>NC_080772.1:28355000-38355000 GCF_020826845.1 Diceros bicornis minor
ATAAAATTGCCGTGGGCCATAAACAGGCAGAGATATGAATATTTAAATATTGTTTTTCTTGTTATTACAATGGGATTGGCATGTTACCCAATGCAGTTACTTTCATCAGATTGTCTAAATGAGTCTGAAGACATTTTCTGGAAAACAGAGATTTCTAGGACATGTCTAAAGTTTAGAATTGTCATTTTGATTGTATCTTCAGGAAAATGTCATCAATAATAAGGACAGATCTCTTTTTAAGAGATGATTTGTAATTAAGAGATGTTCCTTAGCACAAGTTGTAGGTTTTCAATTCAACGTTTCCCACAGAATGGTCTGTGGATATATTCTCTGAGGTCCAATTGTTCTGGGAGAATATTTTAATTTTGCATCTTTATTTTTAAAATAACCAACATAGGAACCAGTTGTAAATATGAAATATTTTTCAGAAAGCTGAATTGTAATTTAGTCATAAAAATATTTTAGTTTCTTAGTCACTGTTTCTCAGACTTGACTCTGAATAATTTCTCTCAAGGGTGGAACATTTTTCCACCTTAACAGAGGAACTTATATCCTTTGATTTGAAAAACAGTGAGCTAAATAAGTGCTTAGTACTTTTAAAAGATTATTTTAAAATATGTATAATTTGAGGTATAAGGAAGCCTTGAAGTGAAACATTTAAAATAGTTGTTCTGTTCTTATTCGGTGCATTTTCCGAACATCTAAGTTTCTCTTTGATGTTGTATTTTGAAAGAAATATTTGTTATGATTACGGAAAATAAGCTCTTGGCTCTTGGGGGCAATAATATCAAATGTTCTCTTTTGGTTTTTAAGATAGCATTTGTTTTCCTAATAATATAGATTTAGTACTGAGCAGTTGAAAAATTTTAAAGTATATAAGTAAAATAAATTTTTAAATTACCTTAAACGACCACGGGGTGTGTGTGTGTGTGCGCGTGCATGCATTTGTGTGGTGTGAACAGTTGAGATATCTTTGTTTGTAAAGTTTTTATAGTATTTTTTCTTAACAGCGTGTCACATAATTTTCCTATTATTCAAAGTTCTTCATAAAAATCACTGTAAAGATTTTTTTGCATCCTATGTATAATCTAGGCATGAAGTATTTAACCACTTCGTTATTATTATTCATTTACATTGTTTCAATTTTTTGTTATGATAAAGCTTCAAATGAACATCTTTATAGATAGCTCTTTATTTTATTGTTTTGCCAATTATTTATTTAGGAAAATATTTATTAATTATGGTCAAGTATGTATAAATATATAACAACACCTGTTCTAATTGAGTACTTTTTTTTGTAAAATAATATTGTTGGTTTTTTAAAGCAAATTTTGATTTTTGCCAAGATTCAAAGAAATGTTCTCTAGATATTTAAAATTCCTGCAAAAGAACCGATTTTAGTCATCTTAATGTAAAATCTTTAACTATCTTGAGCCATTTTTGGTATCACCTAAATATTATCTGAGAGAAATTACTTTATTTTAATATCTTTGTCCTCCCCCTCATCCTATCCTCATTGTGCGTTTACTTGGTACTCAAGAGGCTCTGTATGTATTTATTCATCACGACACCACCCTCTCAGCTAAGGAATGCCTCTTCTTGGGAATATCAACGTGAGTAAAAAAGCTTCCTGTGGTAACTTTGAATCAATAGAGACGTGTAAGTAACAGTAGCTCATACCATACATTTCAAAAGCCTAACCAAATGACGTTCATTTGATTCTTTGTTGTACTGAAATCTATTGCACTTACAGATGATCCAAAGGAAAATATTCCCTTCATTAATACACATGAGATATCTGTTTAAAAATTAAGCTAAAATGTTTGTGCTTGATAGAAACCATTTTAAATGATTTGGTTGCTGAAGAGGTGAGGCAGAGTCACAATTTGGAACTATATTTATTTTTGAACAGAGTAGCTGTTTAAATAACTTTTTGCGTAATTTCTGAGAAAAGAGTAACTTTTTTTTTGGTGAGGAAGAGTGTATCTGAGCTAACGTCTGTTGCCAATCTTCCTCTTTTTGCTTGAGGAAGATGGTCCCTGAGCTAACATCTGTGCCAATCTTCCTTTATTTTGTATACCAGATGCTGCCACAGCATGGCTTGATGAGTGGTGTATAGGTCCACGCCCAGGACCCGAACCCTCGAACTGCCAAAGTGGAGCATGAGAACTTAGACACCACGCCATCAGACTGGTCCCAAAGGTAACTTGTTTTACATCTGTGAATATGAAGACCTGGATATAATAGACATTCTCGAAAGACTGATTTTTTCATATACCCATTACCCCAAATATAATTTTCAGATGATATTCATGATAAATTGATTTATTCCGTTAGAAATTTACTTAAATGCACAAATCAATGATAAGAATTTTTAGATATCAATTTACATATTGTGCATTCTTATTTTCAAGAGTTAGTGGACTGCTAAAAATAGGTGATCTAGATTAAAATTATTTCAAAAATAGGATGGATACTAAAAATAATAATGTTTTTATTACTTCATAAGGAGATTTACTCTCTCACCAAAAGCATTCTGAAAAAACTGTTTTTTGTTTGTTTGTTTTGCTTTTGTGTGTGTGTGTGTGTGTGTGTGTGTGTGTGTATGAGAAGTCTTGGAAAATAGGGCTGTAATGTGTCTGCTCAGCTATATTGATCTCTTTATTAAATTCAGTTTTTTCTCCAACTTGCCTCCAGTCTCTTCATGACTTGTATATCAAGCACAGAATTTAAATTGTGTTTTTGCGTTGAAATTTTAATATGAAATAATATTGTGGTTGATTCAGCCATAGGGAATGCATAAAACAACATGAAGATTATATGATAGCAGAGGCAGAACCAAACCCTTAGGAGAGACAATTGTTTTAGAAAGGTTAGCTGTGTTCTTTCAATTTTAGCTTCAGATTCATAACGTGCCAAGTTTCCTTATTGTTTCTCAAGGAAACAAAGGAGAAATTTTTTATGGTGTAATATTAACATTCTGCTTTTTTTAGTTAAAAAATACATCAGTGCCATGATAGTGGTTCTGTTCTCCGTGGTTATTGATAGAGCTTGGAGAAATAAAAGGGATTCATTTCATTATAGTTTTGTTTCCTTTGTTTTGTGGATAGGCATGCTCATTTTAGGAGATAGGCACTTATTTTCAAGAAAAAATATGGATATTTTCAAAATCATGATTTACTGACAGTAAGAAAGCATTTGGAAATAGGCACAGATGAAGGATTCCATGTAGTTTGTAAGTGGTATATCTTTAGGAGTTTTCATAACAGGATATCCAGTAGGAGTGTAAGTTTGTTCACAGCTGTGATTCGATTGGCCACATGTAAGGAATGGATATATGCAGAGCCCTTGTTTATTGAAGATGAAATAAATGATGAATATAGGAGGATAAAATATCAAAAATACTTTTTCTTAGCTGTAATCAGAAAAAAGGAGCAATCTGGCATTATTCATGGTTCTGTGCTGTCTTCTCTGCCTTTTGTGTTAAGGGGCCTTTTAGTTGTGGACAGGGCTGCTGTCTCCTGGTATGACCAATATCATATAATGGAAGTGAGCATCCTAATAAATTCTGTACATTTATACCTGTCTCTCTTAATTCAAGCCCCCTTGGATGCACTGGATCTTAAAAGTGAATGAAATGGTATGTTTTGCAATTGCCCCAGACAGCACATTTTGCAGAGATGCTTCTGCTCTGATCTACTTCCCAGAACGTTTTGCTTCTTCTTTCCATTTTCAGTTCAGAGCTCCTCTTCTGTACTTTGTCCTTAAGGTTTCTATTTTCTTCTTTTTTCTTGTTCCTCTTTATGGACTGTGACTACCATTCAATAACCCAATGTCACAGATTTTATTCACTTTGATTAGGAAGCTCTGCCCCACCTAGATTTTTAGGACCTAATCCTTCCCCGGCAAAGTCCATATTTGGATAATGTTATGTATAAAAATAAATACGGAAAGAATGCTTTTTTATTTTATTTTAATTTTTTTTGAGAATTCATATTTATTTATTTATTTTTAATTTTTTGTATATTGCAGTAACATTGGTTTATAACATTGTATAAATTTCAGGTGTACATCATTATACTTCTATTTCTGCATAGATTACATCATGTTCACCACCCAAATACTAATTACAACCCATCACCACACACATGTGCTGAATTATCCCTTTCGCCTTCCTCCCTCCCCACTTCCCCTCTGGTAACCACCAATCCAATCTCTGTCTCTATGTGCTTGCTTATTGTTGTTATTATCTACTACTTAATGAAGGAAATCATACAGTATTTGATCTTCTCCCTCTGACTTATTTCACTTTGCATAATACCCTCAATGTCCATCCATGTTGTCAGAAATGGCTGAGTAGTATTCCATTGTGTACATATACCACATCTTCTTTATCCATTGGTCCCTTGATGGGCACTTAGGTTGCTTCCAAGTCTTGGCTATTGTGAATAACGCTGCAATGAACACAGGGGTGCATGTATCTTTATGCATTGGTGTTTTCAAGTTCTTTGGATAAATACCCAACAATGGAATAGCTGGATCATATGGTAGTTCTATCCTTGATTTTTTGAGGAATCTCCATACTGTTTTCCATAGTGGCTGCACCAGTTTGCACTCCCACCAGCAGTGTATGAGAGTTCCCTTCTCTCCACATCCTCTCCAACACATGTTGTTTCCTGTCTTGTTAATTATAGCCATTCTGACGGGCGTGAGGTGATATCTCATTGTAGTTTTGATTTGCATTTCCCTGATGGTTAATGATGTTGAACATCTTTTCATGTGCCTGTTGGCCATCTGTATATCTCCTTTGGAGAAATGTCTGTTCAGGTCTTTTGCCCATTTTTTAATTGGGTTGTTAGTTTTTTTGTTGTTGAGATGCAAGAGTTCTTTATATATTTTGGAGATTAAGCCCTTATCAGGTGTATGGTTTGCAAACACCTTCTCCCAATTGTTAGGTTGTTTTTTGTTTTGTTGATGGTTTCCTTTGCTGTGCAGAAGCTTTTTAGTTTGATGTAGTCCCATTTGTTTATTTTTTCTATTGTTTCTCTTGCCCGGTCAGACATGGTGCTTGAAAATATGTTGCTAAGACCGATGTCGAAGAGCGCACTGCCTATGTTTTCTTCTAGCAGTTTCATAGTTTCAGGTCTTACATTCAAGTCTTTAATGCATTTGGAGTTAATTTTTGTGTATGGTGTAAGGTAAGAGTCTACTTTCATTTTTTTTGCATGTGGCTATCCAGTTTTCCCAACACCATTTGTTGAAGAGACTTTCTTTTCTCCATTGTATGTTCTTGGCTCCTTTGTCAAAGATTAGCTGTCCATAGATGTGTAGGTTTATTTCTGGGCTTTTGATTCTATTCCATTGATCTGTGTGTCTGTTTTTGTGCCAGTACCATGCTGTTTTGGTTACTATAGCTTTGTAGTATATTTTGAAATCAGGGAGTGTGATACCTCCAGCTTTGTTCTTTTTTCTCAGGATTCCTTTACCTATTCACGGTCTTTTGTTATTCCGTATAAATTTTAGGATTCTTTGTGCTATTTCTGTGAAAAATGTTGTTGGAACTTTGATAGGGATTGCATTGAATCTATAGATTGCTTTAGGAAGTATGGACATCTTAACTATGTTAGTTCTTCCAATCCAAGAGCATGGAATATCTTTCCATTTCTTTGTGTCTTCTACAATTTCTTTCAGCAATGTTTTATAGTTTTTGGTGTACAGATCTATCACCTCTTTGGTTAAGTTTATTCCTAGGTATTTTATTCTTTTTGTTGCAATTGTAAATGGGATGGTATTCTTAACTTCTCTTTCTGCTACTTCGTTGTTAGTGTATAGAAATGCAACTGATTTTTGTATGTTGATTTTGTATCCTGCAACTTTACAATATTCGTTTATTACTTCTAAGAGTTTTCTGGTGGATTCTTTAGGGTTTTCTATATATAAAATCATGTCCTCTGCAAATAGTGAGAGTTTCACTTCTTCCTTTCCAATTTGTATCCCTTTTATCTCTTTTTCTTGCCTGTTTGCTCTGGCTAGGACTTCCAGTACTATGTTAAATAGGAGTGGTGACAGTGGGCATCCTTGCCTGGTTCCTGTTCTTAGAGGGATAGCTTTCAGTTTTTCACCATCGAGGACGATATTAGCTGTGGGTTTGTCATATATGGCTTTTATTATGTTGAGGTACTTTGCTTCTATATCCATTTTATTCAGAGTTTTTATCAGAAATGGATGCTGTATCTTGTCAAATGCTTTCTCTGCATCTATTGAGATCATCATGTGATTTTTATTCTTCATTTTATTAATGTGGTGTATTACGTTGATTGATTTGCGAATGTTGAACCATCACTGCATACCAGGCATAAATCCCACTTGATCATGGTGTATAATTTTTTTAATGTATTGTTGTATGCGATTTGCTAGTATTTTGTTGAGGATTTTTGCATCGATGTTCATCAGTGATGTTGGCCTGTAATTTTCTTTTTTTGTGTTGTCCTTGTCTGGTTTTGGTACCAGGGTAATGTCGGCTTTGTAGAATGAGTTAGGGAGCTTCCCCACCTCCTCAATTTTTTGGAAGAGTTTGAGAACGATAAGTATTAAGTCTTCTTTGAATATTTGGTAGAATTTACCAGGGAAGCCGTCTGGTCCTGGACTTTTATTTTTGGGGAGGTTTTTGATTACTGTTTCGATCTCCTTACTGGTGATTGGTCTATTCAAATTCTCTACTTCTTCTTGATCCAGTTCTCTAAGGTTGTATGATTCTAAGAATTTATCCATTTCTTCCAGGTTGTCGAATTGGTTGGCATGTAGCTTTTCATAGCATTCTCTTATAATCTTTTGTATTTCTGAGGTGTCTGTTGTAATTTCTCCTCTTTCATTTCTGATTTTACTTATTTGTGTCTTCTTTCTTTTTCTCTTGGTGAGTCTAGCTAAAGGTTTGTCAATTTTGCTTATCTTTTCAAAGAACCAGCTCTTGGTTTTATTAATGTTTTCTATTTTTTTGTCTCTATTTCATTTATTTCTGCTCTGATTTTTATTATTTCCTTTCTTCTACTGATTTTAGGCTTGGTTTGTTCTTCTTTTTCCAGTTCCTTTAGGTGCATTGTTAGATTGTTTATTTGAGATTTTTCTTGTTGAGATAGGCCCGTATCGCTATAAACTTCCCTCTTAGAACCGCTTTTGCTGTATCCCATAAATTCTGGCATGTCGTATTTTCATTTTCATTCGTCTCCAGGTATTTTTTCATTTCTTCTTTGATTTATTCATTGACCCAGTTGTTGTTCAGTAGCATTTTGTTTAATCTCCACGTATTTGTGGCTTTTCTGATTTTCTTCCTATAGTTGATTTCTAGTTTCATACCGTTGTGGTCAGAAAAGATGCTTGGTATTATTTCAATCTTCTTAAATTTATAGAGACTTGTTTTGTGGCCTAATATGTGATCAATCCTGGAGAATGTTCCATGTACATTTGAAAAGAACGTGTATTCTTCGGTTTTTGAATGGAATGCTCTGTATATATCTACTAGGTCCATCTGTTCTAGTGTGTCGTTTAAGGCCAATGTTTCCTTATTGATCTTCTGTTTGGATGATCTATCCATTGGTGTAAGTGGAGTGTTAAAGTCCCCTACTATTATTGTGTTACTGTCTGTTTCTGTTTTTATGTCTGTTAATAATTGCTTTATATATTTAGGTGCACCTACATTGGGTGCGTAGATACTTACAAGTGTTATATCCTCTTGTTGGATTGTTCCCTTGATCATTATGTAATGCCCTTCTTTGTCTCTTTTTACAGTTTTTGTTTTAAAGTCTATTTTGTCTGATATGAGTACTGCTACCCCAGCTTTCTTTTCATTGCCATTTGCGTGGAGTATCTTTTTCCATCCCTTCACTTTCAGTTTGTGAGTGTCTTTAGGTCTGAAGTGTGTCTCTTGTATGCAGCATATATATGGGTCCTGTTTTTTTATCCAATCAGCCACCCTAAGCCTTTTAATTGGAGCATTTAGTCCATTAATGTTTAAAGTAGCTATTTTTTTTTTTTACAGTTGAAATCAATGTATTTGTAGGGGGCATAATATGCCCAAAGTAGCTATAGATAAGTATGTACTTACTGCCATTTTTTAACTTTTTTTTTCCTCAGTGTTTTAGTAGTCCTTCTCTGTTCCTTTCTCCTTCTATACAGAATTGATGGTCTCTTTAGTTTGTGATGGTCTCTTTAGTTTGACCTCTGTCTGAAAGCTCTACTCTTTAACTCCCCTCCTCCCTCATTTTATGTTTTTGGTATCATATCTAACCTCTTTTTTGTGCATTTGTATCCATTACCCTCTTATCATGGAAATAGATAATATTTCCTACTTGTGGTCATCTCTTTTCCCCTTAAATCAGTCCTTTTAACATTTCTTGTAGCAGTGTGGGGCTGGCCTCAGGCATGGGAGCACCCAATTGTTTCAGGCTTTGGAAGGTGGGGCAAACCCCCTATGTGGGTCTTTGAGAATCACAAGTCTTCTGCAGCTGACAAGCCCCACCGCCCACAGGTCCACACACACAGTCAATACAGTCCTGCCCCGTGTGTGCCCCCTGACCTCCTGATGTGGACCCAGTCTCTCCACAGCAGGAGCCCCACAGACTCCACCACCACCCCACACTCTCCACCTGCTCCTTGTGCACGCCCTGCCCCACTGAAGTGGGCTCAGTTGCCAGGCTGCAGAGAATCCAGTCACCAATCTATGCAGGCCCACAAGTTGCCTGAGGGCTTGTTGTTGGGTGGGGCCAGTCTCTAGGGTGGGCTGCCTGCCCTGGCTGAGCTGGATTAAATCAGTGCTCTAGTGAGTGGGGCAGACCCTGGGCTAGCAGGCCCCAGGGAGAACTCCAATCGTGTCTGTGTCAGCACGCCCACACCAGGCCACAACAATGGCCACCGCCAATGTCCCAGTCCTTGGAGAGGTCTCACCCCTCCCTGCAACGCACTCAGAGCCAATCAGGTGAGTCTCTTTTCACCAAAGCACTGTGCACCTTTCTTTTTTTTTTTTTTTTAATTTTTTGTTTATTGCAGTAACATTGGTTTATAACATTGTAAAAATTTCAGGTGTACATCATTGTACTTCTATTTCTGCATGGACTACATCATGTTCACCACCAAAATACTAATTACAACCCATCACCACACACATGTGCCGAATTATCCCTTTCACCCTCCTCCCTCCCCCCTTCCCCTCTGGTAACCACCAATCCACTCTCTGTCCCTATGTGTTTGTTTATTGTTGTTATTATCTACTACTTAATGAAGGAAATCATACGGTATTTGACCTTCTCCCTCTGACTTATTTCACTTTGCATTATACCCTCAATGTCCATTCATGTTGTCACAAATGGCTGGCACCTTTCTTTCTGGTGATTTTAGGTTGCTTTCTGAAATGGGTGAGTTTGTGCACGGGCCCTTTAAGAGACGGTTTTAATGTCTTTGTGAACCGGGTTTTCTGGGGGTGCTCCCCAATGCTTTAGTAGCAGGCAAAGTCAGATATTCTGCCACTCGTCTCGATTGTGCTGGGTCCACAAAAAGCCCACAGCGGGGGTGCTCCCGGCTCAGGGCCCCGCGCCTCCAGGGAGGCTGCGCACCTGTGAGCTGCTCCCGGTGGCTGTGAGGCGCTGCGGCTTGTGAAGGCGGCGTTTTTCCTCTCCAGAAGGGAGTCTCTGCCTCTTCCACCTCAGTTAGGATTGTCGTTTGTTGCAGGAGTTCCTCTTAGCCAGTTTTCAGTTCTGTCTCAGGGGTAATTTTTCCATGAGTAGTTGTAAATTGGCTGTGTCCGCGGGAGGAGGTGAGTTCCGAGTCTGCTTATGCCACCATCTTTGAGAACTCATCAAGAATGCTTTTTTAAAAGTCAATTATTCTCTTGACCTATTCAGGTATGTAGATCTCTGTCTGTTAAAGATGCATATGTATCGCTCTGTAGAGATGAACAGTTGTCCTACTTTTACTAGACTGTAATTTTCATGTAGGCAGGGATTTTTGTCAATTTGGTTTTTGATGTATCCAAGCATCTAGAATAGTTTCTGACTTATTAATTAGACACTCAATAAATATTTATCAAATAAATGTTATATTAAGCAAACTTCTGTTCATAATTTTATGTATATATTTTATCTCTATGTAAATGGAGAAGAGTGCATATAGGGAATTGTGAATAAACCACACAGTTCTGAAAAAATAGCAGATGTATAAAACTAAAAGATCTAACATATCAGCCCCTCTAGTCCAAAATTATAACCAGGCAGAACTATGATTTACCACTATTCTGCAAGATGGTGGATTAACCAAGAGTTCTGAGGAAGAATAATTGTGCAGACTTGACCCCTTATTTGTTGAAAAAAGAAAACAATGGAAGACTTACTAGTTATAAGGGAATGTCAATAAGACATAATAAACAGTAAACCAAGTCATGCCGTCCTTTGACTATTGCCTTCTGGACTTGGCAGGGGAGAAAGAGCATTAAAATGGGCACAAGATAGAGAAAAGATAAAGACTATATATCTAAATTGCTGTACTTCGTATAACCCGGACTCTCCTGTGTTGTAGCCTAGAGTTGCAGTTGGAGATAACAGAAAGTAGTTCCCACTACGTTGACTTTAACTAGATCCTTGGGAAGGTGGCAGACTGTATGTGAGGTGACTAAGAAATAGAGCTGGTTGATTTTAATTTGCTGCTACTTATTTGAGAATTTGGAGATTTGTACTATTTTGCTTTTGATTACTGAACAAGGAAGGGGTCTCAGAAGCTTATGGGCGCAGGAAATGCCTTTGTGAAACAGAGTTATGACAGTGGGAGGCTGACACAACTTATATTAGTTATCTCTTGTAATCTGCACAACTCAAAGAAATAGATATTATTAATCTCAGAGTATAGACAGTGAAACTAAAGTCTAGAGTCAGAGAAACAACTCTTAAAGTCCAATAGCTGACAAGTGACAGGACTGCTCTGAGTCTTAAGATCTTAGAGGAAGCCTTCCAATTTTTGTTTTCTTTGTCTCCCCTTGTAAGCACATCGAGATACCAGTTAGATAACAAAAGATAAAATCAAAGTGAGATGATGCCATGCCAAAAATTTCATTTTACTCTGCTTATTATAATACTTTCTTGTTTTGAGGTTCCTAGTCCTATCTATAGATTTATCTTCCAGGTCTCTTTAATTTAAAAATAAATGCACTATTTTAACTCATTGGAAAAGAATACTAGCTTTATACAAGCTAGAAAATACACTATTATCTCTTATATTTGAAATCAAAGAAATATTATTAATTATTGCAATATGAATAGGGTAAAAGTTGGCACTTACTAGAGCTGAGTTTATTGCTGTTTTACATTTCACATACCTGTTGATTTTCTTCTGTGTGCAAAATTAGTTTTTGAGGGGAAATCCCAATGTAAGAAAAATCTCTTATTTTTCATGCCTTTTGAAGTCTAAAGTAGTTTATAAACATGAATGAGAATCCTAATCGATTCTCTGTATGTGATCTATTGATATGATATAAATTTGACTACTTTCACAGGTTTTAGGTTTTATTAAACTATAGTTCTTGTGTTAAAATGTCTTTATATTCTCCAATTTATTCATTCAAAAACGATTTCAGTATCTACTATAACCCATGCAGAGTTCTGGGTGCTGGGAACACAGCCAAAAAATCTGTGCCCTTATGGAACTTACATTCTAGTGAGGACAAAAAGACAATAACCAAATAAATAGGTAAAATATATCTTACGATAAAAGGTGGTAAGTATATGGAGAGTAACAAACTAGGGGGGATTGGCAGTGTTATATTTCTGTTATAAAATTATAATAAATGTGCTTATAGCCAAGTGATCTTTCTTTATTCATTGCTATTTTTTAGTTATATATTTACATTATCAATTAGAATATTATGCTACGTAACTTTCATTTGTCCCTCCAGAATACGTTGAGCCCCATTCTTTCCTAGCTGACGGGTACTGACTGGATTCGGTTGCATGAAGCCTCCTTTGCCCTCAGGTTCCTGGTGGTGTCCAGCCAATGGAAGTGTCTACAGGAGATAAGAGACTGAGTGCAGTTGAGTTATTTATTCCCCTGATAGTTCCTTGTGGGTTGGCTGTGCCTCTCTGCTGAAGGTCACAGCTTCCGAAGGGTAAGCACCCCTTGCCTTAAAGCTTCAGGCTCTGGAGTGATAAATAAGCATCTTGCTACCAAGCAGTTATTGTGCTGGTTTCTTTTATTCCAGCCACATCTTTGTAAATAGTCTCTTTATATTACACTTTCCTTGAATTACCCATTTAGAATATTCCTTCTTCTTTTCTACGAGGACCCTGGCTAATCTGAGTATCTAGCTAATCTGAGTATCTGGCACACTAATTCTTATTTACCTGATAGAATCAAGTCTACTATCCCAGTGGAACGGCAAGTGAGGAGGTCAAGAAGAAATTGCAATGAGAGGTGGGCAAGGCTTTCCTTCTTGAATTGAGTCAAGGAATAGATCCAGGTTAGGAGCTATGCACTGCTTTTACACTTTTGGGGGGTGAACCCCTACCTGCCTTGTGGTCAGGTATCCACAGATTTCTGGATTTACATAGAGAGAGTGTGAAGCAAAAAAGGCAGATAATAGGGCAAAAAGCTAAATTTTCTTTTGATTTTATGTCTCTAGTATCCCAATTTATATGCAAAAACAGATCTTAATTTTGTTTCTTCACATAGGAGAAGTCAATATTCTTCAATATTTTTATTTGTTTTTTTAACATTCACATTTTCATATGTATGAAATGTTTCTCTGTTCATATTTTCTCTACCTTCTACAAAACACTTTTTGATCTAATACTGGTGATTGTGATTTCAATTGTTATATTTATAGCATGTGTCGATGAAAACGTAATTATAATTTTGCTATAAAATTGAACAGAAGAACTATTAAAATTCCTCCATGTGCATTATAAACATAATTGAAATCAAGTTCGCAAATGCACAGGTGAAAACACGTCGCAGGATTAAAAAGCTTTCATATTTCATCAAGAATTCTGCCTTTGTAATATGATTTGTGAACATGTTTTTAAATCATTGGGACTTTATTTTCTCTATAAATTATTATATAATGTCCCTCTGAATTTTTATGAAGAGAAATATGGTAAAGAGAATCATAAGAAGGTAAACTTGCATATCAGGTTATTAGAGTACCATCTAGATTATATATGAGAGTGATAAAAATAACTACAAAGTAAAGCAAAAGTGATATTTTAAAGGATAGGGGTTTAAAAGAAAATTATTCTGAAATGGTCTAAATTTCATGATTAGTGTTTTGTGATGAAATATTTATATTAATTGATCTATAATTACTAATGTAACTATATTAATTGATATATTAATATTAAGTTATACCCTTAGTATAAGTTATCTGCTGACTACGTGGAAAGTACATGCATTAATATGTCTTAAATATCTTATAATCTGTACAGCTACTGCCATTTATAAAAGTTAAACTGATAGTTTAGAGAAATTATTCAATATATTTCTCTACATGGTGGGATTTTTAAAATATTCTTTTGAAAGTTCACATCTCTTTAAGAGACAAAGTCTTTATATTTTCATATTAAATTTTTTGAATGATTTCTAAGCAATTTAGTAATACTATTATTTCCAATGATGGGAATTATAATCTGTGTTTATTCTAATAGTTAATTTTTAGTTACTTTATTAGCATTTTTTGGTGACAATTATAAAGACAATTCTACTGAAACCCATACAATGTTAAGTTGAATATATAATTTGTATTCCTTTGTTAAAGATCTTGACTTCGTTATGATAGAACATATCTTGTGATAGAACATTGTAGTATATATTTACCTGTACATTTAATTCTATTTCTTTTTTTGATGAAGATTAGCCCTGAGCTAACATCTGTTGCAAATCCTCCTTTTTTTGCTAAGAAAGATTGGCCCTGGGGTAACATCTGTGTCCATCTTCCTCTACTTTATATGGGACACCGGCACAGCATGGCTTGATAAGCAGTGCATGGGTCCACTCCCAGGGTCTGAACCTGTGAACCCTGGGCCACCAAAGCGGAGCACTCGAACTTAACCACTAGGCCACCAGGCCAGCCCCTAATTCTATTTTTTTTTTAAATTATTTTAGGGGGGAAGAGGAAGTGGATAGTAAATAAGTGATGTCGAGGGTGGGGAGGTAGCTAAGGGCACCAGCAACACCACATTTAACAATGGAAAAAATGCACACTAATCTTTAGTAACTTGAGAGTATTTAATGTGTGATGTAGTGATGTGCAATATACTTATAAATATTTGTGTATTTGAAATAAGAGTAATATTGCTTAATAAGCAGGAAACGTGAATAATTCAATTAGAAGTAGAGATATTCATTTAGACAAAATAAAAGTAAACTTATCTGACTATTGATTTTCATACAGTAAATAAATGGCTTATGCCAAATTGAGAACATGTTCTACCAAGATTATATAATAAGAGCAAGATACGAGATCCTACACGTTAACATAGGTTTTGGTGAACATGAGACGAAGAAATTATATGATCCTATAAAAGGTATTTTTTTTCAACTTTAGAGTGCTGAAAAAGTTAATTTAAAACATCCTTGAGGCACAGAGAACCATGAAACCCAGTTAAAACATGTCTGAAAAGCTTCAGAAAATACTCTAATTGGGGGAAAAAAGTCCCTGTTTAAGCGGGAAACATTGCAGGTTTGTGCCATAGGCCATGTAGGTAATAGAGGAAAATCTGAAGGGGAGTGAGACAGGTTGATTTTAAAGCTAAGAGATTCAAATCCAAACCAGGACAGAGCTTAAAAGTTGTACTTGCAAACTCTTCTTTTTTGAAAATTTGTGGCTGTAAGGGATCTGATACTTGGTCTCTGATAACAGCAAGAGGATAAATCCTTGGGCTAACTAAGCACATATTGTTGGCTAATGTTTCCTATGTAGTTGTATCTTAATTAATAAAAAGAGCTTTCTGTTTCTTGTGGGTAGAGTTGAATATAATATTGACAATGTGAGCTATAATACCGAGAATTGTGAGAATTTACAAAAATGCCTTAGTATTTTTATGTAAGAGCCCCATGAAAATGTAACAATGGTTTCCTCTATCATGAACTTTTTAAAATGTTAGTTTCAATGATATTACTACTTATCATTTTAATGTAGGGGTAGGAATTATTTTAAAACATTTTCAAGTGGACCTGTCACCTTTGTTTTTAATTCACTTATTCATCAATTTTGACCAGGGACCCAGGTTGGCAGCGAGGATATGAAGATAAGGACTCTAACCTCATATCTATTAGCAGAAACAGACAAGAAAAGTAGTTAGCACAATACAGTGTGGTGAGTCATAATAATTGTTTATACATAGAATGTCCTGGAAGTATAAGAAGAGGTTCAGGGGAAGAAGACCTAGAGGGACTGGTCTGGAACATGTTCAAGAAATGGAAACTTAGTTTTAATAAGATGAGTTGACGGTAACTAATCAGGTAGGAGGGCAGGAGAAGGAAATGCTTTACGTTGAAATAGCTCTTTTGAAAATATTTCATTTATTAAAAATAAATGTTTCACCCCAGAAGCAATCAATGTAGTTTGAACAAACTACATTGAGTCCACTCAAGGGTAAAACTGTAAAAAGGAACAGGGGACATCTATGCAGACTATTATGAGTTGAATTCTGGGATATATAACTTGGCAAAACAAACCAATAAATAAGGCTGAACTGTGTGTAGGTTATGCAAACTTTTATCAGAGAAAGAAGGAGGTGTATGTGTATTTAAATAAATAATCAATGGGATGATAAACCAAAACTTCTTAAAAATGGTTCTCTATGGATAAAGACTTAACCACACAAAAAGAAATTATTTTTATTAATCATATTGTCAGTAATAACATAGTTACTGTAATTCTGAGACTATTATACAGTGACAGAGCAAAAAGTATTTATGTTGATGTCACTAGCAACCAAGAATTTCGGCAAAAGAAAAACAAACAACAAATATAGAATCAAGACTTTATGTAAAACACTGTATTTCTAAATTTGAATTGAATGACTGATGTATTTTCTCTGAAAAAATAGCTTTTCTATCTCAAATCAATACAAAAACCTAAAGGCAATTACCAACTCAGTACTGTTAAGCACCTCAGGTTCTAGATTGTCGTCTTTAAATACCATTTTCCCCCAAAGAACTAGGGATATCTAGAGAAGTGACTGATTACTGGTATAGGAAAATGAATGTTCAAGACAAGACTAGAAAATCTTGTTGCATTGGAAAGTGAGGAAACTATCAAAGATTTCTGAGGTCGTATCAAAAGGATTGAAGCTCTCAATGCTAAAAGAAGGCCATGTACCTGTAGGATTCCCATCACTCTCTGTAGTACTGCGTATTGAGATATGTAATTGTTGAATGTGGGATATGAAATAGCAGTGGGCAAGATGGCCTACTTAATTTCAGTGACCAATGCAAGATTAAAATATGGACCCTTGTTCAAAATGCTAGAAATAAAAAAGTGCTGTTAAAGGTATTAAAAGATGAAACATTTTCCTTTCTTCTGGGGAAAAAAAAAAGGATTGACGCCAACTTGAAGGGGCTCACTCTTGCCAAAAGATGGGATGATTTCAGCATGAAAATAAAAATAACTGCAGTTGATTGAAAGATAGAAAAATATTAAAATCTATTTCATAACTTGACATTAAAGGTAACCCTCACTGGTTACCTTTGGAAAGTGCTAGGAGACTAACTTATTATTCTGAATACTAGTAAATAAAGAGAGAGAGTGAAATATTTCTTCTGTCTTCCTATAAAACAGTATCTGAAAGTAATCAAATTATTGACAATGGAAAAATTTAGTAAAAGAATTCCAGCTAATAAATGAAGAAAAATCATAGAATATCACCATTTTATAATTTCTGATAAAATAATGGATTTAGACAATGATCATCAATGGCTGAGAAAAATCTTAGATGAAAAACTGATGGGAAACTTTAAACTTAACATACTGATCAATCTTAATATAATATAAAAAGAAACTATAACCCCTTATGGGCCTTCGAATTATGATACAATAGGATGTACTCAATATAATCTATGAAATATTCTGCAAATAAATAATTAATTAAATAAACAAATAGCTTCTAGATCTAACTGCCATTAAAAGATATTACAGAGGTCGGAGAAAAATGTTTACATCTCAGGAGTGCCATTAGCAAAATCTAGAATGTGGCAAATTCTGCAGGACAATTGAACAGTTTGCTATTACTCCGTATTGACCAGAAGTGGAATTCGACAATTATTTAATGACTTTTGGACTTTGGGAGTAAATTACTCACATAGAAGGAAAGGAATTAAGGAAGTAAGATTTAATATGCTTCTTAACACTCCCATGTTTACTAGTAGCATTTATATATTTGTAATTGATTGTTAAGGAGCTCTCTTCTCTTCTAGATTATAAGGTCCACAAGGATAGAACCATGTTACCTTGTTAACAGCTCTATCTCCAAAACCAATTAGAGCCCATGTGACACGGAGGCACTGTGTTAAATTTTGTCAACTAAAACAAACAAAATAAGGCCTGAGGGAATGGACACATAAAAATTCTATGTGTCTAGCAAAGCCTAGGAAATTGACCTCCTAGACAAGCTGGAGAGCACTTTGTCAGCACCAAAAATTTCTTTTTCATACCTGTTGTATATTCCATTACAGCCTTCAGAATGCGGGTGTTTAGCTAGGACCACATTCTCAAATATACTATGATGGGAGCAAAGCTTGATGAAATGTTTTCTGCTGCAATATTGGTAGAATGAAAGACCCATATCCACATATGTATTTTATAGTGTATTTTCAGTTACCTTCTCTTCCCCGCAGCCAATCAGGGGATCTCTTTATTCATACTTGGTTCTTCACTAAGACCAGAATTTGTCACATTTTTTTTTAATATTGTTCTTTTGTTAATGTCTTGTTTGCCCAGCTTTTCTCAGTTTGGTGAATTATTACTTGAAGTTTAAAAGTTAATTCATATGCCATCTCTGCTGTGGAGCTGATCTTACCAAACCACACCAGTATGAACTAATCTGTCTACTCTTCCTAAAATTTTGCTCAAACCTCAATGATAGCACTGTTCCCATTTGTATCATAATAATTTATTTACATATTAGCTATAATGAGAACTGTATGCATTATTCTTGTCTTATATACATTTTTATCCAGAATATACAGGGTAATAATAGGAATTTAATCGATGATTGCTCATGAGTGAAAAGGCAGTAGTTACTAAAATCTAACTTCTTAATAACAATGTTATAGATATAATTGCATAGAAACATAAAACACATACAAAAGCATATAAACATGCTGTACTGTTTCTTGATTTCACCAGGGCATTTGATAATCTCTCTAAAAATTTTGGGGAGTCAAGATTGAAAAATGTAAGTGAGATCTTTTTTAAACTAAAAAATGGACTTCTTTGCAATAAAACAAAGATTATGATAAAGATACATGTATGCAAATGGAAAACATGTTTGTATGGATAATAAAGACGTGATATACCTATGAAAAATTTTCTCTCATATCTGAGGGTCTCAGTATGGTTATGAAGAAAATTTCAGAATTTTGAAAATCTTTTCATTTCACTCTGGTGGGCATTATGTGATTTAATGAGGATAATAAATTGAGTTTGCTATAATATTTCATCAGTCTGAGTCCAATTAAGAGAGAGAGAAACCACACAGTAATTTGAACAACAGAAGTTTAATATAGAAAATTTTCAAACTATAGCAAGTGATTGGAGTAAGGAGGGATTGTCTCGTAAGAATTAAAAACTCTAAAGAATGTAGCAATATCAGAGATGACATGTAATATAATAGGATATTATGTATGCGTGAGTTTGCTAGGGCGACCATAACAAAATATCACAGACTGCGTGACTTAAACAACAAAAACTTATTTTCTCAAAGTTCTGGAGCCTGCAAATTTGAGATCAACGTGTTGGCAGGTTTGGCTTCTCCTGAGGCCTCGCTCCTTGGCTTGCGGGTGGTTTTCTTCTGACTGTGTCTTCACATGGTCTTTCCTCTGTGTGTGCTCAACCCTGGTGTCTCTGCTTGTCTAGATTTCCTCCTCTTATAGGAACCCCAGTCCAATTGTATTGGGGCCCACCCTAAGGGCCTCATTTGAACTTAATTACCCCCTTTAAATGCTCTATCTTCAAATACAATCACATTCTGAGGTATTGTGGGTTAGGACTTCAGAATAGGAATTTTGGGGAGACAAAATTCAGCCCATAATAACACGATAATATACTACACTACCTTACACTACCCTATACTATACTACACTACAGTGCGCTATACTAATATATACTAGTCACAAGCCCTTGAGGACACTCAAATAAGTACCACTTTCTCCCCAAGGCTGAAATGCAGACTTTGATGGAGAAGGCCTGCTCATGGGAGAGCAGAGAAGTTGATGTGGTGCCCTGCTGGTGGAATTTTCCAGAGGTTGAACTTTGGAACTGCTGGAAATTGGCCTTCTGGGTTGCTGGAGAAAACTGTGAACGGGGAAGCGTTTCACCAGAGGCAGTCTGCCATAAAACCACCTCAAAGGCTTGCTGAAGAAAGCCACCGGCCACCAGATGCTGCTTCTGACAGCCAGGCCTTGCGGGAGCCTAGAGCTGGAGAAGCTGGAATGGCAGGACCCGGCCAAGAGGGCACACTGAAATCAGGAAGCCAAACTCTTTCCTCTCCAGACCCTGTAGTGACAAAGCTTCAGTGCCGGCTGGCAGAGGAAAACTATTTAAAGGGCCCACATTCGTTTTTACAGATCAGTCAAGAAGTATGAACGCAGTACTAAGAGGCTCCCTAACTAGCGCAGACACGATTCAAGTGAGTTTAGAAAAGAACAATGAGCTTGGCGACAAGTGAATGAGTGTATCACATCGAGAAACAGGACAAAGAAAAAAGGAAGAGGGCTTCTATCTGGGGGACAAGAATTTAAGAAATAGAAATTACCTGTTCCCATTAAATAAAAATAGTTAATTCCTTATTCTAACAATGAGTGATAAAAATATCCCTAAGCAATTACTGGAGAAAAATCTTTTGCCCAGAAATCAATTTATCACCTACTGTATCTATCTATCTATCTATCTATCTATCTATCTATCTATCTATCTATCATCTACAATGAATACACACACACACACACACACACACAAACACACACACACACACAGTGAAAGTATCATGAGGTGGACTAATGTCGATCATTGGTTTGTAAGAAATACAGTTTTTAATTCGTTGACTGCTTGACAAAGGACGGAGTAATGTGAAGAAAGGGAGAAATTGATAAAATAGATTTTTCTTTGTTACTAAAATAATTTTGTAATGAAAGCATTTTTTTAATTTCTTTTTATTAAAAGAGCGTCTTTACTTCCTGCTTATTAGCTTTGTCATGCCAATATTTTTTTTTCTTTTTTTTTTTTACTTCAGAGGATCATTAACAGCATATATCTTAAATTGTAGTCTATATATCTCTTGGGTTCAGGGTATATATCCCAAGGATCTGGAACTTTTCTATGGTATTTTTTTCTTTCATTTTGTTCTTTCGTTTATACGGTAATGCATAGTTAAAAATACAAGCATATTCTGGATCAATTGGATGCTATTTTAGTAACAGAATGATCTCATATTGAACACTCAAATAAAAGCTCAGGCACTGAAATTAATCTCATTGGCAATAATTAGTTTTACTTGAACAGCCAATGGCTAAGTGAAAAGAACTATAGCAAAGTTAATGTATAAATGATGATGACTGAAGAAGAAAAATGGTCATGCTGTGCAAATGAACAGTTTTTTAGAGTAATATGAATATAGAATAGTGGAAGGAGTAGGTGAAGGTTAGTTTTGTGTGTCAGCTTGACTAGGCCACAGGGTGCCCAGACATTTGGTCAGACATTATTCTGGTTGCATCTGTAAGGATGTTTCTGGAAAAGATTAACATTTGGATTGATAGACTGAGTAAGGCAGATTGCCCTCCCCAGTATGGGTGGGTCTCATCCAATCATTTGAAGGCCTCTAATCTCCCCAAGGTTAGAAACTGTGACTCATTTAAATCAAGTTGCAGAAGTGGGTTATGATTACAGATATTGAGGAGTTGGTTTTTTGTTTGTTTATGAGTTTTTTTTTGTTGTTAATTCTCATGACCTTATTTCAATTTCTATGTATATCTTTGACATTTTTTATGTCTTAGAGTAGAGGCTTATCAATAATAGTTTAGATACAATGATTATCATGAGTAGAGAGACAAGAAAGGAACTGAATTATAACAAGTACATTGGGACTTACCCACAAGCCACAATCTAAATTAGATATGAGGCAGACCAAACAAGAGATGATACTAAGAGCAGTCTTTTGAGCAGGTGAAAATCATCCATTAATTATGTCATGTCAGAAAAGGAAAAGAAAAGCTTGAGAATCACTGGTGTAGAGGATTAAGAAAAGCATAAGCTATTTAGACAATTCCACTGACAATAAATGCAGTTCTCATAAGGATCATATCTAAGCATCTATGCCAGTTATTTATAGCTGAATAACAAATTACTTCAAAATACAGTGGTTTAAAACAACAATAATTTTATTATATTTCATGATATTGTGAATCAGGAATTCAGGCAGGCATCAACTGAGAGATTCATCTATTCCCTGTGACTTGAATGTTACTCAGTGGGATCCAAATGAAGAATGGGCTCATGGAGGGTTCAAGATGGCTTCGCTCATATGTCTTGTGCCTTTGCAGCAATGACTGGAAAAGCAGACTCTGCTGGGTTATTGAGAGCACCTACTATGTGGCCTCTCCAACACGGCAGTCTCAGGGTAATCAGGCTTTCTATATGAAAGCTCAGGAGTCCCAGAAATAGTGTTCCATGTCTGAGATTGTCACTTCCATCGCATTTCATTGGTCCAGCATGTCATTAAAGTCAGCCTGGATTCAAGGGAAAGGAAATTTGAGGCTGTCTCTCAGTGGAAGGGGTAACAACTTGAATCCATCTCAAATCTACTATAGCTACTAGTCTCAATATTTGTTTTGTATGTATGTTATTTGTGATTTCGTTGTCATGTCTTTGAAAGTGGCATACTTATGAAATAAAAGGGTTTGAAAATATAGAATCTGTTAAAAAGTGTACCACTGGGTCAGCCCAATGGTGTAGCGGTTAAGTTCGCACGCTCCACTCTGGTGGCCTGGGGTCCCCAGGTTCGGATCCCGGGCACAGACCTACACACTGCTCATCAAGTCATACAGTGGTGGTGACCCACATACAAAATAGAGGAAGATTGGCACAGATGTTAGCTCAGGGACAATCTTCCTCAAGCAAAAAGAGGAAGACTGGCAACAGATGTTAGCTCAAGTCAACCTTCCTCACCAAAAAAAAAAAGGAAAGTGTACCACCTAATATAAACCTGAAAATACTTTGATTCCATAGTATTTGAAGTATAAAGTATATATATGTGTGTATATATATATATGTATGTGTGTGTATATATATATATGATGCAATCATATAGTAATCAGTACAAGTACATTGTAATTTTCTCAGCCAGTGAAACAAGTATTTCTTATATTGCATATTTGTTAATATGTTTTTGAAAGTTAAGAGAAGAAAACTTATCAATATAACTAAAACTTTTAAATAGCATTACACTTTAATTGTATATTTTAAATTATGGTGGCATGCTCTGAGGCTCAACATTATGAACTACAATTAAAATAAATCAAGTTAAGAAGTAAAGAGTATGTGAGTACAAAGAGCTACAGGATGGATTGTGTAAATTATTTCCCTTGTTAGTACTCATTTAGTATGTTTCATTTTAAATGCTGTTATACTGGCAGCTCTGAGAAGCTTCTTTGGGAAAGACATTAACTTTAAAATAACTTTTTTTTTCTAATAAGAAAAGTTATATCTAAATATATAAAAGTATTTATATATTTAAATATTAAATATATATCCTTTGAATTTATAAACATGTACAGAAGAAAATTAAAATATTTTGTAATCTTGCCACTCACAGACATAGAGATTGGTATGTATCCTTCTACAAAAGAGCTGAATTTTGAATGACTTCTTTTTTTTTTTTTAATTTTTTTTTTATTGCGGGAACATTGGTTTATAACATTGTAAAAATTTCAGGTGTACATCATTATACTTATATTTCTGCATAGATTACATCATGTTCACCACCCAAATACTAATTACAACCCATCACCACACATATGTGCTGAATTATCCCTTTCGCCCTCCACCCTCCCCCCTTCCCCTCTGGTAACCACCAATCCAATCTCTGTCTCTATATGTTTGTTTATTGTTGCTATTATCTACTACTAAATGAAGGAAATCATACGGTATTTGACCTTCTCCCTCTGACTTATTTCACTTTGCATAATTTCTTGATCACTGACTTTTTTCTATGATCTATAAAGTATCCATTTAAAAATATATGAATGACTCATTTTGACAAATTTCCTTATAACATTACAATATCTAAAGTACTAAACCAGTAAGACCTAAAGATGAAAGGATTAAAACTAATTTTCACTATGCCTGTAAGTTGAAAAGTAATTTGCCCCATACTGCAGAAGTTTTTCAGTGCAAACTGATCCCAAGAGCTAGCATTTCTGAACTCTCTCCATGTCTCCTTCACTCCTTCCCAGGGGAGAAATATTGGTGGGTATGGAAGGAGAATCTGCACGTGCACACACAACCTCCTTCCTTTTCCTCTCTCTTGGGAGCACACTGCCTCTTGGGAGAAATTGTTTCTATTTGTTCATGTTATAATTCTTTTTTGTGTGTGTGTGTGTGAGGAAGATCAGCCCTGAGCTAACACCCGTGCTAATTCTCCTCTTTTTGCTGAGGAAGACCAGCTCTGAGCTAACATCTATTGCCAATCCTCCTCCTTTTTTTTTTTTCCCCAAAGCCCCAGTAGATAGTTGTATGTCATAGTTGCACATCCTTCTAGTTGCTGTACATGGGACGCGGCCTCAGCATGGCCGGAGAAGCGGTGCGTCGGTGCGCGCCCGGGGTCTGAACCCTGGGCCACCAATAGCGGAGTGCGTGCACTTAACCGCTAACCCATGGGGCTGGCCCTGTTCATGTTATAATTCTTATATACTGCACCAACCCCTGAGATTAAGGGAGGGCCTGCAGCATTGAAAGGGAGGAAGCGTTAGTTCAATTCAGAGTGTTGGGGCATTTGGAGAGAAAAATCTCCATTATGGATAGGGCTTTTGCTTGGGACACTGGACTTCAGTGTGTAGGAAGAGCATTTTGACTATGGCAGTATAGAGGCTACTTTTAAGCTAGTTTAAGCCCTAGAACCTATATTATTTAGGCTACAGAGAGGGTACACGTGAGCTGTTTTTGTGTAGATGCTTGGTTATTTGTATAGAAGAAAAGCTGCACTTAACAGAGCTTAATTAATGTTCTCAGGGCCTCAAAACAGTACTGCCTTAAGATAGTGCAAAACAGACTCAAGTAGGGGCTGACTTTAAGCAGATTTGAAAGTGTTTCAGCCATGTGGCTAGTCCCCTGGGTTGTAGGAAAGGTTCAGGCTTTGTTTACCAACAAACTTTGGTGGCCAAGAGCCTTAGACAAAACAAAGATCACACAGTTAGCTTGAGGTAATGACTTGGGCTGTATATGGGACCTGCAACTTGGCATTGAACTACATCGATTATGGCCTCAGCGCCCATGAGTGGACACCATGAGGATCTCTGCAGACACTGGAAGGCCACAGAGCCCTTAGAAAACAGGGAAGCTAATCCAATGATTCAATTAAAGGGAAAAAATTTTTCCAACTTCAGTTCTTTTATTTGTTGTACTTAAACTCCAATAAAGTTTTATGTGGATTTCATAGCTCCTAATAGGTTTTAGCTGTATATTTTTAGTGCAAAGCCTCAGTAGTCAATGCTAAATTGAATGCTCCAAAGTCCATTCTAATTCAAGATGGAGGGAGGAGCTATGAAGAGGCTAAGCTTGACTTATTAAAGCTCTTATATGGATTTAAGTGTCTCCCCAGCAAGTATCCTCAAGTTGGTTCTCAACTGATTAATTACCTGTAAGAGGAAAATTTTCCTAAGAAGCAGTTGTTAAGTGAAAGTCATTCCAAAGAATGAGTCAATGAGAACAGAATGTGGATGCCCCATCACTAAAACCCAAGCTCAAACTTGTGCGAGTTTACAGCTCTGGCCATATCCCAACATGCTCAAACAGATCATCCTCTTAGTTGATCTTTCAGTATCCTGGTTTTGTAACTTTCAAGCATTTGGATGTGGGTCTTTAGCAGGAAAATGAACATCTATGAATTACAGAGGTAACTCATAGTAGTTTTCATAAGTTTTATTCTAAAATTTCTTTCATTTTTTAAGTAATGGAATGCTCTTTTCTTTTGAACGAATTTTAATGCGATATCTAATATGGAAACACGTAAAGATAGAATTGCTTTCACAGTCACAAGTTATGGGACTCAGAGCCATGTCTACTCACACTTCCTCCCTACACCATACACATACTCACCAACACCACCCCTTTTCCACTCGGGTTTGATTCCTTGGGTCAGGAGCAGAGATGTGGTGAAGGAGGGTAAGGTGGTAGCCTGAGCTCCTTGGTCACTTTTTACTAACCCTTATGAGGAGGAGGGAAGATGAGTCAGGCAACCTGAAAGTTATTCTCATGGAAGGTGGTGTTATGTCCCAGATTCACAACATGACAATTTTGTTTCTCCCACACATTCTTATTCTTCCTCCCTCTGGAAGATCTAATAGCAGCTGAATCAGTTGAAATTCTTCTGGTGGCAAATGATCCAAATCTAATTCAGAATGACGTAAATTATAACCAAGAACTTCTTAGCTCATGTAACTGAAATCTCACAAGTAAACTGCTTTCAAATGTGGCTTGACTGGGTGGTCCTTGCGGGGTACCAAAAGCCCAGTTTCTCTCCATCTGTATTCTGCCTTTGCAGGGTTTGCTTCATGAATCCGTATAGTAGCTCCCCCTACAGTTGTTAACTCTCTCTGTATGGTTTGGAAGTGTCTGAAGCCTTTCCAGTCTTCACATCTATACAACACAATTCAAATGAAGTGGGTCTTCCTGGTAGCTTCTAGGACATCCTAAAATATAGAGCAATTTCCTCTAACCCAGACACCACAGCATACATTTCCTCTTCTACCATTGGGTCTAATGTGTTTATCTGCACGTTCTTGTAGCCAGGTGTTTGGTTGCTGGAGTTCAATCCCTTTTAAAGGATATAACAGAAAAGGAGAAGGGAGAGTAACCTCAAAGCAAATCCAGTTACTGTTATTGGAATAAATGGGAAATTGTTACTAGAAGACAAATCAACATGTCTATAATGGTCCACCACTTTGACTACACAACATCCATACGTATTCTTTTTCTTAAATAAACACATGCAAAAATGTTCTTTGCCTGTCTAAAATGCACTCACACCCTTTCCAAAATAATACAAGCTAAAACGTTGACTTTCTAAATTCAGCTGCAAGTCTATGGTCTCTAGATCATCGTGCATTTCTGTCAGTCATAGACAGATGTAGCCTATTATTGTTTAACACTTGATGGGTAAATGACATGTGAAATTACTTTCTTCTCTCAATATGCAAGAGTGGAGACAGGGCACTATAATTTTAATAAAAGCTCCCATTTCAAAATAGGAAGAACCGGAGACCTAGTTCATACAGGTTCATACATTAACATCTGCTGCCTAGCATTGGAGAAAATTTCTTTGTTCACCAATATGCCTTTTCTGAGTTTTGTCCTCTTGGAGGATCTTTTCTGCTTTTCATCCAAGGTAACCTTCGAGGTGGGCAGTGGGGCTAGAGATTCTGTGCAAACCGTCTTATGTTTGTCTTAATTTAAGTAGTTCTCAAAGGGAAGGTCCCACACCCTGCAGAATGCCTCCTAAATTTGTTTGTTTGTTTTCTTTCTTTTTTCGTTTTTCTTTTCTTTTTTTTTTTTTTGCTGAAGAAGATTAGCCCTGAGCTAACATCTGTGCCAGTCTTCTTCTACTTTATATGTAGGTCATCGCCACAGCACAGCTGATAAGTGATGTAGGTCTGCACCTGGGATCCAAATCCATGAACCAGGGCCACCGAAGAAGAACGTGCCAAACTTAACCACTAGGCCATGGGGCTGGTCCCTTGTTTGTTTGTTTGTTTGTTTTGGATTATCACAATCATTGAAGGTATTACCAGCATTTAGTGGATGGTTCCACTGCAAATTAACGAAACACTTTGGAGTTCATTTCATATACTTTCAATCAAATATTTCTAAATAAGTACTGACACAACATTAGAAGATGTCTTTACATTTTATTAGTAAAATTTATTTTGAAACTATTTCAAATTATTGCCATTTCATATATTCCTTTTAGGCAACAGACTTTCTTTGCATAGAAAAAAATTAAACTAATTAGGGTGGAAAGTGAGATCAACACAGATATAGTTAAATGGCTCAAGTAGAAATAATCAGAAGAGTTTTTCTACTTATTAATTTTATTACTCCTGAAAGGGATCAGAAGAAGAGAGAAGTCAGCAAGATGGTATAAACGTGGTTTCTATAAGATGTAAAGGGCTCTTGTAAATTTTGTTGCAATGGAACAGCCAAAAGGCATTTTAAGAACAGAATGTGTTACTGAAGTTGTCTACAATTATAATGTAAACCCCTTTTCTCTGTACCCTCAAATTACTAAGTAAAATCTACAATATTCTTGAATAATCTTAATAATTCTTGTTTTACTGGGGAAATAGGAGTACAGACTGGATTTCACAATGACAAACATGCATAGAAGGATCCCTGAGGTGATCTTTATAGATATGTGAATCTGAGTCCAGTTTCCTCTGCTAAAGAATTCACAGAAAACGTGAATGAAGTCTTTTACTTCCGCAGGACTTAGATTGGAAATCTTGATATGTGTTCTGTGAATTCTAATCAGTCTATTCATATTAAAGAAGAAATCTTCAAGTACAAGAATTAAGTATATATATTTTTCTTGGAGCAAGAGCTAGCTTACATTTATATATAGATGATATCTTCATTAACATAGCTTTAGTTGGTAAAGCACCCAATATTGAATGTTTTTTTATGGCATAATCAATATGAATATTCAAATAATAATTTTGGAAGAAAAGAATCTTCATTACAATTTTAATGTTTTTATTATTTATCACATCCATTCCTTATCCATAACCATTAGATGTTTCCTATTACCTAAAGCCAAAAAATCTGAAAATCTAAAACTAACTACTCATCTCCCCTGTAAATGGGTTTCTCCTACTCTTGTTTTCACAAACAAAGCAACAGGAAATAGGTTCTGAAACCTTGTATTCCTCTTCAATTCATCTAGCTACACATTCAGTCACCAAATGTCACTAAATTACCCGAATCCTACCTCCATCACTAATATTGTTGAGTGCATTAGAAACATTTTTCCCAGTCTTTGGCTTTCCAAATAGAATTTTATTTTACTCCCCACCTTTACCGTATCCCACTCCCTATACACACATGCACAACACACACACAAACACACACAGTGTCTCTTACTATTAAAATCTTACTTATCTTTCAAATGTATTACTTATCTTTCAAATTCTACCTTTTCCTTGAAGTCACCCTATAATATTTTGCTCACTTAAATTTCTTGTTTCTCATTTATGTCATGAATTAATAAGAAACGGAAATCATGTCTCACACTTCTCCAGGTGTCACTCAAGGCTCAGAAGGTTCTCTTACCTTCACTGAGTCCTCTTCTTGTGCCTGGCATTCTTTATCGTATGGTTAGTTGGGTGAAATGTAAGCTTTATGTAAAATGTTAAATAAGAGAAAAACAATGTATTTGAAAGTATCTGAATTTAATCTATAACTTGAAACCTTATTAAGAAAATAATTTTTAAATTTCAGACTAGATATTCAAAACATAACAATTGCAAAAATGTAATGAACTTTTTTTATTGAAGTTGATTTTCAAACACTGAAATTATGCTTAACAGACTTCTAATCTCTGAGTGAATTTTTTATAATAAGACTATGCTATTTTCAACACTAAAATATAGGTAATGATCGCTTTTAATATTTAGAAGGTTATCATTAAAAGAGTTTGCTGTTAGAATAAAGAGAAGAGGAATGGACTTAAACAGCTCCATGCCTTCTATACCAAGAAATGAAGAGAAAAATAGTCGATTTTATGCCAGAACTGAAAGCCTTGTTATAATTTCTCAGAATGAACAAAATGTACTTTCAATGAGGTGAATGCTACTTCAACTTCCTGACGTTCTCTGAGTCATGATTTATTACTTTAAGGCTTTTTGTGAAATTTCTGAGCTGATTTCACAGAAGTAGACTTTTATCTTTTCATTTTGTGACCTTGCAAATCTCTTATAAAAAGGACGTAATTCATAAGGCAAAAATAGGAGAAATTGATAATGAAAATGGCGATGTCTGCATCTGCAAATACAAGTCCATAGATTTAAGTAATTTTTCTTTGTGACACTTCTACGGTCAATTTAAATAGCCCATTTATTTGTATTAATTAGGTTTATATGGTCATAGGCTAATATAATGACAGTTAGAGTTAAATGGTTCACTAAGTAGGGTTTTGATCTTTTAAAATACATATAATAAACTGTTTTTAGAAAAATAATGTTTTATTGTATATGTTTCCCGTGCAATATTAAGCCTAATATATAATTTTTTTTTTCTTTTGGTGAGGAAGATGAGCCCTGAGCTAACATCTGTTTCCAATCCTCCTCTTTTTGCTGAGGAAGATTAGTCCTGGGCTTACATCCGTGCCCACCTTCCTCTACTTTGTATGGGACGCCACCACCGTACAGCTTGATAAGCAGTTTGCAGGTCCACGCCCGGGTTCCAACCATGCGAACCGCGGCCGCCGAAGGGGAGCACGTGCACTTAACCACCACGCCACTGGGCCAGCCCCGAGGCCTAATATTTTTTAAATAACATGGAAAAGTCCGAGATTGGTATAGCTATAATTTTCTTTATGTTGTTGATCTCAAACTGTGTGACTACAACTGCATTACATAAAGGTAGATCTTAAACGGTCACCTCCTGAAGGGCTGCCCCTGTGGTGTGGATGGACTTGGCGTTTGATTGTCCTTTCAGTGTTGTGAACTAGAGTGACTGCCCTGAGCCTCATGTTCGGAGAGTATTAAATGTTGGTAGAAACGTGTGAAGTGGACAGCAGGACTGTCACTGCTACCTTGTTGACTTTAATGAGACTGAGGCCTTGTAAATGTTCAGTCAGCCCATAAGCCACTTTAGTTTCTATTTTGTCCTTGTTCACACAATTCCTCCAGGTGATTTTAAAGAAATTATTCTGAAAAGGGCCATATGAAAAAATATTTGGAGGCACCAAGGAAAATGAAAATCACAACTTGTTACCAGTGACACACTCAGATGCTTCTGGATTAATTTGGAGCAGTGGACAATTTTGTCACCCAGGTTCATTTGATAATATCTGGAGAAATGTTTTGGTTGTCACAACTGGGAAATTTCTACTGGAATTTAGTGTGTGGGAGCCAGGAGTTCTGCTAAACATTCACAAGGCACAGGACAGCCGCCCACAGCAAGGAATTATCCAAAATGTCAGTAGAGTGAGGTGGAAAAACCCTGATCTAGAGAAATGAGAGATGCCTTTCAATTGGAGGGAAATAATCTGCCGCCTAGGAAAAACACCAATTTTTATATCCATGTTCACATTCTCAATACAATTAAAAATATTTTCCTACCACTTGTTGATAAGAGTCCTATATGTCTGACCTTTGGAAACAGATGAGTGATGACAATTATAGATTCCTTTTTTATCTTATAGATTGTGTATCAATGTGGAGGCTTTTGGCTGTAAGAACAGAACTCCCCATTCAAACTGGATTAAACAATAGAGAAGTTTAATACCCCACATAACAGGAAGTCTAGTGATAGTGTGGATCCAGAGTTAGTTGGTTCAGTTGAGTCAAGGACCAATATTTCCTCCCCCCATCTCTATGGCTCTGTCATCCACGATGTTAAAGCATTCTAGGGCTAGTTTCTCCCCAGTCATGAAATATGTGATCTTTCTCTTAGCCTGATTGGTCTAACTTAGGTCACTTATGCATGCCTAAACCAAAAATAGTTGCTGAAGAAATATCATCATTGATTGGCATAGATTAGTCAGGAAACACACCTGGATCTTGTGAACGAGATAGTTGCAAAATTGTGATGTTGGTAGGAAGAAATAAGATGGGAATGGATCATCAAGTAATTTAACAACAGTGGTTAGATATGACAGACAGTAGGAAGCTAGGATGTCTAATAGCTATCTTTAGTTTAACATTTCCATAATGAAGTCTGAATTCCCACTCAACCCAATCGACTACCCCCTAAATCCCATAAATCATCCCAATTAATATTTCCCATTTCAGTACATCGCAGCACCCATTTCCTTTTTCAGAAAACTAGGAGTATGTTTAATATCTCTGTAGCCCCAACACTGCACAGCAATTTTCAGAAGTACTGCTTAATAGATTCAACAATATTAAATATCCATTTTCCCATACTTCTTTCTCTCCATATCTACCAGTTTCATCCTCTTCTAAGCCACCTGCACTCTTCATGGGTCGTGATTCCAGGCAGAGTGAACAACTGGCAAAGAGACTCTGAACTTGGACTGAGTTTCATATATTTGAAGGATAGAATGAAGGACAGTGTACCTGAATCACAGTGGATTTTCCACTCCAGATCATAACACAAATCTCCCTTCTTATCACGCTAATCTCAGTGGAAATATCATCTCCTCTGAGAAGCTTTCTCTGAACACTCAACCTAACATAACCCTTTGCTCCAGAAGATCTCTATCTCATAACTGTTTTATTTCTGTGAGTCCTTGTCACTCTTTAAAATTATTTTGCTTGTTTATTTACTTGCATATTTGCTGTCTCTCCCACTGGAATGGAAGACATATGAGAGTATAGACCTTGTCCATTGTGCTTGCTGTTGAACTGACTGTCTAAAATTGTGCCAGGACCTAGTAGGTACACGAATACTGATCTGTTGAGAGAATGAATACGAATGCGAATGACTATTCCAGAATGATTTAGGAGAAAACTGCTCCTCTATCCCAAGCCTTTTCCCTTTCTGAAACATTTCTGTCACTTCTACGTGTCCATCCATTCAGATAGACATGAATATTTTGGGAATGGAAAGGAAAGCAGAAATAAAGTACCCATTGTGATTTGTTTTTCAGCCTTACAATCTTCAAGGAGGGTGCCAGTCCTCAAAGACTAGTTAAACCTCACTTGCCTCATTCTCCCACCAGATACAGTGTTTTCATTGTACGTCAACTTGGAAAGCATAATAACCATGGATATGGGTAGTTGTAAGCTACAGAGTATTTGAAAGTGTAGTGAGTTTTCTTGATCACAAATAGATACTATTGAGTAATGTTTTTTTTCCCTAGTACCTAGAATAAAAAATTGTATAATTACATGTACACATATAGGTGGGAAATATAGAATTAGAAGAGTAAAGTGATCTTGAAATATTTTATAAATTTAGCACTAAGAAAAAAAATCATTTTAATATACAACACTCCTTGGTTGCATAGTGTTAGGTAGAAGAAAGAGAAAATCAATCCTTCAAATTTTCAATGATAAAGCTGAACATATATTTTGTTAATTTAATGCTATTTATTTTTGAGTGTATATAGTTTACTAAAAGTCTAATTCACGGACAAAGATATTTTAGCTATTCATTTCTATGAGGATGTTTCACCTCAACCATAAAAGTGACAGGTGGAGGATGGAGGGTATAGCTGTCGTCAACTATGTGGCAGAGAGACAAGATTTTTTCTGGGTGAGAAGATCAGCTTATTCTCGTCAGAAACCTGATATATCTTGGTTAAGAGTGTCTTACACAAAAAAAGCAGTGGGGCAGGAGGGAGCAACATCAGAAGAGAAAACTGAACGAATGTCCAAAATCCGTTTTTGGGTAAGTCTGGACCTGGTCCATGGCCTGGGTGTGGCTCGCAAGTAGAGTGGATCCGACCTACGACTGAGGGGCTGGATTGAGGGACAACCCAAAGCTGTGTTGCTGACTGACAAGTTTAGGAAAACACGCAGATATAGCTGAATAGTCAGATCTAAAGAACATCAGGACAGGCAAAGTAGTAAGACTCAAATCTGAAGTGTCTACAAAGAAAATGACCAAAACAGGGATAGTAGTTTCAGGAGAAACTGAAGGTGAAACCTGGATAGAGACACAGGAAAGAAAGGAAAGATGAATAGGGAGTCTGCATCTTTACCCAATGAATTGAACATGACTTTGATAGGCTGCATGTAGAGCAATGATCAAGTTCAGTTGACCTGAGTCCCTTATCTCTCTGGATGAGCAAGTTTCTAGTGATAGATAGTTTACTCAAGCAGGGCCAGAGTTCTTTTGTGTGGGTTACGACAGGTGTCAGCAAAAACAAGTCTCTCTCTTTTTAAGACCACAAACTCCAAGGATCCTGTAATTCTGAAGCTGTGAAAGGATAAGTTTCCTCACCATACTTGGAAAATTTTCTGAAGAATGAAACAATTGCATCGGAAAGCAATATTATAAATTAAAGCAAATATCTTTGAAGATTAGAGAGTGGGAGAGCTGCCTGATGAACCGAAACTGTCTGCAGTCAAGTATTATCCTTTACAGGCACATATCCATCCCCCACTTTTTGGGGAGGGGAGTTTTTGGTTAAACTAAATTTAGTTACAGTTTTGCCGCTTTTTTTGAGTTTTTATTGTTTAGCATATAACAACCATGAAGCATTAGAATTCTATTAATTATTATTTCAGTATTTTCCATATAGTTTATTATTATTTTCATCATATGTAGACCCAGGCAAATATGATTATGTTCACTTTTAATAAAAAATGTATTTTCTAAAATAAATTTAGTAAGCTTTCCTTCATCTTCTCATTTCTGTGAAAATATTTAGGGGGCAATTTATCTATTTTATTCATAGCATTCGTTAAGTTATCAAAAGTTATTTTAATTTTTTCTTCTTTTTCTTATTTTTAGCTTATCGATAGTAATGCTTTCATTGGTCTGATAAAACCTTTATCCTATAGATCTATTTTTTTTCTCGGAATATATATAATTGCTGGTGTGTTTCCAGTTACTCTGAAGCACATGCCCAAGCTGATAATAAGATGTTCTGGAACACTGCAATTGCCTGTTCTAATTTCACTTGAAAGGTTTTTCAAAGTCTAGTTCTCAGAAATCTCTTTTATAAGGTAAAAATCAAATTGATTTTCTGTATATTTTAAGATGTTGTCATTCAATTGCCACCCATTCATAACTGTTTGGAGCGTACGCTGGTGTGGTATTCATGTTGCTGACTCACCGGTTCTGCTGTCTAGAGGAGAACAGATGAAAAAAGGTTCTTTCACCTAAAGGTCACATCCGGCTACATTTTTTGGTGTTCTTGGACAAATATCTTCTGTAAAACTATTTTTTCATTGAACAGGAAACCTTCTTGGTCTCACTTTCATTTATGTCACGTAGGCTGGAAAAGTATAGTTAAGAGCCAGAGAATTTCATGGGCAGGCCCCATGGCTTAGCGGTTTAGTGTGTGCGCTCCACTACTGGGGGCCCCGGTTCAGATCTCCACTTCTCCGGCCATGCTGAGGCAGCGTCCCACATACAGCAATTAGAAAGATGTGCAGCTATGACATACAACTATCTACTGCGGCTTTGGGGAAAAAAAGGGAGGAGGACTGGCAATAGATGTTAGCTCAGAGCTGATCTTCCTCAGCAAAAAGAAGAGGATTAGCATGGATGTTAGCTTAGGGCTGATCTTCCTCACCAAAAAAAAAAGATTAAATGAAAAAAAAAAAAAGACCCAGAGAATTTCAGAAGTGCTTACTTTGGTCCATGTCTCACTGATACTCAGATACATTCTCAATGAAAGCCCCAAAGAAGCCTGGTTCTGTAACTTTTAAGTGGTTTGATTAGGTCAGCATTGACTGAGATATTACAAACCCTTACTCAGCTACTAAATTTTTCTTTTGTTCATTGTGAAGTTTTCAAGGGATATGCCATCAACTGATACTTGTTTCCACGTGCTATTTGCAGACAACATTTTATTCTGATAATACATTAAAATTTAAAATAAAAAGCATGAGCATTATAATTCCCAGGAATCTTAGTTCCAGACTTTCTATTGGAAATAAAGTGTATTGTATTGTTATATTGTTTACTTATTTCTTTTTACTAATCTTTCTAAAATCTTCAAAAAGCTCTAGACGTGTTTCTTTTTATTCTAATTTAGAGGTTGGCAAATTATGGCCCACAGGGCAAATCCAGGGCATTGCCTGTTTTGGAAGTAAAGTTTTATTGGAATGGAGTCATGCCCATTTGTCAATGGCTGTGAGCTCACTACAATGGCAGATGGCCTAGAAAGCCTCAAATATTAGCTGTTTGACCATTTTCAGAAAAAGATTCTGCTGACCTTGCTCTAACTCGTCACAAAATACTTAGGAACTACAGTCATGTGCCACATAAGGGCATTTTGGTCAATGACAGACCGCATATATGACAGTGGTCACATAAGATTAGTATCATATAGCCAGGTGTGTAGTAGGCTATACCATTCAGGTTTGTGTAAGTACACTCTATGATGTTCCCACAATCACAAAATCACCTAATGATGCATTTCTCAGAATGTATCATCATCCGCAAGTGACACAGGACTGTAGTTTCTTATTTATGTGATTGGCGTGATTGCTGTATTTTTTTCAGAAGTTATTTGTTTTTTAATTTAAACACTGTCTCCTTTATATATACCTTTGTACATAAGTATTTATCTGGTGATTACTATCAGTAAAACATAAGTAGAAAATTAAGTATAATGGTATTTCACTTAATTTATATTTTAAGGTATTCAAGATTAATAAAGATTATATTTAAGATTGATGAATGCAACTTCAATTATCATATACTTAATATGAAAGTAAGTTGCTCAATAAGTTAAAAAAATAGATTTTGTTTACATGTTAATAGTGCTCTGAATACTACATTATGATATTTTACTTTAATCTATCTATGCTTACCTAAAACTCTGGAGTATTTATTAAAGGTACAAAGGCAGAAGAGGTTCAGAGAGAACATTCACAGTTTATTATTATCTTCCAATTAAATTTTATTTTTCCATAACATATATTTCTGAAATTATAATGATGATCAATGAGAAAATATAACTTAATTTACCTATAACATTTTTTAAGTGGAATTAATCTTTATGGAAAGATTGTGCTGAATAATTGATAGTTTTCTATATAGATTCGTATCTGGTTGGGAATTTTTTGTTAACATCTATTGTTGTTTTAAATTAATATGTATTAAAAACTTAATCTAAGTTTAATAATATAATGAAAACAAAATATTTCCATCCCCAGATTGTGCTCTGGGATCACAGTCAAAATTAGATTATTTTTAGTTTTTCTAAAGTGTGTATGTTTTTACTACACAAAATCTGATACTAAAGTATATTGTTAGAGGGATAGTTTAATGAACTGGATAGAATTACTTAAAATAGTGCTAGAATGATTAAGATATTATCTGGAAAATTTAAATAACTTTTCCAGATATAACTCTATTTTCTTGATGTTGTTTTTTGGAAAACTTGAAATATTTTTAGTTACACTCCAGTTTTTTCACATTATATATTTCTCATACTTAATTTTAGTTGACATATAATGTTATTTATTTTCTCTCTTCCAAAATATGTCATCAAAGTGCACTTTTTTGCCTGTGTATCATCATTTCACCCAGCACCAACTCCAATATAGTTAAAATAAAATTAATTGCCATATGTATTGAGAATTTTACTTGAAAATCTAATTTGTGGTACAGAGTTTGAAATTCTTTATAAGATGGATGTTTTTCTTTTCATAGAAAAAGAAAGTTGAATCATATATATAATAAACAAATAGAATAATATTTTGTTTTTATTTCATAAGTAAAATTGAGACATTCGCAAATAAATATAATTATTTATGTTGTTTTTATGTTGATATATTAATGCAATCTCTGAAAGAAAAATCATTATTATGATACTATTATTTGTTTGCTCTATATAGGGCTGTGCTATGCTAGAATTGTCAAAATGGAGGTTTATGGCAATTAGATGATAAATAGGGTTTTAGTCTATATTCAACTCCCAAGAAGTAGAACCACCCTGTGTTTATATCCTCAGTTCCTGAGTAGTAAACGGAATAGAAATTCTCAGCAATTGACAGAATTCCCACAGTGGCTTCCCAAGCATTGAGGACCATCATTCTGGAAAGGACTGGGAGGAAGCATAGCACGTACATACAACATCTATCTGGAGAAGTTCCGAAAGGCAAAAGTAATTTGCCTGAGCAGGTGCCTCGTATACCTGCATTATCTACTCCTCCTGCAACCCTTCCTCTCCCTCATTCCATGCTTATATCCCCATGAGAAGTTCCTCATAACCAGTCAAATGAGAAGGAAAAAACTCAGGGCTGATTTACAAATAGTTCTGTAAAATATGCTGGCATCATTGAAAGGAGACTTTTCCGGCATTATGTTCTCAATATGATGTGTTTCTGAAGACGTCAATGAAGGGCTACCTTCCCTGTGGGAATAACTTCATTAAGTACATTACTTATTTACTGGGTAGGCTTAGAAATTACTGGAAATATGAATCTTCACTGATTTATGAGTAGTGACTAATAGTTGATCCGATTGTTGGGAACTCGGAAAGAACAAAGCTGAAAAATAATGATGGTAAGGAGATTGGGGCAGAGAGATATGGGTGGACCACTCGATAGGCAGAGAGTGTGAAGATAGTTATGTCCCACGTGGGGCATTAAAGGGAATTTACTGAAAATTAGGGTCTAAATAGTCATACGACAAGGTGATATGTTACATGGATGTCAGTCAGCCTTTTTTCCAGACACCCTTACTTTCTCAGAGGGCTCATGAACAAAATGTTTATGACATAGAGATGGAGAACATACATGATCTCAACAAAATGAGTTTTCACTGAGCAAGACTGACCTGCTTACTACTACTATGGAGGGCCTACCTGCCAACAGCAGAGACCAATGCTGAGCCCTCAATATAACATGTACTCTAGAAAGACCAGCCAGCCACCTGCTGGATGGGTGATTACATTTGACCCTTTCCATTATGGTGTGACAGGCCATCTATTCTCCCTTAAGTAGACAGATGTAATAGATATATATTTACCTTCTTGGCTCACAGTGCTTCTGCCAGCATCACCGTTTATGGTCCTACAAACTGCTTTATTCACCATCACACCAATAAAAATTGTTTGGACTGTTAAAAAACAAAATTCAACTGAGGAAATTTGAAGATCTAATTGGCTTTATCAAACGATTCATAAATCAGGCAACATCTCATCTAACAAGCAGAGAGATACTCCCAGGAGTTATACAAAATGGAAAGCTTTTATGTAGAAAGAAGGGTGGGACAAGGAAGTCATCAGTAAAGGAAAAAGTAAAAGTTCATTAAAAGAAAGAAAGAGTTCAGAATGATGCTGGCTTCTCATTGGCTGAACTGTAATGTTTTCCATTGGCTGAGCTTGTTGCTGGGCCAGAAGAAAATCTTCTTTCCTCCTGCTGGGGCAGTTAAGTAGAGACACCTTCCAGCTGGAGAGACACCTTCAGGTTGAAGATGCAAGGTAGTCTTTTCCTGTTAGGGGTAATTGACCACGAGTGGTAGGGCATGAGAGCTCCCTCTAAAGGCCTTCCTGACTCCAATTTCAGTTGAGATTTCCTTTATTAATTTTCGCAGGACCAATTAACCAATTTCATAGGAAAGAAATGTTGTAATAAGCTTATGTCCATGAAAATCATTGGTCTTAATTTCCATGAACCCCATCACCCACTGGCTTACCTGATAGAATTGTTAAATGACCTTCTGAAGACTTGATCTGGTGTGAGTTGTGAGATAATATCCTGAAAGGATGGGATTCTACCTTATTGATTACAGTATATATTTTAAATCATTGACCTACATATGGTGATATTTTTCCCATAATCAGAATACATAGGTCAAGGTAGTAGACATAGCAATGACTCTTTTCTCTACTATATCTGTGAACAACAAACAACTTTTTTGCCTGAATTCTCCAAACATTAGGCTCTGCAGGGTTGGAGGTTATAATTCCCAAGGGATAAATGCTTCCACCAGGGTATGCAACAATTGTTCCAGGAAGTAGGAAGCTGAGACTGTCACCCAACTGTTGTGGGCTTCTCGTGCCACTGAACCAACAGGTAGATAAAGGTTTAATATACTAGATGGGCTGATTCATCTTAGCTGCCAAATATAAATTAGGTTGCTGCTACACAATCCCAATAGTGGCAGAAACATAAGAGACCCTCTGAGGTTCCTCTCTATATTTCCATTTCCAATAGTGAGATAAAAACAAAAACAATAAAAGCAGGATTACAGAGATTTCAGTCACTCCAGAAATGATGGTTTGGATTATCTCACCAGGTAAAAACTCCAACCATTAGAGATGCTGGCTGAGGGCAGAGGGAACGTGGAATGGGTAATAAAAGAAGGAAGTTATAAATCTCAACTGCAACCATGTGACCGGTTACAGAATGAGGAATATGGAAACTATCTTGGTAGTTATACATTTTATATAACTATATGCTATTTATTTGCTTATTTTATTTGAGTATAGGTGTGGTTTATTTATGTTACAGAGCTACTAGGCAAAATTATGACTAAATTACAGTAGTAATTAATATTAGAAATAAGAGGGTGTATTCTTTTGTACAAAGGATAATTATGTCTTGATAGGCAGCAGCATACAGTTGTTGTTATTTTTGTTACTTGCTAAGAACAATCAATAGGAGGCTTCAGAGGCGAGGAGGAGCATGGTTTTAACACAGTTAATATGCACCAGCCTGACAATTTTTGATGGTTTCAATATCATCACTGCTAAAATTTGCCTTAAAAAAGATCTTTAAAATACATATTTTCTATATTTTTGTGTCCTAAATTTTTATACAGGAAAAATACATTAACTGTCATAACAATTTTAGATTCCTTTTGTTATACTGAATTTTGAAAAAATATTTTTTCCTAAAAGTCTACCACAAATTACCAGGAAGAATATAATTTTCAGCTTTAATAGCATCTTACTTTCTGAAACACACCTTAATGACACATAAGCAGCTTGTTTACTGTAAGTCTTCAAACTATTTTAATATGCAAATTATGTTATTGTATTTAAAGTTTCAAAATAAATCTGTGATTTGAAATTATGTTGCTCCATTGCTTACTTGTAGTGTCAGCTGCACAACTTTCTAGAACTTTGATTTTCAAAGTATGGTCTGTAGATCAGTAGCATTGGCATCCCTTGGGAGCTTGTGAAAAATGCATAACCTCATGCCCCATCTTAGACTTACTAAATTGGACTCAGCATTTTAACAAGGTCACCAGGCATCTCAGTTATCTATTACTGCATAAGAACAGCCCCCAAACTTCGTTGGAATGACAATGTATTATTTCTCATAATTCTGTGGATTGGTGAAGAGGTTCTTCTGTTCAATGTGGTGTTTTCTGGGGATGCTGGCTTAGCTGGAAGATCCAAAATAGCCTTTAAAGATATTTAATTAATTATCGTATGGCCCAGCAATTCCACTTCTGGGTATACATCCAAAATCCGACTGAAACAAATATTTGTACAGCGATGATTATAATAACATTATTTATAATAGCCAAAAGGTGAAAACAACCCAAATGTCATAAATGGATAAATGAATAAACAAAATGTGGTATATACAAAAATAGAATATTATTCAGCCTTTAAAAGGAATGAAATTCTCATACATATTCAACAACACGGAGGAAACTTGAAGACGTTATGCTAAGTGAATTAAGCCAGATACAAACGGACAGATATTGTATATTCCCACTTACTGAGGTACCTAGAACTCATAAATAAAGAAAGCAGAATAGTGACTACCAGTGCCTGGGGGGAGGGGCATGGGGAGTTATTGTTTAATGGGTACAGAGTTTCAGTTTGGGATGATGAAAAGTTGTGGAAAGAGATGGTGGTGATGGTTATACACAATGTAAATGTACTTAGTGTCACAGAACTATACACTTAAAAATGGTTAAAATGGTAAATTTTATGATATGTATATTTTTCTACAATAAAAAAAGCTACTGAATTCACTCTTCTCCTTGCAATCTATATTAATATTTTTATATTTATGAAGGAAATAAGGGGTTCTAGCGCTAAGATGAAAAGGCTAAACGGAAAGTGTTGACTAGATTCAGCACTCAATGAATCCTTTTTAAATTGGGAAAACAAAACAAAACTTTGAAGAAATATAAAAATTATCAAAATGTATTAATTTGAGCATATCTCTGTTGTTCTGTTCCTGCTGACAAAAAGCAACCGTGAATTAATAATAACATTACAGGACTGAACATTCTTGTATTCCTCTGCAGAAGAAAATCCAAAATGAATAGTATGGATTAGGAGAGATGATACCAATGCATAAAATTTTCTGAAACTGGGAGAAAGGTCAAAGTCAAACAACGGGGAGATTAATTTGGTGGATATGGGAGCCACGAGGAGCAGGAGTTTATAAATATTTATTTTGTGTTTAATCTTCTTCAATACCATCCCTTTCTTTTTTGATAAGTTTATAGCTGAAAGCCAATAAATTATACCCACAATGAAATAATTAATTATATCATTAAGTATCATCTTATAAGTATTGCTCCTACTTATAAGAACAATAACATGAAATTTCTAACACTGTCTTATTCTTATGAGACTGTTAAACTGCTTTCAATGTTAGATGACAAAGTTGGTCCCAAGTAGAGTGTCATATTGTAAGATAATAAGAAGCATATTAAAGGGTCCTTATGCAATTAATATTTGAGTTGCTTAATAATATTTGGTGCAATAATTACCCTCTTGATTTATGAGGCTCAAATTCCATAATAAATTTCATTCTTTACACTTTAATTTTAGTTCTAATTTTTATACTGGGTTTGTTTCCCAGTGAAAGTTTCCCATCTTTTATTTAGCACTTACTATGCCCAGGCACTGTACTAGGCATTTACATTACCATCTTTGAGTTATGTAGACAGTAATTAGATAACAATTATTATAGATAGTAGCTGGAAGATCTGGGTTTCAATCTTTACTACCTGACTATTCATAAAACCCATGTTCTTTCTACTATACCACGCCACCTTTATTAAGTGCCTACTCTACATCGAGTATCATCACAAATATAGTTTCAACAAGTGCTCATCACAATTTTTGAAGGTCTAGCAAAGGATGTGTTTTCTGTTTTTTACATCAAAAATTCCAATTACGTATTTTGTTCCTGGTTGTACTCATGTTTATTTTTTAACCATCAACTCACTGTAGATCTGGGTAATCTTATTGAAAATCATAATATGTACCCTCAAGATAATTTGGAAGAAGGCATTATCTAAAAATTGTAACTCAAGGTATGATGAATACTGATTGTTTTAAAACCTTAAATAACTTGGGGTAGGGCTGTCAAAGATACATAGATCGTGTAGAATAGGTATAATAGCTTGTTTCATAAATGTTATCTAAAGTATCCATTTCTTTGTAGGTTTTTTTCATTCTTGGAAGTTATTCTTTTCTGTGGTTTCATAGACTAGGTTTCATGAACGGTGAAGTATGCATGCTTGAATTAGTTTTATTTTCTTTTATTTTCTGTTGTGTTGGAAGGAAAATACTAGAAAAGTTTTAGAAATGGAATGCTTTTATTTTTACAGATTATATCTAGATATTTATAAGGAAAATATAGAAAAGCAAAGCCTTAGAATGGTGTTAAATTTATTATTCCAATTGTTTGAAATAGTGTTTCTGAAGCCTGGGTAAGCTGTGTTATTCATACCTGCTCAGCACAAACACATTTCTGGGGCATCCCTAACCCCATGGTCTATCACATAGAGTACAATAGCACAGGCTAGAAAAATGAGCTTTGTTTTGATAAATGAATGTGTCTGCAGAGACACATGCAGATAAGCAGATAACTTGAAAACTGTCATACTTGAGAACACTTCCTTCTTTGTTTTCCTCGTATTTGAAGATTCTTTTAGATATCGTATAATATCATTTATTATGACTCTATTAATTTGAAATTTATATTACTGTAGATAAAGAAGAAATTGGCCTTTTCTTCCTTCTACCTTTCCTTCCTTCTTTTTTTCTTTGTTTTCTTATTTCCTCTCTCTTTCTTCTCTTTTTCCTTTCCTAACTTTTTCATAGATGGTACATATTTATTCTTAAATGTTTCAAGTTCTTTTACAGTTATAATTACCAAGTATAAATCATTTACATACCAATTTATATTCTAATAAATTGCATTTTATCTACCTTTTAAAAATTAAATTAGGACCGGCCCCGTGGCTTAGCAATTAAGTGCACGTGCTCCGCTACTGGCGGCCCGGGTTCGGATCCCGGGCGTGCACCAACGCACTGCTTCTCCGGCCATGCTGAGGCCATGTCCCGCATACAGCAACTAGAAGGATGTGCAGCTATGACATACAAGTATCTACTGGGGCTTTGGGGGAAAAAAAAAAACATAAGGAGGAGGATTGGCAATAGATGTTAGCTCAGGGCTGGTCTTCCTCAGCAAAAAGAGGAGGATTAGCATAGATGTTAGCTCAGGGCTGATCTTCCTCACAAAAAAACAAACAAACAAACAAACAAATAAATAAATAAATAAATAAATAAATAAAAATAAAAGTTAAATTAAAAATCTTAAATGTAACAAATATATAGTTTGCCAAGATTAAATTATTTTTAATGTAAAAATATGAAACCAAATATTCTTAAACATTCTACTGTTTAATTTCTTTTAATAAATGAAAGTTATTTATAAATTGCTTTTCTCTGTTGCAGTTGAGATTTTCCTGGATTCTAAAATTTTATACTTTTAACTCTTCAATCATAACGATAATTGTAAGTTCTGTTAATATAACTTTGATCAGAATTTCTAATGCTGAAGCAATTTTGCATTACATTTTATTACTCAGTAAACATTTTCAAGCATTCAAATAAGGTCATACAAATATCGTCCTAATTTTCTCTAACTAGAGTCACATTAAGAATGATAGTGATACTTTGAGTCAGATTTTCAACTTTAATTTTCATTCCATCTGATAACCTCTTTTATGTTTTTTTGTTTATTTGTTTTGTTTTTGCTAAGGAAGATTCACCCTGACGTAACAATCACTGCCAATCTTCGTCTGCCGCTGCCACAGCATGGCTATTGATAGACAAGTGCACTGAGACGTGGTGTATGTCCGTGCCGGGGAACCGAACTCGGGCCACCAAAGCAGAGTGCACCAAACCTAACCACTAGGCCACGGGGGCTGGCCCAAAGAAGAAAACATCATGAAACGTTCTTACTCAAGATTCCTCCATACTAGTGTCCTTGCTTTGTTATTCAACCACCAGAACGTTGCAAAAGGGTCCTCCAGGGATGTGCCCTAATGGTTTTTATAAGGCTTCTAATCAATAGTTTGGTTGAGAAACACTGGCTAGCTTATTCGCGTTAAAGAAAGTTGAAGGTAGCTTTTTTAAAAGTTGATCAATTGATGTAACCATGAATCAGTATTAGACTAATTGCTTCTTTTATCTAATTTTCAGTTTCTTCAAAGTGGCTTGTCTCTTTGAGCTCATTGAATTACTTTCCTTTCTATGCATTGATCTTTTATTATATGCCAAGTACTGTTTTAAGGACCTATAACATTACAGCATTAAATAATCACACCATGTGTGAGATCATTAAATACAGTCCTTTTGCAGATGAGGAAACTCAGGGTCATGCAGCTGTTATACCTTAGTTGAGGTCTCACAGCAAGAAAGTGCTAGAGATGGTGTCTGAGTCCAGTCTAACTCTAAAGCCTGCTCGCCCACCTCTATTATATATTTTGACAAGGATATATGAAAAGAAAATTTAATTTTAATATATTTAGTTAAATTTACTCTTTTATTTCCTTTTTGGTAACATTTTATTAGTAGATACCTATATACACATACATATGCACACACACATACGTATACATATATACACACACATATATGTATAAATTATTCTGAAGTGTTGGATAACAAAAGAAAAAAAACTCAGGTAATTTTACTTACAGTGCAGACTGCTGCTTGCTTCTAGCAGTGATTATTGTAGAGTATTAAATTATAATTCATTCAGCTTGAATTATCTTGATAATGATAGAGTTGCTGAAGGAAAGTCAGTTGCTTTTCCTAAAGCTCACAAGAAAATAGAATATATTGTCATGCATTTTGTCTTATTTCACATCACTGACTAATTTGTAAGCAAGCAACAATTTATCTATTAAATCCTTTTACATGGTCAGCATGTTGTAACTGCATCTTTTATCTTGCAAGATATTTTTATCAAGACTATATACTTCTAGAAGTTATATAGGAAGATTCCCGAAAATTCAATCAATTGCATTATCAGCATTGTATGACCGAAACAATTATTCAGTTGAACTGTGGAGTGATTAGTTCTTCATATATTTAATAGTAAGAGCCATGATAAAAGCTAACATTTATGGAGGGCTTTCTATGTTCCAGGCACTATTTTCAGAGCTCTTTGTTGGAAGAGCTCATGTAAATAAAAATTGATTAACTCAACGTGACTAGGAAGTACTCTTATTTTCTGTTTTGCAGAGAAGTTAATGAGTAAACCAGAGTCTCACAGATATAAAAGGAGAGTAATTGTCTATTCACATGAATAGATTAAACCATAATGAATCTATTCCTAACAGTTAAAAAAACATGATTTTCATGATATTATTTCAGCTTCATTTATTTCATCCCTGTACTATATAAATATTATGTGCCAAACTCTAGAAAACTAGGTTCTAAGGACACAGCAATGAACAAAATAGAAAAAAATTCCCTGCTCTCGTGAACTTACTATTCTAAGTACAAACAGACACTAAAGAAATAAATGTATAATATGTCGGGTGGTAATAAATGGTATGAAGACACCAGTGTTGGGCAAAAATATAGAAAAATGAACTTGGAGGCTGTCTTTTTCGTAGAGAGGTCAGGCAAGGTAATGAGATACTCTCTAACAAGGTGACATGGGGCAGAGAACTGAAAGGGGTGAGAGCAGAGCCATGGAGGTGTCTAGAGAATAAACAATACAAGCAGAGGCCAAAGGTCATCCAGTCCTGAAGTGTGATCATGTTTGACATGTTTGAAGAATAGCAAGGAGCCCTGTAATAGAGGAGGAGTTGGTAAGAGATTAAGTTAAGAAGGAGTCAGTAGCCAGATCATGTGGATCTGTAGCCCGTCAAATCACTAGGTCATTAAAAAACTCTGAATTTTACTCTCAGTGACACATAAGGCACAGCAGCATTTTGATCAGGTGAATGTTTTTACTTGACTTTTATTTTAACTGGATTCCTCTGACTGCTTTGTGGAGTGTGGAGTGTAGAGGTGCAGGGGTGTAATAAGTTAGGCTACTCTGCTAGTCCAGGCAAGCAACAATGGTGGGCCTGGCCCAAGGTGATATTAGAGGAGGTAGTTAGAAGTATACAGGTTTGATTATGCTTTGATGGTTGACGCAACGAGATTTGCTGATGAATTGCTACAGGAGGAAGAGAGAATTCAGGGATGAATCCAGAGTCATAGGCCTGAGTAAAAGGATCAATGGAGATGCCATTTACTGAAAAGGGGAATATTGTAGTAGAATCAGGTTCAGAAGGGAAAACTAAGTTTTTAAGGGAAAACTAAGGTTTTAGACATATTAAATTCAGGATACCATCAAACATCCAAGTGCAGATGTCAAATAGGCAGTTAAATATATGGGTCAACATCTGAGCTGTAGACAGAGATTTTTTGTGTCATCGGTTAGATAAGTGGTATTTAAAGCCACAAAACCTGATGAGATCACATAGTATTGAAAAGGAATAGAGGAAAAAAAGAAGTTCCTGAACCAAAAGCTGGATCACCATTTCACCATTTAGAGATAGGGAAGATGTAAAGGAACCTGCCAGAGACTATGAAGGAGTTAACTATAGGGTAGAAGGCGAGTCAAGAGAATGGTGTAATTTTGATGAAAATTTAAGAAGTATTTTAAAGAAAAATAAATGATGTGTTGACAGAATTAAAAATCACTGAAAAATGTCTATTGGATTTAGCTGTGACAAGCTCATGGTGACCTTCATAAGAGGAGTTCCAGTGGAGAGGTGAAACTCAATGGCTTCTTTGGTTTGGTTTGTTTTTGTACGTTTTCAATGGCTACATAACGTAACATTATGTGGCTATATCATAATATGTTTATTTTTTCCACCTTTATTGAGGAATGATTGATAAGTAAAAATTGTGTATACTTAGGGTGTGCAATGTAATGTTCTGATAACATTTACCTTGTAAAACGATTACCAAAACCGAGCTAATTAACATATTCATCACCTGATATACTTACCAATTTTTGTGATGAAAATGCTTAAGATTTACTCTTAGAAAATTTCCAGTTTACAACACATTATTATTAACTATAGTCACTATGCTGTACATTAGGTCTTCAGAACTAATTCGTCTTACAACTGAAAATTTGTGTCATTTGACCAACACCTCTCCATTTTCCCCACCCCCTAGCCACTGGAAAATGCCATTCTACTCTCTGTTTCTATGAGTTGACTTTTTGAGATTTAACATATAACTGAGATCATGCACTATTTGTCTTTCTGTGTCTGGCTTATTTCACTTAAACTAATGTCCTGCAGGTTCATCCGTGTTGTCACAAATGGCAGGATTTTTTTATTTTTTAAGGATGAGTAATATTCTATATCATATATATATATATATCACATATTTATTATATATATATATCACATTTTCTTTATACATTCATTAAGAGATGGAGACTTGGGTTGTTTCCGTATCTTGGCTATTGTGAATAATGTTGCATTGAATGTGGGAGTGCAGATATCTCTTCAAGATACTGATTTCATTTTCTTTAGATATATACCCAGAAGTGGGATTTCTTGATTATGTAGTAGTTCTATTTTTAATTTTTTGAGTAATCTCCATACTACTTTTCATAATAGCTGTACCAATTTACATGCCCACCACAGTATACCAAGATTCCCTTTTCTCCACATCCTCACCAACACTTGTCATCTTTGTATTTTTGATACTAACCGTTCTAACAGAGGTGAGGTGATATCTCATTGTAGTTTTGATTTGCATTTTGCTGATTATTAGTGATGTTGATCAGACATACGGTTTGTAAATATTTCCTCTCATTCTGTAGGTTGCCTTTTCATTTGTTGGTTATTTTCCTTGTTTTTCTTGAACTTTTCAGTTTGATGCAGTCCCATTTGTTTATTTTTTATTTTGTTGTCTGGTTTTGGTGCCATATCCAAAAACATAATTGCAAAGACCAGTATCAAGGAAATTTTCCCTTAGGTTTTCTTCTAGGCATTTTATGGTTTCACATCTTAGGTTTAAGTTTTTCATCCATTTTGAAGAGATATTTATATGGTGTGAGATAAGGAAACCCAATTTCAGGTTTTTGCACGTGGATATCCTGTTTTCCCAAGACCATTTATTAAGAGAGTATATTTTCTCCATTGTGTATTCTTGGCACTTTTGTCAAAGGTTAGTTGATCGCTTATGCATGGATTTATTTCTGGGCTATTCTATTCTATTCTGTTCCTTTGATCTATGTGTTTGTTTTTATGCCAGGACCATACTGTTTTGATTACTATAGCTTTGTAATATAGTTTGAATCAAGAAGTATGATGCCTCCAGCTTTGCTCTATTTCCTCAAGATTGCTTTAACTATTTGGGGTCTTTTGTGGTTCCACACAAATTTTAGGATTATTTTTCCTACTTTCTATTTCTGTGAAAAATGCCATTGGAATTTTGATAAGGATCACATTGAACTTATAGATTGCTTTGGGTAGTATGGGCATTTTAACAATATTAATTCTTTCAATCCATGGGCATGTAATATTTTTCCATTTATCTGTGTCTTCTGCAATTTCTTTCATTAATATTTCAGTTTTCAGTGTACAGATCTTTCACTTCCTTGGTTAAATTTATTCCTGATCATTTTATTGTTTTTGATGCTATTGTAATTGATATTGTTTTCTTAATTTCCTTTCTTAGATTGTTGTTATTGTAGAGAAACACAACTGATTTTTGTATGTTGATTTTTTTTTGTCTTGCACTTTAAAAAATTTGTGTATTCTTCTAAGAGCTTTTTGGTGGAATCAGTATGGTTTTCTCTATATAAGATCATGTCATCTGAGAACAGGCAATTTTACTTCTTCTTTTTCGATTTGGATGATTTTTATTTCTTTTTCTTGCCTAGTTACTTTGGCTAGAACTTCCAGTACTATGTTGAATGGAGAATGGAAGAGTGAGCATCCTTGTCTTATTCCTCATCTTAAAGGGAAAGCTTTCAGCTTTTCACTGTGGAGTAAGATGTTATCTTTGGGCTTGTCATATATGGTCTTCCTTATGTTGAAGGACAATCCTTCTATACCTAGTTTGTGGAGAGTTTTTGTCACGAACAGTTGTTGAATTTTTGACAAAGACCTTTTCTGCATTTCTTGAGATGAGCATATGATTTTTATTTATTTTGTTAATATGATATATCACATTGGTTGATTTGTGTATCTTGAACCACTCTCACATCCCAAGGATAAATCCCACTTGATCACAGTATATGATTCCTTTATTGTGCTGTTGAATTGTTTGCTTAGTATTTTGTTGAGGATTTTTGCATCTATGTTCATCAAGGATATTGGCCTGTATTCTCTTTTCCAGTAGTGTTCTTGTCTGGTTTTGGTATTGGAGTAATTCTAGCCTCATAAAATGAGTTTGAAAGTATTCCCATCTCTTCAGTTTTTTGGAAGAATTTGAGTAGGATTGGTGTTAACTGTTTAAATGTTTGGTAGACTTTACCAGTGAAGCCATCTGGTCCTGGGCTTTTCTTTCTTTGGAGATATTTGATTATTGATTCAATCTCCTTACCTGCTATTAGTGTGCTCATATTTACCATTTCCTCATGAGTCAGTCTGGTAGGTTATATATTTCTAGGAATTTACAGTACCCACTTCTTCTAGGTTATCCAATTTATTAGGATATAGTTGTCCATAATAGTCACTTGTGATCCTTTGTATTTATGTGGTATCAGTTATAATGTCTCCTCTGTTATTGAGTCTTCTCTCATTTTTTCATGGTTAGTCTAGCTAAAGGTTTGTTAATTTTGTTTATCTTTTTGAAAAATAAACTCTTAGTTGTACTGATCTTTTCTATTGTTTGTCTAATCTCTATTTCCTTTATTTCTGCTCTGATATTTGCTATTTCCTACCTTCGCCTAACTTTGGGCTTATTTTTCTTTGTTTTTAGTTCCTTGAGATTTAAAGTTAAATTGTTTATTTGAGATCTCTCTTTTTTATTAATATAGGTATTTATCACTATACACTTCCATCTTAACACTACTTTTATTGCATCCCAGAAGTTTTCATATGTTGTGTTTCCATTTTTGTTTGACTCAAGATATTTTTTGATTTCCCTGTTGATTTCATCTTGAAGCCATTAGTTGTTCAGGAATGTGTTGTTTAATTTCCACTTATTATTAATTTTCCAGTTTTCCTCCTGTTATTGATTTCTAATTTCATACCATGGTCATCTGAAAAAAATGTTTGGTATGATTTCAATCTTCTTAAATTTATTAAGACTTGTTTATGGACTAACATATGATCTATCCTATAGAATGTCCCACATATGCTTGAGAAGAATATATATCCTGCTGCTGTTGGATGCAGTGTTCCGTTTATGTCTGTTAGAACCATTTGGTCTAAAGTACAGTTCTAGTTTCCTTGTGGAATTTTTCTCAGGATGATCTATCCATTGTTGAAAGTAGAGTACTGAAGTTACCTACTATTATTGTATAGTTGCCTACTTCTTCCTTCAGATATGTTAGTACTTGCTTAGTATATTTAGGTGGTCCAATGTTGGGTGCATATACATTTACAATTGTAAATATATATGAATTGACATTTTTAGTATTATGTAATGACTTTCTTTGTCTCTTGTTACAGTTTTGAGTTAAAGACTATTTTGGATGATATAAATATAGCCACTTTTGCTCTCTTTTGTTTTCCACTTGCATGGAATATCTGTTTTCTTCCTTTCACTTATTGTTTATGTGTGTCCTTAAGGCTGAAGTGACATTCTTTTATGCAGTGTATAGTTGCCTATTGTTTTTATATCCATTCAGTCACTATGTCTTGATTGGAGAAATTAATCCATTTACAAAAAATATTGATAATTTAAGACTTACTATTGCCTTTTGGTTCATTGTTGTCTGGTTATTTTTGTAGTTCCTTTCTTCCTCTTTTGTCGTCTTCCTTTGTGATTTGATGATTTTCTGTAGTGTTATGCTTTGTTTCCTTTCTTTTTATCTTTTGTATATCTATTATAGGTTTTTGCTTTGTGGTTACCATGAGTTTACATGAAACATCTTACAGTTATAACAGTCTATTTTAAGCTGATAACAACTTAACTTCAATTGCATACAAAACCTCTACACTTTTACTACCCTCACCACATTTTATGTTTCTGATGTCACAATTTATATTTTTTAATATTGTATATCCATTAACAAATTATTGTAACTATAGTTATTTTTAATTATTTGTCTTTTAACCTTTATACTAGAGTTACAAGTGATTTATATAACACCTTTACAGTATTAAACTATTCTGAACTTGACTATATACTTACCTTTACCAGTGAATTTTATAGTTTCACATATTTTCATGTTACTAATTAGCATCCTTTCCTTTCAGCTTGAGGATCTCCCTTTAGTATTTCTTGTAAGGCAAGTCTAGTGCAGACGAATTCCCTCAGCTTTTGAACGTGACAGTCTCCATCTCTCTTTCATAACTGAAGGACAATTTTGTTAGATAAAATATTCTTTGCGGGCAAGTTTTTATTTCAGCACTTTGAATGTATCACCCTACTCTGTCCTGGCCTGCAAGGTCTTTGCTGAGAATTCCACGGATAGTCTTATGTGTATTCCATTGTATGTGATGAGTTGCTTTTCTCTAACTGTCTTCAAAATTCTCTCTTTTCTTTGATTTTCAACAGTTTGATTATAATGTGTCTCAGTAAAGTCCTGTTTGGAGTGAAACTGTTTGGAGTGAAACTGTTTGGAGATTTTTGTGTTTTATGTACATGAGTGTCCATATTCAGTGGGTTTAGGTGAGAAAGTGTAGACGGTAAGTTTATACAACACATTTTTAACAACTTTATCAAGATATATTTTCCATATCATAAAATAGACAGTACTTTTGAATTTTGTTGTAAATGAGAGCACAGAATTAGAAACGTAACCAGAATAAAATGTGAGACAGAAGGAGGTTTTTAAAAGTAATTCATTTGTGTTCACAATAGGAGATATTTCAGTATGCGTATACCATGATGGGAATGATGTAAGTCGTGTATCCAGAAAGGAAAAAAAATGCCAGTCTGGTGTAAGCTAGAGACAATGGTATAGTTAGAAGGTGAGAGGTTAGCCTTACTTAGGAATAAAGACAATGTATCCCTTTTAACAGGATGAAAGGTAGCATATGTAGGTAGAGATACAGGTAAATTGGTAGATTTGGCGGTGGAGCTTTTGTAACATCTCTAATGATTGGTTCCATTTTCTCAGTGAAGTCAGAGGCAAGGTCATCAATTAAAAGTATAAGTATGTCTGTGTGTGAATGGGGGAGGGGCTCTGGAAATTTTACTAGAAAGGAAAAGATATGAAATAATTTCTGGGAGAATGAATTGACTAAAAAAATGATTGTTAGGCAGTACTAAGGGCCCATCTGAAGTTAGAGGTCATAAATTTAAAATAAGGCTAATCAGCACAGTTGCACATTTTCTCCAGTCTTAATTGGATGTACAGATATAGACTCAGAGTAGGAAACGAATTGGACATAACCAGGTGTTCATCCAGGTATGGCTTTGCCCAAAGAGTGCTACAGAGTGGGAAGGAGCATGGAAACTGAGAATGTCTCTTAAGGGGTGATTATCATGATGTACCATGAAATATAAGCTGAATGAGATGAGATGGGGATCCTGAAGCAGAGGAGGAACAATGCAAAGCTTAAAGCTGAGTGGTCAATAGCTTAGAGGGACTGATGAGCTAAAATTATTTTACACATGTGTTTTATATGTGGTAAAAGGGCTACTTGTTGGCTTTTAGTTCAACCTTATAAAACATGCCTTCCAATTACCTAGAAAATTTCTTTTTTCTAATGTACGTGAATCAGTTGATTTCAGTGATTGCTATTAAATAGTCATTTTTACCTGCAGCATAAATCCTATTTCTATGTGATTTTTAGTAAATGGGGCCACTTAGGTTCTATGTGAGGAATCAATAGTTTTTATATCTTTCAAAAGTATGCTTACTTTTGAAAGCAGTAGGGTAACATGGAACGTATCACAATTATTTGCAATAGTGTTGAGTAGCACATTCAAAATTTATGCAGGAGAACTTTTAGCATGAATGAATTAAAGCTTTTGGATTTGAAAACCTGTCTGTTTCTTAATATAATCAGATATGTGAGTCTCTGTAAACTTTCTTTGCTTTCAAAGGCAAACATAACTAATAATTTCTGTAAAGGTCTTGAATCGTTCCAACATCTGTTCTTGGTTTACTATAAAAACCATGTCTCTGATCTCATGTGTTGAACTACTGTATGTTTGCCACTGTCTATTTCCTGTGAAAAAATACATCGAACAATAATAGCTTTTGTTCCTAACGCTCCAACCACTAAAACAGCTGAACAAATAATATCCATGCTTTCATTTGAAATAATTTATTCCATGTACATGTTTATGCAGAGTCATTTGGCTTATTGGATGTTTCATCATTTAAAAATCAAATCTCAGAATTTTAGACTACTGAAAACTCTGGTCTAATAGTTTCCTCATGCTTATAGTAATTCTCTTAACAGCATTTCCTTCCTAATTCATCATCTTATTTTGTGTATAGTTTGCTATATATGAGTAGAAGTGGTTAAAAATCCCCTTTATTAACAAAGTTAGTGAAAATTTCCATCCAAGCCCACACATTTTGCAAATAACATTAAAAGATTAAATTCCTTGGCATTTAAACCATAAAAATAACTCTCTTTGCTCTTTTGTTACCTAAAGAAATAATAACTATAGATTTGTAATGATATAAATTTTAATATATTTGTCTCAGCTCAACACACTCCAGATGACTTAATGGTACGCTGAGCAACACAGAGCAAGTTTAACTTCCGTTCCACAAAGTATCTTATTACATAAACTTTACTAGCCCAGACATGGAATAAGTCATGCACTGATTAAATAAGACAAACGAAAACACCATTTAAAAGAAAGGAAAATAAGTTACTTAAAAATGAGTTTTAAATCATTTGCAGAGGCAACAATTTGGAATTTTTTTTAGCATATGAAGCTCTTCTGTTTCTAAAAATTTAGGAATTATAGTTTAGAACTTGGTCACCACACATCCCACTGAAAACCAAAACTTGCAGTCGGTCATTCAGCTATCCAGTCAACCCAGTGTCTACCAACAGAGTATCTAGAAAACTCAGGACACCTAATGTTTTCAATTTACAGTCAAACTTTACAACCTATGAGTAAAGTAATATTAACTGTCAATTTTAAGGTTTGAGTTTGGAATACCAGCATTTGAGAGGATAACATTTCATCAAAATTCAGCTACTTTACAGAATAACTACTTTCTTGGTGGTAGTATGTCCTAATGCAGGAAATAATGAAATTATGGCTGTATTAGTTTGCTAAGGTTGCTGAATAAGTACCGCAAAACTGAGTGGCTCAGAACAATAGATATTTACTGGAGGCTAGAGGTCCAAAATCAAGGTGTCAACTGGACCATGCTCCCTCTGCAGGTGCTAGGAAAGGATCTGTTCCAGGCCTCTCTCCTAGCTTCTGGGAGTTTTTTGGCTTGTAGCAGCTTAATTCTAATCTTCACATGGCATTTTCCTTATGAGCCTATCTTTCACTATGTCCAAAATTTCCCACTTTTATAAGAAAATCAGTCTTAGATTAGAGTTCACCCTAATGACCTCATTTTAACTTGTCTACCTCTGTCAAGACTCTGTCCCCCAATAAGGCCACAGTATGAGGTGCTAGGTATTAGGACTCCAACATATCTTTTGGAGGGGGATATAATTTAATGCATAACAATGCTTTTTTGGTTTGATAGCAAGTTTTGTCATAGATATGCTTTGCAACTCAATTGTTTTCTCCAGAACGTTGCATTCTTAAAATTTTATATGCTATATATTTATGATTAGTAATATTTTAATAGTCTAATCATTGTTACTTATAACCACATGTAAAAATATTACTCACAATTATAATATATCTTAAAGAAATAACCGTAACTATTTCACAAATCCAGATTTTGCTTTGGAACTCTCACTGGATACCTCACTCTTAGCCTCACCCTTGAGACATGGATGGAATGTTTCCTTCAACTTACCATGACTCTCTGTTTGAGTCAGGCATTCTTCCTTAGTGGTGAGCATAGCTGCAGTTACTCATGTCAGCATAACATCAAAAACTCTTAGAGCTCCATACAGGCAATTTCTGGTGGCCTTTCTGTTGGTGTGCAGTTAATATTATTTTTTTTTATGACTTGTCAGAAGACTAAATAAGAAAGGACCTCAAATATTCAACACAGTTTCGTAATACCATCACGTCTCCTTCCCACTGAAGAATTCCAGATTCACTAGAAACACAACACAAACAAAAGAGAATAAACATATATATATATATATATATATATATATATATATATATGTAAAATGAAGAAACTTGTGGTAATCTGCTGGGGCTGTCAGAATGTTCCATATGTAAGACAAGGAGATTTTAAAATTTTGCTAATGCATTTGGATATTTACTTTTCTCTTTCATCCTTATTTCTATTTTATTATTATTCTAGTCTAGACTATCTTATTTTTAAAAATTCTGGTCACAACTCATTAAATGTACTTCAAAAATCACTAAAGGGTAAAAAGTTTGAAAATCACGCAACTAAGTGATATTTCCCCCTGAGAATCTTTGATTTGGTGCCACACATGTACACACACACAAACACGTAATTAGTACTTTTGGGTTGGGAGCACGGATGCTCACCTGGTAATCTGCTGGGCAGTTTTCCATTGTGTCTCCCTATTTCTGCATCCTAGTTCAACATAGTGCTGGGAGGATGAGGTGAGAACTCTTCCCCTAGTGTGCAAGCTCCCTTCCATGGGTATTGAAGATTTCAAAGTCTAACTAGGGTTCTCAGAGCATAGGATGGAGGAAACTGAATTCAGTTTCACTAATTTCCTGTCCTATCCATAGTTCATTCACTCACTCAAGAAATATTTATTGAAAACTTAGTACATGCAGAGTGCTGTGCTAGGCACTGAAATTTCATCAATCAATTAATGTAGACATGAGCTATGCCCTTACTGAGATTATAATCTAGATTTATAAACTTTCATACATAATCACACAAAAAAGATAGAGTTCCAACTTTTCGTGACACACTTCAGAGAGATTATCTTGCTTCCAAAATACCTCTTCCTACTGTTTTCCCCTCTCCTCCCTTTCCTTCCCCCAGAAAATATTGGGAATGAAACAATATTTAGTAGGTAAGTCTAAAAAAAGTCACCAAAAGTATCTCTCTGGAAAAATAATGTACCCCCCTCCACCTTGGCCCCCTCATATACAAATAGCATGTTAGACTGGTTTCTGAAAAACAAAAAAAAAAGAGAAAAGGAAGGAAGGAAAGATAACCACCTGTCTTAATTCCTGCCAATTGATTTCCAAATACAGGTTTGGAAAATAGTTCATTTAAATTTGAGGATTTCCTGCAAAATAGTTTTGCAAAGCATAGTAACAGTGACCAAATTTTCAGAAAATGTGATTTATTTGATACATTAATTTTGTCATAAAAGCCAGACATCTGCACCTTTACTTTTCCTGAGGCAGGTAGAGCGATGTAGATCCACAGGACAAAACAGATTTGCTGCTCTTGTTCTTTTCTTTGAACCGATTATTCCCCATTAAAATAGATTCTCCTTAAGTTTCAGTCAGCTTTCCAGGCCGTGATGGTTTTCCTGAACAGTATTGGCAGGAAGCTCTGACTTTGATTTGGATTTTGAGCTTTAGTGTCAGGTTGAGTAAGGAGTTGATTAAATTATTTCATTTCATTTCTAAGGTACCATTTTTAAATGTCAAATCATTGTTAGATGCTAGACCTTTCATTGTATTTTAAAAGTGTATTTCAGCCTACTTTTAAAGAAAAAGTACTCCCTAAAATATTGGATCAATAGGGCCTAAATGACAGACATTTATGTAGTTGCATCCAGTTGTCTGAAAATGAGACCTACGTTACAGCCGTTGCTTGAAATCTTCCAACCTTCATCTGTGGTTACTACTTTTCAGTGAGTGCCACGCGTAGATCTCTAGTGATTCTGATTTCCAGTGGTAACATCCTTAGAATGAATCCCTATGATGAAAACATACATTTAGTCTTACAGACATACATAGTTTTAAAAGTTATAAGTTAGCCAAACAATCACATTTAATATATTGCTCTCCATGTTGTCACAAATGGCTGGATTTCATCGTTTCTTATGGCTGAGTAGTATTCCATTGTGTATATATACCACAGCTTCTTTATCCATGTGTCCCTTGATGGGCACTTAGGTTGCTTCCAAGTCTTGGCTATTGTGAATAACGCTGCAATGTGCAAAGTGAAATAAGTCAGAGGGAGAAGGTCAAATACCGTATGATTTCCTTCATTAAGCAGTAGATAATAACAACAATAAACAAACACATAGAAACAGAGATTGGATTGGTGGTTACCAGAGGGGAAGGGGGGAGGGAGGAGGGCGAAAGGGATAATTCAGCACATATGTGTGGTGATGGGTTATAATTAGTATTTGGGTGGTGAACATGATGTAATCTATGCAGAAATAGAAGTATAATGATGTACACCTGAAATTTATACAATGTTATAAACCAATGTTACTGCAATAAACAAAAAATTAAAAAATATATATATATTGCTCTCTATAGAACACCTTACCGAAATTTAAATATAGTTTAATGTAAATTTTATATCATGTTAATATATTCCTAATTAAGCAATAGTTTGGTTACATGGTTTCTTATTTTTTTCATCAAATGTCTTTCAAATGATAAATCACAAAAAGGAAAAACTGAGTTAGGGCTAAGGCAAGATGTTTGATTAAACATGTTTGTTAGCAATTATATAGAAGCACCAACTGAAAACAGATGAAGCGCTATATTAGACTGTGTATAACAATAGTATGTACTATGAAACCATGTACCAGCTCTCCTTCTCTTAGTATTAATCTTGTATGAACACAGTATACGGTAGTTTTAGGGCTTAAAACTTGGGCTTTGAGGCTAATCAGACTTTGTTCTCTCCCATTAGTTTCATAACCTTGGGCAAATTATTTAACTTCTCTAAGCCTAAATTTCTCCACTTATAAAATGTAGATAATATTGCAAGAATTAAAATGGCACTAAATTAAATAATTTACTTAGAGGGCCTTCTAGTGCCTGATAATCAACAAATAATAGTTCTTTTCCATATATTCCTAGATTGCTCATAATTTACTTCTCAATTTAACCCAAATGCACCTGGAAAAGAATTATCAGCACTACTGAGTATCACTGCCCATCCTCAAAGTTCTGGGGATTATGAAAATAGAATTTTTTCCAATTTTTTGCTTGTGTTTGTACCCAAAGGGCTCTAAAAATTGAATCAGTCTCTTTTTTCTGTAGCCATGTCCATCTCCCCAGGACCAGAGCTGCGCAGTGCCCTCCAGGAATGATGTATTGCTTAAAGTCGTATTTCAGCAAGTTCTTATAACATTTTTTCTGACTGCCCTGCTGCCTTTGGCTTCAGCTTGCTATCCAGATCTTATTAGGTATTCTTCTTTTGTCAATTTTCTTCATCAATCTAGCTCAGTGGACCTATTTTATATCAAGTAATGTTTAAACACTAGTGGACTGATTGTGTTATAGGATTCATTAATCTTGCCATTTGATATTAATAAATGCCTCTAGGATATTTGTTTGTGTTTGGTAGGGTTTTTCTTGAAAGAGTTAGCATCACTCTGGGTTTGGATATCTACCAAGTCTAGCCTGAATATTCAGTGGTGGCGAAAGACAAAAATTGGACCCTAAAGATTTCTATTCATTGGATTCCATGTTAAAAGTGTTTAAAAAACGTGAGTAGCATTCCTGGTAGGTCAAACACTTAATTAGCAATGAAAATTGGTTGGTGCTATTTTTATAAATTGTAGTTTGGCACAAAGAATAAGAAATCATTGACCCCTCATCACATTTTCAACATCCAAGTTCTTGCTCGTGTTTTGATTTTCTTCATCCAGCAGTGTCTCCCTCAGATTTCCCGCTAGATTGCATTATTTGTTCACCATATTTAATTCTATACTACTTAAAAAATGTCAAATTGCAGAGGGTATTATTATATGTTCTTTTTGACAGTTATGCTGGGGCTCACAATAGCTTCCATATATGTAGTTACATTGTTTAGGGCAAAGTAAACTGATCTAAAATTATGGAAATGAATGACACAGTAAATGTTGTAAACTATAGAAATATCCATGAACCCAAATCTAGCAATCTAGTTTCTGATATTTTTATTTCAGGGAAACATTAAACAATTAACAAATATATCATTCAAAAATTTATTGCAGCATTATTTTTACCTGTGGAAAGTAGAAATTAATCAAGATAATGCATGCATATAAACAAAAACTGGAGAAAATTACAGAAAAAATTTAAAAGGTTGATTTTCCTGTGTAGTTAGATTATAGCTGCTTTTTTATTCTCTTATGGTTGATATTATCCAAATTCTTTTTTAAGCTAAAACTTGTGTGTGTGTGTGTGTGTGTGCACGTGTGTGTATCTCCTGCATCATTTTTTTCTGGAAATCAATACTCATTTCCCCAAAAATTCAAGAGTACCATCATTTGAACATATGGTAACTAAAATGTAGTTCTAAAAATAAGCCCTGATATTTAAATGTTTATCTTTGTGAAGTTTTATTTTAAAATACCAGACATGTCTGAAAATAGTGAACGTTAGAACTGACCAAAATGATTAAGCAAGTTTAAATTTATTCCCATGATAGAATTCAGCAAGTATATCCTCCAAGTAATGGAATACACTTGACTCTCCTCAGGACTGATTGCATCTTCATCATGTAGCTATACGATGTAAACATTAAGGAGACCATAATGATATAAAATGTCTATGCATTCCACAACAATAACAAAGCCACTGTTACGTTACATTTTTATAAAATCTTAAATTGTCATAACAACATGAATACCTATGAAATTTGAAGACAAAGGTAAAATTTACTAATAAAATACAGTTTTCTCATTTTACCAACAGATCATTACTATCAATAATAGTAAAACAATAGTAGCAACTTTCATAAAAAAAATCAATTTTATTTTCATTGTCTGCTGTTTTGAAATAAGTCTTACTAAGATTCTGTGCAATTATAGCCCTTGCTGCATTGGGTCATATACATTTTCGAAGTAGTTAGCAAAATTGAGAAATTAAAAACTCAAGGTTTTGTATTTTCACTACTTAGTAGAAGAATCTTCTTGTTCTTTAAATTCAGTTGGATATAAACAAATCAAACTCCATATTTCTATTACTGAGACTTTTATGAAATAAATATCATTACAGTAAAATGAAAAGAAAAATACAAGATCTTGTGCTCACCAGGCATTTGTTGTTTATAAACATTACTTTAAATAGTGGGCCATTATCTGCGACACTATTTTAAAACTGAGATTTTCTTTATAAGATCAATTTTTGTAATGGAATATCACTGACAGAGCCTCAATATCTCTTTTATTTTTCCTTTGTATAAGTGAAAAGCATAATTTGCGCAGAGACCAGATTCTACCCTAATGCAAAATCCCCCTTTAGATTCAGAACATATAAATTGGGGTGAAATGATATCTGGATTAGTACTAAGAAGGGATAGCAGAAGTCCATAAGTCAGCAATAATCATGTTTCCTTTGGGAGACTTTGAGGCATGGTTTGAGAATTGCAGCAAAGTTAGGAAGGAAAATCCCACTCAACTAAACCTACCTGTAACCTCTTTTGCAAACTCAGAGAACCAAAATTTTGAAGGTTTTTCTAAAATGTCCCATTTTTCTTATGAATTTAATGCATAAATCAATACATAATCTAAATCACTGAGAACTTGGTATTTACTGATTACTTTACATACATCATCTCCTTTAACCTTCTCAACAATCATACAGATACTGACTATAACCCCGATTGATGTAGAAGGGAAGTGGAGCTTTGAGGGAATAGCTAACATCTTCAAGATCAGTTTGTTAATGAGTGACAGGGCCAGGATTAGATTCTGGTTATACCTGACTCTAGAGTCAATGCTTTGTATGATTATTTTGTTATACAGCAGAAAAATATATATTAGGAGTCTAGATACACAAAATAGCCCAACAAAAGAATAATTCAAAAACTTTGTTTTAAATTACTAATAATATTTTTAAAAACATGCCATTTTAACATATGAATAATAAATGGCATATCACAAAGGCACTATATGCATGATGCAAATCAAGGAGACAGTGGTGTTGAAGAAGTCCAAGCCACAAGATGGAGAAGGGGTGGGTTAGAATGCAAATGGCAGACTAAAATGCATTTATTGGTGGCTATATTGTGTTGTAAAATATCTCAAATTTAATGGAAGGAATTAATATCATGAAGGATATTTACTACTGAGCAGAAGATGTCGTAGACTTGCTGACTGAAGGGACAATTGCAAATCGCAAGGCGCTCAAGTGACTCCAGTGGACATCTTCGGAAGAGCTTCAACATCTATGTTTTCTCATAAGTTACTTTAATATACCCCTATCTACTGGCAATAAGATTTCCCAGACATTAAAAATGATTTTTTTATCATTGTAAAACCTTTTTAGACATTTTTAAGGAAATGAGAGTGAATTACAAACTGTGATTTTCCGTGAAAGTGCCCACGAATAAAATGCATTTATTAAATTTAAATAACCTAATATGTGAGTTTTAAAAAAATATTTTTCTATTTCCTATTTCCTATTTTTGATTGATGTGATATGCTTACTGAGGTCTTCAATTATTTTATAAAATATTTAAAGTCACTTTAATTATATATTTATATATACAATATATTTACATTAAATATGTATATTTTATATTTAGTTTAAATTAAACTTGTTTAGTTTGGTGCTGGCCCTGTGGCATAGTGGTTAAGTTCGGTGTGCTCTGTTTCAGCAGCCCAGGTTCATGGGCTCAGTTCCTGGGCACGGAGCTGCACCACTCATCAGCCATGCTGTGGCAGTGACCCACATATAAAATAGAGGAAGAGTGGCACAGATGTAAGCTCAGGGCTAATCTTCCTCAAGCAAAAACAATAATAAAAAAGAAATCAAACTTGTTTTACTTTGTTACCATACTTTACCATACCCCAGTATGCTAAATGCCTTTCTCCTTTTGGTATTATGATATCCAAACATAAACATTATTAACTCAGAAGAGGTCAGTGCCTAGCTGTTCCAGAAAACTGGTCATCTACACCCTTCTGCCATCAGTCAGTATCAGTTATATGTATAAAAAGGTTCTGTTTTCTAGCCATTTTTGCCTACCTGGAACAAAGTATGGAGCAGAGGTCGGCACACAAGAAAGTCTGGGCCAGGCTACGTCAGAAGAGTTTGATTCATTTAGTTTCCCTACTGATCCACTGTACACTGATGTGACTAGGTAAGAAGACAATATCCTCCCACTCACAGAAGGCGATCACCTAATGATGGTCACAGTCAACCTAACATTGGAAGAGAATTGGCAAGACATGAAAATAAGTTTTGTTTTAGGGTGAGGATTACAGGTAGTATATTTTTCTTTTCATAATATATTCTTTAATATTATTATTACATTGTATAATTAAGATTCAATACATCCCTCACCCCTGCCACCACATTGGCAGATCTCCTATGAGCACCCAGCATCTATTTTATTCTGAATGTGTTGTTAAGTCTGAAACACAGGATCTCCACAAGCAGGATTCTCTTATGCTGACGACTACTCACACTGCATTGCTCACACTGGAAGAACATCAACAAGACTTGACTGACCATGAATATCTCGTCCAGTTATTTCAAATTTCTAAGCCCAATTCAAATTGATAATTCCTGAGAAAGTTACACATCAATCAACACATATTTATTACACATTCTAAGCAAGACCTGTACAAATCTTGTAACTCACTAACAGTGTTACAGGCTATAAAATTAGGTAGTTATCATGGGATAAGGGCAAGACATGAGGTAATGGGGCATAAGACATTAAGTTTTCATATGACTTTAAGAATCAGGAATATGAGCCCTACCTGAGTTGGACAGGCCAAATGGTCTATCACAGAGTAGAGTTCTGGCTGATGTTAAGGATAACTGCTCAACAATCATGGAGGAAATCAAAGAAGTTTGTGATACTATGTTGGCAATAACATGCAGTTTTGACTGAACATGCTTCTGCTTGGCGCATTATTTGATAAACGTCCTTTCTAATTTTCACAACTCTCTGAAGTAAAGATACTTATCTTCATTTTATTTATTATTTATTTATTTATCTATTTTTTGTAAGGAAGATCAGCCCTGAGCTAACATCTGTGCCAATCCTCCTCTTTTTGCTGAGGAAGACTGGCCCTGGGCTAACATCCGTGCCCATCTTCCTCCACTTTATATGGCATACCACCACAGCACGGCCTGACAAGGGGTGCATCGGTGCACGCCCGGGATCTGACTCTGGGCCGCCAGCAGCAGAGAGCATGCACTTACCCGCTACGCCACGGGGCCGGCCCCACTTACCTTCATTTTAAAGATGAGGACACCAATATGTAGAGACTTTAAGTGACACATCCAAAGCCACGCAGCTAGTAAATAGTTCAGCTGGGATTTGTCAGAGTCCCACATTACTTATTATTCATTTGTTCATTACCATAAGTTAAAATTTTCATGATGATGTTTTACATAGGTGATAATTCCTTGATTCCCTGCAATATTTAGATCGAGCCTCTATCTACTGGTCCTGGTGCTTCCAACACTGGAAAAATCTGTTAAGCTCTAAAATCACAACTCCGAAAGTGTTTCATTGGTCATCACTTACCCCTGCCTCATTAGTTTTCCATTATATCCAAGAAGGAAGCTCAGCTAACAAATATGATCTGTAACTATATTTTAGTGTGCAAAATATTTGGAAAATTAACGCCTCATAATGATGCATAGAAATCCACTTTGGTTCAGTGGTACACTGATCTCATGATAGAATTCATCCCATAATGTCTCACTGTTAAAGCCTTCACTTATTTATATAACAGTTAAATGTTTTACCCTTCTGATTTAGTTTTGTGTTTTCTCTGTTAGAAACAAAGTGATAATTTGTATTCAATCAGTGTGTGTGCGCGCGCACGTTTGACATCTTTTGGTTTTCTTTGATGAAAAATATAAAGATTTTATACCAGTAAAATGAAAATATCCAAAGGACTTTATCATCCATATAAAACCTATACTTAATACATCCAAATTACTGTAACCCCATGCCCTAATATATATACATTTATTCTTTCATGATAAATATATACATTTATTCTTTTATTGCAAAGTTGTGATAATTCATTTTCTAATTCGATCCTTTCCATGTTCCATTTCTCATACCCATGAATTCCTTATGATATTTCTAAAATATAAGGAGAATGAAGAGAGTAAAGGATTGGAGGAAAGGAAGGTATTCTGTTATTACTCTTTAGTTATGTATTGTTTTATTCTTTCCTTTCTCTGATCTCATACGAATAGCCTTATTGGGAAGATCTCAATACATACTTTCCCTTCCTTCATTTTATGTCCCTTTTTCCAAAATCCTGTATAATCTGAATCACCACATTACTTTGCCACTTAGCTTTCCAGAAGTTTACAAGCCTGAAGGTTCAACAAGAAGTCCCATGTATGATCATGGAAAGATATTTACATGTGAAACTCATGTGATTCACAAATCATTAATAGATATGAGTCGAATAGTAAGAATTCTTCCTAATACAGATATCTGGGGAACACAGGACTTGCAGTTACAGCCTAGCTATTTCCCAATGGATTTGATGGAGAATAGGAATTCCTCCTTGCCCTGTCAGATCACATCTCTTACACAGACTTCCTGCAAGTGAATGATATGTGAGCTTGGCAGTATTAATAAATGGGAGAAAAACATCCCTGGTTCTCATTCAAGAGCATAGAGGTATGCCATTAAAATACTCTCTTCCCTCTTCATCTTGATAATTCCACAAAGCAGAGCATGGTCACATTTTAAGAAAAATATTAGAAAAATTTAAAACCTCAGACTTTCACAGCATTTAAGACTGAAGGATTATTCAAAATACCAAAATTTTCAATGTTTTGTAAACAAGGACGCCACCCAGCTAAATCTATTTGGCAAATTTCTTTTATAAGGTAAATATAATCCATTTCTGATTATTAAAATCATGCATTGTTAATGTTTTTGATAACACAGACTTAAATTAAATGAACACATAGATTAATCAGTTGCTTTAAATGATAATATTTTCAATTCTTAAGCAATTAACAACAGTTCATTTAAAAAGCAGTGCCTTTAGGAACAACTATTTTTAAGCATCTTCCTTTTTTTTCTTTTTCTTTCTTTTGAAAAAGAGATGTGCTTTGATAAACTGTATAAACATATTATGCATTATTAAACCTTAAAATTATATGCTTGACAGATAGCATATAGTTCTCTCTGGGGTTTTATTGCAGTCTGTGGAACTTATTAGTTGTGATTTCATTGCCAGTGGCAAAACACAGAATGTTCTATAAATTAAAACATTTGGCTATGGCTGTGGGAAATTCTCCACGATGAACGGGGGTTGGGGTTGGGGGTGGGAAACAAACCTAACTGTTTTCCTCCAAAGAAGAAAAAAATTCAGTGTGTGTTGAATTTGTGCTTCAGGTTTGTTTATTTCAGCCATTGCACATTCTAAACAACGTAGGAGTTGCAGTAATTTTAGAACCATGTAGATAAATTTACAAGTTAAATCACAATGTTTACAGAAGAATATATAGAGCAGTACACCTTACTTATACCAGATGCTGGCAATCCAGACAGTGGACTGTCAATTAAAGTGGACAATAACTTGGCCATTCTTCATGGTGACTCTATTTTGCTAACTGTTTTTTTTTTTTTGATAGGATGGGCCTGCTATTTCTTGTCATCATCAACATTACCGTCTCTTCATTTTCCATTCCATATTTAATTAAATTATTTTATTGAAACTGATAAATAGATATTCCACCGTTGGTTCATGCAGATCAACCCAACATTCTTTTATGAAGTAAATATATCTTTGGCTATAAGGGTATAGGTAGTTGATTTCGTACTCATCGGTATTTTATTAATATAAAATTCAGCTTAGGCACACATTTCTATGACATTAAACATGTATATACACTATTAATATAACACAGTTTTACATGGGATAGAAATGATCAAGATTAGGTAACTGAAAGTAAATTATTATCAATGCATAAATAACAAGGACACTTTCAAATGAACTACTGATACCTAATTAGTTAAACTTGTCAAATAATTACAGAATAATCACGGCTTTCATCAGCAACTGCTATAAACTGATGAAATTTGATTCAATAAAACATGTATAAATTTGCACTTGGTTGAAACATCTGCAAACTCTGGCAAACACTTCTTGGTGCATAGGGCTGGAGGCATTTCCGCAGTCACTATGAAACTATGTGGAAGCCAGCAGCCGCTGTCTCTTTTACAACTCACAGCTTTCCTCTTTTTATTTCTCTCCTTCCTTTTTTCATCCCTTTCTCCTTTTTCTATTTCCTTATTGTCCTCAATTTCATCTTCATTAGAAATTTAAACATAGTTCATATAATCCATCTTACTCTGCTGATGAAGTCTGAATCTAAAGCACTTACATCTTCCAAGGTGATTTTTGTAAACCTAGAAATATATACATATAGTCACCTATTTTGTTTTTCAAATTCTATATTAAACACACACAGTGTGTATTTTTGATAAAATAATTGACAATAGATTGGCTTCAGTTGGATTACTCATTTATCAGACTGTGAAAAATGATAAGTACTCACTGGTTTGCGTATTTAGGATGGGGGTAGTCCGCAGGCAGTTCACATCCTCTGAGATCACTTTCTGAACTAAAGCCATGAATATCCCTTCCCTAGCCTGAATTCACCTACCAGAAACTATTTTCAAAACACAGTGTCTTATATGTGGGAAAAAATGCACACACCTACATATCCACTCTGCCCATTCTTAGCCTTTTTCTAAATATAAGAGGGGTGAAAATTAAGACAAAAGCAACTTGGGTAATTGGGTATCGGATTTAGTTCATACATTGTTTGAACTGTGGGAATAGACATGATAAAAATTGTCATTTTGTGTCACAGCTTGTGGTTTATAAAGAGCTTGAAAATAGATTTACCTCAGTCGACTGGAAGAACGAAGGCAGCAATTATATCTACTTTCTCCACCATTGTATCGTCAGCTCCAAGTAATGTTCTTTGCACAAAGCTTTCACGACATATGTTAATTGTACAAAAGGGTGTTTGATGTGGGATAAATTATTTTATCAGTATTTTGGTACTTCTTAGGAATCACTGGATTCTATATTAATAAAAATATTGAAACAGATGAATAGGAAGTGAGGAGAAAATTATATGCATGGAGGAAGGCCAATGAGAAGAAACAGCAGTTTCGTAGTTTCTCCCAATAGGTATTTTGCTTGAATATTTCATTGTTTGCTTTGAAGATGACCTTAAACCTCATTAGTTCTAAATTCCTGATATTGCAGATCAGACAACTAACCTCAGATAGGTTGTGAGGGCCATGCCTGGAAGGATTTCCCACAAACCAGTTCAGTATTCTTTCCACTGAACATGCTGCTATCAGCCTGAATATATACTGAAGGACCACGGTAGAGCAGAGTAAACAACCAATTAAAATTGAGGACTTTAGACTACCTACCACCTTTGTCATTTACTAGAAAGTAACTCAGTTCTGCTAAGCCTCAGTTTCCACATGCATAAAGTTAGAATTATCCTATCTATCCTGGAATGTTAGAGCAGATATGATCATCAAATAATATGCTCTCCATGAAAGGAAACTGAACTCTAGAAAATGTTTATAAAATACAAATGCACTTAATTTTATATATATATATATAGTATAAAAATAAATTCCCAAGCAAAATTCAATTATTTAATCATCATTTTCTACTTGGGCATCTGTCTTATTAGGCATGCCGTCATTCACTGACAAACATTGAACAGAAGCTATGTAGCAAACACAATAGTCAACACAGGAGATATAAAGTTGAAAAAGAGATCACTTTCTGTTCAGAGTTTATTTTATTTCACTAGGCTGTGTTCAAATCCTTAAGTTAACGAACTTTCATAGTCACAGATTCTACTCGTATCATAGTCAATGTTACATAATTGGATGAAGAAGGTATAGAAGGAGCACAGATTTGGGGCATAAGACGAACTTCATTCCTGCCTTTTGCTGAAGTCTCATAGGTAATCCTTGACGAAATTCTGTTGGCTCTAAACTCTTAACCAATCAGTCTTCTTTTTTTTTTTTTTAATAATTTTATTTATTTATTTATTTATTTATTTATTTATTTATTTATTTATTTATTTCCCTCAAAGCCCCAGTAGATAGCTGTATGTCATAGTTGCACATCCTTCTAGTTGCTGTATGTGGGACGCGGCCTCAGCATGGCCAGAGAAGCAGTGCGTCGGTGCACGCCCGGGATCCGAACCTGGGCCGCCAGCAGAGGAGCGCACGCACTTAACCGCCAAGCCACGGGACCGGCCCCCAATCAGTCAGCACCTGCTATTGACTAAATATTTGCCTCCCCCCAAAATTCATATGTTGAAGCCCTAATTTGATGGTATTTAGAGATAGGGCCTTTGGGTGGTAAGTAGTTCACGAAGGTGGAGCCTCCACGAGGGGATTAGTGTCCTTGTCAGTAAAGGAAGAGAGCTAGCCCTCTCTCTCCCTCAGCCATGTGAGCATACGGAAGAAGATGGCTGTATACAAGCCGGATGCAATCCTCATCAGACGCAGGATGTGCTGGCACCTTGATCTCGGACTCCTCAGCCTTCAGACTTGTAAGAAGTAAGTATTTGCTGTTTAAGCCACCCACTATCTTTGGGATAAGTCTCCAGTATCTTTGTTATAGCAGCACAAACTGACCAATACAATGCCTATGAATGTAGTCCTGGCCAGTTACTCTATATCACGTCACTAAGTTATTTCTTCCATAGTACTTGTCACTTGCCTTATTTATATCTTTATCTACTTATTTATCCTATCAATCCACAAGGTTTTCACCTTCAAGAGGCAAGAATTTTGTTGGTCTTATTCATAGAAATGTCTCCAGGGCTCAGCCTAGTGTCTGGCATATTATGGATACTCCACATGTATATTGAATGAATGTATGATTTCACAATTATTTTTTTGTGAAGCGTTTGTGTCAGTCATTGATAGCTGCTGAACACACAGTTCTTGCCACCAAGAATGAAAGGAAATAAATATGTAACAATCTATTCATTCAATAAATACTTTTTAATCACCAAGTGTCAGGTTCTGTCCTATGCTAGATGCCATGAATACAGCTGTGAAAAAGATGTAACTCCAGCCACAGGAATCGACATAAAGGAGAAAATAATTTAAAAATTATACAAGTATAACCTTAAAAATGGATCAGATTGTAAATTTTATGTTATACGGGTTTTTGCACCACAATTAAAAACAAAATATAAAAAAGTTTCTACAGTTTAATAATTTTATTACAGATGTGTTCTGGGAAGGAGAAGCACAGGGGTCTATGAAAGCACGTAATAGGAAGACGACTTACTACAGGCACGAGGAGAGGTCAAGGAGAGTCTACTGAAGAGAGTGACCTTTACAATGAGAACTAAAGGATAAATAGGGATTCCCTGATTGAAAAGAAGCATGAAAGTTCTAGGCACGTGTCAAAACTTAAATTGTTGAAATGAGGACTGAACAAACACCCGGGTAGTAGTAGCATTGACTGAATGGTGAAGAACAGCCCGAGATGAGTCTAAAGGGGTCATTAGTGATGAGATCCTATGGTGCTGCCATGGAGGTCAACCTGGGTCTCTCTGGGATTATGCAAAGGCAGTAAATTCAATTTTGAAGGCCCAGGAAGATTTCCTGAAGGAAGAGTTACCTATGCTGAGGTAGAAAGGGTAAGTACAGTTGAGCAGTATGAGTGGGAGGGTCAGGGAGGTGATCAGAGGGTGTGAGGTTCTTTGAGATTGTGCAAAGCCTAGAGGTAATTCTATTGCTAATAATGGGCCCCTATGGAGAGTCTAATGTGTACATCCTGCCTCCCCCTTTCATCATATGCTTTTGCATAAGGTCTAAATAGTTTGTTTCCCTTTCTAATAACAGAGCTATTCCATAAAGTAAAAGAAGAGTTTGTTTTGTTTCTTCTTTATTCTTTTTTTCTCTAAGGGAGCAGAGAAAGAGATATCTTTTCATTGGTAACATATTTTTTGAAGTCAAGGAATTACTAAAAAGATTTTCATAGAGAGAGTGAAAAGCTAGAGAATTATTTCATACCACCCTTGCCAGTCCTCTTCTCTTTCTTATTATTTGTAGAAAAACAAAAATGTCTTTCCTGAAAAAAAATTTTGAAGGAAGAACAAGAGTTAAATTAAAGGAAAGATAAGGAAAGGAATTATTGGCAGAGAGAATCAATTGAGCAAATACTGGGCTTGTTTGGAAAATTACCAGTAGATGTTTTCTTTTTATACGTGAATGAAAATTGCAATGGAAGACAGAATGGGCATGAAATCATCAAATGTGAGTATGTGTATTAGTTTTCTAGAGCTGCTATAACAAAACACCACAAACTGGGTGACTTCAATGACTGAATTTTACTGTCTCACGGTTCTGGAAGCTAGAAGTCCATAATCAAGGTATTGGCAGAGTTTGTTTACTCTGAGGGCTGTAAGAGAAGGATATGTTCCATGCCTCTGTCCTGGGCTTGTAGATGGCTATGTTTTTCCTGTGTCTCTTCATATCATCTTCCCTCTGTCTGTATCTCCATGTTCAAATTTCCCATTTTTGTAAGGACACCAGTCATATTGAATTAGGGGCCACCTTAATGATCTCACTCACTTTGATTACTTTTGTAAAGACTCTATCTCTAAATAAGATTACATTTTGAGCTATAGGGAGTTGGGACTTCAACACATGAATTTGGGGGGAACAGAGTTCACCCCATAATATTATGTCAAAGTGCTTTTGTGACTGTAAAGAATTGAAATAAGTATTCATATTATTACATATTTCACTGAATGATTGCAGGGACCACAAAAGTTTACATATGAATCTGTGATTTCTAGAAAAAATTATTCTCAGACACTATTAAGATAATTCTTTCAGAGGTACAGAGTGGAATTCTTAAGAAAATGCTTTCATAAGCCACCGATTGGGTAGAAAGGAGTTTTTGGAGTTCACATCTAAATTTCTAGCAAAAGAAAGAAGAAACTGTATGATAAAGGAAAGTAGACAAAGGAAGATTCATAGGTGAGTACTATGTGGGAGGAGAGCTGGGGCGCAAGATAAGGGAGACCAGGATTAGAAGGTGGGAAACGTGTCTAATGTGGACATTATTATATTAGGCTTTACTATCTATTAAAATGACTTATACTGTGCCATATCATCCCACTTTTTGTCTAAGCCAAATAATGCTCAAAATCACAATCTCTTTTTGGTATGGTTGAATTTTGGAATGGTAGGTGAAGGTGCAAAATAATAGTTGAAAAGTATTATAAGGACATTCAATGTATAAGATAAAAAGTGAAAATTATCACCATGGACCATGGAGATATGGTTATAAATAAAAAATATCTGCTAATTTCTCTTGAAATCATCCTCTTACAATGGCACATCAACTAAGAATTATCATTGATATCTTTTGTTACCAGTTTTTTTTAAGATAGAAAATACTACTATATCTACTATATTTCAGTACATAGTAAAATTATGGTGAATTTGTTGATAACTGTCAATTAAAATTCTGTGCTTTAGGTTTTTGTTTTGAAGACATACATTGCTGCCACATCACTTCATTAAATTAAGTCTTTGTCTAAAATGTCTTTCAGCTTCACATCCCTGTTGATATATTTTCTTAACTCTAACACAGACCATTGTCACTTAAACTATCACTCTTGTTTCTTAGCTTCCAGTCTGCAGGTGTTCTGTTCTGAAACAATTTATCTCATTATCATTTGTTTTATTATAAGAAACTATATCCATTTTTGTAGCATGTTCATAAAAGTAATACGCCACATTGTTTTTAGAAAGTATGGCAGAACTCATAACAAAAAGTGACACTTTATTGCATAGAGACAAACAAATTGTAAGCACTGGTTCCTTCATTCATTCAACATATATGTGTCATTCCCTAGAGGTAATCACGTTTAGTTGTTAATATTTTAATTCTTCTAAATTACGTTTATATAGAGCTATTTTAAAATTTAACAGCTTTAGATTTTCATCAATTGGCACTCTGACAAGATAAATGAAGATTTAGCTTATTTTCACCAACTCACCTTCCTTCTCTGGCTCCTTCCCATACAATTTTGGCACTTTGTTTCATCTCTCAATTGGGAAATGCTGTAATTCAAATAGCATACTTATAAACAGTTATTTCATATTTCTTCAACCATAAACATTACTTTCGATTCTCAACTTTGGAATATAAAGATAGCACTAACTGTCTCTATCTCCCTCATTGCTAAAACAACTAAATTTAACCATTTTTGCATTTACTTTTACATTTTCAGTATCTATTTTGTTACTATAATTACTTTTATGCTTAGTGTATAAGTTCATTCAAATAGCTTAAAATCAACAAATATTTTTGCATTTATAATGTCTATTTAATATTTCAAAGCCAAGTGTTGTGACTCAATCCTTTTATTTTAACTTTTGATTTTTTGTTTGTTTTTTCATTTTCCTGGGATTCTAATTGCCTTCTGTTTTTGCATTATCTCTGGAATATTTTAGGAACTTTCCTTTCTCATTATCTTTATTCTATGAGAAATACAGATTGCAAATTTGAGTTGGATAACACTGGAAGCAAGGAGAACAGTCAGGAGGCTGCTGCCATGTACAAGCTGAAATATAAAGGGAGCTTAAATGACAATAGCGGTAGAATACGCTCAAATACATCATTGTTATGAGTAAAACAGCTGGAAGCACATCTTCTCCACATAATACATCAGTAGCATAATTTTGCATAGAAAGTATTGCACAATATTATTATATTTTCTATCATGCAAGTCCTAAGATTAGAGATCATAAAGCCACTCTAGGTCATAGAGATTTCACAATTGAGGAATGTGGTAAACACACACACACACGCTATAATTCAATAGCTATTAGTATAGTGGTATGTCGTACTTTTGTTGTATTTTTAATAGCTATGCTAACATTTTTATTGTTTTTTTAATTAAGTCATAGGGATAAAAAAAAAACCTGAATTATAATGAAGCAAGTGCTTTTTATAATATGTATCCTTAATAGACAATAATTAATTGGGCTATGTATGTGTTGGGGGAGCGTAGTGGTTAGTATTTGTAAAGGATGACCTTGACATGGTTTGTGATGCCTCCAAAGCAATTACTGGAGAAGCTGGGATGGAAAACAATGGCAAAAGGCAGAGAGAGCTGCTTGAATTCGTCCAAATCCCAGGCATTGCTGAGCAGCATTAGATGACAGTTAACTTTTAATGAGGGAAGACAGCGTAATTAAATCTTGACATACAATTATGAAAGAAAATATCAGGTAACAATCTTGCTGTGCAGTATAAAAGAAGAAAAGACATTTTCTGAAAACTTGCCTGATGCTCTGTCATCTGAAACTATTCTTTATGAGTGCAGGGTGAAGGTCAAGGAGGTATCTCAACTCCATCAATCCTTTGGACAGTTACAAATGACCTTTCGCTTTCCATAAGACATTCAATATTCTGAATTGGAGGGATACATTTTTCTGTGTTTAGAAAATGGCAAAATTGAAACCTTTCCTATTGCAGGAGGCTCACTTCTGTTGACTCTCTGAGACAGCCCGTTCATTCCCAAAGCTTGTTCAACCTGTTATCTCAGTTGCATTAACTACCTAATCTAGAGAAAAATGTCAATTTTATATTATGTATCAGAAATTGTTCTACTTGCTGAATAATTTTTGCTCAAGCTTTAAAAAACCCAACGTTGGCCTATTAGAGAATGATAACAACTCCTTTAAAATACTTCAGTGATTTTTAACTTCAGAGAAGTAGTCCATGAGTTTTGCATTTACATTAGAAAGCCAAGAAGGGGGATGGAAGCAAGATTTTAATTCTTAAATCTTTTTCCTATCCGATGTTCTTAAAATATAGTTATTTTTGAGTAACAATTAAAACATATAAAAAAGTTTCAGTTCAGAACTAAGACTCTTCCTGCTCTAATGAACTGAGATTTTTACAATACTTACTTTTTCTTAGTTTTCCATATAAAAGGTCACAGTAATCAAGCTGTCATCAACTTAAGAAATATACAACTGTACAGCTACTGGCTAAAATTACATTTATAGGTACCTTAGGATAACACAAGACTTATACTATACTTATGAATAAGTGCATTGTGATACATAGTTACAAAGTTATAAGCATTAAGAATAAGTGTGACACCAGTTCAAAGAGTAAGGCATTTTATTTTTTACTTATTTACTTAATTATTCCTTTAATATAGAAGTATTGGGTCTCTGCTATGTGTTAGAGACTGCTCTAGGCACTGGGGATACAGCCAGGGAACAAGATAAACAGTATCTCTTAGGGAGGTCCCACTGTGGAGAGATTAAGTAGTATATAGGCAAATACATAAATAACATCATTCCAAATACTGCTAAATCCTTTGGAGAAAATAAAACAGAGTAATGGATAAATAATGCGATATTGGAGCAGATGAGTGCATTTCACACAGTGTGGTCAAGGAAACTTTGAATAAAGTGTGTACTCTTGCCTGTGAGGCTATTAGAATTGAGAAACAAATACGTGTCATATAATGAATAATTGATTGAGGTTTCGGGCGCTGATTGCATTCTTCCCAAAGCCATTTCTCCAGCTGAACCATACTACTTCTACCTATTTTCATTATTTATTCCTCTAAAAGGGAAATGTAGTTTTTGTTCATTGACTAATCTTATACAAGATTATAGAACATACTTATTTCCTTAAACTGTTACATAGTGTGCAATACAACTGCAAAGAAATTAATGTTTTTTGTGGGATCATTTTCTAAGTTTAATTTTGGAAGAAGTTAATATAATAGACGAATGTTTTCATTTTCTAAATATTGTCTTTAGTTTTTCTTGTAAATCATAGAATTTGTTGGAAATTTATTACAAAATTATTCAAAATCCATCATATATTGTACCAAAGAGTATGCATTGCTCTAAAAAGGTCTTTTGCTTTTTGAATATTACATAATTACGTCCTCTACCCTTGGATTTCTATATGATATTAAAGGCTTACTTCTGAGGGGCAGAGAATAATTTTTGCAGGCCAATAAACAGATAAGACAACTAAAGACAACTCAAAAGTGACAAAACAAAAATGAAAATAAAAATAAAGGAATGATTGATTATGGTTGATATTCTTAAAAAGTTAAAAATAGTTTTGAATTTAATTCAAGGAAAATAAGTTTACTCTAAGATAAGTTGTGATTCATTCTACTCAGAGTACAGTTCGTTTCATATTAGTTGACCCCAAGATTCTGTAAAAATATGGGTGCAGTACTGTTACTTGCCTCACCTGAGAGAAAACACTTAAAGTTTCAATGGCAAATTGTCTATTTAAGAAAAATAATAAACTTTAGGATTAAAATTTAGTTGTAGCAAGATTTTCTATTTTCAACAGGAAAAAGTACTTTACCTTTTTTACTTCAGATTGACTTCCAACCTACAAATAATGGTTTTGATTTTTGTACATTATAAGCTGAGATACAAAATATTCTATTGCCAAATCAGACCCACGTGAATCAGAGATCTTAGACAGCATCAAACTTTCCTAATAAGTTCGAGAATAAAAATCATGAGGGACAAGCAAAACAAGAAGTGGCCTGGGATCTCCAATGCTTCTTCCCAGGCTCTATCCTGCTGCGTTTGAGTGGACTCCAACTCAGGTCAACCTGTGAGATCTTTAATGATGCATACGGCCACCTGGTTCACATGGAAGGAGTCCTTTTGGTCATGAAACATCTCCATTTTATATTTAGTTACATAGCTCATGTAACATTCTCTAGGAAGCCATGTAGATTCATGCCACATGAATTTGCCGATTCCAGGTTTGCTTACCATCAGTAATCCTAGCCAAGCAGGTACGTCCTGGTATATTTATAGATGAGAAATCTCCTGTTAGCAAATACCCAAATTTTCTTTTACCAAGAGGTTTATCATTAACCTGTTCAGAAGAAGATTTGACTATGTCAAATTATTTCTATCCCTGGGGCATCACCCCTATGTCCACTCTAGCCAGGAAGAAAATGTAAAACAGAGCTTCTGTTTAACCATTTATTTCCCATAAGCCAACTGCTATACTCATTTCAAGTTCATATACAGTGGTAGTGGAGCCACTTTTATAATGAGGGATAATGAGGAGTATTTCCACCAGAAAGCATCTATGTGAGGGTGACAGAAGCTTTGTTTCCCCAACCACCCTCCTCTTGCTCATCAAGAGGAAAGCCTAGCTTCATCTCCAAATAATAAGGATCATTGTCAATGGATCAGTGCAACAGAATCATTGATATAATTCATAGAAACTATAGTTTCAATACTGTTCCTATATATCCACCTTGAAATTAATGAAAAGTGAAATGAAGAAAATAATTTCATCCAGATACATTTCTGTATAGTTGAATAAAACCTAAGAGAGTGAGAATATATTGGTTAAGGGTCCAACCCTGTAGTCACACTGCCTGGATTAAAATCTGACTTTGCCTCCTAAACTATGTGATATTGGAAAAGTTAGTTATTCAATCTCTGCTTGCCTTCATTCCTTCAACTATAAAATGAGGATTGTAATTATACTTTATTCATAATATCATTGTAAGAATTAAATAATATATAAGGCCTTTAGAAACAGCCATTTTCAAAAATAGCACCACCTTAGCAATCATTTCAGTCTTCTGAGTTGTGATTGTGCTATAAGACTTGCATTATTCAGTTTTTCTATTTTAATAGACAATTATCGAGATGCAATTATACTCAGTTAACGTATTCTCACATCATTTGCGTGCTGGTATTTATGTTTCTTAAATTTGTTTTTTATGTTACTATTGTGCTAAAGGATAGTTCTAGTTAACAATAATAGGTGAATGACTCTAATGTCACTAATTGAAACATAATATTAATGATGAAAATACTAATATATTATACTAATATACTAATATATATATATACTAATGTATATTAGTATATTAGTATAAACTAATAGTATATATACTAATAGTATATGTACTATATATAGTACATATACTATATATACTAATATAACATCAAACTTAAAATAATATTGTAAGCTTAAATAAGAACAGACTTCAGTAAAACTATGGATTGTGAATTTTTGTAGTTATTTTACAAAGAACATAAGTTGTAATTATTTTCCACCAGTAGCTGAAAGAGAAATAAAGAGCAAATAAGAAATATGAAACTGGTATCAAAATATTTTATTTTCTCAAACTAATAATCTAAATAATCTGTTTACCTCCAATGTCCAGAGTGTTTTGGTCATAAAGTTAATATGTCAATTGGTCACATGTTCATCTTCAAAGTTCACTTTCTAGTAATCTGACTGAGACAGCCCCGTCTACTTCCAAAATATTGCTTTTCTATATTAAATGAATGTTGTCCAAAAGGTAAAGAAGAGACCAAAATTATAGCAACATCTTTCAAAGTTGCATTCCTTGTAGCAAAAAAGAAAGAAACAGTATTTTTGAGAAGTTCACAAAGCTAGAGGAAAGTGAATAACAAACATGCCCAGAGAACAAGGCATATTGGTTATTGGCAAAATCTCTTCAACGGGTAACACTGTTGCACAGGGCATGATATCAGCAACGCATAGAGCAGAAGAGAACTGCCTGTGGAATGGATGGGGTGACAGTTAGTTCTCTTTACAAGTGGATGACCTCACCCACGTGAAGAGTACGAACCTTTATTAGCAATTTGCCAAAATATATGGAGAACAATAATATGTAAGAGAATGACATTTTATTTTACAACTGAAAAGTCTTGGTGTAGAAGAGATTATTATTTTTTTTAAAATTTTGGTGGAGGTATGGATAATTATTAACACATATTTTATTTTTGGAATCATGTTACTGACTGAGAAAAGTATTTAGAATCAGTTCTAATGGAGCAGCAATCACTGAAAAAGTCTGCCCTAAATGAACCTCCAAACTGTCCTCCAAACAGAACATTCAGAAGGCAACAATGGAACTTTTTAGCATGGTTTTAAAGTTAAAAGAAATAGTAAAATTCATGAACGGACTACGTTCCAGTCACAGCTAACAAGAGTACATTTTTCAGCCTCTAGAGAGTTCAAAATTTTGCTTTTCCATTCCAAAGTAGGCACCTTGTGAAAAATCCTCAAACTAGTTTATAAAATGGATAAAATATAAACATTTCTTCATGACATTAATATTGTCTGGAGATTCCGTTTCTATGATATTACATCCAAGTGGCATAATTCAGTAATAAACACAGCATCTTAAATTGCCTGAATTTCTCAATTCAGGGTCCATATATTATGTTTTTAATGTTGACAATTACATTTTAGCATTTTAAGGAGATAAGCAAATAGCTTGATCAATCACAACTTAACTCTTCCAAAAAGTTAATTCCATTTTTCGATCTCTGGAGGAAAAAAATAAACATATATCAAATATATTAGTTATCAATTTCTGCTGACAAGTTAATACACACCTAGCCCCTAAAACAACACACACTTATCTAAGTTTCTGTGGATCGGGAGTCCAGGCAAACAGCCGGTATCAGCCAGGCTGTGTTCCTATCTGGAGGTTTTACTGGGGAAGAACTTGATTTTAAACTTATTCAGGTTGTCTGCGGAATTTATTTCCTTGCAGCTGGATGATTGAAGTCCTAGTTTTCTTGCTAGCTGTCAAGCAGGGACTGCTTTCAGCTCCTAGAGACAATCCTCAAGTCCTTGGCGTGTGGTCCCCTCCATAAGCCATCTCACAATGAGGGAGCTTGCTTTTTCAAAGCTAGCAGGAGAATCTTTCTTTTAATTCATTTAAAGTTAACTTATTAGGAACCTTAATTGTATCTGTGAAATCCTCTCGTCTTTCTGTATAATATAAACTAATCATGAGAATGACAGTCTATCATCTTTTCCATTTCTATTAGTTTGAAACAAGTAACACATTCTGCCCAGACTCAAGGGGAGGAGATTACACAAAGGTGTGGAGACGAGGGGGTGGGAAGAATTTTAGAATTCTACTTACCAATATATTATTGTATACCCTTTAATATTTCAAGATCAAGAATTCAGGGTAAGTTGTTAGCAGTTGGATATTACTCCATAATTTCTTGATCAGTTTTCCTTCTCAACATCTTTAACTCTCGACCAAGTTATTCATGTTTTATTGCCATGGCCTTTTCTTGACCTAAAATTGTGAACTGAGATTTTTCTACCTCTAATAACAGAATATATGGTTTCTACTAAGGAGGTTACAGCAAATTAGTCCTAGAAACTGTAAAATATTTGAACTTAGTTTTATAAACACAAAAAAATTTAAAAGCCTTAGAATATAAAATAATACAAATATTTGAAGGCAGAATGATTAGAATATACAACTATAAAGAGATAAGTGGCTTTTTTTTCAGATTACATTTTCTCTAAAAATGGATAAATTGTGTTTATGTTCTCACCATTTTTTTAAATTGGCATTATTAAATTTCTTTCTTATTCAATTATAACAAATCTATACAAATAGAGTAGTAGTTCCATCTGCTATTTTCTTTACACTTTATTTTCATTTACCTTTAAATTCAATTTTTATAATGTCAAATATATAGATATATATTATATTAAAAGATAATATTAATTGATAATATTAAAGAAATAAAAGTGATGGCTCTAAAACAGTTCTCACATATCAACTTTAATAAATGGAAAGGAAAATGTAACAAACCAGCAGAGAGAAAACATACTTCATAAAAACAGGTGATAGGAGAATTAGCCATTTGGAAAATAAACTAAAAATCAAGGTACATTTCCACCCTATTCCATGAAACAAAAGCTTTTTTTAAGGTAAAAGAGAGTCAAATATTTATAAAACACTAAAGAAAAACCTAGGAAAAAAAGATAAGATCATTTATCTGAAAGAAGTCTTTCTTTTTTTTTTTTGGTCTTTTTTGTTTGTTTATTGAAGTCTTTCTAAGCATACAAATGATGTAAATAGGTAAATAGATCAAAGTTTGATCAAATAAAAATTTAAAGCTTCTCGAGTTCAAAAATCATTATAAATAGAATTAAAATAACTGTGGAAAAAATAAAAGATGAGCTAATTGCCTTAATAGATATAGATTTCTTGTAATTCAATAAGAAAAATTCTAAGAATACCAGTAAACAATGGTAAAATCATAGTCTTATGTCTTTACATTAGTTCAAATTGTCACTATATTTTAATAATTTTTCTATGCAAATCATATACATTGTTATTTCTTCCTAATATTTATATCTTATTTTGTCTTTTTATTTAATTGTCCAGCTGACATAAAAATACTAAACATACGGAGTTGATAAGAGGAAACATTAAATGCTAGCTCTTTCGTATGCTTTTTATTTCTTCTATTCCTTTCAGATAATTTAAGTTTTCAACTCTTTCTGGAGTCTTTTTGAGTAATTTATGAAATCTTCCATTTTCTATTCCTTTTCATATTTATTAGCACAGTGTTATACGAGAAATTCTCTTTTAATTCATTTAATGTCTTCTGTAACTGTGTTGTCCTTTCTCAATTTGTAATTTTTTTTTAATTTAAAAACTTTTTTTTTTTTGTGAGGAAGTTCAGTCCTGATCTAACATCCATGCTAATCCTCCTCTTTTTGCTGAGGAAGACAGGCTCTGAGCTAACATCTATTGCCAATCCTCCTCCTTTTTTTTCCCCCCAAAGCCCCAATAGATAGTTGTATGTCATAGTTGCACATCCTTCTAGTTGCTGTATATGGGACGTGGCCTCAGCATGACTGGAGAAGCGGTGTGTCGGTGTGCACCCTGGATCCGAACACGGGCCACCAGTAGCGGAGCGTGCACACTTAACTGCCAAGCCATGGGCGGCCCAAATTTAAAAACTTTTTAAAAATCTTGTTCTTATAAGTTAGTGCTATATGCTTTCCTGAATCTTTCCCAAGAACCCAATATTGTATTCATTTACCAAATCTATTGCTTCTCTGTATTTCTAATTATTAATTTCTGCCTTTTTTTCTCATTTTATTTATTTTGTTGGTATTTTCTAGTTACTGGACATAAATGTTACATTTCCTTTCAGTGTTTAAAGGAACATGGATCCAGATGACATCTTTACTCTGTTTACTCTGTACACAGAACATATACAGAAAACTGGGCTAGACTCAGATGAAGGAGTGAACATTGGTGGGAGAAACATCAACAATCTAAGACATACAGATGACATCATCTTACTGGCAGAAAGCAGCAATGACTGGAAACTTCCGATGAAAATGGAAGAAGAAGAGTCCAAAGCAGGATTGCATTTGAACAGCAAGAGGACAAAAATCATGACTAGAGAAGAACCACCCAACTTGAACGTAGACAATGAAGACATTGAAATTGTTAAAGATTTTGTTTACCTTGGTTTAGTCATCAATTTAAATGGCGACTGCAGCCAAGAAATCAAGAGAAGACTGAGACTTGGAAGGGCAGCAATGAAAGAATTAGGAAAGATCATCAAGTGTAAGGAAGCGTCATTAGAGACCAAGGCCAAGATTATCCACAGCCTCCTATTCCCAGTTACTATATACAGGTGTGAAAGCTCGACAGCAAAAAAGGTTGACAGGAAATAAAATCGATTCACTTGAAATATGGTGTTGAAGGAGAGCTCTACAGATACCTGGACTGCCAGAAAGACAAACAAATGGGTCCTAGAGCAAATTAAGCCTCAACTATCACTGGAGGCAAAAATGATAAACTGAGGCTATCCTACTTTGGGCACATCATGAAAAGGCAGGATTCTTTGAAAAAGACAATAATGCTGGAAAAAGTAGAAGGCAGCAGGAAACGAGGAAGACCAAATATGAGATGAATTGACTCCATAAAGGAAGCCATAGGCATGAGTCTACAGGAGCCATGTAAGACTGTTGAGAACAGGACATTGTGGACAACACTCATTCATGGAGTCATCAGGAGTCAGAGCCGATGTGACAGCATATAACAAAAACAAAAATTCCTCCTTCTCCCCCACTTCCCCCAATCCCTGGCAACCACTGATTTTTACTACTGTCTCTATAGTTTTGCCTTTTCCAGAATGTCATAGAGTTGGAATGATAGAATATATAGCCTTTTTAGATTGACTTCTTTCACTTAGTAATATACATTTAAGGTTCTTCCATATCTTTTCATGGCTTGATAACTTATTTCTTTTCAGCAGTGGATAATATTCCATTGTCTGGATGTACCACAGTTTATTTGCCCATTCATCTACTGAGGGATATGTTGGTCACTTCCAAGTTTTGTCAATTATAAATAAAGCTGCTATAAACCTGTGTACAGTTTTTTGTGTGGACATAAGTTTTCAACTAGTTTGGGTAAATAACAAAGAGAGTGATTGCTGGATCATATGGTAAGAATATGTTTAGTTTTGTAAGAAACTGTCAAACTGTCTTCCAAAGTGTCTGTAATATTTTGTATTCCCACCAGCAGTGAATGAGAATTTTGTTTCTCCACATCCTCAACAGTATTTGGTATTGTCAGTGTTCCAGATTTTGGCCATTCTAATAGGTATGTGGGGTATTGTTGTTTTAATTTGCATTTCCCTGATGACATATGATGTGGAGCATTTTTCACATGGTAATTTGCCATCTGTATATGTTCTTTGGTGATGTGTCTATTAAGATCTTTGGCCCATTTTATAATCGGGTTATTTGTTTTCTTATTGTTGAGTTTTAAGTGTTCTTTGCATATTCTGGATAACAGTCCCTTATCATACGTATCTTTTGTAAAAATTTTCTTCCAGTCTATGGCTTCTCTCCCATTCTCTTAGCACTGTCTTTCACAGAACAGAAGTTTTTAATTTTGTCTTATTTTATTTTATTTTGGTGAGGAAGATTGGCTATGAGCTAACATATGTGCCCATCTTTCTCTATTTGGTATGTGAGACACCACTGCAGAATTGCTTGATGGGTGGTGTCCCATCAAGGGACCATGCCCAGGATCCAAACCCGTGAACCCTGGGCCATGGCAGTAGAGTGTGTGAACTTAACCACTGTGCCACTGGGCTGGCCCCAGAAGTTTTTAATTTTAACAAAATCTAGCATATCTATTATTTCTTTCACAGATCATGCATTTAGTGTTGTATCTAAGCAGACATTATCTTTCCCAAGGTTATCTAAGCATTTTCTTATATTATCCTCTGGGGGTTTTATAGTTTTGCACTTTACATTTAGGTCTTTGATCCATTTTGCGTTAACTTTTGTGAAGGGTGTAGGATCTATGTTTAGGTTCATTTTTTTGTGTGTAGATGTGCAGTTGTTGCAGCACCATTTGCTCAAGAGACTACCTTTGCTCCACTGTATTGCCTTTGCTCTTTGTCAAAGATTAGTTTTCTATATTTTTGGGGTGTCTATTTCTAGCCTCTCTTTTGTTCCATTTATCTATTTGTCTATTCTTTCACCAATAACATACTGTCTTGATTACTGTAGCTTTATAGTAAGTCTTGAAGTCGAGTAGTGTAAGTCCTCCATCTTTGCTCTTCTCTTTCAATATTGTTTTGGTTATTCTGGGTCTTTTGCATCTCCATATAAACTTTAGAATACATTTGTTGATATCTATAAAATAACTTCTTGTGATTTCGATTGAGATTGCATTGACTCTATAGATCAAGTTGGGAAGAACTGACATCTTGATGGTATTGAATCTTCCTATCCAAGAACATGGAATATCTTTCATTCTTTTAGTTTTTCTTTGATTTCTTTCACCAGAGTTTTGTAGTGTTCCTTATATAGATCTTGTACATATTTTCATTAGATTTATAACAAAGTATTTCATTTTGGGGATATTAATGTAAGAAGTACTGTGTTTTTATTTCAAATTCCACTTGTTCATCGCTCTTATATAGGAATGTGATTGACTTTTGTATATGAATTTTGTATCTTGCAATCTTGCTAAAGTGACTTATTAGTTCTAGGATTTTTTTTTGTCGATTCTTTCAGATTTTGTACATAAACTATCACGTCATCTGTGAACAAAGATTTATTTCTTCCTTCCCAATCTGTATATGTTTTATTTCTTTTCTCATCTTATTGCATTAGCTAGTACTTCCAGCACAATGTTGAAAAGGAGTGGTGAAAGGGGACATTTTTGCCTTGTACTGTGGCAGAATAATATTGTAACTACTTAATTGATGGTCTAGTCATTTAGATCATGGTGCCCTGTGTCCAAGATGGGGCTGATGTCACAGTGACAAACTGTTGTTTTACTAGTCTACACAGATCACAACTATTTCATTATGATAATATTGCCTTGTGCACATTATAAATTCACTACACTTTAGACTATTCTCTTCTTGATTGAAATTGTGACGCATCCTAGTTCCTTAATTGAACCTTGGGGAATATATTAACCTATAATAATATTTAGAAAAAATATTGAAAATGCATTTGTAAATTAGTCCTTGAGATAGCTACCACTGCAAGGTCTAGTCAGTTCTTTTATATACACTTTTATTATGGTGGTTGCATCCATCTTCAATACTGCCTATCATATTGTTGACTCATTAGAACATGCCACATTTTCTAAATTGTGCCATATGTAATAAAATCTCAAGAGTCTGAATGGATGCAGATGTTTCACTGGTCAAAGAAGTTTGAAAAATGTTGTTATTGTGTATCTCCCTCTTGGAAATTCATAGTACTTATTAACCTTTAAAAGCTCAGGGAAAGGCCGGCCCCATGGCAGAGTCATTAAGTTCAGCACACTCTGCTTTGGTGGCCCAGGTTCATGAGTTTGGATCCCAGGCATGGAGCTACACCACTCATCAGCCATGTTGTGGCAGTGACCCACATACAAAATAGAGGAAGATTGGCACAGATGTTAGCTCAGGGCTAAAGTTCCTCAAGCAAAAAAAAGAGAAAGTTTGGCAACAGATGTTAGCTCAGGGCAAATCTTCCTCAGCGAAAAAAAACAAACAAAAAAAACTCAGGGAAATTCTGCTAGGAATAAACAAAATTTAAGTTATTTTACTCATTTTTTTCCAAATAGAAGTGACCATGTCACATTAATATCCCACAGGTACAGTTTTCGTCATATCCACATAATCATTTTATCTAGATAACTTAAAATTCATAACAAAAGGCACAATATTTTGCATAAAGTTATAACTAATCTTGCTTTGTATATAGATCACGTTATTTCACAAATCTCTTAAATGTTTTCTTGCCCTCAGTATTGCACCGTGTGGATTCTTCTTCCTCACAATTAAGAAAGTGCTTATTTTAAAACTCAAACTCAAGTGTGATCATGCCACTTTCATTCTGAAGAATGTCAACAAATGTCAGCTGTCTAGATTAAGATGATGTCTAAAATACTTAGCATGACATATGTGATCCTTAATGACCTGTTATCCTACCTTCTCAGACTTTATTTTTCTGTTTCCCACATGGTAAGTGGTAATGGTAGGCTGTCTTCTTTATTCCCTCTTTTCCATTTCTGAGCTGTCAAATACATTGCTATGGATATGGGCTCTACTTCTGTTCTCTCATCTTTGTGCCTTTATATATATTTTCCTGCCTTCGTTTAAATGTTAGTATATCTCAAAACTTCTGGGCCAGAACTTCTTAAATAAGTTACTTACGAGAAGAGGTGTCAAGATAGCAGTGAAGGCAGACTCTGAACTCACCTCCTCCCGTGCACACACAGGGCAAGACTGTGTTGACAGTGTGTGTGGCCATGTGGGTGGAGGGGCTTGTCAGCTGCAGAAGACTTGTGTTTCTCAAATAGCCACATAGGGGATGGGTCTCACCTTCCAAAGCCTGAAACAATGGTGTGCTGCCACGCCTGGGGCTGGCTCCATTCAGCTGCAATCCCCAGAGAGCTGATAAGAGTCTTGCTGGCTTGAGGCCCACAGCAATTGTAAACCCGTGAGCCTAGCAATCAGCCACTCTGGGGACCTACTCATTTAACAGAAAAACTGCACCAGGAATGTACTATTAGACCTTGCAGCCCACTGTGCTGGGGCTCCCCATGCCTGATAAAGTGACTGAAGGGTCTGTAGCAGCCACGCACAGCTGAGCATTACAACCAGCTGGCCAGGGGAACAGCCTAGCCTCCCTGGCCACCTGAAGCAAGAGCAACCCTGCCACAACAGGACACATGTAGTCCACATAGGGGTCACTCCTGGAACATTTGGAACTGTTGACAAGAGGGAAGCACACTGCCTGGCCTCCTAAGGCATTTCTTACATAACGCCACCTCTCCAAGATCAGGTGACATAGCTGACCCACCTAATACATAGATATAAGCACAGAGAAAGAGGCAAAATGAGGAGACAAAGGAATACTTTCCAATTAAGGGAACAGGACAAAACCCCAGAAAAAGAAGTAAACGAAATGAAATAAACAATCTACCTGACAAAGATTTCAAACAAAAAGTCATAAGGATGCTCACTGATCTTGGGAGAAGAATGGAGGAACTCAGTGAGAACATCAACAAAGAATTGGAAAATATAAAAAAGAACCAATCAGAAATGAAGAAAACAATACTGCAAATGAAAAATTCAACTAGAGGGACTCAATAGAAGAGTAGATGGTATGGAAGAACAGATCAGTGAGCTGGATGAAAGAATAGAGAAAATCACCCAAGCTGAACAGATAAAAGGAAAAAGAATTAAAAAGAACAAGAACACTCTAAGGGACCTCTGGGGCAACATCAAGTGCACTAGCATTCATATTATAGGTGTCCCAGAAGGAGAAGAGAGAGACAAAGGAGCAGAGAATCTATTTGAAGAAAAAATCGCTGAAAACTTTCCTAACCTAAGAAAGGAAATAAACATCCAGGTACAGGATGCACAGAGAGTACCAAACAAGATAAACACAAAGAAGCCCACAAAAAGACACATTACAATAAAAAGTCCAGAATTAAAGTTAAAGAGAGAATCCTAAAAGCTGCAAGAGAAAAGCAACAAGTAACATAGAAAGGAAACCCCATAAGGCTATCAGCTGACTTCTCAGCAGAAACTTTACAGGCTAGAAGGGAGTGTCAGGATATATTTAAAGTGCTGAAAGGAAAAAACCTACAGCCAAGAATACTCTACCCGGCAAATTTATGATTCAGAATGGAATGAGAGATAAGTTGTTTCTCTGACAAGCAAAAATTAAAGGAGTTTATCACCAAGAAACCAGTCTTACAAGAAATGCTAAAGGGACTGATTTAAGTGGGAAAGAGAAGACTGCAAATAGGAATAAGAAAATTATCCAAAAAAAAAAAGCAATAAAATCACTGGTAAAGGCAAAAATACAGTAAAGGTAGCAGATCAACCACCTATGAAGCTAAAGTGACGGTCAAAAGACAAAAGTACTAAAATTACCTATTTCCATGATAATAGGAACTATTAGTAGAAGAACTACTAAAATACTCAGAAAAAAAGGAGCAAAATGGCAATAAGTACTTACTTGTCAATAGCTACTTTAAATGTCAATGGACTAAATGCTCCAATCAAAAGGAATAGGGTGGCTGATTGGATAAAAGAACAAGACTCATATATATGCTGTGAGACCTAAAGACACTGACAAACTGAAACTGAAGGGATGGAGAAAGATACTCCACGTAAAAGGCAATGAAAAGAAAGCTGATGTAGCAATACTTATATCAGACAAAATAGACTTTACAACAAAAACTGTAACAAGAGACAAAGAAGGGCACTACATAATGATAAAGGGAACAATCAAACAAGAGGATACAACACTCGTAAATATCTATGCACCCAACATAGGATCACCTAAATATATAAAACAATTATTAACAGACATAAAAGGAGAAACGGACAGTAACATAATAATAGTAGGGGACTTTAACTCTCCACTTACATCAATGGATAGATTATCCAAATAGACGATCAATGAGGAATCATTGGCCTTAAATGACACATTAGGACAGATGGACTTAGCAGATGCATACAGAACATTCCATCCCCAAACCACAGAATATACATTCTTTTCAAATGCACATGGAACATTCTCCAGGATAGATCACATATTAGGCCATAAAGCAAGTCTCAATAAATTTAAGAAGACTGAAATAATACCAACCATCTTTTCTAACCACAATGGTATGAAACTAGAAATCAACTACAAGAAGAAACTCAGAAAAGCCACAAATACGTGGAGATTAAACAAAATGCTACTGAACAATGATTGGGACAATGAAGAAATCAAAGGAGAAATCAAAAAATACCTGGCGACAAGTGAAAATGAAAATAAGAGACTACAAATTTGTAAGATACAGCAAAAGCGTTTCTAAGAGGACAGTTTACGGCAATACAGGCCTACCTCATCAAACAAGAATAATCTCAAATAAACAATCTAACAATGCACCTAAAGGAACTGGAAAAAGAAGAACAAGCAAAGCCGAAAATCAGTAGAAGAAATGAAATAATAAAAATCAGAGCAGAAATAAAAGAAATAGAGACTAAGAAAAATAGAAAAAAGCAATGAAACCAAAAACTGGTTCTCTGAAAAGATAAACAAAATTGACAAACCTTTAGCTAGACTCACCAAGAAAAAAAGAGAGAAAGCTCAAATAAATAAAATCAGAAATGAAGAGAGGGAAATTACAATGGACACCTCAGAAATACAAAAAATTATAAGAAAACACTATGAAAAGCCATATGCCAACAAATTGGATAATCTAGAAGAAATGGATAAAATCTTAGAATCATACAGCCTTCCAAAACTGAATCAAGAAGAAATAGCGAACTTGAATAGACCCATCACCAGTAAGAAGACCAAAACAGTAATCAAAAACCTTACAAAAAATAAAAGTCCAGGACCATATGGCTTCCCTGGTGAATTCTACCAAACAGTCAAAGAAGACTTAATACCTATCCTTCTCAAACTCTTCTAAGAACCTGAAGAGAAGGGGAAGCTTCCTAACTCATTCTACAAAACCAAAATTACCCTGATACCAAAACCAGACAAGGATAATACAAAAAAAGAAAATTACAGGCCAATATCACTGATGAACCTTGATACAAAAACTTTCAACAAAATACTAGCAAATCGAACACAACAATACATTAAAAAGATCATACCCCATGACCAAAGTGAGATTTAATTCAGGGATGCAGGGATGGTTCAACATCCACAAATCAATCAACGCAATACATCATATTAACAAAATGAAGAATAAAAATCACATTATCCTCTCAATAGATGCAGAGAAAGCACTTGACAAGATACAGCATTCATTTATGATAAAAACTCTGAATAAAATGGGTATAGAAGGAAAGTAACTCATCATAATAAAGGCCATATATGACAAACTCACAGATAATATCATCCTCAATGGAGATAAACTGAAAGCTATCCCTCTAAGAACAGGAACCAGACAAGGATGCCCACTCTCACCACTCTTATTTAACATAGTACTGAAAGTCCTAGCCAGAGCAATCAGGCAAGAGAAAGAAACAAAAGGCATCCAAATTGGAAAAGAAGAACTGAAACTGTCACTATTTGTGGATTACATGATTTTATATATAGAAAACCCTAAATAATCCACCAAAAAACTTTTAGAAATTATAAATGGATACGGTGAAGTTGCAGGATACAGAATCAACATACAAAAATCAGTTGCGTTTCTATACACCAGTAACGAAGCAGCAGAAACAGAAATTAAAAACACAATCCCATTTACAATTGCAACAAAAAGAATAAAATATCTAGGAATAAACTTAACCAAAGAGGTGAAACATCTGTACACTGAAACTATAAAACATTGCTGAAAGACATTGAAGAAGACACAAAGAAATGGAAAGATATTCTATGCTCTTGGATTGGAAGAATTAACATAGTTAAAATGTCCATACTTCCTAAAGCAATCTACAGACTCTATGCAAGCCCTTTCAAAGCTCCAACAATATTTTTCATAGAAATAGAACAAAGAATCCTAAAATTCATATGGAACAACAAAAGACCCTGAATAGCCAAAGGAATCCTGAGAAAAGAGAACAAAGCTGGAGGTATCACACTCCCTAATTTCAAAATATACTACAAAGCTATAGCAATCAAAACAGCTTGGTACTGGCACCAAAAGAGATACAGAGATCAATGGAACAGAATCAAGAGCCCAGAAATAAACCCACACATCCATGGACAGATAATTTTCGACAAGGGACCCAAGAACTTAAAATGCAGAAAGGAATGTCTCTTCAATAAATGGTGTTGGGAAAACTGGACAGCCACATGCAAAAGAACAAAAGTAGATCATCTTACACCATACACAAAAATTAACTCAGAATGTATTAACAACTTGAATGTAAGACCTGATACCATGAAACTTCTAGAAGAAAACATAGGCAGTACGCTCTTCGACATCAGTCTTAGCAGCATATTTTCAAGTACCATGTCTGACAGGGCAAGGGAAACAACAGAAAAATTAAACAAACGGGACTACATCAAACTAAAAAGCTTCTGCACAGCAAAGGAAACCATCAACAAAATGAAAAGACAACCTAACAATTGGGAGAAGATATTTGCAAATCATATATCTGATAAAGGGCTAATATCCAAAACATATAAAGAACACACACATCTCAACAACAAAAAAACTAGCAACCCAATTTAAAAATGAGCCAAAGATCTGAACAGATATTTCTCCAAAGAAGATATACAGATGACCAACAGGCACATGAAAAGATGTTCAACATCATTAACTATCAAGGAAATACAAATAAAACTACAATGAGGTATCACCTCACTCCCATCAGAATGGCTATAATTAACAAGACAGGAAAAAACAAGTGTTGGAGAGGATGTGGAGAGAAAGAAACTCTCATACACTGCTGGTGGGAGTGCAAACTGGTGCAGCCACTATGGAAAACAGTATGGAAATTCCTCAAAAAATTAAGAATAGAACTACCATAGGATCCAGGTATTCTGCTGGGTATTTATGCAAAGAACATGAAAACACGAATGTGTAAAGATACATGCACCCCTGCGTTCATTGCAGCGTTATTCACAATAGCCAAGACTTGGAAGCAACCTGAGTGCCCATCAAGGGACGAATGGAGAAAGAAGATGTGGTATATATACACAATGGAATAATACTCAGCCATAAGAAACAATGAAATCCAGCCATTTGTGACAACATGGATGGATCTTGAGGGTATTATGCTAAGCGAAATAAGTCAGAGGGAGAAAGTCAAATACTGTATGATCTTACTCATAAGTAGAAGATAAAAACAACCACAAACAATCACATGGAGACAGAGATTGGATTGGTGGTTACCAGAGGGGAAGGGGGGGAGGGAGGAGGGCAAAAGGGTGATTAGGCACACTTGTGGTGATGGATTGTAACTCGTCTTTGGGTGTTGAACATGGTGTAATCCTACCAGAAATCGAAATATAATGATGTACACTTGAAATTTATATAATGCTGTAAATCAGTGTTACCACAAAAAAAAAAAGTTACCTACATTCAGAGTAAAAATGAGATATTATTCAAAGCAATTATCTTTTCAAGATAACTCAACCATTACTGATATAAAGTCTCTGGATGTGCTTAGTTTATATTCAGGGTGATGTTTACTATCCATGAAGGTCTAACCTAAAATATCATTACTTTATTCCTTACGAAATGTATGGAGTTGTCAATGGACGTTAAGTTAGACTCCAAAGGAATAATAAAGTATACTAAAGTACTTTTCACTCGTTTGCAGAGAATATTTAAGTGAATGTACAGAATATTTGCAATACATAGAAAACAATGAATTTACATATTGTCTAATATATAATTGTGAACACAAAATTATTTATTTTAGTGGCACCCTGTCTGCATATTATATTTAATCCACACATAATTGAAAAGAGTCATGTCTTACAGAGAAGTATAAAGTAAATTCTGGGGGAAATAAAAATTATTTTGCAAGTGATCTCTAGCTAGACTTACTATTACCAAAATTTTGTGCTCCCTTATTTTCTACACAATCACTTTTGCATACCTAATGCCTGAGACAATGCCTGTTGCAGAGTAGGCAATAAATAGATACTCATCGAATTAATAAATAGATGAATAATGGATACTTCAAGCTTTGCAAAACATAATATCTCAAGATGACTTGCCCTTGTGAGAATTTTTTCTCAGCATTCTCAAAGCATAAACAAAATTTTTAGTGATATTCAGCCAATTATGTTCTGATTAAGTCTTCACTGATTTAGGTTCTATTGATTACAGTCCCTACATTTGAATTATGGTATTCAAATAAACTTGTCCTATTTATTTTGAAGAGGAGTTATATTAGAAGTTGTCAATTGAATTATGAAAACCATGGATATCATTCTCCATGTTTCAAGATCCTTCTTGAATAAATAATAATATCATATTTGGTTAGATTAAGAGACACCATTAGTGAGTAAGTGGAAGTTTTTTCTATACATCACTGTGTTGATTGTATATATCAGACACTGTCTATATTACTTCTTTATATTCACACAACAACCATAGGAAGAAGGAAATCTCTCTTCTTGGCTATGGAACCGCAGCTTGAAATTGTTAAATAAATAATATGAGGTTATAGGCTAAAGGGTAGCAGATGTAGGATTTGAGCCCAGGAAATCTCTTTCCAGAAGCTGTGCCTTAAAGTACTACACTATGTCCTTTCTCAGGGAAGATACTTCATCATATTTCCCAAAGGAAATATACACCCTAACATAGTATCTGGAACAGAGTAGGTGCTCAAATAATTTGTTGGAATAGGATACTTCATCTAAGGTGACGTCTGTTACAATAGCAAATACCAGGAATACAAACTCATTTTTCATAATAGGAATGATGTAGAAATTCTGTACCAAAATGAGTCCAGATATTCCTCTTAGCTCCTTATAGGTGTATAAGATTTGTACAACTGACAGAAAAAATGGAATGGGCTTATTATCATGAAACTTTTTGAGTTCAATACAGCCTAGATGGATTATGTAGGATATTAAAATTTAAATATTTGAAATATATTTTGTTAAAAATATATACTGCTATTATATGGGAAATATAATAGAGCTTTCACCCTATAAGTGGTTTTTAAACTTATTTTTGATATTACAAATTAACCATTACATACTTTACATAATCTATTCAAAATTTACAGGACATCCTCTCCAAAATTTGTATCAATTATTGACGTCACTTAGAGAAAACAAAAAGTATTAAAGGTAAATTAAACCTTTTTATGCTCATTTCTATGTCCTATTTAAAATATGACTTTATATATTTAAAATATGACTATAAAGATGTTTGAACTAACATAGAAAATTCACTCATTCTCCATAATTCCTTTCAGCAGCTGGGATACCAATCTTCTTTAGTCATCACAACCCCTTCAAGTATATTATTCATAAATTTTATTTTTTCAATATATAAATATTTATACATTTATAAAATAAATACATCCTTTTTTGAGATCTGCAAAGTCACTCCAGATCTGTACATATTTCAAATATTTGTCCTGGTAACACCATATATCCTTTTAAATCACATAATTCTTTTATATGAGGGGCTAAAACACCCAAACTTAAATAAAGAGGAGGAGATTAGACTTTGCTATTGAAGATATGAATAGCAACCAGTCCATAAAAGACAAATTTTACTTACACACAATCAACAACTAGTGTAGTACAATTAATCTTAGAAGGCGATCATAAACATAATTATTTAAAATGAAATTTAAAGCAAACAATGACTACCCTCACTACCTGCTCTATAACATTGTCTTTCTTGACTTAAATTTTCCTTTCTTTGTCCTCATCATGACATTTTATACTTTTATTTCTTTAAGTTATAAAAAAAAAATGGAACTTTTATCTGTCTTAGGTCAACAGTTCCATCAAAAAGTAGCCCAAGAGGTGAAAATTACACATATCTCTACACAAAGCTATTTCCACTGGAAACAAAAGGATTTGAATCACGTTAAAAACCATAAGAACAAATAAAAAGGAATAAAGTACTGAAACATGTTACAACATGAATGCACCTAATAAACATGCTGAGTAAAAGAAGCCAGCCATAAGAGAACACATATTGTATGATTCCATTTATACGAAATGTCCAGAAAACGCATATCTATAGAGAAAAAATAGATTATTGGTTGCCCAGTGTTGAAAGTAGAATGGGATGTGGCTATAACTGAGCACAAAGTTGTTTTTAATGTGATGGATAAGTTCTAAAATTATACTCTGCATAACTTGTATAATTCCATAAATATACTAAAATTCAATTAACTGTACAATAGATCAATTTTATAGTATGTAAATTATATCCCAATAAAAGGCATATCCACCCCCTCAAAATATTATATATGAAAAAATTCATTAGAACCCCCGCAACTGTGAAAATAGCTGTTGATCTAGAAGAAGAATGCCAAAAATCTTGAATATCATTTTCTCTAACCATAAGCTTTCCCTTGATTTTTGCTTGATCATATTCTTGGCTGGAAATAGTGACATTGAAATTATAGGTGAACACCTTGAAGCTATTGAGTGAAGAGATTGAATCTCAAAGGTTTTAATGTGAAACCCAATATTTAATATAAAAAGTTAACTACCTGAAGTCCTTAGAAAATACAAAACTGTTTTCAAATTATAACACTTTTTCCTTTTTTTTAATTGATGAAAAAAAGCTTTTAAAACTTTCTTTGTCCTCAATATCAATATTAGAGTTGTATTTTCTTATCTGTTGCCTGCAGAGAGTTCAGGATATAAGGGTAAATAGATGTGCTGATAGTGTGATATTGTACAAGGATTGTATACTACTCCTTAGTTTGTAAAAAATTCATATCCTAGTTTGCCCAGGGAGATAAGTTAGTATAAACTTAGTGAACTGCTGACTAGATGATGCAATGCACTACTGACTAATGCAGCATATGGAGTTATGAAGGTAGCTGAAATATTTTTGAAATACCTTTAATTGCTCAGACTGGGTGTCCCGTGAACATAGAGTACGGGATCTGATTGTACAGTAATTCAGCTCTATAGTGAGAAAATTGCTCACCAAAATGGGATGAATTATCTCTTCCCAAAACACGAAGGTTCCAGTGCCCTAATGTACTGGAAATGATTATTTACCAAATGTCTCTCTGATCCTTTGAAGTTAAGCCAATTCACATGGTTAAAATGTGTATATCTAGTGTCTGTTTACATTGGCTAATATCATCTTTTCATGTTAAATTTATATTTAAAATATTTGTGTTGGTGGATTTGTGTAGCTGCTGTTTTACAACCACTGGACATATGCATAGTAAAAAACGAAAAATGTTAATAACTAGGTAGGCCTCTTTTCCTAATACTTTCTAAATGAAGTTTTACACTAGCCTTCAAAAGTTCACAATTGCTACACTGGCAGAAAGAAAAAAAGTAAAAAAGCATAAAAATGAAAAAAGATCTTCCAGGGAAAATATCTGGTCCCTCTATAAAATTTGCTAGTTGAGAGTGTCGATTGTGTTAATGGAGAGAGCAATTTTAAGCTGTAATCAGGATTAAGCCTCCATAAGATTCTTCATTTTTCTTTTCCATTTGATGACAATTTTCTGTAATTAATATCAGTCCCTTTTTACATCAACCAACTGTCCTGATACTACAAATAGAACATTGTGCTCTAGATTTAGGTTAGGAGTAAATTAAGAACAGATGAATTCTTAATAACAGTCTTCTCTCACAAAATATTCATGATTATAAAACAATATGAGTAAAGAATTACTGAGAATGTGAAAATACAAAGGAGAAAAACCAGCTTAAAAATGTTTGTTGATTCTTTTTGAAATTAGAATAATTTAAATTAATCTGGGCCTATGAATTTGCATGGGAATGCCAAAGGATCTGAAAAATGCATTGCAATACATAAAAATCAAGTACATGTTCATTTCAGATAAATATATATCTATTTTAATATTAAAAATAAGATTTAAAAATAGACATTCAACGTCAACTGAATTTTAAATTTTTAATTGAGGGTATTTATCATGAACAGGTAAAATTACCTCCAGTTTGTACAAATACAATGAACTGCACAATCAACTCAGAGGAATTTTTGAGTTTTTGTTTTTGCTGTTATCAGAAACAAAAGAATGAAAACGTACATGTGAAAATATTGCCAGGAGTTATGTCCCAACAGAAGATGAGAAAAAAATGTGTATATTCACTTCTACTGATATCTTTTCCTTTCGCTCATTAATAGCTTCTATTTTATTTCTGTGTAATACACATATTTTTCTTTTGTATTTAAAATAAATGCATTCAAAATAAAACTTTTGTGATCGTTAATATTTTGAGAACTTTGACAACTTTTAGAGGCACAAAAGAATAGAAATATGAGTTTAAATATGACATGTCTTTTTTTTCTTTTATCTCAAGTCAAATAGTTAATGATTCTAAAGGCTTCAAATGGATCTAAATGGTTCTTCATACTGAAAAACGTTAAGTCTAGCCATTAGTGAATGAATGAAATTAAAGTTATTAACACAGTATGTATAACTAAAATAACACAAAACAATAGAAACAGAAGGATGAAGTGATACAAATATGAAAAATATCATTTAATTCTAATTAACATCCAGAATATGAATATACTGTCTGTGGGTTTTCTTTCAGTAAAACGGGGATATTAACCTTGATCATTGACCTAGTCAATATCATACACATTACTAAAAAAGTTATAAATTAGGGTAATAACCTTGTAATTGGAACAACAAGTATCTCCTGGAACTCCATAACGGAGTGACGATCTCCTGGAAAACCTCCCCTTTTGCTATTGTGTGTTAATATGAAATGAAGACGTTTCTTTTAATATAGAAAAAAAATCATTTAAAAAAAAGAAGTCTTCCATTAAAAACAAATTCTCTCCCCTCCAAATAGAGAGTAACTTCATCGCTTTCACACTTAAAATTTAATACCTAAAACATGCCTTATTGTCATGTTCATTAAATAGAAATGATCACTATAGGGACAAAGGCGTGGCTGGGTTATTTCATCATAGTTCCTAAATAAATGTTCATTTGTATGGTAACAAATCTTTAGAAAATGAAGGTTCACATGAGCACAAGTAAATCTTTTATTAACTGAAGTCATACAATCCTTTTGGAAGTGACAACGATGATTCATTAGCAAAAAATCTTTTTTTTAAATTTGTTTTAAGCTGTCATCTGATCTTGAGCAAAACTTGCAGAGACTGTATTTTAAAAGTTTGTTTTCCCAACATTATCAAAACCCTGCCAAGCTTTTTGCCTAAAGTATAAAGTGAATGTAAGTTTGGGTTTTTAGAATTCCTGAGAGGCCACAAAAGGAAAAAAAGTTCTGAATCTTCTGGGCTTATAAAAAGTTGAAAGTTAGGCAGTACTTATATTTAGAGCCGACTCAGTGGCACAGTTTCAGGTTACTGCATGAGCTTAGTAAAATAACAAAATATTGCTACTGCAGAAATAAGTTACTTTGTCACTAGAGACTGCCAGGAGAATCTACTTACATTTGAAAGAATATCAAAGAAACGAAACAGAGTTTAAGCAAAAACTGAATCAAAAAAATAAATGGCTTCATGAAAAAGAAAGAAATGGGTGAGAGGAAATAATTTAACTATCATGTTTTTATTTATTTTTTATAATAAATACCTATATGAAATAAAATATTTGTATAAAGTTCACAAAATGTTTTTGTTTTCTTCAGTTCAAATAAAGCCCGTTTTAGGCAGAGAAACTCATAATGTGGAATGAGCTAAATATTGGACTTCAATTCCAACACTTTTTTTTTTATTTTAGTGGTATTTAGTAAGCTTTTAAAAACACCAAGCATACTCATTATTATATGCAAAGCTTTGTTGAATAAATGTTAAATCTGCTGTATAAATCAAGTATGAATAAAATGCTTGTACATTCGGTTATACATTACCCTTTAAAAATAATTTCAGAGCCCAATATTTAAATTTTAAGGCTTTACCCAAAGATCATAAAGGTCACATGTCCAACTTATTAATTTCTCAGTTTTTTTAGAAATCAAAGTGTATTTCCAGTGACCATGAGCTTTATTACTGAGTAAATGCTGTTTCAGTTCTGTGTGCTGATATACTCATGTTTCTTGAAAGAAATATTTACATTTCTATGTTTATGAACTTAAGGAGGAAGATTCTGAGTTGAGGGCAAACACCTCAAAGGAAATTGGAGTTGATAAAGGTATTTGAATTATTCACATGCATGCATGCATATTTTGTCTTATTATTACTTCTCTTTCAAGAAAACATTTTGAAATTTGCATTCTCTCTTGTAACCATATTTACAAAAAATTTAGAGATTATTTCCATGTTTAACTGGTTTCAATATTTATAATTAGTCATTTTATATGATAATTTTCCATTCATTATTTCTTTATTTTTTTAAGTATATCAATTGAGTGAGTGTATTAGTTTGCTAGGGCTGCTGTAACAAAGTACCACAAACTGGATGTCTTAACAGAAATTTATTGTCGTATAGTTCTGAAGGCTAGGAGTTTGAGATCAGAGTGTTGGCAGGGCTGGTTCCTTCTGAGAGCTGTGAAGGATCTGTTCCACGTCTCTCTCCCAGCTTCTGATAATTTGCTGGCAATCTGGGTTCTTTGGCTTCCACTGCATTTTTGCCCTCATCTTCACATGGTGTTTTTCCTGTGAGTGCATGTCTGTATCCAAATTTCTCCTTTTTGTATGGATACCAGTCATATCAGATTAGGGGCCCACATAACAGATTAAGTACGACCTCATCTTAACTAACTACATCTGTAATGATCTCATTTCCAAATAGGGTCACATTCTGACGTACTGGGGGTTAGGACTTCAACATATAAATTTTGGGAGCAAAGTAATTAATATTCACATTCTATTAATTAAAAAAAAAACTATTGGTGGAATAATGTGGGTAATAGATTTTCTAGTCCTTTCCCAGTTGAGAATGTTTTTTAGTTCCTTCACATACAAACAACAATTTCGCTGGTTATAAAATTTTTATATCATACTTGGGACAAACAAACGTTGGAGAAGATACTCCATAATGACCCGACTTTGAAGCCAGATTGATTGTATTTCCTTTGTGGACATTTTATTTTCTTGCCCACATATTTGAAGACATTTTTTTCTTTATCATAGATACTAGTTTTAAATAATTTACCTGCCACATAGTAAACAAATTTAATCTACAAATATCTGATAATATTAGTTAGGATGTTGGTTTTGCTATTGAAATAGCCACAGTTTACAGGAGCTTAAATGTCATAAAAGTTTGCTTCTCTTTCATTTCTCTTTCATGTAAAAGTTCCTCTATTATCAAGGCTTTCCTCTATCAAGCCATCAGGGCCCAGATTCAATCTACCTTGTTGCCAGTCACCCTCAACATCTAGCTTCCATCTTCTGGTCTGAAAGGCTTATTCTAATGGCTGCCATTTTATCCCCATTCCAGCTACAGAAAGAAGTAATAGAAAGACATGGTTATTCGTGTTAAGGGCACTGAGTAGAAATTATACGTAAAACTTCTGCTTCTCTGCTGTGGAACAGAAGTCACACATATGACCGCATTTAGCTGCAGGTAATCTTGTGAAATGTAGTCTTTTGACTGGGAGCCATGTGCTCAACTAAAAATTCTATTAACACAGAAGAAAAAGAAAAGATATTAGGGGACAAATAGTAGGTTCTGCTAGAGTCTACACTTTCCTTCTTTTAAATATCCATTTGTAACCTTCTTCTCATGCACGGAATGTATTTACCTCCCCCCCAGAGAGTCAATCTCAATGTCCCATCCAGTTACTGTATCCTAGTCAAAGTCTAGAATCTCTGGAAGATGTGCAGTCCACCTTGTTAGGTGTGACTTTGGTTCATCATGGCCCAACAACCTCTAAACTAAAAGATAAATTATTTGGCTCCCTCTCATCACCCCGCCCCCCACCTCCAATACACAAATCCAATATGGAACAGAATAAGAACATACCAACAAGAAAACTTCCAAGAACTGTAACAAAAGGACTCCTGTGGCCTTCAGCTGCTCCAGGCCACGTGGGCAAGCTATCCCAGTGCCCCAGAAACTGCACGGTGCAGGTTCTCCATGGGGGAGGCGGCAGGTCACTGATAAAGGGCCATGGTTTCCATATTAAGGAAGCAGACGTGCATCTTGGTCTTGATGTCTGTCCCCTGCCAGATCTTCAGGAGGTCGTCAAAGGTGATCCCCTCTTACACCTGACCAGATTTCATCGGCCCCATGCAGACGCTGGCTGCCTCGGTCACGGCCTCACCTGCAGCGAAGCCAGCAGAATCCTTCTCCATGTGCGCGTTTCCCAAGAGCAGCTCCTCGACCACATTTCTACCTTCTTCCAGGGTGATGCATCACGCGCCGCTGTCGGAGTCATACGCGTGGAGCAGAAACCTCAGCTTCTCTTTCCGGCGCAGCTGCACCTGCTGCTCCTTCACGGCGGTGTGGATGGGCTGGAGGTTAGCACACGACGGACAGAAAGTCCTCGAAATGCATCTCGTGGGCCAGGCCCCGGGACCCCTTACACCGCTTCCTGTTGTCAAAGAGGACACGGTCGATTTCGAATCGGATCTGGATAAGCTTCATGTTAGGGACTTTGTTGAAGCTCTCCTTGGAATGGTGGGCTGGTCTCCACTCAGCCGCCTGAACTTCTGCTGGAGCTGCTAGCTCTGGTCTGGGAGCAGCCAGTCTCACCCACAAGCTCCCGCTCTTCCTCAGACTGAGTGGGCGGTGCCCACAGCGCCCCTGGCGGGGGTCGTGGGGAATACGTCCCTTGCAGGGCCCTGGGTGGCATTGGCTCTGCAGCAGCTGGTCAGGCCTTGGGTCCAAAACAGATGGGGGATGCCAGGGACAGGTCTGAGCCACAGGGCGGGTGACTTAGGCATAAAAAGAAGAAATAAAAGCAGATTAAAACTGGAGTATAATTATATTCCTATTTTGAAACTTGGGAATAATTCACCCCTAAAAGGAAAATCTGAAAAACACTATTTTGGCATTAGATTTGTATAAATTTTTATTTACAGGTACTGATCTCCCTAGGAATGGAGACCTCTATACTTTTTTTTTTTTATTAGATTATTTTGCTTCTACCAACGCTTTAATATTTTATGACAGTGTGGTTAGGCCCGACCTCCTGAGAGATGAAAAACAGTGTAGAACCTAAGAGAACTGACTCTCCCTCAGACCATCTCTTTTATTTCTAGGCTCTGTCACTTCCTGTCTTTGCAAACTTAGGCCTGTTATTTAGTGTCGCCCTGGTTCAGGATGGAGAGACTATCCTTCCCAAAACAATCTACTCTCAGTTGTTCTCAGACCAGATAAGTGGTACTGAACTCCTCTTAGAGGGGTGAGCTAGGGGTAGGAGATGTTTATTTTCTGTGTGTACATGAAAGGACTGGCAATCTTATAAAATCTTTAAATTTCAAGCATACTGGCGGCAATCACAGTCCAGAGGCTGACTTTCAGGGACACTGATTTGAGAAATTCCAAAACAGGTTGGACTATATGAGCTTCTGAAACTGGTAAACAGTTAGCCGTTGATGATTAGGTAGCTAGTAACTAAGGTTTTTTTCTTTTTTGTAATTACTGATTATAGCTTTTAGATGTTTACCCACCCATTGTCAACTGTGCAGTTTAGGCAATATGCTATCTGACTAGATTCCTGTAGATAACATCTCCCTGGCGCCTGGGTCACCGTTGTAATGGATGTTTGAGCTGTTTTTCGGGATTAGAACCCCTTGTTCAGTTCAGGCCGGTTGAGACCATCAACCCATCAACTGGGCCCAAGCAGATTCTCGATAGGTGACCTTTTGACATCAAGAGGCTAAAAACTCCACCCTCAGGTCATGCTAACAGCACCATTTTGTGAACATGTGTCCTACAAAGAAGCATGAAGTCTGATTATGCATGTGCAGATCATCAATTACCTCACCTCTCCTCACTTCCAATCATCTATCTCCACACTTCAGACCATCTAGCCCTCTACCCCATAAATATCCCTGAGTCTCCATTTTCTGGAAGGCAGATTTGAGATTCGTTCTTCTGTTTCCTCACTTGGCTGCCTTGTGATTAAAACCCTTTCTCTGCTGCAATCTCATTGTCTCTGTGTATGGCTTTCTGCGCGACAGGCAAAAATGAACCTGGCTCAGTAACACTTCTAAGACTAAAAAGAGAGAATTATTCAAATTTCACGAATAATTACCTACACTTTAAAAAACTATACTTGTTTTTCTTTGGATTGTAGACACTTACATAAGAGGGGTAGCTTTGTTTATTTAACTCTTAAACATATTCAACTATGTGTTCCACCCCAATCTCTGCATGTCAGGTGACATATTTTGCCATCTAAGACCATCTGCTGACAAAAATTATTTTAATTAGTTAATTCATTTATTAATTTTAGAATGCCTTTTTTTGTTTGTTTTTGGTGCAGAAGATTGGCCCTGAGCTAACATCTGTTGCTAATCCTCCTCTTTTTGCTTGAGGAAGTTGGTCACTGAGCTAACATTTGTGCCCATCCTCCTCTACTTCGTATATGGGATGCTGCCACAGCATGGCTTGATGAGTAGTTCATAGATCTGTACCCGGGATCTGAGCCTGCGAACCCCGGGCCACTGAAGCAGAGCACGTGAACTTAACCACTATGCCACTGGGCCAGCCCCATAGAATGCCGTATATTTTTTAATTATCTTGATATACTCATCATTTCCAATATATTTTTAAAAGTTTAAGACCACGATTCAATATTGAGGTAAATCATGCATATATTTTGCAGGGTTTTTGGGTACTTTTTTCCTTATAGAAAAACATATGTTGATAGAAAACTTCACTTATTTACTTATGAATTTCTATTGATCTTTTGTGCCTTATCTAACAGTTAACATTTATTGAGGGCTTGGCATTTATTAGAAATGTGCTCAGCACTTTAATGGGTTGCTTCATCTTATTTTCATGACAATTTTATTAGGTAAAATATCATTACCCTTTTTTACATACAGTGTGGGAAGTGAGGTCCAAGGTCACACAGTTGTAAAACAAAGATCACATACCCTCAGATGTTTCAGCCACGAAGCATCAATGCTTGCTCTAAGCCAGGAAAAATAGGTAAATATTTCTTACCCCACAGTACAGAAGAAAGTGGCAGAGGAGTAGAATGTAATGCCTTACAGCTTAGTTTTCTAACACAACTCTTTCTCAAAAGAGCTGTCCACAGCATAAAGCTGCCACTTTTACTTTCCTCAGAGAAGCTCTTATGAGTCTCTCTTAACATGGCTGTTTGTGTATGGCTCTGAGCTTTCTAGTGGATCAGATATCCAGGAACTGCTGAAAAAATCAAGAGACAATGGGGATCCTTTGGTAGGTGTTAATGATGGGAGAACCGTTGCTAGATGAGGCCATTACTCTTGACAGCAGCCTTATTGGGAGCTGCAGAAGGCTTCTAGGAGTCAAAGACAGCAAGACTTAGGCCAAAAATAAAACTGCCACGTGTGTAAGTGGGAACTACTATGATGCTAATGATGTAGGGAGCCAACTTTATTTTTCTAGTTTCTTCTGTTTCCAAACTTTGTAAGAAGGGATCTGTTATTAGAGGCTGAGAATTTAGTTTTAATAAATTTTGTCTTTCAATGTGTTCTCATTTTAGTGATTTTTTTTCCATAATGGTGTATGCAGGGAGAGGGGACATTCTGAAAGAGTAGAAAAATGGGAATGGCAAATCAGCAAATTGGAAAGTCTGTTTTTTAAAACTGTTTTGCCCAAAATTAAGACCAGCTCAAGAAATTAAGTACATACTCTCTACTAGGCATTTTGGTAGATGATGAACAGAAGAAGAAATGTTTACATCCTCAAAGAGCTTGTAGTTTATTAGAAAAATTGTGATTAAACAGTTTCAGAATAATGAATCAACATTAATATAGAAATACTGTACTGAACTAGATGGGTGCCTAAATGCAAGAATTGTTAATTCTGCCCTGGAGAAGAAGGGCTCAGATAAATACTACGGAAAATACTACAGAGATGACACAGTACAGTATATAATTTAAAATTCCAACTTGCAAAATTAGTTTAATTATGTGGATTTATCCTTTAAAATATGAGAAATACAAATAAAATAGATCTATAAACAAAAGATAAGATTAAATATATCTAAAATCACGGAGAATAAAACAGTTGCAAAAATTCCTCTTGTGGAATGTCTAAATCACGGTCCTGAATTTAATTAAATAAGGAAGTATGTTTAATTTGAAGGGCAAATCTATGCAAATTCATGAAGTTTACATTTTCCGCATTATAGAAAGCTGGTTCATAATGAGAAAAATGGGCAAAAATTCTACTGATGTTATTCCATTGGTTTTTGGTTTTCCACCAATTATTTTTAATATATCAGCATTTAGTTCTATTTTTGCTCCTTTAAATTTAATGGTTTTTTCTTCTTCTAGTAGTTTTTAATGTTTTTCTATTTTGTTTATTTACATAACTTTGAGTATGTTAAACTGAAATATGAATTTATTTATCTGGTTTAAATTTATAGACATTTTTGATGATATAGGTTGACATCATAGACAGTTTGTGAAAATTCTTGGTCATTATTTCTTCCCATAAAGTTTTCGTCCACTCTGTCTCTCTTTTCTTTCTGGAATTCCAGTCGCATGTATGTTAGGCATTTTCACGGGATCCCTTATTTAATTTTTTTGCTCATTTTCCATCATTTTGCCTCTGTGTGTTTCTATCCACAATTTTCTAGTTAGTATTTTCCCGTGCACTATTTTCAAGTTCACTAATCCTTTCTTCAGCTTTGTCTAATTTAAACCTATCTATAGATTTGACTGATGCTCCTTTCAGCTTCCAAAAATTTGTTGAAATCTCTTTGCCCACTGATAATATATATCCTGTTCTCTTTATGTATGTTTCACTTCAATAAAAAGTTTTATTAAAATTTAAGCTCTACAATCTCTCATTTCCTTTGGAAAAAATACTTACTCATCACTGAGAATGAAGTATTATCAGTGTCATAAACTTCATTAGACAAATGAAGTATCTAAGGCTTTGGAATTGTATTTTCATAGATGACTTGGTGGATTGTGTGTACTAATATAGACAGCACCTCTGCATTCATTAGCATTTCTAAACTTTCCATTATCATTATTTCAATAGTCAGAAGTTTTATTTTTAACCTCAAAATTTACATTGCACATTGTTGAATAAATTTAAAAGCCCTTTGTATTCTGTTCTATATTGTTTTTATTCTGTTTGTATTGTTGGCACCTGATATGGAAAATATTTTTAGTAAATTTTAGTGTTATCCGGTACTATAATATCAGAAAGTACTATTTTGTGTATTAAATTTGGAGGTCTAATAATGTGGATAAGCAAGATTCAATATTATTAAAATAATAATTTGAATAGATATGTCCCATTTACGTTTAGAATCCCTTTCTTTACATTTGGAGATATATTTATCTATAATATATATAGAGAGGTATATCTCCAAATGTGATTATTTAGATATATAATACAGAGAGAGATAATATATACATGTGTTATTGTACGCAGATTTCCCCCACTATTCAAAAGTTCGCTTTATGCCACTTTGCTTTTATGAAAGACCTATATTAGTATCTGTTTTTGATAACCAAAAAAAATCCAAAGACGATTTTTGCTTTTACAAAAAAAGCAAAAAGTGAAAATAGGGTTCAGTGTTTGTTTTGCAGTGAGCTCTCAGAGAGGCTAAGCAGTCAAGCGTATTTCAAGGCTTCCACATCAGCTACAACAGATGACAGACCTCGACCTTCAATATGGAGGCAGCAGACATAGAAAAAAGTGTAGATGTTAGTGACCTGCCTTGATAGATTTAGACTCCAATGAGATGTTAATAGATGACTCCCTTCCTTTCTCCCCTACACCTCAGTCTCCTGTACCTCCCAGAACCCCAACCTCCAACAACTCAGCCTAACAGACTCTCATCACCACCAACAACTCTCAGCCTTCCAGTATGCTCACTGTCTCCCCAACTCTGGTAAGTGAAACTGCTCTGTACATACAATATTTCTACTTTATACAGGCTGTGTATTTATCATATAATTCCTGCTTTTACTATATGTTAGTGTTATTTTTGGTTTTATGTGTTATTTGGTATGATTTGGTGGGTTATTTTGGGAGTTTGGTGACACTAAAAAATGTTTTCCATATAAGTTAATGGTAATTGCTTTTTCAATTTATGCTGTTTCAGCTTATGAAAGGTTTCATAGGAACATTCAACTTTTGAATAGCGGGGGAAACCTGTATATGTTATTGTGTATGCGTATATGCATACCCAATACATATATAATAGATAGATATATATATATATAACTTTTTTCTTTCTATTCTCTTAGTGAGAAGAATGTGCTATCATGTGATTTATGCAGTATTACTCTGATCCAATCTAACCCTTTTCCACAATTTTATCCCATATATTTATTTCAACAAGCCTCCAATTTGAAGAGTATGTTTGAAAAGGCAAAATAAAAGGAAAATAAAATTTAACAAGTATTGATTCAAAACAAAATGTATTATTTTATGTTCCAATTCCATACAGTGATACTAAGATAAAATCTAAATTAAATTTAGAACCACATTCTTCTTCATTTGCCATATTTTGTCAATTTTGGGCTTACTAGTCTGACGTATTTACCCTACCTTGCTCCAGAACTTAAGGGAATTCCTTCTGGAAGGAGATTCAGAACTGAATGTGCTGCTAATTCTTTTAAAAAATTCTGAAAAATCAGTTTTTGTGCCTCATTATTTCTTAGATGCTATAGAAAAATGAGTCACTTCTCTTCCCACCACAAAGAGCTTACAATATTATTATGGAAATAAGACCGAGAGTGACAATAAAGTCAAATAACTAATTCCAGTAGCATTAGAATCTGATCAATTTCATTGTGTTTTAATTGTACTTCTATATTGGAAGAGCAAACTAACAATACCAAGTTATATATTATAAGTATTAAGGACCTCTGTGAGGAGCTTGTGGGATTTAAACTTAGACCTTGCATTTCAAAAGACAACAAGAAATTTTATAACCTCTGACCATGTAGAAATGATATAAATCACAAGACTGGAAGGGGACAGAAGGTGGAAGATAGAAGAAATAGTCCGGTTTCTTCATATTTTATAATCAGTAATCATTTTATGATCAAGTATCGTCAAAGTGATAAAAGTATTAATACAAAAATGACTGTATATTTAAATGTATGAAGGTAGACATTAAGTAAAATGATATAGTTGAAATCATGAAGTAGGTATTACAAGCACTTACTCATATCTCACTCACTTCTCCTTCTTGGTGCCTACAAGCAATACTCTCTCCTTCCTAGAACTTAGTTTATGGCCAAAGGGACATCAACAGAAATGACCGCTACCACTTCTGGGCTGACACATTCAATTCCTGATGCAAACTCCTCCGTGCTCTGCTACCCCGCAGAGCTGACCCCAAAGCACTGTGTTGAGAAGTAGGTGCTGCAAGACTAAAGCAGCCTGCGATCTTGAGCTTCCAAATGCAGAACAGCTGCTTTGGAGAGATGCCCAGACTGTAGGGCACTGTGAGCAAGAAATACACTTTGTTGTGATAAGTCACTGAAATGTGTTCTTTTTTACTGCAGTATAACCTAGTCTTTTCTGATTGACACAAAATAAGCAGTGATTGGGACATAAGTAGAAGAGGAAGTCAATCGAGACTGTCCAAAGATTTAGATAACTAAATACACTGCTAGAAGTAATAGCTATAAAGAAAACCACTAGAAAATGTATAAACATTCCAAATTATCAGAGAAAAAAACACAAACATACATAAAAGAAAACATTGTTTATATAGTGAAAGATTAAAAAGAAGCAGTGGGAAAAAATAAATGACATAATTAACCAAGCAAATATCATTTAAATAAATGTAAATAGGTTTAACTCAAACATTTAAAGTAAAAGACTCTCTATTAGAACCAAGAACAAAATCTAATAATATATTGTATACAAAAATACACAAATTACAAAATAACTCAGAAAAGCCAAATATAGAAAAGGTAGATATAATCATCACAGAAATATGCAAATGTACAAAAAGCAAAAAGTGGAATTTAGCAATTTTAAATAAGAAAAAATTAAATTCAGATCAAAAAAATAATTAAATAAAAAAATAATAAATAATGCAATTTACAATGAAGATCAGAGGAGCAGAGAGAATATTCATTCATTAAATAATACAGTCATAGAGCCAGATCATCACGAAATCCAAGGAGAAATAGACAGAAACACATTTGTAACAGGAGACTTTAATTTTTCTTTCCCATTTTAAGTTACATTAAATTTTAAAAGTGTAAATATGTAAAAGTTGAAATAATATTATTAATATATAGCTATAATTTTTCAAATTTTGTACACTGATAATAGAAAATATCCTTTTTAAAAATGCTATGAAATTTTTCATAGCATTTTTCAAAAATTGACCATGGATAATGTCACAAGACACTTCAATCAGCTTTGAAAAATCACATTCATATAGACTGCATCCTCTGATTTAATTTAAGAAAGCACAAAATTATACAGGAAAATATGAAAAGTAACTATGTGTAAGTTTAAAAACTATATGCATGTGTGTGTATATATGTATTATATATATACATATAAGCATATATTTAACAATTTTATTGAGATATATTTTAAATACGATAAAATTAACCCATTTCACGTGTACAATTCAATGATTTTTAATGACTTTATCAACTGGTACAACCACCACCATAAATCAGTTTTAGAACATTTTCATCTCTTCCAGAAAGATTCCTCATGCCTATTTACAGTTCAGCCCCATTCCCATCCCCATTCTCACTTCCAGCTCTGGGCATCCGCAAGTCTATTTTCTGTCTCTATAAAATTGCCTTTGTTGGACGTTTTATACAAACGGGGTCACACAACGTGTAGTCTCTTATGTCTAACTTCTTACACATAGAATAATGTTTTCTGAAGTTAATCCATGATGTAGCATGGCCAGTAGTTCCTTTCTTTTTATTACTGAGTAGTATTCTACTGTATGGATATACCACATTTTGTATATTCATTCACATTTAATAGACATTTAGGTTGTTTCCACTTTTTGTCTACTAACAGATAATGCTACTGTAAGCATTCATTTGCAAGTTTTGTGAGGGCATATATTTTCACAAATCTTGGGTATATATGTAGGAGTGCTGGGTCCTATGGTAGTTTATGTTTAACTTTTTGAGAAACTGAAAGTGACTTTTCAAAGTGGCTGTACTATCTTATATTATCCCAGAAATGTATGAGATGTCCCATTTTTCCACATTCTCACCAATGTTTGTTAATGTTGGACTTATTTCATATTGCTGATCTAGTGACTATGAAATAGTATCTCATTGTAGTTTTAATTTGTATGTCTCTAATCATCATCTTGCCAGGTACTTATTAGCTCCAAGGTGTCTTTTTTACAACACCACCAAGCAATGAACTCAGTTCTGACACTCTACCTGGAGATAGCATCAGATGCCACAGGCTAAGTGCTCAGTCCTATAAGACTGCCCCCCTACCCCCACTTTAGAGGCTAAACACAAGTCCAGATTGCCCCTGTGCTTCTGATTGACTAGGTTATGAATTGGAGGTTCCTATGACCCCCTCCTTGGGTTTGGTTAATTTGCTAGAGTAGCTCATAGAACTCAGAGAAATATTTTACTTACTAGATTACTGGTTATTATAAAAGGATGTAACTCAGAAACAGCCAGATGGAGGAGACGCGCAAGGCAAGGTATGTGGGAAGGGGTATGGGGCTTTCACACTCTCTGAGTGCACCACTCTCCCTTCCTCTGCATGTGTTCACCAGCCCGGAAGCTATCTAAACCTTATTCTATGGGATATTTATGGCCACTTCATTAAGTAAGCATGATTGATTAAATCATTGGCCATTGGTGATTAAACTCAATCTCCAGCCCCTCTCCCCTCCCTGGAGATGGGAGATGGGACCAGAAGTTCCAACCCTCTAATCATGTGGTTGGGGCCCTGGGCAACCAGCCCCCATTCTTAGTTTACCACTGAGCTTTCCAAAAGCCACCTCATTAACATAACAAAATGCACTTTTATTGCTCGCTCACTTAGTAAATTCTCAGCTTTTTGGGAACTCTGTCCCAGAAGCAGGATGAAGCTCAGATATGTATTTCTTATTTTTAATCCCAATAGTACATTAAGCATTCATATATCTTCTTTGGTGAAATGTTTGTTAATATATTTTGCTCATGTAGAGATTATATATATTACATATATATATATATGAGATTATATATATATTATATATAATGAAATATATCTTATAAACAGTGTATCATATATTATTTGTAACAATTATGTGTATGTGTGTGCATAAATAATACACGGAAAATTATTAAAATCTTCCCCTCTGAATTTGTGGAATAAATTTGAAGCTTTTTAGGATGAAAATTTATGGCCTAAGATACAGACATTAATGGAAAGAAAAGAGGGAAAATAGGTGAGTTAATCATCAAACTCAATAAATTGGAAGTTACAAAGTTAACTTAAGAAAAACTGAAAAGAAACAATGTATATGTAGAATGAAAGAAATAAATTGTAATAAATACTTTAATAGAGCTAATAAATAAATTAATGATCTATTTGGATGGAAATCAAAACAATAACACACATAATTCATTTTCTAAAATAAACAAGGAAAAATTGGTATAATACATGACATACACACTGATAGCAGAAATAATCACAGATATAGGAGATGTTAACTAAATCATGTGAGACTAATTTTCTCCATTCTATGCCAACATTTAAAAACCTGGATGATATATAATATTTTTTAGGAAAATATAAACTGCCATCGCCAATCAAAGAACAGATAGACAATCTGAACAGATTAATGCCATCAAAGAAACAGATTTGTCAGAAAGTTATGGTCCAAAAATGGATGTTTCTCAGAACATTTCATTTAAGAAACAGTTAATTTCAAAGCTACTTAAAAATCCTCTACAGCGTAGAAAAAAGAAGAGAGCTTCCAACTTTTTTTTATGAAGGTGGCAAAATATTAGCACTAAACAGTGATAAAAAGACATACTTCATCTGCTACATAGCATCCTGGCCTCCTCCCAAAAAGGAAAGATAAATAAAAAGAGCTTCACAACAATCACACCCATGAATACCAATTTACAAAAACACTAAATAAAATTTAGCAGACGTTACCCAGAAGCATATTAATCAAGACTAAGTAAGTCTTACTCCATGTGTGTACCTGTGTAGATATCTCTCTGAATCTGACTGTCTAGTACCAACATCCACAACATGTTAGCGATGAAATACTACTGGATGATGTTTGATGTTTATTCATCGGTGGTCATGGAATATCTCATACGCCCAGGTAACTCTCAGGTGTCTTGAATCACTGTCAGTCTACAGTAAATGACTTCATGGTTAATCCTGATCCTCCAGGTCTTCTTTCGAGAAGTCTCAGGATTGTCCAGTGCTATATGCTCTTTTGCATTCTATCTTACAGTTCACCTCAGCTTTGTATTGTGTTTGTGAGAAGGGGTAGAAGTTTTCCTGGACCAGAAATAATTGTTAGGTCTACAGTTCTACGCTAAGTATTACTTTTGTATACAATTTATTTAACCAGCTAGATAATAGTGGTAGTTTTGCATTAGAAATAAGCTCGAACAAAACACCAATATAATATTTAAGTGTAACATTTTTCAAATTTTAAGAATAAACAAAAAAATCTGATTCAATTAATGGTCAAATCTAAAGTAGGGTATATTAAAACTAGTACGTCTAGAACAGGGAACTAACAACTTTCTTTCATTTCTCTCTTTTTCCTCTCTTTTATCTTAATCTGTCTATCTGTCTCACTTTCTGTAGAGCTATCATCTAACCATTTCCTTGAACTTCCTTAAAATTCTGCTCTCACGTAATACTTAAAAAACCCTTTTAGAATAAGTTGTGCATTCAGATTCCCTTCTGAGGACAATAGACAGTATCTGATTATTCTGCTAATGGAAGTAAATGCCTGTCGTGTTTGGGAGAAGAATACCACAGCAGCGTACCAATATGTCATGGTGTAATAAGAAAAGAGTATAGTGCCTTGCTTTTATCTCTATTTTCTGTTGTTACTGAAAGAAGAAATGAGACTAGAATAGGTGCTGTAGAAGAGCACTAAAAATAAGGCAGTTCTCGCTGGGCCTTGTCTGGACTAGCATAAAGAGGCCTAGATACCATGGGAGCCATGGTGTTGGCAAAGCACTTCATTAAAGATGGGCTACCTAGAGAGAGCAGAAGGAACACTGCGGCTTTAGAGTGGTGAAGTAGCAAGTCCAGGCTTACAGGAATTCGTATGCCTGAAGTCTGGAACAGTCAAACCAGCTTTAGGCCATCTCTCGCCATAGTGATTACTGGCTGCAGGGGCTGTTTGAACCCTAGGTTCCTGGAGAGAGTACAATACTAGAGTGACTACATCACAGAGCTTCTAACCCTGAGATCCAGTAAGTAGATGTTCATAAAGCAAGGATCAAGAGATTTGGTTCTCCCTGGGCACTTAGCTCTGAGGGCGAACAGGCATTAATTAGAGAGATAAGGCTCAAGTTTGAGAGATAGGTCTTAAGTATTAGCAAGAGCCTATCTGAGGCCTCCTACAGCAAAACAGCAGGCCGCCCACCCCAGTGGAGAGGGCTAAGAGAAGGCACAGCTGCGGCTGTTATAGAAGGCTAGGACCGAGGAAGAATTTTATTACAAATCTAGTGTCTCCAAGACAAGCAACATTTACAGGATGAGATAGTGTTAAACACTCATTCCTCCTATTCCTAAATATATAACGTTATTTCTTTTTCACTGATTTGAGTAATATTTCACTTTTAGTATCTCTAAAGAATTAGTATGCAAATTTTAGAGTTTGTGTTTTGGAGAACTTAAGAGCTAGAAATGATTGTAGAGATAATATAGTCCGTCACATACCCATGAAAACCATTTCCAAACGAGAAATGTGACACTCAGGGAGATTTTCTAACTTGTCTAGAGTTGTGGGTGGTAAGGAAAGAATTAATACTCACATTGCTGATTCCTGGCACATTAGTTTAATTATGTAATATAGAATCCTTCTGCTAATAAAGAATTAATTTGCTAAATAAAATTTCTAATTTATTTCCATTTTTTGAAAGCATCAACAACAATAACTAATGGTTTCCTTATTTAAGATTGCAGGAACATAAGATCTTTAAAGAATAAAAGAAAAAGCCGTTTATAGATATAATTCATAGGTACCGGCACATTCCATATGAGTATAAAAAATATATAATGCTGCTACATATGTACTGCATATATAGGGATATAGGTATCCATCTACATATATCTATCTATGTGTATACATATAGATAGATAGATGGATATATAGATATGGAAATATATAACTATATATGTAAACAAATACATGTAGGGATATATGCATACCTATATGTATGTGTATATATGGTTAATGTATAGCTATTTCTTGAGGATGTGATTTATGGATATATAGTTAGCTCCTATTTCCTTAGAGCTGTTCAACTATAGTTACCTTCACCAACTGTCTCAGCAGTTCCAAGCCCATTCAGAAAGAGGGTGCTGTAAAAATCATATTACACTGAGAGTAGTATCACACAATCAAGCTGCTTAGTATAAACGTTTTGGGTCTAAAAGTCTCAGAATTTCTTTAATATCTACAATGAAAATATTGGTCCCTGCCTGCTTATGGGGAGTCTAGTCACATTATTAAAGAAATCTACTTTTACTAAGAAGTATATGTGTAGACAGACTGACAGATAGATAGATAGATAGATAGATAGATAGATAGATAGATAGATAAATGGATAGGGAGTGAAATCCTTTCCTAGGAACGTGAAAAAGGAGATGCTTTTTGATACTTGATAGGAGGGAAGAATTGTCACAGAGGGTGCAGAATTTGCAATTTTCTAAAGCTAAGAAAGGCACAGTATGGGATTATATGCCCCTACCCAGCATGATGGTTGAGAAAATGGCAACTCTACTCTCAACAGTGCCTTATCTGACAAAGAATATTTTAATTATTATAGTAGAAACAACTTGGAAAATATAAGGCTGGTGAATTAAATTGTTTTTTTATAAATGTCACCCAGGAGTTGAGCAATTTGGAAGTTTGTCTAAACTACTTAGCAACCTGTCTTTCCTAACTACTAGCATGATGTTCTTTTTATTTATTTATTTGTTTGGTCTTTTCCCTAAGGAAGATTCTCCCTGAGCTTATAGCTGTTGCCAATCTTCCTTTTTTTTTTTCCTTGAGGAAGATTCACCCTGAGCTAACATCTGTGCCAACCTTTCTTCTATTTTGTATGTGGGTCGCCACCACAGCATGGCTGATGAGTGGTGTAGGTCCGCCTCTGGGATCCAAACTCACAAACCCAGGCTGCTGAAGCAGAGCACATCAAACTTAACCACTAGGTCATGGGGTCAGCCCCTCTTTTTATTTATTTTAATTTTAATCTTATTTTATTTCGAGGAGAACACTTAACGTGAGATCTTCCCCCTTAGCATGATGTTCTTCTGATGCATAAATTCATTGGTTAAATATATGATTTTATCGGTTTTGTATTTCAGATTGTTTTGGTTCATGAATTCTTTCTTTTTAGGCTTTGGAACAACACAGGGCTTGGCATGTAATGCATAAAGTAAGGCTGCAAATGTGTTGAGTAAAAATATGTATAATTAGGAAAGAACATTACATAATGAAAATGAAATTAAGCAAATTAGAAATTAAGCAAGTTTTTGAACTAATTTTCTTCTTAGAAATCACTCTCTTTTCCTAGGCCTTATCCATGACCAGGAATCTGGGGCTGGGTCACAATAATACCACTTTCCATAGTTCTTAATCCTACAACTTCACTAGTTTTCCTAATGGAAAAATATAATAATAAAAGAGCAAAGGAATATATTAAAACAATAACTTTAGAAGACTTCCAATTCAAGCTGAAATGTAATGGTTTCTTCCCTAGTCCTCCTCCTCACAACTTGAAAACTTGAACGTAATACAACAAGCAGACCTAGGGAGACTCTGAATGATGGAAAGAAAAAGGCGGACTGACTAAGGACCACGGGACTTGAGGAATGAAAAGACAGTGAATTCCCAGGGTGTTCTTTTTGCCATCTATGCAGCCAGGATGAGGCACTGGGGGCCTGAAACCATCGAAAATACAGACAAAAAAGACCCAACAAAAGTCTGCTCCTTCTAGCCAAAGAAGAAGGAAAAGGGTACCCTAGTAGAACAATAAACTTTTCGACAATACCTGCTCTACTTCATGTAAATACCAATGGACAAACTGTTCCCTCTGATTCCCTGGTGTCAGGGGGACTGAGCACAGAGCCAAATTTCCACCCTTCTACTTGGCAGCAGCAGTTAGTGCTCTGATTACCCCACCGCATTGCTCTTAGTTGGGCCAAGCAAACAGCTGAATTTTTACCCTACAAGACAGCAACAAGGCAGTGCAAGTTGGTGTTATTCAGCATCCTGCTCCCTCATTTCTCCCAGTGTCAGTGAGGCCCAGTGGAAACATGAACCTCCACCCCTACTGTCCTCCATCCTTGCTGTAAGCAATCAGGCAGTGTGAGGTGGTGTGAGGCAGTGTAAGTTGGTACCCTGATTTCCCCAATAGGGTAGTATTAGTGGGAATTCGCTGGGAGCTGTGTTTCTATTCTCATCCAGCAGCAACAAGGTAATGCAACGTCATGCTCTACTTTTTCAGAGGTAGTTTCAATGGGGTCCAGTGGGAATCTGAACATCTATGTCCACCCAGACCTGCGTGCTACAGCTAAACAAGGGGAGCATCTGCTGAAAAAGAAGATGAAATAGGATCCAGGATCTCACAACATATCTTAGGAGTCCAAGATACAATCCAAAATCACAAATCATTCCATGAACCAGAACAATCTCAACTTGAATGAGAAAAGACAATCGATAGACACCAACACTGGGATAACTCAGATATTGGAATTATTTGGCAAGGATTTGGAAGCAGCAATCATAAATTTGCTTCAATAAGCAATCACAAACTCTTGTAATAAGTGAAAAAAATAGACAATCTCAGCAGAAAATGGAATGCATTTTTTAAAAACAAAGATAAACTATAGAACTTGTGAAAAATGTCAAGATAAAAAATGAAATAAAATCTCACTGGACCAGCTCAACAGTAGATTGGGGATGACAGAGGAAAGAATCATGAACTTGATTAAAAAACAATAGAAATTACCTAATCTGAACAGTAAAGAAAAAAAGTTAACAGAGCTTTGTTGATCTAGGGACCAATATAGAATCCTCATGTTATCAGAGTCCTAGAAAGGGCTGAAAAGTTATTCAAAGAAATAATGGTTGAAAATTTCCCAAATTTGGTTAAAAGCATAAACCATCAGATTCAAGATGCTGAGTAAAACCCAAACAGAATAAACCCAAAGAAATCCACACCAAGACACATCATAATCAAACTTCTGAAAACTAAAGACCAAAAAAATCTTGAATTCACCTATAGGGGAACAATGGTTTGAATGACAACAGATTTCTGATCTGAAACTATGGAGTTGGAAGGAAGTACACATAATTTTCAAGGACTGGAAGAAAAGAACTAGCAATCCTGAATTCTATGTCCAGCAAAAATATCTTGAGAAATGAATACACTCTCAGATAAAGGAAAACCAAGAATTTGTCAGCAGCCTACCTACCCTTAAAGAATGGTAAAAGTTCTCCAAACAGAGGGAAAAATAATAATTTTAACCTTTCGTCTGTACATCATAGTTGAATGACTTATAGGTTTATCAGTCTAACAGTATCCCAATCATAGTTCTTTCAGTGGGAGTTTATATATTTATTTATTCACTCATTCATTTGTTTACCTATTATATACCGGGCACATGATTACAAGGCCTTGCCAGAAACTAAACTAGATATAGGGAATACAATGCTGAATGTGATAGCATTGCCCTGGTGGGAGAAATTGGCACTGGATACATCATGAGACAAATGTGTGTTGATTTACAATAATTTTAAATCCTATGAAAATGTACAAGATCCATGAGGATATATGTCAAAGGAAACTTACCTCCTCTGCTGGATCAGGTGGGGAGGGCTTTCTGAGAAAGTGTGACTTAAGCTGATATCGAAGAATGAGGGAGTTAACAGGGTTGGAGGTGTTGGGAGCAAGTAAGGATGGAGAAAGCGCACTCCAGGTAAATGGACCACATGGACCAGGCCCTGACAAGGGAGGGAAGGAGTTTAGGGCATTCCAGGAACAGAAAGACAACCAACACCGCTAGAACTTAGTGTATAATGGGAAAAATGAAACTTTGAGATAGACAGGCCCTGAAAGCCATGTAGCCCTCTATCTGTGAACAACATGAAGTTGCAGCAATGTTTGAAATAAGAGAGCATTTTGATCAAAACGCTGCCTCCTATTCATGCCTCCCAAAGTTCCTTCTTTCACTCAGTAAACACTCTTAAACAACATGGTGATTCTTGCTCACGGTGATTCCCACTGACGGCAGTTACCACCAGTTTCTTCTTTTTCTAGTAGTAGCAGCTACTGGCAATAAATGTTCCTAGTGACTTTTTAGTGACTTCAATCTTGTTTTTTTTTTTATTATTTTTTATTTTGATGAAGAAGATTCACTCTGAGCTAACATCTGTTGCCAATCTTCCTCTTTTTCTTTTTTGCTCCAGGAAGATTAGCCCTGAACTAAGATCTGTGCCGATCTTCCTCTATTTTGTATGTGGGTTGCTGCCGCAGCATGGCTGATGAGTGGTGTAGGTCTGTGCCCGGGATCCAAACCTGAGAATCCCAGGGGCTGAAGTGGAGCACGCTGAACTCAACCACTATGCCACGGGGCCGGCCCCTGACTTCTACCTTCTTTATCAATTTATTTCCCACTTTGTGGAGGACAATTCAATTGATCATTCTTTTTTTAGTACCCTATCTACAGAAATTCTTCCAGCAAGATTCTAACTAATTTTCTTAAGTTAAATAAATTAATAAAATTACTCTTAGAATAGTGCCTGGCACATAACTGCAAGAAAATGCATTAATTTAAGGTAGTACCTACAGCTTACACAAAACTTCTTCAAAGCCCACCTAAGATGTCCCAGGGAAGCAAGCCTGAGTAACACCACTGACTGGTTATATTCCAATGTTTCCACCAGCTGTGTGCCTACAGATACCCCTTGTCCTGGGAGATAGAGCAGAAACTCATTTGCTTTCCTAGCTTAGGTTGATTGTTATGAATGCTAGTCTTCTCAAGTGCTTGTAATGAAAATTCCTCTAGTAGTAAGTGAATTTATTTAATATGTCTAAATTTGTTTTTAAGTACATCATCTGACCCCATCTCCTCCTCCCTTATCAATAATAGGCTCATGGACACCTATGTAAACTGGGTCTTATGAAGAGCTCTGAGTACATCACGTAGTTCCACATGCCAGATGGGCAAACTCAAATTTAGTAGAAACCAATCGATCAAGCCCATGAACCAATCTACGACACAACACAATGTTTATTTTGTTTGTTTGTTGATAATGTTTAGTAAGAAGGAGCCGCGAGTTGTTGGCACTTACTTCCTTTGTGGATATTCTGCCTTTTTTGTATCTTAATCCATTTCTCTTGATCAAATTCTTTGTGACTCCATCACAATTGTACAACTGTACTCACATACTCACATGGAATCTCTGTCTCTTCTAGACACAATACTGGCCCGTATATTGCTACATCTGACTTGAAAACCAAATCCTGACCTGACAGTTTATTGGCCTATATCTGTTCCTTAACATCTGACCCTAGATTAGATCAGTGTGGGGTTAACCTCTACTTACCAGAGTTAAACCTCCAACTACCAGAGAGAAAGCACCAGAATCTTTCATTCGAAAATAAGTACAAAATAGTGATGACACTTCTACTCTGTCAAAGGTAATTTTTTTTATTGAATTATGATTTATTTCTTGAGAATCTAGCAAAGCAGCTTGTTTTTAACAATTACACAGACTTCCCTTATTAAACTTCTTTTATCATTATAAAAAACCATATTAGGGAGACACTTAAACACATGATTGCAGAGAAAATATTTTTTAAAAATAGTAATATAGCAACATAAGGAGAAAGTAACCTTTCAGAGAAACAGTGAGACTTTTAAAATAGAGTCATTTTTGTACATGGTGGTTCTATAATAATTTTAATAATTCCTTAAATTTAAATACACTTTTAAGGTAAGAAAAAAAATAACCCAGTATAATAGTATCAATAGCTTTTTTACTAAGTGTCTACTATATTAAAAATGTACCAGTTGTATTTTTTCTTATCTTGCAGCATCTCTATGAGATAGATACATCCTCGTTTTACAGGTGAGCAAACTGAGATTCAGAGAGGTTTAATAGCTTAATTAAACTTACGTAGCTATTAAGTAGTGAAGCTTTAATGAAAATTCAAGTCGGCTTTGAAGCCCTGTTCTGGGTTCCAGTTCAATATAGTGATATGTTAACTTTTGGCACATGTAATATTTTGACTACTTTATGTTACCATAACAAACCACTAAACTGACACAGAAATTCCAGTGAGAATTAATACTGCTCAAGATGACAGTCACACACCCTAAATATAAATGACAAAGAATGTTTTTTTTTGAAAACACATGTAGAATATCATTTCTGAGCCTCTGAACATGCCTGGCTATGAGGTTTTCCATTTTGCTTTGAAAGGACTTATATGTTCTTTGTGATAAATATGATCAATTGTTACGTTTGTTCCTCAGAATTAAAGTGCCATTTATTCTCACAAATTTCACTGTATGTTTAAGAAAGAATATTATAGCTCATACCTATAACTACAATTACACACAATCTACTCATTTTCCAAATTTTAGAAATTGTAAGTAATTTATCGCTTTATTTTTATTACATAAAATTCCAAATTAGTGAATGTATCAGTTTTTATAATATAATCTTTTTATGGAAATTATTCTCCAAGTATAGGAAATCGGTATATATTGAATGTGTCACTATTACTATTATTATTGCTACTGAAGACTTCAGTTCAACCCAACATGCATTTGTGAGCACCTACTGTATGCCAGAGCAGAGCAAGGGCCACTGAATGAAAAACAAATAACCGAGTCTCTGGCCTCAATCAAGTCATGGCCTAAATCTAGTACACTGTACAGAGCAACAGCTACAGAAGGCTATTTTTGAATCTCGACAATCAATAATGGTCAGCTAAGCTCCTGATAATAGGATTGGCCATTATTAGAATTTTCTGATTTCATTACATATTAAGCAGAGGCAAGTTCCAGCTAGGATCTTTTGAAAAATGAGATTAAAAGGAAATACCACTTTACTCTGTACCTTATGACATTTGGTATTCACTGCCTACAGTCTAGTATTTCTTGATTTTAACTTATAATCTTCAGTGTTTTCTGCCTACAGTCTAGCATCCCTCGATTCCATCTTACAACCTTTGTGCTAACTGCCTATTGTCTTGTTTCCCTGACGCTGCTCTTTGATACAGAGCTGACTGCTTACAGTGTGGTATCCCCAATTCTTCAGGTATCTTTGAATTATTCTCCTTTATTAAACACATTTCCATCTCTACTTGTATTCTCTCCAAGAACCCAATCACAATATAGCCAAAATAAACATCAATAGCTAACAGTGTTTTCTAGTTTTCGATAATGATTTGCACTTCTGGTTCTGAGGGTAATTCTCCACTATGCACAGTTGCTTCTCTCAATGCAGATGGGAAAATCCAGCCCCATTAAAAAAATCAGAGCGAGATTTATTTTCCATTGCTAAGCAAGGATTGTAATTATCACACAAAATAACTAGATGGTAAAGAGTTCAAATAAGAATGCCAAAACGTTAGAGATGACTTCCTTTAGATACGTGGTTTATACTGATTTGTGATTTACGTTGAGTGCTATATTATCATTATCATTATGTACTCTATGGTTATTGCAATATAAACAGATTTTTAATTTAAAAATCAGTTTATTATCCCATTAATGTGTGTCATAAAACCCAAATCTCTCAAGAAAAATAATAGCTTGGTGTAGTAGAAAGAACAAAGGATTAGGAGTTCAGTTTCTTTATCTATAAAATGGAGTGATAATACTTTACAGGTTTACAATAGGGACGAAATGAGAAAATTCATATAAAATGCTTTTGTAAAATGCAATAAAAGTTTTAACTTAATTAAGTATCCAATAATTAATTTAAAAAATACGAAATCAAATTGAGCACATTGGAATGATTTTCAAGAAGAGAGAACTATCTTGATTATATAAAACAAGTGTGTAGAAGTCCTGCTTTTAGACTTGTTGCAAAAATGTGATAGGTCTTTGATTCCCTAAGATGTCTAAACAGCATATGTGAAATTACCCCAGGGCTAAGATAATTGGTTTCTCTTTGATATCCCTCAGTTTCTACATTTACATTAGCTGTACTAGCAGAGAGACGTGCTTGTTTATTTTTTTCTAAGTAGGTCTATAATAATGTTTAGAGGATATAATGAACAGAATATATCTGGTATCATGCACATTAATTTCTCATTTAATCATGCTCTTAAACGCAATGCAAACATGGATGAAAGTTGAAGACTCTGAGTAGATCACATAGGAAGAAAAAGTGGAAACAGCTAATACGCTTGACCAATACGTTGGGGAGAAAGCTGTTCTTGCAATTGAAAAGCTAGAAAAAAACTTACAGTCATTGCATTTGGTGTAATAGCTACCCAACAGAAACACAAAGTGGAACTTGCTCAGCTAGAACAGCAGATAACTCAGCTTGAAAGCAACTTTATAGCTGCCAGGAAACTGTAGTTAGAAAGATCAGCTACACCCTTGAGATTGCGAGAAATCGGGAAACAGATATCGGTTCAAAAATCACATTGCTATTGATAAGGAGAGGGAACTGGAAACACACCTCGTACATTTTTTTCTGAATTATTGAGACATATCTATTTTACCATAAATTTTGTGAATCCACCTTTCTGCTGTTGTTTGTCTCTAAATTCAATATATACCTCAGGTGTTGGTAATAGAAATGCCATCAAGTTTCATTTAGACAGAGATTAAAACCAAATAATATTGTAGTATTTATTAACTTATGCCTGTAGATGGCTTGAAGATAAATCTGCCACAAATGTAAGTGTAAATCCTTCCATATTCACTTGGTATTTCAGAGGCAAAGCAAACGACACATTTTTCCTAGTGAGGAAAATGACGCATATCTGACAGGTGAAATTAACACTATCTATCCAATTCAATTCACTAAACTCTTATTGTACAAAGAGCTAAATATAGGCCTCTGTACTAGATGCTGGCAACACAGATGGATAAATGAGGCAAAGGCTCTTTCTACATCTAGAGCTCACAGCCTGGTAGAGGTTCACAGACTGGAGCATTGTGATACACAGGCTCCTACTATGAGGTTTACTGAAAAGCATATTCACTTTACAAAGTATGCAATTTTTATTATTCATGAAGAGTAGGTTTCCTTTTTAAAAAACTAGAAAGAAAGCCAATTATTTGAAATCTGGTCGACAAACATGTATTCTCGACATTCTAGAATTTTGTAATTTCTAACTCATTAAACGTATATTCATAAAACATGAATAGTGAATTCCACTACCTTGGACCTTTGAAACTCATATTATTTTATGAAGTAGTGCTTTCTTTTTGAATCTGGAGATTTGTATTGATGGCTCAGAATTGGGGAATGAAAGAACTGGACATTGAGAGTTCTAGGACCTTTAAGTTTTCCGTAGAAAAACAAACAAAATGACTCTTACGTTTGTAAGAACTTTTGAGGCGCTTCATTATATTGAATTCTTTAAAGACTATTAGCAATAGTAAAACCAAGTCATTCCTGAGTCTGGTTTACAGTTTAACAATTCGTTAGGGGAAAGTTATTTAGAATGGAATGGACCTAAAGCCATACCTTTTATTAATAATGACAGAAGTAATGGAACTCTGAAATACGTATTCATAATAAGATATCACAGGCCATTTAGTAAGTTTTGTACACCTGAGAAAATATGTTAATACAAATAATTGTTGTGTTAAAATTATAGCCAAACATATCTGCAGGTTTTAAGCTGTCTAAAGTAATTCTACACTCTCAATGAATAATGTTTAACATTTGAACCCAAAACAGTTCGGCACGAATAATTAAAGGCTTAAGTTAAATACATAGACAGTCATTTAAATTTAGATCTGCAATAACATTTACTATTATTCTCCAAGGCTTTGACTGCTTGACAGAAACAAAGTACTCTGGGATTAATTTCAAGAAATGGTGCCAAGTGTGCCGCAATTTGCTGTAATTAAGACATGAAAGAACACTAAATATTCAGATTAAAAGAAGCATGATGGAGCATGATAGAGAGTCAAGGTGTGGCAGAGAGCCAATAAAATACCCAGCCAGGAATACCATATTGATGGATATGAAAACAGCACCAGTAAAGTTTGGTGAATTTTGTTTTAAAGAAGCACATTAGTTTATCATTTTAGCCTTCGATTATATTTAATGTCTTTCCTCGTTGAAATTTAAAGCTGAGATATAGTGTGGTGGAAAGGTAATAAAATCGAAAAAGAAAGTGACAAACGTATTCTTATAAAGCTCATTAGTTTAAGCGATGTGGAGAAGTCATTAGGAGGGTATCATAATTATCTTTACGGTGACGGGATTTCCCTGGGTGTCACATTAGCGTAGTTTGCTTTAGAGCTAAATGAAAGAGCGATATAGGTGTTAAAGAGATTAAATACATTTTTTGTATTCATTAAATTCTTTTTTGTATTTTAAAGCGAAAGAATTCATTTTGATCCAACTAGGCTCCTTTTTAATTCCCTAAGAATTATGGGAAATATTTTCTTTAGCCTTTGAACCTTTATATATTGATTAACACTGTATTTAGGCTCATGGGGAATCTTCCTTCCAACTGACTTTTTTTTTTTTTAAGAAAGTCCCTTTCAGGTTTTGATCCTGGAAGAGATGTGGATACTATACCCAGTTGCTAATGAGGGGCTGTATAATCTCCAGTATCCTATAGTTCAAAATAGCAGGATGCAATATAAAAAGTACATCATAAAAGGCACTATTGGAATGCTTTTTGTCTTCACAGCCAATACGCAAAAGATAAGACTTTCTAAGAAAGTCAGAAGCTGGTCTCCTGCAGGCACAGGAAGCCATCAAAGTCAAAGGGACGGTGAAGCGCCTCGAGAGTGTGGTCACGAGACTGAAAGCCAGTATCCAGGATATGCAGAGAGGAAAGCCTGGAAAAGGGCAAGCTTCGTCTGAGAGCAGGTTTGTTGCAGCCAGATAGGAACCTGCAGAATCTGCATAGAGCAGGGCTTAGTGAGAAGGACCAGGGCACCCCAAATTGTGAGCACCCCCAGAATGTGAATCTGTCGTAGACTGACAAAAGTGAATTTCACATTACGGATATATGATTAGAGGCTCAAAACAGGAAATGTGGATCATTTTAGGCTTTGAGGTAGATGCTGCAAAGAGTGTCAGCATCTTTGGGAGAACCGTAAAAACAAAACTGAATTGTTTCGCCACACAGAGACCTTTGCAGAAAATGTGTAATGTCTTTTGGATACGGACTGTGTGTCTAGCTGTTTCCCTGATGTTGCAAATCTTCATTTGAAAAAAAAAGAAAAAAGCTTGAAATAAAGGGCTTATTGTAAAGAGCTCTTAAGCAGTTCAAATTGGTACTTAGTCTAGAATTCTACTGTTCTAGCAAAAAAAATGTAGTTGAAGAGACATCAAAGTACACAGACACTAGTATTAACATAACTTAGATAAGATAGAAATAAGTGAATTTGTTTCATAGCATAAATAAATAATCAATATTGCTTATAATCTGTGGCACATAATATACACACGACATTGAATCTGCAGTTAAAGCCCATATGTTTGTTAAGGTTCCTTCTTTTTCCATATAAATAAATAGTATGAAGACATAAGCATTATTATTATTATTGCTTTTGAGCTATTGTTTGACTAAACTTTGTGGTGTAATATTTTTATGAAATAAAATATTAATGAAGTCATTGGGTCCATAATAGACAGCGTTTGTCAGCCCCTTAATTTTTCCTTCCACTATTCACAACGTTGCCAGATACGTGTTTCTGGATAAAACCCCCTAGAGGTCTCCAGCAAATTCTTTTTCAATACATCCAGATCATTGCAGATAATTGTATTACACAGTGTATCGATCCAAAATCGTTGTGCACCGGAAACATCTGAAAAAACATGATTATAGCTTTCTGTTTATTGTTCGTACATCATATAAGCAGGCTTTTGTGTGAATCACCTGTAAAAAGGCAAGGTGGAAACATCAGAGAAATTACCTCTTTACAAGAATCTATTGATCACTTTAAATCAAAGAAGTATGTTTGACATAAGATTACCTGCCAGTTTGAACATTAGGTACACTATGTTATAGCCTGGGGCAGTTGTAAGTCTGACAAAGGGATTGTAAATAAAGCACGCAGCTGCAAGCGCCTCTGGCTTGGGATCAACTCAGGCTCAAGTCCAAGGCATAGGTAAACTTAAAATAATTTACCCCTTTTTAACCGGCATGTAATGAATTAGAGTAGACTCTGAGGAGAACTGTGAGGCATAAATCTCCTAGTCATTTCGAAATGGCACACTTCATAGAAAATTCACATTATACATAGTTGATAAAAGCTCTTTTTTGTGCATGTGCCACAAGTTGACTCAAATAGTCTCGACGTCCATCTATTGGTCCAAGTAGATTCATCCAAAAAGAAACTTCCGGAAACATTCTTATATCCCTAATCGTCTGTATGTGGCCTAATTGCTCAAAGTCTTTTTAACTGAAAGACCATTAACCTCTCAATTCCAATGTCTGAAAATTTTCCTCAAAACTCATTTAAAAAGTTTTGATGTAGTTTTCTTTTTTCATAAGAAATGTATATTGTGAAAGGTGAAATAGCATATAAAATGAAATATTCCCTTAAACTTATTATGCAACTACATTAACAATGCTAAAAACATAGCACTATAAAAATACTATTTATTTTAATTTGATTACATTTTCTTATTGGTCAGGAAGAAGGAAGGCTATATTGCCTTTACATATTTTTTAAGCTTGGAGGATTCTTTTTTAATTTTGAAAGCAAACTTGTTGTAAGTTCTTTATTGGACTTTTTTCCCTCACTCTTTAACATGTCTTGAAATTATTAAACATTTAACTCATTTGTTCAGAGAAATTTCGATGTATTTGGAATTTCATAAAGATGAGCTCTGGGTGATGCAGTCTTCCTTGTTAAATATTTAGCTGTTTGCATTAGCTCTGTGGTTTCCTGAGGCACAAATTTAAACTGTTAATATATAGCAGGTTTAAGCTATAAAAATAGTAGATGCTGTAATTTCTTCTGGGGCAAAACTGGCTATTTCGAATACTTGCAAGAAAACAAAGCAAACAAGCATGCACGTATTTATGAAAATATAAGCACTCAGTTGCTCAAAAATCTATAAATGAGAAACTGAGAATCAGAGATTCTTAGATCTAATGTATAAGAGAGACATCATTCAACTTCAAAGATGAGTGATAAATGCAGAATATTTATATAGAGTATCTTCTTTATGAGGCTGCCTGTAAAGGATACCCCTGATGTAAGACTGTAATACCTTGGTTTCCAACTTTATTGAAGCTTAATATAAACACCATTTTTTGGACATAAAATGAGAATCATTAAAAGGGAAGATGCTCTTCTTATAAAAATATGGCCTTCTCCATTTCTATTTATATTGATTTGGGGATCGTAAAAGTATTTCTTTTTTTCTTGGTTTTGGACTGCAAGATTGAAATGACTGATGTACATAAAATTTCATTATCTTTAATGCAGCGGATTATACATCCAGTTAGATTTCAAAACACCTCCAAAAGTGCACTATATAACATAATGTGTATAAACATATATCCAAATATATGATTAAAAATACAATAAAAATCCTGACAATATTTACATTTGACAGTACGTATTTGAGGCAATAAAAAAAACAGGTAAACACTTTTATAAAAGGGAAATATTTGAAATAAATGTACAGATATATGTCTCTAGGAATACGGTCAACAAAGAACAAAGGAAAAATGTCTTTGTCTTAAATCACTTATTTTTTGAGAGCTTGAGGCATACTGCCTGTCTGCTTTGGTCTAATGAAAGACTGCCATCTATTGGATGACCTTGAAAAAGTGCTTAAATTTCATAAATATTATACATGAAAATAAATCAGTGTAGAGCCAGCATTTTGGCATAATTTATAACGTGTCAATCTTTGTCTATGTGAATTTATATATACATATACCTGAAGCCTATATGCTAAAGAAAGAACAAGAGTACTATATATTAAGGATATTCTTTTATAATACACTTACGTAGCCACAGAAGTCTCACAAATAAACTCAGCGAATTGTTCTCTGATGAAGACATCTAATTTTTGAATTCAAATGTTTTATAAACTTGAGATTAGTGATGCCTCTTGTAGTCCTTCATACATACCTTTGTTTACTTGTGCTTTAAATAAAGGAATCTGAAAACCGAATGCATGAGCTTGTATTTTGACAAGAAGGATCTGTTTAAATCTTCCTCAAAGTTACATTGCATAAAATTTAAACCAAAAACAAAAGGAAAAAGACCACATTAGCTTGGTTTTTTAAAAGGCAATGTTCTTGTTTTATCTTTCAGCCCAAGAACTTGCCAGTCAAGATGAAAAACTTCTTCTAATGGAATCCAGCTTGAAAGCCACTCAAGAGCAGCTAACTGAGCAAATAGCAGAAACAGTTCGCCAAGAAGAGAACAGTAGAAAACCCCAGGCAGAGCTGAAGACAGTGACAGAAGGGATTATTGCTTCTGAAGAAGAAAAAAATGATTGCAAGTGAGTTGTTTTTTAGTATTTCAGAAAGTTTTACTTTACAAACTGAAATCAAGTCAGTCCTTTTGACTTGAGTTGCTAAATATTTAACTCTCTATTTCTTGCTAAAGATAATGTGTAAATGTGCTAGCTTGTTCAATAAATTGTTGGTTCCAAAAGAGATCAGCTTTAAATTTGCAACATTTCTTAACTGAAATGGCACATGTTGAAGATTGTAGCTGTCCTATTCCAGATGCTAAATAATGATGTGGTGGTCAACTTTCTTGTTAACTATCAAGAAACGTTCAAGGTAGGATTCAAGAGAAAGAATGCACTGTATTTCTGTTACACCTATCTGCCAATGGCGTTCTCATCTTTCTCCTTTTGGAGTCCAAAGGTTACATATGGCTCTTGTTGCCTTTCTTTTTTTGTTAAAGTAGCAGCTCTAAGCAAGACACTATTAAATTGTGAGGCATTTAGAGTAGAATTTTTTGGTCAGACTATGGAGCATGGAAGGAACAATGAAAAAAAAAGTGATCAAGATCTATGCTGTTTTGAAACATTCATGAAAATTGTTCTTAGTAAAACAGCTAGTGTTTAATTTCTATTTTCATCATCTAAGTCTTCATGTAATTATTATACCTAATACAATGTTTTCAGATTTCATCATTTACTTTTCAAGTCAATGTTAAATAGTTTCTTTTTTGAGCTTTCTGATAGGTCTTCTATCCTCTCTGACTTTTGCTTGATTTTCTTAGCCTGTTTTTAAAAAATAATTATGTAAGTAGCACAGCCCAGATGAATACCTCTCTCTGTCTCTTTCTGTATTTGTCAAGAATTACACTTTACTCACTGAACTTTGGTTAAATTGAGTAATCACAGTTAGACAAAGCTCACGCATCTAAACTTTTATATTCCCCTGTCACTCATACCTTTGAACACAGTCCTGAGGCTAAAACTAAAATGTGCATTTGATATTAACTGGTCTTTGGAAGCCAAATTCTAAACTTACATTACTTACTACACATCTTGATATATCTATCAATAGGATTTCAAGATATTACATACAATGAATGTTAAAATCCTTTTTTTTGGTTTATAGTTTATAAAGCTAACTAATAACCTTAAATGTAAATGTAAAATTTTAAAAATTTATCCATGAGGAATTTATGTCTGTGTTTTAATCCAACGGTTTAATAGATAAGGCTTTAAAAATAATTATGCAATCTAGGATGATATTGTACGTGCTTCTAAATAAAATTAAACACTCAGAAAAACTCCATTTGCCATTAATGTAACTTTAGTTAGATGCCAGAACTCAAACAACAAAAAAGCCACATTTAACAAATATTAAAAGGTAGAAATTGGTACCAAGGATTAAAAGCATATTGGGCAAAGTTTCTTTGGGAATGGCTACAGTAAAGTACTATTGTTATAAATATTATGGTCTTTTAAAAAGCTGTATTATGGAAATAATACACTTAAGATATATTCAGAGAACAAAAGATATATAAAAATGGTTGTGAACACTAATATAAAACAATGATAGTGTTTGAAGTTAACCTAATGTTATTAAAATAATGCCAACATTTTTTCTACAGTTAAACGTCACTATAAAAGCACATTATTCAGTATACCCACAAAAAAATCATTTTTGATGTGAAAACTGGCATGCAAAGATTTGCTTCAAATCTTGAATTTTATAAGTAAATAAAACAGACAATGATTCATCCAGTTAAATTACAACGAAAGATCAAACTTAAGTTCTATGTGCTTGACCTATCTTTATCCATTTTATTTTCCAATACAGCTTGATGATGAAATTAAGTAGAATATCCTGTTTTAGTGTGAAATTGCTGACAAGATATACAAATATCATCTAAGAGGGTAGTTAAAACTGTAACAGTATTTTCTTAAGTCTAATTATTTATAATGGTTTCTAGCAGTTAAATATCTTAAAAGTCACAAATTCTGAGTATTATGACATGTTATAAGGAAATGTTGTTGAATATTAGAGAGACTGATACATGATCATAATCAAAATAATGATGATTTCTTAGGAGAAATAAGTTCACTTTTCCTTTAAAATATAGCGTCAACATACATTGTCACGAGATATGCCTACATGTTAGATATATGTATCTTAATATGAAAAAATTACTATTGTTTAAATGTGAAATAGAATCAAAGCATTTTGACTTAGTAAACAAAAAATTCAGTTTATTTGCTTTTACGTTTTCCTCACTCAATTGACAGGTGGCCTGAACTGATCAAATTTACCAATTAATTTGGTATTGGGCAGTGCCAGACACCATGGTGTTCATCAGTCAGAAGAAAGAAAAGCCACGTCAGGTGTCATAAGGCGTGAAAGCATTATAGTTAGTTTCTTTAGCCAGTCATCCCTTTATTTGGAAAAGTCTTTGAATTTTGAGTAAGTGATGCAGGGTGAAATGTATGGAGCATAGAGTTAAGGTCACAGACTTGAGTAATTTCTAGAGTTCGCAATCACAGTAGACTCTGCTGCAGAGAGCAGAGGATCTCACCAGAACAATACATTCTGGAACTTTTTTTCAAAAGAGGAGAAACTCAATTCTGAAATCATGTTTTGATTTTTTTTTTTTATTTTACAAAAAATAGAAAAAATGGAAAACCTAAAACATGATTTTCAAAATGTGTTGAAATAAGTCATGAAAACAATAACTAGAATGTATATCGTAAGGGATCGGCTACAATTCGAAATATACGTCAGTGTCCTACACTTATCTTTCTAATAGTGATAATGTCCTTAAGTGACTTTTTGATAAATAATTATCTCAAAATGATTTCCTTCCTTCATTTACTTTGGAACAGTCATTCAGAACTAGCCAGGTTCCTATACTACCAAAATCTCTTACTAGGTTAAGTCCTTTCTTAACTAAATATGAAACAGTTAAAACAGAAGCATGCAAAAAATTTGGCAATCAAAAGGAAGATTGTTTTTAACATTAGAATGTAACCCATAAGTTACTGGTTCTATAAAGCTGAATTTTTAAAGAACACATAGGATTTAGATTTCATTTTTCCCCTCCTCTTTTTGAACTAAATGTAGAGAACACACACCATATACTCCGTATAAGCCTGTTACACTTGAAAGATTTGTTCTGAATGTCCAGTGGGAAACTGGAAATCGTAATAATTTGTAGTATCGATTGAGTGAAGCTATGCAGCTGGGGCCTCTGGTGAATAGACAGGAATAGACATTTTATTGATTAACTTTTACAGTCATATTTTCAAGACTCTGCTGCAACATAATTTTCACTTCCCTGCTTTGTGTTGCTGCATCATGAAACGTGGATTCTTCTCACTTAACATTTACCCACTGGAGGAAAAAAGTATGGACATGTCTTGCCAGAGTTATGATCTACAGAGATGCAAAACTTTCTGGAAAGTGATTTCTCTCAAGTGCTATTCTACCAAAAAGGTAGAAGGGAACTAACTGGTTATAACAGTTTTTGGAAATATCGTTATGGAAACTATTTGGTAATTAAACTTCTTCATATTTTCCTTATTCTTTTCATGTTTAAGAATCTTCATTTTCCTACCCTAACTTCATGCATGTAACTATTAAAATGAATTATCTTGTGATAGCTTTGTTTTTGTTCATTTATACTTTACATCTTAATTAATGTGAGCAGCAGAAGAAAAATTATTGGAATCGTAGCCTATAATTTAATCTGAAGTGAAAGCTATTAAATACTAAATAAGTTTGGCCAATAATTTCAAAGTATGAAATGTGAATATTTGCTTGTTGGACATGTGTGATATTCCTCTGGTCCCGTGAGAGTTTTTAAAATTATTTAAGCAAAAAAAATGTACTTGCACAGGTGAACATACTACAAACATTCTGTGTATAATAATATGTTTATTTACCTCAAATGCTTTACCACTTGCATTTTTGGTCAGTGGAGCAAGTTTCAGATTTTCCACTCTAGTTTACATATGTGGAAAATATCTCACTGTAATTTTATTTAAGAGCTGGTGACAGAGATATTTAGACATTAGATTGGATTTGAAAGTGGAATTTTGTTTAGAAAAGATGGCATCAATTCCTTTCTGTAAACTCACACTTGCATTTCTAATATTACAACTTTGAAAAATCTAATGTTAGAAAATTGATCCAAAGATAAACTTCAGGAGCTTTCTGTAACTACACCAGCCCAGAACATATGAAATGTGACTAAATCAGACCAAAAATTTATCAACAAGTTTTAATAGTTATGTACAGTAATTCAATTCATGGATTTCATTTAAAAAGTATTCAAAGCATCAACAAGTTTATAGTTTCTTATTGATTTTCAAAGATGCAAATATTGAGAATTTGCTTTGATTTTTCTTCCATGGAGCATTAATTTATTCTATAAAAAGTCTTATAAGCACTTTTATGTGCAAAATATATGTGTGGACAGTGCTTGAAATTCCACAGTCATCACAATTAATACAGCACATTGATGTGTTGCGAGATATTTCAGTTAGTTGCATATATGCAGTTATGTTTTCTCTTGTAATGGAATAGACCTTTTATTTATAATGCAAAGATGTTTGCAAAAATATCTAGGAATTCATTCTTTTCTTCTCTGCATTCAAAGAATGAATAAAATAATGCATAAAGAATACAAGTTATTCTTATAATGTGTGTGGCTCTTAAAAGTATCATACCTGTGTAATCGAGTATGTATTTAAGAGTTATTTACCAAAATAATGAATGCAATTAAGACAGATCAAGTAATAAACGGAAAATACAAAAAGTCTGAATTGAGATTGATTTCAATATAATCCTGTAGAGGAATCCCCACTTATTGATCAATTGTAAAGCCCATGCATAGCACTTAGAAGGATAAAGTAAGCAAGGTCAGCTAATCAAAGCATTTAAATAGTAAAAACAGCAACTGCCACTGTCGACTGCTAAAATAAATCCATAATACAAATTGCTTTAGCAAAAAGTGGACGAGCAGCTGGCCTTTCTATTGAACTCTGCGACTGTTCAGTGACCACACTGGGAAAAGAATTGGGAAAAATGCTTCAAAGATCAATATTGAGTGAGATGTGGCAGGGATTCATTTCGCACGTGAAAGTATTACAGGTGTGAGAGTACAGACATCTTCAGAAGGTGCCATCAGGTGGAGATTGTTTAATACAGTTAAAAAATGCCACCTATGCCTGATATTGCCAGTCACAGAAATACTTTCTTAACTATTTCCAGAAATTGTTTGAATGGGGTTTCAAACAGCTCTTAGATTTGAAAGTATAGAACTTTGACCTTATACTGAAATTGTAGTACAACTCCTTATCAAAGTAAATTAATACCTCTATAAATGTATTCTACATAAACTCATGTCACTATTACATGCTTGGGATATCAAGCAACTACGTGATGGTAGTCTCCCATCCTGTGCAGAGGTATAAAAATTAATTGTAGGATATGGGTTGGAAGAAATATTTTTGGAATTTTATGGAAATGGAGTACTCTTGCTGTGAGTCCCTTTTTGAAACTTGTTGCAATTTGGGGAGTCCTGTTTTTGATAAGTGTTTGAATTCTACTGGCTAATTATATTCTTGGCTCTAGTGAACTCCAACAGGAATTTTCAGCATATAGATCTATGACCAGCAGAATTAGGTTTAACATATTTAACTACTTTTCTTATAAAATTTGAGTTTACCTTCTACTTAATGAGACATCTTCGTGGCTATAATGAAGTTTTGTGGGAAATTGAATATGATTTAGCATAAGTACATGCAGTTTTATTGTATTTTGGAATAAAGTGATTCTTCAGTCAAAATGAACAATAATGCGATTTAATTATTCCTTACTTTTTCTCATGTTCCCATAGGTGTCATCCTTACTTCATTATCTGTCTTCATAGCTTCTAAATTCATTCACATGTTCATTACATGAAGACTATTGTGTCTTGATAAACACATCGATAGGCTTTCTCACACCTATTTTTCCGCCAGGAACTTCTGATGGAATATAACCATAGTCTCTCAATAATTTGAATGTAGTATTTAGAGCTTCACAATACTACTGATTGAGAGATTTTACTTCGTTTCAAAAACATTTCAATATTGAACCTCTCAATTAAATGACACAAAACACTAAGTTCTTTTAATCTATTTTCTTCTAGAATAGAGAAGAAAACTAAAATGAAGACTGGCTACATTTAAGACAGTTTTCGTATCAAAATGAAATATAAAAATCAAGCTCGGGGCTGAAAAGTTGCATAACTTGGGCTCGCTTGTTTCCATTCCCTTCTTACTATAATGAATAGTTATTTACAACTATTGTAGTCGCCATGTTTGCTGTATGAATTGCTGATAGCAGCGATTTTAATGGTAAAATTGTGAAACAATATTCATAGTTGTCAGAAAAAGGTCATTCTATTTACATTCATTAGGAACCTGGAGGACCCTGCAGCGTGTGTTTCCTTTGGGATGTTGCAACTATTGATTTATATACAGCTGTAGGAAAAATTAATTAGGATTATATTTCACTTATTACTGCAGGCCGTGTAATAAGAAAAACGTTTTTTGTTAGAAAGTTGAACAGAAAAAACTAAATGGAATTATTGTTTCTTAAATCACAACTACTACATCATATAATTTTTCTTTTGTAATCCAGTTAAAGGCCTAGTGCATTTATGGAAATTTAATTAGCACTTTGAAAAATGAGTGTTTTAGTACATATCCTATAATAATGATAATTCAAATTAAGCAAAAGAGACATTTTCCCCTTGTTAATTGAAACTTTCCTTTCTCTAAGCTAAGTCAGTGTGTATTTGTCTACTGTGAGTTTGCAGGAATTGGGAAGCTTTAGCCAGAAAAGTTAAATCAAAATCCAAACAGAGGGGCTGGCACCGTGACATAGCGGTTAAGTGCGTGCGCTCTGCTGCTGGCAGCCGGGTCCGGATCCCAGGCGCACCGATTCACCGCTTGTAGGGCCCTGCTGTGGTGGTGTCCCACATAAAGTAGAGGAAGATGGGCACGGATGTTAGCCCAGGGCCAGTCTTCCTCAGCAAAAAGAGGAGGATTGGCATGGATGTTAGCTCAGGGCTGATCTTCCTCACCAAAAAAAAAGAAAAAAATCCAAAGGGAGACCAAGATCAGGTGAATTCTCAAGGTGAAGAAATGAATTTCAGAAATGTGAGTTTTAGGTGTAAAACAATAAGAAAGAGAAGTTCACTTAATTTTTACATTTTATGCCTAAGAAACTATTTATAATTAGATTCTTCTGTGAATTTAATACTTCAAATAACTTGGAATATGTCACATTGACAATATTCTCAGTTAGTGTGATAATAATAGATTTCAGCTTGTTTTAAAAATATTTATTTGCCTTCTTTCTATTAACACCACTCATACTCTAAACAGAAAAATATTGAATTCAATTCTCAACACTGTTTATATGTGACACGTTTGAGATTAATCAAATTGTAGTCACTTCTAATTAACAGCAGAGGATAATTTCGCAATGGGGCAGAACCAGATGACAAAGGATAGTTTGTGTGTGTTCAAGACATGCTTTATGAATGGAAACACATGCCTATTGTGACATTTCTAACTTGAAAATTTTATTAACTCCCCTATTGTCTTTTAGATATGTAGCATTTTAAGAGAAAGCCACCGTCCGGCCTATGGTGGACGCTTAGATGTACAATCCACATTAAAGGAAAAACAAAATCAAAGAGAGGTCTTTTGATGCCCCTATAAAATCTAAAACTGAAATATTAAAATCTATTCATATTTTTGGAAGTTCTTAGGTTTTATGGAAGGCATTTATAAGAGGTCAACAGCAAAACTGAGTACAAATACAGGCTTCTTTTCTACATTTTATAGATTAAATGTTGTCTAAAAAGATTAATATCTAGGGTTAAAAACATATTACTTCCCTACTCCAAAACTTTTGACATAGTTTTTTTTAGCTATGACCATAAGGATCTATTCCTTAAAGTACCTAGTAGAATATAAATTGGTTCAACATTTTGTCCTTTGCTTCTCCACTTTAGATGCTAGGGGCCCCTTCAAGAGATAGCAGTTTTTATCTCAGTGATATGAAACTTTACCTTTCTAGAGTGATAAACAATATTTTCCCTCATGGCACATTTTGTATTCTGTTGCAAAAATTATGTGAGGTAACTATACTGAGATTCATCACAAGTCCTTGGTTTTTGTGGTGACTCTAGCTTTTCCATTTTGTTTTCAGGATAATGCTGTGTTAAACTAATAACGAGGTAATGAAGAATTTTATAAAATCGTGGAGGTCTAGGGCTAAAATTTTGAATTACTTTCTTAACTAAAACAAAAAGACCAGAACTGTATTTCTTAGGAAAATTTATTGATCAAGTTATATATTGGTCTAAATTTATTAAAAAGCCAAGGTTTTAAAGACATTGTTTCTTTAGGTTGTGAGGAACATAAAAAAATAGCTAAGTTAGGGTTCTTTACCATGAAGTGCTCATAAGTTAGTGGGGGAAAATTCATGGAAACAATGTTCACAAAACTAGGTAATGTGTGATTTGTTTGATTTGATTTAAAGGAGAAATTATTGTACTATAGAAACAATTACCCCAGAAGGTGTAATTAAAGAGGCAATAATTGGTAACTGTATTTTCAAAATATGTAAATATTTGACAGGGTATTTCACGTGGGCAAAAACACAATGTGACAGTACAGTTTTGGTCGGGAAAACGGTGAGTCATTTATTTGAATGTCTAGAAAGGCAGGAAGAAACCACTTTGTGGGTGGTTTCTACACTAGTTTTAGGACTTTATAATTTGCTTGGAAGCAATGGAGAGATTACGACGAGTTGTGAACAGTCCAGTGCATCTGATCACGCTAGTGTCAGAGAAGCAGTAGTTTGCATCTCTCACTCTTTTTTCTTAACATTTCATCCGGCTTATTCCTAATCACCGTTAAATATTGACATCTTAGGCCAGCTCCACCCTGTGGCTGCCTCCTCACTTGTTCCAGACTGAATTATGTTACATACTCGGTGCCTTCATGGTACCCAATGCCTACTCTATTATAGTGTGCCTCTCACCTTATTATACCGCTTGGTAAAGAGTAAAGGCCCGTTTTCCCCACTGGATAGCTTTGTGTTCATTACTATCTTCCTAGACCATTGTAGGCACTGCCATCTTTTAACCAATTTTGGTTAAATTAGTAGTGGATGATGGGAATGAACTCAGCTATGTGACTGGTCCAATATAGAGTCTGTCACCTAGTGAAACATGCTGAGTTTCTGGGCTGACCTCTAGCATATATTGAGAATATCAGAGGAAACCTTGAATTTTATCAAAGTATAGTACCAATCTTTAACCCCTTGTTTATGTAGGGCTTCAGACAACCTATTCAAGACTAAGAGAAATGGATTTGGAAAATGGAAGCTTTATTGAAGAAGAGAGGGGGAAAGGGAGATGCTAGATTGCAAGAAACTAAGAAAGAAATGTATAGTAAGCAAGAGGTGTCACAGTTTTTCTTTCAATATTTGGTCGTGCCATAGTCTGAATGTTTGTGTCTCCCCAAAATTCGTCTGTTGAAATTTTAACCCCCAAAGTGATGGTATTATTAAGTGGGGCCTTTGGGAGGGGATTAGGTCATGAGAGTGGAGCCTTCAGGAATGGAATTAGTGCCCTTATAAAAGAGGCCTGAAAAGGTCCCTTGCCCCTTGCACCCTGTGAGGACACAGCAAAAAGATGGCTGTGTATGAACCAGGAAGCAGGCTCTCACCAGACACGGAATCTGTCGGTGCCTTGATTTTTGATTTTCCAGCCTCTGAAGCTGAGACAAAAAAAATTCTGTCATTTATAAGCAAACCTGTTTGTTGTACATTCTTAGAGCAGCCCAAACAGACTAAGATAGGTGGGGAAAAAGAAAGGAAAAGAGACAGAGCAGAGTAGTCAATTAGAAGGAGTGAGGAAGTACTACATCCTTATGCGATAGAGACTTGATTTGAGGATAGACAGAAGATAAGGAGCAAGTGGACATGGAGGAGACAAGAAGGAAAGTAGTAATCGATAGGGCAAGGAATCAGCAGATAGAGCAGACGTTTATGAAGTGTAAAGATGGACACTTAGGAGGGTCTCCTTTACGTCTGAGAAAAGATACGGGTGGGTGACAGTAAAGAAGTAGGGAAAATTTGAGGGCATGTCAGGAAAACGAGAATGGTTTCTGAAATAAAATCATCTGAGGGGATGAGTATAGCTGGGTTTAGAGGACTGTGAGTAGGACTATCAAAAACCAGTAAAACCAGGGGCCGACCCTGTGGCTTGGTAGTTAAGTTCCCATGCTCTGCTTGGGTGGCCTGGGGTTCACGGGTTCAGATCCCAGGCGCAGACCTACGCACCACTCATCAAACCATGCTGTGGCGGTGTCCCACATACAAAAAAATAGAGGAAGATTGGCACAGATGTTAGCTCAGGCACAATCTTCCTCAAGCAAAAAGAGGAAGATTGGCAACAGATGTTATCTCAGGGCCACACTTCCTCACCAAATAAAAACAAAAAAACCCCTAGTAAAACCATTGACCATTGATTGAAAATGAGAAAATAGCTTATACTAATGTGTGCTTAAGAAAAATTAGACCCACAATGTATTGAGCCTTTATGGGGCAAAAATTACTGGGTTCAAGTGAATTTGAAAATACGGAATTCATTGAACAACTATTTCCTTAGGTCCTACTATGTGGCTAATGCTGATCTAAGCCTTAGGTATAAACAGTGAACAAAACAACTATGTCCTTGCCTTCAAGGAGGTTATACCCTAGTGGGGAGACAGATAACAAAAAAGAAAAAAAATATTAGATAAAATTATAGAGTGTAGGTTGTATCTTTCATGAATTTTATCCTTTTCTTTATCTTCGTGTTAAAGGATACTTGGTTATTAGGGATGTGGAAGTACTTGAATGGCACAGTTTCCTCCAGTTCTGGGAATACCCTTTGCCCAGGAATCCATCCCTTTTGGTTTTATGATTTGCTTGACTTCTGAAGACTGGAAAGGGGAACATTTTAATGCTTACTTTTGATAAAAGCCCTGAAAACTTTACAGCAATGACTGAAAAAGTATTACAATACATACTCAAATCACATTTTCACTTTTTTTTTGTGCAGATATTTTGTATTTTTTTCTTCTTTTAATTTTGATACAACTTTAAAATCTGTCCTGGGTCATTCTTCCTTTGGCTCTCCTCTTTACTCTTGATCTCATGGTTTCACTTACAGAGATGAGTCCAAAGTGTTAGAGCCTCGGGGCTATCTCACATGGGTGCCACAAATCCTCTCATCCCCATACCTTCTCTGTTCCTGGCAAAGTTAATCTAATTTTCACGTGAAAAGTATTTTGCCCTTTATCATTGTTGCCACTGAATCTCTCTACTTTCCTGGAGGCCTCACCCATCTTCCTCACGCTCCACTTAACCAGAGATAGAGTCAAACTAGTGTTGACTGCCCTGTATCTGGATTATTCTTGATTTGAATTAAGGCAATAAGTCAAGGCGAGTCCATCATTGTTAAATAGACATCTCAAGAGAGCTCAGAAGAATCCCCTCAGAAACCACTTAATTTAATATTTTAAATAAAAATTTTAAAAGAATAAAATGATGATAAATATACACCTTAGAAAGGCTTTGGACTTATCACAATCAACAGCAAATGTTTCTATGACACGATGCCAAACATACCTATCTAGTTGAAGTCATGTTTTTAGTTGCTAATACACCTAATGCTACTGTGAGAAATTTGGTTTTGTTTGTTTGGTTTGTGTTTGCTTTTTGTCTTCACCCTAGAGTCTCATATGTCCTCTTTTATGACCCTAGAAACTTTCCCGATTTCATCCAATAACTTTCTTAATTGAACACTATTTGATTACCTCCCAAACTGGGTGGAAGGTCTCAGAACTCTGTAACTCAAAATATTTTGAATGTAAGTGAAGGTCAAACTCAAAAATAATTGAAGACCTTCATCCAGAGCATCACAAATGATTTACTTCTACAAAATAGACGTTGGAAACTACAAGAATGAGTGAGCAAAATGTTCATTGTTTACTACCGTGTAAACTTAAAAAGATGAAATGTAATTAGGAGAAAATTTTGTGATGCTCCATAGCAAATCCAAGTCTGGAAACAAAAAATACATTGGCAACCCTTAGATAATCAAATAATCAGATTTTTTTAGGTGAAGCTATATCTAATTTAAGCCTGAACTAAGGTAAAATTATTCAAAATTCCTGAAAGATAATTCAAAATAGCATAATTAAAGAGAATACATGTCATTTATTGAGTACTCAATATATGCTAATCTCTGTACTGATTGCTTTACCTGCATTGTTTCATTTAGTCTTCATATTAAAATAAAAATTAATTAATTAATTAAATATTAAAATTAAATTATTTATTGCTATCACTTTCAGATAAGGAAACCGAAGACTGTAGAGATTAGAGAATTTACTGATATATCCACATCTGAGATTTAACCTCCTGTGTAACTAGACCTTGAAATTTATATTTTTGACCATTAAATAAATTACATTAATTTAAAACTACAAATATACAGTGAAGAAAAACTTGGTTGATAGGTGGAGAAAATGTAGAGTGTCTATTTAAATAATAGCTCTAGAGTCAGAGAATTCATTTCAGGGGATGTGAATTATACCAATAAGCAAATAATATGGCTACAATTATAACATATAAATGTAGTGAGAAACAATAAAAATGTAAAAATAAACTTTAAACACAAATAGAAAATTCTAACATGTCTATTATAAGATATACTAGAAGACAAGCCTTAAGTACAGATCAACCAATCCTGGCCAATAAACCAGAATATGATGCAATTTAAGGTTTTTTTGAATCCTAATAATGTAGTAGTACCACTTGCTCAGGATATTTCCAAACAATAACTGTTATTACGTGCACACAAGCATACCACACACAACCACAATAATGTAATTTTAGTTAAGGAACTAATGTAATTGTAGAATCTTGAGGTGTACGAATTTTACCTTGACACTGGATATGGTTCTATATGTATTTTCCTGACATTTAACAGAACTAAGATTCTATGATATTTTGAGAAAAATTCTAAATATTCACCCCCCTAAGGTTTCTCTAATTTTCTTAGGGAGTGAAATGATTTTCACAAATACATTTCAAAATATAAAATGTGTATTAATGCATTTGTTTGCTAAATCCAAAAAAAGTTTAGGAAGACGTGAAATGAAAATACACTTTTTTTTTTCTGATAGAAATAAATGAAAACAAAACAAAAAGAATAGGGCAAAAGTAGGAAGAAATCACAACAATTATGGGAGGAACCCAGCTTTGGAAAACACTGCTGAGTGGGACACCACGTTAGCCTTCTGTGGCCAAAGAGAAGACACTTTGTGAAAACAGGCCTTTCAATGGAACAGTTTTACTTTTTTCCCTGGTGGGTCTGGAAGCCTAACTCTACTTTCAAATCCAACTGTATGCTTCCAGGCAAGCAAAGGAGCCACAGTGCTATGCCCATAGCTAAAGGGAACTTATACTAGCATTTAAGAAATAGATAGGCACAAAAGGAAGAAAAAGAGGGAACAAGGTGGGTAAAATGAAATGAAGATACCAACTTGAATTTGCATTGCATGTTAGCCTCATATATATGTTGGAATTTTAATTTGTATTATCCTAATAAATAGGAAATTAATATGTATCAGTTATGTAGGTTTGCAGGGGGTTCCATCCACTTTTTCTTAATTACAAAAAAATCAATGTTACCTCAATGAATATATATATAAAATAAAATAAAGTAAAGAAATCAAAATAGATCATTTCTGTGAACTATCCCAGGTCTAGTGTAGATCAGGGGCTGGAACACTGATTTTCTGATGAACTTTGATAAACTTCTAATTACGAGTTCTATTAAGTAAAATCCAAGTTTTATAAAAATATCTTCACCAAAGGACTCTATATTTCCACTGCATATGGCTTAATATGAATCTGAGAGTTGAGGTCCTGTAGATAAGCAGCAAAAGTGTAAAGTGCAAAACGCTTCTTACCCTTAGGTGAATATTTCAAATATATTATTCTGTGCTCGAGGTTAAAGGAAATTTTTGCTCATGCAAGAAATAAATTCCGCCTAGGTAAAATGAAGTATATTATTTTCCTTCTTATAATTAATAAGTGGCCTTGAGGAATCAAAATCGCTGAGTAGTATGATAAAATACTTGTTAATGGAGATACATTTATCCAAAGAAATATTTATTTTTTCTGAAATGAAAAGGCTCTTCAGCTAAATTGTATCACATAGTCAATCTCTCTCCCACCCGCCACTGTTAACTACATATCAGACCACGTAAATTACACAGTAACATTCAAAGCTTTGCTTGACTGGGCTCAGGAGAAATGCTGTTTTGTACAAGAGAAGCGTTTAGATGTTTAGGCTCAATTGTTCTTAGTTGGATTTGACTGCAACAGATAAAGGAACAGAGCACTCGACTGCTCATATGGAAAGTAGACAAAAGATGACAAATATGTTCTTTTCAATAGTAATACAGGAACTATTCTTAAAGGATTTTACTGGATATAATTGTAAACAATGCATATGGTTAACTCCATATAAAATTCAGGTTGGTTGATAAAAAAGATTTATAATTAATATACTGAATGAATTACTTCTTTTTCTTTAAAGACAATAAAATACTCAAATAGCTGAGCAGTGTCTTGTAATGGATTGTGGAGTCAGATAGACCTGAGTTTGAATCCCTGTTAGCTATCATCACCTTGAACAAATTACTTTACTTCTAAGACTCAGTATTTTCATCTGTAATTTGGAGATAATAATATCTTCCTTAAGGATGTTATGAGAAAACAGTTTTGTAAAGGGTACGCGTGGTGCCTGACACAGTCATGATTCTCAATAATTGGTAGACATTATCAAACTAGAAATGGAGGTTCTTTTTTTGTCAGATAAAGGATGCTACACTTCTTCTAATAACAAAATCTCCACCGTTAACCTCTGCGTTGGGATATGATGGATACAAGATTAAACAGATTGAATGTATTTAGAGGATATTGTCCTTAAATATATCTCTATAAATGGATAAAAAGTAGCCTCTGGCAACCTCCAAATGGAGGGGTATTTTTGGTGAATTTCAACTGCTCTTGTGGGTTATTGCCTGACATCAGCTCTCAAGAAAAACAAAAGTTTTTCCTCCAAAGGCCAGCAGCATCCTATTTGCAATATTATTAATCTCTTTAGAGAAAAGAAAAATCTGGTTCTCTGAGAATTGTCTAGAAGTATTCCCTTTAAACTTGCAGTCTCTTCAAATTTAGCATTTTGCAAACTATGTGAGATATAGTTTTAGCATAACCCTTGTAGGAAGAAAGAGATTGATTAATTTGCTGCTGACAAGAGTTCACATTCTTTTTGTTTTTCTCAGAGGATGCATCTGCTTCCTATTCTGAACATGGGTCTACTTACAATCTAATTGCGCTACCCTACACTGCTCTATTATTTTCTGAGTCTGAGCCTACATTTTAGGTCAATCGTTGAAGAGCACAGGAAGAGAAGACTTGGACATTGAAGGCTACACATACATGTACTAGCCTCGTTCTATCTATCAGTGTCGCTGCTTCCTATTGTGTAAGCATGCAGTTCTATGCTTTAGGCGTGTCCTCATAATTTCCTGAGATAGGTCAGAATTATTGTCTCCTTATGAGGTGTGATATTTGTCATCTAATGATAAATGGTTGAATGATTTAAGCACTTACTTTGGCTTCAAACCTACTTTGCTACTTCCACTAGGTCTTGGGCTGTATTGTTAGAATATTTTGTCCAGATGTATGAATGGAGACTTCGAAAAAAAAAATTCATTCGGGCTCTTTTAAGTTTAACTACTAATATATCACTATGATAGTAGTTAAGTTAGTATCTATGAAACACTATACTAAATGAGATACAATTTAAATCAAATATTACATACGTAAAACCTAAATTCAAATTAAAATTCCCTATGCCCCAAGTTAACTTAGTGAATTCAAGTTTTGTTGCAATATCATCTCATTCCCTAGAATGGATACTCATCCCAAACTTAATAACATATATATTCCATCATAAATTGGAGTTAAAAGGTTTGGGGAGATTGAACTCTTGGAAGGAGCTGTATATTTGAGCTTGGTGCGTATGGCTGAAGTCTTGAGTTTTTATTTCTTATTTCTAGTCTTCAAATCTTTAATTAGGAACTTAATCCTTTCTTCTGCTTAGCCTAGGAAACCTTACTGCAAAGGTTACTACAAGAGATGAATCCTATCTGACAACAGAATCATCAGCCTAAGAATTAGAGGGCAAAATCACTCAGACTCATCTTGTCAAGTGCTCTCTTCTGAATATTGATTTAATCTATTTCTAGATTCACTGGTAATATACTAAACATGCAACAATGAACAATTATTAAGGTAACTACCTAACATCTTAAAAAGAATGTTATTTGAAACTTGCGTACATCATAAACACAATCCCAATACCATCATTTCACAACTGGACAAAAAAGGTTCAGAGAAATGATTTAACTCTACTGAAATCACATAGCAGATAAGCAGCAGGTTAGAATTTTAAATCCAAGACTTCTAACTTCAAGGCCAGCATTTATTCAATTATGTTGTATTTAACTCTTACAATACTATAAGATTTAATATAATTTTTTTTAAAATTGTGTTTTCTTCATTGTTCTTGGTCTTTTCTCCCTAATGGTTAAAACCAATGATCCATTTATTTAGTAAGCCCCTCCAGGTCAGGGAGCATGTCTGCTGTCCATCTATATATTCTCAGCATCTAGTACAGTGTTCTGAAAAAGTAAGCATCCAATAGGCGTTGACTTAGAGAACAGAGATCATTCTTTAAAGCAAATATATGCCAAACCTCAGATGGTTTTCCCCACATGGCATGTCTAATTTTCCCAGAAATAGAAATGCTCATTCAATCTCTTGCAAGGATTCCTGTTTCTGTTTCATTTTAATATATCAAGTTTTTTTTTCTCTTTAATTATCTCACTAGGAAATTCTTGGGCAAAATATATTGGACTACCTCTAAGCAACATTGATACTAGACATGAAATTTTTCCTGTGAGTTACAATTTCATATTCTCTCTTTACATTTGGAGATTGAATTAAGAAAATATTAATAAAGCCACAGTAAGAATTTTAGGAGTATGATGAATAATAAAGAATGTTTATTCTTTGTACTATATATAGTGTAGTATTCTGTGTGCTGGAGTCTCTAAAGTGGAAAATTAGAACATTAAAACTCACAATAACTCTTACAGAAAAAAAATCTAAGGGAAACAACTGACAAGATAATCTTTACCTTTACAAAATATATTCATGGTGTAAATCCTCCATCATATTACTTTAGATTAATACTAATAAATCACTAAGAGACTTTTACCACAGGTTAGTCTAACATTTACCTAAAGATATCATAGCTCCCGATAATTATAAAAGAATTCGGTTGATGCAAGAACTGGTAAATGCAAGTGCATTCCTCTTTGTTTGAGCAGCAATGGAAAGTCTTACAGGTGATGTGTGTGAAGATCAGATTTTTCTATAAACTCTATTTAAAATTTTCTATAAATTTTTGGTATATTCTTGAAAGTAGCACATTGACAATATTTTCTTCTCATAGAAGATATCCATATAAGTACAGTTGTATCTGTTCATCTGAATACATCCACACACACATACACACACACACACATGCATGCATATGCTGAGTTGATGACATTACCAGAGAAACAATAACACCCTATTCAAATAAAAACAAGAAACACATACATTGGCAATAGCTAGGCTTCCTAAAATAGTATCTGCATGGTCATGCAGTGGTCTTTTGTTTATATTATATTTCCTTATATGGACTTTGCACTCTACTTTTAAGAAACCATGCAAAGTAGTTACCATTAACTAAAATTATTATATGAACTTAATGTTCATTTATTCACTCCTTCATTTTGTTTACCTAACAAATATTTGTTGTCGCTTGCTATGTGCCAGGTACCTTTTAAGACCCTAGAGGGATATAGCAGGAAACTAGACACACACAAAAATCCCTTTCCTGATGGAGCTTACATCAAACTGAAGAGAAAGACACAAAATAAAATTATCTATTTCCGCTTGTGGTGAGTTTTGCAAGGGAAAAGCACATTGTGCAATTAGAGTGTATATAAAAATAACTTAAACCTCAAACATATAGTCTCCTTTAATTTAAAATATTTCAGTAATGATTTGGCTTGGAAGCCAAGAAGTGTCTGTGACCTCACGTGGTTTTTTGTACAATGCTAGAGCACATATTTCTTTTTTGTGTGGGGATTGCTTGGGGGGTGTTATCTCATATCCCTGACAAATTTTTTTTTTTTAAACCCCATGTGTTGATTCCACCTTTATTCTGTTTTTTTTTTTTTTTTTTTTTTGTGAGGAAGATCAACCCTGAGCTAACATCCATGCTAATCCTCCTCTTTTTGCTGAGGAAGACTGGCTCTGAGCTAACATCTATTGCCAATCCTCCTCCTTTTCTTCCCCAAAGTTCCAGTAGATAGTTGTATTCATAGTTGCACATCCTTCTAGTTGCTGTATGTGGGACGCGGCCTCAGCGTGGCCGGAGAAGCGCTGCGTCGGTGCGCGCCCGGAATCCGAACCCTGGCCACCAGTAGCGGAGTGCGCGCACTTAACCACTAAGTCAAAGGGCTGGCCCCTCCCTGACAAATTTTTAGATATTTGCTTAAAAGAATAAACCACACAATATCAAAGCTTAGAAATTATAAAAATGACTTTCCAACTCCTCCTATCTTTCAATAGAAAAAGAAAGGTGAGCCTCAGCATGTCGATTCTGCACAGATTTGCCAGCGTAGACCAAAAAGTATTTCCAGGCAAGAAACATCAGAGTAAAGCTTATGAATGTTCATTTAGAAGCTTGATCATATGGGTCAACTCATGTTTTGAAAAAATGGGGCATGTGAAAAAGAAACTAATGTATTAACAACACGTCAATGTCTCAACATCGTTATGACAAGAAAGGCTATAAATTTAACATGTAATCATAACACAAAAGAAACACCACCAACATTTGCATGGGATAAGTATATAGAATAACATTTTATAAGTTTTCCTTTTTAAAATGATACAATTACATTGTGTTTGCAACCAATTTAAGCCAAATTACTCATGATGATATCTTCACAAAAACAGCTGTCAAACTGGATTCCCTGAAACAGATTCTGAAATGGAGATTTCTGAGTAGAAGGTCTATAGGGGGTGCTCTTTGAAGATACAGGAAGGCAGGCCTGGGAAGGGGATGGGGGAAGCTGTTCAGCTAACTTCAATCTGGATGCCACCAAGACATCAGCTGATCCTATGGAGTTCAGTAGTTGTCCCCAGTTGAGGAAAAGAGGTCAAGCCTTTGTATTCCTGCGTCATCCAGGCATTGGCTCCAGAAAGGGGCATAATGTTGGCCAATTCCCAGGGAGGAGAGTCAGCTGGGAGCTGTCAGCCTCTGATAACCTTTCCAGCAGCTGGGAGGTGGATGCCGGTCCCTGTGGAGGAGATTCCCTACAACCACCTGCCATTATAAAGTATAAAATCTAATTTAGAGAAGATTCTATCACTTTAAGTGCAAGTAAATTACACATACTTGAAACATTTTCTTCTATCTTGAAACTACATTCCTCATCTACTTGGTTTTCTACTACAAAACAATCTATCTTGAAACCTATTCTATTAAACAACCTCACCTATTAATAATACAACTCAGAAAACCCAGAGTTGAGGGAAAAAAACAAATGCTGAATGGACAAAACAGATAGCACAATAACTAAAATTAGCAAAATAACTAAAAAGCAGTAGATAATTCCATAAAGTGCTTTCATTAGTATTATTTAATCTGGTACTCAACATACTGAACTCATATTGTAATTTCCTTTTTGCTAATGAAGACTGATACACAAAGAGTTAATGTGTCTTAACTAAGATACACGATAGAACCTTGAATTAAACCACGTCTTTTGATATCAGGTCACATGAGCAGCAATATTTGCTTTGGTAGGTGATGTTGAGGCAGACGCAGGAGCAGTTTTGTCAGGAACTAAGCCTCTAGTTCATAAAAATCCTGTTTCAACTTGTTGAATGCAAATAAATTCTTCATGAACGTATATTCATCTTAAAGTACAAATCATAAAATCTAAGACTTAAAATTTTTAAAATATCTTAAATATCAAGTAGAAAATACTCAAATTCTATCTCAAGAAAAATTTGATTATGTTATTTTTTTCAAACTCAAAAAATTTCTCAGCCTCAAATTCCTAAAAGCAGTTATATCCAGTTAATTGTAATTTGATTATTAACATAGGTTTCAAAGAGTCAAGAATATGAGTGTCTGCCATGTACCATTGATTGTTACAGGTATTGGAAAAAGAGTGATGTAAGAGGATGAATAAGAGTGCTCCCCTCATGGGATCTGTGTTCTAGTGAGGAAAATAAAAACAGGGAAACAAGCAGATGCAATTATTTGAGATGGTAAAAAGTACTTTGAAAAAAATTTTTTAAAAGTTAGCAAGATAGACTAGGTTGGTGAAGCACTTTATTTTCCTTCTGAGAAACAAATGATTCAACTGGACTGAAAAGGGGCTAGCATTCAAATTCTAGGGGAAGAACATTCCAGAAAGAGGGAGTTACAAATTCTTGAGAGGAGGATGAAGTTAGTGTTCTAGGGAAGTCTAACAGAATGACTGGGGAATTTTGAATGAGGATGGACTGTGCGAGTTGGAGCCAGGGAAATGGACACAGGCCAGATCAGGACAAGCCTCGTGGGCCACAATGAGTTTGTTCTATTTCCAATCAGAAGCCATTGGATTTAAATAAGAGAATGATTTAATCTGATAACTCTTTTTAAACTATTACTTGAACTGATTCTTAGAGAATGCACTAAAGGAATGCAAAGTTTCTTTGATAACACAATTTACGTGAAAGTTAAAGTTATATTAATTGATGATATTATCAAAGGTGTCTTTGATTAACAACTATTTTCTGATAGGATGATCAAATGCATACAAAACAAAATCAAAATAAGCATGTAAACACTTAAACTTATCAATTTTTATATCTATAATATATATATTATATATAACTCAGATTAGAAAAACTTCAGAGTATGAATGAATTTTAGATTATTGTCACGGTCATTATTAAATGTAAACACACTCTGAAAGTTCTTCTGGAGAATTCCACATTGCCATCTTTTATGCACAAGAAATTTAATGAGAAGTTTTGTGATGTATTTACGATCAACATATAACCAAGAAAAACACAATTTTTGAAAAAAATAATGTTGCTTATTGAATGTTAAAACATGTTAATAACTTTTAAATTCCACAACAAATATCATTGACCAACCGCAACATACAAGCCTTATGGTGAGTTTTGGAATATTAGGCTTGATAGATATTTACTATCATTTTCTCTTATAACATTCATCTATAAATAATACATCTCAAGATAATTCTTATGAATTTATCCCTTCTTTTTAAATATCCATCTTGTGTTCTGATAGTAAGTTCTGTGAATGCAAAATGCAAATCTGTTTGTCCACTCAGTGCTCAGTACTTGGAAGATAGTAGGCATTCAATTACTATTTGGTAAATAAATAAATGAATGAATAAATGAATGAAATGAACTGTAGCCTAACTGAGTGACAATGGGTACTTCTCTTTCATCCGTGAATCTCAACATCAGGTACCTTTTATTGCATAATTCATGTATGCCAGGCTTTGAACCCAGCTTCGAGTGATTTTATTTATGAAAGTAATTTCATACTCAGAAAAATTGGTATAACTATCCTGTTTTAAACTTTACAACTTAAGATTTGCCTCATAACAAATCCTTGTTTGGGGAAATTTATAGTGCAATTTGGCCATAGCATTGATTTTTTTAATCTGTACTTCCTAAGACATAGCTCAATGAGATGAATTTCTCAACTCAGCGCTTTCCCACTGTATTACTTGTTCTTTGTTTCTTGTCCGTTTTCATTAGTTTTTGTGCAATAATTTTTCTTGAAACCAATTTAATTTGTCATAATCTTTTTCTTAGCTTAAACATAAAACACTATTCACTAGAGCTTTTGATCATCACCTGATAAACCAATGTAAGTACACTGATTTGTAGAATTCTACTTAAAAACGAATAACCTTCACCTTATAGTTATTTCATGTAAACTTGCATTCTTCATCAGACTGTTTGAAATTTCAGGTAAATTTGCATTCCTTTTAGAATATTGAAAAGAGCAAAGGGTTCCTTATCACCGTCTTTGAAGGTGATATTGGGAAGAGCTCTTTTGGAAGATCAATTAAGTAATTAAAATCACACTATACACTCTTTAGAGGCAGAGATTTCATTCCCTCAGGTCAGCAGTCAGCAAACTTTCTTTGTAAATGGCCAAAGAGTGACTATTTTAGGCTTTCCAGGTCAAGAGGCAAAATTGATACTGTTATGTAGGCTCTTAATAACAAAAGAGAAAGCAGATTTTCACAGTATTGTTATCGGTTAAATTCAAAATATAATAATAATAAATTGGTGCAGTCACTATGGCAAACAGTATGGAGAGTCCTCAAAAAAAATTAAAAATAGAAATACCATACCATCCAGCTATTCCACTTCTGGGTATTTATCCAAAGAACATGAAAACACTAATTTGAAAAGATATATGCATTCCTATGTTCATTGGAACATTATTTACAGTAGCTAAGACTTGGACGCAACCTAAAATGCCCAACAAAAGAGGAATGGATAAAGAACATGTGAGACAGATATATATATATATGTATGTATGTACAGTGGAATATTACTCAGCCATAAAACAGGATGAAATCTTGCCATTTGTGACAACACGGCTGGACCTTGAGTGTATTTCGCTGGGTAAAATAAACCAGACAGAGAAAGACAAACACTACATGATGATTTCACTCATATGTGTAAGATAAACAAACAAACAAACACAAAGGTACAGAGACCAGATTGGTGGTTACCAGAGGGAAAGTGGGTCGAGGCAGAGTGAAAGGAGTCAAAGGGCACATGTGTATGGTGACGGATGGCAGCTCGACCTCTGATGGTGAACATGATGCAGACTATACAGAAGTCAAAGTCTAATGATGTACACCTGAAACTTATATCATATTATAAACCAAAGTGACCTCAATAAAAAAACCTCTACTAATGAGAAGAATAGAGTTCATTTTTAGGAGATGACATTTTGATTAATTGGGGTTCAAAGGTAGTGTAGCTTATGATCAAATAAATTGCAAATATTCATATATAAAAAACTTAGCTTGAAGATCGTACAGAAACAGGTGGAGGCTGAAATGGCGGAAGTGGTGGTTTTCCACCTTCTGATGTGCAGGAGCAAGAGCAGGGGCAGAGAGACCAATCTCTTTCAGCATTTCTGTTGCTACATCTTACAAATTTTTGTGTGTCTTACCCTTATCATCATCCAGTTTAACATATTTTGTCATTTCTGATGTCTTTTTTCTTTATTCTATGAGTTGTTTGTAGATGTGTTTTCTTATCTCACAAGTACTTATTTACAAGCTATTATTAGTTTTAGCTTAATTCCACGGTGCTCAGAGAACACTCTAAGTTTGTAATCTTTTGATATTTGATGAGGCTTATAGACGATATATAATATTCAATTTTGCATACGTTTGATTTTTTTCTAAATATTCAGTGTGCGCCTGAAGTTAATATACTTTACTGTATAATTCAATTAGGACAACTTTAAAATCTGCCCCATTAGCTATTGAGTAAAATGTACTTGATTGCGGATTTGTCTGTTTCTCCTCTTAGCTATCTTAAATATTTTTGACTGTTATGGTGCTGTGCTATTGGATGGGTACAGACTTAGAATTTCGATCTCTTCCTGGTGGACTAAAAGTCATTATGATATATTCCTTCATATCTCTATGTTTTTTTCCTGTAAATTTTCTTCCTTTGAAATTAAATGCCCTGCTCACCAGTGTTTGCTATATTTTCCATCTCGTCCTCTTAATCAATCTGTGCCTTTATAATTAACGTGTCCTTAGTAAGCATCAAATACTTGGGTTTTATTTTATCTATTATGACAATGTTTTTCCTTTATTTGGAGTATTTAATCCATTTACCAATGACCATCAATATATTTGCATTTATATCAGTCATGCTACTATTTGTTTCCTATTTTCCGTATCTATTTTACATTCCTTCTTGTCTGGTTTCTTCCCTTCATTTGTATGACACAAGATATTCTAAAACATTTGTCTTTTCCTCTATTGACATGTTAATTATATATTCCTTTATTATTATTTTAATGTTTACCCTAGACATTAAAACATGCATTTGTGACTCATTAAAGTCTGCAAAAATGTTTATTTTTTACTGCTTCATCAGTAACACTAGTACCTCAGAATACTTTAACCCTACTTATTTCCTTTCTCTGTTTTGCATTACTGATATCAGGGTTTTTTTGTTTTTGTTTTTTCATGTGTTTTAAACTCCAGGAGATAGTGTCATTATTGCTTTACACAGTCAATATTTATAATGTCCCACATTACAGTGTTTCCCTCTGGGATTATTGTTTTTTAGCCTAAAGAATTTCCTGTAATATTTCTTTTAATGAAGATCTACTAGTGTTGATTTCTCTTAGCTGTAATTTGTCTGAGAGTGTCTTCATTTTCCCCTAACTTTTGAACTATATTTTCCCTAGATATATAATGCTATATTGGCAGTTATTGGGTTCAGTACTTTAAATATATCACCGTTTTCTGACTTCCATTGTTTTTGATGAGATAGCTCTCAGTCTTTTTATTTCTCAGCTTTCTTTGGCTTTTTTATTTTTTGTCTTTATGTTTCAGTAATCTGACTATGGTGGGTATGATGTTCTTTGTATTATCCTGCTTATCTGTGGGTATATATCTTTCATCAATTTTAGAAAATCTTTGATCAACTTTTCAAATATTAATTCTGCCTCAATCTCTCTCCTCTCTTTCTGAGACGTCATCTACATGCATGCTAGACCACTTGACACAGTCATTTATAGGTCTTATGCTCTTGTCTATATTTTTCATTTTTTTCTCTCTGTTTTCAGTTTACATATTTTTTACTGACCCATCTTCAAATCCAACAATCCTGTCTTCTATTTTATCCTATTGCTATTAAATCTATATGTTGACGTATCAATTTCATTTATTTGATTTTCAGTTCTAGAATTCCTTTTGATTATTTTTATAGATTCTCCTTATTTGGTGAAATTCTCCATCTTTTGATTTTTTTTTTCTGTCTCTCTATCTCTGTTCTTGAATATATAAATCATTATTTTAAAATCCTTTCAAATAACCCCAATATCTTCATCTCTTGTTATTTCTCTTGGTCTTTTACCATTTGGTCTCATTTCTTGAGATTTTTATTGAATAAGAAGACTGTAAATGGCTTGTAATTTTCATTGAATGGCATATATTTTGTTAAAAAAAAACTACAGGCTCCAAATAATGTTAATTTCCTCTGGAGAGGGGTCATCCTTTTCTCTAATAGACAGAAAGATGTGTGTGCTGTCAGCTTAATTAAATCCGAGATTATGCTGATTCAAAACTGGACTGCAGTTTTGCTGTGGCTCTGTCTACTTTTGGTTTGCCCCATTCTTGAGGCATAGCTCTGCAGAGATTTCACGTGACAGCCTATTGTTTTCACCATAGCCCCTCTGCCAGTGCATCTTGAACTTTAATGCTAGTTTCTCAGCATTTTGAGAAAGTCAGATAACCTGCTTTGCTTTTCAGAAGTTTGGCTTGGATTTTTGACCTTCCACTCCATACAGTTTCAGAATTTGGGCAACTGTTTTGATGGGGAATCAAGCTATTAACTTGAAACACTTCAAGTCTTGAGGTTTTTGTTTTTTCCATTTTAAAAGTATAAAAGGCTTTCATTTTTCCTATCCCCACCAGTAGACGTTCTCAACTTGGGTTCTTTTTCTCTTGCCTTCCGTGAAAGCCACTGCAGTTTCAACCTCTAGTCAACTAATCTTTTGAAATTTCAGTCCAAAAAGGAAGAATAAAAATGATTTTAATTTAGGAGTTTATGAGTTCATTCCAGTGACTTTGTAATTTCAAAATTTGGAATGTTAAAAACCAACACGTTTCAGGATATTATGAATCATATCAGTGTCTCCTCCAAACATTCGTTAATAAAATATGAAATATTGATGGAAAAATGTAGCTATTGTTAAATTGTGTAATATACCATATAAATATCAGAAACTCCTTTACTTAAAGTTATTTCTTGAGTTATTATCATTTAAGAGATAATATGATGGTGACAAACTTTTAAACATTCATGAAAACTTAAGTGCAAAAAATTGAAATTCAGTCAGTCATATTATTAGGCTTAGGAGGGCATGCACATCATAATTTGCAACAATGGTTTTTCACCTTCAATATTTAAGTAGGAAGAACCAGAAGCTTCATGCAGTAATAATCATGTACACAGATTTATTTTTAATTTGGAAGAATTTTAATACAGAAGTAAAAAAAAATCTCTAAGTTGCTATCAAAAGAAAATTTTTTTCCAAAAATTAACTCAAAATGGATCAAAGACCTGAAGGTGAGACCTGAAACTATAAAACTCATAGAAGAAAATATAGACAACACACTATTTGACATTGGTCATAAAGGAATCTTTTTGGATGTCATGCCTAAGAAGTGGGACTTTATCAGATTAAAGAGCTTCTACAAGACAAATGAAACCAGGATCAGAATGAATAGACAGCCCACCAGCTGGGAGAAAATATTTGAAAAACATATATCTGACAAGGGGTTAATCTCCATAATATATAAAGAACTCACACAACTGAACAACAAAAAAAAACCTGATCAAAAAATGGGCAGAGGAAATGAAGAGACACTTCTCCAAAGAAGATATACAGATGGCCAATAGGCACATGAAAAGATATTCAACATCCCTAATCATCAGGGAAATGCAAATCAAAACCACACTAAGGTATCACCTCATGCCCGTTAGAATGGCTATAATCACCAAGACAAACAACAGCAAGTGTTGGAGAGGATGTGGAGAAACAGGAACCCTCATACACAGCTGGTGGGAATGCAAACTGGTGCAGCCTCTATGGAAAATGGTATGGAGATTCCTCAAAGCATTAAAAATAGAAATACCCTGTGATCCAGCCATCCCACTACTGGGAATCTATCCAATGAACCTGAAATCAACAATCCAATGAGGCTTATGCACCCCTATGTTCATTGCAGCATTATTCACTATAGCCAAGAAGAGGAAGCAACCTAAGTGTCCCTCAACTGATGATTGGATCAAGATGGTGTGGTATATATATACAATGGAATACTACTCAGCCATAAAAAAAGACAAAATCATCCCATTTGCAACAACATGGATGGACCTGGAGGGTTTTATTTTAAGTGAAATAAGCCAGAAAGAGAAAGATAAACACCATATGATCTCACTCATAAGTGGAATATAAACCAACACATGGACAGAGAAAACTGTGTTGTGGTTACCAGGGGCAATGGGGGTGGGGGGTGGGCACAAGGGGTGAAGGGAGACATGTATATGGTGATGGACAAACAAAAATGTACAAGCAAAATTTCACAATATTATAAACTATTAAGACATCAATAAAAAAAAGAAAATTATTTTGTATTGTCTTTTTTATACATTTTTGTAAATACTGGAAATCTTCCAAAACATTCATAAGCCACATATGGGCATAATGTAGAAAGTCATACATTATTTGCTGTGACTGAAGAGTGTCTGAAGAAACACAGAAAGTTATGCCAATATCTTCTTCTAACACAAGTGGCTTTTAAAGTAAAGAATTGTTTTACATTGTTTTCTATTTATTTTATTTTGTTTATAATTCCTATATAAGTGTAAAGTATACCAGAAATACATTTAAAGTACTTCTAAGTAAAACTAGTGACTTTGCCTTAATTTAAAAATGTAGGTACAATGATTAGTATATCAAGACTGTTTGGGAGGAAACATGGGAATTATACTAAAAATCTCATTTTTAAAGGAAAAACATAAATTTCAATTAAATCAAGAAAGATTATAAGAAAAAATAGATCATGGCATCTTTTAGTGTATCTTCTTTGACCGTATTAGAATAATAAAATAGAATATTTATTAGCAGCAATCACATACTAAATAGTTTCAGCAAATTCCTTTTCTAGAACACAGTTATCATTCACCACTTTTCCTTATGTTGAAATGGAACTCTGCTTCCTCGTGTCACACAGGGACCCACGCTTACAGAGTAACCACTATCTGTATGATTTTTAACAGTTTACATACTTTTCTAAATCTTATGCCTCATATGCCCTTATGGAATCTTATGCCTCATCTACGGAATAAAGGGGTGTAACTAGATAATTTCTAAACATTTTATCTCTGAAACATTATTTGGCTCTATGTCCATTAAGGGAAGGTTTTTGTGTTAATTGCATATTTTATACTCTCTTGTTATTGCTTATCCACTAGAAAATTTAACTTAATGTTTTGAAATCCAAGCACTAAATTTCATTTGGAAATAATAACGTGTGTGTGTGTGTGTGTGTGTGCGCGCATGAGTGTGTGAGTATGCCAAAACACAAAATTACATAAATGTGCATCCTGATCAAGTGAGATAGATCTATTGTGAACTTCCAATGCATATTCCATATTTCCTCACTTTCACTTCTCTTTTTGACAGCAACATGTATTAATCTCTAAGTCACATCTCAAACTTCATCCAAATGCCTTTTATCTTTTCCCGTAACACTCACTAAAACCTAGTAGTAGTCTTCTACAGCATCTATTAGAAAACCATCAGTTTCTAGAGTAATTTTGACTTAAACTCTCCACATTCAGAAGTGTATCAAAATAGATCCCTGGCAATATAATTGGGCAACCGTTTAATAACAAACATTTGCCTCCATTTTATACTCCCTGTAATTGTAATATATGTGCTTAATCATTCAGTCTCAACTTTGAACTTTCTTTGTTAAAGTGTATCATTCCAAAGTGGTATGAAATGGTTCTAGTCATTAACACTATTCTCACATTAGGTGAGTATGATATGAATTGTTGCATAATTAAGTCTGGTGTAATTTTCCTAGTTTGTCCACTCGTAGAACAATGGAGCTACATTAAAGAATAATAATATGATTTTTATTTTAATCAGCGTACCCCAGAATACCTGATCCTACCTTTGGTCTAGCCACCTTTCCTTTCAGATATGTACAAATGAAGTAAAATAAGGCTTTAGTATTATCTAGGAAACCAGCCCCATCATGTGTACTTAAGCTATAATTGGGTCAGGAGAGCACATTTTTTTCAAGGCAGAAGTCTAAATAATCTTTCTCTTAAGCCAAACCTGAATCCAGAGTTGACCACGCCAATGAGAAAAAACCAAAACTGCTAGTTTCACAGGAAATAGAAACACAGAGAGAAGAAGAATGGAGTGTGTTCTTAGGCCTTACGCTGATCTGGTTTCAGCTGTCTGTCTCAAGAATTTTCAGGCTAAGGTTGTTGTTTTGCATTCTACTGTTGTTTTGAAGAAAGAGGGTCCGAAAAGAGTTCTGAGCCTGGCAACTAAAATCAGACGGATGGTCTCCTCACCATTCTGACTAGACTGGTGGAAGAAGATGGTGCATGCTTCCTTGTACTGAGTTGTCACTCACTTTGAAAACTCACCTCTTACAAAATATGATCAATCAGTCTCCTCCAACTTCAGTAAACTTTATCCTTGAGAGGTTATATTTCTTCCACTTGATCTGACCAATTCCTGCACCTGGGTGTGGCGGGGTTGTGGCAGGGAGGAAGAAAAACAGAAGATGAGAAATCTGGCACTTACCCTGGTGGTGAAAAGTAGTTATTTATAACTATAAAGCCCGAAATTCTCCGTAGTTTTTTATCTGTTTTATTAAACAGCAGATGACGTACTTTTGTAATATTATACTGGTTGACTTAAAGGGCTGCAATGCTTTACGGGATTTACATCAGATAGTTTTAAAAGCAATTTCATCTAGTGCATTAGAAATATAATTCCATTTATAAATATAATACAAAATTCATAAATATAGTTATTAGTAAATTGACACACCTGTGAATTTGGATTTATACTACCTAATTAGATATGAAAATGTTAAAGGTCATCTAATTAACTTTGAAACTTGTTTCTGAAGTGTTAAGAATAATTTAAGATTTTATTGAGAAGTTTGACTATTTTTGTCTTGAAAGATTAAAAAGGTTGATTTGCGTTTTTTCATTGTGGTAAAAATCACACGAGATGAAATCTGCCCTTTTAACAATTTTTTAAGTGTATAATACAGTATTATTAACCATATGCACATTGTTGTTGGGTAGACCTCTAGAACTTTTTCAACCTTATTTTCAAATTTTTCATTTTTACATTACCAAAACTCTATACTCGTTGAACAGCAATTCCCCATTTCCTTCCCCCCTCAGCCTCTGGCAACCATTATACTACATTTTGCTTCTGTGAGTTTGACTACTTTTTTTTTTATACCTCATATGAAATAGCATGAAATCATGCTATATTTTTCCTTCTATGACTGGCTTATTTCACTCAGCATAATATCCCCGAGTTTATCCGTGTTGTAGCAGGATTTCCTTCGTTTTTTTAAGGTTGAATAACATTCCTTTGTATGCATGCACTGCATTTTTTTTATCCATTCATCTGTCAATGGACATCTAGGTTGTTTACACTTCTTGGCTGTTTGAATAACGCAGCAATGAAAATGGGAGTTCAAACATGCTTCACATTGTTAGTCATCAGACAAATGAAAATCAAAATCACAATGATATATAACCCCACACCTGTTAGGATGATCATTAACAACCACAAAAAAATCCCCAGAAGATAACAGAGTTGGCGAAAATATAGAGAAATTGGAACCCCTGTGCACTGTTAGTGGGAACGTAAAGTGGTGCAGCCACTATGGAAAATAGTGTCAGAGTTACTCAAAAAATTAAAATTAGAGCTACCACATGATCAGCAATACCATTTCTGGATATTTATCCAGAAGAATTGAAAACTGGATCTTCAAGAGATATTTGAGCTCCGTGTTCATTGCAGTGAATTTGATTTTACATTCAAAAATATTAGACAGTTTTTAAAAAGCAGAAGTCATAATTCCTAAAATTGATAGAGAATATTGAAGATAATGAAGAAAATAGTTGGGCAGGTGGGCTAATTGGCATTATTTTATTTCATATCAATGCATTGAATAATAGATTAATGAGAAGATTTTTTAAAAAGTAGAACAACTTAAAGTGATAATGCAAATATACATTTACTGAAATAAAATGATTCAGTAGATAGGCAGTTAGAGGTACAACGGTGGAAACACAAATTCCAACCAAAGTTCTAATTTGGTAATGAAATATAAGTGCAAAAAACGTTAAACAAAAGAGACTATTTTGAGTAAGCCGTTTTATACAATGAGTGATGTAATAAAAAGCCATGCAGCACATTATCTTAGAACTAATATATAATTTTTTTGGCTTCAAATGTATAGAATAATAAAAATATATTTGACATTTTAAGAAACAAGTACATTTATTTTTGAAATATTAATATGTTAGAGAACTGGGACTTTAAAATCCGAAAAAGAAATCAAGATTTGGACATTCAGACACTGTTTTATTTGGAATCCATAAAGAAAGAATTACATTTTATTGCTTTTTATGCTTCTTTGCAAGCGAGAGAAAAGGAGAAGGAACAAAAATAATAAATTTATTGGAAAAAAAGTAAGGTCAATACAATAGAAATGCCGCTCAAATATTAGCCATCTCTTTTTTCCTATTTTTAAAAAAGTATTATTTGGGGGCCGGCCCGGTGGCGCAAGCGGTTGGGTGCGCGCGCTCCACTGCGGTGGCCCAGGGTTCGCCGGTTCGGATCCCGGGCGCGCACCGACGTACCACTTGTCAAGCCACGTGTGGCGGCGTCCCACATAAAGTGGAGGAAGATGGGCATGGATGTTAGCCCAGGGCCAGTCTTCCTCAGCAAAAAAAAGAGGAGGATTGGCAGATGTTAGCACAGGGCTGACCTCCTAACAAAAAAAAAAAAAAAAAAAAGTATTATTTGGCCTGAACCTGGGTGATATTATCACAACCCAAGATAAAAAAATTAAGACTTTTTTTTTGGCCAAATGAATAATATTCCACATAAACTGTGTCCTTTCTCAGTCCATTTTACTTCTTGGGGTGTTTGGCAGATGAAGGGAATTATTCATTATTTGCTTTACCTCATGGCAGTGACAACAATGATAAAATTCAGTCCATACCCACAAGAATTCATTCATTCCTTCACGAAAATACTATTTATTGCTGGACATCGTGAGAATCACTGGGGTGCTATCCATACTGCTGGAGGCGTTTGAGCTCCAGAGAGGCAAACAGGAGGTGTGTAAATGTAGTTTGGGATGACAACAGAGAAGATTTCTTAGAGAAGATTATATAATCAATAGAGAGTTGCTAAACTTCCAAGAAAGAGACTTTTTGTGAAAATACTCATAAAAAGCAAAACCTTCTCCTTATAAATATACCCATATTTTTATCTACCATTTCTCTCCCTTTCTCATGGGAAGATGGATCTATTCTGTTCTAAACAAATCTGGTCTCTTGTTGCAGCTTTTACTTTCCCCAAGACCCTGTTCCATTAATTATCACTTCTTTCTTGAGGAGGTAATCCTCTCATTTTCTACTCACTTTTTATCCCTTCGACTTCAACTATTTTCAATGATTTCCATGCATTAAAAAAAAGCCTGTCTTCCAATCTCACCTTTACTTTAGCCACTGCCTTTTCCTACTTAAGGGCAAACTTCTTAGAGATGTAACATACTCCCTCTAGCTTGCTCAGACCTCTACTGAAAGACCTCATCTAAGGTCAATAGAGATCCTCTCAATGCTAAATACAACAGATTCTCTACCCAGAAACCATTTGAATACTTCATATTCGTACAACATTTGACTTTGAGGACCATCCCTTCCTTGAAAAAGAACTTTACCTTTAGTTTCATCTATAATATTCTCTTTTGGTTATTTATTTAAATCTATCATGTAGGCTCTTCTTCCTAAATTCTTTTCTTGAAAGTTCACGTACCCTTAGCTTTCTTTCACATTCTTCACATACCTTCGTTGTACTCACCACCTTAAAGTGGTGAAGGCTTGGTACAAGACCCTCTGTGCTTGAATTCTGAGGATGTCGTTTACTGCTGTGTAACTTTGAGCAAGTTGTTTTCTGAGTGTTAAAGTACTCAAATGTCAAATGAAGATAATAACTGTGTTGATTTCATAGGGTTTTAATGAGGATCAAATAAGATTATGCATACAAAGTTATCGACATAGTGCCAAGAACTTTAATTAATAAATCAGAGATACTATTATATGCATTGTTGTTCATAATAATACATTCTGGTCTAGCATACCGATGACACCTGAATCTAAGCTCTAGACGGGCACTATCCACTATACCCTTTTATGATGATGAAAATGTTGTATGACTTTGCTGTTTAATATGGCAGCCAGTAACCAAGTGTGCCTTTCTTTTCCTAATAATTCTATTGAGATCATAATGGTTTATAACGTTGTGTAATTTCAGGTACATATTATTATCTATCAATTTCTGAATAGACTTCATCGTGCTCACCACCAGTAGTTTAATTTTTGCGCGTCACCGTGCATATGTGTCCCTTTACCCCTTTTACCCACCCTCACAAGTGACTTTTGAAGTGTTTGAAATGTGGCTGTTGTGAAGGAAAAGCTGAATTTTAATTTTACTTAATGTAAATTTAAATAACCACCTGTGACCAGGGACTACTATATTGGATAGCACGTCTCTAGACCTTTAGTTTTAACTTCTTGCAGGAACATAAGTTTGCAAAGTTAAAAGGTCTAGCAATCAACTCCCCCTCCTACGTATTATAGTACATGCTACTTTTCTGAATTCCCTGTTTCAGTTAATGGCATCACCATTCACCAAGGCAAAAATGTTCAAATGCTATGTGATGTATTAGGATTCATTCTGAAATGAAAAGAGCATGACCTTTGAATCAAACACACCTGGCTTCGAATAGGGCATCTCCATTTCCTTGGCATTTGACCCTGGGCAAATTAAATAACCTGCAAGAATCTCATTTTTTTTCATTTGTAAAATAGAAATAAATATGTGTATCACACAAGGCTATTATCAGGATTAAATGGCATAGCATATGTAAAACACCTGGCTAGTGGCTGGGCATATAAAGCATATATATTTCATAAATATACATTACCTCTTTTCTTGCCTCCCATTTCAAATGGATTAACAGATCCTATCGATCTCCTGCTGAAATATTTTATGAGTCTTTCCTCTGTTTCCAGTCCCATTGAATACATTCTTATTAATCTCCTTCTTATCAAATTTTTCCAGTAGAATAGCCTCTTAATCAATACCTCTTCGCCAGTTCTCTTTCAGTAATCTCTCTTATCCAATCCATCCTCTAAATTTCTACAAAACAGCTTTCCAAAACATAGGTTTGATCCTGTCACTTACTATTTATTGCTTTATAATTTTACTACACAAATAGTAATTCTGTATTGCATGGTTCTAACTTTTATAAAGTAAGTTATATCACAAATGTATCATAGCACAAGTATCCTTCTGCAACTTTCAAACTTGCATCTTTGGGGTCCACAATTATGGTTTTAGTTACACATAACTCTCATTTATTTATTTTTTTACTTTAGCATGTTTAAAAAATACGTAACAATTTATTTAGCTATTTTTCTCTCAATAAACACTTAAGGTTGCTTTGAACATTCTAGTATAGTTTTCTTTATTAACACAAGCAAAAATTTTTATAGGTTACACACCTATTACATGCAATAAGGTGAACAAATACTAAGTGCACAGCTCACTGAATTTTGCATATGTAGACACCTTTGTAACCATCACACAATCAAGGTATAGAACAGTTCCAATATCTCAGACGGCCACTGTTACCTCCCATTGGGAACACAATTCTGAGTTCTGTTATTCTGTATCCATGTTCTGAAACTTCATGTCTATCCATGCACTCTTTCATGTTTAGCTTCTTGTCCTAAATATTATGTCTATAAGATTCATCTACGTCCTGCATGGAGCTGTACTTCTTTCCCTGCCGTTGCTTTTTGAGTATCCCATTATATGAATATACCACGACTTATTTATCCATTATACACCTAATGTGTATTTATTTCCTAATGTGTATTTATTTCCAATTTCTTCCTATTAAGAGTAAAACTTCTGTGGAATGGACATATGCACTCATTTCTGTTCAGATTATTCCTAAGAGTGAAATTGCTAGATCATAGGGTAAGTACATTTTGAGTTATAGAAGATGCTCTCCATACCATTTTTCAATGTAGATTACCAGTTGAGACTTTTACCAGAAATTTCTGAGGGTTTCAGTTCACACCCTCAGCAATACTTGGAATTCCGGTCACCATATGACTGTGCTTCTATTTCACTGATAACTAATGTTTTAAAGTATCTTTTCATGCAGTTATTAGCATCTGGATATCTTCTTTTGAAAAGTGCCATTTCAAGACTTTTATCCATCATTTTATTAGGTGTTTTTGTTTTTTTGTTTTTGATTTGTAAGATTTTTTACATAGTCTGCAGTGAATCATTTGTTGAATACATGTATTGCAAACATCTTCACTAAATCTGTGGCTCAATTTTCCCCACTTAATGCTTGTTTGATGAAAATAAGTTCTAAATTTTCATAAAGTACATTTTAAAAAACATTTCTTTTATAGTTAGTGATGCTATAGTATACTATTTAATACTATAAGTTCATGAAAATCTTACCCTATGTTTTCTTTAAGCTGTATTGTTTTAGATTTTATATTTATTTCTATGATCCATCTGGAATTAATTTTTGTGTATAGTGTGTGTAGGGTCAGGGTCCATTTTTTTCCATATGGATATTCAATTGACCCACCTCCATTTATTGAAAAGACAATCATTTCCCCCACTGAATTGTGGAGGTGGCTTTGTCATAAATCAGGTTACTAAGTTGTTTGAGTCTGTTTCTGGAATCTGTAATCAATGCCATTGAAATATTTATATTTGTACCAATTTATACTGTATGAATTGTTCTAGTTTGAAAATAAATTTTATAGCTGGTAATTCTTTCAGTTTTGGGTTTTTTTTTTAAGGTTATCTTTTCTATTCTAGATTCTAGGTTCTTTGTATTTCCACATATATTTTGGAATTTAGTTTGCCAATATCTAGAAATAGCTGCTGGAAGTATACTAGAATTACATTGAATCGTAAACTGAAAATTGACGTCTTAACAATATCGAGACTTGTAATCTAAGAATATGGTATTTCTAACCGTTTATTTAGGTCTTCTTTAATTTTTTAGTGTCCTCTGTAGAAGTCTTACACATCACTTGCTAAATTTATTCCTTGTTATTTGAAGGCTATTGATGCTAATACAAATGGCATTGTTTTGCTTTAATGTTCTACTTGGTTGCTCCTAGCTTATAGTAATACAATTGATTTTTATACATTGATTTCTATATAGCATTTTAACTAAATTCATTTATTAATTCTAATACTTTATCTGAGGATTCTTTCAGATATTCTGTATATATAATCATGTGCTTTTCAAATGATGACAGTTTTATTTTCCCATTCCAATATTCATAATTTTTATTTCTTTTTCTTGCCTTATTGCAGTGGGTAGAACTTCTGGTGGGATGGTGTGCATCATCTCTATCTCTTTCCCAGGCTCACGTGAAAAGCATTTGATTAATTATAGTGCTTGCTGTAGGTGTTTCTTTGACACCATTTAGCATATAATGTGTTTAACACATAAATGTGTTCTCATATATTTATAGGTTGAAAAGTGTATCATAAATGAGTTTTGAATTTTATTACATTGTTTTTTTAGTCTACTGATAAGATTGCATTGCTTTTCTCCTTTATTCTTTTTAAAGTCAATAACATGAATGTTAAACCAAACTTTGCACGCCTCGCTAGATTCAATTTACCAATATTTTGTGCAGGAGTTTTGTATGATAGGTGTTGGTCCAGATTGATTTTCTTAAATTGCTCTTGCCAAGGTTTGCTATCAAAATTCTGAAGTTCTCATAAAAAGAGTTAGAAAGTTTTTCATTTTCATCCCTCTTCTCTAGAAGAATTTTCATAAGCTATTCCTTCTTCCTTTAATGTTTGGTAAATTCACCATCGAATTCTTTCTGGGAATGGAGTCTTCTTTGGAAAAAGATTTTCATTATGAATGATTTAAAAAAAACACATAACACTATTCAATTTCTTTTCTTTCATCTGTTTTTGAAAATTTATTTTTCAAGAAATGTTTCTATTTCATCTTAATAGATTTTTTTTGGACATAAAATTAAGCTCTTGAGCCACATAACGACGTTTTGGTCAATGATAGAACACATATATGACAGTGGTCCCATAAGACTATTACTATATAGCCTAGCTGTGTAGTAGGCTGTACAGATCTGTACAAGTACTGTAGGAAAGGAAGCCATTTTCCTCTCCTCCTCTAGGTTCTTCTGGCTGGTCTAAAAATTAAATTGATATGAGGCAGATTAACAGGAGAAAATCAAACAACAGTTCAATAACATGTATACATGGGAGAAACCCAGGAAAACTAAGTAACCCACCAAAATGGCTGAAGTCCTTACCTTAAATATCATCCTCAGCTAAAGACAAAAGAAGATGTTGGGAGTAGGGAGAGTCAAGGACTTTTAAGAGAAGGAAGGCAATTCACAGGTAGGTGAAAAGGAGCAAAGGTTTGGAAAACAAGTGTTTGTCTGGTCACAGAGAAACAGAAGAACACAGAGGGGAGCCCAACAAACAGGCTTTTCTAGGTTCCTCCCTGTCTGCCACCTAGTTCATGTTATGATAAGGTGATAATTTGCTTTCTGAGACAGCCTTTTTTAATCTGAATTCTTTTAGGCAATTAAGGGGGAGGTAACAAGAAAAATTTTCTGATTCTTTTGTTTCTTAAAAATAATCAGCTTAAAATATTCCTCATGGTAAAGAGATATTTTGGGGTGGCTAATGTTGTTCCCCTTCAGTATACTCTATGATGCTCACACAACAGCAAAATTGCGTAACAAAACATTTCTCATTATCCCCATCATTAAGCGATGCATGACTGTACTTAATTTTTCTCTCCTTTTTCTCTATTGGCCTATCTTTGTCAAATGTTTCTCTTTTTTAAAAAGGCTTTTATTAAAGAATGAGCAACAGAGAATAAATTGCACATATTTCAATTGTATAATTTGAAAAGTTTGGCAAATGCATACACCTGTGAAACCATCACGTCTCCCAAGAGATTCCTTGCGTCCCTTTGCAATCCTTACCTGCTATCCTACCCCTGCCTTTCCCTATGCCCAGGCCACCACTGATTTGCTTTGTATCGCTATAGATTAATGGGAATTCTCTGGAATTTTATATAAGTAGAATCACATAGTATATATAGTTTTTGTATGGCTTCTTTTATTCAGCATAATTTTTTAAAGATTCATCCAGTTCTATCACATATCAATGGCTTATTCTGTATTATTACTGATTAATATGGTATGGTTATACCACAGTTCAGATATTTGGGTTATTTCTAGGTTTTGGCTATTATAAATAAAGGTACACTGAATGTTTATGCACAAATATTTGTATGGATGATAATTTGATTTTTCTTGGATAAATGTTAGACACAAAATGGCTGGGTCATATGACAGGTGTCTATTTAACTTAAAAACAAAAACAAAAACAACGGGCCAAACTCTGTTGAAAGTGGTTGTACTATTTTTACATTCACATCAGCAGCAGCAGAGTGCCAATTTCTTTCACATTTGCAGCAACACTGGTATGGGATAGGTTTTTAACTTTACCTATTCTAATATATGTGTAATGGTATGTAATTGTAATTTTAATTTACAATTCTATATTGACTAATGATAGTGAAAATCTTTACATTACGTACTAGTCATCTCTATCTGTTCTATGGGGACGTGTATTGAAATATTTTGCCTAGTTTTTGTTGGATTTGCATATTTATTACTGACTATCAAGAGTTTATATGTTCGGGATACAAATCCTTTCTATAATACATGATGTGCAAATATTTTCTTCTGGTCTGAGTCTTTTCTTTTCATTGTCCTAACAGTGTCTTTTGGAGAGCAGAAATACATAATTTTGATGAAGTCCAGTGTATTCTTTTTTTCTTTTATGTGTTATGCTTTCAATGTTATAGGTAAGAAATCTTTGTCAAAACCAAGATTGTAAAAATGTTTCTCCTATGTTTTCATTTAGAACTCTTATAGTTTTAGGTTTTAACTTTAGGTCTATTTTATATTTTAATCAACTTTTGACGTGAGAGTTTTGCTTTTTCTTTTTTTAATGGACAACCACTTGTTCTAGCACCATGTTTTGAAAAAGATGATCCTTTCTTCACTGAATTGCCTTTGCAGCCTTTTCAAAAATCAGGTGATCATCTGTGTGTGTGTGTGTGTGTGTGTGTGTGTGTGTGTTTCTCTTGGTCTATTGGTATACCTTTATGCCGATATCACAACATCTTTAATACATTACTGAAGTTTTGTAATAGCTCTTGATATCAGATATTGTTAGTATTCTAATTTCATTCTTCTTTTTAAAAGTTGTTTTAGCTATCTTTTTTTTAATTTATTTTTATTTTATTTTATTTTTTTATATTTTTTGTTTATTGCAGTAACATTGGTTTATAACATTGTAAAAATTTCAGGTGTACATCATTATACTTCTATTTCTGCATAGATTACATCATGTTCACCACCAAAATACTAATTACAACCCATCACCACACACATGTACCGAATTCTCCTTTTCACCCTCCTCCCTCCCCCCTTCCCCTCTGGTAACCACCAATCCAATCTCTGTCTCTATGTGTTTGTTTATTGTTGTTATTATCTACTACTTAATGAAGGAAATCATACGGTATTTGACCTTCTCCCTCTGACTTATTTCACTTTGCATTATACCCTCAATGTCTTTGCCATCCCCTGTGAATTTTACAATCGCCTTGTTAATATCTACCGAAAAAGACTTCAGGAATTTTTATTGAATTGTGTTGAATCTTTGTCAGATTAATCTCTAAGTATTTAATATTTTTATGGTATGACTATTGTAAACTGTATTTCTAAAAATTTCAATTTCTGGTTGTTTGTTGCTACTATATAGAAATACATTTGCTTTTATGTATTGGGCTTGTAGACTTTATAAACTTGATTATAAGCTCTAAAAGTTTCTGTTTTGTGGCAGATTCCATAGTATTCTCTACATAGATGATCATGTTGTCTTTGGATAAAGGTAGTTTTGCCTCTTCCCTTCTAACTCTGAACATTCTTTTTCCTGCTTACTGTACTCTCAAGGATCTGTAGTGCAATGTTCAATAGAAATGGTGAGAGAGGACCTCCTTGCTTTGTTCCTGATCTTATGGGGAAAGCATTCAGTCTTTTACTATTAAATGTGAAGTTAGCCATTTTTTAGATAACCTTAATCAGTTTGAGGAAGTTTATTTTGATTCCTACTTTGCTAAATTTCTGAAAGGAATGGATATTAGCTTTTGTCCAATGATATTTCTATATCTATTAAGATGATGACCTTTTTCAAGGTGGTTAATACAATGAATTATTTCAATTTATTTTCAAATGTTGAACCAAATTTGTATTCCTGGAATAAACCCCACTTGGCATTGAAGTACAATTATTTTATTCACTCAATTTGCTAAAATTTTATTAAGAATTTTTGCATTGATGCTTGTGGAGGAGTCTCTGGAGTTTTTTTGACTTGTAATGTCTTTGGTTTTGGTATCAGGATGGTGCTGGTCTCATAAAATGAATTAGAAAGCATTTCCTCATCTTCAATTTTTCTGGAAGAATTTTTGTAGAACTGGTGTTATTTTATCCTTAATTGTTAGCTGTGTTTCACTAGGGAAATCACCTGAACCTGAAGTTCTTTTTTGTTATTTGTTTGTTTGACAAAGGTTTTAGCAATTAACTTAATTTAACAGCTATAAGGCTATACAGGTTATCTATTTCTTCTCGAATGAAATTTGGTAGGTTGTGTCTTTCGACAAATTTTCCCTTTCACCTAAATTTTTGAATTTATTGACATAATAAAGTTTTTCAGAATTTTTTTTTATTTTCCTTTTAATATCTGCAGAATCCGTATAGATGCCACTTTTGTCATTCATGATATTGGTAATTTACGTCTCCTCTCTTTTTGTTCATGTTGGTCCAGCCAGAAGTTTATCAGTTTTATTGATCTCAAAGAACTGTATTTTGGTTCTATTAATTTTGCTCTCGTTTGGTTTTCTATTTCATTGATGTCTTTTCTGATTTTGTTATTGCCTCTCTTCTGATTACTTACAGTTATATTAGCTCTGCTTTTTCTAGTTTCTTAGGGCAGAAGCTGAGGTAAATAATTTAACAGGGGTATTTAGTGTATTTATTTAAAATTGTGATTTAATATAGGCATTTAGTATATTTTTCATCTCAGATATTCCAGTTTTCATTTCTAGAGACTTGATTTGATTTTTTAATTTTTTAAATACTGTACAGATCTACACCTAACTTTTTGATCACATGATGTACTGTAATAACTTTCAGTGTCCTTGTCTGCAAAGGCTCATATCTGTGTCAGTTCTGATTCAATTTCAATGTGTTGATTTTCATCTCATCATAAGTTATATTTTTTTGCTTCTTTGTATTCTTTGGTATCAAACTTTGCACTCACCTCTTGGTGGTTTTTTTCTCTTTTGAATCTTAGTTCCTCAAATCCACATTGCCTCTGTAGATCTCCAACACCTCCAAACATACTCTTTATGGGTTTTTTTTCTGTATTTATCTAAGTTTTCTAATTGTTCTCACTAAATGATTGGCACAAAACAAGCTAGGCTCTCATTGCTGGTAGTGAAATTTGCCAATTATTTCATGTTGATCAGAAAATAAAGTAACAGTTTATAAAAGAAAGTTATTGCTAGCTGTGAACAAGTTACTTGACAGTAAATGCTTCTTAATAGAATCAGAGGTTTATAAAAGTTTCAGAAAAATTTCCCCTTTGACTTTTGGAACTCTGGAGTTCTCTCTTAGCTCTCTATTCCATAGAGACTAAATAATAAATTCATTCCACAGCAAGACTTCAGTTGAAAAATCTCTACCAAAAAACTGTCAACTCCTGGATGGCAGACACTTGCTCGTCTTTGATTCCTACTGCACCTAGTCTAGTGTCTTGACCTTTATTTTTGAAATAAAGTAGTATTTTGAGTTCAAATAATTATTGTTGGAAATAATATTAAAAATATGTAAAAAGCACTTAATATGTGCTGATCATTGTCCTAAATGATTTAACTATATTATTTTATTTATTCTGCACAGCAACATTATCGTGTAGGTTTAATTCCCATTTTACAGATGAGAAATCTGAGGTTTAATTAACTCACTCAAGGTCACAAGAGATTGTTGGAGCTAGTATTATACCCAGGTAGGGTAAATTCAAATCTTGCACAAAAAGTCTTGTTATATACTCCCCCAAAAGACAACATATTTAGTTTTTGCTTTGATCACTTGAAATCATATGGCGAATTACATATCTAATTGTTTGTATATCCTGGGAGTGACGTTAGAAAAGTAGATGATCGGGATTTTGACAATTTTATTTTTATCAGCAATTATAGAAAGAATGCATTTTAGAGTTAGAAGTTGCTTTCAAGCCCAACATGGGTCCCTGCTATAATAGTACACTTCCAATTCTCTTCCCTGTAGAAGTAAACGAGTTGTGGCTTGGATCTTGTTATTTATCCCTCCCTTATGCTGACTGAATGCTTGCTTGGTTTAGGGTGTACACCTCCCTCCCTTTTCTCCTCTTCTGTGCTGTGTTCGTTCTGTGTGCTCCAGTTCCCTGCTCTGACAGCCCCAGCCATAAACCCTCATCGCCCACTGCTTACCTTGAACATGAGCTCCATTATGGCCCGACATAATGCTTTGCCTGCTATGACTCCCTCAAAAAGTTACCTTGATTCTTTCCCAAAGGAACAAATATAGCCCTAAATTCTGTCACCTCCACTCTTTCCCTAATCTGAAGATAAGGCTAGACTATTACAGCTCATTCAGTGCAGACTAGAGACTGTAACTCAGAAGAGGCCAGTGACCTAGCATGTAAGGTCACTCACTCAGACAGTGGCAGTCCAGAAGCAGAGCCCATATCTCTTGGCTCGACTTGAATAGAATAATAATAAGTCATAAAATATACTGTGAACACCAGAAAAGAAGAATAGTCTTCTCATCTATGCAAACCCACTGCATTATATAGAAAGACCTTCCAAAAAGCAGAGAGCCAAGTAAACATATAAAGATATACCATGTTTCCACAATTCAAAGGTGACCATTTTTCAACATTTTAATATTTTTGAAGCTTGCTGTTCTAAGTATATGAACAATTACAACAGTTTCTGTTTATTTTTCCTGAAAAAAAATTAATTAATGATGTGACTTAGAATCCAGGAAATTAGTGTTTATCAGTCTGTCTTTGTATATTTATCTCAGTGTAGACATCATATTCTTTAGACTCATTACCCAATTTATGCTCTTAATACATGATTAAACCATTTTCTATTGACAGGTTTTGGTCATAGCGAAACACGAATAAGTTCAGAAAAATAAAAATCATTCTTTTTTCTCAGACTGTAAATATCTTTTAAATGCCTTATTTACAGTAGTACCATATAATATTAATAGTCTTAAGAGTTTATTATTTTATTGATTACTAATTATGTTAATATTAATTATTGATAGTTTTTCTACTTTATTTGTAATAATGGCATTTTGAGTAAAAAATGATATATTTCACTGCAATCATTCAAACAATTTTGTATGGATTTATGTTTTCTTGTGCAAAGTGCTCATGGTCTTTTTATCTGTTTAGATCATTGAAAGAAAGGTAAAACAGGGTTAAAATGGGTATAAATTATTCATAGCATTTTTATTCAATTTTCCATTAAAGAAAAAAAATCTAAGATATGTTTCTTCTGCCTTTAAAACAGACATTTGAACTCTTTTGATCACTGGCTCAGTAACCTGATGTCACGAGGAATACGACCTATTTCACCTCAGTGTCCGTACAGAGGCCCTTGTCTCAGGGCTTTGCAGCTTTCACAGAGAGAATAGACTGCGTAGACTACGAAAATTATACTTAGGCTCAATTTTGCCACTATATAAACCCATCTTGTAGTGTTAGGCACTAAATTTTGGGTTCTTAAGTTTGTTTCATGTGATTTTATTTGCTTTGTTTTCCGTATTTGGTATGAAATTGGCAATAGAGAATGAGTTATCCTGTACTTATGGTCTCTCTTCTGTGTGCAGGTTTTCTGCTGATTTTAAAAGAAATTTAGTCTGATAAATAGAAAGTAAAAACCATATCTGTCGTTAAAGTGTTCGAGAGTTATACTTTATATTCCTTTATGAGTAAAAATAGAAACTTTACGTGCTGAAGAATTGCCATGCATCAAACACTGCAAATTTGTAGTTTCGCCATAAAGAGAGCCAGAAATTCAACATACATGAGCATTATAGCCTCAACATCTATTTCAAAGTGTGCAGAGCAACCATTCTGAATGCACTGTGTGCCTTATATAATCTGACTTTAAATTCAAGATGGCCAAGAATTTGGGATGTTTTAAAATTAAAGTTGTGAGGCCGGCCTGGTGGCATAGCGTCTAAGTGCACATGCTCCGCTTTGGGGGCCCGGGTGCGCAGGTTCGGATCCCGGCCGTGCACCATGCACCACTTGTCAAGCCATGCTGTGGCGGCGTCCCATATAAAGTAGAGGAGGATGGGCTTGGATGTTAGCCCAGGGTCAATCTTCCTCAGCAAAAAGAGGAGGATCGGCATCGGTTGTTAGCTCAGCACTAATCTTCCTCACAAATAAATAAATAAATAAATAAAATTAAAGTTGTAATGTTTTCCACATCGGTAATTTTAGAAAATCTAGTATACTAAAGCTTTAATACAGTAACCTAAGCAGCATTGTTGCATGTGCTGATGTAATGTTGCATATTAATGATCCCGAGCAATGATTACTCTTTTAAATTTTCTCATTTCAACCTTTTGTTAGATCATGGGAACAAAATTTGACTTTTGTTGCATAAGAAACTTTATTTAGGTGACTTTTAACTAAGAATAGTAAGTGAGACACTGAACACAAGTGATGGAAAAAAAACAAGCATTGCATATATGACAGTTTTCCAATTTTTACATAATACTATTAATGATGATAATATGACATAGTCAAAATGTTCTAGGAACTGTTCTGAGTTCTTGAAACTGTAGACTATGGGAAGGTTATACTTAGTGCCCATAGTATTGCCAGTGCCTAATAAAGATTCAGCATATATTAGATAAGCACTGTCAAAACCAATTTGTTTGCCTCACCCATCGGTATAGATTTTGTGATCATGACTCTAACATGTTTGGCTATTTATTTAAAGCCCATTGAATACTACTGAACTATCGCATTATATACATTATGAAACATATACGAAAGAGGAATGGAATGGGTGAAACAAAATTGAACATCCATAGAACCAGGCTTCTCTTACTCTGCTTTGGAGATCACTATACTAGATTGCTGAAGCCTGCCAGTTCTCTCTGTAGAAGTGTTATCCAAACCCACATTTAGCTCGGTGGAAGACTTTTTAAAAAACTGTAAATAAGTGCAACTCTCTTGGCTTTTTCAAGAGATATTCATTATAGTCTAGTCTAGTCTATTCTTATTTTATTTCTATGTTTCTGGACATCTTATAACACCTCCAATTTTATTCAAACTCACAATATATGACTTTCATGCAACTGAGTAGACTTCTCTAAATATTGGCACCCATATCACACAAAAGGAAGCCTATGATTAAGTAACTATATAATTTCATGTCCAAACCAAGGCGGTGTTAATAATTATTAAGCTCACCAAGATAACAGGCATAAACAGTGCCGTCTCGGGAAAAGAGTAGCTTGTAACCCAACCAATAACGGTTATTACGAGGTGCAAGTGAAATAGCCATTGTCTCACTACATTTCACCTGAAACCCTGCGTTTATGTGAAAGTTACCTGTGGATTATTGTTTAAAGTTCTTACTAATTTGGCTAGCATTGTCTTTTAGTTCCCTCTAAGTTTCTCATTAAAAAGATTTGGTCTTTGACATTTTATGACTATTTTCTTCCTTCTGAACTTTTAAAATCTTGTGTATAATAAATTTGTTTTCAAAAGAATTGAATAAAATAGATTACTGTTTTTTTTTTTCCTACTCTAGACTAAAATGTATATGGGAAGAAAAATGCCAGGCAAAAAAGTGTCTATGCAGAGAGGGAGTGTGTAACTTAAAGGAAAAAGCACAGCCCCAAAATGTCCTTTATTGTATACACCACAGTAAAGTTGCTATAGGGACCAGTTTAGTGAAGATTTGCAAGGGAAAAAATTCTCAGTTTGAGAAAGTAGAAACATTTTTCTCCATGTCAATTTAACAGCATTACTTTAGAAAGAAAAGCACTACTTGTTTTTTCACTTTTATTTATGCTTGAGTTATAACGGTACTACATATAATTTTATTAGGCCAAGTCAATGGTATCTGACACTTTTTAGTGCATAATCCTTACACTCTGTAATGTTAACTGATAACTGCTCGGGGTGAGAGGTACATCAGGTCAGAAGACAAGATCTGGCTGGAATGAACCAGCTAAACTGAAATTAATGGGTTTTGATCTATCAGATTTTAGAATGTATTTTAATTTAATTAATTTAACTTTAAATTGAGTTCATTTCTCAGAAAAATTCGTAAGAGCACAGTTAATTAGCTAAGGTCAAAATTTGCCAGCTGATTCTAATTTGATGAGGGATTTCTTCTGGACTCTTAATTGCAGTATTTGCCTTTTAAAAATCACAAATTCAAAGTCCCAGAAAAAGCTGCTAGCCAATTGCATTAATGTATTACAGAGAAAGCACATATTAACAAGAAACATTATTGGAATTGTGTGCAGTATTTTGAAAAAATGAAAATTAATATGTATGATAGCAGAACTGTAATTATGTTTTTCAAATGTCACTGTACGTTCAGTAGGAAAAAGTCTTTGTTTATTGAAAAAAGAATGCATTCTACCGAATAAAAACTGTTAGAAAATGCTGAGCATAGTGCTTTCTGAGAATGGTAAATTTAAAGGATACTTTTTTTCATTTCAATTTGAAAAATGCAACTACTATCAAAAATATTTTGCCTATGTAAATTTTTTTGTGAAAGATACATGGCAGAAAGTCATATTAAGTAGTCCATTTTCATCCTTCATGCTACTCCACAAAACATAGTAGTACATCTACTTGTTCCAATGTATTGCCTTAATGATCTTGTTAAGACTAGAAAATGTCTATAATTCTTTCCATAGAAAGCAATGTATACCTTGACATTTATATTGGGTCAGAAATAGTGTTCATATTTCCATCTATAAATTATGGAAGAAAAACAATGTCTTCATGTGGATTAGATAAGTTTGAGGTAAACCGACGAGCTTATTCACTATGAGCAATGTCTCAAGAAAATAAATCTTAAAACTAGGTGTTGACTAGTTACATTTTCATGCTATGTGCTATGCTATAGTGATGGAGATTGATGCCTAAGGCAGCTAAGTTATTAACAATTTGAAAATTTGAAATTATCATTCAAATATATTGAAATTTCATGTTTTGTTAGGTTCAGAAGTAAATGATTTTGTGTTTGTAGATACTTTCAGATCCCTTCAAATATATATTATAGTGATTATTGCCCTTAGGAATGCTCTGCATGTTTAGTGTATTTTCCACTGATAAGTAACTTGTAATAATAGTGAAATGATAAATCAAATGGCCCTTTAGCTACTTAGATTATGAGGCAAAAGGTAGTACATAATAATAAGTAAGACTTAATTGTTTATCAGACAATCTTGAGATCAAACCCCAACCAATTAGTATCTGTGTGAACTGAAACAAGTTGCTTAAACTTTCCGAACTTAAGTTTTTCAGTAAAATGGAGGTAATGGTAATACCCAACTCATATAGTTGCTGTGAGAATTTAAAGGAAAAAAAGTACAGTTCTTAGCCTAGTGTCTAATATGAACAATTATCATCATTATTATTTTTAAGATGTTGAATCTCTAATACAGAAAATAGTGTTCTAAATTCATTCTTTCCTTCACCCTTCCTTCCTTCCCTTTTTCCTTCCTTCCTGCCTTCCTTTTGTCCTATATTTCTGCCTGGCAGGATTTTACCTTTGCTATAATCCACTAACTCCATATGTTTTTTATTCTTTCTATCTCTAAGCAGGCAGCTATCTTTTCACTGCTTAAAGTTGTGTTGAAAACAACTAGACTTTTTAGTTACATGTTAAGAGACCATGAGGGGACACATTTAGACTTGATGACTGGGACAATGCCTCCCTCAGAGATCCTGGATTTTGAGCTGAATGGAGTCACTATATGGAAATTGAGGTCATCTCACTTAGGGAGGGGCTGATTGCATTCATTGTCTCTGCATGGAAGAAAGGGTGAAATGGGCATTCTGTGACCAAAAGAAAGAAAGAATGGCAGAGAGTGGCTGGCTGTTCACTATATCCATTGTTTCTTTCTGGTAGACTCCTTTGTAGTTGGGGGTGGCCATGGACAGAATTCTGGCCAATTGAATATGGGCTGAAATTATTCAAGTCACATTTAAGTCTGCTCCATAAACACCTCCCCTGCGCTACTCTATTCTCTCTTTTCCCATGCATTGACTGAAAATTCATTGCCCTAAGTCCCCAGGGAGTGCTAGAGACCCAATTTTCAGTGATTCAAGTCCATGAGTCACCACGAAGAAGAAGGGCCCTCAGAAGAACTAGCTATTCAGTGACAGATACATTGGGTTTTTATAAGAAAGAAGTAGACTTTATGATGTTAAGCACTGAGAATTTGAAGTTGTTGGTTACAGCATTCAGTCTATTGTGACTAACACACTTTCCAATTGGGGTAGCATCTACCCTGTGTCCTAGAGAATGAAGTGAAGTTAATCACACAGTAGTGATGAAAATGACTTGTGTGGAAGCAGAATATCTAGTTTAACAAAGAGGGAACAGCCAGTGCAAAGGACAAGGGGAGAGCGACAGAGAGGGAGGGATGGAGAGAGAGAAAGAATAGCTTGCTTCAGTAACTGAAAAGAGTAGTGTCTGTATGCCTCATATTTTTTTGTTGTTTTTGTTGTTTATTGCAGTAACATTGGTTTATAACATTGTATAAATTTCAGGTGTACATCATTATACTTCTGTTTCTGCATAGATTACATCATGTTCACCACCCAAATACTAATTACAACCCATCACCACACACATGTGCCGAATTATCCCTTTCGCCCTCCTCCCTCCCCCCTTCCCCTCTGGTAACCACCAATCCAATCTCTGTCTCTATGTGTTTGTTTGTTGTTGTTATTATCTACTACTTAATGAGGGAAATCATACGAATGGATAAAGAAGATGTGGTATATATGCACAATGGAATACTACTCAGCCATAGGAAACGATGAAATCCAGCCATTTGTGACGACATGGATGGACATTGAGGGTATTATGCAAAGTGAAATAAGTTAGAGAGAGAAGGTCAAATACTGTATGCCTCATATTTATTCCCTTCCTACTCTTACCCTGTTCACTGGGCTCCAACAACATCAGCCTTCTCTCTCTTCTATAAAGACGCCAATCTCTTTCTGCTGCAGGACCTTCACAAACATGGTTTCCTCTGCCAGAAATGTCTTCTCTGGAATCTTTGCTTGGCTAACTCCTGTTCACACTGCGTGTCTCAATTTAAATGATTCTTTCAAGAAGAGGCATTTCCTGAGAATCCAGTTTAAATTAGACCCTTATTCTTAATCTTTTTTTTTTTTTCTTTTTTGTGAGGAAGATTGTCCCTGAGCTAACATATGTTGCCAATCTTCCCCTTTTTGCTTGAGGAAGATTTGCTCTGAGCTAGCATTTATGCCGGTCTTCCTCTATTTTATATGTGGGTCACTGCTACAGCATGGCTTGATGAGTGGTGTATGTCCTTGCCCTTGATCCAAATGCATCAACCCCGGGCCACTGAAGTGGAGCATGTGAACTTAACCACTATGCCACAGGGCCAACCCCTTTATTCTTAATATTTTTTGTAGCACCTTGTTATTTTCCTTTAAAATAGTTAGCACAATATATAATCACATAATAATTTGGATATTACATTTTAAAATATCTGTCTTCTCACATATTAAATTGAATAAAATTTTATCACTGAAATATACTTGGAACACAATAAGTACACAATATTTAGCAAATAGAGTGGTGTATATAAGATGAAAATGGAAAGTAAATAAGGCAGAATTTTTGTAAGTTATGTTTTGTACTTTCTCTAGGCAACAATTGAGAGCCACTGAGGAATTTTAAGCCATTGATTTATGATTTATGTAATCTGATTTGCCTTTCAGAAAGATCACTTAGTTTGGAAAATGAATTGGGAATGAGGTAGGGTAAGATGGTGTTAGGTAAGTCTAGAGAAAATTATTTCTATCATCTATGAGACAACTGAAGATAGTATTAATTAAAGAAGTATGAGAGGGGATCCAAAGAAAGGCATAGAACAGAAAGATGCTTTGAATATAAACTGAATGGAGAAAACGGTAGAAGAAGACAGTATGATGGAGAAAAATCCAAGTTTATTGTTGGTCACTTAGAAGCTGTATGACTTTGGTCAAACGGCTTAACTTTTCTTAAGCCTCAGTTTTCTCAGCCAAAAAATTATGTTTCCTTTCGCAGTTTTCACACTTTTATGTCTGCAATAAATGAATGGATGAAACGTTCTGCAAAGCTGGAGCTTTTTTGATTGATTCAGAGAGTGGGATTCCAAAGCCCCGAAGCCCCAAAACCCTTGTCGTGTTGCCCGTCTTGTGTCTCACACTGACCCCTGAGGAACTCTCAGGATCAAGGAGCCGCCGTAAAAACGATTGCTCTCCTGGAGCTTCACGTTTGGATGTTATAGGTACATCCCAAATGGAACTCATAATTATATTTCAGATGTTTCCCCATGTATTGTCTATTCTTCCCTCAAATTATGAGCTCTTTGAGTTATTCTGTCCATTTTCCATTCTTCCTTTTCCTTTACCAATGATTTACTAATTATTCTCAAATCTATTATCTTCTTCCCATATATTTCCTATGAGGTCTAGTCATCAACATTAAGATGATCTACTAGCCCATTGTACTTAGTAAATTAAACACAATATATAATCCCCATCTGCACACGTACTTCTCATCCTATATTCTCTCATTAGAATGAATTCCATTAACTTCTATCCAGCTGCTTATGTGAAAAACTTACGCAAGTGCTAGACTCCTTTCCCTCTCTCTGTCTCTTTCTTTTACTCTTTCTTTCTATTTTATTTATATGTAAATGATTAAGACCTCAACTTCAATCCCAAGAGAAACATCTAGACAGAAGTTATAGTTATTCAGGTCATCAATTAAATAATTATTGAAACCATGGAAAGTGATGAAGTCAACCAAGCAATGAATGTGTAATGCGAAGATACTGGCAAGGGGAAGTCTCTCGTAAAGACTGGAAAAAGAACAGGAAAAATAAATAAATAAACGAACAAACAAACACATAAATGTGGAAAAATGGGACTGGAGGTAGAGGAAACCCAAGAAGTGTTAAACTACAAAAGCCTGGAGAAGCGAGAGGAGTCAACATTGTGCAATATTGCAGACAGTGAGACGGACAAGGACTGAAAGGCGAACATGAATCTAGTAACAAAGAGGAGGTGGGAGTTCTTAGTGAGAGAAGTGAGTGGAGTCCTGGGCATGGCACCCATGTTTCATCCTATTGAAAGATGACCCAGAGGTGAAGGAGGATAGGCACAGACACCTATCAGGAGTCTTGGCCATGGAAGAGAGGATAGCAAGTCACAGCATTTCTGTGCCTCACTTTTCTCATCTGTTCAATTATTGTGTATTAAAAAATGATTAAAGAAGACAATTTAGGTGATACAAACAAACTCTATCTAACACTTCATGAAGTGGACAGTCTCCTTTTGGGGAAATGCAAAATGGGGTGGAAGCAGGAAGCTTTTATAGGATAAAGAACAAAGAACAAGGAAGAGAAAAATAGAAAATATCTAATTGGCTAGGGCCACATAGTCAACCTTGTTTGGGATCAGAAGGCCCAGAGTTGGCTTGGCATTTGGGAATTGGCTGACTGGATACACTGTGTTTCTGGTCAAGTGAAGTATTTACCCCCTAGGGACAGAAAAGTTATCTATATTTCTGTTTGCTGTTGTGGCACCCTGGCAGAATTGACTCCATCGTGGGCCTAGAAAGTTATTTCAACATGTGCTAATACTTTGTCTTCCTTATAGATTTTGTGAATGAGGGTGGAGTTGTAGGTGGTTCCAGAAACTTTTCAAATCTTTCCTAAATCCCTGAAATAAATACCTTTTCTATGTGCAGAAACAAGTACCTTATGATTGTCAGCACATTGTATTAAACTTTTCTAGTTTTAGAGGCTGTGATCTCCCTGAAGAAAGGTATGTCTTATTCATTTTTGTATCTTCAGTCTCTAACACAGTACCTATCACATAGTAAGAGTATAATAAATGTTGATTTGTGTTCCCCAAACGAATTTTGAAATGCAGCGTAAATTCTATGGAACTAAGGGTTGGTGTCTTTGTTCCTAACCAAGATATAGAAGTAACAAATAAATATAAATGAATGAAAAGCAGATGCCATTAAGAAAAGGTATCCATTATATCCTTCCTTTTTTCTTCCCACCAGAGATGATAGAACAAGGCTGAGTAGCTCACTAAACCCAACGCTGGCATGCAATACTTCCAGTTTTCAGTTGTTAACATTTACTTTGGATAAAGATCTCTATAAGAAGACACCCTTTAGGCAGTTTCTCTCCTCAATCTACAAACCTTGTTTTCTACATCTAATGAACAAAAAACAGTGGTAGTACTTCTTAGTAATATTATAAAATCTCAGAATGATACTATACTTGTTACATACAGAATGAGATTAAGAACACTGAATCAACTTCCTTCTATACAGCAGCTCTAGTATAATAGAGTATAGAAAGTTATCAAGTTTGGAACATATGGAAAATTCTTAGACTTCCCTGGTTTCAGATATTATAGTAATCCCATGTTACATTAATTAGAAATTAAGTTTTGGAAATGTGAAATCTTTAAATTCTCCTTTGCTTACTTAATGTTTGAGCCTTGCTCAGAAACTTTCCCTTGTGCTATGTGGTAGAAATGGCATGGCCTAGACAGGTATGATTTTATCCATCAGAAATGCCCTTTAAACCAACTGAAACCCATTTCTTCCCTAGGATAGTAAGCCAAGTTTAAAGAGCTTTTGTGAATTGCTCATGGAACATAGGGGTCTTGCTATATCAGACTTATTCAAAGCCTTAAATGTTGATTGAAATCAAATATAATTTAGTATTACTTTGAATCTGTACCATCAGGGCCCAACATTGCTCCTGAGCACACAAATGGAATTTAGGTAGTGGATAACAGTCTTCAGGGATATCAAATTAAAATATTGCTTAAATGTTCATAAAGCAACTAAAAAATCAGAATGATTTCCCTGAAAAGAGGGAAAAGACATTTTAAGGGATAAAATGATGGGTTATGTTTTAAAGAAAGTTTGCCAGAGGTTATATGATTAACTTTTCACCAAAGCAATGGCATCTCAGTTCATATCTTTCTAAAAAATGAATCCTGGGGCCGGCCCGGTGGTGCAAGCAGTTAAGTGCGTGTGCTCCGCTGCAGCGGCCCAGGGTTCGCCGGTTCGGATCCCGGGCGCGCACCAACGCGCCGCTTGTCAGGCCATGCTGTGGCTGCGTCCCATGTGGAGTGGAGGAGGATGGGCACGGATGTTAGCCCAGGGCCAGTCTTCCTCAGCAAAGAAAGAGGAGGATTGGCATCAGATGTTAGCTCAGGGATAATCTTCCTCACAAAAATAGATAAATAAATAAATAAAGAGTCCGATGAATATTCTAAACATTTGTATACAATGGCAGCTACTGGTATGGTATGGCTCATATGCCTTTTGCCATTTCTTTGCCCCCTTTCCTTGGCCCTGAGTGTCTTTGCTACCAACAGCCCACATTCACTGAATTTCCTTCCTTCTGCTGGAGCCACTTTCTATTCAGTTGCAGAGAACTGGAAGTGTCTGAGATTACATCACTCCACATAAGCTCGCTTGCCTCACGAGGGGACAACGCTGAGGAATAATTTGCACTTCATAGATCCCTTGCAAGATCAGGGCTGAAGTTAGCCTCTGAGGGACTTGGCCTGAAGTGACTTCCTTGCTTGTTTTTCTCCCCCCTTCTTTATTCTGTTCCTCCCAATTCCTTCCTGGCCTCTCCTGGGAACACTTCTTAGTTAAATACTTGCATACAGATCCTTGTCTCAGGTCCATTTCTGGGGATTCCAACTTAAGGGATATATTACGCAAAAACACTTCTGTACAATAATTAGTTTATTTTAGAGCTGTCTAATGAATAATCTCTTTCGTGAGAGAAAATGCATTTATTCAATGAATTCATTAAAGATGTATTTATTGAGAAGCTACTGGGTACCAGGCACTGGAGTAGGAACTTTGGACCTGGAAGAGAACAAGACCTCTCCCTGCCGTTATGCTACTGGCAGACACAAGCATGAAATGCATAATATACTTAATTAGAGACGTAATTATTTCTATGAAGGAAAAGTGCAGGGGTCCATGAAAACAGATATGGGGAAAGGGTGAGCTAGACAGGGCAGTCAGAGAAGGTATCCCCAAAGAAGACATATTTGAACTGAATCCTGGAGATGAGTAGGAGAAAACCAGAACAGAGTGGGGGCACTTCCTCCAAAGGGGGAACAGCCAATGAGAAAGGTCACAAGCAGGACAGAAGATCAACATGGCTGGGGCATGGTGAGCACTGGGGAGTAACCTAGGGTAAGCCGGGGGAGGTAGGCAGGTGCCAAGTCAGACATTTCCTCATAGTCATATTAAAGATTCCTGCTTTATGCTAAAAGCAATTGGAAGCTCTGAAGAGTTTCAGGAAGAGAAGGGACATGATATTTTCCTTTCAAAAGATTGCTCTGGATGGACCGTCCAGTTTAGTCTGGGGGAAACAAGAACAGGAGGTCCTCTCAGGAGGTCTAGGAACAGTTTAGATGAGCAATGATGGTGGCTTTGGCTGATATGTGGCAGAAGAGGTGGAGAGAAGTAAATGGTTGGATTCAAAAGGTGCTTATAAAGTAGAATTGCACGAAGAATTAGATATAGGGCAAGAGAGGGGGAAATGTCAGAGATCGTAGCCCCATCTCTGTCCTGATCTCCTGGGTATCAGTTCATGTTGTCTAGGAGACGTTGGCCACAGGAAGGAAAGCAGATTTGGAGGTCCTAATAGACACACAAAGTATCAATTCCGTATTCCACTTATGTCCAATATATAAAACAAATATTGTCAGTGAGAAACACCTTTTATCTGTGTGGATATATGAAATATGAACACATATGGCCTTTTTTTGAGTTTTCAAGAAAACTATTTAACTGGATTATGACTTTCTTACAGCAACCATTCAGAATATAGAAATACTGTAATATTATTGTTAGTCATCTAGAAAATGTAAGGTACATGAAGACTTTCTGGAAAATATCGTAGGAAGGAAAGAAAGGGGGGAGACATGCAAAGAGAAAGAAGGGAAAAACAAAGAGAGAGGAATTAACGGAGAGAAGGAAGGAAAAAAAGAAAAAAGGAAGGAAGAAAAGAAGGAAACGTGCTTATTTTTTCTTTGTTAATTGTCACAGTCAGATTCAACCCCGTACCAAAGTCATTCACCTGTTCTTAATGAAGACCAATGTAATAAACTGAATCTTACCTATATGATAAAAAAACAAAACAAACCATCTATTTTCTTCAATTGAGGGTTCAGACTTTTAATTTGGTGTTTCATCTTTTTAAAAAAATAGATTGAATTGGATTTGGTGTGCTTGTAAATTTGGATTAAGGTTAGTCTGATCTGCTCTGTAAGCAAAATACCTTATTACTCTTGCAAACCATAAGGTGAGATCAAAGCAATGCATTTCCATTAACTAGACATTTTCCACTAAAGGTAGGTCATTTCTTGTTCCCAAGAGAATGTCTAAGAATAATTTGGAAGGAAAATTCTCAAACGTTGCCCTGTATGAGCTAGAATAATCACACACCTAGTGTAAATACCATAGAAAATCTCTTCCACGTTTCTTGGCCCTGCAGTATGGATTTTGCAGTGTGATACGTGGAACTCCACACATGGCGTTATAATTGAAACATTGTTGTGTGTTACAAGATTCCATTTTTGATCTGCCTTCCATAATAGTCACTCTTTAATCTTTTTTTTTTTCCTCCATTGCCTCATTTTGCCTTCTCAGAGTATTACGCATGCTGAATACCATTATTACTTTTGGTTATTAACTAGGGATGGATTTTGAAAAAGTAATTTTGTGCTGGCTTGATGTAGCAGAATAAGCTGTCAAACATCATAGCAGGTGACAGCGTGCTGTCCTTCTGTGGGGCTGTAGCACAGTGTCTGTTATAGCTGGAAGGTTATAGGTAATCAAAGAGGATTACCGGCAACAGCTTTATTAAATATCTGTGCATGTCTACTGTGGCTGAGACCAGATAATATGAGCTTCCAATATGAAAACAGGAAATTATTAATAAACTGGATTGGCTGTTCTGAATGCCCTTGCAAAAGTTTATCTAATTTTATTTTCCAGGGAGATGAATGTCAAGTATTAGATTTATTATTACTTAAGGTGTAGGCCTTTTATTCTTTGAAGTGATTCTCTTTTAATTTGTTATATTTCCCTGGATGTTTGATGATATTAACATTGTTTAAACCAGAATGTTTCTGTTCTCATTTTCTAGTAAGTAAATTTTGACAGTTCAGAGCCGAGCAGATTTTATGTGTTCTTTCGGATAGTATATGATAACTTACGGTTTACCAGGAGGTTTAGATCCATATAGAAGTTGGCACGATGCTTTTCTACATTCAGATAAACCATTTTTATAAGGTTGCATCAAAATCTCTTTTTGCGGAATTTTCTAAAAGTAAAGAATTTATTTTGCTCATCTTTTAAAAGAGTTTTTGTATTTATCGAAGAAGAAACTGTTGATTTATTTTTGTTTAATTGCAGCACATAATAATAAAGTCTAGCATTTTCAGAACTTCTACAGCCACTTCTGATGTACGTTATCTATTCAGAGAGATGAGAAATGCTGCACCTTCCATTTAACACCGTGAAGTTTGACAAGCATTGAAAGAAAAAAGGAAGTGTAAATTTTACTAATCAAAACATCGGTACTGTGGAGCCATTTACATTTTCCTATCAAGACATGAGAGAAATGTTAATTTTAGACGACTCTTTTTATGACCTATAATTACTGTCATTAAGAAAGCTCTGGAGACTTACAGGGAGCTTTGACTGAAATACAGTTTGACATGTTCTATAATTAATGCTGAATTAACGTGCTACATGAAGTGCCTTAGCAAAAAAAAGGTTTCTTTTTCTCAAAGAGAAGTCAAAGAAATTGTATTACAGGAATGCCCGCCAGCGCAGCAGTATTTCAACTTAACGTTACTGAGCCTATGAAAAGCTGACTTCTCAGGTACTTTAAAATTATTGTTAAAACTTTCTTTAGTTTCGGCTTGGGTAGGGTATGTACACATAGGTATAGATATTTGTTTCCAAGTTCTCTCTTTCACATTCTTGATGAAAACCTAGTTAATGCTTAAAAGTAGTTAGTTGCTTTTGACATTCTAAGAATACTATGAGAACATTGAAAACACTAATAGAAAATTGGATCATAAAAAGCACAATGAATGCTTCCAATGTAGCCATCTTAATGTTTTCCTTTAAAGGGTGTTACTGTAATCCTTCACTGGAATATAAGATCCATGAGGACAAGTAATATTGTCTTTAAATCCCTTGTAACTAGAATTATGCATGGTGCATACTTGGTACTCCATAAATATTTGATGAATGAGTTAAGAGCAAAAGTAACATATTAATAATATTTCCAAAGATCTCCTTTAGTATACTGTAATATTCAAAAATTTTTGAATTCCCTGACAAGTAATGTGACATAACATCTTTTTAGCAATAGACTTCAAGTATGTAGGGTTTTGTGTGTGTGTGTGATTTGAATAAAGACTAACACTTTTATAGAATGATCTTTTAGACAAAAACTGCACAAATGAATTAAAGAGGAAAAATTTCATTATTGTGTAAGAGCACATATATTTAGTTCTAATAATTTCATATTAGTCATACTTAAAAAGAGTGAATTTGTTAATAAAAAATCTTTGAAGACATTTCCAGAAAGTGTCCTAAGCAGTTTCAGTCCTAATAATATATGTAAATAAACATATTTATGAAATTATTTACAATCAAGTAAAATACTAAACATTATTTCCCTTATAATTATATTTGTTATTAAAATTTTTATTTGATTTGTTATTAATTAGAAAACTGATGTTCTGAGGAAGACTTAGAAATCATGTGTGCTCTGCCATATTCCACTTCTAACTTTAAGACCCAGAGTTAGCCTCAAAGGGCAGTTAATAAACAAAATATCAAAATTCCTTTAGGTCAGCTTTCTAATATTTAACTTACTAGCCATGGTTTGGAAATATAGGCATCTCAAATTATTTGTTATTCAGAATTTTCCAGAGTATCTCAGCACCTCAACTGGTTCTTTCTTGTAATAGGGAAAAGCGTGGATGTTACACTAATGTGCTTACAAACATCACTGTGAATTAAAAAACAAAAAACAAAACCAAAACTATAACACACACAAATGCCCACTAGCCCCAGTGAAAGCAAGAGATACTCTGGCATACACGAAGTTGAAAAACCTGTATTAAACTGATACAAGAATCTCTTCTGTTAACTGTGATATTCCTGTTGTTGTTTCTGTCTGAACAAACAAATTCTTGTTTTTTGTTAATATTGGTTTATAAAAAAATGGCAGAATATATATGTGCTGTTATATTGGATGAAGAATTGTTATTCTCTATCTGGAAAGCAAGCCATTATGTGAGTTTCTAAAACATCTGGATTGAAATTGGGTAAATGCATGAAAATCCAAGGAAATAATTCACAAGTATGTAAAATTTTAAAAGAAACAAAGATTTAGAAAGTATATATAGGCAATCAAAATTAAGGATCATGTCACAGTGTTTTTATTTTGCTTGTTACATACCAAAGTGGTTTAACTCTTTGAAGAAAGGTTTATACAGAAGTTTAGGTTGTAAGTATTGTTGTTGTTATGATTGCTACTGCAACCATACTCTATATTGTTTGGAGCTAAAGAATATCTGAGTTTTCAAGAAGTGGAATGTTAATAGGAATTTACCAACTATGTTTGAAATGCCTTAATTCTTTTTTTCGTCCCTCAATCTTTTGTGGGAATTTGAGCTTAACATTTTTTTTTGACCCATCCAGGAGTGAGAGGAAGAAAAACATTATTCCGACCGGAATAAATGCAATGAATTGAAGCTGAATATAGTGCACATTTTGTTCTTGTAGATAGTTTTTCTACTCACTTTTTGAGAAATAAGGAAATAGAAAATTAAAGTAATGGATCCTTTCCTCTCCAGAGCCTCTCCTTGTATTTCACAAACATCTCCCATTCGATTGTGGGCTTCTGGAGGACAGGGAACAAGTATGATTCCTTTCAGAATTCTAACTGTAGAATTGGCTTTGATGTAGCCGCGTCTCAAGTTTCTGGTGAATGCTGATGACACAGAGACTAAGCCTGTCTGGGAAGCATGGGCCCTTCATATAGGAAGTGAGGATACAGTTGGTGGATGGAGCACTTTGACACCTTCTCTGAAGTCAGAGAACAGTATGTACAAAGGGCAGTTGTAGAAAGAATAGAAATGCATAATCTATTCTCCAAAATGTAAGCCAGTGTGTGTGTGTGTGTGTGTGTGTGTGTGTGTGTGTGATTGAAGCAAACCTTAGACAAATGCCGTATTAAATACATGGTTTATGGGCTGTAAACAAAATAAAACGTTCCTCTGAGGGGTCCGACCAGGTGGCATAGTGGTTAAGTTCGTGCCTTACGCTTTGGCGGCCCACGGTTCTCTGGTTCGGATCCTGGGCGCGGACATACTCACCTCTCATCAAGCTATGCTGAGGCCGCGTCCCACATAGAAGAACTAGAAAGACCTACAACTAGGATATACAACTATGTACTGGACTTTGGGGAGCAAAAAGAAAAAGAGGAAGTTTGGCAAAAGATGTTCACTGAGGGCCAATCTCCCTCCAAAAAAAAAAAAAAAAGAAGAAGAAGAAAAAGAAACTTCTGGCAAAATCTTAAAAAAAAAAGGAAAAAGTTCCTCTGAAATTGCTGCTAGCTCTTCAGTAAATGATAGTCCTAAAATGTTTAAGTTCCAAATTAGAACTTCAATTCAGAAATTAGAATATATCCAGTTCAATATATTAATCAACATTTTATTCTTAGTCAAACTTAAAGTATATTCTTTCCTCAAAACCGTGATAAAGTCTCTTAGTGGAGATGTCTTTCTAGAAAAAGGGGATATGCAGTGTCCACTCTCCCCATTCACTTCTTCTGTTTCCCACTGTAGGGTTGAAGTGGGAGGAGGTGGGTTGGGGATAGAACAGAAGTTTTTATTTTCTGGGTGGCTTCACAATCCCTGAGCCTGGAGTTGGTTAAGGTGCCCTTTTCCTTTATGAGGGCATTTGTGGGAAATTCAGAGTCCATCACTGGGGAACACACTTTGGAACCCAGTTTCACTACTGGCTCACTTTGCAGTCTCTCTGTGGCCCAGGATCTCTTGCAAGGTAGGACATAACGGTGGAGTGCACGCCTATTGATGCCTCCTTCTACCCTACTGCTTTCTCAGGGGTGAGTCAGACACTGGTCCAATCTCCCTGGCCCCACTTAGGTTTAGAGGGCTCATATCACATATCTTCCACAGGCTTGTGGGTGTCCCTCGCAAGGCATAAGGTAAAAGGATGTGTTATCCCTCAGCCCTCTCCGCTTTGGAGAGCAGGATAGCAGCATTGTTCATTTCCATCCAAAGATGTGGCTTTACAACTTTCAATGAAAAGCCTTCCGTATTTCCCTGATCTGGCCCATGATCCTACAGTTACAAAACACATAATTGTCCCCATAGTAAATTCTGAACCTCAGATCTTTTATATTTTTTCTGCACAGAATCTTTTATTTTATCATCTGTTACAACTTCATTGCAAGAGGTGTGACAGAGGAGGAAAATTAAGCTGTTGAGTATTTTAAAGCCAGACTGAAATATTTAGCCAAGTTTCTAAGCAGTGGAACTATTTCATCAAGGAAATCTTACTTGTATGTCCAAAAAAAGAAAATTAAAAGAACTGTGCTCGTTGGAATAGAGTCGGTAAGCTCAGACGGTGGATTTCTTTCCCGCCCTCTCCAATTCCCTGCCCTTGAAACCATTGCTCTCCAGAGACATGAAAAGCACATATTGAAAAAACCTCTCCAGAAGACCGTATGATGAAGACCCAGAAGGTTGACACCAAGGAAAACTGAAAGATCAGATCTGTGTCGGGGAGACAAAGAAAGCTAGGAAAACACTTAGGAAATAAGAAAGTGGTTGCAGAAAAGACAGAAGGAAAGGATTTGAGAGAGATTTAAAAGGATGACGTATAAATAGTTAGTTAGAAGAGCAAAATGACACAGATGACACAGGCTTCTTTTAACTTGACGTGCCAGACGGATGTGACTGTGTCATTAACCAATAGAAGGGAAAGAAATGTCAATTTTGCAGATGGACAAAAGAAATCTTATATTGTCATATTAGGTTTGAAGAGCTTGCAGGATATGCCAGACAGAGATATTCCATTGGCCTTTGAAGTCGTGCGATTTCTGACTTTCTTACCATAAAGAAAAATTCAAATATATAATTCTATACTTTTTGATCAGTCCTCCAATAAACAATTCTGTCCTTGGAGGCAGGTAATCACCAAAGATTTACCTCATCCACACAATAATACAATCACTGGAAAATATAATAGCTAATTTGGACTCCTGAAATAAAATATAGTGGTGGCCTTGCTTGTGGAAGGGTACTTAATGGTTTGTGATTTTAATTTTAAGCACAACGAATGACTTTCTAATAGTCATAAATGCCTTTATGTCCAAGAGGTGATAGATTCCCTATTACTGGGTCTGTTTGATCTTAACGAGGATGCCTATTTGGCATGCATCTTAGTCAAGGCACTCAAGCATTTGGTAAGGTGGTTGACTCGCAACTTGTAAGTTATCTTGTGGATTTCAACATCAGTGAGCCTATGATCCCCTTAGTCCCCTTTGGGTTCTAAGCTGAAATGTCCACACACCAGAAAAATTGCTACTATTTGATTGCTAAGTTTCCATGTATTTAAACTTGAACTTTTTCCACTGTCTCAGTTCATCCATATACCATCCTCCACAAACCAACTAAGCAAGTAAATAAACCTAAATACACCAAAGGAAACGTAATTTTCTAGTGCTATGTTTTATTTGTCATCAGGTGATGTTATCGTTCACCCAATGATGCAAACCGTAAACATGAGACTTGCCTCTAACTATTTCTTCCCTCTAACCATCTAATCTATCACATTTCCTGAAGATTTTACAGTGTCCACCGCTGCCAAACTCTTATCAGTGACTTCATCTTTCAGTTAAAATTTAAGATCCTCAGCATGGCAGACAGAACCGTTCATGATCTGATCTTGGTTGAGTAGTACAACATCATCTTTTGCCATTTTTGCTGCTACATTTTATTTTCTAGCAATAATAAACAACCTTTAATTCCCAGACATACACTAATAACAAACATATCTCTGTCTCAAATGCCTTGATTTCTTTTCTGCCTGGGAAATATTCATTCTACTTTTAAAAGCTGATCAAGTTTTTAAAATTTTCCTTTAATTACTTTTTTATCCTACTTCAATATCTAATAAATCATTAAATTGTTACAACTATATAGTAGGTATCTGTTTACCTCCAAATCTTGTTACCTCTAAAGCAGCATTCTAGAAATATAATGTCATCCACCTTGTAATTTTTAATTTTCTAGGATTTATGTTAAAAAATGGAAAAAACAAGTGAACCTAATTTTAATAACGTTTAACTCATACCAAAAGCTTGTTATTTCAAAATATAATCAAGATAAGAATTATAAATGAGACAGTTAAAATTTTTTACAACTTTAAAATCTGGTATGTATTTTACATTTACAGCACATCTCAGTTTGGACTAGCTAAATTTAAATGCTCGATAGTTACATGTGGCTAGTGGCTTCCATACCTACAGAGCAGCAACAGGAATTAGCCAACCTTGGTTCATCAGCCAAATCCAGTCCAATGCCTGTTTTAGTATGGCCCGGGAGCTAAGATGGATTTTTACATTTTTAAATTGTTGAAAAAAAATGAAAAGAAGAAGAATACTTATTGACACCTGAAAGTGATATGAAATTAAAATTTCAGAGTCCTTAATAAATTTTTATTGCAGCATAGCCATGCTCATTCATTTCCAGATTTTTTGTGGCAAATTTTTTACTAAAAATGACAGAGACAATTAGTTTTGAGAGACTGTATTACCCCCAAAAGCTTAAAATATTTACCATCTGACCTATTACACAAAAAGTTTGCCGACCTCAGCTTTGGAGGGTTTGCTCTGCCAGGCCCATGATCACATATTAGTTATCTTTGCACTCGGCACGTGGCTGACACACAAAAGAGACTCAGTAGTTTCAGAATAGGATATATTTTATAACTTCAATTAAATAAGTGTTTATTGAACAGCTACAAACCTAAAATACACCTCTCTACCTAGAAATCATACCTCAGATGTTTTTCAGTCCAGAACATTGTGTCACCAAAATAGAAAATTGATAAAACATAGTCAAAAATGGAATTCTTGGGCCCTCCCGGTGGCATAGCAGTTAAGTTCAGCGAGCTCTGCTTTGGTGGCCTGGGTTCGCAGACCCATACCACTCATCAGGCCATGCTGTGGTGGTGACCCACATACAAAATAGAGGAATGACTGGCACAGATGTTAGCTCAGGGCCAATCTCCCTCACCAAAAAAAAAAAAAAAAAAACAACACAAAATAGAATTCTCATTTCAGATAGATCTGGATCCAAGTTCTATTTTTGCCTCATCTCTAATCTTCAGTAATTTACTTACCCTCTGTAACACTTTGTTTCAGTAAAATCTGTAAAACAGGGCCTGTAAATTCTTAACTGACAGGGTTGTTGCAAAAATTAAATGAGATGATGCATATAATAATAGAACAGTGACTGAAACATGGTAAGTTTTCAATAAATGTTAGCTATTTTAGTATAAATATCTAAAGTTTCCTAACTTAACTTATTCCTTTCAATACCTCCTAGTCTCTGCTTTTGAAACAAGTGATACTTGAATTAATATGGCTTATAAAATTATAAGTATTTATTTATTTTGGCAAATCGTAGCACAACTGTATAGGTTAGTTAAAAATATTTTAGACACTAAAACATGTTAGTAGAATGTTGTAATTAGGTGAGTCTTTTAAATATATATAAATATATACTCTATTTAAATGGAAATGAATATCTTCAAAGGAGAAAAGGATAATTATGTATAAGGAACATGAAAGAAATATTACTTAGAAAACTTTAACAATTTTAGAATCAGAAACACACATGTTTTAGTAATGGACTACATAGCTTTACACTAAACCCATAAAATATTTTTTAAATCACAATCTAAAAGTTAATGTGACATTTAAATGTTGTAAAATATTATTGTAGTTAATATTATAAAATTATTCAAATTACATATTTCCATTTATTTTCCTGGTTGCAATGTTAACATAGCTAAAAATAATTCTTTGGACAGTTATGTTTAATTTAGGTTTTATGACTCCTTGGAGTGAAGAGAGGAAGAGTGTTGTAATTTTCTGGACGTAGAGAATCATTTGCTAGGGTAAACTGGCTAAATGCTTCGGCACCCCATGGGAGTGGGATGGAAAAGAGTAGCCGGTTCTATTCTGCTGAGACACCAAGGTCTCCATATTCTTTCAAAATCAGTGGCCTTTGAGGGCTCATGAATTGCTGAGGTAGAACAATCCTTACTACTCTTTCTCACTCATCTACTGCCTTTGAAATCAACAGGAGCTATGTACTTGGAAGCAGCACAGAGGGTAAGGCTGGAAATAAAAATACGGCCTAGGATTTGTGATGCTCAAGTGATTCAAATTAATTTCTCCAATAGCTGCAGCACTGAAATATGCTAGACTTATCACTGATATATTGCAGTTCATAGTGTTCTAATTCATTTCACTGAAGTAATCTTACCCAGCTCTATCATTACTCTTTTAAAGAGAGCTTATGCTTTGGTTGCACTTGAAATAATTCATCATTAAGTTCATAATACCTGATTTTATCAAATTATGCAGATACAGAATGTGTCCAAGCCTTCTTTGCAGACAAAATCAAAGAGATTAAAAACTCCTATGATATGTCATGCTCATGTGTGATACAAAATGCAACCCCAATCTGACAAACCTTTCTCTTCCTTCATGTAAGCAGTTCCTGAAATTCTACATAGTTCTTTCCTGAATAATTAAAAATGAAGATAAACAAGTCCCTTAGCTTCTTTATTCAGCATACAGAAAAATACACTTATTCTTTCTTATGTTTAAGATTGATATTTTAAAAATAACATTCTTAACACCTGCTCAATTTTATGGCTTCACTGCACATGTTAGTTTTGTATATATCTTAGACAGAGCGTGGTCTGTGTCTACTTAATTTGTTTTATATTAATATATATTTTGTTTTGTATTGATAGGCTTTTCATCACCAATTCTGAGAATTTTGACTTTACTAGTTCACCAAAAAAAAAAAAAAAAACTAAAATGCATTCCAATTGGAAAAACATATAAGGAATCCAGAAAATAATTATCATTATGTTATGTTTCACAATGAAATATTATGGATTATTATGGAAATTAATGCGTGGACTTTGCATCTTTTCTCTTAATTCGCAACACTGTGGCCCATTTTGTCAGGTTTATTTATGCATCAAAAATAGATCTAATTTTTTGAAACATTTATTACTATGAAATAGTTACTAAAACAATAACAAAATAATTATATTGCTCTTAGATTCTTTGGATTTAGTGAATTTCCCCTACAAAAATAATATTCGGATGGATTCAAATGAGAGAACCCAACAATTTATTGAGGAAAGAAAGAAGATAAAGTGTCCAAAATTTAACTTTAATCTGTATTACTTATAAATGTATGTGTTATAGTTTTGTAAATAATTTCAGATTTTTAAAAAAATACTCTGTAGTTTCTTCAAAAGCTGTCGTCATGTAACCAATATTTTATTTAAGTGTATAATTATTAATCAGTTTCAATTCAAAACAATGCACTCATTTGGTTTCTTCAGAGTCTAGTTACACATTGAGTAATCTCTTATTTTAAGGCAAACTTCTATCACTAATCATGGAGGAACAAAGATGTGTCCATAGTTTGAAGGAACATGGGTGTCCCAAAGCTCAGATAATGAATTTTAGCTCTCTCTGGAGAAAAGCCTTTCCTGTATGTAGTCTGGCAATATTCCAAGATTTCTTTTTAAAAGTAACTCCATATGTGTACCGAAAATAAGCTAGTGATGTTTTAAATCAACTGGAAAGAGAGGCTGTTCTTTTCAATATTTTTTTCCTGAGCATAACTTTGAAGTGCAGCATTTGGGGACTATGAAGGTTTGGGTTACCTGCTGAATGAAGGCATGGAAAATTATTTGAAAGTACTCTTTTTTTGAAACTGTACTTTAAACTTATGAAATATCACCTGTGGTTAAGAAGAGGTATGCAATTCAAAGCATTTTTTCAACCTAAACACAAAGAGTTAATTTTAAATTGTGATTATATTTTCCAAGTTTTCTATGGCTGCAAGATTATAATCAAAAGTTTGTGGTTCACTTATTTTAAAGGCAGAAGATGATGGGGACAAGTAAATGCTATTAAATTAAAGAAAATATGGGTAAATTTATAATGAGTTAGGTACTGTGAGCAAAACTGAACCAAAGACCACAGCTTACTATGCTCTAATGATTGTCTCACAGCAGGTATTTTAAGTGATTTCATTTTCAAATAAATTCAACTTGCATCTATTTCCCAGTAATGTGTACTGAATTTACTTGATGCATTCAAAGACTTGAGATTATATATATGTGTGTGTGTGTATATATATATAGTCAATTGGTAATATTTTTACTTAGGGAAAAGTTGCCATATTGCCAAATTTGTAACATGCAAATAATAAAGGAAAATGTATTCGAATAAGCATTCTTTTTCAGAAAACAAAGGAACTATAATTAATACGTGTCTTATTCACATCATCAAAGCGATCCTTCCCCTAATATATCACAGACACACTTGATACAATTGGATACTATCTAATAGCATTTTTAACAAATATGAATAGTTATATAGTTAAATATTTACTTTAGTATGTAAAACATTTCACTCTATCCAGTCAGGAAGATGTCTGCATCTTCTTTTTAGAAGCAACATAAAATGATCAAAAAGTAACAAAACATCTGATGCTTATTAAAGTAATTGGCAATTGTGTTAAAAATCATGCTTCAGAGATATGGTAAAAGAAATCACTTCAGAAACTCATTTCCAAAGTCAGTCAACATTTATAAATAGGTAAATTAGTTTTAATTTATATATTTTAAATGTAATGTGATATGGTTTATAACATGGTAAAACTGTAACATTTACTAGAATATATGTTTCATTAAATCAAGAAATATTAACAATGTGCTTATCATGTGGCAGGCGCTGTGCTAACGGCTAAGGAACCAGTAAAATATATTGCATATTAGCTATTAATAAGTATTAAGGAGAAAAAAATAACACAGGGAAGGGGAATATAATATTGTGGGTGTGTTGTATGGGGAGGTTGTTGAAATTTTAGAGATAGAGGCTAGAAAGCACCTCGGTTGTGACTTTTGAGTAAAGAACTAAATTGCACATGGGAGTCGACATTGGAGACATCTGAACAAAGAGTGTCCCAGCCCAAGAGACACACACGGGAATGTTCCTGTGTTTTACGAACAGGGAAGAGGGCAGTATGGCTGCAGCTGCGTGAACAAGGGCAGAGGAGGTTGTAGCAAAAGAAGCCTGAGAGTTAATAGAGGAAGATCAGGTAGGACCTTGAACATCATGCAAAGACTGCATTTTAATTCAAGTCAGTTGGAGGATTTTGAGCAAACAGGTGACATAATGTGAACTATGTTTTAGCAGATCACTACTATTTTGAGAATAGACTATAAGCGGGCAAGGGAGGCAGCAAAACAGTTAAGAAGTCCATTGGAACAATCAGGAAAGAGATAATGGTTTCTTCAACAGCAGATTGTGACAGTGGTGGTGGTGGGGATATTAGAAAGCGACAATATTACATCTACAGTATTTTGAAAGTAGAGCCAACAGGACTTGATGATCAACTTCATGCAGAATACAAAAGTAAAATAAGAGTCAAGAATGACAGGAGACGAGGTTGGAGGTTTGGAGTTCTCATTGCCTGTGATGGAGAAGACTGTTAGAGGAACAAGTTTTGGGGGAAAAAGCCTGAAACTGACTTGAACAAGTTAATATTGGGATGACAATTAGACATTCACATTGAGATGTCTGATAGGCAATTGTTTATATAATCCTGGAATTAATGTGAAAGTCCAAAGTGGAGATAGATTTTTGGGAGTCATTAGCATATTTATTGTATTAAATCAATCACACTGGACGAGTACACCCAGTGAGTGCAGACAGAGATGAATATATAATTCCTTATTACAAAGTTAAACATAGTCTTTATCATTTCCTTTTTTTATATTTTTCAGATTCATATACATAAAGAAAGCTTAATAGACAAAACTGGACAATGAAATATCAAGAAAAAATATTGACAAAGAAGAGAAGAACTGGTAGAATTGCTACAACTACTCTAGAGAATCATATATTGTTACGTGCTGTTTTGAAAATGTGTATGCCTTATGACTTAAAATTTATACTTATGGGTATACCACAAGGATATGTTATAAAGAATAAACAGAAAAGACGTATATAAGGATTTTTATTGAAACATTGCAACTTAACATCTATCAGAAGAGAAATGGAAGAATACATGTTAGTACATCTGAACAACGGAATATTATACAGCTGTCAAAATGAATAAACTAGAACCATATATATCAACTTTGGTCTCACAGACATAATATTGAGTCAACAAAGCAAAATGCAGAATATTTTATACAGATTTGAAATCATTTCATGTCAATCAAAATCATAAATTTTATACAATATATAGATATATGTGTTGTGATATTTATATGTACTAAAATGTCAAAGCATGATTAGCCTTAAACTTAATTATAATTATTGCTTCTGGGACTTGAGACTGAAGAGGGGAACATGGAAGATTACAACATTATTTGTACTGAGATAGTTATCAAAAAATATAAAATGATCTGATGCAACCATGACAGAGTGCTTTCATTTCTTAGCTGTATGTGTCTTATCCTATGTTCTTTTCTACATATTTTTACATCTTTTTAAAGAGAAGCTCTGATAGTTTGCATGTGTGTTGTGAAAACTGAATTAGGAACATTTCTAGAAACTGAATCATTATGCTATAGAGTTGGATTGCTACTAGAACTATTAAATCATCTGTAAAATATTTGGTTCTTGGTATTGGTAAAAGGTTTTACTAAATTCTATTGTTAACTTCTCTCAATGTATATGTTAGCATTTTCCTTCCACTAGTTTTTCCTAGTCAAATATAAATTCATAGCATCACCAGACCAAAATGAAAAAGAAGGAAACAGGCTACATCTTAAAAGGAAAATTCCAGCCCCCACACAACCTGGTTTGAAAACTAAAATAGACATCATGGGGAGAAAATTCACAAACAGCAGATGTTGTGGTTCACTTTTCAATTGTTGATATTAACAAGAACACCTCTGAGATTCCACATCCTGTGTTTATGGATTGTAGTTAAAATGGTAAAATGGTATATTCTGGTACTTCTAAATATTTTATGACACAAGGCATTTATGAAGAAGAATCATTTTACTCACAAAATGTTCGATTTCCTCTAGTATTCTATTTATTTTAACTTGGAAGGAAGCTACACCTTTAACCTGTATTGAATGAGATTGGAAATAATGAATATGGTGATATAGAGTGATTTTGTGAAAACTAAATGATTTCATTTACAGAGAGGTAAATGTTCAATGCATATGGAATATGATTATTTTTTAATATTGTATATAGTAGGATTCTCAAAACATAATAATTTGATGGAATTAATGAATATGCAAAATCTTCAAATGCAGTAATTTGAATTAAACATTAGTTATGAGAAAATATTCCATATTACAAAGATAGATTATACTAATATAGGTATAAAATTGTGTTTTTTTAAATAGATAAGATAGCAAAAAGTAAAGCTTGCTGAGTTACAAGTTAATCTTCAATTAGGTCTAATTAGGTTTACATTCTAGATGTTTTAATAGTTACGTGAAGAAAAATTATGTTCTCTATAACTTCTATCTTTAATTCTTTAATTAAAAATTAAAAATCCTTCTTGCACATGTCTGCTATTGATTACAAGGGTGTAAGAAAGTAAAGGTATTTTTTGGAATGAGTTTTCTTTTACGTGAAACAAAACAGTGCACTTGCTGAGCATACAAACGGTGGCTGCAGATTGCCTGAGTTTGAATTCTTTACTCTCTCTTTCATTTTCCTCACCTTTAAAATGAGGCTCATTTTTTCGTGAAGTTAATAAATAAAGGTACCTCGTGTTTGGTACCTGGTAAACACTCAGTTCTCATCTAGCCACAGCACAATTGTTGTTGTTGTTGTTGTTGTTGGAAAGTCATTAGTTTTATAACTGGTCTCTGGCTTCTCAGCATCTGCCTTGGACCCCCTATAATTTATTCTCATCTAAAGATCATTTAGGAAATCACATCTGATTAGCTCCCTTCCTTAATTAAAACCATTAACAATTTTCAATTGCTTTTAGAGCAAGGACCAAATATCCATAACATACCCATTAGGGTCCTACATAATATTGCCCTTGCCTTCCTTGACAGCCTCTTCTCTAACAAGTTTTCCCACTGCTTTTTCCCCTCCAGTGACACTTTGCCCTCTCAAAGTCACCAACCTCCTCCCTACCTTAGGACAAGCTCATATACGAGCAACCTTTCTATCCACTCAATTTCTACTTATCCTTTAGAGTTACGTCCTGAATTCAATTTCTCTGAATCTTCCAAGGACCCTCTCTGAAGCCTCCCGCCTGGGTCAGCTCTGCTCTACAATGCACACTTCCTAAAGTTTTGTGATTAGTTTTATCCTGGGGTGGTATTTTAACATAGTATTAACAAAGAGAATTTTCCACCTAGAAAGTGTATAATGGGTTAGAGCAAGCGTCGCTCGCTTGGTCTTGAGTTACACCCCATCTAATTGCCCATGACTATGTCAGGTCTTCCAGACTGGATAAAGGGAAAAGTGGAAGCAGCCAGGTAACAAGAGAGTTCAGACCTTGTTGGGTCCCAGACCAAGGGGAGGTAGGGAGAGAAGCCAATAGAAAGAGCACATATGTTTGGGAAATTTAGGAGCTCAGGCTACTTTGGCTAAGTGTCTAGGTAAAGTCATGAAATTGGCCAAAGTCATGGCCAACATGCTGCATCATGTTGTGGAAGCAGGAAGAAAGTTCTATTGATGTTTCTAGGCATTTGAGCCTGAAACAACTTCCTATCTCCCTGTAGCCCTAGAAGGCTGCAGATAGGTTTCCTATTCCTAAGAGCAGCGTAGATGCTCCTTAGAGAGCTATTGTAACTGAAACAGGTAGGAAATGAGCACAGTGGAAATACACAAAGAATGGATTTGGGAGGAAAACTACTGAGGACGTTTCAGCAAATGGCGGGCACGGATGTGTTATGAAAACCCTCTGTTATCACCACCAACACCACATTGATGAGGTTGGCCACCAAGCATTCTCCAGAATTTGGACAAATCCTCAGAGAAAATGTTTCCGCTAATAAATTAGGAGCCAGAACATAATTTAAGTTCAATTATAAGAAGATAATACAGTTACTTGGTTGCAATATAGGTTTATTGAATATATTTATTGGCTTTCTGAATTTATGTAACTCTCTGCTGGTCAGTAAGCTCTATAAAAACAAGAACCTTTTCTATCTTACTCACTCCTCTGTCTTCGGAACCCAGTACAGTGTCTGGCACAAGTAAGTGAATACATATTTTTTGCTTGGATGAACAGTGGTGATGAATGAATGATGAGTATATGGCCTACTGGCCTATGGACTGGAGGCATTATCTTATGGAAATACATATTTGAATGAAAACTTATTATTATTAAAAAATTCCTTTACTTAAAGGCAAATATGTGGCCACCCAAGCTTAGAACACTTGGCCAATCTGGTCCCTCGTTCTCACATCTGTAAGATTGATATAATAATGCCTATACCACTGAGTGTGGAGAGAATTAAGATGAAATAATGTATGTACACCATATATAAGGTACATTAAGATTTCCATTTTTTGCTTTTAAAGGATATTCTTTCTAAGCTAGTGTGAAATCAGAAAACATTATTTTTATTAACTTATCTTGTAGTAGATAAAACAATGACTATCCTTTTATATAGTGGAAATATAACCATTTGATTTCAAATAAAACTTTTAGGTAATTAAAAACAGTTGTTCTTTATAGATGTATATATCTGAGGAAATTCTAATTTCCTTATGGGTGCATAGGGAGTTAGTTCAGCACTTTGTCAAATACTCAGTGCACTTAAGTTATTCTCTGAAAGTATTTAGAGAAGTATCACATCTATTTAGGTCTATGGATTGATATTCATGGAATTATTCTTTCGAGAGTCAAGGGATTTTTTAGAGATAAAAAAAATGTCTGGCAATCAGAGAATCTGACTAAGTTACTGTAACGGACTGAATTTTGCCTCCTCCTCAAAATTCATGGGTTGAAGCCTTAATCCCCACTACTTCAGAATGTGACTATATTTGTAAATAGAGCCTTTAAAGAGGTAAATGAATTACAATGAGGCCATTAGGATGGGTCCTAATTCAACCTGACTGTTGTCTTTGTAATAAAAGGCAATTAGGACACTCGGAGAGATACCAGGCATGCATGCACACAGGGAAAAGACCATGTGAGACACAGCAGGAGGGCAGCCATCTGCAAGCCCTGGAGAGAGGCCTCTGGAGAAACCAAACCTGCCACCACTTTGGTCTTGGACCTCCAGCCTCCAGAACTGTGAGAAAATAAACCCCAGTCTCAGGTGTTTGCAAACTAATACAGCCACCATTTGCATTATTTGTTTTTCTATAATACTCTACAGTGCCAAAATATAAAAGCAAACTTTAATTTCAAAAATAATGATATCTAATACCTACTTGAGCTAAATATTACCTAGGATTTCATTTTTGGGTATATGCTCCACAGAAATGTATGCTGACATCCACTGTCAAGATATTCACAGCAGCTTTATTCATAATAACCCCAAACTGGAAACAACCTAAAGGTGCATCAATATGAAACAACACAAATGGATTGTGATATAGTCACAAAATGGAATACAAGTTAAATGAAAAAAACTCAGACAGCGATACAAGCAACAACAAAGATGAATCTCAAAATATAATTTTTATTGAAAGAAGCCAGACACAACAGAATACATGCTGTATGATTTTATTTAAATGAACTTCATAAACAGCCAAAACTAATTTATGATGATAGAAGTCAGACTAATGATTACACTGGTAGGTAGGTAGTGAATGGAGAGGGAAAATGAGGGAGAGGCATGCTGAAAATTCTGTGTACATGATAAGGTTGGTGGTTACATGAGTGATTATACAAGTTAAGAAAATCATAGAACTGAATGCTTCATATATTTCATCTTTTATGTAAATTATACCTCAATTACAAAATAATAAATAATCAAAAATATCTGTTTTATGTTATATTTTTAAAAATGTATATTTCATGATAAATAGGTCACTATGCTTTTATCAAATCTCTAGTCCATCTTTAATTTGGGATTTACAACTTGGGCAGGAACCAGGAAGCTATAAATTTTGCTTAGGTAACTCTTTCTTGAAAATAATGTCATTTTTTAAAAATGTGGTAAAACTTTCCTAAATACTTGATCTTTCACATCCTTTCTTTGCACACGTTGCTCCCATTTGCCCAGGACCCTTCCTGCATCCTCTCCTCCAGAGCCTTACCTCTAGTGTGGAAAGCTGCCACCTCTGTCTCCTCTCTGAGTCCTCTTTCTACTGTCTCAGGCAGAGTTAATTAGTTGTCTATGTTCTTGAACTTCTCATATTCTATTGTAATATGTTTTCAAGTGTGTGTCTCTTGCACACAGAAGATGCCCAAATTGTTGAATGAATAAATTAATGGAATAAATTGTGTATAGAGTTAACCATGGGTAGGCGTGGGTTTGGCTCCTTGAGTTATTTAAGAGAATATTGGTTCTTTGATCATAAAAAGCTATCCTCCTTTATTGCTCGCATGGTAATTTGTGCATTTCTTCTGATAGCTTGAATCGAAGTACAATTTATATGTCAATCTCCCCTATATGCTACAAAATGCCACAGTGCAGTACTGTACTATGTTTACACTTGGATTTTCATTACTGCACTTAGTTCCATTATAGACAGTCATTGGCACTTCATAAATGTTTGTTATATGCTTATGAATCAGTGAATTTAGAAGCAGTCATCTAAACAGCGAATGCAAAAATCTGTCATATTTATCCATTCATGAGATTTGCCATACTACTAGTTAACATTTTCTAAGCTGACTTCAAATTTTTTGAATCTTTACTACTAGTGTATAATTTGTATCATAAAGTCACTCAGGGGACCAAAAGTTTCCTAATAAATAATGAAAACTAAAAATTTTACCAGGAATCTATTTTGAAAAATGAACAAAAATTATGAAAATAAGTTTATTTAACTTATATTTAACAAAATTTAAGTTTTCAGTGCTAAGTCTTAGGATAAAGAATAAATGAAATATTGACTGGAGGATATATATATATAGTGCAACTAAACTGTGAGATAAGTACTATATGGCTTCTTTCATTTTGTCTATGATTTTAGCATAACTTTGAGCATAATCATAAATACTTTATCAATTTTACCAGTTATCTTTCTTGATCCTTTGATAGCTGTCTATTGTCATTATTTTTGTTTCAATATTCTCCTTATATGTTAGCCAGTATAAATAAGTCAAATATTCTTTTGTGAATCATTTCAACTGTAATTTGAACATTTCTTCCCGTATCACTTTTACTTAACGCAAGAAATCCTTCAACTTTTTCAAGATTTACAATTTGCCTTAAAAGGAATTTGTAGTGTATTTGTAGCTTCCAGAGACACTGTCTAGCAATTATAGAGACTTAAATATAATGGATGGAGTAAATAATTTTAAACAGACAGCAAATTTTGAATGATCAGTCTTATAAGAGTTATGTTAGCAAAAATGCTTTTATAATGACCAAATTTGCTCCTTTTCATTAACTCAGAACTCTGGATAGTAATTATACAACTAGTACGTACTGATATAGTAAATACTCATATAAGTAACCTATGGAATAAAATATATAAAGTATAAATGAAAAAATATATATTATATATTTATATCTATCTATATGTATTATATATATGCTGTATACATATAGAGGGAGAGAAAGAGAAAGATTTCTCACTAATTTCCAAACAATATTCTACATCATTTACGTATATCATTATTCCTCAGAACTATCATATGACATAGTTAATTTTTATCCCAATTATGTAGATTAAAGAAAAATTTAAAAAACTTAGGTACATTAAGATGAAGAATCTTGCCTGAGACAGAGGCAAGCTTCATACCAGAAAATTCTGAATCGTCAGTTTCTCTACATACAATGATATATAGATAGCCTTTTACATGTTTATAGTTCTAGCTAACCCTCTCTCAGACCATTCTCAATAAAAAGGTTTTAGAGGGTCGGGCTAAGTGATGTCTAGAAACTTTCAGTCTCTATAACACATTAATACTGAACCATGTTCAGTGGAACAACTAATTTTAATAATTATAGAATATTTCTGAAACTTTTTCTAATGCACATCACAAATTTCCATTTTAGTATATAAACAATTCAGAAGCTTTCTTTCCACAGAACACTAACACCTCATAAAATTCAGTTTTATGCATTTTATGCATAAAATGTTGCAAAAAAATGTTGACTAGAAACAGGAGATTTTTTTCACCTTTAAATTGTTAGTCTTCATCTTTCATCAGATATTTATCATTTGGAACATAACTGTGTTCACAATGAACTTGATTGTTCATCTCCTAACTAATTTACTTAAAGGAAATACATACTTCTTTATATAATGCCTTGTTCTTCAATACGATTTATCCTTAAACGGATTTTCAATGGTAATTTTTATGGAAATCAAAAAAAAATTCAAATGATATCCAAAAACCCAATCCAATTGCAAATGTCCCTTCTGAATATGAACGTTACATGGTACCACTTAATAAACTTTTTAAAAAGTTTCCTTCCAGTCAGGCAAAATGCAACAACAGTAAGAACTTCCCTTCTTTCAGTGTAATAAAAGTAAATTTGTGTGTCTACCTTAGAATGGTTGAACAACAAAAAAATTATTGTGATATCGATATCCACACTTTTACAAGATACTGTCTTTTACAACCACTCTGTGGACTCTAGTGCCAAACGAAACCCCAAGATAGACTCTCTGCAATTGATGTCCTATATGTTAAAAACAAACCACACTGTACAATCTAAAAGGAAAATAAATTTATGTGCTGTTTTTTCCTAAAATAGAAAAATTGTCCTGAAATATTTGCAGGAATTTTTTTTAAATAAAAATCTTCAAAATTAGGATGTGACAGATAGAAGCAGTTAAATATTTCATCAAGCTTTAGCATCTTCACAATTTCAATCACCTTTGTTCTAACTCTACAGAAAGTGAAACAAGCTTACTATATATCTAATTTCCAGAGATCAGACAGAAATTTCGATAAAACAGAGTAATTCAATATTTGTAGGAAAGCACATTGGTAGTATCTACTCCACTGCTCTGCCTCCTCTCTGTGGCACCAGGAAGTGGTAAAAAGCCCTATAAAAACGTGGCATTGCTGGGGAAGCTAATAGATTGATGTAAGTGGAAATTCAATATAAAGTGAGTTTGACAAATGTGGAGAAATTTAACATTGAGCCTGTGGGATTTTTGGCCAGACTTTTAAATTTGATTGATAGATTTAAGAATTATATATATATGGATTCAATACAAGTGGGTATCATGGTATCACAAAAGCAATATTATCAACTAAAGAAGTTGCAAAACTTTATCTCCTGGGCATTGGATGTGTAATGTCTTTTTAGCTACTAAAGTTAACTGTTGCAATCCACTTGTTTTTACCTACTCTTGATGTGGTTTTGCAGTTTACCATGTTTCTTGTTGCTCTTAGATGCCTTCTTTTCATTAAATCAACATTTGGTAAAGTACTCTGAGGACAATCTTTTCTACTACTTTTTGTTTAATTACACTTTTATTTTCTAACACTATTTTAAAATAGAGTTTAAAAAGTGTCTTCTAATTTAGTTTCTCAAAGAAACCTCCTGTAAACATTGTATATATTCTTGCAAATAGCCTCTTCTTCAATCTAATGAAAAGGAAAAAATATTAAACTATGTTAATAAAAGTAATATTTCAAATGAGTATGTTTTATTTTTTCTAGCCACCTTGGAGAATACCTACAAAGACTTTAAAACTTTAAGGTCAGAAACTATAAAAACAAAATTAGCAGCTATGAATATGGCCTAAAACTGAAATTTTAAGAGTATATATTTTAAAACAAACATCTCGTATTCCACTCAATCCTCTAGTAGTTTAATTGGTGGTTCTCTACACTTTATAAACATGTGCATACATGAGAGAGACTACCAGGTTTCTGGTATACTTCTCTATTCTATCCAATTCTGTCTACTAATATTTTCATATTAAATAATATGAATTAACAAATGCTAGTAAAGGTCAAACATGCTGGAAGTGGTAGGTTTTGAATAATTTTCCTCAATGAAACACATAAATTTAAAATAAAAAAAATAGATTAGTCAGTCCAGTTCATAATATTAATTGCAAAATAGACTATAGGTATAAACTAGATCAGCTCTAGAGATTCAGATGAATTAATAATAAGGTTGGATAGTATGCTGATGGAAGGAATGTATGGAAATATATATATATTTCTACACATTTATATATATTTATATTCATACATATATGAATATATAGACAAATATAAATTTATCTTTTTTATGTTTAAATTTACCCAAATATTGAAATAGCAGTTATAGAATTAAAATGTAATTAAATATTTTAAGTGCTGAAACATACTTCCAGGTTTAAAGGAAGATTTTTGCTTCATTAAAAAGTTTTTGGTTCATTCTCTACTGGTATGAAAGCATCTGCATAAATTGAAGTCTCTAACAATAATTTCTATTTCCATGAGATATACTGATATATAAATTACTATAAAAATTTATTGGTCCAGCATTCAGTTTTTTTCAAAATGAATTTTCTAGAATATTTTATTAATATATCAAATATAAGATAACTGTGATTACTAGATTCCATAGGGATTCTCAATAGTAACATCACTTATCATGGCAGTTCATTTTGTAGAATTAGGAATTATATAAAATCTGAACTATGAAAATATTGAATCTTATTTACAAGTGTGTTACCCATTGTTTCACCTGAGTAATTGTATTAGTCAGAATTCTCCAGAGAATCAGAACCAACAGGATACATAGAGACATATAGAAAGATATTTATTGTGAAGGATTGTTTTGTATGATTATTGAGGCTGAAGTCCCATTTGCAAGCTGGAGGCAGAGGAAATCCAGTGGTGTCGTTCCAGTCCAAACCCAGATGCCTGAGAATGAGGGGGGCCAATGGTGTGAGGCCTGGTCTGAGTTTGAAAGCCCGGGAACCAGGAGCACCAATGTCCAAGGAAAAGACGGCTGTCCGACTCCAGCGGAGATCAAACTTGCCCTTCCTCTGACTTTTTGTTCTTTTCAGCCATTACAAATTGGATGATGCCCAACCACGTTGGTGAGGGCAATCTTCTTTACTCACTCTACTGAATCCAATACTAATTTTACCCAGAAACACTCTCACAGACTCACTCAAATAATGTTTTTACCAGCTACCTGGGCATCCGTTAGCCTAGCCACCCACATGAAATTAATTAATCATCATAGTAATTGTCTTGCAATTAATTGTACAACTATTTAGGAACAGAGTCTGGACTATAATACAAGTTTATCTGTGATTTTCCTTCCATACCATCAAAATAAATATATATTTCATATATTTTCTCTAAAAAGACTTTTTGTTTTTTCTGGCTAAGGCTAATAACAAGAAAAGTGGCAAAAATTATACACAGATTTCCTGTATACTCTTCACCAGAATAAAAATAGTACAATTATCTAAACCAGGAATTTAATGTGAATTCAATGTTATTAATTAATCTACAGACCGTATTTGAATCTCTAATTTTCTTACTAATGTCATTTTTCTGGTCCAAGATCCAATCTAGGATTTCATGTTGCATTTACTTGTTGTGTCTTTCTACAGTAACCATATTAAGGAAGAGCTATCCCTTCTACTCATTTGCTAATTTATGCAATTACATTATAGATTTATGCATATTTATTTTATTATGTGGGTTATAATCCATTACCATCACTATTTTGTTGCTAAAATTATTTCAGACTTAGTTATTGGGAGACTTTTCATATTGGCTTCTATGTTCTCTCAGCATACCCCATCATTTTTTGAGTATTTCCTTACTTTTGGCAACAAAAAGTGCACCAGATTTTTTTGCACTTTTTCTACATCAGTCTTGGAATTAACAACCTCTCTAAGGATTCCGGGATTCTTTTACTAAAAAAAAAAGTTATTTATAAATAAAGATCTGAGTTCTAGATGTACTCATTGCTACTGGGTGTCGTTACTTCTAGGTCCCTCTCAGAGGATAGAGCTAGGAAATTCATGAACATATTCTAAACCATACACACACACACATACTTATTTCTATTCTTATCCACCTATGTCAATATTAAAAATTATGAATTCAGACTGATACTTCCAATTCAATATCACAGTGTTTATTTTAGCCTTCTCTTTTTCCTTATTTGTTTGTCTTTAGACTTCTACTATATAGTCAAAATATTCCTTTCCCAAAAATTAGTTCTTTCTTCTTCCCCCCCAGCAGTGTGGTTGTGCTATCAGTTAATCTCATTTGTTGTTTGTTTTCTCTTTGAGTTCCCTCACTCATATGCTGTTACCTTCCAAGTGCTTTTATTTTAGATTAAATTTTATCCTTAATTCTCGAAGGTTCTTCAGCTATACTATTATATAATTTTCTAATAGATACAGTTTTGCTTCTTCTTTACCAATTAGATTTATTTTATCTAACTGCATTTCTAATAGCTATGATAAAGTCATGTATAGTTTTAAACACTTAATGGGCAAATAAACCTATCTGAGTATTATAAAAAATAAAATAATTTCTGGTATTAAAGGATTTTCTCTACTAGACTTTATAGAAAATGCCAACATTTAGTTTTACCTGTTAGAGTAAGCTTTTCTAACTTTAAAAAAATTTGATAATATCTTTTACCTTCTTAGTTAAAATAAGTCCTAAATATTTTATTATTTTTGATACTAATGTAAATGGGATTATTTTCTTAATTTTTTTGGACAGTTCATTGTTAATGTACAGAAATTCAACTGATTTTTATATGTGGATTTTGTATTCTACAACTTTACTCAATTTGTTATTAGTTCTAACAATTTTTTTTTTGTGCAGTCTTTTTCTCTATATAACATTATATCATCTGCAAACAGAGAGAAATTTACTTTTTCCTTTCTGATTTGGAGGCCTTTTATTTCTTTTTCTTGCCTAATTGCTTTAGCTGGGACTTCTAGTACTATGTTGAATAGGAGTGGTAAGAGTAGGCATCCTTCTCTTGTTCCTGATTGTAGAGAAAAAAGTTTTCAGCTTTTAAATGTTGATTGTGGTGTTAGCTTTGGGTTTGTAACATATGAACATTTATTATGTTCAGGTACATTCCTTCTATCCCTGATTTGTTGAGAGTCTTTTTATCATGCTAGGATGTTGTTTTGTCAAATGCTTTTCCTACATTATAGAGATAAAAATATGCATTGAAAACTATAAGATATTGATAAAAGTAATTGAAAAAGACACAAATAAATGGGAAGACATCACATGTTCATGGATTGGAAGAATTAATATTGTCAATATGTCCATAGTACCCAAATCTATCTACAGATTCAATACAATTCCTGTACAAATTCCAATGGCATTTTTACTAAAATAGAACAACAATCTTAAAATTCACACAGAACTACAAAAGACCCTGAATTCTAAAGCCATCTTGAGCAAGAATAACAAAGCTGGAGGCATCACACCATCTGATTTCAAAATATAACACAAAGCTATAGTAATCCTAACAGTATGGTATACGTGTAAAACCAAACATATATACCAAGGAACAGAATAGAGAGCCCAGACATAAACCCACTTATATACGGTCAACTAATTTTCAACAAAGGTGCCAAGAATACATAATAACGAAAGGATAGTCTCTTCAACAAATGATGTTGAGAAAATTGGGTATTTACATGAAGAAGAATGAAATTGAACCTTTATACCATATACAAAAATCAACTCAAAATGGATTAAAGTGTAAGGCCTGAAACTATAAAACTACTAGAAGAAAACATGGGAAAAAACTTTATGACATTGATCTGGGCAGTGTTTTCTCAGTTGTGACACCAAAAGCACGAGAAACAAAAGGAAAAATAGATAAATGGGGTTGCATCAAACTAAAAAGCCTCTGCAAAGTTAAAAAAAAAAAATTCAATGGCATGAAGAGACAACCTACTAAATGGGAGAAAATATTCAAAAATCATATGACTGTTAAGGAGTTAATATCCGTAATATATAAGGAGCTGAAACAACTTAATAGCAAGAAAACAAATAACATGATTAAACAATGGGCAAGGACCTGAATAGACATTTTTTTCCAAGAAGACATACAAATAGTCAACAGGTACATGAAAAGGTGCTCAACAGCACTAATTATCAGGGAAATGCAAATCAAAACTGTGATGAGATATCACCTCGCAACTATTAGGATGGCTATTATCAAAAAGGCAAACAATAACAAATGTTGACAAGGATGTAGAGAAAAGGAAATCCTGGTACACTGCTAGTGGGCGTGTAACTTGGTATAGCCATTATGTAAAACAGTATGGAAGTTCCTCAAAAAATTGAAAATAGATATACCATATGATCCAGCAATTCCACTTCTGGCTATTTATCCAAAGAAAATGAAAACACTAACTTGAAAGATATCTGCACTGCCATTGTCATTGCAGCATGATTCACAATAGCCCAGAAATGGAAACAACCTAAATGTCCAACGGGACAGAAGAATGGATAAAAGAAAAATACATACACACACACACACACACACACACACACACACTCACATACACACACGATGGAATATTATGCAGCCTTAAAAAATAAGGAAATCCTGTTTTTTGCAACAACATGGGTGAATCTGGAGGACATTATACTAAGTGAAATAGGTTATTTTGTCCCAGAAAGACAAATACTACATGATCTCACTTATACGTGGAATCTAAAAAAGTCTAACTTACAGAAGCAGAGAGTAGAATGGTTCTTGCCAGGGGCTAGGTGGCAGGTGAAATGTCAGATGTTGGTCAAAGGATACAAAGTTTCAGTTATGCAGGATGAATAAATTCCAGAGATCTAATTCAGGAGATCTAATTTGGTAGAGCCTTGTGACTATAGTTAATGATACTGAATTTGCTAAGAGGGTGAACTTAAATGTTCTCATTACATACAAAAAAAATAATAACTATGTATGGTAGTGGATATGTTAATTAGCTTGATTGTGCTAATCATTTCACAATGCATATATGTATCAAAACATCACATTGTACATGTTAAATATATACTTTTTTTGTCGATTATATCTCAATAAGGATGGGAAAAAATTTATACCAACATTTTATGTGACAAATAGAAAAAGAAAGAAATTCAGTAAGGACACAATTTCATTATTCTTCAACTGTATGAGGAAGCCATAGGCACATCTACGTCTACACAAGTCCATTAGACTTGTGTTAGTCTTTTCGTCATAACCGAATAACGTTTGGGCACCAGGAAAAATGAGCTGTGAATACTACATCAATATGATAAAATTTAATTTAATTATAATTTAATTAACAGAAATATATAATTTCTGTTATATTATGATTTGTAACACAATAATAAGGATAGATCTGCATTCTCAACAGATGCCTTTCTCACTTCTCTAACCCCAAACCTTGTATCATCCCAGGCATATGGTAGACACTCAATAAATCAAAAGATACCGTAAAACAACATAATTTTTAAAAATTTGTATCTTCAAATATGTTCTAGTTCACAGCTACTTATGGATCATTTAGAGACTGGATATCCAGAGAAAAGACTGGCTTTCTCTCTTTCATCTGCTTGCTTTAAAGGCCATTTACCCTCATTTGCATTCCTTACAGCCACCAACGAAATTTTACTCAGGACTGTTATTACTTTTGAAGAGTCAAATTTGAATAAACCTAGGAAACTGTTGAGAACTTAGTATCTAATTTGTTTAGTTGAAGAATAGTGTTTAGATGGAGGTTTTTAACAAGTAATTGATTATTACATATTGCATCAGGTTTTCTCAGCCTCTGCACTAGGGACATTTTGGACTAGATAATTCTTTGTCTATAGGGGTGGAGAGCAGGGGGGGAGCTGTCCTGTGCATTGTAGGGTGTTAGTGGCATCCCTTGCCATACCCCACAGGTGCCAGGAGCAGCCCACCAAGTTGTATCAATCAAAAATATCTCCAGATATTACCAAAATCTCCTTCTGCGGATGGAGAAGCAAAGTCAACCGTGGTTGAGAATCCCGACACTACACAAAAAAATCTACTTCATTTCAATCTTTAGTTGCTAGTACCAATTGCTTGATCCAAATGAAAATGTTCATTTGGATAGTTTTGATTCTGCCTGTTTTAGTCAACTCATCAAATTCAATTGGTGGTGGTTGTTATTTTTATTTGTTTTATTGTTCTTATTCTTATTGTTGTTATTACTTGGGTTCTCCCATCAACTATATGATTTGCATATGGTTTCCAATGAGTTGTGAGCAGTGTTTGCACCCTTAAGGTGTCACCTTTTTTTTTTTTTTTTGTCCGGACACTATCCTGGAAACAGCAGTTTTACTTACAAATAACTTTGATAGCGATTTTCCCTTTTTGAGTTACAAGGTTTTGTCTTATGCTTACAATTCTCTAGTGAAAGAACGTAAGTGAAAGAACTGTGTTTCTGCACTCATATACAGTTGATCAGAAGGGGGAGAAAAGATTTCCTTCCTTTATAGACATCTATATATTTATGCATTCATTCATTCACTCATCCATTCATCCATCCATCCATATACTTGTTGGTGACTCACATGTCCATGCTTCTGGGTAAACCATGGCAAACAAAAGTTAGCCTTTTCCCTCAAGGACTTTATTAGGTGGAGAAAGTTGACATTTAAGAGTAAATGTCTTATAGTAGAAAATAATAACATAGAGTAAGTACTGAGTGTTAAGGGAATGCCAAGAGGCATACTTAACCCAAATTCTTTATAACCCAAAGGATAAGAGCCTGTCTTAACTCTAGGGTTCATTGTTGGAAAACTTTTAGGCAAATTCCTAATTCAGAGTAGCAAGTCTACAGATTTCTAACTAACACAATCAGTAGAAAAAGCTTTCAGTCAGGAAAGCAAAGTTTGTATGCTTTAACATTCTTTATTCTACGATAATCCTTGAAAAATGCTACTACATGTAAGCACATGGTAATCAATTTGGTTTGATTGAGGAGGAAACTTTGATTTTGGAGAATAAAAAATTTTTCTTATGATTTGTGATTATTTCTCTTAATGGATGGGACAAAGCATACAAATATGGGTTTTTGTCAAATATTACCAAATTAGATTTTAAAAATGACTTCTTCTCCCTCAGGTCTGAGATAGAATTTATAACATTGTGTAAGCTTTAAGTGTACAACTTGCTGAGTTGATACACTTATATATTGCAAAATGATTACCATCATAGCATTAGCTAACACCTCCATTATGTCACATAATTAACATTTCCTATTTGTGGTGAGAACATTTAAGATTTACTTTCTCAGCAACTTTCAAGTATATAGCACCATATTATTAACTATAATCACCATGCTGTACATTAGATCCCCAGAACTTATTCATCTTATAACTGGAAATTTTTACCGTTTAACCACCATCTCCCCATTCCCTCCACCTCTAGCCTCTGGTAACCACCGTTCTATTTTCTATTTCTATGATTTCAGCTTTTTTAGATTCCACATAACAGTGATATCTTACGGTATTTGTCTCTCTCTATGTGACTTATTTCACTTAGTATAATGCCCTCAGAGTTTACCCATGTTGTCGCAAATGGTAGGATTTCTTTTTTTCTCATGGATAAATATTACTCCATTGTATACATATACCACATAGTCTTTATCCATTTATCCATTGATGAACACTTAAGTTGTTTTCATCTTGGCTTTGTGAATAACGCTGCAATGAACGTGGGAGAGCAGATATCTCTTCAATATCCTGTTTTCATTTCCTTTGGATACATACCCGGAAGTGGGATTGGTGGCTCATATGGTAGTTTTACGTGTAATTTTTTCTTGAACCTCCACACTGTTTTCCACAGTAGCTGTATAAATTTCCATTCCCATAGATAGTGCAGAAGGGTTCCTTTTTCTCCACATCCTCCCCAAAACTTGTTATCTTTTGTCTTCTTGATGATAGCCATTCTAATAGGTGTGAAGTGATACCTCACTGTGGTTTTGATTTGCATTTCCCTGATGATTAGTGCTGTTGAACACTTTTTCATATACCTGTTGTCCATTTGGATGTCTTTAGAAAAATGTCTATTCAGTACCTTTGCCAGTTTTTTAAATTGGACTGTTTGGGGTTGTTTTTCTGATTGAGTTGCATGAGATTTTTACACATTGGATAGTAACCCATTATCAGATATATGATTTGCGAATATCTTCTCCCATTCTGTAGATTACCTTTTCATTTTTCGAATGTATTTTTTGCTGCTCAGAAACAATTTAGTTTGATGTAGTCCCATTTATTAATTTTTCCTTTTGTTGTTTGTGCTTTTGGTATCATATCCAAAAAATGTTTGGAAAAGACTGTGTCAAGATTTTTCTCTATGTTTCCTTCTAGAAGTTTTACAGTTTCAGATCTTACGTTTAAGTCTTTAATCCATTTCAAATTCATTTTTAGGAGTGTTGTAAGATAGGGGTTAAATGTCATTCTTCTGCATTTAGTGTTCCACTTTTCACAACATCGTTTATTGAAAGAGTCTACCCTTTTCCCAATGAGTATTCTTGGCTCCCTTGTCAAATATTAGTTGATCATATATTAGAGGGTTTATGTCTGGGCTCTTGATTCTGTTCCATTAGTCTATGTGTCTATTTTTATCTAGTACCATACTGTTTTGATTATTATAGCTTTGTAGTATAGTTTGAAATCAGAAAGTGTGATGTCTCTGGTTTGTTCTTTCTCAGGATTGTTTTGGCTATTTGCTGTCTTTTGTGGTTCTTTAGAAATTTTAGGATAGTTTTTTCTTTTTCTGTGAACAGTGCCATTGGAATTTTGATAGGGTTTGCATTATATCTACAGATGGTTTTGGGTAACATGGGCATTTCAACAATATTAATTCTTCCAATACATGAACAAGAGATATATTTCCATTTGTTTGTATCTTCTTCAACTTCTTTCATCAAAGTCTTATTGTTTCAGTGTATAAATCTTACACCTCCTTGGTTAAATTTATTCCTAAGTATTTTATTGTTTTTGATTCTGTTTTGAATATGGATTGTTTATTTATTTCTTTTCCAAATATTTTGTTGTTAGTGTATAGAAACACAAGTGATTTCTGATGTTGATTTTGTATCCTGTTGTGTTGATTTTGTTGCAACTTTACTGAATTCATTGATAGTTCTAACAGTTTTTGGTTGAAGTCTTTAGGGTTTTCTCTATATAAGTTTATATTATCTGTGAACAAAGATAATTTTACTTCTTTCTTTCGGATTTGAATGCCTTTTTTTTTTTCTTTTCCTTGTCTGATTCCCTGGCTAGGACTTCCAAAACTATGTTAAACAGGAGTGGTAAGAGTGGGCACCCTTGTTTTGTTCCTGATCTTAGGAAGAAAAGCTGTCAGACTTTCACCGTTGAGTGTGATGCTAGATGTGGGCTTGTCATATATGGCCTTTATTATATTGAATTACATTCGTTCAATACCCAAAATGTTGAGCATTTTTATCATGAAAAGATGTTGTTTTTTGTCAAATTCTTTTTCTGCATCTATTGGGATGATCACATGATTTTTATCTTTCATTTTATTAATGTGGTGTATTAAATGTATTGATTTGCATATTAGAACCATCCTTGCATCCAGGGATATGTCTCACTTTAACATGGCGTATGATCATGTTACTGTATTGTTGAATTCAGTTTGCTAATATTTTGTTGAGAATTTTTGCATCTATATTCACCATAGATATTGATCTGTGGTTTTCTTTTCTTGTAGTGTGCCTATATAGTTTTGATATCAGGGTAATTCTGGCCTTATAAAATGAGTTTGGGATTGTTCCTTTCTCTTCAAATTTTTAGGAGAGTTTGAGAAAGATTGCCATTAATTCTTCTTTAAATATTTGGTAGAATTCACCAGTGAAGCCATGTGGTCCTGGGCTATTCCATGTTGGGAGGTTTTTAATTACTGAATCAATCTCGCTAATAGGTATAGGTGTGTTCAGATTTTCTATTTCTTCATGATATAGTCTCATTAGTTTGTATGTTTCTAGGAATTCATCCACTTCTTCTTAGTTGTCAAATATGTTGGTGAATAACTTTCATAGTAGCTTCTTATGATCTTTTATATTTATGTAGTAACAGTTATAATGTCTCCTCCTTCCTTTCTGATTTTATCTGAGTCTTGTCTCTTAGTGTAGCTACAGTTCTGTCAATTTTCTTTATCTTTTCAAAAAAGTGGTTATCAGTATTGTTGATCTTTACTAATGTTTTTCTAGTCTCATTTAATTTATTTCTCCTCTGATCTTTGTTATTTCCTTCCTTCTGCTAACTTTGGGCTTAGTTTGTTCTTCTTTTTCTAGTTCCCTGAGGTGTATCGCTAGGTTGTTTATTTGAGATCTTTCTTTTTTTTTTTTTTTCCTCCTGAGGAAGATTTGCCCTGAGCTAACATCCTCTGCCAATATTCCTTTTTTTCATATGTGATCTGCTGCCACAGCATGGCCACTGACAGGTGAGTGATGTAGGTCCATGCTGGGGAACCAAACCTGGGCCACCAAAGAGGAGTGCCCTGAGCTTAACCACTAGGCCACTGGGGCTGGCCTGATCTTTCTTTTTGCTTAATACAGATATTTATCACTATAAAGTTCCTTCTTAGAACTACTTTCACAGCATCCCATAGGTTTCGGTGTGTTCTATTTCCATATTTGCTTGTGTCAATATATTTTTTATTTTCCTTTTTATTTCTTCTTTGATCTATTGGTTGCTTGTGAGCGTGTTGTTCAATTTCCACACACATGTGAATATTTCAGCTTTCATCTTATTATTAATTTCTGGTTTTATATCATTGTGGTTGGAAAAGATACTTGGTATCATTCCAATCTCAAATTTCCTAGGACTTGTGGCTATTACACGATCTAACCTGTAGAATGTTCCATGTGTGATTGAGAAGAATGTGTATTCTGCTGCTTTTGGATGGAATGTTCTGTACATGTCTGTTAGCACCATGTGGTCTAAGTATGGTTCAAGTTCAAAGTTTCTTTGCTGATTTCCTGTCCGGATGATCTATCCATTGTTGAAAGTGGGGTATTGAAGTCCCCTGCTATTATTGTATTGTTGTCTATATCTCCCTTCAGATCTGTTACTTATTTGCTCAATATGTTTAGGTGCTCCAGTGTTGGATGTGTATATATTAACAATTGTTTTATCTTCTTGATGAATTGACCCCTTTACCTTTTGTGTCTCTAGTTAAAATTTTTGACTTAAAATATATTTTGTTTGATATAAGGATAGCTACTTCTACACTCTCTTGGTTTCCATTTGTGTGGAATATCTTTTTCCATCCCTTCGCTTGAGCCTATGTGTGTCCCTAAAGCTGAAGTGAGTCTTTTCTAGGCAGCATGTAGTTGGATCTCATTTTTTTATTCATCCAGCCATCCATGTCTTTTCATTGGAGATTTTAATCCATTTACATTTAGAGTAATTCATAAGTAAGGACTTACTAATGCCATCTTATTAATTGTTTTCTCTTCTTTTTTTGTAGTTTTCCTGTTCCTTTCTTCCTCTCTTGTTGCATTACTATGTAAATTGATAATTTTCTGTAGTGGTATATTTTAATATCCTTCTCTTTATCTTTCGTGAATCTACTGTAGATGTTTGCTTTGTAGTAAACATGAGGCTCACATAAAACATCTTATAGATTCAATAGTCTATTTTATACTGATAATTTTGATCACTTACAAAAATTGTACTCCTTTACTCCCCCCTTTTTATGTTTTTGCTGTCACAATTCACCTCTTTTTAGATGGTGTATCCATTAACAAATTATTGTAGCTATAGTTATTTTTAATGCTCTGTCGTTTAACCTTTATACTAGAGTTATGTGGTTAACACTCCACTATATTACAATATTAGAGTATTCTAATCTGGCTATATAGTTACCTTTTTCAGTGTTTTGTATATTTTCATATGTTTTCGTGTTACTGCTTAACTTCTTTTCATTTCAGCTTGAAGAATTCCTTTCAGCGTTTCTTGGAAGGCAAATCTAGTGGTAATGAGTTCTCTCAGCTTTTGTTTGTCTGGGAAAGTCTTTTATCTCTCCTTCATTTGTGATGGACAGCTTTGCCAGGTAAAGTATTCTTGGTTGGCAATTTTGTCTTTCAACACTTTGAATATATCATCGCACTCCCTCCTGGCCTGTAACGTTTCTCCTGAAAAATCTGTCAACAGCCTTATGGGGGTTCCCTTGTAAGTCACAAGCTGTTTTTCCTCCTGCTGCCATTAAGATTCTCTTTGTCTTTGATTTTTGACAGTTTTATTATGTGTTGCACAGAAAAGCTCTTTAAGTAGATTTTGTTTTGTGACCTATAAGCTTCATTAACTTGGATATCCAAATATCTCCTCAGATTTGGGAAGTCACTATTTCTCTAAATAAGCTTTCTGTCCCTTTCTTCTAGACTTCTCCTGGAAATCAAATAATTCACATATTGGTTCTTTTGATGGTATCTTATAGATCATGTAGGATTTCTTCACTCTTTTTTATTCTCTTTTATTTTTGCTCCTCTGATTAGATAATTTCAATAGATTTGTCTTGTGCTTACTTATTTCTTCTGCTTAGCCAAGTCTACTGTTGAAACTCTCTATTGAATTCTTCAGTTAACCATTATATTCTTCAATTCCAAATTTTCTGTTTGCTTCTTTTTTGTATTTTCTATCTCTTTGTTGAACTTCTCATTTTGTTATTGTACTGTTTTCTTGGTATCATTAAATTGTTTAATGTGTTCTCTTGTAGCTCTCTGAGTATCTTTAGAATAGTTATTTTAAATTCTTTGCTGGGTAATTCCTGAATCAATTTTTTGGCGGCCAGTTACTGGAGGTTCACTGTATCCTTTTGGTGGCATCACATTTCCTTGATTCTTCATGATCCCTGTGGCCTTGCATAGTTGTCTGCACATTTAAAGAAGCAGTTACCTCTTCCTAACTTTAAGAGGGACTTCAGTAAGGAAAGACTTTCACTTCTGGGTGGGGCCATGCTGGAGTGAGCTGTAATCTGGGATCTAGTGGTGCAGGGTGCCAAGTGCAGGGCTGTGTGGTGGCACCAGGTCCTGGGTCCTCTTCAGCTCGGGAAACTGAGTCTACAGCATTGACAACTGTCTGGTCACTGGCGAGCAGTGCTGGGGGTCCACAGTGGCTGCAAGGGCTGTTGGGGTCATCAGAAGCACCTCCAGGTGAAGTGGCTGGGGATCAAGGCAGGGAGCAGTGGTGGCCAGAGCTGATTGTGTTCATAGAGTTGGCTGATAAGGCTGGCTGCCAGTGCTTACGTAGTAGCAGGGGCCAGTCACAGACACACATGTAGTGGTGGGGGATAAGGCAGACAGAAAGGGCTGGGGCCAACAGCAGGCACACTGGTAGCTGTGAGGGCCCTGGCTGTCAGTGTGTACTACTGTGGCTACTGGGTCTCGACAATGGTGTCCAGCAGTGGAGGCCAGCGATGGGAGTCATGCTGGGGGTGTGCAGGTGCACAGCTGGAGGGGCTAGCTGCAGATAAGCACAGTAGTGACAGAAAATAGGGCCTAATCTGTGCCCACAAGCATCTGCAGGGCCCCTGGCTGTCCGGCATGCTCTCTTGTGGCTGTAGTTTTCATCCTGGCATGTGCACACAGTGGAAGGCAGTGACATGTATCAGGTCAGCAGCATGCAATTGTACAGATACAGGAGTTAACCCCAAGTGCGTGCAAGGTGGTGGGGGTCAGTCACAGGTGTCTAGGCTTGTGTCTTGCACTTATGCAGCTGCAGAGGCCTGGGCTTGCTGCCAGTGTGGTTTCTGGGCTCCAACAGGGACAGGTGGGGGTGGAAAGAGGGAGGCAGCGGGGAGGGACTCAGGTGGCTATGTCAGCAAACATGATTACCCACGAGACAAAAGCTCGTGGAGAAATCTGCAAGAGGACTGTGGCAGCTGTGCTAGCCACTGCCTCCTTCTTCAGTGCCTAAGCTGCTGGATTTGTCTGCAGAGCAGGTCACTGTGAGCTGTGATTTCTCCTGCTGCATGGCTGCTATTGGTAGCCCCCGCTTTTCTTCCTTGTTCCTCTCCACATCTCTATATGTCTCAGCTGTGTCAGTGAAATTGAAGAGGGACCTTTGTGCAGTGCCCCAAAAGGCTGAGAAAGCTGGTTGCTCACCCCATTCTTCCTTTCTTGATGAGGTTAACTCTTTCTAACTGAGGAATTCTCTCTTGGCCATGAGCATTGTTGGCTTGGAGAATGGGATGATGAAGGTAAAATAAAGCTTTCTTCTCTTTCTGTGTGGTTACTCTCCGATTTTTTTGTTCCACTGTGCTGCTGAAGTTTCTTAAGTGGACTCTAGAGCTCTCTCAGAGCTATTTTTGTTTATAGGTAGCTGTCTAATTGTTGGTCTTTGGGGAAGACAGAGACTGGGGTCTCCTACACCACCAGCTTCTAAAAAAGACTTCTGTATACTTTCACATTTAGAACTTTATAAGGGTGTCTATTATAATTAACTTTAAGTTCATCTCAAACGTTCAACCTAAAAACATTTTTATTATATCAAGTTACTCAACAATGTGTCATCCACAAATTTGACGAGACAGTCTTCCAAGTATATCAAGGAACAGACAGAAAATGCTAGCCCCAGAAATCTCCTTATAGATTGACAATAATTCCATTAATCCTACTCATTGTAGCCTAGCAGTTAAGAGCAGAGACTCAAGGTCCACACTGCCTGTATTCGAATGAGTGCTAGCTCTATTGTTGGCAATGGCTTTGTGATCTTTGCTCAGCTGTAAAATGGGGAGCGAAATTAGGTTCTATCTTGTAGGGTTGTGGTGAGAGTTAAATGGCTTAAAGCATGGAAAAACACATAGAACTGTGACAGACACATGTGAAATGTACAATAAATAGGACTGTTAGTAGTATTACAGTTCTTCAAACATCTATAACTCTACCTATCTCCACTGTCAACTTTCCCATTTGTTACCATCTTTCTCTTAAATACATCAAAAGAGATAATTACTTCGGAGAGTATACAATAAAAATAAAGAATGCATAGTTTCAAAAAGCGTGCAGTTTCAAGGTTTTTGTATCTTTCCTGTGAATTTATCTTAGAATACAGAAATTTGAAAATTCCTACATTTATGACAACATCTATCTATAGAAGATGACATTTTGTGCAGAATTTTTATTTAGGTACTCTCTTTTCATCAGAATATTTGTCCCCTGACAGCTTTAAGTGTCTTTAAATATTTTTACGTTGTTATGAGACAAAATAAGAGTAAATTCTGTCTGATTTAATAATGCACATTCCAAGGATCTTTCCAAAATATAAATTGTTCCTGCTCCCATTTTATTACCTGTTACATAATATTAACATACATAACAGATGAGTCTCAGAAGAGTATTATAATATTAATTTTGATTTGACTTTGATTAGATAGATATTCTCTCTTCCACTATTTATTATCCATGCTAATACTATAATAGGCTTTTGTGTATAATAATCAAAGATTTATTATGTTACCAGTTTTTAAAATATCCGTGGTGTCATGTATTGAATTATGATCAAAAAGTATGCTAGTTTGGGTGGAGGAGTTTTTTTCAACTCTGAAAAAGTGATATTCTTTATAAAAAGAGGCAGTGTTTTTAAAGTCTACACCATTATTTGAAAAATATGAATATATGTATTATTCTTAAATAGCTGCAGATGGAAAGATAATACTTTCCATTAGAAGACATACCAACATTACTCTCATAAATTTCCCATACAGTCAGCTTCAGAACAATCATACATTGTCAATCATTCCTTATGATTTAAAGGGTAAATGCTGATTTAACATTTTTATGTCTATTTTCTTAATGTTCCAGATTTTTAACTAGTAAAAATATGCTAGATAAGCATTTACATATAATTTTTTAAAAATTTGGAATAGTTTGAGAAAACATTGGATTTAGAAATTCCTTCCCTCTGTGCTGCTTTGTGCCATGGGCGAAACGTAATTAAGCAGAACGTGCTTAGCTTCCTTTCCCACAGCCCAGCCACAAAGTGAGGAACATTGCATTTTGTTTTTCTCAGATAGTTCTTGTGATGTCCAACATAAAAAAGTGCAAGCTGGGTCCTTGTGTTCCTTCTCACTATTGAGTTTTCCTTCTGACCATTGAGTTATACAAGCAGCAAATTTGCAATGAATCCTGGAAAGAGTGGCATGATGAAAGAAAATCATTCGGATAACATAGTCTAACGACTTTACTCTCAAATTAAATACTTCTGGATAGAATTGCATTTTGATATGAAATGTTTCCACCAAATTGACATTACTTTAGGGAAAATTTTTGAGTTAATCCTGTGGGTTTTTTTCCCTAACATATTTGTTGCAAAAGAAAAAACACACATTTATGTCATGCATGAAATGCCAATCAAATAGATAACACTGTGTTAAAGCCTTTTAGTCAACTAAGAACATTAAAACTAGAAATGAGAAATTTGTCGTGGGATGATTCAAACTCTTTTTTGATGACAAAAAAAAATTGTCTCACTGCATGTTTCACAGCATATAAATTCATTAGCCCTATAAACTTCAGTGGCTCATGTCACCCTTTTCCTTCACTCATTGGCATGTAGAAAGTTTAAAGGGCACTATTCTAAATATTCTGTGCATATACAAGCAATGACCGTGCAGGGAGTTCTCCATAATCTTTTTTTTTTGGGGGGGGAGGAAGATCAGCCCTGAACTAACATCCATCCTAATCCTCCTCTCTCTGCTGAGAAAGACCGGCTCTGAGCTAACATCTATTGCCAATCCTCCTCCTTTTTTCCCCCCAAAGCCCTAGTAGATAGTTGTATGTCATAGTTGCACATCCTTCTAGTTGCTGTATGTAGGATGCGGCCTCAGCATGGCGGGAGAAGCGGTGCGTCCGTGTGCGCCTGGGATCCAAACCCGGGCCGCCAGTAGCGGAGTGCGCGCACTTAACCGCTAAGTCACGGGGCCGTCCCCCTCCATAATCTTTTGAACCATCTTAGAAAAATGGGTTGTAAGCTACATGAGGGAAAAGATTCTGCTTTTAAATATCTTTTTTGTTTGTGTGTGAGGAAGATTAGCCTTGAGCTAACATCCGTTACCAATCCTTCTTTTTTTTGCTGAAGAAGATTGGCCCTGGGCTAACATCCGTGCCCATCTTCCTCTACTTTATATGGGACACTGCCACCGCATGGCTTGACAAGTAGTAGTGCATTGGTCCGCACCTGGAATCCGAACCTGTGAACCGCGGCCACTGAAGTGGAGTGCATGAACTTAACCTCTATGCAACCGGGCTGGCCCTAAATATCTTTTTATTCTATGCTCTCTTACCCTCAATCACACAGCGTTTGTACATCTTGCATGTTCAATAAATGCTTATTTGACTAGGAATTAGAAGAGTTAGCCCCATTAAGCTTTCTGTGTTCTGAATATATGAGGAGTGCACCATAGCTTCTGTAGGTGTGTCTTGCACAGTCCACAATGTTAACAGAGTCAAACAACAGAAACGATGTCTTAGGTAAAAAATCTCCAGAATTACCTGAAAAGAGAATAAACTATGAACATGCAAAGGACAAATTAGGGGTGAAATAAAAGCAAACAGCTATTGTCATATCTAAGACAAACAAACAAACAAACAGAGGGAAAGACCTCAGTCTTTTACAGTATGAGGAACCTGAAAATCACGGCCAGTCATTACTGAGGACTTTGAACTACTGGGTTCAAAATCTTAAGAAGGATCTAATATGACCAAGCAATCTTTATAAAGGATCCCTAGTAAAAATCTCAATATTTATTGAAGTAGATAATGAAATTCTACCATAAGCAAGTTAAGCAGCATCAGAATTGAACAGGCTAGGTGATGACACATATACACACAATTATAAAACATAAGAAAATGCATGGCATATAAAGCTAATCATAACAAATACCCATTCCATTTTTATGAAAAAAAACAAAAACCTGACTTGAATTAAAACAACCTCTGGAGGTAGACTAATGTATATAATAAAAAACGAGTAAGTGTAAGGCGTGGGAAAAGTTCAGACATTCCTTCTGCATATTGAATCAATTAATAGCATGTACAAGGAAACCCTGATTATTTGAAGGAGTGGAGAAAAATGACTTGATTCTTTACAAGTAGTACAGACTATTATTAGTATTCCAGATACACTGTGTGGTAGAGAGTCCATCATAAGCTTTGATCTGTCTGTATCCACAGCTGGAAACTCTGTGCCCTGCTCTGGAAGCAGCACGACCTGACAGTCACCTCCATCAGGAAACTGAGTTAATGGTTGCAAATGTTAATCAGTGGACCAAAGCACAAAAGTGAGAGAAATTGTGTCCTTTTAAAAATCTGATTTCATTTATTATGGACCAAACCAATTAAAACATTCATAATTTACTTCTCAACTTACCCCATACTTTTTATCTATAGATAACTCCCTGATCTTTCTTTTTTTCTCTTTCTTTTTTTCTTTCTCTGTTTCTTTCTTTCTTCCTTTCTTCCTTCCTTCATTCCCCCCCCCTCCTTCCTTCCCTTTTTTCTCCTTTCTTCTTTCCTTTCTTTCTATTTCTGTCTCCCCTCTTTCTTTCTCCTCTCTCTCTCACTTTCTCTTTTTTCCTTTTTGAAAATTTGTATGTTTTAGCTTAAAGAATAACCAGTGTTTCAAGTGATTAGTTAGAGTAAAAAGTCACTTAAAATATATATATAATATAATTTTAATTTGCACACCACACACATACATGGGCAGGTGTGCACACATACACATGTCCATTCCCAATGCTGTTGGAAACTTTTTTAAATAATAGAAACTTAAGGAACATGACCAAATTAGAGCTATCATACAAGTTTGGTTTATTCTACCTCTAACAATGACAATGACACCAAGGCAAATAAGCCAAAACAAGCAAACTGACATTTCTGTCTTAATTCTTATGTGCCCAGACAGTCCTGCACTTTCACAACGGCTGCTGAGGGAGTTTCTAAAATGTGCTGGGATTCTACAGTTTTGAAAATAAAATCTTCCGCAGAATATTCTTTCTATTAAGCTGATTATTATAATAAAAAAATATTTCATGGTGAATGGCAAGAAATGCTCTAACAGAAACAAAGAGTACTTGGTAAAAGTCAGAGAATCTATGTTTGACAATTTGAACAGAAAGTGAAATTAACGTTTCTCTAGAATTCTCTTAGAGGAGGAAAACGACTGTCTTTGCATGCAACACCTAACTGCATAATTCATGATGCTAATCAAGTTTAAATGACCACATTTCAAGCTGAATATGTCTAACCTTTTAAGCATTTAACATTTGTTCATGAAAAATGAAGGGGGCGTTAATGCAATTTACTGGTGCGCCAAATTCACAGAGGATATATCTGAAATTACCCCTCCCAAATATTACTCCTCCTTTTCCTACAATTTCTACACTCCCCTGGCCCCACCCCCCCGAAGCATTCTCTCCAATTGTCTTCAATTATGTAGCAATTAGTATTTCCTAAGCTTTTTCACTAGCATTGCTTCAAATATCTTGGTAAATGTTTCATTGCCTGGAGCATCAGCCCTACCCATACTGGAAGCATTGATATCCTTTACTCTATAGGGTTTGACCTTTGTCCTCTTTGTCATGCTTGCTTATTAAGTATATAATAAGCAGATATTCTTTCCCAGCTGTGGTATATTATGGCACTTTTTGTAATGGAAACTACACTTATAATTACCCTCCAGTGTTAATTCTAATGTTAGTGCCAATGTCACTTAAATTTTAAGATTAAAATTTTAAATTTAAATATGAATTACTGAAAAAAATGGGTCAATGTTACTTTCATCATTCCTAATTCCCGAAGTGGTGAAGATAGAGCATGTAATTATGCCTTGTCTCTCAGAATCTGAGCACCACGATCTGTTGGCTACCATTTAACCAACCTATCCTAGCATTCTAGGGCACTTAAACTCCAACTGTTTAGAAGTCCTCATGTCTAAACTCTCTGGGAAATATTTTGCCTCCAAACATTATATGTCCTTGTAGTACCTCACAGTTTTCTACTACCGCTCATGTAATTTAGTATCAATTGTAGATATATTTATGCATTCATGCGATTTATTTTATTGACTGCTTTGGGGCATTGACTTTTTAGTTTTATTAATAAGATGCCAAAGACTTGAAGATAGTTTAAATATTTACCTAAGGCAGAGTTAATTAGGCTAAGTAGTGCTGTTTTTTTGCTTCTGAAAATATACATGATTGACTAATAAAATTTTTATTCCAATCTACAAACTCTTTAAGGTTCTCTGGATTTCCTCTGAATTTTGATGATTTTTTGCTCTTGTTTTTGACCATTTTGTATTATCACCATTACTTTATTTTCTTCTGTTAGATGTAATTGCACCAGCTTCCAGTTACCAAGCTTCCTTCCCAGTTAATTTTCTTTTACTTTTTGAGTCACTTTATTTCTGTAATTTTTTCATTTTATAACTGATATACATTTGATAAAAGATAATCTTTTATCACACTTTGTGGGAATTATTCACCTCAGCAGTGCTATATGAGGACTGTCTTCAAAAGATTTAGAATAGCTCCAACAAATTCTCATTTGTCTTTAATTTTGCCAACACAATGTATAAGGATGATCTGCTATATTGGGTTACTCTATAAAGACGCTTTGTGAGACCTTAATTATTAAATAATGAATTCAGAAATATAGTTTTGTCAGTTCGCTTTTCCTGTGTAACATGTCACCACCAAATGCAGTGACTTTAAACAACAATCATTTAACTCATGATTCTGTTCGTCTGTTGGGTATTTATTATTTTCCAGGTGACTTGATTCACACTGGCTTAGCTGGCTCTTGTGTGTGATTACCTAGCAGTAGGTGGAAAACTGACTACAGGCTGGGTGACCTAGAACATGCTCGCTCATATGTGAGAGGTTTGGCAGACAGCTGGCCATGGAGACAGGGACAACCAGGCTGCATGTTTCTTATCATCATGCAAGTTATCCCAGGCTTCTTGGGATTGCAAGAGCCATAGGAGAGCAAGCTCCAACATAGAAGCACTTTCCAAGCATCTAATTTGGAATTTTTTTTTGCTAATATATTTGCTAATATAACATTGCCCAAAGCAACTCAGAAAGCTAGAAAAGATATAAGGGATAAAGAAATAGGCTTCTTGCTGGGTGAGGAAGAATGTATGGACATTTTTGTAAACTATCCCACATTGAACTAGAGTTTAGAATTCCAATCCTTGCTCTGTCTGTGACCCTAGCCCAGTCATTTTGCTGCTCTGCTTTTCGGCTTCTCCTGTAAAACGAAATGTTGAATTACATGAAGTTCAAGTCTTTCCACTTCTTTTGTTTAAAAAAAAATTCTCAAAGGAACATTGAAAACCAATATTTACCATACCATTTATTTTCCATTATAGCCAAAAAAATTTTTGACATATAAAGTGTTGTAGTCAATTGATAAATTCACTTTTAGAAAATTCAAATTCAGTTTTTGAAAACATAAATTTAAAAATATATAAATTAGAAAATGTGCTTACTTTTATTTATTGGGTTTTGAGACAGTTGAAAGGAGAATTTCCATTGATGAATGATGCAATACTTCAACTCTCTATAGAAACTAAAAAATAGTAAGTAATTAGAATTTCAGTGTCTAGTGTCAATTCATATTCAAATAGTTGGCTATCAGAACACGGAATGTCCTTTCAATATCTTAATTTAAAAATTACTGTATACGTATAATTTAACAGGACAAGACGTGGACTTTTCTGAATCAGCAAGTTGAATCCATTCTTTCTGCCATTAGATCTTTGAATAGTCTTGAGGATTTAGGAATATTTCACATTTACAGTCTTTTCTCATGCGTGCAGACTGGGGAAAAAAACATATTGCTTCTGTTGACCTGATGGCTGAGTTCAAAATGCAAGAAAGCCGAACTGGAGAGAAGCTGCCAAAGGCAACTTGCTAAACCTTCCTGATTTCCAGTCTCCTTAACACTGTCCTCACTCTGAAATCCTTAGTCATCAAGATGAACCCTGCACCCTTTCTCACCATGTCCAGCCAACAATCCACTGCTGAGTACCCCATTGTCCTTGACATTAAATTTGAAACTAGCTACATATATTTATTCCTCACATGCAGGCATGTTCTCTGGCCAAAATTTGAACGAATGAGCACACGGTTTGGAATCACCAAATTCTTATTTTGAGTATTGGCTTTGCAGCTTTATGAATATAATTAGACAATTCCAGTCAAGGTCTCGAAACCTCAATTTTTCTACTATTACAATGGAGTTGATAGTACCTTTTTTTGTAAGGTTGTTGGAATATTACATGAAATTACTTTTAGCAAAATGCCAAAGTAGGAATTCAATAAATTGGAAGGATTATTTCCCTTACAAAAATGAGCCATTTTCCTGGAATATTGTTTCTAAACCTCTAGTGCCTTGTGGGATTTTACTTTGTTGAGTAGACAAACAGTTACATGAGTCTAGGCGATTTTCTGTAGTCTGTACTACCTTTATGATAAATCATCTACCAAGGACTTTTAATGGATTGGTAAACCAAAATAAACAGACCATTGTCTTTGAATTGGTTTGTTTATGTTACTAATATTCAAGTAGTTTATTTCATATTTCTTAATTCATATTATTAAATGACAATTATAATGATAACATTATTGCAAATAAAGACAAAAAATTGTTATTTTTATGATAATTTCTCCCCCTCAATTACTTTAGTAGTCATCATGTTTTTATATCAGCATTTCTGGAGTTTTGAAGGATTAAGAGCTAAAATTAATGGCATTGTCTGTCAGGATAAAATTATGCCTATTATTAAGCTTCTCATATTTACTCTATTCTGGAACATTTTAGGGAGAGCATTTGTCAAAACCAAACATATTTGGGGGTAAAAAGAACTGCACTGTAGACTACAACAGCTAGGAATGGAAACTTTGTCGAATGAGAAAGACTCATGGAACACCTAGCCAAACTTTCAAGGCACAACTCGCTTCCTTGTATACTCTTTCTGAACTGTCTGAACTTTGTTCTCCAGAAGCATCTTGTTCATACCAGGGGTGTGAACTCAAGTCCCAAAGAAATAGTCAGAAATTTTTGTTTAGACTTTCATAAGCTTATTTCTTTGTTTTTATATGAAGACAAAATTACCTTGATATATAATTTAACAATACAGGAAAATTCTCTAGAATTAATTTGAGTCATGTGCCCCTTGAATTTTTTTCTTTGTCCGAGTACTTGCATACAGACAACTTTCAAAACATTTTAAGCAAAACGATATGCACTTACTAAGTGGAACTATTTATGTCTTCATTCAGCAACACCAAAATTTCACCAGCCCGGATTATAGCAATCTGCCCGTTTGGTCACAAAAACCACAGGGACAATGTCATTCTGAACCCTGACTACTATATTTACAGGCATAATCTGGAATCAGAGTTGATTCTGTGACTATTTTTTGGGAGGCTCTTATTCCGTTAGGACAAATATTCTTTGGCAATATACTAGAGAATTTGCAGAACTTTTGGACATTCTTGGAATGGAGAAAACTGACATGCAGTTGTTTAGGCCAGATCATCACTTGGAAATACTTATCAAGACTTTCATGATGGCACACATACTTTCTGGATTATTAGCTTAAAACAAAAGAGTATGCTATCGGTCTCAAGGAATCCTGATTTTGTTATGATATGAAAAGAAATAATGGAATAATAAAATAATAAATAAAACAGAGAGAAATAGCATTATTGATTCATCAGGCATACTATAGGAAAAAAATTGACATAAATACTATTTCCTCTTCTTTATCACTAGGCCCTATATAAGGAGGAGTTCCTCTTAATTGAAGAGCATATTTCTAAACTAATGTGACCTCAGCAGCATATGAGTTTCTGTACAGCCTTTCTATTTTTGCTGTTTAATATACATACTAGATAAATAGCTAGCATAATAAAACTCTTCTATTTTTCCTAAGAACTAGCTATACAGATTTGTAATACTTCAAATTCTCTACTTTAGTTTTAGCAATGTTTGTGAACTTACCTTGGAAAAGATTTTTTTAGTAAAATTTTGAGAAAAGTAAGCTGCATCTTATGGCTTTTATAATTATTAAAAACATGGAATGATAATTTCTGTTTCTTCCCAGAAACTTTACGTTACCTATGAGGGTATGGGAATTACAAACATTCCTTTTGGCAATTGAAATTGTTTTTAATATAAAAAACATGTGCAAATATCTATTATTCTCAAAACACTTCTGAAAAATATGCAAATGTCTTGGGTCTCAAAATATTAAGGTTGTCCATTTTCCTCCATTTCCCAAATGCCTACTTATTTACTTTCATGTATGGGTGATATTCTAAACCTTGGTTTGTTACCAAATTAAATTAAGATCAGAGTTAATTCTCCCTTGTTTCATATTCAGAACCCTTTTAAGGTATGTGCAAATTTAAGGTCTTCCGATTGAAGGATACAAACCAAACAGTATATGATCCATTTAAAGTTTATTTTTTTAGGAAAATAGATTTTTAAAAGCTAGCACTTGATTAAATAAATGAATACTTGCATTTATTCATTTGTGTTGTTCATATGTTCATAATGATTCTTTGTAAAAATCAGTTTTATTTTATGCATATGTTGTTACAAATTAATCTTATATACGCCATATTCGAGTTTTGCTCTGTTGATTACAACCTTTAATGAAAAATAAACTAATCATATTTCATTATAATCCCAAAGGTTGAAACAAAACTGTGATTCTAATATGAAAGCTTTAAAGAATTTTTATCTATCAAAGCTGGTAGAAAAGCAATCATTTCAAGCACATAGTCATTAAGGGATACTTGATTAATTTATTCCTGCCTTTTAATACATGTGAAAAATTATGTTTGACAAACAAAGGAAATCAAGCCAAATATTATTTTACCCTTTACTTGACTGTTATGTGTGCGAATGGCTCATTAAATTGACTGAAACGACTTGCTTCATACTGTGGCTTGTATAAAGTGTTAGCCTTTAGTAATTCCTTTAATTTTAAGTACATATCATACTGTACAAGAATTTTAACGTTTACTATCTACTCAATTCTTACAACATTCTTGTGAGGTAAGTAAAATTATGACTATAACTTGATTTGTTAGCTAAAGGCACAGCTATTAAATGGGGAGCCATTAAATGGACTTGAATCTTATCTTCTCAGAAAAACATTTGATAAATGGATAAAATTGGGCATTGAATAGGAAGTAAAAGCACCTTTATGATTATGAAATACAGGAAGAGACTAGTAAATGAAACCAACTTGTCCCTTATATAGAGAGTATTGAAAGTTAACAATTATAAAACTAACATATGAGAGGAACCCAGAAGAAAGAATGGGTCCTTGGCTCTAGGAAGATTTGATTGCTGGTATTAGCGTACATAAACATGTGTGAAATCTCATACTCTCTTGCTCTCATTCTCTCTCTCTCCTTGTTTCTGTGTGTCTCCCCTCTCTTCTCTATCTATGTCATCAGCATCGTCTATCTATCCATCCATCTATTACTTACCTATCTGCCAATCTCTTATGTCACACATTTCTTTGTCACCGTTTCTCCACTTCCCCAGCCTTGTTTGACTTAATAACAAATAATGAACAAACTGGTGTAAAATAGAGGGCTCAAGGGAGAAAGAGTTGATGTTGTAGTCTTGGAAATTGAAAACAAGATTATCAGCGTCTGAATAATAGATGGGAATGGATGTTAATTCTACGAATAGAATCATAAATTCCATTCAGTGTGAGGCAAATTACAAAAAAATTGCAGTACTTTTAATGGCTTAACCAGCTGTGAATTGAAGGACATGCAATACACATGGAATTTATTTTTTTATATTTTCTGCAGCATATGCAAGGACTTAGTTCCCCATCATCACTCATGGCAGTTGTTCAGCTAATTTTTGGCAAGTTGTAGAAACAATGTCTCCATAGTCACCAAGTGGCTCATTTCTTTTATATAATGAACACCATTTAGCATTCAAAAATAAAGACACATATCAAATGGATTGCACAAATAAAAAGAGTGCACGATGGAGTGGGAAGCCACTAAATTACTACCCACCAGCTTTTCCATTTTATTGCCCATGTGAACTAAATTGAACAATTCCAGATGTTTCAGGGCTTCTGATAGATACAAGATAATCTTCCTCTTTATCACTCTCCCTGGTCAAATAGTTCTTCATTTTCTAGCATTGCTACTACTTGCAATTGTAAAGGAAAGAAAAGGCCAGTTAATTGTAGCTTTCAAGGCCACCGACAGTCCACATTCTGATCCCTTGATTTTTTTTCTCCTCTTGATCTTTTTAATAATTTTTAGTAAAATGGCCCTTATTTAAGGTGGCAAAATCAGAGGTCTCAATTATAAAATACTTTAGAAAATACTTTTTAGGCATGAGTTATCCTGGCATTTGACTTACTTCTCTATACCTTTGTGTGTATAACTAGAGACTTGAAGTATGTTTGTGTATTTGCTTGCCAGTTTTTGGGAGAAAGAATGTCAATGTTACTGGGCTCTAGGGACCTCAATCAAAACATGGTTCATTTCAGTGTGTTTGGGTAGATGGGCTTCAAAAAGAAGCACTCTGACTTTCTAACCAGAATACTTTTTAAGCTGTGGTTAAGGGAGTTATTTGGTTTTCTAATTTCACTGTCATAATTTTTTTGATCTCCTTTGTTTTAATGACTGAAGTGGGATAAGCAAAAATCACTCTTAGTATTAGCATTTTTAAACACATGTACCCAAACTATTACTTATGGGTAGTATAAAATTAAAAATTTTATATCCAAGTGTTATTGACATAGATGCTCTCTTTTTATTCCTCAAGAAAAAAGAAAAATCCTTATAAAGTAGCTAGAAGTGATAATCATTACTTTTTAGTTATTTGTATTAATGTTTGTAATTTAGGGTGGAAATATACATTGAAAGAAGTAACATATCTAATTTAAAAGTACAAGTTTAACGTTTTTTTATTAAATCTTCAAAGTACTATTTAAATACATTTTAATGCTTGCTCATCAAAGTAGGTAATGGGTATAGAGAGAACTAAATTTTGGAAAGTATACCGCCTATACACTAACTTTTTTTCCGAGGTCCATCTGGATATATTATATATCCTAATACAATAGACGGGGAAATAGTCTCCTTAACAAACTCATGGTAGCTTGGCTTGCATGGTTTTCTTAAGGGTGAGAGACTATCATTAAAATACCTAATTTCAGGTTCCTTCCTTTGTCTCATTTACAAATCACGACAGTGATTAATGCCATGATTAATATCATTTTTAGATAGTAAATATAATCTTCAAGAGATTTAAGTAAACTATTCAAGGTCTTATACTTTTAAGGGGTGAAATTTTACTCTTCCAAAGATGACAACAAACTCACGAAGAAAAAGAATAATAAAAAAATATAGGACTAGGAGAGAGAGTTTTCCAGAGACATGAATAGGATGACCATTTAACTTATCATTCAAACCAGGATGCTTTTGAGAATAAAACGGGAAGCTGTTAATAATTACGTAGGGACCTGTGTATAAACTGGGACTCTTCTGGGGCAAACCAGGACATATTCTAACACCAGACATAAGGGACCCGAGACATTCAAGACGTGCCACGGTTTGAATTTAAACAGAGCCAAAAGGAGCCACTTCAGTTCTGATCAATTAAGTAATTTATTTGTCATTCTGAATACAAAGGAAATATGTTCTTCAGAGCTTACCAAGAACTAGACACTTCACTGGTTGTTGGGGTTTTTGACAGAGATTAAGGAAGATATGATCCTATCTCCTTTGGAGAGCTTTCAGGCAAATGGGAGGAAAAGGACAAGTAAGAAAGGAATAAAGAAAGTAGTTATAAAGGTGATACCTCCCATGAAGGAATGATGTGCACCCATAAACACAAAGGAGAGGCAATTATGCCTTCTGCACCCCAGTATCAGTGCGTCATTGGTTCAAGTCTGGGAGAGGGGGGCAGGTTGGGGAGAAAAGCCTGCTCTTTCAGATCTTGTGATGGGTGAGAGCAAGTCTCAGAGAAGCGGGTGGTGTGACTTGTTATCAGAAAGAACATACAGCAACTTGGGTTGGATCCACTACGTGAAATAAGAAGGAAACCCTTTCAGGCAAAGGAAAAAGCAAGTATATCCAAGGTTGCAAAATTTTTGCAGGTCATGGGACTTCTGCATAGCTCTTGTGAACTGGGGGAAAGCAGGTGGAGAGTGGGGGTGAGTCAGGAAATGGGTTTAACTCAGGTGGAAGCCAAGTCACTCAGGGGCTGTGCAGAGCATGGGGAGCTCATGAGTTTAATCCTCAGGGCTGTCAGATGCTACCAAGGGTTAAAGGAAAATCAGTGACATGATTTGATACAAGTTTTAAAAAGAATTACTCTGGCTTCATTCTTTATCCCTTTGTGTTAATCAGCAACTCCATTAACATCCTACACCATGTTCAGATTAAAAAAAATAAACAAAATTTAGCCATTGCTATAACTTTTTTCCTCTTCCTTCTTATCCCTCTACTTTTGTTAAGTAGGTACTAATCACTTTAAAACATAAGTCTGGCCAGACCACAAGAGTCCAACTCTCTTGGCACACGTTTGTTATAAGTCAGTAGTTGGGTGGTATTTTCTTCGTGTTGGTAAAAGTGAAGTGGAGATTTTTTCAAAAATGGTTATTTAGAAATCTGACTACTAGAACAAAACAAAATTTTTCGATTCCCATTGTGGTGAGCAAACTTCTAAGATGATTCTCAATGAAGCTTACCTCCTGGTACTCATGGCCTTGTGCAATTCGATCCCCTCAAGTTTCGACTGATCCTAGTGACCAATAGAATAGAGTAAGTTGATGGAGTGTCATTTCTGTAATTAGCTTACGAAGGAGTGTAACTTCCATGTTGCCAGGAGATTCTCTCCAATGCTGTCTTGCCTTGCACACTTTGATAAAGCAAGCTACCATTTGGAGAGGCCTAAGTGGCAAGAAACTGAGGGGGGCCTCTGACCAATAGCCAGTGGGAAACTGAATTCTGCCAATGGTCGCTGGGCTTGGAAGTAAATCCTTCACCACTAGGACCTTCATATGAGACTCCTGTCTGATGCCTTGATTGCAACTTTGTGAGAGACCCTCAGGCAGAGCATCTAGCTAACTCATACCCAGATTCCTGACCCACAGCAACTGTAAGGTAAGAAATGTGTCTTGTTCTGAGTTGCTAAATTTTGTTGTAATTTGTTTTGCACAAATAGATAATTAATACACAATGAAATACAGTTTTACTCTCTTAAAACAGGGATTGTGGCCTGTTCTTTTATCTCTTTCTGTAACGTAGGATTTGAGAACCCAACAGACAGGGAGCATAATGCATTATCCTTAAGGCTTTGAAGGTCGGTAATTGTGTTTGAATAAAAAGGCACAGATTTTTAAGCATTAGTTACCTTCAAATGATGAAAAATTAATGTTTCATTTTGCCTTTTAAGGAAAATATATAACCTTTTTTCAGTACTTTTAAGACTCAGTTTGAAGTATGTTTGTGAGCAAGACATCAATCGTTTCATAGTCCCTCTGAAATGCAATGACTGTCTTTCTCAATGATTTTATTAGGTCAGATTCTCTAGAAACAGAGGCTGAAACTGGGGTTCTTGTTCAAGTGTTTTATTGAGGGAGTGCTCTCAGAAGAGGAGAGAGGGAAACAAGATAGGGCAGGGAATGAACTAAATAAAGCCCTTGTCTCAGTTGGAGATTAACTGGAGTCTGAGCTCATGGAATTTCTGGAAGACAACTACACCACAGAGTTAGTTTCTCTCTTGAAGGAGTGACCCAGCCTTTCGTATCCTGCTGACAGTCACTTATTGAAGTAAGGGGAACATGGCCTCCATATAGAGGAAGCCCCCAGTTGGGTGAGGGCAATTCTCAGAGAAAGCAAATGCTCTGAGCTGTTATTAGCCAACACTCAGGGAAGCTAGGGTATAGGCACCCCAACTAAAGGACGGGGCACCAATAGTATCCACTACGAGGGTGGTATATTCTGATTCTTTCTTTCCCTGTTCAGATATGCTGGAGAAATGGACAGATACAACATTTTTAGTATGACACTTCATAGAAGTTATCTATAAATGTTAACTTTAGGATAATAAACCTTTTGAAGATAGATGTAATTTCTTTTGGGGAGTATGTAATCAATCAGTCAAGTATTCATTGAGGAACTTTTGTATGCAAACCAATTACTGAAGATTTTAGGTGATGCAAAGATGTTTTGTCTTTAAACATTTTATAACCAGGCTATGAGGAAAGAAGACATTTTGTAAGTTACTAATTTTGCAAATAACTAGATGTTAAATTAGTATTTGATTAAAATTTCTTGGGCTTTCACATATCTCTCTTTTTCTTAGAGAGATAAAAACCTTTCAGACTTTTCCCCTGTTGACACAAATTATTTGTATTATAATATTTTTAATATTCAAAAACTTAAAATTAGGTCTTCATATACACATAGTGATTAAAATTTAGTTGGAATAATTTTAAAAATTGTCATGATCAAGAATATGGTTATATTAATTTTAAATTATTGTTAAATGAAATCACAACAACGAAATCATAGAGCTTCCAGGACCCTCAAACATCTCTCAACTCCTAGTAGCCTGTTAAATCTAAATGGAGAAAAAAAGTTATTTTATTGCCATAAAAATAAATAAAATAGGAATTCAGGCAAAGAAAAAAAACACAGAGAAGTTAGGTATGTGCTCCAGATGAAGAACAGAACATTTTGGACTAATTGAAGAGAAAGGAGAAAGTATAGCCCAGGAGAGAAGAGCAAATTTGGAGACAGGAGTAAGTGTTCGCAAAATGTTTTGCATTTTGTAGTGTTTTGTAAAATGTAGATTGTTCTATTAGTAACCTTGGTTTCAGGATTGTGTAACTATAATTATAGGACCCAAGATCATGCACATAGTACACTACAGAAATTTACATGAACTAACATAAATCAATATGTCTACCCTCACGTATACTGAATTGGTGTGTTTGTATAATCTTAGGCAATATCATATGCCCACTATGTTTGCTTTGAGTATAACAGTCCATCAAGTTGATATTTGCTTTCTCTATTGAAGATTCTTGGCTGGCTACTGATAAACTAGATCCTAAACGTTTCTGGATTTTCACTCTTTAGAAAATGCATTCAATTTCTTCCCACTTTTGACTCTGACATTGGGTCAGCCCACCTCTGAAAGCACTGTGTTGAAATGGCTGTCTTCATATAATCCTCATTGTTGTTCTTTGGTGAAATTGTCACTTGAGGGTCAAATTAGAGTTCATTCAAGCAGAGCTATAGCAGGGACAGTAATCAGCCTCAGGTCATTTCTTCCACTTGAGAATTACCATGGCAGGCACTTGGAGTTCATTTTCTACTTTTACAAAGCATTACTGTCTATTGGTTGCATTGTGTCATGAATGTGAGTTTGGGTTTACAATTTTATACATTTATAGTTTCTGGTTATTAGTATTTATTTTTGTTTCCTTGGCTGCAGGTTTTCTTTGTTACAAAAATTTTATCATTTTCAATGTTTTCCAATATTAAATTTTATTGGATCAATTTATTAATATCATATATCTTCCTTAATTTAGGAAAAGTTTCTCATGAAATTTACTATCAGGGCATGTATGCAAGCATTCTACATATTACTGGAATAAACATCACTCTTTTTTGTATATTTTATAATAGCAAGAGCTAAGAGACCCTGACAAGTCATAAACACAGTCCTTTGAAATAGGTGAGTGTTAACAGTAAAGGGAAAGACCTGCTGAATTTAGAGTTGATTTTTTTCAGATATTTCTCTTTGCATGAAGATCAGGAAACTATATTTCAAAATTTGAAAAATTTAACCATGAATAATCATTTTTATGGAAGATATTCACATTTCTAATCTCATATATGCTTTACCTTTTCAAATTTGCACACAACTGTGCTATTTTGTCTTCAAGGGCATTATAAACAAATAATTATTCTATGAATAAGGGCAGAATTCACCAACATGGAAATAGATGTTTTTTAGACATTTGAAATTCTGAATTACAGAAATCAATACCATCACTTTAGTTCAACCAATTACAGGGGTGACCTTTGAAGTTTACATATATTGAATAATCTAGTTCTGACAGTAGCATTTGACATAGTTGATCACAGTTGAGTGAATGAAAATGATAATTCATAATCTATAGTTCATTAATATATAATGACAGACTAAAATATATGTATTAGTGGAAAGAATAATTAAAACCTAAATTATAAATATCTATGTACCATCTGCTCTACCCATCTTTGGTCCTGGCCTCACGTCCCTCCCTACCCAGCAGAGAGGGCATGGCTGACCACATCAGTGCTCTCAAGACACTCTCCTGCACCGTCATCAACAAACCTGCAGATCAATCTCAATGTTTACTCTTGAAGAAATGAAGTAGATCTTGAGGTAGAAAATAATTAGATAAGGTCACTCTAGATAGGGGGACCGTGTTCTTCTCGATATCCTACAGATATAAAAAATGTAACAAGCTTAAATTGTAACTCATTACCTTCAACTCTCCAAGCCTATGAGTGTTAAGGCAATCCCATCTCAGCTCACCCCAGGCACAATTTTAGGAAGTTCTTCAATTTTCTCTCGCTCCAGACCCAGATACAATTCATCACTAATTCCTATTGATTTTACCTCCTACATATATATCCAGCGTGTTCGCCTTCTCTGTCCCTACTACCCAAGCTCTCATGTCAACTTTACCATCACTTGTCTGAACCACTGGGTTTCTGAGCTCACTGCTTCTAGCTTGTTCTTTCTAAAATGCAAATATGACCATGACATCCCAGTTATTAAAGCATTTCAATGATTCACCATCATTCTTAGAATAAATATCAAACTCCTTAAGATGGAAAAATCTGACTTAACTATGACTTAAATCTGCCTCATTTCCCTGCACTATGTTTAGTGAGTTAGTAACACAGAGCTCTTTGACCTCTTCCACACATGCTATTTTTCTGTGTCTTCATTTATATTTCCTCCCCTACGTAGAATGCCTTTTCCAACAACTTTTGCTTAATTACCACTTAGAAAAAGGCATCTTGGCCTCCAGAAATCTTCTCCTCCTTCCTATATTGGGCCATCTCCCCTACATCTTGCCAGTCACTCCTTCTTTCTTAACACTCATCATATTGTTTTAAATTAGCAATTTACCCTTCGCCTAAGTCCTTGAGAGAAAACCCATGTGGTAATCATCACTCTTTGTAGCTAGCTCTTAGCCCAGTGTCTGATACACACACACAACAGTTGTTATTGTTATTCTCAAAGTCCCATGTGCTTTTTCTGTGTTTATTTTATTGTGGATAATTGGTGTCACATTTGTTTGAGTTGTATGAATGTAAAACAAAGAAACAATGCAGGAATTATGCGGTATTATTACTTATACTATGCGTGAATAGTTCATATTTTGCTTTTGAAATGCCATTTCACACAATTCATCCAATATCTCTCCCATTAGCCCATCAATATAGAGTTTAGCTTTTTGTTTTAGTTTTCGTTTTTTTAGACTGTAAGCTCCACAAGCAGGAGAGACGCTGTGTGTCTTATGTTTTGCTTTATCTCCAGTGTCTAGAACTGGACCTGACTCACAATTTCTGCTCAGTCGATATTTGTTAAATGTGTCAAGTCCATTATAAAAACAGAGTTGAGGAAAACTGGTTGCCTGTGTGTTATACATTTCCTTGTCATTTGCAGAATGTATGTTGCTTCTCCCTCTAGCGTGCAGAGGAAATTCTACTCTCCTAAGTAGCAGAGGCCATGGGACAATGGGGGATCCACAGCTGTATCTTCTGGTGTTTGGTGTCATACTTTCTCAATTCCTTTTGTTTTCTCCTAATTTCCCTCAAGTAACATTAGTACATGGTTAACTCACATAAAGTCATATAACAGAAGTTAAATTTTAATTTTACTTTATTTTTTAATGGCGGGTAACTCCCTACAGGAAGAAAAGCTATTGTTTGTAGAAACTTTTTTGGTCTTTAGATAGTTTTCAGTGCCTGTGAAAACATTCATATCGGTAGCTGACTTTTGAATTAATATCACAGGTAAAATTTTATGAAACAGTATTGAATGTTTTGTTAAAATAAACATATATATGCCACTGCATTTCAATTTATCTGCTAATCTCATAACTCTATTAAAAACGCAATCACTTTTTCCTGGTATAAAGTATTCCTTATAGAGTCTGTTGCTTCTTATTATGATTCCATTACAATGAGATGTTTACAGATATTATCTTCTTATATTTCTTACATTATTATATTGCTTAAGGTAATTACAAACTCTTGGTTTCTGAAGACTGGAAAAGTTCTGGAGATTTTCTTTGAGATTTTAAGCAGCTGGATGATATATTTATAATTTCTACAACAGCAATTTTCTCTTGAATTTACTTTGTTATAGAAACTTAGTTGTTTCTACAATTTTTATTCAGTGTTGGTATTTGAAAGACAGCTGAGACAAAGTAAACATTTTCTGAGAATAATAAAACAGAATCTTTTATGTGACAGTAATGACTAAATATCCCAGATATTTAACGCCTATAGTCACAATCAGAGGGCAATTTCCTTAAAGAAACAGCACAACACATAATTCCTTGCATTCTTATTTTTCTCATCCTAGTTAGAAAAACCTATTGTCTAGACTTTTGTTTCATGCATGTACTTAACTTTTAATATTATCCATTGCTCTTAATTTGTATATCAAGTCTGTCAAATAGGATAAATAGAAAACATGCACAGAAAATATAAAACAACAAAAAAAAGGTAGGTAAAGGGAAAATTAAAAAAAAAAAAATTGTATCAACAGATTTAAGACATTCTTTGGTGAACAGTACTTTCCAAGTTCCAAGGAGACCCCAAATGTGACAATGGTTAAGTATTTCTGATTAGAAAAGATACTTAGTAGATAAGTGAGTGAATCTATATATAGTTACTACTTCTCCATGTCATTTTAAACATATGAATATCTAAGATGACTGTGATTTGCTACAAAAAATTAACATCGGTCTTATAAGAGCTTTTTTTTTTTTTTTTTGTGGGGAAGATCAACCCTGAGCTAACATCCCATGCCAATCATCCTCTTTTTTGGCTGAGGAAGATTGGTCCTGGGCTAACATCCGTGCCCATCTTCCTCTATATGGGATGCCACCGCAGCACGGCTTGACAAGTGGTGCATTGGTGCGTGCCTGGGATCCGAACCTACGAACCCTAGGCTGCTGTAGCAGAGCGCGCGCACTTAACTGCTTGCGCCACGGGGCCGGTCCCAAGGGCTTTTTTTGGGTTAAATTTTCTTTGGGAATAAAAGTTCTTAGACAACAAGAACTTTAGCCCTACAGTCCACTGTCTCATTCAGGGATTTAGCATATAGACACCCCAAAAACAACACTCCCCTTTTCAAACTTGTAAGCACAGCTAGATTTGGGGAGTAGGTGTGTGTCCTCTGACTTCCTATAACTTCTGTCATGTATTAATCTATAACAAATTCAGGGAGTTTTGTTTGGCTGATTTAAAAGCATTTTCTTCCAAATTCTTATAAAAATAGAGACTATAAATTGGTTAGCATGGATTGCTCATGACAGCACATTTTTTTAATGAAAATTTTCATTGTCAATGGATTTTATGCAGAGCCCTTAGAGGTTGTTCAAATCACCAGCAGTCAATTTAACCATGCTAATCTTTATACCTGAGGGCCTAATTCTTAGAAAAGCTTTTGGCATGTTTTCATAGACTACTCATAATAATTATATGGATGAACTGTGGATTCTAGTTGTCTGTATTATAATCACCTCATTTTATGTTTTGGAAAATGAAAAGAAAAGTCACTTTCCCCCAATTACACACCATGTACCCACACACAAATAGCCATAATCTTTTGGAAGAAGGTTCTGAGCATCCATCTGAAATGAATAAATATTTCTTTGTAAAGATAATATTAAAAATGGAGTGTGTATACATTTGAACTGAGCTAGTACAGCTATAAACATGCTCTCTATTTAACCATTTTACACAATTGTTTACAGTTTTACAAAAATACCTAGTTGCCATAGCAACAACTCAGAATAAGCATGGTATAAAACTTATTCTACTTCAGCAAAGAAAGCCACTTTAACTAAGTGTGTGGCACACATGATAGGTTAAAGTCAAGTTTTTATCTTATTTTTCTGAAAATTCTGTTTCATAAATCATAGCTGTTCCGTCAAAATCTATTATCTTGAAAAGAAGGTAGTCCAATGGTCAAGTAGTTTAACCAAAAAGAATATACGTAAACCACTCTATGCAAGTAGTTCCTTAGGTTGCTGGGACTGCTATTCAGGGAAGAGTTTTTTATAATCTGTGTGATTGTGTTTTATTTTACCATTCCTTGATTCTTATAACGGAAAATTCAGTTTGCTTCTAGTCTGAATCCATGATTCAATATTTTCAATATGCTTGTTTTCTAGGTGACATAAAAATAGATTCATTGTTTAACTCTTTAAATCCATAAAATGTTATCAAGTGTCTATTTTGACCCAATACTATTCGAATAATGGAGAATTCAGAGAAAAACAAAACTATGTGTATACCTTTAAAAAAAAACTATGTGTATATCTTTAAAAAGATAAAGATCTGGTATCCTCTTTTCATTTTGTTTCTTTTATGAAATGAAAAGATACATTGTCTTGGAGATTTTTCTTTTTTAAAATTTTTTCCTATTGCTAATCCTTATTTCATATTAATACATACCCACCTGTAAATATTTACTTATGCACATGTATTTAAGAGTGCACTCATTATTTGATTAATAATTTATGATGAATTACATTTGGAAATTATAGAACAAGTATATTTACTTTTATAAGACCTAGAATATGTTTAGCTGTGGATAATGCATTAGTTAATTACACTAATGGAATAAATCTTTGCTTTAGTCTAATGCATACAAGGCACAGCACCAACCAAACATGTATAAAATGTAAACTCTGACCGTAAGAATTTTACAAGAAAGCAGGAAAAATAAGACAATATAACGTGCCTATAAATAACAAAAGTCTAAAATAGTATGTACTGAGAACTCATAAGTAGAATGGGGCATAAGTGCTGTCAGTTGGAAGAAAAGGAAAGATTTTTGCCTCCAAATGTGTGATCAAGGAAGGCAACAGAACCCAGAACTGTTGTTGTCCTGAACTACCATAGTGTGTAGGATTTGGTAGCTCAGTGGTTTGTAACTCTGGCTGAACATTAGTATCAATTGGTGAATTTAAAAAAGATTCCCTAAGACCTGTCCCAAAGCAAGGAAATAACGAAATATAAAGTCTGGGGCTCACAGAGAGGTAGTTTTTAAGGTCCTCAGTTAATTCTAACAGGCAGTCCACTTTGAGAACCAATGAGGTAAACATAGAAAGTAAACATATTCTAGAAGAAACAATATTTGCAAAGAACAGAGACAGGAAAATAAATACAGCACACTACAATAGAAAGGTTTACAGAGTATTCTAAAAAAAGGAAGTTGGATAAATTTTGAGGTTGAAGATAGAGTACTAAAATAAATTTATTCAAAAGACCATAATTCTAAGAGAAGTTGGCAAACAACAACAAGAAGAAGGAGAGGAAGAAGGAGGAGGAGGAGAAAATAAAAATTAGATTTCATACCATACATAACGTTTTGATGGCTATTTTATATTTTATATACCAAGCTGGATCCCAGTGAAATGCTATTTTGATTCAGCCTTTTGCTCTGAACTCTGCCATGACATTCAATACCCCTTTGTATCTCCATAGCATCTAATCCTGTGACTGATTGTGACTCGTTTATACAATATTCTAGTAATACAGAATAATAATATTCTTAAGGAAAAATAATTTTTTCACAAGATATACCTTAGAAGTATCTTAAATGGATTTTGAAATTTTACAGTTTGACACTTCAATGAACTGGCCTGCTACATTGGACATTTATTATATTCATGGTTTGGTTTTCTTTAGAATTCTCCTAAAATAGACTGTAAAGAGAGGGGACAGTGACCTCTCCCATGTGAGAGCCTCTTAGTGAAGCTCCATTCTGATGAAGAGTCACTTAGTGATTAGTTAACATACAGCCTACTTCCTGCTGAATAGTGTTTTTTTTTTCCCTTTTGTGGGTGTAAAATATTCAATATAATACATATCATCCAATTCTGATACTAAAAGGACATTCAATGCAAGTATGTGAAACATCCAAATGGGTCCTAATAATTCTCTAGGAATTTAACCTGATTATCAGGGATATCAAAACTCTTTAGATTGAAATCAATTCATGTCTACTCATTTGCTCAAGAACTTTTAATTTTTAGTATCACATATATGATGTTACTTTGCATCTTATTAAAAAATATTTTGTTCCTTACTGTGGTTACTCTTTGTTAAAAAAGTTGGTTTAGAGTAACAAGGCCTGATTCAAACCATAAAAGAGCCATAAATTGATATTACATGAGAGAAAGCAATATCTGAATATTGTATTTCTTAAAATTGTGCTTATCCGAATTTGGTGATTATAAGTAATCTTAATATTTTATATATATATATATATGTATATGTATATACATATATATGTGCACAATATGATAGACTTTTAAAAGTAATTTTGAAATAACACTCTTTAATCTAAAGAGTTATTTCACTTTTTTCAGTTGTGCTGCTGGGTTTACATAAGAATGTGCCCTTAATTTGAGTTTTAAAAACCATGAAAACGGATTGAATTTTTAGCAGAGTTAACTGCAGAGGATATGACAGTTTAAGCATTATAGTCAAAGATCCTACACTTGTTTATGAAAATTTAAATTCAAAATCTTTGCTTCCTTGGATTTCTCTATCAGTAATACGTAACTATTACTATGAAACATTAAAAAAGGATACACGATTTGATCAGTTAATTGATTTTTAGGATCTTTCGTTTTACCTTTATCCTTACTCTCTCAAAGATTACCTTCACATTGTATAAATTTCAACAGCACATAAAAAGGCAATATGTTGCTTACTTTAAAGACAATTATTTCAGTAAAACAGTGTTAAGGCTTTGTGGATCCAGAATCCAGGCCACATGGTATCACTTTGAATCCAATTTAGAAAAGTTTGACTAATCTCACCCTGCCTAAAAGAACTATAAATATTAAGCTGTGACTAAAAGCTCTTTGTGATGGTCCTGTCTCGTCTTCAATCCTGCTCCTTCAGTTAATTCACAACAGCTTTACATCTGGCAGGTGACTTGATCCATGATCCACCAAATAATTCCTAATTCTTCAAACTCCATACAATGTTTTTTTTTTGGTCATTAATAATCATAATTTGTATTTACTGTTAGTCTTTTTTCCAAATATCACCAGGCATTTTGATGAATATCATCCTTTTTCACAATCCTCTAATTTTATTTTTTATTCTACGAATTTGATTCTCCTTATTTTATAGATAACAGATTCTCAATATAGGAGTTGAATGCTTGTCTCAGTCCTCAGAAGAACAAGGAGGGGTGACTTTTGCCCCCTAGGTAGAGTGTTGAGTAATTTTATCTCAGTTGTGCATATGGCAAAAATAAGTAACTGGATATCAGAGAATGTGAGAATTGGCTGCAAGAATCAAAAAGCCATTCAGCTTATGTTTTCCGGTAGAATGCATTCTTCTTTGGGCTACACTATTGATGGAGACATTTTATAAAAACGGTTATTGTGGCTAAACTTCCAATCTCCCTTTTTTTAAGTGACATTAATTTATGGTGTTGGTGCACTGGATTATTTCAGGTTTTCCCATCATCATCATTATCACAATAAATAAAGGTGTCAAGTTATTACATTTATCAAAACTGTTTTCTACAAATTGGATATATAGTACATCATTTGTTGCCAAAGTCCATTTATAATAAATGTACAGTATTTAGCTCTAAGATGCATATTTGCACAATTCCCTGATGTTTACCTGTTAATTCAATTCTTTATCCCTTTCTAGGTGGATGCAACCAAAATCCAAACACATAAGTATTTTCATTTTCTTCTCTAAAATCCTGATGCCTCAACAGACTCAAATGTCACAATAACTCCTAGCAATGTGGATAAGTTAATTCTCAAATATGTTGCTAATTCTGGTAAATGTAAGCTTCATTATTTAATTTAAAAGACTGTGCTCATTTATTCGCTTTTCAGAAGAATGAGTTAACTAAATATAGCATGTTAGTATAGTTACTTTCCCTGGTAATTCCACCAATAAATTAAAGGAAGTACAGGTTTTGCTTAGTAGTGAGAATATAGTTTAATAGTAAAACTTTTAATCTTCTTGGTTTTCTTTGTGATATGACTCTGGATTTTTGGAGAAAGCCTCCCTTGATCTATTTCGAGCAATGAAGGCATCTAGATCAGTAGCCCTTGAGGAACACCCATATTTTTCAGATCATCAAAAGGCACACATCAGTGTGGTGAATGCATCCCCTCCTGAAGAACAGAGGGAGAGCTCTACAGAGAGCACCTGATGGTAGCAGATCAGAAAGACAGCGTTTGACCCTGGTTAGAAAAAAAAAAGAGGAAAAGAAAAGAAAGAGAAAAGTTGAATAAATAAAAATATCACCAGCAAACTGCAAACTGTTACCAATTGACGGATGCGTTCGTCGAGCGTTTGTTTTTGTGTGCCTGCAATGTTTGACATATCCTGAAAGGAACATAAAATATCCAAAGTTCATCTTTAAGCTATGTAGTTTTGTGACTGCCAAAAGGTTTCACTTGTGTCATTAAATTTACAGAAAGTGTTGAAGGAAACAAAACTCAAGGGAACCACAGATGTTTGCAGTTTTCAATTTACAGACGAATACTTGCAACTGGTTATTTAACACATATAGGATTTTAGTTGATGACTGTTTTCATATATGCTTTCAATCAGTATTGCATATAATTAGTAGGAGATTTGTAATTACTATGACCTGTTTTGGGTTAGGTCAAGTAGTTATCCTCTATATTTCTGTTACTGATATTTACATTAAAAAATTTTATCCTACAATTTTCTCTACATTTTCATTTCTCCTATCTCATTAGTCCCTTACTGTCAACCTTAGTTAATATCATTTCTTTGAGGAAAATGTCCTAATTATCTAGTACACAGCGCATATTGCAAAGGTTAACATTTTGGGCACAGAGTTGTAATAGATATTAGTATGTATGAAGACACTTTCAATTGCAATAAAAAGTAAACCAATCCTTAAATATACTGATCTTTTGGTAGATCTTATTTGAAAGGTTTTTAAAGATTTGGTGTAAATATTTTATATTTTGACGTGAGTGTCTTCTAAGTAAAAAACAAACCTATTAGAAGAAACACATAAAACTTAGAAACAAAAGGGAAAAATGCCGAACACTGAATTTTTCAGTGAGAACCTTATAAAACTATTCAATATTAACTAATTTACCAAAATGATTACTTCTTAACATATATAGACATTGATTTGGGGAATCCAAGTCATTAACTGATAAACAGAAATTTAGTCCTGCATTTTCGAGTTGACGGTTTATTTCAGTTACTTTCTTTATTTGAATTCACTGGAAACGATTCGAATGAGGCGAGCCCACAGAGATTTAATGACCCCTCTTATAATCAGAGAATAGGATTTCCAAATGTCTAGTCAGGGATAAAATTAATTTCTTTAACATATATTTTTAGTTTAAAGTTTGTTTTTTATTATACACAGAAAGAATCTTTACAAAATAGATAACCTCCAACTTTTTTAAACTGTAATTTTAAACTGTGACCTTATGAACCCAAAATAGTTTTAGCACTAAATTTGTGGCATCAGTGAAATAACATGCAAAAATAGTGAGGATGGAAATTTGAGACCTTGAGAACAGAGAAATACAACCAGGGAGCATGTGTTTGACAAAAATCCATAGGAACTGGAGGTTTCACATTTCACTCAATTCCATTATATTCAATTCAACAAACCTTTGTGAAACACTATACTGTGGGAGATACAAAGGTGGCTGTCAGAGTCACCATTTTTGAAATTTACCTTTTGTGGATGATATGTGAAGGGGGGGTACTGGGAAGTAACAGCTCATTACCGCATTGTCCACTGGGACTAAGGGACATATAGGTACTTTTACTAGATCTTCTGCAGTCCTAAAATATTAGGAAGTCTGTTTTGCATCTCTACAACATGAAAAGGACAAGTATTTTGACTGGGCGGAGTAGGTAATTGCCTGCCAGGAGTTCCCAACTAAATGTCCTTTGGGAGTGGGGCAAGTAACACAAATGTTAAAGTAGCCAGGTAGAAGATAGTACGTATGGAAAATCTGGTTTATGATCTTGAGTCCTGGCTTACCCGAAGATGTGATTTTTGGGTAAGTTGCTTAAGCTTTTTAGGTCTCAGCTTTCTCATTCGTAAGCTTGAAGTATAAAAGATTGCTGATATTCAGCTGCATTTGACCTGCAAAATGTGCAGTTCCATTTGATTTAACCTACAAAAAGAACAAGGTTTAAATTCAAGGTTGCCTTCGAGATGATCTTCAGATATCGGCTGAGACTGCATTTGGAGGAGAATTGCGAGAGCATGAGGTTGAGAGATCACTGAACATGGGTGGAGAAGGAAAATAAGACAAGAGCCTTTCAGAGGAGAACTGGTGAAAACGGAAACCTGAGGTCTTGAAAACTTTGGGAAAATTTTATGAATTCTATAGTTTGGACTCATTAGGGGTATCTCAGGTCTATATGAACAAGATTCACATAGAAGAAAACAGGAATAACTATTAATTTCCATGAAGTAGATAGGTAAAGTGGATGCTGTAGTCCATCACTCAGATCTCTTTAGGAGTGAGAAACTCATTTCCCCAGCTGCCTGGCTACTGAGGGGGCACAGCTAAGCCATTTTTCAAGTAACCACCTTCAGTAGAGCAGAGCTGCCTTGACTAGGGTCATGGCCCCAGGTGCAGCTTGTCAGCAGTGGTAGAAGTATGAATACGAAGACCTGTCTCCCTCACCTCAGTTGGGACAACTGAGGGTGCTTTCTAGTTCCAGACGTCTCTTTGGATTGACTGAAGTGTCCGTTGCAACTGCATTGCAGTCAACCTTTTCCTCTGCCCAATTCTGCTTCCCTCACACCCTTCCACATGTCAATCCATAGAGAAAACCCAATGAACTTACTTCATAAAAATGTATCTCAGAATCCATTTCCAAGAGACCTTGTCTTTAGGTAGTGAGTCTAGGGAGAGGTACTTTGGAGGTGCCAGTATTTGCAAAGGTATTTTTGTGCAAGTACAAAATTGGAGTTGAGTACAGTGCTTTGTTTCAGTAATATATAAAGATACCTTTCACAATATTTGTCAATGAGACATCTCGCCAAAGTTGTGTAAGTCCTCATATTTTCTTCAAGAGTGTAATGAGTTTGATATGGACTGATAAAGTAAACAAACAAAACATAGAATTTTCCAGTTGGAAATTCTGATCCCCAGTTCTAACTGTTGATCAACATTTATTAAGCAAATATTTTGCAACAGACACTGATTCAAGTGATACTCATTTAAGGAAGAACAAATACAGAGCCCGATTTCAAGGAAAAAACATTTAATAGTTGTCTGGTGAAAAAATATCTATGGTTCTTGGTTCCAAATACATAGTGGTAATATTAATGCCTACCTCATAAAAAATCAACAATGATTTAAAAACAGCTATTTAATGAACACTGAGAAAATACATAAAACAAGATTCCATAATTTGAAAAATAATATAAATATTTACTATGGGTATAAATGATATTGGATAGTTCATGTTAAGAGACTCCTTCAACAAGCAGCTTCCACCAATGAGCAATATATAATTATAGAAAGGAAAATTTTCATCTCTGTAGCTGTTAGTGTTTTCTAAGCTGTTCATATAGCTTGTCAATAGATTGCTCAAAATGTAATCTGACTTATTTCACTTAGCATTATACCATGGAGATCCATCCATGTTGTTGCAAATGGCACTATTTTGTCTTTTTCATGGCTGAGTAGTATTCCATTATATATATATACTACATCTTCTTTATCCATTCATCTGTTGATGGGCATTTGGGTTGCTTCCACGTCTAAGGGAAATAAGCCAGACAGAGAAAGACAAATATCATATGATTTCACTCATTTGTGAAAGATAAACAAACTCATGGATAAGGAGAACAGATTAGTGGTTACCAGAGGGGAAGGGGGTTGGGGGAGGGCGAAAGGGGTAAAAGTGCACATATGTATGGTGACAGATAAAAATTAGACTATTGGTGGTGAACACAATGCAGTCTATACTAAACTGATATATAATAATGTATATCTGAAATGTATAAAATGTTATCAGCCAATATGACCTCAATGAAATATTTATATATATATATATATATATATATATATAATTTGAGAAGTTTAAAACATAAAAGGGAGTGCTAATATTATTTTAACTGGATAAAATCTTATATAGTAGCTCATTTGAAGGCTAGAAATATACTTAAAGCTCTAAGAAAAATATTGGTGAGCCTGAATATGCATGTAAACAGGGTCTCCTAATCACAGATAAGATGGCCCATCTTTCATTATCCCTCAATAATTTTTTGATTGCCTACTATGTGCCAGGTACTTGAAGAGACACTGAAGATATAATAATTTTTTTAAAGATATTATTTTCATGAGCTTCCAAGAGCTATAATCTGTGGGAAAGACAGTTTACGATAAAGAGAAGCAAACCGTGCTTATGGAGTACATAAGAAAAACTCAACAGGACCTTGTCAAGGTTGGCTAAGTTGTAATCTGAATTATGAGTAGTATTAGCCAGTCAGAAAGGACTAGGATAGCCAGTGTATGGGTGTGGTTGGAGTAGAAGGTTTAACACAAAGATGTGTTTCAGGTGGAGGGATCATAAAGTTTTAGGATTTAAAAGAACATCGTTTGTTTAGGCAATTGGGAGAGCTCGGGAATGTGAACTGTAAGAAACTATGAGCTTTGTACATTATTATACAAATTTCAAGTTTATTCCAAGAACAATGGAAGGAAGAGGAGAGTGCCCTTGAAGGATAAATGAAGCAATGACGTAAACTTAATTGTGTGCTAGGAAGATCACTTCTGGACGTGTAAACAATGGTTTTAACTGAAACAAGAAGGGATTCATTGAAACTGGTAGAAGGCCAGTTGGAATTCTTGGAATTCCAATTGGAAACAATACCCCAATGACTACGGTTAAATGACTATGGTTAAGCTAAACTCTGCTTGGACAGTTAGAACACCCTAAATAAACAGGACCCCCTCTGGGTTCTGAAGTGAATCAATTTCTTGCTCTCTTGACTATACATCTTTCAAAGGCTTGACTTTGACAAATTTTACACCAATTGTGCATCATGTGACTGTGACAGAACAATGACTTCATGTAAAATGCCAAGCTAGTCTGAGGAAAAAATGACTGTTTGCTGTAGTGTACCAGGGAGAAAAATGAATTCAGGAGATGTGAAGCTAGATCCACTGAAGTTGTTGAGGATTTTCCTTAAAAGAGAATGAAGGGACTATACCATGAGGCAAAATGCCGAAAAGTTAATGAGCTACCCAAGGAGGCAGAAGAAGGCAAGCATGGAGCTGGAAATTGACCTAAGGCCTGGTAATAGAGGATAGAGTCAACGGTGGTGGCTTGACCAGCGCTGACCTAAAGGAAAACCAAGAGGATGAGAACGAATGTGGAGTCAAATTTGACAAGAGAACAAGATAAAAGCATAAGTGGCTCCAGGAAGTATAAGTGGCTCCAGGAGGGTGAGGAGAATTATAGGGTCAGAGCAGATGTACATCCTGTAGATTCTAGATTTAGAATCTCTTCTTCAGCGTGTGCTAAAGGAACATTTGATAAGGATGGGAATAACCTTAAGTGGTAAACTTCCATTGATCATAATTTACTTGTTTGACACCTGAACTTTATTCTGATATAGAAAAGCATCTCAAATATATAGGGCAGTTGCATGTCTTGGGAATTTATCCAGGAGCCTTGGTTGAGATTTTAGTGAACATAATACATTGTATATACAAGAGGCTCAATATTTATTTGTTGAAGGAATGGATTTGAAGGAAGTTCCAAGTTAAACAAAATTGTTTTCCTTGTGCCTGACTCCTTATGAAATAACGCCAGGTGAACTATTTTTATATTAGTATACTCTTTATATCAGTTATTTTTGCTGTGACTTTGAACAGATGCTAATATTTATAGAAATGACTAGGGTTATTTTTCCATTTTCCCAAGACATCTAAATCTCTTGTCCTTTATTAGTAATCGCTAGTATAGTTTACCATTCTCAAGGCAATAGGAAGGCAAAGACATTTTTTGAGCACTTTGGAATGAGCAAAAGCAGATTTTTGGAGGTGGAGGCCCACTAACGTGCCAGATTTCTGTGACAATACAATCTCCTTCACATTGAACAAGAGGAGTTAATCTTGTTTTCAAATTTACCCTAATAATCCCAATGCAGACTGAGCGGCAGATATTAAAAAAAACAAAATGTGATCTTAAGTATATTTTTATCTCTTCACTCATTTAAACCACAAATATTAGTCGTTTTTAAACAATGCTTATACTAGACCAAGGAGAGTTTTCTCCAATATAATTATTACCAGAGGGTAGGTCACATGACATCCAGGGTTCAGATGGTTCTGTGGTGTAGGTGCTCCTTCCAAGATAACTTGACAACAACAGAACCATTAGAGACATTTTAGAGAATGTTTGCACTTTAAAATAACTTCTCATTGATCCACCTACTCCTTATTCTTGTTCTTCATACTACTTTTCCTAACCGTGTTCCTAACAGAACACGTCATACTGATTTAAATATTTTGTGTACTATAGAAAGTAAGGTATTTGAGCATTTATTGATACGACAAATATTTATTGGCCATCTATTACGTTCTAGGCACTGAATTATATGTGCGTGAAAGGAATGTTTTGGATCCATGTAAATTTGTCTTTAATTGTGCACGATGTTAGCCCCAGGTATTTGCAGTTTAGTCAGAATGGTTTCTAAGCAATAAGGAGCATCTTCCCTGGTGAGGAGAACTGGGATCTAATCCTGGCTCTGCCACTGATGAGCTCCACATCTTTGGACAGGTCATATTAATGGACTCCTACCTTCAGTTTCCTCACTTGTAAAGGGAGAGTGTTAGAACAGATGACCCCTAAGGCTACAACCAGTATTAAGAGTTTCTGTTCACAGATTTTTGTTTTTCACCAAAAATGTAATCTGTAGGATGCTAGATCTACCAGATGTTAATAGTTGTTAAATGTTAAATACATTGAAATAAGACTGCATTAAACAAAGTCAGAATATTTTATTACTGTAGCATATCTCAAGAACTTTAATATTCTTATGAACATTGTGAATGCTCAAGACAATGCTATACAATGTCTTTTACCCAAACTCATTTTGACCAAAAAACCCTTCTCTCTACTCAACCCGCAACATCAATCAAATATTCAACCAAAATTTATTGAGCACTGGGGCGCTGTCAGTGGAAAAACAAACAACAACAGCAGCAATAAAATATAGTATAAAATAATTGATAGAGTTTACAGAGCAGAGAGACAATAAACAAATAACTAAGTTAAATGTATTGTATATTAGAATGCGATATATGCTTTGGAGGAAAATAGAAAGGAGCCAGGGATTTGGAATGCCGAGAGGGGGTTATCTCAAAGACAGGATACCAATTAAGCAAAGAGATGAGGGGATGAGAAAGTCATGTTGATATCTAAAGTAAGATCGGGTGGAACTCCTCTTTTTGGTATCACAATTTAGAAAAATACTTGTAAAAATACCAGTGTACTAAATTATAATCCATCGAACATATATTCATCCAGCACAGTGCTGGCACTGCTGATTTCATGCTGAATAATACAGAAAGGGCTGGGCTTCATAGAGTTTATATTCTAGAGAAGAAGAAGGAGAAAATATAAGCAAATAGACTGAACCAGAAAATTAGCACAGATTCCAGTATCTTTTTGAAAGAGGCATCATAAGGCTGAATGTCAAGAATAAGATTTGGGGATATTTTAATTTGATTATCAGGAAAAAGGTCTTTGAGTCAATTGTGTACAAGATGAGAACAAAGGAAGAGAAAGAGAGCCAGTCATCTGAAGAGTTGTGGAAAGAATGCTATAAGTAGAAGATACAGATTTAGCTTTTTTGAGAAAAACACGGCTGCAGTATACCAAATGAAGAGAAGAGAGGAAGGCAATTATAAGGAGCACATAATGCAAAGCCTTGCAAAGAGTTTTGAGTTTTATTCTTTCTGTAACAGAAAACCATGAAAGGGATTTAAGCAGAGAAGTAACATGATCCCACTTACGTTTTTAAAAAAGTCCTTTGCTCAGAGTCAAAGAGTGGAGAGACGAGGAAGGGAGTGTGGAGAAAGGGAGCGAGCAGTTTAGGGGGCATTTCATTGCAGATATGATAAGGGCCTGAACGGAGTTCTGAAGAGACCCAACACTTGGACGCCATATAGGGCAAGGAGAAGAAATATTCCCAGCTGAGAAGCAGCCAGTGAGGTCAACAAAAAACCAGAACGTGGGGTGGAGGACACGAGCGAAAGGAGGACGGTTTAAGGGGTTGAGGGAAGGCCTCCTTTTCTATTTTATTTTACTAGTGAAAGGTTTTATTTTATTATTAAAATTCAACCTATATCTGAGAGGCAGAATGCATGAATTCTTAAATCATAACACTTATTTGTGACAATATAATCACAGGATTTCAGAGCATAATCACACAGAAGGAGCAAAATCCGATACATATTGATGGATATAACATGAGGCTTAATGGTGTGAGCAGTAGTTTAAGAACTAGATTGATTCAAAAATTTCCCCAAGCCTCAATGTGTTACCGTAAACAAGTTATAATTCTTTAAATTGAATCCCTTTTAAAGAGCACTATATTTTAAAATATGGGGGATTGATAACAGCTAAGATTAGCTATGGAAACCAGTGAATCTACTCCTAATGTCATGCTCCTTATCTCTTAGAAATGGAGATACAGTCCTCCATCTGCAGCCTCTCTGCGGACCTGCCATCTCTCATGGAGGAATATCAGTCTCTATGGAGACTGCCTCCATTTCAGTCAGTCAATTAGAGGTGAAAGGTATTCCATTTGCAGTCACCTAAGCCATAGAGCCCACCTATTTTTTTCTTCCTTCTTTCAGCCAAATGATATCTTCTTATCTACGAGGAAAGAAAATCTGAGTATCGTGGTCATTTAGTTTGAGCTTGTTTTGTCCTACTGGCTCTTTTTCCTTTGTTTCAAAAGGCAGCATTCTCTGTACATCAGATAAAGAACTGTATCATTATGCTATCATCTTTGAAAGCTCTGTAATTGTAGCTTTTCAACCCAAGTCACTGAAATAAAACATCTATTTCTACACTAAATATTAATTTATTTCCAGTTGTACTTTATTTACTTAGAAGATAGTACTTCCAACGTTTTTCAGGAGTGACCTTGTAGTATAGAGAACTATTTTCTAAATAACACATATTTTCACAAAAGACAATGAAAACTATACAGATTAGAAGTTACCCTTGTTCATCACTACTTCCATATTTTTTTCTAAGGACATAAAAGACTGTCATTGCTTTTGTTTTAAATTTAGTCACATCAGCTGGAAAAAAAAAGTCACATTGAATGTGATTAGATCTAATTAATTTATGACCTGATTAGAGCAATTAAGACTTGTGTAAAATGAACAGGGATTTAAAAAAACAACAAATAATATGAAAATATTTTCCAGGAATAATTTACTGCTGAGCTTCTGTTATTGTCTTTCTCTTTATCCTTGTTCCTCAAGAAATGTAAAACCTGGTGCTAGTTATTTATAATCAGAAACTTTTGTGGTTGCAAATGACAGAGGCCCCATTCAAATAGACATTAAGTCAAAAAGGAATTAACGTAGAACTCATCCAGAGAGTCTATGGAAATTAGCTTCAGGCATGGCTGTGTCAAGGGGCTCTTGCATCATAAGGTCTTACTTTCTCCATCTTTTCTATGCTTTTTTCTGACTCTGGCTCCATTCTAAGACGGATGATCCCCGTAAGGTAGCATTATGCCTAAAAACACCTTCAGTTGTTTAAACCTCAAACTTTAAAATGTAAACTTTAAGTGACCACAAATATTTTTTAAAATATTTTTTGGACTGGTTTGTATCATTTATTCAGCCAGTCCTAAATTAAATCCTGTGGCCATACTCATATGCTGCTTTGATTGGCCACAGTGAGTTTCATAACTATGCTTGGAGTGGGGTATAGTCATCACATTCAACGTGAATGACAGGAATTAAAAAACAAGAGGAATGTTGGGGCTGGCCCTGTGGCGTAGTGGTTAAGTTGAGCGTGCTCTGCTGAAGGTTCGTGGTTCAGATCCCAGGGGTGTACCTGCACCACTCATCAGCCATGCTGTGGCAGCAACTCACCTGCAAAATAGAGGAAGATTGGCACAGATGTTAGCCCAGGGTGAATCTTCCTCAGCAAAAAAAAAAAAAGAAAGAAAGAAAAACATAAGAGGAATGTTTCCTGAAGGAAAGCTGGGTTATTCTTATTAAAATAAGAGGAAATAGATGATGAGAAGACAAATATTGGAGAGATAATACGCAAACCTCACAATTCTTTGATGTTTCCGTTCTTGTAACTTCCCTCTTCCTTTGACTTCATCTATCTTTGACATGACCACAATTTTTTATTCCTTAGAAGATCTCTCTATATAAGATTTTGCATTCTAAATATTCAATCTCTAAACACAACTTACTATCTTTCTATCTTTCCAAACTTTTCACACTTAATATACTTGCTTGCTTTTCCCCATCCACTCATTGTCCCTCTCACCAGCTCCCTCCGACCTCTTGTACCTTTCTTGGGCTCCAATTTCAACTCTTTCAATAATCTCTCATTGGCATTTTTGATTCCACTGTTCTCTGTTCTTCCACAGTTCCTACCTTGTCAATCTCAAATCAGGATACGACATTAGCTTCTCCCGTTTCTCTTCCTGGGTGCTAATCACCGCTCAGCTGGAAAAGTTGTTAACCAGCTCTGCTAATTTCCCTGCGTGTGTATGCCAGCCTGCTGCAAGGGGGCCCTCTCTTCTGTTCAGCAATCTTTTTTTGTTTTTTTTCATTTTTGTTTGGACATTATTCTAAATGATTTACTTATCTTCAAGCCCTCTCCCATGATCCTCCATCTTAGACTAAATTGCAATATATACATACAACTTTTCCAATTCAAGCTCCCTCAATCTTTCTCCCATTGACTTCAAGAAATTAAACATCTTCAGCAAAAGACGTATTTTTCCACCTTCCAAAGGCTGCTCCCTCAAAAATAGTTTTCCTCTTGTTGTTCTCTTAATGTCATAGTTTCCCATATGTTCTAAGATCAATTATCTTCTAAGTCTTCAAATTCACTTTATTACTCTTATTTCATTATCTAACAGTTTTATGGTGAATAATCTGTAATCAGTATCACAATTTCTTACCAAGTCTTTAGTAATCTACATCTTGGTTTCTGTACTTTTTCCTGAAACTACTATTTCAGGGCTCCCCAATAATGCTTAATGGCATCAAAATTTTCCAATTTGCAAAATTCAAAACACCAGTGATTTCATGACTTGCCCATATCAATTACGCAGAACATCAAATAACATGGAAATTCCTGTTAATTATATATTTTTAATATATTTTGCATCTATCTTATCTTCTCTAAAAGGGACATGACTTTTCTTTGACATGTGAATTTTACATTGAAGGGGCTACTGATATCACAGGGCCTCCAAGGAGAGGGATGGGACAGTCAGAGAACTTTCGCAGGGAGCAAGAATGCTCTATGTCAGGGAGAGGGCAGGTGATTCTGGGCCGTTTCATGGGGAATTTGACTTACTAAGATTAATAAGGTGAAACATCAGAGGAGAGACAAGTTATAGGAAACTTAGTAGTCCAGGCAAGAGTTAACAAAGGTCAAGAAGAATTAGTTAATAGGGATATGATCATACCACTTTTATGTTTAGCTTGTTTTGCATATCCTACAGGATCAATTCTCAACCATTTAACTGTCAAACAAAGCACTCTATGGTCTGCCCCTTACCTATACACTACTCTTTTTCAGAGTGTAAAAGCACTTTATGTTTAAATATTAAAGAAATGTTTGTACATACATGATTATATCAAACTTACAATCCTAGTACTCATGCATTTTATGCTCAACAAAAAGAATTGGTTGTATATTTGAGGAAAAACTCCTCTGTGCCTTTGCATATTCTTTGCATATTCTGTTCTCATTTTCAACTCTGTCTTTGTAGGACTTTCTACTAAGAGACAAGTCAATTTTTCAGAAGATAGAAATGAAGTGGGTCCAGGAACTCAGAGACACTTACCCACGCCCTCAGAAATCTTCCAGAGTGACCATGAAAGGAGTTGGTTTAGGGACCACTTTGTCTTTAAGACAGAAAATCTCTCTTGCTGAGTCATTCTGGTACTTAGCCATGACTTTGGGGAAATGGCTTCATGTGTTTAGCAAACAAGAGAGTTCTGAGACAGACAAAGTTGTGTTGTCTCACTTACAGCTAGAATCTATCTCCCTCTATAAAGAAAGATGTTTCCAGAAACTAATTTTCCCATAATCTGTTGCCACTAGGGCATGAACATGTGATCGAATTCTGGCCAATGTGATCTAAAAGCAAGCTTGTTGGAGGGCTTCTAGGAAAGGACTTTCTTCCTAATAAAAAGACACACAAGAGGTAAAGGTCCTCATCTTAAAGCAGATGTGATTTTGTTTACACATGATGCCTGAAACTGCTACAGCTATCTTCTAGCAATGTATTTAGTGCAAGCCAAAGAACCAGGCACCCACTCTGAGAATGAAGAGCAGGTAAACAGTAAGAGCTTTGGATCCTTGAAGACAGCAATGAATAGCTGAACTTGTCTTCTTAGGTGAGATGGTATATATTCTTTCTTGCTTAAGCTACCTTTAATTACATATTTCGTTGTCCAGAAACAGAAGCTTCTGAGCTGATCAGAGCTCTGAGCTATAACATTGGAAATTTAGGCCCAAGGAATATGGACTGACCAAAACTAATGACAACGCTGAGGGAAAGAATTGCTCCCTCCTCTATACTTCTCCATCCTAAGGCCTGAATAATTAAGGTTGGACCAGTGCCAGCACCATGCCTTGATCACTGAAGTAGTATCTACGTCAGGTACAGCAGACAGTTTTTTATGTCTCAGTCACCGTGCATTCCTCTATCATTTAAAATCATCGGGCAATGAGAAAAAAACATACCAGGGCAGCCAATACACATATTTCTTATCAGCAAAACTGTGAGGCAATATCAACAACAGTCAAAAGGAACAGAATTCCTCATTGATCTGAATATACTTTACATTTTACCTATCTTGAAGAGAGAATAATCAAATTTGATTGTTTGAATCAAATAAGTATCCCATGGGTGTGGAAGGTTGGATTTCATGGTAGAAAGAAAGATATTAGTTATAATTAATTAATTTAAAATACTTATTGAGCACCTATTATGTTATAAGCTTTGCACTGAGTACTATGGGTCCAAAAGTGAACAAGACACGCAAATCCCATTTCTTGCTCTTTTGGAACTCGTATTCTAATGGAGTTGGTGTTGTGGGTGTAAGTGGGTGATGACAATAACCATGAAAACAACACAATTGCAAATGGTGATAATTATGAAGAAACCAAAACAAGGTGAAGGAATGGGGAGGGTTGGCCTGGAGTCACTTTATTTGGATCTTCAGGGAAAGCCTCTCTGAGGAGGTGATATTCGAGTTAAGAACTGTGAAGGAACAAATAATTAAAACACTTGAGGAAAAGGAATTCCAGGCAAGGAAAGGAGTAAGTGTCAAGATCCCATGGCAAGATTACTCAGAGTGTTAGAGGGACAGAAAAAAAGTCAAGGTGATTGGAATGTAGTGAATTAAAGGAAAATCTTAGGATATGACATCAGGAAAGTAAACACGGACCATCACATGCAGTGGCCTAAAGCTAAGCCTAATGGGTAGCTCAAATTTTGTTCTGATTGCATGGGAAGCCACTGCAGAGTTTTAAGCAGAAGGAAGAAATATTCTGATTTAGGCATCGAGAAGAAAACTTTGGCTGCTCTATAGAAAAGAGGGTTGGCAGGTGCTCTTGGGGGTGGGTGGCACAAGGGTGGAAGACTTGGAAACATGGCAGTAATCAGTTGAAAAATGACGTTGGTTTGAACTTAGGTAGTCAGCAGTGGAGATACTAAGAAGTTACTGGATTTTTGGAAGTAAAACTGAAAGAACTGCTGAACAAAAGATTGCAAGTTGAAGCTTGGAATTTTTTTTTTTTTTTTTGATGATGGTTCAGGGAAGGTGGTGGTAAATCTGAAAATCGAGGTTTCACTTGAAGCCATGTGGCAAAATGACCAGATTTCTTGTTACTGCTGTTGAGTGTGTGCATGTGTATATTTGTATTTGTGTATATTTTGCATATATGTGTTTACAGACAATCTCTAACCACTTTTTCTCATTTATTGACTTTCATTTTGCTCCTGTTGTTTAGGAAATAAATGAATAAACACATCATAAGAACAGGCAGAGATGGGAGTGTGGGGTAAGTAGAACTGTTGTTTTTCTGGGATAGTCATTAAAATAAGAAAGATTAGAAATGCCCCTGTTAACTCTGTCTGAGAGAGAATGAAGAAGCCTGGATTTTTTATTTGAGCGACATGTGACATTATTTGAAATGAGTGGAATGGAGACATCAGGTTCTGTTTAGACACACTTAGTTTGATATACCTAGCAGGCATAGATGTAGTGATAACAACACTAGTTTTGTTAGTTAATCATGCTAGTTTTCTATGAAAATCTGATCTTCAGGTAAGGGTTGGAGGTTGCAAATTTGGAATTTGTCAGCTCAAGAATAAACATACTTTTGTAGAAAATATCTTTAAAAGAATTATAATTTTTACATATTTGTTCTAAGCTGCTTCCTACTCTAGAATATGTTATTCGGTCTGAGACACATCCATGTAAACAATTCATTATTGAACTCCCAAATGAATTTTTATTTTAAAATATTTCTATGTACCAAAGCAAAGGATTATTACCAAAAATACTGGGATTCTAAACACAACGATCACTGAAAATTTTCAAAAAATAATTTATTGGGAACATTTACTTAATTCTATGAACTGTAAATATAATAATGAAAAGGTAAATTACATTAGATGTGTAATCCGTATATTTCAAGAGCTGAGCAGTATTACCCTTGATTTTGTTTTATATTATTTGAAAATCTGTATTTCTTCAATTCTATAAATGTAAGCAATATAATATTTCCCATGTTGCTAATGGAGCTTGAAATTAGGGTAGCAGCTTGTGTAGCAGCAACATGATGATGTCAGCAATTCATGTGAAAAATGAAACATAACCAATACAACTTCTAAAGCCACAAATATAGTCAGTTTTACATACTTGAAATTGGCTGACCATATACAATAATAGACAGTGCAGGAAAAGAAAATATTCTCTTTTCTAGACTTTGCAAAACCAATGACAAGTTTGTTGGTGAAGAATCCTGCAAAGCTATGCACTAAGTAAAAAATTTACATTTGACTCCTATCATAAAATTTAATATTGGGTCTATATTTCACTATAGGAATTAGAATATGGTAATTACTGGTATTCGACAAATCCCACTTATAAAACCATTAATAATTTTTTTCAACTAAAATTACATTATAGATTATGAACTTTTCAATTGTTCTATATTTAATTCCTAAAACTACATGTGGTAACTTAATCTCAACCTAAGCTATACTATATGACCAAACAATAAAAATAGTGATATAAATTATCGAAATGTTAAAAATTAACCAGATATTCTGTAGCCAAGAAAATTCGTGTTTGACATGAATTATGTATATAACTTTGCATTAACTTTTCCCTAATTTTTAAAGATAACTTTAGTGAAGGTGAGAAACATTTTTTTTTGGTAGAAACATAAATCTGTACATGAAAACCAACCAGAATCTATTAAAAGTTTCACCATTAGTGACCACTACGTGGAGGCTGGTCCTCAAACTACAGCATATGAGAAATGTGGCTGTGAAGTTATATAATTGACAATTCATTGTCATGAGGGAGTGAAGTTCTCTGTTCCTTACGGAGAGTAAAGCATTTCTTTCCACAAGTTCCCAGCTGGTCTCCAGGGGAACTTAAGCAGCTACTATGTATTGTAGCAGATATTCACCCGTGGAATGTGGGTTGTGGAATGTGGATACCAGTTTTGGAATATGTCCAAAAGATTAAGAGTCAGGACTGTGCATAAGGTGATAGAGCACTTCTTCATCAGATATGAGGTGTGAATTTGAGATATTGAAATTGAGTTCAGGTTCTGAAGATAATTTAGGAAGAGAGGTTCATAAGAAGTTCCTATTGAGACTTCCTTTCTGATGCTGTCCTTTAGTCCAACTACATTGAAGTAGTAGTTATACTAGCAAAAATCTCTCTCCCTCTCTCTTTCTTTCTCTTTTGTCAGATCAGCAAGATATAATGTGAGAAAAAAAAATTGTCAGATTTCTTAGTATTTCAGAACAACATTTCTTATTCACAGAATAATTTTCTAGTTCTCTCGATAATGTGGCGTCCAGGAAATCTATAAGAACTCTTCAAATGATCTGTAAGTCTAACAATCCCACCAGAAAATCAATTCAACAGTAAAGTCACACATCCAATGTATATAAAATGCATAATCAAAGCCACTTTCCTTCAATTTCAGACTATAGAATATTCATTTTTTGAAGATGTGACAAATGCTATATGTCAAAAATTTAGAAAGAAGCAAAACTGTATAGCCAATGTTGCTGAAATAAATTTTTCAACTTATCAAGTAAGTGGTGAAACAGATATTTTAGAAATGCTAGAGAGAAATAGCTGGTTTATGGAGAGTTTTGTAATGGTAAAGAATATGAGATTGGGTTATTTTTAAGCTTTCCAATGAAAGGAAGCAATCTATGAGCATTTCACTGGACAATAATTTGACAGCTATTTTTTTTCTTTCTTTGAGAGATCTTTCTTTATTATTCCAGACTCCTGTTGTTTGACTTAGATTGGATTCTGTGTACTCCTTGCCCTTCAGTCGCTATATATTCAGTCAATGTAAACCATACTAGAATTTAGTCTTTTCATTTTTCCTGGATGGGCTGCTCACCAATAATGTCTAGCAATACTTCTATTTGCTTGATGAGAACGAGTTTCCTTTGGCTTATATTTTGTGGGCTTACCTTTTGTGTATGTAATACAATATTCTTAACTATAGTCACTATGTTGTACGTTAGATCCTAGCACTTACTCATCTTATAAGTAAAAGTTTGTACCCTTTGACCAACATCTCCCATTTCCCCATCCCCAGCCCCTGGCAACCGCCAATCTACATTCTGTTTCTATGAGTTCGGCTTTTTTAGATTCTACATATAGTGAGATCATACAGCATTTGTCTTTCTCTGTCTGACTTATTTCACTTAGCTTAATGCCCTCAAGTTTCATCCATGTTGTCACAAACAGCAGGATACCCTTCTTCTTATGGTTGAGTAATATTCCATTATATATGCCAGCTCTGGTGTGGTTAAGATTCGGCAATCACACAGCTGTGGCCCAGGTTCATTTCCCAGAGGAAATGGTTCAGGAAACCACACCACCCATTTGTGGGTTGTCACACTGTGGTGGCTGCATGTTGCTGTGATGCTGAAAGCTATGCTACTGGTGTTTCAAATACCAGCAGGGTCACCCAAGCTGCACAGGTTTCAGTGGAGCTTCTAGACTAAGACAGACTAGGAAGAAGGACGCGGCCACCCAATTCTGAAAAAAGTGGCGATGAAAACCCTATGAATAGCAGCGGAGCATTGTCTTAGATAGCACCTGAAGATGAGAACCTGGGACGAAAAAATCAGGCAGGGTTCTGCTCTGCTTTACACAGGGTTGCTAGGAGTTGGAATTGACTCCATAACACTAACAAATAAAATATATTTTGTGTATATATCCCATTTTCTTTATCCATTCACCCATACACAGACACTTAGGTTGTTTCCATATCTTGGCTTTTGTGAACGTTCAATGAACATGGGGTTGCAGATATCTCTTTGAGATAGTGATTTTATTTACTCCCAATATGTACACAGAAGTGGAATTGCTGGATCATATGGTAGTTCTACTTTTAATTTTTTGAGGAACCTACATACTGTTTTCCGTAATGGCTGTCACATTTTACAATCCGACCTACAGTGCCCAAGTGTTCCCTTTCCACAACATTCTTGCCAGCACTTGCTACCTTTGTTTGTTTGATAATAGTGAGTATAACAGGTGTGAGGTGATATCTCATTGTGGTTTTTATTGGTATTTCCCTGATGATTAGTGATCTTGAGCACCTTTTGAGGTACCTGTTGGCCATTGGTATGTCTTCTTTGGAAAAATGTTTATTCGGGTCCTTTGTCCATTTTTAATTGGATTATTTGTTTTTTCAATATTGAGTTGGGTGAGTTCCTTACATATTTTGGATATTAACCCCTTATCACATATGAGGTTTGCAAATGTTTTCTCCCATTCCATAGATTGCTTTTTCATTTTGTTGATTATTTCTTTCACTGTACAGAAGCTTTTTAGTGTGATGTAATCTCACTTGCCTGTTTTTGTATTTTTTGCTTGTGCTTTGGGTGTCATACCCAAAAAATTGTTGTCAAGACCAATGTTAAGGAGCTTTGTTTTCTTCTAGGAGTTTTATGGCTTCAGGTCTTACATTTAAATCTTTTTTTTTGTTTGTTTATTGTGGTAACATTGGTTTATAACATTGTATGAATTTCAGGTGTACATCATTATACTTTCATTTCTGCATAGATTACATCATGTTCTCATGTTCACCACCCAAATACTAATTATAATCCATCACCACACACATGTGCATAATTATCCCTTTCACCCTCCACCGTCTCCCCTTCCCCTCTGGTAACCACCAATCCAATCTCTGTCTCTATGTGTCTGTTTGTTGTTGTTGTTATCTACTGCTTAATGAGTCAGATCATATGGTATTTGACCTTCTCCCTCTGTCTTATTTCTTAATCTATTTTAAGTTAATTTTTGTGAGTGGTGTAAGATAAGGGCCCAATTTCATTCTTTTGCATGCGGACATCCAGTTTTCCTAACATTATTTATTGAAGAGACTATCCTTTCTCCATTGAGTATTCCACAGATAACATACAAATTGGAAAAGTAGAAGTAAAGTGGTCTCTGTTTGCAGGTGACATGATCTTATATATAGAAAACCATAAAAACTCCACCAAAAAACTGTTAGAACTAATAAATGAATTCAGTAAAGCTGCAGAATACAAAATCAACATACCAAAATCAGTTGTGTTTCTATACACTAACAACAAACTATCTGAAAAAGAAATAAAGAAAACAATCTCCTATAAAATAGCATCAAAAACAATCAAATATTTAGGAATAAATTTAACCAAAAAAGTGAAAGATCTGTACACTGAAAACTATAAGACTTTGATGACGGAAATAGCAGACACAAACAAATGGAAAGATATCCCACGTTCATGGATTGGAAGAATTAATATTGTTAAGATGTCAATACTACCCAAAGCCATCAACGCAACCCCTATCAAAATTCCATTGGCATTTTTCACAGAGGTAGAAAAAAACAATCCTACAATTTGTATGGAACCACAAAAGACCTCAAGTAGCTAAAGCAATTTGAGCAAGAAGAAAACTGGAGGCATCACACATCCTGATTTCAATTTATATTACAAAGCTATAGTAATCAAACAGTATCATACTGGCATTAAAAACTGGACACACAGACCAATGGAACAGAATTGATAGCCCAGAAATAAACCCACATGTATATAGTCAAGTAATCAAGAACACTCAATGGAGAAAGGATAATCTCTTCAATAAAAAGTCTTTTTCTTTTCTTTCTTTATCTTTTAATTTCTTCCCACTTCTCCATGCTAGCTAATTAGCAGGCGCTTGATAAATTCTTTTGACTTGAGTTGAATTAGTCCCGTATGAAAGTGTCAGAAATAAATGCATATGTTACCAGTAGATCTAGTGTGAGCCATTCTTAATGATATATCTACCCAGCATCTCCAGATTCAAGTTGTTCATTTTGATTGTTCAATGACTCAGGTGGAATAATATAATAACCGAGGTAGACTTAAAATGATATGCTATAATGTAATTACCTCATCTATGAAAGCATGACTAAAGGTTTTATGAATTTGTTCATTTTTCTCATTACATTTTTCTTCATTTTTTATGAGTTAGGTTAAAACAATACTTTAATATACATTTTATAAAGTATTTAGAATTAAAAAATTTGTGATTTAGGAAGTTTGATTTCCTAAAATGCTACTTTGTTCATCTATGTTTTTTGTTCTGTTATCATTTTTATGTAATTGTCACTAAAAACAATTATGTATGTGTGTGTGTGTGTATATGTATATATGTTTATTTTAGTGGAAGAACAAACTCAATTAAATCTGCACCCTTTAAACTCAGAAGATTACAGCAATTACCCCTCAATTTCTTACACTATCTAAATCCTCAAATCTTGCCACCTCTCCAAATCTTTAAGCTCAAAACCATTGTTTCCCTTTCCTTGAACAATAAAGTAACGATAAAATCTAAGAGCAAGAAGAATGAAAGAGATAGAGTTGATTATACAAGACATCTTCTAACATCCTTTAATCAAAGCAAAAGTACTTCTTTCCACTTGCTAATTTATATTATAGAAATTGATCTTCAATGTCTTTCAATATCCTGTTCTTTCCTATTGGTAAATAAGTTTCTAACCCTGTAACTATTCTAACAAAATTCAATTATAGCTAAATTTTTTATTTTCTGTGTAATTTTTTTTTTTTTTGGTGAGGAAGATTGGCCCTGAGCTAACATCTGCCAATCTTCCTCTTTTTGCTGAGGAAGACTGACCCTGGGCTAACATCCATGCCCATCTTCCTCCACTTTATATAGGATGCCGCCACAGCATGGCCTGACAAGCAGCGCGTCGGTGCACGCCCGGGATCCGAACCGGCTAACCCCGGGCCACTGCAGTGGAGCTGGCACACTTAACTGCTTGTGCCACTGGGCTGGCCCCCTCTGTGTAATTTTTTATATATTTGACTTACTTTGTCTTCCTCATTCATATTCAACTTAGCTCTTCTCTCTAGGATGATCATATAATTGTAGTATTTTGACTTTTCTCTCAAATAGTCTTAATTTCTCATTATACATCTTATATATATTTTTCCACAGTTGTCTCTCCAAATTGTCATATTTATTGCATTTTGTATCGTTGCCTTTTTTTATCCACATTATCTTCTTAGTGCCTTTTTTTTTTTGCAAGAAACATCTAGACTTCCTCCCCATATTTTAAAAAAGTTATTTTGCCAACCACTGTGACTAAATCTTCCTGCAGATATGTGATTTTGAATATAATGTGAGATGGAGAGGTGAAGTTCCCTCCAAAAGCTTGGATTTCTGTAGCGGGTGGTAGAGACTCAATCCTCATGCACACACCTCACCCATATAGACTCTTTTAAAAGATGGAAAGTGGATTGCTCCCATCAGAGACCTTAGCACCAAGTAGGATGTTGGGAATGTTAAAAATGCAGAGTGAGCACGTTATGTAAAAAATGGACATACTTAACTTAATTTGAATTATCCATTTACTTATGTTTTCATAAGTGTCCTATTAACTAATAGCAGGTTTTGATATACTGTGTGTGAGTGATTCCCATCACTCAACTGGACAGCAATAAATCTATCATGTAGCTTCATAATTTATATTGTCTAAATCTTAAGACAGACATTTGGTTATTCAGCATTCTGTGGAGAGTTTCATCAAAGTCTACCATATCCAAGGTCACATATGATTAATAGTATAGCAAGAAGCAGAGTTCGAATATTTTCAAATCTTTTACCAACTCACATGACTTTTTTAGAATACATTGCAGATCACTTTTCCTTCCCCTCTCACTTTCTGTCCATTCTTGCTTTCTCCACTCTAAAGACACCCTGATACCATGTATTCCATCAAGCCTTAAAGGTCTACCTGAACATGAGATGATGATTCTCCTTTTCCGTCTCTCACATTAATGTTCAATACCTACGTTTTACAAGAAAAACTGCCACAAGAAAGATACTTGTTTCTCACATCAGAAGTCAATGATTGTTTTTTATGTATACATTGTTTTTCTCTATGCTGTAGTTATACATCTACACAACATATATCATACTTTTAATTTCATTTACAATCTCAGGAAGAGAAGGGAGAGAGTCAATGGCACACTTAGAGAGCTGTGGAAAACTGGTTCATAGAATCAATGGACAGCCAGGCTTTGAGTGTAACCTGTAAAATTTGATAGATAAAGATCAGGAAAAGGACAACCAGGTTAGAGAAGGGCCACCTTTTTAATTGAAGCTAACAACTCATTACTGATATGATTAAGGTGCCTCCCAGAAGTCATTAATAAATGTAAATGAAGATGGAAATTTTTAAATTTTAATATGAAAAGGGACTATGTTAAAATGAGAAAGAATGATATAATAACAGGTGCAAACTCAACGATGATCATCATCAAAGAGCCTGGGGGGAAAAACAGAAGTTGAGGAAGAACACATGAGTACTTCTGTAGCATAGTCCCTAGGATGAGAATACTCTAATTCTAAATAATCAGAAGTATCCCAAAATTTGTAGTATGTAATTCATTAGACTACCATGTTTGATAGAATCATCCTCATGAAACTTCTCAATTATCATGAACTGATACTGTATTTATGAAGCATCTTCCTATTTTAGGTGGGGGGGAATGTCTTGAAATAGCCTATCTACAAAGTAATGCACATGACCAATATGGATGTTTCCTCTAAATATATTTAGTGTGGCTAATTAATCATTGATTTTCAGCTTTACAAACCTGTCTCCTGAATAAATGAATACATGGTTGTGTATAGTGACTTTGTTTATCAGGACCTAACCAAAGAAACTACCGAAGTAGTAAGCAGAGATTGAGTACGAAAATTTAAATTTCTTTTCTGCTGTGTCAACATCAACTCCATACTTGGGAGCATTAGTCTCTCTAATCCCTCAATTACTTTAATTTTTATTATTATTAAGTACTTCTGCACCTTGAATGATGCTATGAATAGTAGTATGAGGGTTAACAATGCTTTTAATTATATTAAAAGTTGTATAAAGCAAAGAATTGTGGTTGTTCATATATTTAACTTTGGGAAATAAAATCAAATCTCTAACTCTGCAAGTGTGCACAGTGATGCAAAATCTAAATATGCAATCTTCTTAACTCTATCTTGGAATAGCACCCTGTGGAGCTTTGGAACTCTGATAAGATTTCACCACATGAAAGAAAAGTTGAAAAAAGGTAAGGAATTCCTTAGAAAAGAAAGACCACCCCAGATTCTTATATGAGAGAAAACAAAGGAGGCAAAAGCTAGGGAAATTTGAATTCTCATTAACAAAATGTTCACTAGAGGTTACAACACCTTTCTTGTGCTTCCTGTGCTCTCTGCATTCATTGAGCACCAGGATTCTTTCCTTCATCTTTTTCTAACAGATTTTAAGGACCATCTAGAATGCATGATCTGTGAATAGAATGAACTTATTTTACTTGTTGGCCTATCTGCAGAACATATTAAATTAAAAAAAAAAAAACTAGCACAAAGTTCAATTAATATTTTTGAATAAATGCCTGAATAAATTTAGTCACGTTGCTGAAGCCAACATCTTCCATTCTAATCCTTTGCAGCCACTATGGGAGATCAAAAGAAATACGCAAACATGGGTTTGCACAGCAGTTAAGAAAGATCCTGTTGGCATTTTGACAAATAAATGGCCATTGTTTTCCTATTATAATCAGTTTTCTCTCCTTTTAAACCTCCTTAGTTGCTGCAAAACAGGTAAACTAAATTAGATTATTCAGATAATATCACTCACCTATTTATCTTTAATGCTACATTTTGCATTTGAAATAAATTGGTAGGAATAAAATTGTAGAATAGAATAACAACTTGTATGAAACTACTGTCTTTGAAAGGAAAGATAACAATATATCTGCACAATTTAATAGATATGTCTATTCTATTTCTGGTTGCTTAACATTGAGCGTGTTATTTAGTTTCTATATTGCCAAAGTTTCATCACCTAGAAAATCAGGATATTAATATTACCTATTCCCCATTGTTTGTAAGTTTATTAAATGAGATGAACTCAATGCACATATACCACAGTGCACAAGGGATGGCACAGAGTAAGAGCTTAATAAATATCAACTACTCTAGATTTATTGTTTGTATTTGTTTGATTGAATAAGGTCAGGTGGATGATGGGATTACTAGCATCTTCCCTTTACTTTTATGAGCTATTCTGCATTGTGTATCTGCACATGGATTATTTATAATGAGAAATAGTTTTTTTTTTTTTTTATTTTTATTTTTTGTGAGGGGATCAGCCCTGAGCTAACATCTGCCAATCCTCCTCTTTTTGCTGAGGAAGACTGGCCCTGGGCTAACATCCTTGCCCATGTTCCTCTGCTTTTTTATATGGGATGCCGCCACAGCATGGCTTGAGAAGCAGTGCATCTGTGCGCGCCCGGGATGCGAACCGGTGAACCCCAGGCTGCCGCAGCGGAGCGCGTGCACTTAACCGCTTGCGCCACCCGGCCAGCCCCAGAAATAGTTATTTTAATTTTGAGAGAAATGTCTATATTTTGTGAGATATGCTATTGATTTTTGCACAATTATACTATTTCCATAAAATCAAGTCACTTTTTCTTCAACCTTCACTGAGACTCTAAACACTTAAGCCTTCTCTCTACAAAATTTGTTTACCCTAGCCTCCTTTGCTTCGTTAGAGTTATCACTTAAAATTTTTTTTCAAAAGATCTAAATTCATCAAATTTCTACTGAAAACTTTTGTCAGTGAAAATGCAAAGTCTATGAGATCACGCTTCTCTTTTCTCCTTTATTATTACTAAACATAGTAATTATAAAATTCATAATACGAGTTCATTTATAGAATTATGAACTATTATAGGAGAAATAGACCTAATTATTAAGTTATTTCGAATTCTTGAAGCTACATAGTAAAAATGATTGCAGGCCTTTTGGGGGTCAGGGATGTTCATTATTCATCTTTATATTCCCAGCCTCTAGCATAGTGCATGATAAATTAAGTATTTAAATAGAATTTGCCAAGAAAGTTCTTATTTCTATGGTTCCTTACAGTAAAATAAGATTTGATGATTCAAAGAAAAAACATGTCAAAAGTGAAGCAATTCATTCCTTCCACTTCTCACACATCTTTATTGTTCTAAAAGACAAAGGTAGTGCTATGAACATAAGTAAACGAAAACAAAAACTCTATATGCCTCAGTTTTATACTTACCATTGAAAGATCCATGGTATTTACTAATTAATATAAAGTTCTTCTTAAAGTGTTTAAAAATATTTCCTATATAATAGGTGTTGCCATGTCTCTGTTAAAAAAAAAAAGGTAACACAATTGGAGGTGAATTCAGAGATTGACAGAATAACTACATGATTTGTACAAAAACTTGTGATTTTGTTTCTAGGTGTGGCTATTTTATCAGGATGGGCCTTATAAGTTATTAAGAATTCACAACATAGTTTTAAGGGCTTAAACATCTGGGGAATATACAGAAGGGGGAAAAAAAAAGCCTAGTCCCTAGAATGACTACCACTGTCATGCCAACAAGAGCAAACAACAAGGCGTTTGCCAACTCATAAATGCTGCAAAACTCCCTAACTAGCAGTATTGTTTCTTCCTGATAAATTCACTCTATCTTTCCTACATGAGCTTGGAAATATTACCAAACTCAAAAGGAGTATGGGTGGAAGGACCACTCCTGAGAGCTTTCACCTATTTCCTGTTGCTAAGGAAACCATTTCCATTGTACGTCTTCAGAATAGCAGGTTCCTTTGAATTCCGCCTTTCAAGCTCCATTTTTTAAAGCAAACGTATAGACACATAACCCATATTTTGAAATGTACACCAATTTATTGTTTGTTTCTACTATTTGGTGAAGAAGTTTCATCCAATTAAAGGTAATATATACTAGCAGATAAAAACACTGGAGATAGACAACTTCTTTTTGTTGTTTTATGTTTTGTAAAATCTACAGTACTCTCCAGTCCACGAAACAATTGGTAAATCTAACATATTCCTATGACCTGTGAATATGTATCTCTTAACATTGGCTGAAATAATTTACAACTTTTCATATTTGATAGAATTAGGAGCAATCATGTTTATTCTGTAATGACAGTTATTATACTTTAACTTGATTGGAAATCCTTTATTGAGACAATGTACGTCTTCTTTTTTTCATTTAAAAATATTATGGGGGCCGGCCCGGTGGCGCAAGCAGTTAAGTGCGCGCGCTCCGCTGCGGCGGCCCGGGGTTCGCTGGTTCGGATCCCGGGCGCGCACCGACGCACTGCTTGGCAAGCCATGCTGTGGCGGCGTCCCATATAAAGTGGAGGAAGATGGGCACAGATGTTAGCCCAGGGCCGTCTTCCTCAGCAAAAAAAGAGGAGGACTGGCGGATGTTAGCACAGGGCTGATCTCCTCACAAAAAAAAAAAAAAAAAAAAAAAATTAAAAATATTATGGAACTGCCTCAAGTATGCTTGTTTAAACATTTGGTGGAAGGATTAGCTCAAATGCTAGATTTCAATGAATTGGCTTTCAAAGATAAAAAATGAGCATTGGCGTTCTATTATACCGCAGTGATTGCTGTGTATATTGGCCAGCCATTAACAATAGCGTGTGTGGACATTGTCCATAAATACTAGCTGATTTCATAACTTGGACTGTAAATGCTATAATTACATGTTGTAATTCACATTATACAACTGAGAATCATAGCCCAGTCTGCAGCTTTATTACAACATTCTCATTAATGTCATACTTATTTGGGATCTCTCAAAGAATTCCTTTGAGCACTCATCATGATATTTTTAATAATACTCTTTGTATCTCTTCAAAATGTTTTGGAGCTGTCATATGCTTTGATGTGCACGATGCCCTAAAACCACAGACTACAAACCCAAATTACATCAACCCAAAGTTAAAATGGTTTTGATTATTGTATCTATAGAATAATTTCCTTCACTTGTTTATGTCTATTCAGTGATTATAGCTTCTGCTGAAAAAATTTGTTTGCAATTTCAGTTCTAGAGAAAAGTATACTCCTAAGCATTAAATTGACTTATTTAATTGATTTTTACAATTGTGTACTATTATGCTTACTTATTTGACTTGCCTATTGCTTTCAGTCTAACCACCATTGATATAACGCCACATTTCCTGCAGAGACAATGTTGTTTTATGCGCGAAGAAAAATGTTAAAGCATAAACCTGTTTTAATTTCAAGGAGGCTATTTCACCGATAAGAATAAGAACGCATGATAATTTACTGAACGCATTGCTTTTCTTACATCAGATGTTCAATAAAGATATTTGTTCAGTAATGTTAAACATTAATTTTAATACAGTAAAATTGTATATTTATATTTACACACTATAATTTGGGAGCATATTCAGGTCTTCACACTGCCACTTTTTATCAGCTGGTTAAAGAATTGATTTAAAATTTCAATATTTGATACTATTTGATTCCTTAGAGACCCATATTCATTCTTATTTCTCTAGTCAGTTGCATATTGGCACTTTGATTTTAAAAACAAAACAATTGCTTGGGTTCATCAGTTTTCTATTTTGCCTCTGGTAGTATAATGTTCAATGGCTTTTGTTGGCTTATTGCACTTTAATTAGCATGATGCTGTGTGCCTTTAGTAGCGTGCTGCTATGCTACCCTTAATTGAAATCTTTCTCATATGTCTGTGATCATTATATCACCTTGATGCCTGGAAATGCTGCTCTTGTGGAGGATGTGGTAATGTTGCATTAGCCCTTTGAAGTTGAGGAGTCTGATTAGCAGCATCAGATGAGCTGCTGGAGGGTGTCAGACTCTTAGCTCTAGTATCTTCAAATGCATTTTACAAATTACCCACTTACCTTAATACTATAAATATGCAGATACTTACATACCACTTACTGTATAAAGTGAAATTTTACAGTGGAAAATTATTTCCTTGCATACACTTTGATTTAAAGGTCATAGCTTCAGAATGTTTGATAAAGATATTACTTCTCATTTTGTACCCAATGGAAAATAGCTATAAACCCAAGAAAGTTACATGAAATTATCTTTCCTTTCTATCCCCCTTTCCTTTGACTCTAGAATATTTACACAATACATTCTAAGTGCTTGTTTCTTCCCTTGTGGATTTTCTCCACTCTTTTTCTAACACACTAGTACATATTATTTTTAAGGGGCCTCAGAATGCTTCTGTAGGGTGATTGAGTTACATATTTCTTACAATTATATCAAATGGAAAATAATCAGAGGTGGAGGACAAATATTTTAAAGAATATGCAGGATTCCTTTGTCAAGGTAAGAATTTTACCAAAAAAAAAAATAGTATTCAAATATTGAAAAGGAAAATGATATATACATACCTTAAAGATGCTGCGCACAAAAGTAATCTTGAAATAGAAATCTGAGAATTTAACCACTGCTGGTCACCATGGAGGATTGGAGTATTATGGAATAGGGATAGTTTGCAGATTGCTGGAAGGGGATTTTCAAAGATACAGGGCCCAGAAATAATTGCTTCTCCTTAACTGTTAGTTTTTAAAGTGGATAAAAAAATATTCAGCAGGGAGGAACACAACGTTGCTGAAAATTAAATTGTCTCTTTTCTTCAACAAACTTAAAGTGATCAGCATTTATTCATTACATTCTGAAGAATCTAAGCTGGTCAGAAAATAGCTGGGTCATTCCCATGGCCTGCAGGGTGGTTAGTGAGTCCAAAAGGTCTGGCCGTGCTGGACGCTGAATGGTGCCTAGGGTTGGAACTCTAGAAGGAAATCCTGCAGTAAAAAGGCTAGAAATACATGGACGTCAAGTTAACTGTGTTCTTTGATGCTATAATTTTAGGTGATTTTCTTCTTCTTTGTGACAATGTGTATAGTACAAATTTTATACAACAAACAGGGATACTTTAATTACCATATTTTTCTTTAAGTTATTTGAGAAGTCATTCATTAAAAAAAGAGTGGCCTCTAGAAGGAACAGTGCCTACATTTTCACTGATCAAGTCGTTATAAGGAAGATTTCTCGGCTTTATAAACCAGATAGGTAGCAATACTAGCTAAAGTGATGTTAGTTAAAATATGTGACTTAAATTAAAATCTTGTGTTTCAATTGACTGTTTTATGAGTATGTTGTGAGGGAAAAAACATTGCCTAATTTAACATGTTAGCTATCATATATATAATAGCGCAGTGAACTATTCCTGAGAATTTTAACTCTTTGTGGTTCCTCCTTTGTAGTAATGATAGCAAAGATGTTAATAAATAAAATAACAATGCAGATAAATCTTGAACATTTTATCTCGGTGAATATACACTCAGTTTGAAAAAATTATGTAAATTTCTCCATTACATTTATAAAATTAGAGAATCATAGTATATTATAATATGTGTTTGTGTATATATATGTATATATGTGTATATATATTTACATAATCTTCTAAAATAAATATATTATTAGGACAATAAATTAAAAAAATACATATAAGGTTGAACCACCTGAAACTGTCATCTTTGTAGGTCAAACGTAGTTGCATATCAGTCTGTGTGTATATGTGGTAGGTTTGCTATTTAAAGAAAAAATGGGTTCTGCTTTTACAAAAGAAAGCATAATCATGATATGTTTCCTAGCTTGATAAATGGATATTATAATGTATCAAAATTAATTTTTAAAGTGTTATAGAATAGATCTAATAATATACTGAAGGTTGTTTCTTTGAATATACTAAAATCAAAATATAGGCTAGATAGACTTAAACAATTGTTAAATGAAGATAAGTTATTAGTCTTCCTGCAAGTGGAACATTTCCAAATACAAGATAAAAAATTATTTATTTTCTTTTCCATTTGGGTAAACAAATGCTCATTTAATATTTTTAAGTTGCTGTTTAGAATCTTAGAAAAATCTAAAATTCGTTTCATACATGAGTCATGAATCTTCAAATTCTAAAGTGCCAAATTTATAATAAAGGAGAGAGCGTGCTATACTATTCTAAACATCTGAAATGTTAGATCGAACGATATGAAATTGCCTATATTTAATAATTTTTTCGCATACAAATACAACAATTTGCTAACCTAATTGATGGAAATGATAAGAAGTGTTTCTGAGTAGAATTAAGAGGCAGGAATTCCAAGTGTATAGGAAAGGGGAGAATATATCACAAAATTCAAAAATCTTTATTCAGTGAACATTAGTTGAACTGTGTGAAAATGCCAATACTTGACCATTTTTGGTCCATTAGTGTTGTGATTTCTTATGGTTTAGCCCAATATAAATAATGGGATACATTTTTGAATAGGAGTAAGGAGCAGACATATTTTTAAGTTTCAAAATAAGTTTATATTATATGATCTTGGACACACATCTATGGGACATGAAGAGGTGGCTTTAAAAAATGTTGAGATGGCAGTGAGGTATAGTAAACAAGAGCACTGAGCCTAACGGCAGGGAACTGGGTTCTAGTTTATGTTCTGACACATAGAAATTGTGCAATCTTACATAAGCAAGTTCAACGTCTCTAAACTTCAGATCTTTTAATCTGTAAAATAAATGTTCATGGCAATTTAAGCAAAAAATTTACTAAATATATCTCTTATTCTCATGCTCTAAGAAATTCTTTAAAGAAATAAAACATTGTTTTCTCTGCATCCCAGGATCTCTTCTCTTTATCTCCTAGGAAAACCAAATCTTTTTTTTTTTTTCCATTTTATTTATTTATTTATTTATTTATTTATTTATTTAATTGAGGTAACATTGGAAAGGGACACATTTGTAAGGAAAGCCAAATATTTACACTCCTAATTCAGGGCTTCCTTGTCCCAGAAGTTTGCTTAATGTCTTTTGTACTTGGCAGAAAAAGAAAAAAGTTATCAGGTTCCTGGAAGTCAGTCTTCGCTGAAGCCTTCATTGTGATTCTAGGCCCATTGAGAGGTATTACAGTCTTTCCTGCTCAGAGGCTGATTCATAGCATGCTAATGAAGCTTATGTTTCAGGACCCCTCACTTGAAACTCTTCTCGATTATACATTTCTTCCTATCAAGTGGAATTTGATAGTCAAGGAAGTGGCAGTTTTGAGATCTAGCTGATTTTATTAGGGGCATATTTTGTTCTGGTTTAGCGGGATATGTGTATGTGGTTTGTAATCAACTCTACTAGTTAGTTATCAATAATTGTGCCAGTATAGGCATACTTCCCTACCCACTGTGCTAACCTATCAGGTGTCATGGCCCAAATATGCAAGCTAAATAGCCATATGGCAATATGAATGGGTCTGCTACCGAACATGTGTCGGCGATGGTGAAGAAACAAGGTTTGAAATGTACATAGTCAGAAGTTAGTCTGAGGAAATTTCTTCTACTCATCAGACATGCAATATTTTAAGTGAAAGATTTGATCCTCATACAAACTCAGTCAATATGGAGGTACTTTCCTGCCAGGAATGTACATGATTATGCAACATATGTGAGTATAAATACATCACTCATTTTATTCTTCATTGATGGAATCACATGAAAAAGATTTTTTCGAATTTCCTATTTTAAGGAGTCAAACCTATAGCAATGCTACAAATCATGAATATATTTTCATGTGATATTGCATGTTTTATACATTCCAGCTACCAATGATGGAAAAAAATGTGATCATCATGCATTTCTAAAAATTTGATGGAAAACTTTTAAAATGGAATATTTGAAACATGCCATTAGTTTTGGTATTAAGAAGGCTTACAAAATGGGGAAAAAAAATTTCACTTAAGATATATTCTTGTATTTATTTTGTGTGTATTTCAACAATATATTCTTGAGTTTTCTGAGTAGGAAAAGGAAGTCTAAAGGAACAAGTAACTTTAAAAACAAAATGAGGTGAACTTGTTGTTTCTGGTCCACCATGTAGGAAGCTTCGAACCTGCCACTCCTTCTTAAAAACAAGCAAAAAGCTGAACAAACTGAAAAATTAGATACAGAGAATCACAACTTACTGAAGCAGAAACCTACCAGCAGAAACCTTCATGGGAACTAGTCCCTGCCTGGGGGGAACATCTGAACTGTAATCGACAAATTGTTGGAGGCACAATGGGGATACGTCTGTGAGTTAAAAACTCCAGAGGACCCAGTCATGTGGGGTGGGGGGAGGTGGGGGCACTTCTGTGAGTTTTACCTCCAGAAGCCCAACTAGGTTCTCGCATTGAATATCGGAGAAAAATCCTCTGGCGTTTCCAGCAGGGAAAGGAGAAACCAATTTGAAATTCATAAGAGCACTCGGTTCTAGATAACAAGGTCTGCCCTCCGGAGAAACTATTTTACTGAAGCATAACTTACTGGGGTCTTATCAGAGGCTAACTGACCTGAGGGAACAAAAATACTCAACTCAAGCCATTCTGCCCTATGGAAGAGAGAGGCAAGGGGGACTGAGAAGCACTGAGGAAGGTCACAGTCCAAGGGCACAGGCTTCCTAAAAGACGAAGACCTAATCAGGGGACTATCAAATGCTTCCCTACCCCACACCTGACCACTACACTAGGAAAGGCCTATCTACCACAGTCCCTTTTATGCAGTACATCATGTCCACCTTTCACAAAAAATTACAGACCATAAAAAAAGGCAAAAAACACAATTTGAAGAGACTGAACAAGCATCAGAACCAGAGTCAGCTATGGCAGGAATGTTAGAATGATCAGACCCCGAATTTTTTTTTTTTTTAAACTATGAATAATGCACTAAGGGCTGACAAGAGATTTTCACATACTGCGGTATGTGGGATAACTTCTGGTTCAAAACTGATTTGACTTGAACTAAAAAAGCTTGACTTACGGCGTATCAAACATACAGTGTACATCTGCTCTTACCACTAAGGTAAAGAATGCACTCTCTTAAGAAAAGAATGCATATTTCCCCTCCTATGTGGTATGGGTAATGCCCTATTGGTGTAAGTGAGCATAAGTGAGGCCATCTTGTTACACTAAATGGCCCCAGCCCTTCCTCTGTGTCACTACTCGCTGTGCTGCATGTACTCCAAAAAACTCCTCATGCTGTCCTGATTTATGGCCTCCGCTTACATACGTACTCCCCAATAGCTCGATAAATTAAAAACTTGGTTCTGTGAGTTTCTCTCCAGAAGCAGGCTGACCACAGGTGGGAAACACACCTACAAGGTATCCATCACAGCTGACAGAAGAATGGAACAAGGTGGTGCCTGGAGCCCATCATGCCTGGAGACCCTCCTCACTGCCCATTTTCCCTATATAACTGCCTCAAGATTCTGTAATCTTTGAAGATGGGTTTTTGAGACATTAGTCACCTGTCTTCTGATTTGCCGGCTAATCTGATTAAGCTTTGTTTCTCCACCTCTAACTTGTTGTGATTAATTGGCTCAGATCAGATCACGGTGAGCAGAGCGAGCCCATCGCTCAGTATCATTGGTAATGTCCATATTACCCCCTTTCCAATGTCAGGGTCATGTTGACCTGCTAATTTGCAACTGAATACCTCTTTGGAACTTTGATGAATATGTATCCTGGGCATGTTTAATGTATGTTCTTTGTTCTAAAAAGGTATAAGACTGTACTGAAAATCGTTCTTCTCCAAAACACTTTCTTCCTTTCTGGAAAATGTCTTCCTGGGTTATGTAATCCTCAGTTTTGCTCAAGTAAAACTCGCCTTATCTATCTGATCTATAGAATGGTTATTGGTTATTTTACATCAACAGGGTTTTAATGGAAAAAGCAGACAACATATAAGAACAGATTGATAATATAAGCAGAGAGATAAAAATTTTAAGAAAGAATCAAAAAGAAATGATAGAGAGCAAAAACGCTATAATGGAAATGAAGAATGCCTTTGATGAGGTCATTAGTAGACCAGATATGGCTGAGGGAAAAATCTCTGGGCCTGAGAATATGTCGATAGAAACTTCCAAAACTGAAAAGCAAAGAGAAAAAAATAGAAAAACAACAGAATATCTAAGCACTGTGAGACAACTACAAAAGGTATAACACACATAATGGGAATACCACAATGAGTAGAAATAAAAGAACAAAAGCAGTATTTGAAGCAGTAATGACAGAGAATTCCCCCAAATTAACATCAGATACCAAACCAGAGATTCGGGAAGCTCACAGAACACCAAGCAAGATAAATGCAAAAAAAAACTACATCTAGCCACATCATATACAAACTACAGAAAATCAGAGATAGAGAAAAATATCTTGAAAGAAGCAAGAGGAAAAAAAAAAGGAAACATGTTATACCTTATGTAATTTATCCACTAAAAGGTATAAATGAAATTAAGAACTCAAAATGAGAAACTTGAACTTACAAAGGACTGGCAGTATACATTGAAAACAACTAGATAAATGGAAAAATATATATATATTTCTAATAGCATAATAAATTAAATGTTAAAGGAATGAGTTAATAGCTAAAAGTGTTCAAGAGAGAAAAGAGAGATTTGAAAGACCAATACATACAGATTTACTTTACAAATATTAGAGAAGGAGCAAATTAGAATATGTAGTAAACTAATTTCTTCATCTTCTATAAGAAGTTTTTGTGTGTGTGTGTGGGGAAGATCAGCCCTGAGCTAACATCCGTGCCCATCTTCCTCTACTTTATGTGGGACGCCGCCACTGCATGGCTTGATGAGCAGTGCATCAGTGTGCACCCAGGATCCGAACCTGTGAACCCTGGGCCGCAGAAGCGGATCTCATGCACCTTACCGCTTGTACCACCAGGCCCGCCCCTATAAGAAGTTATAAAATAATTGTGCTATTCTTTACTAAAAATCAGAGAAACATCAATTTAGAGAATATTAGTTACTTCATCCTGAATACATAAGTGTATGCTCCTGGTAGAAAATTTTTAAATGGAGAAAACTTATAAGAAAAAAACCAAAAAGCAACCAAAATTTCATGTCAGGGAAAAACAAAATGTGTTTGGAGGAGTGGGGAGCTACAGCACTCCAGTGTGGATTTTCTTTTCATCTCTATCCAACTCAAGTACAATTTCACCCACACTTAAGAGAAGTCACCATACGGTATAGGATAATGTTTTTTAACTTATATTCCTCTATTAGTATATTATAAACCCTAACTCTTATATAACATATATATTGAGTTACATTTTCATATTGATCTTAAATATATTACTCATCTTTGAGCAAACATTTAAATGTTCTAAATGATTTTATATTTTAAAGGAACTCATTTATGACTTTTTAAAAAAGTATTTATTTAATATATTAATAGGATGCATTCACATGGTTCAAAAATACAAATAATATTTTAAAGGTATATATTAAACACAATAAAATGTCTTATATAAACCTTGTCCTAATCCTACTTATACCCAACACACATACTTTATTAACCTTTAAGTATATGCTAAAAAATGTGAATAGTTTCTGAACATATCAACCTAAACTTCTTTCACAAATGATAGAAGTATAATATGTACAATTCTGTCCCTTTTTACACTTAAAATTATGTCTTTCAGATTTTGTCATATATTTCCATAGAGAGCTTCCTCATTTTCCTTTATAGATGCGTAGAATTTCCCTGTGTTAGTACACCATAATTTATTTAGTCAGTCTCCTATTGGTAGACATTTAGGTTGTTTCCAACATTTTCTGTTACAAAATTTTGCAGTTAATAACTTTGTTACATGCATGATTTTATGTGTGCAAGATATATACCCAGAAGTAGAATTTTTCTATCAAAAATTATGTAAATTTATGGGGGCCGGCCCAGTGACAGTGCTTAAGTTAACTCATCCCACTTTGGGGGCCCAGGGTTCACGAGTTCGGATCCCGAGTGCAGACCTACACTCAGTTTATCCAGCCAGCTGTGACATGCATCCCACATATAAAGTGGAGGAAGATGGGCATGGGTGTTAGCCCAGGGCCAATCTTTCTCAGTAAAAGAGGAGGATTGGCAACAGATGTTAGCTCAGGGCCAATCTTCCTCACCAAAAAAAAAAAAGTAAATTTATAATTTTGGTAGACTGACAAATTGTCTTACGTAGGTATTGTATCAGATAATACTCTAATTAGCAATGTTTTGAGTGTGCCTGCTTCCCCGCACAGCATTGGTGCAATCAAATCTTTGACTTTTTTTTTTTTTTTGTGGAGGAAGATTGGCCCTGAGCTAACATCTGTGCCCATCTCCCTCTATTTTATATGTGGGACACCGTCACAGCATGGATTGATGAGCAGTGTGTCCATCCACACCCAGGAGCCAAACCCACAAACCATGGGCTGTCGAAAAGGAGCACATGAACTTAACTGCTAACGCCACCAGGCCAGCCCCAAATCTTAGACTTTTTGCCAATATGTTTGGTGAAAACTGCTTACTCATTATAATTCTAATTTAAATTTGATCCCACTTCATAGGTTTAAAGGTTATTTGTATTTCATTTTCTGTGAAAACTCTGTTGATACTCTTTATCCATATTTTTCTCTGGCTGTAGAACTTTTTCGTATTAGTTTGCAGGAGCCCTATATATATTAAGGAGATTTATTTGTAATGTGCTTTACGATATTTTCTTTCAGTTTTTCAACTGTTTTTTGACTTTGCTTATGTTGTTTTAATTAGTATTATTTTTTTCCATGTATAAGATTTTAAACTTTGTATAGTCTTTTATAATATCTGGATTTTGTTAATTTTTTAAATGGTGATAATACTAGACACTCATGTTTTTCCAATATTAGTGGGATACATTTAGTATAACTCCTCTAAATTTGGTATGGGGTTTGGGACTGATACAACTATATTTTTTTATCATATTAAGAAACTATTTATCTATTATTGTTTTAGTACATATTTTTCTTTCATCATGGTTGTTGAATTTTGTCGACTTGTTAAACTTCTAAAATGATGGTCATGTAATTTTCATACCTCATTCTGTTTGTGAGATTTTGTAAATATATTACTTCATAGAAAGAACTTGAAATTTTCCATGCATTTTGGCTCTGAAATTATTTTGATAGTATTATAATTATCTTTATTTAATGGTTTAACAGCAATTCTTTGGAAATATATGATCTTGATCTTTTCAGGTGAGATTGCTCCATAATAACTTGTTTTATATTTTATGTATTGTTTAATATATAAATTACATAGCTTTTATAAATTATATTTTCCTAGGAAATTATCCATATCATTGAAATTTTAAATGTGGTTTAAAAGAGATGAACAAAATGTTTCTTATAATTTTTGAGTATTTTTCCATCAATTAGAATTTTTGTATTTACTCTTTTTCTGTTTTTCTAGAATTCTCATACATTTTTAGAAATGATATAATTATATTTTAAAATATTTACTCTTTTTCTTTACTTAGGTTTTTATTTTTTTCTAAGAGTGTCGGACTCCATGACATGAATATTGGATCTTCCTTGTCTGCGTTGGTCATCATTTTTCTCTTTTTATTTTATTTTTATATTTTTATTCATTTTGCTTTAATTTTGTATGCTTTTTCATCTCTATCTGCTATGCTCCTTTATCTTGCTTTACACAATATCTATTTTTCCATAGGCCTTTTCTCTTTTACTTTCCTATCTGTAAATGGTTTTTTTTTCGCTCCTTTTATATCTGAAATTTGGCAGCTGATGTTTCATCTTTTATCCCTTTATAGACTTTATTCATAGAAATAATGGCTGTATTAAGATTTTTAAAAATTCGTTACAAAATATTGGTCGTAATTTTCACCTGCTTCTGGATAAGAACTTTTTCTGGTAAAAATCTTACATTCTTGTATTTTACTACTTTTTTTTTTTTACTTTTTATTATAGTTTCTTTGCATAAATAGTGGGGAGATGGAATTCTAAAAACCCCTGCAATGACCCACGCCCTTGTAAACTTCTCTCTAGTGCAGATGGAACCTCTGTCATACCTCTAACCAACAATACAAGGCAAGTTAAAGGGATTTTGCAGACATAACTAAAGTTCCTAATCAGTTGATTTTGAGTTAATTAAAAGAGAGACTAACCTAGGATGACCTGACCTAATCAGGTAAGTCTTGAATAGGTGGACTGGGCTGTTCTTGGCCAGACAGGTTCTTTCGCTGGCTTTGAGGAAGTATGCTGTGATGTTGGAGGACATGTCTGAGATCTGAGTCCAGCTTCTAGGAGCTGAGAGTAACTCCCAGCCTACAGCCAGCAAGACAACTGGGAACTGAGGACTTCAGCTGCAAGGGAATGAATTCCGCAAAACCTGAAGGGTTTTGGAAAACAGCCCCAAGTCTCAAATGAGACTGCATCCCTAACTGACACCTGATTTCAGGCTGGTGTGATCTAGATAACCCATGCCCATCTCCGATCAATGGAAAGCGTAAAATGATAAATTTCTTCTTCTGAGCTGGTGAATTTGTGGAAGTTTGTTATGCAGCAAAAGAAAACTAATACAAATAGTATGTTTGTTCAGTACGTGTTACTCATTACTTAATGTGCTTTATTTTTCTGTACTACATTTCTAAGTTCTTCCTGAAGCTCTTTCTTCCTTTTGCGATAACATAGAAACTTACTGCTCTCTACTAATATGGCTCATCTTCGTCATCCCTGTATAGTATTGAATCTTCACCTTCTACAGACAAACTGGCTTCAGAAAACCTACTACCATCTGGCATTTTCCCCCCAGATGCTGCACCACTCATCAATCAGCATGCACAACTTTTACACTTCAAGGGGTAGTCTTTTTATTAGGAAGTGTAATATTGCCGTCATGCTATTAGAGCTACTACTATTGAACCATATTGCCACTCTCTGCCTTTGTTTCTTTATGTCATTGAGTGCAGCTGTTTTCTCATCTCTACTAATTTTGACTAACTTGGATTATCCTTAGAGAATATAACTTTCTCCTAAATTAATGCAAGTTGGAGTTATCAGAGATTTCCCCCCATTATTCTTTTTGCTTTTGGGATGGTATCCAGAAGAAGAGAAAGAGGCTGAGTTACACAGTTCATACTGACAACCAGTGATGAATATGTCTGTTAATCACTAGCGATAAATGAGTTTGTTAACAATGATTTTCAGTGAGAACAAATACTCTAGTATTTTGTTGGTGTCCATTTTCACATATAACGCATATAGTGATCCAATTCTAAAACAGTGCTATGTTTAAATACAGTTTCAACAACAACCAGCTTGTTGAAATATCTTCATCTGATGTCTTCATGTTCTGATGTCTCTCAGTGGACAATACATAGCAATAATTTCTCCATTTCATCCCCTCTTTTCCCATCTACTATCTAGTAACTCCCCCTACAGATATGTCTCCTTCCACTCCTCAACTCAGCTCACAACCAATTTTGTAGTTTTCTCATACATATATAATATATAATATATATAATCTCCTCTTTGTAATTTTCTTTCCTTTCTAATAATAATAATTACAGACTTCCTTGCATCTCCTGCTCTTCCTCACTGCACATTTCCTTGGTTCTTCTCAAGAAAGACCAGAAAAAAAATGGATAGAATTATCTATAATGGTGGAGAGTGAGAGGAAATGCCTAAGAGTATTTGTCTGTTAATATTTTTAGCCATCAAGCATATATCGAGTTTGTATACAATAGTTTGTTAGGTTTGTGATTTTTCTATGTCTATAACAACGACTTACTTTCCAAACAGCACCTTCTATTTATGTATTTCAATCTGTAGTTCCTATATCTTTCTCCACGGCTCTAAGTATTTTCTTCTTTTTCTCTTTCTTGTGTCTGCTTCCTTTGCCTCCAACTTTTACCCTCATTTCCAGTTTCATAAGTAATTCCTCACACGTCTTTTGCTTTCTCACCCTTTCACCTCACAGTGCAAAATTACTCTTACTCCCCTCCCTGAAAATTACTTTCTCTTTCATCTTGTACCTTTGGCCTTCATTTCCTGTGGGGTTTCATCACAAACGGCAGCAGGTGATGGTAACTTTGAAAACCCATGGAAAAAAATCATAGGCATCTGTGCCCTAGCTGAAATACACACACTCACTTTGGGTGCAGTAAATTGTCACAAACAGATTTGCATTAGTTTTCTAACTTGGTGATTTGAATTATCCAATATTAGCATGTTAAAAAGAGGAAGTAACCTAAAACACACTAATAATTTTCTTCTGTAGAAGTCTCAGCTCTATTGGCAAGAATCAGGGTAGCCAGGGTGTAACTTTGAAACAGATAATGTTTGTATCAAGCAACAAATGTTCTAAGTACAATTCAAAATTTCCATTTGACATGGAAGTCCCTTTCTAAATATCTTCTCAGTTTCCAGAATCCTTTTGACTGCTAAAGCAATGTCCTAACACTGCTGGTTTGAGTTTTTTATGGGCCATTAAGTTGAGTGCAAAAGTCATAAATTATCTGTAAAAGCTACCCAAATTATAGCTATCTGTGGTTTTTCGATAAAGGCCAAGAATGTGTTTTAAAAAACACACCCCGTTGCGTGGAAAAAGGCCAACCATGGAAAATATTTCTACTATTCTTCTTCTTTAAAATTTTCTGAGCCACTTAAGTGTTGCCACCAAACTCCCCTTCAATAAGAAAGTCCTCACTGATGCAGGTTTACAATAAATATTGTCAATATTCTTATGACTCTTGTTCAAAAGAGTACGCCATCTGAGAAAGGAAATCTTCTGCTTTAAAGTTTTTTTTGTTTGTTTTGAGATGATCCACAAAAAGCATTTATAAAAAAAGCACAATTATTCTTTCAACTTCACAAGATCATAAAACTCCAATCTACCTGAGCTAAACTAATACAGCTGAGTCTCATTAATATGCTTACCCAGAACATTCAAACATCAAAGACAGAAACATCTGTATTCTAAATCAGATTTTATAAGAAATAAAAATTATGCAGTTCTTTTCATATTTGAAGTCTAACAAATTTCCTGGATCCCAATGCTTGCTGAGTTATGACCATAGCACTATCAAGGATGGAGACAGTAGATAGAGCTGAGAGCAGCCTTTCTCTGCTAATCAGAAATGAAAGACAGTAACGTTATTTGTTGTATATACTGTATCCCATTTAAAATTGTTTTTCCATATGCATCTTTCCTTACACATGTATTAAAAGGTTTCTAGAGTAGTATAACTTTTATAATGTATCCTAAATAGATTTAAATCAAAAAAATATATAAATCTCGGGGCTGGCCCGGTGGCACAAGCGGTTAAGTGCGCGCTCTGCTGTGGCGGCCCGGGATTTGCGCTTCGGATCCCGGGTGCGCAATAATGCACTGCTTGTTGAGCCATGCTGTGGCGGTGTCCCATACAAAGTAGAGGAAGATGGGCATGGATGTTAGTTAGCTCAAGGCCCGTCTTCCCAGAAAAAAGAGGAGGATTGGCAACAGATGTTAGCTCAAGGCTGATCTTCCTCACACACACACACACACACACACACACAAAAAAATATATATATATATATATATATCTCTTAGACGTTTAAATAGAATGTGAGATATTATTTACTTGCTTTTAGTAGTGCGTGAAACAGTGCTCAGAAAACAGCATTGTAGCTTTGGCCCCTAATAATTACAGAAAACTGTGATTGTTTTGAATCTGAAAAGTGTAACAGTTGTTTTCAAACTTTGATTTTTCAGTAGAGGGCTGCTTTTGTTTTTCACAAACAGAATATTGCACAGACCAACGATTCATACCTGGGTGAACGCTCCTGCACTCACTCGTCAGTAAACTTGTTAAGTGACTTTATAACGTTTATTTATTATCAAGTCAATCAACAGTAAGAAAGATGAGAAGGCTTTGTGAATACTAAATTGAAACCAGGGGTTATAGAAAGATGATGTTTTTTCGGGCTCAGTGTCCATTTAATTTCTGTTTTTTATGTGGTGTGCTCATTAACAAATGATTCATCCAAGCAGGTAGCTGCAAATGTTAACTTATTTTTTTAACAGCTTATCTTACACTTTCTGCTTAATCTTCAATTAAACTGATCCAGAAGCTAAAAAGGAGAAATAGGATTTTTTAAAAAATTTAATACAAACAAAACTCATATTTGTTCTTGGTAAGTGTTTAACATAGAGAGATGTGATAATTTTCTAAGCCAGTTCATATCTTAACTGTTTTAGTAAAAAAATACTGTTTTAAAAACATCCTATAATATTATGAATTAATCAATTATGCAATATAACTTTTTTTCCAGAAAGCCCAGAGGTTATTACTGTTGAAAGCTCACTCCTTATTGCCAAGGAGTTGAATGCATTTTGTTTTAAGAGCTGAATTCAAATTATGTCATTGCTATATTAGTAAGCATGTAATATTCATAGTCAACAAACATTGCCAGAGTTGAATATATAAAAAAATAAAGCAAGATTATTTGCACTTTATCCATGTTCTTGAGAGAGAGAGAGAGAGAAAGATTTAGCTAATAGCATTTCTTTATTGATATATCAATACCAAAACTGAAATCTATCTATCTATCTCTCTGGTCCCATTTAAATATTCAATATAGCTCCTACTCCTGAGGTAGCCAGTTATTTTAACATAAAATTTTACTTTTATAGTTGCTGTCCATATAATTTCAAATTAAAATGTTGGAAATTTTATAAGAACCTTCATAATATTTACTATAAAAGGCATTATTCAACTTATTTTATAGGCTGCCCAATTCTCCTTGAGAGTTAATTTTTATTTATGTAACATACAGTGACTATGTGGAAACATTTCAAAAACAGCTTTTTAATAAACCTGAGGGCTTTGGATTTCTTGACATTGCTTTCATATTTTGTTCAGAGCTCACATTTTTCCTAACTAATTTATCCATATAACCATGACACATACTTAGCACATAGTAAACACTTGCTAAATGTTTATTTGGGAATATTGGAAAACAAAGGAATAAATCATGTATGAAAATAACTTAAGTATGTGATTTTTCTCCTGTTGTATTAGTGTGTGTATATGGCAAACATTTTTACAGAGTGCTGTATTTTCTTTATATTTTCTTTCATTAATGTAACAACGGCAACATACATATAAAAACCCAGAGAAACAGAATTTTAACATAAATGAAATCTTTAAATTCATATGTCAAAATGAGCAGATATTTATTAAAAAACATTGTATAAATATCATCTGATTACAGCGCACAGAAAAATGCATATATAGCTATCAAATACAGCAAAGTAAAGACTAATAGTACTGGGTTTAATATGCTTTCCCATCAAATGTATGTGGTTTTCCCCGCAAATAGAAGTTAACTTACTCTGAAGAAGACAATTCACTTTCATATTCAAATTTTGTCTAATTATAACTAAGACTAACATCTTCATATTGTAATAAATATTCTAAGAAACATCCTTTTCCTACATTTTATGTTCTTTCAAAATAACATTAGAATTTGGCCTGTGCTATAGAATTATTTTGCAAAATTTCACTACATGAAATCCACTCTGAACTTCAGTTATAACATATAAATCCCAAAAGTTAATAATAAGAATCACCCTTTTGTGTTATTTTGTTTTGTTTTCTGTCATTGAATGACCTTCTGTGAGTGTTTTGGCCACGTTGCTCTGTTTTTCTATTTCTTCAGCAGTTTGGTCAACGTAAATTATTTGGTGTTGGTTACAGTGCTATTTTTTTTCCTTAAACCTGATCACTCTGGTGACACCCACATCAAACAGTCTTTCAGTTTTCTATATATAATCAATTATTTTTCCTTAGCTGTAAAGGTAAGTATTTCATCTCAATAAAAGAAAGTAACATTTATTAAGTACATAAATTAAACAAAACCTCTTGCAATAAATGCAATCATAACCATATCACCTCTCAGAAGTTGTTACTGAGCAATCTTCATTCTGAAGAAAATATGCAGTGAGCAGGTGCCCCTAAACTTTGCTCTCGTTTAATTGAGCCACAAGCATATGAGCTATGGATTCTTTTAAATTAAATTACATTTTCAGTGAAATTTGATTCAGACTTTTGGGGAATGCCAAGAACACCCCTGTGGAAACACAGACTCACTGGAAAGGCATCTGAAAACCATTCCTCTGACAGAGCAGCGCAGTGCTGTCCGATGGAGACGGGGGTCCAGCGCCCGACTCCTGCTGGAATTTATGACAATTTGAACAATTGTCATTTACTGAGCATCGTTAGGCACTCTTAGACCTCTATTATAATTTTTAAAGTAGACATGATTCTTCCCATTTTACAGACAAAGAAATAGATTCAGATATGTTAGGCTACTACTGGAAACCATAGAGTTACTAAGTTGTAAAATCAGATGTGTACCTAGGTCTTGCTGACTACAGCGTGCACGTTCCTTCTTCTTTCCCCATATTTACGAGAGTTTTCTCATGCTTATGAAATATAACATATTTGTTACATAATTTTCAAATATTACAATTGTAAAAATTTAGAATTGTATATTTATATACATAATAATACTATTTTAACGTGAGATTTTATTACATATTGCTTCATAAGATGCTTTTTCACTTAGCAATGTGGGTAAAGTTTTAAATGGTTGCATAGTATTTCATCTTTCAGAGTATCATAATTTATTTAACAATTCCCACATTCATAAACCGTGTTTCAAATTTTTCATATTGCTGTCAAGTAATATCAGCAAAAGACAGGGAACTAACATTTATTGGCTATCTTGAAATGTTTGGTGTTTTAAATATTTTTAAAAATACCATTTTTATTGGAAAGAATTTGCAAATTCCTGTGATATATGATATGGAATTAAAATTTATATACAAATTGTTTTTAGAAAGAGAACTTTCAAATGTAAAATTAATAGAGATTGATAGACAATTTCCTAAATAATATAAAAGAGCACATCCGTCTATTTCATACTAATATATCAAATATATAAAATATTTTAAATTCATATCAGGTTTTAAACATATTTTAAGTATCCTCAATGTTTTCATTAAGAACACGACTGAGGTATATCCAACCTAAAACTCATTACCAGCCACAGTGCAGGTTTCAATAAATGTGAATAGTTTCATTAGGAACGTGGAGTCAACCAAGGGGATACTTTTAACAATTATATTACTTAAAGATGACTTTCTTTGGAAATTTTTCTTGGTGACTGTGAGTCTTTAAACACTAAGAATGTTAATGAGTGGAGTTTCAGTAGCAGAAAAATATAGCTAAGAACAAAGGATTTTACTCTTCATTCAGTTTCTTACTCACATTTGTATCATGACTTTTCCTTGCTATCTGTGAAATATTAATCCCAAATAATTTGCTTAAATTAAATAAACGTTAAGATTTGTTTTATAATAAATAATAAATGTGATAAAAAGTTTGTTAGCAAAGACGTAATTTATATTGGTGGTTTCAGTTATCTCTTGCTGCCTAACAAATCTCCCCAAGCTTAGTGCTTACAATGACTGCTATTTATTTATTCATAATTTTGCAGTTTGGCAGAGCCACCTGGGCCTCACCTCTATGTGGCTTGGTTGAAGCAGCTAAACCAAGGACAGAGGATCCACATGGCTTCATTCATATGTCTGGTGTCTCAGATAAGACGGCTACAATGGCCAGGGGTTGGCTGGACCTTTTTCTCTCTCCCTTCATAGACACTCATGCTTCCATGGCATAGTTCTCTCCGCATTTCTATCACCAGCAAGGTAGTTGGGCTTCTTTACATGACAGCTGTTGTCCAAGATTAAAAAAGTGTAAGCCTGCAGGCCTCTTAGGTTTAGGCCTGGGACTGGCAAAACATTGCTTCCAACATATTCTATTGGTCAACACAAATCACAGAGACAGCCAAGATCCAAGGAGATGGGAAACAGGCCACGTCTTTGTGGAAGGAATAGCATATGCCCACAGGGATGGGAGAAATTTTGGGCAGCCATCTTTGCACAAGAACCATCACAGATTGGTAGGAAATAGGTTCATATGCTTCAGTCATTTGCTAGTTGAGTGGTCTTGGGTAAATTACTTAACCTTTCTAACCTTCAGAATTCTCAACTGCAAAAAGACTCTAATGTTAATCTTTGTTTTGCAATATTGCTGTAAGAATTAAATGAGATTATGTATATACAACATTAAACGCATTACCAGCCACACTGTACATTTTAATAAATGGAAATTATAAAAACATAATGTGCAATTCCCATTAATCTCCCCAAAATTTCAATATGATGCAGATTTATAAAATTTATTGATTTCAGAGAATAGTCTGGACAAGTAAGATTTAAGTAAATCAAAAGTTTTCATTTTAGCCCTGAAAAAGTCTGTTTACATAATGGATTCCTTCTACATTTTATGTAATATCAAGAATAGTAGAGTTGAAAATTGCAGCATGGAATTGGCAGAGACATAGCTGCTTAAAATACTTGCCTACTTATTGCTTGACCAGGATAATTGCTAAGTATTAAATTCAACCACTAAACTTTTTTAGATGGGTAACTATAAATAGAAGAATTAAGAAGACTTTTTTAAAAAAGATCTCCAGACGCTGTTATAAAACAGCACATCAGAGATTATCCTCACTTTTCCATAAACCAACTAATTCTTAATAAATTAACGTGTACAAAGGATATGAAATTTTTCTTCTTACTAGATATACATTACATCAGAAGACTGAGGTCCAATAAAGTCAGTGTAGAAGGATAATCTATTACAATATAAGTTTATATTTTAATATATAATGTACCAGGACTTTCTACTGCTTTTTTTCCCCCAATCAAGAAGCCAGACTTTTGTTTTCCTTTGCCTCAGGGAAAACCAGATTAAAAAGCAAAAGCTGCTTAAAAACAATCTCTATTCCTGTCTGTTAAAAGCCATGTTTACTGAGAATTTTCTGCTACGTGCCTTGAGTGAGAGGAGAGGGAAGAAAATAATAGAGTAAGGAGGGAGAGAGGACAATTTCAGCCAAAATTGGGAAGCAGATGGCGTCCGGGTTTTCTTCACACTTGCACTGAATCCGATGAGCAGCCTGAGAGGAGAACCGAGAGATCCTGATCCTGCCCTTGGGTAGGTTCACGTTTTTAGAATGTCTGTGCTGGGCTAAGATGAGCTTTGCTATGTTACATGGACAAGAAATGACATCGAGTTCCCTTCAAATGAGAACTCACCATAAAGGAAAGGGACTTGTATGGTGACTTGAATGAAAATCCAAGGCTTAGATGATGTTGGGGCAACATCGATTTTGGCTCAGTGCTGCAAAAGTTTGAAGCACCCTCTGAGTACGGGGACATGTGCTCGAGAATAAGGGCTGTGTGTGAATGTGGCCTGAAAGACGCGATCTCAGATGCGGAGCACCGTTCCAGCTTGTGCAGGGAAATGTACCAGAAGGGCATTCCTCCAGCAATAGGCAACATCATACAGAATTGCATCCACTAGTTCTCAGCAGCAGTATTAAATGTCTGATCAGATTCTCTTTTTATTTCTGTGGTACTTCAGAACAGATCCTAAGCCTTTGCACCAAATAAGCCATCTAATTCTTTGATATTTCATTGGAAATGTGTGAAGGCTGTCAGAACAAAACAACCTGACTTGATGCTAATAGGGGCAGGTGGGTTCTCAAGCATTGCATAGACCTTATCAGCTGACTATGATATAATACATGAATATATAATAGTAAAAGTATAAAAAATAGTTTTATCCCATGAAGTATAATAGGTAATTCTCACTGAGTCCTACTGATATGACCTAATTTTTATTTTCATTTGAAAATTGAAGACACAGATATTAAAGAAGTTAGGTCACCAGCTCCAGCCAATATAGAGTGTGGCAAAGTTAAAATTTGAACCCAACTTTTAAAAACGTCATGATATATCCACTTTGCTGCCTTATAGCATTTATTAAAAATTATAACTGATAATAGTTGGACTTGAAAAAATGCTTGATACAATGAAACGTAAAATTGAACAAAGTTTTATATTTGATATTGTCTAAAATAAGTAAATATGTATAGCAGTCACTCAATAAATATTTGAGCTGTTAAATTACTACTGTGTATGCAGTTGTGTGTTACATATAAATAAATACCCTTCTGGCAGACTGGCAGGAAATACACAAACATGTTCTTTTAGGATTGTGGAAATTTATTGTTTTTCTTTTTAATTTTTAAAAATTTTTCTTCAGTGGGTGTATCTTTATTTTATCATCAGAATAAATATTTTTAAATGTAAATAAAATTACAAATCTTATAATAAAATTATAAGATAAACGAACAAAATTTAGGTATGTGAATAAAATAGGCATGTCGACAAAATATCCATGCATGGCTATGAAATTCAGTATATCTAATCTGAAACACTTATTGAACCGTATTGTTAATTAAACAATATTTGGCAAATAATTTAACTTGTCCAAAAAAGATTCTTTACCTGTAAAATGAGAACACTAATGTTGACTATCCAGGATTTAGGGGATGATAGAGCTGTTTGTAAAAGTCTGGTTACTTTGTCTAGTATAGAGCTGGCACTCAATAAGTGTTGCCTATTACTATTATTTATGACAAAAGTTTTTAACTCTTTATACGTATGATGTGTATGTATATATTTACAATAATAATAGATTTAAAGGCCTGCAGGAGACGTCTCCTGTCTTGAGCTAAAGAGTTAATTTTCCACTTGCTTAAGTATCAAAGCACATGTTGTTTCTGAACGTGTGGTGACTACTGATTCAACATCGCTCAGGAATCTGAAAACAGCAGTGTTGAGACTATATACATGAAGAAATCATACTGCTCTTTGCTATAAAAGACCACTTTAAAAAATATATTACAAGTCAAAAGCCAAGAATCAACATTTATAAGACGACGTGGTCCGTTTGCATCATCGCACATGGAAGTCAATGTCTCTATTTCAATAATTAAAGAGGCAAGTAGCTACACATGCTTATTTGAATGTTTAGTGCACTTATCTGACTGTGTTATGATTTAAATATGCTCATGTGGTGAAATGGTTTACTTTACAAGCGCTCGTTTAATTGAATCTGACATTTCACATTCCTGTGTATGTAATGCATTGAGTTGGACTATGTGATTAATAAAATGTATCTAGTGTTTGCTTTATTTCCTAAGCTTTTTTTCAAGGCAGAAAAGGAAATTAAATACCTCAAAACCTTTTCACCTTTGTGATTTTGTAACTTATGCTTTAAAAGAGTAACTTTCCTTTTTTTTTTTTACGTTTAACCTTAGTTACTGAGCTATGCATATCAGCTGCAGCTCACATATCTATTATGGAATAGGGGAATGTGCCGTAGATTAACCAAATGCATATGGAAAGTACCCATTCTGGTAGTTATAAGTTGTAAGTTGCAATGCTCTGACTTTGAACTTCTAAGATTTCAGGTACAATTGTACCCTAATTGCAGGATTGTGTTGCGCTTTTATTTCAAACTTCAGGAATAATCAGAGATAATTATACTGCAAAAAAAGGAGACATTCTCTGTTAAGAGTAATACCGAATTTTGAACATACAGTATGCTTCTTATCCAGATCTAGACTCTCAAGTCCTTGAATACTTAAATTAATAGAATGTTAAAGCAGTTACTTGCTCTTTATATGTGTTTTGATTTACATAAGGGCTGCTCTAGAATAAAGAGTAGTGTCTTGCATCAGAAGTAATGATCAGATAAGCTCAGTTGGCAGATAATTCAGAGTTAATGAGATTCAACTGATTAACACACAAATAAATAAGCCACAACAGCAACAACAGTACACAGCAGCTAAATACAGTCAATCACATTTAAGTACATGGAAGCAAAACACTGAAACTCTAGTCTATTTTGGATAGATGGACCAATGAAAAATATTATTCTCCAGACTTGGTGCACTATTATGAACATCAAAAGACATCCTGGATTTCTGAAAATTAATCCCTGCTGAGGATAGTTTTATTAATTGTGGTTTATAGTTTGAGTGATGAAAAATTGATTTCACATGTACCACAGCCACTTCATAAGATTTCAGAAAGAACCAGGCATAGTTAACCAACTTTGCATGGTGATGAATTCCATCTTTCCAGGTTTCCTTGTCTGGAATGTCCTTCATAATTCTACTTTTCATCCTTCTATAACCCAGGGTCCTGTTAAAGTTCCTCTACTTCTGTGGGATTTTGCTCAAATTTACTAACATTTGACCACCTATTCTGGAACCTTTATAACACTTTATTACATACATGCTGCTTGGTACTTAGGCGGTACTCTATAAATATGTTTCCTTAAGTGAAAATGAACCAATATGCTTTTGGAATACAGGAAGAAAGTCATGTTTTGCAAAGTGCAAATGTGGTCGTCTTGCTCAATGACTGTTGATGACTGTCATGTGCCTCTTGTATGGTGCACTTAAAAGGACCCAATGTCGACTTTGTGGTTTTTCTGCCAAAAATGCATGATCTGAATCTAATAATGAGAAAATACCAGACAACCCCAAATTGAGGGACATTCTAGAAAATAAATGGCCTTTATTCTTCAAAAATGTCAAGGTCATGAAAGAAAAAAATACAAATTAGTAGAAAAACTGAGAAACTGTTCCAGATTAAAGGATATTAAAGAGACATGACAAGTAAATGCAACAAGTGACTGGGTTGGAGCATAGACAAGGAAAAAAAATTTTTTTTTCTAGTGATAGAAGTAGTGACATTTGAATAAAATATATCACTTAGACAATAGCATTATGTCAATATTAATTTCCTGATTATTATAAAGTGGTTCTGTAAGAGAATATCATAGTTTTTATAAATACACATTGAAGTATTTGGAAGTAAAGGCTTATTATATATACAGCTTAATCTCAAATAGTTCAGGAAAAAATGTGTCAGGGTGGGGAGTGGAGAGAGAGACAGAGACAATAAACAGACAAAAAGAGATAAAGTTAATTGATAAAAAATTAGCATTGGGGATCTAGACAAAAGGCATATGGAAATACTTTGGACTAGTTTTTCAATTTTCATTAAGATTGAAATTAAATAAATACATACATTCAAGTAAGCATTGATAAAAGCAAGCTAAGTTTCATATTCCACTTTCCTACTTAACAAACATGACTAAGAAATAAATAGCTCTTCTTAAGTCACATCTTGACCACTGTAATGTCTGCCTCCACTACAACCAACCACAGTCAAATATACAAATACAAGAGGAAGAAAAGACAGGAACTGATTGATTTCACACAAGTAAGGCAGAAATTTAAATGGGCCAAAGACAATTCAAGGCCTTTGGAAGAGAAATAATTAAGGAAGGGTATTTGGCAATCTCCCATAGGTTCACGGTGAACTGGTCAGTGGGTTCATTCTTCCATCACTCACTGATACTCACTGAGGTACCACTATGGGCTCTATGTGTGCGTTTGTGTTTGTAAATATGACGTGATTCCATCTTGGCCCCCGGGTCACTCAATTGAGGGTCACTGCGCAAAACACAATATTTAATGCTGAGTGATGGCTAAAGCTTCAAGGCACAGGTTGCCTATCTTCCAGGAAACTATATGTTAGGGTTATTTGCTTATTATTTAAAGAAATATCTAAATAATATCTATATTCTACTTTTATTCATTGTAATCCTTTGAAAAGAGGATTTTAAGAAATCTAGTTGACTTCACTGTATTTGGATAGGGTTCGCTGTATATTTGTGAACTGTAAAAGCAACATACCTATGAAGAACAAGTAAACAGTTTTTCTGGAAAAGTGATGTGTTACATATTGGAAACAACAAGCACACCATAAACTAAAGAGCAATCTTTTACTTTGCAAAGCAACTCAGTAGACATTGCCCAGTATGTTTTCCAAGACTGCAGTAACACAGACAAAATGTTCAAGTGCCAGAAATTGAGAGAATTAGAATTTAGCAGCATTTTAGAAGTCATATTGCAGCACTAAGAAGAAAAAAATTTATAAATAAAAGTTTATTTGGATACATACTTTTACTAACGTATATTTTCCTTAAAGCAAGGTTTACTTTGGTTTTGTTCAGTAGGTCTAGTTCACTACTGATTGCTCTGTTAATGGCTAGTACACTTTCAATTTAGTATTTGTTTGCAAAGAAGTATATATTTCTCTATTTCCTAAAGCAGATAAGCAAACCTCATTTAATCATAGAGCTCCACAGATCTTGAGGGCTAACATTCCATAGAAATTCTATTTTTGGAATATTTAATTTTTATGTTATTTGGAAATTTTTTTAAATCCTGCATTTTGAAAAGCTTTGTCTTTTTACATAGATACATTTTAAATAGTAGGTTTCATGTACTAGTTACCACTAACAAAGATAATTCCATCATTTTTATCTTAAGTAGCTTATTTTAATTATAGTCCAGATTTTTATTTCTACACATCCCCAGTTTTTTTTAGATGTAATGTGAAACTCATAAAATGCTGGCCAAATTCACTTTATAGTCTGTTCTCATTAAAAAATATCAGTTTTTGAGAAGAGTTCTTCTTATAACTTTAAAAAGAATTAACCTCCCAAAACTACAGCTTTATAGGGATAAGAATCAAAAGTCCAAGATCTTCAAACATGTAATCTTAATAAAACATTACCATTGACTGTCATTTGAACAGTACATATAGTTTGATTTTATGAACCCTATGTTTCAATGATAATTTTCTTTTGAAATATAAAATAAGTTCTACTTTCTGAATAAATTCATTTATTTTAGAGGATCAGAATAATGGAGAATATTCAAATATTTCACCCCAAAATTATTCAAGAAATAGTTATGGCAGACCCATTTTTATCACCAAGGATATAGCAGTAAAGAAAACAAACATCTCTGCCACCATAAAATTTACATCCCCGTGGGAAAAACACCAAGTAAAGAAATTAATGATAAGTAACCATGTTAGATGGTAATATGCTATAGAAAAAATAAGGCAAGATAAGAGGACATGAAGTACAGGGGTGAGAGTTTTGAAATTTTCAATAAGATTGTCAGTTTAGGCCTTATTGAAAAGGTGGATTTAGTCAAGACCTGAAGAAGATGTGGGGCAAGCAATTGCATATCTCAGAAAGTGCATTCCAGGCAGGGGAAACAGGAAACAAAAGAGTGTCTCGAAGTTTCCTTGGACAGTCAGTTGGCTGGAGAAGAGTGAGCAACAGGAAGAAGATGAGGAAATGTAGGACCAGCTCAAATAAGGCCTCTTAGAGAATTAACAGCACTTAGACTTTTACTCTGAGTGAGATGGGATGCTTTTGGAGAGTTTTCTGTTCAGTGACATGATATGAAAAACAATCTGTTGAGAGTAAACTATAGGAGGGAAATAGTAGAAACAGAAAGACTACAGCCAGTATAACTAGCAGCTATTGCAGTAATCCAGGAGAGGGAAAATGATGACATGGTTTGCTGTAGCAGTAGTAGGGGAAGGAAAAACAGGTAAAAATGTGTATATATATATTTCACATGTAGAATCAAAATAATTAGTTGACAGACTGGACATGGTGTGTAGAAGAGAAGAGCCAAAGATGAGAAGAGAAGGCCAGGTTTGGCCTGAGTAACTAGAAAGGTGGAGTTTCTAGTCATTTCGTTGGAGAAGAAGACAGAGACATGTTTAAAGGGAAAAATTAGAAGTTCAGTTTTGATTATTTTAATTTTGAGATGATTAGATACCCAAATAGTGATATCAAGTAGGCAATCAGTTACAATCGAGAACGCAAGAGATGATCATGCTCTAGATATAAATTTGAGAGTTTCCAGCTCTCTGATATTCAAAGCCATGAGGCAAAATGAGACCACCAATTGAGTGCAGATACAAAAGAGAGTAAGGCAAAGGACTCACATCCTGGAACATTCCAGTAGAGGGATAAGAAACCAGTCAAGGGGACTGAGAAGGAAACAAGAGGAAAATCAGAAAACCGTGGTTTCCTCGAAGCCAATGGAGTAAAGTGTTTCTAGGAAGTAACATGATGAATCTTCTCAAATATGGTAAAGGTAAGAAATGGTTGTCCATTTGATTTAAGAACATGGAGGTCACTGGCGACCTTGTCAGAGCAATTTGGGTGCAGGGTTAGGGAAGATATGAGGAATGAGATTCCAGAGAATGAGGAGGGAGGAAATGTAGACAGGGAATATTAAAAATATATATATTTTAAGATCTTTATCTATGAAAGGAAACAAATGGAGTTGAATAAATTAATGAAGGGGTGTGTGTGTGTGTTTATTAATGATTAAAACTGAGCATGTTGGTTTCCCTGGGCTGAGTTGGAGATAAAGTTATACACGCCATTACTTTATTAGAGAGAAAGGCAAAGTGGGGAAAATCAAAACCGAGCAAGGAAGGAGGGAAATTGGGGTGGGAGTTGACTTGATTACCTCTTGACATTAAACATGACTCATAGCTGGGTCTCCTGGTACTGCCCATCCAGAAGCCAAATGAACCATTACCTTTCAGGGCTTTCTGGTCAGGGGAGCAAGGAAGATTTTATCCGCTAGTTCCTTTTTTCCCATTAGCAAAATTTTCTCTAAAGCGTTAATTCTTCTGCATTTCTGGGTTGTGGGTGCTTAGCATCCAGAGTATCTTATGGTGTCCCAAACTTCAGCATAAAAAGGGACAGCCTGGGGGTTGGCCCAGTGTTATAGTGATTACGTTTTGAAAGCTCCGCTTCAGAGGTCCAGGTTCGCGGGCATGGATGCTGGGCGCAGACCTACACCACTCATCAAGCCATGCTGTGGTGGCAACCCACATATAAAGCAGAGGAAGATGGGGCTGGCCCGGTGGTGCAGCGGTTAAGTCCACGTGCTCTGCTTAGGCGGCCCAGGGTTTGCAGGTTTGGATCCTGGGTGTGGACTGACACACCGCTTATCAAGCCATGCTGTGGCGGCATCCCACATATAAAGTAGAGGAAGATGGGCACAGATGTAAGCTCAGGGCCAATCTTCCCCATCAGAAAAAAGAAAAAATAGAGAAAGATGGGCGTGGATGTTAGCTCAGGGCCACTATTCCTCAAGTAAAAAGAGGAAGATTGGCAAGATCTGTTAGCTCAGGGCCAATCTTCCTCACCAAAAAAAAAAAAAAGGCAAGGAGAGGACAGCCTAGGGTGAGAGGGAAGTAGTGCATTGTGTAATGCAGAAGATGAGGTTGGTTGGAATCCATGAAGAGTTTGCAAACCCAGAGGTGGCTGAAGTGAGAACAAGTAGTCAAAATCCTGAGACTGATGGGGGCAAGAATATCTGGTGTGACACATAAGAAAATATTAGTTTAATTAGTACTATAATTGATATTCTATGTAATTTGTATCCTGATAGCAAGGAATCACTAAAAAGGAAACATTTTAAGACGCCAAACAAAGGAAGGAGAATTTTTGGAGTGATGTGTGTGAAGGGAAGCATTTGAGTAAATGAGAAATGACGAATTCTAGTGGCCTTAGATGGGAACAGAGAAACTCATCCAGAATATAGAGGCCAAAACGCAATTAGGTAGATGGATGTGATTTGGGGATTTTGTGGCTTTTCCATTCTGATTGCTTGTGTTTTCTCTTTGAAGTGGGAAGGAATATTATGAGCTGAGTGCCATGATGGGGAAGGAGAAGTTGAAGGTTTGGGGACAGAGAAGGGGTAGAGGAGCTGAACTAGACAAAGGTAGCAGGGTTGTTGGGCAGTACTATAGCTTTAAATGCAAAGGACGTAAATCTGAATTAAGACTCAATATGTTTTTATGTTTGTCTTTAGCAGCACTTAGCTGCATAAGTGCAGGCACGGAGTGGATGGAAAGTGAAGTTGAACTTTGTTTTTCTAATTTGGAAATACCTTAATGCTTAAAAATTCTCTGCCTTTTCTGCTCTATGAATTTTAAAGTTTTTCTACAAATATCTCATCCTACATTACTGTCTCTATCTCACATCTCTACTCTCATTGCATAAAATATATAAATTGCTCTCATGGCTCTCAAATATATAAATACTCTCGTTATAAATCTTCTCATTTTTTTGTTTGTTTGTTTCCACATTATTTCATTGGCACCACTGGGCCTTCCACAATGTTGTTGTGGAGTTTGGAATAATTTTCCAGTTTCCACTTTAATAGAATCTATAACTGTCTCACTGGGGTTTTGTCTCATATTTATAGACCTGCATAGCTTCCACTATTGCTAAATTAAACGTGTCTTACTTTGTGAGACAGGGAAGATATTTTTAACCACTAAATCATGATTAAAAATATCTCTATATTTATCTCTAACAATAAAATGAAATATTGTCAGAAATCATATTTGTCTTTCTCATAAGTATCTTCATTTTTTCAATCATATAGGGTCCTTAGAATATTGTAATACACCAGAAAGTCAATCTGTATTTGTTTATATCTGATGGATCTATGAAACATTTCTTAAGAAATTATGCAAAACTTAATTCAAACTTAATTCTGCTCCTTTTTTAACATTCAAACATGTTGGCAAAGAAAATTAGACAGGCAGATAAAATCAACCTTAGCTACACCATAATTTCTGCAAATTTGACCAGATAATCATAGGAGACATTATTATCTAAATGTTGAATATTTCTCTATGGATTACTATCTTTAATAACTTCACTGTATTCTCTTGACTCAGTACTGGTGGCTCTGATTCTAACTTTTCCCCTAATAATATAGTAGGGCATAACATATTTCCATCATAAAAAGGTGAAATGGAAAACTAAAGCTGTGATCTAGAATATTTTGATCAAAATTGTCTACCTTCACTTAAATTATATAGATAATTGAGGCAAATAATGACATATTATTTTTTCTACCTGCAGCAGGGTTTTTGTTTTTTAGTTTGTAAAATGACTTTAGATCCAATCTTGGTTTACATATCTGAATGTACCATTGGTTTCTCTTTTCCTTCTCTTTTCTTCTTAACTAAAATTCTGCTGTTAATTGATTTTTCTCCCTGGTAAAGAGTAATCATGCCAACTTCTGTAGTTCTATACTTCTAATCTGATTACTTATTACCAAAATTCTGTCCTAATGATTAAAATAATTTGTATCTGCATTCTACAGCAATAGATGTTAGTTTTACTTGCTTCAGTAAAGATACTATTTGATGGATATAGATGAGTTTCAGGGACATTAAATTCACCTAAGCTTATGATTTATGCTATATATTTTTGGCATAGTCTGTTATAACATTTTAGCTGCATCTTGAGCAAAAATATACCAATAGAAGGAAATTTATGAAGCCACACTCCTGTCATTAGATATTATAGGATCAATCTTTGCAGAGTCTTTGTTTGCCAGAAGTCATGAGGAAATAATCCTCTCCTATTGTCTTTCTAAGGAATGATAACTCAGACCACATAAATCTTAAGATAATGTGACAGAGCTAGAGAGGCAAGAATTTCCTCTTGATTTTTCACTCATCAGCTTGAGCTAGTTTTCTCTGCAGTATTTTAAATTTATATTCAACTTAGAAATATTTGTTGGTTTTCAATAGTTTTTCATGCACTTCCCTCCCAATTTTTATAGCTTTAAGGCCTCAATGGTTTTATGGTTAATGGTTCACATAATTGGAAAAGCAGGTATTTCTTTTTTCTAGGATTTTTTTACATTTAATAGTGTCCTTTAATCTTCCCTTGTTTGGATAATATTATAGCTAAAACACTACTTAAAGTTATCTGACAGAGTTTCAAATTTTAAAACAAAATTCTCTATGAAAAGTCAAAGTTTACGGTTCATAGTTAACATTGTTACATTTCATATGCCCATTAAGTAAACATTCTTTTTAAAATTAAAAATAAAATCACAAAATGCAAATTAACATTAGTTATAGTTTTTAATATTATAAATAATGTAGCTATATGGCTAATTTTCTATTGCTAGATGTTATATTTATACAGTAATATTTAAAATTGGATTTGATGCATTCACACACACAGCTACAGACACTCACATTACGATATACATATGCTGTAAATAAGATGACTTAAATTTCTAGAATTAACATAAGCAAAAGAGTGAAATTTCTTTATCAAAATTAAACAAAAAGCATATTAAACGTGAGTAATCCTATCGAATTTCTGTTTTTTTCTTAATAATATATGTTCTCATCAACTTAAATTTTGTAAGGCTTACCAAAAAGGTATTGTCGTTTGCTCACATTAAAGTAATTAGGAGAGCAAAATGGTGGAATAGGAAGGCCAGGATGCTCTTTTCTCCCAAGGAAACACCAAATCAACAGTACTACATGGAACGATTTCCTATGAGAGAAATATAGACACCAGTTAAGAGGCTGTTGCACCCAAGGCAAGCATGAAACCAGCTACATCCAAGCTGGTAGAAAAATTTGTGCCACCCTCTCACCACAGTCTCTCCCATTGGCGTAGCACCACATAACTGGGAGGAAACTCCCAGCTCCCAGTTTCTCCGTGGGAAGAGAAGGAAAGGACTAGACCACATGCCCAACATTTTGACTTTTCAGGAGGCTGCCTAAGGGACCTACTTCTGTCTCACCTGTCTCAGAGCACTGATGGGATCCAGCATATTCTGGATGCCTAGGGCACACCGAGAACAGCAAAGCCCAGTGGTGTGCTGTTGCTCCAGAGGACGTGTAGTACAGCAAACAGAGTCCAGTACAGCTCAGTGGCCTCTCCCTCAGGGAGAAAGAGATGAGTCAAGCATATATCCAACATTCCAGCTTTTCAGCAGTCTGCTAGAGGGACAGGCTTCTGTCTCACTTGTCTCAGAGCACAGACAGAATGCTGCATGCTCTAGATGCCTGGGAGCTGATGCTATTGACTGAATGTTTGTGTTCCCCCCAAACTCATATGCAGAAACCTAATCTCCAATGTGATGGTATTTGGAGGTGGGGACTTTGGAAGGTGATTAGGTAATGAGAGTTGGGCCCTGATGAATGGTATTAATGCTTTTAAAAAGGAGACCTCAGAGATGCCTCACTCCTTCCTTTTTGTAAGGACACAGTAAGAAGGCAGCCAACAATGAACCAGGAAGAGGGTCCTCAGAAGATGCTAAATCTGCTAGTGCCTTGATCTTGGACTTCCCCCTCTCCAGAACTATGATAAATAAAGTTTGTTGTTTAAGACACCCAATCTCTGATATTTTTGTTACAGCTGACTAAACGGAATAAACAGTTCTGAGAACAAAAAAGAGCTATGTTGTGTGATGTTGCCTCAGAAAACCTGTGATACAGCAAGACCATTACCAAGCAAGAAATTACAAGCTCCTGGAAAAAAGAAAATGGCATATCCCTCTAGTTAGGAATCTACAGAGAAGATAAATCCACAAAAAGTGTTTCAGAGGCACCCAGAATATCTAGCCAGGCTGATTTTTTGAAGGTCTTTCCCTTTACAAAAGCAGTCCATAAAGACTGGAAAAGGTGACTGTTTTTTCAAATGTGGGAATACCAAAATAAAGTTACAAAGAATACAAAAACAAGGAAATATGACCCAATCAAAAGAACAGAATAGACCTCCAGAAACTAACTCAAAAGAAACAGAAGTGTATGAATTATCTGACAAAGAATTCAATGTAACAGTCAAAAAGGTGCGCAACAAGCTCAGAAAATCAATGCATGAACAAAGTAAGAATTTCAACAAAGAAATAGAAAATATAAAAAAGAATCAAACAGAAATTTTAGAGACAAGGAATGCAATAACTGAACTAAAAAACATCACTAGAGGGGCTGAAAAGCGAACTTTATAAAATAAAAGAAAGAACTAGCAAATTTGAAGACGGTTACTTGAAATTATCCAGTCAGAGGAGAAAAAAGAAAAAAGAATGTAAAAGAGAGAAGAATGCCTAAGAGACTTATGGAACACTACAAAGGATCAATACATGCATTATGGGAGTCACAGAAGGTGACAAGAGAGAAAGAAAGGAAAGAAGTTTATTTAAAGAAAAAATGGCTGAAGACTTCTCAAATCAAGGAAGGAAACATATGTCTAGATTCAAGAAATCCAAGGTCTCCTAAATAGAATGAAACTGAAGATGTCCACACTGAGATATATATAATCAAATTTTCAAAAGTCAAAGACAAAGAGAGAATTTTTGAAGCAACGAGAGAAAAGTAACTCATCACCTACAAAAGAATCTCCATAAGACTATCAGTGAAATTCTCAGCAGAAATCTTGCAGGCCAGAGGGCGTAGGAGGATATATTCAAAGTGCTGAAAGAAAAATGGCCAACCAAGAACACTATATCCAGCAACTGTCCTTCAAAAATGAAGAAGAGATAAAGATTTTTCAGATAAACAAGAAATTAAGGAGTTTATCACCACTAGACCTCCCTTACAATAAATGCTAAAAAGAGTCCTTTAAATTGAAACAAAATTATGTTAAACAGCAACATGAAAGCCTGTGAAAATATACAACTCATTGGTAAAGGTAGAAAAACAGACAAATACAGATTACTGTAATACTATAATGGCAGTGTCTAAATCATTTTTAATTATGGTGTAGAAGTTAAAATTCAAATTATAAAAATATATTAATGGATGCACAACATAAAAAGATACAATTTGTGACATCAATAACATAAAGTATGTCGAGGGGAGAAGTAAAGTGCAGAGTTTATGTATGTGATTGAACTTACGTTGCTATCAACTCAAAATAGATTGTTATAACTATATGATGTGTTATGTAAGCTCCATATTAGCCACAAAGAAAACACCTATAATAGATACACACACAAAAATGAAAAAGAAACCAAATCGTGTCACTATAAAAAAATCAATGAAACACAAATGAAGACAGCAGGAGAAGAAAAGAGGGACAAAAAAATCTATGAGAAAACAACTAACAAAATGGCAATAGTAAGTCCTTACCTATCAATAGTTACTTTAAGTGTAAATAGATTAAACTCCCCAACCAAAAGACAGCATGGCTGAATGGATTAAAAAAAAAAAAAAAAGACCCAACTATATACTGTCTACCAGAGACTTACTTTAGATTTAAGGACACACATTGGCTGAAAGTTAAAGGATAGTCCATGCAAATGGTAACCAAAAGAGAATAGGGATGGCCATACTTATATTTGACAAAATAGGCTTTAAGTCAAAAACTCGCACAAGACCAAGAAGGACATTATATAATGATAAAGGGGTCAATTCACCAGGAAGATAAAACACTTATAAACATAGATGCAACCAACATCAGAACTGCCAAATATATGAAGGAAACATTGATAAAACCGAAGGGAAAAAGAGATGGCAACACAATAATAGTGGGAGATTTCAATATCCCACTTTCAATAATGGATAGAACATCCATATAGAAGACCAATAAGGAAAGAGAAGACTTGAACAATAATATAGACCAAATGATACTAACAGACATACATATATAACATTCTATCCAACAGCAGCAGAAGAGATATTTTTCTCAAACGTATATAGAGGATTCTCCAGCACAGATCACATATTAGGTCACAAAATATGACTTAACAAATTTAGGAATATTGAAATCATACCAAGTATCTTCCCAGCCATAATGGAACAAAACTAGAAACCAATAGCAGAAGGAAAACTGGAAAATTCACAAATATGTGAAAATTAGAAAGACTTGTGAATAACCAATGGGACCAAGAAGAAATCAAAGAGTAATTATAAAATATCTTGAGATAAATGAAAATGAAAACACAACATAGCAAAACTTATGAGATGCCACAAAGCAGTACTAAGAGGAAAGTTTATAGCGATAAATGCCTACGTTAATAAATAAGAAAGATCTCAAATAAACAACCCAAATATACACCTCAAGAAATTAGAAAAAGAACAAAGTAAGCCCAGAGTTAGCAGAAGGAAGGAAATAATAAAGATTCTGGCAGAAATAAATGAAACAGAGAATACGAAACAATAGATAAAAATGAACAAAACTATGAGTTGGTTTTTTAAAAAGGTCAACAAAATTGACAAATCTTTAGCTAGACTAACTAAGGAAAAAAAAAAGAAAAGATCAAATAAACAAAATCTGAAATGAAAAAGGAGACACCACACCTGATGCCACATAAATAAAAAGGATAATAAAAGACTGCTATGAACTATTATACATCAACAAATTTCATAACCTAGAAGAAATGGATAAATTCCTAGAGGTACACAATCTAATAAGACCATATCATGAAGAAAGAGAACATCTGAACAGACCTATAAATGTTAATGAGATTGAATCTGTAATTAAAAACCTTCCAACAAAGAGAAACCCAGGACCAGAGGGCTTCACTGGTGAATTCTACCCAACATTAAAGAAGAATTAACGCATCCTTCCTTAAACTCTTCCAAAAAAATTTAAGTAGAGGGAACATTTTCAAACTCATTTTATGAGGCCAACCTTACCCTGATACTAAATCCAGAAAAAGACACCAGAATAAATGGAAACTACAGATCAATATCCATAAACTGGATGTAAAAATCATCAACAAAATACTAGCAAACCAAATTCAACAGCACATTAAAGGATCATACACCATGTGGGATATATGCAAGTGGGATTTATCCCTGGGATGCAAGGATAGTTCGATATATGAAAATCAATCAATGTGAAAAACCATATTAATAGAACCAAGGATTAAAAATCAAATGATCATCTCAATAGATGCAGAAAAAACATTTGACAAATTCAATGCCCTTTCATGTTTTCAATTCAAAACACTTGATAACTAGGAATAAAAGGAAATTACCTCAACATAATAAAGACAATATATGAAAAGCTAATAACTAACATCGTACTCAATGGTAAAAAACTGAAAACTTTTTCTTTAAGACAAGGAATAAAGCAAGGATGCCAACTGTTGTTTCTTCTATTCAACATAGCATTGGAAGTTCTAGCCAGAAGAATTAGGAAAGAAAAAGAAATAAACACATTCAAATCAGAAAGGAAGAAGTAAAATTATCTCTGTTCATAGATGACATTATCTTATATGTGAAAAACCCTAAAGACTCCTATGCACACACACAATAAAACTATTAGAACTAATAGATGAATTTAGTAAAATTGCAGGATACAAAGCAACAGACAAAAATCAGTGAAATTTCTTACACTAACAGCAAACAATTCAAAAACAAAATCAAGAAAACAATCCTACTTAACAAGAGCATCAAAAAGAATAAAATACTTAAGAATAAACTTAGCCAAGGAGGTAAAAGATTTGTCCACTAAAAACTACTAAACATTTTAAAAATTGAAGACACAAATAAATGGAAAGAAATATCTGAAGAATTAATATTGTTAAAATGTCCACACTACCCAAAGCCATCTATAGATTCAATGCAATCCTTATCAAAATCCCATCCCAATGGCATTTTTTGCAGGAATAGGAAAAATGATCCTAAAATTCATATGGAAGTACAAAGGACCTGAATAGCCAAACTAATCTTGAGAAAAGAACAAAGTGGGAAGCATCACATTTTTCGATTTTTAAAATATTACAAAGCTACAGTAATCAAAACAGGATGGTACTGACATCAAGACTGACATATAGACTAATGGGACAATACAGAGTGCCCAGAAACAAACTCTCACATATATAGTCAACTGATCTTCACCAAAGTTGCCAAGAATACGCAATGGGGAAAGGATAGTCTCTTCAACAAACGGTATTCGGAAAACTGGATATCCATACGCAAAACAATGAAATTGAACTTTTATCTTTCACCATACACGAAAATCAATTCAAAAAGTATTAAACACTTAAACATAAGAAACTAAAATCCTAGAAGAAAATATAAGGGAAAACTTCACGACTTTGGTCTTGGCAATTATTTCTTGGATATGACACCAAAAGCACAGGAAATAAAAACAAAAATAGACAAGTGGGATTAAATCAAACTAAAAGTTTCTGCACTTCAAAGGAGATAATCAACAGAGTGAAAAGGCAACCTGCAGAATGAGAGAAAATATTTGCAAACCATGTATCTGATGAGGAGTTAATTTCCAAAATATATAAAGAGCTCATACAACTCAATAGCAAAAAAATAACTTGATTAAAAAGTGAGAGAAATTGAATAGTCATTTCTCGAAAGAAGTCATACAAATGGCCAACATGTGTGTGAAAATGTGCTTAACATCACCAATCATCAGGGAAACATAAATCCAGACCACAATGAGACATCACCTTACATTTGTTAGGATGGCCATTATCAAAAAAACCCAGAAAATAACAAGCACTGGTGAGGATGTGAAGAAATTGAAACCATTGTGCACTGTTAGCGGGAATATAAAATAGTGCAGTTGCTGTGGAAAACAATAGGGAGGTTCCTAAAAAATTTAAAAATAGAATTACCATATGATTCCAGCAATCACAGTTCTAGGTATTTATCCAAAAGAATTGATATCATGATATTGAAGAGATATTTGCACTCTCATGTTCATTATAGCATTATTCGTAATAGCGAAGATGTGAAAACAACCTAAATGTCCATCGATGGACAAATGGATAAAGAAAATGCTGTATAAGCATACAATGGAATATTAGCCTTAAAAAAGGAGCTCCTGTCATTTGCTACAACATAAATGAACCTTGAGGATATTATGTTAATTGAAATAAGACAGTCACAGAAGGACAAACATTGCATGCTTCCACTTATATGAGTTATCTAAAATAGTCAAACTCACCAAAGCAGAACGTAGAACCAGAGTTGCTAGGGGTTGAACGGATGGCGAAATGGGGGTTGCTATTCAACGAGTACAAAGTTTCATTCCTGCAGATGAACAAGTTCTAGAGGTCTACTGTACAACTTTGTGCTTATGGTTAACAATACTATACTGTTCACTTAAAATTTTGTTAAGAAGGTAGATCTAATGTTATGTGTTTTTTACCACAATTTAAAAAATCTACATTAATTCATAGTCAACATTAACAGGTTAGCTGTTGGTCATGTCATTGGAAAGAATAAGATTGGAAGATAGGCAATGAGGGAGTCCAGGGGAGAGAATTTTGCTCAGAATGGGCAATAAAATAATAACTAGAAGGAAATAACTTACACAAAAACTATGCTAAACACAAATAAATCTTTTCCTGGTATTTGCAAATGTTTGATGTTCAAAATTCTTTATTGTTTCATTCCAATATCACTGTTAATTAACCTAAATAGAATGTTGTTCAAAATAAATATATATGAAGAGCTAGATCATTATATCCATCATTGGATTAAATGTCATAACTTTTAAAAAAATTCTTGAACAATAATATTTTCGTTCAAAAAGAAGATTGGCATATTGCATGTCTAGTTTGGAACCAAATATGCAGGCTTCAGAAAAATGTATCAATAGAGACTCATTTTGATATAGCATATGTATAAGATACTTCTGTGGAATAGAATTTCAGAATATTGGGTGCTGCAGTCTTTGTTCTGGTTGGTCTCATCATATGCATGCCCTATCTGTTAAAGTAGAACCCAGTTATCATATGAGAACTGCCGCCCCCAGTCAGGTGACCAGAGGCCATAGGAATGTCTTTTCCCTCATCTCTGCTGCTGCCTCTGCTTGGATTTTATTTTTCTCTCACCCCTCCGTCCTAATGAAAGGAGAAGAGAGAGGCCTGGACATGTTTTTACCTCCACTGATGGAGGGAGAAGTGAATCCAAAGCTTTCCTAACCACATTTCCATTCCCAATTTGCAAGTCTTGATGTTCAGCCACATTCCAATCACTTTTTTGTCCCTTCTCCTAAGCTGAGACTACTCTGGCAGTTAGAATAGAGCTGTGTCATATTCTTTTGGATAAAGTCGCTTTAATTGTATACTTTAGCTTTCCTTAGTTCTTTGTTTATTGCCATGAGACCATTTGCAATGAATTACAGTTTATCTTTCTTCCACAATTTCTAACGGAAGAAATCAACTTTCAATGTATTGTGAATACGAACCTGTGTGTGTGTGTGTGTGTGTGTGTGTGTGTGTGTGTGTGTTTAATGGGAGAAGCAGAGCTGGCACATTTGCGTTGATAAGCTTATAACATGCTACTCTCAAATTCCTCAACATCCCGCTCCTTTTACTTAGGGATTTATAATATGCTTCTAATGCTGTTAATAAAAATCCAAATATTTTGCATTCAGAATTTTTTTCGTAAAGTTTTAAATAGTAAAAATACATGAAGATTTATAGGTTTTAGTAAAAATTGAAAATTTTGCACAATCATATTACATAATGCTTTCAATCAGAAGTAGTTGCCATTTGCCGTTAAAGCTGGGTTTAAGTGACCTTAAAAGCCTTTCCTCTCATCACATTCACCAGACTGTCAGATCACTCCAGGTGTGTGTCAATGGATATGTAAATAAAATAAGAAACCTACCACTTCTAGCTCCTTGAGAATAAAAAATACAGTTTGGCTTTATATTTTCCAGTGGTAGAGTTATGTGATTCATTACAAGCAATTCCTAATAAGTTTGCACCATCTAAAGGAGTTTGGCTGTGTGAGAGCAGTGACTTACCGGAGTTACACAGGGTAAAGTCAAGCTGGGCAAAGGTAGACTTCCTGACAGCAAAGGCAGAAAACTGAAACTAACTTTTTACCCATTCTGGAAACTTGGTTAATATTAGAATCCCCTCAGAAAACCAGAAAAGGGTTATTGGTTTGCCTCAAGTTCAGGACAATGTGAAGGTATTCTCTGTCTTAATAACCCAAACAGAAGAAAAATCCTGATTGAAAGAAATTGACAGAGAGAAAAAAAAGATAAAAAGGAAAACTGGGAATACAAATATGAAAAAAATTCTCAAATGAGTTGAGATAATAATAATAAAGTCTGAAATGGTCCACACACGTAACACTGAGTATTTTGATCCTTTATATTGAAAAAAACCCTATAGGTACTTAAATGAGATGATCGCAAATGTGGGATTTTACTCACTGATACTTAAGATTCTTTAATCAAAAGAAAGTTGTAGTTGCTGGTTAAATTTGGAGATGTTTTAATTCCTTGCGACTGGAAAGACCACATTTGTCAGTTGCCAGCAGGTAGTGTCACAGGTAAAGCAATTCATTGTAAAGAATATTTTATTACTTAAAGGATTGGTGTTCTTTGATGTAGTTTAAATAACAGTTGTTAGTTATAAAACTCCATTTTCTACTGATAAATCACAAAATACATAAGCTTGTACGTGTTAAGGAAAAACAAGCAACAACTTGTAAGTATATGCAGCTATCTTAGCACTAAATTTTCATGTTATGCGTTTCCCTTGTTTACATTTCTCTTACATACAGACTTTCTTTGAGCCGAGTTCTCATCTCTCCTAGTCACGATCCATGTTGTACTCACATGCTACTTAAAATACAAGTTTTACTTTCCTTATTAACACACTCGGTACATTCTCTGTGCACCATATGTCTACAGGCAGCTCTGATTGTCTTTTACCATCTGGGCTGTTGAATCTCAGAGTCCCTCCTCTCCTCCCTTTTCAAGTAACTATGAACTATGCTTTACGCAATGAACTTAGAATATCACTGGATATGCTACCAGCTGCTTGGTTTCCACTTTGGGCTTTTGCCTTACCCGAGACTTATGCGTTACTAAAGCATCATTTACGACAAAGCATGGATTAAACGTGTTCCTAATGATTTTGAAAAACTGGAATTTTAAAAGTAGTAGCAAAACTCGAAATCAAATTTTAAGAATTAAAACTGGTTACATGGCACATACTACTTTGTGGGAAAAAGCCTCAAAAATTTTCATATGGTCAATGTGAATTCTAGAATACTTCCTCATCAGCCTCTTTGTATGTCCATCGAAATACTTAGATGGTGTGGTAAGGGAGCCTGCCAAAACTTTCCCCAGAATGGAGCTGAAGTTAGCCACCCAAACCGTGCTTCTGGTCTAGATCCAGGTTTACAAACCATTGGCTACAGGCTGGGTAAACTAATTGAGGACCCATCATCACCATAATTTAAAAATCAAACAAACACAACATAACAAAAGCTTATCAGCTCAGATCTAGAATAAATGAGCATGAACATCAAACTTCATATGTACCCACGAATTGCTTCTAACCTATTTAAGGCATTATATGTTTGAGTAGGAAAGGCTGGTTTTGTCCAACTGATATCAGACTGAAAGGAGCATCCAGTGCTCACAGCAGGCAATTGTCCAAGCTATTGTGGTTTTGCAAGGACATGTAGCAGCCCCACCTCTCTTATTGCCTTTTGAAAAACGCAGGGTGACAACTATACCTTCTCCACTCATTTTGAATCACTTAAGGTATTTTGTGAACTTTTACATTTTTTAACATTACTTCATATAAACCCACACTCTACACAACTCCCAAGGTAGAGTATTTCTTATTTCTAAACCTCTGCATACCTAACTGATACTGTATATCTTTGTTTAGAAGCTATGGCTTCTATTAAATTTAATTACTTACCCCTGTGGCTTTAAATTGAGGGTGGCTATAAAACAAAGACGGCTTCTATTAAATTTAATTACTTTCCCCTGCGGCTTGCATAGGAAGGGTGGCTTCTATTAAAAACTGCATGGTATAGGTGTGGCTGCTAATCAAGGATGCTTCTAAATGAAGATATACAGTCTATAGTAATAATTAATCAAAGGAGAGGATGTTAGGTCTAGAAATAGGATTGCATGATAAATGCCGATTCTGAAATTTATTAAAGTAATCGTAGTTCTGAAAGAATTTTCATAATTTATGTTGTTCTGCTTTTCTTAATAAAAAATATAGGTTACATCTGCACATACTATAGAGGATATATTAAGGTTCTATTGAGGAAGGTAAATATTTTTAAACATCACACCCTATCAGATAAAGATTAAGGCTCTGTGATGCCTTTAACTGATTTTTCCCCTTTTGATAGTAGCTGAATAAAGAAAATGGCTTACAGATTTAGCTATGTATATGGTTTGAAAGTAACAACTGAAAAATGATGTTCATAATCTGAATTGCAATGAAACCAATTATCTGTACTGTGGTTGTTCACGTGGGAATTCTCCTAAAGGTTTAGTATTTCTTAAAAGAAATTAAAAACAGCTGTAAAAATACCATAAAACAAAAATAGCAGCTGCAAAAGAGATTAACATTCCTAAATTTCATTTGAACCTGATATGTTATTTTTCCAACAGCAACATATATATTCTGATTTTTAAATCTATCTTTATGAAATTTTACCTTTAAAAAAACAAGACTACTGAATACGTTTTTGATATTACCAGTCTTTAATATTCACGAGTTTTATAAAATTTTCTCCCTTAAGATGTCGTTATTATTATTCTATCTTTTTTAGTAATCCTCAAATATGAGCTATCACTGTACAATAATCCAAACTCATTTAAGATTTAAACATTACTGAGTAAACAAATGACAGCGAACTCTGTGCTTCATTCTCTCTCTCTCTTTTTTTTGTTATTTAAAGCTGTCAACTGTCTTTCACACTGAACCATGAAGACCATGGACCTTTTCAAAATGTTATATAATGTCTGCTTTCCAATTAAGCAAACAACCATAGGTAAAAGTTTTTCATATATATAGGTGTACATATACACATATATGCATATATATTAAACGAAATGCAATTTATTAAACAGATCTGGAGGTGATGACAGGATAAAACAGTTAGTTTTGCTGTTCTGTTCAAAACATATGGCAGCAACTTTTCTAGACCTGAACCAGATGGAGGCCTTTAATCGATATGGTCTGTTATACTGTATGTTATTTCTCTATTAAAAAGGGTTCCTCCTTTCCAATTTATAAATAAATTGCTAAATTTTTAAGAGCAAGAAGCAATATTTTGCAACCTAGAAGGGATAAATTGAGAATCTCTATTTTAAAAAGGCAACAAATTATTAAGAAGATAAAATATACCTGAAAGTTGTATTCTTATTCTTTTAGCAAAACTCTTGTCAGCTGTTCAGATTTAATGCACATTCAGCATAGTTTATGTATCTTATTTGTTTGGGTTTTTGTTGGTTTAGTAGCCAAATGCTTTCAGACAGGAATATTATACTTGACAAACTCTTTAGTAAATATTGCCAATATTCACAGAGTCAATTGAATAATTAAACTTGGTAAAAATTTCAGTAATTACTTAGAGTTTTCAAAGATAAAAATCACTTCTCAAGTCATATTAAAATTTCCAAATTTCATATTAAAATATTTCCAAATTTTCCATACAATTTTAAATATTTTTTCCCAAATAAATATTTAAATCAGCCTTGTTGCCATTTAAAAAATAAGAGAAAACACTAATTCAGGTATAAGGTAAAAAAATTTTATGTATATTAATACATGAAAGGCAAATTTAATGGAAAGATACCGCTGTTATAACACATGAATAATTGTAGTTTGTTTTATCTTAAATATGTTAGTAAAGCCAATTCACACACACACATGTATAATTTAAAAAATATGTCAGGAGCTGAGAAATAAGAATATAACATTCTGGAATAGTTTACTGCTATTGTTCTTTTGTTATAAATATTATTTGTGACATAGGTTCAGATTTTGAAGTAGACTAAGATGTATGCATAACAGAAATCAAATGAAAGCAGCTAGTCTCCAGAGAAATATGCAATCTTTTTGCAGAATCCAGTTTTAACGTAGACCAGTACTTAACATATTCACAGCTTATAATAACTTACGAAATGGGTGAATGTTGAAACAAAATATCAACCAGATCTATTCTCTTTAGCATGTTTATTTATGACTACTTTCTTTTGAAAGAAACCAGGAGTATGATAATGGTTGTACACAGACTAAATAGGCTGCGTTTTCATGAGCAATCCCATACAAATACAGAGAAAAAAAGCCGTATTTTTCCAATATAATACTACAAGGGCAAATGACAGCCCTACCTGATGGCTGATATCTTTTATAATACAACTGTGACATATTTTATGCATCACAAAGAATGATCAAAGATGTCTCTAGAGGTTCTCTGTCATGGAATGTGGCCCCACAGCCTCTGTCTGCCTTTAAATCAAGCAATAATGCACATTTAAAATAAGTTGGGCATGCTTTCCAGAGGGATGATTATTTTGGATATGTTTGAGCATGATTTTGATTTCTCTTTCAGTGATATGATTTCTAAAATTATATGCATGTTTCATTTGGTCATGAAAAGAAAAGTGACTAAAATAAACATGGGATTGTATATTTTTAAAAGTCCATGTTTAACATAAAGTTCTGCTTGGTTTTACTACTTTTGTAATATAATGTAGTTTAGAAAACAAAATGCCATTCAGAAACAAACAAAACCATTCCCATTTGTTTCCCATTAAAACATATTAATAAAATAACTTCAATATACTTTTTGTTCTTACACAGAAAATTTTGCTTTTGCGGCTATTTTTTTAATCAAACTTAAAGGGCTGTTTAGATTCTCTGTACAAATTGAAATTAAATTGGAAAATTGTGGCAATCAGTTAATTTTAGCATACAGCCACCAATCTTATAATATCTGGATAATTTCCAAAAATATTATTTTCCTAATATCGTAAAAGATTTTGGTGAAAATATCTTGTTACTCAGACTTATTTAGATGTCGAATTCTCTCCTCTCTTTCGAGTTTGTCTCCACATATAACCAAAGGAAAAAAAAAAAAAACAGATGTTTCAATTACATTAAACCCTACTAGATATTCATAGTGAGTATTCTGCCAGGAATACATATTTTTTAAAGAAACAAACAAGTAACCAAAACCTGGTTATACTACTGGTTAATGCCCTTTATTAATGAGAGAAGGCCATTGGTTGCATAAATCAGCCAATTGCATTTTGTTGCAGTGATAGAATTATGTTTGCAAAGAAATACCACTGGCTACCTGATGGTACTTCTATTGAGATTTCCGTTTAGTGATAGTTCTTGGGTACCGAAGAATTCTAAGTCTTGTGTAAAATTGCTCTTAAATCTGTCCTCAAAACAGTATGGGGGCCAGCCCCAGTGGTCTAGTGGTTAAGTTCAGTGCATTCTGCTTGGGTAGCCTAGGTTTGGATCCCAGGCACTGACCTATACCACTTGCCAGTGGCCATGCTGTGGCAGCATCCAACATACAAAATAGAGGAAGATTGGCCACAAATCTTAGCTCAGGGCAAATCTTCTTCAGCAAAAAAAAAAGAATACAGGACCAGCCAAGAAATTATGAACTCAGTTAATCAGTCTTATTGGCAAAACTGCTCAAAATATTTGCCCTAAAAAGAGCGAGTATTCCAAGAATATCTTTTATTTCTAAAAAAAATGCATACCCAAGAGAGTGACATCAGCAACATGGCAGAGTGAGCTGTGCCCTTTGTCTCTCCCTCTTCAAACTACAACTAAATAGACATTCACTGATCAGCAGAGGATACCCACACAGCACATCAGGATGCCTGAGAGATCAGCGCAGCTATACATCTGAAGGTGGATGGACTACCCCTGGGGAGGTGGTAGAGATAAGTGAGCACTCTCTGGCCCCCAGGCAGCCCAGTGAATGTGACTGCACTCCTAGCTAGAGTGCTTATAGCACTGCTGAGGCCCTGAGGATAAGAGCATACTGTGGTGCAACTGCAGAAACAGGTGACGGCAGCCCTGAGCTCATGTGTGATTACTTCCCTGTCTGGTGGGAGAGTCCTCAGGGCTACACGGTCCACAGGGTGTGGCTCAGGCTTGCACACATTGAGGAGGCCCCACCCATCAAGCACAAAGGCTGTTGTGACCTAGGAGCTGCAAACCTAGGTGAACAATCTCCTGGTTGCCTCAAACACCCATAGTACTGCTGCAGCCCTGAAGTGGGGAGGGCAACTCGGCAGGACTGTGGGAGGAGGCGGCAGCACCCCTGAGCCCGGGTGTGATCACTCTCTTGTCCGGTAGGAAAGTCCACAGTTCTACCACAGTCTCATGGAGTGGCTCTGTCTCTGACCAAGTGGGAAGGTCCCACCCACCAAGCACAACAGATGGTGCAACCTAGGAGCAGATGGTGGCTGAGCCCTGAGTCCAAGTGAACTGAATGAGCTCCCAGCTGCTGTGAATGACCATAGTACTGCTGCAGCCCCAAAGGGGGGAGCACATCTCAGTGGGACTGCAGGAGCAGGTGGCAGCAGCCCTCAGCCCCTGCATAACTGCTATCCCATTCAGCGGGAGACAAAACAGGGCTGTTCCTATTCCAAGGAGTGGCCCAGGCTTGGACAGGCACAGCTGACAGGGATCATGGTGGCAGGCTCAGATTACACAGGTCCTGTCCCTCCCCCAAGTGGCGGCAGATGGAACCTGCAACCAGATTACTATCACTATGTGCCGACACAAATCCATTCCATCAAATGGTATAAAGCAATATATTAATACTCTAGACCAGAAGGAAAAAGACAAACACCAATAAATCAATCCTAGAGGCACAGAAATCTACAATCTAAATGACAGAGAATTCAAAACAGTCATTATGAAAAAACTCAACAAGTTACAACAGAATTCAGAAATACAGTTCAAGGAAATCAGGAACCAAATTAATGAACACAGGGAATTCTTCACAAAAGAGATCAAAACTATAAGGAAAAAACAATCAGAAATGTTGGAGATGAAAAACACAATGGATGAGATAAATAAAAATCTGGAGTCCTTAAATAACAGAGCTGACCTTATGGAGGATAGAATTAGCAATATAGAGGATAGGAATACCTAAATGCTTCAGATGGAGGAAGAAAGAGAACTAAGACTAAAAAGAAATGAAGAAATTCTCTGAAAAATATCTGACTCAATTAGGAAATGCAGCATAAGGATTATAGGTATTCCAGAGGGAGAGGAGAGAGAGAAAGGAGCAGAGAGCATGTTCAAAGACATAATAGCTGAGAACTTCCCAATCCTGGAGAAGGAGCTGGAATTACATGTAAATGAAGCCAATAGAATTCCTAATAACATCAGCGTAGAAAGACCTTATCCAAGGCATATATTAGTAGAGCTGGCAAAAGTCAATGACAAAGAAAACTTATTAAGGGCAGCAAGGCAGAAGAAAATAACCTACAAAGGAAGCCCTATCAGATTTTCAGTGGATTTCTCAGCCAAAAGCTTACAGGCTAGGAGAGAGTGGAATGATGTATTCAAAATTCTGAAAAACAAAAACATTCAGCCAAGAATACTATATCTAGCAAAAATATTCTTCATATATGATGGAGAAATAAAAATTTTCCCACATAAACAAATGTTGAGCGAGTTCATTGCCGCAAGACCCCCCTACAAGATTTGATCAAGAAGGCCCTCATACCGGGAAAAATAAAAGAAGAAAGGGTTTACAAAGATTTGAGCAAGGAGATAAATAAGTGGACAAAATCAGAAATTGCAACTCTCTATGAGAACAGATCAGCAAACAATTATAACTCTAAAGATAAGAGGAAGGAAAACATCAAAAAAATATAATCACTTCATTTTAACCACAAATTCGCAACACATAATGGAATAAGTTGTGACAACAACAGCTTAGAAGGGGAAGAAGAAAGGGATGAAACCTGCTTAGACTAAGGGAATAAGAGTGTATGAGAGAATGGACTATCTCATCTGCAAGATCTTTTATACAAACCTCATGGTAACCTCCAAATGAAAAATCAGAACAAAGACACAAATGATAAATAAAGAGAAAACTGAGAAAACCATCATAGAGAGCAACCAAACTGAACTGGCAGTCTAAAATATACAGGATGATAAACAAGGGAAATACAAAAAAACCCTGAAAAACTAGTGATAAAATGGCAGCATTAAGCCCTCATCTATCAATAATCACTCTAAATATAAATGGATTAAATTTCCCAATCAAAAGACACAGTGTGGCTAGATGGATTAAAAAACAAGACCCAAAAATTTGCTGCCTCCAGGAAACACATCTCAGCTCTAAAGACAAACACAGGCTTAGAGTGAAGGAATGGAAGGCAATACTGCACGCTAATGGCAAACAAAAGAAAGCAGATGTTGCCATACTTATAGCAGACAAAGTAGACTTCAAGATAAAAAAGACAATGGGAGACAAAGAGGGGCAGTATACAATGATAAAAAGGATACTCCACAAAGAGGACATAACACTTATAAATATATATGCACCTAACACAGGAGCACCAAAGTACACAAAGAAACTATTAATTGACCTAAAATGAGAAATTAACAGCAGCACAATAATAGGAGGGGACCTTAACATCCCACTGTCATCAATGGATAGATCAACCAGACAGAAAGCCAACAAGGAAATAGTAGAACTAAATGAAAAACTAGACCAGATGGACTTACTAGATATATATATATAGAACACTCCATCCAAAATCAGTAGAATATACATTCTTCTCAAGTGTACATGGAACATTCTTAAAGATACACCATATGTTGGGAAACAAGGCAAGCCTCAATAAATTTAAGGAGTGAAATCATATCAAGCATCTTTTCCGACCATAATGCTATGAAACTAGAAGTTAACTACATGAACATAGCTGGGAAAGTGACAAACACGTGGAGACTAAACATGCTACTGAACAACCAATGGATCATTGAAGAAATTAAAGGAGAAATCAAAGAATATCTGGAGACAAATGAAAATGAAAATACACCATACCAACTCATATGGGATGCAGCAAAAACGGTCCTAAGAGGGAAATTCATAGCAATATGGGGCCACCTTAAAAAACAAGAAAAGATCTCAAATAAGCAATCCTAAACTACACCTAACAGATCTACAAAAAGAAGAACAAAGCCCAAAGTCAGCAGAAAGAGGGAAATAATCAAAATTAGAGCAGAAATAAATGAAATTGAAGCCAAAAAAAAAACCAGTGGAAAGGATCAATGAAACTAAGAGCTGGTTCTTTGAGAAGATAAACAAAATCGACAAACCCTTAGCCAGACTCAGTAAGAAAAATAGAGAGAGTGTTCAAATATATAAAATTAGAAATGACAGAGGAGAAATTATAATGGATACCACAGAAATACAAAGGATTATAAAAGAGTACTATGAAAAACTATATGCCAACAAATTGGACAATCTAGAAGAAATGGATAAATTCTTAGACTCATATAACCTCCCAAAACTGAGCCAAGAGGAAATAGAGAATCTGAATAGACCAATCACAAGTAAAGATTGAAACAGTAATCAAAAACCTCCCAAAAAATAAAAGTCCAGGACCAGATGGCTTCTCTGGAGAATTCTACCAAACATTCAAAGAAGATTTAGTACCTATCTTCCTCAAACTATTTCAAAAAATTGAAGAAGATGGAATACTTCCTAATATATTTTATGAGGCTAACATAACCCTGTTCCCAAAGCCTGACAAGGACAACACCAAGAAAGAAAACTACAGGCCAATATCACTGATGAACATAGATGTAAAATCCTTAAAAAAATATTGGCAAACTGAATATAGCAATACACCAAAAGGATCATACACCATGATCAAGCGGGATTTATACCAGGGACACAAGGATGGTTTGACATCTGCAAATCAATCAATGTGATACACCACATTAATAAACGAGGTATAAAAACCACACAATCATCTCAATAGATGCAGAGAAAGCATTTGACAAGAACCAACATCCATTTATGATAAAAACTCTCAATAAAATGGGTATAGAAGGAAAATACCTCAACATAATAAAGGCCATATATGACAAACCCACAGCCAATTCAACATCATACTCAATGGGGAAAAACTGAAAGCCATCCATCTCAGATCAGGAACAAGACAAAGATGCCCATTCTTAGGCACATGTGTGTGGTGATGGATTGTAGCTAGTATTTGGGTGGTGAACATGAGAACATGACGTAATCCATGCAGAAATATAAGTATAATGATATACACCTGAAATTTATACAGTGTTATAAACCAATGTTGCTGCAATAAACAAAAAATTAAAAAAAAAAAAGAGGATGCCCACTCTAGCCACTCTTATTCAACATAGTACTGGAGGTTTTGAACAGAGCAATTAGGAAAGAAAAAGAAATAAAAGGTATCCAAATTGGCAAGGAGGAAGTGAATCTCCTGCTGTTTACAGACGATATGATTTTATTTCATTTTATTTTATTTATTTTTTAATTTTTTGTTTATTGCAGTAACATTGGTTTATAACATTGTATAAATTTCAGGTGTGCATCATTATACTTCTATTTCTGCATAGATTACATCATGTTCACCACCCAAATACTAATTAGAACCCATCACCACACACATGTGCTGAATTATCTCTTTCGCCATCCTCCCTTCTCCCTTCCCCTCTGGAAACCACCAATCCAATCTCTGTCTCTATGTGTTTGTTTGTTGTTTTTATTATCTACTACTTATTGAGTGAGATCATATGGTATTTGACCTTCTCCCTCTGACTTTTATCACTTTGCATAATACCCTCAATGTCCATCCGTGTTGTCACAAATGGCTGGATTTCATCGTTTCTTATGGCTGAGTAGTATTGATATGATTTTATATCTGGAAAACCCTAAAGAATTCATCAGAAAACTATTAGAATTAATCAACAACTACAGCAAAGTTGCAGGGTACAAAATCAACCTACAAAAATCAGTTGCATTTCTATACTCTGATAACAAACTAACAGAAAGAGAACTCAAGAAGACAATCCCATTTACAATCACAACAAAAGGAATAAAATATTTAGGAATAAATTTAACCTTGGAGGTGAAAGACATATACAATGAAAACTATAAGACATTATTGAAAGAAATCGATGATGATTATAAAGAAATGGAAAGATATTCCATGCACATGGATTGGAAGAACGAACATAGTTAAAATGTCCATATTACCTAAAGCAATCTGCAGATTCAATGCAATCCCATTTAGAATCCCAGTGACAGTCTTCATGGAAATAGAACAACGAATCCTAAAATTCAGATGGAGCAACAAAAGACCCCAAATACCTAAAGCAAGCCTGATAAAAAAGAACAAAGCTGGAGCATCACAATACCTGACTTCAAAATATACTACAAAGCTATAGTAATCAAAACAGCACGATTCTGGTACAAAAACAGACACACAGATCAATGGAATAGAATTGAAAGCCCAGAAATAAAACCACACATATAGGGACAGCTAATCTTGGACAAAGGAGCCAAGAACATACAATGGAGAAAGAAAAGTCTCTTGAATAAATGGTGTTGAGAAAACTGGACAGCCACATGCAAAAGAATGAAGGTAGACCATTATCTTTCACCATACACAAAATTAACTCAAAATGGATTAAAGAATTAAAGGTAAGATATGATACCATAAAACTCTTACAAGAACATATAGGCAGTACACTCTTAGACATCAATCTTAGAAGGATCTTTTCGAATACCATATCTACTTGGGCAAGGGAAACAAAAGAAAAAATAAGCAAATGGGACTTCATCAGACTAAAGAGCTTCTGCAAGGCAAAGGAAACCACGAACAAAACGAAAAGACAACCCACCAACTGGGAGAAAATATTTGCAAATCATATATTGGACATGGGGTTAATCTCCAAAATATATAAAGAACTCATACATCTCAACCACAAAGAAACAAACAACTGGATCAAAAAATGGGCATAGGATATGGACAGACATTTTTCCAAAGAAGATATTCAGATGGCCAACAGGCACATGAAAAGATGTTCAACATCACTAATCATCAGGGAAAGGCAAATCAAAACTACAATGAGACATCACCTTACACCTATTAGAATGGCTATAATTACCAAGACAAAAAACAACAAACGTTGGAGAGGATGTGGAGATAATCATACACTGTTGGTGGGAATGCAAAATGGTATAGCCACTATGGAAAACAGTATGGACATTTCTCAAGAAATTAAGAATCAAAATACCATATGACCCAGTTATTCTGCTACTGGGTATTTATCCAAAGAACTTGAAATCAGCAATTCAAAGAGACTTAACGCACCCCTGTGTTCATTGCAGCGTTATTCACAATAGCCAACACGTGGAAGCAATCTTAGTGCCCATTGACTAATGATTGGATAAAGAAGATGTGGTATATATATATATATGTAATGGAATACTCCTCAGCCATAAAAAAGACAAAATCATCCCATTTCCAACAACATGGATGGAACTTGAGAGTATTATGTTAAGTGAGATAAGCCAGACAGAGAAAGACAAACACCACATGATTTCACTGGAAGATAAAGAAACACATGGACAAAGAGAACAGAGTAGTGGTTACCAGAGGGGAAGGGGGTTGGGGGTGGGTGTAAGGAGTAAAGGGGCACATATATATGGTGGTGAACAAATAATAATGTACAACTGAAATTTCACAATCTTATAAACTCTTATGACATTAATAAAAGAATAAATAAATAAATTACTCAAAGAAAAAAACACGCATACCCAATTGCAAGTAAACATGCTCTACAATCTAATTTGAGGTAAAAGGTCATTAATCATATTGCCTTTGTAGCCTTTAAGATCTGTTTATAATTATATTAAAATTATAATTCTATTCACCCTTAGCTCGGTTAAATATATAGTTCATATTTGAATCTGTTGTAACATTTGTTGGCATATTAATGTTCATATTTGAATTTGTTGTAATGTTTGTCTCATATAAAGTTAGTTTCGGGGCCGGCCCAGTGGCGCAAGCAGTTAAGTCCTCGCGCTCCGCTGCAGCGGCCCGAGGTTTGCTGGTTCAGATCCCCGGCGAGCACCGATGCACCGCTTGTCAAGCCGTGCTGTGGCGGCGTCCCACATAAAGTGGAGGAAGATGGGCATGGATGTTAGCCCAGGGCCAGTCTTCCTCAGCAAAAAGGGGATTGGCAGATGTTAGCTCAGGGCTGATCTTCCTCACAAAAAAAAGAATAAAGTTAGTTTCCTTGAAATTAATTATTCATGAAAATTAATTGTAATTTGTTAGATTATATAATTTTTAACTAGTCCCCACTTCACCTGAAACCAACAAAATCCATAATAAGGTTGTAGCAAAAATGTATTTTTATAGGAAACTGTTACTCTTTTGGCTTTTCAGAGTCATGAAATGTACATTGGTTCCTGATTTTACAGGATTATCAGTTTATGTGTTCTGACTTTTCTGAGATTTATTTTAAAGTTAATGTTTATAACAATGTTTCATTTTTAACAAATCAGTAATGTCATTATTTACAGTATACCTAAAAAGGCTTTGAAAACTGTAAAACATTAAAAACTACAAACATTATTATTTGCTTTCAGCAGTCATAAAAATATCTTCTTACACATATGACAAATACTTTAGAACTGTATAATTTTTTTTTACTGGTCATCTTTCAAAATTCTATTAAAATGAAGAAAGCTCAAAATAATAATTAGGAAATCCTATCTTACTAGGTGAAAATTTCCAGAATCAATATTTTTATTATATCATATCTGTTCTGTTTACAAGGAGTTCAGGAAGATATTATAGAAAAAAAGTTAAAATACTTTTAGTAAACAAATTTTCAGATATTAAAGAATTTTTAGAGAAGAAGACAAAAGAGGCAAAGTAAATTACTTCTTGGATCTTCTTGACCATTATCTAGTATATGTATGATGTGATATCTATAGTTTCTATACTTTCATATATCTTTAGTTTCAACATTTACAGAATGAAATTTAGTAAAATATTTGTGAGACCTCTTTCAGCTCTAGAATTGGGGGACTTTAGTTTGAAAAGGAAACCTAGAGTTCATTTAGTCTTTAGCATCTCAAACAGGGCATTCGTCCTCTTCCCAAAATATTAGACTCTTACATTTATGTATATATTTGCAGATCACAAAATTCTTCAACATGTGTTGTCTCAGATCATTCTTACAGTAGCCCAAAAAAGCAGGTCCCATTATCTTTTTATAAGGTAATGACAAACATAGACTAAATCAGTCACTTTTCTCTTTAATATCTCCAGAAGTAGCCAAGTGGGAAATAGAAACCAGGTCTATTTCAAATGTAATATTCTGTATTGCCTTCTATACGGTTACTTAAATACCCTTGACAAGTAATGATTCAGCTTTTGAGTGACAAGGAGCTCATTACAGTGTAAGTCAGCCTATTGCTTTCTGAGGGTGCCTTGTAATGAAATGATATAATAGTTAACAATTACTTTATGTTGATCCAAATGTGGCTCTTTGTTATAGCAGCCATTGTTCTGCTTTGGTAATTGCACCAGGCTGTGATTTTCTCAAGGGTAGGGATCGTGACTTATGTTTCTGCATCTTTAGCAGCAAGCACAATGACCGCAACATAGTAGATGCTCAGTCAATATTTGTCATATATATTGCTTCAGATTTTTGAATGTGATCTGTTCAAAAACTTATAAGTTTGTGAGAGAGAACATCAATCTCATCTCCATAAATCCAGCACAAGTCTATATTAGAATGTTATAAAATCAATTTGTAATTAAACTAAAACCACTAGGAAACACAGTAACTAGACAATTGAAAACAAACTAATTCAGAGATTTTTTTATTTTTTAGTGTATATATGTTTTCTATAAACTTTAAGTTGTGCCAAAGTTTAAAAATAGCAATTTTACGGGCTGGCCCCGTGGCTTAGTTAAGTGCGTGTGCTGGGCTATTGGCGGCCTGGTTCGTATCCGGGCGCACACCGACGCACCGCTTCTCTGGCCATGCTGAGGCCGCGTCCCACGTACAGCAACTAGAAGGATGTGCAACTATGACATACAACTATCTACTGAGGCTTTGGGGAGAAAGAGGGGAAAAAAAGGAGGAGGATGGGCAATAGATGTTAGCTCAGAGCCGGTCTTCCTCAGCAAAAAGAGGAGGATTAGCACGGATGTTAGCTCAGGGCTGATCTTCCTCACAAAAAAAAAAAAATAGCAATTTTAGGCAAATAAAAGTAATTTTATTTGACTATGTAATAAACAGGATCCAAGAGGTTTAACTTGAAAGTAATGACTATTCAAATCTCACATGAAAATTCGTCTGATTTATACCTATTTTCTGTAAATTTCTTGTATGTGGAGTGATTATAGTGATTACACTTTAATATTATACTTGGAATTAGCCTGCTTAATTAAACATTTTTCTAATATTGGGTACATAATTCTCATTTCATTTTCAAAGTGTAATATTTCCCATACAGTGGCCTAGATCAAAAACAATTCTGTCTTAAAAAAGGGCCATATGGGGCCGGCCCGGTGGCATAGTGGTTAAGTGTGCATGCTCTGCTGCTGGAGGCCTGGGTTCGGATCCTGGGCGTGCATCCATGCACCACTTGTCAGGACATGCTCTGGTGGCATCCCACATAAAGTAGAGGAAGATGGGCACGGATGTTAGCTCAGGGACAGACTTCCTCAGCAAAAAGAGGAGGATTGCCAGATGTTAGCTCAGGGCTGATCTTCCTCACAAAAAAAAAAAAAGGGCCATATATATAGTTTTTACATAATTTGTTTCTAAGAGCTCAAAAATATATATTAATAAGATAGTATAGTGGCCCTTAAGCAGTCATTTTCACTATGGAACCAACACTTAAATAGTAAATTCTGAATAAATCCAAAATCAATGCTTATAGACAAATTGAGATCATTCTTTTCATAAAAATGAATTAAAATATAATAGCAACAATTACAAAAATTTCTATATTTAAGATCATTAAAGGGTGGAATTGAAGAGTTAATAGTAAGTTTCAAGGTAAATAAAAAACTAAACCTTACATGTTGGATGTACCTGTTGCAACAACTATGAGGCCCAGTACTTAAATCAAGGCCCAGAATTACAGGTTCCTGTATTAGGAAGAAAAGACTGAATTAAAATTTTCCCACCTGGAACTTTTGCTGTGTTTAGCCAAAGTAAAATGAGAAATGAAGACAATTAGTAAGGTAATTCAATAAACAAGCAAGCAAGTAAACAAACACATATAATCGTATTGAACTATTCACAAAATTTAGGAGGAGATGTTTTTGTCCTTGTGTTTCAAAGGAGCATGTATGGGGGCTGGCTTGGTGGCATAGTGGTTAATTTAAGTTTGTGCTCTCTGCTTCAGAAGCCTGGGGTTCATGGGTTCAGATCCTGGGTGTGGACCTACACACCGCTTGTCAAGCCATGCTGTGGTGGTGTCCCACATACAAAATAGGGGAAGATTGGCACAGATGTTAGCTCAGGGCCAATCTTCCTCACAATAAAACAAAAAGCAAAAGAACATATATGAGTTCAATAAAATAAAGCAACTTGTTGGAAACGGAATGGATGCATAAAACAAGTGAACTGGTTAAATTCACGAACAGTGATCTAGACTCACTTAACAAACTTTATTCAAATTATTGTTTCAGAATATTTCTTGGCCTTTTAAAAGCAATTTTGCCGACACAGTGGCCCACACTGAGTGATTAACACCAGAGCTCTTGCCTTGCCCTATCCTGATAACCTCTCTAATACTTTCCCTCTAGAAGTCATGTATGGATATATGCATGTATGTGTGTTTGTAAGTGTAATTACTGAGGCTTTGGCAAAAAAGGCACTCACACATATTGCTGATAAGATACAATGATTTGAGTGGATCTCAGAGATATTATGCTGAGTGAAAGAAGCCAATCTCAAAGGTTACATATTATATAATTCCATTTATATGACATCCTTAAAAAGATACAATTATAGTGAGGGAGTACAGAGCAATGGTTGCTGGGGGTTAGAGATGGAGAGAGAGTGTGAACATAAAGAGGTACCACATGGGAATTCTTAGGAGAGATGTCACTCATCTGTATTGTGAATCTAGAGGTGGTTCCACAAATTTATACTTCTGTTAAAACTCAGAATTTTACAGCAGAAAAAGGTAAATTGTACTATTTTTCAACTAAAAACATAAGAATATATTTATATATTCTGTATGTAGTCATATGTTTGTATATTCTTCATTTATATACAGTCATGCATCACAACGACAGGGATACGTTCTGAGAAATGCAATTTCGTTGTTGTGCGAACATCACAGAGTGTACTTATACAAACCTAGATGGTGTAGCCCACTGCACACCTGGGCTATATGGTGCTAATCCTATGGGACCACCGTTGTACACAGGGTCTGTCATTGACTGAAATGTTGTTATGCGGTGCATGACTATACTGAAAAAACAAGAGGCTGTACCAGAAACCTCTTAAAGCAATAGGCATTGGTGGGTAGAAATGGTTTGGATTAAGACAGGAGACAAAAATGAAACATCTTAATTTCTAACTTTTAATATTGTTTTGATTTTGAACCATGTAATTGAATTACCTATTTGAAAAATACAATTCAATTACACACAAAAAAATCAGATCCTTGGCTTGTTGCTTCCACTTTTTCCCTCAAGGGTAATAAATTATTTGCTTCTTATTTGTTAATTCGGTAGGTGCAATAAAAAGTAAGTGTATACAAATTCCAGTGGATTCATTTCTGGAACAATATTTTTCTTTCTATCCTATGCATAGCAGCAGGTAGCACCGCCTCCTCAGTAGGCATTCATGGATCCTCCTTCTAGAAACAATGCCTCTTATGATTGAATTAGTTGCTATGAAGTAGAATTGGAAAAAAAAATGGGAATTTGTTTCTTTGTTAAAATACTGACCCCACAACCATATGTTTTGGCTTATTCTCTAAATTTCTGTTTACTGTTTTTTAAATTCATCTGTGTTTTTTAGTGTATAGTATGAAGACATTACATTACAGAATGAAATGTTAGCAGTTAAGTCGCTTTATCTACTCAATGGGAAATAGCTGATTATTTTTTACTCACTTGACCTCATTGATTGCTTTAGCTTTGCCCAAACTGTCCAAATGTGAAACTTATCTAAAAGAACCTATGAATTTCCATTGACATTCATCTTTTGATGTCTTCTCTGAAAACCAGATAAACTAGCATCAGAACCCGGACCACTAAAAGTTTGTTTCCCCATCTGCTTTCATAACTGACACCACTAACGTGGGCTACTATATGCTTCTTCAATTTTTAAAACACAAAACTTTTAATTGACTTTCTTAACCCAGGTATTATTTGAAACAACCTGCTTATTTCCATTGTTAATCATCTTTTTTTGTTTCCAGCTCCTTTTGGAGGAAGAACAACCTTTCTCTCTGTTTTGAAGAAAGACTCCTATCTTTTAAATATCAATGAAGAAGCAAAAGGCATTAAGGACTTGAACCAGAATTTCCAATTTCGAGGACCACGATACAACAAAGAAAGAACTAATTTAGTTAAGGAAATCAGTAAATTTAATCCACAAAGTCAGTTGCTTGAATACTGCAGCTGTATTTTTATTTTAGGTTTTGGTCTTCCAGCTTTCCAAAATATTCTGAAAAGAAATTCTAGTTTGGAGATTCCTGTGCACAGCTTTTCTCTTGCTTACTCAAGATTTGAAAAATCAACACAACTGATGCCCTTGTAGAGGGAAAAAAAAACCTTCTAAATTCAGTTTCCAGAGGCTACCACTTTAAATCATAATATAGAATGATTTAAGAGCATGCTGTATTATTTTATCCTTTACCATCCTAGACAAACTGCTCACACAAAACTTTCCATAACTATGATGGGAAAAATATATAGCTGCAAAATTTTTGTCATGATTTTGCACTCTGTGGCACTGTACCAATTAATAGCAATACCTTCAGTATAATATATTAACAAATCAGAGTAGGCAAAGAGGACACTGAAGGAATAATAGGCAAGCAGCTCATCAATATTTTATTAGACCAAATCTTGCCTCTTATAAAGCTGAAGCTATCTCCCTCGCTAGGTAGAAAGATAGTAATGTGCTAGATTGTGTATGAGGTCTTATTACAGAGATGTCAGTTTTCGTTTGAAACATAAACATATTTTTATGCATACATTAGTACTTATAGTGATCAATGACAGTGTATCTAGTATACAAGAATTTGTTTTTGATCAGTAGGAAAGCAATTATTCATAAAGCTCAAAGTAGAGGCAAAGTTGTAAAAGAAAAGAAAAGAATTATACGTTTCTTACAGGGAAAGTAATTTTAATATAGACGAGATTGGTCCAAGTTCTGCCATTGGGATTGATAGATTATCTAGCAGAACTATCATTTCAATAATCTCAATGGCAGTGTAGCAATGGATACTTGGTACAGTATTATAAATTAAATTTACTGCAAATGTTATTGCAAAGAATATGGAAAGAGATCTATTATTTGTGTTTGTGAAAGTTGAGATAGGAAAAAATTTAAGATTCTTTGACAAAACATAACAGAAGTGAGCTATATGATATGCCTATATTGCCAGTTGTCAAAAATTTCACTTTAGCCATTACTTCTTCATCAATATCCTTGAATTATAGTGACATGATTCTACTTGTGAGAGAAAAATATTATATTAATCAACTTGAATGTTACCCCTGTAAGGTGGAGCTTTGCAGTGTTTGGCAATGTTAGATGCAGTTAACTTTTTAGACAAATGTGTTAGCTTCTACCTATTTTGTCTACTATTGAGAATTTATAGTTGGCACAATATAAGGTTGCTGGTAATCCTTGCATGCTGACAATAAAGCTGTAATTACAGTAGATGGAATTTATTGCATTCATGCTTACCAATTTTAAAATGCACACATATTTTTATTAATTTATCAAATGTTCTTTTTTATATCAAAAATTATATGTGATATAGCTAAAAATATAATTTCATATCTATTATCTATCATCTTTCTTATTTACCTAATTACCTTTACTTTACCTAAAATAAAATCAAAATCAGTGTGTATTTCGTAAGTATATTGTTTACCATCAGAACATTTATCCTCCATCATTATTACATTATATATATCTTACCTGCGGGTTCGTAAGCCTCATAAGAGGTAAGTACCCCGAGCGTTCAATACACTGTCTGAAACACAAAGGAATAAATTAGAGGTTGTCAAGCTATCAGTTTCACCTTCCTCTGCCCCTCCCATTTGGATGCATTCATATACACCACCCACAAACCATCTTCTCAGCTAGGCCATGAAGCAACTAAAGCCACAACCACACCATAGTACATGTTAACATTTATTGAGAGCTTATGGTGTGCCTGGCCCTCTTTCAAGAGCTTTAATCCTCCTAACAACCCTATCAGTAGATACTACTGTAACGTCTGTGTTAAAAAGGAGGAAACTGAGGCACAGAAACTAAGAAATGTTTCCCCGATAAAATAACTAGAAAAAAGAGCCAGGATTCAAATACTGTATTTTGAAGGGATAGTGTGGGAAAGATAGTTAAAATTTAACTCTTTTCATCTTTATCTTCTAAGCATATGAAAGTGTATGGAGGTCAGACCATAAGGTCCTTAGGCCTCCTTCTATATTGACGCTTCTAAGAAATTAAGTGTGTGCACATCATAGATGCTACAAAATAGTTTTCTAGTTCCTAATATATCTGGAATTTTAGGATGCTGCTGTACTTAAAGAAATCCTATGGTAGACTTCAAAATTTAGAATTTTCTAGATAAACCACAGCAGCCACCATACTGGAAGGTTATCTCAATCAAGTTTTCCATTTACCATTGTGATGCTTTTCTTAGATGTCTCATGAAATTAGAAGAATGCATCAGTAAAATACCAGGTTTTATACAACATCTTTTAAAGTACTTACGTCAGAGAATTCCATATATACACAGTGTTACTCAAGGGGAAAAATCTCATTACTCAAATGAGAAACACCACACTTCCCTACTACATTGTTCGCTATGAAATCTAAAACACATTCAAGGAAAATAATAATAATTAAACATGCTTCTATGAAATATGTCCCTCAAACTCCTATCCACTCCTCCGCATCACCCTTCCCCCACAACAAACACACTAGATTGTAAGACAGACTTTAAGATAAAGAAGGGATATATTTGGAGGAAGGTAGGAGACCCAGTGAAAAAAAGTCTCAGGACTACTATGGATGACTGGAAATTAATGGAAATCAGGGAGCAGAGAACCAAATCTGATGTTATGGATGTCCACAATAGCTTATCTGAAACCCTTGAGAACAGGTGATTTTTGGAATTCAGAATTTTTCAGATTTTAGAATAAAAATGTGCAGCACTGTACAGAGCACCACAGCAGTATCTGCAGCAGCACCTTCTGATCAAACACATCAATATTTCTGCTGTATGTATATTTTATGTATATTTATATTAAGTGGGTTCGAGACAAGTGGGGTAAAGTCAAGTTTTTGCTCCCCATTGAGCTGTCTCCAAACTTACTAAACTTCTTAGACTTTCAGGGCTTTATTTATTTTAGAATTATGATCTTATACAATTTACCTTTGATAATCTGCTTTAATTCTATCACATGTGAATCTATGTGGGTCTTTTTTTTTTTTTTTTTTTTGCTGAGGAAGATTTGCCTTGACCTAATATCTGTGCCAATCTTCCTCTATATTGTATGTGGGTCACCATCACAGCATGGCTGATGAGTGGTGTATGTCCACACCGAGGATTCAAACTCATGAAGTCAGGCTGCCACCAAAGCAAAACATGCCGAACCTAACCACTATGCCATGGGGTCGGACCCTCTGTGGGTCTTTTAATTTTATGATTTTCATGTGAAAACTTTTGTTTCAGGTCAACCTTTAAAAAGTACTACATTTGCTAGGAATTGCTTCTTTTTATTCCTTTTAATTCTTTCATCATGAATTACACACTTCATTTCTGGGTTCTAATAAATGGATTCATACATTGTTCTCATCTTTGAGAAGTTTATAGACTTCCATTTTTTTCCATCTAACCTTAATCTTTTCAGGAAGAAGGACTATCCTAACCAGCATAAAACTAAAGAACTAGTTATCCTAAATTAAAAAGGTGACATTTGGGGGAGGCAATTATATTATTAGGGGTCTAATAATAGTGGAATCATAAAAAGGAAAGGGTAGATCAAAGCCTTTTTAAAAATTGGCATTTTATATTCTTTTTTATTCATTTTTTTTTACCTACAGCAGATAATTTAATTATGCTTTTGACATATCTTATATGCTTTTGGTAAATGATTATCGTAAGTAATTATCTAATTTTCTTTTTCTTTTTTTTGTGGGGAAGATTAGCCCTGAGCTAACATCCATTGCCAATCTTCTCTTTTTGCTGAGGAAGCTTGGCCCTGAGCTAACATCCATGCCCATCTTCCTCGACTTTATATGGGATGCTGCCACAGCATGGCGTGATAAACAGTGTGTCGGTCTGTGCCCAGGATTCGAGCCCACGAATGCCAGGCCGCAGAAGCAGAGCATGCAAACTTAACCACTGCACCACCAGTCCTGCCCCAATTATCTAATTTTCTAAATTTTAATCTGAACTTAATGTGTATACATTCTTGTGTGTGTGTGTGTGTGTGTGTGTGTGTGTGTGTGTGTTCTTACCTCACAGTGTGGAAATACTAGAGTAATAAATTTAATAATTTTTGGATCTTACAATTTATAAATGAATTAAAATGTCCCATTTACTTTAATGCAAAATTTTAAGGAGGTGAGTGTTTTGTTCTTTACCTAAAAATGTAAAAATGTTGCTTGTCATTCCTACCCTGAACACGTAACATAGCTCTTGTCAACCTAAATTCCTCAGCCGTATGCAGTGCCCAAACTAAACAGATGAATCAATACAAGTAAGGCTTTGACTTCATGACTTTTATAAGCTAGTTTATGGGACGACTAAACAACAACTTATATTTTAAAAATTTAATTATTTATATCAAAGAGTTAATACACGTCAATTTCCAAGAACATTTCTCATATGTAAAAGGACACATATTTGCAGTATAAATTAAGATAAAATTTATAAATCATATGGTCTTCCATTATGTAACATGTATACAGATGTAACATATAGAACACTATTGCTTAACTCTGACTTTATCAGACTTTTTAGTATCCAACCATCTCAGAACTTGTAAAATCTCCAAAAATATCCTTGTAAATACATTTCAGTAAGAAAAATATTTATGTTCTAATGAGTATCATGTAAAGATGACATATCAAAAATTAGAAACATAAAGATAAAAAAATGTCAAAGCTCCCTAAGTATTGTTAAAATCACTAGCTTGAGCATCACTCTAATTCATAAAACTGGATAGAAAATAAATTAATGTTTAATAAATTACCAAATAGTTTTCTATACGGTGCTCCCACCATGGATATGAAATGCAACTTAATAGGCAATAATAAAATTTGATTTAGAAAAGAAACAAAGAGCAGTGGTCTGTTTGGAACAGAGAATTATGAAAACAAACTCAAGAAGATTTTTACTTTTCTATTGGGAATTAAAATATTTAGAAATAAAAAATAACATGTGGCACTTCAAAGACACGTACTCGTTTTAATGTGACCTATTCCACAGCTCTCAACTTGGAATATTGTCAGTAAATTAGGCAGGGCAGGGTTATTTTTCCTTTTTTAGTTTAAGAAGAAGAGGTATAAGGGACCAGCCTGGTGGCTTAGTGGTTAAGTTTGCATGTTCTGCTTCCATGGCTCATGGTTCGCAGGTTCGTATCCCGGCATGGACTTACACGCCACTTGTTGGGCCGTGCTGTGGTAGTGCCCCACATATAAAATGGAGGAAGACTGGCACAGTTGTTGGCTCAGGGACCATCTTCCTCAGCAAAAAAAAAAAAAAAATGAAAAAGAGGTAGAGAAAATACCACTGTTTATTAGACTATATGAGCTGAAGGAGATTATGGTCAATAGTTTTTTTTTATTTTTGGTCACTTTACTCTTTTATTATTCTTTTGGTCATGAGTCTATTTTATCAAATATTAATGTGACTATTCTAGCTCACTTTTTTTTGTTTTTGTTTTTAAAGACTTTATTTTTTCAGAGCAGTTTTAGGTTCATAGCAAAATTCAGCAGAAAGTACAGAGATTTCCCATAGACTCCCTGCTCCCACACATACATGGCCTCTCCCATTATCAACATCCCGCGCCAGAACATTCGTTACAACTGATGAACCTGTATTGACACATATCAATCACCCAAAATCCATAGTTTACCTTAAGGTTCACTCTTGGTTTTGTACACTTACTTAGACAAATGTATAATGACATGTATCCATCATTATAGTATCACACACAGTAGTTTCACTGCCCTAAAAATACTCTGTGCTCTCCCTCAGTTAATAGCTCTTGATATCCAAGTTCTTAATAAGTTTCATAGGTCACTCATGTAACTAGGAGGATGTTATACCGTCCTAAGATTTGATTTTCAGATAAAAGTAGTAATAGTTTTAGAAAAATAAGTGTCTAGTTATATTATAGAAAACTTGACCAGTGGTAATGTAGAAGCCATCTGAATAAAAGACTAATTTGTCAAGTTAAGTTGAAGGTAAGGTCTTCCGGAATATTGATGTAAAGATATGTAATTGGGAGTACAGTCTTTGCTTGCATTACCGGCCAATGAATCAGCATTGCAGAGCTAAATCAATAACACTAGATTCTAGAATCTGACAACATCTCAATCATGAATATTCCCTTGGTTTGATTGTGAACTTAAAAGGGGTAAATTTTGTCTTTGTTTCTTGGCCCTTGGATTCTGCACAGTGGTAAAGCCTCTTTGTTGTTGGCACGCCTTAATTTACACGTGTAGCGGTTCTCTTTCTGTTTTCACCACAGGCTCAAATCTCTCTCAAATGCCAATCTTGTTAGAAACCACGGGGAGCTGTTTCTTCTTCTGCTTAGTCCTCAAAGTGGTATCTTTTCAACATTTTAAAAGAATTATCTATTTATTCACTCCTCAAATATTTATTGAGCATCTTCTCCGTCTTAGGCATAGTTCTAATGTTTAGACTCGTGAACAACATTCTCCACCTACCTTTCCAGCACCTTCACTTCACTCAATTGTCCCTTAGAGCTCGATTCCAAACAGACTCTCGTTTCTTCACACATACTCTACTGTCTCTTGTCCTATGCCCTTTTCCTTATGCCCTTACTTCCCGTAAGGATCTTGTCCTGTCTTCCATCCCGCCGCCCCACTCATCTCCTGTCCCAGTCTTCTTTCACATCTCGGTTCAAACATCACTTCCTCAGGGAAATCTTTTCTCATCTTCAAATCTCACAGATTCATATACTTCTTTTTTGGAACCTTATTTCAGTGGTAAACTTATTTGTGTAATGAATTGATTAACAACAATTTCCCTCACCAGACTGTAAGCTCCATGAGGGCAGGAGACTGTGTCTTTTTTTCTTCACTTCCATAGTTCCAGCACGTAGTACTGTGCCTGGCATAAACCAAGGATGCAAATAGTACATGCATAGAGAGTCAGAAGCATTGATGGTTAAAGCAGAAAAATGGAACACTTCTAAGACCAGAAATAAAAGTTTATGGGATTTTTTTTCTTTCTTCTTTTTGCTGAGGAAGATTAGCCCTGAGCTAACGTCTGTGCCAATTTTCCTCTAAATGTTTATGGGACTTTAAAAGTTATTCTTAAATTTTTACATTTGGGAAAGTATATTATGAAGACCACTTTTGACTGGGATATTTATAGGACTTCTTTATATTTTAGCAAAATTGTATTAAAGAATCAGAGATATCTAAAATTATTTTATTGAATTGACATTAATATTGTGAATTCGGGTTTTTATCCTCCAATAGAATTCATTCTATTTAAGCCTAAAACATAATATCATAAATGACTTAGCTACTTTGTAGTGAATACTCCTAGGATTTTCCAGAACAGTCCCAAGTTGTTGAGACATATTCTTTTTAAAAAGATAGTGTTTGAGCCAGCCCAGTGGCCTAGTGGTTAAGTTTGTGCACTCCACTGCAGAGGCCCAGAGTTCGCAGGTTCAGATCCTGGGCACGGACCAATGCATTGCTTGTCAAGCCATGCTGTGGTGGTGTCCCATATACAGTGCAGGAAGTTGGGCACAGATGTGAGCCCAGGGCCAATCTTCCTCAGCAAAACAAGAGGAGGATTGGCAACAGATGTTAGCTCAGGGCTTTTCTTCAAAAAAAAAAAGACATTCTTTAACTGCATAAATTAATGTATAATTTAATTGTATTCCTTAATATTATGCTATTAAAGATTTCATATTTATAAAACACTATACTTTTCAAAATTCCAAAATAAGTTCATAAGTCCTAATTTTGGTTCTGAAAATGTGGTTGTTGGACCAATGTTGCAAGTTTTAAGTTTATCCTACAGAAGTGAAGTTAAAGGCAATGCTTGTATATAGGGTATTAAGGGACGTCCAGAAGTTTAACTGTTTCAGAGGAGCGATGGAGAATAAAACTGAGAAAAAGCCACTGTGTTTAGCAATAAATTACAGGTCATCTTGCAGAGAGCAGTGCTCGTGTAGATATAGGGACAGAAGCAAGATAGCTGGTATTAAGAGAGAAGGATGTTGAAGAAGTTCAGTCACTAAGTGTAAATTTCAGAGTTCTAGAGTTTGGAAAGTAGGAGCAAGTTGAGAATTTGAAGAACTAGAGTTAAGTAGTTTTATTTCAAACAGGGAATTAAAAGGAAAACATTAAAAAGAGAGGAGCATAATTGTCAGTGTAAGGTCCTTAAAAAGGAGCAAGGCTTGAGGTCCGAGTACAGTGGAGGTGTAGTTTTATACAACAGGCAAGAGTGTTTAGTTCTCAAGACTTGAGCGAAGGATAAACTGGCAGATGGGAAACATTTATTTGCTAAAGTGAGGGTGATACTGAGTTGCCTTATCCTTCATGACTCCCCAGTATAGTATTATTATCATTCTGAAATCCTTTAAATCTCCGTTTGCTAACAATTTCCACATATTTTCATGAATGTGGAACAGAATAAACCAAGGTTCCAGGAATAAATCGAGGTCCTTTCAAACTAACCCCATTGCACTTAATATTTCTCTTTCTCACACACTATTCCACTGCATTTGTTTACATATTGTTCTAGAGACCACTAACCACGAACTTCTTCCTACTTTTCACCTCCCTTGTACATGATTTTCTCCTTCCTTGCCATGACAACAGAAGAATGTATTCTTTCAAGGAATAATCTCTCCACCGGTGCCTCAGTTCTCATATCTTGTTCCCTTATTTATTTTTCCTTTTCTATATATTTTCAGCCTCTCGTTGGCTCCCTCCCTGCAGTCCACAAACATTAAAATCTCTTCAATCTTCTCTCTCATGCATGCACACAGAGGCCATGTGTGTATACACAGAACAGACACGCACATTCTTCTGACTCCTATAATCCCACTCAGTTGTTCCCTTTCCCTTGAAGCCAACCTCCACAAAAATCTATACATTTCTTGACTCTACCTCCTCAAGTTTATTCACTCCTTAGTAAACAGTAATCTTGATTCTCTCTCTATGTATCAACTAGACTGGTTTCTCTAAAGTAATTTGGTATCTTATTTGTCAAAACTATAGAAGACACTTTGATACTTATTTTCATGGGTCTCAAAGCAACAACTGATTCCATCTCCTGCCAGGACAACACTCAGATTTCCTTCCCCTCCACCCTTCTTCTTTGAGCTCTCCTTCTCATTGCTTGGCATTCTGCTCTCAACTCTTCTCGGTCTGCACACTATATCTGAACAATTTTATCTATATCAAAAACTACAGTATGACCTCTCTGCAGAGCACACCAAGAGTTATGATCCCTAATTCCGAATTCCTTCTATTGAACTATAGGCACATCCTTCAGAATGTCACACAAGTCCTTCAAATGCATGATTAATAAATGGGCTCAGCATCTTACTCTCATCTCCCACAGGAAGACCTTTCAGTGTTCTCTATCCAGGCAAATTGTATCACTCTATTCTTTGCCATCAAGCCAAACTCCTCAATTTCATTTTTATTGCTTTTTTTAATACTCCTCCCACCAATATATTATTAGTCATGAAATCCACTTGATTGTGCATACTAAATATATTTAAAATAAAATCCCCTTTTCTATGTGTTTGATACTTAGAAGCCCTATTCATAATTGACTTTCTCTATGATGTAATTTTTCCCTTACAAGTTGCCCTGTTTTCAGTTCAGACTTTAATTATCTCTTACATAGAATACTTTATTAGCTTCCTAAATAGTGTTCCTTTCTCGTAGGTGTGGATCCTTTAATTTGCTGTTTACAAGTTTTTAAAGGAGGTCTTAGAGCTTATTTGTCCAGTGTCCTGCTGACGGATATTTTTTTCCACACAATGGAATTCTATATCAGTATTAGATAGAATGTTATAGACCTACATGAACTGAGGTGAAAAATAGGTTCAAGATATGTTAACAACAACAAAAAAAGGAGGCCACAAAATAGTACACAGAGCATGAGTGTATATTTTTTTTTGAAAGAAGAAGATTACATCTGTTGCCAATCTTCCTCTTTTTGCTGAGGAAGATTGGCCCTGGGCTAACATCCGTGCCCATCTTCCTCCACTTTATATGGGACACCTGCCACAGCATGGCTTGATAAGCGGTGCGTGGGTGTATGCCCGGGATCCAAACCTGCGAATCCTCGGGCCACCGCAGCGGAGCATGCGAACTTAACCACTATGCCACCAGGCCAGCCCGACATGAGTCTATTTTCTAAATGCATATCCACATATACATATATGACATGTAAGCTATGTAATCTAGCTCATCTAACTCTCCATCTAGCTATTCATCTTACCCTTCTCTCTATAGCAGATTCCCTAATGCCTTCACACATCCCTTTGTTTTTCTGACATGTGCTTCTTCACCAAGCCTGAAATCACAAAGAAATGCAAGGATCTTTCTTCCATTCCTGCCAACACCGTATTGCTCACCAGGTCTCAGTGATTCTGCACTCTAAATAATTTTTACATGGGTCCCTTCCTTTCTATCATAATTTCTAACTTTAGCTCTGCTATGCAGATTTCCTTGTTCTTCTGTCCAAACACAATTATATGTTTTCCTGTTTGCTCCTATAAATTCCCAGGCTTTCTTTACCCTAATGCCTATCACATATGTCTTGGGTTTTTTGTTTTGTTTTGTTTTGTTATTTTTGTTTTTTCCTTTACCAGCTGCAAGGAACTTGATGCCACTGGCCGCGTCTGATATGGAGCTCAATTCAGCCTGGTGCCTAGTACACGGAAAGCATTTAATCATCATTTGTAGAAATATTAATGATACACACAGTGCTGGGCACATGGCAATTGCTTACGGTAATTACATGGACTGAATGGTCTGATAAATGCTTTTGGCTTTAAGTAAATTCATGGTGTGTAATAATTGCGGTGCATAAAAAGCTAAAGCTGTAGTTATTTAAAATCTATTGGCAGAAAAAAAAAGGAAACATTTGGTACAGTTGCTTCGTATAGAGGTGAGTTAGAGCAGTAGGAAAGTGATTGGATGAGAAGAAATTTGGCTGCTTCTGCTGAGGAAGAGGGTACAGTACAAAATGGCAAGTATTTGAGTCATCCAGTGCAAACGATGTCAGAGATGGCGTAGCTGGGGAGAGACTGAAAGTGATATATATTAATGACTCTCAGGAGGGTAACCGTAGATGTAAAGGAATCCATATTTTTACCCTATAGACATTTCTCTTCTCTGTTTTGCTTACTGGCTTCAGCCAATTTGTGTCTCTAGTTTCCAAGTTAACATAAATCCTCCTTTTAGTACTTCAAACAAATAGTTTCCTTTTTTAGGTTGGGTTCTGTAATGAAAAATGCACTGCTCATTGCAAAAACCAGATCAAATAAATTGACCACAAGTAAAACAAGGGCATTGTCAGTAGGACTGCTATACAGATTGAAATAAATAAGGGAAGAGGAGTAGGGTTGTGCCCGATGCTGATGGAAACCAGAAAGTGCTGAGGAGATCAGAGTGATATTCAGAGAGAGTGGAATGTTTAGGGGACTCTAGGACAGAAATCATCATTCATTCATGCATGCAGTCTCTATTATGTTTCACACTATAGTAAGCCTGAGGAGGCTAGCAGTGAATCAAAGGGGTAAGATCGCTAGCCCTTGTGGGGTCTAAGGGAATATTGGACTGAAATGTGTGAGGCAGGGAGGAATGTGGTGATTTAGAAGTTTACCAGCTCTATAAGTGGAAACCTCAAAATTTGTCTGTACTGATTTTTAACAATATAGACAAAACTGAAACCACAAATGTGTCCAACCAGTGTGGATCAGGTAATGATATTATGCAAATTATGTTATTGACATATAGATATATCAAAAGAAAAATAAGTACAATAAATTGAGGAAGTATTTGATTAGCAAATAAGGTATGTAGCATGGTCGAATTTTAATAACAATTATAAAATCTATGTATATGTTATATATACATACCGTAAATGTCTAAAGTGAATTAGAAGAAACAACATACAGTGTATATTATGGCATGTGTGTTATAAATAATATTTATGCGTAATTATATTTAGGAAAAAGTGTGCAAGATTACACCTCAAAATGTTGCAGTAGGTACTATTTCTGATTTTTTTTCCTTATGGTTTATCTGGAATCTGACTTTTTTTAAATGAACATATGTTCCTTGTACAGTAAAGTCATTACAAAAATAAATCTGCAGATGACCAAAAGGCTTCTGTTAGATATTGCGTGTAATATTGTATTTATGGAAATGGTCTTGCCTTCAGAATAGAAACTTCTGTAATTAATTCATAATATCAATCCACAGCATTTATTTCTCATGTTGATGTTGAGGATTATGTTTTTTTATAAAGTAGAATTTGGTAAAAAGAGGAATTCATTGGCTTTAATTTAATTTAATTTCTAACACTTAGTTCTTCCTTATTTACAAAGCACATAATTTTTCAACTTTTCCCATAATCACACATGTAAAGTAAAAATTGCAATGTTTTATCTAAAATTTGTTTACAAGGCTACTATAAGGAAGACATGAGGAAATTCCAAAAGGACTGAGTTACTGTGAAGGAACCGGCTATATAAGTTCAAAGTGTTTCTTCTTATATTAGGTGGATTTAAAGGAGGAAAATATGGGTTTGGCATGCTCTCTTGAACAATTGTTCAAATGTCTTGGGCTTGGCAAAGTTAAAACTGCATTTTCCCGTTCCCTTTTTTCTCGTAATTTACAAAACCACGTATACTTCAAGGGAAATTTAATCCATATGTTCTGATTCATTTGCACTTAACTTGTCATAATGTTGTTCATGAAAGTCGTTTCACGTCCAAGAAAGTTTGTGAGATTATTTTCAATAAATCCCCCTTCTTGTCCTGTTCTAAGAAGTTGCATTTTGGTATTAGGTAGCCAAATGGGAACCACAAAATGTTGAAATTTGAAATCTATGAATTTTAAATGAATTCACACTTGGGTAACATTTTCTCTCCTATTTCTTTGTGTCTTGTAGGAGGGAAACTAATAGCATTAAGCTAAAGACCAAGTGGCAAGACTCTACAGCTTTTGTTGTTTTAAAATCAGTTCTTATGAATACTTTTAAAAGAGCTTTGTATTTAATAAATATGTTCTCCCAAATAAAAGTATGACATCTCCATAGAGAAAATATTATATTTCTACAAAGACAAATTAAAAAGCAGATGCTAGATTTATGAGAACCTTTGTCAGCTATGATTCTTTAGAGCTGAAAGGCAGCCACCAATAATGAGTCTGACACAAAGGGAGAGAGAACCAAGACTCAAAGAATAACACCTTCTAAAAGTCATAATCGCTTATCCTGTACAGGATTAGTTTCCGTGCCTCTCAGATAAGATGAAACCATAAGGCAAGGGGACTCTTAAAAGATTAAAAATCAAATTGCATATGGCCATTTGAATAATCATGTCAGAACATTTCATTTTTTTTTAGTTTACATAAATTGTTAAAAACTATATATTGTCATTTTTATTACCAGTGCTTCTAAGTATTCTTCCAGCTACGTAATACAAGACTGGTGCATTGTGGTTGAACAATCCCTAGCACCCTAGGTATTTCAAGGACACATTAGGAATGGTAATGTGAAAAGCAGAATGTCCTGCACACTGTTTGGGAGATTGGGATGCCATTAAAAACTCCGCAGGAAGAATGAACTAAGGTCCAGTGTAGGGCTAAGATTGTGAAAGCTCAAGTTTTAAACCAAACCTAAAATTTCAGCTCACATCTATTTAAACTGATGATAGACCGCCTATCCCCGGGGAGAATGGATGCCTATATTTGCTGTGCTGTGAACCATTTTAGATCAGAAACATTGTATATTTTCCAATGAATGTTTATGTGCACATCTGGATATATGCAGAAAACTAATGTAATTAATGGACTATGTAAAATAAATTACTGTATTTGAAATATCACTCTTTGATTCTGGGTGAGTGAGTTTGTGGTTACAAAATTAGGGTCTCAATAAGACATGCATACATTCATAAACACAGACCCCCCATTCCACAAACCACCAACTCCAGAAATAAGTGAGGAATTTAGGCCCTTGGACCAGTTTGAGACTGCTGATTAATTTCATCTGGCCTGTCATACATATTTCTAAAGGGAGAAACTTATTATGTAGCATTTGAACATATTTTTAAAATATTGTAGTAATTAGTAATTACAACAAAGATAACATTACCACATACTATATCATTTATATAAACAAGTCAGTTTTATGGATAGAATAGTCTTTCATCTAGCAATTAATCTTTGGATAACTTTGTATGGCCATTATTCATTCAACTAACCTATTTATCTATCTATCTATGTTTTTGAGCACCAACATTGTGCCAAGAATATTATTAGACTTTAGGGTGGGAATGGAACAGGATTCATTTACAGACTAAGCAATCCTAATCTTGGGATTATGTTGGTAATTCTTTCTCTGAAATCTCCATTTGAGTTATGTTTGGAGCATTGGATGTCTAGATAAATCAAGAACTTATTTTATCCTGGAATCCAGAAAAGGGCTTCATAAAGGAGAGGTTGTTTCATTGAGTGTGATGATTTTATTTCATTCTGTGGGTCACTGGTTCCATGACAGAAAAATAATGTCTCACTCTCTCATAGGAGATTGTTATGAGCTACTCCACCCATCCCTAATATGCTGCACCCTTGGAGTCTGGCTTATTTCCTACTACATAATGTTAGAAAGGGATTGCCTTTAGGAAATTTTCATTCCCCTGACCTTGGGGACTGGAAAAGAGTCCAAAAGCCAAGTCAAACTAAAGTATACTTCCTTTTCCCTCCCAGACCCCTAAGATATAGAAATCTCTCCATTATCCAGCAGGTTTCCTGAGTACATATGGGACTGGGTAACACTGTGCATGAAACAGGCTCTATCTGAGGCCACCTCCATTCAGATTTCTATTCCTAGAGCATTAACAAGCACGGGTGATCAGGAAAACAAAAAAGAGTCAGTCTCACGCTATAAACATTTACATATTTAAATGTATTTGTTCCTTCATTTAAAGATTCAAAAATAAATTGAAATAATCTATCATGTGTTTACCAATGTGCTACAATTAAAGATAAAAAGATGAATCTCCTATAGATAAAGTTCCTGTCACCCAAACTAAACATTTTTGTTTTTGTTTTTTAACAGCCCATTCATTATTTTTATACCAAAAATTGTACTATATGAATATCAAGCACTTTCATAATTTAATACCAGTAAAAAAAATTGTCCGGGCTTAATTTTTTACCAAAAGATACATTTTTCCATGCACCTCAAAATAGTCTCTCCAAAGCATATTGTCTCATAGGTAGATCTTATATTTTATGAATAATCTGAAAATTCCTTGTTATTCAAGGCTGAATTTTAGAGAATTTGGAGTAAAACATCATGTCAGATGTGAGAATTAATGATTAAAATGTTAACGCACATTTTCTGTATCTATTATAGATAGCATGCAACTGTGTGCATCGAGCTACTATTTTACATCAATGGAATTATTAGTCTAAAATGCATATGAAAAATTATCACTTCAATTAATCACTGCCTCTTATGGACCCCTACTCACTTTTCATAAATATTTCTTTTGTGGGGATTGTCCCATTGCATTATTGTTAGTCTTTTGTGTATCTTTTTCTAGCTAGCTAGACTGTGAGGACAAATGTCTTATTCATCCCTATTTTGCCACTGCTTAGTGTAGAGCTGGACACAAGTGTATATTCACTAAATCTTTGTGGAACTAGTGCATTGACACATGTCCTGGGTCACATCTGAAACTCTCTTGAATACCTTCTCATCACCCGATCTTGAAAGTAAAAATATACACTCAAAATTAGTGACATCCTGGAAGAAGGTCTATAGTTTCCACATTTTGTTTTAACAGTTTAAAATTTAAGTCCTTATTTGCTCAATGTTTGAAATCAGTTTGAACATACTTATAGTAAAAACCCACCCATAAATTCCATGTACTTTACTTCTGGTCTTTGCACAGTGGGTGGTGGTTTTCATGTTAGTGGATGGGCTAAAGATAGAATCTTGCTGTTAATTTTGAATAGCCAGACTTATGGTAACTTAACTCCACAGTCAAAAAGCACTTAAACTTTGTGCATGGGTGTGTGTATATTTGTGCACTTGCAAAGGAATTGTGCCCACTACCCAATTGCACACATAATTCAAGTTCTATGATTTCACTATGAGTTATAGCAAAATGACACTCTAAGAATATTTATGGCTAACAGCTTTTGGTGATTTTTTTCTACCGAAATATGTTTGCTTGTTCAAATTCCTTTCTAGTGAAGAATAGGGCTATAAACGTAAAGGCAGGGGAACAGAATTAATGATGAAATAAGGTTAGAGAATAAAGGACTTCAAGAAAAATTTTCCTAAGTCTTTTTAAAAACAAGGGCTGTGCATTTATTTGTTAACCAATATAGATAAAAAAAGAAGTGAAGATTTTAAACAATAATTGGGTCAATTTGGAATTTTAAAAAATGACTGAAGACAACTATCAGCTTTTTTATTTGTTTTTGTATTTCTGCCTGATTTATCAGATTTGGCATTCATTATTTACCATAAAAATTTTTTTTTTAATGTAAGATCTGGCATATTAGTTATATCTCTTTCCTCTGAGAGAGCCTGCATATGTAGGAAACTAAAAAGAAATTAACCAAAGTAGATAATTTTAAAAGTAAAAGAAATAAAGCTAGGGACACAAGTTGAGAAAAAAGACCTTACAAAAACCCAGATGTATTTAAATCTCCCATTTACTAACAGTTCTTATTTAATTTTATTAAAAGTAGAAACAATATCTGCAAAGGGTAGTAGTACTCTTAATATATCTACTAAAATTTAGGGTTGGTACCAGATAATTTAGAAAAGCATTGAAGAAAACCCGAATGCTGGGTCCTTGAATGCAGGGATTTTGTCTGTTCACTCACATATTCCAACCGTCTAGAACAGAGCCTGGTACATTACAGCGCTCAAGAAAGCACTATGATTGGTCGGTTCCACACAACATTAGGGCTAAAAAGCGCTTGACTGTTAGCTATTCCGAAATATTGAGAATTTATATATTCTCATATATTTCTGTAAATAAAACCATATTTTTAATTCTTTCAAAGCCAAGATAATTACGATAGACTTTTTACAACAATGTTTTGCTTCTCTCCTTTCATTCCCTTAGCACTTTCCATTGGCTATAAAAGATACTCCATGAACACGAAAAGTCTGTAAAAATGCTAGTGAGTATTCTCTAGAACAACACTGCGCAATTGCAGTTTTCCCATTGATGGAAATGTCCCGTAAGCTATTTTGTGCAATACTACAGTCACGAGCCACATGGGGCTACTGAGTACTTCAAATGTGGCTAGTGCAACCAAGGAAGTGCGTTGTTAATGTTATCGATTTAAATTAATTTAAATTAAAATTAAATAGTCATATGTGTCTGAGGCTACTCCATCAGAGAACACAGCTCTAGAAAAACACCTTAAGAAAAATTATTTGACTTTACTGCTTGTATTTCTCGAGTCCAGTAAGTGTGTTACCTTTCTCTTCTTTTTTCATTGTACCTTGGTAAATACAAAGATTATTTGTGCAAAATATTTACATATATTTTGACTATACCATGTTTCAGGAAGAGAAGATTTTCCTCATATCCACTGCTCTCAATACCTAAACTCCTTATGTCATACAAAAGAACACTGTTTTAAATATGCAGGCTGAATAAATAAGAATAGAGAGGATCGTAACAGCCATGTCTACCATTCCCATAGTATATTTTTTTCAAACAGATTTTGGTTATTGAAAAAATTGACACTCCTGATATTTTTTTATTATCTAAAATTCTCAACTCTTCAAAAATAGCCATAATAAGCAATGACTGCGGTAATTTATAGATCAGGTTTTTTTCTTGTTTAACGGCTTTGGCTCTAGAAAAGATCACAAAAGGTATAAAAAGTAAGAGGGAAAGACATAGTTTTATTTCTGATGTTCTGTCAATCCTATTATGCCATACTTATTACTCTACTCTTATGAGAAGCTTTATGACTGTCATTGCTAGAGACAATTGCATTTTTAGAGTAAAATAAAACCATAATAAGGAAACAGGACTTGTTATAAACAAACTGCCACTTTTCATTGGACAGATTTAATTATTACCAGCCATAATAAATAGAATGCATTGTTGAACATTATCGGCCAGGTTCTCCTAGAATTTCATTCACTGGATGGCAAGAATATCATCTTGGAAGGAGAAGCTTAAACACTTTTACATCTATAAGCACAATGCATTGCCAAGAACACTGGGGTATCTTTCTGTTTTTATTAGCCTGGCTTCTCTAACAAGTCCCCATAAATTCTGTGCCTTTCCAGGGCCACAAAGAACTGGGAAATAGATTACTTTCAAGGTTCGTGTATCTTTATGCAAGCTTTCATGGAGCAGCTGGACGATGATTCTTGAACTGGGCCCATAGTGTAACAACAGCAGAGATCATATTATGAAGAGTCAATTTACTATTCAGCTTATAGCTGTCAGTAAATTGGACCTATTTTCTGTTGATAAAACTGATTACTTTGAAAATCAAATAAAGGTTTTTCCACCCTGATTCGTTGGTATATGTGGGATCTTTTTGTATTTTGAGGAGATTTGTGGTTGCTTCTACTGTAAGCAATATTTTCCCATATACATTCAAGCTGGGTTTTTTTCTCTATTTTTTAACATGATATCTTAATAACTGCTACAGAAGAAGTAGAGAACCACAGTTCTGGACAGCTTCTTCACCTACTGTTTGATTAATGTTACAATGACTATAAATAATTCTAATATATAAAGCCAGATTTAATGAAATTCCTGTCCAGTTTTCTCACAGAAAAAGCCTTTGAGAGAGCCCCCAAATTAGATTTTTAGAGATTTTCTGGGGTTTTTCTTTGTTGTTGCTAAATGGAAGTCAGAAAATTTGTTTCCATACCAAATTTGGTCCTTAAATTATTTCATGGTTATTTCCTAAAGAACCAAACAGATTTTAAGTTATAGATACCAAAGTCCTTTGGCGGTGAGGATAGAATAAGAGAGGTGAGGGACAAGAAGGGGAAAAGAAGAGGAGAGAAAGGGTAAATGTTAGACTGGCGCATTGTGTGGTCTTGATAGCCAGAATCATCCTTTATAATATTGAGCTACTTGAAAAATATAATAGCATTCATCTGAGACACCGCATTTATTAACTCCAAGATCTAGATGACTCTTGGACTATTTTGCTGCTTACGTCCCAGGGGTTAGTAAAAATATAAGTATTATCAACGAACTGAGAATAAAATAAATGGGAATTTCATAAATATTCCACAGCCTTATATCAGAAGCATGCATCAGAAGATCATACTCACCATTTTTCATTCTTCCAATTCCCAAAAGACTCATCAGAAGTGTCATATGTCACCCGTTGCCACACACAAATGAGAAGAACTCCTAATGGTGACCATGTTCTTCCACCCTGACTGCTAAGAAGTGCTCAGGGTGGTTCTATGCTTTCTCTTCTGCCTGGGGTTAACCTTTCATCAATTTTACACCAAAAGGATAAGGAGGACGGAGGCTTCAAATCCACTCCTGGGCATGATCATTGTCTGGTTTATACAACATGTAAGCATCTTCTTAACATTATCAGAGGACTCCTGATCTGATTTTCTACTCTGGGAAAATTTGGCTCTATTATGACACTAAGGAGGAATTTTTGTGGAAAACAAAGATTCATAAGAAATAAGTAATTGAAAACGTATTCTCCGTGTGTATATCCACTGAGTTTATTGCCCTTTCACATCCCATTAAACACCCAAAAGACGCTTTCGTACAAACGGAAAAAGAATAAGTTGTGGTATGAGGTAATGAATATTTTAGATTTGGAACAATTATAGAGACAGAGAAATATTAAGGAAAACAAGGAAAAGTTATGTTTCCTGATGAAATATAAACAAGCAGAAATAAGAAAAAGGAATAAAATGACTTTCTATATAGTTTGAGTGAAAGAACAATATTTGTCCTGATAGAGTTGAATTAGTGTGGTAGTTATTTGGCAGGAGAATCGATAGCTTTCAATCACCTAAATCTACCTTTTGAAGAAAGGACTGAAGAGAAAATGCAGGTAATAGAATTTTAATGTGATAGCAGAAAACGTGCACGATGATCCGTGTTGAGTACCAACCATCCATCTCTGTTTTTTGTCATCTCCTGTATCTTTGACAATAACCTGGCTTCATCAGTCCCCACTTGCCTTTCTTGCGTCTCCTTGTTCCTTTCCTTTTCCATGGGCTCTGCTCTTCTCTCCTAGGCCACCAGAAGGCTATAAACCAAACTGAAGTAGAAGAACCTGGATTCCCACTGATTTCTCCAGAAGGTGAGGAGAAGCCTAATGTACTTGGTCAGTAATTCTCTTCTCATTAACACATCTCACCCATTCTTCCATTTCCTCTTCTTCAGAACTGCTAGCCTACAAAAGACACCCAATGAGTTATTCCTAACTTTCAAACTTTACTTTCAGTTTCCTGCTTCCAAATCTTAGCTTTCTCCCGCCATGGAGCTTTTGTGTGTGAATCAGATAATTAAATCTTCAGGAGCCTGTCTCTTTCTACAGGGCAGGCAAGGACTAAAAAAAATGCATTTTGATTTATAATGGAAAATTGATAAGATTATATATTACTGTTGATATTAGTCCTTTCATGCTACTGCATTGGTAGGATTTTTTTGGTCAACTTTTCGGAGGTCTATCTCCACTCTTCCTGGTATCAAACTGTTGTTTTCTGTTATGTGTTTGTGCAATTCTGTTCTTATTTATGTTACAAATAATTCTATATTTGATATTTTGCCTTCAGTTATTACTCAGAACAACTTTTTGGTAACATAATATTGTATAACTTTTTCAGTCAGTCATAAATTGTAATAACTTTCAACTTCATTAAGTTTGAATTAATGACGCTCATAACATTTTTCACATATTTTGTTTCCATAATAATCAATTATAAGTATTTACAATTTAAAATATTTACTTAATTGATTTCCAACTACTGAGAGCTCAAGCTGTTGCAAGACTTTCTAAAGCAACAGCACAGTGATGGATATTATTTTATGTATTTTGTATACCTTTTTATGTACCTTTAAGTACTTTCAAAGTTTTTAGAAAAAAATTCACTCTAACAAAGGATATAAATATATCCCTCAATACATATAATGCAAAATTACAAACTAGAAAGGCTCTAAAATATATACGCACATTAATGTGTGTAGTACATGCTTATCTGTATCCTAAACAACACAAAGAATTAAACTTAAAAAACTTTTTTGGGCAACTTCATAAATAAAATATTTGTCCTTAATTGTATTTATATAATTGGTTGTTGGTAATTTATTTTGTTTTGTTTTCTGTCTTGCCTATTAAAACCCATTGTCTGTTTTCAGTTGAGATGTTTATTTAGGTAATTTATTAATTCATAAGAGCTGGTCACATAGCGTGGCTATTAACCCATTTTCTGCCATTTTTCCTGAGTATTTTTCCAATTTTATTTGACTTTATAATTTGTTTTGATATTTTCTGAAGTAATGAAAATGTACAGTTTTGTGTGAAATTTATCAGTCCTTTCCTTTCTTTTTTTTCAATAAATTTCCTTACACTGGTATTAGATACTCTTTTGTATTTTCTTTTGATTTGTTTTTCTAATTTAACTTTTGATATAAATGGATATAATTAATTTTGGTGTAAGGTGTAAGATGTAGATCTTTGTCTATTAATAGAGAAATTAATCAAATATCAAGATATAAGTAAATTATATTCTTCTAACTGATTTGCATTTCACATTTATAATAGAAAAGATATTACTAACATTCACAAAGTAAAATTGTTTTAAAATTTGTAGTTTTTTAACACTTGCTATAATTTGTCAGCGTGAGGTATAACATGCCTTTCTATATTTTCTTGGCTATTCTTGCATAGTTACTATTTAAAGTAAATTTTAAAATGATTTTGGTCAAATTCAACAATTTCCATTTCAAATATTTATTTGTAAATTATTTGGAGAAAACAGATGTCTTTATAACATTTAATCTTCTCATCCAGCAACAGAGCATGTCTCTCTTTCTGTTCATCTTTCATTCAAGAAAGTTTTTATCTTCTTCATTTCTTAAAAATGTCTCTTGTTAAAATATTTTCTATAAGTAATAAAATTTCTACATCTATTAGAAGTGGAGACTTTTTCATGCTACCAGATAGCATGTAAAAATTACTAATTTTAATATTTTTTTGCAAATAGCCATCTTACAATATTCTCATTAATTCTAATGATTTTAGTTGATTCTCTTAGGTTTTCCAGGTGAGAATCAAATTACCTAAACATAATGATAGTTTTGTCTTCTACATCACATATTGCAGTTGCTATTAATTACAAAATATTGTTCAATAACAATGGTAATTGGAGTAACATTATCTTTTTCATGACTTGAATGAGAAATCTTCTAAAGTTCCACTGGTAAATACGATGTTGGATGTTTATTGAAATAATAGTTGGTAATGTTGGTGATGTGTTCTATATTCATTTTAGGAACTCTAATCAGAGAAAAGATATTAAATATTTTCAGATGCCTTTGATGATGGTGACTTATAAAATCAAGTGTTAGATTACAGAATACTGGGTCACCTGATATTGTTGATGAAAATCATTAAACATAGTAAAAATGAAAAAAACCCAGATCCATTGAAAAATGCCATGTAGTACTGCCCAAATAAGAAGCAGGTCCCTAAGAAATCAGATCCTGCGGTTTGAAATGTGTGCCTTTGCAACTCTGGACTAAATTTCCATATGTCAGATCACCATTTAGACTGCCCATAAAATCGTGAACATCTAGGGTTTACTACTCAAAGGCCAGTCACATATGTATATGTGTATATGTCTATGCTTTAGAGGTTACTTGTATTTCTTTAATTCTACTTAGCCATGACATATTATTCTTTTATTATAATGCTGCTAGATTTTTCTAGTGTTTTATTTAGAATTTTGGCATTTATATTCATTCATGATGTAGGTCTATGCAGCAGTTTCATAGCAGATGGTAAATATGGTAGATACTGACTCTATCAAGAGAGAATTTATGTGTAAGGTATACAGTCAGCTGCTAGCCTTCAGTTGGAGTGTCTTTGTTTCCCCAGCATTCACACTAAGGCCACGTTCTTCTGGGCAGCTGCAGAAGTAGTATCCATGACTATCCATACTGCAGTTACTGAAGCCTGGCCATATCTACCCAATTTCAGACACTTCTAGAGGCATTCTTCATGTTGGGGCTTCTGACTGAGCTGGACAAAACTTCCTTGAGTCTGCACTACTCTGAGGATCTTTCTCCTCAATCTTTCTCTGAGCCTCTTCTCCTCCCACAGGTATAATAGGGGAATCCCAGTCTGAAGGTTTCTCTGCCTATTCCTGCTGCCTCTTTTCTTTCACAGACTTTTTTCCAAGTAATATCTCGCACTTATGGGTATCTGCTTCCCAACGTCCCAAAAAGGACAGTCTACAAGTTTCCTAATTTTGCTTATTTGTCAAGAATGTATATTCATGGTATGTTGGCGTCATTAAATAAATTTGGTAGCTTTCCATCTTCCTTATGTTTTTACACAATTTATATGGCATGAGAATCATGTTTTCCTTAAGTTTTTAAAGAACAAATACCTTAAAACCTTTGGGCTTTGTGAATTTTGTTGATCATTTTTTGAGAAGTTGTTTTCCTTCTATCATTATAGAGTTTTGGAGGTTTCAATATAGAGTTTTCTTGGATCAATTTTGAAGGTTCATACTTAGCTACAAAATCACTCATTTCCTCGGGATTGTTCACACTATTTTTATTTCATAATTTATCATTTTCAGGGAATCTGCAGTTACCTTATCCTTCTTATTCCTAATCTTGTATATACGCAGGTTTGTTTTCTTGATGCAGGTTGTGATACACTTGATTTTTTAATGCCTAAATTTAATTTTCACTTCTAAACTTACTTTTCTCTTCTCTGCAGTTTTCTTTATTTCTATACTGTTTTATATAAAGGTAAACCTTTGAGATAATAGGAATTATGATTCTTGCTTCAGAGCAAAAGAGGGTAAAGAATTGCCATCTGAAATAGAAAAGACTAGAACTAGATGGATGAATCCATCTTAGGAGGAGCTCTGGGTCCAAGTTCTAGAGAGAGCACACAGGATGGGAAAGAAGGCTCAAAAGATCAAACCAGAACTTAGGAATTTGACAACAAGGAACATCAGCTTTTGAGCACTTATTTTCAACAACAGCTAATATTTCACAAGATTTTTTTTTGTGTGAGGAAGATCAGCCCTGAGCTAACATCCATGACAATCCTCCTCTTTTTGCTGAGGAAGACCGGCCCTGGGCTAACATCTATTGCCAATCCTCCTCCTTTTTTTTTCCCTTTTTCTCCCCAAAGCCCCAGTAGATAGTTGTATGTCATAATTGCGCACCCTTCTAGCTGCTGTATGTGAGACGCCGCCTCAGCGTGGCCAGACAAACGGTGCATCACTGCGTGTTCGGGATCTGAACCTGGGCGGCCAGTAGTGGAGCGCGCACACTTAACCGCTAAGCCACAGGGCTGGCCCCTCACAAGATTTTTATAATAATAAATACAGCAAAAGTCATGCAAATTCTGTTCAAAAATTTTATTCTTATTGGTTAACATAATAAATAACAACATCATTTAACATATTTTTAATTCATTAGCATGATCTCAAATGTATTTAGTTCATTTACTCTGTCCTGGAAAGCAACATTCTTTTATTCATAGGATCTAATGGTAAATCATGTTATTTTATTTATCTTGTCCTTTCTGAAGTAAAATCTATATGATTTGTGTGGGAAGATTTAAGAAAAGTAAACACTATGAAGTGGAAAATTTATTGTGCTTCTGTGCAAGTGTTTTTATAATCAAAAAGAATGCATATTTAATGCTACAATAATTTTATTATAAAGGAATTTATTTCTTTTGTGTTTGTTCCACAAATAGGTTTACTTTTTAAAGACAGTTTCTGTAAAAATGTAAGAAGGCTAACAAATACTGACATTCATCTCATAAAGACAGAGGCATCCTGTCACTATTTTGGTTTATCTATCAAAAAAGTAGGAGTGGGGGCCAGCCCGGTGGTGCAAGAGGTTAAGTGCGCGCACTCTGCTGCGGTGGCCTGGAGTTGACCGGTTCAGATCCCAGGCGCACACCGACGCACTGCTTGGCAAGCCATGCTGTGGCGGCGTCCCATATAAAGTGGAGGAAGATGGGCACGGATGTTAGCCCAGGGCCAGTCTTCCTCAGCAGAAAAAGAGGAGGATTGGCAGATGTTAGCACAGGGCTGATCTCCTCACAAAAAAAAAAAAAAAGTAAGAGTGGAAATAATTATTCCAGAGCAACAGCTCGCCCTTAGCTGGCCTGTGTATTCAGGCTGGTGGGAACTTGTGAAGCTTTTTCAGACTGAGCCACACTGGGAGTGTCTGAGTATCCTTGTTCTCCTGGATACCTCTTCCGTTTCATTTCACTTTCAGTTTTATATCTGTGCATTTTAACCCATTTGTGAATATTCCCAGATTCTCTTTGTGCTAGCTGCTCTCTCTTATATTTTTAAGCAAAAAAAAAGAAGTTTGCTCTTAATTTTCATTCTTGGTTAGCACATATTTTTGCCAATGCCCCTGCGAAGATAAAGTATATATTCAGAAACATTTATATTTTGAAATATTATTCAACAATTTCATTGTTTCAGATATTATTCAAGGAGTGACAACTATGGGCTGGGTGTGACACTTGATATTTTCATAGCTTGACAATGGTGTGAGGTGGGAGGTTTCTGAGTAAATAGACAAGGGCTGGAATGTCTGTTGCCTCACTTACTTGCTGTGTGACCTACAGCAAGTTCTTCAAAATTGTTAAACTTCACTTTCTAACTGTGGGAAAAGGAGATTATAATGGCATTTTACTTATGGATGTATTTTGACAATTAAAAGAGAGAATATAGGTAAAGCACTAGCACATCCTGCCTAAGACAGAGACAGCTCCCAATAAATTTTAATTATTATTATTAATATTCCCATTTTTTCAAAGGAAATAATAGATTAATAGATGTCAAGTAATTTACCAGTGGTTACACAGCTGATTTGGGGTTTCATCGGGGTATGAATCTCTCTCAACCTTTCCTTTCCCAAATCCTAACAGTAATTTCTGGATAAGAAACCTAAGAACAGTGGCCTATCCAGAAGCTGGGGCATGGTGTAGTCATGATCTAAGTTCTTGAAATATGGGTTTCCATGAAGAACACTTTTATCAATATTTGCTAGTGTATCTTATGTGTTTCGAGACAGGAGTTTACATGTTATGTTTCTGAAAAATTATATGAGAATCATTATAGATTCCAGACAGATATCATAAGATAAGGTGTGAAAAATATTCAGTATACTTGGGAATGGCAAACTCACAGGTAACCTTAGTGAAAGTATCTTCAATGCAATGGCACAGGGGCGCAATGAAGTGAGTTCAGTTATCAATGAGGGATGAAGAAGTGGAGGCTAAGAGTATATACAATTCTTTCAACAAGCTCTATGATGATTAGAAGGAGAGATTAACTAGAGAAATGTAAGTTTGTTATTCATAATAGTCTCAGGGTAGTATGTGCAGGTTTTTCCTATCCAAAAGATATGGCAGACATGTGGCTATTGCTGTGGAAAAGTGATTCTTTATGGCAACTACCCATAAGGCTTGCCAAATTAAGAACAAAAAAAGGAGAGAAATCCTGTCTTTTTATATTTAGAATGATAATCTTCCAACATACTCTTAATTCTAAAAATGAGAATCAAAAGGAGGCTTATCCGATGCAAAACTTCTGCAAACTTGCCATTTTTTAAAATTAATTTTTATAATTAATTGTGTCATACCAATAAAAATTTAATATACCTTTCCATACAACTTATAGGTTGCATATGATTTATAATTTGTTACTTAAATGAATTGTGTTCTCCTCTTTGGTTGAAGGCCCTATGATACTTCAGTGGTTTAGTTAAAATGTGCTAAAATATATAACCAGTAATATAAAAAATTGGGGGGATAAAGGATTTGTGTTAACTCTGTTTTCTTTAATCATTTGTTCATTTACAGAGTATGTTTTACTCCTGCTGAAAGTAATATAGTTTAGTTGGGTTGCCAAGGGAACTGAGGAACACTGGGAAGAACATGATATTGAGAACAAGAAAAATAGGAATTTTGATTGAATAACTTACACAGAAACTATTTATATTACTCCAAATGTTTGATTGAAAAGTGTGTCCTGGTGCTGTGGGGAGAAATGAATTAGTCAATATCCTACTCTTTTATTGCTATGATACCAAACTTCTTTTGAATTTTTTATTAACGTGGTTTGATTTCATGTCTGGTAGAAGAGTCATATCCGGCACAAAATGGCATTAATGAAAAAGGTCACATTTTCTTGCAACATATCACTGGCTCTTGCAACGTCTTCTGCTCATATCTTTGTCAGTTTGTTATGTATGATAGTCCCCCTGGGGCCTTGGAATGCACTGTAAATCTCTCTAAAGTATAATTTCACTCGTGGTATAATTCAAGGGTTTCACTGGGATCACAGTGAATGGTATATTGGATTAAACCCCAAACAACTAGCAATAAGTTAATATTGGGAAATGGGAAAAAAAATTTTTTTCTTATTACCAAATCCTTGGCAATAGTAAATTTTTGCTTGAGTTAATAGTTCTAATTGAATTGGGATCCAATGCACCCTCTATTGGATTCTGTAAAAAATTGTAAAATTTTCCAAATATCTGATCAACTTTCTTCAAAGTCCCATTCCCCTGGATAGGGAAAAAATATTCTAATTCTCAATGAATTATGTTTCCAATTTTCTCTAGCCTAAAATAGTCTCTGTCAGGTGATTACTCACGGGTTTGCCCCTTCTGCTTCTACCTTTCCAGAGAGTGTCTGCACGCAGGGAAAAGCATGCACATTCTCCAGGTGTAGGTGGACTGGTATGTGGCCTGGTATGGTAGTCATGCTGTATTTCAGGTCCTCACATGGCCTTCCAGTGACCTGCAAGCTTGTCCTGGTCAACTGCGTCCTCTTTGCTTAGCTATCTCTTAATTTGGCTCTCCCCGGCACCGCCAGTCCTTTGAGGTTGACTCCAACATCCAGTCTTTGTTTTTTTCTTTTTTTTCCCCTTGCTTCTCTCTGTGATCCTCACCATGATGAGACAGCACAATCAGTTCTCTAAGGTCTTTGCTGCTGCCAAATTCAGCACCTAGAGCCTTCCTGTGTTGTAGAAGTAGGCATGCCGGATGGGAGACTAACTCAGGCTGTCTATCTGCGCATCTCCTTCAGACATTTCTGCTCCTTAGCAAAGGCGTCGTGCAGACACACAGGAGTTCTCGAAGCTGTGTGTTATTCTTCTAGGCTGCATCTAGTGTTCTCATATTTGGATAATTTTACCACCATTCCTATCAGTATCAATCTAAGGTTGACAAGTGGGGTCCAGAGGGATGAGGACCCCTCCATCTAACCCCTGGTCCTTTTCATCCTCTCTTCTTTCCCCTCCGTCTTCCCTGCTCGTTTACTCCATGATCCATTCCACTAATTTTTGTCTTTGATATGTTGACACGTAACAACTCCTCTTCCTCCTTCACCTTGGACATTCTTCACGAAATATTTCCTCTCTCTTAAAAGACTGGCTTTCTGGAGGAAGATGGGCACAGACGTTAGCCCAGGGCCGTCTTCCTCAGCGAAAAAAAGAGGAGGATTGGCGGATGTTAGCTCAGGGCTGATCTCCTCACAAAAAAAAAAAAAAAAAAAAAGACTGGCTTTCATCACTATTATCTCACCATTAATTTTTAAAATGCTCATTAGAAACTTAAAACCAAGAAATGTGTTTTTTGGTTTTGTTCTCCTCTCCGGGGTAATCATCTCAATCTCACAGACTACTTTTAGTGGTAAAAAAACACTGAGTGAAAATCAGACTAAGTCACTGAGAAGAGAAATAAACCCAGTTAAGTTATTGCCTCACTATATAACTATATAACTATATTTTAAAATTTTATCTTATCTTGAACAATTTATCTAGGGCCTTCTCTCATTTTCACCTACTTGTATCTAACAATATAATAGTATTGGCTAAGGCAAAAAAATTTGCTTCAATATAGGATATGCAAATAGAACCACATGAATGAAACTCATCTAGTATTTTCTCTGCTGTGGACATTATCCTAAATTCTAGATTTTTCAATAAGTGATGCACGTATCTGTGAAAGAGAAAGATGAATTGTCTTTTGATAATATTAAGTTGTATAGGTTGTAAAACTATAGACTTCCTTCAAAACCAAAATTTATCTAGGTAAAAGATTTTTTTTGAGGAGTGAAGACATTGTCAGATTGCAGTATAAACATGCTTTGGAAATATGACTTTTATTACATGAGAAAACATATTTGGTCACCATTGATTAAAGATCCCAGACTTAGTGAAGTTACATAATAACTTGTAGATTTTTGTTGTGAAGCGATGCAAACAATTTCTCTCTGGTAGAAAAGACTACTCAAAACGTTATGGTTTATGCCTTGTAAGAAATCAACCAGTATTGTTTCTATTTTTTTTTTCACTATCCTATGACTGACTAACTATAAAAATCTCCATTTCTTGAATTCTCTTTTGAATATCTTCCTGATTTTTTCATTAATTAATTAGCTCAATAAAATATTTTACACATGTTCAATTTATACTCGTATGAAAATAAATGTTTTTAATTTTTGAATTTATATTTAAATATAAAGTTGATTCTCGTTATTTGCTACCATTATATTCTACAAACTTGCCATAAATAGTGGCTTAGCAAACTGCACCTCCTAGGGGAAATATGGGTTAGGTTTCTTGTAAACCTCTGGTCACAACATTTTCATCAACTGATCAATACATAACCTTGTTTTACATGTATATTCTGTTTGGAGACACCTTATTTAATATATATTATTGATTCGTTAACATGGAACCCACGGCCAACAGACCTATAACTCATGGCTGAGAGAAACTTATCTAACAAATGTATTTCTCTGTGAGGCACATCACAGACTTCTTGTGCTTAGAGACACCAGTCAGCACTTCAGCACTACTGCTAGGTGCCATTTTAAACAGTGAAATCACTAACAAAAAGTGCAAAAATGCAAAAATTGTGGCACTAAATGGACCATGAAAGGACACGTTTATAGCATGAGAGCTCAAACAGGATGGAACATCTCCCTGTTTGACCTTCCCTGGGAGAGTGTGCCATGAGTAACTTGAATTATTTGCTGCTCCAGGCATGCCTGTGAATGATCACAGAAGCACCACGAGTATTGATTTGGGGGTTACAAATAAAGTTTAGCAAGTAGGTGAACCCACAAATACAGAATCCACAAATAATAAAGATCAGATGTATGTACACATACACATGTACACTAATAACTATCACATTTAATGAAATTACCACTTTTATTCCAAAAGAACAAAAGTAAAATAATGATAAAATTTTAAAGAACTTATAAATGATATGTCCCCCCAACGAAAAGAGGAAGCCATGTTAAAATGAATCATGGCCAGCCCTGATAGTCTAGTGGTTAAGGTTCGACGCTTTCACCGCATTGGTGGCCCGGGGTTCGTTTCCGGGTCATGGAACCACACCACTCTGTCAGTAGCTGTGCTGTGGTGGCGGCTCACATAGAAGAACTAGGACTTACAACTAGGTTATACAACCATGCACCGGGGGGCTTTGGGGAGCAAAAAAAAAAAAAAGAGTAAGATGGGCAACAGATGTTAGCTCAGGGTGAATCCTTCCCTGCAAAAAAAAAAGGAATCACATATCTTACGATAAATTTTTACTTTTTCATCTTGTTCAAAAACATCTACCTGTAAAAGACAAAACGCAAACATTTTTCCCTCTTGTTTATTTTAATAAATAATAAAAGACAACTACCAATGAAATGAATAATGTAATACCGAATCGTTTTATCAACGTGATTCTCAAATTACATCAGCTTAGCTGTGTTGGTGTATAATGGCAAATGGAAATGCTTTGGCTTTGTTGGTACTGAGTTTGAAGTAATATTTTTCTGAGGGGGGAGGATTTTCTGTTTCTGCAGCTGACCAAAACACATATATAAAAGTGACTGTATTTTTAACTTACATTTCTTCCATTCAGATTCACTTAAAAAAAAAAAACAACTATTTTTGCAGCTGTCAACTCATGAACTACTAATATTATCCTAATTGTTTCTTGCGAACTTTATTTTCATGTTTAATTGAAGAAGTTTATTAAGAGCTTTTAGTGTCTTCAAAACTGAAGAGCCATTTTAAATTTAAATAATTCCACTTGTTTTCTGCATCACTAAGCTGTCTTGTTTTTTGATATTGTTCTCTTAAATTTCTTGCTGAAGATTATTAGTTAAACTCAAGTTTCCAAACACACCATTCTATTTTTCTCAAAATATGGCCATGTCTTTTTGAAAGTCAGCCACAAAGTATTTTCTGTATTGCAAAATTATTTGTTTCTGACCACATCACAATCTCATTAATTGTTTTCAATTCCTGAACTTATAACTGAGTGCCCTGTGCTCAGTCCTTGGACCCATCATCTTCGCTGCCTATGCACACTCTCTTGATGATCTGGCCATTCTGTGGCTTAAATACCATCTATATTGTCGAGTTCTCCCCTAAAATCCAGACACATATTTGTAGCGGCCTATCTAACACTTCTAATTAATGTGTATTTGTTATCTCAGATGTAACATGTCCAACACTGACCTCCAACCTTCGACTCCTCCTAAAGTGTCCTGCATTTCAGTAAATGGCAACTTCCTTTTTACAGTCGTTCTTGCCAAAACTATGGGATCATCCTGAATGATCGTCTTTTTTCTCATGCCCCATAGTAAATCCATCAACAGATGTTGTCACACCTAACTTCAAAATATACTCAGAATCTAATCTTTCTTTACTAACTTATTGCTGATGACCAGGACTAAGCCTTCAGCACCTCTTGTCTGGATTATTATAATGACCTCCTAACTACTCTTTCTACTTGCATTCTTCTCTTCCAATTGTCTGTTTTCAACAGGACAACTAGAATCATCTTATTCCACCAACATGTCACTTCGTTCAAAACTCACCAGTCATCACAACGGCCCACAAGAGACGCAGGACCTGCTTCCCCTTACTTCTCTGACTTACGCTTTGACCCCTCTTTCCTTCTGCTCTAGCCATGCCGCCCTCTTTGTTGGACGTGCCTGCCACGAGCCAGACATACATACAGCTTGTAGCTACCTAACACCAATGCGTAAAGACACTGCACCCCTGTGTCCATTGCAGCGTTATTCACAATAGCCAGGACTTGGAAGAAACCTAAGTGCCCATCAAGGGAGGAATGGATAAAGAAGCTGTGGTATATATACACAATGGAATACTACTCAGCCATAAGAAACGATGAAATCCAGCCATTTGTGACAACATGGATGGACACTGAGGGTATAATGCAAAGTGAAATAAGTCAGAGGGAGAAGGTCAAATACCGTATGATTTCCTTCGTTAAGTAGTAGATAATAACAACAATAAACAAACAACATACAGACAGAGATTGGATTGGTGGTTACCAGAGGGGAAGGGGGGAGGGAGGAGGGCCAAAGGGATAATTCGGCACATGTGTGTGGTGATGGGTTGTAATTAGTATTTGGGTGGTGAACATGATGTAATCTATGCAGAAATAGAAGTATAATGAGATACACCTGAAATTTATACAATGTTATAAACCAATGACTGCAATAAACAAAAAATTTAAAAAAATAAACAAATAATTAAAAAAAGAAAATATCCTTAATTAATGCAACTTTCTCAGTGAGAAATTCCAGGGCAATCTTATTTTAAATTGCAAATTTAGATTCCCATGTTCCTATGCCCTGTTCCTGCTTTATTCTTTTCTTCATGGCACTAATCATCATCTAACTTTACGGATAGGTGAAAGATAGATAGATAGATAGATAGATGGATAGATAGATAAAGATAGATAATAGAGAGATTTATTATACTGTGTTTCTTCCCTTCCAGAATGTAAGGTCCTTGAGGGCAAGGATTTTTGCCTATTTTTTTCCCACTGCCAAATCCTCAATTTTGAGAGCAATGTATGTAGTATGCATCCAATAAATACTTGTTGAGTTGAGTAAATTAATAAGCGGATACTTGGCAAATGTCAGGAAAACTAAGACTTGTTTTGCATATTCCTTTCAAAATTCTTTCCTCATATCCTTATCAAAGGAAATATTACTCGTGTGTGTGTGTGTGTGTGTGTGTGTGTGTGTGTGTGTGTTAAAACCTTATTTTGTAGAGCAGTTTTAGGTTTACAGGAAAGTTGAGAGAAAGGTACAGAGGTTTACTGTAAACCTCCTGCCCCACACATACGTGATCTCCCCCAGTATCAACAGCCTCCACCAGATTGGTATTTTTGTTACAACTAATGAACCTACATTGACTGACACACCACAATACCCAAAGTCCATAGTTTACATTACGGTTCACTCTTAGTGTGATATATTCTCTAGATTTATACTAATGTATAATGACATGTGCACATCAGTATAGTGTCATACAAAACAGTTTCACTGCCCTAAGAATCCTCTGTGTTCCATTTATTCATTCCTCCCTGCCTCGCTCAACCCCTGGCAACCACCGATCTTTTTATTCCTCCGTAATTTTGCCCTTTCCAGAATGTCATACAGTATATAGCCTTTTAACATTGGCTTCTTTCACTTAGTGATATGCATTTAAGGTTCTTCCACGTCTTTTCACGGCTTCATATCTCCTTTCTTTTTAGCACTGAATAATATTCCATTGTCTTGATCTACCACAGTTTATTTCTCCATTCACCTAATAAAGGACATCTGATTGCTTCTAAGTTTGGGCAATTTTGAACAAAGCTTCTGTAAACATCTACGTGCATGTTTTTTATGGACATGAGTTTTCATCTCCTTGGGTAAATACCAAGGAGTACGATTGCTAGATCATACAGTAAGAGTATGTTTAGTTTTGTAAGAAACAGCCAAACTGTCTTCTAAAGTGGTTGTTCCATTTTGCATTCCCATCAGCAAAGAATGAGAGATCCAGTTGCTCCACATGTTTGTCAACATTTGGTGTTGTCAGTGTTTTGGATTTTGGACGTTCCAACAGGTGTATAGAGGTATCTCGTTGTTTAAATTTGCATTTACCCGATGACACATGATGTGGAGCATCTATTCATCTACTTATTTGCATCTATTTATCTTCTTTGGTGAGGTGTCTGTTAAGGTCTTTGGCCCATTTTTTAATTTAGGTTGTTTGTGTTCTTGTTGAATTTTAAGAGGTCTTTGTATATTTTGGTTAACAGCTGTTTATCAAATGAGTCTTTTGTAAATATTTTCTCACAGACTGTAGCTTCTCTCCTCATTCTCTTGAACTTACAGTTTTTTGCTGTTTCTTAAAATTATTTTCTTGAGTAGTTTTTAGAAATTGTATGGGACATGTCTTCTTCACGTGAGGTATTTAGGCATGATTTTTTCAAGGAATCAAAAAATGACTTTAATCATTAGATCATTATGTTAAATGATTGCTGGGTCTTTGTTTATTTCATTTCCTTCCAATAATGCTCAGTTTAGTTGGATCTGCATGGACCAAATGAATCAATTATGAATCAAGTTTAAAACATAAGCAAACAGAAATTGTCCTTCACAGTTTACAGATCATTCATTCAAAACTTCGGTTCACCTTGAACAGCTCCAAAGAGAGAGAAAAAACTGACTGACCTAAATAGGAAATTCCTGTTTCATTTGGATCTGGTCTTCCTGTGTAGATACAAACATAGAATGGCTTCTTCTATGTTTTGTTTTTTACCACCACCACTTTACGTTCCACCAATGACAAACAAGCCAACAAATAAGAACCCCTCTGTAACAAAATTTCAGGTTTTTCACACAATGTTTTTACCACTGGATTGAATTCAGAATTTAGAACTGTGTCCACAGAAGCTGAGAAACATAATACTTGGCAATTTTATTAATCTTTCTAAGCATCCTACAGGCTTGCCAATCCTGATCTTTGGCAAGTCCTTCTTGACTGGAGATTGTCAGCACTAGCAAAGGGAATGTAGGCAGCAAAGATACAAATCCACGTGCTTGGTTTTGCCGTTACGGTTTCTTGTTTTATCTCTCCTTGATGGACAAAAGTGTTTTAAAAGTGAAAAATGCATATTGAAGGGTAATTTTTTTTTTAAGCAAATGATGCTGTTCAATCAGTTTGAATGAGGTTATTTTTCCTAAAATTTTGGTTATTTGGGGCATCATTTTGAGATTACTTTTCTCAGCAGGAGGGTATCTGAAGCAATAGAGACCTGAAGCTATAAGTTTTTCTTTGTAGAAACTAGGCTAAGAATATTCTACAATGAGGGAGATTTTAAAGGTTCACCCCTAATTGGCATAATATACAAATGATGTATCATGGAAGCATTCTTTTTCCTTCCTTTGTGTAAAAAATACAAATGCTGGCCTAAAAACATTTTAAGTAAGCCTATGTATCCATTGGGACATTAGCACATCATTTAATTTCAAAATTTATATTGACTGGTAAAATATTCCTGAGCTAGCAATACTAACGAAGAGTACCATGGATTCAGTACAGGTGTTTTTAATACAAGGTGTTTTTGAAGGAAATTTCCCAAACCACAATATTCTTGACCACCCAAGATGACTACATAATTAGTTAGTTATACCTGACCCCTCACTATACTGCATAGCAAGTTTCCCATAACACTTTTTTTGAATGAGCAACCAGAGAATTATATTGAGACTAAATAAAAAATGAAAAGAAGACAAGCAACAATTAGTCTAGCATGGCGGAAATATATTTTTCCTTTGCTCATTGTTGGGCTATATCCTAAAAGTGTGTTAAGCCTAGTGAAATTGAAATATGCCCTAAGAGACCACAGAACACTTGATGAGAGGCAGTGGAGTTACCCATGTGTGAAGTTTTGAGGAATTTTTCAGATTTTATAGTTTCCTATAGAAAACAATAATGTTCTTATTAAAGTCCGACATTTAGATGGAAGGCAGACAAGAGTTGTCTCTCAAGATGGCTGTGCTGAGTGCAAGATATTAAGGAAGTTCTGTGGGTCCTTGGGAATCCCTTGGGAATCAGGGCTCCCATGTGGGTTTCTCTCATTGCTACTTTATCTTTCCAATCCTGGTGCATGACGGATGAGTAAGCAGGAAGCACAGTGGAAATCCTTCTTTTCTAGAGATGCTTCTTGTTCAGTTTCTATCCCAATTAGAAGCATCAAGTGAAGCAGAATAAAGCTGTCCTTTGTTTTAACACCTTGGTATTTTGCTCTTTCTTTTCCTTAGACAAGGTTTCAGGAATCCTGACGCAAAAATAAAGCAACAAAGGACCATATGTAAAACAAAGTTTATTTAAGTAACATAAGTTAATATCACTATTTTTAAAAAACAGAACAAAAATATATATTTCTCAATTCTGATTTTTTTTTTTTTTTTTTTTTTTGGTGAGGAAGATTCACCCTCAGCTAACATCTGCGCCAATCTTCCTCTATTTTGTATGTGGGTTGCTGCCACAGATTGGCCGACGAGTGGTGTGGGGCTGCCTGGGATGCGAACCCATGAACCCCAGGCCACCAAAGTGTAGCGCGCTGAACCAAAACACTACGCCACAGGGCAGGCCCTCAATTCCAATTTTATGCGCTAATGTCACATGCTGTATTAATTGGGACTTTATAGAGAAATTTGCATTATAGAGGGGGAAAAATTTTGTCTTCTACCCTTCTAGGTTCTTTGTCTGGTCTAATAATCAAATTAACATAAGATAGATTAACAGGCAAATTTAATTACGTAAGTGTGGGTGCCCCATAAGAATATGAGACCCAAGGACAAATCAGGCAATTGAGGCTTATATGCCATCCTGAGCTAAGGAATGGGATAGGGGCCTGGGGCTTCAAAGCGGAGGAAGGTAATTCACAGGAAGCTAAAAAGAGCAAATGTTTGGTAATTAGATGTTTGTCCTATCATACAGATGAGTCATTCAGATAAAAGTTATCTCTGGTAATAGCTCTCTTTCTGGGCCAGGCCTCGCTATCTAAATTCTTTTAGGTGGTTAAGGGAGAGGGAAAAGTTTTTCTTAGTCTGCTGGGTTTTGAGTGCCGTCAGCTCAAAATAATCTACATATGCCCGAGTAGCATACTGCAGGGTTCAGTATTCTGCTTCCCTTCAGTGTATATCTGTGCATTTGTACATACATTAGCATAAATTCAGGTATGGTTGAAAGGGGCTTATTATGAATAACAAAAGATGCCCCTATTATTCCTATCACTCAAGAAATGTTTCAGAAGCTGCGGACAAAAATCAAATATAACAAAAGATGCTTCTATTGCTCTCATCTCTTAGGAAATTACAAGGATTTTAGAAGTCTTGGCTAAGAACTAGAAATGAAGACCAAGATTTATATTTCTTATTGTATCACAATATCAGAGATGAGTATGAAATCTGTGAGATTGTCTGATTGGTCACTTTGTCAGATAATTCCAAAACAATTTCTTAAACTACTAAACTTCAAAAGAATTATGACTCTACTCCTCCATTTTCCCACCCAGTTCTCAGATATTCTTTATGTCCTCTTATATTTGAAAGGTGTAACCAGACTTCAGACAGAGAAAGAGGATAGTGTGCCAAGTATAAGCAGGTCTAAAAACTAAATTATTAAGTCATGGGGATATATTTGAGTAGACAGAGCAGGTCTGGAAATAAGAACATTTGGAATTTCATCATAACTCTGTCACCAACTATAGATGTATACAAATTTGAAGTCACTTTCCTTAATAGTGAAATAAAGAGATATGTCATAAATATCTATATATTTTATATATTATTTAATTTATAAAATGGCTTTAGAGATCTTTGAAATTGATCACTAAAATTAAATTTTTAGACTCTAAACTCCATAAATATTTTCTTTCACTGAGTATATCTTTTCTTATTCCAGATACTGTGTTCTTTACAAATGTTTTTATCATAAAATATTTTTTATTATTATTTAATTTATTTAATATTATTTATAAATATTCCTTTATTTATTCCACAAATATACATATTATCCTCATTTCAGTGTTATTGATGATGTAACTGGAACTCAGAGTGAGATTAGCTACTATTGTGTGTGGAATTCTGTCCCCCAAAGATATATGTTGAAGTTAAAGGGGTTCAGAACAGGCCTTCCCAAGATGAACCACTTTGGCATTCTGAATATTTTGAGCTAAAGGCAATTGAGACCTTGTAGGCTTAAGAAAAACTTTTACCTCTTCCTTAAATAATTTAAATTGGGGGCCTCGCCCATAATAAGAATTATTACCAGAAATATATATATATTTTTTTTGGTGAAGAAGATTGGTCCTGAGATAACATCTGTCGCCAATCTTCCTCTTTTCACTTGAGGAAGATTGTTGCTGAGCTACATCTGTGCCTATCTTCCTCTATTTTGTATGTGGGATGTCGCCACAGCATGGCTTGATGAGTGGTGTGGAGGTCCATATTCAGGATCCAGCCTGCAAACCCCGGGCCGCCGAAGAGGAGCATGCGAACTTAACCACTACACCATTGGGCCAGCCCCACAAATAAATTTTTTGATCTTTCTGCTTGGTAGGGAAAACCTCTAACTACTGTGGTTTCTTTTTGGCCCATGAATTACCCTCCTCCCCTCTGATGTCTCAGGCTCCTCTCTTGTTCCTTAACTCAAGATGGCATGTGTACCTCATTTCATCTTTTTTTCTCTGACCCTCTCACATACGTATGGTTCCTGTACGTACACAATTAAATTTGATTTTCTCCTATTAATCTGTCTCATGTGAATTTAATTCTTAGGCCAACCAGAAGAACCTACAAGGATAGAGGAAAATTTCTTCCTCTCCCACAAAGTCCTAGTTTCTGATACTTGTGAATGTGACCTTATTTGAAAATAGGGTCTTTGCAGATATAATCAAGTTAAGATGAGGTCACGCTGAATTAGGGTGGACTCTGATCCAATACCACTGGCATCCTTATAAGAAAAGAAACAGATGCACACACACACATACACACACACACACACACACACACACACAGGAGAACACCATGTGAAAATACAGGCAGAAAGCAAAGTGATTAGTCTGCAAGTAAAGGAACACCACAGATTTTCAGCAACCACCAAAAGCTAGGAGAGAGGCATGAAATGGATTCTCTCTCAGAGCTTCCAGAAGAAATCAACAAGTTTGACACCTAGATTTCAGACTTCTAGCATTCAGAACTGTGAGAGAATAAATTTCTGTTGTTGTAAACTACCCAGTTTTTGGTACTTTGTTACAGCAGCTTGAGGAAACTAATATTGTTACCAAATTAGTTGCAAAGTTAAAGTTTGAGTTTTCCATGGTGTACTGCCTTACCATCTTACCTGAGCCATGACGAAGTAAAAACTAATAACACAGTTTTGGGACAGTACATATTTTTGTATACTAGCCTCATAAATAATTCTAGTGTTCGGCATACAGGAGGCACTCAGTTATATTTATTAAATATCATTTCGATTAAACTACCACATGTTAGATCAAAAAGCAGAAACTTGTAGGTCACTGTCTTATTTATTTATTTACTTGGTGGCTAATTTAAGGATTCAGAGTTTTTAAATAAAGTTACCTTGAATATGGCCTGTTTAGCTTAGAAGATAAGACCAATTGTGATTTTAGCTCTTACAAAATGGATTTTATTTTTATTTGTGTTTTTGTTGTTCACACGAGCTCTACTCTTAGACTTACAGAATTTTGAAGTGTGTGGTGGAAGACTACAAGGTATCAAGAAACAAGTTTGTGTTTTTTCAGATGAGGAAACCGAAACTCCCAACATAACAAATTGGAAAAAAGATGGAGCTCGAAACCAGGTTGCCATGCTTCCTATTGTTTATACAATGCTTCGTGATTTTGATTGAATTCCATATCCAGACAATGGAAACCTCTCAAGCTGTCCGTATTTAATTTGTTAGCTTTGATGAATATACTTTTAATGTAAGATCAGAAACTAAGATGAGTATTAGTTAAAAATTAAAGAAGAATGAAATGTTTTAATGAAACTGTATCTGTGTTGTTTTGTTCATGATTTTTGTTTTGTTTAATTTCTTGTACCCCCTACCCCCAAATCAGAGTTTTATTAAGTGAGGAAAAAAATCCTCTCCTTTGCTTTGTAGGTTCTGGAAAATAAGCACAGATCTGTTATTTGAGTTGTCATCTTTTCTAAATTTCTAATTCTTCAAGCAACTTCTGTAGCTAACAGAAATGCAGATTATTATGAGAAGAATGGAAATCTTTAATTAATGACTTTGAGTTTTTCACTACTTAGAATAGAATCTGGAGATCACTAGGGACTACGTTCTTCACTGAAGTTTGTCCTGCAAAATAACATTGTTTTTTAAGTGTTAAAAAGAACCTCAAAATATATTTAACATATATGAGCATCTGACCTCTGTCCATGTTGCTTTAACAAAGACAAAGAATTCATATAAGGTCACTTATTTTGTTTTCACCAGACATTAACCAGGGAAGAACTAAGCCACAAAGCTGACAGCTAAAGAAATTCTGTCTATCAGTGTAAAGGCCAATAAAGAAATGATTTACATTTTAAGCATGAGGAAAGAAAGTATACAGTGTCCCTAACACATAAAGATTTTTTGATATTAGTGACTATAACTTAGTTTTTAAAATGTTATGAATTTTAAAGAAAAATTACAATGTTGGTGCAATGTTCAATTCCCTAGAAGTCACTTGAGAAAGCATCAAGTGATTTAACAGCAAATTTATGATTTCCCCTACAAAGTGCTCTTTGTATATTGGTATTGCTATGAATTTCAAGATTCATAGTGAGTGTCATCAAGATGTTATCATTTTTCTGCACTTACTTTTAAATACCATATTCCTAAGGGGCAGGATCAGAAGAACAACTTGCATTTCTAATCTTAATATTTTATATAAAAGAAACCACTTTAATTCCCCTCAGAGCACTTAACAGAATAACAAAGAGTATCCTGTATCATCTTTTACTATTTCAGTTATATGCAATTTATATACAGATGCATGGGACAAGCCTTTCTAAAAAAAAAATGAGGAAATATGCCAGAATTATAAAATATCTAGACAAAACACAGTTTTTATTGTATAGAGCCACAACATTTCTTTGTCTAAAAACAGATGATAGAAGCAACCCTTGATAGTGACTGATCATGAAAAGAAACCCCGAGAGCATAGAGACACTATAAAAAAGATCTAGAAGGAAGTCATTATGCTGTTGAGGGAATAAGAAATTTAAGTCAGAGAGTTGTGAAATGTTCTCATTATAGGTCATCTCGGTAATTATCTGACATCTACAGACGGAGTCACTTCTTAATCAAAAGAATGAATCATTACTGATATTGATTCAGACCAAGATGTTTGAAATAATGAGTCCAGTAACGCAAGTGTAAATTTAGAGGTAATTCCAACAACTCTTTGCTAAAGTTTTGTACTAGATAATAAATATCTTTTTACATTTTTGGTGATTATGTTAAAATATAGCCATAACTGAGAATAAAATTGCTATAGTGTAATCTGCTTATTAAGATATAAAAATAACAGGGGTTGCTAATATTTACAATGTCATTGACATAGATTAATTATTATCAAGCAGAACATAGAATTACTCTCTTCTAAGAATAATTTGGAAACTTAACGTAGAATATAGAATTTTATTGGACAGCAGAGTGATGTAATACTTTAAAACGATTTTCAGAATTAAGTGGCTTGATGATAGTAAATGATTAGCCAGTTTGGCAAAGAGAAATACAACTAAATCCAAATTATATTAAACACAATTTAACATCAGTTGAGTCCTGACAGGATCCAAAGCTATTATGGACGTAATCTGTAGGCAATGCACATCAAGTCAGCAGACATTAAAGACAAGGGACAAGAGCTGTAGATGCGACACATTATTAGGAGAATAAACTGTTAGTTATTAGGTTATTAAACTAAAAAAGAAAGCTGTAACCAGTAGAGATTTGCTCTGGGGCATGGATCCAGCTATGGCAGTGGCTTCCTTTCCATTATCTCATTGCTGTTGGTAGTGACAAAGGAGGAAGAGAAGAGGAAGAAACTTCTAGAAAACTGAGTGGTATTACTCCAATCTCTTAGAATTACGTGGTGAATTAAAACAAAATGACTTCAAAGAGTACTTAATAGTATAAGCAGCTAAAGAAAAAAAAAGGAAAGAAAAAAATAAATGGTGTCATTCTCCTGAAGCAGTGAAACTGCCTAGGATTCCGCTATGCTCAGGATTCAAATTAAATAAGACTATTGGTTTTACTCTTATTAAGGGAAATTGTCACACATTCCATTTTCTACCAGTATTAGAGTAGTATGGACCTTGCTTGGGTTCTTAGAGTACAAATATCTGTGCTAGAACCCTGCCTCCAACAATTATTTCCTGTGTGAGTGGGAAATTACTTTATCTGTGCATCAATTTCATCCTTAGTAAGAAATAAATGTACATACTGTTTAGTTTTTGGAGATGAATTAAGGTCTCAAAAATGTCAAATCATCATCACCAGACATGATTCACCACTTGTTTATCTGGGAAGCACTTTGATATATTCTATCATGTGAACTTCCTCAACTTATAGATCACAGAGTAAATCCCATTGGATTTTTTGGCAGTGCTTATCGATAGTACTGAGTAATGTACAAAAATAATTTAATTTGTTATTAAAAAAAGAAAGAAGTGGGGCCGGCCCGGTGGCGCAAGCAGTTAAGTGTGCATGCTCCGCTGCCGCGGCCCAGGGTTTGCCGGTTCGGATCCCGGGCGCGCACCGACACATCACTTGGCAAGCCATGCTGTGGTGGCGTACCATATAAAGTGGAGGAAGATGGGCACAGATGTTAGCCCAGGGCCAGTCTTCCTCAGCAAAAAAAAGAGGAGGATTAGTAGATGTTAGCACAGGGCTGATCTTCCTCACAAAAAAAAATAAGAAAGGTGCCCTTTTGGTTTGCTTGTTTGATCAATTTAAGCATTCATTGTGGTCATTTGTGTTATACAATTGACAGCATGCTTTAATGTAACCAAAGTATGATTGCTAAATAACCTTGAGAAATTTTAGCAAGGCACTTTTCTTAATATAGTATAAAATCAGGCTATAGGGAATAAAGAGATGGGCCAGAACCACTTTGGGAAATAAATAGAATGTGATTTTTGTTTTCCACAAACTGATGCCAATACAGTACCCAAAGGGGCTTTTTGCAAATTTTTTGTGACAAAAATGTTTTTTAACAGGGCTTGCATCAGACACAAATTTTTCAAAAAACGCTATTGTGATCTATTAAGTAAACAATGCACAATTAGTGCCAAAACTTTTTGTGAATCATTCTATTTCCTGAAGGCTCTTATTTTCTATACTGTAAAGTATATTGTGTTACCTATCGTTACTTTCTCTTTCATATTGCTTTTTCTGTTTTAGGATTTTTATAAGTCTCAGTTGTCCCAAACCAAAACTATACATCAGTACGAAATTTGATAGCTCAATTTAATTAACTTTAGAGAGATAATTATCTGAATATTTCCCCAAAATGCAGATGCTTGTTGTCTTTTAGATAAAACATTGCAAATATAGAGATCTGTTATTTTTATTAAGATAAATTGCACTAGTAGAAATAATCTGTAAATTAGAAAATTTAAGAAAAGTAAAGAATTTTTTAAAGGGTCAGTAAATATCATTTGAGGGCGAGACTTGTGCTCTTTCCCTGAATTTATAGAAAAAAGGGTGGATTTTTGAGAAAACGCAAAGTGGTATGACAAGACACTTCTAAAAACCTGAAAAGTTAAGAACTTTCAGCTAGTTATGAATTGACACATTTCACAGGTGGAATAATAAGAATTTAAGGCCAGAATAGATGGTCTAGCTTTCAAATAGTCTAGCTTCCAAATTTCAAATTCAATATTTCAAAGAGGTCTGCTCTGCCTCTAGGGCAGATAAGGAGAGGGTTTAGAACTGTGAACAGATGAGCTTTGTTTTGCATCTCAATTAAGCATATACTAGTACAGAGATCTATGTCCAAAATTTTATCTTAAATTACTTATAGGCGACTGCTTTTGCTTCAGAGCTTCATCTGAGTATGCTGGATGCAGTTAGATAGCCAACGTGGATCTTTTTTTAAAATAATTTTATTTATTTATTTATTCCCCCAAAGCCCCAGTAGATAGTTGCATGTCATAGCTGCACCTCCTTCTAGTTGCTGTATGTGGGACGTGGCCTCAGCATGGCGGGAGAAGCGGTGCGTCGGTGCGCTCCCGGGATCTGAACCCCGGGCCGCCAGCAGCGGAGTGTGCGCACTTAACCGCTAAGCCACGGGGTGGCCCCAAGATGGATCTTTAACCCAAATTCTGTGGAGAATAATATATTCTCTGACTTTGCCATCATCCTCAATCTTTTATTTTCACTTAGAATATGTGGAACTGTATTTTGTGGTCTTCCTAATCTTATCAAAGAGAGATAGAATACGATGTTGTCGAAGAGCAGAGTCTTTCCAGTCAACACAGCTGGAATCTAATTGCAGCATTACCACCTTCACATTCTGGAAAGTTTATTGGGCCTTTATCTCTCTAGACATCAGCTCCATATCTTAAAATGGGGATGCTAATTTATAATTTATAGGATTTTTAGAAGTTTCAACTGAGCTTCTAGATTTCTGGTCTTCAGTCCAATGTGTGGTTGACACATTGCTGGAGGCTCAGTGTAGACTACCTTGAGGGTTAGAAAGGGCCCAGTCTTGGGGAGGGGCCCTCCACACTTTTGTAAATTTTTCCCTGAGAGCGCTACCAGGTTTTTGCTATAAAGATCAGAGAAAAATTCTCTTGTGCTTCTAGGTGGGGGAGGGGAAAGGGACCATATTGAAATACATCTAGAGCATTCTGTTCTTCTTAACAAGGCCTGCCCTCAGGAGACACTGAGACTAAAACTTAATTACAGGACTATATAATGTTTTCCCTCCCCCTACATCAATAGGGCTCCTGTATAATATCAGGGAGATACAGTTAAAAGAACTGCCAGCATCAGGCTCTAAGGAATCTCTAGGAAAGCCCAAAGACAACAGGGGAGACAGAAAAAAAGAAGATTAGTGGACATTTTAGCCACAGCTACAGGAAATAGTAAACACAGCCTAACTCTTAGCCAGATAAACATAAAACCTCACATAAAAGCCTATCTCAATTCTTTTTTACTCAATACATCATGTCCAGCTTTCAACAAAAATTTACAATTCATGTTAAAAGACAAAAAAACTCACAGTTTGAAGAGACAAAGCAAGCATTTCGAGTCAGAATCAGACTCAGATGTCGCAGAGACTTTGGTATCATCAGACAGGGAATTTAAAATAACTGTGATTAATGTGCTAAGGGTTCTAATGGAAAAAGTGAACAAAATGCAAGGACAAATGAGTAAAGAGAGAAATAGAAATTCTAAGAAATAATTAAAATAAAATATTATGTATTAGAAACACTGTGACAGAAATGAAGAATGCTTTCAGAAGGCTCGTCAGTAGATTGAATAAGGCTGAGGAAAGAATAAGAGAGCTTGAAGATATGTCAATAGAAACTTCCAAAACTGAAATGCAAACAGAATAAAGAATGGAAAAAAAAAAGAGAGACAAAATAGCCGAGAACTATGGGACAACTACAAAAGGTATAAGATACAAAATAACAGGAATACTAGAAGGAGAAGAAACAGAGAAAGGAACAAAAGAAATATTAATAATAATAATAGCTGACAATGTTCCAAAATTAATGATAGACACCAAACCACAGATCGAGGAAGCTCAGAGAACACCAAACAGGTTATATAACCCCAAATTTATACACAGGTATAACATATTCAAACTACAGAAAATTAAAGAGAGAGAGAAAATACTGAAAGAAACCAGAAGGGAGAAAAGTCTTACCTATTGAGGAATAGGTATAAAATTACATTGGACTTGTCTTCAGAAACCATGAAAGCAAGAAGAAAGTGGAGGCAAGTATTTAAAGTTGTGGAAGACAAAAGAAAACACCTAGAATTATGTCTCTGGTGAATTATCATTCAAAAGCAGAGAAACAAAGCCTTTCTCAGAAAAACAAACGAGCTTCTGTGTGTTTAAAGTGTATGGCAAATATATGGCATAACTCTGAGTTATTATTCAATAAATGGTGACTATTTTTAACAACAAATAGAAAAACATGAAGCAATCATATTTTGTGTAGGCATGTGCCAAGTACTGTGCTGTGTACTTTTGTATAATTTTTACTTAAGCCTCATCAAACCTTCTTACAGTTAAATAACTAAAATGAAGAAATTTTAACTGATCTCTAGTGAAAATAAACATTTCATAAAAAAACAGAAAACTCATAGGAAATCCCATTCTCAAAGGGTATAGAGATCACTCAACAAATTGAGAGTAAAATATATTTAGCTGATAATAACTAGATATACAGCCAAAAAACTGTATTTAGAGGTTTTAAAATAAACATTATGAGTAAAGTCATGTTTAATGAAGTTTCTTGAAATGTACATATTCATATAAAAAAGAACGTGGTCAAATCCATATCCATTGACAGTAAAATAGTATAATTTCATTTATCTTAAACCTGGCTGCACTTTCAGTGATTTGACACCAACTTCTTACCTTTTCAGCACTGAGTCTTAAGCTGAACCTCATAAATCAGCAAATAATTTGAGTGTCATTTCTCAATTTTTCCATGAATGGTGTGCAATTCTAGATGTGTTGGAGAGAAACTAATTCACAGCATACAATGGACACCTTGGGGCACTAAAGTTTAATTCTCTCAGGGTAACTAGTTGAAAGACTGTGCCTGGACCATTAAGTCAGAGTCTCTGGAAGTAGGACCTAGCCATCATGTGTTTCTTAATATATGGTTTGTAATTTTTGTTTCATGAGATCTTCATAAGTTCCTAGTGGAAAATCTCAAATTCATAGTATGTTTTCTAATATGACAGCTAGCATAGGAGTTTAACAGATATGAAATTTATGTAAATCTTCATCCAGATGAAGAAATTGTGAGACTGATTCCATGGATGTCTATGAGGGTAAGTCCCAAATCATGGGGGAAGGATAATGGGTAAAATAATCCATAATTCCATGTAGAGTTAGTAATAAATATAACAATTCATTTCTGTTGGTAATATTCTTGTACAATGAATTGAAGACTCCAAAATTTTCTTTTCTAGGAAACTGACAGGTAGAACAAATATGTCCAAAATTTTTGCATGAGATTCTGCTTTAATTAACAAAGTACATTTGTTTATTTATTTAATGCACATTTTTTAAAGAGGCCTTCTAGAGAAAGTGTTGTGATTCCCTAAGTAGCAGATGGTCTTGTGAAATAAAATACGAGTAGAGATAGACATGAAGAGGGAGACATGTTGATATCCTGGGATGGTCACAAGGGGCAATCTCATATACAACTCGGCATACATCTCAGGGCGGAAAGTAAGTTGAGGGTTCCCCTCTTCTATCCAAATGGAAAGGACTGTCTGGCTCACTGCTCCCTGTGAGAATCTAACAAAAGCTACTGATTTCTCACCAGAAAAAAAAGCAACTACACACTATATTTTGCACGCATTTCAAAGTTTCACCAACTTACTGAAGTCTATACGTGGAATCCACATGAAAATATCCTGCCAGTTTTGTTCCAGGAATAAGTTACTCAGAATGCTTGCTTTGTTTCTGAATTATGACTATTATTTTAAGTGTGTTTGACATTTTTGATCATGTTTACCAGTTATTAGCATGAAAATTTAAGAACGTAAACATTCAGATCCCGTTCTATTAAATCAAATATCTCTTAGGGCTTATTATATGTGATATTTTTCTAAATGTTTTAAAAGTAAGCATGTGTGTCTTATTTCTGTGTTTTTTCTTCTTCACAAGATTTTAAAAAATTCTGTGCGTATTAGTCAGATACACAGATTATGATAAATTAAGATCAATTTAACTGCCTGACGTAAATATCAAACTTCAGAAAAAATTAGTCAGATGGGTTATTTGGCCCCATATAGATATAGAGTATATAATAATAGATTTATTTATTTGAGGCTTTGGGTATGAATGTTTCATTGCAATTAATCAAAATGGCTATATATATAAAAATGGTCTTAATCATCTTTATGCAGTTTGAATTTTATAAGTAGACATTTATGTGTATATATAGAAAGAGTATTACTTTTTTATCTACTATTCTTTTGAAAGTTTTTCTGAATGAAGTGGAAAGTGGGGGGAGTTAATTATAAAATATCTTTGAAACAATGCCTCCCATAATTTCTTTGCATGTTATGCCAGTGTGCAGAAATTGCCTCAAAAATGCTGTGTTGTGTGATGTATTTTAATGAGTGACAGACATCATAGTTTAGGATTTGTGGGATCTCATATATATATATTTTCATATTTTTTTATTAAAAAGTAATATCCAACAATATGAAGAACAATACAATAACAAAATACTAAGTCACTTTAATTCATCAAAATCTTCTTACTTTAATAATAAAATATAGGGGAAGACTTCCAGATTGGCTGAATGAACACAAATGTAAACCATCCCTCCATAAAACAATAAGATAACTGGCAAAAATTGTCAAAATTCACTCATGAAATTAACAAAAGACTTATCACAATCTGAGGAGCATTTATTCAGAAAAACAGCTGAAACTCCATAAGAAGAACCGAGTTTTGACCTACTATCTCCCTCTCCTCAGGTATGCAGTAGCCTTAAAAATCAGCAGCCTTGCAACTGCATTAAATGCGGAAACCAGCAGCCTTGCAACCACTGGAGAGGGAAGATGAGATTTGGAGCCATTAAAAAAATCCAATCCCCACAGCACTGTCACTATTTGACCTGGTTTCCAAGTCCCTGGAAAAGACCCATTTACAGGATGCTGTCATCATTTGATGTAACCAAGAGCTCTCTTCATGGAAAAGCCCTATCTCCAAGGTATCTGTTGTAATAAAACACTGGCAATTGTTTGACATCACAGTTGCCTAAAGCTGCCTGAAGCAGTAGGACAAAAAAAGAGCCTAACCAAAAACTTAGAAGGAAGATCTAGGGAAAAAGATGTATACAGAGGGCTTTGAAAAGCTCTTACATATCACTGGGCATCTAGGGTAACATGCATATGGGCAGGGTTATGTGCACACCTAGGAAAGAAATGAGAGGGTCCAGATCTCTCATCTCTTGCTGACCATAAGGATCTGAGCAAGGAGAAAGTGAATGTTAAAGCTGAGTTATAAACTGCCTACCTGTTGAAGGCATGACAAAATACACACATAGAGCCCTTCAACAAATTGTGGAGGATTTATTGATTCAAAAATATAAAGAAATCTTTGACCATTAGCTGGCTATTACATTAACTGAGCAGAGAATTCAGTAGCCACAAAGGAGATATAAACTTTATAGAATTATTTTAGGAAAGTCACCAAAAAAAAAAAAAAAGGAAAAAATACCAATAACAATAAACCCTGAGGAGGGGGACGATATGATTTCTAGAGTTGACACATTATGTTTTCTAAAGTACCTAGTTTTCCACAAAAAATTATGAGATAGGAAAGGACACAAGAATGTAAAATCTACACACTGTGAGGGATGGGGAGTAATCAGTAGAAACTTAACACTAGAGGGCACAGATTTTGAACATATTAGAGAAAGAATTTAAATCAGCTATTAAAAATATGCTCAAATGGGCCAGCCGCAGTGGCCTAGTGTGTAAGTTCGGCACACTCTGTCCCAATGGCCGAGGTTTGGTTCCTGGGCACAGACCTACACCATTCATCTGTCAGTGGCCATGCTGTGTGGTGGCTCACATACAAAAAGAGGAAGATTGGCAGTGGAGGTTAGCTCAGAGTGAATCTTCGTCAGTAAAAAAAAAAATAAGTTCAAAGAACTAGACGAAGCCATTTATAAAATATTAAAGGAAAATATGATAACAATGCATCATCAAATCAAGAATATCAATACAAAGATAGAAATTTTATGAGAGCCAAGTAGAAATTCTGAAGTTGCAAAGAACAATAACTGAAATGAAGGTTTCATTAGAGAGTTTCAATATCAGATTTGAGTTAGCAGAAGAAGGAATCAACAAACTCAAAGATAACTCGGATGAGATTATTCAATCCCAGCAACAGGAAAAAAAAATTAAGAGAAATAAACAGTCTTAGAGATCTGTGGGACACCTTCAAGTATACCAACATTTTCATAATGGGAATGTCAGAAAGGGAAAAAAATATAGAGTATTTGACACACAATGGCCAAAAGCTTACCAAATTTGAAGAAAAACATGAACCTGCACATCCAAGAAACACAAAAAACTCACAATAGAAAAAAACTCAAGGAGATTCATGCCTTGAATCATCATAGTCAACCTTTCAAATTCCAAACACAGAGATAATCTAGAAAACACTAAGAGAAAAGGATTCATTATGTACAAAGGAGCATCAGTACTAGTAACAGTTGGCTTCTCATCAGTAAGCAAAGAGACTAGAAGGCAATGGGATGATATTTTAAAATGCCAAAAGAAAGTTTATCAATCATGAATTCTATATTGAACAAAGCTATGCTTGAAAATTGAATGGGAAATTAATACACTCCCAGATGAACAAAAATTGAGAATTTGTTGCTAGAAGAACTAACTTATAAGAAATACTAAAGAAAGTCCTTTATGCAGAAATGAAAGGATGCCAGATAGTAACTTGAGTCCATATAAAAAAAATAAATAGTACCACTAAAGATAGTTAAATATAAAAGAGTATAAATGCATATTTTTTCATAATCATTTTCTTCTCCTACCTTATTTCAAAAATTACTGAATATGTTCCAGTTCAAGATGGTGACACAGGAAGATCCTGAACTCACCTCCCATGGACACATTGAGTCTACAGCTACATATGGAAAAATTTCCTCCTAAAAAACCTGAAGCCTGGCTGAGTGATGACTACACATTGGGTAAATGAGAACCACAGGGAACCACGTCAAAGCAGGCAGAAGAGGCTAGGACATACTCTTGCCATGAACCCTGTCTCCAGCATGGCAACCCACAACTGGGAGGGAACACAAAACCCAAAGCTTCTCCCGGAAGAGTGAAGATCAAATCCTACATTGGGCAGCCCAACCTTTAGGACAAACACTTGAGAGACAAGCACACAAAACATCTAATCTTGAAAACCAACAGGGCTCTCATCCCAAGACCCATAAGATGGTAGCAATCTGAGGAATACCTCTTAAAGAGCTCGTGTGCTCAGACTGACTCACCCCAGGACCCAGCTCAGAGGCATCTGATGGCACTCAGACTTAAAGTGAAGGACACTCCCCTGTTTATATTAAAACCTTGGCCTGAGTCAGCCCTGATGGCCTAGTGGTTAAAGTTCTGTGATCTCACATCTTTGGTGGCCCGGGTTCAGTTCCCAGTCATGGAAGCACACTACTCCTCTGTCAGTCACCACGCTATGGTAGTGGCTCACACAGAAGAACTAGAAGGACTTACAACTATGATATACAACGATGCACTGGGGCTTTTGGGAGGAAAAAAAAAAAGAGGAAGATTAGCAAGAGATGTTAGCTCAGGGCGAATCTTTCCCTGCAAAAACCCCTCAACCCTGCAAAAACACACATCTAGGAACCTGTTGGAATAATCTCTGAGAATGGAGACTGGTGGAAGCTATCTTCACATTCTCCTTTGCTGCACTTCAAAGCACCAATGTCTCCCAGAAGGGATCCTTTACCCATGTCTGCTGCCCTGATTTTTGTAGCTACCACTCAGGGGATGCTTCTTGATCACCTGGCTCTAGAGGCCAGGGGAGCTTGTGTTTCTGGTCACACAGAGTTGTAATGATTGGTGTTACCCAGAAAGGAGCTCATACCCTTATCTGGTGCCCTGATTTTTGTGACTGCTATGAGGAGACACCACTACACTGCCTGGCTCTTGTGGCCAGTGGGGCTTATGCTTGTGGGTTCCATAGGACTGTAATCTACAGAGAAAAAGTTCTTAAACAGCTACCACCCCTGGGGCACAGCAAGAGGCAACAGACCCAGGAGATCATTCTTTCTGTGAAGGAGGCCAATTAACTAATCATAATGACTGTGGCCCTGAGGTGCAGGTTTCTAATTAAACACACATCTAGGGGCTGATAGTAATCATTTCCAGAGACCTCAGAAGGCAGGTGCTACCTTCACACTCACCCTCTGCCACACTCCAGAGTGCCATTGTCTCCTGGAGGGGAGCTTTACATGCGTCTGGTGCCATTTTTACGGCTAATGCCAAGACGATGCCCTTTGATCATGTGGGTTTTGTGGCTACAGGAGCTTGCATTCCTAGGTCCTACAGGATTGTGACTATTGGAGGAATGGTTCTTGGCAGGCTACCACCCCCGGGGTGCTGCACAGACAGTGGGCTGAGGCACAACCCCAGTCTTTCTGTGAGGGATGCTACTTTGTTTGTCCTGGAGCTTTGGACTGAGTGGCAGGCTTCAGGTTTGGCACACTTTTAGTGGTCTTTGAAGCTGCTCTCAAGGAACATAGGCAGTGGATGCCATCTTGGTACTCTCCCTTTGCCTTGCTCCAGTTCACCGGTATCTCCCAGTAAGGAGTTTATATACTTGGCCTGAGCCAGCCCCAACTGGGAGCCCCAATTTTTGCAATTGCTACCCAGGGGCCTCTAGGTTGCCTGGCTCTAGCAGGGCTTATGCTTGCAACCCCTCAGGATGGAATATATTTTCATACTTTTAAAAGCTGCTGCCCGAGGCTTTCAGTCAGCGTGACTCTAGCTGCTGTGATCCTACCCTTTGGGACACTGACAGGTCTTGGCACATCCTCACTACTTGGAGCTATTAAAAATATAGTAGGCTGCTTGGACAAGCACAGAGATTTGGGAGATGACAAAGGCCTGGAGCACGGCTGAGTGAAAAAGTTCATCTCCTACACAAAGCCACTCCTTCAAGACTGTGAGAGGTGATTGTTTCATCTACTGTGTAAAAACCAACACAGAGAGTAAAGAAAAATGAAGAAAGAGAGGAATAAGTTCCAAATAAAAGAACAAGGTAAAACCTCAAGGGGAACAAAACAATGAAATGGAGATAAGTATTTCGCCTGCTAAAATAGTCATAAAGATGCTTTCCAAATTAGGGAGAAGAATGGAATAACACAGTGAGAACTTAAAAAAAGAGATAGAAAATATAGCAAAGTGATACCAACCAAGAGCTTGATCTGCTCACTGCAAGATAAAAGGCCAAGCAGGCAGTGGTAGAGAAAGAACTTTAACAAGTGATAAGCTAGCATATTGGAAGATGGTGGACTATTGCTCTAAAAAACCCATCTTAAAGGGGAACTGATTTGGAAATGACTTATATAAGGCAAGCAAGATTGGGGAGGGGGCTCAGAAATGTCAGGTGATGGATGACTGCAAAACATTGGGTGCTTTTCCAAAGCAGATCTACTGAATGCAACATTCCTGAGGAATCTAAGAAAACCTCAGTTACTTTTTATCTTGGACAGAAGGAACAGTTTGGGCAGAGGATATAAATTTTCTGCTAACAAGTTATTCTGTCTAATGGTTACAGATTAGTTTGCCTACATGCAGTTCTAAGCATTTTTCCAAAGCACACTGTGAGAATAAGATGGGGAGGGGAACATGTGGCCTTGGGGGCTGAAGTTCTAAGAGGTCTCTATGCACGGGTGACTGTCTCTCATATTTATTATGATATGTGAAGCTTACAATTGGTCATTTTAGCTTCTCAGTGCTCCTGCTTGATGCTTAGTCAGATGGAGGGCTGTCAGCAAGTTGCTCTCTTATCAGCGGTCCTCCCGCTGTTGTGCAAGGCAAGCTCAGAAACTTTGGTTAATTTGTTTCCCATGTGAACCCTGTGGGTACAGTGACAGTTTCATCCTAATCCAGGGAAATTTTAACTCCTTCATCCTCAGTTTCAAAAGTAACAAATAGAAGTCACAGAGCTGAAGAATATGATAACCGAACTGAAAAATACACTAGAGGGGTTCAACAACAGATTACACAAAACAGAAGAAAGGATCAGCTAACTCGAAGACAAGGCAGTGAAACTCACCCAATCAGAATACCAAAAAGAAAAAAGACAAAAAAAAAGTAAAGTTAGCCTAAGTGATTTATGGAACAACCTCAAATGGACTAACACTTGCATTATAGGACTCCCAGAAAGAGAAGGGAGAGAAAAAGGGGCAGGAATCTTATTTGAAAAAATAATGGCTGAAAAATCCCATAACTTGGAGAAGGAAACAGACATCCACATCCAGGAATCCCAGGGAGTTCCAAATAGCATGAGCCCAAAGAGACCCACACCAAGACAGATTATAATTAAAATGTCAAAAGTTAAAGACAAGGCATGGATCTTAAAAGCAACAAGGAAAAAAAAAAACTTATTATATATAAGAAAACTCCTATAAGACTATGAGCAGATTTTTCAGCATAAACTTTGCAGGTCAGAAGGAAGTGGCACAATACATTTAACGTACCGAAAGTAAAAACTTTCAATGAAGAATACTCTACCTGCAAAGTTATCATTCAGAATTGAAGGAGAGATAAAGAGTTTTCCAGACAAGCAAAAGCTAATGTGTTTCATCACCACAAAAACAGCCTTACAAGAAATGTTAAGGGGACCTCTTTAAGCTGAAAAGAAAGGGCATTAATTAGAACACACGTGAAAGAATAAATCTTACTGGAAAGGTAAATATATAGTAAAGGTAATGGATTAATTACTTATAAAGCTAATATGAATGTTAAAAGACAAAAGTAGTAAAAATAACTATGATTATAATAATTAATTAAAGGATACGCAAGATAAAAAGATGTAAAATGGTGACATCAAAAACTTAAAATGTAGGGAAAGTGAGTAAAAATGTTGAGATTTAGAATGGGATCAAACATAAGTTGTTATCAACTTAAAATAGACTTATAGATATACGTTTTTATATGTAAGGCTCAAGATAACCACAAAGCAAAAACTTGTACTAAATGCACAATAGATAAAGAGAAAGAAATATAAGCATACCACTAAAGAAAGTCATTAAACCACAAAAGGAAGAGAGCAAGAGAAGAAAGAAACAGAGAAGAACTACAAAAACAGCTAAAAAACAATTAATATGGCAAAAGTACATGCCTATCAATAATTACTTTAAATGTAAATGGACTAAATTCTCCAATCAAGAGACATAGAGTAGCTGAATGGATTAAAAAAAAAAAAACAAGACCCATCTATATGCTGCCTAGAAGAGATGCACTTTAGATGTGAGGACACACAGATTAAAAGTGAGTGATGAAAAAATATATTACATGGAAATGGAAATGAAACAAAAACTGGAGTAGAAATACTTATATTAGAAAACATAGATTTTAAAACAAAGATGGTTACAAGAGACAAAGAAGGGCATTACATAATGTTAAAGGTGTCAATCCAACGAGATATATAACATTTGCAAGTATTTATGCACTCAACATAAAAGCACCTAAATATATAAGGCAAATATTAACATACCTAAAAGGGAGAAATAGACGGCAATACAATAATAGTAGGGAACTTGAATACTCCATTTACATTAATAAATAGATCATCTAGACAGAAAATCAATGAAGAAACATGGGCTTTAAGCAACATGTTATACCAGATGGACTTAGATATTTACAAAATATTCGATCCAAAAGCAATAAAAAACATATTTTTCTCAAGTGCACATGGAACAGTTTCCAAAAAAGATCATATATTAGGCCACAAAACAAGTCTTAATAAATCTAAGAGTAACTAAATCATATCAAGCATCTTTTCTGACCGCAATGGTGTTCTCACATGAGGAAAACAAGAAAATTCACAAATATGTAAAGAATAAACAACACTCTCCTGACCCACCAATGTGTCAAAGAAGAAATCAAATGAGAAATCAAAAAAATACCTTGCGTGAAACAAAAATGGAAATGTAGCATATCAAAATTTATGGCATTTAACAAAAACAGTTCTAAGAGAGGAATTCATAGTGATAAATGTCTGTCTCAAGAAACAAGAAAAGTCTCAAATAAACAATCTAAATTTACACATCAAAAAACTAGAAAATAAAGAACAAAGCCTAAAGATTGTAAAAGGAAGGAAATAAAGATTAAAGCAGAAATAAATGAAACAGAGACTAAAAAAGCAATAGAAAAGATCAATGAAACTAAGAGATGGTTCTTTGAAAAGATAAACAAAATTGACAAACCTTTACAGAGACTTACCAAGAAAAAAAGAGAGAATACTCAAATAAATAAACCAGAAATGAAAGAGATGTTAGAACTGACACCACAAAAATACAAAGGATCATAAGAGACTACTATGAACAATTATATGCCAACAAATTGAGCAACTTAGAAGAAATGGATAAATTCCTAGAAACATACTACCTGCCAAGACTGAATCACAATGAAATGGAAAATCTGAACAGACTGATGTCCAGCAAGGAGATTGAATCAGTAATCAAAAATCTTCCAACAAACAAAAGTCCAGGACAATACAGATTCACTGGTAAATTCTATCGAACATTCAAAGATACATTAATACCAATACTTCTCAAATTCTTCCAAAAAAATAGAAGAGAGTGGAACTCTTCCAAACACGTTTTACGAGGCCAGCATTAACCTGATACCAAAACTGAGCAAAAATGTCACCAAAAAAGAAAATTACAGGCCAATATGCCTGATGAACGTAGATACAAAAATCGTCAACAAAATATTAGCAAGCTGAAGTCAACAATACATTAAAAGGATCATAAACCATGATCAAGTGGGATTTATTTCAGGGATGCAAGGATGGGTCAGCATTCACAGTCAGTTAATGTGATATATCACATTAACAAATGGCTGCCCCAGTGGTGTAGTAGTTAGGTTCACATGCTCTGTTTTGGCAGCCCATGGTTCACGGCTTCAGATCCCAGGTGTGGACCTACACACTGCTCATCAAGCCATGCTGTGGCGGTGTCCCACATACAAAGTAGAGGAAGATTGGCACAGATGTTAGCTCAGGGACAATCTTCTTCACCAAAAGAAAAAAAAAAAAGAAAGAAAAAATGAGAGATAAAAGAATCACATAATCATCTCAATAGATGCAGAAAAAGCATTTGACAAACTTCAACATCCATTTATGATAGAGACTCAATAAAATGGGTATAAAGGGCATGTACTTCAACATAATAAAGGCAAGCTCACAGCTAACATGATACTCAGTGAAAAGCTGAAAGTTTTTGTCTAAGATCAAGAACAAGACAATTATGTCCACTGTTTTTTTTCTTTTTTCTTTTTTAAACACCTCTTTTTATAATTAATTAATTAATTTATTTATTTTTTCCCCCCAAAGCCCCAGTAGATAGTTGTATGTCGTCGCTGCACATCCTTCTAGTTGCTGTATGTGGGACGTGGCCACAGCATGGCTGGACAAGCGGTGCGTCAGTGCGCGCCCGGGATCCGAACCCGGGCTGCCGGCGGTGGAGTGCACACACTTAGCTGCTAAGCCACGGGGCCGGCCCCAATTATGTCCACTCTTGCCACTTTTATTCAACATAGTATTGAAAACTAGCCAGAGAAATTAGGCAAGAAAAATAAATAAAAGGCATCAACTGGGCTGGTCCAATGGTGTAGTGGTTAAGTTTGCACCTTTCACTTTGGTGGCCTGGGGTTCACCAGTTTGGATCCTGGGCATGGATCTACTCACTGCTCATCAAGTCATGCTGAGGCAGCATCCCACAGAGAAGAGCTACAATTCTACAACTATGATACACAACTACGTACTGGAGCTTTGGGGAGAAAAAAGAAAAAGAGGAATATTGGCAGTAGATGTTAGTGCAGGGCCAATCTCCCTCAAAAAAAGAGAAAATACTGACTATGTGACCACAGGCATAGTTTAAAAAAAAAAAAGGCATCCAACTTGGAAAGAAAGAAGTAAAACTGTCACTATTTACAGATCACATGGTGTTATATACAGAAAATCCTCAAGAATCCACATAAAAACTACTACAACTAATAAATTCAGTAAGGTTGCAGGATTCAAAATCAACACAAAAATCTGTTGCTTATCTTTACACTAATAATGAACTACAAGAAAGAGAATTAAGAAAACAATCCCATTTATAATTGCACCAAAAGGAATAAAATACCTAGGAATAAGTTTAACTAAGGAGGTGAAAGACCTATATATTGAAAACTACAAGAAATTAATGAAGGAAATTGAAGACGACACAAAGAAGTGGAAAGATATTCTGTGCTTGTAGATTAGAAGAATTAACATAATTAAAAAGTCCATACTACCCAAAGCGATCTACACATTCAATACAATCCCTATCAAAATTCCAATGGCATTTTTCACAGAAATAGAGCAAACAATCCTAAAATTCGTATGTAACCATGAAAGATCCCAAATAGCCAAAGCAATATTGAAAAAGGAGAACAATTCTAGAAGCATCATGCTCCCTGATTTCAAACTATATTACAAAGCTATTAATTAAAACAGTATAGTATTGGCATAAAAACAGACATATAGATCAATGGAATGGAATGCAAAGCCCAAAAATAAATCCACATATATATATATGGTTAAATAATTTATAACAAAGGAGCCAAGAAGATACAATGGGGAAAGGACAGTCTCTTCATAAATAATGTTGGGAAACTTGGACAGCCACATGCAAAAGAATGAAATTGGACCACTATCTTATACCATACAAAAAAATTAACTCTAAATGGATTACAGATTTGAACGCAAGGCAGGAAACCATAAAACTACTAGAAGAAAACATAGGAGGTAAACTCTTTGATATAGATCTTAATGATAATTTTTTAAATTTTATTGAGGTCATAATAGTTTATAACTGTGAAATTTCAGTTGTACATTATTGTTTGTTGATGGCGATGATTTTTTGAATCTGACACCAAAAGCAAAAGCAACAAAGGCAAAAATAAATGAATGGGACTACAACAAACTAAAAAGTTTCTGCATAACAAAGGAAACCATGAACAAAATGAGAAGGCAACTAACTGAATGGGAGAAAATAATCACAAATCATATATCTGATGAGGGGCTAATATCCAAAATATGTAAAGAACTCATACAACTGAATAGCAAAATACCAGATAATCCAATTGAAAAATAGGCAGAAGATCTGAATAGACATTTTTCAGAAGACATACAGATGGCCAACAGGTACATGAAAAGATGCTCAACATCATTAACCATCAGGGAAATGCAAACCAAAATACAATGAGATACCACCTCACTGTTAGAACGGCTCTTATCAAAAAGACAAGAAATAGCAAGTGTTGGTGAGGATGTGGGAAAAAAAGAAAGCTTGTGTACTGTTGATGGGAATGGAAATTGGTATAGCCACTATGGAAATAGTATGGAGTTTTCTCAAGAAATTAAAAATAGAACTATCATATGATCCAGTAATTCCATTCTGGGTATTTATTCAAAAAAATTGAAAACACTAATTTGAAAAGATATATGCATCCCATGTTCATTGCAGCATTATCTATAATAGCCACGACATGGAAACAATCTAAGGGCCCACTGATGGATGAATGGATAAAGAAATTGTGGTACATATATACAATGAAATATTATTCAGCCATAAAAAAGAATGAAATCCTGCCATTTTTGACAACATGGATGGAACTCAAGGGCATTATGCTAAAAGTGAAATAAGTCAGACTGAGAATGACAAATATTGTATGATCTCTCTCACATTTGGGATCTAAAAAATAAAACTAGGCTCATAGATACAGAGAACAGATTGATAGTTGCATGAGGTGAGGGCTGAGTGGTGGGAGAAATGAGAACTTTTTTTTTTGTTCAAGTAGATTGAATAAACATTAATAAAAACTGCATAAAGCAATAATTAAAAAATAGTATTGATGGACTTACAATGTATAAATATGTAATTTATATATGGCAGTAATAATAAAATGAAATGGATATGTCTGTGTTCCTACAATTCATATCACTAATCTCATCAAAGCTGTACTTTGGTAGGATTAATTTGACATTCAAGAAAAAGTTAAGGCTCTTTCTAGACAATTTTTTCCTTATTAACAGGAAGCTATGTTTTCCAAAAAGAAAACCAACTATAAACATAACATATTGAAATGAAGTAAGAAACTCAGACACCACAAGGCTTGAGTAAGTTTTTTTGGGAAAACACATTTTCCTACGTCCACTTTCTGAATGGTTTCCCTAAAAAATACTTGAAAAAAATCTCTACCCATTCTATCCATAAAACAGTGCCTCATCTGTTGAATAAAAGAATTATTTTTTTGATGCTCAGTTAGTGAGAGGAATGTTAATGAATGCATTTAATATGTTTATTCTAATGGCCTATATGCCAAGAATTATCAACCAGAAATCTTTTTCAATAGGAATCTTTTAACTTGTATTTTTATATTCTAAGTTGTCTATCTTCCCTAGATGATTTTTAAAATTCATTTGGTAAACAATCACTGAATATTGTATACATGTACTCCTATGCTAAGATCTTCCAATATGAACATGTATAAGTCATTAAAGTTACTTACAGAAAATAACATGCATGTATGTGTGCAGTGTATAAAGTAACATTGAAATCCATTAAATAGCTTCCACTTCTATCTGGGAGATCAGGGAAATACAAATTTAGTAAATTTTGAATAATAAGTACGAATTTTGTCTTCATAGAGGACTACATTAGGTCAGAGAAAGCATTCGAAACGGAAGCAACTTTTTATGTATAACTAATATAGATATACTACAACTTTGGTAACTTGCATGCTTTATCATTTTAGTACGTTATGAGCAAGTTGGCAAACCAAATTTATTGAACACTTACTATATGCTAGTTTGTTTGAGACATTTCTAAATAAATAAACAAATAAACAAATAGCATCATTTTATTTAATTTGTGAAATAAATATTATTGGCTCAAAATGCAGTTCTCTTTCCATTAAGTCAGATTGATTCACATAGGGTTGTGGAAAGGCATGCTCAATCAAGAGCAATAAATAATTCTATGTTTCCGGGGAGCAGAGTCTAGACTGCTTGGAGAAATAGAGTGGAGGGATAGAGGCAATATAATCAGATTTCCTGTAAGTAAATTCTGACTTATCCTGTGTATTATTTTTCTATGCTGTGCAACAAATTACCACACACATAGTGGCTTAAAACAACATACATCAACGAGCTCATAGTTCTGCCAGTCAGAAGTCCAGGCACAGCATAGCTGGGTTCTCTGTTCAGTTTCTTTTCAGCCTGAAACCAAGGTGTTGGCTACACTTAGATTTGGCTGCAGGCTCTTAGGATGAATTCACTTTCATGTTAATTCAGGTTATTGGCAAAATTCAGTTCCTTGTGGCATTGCTTACGGGCTATCTTCTGTGGGTTACTCTCACTTTATTGAGGCCACTCTGAGATCCTTTCCACACGACCCTCTCTATCTTGTTAACCAAAAGAGAACTTTCTCTCCTGTCTAATCCCTATCTTGTTTTATTCTCTCTGACTTTGTATCATTGGCTTCAGTAAGGCACCCGTCCTTTTTCAGGGTTCAGCTGATTAGGTTAGCCAACCCCCCGTCCCCCGCTCCCGAAGATCATCTCCCTTTATTAAAATAAACTGTGCCAAATAACAACCTAATACCAGGAGTGAAATCGATCATATTTACAGATCCAGGGATTATACAGTGTATGGAAACCAAGGGATGGGGATCTTGGAGGTCATATTAACATTCTGCTGACCACACCCTGTGATTTAGCGCAAGTCATTTAAGCTTGTAATGCTAATTTCCCCGTAAATACGATGCAAGTGCTGACCTCATAGGGCAGTTGGGAGAGCTTCCAAGGGCAATATATGAAAGTATTTAACACACTATCTGGACAACAATAAGCATCCAATAAATGTTAAAAATTACTATATTAGTTTCAGTGTTCTTTTAATGAGCAAATTAAACGATAAACAATGTAATGCTTTAACAGTGAGAATCTAAATATTTTAGTACACATATTTTATGAGTCAAAGAGAAAAAAAAAGTTGATGCAGCTGGCAACTTCAGTTAAAAAATAATCTGTATGATTTAATCGTTCTTAAATTTTTCTAAGAATGAAGCATCTTGATAGGAATGAGAAATCAATAAAAAAAATAAAAATTTCTACTCCCACTTGAATCATTCTATTAATGCTCATGAGATTTTAGTCTAAATCTAATTCCTTTCACTTTAATTCCTCATTAAACCAAATACTGGTTCTATCTGTGGCATAATTGAACATAGGTTTTTTTTTTTTTTTTGGAGGAAGATTAGCCCTGAGCTAACATCTGTTGCCAATTATCCTCTTTTTGCTGAGGAAGATTGGCCCTGGGCTAACATCCGTGCCCATCCTCCTCAACTTTATATGTGGGATGCTGCCTCAGCATGGCTTGACAAGCAGTGTGCTGGTCCACGCCTGGGATCCGAACCTGCAAACCCCAGGCTGCTGAAGCAGAGCGTATGAACTCAACTGTTATGCCACCGGGTCAGCCCCTTGAACATATTCTTTATGAGAAAGTAGCAATCATTGAATTCACCACTTACTTACTGAATATGGATTGGATATTATTCTTCATCTTGCTTGCTAAACCAGGCTACTATTGCAAGGCTGGCTGCTATTGAGAAATTTTGTGGTTGATTTCAAACAAGTCAGCTGAAAAATATGATCTATTAAAATATCCATATGCTTGTTAAAATTGTGGGTGAGCACATGGTAGAAATTCTACTCATTAAAAGAAGATAATTATTTTTACATTAATATGATATATGGCTACAGCTTTAGAAGATTTGGGCACAATAACATATGCTTCAACATTAAAATATCCTCCTAATGCTAAAGGTTTCCAATTTCATGACGTGGGATAGAGAGAAAGGATATTTAAAATGTTAGAAATAAAGGAATGATCATTTCTTTATAACATCAGATATTAATCAGCTTAAATGTTAATTCTGAAAGGAGGATTTTAAAAGAGCTGAAAGCAAAATGCAAATTAATTTGGGATTCTGCAACTGCTTTTTGACATTTTAGGTAATCAGTTTGTTACCTGTGAAATGGGAACAATATATGTACTTCTCTGCTTTACTCTTTATGGGGAAGTAGTTTGTTAGGCTTATTAAAGTAACATCTATAAGGATTCTCAACATGCCTTATCTGCTTAGAATAAAATTCTTTGTAAATAAAAATCTTATAGTGTATACCTTTCTATGACAAATCAAATATATTATTCAAGGTTTATTTGCTATTTTAAAAAGTCGGTTCCAAATGTTGAGACACGGTTCAGCTTCAAGGCCTGAGGTCTGTCTTCCACCAGAACTATAACTGTAACAGTTTAACCAGTCCCATAGCCTCTTGGGATTTCATTTTTTGCATTTACACATTAGTAGTATATTAATTCTTAGGCTTTCTTCCCTAGGTAGGTGAGGATCAAAACAAGATAACTATAAAAAGATTTGAAAGACTGTAATGTATTAAAAAATGAAATAATTAGCACAAAAATATTATCAGTACAAAACTATGTTTCTTATAGATAGAATAGATCTGATCCATAAATAATGAGATTAAAAGGTAATTAGACTGCATTTCATCTTCCAAAAGCTTTAGCATAATATAACTATACTGTATACAGTCAAGCACTGCATAACAACATTTCAGTCAATGACAGACCGCATATATGATGGTGGTCCTGTAAAATTAGTACCATATAGCCAGGTGTGTCCTAGAAGGTATCCCCATTATTAAGCGAAGTGTGATTGTATATCATAAATATTGAGTTTCCCTCTTTCTTTTTCCTGTTCACCTCTTGCTTCCTACTGGAGTAAAATTATAATAGGTATAGATGGTTTAAACTTTTCTCAAATGTTTCCAAAAACTTTAGTTTGAGAGGAAATAACCAGACACAATTATCTTAAATGTGAAGGGAAACTTTTATTGCTTTAGAAGGCATGGGTCAAGCATCTTTCCAAGAGTCTAAAGAAAAGAAACCCAATGCCAAACAAATTAACACTCTCTAACCTCATTTTCCTTCTCTTCTTACAAAACTCTGTGTGCCTGAAGTCCTTATTGAAAATTCAGAATATATAATTACTTAACTTTTTACTAGAACAAACATGGATGATTTGAATAACGTAAACAAACCTTAGATGTTACATAATAGTAGCATTTGGTTGTATACGGCCATGCACCACTTAACTACAGGGACATGTTCTGAGAAATGCGTCGTTAGGTTATTTCATCGTTGTGTGAACATCATAGAGTGTACTTACACAAACTTAGATGGTATCACCTACTACACACCTAGGGTATATGGTACTAATCCATGGGACCACTGTGGTATATGCAGTCTGTTGTTGACCAAAACATCATTATGCAGTACATGACTGTATTGTAAAAAACACGTTTTTTATTGGTAGAGATAAACATTTTAAATGGATCAAAATGCAGCAATACTTAAGATTAAAGTAAGATAATCGTGTATGTTTAGAATGAGAAATTGGTGGTACCTTAATCATAACCCAATCCAAAAATGACTAAAGATTATTTTCAAGTAAGGCAAGAGATATCTTTGACCTCAAGAACCTGTCATGTAAACATATTGATTTAAACATGAATCTTTTTATTTGGTGACCAAAATAGGTTTCCATAATGTTAGTTCTTAATTAAATGGCCTGCAGAACAGATCTGTACTGTCACCAGGTTGTCAGACTTTTGGTTAAAAGAGGAGATGGTTTTTCATTAAATACCCAAGATTAATCTCGCCATCACGTTGTATCTAATGTTGAAGCTCTTACACTAATTATTCCATTTAAGTTGACATGTCTTAGGACTGCTTTGAAAGTATGTGCAAGGAAAAAGAAATTAGTTTTTCTTGATAGGTTTTGCTGCTCCTCACAAATTGCCTCTGCTTTTCCTTACTTCCTAATAGGATCTATTACTTGAAATTTTACTCTATACAGTGATTGAACAAAACTGTCTGGGAAACAAAGTTTGCCTTTAGTGTTCTCCTCCCTTTGTGGTGGGTCCCTTATCTCCTTAGAAGACACAACAGCAGCCACCGAGTAACTACTCGGGTACAGCATAAAGAACATGTGCACTGCACTCAGATATACCTGATTCTCAGTATCAGTTTCTGTTCTGTGCCCTTGATTTTGGCAAGTTACTTAAACCCTCAGAGCCTCAATTTCCTCATCTATTAAATTATATAACTTGCAAAATCATTGAGAGGATTAAGTGAGACTCTATACATATTTGGGACATAGTAAATAGTCATTAAATGGCAGCTATTATAAGAAATCATCTTAGGCTGCTCTTGCATTCTTTTATCCTTCTGTGGTTCCCCACTACTCAGAGAAGTTTGTGGTCATGAATTTTTGCTAGACCTCATAATTTTCATGAATTTATCATATACTCAAAGCATTCTCTTCTTCTGCTTCAAACTCAGTGGGAAAGAGGAAGAAAAGTATTTCTAGGTAATCCAAATGAAACTTAATAGTTTCTTTCTGGAGATAACTCTCCCATTTTGTTAGATAACGCAAATATAATACAAACATCTGCGGTTCATGGTTTGCTTAGTATATACCAAGGATCATGTCTAAGGTTTTGAGTACATTGTTTCATTCAACTCTAAAAACAACTCTGAAAGGTAGGTATCATTTTCCTATTTAAAGAGGAAAAAATGGAGACTCACAGAGGCTGAGTAGATTGCCCCAATCACCCAACTGGTGAGCAGTGTATCCGATATTCAGACTTAAGTTCTTAACAATCAGTATCCCTCGAATAAAAGATTAAAATGATCAAAAATGACAATCTCCTTAGGAGTGAACTGTTGTATGTCTATGTTTTGGGACAGCTGGAGACTTTGTAGACTTGTAGACCACCATCTCCCGAACTGTGTTCTGAGTTAACAAGGTATGCAAAATTATTTATAGTTGGGTTATCAGTAACATGTTAATGTATTTTAGTACTTATATATTTATTTTGATAGCACATCAAATTCATGACTTCACAGTTAGTACTGCTTAGGGCTAGGCTAAGTAAAAATATATATAGAGGCCTGCTTGGTGGCATAGTGGATGAGTTTGGCACGCTTTGCTTCAGTGGCCCGGGTCTGCAGGTTCGAATCCTGGGCATGGATGTCCACATACACCATTCATCGAGCCATGCTGTGGCAGCGACCCATATACAGAGTAGAGGAAGATGGGCACTGATGTTAGCTCAGGGACAATCTTCCTCAAGCAAAAAGAGGAAGATGGGCAGCAGATGTCAGCTTAGGGCCAGTCTTCTTCACCCCTGCCCCCCAAAAAGTGTGTGTAACTTTAACAAATAAATAAATACAGTAACAGTACAGATGATCAACAAATATTACAAAGTTTTGAAGGTAGTACAGAAATTTCTGAAAGTTAAGAACTACTTCCCCCATACACTGTACTGTATGATAATGGGGTAGGCATAAGCCGAAATGTTTAGTTGTAAATTTGGTTTTAAATTATGGTTCCTCTTTCCTAACCGTGTAGTAAAGAAACACTATTCAAGGTCATGGTACTGACAATATTCCTCCCTTTTTTCTTACAAAACCTGAGTCTCCTATTTTTATCTGCCTCAGATGGCTTAATCTGAACTTACAGACTCTCAGCCATGGGATCCCCTGCACTTTGTTCAAAGAAAAATCATCTTATTTATATAGCGTTTCACCTACCTAAACAAAATTAAGATTTCATCATCTCTCTTCTCATAGGTCTCAGGAAACAACACCACTTTATCACTTGCTGCGTTATGTTAGAGTTATATATTCTCAGGTCTCTCCTGTAATCACATGCACATCAGTGAAAGCCTTTTCAAAGTGGAAATTATCTTTCCAATATTTTAATCTTTAAGCCTAGGACAGTGCCTGGCATATAGCAAGTTTCTTATCAGAAGAAAGGAAGTGGGAGAGTTCAGCTCAGTTTTAGATCCCCTGATATTCAGGCTTGTCACCTGGTTGAGGGAAAATTAGTCTTTAGTGTATAATTAATGAACTAAGAGGAGGAAGATACAAGAGATAAATTCCAGAGAGATTCAGCATCAAGGTCATGGAAATTTGTCTATATGGGGGAGTTTGGCAGATGGGAAAATATAAAGCAATGGGAAGAAAAATGGGGAAAGCAGAGCAGAAAAGCAGGTCTAGAGTGCAAGTTAGCAAAAGGTGATCTGAGCTGAGAATATGGCCCCAAATGTTTTCTGTTGGGAATTTGCCTCTTCACATTGTATCAGTGATGGAGCTGTTAAGTGCTCCAACAATCTGACATCATAGATGTTTCCTGAAGTCAATTTGTCTGGCAGAGGAGGCAATCTTGCTTGATTATTTATGCGCTGGAGAGAAGGGTTGTGAGCATCAGTATACACTTTTGATTATATGCTAAAGACTGTGTAACTTACTCCATTGATAAGATGTGAGAAAGATGCAATAAAAGATATACATCATTCCAATTATTCCCAGACAGACTTTCTGTTGGGTCTACTCCTAACTGGAAAGAATGAATAAAAAATGAGTCAAGTGTAACCACACAGTAGGCTGTGTAAACCAGGAATTGAGAGCTACAGTCCTGGTAGTTAGTCAGTCAGTCTCTGGTTGATTTGCCCTCAGCACTGTGCAAATCAAGCAAGCATGGAATTTTCCCAGTGTTAGAAAGCTACTGTTTTCACTTATTGGACTTCCATAGCCCATTGCAGCCAAGATAACAGTAATAGCAAAACAAAGTTGCATTGCACAGGAGAAGCTTCCTAATTTGTTTTTTAATGCCAGTAAGAAAATATCGTGTTCCAGTAGTGGTATTTTGGCATGTGGATTATAGTGGGCAGTGCTTTGTTGTACAGAGCAAACTCTGAACTGAGCTCATGAGTAGTCTCTTTCCTGCTAGGATCTTCATGTTAGTGTAAATGCATGTTGTCTTTTTGCTAAGTGTGACTTACAGGAAATGCCAGTGAAATTACCTAGGAAGCCAGCAGAGAACTCCACTGCAAACTTAGCCTCAAAGCTAAGGGTAAACTTGGACATGAATCTTTAAGCATAGTCTGAAGCTTGATGATAGTTGAACCTAGTTAGCTCACCTTATAAGAAACATGCTTGACTTTGTCCATTTTGCTAATTTTATTTTTATCAATTAAAATCATGCAATTTAGATATATGAATTTCCTCTGTTCCTTTGAGAAAATCTTTGGCCACTCTTAAGGTTTTTCTACTCAGACTTCAATCTTTTTGGCTGTATTAACTTTTAAACATTGGCTGCACAGACTTATTCCACACTCAAGATGGACATTTTTTTAAAGTCCTCGATCCCGTGCATTTATCTGCACAGCATCTTCCAGTTTTCAACATGCTTTCAAATTCACTGTTTCATGTTGACCTCACAATAATCTATGTTGTTAGTGAAGGATTTATGGTAATCTTCATTCTATTGGTGAGAAAACTGAAATTCCATGAGGTCAATTAGCTAGTTGTTGTCAAAGGTAGGTTTTGAACCAAAAAGATTTCACTTTTTGTCCATCGCTGATACCCTTTGTCTTCTATGCACAATTAGACATAAGAAGCTAATAACGAAATATGGAAAGACAAATTAAATTGGCATTTTGGAAATCTTTAGTGATGATCACTAGAACAAATTCAAATTATTTGGGAATCCTCTATGGGCCAAGAATTGTGGAACCCTCCCTTATATCTGACAAGGTGCTGTGGGCTTTTGACCTGCGTAATACTTTAGGTAACTATCTGCTGTTGGTGTTCTACACTACAAGGTGATGTAAATTCAGGAAACATGGCAGACTTGGATTTACAATTTCCCATTGGTAACCCTGTTTGAAACCCTAGTCAGGATGTGTGTCCTATATCAATGCCATGTTACTGGCATAGTGAGAATTGTGGGTTAAATACTGTCTTTCAAGAAATCATGTCAACTGGGAACCTGAGAAGGTGACCTTATTTGGAACTAAAGGTTTTACAGATGCAATTAGTTAAAAATCTTGAAATGAAATCATACTGGATTTAGGGTAGGTTCTAAATCCAATGACTGCTGTCCTTATGAGAAGAGAAGGGAACACAGAGGAAGACACACACAGAGATGGAGGCCATGTGAAGATGGATGCATAGATTAGGATGATGGAGCCACAAGCCAAAGAATGTGAGGATTGCTAGGAGCATCCAGAAGCTAGGAAGAGGGAAGGGAGAATTCTCCCCTAAAGCCTTTGGAGGGAACACGGCCTTGCTGATACCTTGATTTTCAACTTCTAGACTCCATAACTGTGAGAGAATAAATTCCTATTGTTTTAAGCCACTAATTTTAGGGTAATTTATTCTGGCATCTCTAGTAAACTAACATAGTGGGCAAAAATGTTCTGGACTAGATAGATCCTTTCCGGTTCCTGGTTTTATGTAGACAGCTCAGGTCCAACCTACTATCATATAAGACATTCTACTCTTGGCCATATCTGGGCATTAAAAATCCAAACATAGACATGTTTGGTCATGCATTTCCTATGGGTTGTTTTGGCTTCAACCCATTCTGACTACTTTAGACTTAGGTTCCCCCTTATTTGTGGCATCTACCAGTCTCATTTCCTTGTTTTGAGACCAGCAATATATTTCACGTTTTCTTTGTCGTATTTCATTCAGGATTTCTACGTGTTCATATGCTGGACTGTGAGATACAGGCAAACTTTCTGTCAACCCCTCCCCCCCATGACTTCCACTAATCATGTATCCTGGTTGGACAGCTCTAAGTTTTAAAAAAATCCCACCTTAGCCAAGGGACTAGACACAATGCAATTAGTACATGAATGTGACAATCTTTTCTTAAGATGAGAATAAAAGAATACTTTCTCAAAAGTCTTTTTCTCTTGGTGACCTAAGATGGTTTTCCTTTGTAACAAAATTTTTTAATTTTCACAGTATCTTAAAACAAACCTAAGCATATTTTGCAAAGGTACAGCTCATAGTCTCTTGAAAAAATGTCCTTATTTGAGAGCCTTGAAACTCTCAAAAGGACTGTAGCCTGTCTTTGGGGGGCTCCGTAACAGTGATGATTTTAGTGTTAACGTTCATGCTATTTGTGTCTTTAGTATCTACTCTCTGTATGCTTTTAGAGTGCAAGTATAGGTTCCCCTACTTTGGGTTTCTTGAATAAAAGGAGGGATATTTTTGTATTTCAATATTCTCTCCTTTCTTCTTTCCCAAGTCTCTTATCTGTGGGAAACCAGGACGGAATTATTTGAACTAAATATTATAGAGCAGCTGTGTTAATGAAAGCATTTGTTTTCATTTATTTTATGTGCACATACCTAAAGAGTTATGCAACAGCTATACATTTATAAATCCAATGAATGGATATCATAAATAAACACAGGAATAGACTTCAGTTAGAAACCAGAATTTGCAGTTAAAGAAATTGTATAAACTATACAAATCGGCAGGAAATTCCAGCTCTGTGAAATTTCTTAGGGCAACAGTATATCATCACTTACTTTTAGTTTGACATCATTTTCTACTTAATATCTTATACCTGAACTTTTTTGTCATTTGCAATATTACATTATTGAGTTTATTGATGCTAGTAGAGTTAGAATATGGCCTATTGAGCTATTTAGAACTGAAAAATGTCAATTTAAAAATGATATGATATGGTTACATTTATTTAACTTGTGTAAAGGAGTTGGTAAAGTATAAACAACCTTTCATACAATTACTTGGAAATAGTGAAAATACACAGATAGCAGAACCAATGTTAATAATTTTAAATAGAACATATTCCAAAGTTTCATGTCCCAAGATAACTTATACTTTGATATTTTACAAAATTTAAAATAAGTGGGAACTTCCAGTTTCAGCTCTGACCCCTAAAGGTGTTGAAGTCATAACTGCTATCCTTACAATGAGACAAAGTGGACTAACTAAAAAGCAATGAATTTCTCAGACTCATCAGAAAATGAAGTTGCAGGGCACACTGCCACCCCAAAATTTAGAGAGACATGTGAATCCAGAGAGTCACAACCGAGCTCTACCTACCTAAAGGAGAAGCCGCTGGAGTCATAAACTGATAAGAACAATTAAATTTTGATAAATTGACCAATTGGTGGAGGCCAAGTGTGAAATAGCATGAGAGTGAGAAAATCGTGGAGTCTACAGTTTGTTAGAGATCCCAGCACTTTTGTGGGATTTATCTACATTAACCCCATCAGGTTCTTAGAGTGAAGATCCAAGAAATACTCCTCATGGCTCCAGCCAGGGGCAAATACTAAACAATATGAAATACAAACAGAGCATTCTCCATAAGAAAGCCATCTCTTCAAGAAAAAATACTGTACCAAAGTCTTATCCTAGCTTGCAGAGGGGCACTGCTGCCACTCTAGCCACACTTGCCTTCCTCTCTCAGCAAAGACTGGTGGAAAGCTATACCACTGGAGGTACATTTGTGGATGTCAAAGTCTAGACACACAGGTCCACTAAAAAGCTGAGATTTAATTTTAAGATTATAGATCATTCCCCTTCCTCTCACCTTACCACCACCCCAACAGCACTCTAGTATAAAAATGGTAGATTGCAACCTGAACAGCTGCAAGATACAGACCCTATGTGAGGAGGAGCTCAGTTCCTACTATTATAACACATGGGTTTCTACTTCTTGTCTTGTCTAAGCATTAAAAGTCCAGATATAGACACATCTGGTCCCACAGATCCCATGAGTCATTTTGGCATTGACTCACTTGCTCCTCTAGGTTTGAAGTTCCTCCTCATTTCTGACACCTGCCAATTTCATCTCTTTGTTTTGAAACCAGCAATATATTTATATTTTTTGTCATATTCTAGCAAAGCCAAACTCAAAGGAAACAAAAACAAAGATACTATTGGAAATTAAAGCCTAGTATCTACAGCTACAGTAAACATTACACAACACAACTCCTAGCCAGGTTAGCATGAAAAATAATAGACAGAAAAAGAAACAGAACAGCACATCCAATAACTGTGGGATAATTCCAAAAGATATAATATGTGCCCAAGAACTTTTCAAAATTAATCTGGCACAAAGCCACATATCCAGGAAACTGAGAGGACACCAATCAGGATAAAATCAAAAACAACTTCAGTTGGCAAATATATGCAACCTTCAGAAAACCAAAGACAAAGAGATGATCTCAAAGGAATCTAGGTGGTGAGGAAATCTTACCTATAGAGGAACAAGGATAAGAATTACAGTAAATTTCTCATCAGTAAACATGGGACCAAGGATAGAGAGAATTGAAAAAGTTAATGTGTTGAAAAAAGAAAAACAACCTAGATTTTTATATCCAGTGAAATCATCCTTTAAAAGTAAAGGAGAAATCTTTTTCACACAAAGATAGGGATTTCATTGGCACCAAACCTGCCTTGCAAGAAAAATGAAAAGAGGTTCTTCAGGGAGAAGGAAAATAAAGTAGGTAAAAAACTCAGATCTACATAGAGAAAGGAAGAATATTGGAGAAGGAATAAGTGAAGCTAAAACAAAATTTTAATTTTTTTCTAATTGATCTAAAAGATAGTATAAGAATAAGCAAAATTAATAACAGCAATCTCATAAAAGATGGAATGGAGTAATTGGGAATATTCTGCTATAAAGTTCCTATACTACACATAAAGAGGTATAGTCTTATCTGAAGATGAACTTGTAGTGCTTAAAATGTATATTGAAAACTCTAGGGCAAACACTAAAAAAATTTTTGCTGTGCTAAGAAAGAAAATAAAAGGAAGTCATGTAAAATGCTCAATTGAAAACAGGGAAGCAGAAAAAAGTAGGAAAAAGAAAACAAAAAAACAACACAATAAAAAGGAAACAGTTACAAACTAAATGCAATGAAAATAAAACTTACTAAAATTTGCAGAAAGCAGCAAAAGCAGTGCTTTGAGGAGAATTTATAGCATTACATGCACATATTAGAGAATATAAAATGATCTAAAATCAAACGTTAAGCTTCTACCTTAGGAAACTAGGCAAAAAAAGAGTTATATAAGCCTAAAGCAAGCAGAAGAAAATAAATAATACAAGAGCAGAAATCAAAGAAATTGAAAACAGCAAGACAATAGGAAAAACAACAAAAGCTGGTTCTTTAAAAAGATTAATAAAATTGATAGCTTTCTAGCAAGGCTAACCAAAAACAAGAGAGAAAACTTAATTGTTACTATCAGAAATGAAGAAGGAGCCATCACTATTGATCCCATGACATCAAAAGGATAAAAAAATGTTAAGAGATTGAGGGTGTTTAGTGGATTACAGTTTTAGTCATAGACTTCTAGTGTCTACTTCAGTTGTTCATTCAGCAAATTCAGGCATTGACACGGAAGTGTGGAAGTAGTCCTGCAGAAATCAATTCAGAGTGGATGATGAAGACCTCCCAGAAAGGAAAACATCCTAAAGGAAGATGGAATGATGGTTTAAGTCAATAATGAATCTATATAGTTGTAAGAAGAAGTTTTCTGTATACAGCTTATACCCTGTTAAATACAACTGTCCTTAACACATGTCTTTATCCTTGCAATAAAAGAAGAGAGAAAAGAAGAGGAATAAAAGGGAATAAGTAAGTGGAGAGAAGAAAGACAGTTTAGAAAAGGAGAAATATGAGTAAAAATACTATCGGTCTATTTTATTGAACTCCAGCCACTGGTGCACAAACAACATGCTCCAAGAATGTGTGGAAGGTAATGTGAAGGCAAGGGAATAATTATCTCTAAGACAACCATGTGGTTTTGATACCACAAAGCAAAAAATGTCTGGGGGTGGGGGAGGAAATGGTAACTCACTCTCACAATATGGATGTTAATGTGGATTAACGTATCACTTCAGCTGAAATGCTCACTTTTTTACTTCCCACTCCCTTCCCAACCACCGAAACCACTCTTGTCACTGTTGCCAACAACAACGTCCATCTTGCCAAATCCAGTATTTTAGTCTCAGTATTCGTCTTACTCCACTCTGTGGAAGCCATTGATGAATTTGATCACATCTTCTTTCTCAAAACCCTTCTTTGCATGACTTTCAGGGCATTATATTTACTTGGATTTTATTCTACTTCCAGCTATGCCTTCCCCACCTTCATTTGGTAATTTTCATATTTTCCTTACCTCTCCCCTGAGCTTTGACCTAATACATGCAACGAGGTGTTGAACATATTTCTACTTGGATGTTTAATAAGAATCTCAAACTTAACATGTCTGAAACATCATGATTTCCTCTCCCCACTCTTTTCTCCATCTCAACAAATGGCATCACCATTGGCTCAGCCACTAAGGCCAAAGACTTTATGACCATTATTGAGTTTTTCCCCCTGCAGACCATATCATCTGCAAATCCGATCAGCTCCACTTTCAAAATGGATCAAAAATGAAACCAGTTCTTACCACCTCTACTAGTCTTTTCTTGTCCAAGCCCCATTATCTCTCCCTTGGTGAAGCAGTAGTCTTCTTACTTGTCTCTCTGCCTCCATTCTTGTTGGCCAACTATTTTCTTCAAAGATCAATAAGATGATCTTTTAGAATGTAATAAGACAGTATGTCTCTTCTCTCTTCAAAATTCTCCAATAGGGTTTCTGGTTCCACATGTAAGGAGCTCAGAAGACACCACTACATCCTCACGCCATGTTCAGCTTTATAAAATACTCCACCTGGGAATAGTAGAATACGTATTCTTCTCAAGCTCAAGTAAAAGCTGAACAGACTGAAAAACCAACTCTTCTTGGATGCACGAGAGAGGGAAGGGCACAGGGCAAACTGCTGCCCCTAAGAGTGGTGATGAAGACAGGTGAATACAAGTCATCATGGCTTACCAGAAAAGAGGGTCAAGAACGGAAGCCACCATACGAACCAATGCCAGGGTGAGCAAACCTGAACTGTAATTAACACATTGCCAGAGGCTCAGTGGGGCAACTCTGAGTGTTGAAAACTGCAGGGGTCCCAGTCATAAGAGGGGCCCCCAGATATCCTGGATATTTACCTACAGGAGCACAACCAGTGTCCCACAGTAAATTTTGAAGAAAAATCACTTTGTGTTTCTGGAGAAAGAGGGGAAGAGCCATTATGAAATACACCATAGCACTTTGTCTTAACAAGGCCTGCCCTCAGGGGAAACTAGTTAACCAGACCTAAACTGTTGGGGTATTATCATAGGCGACTGACCTGGAGGAAGGGAAATACCAACTCCAGTCAGTTGGAGCCATCCTGTCCTACCTAAGAGGAGAGGAAAAAACTGAGAAACTTGTGAAGTTCACAGTTTAGAGGCATATGCTCACTAAAAGAAACCTAATCGCAGGACCGTAGCATGTTTCTCCTTCCCCCAAACTTTACCAGCACATTACTAAGGCCTATTTACAACAGTTTCTTTTACCAAGGACATCATGTTCACCTCTCAAGAAAAAAAAATTACAAGGCAATCCAAAAAGGCAAAAAACACAATTTGAAGAGACAGAGCAAGCATCAGAACTAGACATGGCAGGGATGTTGGAATTATCCGATGGAAAATTTAAAACAATTATGATTAATATGCTAAGAGTTCTAATGGATAAAGTAGGCAGCATGTAAAACTAGATGGGTAATTAAGCAGAGAGATGGTAAACCTAAGAAAGAATCAAAAAGAAATACTAAAGATAAAAAACACTGTAACTGAAGGATACCTTTGATGGCTTGTTAGCAGACGGGACATGACTGAGGAAAGACTCTCAGAGCTAGAGATTATATCAATAGAGTTCTTGAAAACTGTAAAAACAAAGAGAACAAAAACTGGAAAAAAAAAAAAACATAACAGACTATCCAAGAACTATGGGGCAAGTTCAAAAGGTATACCATACGTGATGGGGATATCAGAAGGAGATAAAAGAGAGAAAAGAATAGAAGAAATATTTGGAAAAATAATGACTGAGCATTTCCCCAAATTAACATCAGGCACCAAACCACAGATCCAGGAAGCTCAGACAACAACAAACAGGATAAATGGAAAAGAAACAAAACAGAACAAAAACCACACACACACATACACACAAAATACTATACCTAGGCACATTGTTTTCAAACTACAAAATTATAGAAAAAATCCTGAAAGAAGCTAGAGGAAAAAACTCTTACCTATAGAAGAACAAAGATATGAATTACATCCAAATTTTCCTTAGAAACATGCAAGCAAGAAAGTATAGTGAAATATTTAAAATGTTGAGAGAAAAATACCAAAAACCTAAAATTCTGTACCCTGAGAAATTATTTTTTAAAAGTGAAGGAGAAATAAAGACTTAATAAGGCAAACAAAAATTGAGGGAATTTGTTGCCAGTAGATTACTTTACAAGAAATGTTGAAAGAAGTTCTTTAAAGAGAAGAAAAACAATATAGGTCAGAAACTCAGATATACATGAAGTAAGAAAAGCACTGAAGAAAGAATAAGTGAAAGTAAAATAAAAACTTTTAATTTTCTTATTCTATTTTTTGTGTGTGTGTGAGGAAGACTGGCCCTGAGCTAACATTCACTGCTAATCTTCCTCTTTTTGCTGAGGAAGACTAGCCCTGAGCTAACATCTGTGCCCATCTTCCTCTATTTTGTATGTGGGTTGCTGCCACAGCATGGCTTGATGTGTGGTGTGTAGGTCCGCGCCCGGGATCTGAACCCATGAACCCCAGGCTGCCAAAGCAGAGCATGCAAGCTCAACCACTATGCCCCTAGGTGGGCCCCTAATTTTCTTATTCTTAGTTGATCTAATAAATAACAGTCTGTTCAAATAATACCAGCAATGTATTTAATTATGTGTGCCTATCTATCTGTCTATCTATCTATCTATCTATCTATCTATCTATATAATATAATATTGTATATAGGCTTATGTATACTTATATATAAGTGAAATGAATGACAGCAATGATATAAGGGATAAAAGGGAAGAATTAGGATTATTTTGTTATTATGAGGTATTTACACTACCCATAAAGTGGTATAGTATTATTTGAAAGTGGACTTAGATTAGCTGTATATATGTATCAAACTCTATGGCAACAAAAAAAAGTAAAAAAAGAAGTATAACCAATATGCTAAGAAAGGAGAGAAAATTGAATCATATGGAGTGTTCAATTAAAACCACAAAAAGGAGAAAAAAGAGTGGAAGACAAAATAGGAACAAAGAAAAAGGCAGAACATAAAACCCAATAATGAATATGGTAATATTAATCCAACAATATCAATAATTACTTTGAATATCAATTGTGTAAATGAACCAATTAAAAGGCAGAGATTGTCAGACTGGATTAAAATTAATAACCAACTATATATTGTCTACAAGAAACCCACTTTAAATAAAAGACACGTATAGATTAAAAGTAAACATATGGAGGATAATTTACCATGCTAATGCTAATTAAAAGAAAGTAGCAGGAGGAGATAGAAAAAACTTCAAAGTAAGGAAATTTATAAGTGATAAATAAGGGCATTACATAATGATAAAGTGATCAATTCTCCAAGAAGACAGAACAATCCTTAATGTGTATGTAGCTAACAATAGCGTGTCAAACTCTGTGAGGCAAAAAGTAATGGAATTGCAAAAGAAATAAGTGAATTCACTATCATATTTGAAGACGTCAACACCTCTCTATCAGAAATGTACAGATCCAGTGGGCAGAAAATCAGTAAGGATAGTTAAACTCAAAAACACCATCAATCAACTGGATATAATTGACACCAATAGAATACTTTATGTAACAACAGCAGACCACACATTCTTCTCAAGCTCACATGGAACATTCATGTAGACTACATGCTGAGCCGTCAAACACACTTTAACAAATTTAAAAGAATAGAAACCGTAGGATGTCTGCTCTCAGACCACAATGGAACTAAACTAGAAATCAATAACACACAGATAACTGGAAATTCCAAAATATGTGGAAATTAAACAACACACTTCTAAATAACACATGCATCAAAGAGGAAATCTCAAGAGAAATTAAAAAATATTTTGAACTAAATGAAAAGGAGAACACAAGTTATCAAATTTTGTGTGATATAGCAAAAGCAGTTCTTAGATTAAAATTTATACCATTGAATGCATATATTAAAAAAGAAGAAAGATCTAAAACCAATAATCTAAGTTTCTCCATTAGGAAACTAGAAAATGAAGAGCAAATTAAGTCAAATTTAGCAGAAGAATTTAACAGAAGAAATACTAAAAATTAGAGGAAAAATCAATGAAATTAAACATGGGTAATCAAAAGAAAAAATCAATGAAAACAAAAGCCAATCTTTGAAAAGATCAATAAAATCAATACGTCTCTAACCAGGGTTACTAAAAAGAACAAGAAAGAGTACACAAATTACTAATATCAGATATGAAAGAGGGAACATCACTACAGATCATATGGACACACAAGGAATACTATGAACAGCTCTATGTCCGCAAATTTCATAACCTAGGTGAAATTGACTCAATTCCTTGAAAGATACAATCTGCCAAAACTCATACAAAAAGAAATAGATAATCTGAATAGGCCTATATCTAGCAAAGAAGTTTGTCCATTAATAACTGTCCAAAATAGAAAGATCAGGCCCTAATGGGTTCACTGGTGAATTCTACCAAACTTTTGTGGAAGAAATTATACCAATTCTCTACGATCTCTTTCAGTAGATAGAAGCAAATGGAATACATCCTAACTCATTCTATCAGGCCAGCATTACCTATACCAAAACCAGACAAAGACAACACAGGGAAAAAAAGCTACACACAAATATCTCTCATAAACATAGATGCAAAAATCCTTAACAAAATATTAGCAAATCCAATCCAACAATGTATAAAAAGAATTATATATTAAGACTTAGTGGGATTTGTCCCAGATATTCAACCTAATTCAACATTAGAAAATCAATTAATGTAATTCCTCACATCAACAGGCTAATATAGAAATATTACACAATCATATCAATAGATGCATAAAAAACTTTTGACAAAATCCAAAAATCATTTATGATAAAAACTATAAGTAAACTAGGAATAGAGGAGAACATCCTCAACTTGATAAAGGATATAAAACCTACAGCTAACATCATACTTAATGGTGAGAAATGTGAAGCTTTCTCACTAATAACAGGAACAAGACAAGGATATCCCCTTTCACCACTTCTTTTCAACATTGTACTAGATGTACTAGCTAATGCAATAAGATAAGAAAAATAAATAAAAAGCATACAGATTGGGAAGGAAAAATTAAAACTATCTTTGTTCGCAGATGACACAGTTGTCTGTAGAAAATCCAAAAGAATTGTCAAAAAAACCTCCTGCAACTAGTAAGTGATTATAACAAGGTTGCAAAATAAAGGTTAATATATAAAATTTAATCACTTTCCTTTATACCAGAAATGAAGAAGTGAAATTTGAAATAAAACCACCATATCATTTATATTAGGGCCTAAAAACATGAAATGCTTAGGTATAAATCTAACAAAATATGTACAAGAGCCACATGAAGAAAACTTCAAAACTCCGATGAAATAAATCAAAGAACTGAATAAATAGAGAGATATTCCATGTTCATGGATAGTAAGACTCGACATTGTCAAGATGTCAATTCATCCTAGCTTCCTGTCAATTCTTCCCAATCAAAATCTAGTGAATCCACAAAAGCTATTTTGTGGATATTGACAAACTGATTCTAAAGTTTATGTAGAGAGGCAAAAGACCCAGAATAGCCAACACAATATTGAATGAGAAGAACAAATTTTGAAGACTGACACTATCTGATCTCTAGACTTACTATAAAGCTACAGTAGTCAATACAATGTGGTACTAGCAAAAGAATAAACAGATCAGTGGAGCAGAACAGAGAGCTTAGAAGTGTAGACCCACATAAATATAGTGAATTAATCTTTGACAAAAGAGCAAAGTCAATACAATGCAGCAAAGATTGTCATTTCAACAGATGGTGTTAGAACAACTGGACAAGCACACACAAAAAAATTAAGCTAAACACAGACTTTAAACTTTTCACAAAGATTACCTCAAAATGGATCACACACCTAAAATGCAAAACTATAAAACTCCTAGAAAACAACAGGAGAAAACCTATATAACCTTTGGTATGATAATGAATTTTTATATTTGACAGCAAAGGCACAATCTGTGAAAGAAATAATTGATAGACTGGACTTCACTAGAATTAAAAACTTTGCTCCATGAAAGATAATGTCAAGAGAATGAAAAGAAAATCCACAGACTGGGAGAAAATATTCCCAAAAGACACATTTGATAAAGAACTATTATCTAAAATATACAAAAAACTCTTAAAATTCAACAATAAGAAAACAAACAACCCAATTAAAAAATGGGCCAAAGATCTTAACTGATACCTCACCAAAGAATATATACAGATGGCCAATAAGCACATGAAAATATGCTTCACATCATATGTCATCAGGGAAATACAAATCTAAACAATGAGTTACTACTACACACCAATAGAATGGCCAAAATCCAAGACACTGACAACACCAAAATCTGGTGAAATGTGGAGGAACTTGGAAATTTATACATTGCTGGTGGGGGGTCAAAATTATACAGCCACTTTGGAAGACAGTTTACTGGTTTGTTACAAGACTAAACATACTCTTTTCATACCATCCGGCAATCGTGCTCCTTGGTAATACACCCAAAGGAGTTGAAAATTTACATCAACACCAAAACCTGCACAGGGACATTTATAGCATCTTTATTCATAATTGTCAAAACTTCGAAGCAATCAAGATGTCCTTTGGGGGGGAATGAATAAATAAACTGGGGTACATCCAGACAATGGAATATTATTCACTAAAAGGAAATGAGCTATCAAGCCATGAAAAGATATGGAGGAACCTTAAATGTATATTACCAAGTGAGAGAAGCCAATCTGAAAAGCCTATGTATTGTATGATTCCAACTATATGACATTCTGCAAAAGGCAAAACTATGGAAACAGTAAAAAAAATCAGTGGTTGCCAAGGTTTGGCAGTGCTGGCGAATGAATAGGTGGAGCGCATAGGATTTTTAGTGACGTGAAAATACTTTGTATGACACCATAATGATGGATATATGTTACTATCCATTTGTCTGATTCCATAGAATGTACATCACTAAGAGTGAACTCTAATGTAAACTATGGAGTTTGGATGATTGTGATGGGTCAATGTAGGTTCATCAATTATAACAAATAATAATGGTGGAGGTTACGTATGTGTGGGGCTGGCGATACATTGGGCATCTCTTTATCTTCCTCTCTATTTTGGTGTGAACCTTAAACTGCTCTAAAAAAATGAAGATTTAATAGAATCAAAACTAAACGACAGAAACCACTCCAATGGCTTCACCATACTAAAAATAACACTTAATCCTTTGACTACTGTTTCTGAAGGCCTACAAGATCAATTCCCTGTTCAATCTTGGCTCCATCACTCTCCCTCTCACTTGCTTTGTTTCACCTATACTGATCATGCTTTTCAAACTCAGTGAGCATTTTTAGGCCTTAAAGTTTACACGAAGGACTGAATAGGCAAGGTACCTACTCTAGGTTCTTTGCTTGACAGCCCTTGTTTTGACCTTCTTCTGGCCACACCCTACTTCAAGGGGCCAGAAGTCCCCGGTGCACTCATCTCTTCTAGACTATATATCAGACCTAATACATACTCTGTATGTTTGTATGACATAGACTATGAATCAGACCTGGCATTTCCTGTCCTATTTAGGCCTATTCCCCAGACCTGTCCTCCAGACGGTAACCACGTGTGTTACCCACCCCACCATAGGTGTGTGCACCATGGACTGAGTGATGGCCAAGGAATTGCTGTTCTGGTTAGGGGTTGTGGACAGCACATAGACACACAGGCTGTGTTGTTCATAAGCAGGAACATAAGGTCCCTCACAGTGCAGATCTGAGCTAAGAGTGGGAAAAATAGGCAGGTTGTAGAGCTGGGATCTGGGGTCAGGGTCTAGCTCTCCCTGGACAGGCACATTGCTGCACAATAATGTAAGGAGTCCAGGAGTTCTAAATTTAATGTGACCCTCTAGGTTTTCATGGAAGGGTATTTGTCAAAGTAGTAGAAGGAACATCTTTTAACTTTTTTTTTCTGTTTTTGGCGAGGAAGATTAGCCCTGAGATAACATCTCTTGCCGATCCTCCTCTTTTTGCTGAGGAAGATTGGCCCTGGGCTACCATCCGTGCCCATCTTCTTCTACTTTATATGTGGGATGCCTGCCACAGCATGCCTTGATAAGCGGTGTGTACGTCCGTGCCCAGGATTTGAACCCGTGAACCCCGGGCCGCCAAAGTGGAGTGCGTGAAACTTAACTGATATGCCACCAGGCCAGCCCCAGCTAACTATTTTTTTTTTAAGTTTAATTTAGTGTCGTTTTGAAAATAAGTTATATTATAGATATAAATGCTTTGAAAGTATATCATTTAGTGAAATGAATACCTCCCTGGCTTTTCAACATTACTTTTTCTCCCCTGCATTGTCAGAAGAATTACTATTTATTTCTTGACAGATTTTTATTATTTTCCATAATTTATATTATTAGACATATGTATACATTCTAAAATTATTACTGCATATAATTTCTTTACTTTTTTAATTGGCCAAAAGCGCTATACATCCACAAAAAAATCAATTATTGAAAATGAGAAGCTAAGTAAAATTATGGAATATTTAATGGTAAAGTCTAAGAATTTGGGGAGTTATCCATTTCTTTCTATTGTGCACAGACATTAAAACTGAATGAACTTTGGTGGAATTCATAAAAACACACACATAAAATACGTGTAAATAAGAAATATATTATAGATTATTTTTTCATACCTTGTGGAATATTTTTCCCATTTCCTCCTTATGTAATAGAACCTTATTTTGAGAAATTTGCTAACTTTCAGATAAATGACCTTATGCCAGCTAATAGTGAATACCAGAAATTATATGTATACTAATGTTCACTTTTTAATATTCTTGACTCTGGGTAAAATTATAATCCATGAGCTTTTCTAATATTCCTAAAAATATAACCGTGCAATTTTTTTCTTAAGGAAAATTAACTAACAATTGATAAAGTGCTCACAACTGAAATATACCTAATATATCCACAAACTGTTATGTTGTGGTTTCTTTATGGCTATTTAGATTTGCATACACAAAACCAATGTTTTGGTAACAGCACTAAGTGTTTCATATGTAAGACATTATTCACAGTATGTTTCCTGTTATTTTGCATAGCATTATTCTTTGTGAAAATAATGTTTTGGCCTCAGGAGGAATATTGCAATTGAATGTACAGCAATATATTTTTGGTATGGAGCCATGGTACTATGATTTAATTTTTTTTAAATTACCTTGGCAGTCAAGTCAACAGATCTAAGGTGAGAGAGAGAGACAGAGGCAGAGAGAGAAAGGGAGAGAGGGAAATACATTATAGAGAGAAAATGAACATTTAATTTTATTTTTAAGATCTGAGTCAATTTTTAACAGATATAAGAAAACTAGTTTTTTTTTCTAAATTATTACTTGCTTTTCTAAGTGATATGTGTCTTTTACATAAATTATCTATAGTTTATATAGGTTAAAATTGTAGAGTAAGTAACAAAATGGATGGTGAAAATAAAATGACGCTTTTTTGTGTGATAATTCCACCTTTATGATATATATTGTTGTGAGTCTAAAGATGAGAACTATAGAAATCCTTTTAGTTCTTTTCAAATTTTAATTTGCCTTTATACGAAAAAGCTGTCATTATCAGTAAAGAAATTATAAACTACTATATTTTATTTGTCCAATCCAAACCTTACATGTATATTGTTTTTCATATATGTATAACATTAATGTGTATGTATATGTTTCAGTACTGCATAACTCTTTTCTATTCACAATTGCCTTTCTGTCCTACTACTTGTGTTTATCTGTTCCGGTAGTCTCTGGTAAATTGCCTTGTGTTCAATAATAATGGAATAATTGAATATGTATTTGTTGAAAGAAAATATACTAGGCCAAACAGTCAAAATTCTTTGAATAACTAAACTGGCTTAAATTTCAAAATATTTCAAATATATCTGATTGTGTATACGTGCAGAAATTTGGCAAAATGATTTTTTATAAAAATTTTAAAAGTCTCAAAATCTTGATGTATTTCAGCAAGTAAGTAAGGAGTGACTATGATGCTGGATTTGCTTTATATCAAAATGGCACAGGTGCATTGGCTTGTTGTAAAGACAAATAACGCCTGAATGCATTTTTTAAAAAATTTGCAACAACAATTTCAACATGTTTATGAAAGGGTACCTTTCCAGAATAGTCTTTCTATACATTTGCAAATATTCACTGAATATATGACCCACCACTTCTCTCAATATATTTGCAATTTCTGCATTTTCTTTGGGTTCGGTTTTTAACCCAGTACTATTGCTTCCACGTGAAATGTCTTCTTTGAAGTCAGTGGAAGCTCTGCATGTGGGAGAGATTCCCAGTGTGTGGAGAGAGACGAGAATTGCAAATGTGGTTCTGAAACATCATAAAAAACATACTTATTCAAAAATTTAAACAACTAAGCTTAGAGTTGATATAGAATGTCAATGCATTTATATTCCAAAACCTCAAACATGACTTGATTCTTTGTTTTGCTCTGGGTTATTATTTCTAATATCTTTAAAATATGAAATTGTAAATGCCAGCAACAACCTCAGTGAGGTCTTATGTCCTCTTTATTTATGAGACTGTACAAGTAGAACTCTTTTAGGTCCATCACACATACCTCAAACCTATTATACCTTCAAATATCTAAGCATTCCTTCTTATGTCCCTCAATTGTCCCTCTCTATTGTTATATTCTGTTATTGTTTCTATCCTGAGCATTCCACCCTAGCCCGTCTTACTAGCTACCCCTCCATTTGTCTTCTTTTTGCAGACAACCTCCTTGAAGATGTCATAATCCCTACCTCTGAAGCCTCTTCTCCCATTTTCTTGAACCCACTCCAATCAGACTGTCATCCTCACCAATCCACTTGTCATTACCAAGGTCTCCAGTGACCTCTGCATGACCAAGTATTCATTTTATTAACATTACTTGACTCAGTTGATCACCCACTCTTCCTTTAAATACTCTCTTACTTGGATTGTCTTTTCAACACTTTTCACCACTCTTTGGATATTTTGGACACTCTTTCCCAGTGCTAATTATTCCTCATCTTACTGGACTCTATATATTGTGTCCTAGGGTTCAGTCCTTAGTTCTCTTTTTTCTATCCACATTTATTCCCTTGTGGATCTCACACAGTCTTACAGCTTTAAACATTGCTTGAGGCAGATAATTCCCAAATTTTATTTCCATCCCCAATCTCTCCCGTGAACTCCAGATTTGTATAGTCAACTGTCTAATCGACATCTCAAACTGAACGGCTCGAAATCCAGCTCCTGGTTTTCCTCTTAATCACCTCTTAAAAACCTTGCTTTTCTCTTGTTTTCCCCATCTTAGGTGGATAAGCACCATCATTCTTCCAAATGTTCCCGCCTCACATCTTAAGAATCATTGTGAACTCTCTTTCTCCAACTCCCATTCTGTGCATGAACAATTTCACAGAACAATTTAGCTCTACCTTCACAACATAGCCATAAATGGACTACTTCAAACCACCTCCATGGCTGTGGCTCTGTTCCAAACCATCATCTCTTGCGTGGATTTTTATCATTGCCTCCTTACTGTTCTTCCTGATTCCATGATTGCCACTCTTTAGAATATTCTCCACGCAGCTATCAGAACAATCTTGTCAAAAATAAAAAAGCATGTCATTTCTCTCATCAGATACTTCCAACGTTTGATGTCTTTACAAGGGCCTACAAGGCTCCACATGATCTATCCATCCTGGTACCTCTGAGACCTGATATCCCACCACTCTTATCTTTGCTCACTCCCTCGGTCAATGTGGGCCCCTGGTAGCTTGTTGAACATGACTGTTAAGCACCTGCCTTGTGATCTTTGGATTTTCTATCCCCTCTGCCTGGAAGAGTTTTCCCTCAGATATGTACACAGTTTACTTCCTCTAGTTATTTATTTATATATCACCTCCTCAGCAAGGCTTTTCTTGGAACCTTATTTAAATTACACCCCCCTTTATTCCCCCGAGCATAATGCGTCAATATTGCCCCTCCCTATTTTGCTTTTCCTTAGCATTTACTTATCTCCATTTGTAATATATATATATACATGTATATATACACATATATGTATTCATAAAGGTATACATGACATTTAATATATGACATATAATTAATATATAATATAGTATATGTATATATTATATCTATAATTTGTTTAACTTTTTCATTCATAGTCTCCCCACATCAAATCTAAGTTATACGACAACAGACAGAGATTTTTGTCAGTCTTGTTCACAGCTGTATTCTTATCACACAGAACAGTGCCTGATACATGATATATTTTCAATAAATATTTGTTGAATGAATGAAAGGACTTCCAATTAGATCAAATTCCCCACTAGATAACTTTATTTTGTAAACTACTTTATTAAAAACTACTGAGCAATAAAGAGGTTGTTTTTGAAAATTTTCCTACACTAATCTATGATTTCAGCTTTTTTTGCCTTTTTTTGGAAACATTTTCCTTATGTTGGAAATCATCTTTTTGTTAGCCCTTTTGCGTCTGTGAGAGTGATTCATAGAAACTGTACTCTGTCCCAGGGAGTACTAAAAATGTGGCCTATTACATTCTCCAAAATAGCTCTTTTCGTATTCAAAATTCCACATTATGCCACAGATTCTTATAAGACTTAAAAATAATTTTTGCTAATTTTGATGCAAATACAAGCTTCTTTAGTTTTTGAACAGTGTCGTTAAATAAATATTAAAAGTTTAAAATTTATATAGTTACTGTAAATATCACTGTATGAAGGATTATTTTTTCCCAGAATATTATGTCAATAGATAGCTTGGAATCAAACATATTTTGATTAAAACTCTGTTAGCACTTAATAGCTGTGGAGTTTATATATTTAAACTGAGTATCGGGTAGTTTTAAATATATTATTTATTATATATTATTCACACCTACAGAAAAGTGTATATTTTATAACCTCACAGTTCAGGATTTAGTACATTACCATTAGCCCAAAAGACCCCTATCTGCCCTTCTAATATCTACCCCATCAATTCCCCAATAGTACCTGATATCCTGAAATCTACACCACAGAATCATATTGCCTATATTTGAATTTTATAAAAATTGAATGTTATGAAAAATACTGTCGATAATTTTTTGGTCTGGATTCTTTCCCTCAGTGTATATTTGTGAGATTTATATACGTAGTACTCTCTAGTTGCAGTTTGTTCATTGAATTACTATCCACAGTTTTCCGTTGTAAGACTAGGTCACAATTTATTTAACCGTTTTACTGTTGATGGCCATTTGGGTTGTTTTCATTTAGGGTCTATTCTAAAATTGCTGTCAGAACATTTTTGTACATGACTCACAGGTGTATACATTTCTCTTGGGTATATAACTGACTTAAAGTGGGTTTTAGAATATGTGCATGTAGAGAAGAATATGAGAGTACAAGTTGTTTCACCTACTCTTCTATACTTGGTACTTTCAGACTTAAAATTTTCACCATTATATCATGGGTCGACTAGTATTAATTTGGATCTCCTTAATTAATGATGAGCATATTTTCATATATTATTGTTTCTTTGTGAAATGCCTGTCAGATGGTTTGTTCATTTAAAATATGAGTTGTTGGTGTTCCTATTGATTTGGAGGAGTTATTTATACACTTAGGATACCAATTCTGTTTGATAAATGTATTTCAAATATTTTCCTTTTTTTCTTGTGAGGAGATCAACCCTGTGCTAACATCTGCCAATCCTCCTCTTTTTTTTTTGCTGAGGAAGACTGGCCCTGGGCTAACATCCATGTCCATCTTCCTCCACTTTATATGGGACGCCGCCACAGCATGGCTTGCCAAGCAGTGCGTCGGTGCTCGCCCAATCCTAACCGGCAAACCCCGGGCCACTGCAGCGGAGCGCACGCACTTAACCGCTTGCGCCACCAGGCCGGCCCCTCAAATATCTTCTTACACTCAGTGACCTGTATATTCATAATCTTAGTATTGCCTTTTGATGAATAAACATTGTAAATTTTAATATTTTACAATTCAAAATTATTTTCTTTTATGATTACTATTTTGAGTCCCATTTATTAAATCTTTGTTAACTTTAAGGTCACAAAGATTATCTACTATGAGTTACTCTGGGAGCTTTCATTTTGATTTTACTTATTTATTTATCTTTATTTTTTACACACAAATCAAAATGCACCTGGAGTTATTACTTTATCTATGATGGGACGTGGAGATCAAGGTTTTTTTTTTCCCCCACAGAGGTATTCAATGAGCTTAGAACAAGTTATTGTGAAGGTCTGGGTGTTACCTTTTCCATAAATCGGATGTCTGTATAAATGTGAGTCTGTTTCAGAGCTCTCTCTTCTGTTCCACAGACCAAGCTTTCCATTTTTTAACCAATGCTATGCTCTCTTAATAGCTGTAACTTTAAAATAAATCATTATATCAGGTAGAATCTGTCCTCTTAATTGTGTGTTCTTCTTCAGGAGTGTTTTGACCATTCCCGGCCATATTCATTTCCACATACATTTGTATGGTTTTTTTCTTTGAGTTTCAGGTGCCTGTAGGACATCCACGTACCGTGTTAAGTAGGCAGTTTGATGGTCAAGTCTATTGCTCAGGATGTAAACCTATCCTTGTTTAGAGTAGGAGACATCAACATATGGATATCAGTTGAAATCGGGAGCGTAGAAGAATGAGGTATGTGGAGAGGGAAGGGAAGCAGCAGAGTATAAGAACCCGTTGATTACTAACATTTAAGGGGCAGGAAGAAAATGTTCAACGTGCATCCAGAGAGGTACGAGGAAAAGCAGGAGCTAGCATTGTTACTGAAAATGAAGACAGAGAGAATTTGAAGGAGAGAATTGCTACAGACTTATGTGATAAATGTCATGTTAGATAAATATTGAAAGTGTAATTGGTGTCTTTAACAAGAGGAATGCCCATAGGCCCTGGATTCCAATGGGTTGGCAGTAAGTGGGAGAGGAAGGCCTGGAGTCAGTAAATGTGAACAAGTGTAACCAAATATGGGGGCAGTTGGATTAGACATTCAGTGCTGAATAGACAGTGGTATTTGCAATATATATTTTTAGGAGGTGTGAAAAGTCTATCGTTTAAAACATTTTTCTTTATAGCTTCTTAAAAATATCTTAAATTTTAGAGAGTAGCAGTCCCATCCAAAAAATTCTTGAAGTTCAGTAAAACTCTACCATCTGATGTTATTGGAGCAGTAGCTAGTCAGTAAAGAAAAGGTCAATTAAAGCAGCAAAACACAAAAATGATACATATGTACATTAAACAGTTTGTTCTAATTTAAAACATGTAATATGTATTGATTTGTCAATCTTTTGATATAAGGGTAGTCTTTTCTTTTAGCATAGTTCCACTTATTCTCATTTCTGAGCTGCTGCTCTTGCACAAACACCAACGATGTATTAACTGTGAGTATTAGTATCAGCTCCTTTAAAGTGGAACAAGAATTTAGACACATATAAAACAATCTGAACACAGAATGATTTTAGTACTTTATGATATTTTCAGTCTTTTATTGGGATTTTTGTCCACATCTAATTTGGCACTAGTAATTTTCGAGTTACTGATTTTGTTGAATTATTTCAAACCATTCAATTTATGTTTCAAACATGCAACTCTAATTTCATATTTATGCAGCATCAGTATCATTAAACATTCGATTAAGTTGTGTAATTGGATAACCAGTAAAACTGCCATAAGAAAGATTAAAAAAATACAACCAACTTTCAGTAAGTGTTAAGTTTTAATGCGCCCAAACAAACAAAAAAGTAGCCAACATGTTGTGAACGTGAAGCATGCCAAGACCACGAGGCAATGTGCACAAAGAGAGACCAGAGAACATTTGATGATCCAGCGAGTCTATTACAAGGGGGTTTAGTAGAAAGACTATTTATTTAAAGTAATTAACATGTACATCTTTATTATTTGACAGTATATTTCTTTTCATTCTATTTATTAGAAAAATAGACAACCTCAGTGTAGTAGACCATGGGTGAGTTTAAAGAAAGAGAGAATAGAAAAAGAATATTTGAGAGATATGGGCACTATCTGTGCAATGTTTGATGACAGATTCAAGAAATAATCATTGATATGCCCATGACACACAAGTCTTTATTTTTTAGTCCTAACCTATCTCTAGAACACCCAATTCATATATACGTTTTTGACATTCTCTCTACATGAGCTCTAACAGATATTTCAAAAGTAATGAGATGAAAACAGAACTGATTTCTCTTCTATCCCAAACATGCTGGCTCACAGGGAGATCTATTGATTCATTTTTTTCCGTGCTTTTCCTATATCCATTCCTCCACAAACCTCAATAGCGCCGTCTGCAAAATGTAAACATATTTACTGTTCCTTATTTCTATTATTACCACGCTAGTTTAAGCCACCATCCTCTATAACCTAAATTAATGCAATCGGCTTCTAGTTAATCTTCTCATCTTCTACATTCTATTCTCCTGAGTAATAATTTAAAAGTGTAAATGAGATCTTATTATTTGCTAAAGTCCTTTAATGGATTCTTATCACAATATAGCTAAATTCCTGTCTAGACTTTAAGAGCTTGCATGAGCTGACTCTTGACTCTCTAACCACCTCTTCTTTTCCTCCCTCCATTGGCCATTGTGCCTCAGCCTCTTGGCCTGTATTATGTGGATATTTTATTCATGGTATGAACAATGTATTCATTTTCTACTGGTTAACTGGCAAACCAAGTCACTACCAAACCAATCACTAAATTCCTATATATTATATAAGAGAAACTGGAACTGAATGGGTAAGATATTAGGGTTGCCACAGTCTAAATTGTTCTCTTAGTCTTGATTTCAAAGGGAGTATAACTCTATAAGAGTCTATCTTTCACAAGCCATGGAAATAAAATAGTTTCTTCTATATAGACGTCTACTGGGAGATACAAAATAAGATCTTATTGGGAGATAGAAAATGGAAGGTGTTCAAAGTCATATATAGGTAGAGGAAACCATGTAATTGATCATCTTAACAAGGACACTTGAGATTGAAAGGAAGAACCATCAATAATCACACTGGTATAAACTAGGACTGTTACAGGCAAACTTGTGCTAGTTTGCAACCTAGAAGAGAGACCAATATTCTACCACTGTTTGCATCAGAAATAATCCAAGTTGTAACCTGGGTTATTTGTGCTATTTGCTTTATATTTTGCCTTTTTAAAAATCTGTGCTTAGCCAGTTGACTGGAAGAAGAAGGTGTGAATCCATAGGATTTAGTCTCTGGTGGCCACAATAATCCAAGCAAGAAAACCCCAAGAGGAAGCTGAATTTCCAAGGAAACAGAGCAAAAGCTGACAGGACAATTAACATTACCCCATATGGACACTGTCTTTCCAGTGTTAAATATTTGAAACTGTATTTATTTTTATAAATAAGAGTGATAATTCCTTCACAGCTCAACTGTGAATACTTGACGGAAACAAATCCATTACCAAAACTTAAATATCTGGAAATTAAATGCTAAGTCTTAGAAGTCGTTTTAGTGCGATTTCCATAATACCAGACTGCATCTGTAAAAAAATCACTGTACAATTAGAAGGGAGTATTGTGTTATTTCTATATAGGTATACAAATCAATATATATGTAAATATACTCTGTGTCTTCTACGTGGGCAGAAAATAAATTAAACTATATACTGACTTACCTTTTGAGGTCATTGTCTTAAGATTCAATAATACTACTGATGCTGGCTGTACACAAGAAGAAAAACCAGGACAAAAAGGAAAACTTATTTGGAATCTCAGGTATAAAGAATACTGCCTATATAAAAATGTAAGCTTGACAGTGCATCTTTCTCTCTATTTTAGTGTTTCTCAAAGTGTGTTTCAAATGACATCCATTGTAATCACATATGTAGTCCTTAAAGATGCAGGTTCTCTGGTTCCATTCAGTTCTACTGAAACAGAATCTTCAGGGAGTGGATCTAGAAATTTGCATTTTTAACAAGGTACCCAAATGATTTCCATGCAAAGGAAGTTGAACGATTTTGACCCAATCAGACAGGCCCAAGGACTTGACACACTTTTATAACACAGAACACATTTTGGAATAAAAAACATAGAACAAGGTGGCTTTCTCTATTAATGCAACTAGGAATGAAGAATATCTTCTATCAATTATTTTTAATCTCTTTTCATTCTATGATAAGCTAGCAAAACCCTTCAACCAACATGAGAGAGATATGACTTAACAGAGGCTTGCATTAAAGGATGGCAAGGGAAAAGTCACCAGTTGAAAATAATTTAAGTATTTAAAAAATAATGAAATGTGATGGAATGGAAAGATTTTAATTAAATATGCTAATATATAAATAATTGAAATTATTTTAATGAATAAAGCAATAGAGATGTTTTTAATTACAGTATACTCTTTTAGAGAACATCATAAAAATTATAAAAATAAGAAAAAATAAACATTAACACATTAAAATTTTTCTATTTACATCTTAGTTTTTGGCCTATACATTTTTTCTAACATCTATTTGAGGGAAAACAGCTATTTAGGTTACAAAATTTAAAAAAATAAAGAAGAAATTGTCATGAAAATGGGAGTGAAGTCTAACAGAAGGCTGTGAGGATTCTTGGAGAAGAGATTTCAGAGATTTGGGAATGGACTAAAAATAGTCAAGAAAAAGAATGTGTCAACCAAATGTGAGAGTTAATTTATATACACATACGGCTTTACATGAAAAAAAAGAATAGCAAAAAGACATATATTCACGAAAAAAAGCAGAAATTTTATGGTTTGCAGCGTTTTAGTTTCTAACTATACTGTTCAGTATTAAGTTCCTAAATTATTGCCTTGAACTCTCCTAATACTAAAGAATAAAAACATACATTAGAGATTTTTACATCTCCGCATCAAACTCCCAAAGTATTTGTTTAAGAAATATTTTTTAAAAGCACTGAAGTGACGAAAATGAATTCCATATGGTATGCATACATTTGCTAAAAGCAAACTTTATTTTTCTAATCTAAGGGAACATCTGTACTTTATAACACATTTTTGGGTGTGTGTGATAGTCTGTTTTTCATACAAAATGGTTAGGCCACCAATATGCTCTTTTTTCTTCAATAGCGGGAGTGCATTTCCAACTATTTTGTTTTAATTAGTCTAAAATTGATAGCTTTGTTTTTTGTTCTTTTCATGTTTATGCCTAATTTTTTTCCAATAATACTTGAAGATCAGCATGTATTATTATCTGCAGGGCTAAAGGAGGCTAGAGGAAGTTAGCTGTCACCCACAGTTGAGGATTCCGCCTTCTTATAAGCAAAAAGGGCTAAGTGTTCTTTTATGTTGATCATGCATGCAGATCATGTCATTTCTATTAAAAATTAGACATCTAAGGTATACTTTTCTGTGTGGCTAAAAAAATCCAAATTTACATGCTTTTTAACATTACACAAATCTTCCATTTTGTGCTAAATGAGGGAATTATGATGAAATGTGAGGGAATCAAAGCACTGTCTTAACTAATTAAACATTTTTTACCTAATTTTATTTTAGATAATTAATCTTTCATTTTGGTAAATCTTTTCTAATTAGAAATATCATACATTTTGTTGTGCTAATGAAAAGATATTTGTTTTAAAGTATATTTTCATTAATTGCTGTTGGTTTTGATACCTACGTTAACGGTTTTTAGAGGGAGACTGTACTATAACACTGTTACTGAGAAAAATCTTTACACTTTATTTTTCGTTTTAATGTCAAGAACGTCTTCAAAATTTCAGTGAGTATAGTGAGGCTTACAAATCTGGTCTAGCATGTTACAGAAATATTTTCTGTGCTCCACCAAACAGAAGAGAATGGACTGATACAAGATGACTTCGGGCTGATCCTGTCTTTGTTGATTTGGTTGCTTTTATTTTGGTTTTCGCTCCCACAGAGTTGTCTCTAGAAAGTAGCTGATTACATTGTCAGTAGTTGGTTCTTTAGAAAATATATTGTTCAGATTTTAATTTGGCTCTGTATATGCCTGTTTCAAAAAAAAAAAAACTGCGCTTCTAGGCGTTAAAGCTTTCACCCATTGATCGAAAAATTGTAAAGAACAAAAACAGAACCAAATAGAGTACACGATTATGTGTGCATGTGTTTGTGTGATATTAAAGTTCATTGCTACCGATATCTGTCTGTTTCTCTCTGTCACACAACACAGTCACACATACACACACACACACACACACACACACACACACTTAACTCTCACAGATTTTGCTAGGGGATGGGAGCCAATGTGGCGAGGTATCATAAGTGATTAAGTCTTTCCACTTTATGTCGCAAGCCTCAATCACGTTATTACATTCTAGGGTGAGGTTGTGGCACTCACTTTAGGTGTGATGAAAATATGCATTTATATTTGGCTAATTTTTGCAAGAGGAGAGGAAGGCAACACTTTACATTAAAAGAAAAAAAAAGCTATTTCCATGATACATTCATTCCTAGGCTATGAGTCATGGCACTGCATGTAATTGTTTTATTGACTTTGACGACAGAATACTGCAACATTTTCTTTTCCTGCTTATCACTTTAGCAGATTGCCAGATTACTTTCCACTGATTAAAAATGGCTATTTCTTACACAACTTACTTCTTATAGTGTCAGTTGATATTTAAAAGCAATAGGTAATCCATCTCCCTTTCATAGTTTACATTATGCTTGAAAATTTTGCATTTTTTTTTCAGGCAAAAATGCCCTTTCTTCACCATATCTTTTTGTTTCCAGACTTTAATGTAGTCCTCACAGGCTTGAAGAGAATAACATGCGTTCTGCAGTCGCTCTTCCAACTCCAGTCCACCAAAGAAACTACTGCCTGGTGTCTACACTTTTCTCCTTACCTTTTTATGGTTTTAGGTTTTAAGGTGACTTAATTGGACTCATGACCATGGCCAAGGAAGAACAACGATGCTACCTAAGACTATGGTCCTGAAAAGTTTAGAATTAAATACATCAACTATCAGTATTCTTTATTCCTGTGGTAAAAAAATATATATATGTTTTTCACTAAAGCCTTGACGTTAAGAGTACAATTGATTTATAAAATATTATTTGATGGGCCGGCCCGTGGCTTAGCGGTTAAGTGCGTGCCCTCCGCTACTGGCGGCCTGGGTTCGGATCCTGGGTGCGCACCCACGCACCACTTCTCCCACCATGCTGAGGCCGCGTCCCACATACAGCAACTAGAAGGATGTGCAACTATGACGTACAACTACCTACTGGGGCTTTGGGGAGAAAAAAAAAAAAAAAGGAGAAGGTTTGGCAATAGATGTTAGCTCAGAGCCGGTCTTCCTCAGCAAAAAAGAGGAGGATTAGCATGGATGTTAGCTCAGGGCTGATCTCCCTCACAAAAAAAAAAAAAAAACATTATTTGAATAGTTATGAATTTCACAGCATGAACACGACAGAACAGTGAACACTGAAAACTGATAATTGTATTTTATGAAGAAAATATGTGCACCTTTGAGAATTTTACTCCAAGATGGATACATTTCTCAAATCAACACTAAATACGATAGGCACCTTTTCATATAAAACACATTTTGAGGATTTTCATGACAATAGTTACATATGGATTCATGCAGTAAATGCCTAGACACGAGCAACAAACTCAAGGCTCCAACAGTGCAGTTTCAGAGAATATCTATGTAAGTCTCAAAGCATCATTAAATTTCTTAAATCATAATTCTTTATGAAATCACTACAGTAAAAATTAATTTTCTTGAAAAGACAGTGGAGTTAAGAAAAATATGAAAACACACACCAAGTATGCATAGTTATATGTGTGAATGCAGCATGATTAAGGAAAAAGTAAAAAAATTCTGCATAGGATAAAACAGTATGATATTTAGCATCTGATAATAAGAGAGCATGTAATACACTCTTTTAAGTCTGAAAACCAAGGGCTTACAGAGGAAATCTTAAGAGCAAGATAAAAAGACATTGACTATAGAACACATATGATTAGGGAACCTCCTCAGAATAAAAAAACATAGCCTAGGAATGTATTGAAACTGATTTAGACTTTTGCCACAGTGACTTGCTAATTTGGGAGACTTTGCTAATGAGATAGATGAGTTTCCATTAGGTCATACAGGAAAGCACCAAGGACGAGCTACCTAAGAGGTCATTTATGTGGTCTTTAAGGATGAGATACCAACAGAGATGAACAATTCCCAAATCTAGATAAAAGCATTCTATAATGGTCCTATAGAACAAACTAAGTGATTCAGAGAAAGTTGGGTGATCCAAGAGAATTTTCTTGGACTGGGGAAATGCCTACAACCATCGAAATTTTATTGAATGGCTTATTTGCTTTTGATGAAAGCACTGATTGTCTTGATGTTTCAGAGAATCACTAAAATGAAATCATTATTGTTATCATTATTGCTATTTGTTCATATTGCTGCGTACCTTACTATGAGAGTATAGAATACACTAAGCACTGACATTTATTATTTTAATTAATTCTCACAATAATCCTACAATTAATTGGAGTTATGAATTAGTGTTGATAGGAAAGATGAGAGGCTTGGTGAGGCACTCTGAACAGGCAAAACAGAGTATAAGCAATAGACGAAGTAACAGAGAAAACAGAGAGTAAGTAACAGCACGATATAGTCAGAAATTCTGAGAAATTCAGAATTACTGGATCATAAAATAACAAGAGAGTGAGTGGAGCAGAGGGTGGTAGGAGCAAAGGGCAAAGCTTTGGTCCCAGGGTTAAATCAGGAAAAACATTGTAGCCACTATCCACTAACATGGAAGTTAATCACTATCCTATACCTAATATAAATATACTGAATAATTCTGAGTAAAACAGAAACATGATCATATTTACCTTTTATAATGGTAAGTATAATTATAACATTCAAATAGTGTATAAAGAGAAATGGAATGGTGGGAACAGAAGTCAACAGAACAACTAAAATGTTATTAAAGTAGCTGAGCTGACCAGATCCTGAATTAAGTTAGTTTTCTTGGAGGCAGACGGAAGAGAAAAAAAAAAGCATATTTTTAAAAAATGGAACCTACAGGATTTGGCACATGGTTAGATGTGACCGGACAGGGAAAGGATGAGGTCTAGGATGGCTTCTAGATGTGAAGTAACAGTCTTTATTTTATGCAATGGTCTTTGCGAAGCCCAAAACCTGGTAAATACTATTTGAGCTAACTCTGAAACTTTTAGAGAGACTTCTGAATTTTATATAATATAACCTCCTATAGTTAAAAAAAAATAGCCTGCTTTTTCTCAGTTTGATGTACAGCAGGTGCAGGTAAAATGTTGGATAATCCTGAAATTCAAGGGTTTTCTCAGGTTCAGGGGGTATTTACTTCTATTCTGTCTGCTCTGTTTCTACTCTAGCAAGACTGTTCGCCCCTAGCATTAATAGGCTAAAGAATACTATTTGTAAATTATGCCAGTTGAGAAGCATTGGAAAAGATTATACTTCAGCAGAGAAACGTTGCAGCTTCCACCACACAGCCGTTTTCCTCCCACAGACCATCGCTTTGGTTTAGTAATTCTCTACCGGAGAATGGAGAGCTGGAGGAGGAGTTGAAGAGCTTCTCACCTTGGACTAGAAATCTGCTTTTGTAATACTGGACACAGACACAACTACAATCATAGAACTGAACCACTTTCCTGGAGCCAGCATCTCCTAGGAACACTTTAGCTCTTCCAAGGAGAATGGGGCTAGAAGGATCCATTACAGGAGTCCCGCTTGCAAGCTAGACAATGCCTTCAGCATGGAAGACTACAGAAGTGTGTGTGCATGTCTATTAACGACCAAAATTGAGTGTGGGTATACAGGTGACCTTAGATATCCTCAGGGGATTGGTTCTAGGATTCCCCATGGAAACCAAAATCCGAAGATGCACAATTCTCTTAGTTGGCCTGCCCTACAGATGAATGAGGAACCTATAGATACTGAGTGCAGACTGTATATGTTTTGTGTGTTTTGTGTATGCACATAGGAGGGTTGCTAGAATTATTATGACAGCCTGTGTCAGTCTGGGAGTAAACTATTACCCACTGTCTCTTAAATGTTATTCCTACCCTAGAGGATCACCCTTTCAGTTTAACAATAAGCCAGGTTGTTCAATATTTAAATTATGACATAGCTAAATCAATTAAAAGAAAAAACTACTGATATTTTCTCTTGAAAATAGATTCTAAAAACTAGGAACATTTAAGGTTAAAACGCATAAATTTGGAAAAATATTCTTAATCAATTATATGAGTTTGGCCTGGGTTATAAATAATGAGCAAGTATATAGATAAGAATGCAAATTCTTAATAGAGTTGAAATAAGTCTAAAGTTGAAACTTTTGTATTATGTATACAGTACGCTTAAATGTATATGTATTTAGAAATGTTTTGCTCAAACATGGGTGCAAACTGAATTAGAATTCAACTATACCTTTTGGAATATGAGTATCAGTGATGATACTATATATTTTACTGAAAGGTTGGAAGAATTCAACAAATATGGAAATGATTAAGCTTCCTTCAAGAGCTCGTATTTTAAGTTTTTGTGAACTAAGAGAAAACAAGTCTTTTAAGGGCAGGAGCTGTGCCTTGCTCATATTTAAATCTCCAAATCTGGAGGCCTGGAGATTGCAATGAAAAAACAGATGAATTAATGATTAAATGAAGAATATACATATTAGGTTGTAGAAGAAGAACACTCATTTATTGAGTGTCTACTGTGTTTCAAGCATTATGCTAGACATTTTCGTGTAATAATTTATCAAATACTATGCATAGAATGTGTCCATCACTGCGTTGAGTGCTATAGGACATATGGGTGTATTTACAAGAGAAAACAAAGATATGATTTTTGACTTCTTATAGCTTACAAATATGCTGAACAAATGAAATGCACAATGATGGAAAAGCTGGGGGACAAAAGAATTTGTTGGAAAGCATTGACAGAAGAGAAGTAAATTATATATGGCAGGGAAAGCTAATTGTCCATCACAATTAATATTTCCCTTTCCATTGAATACAACTGTCATTGGTGAACAGCTACACAGACCAGGAACTATACTTAATAGCAACTAATTTTTTAATCCAATATCAACAGAAGTGAACACATGGCCATTCTTGGCCGAGAGGTTTAAACGTGAAAGTGTCTTATTGATGCTCTTTACTTACTGTTGTGAAGGTCAGATTACCCAGGTAAAAATTGTGCTGGATTACTCAGTTAAAAGACTTACCCAGGTAGAAACTGGTGTAGAGCACATCATTTATTTTATGTAAGCCATATTTCCCTCGGTTACATAATAGGGCTAAATGCAACCTCACAAAGTTGTTGCATGGAACAAATGAGATAAAGCATGTAAATCATTTAGCAAAGTACCTAGCACATAGTAGCACATTGCTCGTCAAATGTTAATGATTATTGATCATAGAAAGAAAGGTTTTCAAAAATAAATGTAGGAAGAGTAGGCCCAGATTTCTTTTCCAGAAACAACATTTCCTTTGGTAAAAAAATCAAATAATTGTTTATTTTTTAAGAGGGCTTTTGCCCAGGCATAAATAATTTAATTGGATATGACTTTTTCCTTTTGTGGTGGGAAAATAATATAGGCAAAAAAAGTTTCTATTTTTTCTACATAGCCAACTAAAATTGTTTTATATTTGTCATGAAAACTAATGTTGCTGCAATGATTACACAGGAAGGATTATTGTGCATAATACTTTTTTCTGTTCAAAGATGAATTTTACTATCAACCTGAAATGACCTTCAATTTAAATGAGTTTGAGTATGACATACACAGTGCTTGAAATACTTTGACTAAGTCCTTATGATATCTTTGTACATACTTGTGGTTAAAAATATAATAGCACTTTTTAATCAAACCAAAACATCTTAAAGATTACGTTCTATATTCATCTGTTTAAGGGCCATGCAAAATCACAAAGATTCCATTGTCTATGTATAATATTTTATAAGGTGATAGGCTAAAAGCATGAGAAATATTGGCTAGAAAGCAAAGTTCACAAATGTCCTTATTTTGTATTAAAAAACCATCTGTAACCAACTTTATTTTTCAGGTTCTTACTTAGAAAAGATAAAAACCGGTACTTCTGCAAGTTATTGCAAACAGAATACATGGTAACATCAGAGATAACCCCAAAGAGAAAATAGGAGAACCTATTGTATTGACATTTTTAACCATTTCCTCTAATGTTCAATAGACTTCTAAAAAGATGTTAAAAATATTGAATTGTAGGAGTATAATAAATATATAACTGATTTTGATAAATTAAATCACACAATTTAAAGTAAAAACTAGTCTCTTCTCAAAGCTAAATGAAAATGGCTACTGTGTAAGAAGCAGCTAAAGAAAGGATAAAATTCTTCACAGAAAAAAATTAGATTTTATTAAGCTTAGAGAATTTTTATTTACCCAAAAGGGAGAATAGAGAATGAAAGCCTAAATTTATGTAAAAAAGTTTATACAGATGTGTAAGCAACAAAATTTTACATGGTGCCTCTCAAAATATATGTATCACAAGGAGATGCTGATGGTGGCCATTCAATACTTGATCTCAAGCAAAGTTAGGCGAGCAAGCTGAGCTGTTATGTACTTGGAATACCCTAACACTGTTCTCCACTACCCTTACCAGTCTCTCCCTGTCCACAAATACTTTTCTGCTTCTCGTCCTTCTCCTCCTCCTTCTCCTCCTCCTTCTCCTTCTCCTCCTCCTTCCTTTCATCAAGGTTAGAACGTACAGACACAGACCCTCAAGTGAGGAAAGATAAATCATTCAGTTGTTATCAAGATCCTACTCTACTGAGGATTGTGCCAAATGATAACAACTCAGAGACCACCAAAATTCAGTTTTCGATCTAACAGGGGAGGATCACATTTTTAAGACCAAGAGATAAATGTTGAATCAGAGCTGAGAGGTGGGAACTTGGTGGGGGTGGGTGTCAGGGAGGAAACATACGAGATGTGGAATATTATTTGGTCCTTGAAGAATGAATACTTACTTGCTAAGTAGAGAAAGTGTCAGAGGGGCCTTCCAGGAAGGAAGAACTTTGTATGTAAACACACGCTGTCTTTGAAACCATGAAATGCCTGAGGCGTGTAATACTCAAGCCAGAGAGTAGATGACATACAGCCTAGGAACCTCTTGGATTAATCCTATCTTCAGATTTGCCCAGTATCAGCGGTGACCAGATCTTAAATAGATCTAACTTTTGTCATGATGATGGTTTGTTCTGTTCCCCTTTACAATTTGCTACTGAAATCCCACAACATTTGAGACACAAGTGGTCTTAAGGCTGAGCCAAATGATCTTGCTAAAAATCCGTGTCCCAATTCTACGACCGCAGGTCTGAGTTTTAGTATATCTACTGCATATATAAATACATACATACTATTTACTACAGGATGGTAATTTGTCTGAAATAAGTGGCTCTGCCTGTGTGTATGCTGCAAGTATGGCAACATGAAAATGCAAATATTTGCTAAATTATACCTAGTTGGGGGTAAAATGGGAAGGGGTTTCCAGAAGGGGTGAAAGTAAAGCTTTAATCTCTTTACCAAATATCTATATCACACACACATAAAAAGGGGGAAATAGTTTCTTTTTAAACTTACTCTGATCCTGTCATTTTGTTTTATTCTTTTTTCTTAGGGCCCATTGTTTTAAATATACCCCAGCCACTGGTCTGTATTGATCCCCTTCAACCTTTTATCACCTTAATAAATATCAGTAGTCTATAACATATTTAAAATAAATTATTATGCAATAATTAGTAAATCTCTGTTCTCACTTTTCTTGTTTTCCAAATTAATTTGACATTTACAACTTTAGCAGCACACATATTCATTTCAGAACAGGTGTAAGGAACAAGAAAAATACTTTTGTAAAATTCTGATCTCTATCATTAGAATTGTTCATAAATCAAAGAAACAAAACTTGAAGGTGAAGAGGAAATTTATCGTAGATGTTTATGAGACCCGGAGTTCTCCTTGGGGTTTCTGGGTTCTTCAGCTCTGCATTCCTAATTGTGCCAGGGCCAGTGGATGGAACCCTCGAGGAGCCACAGAATGGCGCTACCAAGAGAAGTGTGAGTAGATTTGGGGAGCAAAGAAAACAGAGGTTCCTGTGGGGTAAAGGAAGGAAAGAACACACACAATTTTGGAGGACTATGTTTAATACGGGGCTTGAACAATGAACGCTGTGTGGACAAGTGCCGAGGGGTAAGAAAAGATGTCCAGGAGTCCGGAACATTATGAGTCAAGAGTCCAAGGCAGTGATGCACAAGTGCTCTGAGAGGAATAATTTCTATGTGACCACAACTTTTGCAAGTATGTGCATTAAAATGCCGGCTTGAAAGAAATAAGTATCCTAGTGGAATCTTCTCTTCCCACGTCCTCTACTCGCCAGCCTTACCTTCATATCGTTGACTATGGAACATTGCTGATATTTTATTTATTTATTTTTCTCTTGGTAAACTCTACCTTCTCAAGGAATTTGGTCTCTGCTAAGAATAGAAACGACTGGCACAAATATAATAATTGTTATTCGTCTCTTGGAAATCCTGTGACATAAAAAAATCAATTCTCTTATTTTACTGAGTTGAAACCAAATGATAATGATTTTCTTGTTTTACCAACCAGCATTATTTTGGAACACACTAACCTGCATATTGCAGGAGGAACTTCTTGAACTTTTTTCTACTAGCCAATCAACTTTTGACCAATGTGTTAAGTTAAAAGGAAGCTTGCCATATATTATTTCCAACACTTTTTCCCAAAGCAAATTTCAGCATAGCAAAGTAAAAGCTGGAATGAGGATGTGGGAAGCAAGAACAAAATAAGAAATAATTAGGATGGAGTGTTTCCTATAATGAAAAAAAAGAATACGCCTTCACTCCAAAAATTGTTCCAAAGTCAGGACAGGGAGGTTATAACATCATTGTATCATTTCATGATTGTATACTTCAGGAATATTCAGTATATAAATAATCCATTTTATTCAAATTCACCAACTGTGAGGATACCTGAGCTTTCTGTACCTTTAAAATTATGTGAATCGTTGCAAATCAAATATTGAAATTTTCTTTTAAAAACTAAATAAAAAAAAATCTTTGTCTCTACAGTGTTATTTCTCCCTGCCACGTTATTCACCACCAAAGAGAGAACGGTTTGTTACTGCAACACATTGGACCACATAGTACAGGGTAAGGTTTATGTTCTATACACTCTTAGCCTTTGTGGAACTATACATTCCAATTTATAACAGGAAATCCAACTCTATAAAAATCTAATTATTTCATATGGTGGACTCAGCACGACTCTCCCCTCCCCTCCTTCCCCGTTTCTTTGGCTGGGTGATGAGTGTGTTTCCTCTAGGGTTTATATTTTTTCAACCCAGCTACATTTTGAGAACACACACACAAAAAGGGATTTGGCACACGTCTTTTCCCATCTCCTTTCAGTAATTATAGTTAATGAAACTACGTGTTTTTTCACTTGTGTGGTCTTCTGGAAAATAAGAGTTTATTTTATTCCAAAAAATGTCATTTCAGTATTTTGGTTGGTTCCATATTATTATCTTTTTCAAGAGTAACAAGCAGATTCATTCCAAAAATATGTTAATAATTATGGTATTAACCAAGAAAGAAATTGCTGTACTTCAAAATTAAAATTCATCTTCTGCTGCTCTGTTCTGTAATAACTAGGTCATCAGTTTGGGTGTGCCTGCTTAACATGCATTTATTATCCATATGTATTCCCTCACCTAGAGGCCTGATATTTTTAATGAGATTATATCAAAGGATGGGCAGGCTGGAGATTGGTAACATCATTTTAGTGGGTAATTCCCAGAACTCTGATCCATTTCAGTGAGGCAATTAAGACTGCTAACTACAATAAATGATACTAAGAGATTATAGAGGTTTCTCCTGCATGAGTACATAGTTTAAAAAATAATTTAGGTTTACTTAACATAAAAAACACTTCCAGAGGGGAAAAATAGTGTTTTTTTTTTCTTTTCATTTTTTAATTCAGCTGAATGCAAAGAAGCGATTTTCTCTTACTCTGCCTGTGTGGCACTTACGTGCACTCTGATGATAAATGATTTCTTTGAGATGTACTTCTGAAAGAAGTAGATTTTAATTGCATGCTTTTCCTGCGTGTCACTAATACCTATAATGTTCACTAGCATTATATCCGCTATGTTGTTTAGCTAGGGAAGACTAATAACACTAAATATTATTTTCATAAAAAGCTGTGTGCATTTAACTTCTTTCTCCCACTTCAGCTTATTATTGTCTTTGCCCCCAAAGACAATAGGAGAGTTCCTAAAAACAAACCCAGGAAAATCAAAGTTTGTTTTCTTGAAGAGTTAATTCTGACAGAGAGGTGACCTTTATCCCTACATACTCACTCTTTTTTATTTTATTTTATTTTTTTATCAAGCCTCTCCAAAGGGACTCATCATACGCAGGGCTCTATGAAGAGAAAAAGGAGAGCATTGTCCTTATCACCTCCTTCCAGAAAGTGGCGGAGTAATAGGACTTTGTAAGGCGAAATGAAGCCCAGTCTGATGGCTGCTGATTAAAAATTGACTCTGCCACATCAAAGAGGAGTTGCAGGTGAAAATGATGATCACTTCCCTCTCCCAGGGACCCCGCACCGTTTCTTTTATTCAACCTTGAAAGGTTCTTTCTGAATAAGATAATATCCCTCGAGTCCATTCTGCCTTGGCAGCATGGAAAAATGTAGATCAGTATGCCTATTCTTTACGGAAAAAAATGGGATTTTGTTAATGACATAGCACTTTAAAGTGATGCCTTGTATGTGGTAAATGCTGAGAAATTAATTATAAAATGCTTCTTAGACTGCAGATCAAATTAATTGCTGGTATGCAGCTCCTAAAAAGACCACTGCCAACCTGAACAGCCTTTTCTGTTTTTTCCTGATTATTTTCACACTTAGATTTAATATAGCTGCCTGTGCTCCTTTGTATTTTCACCACATTTTAGAAACACTGAATTCTCAGGAAGGTTGTCATCTGTAATATAATATCCTTACACTTAAAAGGAAAAGTATTTCTTTTTTTTGTCAACATGCATTCAAGTCAGTATTTCTTGAATGTCTTATGATACCCATTTGGAAATACAGTCTCCAGTATATCTAAATATATAAATATACATGTATATATAACTATAGATACACACACAGATACAGTTTAACTAGACAAATACATGCATATAGATAGAGTTAAAATATCTGTGAAGGAAGATTTTTATAAAACATTTATGTATTTACAAACAAATACAGAATATGAATCTATACAAAATCATCCAAGACAGATGAAGAAACATTTTAGCCTACTCGGAAAAAATAAACAGTCTTAGGTACAGAATTCCTAAAGATTTGACACTTAGGAAAGGTTCTCATACATTCCTTTTAGGTTTTGCTATTAACCCTCACTTGTCATTAGAGCAAACACAACATTTCCAAGTGGGCCATCCCTAGCTTCCTCAATTCTGCTATAATTGTATAATTAAGAAATTTATCATGGAGTATCATAGAAATCTAAAACACACTATAAAAATTGAACAGTGAAGTTTTCCATAATGACATAAAATTCTTAATATATAAATTTAAAATAAATAAAATGGAAGCTACATATTTGAGTAAATGAAATATTTGAAATATTAATTTTCTAAATATTTTCCTTGTGAATAAATGGATCATCACTTAGGTAACAGACTGTAGTTTGTACGTCCCATGCAGCCATGGCTATGCATTGCACAATGTTTATACACAGGAGATATTTTTAAATCTCAGAATGAATTCATATATAGAAGATGATGTACTTTTAAACTCAGCGTATATAATCAAAAGTCTATTATGGTGTTTCCGATATTATTTTCTTGAAATATTTAAATAAAATTTTCAGTCTTGCTAATAACTAGGGGGAAAAATCCTCTATTTGACATGGAAAAATTGTGACATATAATTATAATTATATCAGAAAACAACAAGTAAACAATTGATGGCATTAAAATTTAAGAATAAAAATGTTATTCTCATTGTTTCAAGGCCAAGTTTAATGGGCTTGTAATTGGAAGTACATTATCTCAATCAACTTTTACCCAGCATATCTGTTTATTTGTTGCCTGTCCTTTTGTCTTGGTGAGAAAGACTGGCCCTAAGCTAACATCTGTGCCATCTTCCTTTACTTTATATATGGGACGCTGCCACAGCACGGCTTGATGAGCAGTGTGTGAGTCTCTGCCCGGGATCTGAACCTGCAAAACCTGGGCCACTGAAGCAGAGCATGTGAACCTAACCACTACACCACCAGGCTGGCGTCTATTTGTTGCTTTTTAATAACTGGTTTCCAAAACTACCCAAGTTTACTTTTAATGCAGATCTCTGAAGACAATCACTCCAAATTACAAAGTACACTATAAGATAATGGCCTTCAGAGAAAAATAAAGTTTAATATCATTCTATCACTGGTTTTCATTACACAGTAATAGATTTCATATTGAAATGTGACAAAAAATGCAGTCAAGATATTTAAAGTTTAATCCATTCTTATTTCTAAGCTTTATTATATTAATTAAACTATGTTTCTATGAAAGTTATAGAATTATTAATATAAAACTATGGATTTTTAAATGTGTTCCTACTTTCCTACAAAATATTCTCCATCAAATTAAAATGAATTTTTTTGTCTGGTACTTATAGCCACAGTTTCACCTAAGGCATGCATTCTTTTTTCAACAAAACAAGAAATTAAAAGTGAAAAATAAATTAATTTTTTTTTGTTGTTTATTTTTTTCAAATAATCCTTATCTTTCAATTCTATTGATCTCTAAGCTTTTTGATAGCATGGGCCATTTTTTGGTTTGTTTTGTTTATGTAAAATCTTGCTTAGTGCCTAGTCCATAAACAATTTTCAAAAATAGTTTCCATTAAATATTTCTAAGTACAAACTTAAAAAATATTAGATGCACAAAGAATTAAGTGAAAACATGTCAAAATGGTCAGACCAATTTGTGTGTTGTTAGCGGTTCTCTAGTGCTGTCTTAAACTTGGGTGAATTAAATTGTTTTATCAAGGATCTTTGTTAGCATCTGCAGAAAAGATACAACGATTTATATTGGTTATTAAAGTTCAGATACAACATATCAATAATTTTATTCTAATTATAATGTCTACTTTGAGATGACAACTGAATCACTCCCCAGCATACCTAACTCATATTGCTCCCCTGAACCCCTATTGCCGGTGGCTTTGGGTAAAAGTTCGCAACTTGTTGCTTTAATCCAGAATTTCTCCACGTTGGCATGATTGACATTTGAGTCAGATCATTCTTTATCGTAGGGGGCTGTCCTGTGCATTGTAGGATAATTAGCAGCATCTGGGTCCTGTACCTAGTCGATGTGAGTAGCATGCCTCCCCTAACCTCCAGCCAGTTATGAGAACCATGACTGTTTCCAGGCATTATCAGATATCCCCTAAGGAACGCAATTCCCCCTACCCCATCCCCATATCTGGCCATTGAGAACCACTTCATCCTACAGAAGGAGTGAAGGACCTGGTGCTGCTGTTCGAGAAGACCAACAGGAAATTCTAAGATGATTCTGTGGCTTGAATTTGATAGGTTTCTGGAGTTCTTAATTAGGCTTTGTGTATTACACCCATGGAAAATCTGGTGGTATATCCTATTCACATTGCTTATTATTCTGCCAACTAATTTTCAGTGGTGTCTTCTAAGTCATATGTAATTGTTTTGCCATCTGTTAACTAAATTGCAAGCATAACATGGTAGACAGTATCACTTTTCTTTGCCACTTTAATCTCTACTTTCAACTATATTGAATCTCATTTTTCCTCTAGATCTGGGTGTGATTACAAAGTTTTAACAATTAAGTGACTAATATAATCTCATTCCATTAGTTGAAATTAATCTTAGCTTGTCTTAACGTTTCAGCACCAAACTCAGTTCAAAATTGTCCTCCTTTGAACTACTATTGCTTGAATTGGAGGAGGGTTGTGTGTTCTGGCTCTAAGACCTTCCCACCCTGCCTTTCTTTTTTTTTTCATGTGCATTCTCTTCAGGGTTATGAAAGAAGAGTAAAACAAGCATGAGACTCCCTATTTGAATGCCCACTTGTCACAGGTAGTGTAGATTATTGACCTTACTCTGGTTCAGTCTATTTTTCTTTTCCCGATGCTGTGGGCCTCTGCTAATTTGGTGGTTCCAATAGTGAGTGGGTGTTTGCTAGACTGGATTCAGCATCTCCAGCCTGTACATAATGGACCCTTCTAAAAGACACCATCTCTCGCCTTGACCCCGCCCGAAGTAGATGATCCCAACCCTTTTTAGGTGTTCTGGGCCCCTCATTTGACTTAGCAACAATTTGCAGAGCACCATTACTCCTGCGTCTTTTCTAGCCTACAGATTGGTTCTTGTGGGGTCCTCTTCTACCTACTTATGGGACTGCAAAGTCGTGGACTAAAATGGTAGTTACACAGATCACATTCCCAAGTATATTACAACACAGTCCCTTCAGGCCCTACTGGGATTGGCTGCCTTGCAGATGCCTTATCTTCAGCTACTCAAAGACCAGAGGCAATTTCTATTCTATATTTAGGAATGTCTTCAAATCTCAGAGAAAAATTTTAAATATGCCTCTCTTCTTCTTCACATTTGAGGTATAGGAGTAAAAATAAACACACGTTAATGATTTAGACTCCCAGAACAGTCTTCAGAGAACTCCCTTCAACTCTACTCGCTTGCTTGGACTCAGGGAGAGAACAATTCTCACCTTGAATACGTTATAATAGACTGATTACTCTTTCTTGCCAGTGTTCTTATTTGTGGACTCACTTTTATACTTATGGCTCTCTGCGAGCCCTGTGGGGAAGTGGTTTGCCCCATCTCATGATTCACTTCTTTGATGCCTATTATCCCCAGCTTAGGACCTTGACCACATTTTTTAGGACAAAGAGAAAAAAATCCTGCATGATATCCTGTTTATTGTGCATGACTATTAAGTGTTTGTTTTTCTCCTTTAGGATATACATTAAGGAGGAGTGACTTGTTCTTTAATTTGATGGTGACGAGGAGGAAAAATGTGAATATTTGCTAATGTATTTTGCCTCCTATTTACATAATTGTGATGGTTAATTTTATATGTCAACTAAGAGACTACTTTTGGACTAGATTAACATTTAAATTGGTGAACTTTGGGTAAAGTAGCCTGCCCTCTATAATAGGGAGAGTCCTCATTTAATCAGTGGAAGGACTGAAGAGAACAAAAAGACCAGCCTTCCTAAGCAGAGGAAATTCTCCAGCAGATTGCTTCGAAATTCAGCAACACTATCAGGGTCTCCTGGGTCTCCACCAGCTGGCGTTTGGACTGGAACTGCATTAGGTCTCCTGGGTCTCTAACACAGAGACCCACACTAACAGTCCACACTGCAGAGTTTGTACTTCCCAACCTCCATAATCGTATGAGCCACCTTCCTATAATAAATCTCTTTATATATATGTATATATATAAAGGAGATATATATCCTATTGGTTCTGTTTCTCTAGAGAATCCTGACTATTACAATAATTAAGAAAAAAGGGGTTCAACTATATTGCATCTTATATTCATTAAAATATACAAAGGATCTAAATTAATTTTTCAGGTTAAAATTACTTTCCATTTCCAAACTATTCTATAAGAGCGTGCTGAAATTCTAATTAGTGCTTCTCTTTAATTGGCAAGGGTATCAGGGCATAAGTTCAGTTTCTATGTGTGCCTTTGACACATGATAACCTTGGACACAAAATATATCAAATATTTTGTAAGGAGTGTATTCTAGTCCTCTTTGTGGAATACATGTAAACACATATAAATTTATATATATATATATATATATATATACACATCACATATATAAATGTTTGTAAATATTTATATATAAATATACTTTATAAATAAATAAACATATATACATATATATTCTAGTCTCAAGATTAACTTCATATTAACCCCATTCCAAGCAAAAATTCTTCCTAAAGACTCACCTGCTCTTGCTTGTGTCTTTAGAAAATTCTGTTTTCCTGTTGCAAAAATTAATTTATTAAATTGTTATCAGTGGTGAAAGTGTCATCTATGATTGTGCCAAAAACTAGATAAAGTCTCATCACTATAGGAACATTGTAGTTGATTTCCCGCCTATATATTTTTCAATATTCTTGTTGTTATTACAATTATTTTTCAATTTTCTTTTATTTCCAAATTGCTTCAGTAGACTGTGTAAACACTGTCTCTGAAAGTAGTATAGAATGCATTTAAATATGGTAATAGCCCAATCTAAAACTTCTACTCTGAGCTGAGAGGTGAATTAAAATTATTAATAAAGATTTTAGCATTTATGATTTGCTGTAGTGCTCAATGCCTCTCAAGAAAGAGAAATGTTTGAAAATAAATATGATAACAAAATGACATATTATTTTTCGGGATTTTATTTTTGGTATTAGAGCAGGAATGAAGGGCAATCCTGCATTGTTTTATGATGATATATTCTAGATGAATATTTATTACAATATAAAAAGTTAGGTAACTTTCTCTAAAAAAAGACACACATGTGATTTGTAATTGCAACATAAATTGTTTTTAAGTAAATTCCTAGTACTATGTCCATAATCTCTGTCCTTGATTCATTAAAAATTTTTCTGAGCAAGTTGAAAGAAGATAGGTGAGTTAAATTTACAGAGGACATAAGCTGGATATATAGTGATTAATTTGGCTGACCAACTGGGCCAAGTCAAGCATAAAAATTGTAGTAGGGATGCATATAAAAGCCCTTTGGAATTTTTGTCTACACGCATAAAAGCATAATGGGAGAAGCAGCATTTCTTTAGTAATCTGCATGGACCAAGCTTTACTGAAGGGTTTGTGCTCAGGCTTAAGAAATATAAACCCAAACTGGCATGTGTTGTGGGTTGAATTGTGTCCCTCAAAAAACATATGTTCACAGAGTGACGTCAGCATCATGGCGGAGTGAGCTTTCCCGTGAATTCTTCCCCCACAAGATACAACAAAAGCAACAGCCACAGACCAACAACGGAATCCCAGACAGTGAAAACCTAGAGCAGACGGATCCACACTGCTGCACATCTGAGAGCGGAACGTGCTGCGCCCCCAGAGGAAGTGGGGAGAGGTAAGGAGAACTCCGCTCCCTCCCCATCAGATCCGCGATCCCGGTCTGCGCGGCTCCCAGAGAGGGGGGAGGGGCGGCCATCGGCGGGAAACTGTAGCTCTTCGGGCTCCCTCAGCCAGTGGGAAACTCCCGCACAGAGGACTCAGAGGAGCCACAGGGCTACCATCAACATCTGAGCACCCCAGAGAGCGGATAAAGCGGGGCAAACGAGAAGCCTCCCACGTCAGAGACCCAGAGGGCAAAAGAGAGAGCTACCCCCTCCTCGCAACCCGGACTCTGCAGCTCGACCAGACCTAGCGATCTGAGGCAGACCTGAACAAACTGAACTGGACCCGTGGATCACAGAGGGAAAAAAAAACAAAACAAAACTGCGGATCGCAGCAGAAAAACTGGGGCAGAGCGCAGGGGGCTTAGACTACACAGCCCTTTACCACCAGACAGTGGTGGCAGGTGGAAATTGCAACCAGAGACTTCCAGGATGAGGAAAATCAAAACCAACACAGGAACCACAATGCAAAAATATATGAAATCACCAGACCAGAAACAAAATGACAAGCACCCAGAAATCAACCCCGAAGACACAGAAATCCATAAACTAAATGACAGAGATTTCAAAATAGCTATCATAAAAACACTCAACGAAATATGAGACAACACAGACAAACAATTCAATGAGATTAGGAGTTTCTTCACAAAAGAGATTGAAATCATAAAGAAAAACCAATCAGTGCTGATGGAGATGAAGAACACAATGGAGGAGATAAAGGAGAATCTGGAATCTTTAAAGAACAGAGCTGACACTATGGAGGAAAGAATTAGTACTTTAGAGGATAGGAATACAGATATACTCCAGATGGAAGAAGAGAGAGAACTAAGACTAAAAAGAAATGAAGAAAGACTCCGAGAAATATCTGACTCTATTAGAAAATGTAACATAAGAATTATAGGTATTCCTGAGGGAGAGGAGAGGGAAAGAGGAACAGAGAGCCTATTCAAGGAAATAATAGCTGAGAATTTCCCAAATCTGAGGAAGGAGCAGGAAATACCAGTAAGCGAAGCCAACAGGACACTTATATATATTAACAGACAAAGGCCTTCACCACGACACCTAGTGGTAAAGCTAGCCAGGGTCAACCACAAAGAAACAATATTAAGGGCAGCTAGACAAAAACAAAAAATAACGTACAAAGGAACTCCCATCAGGCTCTCAGTGGATTTCTCAACAGAAACTTTTCAGGCTAGAAGAGACTGGAATGATATATTCAAAATACTAAAAGACAAAAACTTTCAGCCAAGAATACTCTATCCAGCAAAAATATCCTTCAAATATGATGGAGAAATAGTAACTCTCCCAGATAAACAAAAGCTAAGGGAGTTCATGGCCACGAGACCCCCACTACAAGAAATACTCAAGAAGGCCCTCAGGCCTGAAAACAAGAAGAGAAAGGGAACACAAAGCTTGGAGTAAGGAGAAAAGTAGGTAGACAAAATCAGAGAAATAGTAGATCTTTACTGGAATAGGTTAGCAACCACTTAAATACTAAACTCAAAGATCAAAGGAAGAAATTCACCAAAAATAAATTTAACCTCATCACTGTAAACACACAGCCACAACACAAGATAGAATAAGGTATAACAAGAGCAACTTAGAAGGGGAAGAGGAAAGTGACTGAATTGACTTAGTATAAGGAAATAGGAGGCTATCAGATAATGGACTATCTCATACACAAGATTTTTTGCCCAAACCTCAAGGTAACCACTAAACAAATAATCAAAGCAAAACCACATATGATAAACAAAGAGAAAACTAGAAGAATCATAAGACAGAACAACCAAACTGAATTGGCAGTCCAAAACCAATGGGACAAGAAACAAAGGAAATGCAAAAGAACCAGAAAATAAGTGACAAAACAGCAACATTCAGCCCTCATATTTCAATAATTACCCTAAATGTAAATGGATTGAACTCTCCAATCAAAGGATACAGAGTGGCAGGATGGATCAAAAAGCAAGACCCAACAATATGCTGCCTTCAGGAAACACATCTTAGCACTAAAGACAAGCACAGGCTCAGAGTGAAAGGATGGAAGACAATACTCCAAGCTAATGGCAAACAAAAGAAAGCAGGTGTTGCCATACTCATATCAGACAAAGTAGACTTCAAGATAAAACAGGTTAAGAAAGACAAAGAAGGGAAATATATAATGATAAAAGGGACACTCCATCAAGAAGACATATCACTTATAAATATATATGCACCCAACATAGGAGCACCAATGTACATAAAACAACTATTAACAAACCTAAAAGGAGAAATCAACAACAACACAATAATAGTAGGGGATCTTAACACCCCACTTACAGCAATGGATAGATCATCCAGATAAAAAGTTAATAAAGAAATATTAGACTTAAATGAAAAGCTGGACGAGATGGACCTAGTAGACATATACAGAGCACTCCACCCAAAAACAGCTGACTACACATTCTTCTCAAGCACGCATGGAACATTCTCTAGGATAGACCATATGTTGGGAAACAAAGCAAGCCTCAATAAATTTAAGAAGATTGAAATCATAACAAGCATCTTTTCAGACCATAAGGCTATGAAACTGGAAATGAACCAGGAAAAAAAAACAGGGAAAGTGACAAAAATGTGGAGATTAAACAACATGCTACTGAACAACCAATGGATCATTGATGAAATTAAAGGAGAAATCAAAAACTATCTGGAAACAAACGAAAATGATAACATGCCATATCAAACCATATGGGATGCAGCAAAAGCGATCCTGAGAGGGAAACTCATAGCGATACAAGCCCACCTTAACAAACAAGAAAAAGCCCTAATAGGCAACCTTAGATTACACCTAACAGAATTAGAAAAAGAAGAACAAACAAAGCCCAAAGCCAGCAGAAGGAGAGAAATAATAAAAATCAGAGCAGAAATAAATGATATTGAGACCAAAAAAACAGTAGAAAGGATTAATGAAACAAAGAGTTGGTTCTTCGAGAAGATAAACAAAATAGACAAACCCTTAGCCAGGCTTACTAAGAAAAAAAGAGAAAAGGCTCAAGTAAATAAAATTAGAAATGAAAGAGGAGAAATTACAACGGATACCATGGAAATACAGAGGATTATAAGAGAATACTATGAGAAATTATATGCCAACAAATTGGACAATCTAGAAGAAATGGATAAATTCTTAGACTTATACAACCTCCCAAAATTGAACCAAGAAGAAATGGAGAATCTGAATAGACCAATAACGAGTAAAGAGATTGAAATAGTAATCAAAAACCTCCCAAAAAATAAAAGTCCAGGACCAGATGGCTTCTCCAGTGAATTTTACCAAACATTCAAAGAAGATTTAATACCCATCCTCCTCAAACTATTCCAAAAAATAGAGGAAGATGGAACACTTCTTGAATCATTCTATGAGGCCAACATCACCCTGATACCAAAACCAGACAAAGACAATACAAAGAAAGAAAATTATAGGCCAATATCGCTGATGAACATTGATGCAAAAATCCTCAACAAAATATTGGCAAACCGAATACAACAATATATTAAAAAGATCATACACCATGATCAAGTGGGATTTATACCAGAGACGCAGGGATGGTTCAACATCCGCAAATCAATCAATGTGATACATCACATCAACAAAACAAAGAATAAAAACCACATGATCGTCTCAATAGACGCAGAGAAGGCATTTGACAAGATACAACATCCATTTATGATAAAAACTCTCAATAAAATGGGAATAGAAGGAAAGTACCTCAACATAATAAAGGCCATATATGACAAACCCACAGCTAACATCATACTCAACGGGGAAAGACTGAAAGCCGTTCCTCTGAGAACAGGAATGAGGCAGGGCTGCCCACTCTCACCACTCCTGTTCAACATAGTACTGGAGGTTTTGGCCAGAGCAATTAGGCAAGAAAAAGGAATAAAAGGAATCCAAATAGGTAACGAAGAAGTGAAACTCTCACTATTTGCAGATGACATGATTGTATATATAGAAAACCCTAAAGAATCTGTTGGAAAACTGTTAGAAACAATCAACAACTACAGCAAAGTTGCAGGGTACAAAATCAATCTACAAAAATCAGTTGCATTTCTATATGCTAATAAGGAACTAACAGAAAGAGAGCTCAAAAAGATAATACCATTTACAATTGCATCAAAAAGAATAAAATACCTAGGAATAAATCTTACCAAGGAGGTGAAAGACCTATACAACGAGAACTACAAGACATTATTGAAAGAAATCCATGATGACATAAAGAAATGGAAAGATATCCCATGCACGTGGATTGGAAGAATAAACATAGTTAAAATGTCTATATTACCTAAAGCAATCTGCAGATTCAATGCAATCCCAATCAGAATCCCAATGACATTCTTCACAGAAATAGAAAAAAGAATACTAAAATTTATATGGGGCAACAAAAGACCCCGAATAGCTAAAGAAATCCTAAAGAAAAAGAACAAAGCAGGAGGCATCACAATTCCTGACTTCAAAACATACTACAAAGCAATAGTAATCAAAACAGCATGGTACTGGTACAAAAACAGACACACAGATCAATGGAACAGAATTGAAAGCCCAGAAATAAAACCACACATATACGGACAGCTAATTTTCGACAAAGGTGCTAAGAACATGCAATGGAGAAAGGAAAGTCTCTTCAATAAATGGTGTTGGGAAAACTGGACAGCCACATGCAAAAGAATGAAAGTGGACCATGTGCTATCGCCATTCACAAAAATTAACTCAAAATGGATCAAAGACCTGAAGGTGAGACCTGAAACTATAAAACTCATAGAAGAAAATATAGGCAACACACTATTTGACATTGGTTTTAAAGGAATCTTTTCGGATGACATGCCTACCCAGACTAGGGAAACTAAAGAAAAAATAAACAAGTGGGACTTTATCAGATTAAAGAGCTTTTATAAGACAAATGAAACCAGAATCAAGATGAACAAACAACCAACCAGCTGGGAGAGAATATTTGCAAAACATACATCTGACAAGGGGTTGATCTCCATAATATATAAAGAACTCACACAATTGAACAACAAAAAAACAAACAACCCGATCAAAAAATGGGCAGAGGAAATGAACAGACACTTCTCCAAGGAAGATATACAGATGGCCAATAGACACATGAAAAGATGCTCAACATCACTAATCATCAGGGAAATGCAAATCAAAACCACACTAAGATACCACCTCACGCCCGTTAGAATGGCTATAATCACCAAGACGAAAAACAACAAATGTTGGAGAGGACGTGGAGAAACAGGAACCCTCATACACAGCTGGTGGGAATGCAAATTGGTGCAGCCTCTATGGAAAATGGTATGGAGATTCCTCAAAGAATTAAAAATAGAGATGCCCTATGATCCAGCCATCCCACTACTGGGAATCTATCCAACGCACCTGAAATCAACAATCCAAAGAGGCTTATGCACCCCTGTGTTCATTGCAGCATTATTTACCATAGCCAAGAAGTGGAAGCAACCTAAGTGTCCCTCGACTGACGATTGGATTAAGAAAATGTGGTATATATATACAACGGAATACTACTCAGCCATAAAAAAAGACAAAATCGTCCCATTTGCAACAACATGGATGGGCCTGGAGCGTATTATGTTAAGTGAAATAAGCCAGAAACAGAAAGACAAACACTGTATGATCTCACTCATATGTGGAATATAAACCAACACATGGACAGAGAAAACTGGACTGTGGTTACCAGGGCAGTGGGGGTGGGGGGTGGGGGGTGGGCACAAGGGGTGAAGGAAGTCATATATGGGGTGCTGGACAAACAAAAATGTACAACCCAAAATTTCACAATGTTAGAAACCATTAAAACATCAATAAAAAAAAAAAATACCTCAAAAAAAAAAAAAAACATATGTTCAAGTCCTACTCCCTGGTATCTGTGAATGTGACCTTGTTTTGAAATAGGATCTTTGCAGATTTAATTAAATTAAGACAAGCTCATACTGGATTAGGGTGAGCTATACTGGTGTCCTTATAAGAAGAGGGGAATCTGTCTTCGACATAGACAGAGAGGAGAATGCCATGTGAAGACACATAAAGACACAGACACAGAGAGAAAAACCATATGAAGCTGAAGACAGAGATTGGAGAGGTGCATTGACGAGACAGGGAACAGCAAATTTTGCCATCAACCATCAGAAGTTAAGAAAAGGCAAGCAATGATCCTCCCCTAGGGCCTTCAGAGAGATCAGGGCCATACCAACACCTCGATTTTGAACTTCTAGCCTCGAGAACTTTGAGAGGGTTAATTTCTATTATTTTCAACCACCTAGTTTGTAGTTATTTGTTATTGCAGTTCAAGGAAACTAATATAGCATATATTTAAGAAAAAAATGACCAAGATTTTGATGTGTGAAGCAGATGAATGCAATGGGAATGTTTAGTCTGGAGAGAAGTAACTAAAGAGAGACGTGGCAACTCTTCATTTCAAATTTAGAAAAATGGTTATGCATATTCTAATGACTCCAATAAGAGGAACATGGATCAAAGAACTATAGCTATATGAAAAAAGATTATGGTTCAGTTTCAGAATTTGTGAATATTTAGGATTACAAAATCTGGAATGACTCTTCTTCGTGGAAATAAATTTCTAATCATGTGAACTTAGTAAGATTACTAAGTAAGAATTCTTAGTAAACTAATAAGAGCCTGCCTGACATTTGAAGCTCCTTCCGTTCTTGCAATTTTATGATTCAGAAAAATAGGATAATAATACATTATCTTAACTATGTAAGCATTTCCTTCATAATCTTGTTTTTATCCTGAATTTTAATCATGCATTTAGTAAATGTTTATTGAATGCTTATATACAGTGTGCTTTTTGGTGAATACATGGGAAAGAAAAATAGTTATAGAGAATACTCACATGGAGCTTATAGTTGAGATGAAAAGAAAAACATTTAAATAAACAATTACCACGCGTCTTGATAAGTTTCTCACTAGAGAAATACTTGTATAGTTTTGGGAGCCCAAAGTGAAGAGAATGATTTCTGTTTGTGGAAGGAAGCATCAAAAATTGTTAGATTAGATAACTTCCACAGGAGTAGAGATGTGCATTAAAGTGATAAAAGGAAAAGAACATTCTAAGTCAAGAAAACAAAATTAATTAATATGTAGAGAGAAGAAAGAACATGATATAGTCAGAAAACTATATTACAGCATTTGGGGAGATAAAGATCATGAGTAGACAGACTGGTGTTCTAAAGGGTAGCTCAATAAGAACAGCACATATCTGTGGAACATGTGACCCAACCCATTCCTTTCCAAGCCTCCCAGATCAGAACTGTGCTGAGCATTACGGAAGCTCCACTGCAGGCAGGCGTGGCCAAGAAGATGAGGCTCGCTTTCTTACCAGCTCTCATCAAGGACTGTGGTATCTCACTGCGAGAAGCAGGCCACCGGTATTTTTCATCTCCTCTCCCCCAGATACTTTTTACTGAGGCTAAATATCAGGTTAGTGTAGCCAGGAGGTTGGGAGCATACTTCTCCCACCCAACTCCACTCCTAGATCAGAGGCTCTACCCTCAGCATGATAGGTTGAGAATTTTGGAGGAATGATTGCCTTTGCCCCAACTTGTTATAGGGAGGAGGCTCTATACTTGGGGATGCAAGCAGAGGAGACCAGGTGCTACCATGCACACCCAGAACCCTACTCATAAAGCATGGGTGTCAAACCAAGAGCGATGGACACTAATACCACCCCTAGCTCTGGAGCAGTAACTCAGCGATGTATTTTCAGGGTATATGAAGACTATAAGAACAGAAATCTCTGAAGCTCTCTCTAAAGGAAATGACTTTATTTGAAACAGAGTGTACAGAAGTTCAAGTATAAGAGCACACTCAAATATAATGGAAATTTTGGTGCTAAGCAACTAAGAGCAGGGTGGTAGCTCCACAAAAGCAATAAGTTAAACTGTAAGCCAGCTAGTTTATGAGAGAATACTTGGAAACAGATATTTAATAAGAATTCTCCTGGAGTCAGAAGAAACCACAAAGACTGTCCTCAAAAAAAATTCCCTTAAATGGGCCCAAAGGTAATTGGATCAGACTATGGAGCAATTAATGTCCCAGGGTATTTACAACAACAATACCATAACCCGCCAGCAATTAAAGGAGCTTAACAGCTAGATGTGATACCAACAGAGGAACACAACTTAATATCAATAAAGAGATATAAATTACATAAAAGAACAAAATGAAAACGTGGAGTTGAAAGGCACAATAACTAAAATGAAAGGTTCACTGGACTGACTCACAGTAGATTTTAACTAGTGGAAGAAAAAAAATCAGATAGATACATCATTAGAGATTATGCAGTTTGAAGGAAGAACAGGGGGGAAGTAGAAAGAAGAAATATGAACAGACCTTCAGAGAAATGTGGAACACCATTAACTACACATTAATATGAGTAACAGGAGTAAGAAAAATAAAGGAGAAAAAAGAAAGGGGCAGAAAAATTATTTGAAGATTTAATGGATGAAAATTTCCCAAATTTGATACAGATAATAGTCTACACATCCAAGATCAACAATTTCCATGTACAATAAACACAAAGAGATCTACATCCATATACATAGTAAAAATTCTGAAAAATAAAGACAGAAACGAACCTGGGAAACAGTAATAGAAAAGTGACTTCTATACAAAGAAATTCTAAAAAAATTGACATCTGAAACAGTGAAGACAGAAGGCAATGAAATATCATATTCAAAGTGCAGCAATGTGAATGCACAGGGACAAATTAAGAGAATCAGTAATGATATATAAGAAGTTTCATATAACAAATTATACAAATACATATTTGCCGTTATTTCTTCAGTCAGCTTCTTTAAAGGATATAAAAGCTTATAAAGCAATAATTTCAACAGCATGTTGTTGAGTTTGCAATATACATAGATGTACTATTTTTACATATGAATTAAATCTCAATTTTAAAAAGATGGTTAAATATAAATAAAAAATAGAAAAATAGAGAAGAGGAAGTAGAGCCAATTGGAGTCATGTTTCTGTATCTCACTGGAATTGTGGTAGGATAAATTTAAAGTAGATTCTGGTTAGTTAAGATATATATGGTAAACCTTAGAACAATGATTAAGAGAATAACTAAAATATATATACAGAGGAAAAATATTAAAGGAGTTAAAGTGTTACACTGGAAAATATTCACTATGCAAAAGAAAACAGTAGGGGCCGGCCCCATGGCTTAGCGGTTAGGTGCGCGCGCTTTGCTGCTGGCGGCCCAGGTTCGGATCCTGAGCGCGCACCGACGCACTGCTTCTCCAGCCACGCTGAGGCCGCGTCCCACATACAGCAACTAGAAGATGTGCAGCTATGACATACAACTATCTACTGGGGCTTTGGGGGAAAAAAATAAATAAAATTATTAAAAAAAAAAAAAGAAGAATGAAGTTGGATCCCTACCTCATACCTTAAAAAAAAAAAAAAAAAAAAGAAAACAGTAAAGAATGTGTGGAGGAAGAGAGAAAACCATAAAAGTAAAATGACGTAAATCTAACTGTGTCAATAACAACATTAGATGTTAATGAACTAAACGATCAACTCAGAAGACTGAGATTGTCAAATAGAATTTAAACAAAAAAACCAAGATAAAACCATATACTGTCTATAGAAGACATACTGTAGAATCAAAGATACCAATAAGTTGAAATCAAAAAGATGGAAAAACATATATCATGCAAACAGTAACCATAAGGAAGCTGCAGTGGCTGTACTAACACCAGAAAAAATAGCCACTAAGTCATACATTATAACCAGAGAAAAAGAAGTACATTTTTAATGATAAAAGATTTGATTCATCAGGAAGACATAAAAGATAAATGTATATGCATGTATCAACAGAGCCCCAAAATATATGAGGCAAAAACTGACAGAATTGAAAGGAAAAGTAGACAATTCAACAATAGTATTTGGAAATGTCGATGCCCGCTTTCATTAATGGACAGAACAACTAGGTAGAAGATCAACAGGGAGCTAGAAGACTTGAACGACACTAAAAATCAACCAGAAATTACTGACATCTGTAGAACACTCCACCCAATAACAGCAGAATATACCTGCTCTCATACGTACATGGAATATTGTCAAGGATAACAAACATGCTAAGCCATAAAACAAGCCTCAAATTTGAAAGGATTTATATCACACAAAGTAGTTTTTATGACCAAAGTGGAATGAAATTAGAAATAATTAACAGAAAGAAATTTCAGAAATACACAAATATGTGGACTTAGAAAAACATATTTCTAAGTAACCAATGGGTCAAAGAAAAAAAACACAGGGGAACTTATAAAATACTTTGAGATAAATGACAATGAATATAAAACATGTCAAGGTTTATGAAGTGTAGCAAATTAATGCTTAGAGGAAAATTGATAGTGATAAAACTCTGTATTGAAAAAAGACAAGAGATCTCAAATCATAATCTAACTTTGCACCTCAAGGCCCTGGAAGGAGACACAAAACCTTAAAAAAGCAAATGAAACAAAATGATAAAGATTAGAGTGGAAATTAATGAAAGGGGGAATAGAAAACAGAGAAAATCAACAGAACCAAAAATTTAGTCTATGAAAAGAAGAATAAAATTGACAAATTTAAATTAGACTGATCAAAAAATTAGAGAGGAAACTAAAATCACTAAAATCAGTTATGAAAGATGGGACATTACTACCAAACTTCTAAGGGGAAAAAAAGGATCATAAGGAGATATTCTGAGTAAAATGATGCCAACAAATTAGATAAATTAGATCAAACGGATGAATTCACAGAAAGATACAAAATACAAAAGCTGATCCAATAAGGAATATAAAATGCGAGTGGATCTATAACAAGGAAAACAATTGAGTTAGTAATTTTAAAACTTTACACCAGTAAGTCTCAGGCCTACTTGGAGTCATTGTAAATCTACCAAACGTTTCACTGGGAATCAATATCGATTTTTCACAAACACTTCCAAAAAAATAGAAAAGGAGGGAACACTCCACAACTCTTTCTATGGGGCCAGTATTACCCTCAGAAGACAAACTCCTCCCCCAAAAGTGCAGAGTAATATATCATGAAAATAAACGCAAAAATTCTCAATAAATTACTAGCAAACAGAATCCAACAACATATGAAAGAAATTATACACTATGATTAAGTGAAATTTATCCCAGCAATGCAAGATTGGGCTTATATTAGAAAATCAATTAATGGAACGTACCTTATCAATAAATAGAGAACAAAATTATATGATCATCTCAACAGAGAAGTAAACATTTGACAAAATTCAAAATACATTTCATAAAAAAACACTGAACAAATTAGGAATAAAAGGAAATATCCTCAACCTGTTAAAATGCATCAGAATATCCACAGATAACATACTTAATTGCAAAAGTGAAAGATTTCCCCCTAAGATCAAGAATAAGACAAGTATGTCAATTCTCTACACTTCTAGTCGATATTATACTAGAGGTTCTAGTCAGGGCAACCAGGAAAAAAGAAAAAAGAAATGGATGTATTCAAATTGGGAAGAAAGAAGTAAAACTGTCTCTATTCACAGATAACCTCGTCTTGTATGCAGTTAAAATACTAAGGATTCCATGAAGAATTATTAAACCCAGTAAATGAGTTCAACCAGTTTACAGAACACAAGGTAAATACACAAAAATTAATTGTATTTTTCATATAAAATATAAAAATTATACTAAAGCACAATTTCTATAATCTGAAAATGTTAATTAAGAAAATTCCATTTTTAGTAGCGTGAAAAAGAATAACATATTTAATAAAAGAAGTATAAAATTTATTCTTTGAAAACTACAAATTGTAAAATTAAAGAAGACCTAAATAAATTCAAATATATCCATTATATGATTTAGGGAATTGAATGTTGTTAAGATGGCAATACTGTGCAATTTTATCTACAAGTTCAATGCTCTCTTTATTAAAACGCCGGCTTGCTTCTTTACAGAAGTTGACAAGCAGATCCTAAAAGCCACATAAAAAATTAAGGGGTCTGGAATATTCAAAAATCTTGAAAAAGAAGGACAACGTGGGAAGACTCACACTTTCCAACTTCAAAATCTGCTATAAAACTATAGTGATCAAGAGAGCGGGTTACTGGCATAACAAAAGACAAGATCAGTGGAATGGAATTGAAAGTCTAGAAATAAGTATTCATATTTATTGCCAATTGATTTTTGAAAAGAGTGCCAAGACCATCAAATGGGGAAAGAATAGTCTCTTCAACAAGTGGTGCTGGAACAGCTAGATATTCACATGAAAAGGAATGTAGCTACCTCACATCATATACAAAATGTGTAATCTTTACACATGAAATAAAATGTGTAAAGATTAAATTGAATAGCTAAAACTTACATAAGAAAACTAGGTGCAAAGCTTTGTGACCTTGGCTCAGGCAATGATTTCTTAGATTTCTTCATATGACACCAAATGACAAGCAATAACAGAAAAAATAGGTATACTGGACTTCGTAAAAATTTAAAAAGTTTCTTCTTCAAAAGACAACATCAAGAAAGTGAAAAGACGGGGCCAGCCCCGTGGCTTAGTGGTTAAGTGCGCGCGCTCCGCTGCTGGCGGCCCAGGTTTGGATCCTGGGCGCGCACCGACGCACTGATTCTCTGGCCATGCTGAGGCCACGTCCCACATACAGCAACTAGAAGAATGTGCAACTATGACATACAACTATCTACTGGGGCTTTGGGGGAAAGAAAATAAATAAATAAAATAAAATAAAATAAAAAGAAAGTGAAAAGACAAACCACAAAGTGTGTGTGTGTGTATATATATTTTTTTTACAACTCAGTAATAAAATCTCAAATAACCTAATTTAGAAATAACCTGAATACACATTTCTCCAAAAACTATATACAAGTATCCAATAGCACACAAAAGATGTTCAACATCATTAGACAGCAGGGTAATGCATTCAATGAGATCCACTTCTCACCTACTAGGATGACTAAAATTTAAATACAAACAATAGCAAGTGTTGGTGAGGATGTGGAGAAATTGGAACCCTAAAGCATTGCTAGTAGAACAGAAAATGATACAACCGCTTTGGAAACAATTTGGCAGTTCCTCAAACATCTAAACATAGAGTTATCATATGACCCAGCAAGTTCACTCCTAGGAATATACCCAAAAGAAATGAAACATATGTTCACATAACAACTTGTATAGGAATAGTTAGAGCAGAATTATTCAGAATAGTCACAAAATGGAAATAATCCAAATGCTCATCAACTGATGAATGGATAGATTCAATAAATTTATATTTAATATTTATTTAATATATTTAATAAATATATCACATATAAATGTGATAAATCCATACAATAGAATATTATTCAGCAGTAAAGTAGAATGAAGTACTGCCACATGCTACAACATGCATAAACTTGGAAAATATTATTCCAAAATAAAAGACACCATTAACAAAGGACCACTATTTGAATGATTCCATTTATAGGATATGTATAGAATAAGCATATTTATAGATATGTGGTTGCCTAGGGGTGGGGTCAGGGGAAGTTGGGAGGAAATAGGGAGTGATTGCTATTGCGTATAAGATATTTTTGGTGTAAAGAAAGTGTTCTACAATTGATTGTGGTGATGGTTACGTAACTTTGTGAATATAAGAAAAATCATTGAATTGCAAATTTTAAATGTCTACATCATATGCTATGTAAATTACATATGAATCAAGCTGTTATATAAAAGAATGAAAGAAGATGGTTTTCATAAACATTTTGAGTGTAGAACCTAGAGGAACATATTCTCAATTAAACTGAAGACTGGTTGTAGAAAAAGTCTAGGATGCCTCTTAGTATAGAAACATTCTCACAAATTGGAATAGAAAATTCAGAAGAGTGAATTAGGAGGAAGTTTACTATAAGATTCACCTGGGGCATATTGAATGGAGGGAGTATAGAGAGTTAAAAAAGAGAGAGAGAAAGAGAGAATGTAAAATTGCCTGGAAGAAAGAAATGAGACCTGAAAACTTAAAGAAGTATAGACCAGTCAGAGTGCAGATATTAGATCATGGGAAATAGTTTAATATGAAAATAAAGTGGTGATATGGTGTCTTGGAGATCATGTTAAAGTCACTGATGAATTTTCAGAATGGATTGATGTGATCAGAGTTACATTTAGGAAGATCATTTTGGCTACAAGAAGGACAGAAGAGGTAGTGAAACTGAAGGTAGATCAATTAGAAGGTCGCTGCAATAACACGTGAGAGATTATGGGGGCCTGATATTGCAATGGAGCTGGAAAGAACAATAAACAGTAAAGAAATGTTTGTCAGTTTGATCAGAGACCTTGGTGAAATCTGGCATGACTCATAGGTTTCAGCCTTGCCACCAAATGAATAGTGGACCAAATAAACTTGACATAGAACACCAAAGAAGAACAAATTAAGGGCTTGAGGTTAAAGGTTTCATTCAGATTTCTACACTTTGAGTTTAAAATACCTGTCAGAAATTGAAGCGTGGATTACCTAGGACCTTGGGCCAAAGTTTGGTCCAACAGCATCAGGATCACCTGGAGGCTTGTTAGGAACGTAGAATCTTAGCCCACATTCCAGAACTACTGAGGCAGAATCTGCCTTTTAGAGAGCGCTCCAGTGATCTGTACGTGCATTGAAGTTTGAGAGGTATTGTTCTAGTAGACTGTTGGATGTTTAGGTCCGGAGTTCAACAGGAAAGTTTGAGTTGGAGATAAGGATGTGGAAATCAATATCATAAATAAAACCATAGGTAATGACGAAATTGCGTGTATCTTCAAAGAATGAAAAGTTGACCATCCATTCCATTATGGAGATAGACTGCATTTGATGCTGAACATTTTCATTTTCAGCATTTATGACTCCTAATTACCTACTAAAAACTATAAAGTTGTAAAAAGTCAATTTTATCAAAAGTAAGTATAATTCCATTTTTTGATTGTTTTTCCGTCCCCTACAATATATAACATGCTGTATCTAAGCATGCTTTACTACTGTAACTGCAAAATGGCAGCTCTATTGTGTTATTTATTAGAAATGAAAAAAAAGATGTATAGATACAAACATATTTTCTAGCTTTATCATGAAACAACTTAAACAAGCTGGTGTACTTATAAATTCTCTTTTCCTACAAATCTGATTTAGAACAAATTTCTACCTGGCAGATAATTCACACAGAAAATGAGGCTTGGAAAATTTGTAAACTTTAAAAGCATACCTTTTCTACAAGCATAAATTATTCTCTTCTATAAATAACTTAGTCCAGTGTAGTTTCACCCTTATATAGCCAATTTGTCAACCAAGACCCCATACCAGGCAGACACTGTCAAAATCTGTGCCTAAACTTGTCTTGCATTGTGTTTTACAGCTTAGTTCGAACATTTCAACCCAGGATGCTCACTCTGCCCTGAACAGTGTGAGTGCATTTAATTATAATCTGACATGTGTATTCACAAGAAACAAAAGGCTGTGAACTGAGGGTGATGATTAACTGTTCTACTGGATAATTGCTTAAACTACTACTTATATTATACTGCATTATCTCTTGAAAAAAGTGATTATTGGCCTTTTGTGTAGCGATTATACAATGTAAGTGCAATCTTGCTGTTTTAGCTCTTGTCAGAGTTTATGTTTAATGTACTTCCATTACAATGAGGGGGTGCAACTTTAGGTATTCTTTCTTCAGTTGAGAACCTACCTGGAATCAATCTCTTATGGCTTGATTTCTCTGCTTGGAATATGCAACATCTTCTGGTGTTCTAGGGAAGGGAATTAAAGACTTAATGATACAGTATTCAGAAGGCAGATAAGGTATACTCATACCTTTGTATGCATAACCACAAATGGCAAACAACTCCACTATTATGATTTAGATAAAAAATCAGCAAGCTGGTAGGTTGTGGAAAAGCTCTGAGGACAAAACTGATGTTCAGAAAAAAATAAGTAGTTTACTTTTTACATAGCCAGTACTTATGAGTAACAGACTTTATTCAGTTTTGTAAATATAGGATAAGTATTCATAAGTAGTTATCATGATGAACCACTATTTTTGTTAATAGAAAAAATCCCAATCTCATCCTTTCAAAGCTTTAATCTATGTTTAGGTAATTATCTGCCTCACAGAACTTTCATCTTCTCCAAAAGCTTCTCATCTGTCAAGCTTGTGTTTTCTCAGGAGAAAACTTTCAGGATCCCATTGCATTTGGTTGATTTTGGTGTGCTCAAATATTTGGTATAATTGTCGTGAGAACTGCCTCTAATGATCAGAGCACATATTATTTTAATATTTTCCTTGAGGTGTAGGTGGTATACAATAAACTGAACATATATAAAATGTAAAATTTAGGTAACATTTTAAATACGTATACATCCCCAAAGCATCACCACAATTAAGATGAATATACATTTTATCTCCCAAGTTTCCATGTGTCTCTTAGTTATCCCTCCTTTTTGCTCTTTCCTGAAACCCTCCACTCTATTCCCAGACAACCACTTCTGTGCTTTCTGACATGATAGATTAGTTTGCATTTTCTATAATGGAATGGTAAAATCTGTACTCTACCTGGCTTCTTTCACTCAACAAAATTATTTGGGGATTATACGTGTGTATATCAACGATTCATTCTTTTTATTGCTGGTTAGTGTTCCATTGTACGGAGACACCACATTTGTGTCTACATTACCTGCTGGTGGGACATTCTTTTATTTCCAGTTTTATCTGTTACAAATAAAGCTGCTATGAACATTTCTTTACAAGTTTTTATTGACACAAAATCTTTTCTCTTAGGTGAATACCTAAGACACAGATGGCTGGATCATATGGTAAATATATGTATAAATTTTTTAAAAACTGGCAAACCCTTTTCCAAAGTGGTTGTACCATTTTACAATCCCAGCAGTAGCATATGAAAGTTCTAATTCTTTCATATCCTTGCCAACTCCTGGCATGATCGGTCTTTTTACTATTAGCCATTCAAATAGATGTGTAGTGGTATTTCATTGTGGTTTTAATTCGCATTTCTCTAGTTACTAATGTTGTTGAACATCTCTCCATGTGCTATTTGTTTATCTTTTTTGGTGAAGTGTTCACTAAAATATTTTAATGTTAACTGTGGAGTTTTTTTTAATACATGCCCATTCTTAGGTTGAGGAAGTGCCATCTACTCACAGTATTTATGAGGAAAAATGTAGGATTTTGACAAATGTTTTTCCTGCATATATTAAGAATAATAATGATAGTTTTTCTATTTGTTAATATGGTAAATTACATTAATTAATTTTTGAATGTTAAACCAACCTTGCCTTCCTTTGATAAACTCTACTTGGTCATAATGTATTATCCTTTTTATGTATTGCTGGATTGAATTTAGTAAATTTTGTTGGAAGTTTTGTATATATTTTCGTGAAGCATATTGCTTTGTAATTTTCTTTTTTGCAATGTCTTTGTCTGGTTTTGGTATCATTGTAATGCTGGCCTGTAGAATAAATTATTGTTAATAAGTTACAAGTATTTCTTGCTCTTCATTTTCTGGAAGAGTTTATTTAGAACTGCTATTATTTGTAGAGCTCATCAATAAAGTCATCTGGACCTAGAGTTTCTTTTTGGAAAGTTTTGTTTTGTTTCCCTACAGATTCACTTTCTTTAATATATGTAAAGCAATTTGGCTTATTTATTTATTTTTGAATGATCTTTGGCAGTTTTTCTTTAAAGAAATTTATCAATTTAATTTAAGAATGTCCAATTTATATGGCATAAATTGTTTCATAACATTTATTTATTATCATTTCAAAATGTTTTAATCTGTAGTGAAGTTTTTCCTGGTTTTGCTGTTAATGCAATATTGGCTTTGTAGAATGAGTTGGGGTTTGTTCCATCCCTTTAATTTCAAAAATTTTATTAAGGTTTAGCATTAATTATTCTTTAAGTGTTTTGCAGAAATCATCAATGGAATTTTCAAGGCCTGGGCTTTTCATTTTGGGAACTATAATGCTTACTAACTCAATCTCTCTAGTGTTAAGGTCTCTTTAGATTCTATTTCTTCTTAAATCAGTGTGGCTTGTGACTGTAGAAACTTGTCTATTTCATCTAGGTTATCTAATTTGTTGACACACAACTCTTCAAAGTATCTTTATAATCCTTTTCATTTCTTTAAAAGCAGTAGTGATAACTCTTCTTTCATTCTTGATTTACGTCTTTTGAATATTCTCTCATATTTTTGGTCAGTCTAGCTGAAGGTTTCAAAAATTTTGTCGATCCTTACAAATAATCAATTTTTGTTCTTTAAATATATTCTCTATTGTATTTCTAATCTCTGTTTTATTTCCATGTTAATATGTATTACTTATTGTCTTCATTTTGCTTCCTGTGTGTTTAGTCTCCTTTTTTCCTAGTTTCTTTCAGGTGGAAGGTTAGATTAGTGATTTGAGATCTTTTTTAATTTAGGTGTTTACATTTATAAATGTCCTTTTGGGAAATGCTTTCATGGCATATCATTTATTTGGATATGTTGTGTTTTATTTCATCATCACAGAGTATTTTCTAATTCCCTTGTGATTTATTCTTTGGCCTATTGGTCAAAAAGAAATGCATTGTGTATTCTTGACATATTTGTGAATTTCTCAAATTTCTTTCTGTTATTGCTTTCTAATTTAATTTCATTGTAATTAGAGAACATACGTTGGATGATTTCAATCTTATTAAATTTTGTGTCTTTTTTTATGAGCTAGCATATCCAGCAAATGATCTATCCTGGAGAATATTCCATGTGTCTTTCAGAAAAATGTGTATTCCCCTGTTGTTGGGTGGAGTGTTCTGTAGATGTTTGTTTGCTTTACTTACTTTATAATGTTGTACTAGTCTTCTATTTAATTGTTGATCTCCTGCATTATTATTCTATCCATTATTAAAGGTAGAGCATTGAAATTGCCAGCTATTATTGTTGAATTATCTATTTCCTTTAATTCTTTTAATTATTCTTCATGTATTTTGGAGTTCATAATTAGGTGGATATTTAAGATTTTATATGTACCTTATGGATTGACATTTTTATCATTTTAAAATGTACTTATTTTTCTGTAGTTGTAATGTTTCTCTCAAAGTTTATTTTGGCTCTGACATTAATATAGCCAGTCCAGTTCTCTTTTGGTTACTGTTTTCGTGCTATATCTTTTTCCAATCTTTGCTTTCATCAATCTACATCTTTGAATCTAAATTTTGCTCTTTTAGATATAACGTAGTTTGATCATGGTTTTTTTGTCTATTCTCTTAATCTCTGCCTTTTGATTGAAGTGTTTTATCCATATATGTTTAATGTAATTACTGATAAGGTAGCATTAACATCTGCCCTATTGCTATTTTTCTACATATCTCATGGCATATCTTTTTTCTTCTTCTATTCCTCAATGCCTTCTTGTGTGTTAATGTTCTTCACAGCCTCCCATTTTTAATCCCTTGTACTTTTTTTGTTTAGTTTTGGTTTTTGCTAATTTTTAAGGATATTTTCTTAGTGGTTGTCCTACAATTACAATTAACATCTTAGCTTAAAATATTCTAATTTGGATTAATATTAACTTAATTTCAACAGTGTACAATAACTTTGTGTCAATATAGCTCTATTTCCTCCTACTACTTCTTTTTGCTATTACTGGCATACATATTATACCTTTATATGTTAAAAACCTTTCAACACAATTTTGTAATTATTTAAATCGAGTAAGAGAAGAAATTGTTACAACAAAAAATACTTTTATACTCTCTACGTAGTATTTACCTATGCAGTATACTTTACTAATACTCTTTGTTTCTTTGTGTAGATTTGAGTTACTGTCTAGTGTCCTTTCTTTTTAGCATGAAGGACTCTCTTTGATATTCTAGAAGCGCTTCTATGGTAGTGATTAATTCTCTCAGCTTTTAAAATTTTTAATAATCTGGGAATGTCTTCCTTTTCTTTCATTTTTGAAGGACAGTATTTCTGGATAGAGAATTATTGCTTGACAGCATATTCTTTAAACACTTTGAATATGCCATTCTATACATCTGACTCTCAATGTTTCAGATGAGAAGTCATCTGTTAATGTTTTGAGAATCCTTTGTATATAACGAGGCATTCTTTTCTTGTTGCTCTCTAGATATTTTCTTTGTCTCTGACTTTTGATATTTTGAGAATCATGAGTCTAGGTATGAAACTCTGTGTTTATTCTACTTGTAATTTGTTGAGCTTCTTGGATGTGTATATGAACATTTTACATCAAATATGGGAAATTGTTGGCCATTATTTCTTCAAATGTTCTTTCTTTCCCTATCTTTCTTTCTTTCTTTCTTCTTTCCTTCCTTCTATTTCTGGGATTCTCATTTTGTATATGTTGGTATTCTTGATGATGTCGCATAGTTCTCTGAGACTCTGTAATGTATCTTCATTCTTTTTCTTATTGTTCTTCACACTGATATCTCAAGTGCCCTTTCTTCAAGTTTGAAGATTCTGTCTTCTGCTAGCTCAAATCATCTGTTAGCCCCTCTGGGGAGTTTTTCACTATGGTTACATCTCAACTTCTGAATTTGCATTTGGTTCTTTTAAAATATAATTTCTATATCTTTATTGATATTCTATATTTGCTGAGATACTGTTCTAATACTTTATTTATTAAGATATAATTCTTTGAACATATTTATAAAAACTGATTTAAATTCTTCATATAGTAAATTCAACATCTGGCCTTCCTTAGGGATATTTTTTATTGATTATTTTTTTTTAATGTATATGGCTCATACCTTTATATTTATTTTCATGTCTTGTAATTATTTTTTTAAATTGTCATTTAGATAATATAATGTTCCAATTCTGACAGAACAGCTGTTCATCTAGGTATAATTATCCCCCAATACTGAAGCAAGGCCTTTCTGAATATTCTACACAATGCCCATGAATTTTGAGGCTTTCCAATCTAGCCTGTGGGAATGGGCAATATTCTCAGCCTTGTGTAAGGGCTAAGTACTGCTCTCTTATAATTTTTTGCATGTTTTTTTCCCCCTATATCAAATAGTTTCTTCACAGGCATATGCTGATTAATATTCTACTAAATACTCCAGGGGGGATCCTCTGCAGATATTAAGGGTTCTCACTCAGCAGTTTTCTCTTCTCTGGCATTCTGTTCCATGAAATCTAGTTTTGTTGGTCTCCCCTGATACTCAGCTTCATCTCCTCAAATCAGGGAGTCTACTGGGCTATGCTTGGGTTCATTCTAAGTGTGATGAGACTGGAAATTCTCACAACTCAGTAAGTTCAGCAACCATAAGGCTACCTCATCTGTTTTCTGTCTCTCAGTGAATGCTATTCTTCCTTGCCTGCTACTCCATGTCTTGAAACTTTTTCATGTATTTTGTCTACTTTTACAGTTGTTTTAGGTAGAAGCATAAATCTGGTCACTGTTCCCATATCTTGGCTGAAAGCAGAGAACCAGTGTGTCTATTTTTAATTTTTTCTTTTTTTGGCAGGGGGCGTGGCAGGGGGCGTGGTGGGGGAGGGGACTATCATAGAACAGGAAAGTATGTGAAAATGAAAGAAGGAAAGTCATATTTACCTATTCATTGATAACATAGATGGCTTTCATGGAAGAAATTTGAAGCAACTGTATTGTTGTTCATGTAAGATTCAGCTAGAAATCATCTAAACTGTTAGATTCACTAGCGAAAATACTATCAACATTTTTGTAGATTGGCCAATTTACCCTCTAATGTGTTAAGTAAATTTTTATAAAAAAGTTTCTGGATTCAGCCAATAAGTTTGTTTTTTAAAGATTAAACACACAAAAAAGGTATTCTAAAATTAAAGCAAGAATTTATTTTCCAATTCAGTTGAAGGTCTTCCCAATTATAGTATTTTTTGACATTGTGAAGTGAAGAACATTGGGCAGGATTAGATAAGAGATTTTGTTTGCTAATCTCTATTTTTCTTCCCAAGTACTACACTTCTCCAAAGACATTGCAAACACCTGATTCGATTTTAGATATTTCTAATCATATTTCAGCAGAATTGAAAAATTGATATGAAGACAAAATGGTTGGCCAAGAACTAGAAGACTTAGGTTCTAGTCTCAGCTCTCAGTATGTGGGTATATGACAGAGACTTATCATTTAACCCCTCTAGTGTTCAATAATTTAATCTTTAAAATGATGCTGTTAGGGGCCAGCCCGGTGGCGTAGTGGCGTAGAGTGTGCGCACTCCACTTTGGCAGCTCGGGGTTCACGGGTTTGGATCCTGGGTGCGGACCGATGCACTGCTTGTCAAGCCATGCTGTGGCGGCGTCCCATATAAAGTAGAGGAAGATGGGCACAGATGTTAGCCCAGGGCTAATCATCCTCAGCAAAAAAAAAAGAGGAGGATTGGCAATGGATATTAGCTCAGGGCTGATCTTCCTCACAAAAAACAAAACAAAAAAATGATGATGTTAGTACAGATTATACTCAAGGTTCTTTACAACTCCAAAATTGCTCAATGATAAGAACTTAAGCAAAAATATCAGTAGTATAATGGAAGTGAGCCTGTGATTATATGATTTCCTTGCCTTTTCCATATTTGGAGACCAATTTCCATTATAGTTTACTACTTCACTGGGTCATACAAATACCCACCAAATATTTTTCCATAGCATATTTTTCACTGAAGAAACTTTACTATTAATCATCTTCTATATTGCTGAAAAATTATTTTCAAATCAAGTGGTACCTCAAACAGTATTTTTTCTGACTTTTATTCTGTTGCTGTGAACTTCGTTTTTATAATGCTTTATTAATCAGTAAATATTTGGCTTCAATTCAACCACAGCAAATGTGCAAGCAGAATCTGACTTGCCTATTTCATATCTTGGTCTCTGGTCGAGACCTAAAACTGCATTTTCAAAAAATGTTATGAAACTTAACTTTTTTTTAAAAAAAGTAATTTCTTTTATATTTTCTTAGCAAATTAGAATTAGCTCCATAAGTCTTTGTGCTTATGTCATTCTAAACATATCAAATTTAACTCAAAATATTGCCACTTTCAATCATCCTGATGAAGTTAAATGAATAAATAATAGCTATTCTTTATGTTTACCAATATTCTTGTGACATATTGAACAGATGATGCTCATTTTCATTCAGCAAATAGAGAAAACTTAAGAATGAAGTGAAACATTTACCTGTCACTGAATGCTATTTCTTACATCCCTATAGAAATTGATACTCCTACACATTCCGTCCACACAGCCAGTTAGCATAAGCATCCTAGTTTATGATTCAGAGAACTAATTTCCCAGATATTAAAAATGCTCTTTTGGAGAAAATATATCTAGACTCCAATTTTGGCTTTATCGCTTATAAACTCTTTGACTTAGGAAAAATTTACAGTTGCTAAACCTCAATTACCTCATCTGTTAAGTAGGAACAATAATAGGAAGTATCTAATAATAACGTGAGATTTAAATATCGTATACAGGTTACTTAGCACACTAATTGGCCCATTAATTTTTCAATAGATGTTGAATTTTATTCAAGGATTTTGATGATCATTGGGCATAAAAATACCCCAAGCTTGCTCTGACCTATTACACCAGTGAAATACATGTGGAGATTTGGTAGCACCCATTGATTTTCACCCAAAATTCCGAAGTCAATTCTTCCTTCATAAATTCTACAAATTATAAATCTTTACATAATCTCTTTAAATGTTACTGTGCATCCAGCACTAATCATCTATTGCAACTTAACTGACCGTTAAATTATGGTTTCTTACATCACAAATGTTAAGAAAAATCTTCCACTTAAAAGGGGTAATGCAAGCTTTTTTGCATCGTGTAACTTAAGGAGGATTTTCTCTGCAAAGCCTCTCCTGTGGGGTGCTCTCTTCTGTGTTGGGGTGTGTATAGTGGGTGACACATAAGTAGGGAAGCAGGTTTTGATTGGCACTTGTGAAAATGGCAGAGAGAGAAGGACACTTTCCTATGTGTATGTTATAACTATCTGATAATTGTTTTCAGTAAAAGTTCTGCAGTGGATATAATGCCTTTGATTCAACCTATTTGAAAACTAGTGTCTTGACTCTTATACTCAAGCCCTGGCAGAGCTATTCATCAATTATTTATGCCTTTACAAAAAAATCTGATAGATTTCTGCTGAGTCAGTCTTAAGGACATGTAGAACTAGTGGGCATAGGGGAGAATTAAGGAGCAATAGCTTATCATTATGTCACTTAGAACATAATTCGTATGGGCAGGGACTTTGCGAATAGACATAACTATGTTTGAATTCTGGTTTCAAAACTCACTATTTAGTTGTCTCTGGGTAGGGTAGTTTATACTCCTCACCTTAGTTTATTCATCCATGTAGTATGAATAGCAAAACTTTATTTTGACAAGGTTTTTATTTTTATAAAGTTTATGAAAATACAAATTTCTATTTTCACAAGGTTGGTAAAAGTAATAAATTAAGTAGTGAATGTACAGTGCTTGATACACAATGCTTGGTGGGTAATAAGAACTCAAAAATAGTAGCTGGCTTACTATGTCAGAGACAAGTAATCAAGGAGAGTTATAAGAAAGAACAGATGAGGTGAAGGAGAAAGCAAAAAAAAAAGTCAGAATCAGGCAAAAGATGATTCAAACAGTGTTCTAGAAGATTGTCCAGCCTCTGCAAGGTGAGCAGAATAAGGGTCATGACGCATTCAGCAGGGCATTAAAAAAACCCTGATGACTTGCCATTACTGCAATTCAAGACGACATAACGCAGACTTCTTATACACTCCCTAAGTACTCCCCTGTGCTAAACTTCCCATTATCACTGACACTCCTCTCTTCTCCTCCACTTATCAAAGCATTGATCTTTCAGTCATTTTTGATTTATAGAAATCCTTTGCAACTCATTTGCAATCAGCCAAACCTACTTTTTATATTTTCTGGTGCTGCCTATCTCCACATGACCTTTGCACAGTTCTTAGAAGCACCACAAGGCAGGGAGTTGTGAGAGCTGGATTCAAACCTCAACTAGTAGACTAGTAGCAGAAGTATGTCTGCTTCCTACATATTAAATGGGAGTAGTAATCAAGAGAGCTCAATTTCATGGAATAGTACAGGCATTAGATATGATTACAGATTGGAAAGTTCTATAAGTATTGGGCATTACCATTACCATCATCATTATGGTGAATCTTTTGTTCATGGTAACTTTGCCTCAATTTCTTCAGGCCTTGATGTCTTCATCTGGAAGAAAAAAAAAAATTTTGTAAAACCTGCCCCTTGTGTTATCCTAAGTCTCAAAAGCAATAAAGCATGAAGACATGTTTCCTAAATTGTAAAGCAGTTTATGTAAGTGAGCATTGCTAGTTACTTCAAGAACTTTAATGGAAATATGCCATAGATGTTGAACAAAATAAAGTACTATTTTGAGTGACAAATCGCTTCTAATGCACGAAGCTTAAACGGTCGCTCTAGTCATATACATGTGTGTGTGAATACATTTGCCCATCAAAATATCTGGTTAGAGTTATTTATGATAAATTTAAAATTTATTTTTTTCTTGACACTGCAAGTAAATCCATAGATTCTTTTTTTTTAATCTATGAAAAATGTATGAATATGTTGTTGGAATCATGTTGGAAAGCAGTGTGTTGTACAGGTTTAATCCTGACAGCCTATGTTTAGGTGTTCAATTTACTCTAATGGTCCTACTTTTAGACCAAACTGCACATTACTAGCCAAACACCATTTGCTATTTCACGTAGTAGAGGTTTGCCCTGACTTAGCCCATTCTTGGAGACTCCATAATCAGAAATTTTGAGTTTAAAATTGAACTGTATCCCAAATTAACATAACCTGACAGACTAAAAATTAGTTCCTATCAATCTGCAGATGCAGATATTTAAATATAAATTATAATTAAAATGAAATTAAATAAAAATTCAGGTCCTCGGTCATACAGGTCATATTTCGCATGCACAGTAGCCACATGAGCCTAGTGGTTACCACGTTGGAGAGCACAAATACAGAAATTTCCATCAATGCCAAAAGTTTTACTAAAGAGTGCTGCTATAGACAGATATTTGAAATTATATTGGGTGAGTATCCAGAAACTTTATTGCATTTGCATGTCCCCACCAAATTCTCAAGTTTAAGAAAAGGAGGAGGAGATCTTGTATATAGTTTTTAGCTGTATTGGAAATTTGTCAAATTTAGTTTTCTATAAGAAAGATGTGATGATATCTGCCTTATATTTAATTCTTGCATATATAATAACATACAGAAATTATAAAATATATTTGAAATAGTAAAACCACATATTTATATATATCTTGTTTTTAACATTTAATTTTATCTTGCAAAGGTAATTTTAAAACATTCCATGTATTTCAATATTTAGATTCTGGTCAAATTATCATGTATCATTTTGATGTTAGATCAGAAGAACATTTACTTAGTCGTTTCTACAGATGAGACAACTAACAAAATTAAAGATAACATACTAAGTACTGCATTTTTATGATCAATATTTCCTGGGGAAAAAAAGCATCAAATGCCAATGAAATGCTCCACTGGACATTTTAACCTACTTTTATATCTTTAGAAACATTTAATTCATTGAGTTGTTCACCTGACATTTTTACAGATTGCTTTGATTGTAAAAACGTCATTTTAAAATGACGTTTTTACACTCTCTCGGTCTTAAAAACATCAAATGGGGGATAATTCTTCATTTAAAGTTATTAAACACGGCTATAATCATAAAAATGTCATTTTAAGATAATTCTTCATTTGACCTTTTTTACACTTAGCTGCTCTTTTCTTTTCTTCCTTAAAAATTTGATATTAGAAATGAAAGTTAATAGAATTTGAAGGCTGTACTTAAAAATTTAAATGAGGATTTTACTGCTAATGTTGCCATGATCCTCAGGGAACGATCTTACTACAGATCCCTACCCATTACAGTTCTGGGTGTTATTGGTGGAGTATGTACGTGCATGCATGTATGTGTGTGCGTGTGTTTGTGTGCATGTAAATCAAGCCATGCTTACTTGTGTCTTCTCACAAATAATCTATGACTCTTTACAACTTTCAGCTTCATTATTACACTTTCGTGGTATATTACTCTCTACAGGCAAATCACACAATAGCCATTTTCTTTCAGTTATGGTGACTTTGAATATAATTTTGAAGTCATGCAATTGTGACAACTGCTTGGATACAGGATATACTTTTACACTAACTCTGTGCATTACTGAACTTTAAATAATTTTTATTTCGTTTGTATACATCCTTGTACAGAAAGCACAGAAAGAATGGTGTTCGATATTTGTGTTTATTCAATGCGTTTTTAGTATGCAATAAATATGCTCATATGTTGAGTTAATAAAATAATAATGATGATAATAATAATAATAATAACATTCTGAGCACATATTTTATGCCAGGCACCCGTGTGAGAATTTACACTTGCATTTATTAATTCTCATAACAATCCTGTGTGGTATATATTATTGACTTACCCCTAGGGACAATGGATCCCAAAAGGAGTGGAACCAGAATTTGAAAGCAGGCAGGCAGAAACACTAAGATATATTAGCTCTTAGGGTTTTTCTTAAATGCTACTTTCATTTGTATAGTGGGACATGCAGAATTTATGGCAAGAGATGGGCTTTAGAAAGGGAGATTCTAAGAAGGCACCTAAAAGCATCTTTTTTCTCCTTCTCTTATTTCAGCTACAAGCCATTATCCTCTTGGAAGCCAAGCAGGTACTGAGACAGACAGGCAGCTAGGACATAAAACCTACAAGAGAGACAATGAGTTCAGGTTTTCCCTGCTCTGAAAGATCTGAGTCTCTGGGAACCACTGAAAAGGTACCAGACGGCAAGGATCTTTCGAGGGTAAATTCTGGTGAGGATTTAGCCAATGGACACCATTGGATCCTCCAAAGAAAGGCTGATATAGAGCATCTTAACTGCACTCTTCACTTCCCAGGGAATCAAGGAAGGTCAGAACAGATGATTTGAGTATTTTTTACTCTATAATCTGAGAGGAGCCTCTTCCTGGTATCTAAAGAGAGGACTAATGACCTGCCTTCTGTTATATCCCCAGTTCACAATAGCGTGGGGCATCCTGGCTCCCCCATCTTTGATAGAGATTTTATTTAGTGTTCCTTAGCAGGTGGATCTGAGACCTAAAACCAACAGGGATAAATAACAACTCAAAAAAAAAAAAAAAAGAGATCCATAAGCTAGAAAGAGGAAGAATAAATAAAAATTAAGACAGTTCCACGAAAAGTAGACTTGCTAGAAAAGGCAAATGTAAACCTAAGCAACAAAAATGGTATTACTATTTAAGGAGAATCAAGTCTAGTGAACATAAGAAAAAAAATCTTTGTGGAAGTGAAGAGAAAGATTTTCAAAAGTTAAAATTTTTTAGAGAAAATTTAAAGAAAAGAAGATTATCATTGAGATTCAAGTTAGTGTCTTGGAAGATCAATTTAAAGAGGCAAGCAATGAAAAAAATCACCCTAAACTAAAGAAAGTGCTCAATCTACATCCTGAATAATCTTACAAAGCATAGATTTTGATGAGAAAACACACTTTTAGGCATTTAATAGTAAAATCCTTGCACCCCAAAACCAAGAAAAAAAATCTCACAAGCTTTCAAAGTGAAATAAAAATTACTTATTCAAGAAAGATAATTAGATCATCATAGACATTCCATCTGCAACTCCTCAGCCTTGAAGATGGAGAGATAACATCTTTAGACTATTGAGAGAACAGTTGTCAAGCCCAAAATAATGATATCATTCAACTACCAGGAAATTATAAGCAGATATGCATTAAATAAGAGTATATATTAACTACTGAGAGAAAACGGACATACCAAAGCGTGCTAACCAAACAACAAATGGATCAGGATAAAGACCACAAGGTACAGAAAACCAAAAAGGGGGGAAAATCAGTGAGCCATGAAACATTATCCTTCCACTACATTTCCTCTATTCTTTGCTTTTACTTTTTTCTAACTGTCTATATATGGTTAACCAAAGATAATTATAAGAGAATAGAATGTGTAAAATAAATGTTAATATAAATCCTTGAAATTGAAAGGCCAAGATGTAAAGAAAATTATAAGGGTCAGAATTGAATGTATTAAACAAAACAGTTAATATAGAAAAAGAAGAGTGTTTGATTATGATCACTAGTATACAGTAAAACTAACACAATAGAAGAGTACAGCAGAATTTACAAATTATAAAGTGGAAAGTAAATAACAAATATCATCATGTTCAATCCAAAAATATAATAAAAATGAAAAAGAGAAATAAAAGTAAACAAAAAAAATTGGAAGAAATAAAATTAAACTCAATGCTCCCATTAAAAGAAATATGTTCTCAAATTCAATTAAGCACAAAATTGTATTATATGTTTGCTGTAGACTGTAAAAAAGTTTCAAATTCTTTATTTCTTCCTGTGTCCACACCAAAGGGACAGAGTCATTTCCCCATTGCTTGAATCTGTAACTTACCATTTCGAAGCATCAGTATACTAAGGTGTGAGGCTAGGCAGTGCCCCTTGATTACTATTGGACCTCTGCTATGGCCGAGACAACATGAGTGGGATAGCCAGCTGCAGGATAAGACACATGACACAAGCTGAGTTGCCCCGAGTTGTCCTGATAGACGCCAGCCTAGATCAGCCAACAGACAGTAGACCTCTAGGTAAGTGAGAGAAACCAGACAAAATCTGAGGAACTCCCACTCATATGCAGTTGACTTCAGACACATAAACAAATCCAGCTGAGATCAGCCAACCATAGGCCAGAACAGCTGAGTTCTGCCACATAATTAGTGAGCTATGAATAAATGATTATTGTTGTAAAGCTCTGGGGCTTTGTGGTTCTTATTACGACAGATTATTGTGCAAATAGAAATCAGAAAAATGTTTATAAGAAAAACTAAAACAATCTATATCTATACATATATATACGTAATAAAGAAAGTTAGAAATAAAGGATTGGGCAGGGAGACACTAAGCAAATGTAATCAAAGAGAAAACAGGGAGATAAATATAATACTAAAAAAGTAGAATATAAAGTTAAAAACATTTATCAAGACAGAGAGCAACATTGTATAAAAATAGAAGGTATAATTTATGAAGAAAATGTTATAATCATTAACTTGTATGCACCAAATTAGCTCATAAATTACTATTAGAACTGCAAAGAAAATTTAATTTAATATATAATACTGGTAGAATATTTCCATATGCTTTGTTCAAAATTTAACAGCTTCTGAGGCAAAAAAAAAAAGGAAATATGTAGAATATTTAATTCAATCAACAAACTCAGTTTATTGTTATATAGATTCTTAAATTCCATTTAATACTCTTTTCTTTTTTTAAAGCCCTGAACATTAAAAAATATATACTGATGCTTCCAATCCCTGGTTCCACATGTAAGGATTTTGGAAGTAACAACCTTGTCCTAACGAAAAGTAGAAATCTGAAGACTGAAAAATCAACTCTTCTTGGATCTGTAAGAGAGATGAGGACATGCGGGCAAACCACTGTGCCCAAGATTGGAGAGACAGGTGAATACAGCAAGTCGTGTGTTACTAGAGCAGAGATTCAGAACCAGAAACTGCCATGGGAACCAATGCCAGGGTAGGAAAACTGGATTGTAATTGATGAATTGCTGGAGGCTTAGTGTGGATGACCCTGAGTTAAAAAATCCAAGAAGACCCAGTCAAAGGGAGACTCACATACTTTTGTGAGTTTAGTTCCAGGAGCACTACCTGGTTCTCTCTGTAAATATTGAAGAAAAACCACCTTGTACTTCTGGTGGGGAAGGGAAAAATAATCGTTTAAATTACACCTTTTTCTTAACAAGCCCTGCCCAAAGGGGAAACTAGTTAATCAGAGCCTAAACTGTTGGGATATTATCATAGTCTAACTGAGTTAGGGGAAAGGAATTACCCAACTCCAGTCAGCAGGAGCCATCCACTTGGGAGAACAAAAATATCCAACTCCAGCCTACTCTACCTATCCCGTCCCACCTAAGAAGGGAGGAAAAACTGGGAAACACTTGTGAAGTTCACAGACCAGAGGCAAAGTTTCACCAAAAGACTGAGACCTAATTATAGAACAATAGAATGGTTTCTCTCTCCCTTAACTCACCACCACATTACTAAAGGCCTATTTACAGCAGTTCCTTTTACCCAGTACATCATGTCTGGCTATCAAGAAAAAATTACAAGGCATGCCAACAGCCAAAAAACACAATTTGAAGAGGCAGAATAAGCATCAGAACCAGACATGGCAGGGATATTGGAACGATCTGACCAAAAATTTAAAACTGAAATTAATATACTATGGGCTCTAAAGGTAAAGTAGACAGTATGCAAGAATAAATGGGCAATGTAAGCAGAGAGATGGAAATTCTAAGAAAGATCCAAAAAGAAATGCCAGAGATCAAAAACATTGAAACAGAAATGAAGAATATCTTTGATGGGCTTATTAGTAGACTGAACACAGCTGAGGAAAGAAGCTCTGAGCTAGAGAATATCTCAATGGAAAGCTCCAAAACTGAAAAGTAAAGAAAACAAAGAGTCCAAAAAAAAAAGCACAAAATATTCAAGAACTGTGGGACAACTTCAAAAGATATAATATGCATGTAATGGGAATATCAGAAGGAGAAGAGAGAGAGAGAGGAACAAAAGAAACATTTGAAAAAATAATGACTGAGATTCTTCTCTAAATTAGTGTCAGACACCAGACCACAGGTACAGGAAGCTCAGAAAACACCAAGCATGATAAATACTCCCCAAAAAACAAAACAAACAAACCCCAAAAATTATACCTAGGCATATCATTTTCAAACTATAGAAAATCAAGATAAATAAAAAATCCTGAAAGAAGCTAGAGGAGGAAACATAAAAAACTTTACCTGTAGAGAAACAAAGATATGAATTACATCCAACTCTTCCTCAGAAACCGTGCAAGCAAGAAGAGAGTGGAGTGAAATATTTAAAGCACTGAGAGAAAAAAAAAAAAAAAAAGCTTCAGGCTAGAATTCTGTATCCTTCAAAATTATTCTTTAAAAGTGAAAGAGAAATAAAGACTCTCTCAGAAAAACAAAATTTCAGGGAATTTATTGCCAGTAGACCTGCCATACAAAAAATGTTAAAAGTAGTTCTCTAGAGAGAAGGAAAATAATACAGGTCAGAAACTTGGAGATACATAAAGAAAGGAAGACCTTCAAAGACAGAGTAAGTGAAGATTAAATAAATTTTTTTATTTTTATATTCTTACTTTATCTAACAAGTAACTGTTCAAAATGATAATAGCAGCAATATATTTGATTACATATATATATTTGTGTGTGTGTGTGTGTGTGTGTGTGTGTGAGGAAGATCAGCCCTGAGCTAACATCCAATGCCAATACCCCTCTTTTTTTGTCCAGGAAGATTGGCCCTGGGCAAACATCCATGCTCATCTTCCTCTACTCCATGTGAGATGCTGCCACAGCATGGCTCGACAAGTAGTGCATTGGTGCACCCCCAGGATCCAAACCCGTGAAACCCGGGCTGCCGATGTGGAGCACGCGCACTTAACTGCTGCACCTCCAGGCTGGATCCATATATATATTTTTCATATGTGCTTATATATAAATGAAATGAATGACAACAATGATACAAGAGTTGGCAAGAGGGAGGAATTAGTATTATTTTGTATTATAAGGTACTCACACTATTCATGAAACATAGTACTATTTGAAGGTAGATTTGGATTTGTTATAAATGTGTATGGCAAACTTTAGGCCAACCACTAAAATATGTTAAAAAGAAATAAAATTGATATGCTAAGAAAAGAGAGAAATTAGAATCATATAAAATGCTTAATTAAAATTATAAGAGGAAGGAAAAGAGTGGAAGACAAAAATGGGAACAAAGAACAAGGGCAATAAATAGAAAACAGTAATAAATGTGATAGATATTAATCCAACTATATCAATATTCACTTTGAATGTCAACAGTTTGAATGTACCAATAAAAGACAGAGACTGCCAGAGTTGATCAAAAAACGATAACCAACTATATGTACAATACAAGAAATTACTTTAAATATGAAGACACATATAGATTAAAAGTTAATGGATGGTGAAAAATATACTGTGATAACGCTAATCAAAAGAAAGCAGAAGTAGCTATATTAATTTCAGACAGAACAGACTTCAAGGCAAGGAAAGTTATGAGTGGTAAAGAAGGTCATTACATAGTGATAAAAGGACTAGTTCTCTAAGAAGACATAACAATCCTTAATGTGTATGTGCCTAACCACAAAGCATCAAAATATATAAGGCAAAAATTGTTAGAACTCCAAGAAGAAATAGATGAATCCACTATCATATTTGGAGACTTCAACAACCCTCTATCAGAAATGGACATATCTGCAGATAGAAAATCAATAAGGACAGAGTGAACTCAACAACACCATTAGTCAATTATATATAATGGATATCTATAGACTACTTCATCCAACAACAGCATAATACACATTCTTCTCAAGCTTTCATTAAGCATTAACCAAGATAAACCACTTTCTGGGAAATAAAATGCACATTAACAAATTTAAAAGAATAGAAATCATACAATGTCTGCTCTCAGACCACAATAGAATTAAATTAGAAATCAGTAACAGAAAAACAACTGGAAAATCCCCAAACACATGGAGATTAAGCAACACATTTCTAAAAAATATATGGGTGAAAGAAGAAATCTCAAGAGATTAAAAAAATGAAAATGAAAACACACGTACAAAATTTGTGAGATGCAGTAAAAGAGTACATAGAGGGAAATTTATAGCCTTGAATGCATATATTAGAAAAGAAGAAAGATCTAAAATCAATGAGTTTCTACCTTAGGAAACTAGAAAAAGAGGTGCAAATTAAATCCAAAGTAGGCAAAAGGAAAGACATAATAAAAACTAGAGCAGAAATCAATGAAACTGAAAATAAAACAATAGAAAAAATCAACAAAACCAAAACCTGGTTCTTAGAAAGATGATAAAATCAATGAGCACATAACCAGGGTAATTAAAAAAGAGAGAGAAAGAGAGAAGACACAAATTACTAATATCAGTAATGAAATAGAGAGCATCACTACACATCCCACAGACATTAAAAGGATAATAAAGAAAATTATGAACAATTCTATGCCCATGAGTTTGATAACATAGATGAAATAGACCTGTTCCTTGAAAAATACAATTTGCCAAAATTCACATGAGAAGAAATAGACAAACTGATTAGGCCTATACCTATTAAAGAAATTGAATCAATAATTAACATCCTTCCAAAACAGGAAACACTGGGCTCAGATGGGTTCACTGGCGAATTCCATCAAAAATTTAAGGAAGGAATAATACCAATTCTCTACAATCTCTTTCAGAGGAAAGAAGCATAGGGAATTCTTCTTAACTCTTTCTATGAGGTCAGCATTATCCTAGTACCAAAACCAGACGAGTAAACGAGAAAAGAAAAATACAGACAAATATCTCTTATGAATATAGTTGCAAAATTTACAACAAAATAGTAGCAAATCACATATGACAATGAATAAAAAGAATTGTATATCATGACCAAGTAGGATTTCTCCCAGGTACGAAAGGATGGCTCAACATCTTAAAATCAATTAATGTATCCATGACATCAATACATTAAAAAAGTAAACTCATATGATCATATCAATTGATGCAGAAAAAAATGACAGAATCCAATATCCATTCACAATAAAATCTCTTGATAAACTAGGAATAAATGGAAACTTCTTAACTTGATTATTGACAAAAAGCTTAAAGCTAACATTATACTTCATGATGAGAAACTTGAAGCTTTCTCACTAAGATCAGGGACAAGGCAAGGATGTCCCTTCTCACAATTCATTTTCAACATTATACTGGAAGTCCTAGATAATGCAATAAGACAAGAAAAGGAAATAAAAGGGATACAGATTGGGAAGGAAGAAATAAAATTGTCTTGATTTCAAATGACATGATCATCTACACAAAAAATCTGAAAGAATCAACAAAAAACTCCTGTAACTAATAAGTGATTATAGCAAAGTCGCACTGTAATATTAATATACAAAAATCAATCACTTTTCTATGTACCAGCAATGTACAAGTGGAACTTCAAACTAAAAACACAATTTCACTTACATTAGCACCTCCAAAAATGAAATATTTATGTGCAAGATGTATATGAGGAAAACTTCAAAACTCTGATGAATGAAGTCAAAGCTATCAAATCATGAAAAGACACCGAGGAAACTTAAATGTGTATTACTAAGTGAAAAGGGCTGATATGAAAATGCTACATACTGTATAATTCTAACTATATGACATTCTTGAAAAGAAAAAACTATGGAGCTAGTGAAAAGATCAGTGGTTGTCAGGCTGTGTGAGGGGGAGGGATGAATCGATGGAGCATAGAATATTTTTAGGGCAGTTGAAACACTCTGTGTCAATCTCTAACAATGAATACATGCAATGATAATTTTGTTCAAGTCCATAAAATATACAATGCCAAGAGTGAACCCTAATGTAAACTATTGACTTTGAGTGATTATGATGTGTCAGTGCAGGTTCATCAATTGTATCAAATGTTCCATTCTGGTTGGAGATGTTGATAATGTGGAGGCTACACATGTGTAGGGGAAGATGTATATGGGAAATCACTTTATATTCCTCTTCATTTTGCTATGAAACTAAAACTGCCCTTAAAAGATAGTCTTTGAAAAATACTAATCATGAATTTTCTCCTAAGAAAAACTTTAACAGATTCAAAATTAATGATGTTATCAACATTTTATATAATCTGAAACTAATAAATTTAGTTATAGGTAAAAACAAGGAGATTTCCCTCTATCAAATCTTTTCTACCAAGAAATTAGCACTTCTAGACAAAGCTTGAATTATATAAAACTCAAAACTGATAATATGAACTATGTAGAAATAATTCAAAGAACATTTTAAACTGAAACTTATGTGACACACCATAAAAGCTATATTCAGAAGGTATTCATATCCATGAATGGTTTCACTATAAAGAGAAACAGATAAAAAATCAAAAAAAAGATCTTTGAACTCATCTTAAGAAATGGAACCAAAAATGTAGGAAGCAGAAATTTATCAATATTTAAGCATAAATTAACATAGAAATATTTGATAAAATATAAATGCATTTGGAAAATGCTTAAATAAACATCATATGAGCCTGCTTATGAAAAAAAGTTTCAAATACATAATATTAAGAATGAGATAGGAGAAAAAACACACATAAAATGTGATCAAATTAACTTTAAGGAAATGTGTGCAACTCGATGGAAATAAATTGAAAACCTAGAGGAAACAGATACTTTTCCTGATATTTTGATATTTTCAACATAAATATCAAATTTAACCAAAAAAGAAGTAAAAACATCAATATACCAATTATCATAGGAAAGAAAATGTGATCAAATAGCTACCAATGAAAAGGTAATCAGGACCAGATCATTCCACAGTTGGATTCTACCTCATTTCTAAAGAGTCCATTTCAGATTGTTAAAAGATGGAGTGATCTCAAATCCATTTTTCTAAATCCAACATAACTTTAAAACCAAATCTCAAACATCATACTTAATGGTGAAAGATTGAAAGCTTTTCCTTTAAGATCAGGAACAAAACAAGAATGCCCACTTTTACCACTTCTATTTAACATAGTACTGGAAGTCTTAGCCAAAGCAATTAGGAAAGAAAAATAAATAAATGGCATCCAAATTGAGAAGGAAGAAATAAAATTATTTCTGGCATAAGAAAAAGCCAGGTGACAGCCAGACAACTTAATGCAAAATCAGCAAAGAATAGGCATCAGCAATTCAAGACCCTTGAGTTTAACAACCACAGGAAGATATATTCAGACTCACTAGGTAGATAGGGTCATAAAAATTAAAATAACAAGGAGATATCACTTTATAACCATTAGGTTGGCAGAGGAAAAATGTGATAATATGCTGACAGGAATTTAGGAAACATGGTAATCTCATACATTGCTAGTAGAAATGCAAATTGTAACAGACATTGTGCATCTATTAAATTAAAACATACACATAAATTGGCTCAGATAATTCACTCCCAGTGCAATTTGTTCTGAAAGGAAAAAATGCATTACATCAATACATACGTTATAGAATTGTGCATGGAGGTCCAAAATGGAAACAGATCAAATGTCCATTAATAAGAGAATGTTGAATAATTTATGGTACATCCATATCATGGAAAATTATACAGCCATTAAAAAGAATTAGTCTTGCAAAGTTCTTAGAGTGACTTATACGTGGTATTGTTGGGTGAGAACGTTAAGATGTAAAAATGGTACAATATGTTCTCCCTTTAAAAGAAACACAAGAAATTGTCTTTGTGTGTGTATAATTGTATTTTAATATGAATTATACTCATGGTGAAAAGTATGGAAGGATAGACAGTAGGTTGTTAAGCAGGTTTGGGGTGATGATCTGTATGAGAAAGAGAATGTGGCAGAAAGCAAAGGGGAGAAAGAAAAAAGAAAAGTAAACAAAAAATAAATATAAAAAGACCAAGAGGAGGTGAATTAACTAAAGGCCTTGAGGTGTCAAAACACCTTTACAGCAGCCCAAGCATGAAGTAATGGCAGTGCAAATAAGGGCATCGGTGGTGAAAAGGAGAGCTTCTGTGGCAACTAGGTGTTCTCAAGTCATTTTATTGATTGAATCTGAGGGAATTGAATACATGATAGTTCTTTTTTCCCACCTAGGCTCTGAACTAATTGAGGATGAAGAAAGCATAACATTAAGGACTGAACCTTTATTTGGTGTTTATTAGGAGCAAAATGGACGTAACAGCAAATGACAGAAGCCAAGGAAAAACTGTTGCAAAAAGAAGAGTGTGTGTGGTGTATTGTGGTGTGTGTGTGTATGTGTGTGTGCTGTATGTGTGTGATACATATGTACTATATATAGTAGATATAGGAGTGATAGGAAAAAATACACGTCTATAGAGAGATGCTACAAAAACACCAAGGAGAATGATGATAGATTTTAAAAATCTAAGTCTGGCAAAGTTCTGGTCACTGGATAACCTTAATGAACATGGCTTTAGTAGAGTGGTGGAGGGAGGTAGAAGAGCTCATTAGGTGAAGAGAAAATGAGAGAAGTGACTGCAGATCACATCTTTGGGTGTGTGTCAATACATGAAAGAAAAATGGCCGTAGAAAGAGGCCACAGTTGGATGTTGGCTGTGGGTATCAGAAAACAATAAAAACATAAAATGGCAAATCAAAAAGCCAGTATTTGGAACAGAAGTTGAAAAAATAATGTTAGTTATTTATTAGCAGAAATTTGACTAAGAGCTGAACTTTCACCACAAGGAGCCAAAGTATTCTTCCTGATTGTTACTTTTCAGGGGATAAAGCAAAGATGGAGGTGATAATTGCGAAATTAGATTAAGAGTTTGGGCTGAGTACACATACATGCAAACACATACACACAAAGACAAAGAGACACACACACACACACACACTTACACATGCCCTGGAACATGAGAAGTATTTGGTTCAAAATAGCTTGGACAAATTATTCTAAGGTCATAGACTTAAACTAGATGACCTAGGTGAAAGGACTCAAAAGAAATCATCTGATGCAGCTCTTCTTGTAAAAAGGAATGATGTTATGATCCTCATTAGAAAAATTAAAGAGCTGAAACACAGTAAGGTTCATCAAATTGCCCAAGCTCACGTAGCTGTAGCCAGCAGATGCAGAAGTCAGGTCCACGGTCATCTTTTGCATCTCTGTAACACCATGCCGCACTCAATAAAACTTACAACCTAAACTAGACATTGTCTTCTTCATGTAGCTGTAATTGCACATCTCAGTACTAGCTATATGACCTCACATTATTTACCCGGGTGATTGCAAAACAGTGACAGCTGTCCTCAAGAAATCTCCCTATAGATGGAACACTGCAAGGATGGCTATTTCCTCAAGGTATTGAAAATACAGAGGACCTCTGAATGTTGGTAAGGCAAGGACTTTCTGATGAGATGAATTTGCTGAAATTAGCATTAATTTTGAGGACCCTACATTTAAGATTCTCCAATAATCCATTGGGTGCCAGACAAACGGATTGACTAATTGGGCCACCTCCTGTATTTGGCAGCTATTTTCTACCATAAAACTACTAGTGATCAAAATGCAAAGTGATATAATTTGGAACTTTAAATTCATGGCTTTCCTTACTTATTTCTGTATGTAACTTTATCTGCTCATATTTTCACAGCAGTATTAATTAATGCTCTGGCAAATTACAATAGAATTCTTGAGGAATTACATTCTACGTCTACATGAATACCAAAACAATTCAGTATGATTCACATTCTAACAATGAGTACCATAGGAATTAATAGGAATTGTGTCACTTACTATAGCATGTTGCCCAACAATTACTACGTGCAGTGGATGAACATTTGAATAAATGCCATCATACTCTGTACTCATTAAAACAACAGCACTAATAATTAATATCACCATTATTCATATCAAGTTATGGCTATGGGTATTGTGTGTTCTAGGAAATGACTGGAGGAATAAATGTTCATCTTAATTCCATTTATATCTAGCTCTGAAGTATTAAAATGTAATTTGCATAAAATACATGCATCATTCTCAACATAGCTGTAACTCAAGAAGCCGCTTTCTCAGCCTGCTGGATGATTGAGAAGAGGAATGAGTTTTTAAAAATAAAAGCTAAAAATGCATAGAGGAAGACAAATGCCTCATTTTCTATAGCTTGTTTTGTCAAGAAAGCATTTAGTATTTGTTTACTGAAAGAGAAATGCAGTTTTTAGTCAGTTATAATGAGGAGTTAAATAATCCACAGAAAAATAGACTATTGAATAAAATAGATCTATCCACTGTCTAAAATAAAAATTTTATTAAATTACTTAGGTTAAATGATTTGAGGTCCTAGAAATTATTTTCTGGGAGATGTAAACATTAAACTGCCTCTGTCATTAACATATTAATAAACCAAATTATGGTGTTATGGGAACTCCTGACTTTAAGGATGGGACACACAAAACAGGCATGTTTTGATGGCGGGGCAGGAAGAAACAGTATATTACTATAAACAAATTTGGCATACACTCTACAATCCAAAGATAGGTTTAATTTTATCTAGTCTTGCCACCAAAAGGAAGCCACAGAGTTGAAAGCTTTCAAGATGGCCAGACACCTAACTCTGCTCCCTATAGTGTCTGTGAGAAATCTAAATATAACTTGTATCAGTTTACCACCTTCAAACTCAGAGGGGCACCAACTAGTCACTCTTTTGGCAACATCTCAAGTTCCTTATAGTATCTCACGTACCTTAGAGGTCTTCTGAGTTTTAAAGTATAGCGGTATATTACATGCCACAATATAAAAGAGGCTTGGGGGCACAGGAAGAGTGGAAAATGCTAATACACCCATTACTGCATGACTAAAGCCAAAAACGAATTCACTGGAACTTTAGCCTACTGCGGAGGAAGGAATTATATATAGCTGTCCTGTGAAATATTCTTCTCCTGATTACTGGAGAGGTGCTTCTGTGAAAAGAAAGAAGGCAGATAACTGGATTCCTCTTAAATCTACTGAAAACTGACCTCCTGGTATACAGACTATTGGTATTTGCTAGGAGAGTCCTGATACATGGAATGCTTTTTGTAGGATGACTCTGGTCTGGGACTGCTTATAAAAAACAGATTTGTGATCTATGGATTTATGATGCATGGCTCTCTGGAGAGTGTCGTGTAAGCTATACAGATTTCTGGGATATGAAATGGAGATGTTTCATGTCTAACTGCTTTGGGGAAACTTCTTTAGCAACCCAACGCACATTCAGTCAGAGAGTACAAGACCCTTACAGGAAAGAAGGACCCTCAGAGCTACATGAGGTGCTCCATACATCTTCCTACTTTACCTGTATCTCTTGATTGTGTGCATCCTTAGGGAAGTTTTGATACTGTGTAAGATATGCGATTTATACAAACACTAACCTTGTGTTATCTCACCTACATCTAAACATCTTTCTCCAGCGGTCAAGAACTGGGTACCGAGTATTGACATATTTTTCAAATTGTCATATAAGTCTCATGTAATCACTTGGTCTCCTAGGACAAGTCTATGAACCCAAATTCCCCTAAGATTTTTTTTCTCAACGTCTATTGTCACTATCACTGACCATGAATAATTATTTACAAATTCCTTAAGTTTTTTTTTTTCCCTTAAATGTATATATCTTGTGTTTTCTGGAGAAATTTTTACAGTGGTTACTAACAGGTCAAAGAAAATCAAGTACCAAAGAATTTGAACTAACAGAGTCTATTTTTCTTCTTTAACTTTAAAATTTATCTGTTTCTCTTTCTGTGTCCCATCAAAGAGTGAGTTCCAGTCTTTACTTTTTTTCTGCACAAAGCAAATTAATCACTCTCCACTCAAAAGTCCATCCATTAGTTTATGCTCCATTCAAAAAAATGTCTTTTCACTTTACAGATTCTCTTTAGTAGTAGAATTGTATACTAGAATAATTAATGCTTGGAGTTTTACTTTGATGCTTCTCCTCTACCAGTTGTTCTCAATTCTGGCTTATAAGAATTTCCTCAGGAAGCTCTGAACCTACAGTAACCATCCTCAGGTCATATTCCATGTCCAAAGGAGACCTTGTAATGCACAAAATTTCCACAGGTGATTGTGATAAGCATACGGCTCTATACACATGCTCATTAGGAATAATTGTTCTGAGATGATTCATCTTCACTTTGTAGCATTTGTGATATGGCCAACTAAGGCCAGGATTCCATTTCATGGCCAAGAAATCTAATGAGAAAAGCTGTGATCCCAAACCCAGGTCTCATTATCACTTTGTTTTGATCAGTTGAGCTGATTGACTCTTAAAAAGAGAAGAGGAGCTATCAGAATATAATAAAACGGTGAAATGTGTAGATCTATTTATAGTGATGTTTCATGGACAGAGATCCTGAATTTAGTACATTTAGTACATTTATTAGTGGGATGAAAACTATGTCTCACACTGCATATACAATGAAATGTGACTCTTAAAATCAAGAAAATGTATTTGAATCCTCAATTTATTCCTTAACAATATGTTTGGTACACCATTATCTTTGGGGGAGTCTTTAGTTATTCAGTATGAAGGCTCATTTTTTTAGCCAAAGGTTGGAGTAATAGCCTTTATTTGAAATGTAAATGAAGACTTCCACCAAGGAATGTATGTTTCATTTTGCATTTGTCTCTAATCAGAATGTCCTATGAATAATGGAGTTTGGCACCAACGTCCTCATTAAGCAAGTTTCCTATTATTGCATTTTCTGATTATAATCTCCTCGTTAAAGTTCCTTTACTATTCCCACTGATGATCATTCATATGCTTAGGTCTTCGATATTAATCTGAATACACACACATACTCACATATACACACACAGAGATAGCCTCCTGTAGACGAGAATCAAATTATATTGATGACCAGATGTCCTTTAAATAAAGGGTTGTTATCCATTGTATGTCCAAGAAATGGCATAGAGTTGAATTGTCAGACTGGGCTAAAAGAGAAAATGAGTTTCAAACTAGTCTCAATTTATATCCATCTATGAGGCAATTTCACAATTATACTTGATTGACAGCAATGACCAAGAAAGAAATAGAATGGCAAAAGAAATGGGACTAACTAGAATAGTTTTTTGCTGTTGTTTTCTCATTTTTTTCTTTTGCTTTTAGTTAAAGAACCACAGAATTATACAACAATAGAATTTGCAAAGGACTTTGAGAGATCTATATTTTAACCAAATGAGACCTCAAAAGAAGTGCTTTTCATAACCAGGGTACAGATTTCACCTGTGTAACTCTAAAAAACAATACAGATCTTCAGACTTTTGAGAATGGAAATTCACATTGTTTCTTCTTGAAACCTTGACAAGTTTAAAGAAGAGGCGGCCGACTTAAGGAGTGATGATAATGAAGTGTCAAAACCAAGCTGGAAAAAGTCTTCTCATTCCTAGACACATACCTTCCTTCCTGAGGTTCCTACAAACCATTTTTGAACCATATTCAACGTATGAGGAAAGAATTTATCAACCAGGGAACATTTTCCTGTATGCTTTTACTTGTTTATTTCAACTATTCCTCAGTGGAAATAAAGATGCTTATCACACCCTGCATAAAATGAATCATATGCATCTAAGATACGTATGTTAAAGGCATAGGAAAGATATGAAATATATACACAAACTGTAAACAGTGGTTACCTCTGGGGAGGAGATTGAAAAAATGAAAGAGGACTTGAGTAATTTAGTATAAATATCTTTGTATTATTTAATTGTTTTGTAATCACTTTATATTTGTAATTATAAAAGCAATACATTATTTTCTTTAAACTTTCATACTCTTAAAGACTTTTATTAGCTGGTCTTTTATCTAAATTAGCACAGATTTCCAAAATTGTCTAAGATACAATTTTCCACATAAATCATATTAAGTCTTTTGTATGCTCTTCTTGAAACCATTCCAAGTATTTTATGTTGTGTTTTATTAACGTTGTCCAAAATTAGACATGGCCCTTTTGTAAGCATTGCACTAATATATTGAATTAATAAAAATATTATGTGTCTCTACGTGGACTTTTGTTTATAAGGAAAATGATATATATTTGGGGCAGATTTTCAAAAGAATGAAGTTGAGGAGATAGTTTTTCATGGGACTTGTTTGGCTTAATATAATTTTAAAAATCACCTTCCAACAATAAGCAAAATTAGGTTTGGGTAATGTAAGTACTATTCCATGATTAGAGTATGGAGAGCCCCATATTTCCAGATTTTACATTTCTAAGACAGTTGTTATTGAAAAACACCAAGGCACACCCAGTGTTTGCCTTGTTGTTATCTTTTTCTTCAGAAGTTTAAAATTCAATACCGTTGTAGAAACTTACTATTGATATCCTGACTGTTTTTGTTTACTTGATGGAAACTTTGAATTTATCCCCATCTTCTCTCTGGTTGTGTAACTTCCTTTCTCCTAGTTTCTCCCACTCACTTTCTCACGAAATTTTCTGTTTTTTTAAGGGATGAATTTCATGATAGTAGTTGGGGGTCACCATCTAGAATCCAGACTCTCTTTGGGATGGATAGGGTCACATGCAGGGTTTTTATTTATTTATTTATTTATTGAGGGAGATTGGCCCTATGCTAACATCTGTTGCCAATCTTCCTTTTTCTTTTTTTTCTCCTCAAAGCCCCAGTACATAGTCGTATATCATAGTTGTAGAGTTGTAGCTCTTCTATGTGTGATGATGCCTCAGCATGGCTTGATGAGCTGTCAGTAGGTCCACGCCCAGGATCCGAAACGGCGAACCCTGGGCCACTGAAATGGAATGCACTAACTTAACTGCTACACCACTGGGCCAGCCCCCTGACTGTTTTCTTTATGAAAAATCTTGGAGAGTCTTCATTATGTCATGTCAAAAGCATGCAGTGAGCACCTACCTTATTCAAACATCAGGCTTAGGGATATAAGGAGATAACAAGGTGTTCCTTAATTAGTAAAAGTACTCAACACTTATAGAAGCCGTGTGCTAGGAACTATGCTGAACTCTTTCAGTGAATTATTTAATCTTTATAATGCTGCTCTTAAATGAGGTGTTGTGTTGATAGATGAGGGAGGAAATTTGGGCTTGCTGAGGTTATGTAACTTGCTCACAAAGTGGGAGACTTGAAATTTGCAATTAGATCTTTCTGACCCCAAAACCTATTTTTAACTCACAACCCACACATAACTCATATATTTCATGGATCTATTAATTTGGGTGTAGGAAATTGCATTTTAGGAATATTCACCCAAGTTCTTAATCTATAGAGCACTGCTCCCATAGCCGAAAGGTAGACAACACAGAAATAATACAAAATAGAATATGTCAATGGTCGTATTCATGATGCAAGTGTTTTTAAGAGCATAGAGAAGGAGTGCTGCTTTGACAATGAATGTGGTCTTTACAGAGAGTTAAGACTAAAATTACTCTTTGAAGTAAAATCAGTATGTAGAGAAGCAGAGAAGAGAGGAAGAGATTACAGGGAAAGAAAATGCTATGAACAATTACGTGAGGACAGGAAACAGATGAGAGCTCTCATCTCTTTAGTAGACATTTCTGAGTGGCGCTGGGTTGTGTCTTGGGATTGGCTACACATGACTGTTTGACAGTAGGTGGGAAATTTGCCTAGGGGATAGGAACAAGTAAAATATTAGTGAAGCAAGAAGTTGATTTCCCCAGAAACAGATTTTATCTGTAGGTTGCTATAACAAAATACCACAGACCAGGTAGCTGCTAAATATCAAACATTTCTTTCTCACAATTCTGGAGGCTGTGAAGTCCAAAATCACAGCACCAGCAAATTCAGTGTGGTGGCTTGTGAGGGCCCACTTCCTGTTTCAGATACAGGCATCCCTCGCAGGGCAGCAGGGATGAGGGATCTCCCTAGAGCCTCTTTTATAAGGGCAAATCCCACTTTACTTCCCAAAGGCCCCACCTCCTAATACTGTCACATCATGCATTAGGATTTCAATATATGAATTTTGAGGCAAAACAAGTGTTCAGATCATAACAGGTTTCAGGATGGAGACTTACACGCAGGAGGTTTAGTGGGAAGGATGTACTTAGCAAACACACCACTAGAGCATTGAGGAAAGGAGGAGTGGGCAGAGGGAGACACTGAACTGTGATGCAGTCACAACTGATACCCCAATCAAGACCACATATCACACTGAAGTTGGGGTGGCCCTTTAAAGTTGTCCAAATATGACATAAGGGACCCAGGTCTTGAATCCCAGCATTGACTAGTCATTTGATGCAAGCTGCCTCTGAAGAAAAGGAATAACCTTTGCAAGGCAGCTCCTTAGGCTGAGGATAACATCAAGAGGGGACCCCAACTGTGAGCTACCATCAGTCAGCACTCCTAGTCCCTGGAAGAGTGAGTGCCTTGGTGCTGAAGGGGGATCTCAGTGGTGTACCATAGCATTCACTATGGTTTACCCCACGTGCCACTGGGATCCATGTGCTTTGTGTAGTAAGTTTGTCCCATATGGGAGAGCTCCTCCAGTATTGTGGTCAGGCTTTTCTTAGAGGAAATTGTCAGATGAAGTTTAGCAGAAAAAACTAAGCCCCTAATCACCATGCTCTTTTCAAGCCATAGCAGCTGATCCTATCTATTTATCACTAAATTGAGCAGGGGGATGCCAAGTGATATATCAATAGATCTCTTGGGTGCCAAACACATTCTCCCTTGATATGTTCAAAATATTCATCTCTGTCCCTAAATCCATACACATTCTTGCTTCAGACCACTTTTCTTTCCATACAATATGGAAAGTCAGGGCCATGCAATACGGATTGCCCATTAGGAGGATTCTCTACACCATTGTCTTTCAAAGCACCGTGGAGTTTAATTGTAGTGATTTTCAGCTTCAACCCCAAAATCAAGCCAATGTACTCATGTACCATGATTGGTTTGTTTCCTTTTCTGCCAGCTGGTCATAAAGGAACACAATGCTGTGATACATATGAGTGATCTCAGGGAGAGGCACCAGTGTAATGATAATGCTGGATTGTGTGGGGGTCTAGGCTACCTGCTCATGCAGCTTACATCTGCTCCTTGACCCTGCACTTGTCCAGTCCAAGAGGCACCATTTCTATCATATGATGGATTTCTGGTAGGCCTGCTTGACCTTCTGCCTTGGTGGGTGTGACAAAAACCAGCTTATGATGGGAAGCTCTGGCCACATGATTATGCTCATATGATCTCTAACAAGATTCAGTAGCACTTCAGAAACAGTTTTTCAAATGGGATAAAATTGTCTGATGCAGACGGCATGGCTTTGTGCCAGGATTCGAGCGTCTATGGTATACCTTATAATTTTCCTACAGGAGCTTGCCCTAAACTCCATGTAGTATTTTTCCCACTACAAAACATTTAATTCCATGGGTTCTAAGAGTTATATGCCAAAGCAACATTGCTGCTAGCACCACAGCCTGGACTTGCAAAGAGTTCTTTCCAGCGCTGGGCCCACTCACAGTTGGGCTTCTTTGTTATTCAGTGGAGAATCAAGGCTGTATTTCCACTTGTGGACTATGTTGCCTTCAGTTCCTGAAGAAGCTTTCTAGATATTGAACTTCTTTGTTAGTGGTGGAGCATGAAAGATGCAATAAGTTACCATTTTTTGGAGGGAAATTCCTGTCGTGCATCAGATCACTGAACTTATGGCAAAACCACATTGATGTGGCAAGACTCTCATTCTTCATGTAGTTTTTCTTCCACTGTCTGGAAGGCATGTGCCTTATCAAGGCCTCAAATGTAGTTGCCATATCTTGTCATCTAGTTGGATTAACATAATATCTTTGATACAGTGGACCAAAGTGATATTCTGTAGCAGATCCAGATGGCCCAAATCTTCTCAAACTATATTATGACAGAAGGCTAGAAGTTAACCGAACTTTGAGACAAAACCATAAAAGTATTCCGTGGCCTATGCCACATGAGTGTGAGCTACTTCTTGCTCTTCTGTATGACAGGGATGGAAAAGCAAGATTTCACCAGCTCAATGGCCATGTGCCATGTACTTAAAGTCATGCTAATTTTCTCTGGCCAAGATATCTCATTTGGCTCAATAGCTGAAAATAAGACTTCTCTTTGGTTCAGTTTGTGGTAGCCAGCTGACACCTTCTAGGGTACATATGGTTTTGTCTTCCTTAATATAATGATCCTTCTCTGTAGACTAAGTGACTCATGTGGAGGTTCTTCTAACTACCAAGTATGAATATTTCATTTATATTGAAAATGATAACTGGTGTATCTGTGAACTTACTGTACTCACTGTGAGCCACACTTGGGCCAGGACTCTATTTATCACTTGGTTCACATACGTATGTCTCTAACAGGAGATCCATGATAACACTTTGGGTCCCCGGGTATCAATGTAAACCTTTCCGCAGTGTAGAGCTACTCATGCAAATGGCCTTTGAATGAGGCTCGGGGAAATCACTGCTGTATATGCTTGCTGTTGTATTGCACAATCTTTCCTTCTGTTGATACAGTTTCTTCTTAAATTAATGGATTCTGGATTTGGAAAAAAAACTCAGGTTCTGACAGCGGGCAAGAGTTCATGACTTTTTATTGAAGTCATTTCTATATTTGATTTCTTTTGATTGAATATATTTTGCAATACTCTCCATGGCTTCCCATCTATTTCGCCTTTGTGAATTACATGTTCTAATAACCAGCTCGTAGTTCTATAACAGTCAAACCCCTTTGCCAAAGACTGAAAATTTGTGTCCCTCGCAAAATCCACATGTTGAAACTTAATCCCTAATGTGATGGCATTTGGAGGTGATTAGGTCACGTGGGCGGAGCCTTCATGAGTGGGATTAGTTCTATATAGAAGAGATAGGGAGAGCTCCCTCATCCCTCCTGCCATGAGGATACAGCAAGAAGACAGTGTCTATGGACCAACAAGTGGGTCCTCACCAGACATTGAATCTGCCAGTGCCTTGATCTTGGACATCCCAGTTTCCAGAGCTGTCAGAAATAAATTTGAGTTGTTTATAAGACACCCAATCTATGATATCCTGTTATAGCAGCCCAAATGGACTAAGACACCTTTGAGCTGACACTATGCCCTTGCTGCTCATTACAGTAATTTTCCCACCTTACTTTTGACAATTAAGCACTGCTTAATTGTTTTCAGGAACTTGTCATCTCCATTGCTCTCAGGGAATGCAGTTCTATAACAGAGTCTCTTACTATCAGCCCTGCCCTGCACAAGACAGTTGGCACTGGGATCCACATTGATGCTCAAACCTCCATAACAGAGTACAGTTATGTGCCACATAACAACATTTCAGTCAACTATGGGCCACGTATACAATGATAATCCCATAAGATTGGTACCAAACAGCCTAGGTGTGTAGTAGGCTATACCATCTAGGGTTTGTGTAAGTTTACTCTATGATGTTAGCACAACAACAAAATCGCCTAGCAAAACATTTTTCAGAATGTATCCCCCTCGTTAAGCAATGCATGACTGTATGCATTATCACTTTGGTAAATGCAACCTCCTCCATGTCCTTCTAGAGATCGTACTTATTGCTGTGTTTCTCAGCTTAACATCATTTATTCACGGTAGTATGGCCATGCCTTTTGATCTCTTCTTCCACTATCTGCCGTGGCAGTTCTGGCACGTCTGTTTTACTTGATGTGAACACCATTTCTTCAAACATCCAAGAACCACCCTACGCAAGCATGTTAGCAACCAACGGCGCCTGGAAGCCTTGCACAGGGATGTTAAATCCTGTATTATGTGAGAGTGTTTCCACATTGATAAACTCAATCTTTTTAATCTCATGTCTACGTCCATTCCCATAATCAAGCATCCTTAACATATGGTCCCATATATATTTTCCTGGTTCCTGCTAGTACATGTGGGATAGATCATAATATTCCTTCAGTGTATAGTCCCTTTCCCTCTTTAGCAAGCTCAACACTTCTCCAAACAGCTCATGTTATGACCGATCTTAGTTGGAAGGGGAGTAGTCATAGATTGTGAAGGGGTTGCATTTTGTCTTGCAAAGCAGATGTCTTTACATTACCCTCAAGCAAGGAGGGAGCCTAGACTTTCACAGGAAATAGTAGGCACTTCTTCAGTCTCAGAGGGCTTAGAGGTATTTGGGGTTTCAAGATTTTTGAGCATATGGTCACAGAGGTTCTCATCCAAAGCCCCAGAGTCCCACTTATTCCAAAGTAGGGCCTTAACCTTGTTACAGCAGAATTGCTGGGGTAAGAAGTTAAACATTTTTGAAGCTCTGCTACTCTTAAAACTAAGTCTGCCATTGATCTTTTGCTTTTTCTGCCCTCAGCTTGAAGGAGTTGAAAATCTCTGTATATGCTGTCAAGGAAGTCCACTAACTTTTACATTCTGCCTTAAATTGATGATTAATCACCCCAAGGCTTTTGACTTTCCTCCACGTCTTGATAATACCCAGCAACAGCATCTGATTCCGGTGTCCTTATAACTTCTACATTTTTGAAATTTTCAAAGGCCAAATATTGCATTGTACTCTCTTCCACTGGTATCCCATCCAGTTTACCACTGAACTATTAAAAAATTTAATAACTACACTGTTATATTATACCAGGGGTTATCAAACTTCTGCTCTAAAATATATTTAGGGGCCTATTATTTCTGACCTCTTCTGGCACCAAATGTCATAATTTAAGTTCCTCAGAAATAGACTCTGAAATAGATTTGCAGGTAGGATGTAAATTAGATTAGGCAATGTGAGAAGTTGAACTGTTATGCAGTTACAACAGGCCTCAGCCAACCCTGCATGGAGCTCTGAAGCTGGAATAGCCCTTTTGAGATGCTCTGCATTGGGTAAGGAGGCCAGGTCTTTTACCCTTCCATCAATCAGGCATTAGGAGTTTACCATCACAGGGAGGGGACATTACTTTGTCTGAATCAGCTCCCTTTGGTCTGTGGAATTTCTGGAGAGGAGCTAAGCTGTTAGCTGTCAGTAATTTTAGAGAGTCTGAGTCTTGAAGGGGATCTGGCTGGCATAACACAGCATCCAAAACATAGAATAACATAACTAGAGAACCAAGGGCAGGGCTGGAGCATATTTGTTATCTGGCCCTGAGCAGGAAAGGGAAATTATCTGAAATTGCACATTTTCAATTAAGGTATATATGGGCAAGGACACAAAAGAACACAATTCCTTCAGATAACTGTCTTTATTTAATCATGTATAAGAGTGAAGCAATTATACCCCCACTTACCCTTCCATTGAAGATCATGGTAGAGGTGGTGTGGTTAATACTGAGATTTAGGAAGTAACCACAAGGAAATACATTGTGAGAAATCAATTGAGCCTTTTCCATGTTGTAGTGAATCAAGAAGTTATCTTTTTTCCACGAAAAGCTAGAGTAGTCATTGTAATTTCTTTTATCATTGCTTCAACACAGAGAGAACTGTTACACTGAGCAGCAGCATATCAAATTTGTCAGTGTTATACTCGAGGATAATGAACTTCCTTAGGTTTCCAACTTGTAAGGATAGGTAATGTTTCAATTTAGAGAAATCATGTATTAGCGCTATAACAACAAAACTTATTCATCATTTAGAAAGTATTGAAACATCTTTAAGTGCCAGGCAATTTTTAAGGTGCTGGAGGAATAGAAATGAATAAAAATGAACTCTCCCTTAGGGAGCTGATAGGTATAAGAGTGGAGGATTTGATTTTACAAGCTATAAGTTATCTTGTTACTCTTTCGTGGAATCTGGCTGAAGACAGAGACAAAGGGACATCGCTATTCATAGCATAGCAAGCAATGTGGGACTCATGTTTGTGTCAGTTCCCCTGCCCCACAAAGCCATAGGGATGGTACGCAGGTGCTCAGATGAATGGTGTGCACACGGAGAGTTACATCACAGTACAGGAACACAACTTGAGGAAACCACTGTTTTATAGGAGGCAACATACATACAAACTTGTCTTTTGTTCCTGGGGAAGCATTACTTTCATCCTTCTAGTTTTTTCTCTGCAAATACAGTCCTGAGAAATGGTTGAGTAAAGACCAGTCAGAGCCTTGCATCATTGGCATACTCAGCAAGATGTGAGGAGCACATGAGACCCATGGGCGAGTGTTGCCCAACAATAATAGGATAAGGAAGCAAACACATTCACTAATAACTGAAATCAGCATAATACATGTTATAACGCAGCTACTGAAACAGTAAAATTAATAAAACCTCCTACTTAAAGTCTAAGTTGTTTTAACAAATGCATATAGACAAAGGATTCCCTGTATTTAGTGTATCAGACTTAATTAATTCAAGGAAATGCTCAGAATATTAGGAATAATATGGTTCCCCAGAAACATTACCTTTGTGTCCAGACGGAGCAGTGGATGACAAAAAAAGAGGCAAAAATTACTCAGATTGTCCCTAATAATGCTTGGCTCAGCTTCACGAATTCTTTTAGGAAATAATCAAAGATTATAAATTAACAGCAAAACATTACTGCTGTTATATTTTCTTAGGTCGTTACTGTATAAATGTATATAAACTATTATAATATATTCAACACACTCTATATGTTCAGTTTTTCTCAAAAGATGACTTTTGCTGTCATCAATAAAGTACAAAGTTACCATAATTCCTTTAGAATTATTGAGTTACTACTCAATTAATAGTTGTATAGTAAAATCTAGTTGTGCAGGAAGGGCAGAAAAGGTAAAAAAATCACCCTTAAAAAGTGATACCTATATTGAGGAAGCATAGATCAAAGATATATAGTTACTGCACGAGTTACCTAAGAACGGATAAAGGAAATTTGGTATAAGGCCATAAGCGAAATAGGGCTGACATTTTTGTACATATCCGTGGCCTCTTCGTATTGCCAACCTCTTCTCCCCACTTAAGGACCTAATGCTGTCTTCTTTTCTATCTTCCTTTTCAAAACAGGAAAACATCTGCCATTGATTTCACACTACTTATCTCTCATAATAGTATTTGCATTTTAAACTTGTGTCTGAAAGGGTAGAATGAAAGTCTTTGTGCCCTGCTTTAGGAATTTCATGCATCAGCAAAATATTTATGGTATGATTGGGCAGGGGTAATGGATACAATGCTGCTTAAATCTCCTGGAAACCCAGAAATTGAAGTTACATTAGTAGTTGTAGGGCACCTAGAAATGAGCTTAGCTCAGAAGGGATAGTGTTCAGTTGCATCCTCTATAGACACAACAGAAACATAAATTGCTCCTATCTTAGTGCTGCTGCTGCCCCTGCCACATCTGCTGCTGCTATCATTCTACGGTAAGAAGATTATGTCCCAACATCTCGGAGAACCTCCTTCCTACTGTAACCCCAAAGCCTGGAGAGGGTCTAGTCTTAGCACGACCTACCTCCTACAGGTCCTGTTAACATAAGCTCCTTTGCTTTGTGCTCTTATTGTGTCTCACACTTAAACTTTATCTCACGGTCTAAAACCTACTCACTCTTAAAGGCAGAGTAGCGCAGTGAAATTTCATTGGCTTTGGAAGAAGGTGAAACTGAAATGGCACCCTGATGGAACAGTGTGAACCCGAGCTGGGTGAACCTGAGCAGTAACTTGTTCCTAAAGCTTGAAATACTGACCTATAAAATAAAAAAATAAAAAAAAATGTATCTTGAAAAATGGTAGCACAGATTACAGAGAAGATAGATAATGAATAAAGCGGGTATAAATATTCAAAAAAAAATAAATAAATGGCAAGCTAAAAGAGACTTTCACAGGGTACTCTCTGCAAGCAGTTCTCTTTCAATGTGACACTGAAGGTGTGAATAATCCTTTTTCCAAATAAATGAAACATCTGGTTTGTACAGTTTTAACTTTCTAAAAAATTTATTAGAATATCTTGATATGCTGTAGAAAAACGTTTGAGACAATGTAGACTTAAAAATCTATTAAAGATAATCTTGAATTAGAAAAAAAAAAAGAAAGATAAAGACTGTGGCACATAGGAGGTTTTCAATAAATGGTAGCTATTTAAATCGAATTCAGGTTCTAACTCCTACAATGAAGCAGTCATTGTTCAAATCTTCTACTTTTTATGAACTTCCTTTGAACTAATAGTGTGACACAATTTAGAAGTTAATTGTTCTTTAATTGTTTCTTATAGATTATATTTGTCTTGCCAATTTAACCGTAAGTTTATCTGTCAGGCACCATTAGTATTTCTGAAAATAAAAAACAATGTTGAGAGTTCTGGAAATAAATAGTGAGGAGATTATCAGACGATAAGAGTTCCAGGGTAGTCCTTTAGGCCTAGGAAGAACTAGAAATCTTTATGAGTGAACTGAAACCCTTATTAGGGTGGTAAGGATGGGAGAATATAAGTTACAATAATCAGGGGCCAGCCACATGGCATAGTGGTTAAGTTCGGGCAGCTCTGCTTCAGTGGCCCGGGTTTGTGGGTTTGGATCCCAGGAGCGGACCTACACCACTCAGCAGCCTTGCTGCAGCTGTGACCCACATACACCATAGAGGAAGACTGGCACAGATGTTAGCTCAGAGCTAATCTTCCTCAGCAAATACAGAGAAGTTACAACAATGAATGATATCAGGAAATAAAATAAGCAGTTGGGAATTGAGAAACCTAGGGAGGTGATAAGCTTAAAGAGGAGGGTAAAAGGAGTTTAGAGAGAAAGATCTTATGTAACTAGAAATTTATAAGCAGGATGGGAAAGGTTAAAATGGTTTAAAGAGTGAAGACCTTTAAGTAAGACTTGTGCTATAGCAAGGAGAGGGTCCAAATTCTAGAAAAAGGATAAAGAAAAAAATACCAAAAGATTGTGGAGACAGAAATGAAAAAAAAAAAAGGCACTTTCAAAAAATCCAAATTAGACTAGCAATATTCTTATCAGCCCACTGAAAAAAAATTATTTTCAACCTATGTTAATCAAAATAGTGGCAAAATAGAGATATTTTCAACAATGCAAAGATACAGAAAGATACAATTTGTTATGAAGTATCTTAAGGATGTACTCTGGCTAGGAGATAACATTCATCAAGAAAGACAAAAGCATTGGATCTAGGAAGCAGTGGAACCAAATCTAAAAACTTGAGAAATAATATTCCTGGATAACAGCTATATAGTAGATTTAGACATCAAATAGTCCAGATTGGAACAAGAAGAAGAAAGACTCCAGAACGAGGATTATCAGGGAAAGGACGATGCCATAGAATAGGATAATAAAGTTAATGGAAAAAATTCAGGATAAAATAAGTACACATAGTAGATTGAGTTTACAAAAGCAATTTTATTTCCTGAGGGAACAATGGAAAAAAATCTTTATCAAAGTCATGGCTCAAATGTGAAATATATTTAGGTTAATATTTGGAGATACTATTTTCACCTCTCAAATCACTCATTACTAGTTAATCCTTGGATTTCCCCAACCATTATATAATTTTCACTCATTGCTTCAGAAAAAAGATGGATGCAATTGAGATTGTAGGATTCATTGCACTAGATTGCGTCTCAAATTAGATCTTTACTTTAGAAAACCATTTTTAAAGTCAATCTTTTTCAAGCCAGAAGACAGCTTTCTAAGTCCGAAATCTTAAGGGAGAAACACTTTTAGAATGGCAACGTGAAGAGTTCTGTGACCATCTCCCTAATAATATAATCATAACTGTTTAAAATTATTTTATAAACTAACAATTGAACATTTCTTGAAATAGTCCTAAGGGCATACAGCAAATGAGAGACAATTTTTTAAGAAAATCTACTAAATCTTGATAAGAACAGCAAGATCCTGTGGCATCCTAGTTCAATGAGACAGAATCTCTACTCCTGGAGGGTCCAGCCAAAACAGGACTCCTCCCGGATCTCAGTTTAGGGCTATGGAATTTTCCCCAGTAGGAGCAAGCTGCTACCGTATCAACCCCTTCTCTATCTTACTGAAACTCTATTCCAAGAAAGAGAGGTTGAGAAGTCTTGGTCTCCCTTCCTTAACCCAGTCCTCACTCATGTGTGTTCACATATCCAAGCTTAAAGTTATAATCTGTTCGTGGAACTTGAAACTTTGCTTTTGATATGTAAAGAGATAAGTTTGAATCTCTATCTGGTCTATTGAGATATTATTCACATTCCATATAATCCATCTACTTAAAAGGTACAATTCATATAAAGATGCGAAGACTTTGGGAGGAAGTCAAGATACTCACATCTGAATTGTGCACATCTCCTAAACTATCTCATCAGCTCAAATCCCTAGCATCCATTAATAGTACAACAGTTTTCTTTTTATTTGGTTGTGTTTGATTTGTTTTCCTGTAGATTGGTATTACTCAGTACATAATACCACTGGAAATAATAGATCTAGGTTCTGAGGAAATTTACATATCACTAAATATTTTTTCTATGCATATATTTTTATATATTGAACAGGAAAAAATGTCTTTGTCAAATGTCTAATATAAAAGATATTTTTCCCATATTCAAACTGGATTTCAATTTTGCTGCCAAGTTGACTATTCTTATTATCAAATTTTAACAAGATTTTATTTCATATTTCTAATATTCTACTCTGCATTTCAAGTTGCTAGAAATATCAAAGCTAAAGGAATTGTTATAAACCACCAATTTGCATGGTTTGATTTAATCTGAACCTACCTAAATTTCTTTCAGGCTAGACAGTTCAAATCAATGGGCAGTTTAAAATATATTTACATGTATTTCCTTTAAAATTTCTCACCTACTGAAGAGAGGAAAAACATGCCATATCACATATAATTCCCACGGTTTATAGTCAAGAGCTTACATGTACATATATTTATGTGATTGGAGACTATGAAACTATATTTATCATATATATGTATATACCCAAAGAGGCAAGAACTATAGATCATGTTTGCTGGTTGGTCTGTGTTTTTGATAGACTACCATGATTACACAAATGGAACCTAATTAAAAGGTAAGCACAAGGAATCCAGGAATTAGGGAAGAGAATTAAGCATTAGCTATCATAGACCTAAAAACTGATTCTTTTTTATTTAAAAAAACATTTTCATATTTCCTTTTATATGTTGCTTCGTTAAAATGTATATTATTAAACTGCCATCTCCAGAGGCTTATTCAGCAAACAACCCCCTATTTATCTCTATAAGTGACACCAATTCTTTGTCCTACCCCTTCATCTCTTGCTTCTCGTCCTCTATTGCTTACCTTGCTCTTCTCTCTTATTGCTATTCCTTGAGGAGTCTTTTGTTGTGAAATTTCCTTAGAAAGATTAATTAAATAATTAGTTACACAGTCCACAACAGAGAACTATTATGTTTTTAAATTTCCAGTTAAGCCTTTTAGACAAGTTACAACAATACATTCAATGCTGTCTTTGAAAACATATTGACGCCTAGCTGAAGAATTTCTCCTTTTACTACCAACCTCTAACAACTATCAAATCCTTTTAGGATGAAACACTAACCAGATGTTTGCAATTTGCCCTCAAGCCAAGATTAGAAGACACATGCTAAAATTCCGCAAAGGGGCATTACGTTTCAACATATCAAACAAGAGAGTGGTTGATCAAGTCCCTTTTAGCAAGTTCTTTTTTAGCATGAGTAACCTGGGAAAGTTTCTGCTAGATCTGTACTCTTAAGGGATGAGTGCTTCACTGCTGTTCCAGCACTTTCAATCCACATTCCTAAATGGCATGAGCTATTTGATGGTGGAGGTGACTCTGAAGGCTGCAGGGGAAAAATAGGGCACGACAGCTGTTGCCTGCAATTATGTGTGACTGTGTAAGGCAACTAGACAGTCATGCATTGCTTAATGAGGGGGTACGTTCTGAGAAATACGTCATTGTGCAAACATCATAGAATGTACTTACACAAACCTAGATGGTATAACCCACTACACACCTAGGCTATATGGTACTAGTTTTATGGGAACACCATTGCATATGTGGTTCGTCGTTGACTGCAATGCTGTTATGCGGTGTATGACTGTAAATGACTGTGTCCTACATTAGTTTTAAAGGCCAGCAAGGAAGAGTGAGGCCTGTGTGTACATGTGTGCACACACATAAGTTTTAGAGAAAGTTGGGAAATTAGCGGTGCTAAAGAATGATTCTGATTAGCATGCGGAAATTCCTATATGGAATTCTGAAATCCCCATATGGAATTCTGAAATCCCCATATGGAATTCTGAAATCCCTAACAGAAAATGTGTAGTGTCATCCTCTACCTTTCACCCCACTCCCCACAGGAGAAGTCCAGTTTCAGATATCATTATTAAAGGTCAAAAGAAAAATATTTTATAAAGGCAAAGTGCCCAATCCTTTTGCAAGCAAATGTAGGAATAATTCCATGAATTGAGTGAGCTGAGTGAGAAAATTAGGCAAGTTAACTAGTTAATTTTAGTCACAGGTTTAAGTAATTTTTCAATGAACTTCAGAAATCAGCAGATTATTGAAGGGGAAATAAGGAGAGTGTGCCCAAGTCCTAGGGACACATAGGTCCCCCTTCCACCAAACCTCAGACACTTTCTTTAATCTTTTCATCAACACTTTTCTCCTTCAAGGTTTCAAAGTTCGACCTGTTTGCTTTCTTGCTTGAAGCTATAACTAGTTACTCATTTTTCCCCCCTGGTTTCTTCTTCCTGCAATAATGACTCTAATATTGGATATAGTTTTCCTGGTATTTTTTAAAATTCTGTTTGTTTTAACTTTTTAAACTGTCTTTAAATGCTTTATATTTAAAGAAGTTTATTGCTAAATAGTGTAAAAGCAAAGAAAGAATCACAAGACTAGTAAACACAAGAAGTCAAAAAGGATCCAGGGATAGTGGAAAACAGACTAAAAAAAGTCTTTGATTTTCAAGTTTAGGGCTCTTTCCCAGGACTGTTGGTTAATTGGCTACTATAAACATCTACATATGCAAAAAATAAGGATCTGCTGTATGACAGAAGAAAATAGGAAATGCGTGAGAAAGACATTACACAGTACATTAATGAAAATGCTGTCTTATAAAAAGCTTGTCACCAATATATTAATTCTCAGATAAATAGATAAAAATTGGCTAACAAAAAATTAAATATGTTTCATATATATGTGTGAGAAAATGTGATATCGTGATTTATAACAAATATATATCCATCTTCTTCCCTGTTTCTGGCACAGAGCTCCTAAAACCTTGGAATTTACTGAGAGCCACAAAAGTGTCTTTTGTTATGTTAAATGAGATTACTTTGGGATAGCACTTAAGGGTGGGGGCTAGTCGCCATGAGAACCAACAATGTGATTAGAGGGTTAGAAATTCTAATTCCACCCTTCTGATCTCTGAGGAGAGGAGAGAAGCTAGAGGTGGAATCAATCACCAGTGGCCAATGATTTAATCAATTATGCCTGTTTAATAAAGCCCCCATAAAAATCCAAAAGGACTGGGTTCAGAGAGCTTCCAGGATTGGTGTAAAAGTGGAGATTTGGTAAGAAAGGCATGCTCATAGAGGGTATGGAAGCTCTGTGTCCATTCTCACGTACCTTGCCCTATGTATCTCCTTCATCTGGCTGTTTCTGAATTGTATGCTTTTATAATAAACTGGTAATCTAGTAAGTAAAATGTTTCTCTGAGTTCTGTGAGTCTCTCTAGCAACTTAATGGAACCCAAGGAGATGGTCATAGAAACCTCTGATTTATAGCCATCCAGTTAGAAGCACTGGTGACAACCTGAACTTGCAGTTGGCGTCTGAAGCTGGGGGTAGTCTTGTGAGACTGAGCCCTTAACCTGTGGAATCTGATGCTGTCTTTGATTAGATAGTATCAGAAGTGAGGCGAATCATAGGACACCCAGCTGGTATCTTAGAGAATTCCTTGGATGTGTAGGGAAACCCTCCCAAAGACCACACAAACACATGTTGGAAATTGGTGACCAGAATCATTAGAAAGGAAATGAAAAAACAATTAAAAGTTGGGATGCTGGGGTATGTTAACATATTTATAAATTAATCATTTTCGTAAGTCATTACAAACTATATCTCTACTATGTTCAGTTTTTAGGGTGCTGAGAGATTATTATTACCTCTACAGAAAAAAAAAATAACAAAAGTTTCAGACAAAGAGTAAAATATTTGACCAGTCTCTATTACTAGTCCTAAACACCTACCCTTGAAATGACGTAATTTTACTATTAAAGTTATAGATATCTGCCGCTAAGCTGATACAAGGTAACTTATTGGATAAAACTGGGACGTTTGAACCTGATGCTTAGAAACACATCTATTACCATAAACGGCAGGATTCTCGTTTTTAGTTTAAACTAAATATAGTTTTATTTTTCTACCTATATCATAACATTTTTGTTAGGACAGCTTTAATAGTTATCATTATTGAGAATTAAGTTTTAAATTTATTGTCTTTCCCTTTGATTATAATAGGCATATTTTTATGGTAGAAGAAAATGTAAATAACATAAAATCCTGAGTGGCAATTAATATCTTGATGGATTTCCTTATTTTTAAAACATATTTGGGATCATAGAATAAATAAAATTTTCCATTCAAGTTATGTTAATATTAACACATCATTTTTTCATTGTTCCAAATTAATAAGTAGCCTTCAATAACAAGTTAGTGGCTTCCTAAAGTAATGATTCTTCAAAGTATCATAAATTGCTTAACTATCTGCTGACATAGTTTATTTATAGTTTATAATTTTATTATAAATAACACTATAATCAACCTTTCTTTTCAAATCTTTGTTCCATTATCTCTCGATTTGCTAATATTTGCTAACAGAAATTGAGTTATTGACAATTAATTACTTTTTATTATTTTGGGTAACTGCTGGAAAATTGCTTGCTGGAAATGGCATACTACCAACACCACCAATATAGCAGATGAGAAATAAATCTAAAAAAAATCTTCCCTACAAAAAGATGGAAAAGCAAATACAGGCATACCTCGTTTTATTGCGCTTCACTTTATGGCATTATGCAGATATTGTGTATTTTACAAGACCCTCCACCAGCAAAAAGATTTTGACTTGCTGAAGGCTCAGATAATGGCTAGCATTTTTTAGCCATAATGTATCTTTTAATTAAAGTATGTACTTTGTTTTTTCAGACACAATGCTATTGCACACTTAATAGACTACAGCATAGTGTAAACATAACTTTTATATGCACGGGGAGACCAAACAATTTGTGTGATTCACTTTATTGTGATATTTGCCTTATTGTGATATTGCTTTATTCTGAAACGGAACTTGCAGTATTTCCGAGGTATGCCTGTACACACACACGCACATGCACCTTGCATTTTACACATATTGTACATTCTTTTAAATTTATACTGAATCAACAAAATATATAAATATATAAATAAGTATTTAAACAAATTCATAAATAAATGGTGTTATTAATAGCAATTCTAGACACTGCAAAGGAAGGGGAGCTAAAGAACTGAGCAATAAGCTACAAGTTGATATTGAGACAACCATGAGTTAGTGGGAAAGGCAGAATATGCATTTGTCTTTGTAATCTTCATATTTAAATTTAATTTATCTATTGGTAGCCTGAGAATGGATCCATGGGCTTGTGGGGCTCTATAAAATCAGAAATCTGAATAAAAATGTGGACTAGGAAAAATACGGACCTAGCACAGGAAAGGTAACTTTCTTCTCTTCATCTAAACTCTGGACAAATAAATTACAAATCACACATGAAGTTATCAGCTAAAACTGGGATGTATCAGACACAATTACCAACAGGATTAGTTATCCTGAAACTTTATATAACTGATCAGTAAGATATACACCATAAAATAAATGTTAACAATGATTAAAGATACTAAAGGAAAGAATTAAAATATGAAGCATGAGAACATACTACGGAATAAGAAGATTAGAAGAAAATTAAAAATATACAAATAATTGTATAAGTTAAATTCTTCACATAAATGCTAAACAACAGTAAACTGGAAAATATCTGAGAAAATAATCTGGAATTCTTCATAGGGTTACAACATTTGGAAACAGATAAGATGATAGAATAAGAAGGACTAACATATAATTTATGCACATTCCAAATGGAGACAATTGAGACAATGGAAGAAAAACAATATTCAAAGAGATGGCTGACATGGCTAATAATTCTACCTGTTTAGTGAAAGATGTGACTCGGATTAGGAAGCACAACATGTCTTGAGAAGAATAAGTATAAATCTATTTACATGTAGATACGTGGTTGTGAAAATCAGAATAATAAGTACAAAGCGATGATACTAAAAGTAGTGAGAGAGAACAAATTCACCATCCAAATAACAATAATTACGCTAATAGAAGATTTCTAAACAGCTGCAATATGCGCCAGAAATAAGGAATACTAATAAAATAACAGCTTCCACATGGTGAATATAAATGCCAAATTTTCTATCCAAGTACTATCAATCAAGAGTGAGGAAAATTTAAAATATATACATGTAAGGTTTTAAAAGGTTTCTAACAGATCTTGTTGAATAAATTTCAAGAGGATATAATTTAGGGAAAAATATTCAGCCCAACAGGAAGAAATAAAGTAAAAGAAGCACTAGTGAACAAAAGAGCTTTAATCTAAAAGATCAAATTTAATCTAAAAGAGTACTGACCACAGTAAAGATAATAACCAAAAAAACTTAGCTTTTGTCAAGCACTGTCAAGACAATGAGAGGTCAAGTCACAGACGCCAATAAAATATTTGCAAAAGACATATTTGATCAAGGACTGTTATCCATAATATACAAAGAACTCTTTTTTTTTTAAATTTTTGTTTATTGCAGTAACATTGGTTTATAACATTGTATAAATTTCAGGTGTACATCGTCACACTTCCACTTCTGTATAGATTACATCATGTTCACCACTCAAATACCAATTACAACCCATCACCACTGGTGCAGCCACTATGGAAAACAGTATGGAGATTCCTCAAAAAATCAAGGCTAGAACTACCATATGATCCAGCTATCCCACTGCTGGGTATTTATCCAAAGAACCTGAAAACACCAATGCGTAAAGAACTCTTAAAACTCAATAATAAGAAAACGACCTGGTTAAAAAGTGGGCACAAGACGTGAACAGACACTTCACCAAGGAAGATATATATGTGGCAAATAAGCATATAAAACAGATGTTCAACATAATATGCCATTAAGAATTGTAAATTAAAACAACGAGATACCACTATACACCTGTTAGAATAGCCAAAATTCAAAACACTGACAGCACCAAATGCTTATGAAGATGTGGAACAACAGAAACTCTCAGTCATTGGTGGGAATGCAAAATGCTACTGGAAGAGTTTGGCAGTTTCTTACAGAATTAAACTTGTTCCTACCATAGGATCCAGAAATCATGCTCTTTGGTATTTACCCAAATGAATTGAAATCTTATGTCCACAGAAAAACCTGCACACAGGTCTTTATAGTAACTTCATTAATACTTGCCAAAACATGGAAATAACCAAGAGGTCCTTCAGTAGGTGAAAGGTAAATAAACTGGTACACATTCATACAATGGAACACTATTCAACACTGAAAAGAAATGAGCTATCAAGCCATGAAAAGACAGGGAGAACACTGATTGCATATTACTAAGTGAAAGAAACCAATCTGAAAAGGCTTCATACTATACCATTCCAACTAGATGACACTCTGGAAAAGGCACAACTATGGTGACAGTAAAAAGATCAGTGGTTGCCAAGGGTTAGGTATGAAACAGGCAGAGCACAGAGGATTTTTAGGTTAAATTCTGTATGATACTATAACAGTGGATACGTGTCATTATAAATTTTACCAAACCCGTAGAAGGTACAACACCAAGAGTGAACTATAATGTAAACTATGGACTTTGGGTGATAATGATGTGTCAATATAGGTTCATAAATTATAACAAATGTACCACTGTGGTGCAGGATGTCCATAGTGGGGAAAATTGTGCCTTGTGGGGACAGGGGGTATATGGGAACTCTCTGTACTCAACTTTGCTGTGAACTTAAAACTGCTCTAAAAAATAATCTATTAAAAAACAGAGGGAGTGAGTTGAATATTGTCAAAGAATGAATACTACAGTATTTGTCATTTAAAACTGCATTAAACTGTATTTCTCCATTTCCTTCTTTTAACACTAGTTTAGAAATCATATATTGTACTACTTTGGCATGCCTACGTGACTTTACAATGTCTGAAATTTATCAGTTTCTCTACCTTCTTTGAAAAAATACAGAGATAGCAAGATTTGTCGTTTTTAATCAAGGTAATAGATGTATATTATATATAAGCCCCATTCCTATAAATATACAAAAATGTTAAGAATAAAAGAAGGAAGAAAGCTATGCTAGAAAAATAAAGAGAACTATTGCAGTTTCTTTTGACCCATGTTAATACAATTTTAAAGTAAAAACAATTCTTAGAATAAAATAGGTATAATACATAATGATAACAATTTTGAATTTGTTTGCCCTAATAATATAGCTTAAAATATGTAAAGCAATATTGATATAATTACAAGCAGACATTTTCAACTCTATAATCATAGTGAGATATATTGATATACTTATTTTAGTAATGGATAGATAAACCAGACAAAAAATTAGCAAAGTTATAAAAGAATTCCATTGGGCACATCAGGATTAACTTGGGAGGAGAGAGCTAGACGTATGTGGTGTTATTCATATTAAAATTGTGTCCTAAACAGAACATAGACTTTACCATGCAAAAATCTCCTGTAACTCACCTCTCCAATGAAAATATTTATAGTGTCAATTCTTTTTCTATCACAGGACATCTCCATCTAAATATTCATGAACATTTAATTGAAATATATGACAAATGTTTGGTTTATTATAGTAAAACATGATGAGGTAATTACTTTTAATAGCTCTCTATAAAATAATCGTTCACTATTTATAACTAGCACTTAGCAATAATTTTAAAGATGGGTTAATTAAAAATACATTCCTATGATATCTAATAGATTCATTATAATTAAAATTATATCCATTTATATGAATATCTATGGAAAATGGCTTACAACATATACAAAACTAGCCTTTCAAATAAAATTTCATCTTGAAAAATCAGCGATATTTTGTTTCTTTGTGTAAATTTGGACAGACTATTTTACACTCTAATATATGTGGATATGGGATGTATCATAAAAGTTTAATGTAATGATACTATTTTAGGAAAAGGGGAAGATAGTTGATATATTACATGAATCATGTAACACTTAACTTGCATAATATATTTAATCTGAGAATATTATTTGTTTTAGTTTTCATGCTTAGTCTGCACCCTGTAGAAGAAATTTAAATTCAATAATTGTAAGTTATAGAATTTTTTTAAAAAAGCAAGTTTGTTTGATGGTGAATTTGAAACAAAATACTTACCAAATAATTCTGTGTTTTAAAAGACATTTAGGGACTGGTCTGGTAGTGGTTAAGTTTGCATGCTCCACTATGGAGGCCTGGGGTTCATGGGTTCAGATCCCGGGCGCAGACCTACATACCACGCATCAAGCCATGCTGTGGTGGCATCCCACATACAAAATAGAGGAAGATTGGCATAGATGTTAGTTCGGGGACAATCTTCCTCAAAAAATATATATATATATTTGTCCATTTTGTTAGAGTCTCAAAAATATAAAATAATCCTCACATATATTTTCTGAATTAGTATCCTCTTTTAAAGGGTATTTCATTATTGATTTGAAGCCTCGTATATGCACATTCTACAGATTTTCAAAGTGGTATCAATGCACTTGTACCTAAAACCAAAATTGTTATGGAAGATAGTTTAATTTGAAAATTATCTGTAACAAACATGAACAGCCATTTACTAAGCATTAGTCATGCGGAAGACCTTTGGTAGGAATCAAGCGTAGCTGTTAATCTCAAAGTAAGAAGCCATTCATGAGTACTAATACTCCACATTATTGTGGGAGTCATAAAGAGTACAAGCATTGAAAAGATGTGATTCTTGTGTTCAAGGATTGCACAATCTATTTAAGAAGAAAAAGCATATGAAATAGTGAGAGACAAAGTTATGTGCCATTATATTTGATATTTAAAATTACATTAAGTGGTTGGATGCGAGTTCTGAGCCTGGGCTCCTAGACAAATTTTAGCTCTCAATTATGTCCTATCACTGTGTTCCCTTACTTAACTAGGCTCGGTCACTCCACACTTACAGGTCCTGTGGCCCACAAAGAAGATTTGCGCATTCTCTGTCTTTCATAGCCCAGGATTGAGGGTTCTTGTCAACTCGTACTTAAGCTTTGCTCAGATACAACAGAACGTAAGGTGACAGCACTCCCCTTATCTACTATAAAATTCAAGATCAGTGTATTCTAAGTACAGAGGAGAAAAATTACGTTCTATTGTTCTATTATGAATAATATTCTATTGTCTATTATGAATGATAATATTAGCAGGAAAATATCCAGAGTATAGGAGTTTAAATGTCTGTATTCTAAAATGAAGAGAGGCATTTTCGGGTACCCATCACCCTAAAACTTTAAAACACATTGAAAAAAATTTATGTTTAGGGGGTAAACTGTGGGAGAAAATAAAAAGTATACTTCTTCATTATTTGTTTTAAGATCTTATCTATTTCACGGCTAAAGAAAGCCTAAGGATATTATAAGACAAAGAAAAGTACTATTTTCTTTCCAATTTTGTACTCTCTCACTGCTTTAGAGAGATTCATAAATCTCTCTAAAGATTAGTGGATTCCTCCCAGTTTCTAAAGTTACAATAATTGTCATTCTTAGCTTATGTTGTTGTGAGCTTTTACCTCTATCTTTGCCTCATTGATATTTTATTGAGAGGTAGTGAGAAGTGGTAATAATAACTGCTAGTCAAACATAATTTTAATCGTGTTATAAATCATCATAATGACACTTCAAAAGACTCTTTAGATCCTAAAATATATGTGTAGATAAATAAAGAGGTAAAGTCAGATGAATTGATTTGAGTCCTAATGCTCATTAGCATAACTTCCTTCACTGCTATAACACTGAGTCAATGGGATAAGAATAAATATAATTTGGAAAATAAATCTCAACTTTGGAAGGACTTCAGTTTATTAGGTGCTAAATTATATATTTTATTTTTAAATTCATGTTCTGAAAATTATATAATGACTGTTGGCTTTTGAATCATTAATAAAATGTTCATTCAACAACTAATTAAAAAAATGTTCCATGAATACCTACTATGTACTTATTGATACATTTATTCATTTAGAATCATTTATTGTTTACCTGGTGTGTAGAAAGCATTATTCTGGTTATTGAGCATCCACATCAAACAAGAGAAAGAGATTATTCCTGCTTTTATCAAATTTATGATCTACACAGACTCCATATAAGTAATTACACAAGTCGTCATTTATTTACTCGCGTTAGACAAAGAATATACACATTCCATCTCCAGGAAACACATAATTTAATCACATGGATAAAACATTCATACACAAAAGTTAACTAACCATGCAAATCAACATTATAAGTGGAATGCTGTGGTAGACGCAAAGATGCACTGCCCAAATCGTCCTTTGCCAAGCAGGGACTTGTTGCCCCAGCCATCAATGAAGCCTCCCTTTGTGATGACCCTGATCTAATGACTGATCAAGGTAGGCATAAGAAAGCCCAGACCCCACTTTGAATTGAGGGACAATCCTAGTGAGTCATACATGCTTTATAACTCCATATGAGATTGGTTAAAGCTTTGTTAGCTGTTTTTTTGCAGTTTGAATCCTCCCTCTGACCGATCCTTTACCTCTCCACCTCTCTTTTACAGCTGTTATCCCCTAATAAATATCTTACACACCAAACTCCACCTCGCTGTCTGGTATGCTTTTGAAGAAACCGAACTGTGATATTTGGTATTGGGCGTCATCCTAGAAAGCAGATGATAAGGTGGGATTTGGGGAGCTAAATCCCACACTGCCTAGCTGGCAATGAAGACCCCAAAACTGCCAATAGGTAGAGCACAGATAGCTCCTACCATCAAATGGTGATTCAATATTTAGAACTCTCAGTTGTTGTGAATTGAGATGATTTACTCACAGAAGGGAATGCACTAACTGTTGTGATTTATCAGGCAGTCAAGGAGTTTGGAAGGATATAGTAAGTCTAAGGATAACGTGATTGGCTATCATTAAATGCCATTGATACCCTATAGGAAGTACAAGATGTCAGTGATTAGCAGGCAATTGAAAACCATGTATGAAAGCCATGACCTCCCTAGAAATTTACAAAGAAGCTCTCATATTATGCATCAGGAAGGCAGAAGGCAGAGAAAGGTGAAGATCAGGCCCAGAGATTAATAATCAGACTATTCCAGAGAACTCCAGAGAAGGTTAAATGTGAACCAAGGCAGATCTGTTATACCAAGGCCAGGGCCTTGGTTGGGAATAAACAGGACTGTAACAGTTGTGATGGGGACATCTCAGTGAACGCTTATGAAAATTTTGAACTCACAGACTTTTCTGAACCCTTTGAGCATGCAAAAATGGCACATCTCTTCTTCTTAAGAATTAATACTCCACACTTACTTGGAAAAAATGTAGATGCCTTATCGAGCAAAACATCTGCCTCCCCTTTTCTCCTTCCATTAGGCCTATAGCTAGAGTTAAGTCATGGCATAAATTAGTTGGATGTGTGCTGGGTCTAATAAGGAAAAAAAACTGGAATATATCCCCCTAAAGTGATAAGACATAGCCAACACATATTAGCATGAGCCAGGAGAGAATGTATGGGACTAGATCTTCAGGATACTTAATCTAAGGGACTGGAACATAAAATTGGATCAAGGAGCACTTATTCATTTGGGAGCATTTTTCCAAGACATAGATTTAAATACTCCAGCAATGACCCCATGAGATGTTGGGCACTCACTACTAGCATGGCTTCTAGGGGCAGGGAAAAGGCAATGGCCCATGATAATTGAAATTAAAATGCAAGAATTGCATGGCAGACTGTGGAAAATAGGATTAAAAGGCTCAGCAATGTGAACATGCTGGAGTGAATAAACCATGTAGGGCAGGAATACTCACCATGGAGGGCACAGAGGATATGCCATTACCAAGACCTTCAGGAATGCACTAGCAAGAGAGGCACCAGCAGTACTGAAAGTTTGATTAGTGGCTCCCCTCTGTAAAGATGGAAGACAGTAGGAGGGACTCACTATAGCAATGACAATGATAGGTCCCTGAAACCATAGAGGCCAGGCAGCTGATTTTAAAGACTAGACAATAGGAGGATGCAATTATCATAATGAGCTGCAGGGTCAGAGTGACAGCCTAGGGTGCTTGACCCACAGAGTCATAGAGATTGTTAGTAGAACATAGCATCCCTGGGAGCAAACTACATGGGCAGCTGACAAAGGGACTATTCAGCTTGTACCATCAGAAGAAACCAAGGATAGGTGGCAGGATGCGGGCACTCATTCCAGTAAAGGTCACAGTCCTTTCCCCAGTTTTCAGACTCCAGCCAGTTTTCAGATCACATCTCATAGTCTTAAGAGGAGAGCAGGTCCACAAGAGGAAGGACTGTACAACACTATGACAATCATACACAATAATGATTCTCCTAGTCCTTCCTCAAAGGGAAATATGGTCATTTTCTCAGGGTATTTCACATTGGAGAATGGGAAATATCCAAACATTTTGAGTATCATTGTTGGATACAGGGACTGAGATAAAATTGACATTTGAAATACAGTGCTTTTGTTAGAGTAGGGCACATGCATGCCAATAAATCAATTCTAGGCTTACTGTATGCATGTCTATTGAGTCTTGTCCCTGAATGTTTAATTGAGATTGGCATACTTAGTAGTTAAGTAGTTAGTACAACCAGTACATTGAGTCTTTGGCCTTTGGAGTAAGGGAAAGCATAGTGAATGTATTGGTCAGGGTTCTCCAGAGAAACAGAACCAACAAGTTATATCTAGATATCAACGTTGATATAGGTATAGATATATAGATATAGCCATCTAGAGCCCTTTGTCTTCCTATCTGCACTGCTTTGCAAGATTAGAGGTCTTGGTCCCCCTGTTATTCAGGGTTCTCCAGAGGAACAGAACCAACATAGAAAGAGATTTATTATAAGGAACTGGTGATGTGATTATGGAGGCTGGTGAGTACAAAATCTGCAGTGTAGGCCAGAGGCTGGAGACCCAGGAGAAATGAGGGTGCAGTTCCAATCCCAAGACCAACAGACAGAGACCCAAGAGATGTGCAGATGGAGTCTGAGGCAGTCTGTTGAAGAATTCCCTAGTCCTAGAGAAGGCTGGTCTTTTTGTTCTATTCAAGCCTTCGGTTGATTGGATAAGCCCCTCCATTTTATGCAGTGTAATCTGTTTACTCAAAGATCACTGATTTACACATTAATCTCATCCAAAAACATCCTCCAAGTTGACACATAAAATTAACCATCACAAATCCACCCCTTGTCAACTGGGCACTCATACTCATTTCCTTAAATCATACTTAATCTCCAAATAAAGATGATAACAAGGTCATACTTTCACCTAATATGATCAGCTGTCCTGTGTACAATAGGGATTGCACTAATACTTTCCCCCAAAGAGGATCAAAATCCTTGGATGATGTTACTCTTCTCCTCCATATCTCATAGCTTAAATACTATAATGTAAAGTTAAAAATACCTAAATATTATGATATTAAGTCAGTACATCTTGCATTACATGATAAAGGGATAAGAGAAGAAGAAAAAAAGTTCTATTAATATATATGTTAATATTTTATATATTATAATATTAATATATATTGATATACTGATATATTAATATGTAAAATTGATATATTATATAATATTATTATATATAAAGCAATTATTTGTATATAAAGTAAATATCTTTCTTCTATATATATCTTTTATATATATAGCCTTTTTTTCTATTCACACACACAAATATATTCATAACAAAATACACATGACCATTACAGTCCTCATTTCTGTAATCGGTCACGTGGGCATAGCTAGTATTATAACTAACTTCTTCCACTACCCATTCTGTATTCTCTCCCTTCAGCAAGCACCCCAGCTGTTTGTGGTTCTTTACATGGTAGGGTAACCCAAGCCATCATTCCTGAAGGGTCTGGGCCATTAGTAGTCCTGCCTGAATTGGATGTTGTAGTTTACCATTGACTTTAATTTCAGGGTATGGTAATACTAAGAGAGATGCTAGGGGATCTCCTGTATTGCAGACATACTCTTTCTTACCTCCATTGTGGAGTAGTAGTCCAATTTCCCCTTGGTAGTCAGAATCAATCATGCCAGTCAGCACAGTAACTCTCTGCTTTGCTTGTTGATCCAGAGGCACAAGAAGTCCAAAATTACCAGGTGGCAGTCTTAACTTTCTTTTTGGTGGAATCATTGCTATGTCTCCTGATAGAAGCATCTGTCTCTTTAGAACTAAGAACTCTAAGCCAGCAGAATATAAGGTTGTGGGGACAGAAAGCAAAAATTTTGCTAGTGGGTTACTAGAGGTAATAATGAGTGGTGCCCCTTCCATTTCCACCACTTGATTCCTGGACCTGTAAATCCTGACTACGGGGGAAACAGCACCATATATAATGATGCTAATTGAGAACATATGTAGCCTCCTGGAGGACCTTGGCCCAGCCTTGCAAGGTATTGCCTCCTAGATGGTGCTATAACTCATTGTGAGTCTTCAACATGTCATTCCACCGTTGTATCAAGCCAGCTGCTTCAGCATGGTGAGGAACACAGTAAGCACAGTGAATTCCATGTGTATGGGTCCATTTCCACATGCCGTTTGCTGTGAAGTGAGTTCCTTGACTAGAAGCAATGCTGTGTGGAATAATATGATGGTGGATAAGGCATTCTTCAAGCCCATGGATGGTTTTGGCAGAAACATTGAATGCAGGGAAGGTAAATCTATATCCAGAGTAAATGTCTATTCCAGTAAGAACAAAATACTGCCATTCTACGATGGAGGTAGTTTAATGGATGGTCTAACGTAATCAGCCTGTGGAATGGTGCCATATCAGGGACTCAGTGTGGGTCTCCGATGCTGGAATATTGGGGACTCAGCAGTGGCTATAGCCAATTCATCCTTGGTGAATAAAAGTCCACGTTGCTGAGCTCATGCATAACCTCCATCCCTGCCCACTTTGTTCCATTAGGTGCTGATAGGGGTAGCTGGGCAAAGAAACTCACTGGTATCCACAGAATGAGTTATCCTATCCACTTGACTATTAAAATCATCCTCTGCCAACATCACCCTTTCTTGAGCATTAACATGAAAAACAAATATTTTCATGTTTTTCACCCATTCGTGGATGTCTACCCGAGTACCTCTTCCCCAGACCTTCTTGTCATCAATTTTCTAATCATATTCCTTCCAAGTCCCTGATCATCCTGTCAAAACATTGGCCAGAGCTCACGAATTTGCATATAATCATACATCTGGCCATTTCTTCTACCAAGCAAAATGAACAACTAGTTGCCCTGCTCAAAGTGTAGTGCCCACTGGGAAAATTTGTTTTCACTAGTGTCCTACAGGGATGTCCTAGAAAAGTTCTCTAGTGCTGAAGCTATCCACTTCTGGGTAGTGCTGGCATATCATGCAGAATCATCAGTTCTCTGTTTTTGTCAACTGACCATAGGAACTCCCCTTGAGGACATTCATGCAGGCTGGAAGAGAGAAGGCAGTGTGGCAGGGGTGGGAACAAGGACATTTTTTGGAGGCCACTTCTTTATGTAACTTACTTGTGCCTTCAGGGCCTACGTGGCCCCAGTCTCGTATACACCACTTCCACTTGATAATGGAGTGCTGCTGTGCATTCATTGGTGGGTCAGATAACACCCAGTTCATGATGGCAGCTCAGGTCTCACAGTCATTTGATGGCCTATAGTTAAGCATTCAGTCTCTGTGTAGGCCCAGTTGCAGGCCAAAAGCTGTTTCTCAAAAGGAGAGTAGTTATCTATAGAAGATGACAGGGCTTCGCTCCTAAATCCTAAAGGCCTGCACTGAGATTTACATGTAAGGGCCTGCCAAAGCTCCAAATAGCATTCCTATTTGCACTGACACTTTAAGCAACATTGGATGTGCTGGACCATAGGGCCCAAGTGGCAGAGCTGCTTGCACAGCAGCCTGGACCTGATGCCGAGCCTTCTCTTGTCTGGTTACCACTTGAAACTTGCAGATTTTCAGGTCACTCAGTAAATGATCTGGAGTGACATACCTAAACGAAGAATACGTTGCTTCCAAAATTTCAAAAGGCCCACTATTGTGTCACTCTTTTGGTTGTAGGAGTGGCCAGGTGCGACACTTATCTCGTGTCTTAGAAACAATATTGAAATCCCACACCACTGGACCCCCAGAAATTTCACTGAGAAATGAGGCCCATGAATATCTGTCAGATTTGTTTTCCACCTACCTGGCACATAAATATCTTACCAATAAGTCTAGAATAGTTACTATTTCTTGCTCACTGGATACAATCAGCATAATGTCATCAATTTACTGGAACAGGGGGATATCTTGTGGAAGACAAAGGCAATCGAGATTCTTTTTTTTTTAATTTAATTTTATTTATTTTTTCCCCCAAAGCCCCGGTAGATAGTTGTATGTCATAGCTGCACCTCCTTCCAGCTGCTGTATGTGGGGCACGGCCTCAGCATGACCGGAGAAGCAGTGCATTGGTGTGCGTCCAGGATCCGAAACCGGGCCACCAGCAGCGGAGCACCCGCCCTCAACCGCCAAGCCACGGGGCTGGCCCCAATCGAGATTCTTATGAACTAAATTATGACATAGGGCTGTATAGTTGATATACCCCTGAGGTAGAATGGTGAGACTGTATTGCTGGCCTTATGAGCTGAAAGCAAACTTTTTCTGGTGGTCTTTATTAACAGATGTGGAGAAAAAGCATTTGCCAGATCAAGAGCTGCATACAAGGAACCAGGGGATGGGTTAATTTGCTCAACGTATGAAACCACATCTGGGAGAGTAGCTACAATTTGAGCTTATGATAACCCACTGGTCAAATTTACAATAATCCACTGTCGTTCTCCAAGATCCATCTGTCTTCTGCACAGGACAGATAGGTGAGTTGAGTGGAGATGTGATGGGAATCACCATCCCTTCATCTTTCAAGTCCATGATGGTGGCACTAATCTCTGAAATCCATCCAGGAATGAGGTATAGTTTTTGATTTACTATTTTTCTAGGTAGAGGCAGTTCTAGTGACTTTCTAGAATGTGGCTTTTCCAATCATAACAGCCCTTACTTTACGGGTCAGGGAACTAATGAGGTGATTTTACCAGTTGCTGAGTATATCTATCCCGATTATGCATTCTGGAATTGGAGAAATAACCACAGGATGGGTTCAAGAACCCACTAAGCCCACTTTGAGATGGACTGAGCTAAAACTCTCTTTAAAGGACTCAGTTTCAGAAAGCCACCTTGTTTAAGGGTTACCCAAATGCTGGCTTAGCTCTTCTAGCCCATCGTGCATAAATTCTGACAAGCCATATATGTTCCAGAACTTCTACTTGGTTTGACCAAGGATTTATTAGACTTGCATTGTAGTTTAATTTTTCCTCTGTCCAATCCTTTATCTTATCTCCCTTTCACAGATAGTGACTTCTAGTAAATAGCCTATATGCCAAACTGTCCTAGTATCTGCTTCCGGAAAACTCAACCTGTGACAGATCCTAAAGGACAGGATATTAGAAGCAGAAAATGCACAATGCACACAATGAAAGTCAAACGTTTAACAGATTGAGTGATTGCCAAATATATTTGTTTTGTAAAATTTCATTGAGGAAGTCAGCCTATAGTTTGGTCTTTGATTAGGCCAAGAAAAAGGAAACAGAAATTTCAGATGAGACAATGGAATGAACAAATCGGGGCATCAGGAAATTGATATATATATAGAACAGAGTTTTTCAACCACAAAACTATTGATATCTGGAACTAGATAATTTTGGGGACGTGTGTTTTGGGGGCTGTTCTGTGCATTTTAAGATGTTTGGCAGCATCCTAGACCTCTACTCCCCAGATGCTAGTAGCACCCCTCCCCTAGTAATGACAATCAAAAATGTCTCCATCATTGCCAAATATCCCTCAGCTAGGAAATCCCACATAGTTGAAAAAAAACTGGTGTAGGTAAAGAACCCTATGTGATTTAGAAAGCTATCAGAAGTATTCCCTAATAGAGGCTGGCCTATTGTGTTGTAGTGTTTGGGTTCAGCACTCTCTGTTTCAACGGCCTGTGTTCCCGAGTTCAGATCCCAGGCACGGACCTATACCGCTCATCATCCATGCAGTGGTGGTGACCCATATACAAGGTACAGGAAGATTGGCACAGATGTTAGCTCAGGGTTAAGCTTCCTCAAGCAAAAAAAGAAAAAATAGAGGAAGATTGGCAATAGATTTTAGTTCAGGGCAAATCTTCCTCAGCTAAAAAAAAAATAAGTAATAAAAAAAAAGGAATTCCCCAATAAAGGCATTTGATATTCTCCTTTCAAGGATAAAATGAAAACAGTTCCAATTTGGGGTAATAATTATAATTTTATATTATGATTATATAATAGGGTTTTAAAATGTAAAGGTAGGTCAGGGTGGGATGGGAAGAATTAATAGAGAGGCAGACTCTACAGGTTTGGTGTCTATCATTCATTTTGGGAAATTATCAGTCATTATTGCTTCAAATATTTCTTCTGTGCCTTTCTTTCATTCTTCTCCTCCTGGTGTCCCATTACAGATATCTTACAGATTTTGTAATTGTCCAACAGTTCTGGGATACTCTGTTCTGCCTTTTTTTTTTTTTTCTATTTGCATTTGAGTTTTGGAAGTTTCTATTGACATCTCTTCAGGCTCACTAGTTATTTCCTCTGTCGTCTCTGGTCTATGGATGAGCCCATCAAAGGCATTCTTCATTGCTCTTACAGTGTTTTTGATTTCTAGCATTTCCTTTCTTAGAGTTTCCATATCTCCACTTATGCTACCCTTCTATTCTTGCACTTTGTCCACTTTTTCTATTAGATCCCTTAGTGTATTAATCATAGTTGTTTTAAATTCCCAGTTTGATAATCCCAACCTTTCTACTATATCTGAGTCTGATTCTGATGCTTGCTCTGTCTCTTCAAACTGTACTCTTTGTCTATTAATATGCCTTGTAATGTTTGGTTGAAAGCAGGATGTGATGTCCTGGGTAAAAGGATCTGAGGTAAGTTGGCATTTAATGTGAGCTTTTATGTTTATCTGACTCAGGGCCAGAGTCAGATAAACTGTATTTACTATGTGTTGTAGCCATAGGTGTCTGGGGATAAAATTTCTTCCAGTATTCTTGTTTTTGTCTTCTCTGTTGTGTCTGGGTTTCCCTAGAGATTGCTTCTTAAATAAAGTCTGAGACTTTCAGTTCTTTTGCCTGTAATCTCCTGTTATTTTGTGGGAGCTCTATTGATGTGGTTCTAAGGTATAGGGGAAGGAAGAGAAGCACTCTATATTCCTATGATTTGGACTCAGTCTTTTAGTGAGCCTGTGCCCCTGGGCTGTGACTATTCATGAGTGTTTCTCAGGCTATTTCCCTACCCCCTTTAGGTGATACAAGAAGGCTAGAGAGAACTGGAGTTGTATATTTCCTTTCTCTCAGGTCGGTTAAGCTCTGGTTAAACTCAGCCCAGCTAGACTCTGGTAAAACAGTTTCTCATGAAAACAGGCATTCTTAAGAAGAACAGAATCCTCTGGATGTATTTTTAAATGGCCACTTTTCCCTTTCCCTTATCAGAAGCCTCAGGGTTTTTTCTTCAGTCTTCACTGTGAAAACCTGGTAAGGTTCTGGGAGACAAACAATTCAAAAGTTTTGAGATCCCTTTAAGACGGGGTCCCTCTGGGTTTTTTATCTCTCAAATTTGTCCACAGTGAACCTCCAGCAATTTGTCAATTACAGTTTAGGTTTTTCTACCCCAGCACTGGTTCCCTTGATCTGCTCCTGGGCTCTGCCCTGGTAAGTTGGTTCTAAGTTGGTAAGATTCTCAGTATCCACTTGTCTGTCTCTCCAATTTTGGAGACAACGGTTTGTTTTGTGACCTTGATTCTCCAATGTATCTAAGAAAAGGTGTTAATTTTCAGTTTGGTCAGCGTTTAGATTGCTGTGAGGTTGGGAGTGATGACTTCCAAGCCTGATTTTGCAGGATTTTTGGAGATCAAATCAGTGGATTTGTGTTTGAGGCTGTTCTTACAATGGCTGGTGTCATAGTAATGGGTTGATTAGATAAAATTAATACTTTTCTGCTCCTTCAAAAAGTGTCAATGATTACCTATAATGATAGTTGCTTTTATAGATTCTAAAAAGTTATTTGTGAGGGAGGAAGTCAAGATGGCGGCATAGGCAGACTCTGAACTCACCTCCTCCTGTGGACACAGCCAATTTACAACTACTCCTGGAAAAATTACACCTGAGACAGAACTGAAAACTGGATAAGAGGAACTCCTGCAACAACGGACAACCCTAAGTGAGGTAGAAGAGGCAGAAACTCCCTTCTGGAGAGGAAAAATGCCGCCTTCACAAGCCGCAGCGCCTCATGGCCGCCCGGGAGCAGCTCACAGGTACGCAGCCTCCCTGGAGGAGCGGGGCCCTGAGCCGGGGAGCGCCCCCACTGTGGGCATTTTGTGGACCCAGCACAATCGAGACAGGTGGCATAATATCTGACTTTGCCTGCTACTAAAATATTGGGGAGCACCCCCAGAAAAGCTGGTTCACAAAGAAATTAAAACTGGCTCTTAAAGGGCCCACGCGCAAACTGACCCATTTCAGAAAGCAACCTAAAATCACCAGAAAGAAAGGTGCACAGTGCTTTGGTGAAAAGAGGCCCTGAGTGCATCTCGGTGAGAGGTGAGACCTCTCCAGGGACTGGGACATTGGCAGTGCCCATTGTTGTGGCCTGGTGTGAGCCTGCTGACACAGACGCCCTTGGAGTTCTCCCTGGGGCCTGCTAGCCCAGGGTCTGCCCCACCTGCTACAGCACCAATTTAATCCAGCTCAGCCAGGGCAGGCAGCCCACCCTAGAGACTGGCCCCACCCAACAACAAGCCCTCAGGCAACTTGTGGGCCTGCATAGATTGGTGACTGGATTCTCTGCAGCCTGGCAACTGAGCCCACTTCAGTGGGGCAGGGCATACACAAGGAGTGGGTGGAGAGTGTGGAGTGGTTGTGGAGTGTGTGGGGCTCCCACCGTGGAGAGACTGGGTCCACTTGGGAAGGTTGGGGCGCGCACACGGGGCAGGATTGTGTTGACCGTGTGTGTGTACCTGTGGGCGGCAGGGCTTGTCAGCTGCAGAAGACTTGTGCTTCTCAAAGACCCACATAGGGGGTTTGCCCCACCTTTCAAAGCCTGAAACAATTGGGTGCTCCCATGCCTGAGGCCAGACCCACCCAGCTGCAATCCTCAGAGAGCTGACAAGAGACCTAAAGTCTGGAGGCTTATAGCAATTGTAAGCCCCTGAGCCTAATAACCTGCCATGCTGGGGGCCTACTCACTTAAAAGAAATACTGCAACACAAATGTGGTATTAGAACTTGCAGCCAACTGTGCTGAGGCTCCCCACACCTGATAAAGAGACTGAAGGGCCCACAACAACTACAAGCAGCTGAGCATTACAACAGCTTGCCAGGAGCATAACTCGACCTCCCTGGGCACCTACAGGGAGAGCAAACAGGCTACAAAAGAAGGACACACGTAGCCCACATAGGGGTCACCTCTGGAACATTGAGAACTGAGGGAAGCACACGGCAGGCCTCCTAACCCATCCCTTGCATAAGGTCACCTATCCAAGAGCAGGAGACGTAGCTGACCTACCTAATACATAGACATAAGCACAGGGAAAGAGGCAAAATGAGGAGGCAAAGGAATACATTCCAAGTAAGGGAACAGGACAAAACCCCAGAAAAGGAACTAAGTGAAACAGAAATGAGCAACCCACCTGACAGAGAGTTCAAATAAAGAGTGTTAAGGATGCTCACTGATGTGGAGAGAAGAATAGATGAACTCAGTGAGAATGTCAACAAAGAAATGGAAGATATAAAAAAGAACCAATCAGAAATGAAGAATACAATACTGGAAATGAAAAATTCACTAGAGGGACTCAAAAGCAGAGTAGAGGATACAGAAGAACGGATCTGTGAGCTGGAAGAAAGACTAGAAGAAATTACCCAAGCTGAACAGGTAAAAGAGAAAAGAATTAAAAGAGTGAGGACTGTCTAAGGGACCTCTGGGACAACATCAAGCACACTAACATCCGTGTTATAGGTGTTCCGGAAGGAGAAGAGCGAGACAAAGGGGCAGAGAATCTATTTCAAGAAATAATAGATGAAAACTTCCCTAACCTAAGGAGGGAAACAGACATCCAGGTACAGGAATCACAGAGAGCCCCAAACAAGATAAACTCAAAGAGGCCCACTCCAAGACACATCATAATCAAAATGTCCAGAATTAAAGATAAAGAGAGAATCCTAAAAGCCGCAAGAGAAAGTCAAGTTACATACAAAGGAAACCCCATAAGGCTATCAGCTGACTTCTCAGCAGAAACCTTACAGGCTAGAAGAGAGTGGCACAATATATTTAAAGTGCTAAAAGGAAAAAAACTTACAGCCAAGAATACTCCACCCAGCAAGGTTATCATTCAAAATGGAAGGAGAGATCAAAAATTTCCCAGACAAGCAAAAATTAAAGGAGTTTGTCACCAAGAAACCAGTGTTACAAGAAATGTTAGAGGGACTGATTTAAGGGGAAAAGAGAAGACCACAAATAGGAAAAATTATCTATTTCCAGGATAAGAGGGTAATGGATACAAATGCACAAAAAAGAGATTAGATATGATATCAAAAACATAAAAGGAGGGAGGAGGGGAGTTAAAGAGTAGAGCTTTCAGACAGAGGTCAAACTAAAGAGACCATCAATTCTGTATAGAAGAAGAAAGGAACAGAGAGGGACTACTAAAACACTGAGAAAAAAAAGTTAAAAAATGGCAGTAAGTACATACTTATCAATAGCTACTTTAAACGTCAATGGACTAAATGCTCCAATTAAAAGGCATAGGGTGGCTGATTGGATTAAAAAACAAGACCCATATATATGCTGCATACAAGAGATACACTTCAGACCTAAAGACACTCACAAACTGAAAGTGAAGGGATAGAAAAAGATACTCCATGTAAATGGCAATGAAAAGAAAGCTGGGGTAGCAATACTCATATCAGACAAAATAGACTTTAAAACAAGAACTGTAAGAAGAGACAAAGAGGGGCATTACATAATGATCAAGGGAACAATCTAACAAGAGGATATAACACTTGTAAGTATCTATCCACCCAATGTAGGTGCACCTAAATATATAAAGCAATTATAAACAGACATAAAAACAGAAATAGACAGTAACACAAAAATAGTAGGGGACTTTAACACTCTACTTACACCAGCGGATAGATCATCCAAACAGAAGATCAATAAGGAAACATTGGCCTTAAATGATACACTAGAACAGATGGACCTAGTAGATATATACAGAGCATTCCATCCAAAAACCGAAGAATACACGTTCTTTTCAAATGCACATGGAACATTCTCCAGGACTGATCACATATTAGGCCACAAAACAAGTCTCCATAAATTTAAGAAGATTGAAATAATACCAAGCATCTTTTCTGACCACAACAGTATGAAACTAGAAATCAACTATATGAAGAAAATCAGAAAAGCCACAAATACGTGGAGATTAAACAAAATGCTACTGAACAACAACTGGGTCAATGAAGAAATCAAAGAAGAAATCAAAAAATACCTGGAGACAAATGAAAATGAAAATACGACATGCCAGAATTTATGGGATACAGCAAAAGCAGTTCTAAGAGGGAAGTTTATAGCAATACAGGCCTATCTCAACAAACAGGAAAAATCTCAAATAAACAATCTAACAATGCACCTAAAGGAACTGGAAAAAGAAGAACAAACAAAGCCCAAAATCAGTAGAAGAAGTGAAATAATAAAAATCAGAGCAGAAATAAATGAAATAGAGACCAAAAAAAAATAGAAAAAATTAATAAAACCAAGAGCTGGTTCTTTGAAAAGATCAACAAAATAGACAAACCTTTAGCTAGACTCACCAAGACAAAAAGAGAGAAGGCACAAATAAGTAAAATTAGAAATGAAAGAGGAGAAGTTACAACAGACACCTCAGAAATACAAAAGATTATAAGAGAATACTATGAAAAGCTATATGCCAACCAATTCAACAATCTGGAAGAAATGGATAAATTCTTAGAATCATACAACCTTCCAAAACTGGATCAAGAAGAAGTAGAGAATTTGAATAGACCAATCACCAGTAAGGAGATCGAAACAGTAATCAAAAACCTCCCCAAAAATAAAAGTCCAGGACCAGACTGTTTCCCTGGTGAATTCAACCAAACAATCAAAGACTTAATACCTATCCTTCTCAAACTCTTCCAAAAAATTGAGGAGGGGGGGAAGCTCCCTATCTCATTCTACGAAGCCGACATTACCCTGATACCAAAACCAGACAAGGACAACACAAAAAAAAGAAAATTACAGGCCAATATCACTGATGAACATCGATGCAAAAATCCTCAACAAAATACTAGCAAATCACATACAACAATACGTTAAAAAGATTGTACACCATGATCAAGTGGGATTTATTCCAAGTATGCAGGGATGGTTTAACATTTGCAAATCACTCAACATGTTACACCACATTAATAAAATGAAGAATAAAAATCACATGATCATCTCAATAGATGCAGAGAAAGCATTTGACAAGATACAGCATCCATTTATGATAAAAACTCTGAATAAAATGGGTATAGAAGGAGAGTACCTCAACATAATAAAGACCATATATGAGAAACCCACAGCTAATATCATCCTCAATGGTGAAAAACTGAAAGCTATCCCTCTAAGAACAGGAAGCAGACAAGGATGCCCACTGTCACCACTCCTATTTAACATAGTACTGGAAGTCCTAGCCAGAACAATCAGGCAAGAGAAAGAAATAAAAGGGATCCAAATTGGAAAGGAAGAAGTGAAACTCTCACTATTTGCAGATGACATGATTTTATATATAGAAAACCCTAAAGAATCCACCAGAAAACTTTTAGAAGTAGTAAACGAATATGGTAAAGTTGCGGGATACAAAATCAACATACAAAAATCAGTTGCATTTCTATACACTAACAACGAAGTAGCAGAAAGAGAAATTAAGAATACCATCCCATTTACAATTGCAAGAAGAAGAATAAAATACCTAGGAATAAACTTAACCAAAGAGGTGAAAGAGCTGTACACAGAAAAGTAGAAAATATTGCTGAAAGAAATTGAAGATACAAAGAAATGGAAAGATATTCCGTGCTCTTGGATTGAAAGAATTAACATAATTAAGATGTCCATACTTCCTAAAGCCATCTATAGATTCAATGCAATCCCTATCAAAGTTCCAACAACATTTTTCACAGAAATAGAACAAAGAATCCTAAAATTTATATGGAACAACAAAAGACCCCGAATAGCTAAAGGAATCCTGAGAAAAAAGAACATAGCTGGAGGTATCATACTCCCCGATTTCAAAATACACTACAAAGCTATAGTAACCAAAACAGCATGGTACTGGCACAAAAACAGACACACAGATCAATGGAATAGAATGGAAAGCCCAGAAATAAACCCACACATCTATGGACAGCTAATCTTTGACAAAGGAGCCAAGAACATACAATGGAGAAAAGAAAGTCTCTTCAACAAATGATGTTGGGAAAACTGGATAGCCACATGCAAAAAAATGAAAGTAGACCCTTACCTTACACCATACACAAAATTTAACTCCAAATGGATTAAAGACTTGAATGTAAGACCTGAAACTATGAAACTTCTAGAAGAAAACATAGGCAGAACCCTCTTCAGCATTGGTCTTGGCAACATCTTTTCAAACACCATGTCTGACCGGGCAAGAGAAACAATAGAAAAAATAAACAAATGGGACTACATCAAACTAAAAAGCTTCTGCACAGCAAAGGAAACCATCAACAAAACGAAAAGACAACCTAACAATTGGGAGAAGATATTTGCAAACCATACATCTGATAAGGGCTTAAACTCCAAAATATATAAAGAACTCATGCATCTCAACAACAAAAAAACTACCAACCCAATTAAAAAATGAGCAAAAGACCTGAACAGACATTTCTCCAAAGAAGATATACAGATGGCCAACAGATACATGAAAAGATGTTCAAAATCATTAACTATCAGGGAAATGCAAATCAAAACTACAATGAGATATTACCTCACACCCATCAGAATGGCTATAATTAACAAGACAGGAAAAAAAAAGTGTTGGAGAGGATGTGGAGAGAGGGGAACTCTCATACACTGCTGGTGGGAGTGCAAACTGGTGCAGCCACTATGGAAAACAGTATGGAGATTCCTCAAAAAATCAAGGATAGAACTACCATATGATCCAGCTATTCCACTGCTAGGTATTTATCCAAAGAACTTGAAAACACCAATGCGTAAAGATACATGCACCCCTGTGTTCATTGCAGCATTATTCACAATAGCCAAGACTTGGAAGCAACCTAAGTGCCCATCAAGGGACGAATGGATAAGGAAGATGTGGTATATATACACAATGGAATACTACTCAGCCATAAGAAACGATGAAATCCAGCCATTTGTGACAACATGGATGGACATTGAGGGTATAATGCAAAGTGAAATAAGTCAGAGGGAGAACGTCAAATACCATATGATTTCCTTCACTAAGTAGTAGATAATAACAACAATAAACAAACACATAGAGACAGAGATTGGATTGGTGGTTACCAGAGGGGAAGGGGGGAGGGAGGAGGGTGAAAGGGATAATTCGGCACATGTGTGTGGTGATGGGTTGTAATTAGTATTTGGGTGGTGAACATGATGTAATCTATGCAGAAATAGAAGTATAATGATGTACACCTGAAATTTATACAATGTTATAAACCAATGTTACTGCAGTAAACAAAAAATTTAAAAAAAAAGTGATTGAATTTAGGCTTCGCTTATGAAGACAACTATTAGAATAAGAATAGGCTCATTTTCTAACATGATAAAGAATATCTATATAAAATATTAGAAAACATTATGCACTATAGTAAAATTGTGAGAGCAATTCCACTATAATGAGCTCCAAAAGAATATCTACTCTTGTGTTCTTAATTTAATCCTGTTTTAAAAGTTTTATCCAAAAGAATAGGAAGATAAAATATGAGTTATAAATATTGGAAAGGAGGAAAACAAATTTTCATTAGTTGCGTGTTCTCTTTGGAAGGAAAACAAGAAAATCAACTTAAATAAATACAGAGAATTAAATTGCATTACTGAGTATCTGCAAAAATCAGGATGAAAACAATGTAAAAGATACAATTTATAATAAAAATAACAATAATAAAACACCTTAGCACAAACTTAATAAAATAAGACCATTTTCTTTTTTAAAATAGAGAAAAATTTGTAGGTGAGTAGAAAAGAAAATATGAATAAATGAAGATCCATAGCATGTTTCTAGATGCAAAACTCTATTACTGTAAAGGCGTTCGGTCTCTCCTAGGTTATCTATAAAATTAATCTAGTTTATATCAAAATTTTAGTGTTCACACATTGGATAATTAAAGCTATTTAAATATTAATGTTTTTATGCATTCTCCAAATCCATTTAATCCAACAAGAAGAGCATATAGAATTCCTCATGTCCCAAACGGATAAGAATGCTAAAAATTTCACTGACATGCATGTAGGGAAATAAGCATTCTAAAACCATTATAGCCAGTTCTAGAGTACACAACAGAACCAAGTTCAGGGAAATAAAATGGAGAGGGCAGTGGCATAGTACCAGTAGCTGAAGAAAGGAAAATCACATCTAGCAAAAAAAACAAAAGAATTCTACCCTGTGTGGGGAAATGCTTAAAATAATTCTGAGACTGATGCAATCAGAAAACTGTTTGATGGGGAAACGAAGGAAAATCTTGAGAGTTCTTAGGAACAGAAGACAGCCTTGTATGGTATCATTTATAGGAGGGCAGTCGTTAATTTAGAACAGAGAGATACCTCTTAGACACTTGGAAGTAAAAGAAAAGAAAGAAGGAAGTAACCGAAATTCATGGTTCTACAGAAACAAGATGATCATAAAACCAGAATACACAACTCTTTCCCACAAAAAGCCCTATTCATTACTAAAACTGTAATTCATGATGTGGGAGGTAATCCTCCATGGGTTTTTAAATGTTTTTACTCATATTTGGGGAAGAAACACTATTAGCCCCTTTTCTGGCCTATCTTTTTAAAGACAGTTGAATAGCAATCAATTTGGAAGCTAGAGATGATACTTTCCTCTGGACAATGGTTGGGCAGGGGTGTTTGAAACCCATTTTAAAAGACTCGGAATTACTAAAATCTGGGCTCCACCGGTGTGATACAAACCCACTGGATGCAAAGCATCTCCCGGGCCACTCTGTGTTACCCCCATGGGACCTTAGGAGCAAATGAAATTGACATGATGATGAGGCACACAATGCTTGCTGTGCTGTGAGTAGTAAAGCCTTTTGTTTCTATCTTCTGCTAACATCTATAAAAATATGGCAGGCTCACCAGCTGATCTGCAAGGATTGTAAAATCTCTGATTCTTTACAGTACTTAACTCACTCTACACAGCAAGAGGGAGGTTTTGAACTAAGAATGTACCTCTTGATATTGCTGGTGCTGAAAAATTGAGGCATTTGAAAAAGAACCGAAAAAGGAAGGCGATATCTATACAAAGCTTCTATAACAGTAAAACAGCAAATGTCAATTAAAACATGTTAATTTATGGAGATACCAATAAACAAACACAAATTAAGAGAACATTGTAAAGTAAAACTCCTTATGAAAAAATGCACTATCAGAAATTTAAAATCTCACAACGGAAATAGTCAAAAAATAGATGAAACAGAAAATAAAGAGAAACACAAAATTATATCCAGAGCCTAAATAAAAGGTGCCCACAGGACAATAAATTTGCTTGAAAACTTCAAAAGGGATTGAGAAAAGGAATGCAAATTGTCAAGAAAACAAAAATCAAAAGAAAGAGTTTTTAAAAAATTAGAGAAAATTATGTACTTAGGTAAGAAAATGAATCCTGAATTTTAAAGAGCTAAGAAAACCAGAAGTATTCTATAATTGATTTAACTTTAATGCAATACTTTCTAGTCAATAAAAAAAAAAAAGTATGAAACATTTTGAATTAACTTAATTATCTGTCACAGGTTGCATTCTCCAGGAACCAGACTCTGAAAGTTTAGATCGATTTGAATGTGCAGACTGTTTACTAGGTAACATCTTGGGGATCAACACCTGTGGAAAGGAGGAGACGCTCCTGGGTTGGAAATGGCCTGTCAGAGTTATCCCACTTTGGGCCAAAATGGCTTGAACTTCATATCCTCCACCTCCTTCGGTCACTGGATTCCCTGGGGAAGAGTATGACCTTGGATGAGGCAGCTCTATGCAGCTGAGGCAAGTCTTAAGGGGCTAACAGCTGAAGGCTGTTGCATTCTAGGATATTAGCTTCTAAACAAGTGGGAAAACAAGCCCTATACTCAAAGGAGATAAGACAGTTGTATCACCATACCAACAAAATGTTTATTATCTAAATGAAGGTTATTATTTTCAATCGTTTTTAATAACATTTTTCAAACATCTAGCAAAATTGAAAGAATTTTACAGTTATCCATACATCCATCACACAAATTTATTATTTACATTTTATTATACTGCTTTATCACATACATATCTGTCCATCTTTATCCATCTCTCATCAGTATGCTTCCACCAAAACATTTCAGATGCATATCATTAAGTATGATATCATTATTTGTTTAAAATTCTATGTAAAATTTACATAAAATTAAATACACAAATCTTGAGTGTATGTTTTCTGAGTTTTGACAAATGCATACGTCTATGAAACCCATACTTGTATCAAAACATAGAGGATTGCCGTCAACCCTGAGAGTTCCTTCATTTTTCTTGTAAGTTAATCCTTGAGCCCAGCAAGAAGAAACCACTGCCCTGATATTTTTTGACCACAGTTAATTTTTTCCTCTTCTAGAATTTTATATAAATGAAATCTTTTAGTGTATACTCTTTTGTGTAAGGCCTTTGGCCCCCTAGTATAAAGTTTTTGAGTTTCATTGGTGCTGTGTGGTTGTCGGTACTCTGTCACTTTTGTGTGGCAGACCACTATTCTACTGCTGTGTCAAGTTTGTTACTGATTTTCCTATTGATAAACATGTGGGCCGTGTCCAGTTTTTAGCTTTATGAATAAAGCTGCTAAGAACATTGGTGTACAAATCTTTTTGTAAATATGTTTTAATTTCCCTTGGATAAATAGCTATAAGTAGAATTGCATAGGTCATAGGAGAGGTTTATGTTTAGTTTCATAAGAAACAACCAGGCTTTTTTCCAAAGTAAATGTACCATTTTATAGTCTGATAATATTTGAGAGTTTCGTTTCTTCCACATGCTTGCCAACATTGTAGTTGTCGGTCTTTATAACTGTAGATGTTCTGGTGCTAGTGTAGTGTTATCTTATAGTGCTTTAATTTAAGTATTTAGGGGCCAGCCCCATGGCATAGTGGTTAAATTCACGCGCTCCACTTCGACGGCCTGGAGTTCACCGGTTCGGATCCTGGGCACAGACCTACGCACCACTCTTCAAGCCATGCTGAGGCAGCGTCTCACACAGAGCAACTAGAAAGATGTACAACTATGACATATAACTATCTACTGGGGCTTTGGGGAGAAAAAAGGAAAAAAGGAGGAAGATTGGCAACAGATGTTAGCTCAGGGTCAATCTTCCTCAAAAAAGAAAAAAGTATTCATGATAACTAATGTTGTTGAGCACTCTTCCATGTGCTTGTTGATTCTTGGTAAAACTTCTTTTATGAGGTAATTATTCAAATATTTACCCAATTTTTATTGGGTTATCTTTTTACTCTTGCATTGTGAGAATTATTTATATATCCTGGATACCCAACCTTTGTCAGATACATATTTTGTGAATATTTTAACCAGCCTGTGGTCTGCCTATTTATTTTCTAAGTACGGTCTTGGATAAACAAATGTTTTTGATTTTGATGATTTTCATTTTCAATTTTTTGTGATTATTGATTTACGGTGTGTCCAAGAAAACCTTTTTTACACTTAAGTTGTGAAAATACTCTCTAATGAATTCTAAAAATATTAAAGGGAAAATTTCAGAAATAAACAATTTATAAGTTTTAAATTGCCTGCCGGTCTGAGAAGCATGATGAAATCTCTTGCCATCCCACCTTGGACATGAATGTACATGCTGCCATGCTGTGTCTGCTCCCCGCCCATTAGTCACTTAGTAGCTGTTCTCAGTTATCAGATCAACTGTCCGGTATCACAATGGTTGTTTTACAAGTAACCGTCATTTTACTTAATAATGGCCCCAAGACACCAGAATAGTGACGCTGGCAATTCAGATATTCCAAAGAGAACCTGTCAAGTGCTTCCTTTAAGTGAAAAGGTTTAAGTTCTCAACTTAATAAGGAAAGAAAAAAAATTTATGCAGAGGTCACTAAGATCTACAGTAACTTGTATTACAGTATATTATTATCATTGTTCTATTCTATTGTTAGTTGTTGTTAACCTCTTGCTGTGCCTAATTTATTAATTAAACTTTATTATAGATATGTATGTGTAGGAAAAAAACATAGTATACATAGGGTTTGGTACCATTTCTGGTTTCAGGCATCCACTGAGGGTCTTGGGATATATCCCCCACAAATAAGAGGGGACTACTGTATACTTCTTTGCATTATTGGTTGTTCTAGAGATTACATTATACATCGTTCATTTTTCACACTCTATTTAGACTTAATAATGTATCACTTCACTTTTTTAAAAAAAAAAAACACATCATTCTCCTTCATTATGGTCGGGAGAGAGAACACTGACGATGGTGGAGTGGTATTTTTCAAAGTCTTTTTGCTTGTGTTTGAAATGTTCTTTCAAATAAAATCTTGTGAAGCTCACTCTAAAAAACAGATTAACTCAGGGCATCTAACTGAAGTGGAAACAGATGTGGGGCTACCTCAAGAGCTTCTAGAGAACCACTTCTCTGGATTCTTTGAACCATCTGAGAGTCACTAATGTAAAGATTGGATTTAGTAACCTATAAGAACCCCTTTCAATTCTAAAATTATTTTTATATTATCCTTTGTGTATGCAGAGTCTGACATAGCGATGGGCAAATTTTAGGAACAGGAGTGTGGGCATTTTGAGGTCATGGTTGAGTGGTCATGTAATCCTGCTATCGGTCCCTTCAGAATTATTGCTCTTATCAGTGCCCAGTAGTGATCAAGCTCCACAGATGTGCATACCATGCTCACAAATAAGCACACCCATGGCTCTCAATCTATTAATTTTCAGTGAGGCATCATTGCCATGGAAACCGCAAAACTTGACATTTAAGTGATTAAAGACGTTCTCTCCTATTAACAGAGAAGAACAAAGAGCCAAATTATAATGTAACAATTTACTACTCTAGTGAGTGTAGAATTAAAGTAAAAGAGATATAAACATTCTAACAAAAAGTCCTTAGACTAAGATTGCTTGAGGCTCTGTTTCCTAACACAGTGAAAATCTTTTCAGGGAAATGGAATTTTTGAAATCTGAGTCAGGTTCCCACTTGGTTAGTGCTAAATGCACCCTAACCAATGTTTGCCTTTAATCTTCAAGGTTGTGTCATCTTTAGGTGATAAGTTTATTTGTTTTCCCTCTATCTTTACATGTGCTATATTAATTTCCTAGGGCTGCTGGAACAAATTATCATAAACTTGGTGACTTAAAGCAACAGTAATTGAATTCTCTCAGAGTTCTGGAGGCTAGAACTCCAAAATTAAGGTGTTGGCTGAGTCGTACTCTCTTTGAAGGCTCCAGGGAAGGCTCCTTTCTTCCTCTTCCCAGGTTGTGGTGATTGCTAACAATACTTGGTGTTCCTTGGCTTGAAGCTGCATCACTCTAATTCCTGCCCCCACCTTCACAGGATGTTCTTCCCTGTGTGTGTCTCTGTGTCTTCAAATAGCATTCTCCTTCCTATGTCTGTGTCTCTGCATCCGGATTTCTCTCTTCTTATAAAGACTTAGGACCCGCCCTAATCCAGTATGATCTCATCTTAACTCGATTACATCTGCAAATACACTATTTCCAAATAAGGCCATATTCAGAAGTTCCAAGTGGACATGAATTTGCGGCTGACACAAGTCAAGCCAGTACATATGCCCATCACATTGGAAAGCTTTAAGGCACAGACATGTAATCTTGCCTTATTCTACACTCAGATTCAAGGCAACTTTTCAGCCACCAATTTACAAGTTGTTTTGAGGGTGTGTATCCTCCATTTTCCATTCTCTTCTTTTCCACATTCTACCTTATTGTTGACTTCCTTCCTCCTCACTCTAACCTAGTGCCCTTGTGCTTCTTCTCACCTGTCTTGTTTCTAAAATGCAGTTATCTCAACCACATCTGACTTCTAAAGTTCTCATCCTGCCTGACATATTTCTCTCCTCTTTCTGCCCTCAACTTCTTCCTAGAGGGGGGTTAATTTATTTTTAATGTTTAATTTAAATTATAATTGGCTTTAAATGCTCAAGTGGAGAAGGATAGGTACCAAGCATGAAACAAAGAGATGGTTCTGTAAGAGGTCACGTACATATTTCCAGAAGTTCAGATCATTTGCAAAAGCGTGTTTTAAAATAATTACTGTTTTGATTTACTTTTCTGTAATCATGTGGCATAATTTATTATAACGTTTCAAATTAATACAAAGATAAATATGAAAAATGCCTATTTTTCAAAAGTAAGCTAGGATTTAAAAAGATTGAGAAACACTAACAATATATTGTTCTCTTCAAATATATTTTCCCCTGGAACCGGTGTTGAATTTTTTGCTTAAAGTATAATGTTAACAAACTTGAGGAGATGACTGAAATAAAAACACTGACTATAAAACCTATGATATTCTTAAATGCGTGAGTTATCCAAATCAAATGTTACCTTGAATCTAACTATTTCAGGTTAAAAAATGTTTTCTTGATGTCTATATATACCAAATAATCTGCTCATATTCTTAACAAAGAACTTCAGTAGCTTACTGTAATGGGTGGCGTGATGGCTGAGACTATCAGCAGTTGATGGCCCATGGTGTACTTCACAGACTACTCTATATATTCAGTCATGGGAACTCCCTCTGTGATTCATTGAGACTGAGCAGTAGTGGCCTGAGACTCTAATTTTTCTTCTGGTCTTTAACTGGTCTCTGACAAAGAGTCAAAAACCTCTTGGCGTTTGTAGTTTGACATTAGTGATTTCAACTCTGAGGGTGCAGGTGAAGCATAAATTTTAATTGCATCCTTCTTAGCCTCAGCTAAGTCTGTTCAGTAATAAAGAGAACTAGAGAGCTACCCAACATTCATATATGAACATGGCTTTGTCATTCTGCTCTCATCATCTCAAAAGCATAATTGTCATTAAATGTCTGAAGCAGTTACATAACATGTTCCCATTTCTCTTTATTTAATATTACAAAATGAATAATATACTTTTATAGCATTCATGATATGGAGAATTGATAAAGGTCTCAAAAATATCCCTTGAGAAGGTCAAATATCAATACTCTCTGCCTGTGTTTATTTCACATTAAGAAAATAGACTTTTTTGGTTGGGACTATACAAATTACTCTGTAAGAAATATACCTCACATTGAGATTCCTGAAAGCAAAGGGAGCTCTGTTCACCATCTCTGCTCTCCTCAGCTACCCTCTGCCAAATCTCACCAGATTTTAAATGAAAGCAATCCAGAACAAGAGAGTGTATAGTATTGTGACTAGGATTAATCATTGTTAGAAGATTTGGGCTTGAATCAGGGTTGGTAAACGGCTTACTGGGCTGTCTTGAGCAAGTTTCCTGGCTTCTTGAAGCCTCAGAAACTGAGGCTCTGGGGCTGGCCTGGTGGCATGGTGGCTAAGTTCACACAGTGCTTCAGTGGCCCAGGTTTCGCTGGTTCGGATCCTGGGTGCAGACCTACTCACCTCTCATCAAGCCATGCTGAGGCGTCCTCCCACATTGAAGAGCTACAACTCTACAGCTATGATATACAACTAGAAAAGAGAAAAAGAGGAAGATTGGCAACAGATATTAGTGCAGGGCCAATCTTCCTCAAAAAAATAAATAAATAAATAAATAAATAAACCCATTGAACATTATGAAAAACAAAGAAAGAAACTGAGGCTCTATACCAGGTATAACTACAATGACATCTCATGGGTTTATATTAAAAATAAAAATGAAATATTGCATTCATATCTTTTAGCACCCTCAAGAAAACTTAGCTCTTATTTAAAATTTCTCTCTTTTTTTAAGAAATCTTATTCTTTATATATGGTATATAAAATTCAAAAGGCCCATGAGTAAAGATTGGAGAAACAGTGATTTTATTTATGCTTATGCTAAATTATGTTATGATACATAAGAAAAATGACATAGCAAAAATTTAAGCATAGTCAAAGATAGCATGTATCAATAGCAGCCCAAAGAATTAAGCATTCCTTTGATGACACAAAAGTTGTTTAGAGTAGATGACAGTGATGGTGGTAGTGGTGATAGTGGTAGGGATGATGATGTGAGCATCTAAAAAGAATGAAGTGTACAATTTATCTGAGGAGAACTGCATTTCCAAATAAAGTCTCGAGAAATTTCAATTAGACATAGCAAATGTTCCTGGAGCTTCATGAGGGAATACCTTATGTTGAGAGTTTAGCTAAGCTACTCCATAGTATTGCTGACTTGGTATCCATTTTGTTTGGCCAAGTGGCCTGCGGGGGCCTTGAATTGACACTAGTCCCCTCACGCAACCATATGGCCTAGATAACAGCCCGCAGAGTCATAAGCAAATGTAAATTCCTAATATGACTTCCCCAATAGCTCTTGTAATCAACAGTCTCCCCTACCTCCCAGGGCCTTCTCCTTCCACGTGTCCCTTAGGTAAAACCCCTGTGTAGCTTACCAAAACCCTGCTCTTTTTGGTTTGAATTGACTAATCCAGCCTTAGCCCAGGAACCCCAAAGCACTCCACTCGTGGACCCTAATGAAGACCTGTGCCCCAGGTCCTGCCTAGCTCTCTGCCTGCACCCTGCCTTGACCTTCCTGTGTGCCCCTCAAGGAGTGCCGTGTACTTCCTCCAGAGCCCGTAAGTAATAAACTTCTCTATTTTAATTTCTCTTGTGGTCCTTGCTGAACTATGGCTCACCATCCAGCATCCTATGCTCCACTTAACAAATGTTAATTTAACAAAGTCATAACACCTTAACAAAATCATAATACTAACTACACGGTTCGCTATGAAGGAACGGGAAGAACAGAAATTTGAAGCAGACAACCATACAGCATTAGAATCGGCTTGAAAAAATGGCAGACACAGATGAACACATGAGAATGTGACAATTGTTAAAGTGTTTTCTCTTGATTATGTATGAATTATTTGGTGTTATCTAACTCTCAACACATTTTCTAAATTGAGTGTTCCCATTTTAAAGATAAAACAGCTGAGAAACACAAGATATCCTGATTTAACTAAAAAGTCACTTCTATATTTGAGACAGCAACCGCTTTTCCTCTAGTTTCTCCTGGCTATTACACGCTGTATTACAATATGAACTATAAAGAAAGTTGAAATGAGGAAAAGCCAAATAACCACTCGAAAAGACAGAGTCTTCAGAGATGACACTATGTAAGAAAACAAGTCTCAAGGCTTTTCAGAGAGCATAGTTTTGATTTTTAATGCTTTTGCCATAAAATTAACTTCCCCTAAGAAACTATTCTTATCCTATTGATATTAAAGCAATATAATACTTAGCTTAAAATTATTCAGCTGGGTCCTGTATCTTGTATCCCTCTGTATCTTGAAAAGGATAAACACTTCCTTTGTTGAATAGAAATAAAAATATGGAACATAATTCAAGCCACAAGGTACTGTCTTAGAGCTGAAGCAACTGTTTTTTCTTCCATCATTCAATAAAAACACGTCTCCATAGCTGCAATTTGTGATGTAAGTTACAATGACTTTTAAAATTGTACTCAAAGGTGCTCTTATGCCATTCAGAATAACAGGAGCCCATTTTCAACTTACCCCAATACTGGTGAGGCATCGAGGAGGGAAAGTGTTCTATAGTCTATAGTGATTAGGTCTTGGTCTTTTCGTGAGCCTGTATCCCTGGACCACGACCTTCACTAGTGCTTCTCAGTCACCTCCCATGCCCCCTTCCACCTAAATGAGACATGATGGTTAGAGGGGGCTGGAGTTGGGTATTTCCCTGCCCCCGGGTAGGTTAGGCTCTGGTTAAATAGTTTCTTCTGAGGACAGGCATGGTCGAGAACAGATGGCTCTGAAGTCTTTCAAAATGGTTCCTTTTCTCCTCCCTCTGCCAAAAGCGTGAGAAAAAATTTTGTCTGATGTTCACTGTGAGGACCTAGTAGAACTCCTGGATACAAGACTCACAGAAGTGTGGGGGCCCCTCTACGACTGGGTCCTCCTGGAGTTTTTAACTCTCAGAGCTGTCCACACAGAGCCTCCAGCAATTAGTCAGTTGTGGTTTGGGTTTCCTACCCTGGCGCATGATCCCGCAGAGCTTTCTGCTCACGGTTTCTGCTCCAATAAGTTACGATTCTCTGTATCTGCCTGCCTGTCTCTCTACCTCTTGGGGCCACAGTTTGCCATGTGAGCTCATTTCTCTGAGGGATCTAAAAAGAGTCGTCGATTTTTTATTTTGTTCAGTTTTTTCCTTGTTGTTAGGACAGAGTGATGGCTTCTAAGATTCTTACATGCTGGACCAGAAACTTGAAGTCAGGGCTGGAAGAATTTTGAGGGGCATAATAGAGAAAGCCTACATTGCCTCAACCAGACTGTTAGTACAAATCTAGACTTTTAAGACACTGCTGGTGAGAGCTCAAAAGGACATGAGGAAAATGTTATTGGAAAGTGGGAGAAAGGGGATGGTTGTCAGGTAGTAACAGACAACTTAGAAGAATTGCCTCCTGCAGTTACGTGGAGAACAGAATGTATAAATGGTGAACTTGGTCATATATTGAAGGAGAATTCCAAGCAAAATGTTCAGGGTTCCACGTGGTTTCTTCTTCCTGCTTATAGAGATGCTTTTGGGAGCCTATAGAAAGACTGTATAGGTAAATGAGAGCACACACCCTTAAAATATTGGAGCAAAACTGTAAATTCTCTGTAGACAACTACTATCCCTTTAGAAACAGCTTTTGCCTTGTGACTGGGCCTTAATAGAGACTGATTGCTTGACCATACACCATAATGTTACCATGTAAACTGAACTGCCCGTCAAGAACTGGATGTGGTCTGACCCACCAAGTCATAAGACTGGGAGTGCACAGCAACACTCCATCATCAAATATAAGTAGTATATATGAGATCAGCCTCAAGTAAACCCTGAATGCACGAGTAAGTTACTTGAGGAAGTGGCCGTTTATGGCCCCTACTCCTGATATACTACTTTCGTCTCTCTCAGTCAACGCCTATGGTCTCATGAAACGTTCCCTATGACCAGTTTACTGAGGAAATAAAGACTTGAGTCTATTCAACTGATGGTGCAGGTACCACCAGAGAGTCAACAGTTGCAGTACTTCATCCCCTCTCTGAGACAACTCTGAATAACAGTGGTGAAGGGAAATCATTCAAGTGGGCAGAACTTCAAACAGCCCATTAGTTACTCATTTTGTCTGGAAAGATAGATGGAGGGTGGCACAAATGTATATCAATTCATAGGCTGTGGCCAATGGTTTGGCTGCATGGTTAGGGACTTAGAAAGAACACAATTGGAAAATTGACGGCAAGGAGGTCTGGGGAAGAGGTATGAGGACGGACTTCTCTAAATGGGTATATATATAGAATTTGTGTCGCATGTGAATGCTAACCAAAAGTTGACCTAAAAAGTAAAGAATTTAAGTAATCAAGGAGATAGGATGATTCAGTCTGTGGATACCAGTAAGCCTCCTTCTCAAGCATCTCCTGTCATTGCCCAATGGGTTCATCAACAAAATGGCCATGGTGGCAGGAAGAGAGGCTAGGCATAGGCACAGCAACATAGTCTCTCACTCATCAAGCTAACCTGGATATAGTCACAGCTGAGTGCCCAATCTGGCAGCATCAGAGACCAACACTATGTACTGTTCCCCAGGATGATCAGCCAGGCACCAGGTGGCAGGTTGATTACACTGGACTACTTCCATTATGGAAGGAGTAGCACTGTGTTCTTACTGGAATAGACATTTACTATGGATATGGGGTTGTATTTCCTGCCTGCAATGATTCTCACAAAACTACCATCCATAGACTAATTGGATGCCATGTCCACCGTTATGGTACTCCATGAGGTATTGCTTTACGACCAAGAAATTCATTTCACAGCAAATAAAGTGTGGCAATGGACCCATGCACATGGAATTCACTGATCTTACCATGTTCCATAAGTCTAAAGCAGTTGGCTTGATAGAAAAGTGGAATAGCCTTTTGAAGTCTCAGTTACAGTGCCAGATATGTAACAATACTTTATAGGGCAGGGGCAATGTCCTCAAGGATGTGGTATATGCTGTAAACATGTGTTTAATGTATAGTATTATTTCTCTCATAGTCAAGAATGAAGGAGTGAAAATAGGAATGGCTTCTCTAACTATAACTTTTAATGATCTACTACTGCAAAACATCTCTTCCTGCGCCCACGACTTTAGGCTCTGCCGGTCTAGAGGTTCTAGTTCCAATGAAAAGAATACTTCCATGAGAAAATGGCAATCATTCTATTAAACTGGAAATTTAGACTGGCACCTGGACACGTTAGTCTTCTCATGCCTCTGAATCAACAGGCCAAGAAAGGAGTTACTGTACTGCCTGAGGTGATTGATCCTGACTGTGAAGGGGAAATTGAGTTCCTATTAAACAATGTGAGTAAAGAGGAGTACATCTGGAATACAGGTGATATTCTGTCTTGTGATGAAAGTAAATGGAAAACTAAAGCCTACTTCAGGCAAGGCTATGAACCATACCCTTCAAAACTGACAATGTGGATCACCCCACTAGGCAAAGAACCATGATCAGCTGGAGTATTTACTGAGGCCAAAGGGAGTGCAGAATAGGTAGTGGAAAAAGTAGTTATAAATACCAGCTATGATCACATGCCCGGTTGCAGAAACAAGGACTTATGGGATAGTTGCAATTATATGTTTTTGGTTTTGATTTGGTCTGCATACATATTAGCCAACTATTTTTTTATCTTTCTCCTCTCTTTCCCTTATCATCTAACATGCATTAATAAAATGTTTATATTTCATATTTGAATTATAGAATATCAAAGGAGGAGTGTGAATCAGCTATGAGAATATTTTTGTTCGAGGACTTTGCATCTCTTCTGCAGATAAGTTTAGTGTGTTTTGGTGTATGTAGGACAGTTGTGTTAGTTAAGTAAAAGTATTACCTTGTGATTGTCTTTTATTTGAAGATAAAGTATGGTTTAGGTGTATGTGTACACATACCAGGTTGACAAAAAGTGGATTCTAATGGCTTACTAATGTGTCCACACGGGTAGGCTGAACTACATTCCCAAGAATTTCCTGTCTGGTAGGTTTCCAGTTAGGGTAGAATATAAGGGAGTTTCTTAAGTGAAAACTGAAGAATATAGGGAGAAAACAACCATTTATAACATATATGAACCTTCTCAAAGTTATTCTATCAAACATTAATCTACATGTTGCTGTAAGGGAATTTTGCAGATGTAATTACAGTCCCAAATTAGATGTTTTTTTTTTTTTTTTTTTTTTTTTTTTTGTGAGGAGATCAGCCCTGAGCTAACACCCGCCAATCCTCCTCCTTTTTTGCTGAGGAAGACGGCCCTGGGCTAACATCTGTGCCTATCTTCCTCCACTTTATATGGGACGCCGCCACAGCATGGCTTACCAAGCAGTGCGTCGGTGCGCGCCCGGGATCCGAACCAGCGAACCCCGGGCCGCCGCAGCGGAGCGCGCGCACTTAACCGCTTGCGCCACCGGGCCGGCCCCCAAATTAGATGATTTTGAATTAATCAAAATGAGAGATTATCCTGGTTGGGCCTGAATAAATGTGGTGTGAGCCATTTAAGGAGCAAATAGTCCCTTCCTGAAAATTAAGGACACTAAACCACAGCTGGGACTGTCATTTCTCTCCCTTAGATCCTCTGGATCTTCCCATCCTGACTACTTGCTTGTGGACTTGGGTTTACTTAGCTTTCACCGTGTAAAAAGTGCACACACACACACACACACACGTATATATACATACACATTTATCTCCTACTGGTTCTCCTCCTCTGGTTAAACCCTGACTGGTGTACTATGTATTCATTTTCTCAGGCTTCATTGCAAATACTTCATATGGGCATGATAGGAAGGATCAACCAGTGAAGCCATCTGCATCAGAGCAGCAATGTAAAGAAACAGGTGTAGTGGATATCCTTCTCTACTACATGAATCTAGCACGCAGTGCCCTTTTAATTGTTGATGTGTGCTGCAGCTTCAAGGGTCTAGTAGTGATAACAGGGAGACCCTAGTGGAATAGCTCTGTGGTGGGATTGTATCTGCATGGCCTTCTTAGTTCTTGACCATTTTCTGCCCCAGTACTCCAGTATTCCCAAGCCGTCTGTCAATTGAGTGATATACTTGAACACATTTCTGATTATATAAGCCACCAGTTTCTGTTGCTTACAACTAAGAACCCTGGCTGGTATACTTGCCACCTAGTCTCAACTCCCTAGAATCAGGAACTGTTTATTGTGCTTCTTTTCTGTCGCTTTCAAGTGTTAACTAAGAAATGCTTCTTGCGTGCATCCGTGAATATATGAACGTGATTCTTGCAATTGTTGCCATATTCCCAATTAGTTTGGTTTAATTGTTTGATGCTCCTTTTGTTTTGTTGTTGCTGTTTTTGCTTTGTTTTGTTTGATCTTCCCTACTTTTTTAGTAGAGTGGTTAAATGTGAAGTCTCTAAAGTCAGACCAAATGGATTTGAATATTGGTTCTAAATTTTACTAGCTTTGTGACCTTAGGCACAGCACCAAAACTCCACATGGCTAAGCTTTTTCATATTAAAAATTGGCATGATTGCAGTATCTAACACAAAAGGTAACTAGTTATTAAATTTTAATCAAATAATACAAATAAATGACTTTGCTATTTTTGTTGTTATTTTTACAATCATTTATTAAGCACCTGCTAGTTTTTTGTATTCTTATATTTTCATAATAAAAATTTTATAAGGGAAGTTTTATAATGTAATTACACTAAACCAAAATGTCCAATATGTTATAATATATCCATAGAGCAAATCTTGTTTATACAGTATTTTTAAGTCCTAAAAATAAACACATTTATGTGAAATCTGTAAATAAGGGAGTATTTCCATTTCTTTCCTTGGGGTGAAATTTTCCTATTTGAGAGCAGTATGTTACAATTATATGGAGACACTTATTAGAGGATTTAATGGTATTACTATGTTTGTCTTCACCACTGTTTGCAATAGTTGTTCACAGGTTTAAGTACTGAGTTTATCCACAAAGCATTTTGATGCGAAGCAATAAAATAATTCATGCAAACAAATACAACATTTGCAGAAAGCCTAAAATTAAATATGGCCACTGCTCAAAATATGTAATGCAGAAGCATAAAATGTGTATGAAATTATGTAAATAGGCTGGAAAAAGTATTCCAACTAAACTTGACTAGTAGTTTTCTGAAGGCTTGCCAAACTCCAAATAAAAGCTGTATTGAGTAGAATGTTTAGACATCTGGATACTTTTTCTTTAAATTCCGGAAAAATATTCTGCATTTGGTTTGAAATGTGGCTACCTAAGTCGCTATTTCCACTACAGTCAAAATAGTTATTCTTTGTAATTTCCTGTTTGTCATATTACTTCTTTTCAACCAGCTGATGATCAAAGATACTCACAATATTTTTTTAAACTGTTTTTCCTGCCTAATTTTCTAGTTAGTGTTTTAACAGGCTTGCATTGGCAAGCCAACTTTTCCTTTGACCTATTCAAGCTTTCAATCTTTAGACTTCATTTTGCTGCCAGAGCTATGCAATTTATTAAAATTAAATTGAACACTGCAAAAAATATTAACAAAGTTCAGCAGTTCACCAAATTTAATGTTGCAAATTATTTTTCCAGTCATGTTCATGTCGCAGGAAATTCTTTGAATACTGAATCTATCTTGGGCAATTTCAATCTATAATAAAACCAGGAAGTAGGCCTTATACTATTATATGACTTTCTTCTTCAAAATCCTGTATGTTAACCTCTGGAAAACTAAATGTGTTTAGTTTAGTTCTGTTACATAAACCACATTTGGTGTCCTTATTATTTCGCTAAGAATCTCCCAGTCTGAGCCCTAGCTCAGTCAACATTTACTAAATCACATATTAATAAAATGCAGACAGTTAGAGCAGTATTCGAGACATGGCTTTACACAGTTAATCCAACTTCTGAATAAAGAAATTGGAATTCGCACAAGTTAAACATATGTTCAGTGGAAAATAATGTGTCTTCACAACGTGTTCAATCTCCTTCAATATTCTCACTTGCTCCTAAATGACAATCAACACATGCACAAATACAACGCATTAGATATGAAAGAATGCTCCATCTGAAAATAGAAATAGTTTTTGCTCACCTTAAAAACTATTCAAAACTTGGACTTACAAATTACCTATGTCTAGTGGCACATAAAGAGTGTGTTACTCTTTATTACATTACATAGTGTTTTCTGAGTGTAGTTTCTGTGGAAAATATTAAGCCCCTTACATTGCTTTTTGTCACAATAACCTGTCATCACATATCATCATCAAAGAATTGAGCTGTTTCCTTTTATTTTTTGTTTATGGATATATAGAAACCATAATCCTTTGAGGTGTTTATTATTATGACAGAGAATTAGTTCCACATTTAAGAAGAAGTAAGTATGTCTATAAAGTAAGTGACATAAATGTAAATGTACCCAGACCAATTCTGTGGATACTCTTGCCATAGAAATGTGTTCCTTGTTCCTTACAGGATATGTCTCTTTTAATCTTATTTAAATTAATTTGTTTTCCATATATAGAGAGAAAATAATTAGAATCAAGTATTTTTCTAAAATGTCAATAATCGAAAGATGGTGTTTGATATAGATAGACTGCAGTATTAAATATATATATATTGTATTGAAACCTTTCAATGAATATTGAAAGGTTTATTATGACCATAACCTGTGAAAATTAAGCTTACATAGGTAATCATTGACCATAAGAACTTACCTCAAATTTGGAGACTTTTAAACTAGTAATCTCTTTCTTATTTTAAGCTCTGAATGCTGATAAAAACTAACACCTATTTAAATAGATATCTCCCTGTGAAAAAATATTAGTAGACTATGTTCTGTATAATGTTTTAGAATATTTTAAAAATATAATTATTCTGAATCCATAGAATGATCATTATAATTTTCTCCTATCTCTGAGTATTTCACAGGAAAGAATAAATCCTCTCTGGAGGAAGATCACATCATCAAAAACCTCTTATTTATCACACAGAAAGTATGACATTCAACCAAAAATTACTGGATGTATCAAGATACAGGCATACACACACACACACAACACACACACATACACACACGCCCCTCACAGCACATAAACACACATGACAAACACAAAAGAACAGTAAGAACAACAAAAATTAAGCAATAGAAACAGGCTTAGAGTTAGCAGTCATGGAATTTAAAATAACTGTGATAAATATTTTCAAAATCAGACGAAAATTTCACCAAAGAAATAAAATTTATAAATAATAATTAAATGAAGCATCTATAAATTAAAATAAAATTATTAAATTAAGACAGATTTGGTAGAAGATTGGACATGGCAGAAGAGAAAATCAGTGAACTGAAAGACAGATAAGGCGAAAGTATCCAGGTTAATACACAGAGAGCACAAAGGAAAGAAAATACATAAAAAAAGCATAAATAACAATATGCATAACTGGATCCTTAGAAGAGGAGAGAAAAACCAAGACAGAAACTATATTTGAATAGATGCTGACAGAGAATTTGCAGAATGATGAAAATATGAAGCCGTATATTCAAAATTTGTATGAACCCAAAATAACAAAACCAAAGAATAAATTTAAAAAACAGATAGGGGGATATAATTGCATTCCTTTTAAAGGAGCAGGAGTAAGACAAGTAGCTGACCTCTTAAGAGTAATAATGTAAAATAGTACACAATATAATGTTACCTTTTAAATGCTGAAAGAAAATAACTGACAACCTAGAATTATATTTTCGTTAAAAGTTTCTCTCATAATTAAAGAGGAAATTAAAAAGAAATCCATAATAGCAGACCTGAGAGACAAACTACATCAAAAAGGATAATAAAGAGGGTGCTTCAGGTGGAAGGAAATGGTCCTAGTTGGAAATATGAAAATGGTGAAAGGAATGAAGAGTAATGGAGATGGTAAATATATGGCTCAATCTAAACGAATATTGAATATACTATATAACAATAATAATAGAATATACATAATAGAATCTACATAATAGTAGAATATACATTATAGTAATAATTGGGGTAAAAAACGTAGAATTAAAATGAATGACAATTGGGGCCAGCCCCATGGCTTAGCGGTTGGGTCCACAGGCTCCATTGCTGGCAGCCCGGTTTCAGATCCCGGGTGCGCACCGATGCACCACTTCTCCTGCCATGCTGAGGCCACGTCCCACATACAGCAACTAGAAGGACGTGCAACTATGACATACAACTATCTACTGGGAGGATTGGCAATAGATGTTAGCTCAGAGCTGGTCTTCCTCAGCGAAAGGAGGATTAGCATGGATGTTAGCTCAGGGCTGATCTTCCTCACAAAAAAAATAATAATAATAAAATAAATAAATAAAATGAATGACAATAACATAAAAGGCAGAAAAGAAAAAATAGGCAATTAAAATGATTATGAAGCAGTAGACCATAATATGGTAAGGATGCATTTTGCAATCTCCAAAAGAATGTAAAAGAATGGTAAAAGACAGTGTAATTTAGAAATTAATAGAGGTGGAAAACAGGCTAATATAAAAAGTGAGTCACTTAGAAAAATAAATGATAAGATGCTATGTATATATAAACTCATACATGCCACTATTTATATTAAATATAAATGGACTAAATGTTCCAATTAAAACATCAGCATAATGGATAAAAACAAAATTAAATGCTTCTTACAAGAGATACATCTTAAATATAAGGACACAGAAAGTTGCAAATAAAAAAACAGAAAAAAAATAAAGAGATGTATTAAAACACTTAAGCAAAGAAATCTGATGCAGTTTAATGCGTATTAGATAATATGGACTTAAGAACACGGTGCATAATGCCTGACCTGCTGGAACAAAATTAAATTATTGCTTTTAGGAAAATATAATTGGTCTTCTAATCATCAAATCAAATTGGTCAGAATTGAATCCACTAAAGATAACTGGTTAGGCTTTGACAGAATTTGATCAGGTTCTGAGAGAGGGTAGTGGTGGCTATCTAGAAGACAGTACTTAAGAACTGATATACAAGAAAAATGGAGAAATTTAGAATGATATATTCATTTTTCTTGGTTCTTAAAATTCCGGCATAAATTTCTCAAATAACAAGATTGTACAAATTGTTAATTCTGTACAGAAAATAGATCAGAACACAAATTGGAAGCTGCAGGTAATTTCAGGGATCCAGGTTGTCTAGAAGGGGGTTCTGGCCTCTGGATAAGCATGTTCCATTAGCTGGCTAACACACTGCCCCCATAGGGAGAGGTGGCACTAGACAACACCATAGAATGCTTCTCTAAAGCAAGATGATCAAGGCAGAGTCTTCCCAGTTCTAAGATGCTGTTTATTTAGCATATGTCAAGTTTTAGTATTTAATGTTTACCATGTTTTTCATCTTTCTTTCATGTCTCATAGCCTGAGGACAATTAATGACCATTTATAAATTACTACACTGGCAAAACAAGGAGCAGATAAAAATACAGATGAATATCTGAGATGCTAAGAATGTGATTTTCATTTCTTTAGATTTGCTTCAAGCACTGCTGTCATATCATCTCTTTAAAAATTTGATTTGATTGTTTAATGCCGTAGGGAAATAATTGCAAAAGTGGTATTAATAGCAAAGTCATATATACCTGTTTTATCACTGTACTATTTGTATCAGAATCAGCAGATGCCCTTTAGTAGACATTCATGCTCACAGAGAGTTTCCCTTAAAGTAATCCAGGATGATGACAAGTTTGAAATTCTGCGAGCTTTTTAGGCTAAAGAAATATGACATTAACATGAGATAACATACGAAGATATATTTTATTCAAACCTAAATGGAAATGGTAAGATTTTTTTGTCAGTGTCTCTATTTGGCCAGCATTTGATTATACAGTCAACACTTGATTATCTGTAGGCAACTTTTCATCATTTCTGTTCATCTGAGCTACACCTAGTCTTCACATTCTTTTTGTCATTGTTATTGAATTTCATTGAAACCCTTTGTTGACTTTTCCCCAACTTTTATTAATGACCATTTTCAGCCCTGCACTAAGAGAATGCTATTGTTCACTTTAAACACCCAAGCACACGTGGATAGACGTTGACGGTGTTACGTAAAGTGAAATAAGTCAGAGGGAGAAGGTCAAATACCATATGACCTCACTCATTAAGTAGTAGATAAAAACAACAACAAACAAACACATAGAGACAGAGATTGGATTGGTGGTTACCAGAGAGGAAGGGGGGAGGGAGGAGGGTGAAAGGGATAATTAGGCACATGTGTGTGGTGATGGATTGTAATTAGTATTTGGGTGGTGAACATGAGAACATGATGTAATCCATGCAGAAATAGAAGTGTAATGATGTACACCTGAAATTTATGCAATGTTATAAACCAATGTTACCACAATAAACAAAAAAAAATAAAAATAAATAAATAAATAAATAAAAACCCAAGCACACAGTTATCTTCCCCCCAAACTTTCTTCCTCTAACCTCACTGAGGATAGAAGTAAAGGAGAAACAGGAATCTTAGGGAGAAGTCACATGGAGTCTTTCACTCCTTTCAGGAGGTGACAATGGAGAAAGAAAGAGTGGAACAAATAAACAGCAGAAGGATACTATGTAACTTTTCCCATCTTTCTGATTCAATCCTGCAAGTGTAGCTCATTACAGTGTCTCTTGAAGGCCAATGCATAGTAGGTGCTCAATATTTTTTATGTTGATTTATATCTATATTTATAACTGTATCTATGTATCTGCATCTATATCTGGCATCAAACTCCCAATAGTGGCAGTTTTTGCTGGTTTTCATTGCTATTGCTTCAGCTCTTTCCACCAAATTTCAAAACATTTGTTCCACACTAGTAGCCAGTGCAGTAAATTGGAGAGATGAGATGGCAGTGAGATATAAAACACAAAAAGGTGTGTCTGATTGCAATGACAAGGTTGCCTTAGTAGTTGATGATTTAGTGAAATGAAGCCCCTGTCTCAAGAACACAGATTATATTTGTTGTATATATATATAATATATACATAAAAATATATACATAAAAATATATTCACTCTCCTGAATATATATTACATACATATATATATAATATATATTCAGGAGAGTGATAAGCACATTCAAAATTAAAAGGATGAGGTCAATTGGAAGGACCATAGGTTATTAACACAAGTTATTTAATTTTTGAGGCTATGAAACACTTTGTAGAAGACATGGATTTATAATCAACAAAAGTTGACAAAGAAGGGGACTAAATTTGGGTAAATAAAACCTGCTAAATTAAAAAATATCAAAAATAATTTAATAAAACGAGTAAAAATACAGAAACCTCAAAAATGGTCTAAGAAAAACAAAATAAATTATATAAATATTGTTTTCCTTCAGTTATAAACAATGAATTTGACTCAACTGAACATACATACGTTGCTATGTCTTAATATTTCAATTCTATATAAAGAATACTAAACTCTTTCCCATATTAAACATTACTTTCTCTTTAAGCTATTTCAAAATAGATAGAGCTACAGACCGAACTATAACATAACTGATCTTATAAAGAGGAAGCAAAGATGTCTGTCTTAGCATCAGATAATAAATAAGCAATGAGACAAAATGTTCATCCCAGCAAACTGTTTCGTTTACTCGCTTCTGGAAGTACTACTTTTTCTTCTCTGTGTGCAAGCATTTTTTTGTGTTTTAAATTAGAATTTGTGATTATACAAACAAAATATGCTGTAGAAATCAATTGAGACAAATGGAAATTGTATGATTACTGTTGTTATTATAGCTGCAGTCTGATAAATTAGCTTCATCTAGTCTCTAGGAAACCACTTAGCACCACAGAAGAGGTTACTTGTACATAAGACCCATTGCTCATAAAGAGTTAATCTAGCCCCCATGGTGAAGCACTTTACTCTCAGAAAGCTCTTTCTCTTCACTCCTGTTCACCATAGGAGCAGGCTAATTGATAATAATATACATCTCTGAAACTGCTGTGATGAATAAACATCTCTCCAAATTACTCAAATTAATTTCAGCAGGTTGCAAAATTTTCTACTATGGATTTTTTTTTTCTTAGTCCATCTTTGTTCAAATGAGAGATTTTCACAGACAAAACAGTTCTCTTAGACTTGCATGCCAAAACCTGGATAAATGTGGAAAACCATGGCATTTAAATGTCGTGAAATGGGCCAATAAGCACGCACAAATATTTTGTGTAGTAGTCTTCAGCTACAGTCTCCAATGTTAAACATTCCTATTTCCGTCTTAACCCTTTGTTCACAATCAGTGTCATAATTAAATACCACTGACTTGTTCCTCCTATTGATCTTTGATCCATGTAACAGGATCCCAGTAAGGAAGGTGTTTTTTGTAATTCTGAGAGTCTTTATTGTTATTATTACTTTTTAAAATTTTTTTCAATGTTCTAAAACTTCCCTAAAATAATGTCTTCTGTCTATATAGATATTCTCCTCTATGGAACTCAAAATAAGAATATGGCATCTCAACCACCCTCAGTGTGAAGGTAGAAATGGATCTTTTCCTTTACAGATGACAAGCCCAATAGCAATTTTACACCAAGGGTTTCTACATGCACTCTCACCAACCGAATTAAAGATTTACCGTAATAATCAGAATTCAGGCAGAAAAAATAATGCACTTTTTCAAAAAGACTCTGCGATTGTGTTTAATAGTACAAACCATTTCCCTAGTTTATTCTGAAGTTTTATGCTTGTAACGTAAAGTTCACTTTTATTCATAATTTTAAAGAAATAAGGGTATGTCTAAGAACCTTCAGACGTGAATAATAGAAAATGCTACACTCTGCTCTCTTCTATTTCTCAGAGTTTTGAGTTTTCATGGGATTCTTAGTTTCTGAAAAACTCAGATATTTGTGTTCTTTTAATCTGTTTTATGGGGAGATTCACATCCCCGAAAATGTTGGAGATGGGCATTTGAAAAGGAAGCATAGCATAAATTTAACATGTCTTAAAACTCTTTGTGTGATTGCCTAACTGTGTTCTCTCTGTGAGCAATCACATATTCTACAATGCAAAGTTACCACATATTTTCAATTTAGTAGTCCTTCTCTGCCATTTCATTAAATGTCACTTGATGCTAAAAGCGTCAATGCCTTGAAACACATATGCAGCCATATTATTCTTAGATCCTGTGATAGTGATATGAGTGTGACATCTGCAATAAAGGCAAAGGCAATTTTCTATAGGGTATTCATACATTTTCTTATTCATTCAATCAATAAATGTTTATTAAGTGCCTTCCAGATTTAGAGAATGTTCTGGGTGCTGGATACATAATGGTGAACAACACAGATGAGATCCTCGATACTGGAGACACATTCTATACTGCTAGAGTATCAGAAACACAGATCTACATAATGAAAAAAGCATAAGAGAATGAATAAGTGAAGTTAAAATAAAAACTTTTAATTTTCTTTTTCTTAATTGATCTAACAGATAATAGTTTGTTCAAAATGATAATAGCAACACTATTACTATGTATGCTTATGCATGTGCACATATATATATATATATGTTTATGTATGCTCATGTGCAATTGAAATTAATGACAGCAATGATACAAGGGACAGGAGGGAGGAATTAGGAATATTTTGTTATTATAAGGCACTCGAATTACCTGTGAGTGGTATAGTGTTATTTGAACTGAACTTGGATTTGTTGTAAACGTGTATTGCAAACTCTAGGGCAACCTCTAAAAAGAGTAAAAAAAAAAAAAAGATATAACTAATATGCTAAAAAGGAGAGAAAACTGAATCATATAAAATGCTCACTGAAACCACAAAAGGCAGGAAAAAAGTGAAAGACAAAAAGAGAAACAAAGAACAGGGGCAAAAAATATAAAAGAGTAATCAAATATGGTAGATATTAATCCAAATATATCAATAATCACTTTAAAAACAGAGATGTCAGCCATTTGTGACAACATGGATGGACATTGAGGGTATTATGCTAGGCAAAGTAAGTCAGAGGGAAGAGGTCAAATACTGAATGATCTCACTCATAACAAGAAGCTAAAAACAACAACAAACAAACACATAGAGACAGAGATTGGATTGGTGGTTACCAAAGGAGAAGGGGGGAGGGAGGAGGGGGAAAGGGATGATTAGGCACATGTGTGTGGTGATGGGTTGTAATTACTATGTGGGTGGTGAACGTGATGTAATCTATGCAGAAATAAAAGTATAATGATGTGCACCTGAAATTTATACAGTGTTATAACAGTGTTACTGCAATAAACAAAAACAAATAAAAAGAGGACAAAATTTTAAAAAAACAGAGATTGTCAGAGTGGATCAAAAAACAAGAATCAACTATATGCCATCTACAAGAAACGCACTTTAAATATAAGGACATATAGATTAAAGACACAAAGAAATGGAAAGATATTCTGTGCTCTTCAATTGGAAGAATTAACATAGTTAAGATGTTCATGCTTCCTAAAGCAATCTATAGATTGAATGCAATCCCTATCAAAGTTCCAACACCATTTATCACAGAAATAGAACAAAGAATCATAAAATTTGTATGGAACAACAAAAGACCCAAAGGAATCCTAAGAGAAAAGAACAAAGCTGGGGGTATCACACTCACTGATTTCAACATATACTACAAAGCTACAGTAACCAAAACAGCATGGTGCTGGCACAAAAACAGACACAGAGATCAATGGAATAGAATTGAAAGCCCAGAAATAAACCCACTCATCTATGGACAGCTAATTTTCGACAAAGGAGCCAGGAACATACAATGGAAAAAGGAAAGTCTCTTCAACAAATGGTGTTGGGAAAACTGGATAGCCACACGAAAAAAAATGAAAGTAGACTATTATCTTACACCATACACAAAAGTTAACTCAAAATAGATTAAAGACTTGAAGGTAAGACCTGAAACTATGAAATTTCTGGAAGAAAACATAGGCAGTACACTCTTCGACATTGGTCTTAGCAATGTATTTCAAGCACCATGTCTGACAGGGCAAGAGAAACAATAGAAAAAAATAAACAAATGGGACTACATCAAACTAAAATGCTTCTGCACAGCAAAGGAAACCATCAAAAAAATGAAAAGACAACCTAACAATTGGGAGAAGATATTTGCAAACCATGTATCTGATGAGGGGTTAATCTCCAAGATATATAGAGAACTCATGCATCTCAACAACAAAAAAACTAACAACCCAATTAAAAAATGGGCAAAAGATCTGAAGGGCCATTTCTCCAAAGAAGATACACAGACGGCCAACAGGCACATGAAATGATGTTCAACCTCATTAACTACCAGGGAAATGCAAATCAAAACTACAATGAGTTTTGTATCTGATGGGCGTGATCACCTCACGCCCATCAGAATGGCTATAATTAACAAGATAGGAAATGACAAGTGTTGGAGAGGATGTAGAGAGAAAGGAACTCTCATACACTACTGGTGGGAGCGCAAACTGGTGCAGCCACTATGGAAAACAGTACGGAGATTCCTCAAAATATTAAGGATAGAACTACATACGATGCAGCTATTCCACTGCTGGGTATTTATCCAAAGAACATAAAAACACGAATGTGTAAAGATACGTGCACCACTATGTTCATTGCAGCGTTATTCACAATAGCCAAGACTTGGAAGCAACCTAAGTGCCCATCAAGGGACGAATGGATGAAGAAGATGTGGTGTATATACACAATGGAATATTACTCAGCCATAAAACAAGATGAAATCTGGCCATTTGTGACAACATGGATGGACATTGAGGGTATTATGCTAAGTGAAATAAGTCAGAGGGAGAAGGTCAAATACCATACAATCTCAAGCATAAGTAGTAGATAAAAACAACAACAAACAAACACATAGACACAGAGACTGGATTGGTGGTTACCACAGGGGAGGAGGGGAGGGAGGAACGTGAAAGGGATGATTAGGCACATGTGTGCGGTGATGGATTGTAATTAGTATTTGGGTGGTGAACATGAGAACTTGATGTAATCTATGCAGAAATAGAAGTATAATGATGTACACCTGCAATTTATACAATGTTATAAACCAATGTTACCGCAATAAAAAAAAATGTGAAAGGTAAAAAAATAAAAATAAATAAAAGTTAAAAAAAAAGTAAATGGATGATAAAAAATATATCATGCTAATACTAATCAAAAGAAAGCAGTAGTAGCTATATTAATTTAAGAAAGAGCAGACTTCAGAGTAAGAAAAGTTATCAGGTATAAAGAGTAGCATTACCTAATGACAAAGTGGTCAACTTGCCAAGAAGTCATAATGACTCCTAATGTGTATGCACCTTAGAACAGAGTATCAAATACATGAGACAAAACTGATACCTGCAAGAAGAAATAGATGTATCTGCTGTTATAGTTGGAGACTTCAACATCCCTCTATCAGAAATGGACAAACCTGGAAGACAGAAAATCACTAAAGACATAGTTGAACTCAACAACACCATCAATCAACTTGATCTAATGGACATCTATAGATTAAATCATCCAACAACAGCAGAAAACATATTCTCCCTAAGCTAACATGGAATATTCCCTAAGATAGATATATTTTTAACAAACTTTAACAATATTAAAATAATAGAAATCATACAATGTCTACTCTCAGAAATAAATAACAGAAAGATAGCTGGAAAGTCCCCAAATACTTGGAGATCAAAGAACAAACTTCTAACTGCCATGTAGGTCAAAGAGAAATCTCAAGAAAAATTAAAAAATATTTTGAGCTAAATGATAATGAAAACACAACTAATGAAAATTTGTGGGACATACAAAAGCAGTGCTTAGAGGGAAATTAATAGCATTAAGTGCATATATTTGAAAAGAAGAAAGCTCTAAAATCAATAACCTAAGCTTCCACCATAGGAAACTAGGAAAAGAAGAGCAAATTAAATCCAAAGTAAGCAGAAGAAAAGAAATAAAAATTAGGGCAGAAATAAATGAAATTGAAAACAGGAAATCAATAGAGAAAATCAACTAAACAAAAAGCTGGTTCTTTGAAAAGGTAAATAATATTGATAAGCCTCTTTCCAGGCTAACTAAGAAAAAGAGAGGGAGATTATTAATATCAGAAATGAAACAGGGGACATTACTATAGATCCCATGGGTATTAAAAGGAATACTATGACCAACTCAACTCTATGTCCACTAATTTTATAACCTAGGTGAAATAGACCAATTCCTTGAAAGATACAATCTGGCAAAACTTCCCCCAGAAGAAATAGACAATCTGAATAGGCCTATACCTATTAAAGAAATGAATGAACCATTAATAACTCTCCAAAAGAGAAAGATCAGGCCCAGAGCGGTTCACTGGTGAATTCTACCAACCATTTATAGAAGAAATTATACCAGGTCTCTACAATCTCTTTCAGAAGACAGAAGCAGAGGGACTCTTCCCTAACACATTCTATTAGGCCAGAATTACCCTATACCAAAATCAGACAAAGACAATACAAGAAAAGAAAGCTACAGGCCGATATCTCTCATGAGCATAGATGCAGAAATCCTCAACAAAATATTAGCAAATCCAATTCAACAGTGTGTGCAAAAATATACACATCACCAAGAGGAATTTATCCCAGGTATTCAACCAGGCTCAACATTTGAAAATCAGCGTGGATTAATAAAATCCACAACATCAATAGGCTAAAAAAAAATCATATGGTCATATCAATAGATGTAGTAAAACCATCTGACATAATCCAGTGCCCTGTCACGATTAAAAAAAAAAAAAAACCTTCATTAAACTAGGAATAGAGGGGAACTTCCTAAACTTGATAAAGAATATCTGCAAAAACATTACAGCTAATATCACAGTTAATGGTGAGAAGGTCTAAACTTTCTCATTAAGATCGGGAGTAAGACAAGGTTATCCCCTCATCACTATTTTCAACATCGTAATGAGAGTCTTAGCTAATGTAGTAAACAAGAAAAGGAAATAAAAAGTATACAGATTGGGAAGGAAGAAGTAAAAGTGCTTTTGTTTACAGATGATATGATTGTCTATGTAGAAAATCTGAAAGAATCAACAAAAACAACAGAAACTCCTACAACTGATAAATGATTATAGCAAATTTGCAAGATAGAATGTTAATATAGAGAAGCCATCATTTTCCTATAGACCAGCAATGAGCATGTGGAATTTGATATTAAAAACACAGTACCATTTACATTAGCACCACAAAAAATGGAATAGTTAATATACATCTAACAAAATATGTACAAATCCATCTAAGGAAAACTACAAACTCTGATGAGAGATATCAAGCAGACCTAAATAAATAGAGAGATATTGCATGTTCATAGATAGAAAGACTCAATATTGTCAAGATGTCAATTATTCCCAACTTTATCCCAACTTTATAGATTCATGCAATTCCAATAAAAATCACAGGAAGCCGTTTTGTGAATATTGGCAAACTGATTATCTAAAGTTTATATGGAGAGGCAAAAGACCCAGAATAGCCAACCTTATGGTGAAGGAGAAGAACAAAATTCTAAGACTGACACTAGCTGACTCAAGACTTACTATAAAACTACAGTAATCAAGAGAGTGTGGTATTGTTGAAAGAATAGACAAATAGATCAATGGCACAGAGTAGAGAGCCCAAAAATAGACCCACATAAATGTAATCAATTGATCTTTGACAAAGAAGCAAAGGCAATACAATAGAGCAAATATAAACTTTTCAACAAATGGTGCTGGAACAACTGAACATTGACATGGAAAAAAATAAATCTAGACACAAATCTTATCCTCTTTACAAAAATTAATTCAAAATGAGTCACAGATCCCATATTATGCAAGACTACAAATTCCTAGAAGGTAGCATAGAAGAAAACCAAGTTGACCTTGGGTAGGGTGAAGACTTTTTTAGAAAGAACACTAAAGGCATGATCCCTGAAAGAAATAATTGATAAGCTGCATTTCATTAAAATTAAAAACTTCTGCTCTGCAAAAGACAAAGTCAAGGAATGTTAAGACAAGCCACAGCCCGGGAAAAAATACTTGCAGAACGCACATCTGATAGAGGGCTGTTATCCAAAGTATACGATGAACTGTTAAACTCCACAATAAGAAAACAAACTACTGAATTAGAAAATGGGCCAAAGGCTGTAACAGGCACCTCAAAAAAGAAGATACACAGATGACAATAAGCACATTAAAAGATGCTCCACATCATATGTCATCAGGGACATGCAAATTAAAACAACAATAAGGTGGCATTACACACCTATTAGAATGGCAGAATTCCAGAACACTGACAACACTAAATGCTGGTGAAGATGTAGAAAAACAGGAACTCTCATTCGTTGCTAGCAGGCATGCAAAATAGTATGGCGACTTTGGAAAATAGTTTGCCAGTTTCTTACAAAACTAAATATACCCTTACCATGCAATCCAGCATTCATGCTCCTTGGTATTTACCCAAAGAAATTAAAAATTTATATCCTCACAAAAACCTGCATATAAATGTTTATAGCAGCTTTATTAATCATTGCCAAAACTTGGAATCAGCCAAAACGCCCTTCATTAGGTGAATGTACAAATAAACTGTGGTACGTCTAGACAGTGGAATATCATTCAATGCTATAAAGCCATGAAGAGACATGTAGGAAACTTAAACGCATATTGCTAAATGAAGTAAGCCAATCTAAAAAAGCTATGCTACAGTATGTCATACATACTGTATGACATTCTGGAAAAATAAAAGTTTATAGAGTTAGTAAAAAAATCAGTGGCCTTTTTAAGCATTAGCGGGGAGAGATAGATGAATCCACAGAGTTCAGAGGATTTTTAGTGAGTGAAACTGCTGTGTATGAAACTATAATGATGGATACATGTCATTATACATTATACATTATACAAAATCCATAGGATGTACCACACCAAGAATTAAGTCTAATGTAAACTATGGATTTGGGGTGATTATGAAGGATCAATGAGGTTTATCAATTGTAAGAAATGTACCACTCTGGCAGGGGATGTTGATAATGAGGGAGGCTACACATGGGAAATGTGTAGAGAGACTATGGGAAATGTCTGTACCTTCTGCTCAATATTGCTGTGATTTTAAAACTGCTATAAAAGATAAAGTCTATTTAAAAATAAAACATAAAAGGAACCCTATAGATATAGAAAGAATAGAGATTCAAGAAATATCAAAAAAATTAGGAAAAAAGTATTAGAGACAATAATCAAACATACAATAAAATTCTTTTGCTGGGGAAAATTTGCAGTATGAAAGAGCTCACCCTTTTCCATGCAAATGTTACCCTGGGACAACTTTTGTACTGAGAGCATGAAGTCACAGTAGACTTGGCATCCTTTAAAAAGTGCTTACTTCACTGCAGACAAGCAGATCTTTGTTACCTCACAGACAAGCAGCAGTGGCTTTATGGTGGACTACCATTCTAGTGTTCATCAACAATGCCTCATGATAGCAAAGAGCAGTGGCAGGAATAGCAGTTGAAGAATGATGTGAACCAGAGTCCTATTCTTCTAGCCACAGTCGGATAGTCCTTCTGGCTGGAATTTGTAAGTGCCTGTGATTGCTGGGACAAAACAAGGTAGAAAGATGGAGAATAGTGTGAAGGGAAGAGAGTGAAACCACCCATGTGGCAAGTGGGCATTTGAACAGATATAAATTTAATTTGAGGACTCCAAAAAGCTGTAATCCTTCTTGAAACATGATTATGATGGAATGATCCATAACAATCTATAATAGTACATTGGTGTGAAATCAGGCCATTGCTTTTTGTTTTGTGTTGTCATTGATCTTTAGATATATGAAAATTTAAATATGTTTTGAGTACATAGAAAGGTAATTGCCAGTAGGTAGAGCTACAAATCATATTTTCAATGCAATACAGAAAGCAAAAATTAAACAATAAAATCCAGAAAGCAAAGGAAATATCAAGAAGTCACCTAAAATGCAAACATAGAACAAAAGTATAGAAGATGAAAGAGATAGAGCCAATCCATAATGTACGGTAGTTAGTGTAATCAGTCCAAACATATACTGATTTAAACAGCATGTAAAATAAAATAAAATGACTTATGAGGGTTAAAAATAACAGTAATAAGTGATATGTCAGACAAATGTAAACAAAATGAAAACAAACGTGAAATAGTAATAGGATAGTAAAATTTCAGGTCAAAAGGATTAAGGGAGCAAGAAGGTTATTTTCTATTGATAAACATTTAATCCATATAATTTACTTAGAATATAATAGTATTAAACTTATATGTGCTAAATACCTCTGAATCACTATTATAAAATAAAGAAATACTAGGAGAAATTAGCATAAGTAAAAATTTTCAGGGAGAATTTTAATATGATACATTAATACTCTAGTAGACTGACTGGACAAAATATAATTAAAGACATAAATGTGAATGATGTGATGATTAAGATAAAATACATATATATCAAACTTTGTATCTGCTACACCTTGTTTCTAAGCATTCATAAACTTTTACAAAACCAATCAGACACTAGATCATAGAGAAAATTTCAATTAATTCAAAAGTTATAAATGGCAAGGGTCACATTTTCTGCACCCCCTCCCCAAAAAAAGACCTAATAAGATTTACTTAATCTCTAAGTGTTTTCAAAAAGGGAGTGCTCTTGGTATATGTTAACATATGCAACTCATTTGGGAGGCCAGCTCAAAAAGTTTTAAATTGAAAAACGATCATTGCATACATGCACTTACTAAATACCTGAAAGTCAAATCCTCGTGGTTAAATTCTACCCTTTTGTTTTTACGTGTTTGTCCTTATCAACCATAGCTGTTACTACCTGTTCTTATTTATTTCCAAGGCTTGTTTTCTAGCATAATGTCTACTCTCTTCCATCCCAGATCATTAAACTTACAGTCATATTGTCAGGACTGTTTTATATCTGTTATCCATGTACCCCTGTCTGGATTTATTCACCAAACAAGTACTAAGTGCCTATTTCTATCAGGCACAGTGCTAAGAATTTTGTAAAGGAAACGGATAAAACATAGGCTAATTCAAGAAATGCATAATGGAATGTACCACTGCAATATCATTCCGAAAATATTGTCACAGAAGCATATGCACTGAGTCTTCTGGGATTTGGGAGGTTGTCTAACTAACCATTGTGAACCAGTGGTCATGGGCTTAGGGAGGTAGGGAGAATGCCAACAAAGAGACAATGCATGGATTGAGTGTCACAAAGCAAGAAGGGATCACGTAGCTTGGGAAAAGAAGTCAGACACAGAGGGAACTGTATGTTCAAAAGCAGGGCTGCTAGATAACGTTACACCATGACCACACTCAAGAAGGGGGCACCTATAGAAGAGCTGCAATAGAGGAAACCCGATTGAGACTCTTTGAGAACACTTTTGTCTACACTCCACCTGGCATACTTTTGGGTATAAAATAGACACCCAATAAATTCTTCTTTTTTTAACTAGCTATATGGTTAGATAATTACAGGCTCTTTTGTTTTTAATAACATTAGTAATAATTTTTACTATCATTCAATATTTATCATGGTTTACAGTTCAATTTTGTCTTCTTATTTTACCTTTTTGCAATTGCATATTCAAATTTATATCCTCACCCACTTGTGCAGTAATTCATTTACTTATTCATTTATGAAACAATATATGAAGCATTTCGCAGGGAACAAGAACTGAGCTAGGCTTTGATTTTCTGAAAGTGAACGCAAAATGACACTTCTCTGGCATTCTCTGTACATTTACAGCCTAGTCATTTATTGTCTGCATGCTTCCAAAATAATTGCAAACACTACATAGTTAGTAGCAAATCAAGTAACTTCTGTACAATTAGTGAAAAAAAAATAAATTCTATATAAAACATTATTCAGGCACGTGAGAAAGAAAACTAACTGAATTTTTCATATTTCTTGCTAGTTTAGGTATTGCTAGACTAGGCCTAATTTACCAAGTCAATAAAATGTCTTTCTTTTCTTCATATTAGTTTTTAGATATCATTATTGCACAATGACTCTGTTTACTCACATCATTTAAACAGCAGAATGTATTTAGGCTAAATAAAAATTTTTGGTGTGGCTTCCGAGGCAATACATTCAAACACTCACCACTTCCCACCCCACCCAGTGCATTCATTTCTTCTGAGATATAGGATAGCATCTGATCAAAGCCTTCTTACATCTGGAGAAGCATAGAGGCAGAACTGTGAACACAAATATCTTCTTCAGAAGACAGACATCAACATGTTGAGAAGACAAAGGACAGAGCTCAAGAAAAGCTTTTCTTCTCCCGCCACAATAATACATGTGAGGAAGCTAGTAGTGATATCATCATAAGCAAAACAACAAACATATTCAGAATTTGATTTCACGGTCCTCCTAAGCATCAGCTTGCATCCCCAGACTAACCAAGATGTTAGAACTTAGACTATCTCAATGCTTTTCCCCAATCATTAGCTTCAGATATATATTTAGCTTTATGAGGCAATCAGAATTATCTTTCATCTTCAATATCCTTTATCTTCAAATATTCTAGAAAAAAAAAGCAACCACTTTTTGGTGTCTTACTCAGAGAATGTTTGCACCATGATTAATTGTAGGTGCAATGTACTGAACTTGCTTCTCCAGATGACTACCCACCTCCTGCTTTCCATTTGAAGGGCACACATGCCAGATGTGGTTAACCTTTGTCCATGGCACATGGCATTGCAAGTTGTAAACCTACCCCCCCCAAAATATTGAAGCCCGATTTATTTAGCTAAGCCTTAAAGAATAGTGTTGCTTATTTCCTCCTCCTTTCCTCTGTATTTTTCATAAGTGTTTTAAAGATTAAAATCCTCAATATTTTCTCAAAGGTTTAGGATTATTTGAGGTTGTCTAATACAAGGTGTCCAAGCAAGATATATTTTTTATCATGAGTGGTGTATCATACAGGGGCCAAAGTGTGCTACCTCTCCTGGGGAAGAACACTTTTCTCTAAGATGTAGCCAGTGTGCTGCATATTTCCCAATAACGCAGCTGAAAAGTCTCACTTTCTTGGGGAGGAGAGAGAGAGAGGCAGAGACTAAATCCTTTCCAATCGAACATTGTTAAATTTGTCTACCTTGGGATTGTTAAGACTATGCTACAATGACCAGTTAGATATAAAAAGCATCTTTACCATACTTTGTGTCTTAGAGTTTTATAGTTTCTGTCATCATTTTTTGTTGTTGTTACACTGTCAAGTGCCCATTCATGACTAAGATGGCATTCGCGATACACTGAGAAGTTGTAGATAGTTAAGTAAAATGTAAATGTAAATTGAAGGTAGAAAATATTCAAATCAAGATCTTAGTCTGAGTTTTGGAAAATGGCTTTATCTGAGTATGTGCGGCCAATATTCACTGAACTGTAACATTAGAGTACAACTTTGATTAACATTTCCTAAAACCTTAATCCTAACAGAAATCTTGGGGTGGGGGGAGCTTAATTATCTCTTGAAGGTCTGGTACCTTTCACCTGCACGTAAGGCTGCCATGACGATTTTCTTTTAAAACAGCAAAAGGAAAAGAAGAAGAAAATCAACCAGAAGTGTTTGTCGGCAAGATTTGTTAATGTCTGTTTCAAAAGTCACAGATTACAGTTTAAAATGGAAGTCCCCTTTCGAACAAAGAAGGAAAGGTTATGAGAAAATACAGTTCGCCATTATTGATGTACAGAGCCAACTCTGATTGCATCTGTCCTGTAGCTCCCCCACATGCACTGCGTGGATATTGCCTAAGTCTCTGGAAATGAGAGAGAGGAGCTTCACTCATAGCTCTTCCCCTGCTACTGTAGGACCCAGCTTGATGAGCATCACATCCAGCCTCTGTTTTTCTCATTTAATGTACTTTATGACTGCTTGTCAGGTGATCTGTGTGGTTTGCTCAGCTAATCCTAGAAACATGTAAAAGTCATACAAATTATAATTTTAAAAAAAGAAATAAAGTCAATTGATCATTGATTGTTCTTTCCTCTTATCCCAGTACCTGCTAAGAGCATCCAAGTGTAATGATTGTGAACTCAAAGAATTTCTGTCTCACTGCACTTTATCTTTGCTGGTAATGAACTCAGTGGTTTCAACTTTAGTCTGTCTGTCTGTCTGTCTCTCTCTCTCCTTCTCTCTCTGTCTCTCTGTCTCTGTCTCTCCCTCTCCAAAGGCCACTTCCATGAGAGAAAAGTAGTAATTATATTGTGTTAGCATTATGGTCTGCCTTCCTTCAGTCCTTATCCCTTATGAACAAGAAAAAGAATTAGAGAAATAGAAGCAGATTACTTATAGAGCAAAGTCTATAATTTTATTTGAAAAAGTGCCAATATAAAGAATATAGTAGACCTGAGTTTTATAAAGATAATCATTTCCTGATTAGCTATTGCTAATAACAGAGTCGTGTTTATATTTTGTAATCTAGTTTTTCCCAATTGGCAATTTAACTCCTTCCCACCCCAATACCCTTCTCTGTTTGGGTAGCAGCACAACATTAACTTGTTTGAAATTTCTTGCGCTTAGATTGTTAAGGGACATGGCAAGCTTTCACCAGGATTCTGAGCTGGATCCCAGCACTGATGGCTTGAAAAACCTTTCATTTATATAAGAGTTCTCCATCCCCTTCTTCTGTATGTCACTATTCATTCCCAAGCATATTTATCTACATTTTGTTAATTGTAATTTAAAATTCCATCTCAAAAGATGTACATTTATACTATAGTAATTTTGAAGGTGAGCATTATTTCATTGGGTTGTCACTCTTTCCAGAAATCAAACCCTCTCCATCACATATAAATAGATTGCTTGATATACATGCAATATCCTGTCAGTGTCATGCTCTCTTTTCTTTAATCTGACTGACATGGCACATAATAAAATGCTCACTTCAATATATGTCTGTTGCATTTTGCCTAATTCTGGGCTTAGTTTAATATTACTCATGAATATTTCCTCCAACTAGACATGAATTTGAATATATAGAAGGCACAGTTTATGTTCATACTAAGGCACAAGCTTCAACCTTATTTTTTTTTGCTTCTCCTGTTTGTGATGAATTAAGTCATCTCAAAGAAAGAACTGAGAGCAGCAGGGACCAGAAGCGTTATCTTTATCCACAAGCCAGGGCGAGTGTGAGTGGGTGAAATCCGACCGCTGTGCTTGACTTTCCCTGAGCATCGGAGCTGAGAGTTGGAGACGTCTGCTCAGTGGGAGAAAAATAACAACAGATGAAACCATATTACATCTCTGGATTTCTTTTAGGTTAAAAAGCCACAGTAGTTTTTAATGCTCCAATAATGCTGTGTTTCTTTTATATTCCTTTTTATCATAGGTAGCGACAAGTTCATTATCATTTCTTCTTATTTTTATTTTAAATACCTTCACATTAAATTACCGAAAGAAGAAAAAGAAAAAGTGATGTGTGATATGTATGTGAGTGTACATATGAATGTACATATGTACACCCACCTAAACCTATACTTACATGTGTTTGTGTATATATATACGCATGGGTGCATATATAATTTTATAAATTCAAGTCCTAATAACTTGAGCACATTTTTCTCCTGGATTAAAATAATGGTAAAATATTTGGGGAATTTACTTGACCAACTCAAATTTAACAAAGAATAGTAATCCATGCACCTTTTGTCTGTTTCCTTTGATTATGTTGTAATGTGTATCACATTTTAATAACTATAATAGTGGATGAGCACTTCTCATTTTTATGCATCCTACAATGTCCTCTATTTCAAGACTGCAATGCCCCAATGCCATATTTAAAATGAGAATCCACATGTTGATTGGCTTGCATATGTTGCCATGACATTCTTACCTAGCGATCTAAATAGAAACATATCCAGTAAAAATCTCATTATGAAGTGACTTTCTATCCTATGGGTTTAAAAATCTTACAGGACAAAACATATTCCTCATGAACATTGTAATGTATATTAGATATACACCTGCAAATAATAAAGATTAAAAATATTGCTATGCACCACCCTCTGAAATTATAGTGGAATTTTTGTTTGTGTCAATATGTCTGATATTTTTGTGTGTTATGTGTGTGGGCGTGTGTATCTGTCTTGCTTTTGGGATACTTCTTTTCTCCTTTGAGATTTTTCTATGGTATATCTATTTCATGTGACCATGTGAAATCTTTTATTTCATATTTCATCTTTGAAACAAAATTTTATACCATTTCTACAAAGAAAGAGAGCACATGTTGTTTATATGATGGGCAGCTTGAACTCCCAATGGATGTAGACAACAGATAAAATGAACTACTGGCTAAAACAGATTAGATGCCAAACTCAGTTAGTCCTTGCCTAATTCCATAAAAGTATGTCATTTAGGGACTTACTTGACCTAAGGAAAAAACAAATCTCGAAACAATATCCGAGCTGATTACTTATTCAAACTGATTATGCTGCGGCCACTGCTCCATTGGAACAAAATACAGTCATATAAACTTAGTCCATTCCCCTGGCCAGCCTGCATAGAGAAATTGCCATTACAAGATATTTTATTCAATGACACCAGCAACATCGGGCAGATTAATTATAAAACAGAACAGTGAAACAGAAATTATATATCCTAGTTGCGCACATTTCTGTAGCAGTTTTGCACTGTTCTTGTTGAATGCTTCTGATATGCTTGGAGAGTTTCTTGATACAATCGTTCTGAAAATCTTGGGATCATCTATAGCTATTAGCTTAATACCATGAGTTTTATTAGATAGTTATTGATGACACCTAAGTGCTAGGAGACTTAGCAGAACTAACAAGTCAAATATTTTGGAGAAAATGGAAAACATATATCCACCAATCTGTGTAGCTAAGCCCTCGTGCAAGAAACCATTGGGCACGCATGCTGGAATCACTGTTCTATGGGTAGACACTCTAACACACCAATTAGACGATCCAGAGGGGATGAGACGAGTTTAGAATTGGAAACGGTACTTCAAAAAATGATGCTGGGTCAAGTATTACATGAGTACTAACGTGAGTATAGAGTATAATACAGCAACTTGGTTTTTGAAAAGCCGGGCAGAGTCTCAGGTAAGCCTATTGTTCCCCAAAGGCCGTGTGCAGTTACTGTTAACACACTTCCTTGCTTTCACCAGAGCCTTCAGGAGCTGTGACAGTGCTTGCAAATGTGATGCTCACGACAAGTCTCTCTGCCTCTAAAGCATGTCAAGAAAGCTGAACACTATTAATAATACTAATGGAGAGATTATCTTTACCTCTGATTTTTTTCTCCTTTGAAAATAAAAGTAGGAGGTTTGTTTTAACACCTTGCCCTTTCCATAAAGGTTGCAGGAAGCAATCGAGCCTCTCTGCAGAAGCCTTCCTTTTCAAGTTTTCCGCTTAATTAAAACACTGCATTTACTTGGTTAAGAGTGAATGCTTCGCTAGTATTTTTTAAAGATATAAACACAATAGTAATAAAATTAGTGGTAATCCTTTGCCAGAAGAAGAGCATATTTGTTAGACTGTACAGGCAAAGGGACAATTATGTACTTTTAAAGTACCCATTAAAGAGGGAACACTGTGTCGGAGGTTCCTTATTACAGCTGTCTCTTCTGCAAGAGAGCTGTCTCTTCTTCTACCATCAAGGCTATGTAGTAACCAATTAGACAGAATTAATGTACAAATTTATGCAGAAAAATATGTAAGCAAAATATTTAAAGACCATTCAGGAATGGAAAAAATAAAATTTTTAAGACAAAATAAATGGCTTGGATATGCAGGTATGCACTGCTTCTAAGCTGATAGGTGCTGTTTAATATAAACATGTTTAATAAATGACCAAAAGGATACTCCAACTAAGGTCCTTTTAAAAATGAGTTCCCAAAGTGCTCCATACCAATTTCAATGAGCTCTCCAAAATGGAAATATTTTTCATATTTTCAGGAAATATGACATTACACAGAATACATATTTTAAGAATGTCATAATTCTTTGGCAGAACTATCTCCCTGAGAACGTACAATAGAGCTCCCATTCTCTGTTGCACGAGAGCCATTTTATGCTCTCCCTCCCGTTTATGCTCTTTAAAGCTAAAATTTAAACAAATCATTTTATAAGACAAAAGTAGGAAGGTCAAATTGTTTTCCTTTATCTGGAATGGTTACTGAACCCTGGTGTTTGTCTTCTACACACATTGGCATTCTGCCTGCCTTTCCCTTTTGTCACGGATTTTAGCTATAAAGTGTGTTTGTCTTTAAAACTAAGCCTCACTGTGTCATATGTTCAACCCTGTTCCATACAACCCAACACAACTTATCACACTCTGACAGCTAATATTTAAAAGAGAACACACACGTATTTTGAGGTTTGATAACTGCTATCAATCTCGATAATGGGTATCCAATCCAAAATTGTGACAGATATCCAGTGGATTGAGCATCTAGCATGAGCAGCAAATGCTGGAGTAAATGAATCAGCGAGGCAACTACTTAGCACATATAATTAAAAATAAAACAAATAAATGCCACACAAATAATGGAAGCCTGAGAAATCTATGTCACAGCTACAAAATGCAACAAAGGATGAAACTTATAGACACTGATTTCTAATTTAACATCCTTATCTTTTGATTTTTTTCTTTTTAATAGGAAATTGTGACATTTTTCCTAAAGACTTTTTTTTATTGGTTAAAATTTCAGGATTTCCAGTTCAATTTGTCATTGCACTCTGTTCTCACAGAAGCTGCCAGCAGAGATATAGTGGGGCCTGAAACAGCATGGCTTTGATGCTTAGAAAATGTTCTCTTTTAACAAAGTAAATCAAGGTACAGTGACCTCCAAAAGCCAAATTGCAGAACAGAGCATAATGGGTAATGAAATGTAAATTGCCATGCATGCAATTGGGATGTTATTACAGCAAGACCAAATGGTAGTGGCTAATGACCTCGACATTTGATTTCTCGGTGCGTTTTATTTTATTTTTCCCTGATTTGAAAATATCTCTATCTGAGACAGTAGCTTTACTGTCTCAGTAAAGCCGATGAGTCTGAATAAAAAGTGTGAATGTCTACTGTACATTAAATCAACCAAATTTGAAGACAGCAGCTGAGTAGCCCCCAGATCACTCTAATGGACATATGTATACATATGTGTGTATATGGTACAATATGAAATCTCATTTTTAATTTAAAGATAAATTTTCTTATAAAATTATCGTCCTAAGGATAATGTGATGCATAAATATTTGGTTTTGGCCTTGAAATTATTTAGACACAGAAAAGAGAAAGGGGCATAGGCATAAATATATGTGTTCTGGTCTTAGAGTGACCATCCCACATTTAGTAGTAAATTATTTGGGAACTGAAAAGACCGCACTGTGTATTCTTAATAGTCATTTGTTCTAGGCAGTTCAGTTATTGAATATTGTAGCATCATTTTTGTACTTGAAATGAGTTTCACTACACTGCTGGTGCATTTTTGTTGAGGTGAAAATAAAATGAAAATGCTTCCCTATGAAGTCTTCCTATAACTCTAGTTAGGCTTTTAAAAATAAATCATAACAAGAGCTCCAAGAAAATATTTATTGCCCTTCCCAAGCATTAGGAGAAACGCTTGCTCTGGACCTGTCATTTAGAGAGAATCAAGATGCTACTGTTCACACATTGCTAGAAGAGTTGCTAAAGCATCGTCAAGAATAACATACCTGGAGAAAAGATTCAATTTTCTCTTAATTTATTAACAATTTAAAGTATTTAGAACTGATTGATACAAGTAATCATGAAGTAATTTTTATTGTGCTGAATTCTAGGGGGGGTTCAAAATAGCTTTATTTTTCCTGTAAGTTATATGATTTCTTAAATTATCAGATTACTTGTGTCACACTGGACCACCTCTCTAAAAATGACATTGAAATTCCTCTTGACTACTCAAAAATCTGTGTTTCCGCCATGTAATTATTTCTTCAGAAATTGATGTCATAGAGGAACTATATATATACACACTCCATTTTAAGTATTCTTGCTTTTATTTTATCTCAAGGTAATCAAATTGCGTATGAGGTCAACAAAAATTCTACTTAATGTTTTCTTCTTGTTAAATTGCCATTAGAGCAAAATGTTACTTCCTATTTTAATAATTGTAATCTGTAGGTAAAATTCATAGATGGAAGGAATATCCGTTACCTATACCGACTTCTATGCCTCATGTATGCTCACTTGGATTTATTTTATATCCCATTATTGGTTTAGTCCAAGACAAAATAAATTAAACAATGAATAGGCTACAGATATTTCCCATGGGGTAAGGGCATTTGATTTTATTTTCCCCTCTTCCTACATAATATTGCAATAAGCGTCTTTTGAAACTGTGGCAAACAGTCTATGTTGCTGCTCGTTCTTTTATTCCAAAATACAGCATATGCATAAGTAGGGTTGGACACGAAGCCTTTTTCATTAAACATGTTTGCACATTAAAATTACTTGGGTAAAATTTTGAACACATTTTGGTTAACATAACCCATGTGGATTCCTGCAGCACAGATAATCCCCTTGTACACTTTCTCAGAGAGACTGTAACAAAGGAGCAGCAATACAAACCAGAGAACAATTCGGCTTGATTTCCCTTTGCAGTCATTTTATCAGGACAAGGAATATTCCACAGTGGTGCCCAGATGAAGGCTGTATGCATTCCCCAGCATTGCATTGTTGAAGAAAATGAAAAACCTAATAGCATTTTGATGTATTCCAGTTAGGTTTTCCATTAAGAGAAAAAGGTGATATGTTCACACCATTTGTCAGGAAAAGAAGAAATGAAGAAAATGTTGACAATTTCATTACATTCTGGTTATGGGGTGATCTGAACTTACCTATTACAAGATAAAAAAAAGAAAACATTCCAGATATTATTAGTTGAAAATATTATTGTTTATAGTTACTTAAACGTGTGCTACAACTATAGAGTTGATACTGTATAAGCTCAGATTTAAAAGGAGATATTTTATATCATTTACAACCTTGCTCAAAAATTTGTATCCTTTTGAATGCCATAGCATCACACCAAGTCATGCCGGACATTTCTCTGATAAATCTAGCCCTGAAGAGGGGATATACAGATACTATAAAAATGCTTCTAAGTATATCACTCTTTTCTTGACCTATGTATTTATTTGGAAGATCTTTTTCCCACTTCTCATATTTTTTTTTTTCTTTTATTATTGACTATAGGACTTCTGGATTTTCTGCTGAGAATATTTCCCTAGGGAGAACAGTTGCTGTCCATTTAAAATCAAAGTTAAAAAACTGAACATTTTTTCCAAGGTGCCAGAGAGACAAGTGTAGATGCAATCTATTCAACTGGAAATTGAGTATAACACACAGAACTTTACTTCTATTTCTTGTACTAATTATTATTAACTGTGATATTAGGGGTTTTCAGATGAAAGCATATTTGCTGCATGTATGCTAAAGCATACTGACTAAAATACTATTTGATTCTGTGGTTTTGGAAAGAAAATTTATTAAAAATGTAGCAAGTATATATGTTAAAATATAAGAGCACATAAAGCTGCATCAACATAAGAATCTTTATCTGATTTTTAATAAAATGACTTGTTTGTTTTTATACATCATTAAATAGTGAATTTATTAAGTGCCGGTTACCTGAGGAGGGCCACGCGTATTAGTCATCTCTCACAAAATGTGTCCTAACAAATACTGCAGCACACGTGCATATGGCCTGGATCACTAACCAGTCCAGAGAGCACGGAAGGGTCTACTTGTGTGACAGTTAGGGGCAAGCTGATGGGTGAGTGGAAAACTGGGGGTATGGAAAGAGGCCGCAGAGAATGAAGAGCGGCAGAGGAACTAAGGTGGCTGTGAACTAATTTCCCTATCAGTATGGAAAGGCATATTCACTAACCTCTCTTCCTTCAGCTTCATAATACTTGTGCAGCGAATCATGTTAGAATATTTAAATTTTATTTGATATTCATCTTCTAAGGGCAAATATCAGACACACAGATTTCTAATCAAGAGGGGAACTCTGAAGGCCTTCTAGTTCATCCACAGTCCTCAGGTGGGCTGTGTGAGGCCCATTCAGAAACCAAGTACTGTGCCTGAAGAGGCTACTAGGAAATAAACCATCAGTTTTGTTTTCCAACCAACTGTACAGTAAATGTTAAAATATTGACTTCGTTACAAAGTAAAATGTTATTATTTCAAGTAAACCTCAGTTAACAGTGTTATACTGGTTTAAAAACATATAAGCTAAATATAGAATAGGAAATTTGGTTTCTTTGAAACTGTGATAGTAATAATATGCACCACAATTATAAATTAAATCACTTGCTTGACGTCATAAAGGTAGGAAATATTGACACATGTCTTGTTTTTAAGTCAATATGAGTTGATTTCTGAATGTAGCCAGTATGTTCATTCCCACAATAAAACCTAGATTCCAATTTGTAAAACTTTAAACAAGCTTAGAAAAATTATTTTTTTCTAATAAGCAATTATAGTAAAGCATCCATGGTAAACTTATTTAAATATTTTAAAAGTATATTCATTTAATGTCTGTAATGTTCTTTTGTTTTTCTCTCTTTATGTCCAGGTGAGTTTAAGTGGGAATCAAGTGAAGCAATTAAGAAAAAACAAAAATAGTGGAAAGTAGGCAAATTAAAGAGAGTTGGCATAAAGAAGATCAAAGACCAAATATTTATCACGTATTAGCATCATTGATATTTCGTGAAACAGAGTCTGTCAGACTATGTGACCCAACTTAAGGATTTTAATGTGCCCCTTTTTCTAAAATCTTCAGCTAAAGGAACTAAAATGTTGCATAGTCAGGACAAAATCTCATCATTGTGACAACCTCTCCAGTGTTCTTTCCTGGTTTCTCAGCAGGATCTTTAGGGCTCTTATTTTAAAAGTTGTGGGACTCTCAATTGTTAATTTGAACATCTATTTAATCTATAACACTTTTACTTGAATTTGCTATAGTGCAATTCTGCACTTGAAGGTAGGGCTTTGGAAATAATTTTTAAATTTAGTCATATTGCAAAAAGCTGGCTTTCAGAATGTTCTATCTCCAGAAGCAAATAAAATGATAAGTAAAGTCAAAGAAAGAGCTTTTCTGCATAATCTGCTTTTTTCCCAAAAATAAATTTATCAAGTTCTGCTTTCAAACAGAGGAAGAGAGAGAAGGAAAGAGAAAGAGAGAGAGAAATGACACATCCTAGAAAGCCTCTCAATTCTCTCTGCAAGGAAGAAATAAACAGCCAGTTCAAACAAAATAACTTCATTTTAGAGAATAAAATATAAGATCCAAACATTGCCAGGGACACTACTGATGTGCCATTGCAAGTGGGCAGCTTTCAGAGTTTTCTTGCTCCTGGCAGTTATCCCATCCATGGACAAAGGGAAAGTGAATTAGAGACATTACAGCAAAAGGGCCAGGATCAACTCTTTCAGCCCTTATTGTAACACCGTGTGGGAAACGCCAGGGCCTCCACCTTGGGAGAGTTATGGCTGCTGAGAGCACATGGCAGCCCTGGACTGGACACAGCACTAGTCTAGAGAATGCTGCTTCTTTCTTTTTCTCCACAATATCCTGTTTTCCATCAATGCTGTTGAGAACAAGAGGATTTTACATAAACCGGCAAAGTCATCTGTGACAGTCATCCATAATAAAAACTAGTATTTGTGGTGTACTCTACAATGTATGAAGCGTTCTCTTTATACATTATCTCTTTTCTTTCTGTGAGAAAAAAGTCATTATTACTATCATTATTTTGCAGATGATGACCATACTGAATGCCAAAGAATTTAAGTGAATCCAAGTCCGTAAACCACTTTTCCCACTCCATTACCTAGATATTAGATTGTACTTCTGATTACCTGTCATCATGTTACTGAATTCTAGGATATCTTAAGCCCTGTTGCTACTATCAATGGGATGTGGTGTAGTCTATGGAAAATTATTTTAAACAAAATAGCACTTATTCAAACAGAATATTCCCAATTCTCAGTATAGCAACTTTTGTGGAGAACCATGGGAAGCGAGACATTTAAAAGTAATTGTAGGAAAAGGAGAGTAATTTGGTGTATTTCCATCTTGTGGCAAACTCTGTTTTTCCCCACAATGTGTGAGATCAGAATTTACATTGTCAATGTATTTGAGACACAGCTGATTTAAATATTTTTCTTTAGCAATATCCGAAGGTGTTATTTCACTCCAGATTTTTAAAAAAGCAACAAAGATTAATTGATAATGCTTCATCTAAATAGCATCATATAGGAGAGGGCGGAGTCAAGATGGCGGCGTAGGCAGACTCTGAACTCACCTCCTCCCGTGGACACAGCCAATTTACAACTACTCGTGGAAAAATTGCCCCTGAGACAGAACTGAAAACTGGATGCGAGGAACTCCTGCAACAACAGACAATCCTAACTGAGGTGGAAGAGGCAGAGACTCCCTTCTGGAGAGGAAAAACGCCGCCTTCACAAGCCGCCAGCTTCACGGCCGCCGGGAGCAGCTCACAGGTACGCAGCCTCCCTGGAGGCGCGGGGCCCTGAGCCGGGAGCGCCCCCGCTGTGGGCATTTTGTGGACCCAGAACAATCGAGACCAGCGGCATAATATCTGACTGTGCCTGCTACTAAAGCATTGGGGAGGACCCCCAGAAACCCCGGTTCACAAAGAAACTAAAACTGGCTCTTAAAGGGCCCACGCGCAAACTCACCCGTTCCAGAAAGCATCCTAAAATCACCAGAAAGAAAGGTGCACAGTGCTTCGGTGACAAGAGACTCACCTAATAGGCCCTGAGTGCATCTCAGTGAGGGGTGAGACCTCTCCAGGGACTGGGACATTGGTGGCGGCCATTGTTGTGGCCTGGTGTGGGCGTGCTGACACAGACGCCATTGGAGTTCTCCCTGGGGCCTGCTAGCCCAGGTCTGCCCCACCCGCTAGAGCACCGATTTAATCCAGCTCAGCCAGGGCAGGCAGCCCACCCTAGAGACTGGCCCCACCCAACAACAAGCCCTCAGGCAACGTGTGGGCCTGCATAGATTGGTGACTGGATTCTCTGTAGCCTGGCAACTGAGCTGACTTGAGCGGGGCAGGGTGTGCACAAGGAGCGGTTGGAGAGTGTGGGGTGGTGGCGGAGTGTGTGGGGCTCCCGCCGTGGAGAGACTGGGTCCGCTTGGGGAGGTCGGGGCACTCACACGGGGCAGGACTGTGTTGACTGTGTGTGTGGACCTGTGGGCAACAGGGCTTGTCAGCTGCAGAAGACTTGTGCTTCTCAAAGACCCACATAGGAGGTTTGCTCCACCTTCCAAAGCCTGAAACAATTGGGTGCTCCTGTGCCTGAGGGCAGCCCCACCCAGCTGCAATCCTCAGAGAGCTGACAAGAGACCTAATAGGCTAGAGGTTTACAACAATTCTAAGGCCCTGAGCCTAACAACCTGCCACACTGGGGGCCTACTCACTTAAAAGAAATACTGCAACACAAATGTGGTATTAGAACTTGCAGCCAACTGTGCTGGGGCTCCCCACACCTGATAAAGAGACTGAAGGGCCCACAACAACTACAAGCAGCTGAGCATTACAACAGCTGGCCAGGAGCATAACTCAGCCTCCCTGGGCGCCTATAGGGAGAGCTAACAGGCCACAACAGAAGGACCCACGTAGCCCACATAGGGGCCACCCCTGGAACATTGAGAACTGAGGGAAGCACACTGGAAGCCTCCTAAGCCATCACTTACATAAGGTCACCTATCCAAGAGCAGGAGACGTAGCTGACTTACCTAATACGTAGATACAAGCACAGGGAAAGAGGCAAAATAAGGAGGCAAAAGAATACATTCCAAGTAAGGGAACAGGACAAAACCCCAGAAAAGGAACTAAGTGAAACAGAAATGAGCAACCTACCTGACAGAGAGTTCAAACTAAGAGTGTTAAGGATGCTCACTGATCTGGGGAGAAGAATAGATGAACTCAGTGAGAATGTCAACAAAGAAATGGAAGATATAAAAAAGAACCAATCAGAAATGAAGAATACAATACTGGAAATGAAAAACTCATTAGAGGGACTCAAAAGCAGAGTAGAGGATACAGAAGAACGGATCAGTGAGCTGGAAGAAAGACTAGAAGAAATTACCCAAGGTGAACAGGTAAAAGAGAAAAGAATTAAAAAGAGTGAGGACAGTCTAAGGGACCTCTGGGACAACATCAAGCACACTAACATCCGTGTTATAGGTGTCCCGGAAGGAGAAGAGCGAGACAAGGGGGCAGAGAATCTATTTCAAGAAATAATAGATGAAAACTTCCCTAACCTAAGGAAGGAAACAGACATCCAGGTACAGGAGGCACAGAGAGCCCCAAACAAGATAAACCCAAAGAGGCCCACACCAAGACACATCATAATCAAAATGTCCAGAATTAAAGATAAAGAGAGAATCCTAAAAGCCGCAAGAGAATGTCAAGCTACATACAAAGGAAACCCCATAAGGCTATCAGCTGACTTCTCAGCAGAAACCTTACAGGCTAGAAGAGAATGGCACGATATATTTAAAGTGGTAAAAGGAAAAAACTTACACCCAAGAATACTCTACCCAGCAAGGTTATCGTTCAAAATGGAAGGAGAGATCAAAATTTTCCCAGATAAGCAAAAATTAAAGGAGTTTGTCACCAAGAAACCAGTGTTGCAAGAAATGTTAAAGGGACTGATTTAAGGTGAAAAGAGAAGACCACAAATAGGAAAAATTATCTATTTCCACGATTAGAACGTAATGGATACAAATGCACAAAAAAGAGGTTAGATATGATATCAAAAACATAAAAGGAGGGAGGAGGGGAGTTAAAGAGTACAGCTTTCAGACAGAGGTCAAACTAAAGTGACCATCAATTCTGTATAGAAGAAGTAAGGAACAGAGAAGGACTACTAACACACTGAGGAAAAAAAAAAAAGTTAAAAAATGGCAGTAAGTACATACTTATCAATAGCTACTTTAAACGTCAATGGACTAATTGCCCCAATTAAAAGGCATAGGGTGGCTGACTGGATAAAAAAACAAGACCCATATATATGCTGCATACAAGAGACACGCTTCAGACCTAAAGACACTCACAAACTGAAAGTGAAGGGATGGAAAAAGATACTCCATGCAAATAGCAATGAAAAGAAAGCTGGGGTAGCAGTACTCATATCAGAAAAAATAGACGTTAAAACAAAAACTGTAAAAAGAGACAAAGAAGGGCATTACATAATGATCAAGGGAACAATCCAACAAGAGGATATAACACTTGTAAATATCTACGCACCCAATGTAGGTGCACCTAAAATATATAAAGCAATTATTAACAGACATAAAAACAGAAATAGACAGTAACACAATAATAGTAGGGGACTTTAACACTCCACTTACACCAACGGATAGATCATCCAAACAGATCAATAAGGAAACATTGGCCTTAAATGACACCTTAGAACAGATGGACCTAGTAGATATATACAGAGCATTCCATCCAAAAACCGAAGAATACACGTTCGTTTCAAATGCACATGGAAGATTCTCCAGGATTGATCACATATTAGGCCACAAAACAAGTCTCCATAAATTTAAGAAGATTGAAATAATACCAAGCATCTTTTCTGACCACAACGGTATGAAACTAGAAATCAACTATAGGAAGAAAATCAGAAAAGCCACAAATACATGGAGATTAAACAAAATGCTACTGAACAACGACTGGGTTAACGAAGAAATCAAAGAAGAAATCAAAAAATACCTGGAGACAAATGAAAATGAAAATACGACATGCCAGAATTTATGGGATACAGCAAAAGCGGTTCTAAGAGGGAAGTTTATAGCGATACAGGCCTATCTCAACAAACAAGAAAAATCTCAAATAAACAATCTAAAAATGCACCTAAAGGAACTGGAAAAAGAAGAACAAACAAAGCCCAAAATCAGTAGAAGAAGGGAAATAATAAAAATCAGAGCAGAAATAAATGAAATAGAGACCAAAAAAACAATAGAAAAAATTAATAAAACCAAGAGCTGGTTCTTTGAAAAGATCAACAAAATAGACAAACCTTTAGCTAGACTCACCAAGACAAAAAGAGAGAAGGCACAAATAAGTAAAATCAGAAATGAAAGAGGAGAGGTTACAACAGACACCTCAGAAATACAAAAGATTATAAGAGAATACTATGAAAAACTATATGCCAACCAATTCGACAATCTGGAAGAAATGGATAAATTCTTAGAATCATACAACCTTCCAAAACTGGATCAAGAAGAAGTAGAGAATTTGAATAGACCAATCACCAGTAAGGAGATCAAAACAGTAATCAAAAACCTACCCAAAAATAAAAGTCCAGGACCAGACGGCTTCCCTGGTGAATTCTACCAAACATTCAAAGAAGACTTAATACCCATCCTTCTCAAACTCTTCCAAAAAATTGAGGAGGGGGGGAAGCTCCCTAACTCATTCTACGAAGCTGACATTACCCTGATACCAAAACCAGACAAGGACAACAGAAAAAAAAGAAAATTACAGGCCAATATCACTGATGAACATTGATGCAAAAATCCTCAACAAAATACTAGCAAATCGCATACAACAATACGTTAAAAAGATTATACACCATGATCAAGTGGGATTTATTCCAGGTATGCAGGGATGGTTTAACATTCGCAAATCAATCAACGTAATACACCACATTAATAAAATGAAGAACAAAAATCACATGATCATCTCAATGGATGCAGAGAAAGCATTTCACAAGATACAGCATCCATTTATGATAAAAACTCTGAATAAAATGGGTATAGAAGGAAAGTACCTCAACATAATAAAGACCATATATGAGAAACCCACAGCTAATATCATCCTCAATGGTGAAAAACTGAAAGCTATCCCTCTAAGAACAGGAACCAGACAAGGATGCCCACTGTCACCACTCCTATTTAACATAGTATTGGAAGTCCTAGCCAGAGCAATCAGGCAAGAGAAAGAAATAAAAGGGATCCAAATTGGAAAGGAAGAAGTGAAACTGTCACTATTTGCAGATGACATGATTTTATATATAGAAAACCCTAAAGAATCCACCAGAAAACTTTTAGAAGTAATAAACGAATATGGTAAAGTTGCAGGATACAAAATCAACATACAAAAATCAGTTGCATTTCTGTACACTAACAACGAAGTAGCAGAAAGAGAAATTAAGAATACCATCCCATTTACAATTGCAACAAAAATAATAAAATACCTAGGAATAAACTTAACCAAAGAGGTGAAAGATCTGTACACCGAAAACTATAAAACATTTCTGAAAGAAATGGAAGAAGACACAAAGAAATGGAAAGATATTCCGTGCTCTTGGATTGGAAGAATTAACATAGTTAAGATGTCCATACTTCCTAAAGCCATCTATAGATTCAATGCAATCCCTATCAAAGTTCCAACAACATTTTTCACAGAAATAGAACAAAGAATCCTAAAATTCATATGGAACAACAAAAGACCCCGAATAGCTAAAGGAATCCTGAGAAAAAAGAACAAAGCTGCAGGTATCACACTCCCTGATTTCAAAATATACTACAAAGCTATAGTAACCAAAACAGCATGGTACTGGCACAAAAACAGACACACAGATCAATGGAATAGAATTGAAAGCCCAGAAATAAACCCACACATCTATGGACAGCTAATCTTTGACAAAGGAGCCAAGAATATACAATGGGGAAAAGAAAGTCTCTTTAACAAATGGTGTTGGGAAAATTGGATAGCCATATGCAAAAAAATGAAAGTAGATCCTTACCTTACACCATACACAAAAATTAACTCCAAATGGATTAAAGACTTGAATGTAAGACCTGAAACTGTGAAAGTTCTAGAAGAAAACATAGGCAGTACGCTCTTCGACATTGATCTTAGCAACATCTTTTCAAACACCACATCTGACCGGGCAAGAGAAACAATAGAAAAAATAAACAAATAGGACTACATCAAACTAAGAAGCTTCTGCACAGCAAAGGAAACCATCAACAAAACGAAAAGACAACCTAACAATTGGGAAAAGATATTTGCAAACCATACATCTGATAAGGGCTTAATCTCCAAAATATATAAAGAACTCATGCATCTCAACAACAAATAAACTACCAACCCAATTAAAAAATGGGCAAAAGACCTGAACAGACATTTCTCCAAAGAAGATATACAGATGGCCAACAGACACATGAAAAGATGTTCAAAATCACTAACTATCAGGGAAATGCAAATCAAAACTACAATGAGATATCACCTCACGCCCGTCAGAATGGCTATAATTAACAACACAGGAAACAACATGTGTTGGAGAGGATGTGGAGAGAAGGGAGCTCTCATACACTGCTGGTGGGAGTGCAAACTGGTGCAGCCACTATGGAAAACAGTATGGAGATTCCTCAAAAAATCAAGGATAGAACTACCATATGATCCAGCTAATCCACTGTTGGGTATTTATCCAAAGAACATGAAAACACCAATTTGCAAAGGTACATGCACCCCTGTGTTCATTGCAGCCTTATTCACAATAGCCAAGACTTGGAAGCAACCTAAGTGCCCATCAAGTGACGAATGGATAAAGAAGCTGTGGTATATATACACAATGGAATACTACTCAGCCATAAGAAACGATGAAATCCAGCCATTTGTGACAACATGGATGGACATTGAGGGTATAAGACAAAGTGAAATAAGTCAGAGGGAGAAGGCCAAATACCGTATGATTTCCTTCATTAAGTAGTAGATAATAACAACAATAAACAAACACATAGGGACAGAGATTGGATTGGTGGTTACCAGAGGGGAAGGGGGGAGGGAGGAGGGTGAAAGGGATAATTGGGTACATGTGTGTGGTGATGGGTTGTAATTAGTATTTGGGTGGTGAACATGATGTAATCTATGCAGAAATAGAAGTACAATGATGTACACCTGAAATTTTTGTAATGTTATAAACCAATGTTACTGCAATAAACAAAAAATTTAAAAAAAAAATAAATAGCATCATATAAAACTTTTGCCTTGGTTAACGTAAACGTAATGAAATTGTAAGCAGCACTAAATAATATACGATCTTAACCTCCAGGTCCTTCTCACTTAGTATCTAGTGAAAATTGTAGCTAGAGATGGGCACACGAGGTATCTGTGTGTGGTCCTGTTGAAGCTCTTTTTTTAATTAAATGTCTCTGGATCATTATCAGTGAAAAAATCTTGTAAAGTCACGGAAGAGATGCAGTGGTCACAGCAGAAGTTTCCAGAAGAGGAAAGTAACAGCTGGTACGTACCACTGAGGGAGATAATCAGCCTGAGAGTATACCACTACTTATCACCTACTGTCTCATCAGTCCATGCTGGTGAGAGGTGGACACCTGAGGCGTTGTTATTGAGTAATTCTGCACAGTACAAAAGAACGGGAATATGTATATATACAATTTAGATATAAGCACATATACAAAGATGAGTACATGTGGCTCTTGGGGTTTTCCTTTAATCTACATAGTATGTTTCTGTGCTTCACAGGTAGGGGGACCATATATCCAGTTTGTGCTGATACTTCTAGCGTCCCATCGGTTAATGGTCTCTTTCTTTCTCAAAAGTGTCATAGATCAGACAAAATAATATGTACACACTCTGTTCATGGGAGTTAAGGAAAATAATTCAGCGCTTGGAGTTTAAAGAGCTACTTATTAACTTTAATGTAAAGGCTTTTTAAATAGAAGAACATCAGGATGAGTGGAAATAATTGGTGAATCAAATCAGGGTGGAAACAAATTCTAAATAAAAGTTTAGACTTCACGTGGAATACAGTAGACCCCTATGCTTGAGTTCCTTGGGTATCTGAATACAAGAAGCAACTCATCACAGGGAGGAGATTCAATTTGTCTTATCCTGTGCAGCAAATTTTAAGGCAAGAAACTGAATTTAGTGGTATAATTTTGTGTGTAGGAGTGAAATGTGTGACTAAATCAGTAGATACTGGCCAGATATCCTCCTAGTTCATGACCAGAACATCTAAGAGAGCCGTGTGGGTCAGTGGCTTAGAACAGCAATGCACACATTTACAAATGTGTTTCACTGAATGAACAGTAAACAGACCTTTCAGAAACATATACATATTTGGAAATAGAAATAATAAATCACTTCTAACACAGCTAAATTGAGTTTCACACGTACTTGGACAGTGTCAACCTGGGTATTGAGATTTACAACAGTTTTCTATTTGCATAACATGCCCCAAAGTGTCTTTGAAGTTAACTCAATGTAATCTTGACACCCAGGAGTTAGTTTATCATCTCATTAGGGCAGATCACCAATTATGTTCTGAGAAAACCAAGAAGGTTGGACTGAGGCATGGGTCACCTAAAAAAAGTTCATCAGGATAAAGGAAAAATAAAGTTTAAATGTAGCCCACAGGTCTGTGGTCTCAGAAACATCTACTCATTTAAAACAGGGCCACTGTCTCCACCCACAAGGATTTGCTAAGTTGTTTCTGGGAGTTCTCAGAATCTCATTGCAGTCAAGCATGTGTTGGTGGCTCTGTTCTTCCTCTCCTGCTTTGTCTCCTGCTTGTCTGCATACTCCATGAACAAAGCCACTTGGAGAGCCCCAGATGCTGCCACTACACATCTTGGGATCATCAATATGTAAACCCAGTTGCTACATTCTGATATTCCCAGAGCCTCCATTCCTGGGGCAAATGGAACAGTACTGGGTTTTGGAAGGGCAGGAAAAAATAATGTTTTCAGCTTCTGAGCCCCCTTGACTAGTTCTGGCTGCGTCTTCCTTTAACTTCTCATCTTTATAGTGTATTAAAATCCACGTCAAGACAGTTAGCGTGCTGCAGAAGCCTTTCTATTCTGGTTCATACTTCTGTTTTCCTTTTTTTCAACACGATGCCTCACTGCTAGCATGAGAGAACATCATCTCTCTTCATCAAATCTCCCGTTCATATATGAATGTATAGAAATACATTCTGGCACTTGTTTGAAAGGACAAGGGGATGGTATAGCTTACACTAGTTAACAGAAAGTCAAAAGTACTTTGTGATTCAAGAATATGAACACATCTTCAGTAAAAAACTACGTGGTACATAAAAGTGAATTTTACAGATATATAAGATTCACCATTTAGTACCAACCTGTTTACAGATTGAGATAGGCCCCCACAATCTGTGTATCTAAAACTATTATTTTCTGCTTTGATAATATTTTTTAAATAGACTGTTCAATTTCCTGATTTTTTAAATAGAATACAGTAAACAAAATGTAATTTTTGGCTGATTATGAAATATATTATTTCATTCTTATTACCATAATAAAGAGATACCATTAAGAGACTTTCCACATCAGTAGGTTTTATCAAATGGTATTTAGTTAATATTGTAGACCTGAACTATGAACCTACATAAGAAATTGTAAGTTGTTTCTCTTTCTGTGACTGTATGCTGCCCACAGATATATTTTGTTTGAAACACATTGAAAAAATAAGAAGAAATAATTAGAATATTCAACATTTCAAAATGAGAGACTTGGGAAGCACTGCTGAAATAACAGAATATTCCACTCCTCCTTCCAAAAGATCCACTCCTCCGTAGAAACAACAAGAACAGTGGCAAAAATTGTCAAAATTAACATTTTTAGAACTCTGGAAATTAACCAAAGATTTGCAACAATTCAAAGAATGTTTTCCCAAGAAAAACAGCTGAATCTGTGTAAGAAGAGAGAATATTATGGCATTTTACCTTGTCCTATTCTCACCTTTTTCTCCCCAAGTCCGTGGGAGTCTTGAAAACCAGAAGCCTTGCAACCAAGGCAGATGTAAAAGCTAGCAGCTTAGCAGTCACTGCAGAGCCAAGCGGGATTAGAAACCTCCCCAAAACCCCATCCTCAGAGAATTGTCAATATTTGACATTTCTCTAGCATCTTGGAAAAGCACCATCCGGAGGACTTATCTTTATCTGATCTGAATCAGAGCTTGTTCAGTGGGAAAAGCCCTTCCTACAGAGTGTTGAGCAAAACAAACAAACATAGCAATTGCTTAACATCACAGATGCCTGAGGTGGTAATATGACATAGGGAAAATAAAAGGCTGGCCAAAACATTTAAAAGGAATGGTTGGGGAATGAGATGCCCATCGGTGTCTTTGGAAAACTCTGACTTACTTCTGTGGATATAGAATTCCATGCACATGTGTAAGGCTATATGCATGCCCAGGAAAGACCTAAGAAGGTCCTAATCTCTCATCCCTGACTAAATCTCAAGGATCTACCCAAGCAGAAAAGGAGGTTACAGCAGAGCTGTAAATTGCTGGCATGTTGATAGTGAGCCCCAACACACACAGAGGTCCTTGGTTAAAGGTTGGGAGTCTTCAAGTTTCAAGGTATTAAGGAAATCTCAGTCAAAGCATCAGCTCATTACTGAACCAACTGACAGAGACTTCAATGGCTGCCCATGACAAACATATAGGCTTATAATTAGTTCAGAGAAGTCGCTGAATAAACAAATGGGAACAAAAACATCAACGACAAAGAGCAACAACAACAAACCCTGAAGGAGGGGAGGAAATATGATCTCCAGAGCTGTCACATTACATTATTTAAAATGCTCAGTTTCAACAACAAAAATGAGACGTACAAATAAATAGGTAAGTATTGCCCATTCCCAGGGGGAAAAAAATCAATAGAAATCGTTCTTGAGGAAGCCTACAGGATGAACTTACTACACAAGAATTTAAATTGGCTATTATAAATCTGTTCAGAAAACCAAAATAAACCCTGTCTAAAAAATTAAAGTACAAGAACAATATCTCACAAATACATATTATCAATGAAGAAACATAAATTATAAAAAAGAACCAAATAGAAATTCTGAAGTTGAAAATATCAATGATTGACATGGACAATTTGCTAGAGCAGCTCAACAACACCTTTGAGCTGGCAGAAGAAAGAATCAGCAAACTCGAATACAAGACAATTGAGATTACCCAGTCTGAGGAACAGAAAAAGAAAATTGAAAGAACTTCAGAGATATGCAGTGAACCAGCTAGCACAACAACATACACATAATAGGATTCTCAGAAGGAGAGATGAAAAATAAAGAAGCAAAAAGAATACTTAAAGAAATAATGACCAAAAACTTCCCAAATGTGATAAAAAACATCCAAGAAGATTCATGAACTTCAATTAAGATAAACTAGAGATCCACACCTACACAAATTATAGTCGAAGCATTGAAAGTAGAAGACAGAGAAAATCTTCAAAGCAGCCTAAGAAAAGTTATTTAACATGTACAAGAATCCTCAATAATTTTAACAGTTGATTTTGCATCAGTAATCATAGAGGCCAGACGGAAGTGGAATGACATTCAAAGTGCTAACTAAAAATAATGTCAACCAAGAATCTGATATTCATCAAAACTATTCTTCAAAAACAAAGATAAATTTAAAACTTCCACATAATTTGTTGTAAGCAGTCTTGCTCAACAAGAAATGTTAAGCGGAATCCTTCAGGCAGAAATGAAAAGGCGTTAAACAGAAACTAAATCCATACAAATAAATAAAGAGCAGCAATAAAAATAGGTAGATAAAAAACACAGCATAAATGTATGTTTGTTTGCAATACTTTTCTTGTTCCATATGATTTAAATGTCAACTACATAAGATGATAATTATATATCTGTATGGATGAATTTAGAATGAATGAAGATGTACTTTATATGACAAAAGTAACACAAAGGTCATGGATAAAATGGAGCTAAATTGGATTCAATTTTGTGTATATTTTTCCAGTGAAATTGATATCAATTAAACTAGACAAATTTCTTGAACAACACAAACTTCTGAAATTGACTCAAAAAGAAGAAAATCTGAATAAATCTATAATAATAAGTAATTATATTAGTAATTAAACTATTTCCCACCAAGTTATGCCTGTGGTGTCACAGATAAATTCTATCAAACATTCAAAGAATAAATAATACTAATCATTTTAAATCTATTCCAAAAAATAGAAGAGGAGGGAACCCTTCCTAACTCGTTCTGTGGGGCCAGGATTGCTCTAACACCAAAACCAGACAATAGCATTGCAAGAAAAGAAAACCACAGACCAATATTCCCTATAAATATAAGAGCAAAAATTTTCAATAAAATACCAGGAAACCAAATCAAGCAATATATAAAAAAGATTATACATTATGACAAAGTAAGATTTGTTCCTGGCATCCAAAGTTGGTTTAATATCTAAAAAATTAATAAATATAATATATCGTATTAATAGAATAAAGGACAAAATGTCATGATCATTTCAGTATGTGCGAAAAATCATTTGACATAATCCAAAATATTTTCATTAAAAAACTCACTCAGAAAACTAAGAATAATCCTCATTCCCCATTTAAAAAATTAAAAAAAAAAAAAACTACTAGAACTAGGACAATAACAACTGTTGGCAAGGATGTTAAGAAATGGGAACCATAATACATTGCTGGTGGGATTTTAAAATGAGGCAGCCATTCTGGAAAAGAGTTTGTCAGTTCCTCAAAATATTAAACATTGAGTTACCATATAACCCAGAAATTCTATTCCTAAGTATATACCAAAAGAAATGAAAACATGTGTCCATATGAAAACTTGTACAAGAATATACATAGCAGTATTATTCATAATAGTCCAAAGTGGAAACAATCCAAATGCCCATCAACTGATGAATGGATTAAAAGAATGTGGTATATCCATACAATGGTATATTACTTAACAAAAAAACACAAAGTACTGATACGTGCTATAGTGCAGATGAATCTTGAAAACACTGTGTTCAGCTGTAGCGAGTTTGAAGAATTTCAGAGCTGGGAAAGAAAAACTATATGACTATGAGGTAACAGTAGCACAAAATGAGTTTTATCTAAGCAACACTTTGATAGGTTTGAATTTGAGGGTGTGGTGGGGATAGGAGTCCCTAACTGTATGAAACTTTTCAGAGGCTGTGTTATGGAAACTATCACCCAAAAGAGGAGAAGGGCAAGAGAACTCACAGAGGAGAGGAGCGGAATCAGAGAGGGGAGTTTACGTGTCTAGGTGGTGTTGCTCAGCAGCATCTGGGAGAGTTTGGATGAGAAATCTCTGAAGGGTAACAGTGGCTTGGGGTCATTATAGCCCTGGGGTTTATCTTATCTATGGCTCCCTGATGTTGGGTGTAGTTTCATTGGGTATGCAAAGCAGACAGACTCTAAATGGTTAAACATCTGTTTATTTGGGCTATATTTAAAACAACGGGGTGTGTAAGAATTTGAGATTAATGCCATTGAGCTTTTGAACTAACAAGTGCCAGCGTGTTATGAAGAAGCAAATAACATAAGGCTAATCTATAGAGGCTACAAGTAAAAGAAGCCAGTGACAAAAGACCACATATTATATGATTCCATAAATGTCCACAATAGGCAAATCTATAGAGACAGAAAGTAGATTAGTGGTTGTCATTGCCATGAATTGGGTGGAGAGAGAAATGGGAATTGATTGCTAACGGGTATAGGGTTTCTTTTTGGTGTGATGAAAAAGTTCTAAAATTGGATAGTGGTGATGGTTGTACACCACTTTGAATATACTGCAAAACAGTGAGTTTTACACTTCAAAAGGATGAATTTTCTGGTAGGCTAATTATATATCAATAAAGGTGGCATATAAAAAGAGAGACTTCTAAAAATTCATTTTTCTAGTTGTTTTTCTCTAGAACACAATTATTTCAAAAATTGGCATAGGCTTTATCTCACTGCCTCTTTTAAATGTGACATCTTCTCATCGGTTTTCCACAGTGTCCACTTAGCCTTGCTTTACCCGTTTATGTTACCTGCCTACCGCCTGAACAGATTTGAGTTTGTAGTTCTTAATCTACTTATTGGCCTTTTCTCCTTTCATTTCTTTTTGTCTCTTTTAAAAAAAAAAAAAACTTTTATTCAACATTTTATGCTCTCAATCTCAACTATTGTTCTTATAGTCTCTCCCATATTTTATCATTTAGTAATATAATTTTACTTTAACAGCATTATAACAAAAAGTTGGAAAGGTCTGTGAATCTTACAATTAATAACTTTTTTTAAAAAAAATTTAATGTCTTTTAACAAAAGAGCATAGAATTGTAGAGCAAAATAAGATTTCAATGATATCATTGTAATGAACTTGTGAAAGATACCTTATCTTTCTTTATTTCGATTCAATGTCAATTCAAACCTATTCATCTAAACATTTGTGATTATGAATTGAAAAGAATTAAGTAGGAGAACTAAAATAAAAATAGAATAAATTATAAATGAATTGAAATAATTAGATTTGATGAAAGAAAACTGAAAGTGCCAGACAACTTGATATAAATGTAATTAATATGCCAAATATTTTACCACCATTATTAATCAATTAAAATACTGAAAGTGAAAAACAGGCAATCTTCTCCCTTTTGGGTTGGGGTAGCAGGACCTTTTCATTCCTCAGAACAGCTCAGGTGCATATTAAATACCCTCTCTTCTCTCTCATATTATTTGGTAACAAGGCTCCATGACGGTCCTCAATGATCTCTGCCTCCTGGTATTCACGCACGTGGGTGGTGCCTCCCACAGGGAAAAGGACTGATGTATGTGACTGAAAGGATCTGTTGAATTGATGGAGTGTCACTTTCGAGGCTAAGTCATAAAAAACGTTATAGCTTACACCTTGCTCTCTGGGAGTAGCCAGATGCCAGACTTCAAACAAGTCCTATGGAGTGGCCCACCTGGAAAAATCGAGTTCTGCTGACACCAGTACCAACTTGCTATGTGAGCCACCATGTAAGCAAATCTTCTAGCCCCAGTCAAGCTTTCAGTTGATCACAGCTCCAGTCAGCATCTTGAAATCCCATGAAAAGCCCTGAGGCAGAACCACTCCAACCAGCTGCTCCCAAATTTCTGACACACATCTGTGAGAGATAATAAAGACCTATTGTTGTTTAAGCCATTAAATTTTGGGATAAAGCTATAGATAACTATTTTGTTCTAAAGCTACAGATAACTAATATAGAATTTGTTACCTGACATTGAGGTGCTTACTACCATAACAAAACCTAAAAATTTGTGTGTGACTTTGGGAGAGAGGCATAGGTAAAACCTGGAAGAATCTTAAATGAGTGATAGTGAAAGCCTAAGGAACCTCGCAGAGACTATTAGCTTCTGCTGAAGGCCATCAAGAAGTCTGCCAGTGAGGACTTAGAGGAAAGTGAGTAAAATGTTATTGAAAATTATAAGAAATAGAATTCTCGTTATGTAGTGGCAGAAATTTAGCAACATTACTGCCTGTGGTAATATGGAAAGTAGATAATGTGTCTAATAAATTAATTGTCTTAGAAAATATTTCCAGGCAGAGTTTTAAAGGTGTTTCCCAAATGCTTCTTGCTGCTTAGAGTAAAACATGTGATGAGAGTGATAAGCTAAAAGAAGGACTATTACACATAAAGGAGCTGGAACTTGCTAACTGAAAATTTCCAATTTTGCCAGATGGTAAAATATACTACAATTAAGAAATAATTTTTGGACAAGAACAAATCCAGGGAACTGTTTGGAAAATGGGGTGAGATGAAGCCAAGTGTGTGGTTATAAAATATTTGTTAAGATCTCAAAATAACCAAAGACAGTACCTGAGCAAAACATTCAGATAAACATATGGCTCCCAAGAAATTTAAGAGTTTTGAGTTTTGTCATTCAGTAACCTTCACAGAAGCCCCAAAAAGAGAGTACTTATTTTGAAACACTTGTGACTATAACATTTTTATCAACTGAGTGAACCCCAAGAAGATTCATAGGAGACTTACAGACTTTTTAAAAGAATTGTTTGCACAGAAGCACCGTCAGCTTGGAATGAATGGAGAAGAGAAATTAAAAAATGAAAAAAGCCTTTTGGAATCCAAAATTTCTACAACAAGAAAGCTTATTTATAAAGCTACTCAGATGCAAATATGGCCTATTTCTCATGGTAAAGAAAGAATAAATTAGAGAGAAGAACCAAGAAAGAAGAAGAGTCACAAGCAATGAAAACTCAGGCCTTAAGTCCTAATGAAAGAACTGTCAAAATATTTCCCACTGGGTGTGAGAACTAATGTGGACCAGTAACTTCTGTGTGACTCCTGTTTGTTCCAGTTTTTAACAGAATAATCTATAGCAGTTATCTTATATCTGCTGCATTATTGTATTTTGGGTTTATGGGGAAAGAGTATTTGTCTCTTTAGTTCACATGGTTTCAGATTAAGAAAATTTGTACTCTAGGAACTGACTAACCTCCATTTGTCTGCAAAATTATTCATAAATTGAAATCATTAATTACCATTGAGCAATCCATAACACACTTGGCCAGTTACAAAATAAGAACATTCTTTTACTTCATTGCCACGCACAGCAACATTTTATTTTTTGTTCTGTGTATCCATCAGCACAGTTTGGTCATAATTAGCCAGAACCCAAACACAAACTGTCTTTTAAAAAAAGAGAAAAAGAGAATAGTGTTCAGTTAACTTAAAATCCCAGACATAGGGTTGGCTTTGGGCATCTCCAGGGTTTCAATTTTCTTTTGATTCCAACCTTCCATTTTTTGAGTTTCATCTTAAAATAGTCTCTCTTTATAGTCAAAAGCAGCATTCAGAGAAACGTTGTTCCTCATTCACTTTCCATAGGAGAGCTCATTGACTCTAAATTCCTAAGAGTGGAAAGACTTAAGTTTCATACCCACCCTGGAGACAGGGAAACAGAATGTATGGATTGGATTAGCTTAAGCTGTGTATGGTTCTCTGCTGGAAGAGAGTAATGGTGGTAAGAAGTCTGCTCAGCTTCTATATGAAATTCTAGATTTCTAAAAAATTGGGGGATGCACAGTTGAAGATTATACTTTGACCTTTTGTTGCACCTTAAAGTTTTTCAATTGTCTTTGCTAATGAGAGGGCTCATTTTTGACCTTGTGGGTTATTTCTTGGATCTGAACAATGGACATGGATTCTTGGATCAAAGGAGAAATGATTCGGATATTACGTGGTTTAAATATGATTTCAGCATTTTCTCCTCAGTCTTGATCTGCTTTGTGCTTTCACTTAACCACCATATGTAATTTAATCTATGGAGAGGAAGGAGTGAATGTACATGGCCTGTGATTTATTTCTCCCCTGATACGGGGATGAGCTTGGAGGGGGAATGTTCATCAAAGAAAGCAAAGGAGCCAGGTTATGAAGTCTAAACGCCAACACAATAACTAGATCTGTAGGTAAATAAACTAATATTTGCTATGTAGAGAATCCTAACAGTATTTCCCTGGTTTAGGATTGCTTGCAGTAAACACATCCAGGACCTATTAATTAATGAGACATGGATCCCTGGAAAATGTCGCATATCAGATCCTTTTCTATGCACTAAGGCTTATAGCATCCTCATGGAATATGATTGCTTTCACCCCTTATTTCACAGACTGAGCCTCACAGAAATTAAGTAGCTTGCCCAGTTCACGCATTTATCAAGTGCTAAAAGCATAATTTGAATTCACACTATTTGGGGTTTGAAGAGATGTTAGCAACCATTACACTATGCAGAAAATATGGGGTATTTTTCTTGTGATTTTCTTACTATTTTGGCTACATATTTGAAACCTACATTTCAAGTCTTGGTGGATTTTAGAGGACTCCTTTCTCTGAAATCAACATTAACTTTAATTGTCCTCAAAGTGTAGCCTGTAAGGTCAGAAGACTACCTATGCCTTATTTATTGGTTGAGTTGAAGCCTTTCTACTGAGACTGCTAAAATAAAGTGAAATCTAATGGTTGCGTATCCTCTGATCTTTGTAATATAGAGATGTGTAGCAGGTGTGATAGAGTATCTTAGGAAACTCTTCTCTTTACTGCTTCTCTTTTTTTCTTTTCCTTTTTTTTTTTTACTATAAAAATATGTCATTGATTCGACTTCTATCATTATTGGTTTAGGTGACAGAAAGCCATGCCTTCTGGGGCAAAGGCCAGATAACTTCCATACAGCATGCAAATTTATAAGCATATGAAATAGAACTCTCAGTCATTTCAAAGGAAATACAAAACAACTCACAGAACAGGATGTTTCAGCATTTCTCCTTTTATTCAGGTCTTAGAGAGTCATGTATTTTATCCTGATTTTCTCCATGACTGAAGAAACTTCTTCCTTCCTTGTTTCTTCCTTAATCCTTCCCTCTCCCCACCACACAAACAGGTCTGAATTAAGAAATAAATCTTTCTTCCAAATATTCTTAAATCAAAGGTAACAACAAGGGACATTACTTTCTTTTTTAATTAGAAAGTTTGTTTAGTTTGCTTTTTCAACTTTCTGTTGTCATCATTTTAGAAGCCAATTCATTCAGTCATTATTTCTCTTTCATAAGAAATTAACATTAATACTTGGAAGTGAGGCTTCATTGTCATGAAGTTACCAGCTCATCAAAACCAGCTAACAATCAGAGCTGTGATAACTACCACCTGTAGGATAACGGAGTAGAAGATTGTCTCTGCTGGATTCCTTTTGAAAGAACCAGTTGTGCTAAATATTCATAGCTTTCAGTCAGTTCCACACAACATAAAACAGAATCAAAACTGCTGAACCCACTGTCATTAAGATTTCTATTCAGAGACATAAGGTTAGAAGATCTCCATGGTTACCATTAAATTAAAATATTAGCAGAAAAGATGACTATGTAAGTATAACAAAAAGAAATAAAACTGAAAATAGAGATATTTTAATAACATATTGATGCACATTGCATCAGGCAATTAAAAGTCTGGAGATACTAAAACATAACAACAATAATGCTTAGGCTAGCTTCAGCTCAATTACATGGCAGCTGTTAACACCACAGAAACATCACCTGATGCATTTTTCATCTGTTCTCCTGATTTTTAATATTTGCTTAAGGTTAAAGTTTTTTATTGATATATAGTAAGCATGTTATAAAATATGGACATTGGAAAAAGTCTTTGTGTTAGCAGAACAGAAACCATAATTTGAAGGTAAGAGTTAGGTAGCCGTATTGGGTTGTCACTATTGTGCGACTGGCAAGATTTTTATGACATTTGTTTTTCCCTGAGGAGTTTAAATGTCTCAAGAGGAGAGGCCATGTGATATTTTGTGACAATAACATTCTTTAGGTTGTATTGGGCATAATGTCTTATATTTTAGATATGGAAATCTTTCCATAAAACGAAATTGAGAGCATTGTGGAGAAAGGCATGAAAGCAACGTTTCATTAATACAAATATTTCTGCACGGAATGTGTAGTTAAAAGAATTCCAAGGCAATCATTTCCAGCCTACAAATTCTTATGTGCACGTATTCTGAGAGGTCTTTAATTAAATCAGAATTTTTGGAGGAAACTAAAATAATGTTAATGAAAACGCTCTGTCTCTGGATTTATACCATGTTGATATCATCTTTCAACACTTATTTTCACTCTCTGTAATTGTGTATTTTTGTATCCATGGGAGTAAGTTTTAGTCCATTGTACATTTTCTCTCTTTTTAAAAAAATGATGGAATGGAGAACTCAATGTAATCTTATGATTGCTGATACCTATAACATAATTAAAGAAAATTCTTAGGTTAGATAATTCCCACCTAGATTACTTAGAAAAGGTGTCACACTTCACTGGACAAAGGCCTAGTGTATTTGGGAATGTTTGTCATACTCAGTGTCCTAGTCCTCTACTGAATGAAACAGCCAGTATCGCATGCATCTCCTTTTATCGTCTTGAATGCCTTAGCGATTTTCTCTGATAGATATTATTGATTGTAAATTTCTGATATTATTTCCAAGATCATTTAGCACATTTTCCTATTTGAAGGAAATATTCAAATATTTGTAGGAGTAGATATGGGTCTAAAAGAAATTGGATGAGGGTTTTTTTCCTATCCTAAATGTATTGATAAATTTACTTTTTTCGGGGCCAGGGTGGGGATGTACCTTAGAGGATATGAGAAGAGAAGACAGGCAGAGTGGTATCTGCTTCTCATTCTGGCAAGAAGACCCATTTGCAGCAAATGAAAAGAGGAGTTTGGATATGCAAAGTAATCTGTGAGAATACCACTCAGCTAAAGCAGTGATATTACAGGGCCCAAGAGACTGAAGGTTCACTGGACAAACAAGTCCTTCCTGTCTCTGACCCTGTGCTTTCGGGGTGACCAAGCTACATAATATTCTATGAGGGGGTGAGGAAGTTCATCCACACCCACAAGCAGGACCTTTCTGGGGGGACGTGAAATTCGGCCACTGGAAGGGAGACTATTGCCAGGCAACCCAGAAAGAGCTCCTAAGGTCAGTTTTCAGCGAATATGTTGATCCCTCTGTATTCCATTCATTTCTCTAGTCTTAAATATTTATTTCACAAATGGATTCTCTGTGTGATCTATCTGAATTCTAAATTAAAAATCACCTGCTTTAATATTATAACACATTTATTTCATAGAATTTATCATGGAACTTGTGGTTCCATGTGGTCAGGGACCGTTTCTAATTGATTTACACCTGTCTATCCAGTGGCAAGCCCATCTTGCTACTTAGATGGTCATTTTAGATATTGAAAATTTTTTCTTACATACTAATTGAGTAAGTAAATGAATTAAAGAATGAATGAATAAAATGGCCCCTATGTTTCCTCCACTTAAGGAAATTGTAACAATCTTGGCTAAAGTCCCCTCTTTCCACTCCAATCTCAAACTCATTAATCAATTCAAAACACTTTACCATGTAACAGTAGCAAAGGTACTGGGTAGTGTACATTATAGTCATTCATCTCCCTTATATTTTTGGATTAATCATTTATTGCTTTATATTATTAATTCCTTCTTATATATGGTTTATATCTGTACTTAAGTTGTTAAGTGCTGGAGTATATAGTCTGAATCTTAAAGAAACCAAATATTTACATATTGACTATCTTATTATTTAATGAAGACCTTTTTCCCCATATACTATATCACTAGTTTTTATTCATCATTTCCTATTAAGCACCACCAGGTCCCCATTGCACTATGGGAAGCATCCTTCATTTTCAGTCACATATCCTCCTGTGTGTGAATATTTCTATGTGTTGAGGGGGCTGTGGCTAGGAAACTTGGGGAAAAAAGAAAAGATACCTGTACAACCAATTTTTCTCTGTTTTATTGATAGCAAATAAGAGTCAAAAGCGTTAGCCAGAAAATAAAATGTGCTTTTATTTCAAAAACATGCTTATTTTATCAAATTTTGCCTTTCTAACAAAGAATCTAATCTCACAAACTTGTATATTTTTTTATCTCATTAATCAAGGCAGCAATCTTCATGTAGACAGATTGCTGTCACTACAAAGAGCCACCACGTGGCACAATTCCAACAAACTCCCTTTCATTTGTTGTTTTGTGTAAATAGTCACGCTTCTACCCTCACAGCACCCTCCCACAACATAAATGATAGCATCAATGGTGTCCAAGATGGAATTTTGAGAGAGAAATTCACAAAAATCACAGTCTGTGAGTTTTCACACCTTTTTCTTGCCTTCTATAACACTTTTCACACAGATATATTTACATGTAATTTATAATTCACAATATGGTATTTATTTGATTATAAATCATCCTCAAGATAATTAACTTATAATGTTACCTTCTCAGAGTCTATCCCAGATCTTGGCACATAGTAGGTATTAAATAATTGTCTAAATATCTTTCCCATCATAAGAATTACCTAACAGCATTATGTAAGTGTCTGTCTGTATTGTGTATAAACATATATATCCCCATATCTTTCCTAACTATAACTAAAACTCAGCCAGAAAAGCAGTCGTTGTAATGAATTAACTATCCCAAGGGGTTATAAAGGCTTATTTAAAGTAAATAATTTGCAATTAGTGCAATATAATATACCTCTTTATATATCAGACAGGAAAATTAATCAGGTGAAAATGTATCTACTAATAACACATACTTGCACTTTTGTCAATGTCTAAATATTTTATTTTACTAACAGAAGGAGTTTATCTCATTTTGCTGTTATCCTATATAGCCATTATATACTGTGATTTACAGGGATTACAGGGATTTTTCTATAAATAATATATTTAGTATGTATATATTTAGTAAGTATAGGAATAGTACTTTATAAAAAAGATTTTCTAGAATAATCTCATAACTTGTAGTTCTGAGCCACTAATTTTCTAACAAAAGGTTACCAATGTTGCTCAAATCCATAAAAATTTCTGGAATATATGCATCTGTACATATTTTATATTTTATTAAAATGTTCAAATATATAGAAAATAGTCTAGTACCATTATTCACTCACACATCTATTTTGCTATGTTTGCTCACTTGACCCTCCCCTTCTTTATATAAATAGCTAAAACAACTTCCCTATCATGTTTTCCAATCTTTTCTTCTCAAGATATCCAAAGTTTTGAAGTTGGTGTGCTTGTTTTACCCTTCACTGTTGTGAAATAATAGAAAATATGTATGTTGGTCTCTGCCCTTGGTTCCTGGCACAGAGCTCTTAAAACCCTTGTAATTTCCTAAGTGATAAGAGCACTAGGATCATCTTTTGTTCTATTGAGGTGACTCTGGGTGGGTTCCTGGATGGGAGCTGGTCGCCAGAAAGACCAAGACATGATTAGAAGCTTGGAAATTTCAGCATCACCCCCTCTCCTCCAGAGAGGGGAGAGGGGCTGGAAATGGAGCTAATAATTGATCACGCCTATGTGAGAAAGTATCCATAAAAATCCCAATAGGATGGAGTTCAGAGAATGTCCAGGCTGGCAAACATATCCATGTACAGGGAGGGTGACGCACCCTAACTCCACGGGGACAGAAGCTCCTGTGCGTGGGATCCTCTCAGACCTCGTCCTATGGATCTCTCCATCTGGCTGTTCATCTGTGTCCTTTATCATATCCTTTAATAAACTGATAAACCTAAGTGTTACCCTGAGTTCTGCGAGCCGCTCTAGCAAATTAATGGAAGCCAAGGAGGGGCTTGTGGGAACCTCCGATTTGTAGCCAAATCAGACAGAAGTTGCACGTAACCTGGGCACCTGCTACATGCAATTGGCATCTGAGGTGGGGTGGGAGTAGGCTTTTGGGGCTGAGCTCTTAACCTATGGGATCTGATACTGTTGCTCGGTAGATCGTCTCAGACTCGAGTTAAATTATAGGACACCCAGCTGGTGTCACAGAGAATTGCTTGCTGTGAGGGAAAAAGCCCCACACATTTGGTGACCAGAAGCATCAGAAGTGAAGCGTTTTGTGTGAGTAGCACAGGAGGCAAACCAAGCTGAGATTTTCCCCTACAACAGGAGAGAAAGACTGGGTTTTTCATTTTAACTCAATATATGTGTGTGTAAATATGTATGTTCTTAAAATATATACTATTTTTATAATTTAAGAATGACATAAAAGATATCAAATTCCGTACATCCTTTGACATATTGGACAAACATATAATCCAGGTAGATTATAAAATAAATAAACACACAGTACTTACCTATAACTGGGCAAGTTCCTCCCTCCCCAGGAAAGACAGGTATTATAATAATAGCTCATTTATAAACATTTACTCTGTACTAAGCAGTATTCTAAATGAGTTACATGAATTTTCTCATTATTCTTCACAGTAAACCTACAAAGTTAGCACTATAAATTTCTCATTTTACAAATAAGTAAAGGGAGGCGATGAGAGATTAGTATTTGTTTGTGGTCACGTGATCAGTACATGGCCAACTTGAGATTCAAACCTTGGCAGACAGACTCCAGAACCTTTCTTTTAACCACTTTCCTATACCTGAAGTTTGATTTTGTGAACCACCAAATATTCACTACTATTTACATATTGACATAATAGACTGTAGTACCGATAAGAGAAAATCTAACCTATGAAAAATGAACTCTATGCCCTTGATTTTTATTATTTCTTAGACACTAGATTCCTTTGAAATCCTAGTGAATACTGTGGACTTTCCCCTCAGAGATTTGAGTGTACATACATGTGCATGTACACATACGTGTATATATGTACATTTGTGTTGTATATTAGTTTTTTCAGAGAGCCTAAATACCAGTTTATGAAAGTAGAATTAAATAAACACTATATATATTAGTCCTTTCCCAATACTTTTTAAATTCATTTTATCAATTTCGGTTTTAACTACAAAATATTTCTAGACAGATTAATTTATCTATTCTTTACTAACTTTTTAAAAGACAGAGCATAATTTTCTATTAACAGATTGTATAGTGTTTAAATAACTCTCCAAGGCTATTCAACTTGCTGTGTAGTTTAATTCCAATGTGAATATCTCTAAGAGCATTGAAAGTCAGCCCAAGTATTTTGGGGCTGAGGTTAATTTTGTGGGCTAGCGTGAAAAGGTTGCTATCTTCAATAATATTTTTTTTGGAGGAGGGGCTGATCATGTTAAAGCAATATGCTATACTTGCCTCCTCAATTATGCTAGCTACAAACTCTTTAAGGGTAAAAAAAAAAAAGGAACAAATTCTTGCAGGAAACCCTGGTCCTTTTCTCCACTGAAGGCTCATCAATGAACATTTATAGAAATAATATGTTGAGGGCCAGAAGTAAATTAGAAAGAGTAATAACCTTCATATCAAAGTTGAGAGAGATTCTGTAAATACCCTTTTTATAGATATAGTAACTATTAGCCCTACTATTTCCAGTGGCAAGTAATAAAAAATCCAATGCAAATTAAATAAGGTCATTGAACACAACTGAAAAGTCTAAAACAAATCTGTCTCCAGCATGGCTTGACTCATGATCCCAAGCAATCTTTCAGCATTTTTTTCTACCCTCATCTGTATTGCAGCTTCACCTGCAAGCTAAGTTTCCTCATGGCGAACGTGAATGGGTGCTTCAACTTGGATAACATAGCTTCCTTTTTCAATACAGGAAGACGCTGCTTCCTGCATTCAGTAATTAAATGTCTCCTACTCTGATTGGACCATCCTGAACCAATCATTACCACCGGGGGAGTACCATATACTAGTAAATATATAAATTACATAGAGCAATATACATTTCAAGTGTCAAAAAATTTAATGATATGTGCATATTTGTTGTTGCTTTTATTGAAAAACACGTATTTGGCTGCTATTAGGATGACAATTATGGATCCTCAGGTTCACTAATCTACCTCAAGTCCTGTATTACCAAGTTCATCTGTAACTCCCTGTATTTAATTATAAATTGGAAAGCTTCTACTTCTGCGCCATTCACTATTATGTTTATTTTGAGAATGGAGTATGAGTTAAGGGTAATATAACAGTGGCCAATTAGCTTTAGATTTGTAGTATGTGATCCTTGTGAGAATAAGCTGCAGACATCAGTTGTTGAGTATCTTTTGGAAAAGGCGTTTTACCATCGACATCCTTACAGAATCCCTTTGAAGTCTTCATTCTCTGCTGTTTGAAGGAAATGGAAATGGACATAATGGAGTTAAGAACCCAAAGACCATGCTCTTAAAATCTTTTAATTGTGTTTTAACACAATTAACTTTTTAAAATTTTGGCATGTTTTGACAGATTAAGACACTGCATTTATCAAGAGCATTCTTTCTTATCAACATTTTAAAACTTTTATCAGATGGATCATTCTTGTTAATAGATTTGAAAGTGAGGTTAAATAAAGTTGTTATAACTAGTCAATCAATCAATCAATCAATCAATGTCTTTTTAACCAAGTAATATTTTTGTGCCAGTAATAGAAGGAGCATATTATTTCCCAAAAACATATTCTCTTCACCAGTTACATTTTGAACATAAAGTTGTTTCACTGAGAGTTATGTGTTTCCAGTATAAGTGTTTATGTGGTTCAATTAAGAAATCACTGTCAGTTTCTATGTCTGTCAATTAGGAACAGGTATCCTAAGAGTTTCTGTGAGACAGTACCTGGGTCAGAACCTGGCACTAACTCAGTATTCAATAAAACCGACTAACACTATTTTGTTGTTGTTATTATTATATTATTACCATTCAATTTGATGTTTGTATGGCATAATTAATCTATTTTTCCAGTTTTATTGAGATATAATTGACACACAGCACTATATAAATTTAATGTGTACAGCATAATAATTCGACTTACATATATTGTGAAATGATTACTACAAGTGTAGTTAACATCCATCATCCCATATAGTTACAAAACAAAAAGAAAAAGAAAAAAATTTTTCTTGTGATGAGAACTCTTAGGATTTATTCTCTTAGCAACTTTCATATATAACAAAAATATGGAGCACTACATGAATTTGCATGTCATCCTTGCGGGGGGGACATAGTCATCTCTGGATCATTCTAATTTTAGTGTATGTGCTGCTGAAGTGAGCACAATCTATTTTTTCTAATGCCTATTTTGGTAGACCTTGGTCTTTGTCAGACAAAGCAATTTTTTTCAAGAACATTCCTCATTTCTTAACAGTGAACTAAGTAGTGAGGAAGTGAGATTCTGTGGTGCATTTAGCAATCAACAAAAGATGAGTCTTTCTGAAATATTTATTTTAGGCCTCAGAATTTAAACATTGGACATTTGCTTCATTGGATCACCTTCAAGATCAAATAATAAACAATTTGATTTGACATATTTCCTCTTTGGTGTTTCATACATCTGTTAAGCATAACAAACAGGGGTACCACTTGAGAATCTGGAGAAGGATGTACGTAAATAAACTGAATTTCAACTTGAAAGTTATTAATTGTACCTTGATATTAAAATGGATATAACACATTTATTATAGTATCTTTCTGCCAGATAACTCTTGTGTATTTCAAATAATGGCTCCACGATCACAATATTATCTTATGTAGGAAATATACATCATAGCCAATATATATCAATATCACTATTTTACTAAAAACTCATCTAGAATATTAAACGTCATATCTCTGAATTTTTAAGCTAAATTTAATTACCTATAGAGACAAAATTTATCCCAAACAATATTATTTTTGAAGTATTTAACATTTAACATAGTCAGCCTCTTCTTAGCTTAAAGATTTTGTCATATTTCTTTTCAACATATTTCATATATACCTATTTTCCATTCAAATAAGTGCACTTAGGCAGATATATTAGTTTCCCAGCCTGTGATAGAGATAGTAATCATCCACTTTTATTAATTTGCTCACTGAAAAAAAAAATCTCTCAGTGATATATTTAATAGGTTTTAATATTAAAAGACTTAATATTAAAAGGCTTGCATTTACTCCTAAAACAGCAGATGGACACACAGTACAGACATAACTTGTTTAATTGTGTTTGGCTTATTGTGATTCTCAGATATTGCATTTTTCACAAATTGAAGGTTTGTAGCAACCCCATGTCGAGCAAGTCTATTGGCACTATTTTTCCAACAGCATTTGTTCACTTCGTCTTTCTGTGTCACATTTTGGTAATTCTCACAATATTTCCAACTTTTTCATTATTAGTATATTTGTTATGATGATCTGTGTTCAGTGATCTTTGATGTTATTATTGTAATTGTTTTGGGGTGCTGCAGCTCACACCCATAAAAGACAGGAAACTTAATTGGCAAATGTTGTGTGTGTTCTAACTGCTCTACCAATCAGCCATCCCCCCTCTTTCTCCCTTTCCTTGGGCCTCTTTATTCTCTGATACACATTAATATTGAAATTAAACCATTTAATAGCCCTACAATAGAACTCTCTAAGTGTTCAAGAGAAAGTAAGAGTCGCACATCTCTCACTTTAAATCAAAAGCTAAAAATGATTCAGCTTAGTGAGGAAGGCATGTCAAAAGCTGAGACTGATCGAAAGCTAGGCCTCTTGTGCCAAACAGTTAGCCAAGTTGTGAATGCAAAGGAAAAGTTCTTGAAGAAAATTAAAAGTGCTGCTTGAGTGAACACATGAATGATAAGAAAGATAAACATCCTTAATGCTGATATGGAGAAAGTTTTAGTGGTCTGGATAAAAGATCAAACCAGCCACAACGTTCTCTTAAGCCAAAGCCTAATCCAGAGAAAGGCCCTAAGTCTCTTCAAATTCTATGAAGGCTGGGAGAACTGAGGCAGCTACAGAAGAAAAGTTTAAGCTAGCAGAGGTTGGTTCATGAGGTTTAAGGAAAGAAGCTGTCTCCATAACACGAAAGTGCAAGGTGAAGCAGCAAGTGCTGATGTAGAAGCTGCAACGAGTTATCCAGAACATTTAGCTAAGATAATTAATGAAGGTGGCTACACTAAACAACAGATTTTCAATGTAGATGAAACAGTCTTATATTGGAAGAAGATGCCATCTAGGATTTTCATAGCTAGAGAGGAGAAGTCAACGCCTGGCTTCAAAGAACAGGCTGACTCTCTTTATAGGGGCTAATGCAGCTGGTGACTTTAAGTTGAATCCAATGTTGATTTACCATTCTGAAAATCCTAGCGACCTTTGAATGATGCTAAATCCACTCTGCCTATGCACTATAAGTGGAACAACAAAGCTTAGATGACAGCATATCTGTTTACAATATGGTTAACTGAATATTTTAAGCCCACTGTTGAGACTTAATGCTGAGAAAAAAAGATTCCTATCAAAATATTACTGCTCATTGATGATGCACCTGGTCACCCAAGAACTCTGATGGAGATGTACAATGAGATTAACGTTTTCATGCCTGCTAAAACATTATCCATTCTGCAGCCCATGGATCAAGGAGGAATTTCAACTTTCAAGTTTTATTATTTAAGAAATATGTTTCACAATGCTATAGGTACCACAAATAGTGATTCCTCTGTTGGATCTGGGCAAAGTAAATTGAAAACCTTCTGGAAAGGATTCACCATTCTAGATGCCATTAAGAACATTCGTGATTCATGGGAAGAGGTCAAAATATCAACGTTAGAGGGAATTTGGAAGAAGTAGATTCCAACTCTCCTGGATGACTTGAGGGGTTCAAGACTTCAGTGGAAGAAGTAATTGCAGATGTGGTGGAAATAGCAAGAGAACTAGAATTAGAAGTGGAGCCTGAAGATGTGACTGAATGGCTGCAATCTCATGATAAAACTGTAACAGATGAGGAGTTGCTTCTTGTGGATGAGCAAAGGAAGTGGTTTCCTCAGATGGAATCTACTCCTGGTGAAGATGTTGTGAAGATTTTTGAAATGACAAGAAAGGATTTAGAATATTGCATAAACTTAGTTGATAAAGCAGCGGCAGGGTTTGAAAGAACAGACTCCAATTTTGAATGAAGTTCTGCTGTGGATAAAATGCTATCAAACGGCATCACATGCTACACAGAAATTGTTCACGAAAGGAAGAGTCAATCAATGTGGCAAAATTCACGGTTGTCTTATTTTAAGAAATTCTCTCAGCCACCCCGACCTTCATCAACCACCGCCCTGATCAGTCAGCAGCCATCAACATCCAGGCAAGACCCTCCACCAGCAAAAAGATTATGACTCGCTGAAGTCGCAGATGATGGTTAGCATTTTTTAGAAATAAAGTATTTTTTAATTAAGGTATGTACATTGCTTTCTTAGACATAATGCTATTGCACACTTAATAGACTACAGTATAATATAAATATAATTTTTACAAGCACAGGGAAATCAAAATTTTATGTGACTTGCTTTATTGCAGTGGTCCAGAACGAAACTCACAATACCTTCAAGGTGTGCCTGTAATATCCTAAGGCATCCACCTTAGTTACAAACTCCAAGTATTTTAATTGCCTTCATGATAATTTTTGTTGATTCTAGTTTTAAATGTCATTACTGGTCAGGGTTGGTAATAAGCTTTTTTTTTTTCTGATTATTTCCTAAGCCATTCAAGATTTGGAATCCAAATACTCCTACTCAGAGGAAATAAAAAACAAATATATAAGGCCTAAATGAGGACAGGGCCAGGCTGAAAATAAGTCAATAAGAATGTTATATTGTTGTAGCCATACTGATTTCCTCTTTTAGAAAGTTTTTTAAAGACAATAAACAAAGTTTTGTCATTATTTCTGAAATTAAATCAGTCATATAATCAACAAATATTTATTGAGGAATGACTTTGTGTTAGATACTTTTCTAAAGCATGCAGTGGGCAGGACAGGCAAGGACCTTGCTTTTGTGGAGTTTACATTCTGGAGAGATGAATGAGTGGATTTCAGATTGGGTGGTTAGGACAATAAAGAAGAAGAAAAATGTTTTTATTAAACACGACAATTTAGGGTAATGATAAGCATTATTAAAAAGAAAAAAATATTGTGACATACTAAGGGGATATATATTAGCTTTGGTGGTTCCAGAAACTCTTCTGTAGGGGAGATATTAGAAATGATGTCTGAATTATACAAAGTACTTGTCCCTAGGACCAGCTGGAAGCAGAACATTTCAGGCAAAGGGAGTAAAAAAAAACCAAAAAACTGATTGGAATATGTATATGTCGTCAAAATGTGAACCACAGAGGTTCAATGATGTTTTAATTTTTGAATGTTTTGAAAATATATTGACACAGTGTTTTTAAGGTATGTTGTTTAAGCAAGGAATTTAAAAAGCATGCAATGACTTCAAAAAAAGATGTAGGAAAGCCATATGTGAACCTAATATTCTTATTTAATCCCATTGTAATGAAATTTGTGAATCTGAGTGTCTAGCTCAGCAATCGTTTCTGCCTATTTCTTCACAGGAAGGATAAGCAATTATCTTGGCCATTACAAACTCCTAGATGATCTTCTAAAATACTTTTATAAACTATTTTAGAAATATTTTTTCTGTTCCCAATCCACAATAAGGTATACTTTTTATCTGGCAACCCAGGACTCACACACACACACACACACACACACACACACACGCAGAAGCATGTGCACATATAGCTGAAAAATATATTTCACAAAACACATACAGTTTCTATGTGTTACACAAACTCTATTTTCTATCATTTCATTTTTGAAAAATGCTGATCACAACCTACTAAACTGATTTAAAGATTGGACACCTTGTTCTAAAAGTCATTCAGCAATCTACACACTTTGATCTATAAAAACAAAAACAACTAGGCCAATTACTATAAGCTATTAAAGCTATTTATCCTTTGAGGGAAAAAATTAGTATAGTTCTTTAATATTTTTACAATCACTAAATTGAGAAAAAAATAAAAAAATTATAATTAAACTTAGCTTGGCTACATGGTAATTTTATGTTTGCTAGGAAGGCAATGCTTATATTTATGAGGTAACAGAAGGAATTTCTTACTTATTAAAAAAACTGATTTTCTTCCCCCTGGCTGCAAGTATTGGTATTAATTATCCCCTAGATGAGGAAAGGAAGCATTTAAGAATTTAGTAGTAGAGAACTCTTAAAAGAGTTATATTAAAAGAGCGAAATAGTGTCAGTTTACAAACTTTATAATAGTGAATCTAATATTTACAAAATAAACTTTTAACAGTCATACTTCTAATTTTTACTTAAATTTATCCTTAAATTTTTGACTGTCTCATGTAGGAATGTGACATAATAGATTTTTCCAAAACGAAGTCTTACACAAATAAATTTTGACTTTAAAAACATATTTACACAAACATTTGATGTTTTGGAACTTGCTCACAACCCACAATAAAGAGGTAAAGTCACACTTCTACCGTATGGATTTCAATGGGCTGAAAGCCAGCCTTTATGGTTCCTTCTTCTTTCTCAACTCTGAGCCTAAGAAGCCTTTTTTTTCTCTTTTGTTACATTGAGATAATTTTTAAAACTTTGTTACACATGTTATAAAAATAATGTTGTATAAATGTGTAACCCAGAAAGTCAAATGAGTTCTGCAGATTTATGTAGGAAGAATGTGGACCCTGACACTTATGACAGGCAAACCCTCAAGCCTTACAAGATGCCTGCTAATTCCCAGTGAGGGGTCCATGACAGTCTGACTCCTGTGTCTTTACTGGTTTCTTCTTTTCTACCCTGGGTCACCCTTGGCCAAGCCAGCAACTCTGCTGTAAACATTTACAGTCTGCATTGTAGATTTAGAAGGTTATGTGGCAGAATTCCTTCATGAATCCCACAAACTTCTCCTATTTACTGACTCTGCCACTTGGCCCGCTACATCTAAGCTTCCAAATTCCTTCCCACGGCAACCCACAAGCTCCTGCCCTTGTCTCATGTAGAGTAGTTTTACCACACTCAGGCCTGTTGAATATAAGATACCTCTACTACATGGCTTACCTTGAAGTTTCCTGACAACAAGCGATCGCTTCCCTTAGAGACATTGTCAAACACAACACTGCATGTACACATGTATTGAAAGCAACTTATGCAGATCTGAGAAGATGCTTGATAGGTGTCTCTTCATTTTTCTTCAGGGCAACCTTCCTTTTAAGCTCTGGTTGAACTGCAGGCTGCAGGCACGTCCGTACTTAGGGAAGAGAGACTCAATAAGTCCACAAAGTTCATTTTGGTGTTTTAAAGGAGAAGTGTTCAAATATTTTCATGGTGGACCACATGATCAGAAATCCAGAGCCAGCCCCAGTGGCCTAGTGGTTAAAGTTCAGCAAACTCGGCTTTGGCGGCCTGGGTTCAGTTCCAGGGCGTGGACCACACCACTTGTCTGTCAGTAGCCATGCTGTGGTGGGGGCTCACATAGAAGAACTAGAAGAGCTTACAACTAGAATACATAACTATATACTGGGGCTTTGGGGAGAAAAAAGGGAGAGGAAGATTGACAACAGATGTTACCTCAGGGTGGATCTTTCCCAGCAAAAAGAAAGAAATCCACCCATGTATATTACCTATTTTGTTTTATTTGTTAAATCAAGTTTATTGAGGTATAATTTGCCTAGAATAAACTGCACCAATTTTGAATATGCAGTTCCTTATGTTTCGACACATTTACACACCCATGTAACCACTAATATAATCAAGATCAGAACATTTACATTACCCAGAAAAGTTTTTTTATGTCACTGTGCACCCCTCGTTCCTGGTGAGGCAAACACAGATCTGCTTTCTGAATCTGTTGATCCGTTCTGCCGTGTTCTAGAAACTCATATAAATGGAATCGTACAGTATATACTCTTTTATGCATGTCCTCTTTCACTCAGAATACTCTTGTTGAGATTCACTCATGTTGTTGCATTCATTAGTAGTTTATTCTTTTTCATTGACAAGTAGTATTCCATTACACAGGTATACCATAATTTGTTTACACAATCACCTGTTGATGTAGATTATTGGTTTGAGGATATATAAACTTTGTGGGTCTTCTAAAATTTAGTATACTATATAGAAAGTAGATCAAACCCACACATTATGGGAAACGTGATAATTCCACAACAATCTTACCAAGTAAATTTCAAAAAAATTCTAAGGGTTTTTTTTTTTTTTCTTAATTGCATTACGTTAACATAATTTAGAAAAGAAAGAAAGAAGAGGACTTATTTATATTCGTTAAATTCTCCAAAATTTCTTCATAAGTTCTTACTTTATTTCCAACAAACAATTCTGCCGTTCTTAAAAATGTGGGGTTCCGTTTAGCTCAGGACCATTCAGCAATGGTAAATGAGTGCAGTCTCACATTCCCGTGAACTCAGTGCATTTTAAAACTGAATTCTTACTTTTCCTTGAACAATCTACAATGACCTTGTTTTTTCCTCACAGATTACAATTCAGCATGTTTAAGCGTTTTGTACACAAGTAAGAAATTATAAAGCCCTTGATCTGAGGAAACAGCTAAGTAAACATCAGTCGGTTTCCAAGAACTAGTCATCTGACATATTAAAATAAACCAAATGCCCATCTTCTGGTTCATCTTAATTCAAGTATCCCCTAAATTGGCAATGGCTAAAGGCACATTTACAAAAAAATAACAGAAGCTGTAAAACTTTTTTCTATCATTTCTTGCAGTGAGCCTGACTTGCAAACTTCACAGCACAAAGTCCATCGACAGAAATTTGCCTTTTGAATTGAAGAAAGTGTTAAAAACACATATTTCTATATTATTTCGTTACAGGAGTCTCTTTGGGGCAAATGAGCTCAGTTTTTCATGTTTAGACCAAACATGTCACATTCCTTCCTGACAAGTAGTTAGATCCTAGTATAAGAAAAAGTCATCTAGAAAGTGGAGATAGTGGGTCATATGTTGGATGCTCCTTGCATCCAATGAATGAAATTAGAGGAAAGAATCAGGAAATGGTTGGAAATATGAATCCGAAAAGAGGCAGGGTAAAAAGAGAGGCAGGGACGATTAACCCTTCTACCGCAGGTGGAGGGAACTCATTTTGATCAAACACTTTTGGAAATAGATTCTGTCACCCTACACTCTCTTTCCTTCATTTAGAACTCATATCCAGCCACCCTCCAAAACTGGTTTTATTAACATCATGGATAAACCATTTTGATTTTTAAAGCTCTTCAAAGAAACGGAAACACAGGAGTATTAAGAACTTAAGGAATCAGGGCCGGCCCCGTGGCTTAGCGGTTAAGTGCACGTGCTCCACTGCTGGCGGCCCGGGGTTCAGATCCCGGGCGGGCACCCACGCACCGCTTCTCCGGCCATGCTGAGGCCGCGTCCCACATACAGCAACTAGAAGGATGTGCAGCTATGACATACAACTATCTACTGGGGCTTTGGGGAAAAAATAAATTAAAAAAAAAAGAACTTAAAGAATCAAGCCCATGCTTCTGTTTGTCATGACTTTTTTCAAGTACTCATTCTGCATGCAACTATCCATTCTCCTTCCCAGCTTAAAGTTACCCACAAATTTGAAAAAAGTGCCTTGCATTTTTTTATCCCAATTGTTCATACATTGTGGACAGAGCGGAGAAGGAGAAAGCCCCATGACTCTAAATCGGATTCCTTTTTCGGGGTTGTTAACGAGCAGCAGCTTTGCGCAAACTTGTTTTTACTGTTTCCAATCTGTCAAATTTATAAGCGTGGAGTCAAGGTTTTTCATCACAAGAGAACTTGCCAAATGCTGTTACTATCCCTTAATTTTCTCATCTAATAACACTGTCTAGAAAGAAATGAAATTTGCCCCAAATTGTTATTCTTAGTGAACCCATGCTGGTTTCCAGTTATCATCATTTCCTTTTCCAGAGGTATAGAAGGATGCTAATTTCTCTAGGTCATTTTATGAGAAAATCTGAATTTCTTCCTAAAGTTTTCTTTATCTCACGTGTCACTCCTAAAAAATGATATCGTTAAATAAGAATTCCCTAATTTTTCTACTGTCTGTGTCTATACATCTTTTCCCCCTTACAATAGAGGAAGCACAATTCTTACCTTAAAAGCCAACTTCTCTACTCTTGCTTCTAGATCCATCATCTTTGTTATTATCATGAAAGCCAGAGTGGCTGAAGCAGAGTAAGAGAGGAGAGCGGTGAGAAATGAAGTTGGAGGGACAGGCAGAGGTCAATTCCCAAAAGGGACCTCTGTTTTACGTGCCATAAGAGGACTTATAAAGAATTTAAGCAAGTGATGATATAATCTGATTTTTCTTGATTGAACAAGAAAATCAAATTCACTTGATTTGGGGATTGCATCTTCCTACTCACATGACTTGTTTTTGAGATTGCTAACTGGAGGAGGTTGCAGGAGAAATGTGGAATACAGAAGATCTACGATAGCCTTTACCAACGCTTTTGCAGGAAGCTCCTTCATTGGAGTTTTAAAATTCACGTCTCATTCTGCTTCCTTTTTATTTCCAACGTGCTTTTGTGTCCTACATGATATTTTAATGGGTGCCTTGCTTTCACAGAAGGGGAAAGAAATAGGAAACAAATTTAGACCAGAGAAGCTGTACCCAGGCACATCCTCTAATTCAGGCGTCTGTCTCATCCGACCCCAAGAGAGAATTCTAATAATGTTATCATTTGAGTCTCATTTCAGGCACTTTGCATTTTTATATATGCTAAAGAATTCAGCAAGTCATCCAGCTGGCACAAGCAATAGGAAAACTTCCTTTAGAGCACAGGTGTACAAGCAAACAAATTCTTTCTGTGCTTGAAAATTGATCCTTCAATGTAGCAAACTTCTCAGCGGTGTGCTGAACTGGCAAGAAGAGGGGGCAGAGAGCACAGCTGTCAGGTAGGTGGAACAGATGGTGATCGCCTCTTCTCACCTTCCAGCAGAGTCAGGGAGAGATACTGTCACCCTGAACTGTCTTTTCCCAGCCACATTACAAATTTGGATTTATTAAAAGCAGAGATAAGTCACTCTGTATTTTTTTTTTTTTTAAGAAAAAAAGGAGTGAAGAAAGCAGTGGAGAGTTAAGCTCTGTTGTTAAGGTTCAATAAGTGTAACTAGCTGGCTAGCTCTCGATGCCCTGGAGAGATAACCTCATGTCCCTGAGGCTATATAGGGGGCAGTGGGTTGTAAATATCTTTTAAAAGCAAAACAGCACCAGGAATATATCAGAGTAGGTATTAAAGTAAGTAGTTAAACATCGTGCAAATGATCAAACTCAGGCTCCAAATTTATCTCTGGAACCTGGATGAAAGTCCTACAATATTGTAAGAGCTCTTGTGACCAGCTCCATGCACAGGTATGCTTTGTTCTGCTGCTGAGTCACAAAAGCTAAGACTCCGTATTTAGAAATTAAATCATTACCTAACTCCCAAAGCCCACATTTTGCGAATGTTGTCCAAACCCAAAGCATGACTGAGTTTCATCAAATAGAAGTTAATAGCACAATTTTGTTTAAATGGAATAGATTATTTGGCATCGAAGCCACTACAAACTGCTGTTCTTCGTAGCATCTCTCTCTGTTTCTTAAACCATGCAACTTAAAAACAAATCCTGTGCTTGACAATCACTTTGATACTGATACGCCAACCTTTTTCAACACTTACTGCTTTCTTCAGCTAAATATCAGAGACACAAAACTGTAACCGGATGCACTATAGCTGCTTTGCTTTTCTTTCAAATATTGATATTACAAAGCACAAACCAAGGAAACAAACCCCACAGCTCTCCAGCTTGTATGTTTGGCAGATGCCTCTGACCCCTTCTATTGTATCCCCTGTATTCCTATGTACTTCCCAACAGTGGACAGTCAAACGACAGTCCCCAACCCCATCCTCCATCCTGCCAGTTCTTTGAAGCTAAGGCGTCTTAGGGTTTGGTGGTGATAAATTTAAGACATCCCAAGCTTTAATCAACATTCTTCTTTAATCCCTCAGCTAGGAGCCCCACATGTTAAACACCATTTCAAATCAGGCATGTGTTAGCCCCTAAACTGGTCTTGAAAGTTGAATTAAATTTGCTCTTATAACACAATCAAATTAAATTTTATGTTGACAATAGCTAACGTGTTATCATTTTCAAAGCCTCTTCATTGCTCACATTTCTATCTAAACTTTTGTTGCCAGAAGAGTGAAAACGCCTGCCAAGTCCAGTTTAACCTAACTCTGCAAGACTCAGTAAATATGCATTTAAGCTTATGCATTTAAGTTAAGTTTATCAATATGAATCTTCTATTCCCCTCCTTCTCTGTTTTTCTTTTCCATTTAAAGACGAGATAGAAAATGTTTTAAAGTAAATTTTTGGCCAAGCAGTATTTTCAGGTGTAAATAGAAATTCTTTCTTTTGCAGGCATTGTACATTAAAGTAAATTCTGCTGCATTTGAAAACCTGTCAGCTTTATTTTGTACTGATATTCAGAATGCTCTCCTTTTTGACCAACATTATATAAAGTTCCTCTGGGAAGATAATGTGCGTGATTGCAGGCTTGCCTTGTTAAAATCCATGGCTTTTTATGCAGTCATGTTTTCACCTATGAATTATGCATGAAAGAGTATCTCATTACATTTCATTTTCTTTACAGTGGCATCCTCCCTTCCAGACCTACTCGGGTTCCCATCAGCCCAGCTCCCCCAGCCCTGCAGCTCGCTTCCATCTTGATGCCTTCATAGCATTTTAGACAAAATGGGCGTGTTTAACTTGTCACCTCATGCCTGGTATAAATTATTCACTGGAGCTTTGCACAGATATGTGAGATAACCAGGCTGGACTCGGGGAAACTTCACAGGCTGTGTGTGGGAATCTGACAGAGACGTGGAAGGCCGTTTCTTGAGCAATTGTCCAAGGCAGAGGAGAAAACCTGCCTCGATTCCAAAACTGAGCCTCATTTTAAAGCTTAAAAAATCTCTCACTCTCTTTCATAAAATAGAAATTAGCTAGAAATGTTGGCCCCTTAATTGGGTGTGTTTCAGTGTTTTAGCATTTTTCTCAGAACTAAAGGTCAAGGAACAAAGCCCTGTGCTTTTTCTTTTGAAATGAAGCCATTGGTCTTCCATACCTGACAAGATGAATTAAATGTGGAGAAAAGATCACAGAATTTAATCAGCACAGTCACTCATTGTATGTGGTCGGGAACAATCACTCAAAGAAGCATATGGAAAGCTAGGTTAGTATGTTTGTGTGTGTGTGTGCGCGCGTGTATGTGTGTGTGAGAGAGAGTGTGTATTATGATCATTCTTAACTAAGCCTATATCTAGGATTCCAAACATTTCCTTATAAGAAAATCCAGTTAGAAAAAAGATTAATTTTGTCTACTTCAAATTATGACATTCACTATAATAGAGTCACATTATAAAAAGGGGTCACATAAAAGTAGCAAAAGAGATAACCCCAAAGAGGGAAAGTTAAAACCCAAAATGTGATTAACAAGTCAGCTTCTTAGTTTTCATATCCAATTAAATATTTTCTTGGAATCCAAGAGAATTATGCAGGTAACTGAAGGCAACTGTCTATTCATCTAGAAAGGTGAAAGGTAAATTGAAGTTTATTTCTAGACCAAGAGGACTTGCTCAACTTTCTTTAGTACTTCTTGCAAGAATGTGGTCATGGCGACAAAAATCTTTCATACCCCAACTGTCATATATTCTTTCTGACTAAAAATTGAAACTTTCTTAAAATGAAACCCAACTAAATGACTCAGAAGCTCGTTGCTCTAAGAGTTATGGCATTAAGGCTTATGGTTCTGACAATACTCTTTAGAAATATATCCTCTGCATGTATACGGAATATTCTGGAATTTTCTGATACGTGAGTTCATTATAAAAGTTTTACACTTTGTAAAGCAGTTATTTTGCTCTCTCCTTTCCGTTTTCTCCTTAATAATTATATGTGTAATATATTTTCTAAATACATATGTATGTATATACATGCTTATATGTATAAAATATATTTCTATAGCTTTTGTGTGTGTATAACACACACATACACAAACAATCTGTACACTCAGAGACTCTGACCCACTTACCATTATAAATTGTTAAGCTCCAAAAAATCGTGGGTTTTTCCACACATTCCTCTTTTTCCCCACCTGACTTCAAGGAATCTTCATGGTGAGCATTTAATAGTAATATGGAACAATCCTTTTACATCTTCAAAGTGGTATTTATTTAAACAACTACATGCTTTTGTGATAGATACAACATTTCTCCCCAACTTTACTGCTATTTTTCCTGTGGTGACCACCTAACCATAATTTAGATATAGATCTAATGAGTCTAAACCTCAGTCTGTTTTTATGCAAGTACAAAGAAAGGAGTTGACATTTGCAGTGGATTGCAGTTTTCTTTGAAAGCTTATCATTTGGCATAGTGAGAGGCATTAAAAGAATTGTATTTAGCTACTGGCTGAATGAATGGATGACCTATTATTATAGGTGGCTCTACAATACATAGGAAATACACAGAAGACATGAATATAGTTCAATATCAATATAGGTGAGGGTGGGTGGGTCAGGTTTTGATTTTCCCTTCAACAACTATTCTGTTGTTTCCCAGCAACAATTACAGATTAAGCTCCTGGGAGAGGATTTGTTATACCTAGTTTGATTTCCAGGAAACTTACTCAATGAAATGATTTGAATAGCAATGGCAAAAGACATAATTATTGGAATGCAGTCATTTGATTGAGGACTGGCACCAGAGTAATTAATATTAAATATTATCAGCTGTAGTCTAGGTTTAAATTTCATCCAATTTCTCTGCACTCTTGCCCACTTGAGTATTATTAAAATAGATTCAGGATAGTTTAATGGAAATAAAATCTTATCTCAAGATTGATGTCATATTTGCTTGTTTGTGTTATCTCTTATGTAAATGATTGGTTTATATTATTCAGTGTCCATAAGAGAGGTACTATTTCCTCTGGGGACAAACCACATCACCACCTGTGAGTATGAAACACATAAGATCCACAGCTCTATGTGGCTTTATTCTTCTTTCTCTTTGTTCCACACCAGATCTCTTCCTCTTTTGTGAGGTGCGATAAACATGAAGGAAAGTTTGGGTAGAGAAGGGCATTTTTCACTCTTTCAGCCTCTTGTATTCATACCCTGACAGAAAATCTCCAAAAATATATCTACCTAGGAAGCACAGCTAGAGAAGATTTGGTTGTGTTGCTACGTACTGATAATTTTATATTATAACAGTGACTCAGAGATGTAGAAAAAGAATAGGCATTTCACATCCACCAGTCAGGAACACAATGGCATACTTTACTGAGTCCATAGGCATTTCATCACTGGAAAAGAAAATACTCTCAAATCATTTCAAGAGTATTTCTTTCAGATTTGTGTGTGTTGTATTGAAAAGAGTTTATAACTCAAATAACTTTTTCTTTTACACTGTGGTCTTAAATATCTGCCTCCTATACCCCAAATAGACTATTTCCATTCCTGCTTCAATGTTATGTATATTCAGAAATCTAAGCTGCAAGAAACAAATGAATCAAAAAGAATATTCTACCTAATATCTTGGAGTCTAGAAACAGAATTGATTAATTAGAGGAAAGATTTGTCAGTTACAGGGCAAGGTGAAGTGAGGGGGCTGAGGAGGGTCTGCATTGCGCGCAGCCTGTGCTTCTGTCTGGGGCAATGTGAGGCGCAGGTACATTTAATCCTGATTAATTGCAAAATGCCTCTCTCACTTATTCCAGTGCCTCGCCCACTTTTCTAATCACATTGATATGTGAACTTTTTCTTCCTGCCGAATGAGTCATTTGCAATGGCAATATTAATGTATTTGAGCAGAATTGAATCAAATTGCTTTCAAAGAAAGATATAGCTATGGGGTCAGAGCACACATTATTTCAAGAAAGGATTGTGTATATTCGAGGTGAGAAAGTCCCACCTAGACTCAAATAAGGCTAAAACTGAGTTGGAAATCATGAAAGAGGTGACAGCATGGATTTAACTATGCTGTGTATACATGGGAGATAGGAAACAAGTTTTCCATTAGTTTAAAGTTCGATATATCATGGAAATTTACTTAAAGTGTAATTATCAATAAATGCAGATTATTGAACATATACTCAATTGAAACCTAAAGGAAAAGTTTAAAAGAAGGCTTAGAAGTCATGGGTAATGTCTAATCTAGGAAGAATAAAAAAAAAAAAAAGAGGATACTTGCAACTTGCCAGTTCTAGTGATCACAAAAGACTAAGTCAAATAAAACTGCCTTTAGTTACAGCAAGAGAAAATTTCTATTGAAATGTCAGAATATATTTCTCCTTTGTCTGAACTCTAACGGCATGTATTGCCTGAATCAATCATTTGGGAATAAATCAAATATTGCTTTATGACTTTGCTATTGCTTTATTAAAATGATATTTTGCATCGTGTATTGTGTTTTTAGCTTATTCTCTGATTGTGAGCTTGAGACCAAATGCTAATTATTTTATTCCTCACAAGATATACCTCAATTTCTTTTACATATCAGCCTCCAAGGAAATATGCTTTTTTTTTTATTTGATTGATTTGCTCTTCACACCTGGTGTCTTGAAAAATTAGAAAAATAAGTGTAATTTTGAATGATCTAAGGTTGTCATGCTCAGAAGCAGAGAAATGGACCACATGAGTTCTTTGATGACCCAAGTGTTGTTTACAATATATAAGGTATGATTGCCAGTCCCTATAACAGCCTCTAAAAGAATAAAAATTGAGGGTTAAAAGTGTAATGAAATGCAAATGAAACTGTCCTGGAAACCGAACTGCATATTTTATTTGTTTCTTACAGAATCTAGGACATAGAGAGTGCCAATATTAAATACTATCAACAGTATTCTAGTTTTAAAATAATGGTAGAAATAATTCATAGTAGAATTGCAGTTACCAGTTTAAAATGAATACTACCAAATATTTTTGAAACCAAATGTGGTTGCATCAATTCTATATTAAGAAGAGTTCTAAATATCTTATGTTCTCTTTCTATTTGCTATACTTCCTAGCTTTGTCAACATGTTGAGTAAAATTTAAGACTATAGTTAACTTCACATACTTGCTGCACACCCAATTTAAAATTAAATATAATCAAGGTTCAAAATTTACACCAAACACTCTTACCTAAAAGAGATCTCTCTTTTTTTCCTCACAGATTTCTCCCTTTTAATGAGGAAGGCATAAAAGATATTAAAAACATATGACGTATAAAGTCCTTTGACATTTACCCCATTTCAGATAGATACTGTTTTAAATAGTTTTTTTAAACAATGCATATTATGGGTTGTGCTTAATTAAATAAAAGACAGAATAGTGCAGGCTAAATATCACTGGACTTGAGGAACTCTGATTTTGCTGTATCCACTCATTCTCTCTGGGACCTTGCACAAGTCACTTAACCCATTTGGGCTGCGATTTTCTCATCTGTAAATGAAACTGCTGGGTGAGAACATCTTTAATGTCTTTGTCAATGCTAAACTTGTGTAATTCTAAGTTCCATAATTACTTTGAACCTCAATTTCCTCATTTAAATAATGTGATTTATGATAACATTGTTCCTTTCTTCAGGTTTGTTTTGAGAATCAAAGAAATTAAATTATTTAATTTTTGGAATAACATACATTACTATTGACAATGGTTGTTATTGTCATCAGCCACAGCAGGTTTTAGCAGCCTTAGAAGGATACAAAGCTATCTTGAGAAAATAGAGGGATTTAGAAGAGCAGTAATATATTGTGTGATGAATTTGTCCTTCAACTAAGGTTTTTTAGAAGAAACATCATCAACAACATAATAATCGGTCTTAATAACGTTTGTCATACATGAGAAACTTGCAGTGCAATGGAAGTCTTGTTTCGTTAGATATTTTTCCAGGAACTGAAATTGTTTGGAATGTGAAATTAGCAACAACTACTGATTGAGCCTCCACTGTATGTCAGGCATCTGGCTAAGCACTCTCACAAGATATTTACTATAGACATAGATCCCACCCTCAAAGAACTTACAATTTAATTCAGGAGAGAAAATAAATTTTGGAAAAATTGTCTTAATTTAAAAGATGGTAGAAAAGATGCTACAAGACTGTTAATTATCATCAGGCAGGGCAATTTTATAGGAAGTAGGTGTAGAATTTCAGAGGAGCAAAAGATTGCTTTAGATTGAGGTGGTGGGTTAAGCTTCTACCATAGAAGGGGATTGTGTCTGTGTTAATAGCATTGACAAAGACAATGTGCCCCAAATATTCTATGTGTTCCCCTACTTTTCTTAGCTTCCTTTTAGTTACATTGGAACCACGGAACCATGCCAAAAGACCGTGAGAGAAAATGGCTAGTGTCTTTTCTAGGCAAGGACAATTAGGTGTCAATAGGCATCCTCCATCACTCTCTTCTGCCTCACAGCCTTGGAAGTCACATATTTCTCCAGATAGCATAGCTACAGGATGCAAGAGAGCTACCTAAGCCATCTGACTCACTGGACTTTACCTGAAGGAGAGAGAAATCTTGGCTGTGATAGGCCACTGAGATTCTGTATTTATCCGCTGCAGCAACTAGAAGGAGTTACTCTAACACAAGAGATGAGTAAAATTTAATTAGGTAAAGAGAAAAAGGAAGACATTGCAGACATTAGGAATAATATAAACAACGTGTGGGGCTGGAAAATGCAAAAATATTGTCCCAGAATGATTAAAACACATTCACACACATACATACACACTCACAACCACACACACATACACATGCACACTTGACTGAAACAGAAAATGTAAAAGATATAATATTTTAACCTAAAAAATAAATTGGGACCAATGGATGGAAATTTTATTTACAGATTAAGGAGCATGGGTTTTATTTTATAGATTCCAGGCAAACAATGAAGATTCCTAAGAAGCACAGACAAGTTGTCAAAGAAGTGCAGAGACTAAAAAGAAAAAAAGGAAGAGAAAGAAGCCAATAAAACTTTAGAGTTCACTGAAGAGGTGATAATCTAGCATATTGGAAATAGGAATGGACGCAAAGGGAGAGATATAAAATATGTGTATGAAAATATTCGAATGGCTGTTCCATATTCTTTTACTATTAAGTTTATGAAATATTCATTGATCAATGTATTTAAATATAAAATTCCTACAGAATAAAATGGAAAACATTATATCAAAGTAAAAACACAACAAAAACATCATAAATGTTTTCACAGAAGTTCAAGAATTTTAATAATACCCACTTACAAGTAAGATGTGTACTATTGTGAAAATAAGTGAATGAATTAAGAAAAACTTGCCAATATTTTCTTTAATCTTTAGAAATAAAATAATATCTAGTATTTACAATATTTCTTTGAACCCACTGGCTTCAGCACTAAGATTTGGCATCCAACTATTCCTCATTACCATAATTTAAAAAATACATATTTGCATGCAGCAAATATATCATAATCACATCTACCCAAATCCATCAGAATTTTGACTGAATTGATGGAAAAAAACTCCCTGTCAATTCAAACAAAATATCAGTCAATTTAAGTAGGAAGACACTTTTAAAATTTGAATTGTAAGAGTCTTTTTAAAGCTCAATGAAAAAAAATGAGAGGCAAAATTGCCTCATCTTTTAATTTTGGATTGTTTTATTTTGGAATGACCATTTATGTAAAGTTTGATTGTTTTTCCACCAACACACTCCATTTACTTTGGGCTTACAGATGTGGGACTTTGTTTTTTTCTTGACTAAAGAAAATATGTCACACATCTTAAATTGATGTTTCTCATGAGAAATAAATCTGTGCAAAGGGACACTCTGAAATAAGGCATATGTAGGATAGAATAGAATTTGCCTTCTTAGACGGCAGAGGAAGTGGGAAATAGAAGTTGGAGCAATGGAGGCTGTGATTTTAAAGTAATGCAGGCATGATGAAATGATTCTAAAGTAGTGACAAAAGAGTGTTAAATAAAAATTCTACCTTCCTCGCACTTTTGTTTCCATAGACCAGATGAGAGTTACTGGACTCTCTGCCAACAGGAAAACTGGATTTTGTCTAAGTTTACTGTGCACTGAAATCACCTTGGTGCGGGGGCAGGGGAGGCAGAAAGAGGTCTGTCACTAAAACTTAAATCCAATATGCTAAATTATCACCAATCATATTGATGTTGAGTACAAATTTTGTCTTCCAGGAACATTATTGATAGAAACAGTATGGATCTCCTTATATCTAAAACTTTACTTCACCTAAGAGTACCTCTGGAAGTAGCTTTTAGTTGTTCTAGCATATCAGGGGAAAAGTCTCTTCACTGAATAAATTCTAAAAGTCTCCAAGACCCACAGGAATGAACTAACATTGGTGAAATTTTAAGTATCAATAGTAGACAGCAGAGGCACTTATAGAAGGTAACTTGCCTTCTTGGCCTTAAGCCTCATCATTTAGGATGATTATTCTAAAACTAGTTGGAGGTGGGGTCGGGGAGGACATGCTTCCCTCAGAATCATTACTGGAGTTTAAAGAGTATACTTCTTTTTCTTAGAGATTATTATATTTACCCCTCTGCAGGGAGAGGATGGGACAGAGGATTTCTAAACTCCACACCAGGTGAGGCTCATTGCCTCTATGAAACAATGGTTCTACTTTTTCAGGAGTTTACTTATTCTACCTGAAAGCTTCCTTATAACCTACTTACAGTTTCACCTCCTTTCAATACACTAATATTCCCCACTAATTTATCTTCAGGTCATTATTTTTAATTAAATTCTATAAATACATAAATGTGCAGGGGCTGGCCCAGCTGTGTAGCAGTTGAGTTTGCACACTCTGCTTTGGTGGCCCAGGGTTCACAGGTTTGGATCCCAGGCATGGACCTACACACCGCTTATCAAGCCATGCTGTGGTGGTGTTCCATATAAAGTAGAGGAAGATGGGCACGGATGATAGTCCAGAGCCAATCTTCCTCAGCAAAAAGGGGAGGATTGGCAACAGATGTTAGGTCAGGGCTAATCTTCCTCACACAGGCCCAAAAAAGACAGAAATGTGATTATAAGGTAAATATACACACACCCCACAATGTACCAGAAATAAATATGAAGACCATTTAAAATAAAATAAATACAATTTGCTTGGCATACTCAGGTGTCCACCTGAAATTTCTAAAGTTATAAAAGCATGTTAGTTTCCTCAGTATCCTTCACTTAATTCTAACATAAAGATTATCATTTATGTTTTCCAAGGTGAAGGCACCACTTTAAAATCAAAGATCTTATTACAATTCTGAAAATTGATCGCAGGAGCCTAGCACCACATATGGAGGTAAATGTTGCTGTTTCACCTTTTGACCTCAAAGACATGGCTACCTTCTAGAGAAGAACTGATTCACATTCTATGACTGTTGAACAACATGATTTCTTGTAGAAAAATCCAAGAGTGTAGCATAAGATGACACTCCTTAAATAAATTACCTCAAGATATATCTACCTAATTGGGCTGGCAAATATACAAAAGTTGGTCACTTGCTTCTACCATTTAGATGCATACTGCCATGGACCAAATTTTGTAGCTTTTAATACCTTCTTTGATTTGATTTAAACCACTTCAGAAACTCACTAGAAAAAAAAATCATGCTCATGTTTTGATGTACACCCATCTATGGAGCTATAAAATATTTGACATCCTGTATGTTAATCTGAGATAAGTAACATTTCCAAAAATTGTCAAGGTATTCTCAGGATGCTAAGAATGCAGATCTGTGATTCTACAGGAAATGGAGCTAGTGGGACACTCAGTTGATTCTGATTGAAAGACTGAAGAAGACTAAAATTGAGTTTGCTTGAAAACCAGAAAAATAGCCGTAATTTTATCATGGAGTGTAAAAGAGAACAGTAAATAAGAGATAAAATCTACTACAAGGACTGCATAAGACAAATGAACAGGACTGTACCATTCTCTGAAGAATTCAATTAACTGACTACATTAAATAATTTCAGAAGCAGTTAGAGCTGACACATGCTGTTTAGTAGAGCAGCGTGGTGTGAATCTTTTTACTTCTTTTGAGTAAGCTGAGGAAGCGCAATATCTAATTAAAATCAAAGTATTTAAAATATTCAACTAGGCAGTTTGAAGACTTTATAATGTATAAAATTGACTAACTTTTTATCAGTTTAAAAATAGGTCATCAAATGTTGCTAGAATGCTGTATAGGCTTAACAATTTCATTTTCTAAAGGTATCCTGTTGTTTATAATTAAAATCTGGCTAATATATTCAGTGAAATTAATACCTGAAGCGAATGTTTCATTAAACTGATATATGGTTTAGACTCTTTTCTCCCAGAATAAATGAGACAGGAATTAGTGGATATAGCAACACTGTAGAGTTTCAGAGAAAAAAATTATATATATAAATGAATACATAAGGTATTAAAATTTAGTAGATCAAGAGTCACAATGCAATAATGAAAATAAGCCAAGGAGCTAAAAAGAGGAATTTAAAAGAATTCCAATATTTTGTTAAGAAATCAAACTTGGCTCTACCATTTGACCAAACATATATCTTTGGATAAGCAAAGACTGTAATTATCATCTACAACCTTAATTTTCTCCAAATAAAGTAGATCATTCACTTACTCTTAATAAATTCCAAAAAATCACACCTAATGCTCAATTGACACCATTGGTTATCTTTTTCTTCTTGAAATGTTTTCTTCTTTTGGTTTCTGTGATAAACCTCTCTGATTCCCTCCTGTATTGGTCTGCTTGAGTTACCATAACAAAATACCAAAGGCTGGGTGGTTTAAACAACAGAAATTTGTCACAATTCTGGAGACTGGAAGTTTAAGATCAAGGTACCAATAGGGTCAGCATCTGGTGAGGACTCTCTCTTTGGGATGCAGATGGCCGCCTTCTCACAGTTTCCTCACACGACTGAGACAGAGAGAGCTCTGGTGTATCTTTCTCTTCTTTTAAAGGAGTTATAAACTCCTTTAACCTTTATCACCTCCTCACAGGCCCTCTTTCCCAAGAGTGTCACATTAGGGATTAGAGCTTCAATATGGGGGAACATAATTCAGTCCATATCACCTCCCAACATGTTGAATCTGTCACTTACATCCTTAATTTTCTCCCTGTGGGCTCTGGTAGCCAACTCCTATGATCCCCTGCATCTGGTACTCACAGCTTTTTATAGTCCCCTCCCTTTTGTACCAAGATTGGTTTCTGTGACCAACAGAAGATGGCAGTATGCCACTTCCAAGATTAGGGTAGAAAAGACATTATAATTTTCATCTTGGTTGCTCTCCTTCTCTCTTGAATTTCTTATTCTCTGAGAAGTCAGCTGTCATATCATGAGAAACGTTGTAGAGAGAAGCCATGTGGTAAAGCAATGAGGTCCTCTGCTAACAGCCAGCAAAGAACTAAGGTCTACAGCTGGAAGCCATGTGAGTGAGCCTTCTTGGAAGTGGGGCCTCCAGCCCCCATCAAACCTTCAGGGATTGCAGCTCTGGCTGACAGTCTGAAGGCAACTTCATGAGAGACATTGAGCACAAATACCTAGCTAAACTGCTCTTGGATTCCTGACCTTAAGAAATCATACGAGATAATACTTCGTTTCCATAAGCTGCTAAATTTTCGAGTAAGTTTTTTATGTAGCTACGCATAACTAATATGTGGACAGACATTTGAAATACTGATCCTTTTCAGCAAAACATCCCACGGTTCTCTCCTCCTTTAAAGTCCCCCTGAGTGATTCAGTTTAGCCTCCTCTTTCTGAGTATGTATTAAAACAAAACATTACAAACAAAAACGCCTTCATAATCTGGCCCCTTCCTACCTGTCCAAACTCTCCTCTTGACCACACTTCTCCATTCAACTCCACCTTACTCCTCCCACAGTACAAATCTGCCAAGATGAAATCCCGGACTGCGCCGTGATTCTTGAAACTTTGCAAAAGCTACTTCCCTTTGCTCAAGAGGACTCACCCCCTTCTTTACAGTTAAATCCAATTTGTCCTTCAAGACTCAGCTCCAATGCTACTGCATTCGGAAAATTTTCCATGTCGTTGCAAATGGCAGGATTTCCTTTTTTATGGCTGAATAATATCTATATAGATATAGATATCTATATATCTCAATTTTTTTTTTATCCATTTATCTGTTCATTGATCAATGGACACTTGGGTTGATTCTATGTCTTGGTTATTGTGAATAATGGTGCAAGACTTCCTAGACTCTCTGATTGAGGTGCTTATCTTGTGTACAGTCACAGTGGCCAGATTTTCTATCAAATAGACTGCCTATCATGTACATAGTCTGTTAAACATGTCTATCTAACTCATTATTGTGTCAACTTCTTTACCACAGGTAAATAAAACTTTACTGAGAGAAAGGAAGGGGGGGGAGGGGACATAATTTTAAAATAGCCAAAATTATAGAGATGGAAGTGTTAGTGGGCAATTTTTCCAATGCTAAGGCCAATAAATAAAGACTTAACCAATTAGCTCCTGTGATGATCGATAATAAAATTACTAAAATTTCTGTCTAAAAATGTTTTCATGGTGAAAAATATACTTTACTTCTCCATTGTTATTGTAATTTTTAAATCCTTAAATTATCTATTAGTCACATCTTTGTATATTGTCTATTAACTCAAGTTTATAATTAATGTTGGGATTGAATTAAAATTTGGAATTATAAAAATGTTACCATTGTTACTAAAAAATGACACTAAAAAATGTCATTTTTTATCTAATAAAAATTTGAAAGAGCTGTTGTTAACTTTTATAACTTTATTTAGAAACTCTTAATTTAGTAGTTATAAAAATGTTCTATGTATTATGTAGTGTCATAATGATCTATCAGTGATCTGTCCACCCAAAGTCAACACATAACATAAGAAGGCAGATATCCATCTAGCCTAATTAAAAAAAGAAAACAACTGGTTCTTCAGATATCTTGATGAGATGAAATCTTCTTCCGATGTCTCTTTTAGATGACTGAAAAATCAAGCATTCTGGTACTCAGAATCTCATTTTAATACACGGGAAATATTTTTTTATTCCTGAAAAATGATTTATTTCATAAAATGTGCCTTAAAGGAAAAAATCTTACATATTTTTCCAAATAGCTAATGAGCTTGGAATCCTGTTTTATAATTTAAAAATATATCAAAACAATGTCTATGCATTTACTCTTAGGAAAAAGATAAGTGCTCTCTTTCCCCAAAAACACTTTTCTTAATTACAATTGCTGATATACCATTGACCAGTATATATTTCACATTTGTAAATTCTAAACAAACAATAGAAAACAGAGAGATAGAAATAAAGAAAAACAAAAAAAAAAGAGAGAGAAGAGAGAAAAAAAGAAGTAGGAAGAGATAGAGGATATTACAAAAGCTGTTATTTCGTAAAGGAGACTAAATAATTATAATTCATGTGTACCTTAAAAATCTATTAATCAAGCTTATATCCACTCTGATACCCTATGTCTGAACACCCACACTATTTTTAATAGTTCACACTGAAAAACATCAGTCTTATCTTAATTTAGGCTCATGGTGATATACACATGATGATACATCACAATGATGCTGTACAATAACGATGTTTTCTGTCCTTTACTAATGGCAAGTTTAGGCACTGCATATGACATGTACTGATGCTTCTATAGTATTAGCAGTATCAAAAATACAGGAAAAAATAAAAAAATAACAAGGGATTCATTTGACTATTGAGTGTTTTGGTAATTTTGTAATAATAGACAGTTGGGCAACAACCATGGAAACTTGGAGGGTGGGGAGTTAAGAGGTTATGCAATAATTTAGTCTCTATATCTTGGTGGCTCCAACCAAGGTGAGAGGAACGAAGGAAGTAGAAATTGGTGGGATTCTAGACGTATTTTTAATGTCAGAACTGGTAAGATTTTCTGATGAATTAGATGTAGGGTATGATGGAAATGGAGGAGTCAAGGATGACACCAAGGTTGTGGACTGAGCAATTGGTAGAATGGATTTGCCATCAAACTGAATTGGTAAACTCTGGAAAAATAGATTAAAGGATGAACATCATTAGTTATTTTAATTTAAAATGTCTATTAGACATCTAAGTTGAGACATCAAAGGAGTAGTTGAATATATGAGTCTAGATTATGAGAGACGAGTCTGGACCAAAGCCATAAATTAGTAAGTCATTAACATATATATGCTGTTAAAAATCCTGAGACTGGATGAGATCACCAAGATGATGAGTGCATATCAAGAAGTATTGTAGACCTCCTTCTCCGTAGTTTCGCTTTCTATGATTTCAGTTACCTGAGGTCAACTGCAGTCTGAAAATATTAAATGAAATTTCCAGGAATAAACAGTTCATAAGTTTTAAATTGCACACCGTTCTGAGTAGCCTAATGAAATCTTGTGCCCTCCTGCTCCATTCCACCTGGGATGTGAAGCATCGCTTTGTCCAGTGTATCCACGCTGTATACACTACCCTCTCGCTATTCCCTTAGTAGCCATCTCAGTTATCAGATTGACTATTGAGGTATTGCAGTGCTTGTGTTCAAGTAACCCTTATTTTTACGTAATAATGGCTCCCCTCTGCCCTGCTGTGGGGTCTTGGAAGGTGTTCCCTCCAGATGAGGGAGGACTACTACAAATAAGAACAAAAAAGGAGGCTTAGGACAATCCACTGTTGGAGATTATGGAGAAGGGGAGAAATCAGAAAAGACTAGGAAACAGTGAATAGGGAAGAGAAAAACCAAGAGAGCATGTGGTCTTGGAGGCCAAGTAAAGACAGCATGTCAAGGATCCATTGCCATGTTGTTTCAAGTAAGGGAAGGACAATTGGATTGAATCACGTGAATGTTATTGGTGATCTTACCATGAATAGTTTGGGCAACTGGGTAGAAGGCCATGAAATCATTGTGTATGAGAGTGTAATGGTGGATATATGTGTTAAACCCATACGATGCACAGTCAAAGAGTGAACCCTAATGTAACCTATGGACTTTAGTTACTAATATTGTATCAGTATTTGCCTCATCAATTCTAAGAAATTTACCCCACTAATGCAAAATGTTAATAGGAGAAAGGAGAGAAGGCAATGTAAGAGAATTGTACTTTCTGCTCAATTTTTCTGTAAATCTGATACAAAAAGTACGTGTGTGTGCATTTACATATATGTATTTTAAGCCAAATAGATTTGTTACATATGAAAATTACGGTAAATTAAATATTTTATTACTATTAGCATTATTAGCCTTGCACATTATAATCCCTCTGTAATTAGAGGGGATGGAGAGATGTTGGTCAAAGGGTACAAACTTCCAGTAATAAGATAAATAAGTTCTGGAGATCTAATGTACAGCTTAGTGACTATAGTTAACAATATTGTATTGTGTATTTAAAAGTTGCTAAGAGAGTAGACCTTAAATGTTCTCATTACACACAAAAAATGGTAATTATGTGAGGTGATGGAGGTGTTAACTAACCATATTGTGGTAATCATTTTGCAATATATATGTGCATCAAATCATCACGTTGCTCACCTTAAGCTTATACAATCCTATGTGTCAATTATATCTCAATAAAGCAGGAAATAAAAAACAATAAAAAGACAAAATTGCACAGAACTTGGGGGATCTAATCCAAAAATAAATATTTATTGATGAAATTGTTAGATGATATGGTCACTTCTGCCATCTAACAAATATCTTTTCACTAATTCTGGTTACAGTTCTAGTACTAAACGTGTCCACCCTCATGTAGGGAGTATATGACACAATTTACATAGTAGATAGTCTTAAAATGTATCTAGGTATTTATATCCTTTACAAACCAAACGGCCGCAAATGATTATGTTAAATGCTTAATTTTTAATGGACTGTAATTTCAGTAATTAATGTAAAAAAATACATTATGCGCTCTAGAGATAAGAGAATCAGAAAGTTCATGTCTTATATATTAGTGCCATAAAGCTTCTTGTGACCCTTTTTGTGCAAATGGTAATCTTAGGATGATAATTACTCTGAGTAAGATCACAGTGCACTACATTCAGTATAATTTCTGAGTATACATGAAGTTTATCTGTACATACCTGAAAAATAGATTTATTGACATTTCTAGCTTTGAATTCTATAAGTATAATGCAAATAATAGTGTGATATTGACAACTGGATATGAAGATAAGCCATAAAAATAGAGTGTAACATAGGATTGTCGATAATGGCAGGAAAAAAAAAAAGAGAGAGAGAGAGAAGCAAAATGGTCATTGAGTAAGGTGAACATGTGTTCCAGTTGGCCGGATATGATTCTGATTCATGCCTCTTGTCCTAACCACTTTCACTCTCAAGAGTATTCCCGTTTGGATGTTAAATTATATGGTCACTCAATGGTTAAATTTTACTGTCTTATAAAAGGGAGGTATTGCTGGAGATAGACATTTGTATCTTTTGTCCTATTGTAGTTACATATAGAATTGTCTATTGTGCATTAGTCATTTGGCATTGGATAGTCATTCCCTTATTTCCCGAAGCTACTCTAGGTAAACAAGGCTAAACTTCACAGACAGAACAGTAACTGAAACCCTCACACCACTATATAAACAAAGTGTGGAGCCAAAGGAAATGGACCAAAAATGATTATTTTGTGAATTTTGCCATCAGATGTTTACTCTGACTTCTCATGGAATAATTATAGCTTCGCACAACCACAAAGTAATTCTCATTATTTCAAAGAAAGAATTTGGTGGTTTTTTTTAAGAGGACGCTGAGCCTAAATTAGTCTTGTTCACAGCAGTCACTCTTTCCTAACAACAAGCTTCATAGTGTCCTTTCAAAGTACGCTAAAGCTCTATTTTACTCATAATAAAAACAATAAAAATAGTTGGGACATTTGTCTCCAATACAAAGTTTAATTTGGATTGTTTTTTCTAACAAGTTCATCCAAAATTAATCCAGTAAAGGAACACACAGTTTTGGAAGATTTAAAAATCTATTATGTCAAATGCAGCTATAAATCTTATACGGTTTACTAGTTGATTTTAATGTTGTTAAGTTTAAACATGTATTCTCACAATTACTCCAAATAGGCTGAGGTTTTTTTCCTGTTTTTAACATTTATACAAAAAATAATTCATGCTGGTGTTTTTAAGGTTCTGTTTATATTGTTATAATACATTAAATTGTTGTTTTTATTAAAACTTTGATTTGTTTACCAGGCACACTTTGTTAAGCATTTTAACGCATATTTCATTAATTTCTCTATATTATATCCATAGAGAAAAGTGTTTCCTTCTGAGGAATATTGGAGGAAATTCCATGGAGATATCTTAATTTGTACATTGCAAATTGGTTTCCAATGGCAAAAAGAAACAAATAAATAAATAACAAAAAGCATGATCTTGCATCCTGAATGTCATTTTCTAGTTTCATTTAACATATTAGAACTGGCTTTCTCATTATTTTCACAAAATTTTCTTTTTGGCTTTTAGCAGCAGATAAACTTTACTTCTCTTACCAATACAGACAAGATTTATTTACTTATAAATTAAGAAAGTGCATCTCAAAGTTAATTCTTTGGTCATTACTCTTACCTACATGATTTGTAGATATGATAAAGTCAATTATGTTGGGGAACTTCATGATAGGTTTTCCTTCATTTCATTTAAGTTAGATAATTTAAAGGATGCAATGCGTTGTAAGTAAAACACATTGTGGACATGTGTTTTAATTTTTTGTTCTCATATTGTTGATTATAATCTCCTCTGAGTCATGAGGTAAATAGCCAACTCTAGAAAGGAAAGCTAAGCAAAAAATGTCTTTGTGGCAGGAGGGTGCTCCTACGAACACCTTGAAGGTGCTCCTACGAACACCTTGAAGGCCTTGAAATTGGAGAAACAAATTAATATATTCTATCAAGTCAATTCTGAAAAATGGAGGATTCTCTCAATGCCATAAATTCTGCCTTTGATATTTCAAAATTTACAAAGTCTCTTTTGTAATTTTTAGCCATCTTGAGTTCTAAATGTCTCAATAGCCAGCTCTCACATTCTACCACGTACTTATCACAAGGATTGTCCCAGGAAGGAAAATATTATTATAGAAAAGATATGCAACAAATTAAAAAAAAAAGAACTGTCATCTCAAGAGTCTTATAATCTCCTTAGGTAGACAGCACAGTTATATACGAAAAGGAGAATGTGAGTAAAATAAAATTATATAGTATTATAAGTAATATAAAATAAGGAAGTAAAATTTATGTAGAGGGCTGTTCAAAAAAACATATGTAATACTAATAACAGTAAATGAATGTTTACTGTTTGCAAAGCCCTTTCACATAAATTGTTTTATTCAATATTGCTCACTCACTCCCCCCAAAAAACTCTGAGTCTCATGGAACAGATATTATTATTATTTAGCTTAGCATATTTATGAGTTATTTTAAAGGTCAAAATAAAAATAAGATTACACAGAAAATTGTTTTCTAACTAGCTATTAAACTTAGAATCTAATAATTTTATCTTCATTTTACCTCTTTCTGAATTGTGTGCTTTATCTTTCTTTTTTTAATTTTTCCATTTATAACATAATGAATAATACCATGAATTTTTAAAACCACCTCAAATCCTTTATTGAATGAAATGAAATCAGTGTAAATAGCATGGCATTACGTTCTCTATTTTACATATAAAGAAACTGAAGATTTGAGAGAGTAAATGACCATTATAAACTCTTAGCTCATTATGAGTTATAAGTTACATGGTAAAGACCTTCTCTTCTCTTAAACCATGATAATTCCCAAAATAGCAATAATCTTGAACAATATTCATTCAGTCAGTCAGTAGCTATTTATCGAGCAGCTGTTATGTGCTAGACATTGTGCTAGGTACTGAGGAGCTAGTGGTGAATAAGGCATAGAAGATATTTCTCTCATGAATCTTAGATTCTACAAAAGGGAATGTATTAGTCTGATTTCTCCAGAGAAACGGAACCAATAGGATATTTTTTTAGTGGAAATTATCTTTTAATTAAAGACCCAAGGAAAAAGAAGCTCCTTTGTTACAGTACATAGCATACGGCTCCTATACAGAGTAAAACAGACATCAGGAAGTCAAATGTTTATGCAGCACTGATCTCTTTCTGTAGCAGAAGCACAGTGAAGCAGGATTTCCTTTACTGGCATTGAGACTGTAATACATTTTTACATGCTATATGTCCTTTGGTAGATTTAATCATGCAGTGGCATTACGGAATTTTCAAAGAAACAAAGTAGTAAAACATTTTGTGTAAAATTTGAGTGTAGTACTTCTCACCATGAGCTATTTATAGAGACTTCAGAGAAAAAGTCAATCCTCATAAACTTTTAAAAATCTGCCTCAAAACTTACTAATTAACTTTGGTGTGTTTCAGACACACAAAAATGTAAATAAAATAAAGTAGGGTATATAATGAGTTTTTAAAATACGCTTTATGATGTTTCTCATAATTGGGCAAATGGAAACTAATCTGAAGAGTGTGGAATTGTTTGAACATCTTTGAATAAAATATATAACCTATTGGTTCTGTGTGTGTGTATAGAGAGAGAGAGAGAGAGAGAGAGAAAGAGAGAGAGAGAGAGAGAGATAGTATAAGGAATTGGCCTACGTGATTATGGAGACTTAGAAGTCCAAGATCGGCGGTTGACAAAGCAGGAGACACAGAAGAGCAGATGGTGTTAAGTTTGTAACTTCCAGTAGTCTGAAGGCAGGAGAAGACCAGTGTCCCAGCTCAAAGACAGTCAGGCAGAGAGAAATAATTCTTTTTTACTCAGTCTTTTACTCTATTCGGAAGGTTGGATGAAGCCCACCCCCACTGGGAAGGGCAATCTGCTTAACTCAGTTTACCAATTCAAATGTTACTTTCATCCAGACACCCTCACAGACACACCCAGAAATAAGGTTTAATCAAATATCTGAACACTCTATGGACTAGTCAAGTTGACACATAAAATTAACTATCAAGAGAAATTAGAAAGTAAAGCAGAGAATGAGTGAACACATTAATTTCAAACAGTAATAATTCTGTTTTAAAAAGTAGACAATGTGATAGTGACTAGCTGTATGATGGACAGGAAGGATCTCTCTGAGGATGTAGTATTTGAATTCCTATCTAAGGAATGAGAAAGTCCCAATATACAAACAAACAGTGGCGAAAGAGAGTTTCACAAGATGTAAGAACATGTTTAAGGGCTAGAAGTTGAGAAAATGCTTGAAGTATCTAAGAAAAAGGACAGAGGCTTAAGTGCCTGGAGTCTGGTGACAAAAGAGAGTCATACCAGAAGAGACCTGAGAGGTAAGCAAATAGCTGATCATCCGCAACTTTGGACGTTATGGTGAAGAGTACAAGTTTCGTTTTAAGAGCAATGGGAAGCCATTTACAGGGTTTTACACACTGCAATGGTATAGAATGATTAAGCAGCAGATCAGCTAAGAGAGGATCTATAGGAAACATCTTTGAAATTTTAAGATGATCATATATACACATGTCCTTATATCTATCTATCTATATCTACATCTATATCTATCTATCTATCTGCATATAGGTAAAAGGGAAATTTTGATTTTCTGCTTAGGCGGGAGGTGAATCACCCATGAGGACATTTGAAAAAAGAGAGATATTAGTTACACTACATTCTGATGAGAATTACTCAGTTAACAAAATACTTTTAGTTTTGTGAGTAGAGTCTGCAAATGGAATAGATTCACATTCCTTAACCTCACGGTAGGCTGTGCTCAGCCTCTCCTCCAATCATATGTAGAGGAAGTACCCAAAGAATTTCAGTTCTAAGAGTGTCGAATTATTAGCTTCCAATACACTCCCAAATCTTGGACCAGCTCTGATGTTGAGGTAACCTTTTCCTTACAAACATATGCTAAAAAAAATTATTGAAATTCAATAATATGTCACTGGTGTTTTGACCTTAGCACTTTTTCAGCCAAATCTAAATCCTAGCTTCTCTGAAGCTTGGAACCCCAGCACTTTTTCAAATATAAAGCAAGAGTTTTCAAGTATTGATTCAAGGCCATTCAATGCACTGCTTGCTTAGAAATAGGAATGTATGTATTATTTTATTCTCCAAGATTTACATGGAGTTATATATATGGTTGATAACAGGGCAATACTAAAAGTGATTCAACCTCTGTAACCCTGTATTAAATCAATAATGATGCAATATACTTGAGGCCAGACATAGAAAAGCAAGTATAAATACATTACAGTACATGAGTAGTCAAAAATCTTGTGGGCTCTTATTCTGAGTAGTTGGAATTATTACGAGATTCTTATATTTTTTATTTTTATTAACTTATAATGAATATAAGTTAAATTCCTATCAAAATCAACACACACAGACACGCACATCCCCTGAATGAGGCAACATTGATAGTGCCTGGTTTCAACTCCTTTAACTCCTCTTCAGATCATTTGCTTGTTTTGTGACTTTGGACAAGTCATTTAAATTTCCTGTTTCTTTGTTGTATTTCTGCAGGATGGGAATAGTCATATTTCCTACTTTGTAGAACACTTTTGTGTGGACTAAAAACAAGATAGTGAATATAAATCACTTAGAACAGTGCCTGGTGTATAGTAAATACCCTACATATGTTTGCTATCCTTATTATTTTTCCAAATGGGAGCTATCAGTAGACCACCTCTTAATTGATTCCTTACTAAAGAAATATTTACACTAAAACTAAATCTAAATAATATATATAAATCAATGACATTTGCAAATATTATTTAAATGTCAAAATACAATTAAATGTTTTTGAAGTATAGACTATTATTAGATATATTTCCAAATTATTGTTTTCTAAATAGATTTTTATCTTGCTAGTTACTGCAGAGCAAGTGTGATGTAGGGAGGTAGAAAACTTCTTAGACTTTGTTAGAATTGCTCCCACATCTATGTAGGAAGGGATAAATTAAAGTAAATTATAATAATTTAGAATTTCATATCAAGTTCACAAAGTAGAAAGAAAAAGTAGACAACGATTTCAAGAGTCACAAGTATAGATAACTTGTCTACTTTTAAGTATATTTCTTTTTAAATTTAGAGAAAACTTCAATTTATTATCTTCTCAAGATAACTTCACAAAAATAATCTACCAGGATCAGCATGACATTTTCCTCTCTAAGTCCATGCAGAGACTGTCACCCCACCTCCCAAAACCTCTTCTTTTCACCCCTCTAGACTTCACTGGGTGAGGAATTATGGGAACCCTAAGCATAAACTGACCCTGGCTCATCCAAAAAGGACTGAGCTGAATTTTTAAAGTGGAGGAGTTAGATAAGTGAGAGAAAGAAAAATGGAGGGTACTGCAGATGTGAAGAAACAGAAATAGAAAAGACTGAAGTGGTGGCTACATGTGTGGGAGAGTCAGGAAATGAGGCTGGAGAGTAAATAGTAAACCCCCAGGCATCCTAAGTGAAGGCAGTGATATAGAATGTAAATGCTTAAAAGTAGAAATTGTTGTCTACTTTGTTCAGTAGTGCGTTCCAAAGGCTTAGAACAGTGCCTGGAAGTATGTAGGTGCTTAGGACATATTTGTTGAAGGAATTAGCACTTTGAAAGTCTTTCTGTGTCCATTTACTTTCCATCCATTCTTCAGTTTCAACTGCAACAGAGTCCGAAAGCACAGGGAGCCAGTGAAAGTAAAGGGAGTAGAAAGACACGGTCCCGGATTCCCCAGTAAGCAGCTGATCTCTCCCTTTCTCTCACTCAAGATTCAGCACCTTTCTGATGACCGGGGAATTCAAAATTTTAAAGCATTCAGAGATAATATGCCTCATGACGGGCAGTAGCAGCAACAGGGTAGGTAGACAGGTAACAAGCAAGGAAGGAAGAGAAGCACACACTGTATGATGATGACCATGGCACACAGACAGGTTTGGGAGTAATGCGGCTCTTCCTTAGAAATGCTCATGAATAACGGGCACATTGGTGAGAAGTTGAAACCCTGCTAGTACTTGGGGTAGCCTGACTGGAAGCCTCACAAAATAGTAGAATACAGACATAGGAAATAGAAGATCACTTGATTTAACCTACTTGGATAATGTATGTATATTCGGTCTTCTCATATGAAAAGTGAGGAAAAGACAGTAACACTTTAAATGGTGCTTGTGAGGATTAAGTAAGAGAGTTGTAACAGTACCTGGCGCTCAGAGAACATTCAACATAAGACTTTTCAACATGTGTGCCCTTATGATACATAAGGATTCTAGATATACACAAGGACACTATCATAAAGATTCTACTTGAAGGGAGAGAAATAGTGATGAGAAAGAAACACAGTGTTAGTCTTTATGGTTCATGAAGTCTGGTGAGACAGGCAGACTTGTCAGGTTGAGGATACTGTTAGACTTCATTTAGCCCCCTAAGAATGAGCTAAAGCCCTCCCCTGGGGGAACGAAGAAGCCAGGCACTTTACCTCTGCCTTTGAGCTCCTAGGTCGCAGTGGATTTTCCAGTGTAGCTCATAGTTCCAAACCCTTGACCCCAATATCCCTCCTGACTTGTCCTCCCTTTCTGATTAACAGCCTAGATTTTCTCTTAGCTGGACAATACAAGGAAGCTCGGAGCCATTTTTCCTATAGTTGGGAGACTGCAGTTTTCCAGGAGATTAAGAAGCAGCCACTGCAAACTTTCGTATTGATGATGTCTCTTCATTCTGTGCATTATGTGTGATCCTGTGACAAATTTCACCAAATTTCTTATGACCTGCCTTCAGACGTTACCACTCTTTTAGGTAAATTCTCAATGGCCTGAAATAATTCATTCACCTATGCAGTTATCCATACCTTCACCTGTGCCAGGCACGGTCCTGGACACTGTAGATGTGAAGTTCTACCCGCTCTGGAGAAACTCAGAGTCAGTGGCAGCTCATCAACAAAGAATCATAAGGCAGTGATGTCATATATAATACACTGCAACGTTCAAGGTTGTTTTGAGCACTGATGTCAGAGACAAGGTCTTGGGAGGTCCCCTAAGGAGTCACAGAGGAGGTTATATATGAACCGGCCTTTTCAGGCTGAATCAGATAAAGTAAACAAAACAGTGTTCTGCTAAGACGGGAAATGTCAATTGCATAAACAATGTCGCGGGATTAAAAAAATAAAAAGTCTTATCTTGGGAAGAGTTATTTTTTCTTTTATGGGCAAAAAAATTTAATTAATACATTATCAGAGCACAGTGATGTGATTATGTCTGTGTTTTAGACAGGTAATTCTCGGAGTTGTATGGAAGATAGATACACTTAAAAACATTGGAGGTCATATTTCCAGCTTCCAAATTCTCCTAATTATCAGTGCAATTCTAGACTTTCTGAGAATATTAATTTATGATTATGATTTCAACAGTTTGAAACAAGCGTTTTGGAGCTTGTACTTGAAGATAAGAAAAAGTATTGCTCACAGAAATTTTAGTCTTTAAAAATTCACCATAGCTTGACCATCCTTAATGAAATATTTGGTTTGTTTTTAAAAACATTATATTTCTAATGTACATATACTTCAATATTAACTAAGAACAAGGGTTCACGGAGGTAGTGGAAGAAGTCTAGAATTCACGCCATGGATGGAGATATATATCATGCCTTCTTAAAGATTAATAACATATTTTAGTAGGACCTAGAGCATTTAACAAAATATAAGTGACAGAGTGACATACAGTATTCTTGTCTCTGAGTCTTACAAGACTAAGATCTATAAGAAATATCAATGAAAGTATTATGCTCTGTAAACAAATGACCGAAGCGAAAGTGATCAAGTCCATTAAATTTTAAACCTGCATTGTCAAATTGCTTTAGGTAACAAACAGTTAGAGTTATAATGCATTTGGTGAGAGTTTCTAACTTTTTGACTTAAAATATTTTGTTTTATCATTTTTTAATGCAACTGGTAATAGGAGACACATTATGCATGGTATAACGCATGGCAAGAGTTTTAAGTATCTGAACATGAATTTGAGTAAATGTGTTTAATCTAGAGAGTTCAATCAGTTTTCTCAACGCTTCGCATGTCAGAGTTGGTGGGCAGCATGGTAATGTGACCTCATTAAATTAATACTTGTGACGAGCATGAATATGACCACTGAATATCAGAATAAATAATGCATCTTCTTGTGTTCCTTTGCTGCTGCTGCTTTAGGCATCTGGGGAAATTAATAAGGGTTACTTGTGTCAATCAGGCAAATCAGAAGTAAAAAGAAATCTTCAATTAATCATGGTATTTTACTACAATCCCTTTGGAAGAAAAGAGAGCCCTATTAATAAAAACACATTATGGCTTCTGTTGCAGTTGACAAACAGTGATAAGCTTCTCGGGGGACGTTGTGTATGAGAGATTCATAATGAAGTTTTCCTTGTGAATTTCTCTAGAATCATTCCAACTGCACAATCTTAGCCGTTCTGAGACATGAAACCCTTTGGGGCTTCATCTAAAGAGGTTTTCCTTTCAGCCTTCACAGGGCAAGCTGGTGATTACTGCCTAGGTCCTTTGTAGCATGCTGCCAGCTGCTGTCACAGTTAAAGAGTGAAGCATGCCCCTTGCACCAGCAAATTTGGTTAATCAGGAAACTTCCCAGAGACCATCAAGGGATTAACCAGGAGTCCCCCACATGTTACCAGCCTTGAGACACTCACAGTGCAAACAGGTTTCTACTGACTTCACACAGATTTTTATATGTGACTTCTTGATCACTATTTTGGGGCTTATTCTTAGAAGTTTCAGACTAACTGGTAATTGAAACTGAACTGGAATAAGACGCTCAAGGGGTGGAGTTTCTGTCAGTGTGAACCTCTTCTGTCCCAGCACACAGAGTGCCATTTCTTTTGCGGTGTTAGCCTTAAATCATCTTACCATAAAAAGCACGTATTCACTTCGTTAGGATGATTTTTCCACCTCTTAGCCATCTCAGGAATTCTACATTTCCCCCCATTCCCTATGATTTTAATTTCATCACTAAGGGGGTGAAACAAACTGTCGTTATACACTCTTTGTCCTAAAAATTGAACATCAAATAGTAGCGGACATTCAGCACTGAAATAATAATCAGTTTGGGGACAAAAGACATAAACTAGGAGTGACCAATTCTTGAACACCATTTTGAATATTCTTGGGAAGAATCTTTCAGTGTTCCTATATATTTCATTTTAGGCAAACATCAAGACCTGGCAATAGTTCTTTTGCCCCATTTTTTATCGAGTTGTAGGAGATGATAATTTTAAATCTCTATTTTGGAACAGAATGGAGGCTTGACTTTGAGGGTAGCACCACATTTTAAAATATCAAGAAAACAATTTATAATTCTCCCATGTAGTCACCTCCAGAATTGATGCCTACCATACAAAGGATGTATATTCATTTATAATTTCAAGTGAGCAAATTAAATTTAGAATTGTTTTTATAGTATTTTTTTACTTTTCACAATGGCAGCTCTCAGGTTCTCTGTGGAACTATTGTAGATAATTTTATATGTGCTATATATGTTTAAATTTATGAAAACAGCAAGTTGTATATACCTAAATAATAGTATTTTTAGAAAATTTTATTTTATCCGCAATGTCTTCAAACTTCTTGAAACGGAAAAATACATATGTTCAAAAGTTTAATCATTTATCAAGATGTTTGAAAATCCAGTTGTGAAAAAAGTAATATATATTATTGATGCAAGCATGCTCCTCAACAAACATATACAATAGTCATAGCAAACTTTTAAAAAATATAGGAGATATAAGTTAATATTTTATTGTCACAAAAAGGAATATTTTATTAGAAAAATAAAGTAAGAACACTGTGCATTATGTATTTTCACTACCATGAGGTTATGACCTTGGAGACTCATTTAAAGCTTCCTTCTCATAAGTTAGAAGACAATCTTCAGTGTAGTAACAAATCATATGACACAATGCTGTTATTTCTTTTGTTTATCTCTGGTGGTACCTATCTGTTTACCTATCTAAAGCAATTTTGGGGTTATAGTGAGGTATAAAGGCAGACTGGTTTGTTATTAATAGAAGTGTTTTGTATAAAACATCTTTTAAAGATGCCAAGGATGGGGCCGGCCCGGTGGCGCAAGCAGTTAAGTGCACACGCTTCGCTGCGGCGGCCCGGGGTTCGCCGGTTCGGATCCCAAGCGCGCACAGACGCACTGCTTGGCGCGCACCGATGCACTGCTTGGCAAGCCATGCTGTGGCGGCATCCCATATAAAGTGGAGGAAGATGGGTACGGATGTTAGCCCAGGGCCAGTATTCCTCAGCAAAAAGAGGAGGATTGGCAGATGTTAGCTCAGGGCTGATCTTCCTCACCAAAAAAATAAAATAAAATAAGATGCCAAGTAGAAAAATGTAACTGAGATTTGAATATAAGGACAGGAATTAAACGTGGATCTTGACCAAATTGCAAGTTTCCTACCATGTAAAACAGCAATACTGTTCATAAATCTACCTACTATGATTTTCCAGTTGTCAATGCACAAGGATATACATAGTAATACCATCCTCTGTTAAATGTAACTGTTTCTCTTGAAGAAGTAGGTCTTTTAAAAGAATGGCTCCCCAGAGAGAAAGAGAAAAGGAGATTAAGATAGAGAGTTCAGGTAGCAGCTTCTGTAGAAATTCATGAAAAGACCATCACACAGAAAATGTTATTTTTCTCATCCACAAATCAGGGATATTTTTAAAAAACCATCTATAAAAATATAAAAGCATCCTAAATTAACAAGATTGCATGTTTTAAACTACTTTTAGTAGTTATATGACGCCAGGAGTCACAATTTAAACTCAGAACTGAAAAGGAATATGAAAGCCATTTGTCTGTTTTTGCCTATGGGACAATGAGTTCATTCATTAATTTATTCTTGTTCTGTGTTCATGCCATAGATCAGTCAAAAGACATTTATTAAATTTTTAGTGCAAGGCACTATGTTGTATTTTGATTTTCATATTGAGTTACATTTAGGAAGATATTTATGGGTAGCAAAAGATCTTAGACATTTTTAGATTTAGGTAGTGGAATGGAAAACACAAGTCACTTCTATTTACCACTTATTATGTGCACTTATTATCCTACGATATCCTATATATAATCAAATGTTTATCACATTCCCAAAATTGCCTCCAGTTTTGTATTGTCAGTCATCTCCTTGATTCCTTCATCATTTGACAAAACTAACTGTATCAGGCACTGTGCTAGGTCTGTAGATTAAAAAGAGGAGAGAGAGGCACTGAAGGAGATGGGCCTGCCTACGTATGCTTAAATTCTACTGGGAATAAACCTGCAAACAATTATGAGATAATAAGGTTGTAGATTCACAGGGATGTGTGTGAGGTGGAGCAAGTGTAAGGGGATGGAGATTTAGTTGGTCTGGCGATGTCAGGGGAGGTTTCTCTAAGAAGGCAGCCTTTGAGCTGATACACAGGGTTAACCTGAAATATTTCAGTGAGAGTAATGAAGGGCAATGAGACTTTAGGTAGTAAGGAATTTTCTGGTAGTCAAAAGTAATTCAAAACCTTTGGGATACAAAATGCAAACAAGGAAGCTAGAGGGACAAGATGATAGATGATAAAAGATCTCAAAAGACATTCCTGAAATACAGCAAGTTCTGGAAAATTACTTGTTAAGCTAATGAAGTTTTGATTTCACCCAGAAGAAGATACAGAAGTCTTCTGTAAAAAGAGCCTGGATCAGATTTGTACCTAAGCAACATCACGGGTTTGTCACGAGTCTTTTAGCTGCCGCCTGCATGGGACTGTGATGTTATTTCTTTTACTCACTCCATCCCCAGCAATTGCTGCAAAGTACTGTAGTCATACGCCACTGGTGCTATTTTCTCTTTTTTGCTGGTTAAAAATTTGAACTTGCTGTACATCAAGTACCATTTTCTATCTTCATCCTCCCCGGCCTACCTGTCCACTTCCTTATGTGGGACAAACTGCATTTGGCTTTACTTTTCATAACATAAATGCAATTCAGAGCTATCTGTAAGTCCTCTCCTTTTAGTACAGTGTTATATATTGTTTCCTATCCCAACAATCCTTCCATGTGATATTAGCATTTCCTCATTTTTGCCTTTTCCCCTCACTCTATTGCAGTACTCCAGGTTACACAATAAATGAGGCCTATAGTCCTTTCTGAATACACCACAGGACTTAAAGTCACACATTAGGATTAGGTTGTTAGAGTAATTGCAAAGTTTCAATTCATACAGGATATTCATACAGCAACATTTGTTTTCAAACTGACCATGAGAATAGAGTTCTGGGGCTGCTATAAAAATCAGCCATGTGTAGGCAAATGTGCAGGAAAATATAAATGTTTTCCTCTTTTTCATTACAAAAATCATAAGCTTCTCCCTAGTTAGCCTAAAGCACACATCTGCTAGAGATGAGGATTAATATTACACAGAATGTAAAATCAAGAAAGAGTATTGCTATTTTATGTTACACTTATTAATATTGAAGAAAAGTTAAGCAATTGAACCAGTCACCTAGTTAAATAGAAACAGAATTGAGAGTAGAAGCAAGTTCTACCTGGCTGCAAAGCCCAGGAATGTTTTAACAACTATGACACACTGTTTAACTTGGTCCTCCTGGAGAGAATTCTTTGTCTACACATTATTGCCAGTTTGAGAATTTTGGACCACCAGGGACCCGGTGAAATAAATTGATACCACAAAGCAAAGAGAGAAATGAAGACAAACTGAAGTTTAAGAGCTTCAATTTTAAGGGAAAAATGACCTTTCTGTCTTACTCTCAGGTAGTGACATTGAAACATTGAGTAGAGATCAAAAGATCAAACAGAGGACTAAACTGGGAGACCTTTAGTCTGGATACTGCCCTTTGGACAGCATCACAGGCTTCTTCACTGAAACTCCATTGACCTCAGAAAGACGGGTTCCTGTCATTTTTGTCTATTTATGATGATTCTTGCATCAATTCTTCAACTAATTCTGAGTCAAAAGAAATCATGTACTGGAATATTGTAATTTCTGAAGTTAAGGCTTTATGATGGATTGTTGTTTGGGGGGGGCATCCTCACAATAAATTATTTTCTTCTTTACATAAGCATAGGTTAACAAAATTCTGAAATTCTAGAGGCAACATCAAATTAAATATTCATCTAGCAATCAACTATCAAAATTTTTGTTAATTAAGTATATTATTTATTTTATGAGGTATGGCTTAGCTGACTAAAGGAGGAAAGATTGTTTTAAAAATAATATTACAGGGGCTGGCCCAGTGGTGTAGTGTTTAAGCTCAAGTACTCCGCTTCTGGTGGTCTGGAGTTTGCAGGTTTGGATCCAGGGCATGGACTACGCACTGCTTATCAAGCCACACTGTGGCAGGTGTCCCACCTAAAGTAGAGGAAGATAGGCACGGACGTTAGCCCAGGGCCAATCTTCCTAAGCAAATGAGGAAGATTGACAATAGGTGTTAGCTCCGGGCTACTCTGCCTTACAAAAATAATAATAATAATAATAATAATAATAATAATAATAATAATAACAATACAATAAGCATACTTAGCTTCTTATCTGTGAGTTAATTTATAGTTCAGTTTCCATACTTATATTTTTGGCTTTAAAGAATGAAACTTATGTAAAAGAACTTTTGATTTTGATTGGCAATGTTAAATATACCAAAATATTTTGTAATTTTTATAAAAAATATGTCCATTTATATTATATTATAGTATTTTAGCTCCACTCTCCTCTTTTACATACATTTAGTATTTATTAGTTTTTAACTATGTGAGACAAATAAATAGTTCTGTTTTTAAACGTGACTGGCCCTTACATCCACTTTGTTCCTTACATCCATTTAAGTTTTATTGCAAATTAATGCAGTAAATGATGATATATCTAAAATTTTGTGGAAGCAACAGTTAAAATAAAGATAGATCACAACATATTAAAATAAAAATTTTGGGTGAGAAATGTGGGAGACATTGGGAGGGGCAACTGACAGTTAAACAAAAAAGTGGATTTTAATAGTCACAAGATGAATGAAAGTTATTTTAGATTTAGAGCAGTAACAGAAAAATACTAACATCAGATAAGCTTTGCTTATCACAAATTTATTATTCTTCAAACATCTGGATTGTTGAGTAGTGGATTATTTAGGAAAATCTTAATGTAGTCTTCTTTGGCATGTGGGTTGTTTTCCACCAAACAGAAAGAACTATTCATGAATCAGCCCAAGTAAAAGTAATTGCAGTCTGTTTTATTACACATATTAATATAAAGGCATATCCTCAAGCCACACCAGTCACGGTGAAATGCTGAAGTAACAGCATCTTCGTTGCTGAGCCTCATCTGCTTTACACTATACCCTCTCTCCATCCAGCTCAGGGGCTGGAGGAAATGAGGGTGTTATGAATTAAATTGTGTCCCCTCAAAATTCATATGTTGAGGTCCTAACTCCCAGTACCTCAGAATGTGACCCTATTTGGAAATAGGATCCTTGCAGATGTAATTAGTAAAGATGAGGTCATACTGATGTAGGGTGGGTCTCTAATCCAATACGACTGATGTCCTTATAAAAAGGGTAAATATGGAGATAGACACAAACACAAAGAGAGCATCATGTGAAGATAAAGGCAGAGATCAGGGTGACGCGTCTACAAGCCAAGGAACACAAAAGATTGCCAGCAAATCACCAGAAGCTGGGATAGAGTCATGGAGCAGATCTTTTCCTTGTGCCTTCAGAGGGAGCGTGGCCCTGCTGACACATTGATCTTGAACTTCTAGCCTCTGCAACTGTGAGACAATACGTTTCTGTTGTTTAAGCTACTCAGTTTGTAATGGCAGCCCTAGCAAACTTATACAGGGGGATATTATACCTGATATTTCATGAATTTATGTAGCCTATTGTCCTTTAATTTAGAAGTTAAAAATAGCCAACCAAAGAATCTTAGTGTTAACGATGGCTGTTGTTCTACAGACTCATTAAGTATCTTCACAGCCTCTGTTCCAAAGCCACATCAAAGATTCATCTTCCTGGGAAGTAAGTCTCTCACAATATGCTACTTTTTTTCTGTCATTGTCTCCCCAATAAATAAGAAAGTTAAATTTATTTTCTGCTTCAGTTTTTCCAATCTCATTTATTTAGATCCCTTCCTATGTATTTGGTCAGTTGTAATTGTTAAAGACTTCTAGTCTAAGCCTTAGCATTCAGTCATTATTTAGCAACTACTATGTGCCAGGAAAGCTTCTTGATGTTGAGAATATAGTAATGAAAAAAAAAAAAAAAAGACAGAATCTACAGCCTCACATAATCAACATTTTAGTATTTGTAGCCCTCGTCTCTCTACACTTATAATCACCTGTCCAACGGCAGTCGTCTCCACTAAATTGTTAGCTTCTGGAGGACAAACAGCATGCTTATCTTGTTCACAGTGCCCAGGAGATTGTCAGGACTCACTGAGTCTTGAACTAGAGAATGAATGAACAAATGAAATCTTTATTATTATATAATAAACTTTTGTTCTAAGGTGACGTCTCACAAAAATAGGTCCTGAGACAAGTCGGTTATTCGCAAGATGATGCCAGGCAGCACAAATGAAAGAGTGAGGGAAGCGGAACAGAGAAGAGCACCCCAAAGTGTGAGTTGATGAGCCAGTCATGACAGGGAGCAATCAAGGCTCAATCCTGCTGAGATCCTCTCAGTAATCAGGTAGAACATGCTTCAGAATAATCCCACCAACCCCCATCCTTCATGGGTTGGCATTGCTCTTGGTTTCAGGGTTGAGCCAAGAGAACCCTCAAAATAGAAGCAAACAGACCTAAGAGTGTAAGGTGGAAAGCTGGTGGCATCGATGGGAATTGTCAGCTGTAGCTGCAGATAAACTCAAGATGGGCTCAAGAGATATGTGGCGTGGTATTTAACAGTATCTGCTATACTTCCCTTGCAAAAAAATTAGAGAAATTCTTAAGTGATGTCATTTATACAAAATACATTCTATGAACAAAACTTTTCAAGGGGAAAGCAATTATATTTTTAGGGTTAGAAAAAAAAAACTTCCCTTTATGAGACTCTCACATGTTATTTTAGTTTAAAAAATCAGAAAACAATTTCCAGGCAAATGGATACTGTCTAATAAATGTGTACTCATTGTTGCACCTGGATTTGCTACTGAGTATACCGCTTTTAATAATTACTTCATCCTTGGTTAATGGTGTCATAAAAAGATTTATAATCACAGCCTTTCATTTGAGCTCAGTTAAAAGAAGATCCTTAGATGTACTCCACTGCTAATTTCCATAGCTAGTATTGACTGGTTGTTTTAAGATATCACTGCTCATTTATGATAATCCATTGTGAATTTCTTCATAATTACATCAAGAACAGTAACAGACTTTCTAGTACGGCAATTTTCATTGACAAAGTTGATTATCACAAGAAAACATTAGATAAGAAATATACTTTACGTTTGAATCAATTCTTTAAAAGAAATAAACTTCATATGTATAATTTTACAAAGACCAGTTGAGAAAATTTAGAGTTTTTGACATTTTCTAGCTGGTTGTGTAGTTTACCCATTTAACAATTCCAAAGATGTTGAAGAACTGTAATTCTCATAAATTTTTGATAAGCGTGTTAACTATTGTGACTACTTTGGAAAACTGGTAAGCAGTTTGTTAATTACATTAACTATATATTTACCCCAGGCATAGAAATCCTTCTTCTAGGTAGTTTGAAAAGAAATTAAAATCTATATCCACAAAAATATTTGTACACAACGTTCATAGCAGCTTTATTCCTAAAAGCTCCAAAACTTGGAAACAATCCAAATGCCCATCAGCGAGTGACTGGATAAGCAAATTATAGCATATTCATACGACAAAATACTATCCAGCAATACAAATAAATGAACTACTGATACACAAGTCAACATGGATATATTTCACAGACATAATGTTGAGCTAAAGAAACCATACACAAGAGTACATACTGTGTGATTTCAATTATATGGAGTTCTACAATATTCAAACTTAACCTTACGGTGATAGAAATCAGTTTGGTGATTGATTGAGTGGAGTATTGTGCAAAGTTGATTTAATAGGAGCACAAGGAAATTTTGAAGGTGATGAAAAGACTGTATATCTTGATTGCCATGATGCTTACATTGTACAACACTTAACGTTTGTCAAATACAATTTGAAGTATATACTTATATTAAATAGAAATTATACCCAATAGAGTTGATTTTTTTTTTTTTTTTTTTTTTTTTTTGTGAGGAGATCAGCCCTGTGCTAACATCCGCCAATCCTCTTCTTTTTTTTGCTGAGGAAGACGGCCCTGGGCTAACATCTGTGCCCATCTTCCTCCACTTTATATGGGACGCCGCCACAGCATGGCTTGCCAAGCAGTGCGTCGGTGCGCGCCCGGGGTTCCGAACCAGCGAACCCCGGGCAGCCGCAGCGGAGCGCGCGCACTTAACCGCTTGCACCACCGGGCCTGCCCCATCAATAGAGTTGATTTTTAAAAATACTATATGTTTCTTATATTAAAAACAAAAATGTTGAGCCTGAAATCTCTGTTACGATTTATGGCTTACACCAACTTGTATAAAAGATCTCTTCCATCACTACATTTATGTAGCTACATATATTTTGGGTAATAGGGGGGATTTGAGTGGGGGTCTTCAGTTTAGAGCTATACCTTTGTCCAAAATAAATGGCCCTTCTATGTCTTTAGTCTTATATTCATGCACTCATTAGGTTTTTTCAGGTAATCTAAATGTTAGTTGGCCGGAAAAACTACATGCATGTGAACTATTTTAAAAACTTTCCCTTAATCTCAGATCTCACTTTTGCTCTGCCTCATATATCTCTTCCTCTACAGAAAAAGTCACGGCTCCATGTTTGCTCTCCACTTATCTATCTGAATCTGCCCTAGCTAGGATTTTTCCCTCACACCAAACCAATACTACTCTTTGTCAGGTTCACCAATCTCTCTATGTTGTCAAATCCAATGGTCCATTCCTTGTCTTCACCTTATTTGCTGCATTATCAGCATTTAAATCAATGAATCTTATCTCCTGAAACACTTTCACTACTTGGCTTCTGGGATACCACTGTCGTTTAGTTTCTTCCTACGTGTTGGCAACTGCTGTGTCTACTCTGCTGCTTATCCCTCGTCTCCCAAACCAGAGGCAGATTTACCATAAAGTTAATAAAAGCTAAGCCTTAGTGTTTCTGGTCTTGATATACCCCTTTGGAAACTTTGTACTTGAGGAATCCGGCCCACTGGCTTAGTGGTTAAGTTCTCATGCTCACCTTCTGCGGCCTGAGGTGCCTGGGTTCAGATCCCTAGTGTGGACCTACACACCACCCATCAGGCCATGCTGTGGCAGTGTCCCATATATAAAGCAGAGGAAGGTTGGCACAGATGTTAGCTAAGGGACCATCTTCCTCAAGCAAAAAGAGGAAGATGGGCAACAGATGTTACCTCAGGGCCAAAGGAAAAACAAAGAAAAACTTTGTACTTAATTTTGTATTTATAATTGCCTATGATTTTTCTCAACAAATGATCCCCAAAATTGTGAAGTCTCAGGATCCATAAAACCTGCCTCCATCCTGGTCAAAAATCTTTAAACACTTAAGATCTCCATTACTTAGTTCTCCAGCCTCTATTTTCTCTCACTCACTTGCTAGGTAATCTTAGTCAGACTCACAATTTTAGATGTCATCTAGACATTGTCTAGTCTGGACCTTTCTACTGAACTTCACCCACAAATATCGAACTGCCTATTCAACATTTCAAACGTAACATCTCCAAAGCTGAACTTTTGATTTTACATCCAACCCTACTCCTCTGACAGTTTTCTCAATCACAGCAAGTAAATAAAAACTTCAATTTTTAATATATCAGGTCAAAAACTTTGGAATCATCATTAATTAATGTCTTTATTTATACTGCCCCTCTACTTCATTAATAGAAATCAATAGATTCTGTCCGTTCTAACGTCAAATTTCATCTTGAATCCGCCAACTCTTTCTACCTCTGCCCTGCCATCCTAGTCAGACCACCTGCAGTTAACACTTAGATTATTGAAATCTCCTTCTAACTGGTCTTTTTCTTTCTTCTTTTTCCCGAGGATCTATTTTAAAGCCAACAGTCAGAGTTATCTTCTCAAATCGTAAGTCATCATTTTGCACCTTACTCTCGACCTATTCATAGTTTTCCAACTTCCCAGAGCACAATCCAAACTCATTACCATAGTCTACAAGGCTCTACATGTGCTGTTTACGCTCTTTCTGCCTCCATGACTTTATCTCTTATCATGATCTGCCCAAAAAATTTCAAGTAACTTTGACCCAAGGCTCATACTATTCATTTTGCTAGGAAATCCCTTCCAGCAGGAAAACCCATAGATCAAAACTTTACCCTATGCTCAAATTTCGTATTATCAGAGAATATCCCCCTTTAGATTTTTATATAAAATCAATTGGAGAAAAACGTCCTCACCACCAACACTACTAACTGTTCTCATCCTTACCAAACTTTATTTTCCCATGGAAATAATCCCTACTTGAAATTAGATGTATATTTTTAAATCTAATTTTTGTATCCCTCTACCAAATCTAAGTTCTGTGTGCACAAATATAGAATTACAACTCCATCACACAGTATCTGGAGTGTACTTTGCATGTATATGTGTCTAATTAATTAATCAGTGGTATATTGAGAATAATTTAATGCAACTATTCCAAGACCAACTACACTTAGCTATGCAAGCCCTTAGAATGACATGCTGGAGAAGAAATGACTAGAGACCTACTAAATTTCAGAAAGAGATATTAGAAGGCTAACTCCAAGTTGTTAATTTTAAAATATACACAAATATTAAAATTCTGTGCCTAGAAAATGGTTACTCTTCTCACTGATACTTGTTATTCATAAAACAGTTGGTCTATGCTTTATGAATAAGCATTTCCCTCACCATGAAACTGGGTATAGTTATTCGAGGGAAAAAAAGTGTGTCCTATAGACCATTTTAGTATTTCTGAACTGTTGCTTTTAATAAATAAATAAATAAATAAATGACAACAAATCTATTGCTGATAACTGATTTGGCATGATTCAGAAAAGCACTGAGAGATAGGACCTGGTTCTATCAAAAAACAGGGCTAATGAAAGTCTTGGTAAGCATGAAATGATGTCTAATTTTTAAAGTTTATTATTTTTCCATACTGGAGAGTTCCAAACTGCTGCTTATTTCCCATTACAAAAACTTAGTCTATCTAAAAAAGGTAAGTATATCTCTAGACACTTAATTTTTTTTAGAAAGTAGCCAAAAGGAATTTTCAAAATGGGCATGGTTCATACTTTCTTTTAATATTCCTCTAGATTAAAATGAATTTACTTTACCTTTCTCACAATGTATATAATACATCATACGTGTTCATTTTATTTATACCTTATAATTAACATTTGTTATCTAAAGTTGGAATACTGTTTTTCATGAATTGTGATTGTGTGATTGTGAAGTCCCTTAAAATAAATCCTGATTTTTGCTACAGCAAAATTCTGTTACTGAAAGAATATTTTAAATTTCTGTGCTATTTCCATATGTATTACCTTTCTTTTTAATTCCATTTTACTAATTAAAAAAAAGGATGTCTGCTAGCATTTAAGTAAGAAATTATACTAATCTCTGTGCTCTCACAGATTGAAACAGAGGGAATACTTCCTAATTCATTCTATGAGGTCTGCATTACCTAACACCAAAAGCAGACAAAGATATTATAAGAAAAGAAAACTACAGGCCAGTATCTCTGATGAACATGGGTGCAAAAATCCTCAACAAAATATCAGCATATCGAATCCAATAATATATAAAAAGAATTATACACCACAACCAAGTGGGATTTATCTCAGGTATGCAAGGCTAATTCAACATTTGAAACAATTAATGTAAGCCATCACATCAACATCCTAAAGAAGACAATTCATATGATCATATCAATAGGTGAGAGAGAGTACTTGACAAAATCCAACACCTATTTATGATGTTACAAAACCACAAGACTAGGAATAGAGTGGAACTCCATTAACTTGAGAAATATTTTCTACCAAAATCCTTAAGCTAACAGCATACTAATAGTGAGAAACTAAAAGCTTTCCCACCATGTTCAGGAACAAAGAAATGATGTATACTGTCACCATTCCTTTTTGACATCATGCTGGAAGTCCAAGTTAGTGAAATAAGACAAGAAAAAGAAATAAAAGGTATTCATATTGGAAAGGAAGAAATAAAACTTTCTTTGTTCACAAATTACATCATCCTTTATGTAGAAAATCCAAAAGAATAGATACAAACAAGTGTTCTAGAACAGATAAGCACTTATAGCATGGTTGCAGGATACAAGGTTTATATGCAAAAGTCAATCACTTTTCTATATACCAGCAGTGAACACACTGAATTTGAAATCAAGACACGACATCATTTACATTAGCACCCCCCCAAAAAAGAGAAATACTTAGATACAAATCTAACAAAATATGTACAAGATCCACATGAGGAAAACTAAAAAACTTGGATAAATGAAATCAAAGAAGAACTAAATAAATGGAGAGATAGTCCATGCTCATGGAGAGGAAGACTCCACATTGTCAAGAGGTCAGTTTTTCCCAACTTGATCTATAGATTCAATGCAATCACAATCATAATCCCAGAAAGTTATTTTGTGGATATCAACAAACTAATTCTAAAGTTTATATGGAGAGTCAAAAGACCCAGAATAGCCAACACAATATTGCACAAGATGAACAAAGTTGGAACACTGACACTACCTGAATTTGAGACTACTATAAAGCTACTGTAGTCAAGACATTATGGTATTGATGAAAGAAGAGACAAACAGATCAACAGAACAGAAAAGAGAGCCCAGAAATAGACCCACATAAATATATTCAATTAATCTCTGACAGATAGCAAAGGCAATACAATGGAGCATAGATAGTTTTTTCAACAAACAGTGCTGGAACAACTGGACGTCCGAATGCAAAAAAAAAAAAAAAAAAAAAACGAACCAAACACAGACCTTGCACCTTTCACAAAATTAATTCAAAATGGATCATAGACCTAAATATTACATGGAAAACTATAAAACTCCTAAAAGATAACATAGGAGAAAACCTAGATGACCTTAAGTATGGTGGTGACTTTTTAAATATAGCAGCATCATAGGCACAATCCATGAAAGCAATAGTTGCTAAGCTGGACTTCATTAAAATGAAAAACTTCTGCTCTGGGAAAGACAATGTGAAGAGAATGAGAAGACAAACCACGGCCTGAGAGTAAAACATTTGGGAAAAACAAATGTGATAAACAACTGTTATCCATAATATGCAAAGTACTTTTAAAAACTCAACAAAAGAAAAAAAATAACCCTATTAAGACATAGGGAAAAGTACCTAAACAGACACTTTGCCAAGAAAGATACTATACAGATGGCAAACAAACATATGAAGAGATGCTCAGCATGATGTGTCGTTAGGGAATTGCAAATTAAAACAACAATGAGATTCTACTACAGGTCTACCAGAAGGGCCAAAATCCAACAACACTGACAACATTAAATGCTGACAAGGGTGAGGAGCAGTAGCAATTCTCATTCACTGCTGGTGGGAATAAAAAGTGGCACAGTCACTTTGGAAGACAGTTTGACAGTTTCTTATAAAACTAAACATACTTTTACCACATTTTCCTGAGATTTCATCCCCTTGGATTTACCCAAATGAGTTGAAAACTAAGTCTACACAAAAACCTGCACATGGATGTTTAGAGCAGCTTTATTCGTAATTACCAGAACTTGAATACAACCAAGATGTCCTTCAGTAGGTGAATGGATAAATAAACTGTGATACATCCAGACAATGGAATATTATTCAGTGCTAAAAAGAAATGAGCTATCAAACCGTGAAGAGACTTTTAGGAAACTGAAATGCATATTGCTAAATAAAAGAAGCCAATCTGAAAAGGCCACATACACTGTATGATTTAACTATATGACATTCCGGAAAGGATAAAACTAGAGCGATAACAAAAAGATCAGTGGTTGCCAGGGGTTGGTGGGGTGGGGGGTGAGTAGGTGGAGCACAGAAGATTTTTAGGGAGAGAAACTATGGTGGATACATGTCATTACATATTTGCCTAAACCTATAGAATGTACAATACCAAGAGTGAACACTAAAATAAACTTTGCATTTGGGTTGATAATGACGTGTCAATGTAGGTTAATATATTGTTAAGAAATGTACCTCTCTGGTACGGATGTTAATAGATGGAGAGGCTGTGTATGTGTTAGGGGGGGAGGGCATACATGGGAACCCTCTGTACTTTCTTCTTGATTTTACTGTGAGCCTAAAATAGCTCTTAAAACGTCTATGTAAAAAAACAGGATAATCAGAAGTGAGATGCCCCAGAGAAGTTTCCCTGGTCTGGTTTGCTTTCCCTTCCTCTATGCTAAACAACTTGTTGTTAGGTTGGAGTTATTATTTCCTTTGTTAGTTTTGTTTTCATTCATGGATTTGGTCTGTTGCTTTCTATGACACTTATGGTGATTAAAAATGACTGTTTCTAATTTGCACGTGGAAAGCTGTGCGTGACACCTGAATGCTAGCATTATGAAAATTAGCAAACTAGTTTTCTAGGGCTGCCACAAAAAATTACCACTAACTGGATAACTCAAAACAACAGAAATTTATTTTCTGACAGTTCTGGAGGCCAGAAGTCTGAAATCAAAGTGTGAGCAGCGTTGGTTCCTTTTGGAGGTGCTGAAGGAGAATTTGTTCTTTCCCTTTCTCCTGTCTTCTGGTGGCTGTCAGCAATCTTTGGCATTCCTTGATTGTAGATGCAGTGCTCCCATCTCTGCCTTCAACTTCACGTGGTCTTCTCTTCTGTGTTTCTAAGTTTCTCCTCTTGTTATATGGACACTTGTCATTGGATTTGAGGGCCACTCATTGGTCTAGGATGATCTCATCTTGAGATCCTTCATTTAATTACATCTGCAAAGATCCTTTTTTCCAAATAAGACCACATTCATAGGTACCATGTGTTAGGACTTGAACATATATTTTTTGAGAGGCCACCATTCAACCCACTTCAATTAATATTAATATATTGTCCCACAATATATGTATTACTGTCTCCAATCAGCTTGCTCATATGTTCATGCTTATGGGAGGGGAAAAAAACAGTCAAATTTTAAATTTTTTTCCAAGAATTTTTTTCCTGCCTTCCATTGCTTTCTTTTAAGTTGAAAGAGTCCACATTTTATAATCAGAAATAATTTAAAGCATATTTAGGTACATGAGATGTTTTTAAATAGAAAAAAAAATGTCCTAATCATTTGTATAGAATCTTATATATTTTATTCTGTGGGCTTCTCCAATTGTACACAGTTTATCAAAGGTTGTAGATCTTTTCTAGAACTTCACCAACTCAAAACATTTCAGGTTAATGTAAGTAATAAACTTTAGGACTAATTATTCAGGGTAGATCATCTACTTTTATTTGCTTCTCTTTGGTTTATCTTTTCACAGTTTATACATTTTTAATAATGGTGTATTGGGGGTACCCTAATCTCAGTGCTCATACAATACTCTATTATATTACGCTAGGCTCCTAAGAGACCCCAAAAAGGATTCCTGTAAAAATAGTAATTAACAGTAAAATAAAAGGAAAGATTACCAAGCATTGTTTGGCTCTGTGCTTTTACAGGTTATGTTGGTAGGTAAATATCTCAGCACAGTCAGCATACAAGAAAGGGTTACAATTTGGCTTTGAATTTAAAAAATCCACTCCTATTTTTTTTCCTTTCTCATTTTTTTCTGATTCTACTTTCAGCACTGTAACCATAATACAGAGCAGGAAAAGTATTAAATTCACTGTAGGAAATGAGCCTTCATTTTGTTCTTTTAAATAATGGGCTTATAACTATGCAGGACAAACTCTCCCTGACATTGACAACTTTAAAGCATCTCTCTCTCCATCTTCAGCTGAAGGAAGTAAAAGCCATTGTTATTGATGTATGTGAAATTCTGGGAAAGAAGCAGAGCTGGGGACAACATGTTTTCTCCCTAATCCCAGTTAGGGGACCAATTTGCAGTTTACCAATTTCCATACAGATGGTTGTATTCATTCCTCTGCTTTGATTATTTGCCCAGTTGCAAACCACCTCCCCTCCCCAAACACACACATTGCTTGGATTTAGCTGATGATGAGGTCCGAATATTGCTGGAATGAAGAATAGAAGGGTGTTGGAATGTCATTATATTTACTGGTGGGCTATTCGGGAGGACTAAATTAGCTATCATCATTGCTACTTCTTATCATCAAAAAACTACTCTGAGCATGTCACCATGTGGTGAAATTGGGATACAAAATTAGAGGAGAGAACGTTAATAGTGACAGAAGAATAATCTACTCCAAAAGACACAGCTACGTGTTCTCATCTGTTTTCAAATATTCTGTTTTGATAACAGTGTAGTTATTCTCTGCCTTTAGGGATTCCGGAAAAGCTTGAGGATCCAATGTGAGATGAGTTAAATTGAGGAAAGAGTCATCTAGCGGGTAAGGGTGCAAAGAAGGTCTAAATCCCAAAGAGAATTCTCTTGGACTATCTGAGTTTGACATGACTCTCTCACAGTAAATGCAAGATTCTACAATTACATTTAATGTGTTTTTCAAAACAAACAAGATACTTGCTCAAATTAAAAGTGAATTCCCTGGGACTTCTGTGTGGTAGATGTAGGTCTATTTTGTCATGACTTAAAATTTAGTCACAATAAAAATGTGAGTATAGGTAACCTGAGGCCCTTGCTTAATAGTGATTGATTGTCTAATGTATACAATAGCTGGTAGGCCACAAACAACTTTTATATTTGCAATATCAAAACCTCAGTGCATAGTCTTCTATATACTAAAAGTTTTAGTTTGGTTTAGTCCTTACATTACATAGTCCTCAAAAAAAAAGAAAAAGAAAAAGAAAAACATCTTTTTAGTTCCTTAAGGAAAATTCCTGACTTTTTTTTTTTTTTTTTTTGCTGAGGAAGACTTGCCCTGAGCTAACATCTGTTGCCAATCTTCCTCTTTTTCTTTTTTTTTTTTATGTGAGCCACCACCACATCATGGCCACTGACAGAAGAGTGGTGTGGGTCTGGGTACGGGTCCGGGAACTGGGCCTGGGCCGCCAAAGCAGAGTGTGCTGAACTTAACAACTAGGCCACTGGGACTGGCCCTCCCCTGACTTTTTTCCATTCCCAATAAATCAAATCTTTGCTTTTTTTCTTTTTTATTCATCCAACAGACTATTGTTCCCAATTATAATTAAACAACATAGTTCTTTACTTGTCTTTTTCCATTAGTGACTTATAAGTTACTTTAGGGTCAAGACGACGACTTACTGCGTCACTCTGAATCCAGCACTCTGCACACTGAACATAGTACACATATTAAAACTTGATAGATAGATAGATAGATAGATAGATAGATAGATAGATGGATAGATATGGTAGATAGAGGATGAAAGGGAGAGAGAGACAAAGGTTCTGAATGTCACTTTTTAAAAGAGTAATTGACAATCTAGGGAACATGCAGGAAAAAAGGATGGAGGGGGTCTTGAAACCATATACTATGGTAAAAACTATTCAGCTTGATGAAGATAAATTTATGATGCTGGAGGATGATACTCTCAAATATTTAGAAGACCTTCTTTTAAGAGTACATTTGTTCTATGTGTCAGAGGAAAGAAGTAGGATAAATGGGTAGAAGGCACAAAAAGATCTTTACGAAAAAGTTATCCATCTAATTCTGTGCATAGGGGTAAAGACTCCTATGGAGTAAAGTAATGAGTTCCCAATAATTGGATGTTTTCAAACAGATGCTCAATAAAAAAAAACTAGAGTCTATAGTTATCTTGTTTGGGAGATGGATGGAAGACTTTCAAGATCTCTTCTAACTTTCTGATCTATAAAATCTATATTCATATGTCAATTATCTTGTCTATCAAAACTTTTGCACATTAGCTTTCACTCCAAAATGGATCACACCAAAGAATTCATTTTATTTGTTGATTTTAATTTCTCTGTAGTAAAAATTATAAGCCCTTAGAAAATTTTTCAATGGTCGCGTGTGTCCAAAACATGGACGAGGAATTTTGTTTTTATCATGTGTTATTTGAATTATAAAAATTGGGAAATTAAATATGATTTTAAGGTGGTAGAAAAAAATAAGAGTACAGTTGCAGTGTGAGGCATTGACATGAAAAGATTGAAATTTGACGTTTACCTATATCAACTAAATTGAAAGAAAATCTTTCTTAAGAGTTCTTTAGAGGAAGAAGTGACAAGCAGTTCTTTTATGTGGAAACCTTACTTAAGTCTCCTTAAATTCAGATTCTTCCAGAACACAGGTCAGTAGCCTTGTAGGACATTTGGTCTTGTGCAAAATGTCCATAAGACATTTGGTCCATTAACATTTGGTCCAACAGCCGTTTGGGCCATGCCAAAGGTCCTTGATATTTGGTCCCATCCAAGAAGTCCATGAGCATACTTGGTCTATGCTAAATGATTTTGGATAAGAACAAATATCAAAGTCCTTTTGTCACAGACTCAATGTTTCCAGGGATGCTTTGGACAGGACCAAATATGACCAGATATCAAGGACCTTTTGGTGTGGACCAAATGTTTCCATGGACGTTTTGGACAGGACCAAATGTCTGTTAATCATGAGTGGATGTGTCTTTAAGATTCACACACGTACCATATGATTTTTAAAATATTTCATCATAGGTGGTCCAGAATTCAAGGGTCCAAATGACTCAGAATTATGTGGATAATAATATGGTCACTTTATATTTATTTTATTTTTCATTATTAAAATATTACATTATATTAATATAAACTATTTGTGTTGGGTTTTAATGAGAAGCAAACTGAAACAATAGTACTCTAGAAAACACTTTCCTAAATCTGCTATAACTTCTGGTGAACTGGTCAACCCCATGTTAATTAGGAAGATTACCAATTTAGTAAGTTAGTTTTGCAAAATTAGCAAATCCATCAACTTTTTAGATAAAACCTAAGTTATGTGGACTGTCTCTATAAACTATTTCAAAAATTTGGGGAAAAAATGGTACCAAAAGAAAAAAAAGTGTGAGCACATAATTCTAATACTCGCAAGCCGGGGCAAAGGTTTAAACCAGTCTACTTTTTGTGTCATTTTTCCGAAAGTAACAGGTCTTATGTTTGATATGTTTTTGGTGGTCAGGACCCATGAATGGCAGCATCCCATAATAAACTTAGTTCTCCATAGTCCTGTGGCCTCTTAGACTCCATCCTATGAGAGGAAGGACATGAGATTTAACAACAGTTGGGAAATCCTCTCTCACACCTCTGAATCCGCCTTCTTTCCTAACTAGAGACAGGCTTGCATGCTTCTTACATCGGAATTAAATTGGGACTCCCTGTGAGAATTAGGTTTACAGTCTTTGCCTAATGGAGTCATTTCTTAAAAAAATATATTTTCCATGCTGTTAAGATGAAAAGCCAATCACTTCTGAAAAGAGTGCATGTACAGATTAATTGATTTAAAATTTTGCTATTCATCTGCCCGGGCTTCCTCACCAAGGATGTAAAATCAAATGAATCAGGCAAATATACAAAGGTCAGACAACAAAAACAATGCTAAGAAATTATTAGGACAAATCTAGTTTTGTTAGGGTTGCGTCTAACGGGGTAGCATTAAAGGTATTATGTTTTTAAGAAAGGACTAATGTGCAATTTTATTTTTTAAAATTACCTGGAAACATATTGTTTCTGGACTATTAACTTTTTTTTCCAGTATTTAGATCACAACTCCTAAAGGCTTAGCTATATTTTGACAGGTACTGACAAAGAATGCCATGGAATTATGACTCGATTGTCACCTTCAGAGTGTTCAAGCTGAAAAACTCAGGGTGAGTGCTAGGTACTAATTAGAACTGTTATATTAGGAAAGCAAATACAATGGTGTCTAACATTAAACAAAGCACAGTTCTCATCAAAAATGGTTTCTTTTGTGTGTGGGTTAGTCTATAAAACCATTTTGCATGTTAATGAAGCACAAACAATTATTGCCAGAGTAACTAGTTTCATGCAATTACAAAAATCACATAAAAGCCCTATTGTTTGTTTTCTTATGATTTTTTAATGCTAATTTTGCACTTGATAATTTCTGATTTCATTTGTACCACAGTGCACAATTAGGCTTTTATATCTGTGAAGGTGAAGGCTAGTAATGGGAAAAATAACTCCTCATGTAAAAAGTAAAAGAAATAGTTATTTCCAGAATGAGACAATCAGACAGCCTGAAAAGATGGAGAAAAGCAATGAGTCGAGTTTCCGTCAAGTGAAAAGGCAATATTTATGTAGCTGAAAGAAGAGGAGAATCTAAACTATTTCCTATATAGACTGGAGAGAGAGAGAGAGCGAAAATAAATAGATATTGGGGAGAAAAGAAAAAAAACACACAAAAAGATGGAAGACAAGATATGAGAAGAAAACTAGAATTAAGACATAAGCTTGGTCATCACAGAACTGCTACATATTAGGTGGTAAACCAGAGCTATAGGTGTTGAACTAGTGTGATACAGTGGGGTGGATTTAAAAGGAAAAGTCCACAGAGACAATTATGTGCCAAAACTGTTGAAGCAAAGAAATGCCACTATCAAACAGTCAGTGCGAGCACTAGAGGGAAATTTAGTAAAACCTTTGAATGATCACTTCACTGATAAAGAACACTCTGCATTAGCATCAGGTGAAAGTGACAGCTTTGTGCATTGTTAAACCAGGTCTTCATATTTGTCTCACATGAGTGCAAGGGAACTTACCCCTCATGTTTTTCCTTTAGATAACAATGTAATCTTTTAGTTCAATAATGCAGATATTAAAGAAGTTTTTACCTGGAAAAAAAATACGAGAGTTATTTGGTATAATGTATTTAATTTGTTTACACTTTAAAATAAATTTTTAAAAAACTACAAACCATTTGGAATGACTTTGATCAGCGTTTACCTCCTGCAAAGTTCAGGAGAATTCTGGATTTTCTGGTTGCTGGTCCTTCTTAGACAATGTGACATATACCAGGTGCAGGCTTAGATTTAATGCCACCTTAGGTGGTGTTGAATACATCATGACGTTGAAAAGGTCAGAATTCATTTTTCCCTTAGGATTCTGTTTCTTGTTTTTATTTACTGAAATTTAAAGCATGTAAAATCTTTGTAGCTCTCTTTCATACTATTTAAAATACTAGAAATATATTCAAATGAATGTGTTTGTGCTACTAGAATAAAAGTTTCAAAAACCCAAACTTTTCAGCACAACTAGCTTAGCCCTTTTCTGCACCCCTGTACTCTCACTCTTTTTTTTTTTTTTTTTTTTTTGGTTACTATTAAAAGCATTCCTCAGGGGCTGGCCAACTGGCGTAGTGGTTAAGTTCATGTGCTCTGTTTTGGCAGCCCAGGGTTCGCAGGTTTAGATCCCCAGCGCGGACCTACACACCGCTCATCAACTCATGCTGTGGCGGCATCCTACATACAAAATAGAGGAAGATTGGCGCACATGTTTGCTCAGGGACCATCTTCCTCAAGGAAAAAGAGGAAGATTGGCAACAGATGTTAGCTCAGGGCCAATCTTTCTCATCAAAAAAAAAAAAAAAAGCCCTCCTCAGAGCATTAGTTTTCCAGTGGTGAATTTTTCTTTTCTTTTTTGTTTTTTTTGTGAGGAAGACCAGCCCTGAGCTAACATCCATGCTAATCCTCCTCTTTCTGCTGAGGAAGATCGGCTCTGAGCTAACATCTGTTACCAATCCTCCTCCTTTTTTTCCCCAAAGCCCCAGTAGATAGTTGCATGTCATAGTTGCACTTCCTTCTAGTTGCTGTATGTGGGACGCGGCCTCAGCATGGCCGGAGAAGCGGTGCGTCGGTGCACGCCCAGGATCCGAACCGGGGCCACCAGTAGTGGAGCGCGTGCACTTAACCACTAAGCCATGGGGCCAGCCCTGCAGTGGTGAATTTTTCTATCACTAATTATCCTGTTAATTTATATCCCTGTTACTTGTTCACTATGATTATACCTGTATATAGAAAAATACATCTTATGGAACTATCATTAACATACCTTGCAACTAAGTAGCATTTTTTGAAATATTACACAGTTTTAGATAAATAATTATTTCATGGTTATCACAGTTTGCAGGTGACACTGTATCTTCCTATCTCTCTAGCTTTCTTCCTCCACTACTGTTTACTTAACCTAAAGAAGGAAGAAAAAGGAAGGTAGGAGGAAAGGAAGGAAGGAAGGGAGGAAGAAAGGGAGGGAGGGAGGGAGGGAAGTCTGGGGCAGTGTCTAAGATATTTCTATTAACTAAGGCAAAGAAAATCCCCAGGGTTTATCTCTCAGACATTGTTAGCACTGTTGCTTAACTTTGTGCTAACATGATAATACACATTCCTTAATGATGTAAAAGACTATAACAAATATTTACTGAACTAATCGTATACATTTTCCGTGTAAAGACTTTTTAAACTCTGTAGGCAAATAATTACATCTGTTTTATGCTAACATGTTTTATGCAAAAGTAAGAATACATGTATATATTTAAATACATAAAACTGTGTCCACTTAATGTGAAAAGTCATTTATACATCACATGAAAATAATTAGTGACCAGCTATAGTGTAATAATCTCTAGTTTGCATCCATGACTTACTTCTTTTGCTGCTTTATGGGCCTATGAAAGTATATTTTGAAAATTTACCTGACATCTCTTCAACCTCAGGTTGGAGTGTGTATCCTAAACTTAGTTCCCAGATAATAAGAAAACTTACATGTATAAAATAATTACTCAGCAGTTCAGCAGTGTTACTAACGATCTAAAATATAACTGAATATTAGGGGTTAATAGTTTGGAAAATCAATAGGCATTTTGGAGAATGCATACTTTAATGGGCATTACATAAAATAATCATTATTAAAAAGGATTAGATACATTAAGCATTTCAAAATCATTCTTCTTGGCAATTTAAAGGAGGCAATACATTTTTCCATAACATTTTCAAAACCTTTAGACAAAACAGAGGTGGTTAAAGGAGTCCACAGAAAGAATTCCTATTTGTTAATCAGAAATCATGCAGTGATTTTTCTGTCTCAAATTTAAAAAATGATAATATATGTAAAAGTAGAAATGCCACTTAATAAAAAGAATGCCCCCTGTTTTACCTCCAAATTTAGTCTCCTGCTCTAAACTTGATTGTTTAATACAGTCTGAGCAAGCCCCTACTGGCCTGGCTAGGAAAATGCAAAAGCAATACTGCCTCAGCATCTCGCTGTCTCTGTGGTTAATTCTTCCCTTCCACCGCTGCCTTGCCTTCCTGAAGAGGGAAGGGCTCAGGAAACTTCTTTCAAACAATACCTCAAGTACTGAATTTCCAGGGAAGGAAACGCCACGTATAAGCTGTCATTCTGCTTCCTTCTCTGTTTCCTCCACCACTTTCTCCCCTCCAAACTACACACACACACGCACACACACACACACGCAAAGACACACTTACGCACAGACACACACACACATACACACACACACACACACCTTATGGCACCCCCAATCTTTACCAGCCCCAATCCTGGGGAAAATACTTCCAATCCCTCAGCAATGCCCTGTGTCCACTGTCTAGATGCATCCATTCCACAACTGGGGTGACGGGCCCTACTGTTTTATTTATGATGCAATCAGCTGCTGTAAGAAGGTGAACAGTAACTGCTATGCCATTGCATAAAAAAGCCTTTTTAGCCCTATGTTATAAACATTTAAAAGTCTCTATTTTATCCTTTTAGAAAAAGCACAGTGGGAGGTAGATAGAGGTCACTAGGAGCCTCTAATTCATCTACATTTATAGTAGGTGTGGCAAGCTCTATTAGCAGGAAATGTATGACAGTCAGACCTAAGTTTAATGTTTTACTTAAAATATCTGCCTCTCTGGCTAATGCCAGAAGCTGTGCCCATGATTGGTGGCATGTAGACACTTACGAGCACGGGCTTCCCCTTTGGCAGAAACTATCAGCTGGAAAACTGCTGTTAAGATAATATATTTGAGTGTCATCCCAGAAAATCCTGCTTAAGAGAGATTTTTTTTTTTTTTGCACAAGCCATCGCTAACAGTACACAGTGCTTTCTGCCAATACAGACGTTGACATGCGCTAAAATATTGACTCTTAAACAGACCTCTGTATGCATATTATCTTGCAGTTCACTAGTTGAAATTCTTTTGAACTGGGATAATCACACTCTTCTCGTTATACCAGCAAGAGTGTCCTAAAAGCAGCTTCTGCACCAATTCACCAACTCAGCACCCCGGAAAAGCTTATAAAGCATTGCCTGCTGACTGGCGTCATTCTGTCATTATAACGGCTTCCTTACTGGGCCCCTTTCTTCTTTGGACACTGCCATCTTGTGAGTACTAAATACATCATCAGTGAGTCTCATTCTCATGTATTACACTAATACATCATTGGAATGACAACTGCTTCTGATGATCTATTAACGCAATCCATCAGAGTGAGGTGTTTGAATGGGGTATTACTCAGAAACCAGTGCCGTCTACACAAAGCCAGGTCCAAAATCCAATTCCATTTAATTACGCAGAATTCATAGCATGCTAGCGGCAGACTAATACTACCCAAATTCTAGCATCATCAAAGAAATTATTTGCATTCTCATTAAATTATCAACAAAATCTTTCCCTTTCCTGGAAATGGATCTGTCTGGGAAGTCAGTGATTCAGACTCCATGAGCTCACCATCTCCTATGACATGTGAGAATTATTTTGCAGTGGTCCATGAATAAAACAAATACTCTTTTCCCTCTCCTTGCTACTTCATATTCTATAGTCGTTAAAAAGGAGACACCAGATTTTCTCATCTAAAACACAATTTCTTTGGTGAACACACACGCTGCATTGAATGCTCTTTGTAGTTATTAGACACCATCCAAACATCTGTACTGCTGTGCATATTATATACAGAAAAAAAAGAAAAGCAGCTGAATCTGCTTTAGAGTCAGTTACACCACATTCTATATATGTGTCATCTGTCACAAAGCTATCAGAAAGCACACCCAAGCCCTCTGCTCTTCATTTCAGTATAAACACATCTATTTGTGTTTATATAGCTTACCGTGAAATCTAAATTGTGTAATCTGTTGGTTTTGGTGTTTGTGTTATGAACAGAATTTTGAAATGTCTTTAATAATCAAATTTCAAAAATTATATCCAACCTTCAGTAACATGAAATTTTTAGAAATTCACTTTTTTACCTGCATTTTTTTTTAAAGTTGAAATCCCTTGAGTGTTTTCCATGGTGTTTCATAACAATAATCCAATATAATTTAAATGAAACAGGTATCAAAATTTTACAGCACTAACCTCTGAATTTTAGGTCATTTTGCTCTCCATCAAAGTTAAGACCAAACAATAAAGTAATGTCACAGAACGATGCCATGGTTACGACACAAGTGACGTTTGATTGTATAACACACTCTTACCTTTGTAACGGATTTTTCAAATAGACTATTTTGTTTAAAAAGCATTTATCTATTGTTAATGTCTTTGGAGAATTCATATGGGGGTTTATGTTGAAGACAAATGCAGGCGTGTGAAGGTTTATGAAAAACGCTTCTGCAAGTGACACGCAGCCTGATATGAGTTCCACAGTCCGTGTCACGTGTGGGGCAATCCACTGCTTGCCCTGCATTCATTCTATTTTCTGGCCATGTATTTTTTCCTCCTGTTACTGAGACCCTTTCACATTACATATCTTAAAGACAAAAGTGCTGACAGTAAATCTGAAAAGAATTATATACGTATCAGTACATTTTTAGGTTATATACATAGTACTATATATATAACGTAAAAACAGTCACCTCAGTATCAATTGTGTACTTCAATATTGATTGCATGCCTCACATATGCATTTCATTGAAATTCAGGACAAGAATAAGAACAAATAGTCATTAAAAGCTGCTTTAAGTAGAAGAAATGCTTTGCAAAGATGCTACTGACTTTTTGGACAGGAAAGTGTGTGCGTGTGTGTGTGTGTGCGTGTGTGTGTGTATGTGTGTGTGAGAAAAAAGGAACAAGAACAATGTTAAATAATGCATGTCTTCTAGAAATATGAATTAATCAATCTAGTTTGAATCTGTGATAAAGCTCCCTGTCACTTAAAAAATGAATATAGATGTTTTTAAACAGGTGACTCTTTCATTGGGTTTATAATTCCTCAAAACTTACAGTTCTGTTTCCCATTTGTTTTTCCCTCCTTTACTTTTAACTAACCGTTGTCTTCATCTCAATATTTCCTGTACGTATATTTCTCATAATAGGACTCACAATTAGCGTGATTCCCAACTCTTGCTAATTAAAGAATTACCTTGAGATTTGGACACACCTAGTATGTGGATACTACGTGGTTATGAGAAAGAAGCATGCTTGTGATTTGTTGTGTTACAGTTTTTTTTCTTTTCTTTAAATGGTCCCCTATATGTTTATTTTTTCTATTGTTTCTCTTGCCAGGTCAGACATGGTGCTTGAAAATATGTTGCTAAGACTGATCCAGCTATTCCACTGCTGGGTATTTATCCGAAGAACTTGAAAACACCAATGCGTAAAGATACATGCACCCCTGTGTTCATTGCAGCATTATTCACAATAGCCAAGACTTGGAAGCAACCTAAGTGCCCATCAAGGGACGAATGGATAAAGAAGCTGTGGTATATATACACAATGGAATACTACTCAGCCATAAGAAACGATGAAATCCAGCCATTTGTGACAACATGGATGGACATTGAGGGTATTATGCAAAGTGAAATAAGTCAGAGGGAGAAGGTCAAATACCGTATGATCTCAGTCACTAAGTAGTAGATAATAACAACAACAAACAAACACATAGATACAGAGATTGGGTTGGTGGTTACCAGAGGGGAAGAGGGGGGGGTGCAAAGGAATAATTAGGCACACGTGTGTGGTGATGGATCTCAATTAGTATTTGGGTGGTGAACATGAGAACATGATGTAATCCGTGCAGAAATAGAAATATAATGATGTACACCTGAAATTTATACAATGTTATAAACCAATGTTACTGCAATAAACAAAACAAAACAAAACAAAAAATGGTCCCCTATAGCACGTAATAATATTTCACCACCCTTGCAACTTTTAGGTTGCTCATCTTGTAACTACTGTTCTGTACCTAGCTAGGCACACACTAAAAGCCATACCCCAGCCTGTTGGCTACACTGGGTTAATACAGGGAAAGTGCCTTCTGTGCTCTGAAACAATGTTGGAAGTGAGTTCCTAGTGACAGTGCTACCCCTTGGGCAGTTTCAGGATGTCATGAGGAAGGGGAAAGATGGCTGGACTCCATCACTCTGGATGCACTCAGGGGCTGAATGAATTTGAAATATAACCAACTCTGAATGGAAGAGTGGTCAGAAAGCCAAGAGCAATTACGTCAGCGTGCAAAATGTTTAAACGATTTACTTCACAGGACAAATGCAGAGTCTTCATGGGCTGGGAAACTCTTAAAACTATATTTGGACAAAATTTGGTGAGGCTCTTTTCACAAGCTATTGGAAAAGGGGAAGAGAAGTTGTTTGAGGTGCCAGCAGCATTCAGTCAGGTATTTCTGAAACCCTAGCCCCTATCCTATGTCATCTTTGTTTTAGAAACACTCATCCGTTCACATTTTCCATCACTTTGGGAAGAGAGCTGAGGTAAGTAGCTTAATTTATAGATGGATGGAACAAACTTATTTAAAAATTCTCAGTATGTTATCATGAATCATGTAGGCTTATTAAACTAATTGCTAAGTAAATTTAAGCAGTATTACAGTAGAATTCAGTAGAATTTATCATCAATCTGAGGAGATCTTTGGTGGTCTCATGCTGCCCCCCACAGATATGTCTCAGAACATTCATTATGCCATAATTACAAAGTCTCTTTGAAGAGGCTAAAAATCCCTAGACTCCTCTCATCAATTATTTTTACCTGTTAATTCATTTTGTGTGAGGTAATAACCTCGGCATAATAACAAATGTGCAAGTACTCCGATTTTGCAATTAAAAGCAGCAGGGTTTCTATTTTGATCATACAGACTGTGACATCCATCATAGAAAACAATTTAGGCCTAGCAGGATGACAGATGCCGTACTGATGGCTCTACTAACTAACTGCCTGTCCCAGGAAAAAAAAAAATGGTCGGGCTTCAGCCTGCAGCTGCAAGCTATCTGATAGCTTCTGACCAGTCAGCGGGAGAAAGCCCACAGTGACTAAATCACGGAAAGGTAATTTTACTTCACAAAATGAGGATTTCTGAGCCATAAACGTATGCATTCCAGTGGCTGCTGTAATTTGGAAACAAATAGCCCTTTTCATTTGAAAATGACTGGAATCACTGCCAGTGTTCAGGACGTGTTGTTTCTCAGGCTTTTACATGAAAAATACAATGTAATACTCATTATTTCTGCCCCTTTTCACATCTTATTAGACACAGAAGGCAAGGTGGTTATCTCTGCTCTCTTAGGCTAAATCTACACAAGGAAATTTGTTTTTTCCCCAACCTCTGGACAGGTGCCTAAATAACAGAAGAGCACTGGTTTTTGTCTTGTACTTTGTATCAAGCTGGAGTCAGCTTCTCAGAATTGGATCTCACTCCCCAGCTCATCTGAAAGACACCCACCCCTAACCTGACCACACTACAGGTATGAAGCTGATTACCTGCATATCCTGGCTGTGAAAAAGAGAATTGGATGCTAAGAGATGCAGATGAAAGTTTTCTGCCCTTCTTTTTAAAATTGTAATATTTAAAAGTTTTCATAAAGCATAATGTGCCTTCTGTTTCCACTTCAAAATTAAAGTATTTGGAATCTTACTCTAGCCTTCATTAGAATAACTATTGTCTCTTTTGAAACACAGGCCCTTATACTATTGCCAGCCTTGAAAAGAAAATCATACAAATGTGCAAATAAGTTTTGGCTAATTGAAAACATAAATTATTTTATTATTTCCCACCTTTGATAGGAAAAGATCCCAATAGAAATCGGAAGGCTGAGTGCATCTTTGTTTCTCTTGCAAAACCAAATTCAGGGAATAGATTATGGAACATAGGCCACTGAGTACAATAAAAGCAGATATGAAATGCAAACAAAAACCATATTATTGGAAATTGTTATGTTTTTAGGATTATGTGTTCAGATTTCTTCTGTGTGAATCAGGACAACAAAGGATGAGGGAAAGACAAAAGGTTAAGCACAGTATGAACTTTCTTAGCTGCTGTGAACCTTAAGATAAGAAGATAGTCCTGTTTATGATATTAACACACAATAAGGCTTACATTGTATACTTGGCACCCACATTCCTTGCAGACAAACGAAGAGTACTCAGTTTCTTGGGGAAAATCTACTGTTTCTTAGTCCATTGTATCAGACTCATAAACCCTGTCAGCAAGAAGGATGAATAGATGATAGAAGCAGGGACATGCTGCTAGGGAAACACAGAGCAGGGAGGGAAGTGCTTCTGTTTTCAGTGCTCCAATCCGGATTCTTCCTAAACCTTTTGAAGGTAGTCCAGGTTCAGATATGGGTCTCCTTTGACTTTTAGTAGAGTCATCCTTTCGTAGTCACTATTGATAAATCCTTTAAACTTGTGCAAAATACCTCTGCATAAGGGCAAAAGTCTCTGTGAGCAGCCTGGGAAGTCGTAATACACAAGTTCTTTTCATCAGGAAGCACAATGGAAAATCAACTGAAAGAGACATATTAGAACAACGAAATTGCAATTACCCATCCGAGATCCCCTGTAATGGGATGCCAGGAGGCCTCACCCTTTATGCACACGCTCTAACTGTAACTAATGCTCAGTAGCCGTCAGCAAATTATGACTCGTGACACTTTTGCTGCCACAGTATTAAGCCCAGAGTCCAACGGAGAAAATATATGGTTTTTATTACAAAATTGTTCTTGTTTACAATTCTAATATCCTCTTCATTATCTACTTTTCCAGACATTTTAGGCAGTTCTGAAGACCTGGGGCAGCACTAGTCCTGTCATAAAGAGAAATTAATGTTGTTCAAGTTGGCCTAGCTGCCCTCTGGGACAGCTGAAGATGTGGAAATAGAAGGCTCTGTTTTTAAAATGAAAATGATTAAAGGCACAGACACCTTGCTTTTGGAGCAGCCACTAAAACTTTTAATAAAATATGTGGGCACATACACACAAAAGCTTGTTTTCCTTTCTATAAGTCATCATCTTCTCTCTCTCTCAACTCCAACTATGTTCTATAAGAAACAGCTTGCTTCAAAGGGTAATAAGCGTCAAAATGGCCTCATCATTCTAAGGAACACATTTGTTTCATTCGGCAGTAGCTCACTCAATAACGACTGGGCACAGAGAAACCAGAAGAGCTTTCTCCAAATAGTCAGTAAGCTAATTAGGAGCACTCTTTAACAGGTAGTCTTTACAACAACTGACAGTCTTGATCCAGCCTCTCGAGAACACTTAGGAACAGCCTAGCAGTCGCCACTGTTGAAGGTGTGCGCCCAGCTTACTTCTCTCAGCCTTGCAGGAAGGAGTTTCATCAGGGGCAAGGGAGCAGGGAAGAAACAGTAAGCCAGCGGAGGTTACTAGGAAGCCTTTTAGAGAGAGCCTACCCGAAGTATCTTGAACAAAATGGCTCATACACCAGGAGAAAAATGGCAGGAAATAACTCAAAGGAAGCGAGCATAACCTTTGCCATCCAAGGGCCAAACAATAGCAGTAAAGATTTCACCTCTCTGATCCTCCAAACCTTAGTCATTTCGTCAAGTTAAGTGAATGCCCTCTGCACAGCGCGTGAGAGTGAACTCACACCCCCACTCTGCTAATGTTTTAATTTTATCATTTTAGTTCAAGAAATTTTGTATTTCCACCATTTTCATTTTTGCTTTCTTTCTTCCTTCCTTCCTTCTTTCTTTCTGATTTCTGATTTTTTTCTGACGTCTTTTCCATCCGTCCTATTGGCCAGCTTACAGCTCAGACAAAAAATTGTAATTATGGACACCTGGGAGGATGAAAAGTTCTACCATATTCTTAAATTATTTTCGTCGTTTCACTGTTTGCTTGATTGGTTATTCACAAGAGTTAATGTAGCATCCTTACAAATATAAAATTACTGGACGACAGTCAAATGTCACTGAGGGGTCGTCATCCACGTGCACACTTCTCTCGTTCACGTAATTTCATCAAATGTCTGCTCTGCAAACAGACTTAGCTGACTTGAGTCACTCATTCTCATGTTTTCAAGGAGAATCGTATAGAAGCCACGTGAAACCACAAATCAAGGTCGTTTCAACAGGGTGTGGAGAATGTCTCAACTTTGTTCCATGAAGCAGCCTGAGCATCCAAAAAACAGCCCTACTGTCATGAGACTCTCCCTCTGCTCTGTTTCCAGTCTGCACCTATTTCCTCCCATGAGTTTAGGTTTTGTTTTCTCTCTTGATTCCTTAATCTGGGCCTTCTGTACAGACAGATGGAGAAAACATTTGCCCACACACAGTCATTCAAGGGGTGCCAGCCACCGCAAACTGCTGCTCTAGCCGCCCTTCCTCTCCGGGGGCCTGATACAAAGTGTCTAAAATTCCACAATTAGATGTCCTGTCCTTTGAACTTTGAAGGTTTTCTCAACTTCTGGAGTCACCTAATTAAATTTTAATACCCTTAAGTATAAACACCTTCACTGAAACAGCTAATACCTTGTTGCAGATTAGTCGGCGAGTGGCTTTAAAGATGTCTAGCCCTGGGATAATCGTAGCAAGAACATTCACGTTACTGAGACCCCGCTCTGTACCGGTCGAGGCTCTAACTTCTTTTACATGGTTCAACTTATTTAAGTACCACAGCAGCTCTTTGTAAATGAAGAAATCAAGGTGCAGAGAGGGTAAGTCACACAGCTGCCGAGGACTGAACCTGTCACAGCCACACATTCTGGCCCCACATTTGACATTCTTAGTGAGACAAACTCTATAATTAAACTCAAATCCACACCTAAAAAGGGAAGAGAAAGGGGCTGGCCCAGTGGCATAGTTGTTATGTTCCCGTGCTCTGTTTCAGTGGCACAGGGTTAGCAGGTTCTGATCCCGGGTGTGGACCTATGCACTGTTTATCAAGCCATGCTGTGGCGGTGTCCCATATGTAAAAGTGAAGGAAGATGGGCACAGATGTTAGCTCAGGGCCAATCTTTCTCAGCAAAAAGAGGAGGATTGGCAACACTTGTTAGCTCAGGGCTAATCTTCCTCACCAAAAAAAAAAGGGGGGGGGGAACGGAGATGTCATTTGAAGGAAAGAGCACTTAAAGGTGAGACTCCAGAATCGTGCTGCTTTCTTCAACCTCTGCCAAAGGCCCATGGCATGACTACAACACCTCTTCGACACTGATCACATGATACCAAACAATCAATCTCTATTCTTCACCAGACATTTCTCCAGCAACTCTTACAGCATTCTGCTTGTTTGACCCTACTTTGCTGTAGCCATTTCCTGAGAAGTTATGCATCCACTCTCATTAAGATGCCAACACATATTTAGAAGGAGGCTTGCCAAGGATGAAAAAGGATCTGCTGCTGAGTCTGTGGTTTCCTCATATGCAATATTTGTCTCCTTCACCCCAAGTTGTAGTTCAAGTCTAAACTTTCATATACACATGCTTAATTATGAGGTAAATTACATAAACCAAAAGGTGAAAAGCAGTGCATATTCTTGGTAGATGTATAGTACTCTCATTGTTCACATTGAACAACAGCATAATAATATATACATTCAATTAAGCATCTCGGTCTTCTCCTAAGTTACAAAAAGGAAAACAATTGCCTCTTATTGAATTCAATTGATATAAATTCATGATTATGGAATCAGAAATCAATGCCAGAGATTACTAATAAAAAGTAAACTCAGTTTGTTGAACGGTTTGCTTTATACATATATGTGTGTGTGTGTATATATATATAATCTTATTTTTTACCAACAACCAAATGAGTAAAATGCTATGCATATGAACACTTAATAAATGTTAGATAATAATCACAAATGGAATGCTGTATTTGGTAAAGCAAGAGCAATAGAGAAAGATATCCATGGATTAAAATCCTGGCACTGCTGGGCCGGCCCCGGGGCTTAGCAGTTAAGTGCGCGCGCTCCGCTACTGGAAAAAAAATCCTGGCACTGCTTTCTGCTAGCTTACTGACCACGGCAAAGGTTCTTTAATTTCTCTGCACTTCTATTATTCCTTTTTTGTTGTCGTTTTGTTTTTACTATAGTCATCATACAGTTTATTATATTCCCAAAACTTATTAATCTTATAACTGTAAGTCCATACTCTGAACAACATCTCCCCATTTCCCTCACCACTCAGTCCTTGGAAACCACCATTCTACTGTTTGTATGAGTTTGGCTTTTTTCAGATTCCACGTAAAATCTGTTTTCTCATCAGTCAAATAGGAAAAAAAGTAATTCCTACTTCATAGGATTATTGTGAAGAGTGAGTGAGGTATAGCTTGATTTATTTTTGACATATAAGATAAATACTTGTCACATGATAGAAATCCAACAAATATTTATTGATATATTTGGATGCTGTGTTTTTCTTTGATTCTGCCTGATACAGGTAATCACTTTAAATCTTCAATTTCAATTCTTCTTTATCTCAGATAAGTTTGTTTTCTACTCTGATTTTAGTGCTTTTTATGTAATTTTACTTCTGGAAAATGAAATAATTAAGTATACATTTTATATATTTTCCTTTTCTTCCATATCACTCACCTTAACCATCTTATGAGTTTCTTTAGCTTTCCTCTGTACTGAAGGAGAGCTTTTAAACTTCACCCTTGTAACACTAATTCAAATTTCTTACAAGACTGACCAAGAGAAAAAGAAAGAAGACCCAAATTAGAAAAATGAGGAAAGAAGGTGGAGACATTACTACTGACCTTACAGAAATAAACAGATTAGAAGGGAATGCTATGAACAACTGTATGCCAACATACTTGGTAATCTAGATGAAATAAATTTCTAGAAAGACACAACTATTGAAACTGGCTCTATAAGAAATAAAAATCAGAATAGATCTATAACAAGTAGAGATAGAATAGTAATCCAAAAAAAAAAATTCCACCAATGAAAAGTCCAGGGCCAGATGGCTTTGCTGATGAATTCCACCATATGCTTAAAGATAATTAACGTATATACTTTACAACTTCTTCCAAAAAAATAAAGAGAAGGGAACACTTCTCAACTCATTCTATTACTCTGGTAATATTGACAAAGTCATCACGAGAAAATAAAACTAAAGACCAATATTCTTTATGAATATACATGCAGAAATCCTCAACAAAATACTACCAAACTGAATCTAACAATATATAAAAAGGATTGTACACCATGACTAAGTGGGATTTATTCTAGGAATGAAAGGTTTATTCTATGTATGAAAGTGGCATTTATTCTAGGAATACAAGGTTTCTTCTATGTATGAAAATCAATCCATATACCATGTTAATAGACAAAAGGACAAAACCCTTTTGATCAGATCATCTCAATAGCTGCAGGAAAAAAAATTCAACAAACTAGAAATAGACATGAATATCTTCTAACTGATAAAGGACACCTACAAAAAACTCACACCTAACATCATATTTAATGATGAAAGACTGAAAACACTGCCCCAAGATCAGGAACAAGACAAAGATGTCCCCTTTCATCGTTTCCCTTCAACATTGTACTAGAGTTTTTAGCCAGGGTAATTAGGTAAGAAAAAGAAATAAAAGGGGCCCAGATGGAAAATGAAGAAGTAAAAGTCTCTCTATTCACAAACACCATAATCTTGTAATATAGAAAATCCTGAGTAATCAAAAAAAATACTAGTAGAGTTAATAAACCAGTTCGGCAAGTTTGTAGGATACAAGGTCAATATAGAAAATATAGTTCTATTTCTATATACTAGCAATAAATAACCTACAAATGAAATTAAGAAAACAATTCTATTTACAATAGCAAGAAAAAAATAAAATCTTTACAAATAAATGTATCAAAAGAAACATAAGACTTATATACTGAAAAGGATGAAATGTCATTGAAATAAATTAAGAATACCTAAATAAATGGAAATATATTCATAGATTGGAAGACTAAATATTGTTAAGATGACAATACTCCCGAAATTGATATATAGATTCAACACAATCCCTGTCAAAATTCCAGTTGCCTTTTCTGAAGAAATTGACACACTGGTCCTAAAATTCTTATGGAAATTTAAGAGATCCAGAATAGCCAAAACAACCTTGCAAAAGAAGACGAAAGTTGGAGGACTCTTACATTCTGATTTCAAATATTACTTGAAAGCTACAATAAACAATAATGTGTGGTAATGGCATATGGATCGAAATATAGATCAATGGAATACATCATACATCTAAGGACACTTGATCTTCTACAAGGATACCATGATAACATAATGGGAAGAGAATACTATTTTCAACAAGTAGTACTGGGTGACTGAATATCTACGTGCAAAAGAATAAGGAACTGTAGAGTGTTGGTTCTTAGCTTTGGCTAAGAGAACTTCCTTGCTCTTGCAATGTAGTTTGTATAAGTGGAAAATTCTGATCTGGTTTTTCATCCATAAGAAATTACTATCAACCTTCATTTCATAAAAAGGACATTCTTTTGTCATAAATAGAAGTGAAAACCTTTTTATTTTCTCTCCTTTGCACAGTGGGAGGAAGGAGACCTGTAGTGCACATGGCAAAGTTTCAGGGTGGCACCAGTAATGTGGCCGTCAAGAATGCACAATCATCCTAAATATGTATTTCTTTCTTAGACAGAAATGACTACTTTGGCAAAATTATAACCTATCCAACGAGTAGCCGTTCTTCCTTTCTTCGTAATTAACATAACCTTGATTTCCTGGGTCATCCAGCAAAAGCATATATTTTTAACGTGCCTTGCAGCCTGGTGTAGTCATAAGATCCAGGTCTGGACAACAAGATATACACCTGAGAATTTTGCAATTAATGTGACTCCTTTACCCTTGTTCCAGAAGTGAAGACCAGGACTTCAACATCCATCTTGTGACCACAAAGTCACCATAAGGGAAGGCCGAGGGATTCCTAGATATCATCCCTAACATCCATGAACCCCTGAACCAACATCAATAGGCAAACAGTTTCAGTTACATGGGAAAAATAAAACCCCAATTTCATTATGCTGTTATATTGGGGTCTCCTTTACCTGCAACTAAATGTAATTTTTAACTGATATGCCTGATAATGAAATCTAACTGGTAAATGTCATTAATTTTGCTCTTCCTTTACAAGTTATTTTTCCTGGTATTACTTGAATAATTTTCCTATACACCACATTTTTTAAAACCCTGATTTAAGGCTTGCTTTCACATTATTAAAATGTAACAACTTTATTTTTTAAACAAGAGGAAATGGAAAGATGTCATACTGCTTCATAAGAGAGATGTGAATTAATAAAGGAGAAGTTCATAACAATGTTACTAGAATAAATTGTACTCATTGGTTTAGCACACACTCAAATGAAAAGTGAAATAAGCAAAGTGACAAACTTTCTTACTAGTGGAAGTAATATACACACATAAAAATGCTCAAAGAAAATCAGAATATACAACACCAACATCATAAGACCTCACTGATTTGACAACAGTGCTAATTTTCAGAAAGATAACACTATGAGATAAGAATTAAATTTTTTTCACTTAAGCATCAGACTCAGTCTTCATTACCTTGATGTCTGGTTCTCCAAGGGGCTAAAATATTTAAATGGATTTTATCCTCTACATGTGTTACTTTAAAGCACCAAACAGTAGCCCTATGCATCTATTTATTCAATAAGTATTCATCAAAGACCTACCATGTGCTAGAGACTCCCTGGCTTGGAGCCAGGTATCAGAGGTAATTAAGACATACTTCCCCCTGCCTTCATTGGGATTACACTATAAGGTTATATGATTGAAAGAACCAGAAATATATAACAAAAATTATAAAAAGTGCCATATGTAAAAATCTAAATATTTCTATTACAGGTTTCTATTATAGAAAAAAGAAATTGGTAGGGGAAACTTTCTTGGCTGCAATGATCAGATAAAGTGTCTCTGAGAAAGGATATTTAAACTGAGACCTGAAGTTGACAAGAGCTAGGGAAGGGTGGATATAATGTACATTGAGGTAACATTTCCAAGCAGAGGAAACAGAAAAAGGCAGCCCTTAAGAAGAATGATGAGAAATGCAGTAGCCAGGGCCCTATCGTGGGAGGTCTTATATGCCATGTTAAGGATTATTCTACTCCTATGGGAAGTTATTTATATCAGTTAAAGATACTTTTGATTAAAAGTAACAGAAAACCTAGATATCAATGGCCTAAACCATCTATTTATGTTAATGGAAGTCTGCAGGTCAGTTGTTCCAGGATTAATTCAGTGGCTTAAAGACATCACGAAGGATCTAGCTCTGTCCAACCGTCCACTTGCCATCTCTGAAGAGTTGGCATTTTGTCTTGACCATTCTTGCCTCATGGTCCCAAGAGATAAGCAGTTGTCCTCATACTTGGATCCCAACAGGAAGGAGAGGGCTAGACCAAAAGGCCTTCTCCCTTACAGCTATCTTTTTCTTCTGCAAATAACACATTCCTAGTGCCCCTGCAATTATTTGTTTCAATAATAAATTTAGGTTAGAGCCAGTTCTGATAGAAAAGCCAAATACACGAACGCCTGTAGAGATGGCCAAATTTTTTCACCAAACTTTCCTCTGTATGAAACATAGATTTTAAGGATTAGGATAAACTTAGGAAAAACTACAAGCGAAGCTGCTAAAAGCCAGGAGTAAAGATCAAAGATGTGATCACAATAATGTCTCATTCTTTACAAAGATTATTGGAATTTAAGCAATATCTCCTAGTCTTTTGTTAATGGAAATATAGTAGAGATCTTATTGAGGTCTTTCCTTGGTTTTTCTCTCCCATTCTTTTTTGTTGTTGTTGTTAGGAAGATCAGCGCTGAGCTAACATCGTGCTAATCCTCCTCTTTTTGCTGAGGAAGACCGGCTCTGAGCTAACATCTATTGCCAATCCTCCTCCTTTTTTTTTTTCCCCAAAGCCCCAGTAGATAGTTGTATGTCATAGCTGCACATCCTTCTAGTTGCTGTATGTGGGACGCGGCCTCAGCATGGCCAGAGAAGCGGTGCGTCAGTGCGCGCCTGGGATCTGAACCCCGGCCGCCAGGAACGGAGTGCGCACACTTAACCGCTAAGCCACCGGGCTGGCCCTTCTCTCCCATTCTTAATCTCTGTTCTATCTACTTACCTTATGTGATGGAATGAATATTTTACTAGTATTACGTACAGCCCTAAATTTGAATTATATAATTCAGAACACTGTCTGGAGTTTATCAAAATTCTTTGTGATTACTGAGGCCAAAATACTGCTCTGAAATCTTTAGGACCCCCTAATAACATTTTTGGCACTTCACTTTTAAACAAACAGAAAGATATTTTTGAAAACCAACAATCTATCTTAATGTGTCAAGTTCATCAAATTCTGACTTCTCTAGCTTTTTGATTAATTTTTAATCTGTGAAAATCTGTGTGCATTAAAAACACAGGATTCATTTGACTTGAACTCATTGTGCCCTCTAACAGGGCATCCTGATGAAAGTGACTTTGAATGATCTGCTTTCTCTTATTTGCTTAAAGGAATTACAGCCTCAGTTTTCATTAATGCAATTCCAGATGCAGCCATGAAATGGCAAAACCACCACTTAGAATATTCAGTGATCTCCATAAGTCTTATATTAGGTTTATAATTCCCAGGTATATTGAAGTATACCAAAAGAAGGCTTTCTTTTATGTCATTTTTTCCCTTTGTTTTTAAAATATGCAAAGGTAGTAGTTTGTACCCTATGTTCCAGGATTTCCTGAATAAGTCAGAGTCGCATCTGGAATGATACTTGGGGTATATGATTCAGGGGAAGGTTGACCTCCTCATTATTCAGATCATTGGAAATGGCTCATATGATGTCATCAGCTGTCCAGAGAACTTACTACAAATAGAACGTCTATCTGTAGACACCCATCTGGCCTCATTTTAATTGCAGTATCAACCCATTTATAGCACATTTCAGAGGGAAAATAGACCTTTAAATTTTGATTCTACCATTCTGAAGGGTGTGCTCCTGCCCAAGATGAATTGGAAAAGGGGGGTTACAAGGCTAAAGAACAGATAAATATGAGCTTCAACAAAACCTGTTGTCCAAAGGGAAACAAGACTTTGCCATCTGGAATAAAATGTTTCCATTAAGACTTTGTGAAGAGTAAGGGCAAGGAGAGGAAAATTTTGATCTTCCTGTAGCTTTCACTAAATATGATCTCAAGCGAGCCAACCTGGCTAAGGGACTCAAAAGAGCGAATTGTCTCACGATTTTGAAATACCAATAACTTTTTATAAAGAATGAGTTTTTGCATATGGTTTGTTGTCTGTCTAATTCCTCAGCCTGAGAGCTACTACCATTTCTGAAATGAAATATAAGAACAAACGATATCTCAGAACCCTGAAAAGTTAGGGTATTCTAAGAAAAATAGGGATACAGGGTAAAAAATGTTCATTTACTCTTGTGTTGGCTGGATTTGGGGTTGATTTCCATTAGCCTGGCTCTGATTGAATCCATGTGGCTGTGGATGCTTTTGTTTGGTGATGGTGGTGGTGGGGTGATTCGTGGGTGTAGGTGGTTTTGCTCTGAAGCCAAAAGAGTATAAAATCCTTTTAACTAGACTCCCAGCCCCTGTTTGTGATAAACGTAGTAGGCTGCCTCACTAGCACCAGCAACACGTAAATTTCAGTTTCTGCAGGGAGATAAGAGGATCTTAAAGGGTGGTTCTGAGCACTGCATTTCCTATTTCACGCTCAGTGCATACGACTTAGGTTAACTCTCTTCATATGTCATGGATTCTTTAACATGCCCACACTGCCTTTCCCAAGACACAACGCTTCCTCCTTCCCCCAAATGCACAAAGCTAATTGCCTTAAACCATATTGAAAGTTCAAATTCAGTAATCAAAGGTGTGAATATTTAACTGATTTTATCTAAATGATTAACTTCTAGTGTCTCTATGTACATGGTACTATACTTCAGCAGTTTTGGGCGATAGAATATCTATATTTGCTATTCAATTCTGTAATTCAAGATACGGTTGTCAGTTGTATCAATTAACACGTAGTGATGGCCCAAATATGAACTATTGTCCTATGATATAAGATGAAATTCCAGTGCCCAAGTTTAAATTATGCAAGATGTTCTTCCTGCTAGGGATGCATTTGCCACACACACCAAAGGATCCCTGTCTTTTTAAGCCTCTGACAAGTAAAAGGGATGCCTTTTCTTGATCAAAATTATAGAGAAAATATATTCCATGCTATGTCACCAGATGCTATCATTGCAGAGTGGCATATCTTGTTCCTGAAATTATCATCTCTGCATTTTATTAATAGTTTATGGACAAGAACATTTACTTTTTATAAACCATTACATTTAACAAGTATGACTAATATATATGAACTTGATTTAAAAATTAAACAGCGTAGTAGGATATACACTAAGAAATATAAAATTCTAACTCTTCTTCTTTGACTCTGAGAACCACCTCCTCGAAGTAATACTATGAACATTTACTTGTGTATCTCCCAGATATCTTCATGCATATATGTACATCCCCCATACCCATATATAAAAACAGTATTATATGCACACATGCAAGCATTCTGCCTTTTTCACTTAATAGTGTATCAGAACATACAATTATACAATCTATACAATCTATATCATTATTTCTAATGCCTACTTAGTATTCTATGAATTTATCACATTTCAAGTAAATGCTTGTTTATTAATTGTTTTGCATTTACAATACAAAGAATTTCTCCGTGGGCATTTCATCGGTAAATATATTGGTAGCCTAAATTTCTAAAAATTTATTCTAGAAGTAGAAATGATGAATTAGAAATACAAGGATATATGGAAGGATTTTATTTTCTACAGTTTTTATTTCTTTTATATTTCAAATTCATAATATACTGATTGCCCATCTACACTTTGGAATCCATTGAGTCAGCCTGAAAAAAAAGACAAAAAGAAATAATAGTAACTTGAGTAAAAAGATGCAGGAATACTTTTTATTTTTTCAATTCCCATATCATCACAATTAAACTTGACCCCTCCCATAGGCCGCAAGTTAAAATAAAGCATCATTCGTAAATATATCATGCCCTAACCCATTATTTCCCAAGATATGAATGATAGCAAGATTTATTCCTGTCTTTGAATTCAGGCTTTATATTGTCTTGGATATGGATGGAGTAATATTTCTTTAAGCCTGAGTTCTTTATATTTCTCTTCCCTCAGTTCTCACCTAATTGAAAACTACAGCTCTATAGTTACAAAGTGTTTGCTTTCCCCAACAGCATCCATAGAGTGATTTTGTGACTAAATTACAAACTTTTATTCTGTGACTTCACAGGAAGTGAGAATAAGAACAGGTTAACTATTCCTAGTACACATCAAACCCCACATCATTCATTCCAAGCCACAAAATCTGGGTATGAGTGTAAAAGAAAAATTTCACTGGACCAGTGAAACAGGCAGGGAAGACTTTATTTAGTCAAGACTATTGTAATAGAGGAGAGAGTCTATTGCAAAAGGAGAGAGAGGTTAAATCAACTCTGCTGAAACAAAAGGTAGGAGGATATTTAAACACTAGAGTTTTTTTTTTAACACCAAATGTTTTTTATTTAAACACAATGGAAAAGTACTAGAGGAACGTAGTGGGCAGGTTTGTCAGTGTTTGCTAATTGTCACCCTTGGAAATTAGGCTCCTACACTCCTCCAGAGAGTAAGAGCTAGGGGCCTTATCTTTCTTGATGATTACATTTCAAAAGGATGGTTCCCAGGTCCTTGAGAAAGACAATCCTGAGTTATAGAAGATTTATATCGTCTATGTATGAATCTACCATTGATTTCTATCAATGGTAGAAAATACCTGCAAGGAACTAGACTTTAACAAATTATATTCTGAATTTTTACAAACTTCTCTAATTGGAAAGAATAGATTCCTAGAAGGAAAGCACTTCAAAGCAAGTTAAATGTATTTGTTGTTTAACTTATGTCAGTACAGAAGATATGTTCTGTTTTTTGCCAGGATTATGTATTGATAAAAAATTATTTTCCTATGATTAAACATGAACCCTGTAAACAATTCTGCAAAGAAATTTGATTTTTATGAAACTATATCATTAAAAGATACACTGGTGTCAGATTTCTCCTATGTTTTATATAATTATCACTTTGAAAAATAATTAACAGTTTGGGATTTCTGAAGCTTTGATATACTTAAAACAAATCTTGAACAATCTAGTCTATTTCCAGCAAAAATTTAATTTCTAAAGAAAAAAATGGGAATATTTAAAGCTTTCATTATGAGAAACAAAACACATTATGGAAATGTCTGTCTTGCCACAAATAAGTGACCTGTGTATCACTGGTTAGGACTCGATGATTGCACTTCTTCAAAACCTTAAAACTCTTCCCAAATCCAGCTTCCCAAACAGGCTTGCAAAAACTCACTTTATTAGTAAGCTCCTACTGCCTCTGAGAGCACTGATATCAGGAAGGTTGGACCAGTAATGTCATAGAAAATAAAAGCATGGATTGGCCATGAGTGTACGAAGTAAATACACACCATCTGCAACAGCTCTCAATGCCTATGTCACTTGTTCTCTTTTGTTTTACCCTGTAATTTTATGAAGTAATTCACCCAATTATTAATCTTGCAAATTGGTTTTGAAATGTCCAGTCTTTCATTGGAATCTGATGATGTGAATTGTAATAGCTGCTTGAAGTGTTTGGGGAAAAACCACTCTGCCAGTTGTCTATAAGGCTTGTATTTGACATTCTTCTATATAATGATGCTTGATCGTACTCACGTTTTTTTTCCCCAAGATGAATAAATCCATTTGGGAGAAGTTAGTGGCACAGTTGAACCATTTTGTGTTTTATTATTATATGAAAATATTGTATGCATTATATGAAGAGGTTATAAATTGCACATGGAGAGTAGATCACCTTGTGACACAGGTTGTCTGCCCAAACAGTGCCAAAACTTAAAGCAAAATCCTCTACTATAATAGATTTGGCATATAAATGTTTTTTCAATTTGTTTATTCAACATTAGCCTTATTAAAATATTACATCAAGTCATCAAGAGCAAATACTGGCCATGTGAATTGTGAATGGTCACATTGAATAATACATTTTTGCATTGAAAATATATTTACAATGAGACTTCATGGCTTCAATAACTCTTGGTCATATTAATAACTCCTTCATTTTCCACATTGGTTTTAGGAAAGGATGTGTTTCAGTATACATCAGAACTGTGTACCCTGAAATGTAATATTAACTGATTGAGAATGGCTAACATAAACATTAGCATCTAAGGTGACATGTATGAACTTATGATTTCATGTTTGAATAACGTGAAAAATCCTTATTACTCTAATCATTTTCAAATTAAGTTTCCTTATCCTAGCTACACGGCACCCAGGTTCCTTTGTGAAAATACAGGTTCTGATCATTCAAAATACTGTGGGTGTATGTGTGCGCAGCTTTCGTTGGAAAGCCAGCTAGTTCTTTGAAGGTTTTAAACTACATGATTTCAAACTCCGGGACATAATACTTTGTAGTTTTATTTCCAATTTCATTTTATCCAAAATTTCCGTGGTTAATTTTTAGCTGTAAGTCTGAATGAACCAAGAAAAATCACATTATGTCCAATGATAGCATTTAAAATTTGCAAAAATGAAATAGTAATTTTACTGTGAACTGTATCATGCCGCCTCTGATTTCCATGTCATTTTTTTTTCCTTTTTGGTATTAATAGCATGATTTTTCTATCTCTGCTACTTCATAATCACTATATCTAATTAAAACGATCCCTTTAAAATTCATATTCGTACCTAATACTTGTAAAATAACAAATTAGTCATAAAATATAGGATGTTTTGTCTTTCCTAATATGATAAACATGACAGAAGGACTCCCAAATGCTTAGTGTTATAATTTTTAGTCAGATATCAGGTTTCATACTTGGTTACTTTTAAATTTAGGTTATAGGAAAGAGTGGGCTGGCCTCGTGGTGTAGTGGTTAAGTTCACTCGCTCTGCTATGGAGGCTGGGGTTTCACAGGTTCGGATCCCGGGCACAGACCTACACACCACTCATCGAGCCATGCTGTGGCAGCGTCCCACGTACAAAATAGAGGAAGATTGACACAGATATTAGCTCAGGGACAATCTTCCTCACCAAAAAAAAAGCTTATTGAAATGAATTAAACAAGTGAAAAATTAAAATAAAATGTTAAAAAAAAGTTATAGGAAAGGAAGTGGAATTGATATTCCTTAAAGAACTGTTGAATTCCACTCATGTATTCATTCCACAAATAATTACTAAGCACCTATTATGTGCCATTCACTGAACTAGGAACTGGGCATAGAGATGAATAAGAAATAAACCAATTAACCATTTTAAAAAAGAGATAAATTATATAGTAGAGATATGAGCAAAGTACTGTGAAATCATGATGTAGATATCATTGTTAAGTATTGTATAAACATCGACTGTCTGCTTTATCATCAGGATATTTTCCGGCAAAGGATGTAGTTGAACTTCTGAACCCTCAACTGACAACAAATCTCTTTCCACCTGAGTTTTAAGTTCATTGAGAGAAACAAACCTGTCAGTAGAGATGACAAAATTCCACCTTTATTACTGAAAAATGCTAAATTTAAGGATACAAGTTAAGTGTGCAGTAACAACGGTCTTTTTAATCCTGAACTTTAAAGTTCGATCCATGCATTCACCTTGTCCCAGGAAGAGAAAAACTGCTGGATTACTTGTTAGTATCACGTGTAAAAACTTACGGCAGGGACTAGCTCTCAGAAAAACATGGGAGCAAAGAGCTGAGCCACACATGCTAATTCTTCTCCCAAACTCATCAGTGAGATAATTTATTCCAACTCCTTGAAAGGAACAGGGTTGCAGCCGATGACGAGGAGATGTTAGAGAACAGCCTTCCTCATGGAAACTATAGCAGTAGGGAAAACAATGTATCCAGTTAAAAACAAGACAACAGGCCCAAAATGGAGTTGCTTATGCTGAGCCCCATGTCATGAAATTGACGCTTAACTTAATTACAGTTTTGGCTCTCCCAGAAATGGAATCTGAAACTAGTCAATCAGGAATTGCCTAATCAGCACTGGTTAGGTCATCTGTCTGATAGACCCTGACATTCCCTGAGGAAAGTGACCTTGTTATAACCAATCCACTTTTTTGTCTACCCTATCTTCCTTGTTCCCGCTCCCTTCTACCTATAAAAGTCTTTTATTTTGTACAGCTCCTCGGAGCTCCTTTCTATCTGCTACTTTGAATGCTGCCCCGTTCACAAATTGTTGAATAAAGTCAATGAGATCTTTAAAATTTACCCAGTTGAATTTCATTTTTTATTGTTTTATTCGTTTTTATTCAATATACAAACATGTATATTGAAAATCTTGAAATAGAAGTTTAATCACTTTTATCTGGCAACCCCAGTATATCTCTACCAGCCTTTAAACGTCGCCAGATAAACATAGGCACAGTGCCATCATAGTGTAAGTGCCCTTCGATATTTTAGCACAAAATTGTTCTCCTTGCAATGCTCCCACCAAATCTGCACTATCAAATGCTTAAAAAGCCCTCTGCAACCTTCTACTGCCATCAGTTATAAGTAAAAATTGGAGAAAACACATTTTCTGCTCAAGTAAATGAAAATTAACCAGTCTTTTCTCAAAAGAGGAGAATTTTGAAACTTTTCCTGACACCAAAAATTTTTTATTCTTGCTGAGCACTGTTTAAAACTCTTCTCCAAAAAAAATAACCATCCATAATATTGTTATCTGTGCTACTGTTTATAAAATAATAAAACGGGGACTTAAATAAACAAAGATAAATAAAAAGCAGATGTTTGATTAAAGCCTTACATAATTCTGCAGAGCATAGAGATTTTCAGGGGCAAAGGCTGTAGCAATTCAGAAATAAAGGCTTTTGTTTTGTTCTTTATTAAAAGCTAAAGAGAGGTTAAAGAAAAAAGGAAATAAAACCCCAGTACTCACTTACACAGTAGTTGGTGAGCATGACACTTTTGTAAGTTGGATGATCTTTTAAATGACCCAGGGAAATATCTGAGCCCTCAAGGCTATCCAGCAATCATCATCCACAAACTTATATCCAGTTGACTGTCCCTTCCATTCTCCACCACAGCTGTTGCAAAACTTTCCCCAACTCTCCTCTCATGCTGAGGTCCTTTACACTTAGCAGATGACCAGTCTCCTGCCACATCAAAAATAAACACAGCTCAGCGTGAGTTTTCTCAAGCTCCCTCCCAACCACTTTCATCTCTTCACCTGGTCTTCCATCTTTCTGATCTTCCTACTACTTTCCAAAATTAACATTGTAAATCTGGGTTCTCCTCCCACTTCCACACCTTTTCCTGTTTCCTCTGAATGTTAAATCCGTCCATCTTTCCTTCTTTCTCTTACAATGCCACTTCCTTTTTCTCCAGTAATTCCTACTAGTATTATCATGCCCAGGTCTTCTTGATCCTCAAAATCTTTTGTCTTTACCAAGCACTGATACTACTAACTATGTCTTCTTTTGAAATCTCCCTCAGCTTCTAAGATGCTGTGCTCTTTTGGTTCTCTTAAATGTTCCTTTTCTCTTTCTTTCACTAGCTCCTTTTATTCTGAAGGTTCCTTAATTGTTGTTTTTCTATTATTGACTCTTTGTATTTGACCTATAAATGGTATCTCTAGATCCCCTTAAATGTGATCATTACTTGACTAACTATCAAATAGTAATAGACTTACAAATTAATCCCCAATAGGTTGTTTCAAAGTCTTATGTCTTTTGAGGTTCAGGCAAGCATTTCTGAGTGTCTACTAAACATCTCCACTTCTTCTCAAGATACTTACAACTGAACAAGCTTTGGGAGGAGGGACAAATGTTTTTTTTTGCCCACAGTTCCTATTTCCAACTGGAGAAACATCTATTAGCATAAAATATTCCCTGGAGAGGAGAAATATCTTAATTAATTGGTGATTTTGATATAAATTCTGTTTCTATTTGGGACTAGCTGTCAGCAAGGAGCATGTGTTCACATCTGCTGCTCAGTACTAAGTTTTACAAGAGCAGACAATATGCTGTGAGAATTTGGCATACAGAATTCTGGGAACACATATCTAAAATGAGTAATCACGCCTAGTAAAAAGTGGGAGTCAGGGAACGCTAAAAAGAACTAGTAAAATTTGAAGACCAAATAGATACTTTCCAGTACAAGGATGGAATCTTAAATATTTTAAATATAAGAACCCTCATAAAATAGCAAGAATACTCAGCAGAAGAAATAATTTTTGTAGAAGATAAGGTAAGTGAGGTGAAGTATGAGACTAAAGGATAGAATACCTGCAGGTTTGGGAAGGATACCTGGTAATTTGAGGATGAACTAGATGAGGTCAGTCAGGAAGACTGGAGGCAGGTCATGAAAGTCTTCTTAAACCTGGTTAAGGAATTTAGATCCTAACTTGTAGGCACTGTGAAGACATAGGAGGTATTTAATCCATTATGTAACAAAAATTAATTCTGAATTTTAAAACATATAACTATTACATCAGTATGGAAGATTAATTGGAAGATTCATTCCTATATAACCAATGTCTAAAGCAGCATTTGATTCACTGCAGGGCTTGCTAAACACAATTGCTAAGTAAATAATTAGTAAAAATGGGTAGAGGAGGCCAAGATACAATACAGAATGGTTTAAGTGGTGATAATAAAAAGAGAAGAGAAGAAGAATGGCGGAGACTGTTGGCCAGATAACTGAGGGTACTTTCAGTAAGAAAGCTGGGACTAGCATGATTTAGCATTTGTTACAGGTCAGAAACAGTTTTGACATGTTCATTCATTTAGTCCTCACAATCATCTTAGGAAACCAAGATTCAGGGAGATTCAACTTGCTAAAGTCACATTGCAGGGAAAAGGCAGAGAACAATTTAACTGATATTTTGACTTTGTCATACACTCTTCAATTCAGCATGACTCTAATGGTGTCAGTGTAGCTTTGTCCCTTCAAGAAAATATCCATGGTTTCTGAAGCTTGCTAAAATATTCTTAAGAAAGATGTCTCAATGGATTAGCAGTTTGAAGCATGTGTTTTCTTACCTGTTTGACATCCAAAAAATCCTGACCCAGAAAATCAACATACCTCAACGAAAATCATCATCTCTCCCCACCACTCTTGTCCTTGATACATTTTGTATTCGCTATCACATCAGTTACAATGCCACTGCCCAAGTCATACTCCTAGAAGTAATTTTAGTCTCCCCAATTACTCACACTGTCTACATTCAATTAATCACCAAGTTATGCTAACTTTTTCCTAAAAATTTCTCAATCCACCTTCTCTTTTCCACCCATCCAATAACTGCCCTGGTTTAGACTCAACACCTGTCACATATATTACTGTCAATCCGTACACTCTGTGTCCAGGCTTGCTCTACTCCAATATATTTCCTATTCTACTACGTGTGTATAAAATGTATGGACCTAATTTATATAATATTATTTCAAAAACTATTTTAAAATTAAGTGGAAATTTATGTTGAATTTTTATTGTGCAACTTATTCTTATAGAGAAAAGTTCCTGCCAATTTCCTTTAGAGACAAGTAAATAGATGTAAACAAATGTTAATTAGAATCTTTTATTTAAATCTACCAAAGGCCATATGCCTTTGCATACTGTGTCTTAGCATGGTCGAATATCAATTTCTGTTATCGTTATTTTTTTTTTCATTATCTATTCCCTCTACAACCTATCAACACTTATTTCTGAAAGTAATAGTAATAAAAATCTCCATTCTTCATCAAAATCTGAAACATTTGACCATCATCTTCACTGAAACTGTGGTCAAAATTTTGTCAATTTTTTGGCATTCTTAAGCAATGCTATATGTTAGATGGGGAAGTTGGGAGGAGGAAGTGAGGGAAAAAGAGAGAGAGAGAAGTAATCAATTTATGATGTTGCTTAAAAATAGCATTTCTGGTGAAAGTATTTTGGTCTCAACTTTGCTTTTCAGAAGTTATAATTTTTTCATGAGGGCTCAACAATTCTTGAAGAGGCAATTATTTATATTTCTCTCAAACAGAATATGTAAAATTTAAAAATGTATTTATTAAAGGACAGATTTTTAAATGAAAATTTCAAGATACAAAATCACTTAAAAATTTAATTTAGTTTTATCAAACCCTATTATTTTGGTCTGATTAAAATATGACCACATTTTTTTCTTATGGCATTCAAAAGATAGTTACCTAAAATTTTTACCTCTGTAGTAACTCATGCACGAAATAATCATGGAAAGAATCATTAAAAATATTTTATAAATAACTGAAGTTGTATTATTCATGACAGCAACCATAAATGTAACTCCACAAAGCTATTGTGCTGAGTATATATTGCCATTTATTTTTCCCCAATATAAAAGCAATTGTTAACATAGGGAATAGCTCTGCTATACGCAAATATAGAAATAGTAAAATCTTGCATTTGTGTAGCTGCTTCCAACCCTATTATAGGCCAGAGTTCTTTAGAGGATCAACATATTGTCTGTCTTTTTGGATTTCCATAAACTTCAGAAATTTTTGCCACCAGTTTCAAGGTCACAGTTTCTTCTTGTTTAGAACATCTACGACTCTTTGGGCCAGAGTGGCTACATGACATGGAGAGAGAGACAAGAAGACTTGCCTTCTCTCTGGGATAAATTATGCAATACCAATAAAGGAAGCTGAGAAAATTTACAAAGACTTCAGATGAAGAAAATACATAAAATGGTTATAAAAAGAGTTGCCTTCAGTGACACGATAATATTCTGGAAAGCAAAGAGGTTCATTTTATTGGATTTAGTAAGAAGCACTTGATGTAGAGAACTTCATGGTGCTTATCACCAATAGGACATATTTATGGGAGCAGACAAGCACTGAACCTATCGCAGCAATGCTGGCTGAATTTCAGAATGACTCACTTGGGATTTCCAGAATATATTTCTTTCTGCATTCTCATACCTCTCATTTCCTTACAAGGGTCCTTATGAAGAAGCATTCTCTCAACTGTAATCATTTGTTTCTTTATGACAAGGAAATCAAATCTCAGGCTAGAGGGCAAACACTTATCACCTGTAGAAAGAATTTTCTCTTATAGAAAAACACGTAATTAGAAAATTGACTAATGCATTCTGTTTATTTACTAAATATGTCATGAGCTGTGTTCTAATAGCACTGTGTCCATACGGAAAAATTTATGAAACAAAATAGTGCAAATCTGGTCAAACTGTCCAATATTGGCATACTTGGAGCAAACTTGAGCCTTTTAACTATTATGACCTATAGGGACTAATATAAAAATGAAGAGGTCCTTGTTAATATAGGCCTACCTCTACAAGCAATTCATACACAGAAATAATACAAACCCATGAGATTTTGTTTTCCATCGCATTATTACGAAACAAAAATAAAATCCTCCACTCAAATAGAATTTTGAGTGTTCTGTAAAGGTTTCACATGAGTAGATGGAGAAAAAGCATATACAGATAAATACTATAAATGGTTAAATATCTGAATGGGTATGACCATGTAAACACAACGTGTGATTAAAATATACATGAAGACATAAAAATGCTAAGGAAAAGCCCATCAAAAAAAGGTTCTGATTACAATCTTAATTCCATATAGTGTCTTACTCTTTTAATAGAGATAATTTAACAATTGTATAATTAACATTCTGTTTTATAACTTTTTAACATTTTTATATGTATAAATCAGTATGACAAACTATAAAACTAGTTCCTCATCATTCATCCTATCTCAACTTGGTGTTGGTGGTTATCGAACTCATTGACAATAATGAGGATTCAAGCATAATTGATGTTTGGGTGAAATTTTAACTTAAAATGGTTTATGTTCCTGTATTTCCTTTTGCTTGCCAAAAAAATCTAGAAAATGACTTAGCTGAAGAAGTGTTTTATTATTCTGAAATTAAGTATAGCTTCTTGTGCTTTCATTATCCTTCTAATATTTAAAAAATGCTTTTTATCACAAGAGTTTATTTAAATTAACTTCACAGATAGTGCTTCCTTCTTACTCAAAACATCTTGGGAAATAGTGAAGATTTATTTCTACCTAGTTAGATATATTGGGCCAAGAAGCATTCACTGACATAATGAAGATTGACTAGTCACTATTATAATGACAACCACCACACAAAAAATAATCTTGATTTATCTATAGAGGTATAGTATAAATATTTTTGATTTTAATAGACTGTAAATATTTTAACTGCATATAATTTAGGATGAGTAGTTTAATGATTGTATATTTTTGATAAATCAGCTAAGAAACTTAGAAAAAAGAATGAAACCTCAACTGTGATATTAAAAAAAGAATGTGATCCCATTGTATGCTAAGGTTCCCATTATGTGTTTAAGTTTTTCATTCATTTTTGGCTGCATATGGATTCCAAATTGTAAAAAATTCATTCTGATTTTAAGTCAGATTATTTGGTTAGACTATTGGCTGGTTCTTACTTAGATGTCAGTTTCCTCAACAACCATGATGTTCAGTGGACAGAAAATATCTAACCCAACTATTGCTAATAATTACTAATTACTAATATCTGTATAGTTTGCAAGATACTTTTGCATGGTCATTTCACTTGTCCCTCACACCTACCATGTGATATAGAGCATGCGTCATTATTATCTACGTTTAGAAATGAGATAGTTGAGGAACAAAGATGTAGCCTTCCCTGGGTCACCCAAAATAAAGGGTTGGGCAGGACTTTGAGCCAAAATCTTTGGACTATAGTTTAGTGCCCCCTGCCTTAATAGGCTGCCACTACAAATGTTACTTAACAGCCAAATATTCAAACATATGACAATATGAGTTTGGAATGCTATAAATCTAAACATAAACTAAAGCTCCTCCCCTCAAAATTAAGATGTACTTCATCAACTTTGTGAAACTGACTTTTAAAATCTTAATGTCATTAGATATCATTGGCATGAGAGGATCCTTTGTCTGTCTTCTTCAATCTACAGCACATAAAACATTCATAACCCAACAAAGGCCACATTGCAAAACACACCAGAATGCCAGAAAGATCCACACATCAGTAGATATGAATGCGGGTGGATTGGAGATCAGATGAGGCTAAATGGGGGAACAGCAGAGGCAGAACCCAGAATTCTGGATTCCCAGACTTGGCGGCAGAGCCAGCCTGCCCTAGCCCCAGAGAACTCAGTAGGCAGCAGCAGAGGCATGCATGTGAGTCCAGCCAGTCAGTCACAGTAGCATCTGCAGCCACTGGAAGCAGAGCAGCAGCAGAGGTGGAGCCCTGTCATCCCAGGCCCCCAGCTATGGCTCAGAGCCTGGTAGCAGTGGTGGAGGCGAGCACAGGACACTTACATTGCAACCACAGCAGCTTCTGCGGACAAAAGGTAACAGGCAACGGCTGAGATGGTACCCTGTGACCCCAGCTCCCTCCCCAGCCTATCCCTCTCCCCACTAAGGCAACAAGACTTCTGACCCAGGTGATTTAGACATGGCTGAAGTGCCAGCCATTCCTGTGCCCCCAGAAGCAAACTCAGTGACCACAGAGACATCACCAACAGCAAGACGTTATTGACCCCTAGGAGCACAGGCAGTGACAATGAGAGTAACAGCAATATCCCAAACAGAGGCGATGGAGGGTAGAATGTGCAGATTCTCAAATATAGCCAGAGGCAGCTCAGGTAAGAGAAAAAAAAGCTAATTCTTTAGTGCCACCTACTATGAAAAACAAAATAAAGCCTTCTAATCTCAAAACAATTGACAATTTTGAATCAAAACAAACAAAGCTATACCCAAATAAAAAACGTTTGCTACAACAAAGGCATTGGCAGAAGAATAACTCAGCAAACACCCCAAAAAGCCATAGTACCATGGCATCACAAAAATAAAACAATTCTCCAGAAACCAAACATACAGTCATGGAAGATTGGGATCTAACTGCTAATTCAAAATAGCTGTCATGAAGAAACTCAATGTGCTACAAGAAAACTCAGAAAGGAAGTTTAATGAGCTCAAGAATAACAGTAATGAACAGAAGGAATACTTTACCAACGAGATTGAAACTCTAAAAAAGAACTAAGCAGAAATTCTGGAGCTGAAGAATTCAATAAATGAGATAAAGAATGCATTAGGAAGCACTGAAAATAGAGCAGATCACATGGAAGAGAGAATTAGTGAGCTCAAAGATAGAAACCTAGAAATAATGCAGACAGAAGAGGAGAGAGAACTAGGACTTAAAAAACATGTAGAAATTCTGTGAGAATTATCTGACTCCATTAGAAATGGCAACATAAGAGTAATGGGTATACCAGAAGGAGAAGAGAGAGAGAAGGGAGCAGAGAGCTTATTTAAAGAAACAATAGCTGAGAACTTCCCAAACCTGGGGAAGGAACTGGATATACAAATCCATGAAGATAATAGAATTATCTAAATACAAAAGATACACCCAATTATCTAAATACAAAAAGATCGCCTCCTAGATACATGATAATAACACTGTCAAAAATCAAAAACAAGGAAAGAATATTAAAAGCAGCTAGGGAGGAAAAGACAATAACCTACAAGGGAATCCCCATTAGGATATTAGGAGATTTCTCAGCAGAATCCCTACAGGCCAAGAGAAAGTGGAAAGACATATCCGAGACATTGAAAGATAAAAACTGTCAACCAAGAGTACTCTATCCAGCAAAGTTATCTTTTAGATATGAAGCAGAAATAAAGGCTTTCCCAGACAAACAAAAGCTGAGGAAGTTCGTCACCACTAGACCTGCCTTACAAGAAATGTTGACAGGAGCTCTTCTACCTGAAACAAAAAGGCAAAGGTATACAAAGCTTTGAGCAAGGTGATATATAGACAGACAGAATCAGAAAATTGCAACTCTGTATCAGAATAGAGTAGCGTACACTTAATTATAACATAAAGGTTAAAGAGAAAAGAAGCATTAAAAATAACTATTACCGGGGCCGGCCCCATGGCCTAGCGGTTAAGTGTGCGCACTCTGCTGCTGGTGGCCCATGTTCAGATCCCGGGTGCACACCGACGCATCATTTCTCAGGCCATGCTGTGGCAGCATCCCATATAAAGTAGAGGAAGATGGGCATGGATGTTAGCTCAAGGCCAGTCTTCCTCAGCAAAAAGAGGAGGATTGGCATGGATGTTAGCTCAGGGCTGATCTTCCTCACACACACACACAAAAAATAACTATTACCACTTCAATTTGTAACAAAAACAATACAAAATGGGATAATTTGTGACAACACAAACAAAGAAGGGATGAGGAAAAGGATGGAAACTGCAGAGGCAAATGAAAATAAGATGCTATCTATATAAAAAGAACTATCTTATCTAAGAGATCTTTCATACAAACCACGTGGTAACCACAGAACAAAAATTCAGAGCAGTGTCACAAAACATAAAAGAAGAAGAAACTGAAAAGATAAAATTGGCAAACCTTTAGCTAGACTCACTAAGGAAAAAATAGAGAAGGTTGGAACAAACAAAATAAGAAACAAAAGAGGAGCAATTACAACAGATACTACAGAAATACAAAGGATTATAAGAGAATACTGTGAAAAGCTGTATGCCAACAAATTGGATAATCTAGAAGAAATGGATAAATTCCTAGAATCATACACCTTTCCAAAACTGAGTCAGGAATAAATAGAGAATCTGAATAGACCCATCACTAGTAAAAAGATTAAAACAGTAACCAAACCCTCCCAACAAACAAAAGCCCAGAACTAGACAGCTTCTCTAGTGAATTGTACCAAACATTCAAAGAAGATTTAATACTCATCCTTCTCAAACCCTTCCAAAAAATTGAAGAGGAGGGGACACTTCCTACCTCATTTTATGAGGGCAACATTACTTTGATACCAAAACCAGATAAGGATGAAACAAAAAAGATAATTACAGGCCAATATTTCTGATGAACAGATGCAAACATCCTCAACAAAATATTAGTAAATTGAATACAATACATTAAAAAGATCATACATCACAATCAATTGAGACTTATTCCAGGGATGCAAAGAAGGTTCAACATCCACAAATCAATCAACATGATACACCACATTTACAAAATGAAGAAAAAAAAATCACATGATCATCTTAATAGATAGAGAGAAAGCATTTGACAAGATTCAACAACCATTTATGATAAAAATTCTCAATAAAATGGGTATAGAAGGAAAATATCTCAACATAATAAAGGCTGTATATGACAAAGCTCATAGCTAATATCATACTCAATGGTGAAAAACTGAAATCTATCCTCCTAAGAACAGGACTAAAACAAGGATGTCCACTCTCATCACTTTTATTCAACATAATACTGGGAGTCCTAGCCAGAGCAATTGGGCAAGAAAAAGAAGTGAAAGTTATCCAAATTGGAAAAAAAATAGTCACTATTTGTGGGTAACATGATTTTATATATAGAAAACCCTACAGAGTCTGCCAAAAAACTATTAGAAATAATAAACATATACAGGAAAGTTGCAGTGTACAAAATCAACATACAAAAATCAGTTGCATTTTTATGCACTAACAACAAACTAGCAGAAAGAGAAACCAAGAATACAATCTCATTTACAATCACAAAAAAAGAATAAAATGCCTAGGAATAAAGTTAACCAAGAAGGTGAAAGACCTGTACACTGGAAATATAAGATATTGTTAAAAGAAATCAAAGAAGACACAAAAAAATGGAAAGATATTCCACACTCATGGTTTGGAAGAATTAACATAGTTAAAATGTCTTAAAGCAATCTACAGATTCAATGCAATTCCTATTGAAATCTCAGTGACATTTTTCACAGAACTAGAACAAAAAATTCTAAAATTTATATGGAACAACAAAAGACCCTGAATAGACAAAGCAATCCTGAGAAAAAAGAACAAAGCTGGAAGCATCATACTCCCTGACTTCAAAATATACCACAAAGCTATAGTAATCAAAACAGCATGTTACTGGCACAAAAACAGACACCCAGACCAATGGAACAGAAATAAGAGTTCAGAAATAAAGCCACACATGTATGGACAAGTAATTTTTGACAAGGGAGCCAAGAACATACAATGGAGAAAGGAAAGTCTCTTCAATCAATGATGTTGAAAAAACTGGACAGCCACATGCAAAAGAATGAAGTAGACCACTCTCTTACACCACATACAAAAATTAACTCAAAATGGACTAAACACTTGAATATAAACCTAAAATCATAAAACTCCTAGAAGAAAACATGGGCAGTATGCCATTTGAAATTGACCTTAGCAGTATCTTTTTGAATATGTCTCTTCAGGCAAGGGAAACAAAAGAAAAAATAAAAAAATGAGACTATATCAAGCTAAAAAGCTTCTGTATGGTAAAAGAAACCATCAACAAAACAAAAAGGCAACTTATCAATTGGGAGAAGCTATTGGCAAATCATATATTTGATAATGGGGTAATATCCAAAACATAAAAATCTCAACAACAAAAAAAATAAACCACCAGATTAAAAAATGGGCAGAGGATATGAACAGACATTTTTCCAAAGAAGATATACAGATGGCCAACAGGCACTTGAAAAGATATTTAACATCACTAATTATTAGGGAAATGCAAATAGAAATCACAATGATTTATCACCTCATGCCCATCAGAATGGCTATGACTAAAAAGACAAGAAATAGCAAATGTTGGAGAGGACGTAGAGAAAAGGGAACCCTTGTACACTGCTGATGGGATTGTAAATTGGTGCATCCACTATGGAAAACAGTATGGAGAATCCTCAAAAAATTAAAAATAGAATTACCATATGATCCAGCCATTCCACCTCTGGGTATTTATCCAAAGAACATGAAAACACTAATTTGAGAAGACATATACATCCCTATGCTCGTTGCGGCATTACTCACAATAGCCAAGACTTGGAAACAATCTAAGTGCACGTTGACAAATGAAGAGATAAAGATGAGGTATATAAATACAATGGCATAATACTCAGCCATTAAAAAGACAAAATCTTGCGTTTTGCAACAAGATGGATGGACCTAGAGGTATCAACCTAAGTGAAATAAGTCAGACAGAGAAAGACAAATACTGCGTGATTTCACTCATATGTGGAAGATAAACAAACAAGCAAACATAAAGATATGGAGGACAGATTGGTGGTTACCAGAGTGGGAGGGGTGGGGGGAAGGCAAAAGTGGTAAAGGGGCACATGTGTAAGAGGACGGCAACTAGACATTTGGTGAGGAACACGATATAGTCTGTACAGAATTCAAAATATGAGGTACACCTGAAATTTATACAATGTTATAAATTAATGCTACCTCAATAAAAAGTAAAAAAAGAGAAAAAAGGAAGATTATTTTTGGAGAAAAATAGTAATATTCTTAAACTGAAGTATAACAAAAGCTGGAATGCATATTCATTCTATTTTAAAATGCTAAATAAAAAAAATACTTATTAAAAAACAAAAGCTTAATGACTCCCTGTTTTTATATTCTTGTGCTGTTAATAAATTTAAAAATGGGTTCAAATATGCATGAAAAAATATATAGACAGTGAAAATATTTGAAAGATAATGAAGAGGATTTTATTTGTAGTGATTGGAGTGAGCACAAAGAAATCTCTTAGTAGACTTGGAATTATACTCTTCTGATTCAACAATGATACAGCTTGTTTTGTTTTGTTTTTCTTGTCATCTTTATTCAAGTATTTTATAGCAGTTATGTCACAAATTGTGGTAAATGTTCAAAATTCCAGAATTCAAAAATTAATTAATTTACTTCAAGCTAACGTAAAATAAAGTCAAATACAGACCATCGATTTAACACAATTCTAAATTGAACTACAAACCCAAATAGACAATAGTTGATGAAGTCTACTCAATCTATAAAATAGACATACATGACTGAAACCAAAGAGGACATCCAAAGTCTAAATAACTGAACGTACAAAATACAAAAGATGCAGGTACCAGCACAAATTCAAGCTTACAATGTGTCTAAAAATAATTATAATATTATTATATTATAATTATTCTAGAGATACCTACTGAATAGCACCATAGCTGAACCAACTTATATAATAGGAAGACAAGATAATACCACCCCACTCTCTAAATGTAAAATCGAGTAAAACTACAAATACATGGGTATATGAGAAAAATCAAGTCACGAAAGGGTGTAAAAAAAATTAATCACAGGTAAGATTCAAGCTCAAAAACATGACTCAACAGCCATCAGTTTCAACTTTGCAAATATAGTGAGATATACAGTTAGAAGGGGGCAATAATAGTATCATTGTCTCAAACTTGTTCTTGCCACCTTTGAAGATAACATTCGTAATTCTGTAGGTACCAAACACAATTACCCTTGTGTGCTCTTAAGAAGTGAGGAAGCATCAGATAGAACAAAATTAGGTCTTCATTCCAAAAATAACCATGTAATGAAAAAAGTTTTCCCTCATTGTTCTTGCTATTTATTCTTGGTCTTAGTTTTCCTTTACCACGGCATTGCTCCTCATTAAAACTCGTGTCCCCTAATACAGGCCTGAGCAAACAGAATTGAGAACACGCAGCCTGAGAACGGTTGCTACAAGATTTCGTCTGTTTTCCTCCCTCTTTGGCACTTAGTTTGAAGAGTGAAGGATGACACGGTTGTTGGGAACTAAGTTACCTAACACCGTGCCCAGACTGAGGACTGATCCCTTCAAAGAGAAAGAAATACATTATTTCTTCTATGAAACACGTTAGATTAGACTTGAAGAAAGAAACGTAGATGGGGTGACCATATTCTCTCTTCACATAAATAAGCATACAGGTCCAAAGAAGTCTTTTACAGACCCAAGTGTGTTCTTCCCTACCTCCTACCCCTATCTCTACCTCCACCATCACCTTGGGAAAGGCGGCCAGCTTCTTGCAGTTTATCAATTCAGGACTTCATTTTACAGACAGTGTGCCCCATATTCTAACTTATTTATACTCTTTGATATGGATTATATGTACTGCCTTGGAATTTATGGACAATATCATTGTCCTCCTTATGTTAAAGAAGTTGCTTCTATTTCCTTTCAGTTCAGGAGTTAAGAAATCTTTTTGTTATCTCCTCTCATCTTCTCCATGAGCACTATAGAAGGTAAAACAACTGATAATTACCAGCAGCAGTGGAGCTATGTACTACCTGGAGTATTTTGTATGCATTACTTTAATCTTGTAAATAACACTATAAGGCTGGTATTATTATCTTCATTTACGGAAGAGAAAAGTAAAGCTCACAGAAGTTAAGAATCTTTTTTTTTTTGAGGTAATTGATTTACAACATTATATGGATTTCAGGCATACATCATTATAATTCAACTTCTGTATTCACTACATCATGTTTACCACCAACAGTCCAGTTTCAATCTGTCACCATACAAATGACCCGGTTTACCCATTTTGCCCTCCCCCCACATCACTTCTCCTCTGGTAACCACCAGTCTGTTCTCTGCATCTCTTTGCTGTTGTTGTTCTTTTTTATCTTCCACACATGAATGAAATCTTATGGTATTTGTCTTTCTCCATCTGACTTATTTCACTCAGCATAATACCCTCAAGGTCCATCCTTGTTGTCACAAATGTCAAGATTTCATCTTTTTTTATGGCTGAGTAGTATTCCGTTGTATATACATACACATCTTTTTTATCCATTCATCTATCAATGGGCATTTAGGTTGTTTCCAAGTCTTGATTATTGTGAATAATGCTGCAGTGAACATAGGGGTGCGTATATATTTTTGAATTAATGTTTTTGTATTCTTTGGATAAAGTAAAACTGTCACTACTTGCAGATAACATGATTTTATATAGAGAAAATTCTAAAGACTCCACCAAAAAGCTATTAGAAATAATAAATACAGTAAAGTTGAAGGGTACAAAATTAATATACAAAAATCAGTTACATTTCTACACACTAACAATGAACTAGCAGAAAGAGAAATGAAGAAAACAATGCCATTTACAATTGCACCAAAAAGAATAAGATACCTAGGAATCAATTTAACCAAAGAGGTAAAAACCTGTACACAGAAAACTATAAGACGTTGTTGAAAGAAATAGAAGAACAACGTTTTAAATATCACAGCATTAGTGAGGAATGCAGAGGCAAAATCAAGCTACTTTTGTTGTGTGTTTTTTAACATTAAAACTTGTTCTATTACTATTAGACAATTCATATAACAGACATTATACTTAAGTATTCCCTGTACTCAAGTTATTGGAATTGTTTTCCAATTACTTTCAATCCCACTAAACTTTGTTTTAAAAAATCTCTTTTGAAAATTAATAATTTTTAGAAAATTTTATAAAATTTTCTGTTAAAAATATAAGTCCATAATTGAACTATAAAAAAGAAAAAGGAGATTGTTATAGGGCATATTTCTGAACCAAGTCTTTTATTTTGTAAACAAAGTAATAGACACTGGGTCTTACAGTAAAGTCACACACTCAATGTTATCTGTGATATTCCCAGGATGGTCATATAATGAAATGTCGCCATGTTGTAATAGTGAGACTGTAGGCATGTTTGTGCATGTATATATTTATAATATCTTTTTGTGCCAAAGGGACTTTCATATTTGCTGACAGTCCTTAGAAATATGTAATTAAGAAATCATACAAAATAATTTCAACTTTCAAATGAACTTCAAATTCCTGTTGACTCTATCATAAATAGCTCTCAAAAAATGTGCTTTAATATGCACATGTGAATGTGTTTCACAAAAAGAAAATGCCCACATTAATGTAAAAGAAAAAGACTGGAATTCAGTAAGTTTATTCTTTCTTTATGAAGGAAGAAACTTATGTCTTAAAGTTTCATATGTTCAATACATTGCTTGAACATTCTTAACCTATTGATTGACTAAATTTGCAAGCCCATTCATTTGGAATAACTGGGCTAATGTGCAGAGAGACAGTGTCTTCAGATCTGATGGGAAGATTTCACATTTTGGCTTTCTAACTTGTGTTAGCTTGGGCTGCTATAACAAAATACAATGGACTGGGTGGCTTAAACATTCATTTCTCACATTTCTGAAGGCTGGGAAGTCGAAGATCAAGGTGCCAGCAAATTTGGTGTCTGGGGAGATCCCTCTTCCTGGTTTGCAGACAGATGCCTTCTTACTGTAGCCACACATGGTAGAGAAAGAGACCATCTCTTGTGCCTCTTCTTAGAAGGGCACTTATCCCATTCATGAGGGCTCCAACCTGATGACCTAATTAACTCCCAAAGGCCCCATCTCCAAATAGCATCACATTGGGGATTGGGGCCTCAATATTTGAATGGGGGGGAACACAAACATTCAGTCCATAGCAAAACCTATTCACAAACTTTAATTTTACCTTAAAGGATATAAAGATTTTTGAATTGTAGAATGTTGTTGGCCTTTGGAGAAGAATCCTTTATAAACTTAAAAAACACAAAACTATCCTTTAGTCTTCTCTGTTTAAAAAAATAATAATAATTCCAGTTATCACAGTTTTTCCTTAAATTTCTTCTTGTCTAACAGTTCATGCATATCTCTGTGATAGGCAGAAATTTAAGATGACACTCATGATCTTCGCTCCCTGGTGTTACTCCTATGACCATGTGGCAAAAGGGACATTATTCAGCTGGGCTTAATTCAAACACAGGAGCCCTTTAAAAGCAGAGTTTTCTCCAGATCGTAGTAGAAGGGGAAGTCAGGGGGCTTCAAACTGCAAGACGGACTCAACATACTGCTGTTGCCTTGAAGTTGGATGGGGCCATATAAGAAAGAATGTGAGTGGCATCTATAAGCAGAGTGTGCTCCTGCCTGACAACCAGAAATAGGACCAGAGGACTATGGCCACAAGGAACTGGATTTTGCCAACTCCCTGAATGAGCCTGGAAGTGGATTCTTCCCCAGAGCCTCCAGACAAAAGTCTAGTCAAGCTGACAGCTTAATTGGAGCCTCGTAAGAACTAAGAATTCTTTTGAACACATTCAGACTTCTCACCTGCAGAACCGTGAGCTCATAAACAGGTATTGTTTGAGGCTGCTAAGTTTGTGGTCATTCATTTTTGCAGCAATAAAAAATTAATACACTAAGATTTGTTTAAAAATTTCATCTTCTTACTAAGTCCATGAACTTGTACATCTCATTCGAGCTATAATCCTAATGTTGCTAGGCCAACTAGAAACATGGACTACCAGTCTAAGATATGACAAGGACCAAAGCCCTTATTATTTCATATTATTTCAGATTAAAAGCCATTAGTGAGCTCTCACTATGTGCCAGGCACTGGACCAGACAACAATATTGTGCATGACAATATTCTTTTCTAACAGTATTCTTGTCTAACAATATATAAAGATATGAATGACAGTCACTACCATGAGGACCTCATGGCAGACAGAAAAGTAAAAACATAAATTGCTACACAGAGTAATGAATGCAAAATGTGAAACAGTTCAAAATAAGAAGATAGCACCAAGAAAGACATATTTATGTAATGGCTGGGGGACATATGAAGAGATGTTTCTGAAATTATTTATTATAAAATGCTTCTTTTTTCATTATCTGCCATATATTACTAAAGATCTCCATTTCCTTTACTTACGTCTCTTTGAATTATACATTTTATGATGACTATGTCCCCTATAGTCTTTCAGACAAAGTTAGTTTATTATATAACATATTCACTTTAATTTTCAATCATTTAATCTATATCAGAATAACCCACTCAAAATATTTGCATTCCAGAGCAGGGTTTATGTTTCTTTTTGTTTTATGGAGTGCCTAGCACACGTATTCAACTGACACTAGAAAGGTATTCAATAAATTCTGAGAACAGCATTTTGAATCAGACCAGAGATATTTGCCCCGTGAAATCAAGGTGACAAGGAGTTTCAACATTTAAACACTGGAAAGAATCATACATTAAAGAAAAGAAAACATTTTAACAAAACATTACTTTTTTAAAAGGAGGTTGGTTCAAATACATATTATGTAGATATGCTGCTCATTAATGCAGCTAATTATATGCCCCAAATAACAGACATATCACTCACCATAAATAAAACATGTAGAGTGTTTTTATTCTCTCCTCAAAAGAATCTTTTTATATAATTGCTTCAGATATCATTAAAACCATTTCTGTATAATAGGAAACAAAAAAGGTTCAGACAACTGTACTTTAGAGATTTCTACGTGTTATGTCATAAGTTATTGAAGAGATTGCTTGTAAATATTAACCCAAAACAGATCTTTTGTGAAATCAGTAGACTCTACTATCCTATACATGTCAACAGAGCCTGTTATTTTACTGTCAGTCTGCTTGGTATATTTAACAATTAGTTTAATAATCAAACTCCTTAACGACAAACGACAGAAAGGCTGCCAATTTGCAGTATGGCGGAGAGATCACTCATAGCCCCAGGCTAATAAGCTATAGTTTATTTCTTTGACCTCTTCTTGAAATGACAGGAAGATCGTTTGAAGTGAAGGTTGAATATTGCCATCATCCATTCTGATTTCACGTTTCTAATTAGGTCAAATTTATTCTAATCAAAATATTATAAAAGAATACTAAAATACCCTAAAATGAGCAGATTTCAGGATAATAGTACACTAACAAGATGATAGAAATAATGAATTAAAGAAAATACCTCGCTCAAATGGCTTAACTCATACATAAAGAAAACCATAAGAAAGAAAAACAAACAAAGAAAGTGCTAGTGGCCCTGTGATGGCCAGATATTACAAATCAGTCCAATGTTTCTTTCAAATAAAGTTAACATAATCCAAAAAAGAGAAAGAAGAAAGCAAAGAAAGAAGGAAGAAAGAGGAAGGAAGAAAGGAAGGAAGATTTTTATACAATAGCAGATCATCTCCTATTGATTGTTGTTTAGTGAGAAAGTACAAAGTTCATCTTTTTAATAAATTTTCAAAAACTAGAAAATTGGAAAATAGAAAGTGAACTCCTATTTATGATTCAATTGGATGAACTGACACAATATTTCATAGAGATGATTTCTGTCAATATACTTTTATGAAAGAATAATTTTAAAAGGTAAGTAAATGTATTACATACAACTATAAAATGAACATATGTAAAAATTTTAACTCAGTAAGTGAAGAAATCAGTAAGATGTTAAAGCAAATGCAAAATAAATCTGAAGACACACGATCAGGAAAGCTGAAATTAATTTACAAATAGATGCATAATTGCTTAATATCCAAAGGGCAACAAAATGTAACGTTTTGAATCATCTCTTGGGGCAAAGAGGGTGGAATCAAAGCATTTTTGCATTTCTACCAGAAAAAAATCATTTCCTTCTTTATAAACAGTAGCCATTTGTATCACCATCAGCTCTGCACAAGTTAACGTCTATCTCTAAAAATTGCAAACAGACCAGTTAAAAACAATGACAGGAGCAGATCCCTATAGAATCAGATAACCCCAAAGATCTGCTGAACAAGTACTCCACTATAAAGAAAACCCATAATCTTTTTACCTATTTCAAAGATTTCACAATTTTTCCCAACACTATGTCCCTTGCATGCCCAGAAATGTATTCTTTCATTAAAGAAACAATATTTATTGATTATTTACATTAGATTAGTGCTGGTAAAAGTTACTGAGTATGCAAAGTTGAATAAGATGTAGATCCATCTATCAAGGATATTTGGTAAAGATGAATAGAATCAAGTGAACTATCACTTTCAGTACAGTGCGATAAATAACATGATAAAGATACGAATGAAGCCCAGTGTAAAATGATACCATAGCAAATAAGATAAGCATATAAATAACGTGGGACATTAGAAAATCATTCTTAGAAGAAATAATATTTGAGTTCAACTCTGAAGAACACACAGAATAACCGGTCTAATTAGGTTTCTGCTTCCTACAATTCTTGAGGCTACAAGTCTGAGATCAAGGTGTCAGTAGAGTTGATTTCTTCAAGATCTCTCTCCTTGGCTTGTAGATGGCCATCTTCTCCCTCTGTCTTCACATGGACTTTCCCCTGCACATTTCTGTCCTAATCTCCTTTTCTTATGAGGACATCAGTTACATTGGATTAGACCCCACCCTAATGACCTTATTTTACCTTAATTACCTCTTTAAATGTCCTATCTCCAAATACAGTCACATTCTGAGGTACAGAGCTTTAGGACTTCAACATATGAATTTTGAGGGGACACAATTCAGCCTGCAATGGTGCTCAATCTAAAAATTCATAAATAATGACATTTACCCAAGAGGAGGAATTAGGAATGTTATCACAGAGAAAATGGCCCATAGGATGGAAGAATTTGAAGAGGGCACACCGTGCAGTGAAAAAACAATTTTTAGTGGGATAATGTTTTGAAATATCACCTAACTTACTTTACTTTTTATGTATGCATGCATGTACAACGTATGTATATACTTATTTTTCTTCTTTGCTCTTCTAATCATTGAGAATAAGATCTGTGGCTAAGACGTATTATCAACAGGGAAGGGAATGCAGAAATGACTTGGAACAGTGAAGGTCGTTGCTCCATTTCTAAGCTCTGAGTTTCAAAATAAACTTTTAAGACCATACCGTGTGAATTGTCTCAAAAGCTTGACTTTCCAGACAAGAATGAGAAAGCAATTGTAGTCTGTTGGGATGGAGGGGGGAGTAGGGGAGGGGTGCATTCTGAAGAGACAGAGGGAAGATTAAGAAGTCAGATGTGTGTGGGGGAAAAATGGATGATAGAAAAGCCCAAATGAGCAAGCATTGCTTTTTGCTTCTGAGGACAATATGCTGCTCTTGAGATGGCAGAATGGAATTGGCTGAGGGAAGACCTAATCTAGCCAAGATGGTTATGGGAAGTATCTCAGTTCCCCAGTTCTTTTGATTCTTTGGTCTCACGACCACTTTATACTTTTAAAAATTATTGAGAAATCCAGAGAGTCATAGTATTTACTGTATTAGAAATTGAAAATCGAATACTTACTATATTAGAAATTCAAAAAGAAAATTTTAAGGTTAACATGAAAAAATATTTCCTGAAAAACCAGTAAATTTCAAAAAACAGTGACGACAAGGACAGGCTTTGATTTATATTTTTCTAAATGTCTTTAATTTCCGGCCTGATAGAAGACCACTGGTTTCCATATCTGCTTCTTCAGTCAATAACACAGCTGCTTCGGTGGCCCAGGGTTCTCTGGTTTGGCTCCTGGGCACGGATCTACTCATGGCTCATCAAGCTGTGCTGAGGCACCATGCCTCATAGAAGAGCTACAACTCTACAACTATGATACACAACTATGTACTGGGGCTTTGGGAAGGAAAAAAAGAGGAAGATTGGCAGCAGGGGTTAACTCAGGGCCAATCTTCCTCAAAAACTAAAACAAACAAACAAAAAAACTCCTGTTCTTGGTGACTCTAAGAGTCCCATGTGCCCCAGGAGAGATACAAAAACAGTGAAAAGAAACCTGGGTTTGAAGAGAAGGTGGGAAAGAATGGGGCCTTGTGACTTGAGACTGTGGACTTCAGCAGTGTGTACCAGCCTCGTGTCCAAAAGGTGGTTCCAGTCATATTTCAGTGGATACCAGTGAAGAAATTTTAGGGATCAGACTAGTTAAAATTAACCTCAGAGTAAACCAGCATAATAACCAGACAGCTCTTCCTTTTGCCACGATGATGTTTAAACTCACTAAAAATTTCAATGGCTGCCAGACAGATGGGAAGAAGATTGAAGATAAGAATCAATAAATGACTGAGCAAAATTCATCATTGGCTGAGATAATGACACTTAAAAGAGGTGGCTCTAAGTCTAGAAGAAACAGTTATTTTAAAGGCAAAACTTAGGCTTTGGTGTTTTCGGTTTATTTGTTTCTTGTTTGTTTGCTGTTGTTTGTGTTCTCTTCAAGGTATAAATAGTGATTCAAGGGCAAGATAAAATCAGTTATAGGATGCCGGAAAAAAACTTTTTTAAAAATACTTATAATAAATAAGTAATTTTAGATTTATAATAAATGTAGCCAATCCCTCTTACACATATAACATAAGAAAAATAAGAGACAGAAAGAGTATGATACATCTATGAGCTGGCTTAACTAGAATAAAATTTTAGGTGAGTAAATATGTACAAACAGGCACTCCTGTCAATATAGGCTGTTCAAAAGAGGCCAAATCTACAGCATGAAATTTTGTTATTAAATATCTATGTTTTACAGGATAGAAATAAAATACTTCTTTATATTTCTATGAAAAAATAAAGACTCACTTTTCCTAAAATCTGTTTTTCCACTCCAATAATTTAGTGACTCTGGGGCTAGGAAAAAAAGTATGTCAATTAAGAGATTTGTTAATGTGGTAACTTGTTTTCTGATGCAACTTTAAAAAATATAAAAAACATTATTTTATCTTCAAATAAATCTTCTCTGTAATTTGTTTCTCAGTTATTTATAATAAAATACTTTTTAGATAAAAATATTTATTTCATAAGAAAATCTATTCCTTCCTTAATCAGATTCCTTTTGATGTGAAAAACTCCGTACTTTGTCAACACTAAAAACTAAGTGTCAAAAATGAATATTTTGTGTATACACTAACCTTTAAACACATACATATTTACATTTATATCTACATCCATGTCAATATCTACATCTATCTAAGCTTAGGCTATAAGAAAAGCTCAAGTTAAAATCCTAATAAGTATTAATTCAATTTAGTTTTATTCTGGTTCATTTAAAGTCCTTTTTAATGTTTCTAATTTATATCCTAGATCTCACAAAATAGAATGAGAAGAAGTAGATCCAGTTATTACTTTAATTGATTTTGGAATCATCCTCAGAATATACGTAAATGACTACTGTCTCTGAACGTGAACGTGAAATTTAATTAAAGCTCAACGTATACCGAGTGCATGATCTGGAATTTGGTAAACTCTTTGTCTAAAGGGCGACACACGTCAGAAATGCCTATGACAGCCATTCAGCAGCTTCTCTGAGAAAGTAAGTTACCTTTATAAATATAAACCAAATAAATATATAAAAAGGTGTGTAATCTACTGAGTATTAAGAAACAATGATGAGTTTGTAGAGACTTGAAGAATATCTACCCAGAAAGTAATACTATGAGTGAATGACCTCTAAGAAAGTCAGAAAATCTGAGACCAGTTAATGAAAAGATGAAGTTAAAGTAAGATGTCAGGATTCAAATTGTGAAGGTTCCAGTACACAATATCAAGAAGCAGAATCACTGCAGGGTTTGAAACAACAGTGTAATATAAACAGTTGGGATTAGAATCGTTACTCAGGCAGCATTGCAGAGGATGGACTGGAGAGAATGGAAGCTAAAGGAAGGGAGATAAGTCAGAAAGTTACGGATAAAATGTAGATAAGAAGCAAAGAAACTCAGACAAAGGAGGAAGATATATTCAAGAGACATTTGGAGGAAGAATTAATACTACTCGGTGATTATCATATTTCACCCGTTTTAAGATGCACAATTCTACATGTTAAAATTTCTGAAATCTTACAATGGATGATGTCTTTGAATTGCTGAGGCACAGGTGGCTATCATGACTTAATTATGTGCAAGTATAATTTTCAAAAAGATAATATCATGACTCACATGCAAATTTAAAATGAACACACATCTAAGATTTATTAAATTTATTAATTAATGAAGAAACCAGTAAGGTGCTAAAATCAGTTCAAAGGAGAAACATACATATAAGTAATTTGGAAAGCTGAAGTGAATTTCCTAGTGGATGAAAAACTGGTTCATATCTTATAAAGCATTAATATAATGAGTGGGCTCATCTTTTCAACTGGGCAAAAATTTTATCTCTATCAGACAAAATGCATTTTTGTTTCTATGAGTAAGAATCACTTGCTTTTTATTGTTCTTTAAGTGCTTAACTTCTACCTCAGAGTTGTATAATAGCCTAAGAAACAGAAAGACAAATGCATGTGCACACCTCTGTAGAATCAGGTAATCTAGAGAGAGTCTACTGGACAATGCCCAGCACTGCACTGGAAAGGATAACCAGTCATCTCTTTTGGCATTTCCAAGTCTGGACAATGTTTTCTGACAGTTCTCATTGCCTGATCATGCTCAACTATGAAAATCACCAACACCAAACTTGGTGACAAATAGGTGTCAGAGACTTGGGATCAAATCTCAGAGACCAAAGTAAGGGACTCTTATATATAATCCCTAGGAATCAAATGGTTGCTTGGTAGTTTGGTAGATCAGGCATGTTTAGCAGCATTCCTTCAGTTGGTAACTGAAATATGGTTTAAGAACTCAACAGCACCATCAATCATCTGGTTATAATTGATATCAATAGATTACTTCATCTAACAACAGCAGATGACACATTTTTCTCAAACTCACATGGAATATCCACCAAGATAGACCACATGCTGGGCCATAAAACACACCTTAACAAGTTTAAAATAATAGAAATCATACAATGTCTCTGCTTTCAGACCACAATGGAATAAAACTAGAAATCAGTAACAGAAAGACAGCCTGGAAATCCCCATATACTCAGAGATCAAACAACACACTTCTAAATACCACACAGGTCAAAGAAGAAATCTTAAGAGAAATTAATAAATATTTTTAACTGAATGAAAATGAAAATACAACTTATCAAAATTTTTGGGATACAGCAAAGCAATGTTTAAACAGAAATTCATAGCATTGAATGCACATATTAAAAAAGAAGAAAGATCTAAAATCAATAATCTAAGCTTCCACCTTAAGAAACTAGAAAAAGAAGAGCAAATTAAATGCAAAGTAAAAAGAAGAAAGAAATAATAAGATTAGAGCAGAAATCAATGATATTGAAAATAGGAAATCACAAGAAAAAATTAATGAAACCAAAAGCTGCTTCTTTGAAAAGATTGACGAAATCACTAATCCCCTAGTCAGAGTAACTAAGAAAAAAAGAGAGAGGACACAAATTACCAATATCAGAAATGAAAGGAGACATCACTAGAGAGTATATGGATATTAAAATATGATAAAGGAGTACTATGAACAATACTATGCCCACGAATTTGATAACCTAGGTGAAATGAACCAATTCCTTAAAAGTCACAATCTGCCAAAACTCACACAAGAAGAAATAGACAATCCGAATAGGCCTATATCTATAAAAGAAATTGAATCACCCATCAACAACTTTCCAAAACAGAAAGCACCAGGCCCAGATGGGTTCACTGGTAAATTCTACCGAATATTTAAGAAAAAAATTATACCAATTTTCTACAGTCTCTTTCAGAGGAAAGAGGCAGAGGGAATACTTCCTAACTCATTTTATAAGGCCAGCATTACCCTAAATCAGAAGCAGAAAAAGAGGATTTAACTCAAAGGGGATCATAGACATAAATGTAAAATACAAAATGAAAAACACCTAGAAGATGCCATAGGAGAACATCTAGGTGACCTTGAGTATGGTGATGACTTTTTAGATACTACACCAAAAGCAAGACCCATGAAAGAAAGAATTGGCAAACTTGACTTCACTAAAATTAACAACGTCTACTCTGTGGGATAAAATGTCAATAGAATAAGAAGACAAGCCACAGGGACTGGGAGAAAGTATTTGAAAAAGACATAACTGATAAAGGAGTGTTGTCCAAAATGTACAAAGCACTCTTAAAAGTAAGTAAATGAACAACCTGAGTTAAAAAATGGGCAAAAGACCTAAACAGACACCTCACCAAAGAAGATATAAAGATGGCAAATAAACATAAGAAAAGGTGTTCAGCATAAAATGTCATCAGGAAGTTGTAAATTAAAACAATGAGATTCCGCTACACACCTATTAGAATGGCCAAAATCCAAATACAACACCAAGTGCTGACAAGGGTGTGGAGCAATATGAACTTTCATTCACTGCTGGTGGAAATACAAAATGGTGCAGCCAGTTGGGAAGAGAGCTTGACAGTTTCTTAAAAAAACTAAACATGCTCTTATAATACTATCCAGCAATTGAACTCCTTGGTGTTTAGTCAAGTGAATTGAAAAGTTATGTCCACATAAAAACGTGCACACGGATGTTTACAGCAGCTTTATTCATAATTGCCAAAACTTGGAGGCAACCAAGATGTTCTCCAGTAGGTGAGTGAATAGATAAACTGTGGTACATCCACACAACAGAATATTATTCAGTGCTAAAAAGAAATGCGTTATCAAGCCATGAAAAGACATAAAGGACAATAAAATTCATGTTATTAACTGAAATCAATCTGAAAAGACTGCATACTGTATTATTCCGTCTATATGAAATTTTGGACAAGGCAAAACTATGCGGACAGTAACAAGATCAGTGAATGTCATAGGTTTGGGGAGAGAGAGGGGTAGATAGGCAGAGCATAGAGGTTTTTTAGGGCAGTGAAAATACTCTGTATGATATTATAATGATGGATATATGTCACTACATTTGTGAAAATTCATAGAATGTACAACAACATGAGAACCCTGATGTAAACTATGAACTTCGGCTGATAATGATGTGTCAATACAGGCTCACTGATGGTAATAAATGTACTGCTGTGGCGTGGGGTGTCAACCGTGGGGGAGGTTGTGCATGTGTGGGAACAGGCAGTATATGAAAACCCTCTGTACTTTCTACTCAATTTTGCTGTGAACATAAAACTTCTCTAAAAAATAAATTTTATTATTTAAAAAATAAAAAGCTGGCTTAAGAGCTCATCACCAATGACTTTTATTTATTTCATGGGCACTACATCCCAATCACTCTAGAACTCAACTGAGTGTTAAAACACAGATATTAGTAATTCTCAATTCTGAAAGTAGTTCAAAAAGTAGGACTTTGAAGGTTAAATAGTTTTAGAAGTATCTTAAACAAATTATTTTCATTATGTTTTGCTTTCAATGTAAGTGCAAAAGTAATTGATAAAATCAATGCCTATTTATTTAAAAATTTTAAGTATAAAATAAATTCTAAGTGCAAAGAAAGCATTGCATTATTGCTTAATTGTAGTTTTTGTGCAATAAAAAATAAAAACATCGCATAATCACTAGCATCTTAGATAAAATATGTTAATGGCAATGTAGTGTAAGAGAGAGTAGTTTCTGGATGGGAATTTGGCTAATGATGTTGTCATCAACTATCTTTATGACAACAGAAAAAGGAATTTATGGGGAAAGTAAGTGAACCGCATTGGTAAGTAAAATGTATGATAGCAATATCAGGTCAATCAACAATTAGAAATATGAAATATGTCCGCGGATTTCAAGAGAAGTAAAGGGCTGTAAATATATATTCATCAGTGTGGATGTGGATAAGATTGTTTAGCAAAAGGAGGTAAGGAGAAACGAATAGAACTGAGGGTGAGATTTTGATTAACTGAGACATAGAAAATTAAGAGGAAGAGAACTACCTAGCATTTAATTGATTAGTAGCTAAGATTGTCTCAGTCTCCAGGTCCCAACCAAAACCAGTCTTTATGAGCAAGTGGTGGATCAGCAGGCAATGAAATACTCCAATTGGTTGTGATAATTGGGTGGTTTTTTTCAAGCCATAGTGATATATTAATTAAACTCACTATGCCTAATTAATATTCCAGTTAAAAAATGAAAATACAGTGTAAAATTTGATTCTTTTATTGATTCTTTTTACTATGTATCCAGAGTAGATATTTCTATACATTTTTTTGTATGCATGTACATAATGCTACTTTTTGAATTCACTCTGATTGTGCCCCTAACACCAAGTATATATTTCATGTCAACCCTTATCATAATGCACACTAATTTCCTGTTTATTTGTCAGTTTTCTCCCATTAGAATCCTTGGTTCCCAATGGTTCTAACAGTGCCTTACTGATTGTTTTACCACCAGAAATACAGTACAGTGTCTGACATATATTGGGTGTCAATAAATGCTTTTTAAAAAAAAAAGAAATCAAAAAACTATTTTTTAGGACCATACTTAGGTGGATAAGGAACATCACATGGGTTAGAGGAAACAGCAGGAACTCTGGCATTACTTACAAGTTGTGCGACCTATGGAAAGTCACATGTTCTTTCCCCATTTCCCCATAAATAAAATGGAGATAATAATATCACCTATCTTGCAAGGTTGTTAAAAGGATTAAGTTTTATATGCGAATAGGATCACTTAATCTTGGCACAAAGTAGCTACTCAAGAGGGTAACTAATATTATTGTTATAATTAATATGTCCTTTTTGAAAAGACCAAATTTTAACCAGAGAGCTCCCTGTGGATTCTGCTTCCTCTTTTTATTTGACATTAATTTAAGTTACACTTATAAAGTGTTGACTATGTGAAAATGATGTGATCCCTGTCTGCAAAGGACACCACAGATTAAAAAGTCCTTAATCATTTCCAGCCATGGATTATTTACTTGGCAGTAATAATGGGGACGAAATAATTTGGTAATAAAAATGTTGTCATTCTCATGCAATTCCATATCCTCATTCTTATTCCACATTTTCAACCTAGGATCATGTTGTTCCTGTGTAAATCCAAGGCTAAAGACAGAAAAACTTTAATCCAATAAGAGTACAGGCCTCTGAATTGCAGAGCTAACAATTTCTCTCTCTCTTTTGGGAAACAACTCTAGTTGATTCCAACCCTGATTCCCAAACCCAAGTTCCAGATAGCCTATCTCTGGCCACATTATTACTTCAGTCTTGCTCACTGTTTAAGGTTTGAATTCTCCTAATCTTGAAGCTTTCGAATTCAGGTAATACTTTGAACAAGAAACCTTCCTCTGGCTCTCAGTGACCTCTAGGTGCTTCCTAGAGATAGATTGTAGTGCTCACTCACCTCCGACATTGACACCAACTCCCACGTACTCGAGTCATCAGGACAAAGATGGAGGCGTGAAGTCAAAAGTAGGAAGGGAATGAAAGCTCTGTGACTGGTTGTGTATGGGAAAAATATTAAATCCTAAGTCATAGGCCATAACTGGATCAAGTACTAAGAGAGCACCATAAGAGATAAACAATTCAAGTAGAGCTAGGTGTAGAACTGGAGATAGTCAGTGAGTAAGTTTAGATTAAAATCCCAAGAAGGGACTGGAAAATAGTACATGATCTTCTGAAGTACTATTGAGGATTCCTACGCAATTTTTATTATTTTTTTAAAGTGCAACTACACTTTAAAAAGGGATCACATCATTTTTCACATAGTCAACTCTTTATTTCAGCCACAATAAAAGAAATAGCATTTATTTTGCTTAATGGTGTTAAATTAGTTAACTCTGAAAAAAATAATTGAGGGACCTTAGCCAAATAATAGATAAAATATACAAGGTCATTTTAAATGAGAATAGTATTGAAGCACTTAGATTTACCATTTTTAAGTAAAAAGTATACCTAAAATAATCTTCCCATAGGTTTGGCATTTATTTGTAGCCATTTGTACTGGACACTGATATTAAGCAGAGACTTCATGAGAATTTTAATTCTATAGAAAAGGATTGCTTTCAAGTTTTTACCTCTGGATAGAATTGAAAGTGTTGATCTATCCCAGGTGTCTGCGAAGTGTTAGCTTGTCCTTGACACTTTCTTTGCTCTGCAACTGGGCTTTCTTTCTTTTATTCACTCAATGACTTCTTGGAAGGAGAGTCTCATCTTCTTAGGTTTATTTATCTATGAAGTTGCAAAATATATAAGAGCAAAGGTCATGGAAAAGACTGTAGATCAAAAATTCAATAAAAAGCCGAAATTTACAAAACCAAAAAATTGATGGAACTAAACTAAACTGGAGATCAGAGGTCAAGTGAAAGGCTAAAGATAGATGAAAACAGAGGTCACTCAGTGAGCTGTATCCCACCAGTTCACTCAACTCCCATCCAAAGAGCAAAGGAAGACATATGTGCCCATTCTTTGAAGTTGGGGCAGCAAGATCTCTAAGAAAAATGGCTTCATTTAATAAAACGAGATTACCAAAAAATCCATTGTTGTCTCTAGCCTGTTGCTGATTCAGAATAGTAAGCACACATAGGTAACAAATTTACTGATGTTGCTTCAACTTTTCAAGCTGAGACTAACTTAGCTCCAAGAACTGCAAAAACTACCCTTGACCTATACCTTTTCTGCTGTCATCCCAAAAAATCAGTCTCCAAGGCGTTCTTAATAGAAAAGTCTTGGATATTATGTACATTTCTCTCTCACAGGACACAGAGCAAACTCTTCTGCTAGTACAGCAGCCTCACTGTTGTGTCTTCATCTGTATACTGGGAATAGTAGTGCTTGTCACGTAGGATTAATAGGTATAATATTCATAAAACACTTAGAGCTCCTCAGATAGAGGACTCTATAAATATGACATATTAACATTACCATGATAGTATGTAAAAGTGGAGTTACTATACACCTGAAAAATGAGTGATCTTTTTCACTGTTCCATGGATCATGGCTATATTTAATTACTGTAAAGTACATAGAATGTCTTATTGAAATAAGAGATGAAAAGACATTTTTTGGTTCAGGCGCCAGCGGAATATTTTCTTTATTCCAAGCCACGTACAAAAAATTATAAAGAACACTAAAAATGGGCTAATTTTCAGGGGTTACTCAGTACATATTAGGCATGTAACCTAGAGGATAGAGTTATAGGAAGCTAAAACTTCCTCTTTCAAAAATTTCTACTACTTATTTGTAAAAATATAGCCCAGTTTCTCCCTGATTTTCTCTATCAAGAACTCCCGCTGTTTTTCCCTTATGCATATATACTTTGAAAGTCTTTATCTACCAGATGAACATTTATTACATAATGATGTCATTGCATTTTTTTACTAATATGTGCCATTTGGTTCCTAATGAGTCAGAGCTAATCAACATGCTTTTAAAGGGAATTGTATTACAATGACAACAATAACAACAACAATTGCAGGAACATCAGCAAAAGAAAATTATATACCTATCAGTGCATCTCGTTATGAGTAAATATGTTTTTCTCTTGTTCTTATAGAAAAATGTAAATATCTTTATTAGCTAAAATCCTCCTAAACCTAGATGACCCCAGTTTTGAAATCAATGCTACAAGGGCTAAATTTGAAGTCTAGACGACAATTCTTATAATGAACATTTTTCTTAAGACACTATTTAGGTAACATAGGGCTTAAGAAGTGGCTAGCAACGTTTTAAATGCATTAAATGTATCTTGATCTTCACAATAGTCCTATGAGATAAACTATTGTTATTCCCGTTTTCACAGATGAGGAAACTGGGACGTCCATAGGTGACCTCATCCAAGTCACAAAATTAATAAGAAAAAGAGTCAAAATTCTTCATATTCAAGAAGAATCCTAGCAGATGAGCTTTACAGCATGCATTATTATCCATCATGCACACAGCCTTCCAGAGAGATGTGCAAAATAGATGTAGTGTGTAGCTAACTGTAAGTTTAATTAGTGGCTGACTAATAGTTGCAACTTCAGGTATGCAAGAAGTATTCTGATATAGGTCAGAAACTTGGAGCTACATAAAGAGAGGAAGAGCATCAAAGAAGGAATAAATAAAGCATTCTTTACATGATAATTAAAAAAGCAATTTATATTAAAAAAATGAGTAATGACTCCCACAGATAGATATCTAATTAGTATTCATTAAACATTCGACTTAATTGAGCTTCCTTTTTTACCTTGTGTATCTCCCAATGAGGAGGATAAAATGCATAAATTCTTCTTGTGGAACTTCAATGCCTATCTTATTCCTCATTCCCCAACTCTTTGTCCAATCTGTACCCAGTAATTATCAATACGAACTCAACCCCTCCCTTCCTCTACCCACAAGATCTGTGCTGTCAACATTAGCAAACTCACTTTGAGGAGATCTCAAGATTAGTCAATTATTCTGATGAGGTGAGGACCATCCTTTCAAGTGCTTGAACTGTGGTGCTATTGGGAACACTGTACTCTTTATACATTCATCCGCTTATAAATTACCACTGTACGGAAGCCACAATAGAAAGCACTATGAGGGTTGTGGGTGGTGGGAAGGAGATGAATAGGACATGATCCTGATCTTAAGTAGTCATGAACTGTGATAAAAAGAATAAAAGAAATGTGAATGCAACGTTTTTTACTGCAACATTTCCTTAGGTCAAGCTTGAGTCCACTGGCCCACCCATAACAGCAACAAATGGCTCAAAATATTCGTCAGTAAATAATGGTGGCATTATTTATATCCAATGAGTCATAGCTTAAAGCAGCTGTTTAAAAAATATTTTAATAGAAACTCAACTTTTCAACTCCGAGTATCAGGACATTTGGAGAGGGGATAAAACATGAACAGCCTCATGGCTTTCCTTCCTTCCTTTATTTCTCTCCTTTCTTTCTCTCTTCTCTCTTTTCTTTCATCTCTTTCTCTCTCTCTCCCTTTCTCTCTCTTTCCCTTTCTCCATCCCCTCCATTCTTTCCTTAAATTTTCTTTATTTCTTGGGAAAAATTAGACTCACTTTCGAAATGTCTGTTCTTTTAAAAAAATAAAATAATAATTCTATATATCGCAAACGTCATATCTGCAATGTAGCAAATTAAATATGGATATCTAGAAACATTTTCCTTTTAATTTTTTGAACACTTGATCAAAATCATCAAATGAGGCAATTCATTGTCTTTTGTGGAAACACCAAAACTCCCACTGTCTTGTCAAAAACATATATTTACTAATTATTATAAAATATATTTGAGTCCTGCCTGGCATTTACTATGTAATATTTTATGTATTGAAATTGTTTTAGAAATAAAATGCTACAAGATTTTGATTAAGTTGATAGTATATAGATTGCAATGTTACTGAACGTACAATAGAGGTATGAAAAATAATAATCAACATCTTAGCATGAATGGCATGCATACCCTTATTTTGCAATAATTACTTACTGAACTCACCATACTATAAGGCAAGCAGCATGACTATCTTTCAGAAATGTGAAAAGGCAGTTTGTTATTCTCTCCTGCATTCTCTGAGTTTTTATAGCCCAGTTCATTTTGTCTCCACTGTGAAATACCTTAAAAGGTAACATGGTAGTCTGACTCTAGTGGAAATTTATTACACCCGTTAATCTTGTAAAATTGCCCTCTGGATGTAATAATTTGTTATTCTTTTATTAGACCTTCTTCTGCATACTGTGTTTATCATAAAGATGTCACCATTGTGATGCCTAGCAAACATTACAATGTTCTGGAGGTGTTTGCATATATTTTCCTGGGGGAGAGATCTGCGTGGTCCCTGCATGGGAGAGCTGTCAGTGTATTCTGATGTATGAGGATAAAAGGATCCCCTGCTGCAGACTCCAATAAGCTCAAGTCACGGCCTGAAAGCAGTGACTTGGGCATCACTATGCCGCGTTAGAAAATGTGTCAATTATCACATGGATTGCCTAAGGGTATTGCCTGGGTCTAGGTCATAAAACCATCAAGACTGAAGGGGGAAAATATTGATGAAGAAGTCAGTTGAATTAATTGATAACAAGGAAGCCTGTATAGGGAATGTTCATTGTAACTTGAGACCCCCAAATTTTTGTCTGAGAAGCTTTCCTGTGGATGATCCCAGGAGTAAAACTAAAGCTGTCTATCTTCTCCGACATAAAGTACGTATATCTGGCATTTTAGGCGTTTTCTGAAAGCCAGTAGATACTTGTCAAACTGGTCAAGAAGCTATAAAAATAAAAATAAAATCATGCTAATAATGTTATAGTTGTTTTGCCGTTATTGTGATTCTTAATATACAGTACCACCGTTTATATGTGAACACGGTGGAGACCACTTACATATGTAGCCTAGGGCCTAACTCATGAAAGCTTTATGCACCATTTATGTAGGTTTCTGTGCAGTTTACTCAGGGAAGAAGGAAAAGCACATATTTTTCATACATTTACAATGCTTTCTGAGCTGCTTCAATGACCCCCTTTCTAAACTTCGTGTGTTCCCCTTGAATTACTGAATCATATTTAAGGCATCTGCATCAGATGAGTTCCTTTAAGAAATCACTATTCACTAGGCATGGGAATAATCATTAAAGAAACTGGCTGCCTACATAAAATGCCAAAACTACCAGTCAATCAAGCAGTTGCGTGGAAAAATTAAATTTTTTTAAGCAGCAACAACAAAAATCATCATTTGTTTGATAATACTGAGTAGGTACTCAGCTCAAAATATTCAGGCAGCCAGCCACACATAGATCCTGAGGTATCTAGGATGACTGCCTCAGACTGTTCAAAACCAAACACCCTACTCTCAAAGTACACTGTTAGGGCACAGAAGCACAGACCAGAATGATACCCATTGCTTTACTGATACTAAACAAAAAGATTACCCTATACTATTTTCAGTTTTATAAAGAACATATAGAAAAGGCATTAAAATATAATATGTGATGTAATTTCATAATGATAGTAATGGTTACAGTGATATAATTATGAGTGATATTTCCCAGTATAGATTGGTCTTTTGGTATTGGATGCTTTCTTTGAAGGTGAAACCAAATTTCGCATTAGAATAAGCCATATCATAAAAAACTAACTTCATTAAAATATTTAAGTAATACTTTTCATCCCTTGAGCTTGAAGCATGTTCTCACAACTGGCCAGCACTCCAGTGAAGGAGGCAGAAGTCTCACTAAGCTTTGTGTCTCATTTATTCTACTCTTGCATAGATTGGTACTATTTTTCAGTATATGTAAAGTTAGACAGCAATGCAGTCTTCCAAAGAGAGATTTTAAGTTTTTTATTTATACATTGTATGCCAAGTAGGAAGATGGCAGGCTCTGGAATCTAGAAACCTACCTTTGCCACGTGCTAGCTATATAGTTGCTAAAGTTATAGGAGCCTTAGGTTACATATCTAAAAAAAATGTGTAATATGGTAATACCTGCTCACTTTGCTTTGTAGAACTACTATGAAAACCAAATGGAATACTTGCTATTCAAATGTTTCAGAAACTATAATGTACTACAAAATATTAGTTATAATTATCCACATTAGGTTTAAATTGTTTTAGTCCATCAGTATTATCTGTTACTATTATTTTCAAAGTACACTCAGTTATTAATTGCCTGGAACTTTTGAAACAGACCACAAAATCTTTCTTTTGATAGCTAAATAAAACGAGAGAAGGGCTATTCCAGATAGATCTTGGTATATCAATTTACAATGTTGTTTCTTCTTTTCTTCAGTATGATTATAGGAATTTGTTCTCAAATGGGGTGGATTGTAAGGCTATTTCCCAAATACATGAAAAATCCAAATCTTGTCCTGAAACTATAGAACGTGAGTTTGGAAACAATTCAGGTTCCATATCCTTAGAGAGATTCCACGGAAAGGCACTAAAGGCAGAACAAAGTGGGGAGGGTGGTAATTTTGTAATCTGAAACTCTGCTTCAAAGATAATATTATACCAGGTTCTATTCAAAGATAATAGCAAGAATCGTCTCTGGGCACTAAAATTTAATTGGACCTGCAGTAATAATGTGGAGTGTGGAAAATACACTTTAAAACTGACTTGAGTTTGCTGTGATTTTCAATGAAGAGTTTCCTTTATCTTGTTGCAAGAAATTTATCTTCCAGGGATATCAGAGGAAAGAAATAGGCAACTCTTCAAACAAGATAAATGGAAACTTTGTAATGAGAACTCCTGTGTCTCAGGTTTATAACAATACCCACTCATTTGTACATGTGACGTAATAGTTCACGAAGAACAACTGCCTGTAAAAGAATCATGTTCTCCTGTATAATAAATAAAGAATGTGCTGATATCCAGACTGGAGGCAACTCTCTTGGCCATAGCAGAATTGCTTCCGAACTAGCTCTGTAGTAATTGATAGAATGCAAAGAATTCAGTTAGTACGGAATACAACATGGTTCATTAGTATGAATTAGATTCAGCTCAAGTGATAGAAACTCAAAATAAGAGTAGATAAAATAAAGCCACTTTTTTCTCTCTTTCACATAAACAAAATCTGGGAACAAGCAGCTCTGGGCTCTTACGCGTTCCAAGAATCTGGGTCCCTTGTGTTATCAACATTGAGCTTTTAACTCATTGTCTAAGATGGCTGTTCAAGCTCCAACATTCCCAATTCACATTTTAGCCACATGAACGTTGAAGGATAAGGAAATGTGCATTATTTAGGATAAAAGGCTACTGACATATCCCAAACATGTAATTAAAGAACAAAGAATTTGTTTTCTTTACGTGCAGCATTTCAGATTGGTTAAGCTGGCTGCTCTCCACTCTGGTGGTCAATAAGGGACACAGATTCCTTCCACTTTTTTTCATCATCATTCCTAGTCTTACTTTATGCAGCTAAACCTGGAACATAGACATGTTCATTGCAGCTCATAGGAAGGGGAAAAAGTAGAAGAATCCATGTACAATGTTTCAAGGTCTGGACCTAGAAATGACCCACATTAATCACTTCTACTCATCTCTTATTGGCAAGGATGTCAATACACGGCTACATTTAGGAGTGACTGAGGCCAGGTAATGCAACGTCCATCTGGGCATCTATCTCCCAGCTACAAATTTATTATTATGGAAAAAAAATTCAGTTTATATTTAGAAGTCTGCTCCACAAACGGTCTATACATTCCTTTTAAAGACACGTGTGACAGACACACATAACACTTCCATTTACTGGAACATAGTCCTGTGGCCCCAGCTACTTACAATAGAGATTGGGAAATAGCCTTTATTGTGTTCAGCCGTGGGCCCAGTTTAAGAAAAAAACACATTCTAGTCATAACAAGGAGTAAGAAAATTGAATCTCTTCCACACCACACAGTCACAGTAAATGTACTAAGCAACGGATATTATAATTTTAATTTAAAGCATAATATATAGGGAAAAACATCTTCTCAGGGGTGTCAAAAGTGAAATGACGAGAGCAATAGAGCAAAAATATGCTTCTGAGCAAATAGAGATTTGCAAACCCAGACTGTTTAGATAAATTTTAATAACCAATTCAAATCCCTTTTGTCAACAGTTAAAATCATTATCCTTCAATAATATTAATTAGTTTGTTAATACATTCTTAATATGTCAGTTCCTTTGCTTATCCAAGTGAGTGGATTCCTCTAGAGAATTTACCATCCTTATTGTACTTTGGTCCATCTCCATGAAAACAATAACTAGTAGGTTTGGGGCCATTCTCAAAACTATCTTACCTATTCATTAATTTAATCACGAAATATTTATTGATTCTTAATTGGTGCCAAACACAGTTTAGGCATTTAGGATTCAGTAATAGAAAAAAATAAAAAGCTATAGTCCTAATGAGTTTGTATTATAGTAGGAAAAAGAGGATATAAACAAATATTAGAGAGCACATTATTTGAAAATTAGGGCTATTTAAAAATAAAGAGGACATAGAATGATGGGGTGAGGTAGGCATTACTGTAGTTAGTGCGATGAACAAATGCAACTTTGATAAGGATGATATTAGAAAAGAGATCCAAAAGAAATCAGAGAAGGATGCAGAGAAGGATGAGCTAGGTGAATTACAGAAGAGATGTAGACTGGGACAAAATTATGAGGATCTTATAGGCCATACTAAGGAGGTCACATTTTATTCTGAGTGAGATGGGAAGCCCTAAGATGACACTGAGCACAGAAGTTACTGATTTTTATTTTGTTGCAATAGGATTATCATGGCTGCAGAGTGACCTGTTGGGAGGCTACTGCAATAGTCTAGGTGAGAGATGATGATGTTGGCCTTGAGATGTGGTCAGAGACTGGACAAAGTTTCCTGATGGTTTGGATGTAGCGTGCAAAACAATAAAAGAAATCTAGGTTGATCCAAATACTTTGAAGCAATTGCAAGAATGGATGGATGTGCCATGCACTGGTATGGGGAACTGGCAAAGGATCAGCTGAAGCGGGGAAATCAAGAGTTAGATTTGAGACATGTTAAGTCTAAGATATATAGATATCTTAAAAGGCACATGTTTAATATATATATTTATCTGTGCAAACTTGAGCAAGTAATTATATCCCAGATTCCTTGTCTATAATTTGGGAGTAATAATATCATCAACCTCACGGAATTATTGTGAGAATTAAATTAGTTAAGACATGTAAAACATTTAGAACAGTGCCTAAAACATAAGAATGGCTTAATAAGGTTGGAACAACAGAAAAACAGAAATGGGCAAAGAGAGATATTGAGAAGGAAGTTGGGTATATGAGTCTAGATTCAGAGGGGAGGTTTGGGGCTAGCAGTGTAATGTGGGGGGCTTTAGCATCTGGATGGCATTTAAAGCTGGGGATGAGATGACCAACAGATTGAGTGTAGATAGAAAAATAAAGAGCTCAGATGCTTGATACCTGGAGAAATCCAATGTTTACAGGTGAGGAAACTGAGGAGGACCTAGCGAAAAACAATGAAAAGGAGTAACCAGTGAAGGAAGAGAAGATCCCAGTTAACTGGAAGTAAGACTCGACGTGTCCAGCTTGACATACAGTAGGGCCAAAAGACCAAGATTAAATTAATAAATGAAGTAAAATGGTATTTTCTTATTGTAGCACTCAAGGTAAAGGGATTGAGATTATACAGACATAATTGGTTCTAACTGAACCCATATTGGCAAAATGTAACTCCCACCCTTACTTCAACTCCATCTCAGAAGCATTTGTTTAAAAATGTACCTTAAAATTTTGTCACAGATCTATATCAAGGCTGCATGTTTACAGTGTCCAAAAGTGATTACGACATATGCTCATATTCAGTGTTCTAGCACCACTGTATTCTACAAGATGCCGAAGATCATCAGAGCTACTTCTCTGTCTACGTTCGGTGTTCACCTACAATTAATGATCCTTATTTTATTGTAATTTATCTTATTATTTGAAGCTTACTCCAATCAATGGAGAAGGTAGAAACAAGAAATCCTATACATATATTTGTTTGGAGATTTTATTTGTTTTGGTCTTGCTACCTTACCACACCTTACAATCATTCGAGCATTTGGAAGTCCTTGAAAATTTAGTTTATGGGAAGGAGAAAAGCCATTATTTTTCAAAATAAAAAATGGTTTTGATTTCGATTTGAAGTGAAGTGGGTGGGTTAAGTTGTATTCTATCAAATCAATTTTCTCAATATTGGGTGCTCTACTCTAGATGTGACAGTCATGAAGTCTAAACAATTTTTCATTTTCCTGACAAAACATTTATATCTGATCATGGTACCCTAGAGGACACTGAGACCAAAATGCAATGGACCAGAATCAACTAGTAACTTAGGAGTGATTGGAAAATATTATTTTTTTTCAGAAGGGCAGGAATTCAATTTAGTTTACCAGGAAAGGTAACTTAGAAATAATACTGCAGTCTCTACATTCATGTACATATAAGCAAACACACATATTTAATATATTTCTAAAAGGTAGACCAGGACAAGAAAGGACACTGTCTGATACAGTAAGATCAGACTAACAACATTTAGGATCCAATAGAACATTGTCAGAGATAGAGAACAAGGGAAAATATTTACTGAAACATCACGTTATAGACCACGAAATCTTTTTCTCTAATCAACAACAAGTAGCCCAGAGATCTGTCAGTTGCTCAATCTCATGACCTAAGGTGATAGGAGATTCACAGCAAACTAAAACCATCTGGATATGTGTGTAGAGTACACACTAACTGACTCTGAATCCTTGAATGGATGTACAAACACAAATATGTGTGTGCGTACGCTGTGCGTCTGCTTCCTCTCAACTGCCATCATTAGGTGGACTAAAGGCTCAGGCACGTGCTTAATGTAATTGCTAGTAAATATGGTAACTATTTTCTTCTACTAAAGTTACACAAATTCTTTGAATTTTATATCAGGGACGAAATTTGTAACGGAAAATGATGTTTGATGGTGTTTAAATGCAGAGTATGTCACTTTATAAAGCATAGGACTCTTTTAAGTTATTTTTTTTTAAGTTCTTGACATGTGTCACAATTTGGAATTCTGCTCTCATGGGATAAATGCCAGATTACATGGTGTAGTATTTTTATCCTCTGTACTTTCGCTGTAGAAGCATACAACATCAAAGGAGAGGCAGATCACTCACATCAGCAGAAAATGGAATAGGACTATAATATGCTGGCTTTGATCTTGCCTTCTAGTAATTATCTTGGCTACATGCATGCATTGAGAGTAAGATTTGAATTAATAAGGCCAAGAAATCCTAGAAAATGTAATAGGTGTTCCTGAATATAAACTTTGCCTATCTTCAACATGATAGATTGCAATGGAGTCTAGGAAGTTGTGAGTTGTTAATTTAGAGCATTAATCCTGAAATGTTATTCTCTCTTAAACTTGTCACTGCCGTATTTAAGACAGCAATCTTGGCAATTAAGACATTATCACTTTTAAGTCCAACTCACCTCTAGTACAGGGTATTTAGCTAACATTTATCTGGTTTCGTGTAGGTTTTCAAGTAACAGGACTTATGGTAAAAATTATTAAATTTATTTTTTTTAAAGTCATCATCATAGCTCAATCCACTATCATTAAAAACTAGTCTAATATTTCCTTAGCAAAGATATTGCTTTTGATACGGAAAGTAAATCAAATCATCAACATCTACATAGGATATATACACAGAGTGTGGAGATATTATATTCTGAGACTGTTTTTTCATTTTCCTGTTTCTTTGTTTACCAGTGTTTATTGCTACATTGGGTTGAGAGGATTCTATTTTTCCCTATGTGAGTAAAAATCACCATGACTATTGGAGGATAATAAGATGGCTATGTTTCCAAAATATCAAGGGCTAACATGCTCTAGAGATTAGAAAGTTTTCAGCAGCAAAATATTTCTGCAATATTGAGGATTCAATTCACTTTGTTACTGATTAGCTACCACATAGGAGAGGCGTAGAACTCAGCCAACACGAAATAGTGTTTTGCTTGTATAAAACTGTCTCACAAGACATTGTATATTATCCTAATTGGAGACTACTTCACTTACAGTACTATAAGGACTGCTATTGTAAACTTGTTAACTAATCTCTACCTGAAATGAATTAGATCCAATGTATTCCATTTTTATCCACCAAATGCAAGTTAAATGCACATGAATAGAGACATCAGATAGAATAACAGGGAAGCAGGCCTCTGTTCCCTTCCACGCCCCACAAGAAGAGTTTTCAGTCTTGCAAAGCAGGGTTAGAGGCCGTTTGTGTAGCAAACTGACAAAAGAACAAACTTCTTTGAAGAAACATTTTCTCTCGCGGTTGAAAATAATTCCCGATTCTAATGATCCAAACCCATTTTGTAATAAATGAGGATTGAGAAACAGAGGATTTCCTTCCAAGAAAACAGTAACCACAACTTTTACATATTTTTAAGTGGTATGAATTCTACTGTGTGGTATAAGTAGTAATAAAAGTATTTACTTTCTAAAAGTGGTGTTCAATCATATCTATTGACTTTTCAAGAGAGCTGCATATGCAGGGTACTCTTTAACTGATGTTTATATATGTTTAGCCCATAAAGTTGAAAATAATGAGCATTCCAGAGTTGTGATACGGCAAAGTACGTATTCTTGTCCCCTATCACCGACCTCCCCGGTACCTGATTCTGATTTGCTCTAGGACACGGTGTGCATCTGCCTCTGTTTGGTTCTCTATAAAGTGGGACAGGAGCCAAACAATCGCTCAAGTCCAGTGAAAAGTGAAGTTTTGTTTGCGCCCCACCTCCTAAAGTGCTGACAAACAAGAAAGCAGTCTTTCTTATAAGTATGTGGTCGCTTCTCGCGGAGGTTTTGTTTTTCACTACGGGTAAAATGAGAAATGTTGGAAGTTTACAGACCGACAATTAACTAACCAAAAGCAAGCATCCAGTCTTCAGCAATGCGAAAGCATCTTAAAGGAGAGGTAAATCTTGTCACTACTGAAGTTGAAGTGCTTAAAAAGCTTGTTAATTGAGGGGAGAAAAAGGCACGTGAGGAGGTGGACTACCATGATCAAAAATATTCTTTAAAAAGAAGGGCACGTGTGATGTTAAGTAGGCTATCTAGGCTGAAAGGAGTGAACCTCAGCAATCACAGTTGGCCTCTTGCTGCAGAACTCATATGGTCTCAGTAGCTTGCAGCCCTGCCAACCCAAATTCTGAAAACTGTTGTTTTTTCCCCCTCTCCCACATCGCCAAGTTCCTTGCAGACTTAAGTGTTGGAGAGAAGGTCACTGGAGTTAAAGCAGTGGCTGGGAGGGCTTCCCATACAAGCAAAGCCCATTCCAGTGGCTGTTACATGTTCGTTTTTCCAGCTGAATAAAATCCAGCAGGGGCGGCCTTGGATTGAGGCTCACATCACCCCAGTCCCTGCAGCAGGGCCGGGATATTAAAGGCGGGGTGATTTAGGGAGCTGTGTGTGTCAGCATCCATCAGCCTGGAAAGTGCAACATACTGCTCAGATCTGGGAAGTCATTCAGCTTGGCTCAACGTGTGTTCTCACCACTGCCTAACGGTATTTGAGCTCAGGATTTCTTTCCTTGTGCATTGAATGATTGTGGTGCACTCTTTGAACAGAAGGAAACATAAGACATCCAGAGTGGTTTAGGAACACCAAAGCTTCCTTCTCTGGTTCTCACTTGAACATAAAATATATTTAAAATGTCTAAAGTTATTTTATACCAGAAATGTACAGATTCCAATATCAGCACCAGATATAAAAGTAAATTATTTCAGTAATAGAACATTGTGGTGCAAAAACCCCTCAACAAACAACAGCTCCTTCATCATCTCTATGCCTATCAATTACGTTTTATTATTTCTCTGAATTGTGGTGTTGAAAAAATTTTAGCATTAGGTTGTTTATAGCGCTTGCATATTTCTTGAGAATGCTAAAACAAAGAGATTTTCCTGCAAATGACAGACTGTAATTTCCATATTTCTGCAAATCTCTTTCATTTCTTAAATAAACATCAGAAATTTCTATCTGAGGTCTCTGTGACCTGATGACTCAGCCAGTAATTCAAACTCCTAGTGTCTCCTGTAAGCAACATTTAGGAGACTTGCGGATTTAAGGGTCATGCTGGAGGGAACAGTCATTTCAGAAGAACAATGGGGGAGTTTTCTTTGCCGCTAATATTGTGCTATATCGCTGATATTTGACTCTTTGTTTTATGTTAATAATTTAGGGAGACACAGGACTTAGTGGAAGCTTCGAGTTTGCCGGTACGTTTCACTTAAAATACAGGCACCAGGGACCTTCTATTCTAGGCTATCTAAGGATAAGGGTGTGTGATTGTTTTCTTGTGCCTGCCCACCACGTGGCATAATTTCACAGATATAATTATCACCCTGACCTAGGGCTTGACTACTGAATTAAACGCTGCAGATCCCCGTTCCCACATCAGCTAAGATGACTGTTTTTTTTTGTGATTTCACCAATAATATAGTTAATCAAAAAAAAAAATAAATATAAGATTAAAAGAGATTATGATTGTTAAAATTTTGAATCCTGACCTGAAGTAAAAAAATTTTAATAAATGCAAGATAATGTTACCTCTCCAGCCTTCAGGATTATGTTACTAAAAGATGCATGATAAATTAAATATTAAATTAATATTAAATCTCAAATTTGTAACTTCAAAAAAACAGAATTAGAAAGTTTGAGATCAGGAACGCATGTGCATGAAAAACTCATACAAGTATTTTACACTCACTAAAATAAAACAGGAAAGAGCAAACTAAAGAAAGAGAATAGCTATGAGGAGTTATGCATTCTGGAATATTTGTAGTTAATTTTTATTTGCTAGACGCTGGAAAGTTTTCAGGATTTTTTTTTCCTACAGAATCTAAATATAAATCCTTATAAATTTGCTGCCTTTAGTATTTTTTCTGGCAGATAATGCGCATGATGCCAAAATGCTTCATTTACTTTATAACCTATAAACCAGTAACATATAAGCAAAATGCTTCACTTACTTACAACCTGGGATACAGATAGGTTTGTATTCTACCTCTTCAATCCTATTGCAATTTGAGAAACACCCAGTAACTTGAATATTTCACATGAAATAAAGGCTGTAGGTGACCGTCAGTTAACCTATACAACTGAAAAGATATTTCTCAAACACCCTGGAGACAGAATTAGCTTTACTTGAGATAATTTTTTGCCAAAACATTCATGGCCTCTCTGACAGATTGCTACCTGGTTCTCCCTGAAAGAACCAGTCCAAATGCAGGTTCTATCTTTCTCGTCTCTGCCTCTGACTGTGGGCTTAACAGAGTTGGCAGTTAATAAATAAAATATGTAATTAAAAAGAAACATGGAGATCACCATATGTAAACAACATAAATGCATTGAACAAAAGCAAAAGAAATCCTTTTCAACTAGTGTGAGGGAAATGGTATATTCAATAAATAGAGTCAAGCAGTTAAAAAAAAATAATACACAATTTCCATCCTTCTTGTACCTCAGTGTAGAAAATATTAATAGGGACTTATTTGTGACAGTCAATCATACTTCTAAATATCTCTATTCCATGCCTGTGAATTCTCACACATTTTGTTTGTTTGTTTTGTGGGGGAAGAAATTTCTAAATGACCTTAAATTTTTTTAGATCACACACCTATCATATGCGGTTGTCTCTGTAAAACAGATCTTATGCTCTTGTGAGTCCTTTCAGATTTCAATTGCTGATCTAAATGTGCTTTTGAGTCTGTGATCTTGGATCAATTCTAGTGCTGTTAAGTTCACAAAATATTTATGTGTCAGATCCTAATGCTTATCCTCTAAGAAGAATCAGTGAAAAGCATGGATGTTGTCCTTGATCTTATAGTGCTTAATGTCTAGTGAGAAACATAGACAAGTAAACAAAAAGTTAAAACACCCTGTGATAAAGGCTATGTTAGGGATAATACAGGATTTCATGGGAGCATGTCACCTAATCCAAATTTGGAGGTTTAGCGATATCTTCTTAGAGAAAGTTGAAGTCTAATTTGAAATCTGAAGGATCAAATGAAACCTGAGGTAGGTGTGAAAGCAGAATGGCTCATTGGAGGGTGGAGCAGTTGGGTGATAAAGTGAAAGATTGGGTAGATGAAAGGAGAGTGTTCTAGGCAAAGAGTCAGCATAAAAGTCCTAAGGCAAGAGGAAATAAGTGCAAGGGTGAGTATGGTAAGAGATGAAACATCTGGAATCAAGTAATTCAGAGTCTTGAAAGCTAAGTTGAAATATTTAGACTTCGGTCTAAGAGCAATGGAGAACTGTTGAAGAGGATTTCAGAAGAGTAGTGACATGATAAGATTTGCGTTTTAGGAAAATCACTTTGACAGGGATGTGGGCATAATAGACAGGAGAAAGACAAGACAGGAAGAAGGACAGCAAAGTAACCCTGCTCTAGCTGAAGATGGAATAGTAGGGAAGCAAAAAGGCCTAGCTTTAGGACATGGACATCCTATCCTCTGGCCCTGGAGGGCAGAGATAAGAACGTACAGAGGGAGATAGATATTTTCAAGTCCGTACCCGAGGGCCTCTATTTTCTCAACAGAGCTTTCGTAATACGCTAACAGCATTAAGTGTTAAATAGCCTTAAAAGATCAGGTGGAAGATTAGAAAATGTGAATTTGTAGGGGTAGCAGTCTTCAAAGCTGTGGGTTTTTTTTCCAACAGTTCTCTCAATAGCATAGGTATATAAGATGAATACAGTGACTGTGTACTTGATCTACAACTGTGTTTGACAAGTGGAGTGTGGAAGAAGAGATACTGTAGAAATGGAGGATTGATATGTATATGGTTCCCATGACCAACTGTACCAGGGACAAACTCAAATACTGTTGGAGCTTGGAGTAAGAGCAAGTAGGTCACATGAAGACCTGTTAAGCTTTTACGGTGATGAAAGATGACCTCTGCCTGGTTACACTATCTTCTAGCACCCTTTGCCTAGATCCAGAAATGGGTAGTTCATCATCCCTGAACTCCTGAGCACTACAATCTAAGCTTGGTAGAGATGTGAGCACAAGAGATTGCTGATGAGTAGGGTGTGGTGTGTGGAGAAAGTTGTAAGTAGGGTAAATGGAAAATGGAGATCATTAAAAGTGCCACATAAGTGAAAGCATATGAGAATTAGAATGATTACATGGCTTTGGACAAAGACTAAGGAATTAGAGTTCAAATTTTTTGATCTCATGGAATTTCTAGATGACAAATCCACAATATACTGTACTCCTGGGAATGGATGGTTTAACTGAGTGTGTAATCTGAGCATCTGTGGGTGCACGGGTGGATAGGTGGGTGGGGTTATCAGGGGAGATCAAAAGTTAAGAACCAGAGCCAGCCCTGATGGCCTAGTGGTTAAAGTTTGGCACAATCCGCTTCGGTAGCCAGAGTTCAGTTCCCAGGCATGGAACCACACCACTCATCTGTCGGCAGCCATGCTGTGGTAGTGGCTCACATAGAAGAACTAGAAGGACTCACAACTAGAATATACAACTATGTACTGGGGCTTTGTGGAGGAGAGAAAAAAAAGAAGAAGGAGAGGAAGATTGGCAATAGATGTTAGCTCAGGGCAAATCTTCAAAAAATAAAAAAGAAAGAAAGAGAAGTTAATAATCATAAATGTGAATGGTTGGATGGACAACCTGCATGAAAAGTGTTGTCATGGAGCACGGTGCCTGGGTATCAGGAAAGGCAACACAAATCCTCAACTATAGAGTAGTTACCAGGAAAACAGAAGATGGCAGCAACGAGAGAAGACAGTGTAGTGTGTGGGAGCATAGGCACCTGGGATGGCATGTGTGACCTGAAACTGGCCATTAGGAAGTGGAAGTAGGCCTTTCCCACCTTTAGATCCTGTGATAGATAAATAGTTACAGATGAATAAAATAGTGTTTAGTATTGTATAAAGTTTCAGCCTATTCCTTGTGAAGGTTTGAGAGAGAGGAAAGCAGAACCAAGGAGAAATAAAACAGAGAAACAACAGTCATGGAAGAGAAAACATGACAGGGAATAACCTGAGGGCCTAGAAGTTTAGGTGGTGACCAAGGATTACGGGAACATGAGATGAGATGTAATTTGATTAAATGCAGTTAGCAAATAACGTTTGAACTTAGTCAAACAAACGGATTAAGAGAGTTTTGCCAAAGAGAATGTTCCACTGGCTCGCTAACTGCTCTGGTAGCATGTGAACAAGCCGAAGAACCTTGAAAGACTTCCCCCAAAAAAGAGAGCAGAGTCTGACATGGCTTTCACCGGACTGAAAAAAACATAAATTAAATTTAACTGGACTCATTATGAAACCGCACTGAATTCCATTATCAATTAGGAAAGAGCTCTTACTAGTATAACCGAACAACAGTTTTCCTGACTTTCTCATTTTTTCCTGCTTTTTTTGGCCATGGAGAAGTCAGAGAAATATTTAAGAATGTTGGGATTTGGGAAAAGTTAGAGTACTGCCGTTCTCATCTCAGCCTCAGCTGTATTTCAGCTTCCCACACTCCGCTTGTCCCTTTCTTTCTCTAAAGGAGGGAAAGGGAAGGTAGAATAAAGTTTATTATTAGGAAAGTTATTTTCTCTCTCCGTTCTTCTTATTCAGTAATTCTGAACTAGAAAGAACTAAAAATGACCCGCTTTTAAAGACCCCTAGAATGTGAGAAATGACCTGCGTGAATTTTAATAATTTTTTGTTAAGAAATATTTAACCATGAAAAGCTCGGGATGCTTAAAGGGCAGATAATATAAAAAATTACTCTGATTGTTATTATTTTTATTATCCAGTACCCACCACTGGTTCCCAGTGGTCTTGAGGAAGGCAAGGCTGGGAAGACGACTGCAGCCAGTATAAACTCCATTAAAGCATCGTGCTAACCAGAATCTAGTCCTGAGCACAAAGCACCACTAGCTGGAAGGATGCTGTAGGGCAATGACAAATTCAGCTTACCTTGATTAACTATCTTGAGAAGTATAATTTTTGCTATACTTCAATTTATTCTGAAATTCTTTTATAGTAACTGTATATGTGTGTGTGGTGGTTTAGTGGTTAAGATTCTACACTCTCATCCCCCGGTCCAGTTCCCTTCTGGGTCAGGGAACCACATCACCCATCTGTTGGTTGTCATACTGTGGTGGTTGCGTGTTGCTGTGATGCTGAAAGCTATGCCACCGGTATTTCAAATACCAGCAGGGTCACCCATGGTGGACAGGTTTCAGCAGAGCTTCCAGGCTAGAAAGACTAGGAAGAAGAAGCTGGCCACTCACTTCCAAAAAAAAGTGGCCATGAAAACTCTATGAATAGCAGCAGAGCATTGCCTGATACAGCACTAGCGCCAGAAGGTGAGAGGATGGTGCAAAATGACTTGGCAGGGTTCACTTTGCTAGACGCAAAGTCGCTAGGAGTTGGAATCCACTTGACAGCAATAACAAAAGAACACGTATATGGGGGCCGGTCCCATGGCCTAGTGGTTAAGTACAGCGCACTCCACTTCGGTGGCCCAGGTTCGGTTCCTGGGTGAGGACCAACACCACTCGTCAGTGGCCGTGCTGTGGCAGTGACCCACATACGAAATAGAGGAAGATTGGCACAGGTGTTAGCTCAAGGGGAATCTTCCTCAGGAAAAAAAAAAAAAACGACATGTCTATGGCTATACTTGTGTATATAGGAAAGTTCAAGGTGGCTTTGCCAAATACCTTGCAAGTCAAATTTTTATGACACTGTCACAAAGCAGGGATACATTCCCCCCTCTCTAACATTGGCCACACGTCACCATTAAACTAAAACACTGAGTTTGATTACACAGAAGAGAAATGTCCGTTAGTGGCTATTATTTTTTTATTAATCACTGTGTGTAAATTGATCTTTTCACAATGTGAATATCAATGGCATTGTAATTTTGCCTTTCGATGCTAGAAGCTTTTGTTCATTGATGGGACAATTATAATGACAGCATTTTAAGAGTTAAAACATTTTAAGCTGTAATAAAGGACAATATTTGGTGAACTTTTAATGTGTCAGTAGGTGCCAAACTACGTATTTGGGTTACCTCATTTTATCTGATGACTCTTTTATAGGCATAGTTTAATAAACATTTCTTAAACTCTTCAGACTAGAAGAGGTCTGCTTTATCTAAAATCCTCTTCTGGGATTTATAAGAGATGATACAAGTAATTCTCCACTATTACTAAAATTCTCAGACTGGGAAATCCAATAAACTCTCAGGGTAGCACATTTTAGCATTTACCAGCATGTGTATTGCGAGAGCTCTCTGCTTTCTCCAGTTAGCATTTTTAACTAAATCTATGTCTTCTTGCTTATTTCGCTCTGGAAATTCTGATTAATATGACAGACAAACACAATTCCTTCCTTGTCTTCAAGCTCTGAACTTCACATTTGCTTTGTCTCATTAAATTCTTTGTAATGATACTTTGTAATGTGAGACTGCCTTCTCTGAAGAGACTTAACTCTATATAAGAAAGATTTCAGTAAAACAAATGGAATGGAACGGTACACATAGATAACAAACCTGGGTATAACTAATTTGTCTCTCTTCATCAAACAGCAGGTCCTAGTACTTCTAAATCAGATAGACCTGCAAAATGAATAGATTGGCCGTGATATTCATATTCAGTTGTGTTTTCTTAAATAAACCCAATCAAGATAATCTTTAAGGTTTATCCTGTGATCGTGGATTTACATAAAGTATATGAAATATTTTTCCTACTTTCTAAAGTAAAAAATAAGAAATGCATTGGAGTTTTGATTGAAAACTAAAAAATTTCATTTAAACTTATAAAGTTCGATTTTCTTTTTCTATGTTTTTAGGAAAAAAATTAAAAATACCATATTACAGAGTGTTAAGTATTTTCCTATACTATCAGTCTTGATTATTTGGTACAATGAGTTGCAGTTCAAAAATACTAAGGCAAGGGCCAGCCCCAGTGGCCTAGCAGTTAAGTTCAGTGTGTTCCTCTTCAGCGGCCTGGGTTTGGTTCCTGGGCGTGGATCTACACCACTCATCTGTCAGTGGCCATGCTGTGGTGGTGGCTCGCATACAAAAAGAGGAAGACTGGCAGCAGATGTTATCTCAGGGCAAATCTTCCTCAGCAAAAAAAAACTAAGGCAAAAACCAACCTTCTATAACATCTACTTATTGCAAGAGTCAAGTGTGTACAGAATGCTGTAGGCGTACTCACAATAATAATAAACTCAGACCAATTCACATCTACGGGCAGAACACCTAGATTGTCGCTGCAGCCAGTCATATATTTGCAATTTTCCGCATGAACTGGAATGGTACTAGGGGACCAGGGAGCTCTACATACCTGGGTGGGGGAGGGCAGTAGGAGAAAGCCAGAAGGAGACAATGATTGAGGGACAGTTCTCTTCTAGACTTCATCATCTCTTCCTCTGCCCTTTCTCTCCCCAGCTGCCCCGACCTCCTCAAGGCGGCAGTCAGAAAAATATACCAGAAAAACGTTATTTTAATTGTTTACCTGATCTAAGACCCCAAATTATTCTATCTTTAATAAATGTATTTATATCTACATATGCATGCATATATATTTATATTGGGCTTGTAATTTCAGAACTGGAAAAACAAATATGGAGAAATTGTCATAGGAAAATTATTTTTTAATATTTTTTTTCTCAACAGAAGAGGATATGTGAGTAGAAGCAATATATAAGTTCAAATATTCAGCTTAATGGATTATAACCTGTCTAATCAATTGACAGAGGATTTCTCCCAGTGACTATCAGTGTATCATCAAGCAAGTTACGTAAACTTTCTGTTCTCACATCCCTTCATCTATAAAATGAGGATATTAATAGTTCATAGGGTTGTTTTGAAGAATGTTCTATAGTTTTTAAAAGTCAGTTCATGAATTTAGAACAATTCTTGGTATGCAGTAAGAACTCAATAAGCATTAGCTGTTACTATTAAAATCTATTTCTTTAAGATCCATAGTCCTGCTAGTATCCTTAAATTGTCTATGATTTTGTGATGCAATCATTTCAACAGGTTCAGGCCTTCTCAGTCAATAAAATATTTCCTCATTTGAGGGCCGGCCCGGTGGCTTAGCGGTTAAGTGCGCGTGCTCCGCTGCTGGCGGCCTGGGTTCGGATCCCGGGCACGCACCGAGGCACCGCTTCTCCAGCCATGCTGAGGCTGCATCCCACATACAGCAACTAGAAGGATGTGCAGCTATGACATACAACTATCTACTGGGGCTTTGGGGGAAAAAAATAAATAAATAAAATCTTTAAAAAAAAAAATATTTCCTCATTTGAAAACTCATCTCCCTATTTTAATATCCATTTTAAGTTCTTCTTGTATATAAAAAATTGTTTTCTGTTCCATACCTGTGGTATGCTTATTCACACAACTGCCATCTTGGATTCACAGTGGTTAGGTTGATGGCTAGTGCTATACTTATGCTATTTGGACTTTCTACATTTATGTGCAACCCAATCAAAGATTTTAAGTTGGTGATAACAATAAAACGGTCTATATGTGAGTCCATATTTTGAATACAACCCAAGAGTAAACTGATTTGAACTAGAGACCAGCTCACTGGTTTAATAAACTAGCCTTTCACTGAAGAAACCTGAGTTCCCAAATAAGTTGGCTTATTAGAGAAAAACTGTAATCTGAGCCTTGTTTATTTCAATCAACCTCATTCTCACTGTCACCTACCCCAACTCTAGTCTTCCACTTCTGCTTCTTTCAAGCACATAGAAACACACTCACACACACAATGTGGTGTGATTGACAGCTGCCATTCACAATACCAGTCAAGGCATGTTTAAGATGAATCGGTTTATGTGAGAGGAGAAGTTTGCTATTCATCTACCTATATGTTGTCAATCATCTCTAATAAATTCCAGTGACTTCTACCACCAGAGGCAAGAAAGAAATAACATGTTTATATACACCTCACAGATAATCTGATCACAGTAATTTCTTGAAAATCATGAATGCAACTGAGCAGCGACCACCTTCATTGTCTTTTATAGCCTCTTAACAATCTCTAAGCTTCATTGGAACCTTCCCATGTGCGTGAGTGTTCTGCCCAATGTCTTGCTCTGTATTTATTAGTTAATTAATTTATTTGTGATATTTTATTTTGGTGTTCCCTTTGAAAATGAAAATGTGTAACAACATGATGCATTTGGCCTGCTCTGTTTAAAGTTAAATACTGCCTTTTTAATTTTCACTTCTAATAGAAGATACGTGACAAATGACATAGTAATTTTCCTATTTCTCCATGTTCATAAAATATTGATAATATGATTTTTACCTTCCCTTTGTTCTCAATTAAATGAAATGCTCCAATACAATTAACGTGCTCTTGCAATTTAGGTTTTCTTCAGAGGTTTCTCTTGTCTCTGATTAACAGCATTTTCCATCCATTCTGAGAACCCTCGACTGCTATTCAGAATTCTCCATTATGCCTGCCAGCTATAAATACAATTGTGAACCAATATCATTTTAATTGTTTCACTAATAACTTGTTTTAAATGATTCAACAGTCATCAGGAAAGATAAGTGCTCTTGTACCCTGCAGGCTTATGGGCATGATGGTATGAGGCAATGTGGAGTGCTGTATCAGGATAATGAAACCGTATGCAGAACATAATGACAAAGCACTCACATTGCTGTAAAGATAAATGAAAACAGTAGATCTTCTTTCCTCAGTAATATAACATCCATTTCTAGCTCCCATTTCAATCATTAGACCTTCCAAACAGATTAATGCACAAATACACATATGCAACATGTCCCATCGTAATAGCCATATGCTCCCATTTTTTCCAAGCGGAATGTGCATGATGGAGTTAACGAGCTTTACAAATGCTCTTGTTAATTAACAAAAATTGTTACTTTCTCATTTGAGGGGGGCTTTATAAATTAGACTTAATTACACTAGATAATTGCAACTGCCAGGCACTGAGCAACTCCTTCTCATTCTGCTCTTTCAGTGGCAAATCAACAATTGCAACCCTTGCCTATTTGTGTAGATGAATTTAATAAGCAAACAGCCCTTTTATGTTAATGGTTTACTGGCATTCATGGGCCTGGCAGGAGAAATGTGCTGGGGGAGGGTTTGCTAATGGCAGCACATAATCACATTAATTAAAATATAACTGCCATTTAAAGATTTGTAGTGTGGAATTAGAGCATGTTGGGAACTGAGAAAAGCAAGCTAGAGTGCATATTAGCACCATTACTCTGTGCTCCCTGCACAGCAGTGAGCAACCTCATGTGTCATAAACGTAATTTATGAGTGCTGTTTGCTTTGAAATATATGTTTTTAGTTCACTCATTAGAATGTAAAAATTTGCAGTGTCTACTTCAGGAGGTTCAAAATAAATTCACTAAAAGCTGAGACCCATGATCTGCTTTTAACAAATCCCTCAACAATGATTTTTTAATTATGACTTTAATAATTTCTTAGATTGAAACCAACTGTCTCCTTTTTCTGAAGACAAATTTAAGTCTCAATGCTACTATAAATTGTGTACTTTTAGTTATATTTATATAATTCAGTGTAATTTTTATTGGATCTTTATATAAATATGGTCCTTTTTGTTCTAAAGTAAGTCAATGGAAACTGCTAAATGCTTTAGTCAAGTTGGGCACATGCAGAGAAGATAGTTGAGAAAATTTCTCGTAAAGGTTTTCATTAGTCTGTCCCTGAGATCCACTCATTAGTTTTAAAACTATCTTTGATCTAAATCAGACCCATTTATAGTGCACCTCCAAAGAGGCTGTGAATGTACAAAGCCTGGATGAATTGCCAAGGGGCCATGGCAATACCTAGGGGAACAATGCTTAATTGATTCTTAATAATGTCAAAAGGATTCCAGTTTCAGGAACCAGCCTGCTGTGACCGAATCCCACTTTACCAAAGCCTTAACCCTCTAACAGTGTAAAAATTGACAAACGCATTTTTATTTCCCTTTATTCAACCAACCATAAAGTCTCCAAATTCTAGAACTACAATTTTAGCCTTCTAAGTAGGGGGAATTGACAGTGTGCACAACTCTTGCAGGCTGTGTGTTGCTCTTTTTGTAAACTGCTAGGCCAGCTTTCCAACATCAGTAACTTGAGCATGTTAGAGCTGGAGAGATGAGCGCTGTGCCAGCCCCAGAAACGAAACAGCCCAGCCACACTAATGAGGGATCTTTTCATGTGGAGTCCAGTGCCATAGCTGAGATTGTTTCTCAAGCTAAACCTTTGTTTCACTGAGGAAGCAATGCTTCTTGGAGCCAAGGATGGCCGCTCCTGAATCTTTAGTCCTTAAGGTTTCAATAAGCTCGTTAGATGTAAAGGTAGAATGACAGGCTGTTCTGGCAGCTTTTCACATAGAATAAGATAAGATGTTAAAAATGCTTGAAGGCTATGATATAGTCCCAATGTTTAGGGTTTACTTTCTTCTTGGGGTGCTATGTTGCAATTTTGTATCCATACTTTCTTATTTAGTTCCTTCTAACTAGTGACATGTCATTTTAGGGTGGATAATAGGGTCGGGTGAGCAGTTTCTGCCTACAAAACAGAATTTTGATTATGTTTTGCTTTTTCTTCATTGATCTTGTCTTGATTCATATCCGTGGCCTCTAGAAGAGTTGTATCTCCTGAAATGTGGCTTCTGGTGTGCAGGGTAGTTAGAATGGCAACCATAGAGTTTATGCCTGAAATGATGTCCAAGGATGATCCAATGCAACCATCTAACTAAGTAGGAAATTGAGATTCACCTCAAATCGTTCAGTGGTTAATCCAAGATCACATAACAAGTGAATGCAAAGATGTGGTAAACTGGGGAGAAATCCCTAAATCTTTTGATTTCTTACCATATTCACTTGACAAGGCAGTTCCTATGTTCTGCTAGAAAAACTAGGAATATCTCTGTTTCTGTTTTTTTGTTTGTTGGTTGGTTTTGCTGTCAGTTAGTTTTAATTCACTTTAATAAACATTTATTGTTAGGCCCTTGGCTGGGCACTGAAAGTCAAAATATGAAAAAGACGTGGCCTCTGCACTAAGGTAGTCCAGTGTGTTGGGAAAGCAAAAACACCAAAATAGGTATATTCAATCTCAAATGGGAAGTGCTAAGAGAGAGATGTGTGCTGGGTGTATTAGAAATATAGAGAGATAATCAAGTATCCAAGGAGAAAGGAAGCACATGTTTAAAGGAAAAGATGTATGAAACAGAGTGATGCGTGCAGAAAAATATACAGGTTTTTGTACCACTAGGACCTCTAAAGGGAAGCGGGGGTGTGGCAGGAGGTGAAGTTTGGGGCTAAATCCCATGCCATACATGGGGCATTAGATGTATGTTGGAAGGGCGTTGACAAGTTCTCTGCATGAGGGTGACATGGTCAGAATTGTATATTAGATTGATTATTATGTGGTAATTCAGAAGGTAGATTAATGGGACAAAATTTGAGGCAGAGAAACAAGTTAGGAAGCTGTTGTAATAGGGCAGCAATAGTCAAAATAAAGAGGAGGAACACTTGGAAAAGATTTGCATGTGAAGAATGAGGAGAGAATAATCCACTATGTCTCCCAGGCCTCTGATGTAGGGGCCCCTTTAAGGTGCTTCTAACTGATCTTTTCTCTTACTTACTTTGACTTCTGCTTTCCTTTGAAGATATAAGAACTTTGGTTTTGATTTAGCACTTTGGAGGCAGTATAGAATAGATGTTAAAATAAATTACTTTGAAGTGAAACAAATCTGAACTGAGGTCCTGGCTCTATCATTTTACTTAGTAACTATGACATGACTTTACTTGCTGGCTGACTTACTTTGGGCAAGATATTAACCTCTTTCAGACTCAGTTTCTGAATTTGTAAAATGGTGTTTTCTGTAAAGATAATGATGCAATCAATGAGCAGATTTTAGAAGGTGCTTATCGTGGTGCCTAGAACATGATAAGCGATCAGAAGGTGGTGCCTGTATCATTGTCGCTCAATGAGAAGGGAGGTAAAAGGAAACTTCAGGTAAAATTGAAGGTTTCAACTTAAGCATCTGTAATCTTGGGATCATGAACGATGATTCTCTTGTCTCCCTTAGCAAATGACATAGTGTTGGCATACAACAGATACGTAGGAACATTTATTCAATATATGCAAAAATGAATGAATTGTCCCGCAGATGAAGAGGACCACAATTTGCTGTTACAGTCGTGTATTTAAACTGAAAGAAAATTCCACCTGCAACATTGCACGCTCCACTAGATGTTTTAAGACAAGGCAGAGATTCCAGTAATGAGATTGGGGAATGCCATCACTCCACGGGCACTGAAGCCAAGTTCATTGCAATTCAGCACTACAGCATGGGGACTTGAGATGCTTAATTTAGTGCTATCATTATTGTTTTTATATGAAAAGAGACTTAGAATTGGAAATAGCCACTCACTAGCTTTCCTGGAGTGCCCTTGATCCAGGAATGGCTAAGTGGTTTCTTTGGGCCCTCACTGACACGTAGGTCTTCGCATACTAACTTTCCATGGTACAGGTACCTGGCAACTGATTACGGCTGTCAGACTGGTAAAGACGAGGATTATTTCCCAATTCTAATTATAAAGATGAATCTGAGTCACTATGAAAGTTTGCTTTCCATTTAGAAAAGAAATTTTGGAACTAAAAGTAGAGAGCTTCTGGAGATTCAATTTCTGCCTTAGTTCTATCCTTCACACTATTTCTAAGAAGTATTTTCAAGTGGATGGGCAAATGGGCAATATTTTTTAAAAAAATTGAATCACTATGCATTAACCGGGCAGCCCCTCTGTGCATAACGTAATACTACGGTAGGAAGCACTACAGCCTATTAGATATCACGTCACCTGTGATATAACACTGCAACAGAGCCAGCACAACAAATCATAACAAAGCATCAACTGAAAAAGGGAAATGATCCAGAAACTTTGCAGAATGTTCAGGGATGATTAAAGTATAAGTGACTTATGGTTATAAGATGTCTGGTTCTTTAGCAGATAGACTGGATATCAAGGTCTTCACTTAAGGTCTTGAATGACCATCTGAAAATATGAGAATGCCATATGGCAGCAGATTTCATCGCCATGGCTAAAAGAGATTCTATATCACTGACTCTGACAACTTCAAGTTATGGCACCTTTCCAAGCTTGGCAGTGCTTCCAGAATTCCCATTCAACTAAAAAATAAAATGATCTGGATGATCACTTGACCCAAGACCAAATGTCAAGAGGTGAAAAGTAATGTCTAGGAAAGGTGCTGCGCCTAACATTCCTCTTCATGCTTCTCACACACCAACACACATATGTGCATGTGGTATTCCTTGTGCTCTCATTCCATATTATTTTATTAATTCTGTTATTGAAATATTTAATGATATGTGTGTGTCTATCTGTCTGTCTATCTATCTATCTATCTATCTATCTATCTATCTATCTATCTATGTACCTGTGATATTATGTCATTTCTTTGATCATTAGAACATTGGAGGAGTATCTGGCACATAATAAGAACTCTACAAAGGGTACTGTATGTTCATGGAGGGGATTTATCTATACAGTTAAATGTTTGAGATATGGTTGGTCAGAATAAAAGAAGTAGATGTCCGGAGGGGAAAAGTAACATATTCTATGATAAATAAAACTAGCTAAAACCTTCCATTTTAAGATTATGGACTGAGTCCATGCTTCTAGTCTTCCACTCCTGCTGTCGATTCCTAGCAATGGTTGATACAGTACTTACTTTATGAACCGTAATTGTGCAGGAAAACAAAAAAGGACCTCTTAATTGACCAGAAAATAATATAAAGATCCCTGCTAGATATAGAAGACAAGATCAGATTGGAACTTTTGACAAATGTAAGAAAATATGAAAATCAGCCTCTGTCTGTTTCAACTATGGATGCAAAAGAAGAAAATAAGATAATTGTCAAGAATACTCGCATCCTAAAGAGTGATGTTGGACCTTGCATGAAGGACATACTAAGAAATTGTAAAATGTGTTCTGTCATCTGTTGCACATCACTATCCTACAGTGAGAATTGTGGTGAAGAGGCCTCTAGAGTGGAATCTCTGAGACACTGTCAGGTTCCCTTGCAAGAGAAGCAGGAGTTTTGGAGAGAAGAAGACAGTGCACACCGAAGGCTATCTCCAAAGCACTCAGAGAGACTGGATTTATGTTCTCCGGAATTTGGAGTGTGTGGACCACTGTTTGACTTCTGCAATAGAACTTTCATGACAACTGATTGACTAGAGCTGGTAGAGAAAAGTGAAAGAAGGCTGTTGAGAGAAAGCTACTTTCTAGAGTTGATATGTTTTCCTGAGGACCAGATGTAAGCCCATGTGAGAGAGCCAGTCTGGAACTGTCCTCAAAGGGAAATTGCCCGAGAAGGACACTTGAAAGTATGAACTATCCCAAACTAGGGGATATGTTGCCAAAAGCCCAGGGGAGGGGAGAAATTTTAAGTGGCCATCCGGAGAAGATTTACATGCCATAACCTAGGACCTGAGGTCAAGGTCTCTAAAGAATCTGCCAATGCCACCTAGGAAAAGAAGGGTCATTTCTGGAATTGTATAACACTCAGAAGGCTCAATTGCTAGATCACAGTGGGATCATCATATAAGACCCTAGATGCTAGTCCCTTACCTCTCCCTTCTCTAGAATCTGTATTTTAAGGTTCCAGAACCATCTAGGCTAGACTATGACAGAAAATTTAATTGGATTAGAATTTGGATAATGATCGTGTCATTATAATTTTGGTTTATAATTTTTAATACCTGGAAAAAAAGAATTATTTATTATGTAAGAATAACAACAACAACAAAAAAAGGTTGTTGAACCTTCTTGAGATTTTATCTGTGAGGCAAGATTGAGTTAGTCCACTAAGCAGATCTGAAGGGAAAGTCGGTGAGAGAATTCATAAAGCTGGTTTCTGATTGTGCCATTCAACATCCAACTCATTCCATTGACTGGTCGTATATTCACAGGAAAATAATGTTGGAAAAAGGGAGGATTCCTGGCACAAGAGGGAATTTAGTGGCAATTAACATGAATATGAGATGAAGTTCAGGAGCAGGAGAAACTTTGTAGATAGAGTCTTGTGCGTGTATGTGTGCATATGTGCACATATGAGCACACACACACAGGCACATCATGGGCCTGATAGGGCAATGGATACAGGAGATTCTGTGAGAGAAGGGACAATGGCTTGTCTAGGATGTCTAAATAACATCTAGGAAGAACCCACACCCAGAGGACCAGCCACCCAGGCATGCCCCTGAGAACTTGCCTCCCTCCTCCATTCTCCATTCTCACTATAAACAAGCCAGAATATAATCCATGAGAGAACATTATATCCCAACCTCCAAGCAGTCTTCCACAAGCAGATTCAAGAGATAGTCTAAGATGAACACACTACTGATGATCACAGAAAATTTGAGGAAAGGCAACACCATAAAAAATGTGCACCATTAGACAAATGGTGTAAGTACTATCAGAGAAAACAGTCAATAGAACAGTTACAACATGTTATAAAATGAACATATTATTCTGAGAAAGATATGCATTTGTCCAGAAAAATCAATAAATATTGTAAAAATTAAATGTTATTTATATTTAATACAAAAGAAACGGTAGATGAAATAAATAGCAGACTGGTTATAGCTGAAGAGGAAATTACTAAGCAGGAAGTTGAGTAGAGAATTTCTAGAACAATAGAACACATAGAGTTAAAGGAATTATGTGGATGGAATTATATGGATGAAAATGTATGAGATATAAAGGACTGATCCAGAAGTTGGAATATACTTCTATTAGAGTCAATATTAGGCCAGAGACAAATATTCCACAAATCTCGGTGGTTTGGAAAATTTAGGCTTTCTTTCGGTCTCACAAACATGCTGCACATCCAGGTTATTCTACAGAGCAATGCTCCATCATGTGCCAGCTGAGTAATTCAGTCAAATGGAAGTACACCATTATAATGGCACCAGACCCTACCCAATCAATGCTTCCATTGTAAAGTTCACTGCCCAAAGAAAGGTACATGGCCAAATCTAGTTTCAAAGAGTGAGGGAATGCAGTTCTTTCTGTGTCTGGAAGGAGAGGAATCATCAGTGTTCAGATGGGGGGCAAGAGAGAGGATGGAGGAGGTAATATTCAAATAAATAACAAAGGAGAATTTCTGAGACAGACATTTGTCGTCTTATGGAAAGGATTCACTAAAGGGCGTACAGTATGCCTATGGCTGTTCTGAATACTAAGTGTCAATAGTGTTTTAACAGCCTTGACCTCATGGCATTCATGTTCTTAAAAAAGAAAACAAATAAAATTGGCAAACATTTGACAAGTTTGACCAAGAAAAGAAAAACAAATCAAAAAAGAGCATAGATAGCAAAGAATTTTAAAATGAAACATAACTTCAGAAAAAATAATTAAAAAATTAATAGAGAATACTACACAGAATTGTTTACCAATGATATGGAAAGTATTATTACTAGAAATTATTGCTGGAGATATATATTTCCAGCATCCAATTAAGGAAAAGTACAAAATCTGAATATACAAGAGTCAAAGAGGAAAGTGAAACGCAGCCAAGGTTAGAGATCTGCATGACCTTTCTCCACAATTTATCAAACAAGAGAATTTTCCTTGTTTTTCTGTATTCTTAAACTATTTACTTATTATGAAAATTATTTGTTTATGGAAATTTTAAGAATTAACTCCATAACCACATGGATGAGAAGTCTTTTTGTTTGATATGTAGTCTGTTCAGATTTTTTAATATATTCTTGAAGCAATATTATATTTTTATATTTTCCATAGAATTTTTTATTTAGTTGAAATGTTTAAATCAAATTGTATCTATAATCTATTAAGTGAAAAAGATCTGTATCTCATATAATCTGTTTCATCTCAATTTTTTGTTTGCATTTATTCTTTTTTCTCAATTAGCTTTACTAAAGGCTAAATTGGCTCTATTTCTTTTTTTTTTTAAAGATTTTGTTTATTCATTTTTTTTTCCCCCCAAAGCCCCAGTAGACAGTTGTATGTCATAGGTTCACATCCTTCTAGTTGCCGTACGTGGGACTCGGCCTCGGGTTGGACGGAGAAGTGGTGCCCTGGGGCGTGCCCGGGATCCGAACCCGGGCCGCCAGCATCAGAGCGCGCGCACTTAACCGCCAAGCCACAGAGCCGGCCCTGGCTCTATTTCTTTTTTGTGCGTGTGTGAGGAAGATCAGCCCTGAGCTAACATCAGCCAATCCTCCTCTTTTTGTGGAGGAAGATTGGCCCTAGGCTAACATCCGTGCCCATCTTCCTCCACTGTATATGGGATGCCGCCACAGCATGGCTTGACAAGTGGTGCCTCGGTGAGCGCCCAGGATCTGAAACTCGGGCTGACACAGCCAAGCGTGTAGGCACTTAACCACTACACCACCGGGCCGGCCCCTAAATTGGCTCTATTCGATTACATTTTGATTTCTAATATTCTCTTACTTGTGTCTGTTTGTCAACAGTACTTTTTCTACTATTATTTGTTTCTGCTTTCAGCATAATTATTTCTTTCCTTTTGTGTTGTTAGTTTTATTTTGCTGATCTTTATTCTAACTTCTTGAATGAAACAGTTAATTATTTTCACTCTGTTTTAAAAACTATTCAATTATTTAAAGCTTTGTGTTTCCAAAGTAAATCTTTAACTCTATTTTATATACTAGGGCCTGCAGTATTCTTTTTTCTTTCCTAATATTTCAGTTTTGCTTTCATTTTTCACCCAGGAATTATGCTGGTAAGGATTTTTTTTTTTAATTTTGAGGTGATCTAGTATCATCTTTTAAAAAATACTTCTCTCCACTGTCTTCTATTGTGACAAAATAGTAATGTAAATTATGAAATTTGATTTTTTTTTTGGTGAGAAAGATTTGCTCTGAGCTAACATCTGTTGCCAATCCTCCTCTTTTTTGCTTGAGGAAGATAAGCCTTGAGCTAATATCTGTGCCAATCTTCCTTTAATTTTTTGTACGTGGGACACAGCCACCGCACGGCTGGTGAATAGAGTAGGTCCGTGCCTGGCATCTGAACCCACAAACCTGGGCTGCTGAAGCAGAGCACGTGGAACTTGAACCACTCAGCCACAGGGCTGGGCCCAAGAATTTGATTTTTAACTGAAATGAAGTTCTTCTTCTGGCCTAGAACAGGAACAGTTTTATAAAAGACATGTAGACAGTTAAATAAGTATTCTCAGACTAGAGCATATGAAGTTTGATATATCATAAACATTAATTCAACCCAATTCTCTATCTCACTTTTTTTGTTTAGTTAAACTGTAGCAATAAAAAAAGTATTAATTTCTGACAAATGGGTTGTTTACATAAAACTCTATTTTTCTAATTGATTCTACACTTTATATAAAACATAGAGTCATTACTATTATATATTCATTAGTACCTACAACTTTTTAATCTGAAGTTATCCATTTAGTTTCACTTAATAAATTTTGCTTCAAATTTTAACATTTTAGACCACATTCTTTTTTTTTTTTTTTTTTGTGAGGAGATCAGCCCTGTGCTAACATCTGCCAATCCTCCTCTTTTTGCTGAGGAAGACTGGCCCTGGGCTAACATCCATGCCCATCTTCCTCTACTTTATATGGGACATCGCCACAGCATGGCTCAACAAGCGGTGCAGAGGTGTGGCAGTGTGCACCCGGGGTTCTGAATCTGTGAGCCCTGGGACACTGCAGCAGAGTACGCACACTTAACTGCTTGTGCCACTGGGCCGGCCCCTAGACAACATACACTCTTGATACTCCTACTGTTGTAGTTGATCCTTTTATTTTTCTCGTGAAGAAAAATTCCAAAATTTCCCTCAAACAACACAGGACATTGTATGAGTCAAAGTTTTCCAGGGAAATAGAACCAACATATAGAGAGAATAGAGTATCTATATCTATATCTACATCTATATCCATATCTATCTATCTATCTGTCTATCTATCTATCTACCGTCATGTGTCACATAATGACAGGGATATGTTCTGAGATATGTGTTGTTAGGCGATCTCATCATTGTGTGAATGTCATAGAGCGTACTTACACTAATCTAGATGGTATAGCCTACTACACACCTAGACTATATGATACTAATCTTGTGGGACCACCATCCTATATGTGGTTCATTGTGGACTGAAACATAGTTATGGGGCTCATGACCACACTAGAATTTACTGTCATCGCTCAATTTTATTTTATCCAAAGTATTGGAAACTATGGAGTAATGCCTGCACAGACAGTTTTAAGATGAATGGAAAAAAAAAGTTTTGTTAGAAATTTTTTTGCATTCAAATGGCAAAAATGTATTTTCACAATAAATTTAACAGTAAAGTAATAAATACCTCTTATTTTCCGCTACATTTATATAACAATATTCAATGTCTATATTCTTGTTCTTTGTCTTTGTGTAAGTTTGCTTGCTGATGGTTGTTTGAGGAGAAGTTGGTTAGAAAATAGACACACACACCTATATATGTATGCGTGTGTTTGTAAAATATATGTGTGACTGTATATACACAGAGAGATTTATTATAAAGAATTGGCTCACACAGTTATGGAGGCTGAGAAGTCCCGTGATCTGCCATCTGCCAGCTGGAGACTCAGGAAAGCCAGTAGTGTAGTTCGAAGGCCTGAGAGCTGATGGTATAGATTCCAGTGTTATTCTGAAGGCCTGAGAACTGGGAGAGCAGAGGGCAGCTCAAACAGTCTGGCAAAGAGTATTCAACTTTCCGCTACCTTTTGGTTCTATTCAGGCCTTCAAAGATTGGATGAAGCCCACTTACACTGTGGAGGGCAATCTGCTTTACTCAGTCTACCAATTCAAATGCTGATCTCATCCTCTCATTCTGAAACACCTTCACAGACACACCCAGAAATAACCTTTAACCAGCTATCTGGGCATCCCTTGGCACAGAGAAGTTGACACTTAAAATCAACCATCACAGACGTATTGTGAGGATACTTTGCACTGAAATCCAAACAGGGGACCCTTTAGAAGAGGTTCACAAGCTTTTTCTGTAAAAAAAAAAAAATTTTCTGTTCAATATTTAAGGTTTTGCAGACAAGAGTCAAAATTGAGGATAATATTTATGTACTCACTTAGAGAGAACAGATTTCCACAAAATACAAAATTTAATAATAATTGAATAAAATTTTTTGTAATACAGGGGCCAGCCTCGTGGTGTAGTGGTTAAGTGCATGCGCTCCACTGCTGGTGGCCTGGGTTCAGATCCCGGGCGCACCGAGGCACCGCTTGTCAAGCCATGCTGTGGCGGCGTCCCATATAAAGTGGAGGAAGATAGGCACAGATGTTAGCCCGGGGCCAGTCTTCCTCAGCAAAAAGAAGAGAATTGGCATGGATGTTAGCTCAGGGCTGATCTTCCTCACACACACAAAAAAAATTTGTAACACAAGTTGACTAATGAGAAGAATGAAATTCTTTTCTGAGGGGATAGCATTTTGTCTAATTGGGATTCAGAATTAGTGTTCCCCATCGTCAAAATCAATTGCAAACTGCAAATGTTCATCTGTTAATAAATATCTGTTATGAGATTTTGCATATCTCATCTTTGAATGTATTTGTGTTGTATCATGCACCATGGCTTAATTGCTGTGAGTTGTAACTGCATCACACCGATTTGCAGAGCACCAAGCACAGGTGCAGAGTGATACGGTCTCCTTTGCAAATATCCAACGCCACCATTGTAGCATAAAAACAACCGTAGACAACCTATAAACCAGTGTGTGTGCCAGTTCTCACAACTTTCTTTATGGACACTGAAATTTGAATTTCTTATAATTCTTATTTTCACTTAACATTATTCTTATTTTGATTTTTTAAAAATCATTTAAAACTGTAAAAAAGTTCTTGATTTGTGAGTAGGACAAAATAGGAGGACGGCTGTATTTAGCCCATGGGCTGTAGTTAGTTTGCTGACCCCTGCTTTAGAATTAGAGGAATTTCTAATGAACGCCTACTTTTCCAATCTCCCGTGGGCCATTTGTTATTTTTTTCCGGGTATCTCTGCTTCTCTCTGATTTTCATTTTCTGATACTGTCTACTTATCAGACTCTTCATCCTCTCCTCAAAATATCTTTCTTGTTTGAATCACTTGCTTCTTAATTTGTTGATTTCTGCTCCTTCACGTTATACATGCAGCATGCTTTTCGTTATGATCATGCCCCTAATCTTCATAGAATCTTGTGGGCTTCAGTTGCCACCTTGCACTGCCCCATTAACTTAGTATTTCCTAATTCAAGTTTCCAAGAAAGAAAGGATTTGATTGATCTCGTTCATGATTTCATCATACTCATGTCATACATAGTCACAGATTTGCCTAAGAATTGATTGTCCTTGAACCCAGAGTGCACTTTTGGTTTCACCAGCTGTGCAGAAGTGGTGTTCGTCGTCATGCGGCCTGAAATATGGCCGTCCTTTTAACATGGGCTGTGGGTGGGCATGTCTACTCAGAAGGAATCTCAAAGCGAGACAGGCATTGTGAGGCTTGGTTTGTCCCATGAGCCTTTTTTGTTTGCTTATACTTGCAGGTTAAATCGCAGTATGTCCTTTCATTTTAAATTTTCTAAATCACTTTGATTTTAGATGTGTTTTTTCAAATATTAGGTAGTTTAACTCAACCTTAGTATCTTTGTCTTTTAATGGATCTCCTGAATTCGTCTTATGTCTATCATTTACTCTTTTAGATGAAATTTTTAATCATCTTGCTAATTCTCATAACATATATTGTGATTTTAATTGTAATTTTTTGTGTGTGTGTGTGTGAGGAGGACTAGCCCTGAGCTAACATCTGATGCCAATCCTCCCCTTTTTTCTTGAGGAAGACTGGCCCTGGGCTAACATCGGTGCCCATCTTCTTCTACTTTATATGGGACATCACCACAGCATGACTTAACAAGTGTGCGTCGCTGCGTGTCTCAGATCTGAACCTGCGAACCCCAGGGAGCAGCAATGGAGCGCCTGCACTTTGCTGCGCCACCGGGTGGCCCTTTTATTCTAATTTTATTTAATCTTTTTAGATTAACTTAGAAACAAGTAAAATTTTAACCAAATTTTATCTTCTCATCCAGAAACTTAGTAGGATTTTTCATTGATTAAAGCCTCTTTTTATATATTTCACCAAAATGTTGTGTTGTATTTTTCTTAGTTTTGGATATAATTCTGCAGTTTATTTTTATCGTTATTACTATTTTAAACATGATATTTTCACTACATTTTTAAAAATTACTTACTAATCCTATATATAAATTGCTTACTATATGTAAACATATATATTTTTTCTGGTCTTATTTCAATTGTCTAGGCCTTCCAGAGTAATATGTAATAACAGTGGTGATAACACACCTTTTTTCTTATTTCCACTTCATTGGGAATGCTTTTTATGTTCATTCTTTTTTTTTTATTATTCAACAAAAACTTTTTAATGTTTGTTGTATACTAGAAAATGCCCTAGGTTCTTGAAATATATCGGTGAACAATACAGACAAAGAGCTTTGAGCTTTTGAGGCTGCCCTCTAGCGAGAGAAACAGTCAACAAAAAGCATAATAAATAAATAAGCAATATAGTATCTTAGAAGTCGGTAAATACTATGGAAGAAAATAAAAGATAAGGCAAAGTCTATGGAATTGAGAAAGAGACTAAGAAGAGAAGCTACAATTTTAAATACAGTGATCAGAGTAGATCTCATGGAGAAGGAGACATTTTAGTAGAGACATAAAGTATAATTTTTAACACACTTTCTGCTGTTTCTGGTTTCTCAATTTGACCTAATTTGATTTTATCAATTTGTGTATCTGAAAATTTTTCATGTAATATTTTATTTAAAATTTACTTATATTGGAGTACAAGTAGTAATCACATGATTTCTCAATCTCTTCAATATCTCAAAACGAATACTTTCTTTCTAAAAAATAGTTTACACAGAATGTATCTGTGTCTCTTTAAAGTATTGTGTTTAGTTTTATTTATTTTGTTTTTATATTTCGTTTATTGTTTTTATTATTAATTCTTTTAAACGTTTTTCATGTTTATCTTGTTATGTTTTTAGCTACTTGGATGGATTACTCAGTTAAATTATTTATTTATTTTTGTTTCCAAAATATTCCTTTAAATTTAGAATAGGAGCTCTTAATGACCAAGATTAGAACAAAATTAATATAACAGCATTGAATTTTTACCCCTTAGAGTAAAATACAGATCCATGAGTCCATACTGATATGTATTATCAAATAAGAAATTCATTCAAGCTGTATATTTCCCAGGAAGTATCATTTGACCACATCTCTTATTCTTTAGTTTCTTAAAGGAGTTCTTCTTTACTTAAAGAAGTCCTGTAATACTTTTTGGGAAAATTGCCTTAAACAAATATGTAATTGTTTTTTTTTTGCTTGAGGAAGATTGGCCCTGAGCTAACATCTGTGCCAGTCTTCCTCTGTGTTTTATGTGGATTGTTGTCATTGCATGCCTTGATGAGTGGTGTGTAGGTCCGCGCCTGGGATCCGAACCTGGAAACCTGGGCCACCAAAGCAGAGCACGCTGAATTTAATCACTATGCCCCTGGGCCAGCCCCTATAACTGTTTTTTATAATTTAAAAAACAGTGTGTGATGACAAACAATGAATAAAATATTGATTCTGAATCTTTCTGTTTAGGCAGAATGCACATGTGAGATCTCTCTGCAAGATGCTTTATGCTGACCAAAGAGCACATTATCTTTTATGACTGGTCAAGTCATCCTCCTTCCCCACCCCACCTCTTTCAAAATTTATAAACTGGTGTTGTGCTCAAACTCAGTGTTGGATTAGATTATGATGTTGCCTTTTATTGTGTGTGAGGAAGATCAGCCCTGAGCTAACATCCATGCTAATCCTCCTCTTTTTGCTGAGGAAGCCTGGCCCTGGGCTAACATCTGTGCCCATCTTCCTCCACTTTATATGGGATGCCGCCACAGCATGGCTTGACAAGCGGTGCCTCCGTGCGCGCCTGGGATCCGAACCCAGGCGGCCAGCAGTGGAGAGCAAGCACTGAACTACTATGCTACAGGGCCGGCCCCTCTGATGTTGCTTTTGTTAATTATTTTTCTTATTTCTGGCCTTTATATAAAAACTGTCTTTTCATCTTTCTCAAGCCCATAACCCTCCGCAAACTTTCTAGTGAAATAATAAGTATATTTTGTCAAAAATTTTCTGCTGTGATTTGTTTTTTAAGCTTTGTGTGAAAAAGAATAAAAGCGCGGGAGGCAGGAACAACCGGTAGAGCATTCGTGAGCCACGCAGCAGGATTCCAGAAAGATAACTTCTCAGCTGTCCCAAAGATTCCCCATTGAAATGTCCAGCTGCTGCTGATCCCTCTCACAGGAGGACATAAAATTACCTGGACAATGGCATGGGTAAGGTCCCTATACTTAGAAGAATCTTCCAATCATCTCTGAAAATTTGCCATTGAAGAGGCTGGAAGTTTCTCGTGACTATTGGCATGTTTCTATTAACAAAGCACTGTTACATTATGACCCAGCATAGCACAGACTGGTCATCTCTGACCCTGATCTTCTGTGGAGTGGGCTGACTGAGCATCTTGCCTTAAGGTCTCCTTGGTTCTGACCGCCTAGTGCTGGTAGGGAAGCTTTCTTCTAGTTGCTTTGTTTTAACTCCAATTCTTTACCCTCCTAGCTGGGAAAAATTCCTTCTTTATTTTGCCAATACTTTCAACCAGGAGGATTTTGCCTTTGAAAATCCAATGTACTACAACGTCACTACTCTATAAAGATGTTTTAAATACAAATTTTTAGTTTTTGTGAATCATACATGTATATTTTAAAAGAAAAATGGGAGAAGGCACAACAGGAGTTAGTGGCCAAAGGCTATTTTAATGTAGGATATTTTAAACATTATTTCAATGTGAAATATTCACTAGTTCTATTGTCTTTCCCAAATATTTATAACACCAGAATATTTCGCGTGCTAATAAACACATTATCTAACTTTGTTTTATTGTTTAGATGAAGTGATTTTTTTATAGAAGAATATGCAGAATTTGGTACATTTTTATTGAGAAACTCGAAGCTTTTTATATAAAAAAAGTTAAACTTGACTCTTTTTTTACAGTTTGTTTATACGAGTTTGAAAAAATAATACAGGTAGGAGAACAAACACATAAATATTTGTATTTATTAATAGTGCTTTAAAATTAGGAATAGTGAATTTTAAGGCATTTTAATTTATATATTATGAATTCAAGAAAATATATTAGCTTTTTAAAATCTATTATACTTTTTTGGGGAAAAATAGTAAGAATCAGATAGAATTCTATATTATTAAAAGGAAGAAAATGTTAAACAAGCAAGTTTATAGACTAAAAACCTAATTTTGAAACTGGAACTCTTAAAATATTTCCAGATTTATTAGGCTAAAGTATTATTCCATAACTATGTTCATTTTGGTTTAACTCAAAGTTTGTCTTAGAGTTCTTTTCCCTTATAACCAGGCATATTTTCAGCCTCTTTAAGTCTTTGGGGAAAATTCCAGATCTTTACTGACTCACTTAATGTAAGGCATATTCCCCAATTCAAAATCATTTTTTATAGCCCCAATCCTCTGTTGCAATCAGTGATATAAGTTTAAACCGATATTTCTGTGACATCATTGAAGAACAGAATTGGCTTTAAATATTGACATATACTGCATAAAACGAAAAGAAAGGGAAGCAGATGGAATCCCAAGAGTAAGAAATAAAGTATGCATGCACCCACACAATAAATTATCGTAGTAACAATAACAATTTAGTTTGTTCATTTGCATTTATTGGTCACACATTCACTCGTGAACAGAGTAAAAGACCAGCCATTCCTGTGGTACCACATTTAATCACAGCATAATTGAAGATGGGGTTAATCCTGTAGCAAGGTACTCATTTCACCATTAATGGAAGGTATGCAGATACTTTAACCGCCATGGCTAAGATATAAACAAATAGGGCCGGCCCCGTGGCTTAGCGGTTAAGTGCGCACGCTCCGCTACTGGCAGCCCGGGTGCGGAGCCCGGGAGCGCACCAAGGCACCACTTCTCCAGCCATGCTGAGGCCGCGTCCCACATACAGCAACTAGAAGGATGTGCAGCTATGACATACAACTATCTACTGGGGCTTTGGGGAAAAACAAAAAAAGGAGGAGGATTGGCAATAGATGTTAGCTCAGAGCCGGTCTTCCTCAGCAAAAAGAGGAGGATTAGTATGGATGTTAGCTCAGGGCTGATCTTCCTCACAAATGAATAAATAAAACTGTAAAAAATATATATATAGAGAGAGAGAGAGAAATAAATATTAGTGTCTGAGGCCTGGTGGACAGAACACACTGGTCAAAGAAGCAGAAAAATTGACAAAGTATTTTTTTAATTTTTACAGATTATTTTTACCAACAACCTTGAGGCCACAGCAGCCAGCAAATTCAGTAAGCTAAACTGAAAATCAACCGAAAGTCAAATGTGTCCTTAGAATATGTGTAGACAGTAGATAGATGAGTTAAATGACTCTGTGAGACATTTTGTAAATGCATGAGACAGTTTTAAATTTAGTCTTAATGTTCACACTGAATTTCAATTAACATTTTGTTGTTGTTATTAAATTAGTGCAAATAACAAAGTCATCCAGAAAGTAGAGAGGGCATTATGCTGAGTGAAATAAGTCAGAGAAAGGCAAATACTGTTGTGATCTCACTTACATGTGCAATCTAAAGAAACCAAACTCACAAAAAGAGAAATCAAATTAGTTGTTGCCATAGTAGAGGTGGGGGTGGTCAAAAGGCACAAATTTCTAGTTATAAGGCAAAAATGCCCTGGGGATGTAATGTACAGCATAGTGACATTAGTTCACAATATTGATTTGTATATTTGAAAGCTGCTAAGGAACTAGATCTTAAAAGTTCTCATCACAAGGAAATAAATTGTAACTACATAAGGTGATAAATGTTAACTAAACTTGTTGTAGTGATGATTTCACACTATGTACATACATGAAATCATTATGTTGTACACTTTCAACTTATACAATGTTACATGTCAATCATATCTCAATAAAACTAGGGAAAAAAAGTAGAGAAAATGCAAAAGCCCATCACACCATACCCCCCAAAATAAGTGATAGGATTAAAGAAGAGTTAAAATATTCAATTCCTCCATTCTTTTTTTGTGTGTCTTTTTTTCTTTAAATTTTATACAAGAAATGTAAGAAAACATAAGATATCCACTTAAAGCTGTGTGTGAAACAGAAAAAGATGACCTTTCTCCCATGGATGGATGCTAAATGTGCCTGAGACCAATGCATATTCTCAGGCCCCAAAAATCTTCTTATGATCAATTTTCTTTCAAAAATAGTTAAATCTATTTTATTAGAATTTTACATTGTTAGGGATAATAATGATTTTACATTTTTAGAAGCCAGGGTGTAGATTCATGCATTTTAATTGTTAGGAGAAATAAAATCTATATTTTCAGTAAATTCATTTCAGAGGAGGAATTGACAATTGAAAAAAACAAACTAATTTAAGCAAACTATTTACTTAACCAGAGAAATGTAATTATATTTAAACAGTGATAGAATTAATATGAAAGTTCTACTAATGAAGAGCCCTTACAGTGCTGTAGGTAGTTTTGACTACAGTAATCACTGAAATAAAATATGTCCGTGGGTCTTAGGAGCACTTCTAGAATAGATTTCCACCAATGCAGGTTTACTCTCATTCTTACTGGCCCAAATATTTGTAAGGGATAGACATAAAATGCTAGGCAAAAAGGAAAACACATTATGCAAAACCCCTACTTCCAATTTTTAATTTAATATGTAGAGTCGTAGAAGTACAAATGAGCAACAGTTCGTAGGTTTATACGTGATTCAATAGGGATGGAGAACATAGAGTGAAAAGAAAAAATGTACTATATGGAAACGTAGCACTTGAAATGTTTCAAGGAGAATGTAGAATACAATGGCACATTTTGAGATGAAAAATCGTCTCTGTGTGTACACCCATCTTTCACCAACCCCCATTTCATTGCCCCCTGCTTCATGATCCTCTGCCCCACTATCGTCTCTCTTTCGGGGGCTCATCCATGCTCCTGTAGTTCTCCCGGGAGCACCCTGAAAGCCTGGAGTTGTCATGTGACGGGGAACTGAAGCCTGAACTGTTCCATACGCAGCCAGCTGAAGAAGGTGATGGCATTCATCTCCTTGCTCACTGAAACAGAAAGCCAACAGCTAAATGTTATCTGGGTTTGCCCAAGTCTGTGACCATTTGTGGCAAAGAAAGCCTGACTAAGCAAAAAACAGACTGAATGGTTCATCACTAATTGTCCTAACTATTTGCATATTTATAATAAAATAAACTTAAAAACCAATGCCCATTGCTAAAGCCTCTTGCATAATAAATATTAACCCTACTTGACAGTGCTTTAAAAACACATTCACTTATTTTATATGTCGTAGTTATTAACCTACGTAAAGATGTTGCTAAAGTTCAGCCCTGGGCAGTAAACCACGGTTTACTTGAGAAACAGGCATTTAATCCTTGTACCATCACCTCTGGCCAGATTTGTTAACCTGTTTACCACGCGACAGTCTATGCCACATGCAAGAAATTCAGGGATAGATAAAACACAGCCCCTTTCTTTGAAGAGTTTACAGCCCACCAGAGAAAAAAGAGACATGGACAGTACTTTTGAATACCGTGTAATGTGAAACCTACCAGGACAGAAGGATATCTTAAGCACTAACGGAGGACAGATGTTATGTCTGGGGAGGTGTGTGTGTCTTCAGGGGCAAGGGCTTTCACGAGGAGGTGACATTTGACTTGAATCTTAAAAGATGACTAAGAATTAGTAGATGAATGGGAAGAGAAGGACAAGACAAGGAAATGGTGAAACTATACAAAAAAAAAAAATGCAATAGTGTGTGCTGTAAGACACAATTCCTTACCACAAGAGCGTAAAAGCAACAGTAGTTTCAGGATGAAGTTGGAGAGGGAGGCAGAGGTCATAGGGGGTCCTATCATTGCTAACAAGGATTTGGGGTTTTAATCAATATGAACAGATTACTTATTTTAGATAGGCTCCTTATAATTTAAAAAGTGGATGGATTTTAGTAAGACAAGACACCTCACTGTCCTACAATAAAAATTAATATTAAAGGTACTACAGAGGATAAAAGAAGACACATCCTTCGGTCTCAAGTTTACGTTTGAAAAAAAATAATGATTTTGTATATTTGTAGGTGAAAACACGCAATATAGTAACAAGAGCAAAAGTCGTAGTATATCATCTATTACGTTCTATTAAACTCGTCTGAAATGATTAAAGAAAGCTTTATAGAGGAGGTCAGATATAAAAGATTGCTAGGATGGTCATTGAAGAGAAGAGGAGAAAGAATATTTCAGAGGGCAGAATGGAATACAAAAAAGCATGAGTGGAAAATAGAAAATAGATTGTTGTGTTTGGAACAATGAGAAAGTCAGTATAGCTGGAAAGATAGGTGGCAGATGGTTGCAAACTCTGCTTCGTTGTTATTGCCAACAGGACTCAAATTTCTCACCAACAGGAACTGGAATATTAGCGTCTTTGTGAGAAGGCATAGGTTTCTCCAATGTTTCATGCAAACAGTATTGATGATATTTTTGGCAATGATCATTATAGTCAAAATTAAATTCAAAGAGAGAGGGGAAAAGATAAGGATAAAGGTTAAAAAGTAACAAACCATTTTTACTTTAGAGTGGATGTGACATACAAAATAGGTCTTACAAGAGTTAACTGATATTTGTAAACTCTTGAGACAGTTTGGGATGTATGGGGAATTATGGGAAATGGGCATAGGCAAATGTGTGACAAAGATGTTTCTCCAAATTCTCTTTGCCTCCAAACTGATTTCTGCGCTGGGAAGACATTGTTTACAGGCAAAGCCAGAGTCATAACAAAGGTCTACTCCACGTCTTGCCATTGTTCAAATTTTATGTTTTTTCTCACTCAGAATATGTCAGTATCAACACCACTGGCTAAATGGAGGACTAGAAATGTGCCTGATGCTTTGATTAAAGGGTTTGGAGCTTGGTTTCCCTTGAAGAATTCTCTTCCTATAAGTCTTTGTTTTCCTGGCATTTTCCTCACTATACCATAATGCTCATCAGAGAATTCATATCAGATCTAAATACTGGCATTTGACTGTTAAGTTTCATATTTAAAAGATGCTATTTGGCTCTTTATAACATATAAATGCCAGTTTATTTCTCGGGGAGGGGTCACAGAGAATAAACCAGTAATTTTCTTTCACTGACATCAGTGGAAACTGCTTCCTGCTAGATCAATGCATAAAAATTCCATTTTAATGCCTTTGCAATACCTTAGCATTGACATCTGTATGTTTAGAAATGAGTGTTGAAAACCTTCAGCATTTTATAAATGAAAAGAAAAAATGATTTAATTATAAGTAATGTGTGCAATCTTATGATTATTATTGCTAGTGATAATAACACCAAGAGATGATCCAAAGACAAATGAATACATATTTTTCCAATTTATATGAGAATAAAGTCACTTAAGTGAATTAAAACCTGGTATTCCCTGAAGGGCAGTACATTATTCTCTGTACACACAAATAATCATGAAAGAATAAGTCAATTGTAGGAATTTATTATGTACAGTATTCTACTTTGCATCTATCATGCAATAAAGCGTTAAAAGGCAACTTGTGGAGAAAAGAATATTTTAAATTATTGTTATAAATACTTTGCAAACCATTTCTTTTGATGAACTTGTTTCCTGATCAGACCAATGCTGTATAAATTTTGATCACTTTATATTTTTTCCATCTGTACTCCTTTCAAGTTCAAGTTTAGATATCTTCAGTGTGTTGCTTGTCCCCCATTAAATTGCCTGAACCCTCTTTCAAAGCTCGAGCCATGCTTATGTTACATAACACCCAAGGGGAGATTTGTTTCCTGCAGGGACTCAGTTAAAAAGATGCCTTTTCCACATAAAGATCTTCAATATTTCTGAAATCACATTTTCCCTGAATGTTAAAATCTGCTTTCCATTACGTTGTAATGGTAAATGTCTTTGCTTGGGCATCTGTGATCCAAAGGTTGCCTCACAGGGTCACTTAACAGTCTCTTAAAGTAAGTCTGAGGAGCAACACTCAGGAGGCACAGTTCACCAACTCAGCTGGTTAAAGGCAGTAGCAGAGCTGTGTTGCTCAGGGTGGAATTAGATCAACTTACCAGCACAACGAGCTGGGCCACTTCTTAGCTAATTGTTTGTAATCAAGTCCACATTTCCAAAGACAACAAAGTTAAGAATTCATATTTTTAGGAGGTGAAAAGTGAAAGAAAGAAGGCAAACATATGGGCGCCTAGAGTAGTCAAACTCACAGAGACAGAAAGTGGGACAGTGGTTACCAGGGGCTGGAATCAGGAGGGAAGAATGGGGAATTATTCTTTGATAGGCACAGGAAGGGATGATGAAAAACTTCTGGAGGTAGATAGTGGTGATGGTTGCACAACAATGTGAATGTGTTTAACGCCACTGAACTGTAGACTTAAAAATGGTTAAGATGGTAAATTTGATGTTATGTGTATTTTGCCACAATAAAAAAAAAGCCCTTATTTTTTTTTAAAAAGCAAATAATAGATAGCCATATTGGTCACACTCAATCAACCGCTAAATTTTCATCTCATCTGAATCAAAAAATATTTTTCTTTTGTTTTTCATAATTGTTCAGGTTGATTCCCCTACTGAGGTGAGAAAAATAATAAATTTGCTGATGCTTTCTATCTTTTAGGCTTCTATATTTCTGTCTTTTTGAGAACCATTTATAAGCCCTTAAGGTGCCAGCACAAACCTCAGGCACCACCATGCTTCAGGCCCTAGAGAAAAATGCTTAGTGTCTACCACGGTTTGCCAGCCTCGAGATATCATTTCTTATTTAAAGCTCAGGAAATAGCTAGGTGGCTTGGAGAACTAACCACCATGTCAGCTCTCTCTCTGGTTGAATGGTTGGCACCATAATTCCCTATGGTGACAGCTTATACTGAGAACTGCAAAATGTCAGGATCTATAGTTTCTAAAAGCTGATTGACTGGACTATGACATAAGAGGGGAAAATGCTGCTCCAGGTCAGATAGGCAGTATCACTTCTTCCTGAGTAACGTTAGCAGTCTATAACACAGATCAAATCATTAAAAAAGTTAGATATTATTCGAACTCATTAATATTCTGCTAAGAAGTTTTTTACTAGGCAATTATGATTAAAATGGACAAATCTTTGGCCTCATGAAAACATATTCAATGACACTTGCAAGTGGAAACTGGTTTCTTCTATTTATTGCTAAATATCAAAACCAGAACTTAAAGGAGGCAATAACCTCAACTAAGGACAACCAGCCACAATATGATCACACATATGCAAATGTCGGGTGTATACGTAATCCAGAAAGACAATTCATCTTTGATTATAGCAGGAATGGGCTACCATTCTTCTGTAAACTTTTCTTTCAAAAAATGATTATCCAAAAAATAAATTCACAAGTTCTAATTTCAGTACCTCTTCATCATCAAGAGGAAAGATGATTAAATATTTAGCACGCATAGCTCTCTATGGAGTAGTTATTATCATGCTCATTATGAAAAGAGGAAAAAACACTAAGAAGGATTAAATAATTGCCTAAGGACACACAGCTAGACAGTGGCACAAACAGGATTCAAACTTGTGTCTGACTTAAAACATATTCTCTTGCTTTCTTATGTTTCCTCCCAATAAATAATTACTAAGATTGTATTTTATGAAGGATACTGGGAAGGACCTATAAAGGCTACAAATAAACATAAGGTCCCTACTTCCTATGGATAAACTGATGCAGCCAATTTACTGATATAGTCATATAATCTTTATATACGTAGAAGAGAAACTGATCATTAAGACTAGAACTTTCCTTGAAAGTCTTCAAGTGAAGCTAGGAAAGGAGCAGACAAAGAACTCCTGGCTGGAGGAAGAGTGTGTGTACTACTGAGGAGGACAGAGAGGATCTAACCTCACATTCCTTTGAATCATCACAGACACATGGACAAGTGGATGACAGATAGTTGCTAAATTAATAAGTATGAGGACTAATTAGTAAAATAATTTGGCTGGAGTGAGGGTTTTATGTAGAAAAATAATAAAAGATAAAATCGGGCCAATAAATAAAGGGAGTGTGTAGAATGATTTCACTGCAAGACTATAGGTTTTGAACTGTGTCCTCTAGAAAATGGGGGAGGTCATATGAGTTGAGTTATAAAGACAGAGTGGATATGTTGTCTAGGAGGGACTGGAAGGGGAAAGCTTGGTGAGAAGGAGAAAAGAGCCCAGGGATGAGTTACTGAGAACCTGGGCTGGGGGTGGCAGTGGGGAATGAAAAGGAATACCCTTGCTCATGAAAGAGTGGAAACCTATTACAAGAATAAGTATGGTAGGGGCCAGCCCTGGGGCCTAGTGGTTAAGTTCCACCCAGGTTCAGTCCCCAGGCACGGCCCTACATCACTTGTTGGCAGCCATGCTGTGATGATGACCCACATACAAAATAGGTGAATATTGGCATAGAGTTAGCTCACCCCAAAACTTCCTCAGAAAAAACAGAATAAGTATGGTAAATACAGTCCAACAAAATCAATATATCACTATTAACAAATTGCTCTTACAATTGTAGATAAACAAATATTAAAGTAAAACAAATCTACTTAGATTTTAAGAAATGCATTTTAAAGCAGTTTCTTTATTTGATTAGTATTTACCATTCCATTAATTGGCTGTCTGTATTCTTTTGCATATACACTAACTCGCACGCAATCTGCTGACAAAAACTTATAGAGTCTGTCCTGAAGAGGGGCACCAGACTTTCCAATTAATTTAACAGGGCACTTGCTCTTCTCATTTTAAGGCAAAAAATATATAATAAAACCTTAAGCCAAGGAGATAATCCTTTACCTCAGCATTTGATGAAATTAAAAGCTGAAAAAAAAAAGTAATAAAGATCTATTGGCTTTCTCTAACTTCTTTTTACTTAAAAAAAAAAAAAGAAAAAGCAAAACAAATAAGAAAAGTCCAGAATTTTAAGACTGCCTGTTACTTGGACTGAATATAATTTCGTCTTTAAGTGATATTTTGTTTTTAATCCTGGCCGTCTACCATAATCAAAATAAAGTATATTGGCTACCTGCCAATAGTCAAGTCTAACACCACAGGACAAGTGCATCGTATTGTTCTCTGGCTTCTCACAGGGCAACTAGGGTAAACTAACACCCAAAAGTCACCCCGAGTCACCCTTCAAAATCACTTTCAGCTATTTGTTATTCAATCTCCACAGCAATGCTTTTGTGACACAGGTCAAGATCTCTTTGTAGGCAACCAGGTGGCTGAGTCAAGTGACACAAAAGTCAGAGTTTTAGGGCTTCATTCAGCTGCTCAATTTTCATGTCTGTTTATTAGACCAAGGTAGTAAGACTTGACCCAACTATGCATTCAAAATGCATGATCATAAAAGATAGATGTCTCGGTTGCAATAAAATTTTTAAACCAAAAAAATAAATAAAAAGATATTTCATACATCTGTGGAGTTTGAGTTTATAGAAAAGTATTTGTTAACACAATAATGATCTTAGCATTAAGAGCTTATATTTCTTAAAAGCTCTTCAGAGTTTAGAATACTCACTGATACACTGTGGCAGATGGTATATAAACGGGCCTTCTTACCACTTTGTTCATCTTTTGTTTTAAATGTATTTGTTAATCCATAAAGGAAGCCAAGAGAAGTGTTTTCTATGGGAAAGGTTTAAAGCTGAGTTTACGAATGTAAAAAATAAATAGTAGCATAAGCACCAGCCCTGAAATAATGGGAAATAGATTACTGCCAAAAAGCAAGAAAAAATAAGCAGAAAAGGCAGGATTTTTCCACTTTTGATGCAAAAAGAGAAACACTGCTCATCTTTGTCTGTTAAACCCCTGAGTCACCTCTCCCCCAATACATCAATTATGAGTTTTAATATTAAATGTCTATCGATGTAGTAGAGATAATGAAGTCTATTTGTCTATCTATTTATCTATCTACACATATACGTTTACATTTAAATCCAAAACATACTATCACTGGATGCATTCATTTTTCAAAATGCCAATGTTTCATTTTATATAGAAAGAGACACAAAAAATTAAGGGAATAAAAAGAAGGGTCAGAAACAATGTGACAAGATAACAGTAACACAAAGGACCCTAGGGAGCCATATAGAACCTTTATCTCTCTGTAAGAAGCCTGCAGCTTAGTTATTTAAGATAAATACTGCTCTCTGCTCCCTTTGTGCACATTCACAAAGCAATAGACTGGGAAGCAACACACCAATGATCAAGTTCTTTCTTTGCTATTTAATAACGGTACCTTTTGCATAGCCATTGAAATTTTCTGTGACTCAGTTTAGTCAGATGGAAAATCAATGTATTGTACTATAAACTTTTAGGTTTCTTCTACCTCTAAGAAAAAAACAGTAGAGACTAAAAGTAAAGAGATTTTAATTTTCTCAAGTTGAATTCAGGAATTTTTCTTGTAGCTAATGAATATATTTTCAAGAAAAAAGGCTAAGTTTCAATATCAAATGCTTTATCTAATGTTGTACGCATTGCCAAATATTTCCAAGGAGAAATGAAAGCATGTGTGTCTGTCATGTGTGTGTGTGCACCTGTGGTAACCACCCACACCTACATACATGTGTGAGTACACACTAATGGGACTGCATATTGAATAATACATAAGTATAAAACCTATAACTTCTCATATGAATATTAAGCATCTTCATTATTTGGGGGTATTCTACTTGGCTTATAAAATGGAAATATGGAAGTCATCAAAATGCAACAGTTCTAATTTGAAGGTGGTTAAAGTCATACGTGCAAAAATTGGCCTGATCTTACTCTGTAATAGATGAATTAAGCAAAAACATTTAGGCTTACAGCCTAAGTGTATAGTCATCTTCATTGAGAATAACATCTTTCTAAGGTTGGCTATCCATGCCTTGATGTATGTCGCATCTAAAGAGAGGTAAGATACAGAGATGCCTATCCTATCATCTACTGTGAGTTTTACAGGGTTACAGAATCTCAGGTGGTGCCAGGGCCCAGCTGGCAGAGTCACAATAATTTCAGAATTACTAACTTAAGTTTGAAAGTCCAGAAATGTCTACTAAGTCAGGAGGGAAACAAGTGTGGGTCCTCTTGACCACAAAAGTATTCAAGGCAACATATTATAATATTTAAGAGAAAAGGTCCCGAGGCAGCTTGCCTTCGTTTCAATGCCAGCTCTAACATTTTCTAACCTAGTGACTTGGACAAGTTATTTGATGTCTCTTTACCTTGATGTCCTCATTTTTGAAAAGAAGATAAGTGTAATCTTTACCTCATAGGGTTAGAATCTCCCATGTACTTAGAAAAAAAATCCTAGCACAGAGTAAGCGTGTGATGAATGTCTGATGTATATTTTTCCATTTAGTGTCCCTTAACAGCCTCGGACAGGCCTGGGACCACATCTCTAAAGCTCTTCTTTTTGATGTTTCCTTTCATGGACACTTGATCTACTTTCTACCTCTTTAATCTATAGCTTTTTGTGACAAGTGGAGACTTGATAAGGTTTCCAGGCCTTTAGTTTTCTTCACTTGCCATATAGGAATTAATTCCTTCAATAAAAGTTTATCGAATAAATGCTATGTGTCTGATACTATTCTAAACTCTGTGGACACACGAGTGCTGTATCAGATGGCAAGACATGCTATGGAGAAAAATCATGTAGAGCTAGGGAGTGTCAGTTCTCCAATAAGGTGACATTTGAGCAGAGACCTCCAAGAAGACAGTGAATAATCCAGGAGGATATTTAAGGCCTGAGTGTCTAAGGGAGAAATAACAGTAACTAACTACAAATGCCCTGCAGCAGGATCCCGCTGGGTGTCTAGGACATCACAGAAGCCAGTGTGTCTGGAGCAAAGTGAGGGAAGCAAAGCGATGATGATGCTCCAGGCGATGAGATCACGCATGCCTGTGTGAGAAACGTGTAGCCACATTTCTGCATTACTCTCAGAGCAGCATGAAGCCATTGAAGGGATGGAGTAGCGAAGGGACATAATCAAGCATAGTTTACAAAAAAATGCCTTTGACTGATATGTTGCAGATAGATTGAAAGAAAACAAGCAATTGGAAGACTATTGGAATAATCCGGGCAAGAAATGATGGTCCCTTGGACAAGAGCTAGCAGTGATGAAGCTGGAGAAAGAATTTGTATTCCAGGTATGTGGCCTTCGGGAATAGAACAAATAGGGTGTGTTCACAGACTGGATGCGGATGTGAACAGGAGAGATTATGGACAGCTTCAATGTTTTTGGTACCAGTATCTGAGAGGATGGAGTTGACTTGTAACGAGCTAGCAAAATTGTGCGGGGGGTAGGGTTTGGGGAATCAGGGAGAATCAGGGGTCTAGTTGTGATTTTGTTGAAATGTGAGATGACCACTATATGACTTCAGATATTTACCCTGATTTAGCATCAAGGAGGCAGTGACGTACATTATCAAGGTGTGGTTACTCTTGGAGTGACATCACAAGGATGGACTCACCATATCATGATGTTTTAAATGTGCCCATTACTTTCATGCATTGACAACATGTTGTTAATCATTTCTTTCCTTACACCCATGCATGTTAGTATGACAATAAGTAATAAAGATACCTTCATTGCCACCCCATCCAACACGGTGTTGGTAGAGCTGTATGAGATCATCTCTGCAAACATGTTAGACAGATGCATGGTGGGAGGAAAAAGGACAGCCTTACCAATTCTTGGTACTATTTTTTGCCATCTCTCCACATTTAGACATTATTTGCCTGACATTATATCTCTGAACTTCAATCTCATACTCAAGATGTTCAGGGTGATTATCGACTCGAAGCAGAAGGAAAAAAAGAATGAAACAAAATAATTGACTACTTTGACCATCAAATTTAGTCAGAATAGTGATCCTCATAGATGAAGATAAACACTTTAAATCATGTTTATTTCATCAGTCTGAATGTGTGTTCCTCCCATTACTAGTTCTCACTTTTTCCTTCTAACCTACCTTTACTTTTAATGTTTTTCTGGTCTGTTCTAAGTACATTTAACTGCAGGGAATGGAATTTTATTTACTCCTGAGAATTCTGATGATTCATTAAAGCTGGAATGATTTTGTATGCTGTATTATGTGCTTGTTATTACAGACTATATGATAAAAGCATGTTTTGTTTCTTATTTAAAAGTTCTTTCTAAATATACACATAAATTTATATGCAGTCCTGCAAGTATTAGGATTGCTACACTTTGTATTTCATCTATTTTTCTTTTTTGGTGTACCTGTTCTTTCTCTCATTTCATTCTGTCGTGTATTTTTAATTAAGTATAATCATTTCTCACCAGGATGCTTCTTTTTACTCTAGAATGTTGCCTCTAAATTCTTCAAATGTTCAAAACCCACTAAACATTTGCAAATACAGTGGGATCCATTCTTTGGAATGTCTAAAACAATGCGTGTTCTGTGCACCAAATCAAAATATGCATACCACTGTCCCGGTATTTCCAAAGCTGTTTCTGATTACTGATCGAAATTCCCCTGTTCTTCATTAAAGCCTGAGATTCTTTTAAAATGCTTATTTACGGTTGCCTGGTCCTCAGGGGCAGACTGTGGATTTAATCGCCTACAGCACCAAATCTCTTTTAACATTTGGCCAACTGCACATTAGGTAACTTGTTGGCTGGGGGGCGCCACGTTCCTACTCAGTGTATGGGTAAGGTAGCCACAATCCAATATGCTCCATTTACTTCCAAGTATTATTAACGCTAATGAGCATTACATCCACACATCAAGAAAAGATATGGAATGGAGCCACTGCTTCTCAGACTTCATTAAGCTCAGTACTGTTTCATTTAGGGGGCAAGTCTCTAATTTTAGAAGGTTCTTCAAAGCCAGATGAAAACAAATACACTGTAATTGATAAAAAGAATTGCTTCCCTGTTTAATAGATAGCATGTATTGAGATACAGCTGTGAGTTTAAAAAGATACTTCCTGGGGGTAAAAGGAGGAGATAATTAAGTGTGCTATAACAGAAAGTACTTCAATAAATTACAATAAATTTTATTTTCTTCTGACATAAGTAAAATAGGCAGGTGTCCACATTAATTTTGTATCTTCTTTTGTGACGTGATCTACTACATAAGGTTCTCATTTAAATATAATTCTTATTACATGATTAATATTATGTTATTTACTGTATGTCTTTAAGTATATTTTAGCTCTACATCTACAATATAAAATTAAAAATAAGTCTTTCCTCTTGGAAATGTCAGTTTATTTTTTTTACCCTAAATCCAGAGTATGTTTTCAAGGTCTCTTCTAAAGTGATAACCTTCCTAGGAGTCAGAGGAGTTTAAGAACATCTCTGGATTAGTCTGGCTTCAGTGAGGTTAAACGCAGCAACAGAGTGCCTACAAAGAGATCCGATAAGCAGTTATAATGGGTATCACTCAGCACAGCACCAAATATAAATCAAAACTAACAAACGCCCTCCCACACAAATCCTCTCAAGTTAAGTTCCTTGAATTTAATTATTATAGCAAATGGTAATATAACAAGAGTGTCTACTGTCAGGAAAAAAAAATGTTTAAAACAGATGTGAACCATACAAAACATATGTAAAACACATGTGATCCACAGCAAGGTCACGGGACCCATTGAAAAAACACATGTGGAGTACAGGAACCACATGTGGACACATGTTGTGAGATCACATGTTTCTGTTCACTGCCAAGACTCATATCATATTCTAAAGAAATCAGGGGCTCTTAAATAAACTTTGTACTTCTTAAGGTAAATGGATACCTTTTTGTTTAAAATCCCTTAGTGTAGGCAGACAAGTGTCCTCAAATCTAATACGGGGCTTGAAAGTACTCAAACCCTTGTTTCACTCCTGTTTTCCTATCCCAGGGTGATTCAGTTGATTATTCCAAGAGAATAAAGATTTCTTCCTTGCCCACAGCTAATGCTTTGAGAATGCCACCGCTTATAATCAAACTTAAGCAAACAGAGTCTAAGTGTGTGAATTAGGAGCAACTGTGGCCTGAATGGGCTTTTTCTATCATAAAACACTCAAACTAGCAAAACATTGATGCCTTATCTTATGTATCTGGAATAAAATTAAAATCTTCCATACTTATAGAAAATCATCAAAGTGTAAAAATCCAAGAACATTTACTTTATTTTATAATTTGAGGGAATAAGATATTTATATAATTTAAAGTGAATGTTAAAAAGACATGTATATACATGGAAACAGGCATGAAATATGTTACATGTCTTTCACCCTTATTTTCTAGATCATGATCACAGTAACAGTGCCTTATGCCTAGGCATTAATTCAATTAGAATCTGAACATATTACTTTGTTTGGTCCTCCCCACAACCCTTTAAGAAATATAGTGTATCAGGAATTAGGTAAGTCAACTACATGGTATTACAGAAAGAACCTAAGATATAGCAAAAAATGAGAGGAATCCAAGTTTGGCTCCCTTAGCTATTAAACTTGTGGGTTCGAACAAGTGATACACTTTTTTGAGTCTCAGTTTTTACATAAAGAAACGTGGATTATACAATTGCTTACTTAATATGTTTGTTGTAAATTTCGCAAACTATTACATGCAAAATTATATTGTAAACAGAAATACATTCTATGTATACGTGTTAATTATTCCCATTCACAATTTACAACGAGAAACACTGAGATTCAGAAAGGAAAGGTGATGGCCACATGACCAATAATTAGTAGGGCTAAGACGAGAAAATAGATACTTTTACTTCAGTTTCCCCCATTCTCTTCCAAAAGGTAAAGCAGAGTATGTTTCTTGTTAACAGGGCATTCATTCTGACCCTAAATCAACAGACATGCATTGATATCACAGATAATCATTATTATAATAACATCACATTTACATTTACAGCGTTGTACATTTTCCAATGTAAAACACAATCCAGGGAGCATGTCTCTTCCACTCGTACAGCAGGTAAGCAAGGAAATTACTTCCTTTCTATATATTAGTAAACTAAGGTTCGGAAAACACAGTAAATAGTTTACTTAAATTCATATATTTATTAAGAAACAAAACTAAGCCTTTAATTAAACAGGTGAAATTTCAAGTCCAGTAATTATTTTCCACTAAGCTAAAATATTTAAACATATGATTGCAGGCTCTCAATATGATGTGTATGAATACTCATATCCCCAATAATGTTTCTAATGGTGCTGCTATTAAAAATGAGGGTATAATGAAAGAAAAGTACAGCATTAGAAGGGGAAATTTTAGCATTGAATGGAACAAAAGATTTCCTTTGTTACTGTTTTTGGCAAAATGCAGTAGACTATCCAATGCTTCCTGAAAAGATAGAGACTCCAAGTTGCCTACTGCACTTCCAATGTATCTGTTACCTATCGTTTCTTGTTGCTTTTGAAAGTATCATTCTATTATCTTTCAAGGTTTTGAAACTATTTTTCTTAGAGATACATTTTTTTTAGCATAATTTCTTTATTAGTATGACTTCCCCCTTTAGACCTGGCTCACTGCCGTTCATACCTTAAGACAAAATTCCAATATCACTTCTGTGAATCCTTCCTAGATTATCCTAGACAGAATTGTTTCCACTTTTGCATTGCACTTGCCGCATTATGTTATAATTTATCTAACTGCGTGTCTACTTTTTACCTCTACTAGTCTGAAAATTCCTCAAGTGCAGAGTCATTACTTTTATTAGCTTTGTATCCACAGTGCTTAGTCAAGTTATTTAAAAGGGTAGTTAAGAGGAAGTATAAGATGAAGGAATGAATGAATATGTTGTTACTTTTCCTTTTTGGCATGAGTTGATTTAGAAGGTCACATGCTCAGTTCAGATGCAATGTAGTGGCCAGACACATACAGTACTAAACTACTTCCACCTGAGAAGAAAAGAGTTCCAATAGCCGAGACACTGGATTTTTGTTCATTTCTCTTACGTTGTCTATTTATGAAACATCTCTTTAAACAAGCATCTAGAGAAGTTGTCTGCTTCTTCTTTTAGATGATTATATGTTACACACGATATACTATAATTTTTCATGAGATACCCCACCCCTCACCCCCATGACGCTGGAAAGAATATTTACGTCAGGCTAACGTAAAGAATTATGGGCAATATCACTGCACTGGGTCTGGAATTATTTTTCTGCATTTTGACACTAGATTATGCACACAATTTTATCATACCCTGTATCACAAAAGAGTAATATTTTGTCATTCCAATTTGCCACAACCCAGTGACATTTCTCTATTAGAGATGTGGAGCTGAAAACGTGAGTCTCACCCCTTTTCCTCTCATCTTAATGAGCCATGGGGAATGAGAACCACTCAGTATTTTGGCTGTGCCCTTTCGACCATGTGCAAAGCAGACACAGCGGCAGCCAGCCTTCCAAAGGGTATGCTGATCTTGCATGCTTTCACGTTTGATCAATGCAAATTGGACAGTCTGCTACTTGGTTTCTTCCAAGGTTGGGTCTTACTCATTAAAACAGAAATAAAGTTTCCAAATCCATCAGAATTGATTATTCTATCCCTCTTTTCCCGTCTAATTCTCTCCCCGCCATAATCTGTGGACTTCCATATAACCACAAATCTGATAAATATGTTTTAAAACCCCCTACTGTGCATAAGGTGAGGTACACACTGCTTTTGTACACAGCATGGTTTATCAATCTAGACCCAACCTATCTCGTCATGCTTACCTTTAAACACTCTGCTCTGTCCCTTCTTATTCACCTTTATTTTCCAACCACACGAAGTTCTTATGGCTTTTGAAATACGATTTATGCTTGACTTGCCTGGCTTGTCCTATCTCTACCTATGCTTGTAACAGTCCTTACCGATCTTTCGATAATCAACTGAAATATCACCTATTTTTCTGAATCTCTTCCTTTTCATGATTTCAGAGCACTTTTTCTATGGAAGAAATTGTCACATTGTAATAAAATTATTTGCTTGTGCATCCTATTTTGCACTAGATTGGAGAATTTATCAAAGAATTACATCATGTGCATATTTCATATATCTCTGCATTCACCAGTGATTAAAATAGCATTCAATAACAGCTTGAAAGACTAAAGTAAGCAATGGAAGGAGGGAGCAGCCGATCTTATATGAAAAAGATCACTTAATGCACACATCTCAAAAATATGCTTTGGATGAGAATTAAGAATTTGTCATTTTTAATCTCTAGAGATTCACTTTTAGGTAAGGATGCCCCTAGAGGTAAGGGATATACTATAAATTCTGAATAAGTTTGTTTCCATTTTTATAGAGCATTGTGTTTGTTTGGGGGAGAGGGGTTTCAGGTACAGAATGATTCTTAACTTTTGTTTTTGTTATGACATGATCAGCTCCCAATATTGGACCATTAAAAGCAAATAATAGTTGTATTTTTATTTTTCTTTGTGTACATAGTTATTGAAGCCAATTTATCACTGAATTTTGGTTTTCCTTACGCAATCATGAAGGTGGCCCTTATGACCCCATCTTGGATGATATCAGCCAAACATAACATAATTTGCAGGGATATCACATATCTAATAAAATAAATAAACACTGAGTGTCTGAAATGTGCAAGGCGCCCTCTAAAGGAATAACTCACTGAACAACTGAGATCCTAATTAGTAAAGGAAAATTCTGAAGAACATTCATAAATAGTGAAAGCATTACTTTTGTTACAGTTTTCTGATGATGTGGCTGCTAAGAGTAGTGTGAATGTGAAGGAGTTTTGATGCCTGAGAGCTGCCCAAAATAGGACTGTCCTCCTAAATAGACAGAATAGGGTGCAGTTTCCATACTGTGTATTATACCTCCAGAGAACTTTCCACTGTGCCCAAAATAACACATGGATACACACACACACTCTCATTAGGACATTCCCTCTATTTCCGAAAGTCACTCAGGTTTTAGTTTAAGTGAAATAAGTCTAAGTACATTTCTTAAAATCTCAAAGGCCCAGCAGAGAAGTGACCCTTAGTCCCTGGAAGTATGAATGAGTTTATGTTCCAGAGATGGTTTTGCTAGGGAGCAGAGCTGAGAAAGTGCATGGCAGAGATGGGGGAAGGGCAGGTAACTCCATGTACATTTATGTAGATCAAGTAACACTTCACCTTTGTCACAGTTTTGCCACTGGCAGGAGTACTCTCTCCTGCCTAGAATTATCAACCCTGAGAATTAATGGGAGGATGAACCACATCACAGTCAAAAAGACTTTTTCTCCAAATCTTCCCAGCAAGAGGCTGGGGGATAATAATTTTAATACGGATCCTACAGGTGTCACAGAATTGAAGCTGCTTTCAATATGTGATCCTTTCTCCTATGATGACTAACTGACTCCTTCCTGGACTAACAACAAATATTATTTATGGCCCTTTCATTATTAACAACCTGAGATATTTTTTAATAATAAATAAATCTACTGATATTTGTCTGTAGAAGCACACATCCCATTGCAATAGTGTTTCCATTTTAAGTCAAGCAAGTCTTCCTGACATGTGACAAAAGTTGTATTTCTCATGATGACATACAAAACAATTTATTATGAATCATCAGATGATATAGGACAAAGATCATGGAAAAGAAACATTTACTATAGAGGTAATATATTTGGTTTTAATTTTTTGTTTTTATTGGCTTTTTCTTTTTGTGTGTGTGTGAGGAAGATCAGCCCTGAGCTAACATCCATGCTAATCCTCCTCTTTTTGCTGAGGAAGACAGGCTCTGAGCTAACATCTATTACCAATCCTCCTCCTTTTTTTCCCCCAAAGCCCCAGTAGATAGTTGTATGTCATAGTTGCACATCCTTCTAGTTGCTGTATGTGGGACGTGGCCTCAGCATGGCCAGACAAGGAGTGCGTTGGTGCGCGCCTGGGATCCGAACCCAGGCCGCCAGTAGCGGAGCGCGCGCACTTAACCACTAAGCCACGGGGCTGGCCCTATTGGCTTTTTCAATGGGGCACTTTACTGAAGGACATCTAAAAATGTATGTGTGGAAGTTTTCATTTAGTATCTTTTTACTATTGAGAGTGGTTCTGTTCTTGTTAATTTAATTTCATAAAGATAAGTGAACATGGGAACACATGGTTTTAAAGCAATTTGTGACAAAAATGGTTGTGCTTACACTATTCACTGAACTTAATGCATTTTGTCTATCATCTCAAAAGAAAATGCATGTCTTTGGGTCCTTGGAAACTATGTCCAGAAATTCCCTTATGTTTAATTTTTGTATTTTCTTTTACAATTATCTATAAAAATCCTCATTTGTTTTAATTTCATTGGATTTTTTTTTGTAAAGAAATACAAAAGACTTCTTAAAACAAATCTGAACTCCTTTTTCTCCAACACATGCACACACACATGAACACACACAATTGACAATATAAACTTATTGATTTTGAATTCTAGTCTGTTATAAATTGAAGTGCACTGAAATAGTGCACAGAAGGTTGCATAATTGTGCCTCAGATATGAGAATTGCTTTTTCCCAAAGCCTGCTGCATTATAGTGTGAGATCTATAAACAAAACATTTAAATAATTTAGACCATATCTGGCCCTGTATCTCTATTATTGCAAATATTCTTTCAACACACGTTCCTAAAACTAGGAAGCCCTAGATTGTGAAGGTACTGTTTCATGTAGTGGCTTTGCCTTTTAATAACCTCTGTAGTCTTTGAAAGGATTTTCATTGGGTCAAAAATTAAAATTGAGTCACCAGGCTAAGGTTTGTTCTCTTGGAACACACTGGAGTGTTCTTGATGCCTGTGTGCATATATAAACCTTCATAATGTGAACAGAATGTGCACATAAGCAACAGGAAGAAAGTTTATCTTGATATCATTTGATGCTACCATGGCTTGTTCAAAAGCATTCTCACAAAAGAGGTTGCAAGAATTGTTTCCAGGACAGTGCATGGGAATTAGGCACATAATTCTGACTACGATAGTGGGAGTAGTGAGTTTAATTCCACCCACACATCCTTGTAACTGAAAGCATTATTTCCAAGCTGCAAGACCTCAAAATCCTGGTTCCAGCAGCAAAGCTATCTGCCAGTATCCCATAAAACCTTATTTCCCCAAGGTTTCTACAGTATGATATCTTTGGATCGTGTTCAGTTCCTACCTTCCCCTGTGTACATTCGTTTTGCATATTTGTATTGTTCTCTTAATTATCTGCACATAGATATTAATTCCAGAATGTACAAATAGGCTCCATTGTGATTTCCCCACCACACTTTATATGATAACGTCACTGATGAATGCTATTTACAAATTTCCAGGCAGTTGTGTGGTTGATGTAGATTTGTGGGACAATAGCATTCAAATATCTGTTTTCAATTTGTGTGCATGTTTTCCCCTGTTATTTTCCCTTTTTTTATGGCTGTATTAATTGTTACCAGAAGTTTCTATGAAATGACCGAGCAATCCAATAATGGAATGCAGCAGATTAGAAATTATTGTTTTCCTCCATCTGAGAAACGTGTCAATGTAGCCTAATCCTCATGTCTTGGGGACATTCATGGAATGTTACAGCACTTGATTCTCAGCATGTGGGCACTAGCTGACAATCGGGACATGAACTTTCCTAATGGTGATGCTTTTATCGACCCATTTGACACTTGTGATACTTGCAGAAATGATGAAGCGAAAATAACCCATCACTAAGGGAAACGGGACGTGTGGGAATTGGTATGTTGCAGCTCACTAAGTCTAAAGGCATTAAGGCTAAGGATTAATCCAAAGAGTCTGTGGCCGGCATCAAAGCTATATACTAGCAGCATGCCTCAATGAGTTAAGCAGCAGAATGGGGAGCAAATGGCCCTGCGGTCTAATCCCTGAGCATCGACTTACTATTTGGCCAGGTTTATTCCTGTAAACGTCTTTTGACACAATGAAATATCTTCTTTCATTTAAAGAGAGAACTAAAAAAAAAAAAAAGTGTAAATAAAATTACCAATCACTTGAAAATACGGTTTAAAACAATATGAATAAAAACCATAATATGTAACTCTCACAGATCTAGGCTGGATGACCCTGACAAAGTTATAGTAGGATCAACTTGGAGGCTTTAGATGTGATCAATTAAAGAGTATGGCATGGGTCTTTAGATTGAGACAGAGAGTAATTTGATCTAGCCCATCAAGAAATAACGTGACAAGGAAATGCCTCTGAAACCTTGCTAGTGCAGTATAATTACTACTGTCACCTCTGCAAACAGTTCTGGTGGACACATAGCTTTCCATTGATCTAGAAAATAGAAGTAATAATCAGTCCTTCTCTCTCACTCTTTTTTTTTTTTTCCCACACTTTACCAATTTTTCTCAATCCTGGTTGCATTTCAGAAATACCCTGGGAACTCGTAAAAATACTAATGCCTAGACCCCATCCAGACCAGTTTAATCACAATCTCCAGAGGTGTGGCCCAAGCATGGGTATTTTTTAAAACTCCCCAAGTGGCACAAATGAGTATCCAACAATCAGAACATTTTGGAGATGCTAATCAACAGCTTAGTCAGTGTAGATAGCAGCATAAGATATGTGTGTGAGTCTGTATTATCTATGAACAATTCCCAGAGTGGATGACAAGACCCCAAATAGTAATTTCTTCCATAGTAATGATAAACCGTCCCTGCCAACTGCTTAGTAATAATGCTGTGCTTGATTGTTTTGGTTTTTTGCCTTCTTTCTTCTTTCTCCTTTTCTTTCTAGACCAAATCAGAGGGAGAATCCCTCATACTTTCTAAAAAAAAAAAGCCAGCTTGATTGACAATACTATACTTATGTGTACATTTATTTGACAGGGAAATGTTTCTGCATTATGCTACCAAGCAACAGATGGTTGTCAGCATGGGACAATCTCCTTTTGTCCCTCCACAGGGTACAACTCTCAACATCCATCTATAGAGCCAACTGCTATTTTCATTCACTCTCAAAATGAAGAATCCTTTCTTTCTTCCCTCTGTCCATACAGGCTAATAGCTGGCTACATTCACTCATTACAAAAGATGAAAATATGGTAACAGTGGCAAACAGCAATAAATGATGGCTACTAGTCTTTGTCCTCATGCACGTTCCAGCAAATATTCCCTCAAGAAATATTTGAGAAACATTTTCTAACTTCCCGTTAGGTGCATAAGAGAAGATCGTGTTAGATTCCCTCAGGCAGTTTATAAGTTTATCTTCTTGAGATATTTTGGGTCCATGGAAAAGCAGATGGCAAGATAGGATTAGACTTGCAAGAGATTTGTTAGGGGAAGGAGCATGAGAAGGTAAGGAGAGCCTTCAGGACATGGTGCAGATCTGGTACTCACTGAAGCACAGGGAAAAGAAAGGAAGAGTGAATAGGAAGAATCTCAGACTACATTGCAGTTCCAAGAAAGTTTTGGCAAGGCCAATGGGACATCCTAGAGCTAAAGTCACCTGTTGGAGCAATCTTGTATTTCACAGGAGTGGCCTGCTTCCCTGCCCCCATGGGGCTCTGTTCTGTGCTGAGAGCAGCCTGCAGAAAGTGTGGCAGTAATTGGAGGCATCAGTCAATTATGCTCCCTGCAATAGAAGATCTGAGAGTCGTGTTTTCAAAGCTACCCCAGTCCATCCCTGGTGCTACACATATCTGCTTCTCCATGATGTTCAGGGGAACATCTCCTCCGTGCTTCCTAAGGGCTCATCTTCCCAAGGAAAGTCTTAAAAGTGGAAAGTCCATGAGATGAACAACAGCCCCTCTATCTACAAATTGTCCCAGAACTCCCAGCTGGTACTCATCCTTCACCTTTTCCGGTACCAATTCTAAATACCCCTGACTGGATAAGATGAGCCAGATGTCACCTGAATGGGCAGGGGGTGCACTACAGAAAAGGGACTTTGAAATTACGAGACTTGGAGCTTACATAGGGTGATTGGCATATCTGTTGCTTCACCTCTCGGGGGTGGGGGAAGAGAGAAAGAGAGAGAGACAAGAGACTTGCGCTTTGCAGTGCAAACAAGTCCTCTCTATGCTACTCTGAAGTGTAACCAAATGGCTCTGGGAGACATAAAAAAGGGATCTCCAGATTTATTACATTAGAATGCAAGCAAAGGACACTTGACCAATTCACAATTTCTAATTTCCAAGGCATGCTTGCCATCCAACTATCCTTTACACAGTAATCTTTGCTCAGACAGCTCTGATTTTGCAGAAACATGAAAATTTTCATGGATCCTTGTTTCCCACTATCACTTCAAAAGATCTTGGAGGTATGACTTAGACATTCATTCCTGAGGTTCGGAGCTCTCCTCAATGATACAGATCTCAGGCCAGGTCTTCTGAACATGTTTGTTCACTATATCAAAGGGGCCAGGGAGTAAGTACCAAGAGGTGCTCAAGTATGTCATCTGGGTTCCACATGGATTTCTCTTTGACTGCATTTTATGACAACAGCCCTAAGGCCTCCTGCTGACTCCTACCATAATAGTGCCTTCTCTTTACACCTGCTGGTCATCCCAAGTATGCTGGCACTACTGGGGACATGGTGCCATATAAAGTATACATCCTTATTTAATGCATACACTACATCCTGAAGGATAGCAATCTATCCTTTCAGAGTTTGCCTCCAAGCTGGTGATTTATCCATGCCTTTAGCAAGTCACTCAACTACTTTATGAAGCCAGATACTTCTGGCTGGTATACTTTGTGATGCGACTGGTGGATTCCATGGTCATGGGCCCAATCCTGTACCTCCTTCACTATAAAGTGAGTCTTCTGGTCAGATTGTACATTGTATGGAGTTCTATGCCTATGAATCAGGCATTGCATAATCCCATGGATAGCTATGCTGGGACTCTGAGGGCAAGAAAGGCAAACTCCTACTCAGAATAAGTATCTGTCCCTGTGGGGATGGACAGCTGGCCCTTCTGCAATGTAAGGGACCCTTTGTAGTCAACAAGGCCGGTTGCTTTTTTTATAGGAATAGAGCCATATCAAAGGTTCAGCATTGGCCATCACATTTTCCATGCTTATAGAAGCATCTCTAGCAGTAAATGCACTCTATTCCTGTTGATCTTGCTCAGAAAGTTCTGACTTTGCAGAAACTCTGGTTATATTCTATGCCCAGGGAATATGTTTCAAAGTCAATGAATTATTATTTATCCAGTATTAAATTCCAACCCTCTTGATCAAGCATCATTAAAATCCAATTCTAGGGTGACTCTTTGACCGCTATTGGCACCTACTAGCTAATTTTTGCATTATTTCCAATATATAATCTCTTTTCTCTTTTATTAGACCCTGCATGTCCCTAGCCAAGTTATGCTGGTATTTAACCCTCGTTATCAGCTTGTGAGGCAGCAACAGTGGCAGTGGAAGCTACTGAAAGCTCACATGTCACTTGTGGAGAAGAGGCTTTGCAGCATCGTCCAAAACAGGAGAAGTGCTAGCTCTTGGAAGAAAAAGTGAGACATCTCTATAAACTCTTAGGGTTCAACAGTCTGCAGAGACACATTCTCAGAGACATCCTTCTAGAAGTTTCCATCACCACTTTCAGGTTCAAAGGTGCTCAGATCTGCCTTGGGGGAGCATTCAAATGTCTCTTGATCCCCACTGTCACAGATCTTTGGTATGCTGCTTAGCCTGAACTGTGGGAGATAAAGGCCCTTTTGTAAGTTACCAAAGAGGTCTTTAACTTCTTGCTAATTGCCCTTGGTTTCTCATTATCTTTCTACAAGGAGTCAATACAGATTAGCAGTAACCATTTATACTACTCTATTTATAGGCACAATTTCCACCATGTCTTACAAATGCCTGAGTCAACCACAGCTTCAAGGATATTTCCCTCTACCAGGATGCTTTCCTAGGTCTTAAACAGGAAATTTTTTAGTAAGTGGGTGACTATTTTGTGTTAAGAACTATCTATGACCCAATTACCACTCAGAACGGTGTACTGTTCACCAGCATACTGGAGAGTGAATCAACCCCAAATCTTCATTTTACCACCAGTTTTCTTGAAGTACTCTAGTTACCATTTACATTCGTTTGGGTTCTCCAAGAAGCAGAAGACAAAATGGGATTAGAGATGAAGGTGAGATGGAGGGGCAGTAAGAGAAAGTGGAGATAATCTTCAGCTTGTGATATAAATATGAGTCTTGTATAAGAAAAGAGTGCTGAAATGAAGATTATTGTAGGAGGTGTCACAGACTGCAGCACAGTTCAATCAAAAGAATGCTTTGGCCGGGTCGCTGAGAGGTCTCAAGACAAATAAGAAAAATTAATTCATAAAAGCCCTTCAAAATAGATGTGATGCAAAACTTTTATGATTAAAAAAAGCCATAAAACCATTCCAGTCCTAGAAATAGACAGAGCAAATGCAAAATTCAAAAGTTTCAGGTATGTAAATGAAAACAGCCAAGCTAAAAGGAAAAAAAAAAGGAAACCAGTTAAAAGTATTTTCTCAAACATTCTAGGGTGCCCTGGGATGAACCATTCAGAAAGCCAAGATAAGAGCAGATCTCTGAATGTAGATCAAGTTTTATCAAAGCCGACTACTTGGTCTACAAGTGGAACAAAAGACATAGTTTAACAAATGCAGAAATAATGAGGGTTTCAGATTTCTAACCGAGGCACCAAAAGATATACTCTAGTCTACAGTTTCAAAGCATGGGAGTTCACAACTGAAACAGCACCCCCTTGCCACATAGAATTTTGCAGCCATAGGCAGGATCTATAAAAGCAAAAATTTCAGTCAATTCCTCTTTGTATTTCTGTAATGAGGAGAAAAGATATGCTAGATCTAACCTACGAGAAATTTGCAAACTTTAGTCTTTAGGTTGGTTGACCAAAGAAGTCTGTTTATTCTATAGAAAATTAAACTCATTACTCTCCTGCAGATTCTCAAGATGCTAAAGTTCAAAATGCTGGCACAAGTCACCAAAAGACCATATTTCAAAGCTGCAAATTTGAAGTCGTGTATTGGGTGATGTTAACAGATTACAATGAAATATAAATATGTAAATAATTAATTAAATAAATAAAATATGCAAACCTTTCTCTTTCGTGTTTTCTTTATGAGGTTTTAAAAGTAGTTTCACTCTTCCTTGTTCATTCTGGTTAGGAGCATAGGAAATGGAATGAGATCTAGATCATCATGAATTCATATGCTTGATCTTCCATTTGTTAGCTAGATGATTTGATCCATATAACACTCAGTTTCCACATAATAAAACTGAGAATGTTATTATTAGTCACCTTGTAGCGCTACTGTGAAATTAAAATGTAATAATACAACTAAACTGCGATGACTTACTTCATGCTTAAAAAATGTAGTTATCATTACATTGTTATTAATATCTTTACATTAAGGATGTGACAATTTGAATGTTCAGATAATCATATAATGACTTCTCCATTAAATGAATATGCATTTTCAATAGTATATATGTTACGAAGTTATCTCTTGACTGTTGAAATGGCTGTTTTTTAACATTTAATACAATAGTTGCCCAATATTAATGCAAATAAGAGCTTGTAAAAACATGGATTTCGGGTCTGTGAATCTGAATTTTAAAGAAGCATCACAGATATTTTGATATAGGTTCATTTTGGACAATACTGATATAAAGAATTACAGGAACAATTTACATGAAGTACAATAAGGGGTGTTCTATTTTAAATGAAAAGCTCATTTGGATTTTTCAATAAAATAAATCTGTTATGAACTGAATGTTTCTGTCCCCTAAAATTCATATATTGAGGCCCTAACACCTAACGTGATGGTATTAGGGGAAGGGGACTTTGGGAGGTAATTAGAATTAGATGAAGTCATGAGGGCAGAACCCCCCTGATAGGATTAGTGCCTTTATAAAAACAGTAGAGACACCAGAGCTTCCTTTCTCCACCAAGTGAGAAGTCGGTTGTCTGTTCTATAAGCCAAGAAAAGAGTTCTCACTAGAACCTGACCACACTGGCACCCTGTTCTCAGACTTTGAGACTCTAGAACAATGAGAAATTAAATTTATGTTGTTTAAGCAGCCTAGTCTATGGTATTTTCCTTGGAGTTTCCAAAGATCACACACAGGACACAAAATGCTTGACTCTAAATTGTATACTAGAATTTACTGTTGTTGCTCAATTTTATTTTAGCCAAAGTATTAGCAACTACGAACTAATGGCTTCACAGACATTTTTAAGATGAATGGAAAAAAAGTTTTGTTAGAAATGTCTTTACATTCAAACGGCAAAAACATATTTTCACAATGAATTTAATGGTAAAGTAATAAATACTTATTTTATTTTCCACTGCATTTATATAACAATATTCAACATCTATATTCTTGTTCATTGTCTTTATGTAGGATTGCTTACTGATGGTTATTTGAAGAGAAGTTGGTTAGAAAAATAGACATATATGTATATATGTGTATATGTGTGTGTATAAAATATATATGTATATATATTCTAAATATATATATACATATATATGTATATGTATCCTCTCTCCAACTTTCAGAGCTTTCTTTTCTGTTTGTTTGCTTTTTTTGTATAACATCAAGGTTTTTCAACTGTATATAATGGAACAAAAAGGGACAAGTGTTGTCTACTCCATCTTATATCTTTGAGTGGGGGACATTGAAAGAAGACAACGTTTGTGAATTGCCAATAAAAATACCCAGCACAGCTCTCAGCAAACATACACATGCATCTACACAGTGAGATATAGGTCGACACTGAACTACCAGCTCTCTTGGATAAAAACAAACAAATAAAATACATTTGGGGAAGATGGCAGAGTAGGAAGCCTCAGAGATCTGTCTTCCCACCTAGACAACAACTGCACTGGCAGAATCTGTCAGATGTAACTATTTTGGAACTCTGATGTCTATTAAAGGATTACTACTCCCAGTAGAAGTCCTGGAAGATAAATTGTGGTTAATTTCAGTCAATTTCAGCTCGTAGCACAGTAGCAGCTACACATCACCCACCCCACCTCCCACACCTGTGGCAGGTATCTGTGTGGGAGTCTGTGCATGTGTTCCTGGAGAAGCTAACATACAGCTTGAAGGAGGCAGGGTGGGCAAAAAGAATACTCTTTTCCAAATATTGGGGATCTATGTTCTGATCACTGATTGCTGCTTCTGATCACTAAGATGCAGACAAGGAGGCAGTGGCCATTGTCGCACCTCTCCCTAGGATTGCAAGCTCTTCTCCCTCTGTCTGAAGTGACTTCCAGAGGATTTAAACGCCTCTCCCTTTATTTTTCTATTTTTGTCCTTTTGGGAGCCAGACACTAAAGACTAGGACATTAAAAACAACTGCATATACAGGGAAAATTAGAATGTGACTGTGCAAGCCCAGGGAAAGGTGCAAGCTCAGAAAACATCTAAGAAGAACTTAAGTTTACACCTCAGGCTCTTCCTTGGCACAGAGACAAAAGCAGCAAACCCTGAGGAAGGGGGAGAATCTGATTTCCAGAGATAGCACATTATTAGATTCAAAAGTCCAGTTTTCAACAAAAGAGCACGTGGTGCATAAAGAAACAGAAAACAATGGCCAATTTATAAGAATAATAATAGTAAATCAAAAGAAACTGTCCCTGAAAAATACCTGAAGGCAGATCTACTAGACAGAGATTTTAAAACAACTGTCTTAAAGATGCTCAAAGAACTAATGAAAGATGAGAAAAGGTCAAAGAAATGATGTATGAACAAAATAAAAATATCAATAAAGAGATATAAAACCTAAAAGGAACCAAAAAAATCTGGAAATGAAAAGCACAATAATTGATGAAAAATTCACTAGAGGGATTTAAAGGCAGATTTGAGCAGGCAGAAGAAAGAATCAGTGACATTGAAAACAGAATAATGGAAATTATTGACTTTGAAGAACAGAAAGAGAAAAGATTGAAGACAAGTGAACAGAGTATCAGGGACCTGTGGAACACCATCAAGTGAAACAAGATATACACTGTGGAGTCCCAGAAAGACAGGAAAAAGTGAAAGGGGAAAAGAAAATCTTTGTAGAAGTAATTGCTGAAAATTTCCTAAATTTGATGAGAGACGTGAATATAAACATCCAAGAAACTCAACAAATTCCAAGTATGATGAACTCAAAGAGATCCACATTGAGATACATTATAATCAAACTTTCGAAAGACAAAGAGAGAACCTTGAAAGCAGTAAGAAGGAAGTGACTCGTTACACACAAATAATCCTCAATAAGATTATCAGCAGATTTCTTATCACAAACTTTGAAGGTCAGAAGGAGTGGGCCAATGTATGCAAAGTGCTAAAAGAAAAGAACTGCCAACCAAGAATCCTATATCCAGCAAAACTGTCCTTCAAAAGTGAGGAAGAAATTAAGACTTTCCTAGACAACAAAAGCTGAATCAGGAGCTTGTTACTACTAGACCTACCCTTCAAGAAATGCTCAAGGGAGTCCTGTAATGGTAAAAAGAAAGGACACAAGGCAGCAACACAAAGTCATATGAAGAGATAAAGATCTCACCAAGGGTAGAGCAATCATAAAAGCTAGCAATACTCTAACAATGATTTGTAAGTCCACTTTTTGTTTTCTACATGATGTAAGAGACTAACACATTTTTAAAAATTATTACTCTGAGAGTTAACGCTGTTGTAGCTTTGGTTTATAACTCAACATTTTGTTTTATACATGATTTAAGAAAATTATGCATTTAAAAAAATCATTTATGTTTTGGAGCATGCAATGTTAAAGATGTCATTTTATGACATCAACAATCAAAAGAGGTGAGGACAGAGCTGTAAAGGAGCAGAGTTTTTGTACTGTATTGAAATTTAGCTGGTAAAAATTCAAATTAGAGTGTTATAACTTTAGAATGACAAGTGTAATCCCTATGGTAACCATGAAGAAAATAGATATGTAATATACACAACAGAAAATGAGAAGAGAATTAAAATACTTCATAACAAATAATGAACAAAACAAAAAAGAAGAGAGTAATGCGGGAAATGAGGAACAAAGAAACTGTAAAGCACGTAGAAAACAAATAGCAAGACAGAAGTCCCTCTTTGTTGGGAATTACTTTAAATGTAAATGAAATATATTTTCCAATGAAAAGACAGAGATTGACAGAATGGATAAACACACATGATCCAACTATATGCTGTTTATAAGAGAGTCACTTTAGATCCAAAGACACAAGTAGATTGAAAGTGAAAAGATGGAAAAAGACACCACATGCAAATAGAAACCAAAAGAGAGAAGGGGTGGCTATACTAAAATTAGTCAAAATAGAGTTTAAATCAAAAAAAGTTTACAAGAGACAAAGAAGGACATTATATCTTAAATAAAGTTTCAATATGGCAAGAATATGTAACAGTTACAAAAATTAACACACTTAATGAAAGACCTTCAAAATATATGAAGTAGAAATTGACAAAATTGAAGGAGAAATAGAAAGTTCTACAGTAATAGTTGGGGACGTCAATAACCTACTCCCGACAATGGAGGGAATAACCAGATAGAAGAAAAGTAAGGAAATAAAGGACTTGAACAACACAATAAACCAAGTATATCTAACAGACATATGCAAAGCCCTCTACTGAACAACAACTACATACACATTCTTCTCAAGAACACATGGGACATTTTAGAGGATATGCCATATATTAGGCCACAAATTAAGTCTTGATAGATTCTAAAGGATAGATATCATACAAAGTGTCTTCTCCAATCACAACAGGATAAAGTTGGAAATCAATAACAAAAGAAAAACTGGAAATTTCACAAAATTGTGGAAATTAAACAGCCAATGGATCAAAGAAATAATCACAGGGGAAATTAGAAAATACTGAGATGAATGATAATGAAAACACAACATACCTAAAACTTATGAAATTCAGTGAAAGTAGTGCTAAGGGGAAATTTATAGCTATAAAAGCTTACAGTAGAAAAAACAAGAAAGATTTCAAATCAAAAACCTAATTTCAAAAGTTAAGGAACTAGAAAAAGAAGAACAAACTAAACCAAAGTTAGCAGAAGAAGGAAATAATAAAGATTATAGCAGAGATAAACAAAAAAGAGAATAGAAAAACAACAGTCAATTAAATCAAAAGGTAGCTCTTCAAAAAGATCCACAAAATCTTTGTCTAGGCAGTTGACAAAACTTAGCTAGAGTAACTAAGAAAAAAAGAGAGAAGACTCAAATTCCTAAAATCAGAAATAAACGTGGCTACATTACTACCAATTCTACAGAAATACAAAGGATTGTAAGAGAGTACTATGAAAAATTGTACACCAACAAATTGGATAACCTAATGAAGTGGACAAATTCTTAGAAATAGAAAACCTACGAAGACTAAATCATGAAGAAATAGATAATCTGAATAGACCTACAACGAGTAAGGAGACTAAATCAGTAACCAAAAACCATTCAACAAATAAAATCCCTGGACCTGATGGCTTCACTGGAAACTTCTACCAAACTTTTAAACAAGGACTAATACCAATCCTTCTCAATCTTTTGCAAAATACTGAAGAGGAGAGAACACTTTCTAACTCATGATACGAGACCAGCAATACCCTACTACCAAAGACAGACGAAGACACTACAATAAAAGAAAAATACAAACCAATATCCTTTATGAACATTGATGCAAAATTCCTCAACAAAATACTAGCAAACTGAATTCAGCAGCATATTAAAAGGATTATACACCATGATCAAGTGGGATTTATTCTTGGAATGTAAACATGGTTCAACATAACAATTGATCATTAGAACACAGCACATTAACAGAATAAAGGAAAAGACCCACATGATAATCTCAATTGATGCAGAAAAAGCATTTGACAAAATTCAACACCCTTTCATGATAAAAATTCCCAACAAACTAGAAATAGAAGAAACTACCTCAACATAATAAAAGCCATTTATAAAAAAACCCCGGTAAACATCATACTCTACGGTGAAAGACTGAAAGTTTTTCCTCTAAGATCAGGAACAAGACAAGGATGCCTGCTTTCAACGCTTCTATTCAACAAATCCTGGAAGTTCTAACCAGAAGAATTAGGCAATAAAAAGAAATAAAAAGCATCAATATTGGAAATAAAGAAATAAAATTATTTCCGTTCCCAGATGATATGATCTTATATGTTGAACACACTAAATATTCCACAGAAAGAACTGTTAGAACTAAAAAATGAATTCAACAATGTAACAGGGCACAAAGTCAACACAAAATATCAGTTGTATTTCTATACCCTTAACAATGAACTAGCTGAAAGGAAACTACGAAAATAACTTCATTTACAATAGCATCAAAAAGAATAAAATTCTTAGGGATTCTCTTAGCCAAGGAGGTAAAAGACGTGTACAATGAAAACTACAGAATGTGGATGAAAGAAATTCAAAAAGACTTAAATAAATGGAAACATATCCCATATTTAAGATTATAAGACTTAACATTGTTAAGATGTCAATACTACCTAAAGTGATCTACAGATTCAATGCAATCTCTGTCAAAATCCCAACAACATTTTCTGTAGAAATAGAAAAACTCCTTCTAAAATTCATGTGGACTCTCCAGGGGCCCCAAATAGCCAAAGCAATCTTGAAAAGGGAAAACAAAGCTGGAGGACTCACACTTCCTAATTTCAAAACGTACTACAAAGCTACAGTAATCAAAACAGTATGGTATTGGCATAAAGACAAACATATAGGCCAATGGAACAAAATAGAGACCCCAGAGATAAACCCTCACATACGTGGTCAAATGATTTTTTTTTGAGGAAGACTGGCCCTACACTAACATCTGTTGCCAATCTTTCTCTTTCTTCTTCTCAAAGCCCCAGGACATAGTTGTTTATCATAGGTGTAGTGTTGTAGCTCTTCTATATGGGATGCCACCTCAGCATGGCTTGATGAGCTGTAAGTCTGCGCCCAGGATCTGAACCAGCTAACCCCAGGCTGCCCAAGCGAATGCACAATCTTAACCACATCGCCACCGGCCGGCCCCCATGGCCAAATGATTTTTGACAAGGGTTCCAAAACTATTCAAAGGGGAAAGGATAGTCTTTTCAACAAATAGTCTTGGAAAAACTGTATATCCAGGTGTCAAAGAATGAAGTTGGAACCCTACCTAACACCATACAAAAAAAATTAACTCAAAATGAATCAAGGACCTAAATACAAGAGCTAAAACTATAAAACTCTTAGAAGAAAATACAGGGCAAAAACTTCACAACATTGGATTTGGCACTTATTTCTTGAATGTGACATCAAAGGCACAGGTGACAAAGAAAAATTGACAAATCGGACTTTGGAAAATTAAAAAAAATTTGTTCCCAAAAAGGCGATATTAATGGAGTTAAAAGGAAACCAACATAATGGGAGAAAATATTTGCAAATCATATATTTAATATGGATTAATATCTGGGATATATAGAGAACGCCTAAACTCAGCAACAAAAAAACAAACAACCCAATTCAAAAATGGGCAATGGACTTGAATAGATATTTCTCCAAAGAAGAAATACAAATGGCCAATAAGCAAATGAAAAGATGCTCAATATCATTAGGGGAATGCTAATCAAATCTACAGAGATACCACTTCACACGCTTGGGAATAGTTACTATTAAAAATCAAAAGATAATTACAGGTGTTGGTGAAGATGTGGAGAAATTGAAATCCTTGTGCACTATTGGTGGGAATATAAAATGTTTCCAGCTTTGTGGAAATCAGTATGGCAGTTCCTTAAAAAATCAAAAATAGATTGTCATCTAATCCAACATTTCCACTTCTGAGTATATACCCAAAAGTACTGAAAGCAGGGTTTCTAAGAGATATCTGTACACCCATGTTCATAGCAGTAGTATTCACAATAGCTAAAATGTGGAAGCAATCCAAGTGTCCAACAATGGATGAATAAATAAGCAAAATTTGAAATATACATACAACGGAATCCTATGCAGCCTAAAAGGGAAGGGAATTCTCACATTTGTTACAACATAAAGGAACCTTGGGTACTTTATGTTAAGTGAAATGAGCCAGTCACAAAAAGACAAATACTGTACAATTCTACTTCTATGAGGTACTTAGAGTAGTCAAAATCATAAGACACAAGCGGAATGGTGGTTGCCAAGGGTTTTGGAGAGGGGGAATGGGGAGTATTGTTTAATGGGTATAGACTTTCAATTTTACAAGATAAAAAGTGCTATGGAGGGGGGCCTGGTGGTGTAGTGGTTAAGTTCACGTGTTCTGCTTCAGCGGCCCGTGGTTAGCAGATTCGAATCCCAGTGCAGACCTATGCACCACTCATCAAGCCATGTGTGGCAGCATCCCACATGCAAAAAAAACAATTAAAGAAGATGGGCGCAGAAGTTAGCTCAAGGCTAATCTTCCTCAGCAAAAAGAGGAGGAATGGCAAGAGATGTTAGCTCAGAGCCAATCTTCCTCACCCAAAAAAAGAGTGTTATGGAGACAGTGGTGATGGTTGCACAACATTGTGAATGTATTTAATACCAACTAACTTTACACTTAAAAGTGATTAAGATGGTAGATTGTTTATTAAGTATATTTTACCACAATAAAAAAAATACTCCCACAGTGACCTGTTTTAAGATACCACCATGATGATATGTCAATGAGATCTGATCCAATGCTGAGCCCAATCTTTAGTAGTGGAGGGAAGCCAGTTGGTGCAGCCACTGCTTTACTTTTGAGTTGACATTTCAACATGTGCCTATATTTTTCAGTCAATCTCTAGCAATGTTACAAAGATGGCAGTTTTCTGAATATTTATGGGATTTATATCTAACTCTTTGTCACGGATGGTCTTTATCTTGGAATTTAGATTATGTGCTGCTTCCTGCTTGCAGAGGCCCAAGCTGCACCATGTCATCAGTGTGGTGAACTAGGAGCTCTGGAACCAGGAAGTGGCAAACATCAGGAAATTGAGTGAAAGAATAAATCTTTCTAGTCTAGTACTTCTAGTAAGGTTTCTGTGTACGAGACCAAGATTTATTTTTTTTAAATTATACTAAACAGGTAATTATTTTGTAGGCAACAATTTATTTCTGTCCTAGGACCAATGTGATCAGTTAGTCATTTCCAAAGTTTTCCCCAGGTCAATCCATTTTAATTTCTGCTCCCACCCTCTTTATAGCTTTGGTAACATGCCTCCTGTCTCTGATGTCCAGTGCTGTACTGAGCGTTCTACCATTCCAGAAGGATAGCCACCAGAGCACTTCTCTTGAAAGCTGAGATCCCCTCATCAACGTATGAAGGGAACGTACCCTGGAACCTGGAGCAGGGAGTAGGTAGTTATGAATGGGTCTCACAATATAATTCCATTCAAGCATTTCTATACTTCTAAGCCTTTGGATTCATTCCTCTACACTGCACCAACAAAATTCTGCATCCTCAACTGCATTTAATGTAGGCTATATGGTGCCCAAGGAGCATTCAAACCACAGAGTAAGAGTTAAACCCAATCCCACCTACTCAAGCTAAGAATCTCTTGTAATTGCACCCATATGAATAAATTCAGCCTGATAAAATTATGTTATTTTCTTCCTGTTATAGCACCTAAGGAATCAATTCCCACATGTATTTCTCAGGTTTCTGTTAAAAATTGGATACCATGCAATTTTTTTCAACGGATAAGCTTTATTGTATTTATATCCTTGGGGAATGTTAGATGTGACTCTAATTATGAGTCTAGACTCCATGATCAGGTGAAGGTGAGTCTTAAAGAGACTTGGAAGATCTAAGACAAGTAAACAGGTTTCTTCAGACAGGGAACAAAAAGCTGATTTTCCTGGCAAGACATGTTCATTGCCATGTGGAGGGAAGGCGATCAAGATATTCAGATTGATTAAAATTCACTAAAATATTTTAAGTACAAAACTGAAGATGCTGATCTTTCACAATCAATGCTCCAAACTGCGCTGTCATTCAAAACAAACTTTGGGTCTGTAGTTTGAACATATTTGCCTTGTGGCTGAAAAAGTTAACAAATTCTTTGGGGACCAAACGTAGAAGTTCTCTACTTCTTTGAGCGTGCCTTAAACTGAGAGATGATAGACTTGGATTTACCTGCCATTTTTTTTCTGTAAACTCTTCAGTGCACCAGGAGCAGACAGCCTACACCACAGTTCTTGTTTCCACCATAATATTTTATTGCTTCTGCCACTTGGTCTACAAACTGCATTCAATAGACACTTTACTTCACCTAATGGTAACAGATAATTTAAGTAACCATATTGCCACTGCATCATAGACTATCAGTATCCTTTTTTCCACTGGCAATGATGTCCTCCCTGCTTCAGATAATAAATCCCAGAATTCTATCTTTATAATTGGTTTCATGGAACCATTTATGGTAATAAAATTCTCAGTTGTGTTTGGTGAGGATGACAGTAACCATTCTAGATATTTCAAGTGGGAAAAAGATTTAATACAGTAGAATAGATTTTTTTATAAAACTGATGAAAAGTCTAGACGTTTCAAGATTCAGGAAAACTGCTGATAGTTCTCAGATTTGCCACTAAGAGCTGGGGAGTCATGAGGTTGTACAAACCACAGGAAATTTTTGGCAACTAACACATCTGGCTCCAGATATGAGGCAGAAGGTTTGCAAGAAAACTTCTGGCGGTTTCAGCAACAATTTCATGTCTGATAAAGCTCATGGTTTTGCTCACTGCTACTGGAGGAATTATGACAAGGCTTCTGTCACCTTTCTCTTTCCAATTCTGACATTAGTGTCTCTTATTTTCAGACTCTAAATATGACCCTCTTGATAGAGATTATAGGAAAAAATTTTCCTGGACTTCCAGGTGGGAGAGCATAGAAAGGGGAAAGTAGTGCTGAGAAGGCTTAGACAATCTAGCATTAAGTTGTAGTGTCTTTGATTTCTACTGGGTTGTAGTTATTTATGGGGTAGATTAAGACTTGCTTATGACACATCTGTATGTCATCTTGAAAAACTAGGATCTTCTCCCAGCCTTAGGTTTCCAGGGAGCACTTAATGTTTCCAAACTAAAGGAAAGAAAGATCAGATTTTTTTTAGGAAGATGTCTTATATTACAGAATAAAAATATACTGGAAAGGTAAGATACGGGAAGAGCACAGATTACTGAATAGACTATTGCAATTTTCCAGGGAAGAGAGATGATGAGGGTTGAATGAAATGAAGTGACTACAAAGTTTAAAGGAAGGAATCAATGGAAGAGGCATTTTAACATAAAATTAACTTGAATTGGTGAGTAATTGAATGAGGGGAGCTCTTGGTTCCCCCCACTTTCTATTTTTCCAAACCTACCTCCCATTTAATTGATTACTGTTTGGCTAAAATTTCTTCTTATTTCTCAAATATCTTCCCTATATCTATATCTATGGACACTGTCAATGTAGAATCTCTTATCATCTCCTACCAGGATGACTGGGACTGGTCCTAAAAAACAAATGAGCAAATTACTCCTCTGGACAAAACTCTTCAACAATTTCACATGATCTAAAGGAAAAATTCTAAACTCCTCAGTAGAATCAGATACACATTTGGTGCATTTATTAAAACAGCATCCTGTTCTCCTCTTTTCCATTTTTTAGAGGAAACTTCTGCTGCTGAATTCCATGTGATCCTGGTAAATGTTATCAATCACTTTGTGGTCAGAGAGATTTGCTATATAAGAAAAACAGAGCCAGTCATATTGCTTCCTTGCTTGGCCTCAGAAATATATCCAGGTATTGGATGTGGCCCATGCCAATCGATGCCCCTATCTAAAATTTGTTTGGCTGGAACTCCCGGGGAACAGTCTCCTTTTCTTGGGTTATGGAGATGGAATCAAGTGAATAGCTGTGGCCTTGATCTTGACCATATGATAAAGCCATTCTGCATTTTGAGAAAATGAAACACAACCACAAGAAGCAGTAGACAAGAAAGAAGAAAATTCTGTCCTCAGTTCGAGCTGTACCCGTGTCCTTGTCTGTTTCAAGATTTGGATGAGAGCAAAGATTCTGTTTTTTTATTTAAGATTGTATGAATTAAAATTATGCATCATGCTACAAAAAAAAAAGAAAGAAAGAAATGAAAAGAAAACATCTGATTAAAACTGTAATGCAGAAGAACCTTGATGATGTGGATATACAGTTTTATGTTTTCCTGACTGTATTTTGCCCCATTTTCTGGATTGTTCTTTCTGTTCTTTTTATCCCCTTGTCTGGATTCCTTCTACATTTCTTTTGAGTATATGCACAAGCCTTATCTTTCCACTAATCCTTCCCTGACCTTTCTTTCTAGGCAGATTTCCTGTGCAGATTTCTATCACAACCCTTACCATAATGTATTATAATTTATCCACATTTATATGTGGATCTTCCATATCACCAGGAGCCCTTTGAATGGAAGTACCATCTATTATTTATTTTCATATCTTCCAGGAGAGTATTTCACACAAAATTATTGCTCAATTCATGCTTTTTGAGAAAGTGAATGAATTAATGGTGGGAAGTAGTGTACTTCATGTCCATGGAAAAATATTATTATTATCCTTATTCTTTCTGAAACAAAATTTTATTATTTTCATTTATAAGTGCATATATATTACACAAGTCTTATTGTAATTTATCTACACATTGAATACTGAATGTAAAAAGAAATGAATTATTAAGAATATCTATGGCAGTGCATTAAACCGGGTATCTTGACCACAGCTTTTATCACTTTTGCCTCATTTTTATTTTGCATATTGATATTTATAGAAAGAATCCTATAAGTGACTGACAATAAGATATATTTACCAATGTGAGGTCGTAGCAAAATCAAAGACCAAAAACTAAGTCATAGTGCTAATTGGTCACATTCAATTCAATTCCATTTAGTCCAATTAAATGTGGTCAGTTCACCTCACTCAACAGCATGTATTCAACATCTACTATAAGAAATACAGTTTGTTAGGCACTATAAGAGATACGAGTATAAGAGTTATCTATAAACAAATACTAATTTTAGAGAAGCATGGAGAAATAGAATGTGTACTTTTTGATCTGTATCTCAAAGTTCAGTTTTGAAACACTTGACTCTTCTAGATTAACATTACATTAAATAAATCACTAATTAATTCAACCAATAGCTGGTCAGGTCTTTATAAACTTTGAAATTATGCCTTCAATACTACAATGCAGCATATTAACAATTATGAAGTTTATACATATAAACATAGTGTTGCAACTAATCTACAGTCAAATCCGTTTTATATCAGATCAGTGACAAAGAAAATTGAGTTGTGACTTTTACACCAATGTGTATTCATTTTGTAGCTGCCTCACACTGTTTTGGCAAGACTCTCAACTGTTTTCTTGTTCCATCTTCTTCCAGCAAGAAAGCTAACAGCTGTGGCCAAGGCAACAATTTTGGCGGTGGTGGTGCCCAGATGACAACCTCTGGAGTATCTCTCTCCAGCAGTAGCAGTGACATCTGGACCACTTTCTACACTTGAGAGCATCTTGGCTTAATTCCACGCATACAGCTGTGGAGCCATCTCTAGCGCTATATTCAAGTAGGGAAATGGTACTGTAAGAGAAAGTTATTTCTAACAAAGACAAGAAGTCCTCTGATTACGAGACCATTCATATTGAGTGTGTGTGTGAATGTGTACTTGTTGTATGTATGTGTGCTTTGTGTGTAGGGTTAAGACCATAATTTGTTTAAAAAAGAGAGAGAGAATTAAATACACTCCATGTCTTCGATGCATTATATTTAGGTATGTCTATATATTCAGGGATATATGTATATATGTATGTGTGTGTACAAGTATTACACGCTACTTGAGTCAATTATTCAGACAATATAGCATTTGAGAGCTTTTGCCTACTACCAGATATGAGTGGTTCCTTTATGAATTCATTTGGTACACAGATACTGTGTATTTACTGCTAAACCCTCCACGCTTTGAGGAAGTAACATATAAAGAGGCAGATTGCTTAAACACAGATTAAGCATTATTGAGGAGATTATAATCTTGCCACTGTGGAAAGGCATAAGAAATTCAAAAGAACTGGCAAACAAAACAGCACTTCAAAATATCCATTGTTTGAGAGCCTTGAGATGCTCAAGGTTCAAGATGATGAACAAGGCTCAAGACGATTAAAAATCATCTATTTTTAATTATAGTGTCAATTACTACTTATTAAGAATTGTGCTACTCATTATACAGACATTATCTTATTTAATTCTCACAACAACACCGTGGAGTAGATATTATTCCCATTTTATGGATAAGATAATGTGGCTCAGAGAAATCAAAGGTCACATAATTCATAAGTGGTAGAGCTGTGATTTCAAACCCCTGTCTATCTGCTTTCATAGGTCATTTTCTTTACCTCTGTTTCTTGTCTCCAATATCTAGTACAATATCTTGCCAGTCAATACATTTTCTGAAATAAGTCCGATCATAAACGGTCAATTGTGTGGAAATACAAAACCAAGAATTGCAGAAGAAAGATTTCCAGTTGGAATAGAATAAACTGCTCAGATATGACAGAAAAAAATGGGGACAGGATATTCCAGGGAGGAAAATTTCCCATTAACAGGCAAATAAGTGGAAGTTGACAAGGTAGGTTAGCAAGCTGATTGGCTTGTCTGCAACCTACAGGACGGAAAGTAGACATTTTGATACCTGTAGCAGTTGAGTGACACCCTCTGGACTACTCTTTCCTGATAGCAGTATTTTATCATAAAGTTTGCAATTCATGACAATTGTTGTTATCAAATCTGGTGTTCCTTTTTTTCTATTTCTCCGACTATTTCCAGCCAAAATGTGAGGACTCTGCTTAATAAGCTCCGATACAGTCATTTGTGAAGTCGTTTTCCTCTCCCCTTTTTTCAAGTCGTTTTTTATTTATTTTCAGTTTCTATAATTATTTCTTATAGAAAGAATTTATTATTTCTTGGAGTTAGTCATGTAGAACACTGAAGAAAAATTAGCAAGACAAATTGTTGGATGGTTTTTACTACCTAACCAATGAAAATTATTCCTTGAAATTAGAAAAAAATTCTCATTTTAAATAAAAGCTTTAGGTGATCTAAATTTTTTTATGATATAAGATGATGTAGTGTTGAGCCAATTCAAGTCAAAACAAACAATAATACATGAAATTAATAAAAATTAGACTAAAGAATATCTTAACACTGCATTCAAAATTCAGGCAATTTATCAGCATATGGCTTTTTTTGCTGTCTATGATCTTCAAGGCCTCACACTTAACCAGGTATACTTAGCTCACTAAGGCCCTCTCCAGTCTCTCCTGGGTGTGCATACAGACTTGTGTATGCTACAAGCTTCCAGGCCAGGGTTTTACCAAGGCTTGCTTTGCCTATCTTATTCCCCAGATCTCCATATTAAGTTTCTGGCTGGTCTGCTTCAGCATTCTTCTGCAAATGAAGTCAGCCCCCCCCCATTATCTTGGTATCACTTCTGTGCCATGGAGCTGAGGTGAGGGGATAGGAGTGGCCTCAGCCTAAAAAGCCACGGGATCCCACTCTTACCGAGGTTCAGTAGATTTTCTTGAAAACACACTTCACATCTTGCTATATGATTTTGGTCAATTTCAGACTCTTTAAATGGATTTTTAAAAATAATTTTATCCTATTTACCATTTCATTTTGGAGAGAGGATTTGCGAGGGCACTTATTCAGCCATTCTGGAAATCTCATCCTCTCCATTTCCTCTATTTTCTGGTTCCTCGGCCCTTCCTACCGTCTTTTATGTTATTTGAACCTCTTTAGTGTATTTAATGGCTTCTTGAACATATCTCTATTTGTTTCAATGGTTGTTCTTGAGATTGCAATCTAATACTTAAATTTGCAGTCTGTTTGGAATAAATTTTTTAGCACCACAAGTGAAATATAAAAACTTACCACCACATAGACCTCTTTATCCTGCCCATTCTAGATTAGTTACATTATATATTACATTTATATATGTTGAATCCTATCAGATAATTTTATGGGTTTTGCTCTGCACCATATCTCACGTAATGAAGAACTATAAAAGAAAGAGCAGTTTATTATGCGATCTATACATTTCTCAGTTGCCCTTTCATTCTTTATGTTCCAAGTTTACTTTGGTAGCACTTCCTTCCTGTCTGAACAACTTACTTTAGCAATTATTTGAGAACATGTCTGCTGAAACCAAGTGCTCCAAGATTTTCTGCATTTGAGAATGTCTTTATTTCGTCTTCATTCCTGAAAGATATTTTCTCTGGATGTAGAATTCTGGGTAGACAGTTACTTCCTTTCAGCACTTTACAAATGCTAATCTGTTTACTTCTGGCCTGTATGGTTTCTGATGAGAAATCCACAATCATTCCTAAAATTTTCCCTTATAAATCAAGAGTCATTTTTCTCTAGCTGCTTTCAAGATATTTTCTTTGTCTTTAGTTTTCATCAGTATGACTATGATGGACCTGGACATGGGTGTCTTTATCTCTTTTTGGACTCACAGAGCTTCTTGAATCTGTAGATTTATATCTTTCACCAAATTTTGGAAGTTTCTAGCCTATTCATTTATTTATTTATTTATTTTTGCACTGCATACCTCTTCTTTCTTTCTGGAATTGTGATGACATGAATGTTAGAACTTTTGGTATTGTCCCAAAGGTCTCAGAAGCCCTTCTAACTTTTTTTTCAATCTTTTTTTCTTTTCTCTGTTTTGTTTGGATTAGATAATTTCCATTAATACATCTTCAAGCTCAGTGACTCTTTCTTTGGGCATTTCCATTTGGCTATTGGATCCAACCAGTGACTTTTTATTTTAGTTACTATCTAATTCAAATATTTCCATTGGCTTCCTATACCTTGTATTTCTTTGATGAGATTTTTATCTTTCCGTTTATTCCAAAAGATTCACCTTACCTGTTGGAGTATTTTTGTAATAGCTGCTTTAAAGTCTGTGCCAGACAATCCCAACATCTTTGTCATCTCAGCTTTGATATCCATTGGATGTCTTTTCCCAAGTAAGTTGAGATTTTTATTACTCTTGTTTTGCTGAATAAATTGAATTTTATCCCAAACATTTTGAATATTATGTTATGAGACACTGGCCTTATTTAAGTCCTATGGAGAATGTTGATATTTTTGTTTCAGCAGGCAATCAATCCAGTTGGGTTCAGACCACACTTTCAACTAGCTTTCTGTAGGGTGAAGTTTCAGTGTCTTCAGATCAGTCACCCTATCCAGTGTAGAGTCTGTAGAGTCTTTCTTTAAGTTCTCAATGTCTATGATATGAGGTTAAGGGTAAAATCTGTGAATACACCAAACAAGGGTATGTACAGAAATTCATAAACAAATCAAGTAGGTCACTTTCCTAAGCTACTCCCTCTCTATAATCTCTCTGGTATTTTCTAGTATCCTCGGCTCCTCTTTTTGGTTCTCTGGCCAGAAATCTGGGGCTTTTTTTTTTGACCTGTTCTGCTATGTACTTCCCACACAATGGGACAAGCAGTGAGAGGTGAGAGGGAGAAAGTAAAACAACACGAGTGTGCACCATACTCTTGGGACACAGCTCCTTCAATCAGAAGTTTTCTCTCCTTCAGAGTTATAGGGTCTTGCAGGTCTCCATGACATCAATGCCATGGGGATATTTGATTGCTGAGGCACAAAAGAATAGAGAAAAGATAAGACAAACAGCAATGAGATTTTTCCTACTCTCTCTCTGAATGTTAGGAGACCCCTTCCAACTTTTCACAACAGAACTGCAGGAGGTCTATTGGAGCTTTCGCTCTTAATACCAATGCTCATTTCCAGGTTTCCAGCCATGTTGAATCCAGTCCTGAGAATACTGGAGGGAAAAAATAGTAAACACACTGCCAATTTGATATGACTTCGAATTCTACTCTTCTTCTCCAATCTGCTGGCTGTTACTTGCTTTTCAGAGTCCTCAAATAATTTCTCTCAGCATTCTGTCCAGTTTTTATGACTGCAATCACTGAGACATGTAAAATATTCTTATTTTATCTTACCCAACATATTTTACCACTCCACCCATGTCTTCACCCATAACTCTGTTTCAGAATCATATCTGGTGCTGCTTCTATTTCCTCAAGTTGTCACCATTGGTATTCAAACTCTAGTCACACACACACACACACACACACACATACACATACACGCCATCCCCATAAATACATTGAAATCGTTTAATAAGGCTTTATACAGGTGTCCATTATTCTTTTCTGCTAAAGTTTAATAGGAGGACAGTTCTGTTAATCTGTAGGGAAAAATTTCTGAATCCTAGTAAACCTCTTTGGTTATGTGATAGGCTGTCAGAAGTGACTTCTCACTCCTTTTTGTCAGCATGCGTGCCAAATTTTTCCTAAAATTGGTACCAATTTGTTCATGAAACGATAACCATACGAATCCTTCCTCCCTATCCCCCATATTAGAATGCATTGGCTCTAAGTCACACCATTACTGCCAGGAAATGTACTTTTCTAAGCTATGATTGTTTGCAAAATATGTGATTGTAGCCCAGAACTTGAAGACTTCCATGTCACTTCCTTCTGTCTAGGTATTTGACAAATTAATCACTCTGGATAGTTTGACTGAATGAACAGCCAGAATGCTGAGTCTTCTGAGATTAGGCAACTCAGAAGACTTTGGAACTTTTTTCAAGCAATGAAGATTCCTAAAATAGCTGATCTCATTATTTAAAAATCTTTACAAGGCAGCGATATTATCAGCTAGTAAATATTTTAAAAACTGGTCTCTTTGGATCCAGAATATTTGTTTTTATCCATTTTCTTTTAAAGAACATGACATATACAAAATCTCTTTATCATTGGTATCTTCAAATTTGGTTACCAAGTTACAGTATTTGCAGGACATTTGGAAATGTTTATAAATAGAATTTTTTGTGTCTCTAAGTAAACACAAGAGTAATAGCTAAAACAAAAACACATTTGTTGGCACAAAAAACAGTCATGTTTCATGTAGCTTTTCCTTTCTTAATTGGAAGAGAAAAATATAGAAATTGCAGAGTGGTTTGCATCCAGTTTCATAAACGGTGTTGGATGAATAATATTGGAAAATCAAGTTTATCTATAACTCGCTTGATGTTTAGCTTTTCTTCCACACATACACATGTTCATGATCATGGACTACTGATAGTTTGCCAATAGTAGAGAATGTTGATTTTATTTACTTAAAGCAGAATTTGCACAGTCATGTGCCACATAATGATGCCTCAGTCAAGAGGGCCGCATCTATGATGGTGGTCCCATAAGATTAATACCATAAAGCCTAGGTGTGTGGTAGGCTATCCCATCTAGGGTTGTGTAAGTACTCGTTGTGATGTTTGCACAACAATGAAATTGCCTAAGGATGCATTTCTCTGAACATATTCTTGTCGTTAAGCGATGTGTAACTATAAGGCTTGGGTAGAAACTCAGATTAAGACATGTTTTAGAATAATAGATAATAAATATTTTAGACATAGTTTAATATGTAGCTTGTTTTCCATCAAATTTAAAATTTGTCTGTAATGTATTTCATACTTCTTGAGATATTTACATGTTTTAAGGCCTATGCTAAATTTTGTCAGAGAGATTGAGACATGTGGCAGAGATTACTAATTCCTTACCCAATATTCGTTCTTATGTTGCTCCTTTTATTGTGGATTCCTGAAATTTTTAGGTGATGGTAATAGGCCCAGTGAGAAAATTTCCAGCATTGCATAAGGCTTCTGTGAAAGCTCCTAAATGTGTCTCTAATGGTAATTTCCTCTTTTACACTTGCTAATTTCTCCCTTCATCCTGCATGGATCGCATATCTAACTACTGGAGCTCCACCAAACATTTTATGCACAAAGAGAACTTGCAGATGGACACTACAAGATAAAGATGACAGAAGAGAAAAACATAAGGTGCCTAGGTCAATGTGGTCATTGTGATATGAAAATACAATGCTAGGATATAATTTGTTGTGAAGGAAAGGAAAAAAAATCTTACTTTATTGAAGTTATTGCTATTTTGTGTCTTTGTCATTATCAGCCAAAGAAATTTTCTAGCAGAGACAAGATATACAATGTATACCAGTGGTTGTTTTTCTATAACGCCACTTTCCTTTTTTGGAAAAGTTTTCTTTCTCTATTTCAACTATAGCCATGTGTCGCTTAATGACAGGGATACATTCTGAGAAATGCATTGTTAGGTGATTTCACTGTTGTGCAAACATCACAGAGCGTACTTACACAAACCTACATGGTATAGACTACCACACACTTAGGCTATATGGCACTAATCTTACGAGACCACTGTTGTACATGTGGTCCACTGTTGACCAAAATATCGTTATGTGGCACATGACTGTATATATATGTATATATATATTTGTAAACATACGTACACATGCACACACATATACATATATGAATGTGCAAATATTAGAAATCACGTCTTCACACCAATATCTCCAACACCAGTTCATTTCCACTAGGTGATGTTTTCATCCATTTCATATATATGTTTCTTCCTCCACAGTGAGAACCCTGGTCCTCAACAACATGAACGTAATTTTTAATTTGCTCAATCTATAGTCTAAAATAGCTTCAAAATACCTTCTCTCACACCACAACAAAATAACCTACTTTTAAAAGTCTGGGATTTATTCATATATTTATCACTACAAAGCCCACTCAAGAATGAGAGTGTATAGTCAAATACTATATTCATAGGTTAATTTGATCAGTTCTTTATTTTCCATTTTATTATGATTACTCTTTTTTAAAAAAGGAGAATTTTTTTCTTTAATATTTTTGTGGTCCAATAAGTCAATCTTTTCTTGCATTTGGATTTTTAGTCATAGAAAGCCTTTCCTTATACCCAAGTTATAGAGGAATCTACCCATGTTTTTTTCTAATACTAGTACAGATTCAATTTTTTTAGCATTTAAATTTATGATACTCTTGAAGTTTATTCTTTGTTATGATCTGACGAATGGATAGACTGTTGCGTTTCCAAAAGCTATATTGAAATGCCAACAACATTTATTAAAGAGACCATCTTTGTCCCAGTGATTTGATATAACATCTCTCTCATACACTAGACTTCTATTAGTAGTTGGGTCCATTTCTGGACTTTCGTTGAACCTAATTATTCATGTGCCAGTATCACATTGTCTTAATTTTAGAGGCTTTGTATTATATTTTACTATCTAATACAAATAGTCTCCATTAAAATGTCTTCCTTTTCAAGGTTTTCCAAGTGATTCTTATATTTTCAAAAATTTTTCCACACAAACTTTAGAATCAAATAGTCTAACTCATACAAAAGCTCATTGATGATATTATTAGGATCTTAACTAAATTTATAACTTAACTCAGGGAGTACTTATATCTTCATGTTGAGATATCCTAACCATGAAATAAAGGATGTCTTTTCATTTGTTCAAGTCTATTTTTGTGTCTTTTAGGAGTGTATGTTTCTTTTCATATAGGCTTTGAACGTTTCTCATTAAGTTAGTTTACAAATATTTTATATTTTTGTTAATTAAAATCAGGTTTTCTCCTACATTATAACATCTAAATTGTTATTGTTTGTGTTATAAATGCTAGTGATTTTTGACTGATTTATACACTGCTCTATTGCTGAATTATTTTATTACTTAAGATAAACATTGTCACTGATTCTCTAGAATTTTTCTTTTCCCAGTTAAACTATCATGGCATCTGCAAACAGAGAAAGCTTTACTTTTTCTTTCCTTATTTTTGTGCTTTTAATTGTTTTATCTCATGTAATTGCATTGGCTAATACCTTCAGAATAATGTTAGGTAGTAGTTTGTCTTGACATGAGTACAGCCAGGTTTGGCTGCTCCATTGACCTACAGCCACCAGCACAAAAAGAAATATAAAAGCTGCTTTCTGCGTGGTGGGAACTGGCCCTTCTCCCATGGAGATAGTCGCAACGTGTAAAAATTTCAAGGCCCTTGGGGCACCGCAGCCTGGAGCAGACTGGCCATCTGTGCCGGGTTGGGACGATAAGCAGGGTAAACAATGCACCTACACAACTACTGGGCTGGGACGACAGCCGGGGCACCGGAGTGGGGGGGGGTCCTCAGTGCACATACGCCACTGATAACCATTTGTGCATGGGAATGCTGGATGCTTGCTCTGAAAAAAGCTCTGTAACTGCTTACTCTGGAAATGATTGATGCTATAAAAAACTGCTAGAGACTGAGACCTGGTGAGAGTTCCACCTGTGGAAGGGACGCCTTGCCCAGGACGTGTGATCCTTGCCCAACCGTGTCCATTGACAGGGCTCTCCCGGCAGTGGGGCGTGGATGTTGTGAGTAATTGATTTACTGTGAAGTAATTGATCTGATGTGTTCTCTTTTTGGTCAACCTGGTGTTTCTCTTTCCGGTTGATTTGTGTCATTTCCCTTCAGTCGATCTGGTGTTTCCCTTTCCGATCAATCTGATGTTTTTTCCTCTCATTATATGACCTATTGGAATCTGCTGCTATCTCAGCCGATGTGGATGTTTTCCCTTTCCAGTCAAGCTGGTGTTTTTTCCCTCTTATTATTTGACCTATTCGGATCTGTTTGCGGACTATCGCCTTTACTATCCTTTATATAATAAAATATACCTTCAGTCCATTTGTTTGGAGTGGAAAGTTTCTTTTACGTCTACGATCGAATCCCCGAACCTCTCATAACATAGTTAATAGGTACCCTTGCCTTTTTTTCCTAGACCTTGTGGAATGCCTCTAAGTACTTACCCATTAATTAACCATCAGTTAAGATACTGGCTTTAGGACTGAGGTGCATATACACAGAAACATAATCAAAAATCTTCAAGCCAGCAACCCTTCTCATGCTTCAAATCTTTCTTACTTCCCCTTCTGCCGCATCTCTGCCTTGTCTTCTGCCTTCTCTTTTGCTTATAATTGCTCATTTGATTAGGTTGGTCCCACCTGGATGGCCCAGAATAATCTCATTAATTTAAGGTCAGGTAACACATAACCATAATTACAAATGCAATGTCTCTTTTACCATGTAAGGTAACACATTCAGTTGTATAACACCAGGAGATGAAAATCATGAGGGCCAAAATTCCACCTAACACAGGAAGCACCCTTCCATTCTTGCTTTTTCAAAGCAAAAGTTGAAGAGTTTCTATGAGAAATGGCCATCAGATATTGTCAAAGTTTTATTCAATATCTATGGAGATAATCATATGATCTTTCTCTTTAGACTTATTGAGTGAATTAAATTAATAAATTTCCAAATATTGCCTGATTCTTGCATTACTTTATAAAATCTGCCTTGTTATGGTATATTCTTTTCATAACATAATATTGAAGTCAGCTATGAATTTGTCAAAGACTTTTGGCACTGATATTCATAACAGATATTGGCAAGTAATATTCCTTTGGGCAGCTATCTGTGAAACAGGTACCCAGGTTACACTTGCTTTAGAAAAGTAATTTGGAAATTTGCTTTCATTTTTTGTGCTCTGAATCAATTTATGTAGCAGTGGAGCGACCAGATAGCTAAAGGTTCAGTGGAATTCCTAAATTAAACCATATGGGTGTGGTAAGTTCTCTTTCAGAATTTTTACTACATCTTCTGTGGAAATTGATAGGCTTAAGGTTCTTATATACATTGGGGTGAATTATGGTAAATTCTTTTATTTCAAATGAATTATCCGTTTAATGTAGGTTTTCAAATTTATTTATATACAGATGTGCAAATTGTCTATTGTGATTTTTCAGATTTTCCTTTGTATCAATAGTTATTTCCTACTTGTTTTGTTTATTAGCGTCCTCCTTTTTAAAAGTTAAATTGATAGCTGCATTTTTTTCTCTTATTGATTCTTTTCAAGGAAATAGCATTCTTTAAAACAGAATTCTACTACGCTTTTTCTGTTTTCTACCTCATTAATTTCTGCTTTTATTTTTACTATTTCCTTCTTATGCTCCATTTTTATTTACTCTGATGCTCATTTACTAGCTGTGTTTGTCAGGTCAGCATTCTCCAGAGAAACAGAACCAATCAACCAACCAACAGAACCATCTCTTATAAATAAAGAGGTGTATTATAAGGAATTGGCTCACGTGACTATGGAGGCTGAGAAATCCCAAGATTCACAGTTAGCAAACTGGAGAAGCAGGAGAGTCAATGGTGTAAGTTTCAGTTCAAAATCCAGAAGACTCCAGACCCATGAAGAGCTGATCAGTTCAAGTCTGAAGGCAAGAAAAGACCAGCTCAACAGTCAGGCAGGAGGATTCCCTACGACTAGCTGGAGGGTCTCCTTTTTATTCTATTCAGGCCTTCAACTGATTGGATGAGAGCCACCTACAGTAGAGATGACAATCTGCTTTACTCAGTCTATCAATTTAAATGTTCATCTTATCCAAAAAAATCTCTTGTAGACACACTCAGAATAATGTTTGACCAAATACCTGAGCTACCTATGGCACAGTTAACTATATACATAAAATTAATCATCACAGGAATTTAAGTCATTTATTTTTATTTTTTTAATTTTTTATTGATGCAGATATTTGGGGCTATAAATTTTCCTCAGATCACTGCTTTAAATCTATTTTTAATTCAGATATGTTGTATTCTTATTAAATTTTTCAGATGTTTTCTATTCTCTTGGTATTTTCTTTCACTGAAGTGTTGGCTAATAGAATTCTTCACATTTCCAAGTGGAATGGCTTTTTGTTTCTTTGTTTTACTTTTAATTTTGAGTTTTATTGTATTGTAATCAGTGAGTGTTATCTGTAATATGTCTATTTTATGTCTACTAATCTTTCCTGTGGTATATACGATCATTTTTTGTTTGTGAATGTCCCATGTGTACTTGAGAAGATAGTGCATTCTCTATTATCAGGATATTTTGCTTGATATACATTCAAAATAGATACTTGATTGATTATGCTGTTGACGTTTTTTCATACTTAATAAATTTTATCCTCTTGATCTGTTTTGTATTGAGAGTTGTAATGTTAAACTCTCCTATGTGTGTTTCTATTTCTTTTTGCCTTTCTTACAGTTTTTGTTTTATACAGAAAATTGTTGGGCTACTTAAGGTTCAGATATTTATGACAGTTATATCTTCACTTTGAAATTTGGCTTTCAGCATGATAAAATGTCTTGCTTTGTCTTGCTTAACGAATTTTGCCTTAACTTCTAACTTGTGGAATTACAGCCTCTGCTTTCTTACTGGTTTCACATGCAGTGTAAATGTTTGTCCACTCTCACTTTTAGCCTTTTTGAATGGCTGCATTTAAGTACTTGTATACACTGTGGATTTGAGCTTTGCTCTATAAGACCCTTTGAAAATCTCTTCTTTTTTTTTTCAGCTGTATTGAAATATAATTGACAAATAAAATTGTAAGATATTTAAAGTATACTTTGTGATGATTTGATACATGTATAGGTTGTGAAAGGATTCCCCCCACCAAGTTGATTAACACTTCCATCACTTCACATATCTCACAAATTTACCTTCTTTTTGCTATTCTCTTAGAAAACTTCAATTGTATGAAACAGTATTATCAATTATAGTCACCATGTTTTACATTAGATCCTCAGGCCTTATTCATCTTGTAATTGAAACTCTCTTCTTTTAATGGGTGAGTTAAGCCCACTCACATTCATTGATATGACTGGTGTGCTTGGTCTTAATTCAGCCACATTATCTTATGTTGTTGTTACTGTGCTTATTTTATTTTATTTTATTTTATTTTATTTTATTTTATTTTATTTTATTTTATTCTGAGGAAGACTGGCCCTGGGCTAACATCCATGCTCATCTTCCTCTACTTTATATGGGACCCCGCCACAGCATGGCTCCACAAGAAGTGTGTCAGTGCGCGCCCAGGATCCGAACTGGTGAACCCCGGGCCGCTGCAGCAGAGCACGCACACTTAACCACTTGCGCCACCTGGCCCGCCCCATTATTACTGAGCTTATTATGTTACAGTTACCATGTTTTTTTTTGTCTACTTAGTGTGTTCTCTTGATTTTTTAAAAAACTTCTTTTGGTGATTTAATAAGTTTATTTTCTGTTCTACTGGTTACCTTTATGTTGGTACATTTTATAGAGTGAATTCACTTTTTTTATACTTAACCTTTTAATATATGGCATATTTGTTTTAAATCATGTCTTTTGATTCCTATCTATTACCTCTAAATATCAATTATTTTATGCTATTTTCCTTGTTCTCGCCATTCTCTTTCAATTATTTGATTATATTCTTTCTATTTTTTCAGAATATAGAACATTTATATATTATTTTTTGAGCATGATTATTGTCTTGTTTTTGTCTTAGTTTAACAATTAAACATATAACATTCACATTATTCCTTTTACAAATTTTCCTGGTTATCTTTTGGTTTGATAATATTTACCCTCTAAAACATCCTTAGGCAGGATACATATGTACTGTGTTCCCTCAGTTCTCATGCATTTGAAACTTTTTCTTTTAATGACTTCGTTACTTAAAGGAGAGCTTGGCTGTTTATAATATCCATGGTTCATACTTTCTTTCCTTACATTTCTTGAAAATGTTGATCCACTGTTGCCTTACTTTATAGGTCATCTTTGACAAGTGCACTTGTCAAAGTGCACTGCTATTATAATTCTTTGGCCTAGGTAAGTTATTTTGTGCTTTTTCCTGGAGTACCTGAAAAATTTTTTTTTATCTTTAAATCTTTAAAGCCAAATTGTTTTATTAGAATAGGTCTTGGAGTTGATTGTTTTGAGTCAATTGCTCATGGTGCCTAGTTGGCCATTTCAATGTTTAGATTTAGATTGCTGTTTATTTACAGAAATTTTTCTTGGAAGATATTTTAAAACATTAGTGTTCCCCCTTTTTTTTTAATTTTCTTATCTGTTCTTCAGGGACTCTAATTATATAAATCTGTGATCTTCTTTGATTGTGCTTCATTTAAGACATTGTCTCTCTGGCACTTTTATTTCTTTTTTATCTCATTTTTATTCTCTTGTTTGTGTCTGACTTTTTATCAATAACATCTAAATAATTTTCATTTGAATCTATCAGTTATTGCATATGATTTGATTCTTAAATAAAGATTATTACTATTTTATAGTTTTTATAATAGCAAGTATATCTAAAATAAAAATTAAAGTATGTTTTCCATTTGAAAAATGTAAAAATTAAATATTGTAAATATATCAAGCCAGAATGGTTTTTGTTTTTAATCTCGTTGTATGTGCTTGTCTTTTGCATATGGATATAGGTCTCTATTAATTTTTATTCATCTTTGAAGTTGCATATATTTAGCTGAACCTTGCTTGGTGTTGATCATTCTACAACTTTGTGTGTATGTGTTTGAAAAATATGTCATTTAAGTCTGCATATTCAATTATTTATTTTAGGAATTTCTCTAGTATCACTTTGAAGAGATATTTTTGTTCAATTGGGCATAGACTGAATTTTCTTTGTATTGCATACCAGTTTAGGCATGTCCGTTCTACTTTTTGTTTCATTATTGTAATCACTTTAGATTGTATATCCTTTATTCTGATGTCTTCTAGCTTAATTTATCTCTTCTTTTCTTATAATCATCTATATTAGCCCTATAGTTTCTTTATATACTCTATTATCATTTTATTAGAAAGCATATATTGTTAAAATATTTAAATGCTAAAATTTTGTTTTCTTGGCAATTTCTCTTTTGATATCTGTCCTTTCTGCGCTTTTGCTTAATTTTCTTTCTGTTTTTGTTTTGTAGTATCTATAGATTCTATGCATGTTTCTCATGATTATTTTTCATTTGTGGATTGGTCCACACTTTTGTGTGTGTGTGTGTGTGTGTGTGTGTGTGTGAGGAAGATCAGCCCTGAGCTAACATCCATGCTAATCCTCCTCTTTTTGCTGAGGAAGACCGGCTGTGAGCTAACATCCATTGCCAATCCTCCTCCTATTTTTCCCGAAAGCCCCCCGGGTAGATAGTTGTATGTCATAGTTGCACATTCTTCTGGTTGCGGTACGTGGGACGCGGCCTCAGCATGGCGGGAGAAGCGGTGCGCTGGTGGCACCTGTGAGCCTAACCCGGGCCGCCAGTAGCGGAGCGTGCACACTTAACCGCTAAGCCATGGGGCAGGTCCTGGTCCACTCTTCTTAAATACCAGTGTGGAATGAAGTCTCATGTAGTGGCAAAAACTATCTCACCAAATATATTATTCCCTTGGCCCCAGGAACACATGGCCTGTCTCTTCCAGGGAGTTTAGAGGTTCGCTGTGTTAGGGACTCCCAGTGTGCTTTGATCAGTTATGTTTTTGCTTCTTTATGCTCTTCCCCCTGAGCCTCCAGAAGGGGTTTCAGGCAAGGACACTGAGTTGTAGACATGAACAATAGCATGTCAGAATTTTTTTTGCTCCTCAGCAACATATCACTTGACATTCAGCAATAGCAATCTGGATTGTTAACAGGGGATTTTTTTTTTTTTTTAATTTTTATACAACCCATCCACGCTTTTAAATCTCAGTGCATTAATGAAATCATCATTAGACAGACTATTTGGAGCTATTGAACTTATTTTAGGAAAACCCAAAATAAAATTCTCAACTCTAGATTTTAGGAAAAAAATTCTTTCCATAAATGAAGTTCAAACAAATATCTGGTGTTTAGAAGGATAATTTATAGCTGTTTATCATTGTATAGTTTGAGGATATACATAGATAGATATGTAAAATATCAATTATATGTATTGGGGATATACATAATTTCTTATATATTTACTATTAATAATGATACATGATTGTACATTATAATATATATTAACTTGATGACTAAGCTCTTTTCTTACCTTTTAATTCTTATTTTCTGGTTAGTTTTGAAGGAGAGAAATGAAATATATATATATTTATATGTGTGTATATATATACAGTTATGCCCCACATAATATATATATATACACACACACACAGTTATGCCCAGCATAATGATGTTTCGGACCCCATAAATGATGATGTTCCCATTAGATTAGTACCATCTAGTCTAGGTGTGTAGTAGGCTATACCATCTAGGTTTGTGTAAGTATATTCTATGATGTTTCCACAACAGAAATTGCCTAACGACAAATTTCTCAGAATGTATCCCTGTCATTAAATGAGCCATGACTTTAGTGTTTTTTCCTTTCATTTTGCCCTCCACTCCTTAATCATGGAGAATTTTTCATTAAAGTAAAATAATCACTAAATCTTTTTAAATCCACTACTTTCTCAGAATCTTTAAAATGTGAAATACATAGCTTATTAAACAAGGTTTTTCCTCGGTCACAGCTTACCTTTCTGAACTCAACTCTTAAATATATCTTTCCTAATTTATGCTCTTTAGTGCACCATGAATAATAAAAAACTATATCTGTATCTACATATAACATCTACATATATTGTTTTCTCCCCTAACCATATTGTTCCTTTGGCCTACAATGCCTCACTCCTCCCTTACTTACCTCTTGGAGAAATATTAGGTTTTAATTCATCCTTCCACAATAGTCAAGAGACTCATGTCTACCCTTTATGTTTCCATCATATATTGTCCATCAGTAATCATTAGATTGTCTTACTATATCATCACTTTTTTAAACTTATTTATCCCTTTAGGTTTTGTAAATTCTTTTGAAACAGAGTCCATCATTATGCCACACATATAGTAGGCAGTCAATAAATGTTCTTTAGATAAATAATTATTGAGTTTAGTTGGACAAATAAAATAATTGACATGAATTCAAATGGAGATGTGGAGATAGTCTCTTTGTTCAACTCTGGTACACATCCTTTCTAACGTACTGTACCATGAATAATAACAGCTATGTTTTCCATTTTTGCCTTTAACTATATTGTTCTTTGGTTTACAATACTCTCTTCTCCCTCGTCTACCCAATGGAGAATTTTCAGGTTTTTATTTCACCCTTTAAGTCATATAAAAAAGATTAGCATGTGCCAGGAAGGAGAAATGCTTGTAGGTCATCTTAAAAACCAAATTAAAAAAATAACTTTTATATTTTTAAGAATTTGATAAGACTCTTATATTTAAGAATCACACAATTAATTATTCTATTTAATTTTTTTAAGAAGCCATTCAAATTGATTGCAGGTGTCTCACAGACCAAATACTTAGTTAACTGATTTACTGTTTCATCCTTCAAAGAATTTATATAACAATTTGTGTAATCTCCAGACCATAGTACCATCAAAAACAATAAATTATAGTCCACAATGAAGAAATAATACTATATACAAAAATAATATGCCAAATATTTTTTATTAAAAATAATTCCTACTGGCTGAGACAAACACTTACATACCTATACTATACCTTATAAACCAAAATAATTCCTTCTGTCATTTAAAAATAGATTAATCAAAAACATTTGATCTAAAATGCTTCCTCCTTCAATTTTAGCACTGGTAGAACATTGAGTAGTCACATTAAGAAGATACAAATTCAAAACTCAATTATGAAAAAGATATTTAATAGAATGAAACAATTCTACACAGCATTGCAAACAACATTTATTAATGAAACATGTTAGAATATTTGTAGTGCGATTCATAAATGGAAATGCGCAGCATACTACTCTAGTCATAATGTATAACAGCTGTGGCTTTGTGAAATGAGTGGGTACCTTCCATAGTATAAAATAGAGAACAATATAAATGACTAATTCAAATCAACGTGGTGTACATGGCATGTCACAGTGGGAATCTTGATCTTCTACCTGGATTGTTTGTCTAAGACTCCCATTTTCTGTTCTGTGAATGATGCTGAAGATAATTTGAGACTAATTATTAGCCCTGTCAATGGCAATTCTCTTACAATGATCAACCATATTTTCTCTTTTAAAAAAATCTTTTCTTGGATAATGACAATGAAAGTAAGGAGACTTCAGACTGTTTCCTGGTTTCTTTGTTCCCAAGAGTGTTTTTCTTCCCCTTGAAGAAACCAAGAATCACTTAGTCACAGATAAAAGTTTAGATTTTATTTGCACTGAAAATAGATGATGAGGGTGAAAACAGAAGACTAATGTGGCAAAGTGTATAGGGAAAGAACTCAGATCTAATCATTATTTTATTTTATTAAATGAACTTGAAGTAGTGTAGAGGCAAGTATATCAGCACTAAACGATTTAGCTGGACTAATATTTACTAATGTGTTATCTTGCTTTTTCTTACGCCATATTTCAGCCATCTTAAAGAGTAACATGCATAATAACCTCATAAATGCAAGCTTTAAACTTTGTTACTTATTTGAGATAGATTTCTGAAAATGAATTGATCAATTTACAGCAGATGCAAGATTTTCACGTGATTTTAACAATTATCATTATTAAATAATTTGTATCTATACTGTATTTAAATTTTACAGGATTAACAATTTTCTGCTAAAATAATCTCCTTAAATTTTAATGTCCATTTTACAATTGACTCCCGAGGTACAATGCGGTACTAAATATGTATAACCGTTAAAATTAATCTAAGCTTCCTTCAGGAGACCAACTTTCTTCTGGTATATTTGGAGTATCTGGTTAGAAGATTATCTGGAGAGAAAGTGTGGTTAAGATAAATATACTTATCTTAATAAAATAGGGATCCTATGCATACCACAAAGTATCATATGTTAGAATCTTTAGTGAAGTAGCATTAGGCTCATTGAAAGTCACTGGTACATAAATAATTGGGATTAATAATTAGAAAAATCAGCCTCATTGATATACTATTGAGGTAAACAACTTATTCTATAGTCACTGACTTTGTTACCAAAATGAGTTGAGTGAAGAAAAAATGCAGAGAGAACAATTGAAGCACATGTACTGTGAAACTTGACCTCTATGGAATACGAGGATTTGGTATATAGCTCATCAATAAAACATGAGAATGTTCTTGGGTAGAAAAATTGTAGGCTGGAACCCAAAGGCGATTGCCGGAATCCCGTGTAAACTCATAAATTAAAGATGCTATACCATTTTTTTCTTTTGTTTCTTTTATCAAATGCTTTCCACACTTTACCCCATGGCATGCAAAATCATAGAAATAAAAAACAGAAATTATTTTGTACACCTATTTTTTTCAAAAGTGCAGCTTTCTATTCTCGTTATTGTAACAAAGCATGAAATCCACCTAGAACTATTACGGTCTTGTCAAAAATATTCAAGAAGCAAATTTGAATAGGCTATCAATGTACAAAGTTGGGATGTTTTAAGAATCCTTAAAAATAAATGCAGCGGATTAAAACATGTCAAGTATGTTTAAATCCGTGAGTTTATTGTTGATATTAAGAAACAACAGCAACAAAAACCTGATTGGCCACCTTTGGAAGAAAATAAATAATCAACTCACTACTTTAAAAATTAGTAAGGAAAAAAATATTTTCTAGATTTTCTACCAGAATTGTACTTTAGATTAAACTAAAAGTTGATAATAGAAGTGATGAAAATACCAGCTATGAATTAGTTTTTTTCACCCACTGAATGTGTCAAACCTGAATCTGATCATGCCCCTATATCTAACTACAAATTTACAAGAAATACAGGAGCAGAAAAATGTGTTAAATGACATCATTGGGAACGCAATTGGCAAAATTCAGAGTATGGGAAACAGGACAAATATTCTAGTTTTTTTAAGCCACAACAATAACAACAGCATAAAAGCAGAGGGGAGATGATTAAGATTTAAAGGGAGATGCCAACAAATAAACCAATCACAAGATATAAAACTCATTTGTATCCTGAAAAACCTTATTTAAAATCATAAGACCATCGATGCAATGTGAATACTACGTGGGTATTTGAGGATATTAAAGAATCATTATGAGTTTTTAGGTGTAAAATGATATTTTGGATATGTTTTTTAAATTTTTTAATGTTATCTTTTAGTTATGTAATAAAATATTTACAGATATAATAATAGTTTACCTGGGAGTTGATTCAACATTATTTTGGAGGGGTGCAAGGGGCTATAGGTCAAAAGGAGATTGGTTGGGAAATTGATCATTTTTGTGGCTTGATGATGGGTATAAGGGATTCATCATATTATATTTCTTCTCTTTATTTTTGTATAGGTTTGAAATTGTCCACAATAAAATTTTAAGAAATAAAGAGAACACTTGTATCCTTAGATCTTAGAGAGGTCTGAGAACAACATAATGTGTGGGGAATGAAGCCACTTCTGCCCTGTGAGCACTTACAGACCTCAAGATGCTGGAGCCCCAGGGAAGAAGAAGACCCAAGGCCTCAAGTACCACCAGTGAAGAGTTGGAAAGCAGAACCCCACAAAAAACTACAACCCTCAACCAAAAGATGAAGTGAAAAAAGTACATCCATCAGGAAAAGTTGGCAGCAAAGAAATGAGATTGCTCTGTCTTGCCCTAAATATGAATGTGTATAGGGGGACAAGATAAAAGATACCAAAGGAAGCTAGCAGAAGGTGTTATGTTCTGCAGGATAACTTTCACTAGTCAGTGAATTGAAAAAAGAATGGGGAGATTATTACATATTCAACAAAATTCAAGAGAAGAGACAAATTGTGTAGTGAGTTGTCAGGTTGGGTCTGAACAAATCAAGCATAAAAATAATTAAGATAATTGGGAAAATATGATTATGGGCTGGGAATTAGATGATACTGAGGAATTGTTAATTTTTAAATGTGCTAATAGGACATGTTGTGTGAGAACGTATCTGTACTTTTAGAGATGCGTATTGAAGTAGCTAGTGTTGATAAAGCATATTTGAAGTATGCTTTACAAATGTGCTGCTTAGAGTGTGGTCCCTAGACCAGCAGCAGTGGCTTCGCCTGGGACTTATTAGAAATGCAGAATCTCTGTGGCCACCACAGACTTATTGAATGAGTATTTGCATTCCAAGAAGATTCCCAACTGATTTTTATGGACATTAAAATTTTAGAAATTTTGATTTAAAAACTGCAACAAAGAAAGGGGCTGGCCCAGTGGCACAGAGGTTAAGTATGCTTGGGCGGACCAGGATTCACAGGTTCAGATCCCGAGTGTGCACCGACGCACCATTGGTCGAAGCCATGCTGTGGCGGCGTCCCATATAAAACAGAAGAAGATGGGCACGGATGTTAGCCCAGGGCCAGTCTTCCTCAGCAAAAAAGAGGAGACTGGCACTGGATGTTAGCTCAGGGCTAGCCTTCCTCACAAAAAAGAAAAAAAAAAAACTGCAATGAAGGAAAAAAAAGACAAAAAAGATAAATGAAGACAAGGTGACCATTTTCATAAGTGTTGAGTTTGGAAAGGACACACAGGATTCATTGTACCATTATTTTTACTTTTTTTAAAGATTTTATTTATTTATTTTTCCCCCCAAAGCCCCAGTAGATAGTTGTATGTCATAGCTGCACATCCTTCTAGTTGCTGTATGTGGGACGCGGCCTCAGCATGGCCAGAGAAGCAGTGCGTCGGTGCGCGCCCGGGATCCGAACCCAGGCCGCCAGCAGCGGAGCACGCGCACTTAACCGCTAAGCCACGGGGCCGGCCCCATTATTTTTACTTTTGAATGCTTTGGGTATTTTCATAATTAAACCTAAAAATAAAAAAAGAGAGATAACACAAAATTCAAAGTCCAACAGACAAATTTGCATAATTTCTTTTGTATCTATTCTTGCTCTATCTCTGAGTTCTAAAATTCAATTCTACTCTACTGATGTTAAAGAGAAATATGTTGGTGCCCTCCTTAAACAAAAGAGTGTAATGGAAGGCAGAAAATTCTGATAAATAAGATTAATTTTCCTGAAATTTATGATAAACTGGAAAATTATGTTATCAAATACCCAGAATGTTCAGCATTAATGTATGAACACAAGTTGTGGTTTATGATAATATAATTATGTTTAAAACATAACTATAAAAAATAGAATATATTTTATTACACAGCCTGGCAAGAATAAATATTAAATTATACTGTATTTGATGATTATAGAATCAAAGAAGTAGTAATCATTGAAACAGGCATAGCTAACAATGACTTAGATGTTTCTTAAAGTTGTCAGAAAATAACGATCAGATTGCATTTTTGTTTATAGAGATAATTGTGAGAAAAAACTATTTTTCTATATTATGACAACAATAGAAAAAAATTGCACGTAGTTTGAAAAGCTGTAGAAATATAATACAAAGTTAAATTGAAAGTGAAAAAATTGATAATTTCCATGCATGTGGTATATAAATATTACATTTTGAAGCAGCAGAGCTATAAAATAACTACAGGATTTTCAGGCTAATTCATATGCAAACTAGTATGACCAACATTATTCTTAGGCATATTCAAATTTTCAACAAAATTAGGAAAAAACAGAGGACAAAATCATTTTGCATATACATCTGTAAATGCATTTTCTGGATGATATTCTAAACTTATCCTCATGTTTCTTTGTGTTTGAAAATACTATTTTGTTCATAATATTTTTTAAAGATTATTTTGATAAAGTAAATATTTTCCCAGGAAATTTTCTACTTTTCCCTCCAAGTAACATTATGAACATATTTACAGAAAGTTACCAATAAACTCTATATTCATGAAATTAATGGACAAATCAGAGGCAGGAGTATTAATTGAATCTTCTAGATTAGCAGTTAGTTTTTATTTTTTACTGTAAAGACACTACACTTTTATTGAAGAACTCCAAGATCTTCAGTTTTTGTGTGTTATATTTATTGATATTTTATGTACTAGAAGTTAAAACTGAGAATTTTTTCAAAATATTTTTATTGAGGTAACATTGGATTATAACATTGTATAAATTTCAGGTGTACATCATTATATTTCTATTTCTGTGTAGATTACATCATGTTCATGAACCAAAGACTAATTATCATCTGTCACCACACACATGTGCCCTTTTACTCCTTTTGCGTTCCCTCCCTTCCCCTCCAGTAACCACCACTCCAATCTTTCTATATATGTGTTTGTTTGTTGTTTTTATCTTCCACTTATGAGGGGAATCATATAGTATTTGACTTTCTTCATCTGACTTATTTCACTTGGCATAATACCCTCAAGGTACATCCATGTTGTCACGAATGGCAAGATGCCATTTTTTTTATCGCTGAGTAGTATTCCATTGAGTATATATACCACATCTTCTTTATCTCTTCATCCATTGATGGTCACTTAAGTTGTTTCTAAGTCTTGGCTATTGTGAATAATGCTACAATGAATGTAGGAGTGTAAATATCTTATATATAAAGAACTCATACAACTCAATAACAAAAAAAACAAACAACCCAATTAAAAAATGGGCAAAGGATCTGAACAGACATTTTTACAAAGGAGATATATAGATGACCAACAAGCACATGAAAAGACGTTCAACATCACTAAATATTATGGAAATGCACATCAAAACTACAATGAGATATCACCTCACACCCATCTGAAAGGCTGTAATTAACAAGACAAGAAATAACAAGTGTTGGAGAGGATGTGGAGAGAAGGGAACTCTCATACACTGCTGGTGGGAATGTAGACCGGTACAGCCACTATGGAAAACAGTGTGGAGATTCCTCAAGAAATTAAGAATAAAACTACCATACGATCCAGCTATTCCACTGCTGGGTATATATCCAAAGAACGTGAAAACACCAATGCGTAAAGATACATGCACCCCTGTGTTCATTGCAGCGTTATTCACAATAGCCAAGACTTGGAAGCAACCTAAGTGCCCATCAAGGGATGAATGGATAAAGAAGAAGTGGTATATATACACAATGGAATACTACTCAGCCATAAGAAAGGATGAAATCCAGCCATTTGTGACAACATGGATGGACATTGAGGGTATTATGCAAAGTGAAATAAGTCAGAGGGAGAAGGTCAAATACTGTATGATCTCACTCATTAAGTAGTAGATAATAACAACAACAAACAAACACATAGAGACAGAGATTGGATTGGTGGTTACCAGAGGGGAAGGGGGAGGGAGGAGGGTGAAAGGGATAATTAGACACGTGTGTGGTGATGGATTGTAATTAGTATTTGGGTGGTGAACACGAGAGCATGTTGTATTCCATGCAGAAATAGAAGTATAATGATGTACACGTGAAATTTATACAATGTTATAAACCAATGTTACCGCAATAAGCAAACAAAAAATAAAATAAGATAAAATTACAATAAGAAGCCCATTACATATAAATCTAAATAACTTATTGTTAAGAATAATGGCTATATTTTCAAGAAGAAAAATATTAAGGAGCAAAATGACATTATTTTACATTTTTATAAATCTCTTTAATATCTCAATAGAAGATAGCTGGATTCTCACATCTATTTCTGCATTCAATTGGTTGTGATACCACAGGAGGTGCATAGTCTAGAAAACTTCACTTGTAAAATGATGAGGATGAAAAAAGGCAGTGATGTCACAGTATTATTAGGAACATTGTTTTGGCTTTATGGACCCCCAGGAGTCCCTAAACCTCACATTGAAAATGATGTTCTAATTTAATTCTGGATCATATATTGTTTTGAACCAAAGGATCAGTTCAAGCATTTCCTAGATGGATTAAAAGTCATGATTATGTTGAAACAGCCAATTATATTTCTTAGTTAGAGAAACACATCTTTTAATACTTCACTTGATCATTGAGCAAATTTCTATCTGGTAACTGTTTTCTAACAGGCATTGGATAATGGAACGGTGGTTCAAAAATGAGTGAATGTTTCCATAAACCCTTTCCTCAACATTCCCTCTGTGGATTTATAATCTGATCAGAAATACCCACAAGTAATGCGATACCAAGTCATGATCAATGTTGTCATATCTAGGTACAAAATGTGACAAAGATATACATAAGGAGAGCGTATGCTCCTTTTTGAGTGGAGCAGTATGGAAGAATGTGGAGGAAGGCTTCTCAAAGTAGTGAGAGCTGAGCTAATAAGACCAATAACAAATTTGGAAGACAATAGTTAGAAAGATGAGGCGGAGTGGAGGTGTAAAAAGGAAAAGATGAGCCTGCAAACGTACCTTAGTAAATAATGCAGCATAGTGCCTCTGGGGAAATACAAGAAATTCACCATGGCTGGATCATAGAATTCCAGGAACATGGAATGATGAGATGGAACAGAGAAGAGACAGGAGATACCACTAATGGGCTAAGAGAAGGCCAGAACAGATAGACTGCTGCAAGTGGTGTTCACAAGTTAGAACATTCTGGGGTTTCACTAAAGAATTTTATCTATTTATTGAAGCATAATATAAATACAGAAGTATATACAGCTCTATGAATTGGGCTTCTATGTACATTTTGATATATGTCTTTTAGTGAACATTTGAACACATTCTGTTGGAACTATACCTTGAAGGGGAAATTTTGAGTCATGGGCTCTGAATATGTTCAATTTTAGCGGGTCCTGATAGTTTGCCAAAGTAGTTATACCAGTTCTTCTGCATCTTCAACAATACATGATATGATCAATATTTTTCAGTTTAGTGATACTGGGTGATTTACAGTGATTATTCATTATAATTTTAATTTGCATTTCTGTAATAATTAGTGGGTTGAGCATCCATTTTGTATGTTAAAACAGGCATTTGGATGCCCACTCTGGGAAGTGTCTGTTGAAGCCTTTGTTGATTTTTCTGTTGGGCTGTCTGCCTTTTTCTTACAAGTTTGCAGTACTTTGCATATTCCTTTCTCAGATATACATTGTTGGAATAACTTCTACAACTATGTTCATTCTCTCTTAATGGATATTTGATTAATGAGTTATTAATTCTAGTATAGATCAATTTATTGATTTTTTCTTTACATCTGGCACATATGTCTATTTTTAGAAATCTTTGCCCACTTGGAAGTCATGAAGATACGTTTCCAGTTGTCTACTAAAATTACATTGCTTTATGGTCATGTTTAAATACACATCTATATGGAATTCACTTTCGTGTGCTGTGTGCGATAGGGTTTTGATACATTTTTTTTCTTTATGGAAAACTATTGACAAGGCCCCATTTCTTGAAATAACCACTCTCTTCCCACTTTATTGCAGAGTCACTTTTTTCATAAAATGTATTCATATATGTGTGAGGTCTCTTTCTGGACTCTGTATTCTCTTCCATTGGTTTATTTGTCTCTTTGCACCAGTATCATACTCTATTAATTACTATAGCTATATAATAAAACTCCATATCAAGTAGTGTCAGTCTCCAGTTTTCTTCTTCTTTTTCCAGACTGCTTTAGCTATTCTTGTCCATTTGCATTTCTGTATAATTTAAATTTTTTTTGTTGTGTTAAAATACCTATAGCAAAATTTACCATCTTAACCATTTTTAAATACAAAGTTCAGTGGTATTAAGTACATTCATATTGTTATGCAATTATCACCACCATCTATCTCCAGAACTCTTTTCATCTTGCAAACTGAAACTCTATACCCAGTAACAACAACTCCCCATTCTCTCCTCCTCCTAGCCCTTGGCAACCGTATTGTACTTTCTGTTTCTATGATTTTAACTACTCTAGGCACCTCGTATAAGTGAAACCGTACAGTATTTGTCCTTTTGTCATGGGCTTATTTAACTTAGCATAATGGCCTCAAGGCTCATCTGTGTTGTAGCATAGGTCAGAATTTCCTTCCTTTTTAAGACTAAATAATATTCTTTTTTATATATATGCCCCATTTTGCTTACTTGTTCAGCTTCAACATTGTAGCTGTTGCGAATAATGTTGCTATAAACACAGTTTTACAGACATCTCTTTCAGAATGTGCTTTCAATTCTTTTGAGTATACACCCAGGAGTGCTGGATTATATGATAATTCTATATTTGAAATTTTGAGGAAGCACCATATTGTTTTCCACAAAGCTGTACCATTTTCATTCCCACAAATAGTTCACGAGGATTTCAATTTCTCCACGTTCTCATGAACACTTGTGATTTCCTGTTGTGTTTTTGGTTTTATTTTTGTTTTATAGTACCCATCTTAATGAGTATTAGGTGGTATGTCACGGTTTTGATGTGCATTCCCAAATGATTAGTGATGTTGAGCGTCTTTCCATGTGTTTGTTGTCCATTCATATATCTTCTTTGGAGAAAGGTCTGTTTAAGTCATCTGCCCATTTCTGAATTGGCTTGTTTGTTTTATTGTTGGATCCCACAAGCTGCACGCAAGTTGCACATGCACGTACAACACGTGCACGTCTGCCTGCCCCAGGACTCGAGGTGGGAGATGGGTACTTGTTGTTGAGCAGAAAACTTAAATTGACCAAAATTTACAGTCCAATCCTTCTCTTGGAATTTGCAAGCCTTCGATGGATTCCAGAGTCCCACATATCTACATTAAATGGCTTCTGCCACTGCAGTTATTGTCTAGGTAGCAGATAGATTCCTGTTGCTTCCTACTCTGCCGTCTTCCTCAAGTATATATATATTCTTTGTTTTCAAATGCTATTGATGCTGGCTCAATACAAGGTTGACATGAGGGAAGCCATATTGTAGAAAAGAAACCATATTGTAACTTTGAATGACCTCTGATTAACTAACCCAGACATGCTCTATAAATCTTATGGCCCCTCCCAGCTGTAAGTTGATAACTTTGTTCTTTGAGTTCCTTAGGAATGTGATGACCCCCAGGCAGAGTCTATGCTGATAGCCATCATCAATGACAACTGAAAGATCAGGGTATAAAGCATTGCTCCGGTCTCTGATGCATATCAAGTAAGACAAAAGACTATCAGGACCTAAGACCAGATGGATACCCCGACCCTGAGACCAGATGCTTCCACCACCCGGAGACCAGCCCCCTATATAACTGGCCTGTAGTCTTTGTTCTGTAAGATGGTTCTTTTGGACATTTGTCAGTCTTCTTCCCCCTTGCCAGCAAGCTGCAATAAAAAGCCCTTTCTCTCCTACCTCCTTGCCTCTTGACTATTGGCACATCTTGTGGTGGGCAGACGACACTCCCTTGGGCAGTAACACTATATCTAGTGTTTTTTTTTTTTTTTTGGTGAGGAAGATCGGCCCTGAGCCAACATCTGCCAATCCTCCTCTTTTTGCTCAGGAAGATTGGCCCTGGGCTAACATCCATGCTAATCTTCCTCTACTTAATATGGGACGCTGCCACCGCGTGGGTTAACAAGTGGTGCGTCGGTGCACGCCCGGGATCCAAACCGACGAACCCTGGGCCACCACAGTGGAGCGCACGCACCCAACCACTTGCACCACCAGGCCGGCACCTATATCTACTTTTTGTAGATGATCAATATTTTTCTTTCTTTTAATGTTTTATGTTATTGATGAGTCTGTAATTTTCTTTTCTTATATTGTCAGGTTTTAAAATCAATAATTTCCTGGCCTCGTATGAAGAGTTTGGAAATGCTCCTAATTTTCCCATTCTTTGGAACCGTTTGTAAAATATTTGTAAATATTTAGAATAATTCATAAGTAAAGCCATGGGCTTGGGATATTCTTTGTGGGAAAAGTTTTTTTTAATGCACTCAATTACTTTAGTACATATCGGCTTGTCAGATTTTCATTTTCTGTCAGATTTCCTGTGCCTTTTTCTTTGACAATCTTGTCCATTTCATTCAAAATGTCAAAATTAACGCCTCAAAAATTGTTCTCAATAACTTCTTGTTATTTTTTGATGTCCATAACATCTCTATGGATGTCCTCTTTTTTATTCCTGATATTGGTAACTTAAATTTCTGTGTTCTCTCTCTCCCTCTTCTTTCTCTCTCTGTGTCTTTCTCACTTCTCCAGCTACTTCTGACTAAAACCAACCCACTTGGGCTCTTCAGTAACTCTTGAAACAATGTAGCTGCTCTCATCTTTCTCAATTCAGTTGCAACTGGCAGGAGCCTCTTCCTCCGGAGCTTCCTCAAAAGTAAGACCAGCCCCCGGCTCCTTTTTGCTTGCAAATGCTTGCCCCTTTTTGATATGTATATCGGGTCATTCAAATTTCCGCTGAAAAACCAACTTCTAATAAGATATTCTGTTACCACTCACTATATCCAAATTAGAACTTCCTTTCTCCATTCCTCTCCAGCCTGTCACCCAGTAACTGTGTTTCCTTTGGTTTTTTGACAGTACTGGTCTCTGCTTGAAATTATCTTGATATTCCATTTATATATTCCTTTGCTCTCTAACTCCCAAAGCAAGAAGATATACTCTGTAAAAGTAGGGATGTTGTTTGTCCCTAAGGCCTAGAACATTGCCACACACAGAAAACACACTCAAAATTATTTGTTCTTGAATAAAATAATGAACTATTGAAGCGAGATTGATCTATTGGTTTACAATTATCTGACTCTTTGTCACATATAAATTATTCAACTAGAAATATATAGAAAGCCAATAAAATAACTTTTGAAATATAGAAAAGCTTAATAACATATTTTTTAGTATGCCTTTCTTATTGAAAATGTTTAGAAGGGAGAAAAATTATATAAGCACATGAAAATTTTTACAGCTGCATCTTTCTAGATCAATGATTCTCAAATTCTCTTTTTTCTTCCCCAATAAGGTCTTCAATTTTTCTCAGAACAATTCTCCAAAAAATAGAAATTTAATATATGTAATATTAGAGTTCTCCTTCTGCATAAGACACAGAAAGTTTCAAAAATGTTGCCCCTAACTAACAAATGAGAAAGAAAGAGATAAAATACAAAATAGCTACTCTCCTTGGACCCTTCAGAGAGGTGAAACTTCAAGGTAACCAAGTAACATACATATCAAAGAAGGGCGGCACCTGGAAGGAGAGAGGAGACACAGGGCTAGTCTCACTTTTGAGGAAGCGTGGAAGGAAGAGGCTCCTTGCCAGTTGCAACTGAAGTGGGTAAGACAGAACCAGCTACATTTTTCAAGAGTTGCTAAAGAGCAAATGTGGGTTCGTTTCAGTCCGAAATAGCTGAAGAAGTAGGAATGAGACAGAGGGAAAGAAGAGAGAGAGAGGACATACCTTTATAAAAATCTGTAGACAAGAGAAAGACAACTGAGAAAGCACAGAAGGAAAGGCTGGATTGTAATGAGGTAGGTGAGAAGTAATAATAGATAACGTTAGATAGGTGGGGCCAGATCATATGTGTCCTGAAGGTAAATGTGGGGTCTGGAGAGTTTCAGCAAATTTGTAACTGCATAAAATACAAAAAAAGGTCAGGTAAATGAAGGGACTCACGAGTACACAGAATACTGGAAGATACACCAGAAAATCAACAGTACTTTTCTCTGGGTGGTAAGATTACAGATTTTGGTTCCCTTTCATAATATTCTGTATTATCCTAATTTTTTACAATAAAATATTACATTATAATTAGGAAACAACTTTATAAATAGGAATACATAGATAAAATTATTAATAACTGTGAATGCTGAACACTATTTTGTAAACATTGTATAAGACTATTTAGAAAGTTAAATTTCACAATATCTTTATGTCAAAATGAAATTAATTCTGAAAATCTCAAAGATATTTACACCTTCTACATACTACATTAATAGTAAGTTTTATATACCTATGTAGAATCTTTTTACAGTGATATCTATTCATCTGAAATTATTTGTATTCAGCTAATTAAAGATAATAATAGATGATACAATATAGAAAATTATTACTAGTCTGATTAGTTTAATGAGAACCAAAGTAATCAAATCCTATACAAGCAGGAGAAGAAGGAAAAAGCAATAACACAAACAAATTACAAACATAGAGCTTCTGATTATTTCTTATAGTCTTTTAAACAAAGTGCTGTTATTACTACTGAAAGTCACATGCAGATATTAAACACCCATGAATCTAGTTCCATCATTAAGATATGACCTTCAAGGAGGCTGTGGCGGCAGCCTGGATGCGCCACTGGGGCAGAAGCCAGACTCATCAGTGTGCATGGAGGAGGAGGCCAGGGGACATGGATCTCATCACCCAAGGACACCAAGGAGAAGGCGGGACGGGGAGTGCGGGTAAGCTCAAGCTCTGATTCCTGACGTAAGGGATGAGGGGAGCATGGGCGTCAAGGTGTCACGGATCGGATTCCTCAGCTATGAGGAGGCCAGGCGCTGGGGAGAATTACAGACGTAGAGCTGAAACCACTGAAAGATAACTTCAAGGAGACCTGCAGGCGCTTATATTACAAGGGCCAGCTCTGTGTCATCAAGGAAGGACTTGGAGATGACTCCTCCAGAAGTTGCTGAGGTGGTTTACTGTTCTTTGGTGGAACATCCAAAGGACTGCACTTCAGTAACTTAATGGTTGGACTTGTCCTTCTTACAAGAGTCAAAGATGAAGAGAAAGCAAAATAATAAATTTTTAGTCTTACTGCAAGCAAATCTGGGAGCTATGTCGTGTGGGAAGAAATGGAAAGAATGCTCCAGGTGGTGGATGGTAAAGTCCCAAATATTCTCAGGAAGTGTTTCTTAGAGGTGAAAAGGTAAACTGAAAATTTAAATATTGGCTTCTTCCAAACAAAGATGCTTTAACCTTCTCTCTTTGGCTACTGTCTGGAGATACACATATCCTCACTGATGATAGTGATGCTCCCACTTTCTACCAAATTCTGGATGGAGTCACACATTTGGAGGAATCAGACATCATTGATCTGGAGAAATGCTATTGGTTGCTGAAGGCTCAATCCCCTACTGGACAATTTAATTTAGAGACATTTGGCCCTTTGATTTCACCACCTATTCGGCCATCTCTAAGTGAAGGTTTGTTTAACGTTTTTGATGAAAATCGTGACAATCACATAGACTTTAAGGAGATACCTTGTGAGTTATCAGCCTGTTGCAGGGGACCCTGGATGAAAGAAAAAAATTTTGCTTCAAGGTGTTTGATGTTGACCATGATGGAGTTCTCTCCAGGATTCAACTGAGAGACATGGTGGTTGCACTTGTAGAGGTCTGGAAGGACAACCACACCAGTGATATCCTGGAATTACGTACAGATCTCTCTGACATTGTAGAAGGCACATTGAATGCACATGACACCACAAAGATGGGTCATCTTACTCTAGAAGACTATCGGATCTGGAGTGTGAAAAATGTTCTTGCCAATGAATTTCTGAATATCCTTTTCCAGATATCACATAGTTCTGGGGTTAAGACCAGCTCCTCCAGAAGAGGAAGGACAAAGTTTTAGGTTGTTTCCGTATCTTGGCTATTGTGAATAGTGCTGCAATGAACATGGGAGTGTAGCCATCTCTTCAAGATAGTGATTTCATTTCCTTTAGATATAGAGTAGTCCCCCCTTAACCACAGGTGATAAGTTCCAAGACACCCAGTGGATCCCTGACACCTTGGATTGTACTGAACCTTATATATACTATGTTTTTTGTCTATACATTCATACCTATGATAAAGATTAATTTATAAATTAGGCACAGTAAGAGATTAACAGCAATAACTTCTCTTTGGCATATCCAAACTGCCCGCAGCACTACTCTTGCGCTTTGGGGCTATTATTAAGTAAAATAAGGGTTACTTGAACACAAGCACTGCAATACCGAGACAGTTAATCTGATAACCAAGAGGGCTACTAAGTGACTAACAGAAGTACTATATACAACGTGGATATGCTTGACAAAGAGATGATTCTCAATCCAGTGGGATGGAGCTGGCCAGCCCAAGATTTTATCACATTACTCAGAATGGCAGAAAATTTAAAACTTACGAATTTTTTTATTTCTGGAATTTTCCATTTAATATTTTCAAACTGCGGTTGACGCCACATAACTGAAACCGTGGAAAGTGAAGCCTCAGATAACGAGGGAGTACTGTAGACCCAGAAGCAGGATTACTGGATCATATGGTAGTTTAATTTTTAATTTCTTGAGAGACCCTCATACTGTTTTCCATAGTGACTATACTAATTTGCATCCCCACCAACGGTGTACAGGAGTTCCCTTTTCTCCACATCCTTGCCAGCATTTGTTATCTCTTGTCTTTTTGATGATGGACGTCCTGACAGGTATGAGTTGGTATTTCGTGGTTTTGATTTGTATTTCCCTGATGATTGATGATGTTGAGCACTTTTTCATGTACCTGTTGGCCATTTGTATGTCTTCTTTGGAAGGATGTCTATTTGGGACATTTGCCCATTTTTTAATCGGGTGATGTGTTTTTTTGCTGTTGAGGTGTATGAGTTCCTTGCATGTTTTGGATATTAGCCCCTTATCGGATATGTGGTTTGCAAATAGTTTCTCCATTTCCATAGGTTGCCTGTTCATTTTGTTGATGGTTGCACTGTTGACACATTTTACATTCACATACCCACACATATGTATGCCTCTGATGGAATTTGTAAATTTTTTACAAAATCGAGAAAAAAAAGATATGACCTTCTTAAGTATTATAATGTTGTAAAACTATTACCTCTTTTGTTGCCTGGGACAAAAAATGATGATTTTAATACTAACCTTAGTCCACATGAGAAACTGTTTTTCAAGTGGACTATTTCAGCAGATTACTTTCCTATAGTAAAACTTTACCAAGTGAGAGCCTTATAAGGGTTAAAAAAGAAACAAAGGGATTATATAGGAGGAGGGAACCTTGTGCTCAGCAACGTTACAGCTGAAAGTGTTCAAATCAGTTGGAATATCTGGATCTCATCACTGTTTTTAGGATGTAATTCCTTTGTGGTGAGATAGTGGTGACAATGTAATCAACGTAATCAAAGGATGAACAATGTCTGGGCTCACGCATACCTGTCTATGTGCCCAGTTGTCTTCGTTTCTGGGAGCTTAATTTGATGGTGGTTGTCAGGTGTTCACAATGTTAGATAGACTATACACAATTTACACCCTCTTCAAGAGTTTGATGAAAACCGGTGCAATTCTTGCCCAAATCTTCTTAAAAAAAAAAAACCCAAACACATTTCACTTCGACAGCCCATTTAGAGATCTATAGCAGATGGAATCCACTTTCACATTTTCTTTGCAATGTGACACTGGGAATACTATTTTCTTCCCTTGGGGGAGAAACATGCATAATACTTACTTATAATTTGATATTACAATGACATTTGGAACCAATTATACAGTTAATTATAAAATATTTCTATATTATGTGTTTACAAAACCATAAATAATAACTTAGTTCAATATTGTATATATTTGTCTGATTGTTCACCAACAATATACTTCTTAGCATAAGGTGGGAACCACAGATATTATTTTCAGGGACAAGACTTTCCAGTCCTAACAGATTCAGTTTGATATTTCTATCAAATAAACTAGGAATAAAACAATTTACAATAAATCAATTATTTCCTCTTCTAAGATTACTGATAACATAAATCCAGTAAGAAGATGGTTCAAGTTTCTAGCACATTTCTCTCATCTCACATATTTTTAGATAAATAGGACTATAATTGATAGTAATAATAAGTTTGTTAATGATTACCAGAACAGCTGGATGGAAAATATGACTTCATTATATGTAAGATAGTCTTTTAGGACATAGAGATAGTGATATATATTTAAATGTAGATATAGATACATAGCATACATATATATATATCTATGCATACAATCTATAGATATAGTATATTCAGGATGGCACCAGAATGGCACATTCTATTGTTCTGGAGCTGTTCTGAAATGCACTTATTTAACACGAGTACTCTTGGCACAAAGGGCATTATTTTCTGTCCTGAGAAAAAAAGGATTTGCTAATACTTCCTTTTACAGCCATTCAAAATTTTGGCATTCCCACCCTTCAGTAAATATTTTGAAAATTTTATAATTTTCTGCAGGAGATATTGCCAGTGACAAAAAATTGAAGTCTGACAATGTGTTAAAGTTAACTATTCTTCAAATTCATCTTCCCATTTACCTTTTAAATTGATGTTTCTCAAAAAAGAAAATATGCTAATTCCTTTTTTTTCCTTCCCAAATCCCCAGTGCATGGTTGTATATCATAATTGTAAGTGCTTCTAGTTCTTCTATGTGAGCCACCGCCACAGCATGGCTACTGACAGACGAGTGGTGTGGTTCCAAGGCCAGGAAGCAAATCCTAGCTGCTGAAGCAGTGCAAGCGCTGAACTTTAACAACTAGACCATCAGGGCTGGCCCGAAAATATGCTAATTCTTATATCACTTTTTCTACTGTATGGGCCAACTATATTTTAAAAATAAAATAAAATAATTTTATTTTTTTTTACTATATTCCTACATAATGTGTGTTGTACCTTCATACTTTCTTTCCATTCTGCTAGTGATATGTTTTTTTAAACATTGAGTATTTAGACTTTAGATATTTGCATTATGCAAGATAATCCATACAACGGCTAGGTACTTAATTTTATTACCATTGAATAAAATTTTCCTAATTTTATACTGTAGTTATTTCAGGAAACAGAAATGAGGAAGAGGAAAGTGAATTTGAAATGTAAAGAGAGGACCAACCTGGCATTTTTCATCAGATTTCATATTTGGGTTACTCAATGGGACAGATTATACTGTAATAACAAAAATCTGCTTCCAGGAAGTTTAATCTTTGCTTCTGCATTATCTCGTCTCTTTTAATCCCATCTAGCTTATTTTTCATATCAGAAATTGTATTTCTCATCTCTTGAAGTTCACTTTGGGTTATTTTTATATCCTCCATGTCTCTCTCTGGGATGTTGATGCTTTCCTTTACCCTTTGGAACCTATGGAAATTAGTTACAATAACTGTTTGAATGTCTTACTGGTTATACCATCTGCATTGTTTTTCAGTCTATTTCTATTGACTGATTTTTCTCCTTATTATGGGTTATATTTTTCTTCTGCTTTGCAGCCCTTGTAATTTTAGATTGCATGTAAGATATTGTGAATTTTACTTTATTGTTTGATGGATATTTTTGTATTATTTAAAATATTTTTCAACTTTGTTCTAGGAGTAGTTAAGAAATAGTTGGACCATTCTGAGGCTCGCTTGTAAGCTTTATTGAGGTGCAACTGAAACGGAATTTAGTTTAGAGCTAATTTGGCCCCACTACTAAGGCTATACCCATTGAATACTCTATTGGTATTGAATATCCTAGTTGATGCTGCACGTATTAAATAATATCAAATTATATTTGTATAATTCTTAAAGCAATGAATGTAAAATTTATAAAACCATGTTTTCTTCTAATAACTGTAGTATTTTAAAGCATCTAAATATTTCATCCATATGAAATTTATTTTGTTAGTAAATATGAAAAAAGGATTCAGCATTATTTTTTACAGATCACCAAGGATTTGTTCTAACACCAGCATTTTACTGTATTGTACAAAACATTATGCCACTGGTTTTTAGGGGAGTTATCATTGTAATTAACAGCCTTATACTATCCATTGCCCTGTGCTGCTTGTTCTTCAATGTATAAAAATCATTGTTTAATATATTTTGTCCTTTTTCAGTTGTTTAAGCCAGGAGAGTAAATCTAGTCCATATTATTCCATCTTGGCCAGAAGCACAAGTCTTAAGTGAAATTTAATACCAACGAAATAGTTCCAAATTTTGCTAGCAGATTCATCGTTGGTTGTTAGCATATCTTCCCACTCCTGATTCACCTATCTCCTACTCATTATTAAAGCTTTGCAATAAGCAAAACTTCCACCAGAGTTCTTCCTAACATGTAAGCATATTTCTAATCTATTGGTATAAATACTCTCTAATTATCCATTATTTTGTCCTTTTTGATTAGATGTTGATTTCTATATTTTTTTCTAATAGTTCACAGAAATTTCTATCAGTAACAACAACAATAGAAATGACAATAAAAATCACCTTGGGGAACCAAATTTATATCACACTACCAACTTTTTATTTTGCTCCATAAAAACTCTACAAAATACAACCACTATCTATCATCAGCATGATTAGAATGAAAACAAGGGATTCTAATCTTAAAAAGATTATTATTATTATTTAACTTAATAAATTTAACATGATAAAAGAATTTCTCACAGCATCACCCTTAATTTCCTCAACGTAGACTAATATTTGGAGACTTTTGCTTTCAGTTATATGAGACTAAGGACTCTATCATTCATCTCTGCAGCCTGGTATGTGCGTAATGCTTGGCAAAGGCAGATTTTCAAAAATTGTTAAATAGATGATATGATTCATATGATCAGTCTGCAGTTCTTAAAACTTTAAATTCTCTAATTCTAAGAGAAAGTCAGATAAATTTTAGAGGAATTTCCAAATCATGCTAAGGTGCCAGCCTTCATTTCTTCGTCTGAGAGAAATAGGGTAGAAATAGATGGCTCTAAACTCCTTCCAGGCTCTCCAGGCTTCTGTGTCTTTTATATGTCAATGATTTTAATCCTTACCATTTTCAATATTTGCTCAACTATTTGAGGTGATCCATTCTCTTATTAAAATTACAGTTTTTATATACAGCACAATGAATATAATAACAAAATAACTTATTGATAAATTATAATATCCATAGCATCGATTTAATCTGATTTCCATGAAATGAGCATAAGTCATAACTGCAAAAATATTAATTCATCTAATAAGGAGTAGGATATTTACACAAGATTGACTAAAACATTTCTCTTGATGCTTAAAGGTAGTTTTCCTAGAGGATAGTACCTGGGAAGACAGTGAAAAAATGGAATCTTGACATTTAATTCCAAAACAAAGAAAGATTCCACATATAAGGTATTTTGGAAAACCAATTCATCATTATAGATTCAGATGAATAGTTGTATATACGAGATGTCTTTAATGTAACTAAATTATAAAAAAATACTTTTTTAGAATAGAAGCAACTGCTTTACATTCTACGGATGGAAAAATATAAAATGTGAGTTCACTGAAAATTTGCCTCATTGCCCTCTGATAGTTCACGCCTGCCCAATCCATAGGGCCCCAGTTAAGAACTATTCTATCATCTATACATCAGAGGAGAAAGTGCCTGTGTGCTATGTTGATAGTCACTCTAAACAAATATTTATACAGTTGAGATCAGAGATATAAAATGTCAGTTCCAAATCCACCCATGATGGCACATATACCAGACAGATGACAAAGTCTGGCTCAGGTTATAAAGGCTTGTGAAATACTTGAATCATATTTTGCAACCCTTGAAAGAATTCAAGTTGGAGATTAGCAGAAACCAGGCTCAGTTCTGTCCATAATCCCCTTTATCTGTCTTCTAGCCAACAAAATGAAAACCTTAAAGCCAAACTGACAAATAGAGTGTGAAGGACCTTCTACTGAATATAAGAAAAAACTGAAACTGCTATATATAGAAATTATCTTTTATATTGCTATTATTGTTGTTGTTGTTAATTGTAGAAATAATGAAATAAACATCTCAATGACACTATTTTGCTGGATTCTTTGTTATACGTAACATTCAGTAAATTAATTCCCTTCAGTTTACACTGGGCATATAACATGAACACATGTGCAAAGAATAGAAATGAGCCTCTGTAAAGACACATGCATCTGTGATGCAGAAATCTATTATTGTAAGTCCAGGCAATCGGATCCATTAAGTTGTCAAAGTGTTTTAGGGCAGTCTGTCTGCTAGAAGTAAAACTTAGAAGAAGTAAATCAAAGAAAAAAAGGAGAGATGATGTTAGTTAGATATAAAGTATAAGATTATTCCATGCACATGGGACAGGCTGGAACTCTGCATGAAGTTGCATGCAGGAAAAGCAGTACTAGTGACAATGTTCTCACTGAACATAGATATTTCAAGAAGGGCAAAGAGTATATTGAATGTAAGACTCATAACATTCAAGTTAATTGTACAAGGAAAAAAAGAAAGAAAGAAAGGAAGAAGCTTTCAGTCAATACAATAGGATGAACTGATATTGGAAGTCCTTCCTCCCAATCGAAACACATAGTCATGTTGCCTAAAACGTAGCAACATACAAAAAGCAAATGGACAAACAACAAATGAACAAACCTACAAAAAAAATGAGCGGGGAGAAATCCCCAGTCCCAGGATTTAAGGGAAAAAACAAATTCAACATTAAGGTAGTGAGTAGGAGATGTAGCCAAGAAATTTAAGAGGGATTGGAAAGAGCACACCTTGTTTTTTGAGGGCTGGGTTTAGTCATGTTGTTTTCTCAAAAAGAAAATAGATGCCAGAAGACAATAGAATAATATCTTCAAAGTACTGAGGACATATAACTGTCCAAACTAAAACTCTCTACCTGGTTAAAAAGTCACTCAAGAAAAAGCAGTAAATAAAGACATTTTCATTCATGGAGAGAAAAAGAGGGATTACCACACACAAACTATATCTGAAAAAGATAATTAGAGCAGTGGTGGCAGCTGTTGGAATTATATGGGGAGCATTCAAAAATATTCTGATGCCTGAATCCAGTACCTTGAGACTTTTTATTTAATTGATCTGGAGTGGTGCTTGAATACTGGGAGTTTTTTAAATTTCTCACATGATTCTCATGCGTTTTAGCCAAGACTGGAGAACATTGTACCAAGAATTCTCTTCAGTAAGAAATAAAATAAACACAAAAAGAAGAAGTGGGCTACATTGAACAGTGATGAGCAAAGAAATTAGTAATCTGGGGATGAATTTAAATAACTGTTGAGTGTAAAAAATATAATAGTAAATAGTGGGTAGGTACAAAGTAGAACTAAAACACTAGATAATATTGGAAAAGCAGAGTTAAAATGTTCGGGTCATGAACTGTTTAGGAAAAGATGAGATAATGATTAGTTTTAGACTTCATAAAGTTAAGAATGCATGTTCAAGTTTTCAGAAACCACTAAAAATGAATACTGCATATGTGATTCATAAAAAGGTACACCATAAAAAAAGAATGAAAAATGTGATTAAACAAGGATAACCCAGGAGAGGATAAAACGTGGGAAAATAAAGGAGAAATAAATCAACATAATACATTTGATTATAGAAACAATGAAAAAGATTTAAAAATTCCAGTTACATGCTGCTTACAGAAAACACATGCAAACCATTGTTAAGATGCAATGCCATACTTCAATCAAAAGAATTAATTATATATGTGATCAATGTTTTTCAGAATTACATATTTGGCATGATGATATATATACAAATTTTAAAAACTCAAAGCAATCATATATCATTTATGGATTCGTTTGAATATAGTCAAAATATTAAAGCACGGATTGGAAGTATTCATACCAAATTCATGATACCAGTTTTCCAAGAAAAGGGAAAACTGGAGTGAAACAGAGCATTGAGGAGAAAAAAGAAGACCTTGAATTAATCTATAATGCTTTACTTTGTGTGTATGTGCACATATACACACATACACACAAACATTCAAATAATAGGGGGAGCTTGAAAAATGAGCTTGGAAAAATGATTTTTGGGGATGGGATTATTATAAATATGACTTCATTATTTTGCTTTCCATTCCAAAATGGAGAATGAAATTCTTATTTCCACTACTGAATTCTATACCACAAATTTGAGATAACCACACCTAAGTGACTTGAAAAACTGTCATTCATCATATTACTTAATTTTTGTACCCTTTTTCATTGCTTCTCTCACAGTGTGATTCAGTGTACTCCACCACAATATTAATAAGACTTCAAACAATATAGGCATTTGTGCTGAAATTATAATTGTCTCATGCATACGTATATTGTGCAATGAGCTCACCTTGTGATTTCTATCCATTCTTCAATCAGAATCTAGAAATGAAAATTGGCTGTTATAGTTTAGTTAATGAGCCAATTATTTTACAGAACGTGCTAGTTATGCACAGCTTTTCTTTTGCTTAATTATGTTTTAAAATAATAGGCATTCATTTTATGTCTTTAATTGATGATCATCACACACACAGTTAGTTTGAAAATTCTTATCAATATGCTTGAAATGTATTTGTTTGAATCACTGGAATAAACTCTTTTGAATTTACTTCAAAGTATAATGTATTTTATAACTTTCTACCAAAAGTGGTATTTGTGTTTAGCTTTCCTGAAGACAATGACACATTTCCAAAACACAAAGTAATTGCATTAGAATTATTCCCACTATGAAGGCATTCAATATTCATGGGAAAAAATATTCTCACTTCCAGAAGAGAAGAAAAATAAGAGTAGAAATTTATTTAATGGCAAATTTGAAGATCAGAAATCAAAATCCAAACTCCAAGGTAAAAGAAAAGAGGTTAGTCATTATAGAGAGAAAGGCAAATAAAATGCAAAAATTATTACAACATATTTTGCTCAGGTACAAATAATATATAGTAAGTTGTAGCATCCATTATTGCATTATTTCTTAGCTTATTTTAACTAGAATTCATTGCAAATATTTAAACAAATTGAAAATGTCTAGAGTGGTAGAGGTCATATAATTTTTAGAGAATGTATTAAAATGTTGCTACAAAAGACTTAGTAAGACATATGCTTAGTTATTATTATTGAAAGATTACAAATCAGTTATGGGAATATACATTATCTCCAAATTTAAAATGAATGCTAATTTTATACACACATATATGCATCTTGGCATATTGCTTATTTAATGATTTTTTTTTTCTTTTGTAAACCAAGTAAAATCCCATGAAATCTAAGTCTGGTTGAAAAATTTAAATAAACATATTCTAGATATTTTTTCCAAGCACTAGAAAATGAAAACAATTTCCATTATTTGTCATTTTCCTTTAGAATCTCTCAGCTTCCTGAAAATGATTATGTTAAGATCGGAGAAATATCCCTAAGAAGCTACGTAGATCATGAGAATGGAAACCTACACAGTCTTCCGTGTAGAAAGAAAAAGAAAAAGTTTTCTTATCTGTCCATTTCAAGGTGCATCCAGGAATGCTCATTATAGAGAATTTTAAAATTGAGTAGACACCAGCTGTCATCTAGTCAGTCCCTCTGATTACTTGTCCATTCCACCCTAAGTATGTTGTTCTTAGAATTCAGAGGGGCCCTTTAATTCCCCCTCTGTTGACCACTTGCAACTTCAAATTTTTCCTACTTCATGGCATATCAGTGTTACTTTATTACATAAATATTTATTGAGTAACTACTATGTGTGTTAAGCACTGGGGATCAGAGATGAATGAATATTCATTTGTCTTTAAAGAAGACACAATCTAGTGGGGAGAGCAGAACTGCGAACAGATGAGTGCGTAAAGAGACAAAATTAAATCTTGTTTATTCAGAGGAAGAAGTCCCCATAAACAAGCAACAAGTAAAATCATGTCATTGTCCAAGAGATGGATTTGTGATTGCGAATGCACAAGCATGTTTATTTTATTAGCCATCAAACATTATCACCTATTACAATCACAAAGACTTTATGTCACACTAGAAAAAGATGTAATGCATGAAGTTGTCATATTCATTGAGTAAGGAAATGAGACAAAGGGAACAATGCAAAAAAGGAAATAAACAAGACAGCAGATTAAAGGTTTACTTTAACAGTTCTTACTCTTATTAATTTACTTTGACAAGTAGTATTCATTAATATTAGCATCTTTTCATCCATAATTTGAAATCAGACATTAAATATTTATATTACAAATATATTAAAGGCTGAATTCATTCACAAATTGGTAAAAATGGATCAGCACCATAGACCTACTTATCAGAAATAGAGTAGGTAGAATAATCAAACCCATTAATAGTTCTTTGTCAACCAAGGTGGACAGAGTTTTATTATGTAGAGGTCAGTCTTGGGCCAAAGGCTATTTAATATTTTCATCGATGACTTGGATGATAGAAAAATCTGTGAGCTTAGTAATTTACAGGTCTCTTTAGTTGGAAAGACTGATTAACACTTTGAATGTCAAGATCAAAATTCAACATGACCATAATACGACCTTGACAAATTGGAGAAGAGGTTTAAAACAACGCAATTCAATAAGACCACAGGTCAAATACAGACTTTAAAGGCATTGGAGAGGAAATGGAAATTATAATAATGCAGGTGATACCATGTTAGTGAGAGAGAGTGTGTGTGTGTGTGTAATATAGGATATCATAAATAATATTGAGTGAGACTTGAGTCAAGAATATAGCAATAGCTTTTAGTTTTTTTCTCTCTTGCCTTGGCACAGTGCTTATTCATTTATAAATGTTTTTTGTACATATTATCACAATTTGCTCAAGTTAAATCCTATATCCCTGCTAGTAAAATTAACTAATTCTAAGATATACAAATGAGAATGGTATAAAGGTATATTTATGATGGATGAATATTTATGAAATGACTTTGTAAGAGTGTCACGCATTACAAATACTATTTATCCATTTATCTTGTTAGTAACACATTAATTCATTCATTTATTCATTAATCATCAAATATCTATAGAGCTTCTACTATGTCCCAGGCACTGCATTAGGCGCTGGTAATACAAAGTTGGGAAAAGCAAGCGTTGTCCATATTCTCTTACAGCCTATAATTTAGTGAATAATTACTGACTCTAGTACATACAGACAGGGTACTATGAGTCATGTAACAGGGAGCCTTGTCCTTATCTGGAAAGATGAGGAAAGGCATCCCTGGTGGAATGTCTTCTCAACTGATGTACAAGGCAGGTAGGCTAAGGAGACCAGGGTAAAGAAGGAAGTATTTCTTGCAAAGGGGACAGCAAGTATTAAGAATTTGAGCTTCAAAAAAGGAAGGCTTGTTGTTGATATTATATTCTCAACGAATACAATGAAGTTTCTGTTTGTTAATACATTGCACAAAAATGGAATAAATTTCTGTAAAAATTAGGGGATGTATTTAGCATTAAAAATGTGCTGTGTGATATCAAGGACTTTAACATTGAGATGGGACTGGTAGCAAAGGTACACAATCAGAGGTTATCCTCTGGCGCAAGGGCTCTGCTGTACATCAAGGTCTCTGCTGAACTAGATATCCTGCTATAGACATCAAGATGCTGTTGAATGAGAAACAATGACTTCAAATAACAATTTCAAACTAAAACTCAGAAAGACAACTGCTCTGACATGATTTAAATTTGAGCTGCTTCTCAGATAGGCAATTTATATTTCAGGATAAACAGAAGCTGATATTGCTTTCTTTAATGATATCAGTGGTCCATTTTACTGTTAAATCTGGTTTAATATTTTCATTTTACAAATCTCTGACCTCAAAAACTCTCTAAGGGAGAAAAAGGGGAAAAGGATAGAACTATCTTGTTTAGTTCTATTACCTTGAATTTCAAATTCAAATGGAGTTGTGTGATTTCCACCGTTGCTGAAGTGGAAGCATGCACAGCGAATAGTGGTAATAGAGGAGACTGGTTCATTTTAATTGCCATATCTGATGGATCTCAAAGAAATTCAGGTAAAGCAAGTCTTTGCATAGTTCATAGTCAATTATTTATACTTAATGGAAGAACGCCAAAACCTAGAAAATTTTAAATGGTGAATAATCTAAAACATTCACATTTTTCCTTGACGTTTTCCTGAATTGTACAAACTAGATGATAAACACATTTGGGTTTTGGAAGGCAAATTTTGAAAATTTACTGGAGGCATTTTAAGAAATACCTTCACATTAAAATAATCTCCAAATATTTTAGGAAAACTCAAAATCTCTCCATAAATAATTCATACCTTAATTAATTATTATAATTGGTTCCAATGAATACTTAAATATTTCAGGAAGAGATAAAATATTAAGAATGTGACACTGCTTCTATGTCATTTAAGAGCTTTGGGAATACGGAATTTATTGCATTTTGCTACAACATTTTTATGTCCGTCTTCTCTTCCAGATTATGTGCTTCTTAAAAAACTAGACTGTGTACAGATCTAAGTTTGTTGCCTACACATGCAGCACTAGAGACCACAAGTGAAATATTAGTAGGTGATATTTTAGCAAACATTATAGGCAGAACTCTACCATAGATTCTAATACCATTGAATCCCCTTAAAGATTGTTTAAGACAGACTTCAACATCTAAGGTGCTTCTACCACACACCTGATGAATGATCATCGGCTTGTACTTGAATGTCTTCACTGAGAAGGAAATTGACATCATCTCAAAAGTAAGCTTATTCATTTTTGGGAAGCTCTAATTGTTAGAAAATTCACTATTAAATTAAAATCTATATTCTGCAATTTGCTGCATTTTCCTGTTTTTTAATTAGTAGCAACTTGATCTTTTTTGATTTTACAGCTTTCTATAGCAAAGTTGGCTTTCAGGCCCCTTGTCCCTTACTCATCTGTTTATAATTATTTTTATTAAAAGAAATGTATTATGAGCCGGCCTGGTGGTGTAGCAGTTAAGCGAGAGAGCTCTGCTTTGGCAGACAGGGTTCGCAGTTTCAGAATCCGGGAGTGGACCGATGCACCGCTTGTCAAGCCATGCTGTGGTGGCGTCCCATATAAAGTAGGGGAAGGTGGGCATGGATGTAAGCCCAGGGCCAGTTTTCCTCAGCAAAAAGAGGAGGATTGGCATCAGATGTTAGCTCAGGGCAAATCTTCTTCACACACACACACACACACACACAAAAGAAATGTATTATGGTATAACACATATAAAAATATACCAACTTAAGTGTACACTTCAGTGAATTTTGATAAATGTAAACATTTGTGTAATTTTTATTACCATCAAGGTAAACTACTTTCCTATCACCCAAAACAGTTCTCTCTTTCCCTTTTGCAGTCACTCTCCACTCCATACCTGGTACGCAACCACTGATAATGCTTTCTGTCACTATGGATTAATTTTACCTTTTCTAGAAATCCACACAAACACAAACATAAAGTACATACTCTTTTGTTTAGCTTCCTTTGCTCAACGTGATGTTTCTGAGATTCATCCATGCTGCATTATTATTATTCATTCCTTTTATTGCTGAGTGATATTCCATTGTACGGATATACCACAACTTGTTGCCCATTGAAATCTTGTTGAGCATTTGGGGGTGTATCCAGTTTTAGCTTTCGTGATTAACGGTGCTAATAAAATTTTGTGTACAAATTGGTGTGATATAAGTCTTTGTTTCTCTTGGGTAAATACCTAAGCATGTAACTGGTGGGTCATGTGTAACTGTGTACTTAACTTTATAAGGAATTGTCAAACTGTTTTCTAAAGTGATTGCCCATTCTACAAGGCCATTAGCAATGTATAAGGGTTCGTGTTTCTTTAGGTTCACGCCAAGACTTGGTATTATCTGTCATTAAAATTTTAGGCATTATAGTGGTAGGTAGTGGTATCTCATTATAATTGTAATTTGTACATCTTTGATGACTAATTATTTAGAGTACTTTTGCATATGCTTATTGGCTATTTGTATATCTTCTCTTTATTTTTAAGTGCCTGTTTATATTTTTTGCCATTTTTTCCCACTGAATTGTGTTTTTGTCTTTGAACTGTAAGTATTCTTTATTTATTCTGTATACAAGTTCTTTCCAGATATTGACATTGCAAATGATTTTCCAAGTGTGTGTCTTGCCTATTGATTTTCTTAACTTTGATTTTCAGAGAGTGAAGTTTTTAATTTTGATAAATTCTAAATTATCAATATTTTCTTTTATGTCTCATACATTTTTGTGTTATCTAAATGTTATTTTCTTGTGCTAAGATCACATATTTCCCTTTGTTTTCTTCTAGACATGTTATAGTTTGGTTATTTATGCTTAGATCTATGATCTAATTAGTTGTTTTCATAATGATTTCAGATAAAGGTTAAGGTAATTTTTTTCCATATAGATATCCAATCGTTCTGTTAGTCCTCTAAAGCAGTGCTAGCCGATAGAAATATAATACGAAACACACCATTTTATATTTTATAGTAGCCACATTGAAACTGTAAGAATAAAGACGTAAAATTATTTTTTATCATGTAGTTTATGCAAATGTGTATACACAAAATAATATCATTTCAACATGTAATCAATATAAAAAATATTAGTGAGATTAAGAAAAAAATTCAATAAAAAATAAACTGCAGAGGTTATAAATGGCATCCTACAAAGTAAAAGTGAAAATTGTTTGTTAATTATGAGAGAGAGCAGCTGAGAGAGAAGCAAAAAGACAAAGCTACCTAGAAGACACAGATTCTAAGTCACTAGAGGATAATAATGAAAAAGAAAAAGAAAATAGTATATAGTCAGAAACTTTATTAAGAGAAGCATATCACCCAGAAGAAGGGAGGTGGCAGTCCACATGGGATTAGACCACACCCAGAACGCTGTCTTTGCTTGACACCATTTAAAGACGTGTGTGCATTCTGCTTCCCTTCTCTTAAGGATCACAGTCCTTAGATGTCTGTTGCTGAATTTCTAAAAACACATGATTAATATATTTTGTTCAGTTTCCTAGTTATTAAAGAAGGGCAGAAGTCTCATAGTAGTTATTTCCTCATGAATAGAATCAGTGTGGAATTCAAGGTTCAGAGTTTCTTTTCAGTACTTTAAAGAAATCATTTTATATTTTTTTGGCTTACATTGCTTCTGACAAGTCTGCCATAATTCGTATCCTCATTTTACATACATAATGTGTCCTTTTTCTTTAGCTCCGCTTAGGATTTTCTTTTTATCACTGTTTTCAATAATTTGATTATGATGTGGTGGGAAGGTGATGTATATTGCTTGAAATTCTTTAATGTTTATCTATTACTTTAATAGTTTTCATCAAATTTGACATCTTTCATCACCAAAGATATACAGATGGCAAGCAAGCATATGAAAAGATGTTCAACATTATATGTCATTAGAGAATTGCAAATTGAAACAACAATAAGATATCACTACACATCTATTAGAATGGCCAAAATTCAGAACACTGACAATACCAAATGCTGACAAGGACGAGCAGCGATAGGAATTCTCATTCATTGCTGGTGGGAATGCAAAATGGTACAACCAATTTGGCAGACAGTTTGGCAGTTTCTTACAAACCTAAACATGCTCTTACTGAATGATCCATCAATCGTGCTCCCTAGTATTTACCCAAGTGAATTGAAAATTTATGTTCACACAAAAACCTGCACATGGATGTTTATAGCAGCTCTATTGAAAACTGACGAACCTTGGAAGCAAGCAAGATGCCATTCAGCAGGTGAATGGATAAATAAACTGTAGTACAGATTATGGAATTATGGAATATTATTATGGAATATTCAGATTATGGAATATTATTCAGTGCTCACAAGAAATGAGCTATCAAGCCATTAAAAGACATTGAGGAAACTTAAATGTATATTACTAAGAGAAAAAAAATCTATATAAAAAGGCTACATACTGTATGATTCCAGCTATATGACATTCTGGAAAAACTACAGAGACAGAAAAAGATTAGTGGTTACCAGTGGGGAGAAAGGGATGAATAGACAGAGCATAGAGGATTTTAGGGCAGTGAAAATATTCTATACGATACTGCAATGATGGGTACATGTCATTATACATTTGTCCAACCCCATAGAAGGTACAAGACCAAGAATGAACTGAACGCTATAGTAATCTGTGGGGTTTGGGGGATAATGATGTGTCAGTGTAGATTCACCAATTGTCACAAATGCACCATCCTTGTGTGGAATGCTAATAGTGGGGGGATAGTGAGTATGTGGAAACTCTCTGTTCTTTCTGCTCAATTTTGCTGTGAACATAAAACTTCTCTAAAAAATAAAGTTTATTTTTTAAAAAATGCTTTGACATTTTTTTCACCCATTGTATCTTGAAATTCCTTTTTCTCTCCTTCCATTTCTCCTTTCTATCTGAGACTTCAAATACATGCATGATTTACTTCTTGGTAATACTCCATAAGGAAGTGAACCTCAGTTTATTATTTTTAGACTCTTTTTCTCTTTATTTCAAAGACTTGGTATGAAAAAGAGATGTAAAATATTTCATTAATAATTTTTAGGAATCAGAATAATTATGATGATTCTCATAGTAGAGCAACTTATACATCTTTGTATAGTTGTGTATTGAATAGCACCCCTAAACAAGGGGAAGATTTTTTTTCTTTTTTTTTTTTTGGTGAGAAAGATTAGTCCTGAGCTAACATCTGTTGCCAATCCTCTTCTTTTTGCTGAGGAAGATTGGCCCTGGCTAACATCCGTGCCCATCTTCCTCTACTTTTATACGTAGGACAATTGCCACAGCCTGGCTTGATAGGCAGTGCATGGGTCCACGCCTGGGATCTGAACCTGCAAACCCCTGGCTGCCACCAAAGCTGAGCGCATGAACTTAACCACTACACCACCGGGCCAGCCCCAAGGAGAAGATTTTTTTAAACGCTTCTTACTCAGTGTTGCTTATTCTGGAAACCAGAATGTTGACTGGAGTTGTCAGTTAAGAATTCTTATATTTGAAAGGAATTTTTTAGCCACAGGACTTGATGGAAAATATAAAAATATCTATTGAGAATGATTTAATGAATATAATAAAATAGCATTACACTCTATATTATAATAGTAACTATTGTATGTGACAAGCTATAAACAATATGTGGTGGCATTTGATAATAATTACTAATACTTTCTGTATAGGAACTAGAGATATACCTACTAGTCAAGTCTTGGTTTTTCTCTTCTTTATTCTCTGCCGAGATTCTTTTACATGTTTATTGCAGTTCGTTCTATAAGAAAAGAGAGATGTTTCTTATATGAAAAAAATTCTTCAAAGTTAAGATCATAAATCACAGTGTTCCCATAAACTGGTCTCTAGGAAGTTGTTATTTTCTCCAATAACTTCATAATACTTACTAATATTTCCTCATTAACCTATATTTTTTTTCTTAATTTAACCGTTTTCTATCTCTTATTGAAATCTTGCTAACCACTGTTTATCAAGGTTCTTTCCAGGTGCTTATGCATTCACTATGATCATCCCCAAGCTCTTTTGGTAAAATAGATTTTGATGGCTCTTACATTTTTTCAGAAAAAGCAACTTTTAGATTGTTTGCAAGCTCTAAGTGGAAATACAAATACCATTCTTCTTATGTAAGAGTTTTAACAGTCAAACCATTGTATGCAATATTTATGGAGACCATAACAGCGTAAAGGTTATTCTTCCTCCAAATGCTGCCTGATAAATTCTTGAAAATGCATTACTGTTAATAAATTACTTCTTATCTTTCTTATCATGATGTAACTTCAATATCTCTGTTCCCAAATGTGGGATACATATATATATTCTGCTTCCCATGTCTGGGAACAGAAATATTGAAGTTACATCAAGATAAGAGATATATATATATATCATCTTACAATGATAGTCCAGGACCATTTAAATAAGTTCTTGCCTGTCGAAAGATTTAATCTCATATCACGTATATATGTATCTGTGTGTGTGTGTGTTGTCCAAGATGGCCTTAATGTTCCCCTCAGCCTGACTAAAGTTTAGACAGGTTTTGTACTAACTATAGGCCGGTAACCATTCTTTTCTTAGAGCATTTACTTTAGAAAACTTGCAATTGTATGTTCTTTCTCTGTCCTTTTCAGATGTAAATCTTCTCCCAGCCTCTTGCCAATTTAACAACACAGGTATATCTTTTTCAAGGACCTGGGAGTCAGAGAATCATCAGGCAAGATAGAGCCTCTATCTCCCAGTCTCTGTGGGAGGGTGGGAGCCTAACTTAGGTGGGTGACAATTAGCAAACACAGATGACCTAATCACGTTAACCAACCTCTCCTCTAAGTTCCTCCACTTCTTTTCCACTAGCTCATCCCAGTGCTTAAAAACTCACCCACCTTTTGTTTCAGAGGAGTTGAGTTCAGTTTCTCCCACCTCTATTGCAGTATTCTCTATTGAATAAAGTTTTCCTCCCCCAGTTAACTCCACCCAGCGCCGTTTTCTTCGATGAAATGTGAATGTGAGTATGTGTGCGTGTGTGTATAATATGTCTATACACACACATACACACGCATACATATATACCATACTTACCAGGGCCACTGTAGACCAATTTTGATTTATTTGTATTGTTTGCTTTCCTATAAATTGTTGCATTTACTTTTCCTGGAGAATATTAAAAATATTGCAAAAGAGGTTTTTCAATAACACAAAATTAATAAGAAAATTTTTTCATCAATCGTTAAAAAAAAACAGTTGCCCAAGATCTGAGCAAGTACAAGAAAGCTAAAATCGCCCATCTCTAAGCTGTTGATGACATTTGGCTATACAGAAAGTAGATTCTTCATTTAGTACCCCAGTGTCTAAGCAACAGAGAAAAAAATACTTATATTTAAAATGCATGTTGATTTATTTCTGTGACCTTCAAACATTTTTACAGTGATCCATAGTGAATATATTTTACACAGTGATCTAATATACATGTACATCCATACACACACACATCCATATATAAACAGACACGTGTATATAATTTTAAAATGTTCCACAATAGGGAACTTATTTTTACTTTGAGCAATGCATACCAATATTTTTCACTTTGATGCTTACTGCTACCAACTTATAATGCTCACCTTTACTACGAGCATTATACTGTATATTGTACGCTGATAGTGTCTTCTCAGTGCTCACCACTCCCAATTAAATTGATATCACAATCCCCTAAATAGTGGTCTACCTATAATTTGAAAATCACTGACATAGTGGAATTTAGAACTCATTTTTGGCATGGCCATAAAATATTGGTAACAAAAAATAAATAAATATATACTTTATACATAGACCAAACATTAAACGGTTGCTTTTCCCAGAGGAATGGTTTCACAGTGATTTCCTGGGGCTTTTGCCAATGGGGTTGGTTCTTGAAAAATCCTTTAGATCAAAGTGCAGACTATACCCTTAAATTAAGCAATCAGAGCAGTGCGAATTCTAATTTGCTAAAACACTTACAGTGGATTCTTGCAAGCAAAGGGTTCATTTACAAAATGGCAGCTGATGAACTCAGAGGGAAACTATGTTGGCTCAAAAACAAAACCACATATGCCTGAGGAATTATTGTTTTCACTAAGTTCTTCCTTCATGTGTTAATCATAGGGTGGGAAGTGATTCATATATCTCTCATTCTTTCTCTACTTTTTCGTGCCAAATTCCCTTAAGGTGGTTACAGAAATAGAAGAGATGTTTGTAGGGGAAAGATATGGAAAGTGAAAGCAGAACGGGCTTGGAATAATATAATGCTAAGTGCAATAAAAAAATTGGTTAAAAAATCTTCGTAAATTTTAAGTCATAGTCATGATAAACAGTAATAGCAATGAGACTGATAAGAGGATCTTGATAATCCTTTTTTTTCTTTTCAATAGTGATAACCAAAGAAGAAAAAGGAAAAATCACACTGAGATACAAATGGACAATTTGACATAACTATTTAAATCACTTGGAATTCAGAAAAAACTTATGTTCATGTCGATAACTGATTCATATTTTTTGTGAGGTCAGGAAAATAACATCAAAAGAAAAAAAATCCTTTGTGTGAGCAAAAAAATTTTCCATAAATAATTTTAGAATTATTATTGTTATAGATGATAATTTTTTTAAAAAGCCACCTTTTCTCACCAGCATATTGATGAGCCCTTTCGGAAATTGTTAATAGACAAAGATTTTGCAACGATTTCATCAAACCATTTTCCCCCTTTAATACAACTTTTTTTCTCTCTTTAGGGAATTGGAATGCAAGGAGAGATACATTCTCTTCAGTAACTTTCTGGTTACGAATAATGTTTGCAAAGAAAATTAAATTGAGCAAAAAAGGAGAACCTGCTTAATGTCTCAAGTAGATGAGTTGCTGCTTACAGCATGGAGGAACGCAGCAGAAAAAGCAGGAATTGTGGTAACAGAGAGACCTGAACTCAAATTACTCTGCTGCCCATTACTAGCTACTTGATGGTAATCAAAGTAACTTGCTGTTTCAGAGCTTCTTTAATCAAATGCAAAAAGAAAATGAATAATAACTCCCTCAATAGCTTCAGATGAGGATTAAAGGGATACTGCATGCAAATACCTGGAATGTATTATATTCTCAATAAACGTAGTTCCTCTCTCTATAAAGGAACACATTCATTATTACTTGATTACCATATACACCTTTCATATCTCTAAGAGATGAAGGACACCACGACAGTAACAGAATACTGGCTGGGCCTGGCCAGACATTTATATCTGTTACTATTACTTAAATTTAACACAGGGATTTAGAGGGGTAGCAAAACCAACAGTTGAAAAGGTCTAAAGCCGTGCTATTGCTGAACGAATTCCAAGTTAACGGTTATGTTCAGTGTGTGGAGAAAGAAAGAATGAAATCAAGTTATAGGTTTAAAAGAGAGAGGCCAGGAACCATATATTTCTGCTTCCTGCCACTGTCTGTATCTTGAACCCCCCTTCTTGCACAAAATTGCCCCTTAGCCAGAGCTCATTGGATTAAGGTGTGTTCTGGGCACCTGATTCATATGCAGCTAATTTCCAGACTGATAAGCCTGGCCAAAGAACAAGATCTGGGCAGTCTTACTTTCTTGGATCTTTGGAATTGAGCCACTGGGTACTGAGAGACTATTTGTTACATGCAGAGAACACAGGACCTCCATCAGTTGAGTGGCAACCCCAGACAAAAAAAGGAATGTTAAAGTTGGGAGGCTAGTGACAGAGGGAAGGCAGTGGCAAAATCAATCTACTCTTTTTTCATTGGTTTAAGCCAAAACTTTAACATGAGTTTGTTAAAAAAAAAAAAAAAAAGAAAAGAAAGAAAAAAGAGAATTGTCCTCTCTAAACAAATTAATAGTTCCTGTGGGTGGTGCACTATTTTTCTCAACGTGTGATTCATAAAGGAAAATATTCAGAATTATGCAGACACAGGGTAAAATGTGGTGAGGGTTTTAGAAAAGCCCGTATTTTGTGTGGAAATTAAATATAGGCACTGGGAAAGCCCTCGTGTGTATACAAAGACCGCCGGCACTGTGAACATATGGAACTTATTCCATCTTCTGTAAACTACACATGACTTGTTTCTGCTACATCCCTCACGCAGCCAGTCAGCAAAAGAGATGTGTGGCTGTCACCCTGCCTTTCAGCATATTTCCCAGTTTTACACTGAAAATTGACAAAGGCCAAAAACATGCCAATGGGCATGATACAACAGAAATAACTCCAGGAAATCTAGAAAGAACAGTTGACCAGACAAGGACTGCATCCGTAGTGACTGCTGATTGAACCGACTTGAAGTCGGTGATGGGGGCATCAGCTCCATCACCAAGAGCCTCTGAGGCTGGGAACGTCACACAACCTCCATTTCTCATTTGTAGCCTGTGAGGAGAATGCTTCCCATTCATGAGAATGCCAGTAGAGATAATTCAGGTTCCTATTCGAAATATTTTTGGCACCTTATGTATAAAAAGTAAGTGTATTGGTGTTATAAAGCTAAATGATCTGATTAAATAATTCTACTTAGAATTCCTGTGAAATAATAAACAAATATTCCTGAAAAAAAAGTACCCATTATAAACAGAATTAACAGAATCTTAATTCTGTTTTCTAAAACCCTCAGCACATTTTACTGTGTGTCTGCAAATAATATTGTTGCCGGCAGAGTTAACTACCTCACAAACATTACCTTTTATTTTCTTTTTAAAGAAAGGAACAAAAGTAACTTGGAAGGAATAAAGATACTAGATACAACTTTGATTCCTCAAATTAACATGAAACCAGTAATTACTATAATGTGGTAGGCTCTCCGCTGAGCTCAACCCCACTTCCCACCCACAAATCAGTTCCCTTTTTGATTGATTCAGTAGAAGGGCCAAGAATTGCATGGATAAAATCCCTTTGGGGCAGTGTTAAGGTACATCATTTCAAAAGAACAGCATGTACTTATGCAACCTAAATCCATTCTTATAATAACATGCTGACCATAAAAACATTTTAGTCCACAGATATGTCAATTCAGCATTCTTTACTGAATTCACATAAGCAGTAAAAAGACAAAGAAGGGTACCTAACTCTGAGTTTATCAGATGAAGACTTTGCCAAGTGTTAATATTAGTTAAGTAAAGCATAGAAGTAGGAGCACAACATTAAGATCAAAAACTCTGCAGTCATAATGAGCTAAATTTAATTTCTGGCCTTCATGTGGATGTGTGGTTTGAAACAGCTTTATTAACGTCTCTGTGTTTCCTTTTCCCTATCTGCCAATGTAATTAGTAATCAGACCATTGTGAGAATCAATGAGATAAGACATGCAACACTCACATATGCTTGGAATCGTGTTGGGCTATAGAGTAGACACTAGCCACACATAGCTACTGCTCACTATAGATGTGGCTAGTGTGAATTGAGATATGCGATGTTAAAAACACAGCAGATTTCAAAGACGTAATACAAAAAAAGGACATCAAATATCTCATTACAGTCATCTCTCAGTATCCCCACTATTGGTTCCAGGACCCTCCACCTCATACCAAACTCTGCAGATGCTTAAATCCTTTAGTTGGCTCTCGGTATCGGTGGCTTCTGTATCTGCGAATTCAACCACCCCGGATCGGGCACGGACTACATTTACCATCCCTGGTTGGTTGAATTCGCGGATGCAGAACCTGCAAATACGGAGAGCCAACTGAACTATTTTATAGCGATTACATGTTGAAATGATAAAAATTTGGATATATCGAATTAAAATATGTTAGTAAAATTAATTTTTTTCTGTCTTTTTTAACATGGATATTACAAACTTAAAAATTACATAGCTGTTTCTCATTAGAATTCTTTTTGACAATACCAGCAGGAAACATAAAAAGTGCTTAATAAATAGTAAATAAACTAAAACACGTTATTATTATAAATTTGGATTTGTATTAAGTATTTCAAAAGTAAGGGAAAATTAACCTCTGTGGAATAGGAAAGGTAAAGACCATTTGTACTTTTTGTCTGAAGTATTTAAACATAAACAGGCAAAAAAAGTAAGGAAATTTAGTTTAAAGGCTGTCTTCAGCTTGTACAAGTTCACGTAAGAGAAAAGCCACGTTCTATTTCGAGATAGATCTTTTCAACCTTTTAGACAAAAACCATAAACAAAAACATTAATTGGCCTGCACGATTTTAAAAAGCAAATGTTTTCTGTGTAGAGTTTAGTTGAATAGATTTAGACAAAAGAGGTCGTTCATTTCCTAGAGCAGTTTAGCAAGTACAGTGTCTTCCCCAGGAGGACGGGGAGAAGAGGACTGGCAGGGGAATGGAGAGAGAGAGCAAAAGAAGTTCTTTGGAGAGAAAGACTGGAGAAGCCAGCAGCCAGCACCTAAAGATGGGAACACCAAAAAACCATCAGGGTAAAGAAGGGTCAATGTTCTTTTGTTTTTAAGAATAATAATGATTAATATTCAATTCTAAGTTTCTACCTAATGCGTGTTCCAAAATTCCGCTCCAAATTATCATCAGAAATCTGATTAACAGAAGAGGCTTGTGCTACTGTGGCTTTATGAGATGAAGCAGTGTGGGCGGTACCTTGAGGATGAAGATGTTTACACAGGTGCCTAAAGACAGAGGCAGGCAAATATCAAAGATCATGAATTCATCAGAAGCAGGAGTTCAGAGTGAGAAATGCCAAGGATAAATATAGTCTCTTGGAGAATATGTGGTACTAAATGGTCCACATCATACTAGGAATTAAATCTCAATCTGTTTAATGAGATAGTAAAGGAAAATTGGCCTCAGATTAGTGGAAGAAATGGGCTTTCCAGAGAACCAGAGAATTATATGTACTGATGCGTTTGGTCCAGGAATTACACGAATAATATTAGCTAGCATTTGTATATTGAATACTTTACAGTTTAAAAAGTTCTGTCAAAAAGAGTGTTGTGTTTGACGTTTAGAATAGTTATAGGTAGGAATTGTTACTTTCCCCGTTTTAAAGATAATGAAACTGAAACTTAAAAGCGTCTAAGCGACAGAGCCCAGAGCACTCACGTATTAGGTAGCGGAAATAGGCATCCTGATCTTCAGAGGGTAAATCTTATATTCTTTCACCTCAATATAGAGCGATTCCTTTGTACTTGTTCTTTCAATTATGATCCACTATTGTTCATGTTGCTGTGTTTTTACTCCTCAGTTTGAATCAGTAGTAGTCATTAGATGGTAGTGGTGGTGATGAAATTGTTGGTAATGATCATCAATTTCGTTAACATCATCAAAATCGTCAAAAAATGCCTATTTTCAATAACCAGCAATTTTGAGATTCTAATACCCCTGTTAAAACACGTATTGATATTCCCAATAACAGAAATACTAAATGTAGGTAGACAATGAGGAACTAATGCAGCTTCACATATTATCGTTACCTTGTTGAATTTAAAGACATTCATTCAAGGGACAGTTTCTGTGCAGATTCTAAGCATTACAAAGTCTATGTGCCAGGAATAGTGTTATGTGCCTAACAGTGAGGACAGACATACGACTCTGAAAATGCCTCAAGAGACTAACCGTCTAGTTGGAGAAAGGGGTATGAAAAGTAATTAACAGGCCATTGAACAAACACATACAATTGTGCAACAGTTACTAAGAAGGCACAGAGGATCACGGTCATTACTGTTAGAGAATATGAATCAAGGTTATTGTGAGTTGTTAGCCCCATCAGTGTTTATCTGAGGAAAAACGTCTTTTTGCACAAGAGATACGATGGAGCAGCTGACGCTTCATTTAATAGGCAAATGTTGTCCAAGTGTGGAGATGCTGGTTTTTCTCTATTTTTTTCTTTCCTTCTTGAAAGACTCATCAGAAGACATCACGCTGATCAGTTCTGTGTTTACATTTGACGTTTTGGATGGTGATGAGATAGTTAATTTAATTTTATTTTTTGTGGGCTGTATTTATTATTTTATTTTTTGAATTATCTAAGGGAAAAAAATTCATAAACCTACTTGTAAAGATAAGGAGGAACCAGGAGTTCCCCAGTTGACACCATAAGTATATTGGAGTCATGGCTATTAGGGAGATGATAGAGCAGAGTAAAGTGAGCAGGGGATTGGCTATCAATCAGAGCCAAATTTAAATTCTGGCCCTGCTACTAGGCACGTGGACTTTGTCAAACTACTGAACTTTTAGACTCTCAGTTTCCTTCTCAATAAAAGAGAAGAAAATAACAATTTTCAACATGCTATATTGAGAGCTAAATAAGACCATGTTTATAAATACCACCTGGCACACACTACACATCATGTAATATATAACCTACAATAACAATATAAATTAACATTATTCTTATTTGTCACAGAACGGATCATGCAAGTTAATATTCTCCCAGAAGTTCTTAAGGATATCAAAATAATATTCAATGTACTTAAACTAATTTCAAATATGGAAATATTCTAATACTTGGAATAAGGACTCTAGAAAAGTATTTCTTTGTTCTTGCTTGACTCCATCATTTTTCTTTATTTGACGGTGAGATATGATCCTATTTCATTGGCTTTTTTACTCAGTCAAGTACTCTGTCTGTCTCTTCTCCATGTATGGATGAAAACAGCCCTTCTGCAACATGTATAATTTGTAAGAATGTAATAAATGCCTCCAAAAAACACAATCTGGATCATCACCACAAAATAAAAGCATTGTAGCTAACTATGCACAGAACCCACTAAACTAAAAGCAGCCCTTGCAAAACAAACCATTCTTTTCTTAAGCAATCAGTGCAAATTGCAAGAGCAACAAACATTTTAGCCACAGACGAAGGAGCCACAGACAGTCTGCAAAAGCCTCATGTGAAATTTGCTACATATTACAGAACTAGAAGAAAGCATTTGGGGGTGGTGAGAGGTGGCTGCACCAGGATATGCTAAGAGATACTTAGAGCTCTCGAATGCATGATCACCTACTAGAGTCAACATTTTACTGGCACAATAACGCATTCCCATAGGGTGGGGAGTGGAAGCATCTTTATTTAATTTTGAAAAATAATATTGAGAAGTTGTGAATTTTAATGAACTAAGAGAAGGAATATTATAAGAGAAATGTAAAAGACATTGCCAAGAAATTGACAATTAGTTATTTAAGATATAAATATATGCTCCAGAATCTGATGTGACAATAAACCCGAGGGCCTCAAAGCAATGACATTACCAATCTTTACCATCATGCTCAAAGCAATGACATTACCAATCTTTACCATCATGCTAGGGGATCAAACCCAAATCTCAGGGAATCATGTAAAAGTTTCAGACATTCACGCAAAACATTTGAAGAACTGTGGATAAAGAAGCTGTGACAAGTTGATATTTGGATTCAAAGCAATGCTATTTTCTTTTAAAGACAATAAAATATTACAAGATAGAAATCTGTAAGAATGCTCAAATTAGTATAATTTAATAAATATACCATATCCATTTAGTGCTAACATTTTGAAAAATAGCATGAGGTTAAATTCTGAATCCTACCCTCAGTTTTTCAGTCCTTACTATAAACGGAATTTTATTTTAATACAAAACACATGGCCTGCTTTTCTTTGGTACTCAAACATTGTCTTCACAGAATTCCTCTTATTTTCATCTAATCTCTGTAGAACCCTCCCTGGCTTCCTGGGGATGTTAGGCATATCAAACCAAATATCTTTCTTTCTCTTTCAAAGATGAAAAAGGAGCAAGAGACAGACTGAGAGAGTTACATAAAGGGTTACAGTGAGAGAGATAGAGCCCCCCATTCAGTATATTCTGCTCTCTGTTGAAAATAGAAGTTAAATAAGCAAGTACTATATTTCAAGTTAATAGAGACATGTCATACACGCACACATGCACACACACACCTTTCTTATACCACACTGATCTTGAAGATGTAGAGATAATTAGCATTATCATGCTTTGTTTTTCCTCAAATGTGTCCTTTAAAGTGTATTCTCAACTGTGGTTGCTATAGTTTGTGGTGAAATGTTTTCTGAGGGTTGCCTTTCTAAGGTTAAAAACCACAAGCATCTTATCATGGTGTCTTCACAGCATTAAAGGACATGGCACCTTCTACATAATGAATATTTATTGTTAATATATTGTTATATTTTAGTTAATATTAAGTTGCTTAATAAAAGAATCTAAGCATCAAAAGTTCTGACTTTCCCTAATGATCATACCCAGTGGAATTTTCAGAAAGTCTTGAGGTGTCCCTATTTAAGAATAATCTTTACCTGCACTGACCAAGATATCCTAGGTATTAAGTAATGAGAGTTCCAAGGAACGTTTAATTTTTACCTAGCAGTAGTTTCATAAACTCCCAAGGTACTTAGTGCTAGTAAACTTGGAGAGGAGTGGAAGTAATTCTTGTGCACTTGTGTATTACATGACGGATGGGGATGAGTAAGTAAAGACAGAAAGGCATTCCCAACTGGTTAGCCAGAAGAATTCCAGGCTAGCTTCTTGTATGCCCATGTCTCAATCACTTAAAATGATGCCTCTTTCTAGCAACTGACTCCCTCACAGATGCAGAACTTACTGTCCAGGAGAAGAAATATTTATTGTCATGAGCACACACACATCTTACTATTGAATAATTGAATACTCTGACTTATACAGAGGGCAATTGCCATCTAATGAAGCTTCAACTTTCCCGTTTCCTGAGTTTTTTAGAATAACAAAGATAAAGAAAAGAAACACTTTGTTAGATAAGCCAACGTCCCATAACCCTCTTGTAAGATGCTTATGGTGTTTGGATAGGCAGTGAAATGACGAGAAAAGAGCTAGGATTAGCAAAGTATTTTATTATACCTAAGAACACGTGACCAACTCCTTTCCAATTTCTCTAAAAGTTTCCAACATGGACAAAGTAACAAGGCGAGACAAGAAACAATATACATGCTAACATTTTACTACAGCCACGTCTTCATAACTTGTATATTACCCTGGCACAGCTATCAGTGTTGAAAAAGCTATGGGAGGAGGAGGTGGAAGTGGAGGATGAAGGGAAGGAGCAGCAGCTGTGGTGGAAGTCAAGATGTCCCAAATTGCATGAGCTGGGAAGATTGTCAAGGATACACCAGGAGTGAAGCACTGTAATTCTGAGCATACTTGACAAATTGGAGAGCGAAGCACCGAAATCACAAACACTCTTTCCGGACAGAGCACATTCTTATCTGCAGAAGGCAGTCCACTTGGGTTTGATGGAGTGACTCAAATTAAATGAAAAATTCCCAACATTTGAAAATGTCACCACCAAAGTGATCACCACCAAAAGTCTAGTTACCATCCATGATCATACAATTGACCCCCTTCACCCATTTTACTCACCCCCAACCTCCTTCCCCTCTTGTAACCACCAATCTATTCTCTGTAGCCATGAATTTGTTTTTGTTTTGTTTGTTCTTTTTTAGATTCCACATATGAGTGAAATCATATGGTGTTTGCCTTTCTCCATCTGACTTATTTCACTTAGCATAATACTCTCCAAGTCCATCCACGTTGATGCAAATGGCAAGATATTCTTTTTTATGGCTGAGTAGTATTCTATTATATAAATATATATCACATCTTCTTTATCCAGTCATCTACTGATGGACACTCAGGTTGTTTCCACATCTCAACTGTTACAAATAATGCTGCAATGAAATTTTAATAGATTTCCTTTGGTGTATTGTGTGTTGATGTGTCTCCATGCGGATGTTATCCATCTGGGCTATTCCTTGTGGAGACTTCAAAGCTATTCTCAATTTGCCCAATATGCAGCACACCATTCTGAAATAGACGCATCAAGGTAAAATAAATTTTGGTCAATGTTATGTGAGTGATCTTGCTTTGAAATCTATCATGTTTTTAGTTGTCTGTTTTTATATTTCTCTCTCTCTCTCTCTGTCTTCCTGTCTCTCTATCTCTCTCTCTACCATGAGGCTGTGCTATAAATCAGGCATGTGAGTGTTAGGGACAAATTTCAGGAGTAACTCAACTATTAGACTCAGAAATACCAGTTTGGAAGGGATTGTCAATCCCTTCATCTTTAAATGGCAATGTTCCCCAAAAAGGAACTCATAACCAATTAAGAAGACAACAAGACCCTGAAAGAGAATATCTGCAATATATACTAAAAATAAATTTTAAATATTCATGTAATATAAAGCAATAAAGAACGAAAAAATACAATAAGTTGGACAGAAGGGATAGGTATTTAGAAAATAAGTTTAGTTTTGCTAGGGATCAAAACAAGAAAATAGAAGCTAAAGCCTAAATATTACTTTACTTGATTTAGGTTGGTGAAATTAGAATGACGGGTCTCTCACACATTATATTGATAGAGATATAAATAAGTACAGTATATTGGAAGGGAAATTAGTATGATTTTCAGACACAATAATTTTAGTTTAGGAATTTATCATGCAGGAATACTCCGATGATGGAAAGAGAGAGATTTTTGAAGGAATAAAGAAAAAGTGATAAAGGATGATGGCAAGAACATGAAATGATGTTACATGGGAAAAAAAAGACATGGAAGAAAAGAAAAAGAAGCAAATATAGAAAAATGTGAAATGAAGACATATTTAAGCTTTTACTGTATATTTTCTGTTAAAATTGCAGATACGGTGATTATAAACTGTCTCTGATGTGTTCTGTTGAAGAAATGGAAAATCTTTGAACAAAAAATGTGTTAAAATGCAGATCAGAAATTACATCAAGTAAAAGAAAGGGAAGGAATTTTGGAAAAGATGTGGAAATAGTGTGAAAGAGGCATAACTATGGAAAGGAAAGAAAGCACTGGAAATTTCTGATTGGTAATGCAAAATGAAGCCAGTTAAAATTTCCCTTCTGGATTGTTTATAATATTGACAAGTGTTTCGCACACACACACATAAGGCCACATACACATATTGGAAACGGCTCCATCAGTAGATAAAAATTAGGTTCATTAAGCATTTAAAAATAATTTGTGTCTCTAATTATCTGCCGTGGCTTTGCTCTCCTTGAAATGCTCCCTCAGGGGAGTAGGGACAGGTCCTTCTGGATCATAGACACTTGGAAAGCGGAAGGAGGTAAGGAAGGAGGAGTGGGAAGAGAGAAATATATAGCTTAACCTGTTGTTATAGGGCTCTTTAAAGTTGAACTTCTTTCCTATAAGCATATATATAATCCCTGTCAATTTTCATATTAAATTATCCAAACCAACTATAAAATTACATATTTTTCAAAATATAATTTTATGATTTGCATAATTTAGAATTGCAGCTTGGGAAAATTAAAAAGAACAGGGTGGTCACTCAGGAAAAACTAATTATCATGAAGTGGTTATTCAAGTATTTCAATCTGTTTATGGAACTATATCATTTAAAAATAGACAGTGGTTAGGGTTTTTGATTGTTAAGTATGAAAGAATAATGAAAAAGGGGGTATTTGATAGAATTAGTAATACTTGAGGCCTATCAGGCTGCTCTCCTAAAGAAATGCAATTTAGCAAAATGAGTGTGGTTGGAAACTCAGGCCAGAATAACAACTACTTTCTTCAGATCCACCCGAGACTTATACAGTGGCCATTCCAATTAGCATAATAGTTCAATGTTCTTTGGAAAGTGAGGGCTTTTGTTTGGGATATTTCCTAATTAAAGAAGCTTGTTTGAAGTGGGATCTAATTTTAACTTTGTAATGCCAAAATACGACTTGAAGAGTCTGGTTTTTATTTCAAGAACTATTGGCATTGTATTTCCAAGTTAAGATAGCTGTCATCAAATGTCCACAAAACTTATACTTAAGACAAGAAAATGGAAAGGCAGTGTATGGAGTCACTGGCTGAAAAAGCCAGCTCTCTGTTCAGGTTAATTTTACTGAGCTGGTCATTTGTTCTATTAGCACTCTTCCCATTTATAAATGAAGTGCATGTACTAATAGGAATCCCCAAAGGTTTTGTAAAATTACATGAAAATCAAGAAAGGGGAATCAAGAAGTTACTGCCAGTAAATTGTTATTACACAATTTATATATCTGTGAAATTCAAGTGCAAGAGTGGGTTTTGTTGTTTTTATTGTTTAAAAATTACTGGTATTAAGACCACTTAGATGATTTCAAAGCACTAGCCTAAAGTGCTCTCTAACAAAAAATGTTATTCACAGTCCTGCTATTTGTAAGCTAAAATTGTTGCCTCCTTTTTATAGATGAGAAAGAGACAGCTATTTAGCAACTCTCTAAGTGAGAGTCAACAGTAAGTTCATGATGCGTCCAGGATAAAAATAAAGAAATCTTCTCATTTCCAGTCCACATTATGAATCACAATGCTCCAGACAATTTTTCAAATGCTAAAATTTTGACTAAATTTATACAAATGAGGGAGCCTCAGGAAATAATTATAATAGATATCATAAAAAATATGTCTTCAAAATTTAACCATTTATGAGGAAGCAGCATTGTATTTAACATGTGACTGTAGGTGCAGTACGATAAATGAAGAGCTTCTCCATCCTGACTGGTGTGGAATGGAGCCTCTTGGATGACCCCGATGATCCCTGCCTTCTGGTATTTATGCCCTTCTGTCATCTCCTCATTTTGTGTGAAAGTTGGACTTAGTGACTTGCTTCTAGTGGACATAAGGCGGCAGAGGTGATGGAATGTCACTTCTGCCTTGTTCTGAGCTGCTTCATGGAGACATCCACGTGACAAGAGGAGCCCCTCAGTCAACATTCAGAAAGCATCTGCGATCCTCAGTGTAACAACCCAAGAGGAACTGAATCTGCACAACAACTACACTCACCAGTTTGGGAGTGGGCTTCCCCTGTAGAGCCTTCAGATGAGACCTCTGCCTTGACTGACAACCTGTCTACAACCTCAGAAGAGACGTTTCGCCTGGGTTACCCAGCTAAGTCATGCCAGACACCTGACAGACAGGAAATGGGAGATTGTCAATGTTTGTAGTTTTAAGCTGCTAAATTCATAACACAGCAATGGGTAACTGATACAATGGATCTCCTTCAGCTTTTGCTCCAGCCTTACTTGGCGCGGAAAAGTTAAAGGCTAGAGGATGGAGAGGTGAGATAGCTTGGTTCAAGGTTAGTGTAAGACATTGAAGATGAAAAACAATATTTTTAAGGGAGTTTATAGCACATCGTAAATCATGGCACAGTGAAATCAGGTGGGCAAGATCAGATGGTGAAGACCTAGAAAGAGCAAATGGGGCAAAAACACATTTTACTCCTATTGGCCAGGATGTGTTAGATACATAGCTCTGGAAAGAAGGTTCCCATGACCATGTTATGACATCACTTCTGGCCCTAAAAATATTTCATTTTATTTATGGACCCAAGTCATTTAAAATTAGAAGTAATTTAAAATTAGAAACATAGTAAATAGAAAGGTATTTGCTTTATGATACCTTTTAAATACAGTACTATACTTTCCTCTTTGTAACAGTGAATCTAGAATTATGTTCTAATAATATTTTAGTATAATAAGTATAAGCATTCATTAAGTGAACTGTCAATACTTCCGATAACTCTGGGAGATAAGTACTCTTACTGTCCTCAATTTAAAGAAGGGGAAATAAAAGTTCAAGGGTATAAAGTGTTTTGCCAAAGTCACCAGCTGGAATCTTGTGGTCCTGGGACTTGAACTCAAGTTTGTTGTTAAAGTGCTGTTCCCTAACCTCAATCCTATAGTTCCTTTCTATAGAGTAGACGCTTATAATTAGTGCCACTTAGATTTCAGCCTTAGTTTTTCACAGATTAACTGCATGTCACTATTACAACTGTTTGATTGTTATAAGTTTAATTACTACTATGCTAGATACTCGAATGAATGCAAGAGTAACATAAAAATGTCTTTAAAATTCTTCAATCTACTTTGGGAGGTATGGAAACAGCAAGAGAAATTAATTCCATGTATTAGCAGTTGCTGAGTCATAATGACTTAATTGACTACCAGGATTTCAGAACTGAGGACAATCATGGAGAGAATGGTCTAGTCAAAAGAGGCTTCTAGTATGTTGTGGAATTTGAGCTAGCATTTAATAATGGTTATGAGGTGGTTAAGATTCAGGAAAAGAAACAAATATCACTTAACATCATTCTCAGTCCCGTAGCAGTAGCCATAAGGATATAACATCTACCTGTCTAATGATGTAGATCAGGCATTGAAGGCAGATTTTCCTTAAGTGACCTAATCATATTGACCTAAAACCTAAGGAAAATATTAGAAACTCCAAGACCAATTTCGGGGTTCATGTTGCTCTGGAACATAAAGCAAAATTTAAAGTAACACTTGAAGATAATTTTTTTTAATTAGATCCAGCCTAGAAATTCTGAAGAGCTATCTGAAGAACAATGTTCTTTTGTAAGAATTACTCTGAGGGTTTCTAGTAAAATCCTCTGGGCTTGAAGATTGTAGTCCAAATCTAAAAAGATCCCTTAGAATGACTGAATGACTGAAGGCAGAGAATAAACCATGTTGATCCTGTATGTCAGGACCCTTGAGTTTAGAAGAACACACTTATTTATCCATGGCTTGGGAAGCAGCCAAAGTCAAACACAATCACCTTTACCATCACTGAAGCTACCAGCATGCCCATGTTAGGTTGGGTTCTTGAGAAACAGACTCTGAGACAGAGAGTTGTATTGAAAGGTTTATTGGGGAGTGCTGTTGGCAGCTACACTGATTAGGAAATGAGAAAGTTAGGAATTGAGGGAGGAAGAAGTTGACCCTCAGTATGGTACAATGGAGGGCTCAGCCAATGATATGGAGAACTCAGATGGCTCTTCAGAATTATCCCAACTTGAGGCAATGGGTCTCTGTATTCTGTCATCAGCCAGTCAAGAGGCATAACCTTGGGCAATACAGTTCTCTGCTTTCCAGGGCACTGCCCTGTGAAGGATGGAGCTATGAGATATCGGCAGTCAATTTACCCAGCATCTAGCAGAAGGCTGAGTCAGCCTTGAAGAGGGTAACTGGACAGAGCCCTACAGGGCCATCTACATCTTCTCTAAGGACTATGGTAAATTCCTGGTGAAGGGAAACTTAAAAAGAGTGTAAAATAGGGATCAAAATGAAGAAAAGAGAAGGTTAGAGAGAATTCTGTTCCAGCAGCCCAGCACCTCAGTTCTGCAGCTACCCATACACGGCATCGTCTTGTCCAGGGCTGTGGAAGCACTATGACCTACTGCACCTCCTATTCTTTTTTAACCTTGCTTCCACCATCAGTAATAATAATAGAAGTAATAGCTGCTGATGCTTCTTTTTCTTCTCCTTTTCTGGCCCATTCTAGGAAATGAGTCTTTATTTATCCAAACTCTGAATAACTGACTCTGATCTCAGGAGACATGAAGAATGCTCCTTTTCTTTTGTGCAGTGGGGACCAACCTTAGACAATGCCTTAGAGCCTGCTTTTACTCATTGCAATTCTGACCCTGGACTTATCAGGCCTAATCCACCCTCAAGTCAGGCAAAACCCCACCCTAGAATACAAGCACATGTGTTGCTAAGACTTTTAAAGTATGGATCTGGCCTGTTCCTATAATGCTACCTTAAAGATGAAGCAAATAGTAGCAAGAATGTAAAGAAGAGCTGCATCCAGATCTGCTTCTGTATTTATCTAGGGCTATCATTTGTAGAGTGCTTTCGTGTTTTGTTTATGCCAGTAGGTTTGGGTGGATAAACACATGTCTTTGGGTAAGGGGCAAGAAGAAGCCTGTGACTTCCAATGAAATGGATACAAAAAATAATGGAAAAATTTCTATATTTTTTTTTCTTTATAGGAAAACTCCAGATAGGCCCAGTAACAGCAAAAGTAAACTGCATTTGGGGCTGGCCTGGTGGTGTAGTGGTTAAGTTCACATGCTCCACTTTGGCAGGCCAGGGTTGGCGGGTTTGGATCCCGGGCACGAACCTATGCAATGCTCATCAAGCCATGCTGTGGCAGCGTGCCAGATATAAAAAAAAAAGAGGAAGATGGGCGTGGATGTTAGCTCAGGACCAATCATCATCAGCAAAAGAGGAGACTTGGTAACGGATGTTAACTCATAGCCAAACTTTCTCAACAACAACAACAAAAAAAGGAAACTGCATTCATTTTAACATATATGATGTAACTTGAGCTTCAAAACAATCCTGTGAAGCACTTCTAATTCCATCTTATCAAACTGAGGTTTAGAGAAATATGTTATTTTTATAAGGTTAGGTAACTAGAAAATGTAGACCATGGGTTTAATTCTAAGCCCTGCTTTTCATAGGAACCACACTGTCTTACTAATTCTTCCCTTCTTTTGTTTATATTGAAAGTCACAAACACTTTGTGACAGTTGTGAAAAAACAATTTAAGAAGTAAACATTAGGGAGTACAGTAAGTATTAAATACAAATAAAATTTATTTTACTTTTTGAATAGTACTGCATTTAAAAAAAACATAGAATGTAAAAAAAATTCCATGCGAGTGTAAATTTTATTCTCGCTTCATCCTCCTTCCTTGTTCCCATCTCCTCCAAAACAATCATTTTTATTAGACTTTTTGTGTGTCCGTTCACTATTTTCTTATACTAATTCAAGTACATAAAAATCTTTTCCACATTTGGACACCAAAAATAGCACATAATCCCACTCTTTTATGCCTTGCTCATTTTTACTTAATATTTCATGGAAGAATTTCCATATCAGCACATTAGAAGTTTTCCCATGGTTTTTTTTTTTTTTATATATAGTTTCATAGTATTCAATTGAATAGATATATTACAATTAGTCAATCAGTCTCTATTGATGGACTTTGGGGTTGTCGCCAATCTTTTTCCAATTATAAATCATGCTTGGGTGTATATCATGTAACCTTACATACAAGAAAATCTGGATCATAAATTTATAGATTGTTGCGTTAATGTGTAAATCACCAAGATCAATTATCTTAGTGAAAGTAAGGTCTATGGAAGGTATTTTTTCAGTCTATCTTTGTTCTAGACTTTTGGCTTTCACTAATCTAGAAAAATAATCTCCTGTGAGCTCTAATTTAATCTATCCAAGGAATGCTTTAGGATCTGATGTTCAATGGCTCAGGTGGAAATGAAGTGTCATTTTACCTTCTTTAACTGCCTGTGCATATAGTCCTCAGGATGGAGATCCAGATTCAGGGCGGAATCTGCATAGTTCTGTGTCCTAACAAAATACCATCACTAAATACAACTTTAACAGTAAAGCGAACTTTTGCTCGGAAATAGAGCCAATTGTTCATCATGTGCATCATTTTTAACTGTCAACATGTTCATTGGCACTCATGAATTATTCCAGTTGCATAAATTTATAAGAAAGTGTGGTTAGAACATAAGAAATAAACTATCTTCCCATCTACTGACAGTTGAATATTCTAGAAATTCTCTAACTTCTTCTCATCGTAATTCAATCAAAATTGGAGTTCCCATTGTGGCAGATTCTCCAGTGCCATTCTGCATTATATTTTCTAGTTAAGTAGGTAACAAGAACAGGACAGAGTAAGAACTTTGTCACCCAGGAATCTCTAAGTCCGTTCCTCTCTCAGGGATGTTCAGAGAGTGAATCAAGTTCAATATGCCATTTTTCAGACAGTAAAATGCTGCTTGACTTTTCCTGAAATTAGTAATGAAATGTATAAGTTTGGAAAGTGCTTGCTCAGTCTACCCAATTAACAAGAAATTTCAGTAGTACGAGTGAAAATAGGTAATCAGAAAGTAACATTTTGAAATAGTGAATAGATATTATTTACTTTATCCCTGCTGTATTTCTCAAAGGAAAATATGACAGTTTAATATTTATATTTACACGATTCATAAATGACAGAGTAGAGTCAAGCATAAAACCAGGGTTTTCCCCTTTGGGACTGGTGCTGTGAGTGAATTGCCAACTTTCAACGTGATGGAAGAGTGTTGATCGACCGAGGGATAAGATCCAATCAAAAGGAATTCTGTCTTATCTGGATTCAATTTTAGAAAACTTTTGGCGATTTCCCCACAGTAAGTCAGCCAGCCAAATAAACAGATCCACTGAAAAGAACTTGTATAATATTTCCTGAAGTGGAGCAAATGATCTGCATGTCATCTATGTGTATAGAGCTAAGCAGAGTGTGTCTTCCAAAGCTGTGTGCCTGTTAATGTACAAATCTCTAAAACATTCGGATCTAACCCTTCAGGCACCCTATTTTGCAAGGGTCATAATCTGTTGATGAGTCCTGGCTGAAGGAAACTGGAATTAAATAAGAAACAAAACCAACAAACAATGCCAGATAGACCTTTGTAGGATTGAAACGCATTTTAATAAATTTCCTGTTGGAAGACAACAGCTGCTCAGCCAAAGGCCTAGGAGCAGCAACTCTGTAAAGAGCCTGAGAGTGTCAGCGAGACAGACCATTTCTAACTTTCAGGAGTGCAATTTATGTGCTATGAAAGGAAAAAAATTCTGACTGAAATTCATTCTCGATCTGATGACAGTTAAGATATTCCTAGAGCTGATCGGCAGCGACTTTCTTCCACTGCTCTTAGTTAAATTAAAAAAATAAGATGATATAGGTTAGTCATATTGTCCTTCGTGAGCAGGATTTTTCTTTTAAGGAAAAGAGTTGCAATTGCAGATTTTAAACATGATGGCAATTTACCAGAAGTCAGAGATTAACTAGGAGGGTTAAACCGAACCAAGAAAACCGAGAACAACATTTCACCAGTGAGGAAGGCCAAGGATTAGGACCTGGAAGTGGTTGGCTAAAGCTTCAGGATAATATCATTTAAATCCTCAACAGAAAGCAAATTAAATTGAGAGAAATCTTTATTGCCAGATTTATACGGACTAAAGGATACAAAGTAAAATCAAAACTACTAAGAATTCCTATGTGTTGAGAATCAAAAAATGTCATCAGAGTAAATATTGAAATCTCTTAGAATAAGCAATTTCAGAGACTTTAGGGTGACAGATCCAAAACTATTGAAAGAATTCCAGAAAAGAGGATCAGGCAATCTTAGGAGCCAGGGAGACAAGCAAAGCTGCAAAGAATAAAACATTTAAAGGGACAACATCACATTTAACTCGATGTGTAATTTTTCTTATGATTTATAGTAAATTTTATATTCAGATGAAAATGGCTCTCAATCTGCTCTATCCTTTTGCATCTGGAATAAAATAGCTTGATGCACTGCTCAGTATTTTTCACGTACACTTTTTAAGAGAAAACACAATAGCTTTGTTTACCTTTCATTTGCTCTGATTCTTCCCCTAGAGGATTTCTGGCATTACATATCTCTACCATCCAACCTTTTGTCATAGCTCAGTCTAAGCGGACTACAAAATATTCTAAGTATCGCAAATAATGGTCATTATTTTAAAGTCATAGAATTATTAGCGGCAGGAAACTGTATTTTTTTAAAGGATGTCTAATGTATAGGATCTAATCATCACCATCTGACATTTGTACGTAGAATATATTTGGTGACCAAAATACTTGACAGATTTTCTTTTAAGTGTGAAATAAAAGCCTGGTGTTCAAAAGAGCCATGAAGACTAATGGAAATCTGACTGATTTTTTCAGACTGGAACAAAAGAGATCTGTGAGGCTGTCACCTTTACCAGCACTTCAAGGCACACGGAAAAAGCCAGAACACTCTTAGGACAAGCTTCAGGACAAGCTACACATATCACCTCTGGTGCTCTGAATTTCAGTCAATGCTAAAAATCCCCTTCAGTGAGGGTTGACCGTGGTGTCACCATCCTCTGCAGGAACCGACAGAGCTCTGATTAATTGGGCCATATACATCTGGCTCTAATTAGTGAAGCCACCGTAATCAGCATAGGCACATCCATTACCTAGCGTTTACAGAAAAAATGTGGAAATGGAGATTAAAACATACAAATGGTTTGAGGCCTGCCCGGTGGCATAGTGGTTAAGTTCACGTGCTCCACTTCAGTGGCCCAGGGTTGGCAGGTTCAGATACTGGGCGCAAACCTACACACCGCTTATCAAGCCATGCCGTGGCAGGCGTCTCACATATAAACTAGAGGAAGACGGGCACGGATGTTAGCCCCGGGCCAATCTACCTCAGCAAAAAGAGGAGGATTGGCAACAGATGTTAGCTCAGGGCTAATCTTCCTCCCCCCAAATATAAAAAAAAACATACAAATGGTTTGAAGTTACTTCTGCCTTGATCCACTTGATTTCATCAAAAAGAAGACATTTGGTGGGGGGCCTGCAAAATTCATGGAAGGGCGGGGTATGGTTAGCCAGAGGATGGCAAAACGACCTCATCACCTCTTCTAATTTGAGATCTTCTCTGAAACCACGCAGTTGAACCCAGGGCAAACTCACGTAGAACTATGATTGGACAAATGAGCATGTATGAGGTTCTCGGCTGAGAAGAAATGTGCTTTTTTGTGACATTTAAATTTCAAGCTGAAGCTGCTTACCCAAGGCTGATTTATTGTATATGGTCTGCAAAAATCGTCAAATGGAACAAAATGTCAGAACATGTGCGTGTGTGCAAACTCAGGCGCACACACACTCATAACTATGCTCAGACTTGCATTGAAGATGGACAAAAGGAAAAAAAGAATATTTTATAAGCCACTAGTTTCTTTCACCCTATGGAAGAGAGCAAGAGGGGGAAGTAAATGTCCTGCACCTGGCACCCCCCTCCTGCCACCCACAGCTCCCAAAGGGTAGCAACAGGAACAGTACACAACGCCTCCCACGAAATCCGTTTCCTGTTCAGTTTAAACCCAGATCTCAGAGTGAGTCAGAGCCCAGGCAGGGGTTAAATAGCAATCTCTGCTACTGGCCACGGGATCACCAGGCCCAGTGAATCCAGGGCAGGACATAAAGAACGGGGCTACAAGTCCTGACAGCTTATGCTCCAAAGCCACACTCTCCGGGACCTCATCAGCCACTCCCGTCATAATGGCAAGGACATATCAGATCAAATTAAAACCCAAATCATCTAGAGCTTTTGTTGTTTCATACGATTTACCACTGCACATGCTTGCTCTTCATTTTACTTTCATTGTGTCCTGGTTGTTCTATCAACCCAGGATCAGATCTCCTAGCCCCTGGGGTATTTCTGTTGATTGTGGTGACACCTACTGGTAGAAACAGGGACCTTCCTAAGCAGGCTTCTGGGGCAAGAATCAAGCTGAACAAGTTTGATGTGGACATAAGGAAGGCTTTTTTCCCCTCCCTTTTTTACTCCTTAGCTAATATAATACATAGTACCACATTAGAGGTGACTCGTAGGATTTCTTCATAAAGATCTAAGAATTGGTTAATTTTGCACCGTTTCTCCCTGTCATTATAATTCTTGCCACAAGAATGGCTACATTCTGAGAAATGTTCTGTCCTCAGTACAGTCATTGTCATATGAATGAGCTATCATTCAATTCTAACGCCTGAGATGTTTCCTTCTTACCTCCATGACGTTTGTATTTCAGTGACAAAGGCTAAAGCAAGAAAAGGAAATGATACAAATTCCATTCAGGCTTTATCATTTTAAATTCTCATTTTGTGCTTTTTTCACGCCGAGATACTAAAAACTAGTTTTCCTCTTAAACAAAAAAGGAAAGAATGAGGGAAGGAAGGAAAAGAAAAGGAAAAATAACACGTTTTTGAAACCAAACCTCTGGTGTGCACCTGTTTTAACGGTTTATGTTCACATTTAACACACCAGGATAGATTGCCACTGGAGACATCAAAGCCAAGAAAGAGAGTCGGAGTCATTTCCCCCACGAATCTATAGCAGGAACGATGCTTTGTTGAGGTTACAGTGTGATGTAGGGCCTAAGAGGCACAGCACTGCAGAATGTATTACTGGATACAGCGCACCTTGTATCCAACACAGTGTGAAACCACAGACGACTCCTACTTTAACCATCTCTGACCCACTCCATCTCTATTTCTTCAATATCATTCTACACATAAGACAATATTTCAAATCACTGAAAATTCCAGATGTTCAATTCCATTGTCCCTTTTGTTTTCCTCCTAAAAGTATTTTTGTAATTCTAGTAAGTTGGGGATGGGTGAGGTAAAATAGCAAAGCCTTCAAATATAGGGGTTTTTTAAAGATGAAACATGCTTTAAAAGAATAAATTCAAGTAAAATTAAAGCTAAGTGATAAAATATATGTTGCATATATTTCACATCCCTTTGCCAATTTAGATATGTTATAAATAGCTACTTTTTCTTAAAAAAATGAAATATTTCAATAAGAAATCATAAATGTTTTATTTTCAGGAATCTACTCTCATTGGTACCTGCACTATCACCGTGTGGCTATGGTTTGGAGTACACTATTTTAGTTTCTGTGAATTTTTCTAATTCCTTTAAATGCAAAGAAATACTAAATGAATTCATACATAATAGAAGTGAAGAAATCTCTTTTAAAAGTAGGAAATCTAATTGTAGGGCTGTTATTTAAGAAAATAAATATCTAAGATAAGATATATGTGAGAATTAATTGACAAAGGAGAAATAGAGGCACAAAGAGTTTACTAATCATTAAATCTCATCCTCAGTATTTCTCTTATTAATAACTATTCCATGCGTAGAAGAGGCTATATATCCTAAAGTTATAATTAAGAATCAAATTTCTGTTGTTTAACATTTCAGATAAAAAAGGGAGGCTCCACATTTTTTTAGTCACCTGATTAATGCTATTTGTAGCTGAAAGACTTTCTAGCTTCAATAATTACATGAACAGTGAGAGAGTTCTTCCTTTAATTGTAAAAATTAGTTTGTTTTCTTTAAACAGAAATTGAACTGTGATCTTGAAGTGTAAAGCTAGGTTGAATGCAATAATGTTAACTCAATAATGTTAACTATGATGACATAAACCAGGTCAGAATATAAAATAGAATATAGAATATATAGAATATATAATAGAATATAAAAACAGGTTAGAATATAAGTCAAAATTTTAAAAACAAAACAAAACAGATGTAATTTACTGTATCTTTAGCGTTAGTACACACTGTGGGCTCTGATCATAAGATAAATTACTGCCCGTACCTCTCCATAAAGTGGTATATCTCGATCTCAACTCAGTTTGAGCTTAACTTGCAGTTTCTTTTGGCTCTGGAAGATATAACATTTAATAGGCAATTATGTGGGTTTTTGCAGTACACACATCAAGGGGTAAATTATCATAGCAACTCAAATAAAACATTCCTATTTTCAATGTCGTATTTTGATGACTTTTCATCGCTTTTTCTTCTAAAACTATGGTTATGAAATAATTGCTCTTCAATAATCAATCATCCTACTCAATAACTGTTAAATATTCTTCTGCTAGCCAAATGTATAGCAAGACTTAAAAGAATAGTAATAAGAGATTTAGATATATTTAGAGAGGTAAAAAAATTTAATGTCCTATTCCATGTTTTCTCAACAAAGAAATTTCTTTCGTTTTCTTTTTTGTTTTTTGTATCATCTATGAAGAAAATTGCATTATTACCTTTTTTTCTGGGTGAATGGACAGACATCAGCATTTTGTATAACTTCAGATTTTACTTTTAAAACTGTAAGTTCTCTTTTTTTATTTTCAGAAGTTATAAAGCTTTAATACCAACATGCAGTCTCTGAAAGTCGCATTCATTTGCCTCTGGTAGAACAAACAATATTTTTAAACTTTTAAAACTCTATGTTGTTCAGGATGCATGCTTTCTTTTAAGCATTACACAATGTCCTTCATCCACAGTCTTCTCCCAATGTGTGTGTGTGTGTGTGTGTGTGTGTGTGTGTGTGCGCGCGCGCGTATTCCCTAATGTCATAACAGACTGCTTTCAGTCCCAAAAAATACATATACAGATAGGTAGATAGATATAGATATAGATATAGATATAGATATAGATATAGATATAGATATAGATATAGATACAGATAGATATACAATTTAAGGATATCTATATATTTTAAATTCTCACTAAAAATGTCCTACTAGTTGATTTCAATTTTTCACAATTAAAAATTAAAAACAAAAAATTCCATAGAAAATGCAGCTAATATGTATTTTTTATTTACTCCTTTTCACCCACATGGCTTTCCTTTTTTGCAGCAGGAAGAGGAAATCCTTCCTATTTGTATATGCCAACATTTATTTATCCATTTATCTGTTTATTTATTTGGATAACTTACTTGAACATAAAAGCAAGGCAGAGCAAGACCAGTGACCATGAGAGCACGGTATAGGGATGGTGCTTCAGGAGGCAGGGTAGCATAAGAAGATGTAACATCTGCCTCCCCCAATCACTAATAATAATCCCGAAGCCTGGCGGTCAGTATTTCTGTCCCAAGACTACAAAAGTAGTGCCCATATTTCCCAAACTGTTGCATGGCATTTCAGCCATAGAGTATTTCGATCTTGGTGGCTTCAAATACATGAGAATTCATCAGTGACACAATAGTAAACATGCTGCTATGTATTTGCAACATCACACGCAATTCCAAATGCCTGACTTGTTAAGGAAGGTAGGATTAAGATCATGCTCTAATTTACAGGAGCAAAGATAGACAATAATGTTACCCCTTTTTCATAAGTAACAGTTTCCTAGGTAATATTTCTCTTACAGGCATAGAATAGCATCACATGCTGGAATAAGCTTAATAAATGTTCTTCGATGAGGGGGATCAGCATCATCATTTCCCCTCACCCGTCCTGAGAAATTCAGAACAACCACCAATAAAGGGTGAGCGGCTTCTGGAATGCATGCACAAAACATGTGGATTGGGTTAAGATTTCCCTGAAACACATAGACAAAAGCAAAAAAACCATAAATCAATTCCATCAAAGAACAGTCTGAATTCAGTTTCTGAACTTTGTCGCTAAATATCATTTCTCTCCTCTAAGTGAAGAGTTAAGTTTTTCATGGAAGTTATAGAAAGATGAACAGGATATATAGCACATATTATAATTTTAAAACAATTGAATAAATTGTGAATTTCTAAAAAAATGAAAAGGAATATTTCTAATGCATCCATTGAAGTTCATCAGATAAAAACAATACAATGAAAAATGAATACTCTCGTGCTATTTTCAGTGAAATGATACTTAAAATGATTTTATTACTGCATTGTCGCGATGACTTACTAACTGGATGATAAGATATACAGAAGAAAAATGAGAAAAAAAATTGAAGAATCAGGATAGCAAATGTGGAACACATCAGTGCAATCAGAGAGAGAATTAAAAGTTAAAACAGAGGAAGGCTGAGAAAGAACCAAATAGTCAGGGAAAAAAACGTATACCCATAAAAGAAAATACACATAAGAGGAATCTAGAGTAAAGAGACAGTGAAGTAGCAGAAGAATAAGAAGAGAAATAAAAATTTAATTCAAGTAAGAAAATACCCAGGTGAAGGAAGACAAGAACCAGGAAGTAAACATTAAACACAAAAGAGAGTAGGCATATTAAGCAAACTGCTAGGGGAAGAAAGAGACAAAGACGAGTCCAGAGTGGCATGGGCCTGGGGGATGCCTAGAGAGAAAAAAAAAAAAACAAGAAAGTATAGTAAGAGGGAGAAAACAGAGAGAGAGACACAAAGAAAAGACAGGCGGAGAACAGAAGACAGGGAGATGGTTAAGAATAAATGAGAGGCAGAAACAAGGCAAAGGTTAAAAAGAAAAAAAATAATCCACCAACTCTACTTATACAGTCTTATTACAAAAAAGAACTCATTTGTATGTCCGTGCGTTTTTTGTGCCATAGCAGCAAAAGTTCTGATTTCTGAAAAACTATGTGGAAGTCTGTTCTGAGTTCAGATTTGGAATATAAAAGTATAAGCCTTCTAAGGTTTTACTCCATGGTTTTATATAGTTCAATCGAAAAGTTTCTTTCTTCTTGACAGAACAGGCTTGGTAACACTGTTTAAAATTGCCAAATGCCATTAAACAATTTATGAAACATAATTGGTGGTAAATGTAGGTGATATTTTGGTTGCGGTTTTATTTAATGCTATGGTCTATGAAGAATTGGAACTTTCACTTGCTAACATAGATTCAGAACTATGAATTTTAATGAAATGTCAATAAGTTAGTTTTGTATTCTGGTTTTGACAAGGCTCTTCAAGGATTAAACAAACCAAAAGTATACTGTAGGGAATAATTTTCCTTTGCAAGTTTAAGTAAAAATTGAATCATTTCAACATATATGGAAGATATATAACACATGTGTATATATAACGTATATGTACACACATACAGACTTCTTGTAAACAATTTTTTCATTTAAAAAAAGGTTTAAAGGTTACTTGTTGTCTATATAATCATTCAAATCTACTTTTTCCAATGGAAATTAAAGTTATCTTTTATGAAATCATAAAGAAATGAGTACTTGAACCAAGAACAATTGTACAATTCTATCTTTATAGATAAAATGGAGAAATATGAACAGAATGATAATAATTTGGGTGGATTTCTAGTTGTATCAAACAAAAGTACTGATAGAAAGGTAGTAGACAGCCTAGAATGATGCTTCTGTATCCAGCAGGGAGGTGTTATAGCAGAGTAGGTTGAAATCTTTTGATCATTTATTTTGTATGTATAATGTGCAGAAAAGATACAATTAAACACAACCAATACTTTATTTCAGGCCCTCATCATCTCTTATCCAAATTATTACTATGGCCTTTAAATGGTTTCTCAAGCATTCCCCCACTTCATTCTGTACTCTAAGCTGTATAAAACATTCTGAAAGCCTAAATAATGTCTCTGTAACCTAAAATCCTTTTCAGCTCAGTATATCTTAGAGCTAAATATAAACTATTTATTTCTTTACTGATTTATTTAGTCATTGAAGCCCCTTCACCCTCTGGACCCATCTATGCTTCAATCTCATTTCCTCTAGAGCAACAGTCGCAGACCCTAAACCACACACATTCTAAACTTCACTTCATACCTTTACCTGCTCCATCCTTGGTCTAGCGTGCTCCTACACTTACCCCACTGCACCTCACCATGCTTTTTTGCCGACCACTTTATGCACTTTGCTCAGGGCTCAGCCAAGCCTTCTCAGACTTGCAGAGGCAGGTTGGTTGTTGCAGGGTTTGAGACGTAAAGCAAACAGCTATTGCACTGACTTTAGCTCTTTACAAATATCCATGCCCCTATTTGCATGTGAGTCCCACATGGATATGACTTTGTCTTAATTTTCTTTGCAACTTCTATATCTAGAGGATTATCTGGAGTATAGCTGCCACATAGTAGGTGTTCAATTAATAAATATTGAATTGATTAATAGAGAACTGAAATAGATTATGCATAGAGATATCCTTTATTTTAACAGCTAATTGTACATGTAAAGGATGGGAAAGAACAGTCTTCAGAGAAATTCATATGAAAAAACTAAGGATCTTTACTTGACAATAAATTTAAAAGGTGCCAACAGAGTGGTTTAGTTTATTTAAAAAGTGACTCTATTCTAAGGTGACCCTCATAGACATCTAGTGGCCAGAATAAGATAAGTGATAACCCTGTTTTGCATTGTACAAGTCAGATCTGCTCTAGAACATTGTGTACAGTGTTTGACACCACACTGACACGGACAAACTAAAATCCTATCAGATGCAAGTTATCTGTGACTGGTGAGGAAATGTTTTACGATAGTGTTTAAGGAATGTTTGAAGGATTTAGGAAAGTTTAGTCAGAAGAAAATAAGACTCTTAAAATATGTGAATAATTTATATATGGATAAAAGAATATCTTTTTCTTGTATGACTCCAGGGAGCAGAGCTAGGACAAATGAATAGTTGCTATTGGTAAAATCAGCCAAACAAATTAAAGAGGGAAAGATAACTTTCATTCAGTGATATGCCAGGAATTTTCACCTGCTTGATGTTGTTTAATCCTTAAACTGCCTTGAGAGCAAATTATTATCTTCTTTTGAGAAAAATAAAGTTTGATGAGATTATCTTAAAGGGGAGTATTCATTTGGTTGGGTTATCTGTTGTAAGGAATTTGAAATTGAAAGTAGTGATGGAGGATCCATCATGGGAAAGTGAAAGACTTTTCTACAGCAAACAGAAAAAGAAAAACATTTGCTCCTTTTCAAGAATTTTTAATGCAAGTAGGGCTGTTCAACAACTAAGCCTGTGTCGTGTTTGATATTTATTAAATAAAAATTTAATAATAGATAGCACATATATACAAATAACTAAAACTAAAAATGGAAATTTAAATGTACTTATGTTCTTACTCAAATGTTGAAAGCCGGATTCTAAGGAACAAAGAGGGAAGGAAAGACAGAAATGAGAGATGAGTGAGCTCCGTGAGCGTAGAGAGCTCATCAGCTCTTCACTGCTGTGTACCCAGAACCGACGAGAGCTCACACATATTTTAGAAATTTAATCAGAATTTGTCAAATAGATAGTGAAAAAGAGGCTGGATAACTACTTGTTAAAGGAATAATAAAGGAAAATTGAGCATTTTTTGGAGCATTGGAAAAGCTGAAAATGTCACTTAAGGTCCTAAAATTCTTTAGATATCCAGCCCTGTCATCTGAAAAACTGAATTTAATAAATATGATAAATGATTGAACCCGCAGAAAAAATAGTTGCAAAATTAGAGAGTGTATATGTATATGTATTTCAAACTGGCTATAAGAGAACCTGTCAAAACAAACCTGCAGAGGAAGTAAGGGAATACATGTACAAAGGGCACCATTGTTTCTGTGACCATTTTAGAAACACATTGTAGGGGAGAACAAAGGTGTTAATTTTCAGGTAGCAAAAGTGAATTTAACTATGCGATTCCTGAGCCAAGTTGATTTAGCCGCATCAGTGTTTTCTACTGTACTTTCAATAGTCCTCAAAACAAAATAAAAGGAGCACGAAAGGCCGTGAAACATATTGAGATTTGTGAAGTTTCATGAATAATTTGGCACTCTCAAAACATGAAAATATCCCCCAAAATGGCTTCATTTAAATATATATGTTTATGGGCCGGCCCCATAGCTTAGCGGTTAAGTGCCCATGCTCCACTACTGGTGGCCTGGTTTCGGATCCCAGGCGCGCACCGACGCATCACTCCTCCAGCTATGCTGAGGCCGCGTCCCACATACAGCAACTAGAAGGATGTGCAACTATGACATACAACTATCTACTTGGGCTTTGGAGAAAAAAAAGTAGGAGGATTGGCAATAGATGTTAACTCAGAGCTGATCTTCCTCAGCAAAAAGAGGAGGATTGGCATGGATGTTAGCTCAGAGCTGATCTTCCTCACAAAATAAATAAATAAATAAATAAATAAATATATGTGTATATACAGAAAGTTACTTCTTGTAAATTCATACTTTTCCATCAAATGAATACCATTCCAAAGAAACAGTGCGATCAGACTCATAATCATAAAGCCATGATCATTTTTGGCTATCAAAACATTGATAGCTTCTTAATATCTTCTTAATATATAAGCTTCTTAATATATAAAAAATAAGTTTGAAAAACTTTCTACAGAAACACTTAGTTTGAAATAATACCCATAATAAAATTCTAATTTACTAAATATGATGCAGCATTCACCAGTACTCCCCCTTCCCTCTCCTAACTTCAGGGTACAGATCTTAAAGAAAGATAAAAGAGGTATGAAGGAATCCAAGAAACTCATGGCACTCATTGATAATTTGCTGGTAACATTTTAGGTCATTAGAAACAATAGTCTATATGTAATATTTCAACTGTACAGGGCATACAGGCTTCCCAATTAGAGGTTCACATATCGAAATGCAAATGGTGGTTACACAAGTTTATAATGGAGAAAGTCATTATCAGCCATCAGCTTCTGACTCCTTGCCCTATTTAGAAAGCTGTTCTTTCTCATTTCTGCAGTATGAGTGAATTGAAATTAACTTTCTAATGCATTCAGGTACAGAAAAGCCCCTGTCAGTGATGCATACATGGAATATGCCTCATATAAACAAAGACAGAGAAACATTCTACTAGGATAACATAATTCAAGATTCATTTTGGAACTAAATGAATTTGTCACAATTTGAATCACAGCCTGTGTAATTTCTACTGTCAGATTAAAAGAATTGAAGCACACTGAACATTAACATCATCACCAAGTTCGACAAAAGAATAGATATGGTCCATTGGAGGGAACAATAGTTAGCTGAGCATTATAATTGGGCAGGAAACATCTTTGATTTCTGAAACTATAGTCAACTGTCTACTAAAACTTCCACTACAGTTACATTTGAACACTAATAAGAAAAACCGTGAAGAAAAGAACATAAAACTTTAATCTGCAGACTTTCATATCAAGTTTATCAAAACTATCACTATCAGTAGCAAGTAGAAAACTAGAAAAACAGGTTCCTGTTAATTTCTAACTGTGTTTGAGCTAATGTGGGTCTCCTGTGGGTAAAGAAAATTAATTTCATGTGAAATTATTTTGACTAAATTTTTTAAGCAGAAACAGACCTGAAATGCTTTCAAGTAAGTGGAAAGGAATTCAAAATGGCACCTCAAAGATAAGTACTGAAATTTCATGTGTCCTCTAGAATACTTAGCCCCTCCAGGCTATATCTGCATTACATTAAAATCTAATAAGGATTTAGTTTTCTTACCTCTTTGTTTGAATCAACATTTTTTTTTTATTAAATGGTTAGAATAGTTGGAAGCGAGCCCTTTCACCCATTTACTAATAAGGTACACTTACTTTGAAATATCCTAATTAATTATCTGTCCTACACAAACACAAACAAGTATCCTATGGGAGAAATCCAATATTATACAAGGTCATGAAATCAGAAGGTTTTTAGATATTCATAGAAGATAAAACTATAGGACTCTCTTCAAAGAGCTCTGAAAAATGGGGCCCAAAATTAGCACAAATGGAAAATAAAGAATCACTTCTAAGACTAATTAGGTAGTTTATCTACCTGTATTAAGCAATTATCCTTTTTCATATCTGTGACAAGTAAACCTATAATGCACCACTGCCCTCTCCTCTATTGGAACAAAAATATTACCATTCACTTGTTCATTGCAATGCTCAGGCCCATGGATTAGAAAATGGAGTTTTCATGCAGCCGAATAATTAAATTTTCTATATATTAAAATACCTTGAATGATTGTCCTGTTTCAGAAGAGCTCATTTTTATACTCTGAAAAATACAGCCTAGAATATTAGACTGATTAAAATAATTCCATTTTAAGGTTAAAAAGGATTTTTTGGCACCTGGAATCATGCTTTTCCAGCTTAAGGACATCAGGGCAAGTGAAGAAGGAATATTTTATATTTTAGTGACTATCACTGTTGTATGCCCCCAAGTAATTCAATGTGTAATTATTTATTATAATCCGAAGGTTTTGTAGGAATGGTCCACATTTACATCTACCCCATGGATAGAGGGAGTATGAAAGCTCCCTCTACTTTCATAATTCTAACATTAGACATAGAAACTAAGGAGGTGATAAATGCAACTTTCTCTTCTCTGACCAACTTTACTGCAGTCTTAGTGTTTTCCCTTGGATAAAAAGTGAATTCAGGAAGTCCTGTTAAATACAAAGAATTGGCTGCAACTTTCCATCATGAACTGTCCCCTAGTCACATTCTTTTATCGGAAGACACCCCAAATTCCCACATTTCACTATTCTCTGGTGGAGGAACTTATTGATCTTCCTCCAGTTGATTGATTTTATGCTACCAGATGTCCAAATTCTTTATATGTTGCTTTTATTCATTCATTCAACCTATGTTTATTGTCTACTGCACAAGATGCCAAAGATAGAAAAAGGTACCAGAGTCCCAGCCCAGGAGAGTTCACAGTCTACAGTTGTGCAACAGTAACCACTAGCCACTTGTAACCATTTGAATTTAAATTATTTAAAATTAAACAACATTAAAAATTCAGTTCCTCAATCATACTAGTCATATTTCAAGTGCTCAGTGGTCACAAGTGGCTAGTTATTACCATATTAGCACAGATTATAGAACTTTTTCATCATTGCAGGAAGTTTAATTGGACAGCCCTGGTCTAGAGGGGTAGGTCCTTCCTAGAGAAGGAAACAGTCTTGCAAGCAAATAAAAGAAGTGCATTCTGATAAACGTTGTCTTAGACATATGTTCAAAGCGTTAGAGGAGATAATGCAGTTCCCAAACATTTCACTGCATGGTCTCTGACTTAAACCATTTGGACAGTGCTGAACACGATAATGTCTATATCCTAACGTAGTATAACATCATATCATTTTAAGTGGGTACCTACATTTGGAAGATGATTCCTAACTACCTTATAGAACGTTGGGATAATGCCAGAAATTAAAATAGATGAGGCTGGTCTCCTCTGTAACGTTTGGGCAGCTTCATCAAGATGTGTGTAAGGTACAAGGAAACAGGATTTTGAAATCTCGAAATCATGATTTTAAATTCTGACTTATTATTTGTTTACTCAAAGTTCTATATGATGTGGGAATATGGTGAATGAGTAAGAGTGACTGGATGAGGATTTAGAAAAAATAGTATGGTGCTAGAGTATGGGTGTTAGAGCTAAACAGGCCAGAATTTCAATCCAAGTTTGGCCATTTATTATACGTGTCTTTCATTTCTCTTATATAACAAGCCTACACAATTCATCCTTCTCCTCTTGAATCAATCAAATCAGTTCTAAACTAGCTGTCATAAACTCAAATACCTACACAAACCAAGCAGATGACAAAAGAATGAAGTGGGGCCAGTATAAGATGAGCAGAAGTACAGATGTGATGATGATATCTGACACTGACACTGAAATACAATGTTGGGGGCACTGGGCGCAGGAGCTGTGGCAAGCTGGAGAGAGCAAGCTCTTTGTAAAAAGCAATCATCCTTCCCTCTAGCTAGTTGTTACTTTGTGGGGAAGTAGATTCTATGTGGTGAGAGCTTCTTTTTTTTAATGAAGCTAGAAATCTAGTTTACCATGTACATCTTCTAATTTTATATGTTGGCAACTATTTAAATATTTTAAGTAATAAATAATACTTTAAATAATTTGAAATAATATTCACAGGACAACACTGTGAAGATCAATGAAAACCTACCTCTAAGGATGAGACTGAGATCTCCACCTTTCAATCTGCAAGCTCATATCTAGAGCTTCAGGGTTATTCTTTACCAGGGCAGCGTCTTCAGGGTTGGGACTAATTTTTGCTAAAAACAAAACAACAAAAAAGTAATTGAAATATTAAGATCGTCTTCTGAAATCTGCCCCATTTCCAACTCTAGAAAAATTTTTAATTTCACTGAAAGTAGGCTGATAATATTAGGAAAATATCACGTGCAAAATCTCTCTGGGCTTTCTCTTGGAAAAGGAAAGCCCGAGGAGCAAACCATGATGGAATGTGAGAGATTATCCAACATGGCAGTGGTTTCTGGACAGGGTATAAAGCTGCAACAGAGCAGTATGTAGAGGCCATTCTGATGCCCATTTGGTTTCCAATCCATCACCAGGAATATGTTATACATTTATGCTAATATTGTTCCTTCTGCTCTAAATAAGGGTATACAATAAATGACACTAAGTACAAATACCTCTCAGACAGATTTAATTCTTTGATTTTTAAAGGATATTTAATTTTTATATTAATTTAGGATGTTCAATAAATATATAAATTGTATTAACTTGTCATTTAAAAATATGTCCATTTTCAAGAAATGTAGAGAAAGTAAAAAATTTTGATTGAAACATGAAGCCAAACTCTTTTAAATTTCAAAATTGCACTAAGTAAAATCATGATATTCTCCATATGGCTTATCACCTTGAAGATTATAGCATTTGAACTTGTCAACAATGAGCATGATATTTTTAACATGCAATTTAACATTTTAGCCATAATTTATTTCCGTGTGGTCTTGGTGTCTGACCAAGACAGCATTTCACACTTAAAAATTCTATTTCTATTTTTTGCTGCCATTACTTGTCTCCTATTGTTAATATCTATCATTTTTATAGGTGTGATTTCTTTAATACAAAGGACTACATTTAGTTGATGCTGAAGCTATCTTCCCCCTCAGGAAACACAAGAAGGAAGAGGTTAAAATGACTTAATTTTTCTCAGAATCCCAGGAAAGTAACCTTATATGTTTTTATGTTTATAACAGAGAGTTGTTAACAGAGAAAGAGATAAGTAAAATATTTTGACTAGTAACTTTGTATGCATAATATACACAAGACTTTATATACAGAATTTCACCACTGGAATTCTAATGAGAAACCTCGGTCACATCCTATAGACATATTAGAGTAGAAATGGGACTGAAATGTGCTGACCTAATGATGAGTATGTGATAGAGTCACAGGTTAAATTTGCTCACTAGTCTAACAAGGAAAGTGGGAAGAAGAGTGTGTGTGAAGAGACAGAGAAAAAAAGAGAGTTCCCTGAGCTAATTTTCTAGCCATCAGTCAGCTTATTGTTCCTACTAAAAGAGATTGAAAGAGAGAGTGAGAGTGAGAGTTATTATAATAAATATAAAGTAGCTTTAGCCACGAGAAATTACACTTGGAAGGTCAAGGGGAAGAATCAGGGAGAGGGATGGAGAAGGGGGAAGGATGAGCAGAAAGACACAGGGTCAGGATTTGGAAGGAAGAAAGAACATCACCACCATGTTAATAACTGCAATAAAAGTGTTACACAGTACATTAAAATATGCAGTTTTCTAAGGGATAATTTGATTTGTATTTTACTTTTGCTTTCACATTCCAAATAGGTATGTGTGTTAAATTTTCTGTGCACATGGGTGTGTGTGTATGCCCATATTTAGTGTCAATAGAGTAACAGTAGCTTCATGAGGAAAGTGTTCCTTTTTTAAACATATTTCCTTTGGATATGTACTAAACTGATATCGAAGAGCAGAGAGTCACTATTACTAGTTCACTATGTATCTTTATCTGCCACGATTCCACAATGTGTCTATCAGGCAAGTACATACAAGTGAATTGTGTTTGCCAAAGTCATTGTTTTTATACTCTATATTGATTGTCTACAGAGCATGTAACATCTTTGAACAGAAGCACAAGGACTCCTCTGTTGGTATACTTATCTCGTGCATCAAATATTTAAGACTAGGTCTCAGCAACAAGAATACCCTGGCAGAATCTGCCATTAAGTTAGTAAATTAAAAATAAAATAAGATATTTGCTAAATAGGTGGAGGCTTAGTGATGCTGATTGGGGAAGACAGAATAGGTAGAGATTCAGAAAGAGCAACTGTCTCCACACAAAGATAAAACGTGAAAAAACGTCCCTACGCAAAGAAAAGAATCTGAAAAAATAATGACTTCTTTAAAACCTGGTCAACTTACCCGACCACTAGCTTTCTTCTTTGTCGTCTTTTAAAATTTCTATAGCTCTCAAACTTCCCCAAGGGAAGCATCAGAGATTTAACCAAACTTGCATACTTATTTAAAATCAATCTTCCTTTTTATGAATTTTGCACTGTGCACTTGCGAAAGCAATTAAATCAATGACAATAGTCCAATGCACCAGGTGGAATCATTAACTAACTTTAAAAAGAGAAGAAAACAGTATAAATTGTATATTTCTCTAAATTCTGTTTCTTGGACATGTCCACTCTGGTTTTAGATCAACTGGACCAGCTGATTCACCCCTCCCTTAGATGGCATGTGATCTTTAATATGGCTTCTTTTTCCACTTTTCAGTGTTAAAAAAAATACGATTTCAAGTCTATGCTAAATAATGAACAATTTTCAGAAATTTGTACTGACTCTAACAGATTTATATTTCACATTTGCCAACACACTTACATGTGCATTTGTAAATGTAGTTGGTATTCCTATCATGCATCATCTTATGAGATTGACACAGAATTCATACCCATATTTTCAGATGTTGTCATCTTCTATCCAAATGCCCAAATCTAATATTTCTACCACCTTTTGTACAACTGGTATTTACATCCACTGTACATTTAGTAGGTTTTTAAATTAAATCACTATTTCAAATTTCATAAAAATCAGCAGTCCTTCTATTTTAAAAGAAAATAAAATTCACAGATTTGTGCACACAAGTATCAGTTCTGGATCTTCTACATATATTTCTGCAAATATATGTTTTTAATAAAAATTTTACTCAATTGAGAAACTATGGATCAAATCAGCAACACAAAACAATCAATACGTGAGATAGAGAGGAAAAATATATAACAGTCAGGAAACATTCATTTCATGTTTATATAATTGGATTCACTGGACAATTTTGAAGTATGAATAGGTCTGTGAGAAATCCAAATTAAGCTCAATCATGCAAGTGTTTAGTGAGCACAAATTGTGTTCCAGCCACTGTGCTAGGTACTAATGATACAATGGTGATTAATAGCATTCTGTCTGATGATTCTGTATAATCAGATATGATTCTAAAATGTATTAGTAATAATTCATGAATACCCTGGAAACATTCATGCTTTCAAAAAATTAAAAGCTTTTTAATTTTTTGCTCCCCAAGTTCAACCTGAGGAATCCATCCCATACAGCAATGAATATTTTTAAAAGCACCCCTTAAATTTTCCTTGCTAGGAATCTTTAGTATGACATAATTACCTATTGGATAAATTTTAACTTTTCATCCTGGCCTTCCATCAAAGGCATCTACAGACAAAACCTAACTATTTTTTTCATGTCTCAGGTTAGAATCACCACTTCCTTAGGAGCTGTGTCTCAGTTTAGTGTTTCCCTTCTTTATTCTCTTTGGTCCCACTCCAGAATCCTTTATTTGTATCTGCTTTGAATGCTTTGCCTCTGAATTTAAAATTTTGTACTTTAGTACCTCGCCAGTACTTGGCAGATGGATTCTAGATACTTGCTGAATGAATGATTTGTATCCCGAAATCATTGTTAATAAATTATCGTCCAACAATGATTGTCTCTTCTCTGAATGTCACGAGGTCTTGAGCCTGCAGCATATGATGTAGTACCTCATTCCTTAATGCTTTCAGATCCTCTCTGTCTGCACATTTTGTCTCTCTCCTCAATTCCGTCAGATATGTCTCAAGGTTAGCAAATTTGCTTTCTGGTTTCTGTAATCTCATTAGAGCTGGGTATAGAGTTAGTGCTCAATAATACATGTTTACTGGTTTATTGAGCTTGGATTCATAGAAAAGTGTAAATGAAAAATATTACTTTGCCAGAATAGTAAAAGCAGATAAAATATATGTGAGTTCAAATCCTAAATCTATTTTTTTCTAAATTGGAAAATGTCTTAACCATTGTAAGCCTCACTTTTTTATATGTAACACTGGGGATAACATCCATTTCATTCCACTGATGATATGAATCATTTGATATGATGCATATAAAATGCTTACCAGGGCGACTAACATATAGCATGGGTTCAATAAATAGTAGCTACCTAGTAAATACACATAGTTTTCCATTCAATATTTATTGAATGCCAACCATGTTTCAGGTACTGTTCTGGTATTTTTCAAATGTATTAAGTGTTGAACACCAGCAACTTCAAAGAGAGGCTAAAGAAATTGGCACATTGAAAAGGAAAAACAAAAACTAAAAAAAAAAAAAAAACAATTTTTATCTACACAGAGAATGTTAACTCCCATTTCTCTGGATCATAGTTGAAAAGGAAGCAGCCCAACTATAATATATCAGACCATAGTTTGACTATGAAGGGAAATGCTGACAATGAAATAAAGCTGTAAAGTTTCATTTCCTGCAGGTTGTTAAATACCGAATACAATCTACGTGTCTGCAACAGATACAGGCGAAGGCGGTAACCTAGGGAAAACAGCCTCTCAGAGAACATTATAAACACGCAAATCCCAAAAGGCCTTTATTTCAACAAATGAGATACCTGATTTTTCTTAAACATAATTCTTTCTCTAACGTTTGTGCCATCTATTGGTTACTACACGTGCAATGTATATTTGCATAATTCGCAGGATTTGTTTTTCTCTCCTGTCCTTTAGACCAAAAGTTTATCAGATCTTCATTGTTACATTCATAACACAGTGAGAAATTAATTAGGTAGGCTAAAAGTTGTTAGCGAAATATTCAAAGCCTTAAAGTAGGGCAATTACCAAATGTGAGACTTTTATCAAGCCAACTGAAATAACCAGTTCCAGACTCAGGTCCTTTTGATGACCTATTCCCCCTAAAAGTTTTGTGGTAGTGGTAGCCAATAGCTCTGGTCTTCATTATGATTGTCTCAGCTTACTGCCCTGAAGAGATGAGGGAAACAAGAGGTGCTAATCCATGAAGCAAAAATTCCCAATGATTTACACCAGAACTAAAGGAATAGATTTTTTTCCCCCTTCCTACTAGATTCTCTGTGAGAAATTTCCTTGATAAAGTACAGCCCATATGTAGACAGAGAAATACGCTAGCAGATACAAGGGCAATCCTACAAATGTTCTCTTAGTATGGTTTGGATACTACCAACCAGGGTAAAGGAACTCTGTCTCTGTTTGTTTGTTTGTTTATTCATTCATTCGTATAAAGAGATCAATATTTTGGATGACGCCATGGAGGAAAAATAAATAAATGATACAGCCATAATTACTTACTTAAACAGAATCATTAACCATTACACTGCGACACCAATAGGAAAGCCTATAGTTTATCTTCATGGAATTTTACATTTAAACAATGCCTGCTTGCAGAATAAAAGTTAGGAGAAATAGTTTTGCCACTTCCTAGAAGGATCAGCAACTACTGAAATATTTAATAGGGCTTTATATCCTAATTTGAAAAATGTTGACCAACATTCTTTCCCGGTCACCCTAAGATCCGTTCATACCTTTTTCCTCACTACTAAAAATACAAATTTAGTATCTTTTGTTTACTTTCAAGGAAACTCCACACAAAGTCCAGGATAGTGGCTTTGGCTTTGAGGAAAAAGGAAACATGTTCAGATGCCAGTCTTTCTGTCTTGATCTTCTCTCTTTCTATAGTTAGCGAAAACAGTGTAACAGGATTTATGAGGCCCCTCACAGCACGCTACTATTCTGCAGCTAGGCTTGCAAACATTTTGTTTCTCTGTACAACAGTGCAACCTAGTGGATGAAGAAAAGAGCCCTGTCCTCAGGCCCAACCAGAGCGGGCAATGAGAGCTCTTGCACAGATTTTGTTCCTTGAAAATCCCTTCCAAACTCGCCTGATGTGTTTCATTTCTTACAGCAGTAAAAAGAGATAACACAAGTCCACATATTTTTTTGTGTTAAGATGGAAATACAGTTGATCCCATGAACTACGTAGAAAAAAATATTTTTCTAAGGTTAATAGCTGAATACTCAAGTGAATGTTTGGCGGTATACTTTTTGAGATCTTAATTAAAAATTACTGAATAAACTACTCATAATAAAAAATAAACACAATTCACATATCATTTACTTAACTACCTTTGTGTTAACCACTGCCTGTTCTGGTCTAGCAGTAACTGTGTGAGAATATATGTGTGTGTGTGTGTGTGTGTGTGTGTGTACAGTACATTCTCTGTCCACAAAACATAGTGTGTGACTGAATATATATTTTATATATATATATAGAGAGAGAGAGAGAGAAAGAAATAGACATTACATGTACAGGGATATATATTATACATACACACAAACACAATAATATAATTTGTTCATTAAATGGCAATTTAGAACAGAAAGCCTATTTTAGTGCCTACATATATTAAAATCAATGTCCCTGAATAAAAAGATGAGGTCTTCATGTAGCTTACTTATTTTTTTTTAAACCACTCAGCATTCCATTTCAGGATAATTCCTAAAAGCTAAATACTTAATAGTTCTTTTGTGTTGATTTGCTTGCTTTTATTGCTTCTGTTAAACCATTAAACAAGCTCATTATATCACTGAGTTTTTTTTAATCCACTAAGTTTTAAGTGGGATTTAAAATACATATTTAAAATTGAAACATGTAAATGTGGATGACTGAGCTGTAGAGAGAAAGGGGAAATGACCTTCTGAGAAGCTGTGCATAAAAATTTAACAGTTTTCCTTGGGAAGAACACGGTGGAGGAAGCATCATTCACTCTTCTTGTTTATAGGATATGCTAGGGTAAGAATTAAATGTAATTTAGTGAGACAATAAAATCTTCTCCACTACTGTGCTGTTGTGTTAGGAATGGATTTGGGGATGATTAAATGAGTAAATCACACAGATCTGAAACATTTTTTCTCCTTTCTTTCTTTCCTTTTTTTTTAACACCTCCTTAGATGGCATCTTGATCGTGCGTGCACTGTGAACACGAAAGGCCTATAGGTCAGACCTGAAATTATAGCTAAACCTCAACTCCTGAGGTACACAGGCTGTTTATATCGATGAAAATTTATGATCTCTATACCCTAAATCCCCGGCCTCTCTTTTACATTGACTTCTTTACTATTTGCTGCTTTATTTTACGGTGATCCCTTGCCCTCTATAAATATATCATGGTTACTTAACCCCAGATCCCACCCCCAGTCTTCAGGAATTCAGAAAGGATCTATTTGTTACTTATTCTGCTACTGGGTGTTTCATAATCCTCCACATTAGCAGCTATTATTTTATAGCAGTTAACATCTTCCAAATTTTCATCATCTCTCGACTGTTAGTCCTCTAACTGCTTAATAACACCAGGCTTAGAACTGCTGTTCAGAGATTACGCTGAAGTAGAATTTTTTTTTCTTAAGCGCATACAATGATTGAAGTATTTTCTATTAAATATTTATCTGTAGAAAAACGAATAAATTTAACTGTAAAAAAATTACATTTAGGCAAGCTTAATTGCCTTGTGTTACTTTATATAAAATTGATGAAAACCTGACCTAATCTTAAAAACACGCCACTGAGTAATTCAAGTTTTCTATGGGTTAGATTCTAATAATTATCTTGTTTTGACTGAACTCCTTATTAAAGTCCAAAAAATAAAGTTGGAAAATAATAAGGGATTATAGATTTACAAAAGCTATTGTCTGATGTTAAAATTGTTGAGAAAATATGAGTCAGTATTATGCAAATTCTGACCTAATCCTAGCAGCATTCTGGTAGGTAATTGTATTTTTTCTTTAAAGGAGGACAGACCCTACAATAATTATGCCTTGTTAGTGTCCACATTGCTACATTTTTGATTTATGTATTTTTCTGGGAGTTGACAGATAAGCAAGAAAAATTGACATATTATAAACTAATAAAAATAAATAATATCAGAATCTGCCTAGCAGCAGCCTACATTGGGAAGTTAAATCAATGCATTAATCACACAAATTTTTTGAGCAAAACATAGTTTGTACAAAATTTTTTTAAATGACATATATCAAATAGAACTAAGTATTTAAGTTGCTCTGTGCGTGTGTGTGTGTGTGTGTGTGTATGTGTGTGAGATTTCTAAGGTAAATTATTATACACCGTATATCAAAGCCATTTGTTTTTATTTCCTTCTCTGATTTTCTTAGCAGGTCAAAACATTTATAATCTCTCCCTACAGATTGCTATATGTAATATTCTTTCAAGACTTAGCCTTTCCAGTTTTTCTCCAAAGAGTCTTCCTTAATGGAAAACATGATTAGCACGTTCTTTTCAGTGTTTGTTAAAATTCTTATTACTTAAAATGCTGCCATTTGAATGCTTTAAATTATTTTCTATTAAATACCTGAAAAGAATATGAAATTTTGAGGCTATGAGAGCTAGTGGTAAGAGTCATGCTCTACTGCACCACAGGCTGGACGAATTGACAAAAGAAATATGGCATCCCACATTTCTTTGGTAGAATCTAGCAACTGACATTATATAGTATGAATGGCAAAAACTAGTGAATGGCAAATGTTGTTTTTTCCTTCAAGTTTGTGTACTTCATAACCTCACGTTTTGTTGATCTATCCATAGTTTCTTTTAAATATAACCTAGATTTGCAAACACATGCTTTGGGAGCAATCACTCTAACAGCATTGATTGATTGATTATTGCTATTTCTCTGTTATTCTAAGTAAAACTAAGTATTTTTTGTTTGATGTTAAAATTTCAGTGTTTTTGTACTGCTAGATTCAGCTAGATTTCATAATCAAGCTGGATAATCAGTTTTTAGAAATATAGTGAAGGAGAGATAATTTTTCCCACTGTTTAGATGGATATGACCAACATAATCCCAGAAAACATTGCTTCCTTCAGCAGGGGATGGAAAAGGTTCATGTGATATTCCCCCAGTACTGTGCTTATCAACCTGGAAAATGAGTCTTCCCAAACATCTATAAATCCTAAAATTTAACAAGCCCAACTTGTGGTTGACAGATTATATAAACAATTAAGTCTGGTTGATGATGACTTATAGATTTCTTTCCTCTTAACAAACAATTTTACACGGTCAGGCTTGAGGCAACAGCTCAGCATCTAGCAACCCACATTAGACCACAATAAACGTCTTCTAAAATACCTCTTAATTACACAGGGAGCACACATATGATTGAAGTCCTCAAAAAATTACTTTTTTACACTTTGCTCTTCTATAAGTGTATACTAAAATCTCTTCTGAAATATGTAGCTGAGAAACAGTCTACAAAACTAGCCAAGCAAGGTTGACCATTAAACCACCAATCATGATATAAATCATATACTAATTAGCACCAGGGTTAAAACAATCAGATCCAAACAATTTAACTGGAACATCAGGAGAAGCATATTACTTATCTCCTATCTCAGGAAAATAGCACCCAACGACTATACTAAACCAAGTAAAAGACACGACCACGAAATCTGCTATGAACCTTTAGAGCGTACAAAGTGTGCCATTGTTGCAACAAGCAACTCTAGAAAATTCTGAAATTGAAAGAGCCATGGAAAATCACAATAGTTACTACACACACACATATACACACATAATTTTATATATACAGTAGTCCCCTCTTATCTATGGTTTCACTTTCCATGGTTTCAGTTACCCGTGGTCAACTGTGATCTGAAAATATTAAATGGAAAATTCTAGAAATAAACAATTAATAAGTTTTAAATTTTGGCCCTTCTGAGTAGCATGATGAAATCTTGCAGCATCCTGGTTAGCCCTCCTGGGACGTGAATCATCTCCTTGTCTAGCGTATTCGCCATGTATATGTTACCTGCCCATTAGTTGCTTAGTAGCTGTCTTGGTTATCAGATCCACTGTTCAAGGTATTGCAGTGTTTGTGTTTATGTAACCCTTATTTTACTTAACAATGGCCCCACTTCACAAAAGTAGTCATGCTGGCAATTCGTATATGCCAAAAAGAAGCTGTAAAGTGCTTCTTTTAAGTGAAAAGGTAAAAGTTCTTGACTTAAAAAGGAAAGAAAAAAAATCAGATGCTGAGGTTGCTAAGATCACAGTAACTTTTGTTACAGTATATTGTTATAATTGTTTTATTGTATTATTAGTTATTGTTGTTAATCTCTTACTGTGCCTAATTTATAAATTAAACTTTATCATAGGCATGTATGTATAGAAAAAACATAGTATATAGAGGGTTTGGTGCTATCTGTGGTTTCAGGCATCCACCAGGGGTCTTGGAACATATCCCTTGCGGATAAGGGGGGACTATTGCATATAAATATATATATGTACATATACATTATGCATACATGTGTGTATGTGTTTGACAGGTCTTAATATAAATGCATATTTAAAGCCCTGTGGTAGGTTTGAATATAGGAAAAATACTATAAAATATATATAGTAAGTTTCACACATATATATATATTTTTAATCTACCATAGGGCCTTAAATACTGTTTTCATTATCAATGGTTAACTCTGGCTGAATGATTTTTTTGTTGCTCATGTACACTTTTACCACTAGACAATTTCTAAATCCAAGCATATGATTCTAGCATTTGACAGAGAGCAGAGGTGTATTATTCCCCAAGCTTGGACCACTCTTCCTTCAGTGATAGAGAGAGAAAAAATCGTATGTGATTATGGGTTGGAGCGTATAGGTGCTTGTGTGTTCATGTGTGCAATGAGGTAGAACATGCACACACAGAAACTTAGTATTGGGTCATGGTTCGCATATGTATATTTAGCAGCATTGCTGAGTACCTGCTCTGAAGCAAGCGTCTTACGTCATCATCTCATTGGACAGTCCCAAATAACTTTCAAGTAGGTGTCAATATCCTCATCTTATGGAAGACAAAAGCTGATTATCAAGAAATTAAATAACTTTCCCATGACTGAAAGTAAGAATCTCAATCCATTTCTATCAATTAGGGTTCTTTGGATTGAAAGCACTAGATATTGTCTCTGGCTAAATTAAGCAAAAGGTGATTTTAAAACAGAAATCAAGTGCTGACATAATTGACTACAACTTGGAGCACTGGGAAAAAAAGATTTAGAAGGAATTGACGCTGTCTTGTGGAAGGAACAGTAGAAATCACGTGGCCCTGCTTGGAAAGAATCAAACTCCACACATTTCAGGCTCTTACTCTCTCTGATCAGGTTTTAGGGAAGGGAGCAACCAAGTGACTTACTTTGTCTCTCATGCCCTCTCTTTGATGATGCCCCAACTCACAGACGGACCACAAGACATTGAAATGTGAAGAGGTAATTCAAATAGTAGGACATTAGATTGACAGAGGAATGGAAATGGAGCATGGGCAGCCAAAAAGAGAAAAGAAATATAAAAACACTAGCCAAAGTAACAGTAAGACAAGGAAAACAAACATCTGTGAGATCAGAGTTGCACTCAGGATGATGGCTCTACTTCATGCAATAGTAAGTGACTTCCTAACTAACTGCAGAGAGAATTCCATTAAAATAAAAAAGCATATGAGACTCTCCACCATTTTCTGACTGTTGTTTGTTTGTTTTAAATATGTGTCAAATGAATAATAAGTAGGAACAACAACAATAACCAAAAAGAGGCTATGAAGAAGAATGTGGGATATAGAGCCGAAATACAGAAAGAAATGTCTCTGGGTTATGATCAACAAATAATAAAATACAGACCTAAAGACTTCAGAGAGTTTACCTATCCTGGCTGAGGACAGCAGAATTAGTGAGATTGGGTCATGTGAGTATTTGGTAAATAGCATATATCTAAATGGAGGTGGTTCAACTTGTTATCTGTGTAGGATATCTCCTGTTTGTCCCTCCAGGTCCCCTCTCCACCTTCTCCGACTTGCTCTCTGGTTCCCAAATTCATCTCATCAGAATTAATTTGCATCTTACTTACTTTCCTAAAATTCTTTATTTAAAATTTACAATTTTTGTCTTCTACTGGGATTTATTTTCCCTAATGAGTTGGTTGTATCTGTCATCCACATTCTATACTGAGCTCCTAAAAAACAGAAAATGTCTTCTTTTCCTCTGAACATGTTCTTGTGTTTGGTACCAGTTTACTATAAGATGACCCTTTCAGAAATGTTCAAACTTTTTGCTTAAATGGAATTTCATAGGAAAATCCACAATGTCACAAAGACTTCCTGGGGTTAGACAATGAAATCTTCTTAATACACCTGCCCCAGTCTCTCGTGCTGAATGCTAGTCCATTTTCTCTTATTAGATTTTTACTATAGAGTGAAAATAAATTTTCACCATATTTCATAATCAGCTTTTAAGTCTCTTCACTTAGAGATGAAAAGAACCACATAAATAAGAAATTTCAAGCAACCACTAAAATATTGGAAACAACTAAATCAAGCGGAGCCTCAGTTGAGTGAACCAAGACGTTTTATGTTGTAATTTGAAAAATCACAGATCTTAGAAGAAGGAATGGAACAGTAAACAGGCTTATGTCTTTAATAGAGCCCCAGGAAAAGTCACATAGTCAAAAGAGTATTTTGAATTGTATGTCATTTATGCTTTGAAATGGAACAAATCAGAAGTCAATAAAGGCTATGTAAAACGGAGATGTTTTCAGCTTTTTCTACCTTTGAAAGGTATTTTATAAGTGCAACCTTAAAAAGTCTTTTAGTTTTTAGAAAAATTCTAGAAAGAGTACAGTTTAGCTTAAGAACTATTAACTGGAACTTTAAATTCCAAAATTCCTAACTGCATTAAAAAAATCTCTATTAAAAAAGACATGGAAAGAATTGTAATGCAATGGGATTGAAGTGAAACTTCAATCTTTCATTCCCATAACTTATTGTCTGTGTGATGTCACTTACATTTTCTGAATTATAGTCTTCTGATCTGCAAAAGGATATTAATGACAGTGACCTCACAGGATGGTTGTGAAAGTTAAATAATATAATATAACTGAAATAACTAGACCAGCATTGCTTAATAGGGTAACCCTAGCCACATGAAGCTATGGTGCACTTGAAATGTGGCTTGTCAGAGTTGAGATGTGCTGTAAGTATAAAATATACATCGGATTTCAAAGACCTAGTATGAAAAAAAAAAAGAATGTAAAGTATCTTATTAATAAATACATGTTGAAATAATATATTGGAAATATATGATTAATATTAATTTTGTCTTTTTTCTTTTTCACATTTTTAATGTGACTACTAAAGAATTTAAAAAGATCACATGGATCACATTATAGTTCTAAGGGGCAATGCCAATCTAAATGAATGTGTGGTACATATTAAGTGCTTAATAAATAGTTTAATATCAATAATTTTAGCAGTTGTACCAGATTTTACTTTCTTTAATTTCATGCCCTTATTCTGAGTTCGGTGAATTCCTCTGAAGATCAATGAAAATGTACTATGGAGAAATTTTGTCCTGTTGAAAAAGTTTAGAAACAAAGGAGACTTGATTGGCAGAATCATCTGCATCTCACCAAGAAACTGTATTTTAACAATTTTTAGGGAATAAAGGGAGAAAAGGAAAAAGAAAAATTAAGACATAAGGACATCTATTAAAAATTAAAATCAGTGACTTATTTGAAGTTTATGTATCATATTTATTTTATAAATTTATTAGAAAAACCTGAATTAGAAATGCTGGTAATCACTGAAATAATCTGAATTAGAACAACAATTATAGAGTGTATTGTCTCACGTTCGCAAAGAAAAAAAAAAAACTCCTTGAATATTAATAAGAGGTATGCAATATTGGATAAGAACACGGGTAAAAGTGAGTCTAAATTCAAGTCACAATTATTGAAGGAATACAACTCAAACAATGAAGATATTCATCTGTCTTTATTGTAGATATGCCACATTGTTGGGTTTTTTTGTGTGTGAGGAGGATCAGCTCTGAGCTAACATCCATGCCAATCCTCCTCTTTTTTTTTTCGCTGAGGAAGACTGGCCCTGGGCTAACATGCGTGACCATCTTCCTCCACTTTATATGGGACGCCACAACAGCATGGCTTGACAAGCCGTGCATCTGGTGCACATCCAGGATCTGAATCCGGACCGCCAGCAGTGGAGCACGCGCACTTAACCTCTATGCCACGGGCCAGCTCCCGCATTTTTTTAGTTGTTGACTTTTTCCTATAAGACTGCTGGAGCACCTTATCTATATGCCTTTTACATTTCCTTGCTGATTTTAGCCTAGTGTTTTAGAAAACTATATCGTGTTATGGTTTCCCTCTTGACTCTAAGCTCTTTGAGTTAAGGACTGGTATTCATTGCATCTTGTATCTGCTACTGAACTTAATACAGAACCACAGGAATTAGAGATATTCACAAAAAATGTGTTAAATGAGTGCCTGAATTATTTTATTCTAACCTAAAATAATCTTTCTCTCATTAAATCTTCTAATTTATTAATAATTCTGAGTGTGATAGCTGGACCTGAAATCTTACAAATACAGTATAATTCTGAAACTCTCATGATTTACCAATATCAACCAAACATAAAATTCCAAAAAGCTCTACTTTACTTGATGTCAAAATCAGGAGCTGAAAGTATAGTTACAATTCAAGGTTAAGTTATGTTTTGTTTTGTTTTCCTTTTCTACTCCTTCACTTTTCAAAGAAGTTGACCTATGCATCATTTAGGGTTGCAAGGTCTTTTCCTATTTTAACTCAACTGGGTTTTCCATCTCCATGGTCTCCTTATATATTGCCTAATCTTCAAAAGAGATTTCATTAGGTTATATTTTTGATGTGCATTGTGCAAGCACAGTATTTGTACTGTAGAATTCATTCTAAAATACATATTCACATGACAGCCCATAATATCCTTGAAACAGCCATTACGGTCTGTCAAATAAATAATGCGCATTTTAAAGATGGTCTTTATGTGGGATGACTCTCCTGCATTTTCATGAGGCAGATTTTTCTTTTATTCTTTAAGAAAGAAAAGCACACAAAGGAAATGAACATGCAGAGAAATATGTTAAGGTAAAAGTGACAGAAGCCAGAAAATTCAAGCATCCTTTACTTTCTTGCTCTTTCCACTGTGCCACCACTTTCCCCATAACATTTTATGAAAAAAAGACTTGTGAAGCTTGCATAACCTTCTGTAATCACCTATATGTGGACATTCGGATATAAAAATAAGTCGTATATTGGGTATTTTTGTAATGTTAATCATAGGTTACATTTAAAAGCTGACTTTTTTTTTTCAAAATCATAGATTACTCGGCAAATGTGCCTATTAAAAGAGCAGACATCTCAGGAGAGTCAGTAAATTGTATTCTTGTTATTTTAAAATGGCAGAGTCTTCTTTACCTTGTCTGTGGCAAGTACGTAACTATGTACACTGAATTTCCAAGGAAGTGACCTCAATTCACAAGGAAAAAAATTTTTAACCCTGTTTCATGCTTTGATCTCTTACTGGTGTCTACAATGGCTTCTGGGAAAGTAAGAAAAATGGAAAACAACACTTATTGCATGCCTACTATATGCCAGGCACCATGTTACACACTTTTTATATTTTCCAATTTAATCCTGGAGATAGCTCTGCGAGGTGGGTATAATTGTTATCAGCATATGGGGAATTAAATAAGTAACTTGAAAAAGTATTGACAGGTAGTGTTTGACACCATAGCACAAACTCAAATGAAACAAACTAAGAATATAATGTTTACTTCAGCCCAGTTGGTGTTAATTGTGTTATTGCAAATTTTATATATGGGATGGAGCATTATTTTTATACACATATTTTATAGCACTGTAGAATGATATATTATTTTCTCATAAAATGCTTTCACTTTATTGTATTGCAATTATCCTTTGCTATTCAAAATTTTCCAGTGACTTGGATAATAGTTCTTGTATAGGAAAGCTATTAATGAAACCTGGAAAGATTTACTTAGACTTCTATATGACAGTTACAGACTTTTTTATTTATGAACTAGCTTCCTTTCTACAATCCAACATCTCCTAAATCCACGTCCCAAAGAGACAATAAGAATTATTCATTAAATGGTTGAGGTTTCACATTGCTTTTTAAAATATCACAGAATTATATTTGTAAAGAAATTCATTGGGTATCATGCCTAAACTTTATGAGAAATGTGCAACAGTGGAAGGCTGTGTGGAACTCAAGTATACCGTGGGGTTCAGCAGCTTAAAAAGCTAAAAGATTTAGATTAAAATCAAGTTTGTTCACATTCAGAACATCGTGACAACTGAAAGCTTTGTAAACAGATACTACTTAAATCTGTTAGAAATCATATCCTTCGCAATCAGCATGGCAATGTCCAAAATGGAGGCCACTAGCTACACACCACCATTCATATTTAAATTAAAATTAGTGAAAGTTAAATAAAATTTAAAAATCAGTTCCTCAGACACATTTGCCACGTTTAAAGTACGCAAGAGCCTGGCTTGGCTAGTGGCTACCGTACTGGACAACACAGACTGTTGAACATTTCCAACATCACAGAAAGTACTATTGGGCAATGCTGCTTTAGTTAATTAACAAGGCCAATGATAATTCTTTTAGATTTCCATAAGTGAGTCCACGACTTCCTTTCCTTCTAACATTTTTTTTCTCTTAAGTTTGTGTTAGTATTTGTAAGATTGGAAAACTCTGATGTTCATTTAAGGCAGATAATGTTATTGCTGTATCTCAGTTTCAACGAGTATGAAATTTTCAGGAGATTGAGACGGTAGCTTTAATAAGTAAATGTGATATTCACAATATATTTAGACAGTAGTAATTGACAGTGTCATTAGACAGTGAGTTACTTGAGGCAAGATACCATGTATTAATTCATTGATTGATTCGTTCATCCGTCCATTTATTTATTAAGTCAAAAACATTTTCGACATCAAAAATGTACCAGCCACAGATATTCTAGGCAATGGAAATAGAGTGATAAATAAGATGCAATGTCCTTATCTCAAGGATTTCACATTCTAGTGGAAAAGAAAAACAATAAGCAACTAAATAAAAACAATGTCAGATATTGATAAGTGTCACAAAGATAGAGTGGGTGGGGGAGGTGACATTAGAAAGAGTAATCAGATAATTCCTTGCTGAGGAGGAGAAATTTGAGCAAAAACCAAATGATGAGAAGTGGAAGAAGTGTAGTTCTGCAAAGGGAACAAGTAAAAAGGCCCCGAGACAGAAACTGGCTTGAAAAATTGAAAAAAAAATGAAGCCAATGTTATTAAAGCTTGGGAAACAAGGAATAGAGTGGTAAATGATATTTTCTTATCATTTTTATTTGTAATGCCTAAAATGGTGCAAATCAAGAAACTGAACAACCAAAGAGTGCACATTTAATATTGTATTAATATATCAAAAATATCTAATACCTCTTTTAAAATTTAAAACATTTTTATTATAAAATAAAGTGTGTAATTTAAAAATTATGTTAGAATGTATATCTTAAGACTTTTTATGATATAAAGAGATTATGACAAGCTAAAGAGGAAGGAATGAGCATTCCCAATGTATTTAAAATAATTTTATGAAGTTTAACTGTAACAATAATATAACCTATAGGAAAATGTCCTAGATTCACTGAGGATCTATTGCTTCCTCCCATCAACTCCCATTCTTTCTCTACATCTGATCGGAAGGTGCTGATAGTAGATACTGAAAGACATTAGTCCTGTAAGCAATGGGTTCAACAATGGCAAACAAAGGGTAAAATGGCATTCTTGTCCTTTTCCTCCCTTCTAAACAGGATGTAAACATTAGCAGGGTGACACTGATGATGGAGGAAATGAATGTTCCCATAAAACCAAAGCATGCATCCTGTTCCATTATGCGCTTGGTTACATTATCCAGGATCATTATTTTAATGACAAAAGTAGAATAAAATTAATACGTATTCTAATAATGCATTTTGCAAAGATTGAAATACTGTCATTAATGGATTTCCTATAGAAACCTTTCTTGTCCTCATGACAAAATAGAAATATTAGAATTGACTTGCTAGAACATATAAAGATCCTAGCTAACTCTACTTAAGACCCACGGTGGTCTTGTACAAGCCATTGGTTCATAATCCATTTCTAATATCAAAGTCATATGCAATATACACGATTACCCCATCTCCATTCTGGTGTAGTAGTAAAAGCATCAAGCATTAATACTACTGCTACATGTAGATTGGCAGATATCATGTGCAATATAAAGACACATACAAGTTTAGTTCTTATCCATCTTGGACTTTATTTTTTAAAATACTATAAAGTTAATATAAATTGTGTTTGATAAAACTTTAGAATTAGAAAGGACATGAAGTTTGTTTACATAAACTTGAACACTATGACTTTAAAGTCAATCTAGATAGAATGTTTTCAGGTATTGCAGAAATCATGTTCACCAATTTTTAGAAGATATGACCTAAAATTATTTCCTTCTATAATTTTGAAATGTGCAAAACCAAAGAGTAGTGAAATTAATAAAATGTATTGAGAAATTCTAAATAGTATTTATTATCTCTTGACCTCTGACAATCTAAACAGCTACCAAAATTCAGAGGATATGGTCATATATCTACTACATAGAAGTGCTTTCACTTAAAATTTGCTATCATGTAATTATATTAAATTATTTCAGAAAAGAAAGCATCATGACCCTATGTAAATAAGAAACCAGAAGATGAGTTCCTTGTTCAAGAGAATGTTCCTTTATATAACATTGAAATGCTGGCCATCTGGTTATGTCAAGTGAATACATTTTGCAATTCATAGTCTGGCTTCTGTTATGTTTACAGCAGCCGAAGAGGAGTTGCCCAATAAATTAATATAATATAATTATGTCTGGTCAGAGGTTTGTCCTGCATGTGTGTGACTGGCATCATTTTTCTCAGAATAGATTTTAATTCTAAAAAGTGATGCATTATTTTGGTTCTAAGACTTTATTTTCTAGACAGGAAAAAAAGATAATAGTTCTTTATTCAACTACTATAATTGATTTTAAATTAATAGTGACTGTTTCTCAAGCATCTCCAAGAGATAAACATGGTAAGCTATTAAGTAATAATCAATTTGGTAATAAATAAAAAGTCTTTGGTATTAAATTAACCTATAACAGCATTTAAATGATATAATAAAATAAGCCCTTCAAATTAGTTTATCTATCATACATGACTAATATGTTTCCAATTCTGTAACTAATTATTTACATGTATAATGTATAACATGAGATTTTAATGACCAAATATCATACTGTATTAGGATCAGTAGTATTTACTGATGAGTAGACAGACAATATTATATGTTAGTGAATTAAACATTTACACTTCAACAAATATAGTCATTGGATTTGGATTTTGGAAGATATTTAGTCGTAAAATATATAGTCAAGAAATATTTGCTTATCTTTGGAAAGAATATTGAACTAAAATCAGGAATCCTAGGTTTTAGTTTTTTGGCTCTGTCACTTGTAACTCCGTGAGCTTGAGGAATTAAGTTCAGTTCAATTCAATATCACTTCATTAAATATTTATGGAGCAACGTCTTTTGTGCAAGGATGGGGAGACCAAAACATGTTTGAAGGCAGAGAGAAGGAATCCAGTAGAGAACAAAAGATTAAAGATGCTAGCAAGGAGAATAATTGATGCAATAAGAGTCTGAGACAGGGAAGATAAGACAAAGAGCACAAATCTATGGGTTTGTCTCAGTAAAGAAAAGGAGCAGGTCTTCCTAAGAGATAAGAACTAAAAAGGAAATGTAAACTAAAGATAAAGAGAGATTTTGAGGTAGAGAGAAGGCAGAGTAAGGAATCTCCCATTTGGATTGACTTTTGTCTCAGAAAAGAAAGTACTGAAGTCATCTGCTGAGGTTAAATGCCACTTAGGATATTGAGGTAGCGAGGAAGTTTGAGATGGTCACAGTAGAGAAAGCAATAAGGACGGAAATGAGGCTTCAAAAATTGTGAAGAGATACTAAGGGCTGGGCATCAATTAAGTAATATGATTTTGGTGTTGTCACAATCAATAGAGTTTCATGGCCTTCTCCATTAAACCTAAAATCAAAAGCAATGAATAAGGCATGGGACAGTCAGAAATTCCCAATTCTAGATATTGAAGACACAACATGGAAAAGGCCAAAAGAGCGGATGGCAATTTTTAGTTAGGTAGTGAGTTATAGATAGTTTAGTAGTGGAATTATTGAAAGGACAAATTATGTTATCAGAGCTAAGGAGAAAAAGAAAACTTGAACTGAGAAAATGGCCTACAGGAATTAAAAGTGATTATGGAAATATGCTTCATGATAAAAAATAGTAAATGAGATTCAATTATTAGGAAAGTTAAATACCCAGTGTTTGGTCACAGTGACATTTCAAAATTAAAAGAAGTTTTATGAACAGAAGTATTCGGTCTAGAACAGCATTTCTCAAATTTAACATCTGAATCAGCTCTCCAGCTTCGTAACAATATCCATTCCCAGACCTTTCCACAGACCTAGCAAGTCAGAATTACGGGGGTGGGAACTGAACATTTTTATGGTTAAAAAACGACACAAAAAAATCTGATGTATAATCAAGTTGGGCATTGCTGGTCTAGATGAATTCCAGATCTAGAATTCTTCAAATTTACAATTAAATAAAAAAAGAAGAAGAATCTCACTTTCCACAGTATTGTAGTCAATAGAAACAAAAACTGGGTAAAGAAAAAAGAACGTTCTGGAGGACTCTCTCATGTTGAACTAGGCAGATTGGAAATGAGGAGCTTTGCATTGGTGGTGGCAGCTTACCCTTTCCATACAGCTACCCGTTAATCCTGCCACCACCCTTAACTTATTTACTCAACTTACATTCAGGGCATTTTACTTGTCGCTGCAATTAACAAAAGCCACCTGTATCTACATTAAGCAAAAAGGAAGTGTTTATTAGTGGAGGTGCCTAACTGAAGTCTGGAACAAAATGTATTCTGGCCTTTGGAAGTTGGTGGAAGCAAGTAGGCCAATGGTAACACTCCAGTCCTCATACGAACTCCACTTCATGTGTCTGTTCTGATCTTTCATCTCTTTTTGTACATCAACTTCTTCTGCTGCCCAATCAGTGTGAATGAATCATGGTTGCTTAGAGCTCCTGAGTTTATATATTACATACCAGCTCTTTGGAGAGAATAACCATTTTTTTAAAAAATAGACTTTTTTAGAGTGGTTTTAGGTTCACAGCAAAATTGAGAGGAAGGTACAGAGATTTCCCATATACTCCCTGAGTAACCAATTATTTGTGCTTCCTAATTAGAGTCTCTTCCCAAGTTTAGCCCTTTGTGCTTTGCTGGGATCATGGGAATGGTAACATACAAAATGATACCCCATTCTGAATGAGGGGAGCAGTTGTGGGAGGCCAGCGTGCACTTGGCAGCACCCCATAATGGGCCTTGTCAGTAGCTAACACGTACAGCTCTACAATATGATAAAAGAAGAATATAATTATGGTTTACTTGAAGAGCTACTAATGTGATATATACATTTTCCAGCATATTCTGTGCAATTATATGATGTGCTATTAATTATAACAGAAATTAACATATGTATTTGAATTTATAGTTCTATAAGCATTTGCTTTCTTGTGAACACAACCATTCAGAGGACAGAGAACAGTTGAGAGGGAAACGTACGTCACAAACTTTATACACTACATTGCATATTAAAATAAAATGACCCCGGTGACGTCAGCATCATGGCGGAGTGAGCTTTCCCGTGAATTCTTCCCCCACAAGATACAACAAAAGTAACAGCCACAGACCAACAACGGAATCCCAGACAGTGAAAACCTAGAGTGGAGGGATCCACACTGCCGCACATCTGAGAGCGGAACGTGCTGGGCCCCCGGAGGAAGTGGGAAGAGGTAAGGAGAACTCCGCTCCCTCCCCATCAGATCAGCGATCCTGGTCCGCACAGCTCCCAGAGAGGGGGGAGGGGCGGCCCTCGGCAGGAAACTGTAGCTCTTCGGGCTCTCTCAGCCAGTGGGAAACTCCCGCACAGAGGACTCAGAGGAGCCACAGGGCTACCATCAACATCTGAGCACCCCAGAGAGTGGATAAAGAGGGGCAAACGAGAAGCCTCCCACGTCAGGGACCCAGAGGGCAAAAGAGAGAACTCCCCCCTCCCTGCAACCCGGACTCTGCAGCTCGACCAGACCTAGCGATCCGAGGCAGACCTGAACAAACTGGACTGGACCCGTGGATCGCAGTGGGGAAAAAAACAAAACAAAACAAAGCAAAACTGCAGATCGCAGCAGAAAAACTGGGGCAGAGCGCAGGGGGCTTAGACTACACAGCCCTTTACCACCAGACAGTGGCGGCAGGTGGAAATTGCAACCAGAGACTTCCAGGATGAGGAAAATCAAAACCAACACAGGAACCACAATGCAAAAATATATGAAATCACCAGACCAGAAACAAAATGACAAGCACCCAGAAATCAACCCCAAAGACACAGAAATCCATAAACTAAATGACAGAGATTTCAAAATAGCTATCATAAAAACACTCAACGAAATACGAGACAACACAGACAAACAATTCAGTGAGATTAGGAGTTTCTTCACAAAAGAGATTGAAATCATAAAGAAAAACCAATCAGTGCTGATGGAGATGAAGAACACAATGGAGGAGATAAAGGACAATCTGGAATCTTTAAAGAACAGAGCTGACAATATGGAGGAAAGAATTAGTACTTTAGAGGATAGGAATACAGATATACTCCAGATGGAAGAAGAGAGAGAACTAAGACTAAAAAGAAATGAAGAAAGACTCCGAGAAATATCGGACTCTATTAGAAAATGTAACATAAGAATTATAGGTATTCCTGAGGGAGAGGAGAGGGAAAGAGGAACAGAGAGCCTATTCAAGGAAATAATAGCTGAAAATTTCCCAAATCTGGGGAAGGAGCAGGAAATACCAGTAAGCGAAGCCAACAGGACGCCTATATATATTAACAGACAAAGGCCTTCACCACGACACCTAGTGGTAAGGCTAGCCAGGGTCAACAACAAAGAAGCAATATTAAGGGCAGCTAGACAAAAACAAAAAATAACGTACAAAGGAACTCCCATCAGGCTCTCAGCAGATTTCTCAACAGAAACTTTTCAGGCTAGAAGAGACTGGAATGATATATTCAAAATACTAAAAGACAAAAACTTTCAGCCAAGAATACTCTATCCAGCAAAAATATCCTTCAAATATGATGGAGAAATAGTAACTCTCCCAGATAAACAAAAGCTAAGGGAGTTCATGGCCACGAGACCCCCACTACAAGAAATACTCAAGAAGGCCCTCAGGCCTGAAAAAAAGAAGAGAAAGGGAACACAAAGCTTGGAGGAAGGAGAAAAGTAGGTAGACAAAATCAGAGAAATAGTAGATCTTTACCGGAATAGGTTAGCAACCACTTAAATACTAAACTCAAAGATCAAAGGAAGAAATTCACCAAAAATAAATTTAACCTCATCACTGTAAACACACAGCCACAACACAAGATAGAATAAGGTATAACAAGAGCAACTTAGAAGGGGAAGAGGAAAGTGACTGAATTGACTTAGTATAAGGAAATAGGAGGCTATCAGATAATGGACTATCTCATACACAAGATTTTTTGCCCAAACCTCAAGGTAACTACTAAACAAATAATCAAATTAAAACCACATATGATAAACAAAGAGAAAACTAGAAGAATCATAAGACAGAACAACCAAACTGAATTGGCAGTCCAAAACAAATGGGACAAGAAACAAAGGAAATGCAAAAGAACCAGAAAATAAGTGACAAAACAGCAACATTCAGCCCTCATATTTCAATAATTACCCTAAATGTAAATGGATTGAACTCTCCAATCAAAAGATACAGAGTGGCAGTATGGATTAAAAAGCAAGACCCAACAATATGCTGCCTTCAGGAAACACATCTTAGCACTAAAGACAAGCACAGGCTCAGAGTGAAAGGATGGAAGACAATACTCCAAGCTAATGGCAAACAAAAGAAAGCAGGTGTTGCCATACTCATATCAGACAAAGTAGACTTCAAGATAAAACAGGTTAGGAAAGACAAAGAAGGGAAATATATAATGATAAAAGGGACACTCCATCAAGAAGACATATCACTTATAAATATATATGCACCCAACATAGGAGCACCAATGTACATAAAACAACTATTAACAAACCTAAAAGGAGAAATCAACAACAACACAATAATAGTAGGGGATCTTAACACCCCACTTACAGCAATGGATAGATCATCCAGACAAAAAGTTAATAAAGAAATATTAGACTTAAATGAAAAACTGGGCGAGATGGACCTAGTAGACATATACAGAGCACTCCACCCAAAAACAGCTGACTACACATTCTTCTCAAGCACGCATGGAACATTCTCTAGGATAGACCATATGTTGGGAAACAAAGCAAGCCTCAATAAATTTAAGAAGATTGAAATCAAAACAAGCATCTTTTCAGACCATAAGGCTATGAAACTGGAAATGAACCAGGAAAAAAAAAACGGGGAAAGTGACAAAAATGTGGAGATTAAACAACATGCTACTGAACAACCAATGGATCATTGATGAAATTAAAGGAGAAATCAAAAACTATCTGGAAACAAACGAAAATGATAACATGCCATATCAAACCATATGGGATGCAGCAAAAGCAGTCCTGAGAGGGAAACTCATAGCGATACAAGCCCACCTTAACAAACAAGAAAAAGCCCTAATAGGCAACCTTAAATTACACCTAACAGAACTAAAAAAAGAAGAACAAACAAAGCCCAAAGCCAGCAGAAGGAGAGAAATAATAAAAATCAGAGCAGAAATAAATGATATTGAGACCAAAAAAACAGTAGAAAGGATTAATGAAACAAAGAGTTGGTTCTTCGAGAAGATAAACAAAATAGACAAACCCTTAGCCAGGCTTACTAAGAAAAAAAGAGAAAAGGCTCAAGTAAATAAAATTAGAAATGAAAGAGGAGAAATTACAACGGATACCATGGAAATACAGAGGATTATAAGAGAATACTATGAGAAATTATATGCCAACAAATTGGACAATCTAGAAGAAATGGATAAATTCTTAGACTTATACAACCTCCCAAAATTGAATCAAGAAGAAATGGAGAATCTGAATAGACCAACAACAAGTAAAGAGATTGAAATAGTAATCAAAAACCTCCCAAAAAATAAAAGTCCAGGACCAGATGGCTTCTCCGGTGAATTTTACCAAACATTCAAAGAAGATTTAATACCCATCCTCCTCAAACTATTCCAAAAAATAGAGGAAGATGGAACACTTCCTGAATCATTCTATGAGGCCAACATCACCCTGATACCAAAACCAGACAAAGACAATACAAAGAAAGAAAATTACAGGCCAATATCGCTGATGAACATTGATGCAAAAATCCTCAACAAAATATTGGCAAACCGAATACAGCAATATATTAAAAAGATCATACACCGTGATCAAGTGGGATTTATACCAGAGATGCAGGGATGGTTCAACACCTGCAAATCAATCAACGTGATACATCACATCAACAAAACAAAGAATAAAAACCACATGATCGTCTCAATAGACGCAGAGAAGGCATTTGACAAGATACAACATCCATTTATGATAAAAACTCTCAATAAAATGGGAATAGAAGGAAAGTACCTCAACATAATAAAGGCCATATATGACAAACCCACAGCTAACATCATACTCAACGGGGAAAGACTGAAAGCCATTCCTCTGAGAACAGGAACGAGGCAGGGCTGCCCACTCTCACCACTCCTGTTCAACATAGTACTGGAGGTTTTGGCCAGAGCAATTAGGCAAGAAAAAGGAATAAAAGGAATCCAAATAGGTAACGAAGAAGTGAAACTCTCACTATTTGCAGATGACATGATTGTATATATAGAAAACCCTAAAGAATCTGTTGGAAAACTATTAGAAACAATCAACAACTACAGCAAAGTTGCAGGGTACAAAATCAATCTACAAAAATCAGTTGCATTTCTATATGCTAATAATGAACTAACAGAAAGAGAGCTCAAAAAGATAATACCATTTACAATTGCATCAAAAAGAATAAAATACCTAGGAATAAATCTTACCAAGGAGGTGAAGGACCTATACAATGAGAACTACAAGACATTATTGAGGGAAATCCACGATGACATAAAGAAATGGAGAGACATCCCATGCACGTGGATTGGAAGAATAAACATAGTTAAAATGTCTATATTACCTAAAGCAATCTACAGATTCAATGCAATCCCAATCAGAATCCCAATGACATTCTTCACAGAAATAGAAAAAAGAATACTAAAATTTATATGGGGCAACAAAAGACCCCGAATAGCTAAAGAAATCCTAAAGAAAAAGAACAAAGCAGGAGGCATCACAATTCCTGACTTCAAAACATACTACAAAGCAATAGTAATCAAAACAGCATGGTACTGGTACAAAAACAGACACACAGATCAATGGAACAGAATTGAAAGCCCAGAAATAAAACCACACATATACGGACAGCTAATTTTCGACAAAGGTGCTAAGAACATGCAATGGAGAAAGGAAAGTCTCTTCAATAAATGGTGTTGGGAAAACTGGACAGCCACATGCAAAAGAATGAAAGTGGACCATGTGCTATCGCCATTCACAAAAATTAACTCAAAATGGATCAAAGACCTGAAGGTGAGACCTGAAACTATAAAACTCATAGAAGAAAATATAGGCAACACACTATTTGACATTGGTTTTAAAGGAATCTTTTCGGATGACATGCCTACCCAGACTAGGGAAACTAAAGAAAAAATAAACAAGTGGGACTTTATCAGATTAAAGAGCTTTTATAAGACAAATGAAACCAGAATCAAGATGAACAAACAACCAACCAGCTGGGAGAGAATATTTGCAAAACATACATCTGACAAGGGGTTGGTCTCCATAATATATAAAGAACTCACACAATTGAACAACAAAAAAACAAACAACCCGATCAAAAAATGGGCAGAGGAAATGAACAGACACTTCTCCAAGGAAGATATACAGATGGCCAATAGGCACATGAAAAGATGCTCAACATCACTAATCATCAGGGAAATGCAAATCAAAACAACACTAAGATACCACCTCACGCCCCTTAGAGTGGCTATAATCACCAAGACAAAAAACAACAAATGTTGGAGAGGATGTGGAGAAACAGGAACCCTCATACACAGCTGGTGGGAATGCAAATTGGTGCAGCCTCTATGGAAAACGGTATGGAGATTCCTCAAAGAATTAAAACTAGAGATGCCCTATGATCCAGCCATCCCACTACTGGGAATCTATCCAATGCACCTGAAATCAACAATCCAAAGAGGCTTATGCACCCCTATGTTCATTGCAGCATTATTCACCGTAGCCAAGAAGTGGAAGCAACCTAAGTGTCCCTGGACTGACGATTGGATTAAGAAAATGTGGTATATATATACAATGGAATACTACTCAGCCATAAAAAAAGACAAAATCGTCCCATTTGCAACAACATGGATGGGCCTGGAGCGTATTATGTTAAGTGAAATAAGCCAGAAAGAGAAAGACAAACACTGTATGATCTCACTCATATGTGGAATATAAACCAACACATGGACAGAGAAAACTGGACTGTGGTTACCCGGGCAGTGGGGGTGGGGGGTGGGCACAAGGGGTGAAGGGAGTCATATATGGGGTGATGGACAAACAAAAATGTACAACCCAAAATTTCACAATGTTAGAAACCATTAAAACATCAATAAAAAAAATAAATAAATAAAAAAAATAAATAAAATGACCCCATGACTTATTTAAGTCTAATTTATTTCTCTTTTAGACACAATTCTAATAGACCTTTCCAAACTCAGAGCAGAATTGCTAGTTGGGTTTGGTTATTGCTGCCACAGTCAGGACCATGACAACAGGGAGACATGACAGAGCCTGACACAAAGGAGACAGAAACAATGTAGAATGTGGACAAAAAGTCTCCCCAACTTTAACATCATCCAAGTGCATCGCTATGCTACAGCACAACACAGTTATTATTATTAATCAGCGCGTATTATGCTCATTAAGTATTCTAAAACACTTTAAATGTATTATTTCATACAATTCTACCTTATATTGTAGGCACTATCATTAATTCTACTTTATAGTCAATTAAAACACAAGAGTTTAAATAACCTAACAAAAGTCACACCAAGTAAGTGGGTACATCTAAGATTAGAATCCAGAAAGACTGACTTTAAACACTATATTTAACAACTACAGTAAGACATTCATATTGATGATCTAAATTGGACAAGAAAATATAATATTATGTTTAAAACCATAGGCCTAAATGTAAAACACAAAACTATGAAACTTATAGAAGATAATATACAAGAAAATGTAGGTCCTGGGATTGGCAATGACTTTTAGATACAACACCAAAAGCACAATCTAAGAAAGAAAGAGTTGATAAGTTGGACTTCCATTAAAATTAAATATTTCTGCTCTTAAAAGACACTCTTGAAAGAATGAAAACACAAGCTGCACACTGGGAGAAAATCTTTGCAAAACTTGTATCTCATAAAGCATAATATATAAAGAACTGTTAAAACTTCACAGTAAGAAAACAAACAATCTGGGGCCAACTCCGGGGCCAGCCCCTCGGCCTAGTGGTTAAGTTCAGTGTGCTCCGCTGTGGTGGCCCAGGTTCGGTTCCTGGGCACAGACCTACACCACTCGTTGGTGGCCATGCTGTGGTGGCAATCCACATACAAAATAGAGGAAGATTTGCACAGATGTTAGCACAGGGGGAATCTTCCTCAAGCAAAAAAAAAAGAGAAAGATTGGCAACAGATGTTAGCTCAGAGTGAATCTTCCTAAGAACAACAAAAAAGCAAAACAAACAACCCAATTAAAAAGTGGGCAAAAGATCCCAACGAACACCTCAATATCTAAAACACTGACAACACCAAATGCTGGCGAGGATGCGGAGCAACAGAAATTCTCATTCATTGCTGATGCGAATGCAAAATGATACAGCCACTTTGGAAACAGTTTAGCAATTTCTTACAAAACTAAGCATACTCTTTTCATGCAGTCTAGCGGTTGCACACCTTGGTATTTACTCAAATGAATTGAAAACTTATGTCCACACTGCACGTGGCTATTGATAGAAGCTTTATGTACTTATAACTGCAAAGGCATGAAGTAACCATGATGTCTTTCAATAGTAGGTGAATGGATAAACAACCTATCATACATCATGCAACAGATTATTGTACAGCAATGAAAAGAAATACGCTATTGAGCCACGAAAAGACATGAAGAACCTTAAATGCACATTGCTAAGTGAAGGAAGCCAATCAGAAAAGTCTGGATAGGGTATGATTCCAACTCCATGACATTCTGGAAAAGTCAAAACTACGGAGACAGTAAAAAGATCAGTGGTTGCCAGGGATTTGAGGAAAGGAGGAAGGAGGGATGAATAGGTCAAGCACAGGGAATTTTTACGGAAATTAAATTATTCTGTATGACATTGGAATGGTAGATTACATGACATTTGCATTTGGCAAATCTCATACAGTTGCACAACACAAAGAGTGAACCTTTATGTAAACTATAGCCTTTAGTTAATAATAATAATAGGGTATCATTATTGGTTCATCAGTTGTAACATATGTAGCACAACAATGAAAGATGTTAATAGTAGAGGAAATTTGGGCAGTAAAGGTTAATATGGAAACTCTCTGTACTTTCTGCTCAATTTTCCTGCAAACCTAATAGTGCTCTAAAGCCTAAAGTCAACTATTTAAAAAAAAGAAAAAAGTTATTTGGTACTCTCATTTGTTAAATTGCTAATTGTGCTGTAGGCTTAGTTATCAGTGTGGTATTGTATAAAGGCATTGAATTCTAAAAACAAGCCTACAATTTTACAACAAGGGAAGTTTATAGGAAGTTGTATTTAAATGTCTTCGATCCTCAAGTTTATTTCCATGAAATGGGAATAACAATAACTTCCATGGCTAATTCACTGGTTTTTGTGAGAATCAAATATATATCTATGAGAAACTACTTTGAAAACTAATTTATAATAAATGTATATCAAGACATAAATGTTTACATATGTTATTTATGTACATGCATAGTATATTTTTGTATTGTTCACATAATTTATCTATTGTTAAAACTATAAAAGGGGACAGACACTAAGATCATTGACTTTAAACTCAATTATATGGTGAGAGTTGAGGGAGGTTTTTTGTTAGAAAATTGATAACATTCTTTAGTTTAAAAGTCTGTCCAGAAAAAGCAGTTCAAAAGCTGAGCATCTTTCAGCCAAAATAGATGTTCACAGACAAAGGAAATAGTTACTTTTTCATCCCATGACATAGGGAAAGTGTACCTTTTGAGCAGAAGTCACCAACAAACTAAATAGTCTGGATGTCCTCACTGAATTTGATGAACTTGGTGTTACATATTCTTCTGCCGTAACAGGTGGGACTGGCATCAGATAGGAGCTATTAACAGGGATCTGTACTAAGGGATAGAGACAGAGCAGGGAGCAGGGCAGGAGGGATCGCTACACTGATCAGGGCCAAGTACACAGTGTTGATCTTGAATGTCTCTGGAGAACAGAGTAGAAGGATGGTTAGGAATGAGAGATAAGGTGCGTTTGGACAAAAGGATATTGATGCCCTGGAAGGGATTTGGTTGAACATTTCCGTCATTAACTGTTGGCCTCAGATTAAAGACTTCCCCAAGAACAGTCTTAGATTCCTTCTAGCAACTCCATCTCCTGATACTAACATAAATTATAAGAGGTTAGGACATAAGAGCAGCTCTTTTCTTTCTTTCTTCCTTCCTTCCTTCCTTCCTTGCTGCCTTCCTTCCTTTCTTCCTTCCTTCCTTCCCTCCTTCCTGCCTTCCCTGCTTCCTTCCTCCCCTCCTTTCTTCTCCCTTTTTTTCTTTCAAAGTCATTCATTAATTCAGTGTCTACTTTGTGACAGCTCTGCTAAGTGCTGAGTTTTAAACTGTTAGAGACACAAACAAATACCAAGTGGTAAGTGATAAAGATATATAAATAGTCAGAGAAATTATGGAAACACAAGAGAGGAGCTTAATCCGAGGAGTAACTGAGTCTTGAAGGACAGAATGAGTTATGGGGTGTATGTGTAGGGGCAGGGGGATAAGAAGGGGAAAAAAAAAAGACTTCAAGCAGAGAAAGAAATGTGTGCAAAAAAATTGAAGTAAGATTTAGTAAATATCATGCATTTCCAGTATAGCTGGAGCATATGTATATAAAGCAATGGGAGGTAAATTCAGAGAAATAGGTCCGGATTAAACAATAAAGTGTCTTCTAACAGGAGAGAGAAGGATATCAAATCCAAATACAATTACCATAGCAGAATTGTAGAGAGAGTCGAAACGCTGTGGGAGTTCAAGAGGGATGATAATTAGTGACGAGTCAATTCAGGATTTATTCTGTGCAAGGCACTATACTTAGAATAATGCACATAATATCTAAGTTAATCCTCACAAAACACTATAAACAATAATAATATTATTATCCCTTTTAAAGAACATAAAAAATTTAAGGATCAGATTTCTTAATTTTCCCACAGTTATAGTATTAGTGGATTCAAACTCAGGTCTTTCTAACTTCTGAGGCACAGCCATTAGCCACCATATGAGCAAGCTTGGAAAATCTATAGCTATATTTGTTTTCACTTGAATAGAGAATAAACATATTTGTATTCATTTCTAAGTGATTGATAAATGTGTAAATACACAACAATTGAAGGTATAAGAAAAAACTAGAGTAGTGACTTAAACATTTATAAAGCATAGGTACGTTGGGATTATAAATCAGCACCACTGATTTAAAAATGATTTAAACATTTATAAAGACTAAGTATGAATTATTTGATGGTAACAATTGTTAGTTTCTCACATTTTGGATCAAAAGGATTTCTTGTGAGTTTTGACTATTTTGTGGATCCTTGGACTATATTCCAGATCCTCTATCTGTATTTTCTGTAAGGCCTTTTACATATTAGAAGTAAGTTTATCATTTCCTAAATCAAAATCATCATAGACAATATTTCTTCACATTTCCTACACCTCTGCACCCTGCTTCTTTGCACCTTCATCCCCACTGAGATTTTCTAATGTCCACTAAGCCGTTCCTGTTTCTATTCTCACCATTGGTCCAGGATCCACGCGTCAATGAGGCAGCTGAAATCACACATATGGGGAAAAGAGCACATTTTTTCTCCTTTGGACCTTATTCTCTCTTGCTTTGAGACCTACCTAGAACACAAATTTGTTTGTTTATTCTCAAAACACTATGTTATATACATATATGTATAACTATAAAGTTAACAAACATATATCTCACATAAAAATGCCATATATTATCATAAGGTATATAGGATACACCCCAATAATCACTGCTAACCCTCTCCACAATGTTAGTAGCCCCTGCAGTGCATATGTACATAAACACACACATACAAACATGTATTTACAACACTTTTTATTATAATATTCCATGGTATGACGATAAGTCACTAAGTTATTTAAGAAGTTCTTTATTGGCAGATATTTAGATTGTATCCAAGTTTTCTCCGCTATAAACAATACTTTAATGAGCATATTTGCACATCCACTTTTGTGGACTTGCATGGTTGGCTTAGTCAATTTGGGCTGCTATAACAAAGTACCACAGACTGAATGGCTTATAAACAACACAAATTTTGTTTTAGTAACTGGAAGTCCGAGATCAGGGTGCCAGCATAAGTCAGGTTCTGGTGAAATCTCCCTTCAGGGTTGTAGACTGCTGACTCCTCACTGTATCCTCACGTGGCAGAGAGAGGGTGAGGGAGCTCTCTGGGGTCTCTCTATAACCATTAATATCATTCATGAGGCTCAACCTTCATGACCTGATTACCTACTAAAGGCCCCACCTTCTAATACCATTACACTGGAAGTTAGGATTTCAACATATGAATTAAGGGGGACATACAAACATTCAGTCCATTGCAATTATAATTTCCTTATAATATATTTCTGTAAGTTGAATTTTTATCTCAAAATGTATACATATTGTACATTTTGACACAACCTTCTTGATTGCCTTCTATAGAAAGTGTGCTGACTTAGAATCTCACCAAATGCGCAATTCCTTTACTTTCTTTAACTCTAGACGTTATCAAGAATTTTTAATGATTAATAGTATTATTGATTAAAACGTTTTATTATTGTTTAAATTTTTATTTCTTTGATGAGTAATAAGACTGAATTTTTTAATATATCTTTTGGCTATTTGTAATTCTTTTATGTAAAGTTCCTTTCTGTACATTGCCCATTTCCCACTAGGATGTTGAAAATACATTATTAAGTGTAGTAATCAATTTTATGTAACATTTATTCTATTTTCACCACATAGTAATTTATTATTTACTGTTGTTGTTCATGATTTGGAGACCACAAAAATTGTTTTTTAAAAAAGTAAAACCCATAAATTTTTATTTTTGGTCTTACTGTCTTGCTTAAAGGGATTTTTAATGAACTTGGATGATAACAAATCAGGTAAATTCCTTGCTCGTATTTTCCAGTTGCTGTTGTCTCTTGTACATTGGTTCAGAGCGTAACTTGATTGTTATATCCTTTCTTATGCGTCTCACATTTCAATTGTTTCCCATTAAAATCTCTGACAATTTATAGGTGTTTTTAGTTGATAAATGGTGCTGGCATAGAATAATTCTATATAGAGTTTCCTTCTAAGGGTTACAGAACATTCTAATATCTCATTAAGTGACTTCTATTTTTCAGTCACTCAAATATATATGGATGGATGAGTGAATGAATGAATGAATGAATGAACTAATTTCTTCATACCTACACTAAAGAGGACGTCGTGGTGAAGCGGCAGGTTTTGGTGCCCTCTGTCACATCCCTGAGGCTACCTCTGATCACAGTTGTAGTTGTGGTTGACAGTTCCCATGCACTTGGAGAGTATCTTAACAGAAGTGAGGGCTGCTCTGCTACGGTTTTACGCTTCAAGGCCTTCTCTCAAACTATAGGAGTTCATTCAGTCCAAACAGAGGGCAGCTCTCAAGATAACCCATGTGTGAGTTTCCTACTGCTGTTCTAACAAATTGCCACAAACTTTATAGCGTAAAACAACACAAATTTATTATCTTACAGTTCTGGATCAGAGGTCTGAAATGTGTCTCCACTAAAATCAAGGAGTTGGCAGGGCTGCATTCCTCTGGAGACTCTAGAAAAGAATGTATTTCCTGGCCTCTTCTGGCTTCTAGAGACTGCCAGCATTCCTTAGCTTCCGGGCCCTTCCATCCGCAAAGCCAGTAATGGCCTGTCCAGTCTTTCTCACAGTGTCTTACGTGGCTTTCCATCTCCTACTTCCACTTTTAAGTATCCTTGTAACTACGTTGGGCCAACTCAAGTAATCCAGGGTAATCTCTCTGTTTAGGGTCTTCTGATTAACTACCTTTATTTCAGCTACAATGTAATTCCCCTTGCCATGTAACCTAACATATTCACAGGTTCCAGACATTGGGACATGGACATCCTTGAGGGGCCATTTTTCTGCCTATCACAACCACCAAACAATGGATGACAACAGTAGTCAAGAAATACCCCAGCCTCTTGTCCTTCTGACAGAGAATTCTGAGGGCTATTTTATGTTTTCTTCACAGAGTCTCTGAGGGAAGTAAGCCTCAGTTGTACACAGCAGTGGTCACGTTGATAATGTACGCTTTATTGGCTTTGACCCAACTTTGTGAGTCAGCTCCCAGATACACTGCTTCCAAGTTATATAGGTGGCAACGGTATCTACAGTTTCACCTGGGATTCAGTATTTCTTCTCACCAGAGAGTAATGCAGTTCCACAATCCCTTCCTCTGAGACTGCTGTCTAGAACCACCTCTGGTAACATATATTCTAGTTTGTGTTTCCCAAAAAGTAAAGCCTGAGACAAGAACTTGGAAGCATGTCTCACAGTCTCAGGCTTTACTTTTGGGGAAACACAAACTAGAATATATGTTACCAGAGGTGGTTCTAGACAGCAGTCTCAGAGGAAGGGATTGTGGAACTGCATTACTCTCTGGTGAGAAGAAATACTGAATCCCAGGTGAAACTGTAGATACCGTTGCCACCTATATAAAGGCCATGTAGATTGTGGCTCCGTCATAAGACTGTTCAATTGGCCAATATGGTCTCTATAAAGCTGATCATGGATGATGGCAACGGACTACTGAGAACTTAACAAAGCAGTGGCCGAAAAGCAGCTGCCGTGATGGATGCGGCACCTTCCCTGGAACAGAGCAACACAGTCTTTAGCACTTACTGTAAAGCTACTCATATGGCCAGTGTATTCTTTCAATCTCTATCAATAAAAAGGATCAAATGCGTTTTTCCTTTACATGTGAACGTTAGCAGTTCTTGCTCAAGGGCTATGTTAACTCTACCGCTCTCTCTCAAATTAATCTCCATATCGCTTGCATAGATAATGACTTACTAGATATTATGCAGAACACTGTTCTGGTCTAATATATGGATATCATCATTGTAATTTTACCTGATGAACAGGTAGTGAAATGTACTATAAATGCTCTAATAAGAGACATCTCTACTAGTGAATCGAAGGTAAACCACCAAAAGATTCAGGACCTGCTACTTAAATAAAGCTTTTAGGGGCCCAATGGTAAGTGTCATGCCAGTACATGGTCATGCTAGTGCATCTAAGGTAAATGACAAGTCTTTGTACCTGTATACCCTACCAGTAAGAAAGGGGCCCATTATTTGGTGGGTTTTTTTGATTTTTCAAGGCTGAATATACCAAACATTGAGATATTGCTCCAACCCACTTATCAATTGATTCAGAAGCTGCAAGTTTCAAGTGAGTGTCTAACACAAGATCTATCTGCAATTCAGGTTCAGGCTGAGTTGCAACCTTATCTGCCTCTTGGACCATGAAACCAGACAGATCTAATATTGTTAGACATTTCACTGGTAGGAAAGGATATTGTTTTGAAATTTCTGGGAGGTCCAAATAGGGGAAACATAGCAAGAACCCACCATTCCTAAACAGGACATGCTTTCTGAGGCAGTAAAATGCTTGTCATTTGAAAAGTAGCTTTCAGAGTTTTGTAGAGTCCTTGATGAATATGATTGCCTGTTCATTGGTCATCAAGTGACTACAGGACTGAAGCTACGTATCATGTACATTGCAGTGCTTTATGAGCACAAATTTCCAAGGGCTTCCTGAGTTGCAGATTTTTCTACTTGAGATTTAGTAAAACATTGCCTCAGAATAACAGACACATTTTATGGCAAAAGAAGTGAGTCAATGGGCACACAAGCATAGTATTTGCTAAATCCACTCCTCTTAGCATATGCTGCTTACTTGGAAGCAGTCAATCAACTAGAGTATGTGAATGGCCTTTTAAAGCCTCTACTTAGGCGCTAACTCCAGGACAATGCTCTATGTGGGTGAGGTGCTCTACTGCAGGATGAGGTACAGACATTGAACCAATGGCCTCTATGAGCTGAATTGTGTCCCCTCAAAATTCTTATGTTGAAGCTGTAACCCCGACTGTGACTCTATTTGGAGATAGGGCTTTTAGGAGGTAATTTAGGTAAATGAAGTCATAAGAGTTGGGTCCTAATCCCATAGGATTGGTGGCCTTATAAGATGAGGAAGAGAGATCTCTCTCTCTTCACACAAACACACACACACACACACACACAGAGAAAACACACGTGAAGACACAGCAAGAAGGTGGCTGTCTGCAAACTAGGAAGAGAGTTTTCACCAGGAACTAAATTGGCCAGCACCTTGATCTTGGGCTTCCCAATCTCTAGAACAGTGGGAAAATAAATGTCTGTGGTTTAAGCCACTCAGTCTATAGTCTGTTGTTATTGCAGCTCACACTGACTATCACAAAAAGGTTGAAGTTTCTATGTAAGGTATTAATAGTGATTGGATAATTGCAGTAACCATGTCCTAAAACGGGCAAGTCAATCAAGGGCTCACTATTCTCAAGGAAGGTCTAATTCATTCCACCAGGATAACTCTCTACACTAGATAAAGTGCAGGCTGGAGGTGAGATAAAAGTGGAATGGGTGGTAGAAGAAATTGATGATGATTATTAAACATATTTTAGGGATCAGCTACAGCAGTAAGGACTATCACTTGTGAAATAACTCTCTGGTCTTAAGTCTTTTTTAGAGATTACCACTGGCTATCATTTTGAAGGATTACTAAGAAAATGGAAATAATAAGTCCAATACATGTAGATCTGAGACTAGTTGAAATGGACTGGGGAAGATGCTTTTGGTGCTCTATGCCACATCATCTTGGTCCACCTCCAATTTCACTTGCAGTTCCTATGGATCCTGACAAAATCCCACCTTGAGGGCGTATCACCTCTCTCCACTATTTTGCCTCAGAGTCATCTTTGAAGCCACAGATGCTCACTCAGCCTTAACATGGAGCAGGTCAGATGGACAGAAGTTAACATCCATGGAGGCAAACCTCAAACAATGGGTAAACACTCCAGTCTCTTGCTCTTTTTGAAGCAGCTATTCTGAGGTCTGTTCTATTGGGTCGTCAGTATCCCCAGTGAGATAGACACACAGTTGCCCACACTGATAACAAGTACAATAAAGCTTCCTTTGTTGGCTTTTCCTCCTTCCTTGTTTCATGCCCCTTTCTCCTTCACATCTGCTTCTCAAATACACCTGCCTCCAAGTCCTCGTCTCAGGCTTTGGTTTTGGAAGAACCCATACTAAGACCTCCAGAATGTTAAAACCTTCAAGCATGTAAATGTAAGCTTAAATGGCTTCTTCTCTCCCCTTTTGTAAAACAAAATAAAAACAAGATGGCATTTAGGCTTTAGAATTTTATCATTAACTATAAATTTCAGCTCTTCAAATGTTGGGAACAAGTTTATACTACTTCATATTGGCAAAACTAGGCTCAAGACTTCTTTTAGAATGTTGGGAGATCACCAAAGGGGTTCTGTCATCTACAAATATTAGATGTACCTTCTTTCTCTATGAGGAGAGTTATACTATTTAGATCTTCTTTAATGCAGTGCCTAGATAAGTGTTTGGCTCTAGCATATAACAGAAAGGTTATAATTTAGTAGTTGTCAAGGTAGACTATATTTCCTCAGCTTGCTTATCATTCTAAGCTTTATAACATGATTATTGACACATGACACAGTATTTAATGGCAATATCCTTCTCTGTAGCATAGGCGTACTCTCAGGATTTCTGATGTGTTTAGAATATGTTTAAACATTGATATAAAAATGACATAACTGTGTGTTGATTATTTATGAAAATGTTATTGCAATAATCACTAAAATTTTGTAAAATCCCCAAAGTAGAAATCAGTAAAACCTGTAAAAGCAGGAAAACTCTATTTAGGAAATCTTTTTCTGCACTTTTTTAGATGTTAGTGAAGGTACCTCTATCAGTTCCCTCTTGGCATCCACGCTAGGACCCCACCCTGCCCTGAAGTGTCCACCATTTGATGGCCTTTTAATAGACACTATTGTTGGACTCTCCATATCACTGGGGACTTATCACATATGAAGACATCGAGAGTCAATACGACTATCCAATACTCATTTTCTACTCCCCTACAGGTTTTTCCTGCACCTGTCAAACAAAGTAATTAGTGTGCTTGAGTCCTTGGCTTAAGTTCTATTTCTGGGAGAACCCAACAAAAACAACAATTTTTGGCACAACACAACTGGTACCATAATCGGGCCACACCTGATTGAACACACAAAAACAAACAGGCATAGAATACACAAATGACAAGTGACATATAATGTAGTCACAAAAAACTGAACTTATCAGATTCCTTCTTTCAAGAAAATGAATTGAAATTGAAAGATCATAAATACAGACCCCTCCAAAAACATTTATGTGTCAAGGACAAACCAACATTTCAAGTAATGTTGAATATCTAAGTGACTATGAGAAACTAGAGTAGGTAGACACTGGGAAGTAAATGAGAAAGAGCAAAAAACACATAGATGAGAGGGATAGAGAAGGAGATAGAAGAAGAAGAAAAAGGAGGAGGAGGAGGAAGGAAAAGAACAAGGAGAAGAAGAAGGGGAAAAGAGAGAGAATAACAGCACAGAAAATCTTCCAGGAGGCCAAGGAGGACCGATCGGGTGTAAGGAGAGTATTCCTGGTTTTTCCTTTTGCCTCAAGCCCCGCTCCAGTTCAGCGTGGCACTATTACTGATTCTGTCTTTATTTAAAACTTTGCTGTTTTGTGAACAGCCACAAAGAAGTAGAGTTATGTACCCTAGTCTAATATAAAGCATGAAAATATTGACATTATCACATTTTATCTTCATCCCGATTGAGCTATCTTAATTCAAATACCACCCCTAAAAACTACCACTATGGTCAGGAATATACCACTGTTTCATAGTCTTTTACATTTTTTCATTCATTTACTTATATATTCACTCATGCATGCATTAACTAGTTCATTTAACAAATATTTTTGAGCTCCTGCTGTGTATCTACAGCAACGAAACAAAAAAGATGTCAATCCATTGAAAGACCTGATACTTTAGTGAGGACAGATTGATGATAAATAAACATATAACATGACAAGTGATGATGAAGACTGCTTAGACAGATAAGCTATGAAAAGTAAAAAAGGGGATACCAGAATTCTGAAAGTAGGCGCTGTTGTTGTGTCATTTAGGGTGATAAGATATTACCTTCTAATGGGCTGTGTGGTCAGCTAAAGGAAGTGAGGGGACAGCTATGCAGGTATCTGTGGAGAAGGAGATCCACCAGACAGAAGAGAAAGAGCAAAGGCCTTGAGCTGGGAACACAGTTTGGAGAAAGCCAAGAAGCTAGTGTCGCTGGAATAGACTAAGGGGACGTTGGGAGGGAACTGAGCAGGCCAGGCAGGCAGATGGTGTAGAGCCTGGCTGGTCATTGTAGAGGTTGGAGCTTTTATTCTGGATGAAATTAGAAACCATAGGAAAAAGTGAGCTGAAAAGCGATAGAATCTGATGTATCAGTCAGATATCAATAAGTTGTGTTGTTGTGACAACAACAACATCAGCAACAACAATAAAAGTGTGGGTCTTGCAACCACCAAGTTCTTTCTCACACGTGCTACTTGTTGGCTGTGGATCAGCTGCAGCTCTGCCCCAGGTCTTCTCCATTCGGATATGGAGGCTGAATGAGAAGCCCTGATATGGGACAACCCAATTCTCATGGCAGAAGGTGAAGCAGTTATGTGATGTTTCTCAGCTTCTGCTTAGAAGTGGCACACACACTGCCGGTGCCAAAGAAAATCACACCCTCAAGCCTGAATCTTAACGTGCACGAAGTATAGTCTTTCAACAGTGAGATTCACCTTGAAGGAATTTTGAACAATAATTAAATCTAACACAGTCTGCCTTCTTTATCACAAATATTTGCTTCTCTTCCTTCTGCACACAAGTATTCTCACTCACTCCTACAGGGAGAAGATCCCAAAGCACCTTCCAATCATATCACCAGAATAAAATCCCGGTGTCTCATAATAGTCTCTATATCTCTCATGGTGTAATTGCTATTGATCTGGAGACCTGCAATCTAAAAAATACTGTTTACATACCACCTCCATATCTAGTATATGAGTGGATGAAGGGCAAATTAGCCACAACAAATCCTCCCATCTGGAAAAAAGAAAAATGGCAAGCACCAAGACTCGCTGGTCCACTGCAATTCTGAAATTCTGCTAGACAGATATCTGTGGAGGATCCTCACCCTGGGAGGGCAGTATGTTCCTTGATCAGTTTCTAGTTCTTCCCCAGAGATTAGTTTTCTGTGGAATGTAGCTCTTTTCTCTGGGAGTTCTTTCCTTTTCTATTTCCTTCTTTGGCTACATGTGAAAGTTCTTTCCTTTTCTATTTCCTTCTTTGGCTACATGTGAAAGGGCATTAGAGACTATGCTCTCTTTGGGGTCTATGTAGCTTCATCTGCGTACTATTTGAATAGGCAGAAGTCCACATATCATTTTAAGTGTTTCACAGTCTCTTTTAATCCAGATCGATGAATATTTTGGGTTAATCAACTAATTTTAGTCGTCTATTTTTTTCCTCCTGTATTGGCATTGGCATTTTTTTTTCGCTCCAGCTTTGTTTTTTTGTTTTGTAGTTGCACTAGAGTCTATACTAATTATTCTCATTATAATCTACTTGGAGTTAATATTGTATATCACTTCCCATACACTGAGAACCTTAAACAGTATAATTCCACTTACACTCTTCCTTTTTTGTTATTCTCAAATACTTTACTTCTGTGTATGTTATAAGTCCCAAAACACTCTATTATTTTTGCTCCACACAGTCAATTGTCATTAAAGAAATTAAAAAATAAGAAAGAACAAGTCTTTTTGCATTAAACACATACATACCATTTGCAATGCTCTTGTTACTTTCCTGTAAATCTAAGTTTCTATTTGGTACCATTTCCCTTTAGTCTTTAGTTCTTCAGAAGTTAGTTTTTTAGAAGTTCCTTAGAACTTCCCTTAGCACTTCTTGTAAGGCAGGACTGCTGACAATTTTTTCTGTCATTTATTTATTATTTATTATTAAAATATCTTTATTCTCATTTTGGAAGGATGTTTTCTCTGGATATAGAACGATGGGTAAATTGTTTGTTTGCTTGCTTGCTTGTTTGCTTGTTTCCTGCAATTTAAAACTGTCATTCCATTATCTTCTGGCCGCCATTGCATTTGATATGAAATCAGCCACCATCCATATTGCTATTCTTTCATGTGTGTTTTTCCCCTCTGGCTATTTTAAACATTTTCTTTTTAACTTTAGTTTTCCTCTGATAATTTTGATGTGGCTAGGTGTGGTTCTGTTTATAGTTAACCTGTTTGGGATTGACTGAGATTCCTAGATCTGTAGATTGGTGTTTTTCACTAAATTGGGGAAATTTCTGTCATTATTTTTTCTTGGGTATTTCTTCCCTCATTTTCTCTTTTTCCCTGAGACTCAAGTCACACATATGTTAAACCACTTCCTATACCATAGTTCACTAATGTTCTGCATATTATCTTTTCGAGTTTTTCTCTCTGTTCTTTAGATGAGATAAGTTTAATTTATCTGCCTTAAGTTCACAGACTCTTTCTTCTATAAGGTTTAATCTGGTAGTAAGCCTTCCAGTGAATTTCAGGGAGACACAAACATTCAGCCTACAACAATTGCTTTTGACCCTGTCAGGTTTGCTTTTCCTCTTTGATAAGGTGGATCTATATTGATTTTGTACCTAGTCCTAGGACATGGTCTTTACTCCTAAAGCATAGCCTTTCTTGGGATCAACAGAATGCCCAGGGTACTCAGCAAAGTCTCTTTAGTCTGGCTGGGCTGGAACTCCAATTCAGTTTCTGGTATTTCTGATCAGTGCTTACTCCTGCAATAGCGATTTTTCTGGTAGACCTCAGTTCAGTTTCTCCCTGCACACGTACAGCCCAGGCCTTGGCCAAAGACGTGCGGGAATCCCTGTGTAAAATTCTGGGCTCTTTTCCTGCACATCTCTCTCCTCCCTAGTCTCTGCCCTAAATACTCTGCCACTTCATCACCTCCAAAATCTAATCTCTTCCTCTTCAGCTCAGTTTTATTACCTTGATCTGCTTGGATTCTTACTCCTTGCATGATTGCAAGGAAAATACCACAGGAAGGGAGCTCAGGCAAATGGGAGGCTTACCTCATTTGTTTCTCTTCTTTCAAGAATCAAACTTTTGTGTGTCCTATTTTCCAGTGGAGGTTAAAATAGTTGCCTTGTGCGTTTTGTCTGTTTTATGGTTGGTGGCAGCAGGAGGGCAAGTTCAGTATCAGTTATTCTGTCGTGGAGAGGAGTGGAAATTATAGTTGTAGCATATTAGAAAATAAAACTTTCTCAAAACCCTAGTTGCTTTTTTATCTATTTGATTGTAGACACTCTATGTGGTAGTAGTCACTACTACCACCAAGTCACAAAGTGGTAGTGAGTCATTGTGAATCACTAAGAAGCTCACAATGCTTCTTAAGATATACATAAATCTCTAGACTTAATTTTCAGCATTCGGAATTTCTTTGTGATTTGGTTGGCAATTTATTTCCTGATCTCTTTTCCCTGAGCTTAATCAAAGATGGCTGATTTGGTACTTGCTACAAAGTCAAGATTTAATTATCCTTTGCTGCTTTGGTTTATATTTTTATTATCATTCATTTATTTTCTTCCCACTTGGGAATGAGAAATAGTTGTATCTTCCAACCCTGGATGTTTCAGAATTTCTGGGTGGTCTATCTACTCTTTTTCTCCTTGCAACTTTCCCACTCTCTCCACCCAGTTCTTTTTCAGATCATCTCTTTCTTTTACAATCTCCTCAAATGCAGTCAACAATAACTAAGCATGCTAATAGCATCTGTTTCCCAAGCTCTTCATGTAGAACTACAAATTCACATGGTATAATTTTTGTTTTACTGGTTAAGGAAGTTGACACTTACACCAAATACTTCCCTACTACATACTATGTGCTGTCATTTTCCAATCTCCAATAATAGTTTTCTCATCATTTTCCATCTGTTTTTAAAACCAAAGCCACGTAATTTATTTTTTGTTATTGTTCTTATAGCAGCATCCCGCTTCTAGTACTAATTTCTGGGTCAATAAGTTTTCTATACATAACGTTTCTTTAACTCACAATCCTAAAATGTCAGTGGATTTTTAACAATAGAGTTTTCCCTTATTCATATGTACCAGCTGAATGTCAGTTGTAGTTCTCTACGTTCTCTTTAGGAACTAGATGGAAAGCCAGCACACATCTGTGCCCACATCATTATTATGTGGCAAAGAGAAGAAAGATGTGATGAAACCATGCGATGATTCTTGAAACGTCTGCTCAGAAGTAACAAAAGTCACTTATACTTACAATTCATTTACCAAATCAAATAATATGACCAAGCCCAACATAAATGGGATGAAAACTATAATCCTCACATAGCAGGGACTCTTTGGTGAAGGACCTTGAAGGAAGGGGCCCATACAGAGAGACAACGTGTATTTTGAATAGTAATTCAATGTATCATACCAGATTTATGTTTCAAAAGGATCACTATGGTTGATGTATTGAGAACAAAGTTTAAGAAGGCAAGGTAGAAGCAAGAAAATCTATTAAAAGGATATTTAATAATCATTTAAGAGATAATGGTGGCCTGAATACAGTTGTAGCGGGAGCTGAAAAAGAGGTTGGTCTCTGGATATATTTTTAGCGAAGAATCAGTGGGATTTATTGATTGATTATTTGCTAGGCATGAGAGAAAAGTAGAACACAAGAATGACCTCAAGGTCTAAGCTTATGCTTAGATTTCAAAGTACCCAGACTTAGTCAAACTGTAAGGTTTGAGAGGACAGCCCTCAAGACTGCCCTAACTTCTGACATCAACTGCAAGTTCACAGGGTTCCCCAAACCACCTTCAAGTTCGATAATCTGCTAGAAAGACTCACAGAACTCACTGTAACGCTACTATACACACAGCTATAGTTTATTATAGTGAAAGGAAACAGATCAAACTCAGCCAAATGAAGAGCATTGGGCGGAGTCTGGAAGGGTTCCACATGCAAAACTTTCATTGTCCCTTCTGGTGGAGTAGAATGCATTACACTCTTGGCATCAATGTGTGACAATACACACAGGGTGTTGCCAGTGAGGGAAACTTACAAGAGCTTTGGTGTTCAGAGTTTTTAACTGGGGACTCCTTTATGTGTTCAAGGTAGATTGATTACCCGTGTGATTGATTTCAGTCTCCAGGTCAACTGATAACATATTAACCAAAGTCTCTACCGTAAATCACATGGTTTTTCTTACTGACATAACCATCCTCCACGCTACCAGCTGATATATTCAGTCCCTTCCCTAAACAAAGATACTCCTATCAGTAATAACATATATTACCTCTTAGAAGCCAAGGGCAAAGGGAAGACCTCTCTTTGGGCAAGGCCAAATTCTTTTCTGCACACATACCTATTTCCAAACTAATTATTACATCCAAAGAGATTTGATTGCCCTATATATATTTTATTTTTTTTGGTAAGGGAGATTGACCTTGAGCTAACATCCCTTGCCAATCTTCCTCTTTTTGCTGAGGAAGATCAACCCTGAGCTAACACCTGTGCCCATCTTCCTCTCTTTTGTATGCAGGATGCCGCCACAGCGTGGCCTGATGAGTGGTGCATGGCCTGATGAGGTCCGCGCCGGGGATCTGAACCTGCGAAGCCTGGGCCACCGAAGTGGAGCACATGAATTTAACCACTATGCCAAGCCAGCCTGCCATGTATTTTTATAGATCATACTCCTCACCCCAGACCAAATCAGAGTGCCATCAGTTCTATGAACCACATTTCTGCAACACAAGACAACAGTGGAATAAATCTTGTTGAGACAACAATAAAATTGAGAACAAGTGTTACAAAGGGAATCAAAAAGGTAATGTGAGAGAAAGCAACTGTTGATTAAAGGGTGGAGTGTGGTGATGCGTACATTGGTAGACTTACGTTAAATGGCTTTATGAGCAGGTGATATTTAATCCTAGGCCTGAAGAATAAGAAGTAAAAAGACATAGGAGAGGAAACTATTTAAACATGAGTAACGAAAAAATTTTTAAATAAAAATGAAGCTGGTATGGCTGGAGCACAGTAAACTAGCATTGAGAATATGGGATTAGAATGGAAATGGAAATAGAAATCAGATTATGCAGAGCTGTAACAGGCATGATGAGTGTCCATATGTCTTGAACCCTACCATTGCAGTGTTCTCAGGCTTCCAGAGGCTGTATCTACATTTCTGTGCCCCACGGCTTTTTGTGCAGGCCAGAGGTATGCAGAATAACACCACACCCCAATACCCCTCAGACAGTGACTAAGAAAATATATATATACATTTTACCTCCCTTCTGAAGGTTGGGAGATCTGGTTATTCTGTGATGTATTGTTTATATTGCTTCCTAAAGTTGACCCATAGATTAAGTTCCAGTCTTCCTTCTGGACTCTGGATTATTAACACACACTTTCTTGGCTCCTTCCCTTTCTGGTATCATGTCCTGACTCATCTACAAGTGTTTCCAAAAAAAAAAAAAAAAACAGAACAATAAAATCTGACTTGCACTTGAATCCTTGTCCCTGGGTTTTGCTACAGAGGAAACCCAAGCTAACAAGCTAACACCAAGACAGAAAAAAGGAAAACTATGGAAAAATTTTAAACAATGGAGTAACAACATCTAATAAGTGTTTCAAAAAATTACTCTGACCTCTGTATGTAAAAGGCATTAATAGAAACAAGAGTAGAAGCAGGGAGTTACTTAAGAGCTATTGCAATATCTGGGTAAATGGGTAAATGGTGAAGTGATTTGGATGAGGGCAGAGAATACAAACAGGAGTGGAAAATTCAAAATATATTTTGGAGATAGAATTGACAGGATAGCTTTTTGGGTTGGATTTGTTGGGTTTAGGCAATGGGAGAATCGATAATGACTTGCACACTGTTTGGTGATATTACTTTGTGAGATGACAAAGTCGGGCAGAAGAAATTTATTTACTTAATTTGGTGGGAGTGATCAAGAGCTACATTTTGGGCATATTTAGTTTGCCTAATAGGACATTTAATTGGAGATGTCAAGAAGGCATTTGAACATATGTTTAGCACTAGAAGGAAAGAACTGGGCTAAAGATTTAAATTAAGGATCCATCATCTTACAGATTCCGTTCAAAGTCATGAACAGAATGAGATGACTTACAAAATAATCTAGACAGAGAAGAGAAAGGGAGTAAATGAATGGATTATTCTATAAACAGTTTTAGATAAGCAGCTGACTTTCTTGGCATTCTATAAATTAACAGTTTAAATATTAAAAATGTGACATCAAAGAGTATTAAAAGAAAATATGCTTAATATTACATACACTAGAATTGAAGAAGCCTTTATAGGCTCAATGCCATAGTGAGGAGGCATAAAGAGTTTTGACCATAAAAAATGAAAAATAAAAAAAAATTTATACATCGGGGAAAACTCTCATAATAATATAATTAAAAGGTAAATATCACAATAAGAAGATGGTTTTATTATATTTTTGTGTATGTATATGCTTACTTATTTATATAAGGGATTCTTATGAATGTATGTCAAACATTTTGATAGAAAAAGATATATGAACAAAAATTAATGAAGAAATTTAAATCTCCTACAACCATATTAAAGTGTAAATAAATAAAAAGGCCAACTCTGATGGGTAAGATAGACATTGAAATTAGTCAGTTAGCAGATACTTTTCTTCACCTATTAAAATGGAAAAGTTTAAAAATAATATCATATGTTGGCAAGTTTATGGAGTAATAGACTTTCTGATTCTTTTTTTTTTTTTATGTCTCTTTTTTTTTTTTTTTTTTTTTTTTTGTGAGGAGATCAGCCCTGAGCTAACATCCGCCAATCCTCCTCCTTTTTTTGCTGAGGAAGACGGCCCTGGGCTAACATGGGTGCCCATCTTCCTCCACTTTATATGGGACGCCGCCACAGCATGGCTTACCAAGCAGTGCGTCGGTGCGCGCCCGGGATCCGAACCAGCGAACCCCGGGCCGCCGCAGCGGAGCGCGCGCACTTAACCGCTTGCGCCACCGGGCCGGCCCCGACTTTCTGATTCTTGACTGATGAAAACGTAATAGGTACAGTTTTCTGGATGGCAATTTTGCAACAGTTTTAATCAAAGCTCTCGATATTTTGATACAATTGCCCTTCTACTAATTTATCCCCCAAAAGAATTAAAGACATATTCAAAAATTTACCTAAGGAGGGTAAAGCCAGAGGTGTATTATGGTAAACTTGGGATTTATATATTTTCTTTGGAGGATATGATGAGAAGATTCCTAGTTATCATTTTGAATCAATAAAGGTGGACAAATCCCCCATAACTCCACGGCTAAACCTCATGGAGATTGTGACGGGGATGGATTCAGAAACGTCCAATTTAGACGTACCTGGAAGAAGAGACAACTTGAAGAAGCAAGGATGTTGTTTGAGAGACTCTGAAAAGAGAACCTTCTCAGGATGAATGCTAATAATTTCCCTTTTGGGTACAGTCTTAGGCATTTTGATTTCTAATTAATTACAATAAAAGGTCAATGAAGTCAGAAGACCAAGTACTACAGGGACAATTTAAACAATGAATGGCTAGTACCAATATATTTAACTTCATAGAGCCTTGCAAGGTTTGGTTGCAAACCTTCTAGGAATTAATGGTCTATTGAACGTATGAGGAAGAATAAGCAAATTTGAGTTTTTCTTATTCATCCTTAATTTCCTCATAAAATCATTACATAGCTAACATCTAAAAACCTGCAAACTCAGAAGCAGAGTTTGTGTTAGGTTTTAATTATTTTATCTCAAATTAATTCCATGCCAAAGCAAACAATAAAAGCTTTTAATGTACAAATGTTTGCCAAACTGTTAAATTCTTTGATATTCTTTGTCTCATTCAACACGTAATAAATATTTATTGTGTGTGTTGGGTACATTCCTCTGAACAACTAGCAATTAAATTATTATTGCTAGACCAAACAAATTATTTTGACTCACAGTTAATCCTTAAATTATTAAGCACTTTGTTTCTAAACTGTTTATATAATTTGTATTTATAATTAAATGTATTTGAACAAATCAAAGGCATGGCAAACAGAATACTGTTAATATTTCTAATAGGCACTTTTCTTTCCTATGCTTATTCTTTGAAGATAAATGACTCCAGCATAATTAGTATTCTCTGCTCTAACAATTGAGAATCTTGTTTAAATAAACCAAAGTCTTATAGGTAAGTGACTCCTCAAACGTTAATTAAGGATTGAAAAAAACATTTAAAGTGATTTTTAAAATTGGATTCTCGTTTTTAAAAAATTACTGCAGGTCTCTGTTTCTGCATAAAATATTCCAAATAAAATATTCTTTTTATGCAGGGTTGACATGTATGGTTATACGGTTTATGAACTGCACAAAGGGATAGGACCATATATGGCTCACAGGAGCTGAAATCCACCCAAACCTTTGCTAGCCTAGGCCATATGGGAGACCCTGCATCTACCCTGGGGTAAAAATTCATGAAATGAGCTATATATGCTAGAATTAGTCCTGATTTAATGCATTTCTGTGCTTTACAGAATAATTGCAAATGTAATACGTATAATTTTTTTCTCTGAACCACAACTCCTTCCCACTGTTCCAGGTATGGACGCTTGCCTTGTCTTGTGCAAAGTAACAGATTTAGGACTGAATTGTTTAGAAGGGGAAAGGAAAAAAAAAGAAAAGAGGGATGGAAATCTTTTGTTTGTTTAAGTTAGGTGCAGAGAGTTGACTTAATAATACTCTTCCCTTTGTGATATATCATCTTCCAGGGTCGAAGCAAAGCCCAAATCTTGTTTTACTTTTTTTTATTGTATTTCATGATTCATTTTATGTGTTAACTTGTTTATATTTTATTGTATCAAATCGTTTATTTAAATTTTATTATAAATTATGTATTTCTTCCATATTTCTGTTTTTTATTTATCCCACTGTAACCGGGCGCCCACCAGGACCAGTTCAACTGACCCCTTCTTATCAACAGAGTAATTAAGAGTGTTTTTTCAGGAACTGAGACCCATTGTCCAGTTCAGGCCGGTTGAGACCACCAACCTATCAACTGAGCCTGCACAAATGCTCGACAAGTGACCTTTTTGACATCAAGGAGCTGAAAACTCCACCCTCAGATCATGGTAACGAGGCCATTTTGTGAACGCGCGTCCTATAAAGAGGCAGGAAGCTTGCACAGATCATCAATACCTCACCTCTCCTTACCCGCAATCATCTATTCCCACACTTCAGCCCATCTTGCCCCCAATGCCATAAGTGTCCTTGAGTCTCCATTTTCTGGGAGTGAGGCATATCTGAGATCGAGTCTCCTGCTTCCTCACTTGGCTGCCCTGTGATTGAATCCTTTCTCTTTACAAACTCGTCACCTTGGTGACTGGCATAATCGTGCTGCAGGCAAAATGAACCTGGTTCGGTAACACCACTATTTCCTGTGGTTACATAAAACATTGAGTTCTATATTTTAATTAATTGATAATTAAAATTTTAAATTGTTTTTAATACTGAAAAGTTTCCCTCTATTGTCTTGGAATGTTACTCATTTATTCTTTTCTCATAGTCATTATTTTTAAAAATGTACAATATGTGTGTATAAAAGTATAAAGTTACGTCTTAACCTTCCTTCCAAACAATACCTTAAAATGCTTAATTCCTCCTTCCAAATTCATTTGTTATTATTTTTCTTTACTTCTATCCACGTAACTTCTTAAAATACCAGTTATTATTATAATATTATTGTTAACATTGCTTTTATATTATACCAAAAAGCATTATTTAGATTTACCTTTGTATTTTAATAATTTTTTGTGCTACATTTCTTCTTTTATCCAAACTGGGTTTGGGATCATTTTTCTTTGTCCTACACGTATTATTTAGAAATTCCTTCAGTTAAGGTGCCTTCCTTTCAAGAAGGTGTGTTAGATACCCTGAATCTTTGTTGCAGTCTTTTTCTCAGAGGCCACTTAAGATATTACTCTTCTCTCTTCTGAATTGTTATATTAAGAAGTTGGCTGGGTTGTTTGTGTTGTCATCCTTAAGTAGGCAATCTAACTTTTCCTCTTGGGTTGCGCTATGATTTCCTCTTTGCCTTTGGTATTCTATAATTTCCAGATGAATCCAATCTCTGGAAGTGTACCAATATGCCTAGACGTAGATTTAGTTTTATTTTTTTTTCTGCTTAGTATAAAATATTGAGAGAATGATCTGGATAATATTTAACAGTCATTTGTGTTAAAAAAAAAAAGTAGACGTAAAATGCAATTTCTTTACTTGATAAAGAATTTCTACCTACCCCCTACTCAAAAATTTTTAAAAACCACAGAAAACATCATATTAGTGATGAATGTGAGAAGCCTTCTTTAGGTCAGCCAAAGCCAAGGACATCTGTATCACGTCTAATTCACATTATTTTACAATTCCTGCACGATGAAATAAATCAAGAGAAGAAAAAAATGTTAAAATTAGAAAGATAGGAAAATTGCCATATTTTTCAACAACATAATTGTTCATGCTGAAAACCAAAAGAATCGACAGGCGCTGTGTTGGAATTAATAAATGGTCAGCAATTTCATGGATTCGTGACCAATGTACAAAATAATAGAGTTATAACACATCAGTAAAAACCATCAGACAAAATATAATAATAAAATCTATACAATTCATGACTGCAACAACAACAAAAATAAGATACTTAGAAATAAATCTAATAAAATGGTGTGAAGCACTTTGGAAAAAATGTGAAATTTTATTCTTAAAATTCTTGTGTAAGGTTAAAAGGCTAAAAGAAATTTTCTTAGATAATTCTTATGAAGAAAAATGAAGAGCTGATAGAATTTGCCTTTTCAAATATCGGGAAATATTCTAACCAGTAATAATTAAAATAATATGATCTCCTCACAGAGATACACAAATTTACCACTGAACTAGAATACAGAACCCAGAAATAACTTACTAATCAGTGTTAAATTGTCTATCTATATAGGAAATAACTAGATCCTTGTCTCTGGCCATATCATAATAAATTATAGTTAAAGGTATAAAAACACGAAAATCGAGACAAAAATTTGGAAGAAAATGTAAGATAATATTTTTATGTATTTGCATAGGAAAGAATAGGGAAGGATTTGTATAGGAAGTATGGGGTAATATTTCCTGAACAAGACACAAAAAAAGCAATAAATGACATCTTTCATTAAAAAAATAATCTTCTGTATAATAAAAGTCACTAAAACAAATTTAAAAGATGATTCTCTTTTTGGGAAAATATATTTTAATGACGGTAATCGACAAAAGATTAATCTCAATAGGAAGAACCTCTTACAAATAAGTAAGAATATTACAGATATACCAATATAACAAATGAGGAAAAGATGTGAATTGGTAGATCACACAAGAGCAGACCTATAGCTTGATAAACGTGAAGTTGCTCAGCCTTATTAGCAATCAGGTGAGCGAGGATCCTGAGTTCTGTAAGCCAACTTCCTAAGTTCCCAAGCCGCTAGTTGTATAATTCCCAACCACTTACTAGTTGTATAATTTTGGGCAAGTTATTTCCATTTCTGAGGGTCCTCTTCACCCAAAACGAGAATGATAATATCATCTCACTTACATACTTATTGTGAGAACTAAATGATTTAGTACATGCAAAAAACTAGAACAGCACTTGGCGAAATGTGACAACTCAATGACGCCCAACATCAGGCTGTCGGTGAGGTCCTCAGGTGGAAGTAACAGGAATAGAGCCTTATTGAATATGAAGTGTGCAGTTAATCAAAAGTATCTTGAGTAGAATACAACACTTTGGAGAGAATGGAAAACTAGTTTGAAGGAACAATATCCCAGGAAAAAAATTATCAAAACAATACATAAAATAAAGCATTCACTTTAAGTTTTAAAATATATAAAAAACTATATATATTGTGTTGGATTATGAACACATAATAAATATATCAAAACGTGGTGTGGGAGCATACATACCAACTTCAGGATAGCAGCTGGCTCTGAGAATGACTGGAGGGGAATGGGTTAGGGAGTGAACTTCAATGGTGTGTATAGCATTGTATTTCTTAAAGGAAAATAAAAGGAACTGTGATAAATAAGTCAAAATGTCAACATTTGTTAAATCCAGGTGATGGAAACATGAATGTCTATTATTTATTGAAATTTTCTCTGTATGCTTTAAATATTTCCTAATTTCAAAAATTTCTAAATGGATTGAACGCAGAGCATTAGTTTTTACATGCCTGTCAGAAATAGTCTTGCTTTATTTTATAGTTATGCATGTATATATTTTGACTCTGCTACTAAATATAATTCCTTGACAACACAAGCAATTTCCTTTCTAAATTTTATCCCTTAGCTCTGAAAATAATGTTTGATACATAACAAGGATGTGATAAAAGTTTGATGAATGAATGAGTGAATGTTTCACTGGGCACTTTGGCATTTTAAATTTTTAGTACAGACATCAATAATTCACAGAAACGCCTACAAAGGACCTTACTTATTTCTTCTAAATATAGAGAATAACCAAATAAGTACTTGTAAGTGCTAAATTTCTACTTATGACATTGGAGGGAACATAATTGTGTATGCCAAATAGAGTTGCTATGCTTCCTCTTCATTTGCTTTTTTCTTTCAAAAGAGAAACTAAAGGGTTTTGTTTTCATTTATTCACTAAACTTTGTACCATACTTTGTTATATTCTGACTCGCACAAAATCACTCCTAGTATTACAGACAAATGCTCAGAAGTTCTGCAGCCTTAACTGGATATCTAGGAGTAATCAGAGGGAAATAAATTAGAGGCTGCCAACAATGAAAGGGTTTTAATTCTTTAGTGAATAATTTATGTTTTCCCCTCAACAAAAGCAAAGAATGTGGCATTTTTTCCCTCAGGATCAGGTAGTTAATTATTTTTGGCTCAAAAATACTTGCTCGTTATTTTATTTTACTGTAAGTTTATTTGTGCTTTTTTCTTTTTTTTTAGCTCTCATGATAAAAATCACAAAAAACAAATCAAAAAGAGAAAGCCCTTCCAAAATAAAACAAAGCAGGGGCAAGAGCTACTCTTGGAAAAGAAAAGAGATGTTCTGGTTTGACTAACCACCCACCCAGCTACCCACACACGCGCGCACACGCACGCACACACACACACACACACACACACACAAACACACGCTTGTTTTAATGAGAGACTCAAAACAATCTGACCTGACCTGAACATCTGTTTGAGGAATAAGGATCTAAGATAATTCCTTACTATTCTGCTTTGGGGTATGTGTTCTCTTTCAAGTCAAAATGTGTGAAATAGTCATTTTAGCACTAACCATTTTGAGTCCAATCTTATTTTGTCTTTTAATGTCTTCTAAATGCTTATATGAACTTCAGATTTCTCTCAACTTTTTTCTTGCTGTTTTCCTTTTTTCACATGTTCTGCCATAATGTGTAGAAATCCTGCATATTACTACACAATTTCTGCTAATATTCTCCTTTGTTTACTTTACTATTACCTAAATTGTGATATTTCTTACTCAAAAAAATGCCAGTATCATTAAAAATGTTCGATTTAATTAATTAACACTCCATTGCTGATAATCCTCTTATTCTTTTTTGTTGATGAAACAGCCAATAATGTATGGGCGCTACCATCAAAAAAAGCAAAACTTGATCGGAGTATTTTGAATAAATCTATAGGGAAAAACTCAAAGAAAGATTAAAAGATTAATCTTAAAAAGATTAGATCTTACATGAAACTTTTGTGCTTTCTTTAATAATAAATTACCAGTTGCCAAAGCTAAATCTTAATTTAGGAAAGGTGAACGGAAAAAAAAATCTAATTCATTTTGCTCCTAATGTAATCATTTAAAACATGTTCAGCCAGTTAAAATGATCTGTAGACTTATTTTACTTATATTATTTCATTTATACCTTTACTTATTGAATAAGGAATATGTATATTTAGCGTATACGTTGTATCTGTCACTGTTAGACACTGGAATAGGAGGAGTTCAAGCCCTGTCTTTACTTCAAAGGAAGGACAAACAAGCAGGACTATGAGTATCATCTGGAAGAGGGAAAGGACTGTGTGTATTTGCCTCACTACGCAGTGCCTGACACATAGTTGGCACTCAATAAATACTTGGTGGATAAATGAATTAAAAGAATAAAATTATCCGGTAAGATAATGCCAAAGCACTATGGACAGAAGACAGTGACTAATTCGGCCTATGGTTGTCGAGAAGTGACATTAAGCCAAGAATGAGTTTGATCTCGCAATTCAGTTTGAGAAGATAGAGCACTCTTCTTTGGGGAAATGTCTGTCATCCACACCATGTGATTCTATTGGATGTACCAATCATAAGAACTTGACAGTCCCTCACACACACATCCTGCCACCCACAGATGGGCACTTGTCTCAAGATCAGGCAATCAAACCCACTTTGGCAAATTGACTCTATGGAAAGAAGTGCAACTGACATACATAAAAAATGATATTTTGACTTACAGGAATTTTGATTTTTATAAACTGAATTTAGGATGTAGTAGCAGAGAAAAGATGTGGCAGCATCACCAGAAAGTCTGGCAAGCTAGTTTTATCTCCCTGTTTGGTACTATCTAATAAGAAGGTTTAATATTAAGACCTTGTAATAAAAACTAATGAAGCAATTTTCAGGTTAAAAGTCTCGTGTGAGTCTATTATCTCACAGAATCTTTCAAAACCTTCATGAAGTATTTATAACGTCTCTCAAAGATATCATCTCTCTTTTTCATTCAAGTGCCCTTGGTCTGAGCTGTGGAAATAGTCCCCCTAAGATTCAGGAAATCCTGAAGGAATTCCTTCAGGATTCCAGCCCTCCCAGTCCAAATTCCATCTCTTCCGCACTACCAAATTCCCAAAACACAATGTTTATCAAACTATTTAATGACTATTCATTGGCTATTGGTTTAGAATCATCTCCTAAACTCCTGCTATAAATTTCAGGTTTCATACACTCTGAACTACTTGAAATTTCACAAGCCTGTTTTTAATTAATTTTTCTATACTTCCATAGATTGTATTTTCTCTGCCTAGAACATTTATAATAACATTTGCCGCAGGGCAGTGTAATCATTTGTTGACGTGTTTAACTACCATACTGGACTGGACAGTTGGAGGGGAACACAATGTCCTACTTACCTCTTAACACCTGAATATGATGTAACGCCTAGCAAAGAGTTAGGGTTTAATCCATGGTTACCAATTATGGTTCATTCTCCACCATGATAAGACTCAGGGAGATTAAGTGAATTGTTGAAGGCTGCATAAATGGAGAAACCAATATAAGAACACAAGCCGTATGATTCCTAGTTTAAACTTCTTTGAGTATATCTCACTCCTGAAACACCAGCAGGCCAGAGGAAGGCCACAGAAACTAATGCAAAGAGAAACCAATAGCAGCTTCCTAATAGTTTCACAGACTCAAGCCATTCAGCACTGGGATTCAGGCAGAGAGGAGGATTAAAGAAGGAAAATCACCAAAGTTATGGCTCTTTGTATCCCCAGTTTCTGTCTAGTACTTATATCAGTAAATTTTATATTAATTATGAATGAATGAAGGTAAACTGAATCTTTTTCTAATTAGCTTTTAGTGTTATAGGCGAATACTGACCCCAAGCAGTGACGTTAACCTTCTCTCTGCCCCAGGCACCACCCTCCTGTCTTTCGTTGTTGCATCTTTTTATTCTCATAAATAGGGTCCTTTGTTTTGTTTTGATTTTCCTTTTTTTTTAATTTTCTTATTTTTTTTATTGCAGTAACATTGGTTTATAACAGTGTATAAACTTCAGGTGTACATCATTATACTTCTATTTCTGCATAGATTACATCATGTTCACCACCCAAATACTACTTACAATCCATCACCACACACATGTGCCGAATTATCCCTTTCACCCTCCTCCCTCCCCCCTTCCCCTCTGGTAACCACCAATCCAATCTCTATGTGTTTGTTTGCTGTTGTTATCTACTACTTAATGAGTGGGATCATATGGTATTTGACCTTCTCCCTCTGACTTATTTCCCTTAGCATAATACCCTCAGTGTCCATCCATGTTGTCACAAATGGCTGGATTTCAGCATTTCTTATGGCTGAGTAGTATTCCATTGTGTATATATAGCACATATTCTTCATCCATTCATCCCTTGATGGGCACTTAGGTTGCTTCCAAGTCCTAGCTATTGTGAATAATGCTGTAATGAACACAGGGGTGCATGTATCTTTATGCATTGGTGTTTTCATATTCTTTGGATAAATACACAGCAGTGGAATAGCTGGATCGTATGGTAGTTCTATCCTTAATTTTTTGAGGATACTCAAAAAATTAAATTTTTTATACTTAAATACTGTTTTCCATAGTGGCTGCACCAGTTTGCACTCCCACCAGCAGTGTATGAGAGTTCCCTTCTCTCCACATCCTCTCCAACACTTGTTGTTTCCTGTTTTGTTAATTATAGACATTTTGACGGAAGTGAGGTAATATCTCATTGTAGTTTTGATTTGTGTTTCCCTGAGAGTTAATGATGTTGAACATATTTTCATGTGCCTGTTGGCCATCTGTATATCTTCTTTGGAGAAAAGTCTGTTCAGATCTTTTGCCCATTTTTTAATTGGGTTGTTGGTTTTTTTGTTGTTGAGATATATGAGTTCTTTATGCATTTTGGAGATTAACCCCTTATCAGATGTATGGTTTGCAAATATCTTCTCCCAATTGTTAGGTTGTCTTTTCGTTTTGTTGATGGTTTCCTTTGCTGTGATAAATATGGTCTTAATTTAATTCGTATGTCCTATGTGATACCTGAATGCTGACATTTTTTACTAAATTTCTTGTTTTCATTAATTGCCAGTAAAATGGCCTGGATTGAACTTACATCGTAACACATTCTAATTATCTCCACCTTCTTTGGATGGGGAGATCTTGGTCTTTTGGCCTTTGTCAGATTTATTTTTGTGGACTTTTGAGTCTACTCAGTTTCTCCTGAACTCTATTTACTCCATTGTCATTCTGTACTCAAAAGAAAGCAAAAAAAATCTTGTAAACTAAAAGAAACTAAAAGTATTTTATTTTTAATCTTGCAATAACTTCTGAACTGTGAAAATAAAAATATATTCAATTTGTTATTTGACAGCAAAATAACTGATAAAGTCTTTTATATCACTAATTCTAAGTTTAAACATTTTAAGAAACTTCCCCATTTTATAGATATTTGATGGCACAATTATTAACAAAATCTAATTCACGCTATGACACAGAAGAAGATAATTCACTAGAGAAATATACAGGAAATGGGGCTGCCTTGGGGATTGTACTGACTATGTTTTCTTAGTTTCTGTGCTCGCTGATGCTCTGGCATTTGGGGCCTTGATCCTGGAGAGACTGACCATTGCAGTGCTGGCTAATTCCTGGAGATAGCAAACAAACTCCCTGCCAGCTCACCTGTGATACACGATCCCACCAGTCCAGAGCCCACATGCCTAGCCATCTTCTTTATCCAACTCTCATATACGCCACGCCAACCATTCCCCCTGCCCTAAATCACCTCAGGGCCAGTTAAGGGGCAGCTAGAGACCATCCTTAAAGACCAGAGACCACTGAAAGTATTCAAACTATCTGATTCTAAACTTATTCAGCATATCTACTTACCTTGCCTTACTCATTCTTTCCCACAAAAATCCCAATAAAGGCTCTGGGCCATGTTCTCCCCTCTTGCTGCTCTGACTCCTGATTGTCCCTGGTCCTTCCCCACGTGGCACTGCTTGATGAGCAGGGCCTCCTCTTTCTAGGGATCTGTGAGTATAAACTTCTTCCTTTGTGAAAATCATTTCTGTGTCTCTGTCTTACCATATCTGATTAAAACAAATCTTGGATACATTCTTAACACAGGGATGCTTATTAAAATAAACCCGAGGTATTTCAGCAGTATGTAGATAACTAGTAAGGGATATCATACAGAGAATAAACGCACAGGATAAAGGATAGAGAATAGATGATTTCTAAATTTCTTTCCTGCTCTGAGACATTATGATTCTATAATGATAAAACCCATGATTGGCTCTTAATTAATATATGTTTTTACTCTCATAGAACTGTGTACATAGAAAATACACAACAAACACACATATACTGAAATACTTCTAATATGTGTACAAACAATAAGTTTAAAAATGAATTGACTATGTAGGGTTGTAAAGCCTAAAGTATGTGATTAAGTGTGATCTCAGGGAGGAAAGAGCATGGAGTGGTTATGACTGATCTCTCAAGAAACTTGTATAATACGGGGACAGAGGAAATGATGGCAGCTCACTAAAGTAGCCTGGAAATCCAAGATCATGAAATTAAGTATTTCCTTAAGGGAAGTTGGATGGCTTTCTGCAAAGGAGAATATTTAAGAGCTAGGCAGCTAGAATGATAATTGCAAGTGACGATACCTGAGCAGAGAACTAGAGTCAGCTCTGCACTTGGAGTTCATTAACTCTTTTGGGAAGGGTTTGGTCTTAGATGAGGATGTAAAAATTGTACCATTTAATAGATTAGTTAGAGACATCAGTATGAACTCATGTTTAGCTTAATACAGATGGTTACATATAGATATATTTCTAGGTATGTGCATATGAACAGGTGATTATAGGCATATGCATTTTTTTATTCCATCCACTGAGAAAGCCTAAAAGAAATGCTATCCTGGTAGCAAAGAGTTAGTTCCTAGATCTTGATTTCTAATGACATTCTCCAATAAAACACACCAACGCTACATGGAAAAATGGCTGATCCTAGGACTCAGGCAGGAAATATACAAGATGAGCCTGGAGCATCTTGTAGTTCCACAAATTAAAGAAAGGGATTTAAAAAAATCAAAAACAAAAACAAAAAAAGCCCTCACACTGCTGGGGTATGTTAAAGAGACAAAGGAAGTAACTGAAAGAACTGCTGATGGCCAAAGCTAGAACAATTTGAGCAAGAAAATAAAGTAGTATTGGATTATAACAGGAAGTATAAAATAAATATTCATTAATCTATGCGTAAATAAAGGAATAATTGAATAAATAAATAAATTGGGGAGAAGAAACAAATTCCAAATATTTTACGTGGATATCTCTCCCTCAAAGAGATATTGCATATCTCCACATTCCTTAAGTGTGGGCTGTGCACAATGACTGCCTTCCAAAGAGTATAGAGAAAAGAATCACTTTACAGTAGAGAAGCCTGACAAACAATACCTCAACCAGGCAGTCAAGGTTAACATTAACAGTGATAAGTCATGTTGATAGTACATACCTGTGATACTGTGACTTATAATAAGAAATATATGTTTGGTTTTAGTCTTGATTCTGGCACTGAGCTCCTAAAACCCTGGGAATTTCCTAAGCAATGAGATCCAAAAGTTGTCTTTTGTTATGTTCATGTGGTGACCTTTAGACCCACCTGGTTGCCTGTGTTGCCAACCATGTGATTAGAGCGTTGGAACATTCAGTCCTATCTCCAAACTTCTGGGAAAGGGAAAGGGGCTGGAGATGGAGTTCAACCACCAATGGACGATGATTTAATCAATCATGCCTATGTAATGAAGATTTCAGAAAAACACAAAAGGACTGGGTTCAGAAAGCTTCCAGGCTGGTGAAAAAGAAAGCGTCCATGTGCCATCCTGCTTGCCAGAAACTCTCTGAGGACAGAAGCTCCTTTATTCAGGATCTCTCTCTATGTATCTCTTCCTCTGGCTGTTGACTCGTATTCTTTAATATCCTTTGTAATAAACCAGTAATCTAGTCAGTAAACTGGTTTTCTGGGTTCTGTGAGCTGCTCTAGCAAATTATCCAAATTCAAGGATGGGGTTCTGGGAACCTCTGATTTATAGCCAGCTGATCAGAAGCACAGGTAAGAACCTGGACTTGTGATTGGCATCTGAAGTGGGGCAGTCTTGGACTGAGCCCTTAACCTGTGGAATCTGATGCTCTCTCTGGGTAGATGGCGTCAGAATTGAGTTAAATTGTAGAACACTCAGCTGGTCTTGGAGAATTGCTTGGTGGTATGGGGAAAACCCCTGTCACACGGTGAAACTAGGGTAAAGAATCTTAGTCCCCTTGATATGATGTGATGAAATTGCATTTTGCCTCTGTGATCTTTCTCCCCACAACCCATAACCCCAGTCTAATCATAAGAAAAATATCATACAAATCCTCATTGACATTCTGCAAAATACCTGACCAGTACTCCTGAAAACTGTCGAGGTCATAAAAAACCAGGAAAGTGAAAAAATGTCTCAGCCAAGAAGAGCCTAGGAGACTTGACTACTAAATATAACACGGCATCCTTCGTGTAACCCTGGAACAATAAGAGGCTGTTAGGTACAAACCAAGGAACTCTGCATTCCCACCAACAGTGTGCAAGGGTTTCAGTTTCTCCACATCCTTGTCTTGTCTTCTGGCGCTTTTTATTTTGACTTTCCAGACAAGTGTGAGGTGATACCTAATTCATTTAGATTTGCATTTCCCTGATGATTAGTAGATGGTGAGCATTTTTTCATATACCTATTAGCCATTTGTATATCTTCTTTGGAGAAATGTCTATTCAAGTCCTTGCCCATTTTTCAATTGGGTTATTATTTTTTTTGTTATTGACTTGTACAAGTCCCTTACATATTTTGGTGATTGACCTCACATCAGATTATGAATGGTTCGCGAATATTTTCTCCCGTTCTGTCGGTTGTCTTTTCAGCCCTTTGCTTGTTTCCTTTGCTGTGCAGAAGCTTTTTAGTTTGATATAGTTTTTTAGTTTGATACAGGCTCGGAAGAGAAGTGTGTTTGTTTGTTTGTTTTGGTGAAGTAGGGGAGATTATTTTTGTGGTCCCATAAACTCTGCTTATTCCGACAACACGCTCTACACCAGAGCTTTGCCACCAGTATGCCACAGTAGGAAAGGCTGCAGAGATGCCAAGATGCCATTCCCCTCAGCTCTTATGATCCCCAATGGGCCAGAACTCCCAGGTAAGTCAGCCTTGTCTCAGGCATCCTCTTCTTCGACCCCACTATGACATACAAATATCATCATTCTCTATGCATGCTTTTTGTGGAAAGGATAAAGAAGGAGGCCTTTTTGGGAAAACAGTCTTTGGAAGAAGAAAGCTGGTGTTTAGCCTTGGTATGCTTCTGTTAACAATTTCATGCTGAGGAACAATTGTCCATATCTACTCTTGAGACAACTTAACATCTTACCATTTAATAGAAGACCAAGGTATTGATGGGGACATACAATGTTAAAAATGACAAGGATATTGAGATTTTATCAGATATTTACTAAATGTATCCCAACCTCAAGACAACTTTCAATTTATAAATAGATATAATATTTGTTATGATCATGAGTGAAAGGAATCAAAGAAGTTTTACTACTTTAATATTAGATGGCTTCATACAGCCTTGTACTAACAACTGATAGAGTCAAATTAGTATCCATACTTGAAGTTATTGCTTGGAAATAAGAGAGAGAGAGAGAGAGTGTGTGTGTGTGTATGTGTGTGTATTATTCTTCTCCAACTCAGCTGTTTCTCATCTAAACATGCCATCCTATAAATCCACAGAGTTTTGGGCACCATGCTCACCCAGGATAAACATCTGACACCTGGAGATATGTACCAAATAACTCATAAGCTGGATTTAGCTGTTGAGTTTTGATTTCAGGGACATTACAAAATGCATTCTATGAGGTTCAGGTTAACCAGAAAGATCACCCAGTGGTTCTGAAATAAATATACAATAGGCTAGACAGAAACTGTCAGCCTGTCCTTATAATACTGGCTGTTAACAACCACAATTAAGGCAGACTACATATCAATTATTATTTGTCTGGGACATCAACTTCCCTAAGCATAAAAGGAAGCAAGGCAGCCTGCATTACTGTCTCCCTTCTTCAGCTAATTAGTACTGTTTTTAATGGCTTCATCTGCCCAGGATCAATTGTCTAATAGGAACAGTGCTCTGTCAGTTAATAAGGTGAGGAACTGTAGAATGCGATTATGTCTGGCTCCAAAATAGTGCTTCAAACAACACTAAAACAATCATGTGACAGAATAAATAGACTAATAGACCCAGGCAGTATTTTTTGTCTAATTCTTGTACAAACGTAGTGTTCCAGTAACATTTATGGAAAAATTTAAAAGGAAAAAATTTGAAAAAGAAAAAAAAATCAAGGGAGATTTAAAGACAAACACAAGACCATGCACACACACGTATACACACACACAGGCATAGTCTCTAAAAACTTCAGTTAAGAGAGGAGTCAGCAGTATTACAAATTGGTATTTAATGAGTATTACCATAGGGAATGTTGATGTGATGATGAACCTTATTTTCCAAAAACGCTTTTTGCAAAAGTAAAATTCCGTGGTTGTGCTGGTTGTAACATAAACTATGTTCATTTTCCAGTCACGAAATGCAACTCAGTGAAGAAATGGGGACTGATGATATTTGTATTCAATTGGCTTTTAGCATCTATTGTCAGGCTTATATAACAACTTTGATTTGAGTAAATCTGCTAAACAATAGACTGCCTAATAAAGACATAACTGAAAACATTAATTCATACTATGCTTCCTAAGCTGAAAAAGGACTGGGCTCATGAAATGAACTGAGACAAACTGAGATGTATGACAGAGAGTAGGCATCATCCTGAGAGGTTGTGTGTGCAGTGGCTAAGGTCATGGGCTCAGGACCCATATTGCCTGGGCTTAAATCTCGACACCACTACTTCCTAGCTTGCATAAGTAGGGCAAATTACTTTACTTCTTCGTGTCTCAGTTTCCTTATTTGTAAAATGGGTATGATAAAAACAGGATTTTTATGAGGATTAAATGAGTGACTCAGGAACTTAGAGCACAACGTGGCACAGAGAGAGCATTATAGAAAGTTTACCCATTATTACTATTATTAAAAACCAGTTAATCTTGATCAATCAGTTGAACACAGACATTGACAAAGGTATTTTCTGAGCCAATAGCTCCCATCATGCTCGCCTTCTGCAGCTTAGCAACAATGCAAGCAAAACCTGATGGACTCTAAAAATTTTATAACTTGAAATATGCCAATTCTCTAAAACTGGTTTTCAGTGTTATCCCCAGACCAGAAGCGTCAGCATTACCTGGGAACTTCTTAGATATGCAAATTAAGCCTTGCCTAGGTTCTCCTGAATCAGAAACTTCAAATTGGAGTCCAGAATTTAAAAAGCACTGATGATTCTGAAGTGCAATAAAGTTCTAGAACTGCTGGGCTAACAGAACCCCAAAACTCCAGATGTGCTCCTCCTTACTAAGAAATTGATGAGTTCTAAACTACTGAAAGTACAGGTTTCTTATCAACTGGAGAATATAATGTTGTACAAAATAACTCAAACCTAACCCTGAATCCTTACTAGTGTCATGTGTTTTAAAATCCTAAAAAAAAAAGTCCAAAGCTATTAACTAAAACTCCTAACTTTGGTTTGAAAACGTTAATAACCATGCAGAAAAAATTCTAGAATAAAGGGAAGAAATAATTAAATTATGAAGAAATAAGACGTTAAAAGTATGAATCAGATACTTTTTCTTTCTACTTTGAGGGCTTGCATGAGAAGTGTTGTGCTACATAATTGGTTTAAATAATTCTTATCACCCAGCTTTTCCTTTTCTTAATTAATTTTAATTAACTAATAAATTACTTATTAAACTCAGAGCCTGAGTTAGCTTTTCTGAAAAGATTTAACATGGCTCTTAGAATAATATGATTTAATACACAAATGAGTATAACAACATGGCATCTGTTGACTGCAGAATTGCTTTATTTAACTTGAACAGTGTTTCAAAAATCAGGGAATTTCACATAAAAATTAGAAAGGCCAGCTTCTCTTGAAAAACTGTAAGATCTGGTGATATTGGGCCTGCATTACAAGTCTTCCGTCCTCTAGGGCTAAGTAGCCGCTGCTCTCTTGGGTTCTGAGTTTGATTGCCTCTGGCTCAGCTGACTTTACTCATCTTACCTGCCTGGGCACTGCAGGCATCTGATGTTGTATTCCATCCTAAAACAAGCCTGGCACAAAAACCTTCAGTAAAAGCCAGACCTCTTCCCCAGCCGTCTATCTTTCCCATTTCTCCGTTGGTAAAATATTGAAATCTACCACAATAGAATTATTCCAGTGGCTTTTTTTTGGAGGAGGGGTGAGGAAATACTGTGTAGATAAATTTTTAAACCTATGTACTCTCAATTCCCCTTACATGTATATCAACCAGTGAAGCTATTATATCTCTGCAGATTGCTTTGAGCCTAGCAGAGAAGAGAGAATTCGTATACAACTGAAAGTCTCTTACTGGAGTCAATATCAACCGTGGGAATTAGTGTTTTGACAGTGGAGACCTAGATTTGACCTCCTTAAAGTAAGAATTTTAAAAATGAGGTCGTTGTAAGAAATAAGTTAAATCCAAATGTGTTAAGTATAATGTATAGAATAGACTTTTATCCAGATTTTTTTTCCAAAAAGAGAATTATTTGCTAGAAATAGCAGTTTAGCTATCTCTGGAAACGTAGGTTTTAATACGAGTCCAGCTGTGAGTGCTTTGTGGCTTTGAGCTCGTCATTTAACCTCTCAGGCCTTCAGAGTACTCTTCTGTAAAATGAGGAGGCTGGGCCGAGGTACCTTCCAGCTCTCAAAGTCTATTCTGTGATTCTAGGATGCTGCGGGCAGACAATTCATTCCAGTTTTTTGTATAAATGACATCCAGTGTCATGAAATAATATATCAAGTGCAGCAACAAGGTCTTTCTAACCTGAATTTGGTTTGAAGCCAGCAGATAGGGTTGCTTGAATTCATTTTCTTTCTTTGGTGAGGGGATAGGTTTGATGACCTAATGGGCCTTTTCCATCTCTTGTATCTTTGATGAGGCTACTGGGCCCCTGCATTGGGAACTGCAAAGAGTTACTGTGGTGAATTCTCCTTTGTAGTGATTTTCTCTTTCTCATCATGTTTGATATTTTTGCAATTGTGCTTTGATTCAGATTATATCCACTACATAGCTCGGTGCGCTAGTGAGCTGAGACTTTGCTAAGATATAGACGCCCAAGTACAGAAATTAAAAATGACAAGCTCAAATATTGCTGCATGCTGTTTATATACATTATTTGAAGTAGGTGGTTGTAGTTCAGTGAAGTTCCATAATGGTTATATGCGCTTCAACAAAAAAGAGTTCAATATATTTTTTCTGTGTAGTAGCTTACTACTGAATTACTACAATATCCCTTTCTTTCCTTTCCTCTTTTTGCTTTGAACAATTCCTGAGATGCATATTCCTTTCCAGTCCATTCCAGAAAATAAAAATAGATATTCTATGAAAATGGACTCTGGTTATAAGGATAATTTTTACTTGAGGCAAAAGGAAAAGAAAAAACATTTTTAATTCAGTTCTTCCAAGAAATAAAAGTTCAGGAAAGAAGCAATCAAATTTGCTTTACACAGTTCACCATTAAAAATCATCTTCTATAACATTCTAAACAGTGGAGAATAGTAAAATCGAACAAAAATGGGCAATTATCCAGAAAGTAAAGCAAAGCCATTAAACAGAATTTTCATAGACAAAAAAGTTTTGATACTGTCTATTAATTCTGAAAGTTATATATATATACACACACACATTTGTACCAAACCCTTTATGCAAAGTTTGAATTTTACGTATTGTTTTCCAATTTTGTAAGTAATTTTTGAAAAAACACTAAATAACTTTAATAGCTCAGAGTCATTTCCAAAAGCAAAGTGCAATGCATAGGAGCTGAAGTTGAAAGAATAAGAGGGGACACAAAAGGAAAAGCTTCAAAGAAGAGAAGGGAGATTGAAAAGTTGGCAACTATTTTCCAAAATGAGTAACAATTATTAAGAAATCTAGGAATTAAACATGTGAAAAGATGAAACAGTGAAAATTTTTCTCTAACCAACATTCTCCCTTAACACTAAGAATGACAAAGACATGAAATTTCTATGAATTGAGTTTATGTTGGTCGGAAAGCTTGATAAATGTATTAATAGTAAATGAACTGAACACAGGTCTCAAAAACAATGAGTTTCAAATGGTTGTAGAATTCCTTCTCTGTGAAAGTTATTTAAAGTTCAGATAGGAACACAATAATTTTCCCTAAGTCATTTCAATTCTAATACGCTTAAATAAGATAAAAACAATTTTACTATTAAGTCTTTAGTTATAAGTAATCTCAGGTAATAGCAAGATTGTATGGACACATACACACACACACATACCCTAGCATACTGTGCCAGTTTACAAACCATTAAAATTATGATCTATTACTGTCTGTTTTAGATTAAATTTTGACTCTCATTCTCCTTGCTTTAAAACAGAGGTCGTTTTATTAAAGAAAAATATTTCTACTCCAGGACAAACATGAATGTTAGAATCAAATTCCCTAGAAAGTGAAAGTAGTCTAGAGGATGTTAACATTTAAATTAGGCAAGGAATATACGTTTGACAAAGAAAGTTTCCACTGAGCGCCTCTCTCCCTACTCATTTTTCTAAATTCAAATGAAGGTCAATTAATGGAATTTCCTGTTCCAATGTACATTCTAGTTCTTACTGTTAGTTTTTTATCTACTGGTCTCCTTGACGCTGATTAACTTTTGCCAAAGGATTCCATCTTTTTACACAAAGACGTGCATCTGAACAAGTTTTGACATTGATAGAAACAGTACATGAGAATTTAGTCAGTTATGTTTATTTCATACCAAACAAACCACATTGCTCCCACAGTGAGAAATAAGTTTAATCAAGTGCAACAAGAAAATAAGTTATACCTAAATAGTTCTGTTACAATTTTTAAATTCAAGCTCTTTTTAAACTTTATCTAATTCAATAAGCTAAAAGCATCTTTAGTTAAATTAATGTAGTGAACACACGTTTGAGTTACCAACTGTACAGGAAATGAGAATCTAAACAATTCCGCTAATTCAGCCCCTCCTCTAAAATAATGAAAGATGAAGTAGAAGAAACACAAGTCTACAAATCGAGTCACGTATCATCAAAGAAACATTTGGGAATATACTAAAACATCTCAAATCAGAAATTCAAGAACCAGTAACACAAAGAAATAAAATGAAAAGAAGTAATGAAATGAGAGATAATTGAACTTGGAAAAGAAAAAGAAGAAAACATGACAGAAATAAAGATTCAATTCTAACGTACCCCAAGCCAATAGATTTCAAAGCAAACTTACTAAAGAGCATAGAACAAAAATGATAAAACAATCAAGAGCATAAAACAAAATAAAGAAATAAGTAAGAGCCAGCTCTGATGGCCGAGTGGATAAAGTTTGCTGTTCACCACTTCGGCGGCCTGTGTTCACTTCCCAGTCATGGAACCACACCACCCGTCTGTCAGTTGTCATGCTGTGGCAGTGGCTCACATAGAAGAACTAGAATGATTTACAACCAGGATATACAACCACGTACTGGGGGGCTTTGGGGAGGAGAAAAAAAAAAGGAATAAGTCAAAATAGTCAGAGAAAATAGTTGAAATAAATGTTAACCAAAGAAGAGCCAGTGAACTCGTATTTGGAGATCTTGAAGAAGAAAAACAAAACAATAGAAAAGAAGTAATGTTTATAAACTATGATCTAAGAAAATTTTCTGTAAATAAAATGAGAAATAAGTCTAAATAATGAAAGGGCCATGTTAGTTTCTATACTGCGTAATAAATTAGCACACATTTTGCAGCTTAGAATGACACACAGTTGTTGTCTCACAATTTCTGTAGGTCAAGATTCCAGGTATGGCTTTAGCTAAAGTCTTATATACCCTAACAAAATCAAAAGAGTGATATATCATTAAGTTTCCAATATTTAATGGGTTAGAAGATAGTCACAGGTCCCATCCACACTAAAGGGGATGGAATTATATATGAGCATGAATATCAGAAGGCAGGGGTCACTGGGGAGTCACCTTAGGGTCTTTCTGCTCTGAAAGCCAACTGGGTTTGAGAGATTCAACCAGTAACAATCTGAAACAAACTGAAAATCCTTTTTAATTTTGTCTTCATAATTTCTCCATAAGAGAAATGCTATCCAAATAACTGAAGTATAATTAAGACAAGAATTAAAAATTGAAGTTAATTAAAAAATAAATAACATAAACTAAAACTGAAAAAATGAAAATATGTTGGAATTAAAAACCTAATTAAATCTCACAGTATTAGAACATGTCGGTAATAATTTTTATCCTTTTCCTTGTTATAACCAGAATTTCCATCTTCTTTGCACCATATTTTCTACTCAGTTTTTTGTTAATTAAATAATACTTGATCAGCAAGTAAATATTAAATATTTGCTACCAATCACTATGTAACAGGCACTGCGCTAGGCGTGTCTTCATGATAGTCTTAAAAATACTATATCTATTTAATAAACTGGAGCCCTCAATTTTTAACTGGAAGTAGATTCCACAGTCACATTTAAATAAAAATAGAAATTCTAGGAAAGCAATCTAACACTTTGCCCTTCGTCTCCCTTGTAAGCATAATCTTTGCTTAGCTTGGTGATTTTGATACCTGTTTCCAATCTGCCTACCCCACAGCCCACTTCCTCATCATTTGACTCTTTTTTTGCATTCTAGAATCTCTACTTCTAACTCATCTTTTATTTTTGTTCTCTGCTCTGGATTTGCCATATATCTAGAGATACAGGGAAGAAATTTTTCCATCCCGGGGAATATGGGAACTCACCAAATGGGCAAGTCTCCCTGGTTCTTGAGATGGGGAAATAAAGATTAATTTTAGGCTGAACAGCAAGCCAGCCTAGCTTACCAACATCTCCAATGTATTCCCTTCTGCTTCAATCAAAATCACCTTCATTATCATCTTCCCCATCATCATCACCATTGAACATATGTCATGCAACTCCAAATATTCACATCAAATTGATTGCCAAGCACTTTGAGTATATTAAATTAAGTTAGATAATTATCTCCTGACATTTTATTATCACCACTTTAGAACAGTTGAACAACCTCAGTAATACAGAGGTTCAATGATTTGTCCAATCTGTAGTTAATGTCAGAACTGGGATTCAAATACTAGTCTGTCTGATTCCAAGTCTGACAGTAAACCGCTGCACTAAACTGCCTCCCGTTATCAATGTTTATTGAGCAGTTAGGATGTGTTACAAGCTTAAAACTCCTTTCTTTCTGTGATATAGTTATCACAATCTACTGTAAATTTAGGTAGAGTTAAAGTTTGCAGTATACGTTATTAAGAACACTCCCCTCAGGGGCCGCCTAGTGGTGCAGAGTTAAGTGTGCACGATCCTCTTTAGCAGCAGGGGTTTGCAGGTTGGGAACTCCGGGTGCCCACTGACACACCGCTTGTCAAGCCATGCTGTGGCGGTGTCCCATATAAAGTAGAGGAAGATGGGCACGGATGTTAGCCCAGGGCCAATCTTCCTTAGCAAAAAGAGGAGGATTGGCATCGGATGTTAGCTCAGGGTTGATCTTCCTTACCAAAAAAAAAAAAAACCACTCTCCTCTGGGCCGGCCTGGTGGTGTAGCCGTTAAGTTCATGCACTCCCCTTCAGCAGTCTGGGGTTCACAGATTCAGATCCTGGGCACAGACAGACGCACCACTCATCGAGCCATGCTGAGGAGGTGTCCCATATAGAGCAACTAGAGGAGTGTACAACTATGACATACAACTGTGTACTGTGGCTTTGAAGAGAAAAAAGGAAAAAAGGAAGAAGATTGGCAACAGATGTTAGCTCAGGGCCAATCTTCCTCAAAAAAAAAAGAAAGAAAAAGAACACTCTCCTCATTTAAAACAGAGCTGATTCCTTAAAACTTTATAGTAACCATTCCCTTCATAAAAGTTAAAGAGTTACGGGGTTGTAGATATCAGAGGAAAGTTAAATATCATTGCCAGCTTTATTGAAGGAAGTTTATATATAAAAACCTGGTTTTCATGGTTACGGAAACTGAAACTATTATTAAAAGTGGCTACTTTCCTGAAATGAAAGGAGGCTGTGAAAAAGGGCAAAATAATTTAACAATGGATACAATTTGATGTCATAAAACAAACCAAATCTCTTTGGCCTGTAAAATAATGAAGAGCAGAAGTGAAGAATTGTTGTAAACTTCAGTTAAATATTTCATCTCAATGAATAATCAGGTGAGAATAGCCAAGTGCCATACACACTCAAAGTGAGTGAGTCACACGTTAGTGATGGTGGATCCCTGAGCTGCTGCAACCATTGGGCAAAATAATAGATATCCCAGCCTTGAAACAACTCAACACCTTGTGTTCAAAGGAAATTTGCTAGGATTCAAAGGAAATTTCCTTCAAAAGGAAAACCAAAGAGAAAACGCAGTTATTTAAATTATATATGGTCACTCAGTCTAACAATTACCAACATGACAGTTAATATGGAGACTTTTGAAAGCTGAAGCTACGCATATTCAGCACGTACACACACACGAACACACTGGATCCAATGCTTTATGATTCATTGGTAGAGGAAGATCCAATCGACAAATTAATTTTAGTATATTATAGATTATATAGATTATATAATATCATTGTTAAGTTTCTAACAATTAATATGAAGCTGTGTACACCACTGTGTTCTTAGTACTAAGAGGCTGGTCTAAAAAGGAAGGACAGACCAAAGAGAAAAGGGGTATGAATCAGAGAAGACACACATAAGCAGGCAAACAAGTTATGTGTGCTCATCAGATGTCCCTAAGGCCCTGCAAAGCTATGGTCATGAAGGAATAAGGTTCTGGAGGATACTGCATGTCAAGGTAAATGATGAAGAATGGGGTGGCTTGGCTTTTATGTGATCTTCTAGTAGTCAAACAGTATGTTAAATATGCCATACAATATAAGGCCTTGATTAAGTTCTATAGGCAAATATAAACCGAAAGTAAACTGATAACTGAAATTATTTAATGATTGAGATTACGGCCAAGTTTAGAATGTAAAGAGATACACTAACAGTTCATTTTGTGGCCTTTTCATAAGCCCTCCTTCAGAGGTAGATGGCTGGGTTGTCTACTTCTCTGTATCTCTTAGTAGAGTAAAACTAGATTATAAGCATATCATTTTTTACTTTAAATCCCCATTATATAATGTAAGATCTGGCACATAGTAATCATTCAATAAATGTTTACTTATGAATAAGATTATGGCTTAACACATGATTACTAAGCAGTAATAAGGCTTTGCTATAGAACATCAGATGTTATTCACTAACACAACTTCAAGAGGCTACATCTGAACTTTTATGAGGCTGCCCACAGGCAGGAGCACAGAACAGAATGTGCTCTGTCTCTGTCTTCTGTCTTAGAGCAGTGAGAGCTAGGAGAACTGAGCTATGCATCCCCGTCTCTTCTTCCAGATACACAAGTAAGCGAGGTCACTCTTCCTTAGGGAAGACTGGGGACTGGTAGAAAGCTAAGCCACATGTGTTACTCTAGCCAAAGTCCCTCCACCATGGGAACATGAGGGGAGGGAAATGAAGGTTTTCCTTTGATCTTTACCTCTAGGTATTGAGGCCAAAACATGACCAAAAGCCATGTTGAGGCCAAAGCCAGAACACGACATGAGACCCAGGTCTGTGCTCTTTCTTCTGTCCACCTGAATCCATTGTGCATTTAATAGAGTGGATTGAAGACAACACAAAGTACAGGATGCGGACTGAAAAGAAGAGATAGAGAAAGATATATAAGCTCCTTCCAATTCCAATTTAGTAAATTCCTGACACTAAAAAAACACTGTTGAAGTAACTGTAAATTATCACCAGGGTTAGTCCAACACCTGTTCACACTAAGAAGGGCTTGAGTATGCTTTTAACAGCAAACAGCAAATAGCCCAAAGCCTTATATATGTTAGAGGCACAACAAATATTTATTGGACGTCTAAAAAACTAATTTCACGACTTACAACACTAAGAAACTACTGCTTTTACTAGCACCAATATGGGTAGTACTTATAAATTCCTGTTAAAAATAGAAATACATCACTAACCACTAGCCACTATGATTAATATAAAATCCCTCAGTGGAAAAAAAAAGACTCAACTTTACAGTATCTGCAAAAATAATTCCTGTAGATTTTAATATCAGTACAACTTAATCTCTTACCATCCATATACATATATTTACCACTCATAAAATAGAAATTATTACATATGTGGAGATAACAATCATAATATTTTTTAATATTTATTTAGCGAACAACCCATACATTATTAGAGTGTAGACATCATGCAAAATTAAAACGTATACAAACATCAAAATCCACACTCAAAAATATAAAATAACCACCTTTAACCATAAATAAAATGAAAGACATTAAACTCTACATTAACATATAGAGAAAAGGTGGGAATGAAGGACAGACTCTAATATGTCTAGTCAAAATGCTATAAATGATATTTCACTCCTGCTCAGGCCCAGAGAGCTCTACTTGGACATTTCTCTTGGACCCAGTAATCGACGCCCTGCATACCTTCCTAACAGTATGCACCAGCTCTGTTAATAGACCTATATTACATGTGTATGTCCCCAGAGTTTTTAATTTCATTTTTTATTTTCATAAGGACCTAGAATTGTCTAGAGCAGTAAACCTTCCTGCTGTCGGCTCAGAAATCAGAGTTGGTACAAAATTTTCAATACATGTGTATCTGAAATTACACATACAGTGTATATGTAACTGATATCTGAATGAGAATACATGAAATACATAGTTTTCCTACAACCTTTATGCTGCACAGTTTTTGTCATCTTTTGTCCGGGGAGAAAACCAGACATAATTTCCATTGACAATATTGTAAATGCCATAAAGTTTTAAATACATTGTTCAAGTAGTTCCCATATAAAAACACATATAAAATGCAAAATACAATAACTCTCTCTCCATATATAGCATTAATAAGTGGATTGAATATATGCCGAAAGGTGAAGGAATAGATTGTAGTTGGAGGCAGAGAAAAGAGCGTTATCACGTTATCCTCTCAATTTACGCATTATACTCGTTTAAAATGTAACACAGTTCAATTTTACTTCAGCATCCTCTCCCCACTCTCCTTGCTTGGAGGGAAAAAAAATGCATGTAGATATAATTTTTAAGGTAGAGAGCCCCAACAGTAGTTGAAAATAATGTTTGCTCCTCAAATATATCAGAGAACTTCTCAAGGCGTCCATGGACTCAGAGATATTTGTACCTTCTTTGAGTTAATTGAAACATTCTACTGTGATAAACCAGAGTTCCATCAGAAAAAGGTTATAAAACAAGTATTGCTTGCTGGTGTTGCTGCTGTTGTTACTATTTTTACTGAATAAAAGGAAAATGACAGAAGTGAGTAAAGAAGGAATAAAGAAGAAAAGAATAGAGGAAAAGGGGAGAAGGTAGAAGGGAAGGACAAACAGAGGAAGAAAGGGAGGAGGGGAAGAAGGAGGAAAAGGAGAAATAAAAAATGAAAGGAAGGGAAGAAAAGAAAGTATTGTATTCTCCTTTATGGATGTCTATTCCTTTTGACATTTCCAATTACGAATTATCATTGGGAAATAATTTTTATTCACAATAAAATATTTTAATATCAAACTAATAAATTCCTACAAGTCATTATGATTTTGTCAGGTTAATATTAACACCTGTTCTCTTTCCAAACACTCTACCTAAACCATTAACGCACCAAAACTGAAATGATGAAAGCTGAGAAATGTATAGTAACAACGCAGGACCTTAAAAAAGTTCAACTTTTCTAAAACTAGAACTGCGTGGATAGCTTAAAAATTAAAGAGTAGTTTTATATCTTCATTTATATTTCAAAAAATTCAATATAGATGGAAAATATTCATCTGCATTTATAAATCCTTCTAGAAAAAGTTTAGCCATCTGTTGCTAAAACTTTCCAAGACTGTCTGCAACATTCTCTCATCCTCCACGTCCTTCTTACAATGTGACATAGAAATTCCTTCCATCCAGTGGTAAGGCTACGTTTTCTCCTAGTTACGGAGTTGTGACTACGGGAGATGGGATGCTATGTGACTTTTGAGGCTAGATCATAAAAGGCTGATACACTTGTTCCTGCTTCTCTTGATCTGGCCTGAAATCACAAATCTGCTCTTTGTCAGTCATGTGTCTTAGAGGCCATTTGATTACAGTGGGGGAAAGAAAACAGTCCAAATAACACGTCAAAAATGAAAAAGGCAAAAAAAAATAAATAAAGGTAGAATATTAAGGATTCTAAAATAGACAACATTTCCCAGATATAAAAGGTTCCAAATTCAAGAACTAGAAGCTCATAAGTAATCAAGGTGCCATCTCTCTAGCTTGCTTATTTGTTTACGTACAGCCAGTGCCAAAGAGCAGACAGAGTTACAGGTGACCCCACCAAAATGGGTAGTAGGACATTTTCATAAGACAAGTGTCATTTAGGAGACATAGCAAAAGTTATTTGCCATGCCATGTGACTGGTTCCATCAAAAGGGAAGTAGTCTCAGCATAGGTTATAAACGACCACCCACCATCTGCAGACAAAGTTATTGTTAGGAACAGAGCTCAGGGTAAGTTATACAGTATAAAAAGCATTTTTTTCAGTTACCAAAATTTAAGTGGACTGGGCTTTATGTTTGGAAACAGTAATAATAATAACAACAACAACAAAATATCTACCACTGATTAATACTTTTTATGTACTTACTGCTATGTTAAATATTGTAAATACATAGACATTTAATCATCACAACAACCTTCAGAGATAACTACGTTTTTAATTCCCATCTTACAGAAAATTGAAATTTATTTATAGGGGTTGAATAACATCTAAGGCCCTACACCTAGTAAATATTGTACATAGGTTTTGAAGTTATTTTTTAATTCAAATCACTACTTTATAATCCAAATTACCTAATTTATTTGAGACTCTTTTTTCTTTCTTCTATAAAGTGAAGGTATAATAACTGCCCTGTCATTGGACTCGAGATTTTGCATTAACTAACCCAGTATACTGCATGGCCCATATTTTGTACTCTAAAATCTTAATTATTATTTTAACCATTATGATGTTGATGAAAATTATCATTATAGTCACCTGGAGTTGATACAGATCTTTACAAATTGTCCATGAACTGAAAAAAAAATAGAAACAGATACATTTGGAGTCAGTATGATTTGGATTATATGAGCAGTCTGCTTATCACAGGGAAAGAAAAGAATGTTTCTTTATATTTTTCTACAAATATTAATTAATTTGCTATTTAATTACAGTTGGTCCAGATATTAGTTATGAGACCAGGACTCAAACTGGTAACACTTTAGGGGGAAAATATAAACAGTAAGGCATGGAGAGAAAATGGAACATTCTAAAACAACTTTTACTTCACGGCCAAACATACACTAAGCTCAACTGAAGTAGAATATCTTTTCCCAGAAACCACTCACCAAATAACATTTGATGAGCTTACACTATGCAAAACACTATGGAAAAATCCAAAACAAAAAGAAAATGGGAAACATCTTACAGAAGAAATAGGACAAAGAGATATAAGAAGAATATAGGAACAAGTAATAATATATTGGAAGATAACATTTCGTACTACACACACATAGCATATACGTGCTGAGATGCTACAGGGCAATCAAATGATTGGAAATAGATGGAATTATGCCAGGGAAAAAGAATAAGCACTCCTCTTGTTGAAATACTGACATTGATTTAGGTAAAACAACTTTGTGGCCATAGAGAGAAAACACACAAAACACTTTTTGCTTTTTTATTTGAATAATGTAATCACCAAGACCTTTTGCTTGAAAAGATAGAAACTTAAATCAATCCCGTTGAAGTAAAAAGGAAATTTGTTGGTTAATGCAGCTGGAAAAAACCTAACATTGCTCAGAGAAGCACAAAGTAGTCCTTCTTCCCTCTGTTTCTCTTTGCAAACCGGGTTCATCCACGCCAGCTGCAGAAAGGCGCTTCACACGTTGAGGAAATGCGGCCATTACAGACAGTTCAGCAACTTCAGTAGAAAGAGAATGTTTTATTCTTCCGTCATCTGTATACTATTCCCAGGAAAGATTCTGAATATGCATTCATGAATATCATCCCTTATTCAACAAAAAATTGGCTATTTCTGTTTTGGTTAAATACATCTATCACAGTGGCCTCAAAATGATAAAGACATTCTTAACTTAAAAGCAATGCTCATTTTCAAGACCTTGTCTTCACCCAGATAAAATTATCAGGCTTTATCAGAAGGTTAAGCTGCTTAGCTACTATAGAAAGTTTTATATTTTGCTACCTGTGTCTCCAAGAGATTAATTGGTATGTGAGCTTATTAGCAGTAAATTGTTAAGAAATGCTACTAAGGGCAGCCTTGGTGGACATTTGAATTACACAATTATCATCTACACTATGAATAAGTGAGCAGGGCACAAACCATTTTAACTAACAACATGAGCCCATGAAAATTTAATCTAGTTATCACATATAAATTTATATGGCTATTTGATTATTTCACTGGTCATCACGCGAACAGGGAAAAAGAAGAAGTTGAGGCTGGAATAGTGTTAGAACAAGTATCAACCTCTGAGGATTTTTATGACATGACTTTAGTAGCTGAGGAATTGAAATAATACTTTGTGAAATTCAAGTATGAGAGCTTTCCACTTCTAATGTGACAGGATAACAGACACCAGACTTGCCGTTTGCTTTATCAACTCAAAAACCAGGCAAAACAGATTGCACAACAGATGTGAAGATCTCTGAGCGAAGGAAAGGCAGTGAGGTAACCCCAGTGACTGCACCTGCGTTCTGCCTGGTAGCACTTCTGAGACCATTGTGGAGTGAGAGAACCAGGGCAGAGTCCAGGATTCTTGCTGAGTTGAGGGGACAGAGCTAACAACTCAGGGAGGTGAGGCAGGTGAAATTTGTGGGGAAGTCTGGAAAGGAGAGAGCTATGTAGCAAATGGGCTCCAGAAATCTGCATAAGGCTCTTTGTGCTTGCTGGTGAAATACCCTGAGATTGAGCAAAGAACTACAGGGGACCTGTGAGCTAAACAATTCCCAGAGCTAACACAGAGAGAGGAGCTATTTGAACTGCGACCAGTGACAGAGGAGAGAACATGGTGAATGAATGAGGCTTTCAGTAAGGAGCTCAAAGAAGTGTCAATTCTTAATACAAAGGCTGCAGCAGTATGCTAAAGGTTACTCTAGATCACTTCAGCTAAAACTTATAAACAACATTGAATGGAACTCTACCACCGGTCAAAACAAAATATCTTTTAAGCAAGACGATAAAAATCTAAGACACTCAACAATGTAATATACACAACAGTAGCATCTAATCAAATATTACTAAAAGCAGGAACTCTGACCCTTAATGAGGAGAAAAATAAGTCAATAATAACAGACTCCAAAATGGCAGAGATGGGAACATATAGATATGAATGTTAAAAAAGCCATTACAAAAACGTCCAAGTATTTAAAGGAAGTGTGACCACAATGAAGAGATAAATGGAAGGTATAGAAAAGAACCAAATGGAAAGATAAAAAATTCAGTATGTGATAGGACAAATTTATTAGCTGAGGTTCAGAGCAGATGAGATGCTACAGAAGAAAAGAGTGATTAAAATGTCGTATTTCTTGATTGCTATGGTGATTATATGTATATACATTTGTCAAAATTCGTTAAACTGGGTGAATGTTTTGTATGTAAACTATTTGACTTTAGAAATAAAATTCTATTGTGGATTTCTCTGACAGAATAGCAGATCAAATACATTCTTAAACTTCTATCTTTGCTCCCAACAAAATAGAAAAATCAGAAACAGAGAAGTCTCTTGCTCTCAGTGGGAAATGTAGACAAATGGGGCTACCGAGAGGGCAGTCTTAATGTCTGAGTGGAAATAGAGGTTGAAGCCATTCACTCCATTTGTGGTCTGAGATTTGAAATGTGCTTCCTGTGCAAAGCCAAGTATAGGCCCACCAAGATCTGAGCTGTTAACCAGTTCCCTGCCCTTAAGAAGAGGGTATGTAAAGTCACACTAGGCAGGCTGGGTCCAGGCTGTACCCTCTAAATAGGTATAGAGCCAGAAATTGTACTATCTGCGTTGCAAAAGAGTTGCTAACATAAGTCTTGATTTGCACTTCTGGAGTGTAAAGAGTCTGGAACACAAGTATTAAACCATTTCACAAGGTGCCTTCAAAATCCAGAGTACATATAGAAAAAAATTTCCATGAAGATCTTCACAAAAATATGAATTTCAAAGCATAAGAGAAAAGTCAGCTTAGGAAAACATACAAAAGATGAAAAATTCCTTAGAGATCTGAAAACAATGTTATCATAAATGCTTTTATAAATCCTAAGAAGATAAAGGAGAAAAGAGTACATAAATAAAGAACAGAAATGTTAATAAAAATCAAGGTGAACATAAAGAACCAGGCAGCAGTTTTGGAAGTTAAAATACATTTAGTAGAAATGAAAACTCAATATTAATGCTGCATAATGGCTTCCAAAATGCATCTAAGAGAAGTTCTAGAAAGACATAATAAAGACAATGTTTTAGAGGAAATATTTGAAGCGTTGATAGTTTGAAAGTTTTTCAAAATAGAAGTAAGATATAAGTCCTCAGGTTGAGAAACCTCATAAACAGTTTTATATGTGTGTGATGTGTTGATTTTTAGACACACCATATTGAAACTAGAAAATATCAAGGAGAAATTCTGAAAGCAAGCAAAAAGAAAACAAAATGACTAACAAGAGATAACAGTTGGATTTACAGAAAACTTATTAAAAAGTGTAGGTAGACTATAATAAATAATATTTTTAAGTATTGATGGCAAAGGATTGTGAATCTAAACTTTAATACCAGCTAAACTGTCATTCAGAGAACTGAGGTTTACAAAACACTGTCTTCAGTCGTATTGAGATCATGTAACACATACCTCTCCTAAACTGATAAATCCATATTATTAGTAATTATATATGCAGATGATAAAATTAATAATGATATAAATTTTTTTCAGAAATAACCAAGGACTTTTATCTGAATATTAAAGACTACAAAAATTAATAGAATAATCAATAATTATGCATATCCTGATATCACTAGACTTCAAAGTTAAGGAAATAATCCTTTGGGCATATGGGCAAAAATGATCAAATCTCCTCAAGAAGAACATATCAAATTAGCTTCAGATTCTCCTTAGCAAAATTAAATGCTAGCACACAATTAAGCAATATCTGAAGGACTTTGGAAAAAGTAATTGATCTTAAAGTATTTGGAACTCAATAAAATGTCTTTCCATAATAAAGATAAATACTTTTAAGATTCAAGAACTCAGAGAATACATTTTCCAGATATTCTTGGAGAGACTCCTAGAAAACAAAAATTATTCTTGATATGCTTCCACTGTGTTTAAATGATATCTTCCTACTAATTATATCGCCAGTTGTTTGCTGTTCATGTAGAGAAATGCAACTGATTTCCATATATTAATCTTATATCCAGTCATCCTTCTAAGCTTTCACACTGTGTCTCAGAATTGTTGGTACAATCTTCTGGGTTTTTTTTTTTAAATGTAAATCCTCTTTTCATCAACAGATTAAAGCAATGCAATGAACTCAACAGATAAAATTAATTTAAAAAAAGAAATAGATATTAGGGTTCAAGAAATAGAGATATACACTATTTTCATCAATAGGAAGGCAATATTATGAAAATATGTTGTCTCCAAATTAATCTATAGATGCAATGAAACTCCAATCTAAATTCCAACAAGATTTTCCATTAAATTTGACAAGGTTATTTTAAAATATATGTGGAAGTATACAGGTCAAGTATATCCAGGATATTTCTCAAGGATAGGGGACTTGCCCTACCAGATAAAAGGACTTATTGTGAAGTCATAGCAATAGCAATTGATAGGGATATATATAATTATCTAATAAATATATCTAACTACACATATGTATACATAATTAAATTTATATATCTAACTATTGTCTAATATTTTCTCATAATAATTTCAAATGAAATAATATAGAGAACCCAGAAGGAGTTCTACATATGCATGTGATTTTTACATAAAAAAGTAACATATCACATTCATTGAGAAAGAAGAGATGATGAATGGAGCTGGAAAAAATAATACCTATAAGTAAAATTATTAAATTGCAGGAAAGAGTCAACAAATGAATTTCATTAAAAATCTTAGTGCATGGCCAGCCTGGTGGCATAGCAGTTAAGTTCACACACTCCACTTGGGCAGCCCAGGGTTCGCCAGTTTGGATCCTGGGCATGGACCCACACCGCTCATCAAGCCATGCTGGGGCAGCATCCCACATAGAGCAACTAGAAGGATGTACAACTATGACATACAACTATCTACTGGGGCTTTGGGGAGAAAGAGGGAAAAAAGGAGGAAGATTGGCAATAGATGTTAGCTCAGGGCCAATCTTCCTTAAAAAAAAAAAAGATTAAAAAAAAAATCTTACTGGGTGTTTCAATCTGCTTAGGCCACCATAACAAAATACCATAGACTGGATGGTTTAAACAACAGAAATTTATTTTCTCGCAGTTCTGGTGGCTAGAAGTCTGAGATCAGGGTGCCAGCAAGGTTGGGTTCTGATGAGAGCTCGCTTCCTGGCTTGCAGATGGCTGCCTTCTTGTTGTGTCCTCACATAGCAGAGAAAGACAGAGAGAGAGAGATAGACAGACAGAGAGAGAGAGCAAGCTCTCTGGTGTCTCTGCTTATGATGGCGTTACTCCCATCATGAGGGCCCCACTTTCAGGACCTCATCTAAACCTAATTATCTCCCAAAGACCACATCTCCAAATACCATCACATTGGGGGTTAGAACTTGAACATATGAGTTTGAGAGGGAGAAACAATTCAGTTCCTAGCATTGGAAAATATAAATGAATATCTTTTAGACTTTGAAATAGAAAAAGATTTCTTAAACAAGAAACAAAATAACTGACCATAAAGTAAAGTTTGATATGTTTAACAACAATGTTAAGAACTTTCCTCTCAACTCTGGCTAAAACTCAACCCATACCCTCTTGTGGAATCTCCTATGACTTACAAGATTGGTTCCCAGGAGACCATCTAAGCAGGTGGTAATATAAATCCTCCAGTGATTTTTATTCTTTCCAAAAGGAAGATGACTGAGATTAGAATATTAGGATCTGGGGAGTGTACTGCTGAAAGACTTGGAAGAAGCAAGTCAGAATTTTGGCGACAAAGAAGTTTTGGGGAAAGAAATGGGGTTGCACCACTCAGAATGAAATCAGAATGTGAGAACATTTGTATCAGTGGCTTTGAACAACTGGGAGGTTCTGTAACTGGTTTGCTATCTAGTAACAGGTTGGTTATACTAGACATCTTCCATCATGAAGCAATTAATATTTTTTCTCCTTATTCGTTTAATCAGTCACTATCTGTCATCTAGTCTTCTAACAGATGGGATTCAGCAGTGAACAGGATGAAAAAGGTAAATATTCTCCTGAAATTTACATTCTAGTAGGGAGTCATGTAATAGAACAAATAGTTGACAGTTGGGAATAAATGTCAACTTATTTCCTTTCTTTTCCTCATTCCACCAGCATGGGTTTTCATGGTCTCCCACACATCATTGTAGCAGACCCAGCAACTCACTTCACAGAGGAAGTCATAAACCAACCGCTAAAGGAAAAATCTCATAGCCGTAATCACTGAATGCTTCCTAGCAAAAGACATAAGGCAACCACTACGCAAAAGCTGCTGACCTTATAGAAAAGTAAAATGTCCTATGGAAAATCTATCTTTGGAGGCAAGGAGACTTCCTTTGATAGCCCACGATTCTATCTTCAGTTTAAGGTATGCACCCTTAACCAGCACCCAATATGTAGTACTTTTTCACGTGGACAAAACACTCAGTTCTGAGAACTAAGTGATGGAGACTCCTTTCCCACAGCTTTTAAAACCTAAAACCTAAGCCTCTAAGTTTCTAGTGTAGACAAATGCCCTTGGAAAAAATGCAGTTGTAGTACTTACTTAATATTATAGTCTGTAGCCTTCTTTTTGTATTTTTAATTTTCCTCCCTACGGATTTTCCTTAAAGTTTTGGGATTATAGCTATGCTTTTATAAGAATGTTTATTTTATTTGTGATTTGGGTGTACTCTTAGTAGGAAGATTTTTCAGGCTCTATACTCAATAATATTGCAAGAAGCAAATGTTCCAAATTTGCAAAATGTCAGTATGAAATTGTAATATTAGAAGAAAAGTAATAGACCTTCCATAAAGATGCTGTAAGTTATGATGAAAGGACTAGGTACCACTTTTTTGGAAAATGAGAACAGTGCATTCTTGGTTTTACATGAGATATTTATATTATATGAGGTTGGAACATTTAAGAACAAGTAATCAAGTAATTATTAATTAAAATTAAATGGCACCTTTCTATTATTAAATTTGATATCTAAAAACAGTTTTATACCCAGTACAAGGATAGGTTCAGAAAAATCAGCATTCTTAATCACTGGTGGTGGGAGCTGAAATTCAAATAAAATTTAGGAAAAGTAAATTGAAAAACTGTAACAAGAATCTAGAAATGTGCTCTAAAAATATTATCTGATATTTCCAACTAAGATTGTTACAAAAATATTTTTAACAAATACTATTTATAGGAGGAAATTTGGAAATTAATTCATTATTCACCCAGTAAATATTTGCTGAGTGCCCACGATGAGTCAATATTGAGTGCCTGCAAAAAGGGCTTGCTCCTGGTTTCTAGGAGCTTACAGTTGTGGAGGGGGGAAACAGACAATAAGCAAATAAACATGATATAGATGACATGGCAATAAGTACTATGAAGAAGGGATGCTATTCCATATAGCTGGCACCTTCTGATCACATCTGATTTTCTTGAAGTTTTTGCAAGTATTTGAGAACGAGGATGGTGGGGGATGGGAAAAACATCGTTTGAACCCTAGCACTCCAGTCGCTAATGCCAGTTTAAATGAGAGATGACATTTAATCCTACTCCCCATCCTTGTCACTTTGTGAACTGCTGACTTCAATTCTAGCTAAATGTCCCTTTATCCAACTAATCAGGAAAGTCAAAAACTTCTTTAAATAACAGAACATTTACAAAAACAGATTTAGTTATTTTGGAAGTCAATCAGTAAAATAAATAAGCCACAAACTCAGTGAGAAAGTGATTGAGTAAAATGCAGTAAATAATTTCTTGAATTAAAATGACCAAGAAAACAGTTGCACACGTTTCTCTTCAAATATGTATACTATATGTTATTTTATTTCATTTTTCTCAAATGTCACTATATTTTTATGTATAGACAAATATACTTTTAAATATTGTGATATTGTTGCATACCTTTAATTAATTAATTAATTTATTTATTTTTGTGAGCTACCATCTGATGCCAATCCTCCTCTCTTTTCTGAGGAAGACTGGCCCTGAGCTAACATCCGTGCCCATCTTCCTCTACTTTATATGGGACGCCGCCACAGCCTGGTTCCACAAACAGTGCATCCGTATGCTCCTGGGATCCGAACTGGCAAATCCCGGGCCGCTGCAAGGGAGCGCTCGCACTTAACCACTTGCACCACCAGGCCAGCCCCTCTTGCATACCTTTAAATGAGGGAATACACACATTTCATTGGTTACTTTCTTTCTTTTTTTCTGTCTCTACCCATTCATACAAATTACCCTTCTAAAACATATTTAACTGTTTTTAATTCCAACCCCTTCTAAAACAAATTTTTTAAAAATCTGCTAAAATGTATTACTCTTTTCTCTTTGTAGCCAATAAAGATGGTGAAACACTGCTGGGTAATGAAAGCTGTACACAAAATAGCAGAAAAATACATTAATAAAGTTCTAAAATCAAATATTTCAAGAACAAAATGAAAAAGCTAAAATCTTAATTCAGACAGCTGTACTGAATCCCTGATTCAGTTATTACGCTGATGCAGTACAAGCAAATGCACTCTATAAGTGATACTGAAAGATAACGAAGAGAAGCTTTTGAAATCGTATATCTTGGGGAATGTTATATTTTTAACTCGGAAAAATTCACATATATTTCTTTTGAAATCTTAGAAAAAGAACTTACTCTCTCAATGACCCCTGCTTGCAAGTTCCCTACTAGCAATGAATTGTTTGGGAAAATAAATTTTTCAAGTTTGGAAATGGATAATTTGCCCCAGGACTCTGACCCTTTTCTAACAGAACAGGGTATGATAAGTTCTCAAAATATTCTCTCCCTTGCCTCTCCCCTCTTCAAAAGCACATGGACTCCTTTCAGTTTTCTAATAATCAAAAGCCAGATATGGATGAAAAGGAAAAAAAAAGAACAGACTTTACTATTCTGCTGGCTTTTTTTCCTAACAAGCTTAACATTTTATAATATGTTGTTGAAAAAGGAAGATTGTATTATTGTTGTTGTTGGAATAGAAAGGACCTCTCCCCCTGCTGACTGTACCAAGGAAGCTCTCTGAAGCATCACACACCAGAAGGGTGCCATCTTAGCCGCCTGAGTCAGCCACATGAGCCCCTTCACCATCTGATTCTTTCTCCTCCTTTCTCAAGTTTTCAAACAAAGTCTGGGGATCAAAAAGAATCCAAATCCACACTAAAATTACCATATATATACATATATATATATATTTTAAACTGAGAAATGTGCTTTTCCAAACTGCAAAGATTCCTAAAAGGCAGGGTAAAACCAGGTTACTTTCTCTGTAAGGCTTTCCCTGAGGAGGGGAGCTTTGCTTTTACTTTTCACACCACAATAAAAGAGTAAGAAACAAAGTAACAGAGGACATGATTTCTAGGCAGAAGATGTGAAGATACCCTATTATTTTCTCTCCCACTGAGCTGGGTAACAATCTGGATTGCTTTATTAGGTACTGTTACTGAAATAAAAATAATTAAGACAATCACCCTGGTGAAACTTGCCTTACAAAAAGGTAAGCCTCTCAAAAGTAACAGGAAGTAGACTAGCTTCTGCTTTTGTACTTGACTGTGAATTGAAGAAATTTTATTCATTCAGGTTCCTTAGATGTTGTTATTACCGGTTTATTTAAAGAACAATAAACTTACATTCTTAAATCCAGATATATCTTTCCTAATGATGAAAGTGAGTCATTAGAATGGTTTATATCTAGAAAGATTTCCTTTGAGAATTTTAAAAGCCACATAAGTAATTTGCTATTACAATGATAATGCAATCCTTTTTAAAACTGGGATATGTTATAAAATAGTAATAAAATTTTAATATAGAATTTGCAAGTCATTTGCATATCAATCCTGTGGGAAAGGCATGGAAGGGATTTTGCTCATTTTGTGAAATTATGTGACCATATATGTAACAAAGGTCAAAGTTGGTCTAGAACTCATATCTTCTGTTTGTAAACCTACCTCTTTTGCCCAAAATCGACCTTGAGACCAGTTAAATATTGGAAAGTCTTATCAAGTACAACAGAAAATTCTTCTTTGAAGAGCTCTAAAAATGTGGTTGCTCATTTATTATTGGGTTAAACCTAAGTGAGGGGCAAGGGAGGTGGATGAGTAGGGGAGGATAAAAGATTAGAGAATCTTCACTTTAATCCAAAAGAGGTTTAGCATTTTGACTATTTTCAAATGAAGCTGAAATAAAGTTAAGTGGAGTTGATAAAACAGTCACAACAGTCGAAACAACAAAAACTAAACAACAACAATAACAAAATTCTTAAATGGAGAACAAATGGGATATAATCTCAAATAAAGTTCTTAAAAACAAAGATTAGAGAGCCTCAAGTAATGGAATGCACTTAGTATGGCCAACCCTATTTTTAAAATCTTGTGTTTATTTCAATAAAATTGAGTATGCTTTCCACAAACATTTGTAATATTCATTTTAAATCATTGAAACAAAGAAGAACATTTTGTCAGTACATTTCTTATCTTCTTACTGATCAGTCATTAACTTACTGCTTTTACAAAAGTAGATAACAAGTAAAATACTGTCCATAAACAATAATTATAATTTAGGAAAAAGAGTGCTTTTATATGTAGCTTAAGTCAAATAACATATTTGAATGATTTTGTCCATTTCTAATAAGTTCTTAAACTCCAATAGTGACATTGTCAAAAGCTTTAGCAGAGAAATATCAATTTCTAGGACATATTTATTATTTATTGGAAAATTGTTCCGAATGTTATCAACTGCATCAATTTAATTATGTTCAACAAAATTATTGAATGTGGACTATGTGGCAAACATTATTCTAAGAGCTAGTGACATAAAGAGACAGTGTCATCAAGTTAGTAATTATCCTCGATGATTAATCAGCAATTATTTTATACTTATAAGCTACTTGACACTATATGTAATGATATCTTTGTGGGAGAGGAAGATATTTTCCTCCACCCCTCTAGGTTCTTCTGGCTGGTCTAAGAATTAAATTTACATGAGTCATTAATAAGAGAAAATCAAATTTAATTGTGTATGTACAGGAACCACACATACATGAGAGGGTCAGAGACCCCACATACATGAAAGGTTCAAAGACAAAAAGGTAAAATGAGGTATATATGCTAAGGAATGGGGCAGGGGCCTGCGGCTTTAAATAGGAGGAGGGTAATTCATGATAATAAGAAGAGCAGATGTTGACTAGTTATAGGTTTGCCTTGACATACAGATAGGTCATAAGAAGTTATTTTTGGTAATAACTCATAGTATGGGCAAGGTCCCCAATTTACTTTCCTTAAGGGAGAGGCAAAGTTTCTACTGAGCCCACAGGGTCTCGATAGCCTTTAGCTCAAAATGTTTCACATCCAAAGTGATGCATCTTGGGGAGGCCTGTTCTGAACCCCCTCACCTTCTTTGCTTAATCAGCTTAGAATTACAGAGTGAAAGTAATGTGAGTCTGCAACCAAGATTCAGTTAACTGTTATTTAGGATACTATATAAGTGAAATTATTTTGTGTTCTTTTATGTTTAGTACTGATTATCAATTATAAAAATGGTTTTGCTACACTGCATATTCAAAACAATATTTCTTCAAATGGAAAATTTTATACATGAATGTAAATAGTCCTACTTGCATACCATATTTTAGTTATCAAAACCTGTACAAGTTATATGCTTTCCATTGGTTTCAGGTTATTCATTCATAGCACAGCTTTTTTGTCCTGGTGAAGAGGAAAGCACACCGAGCTGAGTCCCATATATATATATTTTTTTTTTTTGGTGAGGAAGATTGTCCCTGAGCTAACATCTGTTGCCAATCTTCCTCTTTTTGCTTGAGGAAGATTGTCCCTGAGCTAACATCTGTGCCCATCTTCCTCTATTTTGTATGTGGGACGCTGCCACAGCCCCGTGTGATGAGCAGTGAGTAGGTCCACTCTGAAGCGGCAGACCCTGGGCCGCTGAAGCAGAGTATGCGAACTTAACCACTATGTCACTGGGCTGGCCCCTGAATCCTATTTTTAAAATAAACCTTTCCATCAGATAAGGAAAAAGAAAATAGTTTCATATTTGAAAGTAAGAAGAGACAAAATTTCGCAGGAATAGGGATTGGGAAAATTGTCATACTTAGAGAGAAAATTATAAACAAAAGATCACAGACAAACTAACAAAATAATGTGATAAACACTAACGAGTGACCAGGAGTCACTCTGCAATGACAGAAATGCCCTATATCTGTGCTGTCCAGTATAGTAGCCACTAACTGTATGTGGTAATGAGAACTGGAAATTTGGCAAGGACCACTGAATGACTAAATTTGTTATTTTATTTAATTTTGATTAATTTCATTATAAAAATGAAAACTAATGCTCTATTTGGTTATTAGAAAACATTTAAATATTAAATATTAATTAAAAACTTTACCATGGTCATTTCAGTATTCCTTCCTCCCATTATTTCTGTTATATGTTGTCATATGTTACATTAACATTCTGGAGGGACAGGCTGTCAAGGTGTTGGAGCAGAAGTATTTTACACTTACATATATATATATATATATATATATATATATATATATATATATGGTGACCCCTAAGATGCCTGTGTTTGCATCCACACCTCAGGTATTAGTCCACTAATCAATGCTGTGTTGCCCCAAGTTGCTGTCTTCAAAACTCCTTCCAGGTCGCACTCTGAAGCCGTTTTCTCTCAGTGATTTCTGTGGCATTTACAGCTACATGCACACTTTCTTTAGCTTATGGGCCACATCAGGCTGTGAGAAATTCTGTGGAACTGTCTATGGTCATTTGCTACTTAAAAATATTACACAATTTTCTTCTTTATTCCTATAAATCTGGGTATGTCTTTCTGCCACACAACTGGGCTTCACACTTACCAGCTATGTGAGTCTGACAGATTACCTAACCTCTTTGTATCTGAGTTTATTCATCGTTCTAAGAGAAGAACAATAGTACATGCCTCATAGACTGGTTTTGAGGATTTTAAAAATTACATACTTATAAAGCTTCAAGAGTTGTGTCCTATACTTTGTAAACTCTCAACAAGTGTCAACTCTCATGTCTTGTTTTCAAGATCCTAAATTACATGGAGTACTAAGTTATTTTTGAGGGTTTGAGATTCTTGGTAAGTTTTTGTTTGTTTGTTCAATCCCAGCATAAGAAGTATTGTTCTGATTCATCTATGATACATAGGATAGAAATTAATTCTGCCTCTGATTACTTCCTGTCAAAATAAATGTCATCAGCCACTGTCTCACACTCATGCATATCAGCAACCATCCTCCTAACAGACATAAAATTGGAGTTACAAGGACAAGATTTATCGTCCTTCAGCTTCCTGTGGAAAAAATCTCTGTTGTTCCGTTATGTGCTTTATCTCATATGGCAGCCGTTGTAGGTTACCTGACTCAACTTCTATTTCCAGCCCCCTCTCCCCTGTCTGATTCCATTATAGAGGATGTAAAAGCCAACAATTCAAATCACCAGATCTCCTTTCAGGAAGAGAATAAGCCATGTGCCACAGGACAGGACAAAGAGATGGAAGGAGAAATCTTCTGGTTCTCTTTCTTCCCTGTCTTCACTTTTACTGTTTGGAAGGGAAACAACTGGAGGGCTGCAGGGTCAGCAACTATTTATGACCATAAAGGAAAAGTCTTCTGATTTCCCAGGAAACTTGATTATGATGAGACACGAGGAATAAGTAGGAAGAACATTCCAGGGAGAGACATTAGCATATGCAATGGATATGGGGCAGAACATAGTATAGTAATAAAAGTAAAAACCTCCTACTCTCCAAATTCAAGAAAAGATTGACTATTTTCTGGCCATTGCCCCAAACTGTGAATTATTAACCACCAGAACTGACTTAAAATATGTCCCAATCCAACTCTAACCACGCCTTTGTTTCAGTAACAGCACCTCTGAACTCCAACCAATCAGCAACAGGATAACTTTTCTGAAAGCCAATCAGCAACAGCCTCACTTTGGTGCTTACACTTCTGAAAGTCAGTCGGCTGCAGCCACATTCAGAAACCATGCTTCCACAGCTGACAGCCAATCCTTAAACATGTATGTTCCTGAAAGTTCTCCACTTGCAGAGCTCCTTGTTTCCTAAAACCCTATATAAGATGAACATTTTGTTTGTTAAGAGACACTGTGTTTTGAAATTACAGCTCTCCCTTGCTTGGCAAGGAATAAACTACGCTTTTTAATTGTTTTGTTTGTTTCTGATAGAGTGGTGTCTTGTTTTGATAGTATGAAGGCAGAGTAAGTTCCTGGAGGAACAAATGGGAGATAGAACTGAAAGAATCACTAGCAGCCAGATGATGGAGACTTGGCCATGCTATATAACTTTCAGCTTTGTACCAAAATTAATGAGGACCAGTTGAAAGATTGCCAGTTGGTGTAGAGGAGATTGTTATGATAAAATTTACATTTACAAAATGTTATTTTAGCTCCAGATTACATATGGAATTGGAGACCTTTGGTGGAGGCACTTCCACAGACACATCGGTATCAATTTGGATACCAATGTATCCATGGATACCAGATACATTCCGGTATCCATCGGAAAAAATGATGGCAGCTTGGATTAGTGAGATATTGGAGGTGATGAGAAAAGTTATCAGATCTTAGATTTAGTTACAAAGTAAAATGAAAAGATCTTGCAAACAGATTAAAGAAATGGTGTGAGGGAGAGGTGGGTGTTACAGCTGAATTCTTGTATTTGGACTTTTGCTGCTAAATGGAGTGTGGGCCATTCACCAAGATCGGGGTCAATAGAAAAGACCCAGGTTGGGAGCAGGGACAGAAGATCATGAATGTATTCTGATAGAATGAGTTTGCAATGTCTTTGAGATATCTATAAGAAGATTTCAAGGAGCCAACATGGAATTCTTGAGTCTGGAGCTCAGAGAAGAAATCCGGGCTGAGAAGACAAATGTGGGGTCATCTAACTATAGAACTCCATACAGCCTGGCTTAAAGGAAAGTGCATCTGTAAAAGAGATAGAGAAGAGATATGGAAGGAATGGTCAGAGAGGGGGAGGAACATCTAGAGAGTTTGGTGTCACAGAAGCCAAATAGTCTCTCAAGAAGAAGGGAATGGTCAACAACGTTGAATCCTGCTGAAAGGTCACTTAAGATGAGACCGCAAAAATGGCCCAAAGAATTAGTGATCTGGAGGGCATTGGTGACCTCAGCAAGAGCTATTTTGCTGGACTGATAAGAAAGGGAACCAGATTGGAGCTAATTCAAGTAAGGAGTGGGAGTTGAGGAAATGGAAATGAAAAACCACAAGGGTAGCCAATCTTGTTAATACATATCATTGGGAAGAACAAGGACTGTCTTAGGGAGATGGCTGGAGAGGGAAAGAAAAAGCGTTTTTTGAGGGGAGGGATTATTTTTAATGAGAAACCTCCAGCATATAAAAAGCATCAAACTTGTATTTTCAGTAAACTCCACTTTCTGTTAACAATTATATTGTAGCACATTCTCATAGGAATAATATTATTTATAAATATGGATTTCCCAAAAAGATACGTTAGACTCCAACTTAAACTGAAGCAGTTCATGTCCAATTAGAATGATAACCAAAGAGGAGCCAATTTCAATATCTGCATCTTAGTGTATTTTAAAGTTTTGTCATCCTTGGACTGTTGACTTCTATTTCATAATGATGTTTTCTTTCTTAATCAAGTTTTGCTTTTATTTCTTGTTAACTGTTAGAGCTTCCATTAACAATTATATTGAGAAAAGATTTCCACAGCAGGTGGCAGCTGCGTTTAAACACATGTATTAGCATGGGGTACCAGAAAGAAAATTGTGAAGTGAACTTAAAAGAGAGAGACTTGTTATTTTGCTTAATTTTTTTATCTCTTCTTGACAGCAGTGTTCATTGGTTGGATTGCTATTCTGTGGAAATGTAAGCTAGAGTAAATAACTGCTTTTGAGGTAGACTATAACTTCACCATAGTTCAAAGTTTATTTCATAATAATGCCAGAAATCTACAAACTAGTAGATGGTAAAAGGGTGAATCAATGAATAAATAAAATTAAGACCTGAAAAGAGAACAAAGATGCAATGATCACTTGCCTAACTAACTGAGAAGAAAGGACCACTAAAATTTTAGGCACATGAAAGCATTTATCATCATATTTGCATGACCGCTGAAATGCTTATGCGAGATTATGAAAGGAGGAATCAACAAACGCAGCTGAGGGACCAAGGAGCAGCCTTAGTTCAACCACAAGTCATTGCAATGTGTGCCTTTTGAATACTTTGCCAAAGAATATCTGAAGTTCTCCCTCAAGTAAACAAGTGTTTCAACATAAGGAAAAACTACAAATGCCCCTTATCCTACTGGCTTTGATCCAGAGAGGTAAACAAGATCAACGGAGTGCCAGAAATATGGGGAACAAAGGATTTTATAACATTCTCAAGCCTTTCAGTCTTGTCAGAATTTAAAGAGAATATCATATCATGCCATTGAATCTTCACAACTGGACCACCTGTCACTATTGCTAAACCTCAAGGACCCGCCAGCAGTGCCTTTTCAATTGGAAAATTAGAGCCGTAAGGCAGCTGGTTGTCTGCTCTTGTTTCCGACCCGGTACATACAAGTGTGTTTAAGGCCACATAGACATGAATTCCTGAACTTTCTGCCAATATTAACTGCTTTCTCATTTTCTAAGTTAATTAATAATAAAACTGATATCTTTTAATGAATATTTACTATGTGCCATTGATTGGGCTGTTTCCTTCCCATATATTATCTCATTCATTCTCCTAAACAAATTATGAGGTTGATATTACAATTATCATTTTTCCTATGAGGAGACTGAACCACGGAGTAATTAAGTATATTTTAAATTCACACAGATAGAAATATGATAGAGTAGGGATTTCAACTCAGGCAGTCTACTCCCAGTATAGAGACTTTAAATTACAAATTTAGAAGGAATTGTTAGGTACATTAATAGATGAGATTATTTTAATATATCACTTTATCTTGTAGCAATGTTTCTTTTCCATACTGGAATTATATTGAGTATTTTTTCTTTTCAGAGTTTTAATACTTAAGATTTAATTCCATATATGTTATTACATATTTAGTCTTATCCTTCCTACATTGTATTTTGATGAATTTATGTAAATATTTTATTTCTTTGGATTTTATAAATAAAAACATATCTTTCGTCTTCATTTTCTTACTTCACTATTTATGCTGTTAGCATTTTTGCAGTTTTTTTCACTTTAATTTTTATGTTTAAAATGTGTTTATTATATTTTTGATCTCTCTTTCACATTTAAAAGAACTTTTATGATTCTGTTTCTTCCAATACAACAGACTACATGTTTTAAAAGATCTCTTTCTAACAACAAGAATACAATGGAGCAAACGTCCTTCAGAAGGCATTGCTAAACTGGTATAAAAATAAAGAAAATCCCTTGGGGATAAAAATTAAGAGGGAATAGAAACCAGAGTATGAGACTGAAATTCTAACTGTGTGTTTCTTGGGGGTACTTGTTGATTCCTGACATCACTGAGATTGAATCTTAAAAAGCCCAAGGCCCAGAAGACAAAGTCTTGGGCGTATTCAAAGTGTATAACCAGAATGTAGACTCTCACCCAGAGGCAGGGCTCTCAGATAAAGCAAGGGTTAGAAAAACTGCTTTTGCTTTATAGCAAGGTGAGATAACGTACTATCAGCATGATTTAAGAAACCCTAAGGTAAAAAATTAAACTTGTCTAGGTTAGCAACTTGCTGGGGCACGTGTGAGGAGCAGATGTAAATCTCTATTAGGGACACATGCTAGTGTAGATCGCCCAATATGCCCACAAATTAAGCCTCCCTCCCTGCAATGAGTTTATAATCCAAAATTACAAAGCATCAAAAAAGCAAAACACTATCAGCAGGAGTCAGCAAGTTAATAGTCAACATGACTATAGCAACAATAACTTCAGATATCCCTTTGTTGGATAAAGAATACAAAATATATATGTCTATAATGTATAAAAAGTAAAACACACAAATGAAAACAGGAACAAAGAATAAGATATGTTTCCACCCTTGACATTCTATATTCTATTCTAAACAGAATCTCAAGCAATCATTTTAATATGTATGTCAGATCTGGTGATTACTCTGCTTTAACCCTGTGATGGCTCCCATCTCACTCAGAATACAGCTGAAGTCCTCACAATGGCCTACAAGGTCCTACATGGTCTCACCACCATTACCTCTCTCCCCTTTTCTCCCTCCTCATGTACATGCTCCAGCCAGACTGGCCTCCTTGCTTTCTTTGATGCCACCTTAGTAACTTTGCATTGGCTAACACTTCTGCTTGGAACTATCTTTGCCCAGACATCCACATCCTTCACTTCCTCACATCTTTAGAATCTTGCTCAAATATCACCTTCTTAATGACACCTTCCAGGACCACTCTTTTTTTATTTTTTCTTTTTTTTGGTGAGAAAGATTGGCCCTTAGCTAACATCCATGCTCATCTTCCTCTATTTTGTACATGGGATGCTGCCACAGCGTGGCCCGATGAGCAATGCGTAGGTCCACGCCTGGGATCCGAAACCGTGAACCCCGGGCCACCAAAGTGGAATGTGAGAACCCAACTACCACACCATCAGGCCGGCCCCCTGACCACCATTTTCAAAATGATGACCAACTTCCAACCACAGCACTACCAACATCCTGTACCATGCCTGTGCTTTACTGTGCATTTTCTTTTAGATAACACTTCTTGCCTCCAATGGACTTACTTTTTATATTAATTGTTTACTGCCTGCCTTGTCCCGCTATGCTTCATATAGACAAAGATCTTGTTTTTGTCTGTTTTTATTTTTTATTAAAATATCCCAAGTGCCTAAGAGGTATCTGGCATAGTAGGCAAATTTATTTAATGAGTACTATCGAATAAAATCAGGCAAATTTGAAAAAGAAACAACTTCTCTTTCTAGGACCTAAAAATATACTTAATGAAGTTATAATCTTGACAAGTTACATAGCAGATTGTATAAAGCATAAGGGAAAAATACTGAACTGGAAGCACAATTCAACTGTAGTAAAATTAAAGAAATTACAAAGACCTAGACAATGCGATGGGGGAAAAAAAAGAGGTTAAGATATATGGAGAATAGTATGAGAAAGCGGAAGTCTAATGGAAGTTTCATAGACGAGCAGTGAGAGGGAAGCTGGATTTAAAACAGATAATGATTGAGAATTTTCCAGAATTGAAAAAAAAGACATATCCTTCAATTCAAGAAATCTAATAAATCCCAAGCAATGAAACTTCCACATACAGTCACATGCATAATGAGAGTAGAAAAGATAAAAACAAAAAAAGCTTTAATAAGAAGCTAGAACCACTAGATTACCCACAAATAATGACAATGGTAACGTCTCAATAGCAACAATGGAAGCTACCACACAATGAAAAAATATCTTCAAAATGTAGGGAAAGGATAAATTCTAAGAATATCTTAGAATCCACTCAAGTGAACTATCATTAAAGAAAGAACGTGTAAAAAAGAACAATGTATCCAGTTTTCAGGGAAGCAAAAACTGAGAAAATTCACCAATAAGAGACCTTAATCAAGAGAATTTCTGAAGGATGAAAATTCAAAGGGAGAAAATAACTCCAGAAGGAAGCTGTAATATTACAAAAGCTATAATGAGTAAAGAAATTGGTAAATATCTGTGTAAATCTAAACATACATTTATTTTATAATGTGGTCACAATAATGTTGAATTTAGGGGGTTCATAAAATAAGGCGGAACTAAATATTTGACAATATAAGTCAGAAGAAAATTATAGGAGCTAAAGCATTTGAAGTCACTGTATTATTTAGGAAAAGCTGTGAATGAACTTCAAACATGATCTGTGTTAATTTGGGTCCTGTGGAAGAAGAGCCTGAGACTGATTCTTACAATGTGATTTGAGGGAGTGCTTTACACTTAAAAGTTGTGCACTATACTGTATGTATGTCACATCTCACAATAAAGAGTAAAAAAAGGAGAGAAAGGAAAAGACTAAAAGAGAAAGAAAAACTTGTGGGGCAATTAATATACTTGGAAGCAAACATATTGCTTTAAATGCTTGTATTAGAAAAGAAGAAACATGAACAATGTATTCAACTTAAGAAATTCAAAAAATACAACCACACTAATCTATAGGAGTAGAAGGAAGAAAATAATAAAAGTAGGTGTAGAAATTGTATAAACAAAACAGGCAAAAATACAATATAACGTAAAATGAAAATATCTTCTTTGCATAAATTAGTAAGATACTCAAAATTCTGCCAGTTTGATGAAAATTAAAATACTTTTAATATTAATTAAAGTATTTAAAAATAGAGATTGTAGTGTCCTAAATAATAACTTTTAAAAATTCTCAACAGACATACAGAAGGTGATCAACTACCTCTAGAGAAAGTCACGACCCCACCCCCTTCTCCTTCTGACCCCTTTCCTTGCTAGAGGAAAGAAAAGGCTTAAGTCACTGGGGAAGGAGCAATATATCTTCTTGTCACTAGGACCACAAGGATGGTAGTTTCAGAAATCTGTATCTGCATTTTGAAGAGAGGTAGGGAAATCCCCTTCCCACTCTCAAGAACCAAGCAGATATCCACTGCTTCTGGGGAAGGGCAAAAACAGAAACTATATGTCACTAGACGAGGGGCAGAAAACCTCTTGGGATCTTGTCAGGATCCTGACATTGCAAGGGCATTACAAAGCAGATACCTGCTACCACTGGGAAAAGGGCAGAAAACTTTCTCTCACCCAAGATTCCCATAGACAACAGAAACAAGGTACAGTGTGGCTGAGGAAGAAGAGAGAGGTATGAATCCTGAAAAAGCTCCTCCCCACGAGGCCTAGGCACACCGGCACTACCTAAGACAGAGACTGGGCAAGGTGAACTGAGAAGCCCTCCTCCTCCAACCAGGACCGCAAGATCAAGTTAAAAGAGTAGCCCTTTACCAACTGGTGGGAGAGGGGGGAAGCATGGGGAGAGACCCCTCTGTGGGGCAGTCTTGGAGGACTACACAAAGCAGGGGATAGACAGGGAACCCTCTGGCACCCAAGAACCCACACTACATGCAAGATAAGAGCAACACACTGTCTGATGAAACAAGGAAGCCATTAGGTTGACGTGACTCTAATGCCACGGTGGCTTACATAAGCAAACCAAAATCTAAGCCTGTAAATGCCTCAAGGTTATGAAATGGAAACGTAAGGACAACCAATCATAAACAGCCAACTAGACTTTAAACTATAGCCAATCAATAATTTTCTTGCTTTGCCTCTGCGTTTTCTCTATAAAAGTCTCTCACCCAAGCTCCTGTCAGGACAGCGTTCTTAACTACTTCAAGTTTGTTGCTGCCTGATTCTAATCAATTTTTGCTCAAATGAACTGTTAAAAATTTTAATATGCCTCAGTTCATCTGAAGAAATGTAAAGCCTGTGGTGGACTCTGGGTAATAATAGCAACAATAAAAATCAAACCACTCAACTACTGATTACATACAATCAAAGTCACACACACACAGAGCCTGAAGGAAATGTGCCCATTTCTGCTCATAAATAATATTTGTCTCCACCATTACTTTACATATAATCTCTGACAATCAATTAAAATTAGAAACATACAAAAAAAACCAGAAGATAATGACTCATTGTCTAGAGATAAAGCAATCAAGAAGGGCAGACTCAGTAATGACCCAGGTGTTGGAATTATCAGACAAGGACATTAAAATACTCTTATTACCAAATTTTATGTTATAAATACATGTTAGCACAATAAAAATTTTTTTCAAAAACAGAAAAATTAAGTGATTAAAAATGATAACGACAATTAATAACTTAAAAATATTATGATTAAATGCTGTAGTAGAAAAGATGAACAACATGCATGAATGCATGGTGAGTTTCAGTGAATTGGAAACTGTGAAATAAGAATTAAACGGAAGTGTTAGAAATTTTTTATGTTTTAGTGGGGAAGATTGGCCCTGAGTTAACATCTGTTGCCAATCTTCCTCTATTTTTTGTATATAGGACACTACCACAGAATGGCTTGATGAGTGGTGTGTATGTCCGTGCCCAGGATCCGAATCTGCAAACTTAACCACTACTCCACCAGGCTAGCCTCTAGAAATTTTTTAAAAATCAGAGATGAAGAATTCCTTTGACAGATTTATGAGAAAAGTGAACACAGTTAAGTAAAAATCAATTAACATGAAGATACAACAAGGAAAATTAACCAAAATGAAAAGTAAAAAGACAAATGAAGGGAGAGAGAAAGAGACCTGAAGAGCTCTGGGACAAAACCAAATGATCTGGCATATAGGAAATTAGAGCTCCAGGAGAAGAGAGAAAATGGGGCAGAAGAAATATTTGAAGAGATAACAGCGGTGAATTTTGCAAAAGTAATGGAAGACATCAAACAAAATTCCAAGAACCTCAGAGAACCCTAAAAGTAGGATAAACACACACACATGTATCCTGGAGAGAAATCAAAGGTCAAAAAGAAATCGTGAAAGCAACCAGAGAAAAAAGAACGCGTTACACAAAGATGAACAAAGGTAAAAACTAAGTAGATTTCTTGTCGGAAACCATACAAACCAGAAGAGAATAGAGTGATATTTTAAAGAGTTGAAAGAAAACAAAAAATGTTCAACCAAAGATGAAAAAAATAATATACCCAGTGAAAAAAATAATCTTATAAAATTAGGGCAGAATAAAATACTTTCAGACAAGTAAAATCTGAGAGAATATGTTGTAAACAGACTTATAATACAAAAAAAATTAAAGAAAATTCTTCAGACAAAAGAATAATGATACCAGACGGAAAGTTGAATCTACACAAAGAAAGGAAGAACACTAGAAATGGTTAAAAAAAAAAAGTATTTAATTAATTACTATTTTCTGACTTTTAATCAACTTAAAAGATATTTTGCTGTTTAAAGATACACTACTAACTATTATGAGGTTTATAATATATTTAAAAGCAAAATGTATGACAAAAATAGTACAATGGATAGAATGAAGGAAATGTAATATACTCATACTATACATGAAGTGGTATATTATTTGAAGATATTCTATGATAAGTTAAAGATGCACATTGGAAACCTTGGAGCAACCACAAAAAAATAAATAAATAAAAGTATAAGTAATGAACCAGTGATGGAGATAAAAATAGAATAATAAAAATTTCTTAGTTTAAATAAGGAAGGGATGGAAGGAAAAATGTAACAAAGAACAGAAAGAAGATATAGAAAGTAACTAGCAAGATGGTAAATTTAAATTGAACCAATGAATGATTTTAGTAAATGTAAAAGTCCAAGCAAACCAATTTAAAGTCAGAGATTGCTATGTCAAGACCTCTTTGCCAGTTATAAGAAATGTATGTAAATATAATGATATAAATACATTAACTATAAAAGGGAAAATATATATATACTAAAAGAGATATAGCAGAAAGATATAGCTGGATTGGCTATATTTATATGAGACGAAATATATTTCAAAACTAGGAATGTTACCAGAAATAAAGATGGACGTTACAACATGATAAAGGGGATAATTCATCAGAAACACATAACAATCCTAACCATCTATGCACCTAACAAAAGAGCTTTAAAATATATAAAACAAAAACTGATAGCTCTAAAAGGAGAAATAGGCAAGTCCACAATATTAGTTGGAAAAATTCAACACTCTTCTCTTGGTAACTGATATACAATGTATGCAGAAAATCAGTAAGAGTCCAGAAGATCCTAACACTGTTATCAGTCAAATTGATTCAATTGACATCTATAAGGCAACTACTCAAGAACAACATAATACAACTTTTCACATGGAACATTGACTAAGATAGACTATATTCTAGCCCATAAAACAAATTTAAAACAATTGAACTCAAAGAAAGTAGATTTTATGACCACAAAATAATTAAACAAGAAATCAATAACAGAAAGATAACTGAAAAATTCTCAAATATTTGAAAATTAAAGAAAAGCAAATTAAACCTAAAGCAAGTAGAAGGTATTAATACAGATGAGTACAAATAAATGATCTTGAAAATATAACAATAAAGAAAATAAATAAAACAAAATGCTGTCTTTAAAAAAAATTAAAAATTGATAAATGGCTAGACTGAGAAAAGCAAGAGAGAGAAAGAGATAGAGACAGAAGACACCAACTACCAATATCAGAAATGAACATGGAGCATCACCATTAATCCCACAGACATTAAAAAGATAATACTGTGAATAGCACTGTACCCATAAGTTCAACAACTTCAATCAGCATGCTTTTTATGTAACAGGCAGGTAGCAAATATTTTAGGCTTGTGGGGTTCCTATTGCAACTACTCAATTCTGCAGTCGTAGAGTTAAAGCAGCTATAGTCATTACTGTTGACTTACAGTAAACTAGTGAATGCCTTCCCTCTAAGATCAGGAACAGGGCAAAGATGCCCACTCTCACCATTCCTATTTAACAGTTAACTATCGGTCCTAGACAGTGCAGTAACCAAGAAAAATGAAAAAATAGTAGTCATAGGAATTGGAAAGGAAGAAATAGAACTGTCTTTATTTAAAGATGATATTATCACCTACAGAAACAATCCCAAAGACTCTAGAAAAACAGCTACTAGAATTACTAAGTGGATTAGAAGGGTAACAGGAAACAAGGTTGATGCACAAAAAAGGTCAAATGTGTATCTAATTTACTAGCTATGAACAATTTGTAATTTAAATAAAAAATATCATTTACAGTACCATCGAATATCTGAAATAGTTGAGGATAAATCTAACAAATTATACGCAAAATTTTTATGCCCCAAACTGTAAAACATGGATGAGAGAAATTAAAGAAGACTTAAATAGCTGGAGAGATATACTGAGTTCATCGGTTGGGAGACTCATTGTTTACATGTTAATTCTTCCTAAGTGTATCTATGAATTCAAAGAAGTCTCAATCAAAATCCAAGATAACTTTTTGGTAGAAATTGACAAGGTGATTTATAAAATATATTTGGAAAAGCAAAAGGATTTACAATAGGCAAAATAATTTGAAAGAGAACAAAGTTTGAAGACACACTAGCTGATCTCAAAACTTGCCATGCAGTTACAATAATCAATAAAATGCAGGCCAGCCCAGTGGCCTAGCGGTTAAATTTGGCTCACTCTGCTTCAGCAGCCCAGGTTTGGCAGGGACCTATACCATTCGTCTGTCAGTGGCCATGCTGCAGTGGCGGCTCACATACAAAAAGAGGAAGATTGGCAATGGATGTTAGCTCAGGCAAATCTTCCTTAGTGAAAAAAAAGAAGAAGAAAGAAAATGCAGTAGATAATATGTATTGCTCAATGGAATAATATAGAGAGTTTCCAAGTAGACCCACACATGTATGGTCAATTGATTTTGACAAAGATATCAAGATAATTCAATGGAACATAGGCAGTCTTTTCAATAAATAGGCTGGAACTATTGACATCCACATGCAAAAAATTAAATAAATAAAATAACTGTCAACCCTTACTTTTCACCATAAAACAACTTAACTTGAAATGGATCATGTACCTTAATTATAAATGAGAAAAGAAAAATATTGGTAAGTTGGACTTAATAAAATTTAAAACTTCTAATCCTTGAAAGACCACTATTAAGAAAATGAAAAGATAAGCCACTGACTGGGAGAAAATATTTAGAAAATGTATATATGTCTGTAAAATAACTTTTATTCAAAATATACAAACATTTACCACTTAATAATAAGTAAACAACACAATTTTAAAAATGGGAAAAATATTTCAACAGCTGTTTCACCAAAGAAGAAATGTGAATGGCAGATAATCACATGAAAAGATGCTTAAGATGATTTTACTCATCAAGAAAATGGCAATTGAATCCATAATGAGATACCACTACACAGTTTCTGGGATGGCTTGAAAAACAAACAAACAAAAAAAAAACAGATGATAAAAAGAGCTCGCAAAGATACAATGGAACTCACACACGTTGCTGGTGGGAATGCAAAACGTGGTAGCACTTCGGAAAACAGTTTGGCAGTTTCTTCTAAACTTAAACACACATCTGTCATAGGATCCAGCAATCCAAGTCCTGGATATTTACCCAAGAGAACTAAAAACACAGGTCCACACAAAAACTTCTACATAAATGTTTACAGCAGATTTATTCATAAGAGCCAAAAACTAGAAAGAAGCCAAACATCCATCAACAGGTAAATAGATAAATCAATTATGGTATATCCACACAATGACATTTTAAGCAATGAACTGGTTGAGCAATAAATACAACCAAGCTACTGATATATGTAACAATATGGATGAACCTCAAAAACACCGTGGTAAGTGAGAGATGTCAGATACAAAAATCTACGTACTATGTAACTCTATATGACATTTTACAAAAGGCAAAACTATAGGTCCTGAAACCAGGTTTAGTGATTTCCAGGAGCTGGGGTTCAGGGAGTCGATCAGGGAGTCTGTTTTTGAACTTTATATAAATGGAATCATATAACAGTTTTTGGGGGGTCTGGCTCCTTTCGGTCAGCATTACATTTGTGATCTTCATCCATATTTTTGTGGAGGGATACGGTTTGTTCATTCTTGTAGCTGTATATATACTATTGCATAACTATGTCACAATTTACTTATCTAATTGACTGCTCACATCACATTCACATTTTAAAATTATAGTTTAATTTTAATTTTAGCCTAGTTGGCTAAAATTCTTTTGAAATTCTTATTTGTCTTAGTTAAGTCTTACAAAATCTAAATGAGATTTTCCTTACCAAGTCACCTCTTAAACAGACATTAAAACTCAGTATGTATCTATAAAATGCAGTGATTTTTTTAATGAAAAAATCCTTTTATCATTTGATCAGTTTGGGTTCACCCCCAAATATTATCACATCTGATTTGCCACTACCTAGCCACTCCTGGTTTTTTTTCCTATGCAATTCCCTTTTTCTCGATGTGTTTTCTAGTTTAGAGCTGAAGATGCTTTCACCTTTCCCATCTATGACAGTCAATAATTTCAGAATATTCATCTCCTAGCCTTGGCATGCTCCCCAAACAACATCAAGATACTCCCTGAAAAAAAAGGAAAAGGGAGTGTTGGCTCTCAGCTTGAACACAATTTAGATGCTAAGATATTCACCTCAGACAAGGACCACAGTAAATCAGGGTATCTGGGATATAAGGCAAAACTCTTAAGACCATCACCTTCAATTACTATCACAGATAGAGCCATGGGTATATGAGTTCATTTTAAATGGAGAGGTGCTGGCATAGTGTGATGAGAGACTGTTTAGGACCACTCCATAGCGAATGTTTCTAAGTCTCAGAAACCTGCACACATCAAGGTAACAAGGTTGGGTTTAAACTTGATTGAGTATTGAGTTTTTGCATTTTATTGTTGCAGTGAAAATCATGTCATGAATACTCCATTTATTCCTCCATATAAGGATGTTCCTAATTAATCTGTTATTCAAAAGCCACCAGTATTATATTAGTAACTGCATTATTTCATGACATTGACTAAAGCCCAGAAACAGGGTCCTATGGCCTAATTAATTTTTTTAAAGCCTTTTCCTCAGCAGGATGCTGCCTACCTGGATCTTTGAATGGAAGGATATTAATGACACTGCAATGCAGATGATTATATGGAAAGTGATGAAGAATTTATTAGGAAGACAGCCATCATGGGCTGTGCAGTATATGAGGCATAAAACTGCTATAAGTAATGACAGAGTGTAGTTTAGGCAAGTAATGGGCAGCAGAGCCACAAAAGGAGAGCTTGGAGATATATTATTTAGTAATAAAGTTCCCATAAAAATTGAAATATGAGGTGGAAAGATTAACATGGTCATACAAGTCATCTTTAATGTTCATAGCCAAGTTCTGCCTTTTAGAAAGAGTAAACTGAATTTATGCCTGCGATAACATGTAAGTCAAAACCCTTATTTATACATTTCATGCAAATGACTGCAGACCTTTGGTTCGCAGTTACCAAAGTAAAGTTTAGTAGCATTTAAATTTATTACATTAACATTGGATCAGGAGCTGTATTTCTAGCTGTCAAATGGCTAACATTTGTAGGTCATGTCATCAATAAATAGACCGCAGTTGACAGACCCCTGCATTGCTGGTCCCAAATCCATGAACAAAAGATTTCACTTTGTGTTTTTCCACCTTAAACTAAATATAGATATGTTCTCATTTATTACATAATAATATTCCAATATTATTAATTGACACACACCATTTGGTCTTATGGCATGTTTGCTTCCATGGAGGGGATGTATAATGCTCTAATTAAGAGCAAAGACTTTGATGGAAATAGACCTAAATGAAAACCCTGACAGCCAATTACCAGCTGGTGACCTTGGTCAAATGACTTTACAACTCTGGTCTCATTTTTCTCATCTATAACAGGGACAAAATAATACCAATTTCGTGGGATTATTATAACAATTCAATAAAGTATACAAAATGTTTCTAGCCTATGGTAACCGACTCAATTATTTTCATCATTATTATTATCAATACATTCTGGGTACTTCTATAATCAATAGTTGCATCAAAAGTCTTGGAGGAGAGGCAAATCACACGTTATTCTTCAGATATTTTCATCTCAGCTTTATTTCTAAAGTTAAAGTTCTGCAAGTTAACATATCTAGCGCGGTATGTGATTAAATTGACAACCATTTGGATTTAACACAAACGTCTTATGAAAATTCTTGTCTTTTATGATTTCTCAGGAATCGGTATAAAATTGGACTATAGTATAAAACAACTGAATCTTAAGAGAGAAAACAAATATTTACAAAACATTTTATTCTGAATTTGAAACCCTTCCTATTTGAAGTCAGTCACGTGGAGAATAGTAGGAGTAAGGTTTCAATTTTAAATACAGTAGTAACAGAGGCCTTAATGAGAAAATGGCATCTGAGCAAAGGCCTGAAGGAAGTGAGGATACAAGCCATGTAAGAATCAGAGGAAAGAATATTTTAGGTAAAGGGAATAGCTAGTGCAAACCCCTTAAGATGGAAACAGAGGCAGAGCGGGGGGGAATGGTCAGTGGGAGTGGTTCATCATGGATGCAGGTAATAAGGTGTGCATTGTCTACAGAAAATTTCAACACCATAGTAATACTGATTAAATTTTTATCATCATGCACTACAAATGTAAACAACATCAGTGATAAAATACTCCTCCCTGAAAAAAAAAGTCTGTTGATCTAAATTCTAAGGAACTGCTATGGTTTCTGTTGAGCTAGGTGGACTGCTGCCACAGCCCATCTTTTGTGGGAGCATCCCAGGAAGGAACAGCAAGGGGCACGTGTGTCTGGATCAGATTGAATGAGAACAACAGTAGTAGGTGAGGGGGTCTATGAACAATAGCACGGCTGGAATAGGTTAGGCTTTGCAAGCTCTGTTTGGACTTGGGCTTTTACTCTACATGAGATGGAAAGCCATTGGATGGGTTATAGCAAAGGATTTGCAAAATGTTACTCATGTTTCAACACACTGATTTCAGTGTTGAAAATAGACTATAGGGTGGGGGGAGTGATAGTTGTGGCAGAGAAAACAAAAATAGATGGTGATTGTTCTGACTACCTCCTATTCAACCCATTGGTGAGAGATGAATCCCCCACCCTAAATAGTACGAAATGGCTGAACACATGACATTTAACCCTGGAAAGATGAGACTGATGGCAGTTTATTAGTGGAACATACTCAGCCTGGGAGAGGAGGACACCACACACCCTATAGGGCCACACAAGGGTTGCACATGGGAATAGAGTAAATCAGCAGGAGCCATAAGAGGCAGGCTTTGTAGTAACAAGAGGGTGGTGTGCCCTCATCTCGAGGATGTGATTGGTTTGTTTGAGTAATGTTGCAGGCTGGCAGAAAAGCAAAATACATTGGTTGAGATTCAGCTGGTCTGGCTGATTGGGAGACTAGCTGGATGTGGAGTCTTTCCCATTGAGTATGGGGCACATCTAGCAAAAACAGAGAAACTCACAGCTAAGACTTTGGGGCCCTGTGAGACTCAAAGATGTCAAGGAAGTACATGATACTTTAGTCTTGGAATACAGTGTTAGCTTTGGATAGAAGTAGAAGTGGTGAAATTAGTGAGAAGTGAATGGATGGTGAACGTATTTTGAAGGTAGAGCCAAAAAACGAATTGGGTGTGGAATTTGAGACAGAGGAGTCAGGTATGACACTAAGGTGTTTGGCTATAGCAAATGGAAAGACAGGATGTCAATTACTGAGATGCAAAAAACTGTAGGAGTAATAGGTTATGGTGTATTCATACAAATAAATACTATGTAATTGTAACAAATATAAACTCTTTATGTTATTATATGGAAATATCTCAAGATATAGTAAATAAAAAAGCAAAGTACATAGTATTCAAAATAACATTTAGGATATGTGTTTAAAATGGAGAGAAAAATAGATATTTGCATCGACTTGTACATGAATTAAAAAAAAAAAGTCTGTAGGAAGCAAAACTAAGTAATGGCAAGAGTTACCTGTGGGAGAAAAGTGATAGAAACTAACTGGGTAGAGATTGGGAGCAAAAGAGGAATCCATTCACTATATTTTATAACTTCTGATGTTCGTAAAATGTGAATGCGTTTTTTTAGTTAAAAATAAATGCTTAAAAAGATATAGGCACAAATTCTGTTTTAAAAAAGTGTATAGCTGGCAGTCCCTGATACAGTGTCTCCATATACTACTGTCTCTTGAAGAAATAATAATAGAAGAAAGAAGAGGAGGAAAGGAAGAAGCATAAAAGCAATAACAATAATTATAACAAAAATAACATACTAGAACATAAGACTAAGGAAAAAAGACAGAAACTCATTAATGAATTGTAAATAGGGGAACCTGTTACCTATTGCCATAATTTGGAGATGAATTCCCACTAATATGACTGATAAAATCAGACTTGGAAGTAAAATGATTGGCTCATGCATGTTTTGTTCTGAAAGATGATCACCTTTAAAAAAAAGAAAGAAGCCGTGTTTCACACAGGATGTTGGGAAATGTTTAACAAACCATTTGGGGGTGACAATTGCAGCTCTGCAGCTCTAACTTGTAATGTTTGCCAATTTTGTTGGTATAAATACTTCCATCATGGCTGATTTCAAGCTACCAATATGACCTCTTTTATTCCTTCTCTGCTGTTCCTTTCTTCATGTAAGTACAAGTTTCAGGCTTTTATCATTTTCCCTCTTTCTGAAGAACTTCCTTTAACATTTCTTGCAAGGCAGGTCCATTGGCTGCAAACTCCCTCAATTTTTGCACGTGTGAGATGGTTGTTATTTCTCCTTCACTTTTGTGGGATAATTTTTCTGGACGTAGAATTCTAGGTTGGTGGTTTTTCTTTCAGCACTTTTTCATTCCACTCTCTTCTTGCTTGCATGGTTTCTGAACAGAAGTCTAATGTAATTACCTTGTCTTTCTATAGGTAAGGTGTTTTTTCCTTTTGCTTCTTTTAAGATTTTCTCTTTCTTTAATTTTATGTAGTTTGAATAAGATATGCCTAGGTATAAATTTTTTTGTATTTATCCTTCTTACTGTTTTGAGTTTCCTGGATCTGTGGTTTGGTGTCTATCATTAATGTTGGGAAATTCTCAGTCATTATTGCTTCAAACATTTCTTCCTTTCCTTTCTTTCTTTGTCATCTGGTATTCCTATCATGCTTATGTTACAGCTTTTGTAATTGTCCCACAGCCCTTGGATATTCTGTTCTGTCTTTTTCATTCTTTTTTTCTCTTTACATTTAGATTTTGAGAGTTTCTATTGACATTTCTTCAGACTCACTGATTCTTTCCTCAGCTGTGTCCAGTCTATTCCTAAGCCACCAAGGCATACTTCATTTTTGTTGCAGTGTTTTTGATTTCTAACATTGGATTCTGACTCTTTCTTAGAGTTTCCATCTCTCTGCTTACATTATGCATCCATCCTTGCACGTTGTCCACTTTTCTCTTACAGCCCTTAACATATTACTTACATTTGTTTTAAATTCCTGGTCTGATAATATCAGCATCTCTGCCAAACCTGAGGCTGGTTCTGATACTTCCTTGCTCTGCCTCATCATACTGTGTTTTTTGTCTTGTAACACATCTTGCAAATTTTTGTTAAAGGCTGGGAATGGTGTACTGGGTAGAAGGAACTGAGGTACATAGGCCTCTAGTGTGAAGTTTTGTTTATCTAGCTAGGAGTTGTGTTGTGCTTACTGCTTGCTGTAGCTGTAAGTGTCAGAGGTTAAAATTTCCTCTGGTGTCCTTGTTTTTGTCACCCCTATAGTCATTGAGTTTCCCTAGAGACTTCTCTTTAAATAGGATCTGAGACGTGTAGTTCTTTCACTTGTGCTTCCTGTTATATACAGGAGCCCTATTGATATGGTGGCAAGGTGTCGGGGAGGGGAAGTGTTCTATAGCCGTATAATAAGGTCTGTCTTTTGTTGAGTCTGTGCCCCTGGGCTGTGACCTTCACTAGTGCTTCTCATGTTTTTTTCCCCTTTAGGAAGCCTAGACAGGGCTGTACTTGGGTATTCTCTATTTTGCCATAAATTGATCTCATTTTTTCCTTTAACATTGTTTTCATTCTTTCCTTTAATTATTTAGATATGCTTTTCATTAATTTTTTAACATAATTATCATAGCTGCTTTTATTGACTACTTTTTTCCTGTGTGTACATCATACTTTCTTGTTACTTTACATGTCTCATAATTTGTGTGGAAAGCTGTAGACGTTCATTAATGTAATGTGTCAAATCTGGAAATCAGAATCACCACTCCCCAATATTTGTTGTTGTTGCTGCTATTTGTTTTTTAGTGACTTTCCCGTACTAATTCTATAATGTCTATATAATTTTCCTGTGTGGCCACTGAAGTCACTGCTCGGTTAACTTAACAGTCAGCTAATGACTGAACAGAGATTTCTTCAAATATCTTGAACCAATAAGCCTCTCAATTTTACCAAGGGTCTCTCGATGAGTATGGGGCATGTCTTTAATACTTAGGCAGACATTTTCTAACTCTGCCTTAGACTTCACTTTCTGCTTTTGCGGAACTTCAAGCTCAGCTAAAATGAGAGCTTAGGGCCTTCTGGGGCCTTTCCTGGCTATGCATACCAACTCAGTGTGCACAGCCCTGTGCATACATGTGATCTAATTTTCCGGAAATATTTTGGAGCCTTTCAAAGCCTCTATTGACATCTTATTCTCCAGTTTTTCCTTTTAAGTGTTTTGGTGAGCTTCTTTTTAGCCCCAACTGGTAATGCTACTTCAGACAGATTGACATTAAACAATTGTCACTGATTGTTTTTGAAAATTTCCCTGTGGGTAGACCTGTTCATAAAGAGTAAAGTCTCTGTCAGATCAAATAAAGACAAGCCTGAGAATGGAGCTTTTCAGAGACCTACTAAAGAAATCAAATAGTAATAATACAATGCATATGGGGGACGTGATTTTGAGGTGTTCAAAACTGACCCTGTTCCCTCCAGAGGCTACTAGATTGCTGGTTTTCACGACTATAGTAGTTATGAGGTTGTTGGCCTTCGAGACTAACGCAGAGTTAAGGAAAGGGGTGAGGTTAGGGCAAGTGAAAGCCCTACCAGTCTTGCTGATCTTATGAAGATTCAATCATTTTTCTTGGATGGTCATTCCGTGGATTGTTGTAAGACTTTGGTTAATTTATCCAGAGTTCTGAAAATATTGATTTTGACAGTTTCTGCCAGTGCTCTCATTACTTCTATAGAGGAGTGGATATTTGGAGATCCTTACTCTGCCATTCCACAGGTCAAACACTCCTTGCTTTATTTTTTCATGGCAGGTATCAGTTAAACAGTTTTTTAAGCTCTCATATGAAGTGAAATTATTGAATATTTAATTGTTTATTGTCAATAATCAACTTGAATTGTCAACTTCCAATTAGACTGTAAGCTACAGGAAGAGGGGCACTGTCTGACTTACTCTTCCTTCTGTCAAGAATTGTGAAGAAGCCGAGATTTTACCCTATCTGCTACCTAACAAGTTAGCCTGCCACAGTTTTATGGAGGTTGGCAATAGACACAAGACCTCTGGTTCAAAGATATTGGACTCTGTTACTCACTGCAAAGTAAGAAGCATGAGCTCATGTTCACATCAATTCCTCTGGCCTCTCAAATTCCGTAGGAACAATGCAATGTGGCCCAGGTAGATGATGTGCACATGGTAAGTTTGCATCACAGATAAGGAATCCCATAATTAAGAACTTAAATCTTTTACAATGGGCTGCAAGCAAACCTACCCTTTGCCCTGGAGGGAATCGTTATTTTTATTATACAACAAACCTTCCTTTTGTTTTGGAAAGAGGCACCATCTATCTTCCAAGGCTATTTTCTGTAAAAGACATTCTTGAAAATATAGTCTGGAACAAAATCTGTCAGTACCTCTGCTTGCAAGACATGCAGAAACACAAGAAATCAATAGAGAATTATCTCCCAACATCCTCCCAGGTGTAAAACAGTATCTGACACATTGTAGACCTGCAATAAATATCTGCTGACTAAAACCTCCAAGAATTTCTGTTTTAATCAATATATTCTATTTCCACAAATAAGGAAAATATGTATTTTTTTAAATCTTGGATATAAGGAAATTCTTGAACGAGAACTATCTTAGTCAGTTTGTGTTGCTATAACAAAGTACCATAGGCTGAGTGGTTTATAAACAACAAAAATTTATTTATCACAATTCAGAAGGCTGGAAGTCCAGTATTATGGTGCCAGCACATGGTTGGGTTCCTCATGAAAGCCCTTTTCCAAGTTGAAGAGAGCCAACTTCTCTCTGTCTCCTCACATGGCAGAAAGAGATCTAGCTAGCTCTCTGTCCTCTTCTTATAAGGGCACTAATTCCATTTGTGAGGGCTCTATCCCCATGACCCAATTACCCTCCAAAGGACGCACCTCCAAATACACTGGGGATTGGATTTCAACATATGAATTTTGGGGAAGGTCACAAACATTCAGCCCATAGCAAGAACCTAAGAATAAAAACTTGTGTGGAGATCTGCTACAGTAGAGTGGCAAATGGAAATTATAAAACTCTATTGGCCCTTCTCCTTTGTAAACAGAAATGACAAATTTACCCGTTGACCTCTTGAAGGAGCTCAGTCTTCTCTCCTAATCCTTTCTTGAATCACTCTACAAAGGAAGAACTGCTATGTTTGATCAAGGCAAGAATATTTAGTTAAGCTATGCAGCTCAGGTCTTAGTATGCCTGTCTTTTGCAATTCCCAACTCCTAGGAAAGTAGAGAAATAAGGATGCTTGGAGTACAAATGGGTAAATATCCAGCTTACATGTTGCCTCTCTCTCTCCATTACTTCTCTGTCTTTCCCTCTCTCTTTTCCCCTACCCACCTGCACACATACGTGCACACACACACACACACAGACACACACACACACACATAAACATAACAACACATACTGTTCTTTCATTGTGCTTTTCTCATATCTAGGGACATGCTGACAGTTCCTCAACTTGAAAAGAATAATATTCAAAATTAAGTTTTGGCCTTTAGGGTAGAAGCAGGCAGAGTGGACCTTTGGCTAGCCTTTTTCTAGGCCCTTTATTTCAAAATCCTCTAGACAAAAGAGATCTATATACCAGTCCAGTCAAGTTCACTGGCATTCCTTCCTGGGACTTTGAGCCATACTCCTACATTAACTGTAAAACATCCGCCAGCCTTGCTTTGTCCTTTGAAAGGGGTAGTTAATTAAGAAAAGAATCTGATTTCCAGGAATCTCAATTCTGTGCAATACCCAGCACCTACTAGATTTTTTTTAAAGTACAACAACTATATAAGAGACTGCATCTCAGTCTGCAGTCAGTCATTTTATATTCTACCTCATGATTTTTTAAACAAATAGAAAATGCTATAAAAGTTATTTGCATAATTTAGTCACATATCAAACATAACAGTGTCCTTTTTCTATGTCTACATAGTTTTATCTTTGAGAATATCATGCCATTTTCAGTTACAAATTACTTTATATATACATAATATACTGCCTTTCTTTGGTATGTTTAAAATTTATATAATTTCAGTTGTTGTTTATTTTGTTTTGTCATTGAAATGGATTCATTTTGTGTTATTCCAAGAAATATACTTAACTTGTGGATCATTTATATGTCTCCGATGTAGTTAGCTACTCTGATGTTTAAACAGTTTGTCTCATTTGATAGGTTTTTTCCTATCATAAATGTTTAAATTACTTTGCTTAATTCTTACTGGGATTTCTCGTTTTCCCTTGTGAATGGATTTCCCAGCTCAGTAGTACACTTTAGGCCAATTCTAACCTCATAGCTGAGAATATTATTTTCTCACAATTGCACACATTTTTCATATTTCACACAAACCCAATTATTTATCGCATATATTCATATGTTTATAATTAATTTTAAATTAGCTGCTTCTTGTCTTACTGGTATAATGATCACTTTCAGCACTCAGAATATCAAAATAAATGATCATTGCAGTATATCACAATATTTCTCATATTTTATAGTTTTATTCCTCCTGCCTTTGACCTTCTGTTCAACCATAAATATATCCCAACCTCCTTAACCAAATCTTGAACTATAAGAAATTGTTAATGATAAAACAAACAATTAAAAAGCGAAGAACAAAAAGACATTTTTGCCCCTACTCTTCTTGTGTGGTAACTTTTTTTCTGTTCTTCCAGAGAAAATTAAAATATTCTAACAAGTGCATTCTTGCCTCTACTTAGAAAAGCATTTTTTGCAGGTAATAGAGGGATACTGTTCAGTAATTCTGAATTTAATTTCTAATTTTAATAACCCAACACCACCACAGTGCCCAGATAATAACAGCCCTCAGAAATATTAAAGGAACAATTGCTTTCTTATCCAGACCCGGGATTGTACTGCAAGTACTTTATATCATTTTCTGTAATTTTCACATAACTTCTCTACTATAATTATCCCCATTTTTCAGATGAAGAGATTGAGACTCAGAATATGACATCTGAGGTAGCTAAACCGGAAATTAAACCCAAGTCTTTCAATTTCCAAAGCATGTGCTCCTCCAATACACCATGCCGCAAATCTCTGTGTATCTCAATTTGGACCAAAGTCAAAAGGACACTTGAACAATTTTTTTTTGATGCCCAAGTTATGTTTTGTTTTGTTTTAGAAAATATGTACAGGGGCCAGCCTTGTGGCACAAGCAGTTAAGTGTGCGCACTCTGCTGCAGCGGCCCAGGGTTCGCCGGTTCGGATCCTGGGCGTGCACTGATGCACCGCTTGGCAAGCCAACTGTAGTGGCGTCCCATATAAAGTAGAGGAAGATGGGCACGGATGTCAGCCCAGGGCCAGTCTTCCTCAGCAAAAAAAGAGGAGGATTGGTAGATGTTACCACAGTGCTGATCTCCTCACAAAAAAAGAAAGAAAATATGTACATATTTTTCCTATTCTGTTCAACTTCAGTTGTCTTTTTCACTTTAAAGTTGCTAAAGACAACAGAGGTGGAAAATGCTGAAAAAGGGACAATACTGTTAAAATCTCCTCAAATAAAAGTATAATTTGTAGCTTGCAAACAATTTTGTTGAGATATTGCTGCCTTTTCTTTGTCTCACCTTCTTTTGCATTTCATCCACGATTAAAATCACGACAAAATTGTGTAGGGCCCACTCCCATGACTCTTTCCACCTTAACCCAAACCAGTAAGCACTGCAATTTCTTTTCAAAATGTGCTATTAGGTGAGAGAGATAGTTTGACTTTTCAGATCAAAAGACATGCTAAAAAGAGGAAATCTTGGAGGTGTTTTATTGAGCGTCCAAACCCTTGGAGTTTTTCTGCCACTTGCTTTGTGTCTTTCTACAAGTTTCCTCGTATTTCATATTTTCTTCCAAGATCTTTTATAGTTTGTAATCTGTCCCAGGAGCAGGTTTAAATGACAGGCCTCATGGAATATGTTTTTAAGATCTAAAGAAGGAAAGAATGAATACTTTCCAAAGGAAAAAAGTATTTACTTGGAAAGAGAAATTCTCTAAAGCACATATCCACCATGAGTAGTTCCACTTTTTACTATTCCTTCAGCTCCGCTGTGTAGACTTACCAGGCCACATTAACTGGTGAAGGGAGACTTTGGGAAAAAGCAAAGGAGCAGAGCAGATGATCTTAAGATGCAGAAGAAAAAGAAGAAACTACATGAAAGCAATATGACATTCCTGTTAAGTGTGAAAAGAGACCCCAACCTAGTAGATATAATACAGATATTAACAATAGGGACTTTAGGTGTCAGCCCTCGGGCATCAAACCCTCTAGTAGAAAAAACACTCAAAGAAGAGAACCCTTTCTTTTGAGGAAAGAAAGCTTCTTAAAAAACACAATGCACTCTCCTCAGAATAAAATATGACTGAAATTGTGATGATCTGATAAAGCCTCTAAGTATGGTATAAGTCTATAAAGTTCCCTAAAATGCTGGGTTTATTCTAACTACCATCCAAGGTGAATCAACGTGGGAAAGTGGTGCTAGTTATTCAGTCACTTTGTTAATGATATTGAGAATGTAAGAAACCAAAGTCTTTCTGGAGTCCTGAGACTATTTTCAGGTAAAATAAACCGAAGCAAAACAGAAACATGGTCTTTAGAAAGTCAAGGAAAATAACAAATTTTAAAATCGTACTTTCCAATTAAAATTAAAAATATAATTTTAAAGCAAGTAAAATGGATCAAAACTGGCATCTCAAAATTTTAGAATGTTCCTAAATTTTTGAAGTGTTTTGTTTTCAGAATGCCAGAACAAGCCCTTTCTGAGAAAACAAATGCTAAAATGGAAATCTGGAATCTTCGTTAAAAAAAAGCGCACATGATAATAAAGTGCATGATAATATGAATAAAAAGTAGTATTCAAATAAACTTTAAAATCTTTCATTACACTTGTGTATAGTCCCCTTTACAACAACAAAAGCATTTTGCAGATGAATTCCTGCAGCTGGTGGTTGTGAAGACAGTGTATTTCAGAGATGTGTTTTCATTAGTTACAAATTGTGACACTATTTCAAAGAGAGGAAACTCCAAAGTACTTCTTCCGGAATGGATCCTCCATTCCCCCAGGTCAGTTTCCTAAGGACAAAAATAAATAAATAAATGTCCACTTGCAGAATTCTTGTTCGACTCTCTCTTGTTCACATCTCCCTGCCCCCACCATTTATACAGTTGTCTGAGTTCAAGACTGGGGAAACAATAAAAACTCTGCATTCTATATAATCATCTCTCACCCTCACAATCAATTCAGTAATCAAGTATCCTCTAGCCTAAATTCTTAATATCTCTTTATATTGCCCACTTTCATTCAACCCTATTGCCACTACTTGGTTCTGATCTATGTTTTCTCTAATTTATGGGGCATAAGTAGCCTCCTAACTGACAGTTATACCTTAATCTTTTAGCAGAATAAATATTTATTGAGTAGCTACAACACTGATAGATAAAGACATTGTTCACATGGAGTTTACAATGTACTAGGAAAAATAAACTATATAATATAACTATAAGTCTTACTGGTAACTGGACAGCCAGGTTTTACAGGAACATATAGAAAGGGAATTGAATCTTGAATGAAAGTCATGAAAAGTCAGAGATTCAATGTTTATTCTGAAACTTAAGCAATGAGGATGCATTGGCCAAGGGTTGAACGGTTAAAGAATGCTACAAACTGATGGCATAGCCTGGGAAAAATTTGGGAGTAAGAGAGGATATTTAAAAAACTAAATGCTATTGAGTATTGCTGAAAATTTATGGAAGAAGGAGATGGTAAGGATAGAGGCACCAAATGAGATGGAGTATTAGGCAAGAGCACAGTGCTTGAGGGCTTTTTCCCAAAATTAAAGAGAAACTACCAAAGGGCTATAAGCAGCTGAGTGAAATGATGTTTGCAATGAGGCTAATGAATAAGAGAAAAATAATACTGGAGTCAGGCAGAAAGTGAACAGGGTTTGACATCTGCGAAAGAAATCTAAAGGGTATGACAATGGACACAGAGAAGAGTAGACAAATATATATATATATATGGTATAATTCTGACAGGTCTTAAGGATTGTTGCATGCAGAGATTAAGGGAGGGGAGAAGAGTGACGATGACTCTCAGGTTCTTGTTTGGTCAATTTGGGTTAAAGTGACGCCGTTTACTAAAATAGGAAACACTGGGAAAATAATTGGTTTGATGGAAAGTATGATGAGTTTGATTTACTTTTTACATTGTCTTTGAGGTACCTGGGGAGAAAGCAAGAGGAAATATTCAGTAGGTAATTTTATATTTGGATCTAGAGTGCAGAAGAAAAAGAGTTAAATGAAGATGCAGATTTGATAATGGTATGTAGCTAATAATTCAGGCTTTGAGAGGAAATGAGATCTTACGAAAGATTGTGAGTGATCTTTATCTGTTTTTGTGCTTACTACAAATTCCTATTGCTTATCTGCCTCTATAGCACTGAGCACTCTCAATTATTACTTTCTTCTTACTATCACATATATGACATCAGTTCTAATGGCAGGAATAATGCCTTGTTCATTTCTGTGCCACCACAATTTAGTACCACGTCTGGAAATATTTGTTAAATGGGTAGGTGAATACATGATTGAGTGAATGAATGAATGAATAGATAAATGAAAATAACTTCAGTTGGAACTCTGAACTCTCTTCTAAACTCCAAAATTATCCACCTATAGGATCTGAATTACCAGGAGTCTTTTCCCAATCCCTATCCATGGCACCCATAAGCCCTCTGCATCCCTGGTAGAACACAGAACTATGGTTTCTAAATCTAGCTGCATGGTATAATCACCTGAGTATCCTATTCCTGGATATCTCCCTATACCTGCTGAATCAGAATTTTGAGGATGAAGTTGAACAGTCACTCAGATGATTCTTATGCAATGAGCCTGAAATTGGTCCATCTGTGAGAATGACCAACATAGGAGAACAATCATTCTGGTTCTCAAAATTATAGAAGACTTCCTGATTAGCTCTATTATGTCAAAGAAAGACTGTGAGCAGGTACTTCAGACACCCAAACTTCATAATGATTAGATTTTGCATTTTAAGTAGAAAAAATGTTATGGCAAAACTTCCCAAGGTAAAATGGATCACACATTTTCACCAGATGGCCTTACTTAGCAAAAAGAAATGCTAAAGAATTGTAACAGTGTCTAACCTGAAAAACTAAGTACAGAAATTTTGACCACTCAGCCATGTGTTCAGTACAACTCTTATTTAGTGTTCTTTTAAATGTTACACAATAGTCTCTATTTTAAAACATTCATAAGCAACCCATTTTGCACGAAAACATCTGTCTTTCCTCCTAGGAAACATAAGACACTTCATAATTTTATTTCAACCTACCTTTTACACTTTATTTTCCACCATTTGGCAACATACTCCCTATGTTCTAGTCAAAAAAAAAATATCTCTTTTGCAATCCCTTAAACAAGCTGTGTTCATTCTCACGTCCCGGATGTTCTTCTGCCTGGTATGCCCTTGACCTATTCTCCATTTAGAAAATTCCTACTCACATTCAAAACCCAAATTCAAAGACCTCCTCATTATTGACACCCTCTCAATACCCCGAAGCAGAGTTATTTGCTTCAAGTTCTGTTTGCAAAGTTATGTTTTTACGATTTATTTAATAGCATACCCCTACTCAACTGTAATGAGTTATTTATATATCTCTCACACCATCTTTTGAGTTCCTCTGGGCTTTATTTTTACTTTGATCTCTGGCCCATAAACACAGTGCTTGTGGCATAATAGGCGCTCAACAAATGTTGGCTAAGTGACTAAAGACACCTTCCAGCTCCAATATTCTGTAAGTCTTTAATTTAAAATGACGTCAGATTACCCCTTCTTTCCTAACTTAGTTTCTAGTACTGTAGAGTATGCGCTCAATATACAAAGGTCTGTAGCCTATAAGCTTGGTGTTCTTACTGGACCTCATGCATACAGTCACCCCCTCTTATAATTTTATCTGGCATACAACCGTAGGACGTGTTTTTTAAAAAAAATCAACCCCCATCTATTTGAAAACTTCTAGAAGCTTTCCATTCCTATTGCAGCAGGTTCAATCTTTTCTCCCTGATTTTTTAAATACCTTCTGCCTTACTTAACCTATTCCAAACTGCCTTTTCCACTCTTGGTCTTCATCTTCAGTTGTATTCATGTCATTATCTGCCGTGATCCGTAGAACCTAGGCATATTCCAATGCCTTATGATAATTTCCTCATTGGAGGTCAAAGAGGCAAGGACTATCATGATAAGATACCAAATGAATAGAAAAATGACAAGGCTTGGTTCCATGGGGCTGGGAAAATTACTACTTGGGACAAAATAATTCTGGGAACTGAAGGGATCAGCTCAGTCAGCTTTGTTTACTAAAGACTCAAATCAATGTCTTGTCTTTATCTGAGTTCTGGTTACGTTTAGAAAAAAGTATATAAATACAGTAAGTGAGCAGGGCTCCTATCTGAGATGTGTCTGGGTCCTAAGTACAGCACTTGGGGGAGTGGTAAGCTTTGGTAGATGTTTGTTGATTGATGACTTGATAGCTCTGGTTCAGCCTCGCCATCAGAAGTCCAGATTTTTTAACAAGCTTCTCAAAGCTTTCATTCCCAAAGAAGAAACTAAAGAAAACCAGATGACAAGAATTTCAAATTGTAAAATGTTCTGGTTGTCAAATTTAAATAGGGGTATCCCATGCAACAGAGAGGCTGGCTGGTGCCAATTTCACATTTTGTTCTTTGGTGTCTGCACAAAGCCTGTTCTGCCAGTGAGCTGACAGTTCGAGAGCCCTCCAGGTTTCACAGGCACATGAGAACATTCTACTTTTCATAGTGTTCCTGCATTACGTAGGGAAGGACTATATTCACAATAAAACTGTTATGATTAATCATCAGTGGAGAGAGTCTTTCATTTTCTGGGTGCCCAAGTTACAGTCTGGTAGAGTCAACACTCCCTCTCACATAGATCATGTGTTGAAATGAGAAAACTATCACCTAATATGGCCAGAGAGATGAAGGGAGTTAGCCCAGCTGACCACAGGAGACACCTTTAATTCAAAACCTAAACCATGAACACGGTGATTGTGATCAAGGAGCTTTACAGCACATAAGGGACTCAAAAAGCATATTAATCCACCTCCAGCAACACTGCCAATTTAAAAGAATGATTAACCTTCTCTCCCACTTGATTCAACCTGGCATGTGTATTATACCACTCTAAATGCTAGCAGACTCTATGCTTACGGCTTACATTAGGCAGCATTTAGTATCCATGAAAGCTTTCCTCAAGAAGTAATTACTTTTGAGACCACAAATATTTCAGATGGGAAAAGAGAAAAAGAAAAGAGGCGCAAGTAAAGGGAACTAGGAAAAAATAAGAAAATACACAAAAATACAGCATGTTGATTCAAAAAGGTAATTTAAAGGTGAGTTAAACAATACTGGATGAGCATTTGTTCTGTTTCTGCTTTAAGTAAAGCACTCCGTTCTGTCTGTTAGGTGTTGTACTTGTTTGTTACCTAGTGTGTGTTAGAAGCCTGTTGAAAGAGAGATTTATTCGTTCCGGTATCCTAAGCACCTAGCTGATGAACAGCACAAACAAGGGGAAGTCATGGAGTAGAAGGGACCCTGCGAAGGCTCTGGAATCCATCTCTTACTTCCGGTCTTTGAGACTCAGTCTCCTCCTCTGTGTAGTGTTCATAAAACTTAATGCAGACAGAATCCTGGGTACACAGAGTCCTCAAGATCATAGATTCTTACAAAGTAGGTATCTAATACTACTTTTCCAACATCTTCTCTCAGGAAAACAAATATATTCTGTTTGCAATGAGGCTTTCTTGTAAATTCTATACATTTCTAAAGAAATGAATATATTTAGTGAACAATTTATTTGTTTGCCATCCTGTCTTACTGTACTGACACTATTCAGGTAGGGTCAGTTGTATTGTAAGAAGTTACCTCCATGGCGTTTGACCTGCATTCCAGACCTTCCTAAAAGCATGCTTTCCGGCTCTTCCTTCCCACCCCATCCCCATTCTACTTGAAATGTTGTGGTCCTCCATTAAAATGCGAAGAACCCTGAAAAATTAAGAAGAAGCAAAATGTTGGTCATTGCAAGCTCTAGTATGACTACGTTAGAGTCTAAATTATAAGTGATGAAGCTGGGACTGGAATCCACATCTGTCTGACTTCAGAATCGGAAGTCTAGACACTACATGCTGCTGCATTGGCACTCAGATGAAGGCCGAGAGTGGAGGAGGCTCCTAATCAAAAGGGGAAAGTAAACCAAGGGCAGCGTTAATTATTTAATAATTAGCAAAGGAATGACTATGATGTTTCTACAGAACAGGATATAACATAGTGTTAAAATAAAATCCCCTAAGTGACACAGCAACATAATGCAATCTCCTTGAGCTACAACCCTTCTGAAGTCACACCATACCATTCGTCCTGCCTCACCTGGAGAGTCAAAAGAAAGAGGATACTGGTCTGCATCACACTGACATTAGATCTAGTTTTAATGACGTCTTAATCATGGACTGAAACTCCCCCAATGAAAGGGTGAGCTCTTCCCTGAAGAAACAGCGCTACAAAATAATCACGAAGGCAAGGGTGGTGGTATTAATTGTTCTAAGTGCAGGGATTTCTTCTTCGAAAAGAGGTATCAATCAGAAAGAGAAGCGACTAATAACTATTTAACAAAATTGTTTCAGAAGTAGATTTTTAAATCTACTTTTTAATTAATTAATTACTAAAATTTACTAAGTTTATTCATTTAGAGGAAATCTGTGCAAGTCCCCGAAACCAAGAGGTATTTTAACACAAGTGGTAAGATCTCTAGACACCAACCCAAGAGCTATTTCTTCCACAAATGGCCACCATCTAGTCATTTCTAACACCGAAAAGTAACTAACAAGTATCTTTAGAAAACTAGTACAAAAGGAAAACTTAACATCTTATGATATAGTTTGTTGCAGCTGATTCTTTGATCTCAGGGCCATGTATTAATTTTCCAAAGCTGGGACTGAACCCTGCCTCCAGAACATGCTCCTTGAATCGTTGCGTTGAAAATCTCCGATCTTTTATTCCTTATTGTAAACACTGCATATGTTATTAGAAGACCAAGAAAAATGCTGGTATTGACTATGAAATTATTTTTCTAGTAATGGAATTGAGGAGAACACAGCTTGCATTTTATTTGTTTTTCTACAAAAACAGGAGGTTCTTTTCCTCTCATCAATGTTAACTCTGGAGGGAAATATTTGTAGTTGTCTCACGGCTTAGTGGTGATGGATTTGCACTTTTTCACCTGCCTCTATTGTGGAAAATGGGGCACACTTTGGGCTGAGGATTCATGCTGAGGTAGGAAAAAAACAAGAAAAATATCCTCATTAACACTGTGTTTTAACTAGGTCCGCTAATGGGCTTCAGGCACTCTAAACAGCAGCAATTAGAAAATAACTTTTAATTCCACGCATTTTTTTTTTTCCAGAAAGATGAAAAGCTGAGATATGTTAACCTTGATGTTATGGTTTGGGCGAACATAAGGTTAGACTACTCCCTGTCAAAGCAGAAATCAATCTCTTACAGGGAATAAATGCTAATTAAGAAAAACAGAGTGAGCGTATTATATTAAGTATATTTGTTTCTTTCCTGAGCACTTTGGCTGCACAAGCTCTAACCACAGTTTCCGGAGTGACCATCAATGCTTCCTAAGAATGCCAAGGCGGTGCTCCATCCCATTACTGGGGTGCAGAGACCAGTCAGAATGTTGATGCGTTCCGCAATGGAGGTGGGGCTGGGGAGGTAAATGCAATCAGGGAATATTAGCTCTGTTTTGTGTGCTTTACAGAACACTATCTTCTCATGACTTCTCTATCCCTTCCTTGCCTTATACTGCTTAATATGTATAAGTTATACCAGTCTTGAAAAAGAGAAAATTGAAAATGCCAGAGACAAGATAAAACTGCTTCAATGTAGAAAGTTCTCCCTATTCAAGGTGAAGAGGATCTAGAATTACCAGGGAATATCCAGCTCCTGAAATCCCTATATGAAACAGATGCTTCCAAAATTTGCCCAACTTCTCACTGACCAGGTTATAATAATTTTAGTTATTACTCCTTAAGATTATAGTAGATAAAAAGTCTCAGTTGTATGCTAAAAATCTTTAACATTTATTGATTTTTTTTGGTTTTAGCCTTCCTTCTCCCAGGTTCCAGCTGATGGTAGAGTAACAGATACCGAGATATTAAGAGGGCAGAACTACGATGGCATGTTGAGTACGGAAAGGAAGAACCAGCAATGGTTCCTATGTATTTGTAAAATAAATCAGCGTCAAACAAAGGAATAAGCTTCCCCAAGAATAAGTTGCCAGCATGTGGTTGCTCCTATAATGAATTCAAGAAATCACTTTGAAGTTACCAGTGGCCACTGCTTCTGAAGCAGCTTTATAACTACTAGTTTACTTATGTTTGATTAATTTAAATTAGAGTAAATTATATTAGAGTTTTTTAATACAATTATTCACAAATCTTAAACAGTTTTGTAGTGTTCAGCATCTGTCTTTAAACGAAATGCTTTCCTAAGCTCAATATTAGTGTTTTTATATTGTGTAAACAGTGAAATTACTGTGGAATATACAGTAAACTTGATAGGAAACCCCAGATGTCAGCAATTTGCCGTGGAAGATTTAAAGTGGCCAATGCCATTAACCTTCATCAGGAGCAATATTGGTGGGCTAAGCCACGGGGTGCCCCCATCCGTCACATTCACCCAGGTTAATATGAGCAAGGATCAAAGGGCAGCGAGGCATGGACCTCTATGCACCGACTCCACTGGCAACAAATGGCCTAAGTAAGCTCTTTGTTATGGAAGAAAATAACCCTTTAGGAATCAGCTGGAATCCTATTTTAAGTTTTAGAGGAGGAAGGGTATTGTTTAAATTTTGATGAAATATGATTCTTAATACCTCTTAGTTGTATTGGATACATAGGATTTTGCCTAGTGAGAGATTTAACAGATTTTACAGAGGAAATTCTTTTCTATGGCATTTTTGTGGTACAGCAGATAGAAGCGAGGTCAATATTTCTTTGAAAAAACAAAGTAAAATGTTTATGGAGAGTAAGTCGTGATTCATTCTAAAAATATGCTGAGTCAAAGGAACATGAAAATTGAAGAGATGGAAAGGGAGTGACGGACTTCCCCGATACTCAACTGTGACCTTTCTTCTGGTGTCAGAACATGGTTGTATAACTCCTTTGATCCCAGTGGATTTTCCAAAAATACCAGAATCTTCAGACTTTGGTAACCCTTGATTATTGCCTCTTGCCCCCACACCAACCCTCCCACACACGTTTATTTTTTATCAGCTGCCCTCAGAGATGTTTTCTTTATATAATCATTGTAGTAGGTTGTTAGACTGTTGGCCTCCAATGCATCATGCCTCACCGTTTCCTCACCCTGTGTGGTTTTCTTCCACATTGACCTGGACTTGGTCATGTGACTTGCTTTTGCCCAATAGCATACCAAGAACTGAGGTTTGGAAAGTAATTGTGCATCAGGGCTTATCCTATGGAAATCTGCCATGTGAAGAAGCCTGGCTAGCCTAACGGAGACACCTGGCTCAGCCAACAGCCAGCACCAGTGGCCAGACATGTGAAAGCAACCAGCCCCAGTCAAACAGCCAGATGATGGCAGCCTCATGAGTGACCTGAGATGAAAGCAACAAAGATCCACCCAGCGGATCCCAGACCAAATTGCTGATTCGCAAATTTTGAGGAGATAAAATGCTTGCTGTTTTAAGCCACCAAGTTTAAGAGTGGTTCATTACATGGTAATAGATATGACTACTTCACTGTTAGATTATCTTCCCACTTTAATATATTTCCCATCAAATGAGTGTAATTTTGTTTTAAATATGAATGGCAGAGGATTCTGGGGAAATGATGATGGCTACAGAGAAGGGTTTATCTCTGAATATTCCACCACTCCCCTAAAGACAAAAAAAAAAAAGGAAAATCATCTAGGATTGCAAGACCAAAAACTCACAGACAACATCTACAAACAAGGTGTCCACATGAGCTGCAACATATAACCAGGTAGAGACAAATGAACAACAGCACAAAGATCCCCATATGGCATCCAAAAGAGTGTGAGAGGAAGTCCAGGGAAAGAAAGCCTGATTTTATCTTTCAGGAGAGCCAGAGAGTCCCATGATTGCCATCAAAAACTCACTGAGAACAGCAGTAGAAACTGGGAGTGGACATTGCAGGTTCCAATTTGCAGGTGAGTGTAAGAACGAGATGTTCTGAGGGTGCTGAAGTGTTCTCGGGTCTGTGAAACCTTGACACCTATCAAACCGAAGCACCCTCCCAGGACAGATCGTCATACTCAACAGGGACAGAAAAGAGGAGTTCCCAATAAATGGAAGTGGGAGGGCAGAGGAGGAAGATTTTAGAAATTATAAGGTCATTTTTCAATCATGTCATGAAAACAATAGAAGTGAGCGCTGGAATTTTGAAGCTAGAAAACATATTCTGATCTACCCTTCTTTCCTAAAGTAGAAACTTATTTCATTTAAAAATGAGCAACAGAAAAGTATTCCAGTCAAATCCCATAGAAAGTTAGTAGAGGAAAAAAAGGAAAAAAAGGAGGAGAAGAAAGTCCCAGCAGATTCTGAAAACATGACAAGAAAGATATGCCCACAAAACAAATGAAATCTGTTGCCTAATATTTTTTAAAAAGTACAAAGAATTTAAAAAGTGATAGAAACTAGTTTTAAAAAAACACAAAAGAGAATTAGAAAATTCACCCCAGAAATAAAGTGATTGGAAAATTGGAAATTTTGAAAAGATGAAAGAGCTCGGTAAATGATTTAAAAAATATCATTTCTTGAATGAAATTTTAAACTAGAAGGAACACAAGGCTGAATAAACACAACAGATAATTTCTCCTTGGAGAAGTGGCTGATTTCATATCCAGCATAGAAAATGAACAACATGTGCCTGTTATATCTTGTCACACCAGAGAGCTGGGAAGACTATCAAAGACTACTGTGGATCTGTCAAAAGGGAGTCAGGAGCCAACTTGAACAGGATCCATGGACCAAAAAGGGGACAATCTGTGTGCTGATAATTATAATGACCTCCACGAAAACAACAACAAAGAAATAAAATACCTAATTGATCATTTTTTGAAGATACTCTGAAGTTTTATTTTTTTCTTTTGTAAAAGTGGTAGATAAAATAAGACAAGCATTTATTCTGCCTTTCCTAATTAAACTGTAACTCAGGACAACCAAATAGTTGATGAGAGGAATAGTCCAGCTAATCAATGAAGAATAATTATATAACTAGTTGCATATTACCATTTGGTACCAGTAGTAAATTAATGGGTTTAGGCAGTGATCATTAACGGCTGCAACATCACCATAAGATGAGCAGATGCTTTATAACTCAATTTGGAATTAATCGACAACACCTATGAAGTAGACTTGGCAAAAAATCAAACCTGAATCTTGTCAGTCCTCTGGATCTATCTGCCAATTGACAGTAAATATATGGGTCAGAGGAATATGATAAATATATAAGCATGAAGGGGATGCAATCAGCACAAGACAGACAGTTAGGACACTACAGGAGGAATGCTTTGCATTCAATGACAAATAAATAATTGCAGAAAGATAAGAATAAATGGAGTTCTTTTAAACTTATAGTTTAAAGGAAATTGTGTTTGGATCATTAATCGAATAAATAATGGTTATTAAAATAAAAATACTTATATAGGACAATCAAGGAAATGTGAACTGATTGGATATTTGTTGATATTAAGAAATTATTGTTTTTTGTGATATATGATGATGACATTGTAGTTGGCATTTAGAAGGGCAGTTCTTACATTTTAGAAATATATATACTGAAATTTTTACCAAGAAAAAGAAATCTGGAATTTGCTTCAAAATTGCTGGGAATTATAGTGGTGATAGTAGGAGAGGGTATAGAGAAAATAGATTGGCTAGCAATCAGTATTTGATGAGACCAGTCCATGGAGGTTTCTACTTCTGTCTACATCCATAGATGTTTGAAGTTATCTGTACTATAACATTTTTTATAAATGTAGATGGGTTGAAATTTGCTCTCCTAAGCTCTTAGAAGGGAGAAAGCCATTCTTAAGCTAGGCCATTCTTTCTCTGGCCAAGAACTCTAGTCATAATTCTGCCTCACCTCTCCAAGTCTGGAACTCTGCCATCAGAGTCCTTTAAAAGTCTTTTAAAAGGCTCTTTAGTCTTACACAGAAGAAGACAACAAAGAGTAAAGGCTGGTGCTAGAGCTGGGGCAGATGGTGTAATATCAACATAAGACAAAACAATGTATCTTCTTCTGAAAACCAGTTGTTACTATTGTGTATACTTTTGCAGTAAAATTTCTTTTGCGCATTTTCAGAATTAAAATAAATTTACTATTTAGGTAGCATTTGAATTATCATATATTCAAAGCCCAGAAATAATCATCTAGTATCAAATGACATTAAATCTATTTTGGCCATTGTAGTGTATTCTCCAGTCTTCTTTGCTTTGTCTGTAAGGTCATGAAAAGGTGTGAGATCTACAAATCATTCACGGCAGGAATCGAAACGAGTTCTTTGTAATTTGCTTCCTCTATGCTCTACCTACTCTCAGGAACCTCTGCTCTCGAACTCATGTATTTATGTAATCCATCAGATTATTGTATATGCCACACCTTTCCAACTAAACCACAAGGGCGAAAACCCTTTAAATCCTTAAAATCCTTTAAGGGCGAAAACCAGTATTATCAATGTTGAATTCACCTTTGGTCTCCTCTTCCCCGTTACCAGTGCTTTCAAAATTTGTATTGCTTAGTATATATTTGACCATTAAAAATTATGGAAACAACTCTATTTTAACTAAATAATAATAATGATACTAATACTATGACTAAAATACATGAAATAGAGTACAAATAGGAGAATGGAGACAGCAAGGGAAATCCCAGACTATAACATGAATTATCCCAAAAGGCATTGGCCAATCTGTTGATTGTAAACAGGTACTTGTGAACTGGTCACCATTTAAATTTATAATTGAAAGAAGGGTTTTAAATTTTATTACCAAAAAAAAGAATATTTTTTATACCTAAAATTTTTGAGCTCAACTAACCTATAGTTTTAATAGAATTAGATGAGATATAAAGTATTCATTCAGATTCCTAAATGATCCATTCCTTATTTTTCTTTACGAAACAACAAATTAAAACTATTATAATTTGTCAAGAATTCACAAGTCTCTCCTTCCTTTATTTTCTAAGCTGTGATATCATTATGAAATCAAGTCATTTTGTAGAATTTAACAATTTTAAAATCCCTCATCAATGTTACTTCACTAGGACAAAATAAGATCAAAGTTAGAAAACCACTGGCTATGTGCTGAGAAATGACCCTTCAGTGATTCACTCAAGGTGGACTAGTGTTCAGACTATACCAGAACTGGGATTTGAATTCCAAAGTGGACCACCAAATCACAGCTTATCTCCTCTCTTTAAAGCCATTGGAAATGAACCTGCTGCCTGATCTTTGAGATTCTGCAAAGAGACTATACGTATTTAGATCCTTTGTCTCTTTTAGCTTCCCTAGCCCCTTTTTCTAGTTTCGAGAATGGCGATTCCCCGATAAGCACAATGGGTACAAATGGTGTGGTTAAAAGGACAATGTAGTCCACTCTGTGGCCAAGTTACTCACAGGATACACATGTTGGCTTACACAGTTGTTAGTTTCTCAAGGGCTTTATTTTGAGGAGTCTTGGCTTAAACAAACAGCCCTGTCGGCAGCCTGCAATAACTCTGTGGAAATCTAATTGCATATGAAACATGTCTATGAAACCTTTTACTCAATCTTAGACACAGAATTTTACTGCTTCTTTAAGCCTGGAAAAATATATTCAGATAAAAAAGGAAGAAAGAGAAAATTTTGTATAATACTTCATGCCTTATTCACCACCTAGCACCTATTTTTTTCCCTATTTCATCAACACAGGGTATATTCTGTAATAAAGAATTTTTTTGGCCATCCATAGCCTTAACCACTCGGCCAGCTACAAGAATATTTTTAAATTATTAGATCAAATATTTAAATGTATGAAATCTTTGTATTGATTAAAGTCCCTCAAATATACTTATCTTTCCATCACTTTCTAAAGTAAAGTAAAAGGTACAGTTTTACTTTTTTCTTAAGATTCAATGTTTATGGATATTAATTATTATACTATATTGAAACCCAGATATGTTTTTAGGAGACTTTTGAGATATACTGAGCTATTTATTCCCACACTAAATGGCACTTCTTTCTCTTTTGCTTTCTGCTTGTATTTTTCCTGCTGCAATTATATCCTACAGAGGCAGCTACAAGTCATTGCTTGATTTGAGCCTGGTTGTATATTCTCTCTCCTACAGAATAATAAGAATGGGTTTCAGGATGACTGTTAGCCTTCAGAAGCCTCCTTTTCCACTCATTCCCACTTCATATCTATGGTGAGGTATCTAAAACAGATGATTAAACTCTGTCCTAGGGAGATATGAATCAATTATTTGATTTATTTGACTCATGTCCAAGGCAGCTACTCCCAAAATATGTCATTTCTGCCTGTGGGGGTGTAGCCTATTCTACAATCAGGATCCACCGCCACCATCGGGGATTTTTCTCCATGGTAACAGCACCCAAATTTTGTCTGTTGTTACCTTAGCCACTTGCAGGAACTGAGTTTTCATTATTATACTGTCCATTGACAAATTAGCCAGAGAAAATGTGGTGTATATATACATACGATGGTATATTATTCAGCCATAGAAACGAAGGAAATCTTGCCATTTACAACATTGATGAAACTTGAGGGCATTATGCTAAGTGACATAAGTCAGAGAAAGAAAGACAATACTGTATAATCTCACATATATGTGGAATCTAAACAAGCTGAAATCATAGAAACAGAATGTAGACTGGTGGTTACTGGGGGCTTGGGGTGGAAGGAATGGTAAGATGTTGCTCAAAGGGTACAAACTTCCAGTTATAAGATGAATAAGTTCTGGGAATCTAATGTACAACATGTGACTATCGTTAATTCTTCATTGCATAGTTGAAATTTGCTAAGAGGGTAAATCTCAAATGTTCTCCCCACAGACACAAAGGGTAAATATGTGAGGCGACGGATGTGTTAACTAACCTTATTGTGGGAATCATTTTGCAATATGTATACATGGATCAAATCATCACATTGTATATCTTAAACTTACACAAGGTTATATGTCAATTATATCTGATTAAAGCTGGCAAATCAAAGAGTCAAATGGAGCAGGGTGAGGCTGGTGGAGAAAAGCCACTTCCCTGAGTGGTACTGAGGTGGGCAGAGAACTGGGGGCCTGGGCCAGCACTGCTGGGCAGGCTCTGTCCCCATCTGCAGGGAGAGGGGGCTGCACAGGTGTGATCCTTACTGTAGAGTGTAGGCAACCTCAGGCAGCTTTTCAAAGTTAGATGCTGTGCCGGCCCCGTGGCTTAGCAGTTAAGTGCCCGCACTCTGCTACTGGTGGCCCGGGTTCGAATCCCGGGCGCACACCAACGCACCGCTTCTCCGGCCATGCTGAGGCCGCATCCCACATACAGCAACTAGAAGGATGTGCAATTATGACATACAACTATCTACTGGGGCTTTGGGGAAAAAAAGGAGGAGGATTGGCAATAGATCTTAGCTCAGAGCCAGTCTTCCTCAGCAGAAAGAGGAAGATTGGCATGGTTGTGAGCGCAGGGCTGATCTTCCTCACAAAAAAAAAAAAAGAAAACAAAGTTAGATGCTGAAAAGCAATAAATGAAATTTCAAGAAAGAATAACATAAATGCCTTTAATCTACTTATGGTCCTCTTGGCAACTTTTTCCGTCTAAATGCTATTCTCAGAAGTTCTCAAATCAGGATAATTAACATGGAACAGTAGTGTCCAAACTTTTCACCATCAACCCCTACATCAAACAGAAGTTGAAATATTATGACCCCCAGTAAATAAAGCATCTTTTATTTTTTTTTCTTGCTGGGAAAGTTTCGCCCTGAGCTAACATCTGTTGCCAATCTTCCTCTCTTTTTTTTTTTTCATCCCCAAAGCACCAGTACATAGTTGTATATCCTAGTTGTAGATCCTTCTAGTTCTTCTATGTGAACTGCTGCCACAGCATGGCTACTGACAGACGAGTGGTGTGGTTCCCTGCCCGGGAACTGAACCTGGGCCGCCAAAGCAGAGTGCTCCGAACTTTAACCACTAGGCCATCAGGGCTCGCTCAAGCATCTTTTAGATTTTTTATATTTATCAAGAGAATATTGAACAGTTACCTACTATGTGCCAAGGGAAAATAAAAATGATAAGACAGAAACTTTATTTTTTTTTTAATTTTTTGTTTATTGCAGTAACATTGGTTTATAACATTGTATAAATTTCAGGTGTACATCATTGTACTTCTATTTATGCATAGATTACACCACGTTCACCACCCAAATACTAATTACAACCAATCACCACACACACGTGCCGAATTATCCCTTTCGCCCTCCTCCCTCCCCCTTCTCCTCTAGTAACCACCAATCCAATCTCTGTCTCTATGAGTTTGTTTATTATTGTTGTTATCTACTACTTAATGAAGGAAATCATATGATATTTGACCTTTTCCCTCTGATTTATTTCACTTTGCATTATACCCTCAATGTCCATCCATGTTGTCACAAATGGCTGGATTTCATGCTTTCTTATGGCTGAGTAGTATTCCATCGTGTATATATACCACAGCTTCTTTATCCTTTCGTCCCTTGACGGGGACTTAGGTTGCTTCCAAGTCTTGGCTATTGTGAATAACGCTGCAATGAACACAGGGGTGCCTGTATCTTTACACATTGGTGTTTTCAAGTTCTTTGGATAAATACCCAACAGTGGCATAGCTGGATCATATGGTAGTTCTATCCTTGATTTTTTGAGGAATCTCCATACTGTTTTCCGTAGTGGCTGCACCAGTTTGCACTCCCACCAGCAGTGTATGAGAGTTCCCTTCTCTCCACATCCTCTCCAACACTTGTTGTTTCCTGTCTTGTTAATTATAGCCATTCTGACGGGCGTGAGGTGATATCTCATTGTAGTTTTGATTTGCATTTCCCTGATAGTTAATGATTTTGAACATCTTTTCATGTGCCTGTTGGCCATCTGTATATCTTCTTTGGAGAAATGTCTGTTCAGGTCTTTTGCCCATTTTTTAATTGGGTTGGTAGTTTTTTTGTTGTTGAGATGCATCAGTTCTTTGTACATTTTGGAGATTAAGCCCTTATCAGATGTACGGTTTGCAAATATCTTCTCCCAATTGTTAGGTTGTCTTTTCGTTTTGTTGATGGTTTCCTTTGCTGTGCAGAAGCTTTTTAGTTTGATGTAGTCCCATTTGTTTATTTTTTCTATTGTTTCTCTTGCACAGTCAGACATGGTGCTTGAAAAGATGTTGCTAAGACCAATGTCAAAGAGCGTACTGCCTATGTTTTCTTCTAGAAGTTTCATAGTTTCGGGTCTTACATTCAAGTCTTTAATCCATTTTGAGTTAATTTTTGTGTACGGTGTAAGGTAAGGGTCTACTTTCATTTTTTTGCATGTGGTTGTCCAGTTTTCCCAACACCATTTGTTGTAGAGACTTTCTTTTCTACATTGTATGTTCTTGACTCCTTTGTCAAAGATTAGCTGTCCATAGATGTGTGGGTTTATTTCCGGGCTTTCGATTCTATTCCATTGATCTGTGTGTCTGTTTTTGTGCCAATACCATGCTGTTTTGGTTACTATAGCTTTGTAGTATATTTTGAAATCAGGGAGTGTGATACCTCCAGCTTTGTTCTTTTTTCTCAGGATTCCTTTACTTATTCAGGGTCTTTTGTTGTTCCAAATAAATTTTAGGATTCTTTGTTCTATTTCTGTGAAAAATGTTGTTGGAACTTTGATAGGGATTGCATTGAATCTATAGGTGGCTTTAGGACGTATGGACATCTTAACTATGTTAATTCTTCCAATCCAAGAACACGGAATATCTTTTCATTTCTTTGTGTCTTCTTCAATTTCTTTCAGAAATGTTTTATAGTTTTCCATGTACAGCTCTTTCATCTCTTTGGTTAAGTTTGTTCCTAGGAATTTTATTCTTTTTGTTGCAATTGTAAATGGGATTGTATTCTTTTTTTTTTTTTATATCAATTTTTTTTTTTTGATTTTTATTGATATTTTAATGGTTTCTAACATTGTGAAATTTTGGGTTGTACATTTTTGTTTGTCCATCACCCCATATATGACTCCCTTCGCCCCTTGTGCCCACCCCCCACCCCCACTGCCCGGGTAACCACAGTCCAGTTTTCTCTGTCCATGTGTTGGTTTATATTCCACATATGAGTGAGATCATACAGTGTTTGTCTTTCTCTTTCTGGCTTATTTCACTTAACATAATACACTCCAGGCCCATCCATGTTGTTGCAAATGGGACGATTTTGTCTTTTTTATGGCTGAGTAGTATTCCATTGTATATATATACCACATTTTCTTAATCCAATCGTCAGTCGAGGGACACTTAGGTTGCTTCCACTTCTTGGCTATGGTGAATAATGCTGCAATGAACATAGGGGTGCATAAGCCTCTTTGGATTGTTGATTTCAGGTGCGTTGGATAGATTCCCAGTAGTGGGATGGCTGGATCATAGGGCATCTCTATTTTTAATTCTTTGAGGAATCTCCATACCGTTTTCCATAGAGGCTGCACCAATTTGCATTCCCACCAGCTGTGTATGAGGGTTCCTGTTTCTCCACATCCTCTCCAACATTTGTTGTTTTTTGTCTTGGTGATTATAGCCATTCTAACGGGCGTGAGGTGGTATCTTAGTGTTGTTTTGATTTGCATTTCCCTGATGATTAGTGATGTTGAGCATCTTTTCATGTGCCTATTGGCCATCTGTATATCTTCCTTGGAGAAGTGTCTGTTCATTTCCTCTGCCCATTTTTTGATCAGGTTGTTTGTTTTTTTGTTGTTCAATTGTGTGAGTTCTTTATATATTATGGAGATCAACCCCTTGTCAGATGTATGTTTTGCAAATATTCTCTCCCAGCTGGTTGGTTGTTTGTTCATCTTGATTCTGATTTCATTTGTCTTATAAAAGCTCTTTAGTCTGATAAAGTCTCACTTGTTTATTTTTTCTTTAGTTTCCCTAGTCTGGGTAGGCATGTCATCCGAAAAGATTCCTTTAAAACCAATGTCAAATAGTGTGTTGCCTATATTTTCTTCTATGAGTTTTATAGTTTCAGGTCTCACCTTCAGGTCTTTGATCCATTTTGAGTTAATTTTTGTGAATGGCGATAGCACATGGTCCACTTTCATTCTTTTGCATGTGGCTGTCCAGTTTTCCCAACACCATTTATTGAAGAGACTTTCCTTTCTCCATTGCATGTTCTTAGCACCTTTGTCGAAAATTAGCTGTCCGTATATGTGTGGTTTTATTTCTGGGCTTTCAATTCTGTTCCATTGATCTGTGTGTCTGTTTTTGTACCAGTACCATGCTGTTTTGATTACTATTGCTTTGTAGTATGTTTTGAAGTCAGGAATTGTGATGCCTCCTGCTTTGTTCTTTTTCTTTAGGATTTCTTTAGCTATTCGGGGTCTTTTGTTGCCCCATATAAATTTTAGTATTCTTTTTTCTATTTCTGTGAAGAATGTCATTGGGATTCTGATTGGGATTGCATTGAATCTGTAGATTGCTTTAGGTAATATAGACATTTTAACTATGTTTATTCTTCCAATCCACGTGCATGGGATATCTTTCCATTTCTTTATGTCATCGTAGATTTCCCTCAATAATGTCTTGTAGTTCTCATTGTATAGGTCCTTCACCTCCTTGGTAAGATTTATTCCTAGGTATTTTATTCTTTTTGATGCAATTGTAAATGGTATTATCTTTTTGAGCTCTCTTTCTGTTAGTTCATTATTAGCATATAGAAATGCAACTGATTTTTGTAGATTGATTTTGTACCCTGCAACTTTGCTGTAGTTGTTGATTGTTTCTAACAGTTTTCCAACAGATTCTTTAGGGTTTTCTATATATACAATCATGTCATCTGCAAATAGTGAGAGTTTCACTTCTTCGTTACCTATTTGGATTCCTTTTATTCCTTTTTCTTGCCTAATTGCTCTGGCCAAAACCTCCAGTACTATGTTGAACAGGAGTGGTGAGAGTGGGCAGCCCTGCCTCGTTCCTGTTCTCAGAGGAATGGCTTTCAGTCTTTCCCCATTGAGTATGATGTTAGCTGTGGGTTTGTCATATATGGCCTTTATTATGTTGAGGTACTTTCCTTCTATTCCCATTTTATTGAGAGTTTTTATCATAAATGGATGTTGTATCTTGTCAAATGCCTTCTCTGCGTCTATTGAGATGATCATGTGGTTTTTATTCTTTGTTTTGTTGATGTGATGTATCACGTTGATTGATTTGCGGATGTTGAACCATCCCTACGTCTCTGGTATAAATCCCACTTGATCATGGTGTATGATCTTTTTAATATATTGTTGTATTCGGTTTGCCAATATTTTGTTGAGGATTTTTGCATCAATGTTCATCAGCGATATTGGCCTGTAATTTTCTTTCTTTCTATTGTCTTTGTCCGGTTTCGGTATCAGGGTGATGTTGGCCTCATAGAATGATTCAGGAAGTGTTCCATCTTCCTCTATATTTGGAATAGTTTGAGGAGGATGGGTATTAAATCTTCTTTGAATGTTTGGTAAAATTCACTGGAGAAGCCATCTGGTCCTGGACTTTTATTTTTTGGGAGGTTTTTGATTACTATTTCAATCTCTTTACTTGTGATTGGTCTATTCAGATTCTCCATTTCTTCTTGGTTCAATTTTGGGAGGTTGTATAAGTCTAAGAATTTATCCATTTCTTCTAGATTGTCCAATTTGTTGGCATATAATTTCTCATAGTATTCTCTTATAATCCTCTGTATTTCCATGGTATTCGTTGTAATTTCTCCTCTTTCATTTCTAATTTTATTTACTTGAGCCTTTTCTCTTTTTTTCTTAGTTAGCCTGGCTAAGGGTTTGTCTATTTTGTTTATCTTCTCGAAGAACCAACTCTTTGTTTCATTAATCCTTTCTACTGTTTTTTTGGTCTCAATATCATTTATTTCTGCTCTGATTTTTATTATTTCTCTCCTTCTGCTGGCTTTGGGCTTTGTTTGTTCTTCTTTTTCTAGTTCTGTTAGGTGTAATTTAAGGTTGCCTATTAGGGCTTTTTCTTGTTTGTTAAGGTGGGCTTGTATCGCTATGAGTTTCCCTCTCAGGACCGCTTTTGCTGCGTCCCATATGGTTTGATATGGCATGTTATCATTTTCCTTTGTTTCCAGATAGTTTTTGATTTCTCCTTTAATTTCATCAATGATCCATTGGTTGTTCAGTAGCATGTTGTTTAATCTCCACATTTTTGTCACTTTCCCAGTTTTTTTTTCCTGGTTCATTTCCAGTTTCATAGCCTTATGGTCTGAAAAGATGCTTGTTATGATTTCAATCTTCTTAAATTTATTGAGGCTTGCTTTGTTTCCCAACATATGGTCTATCCTAGAGAATGTTCCATGCGCGCTTGAGAAGAATGTGTAGTCAGCTGTTTTTGGGTGGAGTGCTCTGTATATGTCTACTAGGTCCATCTCGTCCAGTTTTTCGTTTAAGTCTAATATTTCTTTATTAACTTTTTGTCTGGATGATCTATCCATTGCTGTAAGTGGGGTGTTAAGATCCCCTACTATTATTGTGTTGTTGTTGATTTCTCCTTTTAGGTTTGTTAATAGTTGTTTTATGTACATTGGTGCTCCTATGTTGGGTGCATATATATTTATAAGTGATATGTCTTCTTGATGGAGTGTCCCTTTTATCATTATATATTTCCCTTCTTTGTCTTTCTTAACCTGTTTTATCTTGAAGTCTACTTTGTCTGATATGAGTATGGCAACACCTGCTTTCTTTTGTTTGCCATTAGCTTGGAGTACTGTCTTCCATCCTTTCACTCTGAGCCTGTGCTTGTCTTTAGTGCTAAGATGTGTTTCCTGAAGGCAGCATATTGTTGGGTCTTGCTTTTTAATCCATCCTGCCACTCTGTATCTTTTGATTGGAGAGTTCAATCTATTTACATTTAGGGTAATTATTGAAATATGAGGGTTGAATGTTGCTGTTTTGTCACTTATTTTCTGGTTCTTTTGCATTTCCTTTGTTTCTTGTCCCATTTGTTTTGGACTGCCAATTCAGTTTGGTTTTTCTGTCTTATGATTCTTCTAGTTTTCTCTTTGTTTATCATATGTGGTTTTAATTTGATTATTTGTTTAGTGGTTACCTTGAGGTTTGGGCGAAAAATCTTGTGTATGAGATAGTCCATTATCTGATAGCCTCCTATTTCCTTATACTAAGTCAATTCGGTCACTTTCCTCTTCCCCTCCTAAGCTGCTCTTGTTATACCTTATTCTATCTTGTGTTGTGGCTGTGTGTTTACAGTGATGAGGTTAAATTTATTTTTGGTGAATTTCTTCCTTTGATCTTTGAGTTTAGTATTTAAGTGGTTGCTAACCTATTCCGGTAAAGATCTACTATTTCTCTGATTTTGTCTACCTACTTTTCTCCTTACTCCAAGCTTTGTGTTCCCTTTCTCTTCTTGTTTTCAGGCCTGAGGGCCTTCTTGAGTATTTCTTGTAGTGGCGGTATCGTGGCCATGAACTCCCTTAGCTTTTGTTTATCTGGGAGAGTTACTATTTCTCCATCATATTTGAAGGATATTTTTGCTGGATAGAGTATTCTTGGCTGAAAGTTTTTGTCTTTTAGTATTTTGAATATATCATTCCAGTCTCTTCTAGCCTGAAAAGTTTCTGTTGAGAAATCCGCTGAGAGCCTGATGGGAGTTCCTTTGTACGTTATTTTTTGTTTTTGTCTAGCTGCCCTTAATATTGTTTCTTTGTCGTTGACCCTGGCTAGCCTTACCACTAGGTGTCGTGGTGAAGGCCTTTGTCTGTTAATATATATAGGAGTCCTGTTGGCTTCGCTTACTGGTATTTCCTGCTCCTTCCCCAGATTTGGGAAATTTTCAGCTATTATTTCCTTGAATAGGCTCTCTGTTCCTCTTTCCCTCTCCTCTCCCTCAGGAATACCTATAATTCTTATGTTACATTTTCTAATAGAGTCCGATATTTCTCGGAGTCTTTCTTCATTTCTTTTTAGTCTTAGTTCTCTCTCTTCTTCCATCTGGAGTATATCTGTATTCCTATCCTCTAAAGTACTAATTCTTTCCTCCATATTGTCAGCTCTGTTCTTTAAAGATTCCAGATTCTCCTTTATCTCCTCCATTGTGTTCTTCATCTCCATCAGCACTGATAGGTTTTTCTTTATGATTTCAATCTCTTTTGTGAAGAAACTCCTAATCTCATTGAATTGTTTGTCTGTGTTGTCTCGTATTTCGTTGAGTGTTTTTATGATAGCTATTTTGAAATCTCTGTCATTTAGTTTATGGATTTCTGTGTCTTCGGGGTTGATTTCTGGGTGCTTGTCATTTTGTTTCTGGTCTGGTGATTTCATATATTTTTGCATTGTGGTTCCTGTGTTGGTTTTGATTTTCCTCATCCTGGAAGTCTCTGGTTGCAATTTCCACCTGCCGCCACTGTGTGGTGGTAAAGGGCTGTGTAGTCTAAGCCCCCTGCGCTCTGCCCCAGTTTTTCTGCTGCGATCCTCAGTTTTGTTTTGTTTTGTTTTGTTTCTTTTCCCCACTGCGATCCACGGGTCCAGTCCAGTTTATTCAGGTCTGCCTCGGACCGCTATATCTGGTCGAGCTGCAGACTCCGGGTTGCGGGGAGGGGGGAGCTCTCTCTTTTGCCCTCTGGGTCCCTGACGTGGGAGGCTTCTCGTTTGCCCCTCTTTATCCGCTCTCTGGGTTGCTCAGATGTTGATGGTAGCCCTGTGGCTCCTCTGAGCCCTCTGTGCGGGAGTTTCCCACTGGCTGAGAGAGCCCGAAGAGCTACAGTTTCCCGCCGAGGGCCGCCCCTCCCCCCTCTCTGGGAGCCGCGCGGACCGGATCGCTGATCTGATGGGGAGGGAGCGGAGTTCTCCTTACCTCTCCCCACTTCCTCCGGGGGCCCAGCACGTTCCGCTCTCAGATGTGCGGCAGTGTGGATCCCTCCGCTCCAGCTTTTGACTGTCTGGGATTCAGTTGTTGGTCTGTGGCTGTTACTTTTGTTGTATTTTGTGGGGGAAGAATTCACGGGAAAGCTCACTCCGCCATGATGCTGACGTCACTCTCCGGGATTGTATTCTTAATTTCTTTTTCTGCTACTTCATTGTTAGTGTATAGAAATGCAACTGATTTTTGTATGTTGATTTTGTATCCTGCAACTTTACCATATTCGTTTGTTACTTCTAAAAGTTTTCTGGTGGATTCTTTATGGTTTTCGATATATAAAATCATGTCATCTGCAAATAGTGACAGTTTCACTTCTTCCTTTCCAATTTGGACCCCTTTTATTTCTTTCTCTTGCCTGATTGCTCTGGCTAGGACTTCCAGTACTATGTTAAATAAGAGTGGTGACAGTGGGAATCCTTGTGTGGTTCCTGTTCTTAGAGGGATATCTTTCAGTTTTTCACAATTGAGGATGATAATAGATGTGGGTTTCTCATATATGGTCTTTATTATGTTGAGGTACTTTCCTTCTATAACCATTTTATTCAGAGTTTTTATCATAAATGGATGCTGTATCTTGTCAAATGCTTTCTCTGCATCTATTGAGATGATCATGTGATTTTTATTCTCCATTTTATTAATGTGGTTTATCACGTTGATTGATTTGCAAATGTTAAACCATCCTTGCATACCTGGAATAAATCCCACTTGATCATGGTGTATAATCTTTCTAACGTATTGTTGTATGCGATTTCCTAGTATTTTGTTGAGGATTTTTGCATCGATATTCATCAGTGATATTGGCCTGTAGTTTTCTTTTTTTTGTGTTGTCCTTGTCTGGTTTTGGTATCAGGGTAACGTTGGCTTCATAGAATGAGTTAGGGAGCTTCCCCCTCTCCTCAATTTTTTGGAAATAGGTATTAAGTCTTCTTTGAATGTTTGGTAGAATTCACCAGGGAAGCCATCTGGTCCTGGACTTTTATTTTTGGGGAGGTTTTTGATTACTGTTTCGATCTCCTTACTGGTGATTGGTCTATTCAAATTCTCTACTTCCTCTTGATCCAGTTTTGGAAGGTTGTATGATTCTAAGAATTTATCCATTTCTTCCAGATTGTCGAATTGGTTGGCATATAGCTTTTCATAGTATTCTCTTATAATCTTTTGTATTTCTGAGGTGTCTGTTGTAATTTCTCCTTTTTCATTTCTGATTTTACTTATTTGTGCCTTCTCTCTTTTTTTCTTGGTGAGTCTAGCTAAAGGTTTGTCAATTTTGTTGATCTTTTCAAAGAACCAGCTCTTGGTTTTATTGATTTTTTCTTTTGTTTTTTTCGTCTCTATTTCATTTATTTCTGCTCTGATTTTTATTATTTCCCTTCTTCTACTGACTGTGGGCTTGGTTTGTTTTTCTTTTTCCAGTTCTTTTAGGTGCATTGTTAGATTGTTTATTTGAGATTTTTCTTGTTTGTTGAGATAGGCCTGTATTGCTATAAACTTCCCTCTTAGAACTGCTTTTACTGTATCCCATAAATTCTGGCATGTCGTATTGTCATTTTCATTTGTCTCCAGGTATTTTTTGATTTCTGCTTTGATTTCTTCGTTGACCCAGTTGTTGTTCAGTAGCATTTGGTTTAATCTCCACGTATTTGTGGCTTTTCTGATTTTCTTCCTATAGTTGATTTCTAGTTTCATACCGTTGTGGTCAGAAAAGATGCTTGGTATTATTTCAATCTTCTTAAATTTATGGAGACTTGTTTTGTAGCCTAATATGTGACCAATCCTGGAGAATGTTCCATGTGCTTTTGAAAAGAAGGTGTATTCTTTGGTTTTTGGATGGAATGCTCTGTTTATATCTCCTGGGTCCATCTGTTCTAGTGTGTCATTTAAGGCCAATGTTTCCTTATTGATCTTCTGTTTGGATGATCTATCCATTGGTGTAAGTGGAGAGTTAAAGTCCCCTACTATTATTGTGTTACTATTTCTGTTTTTACGTCTGTTAACAATTGCTTTATATATTTAGGTGCACCTACATTGGGTGCGTAGATATTTACAAGCGTTATATCCTCTTGTTGGATTGTTCCCTTGATCACTATGTAATGACCTTCTTTGTCTCTTTTTACAGTTTTTGTTTTAATGTCTATTTTGTCTGACATGAGTACTGTTACTCCAGCTTTCTTTTCATTGCCATTTGCGTGGAGTATCTTTTTCCATCCCTTCTCTTTCAGTTTGTGAGTGTCTTTAGGTCTGAAGTGCGTCTCTTGTATGCAGCATTATATGGGTCTTGTTTTTTTATCCAATCAGCCACCCTATGCCTTTTAGTTGGAGCATTTAGTCCATTGACATTTAAAGTAGCTATTGATAAGTATGTACTTACTGCCATTTTTTAACTTTTTTTTCCTCAGTGTTTTAGTAGTCCTTCTCTGTTCCTTTCTTCTTCTATACAGAATTGATGGTCTCTTTAGTTTGACCTCTGTCTGAAAGCTCTACTCGTTAACTCCCCTCCTCCCTCCTTTTATGTTTTTGATATCATATCTAACCTCTTTTTTGTGCATTCGTATCCATTACGTTCTTATCATGGAAATAGATAATTTTTCCTATTTGTGGTCTTCTCTTTCCCCCTTAAATCAGTCCCTTTAACATTTCTTGCAGCACTGGTTTCTTGGTGACAAACTCCTTTAATTTTTGCTTGTCTGGAAAATTTTGGATCTCTCCTTCCATTTTGAATGATAACCTTGCTGGGTAGAGTATTCTTGGGTGTAAGTTTTTTCCTTTTAGCACTTTAAATATATCATGCCATTCTCTTCTAGCCTGTAAGGTTTCTGCTGAGAAGTCAGCTGATAGACTTATGGGGTTTCCTTTGTATGTAACTTGACTTTCTCTTGCGGCTTTTAGGATTCTCTCTTTATCTTAATTCTGGACATTTTGATTATGATGTGTCTTGGTGTGGGCCTCTTTTGATTTATCTTATTTGGGGCTCTCTGTGCTTCCTGTACATGGATGTCTGTTTCCTTCCTTAGGTTAGGGAAGTTTTCTTCTATTATTTCTTGAAATAGATTCTCTGCCCCTTTGTCTCGCTCTTCTCCTTCCGGGACACCTATAACACGGATGTTAGTGCGCTTGATGTTGTCCCAGAGGTCCCTTAGACTGTCCTCACTCTTTTTAATTCTTTTCTCTTTTATCTGTTCAGCTTGGGTAATTTCTTCTAGTCTTTTGTCCAGCTCACAGATCCGTTCTTCTGTATCCTGTACTCTGCTTTTGAGTCCCTCTAATGAATTTTTCATTTTCCAGTATTGTATTCTTCATTTCTGATTGGTTCTTTTTTATATCTTCCATTTCTTTGTTGACATTCTCACTGAGTTCATCTATTCTTCTCCCCAGATCAGTGAGCATCCTTAACACTCTTAGTTTGAACTCTCTGTGGGGTAGGTTGCTCATTTCTGTTTCACTTAGTTCCTTTTCTGGGGTTTTGTCCTGTTTCCTTATTTGGAATGTGTTCCTTTGCCTCCTCATTTTGCCTCTTTCCCTGTGCTTGTGTCTACGTATTAGGTAGGTCAGCTATGTCTCCTGCTCTTGGATAGGTGACCTTATGTAAGTGATGCCTAAGGAGGCTTCCAGTGTGCTTCCCTCAGTTCTCAATGTTCCAGGGGCGACCCCTATGTGGGCTATGTGTGTCCTTCTGTTGTGGCCTGTTTTCTCTCTGTAGGTGCCCAGGGAGGCCAAATTACGCTCTTGACCAGCTGTTGTAATGCTCAGCTGCTTGTAGTTGTTGTGGGCCCTTCAGTCTCTTTATCAGGTGTGGGGAGCCCCAGCACAGTTGGCTGCAAGTTCTAATACCACATTTGTGTTACAGTATTTCTTTTAAGTGAGTAGGCCCCCAGCGTGGCAGGTTGTTAGGCTCAGGGCCTTACAATTGCTATAAGCCTCCAGCCTTTAGGTCTCTTGTCAGCTCTCTGAGGATTGCAGCTGGGTGGGGCTGGTCTCAGGCACAGGAGCACCCAATTGCTTCAGGCTTTGGAAGGTGGGGCAAACCCCCTATGTGGGTCTTTGAGAAGCACAAATCTTCTGCAGCTGACAAGCCCTGCCGCCCACAGGTCCACACACATAGTCAACACAGTCCTGCCCCGTGTGCGTGCACCGACCTCCCGAAGCGGACCCCATCTCTCCATGGTGGGAGCCCGACACTCTCCACCTGCTCCTTGTGCACGCCCTGCCCCACTGAAGTGGGCTCAGTTGCCAGGCTGCAGAGAATCCAGTCACCAATCTCTGCAGCCCCACAAGTTGCCTGAGGGCTTGTTGTTGGGTGGGGCCAGTCTCTAGGGTGGGCTGCCTGCCCTGGCTGAGCTGGATTAAATTGGTGCTCTAGCAGGTGGGGCAGACCTGGGCTAGCAAGCCTCAGGGAGAACTCCAATGGCGTCTGTGTCAGCACGCCCACACCAGGCCACAACAATGGCTGCCGCCAATGTCCCAGTCCCTGGAGAGGTCTCACTTCTCACCGAGATGCACTCAGGGCCTAACAGGTGAGTCTCTTTCACCACAGCACTGTGCACCTTTCTTTCTGGTGATTTTCGGTTGCTTTCTGAAAAGGGTGAGCTTACACGTGGGCCCTTTAAGAGCCGGTTTTAATTTCTTTGTGTACCAGCTTTTCTGGGGGTACTCCCCAATGTTTTAGTGGCAAGCAAAGTCAGATATTCTGCCACTCCTCTCGATTGTGCTGGGTCCACAAAGTGCCCCCAGCGGGGGCGCTCCCCGGCTCAGGATCCCGTGCGTACCTGTGAGCTGCTCCCGGGCGACCGTGAGGCTGGCGGCTTGGGAAGGTGGCGTTTTTCTCTCCAGAAGGGAGTCTCTGCCTCTTCCACCTCAATTAGGATTGTCCGCTGTTGCAGGAGTTCCTCTTATCCAGTTTTCAGTTCTGTCTTAGGGGTAATTTTTCCACGAGTAGTTGTAAATTGGCTGTGTCCGCAGGAGGAGGTGAGTTCCGAGTCTGCCTACGCCGCCATCTTGACTCCTCCCCTCAGAAACTTTAAATATAGACTTTGTTCCAGTATTATTCTTCTTTTTGACTTCAGTGTAAAAGCTCGTTGGTGTCTGTGTCAGGGGATAAGCAGATGATGATAGAATCCAGGATATCTCCTCTCATGTTTTGTGACTACACGGTTGGTCCTAGAATTGCTCTATAGCTCTGTACACTGATTTAAGGGGACATTAAAAGACCTTCCTATCCCAAAGTATCTCTGTTGTGTGCAGGATGGAGGTGCCCTGCAATTGACTCAAGATACCATTGATTTGTGTACACAGAGTAGTTTCTACTTAACAAATAAGTGCAGATTTTCACCAAAGTATCTACCCCACTACACAGCTCAGAGAAAAACTGTGAAGGAAAGGAAAACGATGTTGGCAAAATTTCAAAGTTCTGTCCCCTATACGTGGGATATTGATGGACTTGTAAAACTTACAGAAGTACCGAGGGACCCTGGGCTTTTAGTAAAGACATCAGCAAAGGATGGCAGAAAATAAGACTACCTCGAGAATGGAAAGCAGATTCAGTTGGTGAAGTTTGTCTTTTATACTCTTTTCTCTTCTCTTATACCACTGCTCTTTCCGTCCAGGCTCTACCGTATCCTCAGTGGGCGTGCAACCTGCAAACAAGTGCGCACACATGCGTATACACATACATAGAGTCCCCAGGCTGCTCTGTCGAAACTCAGTTTATACTAACTAAGGAAAATGTGTAACAGCCTATGTTTTACAGACTTTGTAAATACTTGCATTTTAATAGAAAACTTTTAACGTCTCAACAGCCTTTCTGACAACGGAAGTCATTTCTAATACTGAAGGTTGACAATTGACAGAGAAAATTTGGGCAGCACAGAGACATGCCTGACCTCTCCCCATCCACCATCTTCCACACCCTGTGGAAAATTCAATCAACACGCGGGCTGCATTCCCTTCTGCTGAGTCAAATCCAGCTTTAGCAACACCACAGTTTCACACAGAGCTCTCTAACTCCCTAGGATGATAGGCACTCAATATGTATTTTATTTGTTGAAGGGAGGCAGAAGATAAAATGGAGGAAATCATCTGAAACTACAGTGTACAACATTTAAGTCAATACAGATACAGATATTTAAATTTAAGTGAAATTAAATTAGAATTTGAAATTATTTGCAGTGTTTTATTTTTAAAAGAATCTTTTGGAAATTCCAACCCCTAATGTAACTGTATATTTTCTTTTATTTAATTTTTTTTAGATTTTTTTGTGTGTGTCTGAGATCAGCGCTGTGCTAACATCTGCCCATCCTCCTCTTTTTTTGCTGAGGAAGACTGGCCTTGGGCTAACATCTGTGCCCATCTTCCTCCACTTTATATGGGACGCCGCCACAGCAAGGCTTGCCAAGCTGTGTGTCGGTTCACGCCCGGGATCCCAACCAGCGAACCCCAGGCCGCCGCAGCGGAGCACACGCACTTAACTGCTTGCGCCACCGGCATGCCCCCTAACTGTATATTTTCATAGAAGGTATTTGGTCCAATGAAGAAAATCGTCAATTATTGTCCTTTTACTCCAAAGCAAACAAAACTTTATATTCTCTTTTCATGAAATATGATTGACCAAAAGAGAATAAATATTTCATATTTTTGAGAACTCTAACAGTCAAATTATTGACTTTCTTAATCAGTTTTAATAAATCTGAATGTTTGCCATCATCTACTCTTTAGCTTGTACCTGAGGAATTGAATATCTATATAGTGCCTCGCAAAGCTGCTGTCACAGACCTCTAAATATGCAGCTCACAGAGCCCACCACCAGAGGGCAATAAAAAAGTTAAATCTTGAAGCTGGAGAGTGAAAATAGCGGAAGTTTAAATAAAAGCAACATTTCACAGTATGCTTTTCTGACCAATGTTATATAGAATAACTTAATGGATTATACGTACATGAATTCTGAAAAGTCAGCAGCACACTTCACTGGTCAATTTCTATGACAACAGAAATGTAATTTGAGTGTAGCAAAACTGTACATTTATATCTTAAAATTCCACCCTCACAGAATCAATTCACTATGGAAAAATTTTAGAAATAATAGCTTTCTGTAACTCAGTGACCAGGCTACCATTATCAAGAGTAGAATTTACCTTCCTCTGATGCTCAAATGCACAGGAAAAATGCATATCTAGGGGAAGGGATAAATTCCGAGTGACATACAAAAATAATTCTTCAAATGGAAAAAGTATGAGATCTAGAAGAAATAGCTCTGTACTAGTGTGGATATGTACAGAAGAGTCTCTAAAAAGTATAAAAATCACTTCTAGGAAGTAATTTTAGGCAGAAGAGAATTAACATGGCTTTGGGAGAAAAGACAGTTGGTTTTAAAAATATTTTTATTTAGTTTGTTTTTATCTTTGGAATATAAAGAGGCAGTGGCTTTCAGACCAGTACCCCAATGGAACAGAGGAACAGAGAACCATACTGGAGCTGAGCCATATTTGACTACCTTGTAATAATACTGGTGAAATACAGTCAAAGTATTTGAACTATAAGCATCATCTCTGAAAATAATCTTAAGACATCCATCTTAATTTAGATTAATATATATTGTACTACTTACTATGTTTTCTTTAGAGAGAGAATACAGATTCTGGATCAAATAAATAATAATGGCAGCAAACCTCATAGATATAAAATATATTCTGACTCCTATCATTTAGAACATGCCTCTAGAAGAGGAAAACTGGAAAATAATTTTCCTGGATTTCATAGTCTATGCATACTTTTTAGATAAGAAGCATCTCTAGTAAAATATAGTGTCAGGGATTCTTTCTTGGATGGTCTCCAAGAGCTGACAGGAGTTCTCCTTCCCTTCCAAAATACGCCTGGGGAAATGGAGGTGGGCGTGAGTTAGAGGAACTGTCCAAATAGAACATAGTAATCAATACTTTGCTTTTTAAAAATAGAAACTTCTATTTAAATAAAGTGTTTCCTTTGAACAACATTTAATACCAGTCCTTGAAACCTGGGTTAACAAATATTTTAAAGTTTGTACATTCGGTCATGATTGACTATAAATTTTGTTCCTTTCTACCAAAATTGGATTGGATTGGTATAATATTATATGAATACAATTTCAACTATGAATTACAATTTCGTGGGGTCAATAACTGTCTTAGTCATCTGTGTATTTCATAGAAAAATTCACACCATAACTTAGTAGGAGTTCAATAAAATTTGATTGACTATATCACTAACTAAAAGAATATACACAAGAGGTACAAGAGAATTATAAATTACACTAAACCATAACAATTTTTAGATTTAATAGTATTATAAAATTCTTTGAATTTCATAAAAACCATGATTTGAAATTATTGATGTATTTTGAGGACATATATTATATATTATACTATTATATTATATATCATTAAGTCCAGGTTATTTATTTATTTATTTATTTATTTATTTTGGTGAGGAAGATTTGCCCTGAGCCAACGCCCGTGCCCATCTTCCTCTATTTTGTATGTGGGACACTGCCACTGCATGGCTTGATGAGTGATATGTAGATGTGCGCCTGGGATCTGAAGCCACGAACCCCGGGTCACCGAAGTGGAGCGTGCGAACTTAACCGCTACACCACTTGGCTGGGCCCTAGTCCAGGTTATTTTTGATAGTAATTATCAAAACGTATTCTCATTACAGATATTTCTCTTATAATTCACTTAAGTCACGATAACTTTATTGCTTAAATTTCACCTAGATCTTTTTTTTTTTTTTGTGAGGAAGATCAGCCCTGAGTTAATATCTGATGCCAATCCTCCTCTTTTTGCTGAGGAAGATTGGCCCTGCGCTAACATCTTCCTCTACTTTATATGGGATGCTGCCACAGCATAGCTTAACAAACGGTGCATCGGTTCGAGCCCAGGATCCGAACCTGTGAACCCCGGGCTGCCAAAGCTGAGTGCGGGCACTTAACCTCTGCACCACCGGGCCGGCTCCCTCACCTAGATCTTTAAATGAGGAAACTTGTTAGAATTTTCCTACCTATTGCTGCTATTTTCTTCCTTTATATGTTTACGTTTCATTAACAGAAACTTCTGGAAGGGGGCAATTTTGTGGGAGCACAGTAAGGAGAGTGAGACCAGAGTCCGGGACCATTGAGTCACAGTGACACATTAAAGGGTGCAGACTGAAGACCAGTAGGTGAGTGACTATCTTGGTCTGATATAAAGCCTAACCTTGTAGACTCTGAAGCATAAATCTAAGAGAGTCGTTTTCCCTCTAAATGGGCATGTACTTACACTGAATTAAACAGAAGTAAGATTTAATGCCCCCTCCATGTGTGGGAAGCAAAAGCCAGTATCAATAAACCAAGAATGTCACACGCTGATAGTGGAGACAGGGCACTAGAAATTTTCCCTGCAACCTGTGAGGTCTGAGGAACTGGCTCTGCCTCCTCCCTTGGTGGGGCAGGGGTAGCACTTCAGCAATCCGCGTCCTGCCCACACAGTCACAACACAGGTCAGACCCTTGCAGCCCTCTTCTTCATGGGTTAGCGGGGTCTACATACACCCAGACATTTATCTGGGGACTGACCTGCCAATAAAAATGTGACCAACCAAACCTTTTAAACTATATTGCTAAGACCAGTCACACACACACACACACACACACACACACACGATTCAAACATACCATTTGAAAATAATTTGATCAACTATTTTATAATTTAGTTAATTCGGCTTGGGTTACAGACAGTAGTGACAAAAGAGAGAAATTCTAATTGTAAACGGCAACTGTTTCTTGGGCTCAGACTCTTAAAGGCCCTTGAATCTAAAGACACATCTAAATGCTGTGATGCATTGCTATGGGTTGAATTGTGTCCCTCAGTCGTCTCCCCTTATCCGCGGGAGGTGTGTTCCAGGACCCCCAGTGGATGCCTGAAACCACATGTATTACCAAATCCTATATATACAATGTTTTTTCTCATACATACATACCTATGATAAAGTTTAATTTATAAATTAGGCACAGTAAGAGATTAACAATAACTAATAATAAAATAGAACAATTATAACAATATACTGTAATACAACACTGTAGATCTTAGCAACTTCAGCATACGTTTTTTTCCTTTCCTTATTAAGTGTAGAACTTTCACCTTTTCACTTAAAGGAAGCACTTCACGGCTTCCATCTGGCATGTCAGAATTGCCGGCACCCCTACTCTTCTGCTGTGAGGTAAAATATGGGTTACTTGAACACAAGCACTGCGATACCACAACAGTCGATCTGATAACCAAGACGGCTACTAAGTGACTGCAGCATATAAAGTGCGGATATGCTGGACAAAGGGATGATTCACTTCTTGGGTGGGACAGAGTGGGATTTCATTCTGCAACTCAGAACAGCGTGCAATTTAAAACTTAGGAATTGTTTCTTTCTGGAATTTTCCATTTAATATTTTCCAACATGGTTGACTGTGGATAACTAAAACCTTGGAAAGTGAAAATGCAGCTAAGGGGAGACTACTGTATGTTGAAATCCTAACCCCCGTACCTTAGAATGTGACCGTATTTGGAAATAAGGGTCACTGCAGGTGTAGTTAGTTAAGTTGAGATGACTAGGATAGGCCTTTGATCCACTATGACTGGTATCCGTACAAGAAGAGAAGACACAGAGACAGAGACTCACAGAGACAACAGAGGCAGAGACTGGAGTGATGCAGCAGCAAGTCAAGGAATGCCAGTGCCAACGATTGATGGGCACCACCAGAACCTGGAAAAGACAAGGAAAGATCCTCCCCTTAAGGTTGCAGAAAGAACATGGCCCTCTCAACACCTTGAGTTTGGACTTCTGACCCCCAGACCTCTGAGAAAATACATTTCTGTTGTTTTAAGCTACCCAATTTGTGGTCCTGTCATGGCGGCCCTAGCGCATGCTTCTTCCCTTGGCTGGCAGTTCTTGATTCCTGAGGCAGTAGCTATATTTTGACTGTGCACTGACTATGCCCAAATCACCAACAGAAACAAAGATAAAGGCACAACTGAGACTAGAACCCAGGTATTTCTATTCCCAGAATAATAAACAGATTAAAAACCTCATTCTTATCCATCAAATCAGTACTTGTATGTGGTTTAAAGAGACATTTTTAATAGGAACTTATAATTATGTCAAAAACAACCAAAAACAGAAATCTTTTAATTTGCTCATCTCAACCCCCAGTCTTTCTGACCACAAAGATAATTTTAGAAAAAATAATTTCTTCTGTTATTTCAAATAACAAACTTGCATTGTTAATCTTTATTTCATTTTTCATTTTAAACACTATCCATTGGTTTCTAAGAAGATTTGTATTTAGCTGTTTTAGGACATTCTCTCTCTCTCTCCTCTCCTCACAACAGAGATGTAAGAAAAATCACCATTAAATCAATATTCAGCGTTTGCTTTATTTTGATCATGCAAACATTTTTATTGCTGAATCACATAGCAAAATAGAATTACATTTACTTTTTTATGCAAACTTTTGTTTTACTTAGACGATAATCGCCACATTTTTGTTGTTTGTTGGCTTGCTTAGCTTTCTGTGTATCTATAATTAAATTATTCCCAGACTCTCTAATATAAGTGTAAAAATCCTCTCAATATAGTTAAACAGAACAGGAAGCAAAGTTTTTTGAAACATTTGAAAATGTCTCAATTCCACCTTCATACACAATTAGTAGTTTGGCTAGTATGCAATTTTAGATTGCAAATTATTTTTCTTCAGAATTTTGAAGGAATTGTTCATTTTCTTTTGGTTTCTTGTAGTGCTATTGAGAAGTCCAATACCATTTTCACTATCAGTTCTTTTATATATGACACTCTCTTCTGGCTGCCTCCCCCAACAGTCCAGAATCTTTTAGGATCTTCTATTTATCCTCAAAGTTCTGACATTCCCTAATAATGTGCAATGATATGAAGTTTTTAACACATTTTCTTAGCTCTCCTTGGGATTTTTACATCTGGAAATCCACATAATTTACTCCTGATGTATTGTCTTGTATTATTTCTTTGGTAATTTCTCCCTAGCCTCTTCCTCTGTTTTGCATTTCTGAAATTGATATCAGTTGGATGTTGTATCTCTGGGATTGGTGATCTAACACTATTTTTTCTCCTATTTCCACCTCTTTTGTTATTGTTCTATTTTCTGGAATATTTCCTCAGTTATATCTTCTAAGCATCTTAATAATAATTTATTTATCATGTCATAACTTTTTAAATGATATCTTTCTTGTTGCTGTGAAACACATAGCATTAGACTCAGAGATACAGTTTATGAAAGGTTTTCAGACAATATTAATTATAATACTTTTAATTTTTGTCTGCACTATACGTTGACTAATTTCATTTTGTTTTCCCTTTTATTGTTTGTTGTTTGCTTGTTTGTTTGTATCTATTATGTTAGATACTTTCTGCAAATGTCTTTTAAACTTGATTATCTATTCATTTGAAGGATAAGGTATTGAAAAGCTGACTTGCAAATCTGTGAACATGAATGGGCGTTTCTCCTACTTGTCAAGAGCTGGGCTGAAAAGTCAGCCCAGGTGTGGACAGGGAAATTTCATCATGCTTATTCCGTATCAATGAGTCCTTTCTCCTTGGACATAGTTTTTCCCTGTAGAGGAAATGTCTGTTCATCTGTGTAAAGAACATGAACTTGGCAACCCACATCTGAAAGAATAAACAGAGTTCATTACGCTAACTTTAACATAAGTGAAATGAAAAGATGTTAAGTTTTGCATTAATTTCTGACGAAAAACACAAGAACTTTTGAAAACGAAAATCCATTAGCAGAGCTTTGTGTTTCCTATGGAAAATAAACCTGTCTGGGAGCCAGCCCGGTGGTGTAGTGGTTGAGTTCGTGCGCTCTGCTTTGGTGGCCTGGGGTTCGTGGGTTCAGATCCTGGGCTCAGACCTACACACCACTCATCAAGCCATGCTCTGGCAGCATCCCACATACACAACGGAGGAAGGTTGGCACGGATGTTAGCTCAGGGCCAATTTTCCTCACCAAAAAAAAGAAACAAAAAATAAAATAAAAATAAATAAATCTGTCCAATCCTCTTAAAAATTATACATATTTTGCAAATTATATGAACATGAAGTTATTCTAGCATTTTATTTTATTTATTTATTTTACATACATAAAAATTGTTCTATTTATTTTTTTATTGTGATAACATTGGTTTATAACATTACATAAATTTCAGTTGTACATCATTATATTTCAATTTCTGTATAGATCACATCATATTCACTACCCAAAGACTGATTACAATCCATCACAACACACATGTGCCTAATCATCCCTTTTGCCCTCCTCCCTCCCCCCTTCCCCTCTGGGAACCACCAATCCAATCTCTGTCTCTATGTGTTTGTTTGTTGTTGTTTTTATCTTCTACTTATGAGTGAGATCATATGGTATTTGACTTTCTCCCTCTGATTTATTTTGCTTAGCACAATACCCTCAAGGTCCATACATGTTGTCACAAATGGTTGGATTTCATCATTTCTTATGGCTGAGTGGTATTCCATTGTGTATATATACCACATCTTCTTTATCCTTTCATCCCCTGATGGGCACCTAGGTTGCTTCCAAGTCTTGGCTACTGTGAATAATGCTGCAATGACCATAGGGGTGAATGTGTCTTTATGCGTTCATGTTTTCGTGTTCTTTGGATAGATACCCAGCAGTGGAATAGCTGGATTATATGGTAGTTCTATTCTTAATTTTTTGAGGAATCTCCATACTGTTTTCCATAGTGGCTGCACCAGTTTTCACTCCCACCAGCAGTGTATGAGAGTTCCCTTCTCTCCACATCCTCTCCAACACTTGTTATTTCTTGTCTTATTAATTATAGCCATTCTGACAGGAGTGAAGTGATATCTCATTGTAGTTTTGATTTGCATTTTCCTAATAATTAGTGATGTTGAACATCTTTTCATGTGCCTCTTGGCCATCTGTATATCTTATTTGGAGAAGTGTCTGTTCAGATCTTTTGCCCATTTTTTAATTGGGTTGTTAGTTTTTTTGTTGTTGAGATATATGAGTTCTTTATATATTTTAGATATTAACCTCTTATCAGATATATGGTTTGCAAATATCTTCTCCCAATTGTTAGGTTGTCTTTTCATTTTGTTGATGGTTTCCTTTACTGTGCAGAAGCTTTAGTTTGATGTAGACTCATTTATTTATTTTTTCTACTGTTTCCCTTGCCTGGTTAGACGTGGTGCTTGAAAATATGTTGCTAAGACCGATGTCGAAGAGCGTACTGCATATGTTTTCTTCTGGAATTTTCATGGTTTCAGGTCTTACATTCAAATCTTTAATCATTTTGAATTAATTTTTGTATGGTGTAAGATAATGGCCCTTTTTTGTTCTTTTGGCTATGACTGTCCAGTTTTGCCAGCACCAGTTACTGAAGAGACTTTCTTTTCTCCATTGTATGTTCTTGGCTCCTTTGTCAAAGATTAGCTGTCCATAGATGTGTGGGTTTATTTCTGGGCTCTCGATTCTGTTCCATTGATCTGTGTGTCTGTTTTTGTGCCAGTACCATGCTGTTTTGGTTACTATAGCTTTGTAGTATATTTTGAAATCAGAGAGTGTGATACCTCCAACTTTGTTCTTTTTTTCTCAGGATTCCTTTAGCTATTCAGGGTCTTTTGTTGTTCCATATAAATTTTAGGATTCTTTGTTCTATTTCTGTGAAAAATGCTGATGGGACTTTGATAGGAATTGCATTGAATCTATAGATTGCTTTAGGAAGTATGGACATTTTAACTATGTTAATTCTTCCAGTCCAAGAGCACAGGATATCTTTTCATTTCTTTGTGTCTTCTTCAATTTCTTTCAACAATGTTTTATAGCTTTCAGTGTACAGATCTTTCACCTCTTTGTTTAAGTTTAATATTTATTTATTTGTTTGTTTATTTATTTTTTGCTGAGGAAGATTTGCCCTGAGCTAACATCTGTGCCAATCCTCCTCCATTTTGTATGTGAGATGCAACCACAGGATGGCTGACGAGTGGTGTAGGTCTGCGCCTGGGATCCAAACCTGCGAACCTGGGTCACCGAAGGGTAATGCACCAAACTTAACCACTATGCCCCAAGGCCGGCCCCTATTCTAGTATTTTGAATGGTTGCAGCACACACATAATTTCCTCTACCATCGCCATCCTCATTCTTCCCAATTAAATTGATTATGTGACTTTTTTTTTGGCCCCTTAGTACATTTATGTATGTGTAGGCCTCCTCTTCTGATCTCATTTCCCAGTAACAAAGAAATAAAGCACAGATGCTGATTCTGGCTCCAGGGGAAGTTTAGGCTCAGCACACTGGAGTAGGTAACAGGCTTTGGTGCTGGTCTGAGGGACTGAGCCCCTACCGGGAGTACCCACATGGACATCAGGGCCAGGTCCTCACTCCAGGGTACACAGACAGCTGTGATACAGCTGGAGCCCACCAAGAGGACTCAATGAGCAGCCGGGGGCTTCTTTCCCTTTTCCCAGGGCTGGCCTCCCCGTCTGCCAGCCTCCAGCTCTCCTGTCTGACCTGACTTACTACTTGAAACTTTATTTATGGCACCATGTTGGTGTGGTGGGCAGGGTGGGGAGCCTGTCCTGGACAGAGGGGCTCTGTTGAGCAGTGCCCCAACCCAGGCGCCAGACCAGATCCCCTCAGTACTGCTGCCAATCTCACACCACTCAGGCCTCCACCTCCCCAGGCAGCCTCCAAGAGCTTTGACCCTCTGCCCCCACACCCCGGACAAACCATTCCCTAGCTCTAGATATACCACCTGCAAAAGATCCCAGCCTTCTGGTGAGGGACAAGAGGGAGTGAGGAGGGGAGCCCTACCATGGACTATTTATGTGGAATCTTATGTGGAACTGGTGAGCTTATGAATACCTTAGAGACATTTAACAAGATTCAAGGTTCTGGAGGCAGAATGCATTTTTTTCCATCATTTTAGTTTAATAATTTGTCCAGATAATTCATGCTCTTGGTAGAAAATTCAAAAGTAACAGTGTTGAGTGAAAAGTAATTCTCTGACACACTTTCCCTTCAGCCACCCCCATCCCCTCTTACAGGCAATCATAGTTACCAGCTTCTTATATATTTTTGAAGGGCATTTTAGGCATATATGAGCATGGGCCATGTAGAGGATAATTCCTCTCATTAGGGTAAATTTGTATTTTTTTCCTGCATTGTAGTCTGCAGGAATCTGAAGCCTTTTGCTAAGAAGAGAGTTAAAAAGGGCCGGCCCTGTGGTGTAGCGGTTAAGTGCTCGCGCTCTGCTGCTGGCAGCCCAGGTTCGGATCCCGGGCGCGCACCGAAGCACCGCTTCTCCGGCCATGCTGTGGCGGTGTCCCATATAAAGTAGAGGCAGATGGGCATGGATGTTAGCCCAGGGTCAGTCTTCTTCAGCAAAAAGAGGAGGATTGGCATGGATGTTAGCTCAGGGCTGATCTTCCTCACAAAAAAAAAAAAAAATGAAGAGAGTTAAAAGAGAGAAGCCTGCTTCAGCGTGGTCTTAATTGTCTCCTTATTCTGTCTTATCCAAATAATATCATCTTTGCAGCTCATCGATGAAAGTGAGATTTACTGGCTTTGACTGTGCTGATCTGCTCATTCTGGGGAAAGGATGGTATGGTTGCAATGCTCTAAAGTATATGGGTCTACACGTTTATGAATGTGTTGGAATCCTGGCTGGGTCTCTATGCTCAAGGCGTAGCAATGATCCTGCTTTCTGCCTTTGATATCTTCCTGGGGATCCCCTTCACCTCCTTCCTTGATTGGATCTCTTGTTCTCTGCATCCCACATTTTCCTCATTTATGGTTTGCTATCTCATATTTGTGGAGCACATACTACAATTGCTTCATGAGAAACAATATATGGGAAGCATATTTTTTGAGATTGCGCCCGTCTCCACGTCTTTATTCTATCCTCTGCCTGATTCATAGTTTGCGTGCGTATTGAACTCTAGGTTAGATCTCATTTTCCTTCAGAATATTGAACATATTAATCCATCAGTCTACCTTCCAGCATTGCTGTTGAGAATTCTGAAGTAATTTTGATTCTTAATACTATACATATGTTCCTTTATTTAATTTATTTTCTCTCTTTTTATGAGCAATTAGAACCATAAATTTGTTCCTAAGTATTGTTCCTAACTTTACAATGATATGCTTAATTTAATCCATTATCTTGGGTGCTGAGTGGGTCCTTTCCATAGAGATATTTGTGTTCTTTGTCTTGGGAGATCCATTTCCATAATTCCTCCTTCTACCTTTCCTCTGCTCTGTCCTTCTGGAACTCATATTATTCAGATATCGCATCTCTTGAATGGGTTTGCCGATTTTCTCTCCACTTTTCTATTTGTATTTTTGTTCTATTTCTTATAAATTTTCCAAATTAATTTTCCAGACCTTTTATGTTTTTCTGTTTCTTCTCTAGCGTGTTTATAACGTCTTTTTGAAGAAACTGAAGGGGTGAAATAGGGATGCCTACAAGGACTAGCATATAAGGCAAAGGGCTGTAAACTGTAATACACATTCATCTTTGTTTCTTTAGATTCCATGGAAAGTGCTTAGCACATAACAGACTCTCAATAAATAAATGATTGTGGAATAAATAAATAGATAAATAAATAATAAAGCCTAGATTCTAGTCCCAACTTATATTTCTTTCCCACTTCATCATTGGTATAGTATGCCCTCTCTTGGTCTCAGTCTCTAACTAGCAATTTCAGACTACATTTTCTCTCTGCCACCAACAGCTCCAACGTTATTTAATTCTACCAATATAATTTATCTGCATTTTTTGACTCACTCTTTAATCCCTGTGATTGTTCCCTAATCACAAATGTAATTTTATCTATCTATACACACAAATTTTAGTTAACTGAAAATTTTAAATTTTCTCGTATACAGAACTTACTAGACAGGTAGAGAGTAATTTAGGATACATAAAAGAATTGATCTCTCTAGTACTTGAAATCCACTAAAAATCCATCCCAACTTCTTGTGTTTTTTCTAGACCTTAACTATTTACTTTTAGTAAATAAACCAGAAAAAGCAGCAGTACTGCAATTTGGTAAACTCAGTTCTTCTTTGAATAAATTTCAAAATGATTTCTTATGTCATATATTATACAGAGATCCAGCCATCCACATTGGTTCATTGAAATGTGAAACAGTTTTATACAATTCTTCTCATTAAGCAAGGGTCACATGGAGAATTATCTTGTGACGTGGAACAGTGTAAAAGGCCTATGTATCTTGATACTGATTAAAGGGAAGCTATCAAGCTTTGTCATACAGTAATTTCATATTTAAAAAAATAGTTTAAAAGTAAGCCTTCCAAATGCTAGACATCTATACCTTTAAATCATTCGGGCAACAGCCAGATCTTTTAAAACCTTTGACTCCACTTGCCAATCCGCTAGTTTAAAAAGCATGCTTTTCATTCCTCTTTTTAAATAAAAGCAGCCTGGTCTGCACTGATTTCATCATCTCCATTGAAAATGTTTATCTGCCAAATGAAAAAGAAGAGTACAAATTAGAAACACTGATCCATCTTCTGACATTATTCATTTAGAAGCTAGTTCTCAAGTTGTCATTACTTTTACCACATAAAAATTAGAAATGATTTGTTTGGAAACCTACAGCTATTTCTAGATCCAAGATGTTTGGACAGCTGTAGATAAAGTTTCATTATCAGACTGAACTAAATATGCTATAATTATATATAAATCAGGATGATTTTAGCTCCATGAACTTAAGTTATTAATCTACTCAGGCCGAGCATCCAGGGTATCGTCATTCTCCAAAATTATACAAGTGTTTTTCCCAGCCAAGAATGTAAAACGTGATGTTCGAAAATGAACGTCAAGGATTGGTTGGACAATCCTCATGTTTCTATCATCTGATTGTTTCCATCTTTCTTCTGGTCTGTGAAACCCGGGCTATCCTTGCACGTCTACAAAGCCTTGTGCTTTCCCATTTATTAGCACTCATCACACTTGAAATCATTAGTTAAATATCTATTTTCTCCAATAAACAATAGGCTCATTAGGCCAGGGCCCTCTACTGTCTTATTTTCTTCTGTATGTCTAATACTACCATATTAGGTATCAATGAATATTTGTTGAATTAATGAATTAATTAATGATAAAGGAATGAAGGAAAGGAAACCTAACTTATCAGGCTGATAATTAAAGTAGGGACCGGAAGTTGGAAAGTCTGAATTCACCCTGTGTTTTCTAAAATTTTTGTACAGTGACAGTTTGTTTAAAATGTGGAATGCAAAATGTTATATGCATTGAGTTAACAAATAGTAAAGAAGAGTCATGGCATAGGAAGCTGAAGATGTACGTTTCAAGTTACCTGAGTCCTAGGGAAAGTGAGGAAACAAACAAAAAAAAATCGTATTCTATTCTTAAGTACTTAAAAGTAGGATTTAAGAATTCATCACTGTACCGAATTATTATGATTTCTAGAGTAATTAGCATCATAATTCCTTCAAATGACATATGAGATGCGAGCCTCTCAGAATATTTACCATGTTAATCAAGTGAAGAATTACAGTGAAATTTGAGTTTACTTTTCCAGTATACCAAAATTTTGTACTTAGGTAAAAATGAGATTGACATTTTCGAGAACTGTTTTTTCAGTATAGAAAATTTTGGCTGATTTTGCTTTTTGTGTTCTTCTTAAAGCAATTTTCCAACGTTTTCTTTTTATATGTTAAGATATTTTGTTTATAAAAAATACTTAATGTTTCCCTGTAGGCGTACAATCACGACTAGAATGCCACATAGCAGTGTTTTATACATAACCTAAAAAACATCCTGTGTGCAACAGCAGAGACCAATGATTCATGAAATTGCTCAGTGTTGGGCATATTCCTTCTTAGAGAACTAATAGTTTATACAAGACATTTTTCTCCAAACTTTGAAATAAAAATATAAACTCTACTCAGTATGTCAGCATTTACATTAAAACGAATTTCTCACTCATGGGAAAAGCTTTAATTAACTGTATTTGGAAGTTTGGAAATCAGCAGCCTATCATGGTGAACAATTTAAATGTTTCTCTCCCTACTTGGGTTGGAATAAAACAGGAAACATAGGAGAAAAACAAAAACAAAACCAGAGGGAGATCCTTCTTTTACCTATCAACAAAACTGTTAACTTACCTGCATATGTACTGGTAAGTTGGCTTCTCTCCTCTAGAATGGAAGAAATGTCCATTTCCTACCAAAAGCTGTTTCTCTTTTTCTGCTTAGGATCCCATCCCAGTTCCCCACTCAAGATTCCACTTTTGATACTATCCTTTTGTCCTACATTGTCAATTTCTTCCTTTATGCTTGATTATTCTCCGAAATACGTAAGTAGACTCTATATCTCTCATTTTATTTATTATTTTTTAAAAGCATATACTAGTGACTCCTATTCCGCCAAAAAAGTTCCCTTAATTTAAAATCTCTGTCCGCATACTGTCCACGTCTCTTCTAACAATTACTGTAAGATACATGAAAACCATTTCATATCTCCTTAGATGAGGTTTGCCTTGAGTATCTAAGGTAGGAATCCTCCATTACTTTCTCTATCATGTCTCATTGTTAATCTCCTTTATTTTACCAACATAATCTGTATTTATTGCGTTTATTTTTGTTAACTTCTTAATTTAATCTTTCTCCTCCAAGTAGCATGTAGGATCCTTGAGGCAGATCCCTGAACTCTCTTGTTCATCGCTGTATCTTGAGCTCCTAGGAGTGCTCTGAACATAGTAGTTACTTAATAAATATTTATTAAATAAATGAAAGACCTATACCAATTCCTTTGGAAAAATTAGCAATGTCAGCCCCAAGTAATGGTGCAAAGGAGGGAAAATGTCTTGTTACCACTTGCATTGCTCTATCCTTCCTCCCTTCTTTCTTCCAGATACCTTCTATCCTTTTTTTTTTTCACTGCAATATTCTCCCGAGTATTTTGTCCTTTAGACAAATCCCATTCTCCAAAATAATCACTCATTTCCATAATCACTCAATTCAAGTAGTTCATGTATATTTAGATGAGTAGTAAGAGAAAGCCAGCTATTTTAATTTAATTAACTCATATTAGGGCAAAAATTAAGATTTGTATTTTCTTTCCTGCCTGCTTTCCCAATTGCATCTTCAATTTTTCAAAGAGGCAATCATATCGGAGCCATGTTCAGAGGGAGATCAGGCTTTGTTGGATTCTCCAAATCTCTCCGCTAATTCTTGGACAGATCTGTGTGATTGTCCCCACACAAGTCCACCACTTCTTCCGCTATCATGTAAGACTGGTCCTGAGCATAGATGCCTAATTTACTAAAATGGCTTTCGTCATCTCTATTCTTCCAAACCTTCTTCTGCCTTTTCTCATCTCTGTTAATGGGACCATCATCTACCTTTATCACATATGACCATCGTCATGTGACTTTATTGCTCAAGGCACAAAAGAGTTATCAACTTCTTTCACCTTCTACATATTTAGTCACCAAATGTTGTTGAAACTACCTACAAAGTAACATGAAATCCATCAATTTATCACCTTATTTACATTCCCACTTGACCCTTCTTAATTGAGGACCTTGAACTGTACCTCTAGGCTAAGCCCTCCTCCAAACAAACTCCCTCTCCATGCAGCTAGTAGGATCTTGCTAAAATGCAAATCTTCAGGCCATTTCCACTTACAACAGGAAAATAATTCCTTCAGGAGCTAGCCCTTGCCTTCCTTCTCAAACTAAACTCTCAACTTCTCCATCTAGAGCACATGATAATCATAACTAAAACATCAAGTTTGTTAACCACTTCCTCCACTCTAGATGATATTCTAAATATTTCGTCTGGATAATCTCATTTATTTCTTATAGTAACACACCAAAAGAAAGTACTAACGTTATAATAAATTTAAAAAGGAATAAAGTAAGGCCTAGAGAAGTTAAGTCATTATCCCATGATAGTGAAGGGAGCCAGGATTTAAACCCAGACAGTCTGCCTCCAGAGCTCACATTCTTAATGGCCACACTACAGCATCTTGCTGTTTCCACATTAAAAAAAAAAAAAAGACTGTGTTGCCTCTCTTCTCTATCATCATTGCTGTGCAAAGAAACTACAGCTTAGAGAGGATGGGCAAATTTCCCAAGGTTGCAAATCTAGTAAAATTATGGGGTGGCCCTGAACCCAGGCTACTCTGAATCCACTGTGCTGCCCATCTTCTGCCTCTGCCCTTGGACTGTCTGGTCCCGAAGACAAAACGGAGAGCCCCACAAACACTCAGTCTTCCAACATATTCTTGATGACTGACTGCAATTAGAAAACTTTATTAAATGCCTTGAGTTATACATGATAATGGTCAAAAAGGAAAGATGTTATAAAAGGATCCTGGCTACTTCCTTCTCTCCAAATGCCATCTATCAACGGTTTAATGTCAATTTATGAGAACATCAAATCTATGCAGTTTTCTTTTGAGCTATGAGGAAACAACATTAATTTATATGAACCAAAGCATGTGATTAAAGCATGAACTTCATTCCAGTTGTGACTATGAGAAAGACTTGAAGTGAATTGAAGTCTCCATACCACAGTGCATTAATGCAGTCATTCCAAGGGCAAATAACCTGGAATGCTACAGTGACTCAAGTACACCCATGAATGGTTACCCAGACTGCATGCAGATTCAGAAATAGCTTCTGTTTTGAATGAAGATCCAAAAAGATGCTGAAATTCAATAGAACATTGTCATTATAAGTCAGATTTGGCAAATGCTTTAATACCTAACATAAACTACAACTCTAAAATTCCTTTACTTCTTTTCCTCCGAGGCATAAAGTGTCAGAAAATATTTTAGACATTCCTTATACCAAAAAAGAAGTACACACAGCTGAATATACCTGTAGGCTAGAAAATTAGCATGTAGATTTTTTGCTGTTGTTAATCATAGACCATGTAATTCATGAACAATATGAAACAGTGGGCAATAGTTCTAACACAAGATCTACATTAATAATCAGTTAGTCTTGAAAGTACATTTATTGCAAGTAACTATGAATCATAAAAATACTTTGGTATAATAGATGAATATATACTTTTACGTTATCTAAATGTCCTCTGTCTTGGTAGAAAGACAAGTTTAGCTATTGTGCTTGGTATGGTGCACGGACACTCATTCTGTAAATATTTAGGCTCTGACAGTCAAACTGTGTAACTGGGAAGAGAAGAGCCCAATCCAGATGACGAACACTGGCCCTGAATAAACTGGAGAAGACATAAACGTAAGCATGGCAATTCTTTTATTGCATTGTGCTTTTTTTACTTTTAGACACTATGTATCAATAAAGCCACAGGTGTTCAGTCTCCCTGGACTGTCACTAGAGAGGTTATCTTTTTGGCTTTTCAGTTTCTACAATAACGTTATTCAAAAGATGAACCAATTCACTTTTACTAACTAGGACGTAATTTCATCTGGATGATTTGAATAATTCTTTCTGAAAATGTATCTTTTATAACAAATCTTTTGCTTAGAGTTTTAAGATCTCATAAATGACAATCTAAACGGTTATTACTCATTGCAAAATGGTCAAAAACAAGGTATAGCTGTATCAAGCTGAAACCTTCCTTCCTTCTAATAATTCTCCCATTAAAGGCCCAAAAGCAATCATGCCAATTCCAGAGGCAGAACATATGAACAGAGCAATCTGTTTAAAATAGTATTCCTGCTGGGAAAACACAAGAAGACAAGGAAAAAAGTCTCTACTGGAAGGAAAAAGCAAATAGCAATAATAATGAGCTTCAAAGTTAGAGATAGAGAGGAACTTTCTTCAAAGATGACATAGATAACTACTTATATACAGCATTGATGGAATATAATTCAGAATAAAACACTCAAGAAAAGTCATAATTACTGTAATTGTTGTTGTCAGTAATAATAAAAAAGCCTTTTTCAAACTAAAATCTTGAAACATCTATTTAGTGATATGGATGGCATGATGTGCCTCACTGGCTTTTTCATTGTTATAAGTGTTATTAAATTAATGTGCTCAGAAAAAAATCAAGCAAATGCAAACTGAAATGCACTAGCTTAAATGTGAGGTGTGTTGGCAAGCGACTTTTATTATGAGTGACAGCAGATCTGATGCTTTTTCATATGGCAATTGCCAAAGGTATATTTGTACATTATACTTTGAACCACCTAGAAAAAAAAATGCTAACAATTTAATTATGATAGGTCACTTACTGTAAGGTATATCCTTATTTCAGAGACGTTAAACGTAAAAAAAGAAGCGGGCATCTTAGAATCAATGAACTAGAGCGATATATTTAGATCTAATGATAGATCTAATGATCTATAGAAAATTTAGTTATAACAGTAAGCACAGAAAAATAGTTTACATGGGCTATAATCCGATGTTTTACACTTTAGCTTATATAAAACAAAATGACTGTCTTACTAAAGGATTAGAAAAAGTATGTATAAGATAATCAGATACAAGGGGTAAAAAATGTCAATATGGAAATTGATATAGATATAAATATATACAAATAAACCTCTTCTTTGATTAAACCTGTTCAATATGCTTCCACTATATTAGTGTAATGTAGTATCAGTGGTATCATATATTTCCTTTAAATCAAAGTAATACTTGGTATCAGTTATGCTTATACTAGAAAAGAAGGATAATTTTGGGTGGTGGTTTCATGAAAGAAATTTAATGGTCCTTTCTCTACCAAATAAAAAATAATAATACTGCTTTACTTCAGAATAATAAAAAGAGGATCTAATAAGGGAGGCTATAAAAACTATAAAATCTTCAAACGCAGTAATAATTAATTTCCTTGTTAAAAAGATTTTTGCTTTTATTTTCCTTTTCTCTATGAAATTCAGTCCTATTTACTTGAGTGATTCTTCTCGTTATGTATCGGCTGAACTTCTTTAGAAGCAACTGGGATTTTTCTCTTTAGTCCCAAAGGAAAGTTTTAATTGCATGTTGCCACGGCAAGTTGAATTATGAAGACACATATTACTAGATAATTCTACAACTTTCTAATTTTAGAGGGTCTTATCAAGAAAGTCGCTTTCTTTAGATGTCGCTGAGATCTAAAAAAATGCAGAACATCCCTTTCACAATTAGCAAGGAGCAACGTGAGGATGAGTTAACTTACTCAACCAGGGCTAGAGAAAGAAGGCCAGGATCTCCCACTGTGCAGGCTTTGACGATTTTACGTTTATGAACCCATAACTTAGCTTAATTTAGCACTGACCTGTGAAACAACACCGGTTATTAATATTAATATTAATAACTATTACAGTATTTAGAGCGTCTTCCCACAGCATTACAGAACATAATAAAAACAATTTGCAATTCAATTACATCAATAAACAGCTAAAACATTAGTAAAGATATTAGCTAACACGAAGAAAATGCTTAGAGTCTAAAGAGGGCATTTGTGAGGCAAAGAGCTGGGCTTCTCATAAGGATTGCTGGACATTGTGGCTTTAAGTAAAGCAACCTCTGGGTAGACATTTTTGGCGGCAGGTGGAGTTAAGTGGTGAATGTAATTTCAGTAAGAGGAGGAGAGAAGGGAACAGTCAAAATGTACTCAGCAAAATGCAGATGATAAGTAATTCATTCCAATAATTTAAATTTCTGTAAAACAAGAAGGAAGAGAGAACAAAAACAAAGATGCTAAAAGTATAGAACAAGAGTCCTAGACAGCAAGAAATTCATCTTCAGCAGAAATCCATTTTATGAGAAAAAATTTTAAATCATAAAATTATTATCTAAGTTTTTATCTTTAAGACTAAGGAATCAGGGGCCAGCCCCATGGCTTAGCGGTTAAGTGCACACGCTCCGCTGCTGGCGGCCTGGCTTCGGATCCCAGGCCTGCACGGATGCACCGCTTGTCTGGCCATGCTGAGGCGGCGTCCCACATACAGCAACTAGAAGGATGTGCAACTATGACATACACCTATCTACTGGGGCTTTGGGGAAAAAAAGGGAAAAAAAGGAGGAGGATTGGCATGGATGTTAGCTCAGGACTGATCTTCCTCACACACACACACAAAAAAGACTTTAAGGAATCAAAAAAAGTAAAAAATGGAAATCTCTTCTCCAAAATTTTAATAACTGAATTCAGTTTTAAAAATATCTAAGAGGGAGTCGGGAGAGGAGGGGAGAGGAGAGGAGAGGAGAGAAAGATCTCAGAGCAGAACACTGCCACTCATCAATATTTTAAAAAGCAAGCGGGCCGGCCCCGTGGCTTGGTGGTTAAGTGAGCGCGCTCCGATGCTGGCGGCCCGGGTTCGGATCCCGGGCGCGCACCAAGGCACCACTTCTTTGTCCATCCTGAGGCCGAGTCTCACATACAGCAACTAGAAGGATGTGCAGCTATGGCATACAACTATCTACTGGGGCTTTGGGGGGAAAAAAATAAATAAATAAAATCTTTAAAAAAAAAAAAAAAGCAAGCAATTGAGGAGAAGTAAGAATCAGTGGCTAAAGAAACAGGAGGAATAGAGAAGAGCACAGTCTTAGAAACAAAAGTGGAGGAGAATTTGGAAGGACAGAGTGAGCAACAGTTTCAAATACAGCGACAACGACATGTAATATAAAACCTGAAGTGAGTCCATTACTCTATTGGATAAAGAGGGCGGTGGTGATCCAGTAAGGAAGTTTCAGTGAAATGGAATGGAGAGAGTGGAATGAGGAAGTAGGGTCTACTCTTTCCAGAAGCTTGATTTTGAAGGAAAGAAGAGAGATGGGCAGTATCTTGGGGAAAGGGTTTTGGTCAGAAGGGTTTATCCAAAGGGGAATTTTGGTCATGCACGTGTTTATTTTGATGTCTTGCATTCATTCCTTACCACAGTTTTTCAATCCCTTAGCCTCTTCTCAGGCCCCTATCTCTCCTGCCTTCCCCCCTCATGCTCAGCCAAGAAGCTCACCCACTTCATGCAGCATATAGGAACCATCAAGTAGAAACTTTCTCAACTTCTCAATATAACCCCCCTCCCATATCTCGACCCACCCCCCCAAATGTCTTACCTTCTGCCTTGCTATCACAGGGGGAGTGATAAACCTTCCCATAACAAAACTTCTTCTACTTGTGCTTAGAATCTCCACCCTACTTGCCTTCTTACCATGACCTTGAAGAATTATTAACTCCTCTGTACCTCAGTTCTTTCCATTGTAAAGTGGAAGCAAAAACTTGCTATGTTATTGTAGATTAAATAAGGTAAGTATGTATAAAATGCTTACTATAATGCCTGGCATTTAGAAAGCACTCATTAATATCTTTTCTCCCTTGCTTCTAATACCAAATGTCTCTCACCTTGTTTATTCCTCTTCTGTTATGCTTTTCCCCCTATGATCTTGTCTTCCTCCAGCATAGTCAATTATTCCCTTTTTACATTAGTCACTTTCTGTTCTCCCCATATCTAAGGTTTACCAATTGTTTTTCATCTCTCGTCCAGTACACGCCCATCATTCTTTTATCTCTCATAAGCTACCTCTGCAGTTCTAGTCTGCGAGTCTTCTCCCCACATCTTTTCTACCTCCACCTCTATTCATACTCTTATTATAACAGCAGGCCTGTAGCATTTCACCTGTGAACCCTATTCTTCTTGCCTTTCTACTTCACATTGTCCCCTTCTCTTCTCAACTCCTGCCTCTTTGACTTGACATCTCATAAGCAGCAAACGAATGTCACCTTGTTAGATAAAAGTCCCATGAGGAATAGGTCATGATCTGTCTTGTCTACTACTCTATCCCTAGGACCTTGAACATTGCTTGTTGCTCGAATATTGAGTGAATGTATTAGTGGATATGTCCCTGCCTCCAGTGTCCTCTGCCTCAAGTCACCGAACTGCTTCATCTAACTGCTTATCAAATTTGTGTCTTTAAAACTGAAACCTCTCTTTGGTGTTTCAAGTCAAATTATCTAACTATCCACTTGATAGTTACCCTTGAATGTCTTACACACTTCTCAAATTAGACATGCTCAAAACTAAATTCAAAGACCTTACTTCCACCTCCCAACTGGTTTTCCTCCAGGGCCCTCTAGCTCGTGAATATCATTATCATCCATCCAGTAGACAGTTTGGAGTCATCATTTACAAGCTCATCTTATTCCCCAACCAATCCGTCACCAGATCTACAGACTTTACCATTTCACATCTCTTGGCTCTCTTCAATTCTTTCCATCTCCATTGCTAACACCTACTCAAGCAATCACTCAGTCTAGCCTGGACTACTGCAATAGTCTTTTTTGTGTGTGTGTGTGAGGAAGATCAGCCCTGAGCTAACATCCATGCCAATCCTCCTGTTTTTGCTGAGGAAGACCAGCCCTGAACTAACATCTACTGCCAATCCTCCTCCCTTTTTTTCCCTTTTTCTCCCCAAAGCCCCAGTAGATAGTTGTATGCCATAGTTGCACATCCTTCTAGTTGCTGTGTGTGGGACACTGCCTCAGCATGGCCCGACAAGCGGTGCATCGGTGCGCTCCCGGGATGGAACCCTGGCTGCCCGTAGCAGAGTGTGCTCACTTAACCACTAAGCCACAGGGCCAGCCCCCTGCAGTAGTCTCTTTACTGGTCTCCTCATACCCATGCCTAAACCCTGTACAATCCATTCTCCACACAGCAGTAAGAATAATATTTTTTAAATGCAGATTTAATCATATCACTCCCTTGTTCAAAACGTTGGAATCAAATACTAAACATGGCCTATGAGGGTGTGCATAACTTAGCTCCTGCCTACATCGTTGGCTTAATTTTTTCCACTCTGCTCAGTGTCTGCATTTTCATCACTTTCCCTAGAGCTCATTCTTTTTCCTACCTTGGAATCTTCAAAGAGGCAGTTCTTTCCCTCGTGCTTCTGCAGTCAGCTGCACATCAGCTAGCTGGCTCTGCTTCAGCAGGTTGTTTGGCCATCAGCTGGGTATCTCAGCTGTTCTCCACAAGGCCTCTCAATGCCTCACAGGCTATCCTGAGCTTGTTCTATGGCAGAGACAGGGCCAAAAACAAGAAAACAAGTGACAGGCTGAGCCCAAACGCCAGGAGTGGAGAAATAGATGACTGCTAGGTGGGAGAAGCTGCAGAATCACATTGCAAAGGGCGTGGATATAGGCAGACCACTATCGGGGGCCAGCAATACAGTCTATCACAACAGCCACATCTCAGGAAAGAGAGATTAATTTTCTTTCCACCTTTAGATGAAAGTATAGGATATTGGTGGTTGCAAATATAAATACATTAACATATACTCCATTGAGTATTGGAAGATACTTGTATCTCAAAATGTCTCCCAACATAGTAGAAAAGTTTCCCTACTTAAAAGGATAGAGGCTGTAGGGAAATTTGGAATGAACACTTGGGAAGTGCAAAATGGTATTTGTTTTATCTTAAGGTAAAGATAATAGAGATGGAATTTACCTGGGCCTTGAAAAAAGTACTTTAAAAATCAGGAAAGTTTCAGGATAAGTACTGGAAGGATGAAACAGCAAATAAAAAAGGCTAATTTTTGGAGTAAGAGAAAGTCCCAAGCCTTCCCTATGTAGTCGAGTTCCTCTCTGTCACTTTATGGTCCAAAAGCCACATATCCTTATTTTAAACAGTAGCACGCATACCTCTCTTAATAGTATTTATCAATGTTGAAACTTTACTTGGTGTGAGCTTCTACATATGAGGGCAGACACTGCAACTTGTACACTTCTTTGAATACAAATATTTTATATATGAAAAGGATATATGTTTGAATATATTATAAGAAAAATAAACAATCTTATTACTATGCTTAAGAAATACATTACTAGTATTATTGAAGCCCTCTGTACACATTTCGCTCAGCTCATCCTCCTTCTCCCACCACTTATTGTTCACTGGTATTGTTTCCTACCATTGTGATTTCGGTACATATGAATGTATCTATAAACAAATAGTAGCTAGTTTTGTGTTATTGGACTTTACATAAATCTTTCATTTTCAATGCTGCATAGCATACCATTACACACGTATATGTATATGAATTCTCATATATATATATATATAAAATTATATATATAATTTATATATTTTTTGTCAATGGATATTTAGATAGATTGCTTCCAGGTATTTGCTATTACAAACAATACGGATGTATTCATTTATTTCTTCTGGCATACATGTGCCAGAATTTCTCTCAGAATTATACCTACCAAATCGATTTCACATTTTCAGCCTTATTAAACAATGCCAAATTGTTTCCCAGAAGTAGTTTTACAGAAACAAACTCTCGTCAGAAGTGCATAAAATTTGACACTGTTCCACCAACATTTGGTTTTATTAGACTTCAATTTGCCAAACGGTTAGGGATAAAATAGTATCTCACTGTAGTTTTAATATGTGTTTCCCTGGTTATTAAGGGAGAATCTTTTCTTATGTTTACCAATTATTCTCGAGGTTGAGAATCTTTTCTTATGTTTACCAGTTCATGTGTTTCATATGTTTAATATTTCATATGTTTGTTGATATACGTGCTATTTTCTCCCAGTGGTTTTTTTTTTTTCTATCCTGATTTGCTTTCCTATTGCATAAATTGGATTTTTTTTTTTTTTTTTTTTTGGTAAGGTAAGTTCTCCTAACAGTTTACGTATTTGAAATTATCTTTGATCTTCTTTTGGAAAGGTTATCGCATGAGGTACACAATTTTTCTTGACAGTTATTACCTCTCATGATGGTTAATTGTATGTGTTAACTTGACTGTACTAAGAAATGCCTAGATAAGTGGTAAAACATTATTTTTGGGTGTGTCTGTGCGGGTATTTCCAGAAGCTTGAGTTGGGACATCCATCTTCTTCTGCCTTCAGACATAGGAAATCCTGGTTCTCGGACTTTCATACCCAGATGGGGGACTTTCAGACTCACGTGGGGAATTACACCAAAGGCCCCTGATTCTCAGGCCTTCTGAATTGGACTGAATTATACCACAGGCTTTCCTGGGTCTCCAGCTTGCAGACAGCAGATCATGGGACTTATCCTCCATAATAGTGTGAGACAATTCTTATAATAAATCTCCTCTTATGTATATCTATGTATACCCTTTGGGTTCTGTTTCTCTGGAGAATTATGAGGAATGCACCTCTCTATAACTTATAGTTATTTTTCTACTGGCTTTTAATGATGAGAAGTTCAATTGCAGCCTAATTGTCACTCATTTAATAACATTTGTTATTGTCTCTAGTGGCTGTTATAGTGAGTCCTTGTCTTTGCTCTTCTATGGTTTCACTATGCTGTGACTAAATGGATTCCTGTATATTTATCCTGTTTAGCTCATGTTATTAGTTTTTGAATCTGAATTTGTACTTTTCATGAGTTCTCAAAAAATCTTGAGCCAGCCCTGATGGCCTAGTGGTTAAAGATCGTCCCTCTCACTGCTTCGGCAGCTGGGGTTCAGTTCCGGGTCTCGGAACCGCACCACTCATCTTCAGTAGCCATGTTGTGGTGGCAGCTCACATAGAAAAACTAGGAGGACTTACAACTAGAAAATATAACTATGCACTGGGGTTTGGGGTAGGGGAAAAAAAAAAACACTAGGAAGATTGGCAACAGATGTTAGCTCAGGGCAAATCTTCCCCAGCAAAAATAAATAAATAAATTAAGACAACTGAAGAGTTGATCATGAAAAAAAACATCTTATCATTGTTTCTCCCCCATTTTCTCTAGTCTCCTTTTAGAACTCCAGTTAGACACATTTTAGGTCTTCTTGTTCTCTTTTTCTATGCCACTTAAGCTGTCTTTCAAGGTTTCCATATCCTAGCTCTCTGTGTTGCATTTACTTAAATTATTTTATTATTAATTTATATATAATAATTTATGACCATTAGTTTACAATCTATCTTTTAGCTTATGATTTATCTTTTCCGCTATATCTTATATTTAACCCATCAATTGAGGTGTTGATTTAAATCACTATATTTTTCAGTTCTAGAAATGTATAGAATAAAAGTATTCTCTGTGTTCCCACACATTTCTCAGCCCACATGGTATGAGTCACTTCCAAGAAGAAGCTCAGATGAGCTTGTTTGCTACCCTTCAGCTGTCCCTTAGCCTTAGATAAAAAGAGGACTTTATGTTGCAATGGCAGAGCCATGCCATTCAATCAGCCTGGATGTCTAAGTTGCTGCATAGAAGACAGTCACCATAGGGAGTCACCTGATCCTCAGCCAACTTTAAGGGAGTAAAAGGAACATTTGTTATCAGAGTTGCGTTTTGCTATAGCACAGCCTAGCCTATTCGTTCTTTTTCTACTCTATTTGGTTATTTTTTTATATCCTCTTATTTTTTGGTAACTTTTTTGAATATATATTTTATCCTTTCTTGTTTTATATTCTATAAGCAATGATTTCAATACCTGATGTCCTCGGGTTTACATTTGTTGGCTGTTGTTTTCTCCGGAATGTATTTGAATTTTTTTTAACTGTACATTCATATTTGGTTGAATTTAGTCTGTAGAAAAATATGAGGGGCCTGGGTTAAGGATGATTCCTATCCTTATTCCTATAAGATGTAGACATCTCAACAAACTGAGACTGCTAGTAATTTAATCTCTCAGCTTCCGGTTTCCCTGATGACCCCGAACGTATGAAGTAGAACTCTAGACCGGTGTGAGGCAAGCCTGGGGCACATATTCCAAAAAGCCACTTTACCCACCTATCTGTTGCTGTGGCCAAAACAGATAGATTTTCATATCTGTGTCCATTTCTGGATTTTTCCAGCCTGACCTTTCACTGAGGCTATATCCCTTCAGAAAAGCAAGATTTTATGAAAATTCTCCTGACTTTCCCCACTTCCATAGGCCCAAGACCTAATATCCTGATCCCCATTATTCCCTAAAATTCCAGGTTGCTGCATCATCATCCTTTCCCTCCCTATGCCCCAAGAAACGCTCTAGATTTCATATTGGCTTTGCAATTTTGATATCAGCTTTTAAATCCTTCTGTATTGTTGGGGAAAGAGGAAGTACTTGACAATTTCCTTTACTTTCTTGAAAACTCAGCTATGAACTTAAAAATGTCTTTATTTTAGCTCAGTTCATGCCTATGTGTTTTTCAGAGGAAGAGCTTGAAAGAAACAAAACTATGGATGCTTTTACACACAGCTATATTTCCACCACTTAGTACTGTATGAAGACAAAAATATTTAATAAATGTTATAGAACTGTTAAAATTGAAGAAAAAATCAACAACACAACAATAAGACATACTAAGTATTTTTAAATTTCTAAATAATTTAAACACAGACAAGGAGAATAATATAAAACAAACAGCCAAGTTCTGACCACTCAGGTATTATAAATGTTGACTTTCTTCTACCCATGTGTCAATCTTCTTTTAGAGTAATACAACGTTACCAAAACAAATAACATCCAATTAGAGCTAACTGAAGAGTAGAGGATTTATTTATGCATTTTTTCAATTAACATACATTGACTCAAAATTAAGTATCATATACAATGCTTAGCATGAGAGATTTAAATCACTTATGTTTTAAGTCAACACTGGAATTATGCCTTTCAAAATAAAATTTTACTATTACTGTGTTATTGATGATTCAATCTTGTTCCATAAACATTTATTGAGCACCTAGGAAAAATATAGCGGTAAAAATAAAGAAGGAGAAAAAAATGCTCTAATTATGACAAAGCTTCTTTATTACTTACTGACATTGTATATCTTAAAAAAATTGACTTTTCTATGTATGTTATCCCCTGCCTTTCACCTCTATTTGGATTATTTATTAATCCTTGACACAAAGATCAATATATTGTGAATTCATTTATATACACTCAATATCAGTGGGATAAAATATAATTATGAAAGTACTATTACATAAAGAAGTACCAGATAGAACTATTATAGATACTTAGAGATGAGCTATGCCTCTCTCATTTCCTGTACTTTACTGTACAAATAGATATAATACTATTTCTTCCATTATGAATTGAAATATTCCTAAATTTGTTGAAGAATTTCAATAAAGCCAATGAAAAGAAATATTAATCCCCTTAGATAGTAGTGGGAAATGCACTGTAATTGGTAGGCTTCATATCAGAGTTCTTGGAATTTCTCCAACTGCATTAGCAATTGGTCATCTTAATTACATGGTCCATTAGCTGAAATCTGCATCACAAAACTACCAGGCACAATTCTTGCCAACTCTGATCCATTCATTGTAAGGTCAAAGTTTCCTCATTCATTGTAAAATGAAACTAGATATATTAAGTTAAAGTATTTCGAGCTCATTAAATATACAACCTCAAGTTAGTCACCATATCACATACAGAAAATAAGTGCAATTCTAGAGACAATGCCTCTAATACTTTCAGCTTTTTATGATGTAAGGTAGTTCTGCTAAAGATCTGGGCACATTCAAAAAATTTTAAAAGAATATGTCAATCATTGAGCTTCTACTTTCTGTGCCTTAGATGTAATTACCTACAACGTTGACACAAACGTCTCAGTCTAACTGATAACAATCATTAGTGTGTTTCAAAATAAAAAATAGATTCAGAGTTAACCTTATCACTGCCAGCAAGTATTTAGTCCAGAAGTATCCATGGAACCTTAACTGAAGCCACCTTGCAATGTTTCTTTCAGCTCAGTCTCTAGTTAAAAGTGCTTAGATAATCAACAAATATTGAATTGATCTATTCAATATTCACTCCTTCATTCAGTCAGATATTAGCATTTTTTGAGCCTCTACCATGTGCTCCATGCTGATGTACCAAGATAAATAAAAGATATTCCTCAAGACACTCATGACCCAGTTCATTCTATGTAAAATTTTTAAAAGAGTAAAAATTTATCATATGTTATTTTCTATCACAGAGCTCTCATTTCTCCATTTTCTTCCAAAGGATATAATGGAAAACTTATTCAGAATCCTTGCTAACGTCCAAAGGCTATGTCTATATGTTTCTTGAATCTCATCTATCTAATGTATCAAAATAATGAGGCTAACCTAGATACAGCATATGATGAATTCAAGCTAGTATTGTTCTAAATCTTAAATAATCTTGCTAATTACCTATATAATAAGCCATTGTAGAATTTTGTCCAGTACTGAAGCCATGCTTATTGATTTATACATTGTAGCCTCCACTTTTCCCTCAATGAAAATGGCAACAGCAGGTGCCTGTTTCCTGTCTTCTTGTGTTTCTTCTTAGTTCCACTGAATCTGTAGAGATCACTGGGAAAATTTAAAGTGCATATGCAAGTTCTTATAGTAGCAGAGCTCCAACTGCTCGGAGTTGGAAGAGCTGCTAAGTAGTCTCTTACAGTCTTTTCACTCAACCATGATTTTACATCAATGCTTATTCTAAACTTCCTCATCTAAAACCTATCCCCTTTGGCATGAAAAAGAAATAGAAACGGTTGAGCATACCTACTTTCTTCAACTCTTTACGTTACACCTTTGGCTTCACTGCATAGTCATGCCTTAATCTTGATCACGCCTTGAACAAAATAACAAAAACAAAATAAAACAAAAAAGTCTTTCTGTTGCCTATACATTTTTCTCATTGCAGATCTAAGCATCCATGGTGCATCTTATGTTGTTCTGTGTCACGCTAATGTACAATCTTAACTAAATATCATCCGGTCCATCTTTTCTACCAATTCTTTTAAAATTATGTCTTACTAAATTGCTCTCTGTGCAGCTATATCTATCTTTATATATTATCTTCCCCATTTTTTTTTTCATTTGGATAAGTTGCAATTCAGGAGTCTGATATTCATTTTGGGAGGCTCCCAGCCTTCTTAACTCATCCTCCCTTTTAGGGGGTCAAGCAGTGGGATCAAATCTGTAATGGTAGAAGCTTAGAGATGATATGACTTAAGTCAAATCATCTTATACAACTCTGGCTGTCTGGAAACAGGAATAAAGCAGTTTCCTGGAAGGCACTGTGTAGATAGAATGAGCTCTATGGTGTTCAATCTAGTTTCTAATCTTATTAGTTCCAGGGAAGATACATAAAAGGACCATTAAAGTGGTACAGATGTGTTCTGGCATTGTGATTGCACCCCCATCTCTGACAATGGCTATCTCCTTGTGGTCAGCAAAGAAGCTGCTAGTGCAGGGAGTTTCAGCAAAAATGATCTTTGGTGGTGGCAAAGATGAAGAGAACAAAACTGTACTTTGTGCATTTCTTAAACTGTAGCCACCATGTTACCCAGTGTTTTTGAAATAGACTGGAAGGAACTGGGACAACCTTCTACCACCCCGAAAGCTAAGAGATAAGTCAGAGTTGGGAGAGGTGGTCATTTTAAAGACATTGCCAAAAAGCAATGGGATGACGATGATGATGATTACCTAGTATCATGACCATATCCTGGCACATGTCTGATTATGACCAGTGTTTCCATTCACGAACAATTGGGAACTTTAAGGTGACACAACCCTTCTCACAAGGTCCCTATTATTCTTATATTACAAAACAATTTTCACCTGTTTTAAAAGTTAGGTTGACAGTGGGTCCCATCATTCTCTTCATTGTTTAAACATGAATAGAAATTTCAGCAGCTATCTGAAGAGTTGAAGTTTCAGGAAAAGAAATAAAAATTATTGGAACATCTGTTATGTTCTAAGCATCAATGTTTTGTATTTTCAAATATGTTAACACAGTTAATCAGTTACTATCTCAAATTTTACATTTTGGGTACACTGATTATCATAGGGTTTAAAAGGCAGAACCAGAGCTATATGGCTGGCTGCACTGAGCCTCGGCCCTATTCCAGCCTGCCTAGGTGACAGTTTGAGATTTGCATTTTCTATTATTCCTGTTTCTTCTCCTTGTCTGGCTACATTGGTGTTTTGTCATAGTGACAAAACCCTTATTTTCTTCCTTTTTATTTTCATCCATGGTGGACTCTTTGTTTAAAAGCACAGAGTGACTACACAGGGTTACTTGGCTTTTCTCCCTGAAGATCTGGTTCTATCTCTATATCTACCTGCCTCCCTACCTTCTAACTCTAATTCAGCTGCACCGTATAGGAAGTTTCTATTCTTGCCTCCATGACCAGGACTCAGACCTTCCCATCTTTCCCCACGATTCCAACAAATCTCTATTAGATTCTTCTAAGTAATAAATATTTTATTAAAGATTAATAAATGAATTAGTAGAAGGGCTTCCATAACTCAAGGCATAAAAATTTACTTCAAAATTTCTATGTTTTCCTTCCAAGTCAGGTTCCCAGCATCCAGCTCCTCTCTCTTTTAAACTCTCCAGCTGCAACTTCTCATCCCGTTCTCCCAACACGCTCCACTTCCACCTTGGCCCATTTATGCCTTTCTTCTTTTCAAATGTGGATTAATTTACGTCCTCTAATATATCACATCCCACAGTCATCATTTATGCTGTCTTCAAGTTGACAAAAAGGCAGCAAATAAGATTCTCCCATTTGTTATCTGGATCCATCCTCCTTACAAAGTGACTATAAAATTATTATATCACATTTTTCTCTACTATATATTTAACACTTTTCAAATGCCTTTTACATGCAAGACTCCATGTGAAGTGTTATGAAGATAGAAAGAAGTGATATACAATCACTAAGAAATTACTCTCCACCCACAGAGGAATTCACAAATACATATATAATTAGGTGAACAGGATATAGGAGATTATATATTCAGGTGATGCAAATGGATAATTGGGAGTTAAAAGATGAGAGATGAGCAAGGTCAAGTAAAACAGCAGCCAACTAGAGAGCTCCAAACAGAAAGTTTGGTTGATGATGTTGCCCCACTTCTAGGTAGGAATAATTCTTGGAGTCTTAAGCTCAGAGAACAGGACTAATGGAAGCAGACAATGCTGAGTCTTGCATCATCAAGCTCATGATGGTTCCTAAAAGCTGTTCCTGTGTTCCACCATAGTGCCCAAAACAATCTCATTTGGCTTCTTATCCATGCTCTGCATTCCCACACTGTCTCCAGTCCCTCTCTTCCAGGCTCCATTTGTAACTATCTTATCCTTGCCACTCCTTCCATTTTTGTCCTTTTATCATGCTATTCCCAATGTTTTCTCTAAAAATGTTTTTTTGCTGATTTCCCCCCTCTGGCCCTTGAATTTTCATATTGAAGAGGTCTTGATAAAATGAACAGTCTTTTGATAAATATGTAAGATGCAGTTCATCCTCAGGAAAAGATCCCAACTTGAATATTTTAAGCCATTGCCCAACGAGACAAATTCTATTCCTCAACACAATATTTATAGCCAGTCATCTTTCCCCATGTTCTCCTTTCTCTTTCTAAACCCCATGCTCTATGAAAATGAATCGATAAAAATGCCTCCTGTATTTCCAGTTCTTTCTCTTTATTTTTAAGATAGCAGATACGACATAGATGTTACTCTCTAGTATCTCCTGATCACCTGCTCTTCCCAACCGCTTATACGTGTCATTGTACTCATTCAACAAATATTTCAACAAACTTTTGTTAGCTTCTGGAGATGCTGAATGTAAAAGATAACCTCAATAAGCCTGAATCAAGAGGGAAGGACCATGTCATATGAACAGGATGGATAATGGTGTCCTCAGGGTGCTGTAAAAACCCAAAGAACAGGCACTATTTCTCAACTCTGTGGCGAAAGATGTCTGTGGAGGGACCAGGCACTGGAAAGGCCTCTGAGAGTACATAAAGTTTAAACAGGAAGCCAAGAACTCAGCCACTCTAACTTATTGCCCCAAATATTTCCCTCAACAAATCCTGTTGCTGCTGCCTTTTGCCTCCTCAATATCACTTAAAATTTTTCAATTTTCTCCATCTCTCTGCACTATCTTAGTTACATTCCTATCTTTCTCTAGAATATTAAAATAGCCTCCTAGATGTTCTTCCGGATTGCAAAATCCAATCATTTGTTCGCTCTCTTTTTTTTTTTTTTTTACTTTGCAAAAATTCAAGAACTACCTAAAACTCCTCAATGGTTGCCAAATGTTCTTTGGATAAAGTACAAACCGCTCAACATGTCTCAACTCGTTCCTTTGAAGCCCCACAGTATACAGTCAAGAACATGGAAACTGGAGCCGAGGTTTGAAATCTGTCATCTAATAGTGGAGGTTTGGGGCAAGTACTTAATTTCTCTAAGCCTCAGAATTCTGGTTTTTAAGATAGGGATATCTCTTCATATGATTTTGGTGAAGACTGAATGAGATATATTCTCTAATGTTCTTGGAATACTGTCTGGCACATAGTAAGTAATAGACAAATATTAGCTATCTAATATGTCTAATTATTATCTCTTCAACTTCAGTTTCCCTACTATTTCTCTCTCTATGCTTGTGTGTGACAATTCTCCTTGCTGTTCCTCTAAGTCACCATCTTTTCTCGTCTTTGTATCTTCTGCATGCTTCTTTCTCTACCTACATCTTTCCATGCCTTCTCCAAACTGCCTAACACCGACATATCTTTCAGGTCTAATTGTGGATGTCATTTTCTAGCTCCGATTCCCCAGTGCTGAGGTAGGTTCTTTTCCTGCTGTTTTCCATCAGTCCCTTGCACCATATATGCTAGCACTAATCACATTGTTCTCCTTCATTGGATTATCAATTCCTTAAGGGCTTATTTCTCATTGTCTCCTCAGTGCCTAACACTGACACTGGCTTATATAGGCATACCATTAGTTTTTGTGGAACAAACAATCTAATTTTCAATTGCATATACAATTTGAGTTGATCTGACCAGAAGCCATACCATTATTATAAGCTCTAGAATAGCCAAGCTTTCTAAACTGTGCTTTTTAAAATATATATTTCTTTATGTCAGGGTCTGTGTCTCATTCACTTTTGCCTCCACTTCTCATAACTAGCAATTAGAGGAGTCTCTTCTACAGAATAAATACTCAAATATGTGTTAAGTGTAAATGAGACAAAATATCTTTAAATTACACAATTCTAAGATTCTTTCTGTTTGAAGGAAGCATGAAAATATAAGTTTGGGACCCAATTAATTTTTCTACAAATGAATGCCACTGGGTTTTATGTCTTTAATCCTGATGGTTCATATTATTTTAGAGTGAACATTAAAACAAAACAAAAAGAAACCCTAATGGATACAGCATTATTCAAAGAGAAACTTTGAAAGGAAGAAAATCTGAGGATTAATGTCCTTAATATTCATTTTTGACAGCCTACGTTCAAGTTTAGGTTGTCTGGTCAACATTTGGGTCTGACTCGTAGTTTCCAAATCATGATGTGTCGTGTTCTAAATCAATTCCCTAGGAGAGATTTAGGGATAACTTTCCCACAGGTTTTCTCAATTAAAGACGCCTCTAGCTCTTTGCCCACATCACCCACATCTGCTCATAAAAAATGAATAATGGAACACACATGTGCTGACTTGCGATTCATTTCAGCTTTTTGCAGGTGCAAATGCAAGTTTTAAGGTGCAAAGTGGAGCCACAAACTTTGTGGGCTTGGCCAGCTGAAATTCTAAGCTTTAATCACATCTAAATAACTCCTCAGGTGATGCAATCACAAGATTTTGCTCACAAAACGGGTGGAATAAATATCGTAGACTGAACTGGTGTATATTAACAGATGAGGCTACATTATTTAGGGAAAATCAAATCCAGCTAATTTTCACCAATCTCATGTTTGCTGAAGCATTCTTTTCATATATTAACCCAAAATTCACTTTGAGTACGTTTCAAAGCAACTTTGACCAAATAAAATACTTTTATTTGTATACATAACTGAATCAGGGATTTACACTGACAGATATCCCAAATCTATCATAATTACTACATATCCTTGCAGCTGGGGTAGCTTATGGCAGACAAACCAAGTCAACACTTGGTTACAAGCGGTAATAGAGGGGCTCACTGGTGCAGATAATCCTAAACAGCAGAAAATCTCCAAATCATTTATTTTCAGCTTGGATACGTATTTAGGAGATTTTTTTTTCAGCAGACATCCATTCCTAATTTTATTTTCCTTAGGTTAAGAGTCTGTGAATTATACACCTTACTAATGGTTAGATTGTCACATACCTTTTATTAGGCAGTATATATGACAATGTGTCCCTTGCCAGTTAAGATGATATAGGTAACAGAGCTGTTTGTAGATGAAGAGTAGAGCTTTGTTTTCTGAGGAGACGTGTATCTCCACAGCCACCCCTTGTGGCCAGATTTCCATGAAGTTTATTAACCATGGCATGCTCTGCATCTTCTGATGTCTAACTGTACTTCAGTTGTTGTTTTGCTTGAGTAGGGACAATGCCTTTCTCCCTACTTTGATGGGAAAAAGGAAAACACATCTGCCTTGTTTCCTTACGAGCTAGAGAAATGCAGATTATAAAAAATGTGCGCACGCGCGCGCGCACAGACACACACACACACACACACACGCTTTCATTTCAACACTGTAAATATGAAATAGTGTCATAATTATGGAAACACATTATTTTCAAACCAACAGATATGAATATATCATTATCTGAGGGAGTGTAATGGAAAGGAGAATCTTCCAGGGAGCCTCGTTTTGAAAAATATAGTGATAGTGGGAAAGAGTTCAAAAGTCAGGGAAAGAGAGAAAGATTTCCCTCTTGGCTTCATGCTTAAGTATATTTATCTCCTCTCATCAACCCGGAGGCAGAAAAAATGAAAATTAAGCTCTGCCTCTACACTTTACTCCTCCTGTAACACCTCTCAACCCAACCTCCCTTGCTCTGTTGATCCAAATCCTGCCTATTTTTCAAAGCACAGCTCAAATCCTGCCTTCTCTTGTAAAGCATTCCCTGATCATTTCATCTGGAAGCAATCTTTCCTTCTTCTAAACTTCCACAAGACTTATTTTCCGTACCACTTATTTAGCACTTAGTATTTACTGACTGGTGGACATGTAATGTTTTCAGAAATTTTGCAGCCGTAGTGGAGATGATTTTAATCCGTCTGTATAGAAAATAAATTTATATTTTTAAAAGAAAAATAGGCCTATGTATTTTTATTGTTCTTCATGGATCTGAAATCTAGGTTGTTAGATTACAAACTGCATCATCATAGCAAGAAGGAAGCACGTACATAATGCTTACCATATGCCAGATATTGTTTTCAGAGCCTTAGAAATATTAAAAGTTCTAACTACTTTATGCATATTAGGTTGCTAATAATAGAAGTTTTATATGTGTGTGTGTATTTTTTGTGTGCACTCATATATTATATATGCATGTATATGTGTGTGACTATATATATGTATACATATTGTTAACCTGCGAAAACAGAAACCAGTTTAAGAGACAAAGCATTTATTTGGGATCAAAGAATTGCAATTCAGGCAGCACAGATTCAGGTAGAAACCCAAATAGTGTCCCACTAGGGTGTACAAGTCAGGGGCTTTTAAAAGCAAAGAGGGGAGGTTGTATTACAAAGAATTTTAACTGGAGTTGGAGGCAGAGAGCTAGTTCTTGGCTAAACATGGATTGACTATTGATTCTATCATCAGAAAGTCCACGATCCTCAGTCTTTCTAATCAGGATGTCTGTTCTCCTGCTGACTTCTCAAACAATTGCTTGTAAAACAATTGCCCTTTTGGCCCAGTCCAAAGTTTTGGCCCAAAGTTCAAGACTGCAAGGCAGTGTCTCTGGAAAGGCAGCTCCAACTCCATTTTAAAATGGTTCCACTAGAGTCAATTTTGACTATATATATATGTGTGTGTGTTATAGATATATAAGCTTGTTTTGCTCCTGTAAATATCATATTGGAGAATTGAAGTAAAACAATATTTATTCAGGCATTTGTTATAAATACATTAATAAATTGTTAATAAGTACAAACTTTTTATTGAATTTATGCTATTTTTTTCCCCTTCTATAATAGTTAAAGGTGTGGGCTGCTAAACAATAAGAAACACGGTATATCTTAGTATTTTCCATCTTTGAGGCAGAGATGGAAATTTTAGAAGGGAAAAAGAATCCATATACTTAGGGTAATACAAAATTAGATTTTATGTTTCTGAACTCAGGGTCCTCAATTTTTTTATCCAACAGGTAATATATTTTTGTTTTATTTTTCTGAGGAAAAACAATATGGACAAAAACAAAAACAAAAAATACTCAACAATTATCTAAAAGTCCTAGATTCCAGTCTAGTGTCATCATCAACTAGCTGCAAGTAATTAACCTTTCTATTCCTTGGTTTCTTCATCTGAAGATGAGGGGCACCAATTTAATTAATAGTATTATTTCAGTCTTAAATTTCAAAATCCATGTATGATTTTGTCCATATAGAAGAGAGCCTATTCAAATGAATTTCAAGAACCATCTCTAGCGTCAGTTTCTACAATTATGTAACAATTTTAATGTAACCCAGTCAAAACTTTCCATTTCCAGAAGCTGATAAAGATGAAAGTGATCAAAATAAAATTATAGGAATCTTATACCTATACCTACAGTACCCTTTTGTAGGTTTAATTATATCCTGAAATGGCATGATTTTAAGCATGCTGAAGATGATGGAAATCACTTAAGCAGACAAGCAGAATAAGGTCATTCAAAGTCCTCGCCTCTGTGCTGGGTGTATCCTTGGATAAAGTCCACAATTATTCTGGACTAGTGGATACCCTACCTTTTTTTAGATGCCTATTCAACATCTAACACTGAGTGTATTGCTTGCTATGCAGTTCAGTCAAATACAATCACAGTTATATCTCTGTTATTCCACGCTTCCGAGGGGTGTCTCCAACATTTCCTAGAAGAGGGCTTTGAATTTGAAGAATCCTTGTTGGAAACATGTTGTGAAACAAGTAGCTGACAGGAACATATCTCCATGCCTGTATCAAAAGTCAGCCCACTACAAAGAAGTCTTCAAATTTTTTTTTTTACATTTCTTGTTAAAATAACAGTGGTCGATGAAAATAAGCTAATTTTTTTTCATTTGTAAAGTTGTCCTGTGTTGTGTTACTTTACTAATAATCTGAAACTATAGATTATTTCCAATAAAACAGAAAACCCAGAGTAAGAGGCTAAACTAGATGAATATATATTCTTAGAGTGTTCAGACAAGTATGTATACATATGGGCATATCTGGTTATCTGGCAAGTTGGTTCCACTGAAAACAATGGCAGTAATCCCCATGAATAAAGTGATTTAGAGGCTATGAGATAACCCACACAACTCTCCAAAGCTAAGGTCTCCAGGCTATTGAGGGACAAAGCCCATCCCTTAGCTGCCCAGGTACTATGCCCAGTAGAGAAGAAACTTTCCTTAAAAGGAAAAGATAGTGAAGGGACAAAGTTGATCCAGCACAATGACTCAAGTTATACTTCTCAGATTGCCCTCTAGCCCAAGCTCAAGGATCTCAGGAATCTTAGGAAGAGAGAGAATATGTAAATTTACAATGCAAGATTTGATAGGAAACCAGGACCAAAAGACTATTCCATTTTTCACAAATTTCAGTAATGGATGTTTTCTTTACTTTACTGCGGTGATTTTAGGAGTACAAAAAGGAAGAGTGATACTGGCCACACAGAAGCAGAGAATACTCTCCAAGCAAGCTGACCCAAGGGTCTTTGGAGAAGCAGGAAAGTACCTCATCTCACTACAGTTGGTTGTAGGCAGAAGAGAGAGATGTTGTGGATGGGAGGTAGATAACAGCAATGACTGTACACAAACCTTGTGAAAGCGTCCCAAAGCCCAATGAAACTAGAAAGAAAAGATTAGGTGCTGTGCTATAAGTTATATTTGTGGTGCTTTATACCAACTCTTAACACAACTGAGGAAACAGAAAACACGTAAAAATCTTTATATTCCATAGACTAAGAAAGTCAATTGCAGGTTATAAAAGTTATGTTACCAAACATAATTTACTCATCTTAAAAATGTGTTTCTGTTTTACATTTAGGGGGGAAAATCCATTATATCACATTTTAAGTTTTTTCTTAAATAAAGGGCATTTTGTACTATTTTTATTTCCGAGTATTCAAGGCCTTTAAATTGTTACTAACTGCTATTGTTAGTTATTTTTTGATATAGTCATGTTTTCTTACTTGAGCTGGGCTTCTTTGAAGGGAAAGGGAACACATCTTACATTTATTTCACTCCCTCTCAATGTGTAACAGAAACCTCGTGCACAGGTTTGATATATGGAGGTGCACACATAGCAGGGCATTCGTTTGAACACGCACATTAACTATGTCTCGTCTACAATGAGAAATATAAGACAACAGCTGAGACGGCTGCCATTAATCTTAAGTAAGATTTATTATGGTGTCAAATTAGATTCTAAATTTCTATTCTCTAAGAAATTAGAAAATGAGTGAGATATCACCTCAAAGGGCATTTTTTATATTTTATGATGTACATTTCCTTTTACAGTAGTCTCCTTATCAGCTGTCTGCTAATCATGTGTCTCTCAAAGTTATTCAGACACAAGTTGATTGTTATGATTAGATTAAGCAAATCTTTTTTTCAGCAGTGCCTTTTCCTTGCTGCAACAGAGGAGATGAACTGGGAGAAAGGATAACGGGTAGGGGACAAAATAATTTGAGAAAAAGGAGAGAGAATGTGTCTTGCATGAAGAAAAGTTGGAAGGAATTGTAACTGTCTATACGAAAGAGAACATACCCAAAACTGTACCCACTCCCCAACTCTCTTTATATCAAAGATTCAGCAAACTTGGCTGTCCTTTGCTAATTTTATTTTTTATTGCAATTCACTAAGTAAATGGAATTCAAAAAATAATTTCCTACCCTTTGGTGCCATCATGAGGCCAAAATAACAAAGTACCAAGAAAAGCAAATCTCCAGGGTAACCCAAGGTTTTGATTTTTTTCTTTTCGTTCAAAATGTAATTATCCAGAGAATGAAAGTTTATTTCAGAAAGAAATATAATTACCTTTACTATAATTGAAACTCTCCAACCAACAAATCATAGCTCATATTTTTACATAGGTAGTTCATTGAGTGGAATAAAATGTACCTTAAATTTTTAAGCAACTGTGAAATTACAGTTTTGTGAATTTGGAATCAATAAAATATTCATGTTTTGAAGTTGCATAGCCATGACCTAAAGTGTTTATATTTTAAACCAATCTTAGCTTTATTTATTTTTTTACTCCATACGATAGTGTGATAAAGTACCTTAGAGGTCTCAAAACACAACATTATGAAATCACAAGAGAGAATATACTATTTTAGAAATGGAACAAATGACAATAGAAAGAATATGGCAAAGCAATGTATTAGAAAGAATAGCTAATGAACATCTAAGGACTTCATGCCCAGATAAAATCAAAGTACAAATCACTATCAGGAGATTCGGTATTTGAACGCATCACCACAAAGTACATCTAAGAAATTACAAAAATATGTTTTATTAGAAATGTCAACCAATATACCTTGTTCTGCTATTTGCATTATAGCTGTATTATTATTCCTAGGCTTATATTAGGTCCATTTTTAGCCTTATTTTACAAGTACCTCAATAGAATTAGAAAACGTTCGTTACTCATCTGCTTTCACAGTCCATTTAATTTTCTTGTCTGAATTGTTAGTTTTCTCATGTGATGAGACTATGTTCCCTGAATGATGCTTGATGATGCCTAAATCTTATTTCTTCCCATTGGTCCTCAAAATTCCATGCACTTCTCTCTCATTTTTCCTTCATGGCATTTAGAAACCGAAGACCCCACAGATTTCATCTGTAAAGTATGGACTCTCTCTCCAAGGGATGCAAAGTTTCACTCTGCATAATGTCTTGCTTACTTCAGCTTTTCTTATTTACTGGAAAAGCCACAGACAGGGGTAAAAATCAAACTGCTGAACTGGTTTTTACCTGCTTTTATTCTCAGAGTGTCCTCTCCCTGTTTTGTTCATACCTTGGACCTCTAAGCAGTATTTCCTTATTTTCGGAATTATCAAAAATATAAACACTATCATGAACTTCAGTTATAAGAAAGGCAGCTTGAATTGTCTTCTTTTCTTTCTCTTGTCTCAGAGACAGATCTTATCTGTGGAAAGAGTAATAATTTGTTCTCGTTTCAAGTCAGTGGTGATCTCCTTTTGTGACCCGGCCTCCAGCGTTCTTACAGCAGAATCACAGTGCTAATCCCAGATTGGCTGTGGGCATATGTTGCCCTTATTTGGCCCCTGTAACGTTGCTCAAAATGGATCATTATCTTTAACATTATCCCAGGGATGACAGGAAGTTAAATCTCCCTTCATTGTAATAGTATCAAAGGCCCCTTTCACTGGCAAAAGTTACCAAAAAGGATAGGGTTTCTGCCCTGATAAAATTCTCAAAGGCCCCCAGTGTGATGGAGAAAGCTCAGGAGCCCTAGTCATTCTAGAAGAAAAAGAGCTCTCTGCTCACCTATAACCTCCTTCAGGCAGGACAAGACTATTCCTGTCTCAGACATAGTACAATATTCAAATATTTAAATGCCATCCCATCATATTTCTATTCATCTCACATGCTGAGATGGTTTCCTTTCATTCCGATCACATCACCTCTTGCGTTTACTTCATTATGTAGAAATTTAGGACAGAACTCAGTATGTGAGTGTCTGATTCAGTTGGGATCTGAGAAAAGACTCCAATTATTTATAACAGAAGGTGTTTAATGCATAAAATTACTTACACAGGTTATGGAAGTGAACAGTGAAGAAACTCAGAGATTGTCAACAGCAGGGACCCACTGCTAATCCCTAGGTAGAAGAGGCAAATGGGTGAGACTGTGGGAGAAACCCAGGGACGGTGTCACCTGGAGAAGGTGGAACCACATCTCTCCTGTCCAGGAGGTGCTGGAGCCATGTAGGCTCCAGACATAAATGGTACCACCCAGGCTTCTCCTCCCTTCCTTCTCTCTTGCTGCTGCCTTCCCATTTCTGGCCAATGACTCTTGCTGTGCAAATCCACCAAAACTCCTCAGTAAGAGAGCTCGAGTTACGCAGCCTGCGTGAGTCAGCCTCCCTGACACACAGAGCAGGGACACACAGTGGAACTGAGAGGAATGGGTCTGGGTCAAACTGACCCAGGGATGGCACAGAACTCTAGGTAAGTGGGAAAAGAAGTGTGGTTAGGTTTCGTTGAAAGGAAAAGAGCAAAATCTAAAAGGCTTCAAATGCCTAGTATATACGTCCCCTAATTCACATATTTCCTTTTGTTTTGGCATTATTGTTTTAAAACAATCCATGGTTGGTTTTTCCAAATCAAAAGACCTTCTTTTATCAGGAAAAATGACGCATAAATGTTTTTTATTTCTTGGACAGATTGTAATTAAGAATTGGGTATAATTTATTAATACTAATTTCTCCTTTTAAAAGATAAACTATTCTTTCTCTCTGCTTAAAATGGAGATACTGTGAAAATAATTTTCAGCTAAATTAGTTTTCTATTTTATTTCCTGCTGCTAGTAATGAAAACACATCTCCCAGCAGTGATGAAAGCATAATTTCTAATGGTTCACAGCAAAGAGAGTTTTCATTTTTTATAAAGTGGTGACAGTCAAAAGAAAAATCACAACTCTGAGGCTATTTTATTTCTATTGAATGCGTCTTTAAATGACATTATTCAAGAACTTCTTGTCTCACTGATAATCATCGTATAATTTTTAAGATTTTTAATTACTAAATTCAGCAAAATTTTAGCCCAAGAAAACAGACCCATCTTTCTAGTATATTATTTCTATAATCTATTAACTAATTTTATAAAATACTCTGTTTTATTTCTACCATCAAAATAATCACTGATTTTGATTACTATCTTTTGTGTGCGTGTGTGTGAGGAAGATTAGCCCTGAGCTAACATTAGATGCCAATCTTCCTCTTTTTGCTGAGGAAGACTGGCTCTGGGCTAACATCTGTGCCCATCTTCCTCTACTTTATATGGGACGCCGCCACAGCATGGCTTGATAAGTGGTGCATAGGTCTGCACCCGGGATCCGAACTTGCGAACCCCAGGCCGCTGAAGCGGAGCGTATGAACGTAGCTGTTATGCCACCGGGCCAGCCCCGGATTATTATCTTTTGATGGATTAATGCTTCACATAATACATTGTAAAACACACACACAGACATACAAACATACGTCCTAAATATAGCTAATTCCAATTTCCTATTACACTTTGTTTTTTCATGAATTTTACATAATACCCTTGAAGTTTAAACTTAAGTATAAAGATTCTGTGATTTTGGTAGTAATCTGTCAGAAAATGTAAATTGAAAAAATAGTAACCTGACCTTCTAGACTATAAATTCATTAAATAGAAACCATGACCAAATTGTTTGCTACCATTTTCATAGTAATGAATGAATTATCTGTTTCCTTTTCACATGGAAAATCTATAATATGGGTGCTCTATATAATATTCATTCTTTAGTGTATGGCTCTGTATGTCATACTTCCCCTTTCTCTGCCTGAATTGTAACCCAACCTGAGGATAATTAAGGAAGTGCACTGTGCTCTAGTCTGACATTAGCCATGCTAGTTAACATTTTAAGTTAGAATAGGTAAATTATATTCTCTGACCTCGGTACATGGCAGTTAGCCATCTGCCTTTCCCCCTTCTTTTAGTCACCATCCTTCCCTTGTTCTGAACAGTATCATGCTTTTTCATAGAGCTTCTTCATTTTCACCTAACTTCCCAAACTCCTGGTTCTTGATTGTTACAACCTTTGTAGGAATGTAATCTTAAATAATCCATTGTCTTCCCACTGCCTTAGAAAACAAAGTTTAATCTTATTAATACAGCATAGAAAGCTCTTCACGATACAGACTCTATCAGCTTCATCTCCCACTGTTTCTCTTTCATATTTTTGCTGTAACATTATCAAATTGCATATAACCCTCAAAACATGCCACATTCATTATTCTCAACATGTTGTTCCTTCTACCTGGAATGACCTTATCTGTACTAGTTCTTCTGGATAACTTCTCATTCTTCCACACCCATTTAAATTACCATTCTCTGGGCCAGCCCCGTGGTGTAGTGGTTAAGTGTGCGCACTTCACTGCTGGTGGCCCAGGGTTTGGATCCCGGGCGTGCACCAACGCACGGCTTGTTAGGCCATGCTGTGGTGGCGTCCCATATAAAGCAGAGGAAGATGGGCACAGATGTTAGCTCAGAGCCGGTCTTCCTCAGCAAAAAGAGGAGGATTGGCATGGACGTTAGCTCAGGGCTGATCTTCCTCACAAAAATAAAAATAAATAAATAAATTACCATTTTACTTGGGAAGCCTCCTCTATACAGTCAATTCATCCCTCCTTAAACTCCTAGATAGTATGATGGTTACTCATTTAGATGGAAAACTCTCCAGCGAGCAGTGTAAAGGTACAGACCATGTGCTTATTGTTGTGCCTGCACATGATAGGTGGTCCACAGTCTGATGACTTAGCTATGACATTTTCATTATAAGCTCCTAAAATACAGTGCATTTTAATTGAAAGATCTAACATAGCTTAATTAAACATATTTTATAATGGCTTTTGATAAGTCTGATTTTGAAAATTTACAAGAAATAAAAAAATTGTTTTATCCGTGGTCTAGAAAGGAGGTAGAATTACGAATTTTCATCAAGTTAGCACTAAACACCTAAGTCAAACATGAGCTGACACCTTTGATCCTTAGGATTTGTATGTCATTTTCCTAGGCGAAACTTGAAGCACGTGCCATTTTAGAAAGACGGGTAAATAGGTGAGGAAACCATAACTAACCTTTGTCTGAAATCCTGGAATTATTGAGCTGGTAAGAATCTGAGAGATACATGACTCCCTCCAAAACAAAGAATCTTCATTACCATGACAGATGTTCTTCTAGCCTCATTGCAATTTCCTTTGGCAGCCTGCTCATTCTTTTGTTGGTCAGTTTCAATTATTAACGACACTTCTACTTCACACACAGCCAAATTCTACAACCCCACCCCCACCTGAAGTCCCACAGCTCTTTTGCCCCCACGGTAACTACAAGAGAGGTCAATAATTTTCACCTGATTCTTCACATCTTTGAAGTTAGCTCTGTGCATTCTTGTTTCCAGAAGAGGATTTTTATCCCCCCACTGGTTTGAAGGCTCATTTTGGGGCTGACTCTTTTCTAGACAGATGCAGTTTACATAAAATCACTGTTATTTGTAAATAATTAGATTGTGACTTTTTTTTTTTAGATCATGACTTTTGAACACATAATAATCTGAACTCTGGCAGCACTGTTCCTCACACCTAAAATCTCACTGAAATAGGCCACAGAGTACATAGTGAGTAAATGACCATCATCAAAGAATATACAATAGAGTACCATCAACATGCTAGAAAACTGGAGGAAATTCTGCTAAATAAACTGTCCAAGGGACCCAAAATGAACATTAGTTTTTGATTCATTTTGCTTTGTACTGTTTTGAGGAATTACAACACACATCTACCATGTGACTTCATGTAAGTCTCATAAGGTTGTCACTCAAAAAAACCTCACTTTCCAATGAGAGAGCTATACATACACATGACCTAAGTGAGGCCAGTGAGACTGACTCTCCCAAGAATCCAAACTGAAGTGAATGTGTGGTTTTGGATGGAGGTGACGCTGTGTGTTCTAATGGCAGGACTTTAAAAAGGAAACCACGGTAACAACTTAAATGTCCCTCAACTGATGAATGAATAAACAAAAGGCGGTATACCCAGAAAACAGAACATTATTCAGCCATAACAAAGAATGAAACAGTGATACACATGCTAAAACACAGAGGAACCTTGAAAACATTATGCTAAGTGAAAGAAGCCAGACACAAAAAACTACTAGTGTATGATTCTGTTTATATTAAATAGACAGAATAGGCCAATCCATAAGCAGAAAGCAAATCAGTGGTTGGCAGAGCTAGTAGGGAGAGGAGGTATGGGGAGTAACTGTTTAATGGGTAGGGGCTTCCTTGTGGGATGATGTTCTGAAACTAGATAGCAGTGACGATTGTAAAACATTGTGAATGCCTCTGGACTGTACACTTTAAAATGGTTAAAATCACAAGTTTTATGTTATAAATATACATTACCACAATAGAACGATTATAAAGAAAAAACAGACAACCATTAATTTCTGGTTCTAACATACAAAACCCTGGTTTTGGTCCTTCCTCTCCTTGTTATTTAGCTTTTCTTTCCACTTTGTGATTTACTTAGTAATTTTCTAATAAGTTCTTTTCTGTCTATGTTTTCTGTAATTGATTTTTGTTACTTTCAAACAAAAAAAACCCTAATTCTCACATGTGTTGTTGAGTGTGGAGTAGCACAACTTTGGGAGATCAATTTGGCGATGTATAATAAAATAGATAGTATCCAATATAGCTATAGCTCAGTATCTATCAGGAGGAATAAGAATAAATTGTGGTATAGTTACACAAATGGATTTTATACTGAAGTTAAAATGAAAGAACTAGAGCTACTTATATTAATCTGGATCAAGCTTAAAAATAACATTAAAAAAATGCCACAAATAAAAAATATATATTTTTTAGATAAAGTTTTAAAACACACAAAACAGTATTAAAGTTTCATTTCTTTATGCATATTTAGTAAAAAATTTAAATATACATGGAAATGTTAAATATCAAATTCAAAGTAGTGATACTGCGGCAGATTTTATATTCTAATAATAACTATGATAATATCTTCCATCCCACTTATTCTTCTTACAGTGTGACCTTGTCACTTTCCTCATTGAATATGGGGTCTATGAACTCATGGATCCATGAACCCAGGTGGACCTTTGTGACTATCTCAACCCACAGAGCACAGAAGAAGTGACTTTATACGACTTCTGAGACTAGATTATAAGTGTCGTGCATTTCTGCCTTGTGCCTTGAGGATACTCACTTTTGCAACCCAGTCACCATGCTGTAAAGAAGCCTAAACAGTTCCTGGAGAGACCTCAGGTACCACAAAGCCTCACCTGAGATCTCAGCTGACAGCCAGCGTCAACCACTGGAAATATGAGTGAGCAAGCCTTCAAATGATTCCAGCCTCCAGCCATCAAGTCACCCTCAGGCTTCGAATCTTCTCAGCTGAGGCTCCAGACATCATGGAACAGAGACAAGGCATCCCCACTGAGCCCTTTCCCAATTTCTGATGCACAGAACCCATAAACAGTAAAATGGATGTTATTCCTACCACTATGATCAGGCTGGTTTGCTACTCAACCAGAGTAGCTGGAACAGGTCATCACTGGAGAAGAAAATGAGGAATGAGACCTGGAAGAGTCCTAACTCATTAAGATTTGACAAAGGTAGGTAACAGACACGTGGATTTTTTTTGTACTATTCTTTACAGTTTACCTTCTAGTCTTTAAATATTTTTAAATAAATGTAGAAAACAATGCATGTCCTAGAAACTGTTGCCAATACATACAAATATTTAAATTATGACAAACTAAGCACCATGAATTAATGGGTAACAAAATGATTATAGCCAAAATGGTTGGGGACAAAAAGTCCTAGTTTCATGGGAGAAAATCAACTTAATTCTCTCTTCATTCCATATGCTAAAATAAACTAAAGATGGAACTATAGACTCAAATATAAAATCCTAATGAACGTTTTTAAATGAAATGGGAAAGCAGGTAAAGAATATCTACTGTCAGAAGAGAAGACTTACTAATATTAAAATCAATAAAGGTCACATTGGAATCTGTCAGTAACCATTTTTTATTCAACCTCAGAAATGTCAGAAAATTAAGAAATAAATAATAATTATATTTTTGCTTTAGATTTTACTGAGAAAACCATCAAGTGTGATTAACCTTATATATTTCCCTCCATATATTCACATCCATCTCACCTTTCCCTTACTCTAGCTATTATCCACTTTAAAATTCTACCTCTGCCTTTAAATTTGTATTCGTATATCCATTCTAGATTTTGCTCCATCAATAATTAATTTCAAATTTTTTGCATCAAACTTATTGCCTAAAAATTTTGCTCCTGCTATTGTCCCATTTTCACTAACATGCATGTTAAACTCTCTACTTTCCTTTAAAATAATTATCTTTGTGTCTGTTCCTAGCTATCATCCCATTACTCCTCTTTTCTTTTCATTGAAATATTTTGATAGTACTCTACAAATCCTTTGTCCACCTCATCTTGCATTCAACATTTATATCTCTGAAAATTTTGTTAAGAGGCAATAGAAGGTAATGGTTAGAGGAAAGTCTCCTGTGGTCAAATCCTGGGTTAGCCACTTAGTTACGATATGACCTTAAATTATTTTAGCTTTCTATGCACCAGAGTCTTCATTTACAAAATTGTGTGACAATAATATTTCTATTATCACCCTATTATTTATCACCACAATTGGTAAATGTCAATGACATCTTTCAGTGAAGTTCATAACGGTCTTTATTCCTGTTGTTGCTTCTTAAAACCCTACTCCCATGCTATTTACCTAACTCTACTCTAATTTATTCATTCATGTATTCAGCTATTCAATTTTATTCGTACCCTATAACAAATACTTGCTAGATGTTGATAAAATAGGACTGATTAAAGTGGCATTGTCTCTGCCTCACGTGGATTTCAATATGGTTGAGGAGACATACATTAACTCATTAATCACATGAAAAATATAAACTTAAAAAAAACTGTTTTCTCCAAATTTAGATCATCAGTCCAGACCTTCCTTTGGAATAAGTGCCTATTGATGCTCTCCATTTAACTCTCTAATGACAGAATATATCCAGAGCAGAATTTCTGACCTTCTCCCTCCCAGCCTGCTCCTCCTACAGTTTTCCCTACCTCATATAACGGCAATTCCATCCTTCCTGGCTCTCAGCCCCCAAGACTGTGTAGCGACCTAGTCCCTGGTCTTGATTTTACACCCCATAACCAATCCTTCAGGAAGTCCTAAATCCAGTCACTTCTCACCATGACTAAGACCCTTCTTCAAGTCACCATTATCTCTTGTTTGGGTTACTGGAACAAGCTTTTAATTACTCTCTCTGTTTGTACTCCTCTACCCCCACACCCACTCACTTACTGTCATTTTCTAACACAGCAGCCAGAGAGACTGTCTTAAAACATAAGTCAAATAATGTGAATCTATTGTTCCAAACAGTCCAATGGTTCCTAATCTTATTTACAATAAACAGTCTTTGTAATGGCCTAGGAAACCCTACATGACCTGATTAACTCTCTGACTTCCACTCTACTATTTAGCTCCTCATTCTTGTCTAGCTACACTGGATCCTTGCTACACCTCAGCAATCCAGACACAATTCTGCTTTAGGAACATTGCCCAACTCTTCCTTTTGCCTGAATCACTCTTCCCCAGATAACAGCATAGCCATCCCCCTTCCTTCATATCTTTACTCAAATACCATTTTTACAAAGAGACCATTTTACAAAGAGACCTACCCTAGCCACCTTATTTAAATTTTATACCTTCTCTGTATCTCATTCTTCAGAGTCTTTATTGCCCTTTGCTATCTGTACTTTTTCCATAACACTTCTTCTCTTTCACGTTACTATGTAATTAACATATATTGTGTCTTTTTTTAAATTGTCTACTTCCTGACCTCTGCCTCTTTAGAATATAAACTCCATGACAGTGAAGATTTTCATATATATATATATCATTCAATATCAAAACTACATTGTATAAATAAAAGAGAAAAAAATGAATAACTCAAATATCTTCTAAAGGACAGAAATTGTTTTCTAATTAGTGGACAGAAATTGTTTTCTAATGAGTATGTCACCAACAACGTACCCTAGATACTGATTAATAATTTGGTTTATTTATTGTTCCAAAAACTAGAGTTGGACTTCAACTTCTGTCTGGCATTCTATCGAAATTTACCAGGCAAAAATTAAGCAGAAAAATACAACCCATAATGAGGAGTAAAATACAATAATCAATCAAGACCACATATTTCACAGATGAAAGAATTGGTAGACAAGAACATTAATACCATCACTGTAACTGTAATCCACATATACAATAAGCTAGAAAAAAGTTGAGCATGTTAAGTAGAGACGTGGAAGATAAACAAAAAAGACCAAAATTAAACTTCTAGAGATTAAAATACAATGCCTGAATCGTATGGTAGTTCTCTTTTTAATTTTTTGAGGAACCCCTATACTGTTTTCCACAGTGACTGCACCAATTTACATTTCCACCAAAGGCATACAAGAGTTCCCTTTTCTGCACATCCTCACCAACACTTGTTATTTTTTTTGTCTTTTTGATAATAGCCATTCTAACAGGTATGATGTAGTATTTCATTGTAGTTTTGACTTTCATTTCTCTGATGGTTAGTGATGTTGAGCATCTTTCTATGTGCCTGTTGGCCATCTTTGGAAAATGTCTATTCTTCTTTGGTATGTCTTCTTTGGAAAAATATCTGTTCAAGTCCTCTGCCCATTTTTTAATCAGGTTGTTTGGTTTTTTGATATTAAGTTGTGTAAGTTCTTTATATATTTTGGATATTAACCCCTTATCAGATATATAATTTGCAAATATCTTCTCCCATTTAGTAGGCTGCTTTTTTGTATATGATCCAGCAGTTCCACTTCTGGGTATTCATTCAAAGAAAAGGAAAACACTAATTCAAAAAGACATATGCACCCCTATGTTCACGACAGCATTATTTACAATAGCCAAAATATGGAAGTAACCTAAGTGTCCATCAATAGATGAATGGATAAAGAAGATGTGAGATATACGCGCGCACGCGCACACACACATACACACACACACAGTGGAATATTACTCAGCCATAAAAAGGAATGCAATCTTGCCATTTGCAACAACATGGATGGACCTAGAGGGTATTATGCTAAGTGAAATAAGTCAGACAAAGAACGACAAATACTATATGATTTCACCTACTTGTGGACTCTAAAAAACAAAACAAATGAACAAACAAAATGGAAACAGACTCATAGATACAGAGAATAGACTGGTGGTTACCAGAGTAGGGAGGGTTTGGGGGCAGGCAAAATAGGTGAAGGGGATTAAGAGGTACAAGCTTCCAGTTATAAAATAAGTAAGTCATGGGGATGTAATGTACAGCATAGGGAATATAGTCAATAATATTGTAATAACTTTGTATGGTGAGAGATGGTAACTAGACTTATCATGGTGATCATATTTTTAATGTGTATAAACATTGAATCACTATGAGGTACACCTGAAACCTTGAATCACTATGAGGTACACCTGAAAATAGGATATTGCATGTCAATTATACTTCATAAAAAAAAGACAATGTCTGAGGTGAAAAATACATTGGGTGGGATTAAGACATAACTGACACTCCAGAGAACAAAGAACAAATAGGACAAATATCAAAGACGTATCAGGTGTTAGATTTAAACCTAACTGTTATCAATAATCACATTAAAGAAAAATGGTCTAGGGGCCGGCCCCGTGGCTTAGCGGTTAAGTGCGTGTGCTCCGCTACTGGTGGCCCACGTTCGGATCCCAGGCGCGCACAGAAACACCTCTTCTCCAGCCACGCTGAGGCCATGTCCCACATACAGCAACGAGAAGGATGTGCAACTATGACATACAACTATCTACTGGGGCTTTTGGGGGGGGGGGAAGGAGGATGATTGGCAATAGATGTTAGCTCAGAGCTGGTCTTCCTCAGCAAAAAGAGGAGGATTAGCAGGGATGTTAGCTCAGGGCTGATCTTCCCCACAAAAAAAAAAAAAAGAAAGAAAAATGATCTAAACACCTTAGTTAAAAGTGACAGATTGCAAAATTGGATTAAAAAACGAGCAACACTCATCAATATGCTGCCTATTAGAAACACATTTTAAATATAAAGAACCATATAGGTTAAAAGCAAAATGTTGGAAAAATATATCCCATGCAACACTAATCAAACGAAAGGTGGAGTGGCTATAATAATATCAGGCAAAGTTGGAAAGAATAGTGTAAGGATAAAGAGTGTTATTTCAACATGATAAATGCCATTCATCAAGAATTAACACTCCCAAATGTTTATGCTCCTAAAAAGAGGGATTCAAAATACTTGATGCAAAATATGATAGACAGAAATAGACAAAAGAAATAGACAAATCCACCATTATAATAGGAGAATTCAATCTCCCTTTTCAATAATTAATAGAACAAATAGAAAATCATTTGGATTATAGAAAACTTGGCCAACCCTACCACGAACTTGACCAAATTGGCATTTATAAACAATTCCCACCAACAACAGAAGAATACACATTCTTTTCAAGTGTTCATAGAAAATTTAGCAAGATAGACTATATCTTAGGTCATAAAACCATTCTCAGTAAAATTAAAAAGATTGAAATCATGCAAAGTATGCCCTCTGACTACAAGAGAATAAAATTAAAAATCAATAACACAAAAATATGTTAAAAGTTATTTGGAAATTAAATTACACATTTCTTAATAACCCATGGGTCAATGAAGAAACCAAATATGAAATTAAAAAGTACTTTACCTGAATGAAAATGAAAACACAACACATCAAAATTTGTGGGATTCAGCTAATGCTGTGGTTAGAGGGAAATGGATAGCAATGAACACCTGTACTAGAAAAGGTCTCAAATGAATAACCTCAACTTCTCTCCTAAGACACCAGAAAGAAAAAGAGCACATTAAACCCAAATCAACATAAAAATATCAGAATAAAATCAATGAAATAGAAAAGAGAAAACAAGAGAGAAAATCAATGAAACCAAAAACTGTTTTTTTCAGAAAATCAATAAACTTCATAAAGTGCTAACCAGGCATCTAGGAAAAACTTAGAGCTAACATCATACTTAATGGTGAAAGACTGAATGACTCCTGCTAAGACACAAGGCAAGAGCATCTTTTAGATGAGAGACAGAGAGAAAAATAATCATGGTAATCAATCATAATATTAAATACTTACTCTAAAACCTGTTTCCAGCTCAACTGCTTAGCCAAATTTCCTATAATTAGAATCAGATAAACCAAGAGATGGATAGAAAAATAATTGAGGTATAGATATAGAGTCATCAATTTGCTCTTGCTTTTTGATAGATGGCCAAAAACAATACCCCACTTTCAAAAATTTCATGATTTAAAAAATGCTAGATAAAAATCCTATTATCTTAACTAAAATCCAGTGCAGAAATGGAGAAAATCATTTCCAACCTCCTTGCCTGCCTCTTTCCTTCTCTATCTAAACAAAATGGTCTAGTGAAAACACCCTGGCCTGAAAGTATCAAGATCTGGGTCCTATTCCAGGATTCGCTATTGACTAATTATGATACCACAAGTATACGACATCATTTCTCTAATTTCAGTTTTCTCACCTGAAATACAAAGAAGTTAAAGTAAACAATGTTTCTAAAACTAGAGTCTGAGGCTCCTTAGTAATGGGTGGATATATTCTCAGGAACCTGCAATTTCTACCTCAGTTTTAATCTTTTAAGCAATAATTTCAGCACTTTTACAGATCATCTGTAGGATATCTCATATCCTACAACAAACACGGATTTGAGGACGCATATTTACATTTGCATTTATACCTCATTAACTCAACAGTCCTGCAAAAAGACCTCATGGAATAATGAGATACAATGATGCCTTCCCAACAATTGAAGACCAAGAGATATCAAGACAAGCTGCAGAAATAAAGATTTCCTGATCTTGCAATAGATAAAATTGTAGAAGAATTAAGACTTCTCATGTTATATAATCATGTGGGCAATGTGAATATGCCAAAGGCAAAAAAAAGGCAAAAAAAAAAAAAAAATGCACAGTAAGAGGAACATTTCCAGGTTCGAGCCAAAATTCAGTTTTAGCAAAAGAACCACAACTATCATATTAATATTATCTGTCATCCATCACACTAGTGTGATTAATTTGAAGTCCTCAACATAATTTTTATTTATTTTTATTAATTTGTTTGGTTGCATAATTTTATAGGAAGTTGTAAGGATACTAGCTTTATATTTAATCATATTCAGGAAACATGATAAAAATAGTTTGTCAACACCAAATAAATTACGAGAATTTTGTTTTCTCCTTTTTTATTTTTTCCTGAGGAAGATTATCCCTGAGCTAACAGCTGTGCCCATCTTCCTCTATTTTTGTATAGGGGATGCCACCACAGCATGGCTTGATGAGCAGTGCGTAGGTCTGTGCCCAGGATGAGGGCCTGCGAACCCCGAGCTGCCAGAGTGCGTGAACTTAACCACTACACCATTGGGCCGGCCCCTGTTTTCTCCTTTTAAGAGCTTCATAAGTCACCTAATATGAGAAACATTGAGCTCAATATTCTGGAAGAATCTTTTCTGCTAAGGTTCTATGATGTTCTCCTCTCTCTCTGTGAACATATACCATATACAACCATTAGAGGGCAGTAAGACACTTGGACTAAATGTGATTTTTCATCTTCCCCTGTTCTTCACGAAAATTTAGGATTGAAAGAAGCTATATCTAAATTATTTATCTAAACCACCAGCCTCTTATTTAAATATTTTAAGAAAAAGAAATTCTCCACAAGTCTCCTCAGTCTTAGCTTCATCTAACCCTTTCCTGCTATAATGTAATCCTATTTTTCTCACCCTGTCTTAGTGAACCAGGCAGCTCTGACAACACACACGCGCACACACACACACATCACTTACTTTTCATATTTTAAGATAAATATTTAGCATATAAGATGGAGGTTATTATATGAAACAAAAGTTGTTTATATTTAAAACATAATTGACATTGCTCTACGTGTTTTAGCAAAGTAAATCTAGCAAGAGTGGAAAGATGAATCTGAAAAAAGAGAGGCTGAAAAATAACAATATTTAATATTTACTGGACATTTACTATGTCCTGAAAACTTTTCTAGTCACTCTTGTAAACTATATTCTTTAATGTCCGTAGGACTCTGGGGAGGGAGGTATATCGGTCACACCCTTTCGCAGATGAGGAAATGTAGAGACTTAGTCATACAGCTAAAATAAGGTGAAACTAGAATTGAAAGCCAAAGCGTCTGACAGGGCCCCTGTTTTACCCACTCACTATCTCATGCTGAAAGTGGGAAGAACACTCTACAGGCTTCTGACACGGTGCAAAGTGAGACAAAGACCCTACACTAAGGCAGTGGCAGCGGATATAGAAAAGAGCCACCTGAATTAGAAAGATACTTAAGAAGGCAAATTGAGAGAATATTGTCACTGATCAAAAATGAGACCACAGATCCAGGCTGTATTGACTGAGGATTTCAGCTCAGACAAGTGAATGGGTATGTTTGTCATTAATCAAGACAATGAATTCAATTAGAAGAGTAGGTGTGGAAAGGTGGGGGCTCATGAGCTCTGATTTGGACCTGTAACCTATTGGGTTTCTACAAAAGCACACTGATTCAACGATGATTTCCTGAGTGCCTACTACATACTAGACACTATTCTAGGCCCCTGAGGTATATTGACTAATGAAAGCCAAGCTCCCTGCCCTGCTGGAGCTTACATTTTCGTGGAGAGAGACTGACAATAAAAAAACAATTACGATAAATAAGTAATATTTCAGTTGTCACAAGGTGAAAAAGTTCTTTAAAATATAAGAAAAAGGAAAGCAAGACAGAGTGAGTTGAGAATTATGGGGGAGGGTAAGATATAGTACTCAATAGTATTATCGATTTAAAAAATTAGGTGACACAAATCAGACACTGCTCTATGCCAGTGGCATTCTACAAAAATATAGTGCTACATATGTAATTATAAATTTTCTAGTAGCCACATTAAAAAATAAAATTAAAGTGAAATTGATTTAAAAAATTTTTAACTCAATATATTTAAAATATTATCATTTCAACATGTATCCAATATAAAAAAAGGAAATATTTGATTTTTTTCATATTGTCATCAAAATCCAGTATTTTACACTGACTTTTCAGAAGTTTCTCAACTCTTACACAACAAATGCCTTCCAGTATTCCCACCTTCTCTGCGTCTTCTGTACACTTGTACAACAATGTCCCAAGAAAATTCTAACATCTCTATTTTATTAATATAGACCATTAATCCCAATACTCAAGGAGCCATCTAACCTAACAATTAAAACCAACTCCAGACATTCTTACCAAAATGTTGACTCTTGAGTTAAGGATGAGTAGCCCCATATCAATGAATTCTCCCTATCCAGTCTCATGTTGCACATTCCCGTGGGTGTCGAGACCCTCAAGATTCACTGTTCTCCATCTTCCCCTGTGCTCTGCTCACAGGTCCTCCAATTCCATGTTATCTCTTTTTCCCAGAACCGTACTTCTCAGTTCTAATGTTCTTAGACCTAATGCAGTGAGGCAGAGGTGGATTTTGAGAAGAACAGTACCATCTCGTGAGGCACTTGTCTCAAGTAACATTTTTTTTCGTGTTCTTCAGGCAATGGAAAGCTGTTCTCTTCTGACAAAGGCAAAAGGGCTGCTTCTGGTGGCCAAGAGTCCCACGTGAGGTTTCAGAATAGCAATCTTTCCTTATCAGGGCCCCGATTCTGACATAGAAGACCTGTAGAAACTATGCATGTAATCTTTACAGGTCTGCTAGTCTCATCACAAGACCTCAGGCCTGATTTTCAGTGATAAGGCACTGTGGTTGGAGGAAATGAGAGACACCTTTAGCGCTGTGCCCTCTGGCTTTTTGAGTATGCCTTAACTTGTCAATTAATTGGTCTAATTGATCATTTGAGGGGAGGGGAAGGCTGGGTCTTCAATACCATTTAAAAGATCCAACCTGTTTCACAATCTTATGCTTATCATCTCCTCCACATTTATTACATACAGTAGTTACCATTCTCCTAATATATTACCTCCACCTCTAACGCAGCACAATTAGACTTAGGTAAAAGCTTTGGTAATTGGGATGGTAATTTATCTTTCTGCCCCTAATGCTGTCTTAGCGAGTTTACTTGAAAATAGAGCCTGAGATCATACAACTCCATAGCAAAAGGAAAAAAAAGCCAAATATCTCAATTAAAAAATAGATAAAGGACCTGAATAGACATTTTTCCAAAGAACACATACAAATAGCCAACATGTATATGAAAAGGTACTCAACATCACTAATGATCAGAGAAATGCAAATTAAAACCACAATGAGATACCACCTCATACCTGTTAGAATGGCTATTATCACAAAGATAACAACTGTTGGCAAGGATGTAGAGGAAAAGGAACACTTGTGCACTGTTGGTGGGAATGTAAATTGTTATAGCCACTACAGAAAACAGTATGGAAGTTCCCCCAAAAGCTGAAAATAGAACTACCATATGATTCAGCAATCTCTCTTGTGGGTATCAAAGGAAATGAAATCAGTACCTCAAAGAGACATCTGCACTCTCGTGTTCGTTGCAGCGTTATTCATGATAGCCAAAATATGCAAATAACCTAAGTGTCTGTAGACAGATGAATGGATTAAAAACTTGTGGTGTATATATACAATGGAATATAATTCAGTCTTAAAAAAGGAGATCCTGGCATTTATGACAACACGGATGAACCTAGAGGACATTATGGTTAGTGAAATAAGCCTGACACAGAAAGGAAAAAAATAGCTGTATAATCTCAATTTATGTGGAATCTAACAACATCAAATACATAGAAACAGAGAGTTGAACGGTGGTTACCAGGGGCAGGGAGGTGGGGGAAATGGGGAGATATTGGTCAAAGGGTACAAAGTTGATGTCATGTAAGATGAATAAGTCCAGATAGCCAATGCACAGCTTGACAACTATAGTTAATAATACTATATTGAATACTGGAAATTTGCTAAGAAAGTAGGTTTCATGTGCTCTCACCACAAAAGAAAAAAAGGTACCTATTTGAGGAAATGGAGATGGATATATTAATTAGTTTCATTGTAGTAATCATTTAACTATGTATTTCAAATCATCATGTAGTACACCTCAAATATATACATTTTGTATTAAAAAATATAAATAAAAAAATAAATAAATAACCAGAGCCTGAGGATAAGCTCGAGTGCAATGCTCTGGTCTGTAACACTCAAGTGTAGTCTGTTCATCAGCAGCATCTGCATTGCCTTAGAACTTGTTGAAATTGCAAGGTCTTGGGTCCCACCCCAAACATACTGAATCAGAATGTCTGGGGGAAGATATGGGTGTTTAAAAAAGCTTTTCCGGTGATTCTTAGTTTTGCTAAAGTTTCAGGGATACTGCTATATAGGAGGCTGCAGTTTTAGAACAGTGAGAGTGAGTGAAAAGTGAGGCAGGGAATGAGGGGAAGCAATGCAAGACTTCACAAAAAGATCAGCCACGTACATAGTTTGCGAGACAGATCTCCAGACAAGCTTTACAGGAACCCCAGTCCACCAAAAGGAGGAAAACCTCCCTCCTATCTCCTTTTTCTCATTGGTCCATGTTGACCCCACGGTTCGTGAGCTCTCCTGCACATCAGGCCCATTCATGTGGCCGCTGAGTAAAGCAGATCCCACGCCCTGTGCTATGATATTTCATCAGAGTGGGGAAGTGGTAGAGAGGGGCAAAATGTATGTTCTGCAATTTTTCAGAGTATAGCCAAGCATAGTTTCTCATTTGTGCATTTTATTTGATTTTATTTTTGAATGATTTAAGAATTTTAAAAAATGAAATAGAAGAGCATTATTCGGTAAATCGGGAACTTGAATCTCTCTTTGCTTGAAAGAGAGCGTCAGTAATTGGCTCATTTTACTTCCCCCTCATACACACACATACCCCAGTGAATTCTGAAAGGAGAATTCCAGTTCTCTGCTCCCACTTGCATATTTTTATCTGGAATTGCGAGGAAAACGACTGCCTCAAGTTTCAACTTTCGTTGCTAAAAGTTTTCTACACTGCCTTCAAAATGCCTGCAGGAGCTTGTGGAGATGGGGGTCAGCAAATCTATTCCAAGCTTTCTGTATTTTTGTTGGGAGCGTGAGGAGCCAAAATGGCAGCACAGCCCCTTCATCACCTCTGTCATGAATTCTTCTTTCAAAGGAGCTCTCACTCACCCCTTGCCCTGCTTGGCCACAGCCACCCGCCAAACAGAAATCCTGATCATCTCCCACCTGGCTTGATGCAAATATCTCTACACTCCTCCTTTCAGCTCTTCTCTCCCACTTTCCTGTTGAGAACAATTTTTGGAGAATTGCTATTCCCTACATTGAAAAAAATCCAGATTCCTCAGCTTAGTTTCAAAAACTTGCCATTAGTTCTCCCCATCTCACCTCCTACTATCCATTTTATAAATCTCCTGCTCTAGTCAATCAGCCAGCTGACTCTTCACTGTTTTCCTCTAAAACACAGGTTATTAATACATTCATAGCATCATCCTAGAGGTCAATGTATGCCATCTGGAGTTAAGAAACCAGACTTTCAAAAGAGTTAGGACTGAAAGGTAAAATCTAGAGAGAACTAGACTACTGAAAGCAAAATTCAGGGCATAAGTAGCTGGAGCAGAGTCATCAGTTCACTCTGAGTCCTGCTGGGACCCTCTATGTAGGCACTAAAAGTCAGTGGCTGTTTGTAAACCTGGGGGAGAGCAGTCATCATCCTGAATCTGTTCATTCCCACTGAAAAAAATATTTTTCCTTTGAAAGTGACAAATAAAATAGCAACTTGGACCATCTGTTATCTGGACAGAATCAATTTCAAATACTAATCAAGCACAATTCAGCTTGGACCATTAATACAGATGGGCTTACTGCCCAAGAGTTATAGTTTCAGGAATCAGTGAAAATGCGACTCTTCCAGTGTTAAAAGTGGACCAAGTTTTGAAAATATACTGCTAAGAGTTATTCAAATAAAATGCTTTAATAGTAAGCATATGGTTTTATTTACTATTACTCTTTCATCCCTAAATAATTATATTCAATATTCATTTTGAAATTGGTATGAAGCCATGACAAAGAGCCCTAAGTATTTGGCAGCACAAGGCTGAACAATTTATCAATATTTGGTAAAGCAGAAACAGCATTTATAAAGACCAGATGGTCTTTGCATATGAAATTTTAAGTAGTGGATATCATTTTCACATGAACCATAGGGATTCTTCAGGAATACAGCAGAAGAGTGATTTTCTATTCACCGCTCGTTCTTTACCTACAAGGTCATACATAATCTTCAATTGCTTTTATGCAAGAATCCAACAAGAATATATCATGAAAAGTACTACAAAAGTATAGATGATAGAGCTACACTGGGTATTAGACATTATCTGATCTCCCAGTTTTACAGATTATGAAATTGGGGTTCAGAAAATTTAAATGATTGAACTGCCCAATTGCGGGTATGTGGACTTCAAGTGGGTATGTTTACCCTTTTCACCAACCGTGCTACATCATGCTTCCTCTTTAGAAAGAATGTTACTGGTTAGTATATTATTAATAATCATTGTAGTGAATAGTGACAATTGATTAGGTATGAGACCAAAAACATATATACAGAAAAAAATGTACACAATCAGCTCAGTATAAGGTAAAAGAAAAAAAAAAAAACAACAACAGGTAGAAGAGAGATCACCATTTTAGCAAGAGAACAGCTTGAGCAGTGGCTAAAAGGTAGCATTGTTCCTTGTTGCGTTAAGTTGACTACACTTCTAGCCAAATATTCTGAAAGTCAGGCAAAAGTTTTAGAAGATCTAATAATTTGTTTATTATTGTCAGGGCTGAGTTTAATGTTGGCAATGATCTAAAATTTTCACACACAAACATGAATAAATTAGGTGTATTTTACTCGTTAGAATACCAATAATTAGGGCCGGCCCCGTGGCTTAGCAGTTAAGTGTGCGCGCTCCGCTGCTGGCGGCCCGGGTTCGGATTCCGGGCGCGCACCGATGCACTGATTCTCCAGCCATGCTAAGGCCGCGTCCCACATGCAGCGACTAGAAGGATGTGCGGCTATGACATACGACAATCTACTGGGGCTTTGGGGGGAAAATAAATAAATAAAATTAAAAAAACAAAAGAATGTCAATAATTAAATAAATATTTATCTTAAATTACAATATAATTCTGTTTAGGATTTGGAACATCACAGCCAACTTGCATGACTCTCTGAAGAATAAACTTGAGCATAATTCATCTAAAGAGTCTTCACAACCCAAGCTACAACAAATAAAATAACTTTGAATTGCTAGAGAAGGAATTTTAAATTGACTGAATATGTTCAAAACCATCTTTCAGTAAAAGACAAATAAAAACTCTCAAGTCACTGACGTCAATATGTTATACAGATGCCTATTCACTTCCAAGTCCAAAATCTAATAAAGGTAAGGCGAATTTCTGAAGCCAAAGCATTCTATTTATTACAATGAAAGGAAAATTATAGGTTAGTAATGTAAAATGAACAATAAATCTAAATACCAGGACAATTCATTCCCCCCACTTCAAATAAATACGTTATACACATACACACATCATATATCTGTTTACGTTAATAAAATGAGTATTGAAATCTTGGTGATTTCCACACAAAGATGTCTAAGCAAAGATGTCTTTATTCTCTTAATTTTTGCAATTCAGAACAATAAAAATAAAAAATAGACAAGACGCTTCTTTTTTTAATGAAACTAAAAGACAGTATTAACCCTACAGCATAATCTATGAATAATAGTTGCCAAATAGGGTGCGACTAATTCCAAATTGAGAGAGGATGCCAAGAACATATGCAAAGCTCTGAAGGATTCACTCAAAGGGCAGATTTGTCTAAAATTGGAAGGCACAGACCTAGAAGGCACTACCTTTAATTACTTTCACCACCATTTGAGCAGAAAAGTGTACATAAGAGGTGGAAACATAAGGTGTCTTGGCTCAGACGCTATTTAAGCCTGCTTTACCTAGCTGGAAACCTCTGGACATTACTTGGAACTATAATTTGGATTGACTTGAAATAGTGAGCTCTAGGGAGGCGAGCAGGCCATGGAAGAATTTCTGAAACGTCTTCCCCATGAGAGAGTGGCTTGCAAAGGAAGGGATGTTGAAGGTATTAAAAAAAAAAACAGGAAGAAGAAACTGGAAGGCAAGCCAGCATCATGAGAAGAAAAAAGAGTAGAAATCTGGAAGAAAGAATTTTTCAGGGACTCAGCTTGGCAGTAGTTTATTAATGTCTATTGAATAAAAATCAATTCTAAATCGTCTCATAAGAAAATTGTAAAGGAGACCTCCTGCTCATCTCAACTCAAAAGCAAATGTGAAACAAAAAGCAAAGATGTGCTCCCTCAGGTAAAAGACAAAGACAATATGTCTTAATCGCCTCTGCCACAGCCCGGGTATTTTACTTCTCCTGAATGTGTTACTTCTCCCAACAGTAACTTCCTCTACCCCCAGATGAGTTAAATATAACAAAAAAGAAATGATATGATGATTGTAGTAAATGCAAAGTAAACAGACTCTCATAAATTTGGTTTCCTAGAACTCCGAGATCTGCATGCAGTAGATTATGGGGAAGTTCTCTCTGAAACAAAACCTGTAAGGGAACCAGGGAAGCTGAGTTGGCAGAGGGAGAAGCTGAATTAATACAAAATTTCAACAAATGTCCCATTCAAATCTCTACCCCTAATGCTGAAACAACCCTTCACAGAAGTCCTGAATTGAGGCACTGTGGCTGGCTTTGTACCCTCCCCCAATCAGTCTTTTGGTTTAGGTGACCCCCAGAAATAAGCATCACCCCCGTGCAAGGCAGCTGCCATAAGCTTAGAGTCATTTCCAGAGAAAAATCCAGTTATCAGCTAGCACCTCTAGAAAGAGCTTCTTATTCATGAAAGGGATTCTAGGTGGTACATCCCAGGATCCATTACACAGTTCAGCATCTATTTCCACAAATGCCAGACTAAGAAATACAGATCATAGAAAGAAAACTCAGAACCACTAAGGAATTTAGTCACTGAGGAAATATTGCCCTAATAGCCAGGAGAAAACCTGAACCCAAAGAGTTGAACCTGGCATTTGGGACTATTCTTTCCCTGGGAGCATACGTGGATTCCAGAAAGGTGGCTAACGGCCTGAGAAGCAGAGCATAGATTTTTTTTTAACCTTGCAGCGCTAGTGGGAAACAAAACTGACATTGAGAGGCATTAAGCAAGTGGTGTTTGAAACCCCCACCCCTCCCTAGGCTTTGAGTTGGCCTAGAAGTAATTACCAATCAGAATTTGTTCATTCCACAAACAAATTCAAGCCAGTTTTAAATCATCAGAATTATGATTCATTAATGTAATCCAGGAATGCTAATACCCTTAGCTGCCTACCAAAAACAAACACAAATCCTCTCTAGAAGAAGATAACATCTTATTGGGTCACATATTTTTATTATAATTTTTGATATGCAATAATCAGGGCATAAAAATAACCGGGTACATAAGGACACTTGAAAACTAAAAAACAGACAATAGAAAGAGACATACAAAAGACCCAGATAAAAGAGCCATCAGAAACAGACTTTGCAATAACTACATTTAATATGGTCAAAGAAATTAAAAAATTGAGAATTTTGGCAAAGAACTAGAAATAATATTTAAAACAGAAAATCTAGAACTAAAAGACATAATAATAGAAATGACAAACTCAATAAATGACTTTAACAATGCGATTAGATATAGCTGAAAAGAGAATTAATAAACAAAAAGATATGTAATTCTCTAGGAGGAGAGAAGAAAAAGTGAACAGGATAGAAGCAATACATTTAAAAATATTGGATAAAAATTTTCTGAAATTAATAACAACAAATCACAGCTTTGAAGGCACCACTAACCCATACAGAATATACCAAGAAAATCACATCTAGGCACATCACAGTAAATTGCTGAAAACTAAGGCAAAGGCTAAAGCACAACCATGGTGGAGGAGGGGGACGGGGGAGCATATTGTCTTTAAAGGAGCAAAAATTTAACTTATAGTTGACTTCTTAACAAAAATAAGGGAAACTAGAGGATAATAGAAGTGTATATTCAAAGTGCTCACGGTAAACAGCAGCCCAATTTAAATTCTACACCTAGTAAAACTATCCTTCAAGAGCAAAGGTGAAATTTATTTGCAGATAAAACTGAGAAAATGTCCTATGAGTAGACCTACATGAAAATAAATGGAACAATAAATACATAAAAGAAATGTAATTCTGTGATAAAGAGAAACCTAATCTAAAGAATGAAAGTGCACATAAAGTATACTTGTCCATAAAGTATTTCCTAATCACTGTGGCCTAGAAAACGGATTGGCAAGTTTTCCAAAAACTGGCTGGATAGTAAACATTCCAGCTAGCTAGCTAGTTGCATCCGTCACACTACTGAACTCTGTTGTAGCACAACATAGACAATACATAAATGAATAGACATGGCTTGTTCCCATAAAACTTTACATACAAAAACTGCACTGGGATCAGTCCACGGGCCATAGTTTACTGACCTCTGACCTAGAGGCATTTGTTGGAAGGGTTGCTTTTTAGACATAAGATACTTGAACTCAACCCAGGGAAGGAATTGGTGTGAGATCCTCACACAAAGCCATAACTTGCAAAAGACTCTGCCATTATAAAAATAATAAAAAATAAAAGCTGCATTACTATATGAGAATGATAGATTTTTTTGTTAAAGATCTCCCTAGTAATCGGTAAACACACCAGGCTTATTCTCAAAAACTCAGGTTTGATGTTTGAATTTACACTGCTGCGATCTCAGCAAGGTCTGCAAGATCTACATAAACCACCTATCAAGAAATTAATGTAAAGCAATTCTAAGTTAGTATTTCAATATGATCTTTTGCAGAAAAGAAAAATGCTCATTGGAAATCCACACTCACATCTCATTATTTTGCTCCCACTGAAGCAAAAAAGAATATTTGGCAAAAAATCATTATTAGATAATGAAATCAATTGGCAAAAGGCTGTTAGGGAACAGGTTATTCGTAGTCTTTTTAATGTATCACCACACAGATTACTTATTAGTTACAGACGGAAAGGCATACATTTACGTGAAAAGTAGGCGAGACACCATCTTAGCTAAGCAATCAAACACTAATAATGGGACAAACTGACATAATGTGTCTTCCAACATCTTTTTTATTGTTGTTATTTTTTTTATTGTCCATGGCTGTCCTGAAAAAGGACATAAGATCATCTATGTAGAATTATTGCCAAACATGTATAACCTGAATCCAGGAATGAGGGAAATATTAGACAAATACACATTGAGGGACATTTTGCCTAACAACTGACCTGGACTCTATAAAAACGTGTCTTAAAAACCAACAATGACAACAACCAAAATTTGGAAAACCCTTCTAGAATATGGGAGACTAAATTGACATAACACCTAAATGTAATTTGTACTCCTTGATTAGATCTTTGGTAGAAAAAAATTATACAAGGACATTAATGGAAAAATTAGGAAAAAAATGAAAATGGACAATATGTTAAATAGAGGTTTATATCAATATTCAACTGCCAGAGTGTCGTGTAAAAGAATGTTCTTAATCTTAGAATATACGTGTTGAAGTATTTAGTGTTAAAGTGTCATATTATCTGAAAGTGTCATAACATCTGGAAATAATTTTCATATATTTCAGTAATATAACAACAATAAACACATATATGTGCACATAGAAAGCGAGAGAGAAATAGACATAAGGCAAATAGGGAAAAATGTTAAGAATTACTGAATATAGATGAAGAGCATGCAGTTGTCCCTTGTACTGTCCTGGCAAAATCTATATTGCTTAAAATATTTTCAAATAAAAAATTAATGAACAAAAACTAATTTGATGTTAGAAAGGGACATGCAACTTAAGTTTTTTTCTTAAAAGTTTGCTTATTTTTATAGTATACAAATAGTAGTATTTTAAGAAGCTTTAGAAAAAATCCATCAGCAAAAATGTAAAAATAAGAATTACCTATATTTCTAGTACTATAGATGGCTGCTGCTAACATTTTTACCTTTATCAAGGTATGATTAACATAATATAAACCGCACTCCTTTGAAGGTAAAATTTGACAACTTTAGACATATGTATACAGCTGTGAAACGATTACCACAATCAAGGTAAGGAACATATCAATCAGTTGCAAAAGTTTCTTCATGGCCCTTTGTAATCTCTCCCTCCCTCCCTTCACTGCCACCCCTCACCTCCAGGCAAACAATGATCTCTTTAGGTCAGTGTAGATTAGGGTGCATATTCTGACATATTATTAGTCTTTTTTGTTTTAATTCTTCCACTCATCGTAATCATTTTGAGATACATCCATGTGATTTTTGTGTCAATAGTTTCTTTTTATTGCCATTGGTAGTATTCCATTTTATGAACATATCACAATTTGTTTATCCTTTCACCAGTTCATGGAAATTTGGGTTGCTTCTTCCTTTTAGAGCTATCACAAGTAAAGATGTACGAATATCCATGTATATGTCTATGGACATACGCTCTCATTTCTCCTGGGTAAATACCTACGTGTGGGATGGATGCATCACGTGGTCAACATATATTTAACTTTTTAGGAAACTGACAAACTGTTTTCCAAAGTGGTTGTGCCATTTTACATTTCCAAGCAGTGTATGAGAGTCTCAGGGGCTCCACATTCTTGCCAACACTTCGGGTCGCCATACATTTCAATTGTAGATGTTCAAAAAGTGTGTAGTGGTATTTCATTGTAGTTTTAACTTGCATTTCCTAATGACTAACGATATTGAGCATCTTTCGTATGTATTTTGCCATGCATATATCTTTTTTGGTGAACTGTCTCCTTCAATCTTTTGATCATTGTTTTATCACATTGTTTTTCTTATTATTTAGTTTTGAGAATATATATATAATTGATCCTCACTATTTGCAGATTCCGTATTTGTGAATTCATCTACTCACTAAAATTGATTTGTAACCCCAAAGTCAATACTCACTGCACTTTCACAGTCACTTGGGGAGATGTGTAGAAGAGTGAAAAATTTGAGTTTGCTAATGCGCATGTTTCCAGCTTAGGCTGAACAAGGCAACACTCTGCCTTCCTATTTCAGCTCTCATATTGTAAACAAGTGTCCTTGTCACTGTCTACTTAGTGTCATGTTTTTCACATTTGGGGCTTTTCCTTGGTAATTTTGCTATTTAAAATGGCCCCCAAGCATAGAGCTCAAGTGCTGTCTAGTGTTTTCAAGTGCAAGAAGGCTGTGATGTACCTTAAGTGTGTTACATAAGCTCTGTTTAGCCGTGAGTTATAGTGCTGTTGGCCATGAGTTCAATGTTAATGAGTAAACAATATATATTAAATAAGGTATTTTTAACAGAAACACACTAAAACAAGGTTTTGTATTTACCACTTGTTGAATATATTGTGACTAGAGGCTCATGGGAATCTAACCCTGTACTTCTCCTATGGTCACTGGCTCAGAATTCACTAATTCAGTCTTCATGGCAACATAACATTATAGACTACAACTACCGTGAAAAATGAGGAAATATATATGATAAAGGTACTTTTTTATAATATATATAATTTGAAAATATTTGCTGTTGTTATCTTTTCATGCTTTTAACAGTGCCTTTCAAAAAATAAAATGTCTTCGGGCCAGCCCAGTGGTACAGTAGTTAAGTTCACACGCTCCATTTTGACAGCCTGGGGTCATCAGGTTCAGATCCTGGGCGCGGACTGAGGTACCGCTTGTCAGGCCATGCTGTGCCGGCATCCCATATAAAGTAGAGGAAGATGGGCACAGATGTTAGCCCAGGGCCAATCTTCCTCAGCAAAAAGAGGAGGATTGGCAATGGATGTTAGCTCAGGGCTAATCTTCCTCACACACAAAAAAAAAGTCTTAATTTTGATGAAGTCCAATTTACATATTTTTTTTTTTTATGGATCATGTTTTTGGTGTCATATCTAAGAAATCTTTGCCTAACCTAAAGTCACTTTCTCTTCTGTTTAGTTCTAGAAGCTTTAGAAGTTTTGGTTTTACACTTAGGTCTATAATCCATTTGGAGTTAATTTTTGCATACAGTTCAAGGAGTTAAGGTTCATTGCATATGGATATACACTTGCCGAAGCAGCATTTTTTGGAAAAGATTATTCTTTCTCCATAGAATTGCCTTTGCAACTTTGTCACACATCATTTGGCCGTATATATGCAGCTCTATTTTCGAACTCTCTATTCTTTTTCACCAATCTATAGGTCTAACTTGAAGCTAATACCATCCTATCTTGTTGTAACTTAGTAAGTCTTGAAGTCAGGGGATATAAGCACTCCCACTTTGTTCTTCTTTTACAAAGTTTCTTCTGCTATTTTACATCTTTTTCATTTCCATATGCATTTTAGGCTCTGCTTCTTAATTTCTAGGGGAAAAAAATGCTGGCTGGGATTCTGATTGGGATTGAGTTGAATCTACAGATCAATTGAGTTGAATCTATAGATCAATTTGGGTAGAATTGACATGTTAACTACATTGTGTCATCCTATCCATTAACATGGTACATCTCTACATTTATATATGTCATCTTTCATTTATTTCAGCAATAATTTTTAGTTTTCAGTATAAAATTCTTAAATACCTTTTGTCACATGTATCCCTAAGAATTTCTAATTTATCATGCTATTTTAAATGAATGTTGCCTTCTTTAATATTTATATTTAATATCTAATTATATATTGCTTATATATTGATCTTATATCCTGAAACTGTGCTAAAATCACTTTCCAATTTTCAATAGGTTAGTGTCAAAGGAGGAACTCTAAACAATAATAATATGCAAAAATGCAGTGTGATTACAGTGTGTGCATTGTAGCAGCATGAATGCTGTGTCTTGACAATACACACATTGTCAGAGAATGAGAAAAGACAGTGAGTTTCCAAAACCATTTGTTAACAAAATATAAGCAAAAACATTCATATGATTACTGAATAAATGATATGATGGAGTGAGTCATGTGAAGATTGAGTGCAACAGCTTTGTTTCCAAATTGTGATAGTTCATTAATACTTATTATGTAACTTAATTTAGCCCAGTAAATTTGTATATCAATTAAATGTTATTATGACTTCATATCCAAATCAAAATCAATAAGAGAGACCACCTAGCTAATATCCACACTCAAAAGTGGATTTACTTACGTGATAAGCTGCTCTTGTCAATTAAAGTCCATGTCTTGCAAACTTAGAACGAGAGGAAGCTCAGACAAGAGATACTAAAATCTTGGAAGGTTTTGAATAGTGCTACCAAGAGACATAAAAACCGGCCAGAAGGGGTGGTTGGAGGGGGACAGAAAGACAGAGAGATAGAAAGAGACAGAGAGTTCTACACTGACTAGTGGATTTTTGGGGGCTGGGGGCAAGGGCAGGATCAAAGGTCCTAGTATATTTAGCCTGAGGTAATAATGGTCCCTGAGTAATATACATAATATTTTCCCTGATCATCTCTTATCACATTGTTTCAAAAGATCATCATCCATAAGAAGGGAAGACTATGTTTTCCAATCGCCTCTGTGAGAGGAGAATACATACAGATCTTCCACAACTTGTGACAGGGTTATGTCCCAATAAAGCCATCATAAATGGAAAATATCTTAAGTTGAAAATGCATTTAATACACCCAACCTACTGAACAACATTGCTTAGCCTAGCCTACCTTAAACGTGCTCGGAACACTTACATTAACCTACAGTTGGGCAAAATTATCTGACACAAAGTCTGTTTTATAATAAAGTGTTGAATATCTCATGTGACTTATTGAATACTGTACTGAAAGTGAAAAACAATAGTTGTATGGGGACAGAATGGTTGTGAGTGTATCGGTTTTTTACCCTCGTGATCATGTGTCTGATTGGAAGCTGTGGCTCACTTCCGCTGCCCAACAGCACGAGAGAGGATCAAAGGAGATCCTGCTAAAGCAACTAAATCCTATGGACCTTTTCAGCCTTATATCTCAGAAACACTCACCATTGGTTTTCTTCTCTCTTCTGCTTACAGCCATTTTCCTTTTTCTTCTGTAATACCAGTTCTCCTGATTTTCCTCCTATCATTCTGGATCCTCCTTCTTCTTCTTTTCAGGCTCATCTTTCTCTACCAAGCCAATAAATATTGGAGCTTTTCAAGTCTCAGTCCTAGGCCATCATCTCATGCTACAGTCTTTCCCCCATGATTTCAGCTACCCCCATGATTTCAATTATCCTGTTTACACTAACTCCCAAATGTATACCTCTAGTACAGACTTGTTCTCTAAGTCACATATACCTATATCCAGTTGCCAATTCAACGTCTCCACTCTGGTAAGACACTTAACTAAACATGTCCAAAACCAAAGCCACAAAATTTTTATCCCCCGAATAGAATCCACTTTCACAGATTTCTATCTCAGTAAATTGCCATAACCATTATTCCGCAAGCACAAATTCTAGCATCACTGTGACATCTGTACAGATTTCAAGTAATTGGGAGGTAAAATTGATGAGACTTCTATGGGGAATGAGACAGACTGAGATGTCACAGTGTCTCATTCCCCATAGAAGTCTCATCAATTTTACCGCCCAATTACTTGAAATCTGTACTTATCTATTTCCACTGCTCTTACCCTAGTTGAAACTACCCGCATCTCTCACCTAGGAAACTGCAGCAACCTCTTAATTCATCTCCCCACATCCACTTTTGTCTCCTTCCAATTGGTTTTTCGTGTTGCACCCAAGAGATCTTTCAAAATGAAAACCTAATCATATTTCTCATTACTAAAATTGTTTTCAAAGACATCCTCTTACTCTTAGAATAGAAATCGAAGTACGTAACATTCCTGCTACCTACCTCTCTAGCCTCAACTTGTGCCAATAAGCCCCTTGTTGTTTATCTTTCAAAACCTTGGACTTTCCACTTTTCAAGTGGACCATTATCCCTGGGCACATAGTTCCCTTTTCTTGGACGGTGTTGTTTCATAGACATCTCTTCCCACTTCACCTGGTCAACTTTAACTCATTCTTCTTGTCTTACTTCACTTGTCCCTTCTCAGGAAATTCTTCTCTGATACTAGCACCCTATATTAGGTATAATATGGAGAGTATTCGATAAATATTTGTTGAATAAGCATATAAATAATACATAGACTCATACCAAATGACAGGAGCAAAAGACCACCTGCCAAACCTGAGGCTAGAAGTGAAAGAAAAAGCAAAATGACATTTCCCAAAGACCATTTGAGACAAGGATCCCACTACTAATGCAAGGGGGTCCAATAAAAAATCAAGCTCTGACCAATTACATATTGCCCTTCCCGAGAGGATGAAGTAAGCACTTGCTAAATTTTTGCCATTTCCTTCTTTTTTATAATGAGGTAAATTTTTGAGTGGAACACACACTCTTCCTTTTAATAATAATTATTATGATGATACTCCTCATCTCCTAGGATGTTCTTAGCCGAAAGTAACCCAAAAAAAGAAAAACAACTAAAATAGTTTAAATTGGAGGAAGAATTGTTTCACAAAACAAAAGTCCTAGAATTAGAGAAGTTTCACAGTTAATGTAGTGGTCTTGAAATATCATCAAGCCCTGGAATTTTTCCATCTTTCCTTCTGTCTTCTTCTAGGAGTCAGCTTTTTGCCTCATGAGAGGGCACCGGGAAAATCAAGACTCATATATTTACATAATAACATTTCAAGATTGAAAAAGAAAAACTTTCGCCTTTTGTCCTTATTTAGGAGCAAGAATAAACTTTTTAGGAAGTTTCTCCACCACGCAGCAGACATTCTCCTTAGGCTTAGTGATAAGAATCATGTCACAGTCCATTGCTGAACCAATCTCTGGAGAGAGAACAGAGTCATTACAATTGGGTAAGACTAATAAAGCTTCCCTCGTAGGGTTAAAGAAAAGTCCAGAAGCACATGGCCTCCTGTCAACTGAATAAAAGGAACATTCTCTTATCCAGAAAGAGCAGCATTGACAGCAAACACAGTCTACCGCCCTGCCATTTAGTGAGGAACCCCATCATTCTACCATGTTTAATGTGATCTTTTATAATCCTAACAATAACCCAACAAGGTTGGTGTGATTTTTCTGATTTTACAGATGAAGATATTAAGACTTAGAGGTTGAGCACTAGGACACAAGGTCATGTAATGAATGACATGGCCAAGGTTTAAATGCAGGCCTGACTAACTCAAAAATCCATTGTAAGGGATAGCATTGATGATAATTACTCACGTGTGATGAAAGCATATTATCTACATATTGAGATTCCAATAAGAAGAAAATTCTAATAATTGTTTTTCACTAAAATATTCAGTTTCAAATACTGCATGTTCGTTATTCAATAATCAATATCTCCTAAACTTTCTGACATAAAGATAGGTGCTCATAAATATATGCTAAATTTTTATATTAGCCATACAATGCTAGGTTGCTGATTTCAAAACTTAGGCAAATTACTTAACCGCTCTGTGTCTTAGTTTCCTTATCTATAAAATTGTTTAATAATAATAGCTTCCAATTCAAAGGTTTATTGTGAAAAATAAATGAGCCTGCCACAGAGTAAGAACTCAATGCATATTAGCAAATGTCACGCCGAGTTCCAAACCTATGCCTGCTCAGTATTAAACAATGTTAGGCAATAGAAAAAAAATAATTAAAACAAAATAAAAACAGAATTACCTCTTTTTCAACTTTGCTTGATGGCTTTTCAAATGTGTTCTTTGAGATTTGTAACCAATTTTTGTTCATAAAAACAGCCTTTTACAGGATTACTATAATAGTGACATTTAAATGGCCCACAATTTTTTTCCAGCTTTATTGAGATATTGTTGACATATAATATGTGTAAGTTTAAGCTGTACAATATGATGCTGTGTTGCATGTATATATTGTAAAATGATTGCCACAATAAGGTTAGATAACGCCTCCATTCTCTCACACATAATTATCACTTTGTGTGTGTGGTGATAGCAGTTAAGATCCACTCTCTTAACAACTTCCAAGCATATAACACAGTACTTTTAATTACAGTCAATATGCTGTAATTAGGTCCCCAGAACTTAATCATCTAATAGCTGGAAGTTTGCACCCTTTGACCAACATCTCCCCATTTCCCCAACCTCCTTACCCCTGGTAAACACCATTCTACTCTCTATTTTTGAGTTAAGCTTTTTTAGATTCCACATCTAAGTGAGATCACATAGTATTTGTCTTTCTCTGTCTGGCTTATTTCACTTCACATAATGTCCTCAAGGTCCATCCATGTTGTTGCAAAAGGCAGATTTCCTTCCTTCTCATGGCTGAATAATATTCCATTGCATATATATACCACATTGTCTTTTTCCATTCATCCGTGGATAAACTATATTGGCTATTGTGAATAATGCTGCAATGAACATGGGGGTACAGATATCTCTTTGAGATAGTGTTTTCATTTCCTTCAGATGTATACCCAGAAGTGGGATTGATGGAGCACATGGTGGGAGTTAGCCTAGCGCTGGGGCAGCCGGGTGCTCATTTCCCTCTCCTTCTCCCACAGGGGGATGTCTCTTTCCACATGGGGTTGCCTGGGTTGGGGAAGGGGTGATGGGACGAGTGTGAATCTATCTTTCCTTCTCTCCCCAATGTGTCTTTTCTTATTTCTGTGCTTCACTCAGCTGTAATCCCTCACCTGGAATCTTTGGCTCTTGTGAAAGTATTTTCATGGGCAGATGGTTATTCAAATTGATGTTTCTCAGGGAGAATCAGCAGTAGAAATTCCTATGCCTTCGTTTTTCATCCACACATTTAAATAGTCTTCATTCTGAAAGCTGAAAACTCAGCAGCTAGGACGCGAACTACTTCCGGCTGCCTAATCAGATTGTCTTTATTCTAAACTCTAGCACTTCCTTCTCTTGGAAATGTAAATGGTTCACAAAGATCCACTAAATTTCTTTCAGTGTGCTTGCATTTTTTTATAAGACAGCATTAGTCATTCAGCTTTCTTTGCCTATTTCCTTGTTTTCCTACCGACCCATCACCCAAACCACCAAATCTCATTTCTCCCACTTTCTGTCTGTTTGTTCCTCATTGTTTCTCCTATTCCATTAATACGTCCCAGATGTACATTTCTGTGTTCTCAGAATATGCAGTAACAGCTTGAATTCCAACCACTAAGACAATAGCAAACCTTGGAAAATGGACAAAGAGAAAATCCCCACAGTTGTATCTTGTTGACTGAGCTCATGATTTGAATCGACTCTGCAGGGGATTATCTCTATAAAACTGTTGTATATAATATCAAGTTTTAAGGTCACTAAACAGTATGATTGACTATAGATAAACTGAACCAGACATGAACGTTGTTTTTTTTGCCTTTTCAATCCATTTTCTTTGTCTACATTCTATTTTTCAGTACCGCTGCCCTCTCTTCTGTATCTCACTGTTCCAAAGGGCTCTCACCATAGCAAGTCACTGAGCCTTTACCTCCAAATTTTGTGTATCTGACCATGGCCAGTGGCAGGGCTGTGAATACCATTTGGCAATATGCGTGTAACTTATCAAAAATTACTGATTGTGCCTCATTTAATCACTACTATCTGAATAAGACAAGTTAAATATCTTAGACCAATTAAATCAAGATTATCTACAGGTTATTATGCTATCTTCACAGATTATATTTTAAAAGTAGGCCCTTAGAAAATAACTCAGTGGCCTATCTAGAAATTTAAAGTGCCCCAATGTGGTCACTAAGGATTATATCAGATGGGACAGATAGGATAGTCTTTGGTATTGGGCTCTGGAAGCAGAGCCTAGAAATTTGTCTTATTCTTATGGATTATAAAATTGTAGAACTACCCCAATGCTGTAGATGTGAGCGGAGAACATGGTAGTGAAATCTGCACAAATCACGTTGTATGATAGTAAGATTATGTGGATGAGAAACATAATAAAACAGAAACTCAATAAGGTAAATCTGGGTAGTAGATTCACACTTCAGAAACTGAAAATTTGTGTTGGGATCTGCGAAGTATGCCATTATTTCTAGAGAAACGAATAATTTAAAGCTATGTTAATAGAAGTAAATTGATCTTCAATATGGATGCATTGGCAAGGACATTAGTTACACTTTAGGGGAAAGTGATTATAAGAGGACACAACAGAAGTTTCTAGTGTCCTGATAATATTCTGTGATGTTTCATTGAGCTGTACCTCATAATTTGTGCATGCATGTATGCATGTATATATACATGCATACATGTATATACATATATTTATTCAATTCCAAAAGCTTTTTTTAATGTGACAAGAATTCTGAAGTGAGATCTCGCTTTTTAATCAAGCTTGTCTCTTTTCCATGCAGTTTTGGCAAATTCATTCTAACTCTGCATTTCTTGTAGTCTCTGTTTTCAATCTGCAAGTTTTTTACTTTATCCAATTCTGAGTGGGCAATAACCAGGTTTAGTAGGTTTACTGAATTGAAAAATCAATACAATATGCAGTAGTAAATCTGCCCAGACAGGATAAGTTCATAAACCATCACAGCCTCTCTGCCCCATGAGGCAGCCCCAACCCAGATCAGTGATAAGAACCACTTATATCTGAATGCAATAAAAACGTTTTACTGGCCCTAAATAGCTCAAGGTCCTTCTACTTCTTCCAAGATAAGTGAGAGTAAAAGCCCACAAGTCAGAGAAATTCATAGGAATTGAGAATTTCAACACATTTTAAAAATCATTAATTCCAGCCCTTTCATTTCATAAGTAAACAATAACCAAGAAATTAAGTGACTTGTTTAGTTCTGCCAAATAATTAGTGACAGTAATGGAATCAGACCTCAAGTCTTTCAATTCCCAGGCCAGTACATTTTACTTCTCTGGGTTTGTCTCCCCCAAAAACCTCTTTTACAAAAGAAATAATAAATATACATATATATTCATGTGTGTGTATTTCTTGGCCTGTAGCTACATTTTTCAAGCATTTACAACAGATTCTTCTTCAATAATAAAAAGCTTGAGTTGCCATGGAATTATCTTATTAATTGCCCTTCAAACAACTTCTTTAAAATTGTTTTAGAGCCATTTCTGCTACTAGAATGTGCATACTTCTGACTATTGTATAGTTGTTTTATTTATTTATTTGACATTATTGAGAACCTACTCTATGCTTACAGACTACAATTGATGCTTGGTATTCAGAAATAAGCAAAGAAGCAGTATTTGCCCTTGTAGAACTATAGGTCAAGTGAGGGAAACAGAGAGACAGTAAAATAATCATAAATGTAAATACACGTAATAAAGATTCTAACTCCATTTTTGATGTTTGCTGACAGCTTTCAAGACCTACCACTTCCTCTTCCCTTTATGCCCCACATTTGGGCGAGTAGATAAGAAAGCCCTAGTGTTTCCTCTTTACTTTGGTGCCAGTGGAAAGTTCATACATATATGACTCCATAGAGCCTTCTATACAAAATACATATATATATGCATATATATATGAACAATGTCAACAATAAAAATGGATTTTATTTTTAGCAACCTCTCAATTATGCCAGAGTATTTATTGAGTACCTTCTATGTGCTAGAGACAGCAATAAGTACTGGCAATTAAATAGTAAACAAGACAGACGTGGCCTCTGCCCTTACATCCATTCCCACACATGTCCCCAGATTTCCACTCATATAAATTAGAAAACTCAAGTAGTTCTTTAGAGTGCAGGTCATCTCCTCATGGGTCACAATTTTTCCTTATCTTTAGGAGCCCATTGAGACTTGAGTCTAGTTACAAGTCTAGAAGCAAAGAGGGAGGGTGGGGGTGGGTTCTGAAGAGAATCGTCATTAACTTTCATGGCACCTGCTTCGGGGAGGCCATAACTGTTTCCACAGGTAATGCAGAATTAATTTGCTCAGAGAGAGATGGAAAGGGGATGAGGATACCTCTTCTCCTGGCAAAGAAGACTCATCATAATTTAGGGCTCAACATTCCCAGTTTCATCAGGGTCTTTCTGTACATCCCCAACACAACTTAAAGAATCCCATTTTTTCCCAATCAATGCCCTCACTTTAACAGTAGACATCATATGAGGCTGGGAGTTCAACTTGCCATGTAATTCAGCCAATCACAGAATGAGATCCTGCTTTTAATTTTCAGCAATTTCAGCCCAGTAGTTAAAGGAGATAAGGGTCTCCTTCAGAGCACACATGGAAGCTCTTAGGTCGTTTCTGTGGCTTAAGCTGGGAATTCGAAAACTTGAGCTCATCCTTTTATTTCACCACTTTGTCCAGAGGCATTAGGAGCAACCAACCAACGTCATAATATTTCCTAGTTTTCCAAAAGTGTTTGAAGGTATCATATACAGAATTACAAGGAGCTCCTTGCTTCTTATAAGTGGTTGATTAGGAGTGTGTCCAGTGCAATATTTTGCATATCTCTATAAAGAGATCAAGTCATAGACTATCAGCACTCTCTTTACTACTGGAGATAGAGTCATTAGCATCTTTAAATCTGATCAGATTAGAGAACCAATTCCAGAAACTCCAGAACCAACTTAGAAAACTCATCCTTAAAATTCTGTCCCTCTAAAACCACTCTTGGTACCAAAATCTATACTAGTCATGGTTCTCCAGAGGAACAGAACCGATAAGATATTGGTTGATATGTATATACATAAAGAGAAAGAGATTTATTATGAGGGATTAGCTCACCTGGTTATGGAGGCTGAGAGGTCCCAGGATCTGCACTCTGCAAACTGGAGGCCCAGGAAGGCCAGTGATATAGTTCCAGTCCAAATTTGAAGGCCTGAGAATCAAGGGAGCCAATGGTGTAAGTCCCCATCCAAGTCTCAAGACCTGAGAACCAGGGGCACACATGTCTGAAGGCAGGAGAAGATGGATGTCCCAGCACAAGCAGAGAGAAAATTAGCACCTCCGCTGCCTTTTTGTTCTATTCTGGCCTTCAACAGATTGGATTATGCCCACCTCCTTTGGTAAGGTGGATCTTCTTTACTCAATCTACTGATTTAAATGATAACCTCTTCTGAAAGCACCCTCACAGACATACCCAGAAATAATGTTTTACCATCTACCTGGGCATCCCTTAGACCAGTCAAGTTAACCATCACATGTAAATACTTGAAAAATCATAAAAATTATAACCAACAGAGATACCTGTCCAATGGAAGTTAGCGGCTAAATAAAATATGTTGAAAAGTATCTATGTTTCTGAGAACCTTAACAATAATTAGTCTTAGGGTTGTCAAGACACTGAAAGCAATATTCCAAAGTTCAAAGTATTAATATCCAGATACTCATTTTGAAATAATACTGTGAAAAACTATAATCAGATTAATCCTCCCAAATACTTCTAAAGTATGCTTGGCCAGTTTCCCCATAAAATGGCACTGTAAGAAATTCACAAATATACTTATCATATATTGCTTTGTTATAGATTGCAATAAGTTGTCTGCATACTAAAATTTGAAATGCAATTTTTTAAATTTTTCAGTGCCTGTCTCCTTAATTCTTTCCATAGTTTTCCTCTTTTTAATCCTAGAAATTCATTTTAATATATTTGTAAAATATATACATTTTAAATATTCCTCTTGAAAAAACTTGTAGGTAAACATTGAATACAATGTACCTATACACTGCAACTTATTTGAGGAAAATCAATATCAGCAAAATCATACTATTATTGAATATTTTACTCTTGGTGGGTGTATTACTTTCCTTTATGTCTTTAAAAGACTCTTATTTATAACAGAGGCAATGAAATTTTGGAAACCTGTTTCACAAGGTCATAAAGAAGTAGTTAAATTTTGATAACGTTATTGAAAATCAAAGGGCATAATAATGTTTGATAAAAATTTTATACTTTGTTTTCTTTTGAATCAACCAAGATTTAAGCATTTGCCGTAGTTTTTTACTTTGCTGTTCCAATGAATTTAGCAGAGAAACAATAAACAAGAGATTTTATTCATCTATTTATCAAGACAGTAACGAGTTCCCTGATTACTTCCGGATGTAAAACATGTGGCCTGTGAAGGATTCATTGACAAATGCACTTATGCTTTTCTCCTCTGTTGACAAGCTTTTAAACACAAATTAAGGATTGACCTCTAAAATTTATATTTTGATTTCACAAAGTAAAATAAGCTACCCCAGGTTAAAATTTAAATTTATTTTCAATGCTCTTAAGGTAAATGCACATATCCATCTAAATAATATTGTGGCTGCCCATTAGAATAGATAGGAATAAAATATATCATGTTCAAGTATTCACAATTAAATCAACTATATATTTATGTAGATAAGCACATTTCAAAACAGTACAATACAAGAAAGATAGTCAGATAAAAGACGGTAAAGATTATTTGTCTACAATAATACTACGAGTCTCATTTTTTTAATAGTTTCATATTGAATAGGAGAGTGTTTGTTTAAAAGCAAGCCAATACAAGAAAACAATTTTAATATAAAACCCCAGTTTGATAATATAAATAACAAAATAAACAAAATATAATATAAACCTCATATAAATTTAACATGGTACAAATATAATCATATAGAGTCAGCTTGATACCAAAAACAATTAAACAGGATTGAAAACTGAATAAATATGAATTTGAATCCATCAAAGGGCTTGTTGTTCAACATCCCTTGGACAGGACTATAAACTTGTCTTAACTTCATTTTCATCATCCATGCAGCGGTCACAATCATTCCAACCTGAAAATATATATAATGGTGATTAATATATATAATGCATATCAAACAGCTGACAGTAGTCAGCTAATGGGAGTTTATGTTTTCATTCCATTAATGAGGACAGAGCACAACTCAAGTATTTTAAAATAGAGAGCTCCTTCTCTCATGTATTCGCAGTCATTTATTCTTTTTATCATCCATTCGTATGTTTATTTATTGATTCATAGGTGTTTGTAGAGTGCCTGTTATCTGTCAAATTGTGTGAAAGACCCTGGGGAACGCTGCAGTATAGAAATGCATTCAATATAAAATTTGTCGACACATCCTAAACATGTCCTAAAATCACACCATGGTACTTCTCTAGAACTAAAAAAAAGGAGGAGAGAGAGAATAAAATTCTTTATAGACGAGTATAAGATTTTGATCAACGATATTTATATAATGTGTTTTTTAAAAAATTTGTCTCTAAAAGAGATCAAATCTCTTTAAAATACAATTAAAAAGTATAAATAATTTTAATGGTATGGAAAATGCATACTATCAGCTGAAAAGATTAGGGAAACTCTGGAGGCAACATAACCTCTTATATTTTAATGTATTTCTATAAAAATAATTTCTATAAAATTTAGTATAGTTTTAGACTCAAGTTATAGAAACCTGAACACAAAGTAACTTAAATTATAAGGAAATTCGTTATTTTACCTAAGAAGAAACCCAGACATACGGCAGGCTTCCGATTTGATTGACATATTGGGTTAACAATGTGAACAAAGAATGCAGCTGTTTTCATTTTTTCCCCCTGCCGTCCAACCAGTTATTGTGTGTTGATTGTCAGCTCTATTCCCACTTCTGTGTTCTCCTCTGGGTCATAGAGGTCTAGAAGCCTCCAACTAGATTTCTAAGGTACCCACGTGAATGGAGCCCCTGATGGGAGATTGTAAGATGGGAAGAGAAAGGAACTATTTCATTTCTTCTGGTGATGCTTTTTGCTGCAGCAACATCAGTGAGTGGCATTGGAAGACAACAGATGGATGCAGAAAATTCCAGGCTTTATGCAGCACGGTCAGCAGTACAGGCTCTTCCGTTACTGTTCTGTGGCACCAGCACTGCCTTCAGCAAGTACACGGTCAAGGGCTTCAGCCCAAGAGCGGGAGTAGCATTTGATACGGGTTCACATTCTCTTCTTCCCTTTGCTCCCCCAAAATCATATTGTCTCTACTTTTTTTCTCTCTCAGGCATTAGATGTAGACAGTTCAAGACTAGTACAGCGGCTCTGATGTTGTACAAGACATAGTCTACTTCAGTTTTTTTCTCCGTTATGCCTTGGATGTGGCTCTAATCCTCATAATCCAAGATGATGCCCCAGCCTTCATATCCATATGACGCCACGATAGAGAAATAGGAAAGGAAAGAGCACGGTCTTCACTTTAAGGACGTGTCTCAGAATTTGCACAAATCGCTTCTGCTTTTGCATGGTTGGCCAGAACATAGACACATGATCACATCTAACTAAGAAGATTTGCAGTGGAAAATATCTTTACTCTGAGTATTTTGTGTCTGGGTAAAAATTAGGAATTCTATTAAGGTGTAAGAATAGATATTGTGAGAAAACTATTAGTCTTAGTCAATCTACCACTTTGGCTATTCCAATACCAATATGTATTCTTCTTTCTACAAAAAAAAAAAAAATTTTATTCTCTTCCTGAGGGAGACAAGCACCAAGTCCCTTCACATTAGTGCATTCAGAGAGAAACCCAGGATCCATTTGTGATCCAGTCCTCTCCACAAGGTGCAAATATAGCTCCTCATGGGCCAGTAATCTATGAACTAAAGTTATCTGCTTCCAAAACAGTAATGTACAGTAAGAGCTCACATTTAGAAAAGTTCCATAGCGATTTTTACGTCCTGCTGGGCAGCAATAGCAAACACACTCTTCTCTGTAAGTAGAATCGATTCCTTTATTAGCTGAACTGGCAGCTGCTGGTTCTGTTCTCTACAAAGAACCCTTTGTCCATTATCCTCCATAGTCATATTTGACTTGGACTTTAAAGAGATTGGTATCTTTAGAGACTTTTACAGGCCATTTCCTGCTGGTGCAAGTTTAGGGACCAGACATCATTCCAAGTCAGGCTTGTGGGTTCTTTGCAAAACAAGCCCCTCAAAAACTTGGTAGAGTTGAGGTGTGTTTCCAGCCAGCCCATGTGTGCCTTACCACAGCCAAAGTTCTCATCTAGCCCAGCTTTCCAGCCTCAAGGCTCTGGTATTGCACGTACTGACCTCCGCGCTGGGCTCATTCCACTCTATCTCTACTCAACTCGCTGAAGGCCCTCTCAAAGTACAGGTTTGGGTGGTGTTTTCGCTGAGGTCTCCCCCATACCCAACACATGGCCCAAGATTTTTCTTGTGTGCGAGTAGTTTATTTGGGAGTCTCTTGGCAGGGAACAGGCATGAGGGATTTGAGGCTGAATAGGGAAGGAAGGAAAGTGGTTTCAACAAGGGCATGGCAGGTGACTGGTTTTATGTATGACTTTCTAAAGAGCCTCATGAAATGATTCTCAAAACTTTTAAGCTGAGGAGACATGGAGAAGCATTCAGCCACTGGCTCATAACCCTGTTAGTTGAGAGTCACCCCAATTTCCCTGAGTTATGAATGCTGAGAGGGCTGCTACTGGCATCCCATGACAAAGAGTTAGAAAAGCCATAGGGTGGGAAGAGACATACCCAATACACGCTTTAAGGTAGAGTAGAGTCAGGCAAAGAGAGTTAAAGCCTGCACAGAATTTTTCACTGTAGCTGTGGCTGGAATCAGAGGTGGAGGTTTTTGAGAGGAGGTGAGGCAGTGTACAGGCTGTGACTGTGCAGAGGGAAACGTGTTATCCTTAATCTGATCTTTGCTGCTGGGCTGGCTCTCATTGTCTTGCCTTAACTTTTTTTTTTTTTTTTTATGTTTGTGGCTTTATTTTTTTTCTTTCAGCTTCATGTGTTTTTAATTATTATTTTTACTTTTTTTTTTAATTTTTTGTTTATTGCAGTAACATTGGTTTATAACATTGTATAAATTTCAGGTGTACATCATTATACTTATATTTCTGCATAGATTACATCATGATCACCACCCAAATACTAGTTACAACCCATCACCACACACATGTGCCGAATTATCCCTTTCGCCCTCCTCCCTCCCACCTTCCCCTCTGGTAACCACCAATCCAATCTCTGTCTCTATGTGTTTGTTTATTGTTGTCATTATCTACTACTTAATGAAGGAAATAATACGTATTTGACCTTTTCCCTCTGACTTATTTCACTTTGCATAATACCCTCAATGTCCATCCATGTTGTCACAAATGCCTGGATTTCATCGTTTCTTATGGCTGAGTAATATTCCGATGTGTATATATACCACATCTTCTTTATCCATTCGTCCCTTGTTGGGGACTTAGGTTGCTTCCAAGTCTTGGCTATTGTGAATAACGCTGCAATGAACACAGGGGTGCATGTATCTTTACACATTGGTGTTTTTAAGTTCTTTGGATAAATACCCAGCAGCAGAATAGCTGGATCATATGGTAGTTCTATCCTTGATTTTTTGAGGAATCTCCATACTGTTTTCCATAGTGGCTGCACCAGTTTGCACTCCCACCAGCAGTGTATGAGAGTTCCCTTCTCTCCACATCCTCTCCAACATATGTTGTTTCCTGTATTGTTAATTATAGCCATTCTGAGAGGCGTGAGGCAATATCTCATTGTAGTTTTGATTTGAATTTCCTGATAGTTAATGATTTTGAACATCTTTTCATGTGTCTATTGGCCATCTGTATATCTTCTTTGGAGAAATGTCTGTTCAGGTCTTTTGCCCATTTTTTAATTGGGTTGGTAGTTTTTTTTGTTGTTGAGATGCATGAGTTCTTTATATATTTTGGAGATTAAGCCCTTATCAGATGTATGGTTTGCAAATATCTTCTCCCAATTGTTAGGTTGTCTTTTCGTTTTGTTGATGGTTTCCTTTGCTGTGCAGAAGCTTTTTAGTTTGATGAAGTCCCATGTGTTTATTTTTTCTATTATTTCTCTTGCCCCGTCAGACATGGTGCTTGAAAATATGTTGCTAAGACAGATGTCGAAGAGCGTAATGCCTATGTTTTCTTCTAGAAGTTTCATAGTTTCAGGTCTTACATTCAAGTCTTTAATCCATTTTGAGTTAATTTTTGTGTATGGTGTAAGGTAGGGGTCTACTTTATTTTTTTTGCATATGGCTATCCAGTTTTCCCGACACCATTTGTTGAAGAGACTTTCTTTTCCCCATTGTATGTTCTTGACTCCTTTGTCAAAGATTAGCTGTCCATAGATGTGTGGGTTTATTTCTGTGCTTTCTATTCTATTCCATTGATCTGTGTGTCTGTTTTTGTGCCAGTACCATGCTGTTTTGGTTACTATAGCTTTGTAGCATATTTTGAAATCAGGGAGTGTGATACCTCCAGCTTTGTTCTTTTTTCTCAGGATTCCTTTACTTATTCGGGGTCTTTTGTTGTTCCATATAAATTTTAGGATTCTTTGCTCTATTTCTCTGAAAAATGTTGTTGGAACTTTGATAGAGATTGCATTGAATCTATAGATTGCTTTAGGAAGTATGGACATCTTAACTATGTTAATTCCTCCAATCCAAGCGCCCGGAATATCTTTCCATTTCTTTGTGTCGTCTTCAATTTCTTTCAGAAAGGTTTTATAGTTTTCGGTTTACAGATCTTTCACCTCTTTGGTTAAGTTTATTCCTAGGTATTTTATTTTTTTGTTGCAATTGTAAATGGGATTGTATTCTTAATTTCTCTTTCTGCTACTTCATTGTTATTGTACAGAAATGCAACTGATTTTTGTATGTTGATTTTGTATCCTGCAACTTTACCATATTCGTTTATTACTTCTAAAAGTTTTCTGGTGGATTCTTTAGGGTTTTCTATATATAAAATCATGTCATCTGCAAATAGTGACAGTTTCACTTCTTCCTTTCCAATTTGGATCCCTTTTATTTCTTTCTCTTGCCTAATTGCTCTGGCTAGGACTTCCAGTACTATGTTAAATAAGAGTGGTGACAGTGGGCATCCTTGTCTGCTTCCTGTTCTTAGAGGGATAGCTTTCAGTTTTTCCCCATTGAGGATGATATTAGCTGTGGGTTTGTCATATATGGTCTTTATTATGTTGAGGTACTTTCCTTCTATACCCATTTTATTCAGAGTTTTTATCATAAATGGATGCTGTACCTTGTCAAATGCTTTCTCTGCATCTATTGAGATGATCATGTGATTTTTATTCTTCATTTTATTAATGTGGTGTATCACGTTGATTGACTTGCAAATGTTAAACCATCCCTGCATATCTGGAATAAATCCCACTTGATCATGGTGTATAATCTTTTTAACGTATTGTTGTATGCGATTTGCTAGTATTTTGTTGAGGATTTTTGCATTGATCTTCATCAGTGATATTGGCCTGTAATTTTCTTTTTTTGTGTTGTCCTTGTCTGGTTTTGGTATCAGGGTAATGTCAGCTTCATAGAATGAGTTAGGGAGCTTCCCCCCATCCTCAATTTTTTGGAAGAGTTTGAGAAGGATAGGTATTAATTCTTCTTTAAATGTTTGGTAGAATATACCAGGGAAGCCATCTGGTCCTGGACTTTTATTTTTGGGGAGGTTTGTGGTTACTGTTTCGATCTCCTTACTGGTGATTGGTCTATTCAAATTCTCTACTTCTTCTTGATCCAGTTTTGGAAGGTTGTATGATTCTAAGAATTTATCCATTTCTTCCAGATTGTCGAATTGGTTGGCATATAGCTTTTCATAGTATTCTCTTATAATCTTTTGTATTTCTGAGGTGTCTGTTGTAACCTCTCCTCTTTCATTTCTGATTTTACTTATTTGTGCCTTCTCTCTTTTTGTCTTGGTGAGTCTAGTCAAAGGCTTGTCAATTTTGTTGATCTTTTCAAAGAAGCAGCTCTTGGTTTTATTAATTTTTTCTATTGCTTTTTTAGTCTCTATTTCATTTATTTCTGCTCTGATTTTTATTATTTCCCTTCATCTACTGATTTGGGGCTTTGTATGTTCTTCTTTTTCCAGTTCTTTTAGGTGCATTGTTAGATTGTTTATTTGAGATTTTTCTTGTTTGTTGAGATAGGCCTGTATTGCTATAAACTTTCCTCTTAGAACCGCTTTTGCTGTATCCCATAAGTTCTGGCATGTTGTATTTTCATTTTCTTTTGTCTCCAGGTATTTTTTTATTTCTTCTTTGATTTCTTCGTTAACCCAGTCCTTGTTCAGCAGCATTTTGTTTAATCTCCATGTATTTGTGGCTTTTCTGATTTTCTTCCTATAGTTGATTTCTAGTTTCATACCGTTGTGGTCAGAAAAGATGTTTGGTATTATTTCAATCTTCTTAAATTTTTGGAGACTTGTTTTGTGGCCTAATATGTGATCAATCCTGGAGAATGTTCCACGTGCATTTGAAAAGAACGTGTATTCTTCGGTTTTTGGATGGAATGCTCTGTATATATCTACTAGGTCCATCTGTTCTAGTGTGTCGTTTAAGGCCAATGTTTCCTTATTGATCTTCTGTTTGGATGATCTATCCGTTGGTGTAAGTGGAGTGTTAAAGTCCCCTACTATTGTGTTACTGTCTATTTCTGTTTTTATGTCTGTTAATAATTGCTTTATATATTTAGGTGCGCCTACATTGGGTGCGTAGATATTTACAAGTGTTATATCCTCTTGTTGGATTGTTCCCTTGATCATTATGTAATGCTCTTCTTTGTCTCTTTTTACAGTTTTTGTTTTCAAGTCTATTTTGTCTGATATGAGTACTGCTACCCCAGCTTTCTTTTCATTGCCATTTGCGTGGAGTATCTTTTTCCATCCCTTCACTTTCAGTTTGTGAGTGTCTTTAGGTCTGAAGTGTGTTTCTTGCATGCAGCATATATATGGGTCTTGTTTTTTTATCCAATCAGCCACCCTACCCCTTTTAATTGGAGCATTTAGTCCATTGACGTTTAAAGTAGCTATTGATAAGTATGTACTTACTGCCATTTTTTAACTTTTTTTTTTCTCAGTGTTTTAGTAGTCCTTCTCTGTTCCTTTCTTCTTCTATACAGAATTGATGGTCACTTTAGTTTGACCTCTGTCTGAAAGCTGTACTCTTTAACTCCCCTCCTCCCTCATGTTTTTGATATCATATCTAACCTCTTTTTTGTGCATTTGTATCCATTAGGTTTTTATCATGGAAATAGATAATTTTTCCTATTTGTGGTCTTCTCTTTTCCCCTTAAATCAGTCCCTTTAACATTTCTTGTAGCACTGGTTTCTTGGTGACAAACTCCTTTAATTTTTGCTTGTCTGGGAAATTTTTTATCTCTCCTTCCATTTTGAATGATAACCTTGCTGGGTAGAGTATTCTTGGCTGTAAGTTTTTTTCCTTTTAGCACTTTAAATATATCGTGCCATTCTCTTCTAGCCTGTAAGGTTTCTGCTGAGAAGTCAGCTGATAGCCTATGGGGTTTCCTTCGTATGTAACTTGACATTCTCTTGCGGCTTTTAGGATTCTCTCTTTATCTTTAATTCTGGACATTTTAATTATGTTGTGTCTTGGTGTGGGCCTCTTTGGGTTTATCTTATTTGGGGCTCTCTGTGCTTCCTGTACCTGGATGTCTGTTTCCTTCCTTAGGTTAGGGAAGTTTTCATCTATTATTTCTTGAAATAGATTCTCTGCCCCCTTGTCTCGCTCTACTCCTTCCAGGACATCTATAACACGGATGTTAGTGTGCTTGATGTTGTCCCAGAGGTCCCTTAGACTGTCCTCACTCTTTTTAATTCTTTTCTCTTTTATCTGTTCAGCTTGGGTAATTTCTTCTAGTCTTTCGTCCAGCTCACAGATCGGTTCTTCTGTATCCTCTACTCTGCTTTTGAGTCCCTCTAATGAATTTTTCATTTCCAGTATCGTAGTCTTCATTTCTGATTGGTTCTTTTTTATATCTTCCCTTTCTTTGTTGACATTCTCACTGAGTTCACCTATTCTTCTCCCCACATCAGTGAGCATCCTTAACACTCTTTGTTTGAACTCTCTGTCGGGTAGGTTGCTCATTTCTGTTTCACTTAGTTCCTTTTCTGGGGTTTTGTCCTGTTCCCTTGCTTGGAATGTATTCTTTTGCCTCCTCATTTTGCCTCTCTCCCTGTGCTTGTGACTACGTATTAGGTAGGTCAGCTACGTCTCCTGCTCTTGGATAGGTGACCTTATGTAAGTGATGGCTTAGGAGGCCTGCAGTGTGCTTCCCTCAGTTCTCAATGTTCCAGGGGTGACCCCTATGTGGGCTACGTGTGTCCTTCTGTTGTGGCCTGTTTGCTCTCCCTGTAGGCACCCAGGGAGGCCTAGTTATACTCCTGGCCAGCTGTTGTAATGCTCAGCTGCTTGTAGTTGTGGGTCCTTCAGTCTCTTTATCAGGTGTGGGGAGCCCCAGCACAGTTGGCTGTAAGTTCTAATACCACATTTGTGTTGCAGTATTTCTTTTAAGTGAGTAGGCCCCCAACATGGCAGGTTGTTAGGCTCAGGGCCTTACAATTGCTATAAGCCTCCAGCCTTTAGGTCTCTTGTCAGCTCTCTGAGGATTGCAGCTGGGTGGGGCTGGCCTCAGGCACAGGAGCACCCAATTGTTTCAGGCTTTGGAAGGTGGGGCAAACCCACTATGTGGGTCTTTGAGAAACCCAAGTCTTCTGAAGCTGACAAGCCCTGCCGCCCACAGGTCCACACACACAGTCAACACAGTCCTGCCCCGTGTGTGCACCCAGACCTCCTGAAGCGGACCCAGTCTCTCCACGGCAGGAGCCCCACACACTCCACCACCGCCCCACACTCTCCACCCACTTCTTGTGCACACCCTGCCCCACTGAAGTGGGCTCAGTTGCCAGGCTGCAGAGAATCCAGTCACCAATCTATGCAGCCCCACAAGTTGCCTGAGGGCTTGTTGTTGGGTGGGGCCAGTCTCTAGGGTGGGCTGCCTGCCCTGGCTGAGCTGGATTAAATCGGTGCTCTAGCTGGTGGGGCAGACCTGGGCTAGCAGGCCTCAGGGAGAACTCCATGGTGTCTGTGTCAGCACGGCCACACCGGGCCACAACAATGGCCGCCGCCAATGTCCCAGTCCCTGGAGAGGTCTCACCTCTCACCGAGATGCACTCAGTGCCTATTAGGTGAGTCTCTTTTCACCCCAGCACTGTGTACCTTTCTTTCTGGTGATTTTAGGATGCTTTCTGAAACGGGTGAGTTTGCGCGTGGGCCCTTTAAGAGCCGCTTTTAGTTTCTTTGTGAACGGGTTTTCTGGGGGTGCTCCCCAATGCTTTAGTAGCAGGCACAGTCAGATATTATGCCGCTGGTCTCGATTGTGCTGTGTCCACAAAATATCCCCAGCGTGGCCGCTCCCGGCTCAGGGCCCCGCGCCTCCAGGGAGGCTGCGTACCTGTGAGCTGTTCCCGGCGGCCGTGAAGCTGGCGGCTTGTGAAGGCGGCGTTTTTCCTCTCCAGAAGCGAGTCTCTGCCTCTTCCACCTCAGTTAGGATTGTCTGCTGTTGCAGGAGTTCCTCTTAGCCAGTTTTCAGTTCTGATTCAGGGGTAATTTTTCCACGAGTAGTTATAAATTGGCTGTGTCCGCGGGAAGAGGAGAGGTCCGAGTCTTCTTATGCCACCGTCTTGACTTCCTCCTCCTGGGAAGCATTAGTTTTAACAATAATTTTCCCCCAGCAAAGAAAATATCACCAACTCTCCAGGAGACTGCATAGGTTCCATAGGGCAGTGTTTCTGGATAAAGAGAGGAGGTCTAATGTCTGGAGGAGGAGGAATGTTCAACACATGAGACTCAGAGGAAGTGATTAGTGAGGTCCGAGGAAAACTAGGAGGGAGTGGTGGCATCAAAGCCATAGGTAGCAAGTGCTTCAAGAAGGGAGAGATTGACTGTCAAATCCTTATAACAGGTTGTACAATGAGTTTTGAGAACTGACTTGAGTTTAGCAATGAAATGACCATGAGTGACAGTGATGGGAAAGGCCTCTCATGAAAGTATGTCACTTAGGCTCCTTGTTTTTCAGGGAATGTCCATCAATCCCATGGCAACTTTATACATAGTCTCCTTAAAAACAGAAAAAAAAAAACGTCGTTGCTTTTTAGCAAAATGGAGATGATTTGGAACAAACAGCACTAACAAGATTAGTGAAAAATAGGTCAATCCTCAAACCTAATGGCATTATTTACTCAAAATATAATTTCAAAAGTTCCATATATTTAAAATAAAACTATTGTTTACTGGAATATATTTTTAAATAAATATTTGCCAATAATGGGAAAGAGCATGAACTTCTAATTCTTAAAATTATAAAATCATTAAATATTCTACTTGAATGTCACAGGAACCCAGTCAGTACTCAGAAAATAGGAGTTTAGGTAATAAGTAATGTTAACGACTTTATGAAGAACGATTTTATGTTAACGACTCTATAAGCATGTTAACGACTTCAATGAGCAATCAGGATCCTCAATTCCGATTTTCTAATATGACTTTAGTACCTCAAGAGTATTGTGATATCACAGTCAATTTTTTCACTTCAGTTACAGATAACTATCACCACTCAGTATTTGGAAAGGAAGAGGAGACACGTCACTATAAGGAGAATTGTAGACAGGATTTTTTGTTGACATTATATACATATAAAACTATATATTACATTAACATCATTACATATATAATAAAAACTTGCGACAGAGTTTGAACAGGACCATTAAATGAGTATGATTATGGTAGTTAGTAGAGCCGCCCCACTATATGCAAATAACTCACTTGGACCCTACTCTCTTTTGTGAAGGACAAATCAGTTTTTCCAAGGGGAATTCTTAAACTCATTAGATACATGATATTCATTATAATTAGTTTCATTTAACACCACAAAAAGGACTTGTTCACAGGCTATTTTACTCTCTTCTTCCTCACTAGATGATTAGCTAGGTTCATTTTTAAACGGAAGATATACTCTAGATATTTAAATGGAGGGCATCTCTTCCCTTCACATTTCAAAAAGAAAGGTGTGCTTCACTTCCCAAAGGAAAGCTCCAGTATCTTGCCCCTCTTTTGAAAGAGGAACTAATCCTGCTTTCTCTATTCTTATCTTCCTCCCTTCATCAGCATTGAGCCTTCTTTATCCTTTTTTCAGCCCAAAGGATAGTTTGTCTCATTCCAGGCCATTCAAACATTGTACCTCAGGAAGTAAATGAAAACAGTTAATCTTTAATTATAAAAATAGAACAGTTATGGCATTAGTTCTTAAATAGTATAAAATTTTGATCCCATCTACATCAAAAAGCTTTCTTAGGACTTAGGGTTCAATGAAAGGCAATAAAAATGTTTTGGTGACTCATTTGACATCTTTACTAATAGTTTTTTATTCATGATGGTGAGTATAAGCCATATAATTGTGCTAGGCAATTAAAATTAAATACTACTCAGACAAATTTTAAATTGCCTTATTAATATTAGACAATCAATCTTAAAAGTCATCTTTAGGGCTTAGCGGTTAAGTGCACGCGCTCCGCTGCTGGCAGCCTGGGTTCGGATCCCAGGCGTGCACCGACGCACCGCTTCTCCGGCCATGCTGAGGCCACGTCCCACATACAGCAACTAGAAGGATGTGCAGCTATGACATACAACTATCTACTGGGGCTTTGGGGGAAAAAATAAATAAATAAAAGTTTAAAAAACAAAAAAAGTCATCTTTAAGTAAAATGTACTTTTACACTTTATAATGAGAAAATCAATAAAATATGCCCATATGCAGAAAAAAATGTAATTGTAATACCAACTAATGTTAACTGGTCACTTTTTTAAGTGTCCAATGCAGTACTTACATGCATTTTTTTTCATTAACCCTGAATACCAATACTTTTAATATCTCCATTTATAAATGAAGAAATTGAGGCATAGAGAGATAAATGACTTGCCTAAGGTACAAAGCTTGTAAGGAACAAGGTTAGACTTAACCCAGATCTCTGATTCTGAGTCCCATGTTTTAATCATTATGGCATACTGCAGAAGATTAGAGATAGAATGTGACTTTGAAAGCTTAGATTCCAGTTTCTAGTGAGACTTTCTCATCACACCTTCATGTCCGAGGAAAAAATCTGGTCTGTACTGTCATTATTGATACTACTACTTTAGAGGAATGTTCTGGAGGGAAAGGATACTATTGAAATTTATTTTGAAAGTTTAATTTTTTTGGTTTGACTCTGTATCCTAATTTTCTCATGCTAGGATGGGAGAGAAAACAAAGACTAAAGTAATAATACCAACTATGTGTGTGTGTGAGTTTGTGTGTGTATAAGTGTGTTTGTGAATATGAAAATACAACTTACAAGAAAAGGCAAGATCCAAGTGTGTATTTGTGCAAATACTAAATACATGGAAAGCCAATAGTGTCCACTGTAATTAACTACCACTTTCTTTTTGTTATGAATCAAGCTGAGTATATTTAACTTTTACTGTATTTTGATTGACAAAAACATGTTTATTTTAGTGCATTTAGAAATGTAAAGTATGGGGGCCGGACCGGTGGCACAAGCGATTACGTGCGCGCGCTCTGTTGTGGTGGCCCGGGGTTCGCAGGTTCAGATCCCGGGCGCGCACCAACACACGGCTTGTTAAGCCATGCTGTGGCGGCGTCCCATATAAAGTGGAGGAAGATGGGCACGGATGTTAGCCCAGGGCCAGTCTTCCTTAGCAAAAAAGAGGAGGATTGGCATTGGATGTTAGCTCAGGGCTGGTCCTTCTCACAAAAAAAAGAAAAGAAAAGGAAAAAAAAAAAAAGCAATGTAAAGTACATTCATTTAGAAAATTTATTAAATATTTTTTAAATGAAGAAAATGAAAATTATCTCTTAATACACACAATATGAGCTATCTCACATACATATGTTTTACGTGCATATATATATACACATCATATATAAACATATGCACATGTGTAGATATACTTTGTAAATATATACTTATATATTCAGATATTAAAACTTTATACTTTTAAAATCACATTCAGTGTCATTTTTATCCTATTTTTTTGCTTAATATTAGATATGATTTTTTATTCTTATATTAAAAATAATATTTAGAGACATGGTTTTTAATAACTCCCAGATGTAATCCAGGTATAAGCCCTCATGAAGATGTGTTTCAAATGTTGAGAAATAAAGTTTTCTGACTACTAGTGATGTAGATCCTAGGAAAAGAAAATAGTCACTGGCTCTTGATCCACAGAAGCAAATTCCTGCAAGATCTCTGATTCCTTAGGTTGGTGGAACAATGGAGAATGGTTGTCTTTGGGAATCAATAACCTGAGTGCTAAGAATTGCAATGCTGGGAGTCCAGTGAATCTTGGGCAATCAATAGGGATTAGCACCACCCTGGAAGCTCCACGTGGTGCACATGGTTCTGGATCAACAGTGGGCCAGCATCATCCAATTGATGTGTAAGACCAGTGTCCACAGTTCCCAAATGTGGTATCAAGAATCAGTGACAGAAAGGAACCAATCAGAGTCCATGCTTGTCACACTTAGGTAGATGTTGGACTGTTACCCACCTTGAATTGCATAAAACCCAGAGTTCTAGGATCATTTAGGGGAGAGAGTTTCCACAAGAAGGAAATATGTTATATATGGTAATCTGGCAGGTAGGAGCTTGAGCTCGTTTTAATGTGAAAAACAAAAGATTCATTCTAGTATTTCCCCCTTAGGTTAGTGAACAGTTTAGAAAACCTACCAAATAGTGTTCTCACTGGTACTATTTTTTAAAAACTTTTACTAAATTCTGATACACAAAAAAGTATCTGTAAATCTATATTCCTTTATTTACAAGTGTTGCTGTGAAGGAAACAAAGTGAACAAATAAAGAATGACTGAAGGGAGAGGTGGAGAGTGACCTGTTTTAGAAAAGATAGCAGAAAACGCTTCTAGGACGAGGTGGCATTAAGGCTGAGACAAGAGGATGAGAAGAAGGAAACCAGATAAAGAGGAAGAATAAGGACAATGCAAGAAGAAACTCCCTACTCAAAAGCCCTGCAGTGGAAAATCTTATAGCGTGCCTGGGTAAATGGTTGAATACCAATGTGGAGGAGATGGACATAGGATGCAGTTGGGCAGATCCTGATAGGGACCAGAATCTACAAGGCCAAGGATTTTGATTTTATTTTAGTTGCAAGAGAAAGCCATTAAATGGTTTTGAGAAGATACTTGAAATGATCAGATTCGTATGGGATACTAGGCTGTTTGGGTAGAATAGGGGAGAAATAACAGTGGCTTAGACTAAGATGGTGGCAATGAATATGAGGAAATATATAATATGTATATATGTGTGTATATATATATACACACACACTTGGAGATAGATTCTAGAGGATTTAATGATACAGTCTGTGCAGAAAGTGAAGAAAAGTACAGAATCAAGGATCATTCCTAGGTTTTTGCTTTGAGTTAGTATGGGAATAGTTAGAATGGAACAGTTTGGAAGATGGAATAATTGAAGTTTTCATTTTAGACATTCTAATTGCAGAGATGTCAACCAGTGTTTCTCAAACTTCCCCAATGAAAAGAATCACCTGCGGAGCTTATTACACATATAGATTATCAGTTTTTCTGCTAGAAATTCTGGTTCAGTAGGTCTGAGTTGAGTGCAGAGTACTGGATTTTTTTCACACTCCATGGGTAATATGCAGCCACAAAAAAAAGAGAATGGGGCCAGCCCGGTGGTGTAATGATTAAGTTCACACACTCTGCTTTGGCGGCCTGGGGTTCACAGGTTCAGATCCTGGGTATGGACCTACACAATGCTCATCAAGCCATGCTATGGCAGCGTTCCATACATAAAATAGAGGAAGATTGGTACAGATGTTAGCTCAGGGACAATATTCCTCAAGCAAAAAGAGGAAGATTGGCACTGGATGTTAGCTCAGGGCCAATCTTCCTCACCAAAAAAAAAAAAGAGAGAGAGAGAATGAAGAAGATCTCTATCAACTGATAAAGAGTGATTTCAAACATACATTAACGGCAAAGCTCAAAAGAGTATCTATAGTATGCTACTTTCATGTAGGAAAGAAGGGACTATAAGAAAATATGCAAAAAGAAATGCAGGAAGGGTAAACCAGAAAGTAGTGCACTTATTATCCACAGGAAGCAGACAGGAACTGGGCAGAAAGAACGGAAGAATGGGAATGCGGTAGAAGGGACGAGAAGGAGATGACATTTGAGTATATCTTTTTGTATACTTTCAGCTAAAACTATGAACATTTTTCACATACCCAAGCAAATCATTAAAATCAAGCAGGATTTGTAAGGATCCCAAAATGAAACACAAACAGTAACAAATGAACCTAACTTTATTAACACGTATTAACAAATCACACTGAAGAAAGTACAGAAGAATTAACCTAAGTAACTTTGGAAAACAGTATTTTAATATAGTGTAATTAACCATACTCTTAATACATATTAATAATTATATTTAATAATATTAATAATATATTTATAATTAATAATAAAGCTAAAGACAAAAAGAACTGTACACAAATATTGAGCTTGTTAGTAACTTTATTTTTCACAAAGGTACAGTTTAACGATTTTTAAATATCTTATGTGTATTCTAGAGCTGAGCAAACAAATAAATAGATTGTGGATAATGCGAATCAGGTTTCCAATTGTTAACGAAAGGAGTTACAAATAAGGATAAGGTAAGGGAAGCTAGAATAAACCCTATGGTGTTGGACTGGAATCAAGGTATTGTGTGAACTCATGTATCAATTTGATCTTGTGTGTGTGTGTGTGTGTACATGCATACCCAGATAGATAAATATAAAAATAGATAGAGACATTTGTATGTGTGTATGTATTCATATACCTGTTCTTAGCTCTGTCTGCTGAAAGGGCAATGGGGTCGCATGGGTAGCAATGAGTTTACCTCATACCAAGATGCTGGTTTTCAAATACCATTATTTAATGTAAGGAACAAGAATTCCACGGAGAAATGACTGATTCAAGGCTAGGACAGGGGAAAGTAAAAGATGGGTCTGGAGCATTTTTTGTGGTGCCAGAAAGTAAGATACTACTCAAAAAATTGTATGGCCGTGTAGAAAAAACAAGGGACACAGCTTGAAGGAGTACCACTGACCAAATCTGGAACAATTTGAGAAACAAAATAATTAATGATAGTAATGGATTATAACCCATAGAATAAATAAATATCCACAAGTTTATATTGATATATACAAATAAATAACTGAATAAACACATAAATGAAGGAGAGGGAACAGCTCTTCCTTAGAGTCAGGTTATAGTTAAATGTAGAAGGAATGATCGGAATAGAAAATGATCCTTCACGGTAATTGTTGGAGACAGGAATTATTAATGGATGCTAAAATTAGTATGGAAGAAGGAAACAAGAAGCAGAATATTTGAGCAATCTGAAATAATTGCAAAGGGAAAAATACTAACTTTGCAGCTATCATCATAACCAAGTCATCAAAGTTAGCATCACCAGTAATGAAACATGGATTTCTTGTACCTCCTAATATGGTACACGGAAAGGGGCATAACGCCACTCCTGTGGTATTCTTGTCAAGAAACACATAACCTCAGTCTAACCATGAGAAAACATCAAATAAACTCAAATTGCGAAACATTCTACAAAATAACTGGCTAGAAATCTTCATTAGTTCAAGGTCATGAAAGACAAGAAAGACTGTGGAACTATGCTAGATTAGAGAAGAATAGGAGGTGTGGCAAATAAATGTAATAAAGGATCCTGGATTTGAATCTGGACCATGGGACAATAGGCTATATTTGCATATGAATGTGTAAATTAGTTAATAGTATTGTGTCAATGTAAACTCTCTGGTTGCAATAATTGTACTGTGGTAACATAAAATGTTACCATTTGGGTAAGCTGGGTAAAGGGTACATGGGAACTCATGCTGCTATGTTTGAAGTTTTTTGGTAAACTAAATTTGATAACGCAGTTTTGTAAAAACTTAGTTTGGACATTTCTGAGCCTCTTTTTCATATCCTCATGAAAGAAAGCTCTTTGTTTAGCAATAATACTAATTCATCGGGGAAGATAAGATTTACACAGGATGAATCCTAACATTCATGTGGTATGGCACAGGAACAATCAACTTTGAACGCCATTTCAAGACATCATATACTTAAGTGTCACAATAAGTGGAATGCATGGACTACACAAACTTATGAGGAGTTGGAAAACCATAGAATCATAGAATTTTCTCACTACAAAGGCTATTACTTTTCCAACTTCTTAGCTTCAACCTTTGCTAAAACACTTCAGTGACAGGGAGTTCATCATTTTAAAATGCAGTCTATTTTATTGTTGAAAGATTCTACTTGTTAAAATGATCATCTTTTTATCAACCTAAACCTGGATAATTTGTCTAAAATCTTCAGTGTGGAACAGTCTAGTCCCTTTTCATAGGAAAACTCCTAAAATAGTTTAGAGCCACCATCTGGTTCCCTCCTCGTCTTGTCTCATCTCATCTATTCCCAGTTCCTTCAGTTACTTCTTATACATTTTAGATTCCAGAGACTTTACTGCATTGATCACTCTCTTGAGCATAACCATTCAGTTGTTAAATGTGGTATTTTAAGCCCTAAAGGAGTTGTTTACCATTATCTTTAAAAAATTCAAACATAAAATTTCCAATCAACCAGTAGTTCTTCACCTAACGTGCTTTATATACACCACTTGAGTAAAATGAAAAGCTCCAAATCATTTCATTCTTATAGAGCAATCTTAGTATGCACTTATCTATAACGTGCAGGCAATGTAAACTTTCCTTCTGTGCATCTGTAACACGTCTCTATTGCAGGGTACCAGGGGATGCTCCATTGATGCTGCCTAAGGATGATACGTATGTGATATCCTGCTATGTACAAACAAATTAGACATTCGAAAGGATCCTTTGTTCCCAAGAGACAGACATATATGAATTTTTATCCTCTACTTTTTGTATATTTACCACTTTTATTATTCATCTATGGGCACTTAAGTGCATTCACCAAACTGCATCATAAACATCAAAGTAGATTACTTCACTTTACCTCTTATGAGATTATTATATTTGTCAACCAATATTTGAGCCCTTAGTGTGGGCAAATCATCCTAGCCAGTTAAGTGCAGGGGTTCAGAGCACGGAGTTGACAATGCACACACTTAGATTTGAGCAAATTACTTAACCCCTCTAAGCCTTCATTTTTGCATGTGTCAAATGAGAATAATTGCAATATTGAACTGGTAAGCTGGATGGTAGAACACATTTAGGTGTTACATGTAAAGAGCATATTTGACTACTTGACAATAAATATCTATTTATTCATTGTTAACATGATGATGATGATGATGAAGCTACCAGTAGGTGTCCTTATTAGGCCTGGAAGAACGGACAAATAAGGCACAAGATCATGTCTGTGTATGTTTCTTCCTGAGACTAGACTGCCTTTGCCATCTCACTCCCAGCTCCCACTCCTCACCTGTTTACAGACCACCCGAGCAGCTCAGATCCTCTCTTCTATGAAGCTTTTCTGAACTACTCCTCTAGAATAAACTTAAAATATGTTTCTTGCGTTTATCTCCTGTGCAAACTTCTGCAGTGAAATTTATAACACTTTATTGCAATTTTTGTCTCTACTTTAGATAGCCACTCTTCTGAGGAAAGAAACTGAGTCTTATTCCCAGAACTTAAAACAGTGCAAAGCACATGGCAAGTGCTCAATAGTTTTTTCCTTTGTTTGTTTGTTTATAAATGAAGTAGTGAATAAAAGAAGGAATGGTTATTATAAGATATTCTTTGCTCTCTAGGAGCCAAGTCACAAATGCTTAGTTAAGCACATTGAAGTTATTTTTTTCTAGTATGTTATGGAAAACTCTTAATGGAAGATCAGGCTCATTCATGTGCAAACAGTCTTAAGGACTTTCTCTTAACTTGTATAATTCCATATGAAGTAAGTGAAAATTAATCAATAGCAGGCTTTCCTTTATTTATATTTATATAATCTTAAACTAATTTAACCATCTCATCCTTCTCAGTTAAGTTACAAACATTAAGGGTTTTAATATTTAAATAAGGGTGAGATTTGCTTTCTTTCATAACTCTGTATTCTCCTATTCAAAAAGAGTGTCAACATTTTAACTTCTTTGACTGTCATCTTCTTCCAGACTCAAAGTGTGGTCCTTGACATAGTCCCAAATTTTGAAACTAATAGAAGAGGGTTAAATATCTAGTGATTTCGACCTTTTTTGATTTCGACCTTTTTTGATTTCGACCTTTTTTGGTCAGTCACAACATTTCTTTAAAAATAATTCCCACTGAACACAATACCTGCACTTTCTCTTTTTTTCCTACTAACAAGAAAAAATTCATGGTGACAGTTCCATAACCATCCACGAGGGGGCAAACACACATTATATACACAAGGGAAAACTAGTAATAAACTAGTTACATTGGAGAAAAAAATGGGAGTCAATAGCGAGATTTGGCCCATATTAGAAAGACAACAGTGCTACATATCTCTTTGGAGATAAGATGTTTGTTTACTTTTCACTTTTTATTCTTATTTTCAATGCCAGAGGAGGTATGTCTGAAAGTAGGAAGCAAATGTCTCTTTAGAGATAAGCAAAGCACTTGAAAACACTGCAAGCTCTGTTATACTTATTTCTATTCTAACAACTTTAAAATTAAACGGTAGTTTTGTAAAACGTATTTCTGAAAGACTTTATTAAAAATGCATAGCTCGGGCCGGCCCCATGGCTTAGCGGTTAAGTGCGCACGCTCCGCTGCTGGCGGCCCGGGTTCGGATCCCGGGCGCGCACCGACGCACCGCTTCTCCGGCCACGCTGAGGCCGCGTCCCACATACAGCAACTAGACGAATGTGCAGCTATGACATACAACTATCTACTGGGGCTTTGGGGGGAAAATAAATAAAATTTAAAAAAAATGCATAGCTCACCTCCAATGATGTCATTGACTTAAGGGTCAGGAAATTACAGACAGGAATTCAGCTGAAAGACATGAAGAATTTCTGTGTAACAGAGTGAGCTATGAGAGTTTTAGTTGTGTTTGCTCTTAACATACCATTATGAGTCAGGATTTCCAGCCCTTGTGATCCAACATGCAGTTAAAATCAAGTGTAGTGCTCAAGATCTAATTCCTTAGTTCCCTGTAAACCCTTAGTAGAGTCGATGATCCATCATTAGAATCACTCCTCAGTGTAGACTCTGTGAAGTCCCTGGGCCCTCATTCAGTTGTATTGGCTGTGCAAAATGTCAACCCTAGTGAAATAGAACCTTACACCAATTCAGCACCTGTGCCAAGCAGCTAAACATGGCGAGGACAAATGAACAACCTTGCTAATTATTCTCATTTAAATTCATAATCATTAATGCTATGTAAACTCTTCGTACTTACTAGAAAATGGACTACTTAACCTATTCTCTTTCCCTCTGTCCTAGGCAACAACTTCATAACTTCTCTTTCCTTACATCCCCAGCACCTCTTTTTCTCTCTAAATTCTCAGCTTCTTCTTTTTTTTTTTTATTTATTTTTTTATTTATTTTTATTTTTTTTAATTTTTTGTTTATTGCAGTAACATTGGTTTATAACATTGTAAAAATTTCAGGTGTACATCATTGTACTTCCATTTCTGCATAGATTACATCATGTTCACTAAATTCTCAGCTTCTTCTTATTTCACTGAGAATACAGGTGGGATCAGAACAGAATCTCCAAGAACCCCAAACATCAAGTCTACCATCCCACCTGGGTTTATCTGAAAGCACATACTCTGCCTTCCCTCCTTTGGCAGAAGAAATGGTTGTCCTCTGATCTAAGGCCAAACCCTCTGCTCTGCGCTGGCTTTCTCCTCTCGCCTAATCAAGGATTTCTCTTCTACTCTGTCTCTTCTCTCCTGCATCATCAATTATTTGCTCTCTACCAGATGTTCCCATCAGCATACAAAGAAGTAATACCTCCCGTCTTAAAAGACAAAAAAAATCCATTCTTTGTTTCCATATCCCTTTTTTTTTTTTTTTGGTGAGGAAGATCAGCCCTGAGCTAACATCCATGCCAATCCTCCTCTTTTTGCTGAGGAAGACCGGCCCTGAGCTAACATCTATTCCCAATCCTCCTCCTTTTTCTTCCCCTTTTCTCCCCAAAGCCCCAGTAGATAGTTGTATGTCATAGTTGCACATCCCTCTAGTTACTGTATGTGGGATGCCACCTCAGCATGGCCGGACAAGCGGTGCGCCGGTGCGCACCTGGGATCCGAAACCGGGCCACCAGTAGCAGAGCGCGCGACCTTAACCGCTCAGCCACGCCCCCCCCCCCCCCCCCCCCGCCCCATATCCCATTCTAAGTACTGGCCCATTGCTCTACTCCTCTTTATAGCAAAACTACTCAAAAAAGATAGCTCTACTTAATGTTTCCACTTCCTTTTCTCCCATTTACTTATTTTTGTCCTCTCCACAACATAGAAACTATTCTTCTCAAGGTTGTTCGTTATCTCTATGTTGCCAAATCCTACACTGAATTACCAGTTCTCATCTTAATCTACTAGAAATATAGGACTAACAATCACTCCCTCTTTCTTATAACACATTTCTACTTGGTTTCTGAGACAGTTCTTATCTCCCTGCTCACTTACACTCTGGGCCAGATTCTCTAGATGAGGGAGTGTCCCGTACTCAGTCTTCCAACGTCATCTATTCCCTGCCTACACTTACTTCCGAAGTGATTTCATCTGGTCTAAAGATTTTAAACACCATGATGATTCACAAATTTTCATCCACAGCAATGACATCTCTCTCTCCTGAATTTCAGACTAGTATATCTAGTTGCCTACTTCACATCTCCACTAAGATCTGATAGGCATTACAAACTTAGCATGTCCGAAAACAAACTCCTAATCCCCTAAAGCTCTCTCCTGACCACTGCCTAAAAGCCCTTAAATGATTTTTCACTCACTTACCTTTCTAACCTCATCTTCTAACAATTGCCCCCTTTGATCATTTCACTACAACAAATAAACTAACCTTCCAGTCTCCGGAACACGTAAAGTATAAGCCCACGTACCTGTGTATGCCAAACCTCTTTTTCAATGTATTCATATGGCTTGCTCCCATGCCTTTTCAACCCTCTGCTCAAATGTCCCATGAACACCCTATATAATTGCCCCCAGCCTTGCATCATTATGCTGCTCCTTCATGGCCCTCTCCACCAACTAACATGTTATATTTATGTATTTATGGTCCTCCCCTTCCACTGGAACATAAGATCCACAAAGAAGAGATTGATTTATTCACTCCTACATCTCCAGTGCCTAGAATACCAGCACATATTAGACACTCCGTCAATATCTGCTGAATGAATGAATATCAGCTTGCCTGATGACCAAACACAGTTCATTGAAACTTACTTTTTAGTCAGATTTAAATTCCCCGTTTTTATTAGCCTAACTTGAATTTGAGGAATTGAATATTTCTTTTTCATGAAACAATGAAGAATTATATAGACATAATTCTTTATAAATACTATTTAATAATCTATTCATTACAATAGAAAAGTTTTCATTAAAGCATACTTTTCTGCAGAAGGGATTTATTTGTTTCATCAGATTCTTTAAAAGACTTGAGGTTAAAAAAATTTAGAGAGCACTACCTAAGCAAATTGTTTTACTTCATGACTTCATGACTATTTTTTTTATAAAAAGGTTATTTGAGAATTACACCACACTATTGAGTGTATCATATGCCATTTACAAGCATTTCACTTAAGCAAATACACATTTCACAATTAAATATAGAGTTCCAATTACAGAATACTACCCATATTATATAGATCTGGTATTATACGTCAACTCCTTACCAGCAAAAACAAGGCAAATTCTTAGCATTGTCTGAAGAAACAATTTCTATTCTGTTTGTGGTCACGTCCCCTTCTTTCATTGTCTTATTTCTGTTATATCTGCTGATACTATTCAATATCTAATAGTAATCTTCACATGAATGATTGTTTTCTTTTACTCTTGTATTAATGCAGGAAATTAGAAATTAGTCTATCTATTACTACTTGCATGCAACTCTTTCTATTGCTATAGCTTTGCTATCCCTGAATTACATTTCCACTTATTTTACATGATAAACTTTGTGACCTCATTGAAAGAGTAGATGTTTGTCATAAAATTTTAAGATTTCTGTAGAGAATGATTAATAAACCCAAGGTGAGCAGCCACCACACACATTGACACAAATACACACACACACACAAGGTACTATTATTATAGAAATTCTCCTGCTACCTTTTCTCATAAGCCAAAATTAGTAAAACAATATTGATCATGGTGCACTAAATGCCCAATTTTTCCCTAATACACCAACTTTCCAGCTTTAGACAGACCCCTGTGGAGTGAGGAGAGCAGGAGACCTGGCAGTCAGTGGGTGACAGATGCTGGGGCCAAATCACCCTGACAACTCCACTCCATAATAGATCTGAGAAGCTAATCTCGGCTAAATTGTTAATGGCTGCTAATGAGATACTCCATCCTCTGTTACCCCTCCTGAGAGTGCATTTGCATTTAAATGAGCCCCTTCTGGAAGGGCTCCCTAACCCAGAGAGAGGTTCTAATACTGACAGCTTCAGACACATAGGGCCTCTGGCTCTGGTTTCACATTGTCCCTTGCTGAGACTCATGATATCATTAGGCCATTTGATCTCTAATTCCAGAATATCAGAAAGGAAGCATTGCAGACCTCAAAGTCATGATCCAAAGATTAGTTTTTGAAAAGGATTGTGCAATGAAAAAATCATAGAGTAAAAAATTGATCTCTTTCACCTCACTCTAGCCTCTACTCATCAAATTAAATTATCTGGCATACTGGTGTATGTCAAGTTCCAAGAAGACAGATTCAAACCCTGTATGTTGACATAAGACATTCTCATTTCTTTTTCCTTTTCTTTCCAGTTTCCCAGAGAGGCGTAGGCCTCTCGCCATAGCATAGTATCTGATGCAGTTAATTCCTGTTATTTAACATCTTTAATTTTTGTCTTTTCCCTGGCACCATCAACACTGATTCTCTCCCATGAATAAAGACACCTGGTAAGCGTACTTTTATGGATGAAGGAGCCTAAATTATCCTGAGAAACTGTCTATATCTCCAGTGAATCTGGCTTCATGAACAAAAAATATAACAGGAAGGACAATAAAATATGGTCTGGGACTGTCCCAAATCCCACACTTAATCCCCAGTGCCTCAGACCAGTTGAAGGAAAAGATCAAACATCTACTTTCACTCTTAAAGACAAGCCTAGGTAATAGCCACTGTTCCCCTTATTTCAAAAATGAGACAAAGTCAGGCTGTGTACGGAAGGATCCAAACCCAGGTCTGTTCAACTACAAACTCTCTGACCACCAGAGTCATCTCAGTCTCTGGTTCCCTTCACCTTCTCATTCTTCCTCCTCTTAACTGTATATGAACCTTACCTCTAACACTTGATACCTAGCAAATTCTTCCATTAAATTATAAATTATTAACCATAAGGCTTAGCATGTTCTCTCTTCCAAGGCATTTAGAACTTTAAAATGAGATGGAAGCCCGCCGATTGGCCAAGGATAACACTTACCGAGCACGAGCTCCCCCTAACGTCTGCACCAGGCAATTGCACATCATCTCACATCCTCACAGTACACTTCTGTGGTTGGGATCCTAAACTTTTTTTTGCCATGGACCTCTTTGACACAGCAGCCTATGTAACTCTTCTTAAAATAATGCTTTTAAATGCATAAAATATAATATATATAATTGCAAAGGAAACTAATCATCAATTTTAAAATGCAGTTATTAAAATATTTTAAAAACCAAATTTGTGGTGTAGAAATGTTTGGGTATTTAAACTCAGCAGATAACAAGACATAACATTGGTTCTATTAACTACTGTACTCAAAAATAGTGATATTGGGGGAATAGGTTAACAATTCTGATACTGACATACACGTGCACTAGAACTGAACAATTAAGCAAATGGATGGTGGATGGGGGAGCCATTTTTCTCACTATTGAAATAAGAATTTACAGATAAGTAAAATGATTTACATGTTAATGGATTAGAGTTGGAGACATCAGTATGCACCCCTATTTAGCTCAATATAGATACAGATGGTTACCTAAATATTTATAGATATGTGTATATGCATAGGTTAGCATAAACATATAAACTAAACAAAATGACACCCCATTAGCAACCAGCAGGCCTAGAGCCCAGATCTTAGTTTCTATTACCATCTCCAATAAAAGGAACCACAGCTCCCTGGAGAAATGGCTGATTCTAGGACTGGGGCAGGAAATATATGAGACGAGCCTGGAGCATATGTAGTGTCAGAAAGTAAGAAATTGTTAAAACACACACACACACACACCCCAAAGGGAGTATGTTAAAGGAGCACAGGAGTCAACAGAAAGAGCTCCCAACTGCCAAAGCTAGAACAATTTGAACAACAAAATGAAGCAGTGCTGGATTATAACCCAAAGTATAAAATAAATATCCATGAGTCTATACTGATATAAATAAATTAATTAACATTCGGGGGTGGACAGACAAATCTTCTGTGCACAAAAATTCCAAATGCTGTCCTCAAGGAGATGGAGCATAAATCTCCACTCCTTAGGTGTGGACTTCACATAGTGACTTCCTTCCAACAAGCACAGTACAGAAAGTGTGGAGGAGTAACTTCTTAGCGGAGAATTCTGAGACACTACCCCAGCCAGGTGACTAAGGTCAACATCAACAGTCATGAATCACGTTGATAGTATATACTCTTGATATGATGTTATGAAAATGGCACTTTATCTCCGTGGTTGTCCTCCCAATAAACCGTAACTCCAGTCTTATCATGAGAAAGATTACAATAGTGAGGCATGCTACAAAATGTTTGATCACTGCTCCTCAAAACTCTCAAGGTCATCAAAAACAAGAAAAGTCTGAGAAACTGTCACAGCCCAGAGGAGCCTAAGGGGACACGACAACTAAATGGAACGCAGTGTCCTAGATGGGAACCTGGAACAGCATTAAGGACATTCGGTAAAACCCAAGGAAATTTGAATCAAATACAGATTTTGGTTAAAATCAATGTATCAATATTGGTTCATTAATTGTAACAAGGAAACCATACTAACGTAAGATGGTGATAATAGAGGCAACTGGGGATGAGATATATGAGAACTCTGTACTATCTCCTTAATTTTTCTGTTTATCTAAAACTATTCTAAAATTAAATAAAAATAATAGTCTATTAAATAAAACAAAAACTGTAATGATGATTTGATTGTAGCATCAGAGCAGTGATATTTTGAGATATCTATGAAAACTGCAATGGGAAATTACCTGTGACTTCTATTGGTGACAAAGTCTCAGGTACTCCTAATATTACTGTGGTTTGTTGTCTGCACGTATATTGAAAGGAAATGCTAAATGCTAAATTTCAATTAGAGGTTTTTAGCGAAACTAGAGATGTAATATTCCCATCCAGATTCCACAGACCCTTTGATACATATTGAGAACTCTCTGTTCTATGGTGACATTAGTGTCCTAATTTTATGAAAGTGAGGTTCAAAGAGACGAATTAGGTTGTGTCAGCTTTCAAAAAGCATACATTTTAAGACCAAGAATTCTTACCGAGTTTTGTCGAAACTCTGCTTGCCACACTATCTCCTAATTTTGGCACTGCTAAACAGAGGGGTGGGAACAATTAGTTGAGCAAAGGTGCTTCCCTGCCCTCATGCAATGCACTGTTTAGGTTGCTGGACAAATCCGCAGGCTAACGCTGGCCTGGACCTAGTGCCGGGCAATTCCAAAAGCAAGGCAATTTGAATGAGGGAACATCTCTCACACAAACCCTAGTGTCAAAGAACCTCTACTTGGAAATGGCTCCACAATGGAAAAAGAAACCCTGGCTCAGCTGTAAAGAGAGCAAATCTGAGAGAGAGAGAAAGAGAGAGAGAGAGAGAGAGAGAGAGAGAGAGAGAGGGAGAGAGGGAGAGAGAGAGAGAGAGAGGCAGGCAGGCAGAGAGAGACCTGTTAATAGCTGGTGCCAATTTACAGACTGAAGGAAGGGGCCTATATGCTTATATACTTGTATTATTCCTAAGGCCAATTCGGATAAATCCTTGGGGAAAGAAAGAGATACAGCCATCCGTTAATGTGGATTCTGCTTCTTGGTTTTCAAATGTTATAGCTGTCACCAGAGCAACAGCGCAATTGGGGGGGGGGGTGTTAGAGGGAACATCTGCCCATCGCACGGCTAAACAGCAACACAATCCTGGGGCGACCCCTCTCTGGCTCCTGGAGTGCCTTCTCTGGTCGGTCGCGCTTCTCGCCTCCTTTGGGAATGTCCCGTTCCATTACGTAGGCGCGAGGGCGAGAGGTGCCAGCTTTCATGAGTGTGCGCGGTTCGGCTGCGTGTGTCCGTGTGCGCACTTGTGTGTGCGTTGGGGGAAAGAGGAGTGTGCTACCAGGGGTTTAGAAAGATCGCCAATTTAAAACATTTTCGGAGCGTTTGAGTGTTGATCTCAAACGACAATCCCAGTCTCAAAATTCAGCGAAATGAACAATACTGATAAGGAAGACGAAGAGGGTGGAAAACCCACCCAGCCGAATGGAGCTGTCCATGCAGCCGGAGGGACGGGGGGGCGCTCGCAGGAAAGGCGCTATGCAGACACAGTCTCGCTGGCTCTTCTCTCTCGGGCCACGATCCGGGGACGCTTCCTCTGTACAATCACTAACAGGCAATAAACCTAAAACCCGGAGGGGTAGCGGCAATCGGGCGCGGTTTCCAGGCGCCCTTCCCCGGGCCCGGGAGAGCTCCCTCTCCCCCCGCGGCTGGCGCCGAGTGTGGTGGTCCGGCCCCGGGCGGGGGATGACTTCATGCGGCCGGAGCCCGGCGGCGGGAGCAGCTGCCGCGGCTGGCAGGTGGGGCGGGGGCCGGCGGAGCTGACCGCGCGCCCGGCCCGGCGCGGCGACACTGCGGCCCGGGGCAGCGGGCGCCGAGGACCTGCGCTGACTCCGGCCCGAGGAGGTAGGCAGCCCGGCTATCCTTAGCACTGGCCTCATTGCGCGGTGCTTTCCGCGCGGTTAATAATGGGGTTTGCAGTGGACAGGCGAGAAGGGGAATACCGCCGCTGCGTTCTGCAATGGGAAAAGCAGCAACCACTGGAATTGAAATGTTCATCAGCCAAGAGCCTGAGATCGGAGGAGCGGTGTTAATGGGCAAACAAAGAAGGCGGTTAGCCTCTAGACTCTTTTAAAGATCATCGACCATTTCAATGCCAGACTCGCTTAGAGACTGAAGACGATTCCAAATGTAAAATAATTTGAGTTGCACTTTTGCCTTTCTTCCTTCAATCTTCGCTTGGTTATTTTCTGGTTTTAGAGCAGCAGGTCCTTGCCAGCAGCCTGGGGAAGTAAGCAGAAATCTTCCCTCTCCTTCCACAGCCCTGCCCCCTTTCCCTTCCCAGTTATCAGAATGGGTCTGTGCTCATTTCAGTGTCAAAAACCTACTTCAGTGTTAGAAAGAGTCTCTGTTTAGAGAAGAAACTCCTCTTGTCTCCTGGAGTTCAGCTTGGGTTGAGCAGCACTTGTCTTGCATCTCCCTTCATTTATCATCTTCTCTGTCAATCATTTCATTGATTTTTTTTTTCCTCGGGTATGCTGTGCCCATTCACAGGCCAACTCTTATCAGCTCCTATCCCCCACCTCTGTTCCCCGACTGATTTTGTCAAGGACCCAGAAAAGGCATTGCCTTACACCAGTTTTGGTATTCTCTCTCTTTACTGATACCTGTGTCCATTCCCCTAACACATGGCATGAGAAATCCTGCTTTTAGCCCAGGACCAACATGGTTTCCAATAACTCCCTTCATTGTAGTCACTGCAACTACCAGAAAGGTTTCCAGCAGAGCAGAATCTATTGGGATGTGAGAAACAGGGCCATACCTACATATTTTGCTCCCTGTGCATAGGCATCGGTGGAACTACAGATGTGAATGTCAATCTATCTAGTTTTCTTGAAGATTTTTTAATCCAGCTGGATTGTGAGACACCTAGCTGGGTAGGGTTTGGGGGACGTCCTTTCCCAAAAGCAAGCAGTGCGTTTGTCCTAGGATTCCCCGATAACCTCAGAAGAGTTTCCAGAGAGGCTTTCCCCACAGGCAGTCAGAAAGCCAATGGTGCTCAGGTGATTTGAGCATCCTCAACTTAGTCTCCCCATTTAGGAGTCCCTGCCTCTTGTCCTGGGGGTTCCCCACAAGCTCCTTGCTGCTGAGCTCAAGTGCGTATTCCTGTTGCCATCTAGGGATGTACGTTTGAATAGTATGCTGTGAAGTGGTTGAGATGGCTGTGATGGGGATTGCAAATGTGCCGCTTCACCAGCAGAGAACAGTTGCAATAAGCCAGACTGGGGGGCGTCTGTGTGCCAATATTTTATTTAAAAGGAGATCTGTTATCTTTAAACTTGAAATTAGAGAGACAGTCTGACTCAACAGCCATGTAATTTTATCTTAGCAAATTAAAATAGGAGATCAATGAAAAAGAGGGGCAGGGTTTATGGCTAAAAAATATACCTCTGCTTACCTTCCTTTTTAAATATCGCTTTTAGACAAAAATACTGGTTCTGAAAAATCATGTTAATTCTGTTGTATATTATTATTGCTTTTCTGATTACAGAGTCTCTTTTTTAAAATACACTTTAGAAAGGTTTGAGTTGGTTTCTTTGTCTCCACCTTTGGTATATGAGGCAGAGGGAGTGGAGGGGGTGGGCAAAGCCCACTTTGAGTGGTCCACTCCGGGAACTGTCCCCCTGGATCATGAAAACCTCGGGAAAGATTTTTTGGGGGGTTTTGTTGTTATTATAATGTGTTGAGTGTGGTTTGGGTTTGAAATATTAAATTTTCAAGATTCTAGAATTTTGAATCAGGCACACCAAGTAGAAGAGGGAACAAAGAACAGGAACATTCTCCCACCTTTCTTACTTTCCTAGTCTTAAAATATTTAACTATATAAATAATTATTCTGAATAATAATAGTAACAACTATGAATATAATAATTCATTTTTAAGAAATTAGCCCAAGGTATATGGAATACAGATTAGTGCAGTTGATCTTAAGTACAATAAAAATTTCTCTAATTTTGAGGCCTCTTTATGTTGAAGAGTAGTGCATGAGAACATCCTTATGATGGTTAGAAATTGAAAGTGTCTATTATTGGCTTCTGAAGAAACTGAATTCTTTGGCAATAAATGGGTTAGGATTTGGGGACTGGTGCAGCTAAGCTAGCATCATACCTGCCGGTGATTTCACAGGTGAAGAATCCACTCCGTTCTGGACTGGAGTTGGAGAAGCCTTTGGGGAAGAAAGAAAACAAGTTAGAAAATTTAATTTTTCATTTCAGTGCAACGGAGGAAGATAATTAAATTGAAGAGATTTCTGAATTTGGACTTTGTTGTGTGTAGACAATTTCTGAGAAAAGTTTCTAAATTCAGAGACCTAAGAAGAAATATCTATATGATTTCTTGCCTGAAACTGATTTATGACTTTATTTCCCTTTCTTTAAACGTTTCCCAGGGAAAGGAAAGATTACTTGCCCGATTTCAGAAATGGAGGAGGAATGAAAAATAGAAGGATGTGTGCTGTTAGATGCGAAATGAACTGCAGGCACTTTTGTAGGTTTGACAAGATAGAATTGAAGTCAATCTGCTGCTTTCCAATCACGTAAAAAAATCATTAGTCTGGGGACAGTCAATGTTATCCGTAACCTAGAGAGTACAAATTTAGGAGTCAAAGTTGCCCTCTCACAACAAAAGCCATCTTCTGGTGATGCATGACTGCCGTTAGCTGCAATTGAAATAGCTTATCCTGAGGTTTTGAAAATGGAAAAGAAAAAAAAAAGCAGCAATACTAGGGCCGAAAAAGAAACTTCATTTCTATTCAACCAGTGCCTCCAGTGAGAATGGGTAGAAAAATGCAATTTTGAAAGTTGTCAGTGGCCTCTTAATTGCTAGATTTCCATAATATTTCACCCCATTCATTATGTCTTTATTTTTAAGTTCTCTTCTATGTTCTTTCTTTATTAAATACTTGTGTTTAAAAGTGTGATTAATAAGTACTATGCGTCAGACACTGAGATACCCCTTTATCTAGTTTCTCACTACTCTCCGTAAACTACCCCATGCCCAGCCTACACCAAGTGGTCCTTATTTCCAGTTTGTGCCCATGATGTCATGCCTATGTCTGTTTCTTCCTTTCCTTCACCCTGTTCCATGTTGAAGCCTTGCTCACATCAGACACTACCCTTCCCCATGCCCACGTTCCTCCTCGCGTCAGATGTGCTTTCTCTCTTATCTCAATTCCTACAGCACTTCCTATCTTGGTCTGTCCTCTTGTGTGAACAAGCTTTGCTCTTCTAAAATAACCTTGGAGAGCAGGGTCGGCAACGAACAACTTTTTATGACCTGCGACTCACAGTATTGTGCCTAGCTATGTATATGCATAGTAGACATTGAGCAATTTGATTTTAGTGAAGAAATTCGTTGTTATTTACCAGGGGTATATATCTACTTAGTCTTCTCCACTGGCCAAGCTAGGCTCTAAATATGTGTGAAAGTACCAATTTAGTTGTTTAAAATCCTTATATAATAATAAATATAATGAAAGTGCATTCAAATAGTTATTGTCAACAACAGTTATTGTGAGCTTACCTGCCCTTGTATGTATATTAGCTCATACATATTAAAAAGCCTGGTAAGCATAACAAAACAAAACTTGAAAGAAGACATTGTCCCCACTTTCAATATGCTTGCATTATATTAAAAAAGAGTTAAGCAGAGAAGGCACCTTACATATATACACTTATCTAGTTTCAAGGCCCTCTGCTAGGTACTTTCAGCTATGGTATCTGATTTTATCCTTCTACTATATGCTAATTTTACACTGAGGAAACTGAGTCTCAGAGAAGTCACCTAAAGACAGCGATTCTTTCAACATTACCACGCTGCTCTTTGAAGTGTAATGGAGTTAAAGAAAGCATTATAAAAACCTAAGATCAGAGCCTTCAGAGTAGTTTAAAATTTTTGTGATTAATCTTCCCAGTGCTTCTTAAACATTTGAGTCTTAACATCCCCTTTGATAATTCAGTAAAGGCCATGCATCCACTCCCCAAGTCCCTACACACACACAGAGAATCTTGCATGCAATAGCAGGTGTTTAAGTACCCAATAAAGCCATCCTTAGCAAAGGGGTTAAGGACTTCCACTCTGGGCTCACTTTGACGATATTGGTCTCCATTATTAGCCCAGACATTTCTGATACTTGAAATGAGTTTCTCTTTCTATTGTTCTCCTTGCTTTAGGACCTAAAAGGAGAGCTCTTCACTGGCGCTGGCACAAAGGCGGCTGAGATGACTAGGAAGCGAGTGCCAGGGAGACTAGTGAGGCAAACAACCTTGCTTCATGGAAAAGGAATCCTAGAAGGAGCTCTGACTGTTACACATTCCAAATGACTTGTTTAGGGTTTCCCAATCAAACCACTGCTACAAAAAAGAAACGGTTCTCAGACTTAGAGTACTCGACTGCCAAATCTATAGAAGAACATTGCCAGCACTTGAGTGTTGAAGTCTACTTTGAAATATATTCAGTTTTCTTGGGATGGACGTATGTCTGTCTCAAAGTTACTATTTCTTTCTGGGAATGCTGTCTGCAGTTATATATTTGCTTTTGCCAAGTTAGGGAAAGAATGACAAGTTATGTTCATCCCTCCTAGATTCTAAAACAATTGCCAGCATAAAAATGCATTAAAACTCTTAGCTGATTCTTGAAGAGACCGGTACTAGCTAGCATTGTTCCTGCTGATGCTAGTGTTCAAAGAGGGATGTGACAAGAACAACATTAATCTAGAAAACACAGAGACGGAGAAACGGAGAGAGAGAAAACTCAAGAGGAAAACTTAAGCTGTTGCTTTCTTTACATTTCTCCAAATATGGTAATAACTGTATAAGCTCCTAAATTAAGTGCAAATTTATGGAAATTTAATAATGCGAGGTAAATTTGTACTTTATTTTATAGTAGATTTTTATTGTATTTTTATTGTGGCAAAATATATATAACATAAAATTCACCGTTTTTACCATTTTTAAGTGTAGGATTCACTGGTATTAAGTACATTCACAATGTTGAAGAACCATCACCACTATTCATTTTCAGAACTTTCTCAACATCCCAAACTGAAACTCTGTACCCATTAAACAATAACCCCGCATTCTCTCCTCCCCTCAGGCGCTGGTAAACTCTCTTTTGCTTTCTGTGTCTATGAATTTGCCTATTCTAGGTACTTTAAATAAGTGGAATCATAAAATATTTGTCCTTTTGTGTCTAGCTTCTTTCATTTAGCATAATGTTTTCAAAGTTTATTCATGTTGTAGTATGCATCAGAATTTCATTCCTTTCTAAGGCTGAATGATATTTCATTGTATATATATATATATATACCACATATAGCAATTTTTAGTTGCAAACACTTTTAGTACATTGCCTTTCTATTATGTTAAAGATATCTAGCATATAATGCTACCGTATTACCCTTAATAGATGCTTAATAATGTGTACTGTGAGGGTGCCTTAGTTTTCTTCAGTCAAAATCTATTGATAAACATTTATTAAGTTCCAAATTTTTTATGATTTCAAGCTATGTGGTAATGGACATAGAGGTACATGTCTTTACATATTGGTGCTTTTACTCTTGATGGAGTTCTTGGAGTGGTTGGAGTGGTATTGTTGGGTCAGAGATTATGCGCAAACATTTATAATTTGAACACATACAATGACTATAAAAATCATAAACTTCTTCAACAGACAGTATTTCTGTATCTTCTGTAACCATTTGTAACTATCTTAAAAATGAATGGAAGTAGTATAAGGGAATTCATTTAACATGATTTGAGCAAGGGAATATTCTCACCTTTTTCATTTCTAGTTAGTGTAGTTTCAGTACTATACACAAGTATGGAAAGATTCCAAGTCTCTCAATTACACATTTTATCATTTCAAAAATATTACAGCGTGCATTACAGATGTCAAACAAGTCTTATAACAACAATGTAGAAAACTAGAAATGTCTATAGCTAGTTTTTTTTTTTTTTTTAACCTCCAGCAATGGGTCATTTGTATCCAGCCTAATCTAAAATTTGATTTATTTTTTAAGTTCAAATTTATGTACCTGCATTATGGTAAATCTTTTATTTTGTTGGTTTTTTTTTGTTTGTTTTGTTTCTCTTTAGTGTGTTCTTTTTAATTTATCCTGAAACAGAGCAATTGAAGCCCAATGATGAGAGTACCTTATTTAAGCTAAACTACAGAATGTTGGAATAGCTGAAGTATAAACAGAATTGACAAGGCTCTTAACCACCCTCCTCAGAAGACGACTGTCTTGATTTGCATCATCCAAGAGAGGAGAAACAGAGAGCTTGCTAGGAATTGCATCATGTTTTACTCTAATTAGACATTAACATGCTAAGAGGGCTAAGAGACACCACTATTCTCACATAACTGGATAGTAGTTATAACTTAGAAAGATCAAGTTTAAAAACATTCATCTATACATATATACATAAAACATATATAGCAGTCTGAAGTAGGGAAATAAATATTCATATTCACATATTAAAGAATCACTTTGAAATTTTAAAAATATTCTTTTAACTTTTGAAAAATAAACAGCCAATGAAAAAATAAGTTTTTTTGCAAAAGTTAACGTTGGAAACAAAGATTCTTCAAGTGCTTCTCCAAGAACTTGTCTGCTTATTTTAAATGAAATTCAACTATAATGCAAGCAAATATTTGAAATAGAAAGAAAATGTTCATAAAAACAGACATATATACATGTACATATGTTTATAACATATTTTTGAAAAACTACCTAAAACTGAAGGGTTGCAGAAATATAGATAGACACATGCTGCACATTTCACAACAGTATTTTAAGATATGCTTTTTCTTTGGTTGATTGAGATAGAGGGACTTGTTAATAAACATTTCTCCTGTTATTTACTTTTGTCTTTATTGCTGTCTGATCAAACCCTCATTAAAAAGCAGACGTAAAACAAATCAGCATTCTGACCTTTGCCTGAATAAGCAACAAGCCCACGTCTCAAACAATGCACAGCAGTGGCTGTGAGACTGAGGGTGGAAGCGACCGTTTTTTGGTCATTGCAATGACCAAATACTGCAGAATTTGACTGAGTCAAGTTAGAGAAGTCGGTAATATCTTTAATGCCATTTCTTACACTCCTCTCCATGATCTTTCACACTCAGATTCTGTGATAATTGAAATGTGGTGAAAAATAACCAAGATGTTAATATCCTGTATCCATTCACAAAACTTAATCCTGCTAGGACTTGCAGAAATAATGTTGAATCTGAATTGTTGGGTATTCAATGGAATCACTGAGAATAATCTGTCCGATTCACCAAATCCAGATTCAGATTTAAAGATCATCAAATTTTAAGGATTGTAAAGATTTAAATATATGTTATATATGGTAACATATAAAAAGTTTTAGAACAGTAAATTTATATGTATGGGCATTTAATTATAAGGTATGTTTACTGGAGAATAGTGCAGTTTTAAAAGGATTCATTCTGAAAAGACTGCATTAGCACATTTTTTTAACCACTTCCCTCAAAAATAAATTGTGACAAATCATTGTTCATCCGACTTAATCTCTCATCTCAAGGAAGTGAGTTGTTCTTGGGGAAATTGCCTTTGTCTAATTTGTGCTTTCCTGCAGTGGATCAAGCTGAAACAAAGTGGGCTGACATTCTTAACTATCGTGACATACCCACACTTACTAGAATTACCTAATGATCAGTACAGAAGGGTTTTATAATAAATAAATATGTACCTACTGAGAATCTCCATTGATAAAAGTTAGGGAGACATGGCTGGTGATCCTGTAGGGGAGAAATCTAAATTACATTTCTTACATCATCTGCCTATAAGAGAAAAATCCAGGATTGCAAAGCAAGGCATGAAACAGTAGCATTTGGTACATCTTATAAATGTTTAGATTTCTAGGGAGCTTATTGGTATCATATACTATGGTAAGCACTCAATAAATGTAAACTGTCATTTTAAAACAGTGAAATATCAAGAGCAAAAACATTTCTGCAACTCAGATGGTCAGTTTGGTACTTGGCTTTATTATAGGCATTTACAAAATATTTGTTGAGCAACAAAATGAATCAATACCATTTAGTTTTGAAAGCTGCCCTCCATACAAAACAATTGGTATTCTACACAAGTTCATTGAGACTTTTACTGTTATTTTTGGTGAGGAAGATTAGCCCTGAGCTAACACCCGTTGCCAATCTCCCTCTTTTTGCTTCAGGAAGAGTGGCCCTGAGCTAACATCTGTGCCCATCTTCCTCTATTTTGTATGTGGGTTGCCGCCACAGCATGGCTTGACGAGTGGTGTAGGTCTACGCCCTGGATCTGAACCCCCAAACCTGGGCTGCTGAAGTAGAGTGTGCCGAACTTAACCACTGCGCCACTGGGCCAGCCCCTCATTGTGATTATTTTTGTAGGTGTGGTGGGGATGAATTATAGATGGCACACCCCCTCTCCCCTGCTTCTTGCCACACCATATGCTCTTCCCTCTGAAGTTTTGGTAAGGTGGGAATTAGAGGTGGTGCATACTGAAGTTTGAGATATATCTAGTAAGCAGTTCAAGACACTCAACCAAGCACAGTCCCTTTACCCGGGAAAGGCAAACATAGGACATTACCCTTCTTTCTTCAACTACCATGGATTTGGACTTTTAGAAAATTCAAAATGCAAGACACAGATTTTCATAATAAATGTTAGTCAGTGGTTCTCTTATCTCCATGTCTTTTTCAATCTCATTTATTGTGGAGAACACAGTCACAGAGACAGTAAAATCTCAGTTTTGCTCAACTGAAAACTTTTTCCACCTGTATGCAGGTTTGAGATAGTGGACCCGTCACATCTTCATAGGACTTTGTGAAGTCACTATTTCACCATAAAAATTAAATCTGACGTTACAGTGGTCTGACACTAAACAGTCCTTTGAATAAGGAGAGGAAGGTTGTCCTCTTGGTCATCATTAAGGGAAAAAAAAATCACTGATCTGTTCGGGCAAAATACTTAAATGTTTCAATTTCCCCTTAATAAATAAAATGGAAAATGAAATCAAATGGCAGTACAGTGTTATGAAAGCAGAGCAAATGGGTTGATGTCAAAATGTCTGACTCTAAAATCAATGGATTTTGTTCAATTTGGTAATAATTTTATTCTCAGAGCTCTCAGGCAGCTTTTGGTCATCAGTCAAAAAGCTCTAAACATTTATCTTCAAAGAATGCCATCACTAGACCTCTCCCTTCCTTTTCTCTCTTTGTTTTTATTTTTATTTTGGGGGGGCAGGAGTTTTAGCTACCACTTATGTCCAAATCATGCCTTGCAGGAACTGAATTTGAGCTTCAAATCCCACCTAGTTTGAATCCCAGGTTACTTAACCTCTGTGAGTTGTTTCTTGATTTTTAAAACAAGAAAAGCACAGTGGTATTCTGAAGATGAAAGAAGATAACGTAAAAGAGAACTTGAGTGCAGTGTCTGAAGCATCTTAAGGGTACATAAATGTTTCCAATTTTTATCGTTTTAATTCTCATGAGCAATTTGCAAACAGATCTCCTTGCCACAACTTTTCCCAGATGTTTGTGAACTCCTTTTCCTGCCTCCCTCCGTGTTCGTTAAACTAAGCCTTGAAATGACTCTGAACCTCACGGGAAAATGTCTCAATGCAGGTAATGCCAGCTCGGGGAGAGGTTGAGGCCACCACAAGGCAGTTGTCAGGCTCTGAGCCACAGTAGCTGTGGGAATTAGACTTAGCTTCTATTTTTAACTCTGCAAGAAGTTGATTGGATGACCTGGGAAAAGTCACTTGGCTATTAATTCTGCATCTTATTTTCTGTCTGAATTGTACCATATGTCTAATCACTCTTTTCACTGACTCATTACCAGAAATGATATTAAGGTTGTTGAATAAAGGTGTTGATTTCAGAAGCAAGTGTCATATAAAATGGGAATGCTCCCTTACTTAAAAGCAACAGTTGACATTTTTTTTTCAGAATACAGTGTTGCCTGGCAGAGGGCAACTTTAATTTATAAAGAGTTGTTAACATTCGCTTCCTCTAACAAAAGCGCTTGAAGATCCGGCTAATTATCTGGCTTATATCCAAATATATATTTTTTAATGTGTAACTATTGAAGAAGTTTCTTATTTTTAATCAATATCATTAAGATGTCCAAAATGGAAAATTAACCTGTAACTCCATTGTACATCATATACAAAGGACTTTTTTTTGCTATATGACACTTTTCTATTTTACTGAAGCTCAAAGAATTTAGAGAGCACATGTAAGCATTTGAATATTCAGGGTCTTGTTTATTACTAGGTGCTACTGATTAGATTTGATCAGAAGCAACACTTTAAACTGAAATAAAAAATAGAGCCCCAAAGGGCCAGCTCTGGTGGCCTAGTGGTTAAGTTCAGCATGCTCTGCTTCAGCGGCCTGCATTCAGTTGCAGGACACCAACATACACTGCTGTCTATCAGCGGCCATGCTGTGACAGCGGCTCACATGCAAATTAGAGGAAGACTGGCAATAGATGTTAGCTCAGGGTGAATCTTCCTCAGGAAAAAAAAAAAAAGAGCCCCAATTAATGTGCAAACTTTGCTTCCAGAAACACCTGCCTATAAAAACTGCATCATTAGCACACACACATGCTTTAGTGTGATGACAATTTTTGTTGGGCTTGAAAAGCACATAATTTTACATTTTTTCTTATATGGCTTTTTATTATTGATATGGGCCTTTGGTTTAAGGAAACAAGTACAAAAGCTGCCAAGAACAAGTTTAATATGTAAGCCATAATTGTTCATAAGTGAGAATTTTGTGGTGATCTACAAGTGCAGTCAAATTTGCAATAATTTATTTCAATTGTTGGAGTCTAGTCACGTGTACCTAACTTTATTCTTTCCAGCAAAAAGTGTGTCATTAGTAGAAGTAAATTTGTCCTAAATTTCCAAGCCAATATTGTTAATCCCCATTTGAATACTGAATTCATTAGCTGTTCACCAAGGCTTGAGGCATAGATTTTAGGCATAGTCTGATTCTAAGACGAGATGTTGCAAACAATTAAAATATCTGTTTTAAATATACATGTGCATACATGTATACATATATATTATAAATAAATTTATATATTTTATGCATATTACATATCAATTATATTTAACCAATTATGTGCGCGAATATATATACATATATGTACATGTATATGTGTCTGTTTTTATGAACATTTTCTTTCTATTTCAAATATTTGCTTGCATTATAGTTGAATTTCATTTAAAATAAGCAAACAAGTTCTTGGAGAAGCACTTGAAGAATCTTTGTTTCCAACGTTAACTTTTGCAAAGAAAACTTATTTTTTCATTGGCTGTTTATTTTTCAAAAGTTAAAAGAATATTTTTAAAATTTCAAAGTGATTCTTTAATATGTGAATATGAATATTTATTTCCCTACTTCAGACTGCTATATATGTTTTATGTATATATGTATAGATGAATGTTTTTAAACTTGATCTTTCTAAGTTATAACTACTATCCAGTTATGTGAGAATAGTGGTGTCGTTTGCTTTCAGCTTGGGACACGCTCCTGTTTCATTTGATTGTATTTTATCTGCTAAGTTCTCTGGACTTCCATCAGTTTTTCTGCTTTGAGGAATGTATTTCACAATGCATAAGAAACATTCTTATATCTATATATGTATTTCATGCCATAATTTTCCAGTGTCTCACAAAATCTTAGTTTGAAATGTTCTCATTTGAATAGACTGTTTCAGAACGGACCCTTGTCCCTTTCTGAATCATCAGATCTGTTCTTTAGGTATTTCTCACTTTTTCTGTTGGAGAAGAAGTAGGAAAGGGAGGAAGGAAACTGTTTGCACTATGGAACATTCCAGTTCTTTTTCTATACTTATACCTAGTAAAATGCACTCTCATAGTAAAACTGGAAGCATGAGAGTGGCAGTTACAAAGCTCCAAATTAGGACATAGACCCAATATACTGTAATTTTCTCAAATAAGGATACCGAACTTGGTCTGGTATTTATTTCAGTCTTCCTCACAACCCTAACCCAGGTACTAAACTATTAACTAGATTTTTTTTTAATAGCCATTTGTTGATTAATGATGTCTATTTTTGGTTCTGCTTTGTTTTAGCTTAGTTTCATAACCCTTTCATACAGAGGCTTATATTAACAAATGTCACAAGTTGAATTGTTGGGTTTCCTCTTGCTTTATATCTTATTAGCCATATGATTTAAAAATGCTTAAAGGCCGGACCTCTCAATTAGAAAATATAAGCACAATAAAAGTAATGTTTTTAAAATGAATTCTGAAATACATTTCTCTGAATGTTAAAGACATGTAATCTTATAGATATGTGCGTGTTTGGATGCTTTATAAATAAAAGTAATATAACTAATCACGTATTAACTTATATTACCAGAAACTCCCTCCAAATAATTTCTAGGACACAAATGTTTATGACGTTTCTTTACTGTTTTCATTTTATTAATTTATTAAAGTATTATATATGTAATATTTCATATAAACATGGCATCATTTATAATACTAGCTTAGGAATTTTAATTCTGCATATAAATATACTAACTTCTGTTGAAATTGCTATGACTTTAGGGTCTAAATTAATGTGAAGGTTATTGGTGTTGTTATTCTGGTTTCTAATAGCTGCTGTCTGAAATAAATGCATTATAAAGACAAAATATCCCTGGGTTAGAATCTCTGCCCTATTAATCACATACTGTGATGTCTCTTGGATATCAGTAAGATGATATATTCTAGAGCTTTTATGTCAGCTTTCAAGTGAAGCAATCTTTAACATTTTTTATTTGAAAATACTAAATAAACTTTTACATGGTCTTTAATTAAATATAAATATTGGAGTTGTCTGAAACATTTGAAATGAACTAACACACAAAAACAGGGATATCTTTTAAAGCATATGAATTTCTAATATATTTATTTAGGTTATCTATGCTGAACTTGATTCATGTACATAATAGCTCACAGGTAACCTTCACTATTAAGTATGTTAAGATGCTTAGAGTAGGAAACAATATAGAAACTAATAAATTAAAATTTCCTTTTTATGCAATAAGTGAGAAGAATTTGTTAAATAATAAATAAAGCATAGTCACAACTGTTTTTGAGTATCACATGCATAGAGGAAAAAGACCCAAAGAAAATTTAAGAAGTCAGTTATCAATGGTTAAGTCAAGAAGTAGAGAGTCAAGGTGACCTTTACTCACTCTTGATCTCATTCAGTATTTCAAAATTTATTCCAATGTGTATGTATTACTTTCAGAACAGTTTAAAAAGAAATGTGCCAGTTTGGATGTGTTTTTTAACATCTAAACATTTCCAGGTATTAAAATGTTCAATTTGTTTGTAGATTTCTGGAAGATCGAGGCTGGCCATAAAAATAGTGAATATTTAAGAGGAAGGGGAGTTGTCCTTCATCCTGAAATAACAATGATAAATTATATTTTTAAAACACTATATAATTTTCAAAGCATTTTTATATCCATACTCTTATAGGACCATCCAAACTCTCTAAAGTTGGAAAGCAAGTATTATCCTCATTTTTCTTAGGGGGAAATTGAAGTTCTTGAAGTTTAGCCATTTGCCCACTTAAGCAGTGTATAGAGTTATTAAGGGGCAGGGCCAGAATTTAACCCTGTTTCATGTCATGGCCTATCTAGTGCTTTCCTCTATGCTGTAGGAACTGGACATGTTTAAGAGGTAAGCACAAAAATGGAGATAGGCCAGGATCTGTCTCTAGTTACGGATTTGCCTATAGACTTCACTGGAGCCTCAACCAAGAAAATCTATATGGATTACTTTCTTCAACCCAAAGAGATGGACATGTTGAACAAGTTCCTAGGTTTAAGGAAAAAAAATCTATCTTGTCTCTTGTTTCACCCTACACTAGTTTGTGTATCTTGTGTCTTTCAACTTCTTTTCTGGAGAACCATGCCTCCTACGTAGAGGATTGCATTGCTTAATAAACAAACATTGACAATGCTGATGGCTTACCTAAATTAAATAATATGCCAATCTAGTTTGCATTGACGTAATGCTGACGTTCATGAGAATATATCATTTTATTTATGTACACACACACATTTACTAGGTCTAAGTTAAGCAGTAATTTTTGCTCAAAACTAGAATGTTATTTATATAATTGCAGCACATGGCCATATAATCTATCATTTTAAAAAGTAATAAATAAAATTCACAGAAAATTCTCTCCTATAACTGCATTGGACAATTTTAATACATTTCTATTAAGTTTCCAAGTATAAAATTATTCTAAACAGGTCATTTATGAGGTCTGCCTTAGTATTTTTATGCTTCTAAAATATCATCACTATAACCTCTTTTTAAAATAGTCTGACACCTACCAAGTATTCTTTCACCTCCTACAAGAAAGCAAGAAAAAGAAAGCATTTATGTTTTTAATTTTAGTGAAGGGTTCTTGATTTAAGAATTAGTCATTTGCTGTTATTTGAATTTCAACTATGCTGTAGGAACTTGACTTTTTTTCTGTGTGGCTTTTCTGCAGAGTTTTCACATGTATCACCATTAATTTCATCTTTCATGTTCATTTCAAATATTCAGTGCCTTCTCAAAAATAATAATATGGTTTTGGACTGTTTATTGATAACAGATAATGCTAAGAAATGGTGATTCTGGTTTTCAGTTAAAAACAAAATGAGAAACTAAAGGAATAATTACTATAGCAATTTTTTTTTCTCTATTCACACCAGTGAATGTTGGATATAGAGACTATGAATCCAAATACTAAATGTTTTGCGTATTCAGGGAAGTGAAAAATAATACTTGGTGTGCTTATTCTGTGCTAAATACTGTTCTAAAACCAGATGGATTCCCCTTCACAACAATCCTAAAAGGTAGATACTATTATTACCTATTTTACAGATGGGCACACTGAGGCACAGAATGATTAATATGCCCATGGTCACACAGCTAGTAAGGCATAGATATGGTATTTAAAAGCAGGCCAACAGTTTATGTGAGTCCACATTCCCAACCCCTAAAGTGAATATAAAGGTTTTGACCCCTGCTATTTGTTAGATGCCTGTTTACTTGCTTCGTGGAAAGAAAAGGAAGGAGGGAGGGAGAGAGGAAGGGAAAGGGGAAAAGAATGAGGAAGAGGGGGATGCAGGAGAGATGTCAGAATTTTGCCAGCTTGTTGATAACTGCTGTAAGTTATAATGAAGTTCAGTTTAAGGACTTATAGAGATTTCAGTAGAATAAATAATCTTAAATTTTCTCGAGTGAAGTCTTTGTTGGAGACAGATGGAGACAGCAAGTGAATTTCTCTTTAATGGTAATCATAATTGAAATGCTATAGCAGACTCTTATTTGGAACAAAAACAGTTCTGGTAATTTTTACAGGAATGATTCTACCTTTTCTTAAAATTATTATAAGATTTTTTTCACCTTCAACAATCTCAGCTTATTTAATTTCAGTACTTACTCTTTTTTAAAAGTCTATAAATTAGTTAGGCTTAAATCATAGGAAAATTGAAGGATGTTTATAGCCTGTAGCAGAAGGGCCACGCCCAGCTCTGTCCATTTCTATCAGAGCTTCTCCACCAAGAAAGGAGGAATTATTCTGATTGGTCAGATTTAATTGAACATTCCCTGAGCCACGTTTTACTATTACATAGGGTCACTGCGTGTTTGTTTAAATGTACACAGCAATGGTTCCCACATTCTTTTTTGTCCATTGCCTGGTCCTATGAGAACAGGTAAATGGAGCAAAGATGCTCAAAACCTAGACCTGAATCTCTTCTCTCTCTTCCATTCCATGCACTAGGGTGGGCTTAATCTAGCAGAATAATGATTTCTTCTGTGTTTTACTGGCTGTTTCTATGCAGATGAGTCAAGCTCTGTTTGAAACCCAGAAAATCTTTCATGCTCTCATCAACTTCTTCCTTCAGTATGTACTCAGAGAATGGTAACATGCCCCAAATAAGCCTTTACCACAGCTCTGGACTCCGAGTTATCAGGAAGTAATTCTAAATCTCAGATGTATTCTCTATCTTAATCAATGGATAATTTGTATATTTACTGTACTCTGGATTATTCATGTGTTCTTATGCATTTGGAACCTATTTCTGTCTTCACATGCTTGAAGCTAGGACAGGTATGGATTTTAATCAAGAAAATTTAGGAAGTTTATTGTGTTTATTATGTACCAGGCACAGTTCTAGGTACTGGCGATAGAGTGTTAAACAGAGTGGTTACGATTCACACTCAACGAGATTGTTAAGAAAGGATACTTAACATTAAATTCAAATAGGAAATGTGTACAGAAATCATAAGCAAAAAAAATAATAATAATTCCAGTTTAATATGCATGGCTAGCATTTTGAGGATAGAAAAAATCTAACACAAGGAGTTTTATAAGGTTAATGATGTATAGTCACTTCCATTGAACTTTGTTTTATTTCAAACAAGCAATTTTTTTTTAAACCCAGTCAAAAAAATCATTGACAGTAATTATACAACTTTATAGTCCCTTATTTAATAAAGATAGGGTGCTCTGACTTATGACACGGGGTTATTTTATTATTCAAAGAACTAACCTTCAGCATTTTGGAAATTAGGTTTTTTTCATTGATGAAGATTCTAATATTTACCTATCGGTTTTATTTCATGCTTCCAAAATTGGATTAAAACTTTCCAATTTTAGGTGAAAAACTAACATATTATCTGTTGACTCTATAGTTCCAAGTTTTACCGTAAGAAGAGGTAGGTGAGAGGAATCCCCAGCTAGAAAACATATCCAAATTTGAATTCTGAAACTCTTTTTTTGATTGAACGGTAGATGTTGGTATTACAACATCAGCTTCAATGACAGAGGACATGGTCTAGTTGATATTAGCATTCAGTCCAGCACTGGGTTTTGAGAATTTAGTAGCTTTTTTAACTAGTTTTTCTCCTTCTAATCTGTGACAGGTTGCCTCCAACTCTAAAAGTATCTAGACTCATTTGTGCACCATACATTCAAGAAATAATTACTGATCACAAGCACTGTTCTAGATACCACCCTGGTCACTGGGGAAGTCAAAGATGACTAAGGCACAGACTTGACTCTCAAGGGTTCCCAGTGTAGTCAGACTTTGCTTCTTACTCTTCAAGTTGTTACCAAAGCCAAAGTGGGTTCGCCTCCTGGTGAGTTAATTCAGACTCTCCACCAGAAGTAATTGTCACACAAAGTAGGGTGTATTTACAGCAAATAGAGGCCATGCGGAATCATTTCCAAAGTCATGGCATCGCTGAACAAAGGGAAGCAGGGACCTTTATTTCTGATGGGGAATGAATATTCAAAAGGGAGAGGTGGGCATTGTCTTGCGCAGGCTCAGTTGGAAAACATGCTGCCACATACACTGCAGGTTAAGGTAATGAGGCCTAAGCTCCTCCCAGAGAGGAGATTTTAGCATTAACAATGAGGCAAAGGTCATAGGCATTTCTGTTGTGGTGAGGCTTGGTCTGGTTCAGGGTGGTTGGTGACTGTATCTCTTAAACAGTTAAATGCTTCTGAACCCATCCTTGGGTTCCTCGGGGCAATTAGTCGGTGACAAAGTGGCATCAATCCTGTGCAACCAGAAGTAACAGGGAGTTAAGTAGCATTCATACCATAATTAAGTGTAGACTGGGCCAGATGATTTTCAAAAATCAGGTTTAATCAAAGAAAACGCAAGAACATTCTTTGGGATTTTCCCTTGATGAGCATCGTTATATATCCTTGAGATGTAATAACAGAAGTCAGTGACTAATTCATCAAGTACAGCCCTATGGGAACGAAAATGAGTGATGTTTTTTCCTTCAGTCAATGACTTTCTATAGAGATAAGCAAGGCACTTCAACTTTCCCTGGCAAGAAATCACCAGTTAACAGCAATGATGGTAGACATGAGGGCTATTTACTGCCACGAGGTTGAGAAAATTAGTGAGGGGAATTTTCACTACCTGTCAAGTATTTTGACATCTTAGAACGGAAAGTCCTGTTTAAATATAAAGAGCGTTTTCTGTTGAATTGCTGTTAGTCATCCCTGTGAGGAAATGACCTATCAAGTAATACACCGGAGTATAGGAGAACTGCCATGATACAAGATTGATTTCTGCTAAAGAGACCTTAAAGTAACTATGTGTTTCAATTTGTGGTTGTTTCCAATCATTTGTAAATTACCACAGTAAAAACCCAATATAAAAAGCTATTCAAATTTACTTTCCAGCATAACTTCCTGGGCATTCTCACTCTCCCTCTTTCCCTTCCAGACCAGAAGGAGAGCAATGGGTCTCAAGCCTTAGTGTGAATCAGAAGGCTTGTCAAACCAATGATTTCCCGGGCCCCACCTGGGAATTTGCATTTCTAACAAGTTCCTAGGAAATACTTTTGCTGCTCGCACACATTTGATGAACCACTGCTCAAATAAAAGAATTTGGGAGGTGGAATGAGATAGCTATAGAAAGCTGAAGCCAGCCTCTGATTTTGCTCAGGAACTACCCAAACTATTGGGAAGATAATCACAGCTGCCCTGGAGAGCCTACTGAAAGGAAATGGCCCTCCTCTGAGGAAGTGATTGGCCCAGGGCAGCAGGTAGAACACTCCTAATCTTCCCACTTTTAAGCCCAGGTTTATAGTTAATGACTGAGCCATTTAACCTCTCTTTGCTCCAGTTTTTTTCAGATTCAAAATAGTAATGGTAATTTCTCTTCTCTGTTATTAAAAAACAAGACAAAACAAAAAACACAAATCCTGATGGTGCTTTCTCTACATGGAAAATTCTTTGGATTTATCCATCTATTACTCTGATGTAGTAAAGAAGAACTATAAAAAGTTAGCAAAATCTCTCTGCATGAAGATTTTAGGCTTTTAACCTTAACTATTTAGCAAAAAATACCAAATACCTGTTCTCTGCTGCCCGGGAGTCTTGGCTCTGTCTAAGAGATGAGGAGCCTAAGGGAACAGGTACTTAGACTCTCTAGAAAGCCTTATCTGATCTGCACCCCTCTATTCTCCCTATGCACTCCCCCCACTCCCACCCCCAGCTCGCTCCTTTATCCACTACTCTTCTCACTCTTTCCACACCAGGAACATCAGCCTCCTTGCTGTGTTTTCAACACACTCAGCATTCTCTCATCCGAAAGCCCTTGCATTTACAATTTCATCTGCTGGAAATGTTCTAGAAAATTAATCCATAGTAATACAAATAGAATATTATAATAGAAGGTATGATAATGGGATAAGACTTCCTTCAAGTCTCTGGTCAAATGTCACCTCATCACTGAGGCCTTGATAATCCTATAAAAAATAACTTTTGTGAGCCAGCCCCCATGGCCTAGTGGTTAAAGCTGGGCGCTCTCACCACTTCCAAGGCCTGGGTTCCTTTCCAGGTCGCAGAACCACACCCGTCTGTCACTAGCGATGCGCTGGTGGAGGCTCACAAGAAGAACTAGAAGGACTTACAACAGGATATACAACCATGCACTGGGGCTTTGGGGAGAAAAAAAAAGGAGGAAGATTGGCAACAGATGTTAGCTCAGGGCAAATCTTTCCCTGCACAAAAAAAATAAAAGTATTGATTGATTTAAAAAAAAAAAGTAACTTTTGTACAGGCACATGCAGCTGGACACATTTACCCTTGCACACGTTAACACACATATTCTATCCCATCCATGGTATATTTTTCTCCATACATTTGTTTCCATCTCATAAACAATATATTTTTGTATTGGTTTATTTTCTGTCTTCTCCCCAGCTAGAATGCAAATTCTGTGAGGATAGGGTCTTGGTTTTTTATTTGCTGTTTTTTCATTGCAGAACCTACAACAATCATTGGCACATAAGAGCCACTCGGTAAATATTTCCAGAATGAAAGAAAGAAAGGTGATATATCTTTACAATAGATTACCCACTGCAGATTTTGGCCTCTTTTGTTTACTTGCTGAAATCCTTCTTCTATTCCATTCGTACTTAACTCCTGGAAGTTCTTTAGAACCACCATTGCTCATTATGTCTCTGCTTTAAATCATGCTATTGCCTCTGCCTAGAATGTTCATTTCTGGAACTTTTTTGTTGTCTTTCACACTCTTATGTTTTCTTTGAAGCAAGAATCAGGTGTCCTGTTCTCCGAAAGTATTTCATGATAAACTTGTTCTTCCTTCGTGTCACCCTTCCTACCCTAGCACCTTATCTTGGCACTTAACACACTTTTTATACTATTCTGTCTATTTGAAAGTCACCCCAGCTTTACTATGGACCACTTGAAGGCAGGGACTATTCACTATTTCTGGCATCAAAAGTACAATGCCCGAACGCTTGGCACATAACAACTACTCAGAAATGTTGAACAAATGAACAACAATCCACTTTATTTTTTTCTCATAATGATAAGCTACTCATCATTGCTCTGCACTTCTAAAATTTCCCTGGGGGATATGAGAGTAATGAAGAGTGTTCCTGAAATTCAAGAGTACCGATACTTATAACAATAACCAGTTTGAAGATCAACCAAATGAAACTCTCAAAACCAGCTAGAATAATTTTCAAACAAGAAACGGGAGAAAGGCATTCAAGCTCATCTAGAGATAGTAAGTAACAGCAATGCTGGTGTCCACACTGCCATGAAAAGAAACACTGCCATATGAATCTCCTAATACTAATGAAAATGTGTAGTAGTCGATCATGATAAAACTCTTCAGAAATCCTGTCTCTGGACTTGACCTCATCTGGCATCTTGGTATGTGCCGAGGTAATACATTAATTTTACTAGGTATTTGTCTAGAAAGTATTTCCCTGGTGAGAAAGATGCTTAGTCCAATTTTGCTGCTACAAAAAAATACTACCAACTGAGTAGCTTATAAACAACAGAATTTATTTTTTTTTGTGAGGAAGATTGGCCCTGAGCTAACATCTGCCAATCCTCCTCTTTCTTGCTGAGGAAGACTGGCCCTGGGCTAACATCATTGCCCAACTTCCTCCACTTTATATGGGACGCCGCCACAGCATGGCTGGACAAGCGGTGCATTGGTGCACGCCCGGGATCTGAACCGGCGAACCCCGGGCCGCCGCAGCAGAGTGCACACACTTAACCACTTGCGCCACCAGGCCGGCCCCATAAACAACAGAAATTTATTGCTCAGAGTTCTGGAGTCTAGGAAGTCCAGGATCAAGGTGCCAGCATATTTATCTTCTGTTGAGCGCCCTCTTTGAGATTCATAAACTGGTGCCTTCTTCTTGTGTCCACACGGTAGAAGGGGCAAGAGATCTCTCTGAAGCCTCTTTTATAAGGGCTTAATCCTATTGGTGACAGCTCTACCCTCATTACTTAAGCGTCTTCTCAAGGCCCCACCTACTAATACCACAACGTTGGACATCAGCATTTCAACATATGAATTTGGGAGGACATAAACATTCAGACCATAGGAGGTGCTTAAGAGTCAAAACCTGTTTTAAAGTTTATGGCCTGGGAGACAGGCAGAATTTGGAGATGTTAAGGTAGTATGGTCGCTTAGTCTGCATGTTCCAAGATGACAATGAACCATCCCAGCAGAGAGATCCTGCTCACAACTGGGAAAAAAACAACTGGGCATTGTGAGTCAGAATGTTTGCCTTGGCAGAAAGGAGTTATGTCTGTTTCTCTGATATCTGTGAGTGAATTGCACGTGACATTATAAGAGGACTTTGAAATATGAGAACTCTAAAGCAAAAATGATAGACCAAAAAAGTGCAGAGAAATAAAGTGAGTATTGAATGGCAGAGGTGGTATATTGGTAGGCCTGGAAATCAACTGTGAGTAATTTAAGGTGATTAAATGCAGCATAGAAAATGTGGAGGACAAGGTTGATGAGATCAAATTAACAGGCAAAAAAAACAATTTTCTCAAAGGTAACATTTTTGCTGTATCAACGAAGAAAGCATCACATGATAAGAGACTGAGAAATGAGTATAGTCATGCATTGCTTAATGACAGCATATGTTCTGAGAAATCTGTCAGGCGATTTCATTCTTGTGCGAACATCATAGAGGGTGCCTACACAAACCTAGATGGTAGAGCCTACGACACTCCTGGGCTATATGGTACTAATGTTACAGGACCGCTCTTGTGTATGCGGTCCGTCGTTGACTGAAATGTTGTTACACGGTGTGTGACTGTATGGTAATTCCTTTGTCAGATGACCAAATCTAAGGGGAAAATGAGAACTAAATCTCAATGTAAGGAAGGAATCATTGTCCAGAAATGACTAATTGTATAGACAAGAAAAGGGAGACTTAGAGGCGTGAACCAGGAGATAAGAACTTGCCTGGTTTATTCAAAAACGATCAGACTCAATTTACCTTCATTCCTTGGATTTCTTGGGAACTGATAAGTATATTCTCACCATCGTGCTTGTTGTCTCTCTCTTGCGTTAAAATGTACAATATACAACATCAATAACTGATTATTGAGTTTTGTTGTGTTTTTCCCCAACTCAGAGTTTTTTTATTTTAAAGCAGCAATAAGCAAACTATGGCCTATAGGCCAAATCCATTCTTGAGCTAAGAATGGTTATTATATTTTTAAAAGGTTGTAGGAAAAGAAAAAGAAAAAGAAAGCAGAGTGTGTGGTAGAGACTTATGTAGCTCACAAAGACAAAAAATATTTATTACCTGGAGGGTTTAAATTTAAAGGGGTGGCGTAGGAGTTAAGTGCGCGCACTCCGCTGCTGGCAGCCCGGGTTTGGATCCCGGTTCGGATCCCGGGTGCGCACAGAAGCACCCCTTGTCAGGCCATGCTGTGGAGGCGTCCCATATAAAGTGGAGGAAGATGGGCACGTATGGTAGCCCAGGGCCTGTCTTCCTCGGCAAAATGAGGAGGATTGGCATGGATGTTAGCTCAGGGCTGATCTTCCTCACAAAAAAATAAAATAAAATAAATAAAGGGGTAAAATTAATTAATATTCACATTCATTTTATATATATAAATGAATATAATAAATATATAATGAATAATAAATATATAATTACTAATAAATGAATATAATAAATATACATATATAGTGAATGTGAAGGTTTATATATACACAGTTCCATATATTATGAAGGAACAATTTTGTCTTACACATTGTAGGATTTCACACCCTAAAGGTAGATAGGAGAAAGAGATTGCTAGATAAGAGAAAGAAAGAGAAAACAATATTTACCAGTTTCATAGTTCACTGGGGTCAAGACGAAAGATGATTGAGGCAAGTTCACTTCATTTTTGCAATTACAACATCACAGAAGAAATGAAATAAAAAAATGCGGAACAGAAACCTGATTGTGGGAGATGCGTGGATGGAATGCATAAGGCAATGAAAGGGTATAAATCTTGTCTATGAGAGCTCTGACGCTAGGAGGAGAGTGGGAAACAGTACTGTAGGTCCCTGCGGGTCTTGCTAGGTTTTCACTCTGAGGTTTCTCTGCTACCCCTGCTGCCGGGCCTGCAGCCAACAAGTGTCGGAGAGGATGGGAACTCCATCTTCGAAGCTCTTGCTGACTTCTCAAGAGAGACATTGTACAAATAGACCCACAAACATTCACAAATACATGTCCACATCTCTTTTGGATGGTAGTATTTAGCTTCTGTTTGTATGTGTAAAACACTTCAAACATGCTTCCCCTACTCAGATGCCCACAGGGCCAAGCAAATCGGGCCAGGTCAAAGGCAAGAGAGAAGCAAGATGCCTGTGGCAAACTGGAGAGACTGTGTCCTTCCTAAAAGAATTAAAATTATATTAAATTATAAGCAAAGAGATAAAGCACTAGAAGTCACCAGTTTTCAACCTGTCCTCTCTTTCCTGTTAACCACACCTCTTTTTCTGGCAGCTGAAGGGGAAGGAGGACCCCTTTCAGTTGTTATCTTCCTTGCAACTGTTCATTCTAACCCCATTCAGCCCAACTTCAACATCCCTGCACTTCCCCTATGAATCCATCTACTATTTCTATCTACTCTTCAAATTCCTCCTGATAGACAAATAATATTCTTAGTCACTATTTATCAAGCACTTAAATGTATACCAATTACTGTTTATCAGTGGCATTTAACCCTCACAAGTATTATCCACACTTTACAAATATCGAGATTTAGAGAAGGTAAGTAATTTCTCAAAAGTTGCACAGTTAGCAAGTGGCAGGTCTAGGATTCAGGCACAAAGGGTTTGACCCCAGACGCCAGGCTCTTAACCATGACGTTAAACCCTCTTGGAAGAAGTTAACTCCTATGCATGGGAAACGCAGGGCAGACATTGGCTCATTTATTTACAATCAGAGGGGAAAGTTTAACATAAAAAATTTCCCATTGAACTTTTCTATTTCTTAATTGAATTAAACCATCAAATTAAACAATAACACATCCTTGTTAACCATAATCTCTCTTTGATCCAAACTTTCTGATTATTTCAGAAACTTCAGTGAATAATTTAGTTTGTATTTTCTTAATTTTTTTCTTTAATTTCAGAACTTTATGAAAAGGGATAATACTATTTTCTTTGGAACGTGTACATAGTTTTGTAATTTTCTATGCTAAAATGTATAAATATATATATATTTTAACGTGAAATTTTTTTAAAGCATTGCAAAATACCGGCTGAATCATATTTCAAATAAATATATCACTTCCTCAACATTGACTTAATGTGAACTATAGTTCCTATTTTTTTCTGATTAGTACAGAATTATTCAAATGACAATGAGTGGCAAAGCCATGTTTTAACACTGGTTTTTACTAACTCTGACTTCTATGTTCCTAATGCATAAACTAAGCTTTCTTTATCCTTAATATTTTCTGACCCCTTCAGTTCAAGTGAAATCTGGATTTTTTTCAAATGATTCCCTTACCATCTCCAATGGAAATTTAGCTCTCTCTTTCTCTAGTGGAAGAAGAGCCAGTCTGCTCCTTACATTTATGCCCCTTTCTCATTATTATTCTACCATGTCTGTACTCCCCTAATTTGAACTTAATGTTCGGAAGTAGTGCTGGCCGTGTCTCTGTTCAAGCCACTCCTGCATCCCCCAGAACCAGTGCCCACTTATCCCTTCCTGAACGAGATCAGCTACAGCTCACCAAGCTTCTTATCATTTTTATAGTTTCTTCATTTATGCCATGACTTTATTGCTCATCCACATCTCAAAATTCAAACTTCCAGAACTCCATTGCCACAATAATCAAGGGTCTAATGAACTTGCATGAGATGACCAAACATTAAAGTATTGTAAGCATTGGTAATATGAAAGTCCTACTGTCTATTCTGCAAATTTATCTGTGGTTAATACTAAAATTTGTAGTTTCACTATAGTAGTCTACTTTTCTTTTTCTTTTTTCTTGTTTTTTGGCTTTTTTTTTTTGGTGTGGAAGATTGGCCCCGAGCTAACATCTGTGCCAGTCTTCCTCTATTTTATATGTGGGACGCTGCCACAGCATGGCTTGATGAGTGGTGTGTAGGTCCACGCCCGGGATCCGAACCTACAAACCCCAGGCTGCCGAAGTGTAGGGCGCAAACTTAACCACTATGCCACTGGGCTGGCCCCAGTAGTCTACTTTTTTCCAAATTTTATTATATTTCTATTATATGCCAGGTACTGATCAACTCTTTGGTTTCATTTTTTTCCCAATTAGTGACAATTAAAAAAAATTGTTTTCCAAACACTGAATGACAACTCAGTAAAATAGCAAGATGTCTCTCCTGCTACCCTCCCTTTTGTATTCCCACTCATACCATCATAATTTAGATTCTGTTACTTTTCATTTCGGCCCTTATAGTAGTCTCTTGTCTATTCACTTCCCATATCTTCCTCATCTGTTAATCTTCTGAAATACGGTAATAACAATTGTGAGGAATAGTGTTCATAACTAGACGGCTGCTTCTCTGCCTAAGGACACCTCAATGACGCAGTGTCAGAGGAGAGGGGCTGTCACCTGCTGACTTCTGCCCAAGGTCTCAGAGGCTGGAACTTCCGCCTTCAACAATGGGAGACCCAGCATAGAAGTGGAATGAGGAAGTGCCGTAGAAGGCTTATGAATCTTTTAATGACTTCTCAGAAAATGTACTTACACACATGCATGTGCACAAAATTTTCAGTGTGATTTTGAAGAGATTCTCAGAAACCCTGAGTGTCTTGAACACTGGGGAAAGAACTCTGATTCCAGACATTCTAAAACTCACTCTTGAATAAGGAACCTAGAGAGCTGTGTACTTGGACCAAATTGTTTATATCCCTTATGGTATTCTTTCCACCAAATTGCCCCATCTGCTTTTGGCTTGCATAACAAACAATTGCAAGAATTTCTTTTCTATCTATTGGTAGAGGTCCTCTTCCATCACATGTTCCTTCGTACATAGACTATACGAGTGCATATTATTTCACAGGATTAACAGATACTTGGAGTTCAACGTAGAGTTCCTCACACTCCAGGAAAACAATGTTCTATAAAGAATAAACTAGTTCTTTGGAAACCAGACTGTTTATGTATTTCTCACACTCTGTTTCCCAATTATTCTCTCTTATCATTTCATAAATTCTTTTGATATTTCTTCTAATATCATTTGTACTAAAGTGAAACAAAACAAGATGTTTTTGTTTTTTCCATACCTAGACAAAAGTGTTTAAATGGAGGCCTAGAGGCTGGGATGGTCATGGCAGTGATACTCAAAATGAGAGCAGCCATAAGTGGATGTGGTTTTCCTCCTTCAATTACCTGGAGATTTGTTTTCTGGAGATTGTTTTCCAGTGCTAAAACCAGGACATTCTGAATTTTGCTTTAATTAAGGGAGTTAATGTTTCCTTTCATTATGATTTTGTTTCCTCTAAAATTTCTATGTAATTTCATTGACAATTGAATAAATCCAAAGTAAACTCCTTAGCCTGGCGCTCCAGGAACTTCGGCTGTTCCAGCCTCCTCATCTCCTACACATAGGCCCGTGCTGCCATCAGACCCCACAAGCCTCTCTTCTCTCAAGTAATCTCTGTGCCACTCTTCATTCTATTGATTATGCCAGGAATTTGATTTTCTCAGATGCAATGCATATTAAAGCCACTTCTCTATAATATGCTTATATAGTAATAAATTAGACAAAAAATTATTATTAAATGACATCTAATGATGGTTATGTTGTTATAAATGTATATATATATCATGTCTTTCAACACTTTCAACCTTCCGTGTTCTCATAATACTTAACATGTGCGTTGCTTTATATTTTCTAGGCCATTGCATATGTTCTTCTCTTTGCCTGAAATTCTCTCCTTCCTCCATACTCCGCCTGCCTGCCACCCCTCCCCCATGTAACAACCCTATTTGGGGAAAGCTAATTTCTGCCCTTCTCATGGGTTCCCCTAACACCCTATTCCAAGTTCTATTATATCACACTGCATTGTAACTTCCCGTTCATTGTCTTATTTCATCATTGTTTCTCCAATGCCTGTACAGAACCTAGCATATAGAAAGCGCTTGAATGAAATTTGGTGACATTGAAATACAGGTATAACTGGTTTTGAGGAGTTAAATGATAATAGCTGTTGAAAGTCATAAAAATACTTAAACCTTTGGCCCAGTAATCCAGGAGTCAAAAATTCGTACACCTTCAGGGGTCAGGCAAGTAATGTAAATGTGCGGTGTGGCCTGGGGAAAGGCAATGGAGAATACAGGCCACCGTACATGCCTCACCTAAACACATTCAGATTTACACTTTTATAAATACTATAAAAACAAGCCAAACAAACCATAACCCCTGTCTCACTCTTATTAAATTGTTCTAAAGAAACAATTGCTTAGAAGAAAAAATTATATTCATCATGATGTTACTTGTGAATTTATCTGTAATGAGGAAAACAATGAACACAAATTAAATAGCTAGTAATAGGGACCTGATTAAAAGAAATATGGATTATATCCACTAAGTGTCAGATATTCTTTAATATTAAAATAATCCCCAAAACTGTAATATATGGAAAATGCTTTTGCTGTTGGAAATAGTGGAGGAATAAAGCAAAACTGTATGTTTGCTATAATTGCAACCATGTAAAAATATGCATCCTTGTTAACAAAAAGGGATTGTGAAAAATGAAGATAGCTGTATTAGGGTGCTCAAAATAGAAACGATGTTTTTAAAGTTCAGCATTTAATAATGCTATTGTTTTTCCAATCCCAATCGCTGGAGAAAACTTTAGGAATACCTTTTGGATCTTAGAAGATGACACCTAGCAAGTTGAACTATGTTACTTTGGGTAAGAGCTGAAGAATTTTGAATTGTGGGCTAAGCTAGAAATACCATTGTCATAGCAACCTCCAAAGATTTCATAGAAAAAGCATGGCTTGGACTTTTTTTTATGGAGATGACTAACAAGATCCATTTTGAAATAGTTCTGATATAGTGAGGGGTAAGATACAGTAAGTTTGATAAAAAATTTTGCTGATAAATTGACATAACCTTAAGATCAGAATTGAGAATCCCTAGTGTAGGCTTAGCACATTTTGTCTACTGATTAGCTTTTAGTGACGTAACGCTGATATGATCACAATCTGTCTTCCCTGCATATAATAATTATTTATTTAATAGGAAAATATTAATAACAATTCATGATAATTCTATAATGATAATAATGGTTATATTCAATAAAAGAGCTCAGTTCTTGTCGAGAGAGATTTGATATCTTTTTCTGATTCTTTATAATGACTCAATTATGTATTTTCAATGTTCTTCTGTGATACTATATATAACCTCTTGGAAACAGAGGCTGTGGAAATAATGATAGCATCAATAGAAATCACTGTAACTTCTTCCTTGGAGAGGGCATATTCTAGCCCTCTCATTGCCTCGTTTGTTAAGCTGAATTGCCATCCAAAGTGACAAATCGTGTCATTGTCCAAAATCCTGCAAGAATTTATGTATTTAATCCCATTCTGTTTCAGTTTAGATCAAGAATGCCTCTTAAATTATTGTATAAACCCAGGTTTGCTATAGTTTGCAAAAGCTGGCCCAGCCCACTGGTCATGCAGTGGTTCTCTTGATACAATGAAGATTTCCTGAATAGCGAAGGAAATCCAGAGCTTTATCTAATATAACAACTAATGCACTAAAACTGCTAATTTTATGATCATGTCAAAACCTTGAGTGGTTTCTTGACTTCGCTTGGAAAATCTGCCTTTTTGATAGCATGCTCCAGTGGTAACAACTTTGGTCTCTTGTACAAATAAGCAGCCTTGATTTAAGGACATATGATTAAGGAGGAAGACATTGTCAGTAATTACATTTAATGGGAAAATTCTGCTTAGCATTTTTTTCCAGTTTGAGGTAAATTTATGTAAATCTGGGTTTATTATAAATAGCAATATATCCAAAGTATCATATTACGCATACCACATACAGACTTTTGACTCTAGCTTTCTATGTAACATTAAAAAAAAAAAAAAACCACACACACAGTCAAATGACCTATTACCTCAAAATAAGGGGCTGTGTTGTAGCATCAGGGAGCATTATGAATTGAGCCAAAATTAACAAGGTCTGGGGCCGAGTTTGAAACCCATGCAGTTCAGTCTCATCATTGAAACTGGCACCTGATTAACTGTTCACTCAGTTCTCCAACCAATGAACTATATATCATAAATATCTTGGCTCTTCTAACCCATTTAGTAGATTTTCTGAAGCCACTGGTAAAACGAACCTCTTTAACCACCTACTGAGGACAGAGGTCATTTTATAAATCAAATGGGAGTATTGACTTCTATTTCCATTTTTAAACACTTGACCACAAAATTAAACCTCAGCTTCTTAAGGGAGAATTCAGTCATTCTGATAGTGTCCGAATGGGATCTGTCCATTCATTCATTCAACACTTACTTACTGGGCTACTGCTTCATATAAAAGACTGTACTCATGGGTCAAAAAATGTTGGGCCAGGCTGGTGACGCAAGCGGTTAAGTGCACGCACTCTGCTGCGGTGGCCTGGGGTTCGCCGGTTCGGATCCCGGGCGCGCACCAACGCACCACTTGTCCAGCCATGCTGTGGCGGTGTCCCATATAAAGTAGAGGAAGATGGGCATCGATGTTAGGCCAGGGCCAGTCTTTCTCAGCAAAAAAAGAGGAGGATTGGCAGATGTTAGCTCAGGGCCGATCTTCCTCACCAAAAAAAAAAAAAAAAGTTTGTGAAGCTTACTCCCTAGTTAGTCATACAACTAATAATCACTCATACTAAAGTTTTGAATTAGAAAAAAAAGAGTAGAACCAATATTTGTTAAATTTTGCACACAAATAGCCATAAGGGAGACTTTTTTCATTGAAAAATATAGATATGTAAAAAAATAGATTAATATCTTAATCATCTATGTTTCCATTGAGGAAAAATTAATCTAACAAAATAATTCTATAAAACCCCTACTGCTTTGAGTCATATGAAAACTCATTGCTAATTTGAGGCTTTCTAAATTTAAAGTTGTAAGATAAGTTGAGTAATTAATCACCTTGAAATTTAGGAAAGTGACTGAGGTGGACTAGCTAGGATGTTGTTTGCAATAATTTGATTTATATAAGCTTGCCCTAGTCACTCTTTTAAAAATCAGCCAGACAGTAAAAATTCTCCACCTTCAAGTATTTGTAAACCTCCTGATGAAGTGTTCCAGATTAATCTGAATGAATATAAAATGTGATGAAATAATGGGGGTCATCTAAATTTAGTTTAACTTACTAAACAGCAACATATTTTGTCCAATTTACTTCAGTTTTCATTAGTACAATTTGAACCAGGAGAAATACCTTTATTGGTCTATTTCTTTTCTAAAATTCTAAGACTAAATTGTTATTAAAATGTCCTCATAAAATTATTCATAAAATACCTTCATAATTATCTCATGAATATTGAGATAAATAGCTATGAAATAGCTGAATTTTCTCAAACTATTATAGTAAAAACGTATTATTTCTTAAGATATATCTCAAGTTAAGAAGAATTAAACTGCACAGATATAATGTTTAATGCTCTTTCTCAAAAGATAAGAACTTACTATCAGAAACATGTCATATATTAATAACTTTATTATGGATTTGAGAGTCTTTCTTGCGCAGAAAACAATCAGACATATGTGAGTGATGTTTTATTTTTTTCGTTGCCTATATTCCTACTGCATTTCCTACCATGGTCTCATATTGTAACTGCATTTAAAGTGTGCTCTTAAGCATTTGTCAATTAAAGAAACTCACCATAATGACATATCTGAGCTTGCTAAATGATATAAAATTAATAAAAACTGAAGCTCATTGGAATCTAGTGTGTTACAGGATTTTTTGCACACAGCTCTTCAACTGATTTATTTTGGACTCTGGGCAAATTACTTGGTACCTTGGTTAATGGGCTTGTGAAGAAATTTTGATACATACAGCCACTTCATATCAAGCTAATAGCTATGTGCTTGCCAAGTATTTGTGGGAAGAAAAGCTTAAAGAGCAAAGAAAGCTGGATTTCCTTAAGAGCACTGAGCTATAATGTGTATGTAAAGACGAGATAATTACCAGGGAGAAACAGGCCTGCCCATAAAAGCCAAATATATGCAAGTCCCTTCTTTTGCTGAAAATCTGCCCTACTTTCATGTTAAATTGTATATTAAGAGAATATTGCATTTTACAATCATTATATTGTAATGCAAGGGGTATGTCTCTGAACAAAGACTCTGCATTCACAATATATGATAAAAGCAAAGATATAATTATAAAATCTCATACTCAACTCATTGAAGTAGTAAATTATATTCTAAACCTCATATTATGGACAAGTATATGCACTGTGAGATGGTTATATGAGTCTCTAGTATATTTGAAAAAGGTATATATTTTTATATTAAAACTACATTTCTACTATATCTTAAATTATAACTACATAAAACATAAAATTAACACACTAACTTTGATTACCACTTGTTTACACCAATATAAGTCTATTCCCCAACAAGAAAGATGGATGTATATGGGTGTTTGTGTGAGTTAGATGACTGGCATCTTTTAAAAAACTGTTCCAGAAAATCTGAAGTAATGAATTTCCATGTAGCATGAGGAGGCAGTCAAAATCATTCTCCCATATTTCTTTAATTCTAAGGTGCCATATGTTGTATGATACTTACTTAAGTTAGTAAAACTTTTTTTGGAAAGAGAAAAAGCCAGTACCACAAATGTGCACATTAGAAGGAAAATTCTGGTTTTATAAATTTTATAATTAAAAAAAAGGTATCAAAATGGAGTAAATATTTTTATTTACCTTAGAATTAAATTTGAATTTAAGCTTAATTTATATAGCAATCTTTAGAAAATTTTATTATGCAATCTTTCTTGAAGATAATTTATAATATATTATGATTGATTTAGAAATTTCCATCTGTTTTTAGAGTTCAAAATTTTGGCTAAAACCATCAATTATCTGAAATCCTCTCTCAGTCTAGACCACTCATGACGCTGATGCCTGGGTTGATCCTATAGTGAGCTTCATGGAGAGTACAGGAGAGAGAGTCTTTGTTGAGTAATTTATGGATGATGAACATGTTGAATTGCTCCCAAGTTTGCTCATGATTCTGAACCCTTGAAATCATTGAAATGCCAAAAGAATGTGTATAAAGCTACTGGGAAGAGTGAATACTTTAGGTTACTCACAGTCTCTTTGAAGCAAAGGCACATTTTGTGCATAACTATAAAGAAATATATTTTTGGAAAAATATTTCTAACTACAGTTAGAAGATGGGGAACTCTGAAGTCTCATTTATTGCTGGCGAAAGAGTTTAGAGCCATTGAAAACATTTCCTTCTAGACATTGACATGATGGTCTTGTTTTAATCAGCAGTTATAAAGGTTGACCAAGTACTAGGCATGAATGAGTAGACTATTGGGCAAAAATCAGTTTTTCCCCCTTGTACTATACTTAGATGCATCCTGTCAAAGGACAAAAATAAATAGGCAAGGGAAGGTTTATTCAAGACTATTGCAAGAGAGGAGAGAGATTGGACTCAACTCTGCAGAAATGAAAGGTGGGAGAGTTTTCAGCTCTGGGGTGAGCTAGTGGAATAGTACTGGTGGACACTGGGGGGAGATTGGTCAGTGCGATTAGACCATCTCTGTTTGTGAATTGTACTTACCCTCCCATGGAGAATGAGGGTGCTATCTTTCTTGATGATTACATTTCAAAAAGATGGCTCCCAGGTGCTTGAGAAAGACATTCCTTGGTTGTAAAACTAGCAAGAGGCTGGAAGAAGATTGACATATTAAACGGGCGGAGAAAGAATTTACAATTGCAAGTTTTCTAAAGTAGATGCTCTAAGTAAGGGGAGGTCAGGGGCCTATAGTTGGGAAGAAACCTGTCTAAAGTTTAGTCAAGCTGCGAGGAATGTTAAGTCCATCTTGGTCAATCCAAACCTGGATCACAGACACAGATCTGTTTGCCAACTCTAGAGAAAAGCCTACAAGAATAAGAAGCTCCCCTAATCTCCCATCCTCCCTAATTGAGTTAGATACTTCGTTTATGTGCTCACATGGCGGCACTGGCTTGCCAATATCACAGAATTTATCAGGTCAAATTGCTATTTTTTGTCTGTTTACTACTCGGGACACTAGACTATAAGCTTCAGGAGGACAGGGATCCTGTTTACATTTGTAACGTCAGGACCTATTGTAATGCCCCTCACCTCATAGCACCTCAATTAATGCCTGCTAAAATAAACTGAATTCTAAAAAATTCAGAGAAGGTTGAGATGAGAAATAAGAACATAGGAATTACAAAAGAATTAAGAGCTTTTAGTTTGGTAAAATGAACGTTTGAAGGGAATATGATCAGAGGCCGTGTATTCCTAGAAGGTATGAACTTTTCTAGTAAATCCTAGAAAACTAGAAGTGGGCCACACCCAGCGAAGACAGGAAAGGGGGCTCGTGTTTAATGTACACTATATGGTAGACACCATGTTAGCATATCAGATTTAATCCTTTATCTGTGAGGAGAGCACTGTAAACCCCACTTTATAAGTAAGGAAACTGACACCTAGAGTGGTCATATAGCTATAAAACAGTGAACCAAGATTTAAACCCTCATCTTTATGGCCCCAAGTCATAAATCCATTAAACTTGGCTGCCTTAAATTTAAATAGTAGTTTAAGTTTTAGAAGAAAGGAAAAATAAAACTTCTAACTTTGCCGATTAGATGATACCACTAAGAAGGAACAACCTTCAACATATAAATAGAATTGATACAATATTAGTTGTTATCTTTAGATGCTGGAGACAAGGAAAGTTATAAGGAAAACAGGTGACGTTTTGGAGTACTTTCCAAAACTGTGGAGCGTGGTGTCACCACAAGGAGACTGTCTCTTGGTAGCACTATCAGCTGTGCATTACTGGGTTGGATGGACATTGAGAAAACATTGGTGAGGCTTTTCTTTTGTAGTTTGGACATTCTCTGTGATTCTTTAGTAATGAAATATCTTTGTTTCTTTGATTCCATTATCACTGAAAAAGATTGTTTAAAGGAACAACCTTTGTGTTTTTTCAGATACTCGTTGGGGATGCTATTTATTAACTCTCACTATGTGCTAGAGATGTGCTGGTAGTCCTGTTATATAATCCTATGTGTCAGGACAGGAAATATTAAGGCTACTGGTGCTAGTCCTATCTGGTTAAATAAACTGTTTAAAGGCGGATATTCCTGACCTGGGGAGGGATGTCTGTGACAAGAGCAAGCAGGGTGGAAAGAATTTAATTAACAATTTAGTTTGGTCAGAAAGCATGATAAAATTCAAATACCTATGCTAGGCTTACATGGAACTAATTTTTGAGAATACTATGGCTTGACAACTTTTCTTAAGAATTTAGGATGAGAAGAAAAATTAATTTAATCTAGTCAACAAAAAGAAAATCTATTTTCCTCATAGTTCTTTGAAATCCATCAGTGAATTCCTTGACTCGTCATCTGACTGATTTTACCCTTTTCCAGAAAAAAACATACTGGGAGGAAGTAAGACCAAGGCTTTTCCAATACACTGTTGGCATGCTTCCAACTCTTCTGGAAAACGAGATTCTATCACTTATATTCCTGTAGAACTATGAGTTGAAATGAAGAACCCTCTTCCACAGCCTCTTAGACAAAACATCAGGATATTCTTAAAGGGACCCTATCCAAACAGGCATATTTAAAATAATTATTAATTCATCATCATGCTCCAACAAGACTGCAAGGCTGCTTAGCAACCAAATCCCAGTCACCCTTAAGAGGAACATGCATGGGAACAATGTGAAAAGTGATCAAAACCTTAAAAAGGCGAATTCTTTGAACTAAATCTTTGTGAAAGGACAACACGTCACGGGCAGAATGAGTTTTTTAATCTAAGAATTGTGTCTTGAGATTGGTGCAGCATCATTTCATAGCTAAACCTGAACCACTTTCCATAGAATTGATAGAACAATGGTGTTTTTAATCTTTACATAATTTAGGGTACTTAAAAAAGATTATTTTTCAGGGTTAGCTTGAAAATGCAAAATATTTCTATGCTGTCCCATTAATTATTTTTAAAACTGTAGAGATATATAACGAAAGGAAGGTACTTACAAAAATAAGTAAATACTGGGGCCGGTCCGGTGCCGTAGTGGTTAAGTTCTCGTGGTCCGCTTCAGCAGCTCGGGGTTCACGGGTTCGGATCCTGGGTGTGGACCAACGCACCACTTATCAAGCCATGCTGTGGCAGGCATCCCACATATAAAGTAGAAGAAGATGGGCATGGATGTTAGCCCAGGGCCAATCTTCCTCAGCAAAAAGAGGAGGATTGGCAACAGCTGTCAGCTCAGGTCTAATCTCCCCCTCCCCCCGCCCAAAAAAAACCAGTAAGTAAATACTACAAATATATTTGATTAACAGCAAGTATTCTATTTTTATGTCATCATATATAGACAAAAAAACTCAACTGTATTTTTATCTTTTAAATTTGAACTATATAGGTGTATATACATGCAAACATACATTATCTATCTACCTAATTCCCATTTCCAGAAAAAACAAATCCCACAAAGCACTGTCTCTTTGGGAATACTAAAGTGACTAATTTTTGACTAGTTTGACTGAAGGGGCTGATTTTATACTAGAATACCTGTAAAAGCACTGACTTGCTTCTATTGGTAACAATAGAAACAAATCCGGTACATGTGGGCTCTCTTGATGTAATGTGTAAACACCCAACAAATTCAGTCAAAGAGTAACATCCTGGATGGGGAGGCAGAAAACCCTGACTCTGATCCTAGTCCTGTCTCTAGCTTCACCAAGCCACTTAACTATTCTAGATCTCATATTCCTTCCCTATAAAAGGAGACCCCCAAGATTCTTTCCAGATCTAATACTCCTGAAGTCCATGTCTGTCAACTCTAAGAAGCACTATTTGTTTTTTCTCATGGAAGAATTGGTTGTTTTATTGAATTGGTTATTTGGCTACCGTCTTTACGTGAATATTAGAAGTAGCAGGCCTGTTCACCAATACAGTTCTAGTAGCAGGCAGAAAAATTTCATTACTGGCTTCTTTTCGGTTTTTCTTTGTGTCTGATTATATGTTGCAGAGCTGATTTTTGGTTTTGCAAGCTCAAAACACGCAGGTGCAGATGTAATATGCTGCAGCCCTGTATATCAAGCCATTCTTTTGTAAAAGAACTGGCTTTTTTGCACAATCTTTAGAAGAGGGTTAGATGAGCACATCTGTTTTCCTTTTCTTGAGAAGTTTTGTAACATGCCCACAAGGTCATCCTTAAACAGTCAGACAAGATCAACAAAAAAATCTTGGAAAACAGCCAGTCCACGAACAAAACAAACCCAATGGACTATGTACAGATGTTAAGTTTAAATAGGCAGCAGAACACAAGAGTGGAGGGAGGGGAGAGGAGAAATACTTTACAGATATAGCAAAGAAATAGTTTCAAGAGATGCCTCCTAATATTTAACTGCTGGGAACCAACACTAGTAAACAAACCTGGCTGCCAGTGGTTAGGAAACGGTGCATTTATAAAGTTGGAAGCAACAACTCTAAGACCATGAGTCAGAGAAGCATGATTGTGGCCTCACCCACTCTGGGTTCTATATGCCATTTTTTAAACAAAAAGAAATTGATGTAAATATTTTAATTGGAAGTAAGTGGAAAAATGGTTTTTAATCCCACTAGTTGATGCCAGGCCTGGTTTTATGCATCTGAGGGCATAGTCCTAAAGTACTGACAGCTAAGTAGTAAAGAAGTAAAGAAGATGCTCTTTTCTTCCCACAAAAATACCACTTCTCCTGGTAATAATTCTAAAGGAAGAGAAAGCCGTTAACAGAGAACACATTGGAGGAAAGTCTCAGATATTTAAATCCAGAAGCTAATATTGACAGAAGCAGCAAGTGGGTTTAGAAAGAGAGCAGGCTACAGAAATCATCGATGAAGACTTTGCACTTTTAGTTGAAATTTTTAAAATTATGAACAGAAATGGAGAATTCTCTGCAATTTGTGGTTTATCCATGATTCAAGGAAGTGGCCTACTGCAAGTTTACCAGGATGACAAGTAACTTACTGGGGAATGTGGATGCCACTAATATAGAAACAATGATATAAGGCAGAGACCACTTTCTAAAAGAGGATTTTATGGTTGACGCCAGAATCATGTTGTAGTTATACCTAACATAAATTTTAGATTATGGAATACATAAATACATACTGAGGAGAAACAGTCAATAAATTGTACTACATAATATATTTTAGTGGTAAATGTTAGGTTCTTTTCAATGAATAATTTGACAGTCTTTTGGTGGTCTTTTTAAAGAGCCCAGTTTTTAAATAAAAATTGTTTCAAATTTGGGAAATGAGAAGTTTAAAATAAGATGAACCAGGTTTCTACAATCCAGTTTCTGATGCTCAAAGTGGGCAGGCTACAAAATGGTGCATGGCTGAGGCCTGTGGGAATGTGCGTTTTCCTTGTGCTATTTGAATCATATTACACAATCTGTAATATACCGGGCACAAAGCATTCATAAATTACGCTTTTCAGGCAAACTTTTATACAGGATTAGCAGTCACCTCCAGAACTTTCTTGTCTAACTAATTAGAATAGACCTCAGGCAAAACAGTGATGTTTGCTTGTTTCATCAAGCTCCACTTTCTGAGTTTCTTTCCCCTGTGAGTCTGTTTATTACTCTGTCTCCTCTGTTACTTAATACCCTCTGCGGAAACATTATGCCCTCAAGTTCTCTTCCCTCCTCCACATCATCAAAACTTGCTTTTGGATCATTCAAGCTGAGGAAAAAATGACTAAGATCTTAAAGTGTGACAGCTGTTGGAATTTCAATGGGAAAGAAAGATTGAAGCTAAAGGGATGAGGTTTGGAGATAAAGGGATGCGAGTTGACTGTCAAGCGTCAGTTAGTAGATGAGAGGACATTTTAGGCCTCAGAACTTTTCTGCATCTCCAATCAGAAGACTAGTCCTGCAAGCCATACAGGAGAGAAGTAATCGTATCAAAGCTCAAGATACCAGAAAACAGAAATAAAAATCATTTCTTCTTAGTTCATAAATAGGATGTAGGTTTACTAAGAGGACATGAAAATTGTTCCCTGTTTCCTGTACCCAAACTAGCTAATAGGGAAAAGGAGTTGGATAAAGTGGCCTTGGTGTTGATGAATGGCAGAGAAAATTCAGTGTGGAATTACAGATGGAAAGTGGATATCACGACGATATGTGTGTGCATCCATCCGTGTTTGTATAGAAGCCACTTCTGTCATCTAGGAAAAGACATTTAAGCCCTTCAAACTTATTAATGCACTGGGAAGAAACTATAAACTTTGACATCATTTTATTGCTAAATTGGGTCATATTTGAGGAATGAATCAATAGCAGTGACTTCCTTGAAAGGTCTCCTAAGGCTATTGATTTTTTTTTTATGGCACTGATGTGCAAGGGGTTTGTTCTGAAAGGCTACAAACGCGTAATACTATCTATCAATAATTTTGGCAGTAGTAGTTGAGCAAAAATTAAAATATGATAGAAAGCACAGTTCGTTAGCTTTGTCTCATATACAAAGTTAAAATGAAAAAGTGAAAAAACTCTTCAATTTTATTATTTTACATTTAGCAGTTATGTAAATTAAATCAAACTGATCTTGCTACTCATTATGGTTATTCAGTTACCAAAAAAACACTTGCTTTGAAATGATTCCTGAATATGGATGCATTTCATATTCAGAATCAGATGGCTAAAGAAGACTGTTTAATTTACATAGGCCACTGTTTAGTAGTTGTTGATCATTATTCATGGAAAGTAAATAATTAATTTTCTAACATTTCATCATTTACTATTTTTTTTAACAAAAGTGGGATTTTACTTTTCTTATCAGATCTTCTGTTCTTTGTTAAGAAGTGAGAAAAAAGGCACTTACTGATTCTAAGCAAGTCAGCTCCCTGATTTGCCTGATGATTATGAATATGAATAGAGGCTTTCTCTATAGTACAGTAGCTCTTAATCAAAAAAAGACTGGCTCTAACATATTCTACAAAGGAAAGTGCATCAAGACATAGTCAGCCATCTTTTTTAACTTTTTCAAAGTTTAAAAAAATTATTGTAATTTGAATAAATTTTACATTTCTCCTAAATCATTTTTACTGTGGCATTTATGATACTGTAATACTAAATTTATAAAGAAAGTATAGTAGGCTTCACATATCTCCATATCTTATACTGATGATGTTTCAGTTCAAACACTAAATTGTTATCGTTTCATGAACTAGGAGAAAATTGCTCTGATGAGCAGAGGAAGCTGGCAGGAACAATAGATTTACCAGTCTTTGCTTTTTATTGTTTGTGAGCCTAATTACTCTAGTTAGCCAATTAATGGCAACACATGACAAAATTTTCCTGACAACTCTAATTTCGCTAGTTATGTTACTGCTAAAGCTTCCACTAATTCTGTGTGACTGTCTTACCCTACTCATCCTATTTTCCTCCTTGACCTTCCTTATATTCAGAAAGCCCATTTCAATTTGAGTCAGGTGATACTTGTTATAATTAGAGAAAGAAGAATGAATGTAATGCCAAAAAGTATAACTATTAATAAAAAGCTGTGTTTTGCCGGTATTAAACAGAAGAAGGGTAGAAGTGATAATAGTTTAGTTTTAGGAAAGCTATACTTTATAAAATAGAACCCAAAATGGCACCACAGATAATTTTCCAGGGATTTAATGTATTTGATAACATTTTGTACAAAAAGAAAAGATTTTTCTATCCACATCTTGAATCATCGCTCTCCTCTTCTTTAAAAGTTAACTCTGATTTAGATGTATTTATATCTCATTGCAATCTTTGACAAAGCCAGCTTAGCCATCTCTCCAAGTAATGATTTATCTCACATGGAAATATCTTGAACATAGGAACAGTAATAGGTTAAGTGATAAATATTACTAATATTGAGACTTGATTCATCAAAGAGAATATGTTGGAAATGCAAATGGATAGTGAAAGAATGAAAATAATTTTTAACTAAATATTGCCTTGATATGTAGACCATTGGCTAAGAAATAGTGTGAAGAACATGAGGACAGCTTTCATCCATTTCAAGGAAGCAGAGTATTTGTAGATCACTTACCATTTATTAGGCATGTTCTCACAGTCTGGAGGGATGTATAGCATTTATATGTGCCATTTAATGTAACCACATCCCTCTGTAATAATGTTATTCCTGTTTGCAGATAGGAAACAGGCTCAGAAAGTTTATGAATGTTACCTAATTCTAGTAAATAGCAAAACCTAAACCGTTCGAATTCCAGAGCAAAGCTCTTTCTACCACATCAGTGTGGGTCTTTATCTCTGAGAATTGATGAATTCTATGAGCCTTCTTCCAGAAAAATGCATAAAGAAACAACATGAGGGACGATGCTGTCTTGGTGCAAATCTTACTAAACGATTGGTGGGGTTGGACTTGCTTCTGCTGGTAGACCTTTTGCAAAATTGCTTTCCTCTGAGATAGTGTGCTTTAAATATTGTCTCGATTTTCCTAAGTTATACATATCAGAAAACTATTTTGCTTTAAGTCTAAAGAAAAATGAAAGCTTATTTAACTACACCTAGATGCCAGTGCTGCATTGTACACTCTACATCTGCCAGGATTCAAGTTAAGATGTGTCCACACTGTTTATTACACTGTGACTTCTTTCTGATATTGTGAAGTAGACATAATTTAATAATTACAAGAAAAAAAAGAGAGAAATGCTGCTTCTTGGTCCCCAGCATCAGGCTGTTAGCCTACCCCACTGCCCTATGCTAATTCTTTCTTTCTTCTGCTGCCCCTTAGTACAGAGAACATCTTTTTGTGACTCTCATAGTCTTCTCCACTCCGAGCGCATCTTACATAAACCCAGGCCCTCTCAAGCAGTTAGTTTGTACCAGGCAGTCTTAGGGTCAGTTGTACCGATATATGTATAATTTTGAACTTCCCAAGTAGGGTCCTTGCAGACAGTCAAGCATAATGGTTAAGAGAGTTGGTTGTGATATCAGATCTTCTGAGTCCAAATACTGCTTACACACTGGCTAGCTGTGTAACCTTGGAGAAATCACCGAAGCCCCTTAAAAGCATCAGATTTCTCATCTGGAAAATGAGATAATAAATGCACCTACCCCATAGGGTTAATGTGTAAATTAATGTAACACGAGATGGTGCATGTTAAGCATTCGCACAGGGCCTGGCTCTTATTAGTAATAGCTACTCTTATTATTAATTATTCACTTTGTATTCCCAGTCTCAGCCAGGTGCCTAACATAGATAGTTTTTCAGCAAATATTTTCTGGATTGAACTAGTGCTGAAATTTAAGCCCTGCGTCAGCAGCAGAGTAGTCACCCCCCACCCATCACTTCTCCCACAGAAAGGGAGAATAGACAGAAGATCCAACTATCACATCCTCTTTTCTTATTCTAAACCTCATCCAGCCCCCAGTAATAAAATAATATTCCTGAACCCCAACAAGTTTAAGAATTTTTCAAATCACACTATTTGAAAATAGTTGGGTTTCCCTAATCTAATATGTCCCAAGACCCCAAGGTCACCACGCTGATATTAATGCAGTCTAGTTGAGACTAATGATGATAGTGAGTGAACCAACTATTTATGAGCTCGTTGGGCTTTTTAAAATTTATTATCCATACTTCATAGAGGCATAGCTATTTTGTTTTTGTAAGAGACTCAACAGACAAGGTAATCTTTTAAAAAGGACAAATCCGATGATATCATTGGCCTGCTTCTAACCTCTAAAGGCTATCTATTGTGAAGAGACTAAAAGATAAACCCCTTAGCCAGGCTTACAGGCACCATGTGCTCTGGCCACGTCCTACATCTTTCCCCGACCTTCACCCAGTTCCACGCACATTTGCCTTTTTCATGCCCTCAGATGCAGCAAGCTTGACTTGTTGCTGTCACAGCTTTGCATTTGCTGATTCTTCTACCTAGACTAGTTTCCCTCTGATCAGCAAGGTCTCACTTCAGATGTCGCCACTACTATCTTGGCCAAAGAGGCCTGCCTCCTCAGTGCCTCTCTATATCATTGGCATCATCTCTGTCCCACTATCCAGGTGTGTTTCTGTCACTGTGTGAAATTTGTTTACATGTTTACTCTGCCTCCTCCCACCTCTGGGGCATTTGTTTAAGAGTAAGGACTTTGCGCTTTCTTGTTCACCACTGAATCTTCCAAGGCTTTCAACAGAGACTGGAGCGTGGATGGTGCTCAGGAAATGTGTATTGAATAAATGAGCAAATATGTGAATAAATGAAAAAAATGTGAAACACTACAATAAGAATATACCTGCTTCAAAAGACCAAAGTAATGAGAAATAACTTCATTCAATAAGAATCAATCATACTGAGTTACTGATATGTGACTCAGTAGTTTGCATTCAATACAAAATGTTCCATTGTTTTCTCGTACTGTACAAGTCATTAATTAAATTTTGCTCACTTTAAGGCCCATCTGTGAGACATTATTTAACTTGCCTACTCTCAAGTTTCAGTATTAACTCAGCCCTTGGCATCACCGATTACTAATCTTGTGACCTTGGGTAAATTATGCTTAATCTCTCAATGCCTCAGTTTTCTCGTTTGTAATATGGGAATGATAGTAAAGCTTGTGTCATACGTTTATGAGGAGGAGAAAACTCATATATACATGTGTAAACCAGTGTCTTAGAATAGTGTCGGGCACATAGCGAGCATTATGGAAGCACCGACTGCTGCTGCCAGTATTGTTATTATGAGAACTAAATGTTGAGAACATCCTTCATGTAGTTGTATATTCCACTGAAGAGAAATGAAATTAATAGAATATTTAGAAATCAGATTAAAGAAGGGAGCCAGTAAAATATACCGAGGTAGAAGATTATGAAGGTGAAAAAAAGCATAGAAACATAAAAACAAATAGTTTTTTGTTTTCTTTTCTTTTTTAAAGAAGGCAAGAGCCCACAAATGCGAGGACAAAATCTATCCGTTGGCTGTACTGACATGGAGATTGCTGGTGACATTCATAAGTCAAATTTCAGGGCAGTGGGCAAAGAGGTTGGGGTGAGAGAAGCCAGATGGAAGTTAATTATAGAGTAAATGAGACGTGAGGAAGTGGAAACAATATGTGAAGATAATTTTGAAAAGCTCATCCTTAAATTGCTTAAAGAAGATTTACAAGGATCAAGGGAGGGTTTCACGTTGTCTGTATTTTTTTAATATTTTAAGTAGGACTTAATAGTCTAGAATGTTTGAATTTTGATGGGACTAATTCATAAGGAGTAGATGGGTTGTAGAAAATGCAGTACTGTAAAGTACTTAAGAAGATGAGAGAAATGGAATACCCACCATGTGTAGTGCAAGTGGCCTTTTAACTTGAAATCTTATAATAAAAGGGAATACAAAGATCAGTGCAAATGCTAATGAATTAATGGATTTGATGGTGGGCTATTTACTGACTTCTATTTTTTTAATGAGATGTGAGGCAACTCATCAGCAGAGAGCAAAGGAAGTAGAGAGGATAGAGCGAAATTTGAGGAGAGTGGGGAAGGTTTGTAAAAAAATAGTCCTTAAGGAGAATTAGAAAGAACTTACTGGTAAGTCAGAGCACTATTTCCAGTCTTGAAAACCCACTTGAAGTTATAATCATTAATTTACTGGAATACCAATTTGCCCTGCCACATGATTTTTGTCCAGCTACCTGGATATAAGTTACAAAGAGGCAGAAAAGGCTGACAGATGATAATCAAGAGAAAGTACGATTAGTATTTTAAATATATATATTATTTTCAACCTCAATAGTTATCAAAAAATTCAAAGAAATGGAACATGAGGTTCCAGTTTATTAATTTAGTAAATTCAAAAATTATGTATAATATCTTATGTTGGCAAAGTTCTTTGCCATATAATTTGGTTTGATCTTTTAAAAAAGTAATTTGGCAATGTCTAGCAAGATAAAAATGTTCATAGCTTTTTACACGTTAATTCTAATTCTGGAAACTTACTCTAATAAATAATTTATATCTAGAAAATTATTATATAAATAAAGGTGTTCCTTATGTCATTTCTAATAAAAAAATAGAAACACTTTTAATTGTTAATGATAAGAAAATGTTTTAGTAAATTATATCCATTTAGTAGAAAATTACACAATTATATGATAATTAAAAGACTAAGCAGCAAAATAGAATAATGCTTAATGGGGAAAAACGAACAAAGCTGACTTCAAAATTGTGTCTACCTTGTGACAACAATTATGTAAACATATGAATATTTATTAAAAATTAAACCAGGGGCCGGCCCTGTAGCATAGTGGTTAAGTTTGGCCCACACCACTTCGGCGGCCCGGGTTCCAGGGTTCAGATCCCGGGTGCGGACCTACCCTACTCATCAGCCATGCTGTGGTGGCAACCCACATACAAAATAGAGGAAGATTGGCACAGATGTTAGCTCAGGGTGAATCTCCCTCAAGCAAAAAGAGGAAGATTGGCAACAAATGTTAGCTCAGGTTGAATCTTCCTCAAAAAAAAAAAAAAAAATTAAAACAAAATAAAATTTTAAAAGCTCTGTAACAATAATGGGAATTTTCTGTTTGTTTCAAAATATTCTTTAACATGGTTCTTTGTGTAATTTTGCTTTTCAAGAGGCATAGTGAAGGAGTTTTTTTCTACCCCTTTTCTTAAGACTTTCTGATTATTACATCATGTTACATTTCATTTCAAGTAAAGTCAATGATTCTATCAGCAGAAAAGATTAGACTTAATTGACAGTTCATACTTTCAAGTTATTTGGTATAAAAAGACCATGTGCACTTGTAAGTGCTTTAAAAATATCATTTCAAGATTTTTTTTTTTTTGCTTAGTCTTTCCTAGTATGAAGATTAAGCAAACTATCTAAAATTGCTAGCCATTCTTTTCCACTTTTCTCATTTTTATTCATTTATCTTGCCCTTCACAGAAATGATAACAAATGAGTCTGCAGGTGTATCTGCCAATTTCTTAAATCCCCTGTTATCCACATTCTGAAATCGTGCTGATATGAATGCTTCCCGTATTTTCAGAGCTCTTCAGTTATTGAATTATACTTTGGCCTTTTGTAATAAGTATCTTATGTAAGTGTAAAATTTGGACACCACTTCTGGAAGCCTTTTGATTTCCTAGTTCAAAAGTGAGAGATCTCTAGTTCAGCCATATGATTAACAATTATTTGCATAGTTATAAGCTCCTAAATTATTGGTTGATGGATACCTGGCAGTACTCTTAGAAGTTCTCTATTAATCTCTCTCTCTCTCTCTCTCTCTCTCTCTCTCTCTCTCACACACACACACACACACACACACACACACACACACACACACACATTGTGATTAAGAGCCCAGACTCTGGCGTTATAAAGTCTAAGGCTCTGATTCCAGTTCTGCAGTTTCTGGGCCATTTCACTGTTGGCAAGTAACCTAATGTCTCTGAGTAACAAATATCTTGTTATTTTCATCTGTAAAATGGAGATTCCAATTATATTAGACAATCCTCAAAATATTTCTAATGATTTTAGAGATTCTTTTACAGAGTTGGGTACACAGTAGGCACTCATTATCTGCTAGTATTTTTATTACTTTATTATTATTTGGGTCTTGATTTTCCCTGAGTCTGTGAGTCCCCATAGTGAAATGCAATTTCCAGTAAATTGAGTTAACACCTGTTATCCACAAAGATTTTAATTGAGTTCATTACTTTCCAGTGCAACCCAGAGTAGTTTTCTGCCTTCTTTGCCTTATGTAGATGTTCAATAAAGACTCACTTAATAAATAAATGAATGAACAAATGAGTGCATGGATAAATGATTAAATGCTACATTTTGAGAAGGTGGAACAAATAAGACACGGTAGAACAGATGAGAAAAGGGTCCACGGAAAAAAATTGCCAACTTGTGTATGTGCCCAGGGTCAACCTAGGAAGAATTTCTCTGTTTTGAAAAACACAAAGAAAAATGTGTTGAATAACTTATTTTAATTATTTTTAAAAGTTAAACACAAAATTCCCTGATGATTTCCATATTTGACACTAACAAAAATAATGTGAGATTAGCAATATTAAAGATAGAGTATTGAGCTACCGTCACATTAAATGACAATATGTAGTCTAAATACATGGATTATTTCTGAGATGGCTGATAAAAAGTAAGGTGGTGAGTGAGTTTTGAGTAGCAAAAGACAGAGAGAGAAATGGCCTTTGCTACATTCTGTTGTGCCTCTAAGTAAAATGCTTGGTAATCTAGCTACAAAGCTACATGTCCTATGGCTTTCAGGCACCTGCTGTATCAAAGCTTTCTCCTGTGAGGATCAGATTTTGCCATGGAAGGGATTTGTAAAAGTAACGTACATGCCAGTATCATTGTCAAGCACAAGTGCCAACAAACTCCAGTTGAAATTGATGAACATACTGTCAAATGATACTATCATTTCCTCGTGAGTTTTTTGGGAAAAGGTGAGTAGGGAATGTGTAAAAGTGAAGCCTGTATAGACTGAAATAACAATACATCATTTTGAAAATATAAAATACATTAACTAATGTTATAGCATCTTGCATTAATATTTCACTGTACTTTAGACATAGCCTATAATCAATTTTTATGATAATCTCTGCCCTCTGAAGTGGAATCATGCCTGTGGTACACATTAATCGTAAAAAGGTTAAACACTGAAAAGAAATTCAGCATTATAGACAATTTGCTTTGATTTATTCAGTAGGTTCTTACAAAAAGGTGATGCCAAGAATTATTGCTTATTGAATCCTTTCAGATCTACTTAGTTTTTTCTTCAACATCAATATCAGTGAAGGTAAAGCAAATTTACGTGTTTGTTAAGAAATATAGGCGCATAATCATAAAACAGGCACAAAATCATAAATCATAAAACATAATCATAAAAATCATAAAACGTAAAACACAAATCATAAAATCATAACCATAAAAACACAACTTTTTTCATAAACTTTTTTATAATAGTTTTAATTTTACAGAAAAATTAAGATAGTATAGAGTATATCCATATACACTACACCCATTTTCCTCTATTATTAACAACTTATATTAGTATGTTACATTTGTTAGAATTAAACAACAAATACTGATACATTATCATTTACTAAAGTCTATACTTTAGTCAAATTTCCTTAGTTTTTACCTAATGACATTTTTGTGTTCCAGGATTCCATCAAGGATACCACATTACATTTAGTGGCCATGTCTTCTTAGGCTTCTCTTGGTTTTGATAGTCTCTCAGACTTTTCTTGTTATTGATTACCTTGACAATTTTGAGTAGTATTAGACAGGTTTTTGTGGGATGCCCACTGTTAGAATTTATTTGATACATTTCTCATAAGGTTGGAATTATGTGTTTGGGGGAGAGAGTAGAGGGGCCATTTTGTCACATCATATCAAGGGTGCATACTATCACCATGATTTTTGACTGCTGAAGTAGAGCTTGATCACCTGGCTGAGGTAGTGTTATTCAGGTTTCTCCACCGTAAAGTGACTCTTTTTCTCCTTCCCATACTGTACTCTTTGGAAGGAACTCACTATGCTCAGCTCACAACTAAGGAGTGGGGAGTTAGGCTTAAGGTAGAGTATCTACATAAACTATATGGAATTCTTCCACACTAAAGATTTGTCTATTCTCCTCCATTTATATCAGTAAGAACTCATGGATTTTTTAATTTTATACTTTAGGTTTTAATAAAATACTACTTTATTTACTTTGTTGCTCAAATTGTTCCATTGACCATTATGAACTCTTTTGGTTAACTCTTGTGCTATTTTGATATGTCCCCATCCATATATATATATATATATATATATATATATATATATATTTTTTTTTTTTTTTTTTTTAGCACTTCCTTACTGTCTGACGCTATAAGATGATCCAGGTTCATCTTGTATATTTACTGCCCCAGCCCTAGAATCAGCCATTTCTCTAAGGAGTCCTAGATTCTTTTTTTGGAGAATGGTATTAGACACCAGGATCTGGGTATGAGTTGTGCTCATTGCTGCTGGGGTGTCATTGCTTCTAGGTCTTCTCAGCTGACTGAGCAAAGAGATATATGTGTGTGTACTAACCATGTATACACACATATCCGTAAGTATTTCTATGTATAACCATGCATATCAATATTAAGCTAAACACGATTGTATATTGATGTTTCCAACTGTAATCTATTGCCACGTAGATCATTCTAGCCTTATCCCATACTTATCTTTAAATTTCAACTCCAACAAAACATGTAACTTTCAAAAGTGTGAAAATCAAATTGTAGCAACTTTGGGAAGCCACGTTATCTAGCAGAATAATTCTTAAATGGCAAGGTTTACATCATCAAACTTCAGTTTACGGCCATCAGTGCTTTTAACATCAATAGACTTCCAGACTTCTGCTTCCAACAAGATGGAGTAGCCCATTTCTCCCAGGTCCTTCCTCCTACTTAAAACTAAAACTCTGAACATAACATAGCAAACAAGCATAGGAAGACACTGAAAGGTGGAAATAACAAGGCAAACTTGCTAGGGGCCATGGGATTTGAGGAATACATGGTGATGAGTTCCCTATGTTTCCTGTTGCTTCCCGTATATCCTGAAGAGGGCACTAAAGGAGCCTCCAATCCATAACCACCAATAGAACAACAGACAAAAAAAATTCAAGAAAAACCTGTTCCCCCTAGACAAAGTATGAAGAAAGGGGTTGCTAACAACAGAAAACCATTTTGGCAATACACACACTACCCCAGCCAAACACCAGTGGAAAATTGCACCCATCCTCTATGCCCCATGGTTTCAGTGGGACCACGCGAGGAACTGATCTTCCACACCATCTCTCTCTTGTGCTCTCTTGTCCTCTCTTGAGCAGGCAGCACTCTGATTTGCCCACCAGTGTTGTTTCAGTGTGGTCCACTGGTGAGCTGAGTCTCCACCTGTATCCATCAGCAAAGAGACTTAAGAAGGGGGTACCTGATAAGGCTAGTTACCACTGGGCTACCACAGTCATACAATGGGGGATCTTAGCCTCCACCTCTACCTGACATCAATAATAACAGGAAAATTGATGAGGCCGGCCCTGTGGCATAGCAGTTAAGTGCGTGCACTCCGCTGCTGGCAGCCTGGGTTCAGATCCTGGGCACGCACCGCTTGTCAGGCCATGATGTGGCGGCGTCCCATATAAAGTGGAGGAAGATAGGCATGGATGTTAGCTCAGGGCTAGTCTTCCTCAGCAAAAAGGGGAGGATTGGCATGGATGTTAGCTCAGGGCCGATCTTCCTCACAAAAAAAAAAATAATAATAATAACAGGAATATTGCAAGTTGGGGCCATTAGGCACTCTATTTTCCCCCAACACCTGGTGTCAGTGAGACCCAGTGGGGTGCTGAACCCCCATACCCATCCTGAAGCAATAAGACAGAATGAGGTGGCACAAAGCAGGGCTGGTTGGCAGTTCTCTTCCTCCCACCCTGGTGTCAATGTGGCCCAGCAAGGAGCTGAGCTTCTAGCCACATCCAGGATCAGTAAGATGGAATGAGGTGGTGTGAGGAAGGACAGTTAACACTTCACTTCCCCCTCCATTGGTATCGGGCAATGTACTGGGGAACTGAATCTCTACTCCTACTTAGAGGCAACAAGATGATATGAGAGGTGTCACTTCTTTAGGGAAGAAGTCGGCAAGGCCAAAAGGAGAGCTAAACTTCTATCTCATCTGTCTGCAGTGAGACAATGTGAGTCAGTGCCTACTTTTGCTGGGGTATTGTCAGCAGGGCCCAATGGAAAGCTGTATGGCCCACCCACCCCCAGCCCACATGCTATACTTCAATATAAGGGGACTTCCTGCTAAAAAATAACAATAAGATTAAATAGGATCAGAGTCATATTACTCATAATGCTCAGAATGCAATTGAAAATTACTCATCATACCAAGAACCAGGAAATCACAAAATGAATGAGAAAAGATAATCAACACACACCAACACTGAGATAAATCAGGTGTTGGAATTATCTGACAAGAATTTTATATAAGCTATCACATAAATGCTTCAATAAGCAAGTATGTGTTCCTTGAAATAAATGGGGAAAAACATAGAAAACTTAAGCAAAGAACTAGAAGTTATAAAAATAAAAACAAGTGAGAATGATAGAACTGAAAAATACAAAAATCAAAACAAACACCTTGCTAGACAGTCTCAAGAGTAGAGTGGAGGGGCCGGCCTGGTGGCATAGTGATTAAGTTCGCACGCTCCGCATCAGCAGCCCGGGGTTCGCAGGTTCAAATCCCAGGCGCAGACCTACGCCACTTGTTAAGCCATGCTGTGGCAGTGACCCACATACAAAAATGGTGGCAGACTGGCACAAATCTTATCTTAGGGCCAGTCTTCCTCAAGCAAAAAGAGGAAAGTTGGCCACAGATGTTAGCTCAGGGCCAATCTTCCTCACCAAAAACAAAAACAAAGAAAGAGTAGAGTGGAGATGACAACGCATAGAATCATGAACTTGAGGACAGATCAATACAACTTACCAAATCTGAGAAACAAAGAGAAAAATAGACTGGGTGGTGGAGGTGGGGAAGGGACAGGATCTCAAGAACCTGTGGAACAATAACAAAAGAGCTAACATTCATCTAAGTCCCAGAATGAAAAAGAGACAGCAAGTAAGACTGACAAAGTATTCAAAGAAATACTGACTAAAAAGGTCCCAAATTTTTTAGAGACATAAACTTACAGTTTCAAGAACCTGAGAAAACCTCAAATAGGATAAATACAAAGATATCCATGCCATGACACATCATAATTAAACTTCTGAACAATAAAGACAAAGGAAAAAATATCTTGAAAGCAGACAGGGAGAAACAAGCATCACTTACAGAAAAACACCAATTCCAATGACGGCATATTTCTAATCTGAAATATAGAGCCAGAAGCATTGGCATAACATTTTTCAAGTACAATACTGAAAGAAAAGAATTGTCAGTCACAAATTCACAAATTTTATATTCACTTTCTTGCTTGGCTTATATTAATGGACTACAAACTAATCCTTCTGTATCCAAGATTGCCACCATCCTTCTCCATCAATCCAGCCACAGTATTTCCATAGTGATCCTTCTAAAACTAAAACAAACAAATTCTTCTTGTAAAAACACCTAATCATGTTATGCAAATCAACTTTTCTCTCTTCTTTTCTAACTAACTTTTCAGTTAAAATCCTTCAGAGGATAAAATCTCACATCCTAACTGTCTTAGTAGGTTTGGGCTACTACAACAAAATATTCCGGACTGGGTGTCTTATGAACCACAGAAATTTGTTTCTCGCAGTTCTGGAAGCTGAAAGTCCAAGACCAGGGTGCCAGCGTGATCGGGTGAAGGCCTTCTTCTGGGTCACATGGCAGAAGGGTCTAGGGAGCTCTATGGGGTCTCTTTTATAAGAGCACAATTCCATTCAGAAGGCCTTCACCGTCATGACCTAAATCACCTCCCAGAGGCCCCACCTACTAATACCATAACCTTTGGAGGTTAGGATTTCAGTTTATGAATTTGAGGGGACACAAACATTCAGACCATAGCACTTACTATACATACATGGACCATTCATGATCTGGCTTCTGCCGCCCTCTCCATTGTCTTCTTTTCTTGCATTCTGATGAGCACTCTTTATACTGGTTGTATATGGAACTCCTTTCTGGTCTGATCCTTAACCATTCTTTTTCTTGCCACCATGAATTTCTCTTCTCTTTGCCTCAAAAATTCACCTATCCTTCATGTTACACATCTGTGTCAGGTATTGCTTTCCACAGGAAGCCCTGCTGATATTCCTCATATACTGTAGTCCACAGCATGGATTAAGTCCTGCTATGTCTTCCTATAGCACTCTGTAATCATTTATATTGTAATTATGGATTTACTTATCTGGATGTCCCAATACATTGAATTCTAGATGGTAAGACAATGATTTTAATAATGGTAACACTGGGGCGTAACTTAACCCATGATGTACTTTAGGTGGTTAGTAAATGTATGTTGAATGAATGGTCAACTTGAAATCTTAATCATTTCACTTTTTTTTAATCTATCAAAGATACCCACAGTTTTCCAGAAGATTAGGGACTTAGGATCCTAGACTCCCTTTAATAAAGGAAATTGTTAGGGATACGTCAGTGCCTAAATACCTTAAAGTAAAAACATTAACCCAGGAACTTAAGGTTATCCATTTGGACTTGCAAGCCAGTCATTCCTATCTTCCACCCTTACCGTATCAGATGCTATCAGTGTTCCACTCATATCTCCCCAGCACTCATCATTCCATTATATACTGACAGAATCATGCTATCACCTGCAATTATCTACCCTAGGGCAGGCCAGAAGTATCCAGGAGTTAATGTATCTGAGTATAGCCTTCAACCAATGACAGAGGAGTGTTGGAAGATAAGTACTTCAAGTTTCTCACCCATTATTGGGATAACTCTGAGACATGCTCTATAGAGTCTCACAGAACCCCCCTGAAGTACTGACAGTTCCCCACAGGAGTAATCTGTTCAGTAGTGCATCTCTATTGGCTTCCTTTGTGTCTTTATTCTCGGTTCCCACTCCATTCATGAGTTTCCTGGGACCACCTCCCAGATAAACAGTTTATATTCAAATTCTTGTCTCAGATTCTGCTACTCGGGGAACTCAAACTAAGACAAGCCCAAACAATTTATAGCCTCCTAACAATCCAGTGCTCCTTACAGAGCCATCATTGGTACAAGCACCAAGGCATGGCATGTTATGTGTCACTCCTCCTAAATCTTAATGTTTTTAAACAGATAGGAAAGAGCATGACTTTGAAGAGAAAAATAATTTATATGAGAATGGCCAATGGATAAAGGGAAAGAGAGATCGTGCCATTTTTTTTCCATTAATGATGGTGTGGAATTTATGGTCTTGTAATAGGTATGGCTATAATGTGAGGAGACTGCTCCCTCAGTTGCTCAGAAAACCGCTATTATTATTTTGGAACAACCTTGGGTCTTTATTGCTTCACTTGCTGTAGCCTTTCCCTTTACCTTAATATCTATCTTTTTAAATCAATGACAATCAGTCAACAGGTTTATTCCGTCCCTACCACCCTGTCACAAAAAAAGACGCACACACAAACACACACACACACACTTTTACATGGCACAGTGCTTGAAAAGACAAGCTTGCAGTGCATGTGGCAGTGGACATTGTACATTAAAGGTCTCTGTGAAATATCCTTCTACAAGTTCCTATATTTATTTTATGAATAATTCAGTTTAGTCAAATTAATAATTTCCTGAAGATCTAGGTGAAGACTGAAGAAAGAAGGTAAATTTTAAAGAAAAAGACTTAGAAAACTTGCTTTTTTCCCTCACTTTTGTCTTAATGAACAAGGGATAACTGGGCTTTATTTTGAAGTCTTTGCTTTGCTTAAAGGCCCAAAATACAACCTGTACTACTCTTGTCATAATATGTTAACTTTGTGAGTATTCAAACTTATAAACCGTGAATTTCCCTTAAGCTATTGTACTGTTTAGAAGATGTATGCTTGAACATTTACTTCAAACTTTAAAAAATTGAAATCTATGTGTACAGATAATTTCCCTTTCTCTTGCTGTCTCCATTTCAGTTTCCTGAGTTTTGGAGAAGGCCTGGTTTCCCCAAAGGAAAGACTTCTGGTGGAAGTCTGAAGGTCTGATCCACGAAAAAAAAATCCAGTATAGCCAATGAATTAAGGAGAAGAAGGTTTCCAATCAGGTAGGAACATTTAATCTCACACATTCAACCAACTGAATAAAGTGTGCTGATAGCTGGATATGATGTGACGGTGTGGAAAAAGATGGGATATATAACCCGCCCCACAAGCAAGTTGTTCGCAATTCCCTTGGAGGTTGTGGTGTTTATCAGAGAGTACCTTGGAGGAGAACAAACACAATAACAGTGTGATGCTCTTTTCCATTTTTAGCTCATTGTTGCTAAGAACACTTAGTGATCTTGGTGCCTGTGGTTGAATCCCAGGAGGTCAGGCGTGTGTAGCAGCAGATTAACCCTGTTGGTGTTTTCTCCTAAGACAAATCGTTTTCATAGGTTGTCTCCATGCTATTCCAGTTGCCTATTAAAATTAAGGGCTATGATGGCATCAAGTCTTCCAAGTGAGGACTAGCCTCAGTGAACAGTGTGAGGAAATCAGCTTGGTTCTTATTGGGCACGTCTAGTCTTGGTCTTGGCACAAAGTGAGTGCACATAAGGAGTTAGAAGGGAGGAGAATGGGGCATGGGAGAGAGATTCTGTTTCCTTTTACCTATGCAGATTAAAACCCCACTAACGATTTTATTTTCATTAGCAACTAGAGATAAAAACTTAGGGCAAAGGGAATCATGAAGATGTCCCATAATATGGCAAGACAAACGACTGTAGTCACATCAAAATCAGGGCCTACCCATCTCATTCACAGTTATATACTCAGGGTTTAGCACAGCATGTGACCCCTACTGAGTACTCAATATGAAGACACGTGTTGAATGACTTATGGATGAATGAATGAAAAAAAGTTAATAGGGTGGAAAATGTGTTTCATCCTTGTATTTCCTTGTCTGTTGACTTCTGTATTCTCAGAACCCAGCACTATAACTGACACATGGAATGTAAGTGATAAAATTGGTTGAAAAAAGGGATAAGTCCCCATGATTCTAAGGGTAATTATAAGACCAACATAGACCCCATATTTGCCAAGGTCTATGGAAGAAGTATCCATGAGATGAAAGCCTGGATCTCAGACTACTGATATAGCTGACAGAATTTATCTAGTTTTAATAATTTACATATCATCCTATTACATTTAGGCATAGTACCTACATTAAACATACTATTAAATGACTCGAATATGGATAGAAAATCCCCTTTATAAGCTTCTGTGCCATACTATTCACAAAACATGATTTTTCGGAGCCTTTTTATAAAGACAAAGTTAAGAGCAATTTCAGAATCACTAGCTGCTAAAATTGCTATTTATACTTTTCCACAGATAGGTAGTGTAGCCGTGGTACTACAGCAGCTATTTCTCTGTAATTTGCTGTTGCTATCTTCCACATTCCCAAGGGAGAACAAAAGCCATTTAATTAAAGAAAGAAACATAAAATGTAGCATAATGCAGCTTCTACAAAACCAAAACCCACACATACACCTACTCTCTCAGATATGAAAATGAAATAATAATCTAAAATAGCACCCTGGAACTTGTTGCAAAATAAGAGGAAATCCACTTATATTTGATTATTTTATTCTTTTATTCATGTGTGATATTCATGTGTACTTATTAATAAGATTCTGAGTTGCTAGATGGGGAAATAGCTTTGTACCATTTTTGTCTTTGTATGTGTTTACCAATGACGTATGAGATTGCCTCCCCCGCTCCCTCTGTTTCTGGATTCTCTTGGGGGCAGGAGATGTAGTTATCAGTTGTTTTTAAAATTTCTAGGCAGTCAAAGGACTAGTATCACTTATATAAAGATGGCAAATTGTCCCAAAGTGGGAGGCTTCATTATGGAACATACAGTCCTCCTATGAAGAGGGAAGAATTTCATAGCTTGACGGTTTCAACTACAAAAGATTTATGAGTAAATATGTTTGTTGTTTCGCAGTGGACTTTCTTTCCTGTAATTAATGTCTAGGGGTTATCTTTGGTATCTAGGAGAGTTTGATTTCTAAAATATTATTATATAATAATTGATACATAAAAAAGAATACATTCAAATATATGTAAGTTGTGAGACATAATAATAAACTTCTGCAAACATGCTACCAAAACTAAGAACTAGAATCAAAACTGCTGAGTCTTCTCTTTGTGCTCTACCCTGATCCCACCTTCCCCCTTTCACAAAGAAACAACTCTGATCTTGGCTTTATGTTCAACATTCACTTAATTTTTATGTATTTTTTCCTATATATGTCATTGTGCTAATTATTGAGTTTGATTAAAATTGATATCGTATTTTATGTAGTCTTCTAGTTGGCCAATCTAGTTGGTATAAAATCTCATTTGGTCTTTGTATTAGTCTGCTAGGGCTGCCATAACAAAATACCACAGACTGGGTGGCTTAAAACACAGAAATTTATCTTCTCACGGTCTGGAGACCAGAAGTCCAGGATCAAGGTGTTGGCAGGTTTGGTTTCTCCTGAGGCCTCTCTCTTTGACTTGCAGGTGCCCGCTGCCTTGTCGCTATGTCCTCACATGGCTTTTTCTCTGTGTCTGTGCATCCCCAGTGTCTCTTCCTCTTCTTAAGGACATTAGTCATATTAGATTAGGTCCCCACTGTTATGACCTCATTTACTGCCTTTTTAAAGGCCCTATCTCCAAATACAGCCACATTTGGAGTTGGGACATCAACAAATGAATTTTAGGGAACACAGTTCAGTCTGTAACAGTTTTAGTTTGTGTTTCCCATATTACCAATATGTTGAGAATCCTTTCATCTGCTTAAGAGTCATTTATGTTTCCAATTCTGTGAAATTCCAGAGAATATCTTTTGTCCACTTTTCTATTGTTTATCTTTTTCTTACTTATTTCTTATTCTTCTCTAAATAAAAGCAAATTAACAGCTCTTTATCAACAAATGAGTTATGTCTTCTCACTTTTTTTTTTTTTTTTTTTTTGGTGAGGGAGATTAGCCCTGAGCTAATATCCATTGCCAATCTTCCTCTTTTTGCTGAGGAAGATTGGCCCTGGGCTAACATCTGTGCCCACCTTCCTCTACTTTATATGCGACGCCGCCACGGCATGGCTTGACAAGCAGTGCGTCAGTCCGCACCTGGGATGCGAACCTGTAAACCCTGGGCTGCCAAAGCGGAGCACGCGCACTTAACTGCTACACCACCGGGCCGGCCCCACTTCTCACTTTTTTAATGTTGTCTAATGATAAATAGCAGCTCTTAATTTTAATGAAATCAAATTTACCTTTCAGGTTAATCTTTTTGTCTTATTAAAATGTCCTTTCCTAGCTTAATGCTACACAAATATAGTAGATTTTCTCCTAAAAGTTCTAGGGTATTTTTGTTTGTTTTATATTCAAGCCATTAATCCATCTAGAATTGATTTGTATGTATTATCCAGTTTGTTTCCTTATAAGTAATTAAGTTCTCCAGGACCATTTAGGAAATAGTCCATCCTTATCTGAGTAATCTGCAATGACTTCTCTGTGATATGTCCAAATATGTTATGGTCAATTTCTGGACTCTTTATTCTGTTCCATGAGACTATTTGACTACCCCAAAACACCACCTCACTGTCTTAGTTAATATAGCTCTATGATAATCTTTGTATCTGTTGAGTAAATCCTTCCATGTTAACACTCTTTAGGTGTGTTTGAGCTATTCTTGGCCATTTGACCATTCATATAAATTTCAGACTTAGCAGGTTCACAAAAACTTTGGTCAAGTATTTTGATTCAAATTGTATTGAATGTATAAATGAAGTTGGAGAGAATTTACATCACTATGATAAGTCTTTCTTTCTATAAACAAGGGGTATCTCTCCATTTATTTAGGACTTCTTTAATATCTTATTTTATCCATAAATATCTTGCACATATTTATTGAGATTTATTCCTAGGTAACCTTATTTTTCTATTTTAGATGATTTTTTTTTTTTTTTTTTTTTTTTTTTTTTTTTTTTACATTTTTATTGATATTTTAATGGTTTCTAACATTGTGAGATTTTGGGTTGTACATTTTTGTTTGTCCTTCTCCCCATATATGACTCCCTTCACCCCTTGTGCCCACCCCCCACCCCCACTTCCCGGGTAACCACAGTCCAGTTTTCTCTGTCCATGTGTTTGTTTATATTCCACATATGAGTGAGATCATACAGTGTTTGTCTTTCTCTTTCTGGCTTATTTCACTTAACATAATACGCTCCAGGCCCATCCATGTTGTTGCAAATGGGACGATTTTGTCTTTTTTTATGGCTGAGTAGTATTCCATTGTATATATATACCACATTTTCTTAATCCAATCGTCAGTCGAGGGACACTTAGGTTGCTTCCACTTCTTGGCTATGGTGAATAATGCTGCAATGAACATAGGGGTGCATAAGCCTCTTTGGATTGTTGATTTCAGGTGCGTTGGATAGATTCCCAGTAGTGGGATGGCTGGATCATAGGGCATCTCTATTTTTAATTCTTTGAGGAATCTCCATACCGTTTTCCATAGAGGCTGCACCAATTTGCATTCCCACCAGCTGTGTATGAGGGTTCCTGTTTCTCCACATCCTCTCCAACATTTGTTGTTTTTTGTCTTGGTGATTATAGCCATTCTAACGGGCGTGAGGTGGTATCTTAGTGTCGTTTTGATTTGCATTTCCCTGATGATTAGTGATGTTGAGCATCTTTTCATGTGCCTATTGGCCATCTGTATATCTTCCTTGGAGAAGTGTCTGTTCATTTCCTCTGCCCATTTTTTGATCGGGTTGTTTGTTTTTTTGTTGTTCAATTGTGTGAGTTCTTTATATATTATGGAGATCAACCCCTTGTCAGATGTATGTTTTGCAAATATTCTCTCCCAGCTGGTTGGTTGTTTGTTCATCTTGATTCTGATTTCATTTGTCTTATAAAAGCTCTTTAGTCTGATAAAGTCCCACTTGTTTATTTTTTCTTTAGTTTCCCTAGTCTGGGTAGGCATGTCATCCGAAAAGATTCCTTTAAACCCAATGTCAAATAGTGTGTTGCCTATATTTTCTTCTATGAGTTTTATAGTTTCAGGTCTCACCTTCAGGTCTTTGATCCATTTTGAGTTAATTTTTGTGTATGGCGATAGCACATGGTCCACTTTCATTCTTTTGCATGTGGCTGTCCAGTTTTCCCAACACCATTTATTGAAGAGACTTTCCTTTCTCCATTGCATGTCCTTAGCACCTTTGTCGAAAATTAGCTGTCCGTATATGTGTGGTTTTATTTCTGGGCTTTCAATTCTGTTCCATTGATCTGTGTGTCTGTTTTTGTACCAGTACCATGCTGTTTTGATTACTATTGCTTTGTAGTATGTTTTGAAGTCAGGAATTGTGATGCCTCCTGCTTTGTTCTTTTTCTTTAGGATTTCTTTAGCTATTCGGGGTCTTTTGTTGCCCCATATAAATTTTAGTATTCTTTTTTCTATTTCTGTGAAGAATGTCATTGGGATTCTGATTGGGATTGCATTGAATCTGTAGATTGCTTTAGGTAATATAGACATTTTAACTATGTTTATTCTTCCAATCCACGTGCATGGGATATCTTTCCATTTCTTTATGTCATCGTTGATTTCCCTCAATAATGTCTTGTAGTTCTCATTGTATAGGTCCTTCACCTCCTTGGTAAGATTTATTCCTAGGTATTTTATTCTTTTTGATGCAATTGTAAATGGTATTATCTTTTTGAGCTCTCTTTCTGTTAGTTCATTATTAGCATATAGAAATGCAACTGATTTTTGTAGATTGATTTTGTACCCTGCAACTTTGCTGTAGTTGTTGATTGTTTCTAACAGTTTTCCAACAGATTCTTTAGGGTTTTCTATATATACAATCATGTCATCTGCAAATAGTGAGAGTTTCACTTCTTCGTTACCTATTTGGATTCCTTTTATTCCTTTTTCTTGCCTAATTGCTCTGGCCAAAACCTCCAGTACTATGTTGAACAGGAGTGGTGAGAGTGGGCAGCCCTGCCTCGTTCCTGTTCTCAGAGGAATGGCTTTCAGTCTTTCCCCGTTGAGTATGATGTTAGCTGTGGGTTTGTCATATATGGCCTTTATTATGTTGAGGTACTTTCCTTCTATTCCCAATTTATTGAGAGTTTTTATCATAAATGGATGTTGTATCTTGTCAAATGCCTTCTCTGCGTCTATTGAGATGATCATGTGGTTTTTATTCTTTGTTTTGTTGATGTGATGTATCACGTTGATTGATTTGCGGATGTTGAACCATCCCTGCGTCTCTGGTATAAATCCCACTTGATCATGGTGTATGATCTTTTTAATATATTGTTGTATTCGGTTTGCCAATATTTTGTTGAGGATTTTTGCATCAATGTTCATCAGCGATATTGGCCTGTAATTTTCTTTCTTTGTATTGTCTTTGTCTGGTTTCGGTATCAGGGTGATGTTGGCCTCGTAGAATGATTCAGGAAGTGTTCCATCTTCCTCTATTTTTTGGAATAGTTTGAGGAGGATGGGTATTAAATCTTCTTTGAATGTTTGGTAAAATTCACTGGAGAAGCCATCTGGTCCTGGACTTTTATTTTTTGGGAGGTTTTTGATTACTATTTCAATCTCTTTACTTGTGATTGGTCTATTCAGATTCTCCACTTCTTCTTGGTTCAATTTTGGGAGGTTGTATAAGTCCAAGAATTTATCCATTTCTTCTAGATTGTCCGATTTGTTGGCATATAATTTCTCATAGTATTCTCTTATAATCCTCTGTATTTCCATGGTATCCGTTGTAATTTCTCCTCTTTCATTTCTAATTTTATTTACTTGAGCCTTTTCTCTTTTTTTCTTAGTTAGCCTGGCTAAGGGTTTGTCTATTTTGTTTATCTTCTCGAAGAACCAACTCTTTGTTTCATTAATCCTTTCTACTGTTTTTTTGGTCTCAATATCATTTATTTCTGCTCTGATTTTTATTATTTCTCTCCTTCTGCTGGCTTTGGGCTTTGTTTGTTCTTCTTTTTCTAGTTCTGTTAGGTGTAATTTAAGGTTGCCTATTAGGGCTTTTTCTTGTTTGTTAAGGTGGGCTTGTATCGCTATGAGTTTCCCTCTCAGGACCGCTTTTGCTGCATCCCATATGGTTTGATATGGCATGTTATCATTTTCGTTTGTTTCCAGATAGTTTTTGATTTCTCCTTTAATTTCATCAATGATCCATTGGTTGTTCAGTAGCATGTTGTTTAATCTCCACATTTTTGTCACTTTCCCAGCTTTTTTTTCCTGGTTCATTTCCAGTTTCATAGCCTTATGGTCTGAAAAGATGCTTGTTATGATTTCAATCCTCTTAAATTTATTGAGGCTTGCTTTGTTTCCCAACATATGGTCTATCCTAGAGAATGTTCCATGCGCGCTTGAGAAGAATGTGTAGTCAGCTGTTTTTGGGTGGAGTGCTCTGTATATGTCTACTAGGTCCATCTCGTCCAGTTTTTCATTTAAGTCTAATATTTCTTTATTAACTTTTTGTCTGGATGATCTATCCATTGCTGTAAGTGGGGTGTTAAGATCCCCTACTATTATTGTGTTGTTGTTGATTTCTCCTTTTAGGTTTGTTAATAGTTGTTTTATGTACATTGGTGCTCCTATGTTGGGTGCATATATATTTATAAGTGATATGTCTTCTTGATGGAGTGTCCCTTTTATCATTATATATTTCCCTTCTTTGTCTTTCTTAACCTGTTTTATCTTGAAGTCTACTTTGTCTGATATGAGTATGGCAACACCTGCTTTCTTTTGTTTGCCATTAGCTTGGAGTATTGTCTTCCATCCTTTCACTCTGAGCCTGTGCTTGTCTTTAGTGCTAAGATGTGTTTCCTGAAGGCAGCATATTGTTGGGTCTTGCTTTTTAATCCATCCTGCTACTCTGTATCTTTTGATTGGAGAGTTCAATCCATTTACATTTAGGGTAATTATTGAAATATGAGGGTTGAATGTTGCTGTTTTGTCACTTATTTTCTGGTTCTTTTGCATTTCCTTTGTTTCTTGTCCCATTTGTTTTGGACTGCCAATTCAGTTTGGTTGTTCTGTCTTATGATTCTTCTAGTTTTCTCTTTGTTTATCATATGTGGTTTTAATTTGATTATTTGTTTAGTGGTTACCTTGAGGTTTGGGCAAAAAATCTTCTGTATGAGATAGTCCATTATCTGATAGCCTCCTATTTCCTTATACTAAGTCAATTCAGTCACTTTCCTCTTCCCCTTCTAAGTTGCTCTTGTTATACCTTATTCTATCTTGTGTTGTGGCTGTGTGTTTACAGTGATGAGGTTAAATTTATTTTTGGTGAATTTCTTCCTTTGATCTTTGAGTTTAGTATTTAAGTGGTTGCTAACCTATTCCGGTAAAGATCTACTATTTCTCTGATTTTGTCTGCCTACTTTTCTCCTTACTCCAAGCTTTGTGTTCCCTTTCTCTTCTTGTTTTCGGGCCTGAGGGCCTTCTTGAGTATTTCTTGTAGTGGCGGTCTCGTGGCCATGAACTCCCTTAGGTTTTGTTTATCTGGGAGAGTTACTATTTCTCCATCATATTTGAAGGATATTTTTGCTGGATAGAGTATTCTTGGCTGAAAGTTTTTGTCTTTTAGTATTTTGAATATATCATTCCAGTCTCTTCTAGCCTGAAAAGTTTCTGTTGAGAAATCCGCTGAGAGCCTGATGGGAGTTCCTTTGTACGTTATTTTTTGTTTTTGTCTAGCTGCCCTTAATATTGTTTCTTTGTCGTTGACCCTGGCTAGCCTTACCACTAGGTGTCGTGGTGAAGGCCTTTGTCTGTTAATATATATAGGAGTCCTGTTGGCTTCGCTTACTGGTATTTCCTGCTCCTTCCCCAGATTTGGGAAATTTTCAGCTATTATTTCCTTGAATAGGCTCTCTGTTCCTCTTTCCCTCTCCTCTCCCTCAGGAATACCTATAATTCTTATGTTACATTTTCTAGTAGAGTCCGATATTTCTCGGAGTCTTTCTTCATTTCTTTTTAGTCTTAGTTCTCTCTCTTCTTCCATCTGGAGTATATCTGTATTCCTATCCTCTAAAGTACTAATTCTTTCCTCCATATTGTCAGCTCTGTTCTTTAAAGATTCCAGATTCTCCTTTATCTCCTCCATTGTGTTCTTCATCTCCATCAGCCCTGATAGGTTTTTCTTTATGATTTCAATCTCTTTTGTGAAGAAACTCCTAATCTCATTGAATTGTTTGTCTGTGTTGTCTCGTATTTCGTTGAGTGTTTTTATGATAGCTATTTTGAAATCTCTGTCATTTAGTTTATGGATTTCTGTGTCTTCGGGGTTGATTTCTGGTTGCTTGTCATTTTGTTTCTGGTCTGGTGATTTCATATATTTTTGCATTGTGGTTCCTGTGTTGGTTTTGGTTTTCCTCATCCTGGAAGTCTCTGGTTGCACTTTCCACCTGCCGCCACTGTGTGGTGGTGAAGGGCTGTGTAGTCTAAGCCCCCTGCGCTCTGCCCCAGTTTTTCTGCTGCGATCCGCAGTTTTGTTTTGTTTTGTTTTGTTTCTTTTCCCCACTGCGATCCACGGGTCCAGTCCAATTTATTCAGGTCTGCCTCGGACCGCTAGATCTGGTCGAGCTGCAGACTCCGGGTTGTGGGGAGGGGGGAGCTCTCTCTTTTGCCCTCTGGGTCCCTGACGTGGGAGGCTTCTCGTTTGCCCCTCTTTATCCGCTCTCTGGGTTGCTCAGATGTTGATGGTAGCCCTGTGGCTCCTCTGAGCCCTCTGTGCGGGAGTTTCCCACTGGTTGAGAGCGCCCGAAGAGCTGCAGTTTCCCGCCGAGGGCCGCCCCTCCCCCCTCTCTGGGAGCCGCGCGGACCGGATCGCTGATCTGATGGGGAGGGAGCGGAGTTCTCCTTACCTCTCCCCACTTCCTCCGGGGGCCCAGCACGTTCCGCTCTCAGATGTGCGGCAGTGTGGATCCCTCCGCTCCAGCTTTTGACTGTCTGGGATTCCGTTGTTTGTCTGTGGCTGTTACTTTTGTTGTATTTTGTGGGGGAAGAATTCACGGGAAAGCTCACTCCGCCATGATGCTGACGTCACTCCTATTTTAGATGATTTTTAAGCTCTCTCTTTGTTGCTGGCTGATAGAAATGCAATAGTAAAACCTACCTTGAGCTTATATCTAACCATCTGGCTAACATTGCTTATTAGTAGAGAGAGGGTTTTCTTAGCAGAGAGGAATAAATGTAAAATGTTTTTAAAATGTTATAGATCAGCTCTGGTCAATAGAACTTTCTGTGATAATGGAAATATTCTTAGTGCTGTCCAATACTATAGCTGTTAGTCACGTGTTTTTTTTTTTTTAATTTAAATGTAAATTCAATAAAATTCAATAAAATTAGAATTTCAGTTTCGGAGTCAAACTAGCCCTCATTTCAAGTGTTCAATACCCTCATGTGGCTAATGGATAGCTTACCGGACAGCATAGCTCTAGACTGGTAGACTGTGGAGCCATGCAGTCCCAGGATTTTGTCTTTCTCAGTGGCACAGTGACATCTTTCACGTGACAATTATTCTGTTATTAAGAAGGAAAGTTACTTAACCTAGTTATCCCTAGCCTTTGGAAATAATCCAACATGGCTTTCACCAGCCATGAATTTCTTGAATCATATTTATTTTTTACCTGAACTACTTCTTGAATTAAGTGTTCACTTGGTAGCAAGGTTCACTATCCCAAAATGGCACATATCAAATGGGCCCCTTATTCCTGACAAGCTGTGACAGGATGAAGAAGTCCTGTTACCCTCCCTTACCTGGTCTTTATTGTAATCGGATGTTAATCTGCATCGGTCTTCATATTCCAAATTTACCTTCAAAATTATCAGCTATTCCCATAATGGTTGTCTTTATTTTATTTAGCTAGTGTCATGACCTTATAAGTGCAGATTTGATTGTTTTCTCCTCAAATCTCATATTTATCCATGTGGAAATGCATCTCCTATTTTTTTCCCCTCTTACAAGCTCTTCCTGTAAATTAATCCTCATGAGATTTATTTCCCCTAATTATTTAATATTTTGTTAAAAATTTAAGATATCACTGGTAAGCCTTTTTTTTCAGTCATCTATACATTTTAAACAGTGTGTTAAAATAAGAAATAATACTTGGTAACCAGAAGACCTGAGTCCTGGTCTTTACCCATGAACTATGTGCATTCAAGTAAGTCATTTTATATGTAAAATTTATTCTGATTCTTATATCATTATGATTATTTAGAAAATTCTGTTTAAAATATGACAGGATTCAAAATCTATAAAGGTTTTGAAATCTATAAAAAAAAACCTATAAAGCATTCAGATATTTTCCCTGAACGTGATATTAAGCTGTAATCCTCAACCTTCACTTATAGCATGCTCTAGCTGCAGTTGATGCAAAGACAAAATATAATGTCTCAATATTGTGTACTTGTTTTTTAAATGGATACTTTTGTTTACAATTGTGTTTTTCTAAATTCATGATTCTCTTTTCATGACTTTTCCATTCCCCATGCCACTGCAATCAGTCACTGATGATAGAAAAGTATTCCCTTTTATGTTTGCTAAAGCTCATTTTAGAATATCAAGTTTCAAACTCATTAATGTGGGAAATTTTGGAAAATGAGCTTTCATAATTTCCAGGATGAATGCTTTGTTTCATTAGCTTTCAGGACACCATACTCTCCTGGATTTCTCCCTTCCTCACTTGTCATCCGTCCCGGTCTACTTTGGCGATGCCTCCATCCCTCAGCGTCTGATGTTAGAGCGCCCTGACACCCGTTCCTGCGCCTCTTCACTCTCCATCTCCACTCACTATTCAAGAGTTTCAATCCAGTCCTATTATCTTAATGAGCAGATGACTATGACTCCCCGATTCACGCCTCTAGCCCTAACCACTCACCCCAGCTCCAGACTCCTAATTCCTAGTTTCCCACTAAATATCTCCTCTCTGTGCATAATAGGCATTTCAAATTTAGCAAATAAAACTAAATATTTTACTTTGATCCCTCCCTTCCACTCCAGTTTTTCCTGGCTCTATAATTCATCCAGTTGTTCAGGCCAAAAATGTTGGATTCATCCTTAAACTCTCTCTTTCCTACAATTCCTACATGTAGTCTATTGGAAATTCTTGCCAGCTCTAACTTGAAAATAAATTCTGAATCCATCTACCTCTCATCACCCTACTCCAGGCCATCATTGCTTCCCTCATCTAACGCAACAGGCAGCCTCTTCCACGATCTCCCTGCTTCCTCTCTGGCCCTAATCCTTACAGTCTATAACCAATACAGTAGCCAGAATATCAAAAACATAAATCACATCACGTTATTTCTCAAACCCCATTCCCATCACTTTTAGAATGAAAATTAAACTGCTTTACATGTCCTATATGCTCTTATTCAATGTTTTTCCTACCTTACTGTCCAAACTCATTTACTACTACTGTTCTCTCACACACTCAACTCCAGGATTTTTCTCTCTGTAAAGGCTTTCCCGGCATCAGGGTCTTTGCACTTGCTGTTCCCTAAAACCTGGAACATCTATAAGGTTCCTCCAAACAAGGTCGCTTCATCTTGTGGAGACATTTGGTAGAAGACATTTTGCAAAAGATAGATACATTTTACTTTGGAGACTATTCATTATCTAGCAATTTCCAAGTTGGTTAAATAACAAATGTGAACTGATAGAGCTAAAACAAAAGGGTTATAGCTGGTGAGACCTATGTGTTTTCAATGGTGAAATTTGAGGAATTGTAGACATGCGAGCTACACCACAGTTTCAATATTTAATGCATGAGAATCAGCTGAGGTGTTTTCCAAATACTCATTACCCTCTATAGAGATTCTAAGCAGGAAATCAGGAAGGGCCCAAGAATCTGAATTTTAACAAGTATCTCAGTTGATTCTGCTGCAGATGGTTTGCAGACAGCCCTTTGAGAGACACCAAACTGGTATATTTGCTCAGATACAAGGACATGATCACCAATGATCAGGCAACTCCCCAATGAGATGCAATCAAGAATCAACAGATGACTTAAAACCTAAGTGACAAAAGTGGAGAGAATTCAGTAAGGACCAGTATAGGTGCTATCCCAAGTGCTCTTGGCTGGGAGTTTTGCAAATCTATTCATAGACATGGACTGGTAGTTAACAGCCAAATGGCATTATATATATATATATTTTTTTAAGTTGCCAGGTATTAAAATATATAGATAAGATCATAAATTTTGTCACATATATTTTTGTTGCTATAAAATTGTGTGTGATAGATATAGATAGAGGATCTAGATATGTAAAAATATGTAATCTAGGTTCACTTCTTCAACTGATACTTCAAATGTCTTTATAACTTTCTAAGCAAAGAACCTCTTCAAATATTGTTTAGAAAAAAAAGATGCCTCTCTATCCCTTTCTACTTCCCTTTCCTCATCCGCTTCCTTGTCCCTTCCTTTCTTGAACAATTTAGTCCAAAAGCCATTAGATGAGGTCAGTAAGCCTTTGTTGGCATGGGCAGGGTGAGCATGCAGGGAACTACAGTGCTTGGCGATGGGTCTCAGGGCCTGAGAAGGGGCAGGAGGATGTCTGCACTGGGGAGCCTAGTGTTGGGTGTTGAAGTCTGACTCACGTGAGAAGGACATTCACGTGAGGAAGTGGCCATAGCAACCACTCAATAGAGATAGTCACCACCTGTGCTAGGTGGAGAAAACGTGTGGGATGGGAGAGTGGCAGTTACAAGAATTTACTTAAATACAGGGAGATTGATCAAATAAGTAAGGATATTAAGGATATGGTAATCAGTGTTTCTTAATGCTGAGGAGCGAGTTAAAATATGAAAGGGGCAAAAACTAGAATGAACTCTGTGGTATTGAATGGGAATGGAGGATATTAATGTGAACTCGTGATTTTCAATATATAGACAGATATAGAAATAAACATAGATATAATGTGTATGTGTTTATGAATAGATAAATGTTTGTATATATATATTTTCATATCTGCATATGTATACATGAATATAAATCCTCCAGCTCTGTCTATTGAGAGTGCCTGGGGCCGCTACTTCACGACAGCAATCAACACACCTAGTGTCCAGATCTTGGTTTCTAAATACAGTTCTTCAATTGAGGGAACTAAAGATCTTTGAAGAAATGGCTGATTCCAGAGTTAGGGCGGGAAAAGTATAAGATGACCCTAGAACATATTATTGTTTCAAGAAGTAGGGGAGATATCAAAGAATAATGGGGAAACATTAAAGGACATATATACCAAATTGAAGGGGTTTTCACAGGGCAAATCTTGAACAATCTGAGCCTCAAAGTAAATAATAATAGAAACAGATTATAATCCATTGAATGAAATAGGAATCTATAAATTCATACTGATATAAATAATTAAATTGAATAAATTATGTTTGACGAGGAACGAAATATTTACATAATCACAAAGTACCTTACCGCAAAACTTATTAATGATGAGGGGGAAAAAATAACTTTACAGTGGAGCAGACTGGGTAACACCCCTTAATCAAATGAGTAAAATTAATATCCCAGTAAGGGTACAAATTAAAAGTTTCCAAAATTGTTTGACAGTGAGAAGAACAGAACTTCACTACTGTGATATTCCTGCCAACTACATATATCTTGGATCTAATCATGAGTCAAACATAAACAACTAAATCCTACAAAATAACTGGTCTGTAATCTTTAAATTTTCAAGGTCATAAAATTCAAGGGAAACCTGAGAAAATTTTCCAGATTAAAAAACTAAAGGGACAGGACAACTAAATGCAACATGTGATTATTGACTGATGCTTTTGTTGTGAAGGACATGATTGGGATAATTAACAAAATGAAAGAGGTGTGAGGATTAGATGGCACTGTAGTTATGTGTTGGTGTGAATTCCCTGATTTTCATGATTATATTTGGATATATGTAGGGAATACTAAAGTATTTGGGGGTGACAAGGCATTGTATTGGCAACTTACTCTCAAATGGTTTGGGGAAATAAGGTATTTTTATTGTCATTTCAACTTTTCTGTAAGTTTTGAGATTGTTAAAAAAAATTACAAAGAAAAAAGAAAAGGTCCCTGAGTCAGCTAATCCTCCTTCTCCTGGCGACCAGCATAATTAAAGGCTCTGTTTACAATGGTAGTCAACTTCTCAGTCTATCTGTGCTAATTTCTCTTACTAACACCATATAATTCTGGCAGTATTTCATTTTCTATTTGAGGTTTTGGGTTTTTTCCTAATGATGCTTTTGTTTTCTTTTATTTTTTACCCTACCGAATGTCTATGAATTTGGTAAAGTCCTCTGTATTAAAATAAAATCAACAAGCTTCATAAGATTGAAAATAAGTCCTTGGAGAAATTTATAAATTTCTACGTACATTGAAGTTGGAGTAAATTGGCTTGAAATTCATAAGAATAAAAAGACTATAAGGAACACTTACACTCAGGAACTCCAAACGGTTGCACATGTTTATCCTGTAAGAAATCTATGATGAAACTGAAGGCTGAAGAGTATATGTCCAAACCGAAGTGCAACCTTTTAAATCATGTTTCATGCCAGGCCATGTAACAATTGGACAATTCAGTAAGTAAATTAGAACAATTCTTATTTTCAACAATTTCTTAAGTCAGCACTTAGAATAATGGAAAACTTATCTTTAACTCCAAGCAACCTGGGCAGTTATTAGTTAATGCAAGTGCGTTGTCCTGCTGGCCTACACCTGGTGATAAATAGCAGTGGGACTTGAGAATACCCCTGGATACTGAATGGACTTTCTAAAAATATAGCTTTCCTTTCTGTAAGGGCTTTCAGAAGAATGCTATATTTTGTGAACACCTGGCCTTTATAAAGGGCACTTGGATATTAAGATCAGCAACTTTTAGACCTAGAAAAGATTTGAAATATTTTCATAGTCTGGGAGCCACATTTTGGAGGCTGATAACTGAAGCCCAATGAAATTAAATATTTTGCCCAGCATCCAATGGCAAACAAGTAATAACGATGGCACTCATACCTCTGTCTTCCAAATCCACTGAACGTGGCATATAATAGATTTCAATAACTGCTTACTTTCATTGCCCTCAACACCACATTCCTTCTATGTCTTATCCCTCTTGCTTCTTTAAGAGGGATGAGAATGTTATCTGCAGACTTTAGCAGTAACTAAATTTTTAAAATTTTGCTGTTTTGTAACTCATTTTTGAAATGCTCTTTCTATGTTAAAAATGTGTAAGAGCATTTTCCTTCCTTCTTGAAATGCCTCTGCCTGCATTTACGATCTTTTACTGTTGAACTATTGAATAATAATAGTATAGAAACACACTCTGGTAGAGGAGGTAAGTGTTGGGGGCAACAAGATGGAAGGTAGAGTTGATGTACCTTAAAAGGAGATGGGGAGAGAGGGAAAGAGAACAGAAATTTAATTTGTTTGAAAAAAATTAATGGCAAGTTAGATAATGTTTGGCTATATTTAATACACTATAGCCTTCCTGAATTTAAATTCTAGGTTAACGTCTGTTGTTTGCATTGTCACAGACTAGGGAGTAAACAAAGCAACAAGATTTTGTGTTCCACCATTTTGTATTAATTTCCTAAAGATTTCTACAAGAGCTTTTTAATAAAAAAAAAGGCTTGTCTTTAAATTATTTTTCCTGCTTTCTTGCACTTTAATAAGTTGATAAATTGCATTTAAACTCAATAGTTATGATTAACCCTGTCCCATAATTTTAAAAAGCACTGGGGATTGTGTGTGTGTGTGTGTCTGCATGCATGCAGGCATGTAGACACACACACACATACACACATTTGCTATTAACTATTGTGCTGCCTTTGCAACCGATGAAATAATAAAGTTCTCAACCAAAAAATTATTATTATCATCTAGACAATAATCAGATATGGTAGTGGGGCCAGCCATTGCTAAGTTGAAGAGTCACCTTCGGTGATTTATATGTACATTAGGGTTGAAAGTCTCTCTTCAAATGAGCACTTTGATGGAAGTAGAAAAGCATGGCTCTAGTTTCGTATCTGACACCTGTTTTATTTAGAGTTCTTTGGCAGGTTCTTGTTCTATGTGTTTTTATAGCCTTTGGTTGAGCTATAAAAATAACAAAAGTTGGTGTGAATTAATGAAGTGATATGCAAAAATGAAAGCCTAGAAGATAGGATGAGCATGAGGGCTTCTAATTATCACTCAAATAAGTTTGGTTGACACAAACATTATGGGAATTAGATAAATACCTTAATAATTCATAATGCTGAAATAAAAATTTTCTGGTTATAGCAATATAAAAGAAATCCTAATTTGTACCACAGAGTAGTGAATTTCAAGAATTTTTATTTGTTGAATATTTACTTAGTACCCTGCACTGTGCATATAGAAATTTAGAGAGCAAACAAGAAAAATGCAAACTTTCTGCCCTCAAGTAGTTTACACTGCAGTCAATGAAATGTTTCTATTTTGATGTCTTTTAATTTCTCAGGTCATTGTAACTTCTTCTTCAGAGGAGTTGTTTTTTATTTCTTAAAACCAACGTTTAGCACTTTATTTTTTTGTTTTATTTATTTATTTTTTGTGAGGAAGATTAGCCCTGAGCTAACATCCATACCAATCCTCCTCTTTTTGCTGAGGAAGATTGGCCCTGGGCTAACATCTGTGCCCATCTTCCTCCACTTTATATGGGATGCCGCCACAGCATGGCCTGACAAGCGGTGCATCGGGTGCGCCTAGAATCCAAACCTGCGAACCCCGGGCCGCGGTGGCAGAGCGCACAAGCTTAACCGATATGCCAACCGGGTCGGCCTCATCAATGTTTAGCACTTTAAATAGTTTCTCGAATGTTCCTGATAATGAATTAAAGTTATAATAATAATTTCCAATACTGATAATAAAGTTGATAGTAGAGTTGCTTGATATTGACAGTCAAGTGATTTTGATAATCTACAAAATATCGTGAGGTTTTCCAGATAACAACTTGTCTCCTGAACAAAAATGCACTTATTATCTTCTCGTCTTATAAAAGTTTCCTTATTTTATTCACATAGTGATTTTACCATATTTTTTAATTCGTATTTTAAGATATTTTTTTCAATGGATTATCTCATTTTGCAACTGTCTATTGATTTATATATCCATTATACATTATGTAAATATTAATATATATTTCTCAGTGGCTAGATTAATACTTTCTTAATTACTTAAATTTGTTTAATTCATATTGCTATTCTTCAGCATTCCCTTTTCTCTCTGGAGCTTATCCTACTGACTTCAAAAAGATGGAAAACCCATTTAAATGAATGCATGGAAAGTCTTTAAGATAACATATAATGATGGTAGAGAAGAAGGGTGTTAAACATTGTGCTGAAGATCATTCCATTAATAAAGAGAGTAATCAATAATTCTAACATTCAGACATATAATAAAGATGAAAAACAATTATAATACTGAGCAATGACATTTTCAATACAGGGTGATATTATAGGAAACTAGCATCTGCAAAGCAGATAAATTGGCAATGATTATACATATATTTAAAATATGTTGGAACATAGTCATAGCAACTGTTTTCTTTTTGGCTGAAAAGAGGCATATTGGAGTGTTTAAGCACTATTTCAATGGGAATAGATATTTAGACACTATGCAGAAAATACTTGATTGCAGAAGAGCAGATATTAGCATGTGTGTGAATGTGTGTGTGTGTTTAATTAATGCATTTTCATTCATTCAGAAAGGAAAAGAACGCCAAATTTACTTTAAGTGTGGCATTGTGGTATGTTCAAGTGGCATTCTTAGACTTTTGCTGCTGTTGCTATTCCTTTAGCGTTCACCAAAGAGTACCATCCTGTCATTCATCCAAGTCAGAAATCTGGAAGCAATCCCAGGATTCTCATTGTAGGGTCCCCTGCCTTCATGCTGCCCACTCAATAAGTCACGAATTCCTGGCTCTCCCATACCAGACTGCTCTCTCCAATGTATGCCTGCTCTTTCATTCTCCCGGCACAGCGTCTCTGCCTCAGCCTCCTACTGAAGTCACTTCTAGTTCATTGTGAGCAGGGCCATTTTTAAACCTTCCTCAGTCCTAGGCAATTGCACTTTGGCAAGCCCCACACTATGTCTTATCAAATGTATTAAAATGCACCCAAATCACATATTCAATATAATTTACAGATAACTAAATATAGGAAAGATAACATTGTAGTTGATGAGTTGTACTAATATTAGTGTTGAAACTATGAATTAAACAAGTTTTTATCTCAGTTTTGCAGATTTTTTTTCATATTTTAGAACCATTTTTTCAGGTGTCAAATAATTTTGTAAGTCCTTCTCAAACTCATAGTCCCTAGTGGATGTGCTTTTACTGTCACGAGGCTGAACAGCCCTGACAGCAAGGCATATGAAGATGAGGACCATCACCTGGATGAGTAGACCAGATACATGGGAGTTGGAATGCAGTGCTTATAGAACAAATAGAGAAATCAAGGAAGAGATGGTGGTGTCAATTAATATTATGTGTATCAGATGATATTAAAAGGCCGGGTTCTATAGGGATGTCAATAAAGTATCACCCTACAGAGTAATGTCTCAAAACAGTATGTGAACTGCGTACATATTTAAAAAGAAATATTGACTGCAAACCATCAACAGAAAATGAAGTTTAGTATGCTCCAAAACAAATGTTGGAAAATGGCAAGTGGTTTTGTGAATGGTTAAATCTCCTGCCAGTTTCGTGACTTAATGTTTCTAAACCTTTGTTATTTCATCTTTAAAACTGAAATAATGAGAAAACCTATTTGATAGAGCTGTTGAGAAATTTAAATTATATAATCTACATAAACTTAGTGTCATATCTGGCAAATATTTCATACTTTTATTATTGTTATTGATAAAGCACCAGTAAACAATAGCTTTTTGTTTATTTTTATGATCATTGTTACAACTTGGAACAGACCAGAAAATACTACTGAGCTAGATTTGACCTTTCATTGAGATTTTAAAGATGGAAAAGTTAATAATCAGTTATTTTAAGAAGGAATATGTCAGTGTTCTAACATCCCTTCAAAAGCTAAATATTTATTTGATTAGAAAAAATAGTCTTAGTTTAATGAGAAGGTATAGATTTTAAAAGTGTCTTTCCTCCTTGGACTCATATAGAGCCAGAAAAGGAAGACATAAGACAAAGGATTTAGAAAGTATTATATACCAAACAGCAGCAGCCCCAGGCTCTTAATGCTTTTGTGATTTTGATATGAATAACCGCGGTCCCCATTCTGACTTCAGTACCACCACTGACTGTGTAAGACATGGTCAAGTCGATTAACCTCTCTCTGCTTTAGTTTCTTCATCTGTAATGTGCACGTAATATTACTGGTCACTTGCCAACCAGCAGTACTTCTGCAGCCAATTGACTGTCTCAGCAGAGAAGTTGCAAAGATTAGCTGGTAAATGATTTACAAACCCTTTGAAATAGTGAATAAATGATGTAAAAAGCCCTAACAAGTGAAGGACAGAACAGATCATTCCATGCATTAATTTGCTACTGTACTCATATATATTTTATAAAAAACTTAAAAAGAGGTAGCCCTCAATAAAGTGAAAACAGATTACAAAGAATTCTAGAGTGCTTTTTGTTGCTGTTACTTTTTAAAATCCTCTGTTAAAATTAACGTACAGAAGAAAAAGTGTATTAGAGGAAATGATTACAGTTCATCTCCTTAAATTGATGAAAAGTCTTACGAGATAGGAAAATGAACTGGATAAGGATAAGGAAACATGCTTTCTCCACCTACTTTTACTATTGACAATGGTATAACCTTAACAGATTTACTTAGCCAATAAGGATCTTGAGTAAGATGATTAAAAACAAATCTACAAAATACTTTTGGTAGATGTAAGAACAACATACAGAATCCCAGCCAAGTATTGTGAGGGATTCAAAAATTGAAGACCCAGATCTCAAGGAAAATATAATATAAGGAGAAGAGCAACATGACAATAATTAATTATTGCATAGTGCCAAATTAAATAAACACTGCAATAAAGTTTTTAATTAAACCTGGAGATGGGGAGGGAGTGTGGCCTATAAACTGGGCTTGAAAGATGAGGAGGGTTTTGTGGTCGTTGGGAGAGAAGGGCATTCCAGGTTGAGACGACAGCATGAGAAAACCAACAGAACACCAGAGATACTGTAAGTGTTAGCTATGATTGAACTTTAGTATGCACGGGAGAGATAATGAAGGGAAAGAGGCTAGTAAAGTAGGTTGGCTTCAAAGTCTAGAAAGCCATGCAAAAAAATTGAACTATGTTTTGTGGGTTCCCAGGAGCCACTGCAAATTTATGAGTACTCTATGTTTTATAAAGTTAATTCTGGTCATAGTGTAAAGGGTAAGTTGGAGAAGAATAGGTTTAGATAAGTAAGTCGTTAGCCTACAATTGTAATAGTCAAGAAAGAGATGATGAAGTTAGTGACCAGAGAAAGGATGGAAATAAGACTATTAAAGAGACATTGAATGGATAGAATTAAAACAATGATGTTTGAGAAATGATTGGATGTGAAGAATTAATGAGATGGAGTAATTGAAGACAATTTACGATTTCTATCATAGGTGCCTGAGAAAATAGTGGTAATATGCACTAAGATAATGAAGAGAATGAATGGTTTTGGGGGTGGAGGTGGAGATACAACAAAAAGATTCCATTTTGAACTTACTGAATTTGAGTTTTTAAGGACAACCACGGTGGAATATCCAATAGGCAGTAAAAATTCTATAGCTGTGCTTCAAAAAAATATCAAGCCCCCAAATTATAGATTTGATAGTCATCTACATACAGGTGGCAGTTAAGACTATTAGTGTAAGCAGGATTGCCAAACAGAACATAAAGAACAAAAAAGAGAATAAATATTATTTAAGAAGTAAGTGGGAGAAAGAGCAAGAAGAAATAAGAGAAGAAGATTGTGGGAGAACCAGAGTACAGTAACTATGATAACCAAGGGATAAAAGTGTTTCAAGAAGAGGAATAACATGTAAAATGCTATATACAGTTTGATATGAATGATTCTTATGAAAAACTTATTGAATTTTGTAGTTAATCTGTAAAGGTTTTTCTTTGAATAAACAATTCTAGTAAATTGATAGGTACGTAAGTCAAATTGCAAAGGAATTAAAAATAAAGCAATGTAGAGGAAGCAGGAAAAATTAATATCTACCTCTTTTCCTACAAGTTTGGGAGTAAATGAAAATAAAACATGTGAGAGTCTTAAAGAACATACAGACTTAAAAAGATGAAATATATTTTATAACAGAAGAAATGTAAGCAATTTTATAGGCATTGGAGAAGTCGGGAAAAGAAGAGACTCCAGAAGCATAAGGCAGAATTGAAGGAACAGTAGTGGGAAAGAAGATAGAATTAAGAGCACCAGCAGATATAAATATTGAGCAAAAGGACTCTTGAATAAAGAGATGGACAATTTTGATGTGAGGATAAAGAAAAGAGAATCAAAGAAACTTATGTAAGATGACCTTGATGTTCTCTATAAAATCATTAGGCAAGATTTTCTGTGGAGAGTAGGAAAAAGAAATATAAGTAAGACTTAAGAAGCACAGAAAAATAAATTGCTGTTGTTTGGGCTGGTAAAGAAGTCAGCTAGAAATGAGCAAAGGAATTTATGAGTAGTTTTGAGGTCACTTGTTGTTGCGTAATTAGACAGTGAAAATATTTCCTAAAGGAAGATAGCCTGTGCTTCTGGTTTTATAACATTTTAAGGCTTAGATTTCTCATTACAAAGCTTTGATTTGTTAAGCTTTGCAGAAAGAAAAAAAAGGATTTCAGTCTGGGCTGAAGGAAATTTTCAGAGAAGAAATTAAGTAATGATACAATTGACTAGGTTGTGAATTTACAAAAACAGTATAAAAATGTCCTCATGTCAAAAAAAGGAAATATATAAAACCTTGATAAAAGCATAAGGGTCACAAATATCACATCACTGAAGATAGAGATGAATTGATGAACAGAGAGAAGATTGAGAATAATAATCATTAGTATCAAATATTGGAACTCCTTGAACTTAAGAATTTTTGTTATACACTGAAAATCAGGGAGGGAGTGAGGAACTTCCCCCAACCAAGGCAGATGGGATATATTTCTCTAATAGTATTAGTCAACAACTTATTGTGAAAACCATCGAAAGACAGTCTATTGGGCAAAATTTATTCCAGAAATGTTTTTGTGATAAAAAGTTCAATGCCTTGGATTTAGAATTAAAAAAGAGTTTGACTTGACCTAGTTAATACACGTTGGCATCTCTCTGTGATACAACTCAGTATGTGAGATTACTTTATTAAAGTGTGCTTTTGATAGGACATGATCCAAACTCTTCTGAGGGTCCCCTTTATACCAGATGGTACTCTAGAGCATGCCGTTTCCTGATCTGGTGCAGGAATTATAATTATGCCTTCACGGAGGAAACTTTTGTGGAAATTTTCAAATTGTTGCTATTAATAGAGTTGTGGTTCTTGATTTCTTCTTTGCTGTCATTCACTCCACAGTGTGACTAGAATGTAGCCCAATTCAAGGGAAAAGGGAATTGAGTAGCGTCAAGTTCTGGAACCCTGAGCTCAAGAGACTTAGTTTGAAGCCCTCTGATTTGTGAGATTAAGGGATTGTTTTTGGAAATAAGCTACTAGGTTGTTTTTAAGCCTGAATTAGATAAATAAGCAATATCCTTATACAGGAAAAGCAAAGGGAAAAAGATGGATAGTACTTAGTATGGAAATAAAGCAGGTGATATTTGCAAAATATTTTAGGAATCAAAAACTTGCTTGGTTAAATTCTTTACAAATGAGTTCTCTTCTGTAATCTATAGTATTTATCAGATAGCTTCCTGTTACTTTGTAGCTCAAGAGTTCTCAAAATTTGGTACCTGGACTCCTGCATGTCCTCCAAATCCTTTCAGTCAGTCCATGAGATACTTTCAGTTGGTTCACAAATTCAAAATAATTTTCATAATAATACTGATGCTATCTGCTTTTTGCACTTGGCTGACATTTGCACTAATGGTGCAAAAGCATGGTGGGAAAAGCTGCTGGCACCTTAGCACTAATCAAGTCAGTGGCACCAAAGACTATTAGTAACTCTGGTATTCTTCACTACTACACACTCATAGTTAATATTTTTTTTAGCGAGAAAGATTCACTCTGAGCTAACATCTGTTGCCAATCTTCCTCTTTTTTTGCTTGAAGAAGATTGTCCCTGAGCTAATATCTGTGCCAGTCTTCCTCTATTTTGTATACGGGTCGCCACCACAGCATAGCTTGACAAGTGTTGTGGGTCCACGTCCGGGATCTGAACCCGCGAACCTGGGCCGCCAAAGCAGAGCACGCCGGGCTTAACCACTACGCCATGGGGCCGGCCCCCACACAGTTAATATTTTTAAAATGCAAGATTTACCTAAGAATGTCCTTGATGAAGCAGTAAAAACAAACATTAATTTTGTCAAACCTCGACGCTTGAGTACAGGTCTTTCTAATATTCTGTGTGACGCAATGGGAAGTCACATAAAGAACTTCCGCCGTGTGCCAAAGTACATGGTTGTCTCAAGTACAGTACTTGCTTGGTGACTTGAGTTGAGAGCTGAACTAGCCATTTTTTTCACGAATCACCATTTTTACTTGAAAGAACAACTGACAGGGTTTTTCAAACTGTGGTTTTTCAAACTTGGATATTTGGCAGAGATTTTCTTGAAAAAGAACAAAGTGAGCTTTGCACTTTAAGGGAAGCAAAATCCAACTGTATCTGTTGCCAATGATAAAATATGAGCTTTCAAACAAAAATTACAATTTTGGAAAACTAATTATCTGCCCCTGTGAACTTTTCAATTTCCCAATTCTTAAAGACTTCTGATGAGATAGGTGGCGTTAGTAACAAATGTGTTATTGTATAATGAAATATATCATTTGCAAATTTTGCACAACCCAGTGAACCAATATTTTCCAAATGACCAATACCTAATATTAAAAAAATAAGCATGGGCAAAAAATCCACTTAAAGAGGAAGGTAGATAATAGATTTTAATAAAACAGAGTATGGAAAGCATATTAATATGGTTTTAGAGTCCACATTGCAAAATTTTTAAAAATCCATAATTGTCTGAAAAGCTATTAAAATTTTTCTCACTTTTCCAACTAAAAAATCTGTGTAAGTCCAGATTTTCTTCATATACTTCAACTAAAACAACATATTGAGACAGATTGAATGCAGAAGCAGATATGAGAAATCAGAAGTCTTCTATTAAGCCAGACATTTGCAAAATTAAGCCAGAGAATTGCAAAATGTAAAACAATGCCATTCTTGTCACTATTTTTTTTTGCTTTGGAAAATATATTTCATTTCATTTAATATATATTATTTATGTAAACATGTAATGAGTTTATTATTTATATTTTTAAGTGAATTAATAAATATTAAATATTTTTTCAGTTTTAATTTCTCATATGGTAAATATTGGCAGATACAACCACATAAACAAAAGATCACTGGGATTCTCAATACTTTTTGAGAATGTAATGGATATCTGAGACCATAATGCTTCAGAAACACTAATGCAGACCAAGTCCTAAGTACATAGTAAACTACTCAAGGGCTTTTAACACACTTCACATGATTTCATAAAGTAACAATTGAGAAGTTGTATAATTGCATTTGTAATACTAGGACACAAAAAATTTTCCTTCTCTTTTAAAGTTAAAAGAACTCATACCATTCATGTTAGCGAGAAGACTTCAGTGCTTGCTGATGGCATTCTCTCCATTCTTTCTTCCAAGTCTGTGAGTCTCATTTCACATGTCCCCGTTTACAGGAGTAAAATTAGCATGTTATCCAGTCACCATTTGGCTCATGACTCAATGTCACTATAAAAATCATTTTAGCAGCTTCGTAGGCCTGACTTCTTTTGTGATACATCTGTGTGGAACGCATCAATTTGTTTACTATAGGAGACGTAAGTACCTACTTTTTCTAACCTCTTGCAATCTGTCTAAATCTATAAATTCTACTAGGGCAAAGTCTTCTCGTTTATTATCTCAAATAATTTGTGTATATGATCTTTAAAAAGGCAAAAGGCATAAACAAGGAAAAGACCAACACGAATCATGAATCTCAGTTTAGAATTCCATTATACACATGAAGAATTTTTAGAATATCAATATACTGCTTCTTTTGTTAAAGCGTGAGAAAGTGAGGCTTTTATAAATGGGGGAAGAGAAAGAGCAAGTTTATTTCTTAGTCATGAATTTTGTTTGGATTTTTAGATATCAATATTTAGAGATTTATGCTTTAAAGTTTAATCTAACTTTAAACAGTACAGTACTTAAATAATAAAATGTCTTTTTCTCCCTCTAATCAGACTTTGAGCATCAGTATAATTGGCTCTTTTGTAGAATTGGATACAAAAAAATAGCACATTATCTTGTTTATATCCAATACTACCATTTTGTCATGTCTAGAAAATTCTCATTATAGCAACAGAAACAGGCAACTCTAGTGAAGAATCAAAGCCCACTTTTGGTAAATTTTCCAGGTTTTATTCTGATTAGTTTATTTTTATAAGGCCAGAATGTGTGCTAATTACTACTCTATTAAACCTCTACCAGCTGCTGACATTTATTAGATTATTTTTTTAACTTTAGTCATTTTTTGATGAATATTTGTCAGACATAATCCTTTGGCAACAGTTTCCCCAGAATTTCTAAGCGAAACTACAAGTCATTATACAGTGGTATATTTGGTGTAAAAGATACTTCCGGTCTCTGGTAGTTGTATCACTAAGTTGAAGAGCTGTGTTTAAATGCTTAACTGAAAGAAAAAATATCATAGCTACTGTGAATGTAAAAATAACTATTTTTGAATACCTAATGGGAATTCACTAAAAGAAATATAACCATGAGGAGAAAGAAAAAAATATAGAGTTCACAGCATCTAGATATTTTGTTTAAAAATGTATTCTTCCTTCATTCACGTATTTATATGTGTTATTCATCAGCTATTGTTCTTTTTACTGAGACGTAAGTCTATTGTCTGGAGAAAGAAAATGTAATAAAAATGAAATGCTACTTTCATAATAATAACTATTATTATAATAATGATTATAACAGCTACCGTAATTGAATGCCCAGTACTTAGTTTCTGTGTTACTTCAAAGGTTTAAAATTGAATGCATGTCAATCTGGCAAATGTATTTCATAAATGCTTAAGTGGAGAAAAGGTTTACAGGAATAAGCTCTTCTCACAATCATCATTATTGTCTTTCACTCAATCAAACTGAGAGCTCTATATACACATTTTAAAGGTGAACACAATATACATTCACATCTTTCATAACCCTGTTTCTTCTTCCATGTGCTCATCACTTAGGCGTACACTAAGAGAAAATTTGAAGTAAGCTGTTGCCTCCTCTCTTATACGTAGAATTACCACCAGGATCTTTTAACATTCCCAGATATACAAATCATAACACAGTAATCTTTTTTTTTTTTTTTTTTGGTGAGGAAGATTGTCCCTGAGCTAACAGCACGGTAACCTTTTAATTCATATCTTCTCATGGAAAATGTTACCACTTTTCTCTGTCTCATTCTTGGTATTTCAAATCTCCTTAAAACGATTATCAGCAAAATGAGTTAGATCTAAACTCCCACATGCACATGTGTTATTATGACAGTCTACATAGAAAAATGATAATGGCAAAAAACCAGGACCTTTATTTCAAAATACAATGCTCATCATGCAAAAACCACAGACCTGGGTTTAAGTCATAGGTCTGTGTATTAGTTAGCAGTCACTTAACGTCTCTGAGATTCATTTTCAGATTAAGATGTTTTTGCCTACTTCATAGCATTGTTATCAGATGAGAATAGCAGTTATGCTTTTCTAAAGGCCTGTGTTTTAAAAAGCTATAAAGACACTAACAGTGAAAGGCAATAACAATGATTGTGAAATGAGTTACTCCTGTAACCCCACGTTCCCTTAAACTTTTATGAGATATATTTGCTAGGTTGCTGTGCATGTGCAATTCTAAATCTTTAAATCTTTAGTAGAAACTAAATACTGTGTTGGTTAATTGTGGTGGGGTAGGTAATGAAAATGTCTTTATAACTAATAGCACTGAATTACTCCAAGGTCAGAAACTTTATCCAAACTCATTATTCGCAGACAGGCAACCTGGAAAAGCAGACAGAGTGAAGAAGGCTGTGTAGCTCTTTGTTCCAGACACTTAATTAATTAACTATGCGAAGATGGGCAGATCACTTAACCTATCTGCTCCTCAGATTCTTTACCTGTAAAAAATTCAGATTTTTAGGGTTTGGTAATTTAGTATAACTAGGGAAAATAGGGAATTTCTCTGTGGCTACTAATGAAAGGTGATTAATATATTTCTTCCTCATTGTTAGGTTCTATTCAACATACTTTTCTTTAGCACTGACTATGTGCAAAGGACTCTACTAGGAATTGTATGTAATGAAAACATTAACAAAATGCAGTTGCTGTCTTGTCAGAGCTTGTGATCTGTCTAGAAGGAGGGATAACCATATGGCTAGTTAGAGTTTAAGTGCCCTGTGCAGGCACAAATCAAAGCCCATGGGAGCGCTAGCTGAAGAGACGGGGAAACGACAAAGAGAAGACGGCATTTGGCTGAATTTTGAGGGCTAAATCCATCTCGACAAGCAAGTTTGTCAGGGAAATGCCTTCCAGGTGGAATAGTAGACTTGAACAAATGCACCAGCAGAGAAGCTCTGGAACAATATTGTGCATTATTCCGCAGCGTATCACATATGAGAGCGAGCAGTTGAAATTAAAGCAGCAAAAGTAGGTTCTCTCCAGAATGTGGAAAAATTCAGCAATAATCCTGGTAAGAGCTTTTCCTGTATTTTACAGGGAATAAACATGAGTGACATCAAATAAAAACCAACATGACCTGGCAAGTGATTAGACATGGACATCGAGTGAGAGAAATATGTAAAAATATACTCCAACCCTGTGTATTAATGAGGCCAGTTTTCTCTGTGTTTTGTTGTTGTCTTATTTTGTTGTATTGAATTTGAAATGCTTGTGCAAAGCCAAGTGGAAAATACCTATTCAGCAGGCAGTTGCCCTTGCATGTGAGGAGGTTGGGAGAAGAGTCTAAACAGAAGATGTACACTTTTGCATTATCCATAGTGAGGAATTAGAAGCCTTGGGATTAGATGAGTTATTCAAGTCAGGAAGTAAAGAAGGTCAAGGACTGATCCTAAATTCCTACAAAATGTGCCCTTATTTCAACAGGTGGCCTAGGAAGAGAACTCTGTGAATACAAAGGTCAAATAGGATGGAACCAGGGTAGTTGGGTATCAGGGAAGCTAAGAAATGACAACTGGTTTTTTCATCAGCACCTACCCAACATGTGCCTGCCAAACATTGTGTTAGGCTCCTTAGATACGTAATCCAAATACATTCTCATAGCCACCTTGAGAATTGAGTATATTTATCGCTATTTATAGATGAAGAACCCAGTACAGAGAGATTAGACATAGCATAACAAGTAAGTGAAAAGTCTAAATGCAAATACAGATAAGTCTGATTTCTGTAATAATCTTGCCTCTATAACTTGCTGGATGTGCTAGGGAGGAGTTTCAGGGAGAATGTAGCTGGCAGGGTCCTGTATTGTAGACCACTCAACAGGATGGACACTCACAAGAAACTTTAACATTAAGCAGTTACTTGTTAATACAGATCACTTCGGTGATCTATAAGAAAGTAGTCTCCATATAAACGTACTATATAAAAGCCAATGGAATACAAAAATCCTGAAGGTGTGTTCAAGGAAAGTGAGAAAATAAAAGTAGCTGAACTCTTATGAGAAGTTTAATGAAGGAAAGAGGTGGTATGCAAAGGTGTATGAAGGTTGAGGAAAGCGTATTTGGTTGAATGGTTGGTTCATTTTTTTAGTAAGAGAAGACTTGAACATGCTTTTAAACGTAAGAGAGAAATCCAGAGGAAAAAGAAGACTCAAAGCATTGAGCAAAAAAAAAAAAAAAAAAATAGTGAATGGAGCAAGGTCCTACAGAAGATGACAGAAGATAAAATCAATAACATCCCTTAAAAAGAAAGAGGCTAGTTCATCTAGAAAAGAAAGAATAGTGATTTACAGAGAAATGTGTTTGAGAGAGGAAGAAGTTTAAGAGAACTTACAGCAGATAGCCTATATCTTCTCAGAGAAGGAAGAGGCAAAGTCATCTCTTAAGGCAGGTGGTGTCTGGTTATGTGAACTGGGAAAGGCTTGGGATCCTTCCCATAGAGAAAAGCATAAGGAAGAGTCAACTAGAATTTTCGATCAACTCAGAGTGTATGCTGATAACAGGCAAAAATTTCTAGTTCAGCCAATTGGCACAGTTTTGTGACATTTTCTGGTAACACTCAGCCACCCACTAAGATGATCAGAGAGAGTGCACCATGCTGTTTTCCCAGGTGAGGCTTAGGAAGGTCAAGGTGACAACATATCCAAGGGACTTCTTGATGCTAACAAGAAGCTATATGAAATGGTGGGCAGTTGATCCAGACTGGACCTAGAGGAAACTAAAATTAAGAAGGTTAAAGGAATTAACGATATGACCAGTGTGAAGAACAGATTCATTAAGAGTAAGAGGAAAAGAAAAAGAATATGTGGTTATGACCACAGAAGGAAATTTCCAAATTCAAGATTTTAGAAATGAGATAGTTTTGAGTGATCGTTGTTTTTACACCTTCACTTGAAATGCATTAATGATGTTGTCATCCAGCTGTCCCACTTTACTTATTAGAAAATGTAATACCAGGAGGTCAAGTGATTTTCTGAAAGTCACTCCATGAGCCAGTGGCAAAGCCAGGACTAAAACCAATATCTTCTGAGGAGCATTTTGAAATTTTAAATAAGATGATAACAATCATTAAATCATATTCCTGTAAAAAACAATATAGTTGAAGGGAAACCAGTGTCATCCGTAATATAGTCATAGTAAAGCATGCATTAGTTCCTCTTTCAAAACTTGTATTATGCTATTCTTCTCTCTTTCCTGTTTCGCCTTCCTCTTGAAGAATATAAAAGTTATCTCCAGATTGAATTAACAGCTCCCTCCTCCGAATGTTGGCAAAAGAACTAAGCCTAAAGGAATTGCTGCTGGCTACCCTCCTAAACTGCACCCTAAATGGCATCAAGTTATTCCAGAGTGCCAGTGTGCGTGCACATGATGATGTATGGGTTCCACCATACATCCTTCCTCCATATTTCTTATATTTTGAAAAGACTCCATTCTCTTGATTATTGGTGTGAGTTTTTAATCTCAAACTATAGTAAAATGTAATTGGAATGTTTAGGAATAGGAGGGAAATTGTGTTATTTTAAAGTTCTGTTGAAACAAAATAACCAGACAGAAATTCAGTACAATCGGCCCTCCGTATCCGCGGGTTCAACGTTGAGTCGGCAGACGCAGAACCCGCGGATATGGATGGCGGACTAAGGGACTTGAGCGTCCACGGATTCTGGTATCCCTGGGGGTGCTGGAACCAATCTCTTGCTGGTACCGAGGGACGACTGAATTTTATATCTTAGTAGTCATCTCTCTTTTGACCTTCAGGGAAGGATCTAAATTTAAACAGAAAAAGAAATTAAAGATTTGTATGGTGGTCTTTTGTTAATACACATCTCATATTTTACCTTGAAAATATTTTTCTTCATTAAGTTTTTATTTAAGCATGTGTATCACCATGTTTGTTTGGGAAAACTCACTTTTACTGACTCCTTTGTAAATTTGAAAATTTTATTTCAAAGAGTCAGTCAAGAAAGATTGTTATTCCTCTCAAGCAGTGACGTACCAATAGGGCCACAAGGAAGCTGTCCTCCTGGACCGGGAGCAGTATTTGATCACTAACATTGTTTAGAATTGCTGGTGCATAGTGATAATAAAAGCAAACTGGATTTTGGTCAGTATCATTACTGACCTTAGACTCTCTGCAGACAAGACGCTTGCTTACTGCTTACCTCTAGGATGGACCACTTCACTCCACCCCCAACCTTGGCATGCTATTGATCTCAAGTAGTTCTCTCTGGAGTTGAAGACTGACTAAAATGGTATTAGAGAAGGAGAATTTCGTGATATAAACCAGGTGTCTACCAACTATGGCATGTGGGCCAAATCTGTCCCTATGCCTATTTTTGTAAATACAGTTTGTTTATTACATTTATTTAACATATTGTCTTTGACTGCTTTTGCACTACCACCAGAGTTGAGTAGTTGGGATAGAGACCATATGGCCTTCAAAGCCTAAAATATTCACTATCAGGCCCTTTACAGAAAAAGTCCCCTGACCCTTGATCAAAAATAAAAGGATTACTTGCTCTATGGATTTGTAAGCAGCACAATTATTTCACATTCATATTGTAGGCCAGTAACTTAAGAAGTGTCTTGGTTAAATGTTTACCAATGACCAACGTTATATTTACCTATTAATTTTTCTCTGTTTTGTAGTCCCTGCTATGTGGATATTTGTTAGCAATGACTGATGTGGAAACTACATATGCAGATTTTATTGCTTCAGGAAGAACGGGTAGAAGAAATGCAATACATGACATCCTGGTTTCCTCTGCAAGTGGCAACAGCAATGAATTAGCCTTGAAATTAGCAGGTCTTGATATCAACAAGACAGGTGAGTCGTTTGACACACATCTCTTTATGAACATAGAATGATTTGAAGCCTTTCACTAAGTAGGATTAAGGCATGAAAAACCACCTTTGAAAGTAACCTAATAGAGTTATCAACAGTCTAAAGCAGGATAAAAGTCAGGGACTGATCTTTTTTTTTTTTTTTTTTTTTTTTTTTTTTGTGAGGAGATCAGCCCTGTGCTAACATCCGCCAATCCTCCTCTTTTTTTTTTTTGCTGAGGAAGATGGCCCTGGGCTAACATCTGTGCCCATCTTCCTCCACTTTATATGGGACGCCGCCACAGCATGGCTTGCCAAGCAGTGCGTTGGTGCGCGCCCGGGATCCGAACCGGCAAACCCCGGGCCGCCGCAGCGGAGCGCGCGCACTTAACCGCTTGCGCCACCGGGCCGGCCCCAGGGACTGATCTTTTAATCACTCTTACTCCGTTTTCAATGACCTCTTTTCAGGATTTCCCACTCCAATGCAAAGTCTTTAATCTGATTTTACAAATACAATCAATAAAACACCTGGGTTTTTAAAAAATCCTAATGTCTAGAAAAGTTCTGAATCTCTTAAGTAGAATATTTAACATAGTTGGAACTCCCACCTTTGACAATATTGGCCACCTGTAATATTTAATGGAGTTAGATGCCTAACAAGATTCGCAAATGAATCTGATGGACCTCAATTCCAAGAACTATTTCAAAAGAAAAGGGTCTCCAGGACCAATTTTATTGAGAATGGAAATAAAATAGTCTGTTAGATAAATAAGTCTCAGGTAAAAAGGTCTTTTTGTTTTCCTTCCATTATAGAATGGATTTGGGAAAAATTTGTCTTACTATTGGGCCTCAAACTCTTACCCAAGGAGACTAACTTTATCAATAAAAACGGAAAACCAGTTTGATACTCAAAGTACCTCTGAGTTTTGAATGAATCCCTTGATAGGTCCTCCATCTGTAGTTTTTGCAAGTATCAAAGTTGAGTGTATTTCCCTGAGGAAAACAACCTTTAAAAGTAAAAAGGAGTTCAGATTAAGGAACCATACCACACTGAAAAGCGTTTATCAGTTTCTGACTCATGGTAACCACTCAATACTTCTTCGCTATTAGAATTTTTATGGGAAAGCCTTTCAGTTACAGGAAAACTGAGTCAGAGTATCTGTTAGTGAAACAGCTCGGCAACATTACCTTAAAATACCTAGGGACAGTACTTTATTCAGTGGCTACAGGTCCACAGGTCACGGATTGGTCTTTTCAAATTCAGATCTAAAATAAAACTTTAACATCACCACCTTGGAATATATAGACCTATGTATATTTCAGGTTTCATTATTTCTCTACTATTACTACCAGGAGTTACTTCTCAAACAGCTCTGAGACAGGCGTTAGGGAATTATTCCAATTTGGTGTCATGAGGTAAGTAAATATATTTTTTCTGCAGTCTTTGAGAATTTGCTAATTTCTTTCATAGGACATATTTTTATTTTTATATTAATATTCTATTTTAAATAATCTGCATTAATTTTAGGCACCCTTAATATTAGGACATTTTTATTCATAGTGCAATTTAGTTTCTTCTTTTTCTGTCTTCACTGAAATTGAGACTCATTAGTCCCAAGACCTTTCTTATACAAGAAAATATATTTAATTATTATATAATTTAAACAATAAATTGATATTTTATATTAATAAATACAATAAACAAAGTAATTTTATGTTATGTTATTATTAAATAATTTAAAATAATTCAGTATCTTTATGCTTCCAAATATTTTCTTTTCTAAACATTTCTACATGTTAATTGCAATTCTCTAGGACCTTGAAAATTTTTCTGTTTCTCTTCAACTAATAAAGTCCAGAACTAGGCAAAATATGAAGAGCACTGACTTTATTATTCTAATACAAATAACTAAAAGTAATAACTGTACAACACTAACATGTATAATGACAAATGAAATATCACTAGCTGAGAATTGTGAGGGATTTCCTTTGTAATTCCTGAATGTTTCAGCTTCTTTTTAGTTTATACTCAACAATATTGCTGTCCCATGTTTCTCTTGACTTGTTAACAGCATCTACTTAGCCACAGCTTTGCATTTGCAGCATTATACTAAGCTCTGAGAAGCGTCCCCAGACACTAGAAAGTCCCAAGCCCCATGGGAGTCAAATTCCTCATCTTGTATTTATGCAGTCACTTTCATCCTTAATATTCTACTGTCTTGCATCTGCCCTAATTTGACTTCATTCCTTTGGTTACTGAGACCGTCTCCTGTTTATCAAGTTCTCATTGCATGCTAATCTACATCTCAGATTCAGGCCATCTGCACATCTTGGGAGCGTGTTCATTGCTCTAATAATGAAAGTAGTGTATGAAAATGATATATAATGCCTGGTCATACTCTTGGAATCCCTTTAGAACAGATTTTTTTTTTTTTTAATGTAGAAGAACTGCTTTTAATGTCCCTAAAGTATGGTGTAAGGTGAGATGTTTTGCGTGTACTTGTTAATAGCAAAAGAGAAACTGCCTTTCAACATTACCATCTAAAGAATGGACCAGACCACTTACCTCTATCCATTTGAATTATGGTAACAAACTCTTAGTAAACATTGATATAATTTACATTATTGCAATGGCCCAAAATATTTTGTCCAGTAAGCCATATTGGTTGCGTAGTAATGAACTAACACATGTAAATATATGAATCTTTGAATCAAGGATTGCTTACAGCTTTTGCTCAGGTAAAGTGACCTAATATGGAGAGAAAGCATTGTTTAATTTTAGCGTTTGCTGTGTCACTAGCTGAGATTGCTGCCGAAGGTGCAGTTACGAGGGTGGTTTTATTCGAGTTGTGCATATGTTCTCTAAGGGCAAGCCAGAGGCCATCCTAACTATCTGACAAGGGACTGACCAGCTGACATAATGTCCTTTCATCTTCCACTGTTGCTTTTAATCTAAACTAATTAAACCTTTGAGAAATCAGCTGGGTTATCATCAAGTGCTATCAATAATGTAAAATGCAATTTTTATATTTCTTAAAATGAGACAGTCAGGAGTAAAAAGGAAAACTTGCTCCTCACTTCTGATTTCTGCCTAAAGAGACTTCTGATTTCTGCAACCTATGAAACTATATTTAAGTGCCATGACCTGGCCATGAGACTTCCTGGCTATTTATCAAAAGCGTAAATAATCACTAACCACTGTGAAAATTCAGTTGTTTTGTTTTTGAGCCGTGCTGTGCCAAGTTCATAGAACCAGAATTAGCTAGCCTTTGAAACACTTCAGCTATTTTCTTGATGAGGAATTGATTACTGAGAAAATGCACTTGGCTCTGTAAGGATTTCAGACTTGTTGAGTATTTCTGAAATTTCCGATCTGATGTATTGAAAGTCGGTAAATATAAGCAAAAGTTTTTATTTTGCTGTCTTCCTTTTTCATTGTCTCTTACAGAAGGTGAAGAGGATGCACAGCGAACTTCAACAGAACAAAGCGGGGAAGCCCAGGGGGAGGCAGGAAAGTCCGAAAGCTAACACCCCACTTTGACCTTCGTCGACACCCGACAATGTCTCACATCTCCAGGCCTGGCTGGAATGCTTTGTTTCCAAGAGTGGAAAGGGGAAAAAGAAAATGGCTGTGCTGCGTTGCAGGAACCTGCTCATTATCATGTTAAAAATGGGGGCAGAGGCTGCGGCTGCAGACAGACTTTTCTCTACCTCTGTCATGAGCAATGGTTGAAATCATGTGGCTTGTGTTGGGACGTCATTGTTGTACGGATCCTTTCACTTGACCATATGATGAAATGCTTTTAGAGGGTAGCACCGATCTAGATGATGATTCTTCCTGTAGCATCTGGCCCCTCACAATGTCAGAGGATTTAATTGTGTCTAATTGCAAAGGGTTGGTTGAACCCCAGAGTTTAAATATCTCTGGCCCAAGTATTCACCCAGTAAAAGAACCATCCAGAAAGCACTGTTTTTAGCATTATGTATCTGTGTGTTATTATACTGTGTTATTTACACTGTTTTGTATTGTACAATATAGATGCTCAGCACTGCCCCCTTCTTTGATTGCTTATGAAAAACAAAAATAATGTATGTTACTGTGAATTTTTATACCACTCATTTTTAAAAGGGCTGTGTCTTTTTCTTCTCCATAGTGTGGTGGTGTACACAGGATAGAACACGTTTTCTTTTTAACTTAATCTTTCCCTTTGACTAAGTGTTGATGAATTGATTAATTCTAACAGATTCATCAACACTCCTTTACTTTATTATATAGGCATTTGAAAATATCCATTAATGTGAATATTACCGGAATTCACTCTGTTTGGTGTCTGCACAGACCAGAATTTAATCTGCAAATTTTGTTTTATTCCCAAGTAGGGAATTTTTCCCAACTAATATTTTTATTTTTAATTATGAGGATTTGGGAGAATTGAGAAGATGGGAAAGAGAAGCCAAGATAATACTGAGAACTGTAAATATTTTGTTCTACTGGAATCAAATTTCTCACAATGTTCTATGCTACTATTTAAATTTGGAGGACAACTTATCTCCATGGAGCCACAAAAGATGGAGAAAATGATCTCCTTGCAATCATGTGGACACCAATCACAAAAATAAAGCCCTTGTGTTGTGTTTTTCATGTCTTTTATCAGCCCTATCAGATCCAAATGTTATTATGCACTTTTTAATGTTTGTAAACTTTTACTAATAATTAGTGTGAATTGCATTCTGATACAATAATAATCATCATTAGAAGCTAACAAAATCTTCATTAATACTGTTGGTGGCCTCTGCTGTGTTTTGACATCATGGTTCTTACATGGAAAGTTTCTGTGAGCTGTGTAATCCCTCTGGTCAGTATTATGAAATCATTTATCAGTGGTAATAAATAAGGAACCAGTAATATGCCAATGGCTCATGAATTACTGGACAAATAGCAGACAACAGGAAGACCTTTTACAGTAAAGAGCCCACTTAACTGTCCTCAAGATCTTAGATAGAGTCCTATGTAAAGTAGGCTAAGTGGCAGGTAATCTATATGGACATACCAGGAACTCAGCCCTCCTTTGTAGTCTAATACAGGATGAAAGGTAAGTCTGCCTTCATCTCCCTTTACACTACTTTTCAAATGAGTGGGATAAGGGCATGGGTATCATTTGGTCCTCAATCATATGCTACTAGAAAAAATGTTAACAGTGTGAGTGTCTCGGAAAACAGAAAGAGGAAAGATTAAATTTTAGAGTATTTCCATCTGTCTAACCCATTAGGGTCTAAAATGTGCAGTTAAAATTCAAACAAATCCACCTATCAATAGACTCACAAGTGGAAAAAGGTTCCTGAGGCTATTTTAGACAATCTCTGGTAGTCCGTTGAAAACGTCCAACTCATAAAATCACTTTTTCAATATCCTCATTTAGTATCCTCATAGCTTTCTTGTAAATCTAAGTAAAGTTCTTTTCATCCTTAAAGTTGTGGAATTCCAAACTGATTTCATGTGATTTTGTAAAGTTTAGGATTAGTGCTGAGTATATGTGGAGGGTTTTTATTCCTATGTGATATACTATTATTAATGCATGTGGTGTCATGCTTGTGTTTGAGTATATAATAGTGCTGAATTTCAAAGTCATATGGAGCTTTTGAATTATTTCCATCTCTTACTGCTACTTTGTCTGCTACATTCAAACCCAGAGGCATTCCCAAGCTGAAAGATAAAAATCTACTTTCCAAAATGTCCACACCCTTCAAATGTCTCACAGCAAAAGTTCACAGTATCTTCCAAATTTTATTGTAATACTTTTACTGGCAAGTCAGTAATATACATGGAATTGAATTTTTAAAGAGAGAAGGAAAGGGTAGAAAACTAAGGCATTGATTTCCTAATACACATTGAATGCCTTTTAACCAACTGACCTTATATTCATCGCTCCCCAGCACATATTCTCCCATTTAAGCCTCCAACAATTTGATTAAAAAGATAGGGTTATCCCATTTCACAGATTAGGAAATCAAGTCTCAATAAGGTATAACTTTTCTAAGCTTAAAAACCTAATAAATGATGAAATTAACATTTGAACCTATCTTTGTCTCCAAAAAGCTTTCTATTGCACATGCCGTAAAACTAAAGCCAATGACAGAGGATGTTGATCTGTAAGGGAATATTTAGAGATGGACTGGTTCAGCCTCCATGTTCTAGAGAAGGAAACTGAGTCCCAGAAAGGGGAATTGTCTTTTAAGGTTACCTAGATAAGTGATGATACAGATGTCATTAGATCATAGAAAGTGCACTTTTAAAAAAAAAGAAATTCAATTAGAATTTATTTTTTGTGTTATACTTCCTCAAAGATATTTTTCTGACATTGTAGTCTGTAAATTTAGCATGGTTCAGATCTTTTATGTTCCATGCTACTTATTTGGTTTAATTAACTAGAACTATGACACTCTCAGTTTTCGACTCATTTGCAACGTGTGAACTTGTCAAATGTACCTTTTATCAATTGTTAAGCATCCTATGCCAACATATTGTTATCATAAATTCATAGAAATATTTTTCCAGTAGATAACAGGCAGCCTTCAATTTTTAGGCAATACCCCCAGAGCTGCACACTGTAAATGCCCTACACTTGAGTCTTACTCAGACACAGAGGAAATGTACCATTTTAGAAGTTGAATTATATTGCTGTTTCTCTTTAGAGAAGCAAAAATGGAAAAAGAAATGTATCTGCTGGGCAGCAAGGCTTCTGAGTGAAGCCTGTAGTAATAGGGAGAAAATGTATAGTCATCAAGTGAAAACAGGAAACGATCTATGATTTATGATGTCTTAATAGGCCCTAAATTGTTCTTTAATTAAAAGAGTGGCAGTCTCTGAAGTCATTTGTGAGCTTGTATGACTTTTGTATTTAGCGATGTTGCATGCTCAGATAATTGATATTAAAAGTAATACATTTTTCTGAAATGTGCACAGTCTATTAAGAGTATTTATTGAACACATGCTACGTACCTGGTGTTTGAGAGAGTGCTGCGGTGGCAAAGGAGAAATTCAACACATTAGCCTCCCTGTGGTGGACGTCGCCACTATCCAGCCTCACTTTTTCCTGGTCTTTACTCCAACAATTTTCACCTCCATTCCACTCTAGTAGCCGACTTCCTGGACTGTATTATCTACCAGAGCCAACTCCTAAATCGTAAGCCCCAATATCACTCCTGTGGTTCTTACTTGCTCATCTGCGGGGCAGTGATTTTCAATCAGAAGACAGGTGTTTATGAGAATCCCCTGCAAGTTTCCACTCCCGCCTCCACCCGCACACACACAGATACATTCAGACACAAACGCTCTCTTCCCCTTGAAAACACTCCCTATACGGTTTTGATATCTTTTTTCCTCCCACCTTCACCCTCACGACTTGAGAACCACTGATCTAGAAGTGCAGGGTTTCAAGATGCATCCACTCTGTGCCCTCCACTGAAAAGCTTTAAAATGAGTCAATAACAAAATGGAGCACTCACAGACACCCAAGCTTTTACCATATTAAGGATAATATCTTACGGTAGAGGAGCAAAAAGAGTTTAACCACTTTTATCTTGGTATTGCTCTCTTTTCATCATATTTTTACCACATACAGGCAGTAAAGATCAAGCAGAGACCAAGGTGGGACTCGGAAGAAAGTAAACATCAAATAGCACTCAGCCTGAGTCCAGTCCAGTCTTAAGCTAAAGGGGCAAATCTTTAGGTTTATATTACTCAGGCCACAAGGATAAAACCCCACATGGGGATTTGGGACAAAATGCTAGCCAGTGCCACAAGTTTGCATTACCTCTAGTGTTTCTTCTCATATATTTTTTGCGTCTGTCTAGTCCAGGATGTGGAAATTTGGGATCTTGGCCATCTCTCGTTGTAAAGTCAAAATTAACCGAACTATCTGACTGTAACCTGTTAACTTTCTAATTTGCACCACATCTACTTTCTGACCATATCAAGGATACTTCCTCAGCAACCCTCCTCCCAGTGTAGAATCCATGGTTAGTCTTTCTCCTCAGTGCTCTCAATTTCCTTACTTTCTTGTCTTTCTGCCATCCCTGCCCACAGTTAATCAAACCATTCCCCTTCTCTCTACTTGTCTTTGGAATGACTGTAAAAAGTTTATAATGATGCTTATTCATTGTTTGCAATCTCAGTTTAGACAGAAGTGCTACACAACTCTCTTTTTTCACATCCCTGGCGACAGAGGAAGTTTCCCACTTCCTGTCTAAGATTTCATGTGAGGTTTTTAAACCATTTTCTTTCTGACTTTAACAGGAGGTCTATTAATTATCCTTTTCTCTTCGCTGACTTTACCCTTTTCCACAAACGTGCTCAAGTTCTGAAGTTCCCCTCTTCCCTTCACTACTTTGTTAGTGCCATCCAGTGGATTCCAACTCCCCGTGACCCTGTGTACAACAGAGCACAACTGTGCCTGGTGTTTTTGCACCATCCTCTCACCTACTGGTGCTATATCAGACAATGCTCCACTGCTATTCATAGGGATTTTGTGGCCAATTTTTTCGGAAGTGAATGGCCAGGTCCTTCTTTCTGGTCTGTCTTAGTCTGGAAGCTCCACTGAAACCTGCCCACCCTGGGTGACCCGGCTGGTATTTGAAATACTAGTGGCATAGCTTTCAGCATCACAGCAACATGCAGCCCCCACAGCATGACAACCAAGAGATAGTGGTGTGGTTTCCTGATGGCGAAATGAACCTTGGCTGTGGCGGTGAGAGCGCCACTAGACCACCTGGGCTGGCTTCTTTCATTATGTATGTTTCTTAGAATAGTAACCTATACTCCCTGTTTTCATGCTGCTCTTCCTCCTTATTTCTTATCCTTTTGCCACTGGACTTCCAATTAAATTTTTCTCATTACCAATGACATCTTCAGCAGCTCCTGGACTCTCAGTAATTTGTCACTGAAGCTCTGGCAAATGTGGAAATTAAAAAGTGATGATGTTGCAGAGGACTCAAGCTTCACCTAAAATCAAATTCAATGGTTTTATAATTTCAATTGATATTAGTGTGGCAGGGTATAGCTGCCTAATGAGGGCTTCTTAAGGATGGAATCTACACATCCTAAGGAAAAGACCATTTTCTCTTCCAGGTTCACATCTTCCATCACGTATGGATGTGTCTTCTCTTTGACCACATTTTCTCCATAATGTTTGGTTACCACATCCCCAGATCCCACAGTGTTCATTTTTTCATAGGGGTGGTTGCCACATATATAAGCACTGATCAGAGTTTGGCCATCCAGAGATGGGCAGGATTATCTCGTGATGTTTTAGGGTTCTGTGTTCCATTACACTCTGGGATGACTGCCAGGGATATCGCTAGTTCCTCTCAACAGCAGCCACATACAAGCAAAAACGCTCGGCTTCTTTCTACCCAGTCCCACTCTAGTTCTTTGAATTAGACCTAAACAAATATATCAATCCCAGAGGCCAAATATAATGGATAGTTTATGTATGTTTTATTAGCCTACCCTATGGCATTTAATCCTGTACACCATGAGATCTTTTTCGAGATGCTTCATTTGCTTTCCCTTTTTTTTTTTCAGGAATATGTATGTATGTATTTAATCTTTTGGATTTTTTCCTCTGGCAACTCCTCACTCTCCTTGACTACTGCCTCCTTCTCTATCTCCCCATTAAAAATGGTGGTTCCCTGGGATTCTATCCTTATTCCTCTTCTCCAGTCTAACTCTTCACATGACCCCTTCTATGCCAATACCATCATTCACCACATTTACCATGATGAATTCCAGAGGTCACTCCTGGTCGGCTGACCTATTGGATAGCTCAATATGGATTTCCCAAAAACATCTTAAAATTCAACATTCCAACACTAAATTCATTATGTGACCCATTCCCTGCTTTTCTTCATATGCTGCAGATCTCATATAATGGTAGCACTGGTTTCTCAGCAACCTTAAATCAAAATTCTTACAGTTCTCTTAACTCTTCTTTCTCCAATTTGTTTTTCAGTCCATCAGTTCTAATTCTTAACTACTTCTTGAAACGTCCCACTTCTTTTTGTCTGCACTGCAACCTTTTAAATCATTTCTTATCTAATATAATGCAAATTATGTTAGGACCAGGACCTGCCTCACCTGGCACCCTTTCTATCCATCTTGTGACCAGGAATATCTTTCCAATACGTAAGTCTGATTGTTTAACTCTCTTCTTCTTCTTCATGCTTGTTGGCAAATTCTCATTGATCCTTTCAGACTATGCCCCATTTCACCCTTTCCTTTAGAGCCTTTTTGACTTGCATCTTCATTCCCAAGCCCCACTCTAGGAAATTAGCTGTTCTATACTCTTTGCTCCCCTAACACTTTATCTGCTAACGTATCTCACTAGGTCACAGCTATTTGTTTACACGTGTATCTCTCCAACTAGAATATCAGCTCTTTGAGGAAAGCAGCCCTCTTTTATTCATCTTTGTATCCTCGTTGTCTATTAATACTCAATAAATATTTGTAAATGAATGTCCACTCTCCTGAAGCTCACAATATTGTTAAGAGGCAGAATTTACACACAGATTGATCAGGAAAAAATGCAATTCTGAGATAAAGTTGATGGTTGAAAATAGTGAAGGCTGTATAATATTGCATTACAGAAGATTAAAAACTTGATTTCTATCACTTTTTTCTAGTTTATGCAATAGAGTAACTACTTTTCAATTTGATTCTCAAACTGTATGCTGCATATTTACACACATACACAAAGATTTGGTATGAATTAAAGAAATGAGATGTCCAATAGAATAATTTATAAATAAATCGGCAAATCAGGGTAAGCCATCCAGGCAGAGTGACCCTGGTAAAGGTATTTCTTGGCATTCTGTAGTACAAATTCCCTTCAGTTTGCTGGCATTAAGAAAAGTCAAAAGAAGGAGGTTGTATCTTAGTCTCCTGGCCTAGGCAACACATTAGTTAAGACAGGAAGATCTCTGGGGAGACTTTTGTGGTCCTTGAACAAGGGGACACTGGAGATTCTAAGAATATGCTTTTCAGAAATATACTCGAATCTACTCTAATAGGCTAAAGAAATGGGAGTTCTGATAGAATATGATGAAGTTCAAAATGGCAGAAATTCATAGAAAAAATAGAGGAAAATATACAAAGGGACTAAGAGATACGTTTTAACATACTCAAGAAAGAAAGGACACTGATATATATGTATAGAACCTCAAAGTCTTTTTTCTGAATATTGTATATTTTGGAAAATACAGAAAAATAGTAGTAATCCAACTAACACTGGAAATCTAACAGGACTAAAGAAGCATTGTGTACTTTTTGACTCTGAAACTAAGAAATAAGAATGGCCAAGCTAATGATGTAGGTTACTCCTAACAGAACACATGTTTGCACTTTGGCTGCCGTGATTCACTTTACATGTCACTTGAGTAGGATGGTGTGACTATTATGACTGTCCTGTTGAATTCTTAAGTTTTCTTTTATCCCATATGTTCTTTGGAATCCATAAAACAATATATAACCATGAATGTCAAGGGCAAAAAGTTATTTAAAAATAGCTATAGCTAGGGAGTGACAACACAAACAGAACTTGCCTTCCCAGATGGTCCTAAATAATATCCAGTAAATCATCAAATGTATTTAGGAAATATATATTGAGCATTTAGTAAGTTTAAGTCTCTGTGTTAGGTGCGGTAAGGAATGAAATTAACAAAAGGACCATAAAATCTTTGACCAATAGAAACTAAAATATGTGATGGGGACCACAGTTTTTTTTTTTTTATTACTGATGTCATAAAAGTTTATAACATTGTGAGATTCCAGTTGTACATTATTATTTGTCAGTCACCATATAAATGCACCCCTTCACTCATTGTGCCCACCTCCCATCTCCCTTACCCCTGGTAACCACCAAACTGTTCTCTCTGTCCGTGTGTTAGTTTATATTCCACATATGAGAGATGACCATAGTTTTTTTCTACCAGTATTTCCCCGTCATCACTCCATCCCTCATTGTAGGGAATTTTTCTTCAATTCCGTTGTCTAATGAGAATTTACTTTTTCCTCAGCTGATTCACAAGCCTTTGTAACACAGAATTAGGAGAGCAGATCTAGACACAGCTTAGAGTGATAAGATGAGAAAGATTTTTTCATGAAAACTCAATACCAGAGTTGTTCTTTGTTGTTAATAAACCAGGTAATGGTTGAAGCAGATAAAAAAACAGTTTTCAAACTAACACGTTTAAGTCAATTTGCATAATAAAGAGCAAAGAATTAGAGGGAGGTTTAGAAAAGCAATGAAACAGGTTTCTAAAAGAAGTTTGGGAAGTTTGACAAGTAAGAGGTTTCAATGAAGAAACAGTCAAAGAAAATCAAGAAGAGAAAAAACCATGTTCATAGGTTATGAACTAGACTTTCCTTAATGTTCTTTAAGAGATATAGGTAAATATTGGGAATATTTTTGAATTATTTCTGGTTTTTAGATGAGACGTTTTCCAATGGGCTCCATTCAAAGACAGGGCCACATAAGAGTCCAAGGTTTATTAAAGTATGCTCACTTAATAGTAATGGTAAGACAATACATATATACCTATAATAAATGTCTCAATATGATGAGCAGTAATTAGATGAACATGGAACATTCCATGCAGATTCTAAGGGAGAAACGTCACTTTACAGGAAAAGTCATGCAGAAGGATGCACTGGAATGATTTCTTGAAATATTTATTTCATTGAAGAAAGACAGATTAGACATTCTACATAGAGAAAATGACATAAACTCAGGTACACAGGTAGGAAAACATGAGGTCATATAATTTTGTAAATAATTGAAGTGAGCCCAGGATGTAACTGTTAAATCTGAGGTGAGACACTGGGCCAGGTGGAGGAGTAGAAGTCTGAGACCCTAAGGAGGGAGATCTGGAAGCCCCAGAAGCTGAGAAAAGTCACTAAAGGGTGTGCCTGCCACAGCTCAGCAGTGGCTGGCAGGCCAGCTCCACGGGATCACTCAGAGGGAAGAGTGTGGGCCTCAGGGCACGTCCCAGACACAAGGACCCTGAGCTTCAGATGGGGTCCATGCCAAGAAGCCTAACAGAAACGGAAGACTTCTGACAGCCAGAGTTCAGTTTTTGAAGGAAGGCTAAGGGCTTTGAGACGAAAGTAGACACAAGGACTTAGACCGAGGTTAAGAATCCAGCAGCTGAACTAGCCGCACGTCAGAGGGAACGTGAGAAGCAGCGGAGACGCACACAGTGAGGCACAGACAGAATCCCGCCTGGCACAGCAGCTGCTGCTGCCCTTGACCAGTGCTTTCTCCGCATGCCCTGACGCGCCCTTCAGCTCTTAAAGGCACCACACTTCTCTGCTGACAACATGCGGCGCGGGAATAAGAGAAAAAGCTCTTTTTATTTAGCGCCACAGGAAGAGGGTAGAAGACTCCTTGACCTTTGCTCAGGGTCCTGATAACGATCAGATTCTGAGCATCTGTTGGATGCTCGATTATATTACTTCTATTTCTCACAATTACTCCGAAATATGGGTATATTTACTTCATAAATGACCAATCTAAGGCACAGAGAGGTTAAATGGCTTGTCCAAGGCAGTACAGTTTTTGCATTGCAAAACCAGAGGTGTAACCTATGTCCATCTTCTCTGATGGCAATTCACACTCTCTTTCCATGACACCAGAGCTGTCCAATTGAACAATAATAAAAACCAACATGTAATTTTACATTTTCTAGTAGTCACATCAAAATAAAGGAAAGCAGTAAAATAACCCAATATATCTAAAATATTGCCATTTATCATATAATCAATATAAAAATTAATAAAACATTCTTTTTTTTTTGTTTCGTATCAATTCTTCAAAATCCAGTATTTGTTTTACACATATATCTCAATTCAGACTAGCTACATTTCAAGTAGTCTGACCTCCATATTGCACATCACAAAACTATATACTCTATTCTGCTTTCCAAGGATTAAACAAAGAGAAGATTCACTTTGGGGGCATAGGAGTGCAGAGTGTACATGTGTGTGTATAGCTCTTTCTCAGCGATTCTCCACTCTGGTTTCCTGTCAGAACCACCTGAAAAACTTTTTAAACATATTTAAGACCTGGGCTTCATCTTTACAGATTTTGATTGTATTGTAGGGTGAGATCCAAGCATCAGTATTTTTTTTAACTTTGTTGAAGTATAATAAATATTAAAACATGCACAGAGGGGCCGTCCCCGTGGTGTAGTGGTTAATTTCAGCATGCTCAGCTTCAGCGGCCGGGGTTGTGGGTTCAAATCCCAGGTGCAGATCTACACCACTCATCAGCCACACTGTGGCAGCAACCCACATATAAAGTGCAGGAAGATTGGCACAGGTGTTAGCTCAGAGCTAATCTTCCTCAAGCAAAAAAATAAGAAGATTTGCAACAGATGTCAGCTCAGGGCTAATCTTCCTTAGCAAAAAAACAAAAAAAAAAAGTGCACATGAATGTGCAGCTTTATGGATTTTCCTAAAATGAACACACTCAAGTAACCAGCATCCAGATCAAGGATCAGAATATTCCAACACCCTAGAAGCCCCCATCAGGTTCCCTTCTAGTCAGCACCCCCAGCAAAGGGTTACATCCCCTGAGACTGGTAAAATGGTGAGTTTTCCATCTGTTCTTATAGAACAGGCCCAGGAGTTTGGCTCATAACCATCACCTAATCCCTTAATGCTCATTGCAGGTTGCTCTTCTGCAGCGTTCTATTCTCAGGTTTCTCAGGTCAACTTGTAGCCCCTGGAATAATAAACCACATGCCAACCCATCTGTCTTCTAGAAGATCTCCACCAGAGAAAAGAAAGGCCCTCAAGCCACTCTATCCCCTGATCCATGCAGGGTCAATCTCCATTCAGCCCTGCACCACTGGCTCCACCTCCATTCAGCTCTTCTCAGCTGTATGGTCCCCGGGATTCGGTCTTCTTCCTTCCTTTCCTGAACTATCCACAGATTTTCTCACCTGAGTTTCACCTCCCTCATTATCAACAGATCAAATGAATAACAACATTGCGAAGCCAGTAACACAGATTTCAATTTCCTGCTGAACAGGTTTTAATAAAAGTCCCAGGTTTACACCCTTTTTCTTGGTACTTAATTCCCCAAACTTTTGCTCCAGCCCTTCTCATTTCTACACAGATCCTCTGGTCCTATAAACTCAATTCTTTGAAAACAGCATTTGTTCTTCCTGTAGGTTGGTTACTGTCCTCAGACCCAAGTGATTTTTTTTTAATAAATCCCTTTTTATTTTTGAATCAGTTCTTTTTTCTTTTCTTTTTTTTGTGAGGAAGATCAGCCCTGAGCTAACATCCATGCCAATCCTCCTCTTTTTGCTGAGGAAGACCGGCCCTGAGCTAACACCCGTGCCCATCTTCCTCCACTTTATGTGGGACGCCGCCACAGCATGGCCTGACAAGCAGCGTGTTGGTGCGCGCCCAGGATCCGAACCCAGGCCGCCAGCAGTGGAGCGCGCGCACTTAACCACTATGCCACAGGGCCGGCCCCTCAAGTGATTTAAAATATACATTTCTAAGAAAATTCAAAATTGATGTCTTTAACAGATGTTCCCTCATTAGTTTAATCAGGAAGAAATCAATTAAGACATTTCCTAACTCCAGCCAACCTGAGCAAACATAAAAGTGGATTAAATCCTTGAGCCTCATGCTACAATGAGTCCCAGTGAGTAAACAACTTCTCCATGTATTAAAAACCCAGCCATATTTGGCCTGCCATTTGTTGGAATCACAATTGCTTCACACTGTTGGTTTTTTCCTGCTCTCAGAACAGTGACTTGTACTTCCAGCCCATACAAGAACCTTCTGAATGAGTCTGACTTTGCAAAGACAGCATTTGCAGAGGAAAAAAAGGAAAACGTGACCATCTGTTCTCTCCCTTCATGGTTCAATCTGACAGTATCCTAACCCAGCTGTCTTCCTCCTTGGCTCCATCCTACTCGGCCCACCTGCCTTGTCCCACCAGTTTCCCACTTCAGCTTCTTCCCTTACTTTGTGTCTCTCCACATGCCTCTTCTCCTACGCGCATATCACTGCTGTCCTCCATTGTATCACGTCATGATTCTTATAACCCTCAAGAATACTCAATCAATTGCTTTTTATTCTCCATCCTCCCTACTCTAGCTTTCTCCCTCAATCCCTCTGCCTAGCACTTTCTGCACTCTACTCAGCCCTATCTAACTTTATGTGGGAGAAACAGAAAAAGGAAAGGAGTTCCATACCTAAGCTTCTAAGATCAATCTAAAGTTTGCCAGAAGGATGAAAATAACCCCTAGGTATTGGGGAGGAAAAGGGGCATAAGTGAAGGGGAAGAATGCATAAATAACACTGGCGGCAAGAGTAATTTTCATCTCTATTTATTATAGATTTCCACTAAGTCATTTGTCGACGATGGGAGGATACACAGTGCCACCAACTGTCACCACCACCAGAAGTCAGAACTTTGACAAGTTCCCCAAATATCAGAGAGACACCTTGATTTTTCCTCTGTCCATTCAGTAAAACTCCAAGTGACTGATAATTTTAGAACACATGTGGAAAATATATTTAGGCAAGACTGATTTGAATAGCAGAGGCTCAGAACCCAGATATCTTACTAACTAAATGTATGATTTCACGAAATTTACTTAACCTCTCTGGGTTTCAGTTTCTTATCTGTAAAAGGAAATAATGATAGCATCTCTTAGAAATGTTGAATAATAGTAAGAAGAATGTCAAAACGTAAGCACTGAGGAGAGTGCTTGGCACTTAGCACAAATATTAACTATTAACATTATTGTTGTTGTGTGGTTATATGACATATGTATTTATAGTCTTAGATAACACAGAGAGCACAGTCAACTGGCTCTTCTGTCTTCTTCTTCTTCTTCTTTTTTTTGCTGAGGAAGATTAGCCCTAAGCTAACATCTGTGCCAATCTTCCCCTATTTTGTTTACAGTTGGCTGCCACAGCATGGCTGATGAGTGGTGTAGGTCCATGCCTGGGGTCCAAACCCGTACTCTGAACCCTCTGGCTGCCTAAGCAGAGCATGCCAAACTTAACCACTACACCACGGGGCCAATCCCCCGGCTTTTACTTCTTAATGAGTAGTGCCACCGAATGGCACAGAGGCTTTATTTATTCACTTATTAAATAAATGTGAATAAGTTCCTTCTATGTGCCAAGTACTTTCAGGACACTAACTATATAATGGTTTAACCATAGGGATGATCTCTGACCATGTGAAGCTCACAGATGAGTAAAATCTGGTTTAGTTGGATCCTAGCTAATGAAATACTTAGAGCATTTCCTCTAGTCTTTTGTAGAAAAGCCAATTTGAGGAGAAAAATCTGAATCAAGGGAAATTACTTCAGGACTGTCTTAGGGTCAATTCAAGTTCAGTTCTAACTTTTTCTTACAACTGCTACCTTTGCAGTTTCACAATGTCAATAGCTAGTAGATGGGGACATAAGTTCTCATAATGATATAAAATACAAAGCCAGCAGAGATTGGCACCAAAAAGACAGGGAGGATCATTGGACAAGTTCAGTCATTTGAGGACGTTGATTTCCTTTGTCATCTCTTACTGGCACCTCTGAGAGCAGACAAAATCCAATTCTCTTGATCCTCCTTACTAAAACTGAGACCAGAATCTGGTAACACAAGGAGACCAAAAGCAGGAAAAATAGATCGAGTACAGATTGCTTGGAAAAGTTTCTCATTTTTAATCTCATTAACTTCAGTCCAGAATCTCCAGGCCCAACCATTACTCATGAGATCCTCTAAAAGGAGATGAGACGCTATCCAGAAAATTCTCTTTTCACCTATAGACTCTTTCTCCTATCCCAGTTTCTAGACTAAGAGACTCCTCTTCCACTAATTAGAATTATCATGAAAGCTATCCTTACATAAGTATCTACTTCCAGCATACAGTATTAATTATATGATTAATATAACACACATTATTCATACACACTCAAGAAGTGTTTTCTTGATTAAAAAAAAATAGTCCTAAAGCTCTCAAAATCTCAACCAGCATATACAGAGGTTATGATGCTTATCAGTCTACTTACTCAACCAGAAAAGCCGACTTTTAAAATTATTCAGGGCCAGCCCCGTGGCTTAGCGGTTAAGTGCCCGGGCTCCACTGCTGGCAGACCAGGTTCAGATCCCGGGCGTGCACCGACACACTGCTTCTCCGGCCATGCTGAGGCTGCGTCCCACGTACAGCAACTAGAAGGATGTGCAGCTATGACATACAACTATCTACTGGGGCTTTGGGGGAACAAAATAAATAAAAATTATAAAATTATTCATAACAATTTTCAAATAAAAAGCATTTTCCTCTTAATCCTAAGCAAATTCTATATAATAGATATTCTGGTTAATCAAATATTTACTATAATTGTCTTTCAATAAATATTTCTGTGTTAAATAAGGCCTACTTCGCAATCAGGAAAACTGAGTCATTTAACAATAATTAAACCAGTCTTTCATATACCTCAAGTGAAAAATAAAAATACACCTTTATGCTTTTCTATGTTTCTGTATTTCTATTTTCTAATCTGTATTTCTGTAAATATTGATAAATAATATGTAATAGAGATCTGCCTCCTTGTGGCCATATGCAGTTCTAAAAGAAAAAATATTCTATATCTCTTAAAACACCACAAAGAGATTTTGTTTTAGAAATTTGTTTAGAAAGCTGTTCACTCTGAAAAGCAATGGTAGATTGGCTTGGTACCAAGAAGGGAAAAAGTCAGCAGTGAAGCCAACATGAGCGCCTTCCAAGGACACTGTGGAACACAACACTTCCCCTTTTCCGTCAGTTGGCTTGTAAGCCATGAATATATGCACATAAACTCTAAAAAGTCTTCAGGAAAACTAGTCTTAATAAAACTAAAATGTTTGCCTGGTAATTCTAATATGTTTATTACAAATATCTTTCCTTAAGCCCCAAAGTCCTAAGGTTACAGTACAATTTGCCTTGACTATCTTTAGCCAAACAGAATATTCTTCATATACATTCTCCTGATGTAAGGTCTGTGTCAATCAGATACCACCAAAAACGTGTACGCTTCTTTGTTTGGTTAAGCACCTTTACTTGGCAACAGAAGAAAACTTTTGGGGAAGTATCAAACATGCCTTGACAGGAACATAACACTGCTTACTGAAACTATGTGCTAGAAATGCAGAAGGCTTTGCCAAAATAATAATTTGCTGAGGTGATTTTTAAAACTATGATTATCAAAATCTAAGTCAATATTTGAAGTGTTCCCTCAGTAGAAATAATAGTAAAATATGTTGTATGTCATGTCACTAATAAATATTTAACTTAAATACTTATAACCTGTACGCTACAGAAAAAAATTTGAATAGAAGAAACATGTTTCAATAAATAATCTTAGCAGCTAAGATTAATCTGTAAAAATCTATATTTTTGAAATTATTAGATGAATTAACTCAGGACTAATTAAGCACTTAAATCACTTTTGATTGCAATATGAGGATTTAGTTGGGAAAGTGATACAAAAAATATTTAGGATTTATTCCATATATCTCACAATGTTCCTTTGACTAACGCTGGTCTGCAAGAAGGGAAAGGATTGAATGAACATTATTTTAACATAAATAATAGACATAAAAAACAAGTTAACTGGGGGCCGGCCCGGTGGCGCAAGCGGTTAAGTGTGCGCGCTCCGCTGCGGCGGCCCGGGGTTCGCTGGTTCGGATCCCGGGCGCGCACCGACGCACTGCTTGGTAAGCCATGCTGTGGCGGCGTCCCATATAAAGTGGAGGAAGATGGGCACAGATGTTAGCCCAGGGCCGTCTTCCTCAGCAAAAAAAGAGGAGAATTGGCGGATGTTAGCTCAGGGCTGATCTCCTCACAAAAAAAAAAAAAAAAAAAAAAAAAAAAGTTAACTGAACTCAAATCACTGAACACAACTGTATGTAAAATATTTTGTTAAACTCTATCAGAAATTTTTTCTTTTTTTTACTATCGTTCTGAGAATATTAAAGAGTTGTATTATCACAGAAGAATGCCCTCAAACAACTGAAGAAACAATGAATTCATGAGAAGAAATAATATATTTGACTAAAAAAGACAAACATTCATTTACTTATGATGGCTCTCTAATATGAATTTTAATTTTTAAAAAATATTAATAGACATTTTTAAACATATACCAAGCAGAAAGTAGTATAATGAACTCCCATCTAGTCATTATTCAAATGCAACATCATCAATTCTTGGGGAATCTCGCCTCATTACACTCCCACACTCCCCAACCCAAGTGGATTTTGAGGAAGGCTCAGATATCATATCATTTTAACTTTAAATACTTCAGTTCATATCTCTAAAAGACAAAGACTGTTTTGTACATTATCGCAGTAGAATTATCACAACTAAAGAAAAAGAGTAATGCTCCATTATCAAATATTTAGTCTCTGTTCCAGTTTACATCTGTTTCACAAACGACTCTACAGCTGGTTGGTTTGAATCTGGATTCGTAACGGGTCCGTACACTGTAATTATTGATAAGTCTCTTGAAGCTGTTTTTTTAATTAATAGACTTTATTATTTAGAACAGTTTTAGATTTTCAGATTAATTGAGGAGATAATACAAAGATTTCCCATCTACAACTTGCACAGTTTGCCCTATTATCAACATCTTACATTATCATAGTACATTTGTTAGAACTGATAAACTAATACTGGTATATCATTATTTACCAAAGTCCATATATAATTCAGATTTCTTAGTTTTTACCTAATGCCCTTTCTCTGTTCCAGGATCTTATTCAGGATACCACATTGTATATATTGTCAGGTCAGCTCATGCTGTTCTATGCCCGTGGCAGTTTTTCAGACTTTCTTTATTTTTAATGACTTAATAGTTTTGATAAGTACTGGTCAAGTATTTTGAAGAACGTTCCTCAATGAAATTTGTCTGATGTTTTGTTCATGATTAGAGTTAGGTTATGGGTTTTGGGGAAGAAGATTGCAAAGGTAAATTGCCATTTTGATCACATCATAGCAAAAATATATACCATGAACATGACATATATGTTGATGTTGACCCAGATCTCCTGGCAGAAGTCATTTTTGTCAGGTTTCTCCTTTGTAAAGTTATTCTTTTTCTTTCTCCCTTTCTATTCTGTACCCTTTAGAAGAAGACGATGCACAGCCCACATCAAGGGGAGAGTTATGCAACCCCTCCTTTAGAGTGGAGCGTCTATGTAATTTATCCGGAATTCTGCATGGAGATTTGTCTCTTTTCCTCCATTTATTTATTTATTCAGTCATTTATGGATCATAGATATTTATTTTATACTTTGGGTTATAAGCCAATCCAATCCAATATACAATATATTATATAATATATAATATACAATCTAAAACAATACTATATTTTGTTACTCAAATAGCTCCACTTTCGGTCACTGGGGACTCTTTCAGCTGGCTTATGTGCCCCTGACATATTTCTGCTGATGTGGATTTTTTTTTGAGCACTGTCTTACTTTCTGCCACAACAAGATGATCTAAGGCTACCTTGTATATTTCTTGCCCAGTCCCACAATCAGCCATTTCTCCAAGGAGCCCTGGTTCTTTTATTGGAGAACAGTGTCAGAAACCAAGATCTGAATGCTATATGTGCTCATTGCTTGTTACTGGAGTCTCACATCTTTTAGGTGTTCCCAGCTGACACAGCAAAGAAATATATGTACGTATACTAACCTGTGTATATACACATATTTATAAATATTTCTATATGCAATCATCTGTATCTATATTACATTAAACATGTTCATAGTGATGTCGCCAACTTTAATCCATTACTACATGGGTCATTCTAGCCTCCTCCCCTGGCTTGTATATAAATCTTCATTCTAAAAGTGAGAAACTTGGTTCCCACCATCCACCATCCATTTATTTAATTGTTTCATTCCAGTTTACATGTATAGCTGTATCAGAATTGTTAATCTGTACCTACACGACACAAATTTATTGACTACAGTACAGTGCTTATATGTACATTTCCTTTTGCCTTTAGTCGTGCAGATTGCATTTATTTCCAAAGATGCTAAGGTCAGAGCCATTTCCTCCATCATCTTCAGTGAAGTTGTTTTATTCATTTGTAATATAGTTAGAGTCTCTTATCACAATCTGTACTCTTTCCTGGGATCCCCCAACTTCGTAATTTTTATACATTAAAGTTCTATCTTTGTGCTGTAAAGCTCTATGGGTCTTGACAAATGCATAATGTCACATATGCATTATTATGATATCATACAGAATAGTTTTGCCACACTAAAAATCACCTGTGCTGCACCTATTGAAGTCCCTAGCCTGAACCCCAAGCAACTACAGAAGTTTTTACTGTCTCTATAGTTTTGCCTTTTCCGGAATGACATATAATTGTAATTATTCAGTATATGGCTTTTTCAGACTGGCTTCTTTCATTTAGCAATATGTATTTAAGCACTATGCATTTATCCATGTCTTTTCATGACTTGATAGCTCATTTCTTTTTATAGCTGAATAATATTCCATCTGGAGGTACCACAGTTTGTTTATCCAGTCACCTATTGCAAGACATCTTGGTTGCTTCTAGTTTTTGGCAATTATGAATAAAACTCCTGTAAGTATTTGTGTAAAAGTTTTTGTGTGAACAACAATTTTCAACTCAATTGGGTAAATACCTAAGAGCACAATTACTAGAATATATGGCTAAACATATAAGACTATGTTTAGCTTTGCAAGAAATTTCTGAACTATGTTCCAAAGTGGTTGTACCATTTTGCCTCCCTACCAACAATGAGTGAGAGTTCCTTGTGCTCTGCATCCTCACCAGCATTTGGCATTATAAGTTTTTTTGAAATATAGTCATTCTAATAGGTATGTAGTAATATATCGATATTCTTTTAAGTTGCAATTTCCTAATGACAAATGATTTTGAGTATCTTTTTATATGCTAATTTACCATCGGTATATCTTCCTTGGTGAGGTGTCCATTCAGAGCTATCGTCCTTTTTTTAGTTGGGCTGTTTGTTTTCTTATTTTTGAGTTTTAAGTGTTCTTTCTATCTTTGGGACACAAGTCTTTTATTAGATAGGTGTTTTGCAAATATCTTTTCCCAATACTCTTAACAATGTCTTTCATAGAGCAGAAAATTTAAATTTTAATAAAGTCCAACTTATCTATAACTGAGTATTTCTAATTCTTCCCTCCTCTTTCTGATAGCATCATTGTCATTCATTTATCCACATGCTATGATCACCCAATACATTGTTGCTGTTTATTTTGAGCAGTTTTCTGTTAAGAATAAGAAAAGTAATAATTCTTACTAAGAATAAGAACATAAGTAAAAGACAATATAAATATATCTATGTAAATATAGATATATTTATATTATATATAAAATATAATATAAAACAAATTGTTATCTTTTAAACAAATAAAAATAAGTAAAAAAAATAACACATTAAGAATAAGAGTAAAAGATTTTATCTTTATTTTTTCCTTCTCTTATGTCCTTCCTTTCTTTATGCAGATCTGAGTTTCTGACCTCGATCATTTTCCTTCTCTCTGAATAATTTTTTTTTTAAATAATTTTATTTATTTATTTTTTCCCCCAAAGCCCCAGTAGATAGTTGTATGTCATAGCTGCACATCCTTCTAGTTGCTGTATGTGGGACGCGGCCTCAGCATGGCCGGAGAAGCGGTGTGTCGGTGTGCGCCTGGGATCGAACCCGGGCCGCCAGCAGCAGGCCGCCAGCAGCAGAGTGCGCGCCCTTAACCGCTAAGCCACGGGGCCAGCCCTGAATAATTTTTTAAAATATTTCTTGCAGGGTAGATTTGCAGGCAACAAATTCCCTCAGCTTCTGTTTGTCTGATGAAGTCTTTATTTCTCATTCACTTTTGAAGGATAGTTTCACTGGATGTAGAATTCTAGGTGAGAGTTCTTTTCTTCTAAAATTTTAAATATTTCACACCACTGTCTTCTGGCTTGCATGGTCTCTGATGAGAAGGCTGATGTAGTTTTTATCCTTGTTCCTCTATAGGAAAAGTGAGGGTTTTTTCTCCACCTTCTTTCAAGAATTTCTCTTTGTCTTTGGTTTTCTGTAGCTTGAATATAATATGCCTAGGTGCAGATGTTTTTTGGTATTTATTTTGCTTAGTGTTCTCTGAAATTCCTGAGTCTGTGGTTTGATGTCTGTCATTAATTTTTTAAAATTCTCAGCTATTATTACTTAAAATGTTTCTTCTTCTCCTTTCTCTCTTTCTTCTTCTGGTATTCCAATTCTACGTATTCCACAGTGCCAGGTTATTCTATCCATTTTTTTATTCTTTTTTCTCTTTGCATTTCATTAAGGAAGTTTCTATTGTCATCACTAAGCTCACTGATCCTTTTCTTGCCCATTTGGCATTCACTTCTGTTACAGTGTTTTTTTATTTCTAGCACTTCTTTTTTTTTTTTTTTTGTGAGGAAGATCCATGCCAATCCTCCTCTTTTTGCTGAAGAAGACTGGCTCTGGGCTAACATCTGTGCCTCTCTTCCTTCACTTTATATGGGACGCCACCACAGCATGGCCTGACAAGCGGTGCGTCGGTGCGAGCCCGATGTCTGAACCCGGGCCGCCAGCAGCAGAACGCGCGCACTTAACCACTATGCCAGGGGCCTGGCCCCTATTTCTAGCATTTCTTTTTTATTCTTTCTTAGTGTTTCCATCTCTCTGCTTACATTACCCATCCATTTTTGCATGTTGGCTACTTTTTTATTAGAATCCTTAATGTATTAATCATAGTTATTTTAAATTCCCTATATAATAATTCTAAAATCTTGTCATATATTAGCCTGGTTCTGATCCTTGCTTTGTCTCTTCAGACTGTGTTTTTTCTTGCCTTTGAGCATGACTTGTAATTATTTATTGGAAGGCAGACATGAAGTATCAGATTCTTGAAATTCTTTTAATGTACATGATTTCTCACTCACAGCCTCTCAGTTTTCTATCCCTGCAATTTGCTTTTCTCCTGTGATATTTGTAGCCAATGTTTATTGCCTAAATATATTATTTCATTAGTGGTTCCAAAATGGTGGTACTGTAATACTACTATTCCTTTTTCATGTATTACCTGAAATATTTCTATATAAGGAAACTTCTCATCAACTGGTGCTTACCTTGAGGTGCATTTTGTATAGAAAAGGCAAAACAAAGCTTAATTATTTCCTTCTATTTAGCAGTTTTCAAAATAATAAGTTGATTTTTAGCATCATCAAAAAGTAATATGACCATGGGGACCGGCCCATGGCTTAGCAGTTGAGTGCACATGCTCCGCTACTGGCGGCCCGGGTTGGGATCCCGGGGCACACTGACACACCGCTTGTCCAGCCATGCTGAGGCTGCGTCCCATATACAGCAACTAGAAGGATGTACAACTATGACATACAACTATCTACTGGGGCTTTGGTGAAAAAAAGGAGGAGGATTGGCAATAGATGTTAGCTCAGGGCCGGTCTTCCTCAGCATAAAGAGGAGGATTGGCATGGATGTTAGCTCAGGGCTGATCTTCCTCACACACACACAAAAAAAGTAGTATGACCATGTAATTTATCATCTAAACCATTTTACGTTTGAGAGTGAAAAGGCAGTGCAATTAATAATTACAGTGGACTTCTCATTTCTAATTACCCATGTTAGGAGCGTGGAAGTTGCCACTCCATCCTAACAAAAAGAAAAAACCTGAGGAGACTGAAAAATCAACAACTTTTCTTGGATCTATAAGAGAGGTGAGGACACAGGCCAAATTGCTGCCCCTAAGACTGGAGAGACAGACAGGCAAATACAGGGCGTCACAGCTTACCAGAGCAGAGACTCACGAACAGGGTCTCTCATGGGACTCTGCCTGAGTCCAGTGATGTAGGAACCAGTGCTGGGCAGGAAAAAACTGTAATTGATGAATTGCTGGAGGCTAAGTGTGGATAAGTCTGAAAGTTAAAAACTCCAGGGAGATCCTGTCATGGAGAACCCCACAATTTTGTGAGTTTTATCTCCAGGAGCTCCACCAGGTTCTTACAGTAAATATCAGAGAAAAATCCTCTCTTGTTTCCAGCAGAGTGAGGAGAAAAGGAACCACTTTTAAATACGCCAGAGCACTCTGTTCTTCTTAACAAGGCTTGCCCTCACAAGAAACTGGTTAACCAGAACCTCACCTGCGGGGGAATTGTCAGAGCCTAACCCACCTGGGAGAAGAAAAATACCCAATTCTAATCCATTTTAGCCATCCTGTGCCACCCATGAAAGGAGAAAAAAACTGAGAAACACTTGCAAAGTTCACAGTCCAGAGGCATAGGCTCACTAAAAGACTGAGGCTTAATCATAGGACTACAGAATGTTTCCCCTCTCCCCACACCTCACCACCACATTACTAAAGGCCTATTTACAGTAGTTCCTTTTACACAGTACATCATGTCTGGCTATCAAAAAAATTACAAGACATACTAAAAGGTAAAAAACCCCACAATTTGAAGAAACAGGGCAAGCATCAGAAACAGATATAGCAGAGATTTCGAAATCATCAGAGCAGGAATTTAAAACAACTATGATTGATATGCTAAGGTTTCTAAGGGATAAAGTAGACAACATGTAAACACGAATGTATAATGTAAGCAGAGAGATGGAAATTCTAAGAAAGAATCAAAAAGAAATGCTAGAGATCAAAAACACTGTAACATCAATGAAGAACATCTTTGATGGGCTCATTAGGACCCTGGACATGGCTGAGGAAAGACTTTCTGAACTTAAAAATATGACAATAGAAACATCCAAAATTGAAAAACAAAGAGGAAAATGACTGAAAAAAACAAAACAGAATATCTAAGAACTATGGGACAAAACATGTAACACATGCATAATGGGAATACCAGAAGGAGAAGAGGGGAACAGAAGCAATATGTGACAATAATGACTAAGCATTTCCCCAAATTAGTGTCAGACACCAAACCACAGATGGAGGAAGCTAAGAGAACATCAATTAGGATAAATAACAAAAAACTACACCTATGCATATCACTTTCAAACGATAGACAATCCAAGATAAAGAAACAATGCTAAACAAAAAAAGCCAGAAGAAAAAAATGTCTTACTTGTAGAGTGATAAAGATAAGAATTACATCCAACTTCTCCTCAGAAACCATGCAAGCAGCAACAGAGTGGAATGAAATATTTAAAGTGTTGAGACAAAAAAACTCACCAACCTAGAATTCTATATCCTACGAAATTATCCTTCAAAAGAGAAGGAGAGACAAAGACTTTCTCAGACAAGCAGGAATTGAGGTAATTTGTTGACAGTAGACATGTCTGGTAAGAAACGTTAAAAAGTTCTTTAGAGAGAAGGAAAATAATAAAAGTCGGAAACTCAGATCTATGTAAAGAAAGGAAGAGCATCAAAGAAGGAATAAGTGAAGGTAAAAGAAAAAATTTTATTTGTCTTATTCTTAATTGATATAACAGATAACGGTTTGTTTAAAATAGTAATAGCAATAATGTATTCAATTTTGTATGCTTAAGTATATATCTTATATATGTGCTTATATATAAGTAAAATGGATGACAACAATGATACAAGGGACAGGAGGGAGGAATTGGGATTATTTGTTATTATAACATACTCACACTTCCCGTGAATTGGTGTAGTGTTATTTGAAAGTGGACTTGGATCAGTTGTAAATGTATATTGCAAACCTTAGGGCAACGACTAAAAAAAGTAAAAAAAAGTACAAGTATAACTGATACACTAAGAAAGGAGAGAAAACAGAATCAGATAAAATGCTCAATTAAGAACCATAAAGGCAGAAAAAGAGTGGAAGACAAAAATAGAAGCAAAGAATAACAGCAATAAATAGAAAACAGTAACAAATATAGTAGTTATCCATCCAACTATAGCAATAATCACTTTGAATGCCAATGCTCTTAATGCACCAATTAATACAGAGATGGTCAGAGTGAATCAAGAATCAAGACTCAACTATACATTGTCTACAAGAAACCCACGTTACATATAAAGACACATATAAATTAAAAGTAAATAGATGGAGAAAAATTTACCATGCTAACACTAATCAAAAGAAAGCAGAAATAGCTATATTAATTTTGGAGAGAGTAGTATTTTTTTTAATTTTTAAAAAATTTTTAAAATTTTTTAAATTTTATTGCGGTCACATTGCATACTGGTACAGCCACTATGGAAAACAGTATGGAGATTCCTCAGAAAATTAAGGATAGAACTACATATGATCCAGCTATTCCACTGCTGGGGATTTTATCCAAAGAACATGAAAACACCAATGCGTAAAGATACATACACCCCTGTGTTCATTGCAGCGTTATTCACAATAGCCAAGACATGGAAGCAACCTAAGTGCCCATCAAGGGACAAATGGATGAAGAAGATGTGGTATATATACACAATGGAATACTACTCAGCCATAAGAAACAATGAAATCCAGCCATTTGTGACAACATGGATGGACATTGAGGGTATTATGCTAAGTGAAATAAGTCAGAGGGAGAAGGTCAAATACCGTATTGATACCAATGATAAGTAGACAGAGCAGTTTTCAAGGCAAAGAAAGTTATCAGGGATAAAGATGAGCACTACATAATGATAAAGGGATCAATTCTCCAAGAAGACATAACAATCCTTAACATGTTTACACCTAACAACAGGCATCAAACTATGAAAGGCAAAAACTAATAGAACTGAAAGGAGAAACAGATGAATCCACTACTGCTGTCGGAGACTTCAACACCCCTCTATCAGAAATGGACAGATCCAGCAGGCAGAAAATCAGCATAGACATTGTTGAACTCACCAACACCATCAATCAACTGGATATAGTTGACATCTGTAGACTACTTCAACAACAGAAGAATACATATTCTTAAGATCGCATGGAACATTCACCAACAGACAACGTTCTGGGTAATTCTGTACCATTTTTACAGTAGAACATCAGATTTAACTGAGACTATCTCAAACAAACTATGTCAGCTGGTCTCCTATCCACAGGTGACCATTAAGTTTTTCTTTTCTATCTCCTTTTATATTTAAATGATATTATGAACACATAAGTATTACAATATTTAACGTCTTAATACAATGCATTTATTATTCTTCTTCAGTGGCTTTAGACTTCTTTTTACCAAGACCCCAGCAGTCTTTGTTAAATATTTGCTTTCTGTTGACAAGATGTTGCAGGCTTCCTTTTTAAGCAACAGATCTTGAATTAGCCATTTCTCTATTTCAAGACCACAATCTGGGTGCTAAATGTCTAGGGATGCTCACTGTTACTGGGTTAGTCATAATTTCATAGGGGTTTCGGTGAAGAGAGGCAAGAAATAACTTTAAACAAAGATAGTATATCATAAGTTCATGTCGGTATTTACGTTTCAAATTTAGAATTATAGTGGTTGCTTAACTTCAATACTTGTATCTCCTTTTATAGTAAAATTTTTCTTTCTTAATGACATTTTTATACAATATATCGAAATAAGTAATTTACTATGTTATTCACATGTTTAGAATATGTATAGGTACATGTATACACACACAATCATACAGACACAATATTATTATTGAAAACAATGTAGAATTGTGTAAATCTTTTAATCTTTCAGATATAGCCTACTATGAATGTACAGTTAAATTAATGTCTTACAAAATTACTTAAAATTATTCCTTTCTGTCTAGTTATGTCATCAAATCCATACACACAGGTTCATTTATTTATATTTCTTTAATTTTAAATTATTATTTATTTAATTTTGTTTATATGCTTCCAAAACAAAGTATATTTAGAGAAATCAAGTCTCTATCTTTGTGCCCTTTATACAATTTTCTTTCTTCCTCATAGGTAACATTATATATTTTTTGGTATTTTTACTCTAAATAAATGCATATATGCATTTGGTTGCTTGGGATACACACTTTTTTTTTTCCACCTTGCTTTTTCCACTTGACAATATTTGCTGGAGATCACTCCATAAGAGCAAATACAGATATTCTTCATTCCTTTTTATATCTGCAGAGTCCCTTTTGTTAGGAAATATCATTGTATTGTATTGTATCGTATTGTCTCCTATATTTTGCTTTTATAAATAGCACAGCAACAAATATTGTTGTGTATACATCTTTTTGTTTTTTTCCAATGCATCTGAGGAATAGATTCCCATGAATAGGATTTCTGGATCTGAGTGTAAATGTATACATAATGTTGCTAGATAAGAACAAATTTGCCTCAATAGGAATGAACTATTTTGCATTGCCACCAGCCAAGTATGAGTGCATATTTTTCCTCAGATTGCCAACGGAGTATTTCAGATGAAAAATGGTATCACAGTACAATTTTAATTTGTGTTTAAGTAAATGTATATATGTCATTTTATTTCTTCTTCTTAGAACTGCCCAGATACCTTGCCCATTTTTCTATAGTATTATTGGTCTTTTACTTTATTCTTTTGAGAATCTTTTTATATATATCGAATATCTCTTTAGATAGTAACATATCTAATGTATAATTTTTTTCCCAGTGTAATTTTTAAAAATCTTATTTTGGTGTTTTTGCCATGCAAAAATGTTCTTCATTTTATGTAGTAAAATGTATTAATCCTTTCTACTATTACTTCTGGATTTTGAGTCATGGGAGAGTTTTTCCCATTCTCAATTTGTAAAGGAATTAATTAATGCTCTCTCTGGTTCTTTTGTGATTCTACTCTTTTGCATTAAAATCTCCAGTACATTGGGAATTTATCATGATAGAGCAGATTAAATTTTATCTTCTTCCATATGGCTTCCCAGGTATCCCAACAATTATTAAATTGTTGGGATAATTAGATTATTAAAATATCTGTCTTCGCCTCCTACATTTGGGATGCTACCGTTATCACATATTAAATAATCATATGCAATCAGGTCTATTTCTGTAATTTGTTTTCTGTTCTACTTTTAGTATATGTATACATTCCAAGACACTATACCTTTTTAACTATAATGATCTTATAATATGCTTTAATATTTGCTAAGGCCAGTAGTCTACCACTTACACAATTGCACCCATTCCCCAAGGTTTCTCCCAACTATTTGTTGCTTATTTGTTCTTCCAAGTGAACTTTATGATCAACTTTTAAGCTTCTGAAAAAAATTCTATTGGTATTTTTATTGGAATCATGTTAAATTTACGTTAACTTCGAAGGGGTTTGACATCATTTTGATACTCAGTTTTTCTCTTCAAGAACATAATTTGTTTTCCATTTATTTAATTCTATTTTTCATCTTACAGGAGTATTTTATAGTTTTTGTCCAGCAGGTTTCGGTGTTTCTTTGCAAACTTATGCCAAATTTTGGGATTTTGTTTTTTTGGTTTGGTTAGTTTTTGTTTTTGTTACAATAAATGGGATCTTCCATTAAATTTTCTAATTGGTTTTATTTGTATGCATGAGGGCTATTGATTGCTATATATTAAATTAGTTGTTGTACTTTTTCCATTAATATTTTTGGGTTTTTATGATATATGATTGTATAATCTGCAAATAAAGATAGTTTTAACTCTTCTTTTCAGAATTGTTATGCTTCTAAATGCTTTCTTTTCTCTGTTTTATTGGCTACTATTTGCAACTTAATATGGAACTTAATAAATTAATAAATTAACATGAAACTTAATGTGAAATAATAATGAAGATAATAGGCATCCTTGTCCAGATCCTTATTTTACTAGAAAGTCTCTACTACTTTCCCATTAAGTAAGATACTGGCTTTTATTTTATATATATATAATAATTGAGGTATCCATCAATTCCTATTTATTTCAGTGTTTTTAACATGAATTGCCATTTCATGCGTTTTTCTATCTGGGAAGATAATTGTATTATTTTTCTCCTTTGCTCTTTTGAAGTGGTAGATTTCAATTTGCAGTTTTCTAATGTCGAAGCTCCCTCACTTCCCTGTAATAAATCCCACTTGGTCATGGTTTATTATTTTTTAATGTGATGATAGATTCTGTTTCCAAATTTTTTTTTTTTAGAAATTTTTGGATGGATATGTATAAGTGAGATTGGTCTGTTGTAAAATCTTATTTTTCTGCCAAGTCTGACAAAGATTTTATTGAATTTTAGAAAACCCACATTTATCCATGAGTTAGCCTAAACAAGTTCTCTGAGCACCATGCGGGCCTCCTTCAGTCAGACCTGGAGCACATCTCAGTGAAAAAACTCCCACCTACCCCCCAATTTTGAAAAAGATTCCAACGTTTAGACTTTGTTTCCAGGGGTCCTGGTTTTGAAAACTAAAAATTCCATTTCAAACTCTAAGGAATATTGACATTTCACATTTCAAAAAACATAAATAAGAATGAATTATGATTTAACATTTGATAAAGGCCTTTTTGAAAATAAGGCTTACAGGAGAGGCAGCTTCACGGCCTCATTGAAATAGTCACTTGTCGTGACCTAAAAGCTTTGGCTGCACGTGAAATTAAATATTCAGTATGCAACACACTTGACCCATGTTACTCAGTTACCCATAAAAAAAAAAAAATGCCTTCTCTGAGTTAGGATTGTCTTTAAAGTTTCAGCATTGAGAGAACAGTATAAGAAATCAACCGCAATAAAAATATTTGTGAATTTCTATCTGAAATCATAGTTGAAAACATCAGGCAACTTCCATTATACATATACATAGGCCTATGGAATAAATTCCTCCTGAATTAATATGAGGTCAGAAAGAATGCATTTTCTCAAGACATTATGTATAGTATCTGCTCCCTGGAAAATCTAGCCTGTGACATAGAAGAATTGAATAAAACAAAACAATAGCAACAGCAACAAACCAGTGAGTCATGTAGAACCAAGTAGAATCGTGGAACTCAGGGGACCGCTCTGACCGCCAACACCCCTCTGACTCCAACATTCAAACAACTTCTTCCCCTAATAGGATTCTAGAGTACACAATTCTACTTAGTGACTACAATTGACCCTAGCCCTAACCTGATTGGATATAAATTGTTTGGCACCTCCTGTGTGCTCAATACATTTTTATTTTCATCTTAACTGCAATTATACCTTCATTTTCCATTTGATCTTTCACTGGGCAGCATTTGTGCCCATGGCAGCCAACAAAAATAGAACCCATAAAAACTTGAAAAACAAAACCACATCCACAGTCACAGACTTGGAAGTGTTCACATTTGTAAAGTACTAGTGAAATGTATGAAGAATTTTAATCTAAGATTCATAAATTCTCTACATTCTAGAATTTTAATACAAGAGATAGTGTTTCTTGATTGTTCTTTACCGCTTCTGCCAAGTTTAAGAAATGTAACAGCTAACCATAATTTCTATTCTCTTCACATACCAGACTGTACTTATGTTACCCTAAAAGCAACATAGCCAGCAAATCTCACATCTCTGAATATGATTATATGCCTTCTGCTAACATGAAAGTGGACACTGCTGTACTATTGAAATAGTTTCTTTTTTTTCAAGTGCCAGGGTAAACTCTGGCTGAATCTGAGAAAATGATCTGAATTTTCAAGCGTTGCACGTGTCAGCATTCCAGTGAAGAACAAGGACGGAAGGGAGTTGTTTCCATTCACCCAAAAAATCCACAGGCTTGAGCTGACTTGTCTTGTGTACTTAACGAAACCACAAGTGGTGCTTTACTGCTGAGAACCAAAATACTTCCTGCTATTCTTAACAGAATTTAAATTTGTCTCCTGGCTGTCCTGCAGTTGTCTTTGTCTGTTAAGCAAGACACCAAATGGCCCCTTTATGTCCCAGTCTGCCTATTAGGATAGGATATTTGCTTTTGGAATAGAAAGCAGCTTAATTTAAAGAATAAAAGAACTATTCTTGCCTAACTTTGGTTAAGAATGACTACTTTTATTTCACAAAAAATAACAAAAAAACGTATAATTGAGAATAATAAAGGATTTAGTAGTGAAGCTTCTGTTACAAATCCACAGAGCACATTCCCCCTAGGAAATAAACTCGTATCTATAGTGGCCTCAAAAGATTTACTATCCTGCAGATATGGGATAAAATAATGTTAAAGGTCTGAGGCAATTATTTTGATTTCAATTGTGGTTGCACATTGCTCTGAAATTGTCACAGATTAAATATTTTGCGAGTTTTGTGGCTATAAAATTTGACTATAAAGAGATCCAGCCACTGAGTGTTGCTGGATAAATTATGGGATATGGTCTCCTTCTTAGCCCTTAAAATTATGCAGATAAAATTAGGCTAAAATGAACTATCAAGGACAACTTTGAGAAAATAAGTGTGTTACAAACAGATAATTTTAAAAGCTGGGAAGCAGGGGAGAGGCAAGTGTGTGTTAAAGGTCTCTGCACCTGGTCCTCATAACAGCCTTGAGGGTTGAATCTATAAGGAGACTAAGACGTAAAGAAATTAGATCTTTTTTCCCAAAGCTATCAACTATGAATGACCTATTGCACATTCAAGCTCAGTTCATTTTGTTAGACATACTCTTGTACATGCACCACAGAAAGGAATTAAACAGCCACCCTTGCCCTTGGTATAATGGTTGCATAAGAACCAAGTTTATATTTAGCAGCAACTGTTACCACTGTTTCTTTAACTCAGTTCTCCCACTGTGTCTCCACAACAGACTCAGGCCCTCTAACAAAGGGATCCGGGGAGGATGCTTAAGCATGCCATAATAAAGCAATAATTTTGGTAATAGGAAACTAACATGATATCTAGTTTATGATCTATTTCTTATTCATGAACGATTCCTATTTTTGCAGTAGATGTATCTTGCTTTGACAGTCTAAAGTATATTAGGAAAAAGACACCCCCACCAAAACCCTCCTCTCTTCCCTCCACTTCCCACTGTTAGCACGTGTTTATTCCTTTGTGCATTTCTGTATACATCCATCTTCCCAATTATAAGTTCCTTTGAGGGTAGCAACTGTAATATCTCATTTTGTATTCTTTCTGCTGGAAAAAAAATCTCTTAACATACTTCTTGGCATGTATATGACATTTTTAGTATTTACTCATCTAATTTTATTCAGTAAGTATAGAAGTAGCCCTCTTAGAAAGCTAACAGTGTTCAGTTGTTTCAATTTCTATTGCTTCAAAAGTTTTTATATTGAGCTTTACGCATACTATTTTGACTATAACATATCAACTGAAGTAGGAAAACTCTCTAGTAATTTTTATGTCTTCTCTTGTCTCTGACCAGTGTGTGTCAGGAAGGATGGTCCTTTGTGTGTGGGGGGGGCAAATGAGAACACTCTTCTCAATCTAAACATATTCACCAATGGTGGTGGTGTGTGAAAGGGAGAGGTCTGGTCAACACTGAAAGGGGTTATATTCTAGGAATGCAGTGATTTCAGTCTACAGAGTTCAAGAGAAGACATGGTGCTTAGTATACATCATAAAATTAAAAACAGTAAATTTAACTTGAACAGAAAATGAATATGGTTCACATTTCCTGCATATTCTGATTAAGCCTTGAATTTGTAGCATGATCAAAAAGCATAGTAACACACTTTGGGAGAGATGTTGGAAGCCAATACTCATTCACAGGTGGCACAATGGATGATGCAGCAACATGAGTAATGAATGATGTAACAAGACTTTTAGAGTTGTATTTGAAAGCAAGTGGCAAGAAGATCAATTTTTTTCCAATACAAACAGTTTCCAAGGAGCCAAAGCATTGTAATAACAGCTACCTTTTTATTGTGATGAGAGGCATGACATTAACCAAGAATGACAATTTGACAGTAAGGAACCACGATGAGACGGTTCTCTAACGAAAACAGGAAGAGACGGGGTCTGCATACTGCAAAGAATATTCACGTGCACTGACTGTACGTTAAACAAGTAATGAGAGGCCTCTTCACTATCTGTTATTCTAAATCTGGATCAATAAATCTCTATTCATCTTACTGGTCCATAAAATTTGTTACACGTTTTTAAAATCATATTGTTAATATAGACCTCATTTTTGACCAAGATGGAAAAGCAAGGCCAGCTTTAACTTCACATCTTGTACATAATGACAAAAAAAAAGGTAGCTATTTTTATCCAAAGATATTGCAGACAAAGCAAAATATAAAAAAATAAACAATTGAATACAATTTGCATTATTCTCCTTATCATAATCTCCTACTAAGGTATACTGTGTCCTTTTACCTTTGTACAGCTTTTACCAACATGGCCCTTACATTTTTGTTTCTTTCTCTTGCCTAGGCTTTTCAGTATTGAACCCTCCCAGATCTACTCAATTTTTCTGATGCGTTCGAATTAAAGTTCTTGAAACTATCCTCAGAGCCATGCATACGGCATGTATGATTGAGAGAAAACTTCAGTAGAGAGGAAAAGCTCTGTCATATTGTTCTAAAAGATGCTACCTCCTGGTTTTCCTCCACGTGTTGGGAGATAGGGATTATGGAAACATAATTAAGATTTTTACTTTTTAAATTTTAACACAGTAACTTTAACACAGTATCCATGTAGAAAAAGCAACTTTCCTTTCTCAGTATGAATTTTACTGCTAGTTACAGTGTTTCCTAGTAGTTCAAAGTGATTTACTTAGAAACTTGAATTATCCCTAATAACCATCTCACATATAGGATCAGCTATACATGTTTTCTGAATCAAATGGTCTTCTTGTTACAAAGGCAAGGTGACGTCAAGTGGGACTTGTAAAATACATAATTAAAACCTTTCACAGATTTGAAATTTTGTTTTCAAAATAATTTACCACAAGGGAAAAAAGAATAGATTGAAGTTGATTGTAGCTTCTAGCTCTGAAGAGTGGTACTAATCACGGACAGAAAGTGGGGAAGATCTGAAGGGAGAAAGACTTTTGGGGGACTCTGATGCATTTAATTTTCAGTATGGTTTGTTTAAGCATATGACAGGATATTCAAGAGAAAATGTCCCACAGGCCATCAGAAATGAGAACGTCCAGAGCTCTGTTAACGCAACAACTATGTTGGTATTATGATTACTCTTCATATAACCCTGAGAACTGGGCATAGTTTAAAGATTACACTTCTTAAATACTTTCTGTACCACCAGTGGATTTCTATACTAAAGATAAAACACAGAAATATACTTCTAAGGTCTATCTATATTCTTGTCAACCCCAGGCTCCAATTTTCTTCTTCTAAAGTGAACAATAATGAATGGAATAATGCTCCAACTATAGCATCTGGATAACTTTCCCACCTTCCTTCCTTTATTACAACTATCGGCAGAGGTTACGTGCTATTTCTGCCACTCTTTCCTCACATCTACAATCCTCCACTCTTCCTTCAAACATTTTTTTATTTTTTACCAAATTTCCATTTCACAGAAAGCTCTCAGATTTTGAAACAACAGAGTATTTTTATGGACTTTGGAAACTCTAAATCCTAACAAAACACAAGTTGTTGATTTCATATGTATCTTTCATAGTTCTTTCCACATAAAGGCTAAATGGTACCAATTAACAATGAAGATCAAAAAATTAAAAGATTTTAAGGAACGAAAGAAACTTTTTGCTTAAAAAAACAAACAACTAAGCTCATGCTAATATGGATAGAAATACATTCAGGAAAAAAATCTTATTATCTTTTGAGCACTTGATAAGTACAAAATACTTGACCTTTATTATATCTGCTTCTCGCTAGGGATATGCATTTCCATTTCACAGATGAGAACAGAAACATAGAGACATATAGTACCATTATTTGCCTCAAATCATATTGGTAAGTAGCCAAAACAGGATTCAAAAATCAAACTTCCCTCTTAACTGCCAAACGTAAATGCGAACCAGAAACTATAAAGTGACAGATAAATGTAAGCATTGCATCTTAGAAGATACAATAGTAATAATAATTATAATAAGTAGACACGTGTTCCAATCTACAATTTTGACTTCATTTTCAAAACCTAAAAATTTGTTTTAGCCAGGTTTTATTTTATTTTATTTTTTTGTGAGGAAGATCAGCCCTGAGCTAACATCTGCCAATCCTCCTCTATTTGCTGAGGAAGATTGGCCCTGGGCAAACATCTGTGCCCATCTTCCTCTACTTTATATGGGACGCCGCCACAGCACGGCCTGACAAGTGGTGCGTTGGTGCACACCCGGGATCCACACTGGCCAATGCCAGGCTGCCGCAGCGGAGCGCGTGGACTTAACCGCTACGCCACTGGGCCAGCCCCAATTTTAGCCATGTTTTATAGCTGGATCTGAAACATGCAAAATGTAAGATGTGTGAAATTTAAATTTATATGTGTATAAAATGACACTGAAAATTAATGATTTATTCATAAAAATCAGCATTAAAAAAATCAGCAGATCCAGTAAATAATGACACTATCAACCCTGCTTACATTTTTAAAATATAAACAGACAATTCCTAAATATATTAACTGTTAATAGGAAAAGTAAAACAAAGTAAATATCTTTTAATAATTGTAAGTTTAGAGATAGATTATGCCATTTCCATGAGCAATTGTTAAATACGTTTTATTTTCCAGAAGGAAATTTTGAATTACTTTTTGAGAAACTCTTCTTTTTAAGTCATCTATTTCTACAGTGATTTACTGATGCCTTAGAATACGACGCAGGTTTAGTGTAATCAAACAGCACTGAAAACTGTAACCATTTTACACGTATAATTTACTTACATATTTACATATATATGTAAGTACATTTCTATTTTCTTTTTGTGTGTCCATACTAGTGCAGTTTCTCCTAGCTAATTCCTAATGAAAAACCACTAGGGGGTGACCAAGCATCATTTCTTTTTCTTCTCTTGCTCTGGTCACTAATATTTAGATGATATTAATATTGTACAAATGTTTTACTATAAATTAACTCATTGGTTTTCCTGAAGATTTTCCAAGATACTAGAAATGTTTGAACAAAATTGTATCCAATACAAATTAGTCTCAAAAAATTTAAGTATTTCTAAATTCCCCATTTTGTTTAGTCTTAAAGCATTTGATTAAGCAGTTGCAATCCTCTTAAAATCTGAATAAAGGTCAAATGTAAACCATGAATTGTTTACTCCACCAGAAGTGAATTTTTTATTCCTTCTGAGACTACATATCACATAAGCTAACAACAAGTTTGAAAATCAAATATGTAATCTGAAAGCAATGAATCTTAGGAGCATTTCCTAGCATTTGAAAAATTATATGTTAACATAAAGATGATAGACTATAACAAACGGTAAGTCTATTTTGAGAAAAGTAGTCAATTGTTTGGCATACAGTTCAATTTTTGTTTTATTCTATTTTTTCCTGAAATTTATTTTGAGAAAATTTAATAAAATATATACTAGTAATCACAAACAGAAAAATTATAATAGTCTTTATTTAAAAAAGAAATAGTTTTAATAGTTTTAACTCTCAAAGGTCGGAAGCTTAATAAGAAATTTGGGAAAACACAAATTATTTATTGACGTTTCTGAAACTATGAGCAACTATACAATAAAGAAGTCTCATTTACAAAAATGGAATGGATGTTTATCACTTAAATCAATGACAACAGAAAGAAAAGTGGTTAAAAAAAGTACTTACCTGTCAATTCTCCAGCCTTTGGACCATGAAGCAGGCTATTATAAACAAGCGAGTCAATGCCATCCTCTTATTTTCCAGACAGAATGTGCTGCTGGAGGCAAACTTCAGAAAAGTGAAATTGGGCTCTGTCATTTGCTAATTGTGTGACCTTGAGAAAACTAGTTAGCCTCTCTAAGCCACAGTTAGGAGAATAAATAGTTCCTATCTTACAGGATTGCTCAGTGGATTAGCTGAGATACTGTATAGGATGCATTAAGCAGCATGCCTGGCACAGAGCTCCCACTCAGTAAGTGAGGAATTTTATTACACGAGAAATTGCATCTTGGTGAGCCGGCTGGACAAAATACATCATCTTCACCGTACGCCTACCATTGTCTCACAGACAGATTAGTTACTGTTATATAGCACTCCCTCCTCTCTTAGCTTTCATATTCCCCCTGACAGATTCCTCAAAACACTCCATTTCAAGGATTTTCGATGTCTAATTTAATTTAACAAATATTTTTGGAATCATAAAATAGAATTGTAATGATTATAAATCCATGCTTAGGGCCGGCCGCTATTCTGGATTCAATGAGGGGCTGAAATAAAATATAGAAACAAGGGCTCTGTCCTGAGAGATGAGAGGAGAGTGTGCTAGAGAAATGGATGGGAGGGGAAGGGAGGGGAAGATAGGAGAGGGAGGAGAGGAAATTAAATTTCTGTTGTTTTAAGCCACCCGGTTTGTGGTAATTTTTTCCCGCAGCCCTAAGAAATTAACACAGAGAGACTTCCTTTCAAATGATCCCAGTTACCGAGAAAGAATATGTAATGACTATAGCTAGGAAACTGAAAGATTTTTATGTATGAAATGTGTCCTGAGTAACGCAAAATTTCGCAGTTGGATAGAGATGGCCTAATTGAAGCATCAGTGACAATTGAGTTTTCCAAAGTGCTCCTAGATTTTCTTTGGTTTTATTCTTATGTCCACTGTTGGTGCTACAGAACAGGTGAAACTGTGTCTTAATTTCACAATTTAAGGGACCGATTTCTTCACCTGGTTTTTCTCACAGGTCCATCACATTTCTAACAGATACATTAGTCCTGGCTCCCTCTTCCCACAGATGCAGAGGTGGTACGACATGTGTTTCCTGGTGAACTTTTGATGCTATGCTTATCACTGCTGTGTACTGAAAATACAGAGTACTGTTTTGAGTTATCACTTAATTTCAAGAAAAAATAGAAATCGAAGTTTACATGAGTCTAATAATGTGCCAGGCATTCTGTTAGGTATGTGCACGTATTATTTGATTTAATCTTCACAATAACCTTTTGAAGAACTATTACTACCACTTACAGATAGAGAAACTGAAACTAACGAAGTTGTCAAAAGTCATTGGAGCTAGGAGATGGGATTATGATTCTAACATGAATCCTAGTCAGATTTAATGTTGGAATTTAATCAAAATAGCTTTTTTAAGTAGATAATCTGCCCTAACTTAACAGTTTGGTTCAGTTGAGGTATTACTAATAATACTTGAGATTGGCTTTATACTGCCTGATGTAGCAATAAAGGTAGGACTTTAACAAGATGTTTTTGATGGGAGCAAAACCTACCCAGAGCTGTTCCTTCCATAAACGGCTACAGATTACTACTAGAATCACAAAACGTTGATGTTTTTAGATGGAATGGGTTCTAGAGTTAGTATAATATCCCTGTTTTATGAAAGAAGACACTGGAGGCAGAGATGTTCCTTGATTTGCTCAAGGATTACATGGCTAGTTAGTGTTGGAACTTGACCTAGAAGTAATGGATTCAAAAGGAACAAGATCATTATTGTTGAATCTCTTGGCACACATTTAAGTAAAGTCCAAACTACTATGGAAGGAATCTTGCATTTACAAAGAAATTTTTATTAAATTTTTATAAAATAATATTTGAATTACAGTGGAAAAGCACGTGTACCAAGAGACTCCAAAAATTTTATCAAGTAGAAGTTATTCACATGGTTTTGTTTCATCTTCAGATCTACTGCGACGATTTAAAAAATGCATTCTTAATTCCAACATTTTGTCAAATGGTCAGCCAGTTCTGTTATATTTCTTAAAGAAATAGTAAGTTCATCTTTGACCTAATCTCTGCCTGCTTCCTGGTTATTGCTATTCTAATTAATGAAATAAATAAATAAAACACAAACTGGCATTTTGGTTTTTTGTCATAATTTTTAAAAATTTATATGCAAACTACATATTTTTTGTTTGTTTTATTAGTGTACATTTCTTTGGGTTTTAACACATGTATAGATTCATATCACCACCATAACAATCAGGATATAGAACATTTCCCTCATCACAAAATACTCCTGTGTGCCCTTTATAGTCATACACTATTTCCCACCACCCTTACCGGTTAGCAACCACTAATCCATTCTCTGTCCCCGTAGGCTTGCCTTTTCTATGTCATATAAATGAAATAACATAGAATGTAACATTTTAAGACTGGCTTCTTTCACTCAGCATAATGCCTTTGAGATTCATTTATGTTGTTGAGTGTATCAATAGTTCCTTTGTATTGCTGAATAGTATTCCATTGCATGGATGTGCCACAGTTTATCTATTCAACTGTTGAGGGACTTTTGAATTGTTTCCAGTTTTTGGCAATTATGATAAAACTACTACAAAATTCATGTGCAGGGCTTTGTGTGAACATAAGTTTTCATCTATCTAGGATAAATACTTAGGAATGGAATTGCTAGGTCAAATGGTTAAGTCTACATTTAACATTATAAAAGACTGCCAAACTGTTTTCCAGAGTGGCCTTGGCGATTTACATTCACCTCAACAAAATATGAGACTTCCAGTTGCTTTGCATCCTTGCCAGCCCTTGATATTGTCTGTGTGTCTGCTTTGTCTTAGTCATTCTAAGTGTATAATGGTGTTAGCGGCATCTCACTGTGGTTTTATTTTGCATTTGCCCCATGGGCTATTCAATAATGTGTTGTTTAATTCCCAACTATGGGGAGGAGGGGTTCCATATATCTTTTTTTATTGATCTCTAATTTAATCTCATTATAGTCAGAGATACACTGATGATTTCAATTCTTTTAAACTTCTGAATATTATCATCTATCTCGGTGAATGTTTCATGTACCTTAAAATAATTTGTATTTCTGCTATTGTGGAGTGTCTACAAATGCCAATTAATTATAGTTGGTTGATTCAATTTATTAATTGTTCAATTTAAATATTTTTGATGATTGTTTTGTCTACTTGTTCTATTAATTACCAAGAGAAGAACGTTGAAATCTCCAACTCTAATTTTGAATTTCTCTATTTCTCCTTTCAGTTCTATCAGCATTTGCTTCATGCATTTTGAAGCTCTGTTAGTTATATAATCTAATTTTTGTCCTCTTAGTGTCTTCTTTAAATGTCTTCTTTTAATATTTATGTAATGTCACTCTTAATTCCTTGTAATTTTCCTTGCTGTGAAGTCTACTTTGCCTGTTATTAATGTAGTGCTCAAGCTTTCTTGTGATTAGTGTTTGCATGGTTCATCTTTTCCATCCTTTTACTTTTAAATTACCAACCAATATATTTAAAGTGGATTTCTTGTAAGCAGCATATAGTTGGTTCTCTTTTTTAAATTAATTTTAAGTCCATCTTCTAAGTGTGTGTTGAAGCCATTACATTTAATGTAATTATGATATGTTGGGTTATGTCTACTGTTTTATTATTTGTTTACTGTTTGTCCCCTCTGTTGTTTTTTCCTCTGTTTTTCATTTCCTGCTTTCTTTTGGATTATTTGAATATTTTTTAGTAATCCATTTTAATTTATTGGATTTGACCATAACTGTTTGCCGTTATTAGTTGTTGATCCAGGGATGATAATGTGCATACTTAGCTTTTTACATTATACTTAAAATTAATATTTTACCACTTTCAAGTGGAATACAGAAATCTTACCACTACAGAGATCCCTTTATGCTCCCCCTTTTATGTTGTGATTGTCATATGTATTACATCTGCAAGCATTAAAAATCCTGTCATAATTTTTGTTCTTAATCATCATACATATTTTAAAGAAATTAAGAGGAGAAAGTTACTCCATTATATTTACCTAGATATTTACCGTATCTGTTGCTTTTCCTGCATTCCTGACTTTCCAATTTTCCCTCTGATATCTTTTCTGTCCACCTGAAAAATGTCCTTTAGCATCTGTTTTAGAGCAGGTCTGCTGGCAACAAATTCTCTTAGTTTTCCCATATCTATGAATATTTCTATTTTTGATTTGTTCTTGAATAAGAATATTTTTGCTAAGGATGGAATTTTAGGTTGACAGGTCATTTCTTTCAGCACTTTAAAATTGTTTTTCTACTGCCTTGTGACTTCCATGGTTTCTGATGAGAAATCCACAGTCATTCAAATCATTATTCCTCTATATGTAGTTCGTCTTTTTCTTTGACTTCTTTTAAGATTCTTTCTTCGTCTGGTTGTCAGCAGTTTGATTAGGATTTATTTTGTTTTTCTCTTCTAAAATGTCGATTTGATTCTTTTCTATAGCTTCTATTTCTCTACTGAGACTCTCTATTTTTCTTTTCAATGGTACTTTCCCTTATCTCTTGGAGCATTGTTACAGTAGCTGCTTTAAAGTCTTTGAGTTTTTCAACATCTGGTCATCTCAAAGCTGGTATCTGTTGAATAACTTTTCCCTTGCAATTTCTTGAGATTTCCCTGTGCTTTTTACGTTGAGTAACCTTGGCTTTAGTCTCCACCTCTACCACGCACTTCCTGTGACTGAGTCTGCCTCCAGAACCAAGTGGCAAGAGGAGAGAGAGAAAAAACAATAGCAATGGGGATTCTCTCCTCACTCCTCCAACCACAGTCCCTCTAGTCAGAGAGAAGGATTCCCCTCCTTCAGAGATGAGGTGCTTTCCTGGCCTCTGCTACTGTCCCACCACCATGGGCCTGTGGCTTTAGGACTGGAGCTCGCCTGATGACGGGACTAGGAGAGAAAAGATCCAGTGGATTCCCCTACTCTGTCTGTTCCGTGAACATTCCCCTTCTCACTCCTCAAACCAGAAAGAAGTGCTTTTTTGTCCATGCTGGAGTGCAGTTCTGAGATTTGGGCTGCCTTTGACTTCAGGCTGGGACAAGAAACTGACTGCCAAATTGCTTATACTCCAAGTAGTGCCTCTCTTTCCCAATCTCCGTGCTACCACTCACTTTTCAGAGGCTTCAGATAGTTGTTTCCTACCTTCAGTACAGGGATTTTAGCCACATTCAGTGGGAAATTCAGGGTAGAATGTCCTTACTCCATCTTAACCAGTACTGGAGGTTCTTCACAATGTTTTAAATCAGAATAAAACTACTTGTTAAGAAACATGATTATGTATTATACATTAAATTTTATGAATAAATATGACACATTTTTGCTGCTTTAAAATATTCTATAGAGGCTAAAAACTTACCAGTTACAAAACATTAGTAAAGATTGTGAATTATGTTAGCTAACAATTGAAGTATCTGTAAATAAATCTGTGAGATAATACAGAACAAAATGTGGCTTAACACAAGTTCATAATTCCAGCTAACATTTGTTAATGCTTTACTATGTACTAAGTGCTTCCCCTGAACTTCCACATTTAATCTTCACAGTGACCTTGTGAATTAGCTACTATTATCCACATTTCACAAGTGTTGAATGGGGGCCTCAGAGGAGCTCAATCCATTTTTCAAGGAAACAAAGGGTACAAATCCAGGTTTGTCGTGCAGGGGTGGATTGGCAAACTTTTTCTTAAAGACCTAGATAGTAAATATTTTAGGCTTTGTGGAACATGCAGTCTCTGTTGTAAATACTCCACCATTGTAGGAGAAAAGCAGCCATTTGTAAATAAATGTGGATGGCCGTGTTCCAATAAAACTTTATTTACAAAAACAGGTAGCTGGTCCCTGGACTGTAGTTTGCCAACCCTTGTTCTAGAGGTCAGAAGTCTCACTACTCTGCACTACCTCTTTTCCCTACACAAATCACCTTTCTTCCACCCATACCTGTAACTTGACCTCATTTTCCTTGACAAAAAATAACTAGAATCAGTTGTGATTATATTATTATGTCATTAGAAATATGTACTTTTTAAAGTCAGAATACGTTTTCTAAATTTGAAATTTCTGTCATTGTTTGTTTTTGTTGTTGTTGCCTTTCGCTGTTTATTTTTGTTACATCAGTCCTATAATTTACTGAACAAGATGAATTTCCAGCCAGTTGAATACCTCTGTAGAAAAACACAGCCAGCCAGAAAATATTATCCAGGAATTGTCACTCACTCTATTCCCTTCCGAAATTTCAGCAACAGCTTCTTAACATCAGTACAAAGTTATGTTGGAAGCTGGTGTTGAGCAAACAGTCAAATAGAATTTCTGCCTTGAGAAGTTGAGAAATGGCAAAGGGAATTGAGGGATTGAGAAATGGTAAAGACAATTTAGAGCAGAGACAACAAAGTGAATTCAATATTTCTTTTCCCAGAAAAAAAAAAGCGTGAAACATTTGACTCAATCCTTCTAAAGTTTTTCTAAATCCTATTATTTTCAATGGGTGTTCATATGTAATTCTATCAATTTATAGATTTTCAGTGTCCTAGGATTCATAAAATATATTAAACTCTATCATATTAGTCTGTGTCTCCTGTGTTTACCCTTTTACTTGGAAAACATGATGTTAAATTTCATTCAATTTTATATCCCATAGTCCTACAAGTTAGGGTAAAAAGTCCTGACTGGGTAATTTTTACCCTGACTAGGGTAAAAGATGACTCTGCTGTTTTAAGAGTGAACCATTAGATTGAGATGTAAAATGTCCTGAAAATCAATTGGACACTTTGAAAGTTCTATCTGAATATATCTAAAACAATCAAGAGGAGATACTTATCTTTTCATTTTTAAAATCTTAAGGTGATTTAATTTAAAATAGAAATCTACAATGATAAAAAAATGCTATTAATTTATGATCTGGCTCGGATATCTGTTTTAATTTCACCTGTGTAGTAAAAACTGTTATTTCAAACCAAAATTTAATCGCTGCTTTGCACCCAAATTGGAGAGGCTCGTAGAAGAGTCTTCAACTACATCTTTCATATTTTAGTTTCTAAATATCATGATCAAAACTTGATTACTGTAATTTCACTGTGGATACTGTGATTTCAGTGTCTTATTCTTAAGGTTATGCTTTCACAGATCTACTAAACATGCAGATGTTTATGGGAATGGCGTGTAGGGAATGAAAGAAGAGAGTCTGACTTCTACATCAGGATCATCATGGAGCACGGGGAAGAGACCGAGCAGCAGAGGTAAAGCTGATAACTCAGCAGGGCCATGTCTTGGGAGTCAGAGATGACCAAGAGAATATAAAATCTGTAAACTGGCAAAAAGTCTTGGACTTCCCACAGAAAAGAGTGTTCAATTTAAATAAACTCCCACAGGACAGAGTGACCTCAAATAGGTCACTTCCGTTCTAGAGTTGAGTAAACGCTGTGATGCTGCTGCAATTTTTAGCCAGACTTCACAGGATTACAGGGCAAAGTGCTCATTATTAAGCTGGAACACAAGAAATAATTTTGTAATTTCTTTCTGTTGTTGTCTCCAAGGAAGAACTATACAGTGTTTGTTATGAAGATGTTTCACTCTATGTAAAGAAAACAAACAAAAATTCCAACAAAATCATAGAATGTTCCTTTCCATTTTTGCACTTCTAAGGTCCATTTGTAAAGGATAAATCATTTAAACCTCATCTTTAATTTCAAAATAAACTGTACTTTACTTTAAATTTCTTGTCTACATTGGTACCTCCAGGATATCTTTGAAAATAAAAATAGTAAAAAGAGTATTTGACACCCCTAGTATTTAGATTTCATATGTGTATGCTATATACCCCAATACGGACCCAGTCATGTTCACTTTCTTACTATGTGGAAATAGAAAGTATAAACCCCACATTTGTTATTTCAACTCTGGCTGCAAAAATATATCTGATGCCAGATTCTGCAAGCCTCAGTTAGGAATTTAATGACGAATCTTGAAAGAATGAGACTATTGCCTTATACGTTTTTGAACAAACAGAGCCTTGAACTAACCATTATATTGTGCTAGATAGATAACAGTTTGTTGGATATTTATAATTCCAAATCAAAAAATTTAGATTATGTCTATTTTAATCTGTATCTTTTTACCATAAAATTTTATCTGTTTATTTGCTAAGAAAGCCAAAGTGCTTTCATAAAACAGTGAAAATGCTGTTTATAGTTCTAAGGAATTTTCACTTGTAACTTTTAGGCAATGACTATTTGTTATGGGAAACTATATTTGTTTTGGAAATGTGTTCACTTAATGTTGAATCCTATGTCATAAAAGGTGATTAAACTTACTAATTTTGTGATAATTAACTCAGTAAGACTTATTACCTTTATTCTGTAATTTCCCATATATAAATGTTTTGACTTGGTAGTTAGTAAGCATCAAACTCTTAGTTCTTCATATCTTGCTACAGAAATATCTGTAAAAAACACGACTTTAACAATTAATTTCTAAAAAGCAACACAAATTTAAATTATTTTTGACAAATATATCTCATGTATTATTGAAAATACCATATTAGCTTTATTTTCCGTTTTGTAAAATTTCTCATTATAAATAACCTAATGTATATTTCTGTTTCAAATGAACTTCTTTGCCTATTTCCTTATTTCTCCCATTAGAATTTCCATTCTTTTAATCATCCACACCAGTCCTCTTAATTTTCTAATTTGCTTTCAATTCTCATGTCGCACTATAAATTGCTTTTTAATTCAGTTTTAGGATAAAATTTCCTGAAGAATCAGAATACTTCCTAATATCTGATAAAGAGATCTTGTGATTCAGTTTTTTTCTTCCCAGTTGGGGTAACCTTAACTGCCAGAGAGCCATGGCGTTATAGTTGATCTTCAATTAGTATAGCGATTTTATCTTAGTTTGAGTAAAAGTGGCAGATGAATATTCAACAAATATCTATTGAGCATACATTATATGTGGTTGATTAAACCTAGATTTTATTATAATTTTGTTTCCACATCTGTGATTTTCAATGGTAAGATTATATTTTAATGATGTTATTAGAAGTTGCCTGAAATACTTTTGCAAGTAGATAATTGCATAAAAACAACATGAAAAAAAATGCCTCTGACCCATTGACAAGTCTTGTGAATTCTTTTTTTGAAACATTTATTATACCCTTTTTGAATTATGCGGTTATCCTAAGGGTGGGCACGCTATACCTCACTCTGTCATCTTTTGTACACACATTCTGTTTGGGTGACATTTAATAGTAAGAGAAGTCATTGTAAATTACAGTGCCATATACATTGTATGTTACTTTTTAATGTTCCAATAGTATGTCTAAATAAATGCTGCTGTGGACTGAATTGTATCCCCCCACCCCTAAACTCGTATGTTGAAGCCCTAGCACCCAATGTGACTGTATTTGGATAATTAAGGTTAAATGAAGTCAGAAGGGGGTCCTACTCCAATAGAATTAGTGGCCTTATAATAAGAGGAAGAGAGAGGGAGATTATTCTCTTTCCATTAGGTAAGAATCCAGCAAATAGCTGGACTGTCAGCAAGCAGGAAGAGTGTCTTCACCAGAACTTGACCCTGCTGCCACCTGATCTCAGAATTCCAGCCTCTAGAAATGTGACAAAATACGTTTCTGTTGTAAGCCACCCAATCTATGATATTTTGTGATAGCAGCCCAAGCTGACTAAAACAATGCTTATGCCATGGAGCCCAACCAAGCTTTATGATAGTTCTACAATGGAGGTATCGGACATTGGCCCAACCAATAATGAAGTAGCACTTTCTTTCACATTTTGCTACTACTTTTCATGGATAATCTACGTAAGGTGTCCCACTGGTGGCTGGAGTAATTGGCAAGGGAAGATTCACATACTTGTGTCCTGGGGAATGATAATATCAAATATTACAAAACCACACTCTAACCACAACGCTGTTACCAACAATAAGCCAGACCATCATCGTGTTAGGCTTGGGTCATTTCAGTGACCTTCCAAAAGATCACCCTGCTGACTGTCTGCACCAGGTATAGTCATCTTAAATTATATATATATATATATATATTATATATATAAATATATATATATTTAAATTATATTATTACATCTTAAATTATATATATATATATATAAATATATATATATATATTTGTGTGTGTGTGTGAGAGGAAAATTAGCCCTGAGCTAACACCTGTTGCCAATCCTCCTGTTTTTGCTGAGGAAGATTGGCCCTGGGCTAACATCCACCCCATCTTCCTCTACTTTATATGTGGGATGCTTGTCATAGTATGGCTTGATAAGCGGTGCATGGGTCATCGCCCGGGATCCGAACCCATGAACCCCGGGCCACCAAGGCACAGTGTGCAAACTTAACCACTATGCTACCGAGCCAACCCTTAAATTATATTTGTATAAAAATGTTTCACCCTGTTTAAAAATTATCAAGATCCTTTATTGTCTATGAAATAAATTTTAATCTGAAAGCCTAGCACTCACGATCCTCTGTAATCTGGGCCTACTTTTAATTTCCCACATACAATAAATGCTCAGTAATACTCGTATAATTAATTTTCTGTCTTCAATATGTTCTCATTCTCCCTTGAACTTCCCATTATGATTCCTGTTTTTTTGACCTTGGTATATCCTGCGATCAACCCCCTACCCAAAATGTCTGTCATAATCCTACACATCTTAAGAGGACAAATACAAAATCCATTTCCTATAAAACTTTCCCAATTCCAAACCATGTGGACATTTTTCCCTGTAACTCCTCTGCCTCTTTTGACTTGAACGTTTCATTCTAGCATTGTATGCACTGTGTGTGTGAGCATGTATTACCAGCATTTTTTATATCTTATTACCCGATCTAAATAGTAAACTTCAGTAGGGCTTCCATTCTTATTACCCAGTCTTCTTCTTTAATCCTTCCCTGGAAACTCAGCCTGAAATACTCTCTCTACTTTGGCTATTTAGCACTTATTTTCTATAGCCTTCATTTGTCTCTTAATTATACCCAGTATTGTATTTATTTGCTATTCGTCATGTATTATTATTATATTCGTCACATGTTCTTGCTCAATTAACTAGATTTTTAGTTCCTTGAGGTCACAGGCTTTTATTCTTACAATATCTAGAACTGAACTATCTGCATATAAAGAGACACAAAATTATAGCCTGAAGGGCAAAAGACAAGAAGTCAGAAGACCTGAGTTCCAGTCCTTGGTTTAGTCAACTAAGCATCCATGTTGGGCAGTCTTTTAACAAGCCTTTCGAGGTCTTTTTAGAGTAAAGTTGTGGTGGGATAACGTTAAGATCTTGTAAAGATTTATTTTTTGAAATTGGGCCATAGTTTGCCTCTTTCTACAGTGTTCAAATTGATACACAAAGAGATGAAGTATCTATCTCTGAAAAGAGGATGGGAACAAAGGAGACCTCCAACCACTGGAAGCAGCCAATGGGGTATTTGAATAAGGGCAAAGGTTATCTAAGGATTATAAATTCTTTCAGAGAATATTCTTGGTTTTACCTAGGAGTTGGTTACCCAAATGCCAGGGGAATCATAGTGTATTAATCAGCATTCTCCAAAAAAACAGAATCTATAGGATATGTATATATTCTGTTAGTTTTACATATATATATATATAGAGAGAGAGAGAGAGAGAGAGAGAGAGAGAGAGCGAGAGAGAGAGAGAGAGAGAGATTTATTTTAAGCAATTGGCTCATGTGATTATGGAAACTTGGCAAGTTCAAAATCTGCAGGCTTAGACCATTAGACTGAAGACCCAAGGTAGAATTACAGTTAGAGTTCAAAGCATTCTGTTGGCAGAATTCCTTCTTGCTCATGGGAGGTCATTCTTTGTTCTATTAAGGCCTTCAACTGATTGGATGAAGGCCACCCACATTATGGAGGGCAATCTGTTTTACTCAAAGTCACCAATTTAAGTGTTGAACTCATCCAGAAAACACCTTCACAGAAATATCTAGAATAATATTTGACTAAATATCTGGACACTGTAGCTTAGTCAAATTGACACATAAAATTAACCATCACACATAGATTCTGTCATTGAGGGAAATACAGAATAATTCAGATGGCTTGCTTTAATTTCTTTCCGTAGACAGTTTATCATTCCTCTCTTTCATAATCTGAAATTTGAGACAGCAGGAATCTAATGCCTTCCATTCTGTCATTCTCAACAGACTCAGTGTCCTTATTTAGAAAAAGCCATTATGCTACAGTATATGGACTCAAATTAAAGAATTCATTTTTATATTCCAACCCTGCCACTTACTCACTATAACTTTGAAAAAGTCATTTAGTCTTACTGAATCTCAGTTTCTTCAGCATGAAAATGGGAAGAATAACACCTATCTCACAGGTAGGTTATGAGGATCACATGAGACTACATGGGAAATGATACCCATAGTAACATATTAATCATAACCATTATGCGTTAAATAAAACCTCTCTGCCTACCTAAAAAATCTATTTTTAAGTCCACACTATTCACTCATATCTATTCAGTCATTTAGTAAATATTTAGTGAAACAATTGACTGAAGTATTAAAGTAAGTTTCTCAAAAACAACAATGCCCTATGAAAATGTACAGAATTATCGAAAGCAGTGAATAAATAGATGATATTCTGTATAGTTATTATCAACTCAAGTACAGCTGGGTACGAGATGGACTTTTTTTTTTTATTGATGTTTTAATAGTTTATAACATTGTGAAATTTTTGGTTGTACATTTTTGTTTGTCCATCGCCATATATATGTCTCCCTTCACCCCTTGTGCCCATATCCTACCCCCATTGCCCCTGGTAACCACAGTACAGTTTTCTCTGTCCATGTGTTGGTTTATAGTCCACATATGAGTGAGATCGTAGTTTTTGTTCTTCTCTTTCTGGCTTATTTCACTTAACATAATACCCTCCAGGCCCATCCATGTTGTTGCAAATGAGATGATTTTGTCTTTTTTTATGGCTGAGTAGTATTCCATTGTGTATATGTACCACATCTTCTTGATCCAATCATCAGTCGAGGGACACTTGGGTTGCTTCCACTTCTTGGCTATAGTGAATAATGCTGCAATGAACATAGGGGTACATAAGCCTCTTTGGATTGTTGATTTCAGATTCGTTGGATAGATTCCTAGTAGTGGGATAGCTGGATCATAGGGTATTTCTATTTTTAATTCTTTGAGGAATCTCCATACCGTTTTCCATAGAGGCTGCACCAGTTTGCATTCCCACCAGCTGTGTATGAGGCTTCCTGTTTCTCCACATCCTCTCCAACACTTGTTTTTTGTCTTGGTGATTATAGCCATTCTAATGGGCGTGAGGTGATATCTTAGTGTTGTTTTGATTTGCATTTCTCTGATGATTAGTGATGTTGAACATCTTTTCATGTGCCTATTGGTCATCTGTATATCTTCTTTGGAGAAGTGTCTGTTCATTTCCTCTGCCCATTTTTTGACCGGGTTGTTTGTTTTTTTTGTTGTTCAGTTGTGTGAGTTCTTTATATATTATGGAGATTAACCCCTTGTCAGATATATGTTTTGCAAATATTTTCTCCCAGCTGGTGGGTTGTCTGTTCATCTTGATTCTGGTTTCATTTGTCTTATAGAAGCTCTTTAATCTGATAAAGTCCCACTTGCTTATTTTTTATTTAGTTTCTCTAGTCTGGGTAGGCATGTCATCCGAAGAGATTCCTTTATGCCCAATGTCAAATAGTGTGTTGCCTATATTTTCTTCTATGAGTTTTATAGTTTCAGGTCTCACCTTCAGGTCTTTGATCCATTTTGAGTTAATTTTTGTGAATGGCAATAGCAGATGTTCCACTTTCATTCTTTTGCATGTGGCTGTCCAGTTTTCCCAACACCATTTATTGAAGAGACTTTCCTTTCTCCATTGTGTGTTCTTAGCACCTTTGTCGAAAATTAGCTATCCGTATATGTGTGGTTTTCTTTCTAGGCTTTCAATTCTGTTCCATTGATCTGTGTGTCTGTTTTTGTACCAGTACCATGCTGTTTTGATCACTATTGCTTTGTAGTATGTTTTGAAGTCAGGGATTGTGATGCCTCCTGCTTTGTTCTTTTTCCTTAGGATTGCTCTAGATATTTGGGGTCTTTTGTTGCCCCATATGAATTCTAGTATTCTTTTTTCTATTTCCATGAAGAATGTCATTGGGATTCTGATTGGGATTGCATTGAGTCTGTAGAATGCTTTAGGTAGTATGGACATTTTAACTATGTTTATTCTTCCAATCCACGTGCATGGGATGCCTTTCCATTTCTTTATGTCATCATTGATTTCTTTCAACAATGTCTTGTAGTTTTCGTTGTATAGGTCTTTCACCTCCTTGGTAAGATTTATCCCTAGATATTTTATTCTTTTTGATGTAATTGTAAATGGTATTATCTTTTTGAGCTCTCTTTCTGTTAGTTCGTTATTAGCGTACAGAAAGGCAACTGATTTTTGTAGATTGATTTTGTACCCTGCGACTTTGCTGTAGTTGATTATTTCTAATAGTCTTCCAATGGATTCTTTAGGGTTTTCTATATATAAAATCATGTCACCTGCAAATAGTGAGAGTTTCACTTCTTCGTTGCCTATTTGGATTCCTTTTATTCCTTTTTCTTGCCTAATTACTCTGGCCAAAACCTCCAGTACTATGTTGAGCAAGAGTGGTGAGAATGGGCAGCCTTGTCTTGTTCCTGTTCTCAGAGGAATGGCTTTTAGCCTTTCCCCATTGAGTATGATATTGACTGTGGGTTTGTCATAAATAGCCTTTATTATGTTGAGGTACTTTCCTTCTATACCCATTTTGTTGAGAGTTTTTATCATAAACGGATGTTGTATCTTGTCAAATGCCTTCTCTGCGTCTATTGAGATGACCAAGTGGTTTTTATTCTTTGTTTTGTTGATGTGGTGTATCACGTTGATTGATTTGCAGATGTTGAACCATCCCTGCATCCCTGGTATAAATCCCACTGGATCATGGTGTATGATCTTTTTAATGTATTGTTGTATTCGGTTTGCCAATATTTTGTTGAGGACTTTTGCATCTATGTTCATCAGCGATATTGGCCTGTAATTTTCCTTCTTTGTGTTGTCTTTGTCTGGCTTTGGTATCAGGGTGATGTTGGCCTCCTAGAATGAGTTAGGAAGTGTTCCATCTTTCTCTAATTTTTGGAATAGTTTGACAAGGATGGGTATTAAATCTTCTTTGAATGTTTGGCAAAATTCACCACAGAAGCCGTCTGGTCCTGAACTTTTATTTTTTGGGAGGTTTTTGATTACTATTTCAATCTCTTTACTTGTGATTAGTCTATTCAGATTCTCTATTTCTTCTAGGTTCAGTTTCAGGTGGTTGTATGAGTCTGAGAATTTATCCATTTCTTCTAGATTGTCCAATTTTTTGGCATATAATTTCTCATAGTATTCTTTTATAATCCTTTGTATTTCCATGGTATCCCTTGTAATTTCTCCTCTTTCATTTCTAATTTTATTTATTTGAGCCTTTTCTCTTTTTTTCTTAGTAAGTCTGGCTAAAGGTTTGTCAATTTAGTTTGTCTTCTCAAAGAACCAACTCTTTGTTTCATTAATGCTTTCTACTGTTTTTTGGTGTCAATTTCATTTATTTCTGCTCTGATTTTTATTATTTCTCTCCTTCTGCTGACTTTGGGCTTTGTTTGTTCTTCTTTTTCTAGTTCTGTTAGGTGTAATTTAAGGTTGCTTATTTGGGCTTTTTCTTGTTTGTTAAGGTGGGCTTGTATCGCTATAAGTTTCCCTCTCGGGACCACTTTTGTTGCATCCCATATAATTTGCTATGGCATATTTTCATTTTTGTTTGTTTCCAGATATTTTTTGATTTCTCTGTTAATTTCATCAATGATCCATTGGTTGTTCAGTAGCATGTTGTTTAATCTCTGCATTTTTGTCACTCTCCCCGTTTTTTTCTCGTGGTTGATTTCCTGTTTCATAGCATTACAGTCTGAAAAGATGACAAGATGGACTTTTAGCTTCTAATAACGTATTAAGTCATTAAATTGTTACTACTATCTAACTATAAAAGGATCTAACATCAGGTTTCCTTGAAGCAGAGACTGAGATGGAGATTCTTGTGGAAGTGATTTGTTCGAGATGACTCCTCTTGGGGAGTAGGGAAGAAGAAAGGTAAGTGAGGATGTGATCTTATCTAAAGACTGGCTTCAGCCCAGCTTGAGTCAAAGGCTAGTCTGCTGTGCAGAGTTAGTGGGTCACTGGCTGTGGGCTGCCCTCCTGATGATGCGGGCCATAACCTCACAGGTATGGCAGTACTCTTCATAAGGAGGGCAACTCTTTAGAGAAAGAAATATCTAAGGATTATCAGTCGATATTCTCAACAGCTGAAGCTGGGTGCACCTTCCAGTAAAGGCGATTTGAGAATGCAACAACGACCTCCACTACAAAGGGTCATTGATGTTCGTAATAATAACAGAGGCACTGCAAAGGTGTTAAGAGCTCTCTGAATTCTCAAAAACTGACTGACATCCACTATAGTCTTTTACAGCATTCAAATTCTTTGAAAACTGGAGTTCCTTGAATTACCCATAAATTAAGTTCCTATGAATACTAATATTTTATTATCTGGAATTTCTCTTTCTTACAAAAGCATAAACTTTATTATGTTTTGAAAACACAGCTAGAGGAGATTCTTATTTCTATTTTGTCGATTATCTGTTGCCTGCTAAGAAACATAAATGTACATAGGCTTCAGCAACTCTGTTTCTTGGAAACGGCAAGCAAACAATTGTTGGATTCATACGATAACATCAGACAGATAATATACCAAATTTATACTTTTGGTATATATTCTAAGTAAGAAGTAAGTAAATAGAATGGTAAACTTTCAATGTAAAACTGTAAACAAGCAACTTTTCTAGAAAGATGGGTTTGTAAATGTGGGCATTTGTATAAATAGTTAATGTCAGATAATTCTAATAATGTGTATCCACAATGAAAATTAAAGCTTTAGTTTTTCACTTTTACCTGTTTGTTCTTAAGGCAAAACCAAGTAATCAATTACATTCATAATTAGCATGTGTTTATAGAGTGAATTCTCATATAGCTGTTTCCATTAAAAGGCAGCTGCAGATACCACACCATCTAATAATTGTTTTAAGAAACAGAGCCACAAGGCTTTTAAAATCATAAAGAAGTGCCAAGATATTCATTTAGGTGATTTATAATGGGAGAATTTTCCTTTCTTGTCCTTAGTATAAATGCCCTGACATCATCATCAACATTATATAATATTTATTTGTAAACTTAATAATAAAGTAAGGGGGAAAGGACTCTGGATATACTGTATTTCTCTTTTCTCTGTTTCTCTTCCTCTGGGTAGGAAAAGGAGCACCTGAAAACACTGGGTTTTCCTGGAGACAATAGGCAAAATTGGATACAGCTGAAGTTCACAATGTCTCAAAACAGTTCTGGGCATTGGTTCCTATTTGAATTTTTAGAGTTACCCCATAACATAAAAGACACTAGAAAAAAATGTTTTTGTTGTCCTCTCCGGTCTATCTCTAAATTGTCTCTGTTTTATTAGGATTAGACTTGGCTCTACTAATAGAAAAATGTGTATGCAAATACCCTCATAATCTACAGGTAAAGAAAACTTTAATAAAAACTCGAGTGCACAATTCATATGAAAAATATATTGATGGACTTGATAGAATTAAAGTTAAGGATTTCTGTTTAATGAAAGGCATCATAGACAAAGTTATCAGATATTTGACAAACTGGAAAAATAGCTTTAAAATAATCAAAATTAGCAAGAGGTTAACATCTAGAATACACAAGGAATTTAACAATCCATAAGAAAAAGATGAGACTTGCAATATAAAGTATGGATAAAACTAGGCAATTCATTTAAAGCCAAATCTGAATTAGCAAGTATATGAAGAGATGCCCAACTTACTACCCCCAACAGATTGGCCAAAATTAGAGATAAGCCAGCTATTAATGAGATATAGGAGGATGGGCACTCTTGCACACTGCTAATGGGAAGGTACACTGACACAGCCATTGTAGACAGCAATCTGGGCATACTCACTGGAAATAAATATGATCCAGTAATCCATTCCAGGGATGCATCCCAGAGAAACCTGAGCCCAGGTTCATAAGGGGACAGGCACAAAGATGTTCATTGTAGCAGCAGGTTAGAGGCAACTGGGTGTCCATCACTGCAGGAATGGGTGAATAAAATGTAGTACACGCATGGAGCAAAATACTATGCAGCATTCAGAAGCAATAAACCAGTGTTACACACCAACATCAGTACATCTCTAAATGAATATTTATTTAAAAATTACAAACCGAATAAAGGCTACAGTATAATGTCATGTACGTAAATTAAAAACAGATTCATATATAAAACAGTACCATATATGTTTCGAGAACCACATATATACAAAGATATCCATGAGCTGAGAGCTTACATTCAATATAATAGTGCTTACAGAGAGGAGGCTGGTCAATGGAGTTAAAATGGAGAATGCAAGCCAAAACAATAAAATGGAAAAAAAAAAAGAAGAGGTGACTTTGCACGGACAGTTGATGTATATGCTGTACATGAGGAAGTATTATTAACTCAACACCCTGCACCTGAGATTAAAAATACATAAACAAACAGTGAGTGGGTGTAGCTCACTGGAAGAGCGCATGCTTCGCGTGCATGAGGCCCCGGGGTTCCACTCCTGGCACCTCCAAGCAATTATCAGTCTTAAAAAAACACAGATTGAGCTAAAGATATGTAAATTATATAACCATAATTCCCGTCCTTTGTAAGTTAAAGAGGAAAAAATGTTACAACATGAACAAAAATATATACAAAACTCTCTTTGCTTCTTTACTGACTGTCCTAAAACACGCTAGGCTCGCATCCTTTTCTTAAGGAGACTTATGCTGTTACTCCCTCATCCCCAGTGATCTTTACCTAACCAATGACACTCTGCAGGACATAATTTAAGTTCTACTTCTCTATAAAACCTTTAAAATTGTTCCATTCATGTAAATATCTTCCTGAAACCAATTAACTTGTATAAGCTGTACCACAACATCTAAGACAATAATATATCAAATATATTGTCCTCTATTGCTCTATATTATGTCTTGCCCAGGGATTCCTCTACCAGATGTTGACTTCCTAGAGACCAGAGAGACTTCTTCAGAGCTTCCTGTTGTGCCTAGAACAGTGTGGCTTACATAGGAGTATCTCAGTAAATATTTGGATTAGTAGATTCTCAGATGAGATTTGGAATTGTAGTGGCAAGGATGAAAAATGGGATTATAACTGAAGGTTGAAAAAATTTATCCTTTTGTGGCTGGGAAATTAGTTTTGAAAGTGGAGGAGAAGAGCAGTTCCTTTTGGAATTGGAGTTCCCTCTGGAATTAGAGGAGGAAGAGGCAGAATAATTGCTATCACACTGTGAATGAGTAGCCCTCCAATCAATCAAGGAGACAAAGTTTGCTTTACGTCCTCTTTTTTCCCTTTTCTTGGTGTTTTCTTGTCTAGGACTATCACTATTTTTTTTCCTGAACACTTAAAGAATTTTGTTTCTACTTCAATCTATAAAATAAAACTAACAAGAGCCAACTCAGAACGTGCTTCTTTGGTCTAGAACACTGTTCAACAGCCCCTTCTCCCCACTTTTAAGGGAAATATGCTTCTTTTGTTTTCGATGAAAATTATCATTTTGTTATGATTACCAAATGTATGAATGAATTTTGACATACTAAATTGTGGTGGATCATTCCTCGGGAGGCTGTGAAGGGAAGAAACGCCCTGTTATAGCAGAGTTGATAAACTGAGTTGGATTCTCACTGAGTTTCAGAATCTCATTTAGCTGTGCTCTGCAAATGATTTGAATGAGAGCCAAAGGTTGTCTGAAAGGGAAGCTGATCTTTGTGTAAGATCCAACAGGAAGTTGGAGCTTTGAAACAAGAAGATATATGTAGCTTGCTCAGCCTTTTAGAAGGGGCAAAGGAGATGTGGATTGGCTCCAGGAAATGGTGGTTGAGGGAAAGTAATGCAAAGTGGAAACAATCAGGGACGTGATGTAATAAGACCAGAGTACAATATCTATTTCAGCTACTTACTAGTTTTGTAATCTGGATTGAGTCAGTAAGCATCTCTGAACCTTTGCTTTCTTTTTTGTATGATAAAGAGGTGGTGAGATCTCTAATTCAAATTTGTCTATGAATGTTGTCATCACCTAAAAAGATCACTTGGCAGCTAAAGAAAATTACGAACAGATAAGAGCCTAGGAACATAAGAAAAGAAACTGAGCTGCATTCATTTTAGTAACTGGCTAGTAATGAAAGGGGTCTGAAACATAGTAGGTACTCAACAAATATTTGTTGAATGAATGTATCAGAAAAACAAAACAGATCAGAGAGGAAGTAAAGTCAGAAGAGAGCACCAAGACCAAAGAGACTCTCAGGCCAGGCATGTAGGAGGCAGAGGAAAGAACTTAGGAAGACAGATAAGAAATTGTCCTCTTCACCCAGTTGTCAGGACCAGGGGAAAGCTGCAGGAGCCAGGGTAGCATCAAAGCGCTGAGAGCCCGCTACCTGTAGAGATTAGCAGGCACATTTTAGAGAATTAAGACTCACAGTAATGCCTACCCAAATATACCTTAAACAACATATCTGAACATTTGGATTTACTTCTCAGGCAACCAGAAGGCAAATTGAGGAAGGAAAGTGAGGGGTTTCATGAAATCATCATAGGCAGAATCACAGACCAGAGTTTAAATCCAAGCTACCATTCACTAGTAGTATAGATATTGGCAAAACAATTAATCTCTCTGAGACATCTAGAAAATGAAGACTTCAATTCTGAAAAATGAAAATTATAGTATCTACTCTGTAGAATTGTTTTGAAGATTAAATAAGTGAATATATGAAAAGAACCTAAAACAAGCCTGGCATGATTTTTTAAATTCTGATTACCATTATTGTTTTTGGTATTGTAGCTTTTATTCCCACTAAGGTGTGTATCAGCCAACTCAATTTTTGTCTTGACTTCGGTTCAAGAACTTGTAATTTGCAAAGTGCTTCTTTATTTTTGGGTTTTCTCCTATGTGTGCTTTTTTCTTCCTCAGTGCCCTTTTAAAAGTTCCTCCCGCCTCCAATCCTAATTTTGTCTTCACAGCATTGAGGAAAAAGGTCCTTTCCACAGTTAGTACAGGGTGGCTAAGCGGTGGGTGTGCTTGTGGTTTGGCAAACCAGGTCCAGGATCTCAGATCCCCGAAGAGCAGAGAGCCAGGGCAGAATCAGGGGAAGGGCAGGAGTCGAGACTTATATGACTCCATGTAAGAGATGGGCTAGAACACCTTCTCAGTAAGAGATGATGTGCCCCCCAGCGTTTGTTTACTTGTTTATAACACATCCATTTGAATGGAGAGTAGGAGGATTCTTGCTTCCCAAAGGCTACAGTAAGATATACCCTGTTGTAAGATACATACTTTTAATAGTAGACAAAGTTAGAAATGATGTCAAAACTTGGCAATTGAACAGATTAATGAGAAAATTAATGTAAGACGTATGATAATTGCATTAATACTGACAACTCGCCAGTAGATACACAAGAGTTAACAAACACTTTGGCTTGTTGATCACTGCCAAATCAAATTTTCAAAGAAATTGAGTTCTGGTGAAAAGTGTTCAACTGTTAAGCAAAGGTTTTAGCTCGTTTTGAAGGTCCCTTCATCCCCAAGAGGCTGTGACTCAGACACAGGCCTCATTCTGACATAGGTAGGTCAGTTCCCTTAAACTCCAGGAGCAAACACAGTTTCCCTGCTTCCTCCTAAGCTCGAGGCCAGACGACTTTTCAGTTCCAGGATGATGAAGGACGGGGCCAGGGTGGGCCGAGTGGAGATGAAGTGAAGGGAGGGCGCGCTTTCCCTGCTCGTTTGGGGCCCAAGCTCTCAGGCTGAGGACACCGTTTTCAAGCGCCTGCAGCAATCTCAGTTCCACAATCCCGGGGAAAAGCACTATTTCAGTAGGAAAAGGCGCCTTCACTCAGAAGGCGGTGTGTGAAGGTCAAGTCTAGGGAACACACTCAGGTGAAGCCGTGTGACCAAGTGGCGGAAAATGGAGAGTGTGCTGCACACCAGCGCGTGGGGCGCGCGTTTGGTTTGTCTGCTTCGAGTCCTCAGAGAGGACACACGAGAAGACAGAGCTGCACCCACTGGGGGACTGGCGACGGCGGCCCACGAGGTGCTGAGATACTCCCCACGGAAGGAGAAGGTGTGAGGGAGACGAGGCTGCGGGCGGACAAAGGCGCGGTCTGGCGGCCGCACGCGCTGCAGGGCGACGGGAACGCTCGGCGTCGGGAGGCAGCGGCGCAGCGGCGGCGGCGGCGGCGGGAGGCGCGCCGCCCCCCGAGGCCCCGCCCCCGGAGCCCCGCCCCGCCAGCGCCCGGCCAATGGGAGGCCGGGATGTTAGCGGGTGGGAGGCGCGGCCGGGTTGCTACAGCGGGAGCTGGGCGGCGGCGGGCGCTGTCGGAGGAGCCGCGGCGAGCTGTGCGTGGCGGCGCGATGGAGGGGCTGGAAGGTGAGAGGGGAGGGGATGCGGGGCGGGGGCCGCTGAGGCGCCGGGGACGCCGGGGCCGGGGAGGCCAGCGCCGGGACGAAGCGGCGGGCCCCGCGGCGTCTCCGGAGGCGCGGGCTGGAGCCCGACGGCCCCCTCAGGCTGCCCTCCTCGGACGGTCCTCGGCTGGGGTGCGCCACCCGGAGCCTGGCCTGGCTTCTGAACACGCCTGCGGGGCCCTTCCTCCCATTTTCGGGTCTTGCTTGACTCCCGAGCGTCCTTTTGGTAATCACAGCCTCTGGCCGGATTTTATTTTCCTTGCAAGGTGGACGGTCCGTTCATGTCCACCGCCTCCCCACCTCCCGTCTTTTCTCGGGCCCCGGGGTGTGTCCCCACCCTCGGCTTTTGACACTTCCCGTGGCCGGTCTCCCTGGGTAACCGTTTTTCCCTTTCTACAGCATCTTCTATGGAGGGGATGCCAAGAGCGTCTCCCGAGGAAGTGTCGCTGGCGAGCTTTAGAGCCGGGACAATAGATTAACGGCAGGACCTCAGGGTTCATTCACGACGACTCTGCAAGGAACGGCCAGCATTGGTTCCTTATCTTTGGGTTTATCCTTATGCTGTAACCATGACTCCCGATGTTGCTTTGTTCCCAGTTCTTTCACTCTTTCTCCATTCTCGTTACCCATTTTATCCAGTGTAATACTGCATTCGCCTCAAAACAACAAAGGAAAAAAAACCCACCTAGCACTGGCGACAGCAGTTTCAAGGTTCTTTTTCAAATTGTGGTTAATCCTTCTGATGAAGAATAAGCCTGCAGAATTCAAAGATCCTGTGGTCGTGATTTAGCTTTTTTCTCCTAATTTACGTAGATTCAGGTGGAATTAATAAGCAGAGGCACTGAGCCTCTAGGCATCGTTGCATGCTGGAGAGTGAATTATTTCAGGTTGTGTTATGAAGTGGAAAGTAATAAGTGGTAACTTTTTGCACTGACCTAAGCTCACCAAAATGCAAATATAATGCTTTTGCTCTGAGGTGAAGCTCTTAGAGTAAACACCTTGAGGATGATAGCTAATCGACAATTCTGATAATTCGCCGTTTGTGGGCAGCTGCAGTATATTATGACAAATGAAGGTCTTGTTCCGTGCTTATTCAATTTATTTTAGGCAGATCATTCAAGTTTCAATGAAGTAGGACTTGTAATCATAGCGCTCCTTACTTTCAAGATACTTTTGTTTAGAAGACTTCTGGAGGCAGCTTACTTTTTTTTTTTTAACAAATTTTAAAACTGGTGGTTTTATAGCACAGTGGGTAGGATCATGGGTTCTGGAATTCTCCTAAGGTTATCGTAATACCCTTAATGTGCTTTAGAACAGTGTTTCTGCAGATTTTCATTATTTTATTCAGCGTTTGTAATTAAGTCAAAGATCTTTGTCAGGTTTTTCACTTATGTACGCTGAGCACTTAAAATAGTGTCTGACACAAAGTAGGTACTCAATAGTTGTTGTTAGATAAATGACTTTGTGATGGGCACCATTCAAGCCCTGGGGATACAGCAAAAAAATAAAAAGTCAAAGCCCTGCTCTCATTGAGCCTACATTTTAGTGAACCTTATATTTTAGCAGTGCTAAAACATCACTATTGAAATCTGACTAAGAATGCTTTTAAAATGTAATAAAAACCTATTATAATACTCAATTACAGGGGTGGAGAAGTCTGTGAATCCTGATGTAATATGGTATGTTATGACGGGTGTGTTTTATGGGCCCAGCTTGTGATGTATCATGTTAAACAGTACTTCGTCTTTACTCTTCATTTGATATTTTTTTTTTAACAAAATGAGTTGCTATCATTATGATGTGTTAATTTTAGTGGGTTAGGTTAAAATATATGAAATTGTCCTTTTTATATGGCAAAACAATTGGATATTGGTAATTTCAAGTGATTTAGACTAATAAAAGCTCTGAGAGTTTTTTTGTTGAAGTTAGGACAGTGCCTTTCTTTCTTTCCTTCTTCCAGTTCAGTCCCTATTAGGTCACACTTTGCAAAGATCAAAACTTTGAGTCTTAAGGTTACCATTAATTCATTCATCTATGCCTTCATTTAATAAACATTGATACATTGAAACAATGATAGATAAAATAAAGTTTTTGCACTATTGAAAGCTAAAGTCTAGCGCTTTGAAGGTGTCTAATAAACATTATATTGCAGTACCCAGTAAAAACATCATCAAGAGTTTGCTTAACATGTCTTAGTAATTGAGTAAATATTGTACTGTTTGGCATTAGACCCACTTTTCTAGCTAAAACCAGTTACTAGAGTAATCTTGATTGTAAAACCAGAAAATATATGGACCCCTGAAAAATTCTATTGAAGATTATCATACTCTTTCTTGTAACTTATAAATTATCTGCATGTAGATCGTATACCAATTGTGTACATTATTTTTGGTCTTCTGGGACTTTTATGCTTCCTGGATTGTCAAGAGATGAGCTATTAGGCTGAATCTTGTTTTTCAAAACCAAATATGAATTATTGCTAATGATTTTGTATAATCTATATCTGAGCACTTCTGCATTGTGTAGGTAATTAGAGCAAAGCCTTTAATTTCTTTTCACCTAAAGCTCGTGCCCTATAGATATATCTAAAGGCAATAGAAATAGTTCTAGACTTGGGAGAGTTCTAATCTCTCATAAGCTTTTCATCTGTAAAACGGGAAGATGATAAACTCTAAGCAGATTTTATCCATGTACAGTATTGTCATTCCTTTTGTAAGATTAGGCTGCCCATTCCTCTTTTGCACTGCTGAAATTAGTAGATCTTAGTGTACTGCCCTCTAAAACTTGATTAGAAGTCTGTTCTTCTTCAGTGTAGCCCTTGATCTAGTTGAAGACAGCCATCCTGTCCCATTAGGGTTTCTTTTTTGTTTTGTTTTTCCCTAGTCTAAACTCATGCTAGTTTCCTGAATAATTCTTCATCTTGATTAATTTATCTAGCATTCATTGTTTTTTGGTACTGAGTCAGATGCTAGATATTTTAATAGGCAGTGTGTTGGAAAGGCCTGTGTTTGGATCCATGCTTGGTTGCTTTTTAGCTCTATGATTTGGGCAGTTTACTTCACCTGAACTTCAGTTTCCTCAGCTATAAAAGGTGGAGCCGTCAATGCCAATCTACCTGAACTATACTGAGTGTTAAATGAGGTAGCATATATAAAGCATTTTGCAAAGCACCTACTACATAGAAGGCCCCTTCTGTACTTGTTTATTGGATGGATAAAATCACAGGAACTGTGTTAGGAGCTTAAGCATGGTTCAGTATGGGTAAGACATTGCGTGCTTGAGAGGGATTGTGGGCAATCTCACTGGATAACTATGGCCGCAGGATAGACGAGAGAATGGGGAGGTGGGGCATACATGTATGTGATGAAGATTTGAACTAGGGCAAAAGCAGCAGGAACTAAAAAGGCAGGACAGATTTAGAAGACATTTCTGAGATGGAAAGATGAGACGTGACCACCGAATGTGAGAGAGAAAAGGAATCAAAGATAAAACAGCTTTATAGCTCGGACTAAGAGGGAGTATTAAGTGTCTTTAACCAAGAGGAAGACCAAGTTTGGGAGATGAGATAATCAGTTTGGCTCTAGAAATGTGTTTGTACAGCACTTGGGAGATATCTGGTGGAAAAGTCTCATAGCTACTTGGAAATCTCTGTCTGGGGTTTTTAGTTTGGTAGTCATCAGTAGATAAGTGATAGCAAATGGATGCATTCACCCAGGAAAGCTGTATTTAACAAAATGAGGAATGAAACTTGGGAGGAACTGATGTTTTAGGGTTGAGCAGGAAAGAAGATTGGAGTGGAAGGGAGTCTTTAAAGAGGTTTAAAAATTGTCAAGAAAGGAAAGTTCGGGAGAAGCCTGTATTTATTGAACAGTGAATATGTGCCAGAAAAAGCCTACAGCATCTGGTATTTCTGGAGGTCTGACTACTAACCAGGTCAGACCCTGCTTAGTTTATGAGATCTGTAAAACTTGGGCTTAGGAGAGAAAAATATCACTGAGGCCAAGAAAGAAAGACTTTTAAAGGTGGAAGGAACTGATCAGCAGTGCTTCATGCTGTAGAAAGGTCCAGTAGGATGAGGATTCAAAAGAGGGCTCTGAATTTGACAATTAGCAGATTAACGACGATCAGTTGCCTCTGTTTCTTAAGGTCTCTACTGTATCTCCTTATTAAAGGTTTCCCTGATCCTACCCACTTCTCAGACACACATAGAGCCTTATGACTATCTTCTCTCCCCTTACTCTGCTCTATTTTTCTACATTATGCTTATCACTACCTGACATTTTATATATTTAATTGTTTTTATTTATTTTTTTCCCTATTAGAAGAACAGAAGCTCCATAAGATCAGGGTCTCCTAGAACAGTTCCTGTCTCAGCCTTGCTACTCAATAAGTACTTCTATCAACGAATAGATCTATTTTAATGTGGTGGTTAGGCCTGATAATATAACAGTTTGCCTGCAATTCTGATAAGGAGAGAATGAGAGGGGGAGAGCAGGTAATCAGTAAATGTAAGCCAGTGTTTCAAAAAAATGTGCTACTCAGGACGTGGCTCTCAAATATCTCTTAGGGGCAGAAAGGATTTCTGTTGGGGAAATAAGGGCATACTAAATCCCTTTTTTAAGACTAAGGAAGTTCTACTCTAAGAAAAATCATTTGTTTAATCTAACATTTTTCTAAACATTTGACCATGAGGGCAAGGGATTTGAGGGTGATTGGTGAAAAGTGGTGGAAATGACTAGTCAGGGTCAGACTGGGAAGGAAGGGAAGTGTGGCCAGAACGGTTTATCAAGAAAATGCGAGTCACTCTGAGATCAGGAGTGTGATTTAGAGAGAGGTAGAAGGTGGAAGTCTCTGGTTGGAGAGGGAGCTTGAGTATTTTGAGAGTCCGGAGGTGGCCCCTTTCTAAGTTGTTTTTGCTGGTTAGTGTTTTGTAACAGTGGTTGTTTTTGCTGAACTGGAGTGCAGCTGACTAAAGTGGGGTGGAGGGTGAAGGTTATGTGTTGAGCAGGTTAAATGTGAATTTGAAATATTGTAGTCTAAGATGAGCTGAAAAAGGAAAATCTTGTGAGATATTGGAGATTATTGATCTGGAAGTAATTAGATTTTAAAAAAGGATTGTAAGAAGAAAGTGGTGCAAATGTCATGTGCTTCAAAAGAGAGGTTTGTTGAGTTTTAAAGGTTGGATTCAGATGAGCAGTGGTGACCTGTGGTGAGGAAATAGACATGCTACACAGAGGCCAGAACTGTTCTTAATTTCCAAGATTTCTTTTGTTTTGAAAATGTTCTTTCTCATTTTTTAAATGTGTACATTTTAGAATTCATAACTATTTTAGATAACGGCATATTATTTCACATCACCTATATAATGGTATTGTATAAAGATACCATTTCAAGCATTATTATCGTGCAGGTTTTGAAGTTGCTGAATACGTACAGCAACCGGTAACAGAATCAACAGTGTATGCTGGATAAATTTTATAAGGAGAGATTGGCTCTTGAGAGTTTTAGAATATTAAAGTACTTTATTTAGTTGGCTCTGTCCGTCAGTTTGAGTGCTTCTTTCAACAATGCTCTCTGCTGCAATAATCACCCCTCTGAATATCATCTCTTTACTGTATTTTTATAAGCTGCGCCCTTTGCTAGCTTTTGCCACTCAAGAGAGATTAGTGGAGTTTGCCTGCATGCCCTGGAGAGCAGTATTTTTTATGTCACTGGTTTTGAAGCATTTTTATATATAACATCTCAGCTGATGCTCTTCAATTTTAAGGCAGGTTGAGCAGGTATTATCCTCATTTAACAGATGTTGAATTGAAGCTACCTATATGATACATATACTCATACATTTCCTTCTAGGTCGTGTAGTGAAGACTTTTCCAACCAGGAGAGAGACGTCATGTTCTTTGCTATAGGTCCTTGCAGATTCTCAGTTCTGTATATAGACAAGTGAAAGTGATTTCCTCTACATACTACACAGTACCTGAAGCAGTCATTCCACTATCTGCAATTGGTCACTTGGTTTAATAATTCTTATATATAACCAATTTTTTAAAAATTTAACACCAGTAAGGGAGGTGTCTTATTGTCCGTGTACTTTTCTTGCTAATGTGATCTTAAGGAAGATTTTATTAAATAAGTATGGTGTATTCATTATGGTATATTAGAGATAGAAGGGGGCCACAAATTAGGTCATTTAACTTATTTGTTTTATACAAGAAGAATCTGAACCTCAGAGAGATTAAATATCTTGCCCAGGGATTCAGTTCTAAGTGACAGAGCTGGAACTTGAACTCAGATAATAAGAGACAAATTCCAGTGCCTTTTTTACTACACTGTCATGTCTTTTAATGAATACCATTAGAACAAAATGTGCTTGTGACTCTAAAGCCTAAGCTGCTTATCACGACCTGTTGGTAGAAGTTCTTTGCAGAGTGTGGTAACACCGACACACATGCACATGGCATATTTTGTGAATTAAAGGGCTGTGCTCTATGAACAGCTAATATAAGAGGAAATTACAAATTTATATATATCTTTATTTACTTTGAATAAAGTAATGCATTTAAAATTTTTTTTGTTTCTCAAGATAATTGTTTTTAGATGCTTTCTTTTCAATGCTATTTCCTCCTTTTTATGCCTTTTAGTGATAATGATTTACTTTTCCTTTAAGGACAATCTAAACACGTTTGATATCTTGTAGGAATTAATCCCAGGAGTTGAGTTTTATTATATAGTAATATTCTAGTTGCTGTTAAGTTTTAAGTTTTTTAATAAAAAAAGTGGGAGATGATTTGGTTCTTAGATATAGTGAAGAAGTAAATCACATGGACTCGTGGCTTTATGAGAGCGTGATCATGTTCTTCCACCCTTGTGTCACTGTGATGTGGTACATGCTTGGCAAGTAGTAGGTGCTGGAGTAGGCACTCAGGTTATTTCCGTCTGTTGAATTGGTTTTTCTCAATAGTTAATTTTTGTAAGATTTTGCTTTGTTGTCCATTTAACAAGGAGATACTGAAATATACTTTTAAGCAAGTAAGATATGTGATACATGTTCATATTTTGTATTGATGAATTTTTAAGTCATTGCTTAGAATTTCAAGGAATACATGAAAGCTATAAATAAGCAAGCTTAATAGATTATGCAGCGTGTGGTATCACTCTGACCATCCTTATGAAGACATTCTTATCTTAATGTGCATAACGGATTTGATCCAGCAACTGCCTCAACTTTCTAGATAGTGGAATGAAGTGATCCAGATAAATGAAGTTGCTCTCCCGAAATAACCTAGGCTCTGATATTGGAGAAGGACAAATCAGGCAATTAGCTTTGCTTTTGTAGTGTCCAGTGCTTAATTGCCACCATAGAGATATTGCCTCCATCTGAGATGACAAATAGTCCCTATCTACCACTAAAATATGGCCGTGGAGTGTTAGGAGAGTGAGAGAACAAAACAGTTCTTCTGTGACTGTTTGTCTATATTCCCACCTATGGCTATTGTGATTCTCCTGATTAGTTTTCTGTAAACTCACTAAATGCCTTGGAACAAATTATATGAAGTCATAAATGTACTTTTCTCATGAGTTTATTTATGTTACTTCTAAAAGAGAATATTTTTCTATTTGTCTTTCATATGATACAGGAATTTTAACAATCAGTAAAATATTCAGCAGAAAATACGGTAAAGATATAATTTCAAGTATCGTATTTAGAAAATTGAAGGTATGGAAATTGTTTGATATTTGGCTAGATAATAAAATGACAAATTGACTCAGTTATGTAGAATCTCAAAGAATGTAGGTTTTTTCTTTTTATCATTTTAGTAACAAAATTTGTTGCATGCAAGTACATGATAGATGTAATAATTTTTGATTGAGTAAAAGTTGCAGCTATTTCTTCTTTATTTAATGATTTGTGCCCATAAGGTCAGTATATCTCAATTTGCTGGTCCAGTGAATCTTAATATAATATTATATGTATAAAATAGTGAACAGTTCGCATAATACATACAGGCAGTTTGCATAACAACTAGGTGATCTTTTCCTTAAGGTATTGTACTTCTTGTTGTCTGATATTGACTTCTTGTTCTGACAAGACTGTTTTTATCCTAGACTCCCTAGATCATCTTAGGAAGTCACCTTGCTGATCACCAATGTTATTTCTCAATGCTTTGAAGATTAATAATAAATAAAATTAACCTTAAGATAAATTTGGTTTTGAAAATTTAGTAATTTACAAAAGAGATAGCCTATAAATTAAGAGAATATGACAAATTGATTTGATTAAAATAAAATAAAACCAGATATTTCCAACCATATCAGTTTGGTTTTCCTTAAATCATGACTTCTGTATTTGGCGTGGCCTTTTTGACCACTGATAACTCTTAAGTCTTGTGCCCATTTCAATCAATAATGTTGCTTGTTTGAAAGTGAAACAAGACACATTTAACAAAAACTGACAACTTACATATAAACTAAGGGAAGATATTAAAATTAGGAATTTTCACAAATTGCACTATAGAATTGATTAAATTCTTTTCCATTTTAGAAAATGGAAGTGTCCAGGTTGGAGAATTGTTACCTTGCAAGATTTGTGGAAGAACATTCTTTCCAGTGGCATTAGTGAGTACCTCTTTCCTTTGGGGTTTGATAGATGAGTAATTGTTCAATACTCAGGACAACTCACATGGAAAGAACCTCTGTGGAATAATTTAAAGAGATACTAGCTAGTGTTCTTTGTTCAAGAGCGTCAGTTCCATCTGTCATTCTTGCAGAGCAGTCTTTTTCCTTCCGAGTTTGATTGGTCTTCAAAACTCCTCTATTAAAGTGTTAAAAGTATTCTTCTCTTTCTGGGAGTATTAACAAAAACAAAACAAAAAACTTAGAAATGCATGATAATGTATTTAAAGATACGGAATGATATCTGGGATTTGCTTTAAAGTACTTCAGGAAAGAAAGCTGAGATGGATGAAACAAGATTGCTAAAATGTTGGTAATTATTAAAACAGGGTGATGAGTAAAGAGGAGTTCATGACACTATTCTCTCAATTATGTATATTTGAAATATTCCAAGGAAAAATTTTTTTCAATTAAAAGTGCACCTAAAATATATTATGCATTCTCTAGTTACTTTTAGATACTTAGTATATACAAATAGAAGCACTTTTAACTGATTTTAATAAAAAATAGCTAAATGGAGAATAAGAAAAAAAAAACCTATGTATCTTAAATCTTTTACTTCAAATGTAAGTATACATTTATTAATATTTTGATGTAGCATAAAGACTTTTCTTTGAATATGGATCTGCTGATTAGAGTTTTGCCACAATCCATTTTGCACCTCTTACTATTTCCAGTTTGTTTCTTTAAAGCAAAGTGAAAAATTAACCGTGAATGTCCACATGACTACAGACTCCTTTTAAATAATGACAGCTGCTTTCTTAATCTTTTAAAAATGTCTTGCCTGCACTTAATTCAGTGATTTTTTTTTTTTAATCGAGTCACTATTTTTCAAACCATTTCCAAGCATTCAGCTGAGTTTTTGCAGGGGAAAAAAGTCTTCTTTTGCCCGAATTTATTTATTTAATATTTAATTAAATGATATAATCACTATAACAACTACTGCTTGTATCATTAGGTTTGGGAACAAGAACCAAATACTTCTGACATATACAACTCAATTTATGGGAACAGATGTACGTTGGTCTACTAGAAAGTCGCCTGCTAGCCACACTTTTATTATTTTTCTGGTACTTAAGAGATTTTATTCTAATAGCTGCAATTACAGTGCTTGTTTGTCGAAATGAAAACTGAAAACGAACATGTAAAACAATTAATTACTGTGTATTGAAAATATGAGAGGCTCAACGACACCAAACCAACCAGTTCTGATTTCCTCTTTTCCCAAAGTTGAACATTTTCAGCCTGTTCAGTGTTTATCAAAATACAAAAGAAAAAAAGTGTATTTAGTGCACTGATATCATCAGGCAACAGGTTTTACTTAGGGGAGGGAGAATGATTATTTATCCACTAAGTTAATTGGAGGTCAGTTAAGAGAGCTTCTATTGCAGTGTCCTTAAAATGAATAAATGAACAATTGAACGAATGAGTCGGCAACCTTATTAAAAAAAACCTGTGGGAGTGGAACACCAGATAGGTCAAGAAAAATCCTTGGTAAAGAAAGGTAGAAAGGGGCCAGCCCGGTGGCGTAGCGGTTAAGTGCTCAGCCTCTGCTGCTGCGGCCCGGGGTTCGCAGGTTCAGATCCCGGGCGTGAACCAATGCACTGCTTGTCAAGCCCTGCTGTGGCGGCATCCCATATAAAGTAAAGGAAGATGGGCACGGATGTTAGCCCAGGGCCAGTCTTCCTCAGCAAAAAGAGGAGGATTGGTGACAGATGTTAGCTCAGGGCTGATCTTCCTCACCAAAAAAATAAATAAATAAATAAAAAATAAAGGTAGAAAGCTTGAGTTCCAAAAAGGAGGAGAAGGGTCATTGTGGAGGAAGGACAGAAATTTGACCACTTTGTCTCATTATTTTATGTTAATTTAATGTTAACATACTACTATTATGTTCACTTTGGTAACCCAAACTACTACTAATGTGTTAACTTTTGTACCCCTAACACTAAAGCATTCTTCTCCATTTACATTCTTTTTCTAGTATCTATTTTCAGGTTTTTAGTGATGAAGATAACTTTTTTTTTCACTCAAATAGCTTTGACTTGGTTACATTATTTTCCTTATTCTTAGCAGTGTGAAAACTAGAAGACTATTAAATATCTCTTAATAAAATTTTGGAAAGTATTTTATCTGTATTTACTCGTTGTGAGAAAGATAACTTATAGCACGTATTATATATACTTTTTAACAATTTTAGTTAAAACGAGGTATGTCTTATTTATGTATTATTATTATTTGTTTCACGTTCATGTTTTTAAACTGGTCTCAAATGACAATTTAGATAAAGTTTTATATCTTCTCTTCTGTAGAAAAGAGAATGATACATTATTTTCTTCATCTTAACAGAAAAAACATGGACCCATTTGCCAGAAAACTGCCACTAAAAAACGGAAGACTTTTGATTCAAGCAGACAAAGAGCAGAAGGAACTGATATCCCAACAGTCAGACCTCTTAAACCTAGGGTAATTCTGTAATGCTTTGATAGTATGAACCTTGCTGCCATGTATGTACTGAAAACAATTACAATCGTCTGTTAACTGTGAGTAAAAAAGGAACAGACTTCTGTGTCAAGTTCTCCGCTTAGAAATGGTCAGAAACTTGTTTATTTTAAACTTCTGCAAAGGAGAGACCAAACTACTGCCCCAAACTCCAACTGTTACAGTGAGGTGTTTGTAGCAATGGAGAGCCAATTGCTTAGCTATAGCCTGGAAGTAATTAAAAGGTCTGCACACGTTCTTCTAAAGTCATTGTTAATTACTTCAGATAAAACTTAAGTATAAGTTTAAGTCTCTCTCACCAGTAGTATAATCCCTATATACAAAAGTAAAGCTATTATTTACAGACATCTTAGCATAATAGATACTGATTATTTTGATTGATTGATTGCCAATATTTGTGGTCTTATGCTTTCTGGGGAAAAGTTTTATCAGTTGCTCAATTGTCCACGTACAGCCATTGTCAGCTTATTTTATTTCTTGGAACCAAAGCAATGAATCTATGATAATCTCTCCTTAGTACTATCCCTGATCTGTTCTATTGCTAAGGATAAATCACTTAAATACTTTGTCTGACATAGTTTTAAAGAGTCATTTCAGTGAAATAGTCAAAATTTGAGTACCTGGTTGAATAAACTTTTGAAAAAAAAACAGCTTTCAGTGGTAATAACTTCTCCCAGTGGTACAAGAAAACATTTTCCCGTGGAGGGAAATAAAATGATTTGATAGTAGAAAAGTCAGATATTCATCTTTGTTTTTTAGTCTGTGACTATTTAAAGGAAGGATGGTGAAGTCTGAATAAGATACATCAACTGTTATTTAAAGTTTTCTTAGTAAGCTGCCAGATATATGATTCTAATAGCTTTAGTTAGCTTGGGTAGGTAAACGAGGTCTTTGGAGGCCCTATAACATAGTGGTGTGAAAGCTGGCTCAGGAGTCAGACTGCCTGGGTAACCCTGGCTCTGCTACTTACCGTGTTGTGTTGATGACTTACTTAATCTGTACTTCTCTTGATGTGTAAAATGGTGACCTAGTGGTGGTATTCATCTTGTGAGGTTATTATCGGGATTATTACATAAGCTTATCCGTGGCAGTTTCTCAATAAATGTTAGTTATCCTATTTCTTTTTTAAGGGAGAGGGTTTGTATACTTAAGGAATTAATCTTCAGCAAAAAGCAAAGTAAAAACCATTGCTTTACATTAGTAGTTTATTTTCTTGCTACTTAAAGTGTGGTCCATAGAACAATAATAGCACTATTTGTAAACTTGTTAGAAATGCAGAATCTCAGGTTCCATCCAGACATGCTGAATTAGAATCTGTGTTTTAACAAAATCCTTCGGTGAGTCATATCCACATTAAAGTTTGAGAAACAGTGTGTTAGAAGATTTGAACATCATAGTGTAGGTCTCAATATCTTTACCTGTATCAAGGAAATCCTACAAAATCATAAGCAGAGTGGAGCAAAGAAAATACAAACTCTAATTTTGGAGAAACTAAAGGCAGGCATAATCCACAGACTACAGGCTGTCCAAAGCAACTGAGATCCAGGAGAAGCCATTCACAGGGGAAGTGCAGGAAGGTGCTGGGGAGCCCATGGCCCAGAATCTGGGAATCTGCCACCTTAAAGGTGAGAACTCTCTTCATCTTAAAGATGAATCCTCAAAGGTGAGGAGTCTTATCAGAAAGTCTATATCCCTTGTTTACTACAGCTAAGGCAGGAACTGGGATGAGCTGCAGGAGCTTCGATACCGGGAACTGGGATGAGTCTGGCTGAAATTGGACAAAATCCAGGAGGGAGGACGTGGGGAGAAGAGGCACAGCGAGTTGAGGAGGCCCAGTGGCAGAGGTTCTCAGAAAGCACTAGTGAAAAGAAAATACCCTTTCTGAAGGTGAGGCGCCCACTCTAAAGGGCTGTGTCCTTTCTGTGAAGTGGTTAGTGTGGGAACTGAGGGAAGCATGGCTGGCAGCAGTAACCCTCTTCAACCATATTATTGTAGAGAAGCAGAAGAGGTAAGTCTGTGTAATCACACAGAGAGGCCTTATTTGCATCTGTATCCTGTGCAGCAGATAAGAGAGCTGTTGGTTTGTGTAGCCTGGAAGGCTACCCTGGGCCTCTCCTTCTCCCTAAAACCTCTTGTAAATAGTTGTACCAGGAAAACCGAACTCATTCAATGATGAGTAGTCAAAAACCTTTTGCTCATCATTGATACAAGGATACCATGAAAAAGAAGGTAGGACAGAGCAGCAAAACTTATCAGTAGGTGAGTAACGATCATTATGGAGCAGATGAAGGTTGTGATCAGACGTTTCCCTATAAAATAAGAAACTTTAAAGAATCAGTGATCTCAAACATCTAATTTGCTTGTATTTATTTAAGATTTTTACATCTGTATTCATGAGAAAGATGGGTCTGTAATTTTTCTTTCTATCAAAGTTTTGTTGCTCTCATAAAACTAGTTGGAAAGTTATTCTCTTGTTTTCTATTTTTTGAAAGATTTTGTAAAAGATTGATGCCATTTCTTCCTTAAATGTCTGCAAGAATTCAATAGTAAAGGCATCTCGGCGAGGCGTTTTCTTTGTATGTTTTTAAATAGTTCATTTTTTAAAATAAATATGACTTATGATTTTCTATTTTTTCTGGTATCTGTTTTGTCGTGTTTGTCAAGAATATTGTCCATTTTATCTTAGGTGTCAAATTTCTTAGCATAAAGGTTCTTTATAATTTCTTTCTCATCTTTGTAAGAACTGTATTGTGCACTATTTTCTATTCCTTGGTAATTTATATTTTCTTTTTTTTTTCATAATTAGTCTTGCCTTATTAATGTTTTTAAAGAATCATCATTTGACTTTGATTCACCATATATTCTTAATTTAAAAATAAAGTCATAATAGGAATAGTTGGATATTTCAATAATATGGCAAAATAAATCTCTTGTAGCACACGAGCCAGAATCATGTTTAGTGGAAATAGATTTAGAGGTAGTTCTGTTAACGTCAGGAACAAGATTAAGCTCCAACTAGTATAGTAAATGTTAGCCAATAGAGTTAGATAATAATAAGAAATTAGATGCATAGGGATTGGAAAAGAGCTGGTAAAACTCTCATTATTAGGAGATGATATACCTGGAAAACTCAGGAGGATTAACTGCTAAATTACTACAAACAATAAGAGAAGTCAGTAAAGTAATGAGGTATAGTGTTAATAAACAGAAATTACTAGGTTTCATGTTTCGACAACCAACCTCTTGAAACATAAAAATGGAGAAAAGACCCTTTATATAAGAACAAAACAAAATATAAAATATTTAGGAATAAACCTTATAATAATAAAGATACAAGGCTTCCACAAAGGATACTTTAAAAAAACTACTGGAAGACGAACACTTCTTCAAATGGAGGTATATCTCATGTTCTTGGATAGATAGACTTAGCATAATAAAGATTTTAAGTTCCTTAGGTTGTTTATGAATGTAGTGTTTAATTTTTCCAGTTAAAATATAGTCTTTTAAAAAAATTAGGCGAGCTGATTCTAAAGTTCATTTGGAAAAGTATACATACAAGAATAACCAGAAAATATTAAGAAAGCAGAATAAAGTTAGGTTACCCTATCAGATATTAAAATATTATTATAAAGTCTTAATATTTAAAACAGTAGTACTGACACAAGGATAATCAGCACGATGGAATGGAAGGTAAAGTTCAGAAATAAGCCCAGGCCTGGCCCCGGGGCTTAGCGGTTAAGTGTGTGCGCTCTTCTACTGGCGGCCCCGGTTCGGATCCTGGGCGCGCACCGACGCACCACTTCTCCAGCCAAGCTGAGGCCGCGTCCCACATACAGCAACTAGAAGGATGTGCAACTATGACATACAACTATCTACTGGGGCTTTGGGGGGTAAAAAAAAAAAAAAAAAAAAAAAGGATTGGCAACAGATGTTAGCTCAGAGCTGGTCTTCCTCAGCAAAAAGAGGAGGATTAGCGTGGATGTTAGTTCAGGGCTGATCTTCCTCGCAAAAAAATAAATAAATAAATAAAACTGTTTAAAAAAAAAAAAAAGAGAAATAAGCCCAAATATGAAAGGGAATTTGGTAAAGGTTTTATGTCAGTTCAGTGAGGAGAAAAGTCAATACAGGATGGTGAGACAGCTACATAACTATATTAAAAAACAAAAAATAAAGTTGAATGCATTTGTCACACCATACATCAGGATAAATTCCAAATGAGTGACAGATTTAAAATTTTAAAAATGAAACCATAAAAGTTCTAGGTGGAAGCATGGAAGATTTCCATTTTGCCTTAATGTGAGGTTTGGCCTTACTAAGTGTGACTGCAAATCCAGAGACCATAAAGAAAAGATCTGTAAATTATACTACATTTTTAAAGTAATTCTGCATATTAGAAGACCCTTAGACAAGGTCAAAAGACAGACATATTGGTGGGGAGGTTTAGAGCTAGTCTCCAATAGTTACTAGAAATTGTTAAAAAAAAAAAAAAAAAAAGACCAACAACCCAACAGGTAAGTTGACCAGGCATATAAACAGCTTGCAGAAAAGGCAATGCAGATGTTTCTTAATGATACAAAAAGATGCTCAATCTCATTCATTATAAGAGAAATTCCAGTGAAAACTATAGAGAACTATTTTTCACCTCTCTAAACCCAAAAGTTTGATAACATATTTCATTGGAGAAACTATGAGAAAACAGGGAAGTACACACTTAGTGGGAACTTAAATGGCTGTAAGACCTACAGAAGTCACTTTAGCAGTGTCTGTCACAATTACAATTGCATTTTAAAAATTGCCTGTAATATAGTTGCATAAAGTTTCTTTTTATTGATTTATTTATTTACTTTTGCTGAAGAAGATTGGCCCTGAGCTAACATCTTTTGCCAATCTTCCTCTTTTTGCTTGAGGAAGATTTGCCCTCAGCTAACATCTGTGCCAGTCTTCCTCTATTTTGTGTGTGGGTCACCGCCACAGCATGGCTGCTGACGAGTGGTGTAGGTCCATGCCCAGGAACTGAACCTGGGCTGCCAAAGCGGAGTGTGCTGAACCTAACCCCTAGGCCATGGGGCCAGACCCAAGTTTCTTTTTAAAATTATAAATTTGGGAAGGAGATCATTTAAGGACTCTTGATAAGAAAACATTTAAAATAATATGGCATTTCTTTAAGTTTTATTTCAATTTATTTAAAAATAATGTTTTGAAGTTGTTGTTGTTGTTTTTTTATTTATAGCCTGAACCACCAAAGAAGCCATCTAACTGGAGAAGAAAACATGAAGAATTCATTGCCACCATAAGAGCTGCTAAAGGCCTTGATCAGGCCCTTAAAGAGGGCGGCAAACTTCCTCCTCCTCCTCCACCTTCTTATGATCCTGGTACATGGAGCATTGTTGACAGAAGTGCTCATGTGGGGAGAAGATGGTGATAGAATTTTCATAAATTTTAAGAAACTTAATTTATAATAATGGAACCTGATGAAGCATAATCTTTAAAAGCTTTGCTATAAAATAATGGTGATAATCCAGGCATTGAGGCTTATAAAGACACATCAGTGCTGAACATAGAAATACATTATCTTTTTATCTCAGTACTTTAACATAAAGCATTATAATACCATTTTTTAAATTATTGTAGTAACTATTAAATGTTAATAGTCCAAGAAATATTTTCATCATGCTCACTGGATTGAAATGTAGTTACTCAGTAAGATTCAGGTAGTTATGTTGCCTAGTTCTTTAGTATCTTGTCATCTGGGAAGGAAAAAAGAATATCATATTGCTTCTAAAATATACAATTCATGTGGGGAAACTACCCTATAGACCAATATACCTGAATTATGTCCTAAATTTAAGTATTATCATATTTTCTTCATTGGGTGGTTAAAAGTTACCTATTTAAATTTACCAAAAACAAGGCAAGGTACTGGCAACCTTATTTGAGATATTGAGATACTGAAAGATTTAAAATAGCACAGTTGACAATTTGACATTAGTTATTAGAGTAGCCTCAAGAAGTAGTTATTTTAATATAACAAGTTAGCTGCATTAAAATTGTGTTAGTATTCTAGACTGAGATTTATTTCTTAGTAAAGAGAAGGCTCTTTTGAAAATCTAGATATGATCATTTTTAACATTCTCTTGTAGAGGAGAGGTTGACAAACTTTCTATAAAGGGCTAGATGGTAAATATTTTAGGCTTTGCAGGCCATGAGATCTCTGTTGCAACCATTCAACTCTGCCACTATTGCAAGAAATCGTCCTCAGACAATGTGTAAATGAATGGATGCAGCTCTGTTCCAGTAAAACTTTGTTTATAAAAAAAGGCAGTAGGCATGCTAGATTTGGCCCACAGGCCCTAGTTTGCCAACCCCTGTTCTAGAGTGTCAGTAATTAACTTGAATGCTGTGAGTGTTTCTGGGATGTTTCAACTAGGTTTAGGTTTCTAATTCTATGTTAATTTTCCCTATGAAGTTGAATTTTCTTTCTGCATTGGAGGTATTTGTATATTGCATTTTATTCAACGTAGCTATATTTCTCATGTTTGCATATATTAGAGAGAGAGAGTGCCAGTTCTTCAGGATAATTTGCACTTTAGAAATTTTTGAATCTCTTAGTCCTGACAGAACAACTTCTTTGTTATTAGAGATTTTATGCCTACTCCGCTAGTTAGCAGGACAAATTCTGAACTTCAGATGAGTGTAAATTCTGAAGGGCACACTCCTTCTCAAAAAGTAAACCTGTTGAAATAAATTGGCATATTTTTGACACCACTAAATTTTTTGTATTTATGTCTTCTCATTGTCTCGTAGAATTGAGAACTTTGGTACAGTGCTACAAAATTTGGTCTGGGATAATTTTGAGATTTAATTTTAAAAGAAATTTCATTTACAATATAAATTGCATTTTGGGAGAATATTTTATCTTGGAAACATTTTCTGTTTCTTAAATTTGAATTAATTATGTTAATGAGGTATATTTTTATCACTTCTTCCATCTGTTGGAACCTCTAAAAGAAAATAAAACTGTTTAAAGTAGATTAAATTATTCCTTGACAGTTTTCCTCTAATTGAAATAAAAAATTTTAACAGATGAGCCCAAATTTTAAAACGTATTTTCAATGTATTGTGTTGTTACTACTTAACTAGTCTACTGTGTAGAAATATGTATATATGATGAACACGTACAGTATTATAGAGGCAAAAAAGAAATAACATTTTTCCCTCTTCTTATTGTTTTGTCCTAAGGATTTATCTTTTGTTCTTTTTTCCTCAAATTTGATTCTAAGCTGGGAGAAAATTGGAAGTTATCATATGCTAGCAGACTTTTTTCTTAAACATCTTTATTAAGTTTAGTTAAGTCAGGTTGGGTGGTTATAAGGAAATGAGAGTTTTCACTTATTACGTGTTGTTATTTGTGTTATTTGTCTTGAATTACTATTCATAAAAACTTATAAATCTTTATGTCCCATTTCAAGTATTATGTTATTAATCTGTTTCTTTTTTCTGTTTTAGATTATATTCAGTGCCCATATTGCCAGAGGAGATTTAATGAAAATGCAGCTGATAGACATATAAATTTCTGTAAAGAACAGGCAGCACGTATTAGCAATAAAGGCAAATTTTCTACGGATACCAAAGGAAAAGCGCCTTCTCGGACACAGGTGAAATGCTCAATTTAATCACTTTTACAAACAAGTGAGAAAATGACTCTAGTTCACAATTTTGTCTTTATGCTTTCCAAAACATTTAACTACAGTTTTCTCACCTGCTAAAATTTATATTTACTGTTCAGGGATTTAGTAAAAAATTTGAATGGCTAATTGAAAAGAAATAAAATTAATTAATTTGAAAAGGACTTGAGTTAAAGACTTGAAAATATTCAGATTTAAAGAGATATTAGGAAAAAGGTAAGAAAACAAGTGAAAAATAGGTGAAACAGAATCAGAGGAAACTAAAGAGATTAGAAGAGTGAGAAAATGGCAATGAAAAGCCACATTTGAAAATCATGCAATTACTTAATGTTTCCATGTTATATATGAGTAATACACATAAGGAAATGAAAGCCTGGGATCAAATCCAAACCATAAACCATATAAGGATTTTGTTATATAAAATTAATTTTTACAGTACTGTCGTTTTTCTTTAAGCATATTGTTACACAAAAACTTTGATAATGTCATACTTTTAAGCAAATTTCATTTTTCACAGAGCTATCATTTGTAAACAATTTGTTTTTAGTACTGTGAATCTTGCAGGCAGTAAACAATCAAATCCATTTCTCTTGTTACTTATGAATAAAATATTGGATTAAAAGACTCCATTACAATTGGCGCCTCCTTGAGAGAATCCTCTTACTGAATTTTTGTTAATATAATTGGAGATAGAGCATATCATTATCATCATCATCATCATCATCATCATCATCGTGGGGAAACAACAGTGAAGAAAACTCATTTTGAAGAATCGCCAGAACATATTTCAGACAGTGTACATCTTTTACTTAAACAGTTGAGAACACTAATACGACTTTTTGTTTTGTTTTGTTTTAAGAAAAAAATAATCAATAGAGTGAAGGAGATGCAATAGAATGTGTATCTTGCAGCAACTTGGTGCCGTGGTTGGTAAATGTAAAATCCAAGTGGTGGACAGTTCCCACTGTAAATGTTGTCCGTTCTGATTCCATGCCCAATCATACGTATTTATTTCAGTCTCACCTCATGTTTTCTCATTTCTATTCATTCAAGGAATTTTTATTGAGTACCCTCTTTGAACCAGACACTGTATCAAGTACTGGGTTTACATTAGTAAACTAAATAGAATACTTTTCCTAAAGATGCTTAAATACATCCTTGTCATATTTAACAACTATAATCTGGCCTGCATACAGCCCACTTTTTGACCCTGCTGTGATCAAAATAATGATACAATACAGTCATGTGTTGCTTAACAACCGGGATACATTCTGAGAAATGCATCCTTAGGTGATTTTGTCTTTGTGTGAACAGTATTGCCGTACTAAATAGTGTAGCTTATAAGTCTTAAAATCAGATAGTCTAAATTCTCCAACTTGTTTTTCCTTTTTAAAATTGCTTTGATTATTATAGATTGTTTACATTTGTAAATATATAAATACAAATTGTAAAAATAAATTTATAACATTAAAAAATATAAATTTTAGAATTGACTTGTTAGTTTCTACAAACAAATGGCTTCTAGTATTTGACTGAGATTGCGTTAAATCTATAAACCATTTGGGGAGAATTAACGTCTTAATATGGAATTGTCCAAGCTGTGAACTTGTTATATTTCCTGCTTATTTAGGTTTTGTTTATTTCGGCAGTGTTTGTTTTTGGTCTTGTTTAATCTCCATGTTGTTTCTGATCTTGTATCCTGCTATTTTGCCAGATTCATTTATTAATTATAATAGCCTTCTTATAGATTTCTTAAGGTTTCTCTGTGTACACAATCATGTCACCTATAAATGAGGACAGTTTTACTACCTCCTCTCCAATCTGTATACCTTTTATTTCTTTTTTAAAATTTGTTGCACTGGCTAGAACTTTCAGTCTGATGTTGAGTGGAAGTGATGAGAGTGGACATCATGCCTTCTTCCTGTTCTTGGGTGAAAAGCATTCAGTTTTTCACCATTTAGTATGATGTGAGCTGTGGATTTTCGTCAGTTCTCTTTGTCAGGCTGAGAAAGTTCTATTCACCAAGAGTTTTTTGTTTTAAACGAAGAATAGATTTTACATTTGGTTAAATGCTCTTTCTTCATCTATTGAAATGACCTCGTTTTTCTCTTTTATTCTATTATTATGATGAATTGCACTGATTGATTTTCGGATATTAAACCAATTTTGCATTCCATGAATAAATTCCATTTAGGTATGAATTATTACCCTTTTTATATATTATTGGATTTGATATGCTAAAATTTGGATAAGAATTGTTACATCTATGCTCATGAGAAATATCGGACTATAGTTCTCTTCTTTTGATGTTTTTGGCTGGATTTGGTATCAGGGTAGTACTGGCCTCATAATGGATTTACCGTGATTTCTTCCTCCATTTTCTGAAAGAGTTTTTGTAAATTCTTTTTTGTAGAGTCTTGTAGTATTGATATCAATATTATTCCTATGGTATGTTTGCTAAACTTCACTAATGAAGCCATCTAGGCATAGGTTTTTCTTTTTTCAGAGATTTTCAATTACTGCATCCTTTTCTTGAGTAGACATAAAGCTGTTCAGATTTTCATTTCTTTTTGGTGTCAGTTTTGGCAATTTGCCTTTTTTAAGTAAGTTGTCTGTGTAATTGGATTTATTGACTTAGAGGTATTAACCTTTAATGCTTGTAGTGGTATCTTTGTTTTCATTCCTAATACTGGTATTTTGTCTTTTCTTTTCTTTTTCTCTCTCTGATCAGTTTTTTTCCATTGATCATTCTAGCTAGAGGAGTATCAATTTTATTACATCTTTTCAAAGAAACAGCTTTTGATTTCATTGCTCTAGCTGCATCTCAAAAATCGTAATATGTGGACTTTTTATTATTCATTTCAAAATATTTTCTAATTTGTGATTTCCTTTACTCATAGTTTATTCAAAAGTGAGTCATTTACTTCCTCATATTTGGGGCTTTTCTAGATATTTTTTTGTTTATTTTTAACTTAATTCTGTTGTGTTCTGAGAACATACTTGGTAAGATTTCCATTTTACTGAGATTTGTTTTATTGCCTAGCAGATGGTATTTTTTTCTGAATGTTTCATGGCAGGTGAAAAAAGGGTATTCTGCAGTTGTTGGGTATAAAGATTTATGCATGTCAGTTAGGTTAAGGTGGCTGGTGGTGTCACTCAGATCTTCCCTGTTCTTACTGCCTTTTGGTTTATATGTTCCATCAATGACTGAGGGAAATGTGTTAAAATCGTCAATTATGATTGTGACTTTTCCTATATCTGTCATCAATTTTGCCAGCTTTTGCTTCAAGTATTTTGAATTTCTGTTATTAATTATATTTACATTTATAATTTATCTTCCCCATTTATTGACCCTTTTATCCTTATGGAGTGTCCTGATTTGTCTGTAGCAGCATTCCTTGTGTTGAAGTGTGTTTAATCTGATAATATGTAGCCATTTCAGCTTAGTTATGCTCATTTCCTTTCTATAACTTAAATTTGTATTTTGCTTCTCCTGTAGACAGCCCATGATTGGTTATTTTTCTTTTTTTTTAATCCAGTATTACAACCTCAACCTGTTGGTTGAAATTTTTAGACATTTCTATTTAATGTAATTATTGATATGGTTGTATTTAGGTCTGTCATGTTACTGTTTTCTATTTTTATCTTTTTTTCGTGTTTTTTTTTTTTTTTTTTTTTTTGTGAGGCAGATCAGCCCCGAGCTAACATCTGATGCCAATCCTCCTCTTTTTGCTGAGGAAGACTGGCCCTGAGCTAACATCTCTGTACATCTTCCCCTACTTTACATGGGACGCCGCCACAGCATGGCTTGACAAGCAGTGTGTCAGTGCATGCCTGGGATCCGAACTGGCAAACCCTGGGCCGCTGCAGCGGAGCATGCACACTTAACCGCTTGCGCCGCTGGGCCGGCCCCTTTTTTTGTATTTTTTTTAAATGGTTACTCTGGAAGTAACAAAATGCACCTTTAACTTATGTCTATCTATGGATATGTCCACATACCTCTCACTAATCTTAGAACTATTATTTTATATATATCTGTATAAAACTCTATAGATATTATGAACCTATCAATACTCTTGATGGTTATTGTTATATAGCATATACTTATTGCTTTAAAAGTCATCTGTCCTTTAGAGAAATTATGAGAAAAAAATAAATATATAAACATTTTTATACATATATACACACATATTTATGCAGAGCATGCATATACTTTGTATTTATTTTTGTTCACATATTTTCATTTCCAGACCTCTTTATTCCTTCTTGTAAATTTCATTTGCCTTATTTTGTCATTTCTGTTCAGCCTGGAGAAGTTTCTTTAGCTTACTAATAGTACAGATCTGCTGGCAAGGAATTCTCTGTTTTTGGTTATCTGAAAATTCCTATATTTTGCCTTCATTTCTCTATCGAGATTCCCTGTCTGTTCATTCACTGTTACCATATTTCCTTTTAATTCTGTATATATGTTCCTTTACTTTTTGAACATATTTATAGTAACTGTTTTGAAGTTCTTAACTGCTAAGTCTGACACACCTGTGCCTACTTGGAGTCAGTTTGTCAATTGTCAGTTTGACTATTTTTGCTGAATAGGGGTCATACTTTCCTGTTTTCTTTTTCCTTCCTTTCCTTGCCTCCCCCTTTTCCTTCCCCTTCCTTGAAGTAAACTCAGAGTACACAGTTGCCAGTTTTCCAGAAGAACTGCTCTTAGATGGTTTCCAGTCTCTTAAAATCACCTTTTTAATCCTCTTTTAAAATTGTCATCTATAGGAGGGTTATACAGCTGCTTCACTCCTCCACCATTGAGTTTGTAATTTGTTGTATTTTTAATTTCTTGAACTTGGCTAATATTCTAATTTCCTCTGTTACTTTTTATAGTTTCCAATTGCCTGTTAATATTTTCAAAGTTGTCTTGATTTCTTTAAATGTAGTCACCATAATTGTTTTATATTATGTATCTAATAATTATCACATCATGTGACCTTTTGGGATACATTCTTGCTATCTTTTTTTTTTTTCTCATTCATGGTTCCTTACATCATTATATCCATAATTATTATTGACCATTTACTGCTTGTTGCCCTTAGAAAGTTATTTATGAGGATTATTCATGTGAAGTGCTTTCTTCCGGAGGAAATCTGCATTACTTCTTCCAGATATCTGAGAGTGTGACCAGTCTGGAAGCACTTTAAATTACTGGCTTTAGTTGGCTTGACCAGCCTACTAGTAATGCAGATTTTATACAGCAAATTCACATGATGGCCAGATCATTGTTAAAATCTCACATGGTGTTGGTCTGGAAGTTCTGTTTCCTCTCATCTGACATTCAGTGCTTTTAAAATGATTTTTTATACTTTCCTGAGCATTTTTAGTTTTTAGTTGAAAGATTGGTTTAAATAGTACCTTCTACCATTTTATCAGAAATGAATGTCCTCCATGTTCTTTAATTTTTTCCAATTTCAATAAAGAGTCTTCATAAATTTAAATATTTTACTAAGGAAATTTGTTAGGTATGTGACCTGTATAAAAAGACATGAAATAATAAGCACCTAACAAATACTTATGTAATGAGTGAAAGATATATGTATTGAATATAACCGTATACAAATAAAGTGATTTTGTTCTTTTGATCATTAAAATGGATTTACACAAAATTGTTGATAGCTAGAGTCATCCTGAAAGTCTGTGTACTACTGGTAGAATTTGGGCTAGGTGTTGTAGAATAGATAAAATACAGCTCAGTAGGAAGGAGTCAGATTATCTAGGTCAGGAGAACAGCAAGTTACTGAGAGGCAGGTGAATATGTTTGAACAAGAGGCATTCAGAGTAGTATGAAGACTCAGTAGGGAATCTAACCTGGCTAGTTCTTGTTGAAGGTGATAGGAAGTGTAGGAGATAGATAAGGTTGAACTCAGTTCTGGATATCACAGAAAACCTGACAATAAAATTGAGTAAAACAGTAGGAGGCCTAATACAGAGGGGGGAAAAGCAAAGCACCTTTTGAAAGGAATATTCTGCCTTTTTCTATTCGTGAGCCGTTAAGTTAATAATAATAATTTCAAATACGAACATAAAAATCTTTAGCCCCCAGTGTGCAGTGCCACCAGGGCCCTTTCTGCCTGTGCCCGGCCTGAAGACTTGCCTCTCAGTATGTGATGTGCTGCCCCAGCACCCTTTGTTTATGCTGGTCATTACGCTCTTTTTTGTAGTAGCACGTAAGAATGGGTCACCAGTCCTGTTTCTTAATCCATTTTTGTTGACCCTGTTTTGAATAGACATGTATCTGAAATTTGGACAAGCCTTTGTTAGGTCTTGTTTTCCCTATTGTTGTTAGTTTTAAGATTTTTCCTCATGTCCTCATTGGTATTTTAGTGGGAGAGACTGATACTAACCAGATACCCTTTTAAACCAGAAACACCTCTTAGGTTTTCAACGAAGTTGTCTTTATGTGGCTCATCTCCAAAGTCTTCTAGTCATTTGTTCATTTGACAGACAGTTATTGAAGGTTTTCTATTTACCAAATGCCTAAGAAATTTCAGTTTCAGGCATAATAGTACCAAATGTGCATGGTATTTTTGTGTGTGTGTGTGCGTGTGCCCCTTTTATCAAGATTTAATTTTTTAAAAGATTCACATACTGAATTTTGAAGGGTTATAATGTTTGACTTTAAAATTTGTGTTTAGCCTGCAGTTTTTAGGAGTAGTACATCTTAAATTTTATTCTGATTATTATAAAATATTTGATTTTTGAAAATTAGGTTTAAACCAATTTCTCACCTAAAGTCCTAAGCAGTCTAAATAATGCATTGGGCTAAATGTCAAGTACCCATGTAAGCACAGTAATCACCTTATAGTTGAAGCGTTGGGCTAGAACTAAGGTGGCATGAGTCTTAATTCCTGTTCTGTTGTTAAGTTGGGGCATAACCCTGGGCAAGTTCATTTTTTTGTATTGGAGCAGATGATTGATGAGATATTTTTGTATTCAGTATGGAAGCAAAATTTGGCTCAAATAAGAGAGGACAGTAAAGTAAAATTAATAATGATATCCCTGTAGAGAGGAGAGAAAAAATAAAAATAAGCAAGATAAACTGAAATACCCTATCTTTTCTCAACCCATATCCATTCTTCTAATATGGTCTGGTGAGGATAGTGAAGCCAGAATTAGCTCTTTCTCTTCACATTGGGGAAATCCAAAAGGCAGCTATGTGAAACTTGTCCCGACTGATATGTAATGTTATGAATTTTATCAGTAGGAAATATGGCTGGATTATATGTGTGAAATATAAACCACACCCAGGAACATGTAAGGATCTTGACATTTAAAGCTGCAACACCAAGCAAGCATCGTTGGATGTTTCTAAGTTTTTCTATTAATATTTGCTTGGCATTTAAAATCTTAACATTGAGGAATTTTTTCCATTAAACCTGGTTTTCTTTTCTGTGGGCTGGGAAAAGTTGCTCTTAGTTTATTTTAGCAGTGGGACATCTGAGCCAAGTTTTTAGTACACCAGTTTTGAGAGGGAACATATTTTGGGAAACCTCTCTCTGAAGTGATGTATTTTAATGTACACTTTCTCAATTTGGGTAACTCAGTAGCTAATAAAAAGATCGCTCATTTAAGGGAATGTGAGATTTTGAAACACTAGTTTACAATCCATAATCAAAAAATGTTGATAAATGTTTTATTTTCATTATTTTAGTATAAGGCACCTGCACTTAAAAAGTCAAATTCTCCTGGAACTGCATCCTCGGGATCTTCACGATTACCACAACCAAGCGGCTCTAGCAAAACTGTTGTAGGTAATGAGATCCATAAAATAACTTGTCTTTTTTTTTTTTTTTAAACAGTGTTGGTAGAGAAGGAAATGAAGATAGTATTCTATTGTGGATTATTAAAATAGATTTATAATTAGGATTAAGAGATGTGGAGGATAAGTAATTTATTCTGGGTAAAAATCAAGTAACTTGAGATAGCTTGTACTTGAGATATTTTATAGTCCTTTTTTTAGCTTAAATGTATATCCTTGATGTTGTTATTAATATATCATCTGTTCAGAATAATCAACCCAGTTCTTTCTTGATTCTTTTTTTTTTTTTTTTTTTTTTTTTTTTTTTTTTTTGTGAGGAGATCAGCCCTGAGCTAACATTCGCCAATCCTCCTCTTTTTCTTCGCTGAGGAAGACGGCCCTGGGCTAACATCGGTGCCCATCTTCCTCCACTTTATATGGGACGCCGCCACAGCATGGCTTACCAAGCAGTGCGTCGGTGCGCGCCCGGGATCCGAACCAGCGAACCCCGGGCCGCCGCAGCGGAGCGCGCGCACCTAACCGCTTGCGCCACCGGGCTGGCCCCATCTTTCTTGATTCTTTGACCACAGTATTTTTCCCTCATTCTACCTGTACCTCTCTAACTTGAAAATTGTCCTTAATAGACAGATGTTTGAAGAAGATATTGACTACTGAAGTGTACTTTTATTTATATGTAAATTGTAAGAAAGAAATACAGAAATTAGAAACGATGGATGCTATATGTTCCCTGGAAATTTCATTTTTTTAAAAAAATTTTCTTAGTTGATAATTTGTTTTGGTTTATTACCATAGAGATTTATTGCCACTAGAGAATTGTTTTCCTTGTCATATGCTCTGTTTTGTGTGACTTTTCTTTTTCAGAGTGTCGTTAAGACTAATACCTTTTTTATTTTAAGGTGTGTCTTCAGGTAAAGTGTCTTCAGTTAGCAGCTCTGTCGGAAGCAAACTTCAGACCTTATCTCCCTCCCATAAAGGGATAGCAGCCCCTCAAGTAGGGTAAGTTTACACTGAATTTAATTTATTAGTGGTATATATATATAAATGATACTAAGGTTTTCTTTTGTTTAGGTAATTGGCTTTTTCATTAAACTTAATTTTCTTTCTAAGTCCATGTGCCTTATAATGTATTGCTGGTCAGGAGCACACTCACTGCTGTTGAGGATCTAGATTAGTACAACTAACTTGTATTAATTTTGGAAGAAAATCTGGTGGCATTTATCAAGAGCCTTAAAAACATTATTTTCAATTGAATAATTTTACTGCTGGGAATCCATTCTAAGGAAATTATTTGAAATGTAAAAGATTTTTGTAGTAATCATAATTTATTAAGCATTATGTATCAGGCACTATGCTAGATATTTCACATGTATTTTTATTAAAAGCACCTCACACTATAGGATGAGAAGATCAAAGAAGCAAAAGTAATTTGCTCAAAGCCACACAGCTGGTGAGCGTTAGAAGCAGGATACAAATTGGAGTCTCTTTGCCTCTAAACGTTGGTCTCTTTTCATATGTTTTTATTATAATGTAAAACAAAAATCACCGAAATGTCTATAGCAAATTATGACCATCTACAAAGGGATATTATGCAACCATAAAATATATATAAATTTTAATAAGATTATTCTGCTATAACCAAAGAGGAATGTCGGATACAAACTCCATGTGTACTATGGTAGAAACTATAAAAATATGTGTAGATAAAAAAGACAAAATATGCTGAAATATTAACAGTGGGTGATTCTTTTTATTTAATACTTTTTATCTTTCCACAGTTTTATATACATGGTTTTTAATAAAGTAGCATAATTAAGCTTTCAACAATTATTTTTATTCTAAGAAAATCATTGTTAGCACTAGAGATTTTAATAGAAGGCCTCCTATTCCAGTAGAAACTCACTTTCTCCTCCATTTTGATAGATCAGAGAATTAAGAGATTGCCACATGACCATTAGAATGAGGGCTTATGTCTTTATCTTTATAAATACCGATCAAATTGATTTAGGAAATATAGCACACGTTATTTTCAGATATAGGTTATCACCTTAGTTTTCATGTAGGAAATATACACCAGGGTATATATCAAGTGAGAGTAACTGCCTTTTGTTTCCTAATTTGGACTATGTAGAAAGTACAAGTCCTAAAGGGAGTTTTATGTAATTGTCACTGCAGGAAAAGCAAACAAATCAGCTGACTAGATCTGATTAGTTAAATGTCTTTTCTCTTTGTTGTGCTTCCAAAGAGAAGAGACAGACTATCATTAAGGAAGAGAGAGGTTATCAGGAGAACAAACGGTTGAAAAGTAAAAGGCTCTCATCTTCCAGTGGTAAAAAACGGAGTTGACTTATGTTTTTTTTTTTGCTTGTGTGCTAAGTTGACTCATTAGATATTTAACTACAGTATAGACATAGCCATATGTGTTTTAACTTTACAAAGCCTTTTTTACCATATCACAGAGAATTGCCTTCCTTGTTAGGTTGTAGTGTTTGTAGTGTTGTTTATAGTTTCATTTACAGTTGATTGTGAATTAAAAGCTGATATTTTTAAGTAGAAATATGAGAAAACTAGGCTTCTAGACTACTTCGCCACTAAGCTCTCTGACTTCGTGATGTCTCTTTCCTCTGTCTCACTCTGACAACGTTCTCTGACTCTGCTTAGACCTTGACGATTGATGTAAGAAAATCTGATCAACATTTATATGATCCTTAGGACAAAATATGTTTTTACTAATAAGCAAAGATTTTGAGCAGAATAATTATATGTTATGCACTGCTTATAATGCCATGAAGATTTAAAATTTCTGGTTGTTTCATATCTTATTAAACTGTCGAACATGACTGTTCAGATTCTGATTGTCCATTCTGTATACAATCCTTACGTGTGAAAGGAGTTTTTCCAACTACTGGAAAGAGTGGTGGTGTTTCCTGCCAGCCAATATATTACTGTATTAACTGGAACATTACTATATTAAGTGGAACCATTCATGGCTGTCTGTTCAGTAGCAGAGTTCATTCCTTTTTCAGAATTATTGAGGTAATGATTTGTTTGTCTGTTTCCCTTGCTAGATTGTAAGGTCTATGATAGTAAAGCTCTCTGTGTCTACCTTGCTTATAGATGTAACTACAAAATGTAGTGTAATGCCTGGCATATAGACACACAACAAATTTTTGGCAAATAAATGAAAAAAAATAACGAATTAATAAATCCCTCATTTGTCAACTTGTTGGCATATCGTAAAATCATGGTTCTGGTACCGATGGAATAATTACTTGAAGTTTGTATGGCAACAATTATTTCCATTGACACAGATGATTCAGGATTGCATAAGGTGGAATTGGGCCATCTGGTTAACTGTAATGTTCAAGAAATTGAGCATCTTCTGAAATTAGTAAAATGGAGTCATTTTAGTGCTGTGGGATTGTTTAAAGCCTGATGTGTATAATCTTTATCGTGGTCAGCTTTAATCATGCATACTGGTGATCTGTAGTATTTAGCATATATTGGAGTCATACTGCAAAAAATTTATCTTTGTACTTGGAAAAATTTTCGTTATGTTTGGTGATTCTAGACAACCAGTGGGTCAACTGATTTTGACAGACTTTTTTAAGCAAAACAAACTCCATGGAAAATTTTTCCCTTGTTCTTTTCTGTTGTTGTTGCGGTAACATTGGTTTGTAACGTTACATAAATTTCAGGTGTACATCATTATATTTCAACTTTTGTGTAGACTACATTATTTTCACCACCCAAAGACTACTTACCATCCATCACCATACACATGTGCCCTGTTACCCTTTTTCCCTTATTCGAAAAGATGAGTATCTTTAGTCATAGGAGATTTTAGAAGTATGGTGAAACACAGAGCTTTTAAATAAATATTGCCACATTTGAATTGTGTCTCAGAGTTTACACAGTCATGCCTTGAGAATGGTGTTTTCTTAATGGTTAATTACCAGCTTAAATGGATGTTTCAGCTGATAGTTTTCAATTGCTAAAATATCAAATTTCAGAGATTTACTGCTGTTCAGTTACTGTGAAAAACAGTTTACTTTGGGGCAAAAGAATGCATGTAAGGAGCATTTCTTAATACAAAAATTGAATTTGGTTTCTCATATTTTAATTAGCAACAATAAGAAATAAATGTCCAGTTTTAAGTACATTGTATGAGTGGGAAGATACTTTTCTCATAAGCCAATCTTTTGATGTATGTAAATTGAGTTTGTGTGGAGCATTATATGGATTTTTATGAACTTCTCGGTCTTTTATTATTGGTCTAGAAATGCCTAAAACAACCTAGAATTGCAGAGTTTGGCTTCTTATGTGGATAACAATGATTGAGACTATTGGATTAAGGAAGTTAACTTTGGCATGAAATTAAGATACTGAATTATCACCATAGGATTAATGAGCTTAGGATCAAAAGCAGAAGTAGGACACATTTCAAAACTTTGAATGCCTCAGAACATCATACATTGGAGTTCTATAAAGATAAAAAAATACCACCTATACAATAGTATTTCAGAAGTCATCTTTTTATTATCTCTCAGTCTACTGTGCTTGCTATAGTCTTACAAGACTGAGTGGCTTATTTCCTAAGAGAATGCCCTTACATGGTATCAACAGTAAACAAGGACCGTCTCTAGGTTAAAGTTTATTTCAAATTAGAAATAGGTTGATATCATTGCCAAATATTTTTAAAAATGCTCATTCAGCTGTGAATATTTTGAAAGCTTGCCAAAATATTTTTCCTTCTGGATAAACTGTTCATATAATATCATACCATAGCTTGACAAAAAGTAATTTATTTTGGGGGAGAAATACAGGATAATGTAGTGATATTTATCATAACCCTTTAATATATGGTAAAATTTTAAAAAAATCATCATTGAAATCTGCCTTTCATTTAGATTTTCAAAATCTTAAAATACTGGCATCCTCTCATATGAAATTTTGATATTTCAGAGCAGATGGTTTTTTTGAATTATGGCTTGAGGGCCAAATCTTGCCTAACACCTGTTTTCATTGGCACATGGCCACACTCAATTATTTATGTATTGTCTATGGCTGCTTTAATGCTATCCTGGCAGAGTTGAGTATTTGTAACGGAGACAGTGTAGCCCCCAAAGCCTAAAATACTTACTGTCTGGCCCTTTACAGGAAAAGTTTGCCACTTCCTGTTTTACAGTAAGTAAATTATCATAGAAATTAGATATTTATAATTTGAAGGTATAGGTTTTAAGGATTCTTCATTTATACCCAAAGATGGAACTGTTATTTTTTAAGTCATGTGGATATCTAGGAACTTTGGCCATAGATTAGTGTTTCATGGAACCAAAGCATTTTTTAACTTTTGTTAACTCAACACATTTCTGTGGTTCAATTGAAAGATCAGTGAGGGATTGAAAATACACTTTCATGTTGTCTCTGACCAAATCTTGCTGCCAACTTAAGGACATATCCTTGACTATCATATGGGATTGAAATTCTATGTTATGTGATCAGATTGCTTAGTCCGCTCCAAAATGTATGCTATGTAGGTGTGCTTGGTTGGCTTCAAAAAATACCCTCGTTTTTTTTTTTCCTTAGCAGCAAGACTACTTTTACTGCAGAATGGATTTTTTTATTCCTGCCTTAATTTCTTTTAGACCTTGGGTGTATAATAACTGTCATTACTGAATTGGAGCCTTTAGGAGAAAAAGAGCATAGATACACTCTAAAAACATTGATAGTGATAATTCCATAGTGGAGTACTATCAGATTGAAATTATATTCCTCAAGCTTTGTGATTAATTAAAAAATACATGAAGTGGATTTCTCATTGTACTTTCCCAACATATATTAATTCTCAAAGTAACCCCATATGTAGACGATGTAACTTGGAACATCTAATGCCCCAGATGTCAGGGTAAAACATGTAATAGACATAGGCTTCCTGGTTCCTATAGTCATTTTATTCACTTCCTTAACTGATACTTTGGAAGACCAAGAAAGACATAGAGAAGAAACTTCAACCAAAAAGCAATCAGTTGGATTGAAGCCTTTGAGTTCCTTTTCAAAATACATCACCACTTTTGCAAAGATTTCAATTTCTTTCCAAGTTTCCCTTCATCTTGTTACTGCTTTGACTTATCTTTAGTGCTACCGGAGGTTGAGGCACAGAAATAAAGGGTTTGATAGAAAAGGAGACTTGAGCAAGGAAATGTTCATATTCAGTAAATTAAATATGAAGATGGTACATGAGAAATGGTCTGTTACATCTTATGATCTGAGTAGTGGAGGGAAAGATTTAAATATTTGAAAGTTCTTTCATAAACTAATAATTTTTAAATTTATGTAATTACCCCTACATTGACTATTATTGCATGGGATTTAAAAATATATATGTAGTCAAGATTTTCTACATATATATATAAATATATATAAAACAGTATATAGTATACATACTATTATATGTATTATATACTATATGCTACATATAGTATATAATATATATATGATATATGTATTATAACAGTAGCAAATTGTAGAGGGACATAAATTTAAGTGATTTTAGCTTAATAATAACTTTTATTAACATTTAGCCTAAGTAACAATATATGTGTGTGTATTTATAGATATATGGATACACTTGTATCTAGGTAGATGGATGAATTGAGGTGAATTTTATAACACAGGTATATGGTACGTTAAATCACTATTGGAAGCTGCCTTTCAGTTAGGTTTTAAAAATCTGAAAATACTGGCAGTCCTCTCATATGGAATATATGTAATATTTCCATTAGACAGTTACCTTTAGATTTTTATTAGATTTTACACATTTCCTTTCTGAATTTGAACTTTTTTGTATCTTATGTAGGATTTGAGTGGTTCTTATCCTGTTAGAGGAATCTGTTTTAAAAATGTAGTTTAAAATTTTCTAAATTTAAATTTTAGTAACTTTTTTTCTGAGAAAGAAAATAAGATCTTTTATTTCTTATTCCAAATCCACAGATACCTTTTGTTAAGATAACCACTGTTTGGAACAGTGATGTTTTGATAATTCTTAAATGATTCAAAGGAAAATCTGATTTGTTAATTAAAATTCCAGATAGTTGAATTTTCCAGTAATCTTTCACAAATTAAAAAAAAAAATCAGATTTAATCTCAAACATTTTAGAAATTATGCTTAATATATATATTTAATGAAAGCATTTTTAAAAAATCTTAAAATGTTTTAAATTTAATGTAAACCATCTGTAAAATATTAATATCAAATATTACAACAAAATTCCTGCTGTGTAGAGGATACTGAAAGAACATAAAAATAGATAAAATGTGTCCCTCCTTAGAGACCTTTATAATCTAGAGAAATGAACAGATTCTTTTTAGACGCTGAACTTCATAAGAACAAGCATCAAGTCTCTCTTTCCCCAGAATGTAGCACAGTGCCTGACACATAGTAGGTGCTCAGGATTTGTAGTCAATGAGTAAGGGGAGGAATGAACGAGCAAACAAGCATCCCTTAAAGACTGTACTTTTAAAGTGAACAAGCAGTGCTGTGTTGTTCAGTAGTTTTTTTAAGATAATTCTCCTGATGTCCTAATTTAATTTTCCCTGCTATCAATGGATATTGGTTGGTGATAGTATATATGATTCAGTTATTTGGTTGATGTAAAACCATGAAATATCTACAAACCAGCAGTTCTCCTATTATCCTCTAGATGGAGATCCTTTATACTTTTGTAAGTGAAAAAAAAAATAGAAAGCCTCAGATGGCATGGCCCTTTAACATTTTTATATGTGATTTTTCAGAATTGCCATCCATGTTTTTTCACATAAGATCATGTTTTACTTTTCTCTGGATGAATTTCACAAATAGTCGTTCTTTGTTAGAAAGTCAGTTTGGGTAAAGATATAAATATATTATTTATTTGATTCCTTATTTTATATTTGGAATTTTTAAATGCAAGGGAAATCATAAAGAAGAAAAGAGAAAGGTTCTGTGAATTCAGGGAAGGGAAAAAGTGAGATTATTTGTGAGCTTCATTAACAACAGGCATCAGATCTGTCTTATTTATTAGAATAATAACTTTAGTTCACTTCTAGCTTCATGAATTTTTTTTGAAACAGTTGTTACCTTAAGTTTCCTCATTGATTCCATTGCCCTGCTACATATAAATGTGGCATTTTTTTGTGCATTCATCAGAACTGGCAGAGTGGCCTAATTTTCATGTCTAATAATGGACATTGTATAAACTGTGTGAGGATTCTTTTTGATGTTAGTTGTCTTACATTGGCAGTCAGATAATTAACAGCTTGTGGGGTGGATTTCTGATGAACCAGAATAATGTCTTTTTAAAAAAAATTTTATGTAAAGAAACAAATCGTAGCAATCTCCTTATGGGTACACCTTTATATATTTTAATAGTAAGATGGACAAGTTAGGCCCTCCACTTCGAACTGGAAGACATGTGCAAAGGTTGTATGACAGTGATACACAATCAGACAGTGCCACCAAAAGACATGAGTTATTACCCATTTCCAAGTAAGTACTTGTAACTTAGTTTGGTTAATCTTTTTCAGATATTTCCTTAAAGGCTTTCTATAATGGAATACTATAAACTTGTATATTCCTATACTTAAAAAATGTTATTTTAATCATTTTTAATACAAGAAGTGCTAGATAATCTTCTAGGACTTAAAACACTTTGATTTTTGGTGGACATTTCTGTCGTCCCAAATAATGGCTTTTTTTAGAGTATACATTTTATTCTGTTAAATTTTAATTTTTAAAGGGTTGAAATAGTCACCTTCAGTAATTGTTTTTTTCATGAAGCTTTTTCTTTAGTAGTAATATTTTTGAAAAGAAGAGTAGAGGGAATATTATGCCACATGTATTATTTAATATTGCTGGATTACCTTTTAGTTAAGCAGATGATGAATTATAAAAAGGCAGGAAAAAGGATCTTAGAAAACATTCAGACATTTGTTACTGCCTTAGCAAACTGAGAAGAGAGGCACATGTGGCAATGGCAGTCACTTTGGAACTCCTCCACCTAAGTCTTCAAGGCTTACTAGTTTGGGCCCCCATACCAAGTCTAGCCTTCTGGTTTGAAAATGATGAAATTAGGGTCTAATAAATTACTTATTAAAGTTGAAAAATATATTGTTAAACACAGTTCCCTTAGCTAATTTTTAAACCAAGGCCTACTAGAACGTTCTTTTACCATGTATGAAAAGTAATAATAAATGTAACTAGATTTACAGTAACATAAAGTTGGAAGAAGTCGTGAAGGTATTAGCAGCAGCCGTGTGTGATTTTTGAGTAGTTAGTGATAAATCCTAAAAGGAAGAATTTGGGCCCTGAGCCGTTTTTTTTTGTGCTACTACTGCTGTCTGTACTCTCTGAAGCAGATCTCAGAGAAACATTGACTAGCAGTAAGGTAGATTAAGTGTAGATTAAATTTAATTCCAAAATTAAATTTTCTTTTATTATTGCTTGTACTATAGCAAGCAGATACAGAATAAGAGTAGGTTATTCCGATTCTAACCAGGAAGAGAAATGTCTTGGCCATGTGAGACTAGGGCAATATGTGTGGGGTTTTTTTGGGTTTTTTTTTGGTGAGGAAGATTAGCCCTGAGCTAGCATCTGTTGCCAATCCTCCTCATTTTGCTGAGGGAGATTGGCCCTGGGCTACCATCTCTGCCCATCTTCCTCTACTTTGTACGTGGGGCGCCTGCTGCAGCATGGCTTGGTAAGCGGTGCGTAGGTCCGCTCCTGGGATCTAAACCTGCGAACCCCAGGCCTGTGAAGCGGAGCCCGCACACTTAACCCACTACGCCACCAGGGTGGCCCCTAGGGCAACATGTTTTAAGTACCAATCAAGACAGTTCTTTTCAATCTCTTAAGAGTGGTTTTTGATATTCAAATTCCATGTCTTAGAAGACATTACTAAAAATATGTGATAGGCTGTGTTTGTATTGTCTGCATATCTCACGTACATATTATATGAAGGTGATAGGATTTCTAACAAAATTTGTTCCAGAACCAGAAAAAAAGTGTCCTTCCTGTTCTTATGACTCTCACTGGAGGAACTGCCATTTTTTGGCAGTGATTTTTTAGAGAACGTATTTCTAAAAAGGCACTGTCGCAGTTCTGCAACATCCCTCGAGGGGCCATATAAAGTAGCGTAGATACACCTTCAAAATACACCTCATGGATGGACACCTCATGGTCGTTTGAAGAGGTCCAGGGTAACCCGTCCATGCACCAAGGTGGTTCTTCACTCGTCGAAGCTCAGAAATAATTTAAAGTAACTGTTCAAAGCAGCCCCTCTTTGAATGACAGCATTGCATATTTGAATATAAGAATTGTAATACAACCCACCTAAATTCAAATTCAAGTACTCTGGCCACATAATAGCTTTGCAACTTACTTATTCTCTCTGAATATGAGTTTCTTCAACTTTAAAATGGGAATAATACCTTCTGAGATTTTGTGAAGAGGAAGCAGTGAAGTATGTATAGTACCTAGCATTGTATTTGACATGTAGTGTATTTATTGAAACATAGTAGATGTTGTTATTACCTCCATGTATTTTGGAGGTAGCTATCTAAAATATTAGGAGACTCTCCAGCTTTGCTGTACTAGTGGAGGAGGAAGAATTTTAGCCAAAGTTTAAGAACTTCCGCTCTGAAGGAATTTTAAAAAGTATTCTGCTTGTTTGTACAACATAACATTGCTTATCTCTGAAATGAAAAGATTTGACTAAATCTCTGGGGGGAGGGAACTAAAATTTGATTAAACATCTGGCCCCTGGTTCAGCAACATGCTGGCCGTGTCACTTTGGTTAGTTACTATCTCTGTTGCCTCATTTATAAAATGGAGTTATTAATTCTACCTACTTCATAGGATTATTGTGAGGATTAAATAAGTTTATATGTGAAAGCAATTAGAAATGTAGCTATACCAAATGTAGTAAGCACCGTTATGTAAATGTTAACTTGTAGTAGTAGCAATAGCCATAGTAGTAATAATAGTATCATCATCATCAACTATGCTAAATGTTTGTATAAATTGCAATTTATGTCTCATAACTGCCTATAAGATAAGTGATGGTCACGTTTTATAAATGAGGGAATTTGGGCTCAGCAGGTTGATCGCTATAACAAACTTGATCAGTAGCAGTTGGGATTTGAATCCAGATTCATCTGAATCCCAAAGCCTATGCTTCTACCGTTATACCATCACATAGCCCTCTAAGCTTTCTTTGATTCCTCAAGTTTCAGAAAGGGAATTCAGTGGTGATCAAACCAGAGCTCCTTCTCTACTGATACCAGATAGCTCAGGCTGTGTAGTTGGTGAAATTAAATCTTTAAAGGGAAAATCATATTAACCTATTTATTTTAGTTGCTGTTTCCAAGAACAGACTGTCATAAATTGAATATTATCTTCTTAAAGTGGTTAGCTATTTTTTTAACCACATCTCAGGTGCTAAACATATTATTTAACAGTTACTTGTAGGCATTTAATAAAACACGTCTATTTGGAGGGAACTATAGATTTTAAACTTTAAAAAACTCGAAGCCTTTCAGAATGATTAACTTATAAATTTCATATAAAGCATATATATATATATTTTAATTGATTTTATATACCATCAGGATACTGTTAGTGAATGCAAAATGCTTTGGTTTATCCTTAGTATTAACTACTATTGTTTTCAGATTTAAAATAATTATTTGATGTTAATCTTTTGAATTTACCTCTCCACAGCTTCTAATTATTTTTCTAATTATGCAAATAAGCAACTTGAGAAATAAATGCTTACTAGTCAATAGTTTTTCATTATGCCATCTCTTTCTGTCTTCTAGAGCTAACATCAAACCTCGAAATACCACACCACCCAGTTTGGCACGAAATCCTGCCTCAGGTGTGCTTATGAGCAAAAGAAAAACATATACTGATAGCTACATAGCCAGGTATGTTTAACTCTGATATTCTAATAACCAAAATAAAAATGAGTATATGTAGTTTTCCAAACACCACATACAAAAATATATATCAGGCTATTTATAGAAAATCTGATACTTTCTTTGCTATATGATTTAATCTGGCTTTTAAGTTGTACACTAAAGAAATAGTTTGTACATAAATAATATTTTCCTAAAGCTTGTAGTTATAATTGTTGTTATAAATGCTCAAAGACAATTTGTTCAGTTCCACTGGTTTCATTTGTGTTTTTTGTGTCTTTCTTTTAACTGCAACATAGTTATTTTTACCTCCAAGAGTTGAATAATACACCCTTTAAACCACTGCTATTATCATTTTCAGCAGCATTTTAATACATTTAAACTCCCTGCTGAGGTTGTGATTATCCATGTACTTCCCTTTTTAATCTGTCACAGTATTTGCATGACTTGTACATTCACTGCTTTTAAGCATATAATGAAATCATCTCAGTTATATATATTTACTTTTTATATGTATCCCAACTTATTCTGGAAAGTTTTAAGACAAGATAGATAAATCCGTAACGTACAGTGACATACAATTGTTTTAAAAATGAAAGAAGAATAGAAAAAGGAAAAATGAGAATTAAAAGATACAATGAAAAAAAGGAATGAAGTTAGTCCACAAAATATGTGTCATGAGACCCTGTATATAGGCCAGCCAGGAGCCACAAGTTGGGGTCTAGACTTGTAGCAGCCAGAGTATAGGGGAAGATAGGAGCAGTTAATTACATAATTCATGTTGTCTAAAAAGGAAAAATAAATCAGTTTCTCTGTGAAAGCACAGCGAGTCCTGAGGCCCCAAAAGTTCTCCTGTGAATTCTCATAAAGAGGCACTGAATAATTCAATGGATAACTTTTTAATTAACATCCCTACCGTAAATATGGGGATGAATCTCATAGGGTGTTTTCTTAAGATGCCCTCAATGCAGGCCTATAACATGACGTCCTATGATCCATGAAAAACAGTTGTGGGGTGTGTGTATGTTATGTGTAAGTACATGTATTGTCTGCTTGTGTTGTATGTGTATAACGTATACAGCTATCTGTTATTCAGATGTAATCCAGGGATAGATTTTCAAGTATCTAAGATAGTAGCTCTCAATCCTGGTTGCCATCAGAAGCGCCCGTGGAGCTTTCTAAAAATGAACATGTCCAGGTCTGTCCCAGAGATTTTGATATCTTTGGTTTGGAGAGTGGGATCTGGGCATCTGCCATTTAAGAAGTTTTAAGTGTTGCTTACATATAACAAAGGCTGAGAACCATAGAGGAATAGAGGAATTGCTATCTTTCTAGCTAGATTCTTTAGTAAATACTGTTTGTCTCAGCTGAGGTTTTGATACGTGTTAAATATCAAAAAAGTGAGCATGTGTTTCTCGAAGTCCTGGAGTGTGGTTGTACTGTGTTGTTTATGTCTGGAGGCATGTGTTTTGAATCAAGGCTGAATATAGTATTAACATTCTCTTATAGAATGGAGAATTTAATAAATACGTATACTTGAATGAAAAGATCATCTTGTCTTGCCAAAGAGGTAGACAAAAGAAGTGTGAACAGGCAGGGGCAAAACTCACATTAAAAAACAAATTTGGGTTCTTCTTTGGTTTTCCTTCTTTCTTTTTAGATGGTTGATATGTGATGGGAAGCCCCTTGCTCACCTAACTTACCCTTACTATCCTATCCCCCCATTCCAGATAGAAATAATTATAACCATAGTAGATGAAAAAATGTTAGAGACTTCTTTTTCTGAAGTATAATAGACTAGATTTCCTGGACGTTTCCTAGGTCCAAAAACACCTAGAAATGCTGGATAAAATGGAACAAATATCCTTTTGAGTGTATAGCTTAGCTCTCAGAAAAGTTAGAGAAACAGGACAAAAATATAAAGGAAACTAGAGGTCAAATTGGTAAATTAATCCTGACACTGCAGCTACATTTAAGATTTTGACTGATCTTCACTACTTAGAGGCTTGAGTTTTAATTTCTTTGTGGGAGAGAGGAGTTGATTTTTTGGGCTTGTACAAAGTGGAGGGTTAGAAAGTCAACTTTCTCTTCCCTCCTCCTGTGCCTCTTGCTCTAAGCCAGGACTCTTGAAATGCCCTCCAAGGGGCCATCTTAGGCTCAGCTAGAGATACCCTCCAAGGGGCCATCTTAGGCTCAGCTAGAGATACTCACGTGACGATATGTTACGTTTGGCATTGGAGTTATTTACAGGAAATATGGAACAACAGCAGGGCAGCATCAGGTGTTTCTCTTTCGTGGAAGCCCCTGCCGCAGTCCTGAGCCTAGTCTTTGGCCTTCCAGGTGACAGCTTAGGTGAAGAGAACAAAATCTCATAGGTGGGTATAGGAACGGTTTATAATTAGAAATTCTGTGTACCCACGGGGAACCAATATCTCTCATAACAGTCCCATAAACATAGCCTCCAGGTTGTCCTGAGGGGTATGTCCAGTTTCAGTGGACTACGTATAAGCACTATTGCCTGGAAACACAGCTGGCGTTCCACCTTTATTAGGTTTTCATTAAACAGAGCTAGGAACTTATCCCAATGTCAAATGTGTCCACAGGAAAGGAGAAAGAGTTCTATTAACCCTTTTCTCACAATACTCAAAGGGTTATCTCTCAGTGAAAGGATGGGTTAGGAAAAAAAAATTTCACCAACCAGGACTAGGAGACCCCAAGGAAACTTGTTTGTCTCAGCCATGACTCAGAGGAATGCAAGAGTTCCCCTGGTAATTCATAACTATAGGCTCACCTTCACATGAGTTTAAGGTTTGAAAATACAATATCTGCATTATTCTAAGAAATTCTTAACTGGAAAAATAACTTGGATAGTCTTGGTTTAGTAGCTCCCTTGGAGCCTGTAAAAGCAAAAGCAAATCGTCTCTGGTGTGAAATACTCTTAACCCAGGCTTCCTGATTCTCTCAGGTGAGCAAACATGAGCTTGCAATTCTGAATTACAAAAGACACGTGGAAATTCCAAACTATACAAAGAAACAAGCAATCATGAGTGAGTGAGCGTTAGCATAAAACAAACCCCAGTGCCCATTACTTAAGATACTGAAATCATCAGACATTGCTTATAAAATGTCTGTTTAAAGTATTTAAAGAAATAGGAAGAGAGAATTGGAATCATTAACAATGACAATATTCTATCACAAAAAGATTAGAGCATCTTTACAAAACAACCAAACAGAACTTAATATAAGGAAAAAACCCAAAAACCCAAGGGATGGTTTAAATTGTAGATTAGACAGAGCTGAAGAAGAGAGAAGTTAACTAGAGGGTAGATTTAAAGGCATTATCCAGAATGTAGTCCCAAGAGAGATGAAAGATGAGAAAGAGATTAAAAATCATGGGTGGTAAAATAAGGTCTAAGATTTATTGAATCAGAGGTCAAAAGAACAAAATAGAGTGAATGAGAGACATCATTCAAAGAGTTAATAACTGAGAATATTCCAGGATTAATGAAAAACGTGAGTTCTCAGAATCAAAGAACAACAATCCCAAGCAGGATAAATAAAATGCAAACAACATGAAGATGCATTGTGATGCAACTTGAGAAGACAGACAATGAGAAGATCTTAAAAGCAGCCAGACAGAAAATGACATGACTTAGACAACGTGAGGATTACCCAGATAGTACACAGCTCGCCTGCAGCACTTGGGGCCCAAAGACGATGGAATCGGCACGGTCAGAGTGCTGAGGGGAGTCACTGCTGACCTTTGCTTGTGTACCAACTAAGCCAGTGGTCCTCAAACCTGAAAGTGCATCAGAATCGCCTGGAGCGCTAATTATAACACAGCTTGTTGGCCCCAGCCCAGGATTTCTGATGCAGTAGGTCAGAAGTGGGGCATAAGATTCAGCATTTATAGTAAGTTCTCAGAAGATGCTGATGCTGCCAGATTGAGGACGTCACTTTGTGAACCGCTGAGCTAAATTATCATTCCAAGAATGAGAATGAAATAGTTATTTTCAGACAAAAAAAATTGAGAAAATTTACCATCTATAGACCATGACTAAAGGAACATCCAAAGACTGTACTTTAGGAAAAAGGAAAGTGACCAGTGGAGGAACTTTGCAAGGAGGAATGGTGAACAAAGAAATTGGTAATTACTTAAATAAATCTCAGCTAATACTGACTGTATGAAATAATAAAGATAAAACAAACTAATGAAATAAAAAGATGATAATAGAGAGCATTAAGGAAACAACTGGTGGTCAAGTAGGAGCTCCCTCCAGGGTGGTGCTCGGCAGCTGCTTGAGATCCTGATGAGACCATTGGGGTCCTGGCTTCTGCATCGTTGTTGACAGGAGTGGAGAGGGAGCTTCAGAACTCGGGGTGAGACTTCACCTTCAGTTAACTCAGATTCCCATCAGTACTGTCAGCAGGTTGAAATTTTTTTGTGTGTGTGAGGAAGATTAGCCCTGTGCTAACATCTGCCAATGCTCCTCTTTTTTGCTGAGGAAGACTGGCCCTGGGCTAACATCCTCCTCCACTTTGTATGGGACACCGCCAGAGCATGGCCTGCCAAGCGGTGCATCGGTGCGCGCCCGGGATCTGAACCGGCAAACCCCGGGCCGCCGCAGCGGACCGTGCGCACTTAACCGCTTGCGCCACTGGGCCGGCCCAGGGCAGGTTGAATTTGTTAGGCCCTGTGTTCTAATTTACTTAGCTGTCACAACACGCTCCAGACTCTTCTTTCATCCTCGTCCTCACTCCTCATGGCTCTGGACCCTCTCACGCTGCCCCGTGCTCTGTGTCCCGCTGTGCTTTATTGTTTAGCCTGTGACCTGCTGTAGATGTTATCTACGCTGTGTCTTGTCTTCTCTGCAAAACTGTGAGCTCCCTAAGCGCAGGAATTTTTATCCGTTTTGTTACTGCTCTGTCTCCAGGCTCAAGAGGAGTACTTGACGTAAACCAGGGTCTCAGTAAATGTTTTTTTAATGGGAATGAGTGAGTAATACGTGAAGAGGATAAACAAAGTGAAAAATTTGGTTCATTTAAAATGATAAAGCAAACTTCTCTCAAGATTGATCAACAAGAAGGAGGGAAGGTACAAATAATATTCAGAATGAAAAGAGGGATGTAACTACAGATGCAGCAGAGATTTAAAATTATAAGTATTTTATGTCAGTAACTTAGGTGAAATTCACAATTTCCTAGAAAAATGTGTCTTATGAAAACTGATTTCAAATGAACTACAAAACTATATAGGCTTATAGTTATTAAAGACATCGAATCAGTAAATAACAAACTAGCCCTGCCTCCTCATCACACACGTGCACGCACGCACACACGTGCACACACACAGAATGGGCTCATGATTGTTTTACATGATAAATTCTACCAAAATATTCCAGGGGAGGGAAGTGAAAAACGACATTCCTCAACTTCTTTTAAATGTTTCGTAAAACCTTAATACCCAGACTAATGAAAGAATGTAAAATTGTAATCAGTTGTACTTATAAACTTGAAAATACAAGTAAAAATATCCAAGAATTTTAGCGAATTGAATCCACAAACATGAAAGTCATGACACTTCAGATTTATCCCAGAAAATAAGATTGATTTAATGTTAGGAAGTCTATTAATATAATTTATCACATCAGCAGATTAAAGGATTAAAATATATTGGTCATTTTAATATATATACACACACATTTATATATTTTATATATTTATGTATATAAAAGATATTCAGTAAGATTCACCACCTATTCTTGATTTTTAAAAAAGTTCTTAGAAAATTAGGAATAGAAGGGAATGTTATTAAATCAACAAAATGTATTTACTAGAACCCTACATCAGTCTTCATATTTAATGGTGACATGTAAGAAGCATTTTCTTTAAAAGCAGAAATAACACAAGAATGTCAGCTATAATCATTTCTGTTTTAATAGAATATCTAGCTAGTATAGTAAAACAAGAAAAAAAAGCTAAAATTACAAGACATAGAAATAAAGACACAATATTGCTATTATGTGATTATATGTAGAACACCCAAAAAAGACAAACTAATGAATAAATAATAATGAAGTCTTTTAGTAAATTTGCTGGATTTGATATCAGTATACTGAAAATTATTAGTCTTTTTATCAGCAACTTTTTTTTTAGAAATACCCACACACAAACACAAATTCAAGGTACATAGGAATCAGTTTAAAATCTAAGCAAAAACTGTAATTTTGATGGAGAAAATTACAAAACTTCAAAGATATTAAAGAAAACCAAAATGGAAAAATATACCTTCTTCATATAATAGAAAATTCAACATCATAAAGCTATCTCTTAAAGCTATCTGTTCTCTCCTAAATCAATGTAAAAATTCAGTGCAATTTTCAAATAAAATTCATGAATCTTGACAAGTTGTTTTCAAAATGTAAATGAAGAACAAAAGCTTAAAATTAGCCAGGTTAAAGAATGATGCATGAATGATTTATGAGGCTATAGTAGGGAAGACAGTCTGATACTGATTCAAGGATAGACAAATAGAACAGTGGATCAGAATGCAGTGGTTAAAAAAAGAACCCAGTCCCACAAATAACTGGAAATTTCAGAGGTAGCAATGCAGATCCAGGGAATGGGGAGTGGTGGGACTATTAGATATCCATGTCGAGAAAAATTTTCTACTTATATCACGTATAAAAAAAATAAGCTACAAGTAAATTAAAGACCTAAATGGGGACTGGAAAGCTATAAAGACTTCAGAATAAAATAGAGAAGTCTCATTATCGTCTGAGGAAAGAATTTCTTAAGTAATTTAGCAAATACGAGTTGTACAGCAAGAGACTGATTGATGTATTGCATCGTAATACAATGAAAACCTAGTGCTTCAAAAGACTCCAGGGATAAAGTGAAACAGTGTGACAGACTGGAAAAAGATACACTATATATATAAACTAAAAAATTCCAGGACTTTTATCCAGGATATCTGGGAAATTTCGACAAAGAAAATTTTAAAAATGAAGGCACGCAGTAGAAAAATGGGTGGGTTTTGGTGGGGGGATGGAGAAGGGTGGGGAATAGGCAGTTCACAATAGTAGAAATCCAAATGGCAAAAAAGTGTGACAGGGTGTTCAGCCTGACAAGCAGTCAGGGGTTTGTATATTTGCAGTTGGATACCATTTTATTCCCATCAGATAAGCAAAAATGAAAAACTCTTGAAAGTGCAAATTGTGTTAAAAACCTGTGACATTGAGAACCCTCATATGCTGCCAGTGGGAGTATAAATTTGCCAACCACTATGTAGAGAAATCTGGCAGTATCTAGTTAAGTTGAAGTTTTGATATTTTATGAATACTTATTAATGTTGGTATGAGTGTTGATTTCCTTAAATTGCCATATGCAGTGTTGAAATGATCTTTTCTTTTAAGGTAATTCTTATACATTTCATTGACAATAAAATTGGCTTATTTTCCCATGACATTCTTCCTTGATTGGGGTTATGTCTTCTAATTCATTATATTCTTTGTGGTTTGAAAAGATTATTCTGATAGCTATAAATTTGCTCTCAATATCTAAGTGGGTATGCTTCTTGATGCTGGAGATCATAGTAATTCTACACCCTGTCTCTAGTGGGACTGAAAGAAGAAAGAACCTTCCAGGCCTGTAAAATACTGACATATGCTCTTATTTTCATCAGCATAACTTTTAGATCCCCAGTGGGTTTTATCAGAAAGTCCAGTGATTCTTTATCGCTCTTAAACTGCCTGCAGGAAAGAAGCATCTAGACTGGGGAGCACCTAGAATTCTCCAATGGCTACCTCTAGAGATAAAAGAAAAATTTTTTTCAATGGCATCATGCTTATATGACACCAGCAATTGAATTCTCTATATGGTAACTTTAAAGTAAATATCATGTTCTCGGAAGAACACATGCCAGGAGGGAATGTAAAGATGTTCTTATGGGAATCAAATAGCTGTTCTTCCAGTTAATTAGTGTTTCATCAGTAGAAGCTGAATTTCCTCAATGATTGGCTTTTCTGATGAAACCTTTATAATCTCAAGCATTTTGCTCTAAAACTGTTGTTATAGTATGTAGTTCTTCTGACATCTATATTACTTTCATTGCTATGTTGTTAATAAGGCCCACTCTGCCAGGGCATGTATAGGGGCTTGTTGAGCATTTATTGCATCACAATAATTTAATATAATTTAATAATACGATTAAAATAAATAATGAAAGAAGTACTAGGAGTTTCAACCTACAGTCCTTGTGACCAATGAGGGAGACCTGGGAACCGGAACATCTCCGTCTTCCTCAGTGCTGGGTTCCAGTTCTCTCTTCATAGATGGTTTTGCAGAAAGGACACTATAATTTTCCTCCTGTTCCCGTTGTCGTAAATGCCAAGTACATAGAGCTGATGGAAGGCGCGGCTGCATGTGCTCATGAAGAATTCTAACAGGGACAAATATAATGCCAAAGACAACATTTAGAATTTCAGTATTTCCTAAAAGAGATTCTTTTTTTATCTGAACTGGAAGAATATTAAAAATGAGATTAAGGAAGCTTTTAGTTATGCTTAATATTATGTCCTGTTTCCCAAGGGTTATGTGAACTTTGTGTTTCCATTTTTTTTCTGTACTTCCTCAGGCCGGATGGAGACTATATATCTTCACTTAATGGCGGAAACATTAAAGGCATTGAAGGAAACTCATCTGGACACTTACCAAAATTCTGCCACGAGTGTGGGACTAAATACCCTGTAGAATGGGCAAAGTTCTGCTGTGAATGTGGTGTTCGAAGAATGGTTCTGTGAACAAAATCCAAAAAAAAAAAGAGCTAAGTCCAGAGTTTTATGACTATTGCTGCTTGGCCAGCTAGAGCGCTTCCTCTAGTTCTTTTCTGCTAAAATTGTTCAAAATATGTTTTTCAGCAATTTTTGGAGCATAATCTTTTGAGTCTGTAATGTGTGTGTGTATATATATATATGTGTACATATACTGTATATAATAAACCTGATACCCCAAACTGTGCCATTCAAGGAAATATTCACTTAATCTGTCAGAAAATAATTTCAAGTGGAATCACTAATTTAGGTATTTTTTGTTGTTGTTGTTAAAGCACAATAAGTATGCTTCCACAGACTCGCAAACGCTGCTGCTTAGCCCTCAAAGGTTTAGGATGATCATTCCTTTGAGCAAAAAATCAGAATAAACATTTTTATTATTGGTACCTATTTTCAGATAGTACCATAATAGGATGGGATGCTCGGAATTTTGGAATTGAAGAGAATATTTTTAGTTACAATTAGTTATGTGAGGTCATTTTCTTGTAGAGCTCTCCCACAAAGAATTTTATTAATATCAAAAAAAAAGACAGAAAAAACCCCTAAGGTTTATGTTGCCCTTTACTTGGTGTATTATTAATTATGTAATTTAAAAATCTTTACTCATTCTTTGAAAATGTAATTATGCAATTTTCTTTTCAGAAACACACGGCTGAAAATACAGATGTTTCTTATTCTAGTTATAACTGAATGATTTTTTTACTTCTGTGTGTATTGGTTGAACATATATTCTTTCTACTTCCAATTGTGTCTCCAAATTTCACTTTTTTTCTTTCTTTTTCCATAACCTCACGTCTAAAGAGTAGTTTTGTTTTTTGCAGTTCGAAAATGTAATTATTTAGTATAAGATGCTCAAAATTCCTTGCAAAATCTTTCATGTTTATTTCTATCTGAATTTAGAAGAAATTATTTTAATACAAACCACATCACCTAATAAATAATAACTTTGGTAATTAATCATTAGTGCAGGGCATGCAGGTAAAAAGTATTTGCATTTTAGTCCCTTGTAGTTAGATGTAGTTATGAGTAGGTTAAAAGAATATCTAAGTTTTCCTACTCACGTTTTCTTTTATGTTTAATGATGAAACACCATTCACATCACAATAAAAAGCCACTGAAAATGCATTGCTTTAATGCATAGCTGACTTATTATGTAATTAAACATTCACAAAAATTTAATTATACTCTAACTTTGACTAGAATACAGCTTTTAATCATTGTCACTTTCAGTGTAACATGGTATTTAGTAGTAGAAATCTGTCTTTGCTGGTGCAGCCATATTCAGTAAGTCAGTAGTCATTTCTGTTGAATCAAACCTAACAGAGCTTTTGATCGTATTGTAAAGGTACAAGCAAATCTTTTATAGGCAATTTCTAGTTTCTTATGATTCTGATCCACTGTAAGGATCAGTGTAGAAATTGGTGTCATAATTTTCTCTGAAATTTATTTATGCTTATACTTTATAATTTTATTCATTAGGTTTTTGGGGTTTTTTTGTTTTTGTTGAGGCAGGGGAAACAAACTTAGTGGTAATAGGAATTGTCATTTTACTTACCTTATAGTTTCTTTCCTGAATTTTTATTAATCTTTTTTTCTGGTTGTCTTTATTTAGTCATCATGGTCAAAAAAACAGTCCATCAATTAGAAAAAGCTGTAATAAATTTAGGAGAATAATATTAGATTTCTGTTTCAGTAATTTATGTTCTTCTGTCCTAATTGTTATAAATTATATGCAGAACTTTAAAATTTTGTTTTATTTAGAACTGAGCACTATTTTCTTTCAAGTATTTTTTTTAAGACCACATAATTTTTGTCTGCCCCGGGAAGGGATAGATAAATGAGCTTAAATTAAAAAGTGGCATATGTTTGTTTCTCACTGCATTTCACAGTAGCAAATAAATGTTATAATGTACTACATGGAAAACGAGTTGGTAAGAAATCATTCAATTCCAGAACCCAGAGATTATTATAAACAGTAGGTGAAATATATTTATGAATTATGAAACATGTTGTGACAATGTATTTAAATACATTTCTGTATTACTTGCATATAGTATTCTCATGTTGATTTGTTGTGCAATAGCTTGGTTTTTAAGAAATTTTCCTAGTTCGATGCATCATTTATTTTATTTTTATTTATTTTCACAAGTATTTGCCAGTGTGGTAGAATTAAAAAAAAGATTGTAAGCTTAAATTAAAATGTAAAAATTGCTTATATATTATTCTGAAAGTTATTAGCTTAAAAAAGTAAGATTATTATGGCTGCTGTTGTCTCTTGTTCACTCTGTTTTTTTATTACAAATAATATCTTCATTTTGAACCTATTCAATAAAGACATGAAGCAAAAAAATGCTACTTGGTTTTCATTGACGTTTTATCTTTTAGCCAGACATAGGTGAAAAGATGGGAACAAACTGAAACATAAAGAAAATATTCGAAGTCAAAATACAAATTTTTTAATGAGAAAGTAGCTTATCATTGGCAGTTGTTTTTGTGCCATCAGCTTTTAAATAAATTATTACTATTTTATTGAAGTGTTTATGACCTCAAACTATTATAAATATATTTCACCACAAGATTTTTAAGGCATAGGAAACATTCTCTTCATAGCCAATAAAATTTAGCACTTGAAAACAGTGAAGTCAAGGTTGATAGGAAACATTATGGATATTTCTAATTAGGTAATATTAGTTTAATGGCAAAAAGTGTTTGTGATGAATACTTAATGATTTAAACCATTATATTTAATATTTTAAACAGGAGCTGTCTCTAGTGAAAATATGATCAGATTAGGCATGTTTAACTGTACTCAGTTTTCCTTAGGCTAGAGGTAAACGCTGCTGCCATGAGTAGAAGCTCAGGGAATGAAAAAATAATAGAAAAGACAAACAGCTACAAAGAGTCAGCAGAACTGTGGTGTCTATTTGCGTTGCAAATATATGTATTTTATATGGTAAGTATATTTTTAGTACTAAGGTTAATTTTTCCAACGGACTATATTATTGAATAGAGCAGTGCAGAATCATTAAAGTTAATGACAGCCACACTCATTCTCATTTAGAAATTTTTCAGTTAAATATTGTCAGGATACTCATTATTTATATACAATTTTGTTGTCTTATATGTGAATCGCTTTTTGGCCACTAGGGGGTGCTTTTGGATATTTTAATATTATGAGCCTCCAATTGTCTTAAAGGCCTCTCAGCAGTATAGGTATGATTTTTTTTTTTTTGATAACATGAAGTTACAGAGATTTTTAAGAGATAGTTTTTGTTGTTTGTTTTATTGTGATTTTCATAATCCATATGTTGATTTCTTAAAAACCTAGCCTAGCTCATTTCAAGCACCTATGTGGTAGTAATTGATAGATAATTTAACATTTACCTCACAGTATTTTGTTAGCAAAATTATGCATCTCAAACATATTACTCGTGCACATTACCAAATATTCCTTGTACTATTTAACATTTCATCTTAGTTGTACAACAGTTATAATCTATATCCTTTAAGGATTTTTTTTTCAATCATCTAGCCTGGCTTAACATTATCTAACATTTGAGAATGACATCTATTTAAATAGGAGCTAAATAAATGGTTAGACCAGCTAATGGAGAATGCACAAAGCTAAAGCTGTAAACATTTAAAAAATGCTTGATATGGTCTTTATTCCATGAAATGCTAGGAATCAAGAGAAATAAATAAGATGTAATTAAGTCCCTGCCCTAAAGTTGATATAATTTATTTGGAGAAGCTGATATGTAAATGGACAATTACAACTTAGGACAAAAAGAATTCATTTTTGTGTGTGTGTGAGGAAGATTAGCCCTGAGCTAACATCCATTGCCAATCCTCTTTTTGCTGAGGAAGACTGGCCCTGGGCTAACATCTGTGCCCGTCTTTCTCTATATGTGGGACGCCGCCACATCATGGCTTGACGAGTGGTGCCTTGGTTCCCGGGCCACCAAAGTGGAGCATGTGAACTTAACCACTACTCCAGCGGGCCAGCCCCAGGAAGAATTCATTTTAATGGAACTTTTTTGTTATAAAGGTGCCAAGAAAATACTGCCCAAGACTTGAAGATGGAGCTTCTCTCTTATCACCGCAAGTTTCCTATTTTCTTTTTTTCTGCCCTGTCCTAATGCTTAACGGGAACCTGGTAGAACATGAGCGAGAGCTGCGCTACCTTTTATTGGGGAAAAAGCAAGTGGCAGTGGCAGGGATGTGTGTGCACTGGGGTCCGTCAGAGCCGTAAAATATGAACGACTTCAGCTGTCCTGAGGACTAAGGACAAGCCATGCTGAGTAAAAGTTACCTATGATTCCACCTGTTCAATCTTATGTCACATAACTCTTCACCTTCACTGTCATCTTTTCTCTCTCTGCCCAGAAACCTCAGTTTCTGTGCCTATTTTGAATGTGCAACAAGAAGGCTAGGAATAGGAGGTTGCTAGTAATGGTGAGTATACTCAACTATGAAATGCTGATTTTCATTCATCAAATAAGCAATCATAAATTATAATAAAACTGAAAACTGCCATGGGGCATTAAGATGAAGGCACTTATCCACTGATGGTGGACACAAATTGATAACACTTTTTGAAAAAGTCGACTAAATTTAATATAAAAGCCTTTAAAATACTCATGCCTCATAACCTAGTAATTTTACTTCTAAGATGTACTTCTTGAGGAGGTTAATCTGAAGTATAGAAAAATACTTAAGCAGAACATATTTAATAGTACTGTTTTTTGTAGTGATAAAAATTAATAAGTTAACAAAGCACTTTCAAATAATTTTCAATGGCATAACAAGGTCATGTTTCATTACTGAGACAAAAACCTAGCCTAAAGTAGTGCAATGTGTATAAAATATGATTCCAATTATGTAAAGAACTACACAGATAAAAGGCTTGAAATATATTCCTCAATATATTATGCTGCTTTCTACTGGAAGAATTTTTGATGTTATATTTTCTTTATATTTTTTATATTGCCAATTTTTAAATGAATATATATTACCTTTATAATCTTTAAAAAAATAGAGAGGGTTATGTTTTTCAAAATCACCTGCATGTGATAACAGTTTATTTAAAATCACCACCTCATCTTCAGTTGTTTTCTAACACAAATGTACAGCATAGCCCTTGTGATCTAGTTAAGCTAATTTGTTTTTATAATACCTTTTTTTGCTGAAAGCGATGTCTGCCAACTCTAGGTGTAATTTTAATGGGATTATTTTTCCTGAATTTCACTCAAAGGGCATTCTCATATAGGTCCCCCCACCTCCCTTTTAAAGGCTTATCACCTGTGTTTTGAAGAGTCCAGGGAATACAAGTGAATTTTTACATCATAGAGCATAAAATAAAAATTAAACCTGGTCTAAATATTTAAAAGGTGTTATGGCATTCTGTTGTTGAGCTGGGAGGATAATATATATGTGTATTATATTTGAAATATTTAGATTTATTTTCACATATTTACCTATGATACTTATCTTTAAACCTTCTTTTAGTCAAGAATACTTGAACAACCAGAAAGTTTTAAAAATAGATTTTTATTTTTACTAATCTTCCTAAAATTACAGTCCTTATAGGGAAAACTCATATGAACCCCACAAGAAACATTAGGAATTTTTTATTTTATTTGAAACACGAATTCCTCAAGGGTGATTCTCTTTGGAAACATGCTATTCAATTAACTATTATTAGAAAATTTAAAACAATGGGTTTGTTTTTCAATATGTCTTGCTACAGACATTTGAATGAGCAACATGTGTGCTAGACCAGTTCTGTGTCCTTGGTGAGGGACTGTATTCTCATGGTCTTCCCTTATTGGTAAACACTGTTATGGTTCTGCCTCTTGTATCAGTAGAAAGATTGTTTCTTACTGATGTCATTACCAGAAAGGTGTTATATGAGGAGGAGGGGGGCTTATCATTCAGTGTCTTAGATACTTTACTGTAGTTTAAGCAGAAAACATTGAACAATACTAGAAATTAAACATTGCCCAAGTCATACCTAGTAGTGAAAAATTACCTTCATCTATTTTAAACCTAAATTTTGTTGCTATTTGTAATGGGTACTGGTTATGTTTGTGGCTAGCATCTTTTGGAAATCCTATGTTTGGTAAGTTTTATGTATTGGATCCCATTGCCTGAAGATCATAGCCAGAGTTTAGTCTTCCATCCTTTCTAACAGCTAGGGAGTAGTCACGTGACCTGGGGACTACTCAACAGACTTGGATTCTGAAACAGGCCATGAGAAGAAGCAGACGCTGTGCAGTATCTGTTTTCCAGTGAGGATGGTGGAGAGACACTGAGCTTCAAAGGCAGCAGTGGCGGAGTCGAGAAGTGGCACCCTTATTGCAAGATGTGGCTTGTTCCCCATGTGGCACTTTAGCTGACTGTCCTCCCCTGGAGTAGTCTGTCATTATAACTTGGGCATTGCTTCTGGCTGAACAGCTGCCGAACCTGATTATCTGGCTCTCCCAGAGATTCTGTGACTTACCCAATAGCTTTTAATAAATTCCTTTTTGCTGAAACTAACTAGACTGGGATCTGTTATTTGCACTCAAAAACTCTTCAGTGATAAAATTTGGTATTACCTTGTGCTTCCCTTTTACAATGGCCATGGTAATGGGAAAAGTGCTTAAAACCATGTTCTACAGGAGGGATTCTTCAATATATTGAATTAAGACACCTTTCCTCATCCCAATCAATGGTTAGATAATCACAAACTGAATTTTTAGAAATATTTAAGTGAGTATAATTATACCTACCTGGCAGAGCTAATTTGAGGATTATAAGTTATGTGTATAAAATCTTTGCCACAATATCTGATGCTTAACAGGTTCTCAGTAAATGATATCAGTTATTTAGTAGTAGTATATAATTTTTGATATATGTGCATGTTGTATGGTTATCAAATATTTATTTAATTCCTATTATGTGCCATGCACTGTTCTAGGTGCAGTGAACAAAGCAGTCGAAAATCCCTGCCCTGTTGACGTCCACATTCCAGTGGAGGAAGATTGAAAACATGAAGAGAAATTAGTAAACATATTTTATATTAGAATGTGACGAGTGCTATGGAGAAAAAGTAAGTGGGGAAGAGGTAGTTGGAGGGAAACGAGGGAGAGTGGAAGTGGGTTATGATTTTAAATAGGATGTTCGGGAACAATTGCATTGAGAAAGTGCTATCTGAGCACAGCCCTGGAAGAGGGCTGAGCCTCTATTGTTAATCCTTTTTGTTTACTTCATTGAATTGTCGATTGGATTGTTCCCCCCAATTTTTAGTGCTTTCTGTTAGAGAGTGTTCAATATGTTTGAAGCATGCAGGTCGAAAAGAGAGGAAAAAGTATTTCATGCAGAGGTAAAAAATGCAGACTGAGGTGGGAGCCCAGGGCCTCTGGAATGGTGTGAGCAAGAGAGAGAAGACCAGGAAATTAAGTCAGGTAAGCAGGCAGCCAGACTGTGTATGCTGTAGATGCCACTCAGATGATTTTTGGCTTACTCAGGATAAGATGGGAATAGGAAAGTGACATGATCTGGCTTAAACATGTAATCTGTGTATATGTCCTTTGGCCCCTCAATTAGTGAGAAATAAAAGGCAAGAGAAAATAGTTGTCACCCATTCCACCCTCAAGTGTCTGTATGTATCGATCAAATTAAGTACTTTTGACACTCGGAAAAGTAGTACACTATATAATTTAGGTTGATCACTGGTTGTATACAATTTAGATTGAAACAGACTTTTCAGCCCCACCTGAGCATAACAAAAGGAGCAGCATCCCCATTTCACAAGATTGCCATTGAGTCCCCTAACCCCCAACTCATTAAAAATAGAGCCCTATTTGTTACGGACCCAACTACTTTGTCTGACTTAGGGAGGTAAAGTTTAGTGGTTAATTCTACTTTATTTAGTACCTAATCTTCATAAAATTGCCCTTTATTCTTCTTTCCTTATTCATCAATGTAGAATAATCTGAGTAGAACCTTCAAATATAAGGGACAGAGATCGTTCTGCGTTACTTTGAGAAAGAGGGTTTAATATAAGATGCATGTGGATTAAAAGTGGAAGGTCATTAGGTCCTGAGGGAGCTCCAAGGATTGGCCTACCTGCCAGCCTCTGCTGCTCTTAGCTCATCTGTCCATTCTCTATAGTCTGTATTCCTCACTCACTGCTATGTATCATTTTTGCTCTCCCATTCCTTCAGCTTGTCAGTGCCCACCTTAATTAAACCTTACAACTTCCTATTTTGGACTCATTTTGGGCAAATTCATTTGGGATTCTGGTTCAAATTCCTGGCACAGAGCACCTGAATTAGTTCATCTTTTCAAGCTACATGACGTACATCACAGATAATTAGCCAATCTATTAATTAGTTATACTTAGGACAGATGCCCGATATTCTCTTCCTATTAGTTGGGATAGAGGCATGAGTTCATGGTAAACAACACAGCCACTTACCAGAAGTCATAGATGTGGCAGAATCCTTTACAGGAGGTGTGGACAAGTCAGGGAATGATTGACATATTTGGAAAACAACTATTTGTTTATATTTGTAATAGTCTTCAAACTATCAAATTCAAAAGTTAGTTGAAGTGAAAATGTTTTATGTAGAAATGTATCAGTAACTATTAGTATTAATCTAGTGCAAAGATTCTCAATGGCAATGGAGAGAGGAACCCCTGGGAAATGTGTATCCAAATTTTCTGATGATGGAGTAGTGGAGTAGTTTAAAAAGGTAAATTCATCATACCTATTATTTTCGTAATACAAACCTCAGAAAGTAAAGCTTGACAAATTCTTGGCTGGTGGGGCTATGCTGAAGGTAAATTAAGAATTTAAAAAATAATATTTTAAAAGTTTTCTACATGCAAAGAACACATGACCTCTATTTGCAGATGACATGATTGTCTAGCTAGAAAATCTCAAGGAATCTACAAAGAAACTAGAACTGATCAGTCTAGTTCTAGCAGGTTCATAGGCTACAAGGACAATATACAAAAGTTAGTCATTCATATATACCAGCAATGAAGAGTAGGAATTTGAACTTTAAAATACCATTGACAATAGTGCATGGGCATGTACACACACAAATAAATAGTTATGCATACATCTAACAAAATATGTGTATGCTGAAAACTATAAAACACTTATGAAAGAACTCAAAGACCTAGATAGAAATACACTCTGTTCATTAATTCAAAGAATAGACACAGTAAAGATGTCAATTCTCCCCAATTTAATCTATAGACTCAATACACTCTCAATCAAAATTCCAGCAAACTTTTTTTTTGTGGTTTGACAGGCTGATTCTAAAATAAAGTATATATAGCAAGGCTAAAGAAGTAGCATAGCCAAAACAATTCTGAAAAAGAAAAAAACCAGAAGACCCATTTGACCCAATTTCTAGATATTATCAAGCTATAATCATCAAGTTAATGTGGTATTGGAGAAAAGATAGACACATAGATCATTGGAACAGAATAGAGCATCTGTAAATAGATCCACACAAATATAGTCAAATGAATTTTACAAAAGCACAAAAGCAATTCAGCTGACAAGGTATAGTCTTTTCAACAAATGGCACTGAAACAATTGGATATCTATATGCAAAAAAATGAACCATGATACACACCTTTTATATTAAAAAATAACTCAAAATGAGTCATGGATCTGACTACAAAACATCATATAAAACTTCTAGAACGGTGGTTTCAAACGTCTCCCTGGGACATTTTGGCAATATCTGAGACATTTTTGATTGTCACTGCTCAGGGGAGAATGTGTCTGGTATCTAGGGGGTAAAGCCCAGGGATGCTGCTAAACATCCAACAATGCACAGCATAGCCACCCCCACAACAAGGAATGCTAATTTCTTAGTTTGGATAAATGTGCCATGGTTATGTAAGATGTTAGCATTAGAGGAAATTGGGTAAAGGGTTCATGGGAACACTCTGTACTATCTTTGCAACTCTTCTATACATCTGAAATTATTTCAAAATAAAAAGATAAGCAAAGCTTATATACCACCACTTAAAGGCAATAGACTACTTCAAAGTCAAACATTTGATAATTTCATAATTTATTTCTATGGCAATGTCAGATACTATAGCTGAAATGTTGTTTTGATCTGTTGCAAAATCTCTTGACTCCTTCAATGAAATTTATTGTGTGTAGATAGTACCAGTCATGTATTATATGTTGAAATTTTTGAGACCAATAGAATATTTTCAAATGTCTTCTCTTCAAAGGGATCTTCCTTGATCATCTAACCTAAAATACCACCTCTCTCCACCAGTGAATCTATCTCAGTTTTTTTCTTTTCCATAGAATTTTTTTCTGGAATAATTTTGTCCACTTGTTGACTGTTTCCTCTCCTGGAATATACCTCCATGAAGGCAGGGACTTTGTTGTACCCCTAGGACCAGAACTGGCACATTAGAGATGGACGCTTAATAAATATTTGTCGAGTGAGTTAATTGTCCATATTTGTGTTGCATCTTCCCATTAAGTGGTCTGTATTCAAAAGTTGGAGCTGCTTCTTCAAACTCACTTGGCTGTGAAGATATTACTCCTAACCCTGGTATCTAACTTACCCTGAATGAAAGTAACAACTTACTCTTAAGCAGAAAGATAGATGTATTGGTGTACACATTTAAGATTTTTTACAGCAAAGACAAATCCATTTCCTTTCTGCTGGAAATATTAGGCAAGGAGATGACAGTGTAGACAATTGTCATTTTGTCCTTTTCTGGGAGATCTTTCTGGTTCTACTAGAAAGTTTTTACTTCACCTGATTGGATGCTCTGCAAACCAAGCTGCCTTTATGTGTGATAGTATTGAGGACATTTCCAGAAAAATGTATAAACTTTCTGTCCAATTAAATTTTTAATTAAAATATTCCCATTTAAATCAGATGATTTCAGACATAAGAAAATTTGTAATAAGCATCAAATGTGGAAATTGGCAAACATATGTCCATCTCCCACATGGTAGCACCTCGTAGGTTATTGAGTTATTTATTGAGCTGAGCAGTGGAGGCACAAATGAAGGAATCGTCAACTCCATCTGGGAAGGTGAGAAAGGCTTCAGGAAGGATGGGACCCTTAGAGTGGATCTTGAAGGAAAAGGAATAAGTCAGCCAGCAAGAGTAGCAAATCCTAAACTGTAAATGTTGCCACTTGTCTTCACTTCCTTCATGTAAAATATGGATAGAAAATAATTCACTTTTAGAGTAGTATCTTAAGGAACACTAATCTCTCCCCCATTTAGAGAATTCCTGTCTTATACAGAAAAATGCACTTCTTACCATTTTATATGGAGAGGATGCAAAACATACAAATGAAGACAAACCCCAGGTTATTCCCAAACCAAAATAACCATTTTGCATCTTTCTCAAATACTAAATAATTTGTGAATCTAGCTGAATACATATATTTTGATATTTGGACATTAAAAACTGTTGAAATTGGCAATCATCAATGTACCTACCTATTTTGTCTTATCCTATAATATTTCTACTGATTCTATTATTTGGTCAGAATCAAGACTGAAAGATGTCTCACGACAAAGTTTGGAAATGAAAGCAAGTTCCCTGGAGATTGTGAGAACACAAAGCTGTGGGGTCATATTGTTTTAAATTAGTTATGTTCTATGGTCCTATCATATCTATCTTTAAGTAAATTATATTTTATTGTAGAAATGTATTTTCTGGATTATTTAAATAAATTGTATTAATAGACTGGTTTAATGCAATTCATCTTTACTTATTACCTACAGTAGGTCTGGCTTTTCCTATTAAGGAGCTGAAGGGAACATAAAAGATCATATATTCTTTCAGAGGAGAGAAAACATTTTAAAGAAACATGAATAGAAAACAAATTATTTAAATACTAATTGTACTTAAGATAAAATATTAAGATGAATCTGATCAAATAATAATGCATGATATAGGCATTTAGGTACTATGGGCAACTAAAGGAAGAAATATTAGCATTATCTAGAGTTATCATGAAAGCCATAGCAATTGAGGAAGATCTGGATAGAATTTGGAAGTTTGAGCAGGATCTGGATAGAATTTGGGAGAACTTTCTAAGCAGTAAGAACATAATGAAAAAAGACATAAAGACTGAATTTTCAGAGTACTGTAAAGACTGACTTAGAGTAGAGGATGTGTGTTTCTGGAGAAATATTTACAGTAGGTTTGATGAAATGTCCTCCTTAAGCTGGCTGTCAATGGAAGTATGAAGCAAAGAAACTTTTCTAGTTTTAATAGAACTATGTTAATCTTGAAAGGAGTATTTCCTTCAGCAGCTTCCTTGAAAGCCTGTTTTAAGAATCCTCCTTTTTTTTCTTCCTTGCTTGCTTCCTTTTTTTTGGAGCATCAATAAGGATTAGGGTTTCTTGGAACAAGCTTTATAAAATGCTTATTTAAAGCATCCATATACACATTTGAAAGAATGTTTATTGAGATAAAACAAGTCTCTAATTGGGGAGTAAAAATATTGTATTCAAGATCATTATTAACCAGCCTGCCATGTCTCTACTTACCTTGCTAGTGGTTAGGAAGGCAAGACTAAGAGAAATACAAACATAAATGCCTGGTATTTTTTTTCCAAGCATTTGACACACAGTGTATGTTGAGTAAACTTTTTGAGTGTCAGTTTTCTCTAAAATTCAAATCTATCTTAAACAAATGATAAAAAATCAAGGGAGAAAATTTTAATAACTTTTAACAAGCATTTTAAAATATTGCTCCTTATTTTGCCACAATCTCCAAATTTTTTTCGACAGTGTTGGGAAAGTTATACACAGCCTTCAAGAAAGCACTTTCAAGCAAAGTTTTAAGAGTTTACATTCAGAAACCTAAAGTTTTCTCATTTCTATAGCTGATGGTTTACCAAGACCACCAGTTCACCGGAGCAGAGGTGTACCATAGAGTTGACCATGTGTTATGGTGGAAGGAAACACAGCCTACTTGGAAAAGTCCACGTGAAGAAAGAAAGGGCTTGGTGGAGAATCATTTGCTCCTAAAAAGTGTTAGTCAACTCCCTTTTCTGGAGTTAATAATGGAACCATACAGAAAACGTACTCGACTAAAAGCCCCATTAATGGGGCAGTCAGTGAATTCTATTCAATTGTCTGTGTGCTTCTATATAGCTATCTGCACCAGTGAGAATGAAACCCCATATGAGTTGGAGGGAGAGAGACAGACACGAACCGAGAGGAAGATCTGACCACCACACATCCGGGGTTGCCCCTGAGCATTATCTGTAGATCAAATAAAGCTAGGTGGTGATGAGCTGTGAAACAGCATGAAGTTTGTGAGTTCAGCAAACTGCAAACTCCTGGCTGTTTTAGGGTCCTTGCCTCCCTAAAATAGTGTTTTCATTTCCCTCTGTAAGTAAGTGAAGACTGTTGGCTGATCTTTCTAAACTGGGTCTAGTATATACAAAAGTTTCTTTTAAAAGACTAAAATTTAACATAGAAAGTAAAGTAGTGTTCCTGTTCTTAACACAGTTTTAGGGTCCTGGTTTCATGTACCTTCTCAGTAACAAGATATTAAAGGTCATTTATTCAATGAAAGTGAGAGATCAAATAGTGGTGCAAGATTAAAAATCTTATCTTAAAAGTCTTGTTGAGATCCATTAAGTGAATCTGACAGTGTTAATACATAGGTCATTTATTATCAAAGGAGAAAGGTTATCCAAAATAAGCGATTTGCTTGTAATACTGTATGAAAATATTTTTATATACAGATATAGTGTCAAAATTAAATATACACATTCCATTAATTAAAAGGCCAACATATATTATTCTCTTAAAAATATACTTACCAAATTGCAAACTCATGTAGACAAGTTTTATTATACATAAATGACGAAAGTAACTCAGTACTACGGTTTAGCATCCTTAGAACAGCTGACTTTCTCTTTTGTGAAATTATTCTTTATTTTCATTTTAAAACATTTTCTATACCATTTATTGTAGGCACTGGGTTATACAGTTGTGTTTAATTACATCTCTTGATATCTCTCTTAAGTATCTTGGACTTTTTTAAGCTGCTGTTTCTTTAAGGTATATGACTCTTGTTCTCATGGGCATTCTCCACGTCTCACTGTTAACTCTGAAAGATTTCCAGCACAGCAGACAATTTCCAATCTTGTTGCCGTATACTGACGCATAGTGAGCCATAACGTTATTTTGATAATAAAACAATGTTAATTTTTAATTCTTGTAACCTTTATATACTTCACATATTTTATATATCTTCTTCTGAAATTTTTAAACAGGTTTAAAAAGTATTATTGCAACTAATTCCTTACATGGATTGTCTTACAAAAATCAGCACAGAATTAACACCGGTTGGTGTAAGTCTGCAAACATATGAAACAGTTGTTGATTGCAGCATTCAGTTTCCCTTGTTTATGCCCATCTTCTAGTACTACAGTATGGATTTCTCAATTGCTCTCATCCGTTTTTACCAGGATCCATTCAGTAACTTCTAGAAGGCATTCTACCCTGAAAAATTGCATGAGCAGATAGATTCTTGGAGGATACAACTGAAGTTCATGTGTTTTCATTGCCACTCCATATTTTTCAATGTTCTTTAGCGTCCCTCAAAATTTTATTCCAACAAGTTTTTATCTTTTGTAGTAGTATTTTTAGGAAACACAAGTCATTCTGTTTTTTATGTTCCTTTAAAGATTTATTCTCTTCCTAGGGAAATATATAAAAAAAGTTTTAAGTTCACATTTTTATAAAAATACACGTTTTAAAATATTGAATCTTTAATTTCCGTCATGTTAAGTTATACTGAAAATCTGATGTAATGAAAAACGAGAATCTCACATATTTTTTAAACTATAATTTCTAACTATAATTGTGATAATTGATGTGTAAACAATTCAAAGTTGTTGTGGTTTAAGATTTAGGATAAATTAAAGAGCTATGTCGGTGGCTGCCATTTTCACCTCTGCAACAGTGGACAGAAGAATGCTGCTTAAACTTTCGTGGGAAAGATATTTGAGGATTACTCAAGTGAGTTTTTTTTTTTTTCCCCCTGAGGAAGATTAGCCCTGAGCTAACATCTGTGCCAATCTTCCTCTACTTTGTATGTGGGTCACCTCTGCAGCTTGGCTAACGAGCGGTGTAGGTCTGCACCTGGGATCCGAACCCGCGAACCTAGGCTGCTGAAGTGGAATGCATGAACTTAACCACTATGCCATGGGGCTGGCCACTCAATTGAGTTTTTTAATATGGAAAAAATGTATCTTTTGTGGAAGGAATAGTTAACACTGAAAATATTCAGAGTATTTTGGCAAAGATGATTAATAAGGATCTACCTGATTGGGCTTGTGCCTTAACGTCTACCCCAACAATCTGGTCTTCACTAGAGTATGAAAGACATCTGCCTTATAGGTTAGTTTTCAGTTCCTGACAAGAAGCTTAAAAAGGGCTACCAGTAAAACCTACAGAAAGTGGAGAAAGAGATACCCCACGTGGAATAGCCATATAAGGGAGTATCTCTGCATATACTCAGTTATATTCCTGTGAGCCCCTGGGAAGTGGGATTAGTAGAGGGTAGGGTAATTCTTCATTTAGATAACAACCAATTATTGGGTGTTTTCTGGGTCGGGTATCGTGCTCAATGCTTTATATACATTAATTCGTATTATCTACTTCATAACTCTATGAAATTGATGATTTCACCTCCATCATAGATGAGGAAACTGAGCTGCAAAGACGACAAATAAGCTGACACAGTCACATGTCAAGTAAATATAACGACTGGGTCTTGAGCTCCTCTGTCCTATTTTTAATTTAGTCACAAATTCAGATCTCTTTTACTTACATATTTAGTAACACTAACACATATTTAAATAATACACTTAAAAGATTAGACAACAGATTTCGAAGATAAATATGAAGAGGAATTTCTCATATTCTTTTTCATGAGGGTCCCAGGATATCTTTAAAAAATGCAAATTGAAGTTTATATGACTAATCGGGTTTGAAATACATAGAGGTGAAAATGTCACGACTTTTCCTCAGAGACCAAGATTGAACATTCATTAAAAAGACAAAAACAAAGAACCATGATTTTAGCTCTGTCATCTTGGGAACACAGATGCTATCTCCCTTTGCTAAACATTTTTTTCCAAATTTTCTTAGCCAGAAGCCCTCAATACATATTGCTCCTGTATTCATTTCAAGTCTTCCACTTCAGGTGGAATTCCTAGGGTTTCCTGAGTCCCACGGTTTGCAAACTTATCCTGCTTCTCGAAGAGGAGGAAGGAATTTCCATGCTCCCATGTATCTATTGGTCAAATAACGTTATAATAATAATGGAAATGCAAAAGAAGGACCCACCACTCTCATGAACCAGGTGTGTTCATTTTTCTGTGTCCCATCCTAATTAATATTTATATCATTTTAATATTTAATCAGATTTAATTAAATATGCTTTTTCATTCATAAATATTTTCTGTATCACTATATAATTTTGTGCAATAATATATAATAGTATGTGTATAAAGATATATATAGAATATTTATATACTATTGTACATATATAGTATATATTGTACACTCTGTACTAGTAAAATAGGTATAAAAGGGTCCTCATTTTTAATTTGTATTTCTTTACTAACAAGGATGGCTTTTTTTCTTCATACACTTGTTTTCTAGTTTATTTTCTCTTATATAAATAGTTTGTTCATGTCTTTTGCCTATTATCTATTGATGTTTTAATTTTGTCGCTTAAAAAGAAAAATCAATGCTCTGATATTTTCCTTAGCTGCTTTTATTTTAAAGTAGTGGCTTTTAAAAATGCAGTTGAAAGAGATCCAATTTCTAGGAAGTACCTCCCTTTCCCTTTTATTAACATTATAATGAATATTTTTCAAAACCAACCATAAAAAAGAAAACAATTCAAAGAGAAACACTAAGGAATTAAGTTGAGTAAAAAGCTGATAAAGAAAGAAAATTATACAGTCACTCTCACCAAATTCTTAGTGGGTTGGGCTTCACCCAGGGAAGGTGGTTTTCTTCCTTTAACCTTAAAAACAAAGTTAAATTTACAATATTGAATATTAATCTTTTATTGCTCCCTCTATTAATATAATTGCTAATTTTCATATTACTCTCAGCTCAGCTAATCTATTTGAGAATCTACTTTAAATTATTTATTGTTGGTGTGGCAGAATACAAATTTCATTTAGAAATAGAATATCAGGGAAAGGGAAGAAGCAAGAGAGGTGAGTCTTCTGAATACCCTGGATCCATCATTTTGCAGGTATGCCCAGCACTGTTAATAGCTGTGAGATATGAAAAACTAACATAGAAGGGTATACTGGCAAAGACAAACCTAGAATTTTAATCAACGTGAAAATAAAGTTAGCATTAAATTGTTAAATCCTAACCATAAATTCTACTGAGCTTTACCCATCAGAAGCAAAATGAAATAAACAACAGTAAAAGCTTTTAGCATGCTTGACGCATCAGGAAAATGCAATGTAGCTGACCGTCTTTAATATCTTGCCTTATCATTTCAAGAAAAAGGTGGACTGTATGAGGTTAGTTAATTTTGTAACATAATTTTATTTAATTTCAAGATTTAAATGATTTGTGTATTTTCTTTCTCTGCCCTGTGATTAGTTGGTTTTGGAACACAATGATCCATGCAAAGCTCAACATATGAGAGAAGGAATTGCAAATATAGAGCACACCTATATCCGTTACCCATTCTGAGGCCAAGAGGTGATATCACTAGTTTGTCATGTGGTCTTTCCAGTTGAGCCCTGACTTAAGGCTTAAACTCAACTTAGTGTTTCCAATAGTCACTACTAAGCAATTGGATGTGTAAGCAACATGAAACCTATCTGCCATTCCTGCATTAGACAGTGCTTGAAATCCCTATAAATAAGGATTAAGAGCTGGTAGGCTGGGGTATGAAGTCTTTATGAATCTTGAGCTTGGCCTTACCGGATGCATAGAACAGGATAGATCAGATTTATAGAAAAGACAACAGTAGAAGTTACATATAAGGGACCAACATAAGGGGACAAAATTGGAAATAAGCTTGGCAAATCCAGGACGCTGAGAGGAGACTGGCTTATCAAGTAGCTAACATAATGATAGATAAAGTGGTCCAACTTATATCATCTTTATTTTCATCACTGTCAACAGGGCTCAAAGATAATCTCACCGTTTTACCTTCTGTGGGCAACTATTGGTATTGAAAAATAAAAACACACACAATCCTTTTTCTATCATAAAAATGTTAAAAATTTCCCTTAAAAATCATAAGAAAGCTTTGGTTTTGTGTGGCAGCTGGTAAAATTTCTGAAGAGGGGGTAACAATAATAATAATAATATTACATTTATTGAAACCTTTTTAGTACTAAGCATTTTACATGAATTATGCCATTTAACCTTTTCGACACCCTATAGTGTAGCTAATATAGTTTTCTTCATTTTGCCGATGAAAAAACTGTTGCCTAGTCTCAAGATAATATCTTCCAAATTTTGTTTTGTTGTTTATATTTCATAACTGCTAGCAGTGAAATAGGGAAAAATTAGCCCTATACCTTTCAAAGTTGTTGAAGCAAAAAAATAGAAAATTGTTGGACATATATATGCCCAGTTTTAACATATAAAGATATTTGATTACCTGTTTTATTGGCTATGAGTTCTTATAAATATGTGCATATATTAATTAAAATTATTAGTAAGTTTTAGAGATAAAAATTTACCATTTTCCACTCAACTTACCACACTAGCCTCCTTGAAAGTTATGGCAATGAAATACGCCTTCATTTATATTTACTCCCCTTTCATAAACTATTTGTCCTAGCAAAGAGATGAATAGGTACTTTTCAAATTGAGACTTTCGTCCTCTAAAGTTGAGTAAATGTGTTTCAACATTCAAGTTATAATAAGCACTTAAAATTCTGTGATATGTGATATAATAAGCACTTAAAATTCTGTGATCATTAGAGAATGGTAGTACCCTATCACGAGAGTAGTTTATATTTTTGTTCAAAGTAAACAGTCCTCAGCTTACCTTGATAGTGCAATTCAACAATTTTAATGTGCCCTGTGAAACTCTTGATAAGTGGAGATTGAAATCCTCACTGATATTCATTTTAAGAAATTGCTTCAACTTGCGAGCAGCACGATATAAAAACATAGGTTCCTATTACAGAAAAAAATCAGAAGGGCTGTGGTTCAAATAAAATACTAAGTAATGATAAACTTTCTTAAGGAGTCTAAAGCCAGAACCATATTGCTAAATAATGCCCCACCTCCACCCCAGCTTTCCATTCCGGTTAATCACGTGACTGACAGGTAACCAGACTGAAACTATTTAGCTCCCAGGTGATAGCCTGAAGTGCTTAGAACTTGGTTTAATGATTATCTGACTTTTTAAAGTCTCTTTTCTCCGTTACATGTGTGTGATCTTATCACTTAAGGGTGAACATATAATAAGTTTGTTCAATTTTTAAACAAGATAACCAAAGGAGAGAGCTTTTGGAAGCAACAATAATGAAAGGTATGTGTGGTTTTTCTCATTGTTATTATTTTTGCACCTTTTGAGCAATGGATGAATAGCTGGCAATAAGAAAATAAGGGGTCATATTCACCTAAAACAAATTTTTCAGATATTTATAGTAAGAAATTAAAAAAAAAGAATTTATGGATATGCTATTAGATTCCATGAAGTTAACTCAGCTATTGTAAGTTTAAAAAAGACTATCGAATAGCACACTAGTTTCAGTAGAAAGAAATGAAACAAGCTTTCACTGAAAGTTAGTAAATTATAATATTACACCAATTGGATGTGGTAGTGGTTTGAAGATAAGCAAATATTGAAAGAAAAAATTTCAAAATGCCTACAAATAAATTATGCCCGTGACTTATGTTTGTGTGTGCAAGCAATCGCTCTAAAAACAGTTTTCTGCATAAAAATTTCAGAAATAAGAGATATGTGTATCTTTGAATACAGCAGTTCTTCTAGTATTTTCAAAGTGAAAAATGAAATGCTAAAATAGAAAAGAATATTTGTCAAATAAGCACAGGGCTATTTGTAAAATAAAAGTATAAAAGAAGACCATAATATAACTTAATAGATCAGTGGGAATTGTCTGATTAGAACCAAAAGAATATGTTATTAATATAATCAATATAATTATCTAACAGAGATACAAAAAAAAATAAGCTTCTATGAAATCGAGCTTGAACGACATATAGACTCCAAATAATTATCATTACCTTATTATCATCACATGAATGTTTTTTAAAAAAGTTAGATTCATTATTCAGGCAATTGCTATCAATTTCTATCATGCTGTCCTGTAATAAATAATATAAAATAATATGTTAAACTGAGGACTTTTCTAGTATGTAGTAATTATAAAAATAACAATGTTATAATACTTGGTATTCATATGTACATTTTAAGGAAAATAACTTTAGCCTGACTCACCTGACTAGGCATGAAGAATAGTTTTCTATAGTTGAATAATAAACAAGTATATACACAAACCCTCACATATTTAGAGCCCACCCCCCCCAGACTCCATAGTTTAATCCCAGAAATCATTGAGAGACTCTGGCTCATTTGGGGAACTAAAAGTACCTATTTTAGAAGTGATACTATATAGACAAATCCTATAAATTTTGAAATAATGAAGTTGAGATGCATTTAAGAGCGTATTTGGTCCAATTTCCTGCTACTATCAAACAGCAACAAAGGGAATTTACATTAGAAAGAAGGTAAAACCTATTGACAGTGAAAGCAAAGTTGAAATTCATTCTGCTGCATTTTTAACAGTCCAGTTTGTCTGGGATGTTTGAGGTAGAATTTTGCTGAGAAACAATGGGATTAAACGTGTGTAATGTAGGAGTGGAAAGACAAACTGGTACATTCTTATTTTCCATTTCTAAGGAATGCAGCATTTGAAGGTGGGCTTTACCTGAATCAAGAATTGAGTTGACATATTAGGATTCAGATTCTCTTATGCACAGGGTTGGACTAGCTCTGTCCAGCAAACTAGCAATTCCATGCTATCAGAGCTTCTAGAAGGACTTCACGCAATCTTAGCCTATATGTTGTCACCAAAGAAACAGGATAGAAAGTGGAGTAATGGCGGGATTTAGTCATGGGCTTCTAATCTTCATCTGCCTCTCAGAAAAGTGTGCAATACTCTAGTCACCTGTGAAAAGCATAAATGGTCTCTGGGTTTATCTTGACTTTAAATGTATACACTAGCCTTTTTACCTGCAGGAATTAGTGTCTGCACATGTAAACATTCACTTAACCATTCAACACTTACTATGGGCCAATGTGCAAGGTCCTCTGCCGAGCCCTACGGGGAAACAATGATAAGAAAACACAGCCCCAGTTTCTTGTGCTGTTTTATATAAAGGGCAGATGCTGCATCCTTGGACACTTTTACATCACCTCTTATCTTTGGAAAAGTATGCTTTTGTAAACAGAAGATTCGTTAGTGCCAACTACCCCAGTCATACTGCAAATATCTCAAGTGCAAATAGATATATTTTCTGTAACTATCCTCATGTTGCCACATTATACACATTCCCGAAAAGGTAGTATAGAATTAATATTTGCCTATTAAATAATTTGTCTATTGACTTCCATTTAACCCCAAGAAGGACAATAAATCATGCATACATTCTCTTTGATAAAATATGCATTTATTTTTTGCCATGCGATCCTTCAAAAAAAAAGATAGACAAATGTGCAGCCAATCTGTATGGTATTTTCCAATTTACCAAAAATATGATATGAAATATGCCAAAGAATTAGTACCTGTTTCTTGGAGCATTTTAACAAATAGCATGACACATGAATATCTGAAAAGCCATATTGGTTAAATCATTGTTCCAGGTATTTAACAAAACTCATTTTCTGCAGATATAGAAAGGTAATGTTATACCAGTTGATTTGTTTGCCAAGTGTTTATTACAGCATATAAAAAGGTTACTATACACTTAAAAGGTTGACTCTCATAGAAATCACCTTTATTACGCACTAGTTGACTCTAGCTCATTTTATGAATAAATTTAACATAAGTGTACATGAGTGCCAATTACAGTTGCTTTTGAAATTGTTTTCATTCAAGCTCTATGAGAAGGATGGCTCAGACCAAGATTTATAGAAGCATGGAGTTGGAAAGAACCTTATATATCCATCTTTTGACTTAACAAATAGTAGAATTACTTTACTAATAATAGTTTCTTATAGGCATTGTGCTATTTGAAGGTTTTTGAAGATTTATTCATATTTATTATGAATATGGAAAATAACAAGAGAAAAGCCAAGATCATACTGATTGTGAACTGCAATATTTTCCAGTATAAAACATGTTATATCAGTTGTTCCTAAAATACATAATGTCCTTTCAATTTGTAGAATTACATCTTCTTTCATTTCAGCATAGTTTTATTCTTTGATTTTTTTCTATTGCATTTGTAATAGTCTCTTCTTCAAAAACATTAATAGATTTTCTATTTCACTTTTTCTTTTATATATTTATCTTTGATTTTTTAAAATTTCATTTTATTTGGTTTTCTCCACTATATCTTCTATATGCCTGTTCTAATGAGGAACTCATTTGTGAGTTTTATTTTATTCTCCATTTTCCCCACTAAATCCAGAGAGCTCACTTTCATTTCTTCTATTATCTCTTCTCTGATAGTGTATTATTTTTAGCTCTTTTTACTTTGGTTTCTTAGAGACTGTTAAGAAGAAAAATTTTGGCATTTTCTACTGCTTTTCTGCATAATTAATCTGTGGTCTGAATTCTTCATTTTTCTTATGTATGTATTAATTTGATTATTTATGTGTTCATTTATTTTGGTAGTATCCATACATAGTGTTTCCTTTTTGACTTTCTGGTTATTTTTTGAAAGGATGCTAAAATAGGTTAGATTATTGTTCAGCCATTACTCAACCCCTACCCTACCCCATGGGAGGATGTATTAGTTTCCCAGGGCTGCTGTAACAAGAGGTACCAAAAACTTGGTGGCTCAAAACAACAGAAGTTTATTCTCTCACAGCTCTGGAGGCCAGAAGTCCAAAATCAAGGTGTCAGCTTGAGACTCTAGTGAAGAATCTGTTGTTTGGCTCTTCTTCCATCTGGTGGCTGCCAGCATTCCTTGGTGTTCCTTGGCTTGTGGCCACATGTCTCCAGTCTCTGCCTCCACCTCCACATCACTTTCTTCTGTGTGTGTGTGTCAAGTCCTCCCTGTTGTTTCTTATAAGGACAAAGTGATGGCATTTAGGACCCCTCTGGATAACCCAGGATAATCTCACCATGTCCAAATCCTTAACATAACCACATCTGCAAAGAGTCCTTTTCTTTATAAATGTCCAGGGATTAGAACCTAATATCTTTGGGTGGCTTTAATTCAGCATACTATACAGAAGTGTTTCTCTGCCCACTGATGTTGAGTTTGACCAGAAGACTTGGCTTTGGGTAGTAGGTATTAGTAGGTTGGACAAGAGCAGGGGCTTGAAATGTACTTCCACAATCGAGTTTGGCCCCTTGCACTCTTTTCTTTCAAGCCCATGGTAGCAGCTTGTGTTCATCATCTGTTACTACATAATAAATTATCACAAAACTTAGTAGCTTAAAGCAAACATTTATTATTGTATAATTTCTTTGGGTCAGGAATGTGGGAGATTAACTGGGTACTTCTGGCTCTGCATCTTCTATGATGTTGCAGTCAAGATGTTGGCTGTGTCTGTAGTCACCTCAGGCTTGACTAGGACTAGAGGACTGATCCACTTTCAAGATGCCTCATTCACATAGCTATTGGCAAGTGGCCTCAATTTCTCACCGCGGGAGCCTCTTCATAGGTTTAATTGAGTGTCCTTACAAGATGGTGGCTGGCTTCCCCCCCAGCATGCAATTCAAGAGACAGCAAGGAGGAGGCCACAATGCCTTTTATGACCTAGTCTTGGAAGTCACACACTGCCACTTCCATCTTATTCTATTGGTTCAAAGTGAATCACTAATGCAAGTCCACAAGGGGAAGGGAATTAAGCTCCATCTCTTGAAAGGAGGAGTGTCACAGAATTCGTAGACATATGTTAAAACTACCACACAGCTGCTCCTCCAACCAGTGACCCAGAATGAAGCATGTGAAGACGATTGACCCCAGCCAACTTGCGTAAATATGAATCTGTGATAAATGTATATTGTTGTATGCTTCTGTGGCTGTTTGTTATGAAGTAAAAGCTGACCAATATAGAACTGTTGCTTTTTGTATCAACTAATTGTCCAAAAATAAAGTGAGAATGGGCAAAGGTAATGAATTGGGGCAGCCAGCACCTTCAGTTCAAGTATTTTGCCTCAGAACAGATTCTTACGCAATTGCGATACTCTCTGTCATGAAGAATAGTTCCCTTCTGAATGTTTTCGTGTTTTTTCCTTCAGGAGAGAAGGTCAGTAAGTCTCACAGTGCATCTTCATGGTCACATTTGCTCTAAGTGAACTAATGTGTAATTATTGCTGATAAATGATTCTAGTCAGCAGCGACATGACTGATTGCTGTTTCCTTTCTATTCTCCTTCTATTCATTTTGTAGGTCTGGTTCTAAGGATTGGGGTTTTGACATAGAAAAGAAAGATTCAGTCTCATATCCGGCCGGTCTTTGAAAATGAACTTGGTCCCCACAGAAATATTCTTCATTTCTGATCATCACTATCACAGCCCATCCATGGCCCAAAGTCTTTGTATTATATAAAGACTCATTTGGAGGATTTTAAGTGAAATCTGTACTCTGTAGGGAATTTGAAAAAGTATACAGTGTTCTTGGAATCCTATTTCAACTGGCACAAATTTTACCATTGATCAGGTAGCTTAGCAGATTATAGTATGAATTGGTAGCTGATTCCTAGTTTAAATGAAAAGTCATTCATTTATTCTTCAATCAAATACTTGTTGAGCATCTACTATGTGCCATAGAATAGTGGAGATAGAACTGTGACCAAAATCACACATGGTTCCTTCTGTCAAGAAGTTTACTCTCTGGTGCTAAAGACAGACATCAATCCAACAACCACAAACAAACCCCAACTTGATCATTGTTATGAATAAAAGGTATATGCTACACTGAAAACCCATACAAGAAGGACTTTATTAAGGAACCTCAGTGAAGACTTCCCTGAGAAAAGAACTCTTCAACTGAGATCTGAAGCATGAGTGAACTAGAGAAAGAGGAAATAAAGGAGGATTCAAGATGTATGAATGCATGTATGGCTGCATTTAAGTGGGAGGGAACAATGGCAGGTATGCTGCTGGATAAAAGAGAGCAAGGGAAAGCAGGTATATAGTTGAGAAAGCAGGAGAAATCCCTGGTTTTACTTAAAACCGGAGGGGCTGGAAGAGACAAAATTATGCAGGGGCTTAAGAACATGTTAAATAGCTTCATCTTGATCTTAAAAGCAATAATTAATGACTAAATACCTTTTTCAAAGATCATATTAATAGCAATATGGTGAATGATTTGGAAGAGTTCAAGAAAGTATACGCGTGAATCTGTAGGAGGGTATTACATAGTCAGTGCTTGAGACAGCGGTTTATTGGACTTCGTAGTGAAAGAGAACGTAGAGATAGGTGAATAGATTTGAGAAACATTTAGGAAGCAAATTCAACGCGATTTGCAAATTAAATTTAAGGGATATTGACATACCAAGGATGATTCCTGGGTTTTCTGGTGTGTGCAACAGACTATACTGTGTTGCCATTTACTGAGATAGGAAATGGCAGAAGAGGTGGAGTGAATAAATTGTGTGTTTGGTTTTAAACAGATGAAGTGTGAGTTGATGTTCAGAGATCTAAGAACAGATGTCAAAATAGACACATACGTAGAGGAGACAGAGAGTTAGAAAGAAAAACAGGAGAATAAATTGTTTTAAGGAGGTGGTGGTCCATGGTGTAAAATGCCAACTAAAAGTTCAACTAAGTTGAGTCTTGTACAAATGTATCCATATAAAGAAAGCAAAATGAAAATAGAAAGAAAAGCTGATAATGCATAGTAAAAAATTAGTGATGGAACATAAAGGAAGCAGATATTATGATATTTGTTTTGAGATAATATTTTGCTTATAATAAAACATCAAAAGAAAAAGGTATTATGTAGAAGCACATATTCAAATGTATATGCATATGCGCACACATGACCATACGTGGGAGAAGCTCTCTTAATTGTTCTCTATTTAACTAACTTGCTCGGTTGATCAATACTCTCTAATTCTTCTGTAAAATCATATTGACTAGTGCCCACAGCACATGGAACACTCCCAACTAGTAGTCTAGTTTCTGATATACTCAAATTTTTGTTCTCATAATTTGAGTTGCATAGTTACTAAGTCAATTCCCTAACACTAAGTTATACTTATTATTTGATTATATCACTTAATTAAATACTATATAAACCAAAGAAATATTAGTATGAAAACAGACTTGTTTGGAGGACTTCTGGTTTCCAATCTGGCATGTAATGAGCTTAGAAGTCACCACTCCATCGTAACAACAAGTAAAAAGCTGAACAGACTGAAGCATCAGCAACTCTTCTTATACCCATCAGAGAAGGGAGGTCACAGGGCAAACTGCTGCCCCAAATACTGGAGAGACAGACAAGTGGATACAAATAATCACAATTCACAGGAGCAGAAATCTCCATGGAAACCAGTGCTGGAGTAGAAAAACCTGAACTGTAATTGATGAATTGCTGGAGGCTCAGAGTGGACAAGTCTGAGAGTTAAAACCTCAAAGGAGACCCTGTCATTGGGGGAGGAGGGGTGCACACTTTTCTGAGTTCTACCTACAGGAGTTCTATGAGGTCCTTACAGTGAATATCTGAAAAAAAGCCCTTCCTGCTTCTGGCAGCGGGAGGGGAAAGGGAACCATTTTGAACTATGTCGGAGCATTATGTTCTTCTTAACAAGGCCTGCCATGATGAGAAATTAGTTAACCAGAACCTAACCTGCTGGGGTTTTATCAGAACCTAACTTATCTGGGGAGGAGAGAAACATCCAACTCCAGCCCCCTCTAGCGATCCTGTCTCACCTAAGGGAGGAAGGTTCTGAGAAGCATTGGTAAAGTCTACAGTCCAGGGGCACAGACTCATCAAAAGACTGAGACCTAATCATAGGTCTATAAAATGCTTCCCTTCTCCCCACACCTTACCACTACATTACTAAAAGTCTATTTTCCACAGATCCTTTTTCAGTACATTGTGTCCAGATTTCAACCAAAAATTACAAAGCATACTAAAAGGCAAAAAATGCAATTTGTAGAGACAGAGCAAGCATCAAAACTAGAGTCAGATATGGCAGAGGTGTTGGAATTATCAGACCAGGAATTTTTAAAAACTATGATTCATATGCTGAGGCCTTTAATGGGAAAAGTAGACAACATGCAAGAAAATGGATAATGTGAGCAAGAGATGGAAATTTGAATAAAAAAGAAATGCTAGAGATAAAAATCACTATTGTAATAGAATAATGGGCTGTTTATTAGACTAGACATCCTCAAGGAAAAAATTGAGGATATGACAATGGGAATTTCCAAAACTAAGAAGCAAAAAGAAACAATACTGGGGGGAAAAAAACCCAGAATAGAACATCTAAGAAGTGTGGAAAACTACAAAATGTGTAACATATGCATAGTGGGAATATCAGAAGGAGAAGAAAGGGAGAAAGGAATAGAAGCACTATGTGAAGGAATATTGACTGAGAGTTTTCCCCAAATTAATGCCAGACACCAAACCACAGAACCAGGAAGGACACAGAACTCCAAGCAGGATAAATGCCCCAAATCCTCTACCTAGACATATCATATGCAAACTTTAGAAAATCAAAGATAAAGAAAAAATATTGAAAGAAGCCATGGTGAGAGGGGGAACCTTAATTACAAAGGAGAAAAGAAAAGAATTACATCCAACTTTTCCTCAGGAATCATGCAAGCAAGAAGAGAGTGAAGTGAAATGTTTAAAGTGTTGAGAGAAAAAAACTATCAACCTAGAATTTTATACCCTGAGAAATTATCCTTCAAAAGGGAAGAAGAAATAAAGACTTTCTCAGACAGATAAAAGTTGAGGTAATTTGTTGCCAGTAGACCTGCCTTGAAAGGAATTTTAAAAAAAATTCTTGGGCTGGCCCCGTGGTGTAGTGGTTAAGTTCAGCATGCTCTGCTTTGGCGGCCTGGGTTCACAGGTGCGGATCCCAGGTGCAGACCTACACCACTCATCAGCCATGCTGAGGAAGCAACCCACATATAAAATAGAGGAAGATTGGCACATATGTTAGCTCAGGGCCAATTTTCCTCACTAAAAAAAAAAAACCCAAGTTATTTAGAGAGAAGCAAAATAATATAGGTCAGAAACTCAGATCTACATAAAGCAAGAGCATCAGAGAATGAATAAATGAAGACAAAATTAAATAGCTTGTTCAAAATAATAACAGTAACAATATAGTCCATTATAAATATAAATATATATATATATATATATATATAATGTGTACTTATATATAAGTGAAATGAATGAAAGCAATGATGCAAGGGACATGAGAGAAGAAGGAAGGAATGAGGACTATGTTGTTATTTTAAGGTACTTGTACTACCTGTGAAGTGGTTATTGTTATCTGAATGTGGGCTTGGATTAGTTGTAAATATATATAGCAAACCCTAGGGCAAGAGCAACCACTAATAAAAGTAATAAAAGTATAATTGCTATGCTAAGAAAGGAGAGAAAATGGAATCATATAAAATGTCAAAACCACAAAAGGCAACAAAAGTGTGGAAGACAAAAACAGAAACAAAGAACAAGAACAACAGAAAACAGTAAAAAAAAAAAAAAGGTAGATATTAATCCAGCTATATCAATAACCACTTTAGATGTCAATAGTCTAAATACACCAATAAAAGACAGAGATTGGTCCTTGCCCTCTCAAGCAGCAGTCAGTCTGTGGACTGGAGGAGGTGGAAACAGTTTTAATTGGATAATTGGCTGTGGTAGCATGCAGAAAGTTTATGGAAAGAGTGGAGAAAAGAGGGAAAGAGAGAGTGGTATCTCAGTAATAATGATAAATTTTGACTTTTTAAACTTAACAAATATTTACTAAATAAGTTAAAAGATCCAGGTGTGCTTCTAGGCACTGGACATCCAAGGATGAAAAAGTACTCTTATGGAGCATTCAATTACAGTTTTGAGTGTGTATTTTTGTACAAGACACAAAACTTACCTACATATCTCTCCTGTTCTCACAAGAATCCTTTGAGTTCAGTATAATTATTATTCCTTTATTACACTAAGATGTGATATACAATTTCTTTCAAGGAAGAAACTGAGACATAACAAGATAGGGTAATTTGCCCAAAGTCACACAGTTAGTAGATGGCAGAATCAAGAATTATGCCCATGCCATCTGACTCTAGAGCCCTCTTTCATAACTGCAATGTTGTAACTACCTTCATTTGGAATAGTTATATGACATACTTGTTATATAATGGGAATTTTTCAGTACAGAGGGGTAGATCAATGTTTCAAGAATAATGAACAACTAATTAAGTCAAGATCTACTCTAAGAGGAGGCCATGGGGAACAAAATCTCAGGAGTATTTTTAAAGTTGTTAGTTTTAGAATATAGGGAAATATATCTCTTTCTCCAAGATAGAAAGGAATGAGAAGATTAGTGTATTTCTTAGAATTTTTGCTTTAATACTGCCATGTTTTGTATGGTACATAAAGGTTGTGAATAGAGGCTCTTTGCTGTTTACCTTTTTATTGAAATAAAATATTCTTCTTTGTTCTCTTTGATAATACTTTTGAATTATATTTTATTTCTAGGGTGACCACACATCCCAGTTTTCTGGACCATTCTGGATTATGCCAGAATGGCAACCTGTTTGGTTAGCTCCCCCTTACATTCTTAAAGGGCAATAAATTATTTGGTCACCCTATTTGTACTATGCCACTTTGATTTTGGTTTGCATGGTATAGTTTTCCCATCTTTTTATTTTTTTAATTATTTTGAACATAAAAATATTTTTTAATGTCAAATATATTGCTAGCTTGTCATTATTCAAACAATGCTGAGATGTATGGTGAAAACTTTTCAATTTCTCTCCACTGCCCCCACTAGAATCATGCACCTGAGGTGATTAAATAGTAGCAGTTTGATGAAAATATCCTTCTTGCTCAAAAAAAACCTATGCATATGTGCCATGTGTATACAAGCATACAAAATTCACACGTATATCTGCATATATAGGGCTTATGAAGGTATTTTTCATTTACCATTTTTAAAAAAAATAGGATCATAGTATACACGTTACTCTTTAACTTGTTTTGTATTATTTTCACTTCATATTATGACCATGATTCTAGGTCAAACTCATCTAGAACAATTTTTTTCATAACTGCATAATATTCCACATTAAGTATATTCTATAGTTTATTCAACCCTTATCTTATTGATGAAAAATCAAGGCAATATTTGCTCCTACAAAAAATATATATGTATATTTGTATGTGTATATTATGTCCTTTTATAAAGCTTGCACTTCTGTAGAATTGGTTTCCATAATTGAGATTTGCTGAAGAAAATGGCATATTCATTTTAAAAACCATTCATGCTTCCAGCAGCAAATAAAGCAGCCCATTTTGTCACATCCTTGCCAGCACCAGATGTCATCAGCCTTTATTGTTATCAGTTCTGATATGTGAAAATTTTAACTTAGACTTGCATTTCCATGACTACTAGAGGATGAGCATCATTTTGCTTTAATTGACAATTTGCATTTCCTTTTCATGAATAGCTTGTTCTCATCCACTTTCTTAGATTGTTTGTCTTCTAATGATCAGTTTGTACATTTTATATTAGGAAATTTTTTAAAACTTTCTATGTTTTATTTAAGGTGTATCTCCCATATAATGTATTTTTTATACAGTCTTAATTTTAGAGCTTAAAATAATTCATATTTATTGTCAGATATTCGTTACTATTTCTTCATTCTCCTTTACATTTGTTTTGTAGTTTTGCTATATAAAAGACAATTCTTTTAGAACCATTCTCTCCCAATTTAAATAGTAAACGTATTTATTGGTTATTCAAATAAGAAGAGGCATTTATCATCTCTTTTACTTTCTCTGAATCCTGTAACCACATGCTTTGTAGATTACTAGTTTTTAGGTGAAACATGTTATTGTTGTGTTTCTGTATTTACAATAACTATCTAGACATCACTAAATAGTTCAGTGTTTAACAATGGTCATTTTATATGACCATTTGTCTATTATTAATATTTATTAATATCTTGCTTGGCTGGACTAATCTTAGAGTCAGGTTTTTGTTGTTATTGTTTTAGATAAGGAAGTTGTATACTTACTGACCTCTGTGTATCTTTATTTTCCTTGGTGCACTGAATAAAATTTGCCTTGGTCTAGGATTGTGGATTCATCATGCTCCTGTTATGACAAATCTCAGTATTTGAGACAAATACTGACAAATATGATAAATCTCATAACAAAATTGGAGGGTAGCCTAATTTTATTTTCCTCTATTGGAAACCCTTCCTCCATATTTCTCCAAGAAGGATGCTTACTTGAAAAATTTCTCCTTGATATATTTTAGTATTTGTCTCGTTAGTATTGTTTACTCATAATCAACAGGCTTTATATATATATTTTTTAAGTACAGAAATAGATCCTTCTTCAATTCTGGAATTTTTGCTTCTATTTCATTTGTTATTTTTTTCTTCAAAATCACTTGTTATTCATAGATTAACTCTCTGGACTCTATGGTATCAATTGTCTTCTCTTATTTATCCATATGCACATGTACACAGACTAATAGGTATGTATATGCATATATATATATATATATATATATATATATATGAGTGTACGTGTGTGTGTGTGTGTGTGTGTGTGAGAGAGAGACAGAGAGAGAGAAAGAGATGGAGAGAGAGAGAGATGGGTAGGAAGATAATATCTATAGTTATATAAAGTCTTTGCCTTTTCTTTTTGGGAGACTTTAACACATGTGTCCATGCCATGATTACAACATAAAGTCACTCTTCTTTTTTATACACACATTATTATAATATAAGCCTTTAACTTCCTACCTGATGGAGCTGAACTCCTCTCAAAGTGACATGTTATTTCTGAAATTCCCCATGGTATTATCTAATGTGTGCTCTGTAATAAACTCAAGTTCTTCCATTTGGTCTCCTGAACTTGCTATCAACATCTGCCTCTAGAGATGATGACCTTCATGAAATCACCACTTTCCTGGCTAAAGCTCTTTCTCTAGTGACGACCACTAATGTCCGTCTTCAGTTGTGGAGACGAATCATAGTCCTTATGTCCAAAGCATTTTCCTAGCTGTTGGAACTCCAAACACTCCTATTGTAATGGACACGGTGATTTTCTTTCCATATCTTATCTAGTTCTCCCCTCTTCATTATTTAGCAGTCATGTGGCTTTTTTTATGGAACTTAATCCCACTCCCACGTCTGGGTTGGGCTTTGAGTGGTCTAAGACTTCGATACTAAGTCAATAAGAGTTATCCCATCTCCCCTGCCAGAGCAATTGGTTCAAATAACCAAGGTCTAAAGCAATCAGGGCATTGGTGTTCCAATTGGCAAAAGGATTGTTTCATAGATAATTCAATCAGAGTAGAGCTGGAACCATGGTTAATTAGTTATAGGAAAAAGAATGATCATTCTCCTGGATTTGAAAGAAGCAAGAAACTCTGGTTACCACTGGCAGGACAGCATGAAGCTGAAGACATCAAGAAATGCAGAGTGAAAAGAATTGTGAAGAAAAAGCCCAAGTTCTGACCAAGCCACAGCTGAAGGCACTCAACAGCTGGACTTTTGAGTTACATAAGCCAATAAATAGTCTTGAATGTTTAAGTTCATTTATGTTCAGTTTTCTACTACTTGTAAGTGAAAGCATACTAACGAATCTACCTTCTCCAGCCTGGAGGATTTCATAAATGATACCCTGGATTCGGGCTGCTCTCAAATCAGCCCCCCTTCTCACACAGCCACTTCTACCAGTATAAATCTGTGCCTGCTCCCGCACTGCCTGCCCGTGGTCAGGGAAGTTCACCTTTAGCATTAGAACAGCTCCAGTCCTCTCTTAACCGAGACTTTTAGAGCAACTCATTTCTAGCCCTAGAGAAGAGGACGTTCCTCCTCCTCCCGTAAAAACAAAAAAAAACACCGTGTCACACTTTCTATCCCAGGAATGTCCTCTCCCTAGAATGACTGATGGTGCAAACAATACCCAACACAACAACAGTCACCAACACCATTACACCCCATAGTCCCAGACAAAGCAGATTCACAAATAGACTAGGTGAGAAAATGAATGCTAAGCAGAGCTAGCACACAAACCCAGGTTTGCCCAGTTACAAAGCCTATGCTTTTTCTGCTACATCAAGTTTACCGTCTAAGTAATGTGAACTTGCTTAAGAATTTCCAATCCACAAAGTTTAATGGAAGTGTCGAGAATACAAGTTCTAGCCAAAAAAAACGAGAAAATATATTCTTTTTCTAAATCCTGAATCCTGTCCACATGACATAGCTTACAATCTTTTTTATTTGATTATTTATTCATTTATATGTCTACTTAAAAAATTTATTGGATGCACATGCATATTCATATTTTATGCATAAAATACAGAATGATAACTGACTTAATAGTAATCATGATAAAATGCTATAAAAGAAATTCCTCTTGCCTGGTCTTATGAATGAATTAACCTGAGCTTGGTCTTAAGGGGTAGTTAAATTTGAGAAAGACAGGGGAAGTTGAAAATTCCAGAATGAGAGAACACATAGCAAAAGCACTGGGGTACAAAAATGGGGGGCTCATTTGGGAAATAGTAAGTAGTCTAGTTCGGTTGTGGTAGGGAGTGTAAGGGGCAATGTAAAATGGTAATTAGGCTAGAAATGCAGACAGAGAGCAGATTATGCTTCCCGAATGCCAGATAAGGTATTAGTCCTGCATTCAACAGACAATGAGTGGTAACCTGTGGAAAGTTGTTGGGCAGAGATGTGGCATGATTTCAGTTCTGCCCTATGATGATTGGTGCATGTTGGAGAGGTATTCATACTGTACTGCTGACCGAGCTGCTTCTTATCTGTTTTGCCTAGAGGAGCAAATTAGGCGGTAGGTAGATGTAAATTATGGGAGAAATGCAGTGTGAGGAGGTAGATATAGATTATGTGAGAAATACAGGAGAACCAGAAGGAAGGCTGTTTGTTAGAATTCTGTCCCACTGGAAATGTACAACCGGGGTAAGTCCGGCTGAATCAAGGAACTGACTCCAATTTGGAGATAGCTTATTAGGTAAACAGGCATTCTTTAGTTTGGAATAGTCACTGTGAAACAAATGATAAATTAATCAACTCCAAACTTATAGTCACGTTCTACATTTTCTACAAAATAAGTACATACAAATATTTGTGCCCTCAACTATATTTGCCCTGTCTAATATTTTTAGATTTCTCTATTTCTGAGAATTCATCCTCAATGGACAGGTTTTGAGAAGGTAACAGATATCAAGTATATGCAAAGACTAAGACAGCACATCCTTATCAAACCCTGTATTTCTCACCTTCCCTTTATCTACTGACCAACTTTGTTAGGTTAACAAGGGCGGGGGTGGTGGGGAGAAGAGTAGCTGAAATTTTTCGACTTTAGTATTTATTCCTTGTTATGACAATGAACATATATTAATTACACTCTGACATTCAAGAAACAGAAGATATTTAATACAGTGATTTAGTAGCCAAAATGGGTATCCTACTAAATTTTATGCTAAAATTCTAAGGTGAATATATATAGTAGTATTAATTAACAACTGTAAATGAATTAATCAAAGCTTTGAGCCTACCAAAGTGTGATTTTGTTGATTCTCCAGTCCCTCCTATGACCAAGAGTAGCCCATGCAAAGCAGTTCTAATGAAATTTATTGTCACTCTCCTTCTCATCTAACTTACACTCATAAAACAGCATATTTTATATTGTATGTCTCCATAGTACAAAAACAATAGCAGAAATAATTAAATGCTTTAACAATTGATATTGATGGTCATTCACTGTAGAAAACATGCCAAGAATAAAAGCAAAGAACACCAGTCTAAAAATAACATTGAAAATGACTATATAATCAAATATGGTGTTTCGAAAGAATATTACACAAGTGTCCCCAAAATGTTTTTTATGCAGAAAAGTTATAAAATAAAACTTATGATCTCAAGTTTCTGCTTGGGAAAATACCTCTACAGAATTTCTTTGATGAGGCTGTATTTAAGGAAAAGCAAACAATCAACAAAATTCATTAGAATTACTTATAATGTTAAGAATACAGAGCAAAGGAGGACACTGCAAAAGGGTAATGAATCAATCTTAGTTTTTTTTTTTTTTTTTTTTAATTTTTTTTTTTTGTGTGTGTGAGGAGATCAGCCCTGAGCTAACATCCGCCAATCCTCCTCCTTTTTTTTTTTTTTGCTGAGGAAGACGGCCCTGGGCTAACATCGGTGCCCATCTTCCTCCACTTTATATGGGACGCCGCCACAGCATGGCTTACCAAGCAGTGCGTCGGTGCGCGCCCGGGATCCGAACCAGCGAACCCCGGGCCGCCGCAGCGGAGCGCGCGCACTTAACCGCTTGCGCCACCGGGCCGGCCCCTCAATCTTAGTTTTTAAACCCATTCTTTATCTTGTAGAAAGTTGGATATGCATTGGATGCCTTTTATGGAGGTGAATATATATTTTCTGTTTATAGGATGCCTTTCCAGTGTTACCAACACACCCTAGACACATAACTTGGTGTTTTATTAATTTGCATTAATCAAGGTGTGGTTATGGAAGCTTGGGGATAAGAAACGGTGTTCCAGGAATTGTATGATTCAACGATTGGCAGATTTCCCTAAATAGCAATGTTCGTGTCAAATATGGGCACTGAATAACTTTTGAAACCTGGCATCATATCCACTTCCAGTTGGCATAGTGCCACAGATCAAAAGTCATGTTTATCCTACTCGAGTGTGTAGGAATGTTATTATGGGGTATATATAAAAGTTTCATGCTGAGCATCCATATTCTCTGTTTCGTCTAAATAGACTGTAATCCTACATCAGTACAACGGAAAGAACACTGAAACAGAGGTGTGGATAACCGCCTCCAAATAGTTCCACTATTGGCATTAAATAACTTTTCAGCAGTAATAGACCTCAAAGATTATGCAAGCCAAAATTCTAATTTTATGAATTAGAAAAGTGAGGCCCTACAGCAGTTAACTGACTTGTCCAAAGTCTCCAAGTCAAAGTGGCAAAGCTAGGACTCTGACCCAAACATTTTCATTTCCAGTAATCTAACTATAGCACTGTACTGACATGATGTAGCCTCTCCCTAAATTTCCTCCTTTGTGAAATGAATGGCTGAACTGCAGCAGTGGTTAACACACATCATCTTCCATGTAATCCTGGGGTTTCCACAGAATTTCCACAGGATGACTCAGGGGCCCCTTAGAAACGGGTGTAAGAGAATGCAGAATAGTGAAGGCTCGGGGCTTCACTGGAGTTCTGTGTAGAATTTATTTGAAAAAAATTTCATGGATAACCATGTTATTGATGATCCATTTCTAAGTTCTATAAATGCAAAATCATCACGTATACATTTGAATTTTAATAGAATTTCACTCTCATAAATCAAGCAATTTATAGCCGTTTAAAAATGTTATAGGTTTTTATTTCCTTCTGTTCTTAAGGAGGTGAAATAGGAAACTCAGAAGGCATTGTTGCAGACATATTATTTCTTACATGCATAATATTATGAGCCAAGACTTGTTGAATGCATACTAAATTCCAGGCATTGTGTAATCAGATTTACATATATTAATTCATTTAATCCTTATAATAACCCCATGAAATGTGAGTACTAATTTTATTCCCATTTTAGAAATAAGGAAACTAAAGTATAAAAAGATTAAGTAATTTATCCAATGTCACATAGCTAGCAAGTGGCAGATCCAGGCTGAATATTTACATAGGGTCCACTGGGTCATGACATAAATAGGTTCATTATAAATTACTCACTGTAAGATTAACTATCTGTGGTCTTCATGACACACAGAAACCTTTTATCTAAATAAACTACATTTCTTTTTTTTTTTTTAATTAAAGCAATGAGTTTATTTATTTATTTATTTATTTTGTGAGGAAGATCAGCCCTGAGCTAACATCCATGCTAATCCTCCTCTTTTTGCTGAGGAAGACCGGCTCTGAGCTAACATCTATTGCCAATCCTCATCCTTTTTCCTCCCCAAAGCCCCAGAAGACAGTTGCATGTCATAGTTGCACATCCTTCTAGTTGCTGTGTGTGGGACGCGGCCTCAGCATGGGTGGACAAGTGGTGCGTCGGTGCGCACCCGGGATCCGAACCCGGGCCGCCAGTAGCGGAGCACGTGCACTTAACCGCTAAGCCATGGGGCCAGCCCCAAATAAATAAACTACATTTCTAACCTCACAGTCTTCAACACCAAGGATGATCAGTGAATTAATAACCTCCATGAATAATCACCACCAATAGAGAACAACTGAAGCACACATGATCATTATGGGATCCACAACATCTTGATTGGTTATCTGGCTGAGATTTACCTTTAAATGCACGTGCTAAAGAGCCCAGATTCTATAAAACTTACAATACTGCCAGATCTAATACTGACATAGGTCTGGGTTCTAAACAAATGTAAAAATTACCAATGTCGTAATTCTCATGAAATAGCTGTTAAAGCGTGGGAGTATTAGAAACACCATTTTCTTCAAAGATGAAGTGCACTGACTTTACAGAAGCCTGGCCAGATATGAGGAAACCAAGTCTCTACAATAATAGGCACCTATAAAGAGGAAATTCTGAAAGGGCCTTCCTCCTTCACTAGGACAGGCTTTGTAATCATGTTGTGACTCTAGCATTCATCTCACTGCCCCTACTTAGAAAAGCCTCGTCTTTTTCTCTCCAGCTCCTGGGAGCCATTTCAGGCCTGCTACTCTTTTTGGGGACCTTGCTTTAAGAACATCATCCACTCACTTAGTATTTACTGCTTTTTATCTACTTCTTCCTAGTGCAAGAACTACATTTTATCCATCTTCAAGTTTTCCATTGTATTTTCATATGATCAAAAAATTACTGATTGAATGACATTACTAGTCACACACACCCAAACTTTCAGAGGACCTCAGCTGCCGTATGTAAACTCTGAACGCTGAAATAACCCATCTTTCTAAATGCAAACAGACTAGGTTTCCTTCCAAATGCCATGTAGAGAGAACAGGACTATCTGATCCATCCACAGCTTTTGGCTTATGCTTTTTCTTTCTGTTTTTGATTTCTGTTGCAGCTACAAGATATCAACACAGAAAACCAGCACAACATAGTTGGATGTTCTTGCTGGTCCAAGCATCTGTACAGGCCCCAACAGTACACAGGCCTGAGGTCCCAAATTCATAATTATTTAATTCATACTTATATGCCCAGCATTGTTTTCAAAGAGATCTGCAGTGGCAGGGTACTCAGATCTGAAAGTGATGCCAATCCTTACACTCCTTTCCAGAGTAAACTTTCCCCGACAAATACCTTGAATCTGGTGTTGAGTCCAGGTGACGAGTCAAGGTTCTGTTCTTCCCTGATGAATTCCCCCTGTCAGTGGATATCAGTCAGGAACAATTCAGTCTTTCATAAAGAATCTAATATCATGGGACCTCAAAAAATAAGAGGTTGGGTTCTTAATCTCATTCTGCCCAGGAAACTATCTATGGAAATGTGATTATTTCCTCCCTAGCAACTACTTGTGCATACCAAGGGATGTTGGATTTGGAGAATTTATGTAGCCATACTATAAGTACTACCAGTCTTCTTTTATTTTTTAATTAATTATTTGATTTTACTTTTTAAAAAACAGGCGTTATTTTTTAAGACAGTTGTAGGTTTACAGAAAAGCTAGAAAAAAGAACAGAGAGTTCAGATATATTCCCTCCCCTCCACCCACAGTTTCCCCTATCATTAATGTCTTGCATGAGTGTGGCACCTTTGTTACAATTCATGAATCAATATTGTCACATTATTATTAAGTTCATAGTTTATCTTAGGATTCACTCTGTGGTGTAAAGTTCTATGGGTTTTGACAAATGTATGTCATGTATCCACCAAATACCATGTCATATAGAATAGTTTCACTGCCCTAAAATTACCCTGTGCACCACCTATTCATTCCTCTCTCTCTCCCTCCCCAATCTCTGGCAGCCGCTGATCTTTTTCTCTCTCCATAGTTTTGCCACTTCTAAAATGTCATATAGTCAAAATCGTACAGTACGTATCTGTTTAAGACTGGATTCTTTCCCATAATGTGCATTTAAGCTACCTCCATGTCTTTTGCGGCTTGATAGCTCATTTCCTTTTATCATGGATTATATTCCACTGAATGGATGTACCACATTTTGTTTATCCATTCACCTGTTGAAGGATGTCTTGGTTACTTCCATTTTTAGGCAATTATGAAAAAATAAAGCCTCCATGAACATTAGCGTGGCAGTTTTAGTGTGGACATTAGTTGTCAACTCATTTGGGTAACTACGTAGGAGCGTGATCGTATGGTACGACTACGTTTAACTTTGTAAGAAACTGCCACACTGTCTTCCAAAGTGACTGTTCCATTTTGCATTCCCCCTGGCAATGAAGGAGAGTTCCTGTTGCTCCAAACCCTTGCCAGCATTTGGGTTGTGAGTGTTTTAGATGTTAGACATTCATTAGGTGCGCGGTGCCATCTCATTGTTTAGTTTTACATTTCCCTAATGACATGCGATCTTGAGCATCTTTTCATACGTTTATCTGCTATGTGTGTATCTTATTTGGGGAGGTGTCTGTTCAGGTATTTTGCCCATTTTTTATTGAATTGTTTCTTTTGTTATTGTTGAGTTTTAACACTTCTTTGGATATTTTGAATACAAGTCCTTAATCAGATATGTATTTTGTCAATATTTTCTCCCAGTCTGTGACTTGTCTTTTTATGCTCTTAACAGTGTTTTTCTCAATAATTTTAATTTTAATTAAGTCCAACTTCATGTTTTTCTTTCACGGATTATACCATAGGTAAAAAGTTATCACCAAATCCAAAGTTACCTAGATTTTTTTCCTATGTTATTTTCTATCAGTTTTATAGTTTTGTGTTTTACATTTAGATATATAATCCATTTTGAGTCAATTTTTGTGAAAGGTATAAGGGTTGTTTTTTTCTTTGCAGATGTTCAGTCGCTTCAGCACTATTTGTTTAAGACTATCCTTTCTACATTGAATTGCATTTGATCCTTTGTCAAAATCAGTTGACTACCTTAGTCTTGGTCTCTTCTGGGCTCTCTATTCTGTTCTATTGATTTGTCTATTCTTTCACCAATTTCACACTGTTCTGATTATATATAATCAGAACTTATAATAAGTCCTGAGTTTGAGTCATGTCAATACTCTGACTGTGTTTTCCTTTTCAGTATTGTTCCGGGTCTTTTGACATTCCATATAAACTTTAGATTCAGGTTGTTGATAGCCACAGAATAACTTGCTGAACTTTGATTGGAATTAAACTTATCAAGTTAGAAAGAATTGACATCTTAACAATATTGCCTTCCTATCCATGAATATGGAATCTCTCTCCATTTATTTAGTTCTTCTCTAATTTCTTTCATCAGTTTATAGTTTTTCTCATATAGATATTGTACATATTTTTTTAGATTTATACCTAAGTATTTCATTTTTTTGATACTAATGTAAATGGTGGTGTATTTTTAATTTCAAATGCCAATTGTTCATTACTGGTATAAAGAAAAGCAATTGTCTTTTGTATATTAACCTTGTATCCTGTAACTTTGCTATAATTGCTTATTAGTTCCAGGAGTTCTTTTGTTGATTCTTGTATTTTCTATGAAGACAATCATGCCATCTGTAAACAGAAACTGTTTTATTTCTTCTGTATATATTTTATTTCCTTTTCTTGTCTTATTGGATTAGCTAGGACTTCCCAAATGATGTTGAATAGGAGTAGTGAGAGGGTACATCATTAACTTTTACTTAATTTAAGCTAAAGCATCTAGATTCTCACCATTAAATATGGGTCAACTGTAGGCTTTTTATAACTAAATTTTATCAGTTTGAATAAATTATTCTCTATTCCTAGTTTGCTGAGAGTGTTTATAATGAATCCCTGTTGGAGTTTGTCAAACCCTTTTTCTGCATCTATTGATATGATCATATGATTTTTCTTTTTTATCCTGTTGATATAATAAATTACATTAATTCATTTTCAAATGTTGAACCAAGCTTGCATACCTGAATAAATCCCACTTAGTCATGATGTATAATTCTTTTAATACATTGTTGCATTTAATTTGCTAATATTTTGTTGAGTTTTTTTTCCACCTATGTTCATAGAAATATTCACCAGGAGCTGTCTTATCTTGTTATGTCATTGTCAGGTTTTGGAATTAGGGTTATGCTGGCCTCCTAGAATGAGTTAGTATTCCCTCTGTTTCTTTTTTTGGAAGAGTTTGTAGAGAGTTGGTATACCTTCTTCCTTAAATGTTTGGTAGAATTCACCAGTGAAACCATCTGGACCTGGCATTTTGTGTTTTAGAAAGTTATTAATTGTTGATTCAATTTCTGTAATAAATATAAGCCAGATCATCTATTTCTTCTTGTGTGAGTTCTGGTCATTTGTCTTTTAAGGAATTGGTCCATTCAGCTAAATTATTGAATTTGTGGACACAGAGTTGTTCATAATTGTATTAGTTAAGGTTCTCCAGAGAAACAGAACCAATGGAATATATAAATCCTATATAGGATATATATATATGTATTTAATAGAATATATAGAGGATAAACCAATAGGATATATATATATATATAAACAGAGAGAGAAAGGTTTATTTTAAGGAAGTGGCTCATGTGATTGTGGAGGCTGCCAAGTTCAAGCTCTGCAGGGTAGGCCGGTAGGCTGGAGGCCTAGGGAAGGTGCTGTTGTAATCCTGAGCCTGAAGGCAGTCTGGAGGCAGAATCCCTTCTTCCTTAGTGGATCTCAGTCTTTTCTCTTACAGCCTTCAAATGATTGAAGGATGTCTTAGTCTTCTCAGGTTGCTATAACAAAATAGCATAAACTGGGTGGCTTAAACAACAGATATTTATTTCTCACAGTTCTGGAGGCTGGGGAGTCCAAGATCAAGGTGCCAGTAAATTTGGTTCTTGGTGAGAATCTTCTTCCTGGTTTGCAGAGGATCATCTTCTCACTGTGTACTCACATGGTAGAGAGAGAAAGCTCTGGTGTTTCTTTCTCTTCTTATAAGGGCACTAATCCCATCATGGGGCCTCCACCCTCACTACCTCATCCAAAACTAACTACCTCACAAGGTGCCCACCTCCTAATATTAATCATCACAGTGGAGGTTAGGGCTTCAATATATGAATCTTGGGAGAACACAAACATTCGGTCCATAACAAAGGAGGATCACCCACATCGTGAAGGGTAACCTCTTTTCCTTATAGTCTGTTGATTTAAATGTTAATAACATCTAAAAATACCTTCACAGTAACATCTAGACTGGTGTTTGACCAAACAACTGGGTAGCATAACCTAGCCAAGTTGACACATAAAATTAACCATCACAATAATATTCCCTTATTATCTTTTTAATATCCATGAGGTTAACAGTAATGGTCTTTCTTTTATTTCTAATGTTAGTAATTTGTGTCTTTTTTCTTATTTTCTTTGTTAGCCTGGCTAGAGAGAGGTTTACCATTTTACTGATCTTTTCAAAGAACGTGATTTTAGTTTCACTGATTTTCTCTATTACTTTCTTGTTTCCAATTTCTTCTCTAATTTTTGTTATTTCTTTTCTCCTGATTAATTTAGTTTTAATTTTCTCTCTCTTTTCTATTTTCCTAATGTGGAAGCTTATAGCCATCTTGACTTATATCCATCTTCTTTCTAATATACACATTCAATGCCCTAAGCACTGCTTTCAATGTGTCCCACAAATTTTGTTAATGTGTATTTTCTTCTCATTTAGTTCAAAATATTTTTAAATTTCTCTTAAGACTTCTTCTTTGACCCATATGTTATCCAAAAGTGTGTTGTTTAATCTCCAAATGTTTTGGGATTTTCCATCTATCTTTCTGTTATTGATTTCCATTTTAATTATGTTTTGAGAGCATACTTTGCATGATTTCTAGCTTTAAAAAATTTGTTAAGGTGTGTTTTATGACCCAGAATGTGTTCAACTTTCGTGAATGTTCCATGTGAGCTTGAAAAAAATGTGTATTATGCTGTTGGTTGGATGAAGTATTTTATAAATGTCAATTAGGTCCTGTTAATTTATAGCGCTTTTTATTTCAATCATATCCTTACTGACTTTTTTGCCTGCTGAATCTGTCAATTACTGATAGAAGGGTGTTGAAGTCTCCAATGCTGTTGTTAGGCACATACACATTAAGGATTATTATGTCTTCTTGGAGAATTGACCCCTTTATTATGCCCCTCTTTATCCCTGATAGTTTTCCTTGCTCTGAAGTCTGCTTTGTCTGAAATGAATATAGCTATTCCAGCTTTCTTTTGATTAGTGTTAACATGGCATATCATTCTCCATCTTTTTACTTTTAATCTATGTCTGTCTGTATATTTAAAGTGGGTTTCTTGTAGCAAACATATAGCTGGGTCTTGTTTTTTCTTCTATCTACTCAGTCTCTTTTAATTGGTGTATTTTTATTTCATTTTTATAACTGAAAGAAGTAATTAATATAACAAAAAGACTTGCCCCTTAAAAGATAACTTCCCTTGTTAAACTGCAACCTATTCAGTCACGCTGCTAAATTATATACATAGGAAATGTATTTTATCTTCTAGCTTAACTCGATATATTGAAGAACTAATTTAATTTTTATTTTAGTCAATTTAAATCTTTTTTTCTCTGTTAATTACAATTCTTTTAAAATAATATATTTAAAGTAATATTTGACTAGAATTTGATTATTTATTTTCTTGGCCACCTCTGTTAGCAAACCTATCAAATGCAAGATCAATGTCTGCTGGGTACTGTGGAAGAAAGATTTTAAAGTATTAAAGAGTTTTTGAAAAGGCGAGAGAGAGCATCAGATTTGAATTTCGGAAAGATGACTCAATGCCAGTAACGAAGACAGATGCATTCTGGAGGCAGGGAGATGAGCCAGGGGCCTACTGCAGGCTATGGAAGTGGTCCCAGTGATATGTAATGACTACCTAAAGTAAGACTATGGTAGTGGAAGTCAACAGAGTGAATGACTTATACACGTGTTAAGGAATTATACTAATCCACAGGAGTTGGTGATGGGTGAGATGAAGGAGTGAGGGTGTCAAGGATAATTCCAGGCTTTCAGGATTGAATGACTGGGAAAATGCAAACACTGTTACCTAAGACAGACAATGTAGAAACAGAAACAGGCTGGTGATGATAATTAGTTCTCTATTATGCATGATGTGCCACAGTACATCCGAGTAGAGATTTTCCAATTGATATTTGAATTAAATGGTTCTAAAGTTTATGAAAGAGGTGTAGACCTGAGGGTATTTGAGAGCTATCTATGCAAAGACAGAAGTTGAATCTGTGAGGGCCCCTAGAAAAAAGATAGAGACGAAATAAAGATATTGGAAATTGTAAAAGCCAATTATAATTGATTAGTCATTAGAGCATATAATTTCATAAGTTACAATAAAGAACAGCCCTTGATGTGACAGTAATTAGACTGAGTCATTCCTAGAAAGTATTTGGCCATCTCTGGCAGCCTTTATATTTCTAACCAGCTTCTGTTCTGGTGACTAAGAGTTGCATCATCCAATCATATGAGTTATGTTTAGGCAAAATAATTTTTTAAGAATAAAATAATATTATACAACATCAAAAGCTAATTAATACTGGATATCAGAAAAATACCTGACATTTGCTTCATAACAAATTTCCAAAGAAACATCTTCAAGAAAAAAGACTTCCTAGCCTATTTGAAACAAGTTCTGGGTTCTCATTAACTTATGGTGTTGATTTACAACTCATATATTATTTATCATATATTATTGCAATTCATATTATTATTTCTATAAAAAACTACTAAGTATGTAGTGTGTAGTAAGAATCACAGACAATTTTAAAATGAAATTAAGAAAACATTCCCATTTACAATAGCATCAAAGACACAAAAAATACTTAGAAGTAAATTTAACAAAGGAAGTTCAAAGCTTACAGCCTCAATACTATAAAGCATTGTTGAAAGAAGTTAAAGACAATCTAAATAAATGGAAAAACATCCCATGTTCATGGATCAGAAGCATTGTTATGCATTGTTAAAAAGACAATACCCCCTCAAATTGATGTACAGTTGCAACAAAATCCCTATCAGAATCCCAACTGACTTGCTAGAAATTAATGAGCTGATTCTAAAATTCATGTGGAATTGTAAGGAACCTGAAATAGCCAAAACGATCTTGAAAAGGAACAAACTAGAAAGACTTGCACTTCTTGATTTCAAAACTTACTCCAAAGCAATGGTAATAAAGACAGTGTGGTACTGGCACAGAATAAATATGCTCATAAATGGAGTAGAATTGAAGAGTCCAGAAATAAACCCATACATCTATGGTCAACTCATTTTTTGACAAGGATGCCGTGACTATTCAATGGGAGAAAGAATAGTCTTTTCTTCTCCAAATATTGCTTATTTATTGCTTTATAAGATAATTATTTCTGAATGAATTTCACTCCAGTCCTTGATTATATGTCCATTGGAGACAGATAGCTTATTATTATTATTATTGTTGTTGTTGTTGTTGTTATATGGAAGCATAATGTTTGACACAGAGCATTGCACATAGTAGGGTATTGATAAATATTTATAAATGGAAGAAAATAATCAAGACAGGCCTGTAACGAAGGAAGAAAGAAAGGGAAAGAAGAAGAAAAGAGAAAATAAAACAATTTTTTTCATGTCTCAAAATATATGAGGGAACCCAGAGACAATTCAATTTCCACATTTTATAGGGGATTGAAGAGTCCCAAAGAGGTTAAATGAGGTATCCACGATCACAGTGCTTGCTAATAACAAAGCTAGTAACAAATTAGGTCTTCTGATCCTTCACTCAGTGTGCCTTACACAGCACTGCAACGCTGTTTCACTGAAAAGAAATCTGATCAAGGGTATCAGTGAACATATATTTTTCCATGTTGCAGAAGATTGTTTTATTTATCCTTAAAATGGATGTTTAATCATGGATTCTAAAATTAAATGTGCACTTTAACACAATTACTAACTGAATTTATGGTCGAGTTTTTTCTTCCACATTATTTCTACTTTGTGTGTTACTGTGGTTGAGCTAAATATTGAAAAACAAACAAACAAACTCATAGAAGCTAATACCCACAAAGTGTAATATATGGCTTTGTAGACCTGATGCAATAGAATTCAGATATTAGACTAAAATTGGGGTACTATTCTAATTTTTTCTTTAAGTTTATGAATTCTTTCCATATGAGTGAAGGATATACATGAGATTATCCAGTGCACTTCTCAGATCACTAAATTCCTCAAAAATAGGAATCTCTGGAGGTGGGGCCTAGCAATTTGTGCTTGAACAAACCTTTCAGTTCACTCTGAAGTGCCCGAAAGTTATGAATCACTGCCTTGGTCAATGCCCATCAACAATTTTCACCTAAATTACTGAAGTTGCTTCCCACTGTCTCCTGGCTTTCTTCCATCCTACCCCACAAATTATCTACATGATTGCCAGAAAAAGGTTATAAGATAAAAATCTCTGATGGTGTTATTTCATTCTTCATTCATTCATGAAGTATTTATTGAGAGTTGTAGCTCTCCCGGTACAGCAGTGAACAAAAAGGATGAAGATTTCTATTCTCATGGCGCTAACATTCAATGTCTTTTTCCCCCTCCAAACTCTTCAGTGACTTCCTGGTGCTTAGGAAAAAATCCAAACTCCTTTGTATGGCGGGTGCAGCACTCAGCGATCCAGGTAGTGGGTCTGAGAATTTGGTTCTCATCTTGCATCCTACAATCCAACCACACCATGCCAGTTGGTTTCCTATTTACATTCTTTTGCAAGATGATCCATCCTCTCCCTAGGGGAGCCCCCAAACCCTGTTCTGCTCCTTTTGGTAACACCTACATCTACTTTAAGATTCAAGAATCATGTGTGATGAAAACTCACATAAGAAGAAATAGATGATCTGAATAGGCCTATATCTATTAAAGAAATTGAATCAATAATTAGTAACTTTCCAAAACAGAAAGCAACAGACTGAGATGGGTTCACTGCTAAATTCCCCCAAACACTTAAGGAAGAAATTAGACCAATTCTCTACAATCTCTTTCAGAGGATAGAAGCAGAGGGAATACTTCCTAACTCATTCTATGTGGTGAGCATTACCTTAGCACCAAAACCAGATAAAGACATTACAAGAAAAGAAAACTACAAGCCAATATCTCTCATGAAAGTAGATGCAAAAATCCTCAACAAAATATTAGCATATCAAATCCCAAAAAATATAAAAAGAATTATATGCCACAAGCAAGTGCAATTTATTCCACACATGCAAGGTTGGTTCTACATTGGAAAATCAGTTAATGTAATCCATCACATCAACAGATTTAAAAAAAAAAAATCACATGATTGTATCATTAGATGCAGAAAAGGCATTTGACAAAATCTAACACCCATTCATAAATCTCTCAGTAAACTAGGAAAGAGAGAACTTCCTCAACTTGGTAAAGACTATCTACAAAAAACCTACATCTAATGTCATACCTAATAGTGAGGAACTCGAAGTTTTCCCACTAAGATCAGGTAGAAAGCAAGAATGTCCCCTCACACCATTCCTTTTTAACATTGTACTGGAAGTCCTTACTAATTCAATAAAGGAAAAACAGGAAATAAAAGGTATACAGATTGGGAAAGAAGACATAAAACTAGAAAAGGCAAAAGAATAGAGACAATATAAAGATCGCTGGTTGCCAGAGGTTGGAGGGAGTAGAAAAATGAATAGGCAGAGCACAGAGGATTTTTAGGGCAGTGAAAATACTCTGTATGATATTATAATGATGGGTATATGTCATTATACTTTCTCCAAACCCACAGAATGTACAACACAAGAGTGAACCCTGAGGTGAACTATGGACTTTGGATGGTTATGATGTGTCAACGTAGGTTCATCCTTTGTAAAAAAAATGTACCATTCTAGTGAGTGATGTCGATAATAGGAGAGGCTATGTATGTGTAGGGGCATGAGGTGTATAAGAAATCTCTGTATCTTCCTCTCAATTTGTTGTAAACCTAAAACTGCTCTAAAAAATTGTCTTTAAAAAAAACTCAAGGAAAAAAAAAAGAATCGTGTGTGCTATGTAGCCTTAACTGACCCCTTTCCTAAAAAGGGAAATGACAAATTCCCACCTTGGTGCCTACATTGCACCCTGTGTAATTCTATTTTATAGATATAACTACATAAAAATAAAATCTGCATGTCAAAAAGCAAGATTAAAAAGTAAATGATAAACTGGAAAATATTTTCAAAAAATGTGACAGTCATAAAGTTATTATACTTAATATATAATGAGCTCTTACCAAGTGGTGGGAATATAAATAAAAGCCAATAGGAGAATTGCAAGGGATCTTGAGGGCTATAAGGGAGAAGATATCCTTAAGCTTGTCATCACCGTCTCTACTGTCATTGCTTCTATCCATGCCACTGACTTGGACGTGCTTACAGGTGTGTGGAGTTATGTGGTTTAATTATCACACAGAGGCATGGCATCATCAGAGAGTTTTGCATTGCATTTAAATTTCAAAGCTTTTTAACAACAGAATCCCTTAAAAAAGTGTAGACAATCCATATAATAAATATCAATAGTTGACAATGTAAATGATGAGGACCCATAAGAACCAAAACAATCTTGAAAAAAAAAGATCATAGTTGAAGGAATCACACTTCCAATTTCACAACTAACTACTGAAATACCATGATCAAGACTGTGTGGTCCTGACATAAGGGTGGACCTACAGACAATGGAATGGAATTGAAAGTCCAGAAGTAAAGTCTTACTTTTGGGTTCAACTGAGTTTCAATAAAAGTGAAGAAAGTTTCAAGACAATTCAATGGGGAAAGCAGTCTTTTCAACAAGAGGTGCAGGAAAAGCTGGAAAAGAATGATGTTGGATCCCTACCTCATACCATATACAAAAATTAACGAAAAGACCTAAATATGAGCTAAATCTATAAAACTCAGAAAAAAATATAGGTGTAAATCTTTGTGACCGTGGATTACGCAATCGTTTCTTAGATATGATACCAAAAGCATGATTAACAAAAGAATAAATAAACTGGACTTCATTAAAATAAAAAAAACTTTTGTGCTTCAAAGGACACTATAAAGAAAGCAAAAAGACAATCCACAGGGTGAGAGAAAATATTTGCAAATTACATATCTGATAAGGGTCTAGTATCTAGAATATATAAAAAACTCTCACAAGCAAATAATAACAAGACAACTCAATTTAAAAGTAAGCAAAAGATTTGAAGAAACATTTCTTCAAAGATGATATACAAATGGCCAAGAATAATGGCCAATAATGAAAGGATGTTTGACATCATTAGTCATCATGCAAATGCAAATAAAAAGAGCAATACCAAAGTGCAAATCAAAGAACAAAGTGAAGAGATACTACTTCACACATTAGGATAACTAGAGTAAAAAAGTCAGACGACAAATTTGGGTGAGGATGTGGAGAAAATGGAACACTCATACATTGTTGGTGGGACTGTAAAATGGTGCAGCCACTTTGGAAATAGTTTGACATTTCCTCAAAAGTTAAACATAGAGTTACCATATGACTCAGCAATTCCACTTGTAGGTATATATCCAAGAGAGTTGGGTAAAACTTGTACATCAAAGTTCTAAGCAGCATTACTCATGATAGCCAAAGAGTGGAAAGAACTCAAATGTCCATCAAGTGAGGAATGGATAAACAAAATGTGGTATACCTATACAATAGAATATTATTGATCTATAAGAAGAAATGAAGTACTGATTCATGCTCTAATATGGGTGACGCTTGAAAACATTATGCTCAGTGAAAGAAGCCCAACATAAAAGGCTACATATTGTATGATTCCATTTACACGAAATGCCCAGAAAAGGCAGATCCATAGAGACAGAAAGTAGATTAGTGGCCTCCAGGGTCTGGTGATGGGGAATGGAAAGTTACTGCTAGTGGTTTTCATCATTCTTTTTGAGGTGACGAAAATACTCTGGAAGTAGACAGTGGTGATTATTGCACAACTTGTGAATATGCTAAAAGCCAATAAATTATGCACCTTAAAAAGGACATTGAATTTTATCTCAGTGCAAAATAATTAAAGAAAAACATAAATGATGAATAAATGTAAAAAACAGTCAGTCACTAGCAATCATAGAAATGTAAATCAAAACAAAAAGTTATTTTTCCATTGCCTTGGCAGATATGACCAAAAATAAAAATACTCAATACTGACAAGAATGATGATCTCATATCCTGTTGTAAGAACTGTAAATTGATCTGTCATTTCTGGAAAATAATTTGGTCATATGTATTAGGAAGCTTAAAATACTGATTCTATTTAACTTAGTCATCCTGATTCTAGAAATCTGCATTCCTTATTTGGTAGACCATGTAGAAAGAGGGCCTTTATCATTTTTTATGAACCTCCCTCTCCTGCTGAGGTAGGTAGAAAGAATGAGTGTCACCCTTACCCTAGGTCCTATTTGGCCTCTATGTAATAGTTCTCATCATTTCTATTTCCTTACCTCTACAACTCGATTCCACTTTATTAATCTGATCCGGATGATTATAATAGTACCCAAAACTGTCGAATATCTGTTCAGTTCACCATCTCCTTTCCCTACAATTCAACCAGTGCAGTCAGCATCTTAATGCTCCTGATTCCCTTCTTTCATCACGTTAGCACAATTCTCTAGCACACGTTCTCCCTCAGAAAATCAGGGCTACTCCCTGCTTTGCCTCATAATAATGACGGCATTTTCTGGAACCAGATTGCTTGGATTTCAATTCCAGCTTGCCACTATGTCTCAGTTTCCTCATTACATAGAGTTGCTGAGAATTGTATAAATTAATACATGGAAAACTCTGAATTTGCGTCAGTTACTATTATTGTTATCGCCTCATAGAGATATTGTGAAGCTCAATGAGATAATGTGCATGAAACTGTTTTGTAATGCACTGCTATTAGCATTTTGTATTACAATGATGTATAGCCCTCATCCTCATACATTATAGAAGAACAGGGACTATTATTTATTTTTTAATGGCCAACATTGCACAAAGTAGATGCTCAAAAATTTGTATTTTAATGAAATTCTACTTTTATGATTAAATCGCTATTGACTTTTGGTTATGTTTAGAATAAAGTCTAAACACCATCTCATCAAGACCACTCACAATTTTGCTATAACATACAGATCAACTCATGTCTTCCCCTATGTCAGTGGTCTTCAAAGTGGAGTCCACAGTGGGCAATCCACTGCAGCACAGGAGAAAAATTTTACAGAGTCTATCTACATTTAGTTTTTATCTCATCCTTTGTAAATTTTAACTTTATTTGTATGTATCATTATTAATGTATTCAAAAATACTATGAAAATGCCATAATATGTAAATAAGTGCTAAAATATGTAAATAAATGCTAAAAATATATGGGAAGGGCAGGCTCAAAAAAAATTTTTGCTAAGGGGGCGTACTGTCTAAAATGTTGAGATTGGTACCCTTTCCCACAACATGGTCTCTCTCCTAGTGCCAAACTGATCTATTCAAGTCCTCCTAGAACACAATTCCTATCTCTTTGTTTCCAAATCTGGCTCACAACCAGTCTGCTTGTTTGAAATGACAGCCACTCCTTTTCAAGCTGCAACTTGCATTCTTCACACCAAGACTTAACCATCACCAAATGTAAGCTTCTTAAAAAAAGGGTCTATACCTGGTCCATCTACCCCTAAGCCCCCACGACCCCACCACCAAACAGAAGGGTTTTCTGTAATAACTGGCACAAAACAGGCTCCAAATAAATGTTTGCTGAATGAATAAACTAACCCAGAGATTGCTACTAGGAGGCAAGATGGCGAGCTGGTTAACAGCAGAGGCTCAGATCCTAGCTCTGCCACTTGCAAACTGGGCAGCCCCAAGCCTCAGATTCTTCCTCTGTGAAGTGAAGGTAATAAGAGTACCTCTCTCATAGGGGCATTGTGAGGGTAAAATTAGTTGATACTTGGAAGATAACAAGCACTTCATAAATGTTAGAATTATTATGGTGTCCCTGAGATTTAGACACAGTAATGTCTGCAAAGCATCTAGTACACATTGAGTGAATAAGTGACAAAATCTTCTCTACCAGCCACGTTGATATGAATAATTCTTTGTTTCTTTCTTTCTTCTTTGCTCAAATTTACCACCTCACATTTACAGACAACTTTCTTGAGATCATGATGGCACTGTTCACTTGGACTGATTAGTTCATGTTGTCTTCCACGTCTTGTGAATTAATTTCCTTGGGAAGAGTAGCCATGTTTTTCTTTGTTTTAATGGTATCGTTGTTGCTGTGGTTCTTGTAGCTGCTGTGTTGTTGTTTTTTTTTTTTTGCTGAGGAAGATTGGCCCTCGGCTAACATCTGTTGCCAATCTTTTTCTTTTTGATGAGGAAGATTAGCCCTGAAATAACATCTGTGCCCATCTTCCTCTATTTTGTATGTGGGATGCCGCCACAGTGTGGCTTGATGAGTGGTGTGTAAGTCTGCACCTGGCATCAGGACCCACAAACCCCCGGCCACGAAAGTGGAGGGCACAAACTTAACCACTATGCCACTGGGCCAGCCCTGATGCTGTGTGTTTTAACGAGAGAAGCTCCTCTATATTTCCAGAAAAAACGTACTATGAATCTGGTGGATAAAACTCTCCTTATTTTGAATTTGCCAATAGCATTTTTTTGCAGAGTTTACATACATATGGTTATTTATAAATGTTGTAGAACTAATACTAGCTGATTCCCTGCCCAGATAGTAAAATTAAAGAAAAAACATTATTTGACTCAAAAAGGTTAATTTAGTAGCATCATTTAATGCAGAAAATATCAAAAATTCATGCAGTATACATGGGGCAATTACAATGTAGTGTGCACTTTTCTTTCTTGCCAATGGGCAAAATCAATGACCTCTGTGGTACAGTGTTCAATATCATCTTGAATTTTCCATATCCCTCCAAGAGAGATAACACTGAATATCCCAAGGTGTCATGCCACTTCAGTGTGAGTATGTGGAGAAGATAGTGGAGTGGAAGGAGGGGACAGATTAGACAATTTCTCACATCTCATGAACATTTGAGAAAGTTTTCCTTGGTCATTGGGGCTTTAAGCACTGATTATCTGTTAAATTAACACATTCCATTATATTGATACAGCTCTTAAACTGTAAAAACATTTATTTTTGTAGATGACATAATTGTCTTTGTAGAAAGTCCCAAAGAATCAACAATAACAACAAACCCTCCCGGAACTAATAAGCAATTTTAGCAAGGTTTCAGGATACAAGGTTAATATGCAAAAGTCAATCGCTTTCCTATATACTTGCAATGAACAACTGAAATTTGAAATTCAAAACACAACACCATTTCCAATGGCACCAAAAATATGAAATATTTAGGTGTAGATCTAACAAAATATGAATAGGATCTATATGAAGAAAAGTACAAAATTTATAAAAGAAATCAGAGAAAGAAATGGAAAGATATTCCATGATCATGGATAGGAAGACTCAATATTGTTAAGATATTAGTTAAGATGTGAGTTCAGATACCTCACCAAAGACGATAGATAGATGGCAATAAGTATATGAAAAGATGCTCAACATCATATGACATTAGGGAATTGCTAATTAAAACAACAACGAGATGCCACGACGTGCCTATTAGAATGACTAAAACTCAAAACACTTACAACACCCAATGCTGACAAGGATATGAAGCATCAGGAGCTCTCCTTCATTGCTGGTGAGAACGCAAAACGGTACAGTCACTTTGGAAGACAGTTTGGCAGTTTTATACACAGCTGAACATAGTCTTACCACTTGATCCAGCCATCACTGTCCTAGTTATTTATCCAAATGAGTTGAAAATGTATGTCCACAGAAAACCCTGCACACGAATGTTTACGGAAGGTTTACTCATAATTGCCAAGAACTGTAAGCAACAAAGACTTCAATCAGTGAATGGAGAAGCAAACACTGGTACATCCATTCATGGAATTTTATTTAGCAATAAAAAGAAATGAGCTATCAAGCCACAAAAAAGTCATGAATGACCTTAAATACACATTGCTAAGTGGAAGAATCCACTAAAAAAGCTACATACTGCATGACGCCAACTATATGACATTCTAGAAAGGCAAAACTACAGAGACCGTAAACAGATCAGTGGTTGCCATGGGCTGCAGGGGAGGAGGGGAGGGATGAATCAGCGGAGCACAGGGGATTTTTAGGGGCAGTAAAACTATTCCGTATGATACTCTAATGGTAGGTGACATTATGCATTTGTCAAAACTCATAGAACGGTATAATACAAAAAGTGAACCTTATCATCAACTATGAACTTTAATTAATAATGATGTATCAATAAAGGTTCATCAACTGTAACAAATGTACCACACAAATGCAAGATGTTAATAATAGGGGAAATTGTGCAGAGTGAGAGTGGGTATATGGGAATTCTCTACTTTCTTCTCAATTTTTCTGTAAACCTAAAACTGTTCTAAAAAATAAAACCTAATATAAAAAAAATTTGTCCATAGTAAATAAAAAAATTAACTCAATAAATTCTATATATACATATGTATAAAAATAAATACATAATATATATGCATGTACACACATTCAGATAAAATAACTATACATCTCTTTTCATGGTAATTTTTTAATATTATATTCTATTTCCCTCTCCTAATGTAATGATTCTACAGGGACTGTCAACGGGAGATGAGGGTGATTATGCTAAATTATGCTTACAAGAAATTTGGTAGTGAAAGGATAGTTGTGAGTGTCTGAAGGTTTAGGAAAGAATTATTTTTAAAGGTAATAATGATGCCAACTATAAAAATATATAGTTAGTAGCTCACTAAATTTTCTTTAGTTGTTTCACTTTCTTTCAAGGAACGTAAATGGATTCCTGAATATGAAACTGCATACCGATAGTAGATATCAAGTTTTCCCAGTGAGTCAAAATTCGAGGAGAACAAAACCAGCACATACCAATTCATCGATGCTGATCATCAGAACATTCTGATATTCTTTGCCGTCTTTACCTTCAATATCACAATCAGACGAAGCTACTGGCAACAGAACAAGGATCAGGGGAGGAATTCCAAAGATATACCTAAAAGAAACTAAATTCAACAGTAAGTAAGAATAAGCTAAGTGTTATAAGTCATGTTATATAATTTGATTGTGGTGTTTCAATTGGCCTGACCATTTATTTCTAATAATTTTAAAAATGCATCTCGGTTTTTGGATAGTGTGGGAAGAACCTTAAAATCCAATATTATGTAACAACCAAAGTAGGACAGCATTTTAGAGTTTAGGTTTCTTTCACTTTATTTTTATTTTATTTTATTTTTGTGAGGACGTTTAGCCCGGAGCTAACATTCGATGCCAATCTTCCTCTTTTTGCTGAGGAAGATTGGCCCTGGGCTAACATCCGTGCCTATCTTCCTCTACTTTATGTGGGACGCCACCACAGCATGGCTCGACAAGCAGTGCATCGGTGTATGCCCGGGATCCGAACCGGCAAACCCTGGGCCACCTAAACGGACACGGGAACTTAACCTAACCACTTCGCCACTGGGCCGGCCCCTCTTTCACTTTTCTATTTAGAAATTACTCTTTGGGAAAGTGCAGGACAGGTATGATGACGGCAGAGTCTCTTTGCTTCTGAAAAACGTAAATGCAGTTTATTCAGTTTCGACTTAACGTTGAACATCCCTACAAGAAAAGGCATCTACAGGTAAACAGGTAAACTATGGGTTAAAAAAGTTACAAATTTTTGAAATTTTATGATCTATGGCCTCTGATGGTATGTTTATGTAAAACTTGATGGCTGTCCACATGTCAAGCTGCTTCCTGGAGGCAGCATTGCAGGAGGTTTATCTCCGTGGTACTGCTCTGCGATTATATTCCTTCCTTTTAATGATGGACCTTAAAGGGTTTACCCTTCCCAGAACCGTGACAGAGTGGACATTGATATTTTGAGACTCCTTGTCTTTTCAGTATCTTCTGTTTCTAAGCGCCCAGAGATCCATATTGTCTTCAAACACAGCTCTGTCTAGCTTCTTGACATATTAGAAAAATGCAATAAATAAATTCAAAGCCTGTTAACTAATGATGTATATCTATTTTGGATAAGGCTTCTGGACCATTAGGGGCAATTGTCTAATCAAAGGGAATGAAATACCTTTACCTGAGTACCATGAGCTGAGCACTGCTCAGTGCCTTACACATATTATCTCTAAAGATCCAGAGTCCTTTAAGTTCATCTTTTTGTAAAACACAGATAGTAGGTGCCAGGTTTGAATTCTAACCTGAGCTTACTGTCTCGCCAGGGTTTGATTACAAGTGGTCACAATCTTTTGATAATATGTAATCACATTGGTCTTCTGAATGACAACCACTTGCATGTAATATTATATAGCTCTGCCTCTTTCTACTACTACTATTCTTTCATCGTGAAGATGCTCAAACAATGATTAATTGATAATTATTTACTAGGACCTAACTTTATAATCAGATTTGTAGATGGCATAGAGCCCAACTTTGTGTTTTCTCTGTCATCTTACAGGTGTACAGAGGGTATCCTTTGGGAGGAACAGATGATCAAGGAACAGCTATACAGCATATAACTTGAAATAAGCTTTAAGGAGAATATAATGAAATAATTAAATACTAGAATGAAAAAGAGACATTTTTATCATTATACATAAATGTTATTTTAAAGGTCTACCTTTTATGTTTTAATAAAGGAGGTGGTTTTACTTTCTATGAGCACTAACTATTGTGTCCTCTCCACCCCAATTTTCAGTAATTAGTGCTCCCAAAATTCATATCAGCCTCCTTATTCATAGAATGGCATTTTATCAATGCTTTCAAATGATGGCTTCGTGGAAAATTCAGTCTATTTTGTGTATTACAACTAGTTTCTCAATTCTAAAACATAATTTGCCTTGTCTTGTAAAGAGTGTCTTTTGTTGCCATTGTTGTTGTTAAATGTTAACCCCAGATAGACGAGGGCAAGGCAAAGCTCAGAGAGGGTTTGTAGTATGGAGACTTGGGGTCTTTGTCTTGGTATGACAATGGGTTGTGTGATTGAGTGACAGAGCATCTTTTAAGCTTCACTTACCTGAGTTTTAAAATGAAAACTTTAGACTAAATGATCCTTTAATGTCCCTTCCAACTCTCAAGCAACTTAATTCTAAGAATCTACCTGGCCATCTAAATACAGTAACTCTTTAGATTTGAAATCACCTCATGAACAACACGGCAAACACATCCAGGCTTCACACTCACATCTCATACGTTCCCAGCTCCGTCATTAATGACTTTCAGCTTGTTCTATAATTGAAGTCTTTCCTCCACACCACATAGAGAGTCACATATTAAGACTGCCGAGTTTGAGTGTGCTTTTGACATTGTTTTTGCAATGGGAAAGGGATTCTGCTTTTATTTTGTTTTGTTTCAGATTATACATAGACACCCACAGCTTCCCCCAACCCTGAACTTTTCATTACGTTACAGAAAAGACAAACCATAAAGAATAATGTAAGGCAAGCTTGGGCTTGTGGAATTTTCTTTAGATATCCTGAAGGGATTGAAACTGGAGAACTGTTTTCAGGAGGGAGTTTGGATAAACCAGAAGGATGGTTGTCTAAAAATTCTTGTTGGTTTTTAATTTCAGCCAAATAATACATTCACTCCTCAGCTACTTAAGCTACCGGGTCAAAGTGAACACAAATAAATTAGTTTCTATCCATCAAATCCAATCTTTCATCAGTCTTTAAGATCAATAAGAGTTTATTGACTGTCCATTATAAGCATTATGTAGACCTATCTTCACTGGGAATTTAAAAAAATGGTCAAAAGACATTCAAGATAGATTGGAACACATTATCTGACTATACAGGAGTCGGCTTTAATATGAACAATTGGTGCAAGCAAATGGGTGAATAATGAAAAAGTTAATAAACAATAGAAAACAACCATGTGTTGTACGGAAATTAGTTTGTTAAGGTTACAAAAATGAATTTGATTATGCTCACATAAAGAAATCTAATATCTGCCACAACCATATTAAGATTAGACTGTAAATTCTATCCACAAATCCCATGATAAACACTTAAAGACATTCCTGAAGCCATCCAATGATATTGCATACAATATTTCACTTAATCCCACAACCATTTCATGAGATAAGTACTATTAATTATTAACATTTCTGCAGATGGAGAATCTGGGCCCAAAGAAAAATTTTCCGCATATATAATGTAAGGAAGAGGCAAGATTCAAATCTAGGTTTGTCAGGTTGAACAGTCTAGAAACTCAGCTTTTAGATACTGAGTTACACTGCTTCCTACACAAATAACTCTGTGTGTGTGTGTGTGTGTGTGTGTGTAGCCAAGGGAAATGTACAAAAATCCATCTTCCTCTACAGGAAACCTCACTAAGGTACTTCCTGGCCGAGCTCTGAAACACTGCATCCACATTCCTATTTCAGGAAAAATACACTAATTGTTTGGTCTTATTACACTAGATTATGATAGTGTCAGGGGTGAGACCAGAAAAAAATTCACATACGTGAGTGTGAATATGACATGTAAGTTAGTCCTATGAAATAACTTTTTTCATTTTTAAGATGTTCAACCATTGATATAGATGGGTAATTCTCCTTTATACTTGTTCAAGCTTTCTCATCTTTGTCCTCTGTTTTTATTACTATTCCATTTTCAGTCCTCAAATATGATTAAATTTTCTAAACTAGATAGCACAGTTGACGACCACATAGTAGGTCCTCAAATACGTCAACTCCTAAAAGAAGGAGCAAAGAAAAAGTGTAAAGAGGAACCCTATTCTTAGGCTCCTCTACTTTACCCCTCCACTTTAGATCAGAGGTGATGCAAGGATTAGAACCGAGAGCAATCAAGAAAGAAGCAGATTTGCAAGAGATCCAAGGGCATTGTAAAGAAAACAGGGCTATACCTAATTTCTAATTCTATATTAAACTTCTGCAGGACGCCCATTACGAATCTTCTTCCATAATTGTCTTCCATACTCTAACTGCCATCCTCCCCTGCCCCCCGCCCTTTATTTTGTTACCTATCTGGTACTTCTTGGGTATGTCAATTCCTGATTCTTTACTAGCGATGAGAAGGGAAAGGGTTCCTTTGATCTAACGGTGTAGCCAGGAACGCGCACGGACCAGGCATCAAACCGAGGAACAATCTGCTCTCTCTTGCCGCACCCTCCCCCACCCGTCTTCTTTTGCTTAAGGAAGTAGTTACTGTAAAACGTCCCAATTTCCCTCAGCAGATCCTCTCCCCTCACATCTCCTTTCCCCCTTTTATCTTCCGGTAAATTTTTTGGCTCTTTACTTTGGCCATGTGGCTGCCAAATCGCTAGCTCTCTGCTTGACCTTGTCCATTTAAGTCCGTATTCTGCACCAATGAAATATGTAAGATCTTGGCAAGGGTCTAGAATTCAGAGCTATGCCTATTTAATCCTGCCTCCACCAAGGAGCACCCATGGAGCAAAAAACAAAACCCCTAAACCGGTCCTCCTCAGTGCCAGCCCCATGACTTGGGTTCCCAGCAAAAGCACAATGTACAGCCCCAGTCGGAAACTCCCAGCCTTACTGAGGGGGGGAAACGGGGTTTTCCAGAGACCGGTCCCCTTAGGGTTTAAAAGCGCGTCCCGTGGGAGCCTCGCTTTCACTTCTCTAGGGAGTTCGGAGCTGCAAGAGCCCAGGTCCTCGCCGATCCCGAGCGCCCGGGAGTGACCTGGCGCGACCAGGAGCCCGGGAACGGTGGGCTTTGCGCCGGGTTGGCGCGGGGCAGAGCTGGCCAGGGAAGACTGACAGCCACTGGCTACCCCTGAGACCCGGCTGCCGGCTGCCACTGCTGAGCCGGCCGAGGCTGCCGCGCTCGGTCTCGGACAGAAAGCAGGCGTCGGGGACGGCTTCTCTCAGCCTGTCAGGCGCAGCAGCCCCAGGTGCAGGTGGCTGGCGGCCAGGGGACTCAGGCGCGGCTGCCGCTGCCTGTGGGAGAGCCAGTGCTCTCGGCTGGTCCAAAGTGCAAGGCCAGGCTGTTCCCGGACGCGCCTGGACACGGGGCCCGGCGGCGCGTCCCAGAGTCCCCGGCGTGCCGGGCGCGCGAACTTCTGCGCCCGGGAGAGGAGCGCTTACCATGGAACATGATCTGCGGGAGGCGGGCGTGGTCATGATGACCGCAACTGCTGCAGGAGCAAGCTCTCACCGCCCATAGTCACTCCCAGGACCCTGGTCTTCCGCGGAGGTGCCGGGAGCGGTGCCGGGGAGGGCCGTCTCAGCTGCTGGTTCCTCTCACCCACGCCGCGCCTGCTGTTTCATCCATCCCAAGGGGGGCGGCACACACCACGGCCCGGCTCGGCGCTTTGCCTTTCCCATAACTTCCGTAGGATCAGCCGGCGGTGTACTTTCAGTTTCTACTTTGCGCTTGGTCCGCAGGTTCGATCTTTGAGTTCCTCTCCGGGGCGCCTTCACGGCCCCCCTCTCCTGGGCACCTGCGTCCTCCCCTAGCGCTTCTTGTGCACCTGGACCAGGACCAGATGAGGGCGCGGATTTCCAAGGCACCGCGGGAGGAACGAGCTAGCCTTCTGAGTCAGAGCGATTTGAGGCAAAAGAGTTCCAGATGACCTCTAGCCGCCTTGGCAAAGCTGGGCGACTGGGATCTGAAAGCATCTGTTGCTAATGTAGCCACAGAAGCCACAAATGTGTAGGGCGAAAACTGGGCTATTGCAAGCGGACGCCACGGAGGAGGCGTCGCAGCTATTGCCGCGGATGTGGTGGACGATGCCAAGTCGTCTTGTAAAAAAAAGGAAGTAAAGAATGATTAAGAGGGTCACGCCCTCAGCTCCTCCAACCTCTCTATGAGTCTCTTTAAACCCTGGCTTTTGTACTTGTACCTGCCCAGGTGAGACCTCAAAGAAAGATAATCCTGTGGGCCCACCTAATCTGGTAAGTGGCATCTTTGGACTCAAAAATCAAAGCCCAAATTAGGTGGAGGAAATGGAGATTATACTGGTTAATAACTATGACTCCCACGTGAGCATTTATCTGAATTGGCTAATAAATCAAACTTTCCTTTTTGACTGTGTGTTACTGAGGAGTTAATTTTTTTCTAGGGCTGAATTATTTAGTTATTTCCTGTTTTAGTTAAGTCTCTGATATTTTGCAGAAACTCTGCTTAAATGAAGGTAGGTAATGTACAGTAATAACAGTGGTAATAATAACGGCTATCAGATATCTAGCATTTGCTCTGTACAAGTATTGTGCCAAGCATTCCACATATATGGTCTAATGCAAATTTTTCTATGAGGCAGATAATTTTCTAACGTGCACTTCACAGGTACGGGTACTGAGACTCCCTGAAGTAAATGACTCGAGTTCACTTAGCTAGTTAGTAACAGAGCTTGAACACAAACCTGCCACATTCTGACTCTAGAGGATGCCTGGAACCCCTGTGTTAGGAGTTCTCTGAGTATTGTAGAAATTGATGCTGGCCGGGAGACAGGGTCATGTGTCATGTGGGTGTGCCTTTGTCCCAGTGTGGGGACTTCAGGAAAGGTTTCTGGAGTTTGTGAGTTCTAAACTGAGACCCAAGCAGAAATTAACCTGGGGATGTGAGCATTCCAGATCCTGTTATAGTGGCAACAAAGAAAAGAGAAAAACATGGAATAGAGAGAGAATAACAATGAAATAGAGAGTGAGACAGAGTTGCTCAAGCTTGAAACTCGGATCTTTGATTTCTCTTTTAGTCTCACTTCCCACATTCAATCCATAGCAAGTCCCATCAGCTCTACCTCTACGAGAAATTCTGAATCCAATCTGTCCACTCTGCGAAGTGCCCATGGGCAAACCCATAAAACCCTGCTCTCTAGGGGATCTTCCAGCTTCCCTCTCTCCTCATAGCAGCAGGATATCAGATTTACACTTGCCACCCCCAGGACCACCCTCTGGCCGCTTCCCACTAAGTACAGGCCTTCAAGGCCCTGCTGCCCTCTCTGTCCCTCTCTGGTCCCCACCTCACTGCACTCCAGCCACACTAGCCTTTTTCTTCTCTGTGCCCAGCCAAGCTCACTTCCGCTGAGAGCAGTATCTAGCACAGAGGCATTCAGAAAGTATGGCTGAGTGACAGAATGAGAGAGAACAATTGAATGAGAATGCGTGAATGAGATCCTGTGTGAAAGAGAAAGTACGTGAAGGCAGAAGGGAAATAGAAGGAGAGCGGAAGAGAAGGAGGGAAGCAAATGAGAATAGGAGACAGATGGGGTGGGAAAAGCTAAGCATGTCCGTTTGCTGATCCTAGAGTGGGAGGTGGGGAGTGCAGAAACAGGAGGCTGAAGTGACTTTTAAAAATGAATTCTGTAACTAAATACACCTAGGTTGGTTATTTATTTATTTAAAATTCCTGACAGCAGCGTTGAGGAAATTGCACATAGCCTGCACTTTTTTTTTTTTTTTTAACTTTTCAGGGACAGATAAAAGAGCTTCCACCAATAACTTGCTCAGAAGGAACTCTTGTCTTTCTTTTTCATGCAATTACCATAAAACCTGGCTGAATAAGGGCTTATGCATAAGCGAACTTTTGGGAAGCATGAGACAAAATTATTCAGAGCTCTAGGAGAGGAAATATAAATTCTTCACTGGACTCTGACCCCAAATGTGAAGAATCACTCTGAAGAAAATATTCATAAAGCATTTGGAATTTTCATTGTTATATGAAAATGGGCACATTCTAACTACATCAAGTTATTATTTTTCTGTCTATCAGAGAATTAATATCATTTGGAAAAAAATTCCAAAATGAAGTTTTAAATTAGTGGTTGATATTTGGATAAACTGAGCATTATTTTTCATAAGACAGATAGACAAGGATAAAGTGTTTTATGGATTTTTATATGCTAATGTTTTATGATTAGAGAAATGGAGTGGTTACTATTCTGTTCACTTGTAGACTCAATAAATTGTGCAGAAAAGTCAACATGGAAACAAGATAGCATATTATAACTAATAAATGTTAAGAGGAAAGACATTCTCAGAATGATTAATACAATGTAATAGAACAAATTGAATCAAAATGATGTGAATGTCAACTTAAAGGGAGAATTATCAAAGGTTAACCAATGTCTTTTTTAATATTCTATAATCTTCAATCAAAATAGTCAATTATTGGTAACTTGAAAATATTTTCTTGATTAATTATCTGAACTATTTTTACCCAACTTAATATGACTATTCTTTGCAGTCTGAGATCTGAATGTTAGCTATCGTTCTGTCTATGGACATTTCCTGAAGTTCCTATGATTTAATTTTCCAGGCATAATATTCAACATATTTCAAACACAGACACACACACGCACACAAAGCCGACTTCTTCATGGGCATGTGTTCTGTGTAGTGGTACAAGGGCTCGTGCTTAGAAGGGCTCCCTTCTTGGTTTAATGCTCTGCTGTGACTGTCTTGAAATTCTTAATTATTTTTGGACAAGAGGACTCTCATTTTCACTTTGTGCTGGGCCCTGCAGATTCTGCAACTGGTCATGTACGCTAACACATGTTAAGCTACACATTGTGGATAGCAATGCATGTCTTCAGGGTGGTTTTCAGGCTGATGCGAAAAACAGATGTTAAATGTGTAATCTCAAGGATAAAGAATATTATGAAAAAGAAAGGATGAGATGTATTTCAAACCAGGGGTTTAAGGAAATCTAAACCCATTTTAAAAATTAGTGAAGCTAGGGTCCAAAAAGGTTAATTTACTGGTCCAATGGAGAAATAGCTATAAGCAGATAATCTATAATTCTAAATCAATCTGATTTTCAAGCTTGAGCTGAAGGATGAATTTTAAATTTTATCAAATGACTACCGAGCATCTATTTACATGGTCATGTTTTTTCTTATTTACATTCCTGAATAAGCCACAAATTTACCATAATGCTAAATTCCAGTTGCTAATATTTAATTTAGAATTCTGAAATTATATCCATAATTGGTATATATTTGTTCTTTGTACTATATTCAACTGAACTTGGGCTATTTTTGGTAGATTCTCTTAGCTTCATAAAAGGATTTGGGAATTCTGTTGTTTTCTAGAAACTGTCACTGTTTAAGTATTATATAAACTATTTGTTTCTGGATGATTGACTAGAGTTCAACAATAAAATATACTTACTTTCACAGGATGAAGCCCAGGGATAGGATAAGACTGCTAGTTTCGAGCATTATCAGAGTGAAAATAAAAAGGTTTCTTCTGAAGGCTGAATCAAAATGGCCACGTCAGAATCTCAGGAACCTTGCTGGAAATGTGTGTGTCAGCATATCAATGATTTGTTGAGCCATGGCAATGAATGAAATCACCCAGCCTGCAACTTAGAAGAGAGGAGAGAGAGAGAGAGAGAGAGAGAGCTAACGCCAGGAGGAACCTTGAGACACGAACATTAAGGGTAGATAGAGAAATGGGTGCCCACGGACAAACTGACAAATTGTGGGCAGCAGAGTGGGAGAATCAGAAGTCAGTGTACCAGAAAGCGAAGGAGGACAGAATTGCAAAATAAATTAAGTAGTCAGTATTTCCAAATGTCACAAAGAGATTGAACGAGATGAAGATTGAAAAGTGTGTCCACAGAATGTGGTACAGTAGAGATCGTCTGTGGTCCTCATGACAACAGTTTGAGATGAGCAGTGTAAATAGGAGTAATATTCTAATTTGTGGGGTGTAAGGGAAGATGCAAATAAAGTGAGAGGAGATAACTTTTTAAAGACATCTGGTAGAGATAAAAGGCTTGGGGTAATGGTTTGAAAGGCATGCAAAGCATAATGGAGGCTTCTATTTTCAAGTATGACAGGTACTGGAGCATATTTATATATTAATTGATAAAATTAGGTTCTTCTGAAGAAGTAGGAAAGGATGGAACCAAGAAACTCAAGATATCAGATTTATTTATTTTTTCTTACGCTGCCTTCATTTCTCTCTCCTCTATCATTTGAGTCGTTAAATCGTATAATTCTAAACAATCAGAATCCAGTAAAAATCTGGTGCCTAATTTTATGTGTCATGTCAAAATGTTCCCTATGACACTCACTTGTCTGCTTTTGGATTGAGTATTGGCTAGTCTAAGGGAAAAATATTTCCCAAGTGGTCTTTCAGAGGGAGCAGCTGTAGCTTATGTAGTTTGCATTATTTAATCCTTTTGTACACTAATGGATGTGTTGTTGCAATCAGAGGTTTCTTTTATATACTAAATTTTGGAGGAATTGTGCTTTTAACCACTGCCTTTATAAATGAATAATTAGAACATTTTCCTTATGCAAATTATTTGAAGAAAATGGAAAAATATTTTCCTTTATTGCCTTAAAATCTCTAAACAGATTCCCTTAATATCACCCAGTTACTATGTGAAGATGTTGAGTGGTTCTTATGAGCTTTTGGACAAGAGTGAGAGTGTCTTATTCAACCTGAAATTCTCTGAAGTCAACAGATTTCCTTTCAAGTTGCAGATTCTACCCCAGTGTGACTTGTGGAAAAGGGAGATGTCAGACTGCAGAGGTCTTGACTTGCTGTTCTCGGAGAGAACCGGTGCTCCAGGCAAACCTGTGTCAACGTTGGGAATGTTATAACACCAAGTACTGATTGCTGTTGATATGTCCCAGGTTCTGGTAAGCTTGTCAAAATTCTCATATTTAATATAGATTTAGACTTCTTTCCCTAATATGGAGGGCTGTGTGTCCTATTTAAGTCATTTTATTATTCAATTAGAAAATTAGTCCCATCTGCCTCTCCTTCAGGCAAGCTAGATTTGTTCTAGCACATTTGTCATTGCCTTGGACTGTGATTGAACTCTCAGAACATCCATTAACTCGTATGTGACTTGGAATTATTAAGTCTATTCCAACAGTAATGAAGTCAATAAATAGTAATCTAAAGAGATCTTGTACTTGCCTGAGTTCCTAGGGTATCAATCATTGCTCTGTGACAATAGTGTATCAATTAACTGGCATCCTAAAAGCCTGGAACTACCATTAATATGCTCTCCTAAAATTTTAATATGTTAGCTGGCAGTGACATATACACCTCAATGAGAAGAGCAGAAAAATGGAAGTTTTCAAGAGATCACAACACTGAACTATTGAGTTTGGTATATCAGACAACGATTTTTCAAACAATGGAGCCGAATGTCCTGTTTCTTAACTAACACGCCCTGTGAAGTGATGGCTATATGCTTTGATTTCCTTGTTTCTTTTATGATGTTAGCAGTTCTCCCAAACGTTTAACTAACAAATTTTCTAATCATGTCTTTCTCATTAGATTTTCTTTTTTTGATCAACACTTTTTTTTCCTGATCTGTCCTAGGTAAGACATTATTTTTACCAGTGAAATGTAATATTTTTTTCTTTTTATTTCCCTCCTTTCAAAATGATATTCTGTGTCATTTTTATTCTCTGAGACCTTTAAACTTTTATTCAGATCAGAAAAGTGAGGCTCTTTTGATTCTAATTCCAAACCAACCCATATTATAACTGCTTTTTATTCTAAAGTAGACTTTATGAAATTAGGGCTGTCTACCAAATACAGATACGTCCCTATATATTAAGCTATTTGAATTTATCTTTTAAGCTTTTCAGTATGTATATTTTCATTTTATAGACATTATCTAAGTGGCCTACAATGAGAACTAACCAAAAAGCAAGACAAAAACGAATGTTGCATGTGCTGGTATATTGATCATTTAAGAATGATCCTCTGAGACTAGAGTTTTTGCAGGCTTTCTGCACTATGAGCCTGATTTAACTCAGTGACTTTAAAGTAAAATCCCAAAACAATCAAAACCAAACAACAAAATCGAGGACTTTCAAGAGCTACAAGGATCTCTATCAAAAGGCAAGAAAGATTAGCGGCCTAAGGAAATCTCAGGAGGTTGAACCTAGAAAAGTGCTAGAAATGGAGTAGATCAAATTCATGCTTTTGTTGTTGTTATAGTGGCTTTGTGTTACTCTTGAGTGAGACTAGTGTCTTCTTTATAATCTTAGTTTTCTCTAAGTCTTTTGTTGCCTTAATAAATACTTGTTTTTGTTGACTTAAATTTGACTCAATACAATTCCCTCTTTTCTTCCTCCTGCTAAATCTTTATTGAATAGTGAACAGTAAAAGGAAATAAATAAACCTCATGGCAAACTTGTTCTCGCAAGTAGGCCTCTTTGGCTGTTCTCTTTGGTACTTTTCCTGCTGCGTACGTGCAGCTAATTCAATGTATCATATCCATAAATGGAATTAATTGGACCTTTGCTTTTCCATGACAGTAAGTACCAGCTCAAACAGTGTGTCTTTCTGAAATTTATTGTCGCCAAGGCAATGAATTTCTTCCAACGAAAAAGCACCAACAAAATTTTGTGTAGCTGTTGCTCTGGCAGTGCATTTTATGTTACTAGAAATAAAGGCCAAATAGCAAGGACACAGAATTATAATCAGTTTCACTCTTTCTTTGGCCTATAAGACGTCCCAAACAGCTTTTATCTGCTTACTACCGTATGTGTACTATATGCACTCTAGGAAGAGACAAAGGAACTCTCCTAAGGATTGCTTCTGCCATCCTGAACTTCATTAATCAGGCTTATCCTTCGTCCTGGGAATAGTCGAGATCACCGCACAGATGGGCTCTAATCTCTCCCAACACTAAGTAACCCTTCTTTTAATTCAACACATAGTTATCAAGTAATACAATGTGCCATGCACTGTTCTGGGTGCTCAGGATATATCAGTGTACAAAACAAACAAAAATAATTTCTGTTAAATTGAGTTTACCTGCTAGTGGAGGACTTACAGGATAAACAAGAAATAGTAAAAAATTGCAAAAAATGTTAGAAATTTACCAAGGTCTATGAAAAAAAGTAGGATCAGGGTAGGGGATTTGTGTATGTGGAGCGGAGTGGAGGGGAGGGGAAGAGTGCTGTGATTTTAAATAGGCCGCGGTGGGAAGGTGACATTTGAACGAAGACTGAGAGGAGACAATTGCCTGAGTCTCATGGATGTCTGTAAGAAGCATCCTCTGGACGGAGGAAAGCCCACGCCAAAGCTTTATGTCAGAGAAGGCCTGGAGACGTTGAGCTGTCTGCTCCTGATGACTCTCCTTTCTTCTTCCTTTCTTACATACCTGACTCATTCTGAGTCGTTTCCACTCCCGTTTATTTTTCATTCCACTGCATCCTGGCTTCCGTCTACCGCATCCTGGGTCATCAGTGAACTAGCTGGCTGGTTGTTGTTGATGATGTTACTTGTTAAATTTCCTGGGTTATAAAACAGAACACGTAAAGCATAAACATGTAATAAATGGAGACAAGCAAAATTTTAAAAATGAAAACTCCATCTAACCATCGCACTTGGAACGATCATGCTGTTAATATATATTTTTAACCAAAAAGAGATCATACTATACACATTGTTCTGCAACATGCTTTGTTTTCAGTGGCCTCCTCTCTAGTTTTGTATTTCACTAAGTTGTTATCTAATACTCAGATACTCAAATTTCCAAAATTGACCCCAAAATGTTCATTACCTTGGAGCTCTGTTTTATTTTAGCAGATTATTACATTAGAGACCACAGTCTGGGCACTAGAAGTGTTCATTGCATCTAAGCCATTTCATTGATCATAGCTGGAAAAATTATGAGTTAGTGTTGATCTCTTTAATAAAGTTTTAATAGTTCAGCTTTTTTTCACTTAATTTTTTAATTTAGAATGTTATCACTTTTTCTCTTTCACTGAAAATATTGACTCCTAGTATCATTAACTTAATTACTTATTTTTAACAATAGAAGTAAAGTAGGTGCAAAATATTAGTACTAATATTACATTAAACTACATAACTTCTAAGGAAATTTTAAACCGGCTTCGTAGTTTTTTTCTGTTCCTTGAATGCATCTCTGTAAGGACATATACAACATTAAAAGGCTGTATTCCAAAGTCACTTAAAATCAATCTTTTCTATTTATAGTTATTTTACCAATTTAATATATGATAGGGTCAGTTTTTTCCAATACTATTTTAAATTTAGCTATAGAGAAAAGCATACTACAGCAGTTCTGTGTGGCAAGTTGTGCCTCACTTTCCTCTTCTGCCCCTTTTCTTCTTCCCCCAATAGGTAAATATTTTCTCCATACCAGAACATAGAGACCTTTTTTGTTTTTTTGTAATAGCTGCATTGTACATACAAATGGCCTATAATTTTTTCAACCAGTTCTCTATTGCTAACCACTTGGCTTGGAGGCAGTTTTGTAAAAACACGTTGGGTACATTTCCCACTTAATTTACTTGACATCTCAGGAGCATTGGACGCTTAGTCACTCTTGGATTTTTTTTCCCTTGTATGTTTTCACAGACATCATTCTCCTAATTTTCGTCTTACAGACTTAAAATCTTTCCTTCTCGTTCTTTGGATTCTCTTCCTCGCCTGTCTATTGTAACATTTCTATTCCTCAGGGTTCTGCCCTGTGCCTTCTCCTCTTATGCTGCACTTGCTTCCTGAGTCACCTCATTCAATCTGATGGTTGTAACCACCGGTTTATGCTCATTGCCTATATTTTATATTTCCAGGCTGGCACTACATCACCTTAAATTCCAACCAATAGGCTATGGTGCAGCTCTACCCAGGTTTCTCAAAGATATCTCAAACTCAGTATACACAAACATGTACTCATTTTATACCTCATTCTTCCCACCCTATATCCTTCTTAAATATATCCTTTAATTGTTCATTTTATTCTCCAGGCTAGAAACCTAGGAATGATAAAATGAATCATTAAATCCTATTTGATCCATTTGCTTGCTGTTAACTGTCCTCTCTCATCAATTCCTGCAGCCTTTCTTTAGGTCTTCTTTCTCTCTCTCCTTGTCTACAAAACCTCCTTAAAGGATGTTTTTGAAAAAATTGACTAACTATGTCACTCCCTGTTTAAAATTTTTCAATGGCTTCCTGTTTCCTAAGGGCAGTGTCCACAGACACTGCATGGAATACAAGGTTCTTCATAATTCAGCACCACCCTCCTGCCATCCAGTGGCTTTGGCGCCCCATCTGGCATCCTGAACCCTCACATTATTCAGGCTTTCAGGCTTCCCTACCTCTGCACATGCTGTCTTTTCAGCCACGAGGGCCCTCGGCCACTCCATCCTTCAGGTTAAGCTCAGGTTTTGTTTCCTGAGGGATGTCCTATATAACGTCACTTGTATGGACTAGGCCCTTGTTTTATCAAAGCTTATCAGCTATATTGTAATTGTTTTGATGATTTTCTCCCTACAATGTGAGATCGTTGAAGGTGCAGACTTCCCTTTTGTTTACGTTATCTTTTGAGCCCAGCACAGTAACTTCTTGCCTTAGGTGTTTGATGTAAGTTTGTTGAATGAATGGATGGCTACTTCTGCTGTTGCATGTATTACACTATTGGACTTTCACAGTTTCCTGAGGACAGGCACCAATCTTGTTTGTGGTTCTATTCTCAATGTTTAGCGTGGTCCCTGGACATCGCAGGCACTCGGTGAACATATAGCCAATATCATCGTAGAGGTAGATGCATGCATTCGTGCTGGTATATTTACTCATCAGCTGATAACTAGGATTTAGCTTAATTGGAACATCTCACTCCTCCAAAATTCTGGATACAGCCAGAAGCCACCTTTTAGACACATTCAATTTAGTCAAATATTTGGACAAACAAACCCACTTATTATGATTTCATTATGTATATCTGACATCAGCAGTAATATCTAACATATTTGGCTGTTAAAAATATAGTATAAAGGACAATTCCTATCCTGAGAAGTTCAGTGTCCTCAAACCTCATATAATCTATATAGAAAAACGCTATAAAGATCAGACAAGACTTTCTTTTTAGAAATGATCTTCAGACGTATTTAATGTCAACCCAATATATATATTTGTGTGTGTTCTATAAAATATATATATATTTCTGTGTGTTCTATAACTGAAAAATAGACATAAGGAAATAACAAAGTGAAGGGGAAAAGAATTGAGTTAAATATAAAATAGCTTCTTATGTGAAATATTTCTTATTTAAACATTTCCATTTATATACTATTCAACTGAAAATATTATAACTTTAGTTGTAAGATCTGCTTTAGTTATTTTATCCTCCTTACAAACAAACAAACAAGCCATTTGAAATTGAGAAGACTGGCTCTGGAAATTATTCCAGACTCACTTTTTATTTGCAACATTTGTTTTACGGGAATTATTTGGTTTTAGTAATATTTATGATGACTAATATTAGTTTCTAGGCTGCATTGTAAATAGCATTTTGTAAGTATATGTCTTGGCAGATGAAAGGTGATGTTGCATCAGTTGAGTCCATAAAATATGTTATGAACTAGTTAGGTGTTGGTTTTGAATTTTATTTGTATTTTGGAAATGTGAATTAAAAAAAATATTCTGTCTGATTTGGATGGGTAATCATTCTATAAACTTCACACTACATTCATTGATGAAAAGATATTTTCATTGATTTGTAATTAGTTTGGTCAAACCTCCTCCATATTGTCCAATATGTATTAAATACTTTCAAAGTATGAAGTGCCACTTTATATTTATATAATTTTCGTTTGTATTTCATTTTATTTTAGTAATGCTGATAGGGTAAGGGTGATCACAAGAAGAAACTGTGCTCTAAAAATAACAATTTATATTGAAATAGACACACATTGAACAATATGAGTATTATATATTATTGTTAATAATGAGCATTATACAATATGATATTATATATCTTGATCACTAATACAAGGTATTATGAATATCTTAACACTGAAAATTTTACTTCCTGATAGTTTGTTCCCTTTAAAGTGGCTACCTTGTGAATTTATCCACTTATTTTATTTACCATTTTTCAGAATGTATTTTGGAAACCCTTCATAGAGTAGGTTGCAGAGCCTCTAGGATACTACTTTTAAAATTTTTGTGTTTTGATTATGGGTTTGATTTTCTAAAACAGTGAAAAAACAATTCAGAAACAAAACAAATTATGGAATTATTAAAAAATTAATTATTAATTTTGGCAGAGCGACAAATTCAAATGGCCACAGGGGCCAGGTTGGTACTGTAAGGTGAGGGCAGACAGCATGCTGGGGACTGGAGTGACTGCCTGGAGAACTCAGGTCTTGTCTAAAGGAGCCAGAATGCAGGGTCAGCATTGCCTGGTTTTCCAGTCTGGCAGGCAGGGCTGAAAATTTGCATATGTACTGGACCCTCCCAATTTTTAAATGTTGGTTCAGTTCTTTGAACACTTGATTTCCAATCTCTGCAATTTTACAATAAAACCTCTTCATAGTGCTTATTCTCTATGTAAGCTCCTCTTAAAGTTTTTGTAAATTCGGCTTTCTTCACACCAACTATCTAACAATAGCTTTATGGCAAAGAGTGAGAGCAGAGAGGAAATGTATCATATGGTCTTTTATCGATGAGGCCTTCCACCATATAAAATAGCATAGCAATTCCCCCTACCTTATCCCCATATATTTTTCTCCATATCATTTATCAACATTTGAAAGATTGTATATTTACTTGTTTGTTCATTGTCTTTTTCTTTCCACTATAACATAAGCTCCATGAAGACATTTTTTGTTCCCTGATGTATACTGATCTCCTAGAACATTTATTGGCAAAGTATAGGTCCTTAATAAATATCCATTGAATGAATGAATATTCCTCAGATAACCAGCTACATGGGGGAAGTAACTAAAGAGCTAGGGATATTCAGCCTTAACAAGAAAAGATGTAATCAGGAATACAACCAACAGTGTGCTGGCGCTGGCTCATCCTGGTCTGCGCCAGCTGATGGCATGCATGTGCGTTCAGTGACATCCCATTGGTTGCTTGAAGCCAGCCATGGTGAGAACATTTCCACCATAGAAACCTGCAGAGGATACAATGTTGTGTCATTTACCAGCACACCATTGGACACAAGAGTTGTTAGAGCTGCCCAACAATGGAATGCCTAACTCACAGGCAGTATTTAGGTCTATTTTAGAGATTTATTTATTGAGGCTATACATTGTAGAACTTAATCAGGCATGTAGAATTGTTGGGTCATAGGATATGTTGCTCTTTTGAAAATAACCAGTCCTTTTTCCTATGGCTCTTTTATGACTTTTCCTGTTGTCATTAATTTTTTTAAAGTTTTACTAGATGTGTCTACGTGTGATTTCTTTTTATTTATCCTGCTTTAGATTCATGGAGCTTCTTGAGTCTGTGGTTTGATATCTTTTATCAGTTCTAAAAATCTCAGCTATTATTATTCAAATATTTTTTCTGCCATATTCTCTGGCTTCCACTTCTGCGATGTTGTACCTTCTCATTGTACCCTCAAAATCTCTCACCCTTTCCTCCATATTTTTCATCCTTTTGTCTTTCGATACTGTACACTGTTTAGTTTCTTAGATCTTTCTTCCAATTTAATAATTCTTTCTTTAATTATGTCTAATCAAGTGATAAATTCCATAGAAATTTTTTTCCAAAGTTATGATGTTTTTCTGTTCTTGATTTTTTATTTGGTTCTTTTTTAATGTGCTATGTCACTTTTTATACTTTATAGTGCCCTGCTGAAATATTTTAGTTTGGTCTTTTATTTTTTATTGAATAAAGTAAGCATGTATGTTTTATAGTCGTCTTACACTTATTTACGATAAGGGTAGTATATCAAGTATTTGTGAATATGTTTCTATCTCCTGTTGTTTCTGCTTGTTTTCACTCATGGGATCTTGTTTCTTTGTGTGCCTGTTTATGTTCATATCATACTGTGTGCTAGCCATTGTTTTAGAAACCTCATTTATAAGAATAATTGGAAATCTAGAATGATGGATATCATCCTCCAGAGAGTAGGCACTTCCAGTCTTGGACCACTTTAATCTGAACTCAAGGTTTGAGGTTTCTTGGACCATCCAGGTGATGAAAAGCCAGGTTGTACGTCTATGCAAGGGTTGTGTTACTTACAGTGTCTGCTTACAATGAGGGTACAACTTTTTGATATCTCAGTTTAAAGCAGTGAGTGGTTAATTAGAGCTCCCATTTTTGAGCTCTTATTCTCTGATTCTTCCCTTTTGTTGTGTAGAAGCCTATTCTTGATTTGTGGCTGCAATATTTTCTTTTACATTGAGAGAGAGAGAGATTTAAATATCCATTTTTTACCTGCATTATCTCCACTTATTTGAGCCTTTTTTTCTCTTTCTTTGTTTTGTTTCCTTGTCTCTTGTTAAAAGCCGAGAAGATTCTTCCTATCTCTTAGAAGGGGATAGTTGATATAAACCTGGCTACCAATGCCAGGGTAGAAGGGAGGGGTCTGGAGATCTACTCTTCAGCATGTAGACTTCTCCTTAACCCTCTTTATCTCTTCTCTTCACCACAATCCTTCCTTCCACTTTGCTTACTGTCCAAAAGTTCACTCCCTCAGGTTCTGTTTCCCCAGAAAATAATTCTCAGACTCCACGGAGGGGCTGGGGAGGTGGATGGAAACAATCGTAGTCTATCTTTGTGTGGTAGGATTATGGGACTGGAATCAAACTCAGTTGCATGGACACTTGTCTCCAATGCCTCATTATTAGCCACACTTCTCACTCCTGCCTTACATAGAATCTGATCAAAGGCTTTTTGCTAAGGAGAACCCATTATCTTTAATTGATATCACTTTTGCAAGCACATATATATAGCTTTCTTCAACCTGCTAACCCCTTGTTCTCATTGTCTCTGTGGAATTTTACAGTTTTTTATTCCTTTAGATTTTGGGATATTTCTAGGCATAGCAGAAATAAATGAATGTTTCAATCTGCCAATTTTTAAAAAGCAAGTGAAATTAGGTTTTTAAATGCTTTCTAAGGGCTCCCATCTATTGTCATGTTTTCTTCAGCCACCTTTATGCTTGTTCTTAGATCTGTATTTCCAATCCAAATCCCATTTCTCTTCTACTATTATTGCTTCAGATAACACTAATAATAAGAGCAAATGCTTAAATAACACTTACTAAATGTCAACCATTGTTCTAAGTACATATATTAACTCATTTAAGCCTCAACCCTACGAGATAGTGTGTCAGTTATCTATTGCCACAATAATGCTGTATGACAAACCACTTTAAAACTTTAAAAACGTGGAACATTTTACAACAGTAGACATTTATTATTTTTCACAAGTCACTGTTCCTGCTGATCTGAGCTAAGCTCAAAAGATCTTGGCTTGGCTCCTTCACCTGCCTGCAGTCAGCTGCCTAGTTGGGTGGGAGTGGCAGGCCTAGGATAGCATCAGATGGGGCAAACTGGCCCTTTTATATGTGGTCTCTGATTTTTCAAAAGGTTAGCATGGGACTATTCCCATGGCCACAGCAAGATTCCAAGAAAGAAAGAGTGGAAGCATGCAATGCTTCTTGAAACCTAAGCTCAGACTGCACACCAGCAATTCCTGTATATTCTATTGGACAAAGCAAGTCAAAGCACTAATCCAGGTTTAAGAGGTGGGGAATAGACTGCTTCTCGATGAGAAGAGCTGCAAAGTCAAAGTGCTAAGTGTATGGATCCAGTAAAGAACTGGATCCATTTTTGCAACTTTTTCCACAGATGAGTATTATTATTATCCTCATTTTAGAAGAAACTGAGATATGGAAAGGCCAAGTAACTGGCTCAAGGTCGTAGAGTAATTAGATGCTCACACCAGTATTTGAATCCAGGCCGTCTGGCTTTAGTCTGCGCTCTTAACTCCTACAATCTGTTCTCTCTCAAGTGGGATATTAAATCAGTTGGAGAAATGATAGAGGAGGAAAAGCAAAAGATATAAAGGGGATTTGAAGTAACTCTATAGAACGAAAGAATGAACAAGCCACATATGAAGGTTAGTGCACGAAGATGACATTAAAAATCCTCCTCCCTTTATGAAATCAGAAAAAGTCTGCATGTGGTCTTTGGGTTTTGGAAAGAGAGAAGGTGTACCATTGATGGGAGCTGGCTGACTGGAGGCTGCAGCTTCTTAAAACCCATCTCATTACAGTAACTGAAGGAGGGCACAGGATCCAAAAAAGTCACTCACAAAGATAAGATCCTGGTGGTATGAACAGTTGAGGAAAGCGTGTTGCATTTTCTTGTACCATCTGCAATGTCAACTTTAGATCTTGTAGTGTGGTTGATTAAGTTGGTTTATAATGCTTAGTTTGTGTATGAAATTGACATGGGAATGTGATCTCTCTCTCCTGAGTTAACGTAATAGACATCTCCAAATGTGTTATGTAGTAGACATTCTTAACTTTTAATTTATACTTCTATTACTCCCTAAAATAATATCTTCCTTCATCTCTGAGTCTCCAGTTTTTCCATCTCCATTTTTTTTTATAGCAGCCAGAACAATTTTTCAAAATGTACATTTGATCTCATCTGCTTAAAAATCATCAGTAAGCCCCATTATCTTCAGAGAGAAGCTTAGACTCTTTGAGGACCTTTATCAGGTGGCCTCTCTTTACCTCCCAACCTATTTCTCACCATCCTTTCTCTCCCCGCTAAATACCCTGCAGAATTCCAAATGTGTCATCCAGTTTCATGTCTGTCTTTGCTCACACTGCTCTTTTGACAAGAAATATCTTGATCAACACAGATTTTCTTTCCCTCCTTCTTTTTCCTTAATCTTTGCCAATTTGAGAGATTGGCAGAGAGAGCAATGCTGGAATTAGAAAAACATATGACTAGTATGAGCCAAGGAAATTGTGGGTAGAAGTGACATGTGTTACTTCTTGGCCAAGGCAGAGAAAAGATAATATGTGATTTTCTTACCTCCTCTTATACTTCATTGGCTAAGAAGAGCACAGGTTTCAGATGGAACAGTTGTAAGTTGGTGGGACCTTCCTCAGTCTGGATCCCTAAGTGACTATGTGAAAGAGAGCCCACCTTGTTAGTGTGATAAACTTGTTGCATGAATGAGGAATCAATTTTCTTGTGCTAAATTACTGAGATTTAGGGATTAATATAGCGCCACATCATAACCTAGGCTATCATAAAGCATATTATTGCACTATTATTTTTAATTTTCACTTTTATTATTACTAGTGAGTTTGAGCTTTCATACATTTATTGAACATTTATGTGTTATTTATGATCTTCAGTTTAGCTTTGGTAAAATTCCTGTCCATGTCTTTTGCCTATTTTTCAACTATGTTATTCATATTGATTTACAAAACATCTTTATATGTTAGGCTACATTAACCTTTTTTTATGTCATTTATGCTGAAATAATTTTTCCACTTTATTAAAGGCCTTTTGATTTTTTGATATATTTTCATGTTCAAAAGTTTTAAAATAATGTGTAGAGTAATCTATAAATATTTTACAATTTTTTCCCCATTTTAGGATGAGAAAAGCCTTCTGAAATTTGATAGATTGATTTTTCTGTAGTTTTATTTATTATTTTATTGAGATATAATTGACATAACATTGTATTAGTTTTAGGTGTACCAAATAATAGTTTGATATATGTACATATTGTGAAACGATCACCACAATAAGTTTAGTTAACATCTCTCACCACACACAGTTATAAAAATTTTTTTTCTTGTGATGAGAACTTTTACGATCTACTTTCTTAGCAACTTTCATATACAAAATACAATATTATTAACTATAGTCACCATGCTGTTCATTACATCTCCAGGACCTTGTTATCTTATAATTGGAAGTTTGTACCTTTTGACTGCCTTCGCCCATTTTTCCAATTTTGTTATTTCCTACTTTTTAAAACACGAAATTTTGTGATTTTATGTGAAATTTTTGTGATTTGTGTTGGTGCATGCTGTGAAGTAGGGATATAGCTTTGTAATGAATACATCCATCTTAAAACTTACAGACTCTTTCTTCTAAATTAAAAAGACAGTTTTGGTGGTGTGTTTTGAATTTTTCCTTAAACAGCATCGTCATGACATAAATATCCGTTCAGTGCATACAGGACAACTTGTCCATTTAGCACTTCACTGAAGGTCTGTCCACTCCAGGGATGCAAAGCGCAGCAAAGGAGGGCAGGCAGGAAGCAGAGATGTTTCCAGTCACAAAGGGAAATGTCCGTGATGCAAGCAGTCTGGAACTAGAACGGGAAGCAGCTCCCTTCCTCAGTAGCTCTTTAGTTAGCCTTTATTTCTTCACTAGTCATTCAGTCTTTTAGGTGGTAGTAAAATATAGATGAAGGACTGAGAAGCATTTTGCCAGGCTAATGGGAAGCACCCTTGATTTTTTTTGTAGTGTTTAAATGAAACAATCTAGTAATTTACAACCATGGAGATTTCCACTGTTTGGAGGTAAACACAGTATAGATAGGGAAAAATTATCTCACTATTTTTTTCGGTTATGTGTCATATGTTCTAAGATTTATACTGGGATGTAATAATGCTCACTTCTCTAAGTCCCTGTAGATGCTCCTCCGTTAACACAAAGGTCTGATGAGGACTACAAGATCTAAAAGAGCCTACAAAACTGAGATTCTACAAACTGCAATCAGAAATGTGTCTGAGTGACGGTGGTTGGATAAGGCTGGTGTGTGTGTGTGTGTGTGAGAGAGAGAGAGAGAACCAGGGGCAGGTTAATTTACCAGGTTCACAGTCTTCTGCTTTGATATCGAGTCTTTGTCTTTCATGAGGTGGACCCTCCACCTTGTCTTAGCCTGACTCACCTTGCAAAGAGTTTTTGGAGACTTTGGGCTACAATGGTTCTAGGAAAAAAGAAAGATGAGCAGTCTCAGTACCACCAACATAGACAGACGGTAATAGCAGCCACATTACCAGTTTTCTGCATTTGTAGGAACATGAGGTCCTATAGTGTCAGCTTAAAATACTACTGTCCATTATGATTTCCCAGAAAGTTGCAATTGGGACTCTACATGGAATTGGTCTGTTGGTTTAATGTTAGAACTAAAAAATTCTGGCGTTTTTTTTATCAGTTAATTTTTTTTTAAATCTCTTGTATTTTAATACCTGGAAGAGGTGAAAAAAAAAATCCACGTGCATCAATGGTGTTTTTGTGCTTTAAAGACTGGTCTTCCAAGTATTGACAGGGTCGCGTTTCTAAAATTCTCAAGATACAGACCAATTCTTTAGATAATCTGGTCTCATTTATCCAATTTGATATCTTTGAAGGCAGGTTTGTGTATTCCACAAATCAAAAAACATTATTTTTATCACAAATTGATGCTTTTTTATATGAATGTTTAGTTGCAACATGTCTGTCTACAGTCAGAAGATAGTAAATGCTTTCAGTGTTTTCTGGGAAATTGCCCTGGTGCCATTTATGCTTGTCACCTCCACGTACATCAGCAGGCAAGCTGTCTGTACCAGAGGTCACTCAACAGATGGGCTTACAGACTAAATTATGATACCTTGAGCTACATGTTTCATTATATAAATTTAAAATATACTGTGAGGAGCAAAGAGACAGAGTGGGGTCAGTTAACAGTCTGAGGATATGAGACAAGCAGGGTGGAAAAATCACAATGCCTGACTCCTGGAGTATCACCAACCAAGCTTGGGTTTCAACAAAGAGTCAGCTATTTGGAAATACCTTGTTGATTATCTCAGCTTTCAGCTAGGTGTTCGTTTCTCTAGAAAACCATTTTGCTAACTGTAAGACTAGAAAGACCTATAGAATAAAAACTTTATGTAAACAATACAAAAGGTGCTAAGCAAATATAAGATGTTATTATTTTTGATATTAATAACAGGGTTCTCTGAAAGCACAACATTCTTGTTGGAAATCCTGTCGTGGTAAAGAGCTACTCATTTGGATTCATTCAGTCACTCACTTAATTATTTATTGATTGACTATGTGCCAGTCGTAGTTCTGAACAGCAGGGATAAAGCAGTGAACAAAACAGCAAATATCCCTGCCTTTACAGAACTTCCATTCTGATAAGGGAAGAGAGAGAATAAAATATAATAAATAATTAAATTGTATGGTATGTAAGAAGGTCATAAATACTATGAAGAAAAATAAAGCAGAGTAAGTGAGTTTGGGAATACCCAGAGGGTTAGGAGTTGCACTGAGCGTGGGTCTCATTGGTAAGGTGGTGTCTGAGCAGAGTGAGCCCGATAGATATCTGGGAGAAAAATGAGGACATTTTTGTGTTAAGAAGAGATCAGATTTTAGAATTAATTTGAAGGTAGAGCCATCAGATTTCTTAATAGATTGGATGTAGGCTATGAGAACAACAAGTGCAAAGGCCCTAAGGTAAGTGTTCACCATTTCTTCCAGGAACACTAGGGAATCCAGTGTAGCTGAAGCAGAAGGACCAAGAGGGAGAGCAATACAACAGGATGTCAGAGAGGTAATGGTGAGGCCAGATGTGTAGGACTTTGTAGAATTTAGTGGGGAGATATTTATTTTATATGCAGGACTTTAAGCAGAAGAATGATATGATATGACTTACATTTTAAAATGATCACTCTGGCTGCCTTGTTGAAAACAGAATGGAGTGGATTAAGAGTGAAAGCCAGAAAACCAGTTTAGAGGATGTTGTAACATTCTGGATGAGGGAGGTTAGTGACAATCCAGGGTGATGATAGGGTATTAGGGAGAGGTTAGATCCTATATACAATCTGAAGGTTGATTCATCAGAATTTGACAGATTGGATGTAGGGTGTTGAGGAAAAGAGAGGAATCCAGATAAATTCAACGTTTTTGATCTGAGTGCCTGAATGGATTCCATTAACTGAGATGGGAAAGAGGAGCAGCTTTTGGGAGAAGAAAAGCTCTGTTTTTGATTGGATACATTAATCTAAATTGTAACTGTCACATTAGAACCTTAGATATCTGGATACATAGTTCAGGGGAGAATTATGAGCTGCAGATATAAATTTGAGTATTATTCATGACAGGGTGATAATGAAAGCCATGAATCAGGGTAAGATCACCAATGCAGTGAAAGCAGCTAGAGGTGAGGTTAAAGGTCTGGGAGGTGAGGAAGGGCTGTAAAGGAAAGTGAGTAGGAATACCCAGTGAGGGGAAGAAAATCAGGAGCACCTCTTGAAAGCCAAGAAAATAACCATTTTAAATGCTTCAGTTGAGCAAATGAGATGAAAATTGAGAATTGATCAGCAATACAGTGATACAGAGGTCATTGGAGACCTTGGTCTGAGCATGGTCCAGTGGAGTAGCAAAGACAGGAGAAGGAAAGGAACAGGGGAGAGCATGTGCAAGTTGCAGCACAATGGAGTGGAGCTGAAGGGAGAGATGGGGTTCAGAGAATTGAATATGTGTGTTCTTTTTAAAAAAAAAAACTTAATATGGAAGAAATAACAACGTGCTTGAATGCTGATTGCAATGATCCAGTATAGAATGGGAAATGGCTTATTGTTGTTATTATCTACTACTTAATGAAGGAAATCATTAAGTAGTAGATAATAACAACAATAAACAAACATATAGAGACACAGATTGGATTGGTGGTTACCAGAGGGGAAGGGGGTAGGGAGGAGGGCGAAAGGGATGATTCAGCACATGTGTGTGGTGATGGGTTGTAATTAGTATTTGGGTGGTGAACATGATGTAATCTATGCAGAAATAGAAGTATAATGATGTACACCTGAAATTTAAAAAACAAAAAAAATGAATGGGAAACGGCTGATGCAGGAAAGACAAAAGATTCGAGGAGCTGTGTCCTTGAATAGGCTAGGTTGAATGCAAGCTAATGCAGAACTAAAGGGTTGCCTTGGATAAGGATACAGGCAGTTTATCAACAATCGTAGGACAACAGAGTATACGAGGGTGGTTACTATGGGCAAATGTGATGGTGGGAGCCTGGGAGGGTGTCTTCTGACTTCTTCAGTCTTTTCAGCAAAGTAGGAAGCACAATCATCAGTTGAGAGGGATGATAGGAGAGGTGTTGGGGGCATGAGGAGGGAGACATCCATGAAAGGAGTCATCTAGGAGAGTGGATTTGATAATCATAACGCACAAGTATAGGGCACGGGGTGTCCTTCTCCTCATCATAGCACGGGCAATTCAGTACTCTAAGTCAAAAATTGTGGGAGCTCTACGCTTCACCTTTCTCCTCTTCTGTCTCTGCTTCCTGAGCTGTAGAGTTGTAATTATCTCCCTTTTCTTATCTAAACTGGACTGCTCGCACTTTTGTAATTTATCCACCATCCTAGGCACTAATTGTTTTCACTATGTAACTTTTCTACTATTATATTAATAATTAATGTTGACCGTGGTGGCTGTGTTTGGCTAAGCTAGGATTTAAGACTAGATTTAAATGAGGAATTTGTTTGTCTCTGAATCAAGTTTGTGGATTGAGATCATGCAATTGTGATTATAAATTAGTGTAACCACTTTGTTAATGAAACAGATCTGGCTGTAAAACCTTTAATTCTGTTCAAAGAGTTTCACGGATGGGCAAGCAGGACATGTATTTTGTGAATGACTACATCCCCTTTATCTGTTTCTGTTCTTAGATGGAGAGGAAGGAGAGCAGCGGGCAGAGGAGCTACTGGAAAGGGGAACGTTTTCCCATTTTCAGTTTTATTGATTTAGCAGAAAATAAATATCCCATGGCTGTGGCTGAATGGTCAGTAACAGATGAGAAAAGATACACGGGAGAATTTTCAGTGCCAGGCTAGACTGAATCCCTAAATCTCTATTGATAAATTTTTGCTCCAAGCTCAAAGTATTAGTGTGAATTGAAAGAAATGTTTTATTAATACTCTAAAATCTAAGTCAAATTAAACAGAGACCATTAATAGCTAAGACTTACTATTCTTAATATAATGGAGAGTGAAGTGGATAAAAGAAGTCAGGCAAAAGTAAAGGAAATGTGTACTCGAAATCAGAAGTCTTGGGTTTTAATCCTGACTTTTTGTCATTGACTAGAAACCTTAAACAAACTCTGTAAACTGTGGGCCCTACATTTCCTATATGAAAATGAGGGCTCAAGTTAGACATCTTCTAAAGACTCTTCCAATACTAAAAAATAATTCTATGAAGTGAGTCTTTATTAAATTGTATCATCTATCAAAATATAATGGTAAAATTCGTTGATGTATTTTATTTTTCATTTACTAAAGGAAATAGATCTGTAGTTGTTGATAATAAAATGAATATATTTTTTAAAGCAGTATAGAAAACTTAAGAAGAAGTGGAAAAAAGGCACATGTAATCACATCTGTTACTATTAACATTTTAATATCTGTAAGGCTGTTGAATAACAATTGCTGTTGTGAATGGAATATATTTATTTTCTCTTAAGAGGTTATTTACTGATATAGAAAAGCTACATTTAAAAATATTATTTTTATAACTGAATGCGTTTGTGGAACTCTCTTAAATTATTTTTAGCCAATATTTTTGTTTTCTTCATCTAGAAAACTATTTCTTACCTGCAAATAAAAATTATTGAACAAATTTCGAGCCCCTATTGTGTAAGGACTCCTTTCAATTATTTATATTTCATATTCGTAGAAAACATTTTTTTAATAATTCCTTCATTATTTCTAGAACAATACGTAGAACAATGTGTCGAGAACAATATGTCGTTTCTAGAACAATATTAATAGTAGTGGGAGAGTAAAAACTTCTGGCTATGAGTTTTTTTTAAAAAAATCATATCAAAGAGCTTTATTAAGAAATTAAGAAAAATGTAGAATAGATATTTGATGACTTTTTGGCACCTATGATGATTACAGAGTATTTTCCCCTTCATCTTTTTATGAGAGAAATTATATTAACAAGGCTTCTAGCATTAACACATTCTTACATTCTGGGAATGAGGATCAGTTGGTCATATAATATTAGAATTTCAATACAGCAATGGATTACAAATGTTAACATTTTATTAACAATTTTTGCTCTTATTTTTATATTGGTGAGTCTGTGGTTTCATTAGGTGTAGACGGTTTTGGTCAGCTTTTGTTGCAGGGTTACATTAACTTTATACAACGTAAAGTGAAACTTTCCTTCTTTCTTTGTGCTCATAGAAGTAAACTCTTCCTTGAAATCTGAAACAATTCTCCTATAACACGTTCTTTGTTGTTACATAATAGCTTTGTCAGTGCTTTATTCTATTGTTGATTTGTTTTGCAACAATTCGGTTTACTTATATTTTTCCAGGAAAAATTTCTTTCAAACAGATTTTAAAACGTATAATCATAGTTTTGGATACTTGATGTAAATTTAATAACTTCCTTGGGAACTTGAAAAGAAGAGGAATTACCTGTAGACAATAGTTCATGTTGTTTCATGTATTATAGTTCTCTTGATGCTGTAGTTCCTCTTTAAAATTTTCTTCTCTTTTTCTGGAGTAAATCTGGCAAAGATTATGCTCAATCTATGTTTTGCGTGTGCTTTCTGCCATATTTTTGGAGTCTTATTGTAAAATAAAACACAAATAAAGGAAAGAAAAAAAAGAATGTAGAGATTAATAAATTACTATAGAGGGAATAATCTTTTAAAACCAGTTTATTGAGGCATTATTGACATATGAAAAGCTGTACGTAATTAACATATACAACTCCATGGGGAAAGGTATACAGCCATGAACCCATCACTGCCATTAAGATCATAAACATATCCATTACCTCCAAAAGTTTCCTCATACCCCTTTTATTATTATTAATTTATTTTGTGATAAAAACACAACATAAAAAACACTTAACATAAAAATGCTTGCTTAACTCCTAGCAAGTTTTAAGTATACAATACAGTATTGTTAGCTATAGACACTATGCTATATAGATCTCAAGAATTTATCTATCATACATAAATGAAATAAAGTGAATAATCTTAGGTCAAGAAATAGAACTTTAACAGCTATTCCAGAAGCTCCTCCATTTTCCCATCTTTTTTGTCGTGTTTGTTGAATTTTATTTTTTTTAATTGAGATATAATTGACATATAACATTGTATTAGTTTTAGGTGTATACCATACTGATTTGATATTTGTGTATATTGCAAAATGATCACCACAATAAGTTTAGTTAACATTCATCTCCACACATAGTTACAATTTTTTTTCTTGTAGTGAGAACTTTAAAGATCCAGTGTCTTGGCAACTTTCAAATGTACAATACAGTACTGTTAACTATAGTCACCGTACTGTACATTATATCCCCAGAACTTATTTTCCCTTCTCAATCGTGGCTCTTCTCCCCCCAAAAGAACCCACTATTCTGACTTTTATAATAATTACTTTGCTTTTCTGTATGATTTTATTATCCAACCGTGCATGCCCACTTTTAAAAACTTTATATTACTTTTAAGTATCTGATCTACACCTCTCTCTTTCCGTTTCTTTCCATTATAATAAATATCTTGAAGATCCTGGAGAATTGCACCTGTAGAGATTTTCACGCTTCACCATATTCTTCGGTCTTCTGCATTTCCTGTAAGTTGACAACTGGATCCAGATGCTTGATCAGACTCTGGTTCGATTCCCTTGCCAAGACCATAGTCGTGATGTCTTCTTTCATTAGGAAGCGCATAAAGTCTGTTTTTCACTTGTTTTTTTTAAAGTTAGCATCCACTGATGTTCAATACCTAGATCCATTAAATCATCAGGGGTTCTAAAATGTTAATATTCAAATTCTCTCCTTTTGTTTTCATTCAATAGCTGGAATAATGTTACAAGCATGTGCTTTTCCTACCCTATTGATTACTCAATGGTACAGTTAGTAGGAAAGTAAGGATAAATGTCTGGTTCATTTCTTTTATTTAACCAATTATGAGAAAAAATTTATTGTGGTAAGAACACTTAATGTGAGATCGACCCTTTTAACAGATTTTTCAGTGCACCATACAGTGTTGTTATCCATGGGCATGGTGTTGTATAGCAGATCTCTAGAATCAGCCAGTCGCAGAAGCATAAAGTCTGTATTATTATGCCATATTTTTTTAAGCAAATTTTTTTTGCCCATCTATAAAGACTGCCGTTGTTCCCAAAATACCGTAGACAGATTATTCAGGGCTCCTCTTTCAGTTTACTCCCACTGTGATTTATCTTCCAATTGAAATGTAGATTCAGTTGAGCTACACCTGAGGCAGGTAGGAAAAGAGCTGTGGCCGTGGGAAGCTTTATTTCTGCATGTTTTTCTTTCTATACGAGTGGGGGAAAATACACCAGATTTCACTTCTAGTGTGTTGTGTGAGTTCCATTGTGTGTGGATTTGGGGGGAGGGTGGGGAGAAGGGGAAGAGCTTGGTGTGTGTCCTGCATTGAGGGTATGAAAGAGTACCACTTTGATTCTGGATTGCTCACCTACTTTAGCCAGGCAGGGGTTATGGATTGAACGTTTGTGCCCCCCAAAATTCATATGTTGAACCCCCAATATGATGGTATTTGGAGATGGAGCCTTTGGGAGGTGAATAGGTTTAGATGTGGTCGTGAGGGAGAGACTCTCATGATAGAATTAGCGCCCTTATAAGAAGAGGAAGAGAAACCTGTCACACCAAGGAAAGGCCACGTGAGCACACAGGGAGAAGGTGGCCCTCTGCAGGCCAGGAGGAGAGCCCTCACAACACCCACTCTGACGGCACCCTGATCTCGCTTGGTCTTCCACTTTCCAGTCTGTGCGAAAATAAATGTCTGTTGTTTAAGCCACTCAGTCTACAATAGTTCGTTCTAGCAGTCAGAGGGGACTAAGACAAAAGGTGAGGAGTTGGGTTGAAGAAAAGCTACAGGACTTAAGGGCTTTTAGTTTGGTGAGGCCATGTGTATTTTTTTTTTCCTGTTTCTTGCATAACCACATTCGCATCTGTGAAAATTGCTCACCCTTGCTTCTAGAGTCTCCAGATTATGAGAATCCCTTCCCCACTGCCATGTTGGAGAAAATGTTATTTTTAAGAAGAACGATGCCATTAAACAGCCAATGACAATATGCTGAGGAGTGGCTGTTCATTTTTCCGCATTTGCTTAGCCTTGGGGCAGGGACAGTCTGTGGCAGAAGTCTTTTTATCCCAGGGCCTCCTGTTTTTCCAGTCCTGTCTCCATTTACTCACGGTTAGTGAGAATTGGCAGAATTTGCTTTAGTTGCTTCTCTGAAAACTGCACATTTTCGGGAAGGGAAGTTGCACATCAACTTTTGATGTTTTTCTTCACACTGATTCAAATTTACTCTATTTGATAGCAATTCCTGCCAAAGATTTGTGATCTATCCTTGGCAGTATTTACTAGTTTCAGAACTCATAAACATTTTCTTTCTCATTTTTCTTTCTTTTTGGTTATATCTGTCAGTTTCCTGGAGGCCTTTACAAGGGCTTCTCATAAGACATTTCCCGTTTTTTTTTCTTTCAAATAAAAACAAATGAAACATCTATAGGGCACTTGATTATTTGAACCACGAGATGGCTAACGCCTCTCGTAGCAGTTCTCAAAGTGTGTTCCTCAGAACCCAGTTCCACATCGTGTTAATAGGAGTTACAAAACAGGTTTCCATGGTCAAATAAATGTTAATAACACAGCAAAACAAAATTAAACATGATTCCTTACCAAAGGAATTTCCAGCACCTTAGTATGCAAAAGGACATTGCGAATCTATATGACAGACATAACATGCAGTGTTTCCCAGAACTTATTCGAATTCAGAACTTTCTTTTCTATAAAGCATCATAAAGGAAAAATAAATTTGTAGAATGGACTCTGTAAAATACTGGTATAGTTTCCTAATTGGAAGTGAAGAAGTTTATGAATAAATGAAAATTCTTTTGAATGTGAATCTTGCAAACTTAATCATAAAAACATCTCTCCAGCCTCTTTGCTCCCCCCCTTTCTCCATTCATGCAGTGAATGCTTAAATGCCCTCTATGGGCAACACAGGACTGCTTACTTGACTCATGGTCTCATATATGTATATTAAAAGAACTTTTAATATGAGGGGAATACTATGTTCATCTCCCGCTTTACGGGCATATTGTGAGAATTGAATGAAGCAGTGCATGTAAAGAGCTATAAAAATCCCATTGCCCGGCAATGAAACCTATGGACCAACAGTTTTCAAATATGCTGTTGTAACACGCTGATGTGCTGAGATTGGAAGCAGCAAGACCTGTGCCTCGGAATAGTGACCATCCATCATTTGGGGAAATTAAGAACAGCCCCCAAAGTGGACGATGCAGTGACTTGAAATGTTGCTGAAACATAGATTTAATCACATGTGCTGTGAGGCTGGATAGCAGGGAATGAGTCACTCGGCAGGGACTGAGTTTAGTGGCTCTTGGCAGAGACATGATTTGGAGAAAATCTGAAACATATGCAAATATTTCTCTGAGCAACATGGGATGAAGATCCTAGTTTGGCTGCCACAATTTTGCTCTGAGTGAAGTATGATCATTTTAAGGAGAATTTTTATTTGCATAAGATGATGTTAACAGAAACCATCAAATCGTTTTGCCACTTTAGATTTTTCCCTTTGGGCTAAAAATTTTCATAAAGAGGAAGAGTTATAAGCTGAGTACAATGAATGGTCAGTGCAGATGAAATCAGACCTTACTAGAAAGTAGATGGGAACACACATATCCAATGAGGAGAAGCCAACCTCAGCATTTAGAGGGAAAAGGGCACACTGACTTTTCTACTTAGTTGCAATGCAGCAGATTTTATGAATAAGGGCAGACTTGTTCTGCCCTTGCTCTAAGCTAAGGGCATCTAGCAATGAGAACAAGTGCATTGTGCCAGCGTATTGGTACTTTAGTATATAAAACCGTGACCTGGCACAACCCCTTTGGGGCAGATTTCATTAGGGTATACTCTCTTGCAGAGAGCACCAGAAACACAAAGCCATATAGATTTTGTGTGCTAATTGTCCACACTTAATTACCCCTTATTTATTTTTATTTGCATATATTCTTTAGATACAGCAAAATATCAGAAAGAGGGCAGTGTCTTGTTATTCAAGCTTCCTCTTTGACAAACATGTTGCCGACAAAACACCTTTTCTCTATGTCTGTGAAGTGCTACTGATTTTATAGGTTAGCTATTTGAGGAGTCAACCCTGCCAATGGATGCTTTAGGATTCAGTGCATTTTCTTCATAGACACAACCTTACTCAGCGTATTCAGCATCTCAGGAAGACTCAGAGCTCCTATTTAACATGTAATGTCTCTGACAGGACTACTGTATGAATGGAAATGGAAAGCTAACTGCTGTTGGTATATAATGTGCATGGGTTTTACAGTTTGTCGAATCCCTTTCTCACTCTTGTTCTCAGTGTTTTTGTGGTAGGGTTCAGAATTATAGGCTTGGATGCAAGTGTCCTCACAGACACTAGGCCTGCTGAGGTCTTGTTGAAAGCTGGAGAGGGGGCCAGAGCCAGATGTGGGAACACTGACCTTGTTATTAAGGTTGGCTCAGTGGGGGGGCAGTTAGGTGGTGATGGGAGTAACTCAAATACTGAATCCATCTCACTCTTAACTCTGGAGGTGTGCATACCAAACTATACGGTCCTATGGGTGGGGCATGACAGGTATGACTCATGCTGTGGTTGGAAAGTTGGAGCCCAGGTGGTTGGCATGTGTCTTCCCTAGAGAGCCAAGCCTTGGAGGCAGGTTCCTCCTCACAATGTACAGGCACGCAAAGGAAGGACCTGACAAGCATGATATACAGTCCCAGGACTCAGACACATGACCTCGAGTCCAGGAAAGACTTCAAGTCCTAGAGGGAAACCAAGAAAATTAGGCAGAGGAACAGGGCATACTAGGAGTGGGAATCAGCATTTCAGGAGACAGTTGGTTCCTTTGCTTAGAGAGATCAATGCCAGAGTGAGGCCTTGGCAGATGCTTCCTGGCATCATTGTTTGAGTGGGCAATCCCCGAGTCCAGAAGTCACAGCTGGGCCCTAAAGAAGAGCGTCTTGAAGACAAGACCTGGTCAAGTTGAAGGGCAGAGTCTGTGCAAGTGTACATTAAAGTGTCCCCAGGAGATTTCAGGGTTAAGAAATAAATCACTGGAATATTCTACTCCGCTTGCTCTCAGGATATACCAAGAAACTGAGGTTGCATGTGGGAATCATGGGAGGAGTCGCCTGGGGGCTTGGAACCATGGCAGTGCCAGGTGGAGATTGGTCCAGGAGACCAGTTGGGTCCCCCCCGTCTCTCCTTGTTTTTGCTTCTTTTGCCACCACTACTCTTGCCCCTGTGAACCAGCTCTTCGTGAAGGAGGGAGACGATGACATTTCCCCAGCGACAATGTTGGACTTGAAGGGGAGAGAAGATGGGAGGAAAACCAAGAAGCTGTAATCGAGTGAAGGAGGTGTCCTTTGACTATTTATCTTGTGTTTGCAACTTGACTATCTGGGTGCTTCTAAACATGTTGGTGTTGGGGCCTCAGCCAGAACATTATTATTAGAGTCAGTGGGCGTGAGGCCCAGATTTTTATTTTTAGAGATCCTCAGGTGATTATACTATGCAGCCAGGGTTAAGATCTAGTGACTTCTCTGAATTGGCCATTACAAAGGCAAGTAAGAATTGTAAATTGGACACAAACAACCTGGATAGTAGTATATATGTATATATACATATGTAACTTTGAGAAAATCTTCCTATAGCTTCATATATATACATATACAGAAATCCTCTTAGTTGTTCACTTAGCTACCACATTTACATGAATTCTATCATGAAGCTTTCCGCAAAGTATGCCCTGTGGCATACTAACTCCATGAAATATTTACAGGCTGGGGTTGACAGTCAATCCCTTGTTTTCCCACCGTGGTCATGGTGTTGGGTTTCAGGACTCCCTGTGTCTATCCATTTCACCCACATTCATACATGCAAAATGGAATGTTCAGGAATTCTCCCTGCCCCAAGCCCCTTTTCCTCCCTTTTATTCTCTGTCTCTTTTTTAAAGAATTTTTTAGATTTACTTCCTGAACATTTCTTTTCCTCCTCTTCTTTTCCTCGTCCTCTTCCTCCTTCTCCCCCTCTTCCTCTTTTTCCTCCTTCTTTATCTGCTTCTTCTTCTTCTCCCCCAATAATATAATATGAAACTTTCCCCGAACCCAGCTGATCCTAGAAGGTATTTTTCGCCCTAGGAGCACTGCCCTAAAAGTGTCCTGTGGCAACACGCTTGGGAAGGTAGCACTGGAGGTAGAGACTGAGAGAAGGAATGAAAGTAGCCACTTGGAGGGTGAGTCCTTGCTGCCTGTGGTGCCTCCTTCAAGTTTGCCAACTGCTCGTCTCAGGGATATTCTCGAGCTCAATTTTGCTCTTAAGTGAATGCATAGCTCTTAAGATTTTTCTCGTATTTTTCAGTTAAAAGTTCAGTAAGGCTCTCCAGGGCAGGAGGAATCTGAGTGAGACCTGGTGAGACAGATGTTCCTTCGTCCCCCTTGGCTGTGTTTGCCCTAGAAATGGCCTGGGTTACATAAAGATGAAGGTGTAAACAGATATACTTATGTAAATATATACAGTCTCAGAAGTGGGGGGCAAATATATTTTCCTCACATAAGAGTTTGATAATTTCTGAGAATGCTCGAATTCTTAAAGCTGATCTTATGAACCTGAAAGATATTTTATTTTCATATAATTGAGACCATTTCCCCCTGAAAAATTATTTTAGGAGCCGGCCCGGTGGCACAGCGGTTAAGTGCATGCACACTGCTTCGGGGGCCAGAGGGTTCGCAGGTTCGGATCCCGGGCGCGCACCGACGCACTGCCTGTCAAGCCATGCTGTGGCGGCGTTCCATATAAAGTAGAGGAAGATGGACACAGATGTTAGCTCAGGGCCAGTCTTCCTCAGCAAAAAGAGGAGGATTGGCATAGGATGTTAGCTCAGGGCTGATCTTCCTCACAAAATAAAAAAAATTTTTTTAGTACTTAGAGTATGATAATAAAAATTCATTTCAATCAGGTACACAGGAGAAGATTAATGTGAACTTCTTTCTTTATGGTGTCCCTTAGTATACCATTTGGAAAAAGAAGCACAAAGAATTTGGTGAAGGCTGAAATGATTGGTAGAAGGTAGTGGTTTTTACATTCCTGGAAGATTTCCAGTAATAAGAACCACCGGCCTGGGGCCGGCCCTGTGGCTTAGCGTTAAGTGTGCCACTCCGCTATTGGCGGCCCGGGTTTGGATCCCGGGCGCGCACCGACACACCACTTCTCTGGCCATGCTGAGGCCGCGTCCCACATACAGCAACTAGAAAGGTGTGCAACTATGACATACAACATCTACTGGGGCTTTGGGGAAAAAAAGGAGGAGGATTGGCAATAGATGTTAGCTCAGGGCCAGTCTTCCTCAGCAAAAAGAGGAGGATTAGCACGGATGTTAGCTCAGGGCTGATATTCCTCACAAAAAAAAAAAAAAAAAGAACCACCGTCCCACTTCCTTCTTTGCTTCCAGAACACCCACATGCCGCTGTGTTTAATCCTATTATGTCAACAGCCAAGCAAACATATTTGATAAAGAACCCTGACAATGGCAGGGATTTCCGATGCTCCCTATAACTTCAGCAGAAGAGAATTTTTAGCTTCATTGCCCCCTGATCCGGCACGCAGTTAGGCCCTTCACTCCACTCTGCAAAGGAAACTGGTAACAGTTATACTCCATCACTGCTCAGTGGAAAGCAGAGAGGACTGAGAAGAGCTGAAAAGCAAACCCAGTTCTTCTATGAGAACTAGGAAAGAAGGAAGGAGAAATAAATCCTTCTTTCAAACAGGCTTTTGAATGATGCCTTCTCTAGTAAAGCAATGATAGTTTTGCTCTGGGTGAATAGACAGAGAAAACTGGACAAAATAAGAAAGTTGTTGAGACAGCATATTGGTTATAACAATGACAGTGTTATTAGCATCTGTATTGTTGTTGATGATGCATTTGTTGATGTTTAAGCTCTTTGGAATGTTCAGTACTGTTTGTGAACCCCAGAATATTTTTTTCAATTTCCGTATTGCTTTCCAGAATTTTGTTCATTTTTGAATTTTGTGCTTTTTATTTATTTATTTATTTATTTATTTTGTGAGGAAGATCAGCCCTGAGCTAACATCTACCAATCCTCCTCTTTTTTTTTTTGCTGAGGAAGACTGGCCCTGGGCTACCATCCATGCCCATCTTCCTCCACTTTATATGGGACACCGCCACAGCATGGCTTGACAAATGGTGCATCGATGTGTGCCCAGGATCCAAACTGGCGAACCCCAGGCTTGTGCCCCCAGGCCGGCCCCGAATTTTGTGCTTTTTAAAAAATGTATGATTTGCTTTGCCTCTTCTGCTTGTTTTTGTCAGATTGTGGCAAGCAACTGAAGTCAGAGTTGAGTAGAATCTTTCTTCTTCTTCTTCATCATCATCATCATCACCACACACTGATGGGTGTCATATCTTAAAAATCAAAGGACTTTCATATTCTACAGGAAGTTATCCTATGTAAATGTTAGCTTTTTATTCTTTTGCTTGTTTTTTTAGTATTTCTAATATAAAAATGATATTTTATTCAACCACCAGAGGGAGTCCCCAAATCTATGGATTCTAAAAGGCAACAAGACTAAAATAATTAAGTAGGAAATTTTATATGTTTTATAGTTGAAAATCAAAAATTCAATCAGCTGTGTGTCATGGTATGTGGGCTCACTTATCAGGTCTTTTGTACATAAAGTGCCTAAAGTCTTGTCCTAGTGCAGAGTCCACATCATTTTAATTAACAGTTATTAAATAATAGTCTACGATTCTTTTTCCCTAGGAGAATCAAGTGTTCCAAATATTTTTTTCACAAATATTGTGTGAGTGTGGAATGGGAAAGGAAATTATCCAACCGTTTCCTGCAGGCAGAGCGGGCCCCTATCAGGTTGGCTCTCTGTAGTAATGAAGGGTCCTGGATCTCCCAGAAAAATCCTCCTTTCAAATGTCAAGCATCTTATATGCATTTTATAAGCAAGCCTCCAAGTCACAGTTCCCTGTTGCTTCCCAGGTGTCTTTTAGTAGGGCAATTCTTGGGAGGGGCAGTTCCTTGGAGCACTCTGTGCTGTATCTCTTGCCTCTGTACGTGACTTTAAAGGTTCTCAGAGTTTTCTCACACGGTAACTCAACCAACCCTATTGCATGGCTATGGAAATTGTTGTTCACAGTGGTTAAGCAAATTACCCAAGGCCATGGGGCAGATGCGTGAGAGAGCTGGGCATATGGATCCAGGACTCATAACTGCCTTGGCTGGTATATTACTTCCATTGCTTCACAAGGCCGTGAGCTGGCCTACTTGCCATCACACATAAGAAGCAGGTATTTTAATTCCCATTGAAGTCAATGGTATTTCATGACCATCACTAGGATGTTGTCTCACTGAAAAACTAAATTAGAAACACCGAAGAGTGTTGAAATATATTCATTCGGAGTCAGCATTCATCTGTTCTTCCTTCTCCACTTCCCTTAACTTCCTGTTCTCTCCAGGCTGCTTACAAATATTTTCAATGTATCAACAACAAGTTTTAATAAACACATTGACTGAATATTAACATTTTGGACAAAAAAATTATTCTATTTGATGTTAGCATAACTCTGCCTTTTAACTAGGTATCTCTCTCTCTGTGGATAATTTAAAAACTATTTGTAAATTAAATAAAATATTAAATACATAAAGTCTCCATTTTTACTTACAATTTTCTACAAAGCACAGCCACTCTCTGACAAATGCATATTTAACAGATCGATAATTGTGATCTTCTACAAGCTGGCTGAGATGTCTTCTCTTTAGACCTGAGAGGCTAGAGCCATCACATGGTCTCCCAGAGCCCCGGGCAAACAACACAGCCTTTACTCCACTGTGACTATTTCCTGGGCTGCCCGTTTCACAGCTGCAATCACAGGTGCCCAGGAGCTGTGTCACAGTCAGGCCTTACAATATTCTAGCTCCTTGAGAAACACGGGGCATCTCGAGTGCTGTTTTCCCTCCACTGGCCCTGCCACGCGCCCTGAAAAAGCCACGGGGCTGCGTCTGTGCCTAAGTGCAAGGGTCCTCACCACGCACATTCTGTAACCCACACTAACATCTACACATGGCTGCTGCCTCCTCAGCTTACCACAGGGGGCAGACGCCGACTGACAAAGTGCTTCAAGAAACAAATTCCCAAGGACAAGGAAGGAGCTACAAAAACAGTGTAAAAAAATGAAAAGAATAGATTTTAAAACGTGTTTTCTGGTGCCACCTTTAATAGCACATCACATGAGATGGATTTTATTTCACGTACTTAAAAAAACAACTCTGTTCCTGCTAAAGATGTGTGAACTTAAGGTTTAAAGCTAGGGCAATTTAAAATTTTTCTGCAGAAAAGTACTTCTGGATAGTGTTCTCTTTTTTATACTTTGTACTTCAAATTTAAAAATTCCATGAATATGTTTCACTCAAATGCTGTAGTTCTCCAAATGAATAATATATTCTTAGAAAATATTCTTCTCCAAGGAGACAGCCCTGGGACCATTCATTTTAACTTCCCTTGCCAGTCTTTGATTTTCATCCTTCACTCTACTTCCTAAAAACCTGAGTAAAGGCACATAAAGCATCGTTATTCCCAATGAGATGAGCTACAGGCAAAATTCAAAAATCTCAAAACTGTGGAAAGCGTTATGGAGAAGTATGACTACTGGTTATTACTCTGGACAGGCTTGCTTATGCTCTCTTCACTTTACTTTTTAGCATGATGGTGATGGGCCTGGACCCTGACACCTGTCTGCTGGGATCTGAAATTTTGCTTCACCATTTATTGAGTTATCTCGAGCATGTTATAATTTCTCCATGCCTCAGTTTTCTCTTTTATAAAATGGAGATAATAATAGTGCTTATCTTATTGTTATGAGGATTAAATGAGTTGCTGTGTATAAATGATGGATCTTTATTAAAAAATAGAACAGTGCCTGACCTGACAGTGATATTTAAGTAAAATAAAACATATATTTTTTCATAGCATCACTGTGTTCTAGGTTAACGTTTTCATGTTGATGGTTGGGTCTCTTTTCCCCTGTCTATTCAGAATGCTTGTATTTGAAGTTCATTTGACTAGGGAGTCGTCTGAGTCTCAGTTTTCTTATTTATGAAATGGTGACGATCTTGCCTTGGAGGTCTGATGTGGAACAGAGTGAAGGACTGGACTGGTAATTAATAGGCACTCAGTAAATGCTCACTGAGACACAGAAATAACTATGCGCAAAGTCTTCACAGAAGCTCAAGCAAACCACTCAAAGATTCAAGACAATGAAGTGTCTATCACAGAAACAAAACAATTGTCTGTTAAAGGTTCAGATTGTTTTATTCTTTTATTTATCAGAATCAAATTAGAAATTTTCAATATATACTTTCAAAAGGGATTATTCAGAGAGAATTTCTGAAAAATTTCATCCCCTCCGGATTTCATAGCTATTTCTTGACTTAGAATAAAAATTGCCAATATTTTAATAATGAATTTCTACTTGTTATAAAAGCCTTGTAGAACTACGGTTAAGGTTTACTTGGATGCATTTGAAACCAATGGAGACACTTGTGTGTTTCTCTCTTTGTTGTGCTACTCAGTAGTGGAGGAATAACCATTCATGGTTTCCTTTCTGAGGATGATCAGAGAAAAAATGAAAAACATATGTCTAAGTACGCTTCAATTATTTACGTGTGAAAAGGAGGTAAAATCACGTGGGGTGGAGTAGGGACCACCTTAAACGTAACGAACTGGATTTCAGTATCAGATGACTGGGAACGAGCCCTAGAAACCTCTCACATTAGGGCATATTCAGTGAGTTGCTTTGCGAATATTTGTTGCTGCCACATAAGACGTTAGTCACTCATGGGCAATTCCAGGTAAAGCCTTGAGAATTGCCTTAGTTCTGGTGACAAATAAGTATTATGTTATAACTGGGAGCTTGGTGGATGGTAGGACAGCTTGGACTTAGGAAGAGTGTAGGTTCTTAGGGCCACATAGGCCGCCTGAGGTATGACAGAGTATTTTGGAAAGCCTCTGAAGTGGGCAAGTGGAAGAAAGTGAGCAGGCTCTGATGAAAGGTGCAATCAATCACCAAGAGATGCATGGAGAATAGTAGACTGAGAACTACTGGTAGGAAGAGTTGACATCAGGGCCATCAATCTGTCCCCAGAGATACATCATTCAATCACAGAGACAGTTTAAGGACACCACTGTAATACCCAGGAGGGCCGATAAGGACAAGACAGGACAAAGACCTGCTAGAGGAGATATAGCCTTGCTAGGGCAGAAGATGGTGATTGAAAGTAGGCTACAAGACAATAGCCTAATTTTAGAGATTAGTATATACAGTAGTCCTTCCTTATCCATGGGGGATCTGTTCCAAGACCCTCAGTGGATGCCTGAACCCACAAATAGTACCCAACCCTATATAGACTATGTTTTTCCTATACATGTATACCTATGATAAAGTTTAATTTATAAGTCAGGCACAGTAGGAGATTAACAACAATAACTAATAATAAAATAGAACAATGATAACAGTATACTGTAATAAAAGTTACTGTAGATCTTTTAGCAACCTCAGCACACAAATTTTTTTCTTTCCTTATTAAGTCGAGCATTTTTACCTTTTCACTTAAAGGAAGCACTTTCCAGGTTCTTTTTGGCATATCCAAATTGCCAGCATCACTACTCTTGCACTTTGGGGCCATTATTAAGCAAAATAAGAGTTACTTGAACACAAACATTGCAATACCGCGACAGTTGATCTGATAACTGAGATGGCTACTAAGTGACTAACAGGAGTATAGCGTATACAGCGTGGATACACTAGACAAATGGATGATTCATGTCTGGGTGGGATGGAGCAGTATGGCATGAGATTTAATCATCTTCCTCGGAAAGACATAAAATTAAAACTTATGAATTGTTTGTTTCTGGAATTTTCCATGTAATATTTTTGGACCGCGATTGACCCTGGGTAACTGAAACCACGGAAAGCAAATTCGCAGATGAGAGGGGACTCCTGTACCATAAGAACAAGATTAAAAATTTCCCTTCTTAGGGAAAAGATAGGTTTTAAAATCGAGGTTAAGCTTGAACCTACAGGTGACAGCCTTACTGTGCATTGTAATTAACATTATTTCAGCAATATCTTACAGTGAACACATTTATGAGTGTCACAGGATGATTTCCTTTAATATCCTTCACAAAAGCAGATGGCATAGAAAACCAAAGTGCAGTTCAGTAAAAGTCAAAGCAGGGCCATTCAGTAGGTATTCCATGGATATATGTGATCTATTTTTCTGCCAAGGAATTTTTGTTTTGTGCTGGTGGTACCAAGACTTAAATCTGGGTCATACATTTCTTCTTATGAAGAGTGAAAGGTGGATGCAGAAGTATACATGAATTTGGAAGGATGGGGATGGAGAATAAAATAATTTTTCTTACCTAAATCGGGAGGTAAATGATGAAGGCAAAGTAGACTTGTAACCTATAAGGAGCATTGCACTTGAATTGCTTTTTTCTTTTTCAAACATTTGGTTTGGGGCTCCACCAGTAGGATTAGGGGCTGCAGGATTTGCTCCTGTCATAGACAGTTCAAACCAAGCAGAGAGTTGACAGTATGGAGGATGGCTCCTGACATAGGTGGACCCCTATAATGCCATGCCTTCTGTCTGCAGCTGGGTAAATAGTATGCCATATCCTGTAATGACTTGCTACTTCTGTAAGAGAAGACAATAGGGAAGGAATGATGGGGAGTCAGAAGCCCTACGTTAATTACATAGGGTTTTGATAACCTCACTATTTCCCCAAGGACGGCTGGGTGTTTGACCTTATATATTTTCTTAAATGAACAAAATAAAAACCCATCAGGACATAAGAATTGTTCTCCCATAACTAAATGCCTGGGAAAAAATAGAGAGAGAGTTTCTTGAGGAAAATGTTGCTACTGAAAAACCCCTCTACTCAGACAGATTATTGGTCATGTGCTTTGGCAACAGAAAGTTCTTTGCTCGTATGCAAACTCTCAGAAATTACACTGCACACATCCACTTCTGAAAAAAAAAAATTCAGCAGTCGAACAAGAGATTAATTAAAACAAAGATCACAAAAATGAGGAAGTTATGGTATAAAATAACAGCCAGTAAGTATGGAACTATTTGAACATCGTCTTGTTTAATCAAAAGTTGTAAAAATTCATGTAAATATGAAAAAACAATTCTTTAAAGGGAAAACACATACCATGTATTAATAACAAACTGTACTGAAGAATCCAGATTATCTTTTATTAAAAATAGGCAGTGGGGTGGGGTTGTGGCAGGAGGAGAGGAAGTAGACCATGCTACGTTTCTCATCTTTTATAGGAGGAAGTCAATGGGTAACATTTTTGCACTGATGTAGAAAAATTTAAATATACATATTACAGTATATTTTTTAAATATTGTTAAATAATCAGTAGAAACATAAAAACAGGATGGCTTTTAAGTGACTACAGAAACTAAGTAAACAAAATATCTACATAAAGACAAGTAAAGGGAGACAGAGAGAAAACACAAGATAAACAGAGCACGAAACACAGTGATGGTCATATAATTAAATATTTCATGTACAACCATAAATGAAAAAAAAAAGTGGGCACTCCAAAATATCTTAGTATGTACCGTACAGAAAAGAAAACCCAAAATAAAATAGCAAAAAAAGTGGACAATAAAAGAATGTGCGATGTTATATTTAGCAAAGGGCAACTAAATAAAGGACTGGGACTATGAATATCCATTGAGGCATAATTCCGAAACAACACCAGTAAGTGGAAGAAAAGTACACCATCCACATTGAAGATATAAGAGACCCCAAATCTAAGCAGCGAATACATAGTATTGACATATACAGGGCAGAAACTGCTAGAGAAAAAGGGAAGGAAGTAAAGCAATGCAATAGTTTGGGGACGTGTCATTACCACTTTCAATTTTTGACAAATGATAAGATATAAAATATTTAAGGACATAGAACACTCTAATTAATAGATTTGATTACTAGAATGATAACTGTCCTTTCTTTCTTTAAAAACATTTTATCCTTTTCATTTTCCTTAAAACATTTATCAAATTGATGATTCACTAGGCCACACAAGAAATCCCAATAAATTACTCAGTCAGGGAAATGTACAGGTCGTATTTTAGAATAACCCTTCAATAAATCTCAAAATTAAACAACAATACTCACAACTATTTGGACATTAAAAATTATCCTTGGGGCCGGCCCCGTGGCTTAGTGCTTAAGTGCGTGCACTCCGCTACTGGAGGCCTGGGTTTGGATCCCAGGTGCGCACCGACGCACTGCTTGTCCTGCCATGCTGAGGTGGCACCCCACAGACAGCAACTAGAAAGATGTGCAACTATGACATACAACTATATACTGGGGCTATGGGGAGAAAAAGGGGAAAAAAAAAGGAGGAGGATTGGCAACAGATGTTAGCTCAGGGCTGGTCTTCCTCAGCAAAAAGAGGAGGATTGGCATGGATGTTAGCTCAGGGCTGATCTTCCTCACACACACACACAAAAATTATCCTCTAAGGAACTCTTGAATCAAAGATGAAGTTAAAATGAAAATTCAGGACTTGTATTTCTAGCAATCGTGCAGAACACACACTCTGAAAAGCTTCACTACAATGCACATTCCTATGTGGAAAAAATATAGCAAGCCATTTTTAATGTGTTCACTATAACGGAAGGGAATCTCTGGAGGTAGAAAACAAAGATTTAGAAAACTGATTGGGTAATAGAACTGAAATCCATGACTCCTCTGCGGAAGATTCCAGAAAACCGGGAAGCTTTCTCAGGAGACCAGGCCTTGGACCTACGCAAGAAGAGGGAGGTTGGAAGCGAAACACCTGAACAAAGTTGGGAATCAAAGGGGCTAAAATGTCGGTAAAGGAGTAGATGGAAAAAATAAAACCAAACAAATAAAAAACAACAATGAAGAAAAATTTCTTGTGAGCCAAGGTAGAAGACAAAGAAGCTTGTTTGTTTTGGCCCTTTCAGTGGGCAAACAATGAACAGAAAGGTTTTTACTGAGAATCTGTAACCACATTGGTTTGGAGTTCAAATTTATACCACTCCGTGGTTTAGGTGACCACAAGCTGAGAAATGGACTTAAGTTGATCTAAAAGCAAACAAAATATACCATGCATAGCCAAAGACAAACGCAATGAAACAAAAAGAAATTACAAAATAAACAGCATGAATTAAGAGGCTGCACACATGTGGTAAGAAAACCATATGTCTTCTGAAGAGACATGTGCCCTCATCCCAGGCCAGATGAAAATTCCACAGAAAAAGTCCAATGAATATAAATTCACAGTTAAAATTAAAACACACAAAGAAGTTAGCCACAGTGAATGAGAACAACTGAAATATAGAGAATATGAAAAAGAAGCATATATAATAAAAAGAACAAACACATTTTATAAGAACAAAAAGAACTCATAATGAAAAATATAATCAAATATACTTCTCATGAAAATTTCATCAAACCAATGGGAATTTTAGAAGGGAATACAGATGTTGAAGAAAAGAATCTATTTAAAGAGATAAAGCCTGAGATTTTCCATAATTGATTAAAGACATGTATCCTTATACTCAAGGAACATAAGGAAATCTTAAGCAGAAAGAAAGAAGATGAAATCAATACCTAAATGCATCATAATTTCCGCACAGATCATCAAAGTTAAAGAGAATTTTAAAAAGCCACAGACAAATGAACCTGCACATGAATAAAATTGATGGCAGATTTCTTAACAATAAAAGACAGAAGAGAGTGGAGAGGTATTTTCAAAGTGCCGGGAGAAAGTAATCTGGCATTTTTACTATCTTTCAAGAATGAGGGTGAAAAAAATTAGGACAAATACATGTGAGTTTATCTCCCCATAGATACTCACTAAAGGAACTTGGAAAGGATGTACTTCAGAAAGAAGGAAAATTATCCCCAAAAGAGTGTGAGATGCCATATTAAATGGGTAAAAAAGAAATTCACATGCTAAACATGTGAGTAAATATAAACAAACATTGAATACATAAAACAATAAGGTCTACATTTTGGAATAAATAAACAAGACATAAAATGCAGCACAAGGGTAGCATGAAAGATAGGATGGAGTTGATCAGAGGTAAAGTGTTCTCAAGTCTTCCCGGTCGTGGACCTATGCACCACTTCCCGATCCCGGTCGTGGACCTATGCACCACTCACCAAGCCATGCTGTGGAGGCGACCCATATCCACAATGGAGGAAGATGGGCACAGATGTTAGCTCACGGCTAATCTTCCTCATCAAAAAGAGGAGCATTGGCAATGGATGTTAGCTCAGAGCCGGTCTTCCTCACACACACACACACACACACACACAAATCAGCTATATGCAAGTTAGACCCAGCAACTTGGAGATACAGAAAGATAGCAAAAGGAAAAGGTACCCAGAAGATAGTAACCAAAATAAATTGTTTTTACTGTATTAATAGCAACAAATTAGATTTTAAAACAAAAAAATTTAATAAAAAGGACCACTTCCTAAATATTAAGTGCTCAATTAATCCGGTTGCCATGCATTTTATTGACCATTGCCCTGCATGCAACTAGCAGTTCATATGCCTTTGCTTATTTGTGTGTGTGTGTGTTGTTAGTTTTTCCTTTATTGATTGTAGAAATTATTTTTTATGTTATAGATGTTAATCATCTGTAGTTAAATGCATTGCAAATATTTTCTCCCGGTATGTGTTTGTCTTTTATGTTGTCTTTAGGGATTGGTTCTGTTTTCTCTTTGAACCAGCCTTGAATGCACTACTGAGAGCCTTGCCAAAAGGAAATGGAATACAAATAAGTCACAGCATTCAGTCACATCGTGATGAACAAACTTATCATCTACAGTTGATTGTGAAGAATTAGCCAGTGAAGCAAGTGTTTGGAGAACTGAAGTGGCTGCTGTGTTTAGCTGTTATGGCTCCAAAGATGACTGAAAATACTGTGGAGTGACATGGCTGCTCTTCAAGGCAATAAAGAGCTTTGAGAAGGAATCTGATATCTCAGATCTTTGAACTCTCAAATGATGTGACTCTCAGTCAAGTCACACTTGGAGAACCAGAGAACTTATATGGTGAATCTAAACATCATGTCTTATTTCCTGAAGTTCTGTAACAATCTCTTTGAAAAATCAGAAACAAAATTTAATTGTATGGGTTACAGAAGGTGAATTCACAGCCTCATCAAGTCTTTCATGTGAAAGGGCATTGTTTGGGAAGGAGTGGACCCTGAGACTTGGAATACGATATTTGGGAAGACTTAGATGATGTTAAAAGTGTTGACCATCTGAATACTCTGAACTTTCTTTGCTAATGGAAACAGCTCTCCTTCCTGTGTTTGAGATTAGCCTTCTCTTATTAAAGATTCTGTCATAACATTTCCTGATACAGTTGTCTTACAAGGAGTGCCTCTTCTTGTCAAGATTCACCCCAATTATTATAACTAGTGTCAATTCTCAGCATATTCCAAAGGAATATGCTCAAAGTGACCTGGGAGGAAATAGTTTGTACTCCAAAATGAATTGCAAAATGTTTATAAATAGATCAGGCCAAATTCATTGATACAGGTACACGTACCAGAGAGTCTGAATGTAATGTGTTAGTATGGCAGGTGGAAGGGGCTCTAACATTTTCTCTGGTTGGTTGAGTAAAATTTGACTCAGCAGTAACTCAATGAGTTTGAGATACCGGAACTTCCTTGGTATAATATAGAGAAAAGAATCCAAGGGCTTAGGGAAATAGGCAAGTTGGAATGGATTTATCATGTACAACCAGTCCTTCCCACACTGCTTTTTCTAAAAGGACCCAAAGAGTACTCCCTCCACCAAGTCATTGAGAAATTACATAGCTGGGGGCAACATCCATATCCTGAAAAGATGGGAATGTCCTCAATGAGCCAAGTATAATGTTGGGAGATGCCATCATTGAGTTGGGCTCCTCATGGGGATAATGCAACATTTAACTCCAGAAACTAAAAGGGCACATTAGTATAATTTACATTGGAATTGACGTTTTGATCCACAGAGATCTGTAGCAGGAGCTAATCAATCTCATGTCCCTAAAAATAAAGTAAATGTGCAGACTAATAAAACATTACCTGATTTAGAACAAGAGAAATTCCTGGTAGTGGGCCAAATTCATGATTTGAGTCACCACAATGGAGGATCACATCCTTTCCCCTAATTCTAGACCTAAGTCAGTTCACAGACCAAAAACCTCTTCATTGAAGGAGGATTTTTGGGTGCCCTGAAACACTGCTAGAGGCCTTGACTATTTATCTTCCTCTAATTTTATTAAAAGAGATCTGAGGCCAGTTACTAGGGTAGTTGTATACTGGAGAAAATGAAATATCTCAACTCTTGGGGATTGACGCTAATTCTTAAGGACCCAAAATACCAATGTGGGGTTTATAATAATCAGATAATAAATGGGGTTATGTCCTAAGTTTGAATCATCAAGTGCCCAACAGGTCCACAGACCCATCCTGTGGTTATTTCTCCAGTTCCTGAATGTGTAGCTGGAATGGCACACTTGGTATGTGGTGCAATCCCTGAAATGGTCCTCTGATTCAGGGAATGAGGGTTATTATGGTAGGAAGAATAAATGGAAGCTGTTGAATTTCCTGAATCTTGTCAGGATATTGAACTGAAAGCAACACTGCATCCCTGCAGGAAATTACAGGAATGAGTACCGCCATGAAAGGCTTGAAAGACGCAGGGTGGTGCTGCTGTTCACTTTCCCATTTCTCTCTCCCTATTCGCCGGTAGAGAAGGTGATGCATCTTTGAAAATGATCGCATTATTTTAAACTTCATCAGATGATAACTCCAATTGCAGGTACTGGTCCAGATATGGATTTTTTCTAAGTTTTTTCCCCCAGAAATTGTGACCAGCCGTCATTTTGAAGTATCTGTTACAGAACGGAGTGGACTTAATGTGTGATGGGAGTGAATCTGAGAAGTGCAAGGCTAGGACTAAAGTACACAATTTTGGTACTCTGTCAAGATGCTGGGTTTTTTTGTGTGTGTGTGTTTTTTTTTTTACTGTTTTTATGTGCTATGGCTTTAGTGTGCTTTTGCTTCCAATAGCCAGCATTTGTTTCACTTGTTTTTGTATAACCGCCTTAAGGCTACTAGTGCCTATGTTGCCGGAATGAACATCCAGAGAGTCTGGGAATTTTATTCACTGGGTGTGTCCATTTACTGTTGACTTACATCTGTGGGAGTATGGAAGCTCTAGCTTCCTTGCTTGAATCTTAGCTTACAGGCCACAGTTCCCTGTGGGATCAAGTTGAAGGTATTTTAGAGGGCGTAGTCTGAGATTGTATCCTTGCTGGGTTTCACCGCATCCCTGCCCTTCTTACTCCCACTCCCTTCCTAGTTTTCCTTGGGAATGCTTTCTTACTAAATTACTTGCGTATGAATCCTTGTCTCAGCATCTTCTTTTGGAGGAACCAGCTTAAGACATCAGCAATGACCTCTTAGAAAATAAGATGGAAAAAATAATTCCGTTCATGATAACTCACAGCAAAAATGTAAAGTATCTATGAATAATAATTCAGTTGAATAACAACTGAACCTTAAAATGTTAGTGAGTAACATTAAAAAAAGACTTGAAATTGGAGAGACAGGCTATGTACTTATGGAGGAAGATTAAATATCAAATAAATATAATTTTCTCCTAAATGTATATAAAAATTTAAAACTATTCCATAGTTATTCTAAAACCACATGCAAGAGCTAATAATTTCCATTCACCATACTGAGATTATCATGTCAAAAATTTTATTGAAATTATTATATTAATTTTACTTCTAGTAAATTTTGCAATATTTTGAAAAATATACTTACTATGGTTAAAGGTATCATTTACAAAGGGAAAAGTACACTAACTTCCGAGAAAGGTCCTCATTGACAAAATTCAACGAGAAGGATGTTCTCTAATTACTTAGTAATAATAATAGCAGCAAATACTTATTTAGCATGTCATATGTATGACATGTCTATAGTAAACACACATATACCCGTATACATATGTAATCATTTAATCCTCACAACCTCTCTGTGAATTATGTACAGCTAGAGAGAAGGAAATGTGTGCATAGATGGGTTAACTAACTTGTTTAGGTCTTGCAGGTAGGAATTGGTAGAGCTGGGATTTAAATCCAGGTATTTTTGATCCAGATTCCATATTCTTAACCATTTTGCTATGCATGCATATATGCAACAATATACTACCAAAGACAATAAAAAGTTAGGACCCATCACAAAAAAGTAATCTTGCCTTATGGAAGATGCATATCTCTACCAAAAGAGGTGTTTCAAACTTGTTTCAAGCAATAGCAATTATGGAGACTATAGTGTATTTGCTCAAAGCGGTTACCCTGAGGAACAGCATTCGATGGATGTAAGAATGAGACTCAATTGGATTATCATTCTCGGGTTTATTAAAATCATCTCTCTCAGGATGATGTGCCAGTTATCTCTGTATCTTCAGCAGCCTTTCCTGAATGATCAGCCCTCAATATGCTTTTTAAAACTTGAAATGATAGTTACTCTTTTCTCTTCTTCATCTTCTACTTCATCTCCTATAGTGTCTTCTGGCACTGAACAGAGAATTATTGATTTATTAAAACTTAGGGCAAATATCAGATGACAGATATCTGGCTGAAAAATCTCTCTGCTAGTTTCATCCACATACAGAAGCAGAACCACCATAGCATATTTCCACGTATCCTGTTATGGTGTATGACTCATTGTGACTACGGGTAGTTGAATGACCTACAGAATGATCATGGACATTTGACCCGTACCTAACATTTAGACTATCAATTCACTAAATGAAACAGGTGGTGGCCCCAAGACCAGGTTAGGTTTAGTTATAAAATTTTTAGCTCCATTTTGATAACCTTTTCAAAGACATTTCCCAAAAGGCAACACTGAAAAAGAGCATATTTTTCTTCAAAAGGCATGCATCATGATTCTAGTTCTATATTATTTTTCTTTTAAAAACACTTTAATATCAGATATTACTTATATTTTGGTCATTACTATTTCCTTTAATATTCATTTTGTCCTAAATTCTAAAAAAATCCGTCATCGTTGTGTATGCATTCTTTCTTAAAATAATGGAAATACTAATAATTTTAGTTTTCTCAATTGACTATAAAAATTGTACTTAGCTCATGTCTTCCTTATGTCTGTGGTATTATAGTCATTTAATTTTATTGAGATCAACTTTTCAATATCAGTATGTTTTTTTCTTCCATGTATTTCATGAAAAATAAATTGGCAGTTAATAGCTAATTATTCTATCCTTTCTGAAGACGATTCTGTTATAATCTGTGAGTTGGAAAACCAGAGACTAACCATCTTTATCTATTCTCTTAATTTGGTCATCTTAATCTTAAAGCTAGTGAGAAGCTTTAAAGTGAGAAGAGATGGAGTTAAATACAGCAACAGAAATATATATGTTTTTCATTGGTACAGTGGGAGGATTACCAATGAGGGTGACAATTGTGTATCTCTACTGATGAAAAATGACCGACTGGTGAGGAGTGAACATCCTGGCAGGAAACAGAAAGCAGACACATAATTCACAAACCAGACAGTGAGAGAGAAGCCTCAGAATAAAAATAAGCATAGTTATATGTGCTGACGGCAGAGTGCAGAGATGGAGGCTGCCGCCCCTGTAGGAAGGGCAGTGGCATCAAGGCTCTGAGCACATTTCATCTGCAGATACCAAAAATCAACATAATATGAAAGAATGTTTGGCTATAGAAAAGTGATGGAACTGTTTCCGGGAAGAATAATTAAGAGAGAGAGGCAGTTTGAGATAGGGAAATATAGCTTTAGTTTCTCCTCATGCATACTTAATAAAATTTGGACTTAGCTTGGCATTCAATATGAATAAACTATATTGAGCTCATCTAACCCGTGTGCATATGTACAGCACTACACATACAAGAAAACTGAAGCCCAGAGAAGTCAAGTGGCTTTCCAAGGTCCTGAAGTTTGATGGTGGCAAAGCTGAGACAAAAGCCAATGCTATTCAGATGTCAGATCATGGACAAGTGTTCATATTTTGGATACTCATTTTCCACATTCACTTTTTAATACAGAAATATTTCAATTAAGAGATGGATTTATAATAATTACTCTACCAAGATACCAAGGTCAGCAGAGGAATGAATGATAAGTCAAGTTGGGAAGTTTGGCTCCGGATAATAGACAGCCTTGAATTCATTGACTGCTTGGCTATATCAGATGACTGATTGGTTCATTGATTGATCCATTTGTTCATTCATCTAGCATATTGTTATTTTATAATGACATTACAAGTATTACATATTAAAATTAAAAAACACATTTTTGGATTGAGTATATAAGTTAAATATTCACCTGGACTTTTGAGGGTAAACTTGTTTCAATTTTTATTTTGTTTGTTTCTGTTAACATATTACACCAAATTATAACTAACACATTGAGGCCCATGCCATCATTGCAGGCAGAGTACTGAGGAATGCTGAACATTCACTTTTGCTGGGACTTGAAAAGACCGGATAAGCAGAAGTGGGAACAAATACATTGTGATATTCTTACATAAAACGATATTGTAGTGAAGTTAACGTGAAAGAACTAGAGCTACATATACCAATTTGGATCAATCTTAAAAACAACATTGAGGAAAAAAAATTCCAGATCTCTCTCTCTTTATCTCTTTGTATAACATTTATATAAAGTTTTAAAACAGATAAAGCCATATTATATTTTCATTTCTCATGCATATACTATAGCAAATTTTTAAAAATACATGGAAATGTTAAATACCATGTTGAAAATGCATGGAAATAAAATAGAAATGTTAAATTCAGAGTAGCAGACTGTGGCAGATTTTATGTTCCAGTAATGACCACAATAATATCTCCCATCCCACATATTCTTCTTACAATATGACCTTCTCATTTCTCTCACTGAGTGTAGGGTCTGTCTCTTCATCATGAATGCAGATGGACATTTGTAACTATCTCGACCAAGAGAGCACGGTAGAAGCGACTCTATATGACTTCTGAGGCTAGCCTATAAAAGTGTTGTGCATTTCTGCCTTGTGCTTTGATGATACTCACTCTTGCAACCCAGTCACCATGCTGTAAAGAAGCCCAAAGAGTTACTTGGAGAGACCTCAGGTACCACAGAGCCTCACCTGAGATCTCAGCTGACAGCCAGCATCAACTACCAGACATACGAATGGACAAGCCTTCAAACAATTCCAGCCTCCAGCCATCAAGTCACCCTCAGGCTTCGAGTCTTCCCAACTGAAGCTCCAGACATCATGGGACAGAGACAAACCATCCCCACTGAGCTCTTTCCCAATTTCTGGTACTCAGAATCTATAAACATAGTAAAATCATTGTCTTCTTTTTTTTAAAAAAAGGGCCAGATATGTATAGTTAAAGAAATACATGGGTAATGTTTATCCTTCCTAGGAAGTGGGGCTCCAGAGATTTCTAGACTAGATATGTGATGTTAGTATTTATCACCAAGGAAAATGCTTCCTCTGTGTAACTATTTTCTATCCAGCGTCCTCTTTTTGCAATACGATTTGAGTTCTTCTGATTATCAAAGAGAAAATACAGTTGAGTGTTGGTTCATTAAAAACAAGTAATTTCTCTCTTCACAGGAAGGAGTTTTCATTGGATCTGTAGAGAAAAACAGTCTTTAGAAAATGGAGAATATTTGGGAGCAAGAGGAAGGGGATTTAGAAGCTCTGACTCTTGAATCCTTGGGGTAGAAGAGTTTCCTGGACACAGAATTATGTTTTCTCTGTTGATTATGAAGTTGCTGTCATTTTCTGCAGTCGAATGGATGGGGGCCTGTATCAGTATCAACAAACTAGCACTAAAATGTATGATACAACGAAGTGACTCTATAAAATTATTTTGCCAATTATTTTTTCCATGTAAAGTAATGAAATGTCAATAGTATGACAATTTTAATGTTTAGTATCACATTTATAATTTAGGAATTTGTATGTGCTTTCAATCATTGTTTATTCATCAAATACGTATTTAAGTATCTACAATGTCCCAGGTAGTATACTATGCAATGAGGACCAGAGTGAGCAAAAGAGAACATTTCCTATTCTCGATGATCTTACAATCTAGCAAGGAAGACAACCAAATAATATACAAATACACAATTGATACATGTTGAATATAATTTATTATATTATATAATAAATACAATAGTGCATACATTAAGGAACTCCCAATTTAGTAGAAGGAATATATTGCAACTCAACAATTTTTTCAATGAAATAAGAATAGGCAAATAAATGAATGGGTCAGATTAAAGACTCCAAATTTAAACTCAAATTTAAGTGAGAAACTCCATTTATGATAAGGATGGCATTACAATCTAGTAGGGAAATATTTACCTACTAAATATTCTTGACATTCTTGTATGTTGAAATATTATTTAAAAAGGTTATGTTGAAATATTATTTAAAAAGGTTAGGGGCCGACCCCATGGCTTAGCGGTTGGGTGCGCGCGCTCTGCTGCTGTCGGCCTGGGTTCGGATCCCGGGCGTGTACCGACGCACCGCTTGTCCGGCCACGCTGAGGCAGCGTCCCACATTCAGCAACTAGAAGGATGTGCAACTATGACATACAACTATCTACTGGGGCTTTGGGGAGAAAAAGGAGGAGGATTGGCAATAGATGTTAGCTCAGGGCAGATGTTCCACAGCAAAAATAAAATAAAATAAAATAAAAAGGTTAGAAAACTATTTAGGATAATATATATTTTTTACAGGTTACTTTCCTTTTTTGGGGGGGGGGGAGATTGGCCCTGTGGTAACATTTGTTGCCAATCATCCTCTTTTTTTTTTCTTTTTTCTCCCCCAAGCCCCAGTACATAGTTGTGTATCATAGTTGTAGAGTTGTAGCTCTTCTATGTGGGACGCTTCCTCAGCATGGCTTGACGAGCAGTGAATAGGTCCATGCCCAGGATCCGAACCTGAGAACCCTGGGCTGCTGAAGCAGAACGTGCAAACTTAACTGCTACGCCATGGGGCTGGCCCCACAGGATCATATTTTTATAACTTTGTGGTAGAAGAGAATAAGATAAGAAATGCAGAAACAATGATGGAAAGACTGATATTTGGCTTCATAAAGTGTCTTTATGACAATGACATCAGAGAAAAAAATAATATTTGTAACATAAACAAAAAACCAAAGGTTAATTTTATCCCTGAAATGCAGGAAGTTCTGAAAACGGAAGATAAGAACACCATCCTATATGCCATTATATGCCAGGCATATATGTCTAGGCACAGAGAATACAATGGTGAGAAAAATAGACGTGATCCTATCTCTCAGAGAGCTTAAAAGTATCTAGTTTGTAAATTTAACATTAATCAAAAAATTATAAAAATAAATTTATCATTGCAAACTGAGATAAGTACTCTGCAGGAAAGAATTATGGTTCTATGAAAGTTTTTAACTCAACTTCACTCAAAGTGAATAACATGCAAAATGAAACAATTATTATGGACCATTTTTTGAACATCAAATTGGCAAAAATTATTACTAATAACTAATAATTATGAGGTGTTTCTGTGTATCAGGAACAGTTCTAAGCATTTTCAAATATTTCATACAATTCTCATGAAAATCCTGTGAAATACATACTAGTACTGTCATTAACACTTCACAGCAGCACACCGAATCCCAGAGCTAGTAACTCATGGAAATGAGCTTTGTATCAAGATATTCTGATTCCAAGGCATGATGCTTAGTCCAAAACTGATAACAGTAAGGCTGGCAAAGATGTTGGTCTGGCATGGTCTCAAACTGCTGGTGGATGTATGTACTAATATTTTTTTCAAAGAAAAGTTAACTACCAGTATCTATTAAAATGAGAAAAAGTGTGTAAATATGTCAGTGTTTTGACCCACCAATCTCGCATTTAGAAATTTCTACTAAAGCACCATAAATGTCTCTTGGTAAAGACTTATTTACAAGGATGTTTAATGTAGACTTAGTAGTAATAGTAAAATACTAGAACCATTCTGAATATCCATTAACATGGCAACTATTGAATAAATTATGAAATACACGTTTTGAAATATTATGTAGTTGTTAAAAAAAGATTAATTACATTGAGATGTTTTATTTGACCCTGAAAGATGTTTTTAATATTCAAGCCAAGCAGGGACAGCAAAATATATAAATAGGCAAATTATAGAAGAAACACAATAGACCAATAAAGACATGTGAAAAGATACTCAAACTCACTAAAAATCAGGAAAAAACAAGAAATTAAGACTTTTTCCCATAAGATTGAAAAATTAGAAAGACTGATAATATTTTCTGAAAGTAAGTGTGAAGAAAGGTAGATATTATTTGTTGTGACGTAAAAGGATAACATCTTTAAAATGATGTTTTTTGGCAGTATGTATAAAATTAACAGCATACCTACCCCCTCTCAGGTAATTTCACTTCTAGACTGTTAACCTCCAAAATTAATCATACATGCATATATAGGCATGTGTGCTTTTGTTATTTACAGCATCATTCGTAATACTGAAAAATTAGGATAATTTAAATGTTTACCAGCAGGGGAATAGGATAATAGATTGTCATATTCATAAAAAGGAAGACTGTACAACACTGAATATGAATAAATTAGAGTTACATGTATCAATATAGACAAAACTCCAAAACAGTTTTATGAAAACAACAATTTGCAGAGTGATATATAGAGAATGAAAACATACGTGTGTGTTTGAGTGTGTGAGTGTGTGTGTGTGTGTGGGGGGGTGTATTCCAGATATAAAATGGCATCAGTAAAAGTTTGGAGGCATAAAAGTACATGTCCAGGGACTAGTGAATTGTCTGATGTGGCAGGAATGTAGGAGGTTTGAATTAAAGTTGTAGGTCTTAAGGATAAAAAATAGTTAGGGACAAGAATTTAAAGAGCATTGAATATCATGCCAAGGAGTCTGGAATTTATTCCTTTGACATTGGCAAACAATGCAACACTTTGAGTAGAAAATGCCAGGACCATATTTTCATTTTAGAAAAACAGCTGTAGGGGCTGGCCCTGTGGCGCAAGCGGTTAAGTGCGTGTGCTCCGCTTCATCGGCCCGGGGTTCACCGGTTCGGATCCCAGGCGCGCACAGATGCACCGCTTGTAGAGCCATGCTGTGGCGGTGTTCCATATAAAGTAGAGGAAGATGGGCACGGATGTTAGCTCAGGGCCAATCTTCCTCAGCAAAAAGAGGAGGATCAGCATCAGATGTTAGCTCAGTGCTGATCTTCCTCACACACACAAAAAAATAAAAACAACTCTAGTAGGTGCATAGAGGTAAGATTGAAGTTGATTGGAGAGATGAATGACAAGGCAAGACTAGAGGTACGTGCGCCTGTACAGCTATTGTACTAATCCAGGTGAGAAATAAAGAAGGTGACCTCTTATGGAGAGGCACTGAGAACAGAAAGGACGAACAATTTTCAAAAACAAAGTAGAAAGGACTTATAAATTGATTTGAATAGGGAGGTTGTGAAGAAAGGGGGAGAAAATAAAGTGACTCTGAGCTTTCTATTGTAAAGAATCAAGAGCAAAATTTGTCATAATTCCAGAAATAGTCTGGAATTTGAGCATGGAGTTCTAATGTACAAAGATTGGTTAAATACCTATTAGAAATGATACATAGAGAATAAATTAATCTATGCATTCTGTGTAATGTGTATGCTATAAATTAATCTATGATTTAACATTTAATATAAAATATTGGTGAATTTAAGAATATGTGTGAGGGAAGTCAAATTACCCGTTCATATAAGGAAACATGAAGGGAGGAAGGGTTAACTTCTTTGCACATTGTCTGGCATAGTAGCTCTAGAGAGGAGCTGTGAGTGACGAAACAAATACTGTTTGTCAGTATCTCTGTTAGATATTTGGTTCAATTATCCAACAGGGAAGAATAATGAGGTGAAAATACAGGAGCTATTTTTATAATGCTTGATATAGATCATTTCTTAAATGGCACTAGTGAGCTTCGTCAATACTAAATGGACTTGTTATTTACAAAGAACTGGAAATAGTTTGATCATTCTAAGCATATATGTTAGATTTGTAATTTGTTTTCAAGTTAATTAAAAAATTAAATTCAACTTATCTCTTTACCTTAAAAAACACAGTGAGTGTAGTTATAATCGAAACCTCCTCAGAAAAGGCCATATTTGTATATTACTTGGAATCAGGTTAAGTTCAACTTATTGACCAGTGAAACCGCATTTTATGTATCTGAGTCTTTGCAAAGATGGAGTATAAAGCCGCTTTCCAAGATCAAGTTTCACTGTGGATTTCAAGGGAGTTGCCACAAAGCAATCTCCCACAAAAATCTCTCAGGCATGTTCCATAATGTCAAGTGTAACAGACTCAGTAATTGAATCTTTATCCAGATGGACATGAGATGGCTTCTGATCTAGTATTACACCAGTAAAAGCGTGTCGCTGGTAGGTAAGAGCAGTTAAATTAGATCAAGTACATGACTCACAAGAGTGGCAGCATGTGTACACACACCAGCTTTATGACGCTGAAAGCCAATCTTGTAGCATTCATGGAGTTATCATAAATTGTTCCAGGCTAGAGTTAATGTGGAGTGATACTTCTATCTTGATACAAAGTAATGTAAAAGAATCCTTCCAAGTTCTTTAAATGTTAAAAAGATTCTTGTTATTCACAGGATTATTCAACTTTCACCAGGTAAAATGGAGAGGTTTTAAGAAATAAAGGAGGAAAGAATCATAACAGAGCTGAAGAAAATATACTTTAAAGCAAGTGGTACTGTGAACTTAGGTCATCTTGTCACTGTGAATTGAAGATATCCTATTTCCTTTCACCTTTTTAATGTATAATTGTGAAAGTTATAATGTTTTAAATGACTTCAGTATAAATTTTCCCATTATCTGATTAATGCAGTCGTATTAGACTGCTAGAAGGAAAATAGATGCAACGTTGTCTGTTTTTCATAGCGGAAAAAGGTATTCTAGTCAGATTGCTCCACATTCTTTAGAGAACTCTCTAATACAATGTCTTAATCCATCCTCAAGACCTCATAACCAAATTGTAGGTAGTTGAGGCATTATGCTTCCTCTGAAGATTAAGAAACTGGCTCCCAGAAAGTTTAAGTGGTTTTCTTGAGATCCCACACTAATCTAAGTGGTCTGACTCTTCAAACTGTTTCTTTCTTTGCAATGAATTTATTTAACTTGCTGAAAAAGAGACTGTCTAAAATGACTATATTAGTTTGCAAGGGCTGCCATCACAAAGTACCACAAACTGGGTGGCTTAAACAATAGAAATTAGCTGTCTTACTGCTCTGAAGGCGAAAAGTCCAAAATCAAGATGTTGGCGTGATTGGTTCCTTCTGAGAGCTGTGAAGGAAGGATCTGTTCTAGGCGCCCCTCCTTGTTGACGGCTGTCTTCATGTTCACATGGTGTTCTCTCTGTTTCTTCACTGTGTCTTCCCTCTCAGCATATCTGTGTTCAAATTTCTCCTTTTAATAAAACGTCAGTCATACTGGATGATGTCCTGACCTAATGCTCTCATTTTAACTTGATTACCTCTGAAAAGACCCTGTTTCCAAATAAGATCACATTCTGAGGTACTGGGGGTTCAGACTCCAACATACAAACTTTAATGAGACATAATTCATTCAACCCATAACAATGACCTTTGGCCTCATATGCTAGAATGTGATATGACTGGTCTCCTAATTCCTAGCAAGGTAGGTGGTGGGATTGAAGGAGGAGTATCTGCAAAGTCCACCTTTCTTTTAGGAGATCTGCTTTTCTATAGAGGTCAACTCTCAGCAGTGGCTTTGGTGCCCCATGAACCTGCCCCCTTGACCATGGTTAACTGCTCTATAGCGGGTATGTGATTCAGCTGAGGTACTCAGAATCTCTTGGGAGTTTTGAATTGGGTGGGCGAAGATCAGATGGTCTGTCTGGGCTGGATTATCGAACTGGAGGCACATAAATTCAGGAGCTCTGGGGCAGCTCTTCAGTTTCTGGTCTTTGCCCTGCCTACTCCGTAGTTGTTGGTATTCTACTTAGGATTTTATGAGAATGCTATTATACTTTCAATAAATTCCTTCCTTCCTTCCTTTCTTCCTTCTTTCCTTCTCTTTCTTTCTTTTTCTTTTTCTCTCTTTCTCCCTTTCTCTCTTTCTCTCCTCTCTTTCTTTCTCTTTCTTTCTTTTCTTTCCTTCCTTCCTCCCTCCCTCCCTTCTTTCCTTCCTTCCTTCCTTCCTTCCTTCTTTCCTTCCTTCCTTCCTTCCTTCCTCCCTCCCTCCCTCCCTCCCTCCCTCTTGTTGTCATCTGTGTGTGGCTCTCTTGAACAAGATTAAAGTTCATTTCTCTCCCTTGCAACAACAACAACCACACTTGGTTAAGAAAGGGACCACTTACCAGGTTTGTGGTTATAAAAAATTGTTTTTAATAAACACTTCTCTCTGAATCCTAATATACAGATCAAATAAGCCAAATCCATTCTTATAGAAGGAGGAGCTGGGTGTTCCCCTAGATACCCTCCTCCAATTTTTGCCTAACTCCTTACCACCACCACACCACAATCATCCTGCCTCTGAAGGATCTCTCTGGAACCCTGAGTCTTTATAAACCTTGACTTAAAAACCATGACAGTAGCTCTCTTCATCCTTCATTCCCAAGGCTGTTTTTTTTTTTTTTTTTGCGTTCCTCTCTCTGTAGCCAAAAATTCATTGATTTCATTAGAAAGTAACTGAGTTTGAGAAAATGATTTTCTAACCTGAGTAGCTGTTATTAAACATGTGATTTTTCCCAAATAGATGAGAACATGCCTTGAGGTGAGCTGTACTTAGAAATCCGAGCATAATTTCCCCCAAAGTCTTTAAGGGATAAAGGCTTTCATATTTCTGGCTATACTCCTTGTTTTTTCAAATTTCCAGGAGCTATTTGTCATTTTGAGTAATATACACTTTGATAAAAGAAGGAAAGTAGATTCTAATTACAGATAGTTGATCACTATTATAAGAGAGGAACAAGTTTTTTAATACGTGAAAGGAGCTGTTAATTGGGCAAGATATGTTAATAATTATTATCTTTATCTTATTTTTGTGAAGAGCAATATAATGTACACTATAATGAAACATGTAGGACATGCAGGGGATATAAAGAGCAATAAAATGATCTCATTAATGGAGTCTTATTTTAATTCTGAGATTTCAAATTTTTGTTTTAAATAAGGATCCTTTTCTTTCTAATGAAATGTGCATGTGGGGTTGAGTGTGCAGGTGGGATTAGGATCTGGATGTAGAACAGGGGAGGATGTATCAGATGGGACATAATCAGCATTTCAGAAGAGCTAATTATCCTGCAGATGATTCTCTCTTGCTTCAGGGTCCTTATGACACATAGGAATGTGTCATAACGTTTCATCTTTAATTGGTTATTCTTTTTTGAACTAATAAAAAAATCACCGTGCAGAAATCAGAAGGCCTGAATTGCCTTTGACCATCTAAATGAACTTACTGGGCCTTAGATTTCTTGTCTGTAAAATAAAGGGTCTAAACTATAATATTTTATATTTTTACTGATTTTGGAAAGTACATGCTATAAGTCAACCTCTGATGAGTGATGCCGCGCTGCACAGCTCCAGGTGGCGCTCCCCACTTAGAGTCCATGGCAGCCCAGATCTGATGAGTCAATATTTTAATCAATTCTATCTTGTTCTCATTGCGATTAATTAGTATCACGGCCGGATTTTACTAAGCATACCGAGTTTAATTTACAGACACATAAATCACTGACAAATTCCTTTGGCATTTCAATATAAGAGATACTAAGCTTTCTCAATGGATCTTTTGATATCATTTCCATTTTGAAAAATGAATTAGCCAGGAATCAAACTTAAAATAAAGAAAAGCATGTGAAACGAGGAAGAGAATTTTATAAAAATAAAATTTTTATTTTTAAAGAAAATTTCATTTTCTGGACTAAGAAATACTCGCTCCTTTTTTTCAGTCCAGCCTTTTCCTGAAGGTGCACAATAAAGAGCAAACGTAGAAGTAGGTGAAACATTATTCCTGCAGACCTTCTCATAAGTGACATTTCCTTGTTAGTTAGATCTTCTTTTAAATGCCGTCCTTCCTTGACCAATCGATAGCAGCCACCAGTTACTTTTAATCTTATGACTCTAGTTTAATTCTCCTCCTAGAATTTATTACACTCTATGTTTTTTGATTATTCATTTGTTTATTACCTGTCTTTCCGCTAAAATAAGCCTCATGATTATGGCAACCTTGCCTATCTTGCTCATCGTTGTATCCCCAATGTCGAGAATAGTGCCTGGCACATAGCAGCTATGCAGTTGGTATTTATTGAATAAATGAGTGAGAACAGTCCTCTGTCTGTCTCAAGAGAGAAGTAGTAGGGTGTAGTGGTTAAGAGCAAGGTCACCAGAAACCAACAGCTCGGTTTCGAGTCCAAGCAGGATCAGCTACATAATCTGCAGGGCTCAATGCTAAATTAAAATGCAGGACACCTTATTAAAAATTCATTATGAATTTAATTCAGTAGAGCATTAAATCAAGTGTGGGCCCTTCTAAATATGTGGTCCTTCAAAGCAACCACACAGGTCGCATGCCCATAAAGCTGACCCTGAGTGACCTTGGACAAGATGCTTAATCTTTCTGTATCTTTTTACTTATATCTATTCTATTTCCTTGTAAAGTTGTTGTGAAAATTAAATGAATTAATGTATGTAAGACTCTTAGAACAATAGTACATAATAAATACTGTGTAAATGTTAGCTCCTGTTATAACAAATATGCATTATCATTATATAATGTAACAACAATAATATTGTTATTGTTATCATTATTCTTTTCTGCTGTATTTCTAGAGCACCTACTAAATAGCAAGGATTTAATAAATTGTGTTAAATAAGAAGAAGAAAAGAAGGAAAATCCATGCTGTCGGACTGAAATCATCTGTATGTATGAGACATGGCATACAGAGGCAAAAATAAAGCTTGCAAAAAATTTTTCCTAAAAAAGAAGGCTATTTATCTTGACTGAATTGTAAGTGGATTTCAATGCAATTTAAATATTTCTTTCACTCAAGACATTCAGGAAAAGAATTAATTGAAGATGATTAAATCCATAATATTGGAATAAAATTTTATTTGCTTTTTCATTTAATTTCAGTATATAAATGCACACATGGGCACATTTTTACAATGACATTAGATAATATGTGATAAGGTTCTGATATTAATTTCTAATCACTTCCTAGAAAAGAATTGATGATTTATTCTGTGAGATGAAATTAAAGGAAATATCTGTCTTTGTCTGGTCCCCTCCTGCCATTTCCCTTACTATCTGGCCCTTTCCATGTCCCAAACCTATTTTTTAGAGTACGTCTTTTCTTAAATAAGCGGCCTTCATGTTTTTTGATTATAAAATTTAGCAAAATTCCACGATGACAGCACATAGATTTATCAAACCTAAAATTTTGTCGTATTTGTTTTAGATTTAAAAAAATGCAGATTCAGTAAGTTCAGCAATTCAATAATATTTTTCAGCTTCTGCTATGTGACAGGTGCTGTTCTAGTTACAAGAAGTACAACAGAACAATGAAGCAATGTCCGTGCTCCCAGGAATTTACACTCTAATGGCGAGAGCATGTAGCAAACCAAAACACCAGTACAGAATATCCATATTATGTACAAAATACATGGTATGTCAAGAACTGAAAAATGCTAGAGAGAAATTTATGCAGGGAAGGGGAAGAGAGTGACAGAGGAGGCTATTTTGACTAAGGGTGGTCAGGGAAATCCGCTCTGATCTGGTGGCATTGAAGCAGAGTCCTCCAATCCATGTGGAAGGACATCCCTAGAAGACAGAAGGCTAAGCCCCAGGCCTGCAGAAGTGAAAATGTGTTTAGAGAGTTGAAGGAGTGTTAAGGAAGCCGGAGTAACTGGATTTTATTCTGCATGTCATAGGAAGCTCGTGGACTGCTTTGAGCAGAGTAGTGACATGATTGAACTAATCTTTTAAAGGAAACAAGTCTGGCTGCTGCTTAGTGAACACACTCCAAGGGGCAAGGGTGGAGGCAGGGAGAGGAGTAAGAAAACCACGGCAGTGGTCCGGGCGAGACAGTGGTAAGCTTACCCAGAGAGGTGGGGAAACGCAAGTAGTGATTCAATTCTACATCTATCGTGTTTTGATATTAGAACCATCAAAATTGGCCAATGGATTAACTGTAAGGTGTAAGAGATAAAGAGGAGTCAGGGATGTCTTCAAGGATTTTCATCTGAGCACCTGGATAAATGGATTTATTGTTAATAAAGAATTATAGGGAATGCTGGGAAAGGAGAAGTTTTCTTTTCTTTCTTTCTTTCTTTCTTTTTTTTGAGGAAGATTGGCCCTGAGCTAACATCTGTTGCCAATCTTCCTCCTTTTTTCCTTTTTTCTCCACAAAGCCTCAGTAGATAATTGTATGTCATAGTTGTACACCCTTCTAGTTGTTCTATGTCGGATGCCACCTCACCATGGCTTGACGAGTGGTGTGTAGGTCTGCACTCACCATCTGAACCGGCGAACCCCGGGGCACCTAAGTGGAGCTTGCTAAGTTAACCTCTACGCCACCGGGCTGGATCCCAGGAGAAGTTTTCTCGTTTTTAAATTTTTGGTGGATGTGGGGTTCTTAAAAGGCAGTGTCAGTTTTAAAAATGTTAATTTTCAAAAAGTTGAATTTCAAAAGAGTTCAAATGTGGAATATTTCAAAAAGTTGGAAACTTCCCTGTGTGATCCAGAGGAAACTATTATCCTTAATTTAGTGTTTATTATCCCCATGTGTCTGCTTTTCTTAGTATCACTGTATGACTATGCATCAAAAAACAATGTATATTTTGTGTATTTTTAAACTTCATATAATGGATATCGTACTAGTTAGATAGAATAGTGATTTTTTTCTCTCAACATTATATTTTATAAGATTTATACAGGTTATATATGCATCTACTTCATTCATTTAAACTATGGTATTCTGTGCCACTGAATGAATAATATTAATACATTCTCCTTATGATAGATACTTAAGCAGATTCCTATATCTATCATAAAAATTCTTTCAGATATTATTGTACATGCATTCTTTGTGCACATGTGCTTGAGTTTCTTTAGGAATTCTATCTAGAAGGTAAACTACTGGATTGAAAGATATAGACATCTTCAGCCAGACATGGTTGAATTGCCCTTGTATGTGTTATATCAATTAATTCTCCATTAGCCTCCATGAGAATTGATAATTTTCATAACCCACAGAGAGTTCATAATCCATACCATCATCAATGTGATTTTAATTTTGTCAGACATTTTTTTCTTTTGCCAGTCTGATGAGTTGGAAGTTATACTCTTGTGTTTTACTCTGCATTTTCCTGATTTCTACTGAGTTGGGCATTCTTTCATATGTTTACAAATATTCTATTGTCTTTTTCTGTACATTCCCTGTTCATCTCTTTTGATGATTTTTCTATTTGATTATTTATAGTTTCATTATTAATTTAGGAGAGTTCCTTCTCTCTCTCTCACTCTCTTTTTCTTTTCTTCAGGGTGTTAATTCTTGATTGGTTAGGGGTATTGCAAATAATATCCCTGAGTCTATTGCTTTTCTTATTTGTTAAATGTCTTAAACAATAAAGAAAATTTATTTTCTTCTGCAGCATGAATTCCAGAGTATTTGTCCTAAGGGCTGGTCAATTTGGCGGCTTCAATAATCATCAAGGATACAGATTTTTCCCATCTTTCAGCTTAGTCATGTTTTTCTTTTCATTTTTCAAAAGAAAAATGTTTTTCTTTTCATTTTTCAAAAGAAAAATGTTTTTATTTTGCCCTTTAGCTTGTTCCCCTCCTTGTCGCTGAGTTGCTGCCACACAAGCGTATATCTAGACATGGAAAAACCTACTAGAAACATTGTTGGTATAATGTTTTAAGAGCAAGTGAACCATTCTGAGGAACAGTCATTACATTTCTTACACACTATTGGTTTAGGGGCTACCGCTAAACCAATCACAAGCAAAGAGAATGGTAAAAATCAATAACTGACTTAGTCTTTTCAGAATTTACTCCTGAGCTTGGAATGGTGTCGTCTTGAGAGATAAGAATCCGAACACCATCAGAGTTCTGTGAGTAAGGAAGATAGAAATAGTTGTCTACCATGTAGGCAACACAAAGTGGATGCTATGGTTATGTAAATAGTTTGTAGCTATTGTAAATGGAATCTCTGGTCAATTGCATTTTCTAAGCACTTATTACTGATTTACACTGATACTAATAATTGTATGTTCTTTTTACAAACAACATTGCTGAATTCTCTTACTAGCTCAAAGAGCATAATAGTAGATTTTCTTGGAATTTTTATGAATACTGTTATATTTTAAGGACAATTTTGTATCTTTCTTTTCATTATTTATTACCTCTTTTTTTTTTCTTTTTTATTGTATTGTTTAGGACTTCTGACATGATATTGAATAATAGCAGAAATAGCTTCTTTGTCTTGTTTTTAGTTTTAACAGTAATCAATTTTTTTCTAAATAGACTCGTGCACTAGAACTAATCTCAATGTGTGTGGACATTTCTAAGGGACATATATCAGCTCCACACATGTCAAATTTGTAACAGCTGTGCATAGAAGAAAGGAGCTATTTTGTGAGACCTTGAGATTCTCATTTGAAGAAGTTTCCAAGTAATTGTTTGCCAACTTCTTGGTAAGTATGTTGTAACAATAATTCAACATTATCTCAAAAATAGGACCACGGATTTTCCTCAAAGCATTAGATATTCTCTTGATCCCCCAATAACAGTAGGCAGGAGTATATTTCTTGATAAATTAATTCATTTATTTTCTTCACGCAACAAGTATTTTTTAGAAATCACTAACTCTGGGCTAATCTTTGGGAACACATAATAGAAAGCTATTTAGAACTTGTCCCTACCCTTATAGTATCTATATTCTTTGGCGGAGATATAGATGAACATATATTAATTAGTTACAGGATTATGCAGTAAGAGTTACAAGGAGATATATGCAAAGTGCCAGCAAAGAAATGTGGAAAAATTCACCTACACGTAAAACTTAAAGAAAAGGAAAATGTGAATCTGTGGGTGGATCCATTATAGACAGTGTGCAATGAGTAACAGCAGCAGAGTCAAATGTTGCAAAATTGGACAGACGTAGAAAATGGCAGCCATGTTCTTGAGTGAAAGCTCGGGCTTTCTTATTTCATCCAGATTCTGAGGAAAACAAAGGCTTCTATGCATCTTGTTAAGTCTAACAAGTATTGCTGTGGTCTCTTCCTGTGGTTGCTTTGCTACATTCAAGTTTCCAAGTTGGTTGATGCTTTGGAGACAACGTCTGGGAAGGCAGCAGAAAGAAAAGAAAATAGGACTGGGGTGGGTGAGAAGAAGACATACTGTAGGGTTCTCCGCCTTCTTCCTTGAGGATCCCAGGACCTGGGAATTTGTCACAAATTGCTTTTATTAGCCCTGTGTCCTAATGCTTCAGTGACTGAGTGTGTCTCGCTAGGTAACCAGTGAAGAAGTCCCCTTTCATTCCACTCGAGCCTAAAGCGTTAAATCCAGTTTAAAATTCTTATATTCCAGCAATCAAAAATCAGCTTTGAATCCTGTTGAAGTGCATTGCAGCCACCAGTGAGCCAGTCTCTTATAATATATACAGTATTCACAATGTGCCCATTCATAACGGCCCACAAAAGAGGAGAAAAGATTCAGACTAAACCTTGTACTTCTAATTAAAACCCAGCAAGGGTTGCTTTCTGAAGGTTTTTCATCATATGAATCCAAGTCCATCTGGACCGAAAGATAAAGTTTTACACAGATCATGTAAATGGCAAGCACGGTTTACATTCCAGACTTGTCATTAAAAGGCTTTTAACAAGTCGGAGATGCTCACTGTCATCCAAAGGTTGTCACTACCTGTGACTTCTTCCAGAATTAAATTACAATCTGATAACATCAATAAACCAGTGTTAAATTACTACCTCTGTTTGTTTTTCCTTAGTCTTGTCAAAGGAAGATTAATGTGCAGTTTTTTTCTGAACTCAATACAGCTTTTCTTATAGGAATGTGGTGTCTAAATCAAAATTCCATTTAGATGCAGAGAAACCCGCTAGTGTGTGGAGATCTTTTCATCTTCCCTCCAGTCTCCCTCCCTCTTAATTTTTTCCCCAAGTAAGCAACCATTTACTCCTATTTAACCCTCCCTCCACCCCCACCCCCCAATCCTGTGATGCTGAATACTATAATCTTGAGTCTCACTGTATAGATGGAAAAAAAAAAAAGAATTCTGCAAAGGTGGAAGCTAAGAGACAACACCTGTAGGGTCATTTTACAAATGGAATCACTAAAAAGCAGTGCTTCTTACTGGGTAATAGCACAGAACCTTTAAATCACAGAAATTAGAGACAGGCGACCTGCCAGGTCACCTTGTCCGCCTCCTGTAGCAGGTTATGTATTTCCTGTGAAATGACAGGGGCAGTGAAGCATTACCAGCAGCCCTGGGGAGACTCTACTCCTCGATTATAGATCTTCCTGTTGAGAAATGTCGCTGAGAGCAGTCCAGCTTTTCTTTTGCCTCATTTCACATTGTTCTGCTTGGCTATATCCTTTAAAAATGCACCCCCACTTTCTTTTGCTCCTCCATCTTTAAAACCTACAACCTCGTATTATTACAGCATTGTTATTGTCTTCTTTTGTAATGATTTGAGCCAAGCCATACAAATTTGCCTCTTAAAATACTACCCTATAAACCAATCCCCATTGCTACATCCATTGCTTTTCTAATTGTTTGCTGTGCTCCCATTCACTCTGATTCAGACACTGGGTTTCTTTTAATTTCATTGTGTCTGTGTGTGTGTGTGTGTGTATAGAATCAAGGAGTGTGGCTCAATTCTAATAGAAAATGAAGATGATGTTCAAGCCAGTGACTGGATGTCACAGTTCCACTAAGATTTGGAGAAATTCATTGCCAGCTCCTAAAGCTATGATTTATTTTTCTCCAAGACATCAAGTTTAGTATCCCACAAGTCTAAGTACTTCCTGGAGTATCAGGTTGTCCATATCTAAATAAACATTATGATTTAATACCTCTTGTTCTGGGTGAAACCCGAGGCTAGCTACTGATTGACTCTTTCTTGAATAAATTATTCCATCTACATATATTTAAAAATGGTGTGCATTCCCCTACCTTCCATAAGATAAAACTCCACATTTTGTAGTTATAAAACCCCCACTTCTCCTAGTTTGGAAATGGAGAAAGAATCTCCACTCAAGTTATCTGGGATAGGGACAACGTCAGTGGAATCTTAAAGATCTGACTGTCATTCCAAGATACTCTGCCTTGGAAGGTGGAGAGGCTCTAGGAATTATTTCTGCTTCTTCCACCACCAGCACCATCAACACCACCATGCTGACCTCAAGTGGTGTACTGCTCACTGTTTAACATCCGACCCAAGCAAGGAAGTGCAATCTTTCCCATCACGCCCCAGGGCAAGGCTACAGCATTTAAACAAGACTGTAGTAAAGGCTTTTGGGCAACCATAGGGACGCACATACAGAGAATTTGGCATGCAGATTATAACTTGAGTTTTTAGAATTGTAGGTCTCATCTCATGTTAGTTGTTGGCCTATATCCACTCAGAGATTCTCTGTTTCACCAAGATGCCCAAAATGTAAGCATTATGATGCCTCAAACTTAAGACTCTTCTGAACCTAAAGAGAGGGATGCTGAGCAAGAAGAGTTCCTTATCCTATCCTCTGGAGAATTGGCTGAAGGTAGGAGCTGGACTCTATCGCCCATGCATGACAGTTGAATAATGACAATAAACTTTTATGACTTCTTCTCTCAGAGGGGATCAGAATACTTTTGAGCAAAGAAAACAAAAGAAAACAAAACAAAAACCCCAACACACTTGTCTCAGCTTGCACTATTATAAAAGGAAAGAAGTGAGGGAGGAGCGGTTGCCAGAGCAGGAAGAGGGAGACAAGATCAGGGGAGAAATGGCTGGTGGGTCTGGAGAGAGAAAGAAGAGAGAGAATTATGTGTTGAGTGCTTACCATGCAGGCACATACTTAATGTACTTTATCTCATTGACTCATTACTAAAATGACTTCCAGGTACGTAAATGAAAAACAGGTCTGTCTGATTCCCTGGCTTATACTGTTCCATCCATACAATGCTGCACTGTTTTTCAAAGATGTGAGATTAATGAGACAATAATGTTGGTAAAGTGTTCCAATTTCCTTTGAGAAAAAGAACCATAAAATTTTATTGCTATTGTTACTCTTATTATTGAAGCTCAATGAATGCTTTACTAGTGCCATTGATGTAACTAATATTACTCTCATTTGTTTCATTTAGAGAAATAAAGTCTAAAAATAAGAACAAGCATATTTATTGGGTTTTAGATTTAGCCAGTTATCTAGTTCAACTGCAACTTTTCGCAGATCAGGATCTTGAGGGCTAAATCTACAACCAAGGTCATCGGTGGTCTGAGGGGCAGATGGGAGAACTGTAACCCAGTAGGTGCTCTTTCCAGCGCTTGGTTCTCCCAAAGAGTGAGAAAGGGGTGGATTAAGGTGAAAGACCTAAAACATTCAGTCTCCTCAGCCTACAATGGTTAAAGAAAGAATGTAGGAATAATTCCTCTACTTGTTCCTGGAAATAACAATGGGCTCAATTCAAATAATTTGCTTCTCCTAGAGGACAGATATTTTTTCCCTTTTCTATGATAGAGAGTTAATTGTGCTAGTTATGAAAAACAAAATTATGTAAAGGGCAGGAATGCATTGAAAAGGGACATTGAGTTACACACATCTTCAAGTACAAACAGAAGCCTGGTATGATTTTAGTTTTACTGTGTTTAAAAGTCTCTATAATGGGAAATAATTCAGTTTCCTCCCCAAAGCTGCATTTTTGCTCAATAATGACCAGCTGGAACTTTAATTTAAGAATGGAAGAAGGAAAATTTGACTTGAGTTTTTAATATGGCTATTCTATGTTTAATTATCATTTGCCTAAGCTTGGACATTATTATATTCAGATTTTTTCAATATGCTCCACATTTTGTTTTAATTAGCAGAATTCTATACTTTTTTCAGTCCCTGGTCTTGACCAGACCCTAAGCAGAAAGGCATGTACACATGATCATCCTCTTGTTTTTAGAGAAGAAAACTGAGGTCTAGAGAAAACAAGAGCCTTGACCAAGGTCCCATAGTTAGTTAGCAGTGCTTGGAATTTAATCTAGATCCCCTTCCATTGCGACATTCTTCCATTTCATGGACTATAAATTTGGATAGGCAAGCCTTTTAATTTATTTTACCTTGAGTTTCTCTAATCTTTTCCCTAAAAGGGCAATGCAAAAAGGGGAGAGGGAATTCTCTGCTGGCTGTCACTAAGGATAGGACAGGTGGAAAGCACTCGTAGCCCTTGCTGTTCTTTTTGTGTGCTTGTGTGTGCTACCACTGTGGAATAGCGCAACTAAACCTATGCGTTGCACTGAGGCCAGCTACTATTGAGTAGCCATACATGTTTGGGGATAAAAACTCATTGATTGATGCAAAATCTGCAAGAGCAAATTATTCCTGCTTTGTAATCCATAAGGCATTTCCTTACCACCTCCCTCCAAAGTTCCTCTTTCCTTCTCTCAATCTTGGACAGAGAGTCTCCAGCACTGAGAGTTGGGGGAAAAGGAAGAGGGAAGATACAGGAGGTGGCCAGGAGGAAGGGAAAAGAGACCCCAGTCAGTGACTTTAAGCATGCATGGAAACCCTATTGGTATCTTGAGCTAGAAATAAATTCATTGTCTTGGACTCACAGCACCTGCCTGTTACTTTTTAGTAATCTCACTTCCTCACTGGAAAAAAAAAATGTCCCCATCATCACCTCCTCTCTACACTCCTATCCAACTTCTCAGGGATCTTATTCTCTTTAATCAACCTACTTCCTGTAATTGAAAGAAAAGAAAAGAGAATCTTTTTGTTTTATAGTTGGGAAGCTTATATTTACTTTACATGGGGGAGGATTTTAATTTTTCTACCTAAAACTCTGATACAATATCTGATAAAGAGTAGATGCTAAAAATTTTTGTTGAGTTGATTAATTGAATTTGGTGATGAGTTTAGCAGTCATTTTTTGAGTATCTACAAGTGGTTAGGCTTTGTGGAATGGGGATACAGACAGTCCCTGTGATTAAAGAACTTATTATAGTGTAATGGAAGAGACATACAGGTAAATAGTAAACAGTACAACCTCATAAATGTCATTGAGACATAGGAGCAAAACACAGTGGAATCATTGAAGGGAGAATGACAAATTCTCTAGGGGAGTCAGGAAAGGTCTGCAGAAGGATTAGCACTTAAATTGAATCTTAAAGGATAACTAAGACTCTCTCAGGATCGTAGTGGCTTGAGTAAAGACTTGAGCATTACAAGGACTTAGCATATTTGCTGAACATTTAGAAGTTCAGTGTGACAGGATCAGTGAGGTAAGTGGAAGGAGATGGTGTATAGGGTGGGATTAGAGTTTGACAAATCTTGTATGTCATGCTGGGGAGTTTGGATTTTATTCTGTGGGCAGCAAGTAATGAATAGAAGCTTTCAACCTGGGAAGTAACATGATCATTTTTTTTTTCTTTTTAAGAAAGGAAACCTAGAGATGATATGTATAAGAGTCTTGACAGAGAAACTAGTTGGGGAACTATTTCAATAGCTCAAGTGAGATATGATGAGGGCTCTCAGTGGCAGTGGAGCTGGAGGCCAGAGGCCATTGAAGTTAGACACACAGACCTTGTTGACTGAGTGGGTGGGAAAAGGACAGTAGAACTGAAGTTCTTGTGGTAGTAAGTGATTAAATTAATTTAAGGACACAGTTTTCATTCATTCAACACACCTTTCACTGAGTGTCCATGTACCAGGAGCTGCTTAGGAACCTGGCATAAGACGAATGAGAAATAGTTCCTACCATCAAGGATCTCAGTGTTTAGTGTGTGTGTCGGAGGGGATGTAGGATTAAAAAGTGAATTACATCATGGTAAATGCAATAATGACTAATAATGGCCAACCTTTTGAGTGATTATTATGTGCTAGCCACTTGTCTTAGTCAGTTCGGGCTGCTATAACAGAATACCATAGACTGGGTTGTTCAAACAACAGAAATTTATTTTTCACAATTCTGGAGGTTGGGAAGTCTAGCAGATCCCACGTCTGGTGAGGCCATGCTTCCTGGTTGGCAAATGGCTGTCTTCTCACTGTATCCTCATGTGGTGGAGGGCAGAGAGAGAAAGCAAGCTCGCTCATGTCTTTTAAAGGGCACTGATTTCATTCCTGAGAGCTCCACCCTTGTGACCCAGTTACCTCCCAAAGGCCCACTTTATAATGCCATCACATTGGAGGTTTAAGATTTCAACATACAAATTTTGAGAAATGCAAACATTCAGTCACAGCAGCACTCTTCTCAATATATTACAGGAATAAGATTTTTTATCTTTATAACAATCTTAAAGAGGAGGTGCTATTACTATCCCCACTTATCATGTGAGAAAGGGAGGTTAGGCAACTTGTCCAAAGTCATAGAACTGGTAGTGCTAGAGCGAATATTTAATCACAAGCAGAGTGGCCCCAGAGTCCATGTTATTGAACACTAAACACACTTCCTCTCTGATGGAGGTATATGCAGGATACTGTGTGTGTGAAGGCAAGTGTGTTAAGAATTTTGCTCTGGATGTTAAGTTGGCGCTGTACAATATCAAAGTTTATTTTCCCGGAAGACAATTCAAAATTTGTACTTGGAGGCTGGAAAATAGATGAAAGCTAAAGACATAATTGAAATTTGCATATAATTAAAGCAATGGGAGTGTATATACAGGGGAGAATATTTGGTCCAAGATAAGAAGGCCCTGGTCTCGGAGCCCTAACACACAGTGAATGTACAAAGGACAAGCCAACAAATTAAAGGGCAGGAATGGTCACTGGATTACTAGACAATGGAGAGAGTAGAATAGATATATCAGGATAGAATCTCTAGAAAGAGGGAGTGAGGGTGAACAATGCCTAGTGTTACAGGGAAGTTATATGGGACTGAAAATAGGTGGTTGAATTAACAATTGGAAGGTTGTTGTTGGTCTTGGTGAGCACAATTTTTATTGTCTGATAGTGAAGATAGCCACACTGTAAAAGATTGAGAACAAAAGGTCATGCAAAGAGTGATTGATAATTTCTGTTAGAAGAACATAGTTTATAGAACAAAGAAAGCCATAGTCTGCTAATGTCAGATCATCAGACAGAATCTGGGAAATAGTGTTGAGGAAGGAGGGAACAGAACAGATGGTTACAGCTACCGTTCTTAGAAAGGAACAAGTTAGCCCATGGATTGAGGGTGGGTGGTCATTCACAGTGTCTATTTGTTGTACTTCAACTCCGTCAGATAGCCACTTAGCAATGCATCTATAATACACTTTTATTCATTAACTCATTCATTAATTTATTCAATAAACATTATTAAGTGCTTGCTAAGTGCTTTGCATGCAGACTGTATGTGCCTGCAAGTGTTGGTGCGTGTTCAGGGGTGGAGGAGGAAATGTGTGTTAGGAGGGAAGGCTGACATGGGAAGCCTGCCAAGCATAGGGATCAACATTATAAAGAGAGAGCAAAAGGACACTGCCTGTTCATTAAACTGTGTGAAGTGCAGTGGGGCTAGAGTGTATGGGGGTTGGTGGGACACAGTGTTATTGTTGGGAGAAGATAAGAAAGCCAAAATCAAGCGGGCTAGTTTGGACCAGATTTTATTGTTAAAAAATAAAAAAAACCCTGTGTCTACTTTACTACATTTTAACATTAGTACTAGCAATACTAACATCATATCTTATGTTTCTCTCTCTGAAAATGTGCATAATCATCGTATTTATGAATGGAGGACACGCATTCCATACAGAAATCATTTTATTAGCAAGTTTTAGTGTTCTCAAAGCTGATTTTTCAATATTTTATGTCTTTTTTCTTTCTTATTGGTAACAGTTGTCCATTGTACATAAAGATGGCATTGTTTCCCACACAAAGCTGCTGATAGAGATGCTTCAAGGAGCAGCAGATTCCTCCTTGGATCTTGACCCAACTCGTGTGATGAGACCACCTGGGAAACAAACGTGCTGCCATGCACTGGAGAAACAGCCTAAACAGCAATGAACACAGCTCTATGAACCCTCGGTGGCAGTCATTTTTCAGGAAGGAGAGTTGAAAAAATCAGGAAAAAAATGTCATAAAAAGGAAAAGTGAAATGAACGGAAGCCAGGGAAAGGCTAGGGAAGGAAGAAGAGGGAGAGGAGGCCAACGGGAAGTTCTGAAACAGGAAGTGCAGAATGAAAACCTCTTTGTTATAATTGGCTTCAGGATGACATATTTGAATAAACATGAAGTGCTTATTTTGTTTCTGGTTTTCCTATGGTGGTAGATGTAGGTGAAGTGTCAATTTGCTGTAGATTAAAACTTGAGATGCCAAATGACATGTATTGTTTTATTTTCCTTTGATGCCCCTTGCCCCCTAAAGATAGAAAACATGGGTGTTCATCATTTGCTCTCGGACAATCAGCAGAAAACTAGTGCAGAATTATCAGCTTCTAATGTAAAATGTGTATATATTTGTGTGTCGAGATATAGGAAAGTTCCATGAGAAGTATGGAGGAGAAGGGAAACTGATGTTTAATGGGGGTCATCTTAGAAGCTGCCTACCACAGTCACCAACCCCACCTGGAGACGAGAAGAAAGGTGTTTCAAGATGTACCCCAAGCTTCGTGAGAACCTCTCACAGAGCTTGGTACGTGTTGCTGTGATTTAGGGATACTTTAGAGACAGGTACTTAACTTCTGGGCTTGTTGACTTATCGCTAACTGAGTAAGGAGGCCAGGTTGGGAGCCAGTCTCAACTGCACCAATGGTGGAATGATGGAGGCGGAAGATGTACTGAAACGACCCCACTCAAGAGGGCTTCCTGCCAGGAAGGAGGGAAACACTTCAGCAAGAGCCGGGGGGCGGATTTCCAGATGAAGAAGCTGAAAGTGATATAACATATACATAAAATCTGATAAATTCTGAATTCGATTTCTGCTGATTGTCCTAGAGCAAATGATGAACACCCATGTTTTCTGTCTTTAGCGGGCAAGGGGCATCAGAGGAAAATAAAACAATACATGTCATTTGGCATCTCAAGTTTTAATGTACAACAAATTAACACTTCACCTACCATCTTATAAGCACCCAGCCAGGTGGAAGGAGGCATTTCCAGCTCCATGAAAGCGTAATTAGAGGTTCCCATTGAAGATAGATATTTCTGAGAAATCTATAAAAGCACCTTAAGAGAGAAAAAGCCAGAAGACCAGATTAAAATCCTACTAGTCTCTTTATATCTTTACTGACTCTTCACCTCCCTGTCCCACCCTAATTTACTCATTCTGAAGGGGCCAGAAACTAAAGTCAGTAGAAGGGAAACAATAAGCCAGTGTGTTCCACCTAAGATAGGCTCAAGCTGGGGAATAAAAATGTTTTTAACAGTCAGAAAGTTGAGAGTTTTAATATTGGACTTTGCTGGTCATGTTAATAATTGTGTATTATTCCATAGCTAGTCTTAAAAATATTCTTCTCTGTGATGCCATTTGAGATTGTAAAAGTCTTCATTGTAGTTATTAGTTAGTTAGGTCTCATCCATTACTCTCATCCTCTAGTTCTTGTATATGCAGTTTTTATCCAAGAATCTACTGTAACGGTTTTTTTGTATTGGACCATATTTCTTCATTGTCCTCAGTTTCTGCATTCTGTATGTGTCATATTTGATTTCTTTAAGTTTATTCTTAATTTTTAAAGACTATAGCAACTTAGCCATTTACTAGGGACAACAATCACACAATTATATATAAGTTATATATATATATAAAATCTGATTAATCTCTAAACTCCTAACATCCATCCCTTCCCTCCCCTTACCCCTACCATCTCCCTCTCCTTCCCTTTCTCCCTCCCTTCCTCTCTCTCTCTTTCTTTCTGTCCCTCCTAACTCTTGACCTCTTCAATATTCAACATTACCTTCAAAAGGAAAATGAACGTATCATTTGGAAATATTCACTTCCCTCAATCTCTTCCTTACCTACTACTTTTCACCAAACTGTCCTGATTCTCCCTCAAAGTGATTTTGTAATCTATTTTGTAATCTGTCTACCTTCTCACCTCACCATGCTAGTTCTTTACATCTTACCTAAATTATTGCCATAGATTATACTGGACATTCTCTCATCTCCTGGTTTCACACTCTAATCTGTACTGCCGTGATATTTCTAAAATGCTCTACCACTCCTGTCATTCCCTGGTTTAAAACCTTCATATTTTCCACATTATATTTAGAATGGTTTCCAACTTCTTAGCAGAACATTGGAGGCTGTTTACAACATGGCCACAATTTGCCTTACCAATTTCATCTCTTATCATTTTCTATACTCTAGTGAGACTGTTTGGTTCCTTTTTCTCATGACATGCATAGACCTTCACATTTCTCAGCTTTTCGTCTTGCTGTTCCTTCCACCTACATCCCAGATTGTTCTTTCTTTTCTTATCTAGTTGTCAAATTCCTCTTCCTCACATTCTTCTCAAACATAAAATATCAAATACCATCCTCTCTGAAGGTTTTCATATAACTTTAAGCAAAATTAATCACCCACATCTGTGATTCAATACACCCTCCAACTCTCCATTTCTCTTTAGTTGGTGGTCTCTGTATTTCTCCAGAGATTATCAGGGCCTGAGGAATGGAAATAAGTTCACTCATCCTTTTGAACCCTTATGGGCAAAGGAAATGCTCTGGGTTAGTCATTAAAATAGCTAATGTATTTTTAGGGTTTTCTATGTAGCAGACACTGAGGGCTTTACATAGATTTTTTAATATTTAATCCCAATAACATTCCACTGTGATTTCCTGAAGGAGGAAACTTGGTTTATTCATTGTAGGTTCTCCAGTGTCTGGAACAGCGCCTGACATCTGCAGATGCCCCAGAATTCTTTGTTGACTGGCGCAATGAGTTAATGAATGAACAAACAGCTCTATGAGGAATGGACTATCACAATTCCCGTAGGACAAATGAGGGACATAGTAAGTGAAGTTAAGCCATACGATTGTTACACATAAAATATGTTGTAGTTGAAAGCATGTCTGCTAACACCATAGTCAATGCTTTTTAAACATTAATGCAATAATGCTCCATCCGGTTGAGCTGGGCGATGAGAGTTAGTTTAGAAGCAGCAACACAGAAACCAGTCCCTACACAAAGAAAAACAGACAATAACAGCAAAAGACACCACGGCGCCACCACCACTGCCACTTTAATCAGAAATGAGATTTAAGTGCTGCAAGGATTTTCAAGTGAATTTAATTAATGCCTGTAGAAATTCAAAATTAGAAGAATGAGTGTAATTTCAGACACCCATCACCGAAAGAAGGTGCTTTATGACCCACAACGTGCTGATCAGGGTCTGTGTGTCAGGCGAAGACTGGGCTTTATGATGGAAACAGGCATGGTTCTTTCCATTGCAGTAAAAAGTATTTCATTGCATTTTAGACATATACAATAAACACATAAAAAGACATATTTAATGATGTCTTCAAATATTTTAGTCCTTCATATTTCTCAGTACTGGGATTTCCAAGTGGACTGAAACATTGCTTTAAAATATTATCCTTAAAAGGTAGAGCCTGTCTCACATTATTAGAGGTAACTAAAGTTTTGGGAGTTGAGTGCTATAAGAAAGAGATTTATTTATATTTATAAAAATGTATGGAAATTCCAGTTGATTATCAATAAAGTGAATCTCAGTGAAAAGTTATAGTCATCAAGAGATATAAGCTGCTTAGATACTGAAACTACGAAAAATCTTTGAGAGGGGCCAGTTTTGTCATTCTTCTTTAAAATCCTGTGTGCTTTCAGTGGCCTAGTGGAATGATTAAGAATACAGCTCCAGACCCAGAGCTGCCTTTGTTCAAATCACGGCTCAGTCACTCAACACCTATAGTATCTTGAGCGAGTTGCTTAACCTCCCTGTGCCTCGGTTTACTTATTTGTGTGAAACTAATAGGAGAACCTCACGGGGTTGTTGTGAGGATTCAATAAATTAGAATGCAAAGCACTTAGAATAGTGCTTGTCATATGAAACCAGTTAGTAAGTTTAGTTATTGCTGTTTGTGAAGAGGGAAAATACGCAAAAGAAAAAATAATGTAGTTCTCATGACAATCCAAACCCCCGTGGCTGCTTTTACCTATTTAGATTTATTTAAGTATTAATAAGTGAGATATTTCTACACGTGAGACACTATGAAAGGCAGTGGGCATGCAGAAATGAATATGAAATGAGCCTTATCCTCAAATGACAAGCTGTACAGATTGAACAACCCATAATAACATCAGCACTCAAAGCTGATGGGTTTGGAATTGTTTATAAAACCTCCATGAAATTCTATCTGCTGGCATGAAAATAGGATTCCATTAATTTTGATGGTATTCTAATCTCTTTCCTCTATTTATAGCCATCAGTGCAACGGAAAGAACATGCACTTACTACCTGCTATCAGCGTTGCTCCTTGTTTAAGTCACATCTCCAGAATGAAGGGGCATTTAGCCAGGTCTCTGAATAATGACTTTGAAAATACCTCTGAAATAGTCCTGTACTAAAATCAGAAGTTCCATCATTTCAGAACAAAAGGTAGTTGTTTCTGCAAACTTCCAGCAAAGGAGATTGGTAAGCAGATCATACATTCTTTGCGATGCCACCCACCTTGCCATTTAAACTTGGCAAGATTGACGTGTATTGTGCATTCTCATTTGGGCATTCCATAATTTACTGTTTTACATTTGTGAGAAGAGCCCAACCTGTTAAAAATACCACTAAGATTATCTCAATAGTGTTGAGTCAGATTGTGCTTTTTGGTAGTGGCTCTTAGAATCTGTCGATAGAGTGGTGTTCTCGTACTTGAGAGTACAGAAGTAGAACCTGGGGCCTCAAGTTCAAGTCATAGGGTTGGACTATGCTTCAATGGTGCAATGTATCCTGTGACAGGCCAGATCTTGAGAATGTTTTGTTTGAACATGAACAAGGAGCTTGGAACTGTAATGCTCCAGGGACGTATTTTTCACAGATCAAACCAGCTACATTTCCTACATCATACTTAAGATATTGTATATTAGATCTGCTTTTGCCTAAATGTTATTTTCTACTCTCTACAACACTAGAATTGTATTGTTTCAATACTCTATGATATCATGATTTTATGTAGTATCATAATTTGTTGTGCATTTCTGTGAATTTTAAACTTCATTCCTTTGTAGAATAAGGACATAGGAACTATTGAAGCAAAATACACTAAGGACATGCTAAGTGCTCCTTCACCCTCAAAAATCATATAATCACACATCAGGTCTCCAGAAAAATTCATTCAGCAGAACAGGGAGAGGTCTCGTATTTTGCATTTAGCTACTGCTGAGAATATGCTAAAAGCTTTTCTTCAGACAGATTGTCACTTCTACAAATGTCAGGCTTACAGACATGCCATGCTCCAGAAACTCACTTTAATTTGGATAATAACAAAGAGTTTGTCACATGCTAAGTCATTGGAACTTTTTCCTACTCAATTCTGCAGTAAAGAAAACAGCACACTTCCCCAACGCTCTTCTATTTTCCTCCCCACATCCAACTATCAAAACACACTATTTTATGTCACACAAAAAAAGTTTTGAGTATTTCAGGTTTCCTGTGATACATTATTTTGGGTCATTTTATTGCTGTTATTAGAGGTTTCCTCTGCCTTGTTCCTTAACAGCAACTTCTTATTAGATGCATAAATCTGTCTCTCTCTTGAGAAAGGATGAAATTATTGTATTAATATTTATTTTGCAAAAGAAAACAAAATATCAAAGAGAGACTATGCCAGCATTACATGTGGACAAGATGCAGAATCTTAGGTATGTGTCATCAGCTTACGTGTAGGTTTGATATTTCTCTTCTTATGAATTCTGGGGAATACTAGCTTGAAGATTAGATAGCTCCTTTTTCTTCCTGGACACGAAGATTAAATAAGGAACAATATTGATCCTGAGTTTGTATTCTGAGAATTTTAAGGCTTTATGCCCGTAACTAAACATGGTCGCTAGGGGAACAGATACTCCAGGCAATTATGCAAGACTGGTTCTATTTACCACAAAGCAATAGGGGGCATATGTTTGGGGAATGTTTTCTTGACATTGTGTCTCAATCCCTGGTTTGAATATTTTTAGTATTCAATGACGGTCTGCTAGCCCGTTGCCTAGAACCAAAGCCTGGCTCTTGGGAAAAGGTGGACTGCCACAAATGAGTTAGACATTGGTGGCACTTGGTCTGGCAAATAGATATTCTAACCGAGTAGTTTGACTCTAAGGTGAGTGATGCAAAGAGTCAGGGTCAGGGAAGACACCATTTTAGGGGAAATGGAGATGGCAGCAGCATCTTGGTTCAGTGGCAGCAGACCCCATGAGGTCCAGTATCTGGTTACATTGTGACAGTGGTGGCAGCGACGATGTTAGTGGCATTCTCATCAGACTCTTCTGAGGCCTGATTTTGGTACCTTCTGGCCATTCAGTTTTGTTTTGTTCCTGAGACTTATCCAAGCCTGGAACTTCATCCATCTCATGGATTCTGGAAGATAGCCAATATGCTTATAACACATTCATTTTCTGCTAAGGGAATATTAATGTGTTGAGGCAGGTCTACTCAATCTGTGGTGAAGGACCAGGTTTTTTGCTTTGTTTTTTTTTTAAATTCCAAATCTGTCACAGATTGATCCTTGTATTAAATTAAGGGAGAAAAAAATATAGAATACTAGTAATACTAGAAAAATGGAATTAAGAAAAAATACATACAAAAACATAAGCCCCACTTCTTATTATCAGATTCATCTGACCTAAAATTAGATATTGCAGTAATGTTTAAAGGCTGTAAAAGTTTCTAACTCATTACTCTCAATTTCTGTGCATTTTTCATTGTCCACCAGAAACAAGCAATTCATGGATTGGCAGATGACCATTCGATTAGTACTGTGGTAAGAGGATAAAGTTTAACTCTGTGCCTGAAACATACTTCTAAATATTTAACAAATGCGAAAGAAAGAGGGAAAGGGATAAGGAGGAAGGGGATAGAAGGTAAAGAAAGGGAGATAGAAAGTTGAGGAACCATAGGATTAAGTTGAAGACTTGAACTCAAACTAGAATAGACACTGCCATAGACACTGTAGGCAGAAGAGTTTACTAGTACTCTAATGAGACTACCGAGTTTGTTACATAGTAATATATAGAAACCTATATCTACATCTTCCCCCTACATCTTCTTACTTGGGTCTTCCAAAACGTATACTGTGTTTCATTGACAATTGACACATGACTTTAATTCAGGATAATTCTTAGCTTTCCAAAAATTTCTTCTCAATTATTTCTGGGAGTTCCCAACTTCTGTCTCATTTATACTCATGGTCATGGCTAGAAATGATATTTCCATCAGAAATCTATGGAAGAAGAGAAAAATGTCCTTGGGAGAGGAACTATACCAACACAAGCCTGACCTGGTGATCAAATCTCAGATGGGCAGAACCAATGAAGCTGAGAACAGTTGTGTCTATCACTTGCTTATGCCTGGATGATTGTTTGGATCCTAGAGAGAAAGAGAGATACAAGTAAACATTAAAAGCTCTGCTTTACTAGAAAACCCAAGACATTGGGAAATAAACAACAGGGATTTACTCTCCTTCTAATAGTTGGGAAGAAAAGCATTCTCCCTACCTTTCCACCACAGAATACTGCACAACTTTGGCACCTTGAAGACTTGGGTATAGAGTGGAGATGCCTACTACAAGCAGAGGCACCCTCTGGGGCCAGCCATATCCAAGAGAAAGGAGAAAAGTGCTCAAATTCATGGTACTCTTGACTGAGGTAGAGAATGCCAGCTGAAATAGCATCTTTTGGCCGATGAGGCAGTAAACTGGGTAATGAATTTGAGTGGGAGAAAAGAAACTAAATAACGTGCATTGATGGGGCTGACCAACTTATTTATAAACTCGTTTTGCACACCCATTAGAAATTAAAAAATGAATCGGTGGGGTGGGGAGAGCTTTGCCCAAGTTTTTCGGTCCATGGCTTTTGGTTTCAGTGCTCCCCCCCCAAAAAAATATCTTGTGTTTTTCTTTTTAAAGTCTTGTATTAGAAAGGTGACAGGTATTGTTAGAAAGAAGTCTTTAAACTTTATGGGACCAACTGATGTACATAGACAACACGTCGTGAGTAGAGAGGGAAGATCTGGGAAGCAATACCGTGTACATAATGGACCACACAAATCTGTTTAGTCTGAGTGTGATGCTCCTTATATTTACAAATATTTTTGTCTTGAAATATACTAGATAATTACAGTTTAAACTGACTGAAACATACATGTACCAAGGCCATAGCAGTCTGAACATATGCTGTCACTGAGACAGGTTTGGGCATGCGTGATGAATTAATGGTGACATGAGCTACCGGGGGGTAATTTCATTTTTATTGTTGTCGTTGCTCTGAAAAGAGACAGTGTAAGGGAAAGGAGGTGGCTCCAGAATGCTAAATACCAAAAGAAATCCTAGTCATTGTGATGATTAAAGTATCTCCTCACAGATTCCCACATACCTCCTCGGAGAAACTTTTATTTTTCTTTTATTCTGCACATTCAGCCCTCTTAAGGTACGATTTGTAAGTCTATGATATTTAAATATTGCTCAAAATGGTGATAGTTAGTATTTATTGAGCACTTACTGTATGCCACCACAGTGCTAAGCCCCGTACCTGCATTATTTCATTTATTTCTCTCAGAAAACTATAAATTTCATGCTATTATTTTCTTCATCTTCAGTTGAGTAAACTGGGTAAGGTTACAGATGCTAGGTGAATTGCTGAAATCCACACAGCTGGCAAGTGTATAGTGTTTACATCTGAATACAGATTATCAGAGTACATAACCTATAAAAAGATCTTTAAGGGACAGTATCCTTCACTTAAAGTTAGTGCGGAAGATAAGGGCTGGAAAGGAAAAAGCATCAGAGTTTCCTTTCAGATGTTCCTTGACTACACATGTGCTTTTACCAACACACTTTTTAATTTTTTTGTGTGAAGAAGATTGGCCCTGAGCTAACATCTGTGCCATTCTTCCTCTATTTTTGTATGTGGGACGCCACCACAGCATGATTTGACTAGTGGTGTGTAGGTCGGCACTAGGATCTGAACCCACGAACCACGGGCCAGTGAAGTGGAGCATGCGAACTTAACGACTACTCCACCGGGCCAGCATCGCCAACACACATATTTTTAACATGAGCTGGGGATACTCTGCTGCTCTGGTCTTTAGGAAACCAGTACAGCATTGAAGTTATGACAGTAGAACTGGTATATGACAGGTTGGGTTTCTGGAATACAAGAATTTAGTTAGAAAAGCTTTATTGTTCATACAGTTTGCAAACCGGGGAGACGCAGCCTCTGGAACAAATGGGAAGTACGCCCCAGGGAGAGTGTGGGAAGGCAGAGCTTATAAAGGCAAAAACCATAGACGGCAGGGATTATTTTGAAAGCCCCCTGATTATTGGTTCCCCTACAGATTGTTCTAAAATCAGCTATATCGGGTTTCTGGCCATCCATCCAGAAGGAATACTCAGTTTCAGGTACAAGTTGTGGTTTTTCTAAGAACACAGCATGTGATCGCATCTTGGTCCTGGCATGGCCGCTTGACTCTGTTTTGTTTTAGGCCCCAGTTAGCCACACAGAGTCCACTTTGTCTTTCTCTCCTGGGGTGTTTTTGATTTCATTTTATTCCACAGGTTCAAATCCTAGTGCTTTACGATTTTAGGCAGTTAGTCAAACAGCCTTCACTTTATCATCTGTGAAATGGGCAAGGGGGAGAAAAGCTAAACTACTAGGGAAACACATGTGAAGGTGACAGCCCTGAGATACAGGACCTAAAAGACTGAGACTTCATGGGAAGGCTGTAGAATGCTCCCCGCTCTACACCTTAGCACCGACAGTGCTCTAGTGTAATAGCAGTGGATTACAGCTGAAAGAGCTGCAAGTTGCTCTCTGAGAAGAACGTAGAGAATCCTGAAAGAAAGAGGGGAAGCAAAACTTAAGGATGTTAAAGGAATTTGAAGCCTCCAACGCTCACAACTACAGCAGACATTGAGTACAGCCCAACTCCTAGCGAGGTTAATAAATCCTCACGTTTAGCCCATTTACCTCTGTTCCTATTACCCAATTACAATATGTCCAAGTTTCAACAATAAAAAAATGAAAAGGAGTGCCAAAAGACAAGAAAAACACAATTTGAAGAGACAGAGCAATAATCAGAACCAGTCTCAGACATGGCACAGATGATAGAATTATCAGATAGAATTTTAAATCACTAAAAATTGATTTGTTAAAGTCTCTAACGGAAAAAGCAGAGAACATGCAAAAACAGATGAGTAATATAAGCAGAGACGAAAACTCTAAGAATCCAAAGGAAATGCCAGAAAACAAAAGCACTGTAACAGAAATACGGAATGCTCAAGATGAACTCATTGGTAGACTCAGCATGGATGAGGAAAGAATAAGAGAGCTTAAAGACAGATCCATAGAATGTTCTCATTCTGAAATGCAAAGAGAAAAAAGAATGAAAAAAAGAAAGCCAGAACAACAAAACACCCAAGAACACTGGGACAACTTCAAAAGGTATAACACAAATATAAGTAGGATACCAGAAGGAGACGAAGGAGAGAATGGAGCTGAAGAAATGTTCAAGGTAACAATGGCTGAGAATTTTCCAATATTAATGGCAGACACCAAACCACATGATGAGGTAGTTCAGAGAACACCAAGCAGATAAAAATGAACAAACAAACAAAAACGTCTAGGCATATCCTATTCAAACGTCAGAAAATCACAACAAAGAAAAACTTTGAAAAAAAAACAGAGAAAAAGAAGACCTTACACAAAGAAAAACAAAGGTAAGAATTATAGCGAACTTCTCATCTGAAGTTATGCAAGCAAGAAGGGTTTATTTGAATGTCGAGAGAAGAAGGAAAAAAAAACAACCTAGTAGTCTATATTCAGCACATTATCTCTCAATAGAGAAGGAGAAAGAAAAATTCTCAGCCAAACAAAAACTGAGGGGTCTGTTGCCAGTAGACTTTCTCTGCAGGACATATTAAAAGAAGTTCTTTCAGAAGAAAGAAAATAATGAGTCAAAAACTATGCTCTACATGAAGAAAGGAAGAACATTAGAAAAGGAATAAATGAAGGTAAAATAAAATATTTTATCAATTGATCAAAAAGATAACTGCTCGTTTACACAATAATAGTAACAATATATTGAGTGAGTGTAGCATATGAATAAAAGAAATAAATTACAGTAATGTAACAAGGTATGGGAGAAAGGAATTGGAAATAATTTTTTACAAGATACCTGCACTAGGCGTAAAATGGAATAGGGGGGTTTACTTAGATTAATTTAGGACGTATATTGTAAGCTCTAGGGCAAACACTAAATTAAAAAAATGTTTAATTGATACTAAGAGAGAAAATAAAATGAAATCAGAAAAAATGCTTAATTAAAACCAGAGAAGGTAGGAAAAGTGGGGAGAAAAATAAGAAAAAAATGCAACAGGGCTGGCCCCACAGCTTGGCGGTTAAGTGTGTGCGCTCCGCTACCGGCGGCGCGGGGTTCGGATCCCGGGCACGCACCGACGCACCGCTTGTCCGGCCATGCTGAGGCCGCGTCCCACATACAGCAACTAGAAGGATGTGCAACTATGACATACAACTATCTACTGGGGCTTTGGGGAAAAAAAGGAGGAGGACTGGCAATAGATGATAGCTCAGAGCCGGTCTTCCTCAGCAAAAAGAGGAGGATTAGCATGGATGTTAGCTCAGGGCAGATCTTCCTCACACACACACAAAAAAATGCAACGAATAGAAAAGAGTTGCAAACATAGTAGATATTAATTCAATTATATAAATAAACACTTTAAACTTGAACTGTCTAAATACACCAATTAAAAGACAGAGATTGTTAGAGTGTATAAAAAAACCAACACCCAATGATATGTTGTCTAAAGGAATACAATTTAAATACAAAGACTTGCATTAAAAGTAAATAGGTGGAGAAAGATAGGCCGTGCTAACACTAATTTTTTAAAAAAGCTAGAGTACACTATATTAAACTACTCTAGAAGTCTATAGAGTATATTATATTAATTTCAGACAAACCAGACTTCAGAACAAGAAAGGGGTAAAGAAGGGCATTAAGTAATGATAACATGGTCAATTCTCCAGGGAAACATAACAACCCTAACAAGAGGATATGAAACTACATGAGCCAAAACTGACGGAACTAAAAGGAGAAATAGACAAACGCACTATTATAACGGGATAGTCCAATATCCCTCCGTGAGGAAATGATAAATAAAGCAGGCACAAAATCAGTAAGGATATTGATGACCTAAAACTCACTATTAATAAATTTATCTAATGGGCATTAATAGAGTATTCCATCTAACAACAGCAGAATATACAGAATACACATTCTTCTCAAGCTTACATGCGACATTCCCCAAGATGGACCACATTCTGAGCATGTATTAAGGTAAAATAGGCATCAAAAACTGTAAAAAAATAGAAACTACAGAAAGTAGGTTTTCATACCACAGTAGAATTTAATTAGAAATTAATAACATAAAGATAACTGAAAAATCTCCAAATATTTGGAAATCAAGTAAGATGTTTAAATAACACATGGATCAAAGAACAAGTCTCAACAGATATTTTAAAAAATTGAAGTAAATGGAAATGAAAATACAACTATCAGCATCGGTGGGATGCAGCAAAGGTACTGCTGTATCCCAAGAACTAGAGAAATTTATAGTATTAAACTCATATATTAAAAAAGAAAAAATCTAACATCAATAACCTAAGCTCCCACGTTGAGGAAACTGTAGAAAGAAGAGCAAATTAAGCCTAAAATAGGAAAAAGAAAAGAAATAATAAAACATATATATATATATATATATATAGCAGAAAATAATAGAGAAAACTAATGAAGCCAAAATCTGGTTCTTTGAAAAGATCTATAAAACTCCAGCCAGCCTAACCAAGAAAAAAAGAGAGAAGACATAAATTGCCAATATCAGAACTAAAAGTAAGGTTATCTTTACAAAGACCATCAAAATTCAACGAGTAAAGGAATAGTTTGAAGAATTGTTCATATAATTCTATGTCCAAAAATTTGAAAACTTAAATATATGGACCAATTTCTTTTCTTTTTTTGAGTAAGACCAGCCCTGAGCTAACATCCAATGCCAATTCTCCTCTTTTTTGCTGAAGAAGACTGGCCCTGGGCTAACATCCGTGCCCATCTTTCTCTACTTTATATGGGACGCCGCCACAGCATGGCTTAACAAGTGGTGCGTCGATGCGCGCCCGGGATAGGAACCGGCGAACCCCAGGCCACCACAGCGGAGCATGCACACTTAACCACTTGCGCCACCGGGCCAGCCTGGACCAATTTCTTGAAAGACACAAACTATCAAAACTTACAAAAGGAAAAATAAGTAACTTTAATAGTCCTGTATTTATAAGGAAATTGAATTGATAATTAAAATTGAATTGATAATTAAAAATCTTCCACAAAACAAAACACTAGGTTCAGAGGGTTTTACTGGTGAATTTTACCAAACATTTAAAGAAGAAATTATGTTAAATACCATTCTTCACAATCTCTTCCAGAAAAATAGAAGCAAAAGGAACACTTCCTAGCTCATTCCATGAGGTGACCCATTACCCTTGACAAACATTCTTTGCTTGACCAAACTTTCGTCAGGCTCCTGAACCTTCTCCTAGGCCCATTTGTGTACTTCCTTGTAAAATCCAGTTTTAGCAAGAACCCTGCTAAGTCAGTTTAACCAGAATCCTCCTACCCTCCATATCTGATCAACCTTGATATCTGATCAGGCTCCTCATCCTCCAACATCCTCTGTGTGATATCTAATCACCATGGCCTGCCTTCAGCAATTATCCTGTTAGGTCAGCTTAGTCAGACCCCTCCTTACCCCTGATTTCCTCTTAGTAATTTTCCATCTGCTGACCCCCTACCCTGCTCCTTGGCCATACATTTGCACGTGCCCATGCTGTATTTGGAGTTGAGCCCAATCTCTCTCCCCCACTGCAAAATTCCACTGCAGTGGTTCCTATACCTATGTGACAGCTTCCCCCACTATAAATAAAGTCTTCCTCACCATGCTTAACAAGTGTCATTGAATATTTTTTTTCTTTTACAGCTTGATACCAAAATCAGATACAGCCATTACAAGAAAACAAAACTACACACTGATATTCCTCGTGAACATGAATGCAAAAATCTTCAACAAAATAATTTCAATACATAAAAAAATCATTCGCCACACCAAAGTGGCATTTATTCTGGGTATACAAAAATACTTGAAAACCAATCAATGTAATCTACCACATCAAAATTCTAAAGAATAAAAATTATGACTATATCAATTGACAAAGAAAAATAATTTGATAAAATCCAACACCAATTCATAATAAAAACTGTCGCCAAACTAGGAATAGAAAGAGAATTTCCTCAAGTTGATAAAGGACATCAGTAAAAAACTACAGCTAACAATATATTTAATGGTGAGAGACTAGACCTTTTCCCCTAAGATCTGGAACAGGGCAAGGATGTCCTCTCTCACCACTCCTATTCAACACTGTACTTGAAGTCCTAGCTAACGCAATAAGACCAGAGCAATAAATAAAATGTATACATATTGGAAAGGTAGAAATAAAACTGTCTTTATTTACAGAGGAATTTATGTAAAACTCTTTGAACTAATAGGCAAGTATAGCAAGGTGCAAGACACAAGACTAATACACAAAAGTCAATTGTTTCCCTATATATCAATGAACAATTGGAATTTGACATTTAAAAAAATTACAGTAGTACCAAAAAATAAGGTACTTAGGTACAAATCTAACACATATGCACAATTTCTGTATGTGGAAAACTACAAAACACTGATGAAAGAAATAAAAGACTAAATTAATGGAAAGATATTTTGTGTTTTGGATGAGAAGATTCAATATTGTTAAGATGTCCTTTCTCCCAACTTGATATATATTTTCAATTCAGTTCAAATCAAAGTCTCAGCATGGTGATTTTTAAATATCAGCAAAGTGATTCTAAAATGTATATGGAAAAAGTCAAGAGACTTTGGATGGCAAACACAATATGTAAGAAGAAAAACATAATTGAAGGAGGACTCACACTAACTGGTTTCAAGACTTAGTATAAAGTTACAGTAATTAGTGAAAGAATAGACACACACATCAACAGAACAGAATAGAGAGGCCAGAAACAGAACCACACAAATACAGTAAACTGGCTTTTGGTAAGGGCACAAAAATAGCTCAATGGAGAATGGATAATCTTTTCACTAAATAATGCTGGAGCAATTAAACATCCATGGGCAGAAAATGAACCTAGACATAGATCTTACACATTACACAAAAATTAACTCAATATGGACTATTGACCTAAGTGTAAAATGCAAAACTATAAATCTTCTAAAAGAAAATATACATGATCTTGGGTTTGATGAGTTTTTAGATGCAACACCAAAATCACAATCCATGAAAGAAAACATTGATTAAGTTGGACTTTATTAAGTTTAAAACTTCTACATTGTGAAAGACATTGGTAACAGAATGAAGAGATAAGCTACAGTCTTGGAGAGAATATTTGCAAAACATGTATCTGGTAATGATCTTGTATCCAAAATACAGGAAATAAATTCTTAGAACTCAATAAGAAAACAAACAACTCAATTAAAAGTTGGTCAAAATGTCTGAATTGACATCTCACCAAAGAAGATATACAGATGATAAAAAAGCATATAAAAGGATGCTCAACATCATATGTCATTAGGGAATTACAAACTGAAACCACAATGATTTACCAATGCACACATATTAGAATAGCTCAAAATCCAGAAGAACTGACAAGATCAATTGCTGGTGAGGATGAGAAAAATAGCAACTGTCATTCATTGCTTGTGGAAAAACAAAACAGTACAGTCCTTTGGAAGACAGTTTACCAGTTTCTTTCAAAGCTAAACATAGTCTTATATAATTCAGCAATCATACTTCTAGGTATTAATCCAACTAATTTAAAAACTTATGTTTACACATAATTCTGCAACCTATGTTTTCAGCAGTTTTATTCATAATTACCAAAACCTGAAAGTAACCAAGACATCCTTCAATAGGTAAATGGATAGATAAACTATGGTACATTCTTACAGTGGAATACTATTCAGTGTTGAAAAGGAATGAGCTATCAAGCCATGTAAAAATAGCCATGTAGATAAATTCTAACTAACAACTTAAAGAAGCCAGTCTACATAGAAAAAGGCATTATCATGTATAACTACATTTATATGACATTTTAGAATAGGCAAAATTATAGAAGCAGTAAATAGATTAGTTGTTGTAGGAATTTGGAGAAGAGGGACTGAATAAGTGAAGCACACAAGATTATTCAGAGTGGTGAAACTATTCTGTGTGATATTGGCACTTTAAATTTGTCAGAACTCACAAAACATTATAGCGGACAGAGTGAACCTTAATGTATGCAAAAAAAAAATCATTTAGGAGGTTGAGGATTCCTGAGATGGAATGAAAATGTGACACAAGAATCTAACTGTATTACAAATTTATGACATACCCTCATTGAATGGAATGAGGGAAAAGGTGTTGCCTTAAGTAACTTGGGAAACTGTGACCAAAGACAAAAGCAATTATACATAAGCACTGTATTCTACTTGATAAAGTTACTTCCCGTGACGGTACAGATTAACAATTCTGAAAGCACTATATATGTATAATGAAATTGAACAAATAAGTAAATGGATGGTGGACGGTGGGATCCAGTTTCTCACTTTGAAGTGGGAGTGTATAGACATGCAAGGGGAAAAGGCTAGAGTGATCCATGTGGTGACGGATTAGAGTTGCAGAGATCAGTGTGAACTCATGTTTATATTAATACAGATACAGATAGTTATATATAGAAATATTTATAGGTATGCTTATATATTTGGATAAGTATACACACATATATCCTTATTCTGTCATCTTTCAGGGCCTAAAAAAGAAACCTCTGATTGCAACAAGCACACCTAACACCCAGATCTTGGTTTCTAATACTGTTCTTCAATAAAAGGAACCAGAATCATTGGAGACATGACTGATTCTAGGGCTGGGTCAGGGAATATACAAGAGGAGTTAACTCACAGAACTCCCAATGACCAAAGTTGAAATTATTTGAACAAAATAAATAATGTTAGATTATAACTCAAAAGTATAAAATAAATTTCCATAAGTGATTAAAAAATATAAATAAATGGGGGAGAATAGACAAATCTCCCGTGCAGATGTGAGGTGGAATATAATTCTCTACTCCTTAAATGTGAATTTAGGTTAGCCATTTCTTTCCAAATAGTACAGTATGAAAAGGGGGAAAGGTGGGAAGCATAACTATACAGTATAGAAACATGACAAATACAGCTTCAGCTGGATGAGAAGGTTAATATCAACAGTGATGGGTCATATTGATATTATGTACTCAGTATATTATATGATGAGAATAATACTTTACATCTGTGTTCTTTCCCTAAGCCCATTACCCCAGTCTAATCCTGAGAAATACATCAGACAAATCTCAGTTGAGGGACATTCTACAAGCTACCTGACCAGTATTCCTCAAAACTCAAGGTCATCAATGATAAGAAAAGTATGAGGAACTGTCACACCTAAGAGGAATCTAAAAAGATGTGACAACTAAATGTAGCATGATATTCAGGGGAAAAAAAGGATATTGGGTAAAAACTAAGAAAATCTGAATACAGTGTGAACTTTAGTTGATAGTACTATATCAACATTAGTTCATTAATTGTGACAAATGTACCATACTAATGTTAGATATAAATAAGAGAGGAAACCATGTCCAAAATCTTTATACATGATTTTAAAATAAAGAATTTATAAAAAATAAGTTTTTAAGATTTAGAATAATTTCATTTGGTGGCAAAACATTACCTGTTTACCATCTTCATTTATCCCATTTGAGTGTAAGTATTTATACATTTTAATTTGGAAATATCATTGTCTGATTGCAGTGTCCTGCTCTAACCCCTTCTAGTGGAGTTACAAAATATATGGTTTATGTATCATATTGCCTTTCTAGAATTCAAAATATTTGGAATTCCAGAACTCTTTTTTTCCCAAGGATTTTGGTCAGTAATTGCAGATCTTTAGAGTCTATCCCATTAGGTTTTGTGAGAATTATGCAAGATAATTCACATGACAGAATTAACCCAGTACCTGCCACATAATATACATCTAATAATAATCTGTGATTGTTGTCATGGTTACATTTTCTAACATTCCGTGAATCAAATTTTTCTCTCGAAATCCTAGGTATCTCGAAACCCTAGGAGGTCTCAACTATTTGGAAAGATTGGAGGAGACCTGGTACCCAAAACCAAGCCACATACTTTTCCATTGAGGACCATGCCCACAATTACATATACCTTCATTGTGTGACCAGTAGAGAAACTGACTTGTCCCCATGCGTTTAAGCTTTTGTGCGGTTGGACCGGATCTATGCAAGAATGTGATCAACTGGTTGCACTGAGCTGAGCTGAAAGATGTCCCAACATTGTGGCTTAATTTCTATCTCACAAATTGTGCTTTTTCCACAGATTTCAATGTGCTTTGACACATCCTTTTCCTAAATCTGTGAGGTAAAATGCACGTCATCAAGGTCTCTCTGCTCTTGTTTTTAGTGGTGTAATTGTGCTCTGACAGCTTTGCTTTCCCACAAGAGTTACAAGGGAATAGAAAGCAGAATGAATCCGTCTCTAGATCATCATCACCTTGTTCTGGGGGTGACCCAGGTGGCACCAGATTTATTTTCATTTAGAGATAACCAAACACAGTGAGGACATACACATTGTTGGCCTTTTTGGCACCTGCTCAGATGCTTCCTTTTCCTCCTGTTTGTAAGTTCCAGTGGTCAGGTGGACTTGGTATTGACCCAACACTCACAGTTGTCATTCAGTTGCCAAGAGTGACCTGACTAGTGGACATATTTTCCACATGTTTTTGACTGAACGTGGCGGTCCTGGTGTCTGTGTGATTCTTCCTACTCTAAAAACAAAATTCCTTTATTATGACTCTCTTTTCTTTTTTCCTCTGTGTTGATTGCCTTTCCACTATTCTGATTAGTCTTACTATCTTTCCCTTGTTATTAAGTTACATTTTGACTTTAGAGCTGCCTTCATTTCGGAGTGAGCCATAGCTGCGTAATAGAAACACTCTGAAACCAGCCCAGATATTTTCTTTTGAGAGAGGAAGTCTTCAAAGGCATAAGTGTTGATGCTGATCTTGTTTCTTAAGGCTACTTAATTAGAGAAGATCTAATTTTCCATTTGAGAACCTGTGCCCTTCAGACCATTTAAAATGAATTGTAATTTTTTTTTATTGAGGTATAGTTGACATATAACATTATATGAGATTCAGATGTACAACATAACGATTCTATATCTATATACACTGCAAAATGATCTCCACAATAAGTCTAGTTATCATCCGTCATCATACGTAGTTACACTTTTTTTTTCACGTGATGAGAACTTTTAAGATTTATTCTCTCAGCAGTGTCCAAATGTGCAATACAGTATTATTAACTATGGTCACTATGCTGTACATGACCGATTTATTTTATAACTGGAAGTTGATACCTTATGACTCCTTTTACCAATTTCCCCCCACCCCACCTCACCCCCTCTTCTGGTAACTACCAATCTGTTCTCTGTATCTATGAGCTTGGTTTTTTTTGTTTGTTTAGATTTCTGATTGTATTGGCCATAAGTGTTCATTACAATGATATGCAGGTTATTTGCTTTGAAAACCAATATCATGGCCATGTCTGCAAAGGTTTCAGCTAACTGTACATGGAAACAGAGGAAGCAGCAACTACACGGATTGACTTCAGTCCAATGCCCTTAACTCTCTCGTCCCCATCCCTGCCTTTGAAGCCCCCCTCCATTTGATAGTTGGGAGCCTGGAATTTTACTCAGTAGAACTTTAACCTGAGGCTTTGACCCCTGTTAATAAGTTATTGATATTTAGTGTGAATGTGGGATCTGAAAGTAAGCTTTAAAGGGAAGAGAAAAGAAGGAGTAGGAAGGCACGGGAGCCTGAGGTAGGGAGAGTGGCAGTACCAGGAATGAGGGATTAGGTAATGAAAGGAAAGATGGGGACGGGACTTAAATACCTTCCTGTTTATTTTAGAACATTACGTGAGTCTCCACATCTCCTGAAATTACCTTTGTGAAATGGCAAACTTTATTCCTTCACACTTCTAGTTTAAAAAAAAAAAAAACTGTCTGTAGGCCATCCCAGCAAGATCTGTTTCTAAAAGCACAGATTCTTTCTTTCTTTTTTTGTAAGGAAGATTGGCCCTGAGCTAACATCTGTGCCCATCTTCCTCTATTTTGTATGTGGGATGCCTGCCACAGCATGGCTTGATAAGCAGTGCATAGGTCCAAGCCCAGGATTTGAACCTGCGAACCCCAGGCCACCAAAATGGAGTGCACGGACTTAAGCACTACGCTGCCGGGCTGGCCCCACAGATTATTTCTTTTAAAAGAAGAAGAAAAAAAAAGACCATTACACATGTAAGTGGCCTGAAAGTCTTAAATATATTAAAACTGTACCAGTAATTCAACCTGAGTCTAGCCTTCAAATGTGGCTTGTTAACCATCATCAGTTTGGGTACATTTGGAGCTACTTCGGTGATTTGATGTAATTGTTCATTATTTTCTCTCTGTTCCCTTTGGGTACAAACAGGATCTTAGCTCTTTCCCTCTCTCTGACCTTAGTTCCCTCTGCAAGTAAGACCACATGTGAGCAACATACACACACACACACACACACAGACACACACACACACATAGACACACATAGAAACAGAGAGTAGATTGGTGGTTACCAGAGGGGAAGAGGGGTGAGGGGAGGATGAAAGCGGGAAAGGGCCACTTTTTTATATTGACAGATGGAAACTTGACTTTTGGTGGTGAACACAATGGAGTCTATACAGATGTTGAAATATAATGATGTACACTTGAAATTTATATGATGTTATAAACCAATGTTACCTCAATAGAAAAGAAAGAAAGAAAAAAGCCTACATATGAAAAGAGGATTTCTCTAAAAGAAAAAGTTGGCACTCCTACAATCACATAAATAGTAAAATGAAAAGTTTAGTCAATTATTCAGATAACTGATGTCAAGGGGCACCTTAACGTTTGAAATTATTAGGATAACAGCCATAGTTGTTTTCATTTTCTAAGAATAGATAAATTCTGGTGCCTAGTATAAAACTTGAATGCTCTTTATTCAAATTTAATATTCCTGTCAAAAGATTTCAGTTCTGGATTAAAAAAATACACCAAACCATATGATAAATTAAATTTGGTGATTTAAAAACTTTGACGTGTTGCTGTGATGGACAGATTGCTTAATAGGAAGAGAAAATTTGGCTAATGTAAGAGAGAGGTCTCATGAGCATCTTTTAAAAACCAAGCATCTGTTCAGTTGGTTTATTTTTCCTCATTTTAGATCCACCAAAAAGTAACTTTTCTTTTTAAGTGAGAGTTCCAAGAGAGCTCTTAAATATTCACGTTTCTGTCCATTTGTCCTAGGAACACTATTATTTTCAAAAGCTGAATGCCCTGCAATATAATTACTAAACAAAACTTCATACTGATTTTTGAAAATTCTGTCAAGTTGTAGACAGGATTCAAAATGGTCTACAAAAAGCAATTTTCAGTTTTAATTATTGTGAAAATGAGAATGCCAAGATCAGCCCCCTTTGCTGCCACCTGTTGTTCTACCAAAGAAATGACGCATTTGCAGTATTTTTCCTTTTAACATAAATTACTCATCAAAATGGTTATTTCCAAAATTAAGATCAGATTATCTTCATGATACTTTTTTCTACATGGAATCTTTTTGTCTCTAACAGTTGGAGAAACAGGTTTTCAAGTACTCACACATGACCATTCCGAGATTTAGATTTGCCTCCTGGCACACGCAGTAGGCATTTGAGAAGGTTGGATAGACAAAAACAAAGACAGCCTCTGATTCCTAAAGAAGCTCATAGTACCCCAAAGAGCATGTAAGCTAATCTTCCTAAAGTAAAATCATTTAACTTATTGATAACACTCTTAGCCCTGGAAGTAAAATTTAAATTCAAGTTTCCTCCACCCCACAATTGCTGAGTATTGGGCACACAGTTAAAAGCTGGAATTATAGGGGCCACTCGGTGGTGCAAGCGGTTGTGTGCGCGCTCCACTGCAGCAGCCGTGGGTTCGCGGGTTCGGATCCCGGGCGAGCACCGACGCACCACTTGGCAAGCCATACTGTGGTGGCGTCTCATATAAAGTAGAGGAAGATGGGCATGGATGTTAGCCCAGGGCCAGTCTTCCTCAACAAAAAAAGAGGAGAGTTGGCAGATGTTAGCTCAGGGCCGATCTTCCTCACAAAAAATAAATAAATAAAAAAAATAAAAGCTGGAAATATAGACATGAATGTAACATGGTCCCAGCCTTTGAGCATTTCAGAATGTGAAAGAGAAGACAAATTACACTGAGAGAAGGAAGACCGTTGTTCATGTAGGATGCCTTGGTGAAGAATCAGGAAATCAAGATAGGAGGCTGTGATATTAATCCTGCTATGAAATAACATCAGTAAAAAGGAGAGCATTGGTGATAGGAATCGACAGGACACAATGAAAGAGATAATGTAAAGATTGAGCTTTAGTGACTCAAAAGGGTCAAGAGAGAAGAGATCATTTCAAGTTCAGAGTGAGGGAGGTTGGAAGAGGGTGTTGGATGGCAAGAAAAAAGGGTTCCTTAGCTGTATTTCACTTACCACGAGATCCATACAACTCCTGCAACTATCTGAAAAGTAACCCTTCAAAACAAACCACAATAATAAACAAACAAATAGAAATCACATGACAAATCATGGAGTTGAGTAACTCTAAAATAGGTATGACAAAGATATCTTTAATTAAGCTCATATATTCTATCCATATTAGGCTATTTTTGTCTCTGGCTAAGACGGTATTAATTTTTATTTTAGAAACAATTTTAACTGAGCTAAAATTTTAATGCATGGTAGATGAGAAGCAGGAAATTGGGACGAAGAACAAGGTCAGGGAAATCGTTTCGCTGGCAGCTGTAATAGTCATGGCCAACAGTCCAACTTTCTAAATATTGTAGACTTCAAAGCTTTTAAATTTCACCTGATTCCATGTTTGCCTTTTATAGAATCTTTTCCCGTTCACCTTGGCCTTAGACTGATGCTTCAGCCAGGAGAACTCCGTCTATGAATGGCCTGATGTGAGTTGGCAAGGGGTCTCCTGGGAAGAGTGCTGCGTGGACTCTGCTTTTGACTCAGGGCACTGGCCCAGTGCATGACAGCCAATCATGTATTAACATCATCAACAGCAGCAGTAATGCAAACATTTATTTAGCACAATGTGGGTGCCAAGCACTGTTCTAAGTGCTTTACACGTATTAATTTATTGCCTCTTGCCCTTTACCCTTTGAGGTAAATGTTATCCCTGCCCTGCTGTGCAGATAAGGAAGAGAGCACACAGATAATGAGAGGTGGGGTCTAGGGGCAGTTCCTATGTGGGCTTAGCAAAACCTGTAGCACAGGCTGCCAGATGAGCCAGGGCTTGTGCAGGCTGCTGTGGAAGGAAGACCCTGGCTGCACAGTGATGGGGGACGTGGCCTCTGCATGGGAGCTGCTCCTTCGGAGGGTTGGGATGATCTACCGGCACTCCATTGGCTCATTAGGGGCTCAGACACCACTCAACACAGATTTCCTACTCTGAGAGGAATTCCTGTACCCCGATCTAGTTCTCTTGTCTCTGGCCACAGAACCCCACAAGGTCATGACCATGCTAGTCCCCTCTCCCAGTGCTAGTGACTTTCACCTTGTCTCCTGGGGATGGGGAAGCAACACTTGGTTGTCCCTCCCCCTCCATTACTTTCTAGTCTTTGTTGCAGCATAAACTATATATTCTCTTCCACTCAGCACTTTCTCTTTCAATTTCCTAGAGTCTAGCTTGGAATTAAAAGAGTCGGAATATTGCCTGTTTCCTTTTCTCTGTGTCCCTGCAACTCAAGAACCTTTAGATGCCTGTGCCCAATTAGGGGACAGGGCTCTCTCGAATCTTTCTTGTGGCACAGACTGGAAGTTCCGCTCCACTCAGGGCCTTCTGCTCCCTTCCAGGTCAGCAAGTGAGGGAAGAAAGGAAAAGCCCCAAGATTAATATTTCAGGATCTTATCTCAGTACTATTGTCCAGGAAACAGCTTCAAAGGGCTGCGCTGGGACAGGCTCTCCAGTCTCAGGCCCTCTGTGTGAAGGCGCCTACTTGGTCAGACACTGTCTTAATCAGGATTCTTTTGGTTACAAGTATCAAAGGCCCCCGGGGAATATTGTGTAAAAGGTACAAGTGTGTCTTTCTGTAGTCAGGGTCGGGGGAGCAGCCGGCCTCAGATGGCGCCTGGAACGTAGAACTAGAAGGCTCTTCTTGTTGTGTGTCCTTGTTTGTTCATGTGGACTGATTTCTTTGCTCCTCTGGCCACTTGGCAGAACACAGCTACCCTGAAGCTCTCAAGCTTACATGATACAGGGTCGGCCACTTGGACGTTGACCACTGCTGTCCATTCCCAAGCCCAGATTCCCAAGATGGGGCATCTGATGGCTTTGTCTGGATCAGGCATCTGCCTCTGTTGTGATCATCTCTAGTAGGGGCAGGGGTGAGGGCTGAGAGGGCTCAGACAACACAGAACGGTTACAAACGGGCTGTCTGCGAGAGTGGAGAGGTGGGGGACACCATCCACAAAGATGACGGAAGCATCATGTACACTGTACCTTGTCCAGTGGCACTTGTGCTTGAGGACCCCAGGACCACACTCTGCCACCTACTGGTCCAGCCTGTGAGAGCCCCTCCGGAGAAGAGCAACCCCCATCCCTTCCGCTTTCACTAGAGCTGACAGACTGCTGTGCTGAAGGCTGTCTCCCTGAAACTTCCACCTTCTGGTGTGATATCCAACCTCTAAGGCCATCAAAAATTAATCCCGTCCCTTTTCCACTAACAAGCCCTTCCCGTATTTGAAGAAGTGTCTTCTTCATAGTTGGGAACTGTGGCCAACTCCTTTAACTTTCCTTCGTAGGATGCGGTTCAGGCTCCTTTGCCATCCTGACTACTTGCCTCTGAATGAGCTCCTGATTTGATTGTCTTTAACGCATGACCTCCCGGAATGGATGCAGTAATGCTCTGTGCGTGGCCTGGTGTGGCACACGGCAGCATAGGACCCACTTCCCTCATTCTAGAAACTACCGGGCATATAGTCTACGGTTGCACAAGTTGTTTAGCTGAACTTCTGTAAAGCTCAAAGGGCACTAGAGCAGAATTTAAAATAAAGTTGCACGGGGTATAATCCTGGCTCTGCCACGTACTAGGGAGGGGATTGTGGGAAATCACTGCAAGAACTTTCGGAGCCTCAGTTTCTCCTCTATAAACTGGGAATACTAACGGCCCTAATCTCATGGGGTTATACGTTTGTTTTAAATGGGGGTTAAATTAGTTAATACAAGGAAAGCACTTAGCACAGTGCTGGTATCTAGTACATGTGCACTAAAGGTTAGCTATTAGCACCGTAATTATTAGTATTGTTTCAAGTACCAGTGTTGACATGGGTGTTTCTCACATGACGTCCTTCTAGGCACCTGGATTCACTCACACGGTGTTTTGGAGTCTGGTGTCGAGCTCTGTCCTTGTGAAACTCCATCCTGTTAGATTCTGCCCACTTTCTAACCCCATCCTGTTAATTTTGGTCTCTGGCTCATTGAGGCAGTATATTCTATGCCTCTTCCAAATTTGCACTTTGGCCAAAGTTAAGGAATCTCAATACCAGTGGGAAGATAGCTTGTGTTTTCCCTTTACCTCTCTTGAAGGTTGGTGAACAGAGTGGAGAATGTGAATGGATAAACATGAAGCTTGATGAACTCAAAAGTATAGAGTGGCAGTTACAAGCTTCAGGACGGAAGTTAACAGCCCAGGTCTTGAGACTCTACTTGCTAGTGGTTCAGTGTTGCACAAGTTAATGGAGTGCTCTAAGCCTTAGTTTCCTCATCTACCACATGTGAACACTATGGGACCTACCTTCTAGGACTGTGGTGAGGATTCCATGAACAAACACATGTCTGGCACATACTTAGCATGTGCTCAATAAAAACAGTCTGCTCTATTTACGTTGCTGTGGCAGCTGTTCTCTGTGGTTCTGGATATGATCACGCAGCCCTGACACTAAGAACAGCAGGAGTTTGGAAGAGGCACTGGTGTCTGGGGTAACACCAAAGCAGTCCTTGGGAGAAAAGAGACGGGGAAGGAGTGAGAGCTGGAGGATCTGAGGAGGATCCAGGGGAGCCAGCTAACAGTAACAGCAGCAAACTTGGTGCAGCTCACACAAGCGACGTTTTGTTCAGCCCTCTGCTGGCGTGTTCTCTTCCAACACTGAGGCTATTATAATACAGGCATCCTGAAAAGCACACACCATCCCCAGCTGCCAAGAACAGGCGTATGCAGCCAACCTTCTCCAGCCGTGGTCTGGCCACCCCCCAGCTTATCTGTGGGTTGGGTGCTTAACAGAGGGAAGGCCAGAGAGCCAGCGTGTGGGGAATTATGGATGTTAGATCCTGGTGTGCCAGCCACAGAAATGTGAAAAAGTGCTTATTTTTAAAAGCTCCCACCTTAAAGCTTCAAGTTGGAGTACCCAAAGATAGTGGTAATAATATGATGGCGGTAAGTTGCAAATAAGGTCTGTTCAAGCTTCGGAAAATTCTTTTCGCTTGATGGAAATCAACAGCTTCTAAGTATACTGAAAATTAATCAAGTGATTCAGATCTTTGTGTAATTAAAGTCTTTTCTAGGGATCAAAGAAACCTCTGCTGGGGAGGCTTTGAAGACACGAAGCAGAGGCTCTGGGAGTGCACGTTCTGGAGTTCTTGGAGATACCTAAATGAGGCTTGCTTGGTGTAGACTTAAGAACAATGAAACAAAGAAAAATCAGGGAAGATCAGAGCAGATTGTTCGTGTCTGTCTGGTCCTGGATTATCCCAGAATGGCTGGATGCTGCAAAGGTTTGCAGACCTCCCTGGGGAGAACTTCCCTCCGCCCTCCCACTTGCTCTGATGTGGCTCAGCAAGGAAAGTGCTGCCCCCCAAAACCCAACTGTGCCCCAGGCCCATTCTTCTGCTTCAGGACCTGTCCAGGTGCTCTGTACGGGAAGCAGGACCTCCCGGACCAAATGAGGCCTCAGGGATAGATGGGAAACCCTGTCCCAAGGCCACCGCACCAGAGATCCTCTGTTTCATAAGGAAAAAATTAAAAGCAGGACGCTTGGGTTCTGCTCCTGGGCTCCAGGGCCACTTCGCAACTTCCCTGAGGTTTCACTTTGCTCTGTGGTAACATCTCCTTTTCAGCCTGTTCTAGAGACCAGGTTTCCTGATGGCTGTGGTTCCTGGCATTGCCTCTTGTCCTGGGGTAGCCAGGCTGCACCTGGAAAGGACTCTCTCCTTCCCCTTCTAAGCCACTTGCTTAAGTCTGAAACAGTTCTCTTTCTCCACATCTATCATGTTGTCCCAAGTTCTGCCTCGGTCATTACTTCCCTTTACATTTAACTGAGAAGGCTGTAGCTCAGACCTCTAGCGTCTCTTATGTGGATCATTATAACAGTAAATTCCTAACTGGATGCCCTCTCTTCTTTCTCCAATTCCTCCTTCACACTGGAGTTGTTTTCTAGACCACAGATTTGATCATGTCACACCACCCACAAAAGGCCACCATGGCTCCCTACTGCCTACAGCATAACGTTAAATTCTGAACTCGATGTTCATCACATCCCTTAATCTGACTGTGGTCCCTTTTCCCGCTTCCTCTCTTTCTCTCTCTCTTCTATTTTGTTTTGTTCCAACTGTCTTGTGCAACTGAGAGTTCTATAAACCTAGAATGCATCTTCCTGCCTTATGCTTTTGTGTCTACTATTCTCTCTGCTCTTCTTTCGCCGTCAAAGTTTTACTCATCTTCCCAATGATTTCAAATGCCTTCTCTTCTGTGAAGTCTGCTCAGATTCACTGTGGAACTAATTGACCAGTCTCTTTGCTCCCACAGAACTTTGATTCTACCTCTATTTGAGCATTTGTTTTCTTTCTGCTTTGCATTCGAGCTTGTTTGCTGCATGCCCTCCCCTCCCTACGCCATAATGTCCTTTAAGGTCAGACCTTGTCTTACTTATCTCAGTATCTACCAAAAGTAGTGCTTTGCTTGCATATAATAGGTGCTGAACATCTCAGGGTTGAACAGAACTCAATTGAAGACAATCTGCTTCTTTTTCAAAACAAGTAATTTTGGTTTTCTTTATTTTAAAATCTGCTATGGGTGTGGACTCTCCAAGTTAATACATAAATACTTTCTTGTTGGAGTTTTGAAGTGGCCAATTATTCCTATCCATCTCCTGTTCAATTGCTGACTATTGAAAGAAAGACACAGAAGTCAGATTGGGATCAAAAAGTGAAATTTACCTCTGACAAAACAGGATTGGAAAAGGCTATTCGGACTCAAGGCCAAAATAGACAACATGCTTCTTCATGAGTTCTTCAAGAACTCAAGTTCTTGAGTTGAACTTGTCCATCCAGGTGGGGATGGGGCAGCTGGGCATTGGCAGACCCATGACCCTGCGCCCAGTGTGAGGCAGGGTCTGGCCTGCTGCTTGTTGCCTGAAGGAGGGAAGCTCAAATATGTCCTGCAGATAGCTTGGTCTAAACTCTAAAGCACGAATGAGCCCAGGCTGAGCCACACGCGTTCCTTGCTCATTTCCCTGTCTGCACAATCAGATCAGTCACTCCCCCTCAGAAGTAATCTTTATTCAATATTTAACAGATTCTTCCAAATGTTTTCCTTTACTTTAATACATGTATGTACTATGTATATATAGAAATATAGTCTATATTTTGCATACATTGACTCATACTGTGAGTATTTTCTGCAACATGCTTTTTCCCCATGAAGATATACCTTAGAATTTTTTTTTGTTTTAAACACATATATCTATATCATTCTTTTCAAATATCGTATGTAATCCATAGTATAGACATATCATAAAATATTATTTTTTTTCTAGGTATAAATTTCTGGGTTGACAGTTATTTTTCTCATTTGTTGAAGACTTTAAGTTGACTTCAGGCTTTCATTGTGGTTGTCGGCACTCCAGCTTTCAGTAAAACCAACAGGAGATAATCTGTCTTTTCTCTTTTTAACATAAAGACTTTTTCTGTGTTCCACAGTTTGCCCTGATACATGTAGGTGTGAATTTATTTTTATTTATTCAATTTCAGAATCTTTGCATATCTTGAATCTAAAGATTGGTGTCTTTCAACACTACTGGAAAATTCTTGGCCATTATCTTTTCGAATATTTCCTCTGCTATCCTTTCTTTCCTCTCCTGAAACTCCAATTAGATATATATTAAATCTATCCCTCATGTCTCTTACTAACTTGTTCATCTTTTCTCTATATTTTCTCTCTTTACTTCTGTATTCCGGACAATTTTTTTAGTCTATCTTCCACTTTATTGTCTCTTTCATTGAATCTATTCTGTTGTTAAATCTACCTATTGGGCTTTAAAAGCTAATTATGGTATTTTTCATGCCTAGAAATATCGTTTGGTTTTGTAAAAATCTTCTTGGTCTTTTTTATAGTTTCTTATTTATTGCACATATTTTTCAAGCTTCTATATTCTTTCTTTGGTCATAGTAAGCATCGCTATTTAAAATTTTTTGACTGATGATTCCCATATCTAAATTCTTTCCATGTCTGTTTTTGTTGTCTGTTGTTTCAGCTGCTTCTCACTCTTGGTCACAGGTCTTCTCGTGTGATTAGTGAATTTTTATTGAGGAAAGCTCATATACTTTTGTGTGTGTGTGAAAATTCTTGAGGCAGGAATGAAGGTGAATTCTTCCAGCCAGTATGTGCCTTTGCAGTGCATCTGAGAGCACTTTAAATACTTGTTTTGACATTGTGAATTTGGGCAATAAATTGGTGAGAGGAATGGCTTGTGGGTATAACATATAGGATTTTGTTTGTTTGATTTTCTCCATCTGAGAGTCTAGCCCTTTGGGATCCTAGCTTCAAGGGATGAGAATTTCCTATTAGTCCTCCTTCTTTTACGGGGTCTTGGCCTTCCTCAGACTGTAATAATGAAATACAAGTACACTAGGTTTGGCAAATGCCCTCAGGTGAAAGCCAGCTTCTGTGCTCTGCTTACCTGTCTAGGTTCCCACCTTCACTTACGATCTGTCATTAGTATTTCCTGATTATTTTGCAGCTGTCTTTGCCTTTAAGATATTTTTAGTATTTTCCCCAGCATTTTAGTTGTTTTAAGTGAGAGAGTTGGTCTAGAAACCTAGCTATTTATATTGTTCTTCCACAAATTATTCATCCATTTCCATTTTACTGGAAATTTAGTGTTTCTCCCCAACTTTTTCTATTACAAAGCATGCTGCAATGAACATGTGTCTTTGTGCACACGTGTGGGCATATCTCCAGGTAGATACCTATAATTGGAAATGCTAGGTGGAACTGCTAGGTGTATTTTAATTTTGCTACAAAAAGGCATTACTAATTTATCACTCATAAAAAGCATATGAAAATGCTCTTTTTAATAACCTCTCACTAGCACTGGATTTTCATACTTAAGAGTTTGTGCCGATGTGATCGGTAAAAATATATTTCATAGTTTTAATTTGAGATTTCCTCTTCATTAGTGAGTCTTATCATCTTTTAATCTTTTAATTGGCCATTTGTGTTTTTCCTTCTGTGAAATGCCTATTTATATCCCTTGCTCTATTTTTTTTTTTTTTTGGTGAGGAAGATCTGCCCTGAGCTAACATCTGCCAATCCTCCTCTTTTTGCTGAGGAAGACTGCCCCTGGGCTAACATCCAAGCCCATCTTCCTCCACTTTATATGGGATGCCGCCACAGCATGGCTTGACAAGTGGTACATCAGTGCATGCCTGGGATCCAAACCGGCGAAACCCAGGCCCCTGCAGCAGAGCACATGCACTTAACCACTTGCGCCACTGGGCCAGACCCTCTATTATTTTTTAATCTAGATTGTTGTTACCTCACTAATTTGTAGAATCTCTTTGCACAGGCTGGATATTAATCCTTTGTCTTTATATCCATTGCAAATATTTTTTTCAAAATTTTCACATTAGTTTTTAACCTTTTTATGACTCTTTTACCACATAGCAATTTTAAAATTTTATATACTCAATATTTCAATTTCTTACTTTATAGCTTTTGATTTTTCCATTATTTTTTCTCTAATTTTGTGGTTTTTGTTTCTTATGTTTAATTATTGAATATATCTAGACAATTTGTGTAAATGGTGTGGTATAGGGCTATAAGTTTTTTGAATGGGTAGTTCACATACCATTTTTATTTCACCAAATATTTGAAAAAACAACAGCTGTTTATTATATACTAAATTTCCATGTGTACATTAGATTGTATCTGTACTCTCTATTTTTTTCTTTGATCTATTTATCTATTCTTGCTCCATTACCTTATTTTAAATTATTTTACCTTTATAACATAATTTGAAAATTGGTAGAGCAGTCCCCCTTCATTGTTCTTTTTCAAAATTTACTTGAGTATTCTAAAGTGTTCTTTATTCCAGACCAAATTTTAGAATCAGCCTGTTTAACAGCATAAACATCCTTTTGGAATTTTGATTGTAATTATATTGATTCATATATAATTTGGAGGGAATTAGGGTCTTTATAGTAATACATATTTCAATTGAAGAACATGGATATCTCTTTATTTAATTTGGTCTTTTGAAAATATCCTTCAATAACTTTCTATAAAAGCTTTCTCTATATTATTTTCTGTTACTTTTTTTTCCTAGATATTTTATATGCTTCTACAGTGAGTGGGATCTCCCTTTTTATGAAATTTTCTAATTAATTCTAGAAAAAGATTGATTTGGTTGAACAAGTATCCAGCTCCTTTGATAAATCTGTTACTAGTTTTTATTAAAAACATTATCTTGGTATTTCTTAGAAGATATCATATCCACTGCAAATAATGACATTTGTGTACATGGGTGGATATGTGTGTATGATAAATTTTCTCCAAACCCCACATTTGGATTATATAGAGAGGCTAAAGAAGGAGAGAAGGCTAAGACTCTGACATACTAATTTACCTGATCTAGGAACTACTGACTTGACCTTAATTAGCATCCTCAAAATAATATCTTGACCTGGTTTTGACTCTTTGCCTCATCTTTTCCCCGTTTCTTGGTAAGCTTTCCATAGATGAGGTGTTGGATACAACTCTTGGTACTTTTGATCTTGCAAATAATACCTCTTGTTTATTTTTCTTGTCTTATTGCACTGGCTAGATCTCCAACATATTGATGATAGTAAATGTCTTTGTCTCTTACCTCACTTTAATGGAAATGCTTTTAATATAAGGTTTGTTAGAGATTTCTGATAGCTTTATCGTATTAAGTAAGTTTGCTTCTAATCTTAGGTTGCTAAGGTTTCCCCCCCAAATCAGACTAGGAAGTTATATTGTCCAATGTTCTTTTAAAATCTATTGGTTTTTCTTTTTTAACTTGACAATCTGTTGAATTGAGTTAATAGATATCTTAATACTGAGACATTCTTGCATAATTGCGATAAACTCAACTTGACCATGATGTTTATTTTAAAATTTTACTACCGTGTTGCATTTGTTGCTTTTTTATTTGTTACTTTTACATTTTCCTGAGAAAGATGGCCAATAGCTTCCTTGACTTATTTTATCTTTTTCCATCTTGGTGTCAGGGTTATGCCAGCCTTATATGCCCCCCACACTCTGTATTACTTTACACAGCACAGGATTTGTGTGCTTGGTAGAACTTGCTGTTAAAAAAAATCTAAGCCTACTATCATTTTCAGGATAAATCCTTGACAATTTAAAAAATTTATTAATTGGTTCTGGGTCCACTAAGTTTTTCCTCTCTCTTCTTGAGTCATAGATATTTATAGACAAGTATGAACTCACGTAAACTTTCAAATTTATTGATATAAAGTTGTATAGATTTCTTATGTTTTAGAATAATCTTTTTTGTATCTATGGTTACATTCTCCTTTGAATTTCTAACATTGTTTGTTTTCTCAATTGTTTCCTAATAAGACTTGCCAAAGTTTATTTTTTTGCTCTTTCTAAAGAACTAACTTTTAGTTTTAGAGTCTAACTCTGCCATTTTTTATTTTGTATTCTAATGCATTAATGTTGCCTTTTGTTAGTTACTTCTTTTTCTTTGGGTTGATTCTTCTGTTTTTTTTTTTTAATTTAGATTCTAGAATTGAACACTAAATTTACTTTCAATTATTCATTTTTCTAATAAATGCCTATGAAGTTATACATTGTCTTTTTTTTTTACTACTGAGGTGGCCAAATCTTTTAGCCCTCAATATGTACTACACTAATTCCTTTCTAAATAGTTTGTAATTATTCTTTTAATTAAATAGTTACTTGGAATGCTTTTATATTTCCAAGTAAATCTTTTTTTTTTTTTTTTTGGTGGGAGATGGTATTAGCTTCCTATTGATGCTGTAATATTACCACAAATTTAGTGACTTAACAGTTTTTTCCTACTGCAGTACTGGATGTCAGAAGTATGTAATCAGTTTCACTGGGCTGAAGATATCAAGGTATTGGTGCAGCTGGCTCCTTCTGAAGGCTCTGAGGGGAGAATCTGTTTCCTTGCCTTTTTCACCTTCTAGTAGCTGTTTGTATTCCTTGGCTTGTGGCTCTTCCTTCACCTTCAAAGCACATCACTCCAATCTCTGCTTCTGTCATCATGTTATCTTCTTTTCTGTAGTGGTATCTCCTTTGCTTCCCTCTTATAAGGACGTTTGTGATTACATCATTGGACCACCCAGATAATCCAGGATACTCTCCCTATCTTAAGATTGTTAACTTAATCACATCTGCAAAGTCCTTTTAGCCATAAAAGGTGACATATTCACAGGCTCTGGTGATTCAGATGTGGACAATTTGGGAGGCCATTCTTCACCCTACCTCAGAGATGCTTTTCTCCAACTGTCAATTTTTAATGTTTTATTTCTGCCTTAGTGAATTTGTTAACTGTTTTGCAGAAAAATTAAAATTTTTAAAGTTTTGAAGAATATTATAATTAAACACCTGGTGACAATACATAGTAAGAATATATTACAATTGGTAAGAATATGTTGTATACAGAAGGCACGAGACAAGATGGCATCTTAGAAAAACTGAACCAGGAAATGCTTACATAAAATCACACAAGAAAAGACGATAAAATTAGAGTTAAATTGAAATATCAGCATGACTTTACTACTTTAACAAGGCTTCTACTGTGTCACTAAGATAGCCTAAGCAGCCTTTGGTGTAACTGTGCCTATAGCCAATAATAAAACAAAGCTCTGGAATAGATAGTGGATGCTAATCGGTGACCATTGTTTGTCAGCAGTATGGGCCAAGGGCTCTCTGCCTTATCTTGCAATATCTGCAAAAAGGCAGAAAAAATATTTGCAAAACCCTACTTGAAGCCTTTTTTCAGGGACTTTTGATTGCTTGTTCTTTTGTTACATTCATTTATATCAGAAGAAAGTTGTAAGGGATTTTGCCATGGCCAAATGGCATAATGGATTTCCCCCATGGGTGGTAGTTTTAAGTAAATTTCACCATAGCTCTATAATCTGCTTGCTGCAATTATAACCTGGAAATTCCCTGCAGGGCTTGGTGTTAGGCTCCTGGCATTGCTTGCATATTCCACCCTTCAGCACTGTGCAAATAGTCCGAGATCTGGATCCTGAGATTGTTTGCATAATCAGTGTTGTCATTGTTTGGACAGAGGGCTGACATCAATGTGGGCAGTATCTAAATATCATTTAAGCATTACATACGATAGTGAATAAAGGGTTGTGAAACACTTTGACCAGCCCACATGGTGTTGTGAAATTTATCTCATGATTCAAAGAATCAAAATCGAATCAATCACAAGGATAGCAAAATTCTGAAATTTAGTCAACTGTAAAACATGTACCAACTTATTTAGACTTAACTACAAGTCTTCTTGGTTTCTTTACTTACTAGTTGCAGTAGAATCAACCTTTTTGTTTTGCTTGGATCAGATCTGTCAGAGGTGACTTGACTTTCTAGAGTTGTAGGAGGCCAGTTGAAATACTGGCTTAGTACACATCAGAGATAATTCACTTAGAGAGGTGGAAATCTTTATCCATATGTATCTGAAAAATTACCTTCATTTTACCTTCCCACATTAAGTTAATTTGGCTGAGAATATGAGTCTAGATTTAAAATAATTTTCCATTAGAAACTTCGATATATTTCTGCTTTATCTTTAGGCATCCAATGTTACGAAGGAGAAATTTTATTGGGATATGCTTGGGCATGGGTCTTTTTTGTTAATACTCTTCGGCACTTGGAAATTCCTGTCTAGAACTTTGGGATATTTTCTGCTTTTTAAAAAAAAAATTACTTCCCACTCTCACCTTTTTTAAAACTTTGTTGAGGTATAATCGATATATAAAAACATTACACATATTAGTGTTTACATTTTGATGACTTTGGTCATATGCATACACCCATGACACCATCACCACAACCAAGGTACTAAACATACTCATCATCTCCAAAATTTCCTTGTGTTCTTTTGTGAGGTGTTTTTTTTTTTGGTAGTAAGAACACTTAACATGAGATCTATCATCTTAACATATTTTAAAGTGCACAATACTATATTGTTAACTATAGACACTATGTTGTATAGCATGTTAGTTTGCAAACTGGCTCCTATACAGAGAGGGCAGGGAGACACTGAAGAAAGAGGCAGAGCACTCCAGACTGGTAGGTGGAAGTTTTAATAAACAAGGGAACTTACTTATGGGGTTTGTCTTGAGTGGCTGCAGGACAAGTAGATCTCCACACTTGTCTGCCAAATCTTAAAAACCCCGATTGTCTGGGTCCAGTTCTCAGGTCAACTGGCAGTCATGTCCTCTTGATAACTTCCTCCAACACAGCAGATCTCTAGAACTTATTCATCTTGTATAACCAATTGAGCAAGAACTCTCCATTCCCCACTTCCTCTGGCTCCTAGAAACCACTATTCTACTCTCTGATTCTTTAAGTTTGACTTAGATACCACTTAAAAGTAGAATCATGCAGTATTTGTCCTTCTGTGACTGGCTTATTTCATTTAGCATAACGTCCTCTAGGTTCATCCATGTTTTCACAAATGGTAGAATTTCCTTCTTTTTAAGGCTGAATCATATTCCGTTGTATGTATACACAATATTTTCTTTATCCATTCATCTGTCAATGACACTCCCTCCTTTGTAAAAGTCATAGGTGATACTGAACCTCTTGAAGTTATTCTCCACGTCTTCTATTTTTTCCCTCACAACTTTCTACTTCTTTATCTTTTTGCCTTCGGGTGATTTCCTTGACCTCATCCTCCAGAATGGTAACCTGGTCTCCAGTCATATCCATTTTATTATATTCTCCTCACAGATAGAGATTTTATCTCAGGAGTGATCTTTTGACTGCAGCTAGGAGAATGGACTGGAGAGTACCATTGGCGAGAAGACTAGTAGAAGCTTTTGCAGTAGCACAGGTGAGAGATAACTATGACTTTCACTGGAAAAATGGAGAGAAGTAGATGGATTAGAGGAATTTAAGAGCTGGGATAGATAGAACTTGGGGCTTGGATTTAGTGTTGAAGAAAACGGAGGAGATGAGGATGAGGGTCAAGTTTAGACTTTGGCAGCTGGATGTTCTGATAGATGGAGATCTCAGAAGTAGGGGCAGCTCTAGGGGCAGAAAATGAGTTTGTATTTGGAGATTTTGAGTTTCAGATGCCTCTGAGACGTATGAATGGAGATATCTAGCAGACAGCTGGATCTATGGGTTTGGAACTCAGCAAAGATATCTGGTGTGTAGAGTTATGGCTTAGGGATTTAGTATAACATAGATGGAAATTGAAGCCATAGAGCTAATAATATTACTCAGGGAGAATGTGTAGAATGGGAATCAATGTTTAAGAGGAAGGTAGAGGAAGAGAGGTCTACAAAGAGGCAGAGAAGGAGCAGTTAGAGAGTATATTAATTTTGAACTGCTGCTATACAAATGACCACAAATTTATCATATTAAAGCAACATCAATTTATTTATTTATTTATTTATTTATTTATTTATTTATTTATGAGGAAGATCGGCCCTGAGCTAACATCTGACAATCCTCCTCTTTTTGCTGAGGAAGATGGCCCTGGGCTAATGTCCATGCCCATCTCCCTCCACTTTGTATGGGACGCCACCACAGCATGGTTTGACAAGCAGTGCGTCGGTGCGCACCCGGGATCTGAACCTGCAAACCCCGGGCCGCTGCAGTGGAGCGCGCACACTTAACCACTTGCGCAACCAGGCCGGCCCCCAACAATGTTTATTATCTCACAGTTTCTGTAGGTCAGGAGTCTGGTATCAGTGTGGCTTAGCTGATTCTTTGCTTAGAGTCCCATAAGTCTGAAATCAAGTTTCCTTGCTGGAAGCTCTAAGGAAGAATCCATTTCCAGGCTCATCCTGGTTGTTGGTAGAATTTCTTACTGGCTGAGAGTCGTTCTCAGATTCTAGAGGCTACTCACATTCCCTGGCCCATGAACCTCTTCAAAGCCAGCAATGGTGATCTAAGTCCTTCTCATACTTCAGATCTCTCTGACCTTCCCTTCTGCCCCATCTCTCCTTCCACATCTCTCTGATTCTTCTGCTTTTAAGGGCAAAAGTGATTACATTGGGTCCACCTGGACAATCCAGGTTACTCTCCCTATTTTAAGGTCAGCTGATTACTAATCTTAATTCTATCTGCGAAGTCCCTTCGCAGCAATATCTAGGTTAGTGTTTGATTGAATAATTGGGAGATGGGAATTTTGGAGGGACATATTTAGAATTCTGCCTCCCAAAGAGAGAGAAAAGAAAAACTAGAAGAGTAGGGTGTATGATGTTTCAAAAAGGAAGGAATAGTCAATAGTATCAAATCCTACACAGAGGTCAAGAAAGAGAACTGTGAAATGTCCACTGGGTTTATTAAGAACCGTTATGGTAAAATTGGGGAGTGGGGCTGGGGCATAGGCCAAATTACAGTAGATGTCTGTGGGAGTGGGAAGCAAGGAAGTAGAGACTGTGAATGCAGAACTCTTTAAAGGAGTTTGGCTGTGAAGAGAAGAAATTAGAACAAGAGCTTGGAAGGTTTTCTTCTTTTTTTAAGATGGAAAGGACCTAAGACTGTTTTAATGCTGTTGGTGAAAAGACATTAGATAAAATGAAAAAGAGACAGAGTGGCTATTCACAAGAGAGAGGTAATTTACAGAAAGAGGAGCCTGATGAGTTGGCAATGAGGAGCCTTGGAGCGTTGGTTGAAGGATTTTGGCTGCAGAGAGGAGAAACACTATTCCCTTTGTACAAAAGAGGAGAAAAGGAAGGTGCAGCAGTGTGAGTCTGGTAACAGGAAGTTGGAGATTCCCCTTAGATAGCTTCAATTTCTCCTGTCAAAGAGCAGAGAAGGTGGTCTGCTGAGAGAGTATTTTCTGGTAACTTCTAAGTCCCCTTAGAGCAGGGACCATGTCTGTCTTTTCACTGTGTATTTCCCATGCTTAGTGCAGTGCCTGGCATATGGTAGATACCCATTAAATGTTTGTTGAAAGAAACAATGAATGGATAAATAAATGCATAAAGAAGTAGTAGGAGGTTTGGTGAGAGTGGGAAGGTTTGATGTAGCCACTGTGGATACTGGTGGAGAAAGCTAACTAGAAAAACACAAAGATTGTTGTATTACCTTAGGACCAGGGTAGGGCTGGAGACCATGATCACCTAGAGTTCTGATGAGCATTTCTGATTTTCTGCAGCAGTACTCAAAAGCCCAGGTAGAGAGAAGAGAAGCCAGATATTCGGATCGATTTTCCTTGGGGATTTTGCCAAGCAGGTGGCATAGGAGGACAAATGGGGTAAGGGAGTTGAGGATATTGGCAAGGGGGCAGCTGAACTAATTAGCTATGGGATCCAATGAGCTGGATGGGCAAGGAAGTGAAAACAAGGGGGATGGATCAGTAGAAGGAATCAATGGCTTAGGCTTCTCAATATGGTAGAAGAAACCCAGATGGAGTGAGAGCAGTTCAGAGGGAGAGCTGGAAGGATAGGAGGTGGTGGTCAGAAAGTGGGATGCTGCTGTGTTATGAGGTGGAGCTGTTCTGTTGAGCACAGGACTCGGGGGAGAGGGCTGCTTTAGCTTAGAGTTGAAGGTCGTGGAAGCGGAGTTTTCCATGTGGATGATGCTGTTCCCCAAGGTGATAACCAGAGAGGAGTGGAGAGGAAAACTCGGAGCCTGATGCCAGGTCTTTATCAAAGAAAAAGGAGTCACCTGGAGCTTGATGGAAGACAATGGCCGTGAGGTGTAGAAGATGATATAGCTAGGGTTTACATACGAAGGGGTAGGAATAATGGTTTTGGAAGTGGCGTTGGAAAGTAACTCTGAGGTACATGAGTGTGGAAGAATCAGAAGCTTTTAATCCAGAGGAAGAGGCAAGTTTCACCTGAGGCTGGAAAGGAGCAGGAAAAAGGTTGATATAGCCAGGTGCTCTGAGGCAGATATTAGTCCCAAAGGGCCCAGTGGAAGGTTTGGGAACAGTGGCAGTTTGGGCCTAGGGAGATAAACCCAAGGAGATATGGGGATGAGAATGAACAGGATGGCATCTGTAAGAACCTATATTTAATGATAATAACAAGCAAGAGGTCATGATAGGTGTAGCTGGCTGGAAAGCCTCACAAAGAGTTATTTTTGGCTGGACCTTGGTAAGTGGAGGGGATGTGGTCATCTTAGCAATATTCATCCTCCGTCTGGACTGATGGCACTTGCAAAGAAATGCAAGTTTCTGGTGGTGAGGGAGTTTCTGGTGGTGGGGGAGACCTTGATTTCCCTCAAAAGTGGCAGACAAGGTCTTGGGCATGCTTAAGATTGGGGAGGTACTGGGTACTGTCCCCATGTTCTCAAACTTTATTTCTATCATTAGCTCCTATCTCCTTCCCCTAAAGCTCTTAATATGTGTATTAGTTTCTTGTGGCTGCTGTAATAAATTCCCACGCACTTCGTGGCTTAAAACACCAGAAATTTATTCTTTCACATTTGTGAAGTCCAGGAGTCTGAAATCAGTATCACTGGGCTGAAATCAAGAAATGTGCAGGGCCATGGTCCCTCCAGAGACTCTAGGGGAGAATCTGTTCTTTGCCTCTTCCAGATTCTAGTAGTTCTTAGCTTGTGACTGTAGCACTCCAGTCTCTACCTCCATGGTCACATCACCTTATCCTCCTCTTTGCCAAACCTGCCTCTGCCTCTCCCTTATAAGGATACTGTGATTACATGAAGGGCCCAACTCGATAATCCAGGATATTCTTCCCACCTCAAGATCTTTAATGTAGTCACATCTGCAGAGTTTACCATATAAAGTAAAATTCACAAGTTCCAGGGATTAGGACCTGAGATCTTTGGGGAGCCACTATTCAGCCTCCTACACTAGGACAGCTACATATTTGCAAAATAGACTGACTGACCATGTCTGCCCTTTACCATGTGTGTTGTCCCATAAAAGGCCAGCAAAGATAGGAGTGTTGGAGAGAGGAGGAGTGTAGGATTTTATAGACCATCCCCTGGTGACTGTAATATCAGTAACTTCTCTCCATGCCCCCAGGCATGTTCTGATGTCGATGGCCACCTGGACCTCTGGCATCTTTCAGGAGATGTTCAAGCACTGTTCCCTGCTGTCAGAAAAAAGCCTCTTACTTACCAGTTTCCAAGGATGGCCAAGGGTTATGAAGAATGATCTTTTAGGGGATAGGAAGAGGTGATCCTCTCTTCCACCTTTTCTAGTTTCCTTTCCATATTCTTTGAATGCAGTGTTGACAGCCAATAGATACAAATGCTCTGGAGACGGGGACAGGACGGTGAATTGATATTTTTTACAGTTACCCTACTTGTAAGGTTCAGCTTAATATTTACGAACGTACTTTCTACATGTATGTCCTTGCCACCAGAGAGTTGAGACAATCCATTTTCTGTCCTCAAGTATCTTACAGAGCAATGAAGGAAAGATATTGAATCAGAGGCAAAGTGATTAAAAGCTAAAATGAGGCAGAAGTGACAAGCAGTGAGAAGAGTAGATGCACCTGTATGGAAAGCAGAAGGCACGTGGGTCTATAGCGAGACCAATCTGGATTGAAACCATCACTGCTGTTTGCTGGCTGTGTGATGTTGGGCATGTCACTGTGACTCTCTGAGGCCCTGTTTTCTTAGCTCCAATCTAGCGATGATGACATGTACTCACAGGGCTAGCTGAAGATGCAACAAGAGAATATATGTAAAACTCATTTTCTGTCAGGAGAAGCCAGTGCACGAAGAAGAGAAAGCTTAGTACACTGGAAAAAAACATGGCCTTTGGAATGTTACAGAAATGAGTCCAAATCCTCTTCCTGTCAGTCACTGGGGATATGATCTTGGATGAATTATGCAACCTCCATAAGCCTCAGTTTCCCCATCTGTAAAATAGATAATAATATTTTGCAGGGATATTGGGAAGACTAGAAAGGGTAATTGTGGCTATTATGGTGGAAAAAATGATTCCTATTTGAGAAGGGATCTAGGTAAATTACGGGGTGGAGATGGAATTTGAACTTGATCTTGAAAGTTTGATAGCTGGAGAAAGGGAAAAGCATTTGGACTGAAGGGATGACATGATCAAAAAAATTCAGGGTGCCTTGTGTGTGCAGGAAATGGTGCAGGTCTGATGTGGTGGAGAACTGGGTATGGGTGCAGAGCCTTAGCAGGGACAAGGCTGGGGAGATGGGAGCTGGATCATGGAAACCTTGCCTGAAGTGCCAAGAAGTGGTCCAGAGAAGGCCTAGTTCCTTACTCTAAGATGGTGACCTCCAAAGAGGAGTGTGCTAGATGATATAGTGGGAGATGGGAAGAAAATAGAACTTCCAGAGAACTCCTGTCTATATTCATTTCATATCTCATACCTCCCAATGTCTGTTTTAATGAATATTTTGTATTGTTTGTAAAACATTGGTACAGTAATTTATACATGCAATCTACGGTATTTGACATATATAATCTAGTACAGTAAATGATACATATACATACATATATATTTATATATATAAAATATTTTACTGGCTGGGCGTAGGACCCAAAGAGTTCAGAGACCATGTAGTACTTTAAAGCACGGAAGCACAGCCTGACCCACACTCCCGCTGAGAGTGGAGGTGGTTTGGGCCTCTGGTTGGGCCCAGGAATGATGCTGTCGTCTTGTTCAGGTGGCAAAATTGCCTCTAAGGCTCTAGGATACCAGGCCTGGATTCTGGCAGCTGTCTTCAAAGCAAGTGGGGGAAAAAACTTGTTTAAGATGCTGGTGTTGAGTCTCATTGACCATATGTTAAATATCTTCCAACATCTAACTAACTCGCCCTAACAACCCTCTACGATAAGTCAATAAATACATTGTCATGAGGCTGTGCTCACGTCCTTGGTTACTGGTTTATCTTGGAGGGTTCGCCAGGAAGTGACATTGCTTACAGTTAGATCTTCAAAATCTGCTTTAATCAGTATATTTATTGATTTTTTTTAAATGACTATGCCTGGATTTTGGTAACAGCTGATTAATTTTTTTTCCAGGCTGAAATGATCATAGCCATGGTCTATGGAGTAAGGTTTTGGGGGCTTAGTCACCCACATTACCCTAATGCACCCAGAATCACTTTCTGAGGGAATCTGAGCCCTGCTCTGGGGTTCTCCTGTGTGTGGCTCTGCGTAGAAGTGGGGAGCACATGTGTCAGGTACTCATCTTCAAAACGCTTCTTGAGTTGAGTCTCATTGACCATCTTAAATATCTTCCATGAAGATAATATTCTTATATGAAGATAATATTATGAAGATAATATTCTTATATATTATTATTATTATATCTTCTTATATATTATTATAATATTCTTATATATTATTATGAAGATAATATTCTTATATGAAGGTAATATTCTTATGTATTCTTATACTATTCTTCCATGAAGAATACCATGTTCTTCATAGAAGCATGTCAATACATAGACACCCAATGGAAGGACATAGGCCTGCCTTTAGCTGGTGCTGTGGAATGCCTACGCCCTTTTTGGGAAATATGTGTATGCAGCTCTGTCTCCTGGGATTCAGCCCTGCCATCAGAAGGCTGTAAAATCTGGGTTTGACTCTTTTCACCTGGTCTTTGATGTGCAACTGTTTCACTACACTGAGGTGTGGTATAAACAGATCTATGAAACAGCCTCACAGAACCATTGCCAAATTTGCTGCAGGGTTTCTGATTTCATGGTCCTTTGAAGTTTTGTTTTGTGAATAGTTTTGGGATACTAAATCTGTGAATACCAAGAGTCCATGCTGTAGTGCTGGTCTCATTTTGAATTTTCAACCCGTGTGTGTGGCATGTGTGTGCACAAACATGCATAAAATGGGCCATGTGCGAATGTGGTACTAAGCACTGGAACTTATCAATAAAAATTACCATAAGGTCAATATTGAGCCAAGAAAACATTATGGAAACATTACAGAGTGAAAACTGAAATTTAGGAAGATCCCATTCAAGCTTGCTCCTTCAGAAACACACTCTGTGTGGAGGATACTAGAGAGGGAAAGAAGCTAGGGTAAGGGTTAAGGAAATTATAAATTGGTGTTTATAATGCTAGTGTTTTCCATCAGGTATTTCTTGTTTCTTGAAATTCTCTTTCTATTAGCAGTTGTTATCTGCCTTTGGGTGATTTATTGGAACCACTTAAATTTCCTACTAGCTGTCACAGCCGAGTAGACTAATGGGCCTTTGGGAGGTTAACCATGTCCTATTACATTTATTGCTTTTGTATCCAATTAGAACACTGAGGTCTGGCATAGATATTGGCATAGATTGCAGCAGGTGACAAGCATGCACCTCTCAAGAAGGAGGGATGTATGTGTGTGCGCGCGTGTTCGCGTGTGTGTGAGCGTGTAAGTTTAGAAATGAGTGAGGTAAAAAGATTGAACCCTTGATGAAGATCTTGCTAGAAATTTAGAAAAACAGTATACTTTAGCCATTATTAACTCTTACAAGCAAATATTTTGCTTTTTCACAAAAAATGAGAATGAGGTATTGCTTACTGCTCATCTCTGCGTTGCTGCCTTTCAATGGAAGGCTGAGGCTTCATTTGCTGGTCCTCGGCTTTTCTATTCTGTGGTGAATAGAAGTTGCTGTAAAGGCTGTAAGTCTGTAGTTCTGGCTACATTATATGCTTTCTGCTCAGCAGTGCCATCAAGAAATAATGCCTTTCTTGCTCCTTTCCTTCTAATGATATGCGGTGGCACACACAGAGAAGTCATAACCTGGCCTCCGAACTCTGCAGTTACCACAGGTTGGTTTTTTCATCTCTGCGTTGTTGCCTTTTGAAAAGAAAGGGGACTGTTTGCTTTGTGAGAATCAATAGTTTTTAAAAATCCACTTTATTAACATCTTCTTGTTATTATATTCACCAACAGAAGTCAATCTATCGCATCTAACCATTTACAATCAGGGTGTTTTGTGCCTTCTCTCTACCTACTCCTCCCATGCACCAACACACATACACTCTTATTCCCAAGAAATTAGATCTTTGTCTGTGGCTTGACAACTTAATTTTATTCTGAAAGAAGCCCAAGTAATGGGATCAGAATATTCCTCAGCAGGGCTGCATTTATGTTTCTAAATATTGCATGCTCACTGCCAATTTTTCTAGAGGTTGCCTGAACATCTATGCTGGAAACAGAGAGAGATTTGGTGTTTAGTAAAATATTCCTTTGTTATTTTCTTATGTGTGACCTTATCACTAACTCACTTCTTTACTTTGGGATTCTGTCCATCTACACCGCCAATTAATCAGCAATCATGTGTTAAGAGCCTTCTTTAAGCCTTTCTAATAAAATGTGACATACAATAAATATTTCTTGGTAAATGAGCAAGTGTTGTGTTGTACATTGATTCTAGTCAGTCCTGATTTATACAACTCAGTGCTGACAGCCTCTTGCTTTATAATTTCATTTATCTCTTCCTTTGACTTTGTAGGCACAGCCTCATGACAGTTGAAAAGTGAAAGTTGTTTTTGTCTGTTAATTACTTTATTTACGTAGGACTGAAATACTAGTTTAATTATAGTTTTGTCACAGCTAAATGATGTAAGTTTTAGCAGGAATTTAATTTGGGGGCAGTAGCAGTGAACACAGTTAACTGCTATGATTAAGATAAAACATTTTAAAAATAAATATGTAGATCTATCTGGTGTGCTATAACCATTGAAAGGAAAGATGATGGCATTTTCTTGAAACTCACAAAGTGGGTTACCATCTTTCCTGCAGTAGAGTCAGCTTAGGATGTCTGGTATTGCAGTGGAAGGCCTGGCATTGCCATCCAAACCTGGATTTCACTCCCTGCTCTGTCATGAGGCTGTGTGACTTTGCTAATTTTTAAAGAAACTGTATTATTTTTCAGTTATATAATCAGTTTAAAGTAAATCTATTTCATCAGATCCCTCCTATTTTATATATAGTAACTTGAGTCCATCTTTTATGACTAATAATTTGAAATAAAAAGAATTTTGTGTCTGGGGAGAGGAGGAACTAGTTATGAAGTGTATACTGGAGTGAGTGTGATCCAATGAGCAAATGCATCTGGAAGTGAAGTCTACGTGTCATTCTGAGTTGCCTGGACAATCTGCTAGCCAGGGGCAGGTTGGGGCCCAGGAAGGTCCCTCCTTCTCCTGGTTGGAGAGGCTGCACTGGAATTGAACTTCCAACAGGATTGGAGAAAAGACTGTAGTTCTATGGACTGCCAGTTGACTTCCCAAGCCAACTCCTCTGGCACTGAATCCCAAACTGATTGGCGCTCAGTTCTCTGTTCATCCACGCTTTACCGTGTAAGACAGAAGAATAACAAAGAGGATAGGATTTGTCCACTCAAGGACACACTGTGTGTCCATCCCCTCTCTGTAGGTTGATGGAAGGAATGGGAAGCTCAGGCCTTCATGTGCAGGCCCTTGGCTTATAAATTTCTCTAATAAAACTCATTATTTAATCCATACCATGTGACATAGTGGGATTCACCTTCTTTCTTAACAGTGGATCTTCCCAATCTATTTGCTCACTCTCTTCCCCTCCCTATCCCACCCATTCTGTGTTTTAGCCCTTGGACAGTGGAAGAAGTTTGGGATACTAGATAAGAAGAAAATTTCCAGGCCTTGCAGGAGGCTTTGAAACCAGGGATACAAGCTCATCCATTTTTGTGTTGCTGTGCACTGTACAGGCCAGAGTTTTTCATTTTTCTCTCATTTTCCTCTTCCAAACTCTACTTTTCTTTTTCTCTGTGGGGACAGTTGACAAAAAGGACTTTTATTTATTTATTTTTTATAATTTTATTTATTTAGTTTTTTTCCCCCAAAGCCCCAGTAGATAGCTGTATGTCATAGTTGCACATCCTTCTAGTTGCTGTATGTGCGACACGGCCTCAGCATGGCCAGAGAAGCAGTGCATCGGTGCATGCCCGGGATCGGAACCCAGGCCGCCAGCAGCGGAGCACACGCTCTTAACCGCTAAGCCACGGGGCCAGCCCCAAAAAGGACTTTAAATAATGTCGATATGAATTAGTATAGCAGAAAGATGTAAGAGACACATTTTTCCGTATACCTCCCATTAAGTTGAACTACAAATCCTGGAAATTATATATAAAACAAACAAAATTATTAAATGTGGAGAGAGAAAGGCAACCCAACTAGAAGCCACAGTACCTGAGGAACGGCATGGTGGTGAGTTTCCTGGGTTTTCTTTTTGCTACATATATCCTGGACTGGGTGCTGGAGAAGCCAGCAACCCATAAATACCAACAGGAACAAACAGAAAAAAACATCAAGGAGAAAGCTTGCTCTCTCTAGCCAAAGGACCAGGAATGGCGAAAGACAAAAAAAAATTTTTAGATCATAACTGCATTATTCCAACCAAACATCACAGAAAATTTTATGACCTCATCCCAACCCATACCAGCAAAGGCTTCTACCCTTGCCCCATGTAACAAGGCACTCCCCTTGCCAGGTTGGTGTCAGAAAGACCAAGTAGGGAGCTGTACTTTCATCCCCACCAGACAGTAATGAGCTCTCCCCATCCCAGTGTCAGTGAAGAAGACAAGGGAAGCCTGGACTTCCATCCCCACAGGGCAGTAATGAGACATCCCTCTCTCTCCCTGCTGGGATAGTGACAGAGGAAGCCTAGTGACTAGTCAGAATTTTCACCTATGCTCAATGATAATGAAGCCACATGATGTAGCATCAGTGGAGGCCACATAGAGAGCAGTAACAAGGTACTCCACCCTCCTGTCTCCATGATGGTATCAGTGGAAGCCTAGAAGGGAACCTGAACCCTCACCCCTGCCCAGCAGTAACAAGCTGCCCATCCCCCTTCTCCCAGGTGTCACTGGAGGCCAAATGGGGTACCCAGAGTTCCATTCACATTTAGAAGCAATGCCTAAGGTCCCTATTCCCCTACTGGTGTGGTGTCAGAGAAGGTCTATTAAAACAGCAGATTTAAATAAGTTCCAGAGTCTTGTAACATAATACTTCAAATGCTCAAGATTCTGGAAAATGAGTCATCAAACCAAGGACTGGGAAAATATCAACTTGCAGGAGAAAGGGCCATCAACAGATGCAAATACCAAGATAAAATGAATGGTAGAATAATCTGACAAGGAGTTTAAATCAGTCCTCATAAAAATGCTTCATCAAGAAATTATGAAAATGCTTGAAACAAATGAAAAGGTAGAAAGTCTCAGCAAAGAAATAGAAGAGATAAAGAACCCAATGAAAATTTCAGAACTCAAAAATATAGTAACCAAAAACAAAACAAAAACACTCAGTGAATGGGCTCAATAGCAGAATAGAGATGACAGATGAAAGAATCAACGAACATGAAGACAGAGCAATAGAAATTATGCTGTTGAACAAGAGGAAGAAAACAGGCTAAAACAAAAAGTAAGCAGAGCCTCAGGGGCCTATGAGACTACAGCAAAAGATCTAACATTCATGTCATTGAAATCTTAGCTGGAGAAGAGAATGAGAGCGGGACTGAAAAAGTATTCAAAGAAATAACGGCTGAAAATTTCCCAAGTTTGGCAAAAGTTATAAAAGATTCAAGAAACTCAACAAATCCAAACAAGATAAACCCAAAGAAATCTATGCCAACACACATCATAATCAAACCTCTGAAAACTAAAGACAAAGAAATAATCTTGAAAAAAGCAAGAGAGAAACAACACTTTATCAATACGGGAAAAACTCTGAATTATAGCTAATTTCTCATCAGAAACAATGGATACCAGAAGGAAGTGGCACTGTGTTTTCCAAGTACAGATCGTCCCCAACTTAATGATGGTTCAACTTAATGATTTTTTGACTTTACAGTGGTGCAAAAGTGATACACATTCACTAGAGATCGTACTTTGAATTTTGAGTTTTTCCCAGGCTAGCAATGCATTAGATACTCTCTTGTGATGTTAGGCAGCAGCAGTGAGCCGCACGCAGCTCCCAGGCAGCCACGCTATCACAAGGGTAAACAACAGATACACTTACAACCATTCTGTACCCAGACAACCATTTTGTTTTTCACTTTCAGCACAGTATTCAATAAATTACCTGTGATATTTAACACTTTATTATAAAATAGGCTTTGCGTTAGATGATTTTGCCCAACTGTAGGCTAATGTAAGTGTTCTGAGCATGTTTAAGCTAGACTAGGCTAAGCTATGATGATGTTCAGTAGGTTAGATGTATTAAATGCATTTTTGACTGAACAATTTTCAACTGATGATGTGTTTATTGAGACATAACCCCATGTTAATTTGAGGAAGATCTGTACAGAAAGACTAGAACTGTCAACCAGAATTCTATATCTAGAATTCTATATCTAACAAATATACTGTTTAAGAATGAATGGTCAATCAAGACATTCTCAAATGAAGGGCTACTAAGAGAAATGCCAGTAGACATACCCTAAAATAATAGCTAAAGGAAGTTCTCCAAGCAGAAAGAAAATAAAAAAGCAGGAATCTTGGAACATCAGAAAGGAAGAAAGGATAATGTGAAGAGTAAAAATATGGGTTAATACAATATACTTTCCTTCTCTTCTGGAGTTTTCTTAGTTGTATTTGTCAGTTAAAGCAAAAATTATAATACTGTCTAATGTGGTTTTCAATGTATATAGAGGAAATATTTAAGACATATAAATGGTGTAAGGCATAGAGATATAAAGGGAGGTAAGTTTTCTGAATTTACTAATACTGGTAAAATGTCAGCAGCAGTGTACTGTGACCAAATGCTGGCAAGGATGTGAAGAAACTGAACCTCTCATATATTGCTGGTGGGAATGTAAAATGGTACAGCCACTCTGGAAAATAGTTTGGCAGTTTCTTATAAAACTATATGTATACTTATATGACCCAATGATTTCGCTCCAGGGCATTTAACCCAAAGAAATTAAAACTTATATTCACATAAAAAACTGTATACAAATGTCATTATTTGTAATTGCCAAAAACTGGAAACAACTCAGATGTCTTTCAATGGGTGAAAGGTTAAATAAGCTATGGTACATCCATACCAAGGAATACTACTTACCACTAAAAAGGAACAAACTATTAATACACGTAACAACTTGGATACATCTCAAGGGCATTATGGTAAACAAAAAAAAATCCAGTCTCAAAAAATCACTTATTATATGATTCCATTTATATGACACTCTCAAAATGACAAAATTATAGAAAAGGAGAACAAGTTAGTGGTTTCCAAGGACTAAGGAAGGAGGAATAGGGAGATGAGAGTAACTATAAAGTGGTAAAATGAGGGAGATCTTTGTGGTGATGGAATAGTTGTATATTTTGATTGTCATGGTGGTTACACAAATCTTCACATGTGATAGAATAGCATAGATTTACATACACCTTGTCCCAGTGTCCGTTTCCTGGCTTTGACATTGTGTGATAACTACTGGGGAAAAGCTGGGTGAAGGGTACATGGGACTTTCTGTACTATCTTTGCAACTGCCTGTGAATCTATAATTACTTTAAAATAAGAAATTAATTTAAAATATAAAATGAGTAAAAATGTCATGATCTTCTGTTGGAAGATTATGAATTATATTTGGGGAATAAAATGAGTAGTTAAAACCAAAATAACACTATGTCCAGCCAACTTATTTCTTTCCACTAACACTATACTATATGCTACACATACTGGTAGTGGTGAGAATATAAGAATAAATAAACTGAGTCCTTGTCGCATCTAATGAAAACTGGAGAAGATGGTATAGAGAAGTGAATAAGCAATTAGAATGCCAAGAGTTCGAGGATAACTAGTAAATGTTATGGCTATCTTAAACTCTTTCTCTTATAAACTCATTCCAATTAGGTTTAAAAAATATCATATCCCCCAGTGTTGAAAGCAACTCTAAATATTTCTCTTTCCTTAACTAAGTTAACATTTTCCGAGTTCTTTTTATGTGCTGGGCAGTGTGCTCACTATCTCACACACATTGCCTCATTCAATTTTTGCACCTCTGTAAGGGAAGCACTACTACTGAAGTACAGAAGAGAGAAGAAATTCTCTGAGTTGTTGCAGTCACACAGTTGGAGCTCTTAAGAGTCAGGATTTGAAACCAGGTGGTCTGATCCCTGAACACATGCTCCTAATCACTGCCCTAAATTTCATGCTGTGTGTGCACTAAGTTGAGGGATAATACTCTTTAAGTCATCTGTTTGTGAGGACACATGACTGAATCTACGTGGACACCTCCGGCTGTACATTTTGTGGCAATTCACATGTGTGCATTTATTGTAGGGCTCTCTATAAGTGGAGGGTACTTCAGGTGCCATCTATTCAAATCCCTTTTGTCTACCCTATTAAAGGAGAACATTTTGTCAGTCAGTATATTTATGTAATTGCTTTTCAGTGTCACTTTAAAGAGTTAGGCTTATTGTGAAGGAGGAGCCTGGAGACTAAGTACCCTTCTCCCATGAATCACTCAGAGTCAGAATTAAGCTGCATTGAATACCAATGGAAAGCTCTCAAATTAGGGGAGTGCCATCTAAAATTGCTATATTTGGCTTATATACCAAACTGAGAAAGCAAATTTCACTGATCCTATTCTATGTTTTACAACATCAAACATGACTGAGCCCTTCCCCCTGCTCTTATCTGTTTATTTTTTCCCCCAACAGCGTCATTACAAAGAGTGGGTTGAAAAAAATCCTTTTCATCATTGGGCTAAAGAAGAAGAATGACACTGAACTATTTTCCCTGGACTCATTATGTCCTTGAGGAAATACAGTACTTCTAGTCTTACTCCTATATCACTCTATGTTCCTTTTCTAGTGCCCTGTCCCAAATTTTCTGTTGTGAGTGGACAAGAAGAACAAATGTTAAAAAAGAAGAGAGTCAGAAAGAGGAAGATGTAGACTTTCATACAAACAGAAGGACAGAGAAGAAGGGAAGGGGAGGGGATAAGGAAGGAAGAGGAAAGGAAGATACTTCTTTGAGAGATACTGAGACATGGTGTTGCAGCATAAGTCCAGTAAGTTAAATGTATTAAAAGCATTTATATCCATGAAGAATTTCACTTGATTTCTTTCTTAAAAGGAGGAGGGGGAAGGAAGAGCTGCTTGCAGAGGCATCTTGCATGATCAGGAAGATGGGAACAATGACTAATGCTTTTATCTGTTTATTAGTTTCATCCATGCTTACGATGACTACATGACTAATATTGAATTCTAGAAAGCTCTATGCATTTCTAAAATTGGGAAAGGGAAACATCCACAAGTACTTTTAAAATATGGAATAATAAAAAGCAAAGAAAGAAGGAAAGATGAGAGGGAGAAGGAAAAGAAAGGAGAAAGGCCAATCATTGGTTAGATGACCTGTCCTCTACTATGAAAATATTGGTGAGTCAGGCAAGATAATAATTTTATTCTTATCTTAGAAACTTGAGAACAGAATACACTCTGCATTGTGCTATGAGTCAGCAATGAGAATACTTTCTCTATTATGCATTATCAATTTTGAGGAAAGAAAAAAGTCTGGATTATACCAAGCAAAAAATAGCTTATTTTCTTTGCTTTTGAAAACAGTAATATAGATTTTTAATTTATCTATATTAAATATAAGTCATTAGCACATTAACCATTACGAAATTGTAAAAAGTAAAGATTTAATTTCCTTTTGTTTTTAAATTAATCACAGTAACTCACAGTGGTTAAGAGTATCAGTTCTAGTTTCACAGAGCCGAGTCTATTAGCTGTGTGACCTCTGGCCAGTTATTTTCCCTCTCTGTGCCTACACTTCTTCATCTGTAAGTTGGGAATAATGACAGTGCCTATCTAAAAGGACTATTGTGAGGATTAAATGAGATAATCACTGTAATGGGTTTAGCAGAATGCCTTGAATATTGTAAACCCTCAACATGGTTGGTGTTATTATTTTAAAAGAAATACAGAGAAGTATATTATGATCATCATAAATAATGTCAACAGCTAAATCACAATAACATGAAGTCATTAAAAAAAAAAACTCCAAGAAATAATAGAAATTATTTCAACAAGTCCTAAAAAGTTTCTTTCTAAATGTGAAAATCTCAGGAGCATCGGCGGGATTTAATGAAATCCTGATAAAGGCAAGAAGTGGACTTGTTTGTTCTCCATCATTGACCAAATAAGATGCCTCCTGAAATTTTCCAAATAGGAAATGAATCTAAGCTCAGCCTTGTGCTAGACAAGCTAAGTTGTCTTAGAAATGATTTCATAGAAAACAAATTCAATAATTGTGCATTCAATAATTTACAGGGCACTATGCCAGATCTTTGGCAGAGATTTGTTTAATTTCCCACAGCTGAAATTTATGGAGAATTGTCCTCAACATAAAAGACAAATTTGACCAAACTGCACAAGAAGGATATATTGTTAGTAAATATTTTCAATTTGTTTGAGTTTTTCTCTTTGTCACCATTTCAGATTCAATCTAGTCACACAATTTTCTCATGATTATTAGTGATATATAATCTACTAAATTGTGAAAACAGTAGACAGGTGCTTCCTGTCTATAGCAGTTAGGGTTCAACCAGAGAACATAGATATTGAGAAATTTAGAACATACATATTGAGGACCTTCAGAACATATTTATTGAGAAATTTATTTCAATAAATTACTTTAAGGGGGCTGTCTAGGCAATTCCAAAATGCATAGGGGAAGCCATGAAGAAGAGCAGGCTGGAACTCCTGGCCATAGGCGGAAGCTATCGTCCACAGGCAGAATTTCTTCTCTCAGGAAAGCCTCAGCCTTGCTTTTAAGGCCTTTCTATAGATTGGATCAGATCTAGCCAGATTATCTAGAATAAGCCCCTTTGCTTAAAGTCAATTGATTATAGACTTTAATTACATCTACAAAATACCTTCACATCAACACCTAAATTACTGTTTGAGTAACTGGGGCCTGAAGCCTCGCCAAGTTGACATATCAAACACAGCACCACAGTTTGACATCTATACACATCTCCTTAACCCACATCGAAAATTGAAATAAAGCCAATAACAAAGTCGTACTTTCACCTAACAGGATACAACTATTCTGTTTAAAAATGAAGAGATACTTACCTTTTTGTTCCAGGAAGAGGATACAAAGTCCTTGGGTGATGTTCACTCTTCTCCTTTGATATCCTGTAACTTACTGTGATATAAAGTTAATTAACAGTAATACATCTTATGCTGGATGATAATGGAATAAGAGAGAGGAGAAAACAAAAATATTTTGTTAATATATATGCAAACTTATTCAAAATAAAATAAGGAAGAAATACTTATAACAGTCTTTGTTTTGCAACTGGCGACGTGATTGTAGCTAGTATTTATAACTATTTTCTTCCACTACTCATCCCATATTCCCTTTGCCCTCAGCAAGCATCTCAGCTGGTCATGGTTTTTTGCCTGGTGGGATGACCCAAACCTTTATGCCTGAAGTGTTGGGTCATTAGGAGTCCTGGGGGAAATGGGTTGTAGTTTCCACTGAGTTTAATAGCAGGACATGGGAGTACTAAGAAATTCCCTAAGGGATTTCCTGTATTCAAGACATCATCTTCATTACCTCCTTTGTATAGTAGCAACTCAATTTCCCCTTAATAATCAGAACCAATAACCTCAGCCAATAGAGTGACCCCCTTCCTTGCCTGATTATTAAGAAACATGAGGATCCCAAAGTGGATGGGTAGCTGTCTCAACATTCAGTACAATTTAATCGTTGTTGTGTCTCCTGATAGAAATATTTCTGTCTTTGAAACCAAGATCTCTAGACCATAAGAGCCTACAGTCGAGGAGACAGGAAGCAAAAATTTTACGGTGGATCACCAGGATTAATAAGGAGTAGAAATATTCCCATTTCTATCCCTTAATTTCTGGACCTATGACTCTAGTTATGGGAGAAACAGCACCTTACATTGGACAATGATTCAGGGCACATATACCCTCCTGGAGAACCTTGCCCCAGCCCTGCAAGATATTACCACCTAGCCGACACTGTAACTGAGTCTTCAAAAGGCCATTCCATCATTCTATCAAGTCAGCTGCTTCAAGATGATGGAGAACATGGTAAGACTAGTGAATTCAATGAGCATGAGCCCATTGCCACATTTGACTGTTGTGAAGTAAATTCCTTGACCAGAAGCAATGTTGTGTGGAATACCATGATGGTACATAAGACATTCTATAAGTCCACAGATGATAGTTTTAGCTGAAGTATTGCATGCAGAGAAGATAAATCCACACCGAGAGTAAGTGTCTATTCCAGCAAGAACAAAGCACCTTCCTTGATGGAAGCAGTCCACTGCAATCAACCTGCCATCAGGTAGCTGGTTGATCAATTCATGGAATGATTCCATATTGGAGATGTGGTGTTGGCCTCTGCTGCAGACAGAATGGGCACTCAGCACCAGATGTAGCCAGATCAGCCCTGATGAGTGGAATTACATGTTGGTGAGCTTATGCATAACCCCATCCCTGCTATTATAGCCACTTAGTTCGTGAAGCCATTGGGCAGTGATAGGAATGGCTGGAGAAAAGGATAACTGGTATCCACACAGGAGTTCGACCTATATACTTGATTACTGAAATCTTCCTCTAATGAGGTCATCCTTTGGTGAGGATTCACATGGGACACAAATATCTTGACCTACTTTGCCCATTTATAGGAGTCCATCAAGACGCGTCTTCCCCAGACCTTGTTGTTACCACTTTTCCCAATTATGTTCCTTCCAAGCCCACTGGCCACAAGCCCATTAAACTATATAGACTCACACCTCTAACTGTTTCCCCTTCCAAGAAAAATGAACAACCAGGTGAACTGCTCTAAATTCTTCTCATTAGGAAGATTTCTCTTCACCACTGTTTTTCAGGAATGTACCAGAAAAGAGCTGTAGTCCTGCAGCTGTCCACTTTCTGGTGGTGCCTGCATATTGTACAGAACTACCTGTAATCCACATTCGAGTCTTTTCTTCCTTAGTCCATTGATAGTAGGAAACTCCCTGTGAGGTGATAGGTGTACACAGAGAGAGAGAGAAGGTAATGTAACAGGAGTAGGGCCATGGGCATTTGGTCACTTCCTCATGAAACTTACTTGTGCCCTCAGGGCCTTCTTGGCACAACATGATCCCACTAGGCCCGTTTCATGTAGGAATCCCAGTTCAATGGTAGCAGTTCCCACTGTACTTCCTACTTACAGAGAAGGGCAAACACAGAGCTCTCAAGGATATTGGGGCTCCCCTCACAAATTTATTTGTCACTGTGGTAATAAAAAGTTTCCTCTGAACTCTCCTAGGTGGATGAGCAGGTCTTACATGACAAATTCCTTCTAACATTCCAACCTCCCTAAGACTTTGAATACCTTCCTCTACAGTATATCAAGGTAATCCTGACATTTCAACTTAATTTAGTGTAAGCCACCTTTGGGCCCATGTTTCAACCAACAAAACAAACCTTAGGTCCCTCTCTAGCCCATTGAGCTTCGTGATCCCATATCAATAAATTCAGCCTGGTCCAAGTTTATATTCCTTCCACCATTACCCACACTCTTAAGATCCATTTTCATACATATTCCCCCAGATTTCTGTATGTATAAATTGGAAAAATCATGCATTTCTTTTGCTTGTGGGTCATACTCTATACTTTACTCTTTGGGATCTGTTGGGACTTGAATTTAGTTATAGATCTAGAAGCAGAGAGGAGACAGGTCTAATTATAGGTCTGAAAGCAGAGGGGAGTGATGGAGCTAGATACTGGGGAAAATTGGCAGTACCTTGCAAGGCAAATACAGGTTCTTCAGGTAAAGCAGAGCTAAATTCCTTAAGTAGGGGTGTAATGGATGTTTCTACTGGCAAAGAAAACATGGCAAAATTTAAGGGTTCAATGTCCCCAACTTCATTGGACTCTGTCTACATATCTTCATTCCAATTTTCAGGTCCATATAGCTTCCCAATCATTGCCCTTATTTTAACAGAAGACATATTATAAGGTTGGAAATTCAATTTGTGTTGTAATTCAGCCACTCACGGGTTGAGACTCTGGGTTTAATTTTCAGAAATCTCAATGTATTTAATTCAAGAGATCATAGCATGACCAAGCTAAATATCAACAGTAGAATTACCATACCAACATTTTTATGATATCTTTCAGGAATTATACTGTTAGATATAAGTTAAAAGCATTTTGTATATTACCTACCCATTTAAATTTATTATTATACTTTGTAAAAAAATTTAAAATGTTTAGAATATAATGTTAAGTCAAACAAAGCAGAATACAAAGTAGATTAAATAAAATTATATTTCTTATGAGTCCATTGCCTGAAGAGGAAGAATTTAAGACATTCTGTCAGCATCTTCAGTGTGCGGCAAGGGAGCTGTGAATAACCTTAGGGCTGATTTTTATCTAATCCCTTGAAAAATGTTCTTTATTCATGAAATCGTAAGCCATTCTGGCACCCATTGTTCCAGAGCCAGTTGAAACACGACCTCCTGTGGCCTGAAAAGATGGCAACACCTCTTGGTATATGGAGCAGTTCCTGTGGGAAGAAGTGAACCAACTTACAGAGGGACCTCTTAGGAGGAAAGGAATACCAACCTGATCCTTCCTTTTAGAAAAATATTTCTGACGGATTGAGGTGGTCTAGATCAGCTCTCCCGGAAATAAAGGACTCAAAGACACTGAAGAGGCTCACCTTCAGGGAAGGATGTATCTGGCTGGTGACTGGAGCTTAACAAGGGGACCACTGCAATCTCGGCAGTGGCTGGTTCTGCCACAACATGAAGGAAGGAATAGAAACCCAGGTGGATGGAGGCTCCTGACAGAACCTGGCCAGTTTACTGGAGCAGCTGTAGTTTTAGAGCCTCAGGGTTTGGCACCAGTGTATCCTTTAAAAAATAGTAGGAGGTTATGCTCTGGTGCCAAAAGCACTCTGTTATAGCACTGATAGTTATCGGTAATACTTAGCATTCTAGCTGTGATAATCTCACAACTGCAGAATAACATGGAACGGGCGTAACTGTAGACACACAAGTAATCATGTGAATTTTGTGTACAATTAGCCCTCTAGGAGGTACCTCCTTTGAAACTAACTTTCAGTGTCCAGCCAATTTCTCAGCACAGTTATCTACTGTTACAGCGGCATAGAATGCCAGTTACACTAAAAAAATAAATCTACGCATAGAAAAAAAAGAAAAGGCTGTAAAAGCATATACCAAATATTTAGTTATATTTGTATTAGGTACATATTTTTCTCCTTTTGTTCTAGTTTCAAATTTTTATTAAATTATTCTTTGTTATTTTAATATTAAATTTAATATTAGATTATAATGAAAAACAGAAATTTGAAGTACGTCTTCTATCTTTCAATTATTATGTCATATCCATTATGTATTTAAATATGCTTAAAGTCTTGGATTAAATTATTCCGTTTTTGACACATATTTAGGTTATTTGGAATTTTCCTTTAGACTTTGCCTATAGCATATACTCAAATGAAGTGTCAAGAACTTTCTGGAGAATTTGGCTAAAGCGATGCACAATTTTTTTCTCATTAGGAAGTATTAGTTTGAAATATCCTCAGATTTACACATGTCTATATTTTTACACACAAGTTTTATTAAGCATTGAATGATGACTTGGATATCTTCTGCATTACTCTAGATACAACCTGTATCCTTGCTCATCCTGTTCTGTGCTGTGGAAGCCTGCCCCACATAGATTGCATCAATAAGCCTCCTTATCTTATGGCTTTTAGATCATTTTGGCCAATGAGAGGTTCTGGCAGGAGATTAGAAAGGTAGAGGGAAAGTGATACTGGGGTATTTTTTACCCTGGCTTTGTTCATAGCTCCTGTCAGGCAATTTGTTTTATATGGGTCTCTCTGGGTCCTAATAACTGCTCCTTCCCCTTGGACATTAAGCTTATTATTAGTAATTGGCTCTGGAGTTCTGCACAATTCCTTGGTATATTCACTAAATCCTGCCCATAATTCTTTACAAAAGATAACTAATGAAATGAAGCTCAAAACTGAAAGAGCCATATTTTTGAGATCTCTGACTGATAATGTAATTAGTAGCAGGTATAGCTCTAGGAAGCAGACCCTCAAAGTAAGATTCTGGATGGATGTTGCTCACATATTTGAGGAGTGTATGGATAACCTTCTTGCTGGGAGGGGGGAGAGTGATAATCTACGTCATGTGCTACCATCACAAATATTCAAATTACCCCCGACAGCAGCAGGAGGTAATGAAGATGGAAGATAAACTATTGAGAGACCAAATGGCTGGGAAATTTAGTTGTTAGAAAAACAATAGTGTTTTCACTATTGAATAGTGTTTTCACACATATAGTGTACTATATGTACAATCAATGCTGTACATATATTTGGCTTCTTATAAATGCCTTACAGAGCTTACATGAGAAAAAGAGGAACTGCAAAGCTGTAAAATTCTAACTTAGAATGTGAGTGGAAAATGATAAAGCTTTGATGGCAGCTTTGAACAAATCTCTCATCTCCAAAATCCCAGAGCTGATGAGATGAGGACCAATACTGGGACTGGATTGTGAAAGTTGCAGCTGCAGTGCCAATGAGATACTCAGTTCATTAGGTCTCCGGGGATGAAAAAGGCACAGCTGGAGGATGAGTGGGATTCTAAGAAATAGGATGGAAAGATTGTGGCAGCTATGACAAGACTGAGAACTCTGAGTCTCCAAATTTCCCTAAATCTCCCTCATCTGCCATCTCACAGCTCTACAACTGTGCTCAGCACAGGGAATTGCCACAGCCTGTTCTTGTCAAGTTGAACTATTGGTCAGTGCTTTCTGTGTTAATCTCCAATGGAACACATTTAATTAGAAGGTCTTTTCTGTATTTAAGCGTCAGTACATGAAAACACACAGTGGATTGACCTCTTTATCTCCAAGAACCTAAAAGAAGCACAGCCATACATGTTTCTCTCTGTTGCTGCAGTAGGCAGAATTCTAGATGGCTCCCAAGATTCCCTCTTCTCTTAGTCTGTTTAAGCTGATATAACAAAATACCATAGACTGGATGACTTAAACAACACAAATTTATTTTCACAGTAGTGGAGCCTGGGAAGTCCAAGATCAAGGTGCTGGGCAATTTGGTTTCTGGTGAGACTCAATTCCTGGCTTGTAGACAGCTGCCTTCTCACTGTGTTCTCACATGGCCTTTCCTTGGTATGAGCACATGGAGAGAGAGAGTAACCTCTCTGGAGTCTCTTCTTTTAAGGGTGCTAATCGCATCATGAGGGCCCCACTCTCATACCTCATTGAACCCGGACAAATTCCGAAAGGCCTCATTTCCAAATACCATCACATTGAGAGTTAGGGCTTCAACATATGAATTTGGGGGATACAAACATTCAGTCCATAACACACTCCATGGTGTACACATCCTGTATAATCCCCTCCTTTCAAGTGTGGGTGAAGCCTGTGGATATAATGTAATGTCACTCCTATTACTATATTTTATTACAAGCAAAAGGGATTTTTGTAGATGTAATTTAAGTCCCTAATCAGTTGAGTTAATCAGAAGTGAAATTGTCTAAGGGGATTCTGATCTACTCAGGTAAGCTCTTAAAAGGTGGTCAGGGGCCGGCCCGGTGGTGTAGTGGCGAAGCTCACAGACTCCACTTTGGCAGCCTGGGGTTCACAGATTCAGATCCCAGGCAGGAACATACACACCGCTCATCAAGCCATGCTGTGGCGGCATCCCACATACAAAATAGAGGAAGATTGGCACAGATGTTAGCTCAGGGACAATCTTCCTCACCAAAAAGAAAAAAAACGGGAGTCTAGAGTTTGAAAATGTAAAGAGTCAGGAAGATGTTTTCTTGATGGCCTAGAGGAAGACAGCAAATAGCCATTTTTTGAACTACTGTAGAGGGGAGAGTCTTTTAGGGTCTCAGGCGTTCAGTCCCTCAACTTCAAGGAACTGAATTCTGCCAACAATTGGAATGTGCTTAAAAGAAAACTTGAAGTTCCAGATGATACCCCAGGCTGGCTGACACCTTGGCTTCAGCCATGCGAGACCCTGACCAGAGAATCAGATCTAGCTGTGCTTTAACTTTTGATCTATAGAACTGTGATTTGATAAATGGATGCTATTTTGAACCACTAAATTTATGGTGGTTTATTCTGTAACATTTTAAACCACCCTATTTTCAAGAAAAATATAATGTATAAAATTAGGTGTTATATTAATCAATGTATCTTATAATATTATGTTACCGTAAATTATAACTTATGGAAATAAATATGGAGTTAAAATAACATTTGCATAAGACATAAATTATGGTGGTAAGAAAAGGAGAGAGTTATCATTTGTGTTATTGGCCTCAAGATAAAGCTCTATCCTCTTCTCATGCCAAAGTTATTTAAATTGTATTTATTGGGAAAACATTTTTAATCACTCATTCAAACAATTTGTATTGAGAGCCTATTATATACTAGGCATTACACTAGTCTACTGCCCTCATGAAAACATATATTCTGCTATGGGTTATAGATAGGGTAACCATAATCTGAGGCTACGTGTCTGGTTTACATCTGTTATCTTGGCAGCCTATAGGTTTAGCATTTCTTCTTGATTTTTCACATTTTAAGGAAATACTTTTACCTATATTCTCCATAAACGGGGATGGTTTTGTTAGAATTTTACTTTTTGCTTTCAGCATGGTCTCAGTTAGTAGCGAGCGAGACGTGCAGTAAAATTCAAAGTAATTTGAAAACGTGCAGTTTTCAAATTAAAACTGGGGGGATGCAGTTAAATCCCCAAAATAACCAGCAATGAACTGCCTCCTTTCCCTCACCCTTTTCTGATGTGTAACTAATCCCTCTCAAGAATAGTATTCATCATGTTCTCTGATAAAACAACTTAACGTGGTATAACAGTGACACAGGATTATGGGTACAACTAAGAAGCTGTTTAAAAAATAGAAATACATAATAAGAATAATCTTTCTATTTATGTTATTTTTAATGTGCAAATTATTAATACAAAGATTTTTTGCTTTAATGAATACAAATATGTTGTTTTTTTAAAATAAATAATTTTATTTAAAAAACATTTGTATAGAATTTATATAGGTATAAAATCCATTTGTCAGTTAGTAAATACTTATTTTTTAAATGTATAAACTTGTAGTTATTTTTAATGCCCCTTTTTATCTCAGAAGTGTTCTAGTTTGGCCAATAAATTATATAGACCTCCTAACTATAGACAAATCAGAAGACAATTATTACAGTGTGACACGAGGGCGGGGGGCATACAGGATTCTTTAGCAACACAGAAAGAAAGGTGTCTAACACATTCAGAGGTGAGGAGAGATTCCTGGAATGTTTTCTAGAGGAAATGGAGGACTCCAGTAAGACCTGAAAGTTGAGGGGGAGTTATACAAGTGAGGAGACAGGAAAGAATACTTTAGGGAGATTAAACAGCACGAAACTGGCTCAGAGACAAAATCAAGGCAGCCCGTGAGATAAGCAGAGTCTTTGGAGTTACGTAAAGGCGTTTGGAGTTAAACCAAAGGCAAGGAGGAAACCAGTGCAGTGTTTTAAACAGAGAATGTCATGAGGAAGATTTTCTGAGGGGCATTTCGAAGATTTCCTCCCAAATACACATAGGTTCCCTCATTTTTTTAATTGATGGATTTTCTAGTCCAGCCTGTTGTACCTCTGACCTTGTGCTCTCTCTTTCCAGGTATGGTTTCCCTGGGCTCAGAAATCCCAAAGTGTAACCCTTTGAAATTATGGCTCAAAGGCTCTATTAATATTCATGCCCCTTCCTCATGGTAGGCTACAGATATGAACAAATTACTACATCTGGACAGATGTGGGCCAGATACTCCGAGGCTGAACTAAGCCAAATGGCCTGAATGATAAGACCCAGATTGACAAGGTGGCAGGAGAATTTTGAGATGCATTCAGGCTGAATGTCTTCATAGGCTCTAAATTGTCAGTTCTGGGAAGTGAGCATTGTTCGCTAACAAAGCTTAACACAGTGAGCAGTTCACAGCAAGCACTCAATAAATATTTGTTAGATGAGGAAGCACACAATCTTGAATATGTATGTTTTAGGCCTATCACTAACAGAGAAATTTTAGAACACCATTGTTTTATTTATTTATTTATTTTTGTTCTTATTGTAGTTGTCTTTTTTTTTACTATTTATTATGATGGGTGATGAAAAAGCTTCTATTAGTTGAGATTCTTAGAAGAAAAGGTTCCATGAATATGTATGTAGGATGCTATTGCTCACTCATCATTGACAGTTATACGGAACAGTGATAAACAATGTGATTTTCAGTGACAATAAGATAATTACAATCTTGTATTCCTGGAACAGCTCTTGATCATCACTGTTGCTGGTTCTCAGTCATTGTGTTTGGTGTCACGTGGTTCCCAGGGGACCAACAATGTTCTCTTTGTCTTTTAATCTGAAATCAATTTTGCTGAGTTAACTAAGCCAAACTCATCCCTTGTATCAACTCAGTGATCTTGGATGAATTCATGTAGGCCAGATTATTCTTAACTAGACCGTAAAAACAGTAATTGCTATAACTGACAAGTTCTGTCTAGTCAAGCCATAAACTTGAATTAGGCAGGCATGCTATACCAAGTAGAAAAATGTATCAAAGAACAGAATTGCTGAACATAGTTGTAGTTATATTAGAAGACAATAGATTATCAATGAAAGTTGGCCTTAGGAAATTTTATGTGTGACATCGAAATATTAGGTTATACACTCAAACATTTCCCCAAATCAAAGAGAGTCCCGGCAGTTGGAGTAAGACCACTCAACTGCAGGCCTCAAAAAAAGTGTTCACAGGCTCCAGTGGGATGATAATGATCAGCGGCAATCTTGTAGGACCCCTAAATATGTGTGTGTGCTTCTTGGGAGACTTCCCCACCCTCCCTCGTGCAACATTCACAACCTTATCTGCATTATCTGATTTGGGACCACCTGTACTCATCTCATAAGGCCCTTTATTCTTGTTCTTACCCGTCTCCAGAAGAAGCTGAGCACTCCCAGGCCAGCCCTCATTCCTTGGACTTCAATACCCAAATCACTTAAAAGAAAGACGCCATAAATCTGTATGTCAAATGTACATTGGCTGGGTCAGGAGACGGGGCTCAGCTCCTAGAATCCTTGTATAATGCTCCCTGGAAATCAAGTTCCAGCAAAATTCCTTATATCCTTAACCCTTTCTGTGATTCCTTCACCTTCTAACATTAATTGGAATATAGTTCTCCCCTAAGAACACTGTTTCCCTTGTGGAGCTTTCAAATGATGGCTACTTTTATCTCCACATATCTCAAGACAGAAATGTAGGTGTAATTTTCAATTATTTATTTTTTTCCAAGGCCTACTCTAAGAAGTAAAATTATTTATTTATCAGTGCAATCTTGTTACCTTGCTTATGGAGACACAGTTTAACTGACATTAGATATTTAATTTTTTCTTTGTGAATAAGTCTTATAGATCAGTATGCAATTATACACATTCTCTCAATGTGTATAATTGTATACAATTTCAAATCAGTATATTGTAAACCAAAACCCATTCTATATGACTCTAGCTTTTCTTTTCTTCAAGGTGACATAATAACAATATTCTTTTCCCCCAAGATGACGTAATAACCATGTTTCAACAAAAAGTGAAATTCTCCATGCACAGGCTGACACCTGATCTCATTTTCGTATATCCCAAGAAAGATCATCATAAATGGTTGACATTCTGGTAAATGGTAAATAAATGATGAGATAGGTCATCTGGAACTGAGAAGGAAGGTCTGGGCTGATTAAGTAGATTTAACAATCATTCAGACAAAAGATAAAAATGATGGAACTTTATTATAATGAGGTTGCTTGCTTCCAACTCTGTTACTTAAGGCCTTTTGGTTTCTCAAACCTAGTCTACCCCAGCCATACAGATGCCAAAGAGAAGCTCAGATAGTGAAAATGTACTACCTTGAGGCAATGACTAGGAGATTAGGGAGATGACAGGCAGTTGATACCTCTCTTTCTTCTATTTCTTTCTTTGTCCATCCTACCACTAAATATGCCAGGAGTTAATAACGGCTCAGTTTATTTGTTCTGTGTGAACTGGTTGGAAAAGATTGCTTCAAATAATCCAGAACAATGCCCTACAGATACATTTACTCACTATACCCTATACAGAACTCTTCATTAGTCCTTCCCAAACCTCACACCTTGCTGACATCTCCCTCATTCTATATTTTCTCTCATGATCATCGGCACCAAAACTCCATTTGATTATCAAATGCAGAAACTTACGGGTAATCTTTAAGCCTGCCTTCTCCCTTAACTAACTCTTCCTACAAACTTCACTTTATGTTCTAAATTTGAACAATTAAACATTTTATTTCCTAAATTTTTCCCCAAACACTTCTGTTGTCTATCACCACTGCTCCAACTCAGTTTAGGATCTCACTGGTTTTTTTCCCAGTACTAGTGTAATGTCCTTCTAATTGGTTTCCCAGCTCAGTCTTGCTTTTAGCTAATCCATCCTCCAATGGCTGTCAAATGATCTTAAGTCACATATATCCATCATTGTGTTACTTCCTTTTTTAACTTCTTCAGTGAATTTCTATATTTTAAAAAACCAACTTCTTGGAATAACATATAAATCTGAACTCATTTGAAGACTTACTTTTCAGAGTTTATATGAAGAAAATGAAAAACAAAACTCAAGCAAATAGCTCACTTATAATCAGCTTTCCCACTTTAAAAGAATTGAGCCCTTGTATCTTCCTTTAGTCTCACATCCTACTATTTTTTCTTTCTTAAAACTTTCACTGTCTCCATAGTAGTCTATGTTAGGATCCTAATGCACACGGGCTTTTTTGTTTCCATGCATTTAAATGTACTATTTCTACTCCACAGAATGTTATTTTCTTCTATGTTGTGAGCTGACACACAAAACATTCTTCAAGTCCCAGATGAATAGTCAGCTTCCTCATAAAGTCTTCCCTAATCCCTCTAAACAGAGTTTATGCCTGTCTTCCTGCACGACAAGAATAATGGGTTTGATTTTACCTTACTTCACCACTTTATCATAATTTTATGTTTCATAGCTATTGCCACTACCGCAAAGTGAAGTTGGTCTCTTTATTACTGGTCCTCAAAACCTAACATCGTGCCTGACTTATATGTGCTCCATAAATATCTGTCGAGTGAGTGAATGATTGAATGGATCAATGAACAGACGAATGGAGTCAGATGGAATAACAATAAATATCATGTCATTCAAGCAGCTGATAATAGGGATTCAGGCTTGGTATTTGAAGATTCAAGGACTTGAAACAAAGAAATATTTAGAGACAAAACATGGCCAAGATGGACTGAAACAAAGTTGCTAAGTGGATCCCTTTGTAGTTACACCAAGACCGACTGAATAGCAATGTTTAGAGAAGTGACTTTGGCTGTAATAATTATGTGTGTGTGACTAGAGCATGGGTGCATGGAATCAATATGTGGTTTTACTCTTCATGTTGGTTCTCCTTCCTCAAACAAACAAACAACAAAGAAACCCTGCTCTCTAACTGTTAGCAATCAGTGGGAAACATATTTGTGAAACTGAACAACTTCTATGGAGAAGGTAAGACCACTGTGCACATTGTTTATCTTTTGACTGACTGATACGGATGCAGGGTGCACACCTGTTTGAGTGTGTGATTATACGTGTGTGTGTACACATATATAATTTGATCCAATAAAGAGTGTGATTGCAAGCATTTTAGTCCTGTTGCATTAATGTGTAGTTACCTTTAGATCTGAATTTTAAAATTTGAAAATTGAACCATAAACTTCATATCCCATATAATAATATTATTAAGATTATGTCTAAACTTGATAAAGGAGTAGATGAGTAGGGGCAAATAAACTTCTTTGTTAACTAAATCCATTACTTTATATGAAGGAAAATCCTCTTTTATTCAAATGCTTAAATACTGAATTATAATCTAATAATTTTAAACTAATTTTCAAATTATGTTTTATAAAATAGAAAGTTTTAGGACACAGAATGGCTGCTTTTAAACATCTCGAATTCCTGATCCAACCATATGATTATTTTTCCATTTTCACTTTATTACCATTTTAAATGTAATATCTGATATAGGTGATAGACATGTAGAGTATGAAGCAAGATCATAAAATGAATACCTCTGATCCTACCACACAACATTAGAACTAAAATACCATCAAAGAGTTTTTCTAAACATATTTTTTTAAACTTGGGACACAAAGCTCTTCTGGGATATGCTTGGTATTATTGTATTTCCCCACACACTATAAAGGTAAGTGTGGCCATGTCACTTGTCTTGACCAGTGAAGTATGAACAGAAGTGAAGCAGGAGCCAGTGCATGATTCCTCCTGTTTCCTTCTTCTCATCATGGTGATCATAGAAGCATCTGTTTGTTGAGGTGGGCCTCGGTCAACCCAGGTCCACAAGTGAGGATTAGCAGGTAACCTCTGCTGATCCACTTTATATACGTAGTGAGAGTAATGAATAAATTCTTGTTTAAGTCATGAAATTTGAGGATATTTTTGTTACCACAGTTTAACCTAGCCTATCCTGACTAATTCATAATATGTGGACATAATTGAGATTTTCCATCTACATTACAGTAGTCCCGCCTTATCAGAAGTTTCACTTTCCAGCAGATTCCGTTACCCCTGGTTGACTGTGGTCCAAAAATATTGAACGGCAAATTCTAGAAATAAACAATTCATAAGTTTTATATTGCACACCTTTCTGAGTTCCGTGATGAAATCTCCCCTCAGCTCACCCCATTCCACCTGAAATATGAATCATCCCTTTGTCCAGCATATCCAGCTGTATACACTACCGGCCCTTTAGTCGCTTAGTAGCCCTCCTGGTTATCCATCAACTATCATGGTATTACAGTGCTTGTGTTCAAGTAACCCTTATTTTACTTAATAATGGCCCCAAAGCACAAGAGTAGTGGTGCTGGCAATTCAGATATGCCAAAAAGAACCTGTAAAGTGCTTCCTTTAAGTGAAAAGGGGAAAGTTCTCGACTTAAAAAGGAAAGAAAAATATTGTATGCTGAGGTTACTAAGATCTATTGTAATGTTTATTACAGTATATTGTTGTAATTGTTCTTTCTTATTGTTTGTTATTGTTGTTCGTCTCTTACTGTGTCTAATTTATAAATTAAATTTTATCCTAGGTATGTATGTATAGGAAAAACCATAGTACATATAGCGTTTGGTACTATCCACAGTTTCAGGCATCCCTAGGGGTCTTGGAATGTATCTCCTGTGGATAAGGGGAGACTACTGTATATTGGAAACACCCTCATCCATGTCAAAAGTTCTTCAGAAGTATTATTTCTATAGTCTTCTATTCATGTGGGATTATTTTTAAAAAGTCCCCTAACTGGAATACTTAGATGTTTTCACATTTTAATATTTTATATTACTCTGTAACAAACTTTAAACTTAAATCTATGCATCTGCATTTCTTTAAGATAAAGGAACAGAAGTAGAACAGGTCAAAAGTAAGAGGCTATTAAAATCTTTGACACAGTTTGCTATTTTTTTCCAAAAAATTTGATAAATTTATAATTTCACCATGTATGCATGAGCAGGCTCATTTCAACTCACCGTCAGTTGGTGAGCTGTAAAAATAATCTTTAACCATTTAAGAAATTAAAATGGTATCTTGTTTTTATAATGTGTAAGTTTGAATTAGCAATGGTAAACAGCTTTTCCGTATACTTCCTGGTTCTATTTTTATAAATTTGAGAATTGACAAACTTAATCCATTTTTCTTTTGGATTTATAAGACTTTTACATATTAAGTATATTGATCATTTTCCATCATAAATTTGAAAAATATTTTTCACAGCCAATATTCACTTTTAATTTCATTTATAGTATTATTATTATTATTATTATTTTATTTTTTATTGATGTTTTAATGGTTTCTAACATTGTGAAATTTTGGGTTGTACATTTTTGTTTGTCCAGCACCCCATATATGACTCCCTTCACCCCTTGTGCCCACCCCCCACCCCCACTGCCCGGGTAACCACAGTCCAGTTTTCTCTGTCCATGTGTTGGTTTATATTCCACATATGAGTGAGATCATACAGTGTTTGTCTTTCTCTTTCTGGCTTATTTCACTTAACATAATATGCTCCAGGCCCATCCATGTTGTTGCAAATGGGACGATTTCGTCTTTTTTTATGGCTGAGTAGTATTCCATTGTATATATATATACCACATTTTCTTAACCCAATCGTCAGTCGAGGGACACTTAGGTTGCTTCCACTTCTTGGCTATGGCGAATAATGCTGCAATGAACATAGGGGTGCATAAGCCTCTTTGGATTGTTGATTTCAGGTGTGTTGGATAGATTCCCAGTAGTGGGATGGCTGGATCATAGGGCATCTCTATTTTTAATTCTTTGAGGAATCTCCATACAGTTTTCCATAGAGGCTGCACCAATTTGCATTCCCACCAGCTGTGTATGAGGGTTCCTGTTTCTCCACATCCTCTCCAACATTTGTTGTTTTTTGTCTTGGTGATTATAGCCATTCTAACGGGCGTGAGGTGGTATCTTAGTGTTGTTTTGATTTGCATTTCCCTGATGATTAGTGATGTTGAGCATCTTTTCATGTGCCTATTGGCCATCTGTATATCTTCCTTGGAGAAGTGTCTGTTCATTTCCTCTGCCCATTTTTTGATCGGGTTGTTTGTTTTTTTGTTGTTCAATTGTATAGTATTATTTTTAATAAATATAAATTTAAATTTTTATGTGACCAAATCCAACAATCTTATACTTTGTGACTTTTATTATTTTTTTGATGCCTAGAAATCTTCCCTTATCTTGAGATACAAAAAATCCTCCCATATTTTTTCCCATTATCTTGAAGTTTCATTTTTATATTCAACTCTTTGATACATCAAAAATGTATTTAGTTTTAAAGAGTGAAGTAAATGTATGTTTCCTCAAGTAGTTAAGTGATTTTTACCTACACTAAAACTGTAACATTGTATATTATATGTTTAAATATTTCCTGGTTATGTGTGAATATATGCATGTGCATACACATTCACATACATACATATATCTTAAATAATATATGTTATACACTTATTAATATTTCCTGGTTTAAAGAAATATTAAGCTATCTTTCTATGAGTTTAATGTTTTATTGCAATAGATAGAACTTTCAAATATGTTGAACAGTAGTAATGTCAGACATCATATTCTGGTTGCTGATTTTAAGAGAATTGTATCCACTTTTTAAACACATATTTTTGAGGTCCAGCTAGTGTTTTGAGGACCTGTGTTTGAGGGTCTAGCAGACGTACCAGGCGGTGTTTTGGGACCTGGGAATAAAGTGGTGAACAAGACAGACGGGCTTCCTCTGTTGTAAAGGGCAATTTTTACTGAGGGGGAGAGAGTCAACAGGGAGATAAAGAAATGGACAAGATAACTGTAGACAAGATAATTGTGATAAGAGGTGTGGAGAAATAAAATGAAGCTGAGAGAGTGAGATAGAGGGTGATTGAGGAGCAGTGCTGTGGTTTCAATGGCCAGGAGATGGCTTCCTGAAGAGGTGACGCCTTAGGGGGATGAGACAAAGATGCGGAACAGTAATGATCAGGAGGGATAGGAGCGAATGAATAGTCAATTCAGAAGCCCTAAGGCTCACAGTATCCGACAAGCAGGAGGATGATGGCTGTGTCTGTAATCTAGTGAATAAGGGAAGGGGAAAGAGGAACAACAGTAGAAGAGGGTGGGAACTTTGGCTGGAGTAACGTTGTGTAAGCTTCACAGGCCAAGGGAAGGATTTCAGATTTTATTTAGAGCACAAGTCAAGTTATTTGATATGGTTTACATTTTTTAAAAAGTCACTCTTGCTGTTGTATGAAAAATGGATAAAAAAAGGATAAGAGGGAAGCAGAGAGGACATTTATCAGTCTGTTGGGATGTCCAGGTGAAAGATGATGGTACTTTGGACAAACAAGCTAGCAATGGGCATGAAAAAAGTGGATGGATTCTGGATACATTTTGAAGGTAGAGCTGTCACAATTTACTGATTGTTTTGCTATTGGGGTAAGAGATAAAGAAAAATCAAGGACAATTGCTATGGGTTGACTTCTGGAAGGATAAAGAAATACTGGACTAAGATGGGGAAGATTTGGGGAAGAACAGGTCTGGTGCAGCAGGGTGCAGCTGTGAAGAGTTTTGGTTCTTTCTAGGTTAAGACATCTATTTGATATCTCAGTATATTATGGAGCAGATACTTGTGTATAGAGTCTGGACTTCAGGGGAGAATTTAGAACTGGAGATAGAAATACCTTTACTGCCTCTTGTGTTTCACCATTAAGAATGAGGGTAGTTAATAGCTAAGTCATTGAGTTATTATTATATATGTAGAAAAAATAGTTTCTGGCCATTTTGTATTTTTTTCACTATACTGCTGAATCTGAACATAAAATTACTTCTGGCTTGTAGAATTTCCTTGAACAAATAATTATGATGGTTTAATTACAAGTACAAAATGGACGGCATGTATAAGCACAAAGCCATGTGTCAAACATCAGAAGATTAAGGAAGTCAATCAAGGCAAGTGAAAGACCTATGCTTCCGATTCATAAGTAAAATACAACATTATTTGAATTCGTGAACTATGTTCTGAGCTTCACTGCTAATAATATATCGAACGTAAAATTTTCATCAAGATTCTTTAGTATGTAAAAAATAGTGTTTCTAACTAATTTTTAAAAACTTTTTGTAAGAAAATTGTTGTGATAATTGTCCTCTCTTTTATTAAATAATGCTAGTAAAAAAGTATTAATCTTTAATGATTCCAAATTTTGTCCTGTTACCTTTCAAAAAATACCCAATAACTAAGCTGTTTAAATATATTATTCTGTTGTTATTTTTAAATGTGAAATATTTCAAATGTAAACTTATAGACAGGATATAATAGATACTTAGGTACCTACTACTTCAGTTGAAAAATTTCTTAACATCTTACCATATTTGTCTCAGATATTTTTCACCCGAAGAAATAAGAATTTTCAGGTGCATTTTGTTTACATTTATATATGATGCATGATAGGGGTATTTTTTAAATATGAATATAATTATTCCAATGCAATGTATGTTTGCTGCATGCCAAGTTTCTATATATGTATGTGTCTGCTTCAGTCCTCTCTGCTTCCTCCCATTAGTCAATTTGTCTACTTCTATCATGATATAATACTCTAAATTTCCACAGCATTACGTTAGTTCTAGGGCAAGTATTCCTTCATTCTTTTTCTTCTTCAAAATAATCTCCTCTATTCTTGGCCTTTAATAGTTCCACATGGACTTTAGAATTAGCTTAAGTTCCATGATGAATTGTGTTGTATTTTGATTTAAATTGAATTTTTTAGAGAATAATTTGGGGAAAATTGCCTCTTTTTTGTTAATACATTTCTCATTCACTAATATAATATATCTCTCCATTTATTCTGTTTTTTAAAATGTGTTTAACAATATTTCACATTTCTGTTGGCTTTCCTTAGGAATATTATATTCTGTTGTTGTTATTGTGATAGTTGCTTTATTATTGTATTTATTACATTTTTAACTGTTTTCTGCAGGTGTGTAAAACCCTATTGACATTTGTTTATTGGTTTTGGGTCCAATAAACAATGTTGCTGAACTCTCTTAAATTGATAGTTCATATGCAAAGTCACTTGGATTTTCTATGTACACAATCATATGATCTCCAAATAATGAAAATGTTGCCTGTCTCCTTCCAGACCTTATCTAATATAGTCTATATTTTTGCCTTATTTCGTTGGCTACAACTCATATATACAAATACAAATATATGTATTTCAAAAATTACAGTGGTTGGAATGAGATTACTAAAGGGGGAAGGTAGAAAGAGAGGAGGAAAGACCTGAGGACAGAACTCTGACGAATGCTTATATTTAGGGAGTCCAAAGATGAGCCAGGGAAGGAGGGCAAAAGCAATCAAAACCAAAAATAAATCTGGATATTACAGTGTCACAGAACCAGAGGAAGACTTTCAAGAAGAAAGCTGTTGTAAGCAATATCAAAAGTTGCAAAGAGGCAATCATTTCTCAGAAAAGTCCACTGAATTTTGTAATCCTTGCTGAACGTGGAGAAACTAGTTTCAGAAGAATGGCTAGGATGAAGTTAGCTTCCAATAGCAAAAGAACGAAAAAAATAGTGATGAGTTAAAAGTTGGGGAGAGAAACCTATTCTTTCAAATAGTTCAGAGGAAAAGAAAGAAATGAAATGAAGTAGTGGCTTAAGGGATTATATGGTTGAGGGAGAATTTTCTGGTTTTAAAGACTAGGGAAGACAGAATTTATTTTAGGCCAAAAGGAAGTTGCCATTGGTGATAGAATGATTGAAGAGCAAGATCAAGTTCCAAAAGAAGATAAAGATGGAAGGAAAACATTGGACAAGGAGTTAAGTCTGACAAAAAAATGGAAAATATCTCTCCCAAATAGTAGTGTGAAGGAAGAAAGAGAGAGTAAAGATAAATAAATGGTAAGAGGAATTGAGGAAACGCATTTGACAGGCTCAAGAATGATTGCTGGGGTTAGTGTGAATAACTGAGAGCACTGTTTTCAATACCATCCTTCAACCTAGCTCCATTGGTCTTAAGCTCAAGAGAGGCTATGATAAAAGGCCAGGTACTAAACAAAACGTCAGTTTCCTGAGCATCTCCCTAGGACTTTGAGATCGCAAGATGGCACTGGTGGGTTCAGCAACAGAGGCCCAATGAATTTACAAACCCAAAAGTCTGAAGTGGCAAGGGACAAACACACTGCAAATGCATTTTCCATACAAAAACATTCAAGTTCAACCACTTTAAAATATGTGGCTAAAAAGCAACAAGAAACAAAAGAACACCACCAACAACAAATCTTTGACCTGGGCTTAATCCATAAGCCACCAATTTGGAGCCACTCGTTTGGAAGGAAAGGTGACTGTGGCTCAACCACAGAAACTTAGCAGCAGCAATCAGCTTTGGCTTGATGTACCTGTAGCTTTATATGGAATTCCTTCGCTACCATCTCCCCTCAGTTCTCACCAGCCAAAGACTGGACAAGCAGGTGCCAGCATGATTGATTGAATCAGAGTTAATTTTAGTATTCTCAGGGCCAGGCTATATGAGGGGAAAAGGGAGGCTTGTCAGCAGGTTGCAGTGGGTTAAAACAAGAATTCTTCCAGGGCAACATTAATGGCTAAAGAGCAACCAATATCAGGCTATCCATATAGAGGAGTTAGGCAGAGCAGAATAATACTTATGCCGCCATGGTTGGACATTGAGGGAGCCAGATCAGAGAAACAGTACAGAGCTCAGGATGGGAGGTATTCCATAAGGAATTATGGACATGGCTGGGACCTAGCTAAGGCAATTTAGAGGACATCAGTCCACTTTATGCATCTTTAAGGTGGAGCTGCTGGGGGAAGATAACTTTCTCCAACATCTCAGATCAAGGTCATTCCTGTCTTTGAACAGGCTCTAGAAGCTTGACAGCAGATGTCTCTGCTGAAAGCTAATCAGAGGAGGAGGGAAATTCTGCTCAACAGGGTGGCACTAGTGTGTAAACACCTGAAGGATTCTCAGATGTAGCAGAGACGAAATTTGAGAGGGCTGTAGACCACATAAATAAGTAGGAACAGGTGGAGAGCGGTGCTATTATGTTTCCTGTTTAGCTCCTGGAAGCTGTGCTCTAAGGAAGTATCGTTACATTTCAACAGGGATTAGAAATTGCAAGTTTAGGAGGTGGCCATGAATGGAGGATTTGTTACAGTAGGAGGAAATTGTGAAATAGGCAGAATTTAACTATTGGGGGAAGTTGAGCTAATCGGGCCTGAGGAGCAGGTATAGTATTAGAAGCATTTTTTATCTCTAAAAATCTAGCTTGTTGGGTAATTCACAATTTGGAGAGTGGGGGTTATGTTGTAGTTTTTTTAACATTATATTAAGGACAGGGTTAGCTTACTTCATTGTGGCTAATAATTATTATTGAACAATCTGGGGAAGTCATTTGATTTGAATTTTCAAAGTTACTGAATAAATATTGACATTAAATTACTACTTCTATCTGTGGAATCAGTCTACTTGGCCCAAGCAACCATAAGGCATGTCCCTTGACTATTTCAGTTTTCACTGTAGACAGATGGTTGATTGCATTTGCTTTGGAATTGGCCAGGTTTGGTTTGAATACTAGCCCTGCAAGGTATTAGCTTATAATTTTGAGCTAGTGAGTCACTTAACCTCTTGGAACTTTAATCTCCTCTTTGGTCAAAGAATAATATTAATACCTATAACAGTCACTGCCAAAATAACATTAAATGAGATGATGTATATAAAGTGGTTGAAACACTAGGTATTTGGTTATTAATGCATATTCATACTATTAATATCATTATTACTGAATGCTATTTTTGCCAAACGTGTTTAAAATATACGATGCTTAAAGTCAAATATAAAGAATGTCAAGGGCTACACCATTTACGCTACATTGGTTAATGGGTCATATGGTCACTGTATGTTTTGAGTTGTTCTCGTTTTGGAACTAATTCATACTGGAATTGAATTGAAGTCTTGGTGTCATAAATTGGGCAATGTATCCTAGGCTCTAAAGAGGCTTCAGCAGAATGCACAGTTCATCATATCTAGCTATTATGATATAGAAAAGAGAAGTATTATGGTGAAGCATTGTGTTAAAAATAGTAGTGCTCACTGAACACTCCATCTGCCTCTCACCAACCTTGCAATGAGACAGGGCCATATCAGTAATTCCAGCAAATATCCTATGGTTAGAACTGATTTCTGCATCAAAGTATGCAAAAGCAATCTGCAAAGCTCTATTTGTCTCTTTCCTTATCCTAGTGACCAGGGACATTTTAGTGTCCCGCAAACCTGAGTGCCTCAGATCAACCTGAGTGCCTCAGTGACTATGTGACATGAGCTTCCCTGCAGGCTCATGTTGCATACATTGCAAGACCAAGAAAAAACATCCGTGGTGTGAAGCCATTGAGATTTTTGAGAGCGAATTGTTTGTGCAGCATATCCGGCCTCTGTCCTGGCTTATTATACACACACACATAATTTATTTTATATGTAAACATTATATACATAAATTTATGAAATTTAATTATGTATAATAAATATATATACAATTTATTATAAAAGTTCTTTTGCATGCAAAGATATATTTTTCCTAATGCTTAAAAATTTATAGACTCAAAATATAGGGTACACCCAGAATACTTTATCTACCTGCTTATCTCATGCATTACACATATATTATAATAAATTATGTTATATTATATATAAATATATGTAAATTTATTATATATAGTTATATATTATATAAAAATATTTTTATGTATGCAAATTTATTATATATTATATTACTATATAGTTGTATATTATATAACTATATAAATTAATTTTATATATATAATTTATTATAAGTATAGATATAAAAAGTATGTGTCTATGTATAATGAGTGAGATAAGCAGCTATATAAAATATTTTGGATGTGCCCTATACTTTGAGTCTATAAATTTTTAATGAATGGGAAAATAGTATGTTTGAATGAAAAACATTTTCATAATTTTATTCATTCAAAAATATTTGTTGAGAACGTACTATGTGTCAGGTTGGGGAAATAGAAAAATAGATAAAAATCAATGCTCTCAGGGAGCTTATATTTTGAGAGAGGACATAGATAATAAACATAATTTTAAAAGCAAATTATATACCATTTAGAAGGTGAAAATTGCTATGAAGAAACCTAAGGACGGGTAAGGGCAATAGTGAGTGCTGAGGGAGTGAGGGCTGTCTTGATATATTACATAGTGTGGACAGGGTAGGATCACTATGATGATGACACTGAGGAAAAAACTAGAGAGAGAAGGAGGTAAAGAAGGAGCCAAAAGAGATTTGGGGGGAGGTTATTGCACTAATTCAGACAAGAGATGATAGTAGCTCTGCCCAGAGAGGTGGCACTGGAGGTGGTAAGAGGCAGTTGGATTCTGGATATACTCTAAAGGTCATCATTCTATAAAAGGCGTATAAGGCCAAGAGACTGAACAAGATCACCAAGGAAGTGAGATTAGATACATAAGAGAAGTTCAAGGACAGAGCCATAGCCACTTCAATGTTAAGATGTCTGAAAGAGGAGCAATCACAAAGGAAGCTGAGAAGGAAGGGGCTGTTAGGTAGGAGGAAAGTGGAAGTGGATGACGAGCTTGAAGCCAAGTGAAGAAAGTATTTTCGGAAAAAATAAGTGATTTACTATGTCAAATGCTTTGGGTCAAATACGACGGCATTAAAAGTCCACCATTGAATTTAACATCGTGAGAGTGTTGGTGAACTTGAAAAAAACAGTTTTAGGGGTGGAAAGCAACTGGAGACAGTATAGACGTAGAGACAGTTCTTAGAGTGGGGGCGGAGACATGGGCTATAGCAGTTTGGGAAAGTGGGATGAAGAGATTTGTTTTTTTTTAAAGACAAAAGAACTTGCATGGAAATGAACTGATGGAAATGATCCAGTAGAGAAGATAAAGTTAAGAACAGTATGGGAGAGTGATGTCAGCAGAGTGAGTTGTTCCCTTAGCCTCTCCCCTCTATGTTACAACTAAACAGACATCCATCAACCAACAGAGGATTCCCTACACAACACAGCAGGATGCCTGAGAGATGCACACAGCTGTACATCTGAAGGCAGGTGGATTAGATCCCTGGGAAGCAGTGGAACTAGGTGAGCAGATACTTTCCCCTCCCTGGTGGCAGCGATCCAGGTCACGGATCCTCACACAGTGGCCAGCGTGACCGTGAGTGGAGCTGGGGCAGTCCGGCCCACACATGAACACTTTTGGAGTGGAAGCCTGGCTCGCAGGAGCATCCACCTATGAGGCAGCCCCACCTGTGCAAACGCCCCCCACAGAGCGGCAGTGGCTTAGCCCGTATGAGGGCACCCTGCCCACCAAGTGCAGCAGCCAGCCCCATGCAAAGGTGCCCCTCCCATGCAAGCACAACCCACCTGTCGAGCACAGCAGCCTGATTTGACTGCCCTCTGGGCACAGCAGGCTGGCCCATGCAAAGGCACCGCACCTGCACAAATGCTCCCCACTGAGTGTCAGTAGCTTAGCCCCTCCCATCTACTGCAGCAGGTACGCCAGACCTGCCTACGGAGCACAGTGGCCCCACCTTCAAGAGCGCAAGTGGCAGAGCAGCTGCAACCAGCCCATGCCAATGCAGAGCGGCCTGACCAGCACAACTACCAGCAGATGGAGCAGGGTCAGAAAACACAGTCCTTGGCCCCCAATGGTGGCAGGTGAAATATGTGACCTGATACTACCACAAATGCGCCAGCAGAGGATCAATTCATCAAATACCGTGAAGAACTAGAATAACACTGCAGAGCAGAAGGAAAATGACATCTCCAGACACCAAACGTGAAGTCGCAAAAGACTACAATCTAAATGACAGGGAATTCAAAATAGCTGTCATAAAGAAACTCAATGAGTTACAAGAAAATATGGAAAGACAGTTCAAGGCTCAGGAATAAAATTAATGAACAGAAGAAATACTTCACCAAAGAGACTGAAGCCCTTAAAAAAAGCTATACAGATATTCTGGATATGAAGAACACAATTAATGAGATAAAAAATAATGTAGAATCCATAAAAAATAGAGCAGACCCTATGGGTGACAGAATTAGTGAATTAGAAGATAGAAATTTGAAATACTTTAGGTGGAGGAGGAGAGAGAATTAAGATTTTAATAAAATGAAGAAATTCTTCAAGAAATATCCAACTCAATTAGGAAAAGTAACACAGGGATTATAGATATCCCAGAGGGCAAAGAGATGGAGAAAGGAGCAGAGAGCAGAAAGCTTGTTCAAAGAAATAATAGCCAAGAACTTCCCAAACCTGGGAAAGGAACTAGACTTACAAGTACATAAAGCCAATAGATCTCCTAATTACATCAAAGCAAAAAGACCTTATCCAAGGCAAATAATAGCAAACCTGGCAAACCTCAACAAAATATTAACAAATTGAATACTGCAGTACATTAAAAGGATCATACACCCTAATCAAGTGGGATGTATTCCAGGGATGCAGGGATGGTTCAACATCCACAAATCCATCAAAGTGATATACCACATTAACAAAATGAGGAATAAAAATCACATGATCATCTCAATAGATGCAGAGACAGCATTTGACAAGATTTAACATCCATTTATGATAAAAACTCTCAATAAAATGGGTATAGAAGGAAAGTACCTCAACATAATAAAGGCCACATATGACAGACCCATAGCCAACATCATACTTAACAGTGAAAAAGTGAAAGCCATCCCTCTGAGAACAGGAACAACACAAGGGTGCCCACTCTTGCCACTCTTATTCAACATAGTGCTGGAGGTTTTGACCAGAGCAATTAGGCAAGAAAAAGAAATAAAAGGTATCCAAACTGGAAAGGAAGAAGAAAAATTCTCACTGTTTGCAGATGACATGATTCTATATATAGAAAACCCTAAAGAATCCATCAAAAAACTAGTAGAAATAATCAACAACTACAGCAAACTTGCAGGGTACAAAATCAACATACAAAAATCAGTTGCATTTCTATACACTAATAATGATCTAGCAGAAATAGAAGTCAAGATTACAATCCCATTTACAATCTCAACAAAAAGAATAAAATATCTAGGAATAAATTTAACCAAAGAGGTCAAAGACTTATACACTGAAAACTGTAAGACATTATTGAAGAAGACATAAAAAAATGGAAACATATTCCGTGCTCATAGATTGGAAGAATAAACATAGTTAAAATGTCCATATTACCTAAAGCAACCTACAGAGTCAATGCAATCCCAAGCAGAATCCCAATGATATTCTTCACAGAAATAGAAAAAAGAATCCTAAAATGTATATGGAACAACAAAAGACCCTGAATAGCTAAAGCAATCTTGAGAAAAAAGAACAAAGCTGGAGGCATCACAATCCCTGACTTCAAAATATACTACAAAGCTATAGTAATCAAAACAGTATAGTACTGGGAGAAAAATAGGTACACAGATCAATGGAACAGAATTGAAACCCAAGAAATAAAACCACACATCTATGGACAGCTAATCTTCAACCTAGGAGCCAAGAACATACAATGGAGAATGGAAAGTCTCTTCAATAAATCATGTCTGGAAAACTGGACAGCCACATGCAAAAGAATGAAAGTAGACCATTATCATACACTACACACAAAAATTAACTCCAAATGGACTAAAGACTTGAAGGTAAGACGTGAAACCATAAAACTCCTTGAAGAAAATATAGGCTGTATTCTCTTTGACATCAGTCTTTGCAGAAGCTTTTCAAATACCATGTCTACTCAAGCAAGGGAAACAAAAGCAAAAATAAACAAATGGGACTACATCAGACTAAAAATCTTCTGCAAGGCAAAGGAAACCATGAACAAAATGAAAAGACAACCCACCAACTGGGAGAAAATATTTGCAAATCATATATCTGACAAGGGGCTAATTTAAAGAACTCATACAACTCAACAACAAAAAAAACAAAGAACCAAATCAAAGAATGGGCAGAGGATATTAACAGACATTTTTTCGAAAAAAGATATACAGATGGCCAACAGGCACATGAAAAGATATTCAACATCATAATTATTAGGGAAAAGCAAATCAAAACTACAGCGAGATATCATCAGAATGGCTATAATTAACAAGACAAAAATAACAAATGTTTGAGAGGATGTGGAGAAAAGGGAACCCTCATATTCTGCTGGTGGGAATGCAAACTAGTGAAGCCACTACCAAAAACAGTATGGAGATTTCTCAAAAAAATTAAAATTAGAAATACTATACAATCCAGCTATCCCACTACTGGGTATTTATCCAAAGAACATGAAATTAACAATTCAAAGAAATTTGTGCATCCCTATGTTCATTGCAGCATTATTCACAATAGCCAAGGCATGGAAGCAACCCAAGTGCCCATTAACTGATGAATGGATAAAGAAATGTAGTATATATATGCAATGGAATACTACTCAGCCATAAAAAAAAAATTGTGCCATTTGCAACAACATGGATGGACATTGAAGGTATGATGTTAAGCGAAATAAGCCAGGGAAAGACAAAACACCATATATTTCACTCACATGTGGAAGATAAACAAACACATGGATAAGCAGAACAGGTTAGTGGTTACCAGAGGGGAAGGAGATGGAGGGGTGGGCAAAAGGGTAAAGGGGTACATACGTATGGTGATGGATAGAAACTAAACTATTGGGGTGAGTACGATGCAGTCTATATAGAAACTGATATATAATAATGTATACCTGAAATTACACAATATTATAAACCAATATGACCTCAATAAAATAATTTTTTTAAAAAAAAGCAATATAGGACAAAGCCATGTTCTTGGGCACACAAGAGGGGTGGGTCCTGGTGCTCCAGAGGAGAGACAGATTAGCCTTCAGAGTTTAGCCTTCTTATCTATAATAAGAAGGAAGGAAGGGTATATGGGTACGGATACTCATATACTGGTGGAGAAACACTTCATTGGTTGAGAGACTCCTCATTTTATGAGTATTCACACTAGTGTTCTTTTTAGTAGGAGCTTTATTTTTAAAATATGATTTGATTTACACAAATGAACAGAAAGATGAATTTTAGGTATAGTGAAATTAGCTACCTATAGCTAAGGAATTTTAAAGACAAATGTCGTGGGGGCCGGCCCGTGGCTTAGCGGTTAAGTGCACGCGCTCTGCTACTGGCAGCCAGGGTTCGGATCCCTGGCGTGCTCTGAAGTACTGCTTCTCCGGCCATGCTGAGGCCGCGTCCCACATACAGCAACTAGAAGGATGTGCAACTATGACATACGACTATCTACTGGGGATTTGGGGGAAAAAAAAGGAGGAGGATTGGCAATAGATGTTGGCTCAGAGCAGGTCTTCCTCAGCAAAAAGAGGAGGATTAGCATGGATGTTAGCTCAGGGTTGATCTTCCTCATAAACACACACAAAAAGACAAATGTCATGGAATTTTAGAGCTTAACGTTAGAGTGCTATCTTCTTTTGAGAAAGGAAAAAAATTCACCGGGATTAACACTATTAGTGATATTTCTTCCACGAGTAGCCATGAGACACTAGGAAAGTTCTAGCTAAGTGTTTGCTATACAGATCAGGGTTTGGTAAACTACAGCCTTCTGGTCAAATTGGCCTGCTATCTGTTTATCTAAATAAGAGTTTATGGGAACACAGTCGTGTCCACTCATTTACTGCTTTCTGTGGCTACTTTCATGCTGCAAAGGCAAAATTGAGTGTGACAGAGACCACATTGCTCGCAAAGCCAAGAGTATTAAGTATTGGTCCTTCACAATACTTAATATTTAGTCAGGGGTTTGTGGACCCCTGACTAAAAACTATTGACTCCATTGAGGCTGAACCTTGAAATTTTAGATGAAAATAATAAATTTCTATAGAAACAAAATTTTTAATTAAAAATAACTGTCACTAAACATTTCTTATAACACAACATTAAAATAATGTTATTGTGAATGTCTTCTGTTGTTTCAAACAATTACACTTAACTTTTTAACTTAATGACTGTAGCCTTTTGTTATTTTGTTACTGAGGCTGGTAGTGGTAGTGGTAGAGTATGTGTGTGTGTTTACTTTAAATTTTTTTGTTATTTTTGCTTTATTTGTTTTGGCGATTTGGCACTGAGATGCCATAGCTGGAATGAAAAGCTCTGGGTGCAAAATAAAAATATTATCCAGATGGTGTTGTAGCAAGGAATAATGACACATTACTCTTTCTTTAGTTTTCTTTAATTTTAAAAAAATTTTAATAGACTTTATTTTTCAGAACAGTTATAGGTTCATAGCAAAACTGGGTGAAAAATACAGAGTTCCCATCTAACCCCTGCCCCCTCCCCACATGTTCAACCTCTCCCACTAACAACGTTCCCCCACCAGAGTGGTATACTAGTTACAATTGATGAACCTATATTGACACATCATTATCACCCAAAGTCCACGGTATATATGAGGATACATTCTAAGGGTTGTATATTCTATGAGTTTTAACTTATGTGTAATGACATGTTTCCACTATTGTGGTATCATAAAAAATAGTTCCCTGCTCTGCCTATTCACCCCTCCTTCCCCCAATCCCCTGGCAAACACTGATCTTTTTACCATATCCAGGGGACATCTTGGATGTCCCTTGGTTGCTTCCAAGTTTTGGCAATTATGAATAAAGCTGCTATAAACATCCATGTGCAGGTTTTTGTGTGGACATAAGTTCTCAACTTCTTTGAGTAAATATTAATGGGAATAACTGCTAGATCGTAGGGTAAGAGTATGTCTAGTTTTGTAAGAAACTGCCAAACTATCTTCCAAAGGGGTTGTCCTATTTTGCATTCCCACTAGCACTGAATAAAAATTCCTGTTGCTGCTCATCCTTGTCAGCATTTGGCTTTGTCAGTGTGTTGGATTTTGGCCCTTTTTAATAGGTGTATAGTGGTATCTCACTGTTGTTCTAATTTTTAATTTCCTAATGACATATGACTTTGAACATCTTTTTCATATGTTTATTTGGCATTCGTATATCTCCTTTAGCGAGGCGTTTGTTCAGGTCTTTTGTCCGTTTTTTAGTCAAGTTGTTCATTTTTTTACTGTTGAGTGTTAAGAGTTTTTGTATGTTTTGGTTAATAGTCTTTTATCAGATGTGTCTTTTCCAAATATTTTCTCCCTGTCTGTAGCTTGTCTTCTCATCCTCTTAACACTGTCTTTCACAGAGCAGAAGTCTTTAATTTAATGAAGTCCAGCTTATCAATTCTTTCTTTCATGGATTGTGCCTTTGGTGTTGTATCTAAAAAGTCATCACCATAACCAAGGTCATCTAGATTTACTTTAAGGTTACCTTCTAGGAGTTTTATAGTTTTGCACTTTACATTTAGGTCTAATATCTATTTTGAGTTAATTTTTGTGAAGGATTTAACATCTGTGTCTAGATTCATTTTCTTGTATGTAGATGTCTGGTTGTCCTAGAACCATTTATTGAAAAGGCTCTCTTTTCTCCATTGTATTGCATCGCCCCTTTATCAAAGATTAACTGACTATATTTGTGTGAGTCTATTTCTGTACTCTCCGTTCTGTTCCATGGAGCATCTTTGACAACATCACACTGTCTTGATTACTATAGCTTTATAGTAAGTATTGAAGTTGGGTAGTATCAGTCTTCCAACTTTGTTTTTCAATATTGAATTGGCTATTCTGGGTCTCTTGCCTCTCCCTATAAACCTTCAATCAGTTTGTTGATATTCACAAAATAACTTGCTACAAGTTTGATTGGGATTGTGTTGAATCTATAGATCATGTTGGGAAGAACTGACAGGACAATTCTGAGTCATCCTACCCATGAATATAGACTATCTTTCCATTTATTTAGTTGGTCTTTGATTTCTTTCATCTGAGTTTTGTAGTTTTCTTCACATAGATCTTGTACATATTTTGGTACATTTATATCTAAGTTTTTCATGTTTTGGGTGCTAATGTAAATAGTAATGTGCTTAATTTAAGTTCCACTTGCCATTGCTGTTATATAAGAAAGTGATTGGCTTTTTTTATATTAAATTGTGTCCTGGTACCTTGCTATAAGCACTTGTTAGTTTCAGGAGTTTTTTCCTTCTCAACCTGTATACCTTTTATTTCATTTTCTTTTCTTACTGCATTAGCTAAGACTTCCAGTAGTGATAAGAGAGGACATTGTTGCTTTGTTCCTGATCTGAGTGGGAGAGTTTGAGTTTCTCACCATTAAGTCTGCTGTTATCTGTGGATTTTTTGTAGAAGTTATTTATCAAGTTGAGAAAGTTTCCCTCCACTCCTAGTTTGCTGAAAGTTGTTTTCATAAATAGGTGTTGGATTTTGTCAAGTGCTTTTTTTGCATCTAGTGATATAATCGTGTGATTTTTCTTTTTAAGTCTGTTGATGTGATGGATTACATTAATGGATTTTTGAATGTTGAACTAATCTTGCATACTTGGGATAAATCCCACTTGGTTGTGATGTGTAATTATTTTTATACTTTTTTGGATTCTACTTGCTAATATTTTGTTGAGGAATTTTGCATCTATGTTCATGAGACTTATTGGTCTGTAGTGTTCTTTTCTTGTAATATCTTTGTCTGGTTTTGTTATTAGGGTAATGCTGGCCTCATAGAATGAGTTAGGAAGTATTCCCTCTGCTCTCATCTTTTGGAAGAGATTGTAGAGAATTGGTATAATTTTTCCTTAAATATTGTATAGAATTCACCATGGAACCCATCTGGGCCTGGTGCTTTCTATTTTGGAAGGTTATCAATTATTGATTCAATTTTTAAAATAGACATAGGCTTATTCAGATTGCCCATTTCTTCTTTTGACAATTTTGGTAGATTGTGTCTTTCAAGGAATTAGTCCCTTTCTTCTAGGTTATCAACTTTGTGGGCATAGAGTTCTTCATAGTACTTTTTTTCTCCTTTCAATGTCCCTGGGATCTGTAGCGATGTCTCCTCTTTCATTTCTGATGTCAGTGATTTGTGTACTCTCTTTTTTTCCTTTGTCTGGCTAGAGGTTTATTGATTTTATTGACGTTTTAAAAGAATCAGCTTTTGGTTTTATTGATTTTCTCCACTAATTCCCCATTTTCAATTTCATTCACTTTTCTCTAATTCTTATTATTTCTTTCTCCCTTCCTCCCTCCCTCCCTTCCTTCCTTCCTTTCTTTTTTTCCTTCTCTCTTTCTGTTTCTTACTTTGGATTTAATTTGCTCTTCTTTTTCTAGTTTCCTAAGTTGCAAGCTTAGATTACTGATTTTTTGTATTTTTTCTTTTTGATATATGCAATAAATTTCCCTCTAAGCACTGCTTTCACTCCATCTCACAAATTTTGGTAAGTTTTATTTTCATTTTCATTTAGTTCAAAATATTTTTTAGTTTGCTTGAGAGTTCTACTTTGACCCATGTGTTATTTGGAAGTGTACTTTTTAATCTCCAACTATTTGGGGATTTTCCAGCTATTTTTCTGTTATTGATTTCTAGTTGAATTCCATTGTTGTCTGAAAGCAGACATTGTATGATTTCTTTTCTTTTAAATTTGTTAGGATGTGTTTTATGTCCCAGAATGTAGTCTATCTTGGTGAATGTTTCATGTGAGCTTGAGAAGAATGTGTATTCTGCTGTTGTTGGATAAATTAGTTTACAGATTTCAATTATATCCACTTGACTGGTGGTGCTTTTGAGTTAAACTATGTCCTTACTGATTTTCCCCTTGCTGGATTTGTCCATTTCTGATATAAGGTTTTTATTTTTTTAAAAAAATTAAAGTAATTTTACTTTTTTCCAGTTTAGGAAAGTATGATATGTTTATTTTTATGATATTCAGCTAATGTTTGTTGAGCACTTATCATATTCTAACAACTAGGGATAAATTTATGAGCAAAAACAGAAAAAGAATTCCTTGCTCTTGAGGAGATATGTCTGATCAAATATGCATACAATATTAAATCTAGAATTAGAATCCACATCTCTCTGCATACAGTCCAGAAATCTTTAAATTACCAGCTCTCATGAACATTTAGCCAAGCTAATTTTCTGAAAATCATGTGAATAATACTAGTCTTGAGATATATGAGATACTGGCCAGACTGGACAATTTTTCAAGGAATCCTTTTTAGAAACTGGATCTCTCTGGGAAGAAATATATCTTTTCTAAGGCATCATTTCCATCGCTCTCAGACCCACTCTGATTATGGCCTTTTGAGCATGGAAGTTTCTGGAATGTCAGTTCTATAGATGTTTATGCAGCATAAGATGCATTGTAACGTGTAAGTTCTCCCCTTCCCCCAAAAGTTATCAAGAGTAATGTGACTTGTTACATGGGACAAAAAGAACCTGGTCTTTCTTCATCTCATATTTGCTCTTTTTTTGTAATGGAAAAGTTACTCAGCTCCACAGTTGAGCACTGGGCTGCTAAACTGGAAGAAGATAATCATGTTCGTTACACATTCTTTAGAGGAGGAAAACAGAGCCAGCCTGGAAGTCAGTCTCCATTTTCAGGTAAATGCAATTTCTTCTTTTTTTCATCCTCTTCTTTAGCATTACAAGGTCAGACTGTGGAGACTGCCTATTGCCTGATTAGCAACATTAGCTTCTGAATCCTAGGAAAAAAATGTATTAGGGCTTAAAGTTATTCTTGGATGTGCCTTCAAAGACCCAATCATTGCATCCTAGAAGGAAAGGGGAACCAGGGAGCTGGGGCTAATTAGATAACTGTTCATTATAACAGATTAGCCTAATTGGCCCCCAGAAGATGAAAAGAAGTCCACACACTATCGTAATAGGAATTTTTGACTAAGGGAAGAATTCGGAAGAGGTAATCTCCAATGAATCATCAGCTATGGCATCAGCTATGGAAACAGAAGTCCTCTCTCTCGGAAACATCATACTTGTTTTGGAAAAAACAAACAAAAGTGAGGGATTAAGCAATAAACAAGTCAGTAAAGGATTAGTTTTAAAAACGTTTTCCACTTGCCAGCCATGTCAAAAGTATAAATTTTAACCTCGTGTTTTTATATTATTTTCCTTATTTTGACAAATTAAAAATCATTTAAATTTTGCCATTTGTCCTGGTGGATTGCATAGTTAACCATCAGTGTACCAAAGATCTAAAAACAATGTCAGGCATGGAAGACAATGTTCTGTTCCCTATATAGACTTGTGGAAGGATACACAAGGAATGTCAAAATCATCTTCCCAGAATCTGTCCGCAAAGATTGGGTGCAACCCAGTTTCTCTCAGAAGCTATTTAAGACCATTATTCACATTTTTTAAAATTCATTTTGAATTAATTTATAGCTGCTGACAGTGCTGCCTCTTGAAGGTAATAAGCTCTCCAAATTTTGTTATATGTTATATGAAGCAGAATGTGCTTTTAGTGGTCCAAATCTTTATCATTCAGATTTCAATGTTAAATCTTATTTAATTATTTAAGTGTTTGGTAAGTGTTCTTTACCCAAGTCATTCAAAGTGTTATATATTTAGTTTCCCCTTCTTATTCTCTGACTTCCAAGGTTTTTGATGTAGGGAAACAGGAATATTCTTACCAATATTGAGTAAAATGTAAAATAATTCATCTTCTTGGGAGGGGGTCAGTTTAGAATTATCTACCAAAATTTAACATGTACACAGCATCCATTGACCCCAAGACTACAGCTCTAAGCATTTCTCTTACATAAATATTCATACCCATGTGCCAAGAGACATATACATATATACATACACAAAAGAATGCTCATTCCAATATTTCTGTGCTGATATAGATAAGCAGCTGTACAAAAATCTCAAAAAATAGTGTTAGGTAAAAAAACAAAGCAAGTTATATAAGAATACCATAGATATATACAAGAACATTTAAAATATAGGAAATATATGTGTACGTTTATATTAATAATTTATGAAATCTTTTGGGATTGGGGCTGGGAGTCAAGAAGACATTTTATATTTTAAAGTCTTATATTTTTATTTTTTCACTGTGCACATATTATTTTTACAATAAATTGCTGCATTTCATCAAATCTACGACACTAGTACTCCTTGACTCTATCAGAGAATATCAGCAGAAATTTCTTAACCATGTCAGGACTGCCACCTATCCAAGTGTGCATATTAGGCTCCATTGATTGTCTGGTACACCCCAGGTTACTTTAATTGAAAATGAATTGTTAAAACGTTCATGCAGATTGTCAAGAACACCAAGAAATTATAAATTAAAACTATGCCAAACAATTCTCAGGATAAATATAAATCCCAAATAATGATGAAAAATACCCAAACTCATAACTTAAAATTTAAACCACTGGGAGATTTTATTTTTGACCCATAAAATTGACAAATAGAAAATATATGTTAAATATTATAATATTTAATATTTTAATGCCCTGTTGGATATGCAAATTATCACAACATTCTTGAGGACCATTTGGTGAGATTGTAAATATCATCAACCCAGTGAATTCCAGGAAAAACCAAAAAGGCACACAAAATACATGTACAAGAATGTTGATCATATTTTTATTTGAAAGAAATGATCAAATTTTAGTATATTTATAATAGAATTGTGAATATAATAGTGAATAGTGAATAGAATATAATAGAATTTAGAATAGAATAGTGAATTGAAGAAAAGCTTGTCTTCAAGAAGTATTTAATGGCTTACGGAAATAGTCATGATAAAATGCTAAATGAAAATCAGGAGACAAAGTTTAATCCACCTCATGATTTAAAATTCAAAAATATATATATATTATGCATATATGTATTGTGTCTATACATCATACATATATATATATATATATATATATATATATATATGTATCCTGTGCAGTGAAATTTAAATTATATATTCTATGTTTTTTTTAATTGAGATATAACTGACATATAACATTATATTAGTTTTAGGTGTATAACATAATGATTCAGTATTTGTATATATTGCAAAGTGATCACCACAATAAGTCTAGTTAACATCCATCACTACACGTAGTTACAAATTTTGTTTTCTTGTGATGAGAACTTTTAAGATCTACTGTCAGCAACTTTCAAATACACAATACAGTATTATTAACTATATAGTTACCATGCTGTACAGTACATCCCCAAGATTATTTATTTTGTAACTGGAAGTTAAGTATGCAAAGTAAAAGGATGAAAGGAAAAAATAAATTATTTCAGAGTGGTGGAATTGGATTAATTTTTTTTCTTTTGTAATTTTCTGTATAATGTAAATGCACAGCAAAGGAAATCATCAACAAAATGAAAAGGCAACCTACCGAATGGGAGAAAATATTTGCAAACCATATATCTGATAAGGAGTTAATATCCAAAATATATAAGAAACTCATACAACTCAATGGCAAAAAAACAAACAATCCAATTAAAAAATGGTCAAAGGACCTGAATAGTGTCGGGGGAAGAGGGAGAATCCTACTCTGCCCTTTTCCTTAAGTTTCTTATGGCTGGCCAAGTAATTAACAAGACAGGTTAGCAGGAGAAAATAATACGAAGTTTAATAACATGTATACATGGGAGAAAGCAGGGACACTGCGTTTCTTAACACAATAGCAGAAATTCTCATCTTAAATACCATGTTCAGCCAAAGACAAAGGAGGATTTTGGGGGTGGAGGGGGAGTCAGTTACAGGAGATTACCACTAAAGCACAGTAAACAAGAGTAAGGTTATTATGCAGATTTAAGGCCTCAACTTCCACATTGATAAGCCTCTAGAAATGAGGCCATCCCCCCCTCTTCCCAAACCAGAGAGGGAGATACCTTTACACATGGAGATTTCCCTTATAAATGTAAATGTTTGTCTGGCAACTCCTTGCAGGGCCATCCAGAGAATGTGGCCAGAGAGACAGAACTTCCAATAAGATGGGCTTGTTGGTGCCTTTCCTATTGTAACATTTATCCTACATTATCTTTACAGCCATCATGATAGATCTGTTCCAGGAAGGAGCCACCATGTCAAATTCTTTAGGCAGTTAGTGGGGGAGGTCAAATGTCCCTAGAGAAAACAACCAAGGTAAAAAGATAGATTTCAGGGTGGCCAAATCTTGATCTCCCACAATAGACATTTTTCCAAAGAAGATATTCAAATGGTCAAAGGTACATGAAAAGGTGCTCAACATCATTAATTATCAGGGAAATGCAAATCAAAACCACACTGAGATATCACCTCATACCTGTTAGAATGGCCATTTTCAAAAAGACAACAAATAAGTGCTGGTGAGGGTATAGAGAATGTAAATTGGTGCAGCCACTATGGAAAACAGAATTAAGGCTCCTGAGAAAATTAAAAATTGGACTACCAGATGATCCAGCAGTTGTACTTTTGGGTATTTATCCAAAGAAAATGAAAACACTAATTTGAAAAGATATATACCCCCATGTTCATGGCAGTATTATTTACAATAGCCTAAGTATCCACCAATGGATAAATGGATAAATAAAATCTGATATAAATAAATATATATAATATATGTAATGGAATATTATTCACCCATAAAAAAGAAGGAAATCTTGCCATTTGCAATAACATGGATAGACCTTGAGGGCATTATGCTAAGTGAAATGTCAGACAGAAAATGATAAACACTGTATGATCTCACTTATATATAGAATCTAAAAACAAAAAATAAAACAAAAAAAAATCAATCTCATGTATATAGAGAACAGATTGGTAGTTGCCTGAGGTGGGGGGTGGGGAGTGGGTGAAATGGAAGAAGGGGGTTGAAAGGTACAGATTTTCAGTTATAAAATGAATAAGTCATGGGGATGTAATGTACAGCATGGAGACTATAGTTCGTAATACTGTATTGCATATTCAAAAGTTGCTAAGAGAATAAATCTTATAAGTTCTCATCACAAGAAAAGTTTTTGTAACTATGTATGGTGGCAATGTTAACTAGACTTATTGTGGTGATCATTTCACAATATATTCAAATATCAAATAATTACGTTGTACACCTAAAACTAATGTAATGTTATATGTTAATTATACCTCAATAAAAAAATAGTTATTGATTCATCTTAAATTCAACACAGTCTGTAAAGTCCAAGTTAATCTTCTACGGAGATGTTAACTCAGAGCTGGTCTTCCTCAGCAAAAAGAGGAGGATTAGCATGGATGTTAGCTCAGGGCTGATCTTCCTCACGCACACACAAAAAAATCTTCTATGGACAAGGAAGTACTTTGTAGCTATTTTTATTTTAAAGACTAAAATAGTCATATGATACTCTGTAGATTTTCTGCTGGACTATATACACTATCTTTCTTAGTTGGATTGTTTTCTTAAATGGTTTAATGTTATTAGACTACTATTTGTGGTTTATTATTGTTATAGCAATATATGGCCAATCTGTGGCATGTCAGTCTCATAAAGCCTAATTAAAAAAAACAATTTGATTCACAGAATCCAAATCTAATGTTCTATTGGTATTTCATTATATTTGCATTGCCATCACTGTCCTGGAGTCAGTAAAGATTGGCACCTGATTCCCCATTTCTCCATGGTCATTTGATTCCAATTCAGCAAATTAACAGTAGTTCTTGGTGTAACAGTAAGACTCAAAGTTGCAGGCATCTTGCTCATATTTAGAACCAGAGATCCAAGTGAAATCATAGCATTGGGGTTGGCATGAGATTTCATTGCCTCTAATCCAATCTCTTCTTCCACAGATGGGGGAAAGAACCTCCTGAGTGGTCAGACCAGAATGCAGGATTCTCGACCCCCACTCTACACTCAGCTACCATATGGCTTGGCCAGATGTCCTTGGTCTGGCTAGTAGAAGGATCAAGCTTCTCCAATGCCCATGTCAGGCTTGTGCACGCCCACAGGGAGAGCTGTGCAACTTGCTGGGCTGTTGGGAGTTATCATGAGCTCAGTATTTCAGTATAAATACAAAAGGAACAGCCCCACCAATGATCCCATCTAAGATCTGCAAAGTCACCTTTAAAAATCCAGCATGGGGCTGGCCTGATGGCCCAGTGGTTAAGTTTGCATGCTCCGCTTCAGCTGCCTAAGATTTGCAGGTTAGGATCCCAGGCGTGGACATACACATCGCTAGTCAAGCCATGTTGTAGAGGCATCCCATATACAAAATAGAGGAAGACTGGCACAGATGTTAGCTCAGGGTGACTCTTCCTCAAGCAAAAAGTGAAAGATTAGCAACAGATGCTAGCTCAGGGCCAATCTTCCTCACAAAAAAAAAAAAAAAACCCAGCCTGGAACAAGTCTGTGGGCGGGCAGGCACCTCCTGGCTCCAGCCAACACCAAACCAAACCCATAGGAAACTATAAAGTGACTCCACTCATTGTGCAAACATGGCCCCCAGGAACGAACAAACAATCCTAAATGGAAAATAAACCAAAAACCCTCACATTTAGTCACCGAAGTTTAAAATCCTTGGCAACGAATAAATAAAATGAAAAAATAACATTCTTCACACACACACACACACACACACACACACACACACACACACACACACATAAAGAATGAAAGACAGAAATAATTTCAGAGGGGTGGAATCGGATTAAACTTTTTTCTTTTGTAATTGTCTGTATAATGTAAATATTAAGTCTATACATAATTCATAAATACTTCCTTTATAATCTACTACTGTTGTCATGACTTCTGTGGATTCTGCTGTTGAATATTCTCCTGTTGGCTTCCAAAAATTTCTCTGTTGCTTTGCCCAATTCTGAGCGTTTATTCTCTCTCTTGTACTGCACTGTGTACTTGCATTCACAGCTGTACTTTCTCTTAGGAATCAGGGCTCCATACTCTCAGGAGACGTAGGGCTCAGGGTCAACAAGCCAAATGGTGAGTGGTTGTTCTGACTTTCTGATCTTACGGACCTCCCTGTCTTTAAGCGTTCTGCTGACTCAGTGTTTTGAACACTAAGCCTGACTCCACCTCCCACCCTGGACTCGCTTGTGTCTTTGCGCTATCTTTGTCCTATGGGCTCTAGCGTCTGTTCTCACTCCATCCTGTTATATACATGCCTTTTATATTATAACAGAACCGGAGGTTTGCTATCCTAGTGTACTAAAAAGGAATTTTTGTCTTGATACATGATTTGAAGCAGGAAAGAATCACTTTAAGGAAAAAGTCGCTTTAAGGTATCTACGCCTTTGTAAATAACAGTCTCCTTTCTCCGTGTTCTCCTCCCGGGTCACTTTTTTAGTTCTCACTGTAACAGGCTGTCAAGAATTAAAGCCAATAGGGCAGGCTAAAATTGGAAACCTATTTCTAAAATATTATAATGTTTTTTCTGATTATATAAGTTATCAGTGTATAAAATTTGTTAAATGGGGTTAATCATTAAAAAAAATACTCTAATATTCCACTTTCTGGAGATAACTGCAATTGATGTTTTCATGTACATCTTTCCACACTTTTTTACATGAATGTCTGCGTGTATGTATGTGTGTGTGTATGTGTATATGTGTTTGTATGAGATTTGTTTTACATACTTGAGACTATAATGGCAATACTTTTTAAAAGCCCTTATCTAATTCCCTTCGGTAGATGTGAGATATAAGATCGGTCAATTTGTAACCTCATTGGTTCTTCCTTTAGCTTTTTCTAATGTAAAGTTTTGTTTATGGTAGAATGCTTTTGGACTATATAGGGTTTCAATTTTTCCTTGAAAATTTAAATGTGCTGGTGGGTGACATCTGTTTCAATTGATTTACCTTCATTTAGTTTTTGAATCAAATTAGAAAAGTATCAATATTAACCAATATTTTGTCTAGAACCCTCCATCTGCTTATTTCAGGAAAGGAGCAGAATAAATGAATTCGTATTTATTGAGCATCTACTGTGAGTCAGATGTGCTCTAGGCACCTTGTATGCAAATTATATTTAATTCTCACAGCATTTAAATCATCCTGTGAGTATTTCTATCTCTCGTGAGGATCTGACTCTGCAGGGTGGTTGCTTTGCTGCTTGTAAGTAGCCGAGCCAGATTCAGACCTCAAGCCAGTTTCACTCTGGAGCCCAGGTTCCTTCTCATACCACACTGCCTCCATACACTGTCTCCTTCATAGCGTATGAGTAAGGGAACCATGAGTAAGAGAACCATGATAACATAGACCTCAATAACATCTGAAGAGTTAGACCAAGCCATCAGTTACATTCAGTACAATCCTGCCGCTTCTCATGAACCCTCAAGCTTAGAAGGATGCCACCTGTTCAAATATTTATAGGAATTTCTTTTGCTCGATTAGAAGCGGTTTATAAAACATTCTGCAAAATCTTATCATTTTTTGCTTCTTCCTCCATACCCCTTTCCCTCATGCTCCAGTTTATCCTCAAGAGCAGATACTAAGAGAAAGATTTACCATCTCAGCCACCACCAGCATGCAGAGCCAAGGAGAACAAGATGTTTCTAAAACCCTGCAGAATCCTGTGTGCTGTTTACAAAAATAAACAAAACAAACGTTATTCCTAAAGGGCTTGTTAATGGAGTTTCACAATACCTACTATGAAAAACTGCAGGAATTAAAAAAAGCAAATTGTGCCAGTTCGATCAAAAATGTGAAAATTAGACAATATAAGTTTGAATCAGTTGAAAATACTTTTTAATGAGAACTTAAAACGTCTTTTTTCCCACAATTCTTGCTAGTGAAATTTAGAAGATTAAGGAAACTAGCTACTAAGGATATATTAAATATGTTTTTTACAAAAGAGTTTATAATCATTGATATTTAGAATGGGAAGGAGTTTAAGTAGAAAGTAGTCCAATTACTGCATTTTATAGGGATAAGTTTCTTGCCCAAGGTCACATATATTGTGCATTGAAAATATGACTAAATTTGATGTATATTTATTCTCCCTACAACTAAAAAAATCATTTAGTTCAAAACAATGCAAAATATTCATTTTTATTTTGCATATAGCTTTTATTGAAGTATAACAAATACAGAGAAAAATGTTCAGATCACAACTATACAGCTCAATTAATTTTATTTATTTTTTGGCAGGGGTACCAAATTATTTTATTTGAAGGAATGGTACAAATCCAAGAACTTAAGTAGATGTTTTGGTACTCAATTAATTTTCATAAAACATGCACACAAAGTCACTACCCCCAAAGACCCATTTGTTACCCCTCCCAGTGACCACTATTCTGACTGCTAACAGCAACACTTAGTTTTTTTATTCAGAGAATATAAAGAATAATTTAATAAAGTTCTGTTTAATTGTCACCCAAGATTTGTCAAATATTAATATTTTGCCTTATTAAAATACCTTTGACAATATTTTAAAGTTTATTTTTTAAATTTTTATACAGTAACTCACTTTTTGCTATCTAGTTCTATGAATTTTGATAAATACATAGAACCTCATCTATAGTCAAAATACAGAACATTTCCAGCACCCAAAAAATTTCCCTCATGCAGCTCTCCCTTTCTAGACAGCCCTCTCCCCCAGCCTTAACCTCTGATAACAGCTGATCCACTCTCCATCCTTAGAATCTGCCTTTTCTAGAATGTTAAGTTAATGAAATTGCATATTATGTACCTTTTTTATTTTTTATTTTTTTATTTTTTTTTGTGAAGAAGATCAGCCCTGAGCTAATATCCATGCCAATCCTCCTCTTTTTGCTGAGGCAGACCGGCTCTGAGCTAACATCTATTGCCAATCTTCCTCTTTTTCCCCCAAAGCCCCAGTAGATAGTTGCATGTCATAGCTGCACATCCTTCTAGTTGCTGCATGTGGGACGTGGCCCCAACGTGGCCAGAGAAGTGGTGCGTCGGTGCGCCCCCGGGATCCGAACCTGGGCCGCCAGTAGTGGAGTGCGCACACTCAACCACTAAGCCACGGGGCCGGCCCGTATGTACCTTTTTGATTCAGGCTTTTTCCACTTAGCATGATACATCCATGTTGTAGCATGCATCAGTAGTTCATTCATTTTTATTGAGGAATAGTATTTCATTGCATAGATGTATAACAGTTTGTTTATCCTTTCACCATCTGTAGGACATTTAAGTTGCTTTCAGATTCTGGAGATTATGAATCAAGTTGCTATAAATATTCATATAAGGGCTTTGGTACAAATATAAGTTTTCATTACTCTTGAGTATGGGATTTCTGGGTCATATGATAAGTGTATGCTGAACTTTATAAAAAAACTGCCAAAAATGTTTTCCAAAGAGGCTGTACCATTTTGTGTTCCCATAGCAATGTATGAGGGTTTCAGTTGCTCTGCATCCTTGCTAATACGTTACTTTTTTTTTTTTCAATTTTAAGTATTCTATTATATGTCTAATGGTATCTCATTGTGTTTTCAATTTGTGTTTAATTAATACCTAATGATGTTGAGCATCTTTTCATGTGCTTAATATGTTAAGGAAGTACTTCTCTATTCCTAGCTTGGAGAGTATCTTCTTGTCTTATTGTGAATGGATGTTAAATTTTTTCACATACGTCTTCTGAATCTATTGAGATGATCATGTATATTTTTCTGTTTTAGTACATTCACATAGTAAATTCCATTGTTTGATTTTTGAATGCTGAAACAATTTTTCATCCTCCACTTGGTTGTGTCATATTATCCTTTTTATATATTGCTGGATATGATTTTCTAATATTTTATTGGGTTTTTTTCGTGAATATTCATGATGGATATTTGTCTGCAGTGTCCTTTTATCGTAATGTCTGTTTGGTTTTTGGTATCAGGATAATAGAGGTCTTATTAAAGAAATTGAGATATATTTCTTCCCTTTTATTATTTTCTGCAAGATATTGTGTAGAATTGATATTAATTCTTCCCTTAAATATTTGGTAGAATCACCAGTGAAACCATCTAGGCCTATTTACATTGTTGGAAGGTTATCAAGTATGAGTTCATTTTCAAAATAGATTTAGAGCTATTCAGGTTATAAATTTCTTCTTGAGAATGTTTTGGTAGTTTGTGTCTATTCTCTCTATTTGTTTTGGTTGGTCTGGTAAAAAGTTTATCAATTATATTGCTCTTTTCAGTAAACAGCTTTTGACTGCATTGATTTCTTCTACCCCTTTTAGGTTTTAAATTTAATTATGTTTGTTCTTATATTTATTATTTCCTCCTTTTGCTTGCTTTGGATTTATTTTGCACTTATTTTTCTAGTTTATTAAGGTAGAAACTTAGATTATTTATTTGAGAACTTCTAAAGTTAGCATTTATTCCTATAAATTTCCCTTTAAAAATTGCTTTAGTTGCATCTCACAAATTTTGATATGTTGCACTCTTACTTTTCTCCAGTTTAAAGTATTTTCTAACTTCCCTTGAGACTTCCTTAGGGACTCATTTATTTAGAAGTGTGGTGTTCAGTTTACAAATACATGTGGATTTTCCAGAGACCTTCTTGTTACTGATTACCAGTTCAGTGCCATTATCATCTGAGACATATTTTGTATGATTTCAGTTCTTTAAATTTTTAAAGTTTTCTTATGGCCCAGAATATGGTTTGCCTTTGTTCCATGTGTCTAGTACTCTGAGCAGAAAGAGGGGTTTCTTTCCTAGTTTGTGTTGACTGTGCTGGCTGCACAGCTTCTCCAGGTGGGTGTATTAATCATGTATTTCTGATCTTTTGACATCTGGGCCCTTGCTGACCCTGAAGAGGCTGCCCCTACCATGGCTAGTCAATTCTTAGAGAGAGTAGATGACTCTGCGGGAGCCCACACCCCCTTCACTTCCCCTATCAGGCTCTTACTCTCTGGGCCGTTATTCTCCTGCACTAATCACCCCAGGGCCAGTTACCAGGCAACTAAAGACAGCTCCTCTGCCCCAGAGCCTGGTGAAATTATTCAAACCAGCCAATCCCAGGCCTGCTGGGATTGTGCTGCGTGTTTCTTCCTGCAGAAGCTGCGGTCAAAGCTCTTGTTTCCTCCTGGCTAACTCTGCTTCCTGCTCAGCCCAGGTGCCTCCCCATGTGGCTCTGCATGGCCTACATGCCTCCACCTCAGTGCGACTGTGAGTAACAATCCTTTCCGTGGAAGTTGTCTCCTATTCTGTTGGCCTCACTACACCTGAATAAGGGTAAAACCTGTGTTTTAAAATATTGGACCTCCCTCAGGCCAACAATGAATGAAAATAAAATCAGGAAAGTCTTCACTTCACTGGTGGTGCTTCAATTTTTACTCCCCTCCCCAGATGTACTTTTTTTTTTTTTAATTTTTTGTTTATTGCAGTAACATTGGTTTATAACATTGTAAAAGTTTCAGGTGTACATCATTGTACTTCTATTTCTGCATAGATTACATCATGTTCACCACCAAAATACTAATTACAACCCATCACCACACACATGTACCGAATTATCCCTTTCACCCTCCTCCCTCCCCCCTTCCCCTCTGGTAACCACCAATCCAATCTCTGTCTCTATGTGTTTGTTTATTGTTGTTATTATCTACTACTTAATGAAGGAAATCATGCGGTATTTGACCTTCTCCTTCTGACTTATTTCACTTTGCATTATACCCTCAATGTCCATCCATGATGCCACAAATGGCTAGATTTCATCGTTTCTTATGGCTGAGTAGTATTCCATTGTGTATATATACCACAGCTTCTTTATCCATTCATCCCTGGATGGGCACTTAGGTTGCTTCCAAGTCTTGGCTATTGTGAATAACGCTGCAATGAACACAGGGGTGCATGTACCTTTACAAATTGGTGTTTTCAAGTTCTTTGGATAAATACCCAGCAGTGGGATGGCTGGATCATATGGTAGTTCTATCCTTGATTTTTTGAGAAATCTCCATACTGTTTTCCATAGTGGCTGCACCAGTTTGCACTCCCACCAGCAGTGTATGAGAGTTCCCTTCTCTCCACATCCTCTCCAACACATGTTGTTTCCTGTCTTGTTAATTATAGCCATTCTGACGGGCATCAGGTGATATCTCATTGTAGTTTTGATTTGCATTTCCCTGATAGTTAATGATTTTGAACATCTTTTCATGTGTCTGTTAGCCATCTGTATATCTTCTTTGGAGAAATGTCTGTTCAGGTCCTTTGCCCATTTTTTAATTGGGTTGGTAGTTTTTTTGTTGGTAAGATGCATGAGTTCTTTATATATTTTGGAGATTAAGCCCTTATCAGAAGTATGGTTTGCAAATATCTTCTCCCAATTGTTAGGTTGTCTTTTCGTTTTGTTGGTGGTTTCCTTTGCTGTGCAGAAGCTTTTTAGTTTGATGTAGTCCCATTTGTTTATTTTTTCTATTGTTTCTCTTGCCCGGTCAGACGTGGTGTTTGAGAAGATGTTGCTAAGACTGATGTCGAAGAGCGTACTGCCTATGTTTTCTTCTAGAAGTTTCACAGTTTCAGGTCTTACATTCAAGTCTTTAATCCATTTGGAGTTAATTTTTGTGTATGGTGTAAGGTAAGGGTCTACTTTCATTTTTTTGCATATGGCTATCCAGTTTTCCCAACACCATTTGTTGAAGAGACTTTCTTTTCCCCATTGTATGTTCTTGGCTCCTTTGTCAAAGATTAGCTGTCCATAGATGTGTGGGTTTATTTCTGGGCTTTTGATTCTATTCCATTGATCTGTGTGTCTGTTTTTGTGCCAGTACCATGCTGTTTTGGTTACTATAGCTTTGTAGTATATTTTGAAATCAAGGAGTGTGATACCTCCAGCTTTGTTCTTTTTTCTCAGGATTCCTTTAGCTATTCAGGGTCTTTTGTTGTTCCATATAAATTTTAGGATTCTTTGTTCTATTTCTGTGAAAAATGTTGTTGGAACTTTGATAGGGATTGCATTGAATCTATAGATGGCTTTAGGAAGTATGGACATCTTAACTATGTTAATTCTTCCAATCCAAGAGCACGGAATATCTTTCCATTTCTTTGTGTCTTCTTCAATTTCTTTCAGAAATGTTTTATAGTTTTTGGTGTACAGATCTTTCACCTCTTTGGTTAAGTTTATTCCTAGGTATTTTATCCTTTTTGTTGCAATTGTAAATGGGATGGTATTCTTAATTTCTCTTTCTGCTACTTCGTTGTTAGTGTACAGAAATGCAACTGATTTTTGTATGTTGATTTTGTATCCTGCAACTTTACCATATTCGTTTATTACTTCTAAAAGTTTTCTGGTGGATTCTTTGGGGTTTTCTATATATAAAATCATGTCATCTGCAAATAGTGACAGTTTCACTTCTTCTTTTCCAATTTGGATCCCTTTTATTTCTTTCTCTTGCCTGATTGCTCTGGCTAGGACTTCCAGTATTATGTTAAATAGGAATGGTGACAGTGGGCATCCTTGTCTGGTTCCTGTTCTTAGAGGGATGGCTTTCAGTTTTTCACCATTGAGGATGATATTAGCTGTGGGTTTCTCATATATGGTCTTTATTATGTTGAGGTACTTTCCTTCTATACCCATTTTATTCAGAGTTTTTATCATAAATGGATGCTGTATCTTGTCAAATGCTTTCTCTGCATCTATTGAGATGATCATGTGATTTTTATTCTTCATTTTATTAATGTGGTGTATTACGTTGATTGATTTGCAAATGTTAAACCATCCCTGCATCCCTGGAATAAATCCCACTTGATCATGGTGTATAAGCTTTTTAACGTATTGTTGTATGCGATTTGCTAGTATTTTATTGAGGATTTTTGCATCGATGTTCATCAGTGATATTGGCCTGTAATTTTCTTTGTTTTTTGTGTTGTCCTTGTCTGGTTTTGGTATCAGGGTAATGTCAGCTTCGTAGAATGAGTTAGGGAGCTTCCCCACCTCCTCAATTTTTTGGAGGAGTTTGAGAAGGATAGGTATTAAGTCTTCTTTGAATGTTTGGTAGAATTCACCAGGGAAGCCGTCTGGTCCTGGACTTTTATTTTTGGGGAGGTTTGTGATTACTGTTTCGATCTCCTTACTGGTGATTGGTCTATTCAAATTCTCTACTTCTTCTTGATCCAGTTTTGGAAGGTTGTATGATTCTAAGAATTTATCCATTTCTTCCAGATTGTCGAATTGGTTGGCATATAGCTTTTCATAGTATTCTCTTATAATCTTTTGTATTTCTGAGGTGTCTGTTGTAATTTCTCCTCTTTCATTTCTGATTTTACTTATTGTGCCTTCTCTCTTTTTTTCTTGGTGAGTCTAGCTAAAGATTTGTCAATTTTGTTGATCTTTTCAAAGAAGCAGCTCTTGGTTTTATTAATTTTTTCTATTGTTTTTTTGGTCTCTATTTCATTTATTTCTGCTCTGATTTTTATTATTTCCCTTCTTCTACTGATTTTGGGCTTTGTTTGTTCTTCTTTTTCCAGTTCCTTCAGGTGCATTGTTAGATTGTTTATTTGAGATTTTTCTTGTTTGTTGAGATAGGCCTGTATCGCTATAAACTTCCCTCTTAGAACGGCTTTTGCTGTATCCCATAAATTCTGGCATGTCGTATTTTCATTTTCATTTGTCTCCAGGTATATTTTGATTTCTTCTTTGATTTTTTCGTTAACCCAGTCGTTGTTCAGTAGCTTTTTATTTAATCTCCACGTATTTGTGGCTTTTCTGATTTTATTCCTATAATTGATTTCTAGTTTCATACTGTTGTGGTCAGAAAAGATGCTTGGTATTATTTCAATCTTCTTAAATTTATGGATACTTGTTTTGTGGCCTAATATGTGATCAATCCTGGAGAATGTTCCATGTGCATTTGAAAAGAACATGTATTCTTCGGTTTTTGGATGGAATGCTCTGTATATATCTACTAGGTCCATCTGTTCTAGTGTGTCGTTTAAGGCCAATGTTTCCTTATTGATGTTCTGTTTGGACGATCTATCCGTTGGTGTAAGTGGAGTGTTAAAGTCCTCTACTATTATTGTGTTACTGTCTATTTCTGTTTTTATGTCTGTTAATAATTACTTTATATATTTAGGTGCACCTACATTGGGTGCGTAGATATTTACAAGTGTTATATCCTCTTGTTGGATTGTTCCCTTGATCATTATGTAATGCCCTTCTTTGTCTCTTTTTACAGTTTTTGTTTTAAAGTCTATTTTGTCTGATATGAGTACTGCTACCCCAGCTTTCTTTTCATTGCCATTTGCGTGGAGTATCTTTTTCCATCCCTTCACTTTCAGTTTGTGAGTGTCTTTAGGTCTGAAGTGTGTCTCTTGTATGCAACATATGGGTCTTATTTTTAATCCAGTCAGCCACCCTATACCTTTTAACTGGAGCATTTAGTCCATTGACGTTTAAAGTAGCTATTGATAAGTATGTACTTACTACCATTTTTTAACTTTTTTTTTTTCCTCAGTGTTTTAGTAGTCCTTCTCTGTTCCTTTCTTCTTCTATACAGAATTGATGGTCACTTTAGTTTGACCTCTGTCTGAAAGCTGTACTCTTTAACTCCCCTCCTCCCTGTTTTTGATATCATATCTAACCTCTTTTTTGTGCATTTGTATCCATTACGTTCTAATCATGGAAATAGATAATTTTTCCTATTTGTGGTCTTTTCTTTTCCCCTTAAATCAGTCCCTTTAACATTTCTTGTAGCACTGGTTTCTTGGTGACAAACTCCTTTAATTTTTGCTTATCTGGGAAAATTTTGATCTCTTCTTCCCTTTTGAATGATAACTTTGCTGAGTAGAGTATTCTTGGCTGTAAGTTTTTTCCTTTTAGCACTTTAAATATATCGTGCCATTCTCTTCTAGCCTGTAAGGTTTCTGCTGAGAAGTCAGCTGATAGCCTTATGGGGTTTCCTTTGTACGTAACTTGACATTCTCTTTCGGCTTTTAGGATTCTCTCTTTATCTTTAATTCTGGACATTTTGATTATGATGTGTCTTGGTGTGGGCCTCTTTGGGTTTATCTTGTTTGGGCCTCTCTGTGCTTCCTGTACCTGGATGTCTGTTTCCTTCCTTAGGTTAGGGAAGTTTTCATCTATTATTTCTTGAAATAGATTCTCTGACCCCTTGTCTCGCTCTTCTCCTTCCGGGACACCTATAACACGGATGTTAGTGCGCTTGATGTTGTCCCAGAGGTCCCTTAGACTGTCCTCAGTCTTTTTAATTCTTTTCTCTTTTACCTGTTCACCTCGGGTAATTTCTTCTAGTCTTTCGTCCAGCTCACAGATCCGTTCTTCTGTATCCTGTACTCTGCTTTTGAGTCCCTCTAATGAATTTTTCATTTCCAGTATTGTATTCTTCATTTCTGATTGGTTCTTTTTTATATCTTCCATTTCTTTGTTGACATTCTCACTGAGTCCATCTATTCTTCTCCCCAGATCAGTGAGCATCCTTAACACTCTTAGTTTGAACTCTCTGTCGGGTAGGTTGCTCATTTCTGTTTCACTTAGTTCCTTTTCTGGGGTTTTGTCCTGTTCCCTTACTTGGAATGTATTCTTTTGCCTCTTCATTTTGCCTCTTTCCCTGTGCTTGTGACTACGTATTAGGTAGGTCAGCTACGTCTCCTGCTCTTGGATAGGTGACCTTATGTAAGTGATGCCTTAGGAGGCTTCCAGTGTGCTTCCCTCAGTTCTCAATGTTCCAGGGGTGACCCCTATGTGGGCTACGTGTGTCCTTCTATTGTGGCCTGTTTGCTCTCCCTGTAGGCGCCCAGGGAGGCCGAGTTATGCTCCTGGCCAGCTGTTGTAATGCTCAGCTGCTTGTAGTTGTTGTGGGCCCTTCAGTCTCTTTATCAGGTGTGGGGAGCCCCAGCACAGTTGGCTGCAAGTTCTAATACCACATTTGTGTTGCAGTATTTCTTTTAAGTGAGTAGGCCCCCAGTGTGGCAGGTTGTTAGGCTCAGGGCCTTACAATTGCTGTAAACCTCTAGCCTATTAGGTCTCTTGTCAGCTCTCTGAGGATTGCAGCTGGGTGGGGCTGGCCTCAGGCACAGGAGCACCCAATTGTTTCAGGCTTTGGAAGGTGGGGCAAACCCCCTATGTGGGTCTTTGAGAAGCACAAGTCTTCTGAGGCTGAGAAGCCCTGCCGCCCACAGGTCCACACACACAGTCAACACAGTCCTGCCCCGTGTGAGTGCCCCGACCTCCCTAAGCGGACCCAGTCTCTCCACGGCGGGAGCCCCACACACTCTGCCACCACCCCACACTCTCCACCCGCTCCTTGTGCACACCCTGCCCTACTCAAGTCGGCTCAGTTGCCAGGCTGCAGAGAATCCAGTCACCAATCTATGCAGGCCCACAGGTTGCCTGAGGGCTTGTTGTTGGGTGGGGCCAGTCTCTAGGGTGGGCTGCCTGCCCTGGCTGAGCTGGATTAAATTGGTGCTTGGGTGGGGCAGACCCTGGGCTAGCAGGCCTCAGGGAGAACTCCAATGGCGTCTGTGTCAGCACGCCCACACTGGGCCACAACAATGGCCGCCGCCAATGTCCCAGTCCCTGGAGAGGTCTCACCTCTCACCGAGATGCACTCAGGGCCTATTAGGTGAGTCTCTTGTCACCAAAGCACTGTACACCTTTCTTTCTGGTGATTTTAGGATGCTTCCTGAAACGGGTGAGTTTGCGCGTGGGCCCTTTAAGAGCCAGTTTTAGTTTCTTTGTGAACCGGGTTTTCTGGGGGTGCTCCCCAGTGTTTTAGTAGCAGGCACAGTCAGATATTATGCCGCTGGTCTCGATTGTGCTGGGTCCACAAAATGCCCACAGCGGGGGCGCTCCCGGCTCAGGGCCCCGCTCCTCCAGGGAGGCTGCGTACCTGTGAACTGCTCCCGGCGGCCGTGAAGCTGGCGGCTTGTGAAGGCGGCGTTTTTCCTCTCCAGAAGGGAGTCTCTGCCTCTTCTACCCCAGTTAGGATTGTCCGTTGTTGCAGGAGTTCCTCTCATCCAATTTTCAGTTCTGTCTCAGGGGTAATTTTTCCACGAGTAGTTGTAAATTGGCTGTGTCCGCGGGAGGAGGTGAGTTCCGAGTCTGCTTACGCCGCCATCTTGACTCCTCTCCCCAGATGTACTTTTATTTATTCTGTTATTATTTACTTTTTAGAACCCTTGAGTAGCTGCTGTTTGTATTCTGTCCAGAGAGTTTAGTCATAACAGCGGGGAAGATAACGCTGCAGTGGGTTTACTTTATCTTGTCAGGTAACAGAAATCACATAGCTTAGTTTTACTTGCTTTTGGTATTTATAGAAAAGGAAACAGTATGTATTCTTTTGTTTTCAATGTCTTTCACCCAACATTATGTTTGTGAGATTAATGTATATTGTTCCATATAGCTAGGATTAATTCATCCTTATTGCAGTGGAATAGTCTATTGCATGAGTATATCACAATTTATTTTTCTAGAATATTTACTGGAATTGAAAAAATCCAGGAATCCTCAGATTACAGATTCACAGTAAGCCCTAAGGAGGATAAGTAAAAACACATCTACTCCTAATCACACTGTAACTGAAACTGCTGAATACCAAAGAAAGAGAGAAAATATTAAAAGTAATCAGAGTAAAAAGACAGATTATTTATGGAAACAAACAATGAGACTTCTTATCTATAACTGTAGACAGCAGGAGACAATTAAAAGGTGTCTTCAAAGGTCTGAAGGAAAACCATTATTGATCTGGAATTCTATATTGGGCTAAACTATCTTCTAAGAGAGAAGCAAGAAGAAACATAGCTTAAGACAAAAAAGCACTGAGTCTGTTTACAGTTCACAGACCTTTGCCGAAAGAACTACTACTAGATATACTTCAGGAAAAAGAAAATTAAGTCCCAGGGAAAGGAATGGAGTGCATGTAATAATGGCAGGGAAAAAAAACATTGAACATATTTAGTCATCCTTGACTGAATAAAAAACAAAAGCACTGATGGTTTGCTTAGAAGGGTTTAATTGTAGATTGAACAAAAATAGCAGATGATATAGGTGAGAGTGTTCTACAGTCATTTTAATTATTCGGGCAGTAGAAACAGGATGATTAACTTTAGGCTTTGTCAAAGAAGTATTATAAAGTTTTAAAACTAACTGCTAAAAGAATGGAAATAGAGCCAATAGCATCCAAAAGTCAGGGGCAGGGGGTGGTGAGAAACAAAGAAAACTGGATTAAACCAATGGAAGAGAGGTAAGCAAACTAAAAGCTGAAAAAAAAAAAAAGATTAAAATGATTAACTGAAAACATTAAATGTTAAAAAATAAGTTTAAATATATTCACAGTGATGTTAAATGAATTATACTCTTCTGTCTGTCTAGAGAGTCCCTTTTAAAGAAAATCTAGCTGCACGTTATTTATAAGAGTTTGGCTACGGTGCTACATATGGACTCTCAATAAAATACTGGCTAGTCCTGATGAATATAACCAGTTTATTGAGCAGTAGGGTATTATCATGATATGTTTTTCCCAACATTATTTTTAATCAAGCTCTGTTTGTAGTTTTTTCTGGCTCCTTAACAACATCCTGATCTGACGTAAAAAATACCCAATTAGACACATTTATTAAATGTCCAGCCCAATGTGCGTTAAAACTTCAATCTAATATCCAACTTAATCTCATCCCCCCCTTCCCTGCATCTCTGGGAGGGGGAGCTGCATCCTCTTTTGGCCCTTTCCAGGGTCTATGCCCTCAGCCTCCTCTCCCAGTGGGGTCCACTTACTTGTTAGAGACTGCCTCGGCAATGCTGCAGATCCTGCCTCCTCCTTTTATCTGTGGGCTCCTTTACATGGAGCCAAGGAGATCACTGAGGATCTCTTCTGAGGGCATGGGATGCTGAAGTGGAGCATTCTGTTTTTTAGTATACATACCCTGTTCATTACCAATTTACTTTTATTGGCTGCTGTAGCAAAACTTCTAACTTCAAACATCTCCAGGCAAGAAGTATGGCCCCAAACTACAGGAGACATGTAAAACTCTTCCAAGAACTCTATCATGCTCTGCTCTGCTCAACGGTAGTGCTCACATGAGCCTTCATCTAACATGCAGCTGGTTAGTAAAATGTCTCTCCCATACTTGATATACCTCCATTTCTATGACTGTCTTTAGCTGCTGCCCTCTTGCTCAGCTTTCAGGGTATTACATTAAATACGTCTCTTGGCACTGGGCCTATGGCCCATATTTTCACTTATTTCATTGTTCACTGTGCATGCTATGCCCACTCTGTAAGGTTCTGGGTGCTTTAGATGTGAAGATGCCTAAGCCACGGACTTTTTCCTCAAGTAGCTTGTCCTCTGGCTGATCTCCTGAACAAACTTGTTTGTGGGTTACATCTGTGTGCACATAATTCACAAAGACCACAGTACCTTTGAAATATGTCTAGTTTGCTTAATTTCCAGACCTTTTAATTTTCTCAACTTAAATTGGCAATTTAAATTAGCGAGAAACAAAAACCTTCTAAGCTATTAGATCAGATGCTGGATTATATGTTAGTTGTGTTCTAATCCAATAATACACTGGACAGTATTTCTTAAGTAAGGCTAGGCAATGCTATGGTAACAAACTCCAAAATTGTAGTGGCTTTTCTGAACAAAAAGTTTATTTGTTATACAGGAAAATGTTTGTTGGACTTGTCAACACTCAAGAGAAACTACCCTCCATGTGGTTATTCAGCAATCCAGACTGTGGTCTTGTTGCTGTATGATCTCAACGTAAAGCCTCCACAATGACTGGGGCAGGGGAGGAGTGGAGTTGTAGAGTTACTGTATCAGAAAGGGATTCATTATTTGAGTATTATGGAATAGGGAACTTCCATAGGAATGAGTTCTTACATATTTATGGGAGGATATAAGAGGAGCTGGGGAAGTAAGTGTCTGAAAAGTGGATTTGGAAAATCAGAAAAATGTCACAAATAATCCTATGTTAAGCATTGGCATGTGTGGACAAGTTGGAACTTGCAAGGAAATTTGGCAAGCCAGGAGTATTTCGTTACCAGAGTAGGGCTGCAAAGGGTTGCTGGTGGACAAGCATGTGGAAGGCTGCTGCCTCTGCAGCTGGTGGTGGACCTGGGTTTGCCATTGCACTTAGCAGTCAGGAAGTGTCACCGGCTAACTGCCCAAGAAACTCAAAGGAGGTTTTGAAAGCACTTAACTGTTTTTCAAAATTGTTTTTTTTTTAAGTTATGTTAAGAGATGCAATTACCAACCACCCTGAACCGGTCCAAAGCCCACCACAAGAGCGATGCCTGTGCAGACGGGCTGAGAAGTGTCCAAGAGATTACCTTTGCTTCATTTTAACGTTAAGATCTCTACCCCAGCAGGGGCTTGGGCCTTATTACTATAACATGTGATATACATGGAAGCGTATTTTCCAGCTGTGCCTGCACAAGTGAAAAACCCACCTCCACATGTGATGATGAATCTTCCCTTTTGAATATTCATTCCTCACCTGAAATAAAAGGCCCCTGTTTTCGCTTGCTTGGAGAGCCACAGCTTTGGAAATAATTCCCCGTGGGCTCCCTATTTGCTGCAAATAAATCTTCCTTTGTGTGACAACTACTTCTGGTGAAGCCTTTGATTTCAACTTGCCAAGAAGCAGACCCACTTTAGTTTGGTAAGAAGGAGAGAAGGACATGCTGAGTGGAGAGTGAGGACAAGCTGGAAGCTAACGCCCCTTCTCTACCAGTTTTTTGGTATCTAATCACAAAGAGCTTCAGATGGCAACTGTGCTTTTGGCTTTTAAACCTTGTGTGAGTTTCTCTCTGGGCCTACTCTACCTCAGAATCACACAAGGAGGGGAATTCCTGAAAACATAGTTCCACCCTCATACACTGCTGATGGGAATGTAAACTGGTGCAGCCGATATGGAAAACAGTTTGGAGATTCCTCAAAAAATTAAAAATAGAACTACCATATGATCAGCTATTCCACTTCTGGTTATTTATCCAAAGAACAGGAAAACAGTAATTTGATAAGATATATGAACCCCTGTGTCTATTGTAGCATTATTCACAATAGCCAAAACTTAGAAGCAAACTAAGTGCCCATCAATGAATGAATGGATAAAGAAGACGTAGTATATATATACAATGGAATAGTACTCAGCCATAAAAAATAATGAAATCTTGCCATTTGTGAAAACATGGATGGACCTGGAAGGTGTTATGCTAAGTGAAATAAGCCAGACAGAGAAAGACAAATACCATATGATTTCACTCATTGTGGAAGATAAACAAACAAAAAAGCACTTAGATACAGAGAACAGATTGGTGGTTACCAGAGGAGAGAGAAGGTGGGGAGTGTGAAAGAGGTAAAGGGGCACATATGCATATGGTGATGGAAGACAACTAGACTTTTGCTAGTGAACACGATGTAGACTATATTGAAGTCAAAATATAAGGATATACACCTGAAATTTATATAATGTTACAAACTAACGTTACCTCAATTAAAAAAACAAACATAGTTCCAGCTTAGTTAAGTGGACATAGTCAACACAAACCATTACTCTCACCTCCCAGTTCTTACATGATGTGGCCTAGAATTGACATACATTATTTCTGCGCATAGCCCATTGGCCAGAACCAGTCAAGTGACCTCACCTAACTGCAAGGGGCTGGCAAATGTGGAAAAGCACATGAACATTCATAAGCAACCATTAAATGTCCCTGCCACACCTACTATTTCAGAAGGAAACGTTTGTAGATGTCAGTTTATAAAAATTTGCACAAATTGTCAATTTGACCTGTGTAGTATAAGCCTTGACAGATTTTTTTCTTTCATATAATGCAAGTGCCTAGCTTAAGCTTTGATTGCTGAGGCATCCACTTCAAAGAGGCATCCTCTTCAAGGAAGGCTATCTCGAATAAACACATTGCCATCTACATAACTAGATAAAGAGCCAGGCTTCCTCCTCTCACTGAGGCTCCTTTGTTTTAGAGATCTTGGTTGATTTCAACAACTGACCATTTGGGTCACTGTTTTGTGTTTTTTTTTTCCTCTTGCTTTAAATTCCCACTCTTATGTTTTAAATTCACTGATAAAGAGTCAGCTCGTGAAACTGTAGGCCCCCACTCCCCACCCCAGTAAAAGCAAAACCCTAGGTCCCTGTGCTCTCTCTCTCTCTCTCTCTTTCTCTACTCTTGACCTCACTGGGTGGCCCCAGGTATGGTGTGTAATTTCCAGGTCCTGTGAGTAATAAATTTTTATTTTTTCAAAGTTTTCTGATGATTATTGCTGAACGGTGTATTGCAGTCATAATAAAAACCATACGGCTGGTCCAGCCACAATAGTGGTTATCGACAGGCTGAAACCAGCACAAAACAAACTCTAACAAAATATTTTGTTTGGGTGCATGTATTTATTTCATTAAAAATTTTACACTAATATTAGAACTATCATCACTATAGCCGGGATTTTACCTGTAAGTCTGAAAATTCTGGTTCTTACTCTTAGTTTCTTTTCAGGGAAAGCCTCTCTGTAGAGAAATCTTTAGCTCCTTGTCACCTCAATTTTCTTTCCTAGGTCTAAATATTATTAAAGTACTTTCCAGCACTGAGCTTTCCTGAGTGCAACATTCAGCAGCCCTTGGAGTACAGCTTCAACTATATTTTTTTTGGTGGGTAGAGCGCGGGAAAGAGAAATAATAAAATGGAAGGTTAAAGAAACTTTGAAAATTAGAAAACTAATGGAGTGTTTCTGTACATAATCTTGTGTCGAATTTGATGTTACCTGGAGTGAAACTATGAACATTTGGGGAAGGTATATATTTTTACTGCATCTTAGAAATGCAAGAGTTAGTCATTTTATATGGATGGTATGAGTCATGCTGGACATTATGAAGAGCACAATATATTTGTCAATGTATACCTCTTCCATTTAAGGCTGTTATGCAATAACAATAACAGGCAGCCAACACAAAACAATTGCTGTTACTATCTAGATGAAAAGAAGAAAGAATTAAAGTTCTCTTTTTATTCAAAAAAAAAACTTGCTACCATCAAGGCAAAGAAAACTTTCACAAATCTGCTGATCCAGCCCAAATTTATGTAACAACAAACTAGTATGTATAGGGCTTTATCCATTTGAAATTAAAATTAAACATAATTAAAACATAAAACAGATGCTTCTTGTAAGAATTACTCTTTTGCATATAAAAAAACTAAAGAAAGAGCAACATCATAGGAGGGTTCTTGTTGAAATTTTCCTCTCCCCTCAGATCAAGCACAGAATTAGCCAGCTGACCATCAAGACATTTTCTAGGAGACCTGGACTGAAAGTCATAATTTCTTGAACTTAGTCCTGACTCTGACCAGCTGTGTTATTTTGGATAAGTCACTTAACCTCTCTGAACCTTGGTTTTTCACTAGCAAAATTGCTATTTTGATGACATATCTTCTAAAGCAGCTTGTCCAATGGAAATACTATGTAAGCAAGTACATAATTTTAAATTTTCTAGTAGCCGCATTTAAAAAAGTAAACAGGGGCTTGCCCGGTGGCATAGCGGTTAAGTGCGCGTGCTCCGCTGCAGCGACCCGGGGTTCTCAGGTTCAGATCCTGGGCGCACACGGACCCAGCGCTTGTCAAGCCATGCTGTGGTGGCGTCCCATATACAGTAGAGGAAGATGGGCATGGATGTTAGCCCAGGGCCAATCTTCCTCAGCAAAAAGAGGAGGATTGGCAACAGATGTTAGCTCAGGGTTCATCTTCCTCACCAAAAAAAAAAAGTAAATAGAAAGACAAAACAAATTTCATAATATATTTTATTTAACTCAATATATCCAAAATAGTATCATTTAACATGTGATCAATATACAAAATTAGTAGTGATGTATTTTATGTTCTTTTTCTTTACAATCCGCTGTATATGTTACACTTACAGCACATCTAATTTTAGAGGTTAAATTTTGTTGGAAATACTTGATCTGTATTTAGATAAAATAAAATCACAGTTAAAAAAGTAGATTCAGATACCCAAGTTGTTCAAACATACTTAAAATGTTCCAGTATCTGATTGAAATGTCAGTTTTTAAATTTAAATTAAATTAATTAAAATTAAATGAAATTAAAAATCCAGTTTTTCAGTTACATGAGCCACATATCTGGCACTCAGTATCCTTATGGGGCTTCTGACTACTCTGTTAGACGGTGTTTTCTAACATCTCTGCTCCCTCTGATTCTACCTCTACGAAGCTCTTCTGGAGTGGGTGCTGCTTTAAAAAAAGGTCAGCTGGATTCTCTCCATCATTTCAGGAGGATACTGATTATCAAGGGAGATGATGTAGTTCCTTGTGCCACCCCCTCCTCTGCTGAGGCACTGTTTCTTGTGGATAAGTTCATAAGCTCTCTTGCTTTTCAAGCCCGCTAACGGACACATTGTCCTTTTGGTGGGTGTAGTGAAAATTATTAGATAAGAAGAAAAAAAAAAAACTTTCCACTCTGTTTTTGACAGATACCTAAAGAAATAATTACTTCTCTTACTACTTCAGTATGAGATTTACTAAATAAGATGTGTGCAAAGATACTCATGGCAATGTTGCATGAAATAGTAAAGGAAAGACATAAATGTCTACCAATCAGAGACAAGATACATAAAATGCAGTCTCCACGTATTGGGTTATCATACATCAGTCAAAAGCAATGAATTCAGTTTACATAAATAAATATGGATCCAATGGTATGTTCAAAAACATAAAATTGTGTAAAAGGCTTAGGAGGCAGAATAAAGAGCGGGATTTAAAAATGCATATGCCAAACAATAGCGTGGGTTGTTCAAAGACACGCACACACACTCACATGCACACATAATTGTATGGACAGTAGATTGGAAAGATACATTTTTGATGCAGGAGAATGGGTGTTTACAGAAACAGGGGCTGGAGTGGACTGGGGTTTGGGGACACAAACAAAGAGGGGATGTGACTACAAAACAAGAAATATGAGATTGTTCTACAAAATATGAAAGATAAGCTTCTGCCATAAAACAAGAAAAAGAATCATATCAGTATCTGGCGATTTCTGTACACTTGATGTCTCCATACGAAATTTAAAATACACAATAAACGTCCTATAATGGGAATCTTATATATTCACAGTCCCTCAAGGAGTTGATATTCTAGATAGAGAGAGACATATACACAAAAAATTATGATTCTGCATAATAAATGAAAACTATGACATAATTTACAAATGTCTCTGACGGTTAAAACAGTGTATCTGATGGGGAGATTTTTCTTTAAGTGGAGCCTTGGAAAAAATAGAAAATAAATATATTGTCACATACCTATTTCTGATATTTTTAAAAAACACATTTAGCTAGCATGATGCCCATTTCATTGCTATTAATAACAAGAAAAAATGACAGGGAGAAAGCTAACATTTTGTGAAGACCTACCGTGTGCCAACCAGACTGTGTACCAATTATTTTATAGATTATCATATTTTATCTTTTCAGTGACTTTCTGAGGTAAACATTATTCTCGTTTTACACATGAAAAAATCGAAGCTTGGGGAGGTTGAGAAACTTTCTCAATGTCACCAGCCAGTCTGTTTGGGAGCAGGATTTATACATGTGTCAATCCAAAACCTGTCTTTCCCACCATACTGTGGTAACTCCACAATAAAATTAATGTCTCTGCCTCTGAACAAGAAAGTTATAGACAGTCCTTTCCTGTTAACAGCTGCCACATACAGAATAGAAACTTCTGGTCTAATGAAAATTAAGTCTATCATAGAGTTGCTTACTCTTCTCTCCAATCTGAAACCTTTCAAGTCACCTCCTAATACTCATCACACCTGTCCCCAACTCCACTTCTGGCTCGAGGTCAGTCACTGCATTAGTTCAGTTCCTCATCACCCGCTGCCTTGATTATTGATTTATCTTCCTAACTGATGTCCCTCCTTCCAGTGAACACCCCCTTTATTCCATATGCAAAAGTGTTCCTAGAATGATCTATTTCAAAATGTATATATCACTATGTTGTCTCTCTGCTTAAATCCTTTCAGTAGTTTTCCTTCAGAACAAAATTCAAATTCTGTAGATGGAAAGGAAAGGCTCCTCAAACACATAAACCTTCTTCCAGCTTTATTCTCTCTTCCTAGAATGGTTATTTCTATCTTTTCTGTCTAATAATTCAGCTCTTACTTTTCAACGTGTATTTGAGTCCCACCTCCTCCAGGAAGCCGTCTTTGCCATGACCTGGGAGAACTGGTGTTAAGTCCTTTTCCTGTGTTTCCCACTCACCACCTGGCACATGCCCTTTATCATGCTGTGTTATAATTGTTGTATGTACTCTTCTGTCTCTCCCTTTGTCTAAGTTTCTAGGTTTTTTATTTTTATTCTCAGGAATTAGCACAGTGCCTGAGAAAGAGCTTAGCAAATTATTTTAACAGTGAAATTAATTTAATGGAATGTAACCTAAATATAAACTGAGTTTTCTCTGCCTCTATTTGTCAAGGTTCTTTCTCTTGGATCCAACATCCTCATTACCTCTCCTCCCAACATACATGTGGCTTTCGGGAGAGAAGGGAGTAATTTCTCGCCATATGACTCTTTCTTCTTCTCTCCTTTGCTCAGTCTTATATGGAATTGTGGTGGTGGTTTGTAGGGCAAGGGTGGGGAGGAGAGATTGGAATAATGGTTGGGGACGTCAGTACTGGTTCTACTGTCGATTGGGAATTTCTAATGGGAGAGTAGCACCCAGTTATTTTTATAATGTGAATATTTAATGCATCATTCACCTCAGCTTTAAGCCCACTCATCAGTTCTCGTGCAGTGGGAAAAATCCCACTATATATGCTATTATACTGTAATCCCGTGTACAACTGTAGCCACTCTCTGTTCTCAAATGGAAGCTTAGCCGTTTTGTACCCAGTACCACTCCCAGGGATTATGGTCTCTAAAACTGTCCTCCAAGACCAGAGTCTACCTAAGAATAGCCTTGCCTCCTGATCTGGGCAAGATCTCATCTTGATATGTTGCAAACCATAAAACAGATGGAAATTTAACACAGTCAATATACCCTAATAAAATAGTATAGGATGAATAAAGAGCAGAGGAAAAACTAGTTATACACTAGAACGAGCTGAGAATCACAGGTAAAGGCTATAATTTTCACTTCCCCCATTTGTTATTTCTACCACTATGGTATGCTGGCTTATTTATGACTTCCTTCATTACAGTACTCATTCATTTTCCCTTTGACTTAGGCTAGCATCTTGATTGATTAAGGTTCTTTGTCTTGTGAGGTGATCCAATTTTTCATTCCTAGGGAATCTATGACCTTAGTTGTCCTTCATGAATAAAATTGCAAAAGTCTTTGGTCAAACTTTTCCATTCATTAAGGCAGTGAAAGAGGTATGCTGAGGATCCACATTTTCCTCTTATTCTTTCCAGCTCCATCCTTGAAGGACAGATTCACTCACCCCAGCCCATACAATTGATGTCAGTTTTCTTTTTTTTTTTTAATTTTTATTTATTTATTTATTTTTCCCCCAAAGCCCCAGTAGATAGTTGTATGTCATAGCTGCACATCCTTCTAGTTGCTGTATGTGGGATGCGGCCTCAGCATGGCCGGAGAAGTGGTGCGCGCCCGGGATCCGAACCCGGGCCGCCAGCAGCGGAGCGCACGCACTTAACCGCTGAGCCACAGGGCCAGCCCTGATGTCAGTTTTCTTAATCATTGGACACGGCCAGGTGGTATCTCAGGTTTCAATTCAATGAAACCAAAACAAAATCAAGTATTCTGTATGAATTATTTCTTCCTTGGATTCTTAAATCTCTATAACAAAGGGAACTATCACAACATAATAAAGGCCATATATAAAAAACCTACAGCTAACATACTCAATGGTGAAAGACTGAAAGCTTTTCTCTAGGATCACGAATAAGACAAGGATGCCTGCTTTTGTCATGTCTATTCAACATAGTACTAGAAGTCCTACCCAGACCAATTAGGCAGGAAAAAGAAATAAAAGGCATCCAAATTGGAAAAGAGGAAGTGAAATTATCTCTATCACAGGTGACATGATCTTATACGTAGAAATCCTTAAAGATTCCACACACACACACACAAAAAGTTAGAACTATTAAACGAATTCAGCAAAGTTGCAGGATACAAAATTGGCATGCAAAAATCATTTGCATTTCCACACACTAACAGTGAACAATCTGAAAAGGAAATTAAGAAAACAATTTCATTTACAACAGCGTCAAGCAGAATAAAATACTTAGAAATAAACTTAACCAAGGAGGCAAAAAATTTGTGCACCGAAAGCTGCCGAACATTGCTGAAAGAAATTAAAGACACCAATAAATAGAAGACATCCTATGTTCATGGATTGGAAGAGTTAATATTGTGAGGATGGCAATGGTACTCAAAGCAATCTTCGGATCAATTCAATTCTTATCAAAATACTGCAAAAGATGTTTTTTGCAGAAACAGAAAAATCCATCCTAAAATTCATATGGAATTTTAAGGGACTCTGAATAGCCAAAACAATCTTAAAAAAGAGAATGAAGTTGTAGATCTCACATCCCGTGATTTCAAAACTTACTACAAAGCTACAGTAATTAAAACAGTGTAGTACTGGCATAAAGGCAGACTTATAGACCAATGGAGTAGAACAGAGAGCCCAGATATAAACTCTCACAAACAGGGTCAAATGATTTTCAACAAGGGTACCAAGACCGTTCAATGAGGAAAGGACAGTCTTCAACAAATAGTGTTGGGGAAGCTGGATATCCATATGCAAAACAACAAAGTTGGACCCTTACCCTACACTATGTTGAAAGTTAACTCAAAATGGATAAAATATCTAAACATAAGAGTTAAAACTATAGAACTCTTAGAAGAAAGCATGGGGCGAAAGTTTCATGACATTGGGTTTGGCAATGGTTCCTGGATATGACACCAAAAGCACAGACAACAAAAGAAAAAATAGATAAATTGGGCTGCATCAAAATTTTAAAATTTTGTACATTGAAGGACGTTATCAACAGAGTGAAAAAGCAACAGATGGAATGGGAGAAAATATTTGCAAAGAATATATCTGATAAGGGATTAATGTCAAGAATATATAAACAACCCCTACATCTCAAAGGTAAAAAAAAACCTTCACTATCTAATTCAAAAATAGGCAAAGGACTTGAATAGACATTTGTCCAAGGAAGATATACAAATGGCCAATATGCACATAAAAAGATGCTTAACATCACTAATCATTAGGAAAATGTAAATGAAAAAAACGAGATACCACTTCATACCCATCAGGGTGGCTATCATCAAAAAAAGAAAAAAAAAAAACAGAAAATATCAAGTGTAAGTGAGGATGTAGGTGAGGAGAAATCGGACCCTTGTGCACTCCCACATCCCTGGTGAGAATGTAAGCTGCTATGGAAAACAGTATGGCAATTCCTCAAAAATTAAAAAGAGAATTGCCAAATGATTCAGCAATTCCACATCTGGGTGTACACCCAAATGAACTGAAAGCAGAGACTTGAAGAGATATTTGTACACCCATGTTCATAACAGCATTATTGACAGTAGCCAAAAGGTGGAAGCAACACACATGACCATTGACAGATGTATGGATAAACAAAATGTGGTATATACATATCATAGAATATTATTCAGTCTTGAAAAGTAAGGAAATTCTGACCCATGCTGCAACATGGATGAACCTTGAAGACATGGACAAATCCTCTATAATTCTATTTATATGAGGTATCCAAAATAGTCAAGTTCATAGAAACAGAAAGTAGAATGGTAGTCACCAGAGACTAAGAGGAGAGGAAAACTCAGAGTTAGTGCTTAATGGGCATGGAGTTTCAGTTGGTGAAGATGAAAAAGTTCTGGAGATGGGTGGTAGTGATAACTGCACAATATGAGTGCATTAATGCCACTGAACTGTATACTTAAAAATGGTTAAAATGCTGGATTTTATGTCACGTATATTTTACCACAATAAAAAAACAAAACAACATCTCTATAACAGTAGAACTCAGAGTCTTAGAGATAGAAAGCCATTAAGCATCATTAAATGTAATGATAAACATACGATAGATTCTGACTACTAGAAGATACTATATCCTGCAAAAGAACACTCAGTTCTGAAGAATGTTGACTTTCAGTATAGCTGCAGCTGGGTTTTCAATCATCATTTTCCTTATCGTCTAAATCTAGTGCTTTCCAATAATGGGGGTGAGATCAGGGAATCCCACTGATATCTTCCCATTGCTTTACTTCTTCCATTGTGAAATTTGTGGGTGATATTAGGATGCACAAAGCATAATGTTAGGTTTAGACAAGGTGGTGCTACTCTAGGAATTACAAATACAGAGTGTTAATCAAAACCAGATCGGTTGAAGTGTTTATGCTGGAAAGGACAAATTGCTGCCCAGTCCTCATCTGAAGATGCTTGATTTAATCTGCTTTACACTAGTAGCTGACGTATCCACTGCAAGCAGACGACACATTGAGAACCTGCAATTGTTGGCTGCTGTTAACAAATTCAACCCACAGCAGAGACAGCAGCTGGACCAAACTCAGCAAGGGTCTTGTCTCTGCACAGCTTATCTCTAAGCTCTGTGGAACATATATTGAAAACCTCTGAAAAAATAGAAAGACCCCTGGAGTGAGAGTCATCGGTCTTTTAAGTACATTTGAGCAACTAAAAGCTATTGAGACCATCAGGAAATCACTCACTTTCTCTGAGATGAGTTTCTTCATCTGTAAATTGAGGTTGTTTGTGCCCAGCCCTTTCATTTCTAAAAGCCCATAATCCACTACTGATCCATCCATAATGGTAGTGAGTGAGTCAGGCTGATCCACAGTTTGTTATGGAAATAGGAATAAATCTAACCAAAATATTGTTAACTCTTTAGAAGAAGGACACACTTGGTTTAGAAACATTTACCTTATAAACCAATGATGCTGGTGATGACTCTGCTTTGATTTAGGGCGTTGAATACATGCATAAAAGCAGGTTTTGTTTACATTATGTACTTAATTTTCTTACCATATTTAAATAATGCTTTCTTCCTTTTTCGTGCAACGATTGTACAGACCTCATAGAGAAGAATGAGAATTTAGTCTTCCTTCTGTCTAAATAGGCTTCCAGTAAGGTAACACATCTCTCTCCATCCATCCAAGACTCTCCTCAACTTATCCTTTTCAATAAAACACTTCCCACTGCCCACTTTCTTCAGGGTCTCCTGTTCCTTCCAGCTCTGCCTTTCAGTGAAGGCCCTGTGCTCAGTTCTCACTTTGTTATTTGCACATATTTGTGGGCAAGTCCCACCCATGCCCACATCCAAATAGCACTTGCAGGAAAGCCAGACTGGCTTAGAGTGCACTCTACCAACACGTGCATTATGGGGGAAGTCGGAAAGCTCTCAATGCATTCTGTTCACCGTAGCTTTCTTCTGCTCGTTGGGATGGCTACAGAACAAAAGTATTTCTCCTGTACACCTTCTGTAATATCAACAGTGTCTATATTAACAGCAGAGAATGTGGCACAATGAAAATTTTTTCTCCCCTTCTGTCCATATAATTCCAAGTAGCAGTGAGTAGCAGAATTGGTATCATATCCAGCAAAATTTACAATCATAAGATCTAGTCTTAGTTTACTAATTATTAGTTCCCAAACCTTGGGGAAGTATCTTAACACCTGTTAGCTTCCATTCCTTCATCTTTTAATGGGGAATTAAGTTGTTCTGATGAATAGAAAGAATGTATGAAAAGTTTCTAGCACAGTGCCTGGATCCGGATAGGCATCCAACAGATCTTAGTTCTTATTATTCTGTAGATAATAAAAAGCTCCCTGCTTTGAGTTTGTAGTTCACTAATAGGTTATTTTTTTCCTTAAAAGAATATTTTAATAGATAGGCTACTTTGAAGTCTGGTATTTTTTATAGCTGCTGCATAGTTGGGTAAACTATTCTTCTCACCAACCTAGAGTTCCATTCACATCATAGTCACTGTTATTTTGTACAGTTGTTATGAAAATTTTCCAACAAATGACAATAATGAGTTGTGGGCTGCATCTTAGGGGTATTAGTCTTTTTATTGTTAAAAAAAAAAAAAAAAAAAAAGCTTGATCCTGTTGTCTCCTTTTTTATCCAGTGCAGATCATGTCTGGAAGCTGAATTTCATTAAATCAGTGTTTCCACCCACGGATCATCCAAAACCATTCATGTGCCAAGGCCACACCCTGGGAAATTCTGATTCAGTGGCCCCAAGATGGGATTTGAGAGTACACAAGTTGAAAATACTCCAGAAGCGATTATGATGCACATCTCTGATTAATAAGAGCTGAATTAAGTCAGTGCAGAAGGAGAGCATGGGCTTTACAAAACTCAGCAGGTTTCTCAGTATCATTCTTGATTTTTGAACCTTGTGCACAGTTTCATAGAGATGAGAATAGAATTTTGATTGAGATTATATTTCCATGGGAACAAGAAACCCAGTGCTCTCTCTTGTTCCCAGTCATATCTGTAAAAAGGTATCCCATTGCTTGCTCCAAACTGCTGCAATGCAGTCAACACGACGGAAACTAATTTGCTGCTTTACACTGCCTATAATAGAATACAGCTTCCCATTTATAGTTGTAGAGAATGGTGTATCTGTGCAAGATTTTCCATCTCCATGGGTTATCCTCACAGACAGAGAATGTTAGAGCTGATGTCCACCACTCTGATTCTATAGATAAAGAAATTGAAATCTATGGTGAATAATGATTTTGTCTAAGATCACATAGCTAGGTGATTTTTCTTTCTTTTTTTTTTTTTTTTTGGTTTACTATATGTAATTAGCTCCTATTGTTCTTGTAGGGTAGAGAAATAAACACATTTTATAAAAAGTAGCAGAAAGAAAAAATTGTCAAAGCACAATAGAATTGTCAGCAAACTTCAAAGAATCCAGGACATTTATTATACTCCACAGTGCATAATACTTTTTTGATTCCTTTATTTTTCTGTAAACCCTCTAATTAAAATAAAACCTATTGGTAACTTGTGAAGTATAAAGCATAATATAATACTGTTCTGTTTTTGTCTAGTCGTAAAGAAGAACATCATCTTATCCATTACCATCCAATCACAACAGAATAAGAAGAGAAACTTGAGTTTTTTATTATTTTGTTTCCGAACAATATGTGAAACCTGTAAAACACACATAAAGTAATAATTGGAATACTTGGTTTTAGAATCCGATTTATTGTTATATAATCTTTCATAGATATTCTCACAAAATGTTTGTTGGAGGGTAGTTGAGAACAAAACAGATATAGATAGTAGTATCTTCTTTTACTTTCTTTTTTAGTTTTCGCTTAATTTTGAGTGTATTCAAAAAGAGTTTATAAACTATGTGTAGGTGTAAAAAAACAGTATAACAAACATCTGAGAAACTGACACCAGCTTAAGAATCAGATACCATTATCTTTGAAGCTCCTTTTTGTCCTGCATTTATTCTATTCTCTCCCCTTCTTCAGAAATAACAAATATACCAAATTTGGGGCTTATCATTCCCTTGATTTGCTTTATAATTTTACCATGTATGTGCATATTTTTGAAGTTCATATAATAGGAATCTTACCATATATGTTCTTCTATTGCTCACTTGCATAACTCAAAACGTATTCTTCATTTCCTATCATGTTTCTGCATAAAGTCTCGTTTCATTCATTTTCACTGCTAAAGCACTACTTTGGATGAATTTACCATAATTTATTTATTTCTTCTATTAGACGTTTGCATTGTTTCCAGTATCCTGCTATTACAAGTGTTGCTTCTCTAATCATTATTGTCCATGTCTTCTGGTGTGCTTGTGCAAGATTTCTTGAGGGTGTATTTACCTAGGGGTAGAAATGCTGGATCTTAGCACATGTGCGCTTCACTTTACTAAACATTATGCTTTTGTTTTGCAAAGAGATTATAGCAGTTAAGACACCTAGCAAATCTGCATGAGAGTTTCTATTGATTCACATTAGGTGGGAATGACAATGTATCACATTGCAGTTTTAATTTGCATTTCTATGATTCCTAATGAGATTAAACATATTATCAAATGTTTATTGGTCATTCTTGCTTCCACCTTTGGCAAATACCCACTCAATTCTTTTGCCCATTTTACCACTGGAATGTTTGTCTTTTTTTTTAACTAATTTATGGGAGTTCTTAGTATATTCTGTATTCTAATCTCTTGTCAGTTGCAAATATATTCTAATTTATTGCTTTATTTTCAATTTTGGGAGAGTCTTAGTGAATAAAAATTCTTAATTTTACTGTGTCTGTATTTATCAATCATGGTCCCCCTCTTGGGTCTTAACATAAAGATATTCTCTTAAGTTTTCTTCTAAAATTCTTATAGCTATTTTTTACATACGAGTCAAATCCACATGGATTTGCTTTTTCTGTATACCCCACTTGACCTTTTGTCTTAAATGGATAACCAATTCTCCTAGCAACATTTATTGAAATATGCGTCATTTCTTCACTGAATTTCCATATCAGTTCTGTTATAAATTAAATGTTCATTTATGTGTGGATTTGCTCTGGACAACAGAATTTATAGCCAAAGAGCAGGGAGGGAATCAATGGATGGAAAATTAAGAGGAAACATCAGGGGTAGGGGGATTCTTGCTGAAGACGGGCCAGGGTGATCAAATATCAGCTGGGGGATGATGGAGGATGAGGAATTGGATCAGTAATCAAGGGTGATCAGATATCCAGGTAGGGAGTTCTTGCTAAACTCTTGCAGAGTTCTTGCTAAGACTAGATTTTACAAGAAAGTGCACAGATGGGCCTAGGAGAGATTCAAGAGCCTGACTAAGGTTTGGTCAAGAAAGAATCTTTGTCAAGTCCTTGCCTTCTGATTTGCTGCCCATGTTTCTTCTGCATCTTATTCATGATGTTTTTGGGTTTTGGTGTATTTTGTGTGTGAGTATCTTTCTATCTGTTTTGTGTGTTTGGAATTTTATCTCTCAACATTCTTTGAGAAACCTGTTGCAAGTCTAATGCTCATAGTTGTTCAGATTGTGATTTTGCGTAAGCCCAAGAGGTGATTTTCACATATTGATTATAGCACTTTTGTAGAGCTACCATAAAATAAAATAGGGTTTTCTGAAGGTGGAGGTAAAGTTTTTGAAGTAGGAGAAACTTTTGCTAATTTGTCCTAAATCACATTTGGACTAGCTACGGAGCTGGAAAGGTTTGTGTTTGTTTCTGCAACATGCCTGGGAGCAACAGTGAGCCAGATGACTTTAAACCAGTTCCCTATCTTTTTTTTTTTTTTTTTTTTTTTTGTGAGGCGATCAGCCCTGTGCTAACATCTGCCAATCCTCGTTTTTTTATGCTGAGGAAGACTGGCCCCGGGCTAACATCCGTGCCCATCTTCCTCCACTTTCTATGGGATGCTGCCACAGTATGGCCTGCCAAGCAGTGCGTCCGTGTGCGCCTGGGATCCGAACCAGTGAACCCTGGGCCCCCGCAGCGGAGCGCGCGCACTTAACCACTTACGCCACCAGGCCGGCCCCAGTTCCCTGTCTTTTTTTTGCTTTGTGAAAACCCGGGTAGTATGAAGCTAGGCTGCAAACCTCTGAAAGGGTACCTGTGGTTTCAACATCTCAAAAGAATTCTTTTTTTTTCCCTCTTCACCCGTCACCGGTGTTGGAGATATGCAAGTTTTCTTGCTGAGGATTGGTGTTGGTGGGAGATGGGTTTATTTCCAGCACATCCTTATACTGACAGGTTCTAGCCTCTTGGTGAGATCTCTGGTTAGACTTCCCATCTTGGGCTGGCCCTAGGTTTTGTTTTCCATCTGATTATCTCAATACTTTGTGAAAAATTTAAGCCCAACTCACAGGGATACACCGCATGTCCCAGAGGTTCCATGTTCGCCATGTCTCCATGATTCATGACTTTCTAGTCTCTGTGACTTTCTAGTCAGCCTATGGAGGCATTTAAGTTTTTAAAAGTCTTATCCATCATTTTCAGCTGTTTTCAAAGGAACAAGAAGTCTTTGGAAAATTGAAATCAATAATTTATTTATGGAAAGGAAAATATCTAATATTTTCCAAGAAATAAATAGGAAGAGGGACTTCAACAAATATATTTTATTACTATGATTTATGTTTCGACTAACCAACAAAGAACTTTTTAATATTATAGTGTTTATTTTTTTAAAAAAATGCTTAATTAATTTTTTGAGATAAAATTGATCAAAAGCAATTATAAGTTATGTTGACACAGAGTAGGTGCTGAATACTTATTGATAGCTTTTTTCATCAAGTTTGCTTCAAATCCTAAATGACTATCACATATTGAAGCAAAACATCGTGTCATAAAATGAGTATATAAGAAAAGGTTAAAGATATCCCTTGAACATAGTAGACATTTCTTAAATATGTATGAACTGCCTGATTGATTTAGAATGGAACAATGATAGACTTTTGAGATCTAGAAGGGTCCTTACAGAAAGCCTGATGCCACTCTTTCATTGTATATGAGAGTAAACTGAGGATCAGAGAAGTTAAACAAATTGCCCCAAGTTATACAACAGCTTAAACACAGAGCTGAAGGGGCCGGCCTGGTGGCATAGCAGTTAAGTTCGTTCCTTCCCCTTCGGCAGCCCAGGGTTTGCAGGTTTGGATCCTGGGCGCGGACCTACTCACCCCTCATCAAGCCATGCTGAAGCGGCGTCCCGCATAGAGCAACTAGAAGGATGTACAACTATGACACACAACTATCTACTGGGGTTTTGGGGAGAAAAAAAGAGGAAGATTGACAACAGATGTTAGCTCAGGACCAATCTTCCTCAAAAAAACAAAAAAAAAAAGAGCTGCAGCTTGAGCCCAGGTCGTCCCCTTCTCAGTCTGTTACTTTGGAGAATTACTCTATAGTCCTATCATCGTGAGGTGCAAAATTCTGGGTGGCCTAGATGTTTGCTAAGAAAATTTTCTGGCAATACCTTCTCTAGAACTTTGGGATGCGCATAAATCACAGTTACCCTGTAAAGCAGAAAGCAGAATTGTTTGCTCTTAAAAGTTTGCTTTCAGATCCCAATCCAGATAGTAGGCTGTAGCCATGTCTTTAACTGAATACAGCCTTAGTTCTATTTTTAAATATGACTGCATTTTCCCAAAATTCACAAGGAAAGTTATAAATCAGAACATGAAAGAATCAATAGGGCGAGATTTGGGGGGAGTAAACATGCAGAGATTTTGGAACCAGATTATTTATTTATTACAAGTCTATTAACTAAATGGCAGGTCTGGATACAATATGGTGACTAAGTTTATGGTGACTTATGAGGAGAAACTTCATACACTCGTGCTGTCACCAACTAGTGCCCTGAGGAACTCAAGGGTGGGTTTGGAGGCATTTAACTGTTTTTCCAAGTTGTTTTTTTATATTAAGGAGACACAACCAGCAACCACCCTGAAGCTAACCAAGTCTCCTTACAAGAGCTACACCCATGACCTTGCCTTATTTTTAATGTGAAGATCTCTTCAGGAGGCGATTAAGCCTCATTACCATAATCTGCAGTGTACCTGCCTCTCCCTTTTGAATATTCATTCCCCAACCAAAATAAAAGTTCCTGCTTCCTTTTTTGGGGGAATGCCGTGACTGTGGAAATGATTCCTCATGGTCTCCTATTTGCTGCAAATACACTTTACTTTGTGAGACAACTTCCACTGCTGCACAGTCCCATTTGACTTACCAGGAGGTGAGCCCACTTGGTTCGGTATCAAGGCTACCACAGATCTGATGCCAGGAGGGGACTCTGGAGACAGGAGTCATTGAGGCAGTTCAAAGCTTCCAGAAGAAATCAGAATATCTTAATGCTGTCATTTATTTGGGATAGATTGTGGAACAATTTCCATTATTTTTATTTTTTCAGTGACAGTGACTTTAACACTTTCTAAGGAGTACTAACACAGACCCCTAGAGGTATCTGGTGTAGGAAACATATTCAAGTCAAGCAAGACCTTAAATTTCCTCTTCTGATGTTGAAACCGGCAAATAGGTAGCCATTGAAGATTAAGTAGCTAGGAGCTAAAGATTTTTTCCTTTTGCAATTACTGGTAATAGCTTTTAGCTGTTTTCCCACCCATTGTTAACTGTGCTGTTTAGGCAATATGCTATCTGACTCCCACTAGGTTCCTATAGATAACATCTCCCTGGGGCCTGCATCACCAAGGTAATGGGTGTTTGAGCTGTTTTTCAGGAATTAGAACCCCTTGTCTACTTCAGGCTGGTTGAGACCACCACCCCATCAACTGGGCCCATGCAGATGTCTGATAAGTGACCTTTTGACATCAAGAGGCTAAAAACTCCCCCCTCAGGTCATACTGACACCGCCATTTTGCGAATATGCATCCTATGTAGAGGCATGAAGTCTGACTGTGCTTGCACAGATCATCAGTTACCTCACCTCTCCTCACCTCCAATCATCTGTCTCCACATTTCAGGCCACCTTGCCCCCTACCCCATAAATATCCCTGAGTCCTCATTATCGGGGAGGTGGATTTGAGACTTATTCTCCCATTTTCCTTATTTGTCTGCTTCATGATTAAAGCCTCTCTCTGCTGCAATCTCGTCATCTCGGTAATTGGCTTTCTGGGTGGCAGGTAAAAATGAATGGGTTCGATAACAACGTTGGAAATGAGCTCACCTATCCTACAATTTTTGGCTCTAGTAGAGTGGTTGTCAAGTGTAGGACTGCTTTCTCTGTAAGGACTTTACTAACAGGTTCATAGAACTGTTTATATTTCAAGAGCCTGAGAATGCTGGGTCATATTTAGAGTCAACTAAATTCTACCCATTACCTATAATTAGCCAAGTACTCTACTGAGTGCTTTCATATATTCTATCTCATTTAATTCTGAAATCTTATAAGAATTGACTCAATTAAGAAAAAAGAAAACATAGAAAATCTGAATACTTTTCTCAAGGTCACAGATCCAATAAATGGCAGAAATGGGATCTGAATCTGGAGCTCTTTGCTCCAAATTGTGTCTCTAACTATATGTCAAGCCACCTCTGAAAACAGGACTCTGACAAGACCAATGATTGGTTTCTGTGAAATTTTAGTCTCATTTTTCAGAAATGTTGGAAACAAATTCTTATCACAATTACAGATGACAGACCAGTTCATCTGACAACACTGAAGCCAAATAGCAACTACCCCAACTAAATGGAGAGAAGGAAATTAATTGAATATTGTGGAATGAGCCAACGTTTATTTATATCATCCTTTCTTATGCCTCATAATGTTATTTCTCCCTCCTCTTTTCTAACAAAAATACTCTACAATTTATATTTCACACTCATCTGGAGTTTTCTCCAACGTTCTTTAATCATTCAAACCTGGACACTTTTGTGTATGAAAGGGAATGTCTAAATATAGCCATAGACATAAACTGAAGTTATCCTAGGGAAACCAAGATGTGTGACCTCAGTGATAAGGGATTTTGCCTTTCCTTGATCTAGGTTAGAGCTTCTAGTCTGTAACCTTCTGCCTGCTGTTCTTAGTTAACTTGAATGCCTCCATCCTTTCCACCGCAAATGAAAGCTCCTTAAGGGCAGATGTTCCGTCTTATAAGTCTTAGTATTTTTTTTATAATTCTTTGTATTGAGGGGGAGAAGAATATACCACCCCAAAATATGTCTCTTTGACATAAGGATTATTTCAGGCTGATTATTTTTAAGAAAGAGCAGATGGTAAGAAAAGCTCTGAAAACTGAGAAATTACCCTTTTGTAAGAGACGTTTACCTTTATAAGGGAAATCTCCATTTCTAAGGGTATCTCCCTCTCCGTACCAGGAAGAGAAGGATGACTAATTTTCTAGAAACTCTTATCAATGGAGAAAGCAAGAATTTAAATGTGCATAACAAACTTACCCTTGTTTATTGTGCTTTTCCTGGTAACCTCACATAACTGGCCTCCACCCTCCCCTCCCCCAACATCTTCTTTTGTCATAGCTAGGGATGTTATCTAAGGTGATGGCTTAGGTAATTTCAGGGAGTTACTAAGTTTTCCTGGGTATCTCCCATGTATACAGGAGGTAAACATGTCATTAAACTTGTTTTTCTCCTGTTAATCTGTCTTATAATTACAGGAGTGTCTTAGCAAAGAACCTAGAAGGATAGAGAGAACATTATTTTTTGCCCCCTCAACACAGTATGCATAGTTCCTGGCACTTGTAAAAGTGTAAATATATATTAGCTATTAAGTCATCTACAAATGAGGGTTTGCTATATACTATGTATAAGTTAAATCCTTGAGGTAGAGTTTTAGCCAAATAATTAAGAAGAAATGTTCACATATTGAAGTATATGGGGTAGCTATGCTGATTTAAACCTGATCCAGCCTGAACTACAGAAGTCTGACTTATGGTCTGTCAAACATACATTGTACATCTGCTTTAACCATTAAGATAACCATTAAACATTAACTCAAAGTAAGAGAATGCACTCTGAAGATAAGAATGCATACTCTTCCTATGATGCCATTATCAGTGCACCTGAAGATAAGTTTCCTTTCCCAGACGTCAGGGTCATATTGACCTGCTAACCTGTAAGTAACTATCTCTTTGAAACTTTGATGATTATGTATACTGGGCATGTTTGATATAAGTTCTTTTTTCTGAAAGGTATAAAACTGTAGTGAAAACCGCGCTTTACCAGAACGCTTTCTTCCTTTGTGGGGTCTGCCTTCCTGGGCTAGTCCTCAGCTTGGCTCAAGTAAATATCACCTTATCTCTCTTATCTGTAGAATGGTTATTTGTTATTTGTGTTGACATAATCAAGAAAAGAAATCAAGGTTAAAGTGTGTGCGTTTATGGGAACAAACCAGAAAGCACAACAAACAACACATTCCTTCTAACTAAATCTACCTTGAAGCAGTGTTGTCTTACCATCACGCCGCACCAAAAAAGAAATTTCCAAAAATGAGAGACTTATGTTTCAATGTGATAAAATACGAGGGGCAGAGCTGAATCACACTTACTCACAAGTATAAACCATGTTGAAATAATCCAACCAACTGTATTCAGAATATTAAACGGAGGCATAAAAATATCATCGCTTACCCAGCGCTATTAAGCATAATGATTGCAAAATCAAAGAAAGTTGGGTCTCCTGACAGTCAGTACAGAACTAATCCTGAGAACACGCTCCTTTCCTTATAGGAGTTTTTGACAAATGGAAAGTGAGGTGAAAAGGGGAGAAAGGAGAGGAGAGGCAAATGTAGTGTCAAGCTGATAAACAGAAACCTCATTAAACTGAAGTCAAGAAGCCAAAAGAGGGAGCTCTTATGCCCTACATCAATAGCAGAGCCCAACAGGAGGAAGAAATACTTGCTCTTCTTGACTGGCAAGAAACTCAGCCAATGAGAGACTGTCACAACTCAGCCAATGAAAAGCCACTACACCTCAAACTGTTTACAATAGCCCTCCCAATTCCCCTTCCCCTCTATAAAAGAGTTTCTCCTCCCTTGTTGTTGGGGGACTTGCGTGTGGCTTGCTGTGGTTGCAGACCCTGAATGGCAATTCTTTGTTGATCCTGAATAAACCCATTTTCTGTTGGAGGAATAACCGTCTATCTATTTGTTTAAGGTCAACAGTAGAAAGTGTTGTGTTTTTTCTTTTTTTTTTTTAAGCAGTGGGAGTCCAGGAGCCTAAGGACAAAACCATTGACTTTTTCACATTTTCTCCATTTTAGCACAATAGATGATCATTTCATACATGTGCATGATTTCTGTTTTCAATCTACACCATAACTGCAGTGCTTACTTCAGCTATGTCCTCTGGAAGTGAAAATATTTAAATTAAGTAGTCATTTAAAAAGGCATATTTCATTCAATCCATTTTAAATTATTCCTTTGATTCTACAGAATGGATATTACTACTCAAGAGGAGAGGAAAACATTGTAACCTAAAGGGATATTCATTCAAGAGCAGACAGTAGCTGATTTATCTCATCTCCCAGCTGTTAAAGCTGTTTCCACATGACATTAGACAACCTTTTGAAAAAGGGAGAAAAATCAGTCAACTACTTTTTTCCTCTATAAAGGCAATAAACCACACACTCTGTGTGTTTTTGTTTCCCGAAAGATTTATTTTTAGTTGAGTCATGTGATTAGTTAGGCAGACTGTAGCAAAAGTCTTACTTGTATACTTTACTTCTTTGATATTACAAATTTCTTCTCCTATGGAAGCTTCTCCTTGGATGACAATTTAATCTGTGACAAATCTGTGACAAAGCAATAGAAAAATAATACTTATTAAAATGATGCATGCACTTGTGAGTTTAAAAAGTTATAAAAATTGGATATTTCATAATTTACTATAATGTCAACAATTCCATGAGTCCATCTTTTTTATTTGTTTATGTCTCTAGGGCATAACACAGTACTTGGCACATTGTAGTGCTTAATCTGTCCTTATTGATAGTAGAGATTTTTCCAAAATATTCAGTTACACATAATGGATGCTAGACCTTAAGGAAATAACTTCTGGAATGTTGTATTGTGACACAATTTATTGGCTGAAGACATAGGGAGGATAATGGTAAGGAAATTTACCCTCCAGAGAATTCTAATCAACACAGCAATTGTATATGGATGAATCCAACATTTTTCACAAGACAACTAATAAGAAACTTAATATAAGAAAAGTATTAAATGAAATATATATTTTTTTCTGGTTTAGATAAAAGAATTTTTACCAGGGTGGAAGACAAAAATGAGATGAAGATGAGAAAAATAATATGCTATGTCTTCTGAAGAAAGATAGTCTATGCCACAATTAATTTTTTCTGGTACCTTTAAAGTTGTGAATGCGAAGCTGTAAGAAAGGCATAGTTCAAAAATATATATTAGGATTTGCTTTCATTAGCCTAAAGAAACAAATCAGTTTGTCTGCACTGAAAGTTGACAATGAAATGATAAATTGCTGAAAGATTTTGTGTTCCACCTAAAATTTGGGCACTTTGACTAATAAAAATGTTTAAAATTATTTATAAAGCTGCAAATTGCTCATACATGCTTACTTTTTAAAGGAGTTTTTTTCCCCTAAAACAATCTGTGTTAGTTGTTAAAATTATTTTGTTCTTTTAGGCAAGAATTAAGTAACTGATACTCAGGCGGGCCCCGTGGCTTAGCGGTTAAGTGTGCGCGCTCGGCTGCTGGCAGCCCGGGTTCCGATCCCGGGCACGCACCGATGCGCCGCTTCTCCGGCCACGCTGAGGCGGCGTCCCACATACAGTGACTAGAAGGATGTGCAGCGACGACATACAACTATCTACTGGGGCTTTGGGGGGAAAAAATAAATAAATAAATAAAATCTTTAAAAAAAAAAGTAACTGATACTCAACTAAGTAAGAAAAATGTTCCATTAGCTTTAATTTAGTTAAATATATTATCCTCTATATATCTCTTAATCTTTGAATTCCTAGTGCCTGATTACTTAAGTTGTGTCTTCAACTTTTAAAGGGTGAAGAAACCTCTTTTAAAGGGGTGAATTTGCAAAATCAAATACCTTAAAAGAAGTAAATGTGACATTCAACGTTCTAATCATTATGAGGATTACCCTTCTGGGTCTTCCTCCTCTCCCCGTCCCCCCCACAGGAAAGAGCATATCACTACAGAAAATCATAAATTCACAAATAAATAGAACAAGAGAGAAAGAAAGGAATAAAGGAATTACAAACAACTAGAAAGCAATTAACAAAATGGCAATATAAGTCCATATCTATCAATAATTACTTGAGATGTAAATAAACTAAATTCTCCAATCAAAAGACATATGGTGGCAGAATGGATAAAGAAAGAACTCAACTATATGCTGCCTACAAGATATTCACTTCAGCTTTAAGGACACACGGGCTGAAAGTGAAGAGATGGAAAAAGATATTCTGTGCGCATGGAAACCAAAAGAAAGCAGGGTAGCTAAACTTATATCAGACAAAATAGACTTTAAGCCAAAGACTGCAGCAAGAGACAAAGAAGATTATTATATAATGATAAAGAAGTCAATTCATTAAAAAGATATAGCATTTGTAAATATTTATGCACCCAACATAGGAGCACCTAAATATATAAAGCAAATATTAGCAGATTTGAAGGGAGAAATACACAGTAATACAATAATAGCAGGGGATTTCAATACCCACTTTTAACAACGGATAGATCATCCAGACAGAAAATCAATAACAAACATTGAACTTAAACTACACATTAAACCAGAGGGACTTAAAAAACACATACAGAACATTTCATCCATCAGTAGCAAAATACACATTCTCAATCACACATGGAGCACTCCCCAGAATGGATCATGTATAAGTCCATGAAATAAGTCATAATAAATTTAAGAAGATTGAAAACAGAGCAAGCATCTTTTCTGACCACAATGGTATGAAATTAGAAATCAATCACAAGAAGAAAAATGGAGCCAGAGGGAGTCAAGATGGCGGTGTAAGCAGACTAGAAACTCGCCTCCTCCCGTGGACACAGCCAATTTACAACTACTCGTGGAAAAATTACCCCTGAGACAGAACTGAAAACTGGATAAGAGGAACTCCTGCAACAATGGACAATCCTAACTGAGGTGGAAGAGACAGAGACTCCCTTCTGGAGAGGAAAAATGCTGCCCTCACAAGCTGCCAGCTTCACGGCCACCGGGAGCAGCCCACAGGTACGCAGCCCTCCCTGGAGGAGCGGGGCCCTGAGTCGGGAGCGCCCCCGCTGTGGGCTTTGTGGACCCAGCACAATGGAGACCAGCGGCATAATATCTGACTATGCCTGCTACTAAAACATCGGGGAGTACCCCCAGAAAATCCGGCTCACAAAGAAACTAAAACCGGCTCTTAAAGGGCCCATGCACAAACTCACCAGTTTCAGAAAGCATCCTAAAATCACCAGAAAGAAAGGTGCACAGCGGTGTGGTGAAAAGAGATTCACCTAATAGGCCCTGAGTGCATCTCGGTGAGGGGTGAGACCTCTCCAGAGACTGGGACCTTAGCGGTGGCCATTGTTGTGGCCTGGTGTGGACGTGCTGACACAGACGCCATTGGAGTTCTCCCTGAGCCTACTAGCCCAGGGTCTGCCCCACCCATTAGAACACAGATTTAATCCAGCTCAGCCAGGGTGGGAAGCCCACCCTAGAGACTGACCCCACCCAACAACAAGCCCTCAGGCAACTTGTGGATCTGCATAGATTGGTGACTGGATTCTCTGCAGCCTGGCAACTGAGCCGAATTGAGCGGGGCAGGGTGTGCACAAGGAGAGGGTGGAGAGTGTGGGGTGGTGGCAGAGTGTGTAGGACACCCGCCGTGGAGAGACTGGGTCCGCTTGGGGAGGTCGGGGCGCACACACAGGGCAGGACTGTGTTGACTGTGTGTGTGGACCTGTGGGTGGCAGGGCTTGTCAGCTGCAGAAGACTTGTGCTTCTCAAAGACCCACATAGGGGGTTTGCCCCACCTTCCAAAGCCTGAAACAATTGGGTGCTCCTGTGCCTGAGGCCAGCCCCACCCAGCTACAGCCCTCAGAGAGCTGACAAGAGACCTAATAGGCTAGAGGCTTACAGCAATTGTAAGGCCCTGAGCCTAACAACCTGCCACACTGGGGGCCTACTCACTTAAAAGAAATACTGCAACACAAATGTGGTATTAGAACTTGCAGCCAACTGTGCTGGGGCTCCCCACACCTGATAAAGAGGCTGAAGGGCCCACAACAACTACAAGCAGCTGAGCATTACAACAGCTGGCCAGGAGCATAACTGGGCCTACCTGGGTGCCTACAGGGAGAGCAAACAGGCCACAACAGAAGGACACACGTAGTCCACATAGGGGTCACCGCTGGAACATTGAGAACTGAGGGAAGCACACGGCAGACCTCCTAAGGCATCACTTACATAAGGTCACCTATCCAAGAGCAGGAGATGTAACTGACCTACCTAATATGTAGACACAAGCACAGGGAAAGAGGCAAAATAAGGAGGCAAAAGAATACATTCCAAGTAAGGGAACAGGACAAAACCCCAGAAAAGGAACTAAGTGAAACAGAAATGAGCAACCTACCTGCCAGAGAGTTCAAACAAAGAGTGTTAAGGATGCTCACTGATCTTGGGAGAAGAATAGATGAACTCAGTGAGAATGTCAACAAAGAAATGGAAGATATAAAAAAGAACCAATCAGAAATGAAGAATACAATACTGGAAATGAAAAATTCATTAGAGGGACTCAAAAGCAGAGTAGAGGATACAGAAGAACGGATCTGTGAGCTGGATGAAAGACTAGAATAAATTACCCAAGGTGAACAGGTAAAAGAGAAAAGAATTAAAAAGAGTGAGGACAGTCTAAGGGACCTCAGGGACAACATCAAGCACACTAACATCCGTGTTATAGGTGTCCCGGAAGGAGTAGAGCTAGACAAGGGGGCAGAGAATCTATTTCAAGAAATAATAGATGAAAACTTCCCTAACCTAAGGAAGGAAACAGACACCCAGGTACAGGAAGCACAGAGAGGCCCAAACAAGATAAACCCAAAGAGGCCCACACCAAGACACATCAAAATCAAAATGTCCAGAATTAAAGATAAAGAGAGAATCTTAAAAGCCGCAAGAGAATGTCAAGTTACATACAAAGGAAACCCCATAAGGCTATCAGCTGACTTCTCAGCAGAAACCTTACAGGCTAGAAGAGAATGGCACGACATATTTAAAGTGCTAAAAGGAAAAAACTTACAGCCAAGAATACTATACCCGACAAGGTTATCATTCAAAATGGAAGGAGAGATCAAAATTTTCCCAGACAAGCAAAAATTAAAGGAGTTTGTCACCAAGAAACCAGTGCTACAAGAAATGTTAAAGGGACTGATTTATGGGGAAAAGAGAAGAACACAAATAGGAAAAAATATCTATTTCCATGATAAGAATGTAAAGGATACAAATGCACAAAAAAGAGGTTAGATATGATATCAAAAACATAAAAGGAGGGAGGAGGGGAGTTAAAGAGTACAGCTTTCAGACAGAGGTCAAACTAAAGTGACCATCAATTCTGTATAGAAGAAGAAAGGAACAGAGAAGGACTACTAAAACACTGAGGAAAAAAAAAATAAGTTAAAAAATGGCAGTAAGTACATACTCATCAATAGCTATTTTAAATCTCAATGGACTAAATGCTCCAATTAAAAGCCATAGGGTGGCTGACTGGATAAAAAAACAAGATCCATATATATGCTGCATACAAGAGACACACTTCAGACCTAAAGACACTCACAAACTGAAAGTGAAGGGATGGAAAAAGATACTCCACGCAAATGGCAATGAAAAGAAAGCTGGGGTAGCAGTACTCATATCAGACAAAATAGACTTTAAAACAAAAACTGTAAAAAGAGTCAAGGAAGGGCATTACATAATGATCACGGGAACAATCCAACAAGAGGATATAACACTTGTAAATATCTACGCACCCAATGTAGGTGTACCTAAATATATAAAGCAATTATTAACAGACATAAAAACAGAAATAGACAGTAATACAATAATAGTAAGGGACTTTAACACTCCACTTACACCAACGGATAGATCATCCAAACAGAAGATCAATAAGGAAACATTGGCCTTAAACGACACACTAGAACAGATGGACCTAGTAGATATGTACAGAGCATTCCATTCAAAAACCGAAGAATACATGTTCTTTTCAAATGCACATGGAACATTCTCCAGGATTGATCACATATTAGGCCACAAAACAAGTCTCCATAAATTTAAGAAGATTGAAATAATACCAAACATCTTTTCTGACCACAACGGTATGAAACTAGAAATCAACTATAGGAAGAAAATCAGAAAAGCCACATACGTGGAGATTAAACAAAATGCTACGGAACAACGACTGGGTTAACGAAGAAATCAAAGAAGAAATCAAAAAATACCTGGAGACAAATGAAAATGACAATACGACATGTCAGAATTTATGGGATACAGCAAAAGCGGTTCTAAGAGGGAAGTTTATAGCGATACAGGCCTATCTCAACAAACAAGAAAAATCTCAAATAAACAATCTAACAATGCACCTAAAGGAACTGGAAAAAGAAAAACAAACCAAGCCCCAAATCAGTAGAAGAAGGGAAATAATAAAAATCAGAGCAGAAATAAATGAAATAGAGACCAAAAAAACAATAGAAAAAAATTAATAAAACCAAGAGCTGCTTCTTTGAAAAGATCAACAAAATTGACAAACCTTTAGCTAGACTCACCAAGAAAAAAAGACAGAAGGCACAAATAAGTAAAATCAGAAATGAAAGAGGAGAGATTACAACAGACACCTGAGAAATACAAAAGATTATAAGAGAATACTATGAAAATCTATATGCCAAACAATTCGACAATCTGGAAGAAACGGATAAATTCTTAGAATCATACAACCTTCCAAAACTGGATCAAGAAGTAGAGAATTTGAATTGATCAATCACCAGTAAGGAGATCGAAACAGTAATCACAAACCTCCCCAAAAATAAAAGTCCAGGACCAGACAGCTTCCCTGGTGAATTCTACCAAACATTCAAAGAAGACTTAATACCTATCCTTCTCAAACTCTTCCAAAAAATTGAGGAGGGCAGGAAGCTCCCTAACTCATTCTGTGAAGCTGACACTACCCTGATACCAAAACCAGACAAGGACAACACAAAAAAAAAGAAAATTACAGGCCAATATCACTGATGAACATCAATGCAAAAATCCTCAACAAAATACTAGCAAATCGCATACAACAATATGTTAAAAAGATTATACACCATGATCAAGTGGGATTTATTCCAGGTATGCAGGGATGGTTTAACATTCGCAAATCAATCAACGTAATACACCACATTAATAAAATGAAGAATAAAAATCACATGATCATCTCAATAGATGCAGAGAAAGCATTTGACAAGATACAGCATCACTTTATGATAAAAACTCTGAATAAAATGGGTATAGAAGGAAAGTACCTCAACATAATAAAGACCATATATGAGAAACCCACAGCTAATATCATCCTCAATGGTGAAAAACTGAAATCCATCCCTCTAAGAACAGGAACCAGACAAAGATGCCCACTGTCACCACTCCTGTTTAACATAGTACTGGAAGTCCTAGCCAGAGCAATCAGGCAAGAGAAAGAAATAAAAGGGATCCAAATTGGAAAGGAAGAAGTGAAACTGTCACTATTTGCAGATGACATGATTTTATATATAGAAAAGCCTAAAGAATCCACCAGAAAACTTTTAGAAGTAATAAACGAATATGGTAAAGTTGCAGGATACAAAATCAACATACAAAAATCAGTTGCATTTCTGTACACTAACAACGAAGTAGCAGAAAGAGAAATTAAGAATATCATCCCATTTACAATTGCAACAAAAAGAATAAAATACCTAGGAATAAACTTAACCAAAGAGGTGAAAGATCTGTACACTGAAAACTATAAAACATTTCTGAAAGAAATTGAAGAAGACTCAAAGAAATGGAAAGATATTCTGTGCTCTTGGATTGGAAGAATTAACATAGTTAAGATGTCCATACCTCCTAAAGCCATCTATAGATTCAATGCAATCCCCATCCAAGTTCCAACAACATTTTTCACAGAAATAGAACAAAGAATCCTAAAATTTATATGGAACAACAAAAGACCCCAAATAGCTAAAGGAATCCTGAGAAAAAAGAACAAAGCTGGAGGTATCACACTTCCTGATTTCAAAATATACTACAAAGCTACAGTAACCAAAACAGCATGGTACTGGCACAAAAACAGACACACAGATCAATGGGATAGAATCGAAAACCCAGAAATAAACCCACACATCTATGGACAGCTAATCTTTGACAAAGGAGCCAAGAACATACAATGGAGAAAAGAAAGTCTCTTCAACAAATGGTGTTGGGAAAACTGGATAGCCACATGCAAAAAAATGAAAGTAGACCCTTACCTTACACCACACACAAAAAGTAACTCCAAATGGATTAAAGACTTGAATGTAAGACCTGAAACTATGAAACTTCTAGAAGAAAACATAGGCAGTTCGCTCTTCCACATCGGTCTTAGCAACATCTTTTCAAACACCACATCTGACCGGGCAAGAGAAACAATAGAAAAAATAAACAAATGGGACTTCATCAAACTAAAAATCTTCTGCACCGCAAAGGAAACCATCAACAAAACGAAAAGACAACCTAACAATTGCGAGAAGATATTTGCAAACCATACATCTGATAAGGGCTTAATCTCCAAAATATATAAAGAACTCATGCATCTCAACAACAAAAAAACTACCAACCCAATTAAAAAATGGGCAAAAGACCTGAACAGACATTTCTCCAAAGAAGATATACAGATGGCCAACGGACACATGAAAAGATGTTCAAAGTCACTAACTATCAGGGAAATGCAAATCAAAACTACAATCAGATATTATCTCACACCCATCAGAATGGCTATAATTAACAAGACAGGAAACAACATGTGTTGGAGAGGATGTGGAGAGAAGGGAACTCTCATACACTGCTGGTGGGAGTGCAAACTGGTGCAGCCACTATGGAGAACGGTATGGAGATTCCTCAAAAAATCAAGGATAGAACTACCATATGATCCAGCTATTCCACTGCTGGGTATTTATCCAAAGAACTTGAAAACACCAATTTGTAAAGGTACATGCACCCCTGTGTTCATTGCAGCGTTATTCACAATAGCCAAGACTTGGAAGCAACCTAAATGCCCATCAAGGGACGAATGGATAAAGAAAATGTGGTATATATACACAATAGAATACTACTCAGCCATAAGAAACGATGAAATCCAGACATTTGTGACCACATGGATGGACATTGAGGGTATAATGCAAAGTGAAATAAGTCAGAGGGAGAAGATCAAATACTGTATGATTTCCTTCATTAAGTAGTAGATAATAACAACAATAAACAAACACATAGGGACAGAGATTGGATTGGTGGTTACCAGAGGGGAAGGGGGGAGGGAGGAGGGTGAAAGGGATAATTCGGTACATGTGTGTGGTGATGGGTTGTAATTAGTATTTTGTTGGTGAACATGATGTAATCTATGCAGAAATAGAAGTATAATGATGTACACCTGAAATTTTTACAATGTTATAAACCAATGTTACTGCAATAAACAAAAAATTAAAAAAAAAAAGAATATGAAATTCCACATTATTACGATTACTAATTTCTTTTCTGTCATAGTGTAATGAAATGATATGTATGAAGACAGATGGTAATTAGTCTATGGGTGGTGAACATGATGTAGTCTACACAGAAATCAAAATCTAGTAATGTACCCCTGAAATTTATACAATGTTATAAACCAATGTTACCTCAATAAAAAAAATAAATAAAAAGTAAAAAAAAAGAAGAAAATTGGAAAATTCACAAGTATGTGGAGATTAAGCAACATGCTACTGAACAACCAATGGGTCAAAGAAGAAATCAAAAGAGAAATCAAAAAATACCTTGGGACAAATGAAAATGAAAATACAATACACCAAAATTTGTGGGATGCAGCAAAGGCAGTTCTAAGAGGGAAGTTTATAGTGATAAATGCCTACATTAAGAAACAAGAAAAATCACAAATAAACGCATTAACTTTATGCCTCAAGGAACTAGAAAAAGAAGAACAAAGGAAGCCCAAAGTTAGTAGAAGGAAGGAAATAGCACAGCAGAGCAGAAATAAATAAGATAGAGACTAAAAATGTAATAGAAAAGACAAATGAAACTGAGAGCAGGTCTTTTTAAAAGATACACAAAATAGACAAACATTTAGCTAGATTTATCTAGTAAAAAAGTAATAAAATTAGACATGAAAGAGGAGACATTACAACTGATATCACACAAATACAAAGGATCATAAGAGACTACTATGACCAACTATGTGCCAATAAATTGGGCAACCTAGAAGAAATGGATAAATTCCTAGAAGCATACAACTAAGCAAGACTGAATCATGAAGGAATGGAAAATCCAAACAGACCAATTTCTAGTAAGGAGATTGAATCAGTAATAAAAAAATCTTCCAATAAAGAAAAGTTCAGGACCACACAGCTTCACTAGTGAATTCTACCAAACATTTAAAGAAAAACTAATAGCAATCCTTCTCAAACTCCTCCAAAATACGGAAGAGGAGGGAACACTTCAAAACTCATTTTATGGTATCTTTATTTAAAAACAAAAAAAACACAACATAACTAGAATAACTACAGAATCTCCCAACTGACAACATTGAAAAGGGTAGCATTCATTTTACATTCTGATAGGTTGATTATCTTGTTGGCTTACATTCTGTTTAAAATTGAAAAAAAGAAACACAAATGGTGCAATACATTAATTGCATTCTATATTTTATTCTCTTTCATCCCTCTTTCCTGTGTGTGTACATATTTATATATGTAATAAATATGTATTGAATATACCCATGACACCATCACCACAATGTATGCCATAAACATATCCATCACCTCCAAAAGTTTCCTCCCACCTTCCTTATTTATTATTATTATTAATGTGTATGACAAAAAATTGAATATAATATTTACCCTCTTAGCAATTTTTTTTTCTTTTTTGAGGGAGATCAGCCCTGAGCTAACATCCGTGCTAATCCTCCTCTTTTTGCTGAGGAAGACCGGCTCTGAGCTAACATCTATTGCCAATCCTCCTCCTTTTTTTCTTCCCCAAAGCCCCAGTAGATAGTTGTATGTCATAGTTGCACATCCTTCTAGTTGCTGTATGTGGGACACGGCCTCAGCATGGCCGGAGAAGCCGTGCGTTGGCGCATGCCCGGGATCCAAACCCGGGCCGCCAATAGCAGAGCGCGTGCACTTAACCGCTAAGCCACCGGCCGGCCCCTCTTAGCAATTTTTAAAGTATACAATACAGTATTGTTAACCATAGGCACTACGCTGAAGAGTGGATCTCTAGGACTTATTTATTTTGTGTAACTGAAACTTTGTACCCTTTGACTAATGCCTCACTGTTTCCCCCTTCCCCCAGCCTTTGGCAATCACCGTTCTACTCTCTGCCTCTATGAATTTGACTACTTTAGATTTCTCATTTAAGTGGTATTATGTTGGGCACTCATTGCAACCACAGGAGATTTTATTTAAAAAAAAAAAAAACACAAAAAAACCTGTGATGCCTATATCCCACTCCCAAAGATTAAGATGTTATGATTTATTTGGTCTGGGAGGTAGGGTAGCCATCAAGACTTTAAATGGTCCTAACATGTAGACAAAATGGGAATACTGGTTTAAAAAAATGTCCAGAGATGCATTTCTTTGCTTATGAGATTACAAATTTGGAAGCCAAATGAGTGGCTTGACACTTTTTTCCATATATTTACACCTGCACAAGGTAAGATAATTATGAATACAAGTAGTACTCACTAATTCTTATATATCTCCATATAACCAAACATACATTAAGAAATTAGACTTTTACATTAAACAAGTATATGTTATATATATGACTATATAAAAATACTTGAGAACAGAGACAGAAATGCAGGCTTGAATAAAAAGATAACTGATTTAAGGGGAATTCACATAAGTGTGAAAAATTCCAAAGACAGTCAGGCAATCAGGCAAGAAGAGGTATATATGTCATTCCAAACTAAGAAGGGTACAGGGGTCTGGGACTTCAAAGGGAAAGAAAGCAATTTACAGGAAGGTACAAAGAGTTAATGTTTGCTAAACAAATAAATGTTTGTTGGGCTATCTAAAGGCAATGGGACACAGAGAGGACTTTGATCAAACAGGCTTTGCTAGATTCCTGCCTGTCTACCATACCTAGTTCATATTATACTGTAGTTACCTACGGTAATAGCTCCTTCCTGCAACAGGCCTTCTATATAAATCCTTTTTAGGCACTTAGATGAGGACGTCAAAATTTCTTCCTGAGTCTTTTGTTTCTTAAAAATAATCAGATTAAAATAATCCTCAAGCCAAAGAGATACATTTTGGGGTGGCAAATTTTGATCCCTTAAATTTAGAATCAATTATTAATTGACATAGTATTGTTGGCTTTAATAATATTTAATAGCATAGAAATGTTCACTTATGACTGCTTCAGTTATTCTTTTTTAGCAAGGATTCTTACTCCTTATTTCAAGATCCACCAAGATCAACTACTCAGATATACATTGTCATCAGTGACTCTTTTAGAGAATGTAGAAGCAATAATCAATAAACAGATCCCATTGTGATTCATCAATATTAGAGATCTCCAATTATTTTAATTGTATACACTGAAAATATCTGAGCCAAAGAAGAGAATAATAAAATCTTTCTTTCAAGACTTATGTGAAAGATGACATGAGTGGAGCCATATTAAAATAGAGCTGGAGTAGCCATTTCAGAGGAATTGCCTTGCAGGTCTTGTTTTCTTTATCTTCCAAACTGGGCCAAACCACCAACATTCCGAGAAGTCAGTAAGGATGAGAATATCCTGTTTGTTAGGACTGATGAAATTGGACTTTGCTGATGACCAGATCGCTAACCAATCTATGAAATACAAACCTAGCCTTACCTGATCTAGCACCAATGAACTCTCCTTTAATACAATTCACCTCATCCTCTGTTTTTCCCATAAAAGCCCTGAGCCCCTCTCCTATAATCAGGATACTGTTTGGGTTTCTACCTGAATCTGTGCTCCCTGAATTACAATTATTTGATCCCAAATAAACGCTTTGCCTCTTAACCTGGTTTCTGTTTTTGTAGATTGACACACTGTAAAGCTACTAGAATAGTCAAGAGTAGTATTGGCAAAATACAGACAAATGGGTCTATTGAATAGAATTGAGAGTCCAGAAACTGACTCCTACGTGTATTTGGCTAGCTGATTTTTGACAAATTTACAAAGGGAATTCAATGGAGAAAGGATTATCTTTTCAACACACAGCGCTAGATAAATTGGACATCCATAAGCAAAAACAATGAACTTGATCTATACCCCATACTCCATACCAAAATTTACTCAAAATCAACCACAGACCTAAAGATAAAATCTAAAAACATAAATCTTCTAAAACAAAACATAAGAGAAAACCTTCATGACTCTGGGTTAGGCAGAGGTTTCTCACATATGACACCAAAAATATGATAAATTGCCTTTCATCAAAATTAAGTACTCCTGCTTTTCAAAAGACACTGTTAAGAGAATGAAAAGATAAGCCATAGAACGGGAGAATGCATTTGCAAATCACATATCTAACAAAGAATTTGAATGTGGAATCTTTTTAAAAAACTCTCAAAGCTCAATAAGATGACAAAATCCCAACACAAAATGGGTAAAAGATGTAAACTGACACTTCCTCAGAGAAAATATGCAAATATCAAATAAACATATGAAAAATGCTCAACATCAGTAGTCATTAGGGGAATAAAAAATAAAACCACAATGAAATACCACTATATACCTATTAAAAGGTTTAAAATTAAAAACACTCCATATCAAGCGCTGGCCAGGATGTGGAACAACTGGAATTCTCATGTACTGCTCGTGGGAATGGAAAATAACACAGCCACTTCGGAAAACACTTTGGTAGACTCATAATGTTAATTATACACTTACGCTAAGACTCAGCAATATCACTCCTACGTATTTATACAAGTGAAATGAAATCCTGTGCTCTCACAAAAATGTGCACAGATATTTATAGTGGCTTTACTCATAATTGCTCCAAATTGGAAACCACCCGAATGTCCTTCAGCTGGAGAATGGGTAAATAAATCTGGTACATCCATACAAAGGAATAAAATTATTACTCAGTAATGTATGAACTACTGAAACACACAACAACGTGGATGATTCTTAAATGCATTAATCTAAGTGAAAGAATCCAGAACCAAAAGGCTACATACTGTGATTCCATTTTTATGATATTCTTGAAAAGACAAAACCATAGGGAGATAAAACAGATCAGTAGTTTCAAGGGACTGGGGTTAGGTGGCGGGGTTGACTACAAAGGGTCATATGAGAATTTTTTGGAGTGAAGGAACTGTTCTATATTTTGATTGTGGTGGTGGTTACATGACGGTACGTTTGTCAAAATTTGCAGAATTATACATTACTGAAAAGGGTAAATTTTAATGTATGTAAATTATACCTTAGTTCTTTAAGTATAAAAATAAGGAACAAATAAAAAAGTTTGCATATGATGGCCAATTGCTTCCTTGATGAATGTAATTTTGAATAAGTATGAAAACTACCCCATGTTGATTAAGCTCTTGTTGGATTCCAACTCAGCACTCCACAATGCGCTGAACAACATCTCTGCCCAGTGCTGACTCATTTGTACTTAAGTATCTAATCCCTCCATCCTGGGCTGAAGACATTTTGAGGATAAACTGAAGGGTGTGTGATATTTAACCTGGAGAAGTCCAAAGGCGAAAGCAAGGACAATGTCCCTTCACTGTGGGAGTGACTTAGGTCATACACAAGGAAGAACTTCCCCACAAGTCAGTACTAGGAGACACTAGAATGGTTGCAGAGGAAACTATAAGCACTTTCCCAGAACTCTAAGGAAAAAATACAGGCATCTGACTCTCATGAATTCTTTCACACATCACATACTTATCGAATACCTCTTGAGTACAAGGCATAGGCAGGACCCCAGACCCACTGTTACAAAAGCTGAGTAAAGTTCTGTCCTCTGTAACAGGAGGGAGACGAGGGTATACAGTTGTGAAAATAAGTCCACATGCAGATAACGCAAATTATTACTTTGGGAGTGCCAGGCTGACACAGCCATCATTTACAGAGATTCATCCCTCCCAACAGAATAAGATGTTGTAAGTACTTTTAAATAAGTATGCTTTCAGGAAGTAAACATGTAGTGTGATCCGAGACATTAGTGACTCAGGCCTGTGGTTAAGAATTGCTCTAAGAGCCAGGCCGACAGACTGATTAGATGTGGAAATGTGTATTTAGTCTGTCTATTTCCTTTAACTGCCTCTCTATTTAGGGAATATATAGTAATTAATACAATTTAGCTGACAGTTACGTTACACAGCCCACTTTCCTATAAATTATGTATAGAAAAATTCACACATTGACTTACAAACGTAAGATTTTGAGATTAAAATGGTCTGTGATACGCTATGTTTCATGCAAAGTTAGTTTATTTAATGCATTCTCTTGGAACATTTTTAATATCCTGTTGAAATTGCAGTTTACAAAAACATAAATTATTTGGTTAAGTCAATTAATGTAGAGCATAAAGCAAACAAGAGTCCTAAACTACTGTTTATGGGTGTGTTTTTCTGTGTTTATGACTGTAATTCTCGAAGTACAAGCTTGTAGAGGCATCATTTCAGGAACCTGGAAACGTTCTGGCATCTGCTGTAAGGAATACAGTATCCATGTTTACAGAAAAGGTGTGAGCTGAATTCTAACAGATGCAAAGCTGCCTAGACAATCTAGTCTCATTCAACACATACCTCATGGGTGCCAATGAGGACACCATTGCTACTCTCATCCCCCATTCCTCCTGCAAGCGCTCAGGCTTGTATCAATTCCTTGAAGGGACAGAATGATTTATTGAGAAATGTTAATGTCCTAAATCTGTGGTTAACAAATAGCTATAGAACTCTGGATTCGCAGAAGGAAAATGTAGACAAGGTGGGGAAAGGAAGAAAGGAATTGTCATGTGCCGGGCATGATTCTAAGAAGGTGTTTTGATGTATTATTTGCATTAATTATCACGATAAACCATAGAAATAGCTAATAATATCCTCATGTCACATGCAAGCAATCTGATTTAGCTGCACTCTCTACGGTGTTATTTGAAGGATGTCTACAAGAACCAGGAAGCCCTCCTCCCCAATGTCCCTCTAACTCTAATCCATCTTTCCAGCTTCTCCCCTAAAATGCCTGAGACTCTGTGATTGGTTCATTGGGTTCAGGCAGTGTTCTGAAGTGTTGCCCACTCAGAATATATACATTAGCATGACCTAGGATGCTTGTAAAAGATGCAGATTCCTGTGCCCCCCTTGTGTTTTCAATGGCTAGGATTTGGGAATGAGAAACTGGACTTCATAATCATAAATTTCGCTGTATTTTTCATAACATTTTATTCATGTGTTTTTAACAAATAATGAGTACCATAATAATATATATAAATCATTTTTCTGTGATGTGGTTATCCTAAAAATTTCAGTGGTTTTCTGTGAAAAAGATATAACAATAAATGAATGATTATTTATTATTAGTAAGCAATATATTGTGACAAGATTATATATTTCAATAATGTGCAAAAATATTCTGTACTTGATATAGACTTTGCAAACTGAAAATATTAAAATGTGGGAACACTGACGTGAGATAAATATCATATAAAAATCATTAAAAATTGAAAGATAATACTGCAAATATTTAATGTTTAAAAACAATTTTAAAATGAAATTTTAAAACATACAAACCATCAATTGTCCTGTCTGATAGTCTTGATCTTTCTTTCTTGACTGATATTCCAGAGGTAGAAAATTTTGTTTCATTTTGATTGAATTGTTAAGAGCGCATCCAAAAGCTTCATCAAGTTGGGCATTTGGGTACATATGCCTCATATAAGCTATTTTCCTCTTTTATCAGGTAAATACTTTGTCTGCTTGCCCTGATTTTATCTGTTTGTTTTTGGTTGAAATCTATATTACTGTGATTAAGCCATATTCACCTATTACAAAACTTCAAATACTGGAAAATTCCAAGGCATATTATTATGTAGTATTGAAACAACAAAATTTCTGGGTCTCGGACCAATATTAGCAGTACAGTGAATCAAGTGTCGGAAAGGACTGATTTTGCTTCCAAAACTTGTTATTTCTTGAGATACCACTCATAGAATTCGTACAAAATATATTACCCACAAACACATTAATATTGATTTTAATTGCAAGAATGACTCCCGCCCAGCAGCAGGCAGGGCCGTGAATGCACACTCAAAATATGGCAGCAGCTCTAAGCAAGACTGGCTGATGGGATCCTGACCACTGAGCTGGTTCTCTCTTACCTTCTCCTGTCCTGGTTCCCAGAATCATTGACCTTGACTCTCAGCTCCTAATGTAAGTGTCTCCTGCTCTTGCTTGGCTTGAATCAGTGGATTTCTTTGAATGAGGATAGACTCTATGTCCATTTTTAAGCCTTAATTCTTGCAAGAGAATTATAATACTTGTTCTGTGTTCCTGGTTTTTTGACTGATTTTTCTCAGTATTGGGAAAGACATACACAAACTATGCCCCGCATCAGAGATTTCAATAGACTGAGTTTGAGGCAGCATCCGAAAGTCTGCTTTTTTTTTTTTTTCTTCCTGAGGATGATGGACCCTGAGCTAACATGTTGCCCATCTTCCTCTTTTTGCTGAGGAAGATTAGCCCTGAGCTAACATCTGTGCCCGTCCTCCTCTATTTTGTATATGGGATGGTGCCACAGCATGGCTTGATTAGCAGTGCATATGTCCGTGCCTGGGATTTGAACCTGCGCATCCTGGGCGGTGGGAGCGGAGCACGCGAATTTAACCACTATGCCACCAGGCCAGCCCCAAGTCTGCATTTTTAACGAGCTTACCAAGTGATTCTTATGATCACCAAAGTTTAAGAACTGGATTGCCTTTTACAGGTGTTTTTCACTAAAATATGAATATCTCTAGATGGGTTAGTACAATAAGTTATTACAAGTTGCTATCACTTTAATGAGACTATATTACATAGTACTCTAGAGCAGAAAGCTGAAGGATTTTGAAGGAACTGGAATTCTAAAGGAGGTCTTGGAGGATAAAGGGTTAATTCCGAGACTAGGTCTAAGTGAGCATTTCTGTGCTCTGGGCACCAATGGAGAGAACAAAAAGCAATCAGTAAGAGGGACGAAGTAGAGAGGAAGTTTATGTGAGAGAGAAGGAAACAGTGATTGTTAAAGTGATTGTTAAAAGATCAATCACTTTAAAACAGTGATTGTTAAAAGATCAATTTAAGCTACCTTACCATTTTGCCTATGATTTTTCTACTAAAACTGAGAGTTTGGGGAGGAAGGAAGTTGACCGTCTGGGGCTGTAATTGCCTGCTGGCAGGTGGGGGCAGCGTGAGCTCCCTAGAGGAGCAGAGCGTTTGCAGTCTGGGTAACTAGATGCCTAGTCTGTGGGGGAGAACACCATGATGTGGTCTTCAGCCTGGAAGTTAGGATTCGGAGTTAGGGGGTTCTATTGAAGAGGTGGCTACTTAAAGGTAAGCAAGGTAAACTTTTTAGTGAAAAGGTACTGGAGAATCCAGAGAACGTTGTTGTTGGATTAGCCAAGTTCAATCACAACAGCATGTGGGTTTGGATCCCAAAGCTCCTTTTAGAAGGTATTTCATGGCCTCTTTTTCTGCTACAAACACTTCTGTACATGGGTCTTCCCAATGATACCAGGAAATTACTTGTTCTGAACAAAGACTAAAATGACAAAATGGATTCTGTTCTGAAGGGGCTGGCAATTAGCCTGGATATTCAAAGCGTGGCCCACGGACCAGCAGCACCAGACTCACCTGAGAGCTTGTCATACAGGCAGAATCTCAGGTCGCATCCCAGACCCTCCAAATCAGAATCTGCATTTTAACAAGACACCCGGGGGATCTCATGCTCAGTAAAGTTTGAGAAGCACTGGACTAGGGCAGGAGTTCTCAACTTTAGCATGCTTCAAAATCAGCTGGAAGGTGAGTTAAAGATTGCTGGGCCCCATTCCTAGAGTCTCTGATCCAATTAGTCTAGGGCAGGGACTGAGAATTTACATATCTAACAGGCTCTCTAGAAGTTAATGCTGATGTTGCTGGTCCCAGGGCCAAATCTTAGGAAACACTACCCTAAGCAATACAAACTCGGTTATATCCCTCTAGTTTCCGCATTTGTTTATCGTATTTTTTTCTATTTCATTTTTTTAAAAGAACTCTCGTTTCAGTCATCTGGTTCTCATATTTTGTTTCATTGCATGCCATATAAAATGCCAGCTATAACTGATTCGCAGTAATTTTTCTTTGTGTCAGTTTATGACGGAGATTTAGTTATAACATTAGGACCAGCCCCAGGAAGGATGCCCCACTTACAGACCCTTATAAGGGGATCCTCATCAGTCCCAGATGATTCTTCTTTAACCATAGAGGTCTATGCCCTATTTCATATGACCCTCTTACCCAGAGCTGATTGGACCAGCACAGGTCATGAGGCTCATCGACAACCAGGCTATATATGGAAAGCAGCTAATAGAAACATATTGTGAGAAAATCTCTGTCCAAATAATGAAAATGGTGACTAATTGGACTTATTAAATTTTTACTTGGAAATTTAAATTGGCTATATGAGGAGAGAATTTTTTAGTTTGCAGAAGGACAAGTTAAAAGACACATGTTGACATACATCTTATAAGGGGTTAATCTCCAAAATATATAAAGAACTCATGCATCTCAACAACAAAAAAACTAACAACCCAATTAAAAAATGGGCAAAAGACCTGAACAGACATTTCTCCAAAGAAGATATACAGATGGCCAACAGACACATGAAAAGATGTTCAAAATCATTAACTATCAGGGAAATGCAAATCAAAACTACAATTAGATATCACCTCACACTCGTCAGAATGGCTATAATTAACAAGACAGGAAACAACACCTGTTGGAGAGGATGTGGAGAGAAGGGAACTCTCATACACTGCTGGTGGGAGTGCAAACTGGTACAGCCACTATGGAAAACAGTATGGAGATTCCTCAAAAAATCAAGGATAGAACTACCATATGATCCAGCTATGCCACTGCTGGATATTATCCAAAGAACTTGAAAACACCAATGCGTAAAGATACATGCACCCCTGTGTTCATTGTAGCGTTATGTTATTCACAATAGCCAAGACTTGGAAGCAACCTAAGTGCCCATCAAGGGACGAATGGATAAAGAAGGTGTGGTATATATACACAATGGAATACTACTCAGCCATAAGAAACGATGAAATCCAGCCATTTGTGACAACATGGATGGACATTTCGGGTATTATGCAAAGCGAAATAAGTCAGAGGGAGAAGGTCAAATACCGTATGATTTCCTTCATTAAGTAGTAGATAATAACAACAATAAACAAACACATAGAGACAGAGATTGGATTGGTGGTTACCAGAGGGGAAGGGGGGAGTGGGGAGGGCGAAAGGGATAATTCGGCACATGTGCGTGGTGATGGGTTGTAATTAGTATTTGGGTGGTGAACATGAGGTAATCTATGCAGAAATAGAAGTATAATGATGTACACCTGAAATTTATACAAAGTTATAAACCAATGTTACTGCAATAAATAAAAAATTTAAAAAAATAAATAAATAAAATAAAAGACATATGTTGAAAATCAGTCGAGCAGAGTCAAGGAAGCAGTAGGGGCTCTGAGACAGGTGCATTTATGAGGAAAGGATGAAGGATAGAGCTTTGAAGTCTTGGTTTATATTTACAAACTTCAAACACTGAAATGTAGAGATCATTGTCAGTAATACCTACACAAATGTGAGCGCTAGTCTCTCCTCAGGAATTGAACTTGAGAATTGTCCTGTCTGTCCTAATCTTATTCTTATGCATAGTATGACAAATTTCACTATGGCAGGAACAGGTTCTTAAAGTGATAGAATCACCCTGAATATAACTGGGGCTTTGATGAAGAGAACATTCTAGTAGTAGTTCTCTTAGTCAAATTTTTATAGCTCTCTACTTTCCAGGCAGTAGGTTGGATTTCACTTCCTGGTTCCCTTTTAGCTGACAGATATATCTATCAGTCAGGATCTGGAAGAAAAAAAAAAGTCACAGGCAAACAGAATAATTGAAGAGTGTTTAACAAGCAAGATCATTGCCAGGTTTGGTGGAGTTAACAGAAACCAATAAATGTAGAACCCTAGGGCTAGCAACAGGAGACAACTGTTATGACCAGGCCTGAAGGAACAAGGAGAGGCAGTGGTTGTGTGGTTTCCAGAACCCAGAGATGGTGGCTAAACAGAGAGGTCTGCCTGACTGGAAATTGGGCTTCAGTAGAAGAATACAGCCTACCCACAGTGACCCCGTATGGAGGGACCTCGGTGAATAAATAAAACAATCCTTTATCTCTCTGCCTTCTAATCACTTACTGGTGCTTCCCATTGGCTGAATCCCAGGAGAAGTGCTAGGGCAAGAAAGCAGCCTTACAGGATACAGAACAGTGTGCAGAAGTGTGCAGAATATGTCTGGAGGAGTAAATTAAGATATTTAGCACAGATGTAGCAGAGTGGCTAGTTCTCTACAATGACTTGTGAACAAAAGTGATACATATCACTCCCTGGGCAGAGCATTTAATTGTTGGTGCCAGACCCTTCAGAGCTCAGAGATGTTCCAGATTGTAGCTTCTTTGTCAGCCTGGGTTGTAAAGTAACAACAACCAGAACAGAGCTTTCAGTTAACACTTGATGGGCATGTAATATGAATGAGAAATGAATCATTGTGGTCCTAAGCCACTAAGACTATGAGATTGTCTGTTATCAGAGCATAACCTAGTCTATACTACTAATACAGATGTTGTTACCTATAACGAGCACATTGCCATAACCTAATAACTGAAATATCTGTCATTAGTTTAGGAGACATAGTAGAAAGTAAGGGAACTGGTATTTGAAGCTGAAAGGATGGTAATTCATATTTGGTGATGAAATATGTGCTAAAACTGTCTCACTTGACAGGCAGATAATGTACCAAATGAACTTGTAACTCTAAGGAAATGGTCGTAAAATAGAAAAGTAGAAGCACGTGTGGGTTACCATTGCTATTTGACAGGGAGGGATGAAGAGAAAGAGGAAAGAGTGAGAGGAGAATAGAAAAAAATTAGTCAACTTGCAAGCAGGAATTAAAGAGAATAGCTTGGAATTTTAGCCACAGAGCCTTGTGAGAGGCAGCTGATTCAAAACTGGCGAAAGGCAAAAAAGACAACTTTTGACAAGTAAAAGCCAATTAGAATTCATTCTTGTGGCAAGGTTCAAATGCAAGGTATGGCTGCCACCCCCTTTGTAAAATCTCTGCATGGATTAAAGAATCTCAGAGCAAAGGCCCATATAAGGCTATAGTAGCCAGGAAACCTATTCATTTGAACAAAATGGCCCAGGGAAAAGAGACTAAACACATGACTCTCCAACTGAAATCTGAAAGGATAAAGTATCTGTAAACAAGGCAGTAGGAAAAAGATAGAAGGTGGGAGGTGGTAAAATAACAAAGAAAAATAAATCTGAAATAATATGATGAGAAAATAACTGTGCACATGGAGCCGACTTAGGTAAAAATGTCTAAAAAGTGTTAAAGAGAGTCGTATTGCCATATAATCCATCCACTTGGACTAAAAATTCTGCGACTATTGGGAGTGTGATTGTAGTTATTCTGTCCTTGTTCCACCACTGAATATTGGGTGTGAGGTTTGCAGATAACTTTTTAGTGCATTGGTCTTCAGAACAAGAGGAGCTAGAGGCACGCTTAACGTAACAACTACTATTCATAACCCTCTCACAAAGAGTCTAATAAATACCACTGTGGGATGCTGGGTTTGAGCTTGATGCTAAGCCTGGATGGGGTCTTGGATTTGATTCCCTGGGGAGACGGTATTTATTTTCTAAAGGAGGGAGAGGAGCTAAGTATTCGGTGGACAGCACGTTGTATTATAGTATTTATTAGTGCTATTCAGCAAAAATATTTATTTCTCTTCCTTCTGGAAATCCTGCCCCTGTAGTTGGGTGGAACCCAAAGTGTACTTCTGGCCAAGGAGGTGTGAGGGAGAAATGAAGCATGAAAGTTCCTGGTTGGCACACTTAATTGCTGTCACAAGATCCTCCAAATTTCTTTACCTCTGTCACTCCCACTGGCTAAACCCAACTGGAAGTCTTAGGGTAAGAAAGCAGCCTTCAAAAAGACACAGAGCAATATTCCACAAGGAGGGCCTTCAGCTAGATCCAGCCTAAGGACAATCCAGAACAAAGAACCACCCTGATTCACAACACACATGTAATGTGAGTGAGAAATTATCCTATAATATTTTAATTCCCTGATATTTAGGAGATAGTCAGGCCCTGCAGCATAAGTTAGTTTTTCCTGACTGACACAAAAATAGATATTGATTCCCGTGGCAAGGAATTTACAGATTATGACTCTTTACAGATTATGTAAATCTCTTTTCAGATTATGACTCAAGAGAGTTAAAATTGGCTGTTTCCATTCCCTAGGTGAGTGTGAGGTGGAGGGGGTTATATAATTTTCTGAACAAGGTTGTTTATAAAATTGACTATAGCTCTCACAGCTACAGTCAGTAGCTCTTATATTTCACTTTGATATTTTGAATTAATATATCACTAGGTGAAATGTAGTTGATTCGGATCTGAAATTTCTTTTAAAGATGCTCCCCACTTCAAGATACAGTACCATCAATGTGGACACTTGTATGGGCATTGACACTGAATGAATATGACGGGCTGTCTGCCTATTTCTTTTGTAGTAACTCTATCCAAGAGATGTTCTTCTGCACAGAGACAAAATAAAAGGATGTCTCAAGGCATCCATCCTCCTCAACTGTAGTACAGATGAAGTACATTTCCATTCAATACAAGTGCTCTCTGAAAGCCTTACTGTTGCTTCATCTCTAGTCATGAGAACTTTAAGAGACAAATTCTGGAAAGAAAATGTCTTTCTTTATGTTGGCTTCTGTAAGGCTCAAAGGCTGTTGGGATGCAGGACAGAATAAATAGCATTTGAAATATTACAATCTGTAGGTGGGGGCAGGAAAAAGGATTTATTCCCCCATGAATTGTCATAGAAGGAAATGAAGCTTGCTAAAACATATCTTTGATGAAACTATGACAGAATAGAAAAAAGAATACTTTCATTTTTCCAGATTTTATCATTGTAATTCTTCCATGAATGCTATTATACTGAGATCCCTGCAGAAATGGCATAATTGGCCAATATATTTGAGGTGCAGGTGGCATAATTTTGTAGAAATTATTATGGTTAGTGTTGTGAAATAATTCAGTTGTTGCCTTTATTTTATTTTCTTCTTTCAGTGTGTCTTAGCTCATAACAAACTCTTTAAAACCTGTGCAATCAGGGGAAATGAATATAATATGACTGGGAATTTAGAAATGAAATTTGCAAAAGATGGGTATTGACTTATCCAAACATTTATCCTATTAGTGTTTTCTGGGATAAGAATTAAAGGTAATAGAAGTTTTAATATTCTTTGATAGACATTTGCATGTTTGGAATAGCAAATATGGTTAAATGTTGCAAATAATTACATAGGAACATTAAATATGTGTGAAGGATTATTATTTTGGATTTCTAATAGATAACATAAAGCAAAAGTATTTTTACTCTAACAATCATGTCTTTTAAGCATTAGATACTTATGGTTTCATAGTTTCAGTAGGTAAAATAATACTAACTTAAAAAGAAATAGATCTAAAAAATTAAATACATCTATATATACTGAAGTGGAGGAATATCTATAATATAATCTTAAGTGAAAATTTAAAAGCAAAGTTCAAGTTAATGGATATAATATGATCCAATTTTTATAAAATTAGTGTAAAATGCATATATAAATAGAACTACATACATCTCTATATAATTTATATGATATATATTTATATGTACAGAGACGAAAGTAGGGACTATCCAGGTGTGTGAACACAGATTCTTAACTTTTTTTATACTTCTCTTTATGGTTTTACTTGTTGCCAAAGGCATGTAATACCTTTGTAATTAAAAAATGTAATAAAGAAAATATAGACAATTATAAAACAGACAGAACAAGTGGAAAGATCAAATATGCCTACTTTTTTTTTGTGTTTGATAAGGTATACCTGCTTTCTTTCTTTTTTTTTCACACTACTGATGAAATAATGAAAAGCAATAGGATATATCGGGGTAGATGAGGAAACCATTTGGTTTAAAACTAATTTGGCTTGACCTTGTTTTTCCAGAGAGGCCTGACGTAGCCTATTGAGCATGCACTGTACATCTGCTTTAAATATTTGCAATGTCCCAAGGCCAAGAATGATGCTCTTAAAGATAGGGATGTTGCCTCCCCCCATATCAACATTTCTTTAAGGATAAGCATCTCTTCCCAGAAACTGAGGATTAGTTACTGGCGTACTGTGTTCACCTTGTGACCACTGACCTGCTGTGCCAACAAACCATCTCATGACTGTTGTAAAAGAGATATTCTTGTCATATGTGATATATGCTCTTTGTTCCAAGACAGTATATAACCACTCTGTACGCCCCACTTCTTCAGAGTTCTTCCTTCCTTGGGGAAAGAAGCTCCCAGACTACAGTCCTCAAAGCTGTCTCATATAATAAACTCACCCCAGTTTTGATTTATAGATTTATTATGGATTATTTGCATTGACACTAGGTATAATTAAAATCATTATCTATAATATCAACCCAAGTATAATTTTCTGAATTATAGTTTTTTGTTTGTTTGTTTGTTTGTTTGCTGAGGAAGATTTGCCCTGAGCTAACACCCGCTACCAATCTTCATCTTTTTTATGTGAGCTGCCACCATAGCATGGCTGCTGACAGATGAGTGATGTAGGTCTACACCTGGGAACCAAACCTGGGCCGCCAAAGTGGAGCATGCCAAACTTAACCACTAGGCCACTAGGGTTGGCCCTGAATTACAGTTTTTAATTCATTCATACTCAAAATGAATTTACTAAAGTTTCAAGTGTATTCTTTTTTTTACATTTTAAATCATTTAATGTTTAAAATAAGTTTAACAATGCCCAGTTATATGGAGAATATATTATCTTTGCCCCTTTAAGCTTTGCTATTTTTTTAAATTTAACTTAGCCTCTCTGTAAACCATGAACAATTTTCATTTTTGCCCTTTAGAAGAGTAATTTGTGTTAAGAATTTTTTGGAAAATGGTTCAGCTGTTTAAATAACAATAATGGATTTTCCTCAGCAATTTTGCTTTTTAGAGGTTAATCATGCTCTAAAGGACACTTCATTTGCGGATTAGAGCTTTTTGAACAACACAATCACCAACACAATTACAGAGCATTGTAGAAATTATTTGCCCGGCAAAGGACGAGAAGGTCAGCACAAATGTTCCAGGCAGTATCAGTGAAGCAGATGTGAAGGGTATGTGGTCAATAGCCAACAGACTGTTTACAAACTTGTTCATGTATTTTCACATTCATTTATTTTAAAAATGTTTGTTGAATACTTACTGTGTTTTCTGCCCTGACTGTGCTAGACCCTGGCTTTATACTGATGAACAAATGCAGACATGTCCCTGCCTCATGGAGCCTTCAAGAATGAATCAAATATAGTAGACGCTTCCTCACCTGACCCCTAATTAACCACACCTCTAATTCCCTGATGATCTCCATTACTCTATAAAACATACTGGCTGAGGCACCAGCCATGTTGAACACTAGCGAGGAGTGGGCTTCTCACTAATATGTCCCCATCTTTTTGTTCTCACTGGTTCAATTGTGCCCCTTTAACATCAGGTGAATTAGTTCTTAAACTTGTTTATGCCAGTTGTATTTGTTATTTTAATATGTAATTCAATTAACTATAGCTTGAATGAACATAATATGAATGCACATAGAAAATTGTCTCTCTGTTGTCTCTCCATTCTACTTTCTGCTACTGTGCTGCCCAAGCCTCTCCCAATATATTTCCACAAATCTGAGTTTAGGGCTTGTGTTGGTCTTCCATGTATTTATTTTAAAATCCAGTGTCTCTTCCTTGGGCAGCATTTCTGCCAACAGCAGTGTCATTCATGGGTCCAGCTTCTGCTGGACAAGCCATTGGTTCCGACTTATACTATGTAACCCTGGTCTCTGGGTTCAGGCTAAACCACATCCTCTAGCCCAGGAGTGCCAATGGCTTCCTGCTATGGCTTATTTCTGGGTTAATGATCCTATAGGTTCTTATATCACCTATGCATCTAGTTTTCTGTATTAAAATCCCTCTGTTTTAAATACTTACAAGGGTTTCTATTTTCTTTATTAGACCCTGAAAAATACGGAGATTAATCACAAATGCTTAAATTTATGCATGTTCACTGACTTCATCCTCTGCTGCCTAGGGTTGCTCTACTCTCACATTATAATTCATTGACTTGATAAGCAGTGGCAACAGGTGTGGGGCAGTAAGCATATCGGAGCTCCAAAATGGGAAGGGCACTCAATTTACAGATTCCACATTAATGGGAATACTACCCAGGAGGAGGTGGCATGGATCCTTGGGTTAGGGATCCCAGCAGCCAGTATTGAATCTGTTGAATCGTCAAGAAAATTTGTTCGTGGTACTGTGGAAATAAAAACAGAAGTGATGGTATGTTGATGGATGTTGTCTAGGCCTCTTGCTTACTGTGAAATCTGGACAAGATATTTAAGGTATTCAATACATTGTTCTCTTCAACACGTATTTCCTCGGGAGGTAACTATTCTCTTTAGACTTCAAAAGATGCGTTGGAAGTGACTAGTGGGAAAAGAGAATAAGCAGATGTGAAGGATTAGAATATATTGTGCAAGATTAGAACTGTACTAAAGATAAACATGCTTAATATGTTGGAAGTAGGGAGAGGGCTGAAAATGCATTGTCAAGTTGTTTGGACTTCAGCTATTACAAATACTCCATCACTGGAGTAGCTGAATCGTATGGTAGTTCTATCCTTAATTTTTTGAGGAATCGCCATACTGTTTCCCATAGTGGCTGCAGCACTTTGCACTCCCACCAGCAGTGTATGAGAGTTCCCTTCTCTCCACATCCTCTCCAACACATGTTGTTTCCTGTCTTGTTAATTATAGCCATTCTGATGGGCTGACGGTATGTATCCAAAGAACATGAAAACACCAATGGGTAAAGATACATGCACCCCTGTGTTCATTGCAGCATTATTCACAAAAGCCAAGACTTGGAAGCAACCTAAGTGCCCATTAAGGGACGAATGGATAAAGAAGATGTGGTATATATACACAATGGAATACTACTCAGCCATAAGAAACGAAGTCCAGCCATTTGTGACAACATGGATGGACATTTCGGGTATTATGCAAAGTGAAATAAGTCAGACGGAGAAGGTCAAATACCATATGATCTCACTCATTAAGTAGTAGATAAAAACAACAACAAATAAACACATAGAGACAGAGATTGGATTGGTGGTTACTAGAGGGGAAGTGGAGAGAGAGGAGGGCGAAAGGGATAATTAGGCACATGTGTGTGATGATGGATTATAATTAGTATTTGGGTGGTGAACATGAGAACATGATGTAATCCGTGCATAAATAGAAGTATAATGATGTACACCTGAAATTTATACAATGTTATAAACCAATGTCACCGCAATAAATAAACAAACAAAAAACCAAAAAAACAATACTCCATTATGACCAATGAGCAAGAGGAAATAGCCAGGCCGTATTTCTTTTTTCCGTTTTCATTCGTTGTTTGATCGGTACTAAAAATACCAGCAACATGGTTCTGAATATTAGAGGCATATAGAGGCACTAAAAACTATCATAATGCTAGTCTACCTAAATCTCTTTTAATCATATTCTCACCACTAAAAATGATAAATAGATTTAATTTAAGATTATGAAAAAGCAGTTTCAGTTTAAACTATTTTCCATTTTGGAGACATATCTGCTCTTTAAATACACACAAATAGAAAGAAGAAAAATCATTCCTACCACCAAACCTAAACACAGCCATTATTAACCATTTAGTGTTTTATCTACAAATAGTTCTAATCTTTTAAACATGTAACCCCAATGTCCTTGACTTTATAACAATAAATGAGGTTACAATTTTTTTCTTTAAACCTTTCATTGAAATATAGAGGTGAAAATAAGTGTGCAGATCAATGAATTTTCACAAATTGAACACAACCATAACCAGCAACCATATCAAAAACCAAGATATTGACAGAACCCCAGAAGCCCCTTTTAATTGTAGTACCCACAACCCTTCCCCTGCAAGGAGAAACTCCATTGTAATTTCTACAGCTTGGGTTGTTTTTGCCTGTTATCCTTTATGTACATGATATCACACAGTATATATTCTTTAGTTCGACTTCTTTCATTCAGCATTATGTTTTGGTTTATTTATATTTTTTCAAGCAATTGTAGATTATTCATTCTCATTGCTATATTCAGTTGTGTGAATATATAATAGCAATTTGTCTATTCTAGTGTTAATGGGGATTTGGGGATTTGCAGATTTGGGCTTTCACCTAATGCTTTTATGAATATTCCAGTACACATCTTTTAGTGAATATATGCACACATTTAGATACTGCTAAACATTTTTCCAAAGTAGTATACCAATTTACACCCCCACCAGCAGCACATGAGAGTTTTGGTTTGACATTCTGTCAACATTTGTTTTTTCTGTTTTGTTTCATTTTGTTTTGTTTCTTTTTAGCTGTTCTGGTGGGTGTGTATTAGTCTCACATTGTGGTTTAAATTTGTGCTTCTTTGATGACTAACGGAGGAAAACATTCACTTCCTCATGATTTATACTGACCATTTGTATATCCTCTTTTGTGAACAGTCTATTCAAATTTTTTGCACATTTTTTTTCTAAGCTATCTTTCCATTTCTTATTGATTCATGGTGTTCCTTATATATTTTAGAAATTACTTATTTATTAGGTCGATATCTAATCCTACTGTGCAGGTTGCCTTTTCATTCTTTTAATGATATTTGATGAACATAATATTTTAATTTTAATATAGTCCAATTTATCAATTTTATTTTGTTTTGGTGAGGAAGATTGGCCCTGAGCTAACATCTGTTGCCAATCTTCCTCTTTTTTTTTTTTCTTAAATGACTTTATTTTTGTGTGTGTGAGGAGATCAGCCCTGTGCTAACATCTGCCAATCCTCCTCTTTTTTTGCTGAGGAAGACTGGCCCTGGGTTAACATCCGTGCCCATCTTCCTCCACTTTATATGGGATGCCGCCACAGCATGGCTTGCCAAGCGGTGCGTCGGTGAGCGCCCGGGATCCGAACCGGCGAACCCCGGGGAACGCAGCGAGCGCGTGCACTTAAATGCTTGCGCCACCCGGCCGGCCCCTGCCAATCTTCCTCTTTTTGCTTGAGAAAGATTAGTCCTGAGCTAACATCTGTGGCAGTCTTCCCTATTTTGCATGCGGGACGCCTGCCACAACACGGCTTGATAAGTGGTGCATAGGTCCCCACGCAGGATCCAAACCAGCAAACCCTGGGCCCCGGAAGCAGAGCACGCACACTTAACCACTATGCCACTGGGTATCAAATTTTTAATAGTGATTTTTGTGCCCCTTCTGTGTCTATTTCAAGGTCATGAAGCTGTTCTACTTACTTTTATGCTCAATACTTTAAGTATTTTCTTTTTACATTTACATCTCTAATCCATCTGGAATTGATTTTTGGGTATGGTGTGATATATTTTGTCCTGTGTGGCCCAGGATTCAGTAAACTCCACATGAAAATATGACTGAAAAATGAGATCAGTGGAATAAGCTTTGGTCTACATGGCCTGAATGAAGCTTGTGCCAAGGGCATAATTAACGTTAATGATCTGCCTTCTCTCCCATCCATTCTGTCTTTCTCTCACCTCTGCCAACACTTCATTTGTATAGGTTGCCTTTATCATTTAGAATTCTGAGCCTCTGGTTACCTTGCTTTTGTCTGGTCACAGATGACACAATGGTCCGTTTCCTATTATCAGTGGACGTGGAACAACAAGAAGCACCCAATATGCCTTAGAGTTCCAGACATAGTCCTCCTTGTTCCCATTATGTAGCAGAAATTCTGTCTCTTCCTGAAAAGCAGGGCCAATTACTCCCAGTAGTATACTCCCTATACTACTTATTTACTTGCATGAGAAGCTCAAAATAACCAGGAGGCAGTCATAGCTTTAAGTTTAGCAAAACACTTACCTTGTCCATGACGGAAGCATTAGCCACCATTCCCACCTCCCACCCACATCCAGTGTTTCAGGTCCTCTATTCCCATAGAGGCTAAAGTTGCAAGAATGGAAAGCACTAACTCCCCACTGAGTCTCTGGGAGTGATGGTGAGGGGAGGAACCTGCATATTTTAGCTATTGGTTATACAGTACCATATAAAGAGCGGTGGTTTAACATATATGCAACATATGTGTTCTAAACTTGAAGGATATTTTCCTTCCAAGAAACCATAGCTGTCTGTTCCAATGCTCTGTCAGGCTGACTATACAGGAGTTATGAGTTTGATAGAATCAGTGGGTCCTCTGCTCAGAACCCACTTTTGCACCTCTTAACTATAAAATGGGATTCTTGATATGATACACTCATATTATTTTGGTACCTCATATTGATCAATCAGGCACATCAGGCCCTCTGTAAAGCCTGGGATAATGGTGCTAGCAGAGGTAAACTCATAGTTAGGGCACATATCTCTCCCCCCCACCCCCTTCATGCTTTTGACCCCATGCACAGCTTCCATCTCAAGATATGGTGTGTATGAGAACAGAGGCTGGCTGACTTCCACTGAATGAGCCATCCTTTCTACCTGGTTGTTTATTGTCTCTTCACCAGTGGATGATGACTGATAGGCACTGGTAAGAGACTCAAAGTTCTGCACATTTTGTGCTCACTCTCATGTCTGCCTTCACACGCATTTTCCCCAGGTATTCATGTCTTTGATCTTCCAATCTTGTTTTTTTGACCCCTTACCAATGACCAGCATCAGGAGTGGGTAAACCTTTTATGTAAAGGACTAAATAGTAAATAAATGGGCTTTTCAGACCATAGGGTCTTTCTTGCAACTACTCAACTCTGCCACTGGAGCCCAAAAGTTGCCACAGGCAATATATAAAAAATGAGTGTAGCTGTGTTCTAATAAAACTTTATTTATGAAACTAGAGATCAGCCTGGATTTGGCCCACAGGCTATGTTTTGCAGACCCCAGAACCACGCTATTTGTAACAGCCCAAGAATCCATGTGTATTCCTACCTCAGGGTCCCTTCTCCCTCCATACAATGGAGGTAACCAAGTATACTGCTCAAAACTCTGCCCACTGGGAGTGTTGCCTCTCACTAGTGACAATCTACGAGTGGGGCAATAGTGTGGCAGCCGTCTGTTTTCAGCTTAGATCTATACATGTACCTGACTCATCTGGGAACTGCACCTAAAATTGCACTGCTCCATCAACTTGCTGTAGAAAATACCCCAAAAGAGTATATATATATGTGATAGAGGAGTATTAAATGCAAGAAATAGGTGACTAAGGGGCCTAGACCATAGGTTTGTGTACTTTATTTGAGTCATTTGGACCATCTTGGGCCTTACCCAAAATATACCTTACCATGATATGATGAGTTGCTATTTTGCAAACCTGGCATTATACCTTGGTAGACTTGACAATACTTAGCTATTAACAGGAAGCTCTGGTTGCATAATCACTTATGCCCCATGGTCTTCTAGTTAGTCTTTATTTGGATCTAGCTACACTATTGCATATAGTTTTCAAATAACAAGTAACTTTCTGTAGCAGAAGGCATGTTCTTGCTTCAGAAACCTGGGGTCTTACCTTTGACTCTTTTGTTGAGGCTTTTCAAATATTCCACTAATTGTTCTTATCTGCCATGGATACTTTCAGCTATATTAGATCTGATGGTCAGCCCAAGAAACAGAGCAATTTGTACCATATCCTGGGTATGCTGCAGAGTCTTTTCTTGCTCTGGACCCCACTTGAACTCGGCATCCTTCAGAGTCACCTGATAAATAGGACAGGGCAGTATTTCTAAGGTAGTTTGTACTGCCTTATGAATCCAAGGATGTCTATTAGATGCTATTCTTCCTTCTTAGTGGTAGATGGTACAGCGTGCAAGGTGCAACATATTTTATCTTAGAAATGATATCCTGGATGACCCTGACCACTAGACTCCTAAAAACTTTATTGCTATGGTAGCCTCCTGAATCTTTGTAAGATTTATATCCCACTCTTTTCACATTTGTGTTTCACCATTGTATCCAGAATACTTGCCACTTCTTGATCACCAGATATAATTAGCACAATGTCATCAATATAGAGGAGCAGCGTGATGTTCCATGGAATATTGAAACAATGAAGGTCCCTTCAGACTGTATTGTAACAGAAAGCACATGTATAGTCTTGGGGCAACATATTGAACATGTACTGCTATCTTTTCCAGGTCTATGTAATCTGTTTTGCATTTCTTTAATTATGGGAATTGAAAGGAACACAAACATCAGATCAACGGCCACATGCCAAGTGCAAGAGACTGTGTTGATCTATTTTAGAAAAGATTATACATCAGCACAACAGCCCACTGTCATCTGCCATGATTTCTTTTAACGTTATTTTTCCTACATAGTTTTTGCTGTTATATAAGGATGCCATGTGTTTTTCTAAAATTATTTTTAATTTAGCCACTTTACTGAACTCTTTTATAAACCAATTGGATTTTCAAGTAATTCCTTTGAATTTTTAGATATTCCATCTTATCTTTTGTAGAAAATAATCTCTTGTCTCTTCTTTTTGTACACATATATAAAGATACACACACATACACACATATATATGTCTGTATATGTGTTTGTGTATATATATTCTGTTTTAGGCCTTATTGTATTTGCAGAATGACTAAAACATTGGTGAATAATGGTAATAATAAGTGCCTTTGTGTCATTCTACACTTTAAAGGAAGGAATGTGTCACCAGTAAGTATAATACTGGCTCTTGATTTGAAATACAGCCATGCATTGCTTGATGACAGGGATACATTTTCTGAGAAATACATCATTAGGCGATTTAGTCATTGTGTAAACATCATAGGGCATACTTACACAAACCTAGATTGTATAGCCTACTGCACACCTAGGCTATATGGTATTAGTCTCATGGGACCACTGTCATATATGTGGTTAGTCATTGACCAGAATGTTGTTATGTAGTGCGTGAGTGTAGATGATTTATTTCATATTGAAAAAGTATAATTCTATGGATAATTCTTGGAAATGTAAATAGAAGATAACAAATTTGGGGATTTGATTTAATTAATGCCTTTTAGAGAGATTATTGTTGTTTCTTAATTTTCTTATATTAATGATATATCATCGGGAAAGATTTCCCAATATTGAACCAACTATCCTTTCTTGAGATGAGCTGTGCTCTGCCAATGGTACATTATTCTTTCAAAACTGCTATTAAATTCTATTCATTAAGACTATATTTAGGGATTTGTTTTCAATAGCATAAGTGTACTTGAGCTTTCTTAATTTTTTGGTTTTGGCACAAGAATATATTTGACTGTTCTTAAAACCTTTACATGGAATATAAATTACCGACTCTTTGAAAGTTTGAAAGAATTTATTAATAAAACCCTTGAAATTTAGAATGTTTGAGAATTTATCAGAGTGTATATTATGTACATTTCTAATTTTAATGAAGTAAATGCTGTTAACTTTCAAGAAAATTATGCTTCTTGGCCTTCAAATGTATTGGTATGTTTTAGACTTTTAAAAAACATTCTAAAAATTTGTTAAACATAAAATAATTGGGGAATGCGATGGTCAACTGATTGTTCTGATTTTGTTTGTTTGTATTTTTGTTTCTCCCTTGATGATATTTTCCAGAGCTTTCAATTTTGCTGTTTTCTATAAAGAACCATCTCTTAAATTTATCCATTTTGTTTTTCTTGAATTTCTATATTTATTTCCTTATGCTTTTCATATGACTTTTTAGTTATTCTTTCTATAAACTATAGATTTTAGTGCTTTTCTCTTTTTTTTTTTTTTTTTGTGAGCAGCGCTAGCCCTGAGCTAACATCCGATGCCAATCCTCCCCTTTTTTCTTGAGGAAGACTGGCCCTGGGCTAACACCTGTGCCCATCCTCCTCTACTTTATACGGGATGCCGCCACAGCGTGGCTTAGCAAGGGGTGCGTCGACGCGCACCTGGACCCCGAACCTGTGAACCCTGGGCCGACGCAGCGGAGCACGTGCACTTAATCGCTGTGCCACCGGGCCGGCCCCAGTGCTTTTCTCTTTTTAAAGACTGAACATATCTAAAGTTATACCCTTTGTCCTCATTCCTTATGTGTAGATAACTAAAATGCACAAAATTCCACACAACTCATTTTCTTTCTTGGCCTCAAGTGAATGGCACAACTGAATTATGTACATTAGTCTTCACAACAACTGCATGAATAAGTGTAACTATCCTTTTTATATATAGGAAAACTGACACTGAAAGATGTCAAATGACTTATTTAAAGTCATTAATCTAGTAAGCTAGACTAGGTATGATGTATGTGTCTATCTATATATCTGCCTCAAGAAATAAATCCCTTCCTTCTTTGGCTTCATTGTCTATTATAAATGCATTTTGTTACCTGATATTAAATATTTTGTACCCCAATTACTTATTTATACAGTTATATGTGAAATTCTATGCCAGCCCTGGTGGTCTAGTGGTTAAGATTCAGCACTCCCACCTCTCCGGTCTAGGTTCGTTTCCTAGTCAAGGAACCACACCACTCACCTGTTGGCTGTCATACTGTGGTGGTTGCGTGTTGCTGTGGTGCTGAAAGTTAGGCCACCAGTATCTCAAATATCACCAGGGTCACCCATGGTGGACAGGTTTCAGCAGAGCTTCTGGACTGAGACAGACTAGGAAGAAGGACCTGGCCATCCACTTCTGAAAAATTTGTCCATGAAAACCCTATGAATAGCAGCAGAGCATTGTCTGATACAGTGCCAGAGGTGAAAGGATGGCACAAAAAGACAGGGCAGAGTTCCACTCTGCTGCACACAGGGTCACTAGGAGTCAAAGTCAACTTGACAGCACTAACAACAAAAATGTGAATTCTATGTATATTTAATAATTTGCTAGTCTGAAGCAATTTTAAGCAACTAAAAGTTCACAAATAAGTGGAATGAAAAAATTAAGTCTGAGTCTTTAAAAAAGGGGAAAACTATTGCCTGGGGGTTCATAGCTAGGAAGCTTAGGGAGAATTAATTGCTTTTGAGAAATTTGACTTCCCTTGTTTTGAACTATTAATGTGAAGAATACCATTAAGGAAACTTTAGATAAATAATTTTCAAAAGAAAACTTAAAGAATAACTTAAATTAATGCAAAGGACTTGATTTATTATTACATTATTTGTTGTCCTGTTATCAAATATGTATCTACTTGGTTGATTGGAAGTATATGCTTTCATAAATTCAACATGCAATATAATATCAAAAGTTTTTTTAAGATAAAATTTTCCACTTGTGTAGTTATTTCTTACTGTATACTATCAAGTAGAAGTATAGAAATGTTTGTATGGGATAATATGATCATGCATTTTGCCTTGAAATATGATAAATCTAAAAGTGAATGATAAAGTCTTAAATAATGATAAAATAAATGGTGAAATTCAACACATTTGACATGATTTTACCTTGTTTGCTATAAATACATTAACAGCATTATCTACACAACTATGAAAACTTCATTTTTATGTTTTAGACTAAAGATATAACTAATTGTGTGAATTACTCCTGGCTTTCTCACTCCCCTAACTCCATCATTTCCTGATCTCCCTGGTAATATCGTAGAGGCCTTGGGGCCAGTTTTTTCCCTGAGATATTCTGGGTAGAAGGGAACAGAAAAGAATTGGAAAGTGATGTTGCTGTCCAGAGAGGGGACTCTTCTGTGCTTTGTCAGAGGAGGATGAGGAAAGCAAAAAAGAAAATCTTTAATATCTTTACTTGCTAATGAGCAAAATATTTTCTTTTGTTTAAGAAGTCATGTGTTTTTGGCTCTTCTCACTTGGAAATGTCACAGGACATTTTAATTTCATTTGATCTGTTGAGGTGGCTTGAATAGCAACTGCCAACACCCACTGGACACTGTGCCGACTCCCAGAGAGATATTTGTGGTCTTGGGCATGCTCACCAGCTGTAGCCTAGAAGTGTCAATCAGCTGACTGAGTGAGGTAGGTCTTCAGGAGCTCCCCAAACTTCTGCTTAAAGCAAGAAGGCTGTGCTACACTGATATGAATATAGGACCTACTTGTCCCTGCACGTGCTATGTGTTAATTCAGCCAAGGGAAATGTGTATGAATATCCCGCCTGGTGCCAGGAAAGAATGGGCTTGAGGGAAGAACCCACAAGACTGAATTAGAAATACACTCTCATCCTTCTGCTATGCTCCTCGTTATTACTTTTGTGGAAAATACCCATGGAAATATGAAAGTCACAACAAACATTTCCCAATCTGAGCTCTTCTCCCCTCCTCTTAAGCTTTTATCCATTGGGGAGAAAACTGTTTCTTAGTTTTGCAGACATTACGTACGTCCCTCTGCAGAAGGCAAATGCCAGGTGGCATAAGATGTAACCCATTTTGTTCATAGCATCCAGCAGGGCCAGGGATTACCATAGTATAAATAACTCAACTCTCGATTCCTGGAAACTGGATCCTGCTACCTCTGAGCAATTTACAAATCACTTTTCATGCATTGAGGAGATGAACAGTAATTAAGAGATAAATCTGAGAGTCATACCTGGGCTTTACTCTGACCCTACTGCTTTTCAGCCATATGTCTTAACTTCCTTAAGCCTCAATTTTCTGAGTAAAAATGAAGATTATAACTGTTACTGTGCAGATAAAATAGGATTTTGCATAAACTTTGTCAAATCATGCGTTCCACATTTATATGTTAATGCCCATTAAGTGCCAGGCACTGGGCTCAGTGCTTGGGATATGCCAGTGAACAACACAGTCTCAAATAGCACTTGCAATGTGCTCACTACCTGGCACAGCTCTGGGCACAAATTAAGCCCATATTAATCAAGACTCCTTCAGTTGTAACTGACACTCAGCCGTTAACTAACTTATGAAAAAATTGGGGAAATTATTAGATCATTGTGAAGAGATAAGCAGGACTGTCCAGTTTATGACCTTGGAAGCTCAGATTGCCTGGCCATGATAAACAGGAGGGGCTGTGCTCAAACTCAGCTTCCCACTAGGTAGTGGGTGGGTGGGATTGCTGTTTCTACAGCCTAAATCCAAACTTCCTACAAAGTTGCTAGACGCTAGCGGCTGCCATTTTCAGGCCCTAGAAAGCTTGTATCTTTTGCTCTGCGTGCTGGGCACCTGAGCCTTTAATATTTATTCTCCATACAAGACTATGCTCATGCTTGTAGGACATCAGCGTCCCCCTCCCAGGACAGAGATCTTCGGTGTCCAGCACCACCACAGCCTCTACACACATTTCCACGGGATGATAGGAGAACAAGGGGTCACGTGTCTCCTCTTGTAATCTACTTGCAAGTTTTCCCAATTAAACATCTTTCCCACCCCACGTGAAGTTGTAGAATTATCCTTCATCTAACTTATCAAATTCACGTAACCCAGCCACAGAAAGGGCAGGGAGAGTCAGCCTCATGGATGGCTCGATGCAGGGACACTATTTTTTCTCATGATTACATTATTTTCTCATTATTACTTCTCTCTGTCTCTTAGTTTTCTAAGGCCCTGGTTGCCCGCTTGAACCTGAAACCATGGCTGTAAACAGCACTAAGCTTATATCACTAGAGCTTTATACCAAAACGTGAGGAGAAAATTCTTTCCCATTAGTTTTGCTTATAATAAAAAATTGTGAAAAAGGCATTCAGGTCAAACTTGGGTTATGTGCCCATACCTGGATGAGTTACTGTGTTCAGGGGGCAAACCTTGGGGACCCTCAGGGTTGAGAGGCTCACTTATACTTCTAGAGCCTGGAGACATAAATACATATTAACTAATGGTTGCTATCCTCAAGTAAGTCCCTGTCTAGTTGGGAAAGAAATGGTACCATGTATTGAATATTAATATGCCGGGACATCTCATTATGCATTATCACGAACCTTCAAAAACTTCAGTGAATACCTTTATTATCACCTTTTGAGAGAAGAATCAATTGAGCCTTCAAGTAAACCTCCCATTAGCAGCTACTTATTGAGCACCTATTATGTGCTAGGTGAGGTTCTTAGCTGTGGGGATCAGAGGTGAACAGAGAGATTAAATAACTTACTTCAGTTGTTATATTTAGTTCCTTTTTCACATGACCCTTCCTGACACCATGCTTTTTGTACCGTTTGGAATTGACATAATTAACCGTTCTATCCAACATTAAAATGCAGTTGCTGTGGAAACATTAGAGCAAGTGGCAGAGCCACGACTTGAACGCTGATTTGTTTGGTTGTGCTACACTGTGGGTGCCTCTATCACAAGCTGCCCTCTAGAAGCACTCTGAAAAAAGTCATTCATCGCATTTACATGATGTAAGTTTCTGCTAATATCTTTTTGGACTACACCTTTAGGTCAATAGAAAAAATCACAAAAAGAAACTTATTTTGACTGAAAATCCAAGATAAGTGTTTTCATTATTAATATCAGTTCAAGGCAGCCATTCTTACCACACTACATTATCTCTTGTTTTAACTAATTCACGGTCAGTCGGAGGCTGAGATAGAAATTCAATTCCCTGGGATTTCACCTCCAAATCATGGTAACCCCCCACAGCTCCGTCTGCAGGCCTGTGGCCTTGCTCCTGGGTACTTAAATACACCCCGGCGGTGAGGTCTAAGGGAAACAGTAGGGAGATTTCAGTCTTCTTTTATCAGGGAACAAGGAGTAGCAAGATGAAAGACTTAACTAAAAGATGAAAAAGAGATTTTTAAAAGCAGGACTTACCATAAGGATATGACACTGGGGTAAGAACAGAGAAGCAGTACAGCTATGGCCCTGACAAAGAACAATCCATTTAACCTCAGGTCCAGCAAAAAGGTACCTTTTCAGAGGATGTGATTATAAGTGGTGGAAACATGTTGTGTATATTGGTCCAATTGTCTGGTCACAACTTCAAGGACTCAAGCTGCCTAAATCACTTCTTGGAACAAAGGATGGGTATAAATAAATGAATCAAGTACGGCACGAGGATTAAAGAAGAGTTCCTTGGCAGGTTTAGTGAAAACATTTAGGTTCCATTTTCTTCTCATCCCCTCTTCAGTTTAAAAACAGCACAGAATTGCACGTTAATACGTCAGGCTGTGTGCTCTTATATTGGCACTGAGTCTTTCGATACCTTCCGAAAACAAAATCCCAGAACTCTGCTGTTTCCATGGCAACTGCATTTTAAGAAGGTGAAGTTTCCAGTTTGATAGAGCTGAAAGGCTATTAATGTCAGGTCTCGATGATACTGAAACCATGGTGTGGGGAGGAGTCAATACAACACAGAAAGCTTAACTTGAACCCACCCGGCATTCATTTTACTGCTGAAATAGGGTTTAAAAAGCCAATAATATAAATTATTAAAATGCTAATTATTATTCTATAATCCAATATCGTGTAGTGTTAACGCTGAAAATATGTAGACTGAAGCTTTAATCTAATGCCAACCATGAGGAAATATTAGAATCAGACCCCAAATCCTTTACCTAAGGAATTTCATTGCACCGGATCTCACAGTGGTTTTACAAAAAGTATAATACCCGTGATTAATGCCACCTTCTCCTTTGTGCTCCGAGATCCACAAAGACTGTTAAATAAAACTTGAATACAGACAGAAAAGGAACTGGAAATCTTCTCTAAAAGAGAAGTATTCTCTGGTCTAGGAAAAAAGAGACATCCCAATTGAGCACGGTGTATTGGTTGGCTAGGGGTCTTGTAAAAAAGCACTGCAAACTGGGTGGCTTAAACGACAGAAATTTATTGTCTCACAGTTACGGAAGCTGAGAAGTCCAAGATCAAGGTGTCAGCAGGGTTGGTTCCCTTTGAGGGCTGTGACAGAATCTGTTCCACATCTGTCTTGTAGCTCCTGGTGGTTTGCTGGTAATCTTTGGCATTCCTTGGCTTGTAGACCTATCACCCTCTCACCTAGAGTAGAAGTCGGAATACTTCTGTCCACTGCATCTTGGTACTGGAGTGGCTAAGGAAAACACAACACAGTCAAGCACTGGATGGAACAAGGCTGTACTCTTCACAGAGAAGAGACAGAGCAAGATGAGCTTCAGCAGTGGGCGTCAGTCCCCTGTGGCCAACAGGTCCCTCCCAGCAGCCAACACAGGGCAATTGACCTGCTCACAAGCTCCTGTGCTGACACAGAAGGACCCCTTCCCCTCCCTGCAGGGGACAGACATTGTAGAGAGGTTGGCCAGGTGCCATGTTGCGCATGTTCTTTAGCAGGACAAGGAAGTACACATTGAATCTGAAATGCGGAAAGAAAGTTCTGTGCGGACTCTTTGTCTCTTGGTAAGGAGTGTTCCAGGCCCAAGATCCATTCTCACGTGGCCAAGAGGAGGTTGAAAGACTGTGTGCATGAGATGCCTTTCCCAACAGAATTCAACATATGGCACAAAGATTATGTTTCATCCCAGAGCTAGGTATACTACATCTATCATCTCATCTAATTCTCATAATTAATAATGTGATCAGAAATTTAAGTGACATAAACAAATTCTTCTCAAACTTTACCGTGCTTATGAATCAGCTAGATACCTTGTTAAAACATAGTTGTGGTTCAGTGGGTGTAGGTTGGGGTCTGAGAGTCTGTATTTCTAACAGCTCCCAGGCAAAGCTTGCGACTGCAGTTTGCACAGCACTTTGAGCAGCAAAGACTAAAGCCCAAGCCACTGCTATCACAACATTCCACCTCTTGGTAGAAAAAGAAGAAAAGGATGAAAAAGAGTAGGAACAGGACATAAGATTTTTGCGAGAGAATGCTTCTGTCTAGAGCAATTTGAAAAGTACAATGAAATCAATCAGGCAAAAAGGATGAGGAATATCTATATCTTTCTCCAAATTAATTTATATCCCACTTCTATATATAAATAATTCTTAATCCGCATAATATTTGGGTGAGCTCTGGAGTAGGGTAACTGCATGGTACACAGGAATGTGGCTAGATACTTTCTTGATGTGATGACCCACACATCATCTTTTATATAATCTATAACAGAAGCCAACAAACCTTTTCTTAAAGGCTATATAGTAAATAGTTTAGGTTTTGCAGGCCAAAAACACAATCAAGGTTATTATGTAGGTACTTATATAATATTTAAAATGTGACCATTTTAAAATGTAAGCCATTCTTTAGCTCAGATGCTGTTTAGGAAAAAAAGAATAGCAGTTGGTTTATGGACCTTTGATCTATAATGTAGCAGTTCATACATACAAAACCTAGTTTCTGAGTTAAATTGACCTATTACGATGGTTAGCATTGTGTTATAAGGGAATGTACAATGGGCCCAAGACCAAATTGTAGATCAGAGTTGGATCCCAGACATTCAAGCAGGAGACGGACGGAAGGCGCAGCTTGAGTTATGGCACAAGAAGCGTCCCCACATAGCTGAGACACACCCAGGACAACTTGCTTTGGGGAGATTCAGAGGCTCCAGCCAAGGAGGCAGCTTAGCCAAAGCAGGAAGAGGGAACTGCAGGATGGTGTGAGGCCCAACACTTGGAAATCACTCGGCACAGTGCTTCACACACAGTAAATACTGAATGAATGTCAGTTAATACATTTTTATTATCATTATCTTATGCCAGGAAAACTCAGCTTGGACTCTAGGTAGAAACAGGTATAACTTGAAGAAATTACAGCTTTTTCAGATACCCAGGGAAAGAAAAAATAAAAGACCAGACATAGACAGAATGAAAGGCTTTCTTAGTGACCCAGCTGCCCAAACCGGTTCATAATAACTCTCTCTAGCTCTGTCTTTAAAGGACATCTATTATGGACTACGCGTTGGTGTTGCCTCAAAATTCATATTTTGGAATCCTAATGCCCAATGGGATGGCATTAGGAGGAGGGGCCTTTGGGAGGTAATTACATCCTGGGGGTGGAGCCCTCTTGATCATATTAGTGCTCTTATGAAAGAATTCTCTCTCTCTCTCTCTCTTTCTCTCTTTCTCACTTCTCTCTGCCGTGTGAGGACAGAAAGCGAAGACGGCCATCTGCAAACTGGGAAGAGGTCTCTCACCAGGCACTGCATATTCCTGCACCTTGACCTTAGACTTCCCACTTCCAAAACTGTGAGAAAATAAATCTTTGCCACCAGTCGATGGTAATTTGTTACAGCAGCCTGAGCAGACTCAGACGACATCTCAGTGTCCGCCTTCCAATAGCTGTCATCCTCAGCCATGCTGTAGTGAAGCCAATCTGCTGCATTTAAAGTGTATAGGTCAGAAAATGTTTTCCCATGGGTGAATAACTACTAAGTGAACTGAGACTAGTTGAAGGTTTAGTTTCAAAGTCTCCAGAGCCTCAGAAATCAGCGGCTGTGGCCCCACTTGAGAACTCTGCTTATGAGAGGAAACATAAAACCCTGGAGTAGTAGAGATTTCGGTAATTATTTCTCTTTAGGGTTTCTGCTGCATAAGAGTGTATACAGTCAGTCAACCTTGCAGATACAGGTGTATACCTGCATCCAGTAGCAGGCATCTGTTCTTCCACGCTGCCTGGCGCTGGCATTGACGCAGTGCACTATTCCTGTCCCCCGTTGCAGCTAGACTCTTTCTGGTGGCTATGTGGGGGACTCTTCTGGGAGAAGGAGGCAAAGAGGCAGCATTGGTTCCAGAACTTTGTACACAATGGACTATCAATACATTTTTGTTTATGCTAATAAAGATCATCAATAGCATCTGTAGCTCATGGAATGGCAACGTTTCCTAAAGTGGGTACTAGAGACCACACTCACGTTATTTTTCTGTTACCCAATATTTCTGAAACTTATTTGGCCACAGATTGTTTTTCCATCAAGACTTATCAAAATACTATAGAACACATATAAGGAAATATTGCATAACCGAAAAACATAGCTCACCAATTGCCAAGCCTTCTATGTATTTGTTTAGATGATAAGGTAGCATGGCCTCATGATGCTGAATGGCTCCAGGATTTCAACAGGACATAGCTAAAGGCAAGAAACTAGATACGTTCCTGCTAAGATCAGGAACAAGGCAAGGATGTCCAATCTCAATTGTCCTATTCAACACTGTACTGGAAGCCTTAGCTAATGCAACTGTTTTCTTATATACCAGTAATGAAAAACTGAAATCCAAAATTAAAAACACAATACTACTTTACATTAGCAGCAAAAAAGTGAAATATTAGGTAAAAATCTAACAAAATATGTATAAGATCTATATGAGGAAAATTACAAACCTGATCAAAGAAATTAAGATCTAAATAAATGGAGAAATATTCCATGTGCATGGATGGGAAGACTCAATATTGTCAAGATGTCAGCTCTTCTCAACTTGATCTATACAGTCAATGTAATCCCATTCAAAATCTCAGCAGGATATTTTTTGAATATCGACAAACTGATTCTAACATTTATATGAAAAGGGAAAAGAACCAAAATAGCCAATGTAATATTGAAGGAGAAGAACAAAGTCGGGGTACTGACACTTGTGTCTGGTATTTTCGTTTTAAGCATCTTGCCGCAAGCAGTTTCGCTGCAAACATTTTCGCTGCACAACTAATTGGCAGTAAAGGCAATTTTGCCATAAAGGATAAAATAACCGATTGATTGACAATTTTGGTTTCATTTCCTTACAACTGGTTTTCATTTGTTTCGTATGGTTTTCATTCAGTTACAAATGAGTATTCGGATAACACTGATACCTCTCTTAATGAAGGAACACATTTTAGTGAAAAAAAAGAAAAAAGTGTGATACCGAATGAGGAGACAAATCAACCAGCAAAAAAAAAAAGTATAATACTATGAACGAAAGACTTGAAAGACAAAGTGCTTAGGTAGCAATCCACAAAATAAATCGGTTCTTTGAGCAGCACTGCCATACGTTTACGTATATTTAAATATTCAAGTATTTTTATTCAAATATTTTGTATTTTCATTTTTCACAGTCAAGTCTTTTTAATTTTGGTATTCATTTTTCATGTTTCACTAAAAACACCATTTGTACCAAATGAAACCAAAACTGTCGACCAGTTATTTTATCTTTTACGGCAAAATTGCCTTGCGGCCAATTAGTTGTCCAAGAAAAAATGCTTGTGGTGAAACGGCTTGCAGTAAAACAATTTGCAGCAAAGATGCTTGCAACGAAAATACCTAGAACCACTACCTGACTTCAAGACTTATTATAGAAACACATGATCAAGACAATGTGGTATTGGTGAAAGAATAGGCAAATCAATGGAACAGAATAGGGAGCTCAGAAACAGACACAACTGTAGTCAAGTGATCTTCAACAGACTGGCAAAGGCAATTCAATAGAAAGAAGGGATAGTCTTTTAAACAAATGATTCTGGGACAACTGGACATGCACATGCAAAAAAAAAAAAAAACAAATATAGACGTAGACCTCACAACTTTTGCAAATTTAAGTCAAAATAGATCATATGCCTAAACGTAAAATGAAAAAATATAAAACTCCTAGAAGATAATACAGCAGAAAAAGTAGGTGACCTTGGGTTTGGTGATGACTTTTTAAATTCAATACCAACATATGATCCATGAGAGAAAAATTAAGAAGTTGGACTTCATTAAAATTAAAAACTTCTGCTCTGCAAAAGACACTGTAAAGAGAATGAAAAGACAAGACACAGAGTGGGAAAAAAATACTTGCAAAACACATATCTAGTAAAGGACTGTTACCTAAAATATCCAAAGAACTCTTAAAACTCAACAATAAGAAAATAACTCAATTAAAAAATGGAAAAAATGATCTGAAGAGACGTCTCGCCAGAGAAGATATACAGATGGCAAAGAAGCGTATGAAAAGACGCTCCACGTTATGTCATTAGGGAATCGCAAATTAAAACAATGAGATACCTCTACACACCGATTAGAATAGACAAAATCCAAAACACTAACAACACCAAATGCTGGTGAAGATGTGGAGTAACAGGAACTCTCATTCATTGTTGGTGGGAATGCAAAATGGTACAGCCAATATGGAAGACAGTTTGATGGTTTCTTACAAAACTAAACATACTCTTACCATATGATCCAGCAATCATACTCGTTGGTATTTACTCAAAGGAGTTCAAAACTTATATCCACACAAAAACTTGCACATGGATGTTTATAGTAACTTTATTCATAATTGCCAAAACTTGGAAGTCACCAAGGTGTCCTTCAGTAGATGAATGGATAAATAAACTGTGTGTGGTACATCCAGACAATGGGATATTATTCAGCACTAAAAGGAAATGAGCTATCAAGCTATGGAAAGACGTAGAAGAGGCTTAAATGTATATTACAAAATAAAAGAAGCCAATCTGAAAAGGTAACATACTGTATGAATCTGACAATACAACATTTTGGAAAAGGCAAACTATAGGGACAGGAAAAAGATCAGCAGTTGCCAGGGGTTGTTGGAGGGAGGGAAGGACAAATAAGTGGAACTCAGGGCAGTGAAACTATTCTGTATCCTATAATCATGGATACATGTCATTACAAATTTGTCAAAACCCAAAGAATGTAAAACACAGAGATTGAACTCTAACGTAAACTATGAACTTTAGTTAATAACATATCGATATTGGCTCCTCAGTTGTAACAAGTGTACCACACCAATGCAAGATGTTAATAGAGAAAACTGGGGGGTTGGAGAGTTGTGAGCAGTTATATGGGAACTCTCTGTACTTTCTGCTCTATTTTTCTGTAAATCAAAAACTACTAAAAAAATAAGGTCTACTACTTATTTTTCAAAAAATCTAAGGGCAAAAACACAGTGACCAGTAGAGCATACTAGTTCCTCTGAATTCTGTTTGCAGGTAAAGCAACCAACCTTTCCTTACTCCACAGTGTTGAATAATTCTATTATTATAAAAAAGAACCTTAAACATACTTAACACTGGAGAAGATACACTGTCATGAAATCAACCAAAGGAAAATAATACTTATGATAATTCCCAGGTGAAAAAGGATGAAAAGAAAAAAAATTTAATTACAAAAGTGGCACTCTTACCTTAGCTGTTGCTTTGGTGGAAAAAATATGCTAATTCTGCAGCAGTCACACTTTTGAAATAACATTCTCGTTTGAGTTTCAGTATTCATTTTGTTGCTTTTTTTTTTTTTTGGTGAGGAAGATCAGCCCTGAGCTAAGATCCATTGCCAATCTTCTTCTTTTTGCTAAGGAAGATTGGCCCTGAGATAACATCTCTACCCATCCTCCTCTATTTTGTATGTGGGACATCGCTACAGCATGGCTTGATGAAAAGTGCCTAGGTCCATGCCCAGGATCAGAACCCACGAACCCTGGGCTGTTGAAGCAGAGTGTGCGAACTTAACCACCCGGCTAGTCCCTAGTTGCTGTTTTTTAACTTTGCACACACATTACGATAATATACATCAAATATATTCCTATGGATGGTTGGTTTAACATGAGTGGAAAGTTTCCATCTTTAAACAATAATTTCCTATCAAATGGTTATGATGACACCAAAGATTCCTAAGGGAAGTATTGTACTGATTTACAAATCTGTATTACACTGCCTGGTGGAAAAATAAATCAGAAAATAACTGAAATGCAACGCTGAAGAGATCATCCAACCAATGGCTCAACCAGGTCTCACTCCTTTCAGGATTCCTTTGGAATTTTCCCCACAGTGTCAGCCACCTTGTTTTAGGAAGCTTGAGAAGAATGTATAAATTTGAGAAGCTGCAAATGATGGCAACTCCATGTTTTATCTTGAAGTCACCTGGGTAAGAGTGTGTGTGTGTGTGTGTGTATACATACATATTTATATATATATGTATTTGTGTATGTATATATAGAGAGAAACAGAGAGACAGTAAACAGAACAGAACAAACACCTGGGTAGATGAAGAAGACACTCAGCGGAGGCGGAAGAAAAGGTAGAATCAAGCACTACTTCACACTCGCTCAGAAACGCCTGTTATGCTTAAAGCAATCATTTCGTAGGCTACATTAGACGCATAGTCATTAAATTATCTGACCCTGATCTCTATTTTGCATAAAATAGGCAATTCTTGGACTGAAAATAGAATACAGTTTTATGATATACACACAAACTCCCTTCACTTGAATGATATTTATTGGCTTTTTTTCCTTCCCAGTGCAAGCATAAGCAATATTGGAGACGCTTATGTTGTATAATTAACGTTTTCATGCTCTCATATTGCGTTTTTGTCTGTTAGAAAAATTGATTCATCTCTATAGATATCACTAAATACCTGCTTCATTTTGCACGTGTTATAGGCTGGAAAAAAATTACAGCACTGCTCCTAATTTTTTATCTTAACATCATGCCGTGAATTTTGAGCTCAGGTAGAGCTCGGGTGCTCCAAGAGGAATGGTTTTGTAAAGTTCATTCAAATTCTTCATAGTTCCTTCCAGGTGGGTGGGGTCTGTCCTGGTGCTGGCTGACTCCTGTACCTGGGGATGGAGTTGGAGAAAAGGGAGAAACACGGCAGTGGGGCAGCTGGGCTGGTGATGGTAGCACCACACAAGCCTGCACACATTTCCGTCCTGTACTAGTCTATTTACCTCCATTTGTTTTCCTTTATTAATTGGCTGAGAGTTGAAAGGTAGAACATGTATTTCTCTTTTCCTTTCATCTAGTGAGCCTAGAGAAAGGCTCACTCACGTACCAGTTAAATAATTAATTGTCAGATGCTTCTAGGAACGAGATGTAGAATTGGCTTTCCGTGATATTAGGAATACTTTCATGCTAACTAATTTTACCAAGTATAACAACGAGTTATTTTAGAGATTCTCAATAGAGTGTTTTCAGGATAGTGAGGTCCCTGCTGCCAGAACCCCAAGGCTGGCTGACTGTAGCCCCGGCAGCCTTGCCTGTGGCTCATGAAGTCTACCTGACTGAAGCAGGATCTGCTGGTGTTTCCCAGGGAACTTGCATCAATAACTGCTTCAGAACCACCAGCCCTTTGCTGCTCCACACGGATGGGCCGTGCCTATCCAGGAGGTACTTCACAGGCTGGTCATCTGCCACAGTAAGCAGTGTAGGGAATGTCACTGCTTGAGGGGACAAAGGGCCTGTGGAGGTGCGGAGGGAGCACACAGGTATGGCCATTCAGGGCAGGGTGGATCAGGAAGACAAGGTAAGAAGGAAACACTGGGGTTCCTGGCAGGCACTGGACTCTCATCATTTCAGGCATCTGATACTCTGTGTACCTTACATGACCTTTTAGAAGAGTCTATGCTAGCTGTGCGGTGACTGCTCTAAAATTGCACGCACTTTGTGGAATGGATGGTTTCATCTTTGTTTTGAAATACTTACTACGAAAAGTTCAACTTGACTGAAAATGTATTCATATGTTCCCAGGAAATATCAAAATTACATTTGTTAACTTTTTTAAAAAGGTAGAGTATTAAATTGCTTATATATAATTTTAACCATAGTAAAATTTTAAAGAGTTGTAAAAAATGACAGAATTTTTATCACCTATTAATGCAGACAATGTTTGGCACTGGTGGTGACTATCAAGCATTTTAAAAGATCGTCATAAAATGTCGTTCAGCAGGAACTCTTGTTTGTGGATGAAAGTTCAAGTTTCTCATTAAAATTTATGAAAGTAATTTTTGGAATCATACAAATTTACTGCTTGATACGTTCCCTTATTCTGTGCTTCCCTTTATCTCAACATTATAAACAAAGAACCTGTAAGAAATGTTTTTCCAGGTCTCGTACTTCTCCATGTTCCCTCACTGGTCCATGCAGTGTTGTTGTTTTTATCTGTACCAGGCTATGAAGAAGGTTGAAAAGCACTTCTTTAAAAGCTCAGAGTGTAAGCATTCTAAAGTGACCCAGAAACCCCGAGCTGTAGTTCCCTTCAAAAGGCAGCTAGTTAACCTGGTTATAGCTGACAATGGCCTCTAGAGACATCCTACAACTAAATTCTGGTCGAGGGTGATTCTTACCTCACGCCTTCTGCTCTTCACTGTTCTTCACATTTCAGGGTAGTGGGGATTCTGGACTTTCCAAGCCTCTGTTTCTATACTGCAATTTTATTTTTCCTGCCTTGATTATCTAAACACTTGATATTATAATATTTTCTCTCTATAGCTGTATCTCTTCAATAAAAAAAAAATAAACCAAAGACAGCTTTTAATCTTTCTTTTTTAAATTCCTGCCTGAGAAAACAGTGGATTAAAAATCGAGGCACCCACTTGCAAGTACAATATTACTTATTTAAATCTCCGGAACTGAACTGAGGTTGGCAGCTTTCACTTCACTAATGGTAGAAACTTTGGACTCAAGAATTTACAGTTTCTTATTCACTTCTGGTTTAAATGTGATCAACAGAGGATTTAAATCTTGGCTATTCAAGATTCCTCCCACCCCATCACCCCTTCTTTCTCTCTCTCCTCCAGGTAACCAAAGGGTATGCACACTGAGTCTGCATGTTACAGTCGGAGGTTGCAGCTGGCCCTTCCGGTCTTGGATGTCGCACATTGGCATCTGCTGACCCTCGGCTTGTCTCAACTTGACTATAATGCTCTGACATCTGCTGGGGAGACCATGATTGCTGCCATGACCTTTGTGACAGGCATGACGGTTGGTCACCAATATCTGGGTCTCCCTGATTTCTGAGTTCTTGCAGGAATACATTTCCTCACTGTTAGAGAAGTATTGACTGCAAAGCCGATGAAGTTTAACTCCAGGGCCCGTATTAGTTTATCACAGCATAGCCATTGACCCTCCCTTTGTCATACTTCTCCTCATGCCAAATGGCATTACAGTATCAAATAAACTTGACACAGGTTTTCCTACACTTGAGAACAGTCCAAAAAACTTACGTAGTATTTTTACATGAATAACAAACTGTCAACCTGAATGAAGTTATTCTAAACTATCGATGAAAATAAATTTTCAGTCATGTGAGAAAACTAAATTACCTATTTTCTCTATAAAAAATATTATAAAATTGGTATAAAATAATCATATGTAACCAAAAATAAAGGGAGAAAAGTATTATAGATGTGTAGAAGGTAAGTAATTAATTAAAATATTTTGTATGCTTTTTGTTTTAAAGAAAACCCCTAAACTTATATTAATAGCTTCTGGTCCTGTGGAGCCTGAACCTGTCTGCCCCTTCTTGCCATGGTGAATTATATACCTATGTCCAGGTATTCTGGCTTTTCTCTCTTTCACCAAGTTTCTTTCCCTTCTGCTCCAAATTCAGACAAATAAAAGGAAAAATGATGTGTCTCTCTTCTGGGTGGAAACATTTCATGGTTGGCACTTGTGTAACCATTTTCCTTGCCTTGATTCAGAAATCATAAATGCATGTGTTGAGAAGGAAGATTCATAATGCCTTGGAGCAAACATCATTTTAGTTCCCCGAGTAACTACAATGAACAGACTCCCTTCTCCCAGCCCCTCTTCAAACTGCAGGGGACATGATTCACAAGAACTAAATCTTCCTGTTTTAAGCTGCAGAGCTTTCGGCATTGTTACTCAGCATAACCCAGCTGGACCTGACTGACACAGCCTTGATTATGAAGTCTACCCTGTAGGCTCCTTTGGGTTCTGGTTCATGATCTTGGCCATACCAGTCTCCTTCTCAGTGGACAACGAGAACATTTTGGATGCTCTTCTGTACTAATCTGGGTTGAGTAGGACACTGGGAAGCTGCTTTGTGGCAGACTTTGCTATTCTACCACTCAAGCATCATGTTAGATGAGAAACTTCTGTAAGAAGCTCTCAGTCTAGCTGGACCACTCTCTAGGGAGCAAGATACAAGTGTCTGCAGTTCTTGGTTTCCGTCTTAAACCGATCTAGAGTGTTTCACCTAGTTTCTTTGATCTTGGTCATCTCCTGGTACCTGCCAGCACTTAAAGTCCATTTATACCTTTTGAAATTTTCCTAGTACCATGTAATTATCTCAATACTGTGAAAACTCATGATGGCACGCCTTATGTTCTTTTTCACTCTGTAACATATTATAAATTTAATGCTCTAAATTTGTATTGATTAACTATTGCCAAGATAGTGCTACATAATAAACAAGAGCAAAACATCAGTAACACAAAACAAAACACATTTATTTTTTATTATGGGTCTATTATGGCTTCTGTCAGTTGGGATTTGGCTTAGCTAATTGATTTTTCCAGTTTTGGCTTAGCTGATTTTGAGTGGGCTTGTTCATGCCTCTGTGATCAACTGGTGGATCAGCATCAGGCTATCTGTCTGTGATGACTTGACCCTGCTCTAGGTAATCTCTCATCCTCTTGGAGGCTAACCTGGCTTGTTGTCATGGAGGAAACAGGAGTCTGAGAGAGATAAGTGCACATGGCCTCTTGAGGCGGAGGTTCAGAATTCTCATATTCCACTTCTGCTGCAATCTCTTGGCCAAAGCAAGTCACCAAGATGGCCTCTTGATGGAAGAACCTGCGAAGTCTCAACACAAAGAGCTTGTATATAGGGAAGAATGAAGAATTGGAGCCATTTTTAAATTGATCTGACCACAAGATCCTCTAGTCTTTGGGAATATATAAACTGTTTTCCGGGTTTTTTTCTTTTGTTTTGTGTTCTTTTTCTCAGCAAGGCCTGGATCTTGAAAATGAAAGCTTTGCTTTATTGTTTCTACCATCAGTTTTTAAAAGTGCATTCCGAATATTAACTCACTGCTTTTTTCTGGGCTGCATTTGCTCTCCTCTGAGGTCAGTCTATATAAAAAGTTATTGATGTGGTATGAATGGTGGGAGTGGATAATTGATAACAAGGAAACTTTTGCAGGAAGCATCTTTCTAATGTTTCAAAATATTGTCTTATGATATAGATAAATAGAAATTTTAGAAAATATAAAAGAGCAAAAAGAAGGAAGTTAAAATCACTATTTATAATCACTTTTACTAATGTTATCACTACTAACATTTTAGATTAAGCCCTGTCAGGGGGCAGGTGTGTGTGTGTGTGTGTGTGTGTGTGTGTGTGTGTGTGTAGTTAAAGAGGGAGAAAGAAACAAGGGTTTTTATTAGATAAAAATGGAATTATATAATGTAATGGCTAGTAACTTGATATTTTATTTTATATCATGAATATTTATGCATAATATTACATATGCTTCTATTACATTATTTTAATAGCTATAGGTTAGATACATAATAATGTATTTAACCAATCTCCACTTTTAGGATATTTAAAATGCATCTAATACTTTAAGGACACCCTTGTAGTTAACACTTTGCAAATATCCCTAATTAAATTTTAAGGACAAATTATTCAATGTGAAAATTATTTTACAAACCATATACAAAAATTTTTTACATAAAATTGCAAATTTCCCTCCAAACTTTGTACAAATTTGCATACTCACCAGTGGTATGAGTTTTGGTTGACTGAACACACCTTGCTAGGTTAATATGACTAAACGCTAAAAAAATAAAATGCCAGGAGTTGGCCCGGTGGTGTGGTGGTTAAGTTCGTGCACTCTGCAGGTTCGGATCCTGGGCACACACCGACACACCGCCTGTCAAGCCATGCTGTGGTGGCGTCCTGTGTAAAGTAGAGGAAGATGGGCACAGATGTTAGCTCAGGGTTAATCTTCCTCACACACAAAAAAATTAAAAATAAATAAATAAATAAAAGGCCATATAGATCTAGTAGTTCAAAAAGTTATCTATACTTCCTTTGATCTCTGCATATTTGTTATGTATTTGTACATGTATATATAATATTTTTCCAAAGTTTTATGGTTTTTTTTCTTGCATTTAAATAAAAGTTTAAGTAGACTAACAAATTTATGGTTGTCTTTGGATTAGACACACAACTACTAAAAATTTCACTGATTGATAAGATCATATCATTTAGTTTTGCTTTTGTAAGACTGTTTTGTCTTTTTAGCTAAAAAAAAATCTGTATCTGATTAAAAGACTCTGTTTATTGATAGAGACCTGAGCTATTAAGAGTGAGCCTACTGTGCGCCTACCCTGAGTATTTGTCTTCACTTAATGCATTTGTGTCAAATATAAGGAATTGAGTAAGACATCTGCGGAGTAGCTAGTTCAATTGTGCTTTTTGAAAGGACACATTTTCTATAATTTTAAACAACTGTTCACATCTACAGTTTATATTTGTATCAGTCATATTTATGGAAATAGATGTTAGGCACTGTGAGGAGATTAAAAAAGAAAATAAAATAAATGATATTTGTCCTTGACAATAAAAAGGCATAAACTTTTAAAAAGACAGCAAAAATAAATAATAATAAGCTAATTTTATTAAATGGTGAATTTATGCATATCTTAAGATAAATATCTTGGCTGATTCCAAAACAGAAGAATAAGTAGCAAACTTATACACCTATCTCTCATTTTTTATGTTATTGTAAACTTTTTTATCCTAGGTATTATGATTAAAATGTCATATACTCTTCATTTATATTGGTAGAAACCCTTTACTAAACATATCATTAGGCCTTGAAAATGAAAGTGTAAACAGAATGCATAAAAGGAACAGAATAGCTAATTTTTGCTACATGCAAGAATATAAAATAAAATTTAATCTATATCCATGCAAAAGAAAACAGTAGTTTTTAGTGAAATAAATTATTATAATCAGAGATCATTGTTGGGACTGGGTCATCTACAGTAATCTATGAAGTTTCCCTGGCTCAAGATGCTCCATCATAATTTATACTAAAGTGGCAATAAATATTTACTTTTTTTTTTTTTTTGGTGAGGAAGATTGGCCTTGAGCTAACATCTGTTGCCAATCCTCCTCTTTTTACTTAAGGAAGACCGTCCTTGAGCGAACATCCATAGCAATCTTCCTCTATTTTGTATGTGGGATGGCACTACAGCATGGCTTGATGAGTAGTGTATAGGTCCATGCCCGTGATCCAAACCCATGAACCCCGGGCCGCTGAAGTGGACCATGCAAACTTAACCGCTATGCCACTGGGCTGGCCCAAGGATTTACATTTTTGAAGCTATCTGCAAAGTTTATGTTGTATTATGTAGCTAATAGAGAGTAAAATAATCTCTTACTAATTAGATGGTGAAAGTCTGAAACTGAATCCAGTTAAGAGTACCATGCCTGGTTATCTGATCAAGGTAATAAACACTTTGACTTACAATGTGACTCTTCTACTAAGCATTTGCTGTGATCAGTTGTGCTCCAGGGCAAAGACCCATCTGTCCAAAGGTAGAGTTTAATTTGGGAGAAAGAAACTCTGCTCAGAAATTAAAATGAAAAGATCTATCTGCTGGAAAATGACATGACTGAGCATTAGATAAATCTGTTTCACCTTCTAAACACTTCTTTAAGCAATGATTTATGACTGAATCTGGAAATTAATACAATATCTTTCCTTTGTCTTATTGGATAATTACAGCAACCAGTTTTCTTAACTTTAGAAGGATGAGTAACTTTATTTCAGAGTCAGACCCTCAAACCTAGATCCTATCCTAGAAACTAAGAAAGATCTATAACGTGACAGAATGGGCCCACTAGTATAGGGCAAAAAATAATGTGCAGAAAAACTATAATGTACCTAATTGAAATGAAAATTAAGTGCTTTTTAAAAGCTAATTCAGTACAAATTATTACTGTAAAAATGGTACTACCATTCTGACAGACAGATCATTTAACTGTACATATAAATGGTTTGAGAATAAATGTTTCAGTAATGAAGAAGTGAAAAAAATCTGTAATTTAATCTAATCTTAATGTAATGAGAAACTTTTAGGTACAGTAAATGGAAAACAGATGACAATGTAGATTAGATCCTGATATCTTGATGGAGATTATTTATGCAAGGATAAGAAGAGACAGAAAAAAGTATACCCTTTCAGGTAGGCTGTTCTTCTTCAGAAAAGACCACACGATCACTCACTCCAAAATTACATTAAGATTCCTATTCATTTAGTCAAATACGCTGAAAATTATCGGACAGAGTGGGGTCCCTCAGTGCAGGATGAAAAAGCTTGCTCTGGCTGCAGAGTTCATCACAGGGGGTCACGCAGAATACAGTGGACTGTGTTTGGAATGTGACATCTTGCCACACCTGAAAATCGCAATTTTTTTGCTGCACCATAGTCCTTTTATACTCCACTATTCAGGAAGAATTCAAATAATCTACGCCTTAGTTGAAAATATTGCAGAAATCTGATAGAGCCTTTCTTGAGCCAAACAATGTTAAGTACACTATGCCTTTTCCATAGAAGGAAATAAGGAAGACTTTGTGCCCAGAAACCCCCACCAATATCCTTCCTCCAGCTCTCCAGTTCCTAGGAAGCCTACTTCTCTGCAGTGAACCACAATAATCTGACTTGATATCTCTTTATCTTGATGGTCCTGAGACTTTGTTTGTTAAGGACTGTGATCAAGATTCCTTCCAGTCCATTTGCTGACCCTAATGATGGTCATACATCCAGGCACCACCCGTTACACACAGCTGTCTTTTTGGTAATCCAGTAAACAATTGGCTCTTGTTAGCATGTATGACTATTCTCTCACACATTTTATATAATTGGTCCCTCTCAAGCATCATTAAATATTTATAGTCTTTTATAGATCAAGCTTGTTTCACTTGACTATGATCATATTTGTTGTTACTGTCGTTCAGAATGTAGATAATTTAACTCAGAGATGGCTCCTTTAGCATCATGCTCAGAAAGCTTTGCTTTCTCCCAAGAAAATATTCTCGGCCCAACTTGCTTTTTTATTTTACAAATTTAGAATGAGTTGTCCACCAAAGAACAGATTTAGACACGAAAATATGGATGGATAGAGTGAACATTATGTGGTTTCTCATAAGCACTGGTGACAAGCAGGATGAGAGAAGAGTCTAGCTACTTTAGTGAGAAAACACAAAAATATTTTCTTTTTATTTAATAGGCCATGAATTCACGTTGAGATTTTCACCTTACTCTATTTTTAATAAGATTTTTTAACGAGGCTTTAATATGGGTGTATGTAAATACATTACTCCCTTTCCCACTAATTTTAGGAAGAACATGCAATAAATTCTTATATCAAACTACGTGATATATTTAAATATTTTATCCAAATTTATGTCTCTCTTTTCTTTTTTGATTGAAACTTTTGGATCAAGCATCCTGGATACAGAAATAGGTCTAGATGACTCTTCTTGATATGACTGAAGCACAGAACAGCAATACATTTTATTGTTCAAATTGAGACATTCTGATAGTGAAAGAGGGCTTTGTTAATAATGATTCTGGAATAACACATAAACTAAGACTATCCCAGGCAAACCTGGACATGTGACCACCCATCTCAAGCACCAGCTATATAAAGAAAAGTAAGTTCTCTTCATGTGAAACCAAAGTATGATACATACCGGAATGGAACACCTTGTATTTCAGACAGACTCTGAACTACAGGCAAGGAAACAGAAAAAGAAAGTCTCAAGAGGATTTGTCTAAAATTCTTAACTATTTTCAAGGGCACTAGAATCATTATTAACTTTTAACATAACGATCTTTAATATTGAACTCTAATTTCTTAAAGGTTTTAGATAAATATTTATCATCTCAGTATTTTCCATTCAAATTTCCAAAGGCCAAATCTGAATGCCAAAATTTATAACTAAAGTAATATCATAAATTATTTTAAAAGTCTGCCTCATATTACATTTTTGAAAAACCAAACACTGGCAATTTACATAAAACATTTTCTATATGCTTATGTAATGTTCAAAATGTTGGCTCACAAGAAAAACTCATGAATGGAAAACAAACAATTAGATTATAGCATAGCTCAGCTGCAATGTCATATTCATATTACATTCACCTGTCTCCTAATACCAATCCAGTTAATGGTATACTTTAGGGGATTTTTTATAAAGATAGTAAGAGAATTTCATACAGGTATAGCCATAGAAAACTTTAGGGCAAAACTTCAAATCTTTATGTGAATTATAATATACCATACCCATAATCTGAAATTTACATTCTAGAAAACCACCGTAATCACCAGAGTTATGAAGGTTAGTCTATCCTTGTCTGAGTGAGTTGGTGGCTAGGCTTCAATAAACAGTGTGGGATACAGTTTCCCTAAAATCCAACTTGCATTGGGCTTCTGACATGGATGGGGTCCTTGGGACATCTGTCATACTCTATATCACCATTCTAGGCATTAAGGTAGGGTTATCCATTTGAGACACTTGGGCCACATTAGACTACTCTTCACTTTGATTTTCAATTCCCTTGACTGGCATGGTTAAGAGAATACAAGGAACTATGCTTTGGGCTATCTTGCCTTCAACTCAGTGCTCCATTTATTAGACATGACTGGTTAGAGATAAGGAGCAGTGGACACATTCTGCAGATTTAACTTCACAACAAAAACTTCCCTCAACAACCTACTGATGTCACCCCACAGACTATCTGCTCTCCACTCTAGCATCCAAAGAGCACTATTTCTTCCTTTAGTTTCCTGAACATCTTTCGATAGTGAACCATAATGATGGAGGATGGGAGGATCTTCTTGCCATTTCACTTCTGTTACCAACTGCATCATTTTAGGTGAGTTATTTATTGATAGCAAAAGATTCACATGCTCATGTATGTGTGTGTGTATGCAGATACACACACACTCACACAACAGCAATGAAAGAGAGTTTCTATTTTATTTAATAATAACAGTGTCTAATACAGCTTATCAGAAGTGAAGGATACACACATCATAGGAGCAGGTACTCTATACATCAACTTACCTGCATTTGTCACTTAGAGTTCCTAATGTCAAGATGCCACTGAGATATTGGTATCTGCACAGGAAAGAGACCTACCAGATCTGAGAAGCTTTAGTTTCATTTTGCCTCAGCCCTTTTATATTCAAAGCTTATATCTCCATTCAGGAAGAATTTAAACAAATTGTTTATGCCTTTGGAAGAAAGTAGTTACCTGGTTCTTGAGCCAAACTCAGCCTTAGCAAAATCATATCCTATTCCAGGAGAGAAAGCAGAATTCCTCACTGCTCATGTGTCACTGAATAATCCTAGGAAGCCCATTTCCCAATAGTATTAATTTGGTTAAGGGCCTGTCAGATGAAAGATTCATATGATCCTTCCCAGAAGCTGTTTTTAATCGTATGACAGGGGTAAGACCTAGTAGTGTTGTTGGACTTCAACCATGTGAATATCTCTCGGAAATCTAGTTTTGGTGAAAAGTGCCTGATAAATTATTATTCTTTCTTACTGATAGGCTTTTATTCATTGAAGAGCAGAGGAAACAAAAAGGAATTTACTTCTTTGATTTTAATTCTAAATTTTAAAGAACTGAAGGCAGATGTGGATGTGATAGACATCTTGGGGAAAAGTATTAGGTCATGTCAGTTTGTGAAGAGCCTAGGCACATTCAGACACGTGTCTTATACTTTAGCTCTGGGCATACAATTTAAAAGTTAAGAGGAATGAGAGCTAAAAGCTATGGCAGATGAGTCAAAAAAAGAACCCTGTTCCAAAGGAATAGTAAGCTCTAAAATGAAATTACAAAGGAAATATGAGAGGGGATAAATAAATCAGCCAATATGCCTACACGGAGAGTTGTTTTATGATCTTATATTTTAGGACCATATAGTAATGGTCATATAACCAAAGATAAAAGCAAAATAAAAGTATATTACAAACCCTAAAGAACAGGTCAAGAAGGCTAAAGCTCAGGCTTGAGAAAAGCTATAAAGAAAATGAAAAATGCTATTTTAGCTGTGTTGTAGCAAGAAAATATACAAGTGAGGGATAAAACACTGGATAGTCGCAAATGGGAGAGGAAAACACTGTTGAAGGAATATCTCTTCATATCCAATAATCAGCTAAGAAACCATAGGTAATCTTGAGAGTAAAACAAACAAAACCCCAAAACCTGCGAGGACATTATTATCAGTCCCATTTTACACAGAGGGAACTGAAGATCAAAGAAGTTAGGCAATTTGCAGAGGTTATACGACCAGTAAATGAGTTATTGGAATCAGATCTTCCGGACTCCAAAAATAACAGGGAAAAGTGAACTATCAACACCTACTTTACTTTCATTTTCACTACCAAGGAAAATGGTCTTCAAACTGAAGTGAGTAAAAAAACTATAACTAAAAGGAAATTAAAATTGAAAATATATAAGAAGATAATGAAAACCTGCTTTATTTGGAACAATCGATGGCTCAAATGAGATTACATCCCAGGCTATTGAAAGAACTTAGTGTTCTGTAGATACATCTATTATAAAATTTATCACATTTTATTCCATTTTTAGGGAGAAGTTTATTATCCACAATGGATCGTGAGTTCATTGTACAGCCAGTGACATACTCAGTGCTGGGACATTCATATGGTGCTCAATCAATATATATCTCATAAAGGAACCTTTGTTTTAAAATCAAGAAGAACTGGAGATGTGCTAGAAGTTCTAAAACGTCAAAATCTGTACATATTCGTGTACAGTCTTTGTTTTATTCAAAAACAAAACAAGAGGAAAAGTAAGAAGGTAATTGTCATTATTTGAGCACCAACTATGTGTTGGTTTCAGAGCAGTGCTTGGCACTTGACCTATATTGTCTCATCTAAGCATTGCAATTACATGGTAGAAGAGTTTGCATATTAGGAAACCAAAGTTACAAAGATTTTAAAATTGTCAGACTCCAAATAGCAAGGATCTGCCAGAGGGGCCGGGTTTCAAACCCGTGGCTGTAGTTGAAAGCACATGCCGAGTATTTACCTACTAAAGGATGTTGGAACAAGTTCCTTAATTGCTCTAAGCTTCACTTTTCTCTTTTGCAAAAAAGAGGATAACAACAAAACTCAACTCATAGAAATGTGGCAATTATCTCTGTAAAGAACACCCCAATTTGCATGGCACTTAGCAAGTGCTCAATAATATAAACAGTATCAACAATTCATAATAATGAGAAAAATTGCCTTGTTAGGTAGAGTGCTATCATGCACTACCAAGCCATTAATAATGTGATACTTTTCCATTTGGCTGTTTGTTTTCCCTTGTATAGACAGTTATTTCACAGGGGACACCAGAGAGAAGAGGGCTTCCACCCCTCTTGCATCTTAAGCCTTCATCTTAAGCCCAGTGAAGGTCAAATAAGGATTAAAACACTGTGTGCTGAAGCTCTTACTGTTTAGCAGATACATCTGCACTTAATGTGACTAGAAATGATAGATCATTGCAGCTGACTTGAGCAAGAAGTAATCTATGTGGGGTCATGGTGCACTTGAGCAGAACCTAAACCAGGAATCTAGTGTTAGATGAGGACAGAGATTTCTTCCCACTAGAAAGAGGCTTTCTTATCAATCTTATCCTGCAGAGAGACTGTCACTTCACATAGGCAGCTTTCCACAGAAGACAAAGCTTCGTCAAGCAAGCTCCACTAAGTACAGGCCACCCCTCCAGCACAACTGCAGGCCAGGAGACAGAGCCCACTCCCATAGACCTCAAGTGTGAGAGAGATTTGGAATTCTAAGTGATGATGGGAAAAAACCTAATGAACTTCTGCCTTTTATTTCCCCTTATTCTTTTACTACATGGGCTAAGGGACTCACGGCCAAGGCAAGTCTCTCTTTCTCCAAAGAGAAAACAGCTTTTTGCTACTGTTGGGATAGTGTAAAATAACCAAATGCAGGTTATTTAAAGTACACCTGAATCGTGTGTCTCTGAGGGTCTTTGAGGGCACAGACTTGGAGGATGTCAGCATTCTAATACATCCAAGAAAGACTTAAGGTACTGTAAGGTTTTTAGGGAGGCACTTGACAGCAAAATTAAATTCCTTTAGAAAATTATTGATACAAATTACATACAGTGAAATGCAAAACTCTTAAGTTCAAGGAATTTTTATCCATGTATATACTTGTATAAACACCATCCCGGTCAAGATAAAGAATGTTACTATGGCCCCAGAAAGTTTTCCTCCATTCCTCCCAGTCTATACCAACACCTCCAAAGAGGCAGCCACTATTCTGATTTCTATCACCAATGATTAGTTCTGTGTGTTTTTGTAATTCATATACATGGGATTGTATGTTATTACATGTATCAGTAGCTAATTATTATTATTTTGCTGTGTATTACTCCATTGCATGAATATACCATGATTTTTTTAAAAACTCCATTCTCCAGTTTATGTTTCCAGTTTGGGGCTATTATGAATAAAGCTACTATGAATATTCTTGTATAAGTGTTCTTATTGTCATGTGTATTCATTTCTCTTGAGTATGTACCTAGGAGGGAATTGATGGGGCATAGGGTAGGTGTATCTGTAATATTATTGGAAACTTTAAGCAGAGGAATAACATAATCTGGTATTTTTAAATGGCCACTCTGGTTGTTAATTGAAAATAGAATATAAGGGGGGTGAGGATAGAAACAAGGAGAGTGATTAGGAGGTGACTGCAGGAATCCAGAAAATGAGGATGGTGATAGTTGTGAGAAGTGATCAGATTCCGGACACATTTTGAGGGGAGAGGCAATAGAACTTCTGAATTAATTGAACGTAGGTTATGAGAGAAAAGAGAACTTAGGGATGACCCTAAGGATTGGGCTTAAGCAATTGGAAGGATACAGTTGCTATCAACTGAGATCAAAAGATGGTAAAAGGAGCCAATCTATTTATGGGTGTGGGGGTGTGGAAGGAAGGGATGGTATAGGAATTTGGACAAGTTCCATTTCAGAGGTGGATTGAACATCCGAGTGGTGTTATTGAGTAGGCAGTTGGAGATATAAATGTGGATCTCAAGATAGAGGACTGAACCAGAAATATAAACTTGGAAGTTGTTAGCAAAAAGATTGTAAATACAAAGGCAAAAGACTGAATGAGATCTCCAAGGGAGGGAGCGTAGGTAGAGAGGAGACCAGAACCAAGGACTGAGCGCTGGACACTCAAAATTTAGAGCTTGAGCAGAAGAGAAAGAAGCAGCACAGGAAACTATGAAGGAGTGACCAGTGATGGAGGAGGAAAACCAAGATGAATGAAGGTGTTTCAGGCAGAAGTGATGAACTGAGTCAAGTGCCCTGATAATTAAATAAGGAGAGCGCTGGGGATTGACCACTGGGTTGTCACACTGGTGGGTCATTTGTGATCTTCACTTTAACAGTGAGAATGTGGGAATACTGATTTTCTTTAGGAAAAGCTACTGCTGTAGAGAAGATTAACAAGTAATATTTCGAACTTTGACACATGATAGACTTTGAGGTGTATCAACTTTCAAGATGGTAAAAGAGCTACACACCTTCTAGTGAAGGGCTACCTGACTGCAGCTGTTCAAAAGTCTATCCAGACATTCTGGAGAAATTCACTTGTGACTGAGACATAAAAGTATGGGAAGAAAAGAATTATCATTTCACGTTGATTTGGCTTTTATTTTATAATAGGAGAGGCAAATTTCATTTCTACAATATAATTTCTTTCTGAGAACTTTACTATGGGAGAGAAAATTTCCAAGAACATCAGTCCACTACGAAAGTTATTTTTAAAATCAAACCTTTAGTTGATTCACACCTAAAATGTGTCAGGTACTATAATATTGCTTGTATTTTACAAATGAGGGAATTGAGGCATAGAGATGATAAGTTATTTGGCTCAGGTTACACGGCTGGAAGATGCAGCCAGCTGGCTCCAGAATTCATGCCCTAAAGTACTGTACTCTGATTTAGCAGAAGCTCAAATTTGAATATTTGACTGGGGCACAAAGATACAAAAGACGTAAAATTCCAAAGTGAGATTCCTGGCAGATCAAAAGGCAGATTTTCAAAGGAACTATCAGAGAACCAGTTTCACCATCCTAAAATGACTTTGTCACAGAGTATACAAAAGAGTCAAAAGAGTTACAAAATAAAAAGGAGTTTTCTAAGGAGGATTTCCTTTTTTAATTTTTGTTTAAAAAATTTGTTAATAAAAGTTGTATACAACATGCACAGCATGACAATTTGATATACATATACATTGTGAAATGATTACTACTATCAAGCTAATTAACATATCATCTCACATAGTTAATGTTTTGTGTGCGTGTGTGTGTAATGAGAACACCTGAAATCTACTCTCTTAGCAAATTTCCAGTATTTACTACAGTATTATTAACTATAGTCATCATGCTGTATAATAGCTCTCTAGACTTCTCATCTTATATAATTTTGTGCACTTGGACCAACATCTCCCTATTTCCCCCACCTCTCCAACCCTGGTAACCCCTGTTCTACTCTCTGCTTCTATGTATTTGACTTGTTTAGATTCCACATATAAGTGAGATCATGCAGTTTTTTTTTTCTTTCTGTGTCTGGCTTATTTCACTAAGCATAATGTCTTCCAGGTTCATCCACATTGTTGCAAATGGCAGGATCTCCTTTTTAAGGCTGAATAATACTGAATAATGTTCCATTGTGTGCGTGTGTATGTGTGTGCGTTTATCAATATTTCTTTATCCATTTGATGGACACTTAGGTTATTTCCATAACTTGATTATTGTGAGTAATAAATATGGGAGCACAGATAATCTCTTCGAGGTACTGATTTCATTTCTTTTGGGTATATACCCAGAAGAGGGATGCTGGATCACATGGTAGTCCCAGTTTTAGTTTTATGAGGAACTTCCATACTGTTTTCCACTGTGGCTGCACCAATTTACATTCCTACCAACAATCTGCAAGGGTTCCCTTTTCTCCACATCCTTGCCAACATTTGTTATCTTTTATCTTTTTTGTAATAGCCATTAAACTTAAGACTTGAAACCATAAAACTCCTAGAAGAAAACATAGGGATAAAACTCCTTGACATTGGCCTTTGTAACGATGCTTTGGATATGACACCAAGAGCTCAGGCAACAAAAGCAAAAATAAACAAGTGGGACTATATCAAGCTAAAAAGCTTCTGCACAGTTAAGGAAACAATCAAGAAATAAAAAGGCAATCTGTCGATTGAGAGGACATATTTGCAAACCGTGTATCTAATAAGGGGTTACTATCCAAAATAAGTAAAGAACTCTTATGACTCAACAGCAAAGCAAAACCCAAACAACCTGATAAAAAATGGGCAAAGGGGCCGGCCTGGTGATGTAGTGATCAAGGGTTCAGATCCCAGGAGTGGACTAATGCACTGCACATCAAGCCATGCTGTGGTGGTGTCCCATAAACAAAATAGAAGAAGATGGGCACAGATCTTAGCTCAGGGGCAATCTCTCTCATCCAACAAAACAAAACAAAACAAAACAAAACAAAACAAAACAAAAGAGCAAAGGACCTGAATAGAAATTTTTTCATGAAGACATACAAATCACCAACAGATATATGAAAATGTGCTCACCATCACTAATCATCAGGGAAGTGCAAACCAAAACTGCAATGAGATATCACCTCATACCTGTTAAGGTGGATTTGTTTAGAGAGAGACTAGTGTTAATCTTTAACCCTGATAGAGTGTGGTAGGGAGTACTGCCTCTTACCTCAAACCTAGTGAGTAGGGCTTCAGTAGAACCACATGAAAGATGGGTGTGTATTCTCTGTATTTAGGGGACTGGTGCCTGATGCACACAGGGAAAACAAAGCAAACTGTGGTGTCAGGGTTGAGGTTACATCTTGAAAGTAATCTCAAATCTCTGACAGCCAGCTGGAGGTGAGGAACCCAGAGGGACTGTTAGGCTCAGGTTGTTTTAAAAATAGTACTTCCTAAGAGACTGCCCAGCCAAAGCAAGGGGACATCAGAGCTCAGACGTCCTGGAGAAAACCCCAGGGGCAGAGCTGAGAAAGGTTCTGAAGCTGCCCAGAAAGCCAGACACCACGACTCACAAGTGTGAGGGAATTAATGCCACATGGGGAAAGCTGTCCAGTGAAAAGCAGGAGTGAGGAAGGAGCCAGCAAATAAAGTCCCTGCCTTGTGCACCCAGCTCACCATTCTGAGTATCAGTGGTTTAAGGAAGTCTGTCAGGAAGGGGCCCTGTGTGCGAAAATCTCAATTAGATTTTCATGCAAAGCTTGGACCAGGTTAGTAATGCATCCGCCACCTTTATTTACTTTCCTTCTTTCCCGCCATCACTTCCCCTTTTTCTCTCACTCTTGCTGTCCTGGGATTGAACCTACCAACAGAGCCTTAGCAAGAAGATTTGCCTGGCTTCTCTGAAAGGCAGGCTGTGTCAGTATTGCTTTGGGACATTCCGTGGATGGCAGTACTTGCCACCAGGGGTGTACAACAGGCATGGACCATTCAGAACTTCATTTACCTGCAGTCCTAAAGCTACACCCTCTAGGTTGATTGATCAGTAATAAAGCTGACATTTTGATCTCCATCTGTCCATATTCTGTGTTTCTTTTTTCATCTTTTTGTGAGGAAGATTGGCCCTGAGCTAACATCTGTTGCCAGTCCTCCTCTTTTTGCTGAGGAAGATTGGCCCTGGGCTAACATCCATGCCCATCTTCCTCTATTTTGTATGTGGGACACCACCACAGCATGGCTTGATGAGTGGTGCCTCAGTGCATGCCCAAGATTCTAGCCTATGAATCCCGGGCCACCAAAGCAGAGCCAGCGAACCTAAGCACTGCACCACTGGGCCAGGCCCTCTGTGTTTCTTTTTAACTGGTCTCAAAATCAGTAGGAAAAGGCATATAGTTGATTTTCTCAACTGCAATAGCATAGGCCATTTCTCTCCCTGCTCTTGACTTTTAAATACCACCTACAACTCTTATTCTATGTGAAGTTTACTTTATATTGTGGGCTATCCTAAGTCAGTGGCCCTGACTGAGACTTCCACGAATCCCTCTTGATGTCTAGTACAGTATATTGAATATGGTAGGTGTGCAGCAAATAAGCTAAGTCAGATTGTCTTTCATCCCCCATGAAACCAAATTCTTCCTTTTAATGAAAGACCTTTAACATTTGGTACTCATTTAAGAAGACATGAAAGAATTGAGACAAAAAAAAGAAAGATGAAGGGCACGAACAATAAAACAACCTAAATCATCAAGAAAATCTCTGGAGCTGGAATCTTTAACTAGAAAATTGGAAACTAAATCCTCTGAGGCATGAAGCCAAATTAAAAGACAGAGTTTGTTAAAATAACTATAACTCAAAACACAGTTCCAGTCACTAAATTTTATCTTTGCAACTACAGTTAGTTTTCGTTAGATGATGGAGCAGGGTCCAGATGTAGAGGCTTTGGAAAAGCAGCAGAGCTGACAACCTGTGGTCAGGTAACTGCTCTTTGGCATTAGCTGTTCTTCGAAAACGAAGTTTTGAGAAGCGTAATGAATGTTATTAGGACACAGTACAATTGTGTAGGATGAATCAAAGTAATCAAATTTTCCACGGTGTGTGTGCCTACGTGAGTTTGTGTCTTGGAGATGAAATGACGTGCTTCCAATTATTCCTCCTCCAGAGTGACTGTGTAGATAACAGACAATGCAGTAGAGAACTTGAAAGAGTCAAAGTTATTATCTGAATAACAATAATAACCACCACCACGACAATGACAGCTGCCACATTTAGGGCCGTGACTATGTGCCGAGCATCAAGCTAAGCATGGGTGCATATACACATACACAAACGCACACACACACACCTACACACCTACATAAACGTTAAAACTGACACAGAGGCAGGTACTATTGCTTTCTCCACTTTATAAATGAAGTAACCGTGACACAATGAGTTAGGAGACTCGTCCAAGTTCATGCAGCTGGTGAGTGTCAGAGCCTGGATTCATACCAGCATCTCTGGCTGTAGTGTCCTTCTTATTCATCTTTAGCTTAAAATTGTTCTGTAATAATTTTTATCATATCCTGAGACACATATTCTTTGAATATTCTTTAAATATTCTCAAGACAAATGTGTCATTAGTTTTGCCATTAAAAATAAGATAATTTAAGCTTACAGATTCTTAGAAATGTTTAAGCCTTTCATATGGCAGCCTCAGGTTCTGTTGTTAATTCAGAGCCCGCTCCTAAAACCACAAACATGTGGGTGCCTTTGACTCAGCAAATCTACTTCTAGGACTATATCCTGAGAAAGATACTCTATATCTTTTTGTGATGCTGTGCAAAGCATTGTTCACAATAGTAAATACTTATAAAAATTGAAGTATCCAACAGTAAGAAATTAGCTAAACAATTTTTTAGTTATAGTCATACTATAGAATACTAGGCAATCATTATAAAGGCCTTATAAAGAATACTTAAATAATTAATTAAATGTGAAAATTTATAGAATATATTGCAAAGTGAAAAAGTTACAAATTAGCATTATAGTATTTCCCTCTTTCGTTGGGTATGAAACTATAGTTATGGGCTTACATGTACAACACACACGCACGCACACACACACACAGAAAATCCTGAAATGTATAGACACTAAAATGTTTTACGTTGTTTGTCCTTTGATGGACACATATGAGTTATTTTAATTTTCTTCTCAGAACCATTTAATATTTCTTGAATTTTTCATAGTGTGCATGTATTACCTTTAAAATAAGAAAAATGGGGATTAAAAACTAAAAAGAACAATTTATATCTGTATGTATAGATATAAATATATATGTAGTTCCTAATGAAATATTAAATTGCAATGGTATAAGCAAGTGTTTATGTCCCCAAAATAACTCATCACAGTAAGTGATTTCTAAAAGTACATGTCAGAAAAACTATTAGTACTTCCTGCTCTGCATTTTGCTCATGTCCTCTTTTAACCACAACTGAGGGAACTCTCGAATATAGGCAGCTCATATTCTTATGATATAAGTATTTTACTGGTGGTACAGTAGATTTTTATAAACCTCTCCAAGACAAATACATTTGAAATGAATAGTCCAAAAGGTCAATGGGGGCCATTTTCATGTTCTTGCTATAATTTCTGTAGCAGAGAGTTGATTTAATCATACTGCTCACCTGAGGTGGACGATCACCTATCTGTTTTTAATTTTTTCCCAAACCCAGAGCCTATTTCTCTCCCCTTCTGTTAATCACTCACTTTGACTGTTACATCTGTATCCTCAAATATGTGTTTACCTTTTTAAAATATGTGGCATATTTTCTGTGATTGTGGTTTTTAATTTATAGAAATAGACTGTAGATTTTGTTCTGTTTCTTCTTTTTTTAGTGAGCACTGTGTTTCTGAGACATATCCATATCCTACAATTACAGCATTATATCCCGTAATATTTGACTCCACCATATTTTATTTATTCCTTTCCTTTTTGATGGACACCTAGGATGCCTTTCACACTTTCCTCTCCTAGGAAACACCCAGATGAACAGCCCTGCACATGTTCACTTAGAGTCCTGAGCCAGAGTTTCTCTGGGATGTTAAGCCAGGAGTGTGATTGCTGAGTCCCAGGTCATACACATAGTTATTTCACAAAACACTGACAAATCTCCTTCTAGAATGACTGTGCCAGTTTATACTCTACATGAAGAAGAGTTGATAAAAAATAAAAAAGTTGCAACTGTTTTCTCATTCATGTGGACCAGAAGAATTCATTTTTCAAGAAAATTTTGTTTGGAGACACATTTTAATGGTTCCTTGAGGCTTATTTAATGGGCACATAACTAGTCTAGAAAGGAAGGTTAGAGACAAAGAAAAGCTAAATTGCTTTGCCTGCTCATAAAAAAAGCCTTTCATTTTGGCAAAGGAACTCTTTGTGCATGATGATGCCTTTAGAAAAACGTATTTTTTTCTTAATAGGGACAAAGAGAATTACTATTTTCTCTTGGAAGAGAGAGAGAGTGTGTGTGTGTGTGTGTGGTGTGTGAAGTTACTTAGGAGGAAAGGAATAGAGACAAGAGGACTAGAGCAGAATGAGGAAACATGATTTTCTTTTATTATTGGGTCATAGAATCTACTGGACTTGAAATGCCAAGACCACTAGAGAAATCCCGCTGAACCTGTAATTCAGATGGTTCAATTCCACATTGAATAATGTTGACTATGTAAACGAGCCTCTGTCACTCTTCTAGAACTATTGTCCTGTTGTGGGCAGAAGCAGAACCCAGGAATCTTTTATTTGGGACAGAACATTGTGGGGAAGTGTGACTTTCCTACACTGCCCCTTCTTTGAAGTAACAAGGTTGCAAATAATAGAAATTTTAACCCAAGTGGGCTTAAGTAACAAGGTTTTATGTAGATTAGCTCATGCATCAGGAAAGTCAAGCGGTGAGCCATGCAAAGCCGAATTCAGAAATCAAACAATGTTTCTTATCTCTATTTTGCCATCAGCATTATTGGGCTATGTGTGGTAGCAAACGGCAGTGGGGACTTTAGTACTTCTGTTCTCTTAGATTTTATATCCAGCGGGAAAAAATGAGATTTTGTTTATGAAAAATTTCAGCAAAAGTCTCATTTTTCTCTCTTTGGGTATAATTGGGTCACTTGTTCAATCTATTTATTTATTTATTTTTATGGAGGTAACATTGGTTTATAACATTGTGTAGATTTCAGGCGAACATCACTACGTTTCGGTTTCTGTGTGGACTACACCGTGTTCACCACCCAAAGGCTGATTGCCGTCTGTCACTTGTTCATTCTTGAACCACAACCAGGGGCTTGTGATCCTCTTACTTACAAGACCAATCAGAGCCTACGCCAATCTCTGAAACAAAGATTAAAATTCATCCGAAACATTTGAGCTAATAATGGGGGAGGGGTCGTTACCTGAAACCAAAATCCAATCCGGGGACTATGTGCACAAAGGCCAAGTAACAAACACAAAGAAGGTCTACCATATTTCCTTCTCTCAGAAAAAGCTTGCAAGGTCTCATTTCCTTCATCATATAGGAAGCAATAAAACAGATGCTCCAGGAAGTACCAAGGTACTTGAAGACAAATGAGCATATCTTATGCCCTGGATACACATTTTGAAATATTATTTTTGGACAATTTGTCCATAGTAGATTTTCTGCCAGAAAATGTCCATGCCTTAATACACTAACTTCTCTTTCTCTTCATCTCAGTCATTGTCTTACAGTTAGAAGAGCCTCAAAATACAGAAATTGATTAACTGAATTACTAAATGAAATTGCAATTCTCTTCCACATGTTTTCCTAAAGAAAATACCTTACTGCATATCCAGGTCATGAAGAGGATAATATACATGCTAATATTTTCTGTTTAAATTAGGAATAACTGAAAGAAAAAAAACGCCTGTTCTTCACACAAAGGCATAGCCAGAAAGTCATAACTGGCCATCAGAAGCATCTCACATGTACGATAAAATTCTACTTTCTTATTAGAATAAAGTTAGGCTTTGCCTAAGGCCAAAAGAGAAATGCAATCTCCTTCTGTCCCTCCCAATAGTCTGTATAGAAAAATGTATTTCTTGGTACTATTACAATCTAAACTGGGAAGGAAATCAAATGTGATATATTTTCATCTTCCGACTAGGAAGCATTTTTAGACAATGTAACTAACACAAAACGTTAAAATTCAGAACCCTGATTAACAAGCAGTTGTTTTGGTGAATAGAATCAGAGTTTACGCGTGTTGTTTGAAAAATGTTGCTAGTACAAAATAGTAGATAACAAGCTCTGTTATGTCTTCTGGAGGCCTGATGTAACCGATTACTATTCACAAATGTCTCTGTATAGCATGGCTCCTTACTACACAGTAGAGTTAGCATATAGGGTCATCCCTAATGTTGAGTTTGTGAAAAAGTTTTTAACGAGAGAAGACAACGAATCAGTGATTGAATGCTTATTAGGTGTCAGTTATTGCGGCAGGCGCTTGCCATTTAATGTCTCATGATAGACAAAATTAATTCCAGTTTGTAAGTGCAGAAACTGAAATTCAGACATTAATACCAAAGCAGAGTAAAATGCTTTTTTGTGGGGTTTTTTTGGTGAGGAAGATTAGCCCTAAGCTAACCTCTGTTGCCAATCCTCCTCTTTTTTCCTGAGGAAGGTTGGCCCTGAACTAACATCTGTGCCCATTTTCCTCTATTTTATACGTGGGATGCCCGCCACAGCAAGGCTTGATAAGCGGTATGTAGGTCCATGTCTGGAATCCGAACCTGCAAACCCCGGGCTGCTGAAGCAGAGCACGCGAATTTAGCCCCCCAAATGCTTTTTATTGTGTATAAATTGATTAAATGTGTGGATTAATCAGTCAACAGCACCAAGTGTCCAAGTATGTGGTAGGTGATAGGGGAAAGAGGCAAAAAATTAAAATGTATTTAGTACATAATAATATGTCAGAAATGGTGCAAGGTGATTTACTTATCAGACCTTTTTAAATATCAAATTGTGAGGAGTAGGTCATAAACAAGATAATGGAAGCAGTAAATCAGCAAAACAATGGGCACATAAGCTTTCAAGAAATCCAACAATTCTAGAAAGCATATCCTTTTCAAGTGCATGTAGAAATTCTCCAAGATAGAAAATGTTAGGCCAATTAAACAAGTCTTAATAAATTCAGAAGGATGAAATCATACAGAGCATATAAATATTCATAGCAGCTTTATTTATAATAGCTCCAAGTTAGAAACAAACCCAATATCCATTAACAGATGAATGGAGAAACAAATTGTGGTATATTCATATAGCAGAATACAACTCAGCAATAAAAAAGAAACAAGAAACTATCAATACACACAACGACATGGATAAATCTTAAAGTCATTTTAATAAATGAAAGAAGCCAGGCAAAAAGGATACGTAACGTATGATGAAATTTATATAATATTCTAGAAAAGAAAATTAATCTACAGTGACAGAAAGCAGATTAGCAGTTGCCTGAGGATGGGGATGAAGAAAAGAACAGATTACAAAGGCAGACTAGGAAACTTTTGAAGGTGATAGAATGTTTGTTATCTTGATTGTGATGATAGTTTCAAAGGCTTATACGTATGTCAAAACATCAAATTGTGCACTTTATATACGATTAGTATATTATACTGTAATTATATCTGAATAAAGTTATAAAAAGCACATAAGGGGAGAAAGGGAAGTTATTCCTTTCAACATGAAGTTGTCACGCAGCACTATTTATTCCATTGCCTTCCAGAAATCTGCAAAACTCAGTATAGCATAACAATTTACAACTCTAAACCATTCGGATGGTGGACAGCACTTTCCTTTGGTAAGCAGTGGAGTCAAAAGGCTATAAAAAACTTCTCTGCCTCACTTTGCCTATCAGGACTCCATACAATTCTATATCCAGAAATCCATTATTTTCTTCTTTGATGCCTACAGACCTGAACATGCTACGATCTGCAAACACACCGGCCTGAAGAACGAGAGTGACTAAGGGCACTGACATAGAACAACTGCCTCCAAACTTATTTGGATTTGTGCTTTACAATTACCAATTTTTTTCACATACTATAGACAAAATTATCAGTACGTATCCATATTCTTTAACAGGTAATAATTCAGGACTATTATCCCTGTGTCAACAGATTTTCTTCAATTAGCTTTTCCTATTTCTGTATAGCTTTTTTAGTACAATGCTCCTTTTGTTTTTCTCCCTCCACTGAAGTTAGATTAACCTTGAAAAATTGGTGCTGAAAGCCAATGAGTTATTATGGGAACTGAGTATCTAGTGTCAACTCTGCTCCTTGTATTTAAAGCTTCACTTAATTAGCACAGACTTGGGGAGGTGGAAACATTTATCTTGAACCCCTAAAAACATTGTTCTGAAACTGAGTAGATCATTTGTCTATAAGATTATCACTTTCTATAAGACAAAGTGAGTTATTAGTTGGTTAATTACTTGGTATGAAGGATAAAAGTCACTTCTGCTTTTATTGTATTTACCCTGGTGATAAACAGAAAGTTTCCGCACTTGATGTTTATTTACCCTCTGGCAGCTTTCCTAAGTACCAAAAAATAGTTGCATTTAAAGAGCCAAAGATTTCCTGGCAGTAGAAGTCAAATACTTCCAGTAAAGTTCTTATATAACTTGGTTCTTAAAGTAACTACACATTGCTGGAGACGACCCATAATTTTTTAGAGCTGAAGGTGGCTCTGGAGATTACCTGATCCCGCTGCCTGGTCTCCCAGGTGAGCCAACCGCAGCCCAGTGGCTAGCGACTTATTCACATCGACAGATAGAGTCATTGATTTTATTCTTCTCTTTTTTCAGTTCTATAACTTCTAACTTTAGCACTTGATCTAATAATTTATTAAATTAATACCACAGAGGAGCATAGTGAGTAACTTCTTTTAAGATACCATATTTATACTTTGATTATCCCAAGAAATAGAGGTATATGATGACACAGATTGAAAAATAATCATACTCTCCCCAATCTGCCCCACAAGTATACACAGTCCAATATTATAAATAAATTAATGTTTCCACTTTCTCTAATGTTACCAGAATAGATTCAAAATTTTGGTACCTTCAGACTCCTGAATAAATCAAGGTCAGTTTTCACATACATTACACATTCCCCATTTCCTTGTTCAAGAATCCAATAAACACTACAGACAACACAAGATCACTTCCTGCTTGAATGTGATAGGATCTAATTTAAGTTTTAAAAAGCTTATAGTCGCTTCTGTGTAGAGAATAAACTGTAGGTTTGGCAAGAGCAGAAATAAGGATGTAAGTTAGGTATCTACTGCCTTAGCGTGTTCTAAAGTGGAATAGACTGGTAGCAAAGAAATGGACATATCTAGATGGTGTTTTGAGTGTGAAGTTGGCAGATTGGTAATGAGTGGTAAGGAAAAGAGAGAAATGATGGATGGCTTCTACATTTGGATCTTGCATGGCTGAGTGAATGATGGCACAATTTAATGAAATGGAAAACATCAGGGAGGGTGGAAATAATAGGATTTGGAGGATGCCGATATAAAAAATTCTATTTTGGAAATAATAAATTTAAGGTACAAACTGAATGGAAAAAAAGTCAAGTAGGTAGAAAAGGTCAATGTTAAAAATAAAAATGTGGGAGTAATCAGCATATAAACGGTATTTAAACATATGGGTCTAGAGGTAATCACCTAGGGAGAGAATATAGATAGAACCATGACATTCCAACATTTGGAGTTTGAGTGGAAAAGGAATCAGCAGTGAGACTGAGAAGAAGCAACAAGCAAGGTAGGAGGAAAATTTGGGGTATTTTTTGTCACAATATATTAGCCATCAGGAAAATGCATATCAAAACCACAATGAGATACCACTTCACAACCACTAGGAAGGCTATAATCAAAAAGAGATAATAATAAGTGTTGATGAGAATGTGGAGAAATTGGAACCCTCATAAATTGCTTGCAAGAATGTAAAATGATGCAGCCACTTTGGAAAAGAATCCGGCCGATTCTCAAAATGTTAAACATTGACTTATCATGTGACTAAGCAATTCCACTCCTATACACCCAAGAGAAAATGAAAACATATGTCCATACAAAAATTTGCACATGAGTGTTCATAGAAGTATTACTTATAATAGCCCCATACTGGAAACAACCCAAATGTCCCTCAACTGATGAGTGGATTAATAAATGTGTTATATCTGGACAATGGAATATTATTCATCGATAAAAAGGAATGAAATACTGATATATCTATAACATGGATGAACCTTGAAAACACTAAGCTAAGTGAAAGAAGCCAGTCACAAAAGACCACATGTTGTATGACTTCATTTATATGAAATATCCAGAATAGGCAAATCTATAGAGACAGAAAGTAGGTTAGTGAGTGGTTGCCTAACTGGTGGGAGGTTTGGAAGGGAGGTGGAGAATGGAGATTGACTATGGGATTTCTTTTTGGGATTATGAAACAGTCTTAAAATTGATTGTCATAATGGTTGCACAACTCTGTGGAAAGACTAAAAACTATTGAACTGTATACTTTAAATAAGTGAATTGTATGGTATATGGATTATATCATAATAAATCAATTATAAAAAAAAAGACAGTGTTTCATGAAGGCAGAGTGTTCCACTGTGCTGAATGTTACTAAGAATGACAAATTGGCTATTGTTTTCAGCAAGAAGAAGGTCAGGCATGACTTTGACAAAGGAGTTAATATGAGAGCCCATTTGGATTGAAAAAAAATGATGAATAAGTGGAAACAGTGACCCTAGGCAACACTAGAGTATTTTACCATGGAAGGATTCAGAGAAATCAAGTTACAGCTGGAAGTCAGAGTATAGTTGTTGTTGTTTCTAATACGTGAGATATTAAATCACATTTTTATGCACATGTGAATAAGTCAATAGAGAAAAATAAATTTAGAATCGAGGCTGGAATAGTAATTGCAGAGATACTAGAGTGATTAAAATGGCATTGAATATTGAATGCACTGAAAAAGGAAGGGGATGGTCTATAACAGAAGCAAGTGCTTCTACTTTAATAGAAGGGAAGGCAAAAAAATACAGATTCAGATTTAAATTGGTTGGTAGATTTGCTGATGGAAAGATGAGAAATTTTCTGACTGATATTTTCTAATCATATTTAACTATACCGTTTTTAACATAGTTAAATATTAAGCTAGGGGATTAACTGAAAGTAGCGAAAAGGGTTTCAGTGTGAGGAAGTACAAAATATTCACTGTGGATAATTAGAAAAATCCATAAATATGTTGTGCCTCATAGGCATTTTGGGATCAGGATTTAAATTGCAATTGTTAGCACAGATGTAAAAACTTCTTTGATAGTGATTAACTGCTGTAGTTCAGGTAGGTAGTAAGTAAATAATTGGGTTTACACATATTTGAAGTCTTTTTTCACATGCTTCCATAATGGAGGAAGAAGAAAAGCAAGTAAACATATGATATTTTGTGATAACAGTTTTGGACCATGGCAGGTAAGGAGGGAAGAGAAGACATGAGATGCATTATAAATAGTGAAAGAGTTATAGAGTCAACAGACATCTCAATGAGGAAAAAAGAAGAATTTTTGTCATGGAAGTATTTGAGAAAATGAGGTGTAAATACATCAGGTGGTATATTCAGAGATTAGCATGTTTTAAAGAAGATATATGAGGTCCTGACCTGTTCAAGGTGGTAAGTCTAGGGAATCGCCATGAAGGTAGGTGACTGAAATAGAGCAGATAAAGCTGGCGGGGGGTGGAAGTCAACAACGTGAAAGGCCAAGGTGTCGGAAGAATTATCCACACAGAAACTGAAGTCACAAAAGTTGATGCAGGAACAGTGGGGGAAGAGAGTAGTAAGTCAGTTTTTTAAATCTTCAGGTAATAAAGGGACAATGACCTAAAGGTTGATAGATGGTGACAAAAAGGAAAGAGAGCAAGTGATATAATCTGATGACATGTGCTGCAAAGAATCTGCATCTTTTGGAAATGGAAGTAGGAGAAATTGTCTAGAAACGGCAATAGAAAGCAAAAGAAACTCTTGTTTCCTCTCTAGGTCCTTAGGTTTTCCCAGAAATTTCCTAATGGTAGATCCTCATTTCGAGAGAAATAGAAGAAAGGTTTGGAAAGGTACAGGATGAGGCATTATATAGTTTGGGCTTGTGATTTGGGTGATGATCAATGATTTGGGATCTCAGCATTTGGAATTCAGTGAATGAGGTACACCTGATGCTATTCATTCTTTGACAGTAAGATAACAGTTCTGGTTGTCACCCTTAGGATTTTGTTGGAAGTTATGGACCCCCTGTGCTGCTTTCCCTCCTGCAGTTTATAGTGAAAGCCAAGCAACGTTAAAGACACATCCCTGTATATCGGCAATGTGAGAGAAAAGTCTATATGAAATCCTCCAGGATTATTTTTGTATCAATAAATCTTTTGATCAGATTCAGTAGTCTAACTAGGTTCCATCATGAGTACCAAGAAGGATCATTACTTTATTAAAATGTATGATGTCCCAAACTTGTGTTTCAGTATACGATCTTCCCCACTGTAGGATGAAAATCTTAGTTTGTAAATAAAAACTGCAATTTGAGACGTCTACATCAAAATAAAACATAATTTGAAGCATTAGTGTCCTCTCCTTCTTCCCTTCTTCTTCTACCTCCACCTCTTCTAACTTTTAGCCTAATAATTAATTTCTAAGCAATTTGAAGAATAAAGATAAATTTTTTTCTTAAAAAAATCTATCTGATAATATTTCTCTCTTTGGCATTTCTACTAAAATCATATTTCTAGGCTGGAGAAAAATATTCATAAAGAAGTATTAAAGTTTTTATTAAGAATTAAAAGTATTGATTAATAGCAGTCTTCAGTAGAAAAATACATTCTTAAAGATTTTTTCAGTGCTTTTCAATGGCTAATGGCTATTTCTAGCCAACTTGACTTGAAAAAATGTGGGCAATATGCAGAGAACAAGCATAGGAGTTAAGAAAATACGTTTGAATGAAATACGATATACGTAATCTTTTAAAACTAATAACCTAAAACTATCTAGCATTAGGGGCAGAAAGCAGAAGATTTATAATGAAAACAAACCTTTGAACCAAAGTAAGCATTTATGATAGGCAACCATACAATGATGGAGAAGTCACTACCCACGTTCGGTTTCTCATTCCTAATTCCAGGTGCCTCATGGGATGGCAGCTGAATATTGAGAGCACAGCAACTTATGATAAAAAAAAAATATTGGGATTGATTTTTAAGGAGGGGAAACAAACGAAAATTTTATAATTTTATATTGTCATCTGAAATACAAACGAAAAGAATTGCTCTCTTAATTGAAAGTAAGTATTTTTCAAAAAGATTTCCAAATTGTTGAACAGAGAATTGTTCTTCTTTAGGACATAAAAAAATATTCTGCCCCTAATGCCAAATAAGTTTGAATAAAACTAGCAATTTTTCCTTTTCTTTTGTCTCATTAATAATTGTGCCTGTTTGCTCTCGCCTATTCTATTTTTTTCAACTTTATAAGATTGAGTGTTTTACATGTTTGATGTAGAAATTGTGATAGAATTACCAGGATATGAGAGTTGATATTGGGTTCTATATTTCTCTTTTATCTTTCAAAATTGTCAATATAACTCTCCACATATGGTAGATGCTTAATAAATACTATTGACTGCTAAAAAAATTTGAGTTTTATTAGTTACAAATCTTATCCAAGATAATTGCAATGAAATCAGTTCAATTCAACATATATTTATCAGAATTCCCTCCACACCAGGCACATCAGGGGTGAAGATACACAAAACCTTATATATTCAAGGCACTTACCTTCTAATTAGGGAGAAATACAATAAGTAAAAACACAAAAAATATCATTTCTGATTGTAAAGTGTTTCAGGAAAGAAATAAAGTGGAATAACCAGAGTAGATCACCAGATGGGGAGGTCAAGAAAGGCCCCTTGGAAGAAGTACTATCTGAGCAGCCATTGGAATGAAGTGGAATGAGCCATAAAAATGTCTTGGGGAAGAGTGGTCTGGGCAGGGATTAGCAAATGCATAGTTCAGAGCCAGAAATGGGCTCGGTGGCTAATTTGCAGAACCAATGTGACTAAGAGATAGAATAGTAGAAAATGAAGTCAGAGAGTTAGATAAGGACCCAATCACGTAGAACCTTGAAGACAATGTTAAGGAATTTTGGTTTTGTTCAATTTATGATATGAAATCACTGCTTGTGTTTTGAATAGAGGAATGGCATGATCTGGTTTATATTTTAAACAGATCACTATAAGTTCTGCAAAGAAAATAGATTGTGGGGAGAGGGGAAACAAGAAGACCAAATGGTAATCCATTGCAATATCCTAGGCAAGATAGGATGATTTGGATTAGGTGGTAACTGAGACACAGGATGATGAGAAGCAGATCCAAGGTAAATGTGTGGAAATTAGCACTGATAGGATTTTCTTATTAACCAGAATTGGGGTATAAGATAGAATGAGAGGATGAAGCGTGACTCTAGGTGTTTAGCCTAATAACATAGATGAAAAGCAGGTTATGGTCAAAAATAATAATAATAAGATAAATATTTATCCGAAAAGTGAAAATTTACCATTGAAAGAAATTTGGTCAACATCAGCTGGTAGTTCAGTTGTTTGGGAAATATAATTTAGTCAGTACACACTTTTGAGCAGCTAAAGTGTCAGATCAGGTAGTACAAAGGCACACATCAACAGAGATAACAAGGCATAGCTTACCTCAATTCATACATAATTCGCAAGTTAGTCTCTGATTATCATATCTTTCAGGAGATTGAGATCCTTGGCTTTGGTTTACATAAAAAAACAGAAATAAAATCAGTGTTCCTTCAATCTTCTAACATAATCTCTTTAAGTCTTAGCTGGCCACTTATTTTTCTGGTTTTCTCTTCCAATAGCCAAGGCACTGAGAGTTATTTGGCTTTGAATAGAAATCCAACATAAACATATTTGTAAGCTGTTCTCTTTATAGTTATTGATAAAAATTATTGGTTTGTACACCCTAGTGTGTAACCCCCCAACCTGATAGGAAGAAATGGAAAATAATGAAAACAAAAAGTTATTGATATTCTGTTCTCTATGACCGTTGTCCGTATAACATTAGGTGGAAGGATGATCCTGTATGTAATATTCTATATAGCATGGAGAAGCAAGCAATACAGACCACAGAGAACAACAGTAATCTGAAACAATCTACACCAGAACAAAACTGCGACACTAAAAAATTCCAAACAACAGATTTCAATCTTTCTTTAGTTAAAGAAAAAGGACAGACTCTCAAAAATGATAATTCAACCCTGAGGTTACAAACTGGTGACCTTTCTGGTTAAACCCAACCTAGAGGCATGTTCTATTTATCTCTCTAAGTGGTTTTTTAAAATGGTTTTTTAATTGGTTGACAACATTTAACAATCAAGAGATTTGACATCTTTCTCTTTAAATTCAAAAAATCTGACAACACTAGAGATAAGATCTGTATTCCTGTAAGACAGCTGGCTGGAGCTGATTAAATGCCATGTCTTTAAATTTAGCAGTTTGCCACATTCCCAGACACTCAATGTTGTCTCCCAATTATTTAGACCAAGTGTCAATTCTGAGCTGTCCAAATCAAGGCTGATCCACTCATCTGTTTTTCTTGGCTGCCACTCTTCATCCTCCACACAGCAGCATCAATTTGAATGATCTTTCAAAGTGGAAATCAGATTTTATCACTCATCTGTTTAAATGTCCCAAGTGACTTCAGATTGTCCTTAGAAAAAAATCCAAACTAACTCAGGCTCTGCTTGATTTCTAGAGCCAGGAATAGTCTATCAATAAATTCATTTTTAGTAAATGGTACTTTGTGAACCTAACTTGGAATAGTTATTGTGCAATTTACTTCTAATATAAAAAAAATAGAGAATTTCATATAATGGTTAGATAATATTACTTTCTGTTTGGTATATTTTAAACAAATCTAGCAATCTCCTTTTATTGGTACTGCAAGGGGAAATTTTTGTTTTATTTTAAATTACATAATCTAGAATATATCAATAGACTTATTGAAAAAATTTCTAAAGCCATCCAAGAAGTACTTATTCTTGATAAAAAGAAGTTCTTCATATGAGAGATGGTGATTTCTTGGAATGAAAATTATCTAAATTCCAAAAGTAAATTATAATCCATCATTTGTTATTATTGTTGTTTTTAAAACAGTCTCAAATGAGAGCACGACATTTCAAGTATTGGCTGAAATTTCAACCATGTGACTTTCACTAAAGGCAATTAATTGAATAGATAGTTCCCAAAATAATTCCTTCGAAATTGTGTAGTCTGACTTTTAAGGTCAAAAGTTGAGAAGCTGATAATATCTTACTTTTCTTTATTTCTTTGTCGAAGCAACAGCCCTAGTAAAAGGGGAAAATTTTTTTTAATTCAAAAATGGGAGGTAATCATTTGGCGGAAGGAACGGACGAAATATGATTACAACCTCATGACCAGTTTTTTGTTTTCCGTCCATCTGCCTCTTTCACAGACCTATTGAACTCTAAAGAAACGAAGTTCCCGTGAGTAGGTGCATGAGAAGAAACAGAAAGAAATAAGGAACAAAAATGGCAGATTCTTAGGCATTTAATATATTTCAGTTAATGCCTCTTACGTGTAAAAAAAGATCTATGGTTATACTGCCCATTTAGAGTTTATACATTTCTCTTATCCTGACATTTTGTTTATTAGCCTCACCATCTTAACAATGTCACTGTATCTTTTTATAACATTCTCCTGGTATATAATCACTCAATGATACTAACTTTTATTTATCTTTAAAGTCAGATCAAATAACTACCACCTATCATGCAGGATAGTTGTAAAGGTCAAATGAAAAAATGCAGATGAAGGCATTTTTTTAAACTACCCAGTTAGGAAAATATTATTCCTCTATGTCTTTATCAAATGCTGATTTTTCAAAGATGCTTTAGAATAATAACCAAGAAGCCAATATAATCATTGCTTTTCTAATGATTATTTTATTTATTTTGATTATTTTCCCAATTCCCAAGTCCAGTTAAATTATTTTTTTAAATGCAATTATCTTAAAGGCAGAAGAAAAATATACTTTGGACACTATGTTCCAAAGCAAAGCACCTCTAATGATATAGATCTATCATAAATGCTTTCTCCTTAATAAATGGTCTTGACTGTTGTGTATTTACAACCGCGAGTAGAATGCTTGAAATTCTTTTCCACATCGTATGTAGTTGATAGAAATATCTTTCTTTTACTTATTCCGCATTTTTATGCATTCCAACGAGAAACAATTATATAATTTTGCAATATCAAGGGTGAAAGAGTGAAGTAAAGTGTTAGACTCATGACTTTTCTTTGTAAATTGGGCTGTGTGTGCATGTGTGTCTATATATATCCACTCACATATAATCTTATGACATATATTTGAGATATGTTGTAGTAGTATATATGTAGACATATAATTTTTCTAGACATTTGTAATATTTCTCTAGACTCTGTGATATTTCATATATATGTCATAAATATCATTTTATATATATGTATATGTATACATATGTTGTATATACAGAATTATTTTGTGACTCCTGACATATTTGGAGCAAAGATCTAGAGAAATTATGCAAAACGGGTTCATGTGTGGTCAATTTCTCTGTAGGTGAATTACGATTGTACCAGTAATTCCATTTTCCAGTTTGACTTCATTTTCCATCAACACTTCCTAACACAAACAAAGCCTCATGCAGTGGTAAAGCACATGATGTGGATTCCAAAAAGTCTAGAACCTTGTCATTGCTCTGCCATTAACATGCTGTGTGCCTGGCAGTAAATCATTTAAAACCTATAGTCTTTTACATATTTCTCCTGTCAAGAATGGGGAAAAAAAACAATAACAAAAAATGATGGATTATAATTTACTTTTGGGATTTAGATAATTTCCATTCCAAGAATTCACCATCTCCCATGCAAATATAATCTCTAAATTTCCACATTTTATAATCTCTGATCAGATGATCTTGAATTTCTTTCTAGTTCTCAAAGTATTGGTAACCTTCTTAAATCCCAAGATATTTAGCAATAGTTTCTCTGGTGTACATTTTGCTTCCAATTACTACATAGCTTTAGGACATCCTGAAGTCCATAGACTTTCTCTCTGTCCATGGGTGGGTTATAAGGTGTCTATAAATTCCCTGAAATTGTATTTCAAATGTTTTGCTTATGTGCTTTATTTTTGAGGGAAGGATTTAAAGATCGCTGGTGTGTACTAGCAAAGAGGTTTAGATTTTAGGTGTCTAAACAGCCCAAACATGGTAGTTTAATGTTAGTGGTACTGCCTATAAATGACATCATGGGCACATGCACAGAATACTTAAAAAAAAAAAATCAAGCCTATGTGGCACTGTTCTTTGTTCCAGATCACAAGACTCGGCTAATATGAGGTCATATTACATTTAGGCTCTGTCTGCAAAATTCTGCACAATAATGTATTTATTATTTCAACCCATAGTTACTGAGCATCTTACACGTGATAAACATTCTTCTAGATTATAGAGAGTCAATCTGAGGAACAGAAAGGTCAGTAAGGCTGGCTGGCAAATAGAGAGTGAGGGTGAGATTGGTCCACGCTGAGTAAAAGGTCAAATTATGTAGGATATGGTGAGAAACTCAAATTTTACTTCATTGCAGTGGAAGGCCACTAGAGGGTTTTCAGAAAGAGTATTATTAGATTTGATTTATATTTTTAAGAGATCACTCTGCTTACCATGGCGAATACATTTTATACGAAAGAATGTGGGAACAGGGAAAGTATTTAGGAAGCAAATATAACATCTCAGGAGATAGATGCTGAAGCTTGGTCTATGTGACTAGAAGAGGAGATGGAGCGACAGCATATGGATGTATCAGATCTATTTTTGAAGTCGAATAAACAGAACCTGCAGACTGCTTAAAGATTTGAGGTTAACTGGAAGAACAGGGCATTAACAAGCATTTTTACTCGGCTTATGTGAAATCTATGAAGATCGTAGATTTTAGCTCTGAAATTAGAAAAGTTAACTTTTTCAGCAACTTCTTCACGAGGTGGCATAAATTGAAATTACATTTGAGTTTCTCCAGCAACTGTATAAAAGAGAACTTGTTTTCATGATTTTATTAATCCCTGAGGGTACCTGAAATTTTTTTCGAGGGATCCACAAAGAAAAAAACATTTTCGTCGTACTACTAAGATTTTATTTGCCTTTTAAACTGTATTGACAATTGCAATGTGATATAAAAACAATAGTGTATAAAATTACTGGTTCCTTAGCTCAAATAAAGGTAGTGACACCAAAGTGTATTAGTAGTTATTGTATTCTTCACCATCCAATACTCACAATAAAAAAACCCCGCCAATTTCACTTAAGAATATCTGTGATGGGGCCAGCCCGGTTGGCATCGTGGTTAAGTTCGCCCACTCTGTTTTGGTGGCCCAGGGTTTGCGGGTTCGGATCCCAGGTGCGGACCTGTGCACCACTTATCAAGCCACACTGTAGCAGGCGTTCCACATATAAAATAGTGGAAGATGGGCATGGATGTTAGCCCAGAACCTATCTTCCTCAGCAAAAAAGGAGGATTGGCAACAGATGCTAGCTCAGGGCTAATCTTCCTCACCAAAAAAAAATAAATAAATAAGAATATCTTTGATGAAGCAGTAAAATAGTAATTTTATTAGATTTACAATTTAGCTTTTTTATATTCTCTATGACAAAATGGGGAATATGCAAAAAATCACTTTTACTGCATAATGAAGTTTGATGGTTGTCTAGATAAAAAGTGCTATTTGTATAGTTGGTTGAATGACCAGCTGAATCAGATGCTTTTACCATGGAACACCACTTTTATTTAAAGAACATGTAACAGCCAAACCATGATTATATAGACTTGAGTATTTGGCAGCAATAAATAAAATCAGCCTTTCACTTCAAGGAAAATAACTGACAGTATTTGTTGTCAGTGGTAAAATTTGTGATTTCCTTTGAAAAATTTATATCTACCACCATTAGTTTGACATCTTCCCAATGCCTGAAGACTTTTTTGTTGAGATCATTTGTGAAATTAACAAATGTGATAGTTTTATATTGTATGATGAAATATATCAACACTTGGAAGATCTCCATCACTAGGTGGATAAAAGTTTTCAAAATTATTAATGCGAAATCATGCATGGATAAAAGATCTTTTCAATATGCAATATCAAGCAATGGAATTTAGCGTAACAGAGTACAAAAATTTACTGACATAGACTCAACTTTCACGTTGCCATAAACCATTAAGAAACTACCACTCGCTGAGTTTTGATGTAGTGTAAAAAAATAGTCACAGGTTTCTCAAAAGTCTATGAAAATATTTCTCATTTTCCAACTGTATATCTTTGTGGAGCTTGATTTTCTTCATATTTTTCAACTCAAGCAACATATCAAAACAGATTAAATGCAGAAGCAGATATGAAAATCCAGATTATTATATCTATTTTTTATCTGTTAAGCCACATATTACAGAGATTTGCAAAACTAAAAACAATGACCCTTTTCTCATTAAGTTGTTTTGCTTTGGAAAATATAGTTATTTTTCATAACAATATGCAATTTATGGTAACATCTAATGGGTCTATTACTAGTATTTTAAATTAGTAATCAATACATTTAAAGTTTATCTTCTCATTTTTAATTTCTAATATGATACATATCTATAGTTACTACTTACATAACAAAAACTTTTTGGGGTAATCAATACTTCTAAAAAGTGTAATGGGGTGCTGAGATGAGACCAAAAAGTTTGAGAATTGCTATATTAATCAGCACATGTTAAATACCTTCAATTCATTGGGCTTCATACTAGGGATCTGAAGATAAATGTATCATGACGTGTGACTACAAAGAGCCTCTAGTCAAATGGGGTGGAAAGAGATAATCACAGCAATTTAGTACAATGTGACTGTGATTTACAATGTAATGATGGTTCTAAATCTGGTTTAATCCAACAAATAATGTATTGGACATCTACTATCTATCAGACGTCTCTAAATAAAGACATAAAGGAAAATACTAATGTTAGTTATTTTTTTACCATCTTTTATCAATGATCCCTACATTTTTTGCCACTAATTATTGACTAAATTGTATTCTTATATAAACTGGTTTACTTAAAGGGAAAAGCACAATAATGTCTATAATAATTGAAAATTGAAAAAGGTAAGTAAGTTAAAATAATTTGATTTTGCAACAATTTAGCTTCTGATATATATTTACTCATGCTTTTACCCTATTGTTATGGTATTATTTTTACATTTAAACATTTTCAGGAAAGTCTCATTCATATGGAAAACAACACTTGGATAACAATGAAAAAGTAGTGATTTTTGTTCTCTATTTCTCAAAAGATAATATTTTTCTGTGCGATTTTAACACTGGAATGTGAGGTACAGACCAAAACAATCATTTTTTTATTTTTTATTTATTGCAGTAACATTGGTTTATAACATTGTATAAATTTCAGGTGTACATCATTATACTTCTATTTCTGCATAGATTACATCATGTTCACCACCCAAATTCTAATTATGACCCATCACCACACACTTGTGCTAAATTATCCCTTTCGCCCTCCTCCCTCCCACTTTACCCTCTGGTAACCATCAATCCAATCTGTGTCTCTATGCGTTTGTTTATTGTTGTTATTATCTACTACTTAATGAAGGAAATCATATGGTATTTGGCCTTCTCCCTCTGACTTATTTCACTTTGCATTATACCCTCAATGTCCATCCATGTTGTCACAAATGGCTGGATTTCACTGTTTCTTATGGCTGAGTAGTATTCCATTGTGTATATATACCACGTCTTCTTTATCCATTCGTCCCTTGATGGACACTTAGGTTGCTTCCAAGTCGTGGCCATTGTGAATAACGCTGCAATGACCACAGAGGGGCATGTATCTTTACGCGTTGGTGTTTTCAAGTTCTTTGGGTAAATACCCAGTAGTGGAATAGCTGGATCATATGGTAGTTTTATCCTTAATTTTTTGAGGAATCTCCATACTGTTTTCCATAGTGGCTGCACCAGTTTGCACTCCCACCAGCAGTGTATGAGAGTTCCCTTCTCTCCACATCCTCTCCAACACATGTTGTTTCCTGTCTTGTTAATTATAGCCATTCTGACAGGCGTGAGGTGATATCTAATTGTAGTTTTGATTTGCATTTCCCTGATAGTTAGTGATTTTGAACATCTTTTCATGTGCCTGTTGGCCATCTGTATATCTTCTTTGGAGAAATGTCTGTTCAGGTCTTTTGCCCATTTTTTAATTTGGTTGTTAGTTTTTTTGTTGTTGAGATGCATGAGTTCTTTATATATTTTGGAGATTAACCCCTTATCTGATGTATGGTTTGCAAATATCTTCTCCCAAATGTTAGGTTGTCTTTTCATTTTTTTGATGGTTTCCTTTGCTGTACAGAAGCTTTTTAGTTTGATGTAGTCCCTTTTGTTTATTTATTCTATTGTTTCTCTTGCCCGGTCAGACATGGTGCTTGAAAATATGTTGCTAAGACCAATGTCAAAGAGTGTACTTCCTATGTTTTCTTCTAGAAGTTTCATAGTTTCAGGTCTTACATTCAGGTCTTTAATCCATTTTGGGTTAATTTTTGTGTATGGTGTAAGGTAAGGGTCTACTTTCTTTTTTTGCATGTGGCTATCCAGTTTTCCCAACACCATTTGCTGAAGAGACTTTCTTTTCTCCATTGTATGTTCTTGGCTTCTTTGTCGAAGATTAGCTGTCCATAGATGTGTGGATTTATTTCTGGGCTTTCGATTCTATTCCATTGATCTGTGTGTCTGTTTTTGTGCCAGTACCATACTGTTTTGGTTACTATAGCTTTATAGTATATTTTGAAATCAGGGAGTGTGATACCTCCAGCTTTGTTCTTAGGATTCCTTTAGCTATTTGGGGTCTTTTGTTGTTCCATATAAATTTTAGGATTCTTTGTTCTATTTCTGTGAAAAATGTTGTTGGAAATTTGATAGGGATTGCATTGAATCTATAGATTGCTTTAGGAAGTACGGACATCTTAACTATGTTAATTCTTCCAGTCCAAGAGCATGGAATATCTTTCCATTTCTTTGTGTTTTCTTGAATTTCTTTCAGCAATGTTTTATAGTTTTCAGTGTACAGATCGTTCACCTCTGCTTAAGTTTATTCCTAGGTATTTTATTCTTTTTGCTGCAATTGTAAATGGGATTGTATTCTTAATTTCTCTTTCTGCTACTTCGTTGTTAGTGTATAGAAATGCAACTGATTTTTGTATGTTGATTTTTTATCCTGCAAGTTTACCATATTCGTTTATTACTTCTAAAAGTTTTTTGGTGGATTCTTTAGGGTTTTCTATATATAAAATCATGTCATCTGCAAATAGTGAGAGTTTCACTTCTTCCTTTCTAATTTGGGTCCCTTTTATTTCTTTTTCTTGCCTGATTGCTCTGGCTAGGACTTCCAGTACTATGTTAAATAGGAGTGGTGACAGTGGACATCCTTGTCTGGTTCCTGTTCTTACAGGGATAGCTTTTAGTCTTTCACTATTGAGAATGATATTAGCTGTGCGTTTGTCATATATGGCCTTTATTATTTTGAGGTGTTTTCCTTCTATACCCATTTTATTCAGAGTTTTTATCATAAATGGATGCTGTATCTTGTCAAATACTTTCTCTGCATCTATTGAGATGATCATGTGATTTTTATTCTTCATTTTATTAATGTGGAGTATTACGTCGATTGATTTGCAAATGTTGAACCATCCCTGGATACCTGGAATAAATCCCACTTGATCATGGTGTATAATCTTTTTAACGTATTGTTGTATGTGATTTGCTAGTATTTTGTTGAGGATTTTTGCATTGATGTTCATCAGTGATATTGGCCTGTAATTTTCTTTTTTTTTGTGTTGTCCTTGTCTGGTTTTGGTATCAGGGTAATGTCGGCTTCGTAGAATGAGTTAGGGAGCTTCCTGCCCTCCTCAATTTTTTGGAAGAGTTTGAGAAGGATAGGTATTAAGTCATCTTTGAATATTTGGTAGAATTCATCAGGGAAGCCGTCTGGCCATGGACTTTTATTTTTGGGGAGGTTTTTGATTACTGTTTCAACCTCCTTACTGGTGATTCATCTATTCAAATTCTCTATTTCTTCTTGATCCAGTTTTAGAAGGTTGTATAATTCTAAGAATTTATCCATTTCTCCCAGATTGTAGACATTGTTGACATATAGCTTTTCATAGTATTCTCTTATAATCTTTTGTATTTCTGAAGTGTCTGTTGTAATTTCTCCTCTTTCATTTCTGATTTTACTTATTTGTGCCTTCTCTCTTTTTTTCTTGGTGAGTCTAGCTAAAGGTTTGTCAATTTCGTTTATCTTTTCAAAGAACCAGCTCTTGGTTTTATTAATTTTTTCTATTGCTTTTTTAGTCTCTATTTCATTTATTTCTGCTCTGATTTTTATTATTTCCCTTCTTCTACTGATTTTGGGCTTTGTTTGTTCTTCTTTTTCCAGTTCCTTTAGGTGCATTGTTAGATTGTTTATTTGAGATTTTTCTTGGTTGTTGAGATAGGCCTGTGTTGCTATAAACTTCCTTCTTAGAACCGCTTTTGCTGTATCCCATAAATTCTGGCATGTCATATTTTCATTTTCATTTGTCTCCAGGTATTTTTCGATTTCTCCTTTGATGTCTTCGTTGACCCAATCATTGTTCAGCAGCATTTTGTTTAATCTCCATCTATTTTTGGCTTTTGTGATTTTCTTCCTATAGTTGATTTCTAGTGTCATATCATTGTGGTCAGAAAAGATGCTTGGTATTATTTCAATCTTCTTAAATTTATGAAGACTTGTTTTGTGGCCTAACATGTGATCAATCCTGGAGAATGTACCATGTGCATTTGAAAAGAACGTGTATTCTTCGGTTTTTGGATGGAATGCTTTGTATATATCTACTAGGTCCATCTGTTCTAGTGTGTCATTTAAGGCCAACGTTTCCTTATTGATCTTCTGTTTGGGTGATCTATCCATTGGTGTAAGTGGAGTGTTATAGTCCTCTACTATTATTGTGTTACTGTCTATTTCTCTTCTTATGTCTGTTAATAATTGCTTCATATATTTATGTGCACCTACATTGGGTGTGTAGATACTTACAAGTGTTATATCCTCTTGTTAGATTGTTCCCTTGATCATTATGTAATGCTCTTCTTTGTCTCTTTTTACAGTTTTTGTTTCAAAGTCTATTTTGTCTGATATGAGTACTGCTACCCCAGCTTTCTTTTCATTGCCATTTGCGTGGAGTATCTTTTTCCATCCCTTCACTTTCAGTTTGTGAGTGTCTTTAGGTCTGAAGTGTGTCTCTTGTATGCAGCACATATATGGGTCTTGTTTTTTTATCCAATCAGCCACCCTATGCCTTTTAATTGGAACATTTAGTCCAGTGACGTTTGAAGTAGCAATTGATAAGTATGTACTTACTGCCATTTTTTAACTTTTTTTTTTCTCAGTGTTTTAATAGTCCTTCTATGTTCCTTTCTCCTTCTATACAGAATTTATGGTCTCTTTAGTTTGACCTCTGTCTGAAAGCTCTAATCTTTAACTCCCCTCTTCCCTCATTTTATGTTTTTGATATCATATCTAACCTCTTTTTTGTGCATTTGTATCCATTACCCTCTTATCATGGAAATAGATAATTTTTCCTATTTGTGGTCTTCTCTTTTCCTCTTAAATCAGTCCCTTTAACCTTTCTTGTAGCACTGGTTTCTTGACAAACTCCTTTAATTTTTCCTTGTCTGGGAAATTTTTGATCTCTCCTTCCATTTTGAATGATAACCTTGTCAGGTAGACTATTCTTGGCTGTAAGTTTTCTCCTTTTAGTGCTTTAAATATATCGTTATATATAAGAGTTCCTCTTATCCAGCTTTCAGTTCTGTCTCGGGGTAATTTTTCCACCAGTAGTTGTAAACTGGCTGTGTCCGCGGGAGGAGGAGAGTTCAGAGTCTGCCTATGCCGCCATCTTGACTTCTTCCGTCAAGACCAAAACATTTGTCTCATTACTTTTGTTAATTTTGCATTCTAAAATTTATGAAGTTTATCGGAACTTTTACCTAAAGTACTTTCAAATGCAGTTAGTTAGTGTTAGTCTCTTCAGTTGTGTAATCAATGTGTATACAGAGAAACTATTCATTTGTATTCTGTACTGAGTTTGGAGTCAGAGAAAATGGGTCAAGTTTTGTCAAGGAAAATCTCAACCCCTCAAAGCTTCTGTAACCTCATGTGTGAAATTGTGGATAATAAATCACCCTAACAGAATTGGTAAGAGACCAGTGTGAGATAACAGTGTAATGTGTTTTAGCACAGTGCCTGGTACATAAAAGGCACTCAGCTTGTTAGCAACTGTGTGGATGGGTGTGTGTCTGTTTAAATTCCACAGTGCATATTGCTGCAGACCCCAGTGGAGAACTTACTAGAGGGTAAGTTTGGAACAGCTGAAAGCTACAGATGAGTCTGGGGAGACAGAAAATGACAGATCACAGACTGTCTCCTCTGTCATGTAATGAATTAGAACTTTATCCTGTAGGTAGTGGGAGCCACTGAAAGCTTTTAAGCAGGATGATGACATTGTCTGAGTTTGATTTTAAACATATCAGTGTGGTAGCAGAAAGAGACATGGATTTGAACGAGGTGGACTAGGGGCACAGGATGCAGTGAAGAGACTATTTCAGTAGACTAGGAGAAAATGATTAAGACGGGATCTAGAGTAGTGAGAGTCGGGATGGAGAGGAAGGAAATGTAAAATTGACAGGAATTCAAGATTGAGCAGATATGAAGTGTTTAAAAGCAGAAAAAACTGTAAAAGTTAATTTGGATGTTTCACTTTTCTGGCAGTCAAATAATAAAACAACTTATTTTGTTGGGTTCCTGTTTAAGAAGTATTAAGTAATGAAATAGACAATGTCTGAAACTGGTTTGCAAGAGATAACACATTTTGCTCAAATAAATTTTCTAATATTAGCATATTATCAAAATGGTGGCATCTCTGAAGGGACCTATGATAACGTGGTATAGATACCTCACTTTCTGAAGATCCAGTTTAGAAGGATGGATATATGACGTATCCATTAGGCTCAAAAAAATTGATGTTTTAAGAGACCCTTTGGCAACTACTTCATTGCAATCAATTCCTGGCCTGGAGAAGAGATAGTCTCATTTGTTGATTAAAGAAAGATTTATGTGTTTTGCAAGAGCCAAAATTGACCTTCTGTTCCATAAATTAAGAAGCCTGACTTGTAAGGATTAGCTTACCTCCACCTAATATGGAATCAAGGGGTGCTGAAATTCAAGGCCAACATTTTTTTTTTCCTACAATCCTATAATGCACTTTATACTTCTCTCTGTCTGGATGAATTGTGCTCATCTTTAAGTCTGAGATCAGGTGCCGTCTTTCACAAGAAGTCTTCCTTAATCGGAATTTGCCTCTAGCTTGGATAAGGCACTTCTGTTTTGTGCTTCTGTAGTACAGAGTGGATCTGTTTGCTTATGTATCTTCATCCCTAGACTGTTGAGGGTAAGGAATGTCTGAATCAGTAGCATATAGTAAATGTCTAGCACATGGATGACATTCAACCCATGTCTTGCCCTTGGCAGCCTTAACTCCGTTTACTCTACTTTCGTTTTCCCAATAGCACTTGCCACCTTCTAACCTAATATATAATTTATTATTGTTTATTGTCTATTTCCCCACATCAGAATGTAAACTCCTCAAAGACAGGAATTCCTGTCTGTTTTCTTTCACAGAACCCAGTGCTTGGTACATATTGTTGCTCAGTAAATATTTGCCATTTGAATGAATGAACTCATTAGAAGATTGTTTAACTATATAAAGGGCAATATTCAGACAAAAGGAACTGTCATAGCACTGTAACAGATATTTACTAAATAAATATGAGACTTTATATTCCTGTACAATATAACATGGAATGACAATTTTGACCCAAAAGGTTTGATAAAGATATCTGCAATATGGTTTTTGAAATCTACTAGAATAAATGTTTCCTACAAATGGAACATTTTAATAGCTCCCTACTTAAATGAGAACACCTACGTAAGTGTGGTAAATGATGGTATAAGCCACAGAATGGATAGCCTGGTTGGTTATTTGCTAATGTTCCCTTAAATATTTCTATCAAACCTCAAACTTAGTGTCTTACTTTAGAACTCTACACCTCCAAACACATAATTGCCCATCTACAGTACCTCTGATGTCCACTTTTTGAACTATTTCCTTTATTTTCTTGGGTAGAAACATTTTGGCTACTTCAAAAAACAACCACCACCTAGTCAGATGACAATATATTCCATAAGTTAGGAATTAGACTTTCCTGACACTGTGAACACTCCTCCTTCTCAAATAGTCTCTTACACGTGGATTTCTGAAACTCTATCATGCCGATTTCTCTTTTCTAGGCTGGCAACTTTTGTTCCCTCATCTTCGCAAGCCTCTATTTCTCTGCATATTGCCCAAATGTCAGTGTGCCTCAAATTTTATTCTAGCCCCTCTCACTCTACATCCTTTTACAGAGTACTCTCAGCAATTTTCAAGACCTCAGCTATTCCTCACGCTGATGACTCGCACATATATATGTCCATGATTTTTCCAACTGCCTATTGTACATGCCTTCTTGTATTGAGCACAAGAACCACAAACGTGATGTACCAAAAACTAAGCTCATCTTTCCCTGAAAACTCACTCTTTCTCACCTGTTTGCTGTATCAGTGAATGGCATCAAACCTCCAGATGCCTAAGCCATATTTTACTTCCTCTGTCTCATCCCTACATTCAACCAACTGCTGAGGTTTGTCAATTTCGTCTTCTAAGTACATAAGTATCCATTTGTTTACATCTCTCCATTCTCACCATCCAGAGCACCATTATCTCATCCTTAGATCATTGTTTATAACTACCTCTTTCTGCTTATTCTCACTCTTCTTTTGCCCTTCTCAAATTTATCCTTCTCACTGAAGCCATGTTGGTAATTCTAAAAGGCAAATGTAACACAACGTCACTTTCTGGCTTTCAACCCCCCAATTGTCTTCCCATTGCCTTACAATCAAGTCCAAACTGCTTAGCAAGATTTAAAGATCCCTTTTAATCTCGCTCCTGCTGACTTTTTCAATTTCAAATTCTACTGCTCTCTACCTCACCCTTTATAATCCAGCCATACTGAACTTTTAAAGGTATCTGAAAGCGCCAGGCTTAATCCTCTTTCCAGAACTTCAAACCCATTGGCTAAATTGATACATCTCATCCGAGATGATGTGTACATGTGTAATACTAATAACATGTAGGAAACAACTTGTTGGACTTCTAGTCCAGTCTATTTGAAGAGAAAATCTCAACATTAAGTCAACATTCATTGTTTAAACAATTTACCTCTATCCCATGCAATTACTTATTCTTTATGTCTCAAGTTAGATGTTACTTCATTTTGTAATATATTTACAGTAGATTGGATACTCCCATGATATGTTTCTGCAGCACCTTTTAATTTCTGTGTCATTTTTCTTGTATTCCTTTAAAACTGCAGGCTCCCCTGACAGACTGCAGTCTCAGTGAGGATACGAACGATGACTATCTTCTTTACTGTTGTGTTCCCAGTACTTATAATGTCTGACATAGAGCAGAAGCTCAAGACATTTTTGTTGTTGTTATTGTTGTTATTGAAGGATTGAGTGATCAGTTGAGGGGAGGACTTTTTTTCTGTCTTATTGGGGCCTTAGAGGGCTTCTGATGGCATGAATCAAAAGCAGCCACTGATTGTGTATATCAAATCAACCCCACCAGCTTTATATTATAATTAGGGAAATTCCTTCAAATCTGGCAATAGATTGTCTCAGAATTAATTTTTGGTATTCTGTTTTATCTTCTTCTCTGACTTACGGATAGTTTTAAGGAAAATAGAAGAGGCTCCCTCAAGGACAGATTATTAGATGTTATTTTTGTCTGGAAGCCTTCTCTGCATTAATATGTGGGTTTGTATTTGGGAAATTAATACATTCTTCTCCTTCCTTGAGTAGTAATATGCTACCACTTTGGGGCTAATGTATAGGAAACTCTCTAGTTGTTTGAGGAGAAACACTAAAGAAGTCTGCCAACTGCACAGAAAAATTACACATTACATTGTGAGGATAGGATTAGCATCCTTGAAAAGCAGAGTCACTGAATAAGAAAAAGAAATTATAGCAAGAATTGAGGCTAAATAAAATTGTGTGCATGAAGGATGTAGCCTGGCAACATTAGATGCCCAATAAGTCAATGGTATTACTAACCTTAGTATCAGTTGACAAAACTATTGTGTGGTAAGATTCGGAAAATATACAAGACTATCAATTTAATGTTCATTACGAGAACAGATGTATAGGTAGATCATTAAGGAAGACAATTTGGGAAAAATGATCAGATGCGTCTCAGTGAGCACAACACATGTTAAAATCCAGGTCTTCTCTAATTGTCGATTTTCACATAAAGAACTTCTGATACCTTTGAGGATACAAGGAAAAGCCTTTCAGCTGGTTGTAGGACTCAGGAATTTTTCTACTAAAAAAAATTGGAGGGGCCGGCCCGGTGGCACAAACGGTTAAGTGCACGCGCTCCACTGCAGCAGCCGGGGGTTCGCTGGTTCGGATCCCGGGCGCGCACAAACGCACCACTTGGCAAGCCATGCTGGGGCGGCATCCCATATAAAGTGGAGGAACATGGGCACGGATGTTAGCCCAGGGCCAGTCTCCCAGAACGAGGAAAAAAAAAAAAAGAGGAGGATTCGCAGATGTTAGCACAGGGCTGATCTTCCTCACACACACACAAAAAAGATGAAGAGACAGAGGTTGACAGGATCCAGATCATGGAGGGCTTTATGGCCATGTTATGGCTTCTGGCCTTTATCCTAATAATAATGGGAAACCTTGAAGCACTTAATTACTAAAGAAGCGCAAGTAAATATATTATGGACAGACAAGATAGAATGTGTAAAATTATTTCTAAAAATATTAAACAATAAATTTTTTTTAATTTTTCTATTCTTGTTTATTTCTAAACTATTTTAATCCAGGCTAACCCTACAAAAACTAGACAAAGCCTGTGGAAAAAGTCCTTCATGTAAACATTTATTGAACAAATATGTTAACAAATACAGATTTAGCACTTTCCAATGATCCTGGGTCCATAAAAAACACAGGCACTCAGGATAAAAGGGTGAGAAAAACCAACAGAGCTCTTGCTTTCCTGGAGCTCACAGTCTAAAAGCAAAAAAAAGGAAAAACTCTTGTGAACTCATGAACTCTTAGTGACAGGTATACATGACTAAAGTTAACTGATAGCTGGCCACTCTTACCTGGTGAGAATAGGTAACCTGGATGCAGTATCTGGCGTGAGTTAATTGCACTTGTTTTCAAAACACATCAGTTTAACCACATCGCCCTTTGATTCAGGCATTTGTTAACCATTTTCTTGGGGGTTGTCAACTGTTGGGCCACTTTGTGTCAGCACATTGATTACAGAAATAAGACAACACATCACCTTCATCTTAAGATTTGACGCAAATATTCTTAGTTATTGCTCCATCCTGAGGGGTCCTGTCCTACTTTGATGTGGGTACCGGAGGTTAGAAAAGAAACATCACTTTATCATTTCCCCCCAGTACAAGCTGAATTTTGAGCCAGTTTTATTTATGCTACAGCAAAAGAGACAATCTCTAACAGTATAATCTCTGTCTATATCAAGACAGTGACAAATCCTTGAGGATATAAATGTGAAAGATGAATTTTTTTTAAAAAAAGGAAAATATAAACGTTAATGACTACCATAGTGTAACTTCACATGTGGAAGTAAAAGGTGGTTTTATTTTAAACATTAATAATTCTGGGCTGGCCCGGTGGCATAGCAGTTAAGTTCTCGCACTCCGCTTTGGCGGCCTGGGATTCGTAGGTTCGGATCCAAGGAGCGGATCTATCCACTGCTTATCAAGCCATGCTGTGGTGGCATCCCACATACAAAATAGAGGAAGATGGTCACAAATGTTAGCTCAGGCCTAATCTTCCTCACCAAAATAATAATAATAATAATAATTCTGGAGATTCGATCTTGTCACAATTGCATAATTGTAGATTGCAGCCACAATGACCTTGGCTGACTGTTGTGTTTCATAATACTAATAGTAGCTCTTCTACTAATAATAGTCATAACATTGTCATTTATCAAGTGCTTCCTATATATTAGGAACTTTAGATATTATTTTATTCCTTATAATAACCTTAGTGAAATAGACATTATAATTGCTGTTTTTAAGTTGAAGTAATCAGAAAGATATAAGAGAAGGGGCTAGAATTTAAATATAGATTTACATAATTTTCAAAATTGTACCTTTTGTATTTTCAAAGTAAGACTGACTGCGTCTAAGTGAAGAGGGTGTTGTTGAAATGGAAGCAGCCATTTCACCCAATATTTTTGCTTCATGGAAGGCCACCTTCTACATGTGCTCATTAGAATGCGTAATTAGCCCATGTGATACATTGCACAAATGGCCCCAATTCTTCACCTCCTCCTATATCCTTACTCTTTTCCATACTCCTTTGCAGTGCTCTCCCACAGTGAGCAAGGTAACATAGCCTGTTCCTTGACACTCAATCATGAATCTGACGCAAGCTGAGACTTATAACAGGCGTGCTCTTTGGGCTTGCTTACTCTTGTGCTTCTGCTATCACCATGCCAGTAGCTCCAGCCAGTCTGCTGAAGGATGAAAGACACGTGGAACAGAGCTGAGTCACCACGGCTGCTCCAGCTGACAGCTAGCCAACCCTCCGGTACGTTAGCAAACCGAGTCGAGATCAGCAAAGCTGCCCAGTTGACCAGCAACAGACCAAGGACACGTGAGAAATAAATTTAACGTTGTGTATCACTGAGGTTTTGTGGTTGGTTTAAACACAGCGTTATTGTGGCAGTCAATAACTGAAACACTGAAGTCAGCTTGTGTATAAGGAGGGATATATCCTTAGAAACCACCAGTAGCATCATTTCTAGGTTCAGTTATTCATACGCATTTCCTTAAAGATGCGTCTCCCAGAATCACAGCTTATATCCCCGCACGAACCTCTCTGAATTCCAGACCTGGATATCGAACCACCTGAGCAAAATCTACTTTTGAGTGTCTAATTGGACAGTTCTAACTTAACATGTTCAAATCAGAGCTTTTGTTCCCCTCCCTCCTCCTCCAAAACCACTGTTTCCTCAGTTTTCTACATTTCAGTAAATGGTACCATCATTGACCTATTTACTCAAGACAATACTCTACTAGACACTTTCCACTCCTTTCTTTCACAATCTGTGTTCAAAGCATCAATAAGTCCTGTTGGCTCTTTCAGATATACCCTAAATTCAACCCTCTTCTATGCTGTCTTCTCTCACTTGAATGATTGCAATAACATCCTAACTGGTCTCCCAGCCGCTACTCTTGACTTGACACAGTTAACTGTCCTCACCACTAATAGATCAATCTAATTTAAATTATAAACTAGATCATATTACTTTATGGCTTAACGTTCTTCATACTCAATGCCCTTGGAGATACTACACCATCTCTTCCCCCAGTCTCCATCCATCTCCTTATCTCTACTTCCACATCATTTGCTACCTTGTCTGATTATCAGGTGCTAGGGCTGGCAGTCTTGCTCTATGTCAGGTGTATGCATAACAAGCTTGTTTCTGCTTCAGGGCATTTGCATTTGCAGTTTCCTCTTCCTAGAAAGAACTTCACCCAGGTATTTGCCTGACTCACTTACTTCAATCAGGTCTCTGCTCAAATGCCCCTCCTACAGAGGAGCATCATCTGATGATCTTAATTAAAATAACAACCCCTACCATATACACACTGTTGTCTCCATTACTTTCAAATCCCATTGCTTTGTTTCTTATTTATAATTATACATATTTTTTTTTCTCAATATTCCATATCTCACTAGGATGTAATCATCATGAAGTCAGGGATTTTGTCTTGTTCACAACTGTAACCCTGTAGGCCTAAAATAGTGCACTTCTCCTTTTAGTTACTCAATAACTAATAGCTTGATGAATGAATGAATGGATGTATGAATGAATGAATGTGTAAACATTATAGAAACTGCCCCAGTAGCTGCTACTCCCTTCTTCATAACAGATACTCATATTCATGAGGGATCTGAGTTTTGGTAAATCATGATGCAGTAGTCCAGCACTTTTCTACCACAACAGTTGGAATCAAACCAAGGAACAAATAAAAAATGCAAATAAAATAAACAGTGAACTCTAATGGCATCCAGGTTAACTGTTTCTTCATGTTAGAGGCATTGGAGCTTAGAGTCTGCCTTTGTAGTGCATGAACCCACATACAATGGGAGTTGCAGAGTCCAAGATGTGGTTCCACAACGTTTGAAGGTTTCCATGGGAACAATATGATTCTGTGTTCTGTTTAGCAGCTTAAAATATGTGGTGACAAGAAAACATTGCTGTACCATACCACATGAGGATGATTCAAAGATGAAAGCCTACAAAAATTAATGATCACAGAAGAATGCGGACTAGTAAATCAACAACCACATTATTAAAAACAGAGGAAATATAATTGGCCACATATGGTCACACGATAACAAGACAAGAGTCATTATGCTCTTTAAGCCAGTTACACATTTACATCCATACCAGGAAGACTAGATGGAGGAAGCAACTGATATGCCAACAGCTTTGCGGAAATGAAATTCCTGCTGTATTAATACTTTCCTTGACATCCAATTAGCTATTAAGAAAATGGCTTAACAGAGAGAACAAGTACCTAAAATAAAACCATCCTAATGAGTTACCATGATTACATTTGCTTAAAAGTAGAGCATGCTTTGGAAATAATAGACTGTAGGCTACAGAGTTTTATAGGGCAGGTAACAATTCAGATGAAATAAAATCACTGTGCATTTGGACTTCACTTAACTGTCTCACCTCAGGATTTCAAAACAGAAAGAAAACAAAGTTTAGTCTATTTACAGGTCACTATGTAATTTGAAAAACAAAATAATAATACATATACCTACAAAAGATCTTAATAAAAATTTTATGTCTTCTGTAAGTTACCGCAACCTTGTAGACTTCTGGTAAGGCTCAAAAAAGATTCAGAGAACTACAAAAGTACTATTATAAATCTTTTATTTGGCCAAATGTTTACTAGCTCACAAAAGTTTTACAACCTTTTCTGCGACTTACCAATATTTCAAAAACAAAGTATCATTGATAGTAAAAAATGAAAAGATATTTTAAAAAATTTCCTTGATGTTTGACTTGTTTGAAACCAGATTTTTTTTATCTCCTTTGGGCAAGTAAGTTGATGCTAATTTGCATGCCTGGGTCAAATGAAAATAGCTGATAATCATCGAATACTCTCATTCAGTATTCCACTATCTTTTTCTATGCATCTGCTTTACCCTTCTTTTTGAATTATTTTTTTCTTTATTCTAGGCAACATAGAGGGCAATGGTAACCACCAACTCCTGAGTTTCATAGATTGTAGTTTAATTACTCATGAATATTAAATTGACCTTGTCTTAGGTGCAGTCTCAAATTTTCAAGGAAGGGACTAGATGGACTAGTGCAGGTTTAGTACCAAACTCTGATATTGCTACTTTGTCTATAAAATGGAGGGAAAAAAATATGGAAGAAAGTTGGCTCTATCTTCAGGTTTTATCCAGATTCTGACCAATTTTTACCACTTTCACTGCCATCTCTACTGGGATAATAGCAATGCCTCCTAACTAGTATCCATACTTCCACAAGTGCCCTTTTATGCTTGTTATTAACCAATGATTAAATATGCTAGATCAAGTTACTCCTCTTCCCTAAACCCTCCACTGGCTTCCCATCTCACTCTGAATAGAACTCAAATTCCTACCATTGCCTACAAAGTCCAAGGGAATCCTCCCTAATGACAGTCACATCTCTCCCCTTCCCCATCCCACTCTTGGCATCTAATCTTCTGACTTTATCTTTGTCTATACTCTCCTTTTCTTACTACTCTGCTCCAGTCATACTTGCCTCCTTGCTATTTCTCAAATTTGCCAAACATCTCTTCAAGGTCTTTGCACTTGCTCTCCTCTTTATCTGGGATGACGTTCCCTCAGATAGACTCATGGCTGCCTCCCATGGTTCTTCAAGTATTTGATCTGATGTCACCTTCTCAATGAAGCTTTCTCTAATTCTTCTATTTAAAAATTCAATGCCTCTGTGACAAGTAGACTTTTCCGGTAGTTCCCCTGATCCCCATCTCTTGTTGTTCATAATCTTGTATAATCCCTCCCCCTTGAGTGTGGGAGAGACCTGTGACTTGCTTCTAACCAATAGACTATGGAAAAGATGATAGAATATCACAGCCATTATTATGTTACATTATATATCTGTCTTGCTAGCTGACTCATTCTAGAATCTCTTTTTTCCCTGTTGACTTTGAAGAAGCAAGCTTTCATGAACTTTACAACACACAATAAAATTAATTCTACCAATAACATGAGTGAGCTTGGAAGCTGATTCTTCCCCATTTGAGCCTCCAGACGAGAATGTAGCCTTGGCGGATGCCTGGATTGCAGCCCTGTGAGACTCTGAAACAGATAACTCAATTAAACCATGCCTGGAATCCTGACCAACCAAAACTATAAGATAATAAATGCATGTTGTTTTAAGCCACTAAGTGTGTGGTAATATGCTATACAGCATAGAATATAAATGCCACCTGTCTAGCATTCTAGGAACTTCATATTCCCAAACTCTGTTACATTTTTGCTTTATATACTCATCACCTTCATATATGTTATACATTTACTTATTCGTTTACTACTGGGTATCGCCCCACTAGAATGCAAGTTCCATGAGAGGAGACTGTTTGTCTACATGGTTAGAAGAGTACCTGGTACACAGGAAGCACTCAATAAAATGTTTTTGAATGATGATGTCCACTACACTTTACAAGCTAGATGAATATTGGAATTGAATTCACAGTCATTTCAGACGCACATACACATGCGTACACATACACACTCCACAGTTAACACCTAGTTGAACTCTGCCAAAAGACTTATTTTTACTTTATATCAAATGCACGATTTAAGTGAGCTTTCTCTTTTAATTGACAGTTTTGGCATTATGTAGAAGCAGCTTCCATCTTTGCTTAAAATAAAATCCACATAAACTACAGCAGGAATCACAAGGAAGGCACTAGTGATGAGAATTGTTATGCACAGACTGGTTTATGGCACAAATTTGTGGAATCTCCTTCAGAGTATGATAAAATTCAGGCTGAGTACTTGTTCACCTCTGTGGGACAATATAATTATAGCTCTGCTGGAAGCCATGGATATTAACACATTGTAAAGTTCATTCTATCTCTATGACATTGTGATTGGGGATTGAGTAAAAGAAATATGATAATGTTTTTTATTGAAAAGAAAAGAGGACACTTCTGCTTTTGCCCTGAAGGAATGAAAAGTTTGTTTTTCTTTTCATTGAGAACTATAACTAGCCTAGTCATAGATCACTCTGTTTTTACTGTTACCCACAGAATAAAAATGTAAATGTTACATAAAAGATATTCATAAATATTAATGTTCCCATATCAAGAAATGTCCCTGGTTCTATCTATTTTCTCCCAAAATGCTATTTAGCCCATTTTATCATTACATACTGTGTTTCATTACCAGATAAAAGTTTTGTTTCAATCAAATAAAAGACCATGAGGAAGAGAGTGGAAGGAGCTTGATAGCAAAAATAAAATATAAATAAATGAATATTTTACTTGTTTTTTCCCCTAAGTTATTGATACATATTTACTTTTTTTGATTCAATAAATGTTTATTGAACATAATCCATGGAGCAATCAATGTGTTAGTAGATCACCAAAGACAGATAGACTCAATCTTAGGCCTAGGAAGCCTATGGTAAGAGAAGAGGCAGAATAACAGCTGGGTACCTTTGAAGCACGCAGGAAGAAATTATTCTGCCCTCCATTGTGAAGGCTGCTACAGATCCAAGTGCATCTAAATGTGATAGACCATTGCCCTGTATTTTTATAATGATTTGGTAAGGGTGGACATCAGCGTTGAGGTGTAAGGGACAAATTCGTTTTACATCAAGATCCACGACATATTTGGAAGCAACTTCCTAATAACAGCACTGAATTTGTCAGAATACATTAGGATGCTACGTGGGTGACAGGTCCCAGATCGTTAGCCCTGGTTAGGTACAATATGTTTCTTCTCTGGATTGAAGCATACTTTATTCTTTCTCTACAGTAAGACAGCCTGAAACATCCAGGCATGTATAATTGGGCCATCTCCTAAAAGTACATCAATGTGTCATCTACACAAGTATTCTTGAATTAATTCAAAAAGTCTCCAAAGATGTTAGTCATAACTCTTGAAACCATTGAAACGCAGCTGATGAATTTCATATGACGAACAGCAGTACCTTAGAAGCAATTTCAGATATACAAATATTTTCCACCAGTTCCCTTTCCCAATTTGGACAAGATTCTAGTCCTCTAAGTATTAAGGGCTGTTTGTACACCACAGTAGCTGCAAAATTCAATTTACTTCCAAATGTTCTATGAGGTTCCTACCTGAAAGTATTCATTTCACAGCATTTATTTTAAAAATATTGAACACATACTAAATATCAAAAACTATGCAAAACTCTCTGGAGACAGGATGAACAAAGCAGGCTTGTCTTTGAAATCAAGAAGCCAACAAGGGAGACTGCTGTAGACAGAATGGTTGTATCCCCCAAATTCATATGTTGAAACCTAATCCCCAAAATGAATAGGTACTTGGAGGTGGGGCATTTGGAAGGTGATTAGGCCATGAGGGCACAGCCTTCATAAATGGGATGAGTGCCCATATAAAAGAGACCCCAGAGAGCTCTATGACCCCTTCTGCCACATGAGGACAGAGCTAGAAGACAGCTGTCTATGACCCAGAAAGTGGACTGTCACCAGACACCTTGATCACAGCCTCCAGAACTGAGAAAAATAGATTCCTGTGGTTTATAAGCCACCCAGTCCATGGTAGTTTGTTATAGCAGCCTGAAAAGACTAAGACAGAGACGGACAAATATTTTTATGGAATGAAGTAAATGTTATTATAAAGATAAGTTCAGGGTTTTATGAGACATAGAAAAGAATCCTTTAGATCAGAGTAAACATCCATCTTAACTGCCTGATACAAACCCAGCATATGCTTTTCTTCTTCAACATAATTATTAATATCTCCTCTCTCTCTCTCAACTGTGTCCCAGTTCTGATAATAAATTACCAGATCATACTACCTAAAATACACTGGAGAGAGTTAGGTTGGGTGGGGGGAGTAGTAGGAAGGGTTGAAGGAAGAAAGGCTGCCCTGGATCATTCCACATTTGAGAACTACAAATAAATATCTCAGTGTATTTGAGCATTGGGATATGGTTTGGGTGACAGGTTCCTCTTAGACAAGAAACAACAAAGTTATGCAGAAGACAGATAATGAAGGCCCTTCTATGCCTTGCTAAGAAGTTTGGCCTTTTTTTTTTTTTAATCTTGAATGTAATGAAAGCCTTTGAAAGCAAAAGCTTCAAAGACCAGATATACACTTCAGAAAAAGCACTGTGACAGTAGCGTGGAGCATGAATCACACACTAAAGACACCGACACTCATTCAGAGACAGTTTTAATAGTTCAGTCAAGAAATAAGTCTCTAATCTAGGGACATGGTAATGGAAATAGAAACAGGTATGAAATTTAAAAAAGCATTAGAAAATACAGTCTACAGGACTTGGCGACTAGTTGGATATGATGAGGTAAGTGATTAAGAAGGGTGAAGACTGTCTCCCAGGTTCTTTGATGAGCCATTGGGTAAACATTTGCTGTGGTAGGGATACAGGAAGAAGAGCAGTTGTATTTATTACTTTAGGGTGGGAGGCAGTGGTGGAGAGGTAGGAGAAGGTAATGAGATGGATATGGGGCATATATGTTGCTTTTAAGTGGTCTTATAGAATAGTGCTTAAAAGGATGGACTTTGAAGTAGATTATAATTTCCCTGAATGAAAAGTCAATGTGCTCAGAATAGCCAACACAATATTGAAAGAGAGCAGAGTTAGTGCACTGGCACTGCCCGACTTCAAGACTTATTGTAAACCAACAGTAATCAAGACAGTGTGGTATTGGTGAAAGAATAGACAAATAGATCAATGGAACAGAATAGAGAGCTCTGAAATAGACTCATATAAACATAGTCAACTGATCTTTGACAAAAGAGACAAGGCAACACACTGGGACAAAGATAGTCTTTTCAACAAATGGTTGAAACGGCTAGAAGATATGGATATCCACATGCACAAAAATGAATCTAAACACAGACTTTACACCTTTTGCAAAAACTAACTCAAAGTGGATCACAGACGTAAATGTAAAACACAAAATAATAAAAAAATCTCCTAGCAGATAACATAGGAGAAAACCTAGATAATCTTGGATATGGGGATGACTTTTTAGACACAACGCCAAAGGCACAATCCATGAAAAGAAGAATTGATAAACTGGACTTCATTAAAATTAAAAACTTCTACTCTGTAAAAGACGATGTGAAGAGAATGAGAGGGCAAGCCACAGACTAGGAGAAAATATTTGCAAAAGCATTTCTTATAAAAAAACTGGTAGCCAAAATATACAAAGAACAGTTAAAACTCAAAAATAAGAAAACAAACTCAATCAAAAAATGGGCCAAAGGCCCTAAGAGACACCTCACCAAAGAAGTTATACACATGGCCATTAAGTATATGAAAAGATGCTCCATGTCATATGTCATCAGGGAAATACAAATTAAAACAACGAGATACTATTACACTCCTATTAGAATGGCCAAAATCCAAAACACTGACAACATCAAATGCTGGCAAGGATGTGGAGCAACTGGAACTCTCATTCTTTGCTGGTGAGAAAGCAAAAATTGGCACAGCCACTTTGGAAGACAGTTTGGCAGTGTCATACAAAACTAAATGTACTCATACCATATGATCCAGAAAACATGCTCCTTGGCATTTACCCAAATGAATCAAAAATTTATATCTACAGAAAAACCTGCATGTGGATGTTTATGGCAGCTTTATTCATAATTGTCAAAACTCAGAAGCAACCAAGATGTCCTTCAGTAGGTGAATAGGCATGGTGTGGTACATCAAGACAATGGAATATTATTCAGTGCTAAAAAAGAAATGAGCTATGAAGGCATTAGAAGACATGGAAGAAACTTAACTGCATATCTCTAAGTGAAAGAAGCCAAACTAAAAAGGCTATACACTATATAATTCCAACTGTATGACATTCTGGAAAAGGCAAAACTATGGAGACAATAAAAAGATAAGTGGTTGTCAGGGGTTGGTGGGGGGTGAATAGGCAGACCACAGAATATTTTTAGGGCAGTAAAAATAGCCTGTATTATAGCATAAGGATGGATACACACCATTATATGTTTGTCCAAACCCATAGAATGTACAACACCAAGAGTGAACCCTAATGTAAAGTATGCTCTTTGGGTGATAATAATATGTCAATGTAAGTTAATCCATTGTAATAAATGTACCACTCTGGTGGGGGATGTTGATAATGGGGGAGGCTACGCATGTGCAGGGGCAGGGAGTATATGGGAAATATCTGTACCTTCCCCTCAATTCTGCTGTGAACCCAAAACTACTCTTAAAAAAGTCCTAATTTAAAAAAAGAGAATATGTATCCATCACGTGCTGCAGTGCATTCCCAGTGCTTTATTAGGCTTGATAAACAGTGTCTAGTTAATTGTAATTAAATGAATTAATGATTAATTTGTTAGGACTTGGTTTTAAATCCCAACTCAGCTACTTGCTAGGTGGATAAATATGAGCAAGTTATTCTTGTAAACTTCAATTTCCTCATTGAAAATCAGGGTATAATAAAATCTAATTCACTGAAGTTTTGTGAAAAGCAAGTCATTTAGTATATACAGATGCGCTTTGTTAACTATAAAGTGATTCAGAAATTTGAGGAACCATTATTATCACACCGTGTGTTCTGAAAGATCCAAGTATGTAGGGTTTCCCCACTGCTAAACCTAGTTATGATATGTTTACCCCTGCACCATGTAAAGTCCCAAGACACTTCTCAACCTCCACCTCCCAATACTGCCAGACTGTCAGAGAAAATCTATTTCCAACAAGCCAAATATGTTCTGAAATACAGAAAAGATCAGCGTAAACCATAAGATGCCAAACCATAGTCTTTCTGGATGTACGTGTACATACATACTAAGTGTGAGCATCCTATATTTCCAGGTTGTTCAATCTTCCATGAAATCATACCATTCCATTATTGGACCTTTTCCTAACTCTACAGTTATATTACAAATTGCAGCTTCTTATCTTATACCTCAAGGTCTCTTATACATTTCTCTTGTCTTCTTTGCCTTGCAAATCTGAATGCCACATTCTATCCACAGGAAGTACTAGTGGATATAGAAGAGTGTGCAGTATGGACCGTCTTGGGTTCTTTTCTTTAAATCATGTATTGGGTGCATTGGAAAAGCTATGGTCCTGAAAATTAAATGTGTGCCTACTTCCTATATTCATGCTGTTTAAAGCATGCTAGAATCTTCCAGTTTCCAGTCAGGCTGGCTTTCAATTAAACACTGTACCTTGCTCAGATGCTCAGAAAGAGAGAGAGATTTGTTGGGGGGGGGGGTGATCTTAGCTCTCCACAAAAGAGGTAAGTTAAAGGGGACATGATACTAGATCCCATCTGTTCTCAGGGCATGGTCTCTATAAACCTATGAAGTACCTCCCTAGGAAGGTCTGTAGAATAAAACCTAAGCCCTGTTTGAAAAGATAACACCAAAAGCCAGCAAGAATGGAATCCATGGGCCCAAGTCATAACAATTTGATTTAAAAAAAAAGTGATTATAGTCAGTTGAAAACTCTGTAAATTAATTTTTTTTAAAACATCATTTTTTAATGATACTCATGAATGGAAATGCCATAAAGACTTCATGTTTTATCATTTGGTGGCTATTAAAACACCTTTAGAAATTGATAACTAAAGGAAAAAATTAAGCATTTACCTTCCATTCACGTAGGAACTCTGGGTAACCAAATAGCTCCAGTTAATCGGAAAAGCTCTTCTTTGCAAAAAAACAAAAAACCAATCTAGTATTGTAGAAGGAAAGGTAGAGCTAGAAGACCGTCATTCTGCAACCCCTAAAGAAACGGACTTATGCAAGAATTAACAACCAGTATTTAAAAAATCAGAGAGTTTGTGACGAGGACCCAGACATTTGTTTAGTTTCACTATCGTTACTCCACAGATTACATTCTAGACTCAAGGGAAAAATTGTAACTGTGAAATGGAGGGATCAGACTGTCATCATCTTCATCCTGGAGTCAATCTTAATATCATTAATGATGGGTCAACCAGATATTAAAGCGTCTCCTGGTATAGTGCAATATGCAACATAACAGCATCACTAGGAAGCGTTCTAGCTGAAGATGTTGAGTTTGAATCCATCAAACCTTTAGACAGAGGTCTACCTTTCCCAGTCCACAGGAAACACAGGGATAGAAGAATAGGGTAAACACCAGCACGAGGAAGCGACTAAACCTGTGCTGTACAGTAGCCTCTATCCACATCTGGTGGCTATTTAAATTAAATTTAATAGAAATTAAATTACAAATTCAATTGCTCAGTCACTCTAGCCACGTTTCAAGTGCTTGCAAGCCACAAGTGGTAAGTGTCTACCTTATTGCTGAGCATAGATATGGAACATTTCCATCAGGGCAGAAAATTCTGATGGACAGTCCTGAAAAAGACAAACCCAGACGTTAAGACTTTCCATGACTAGATGTCTTCAAAAAATTAGCATCATGAGAAGAAAAGAAAACACTGTACTAGATTATAAAAGCTCAGGGGGCATATAACAAGCAGATTGCATCTGGTTTGAATGGCCTGAATAAACATTTTTGGGGACGTCCAGAGAAATTTGAATATGGATTGCATATTAGACAAGATAAAAATTTATTAATGAGAACAAGTAAATAAAGTGCTACTAATAGTCATCTCAGGTTGATGGGAGTATGGTGTCTTCTTTTTTGTTATTTATATATATTTTCTAAATTTCTACAATGCACATATAAGACTTTTGAGATAACAAAGGGTTATTTTAATGTTTTTAAAGGTGATATTTCTCACCTGCCAAGAAATTTCAATGGCTGCTCTTGAGTGAACCTAGGTTCACCCTTGCTCACATCATTTGTGGTAAATGGGAGGAACCCTCTGGGAATGTTCCAGGCAGCCTGAGCCAAAGCCCGCAGCAGGGCAGGGATGCAAAAATTTGAAACTTAGTAATGAAGCGAAGAGGCTTTAAAGTGGATATTGAAAAACAAAACCTCATGGGCAGTGACAAACACAATTAAAGACTGAAAGCAAATAGTCAAAGCCAAACAAACAGAAATGACAGTCATTGTAGGTGATTAATGATTAGGTCTAGAAAATTATTGAGAACAGATATATTTCACTTCTGCTATGCCTCTTGCTAGGATATCGTTAACCATACAGAGACATGTCCAATTCGGTGTTCCAACCTTGGAGATCATCCTTTTCTTTCTGTTTTGATATCGAACTCTGAATTTTTCAAACCAAATTGTTTTGCCTAGTGAGAAATTTGTTCTTAGCTAAGCCTCTACTCCCCTTCTCATTCTGCATATCCTATTTAGGAACATCAGGGAATTTGCCCAAATACCTACTTATTTTTGCTACTGATACAGCCTCTTTCTCAATTGTTCTACCTGCCTCAGATATATATATTCATTACCAGTTCTTGTCAAAGTCGTTTTAGGCAACCCAGATTCATCAGCCCTTCCCTAAAATATTGCCCCCTGAATTTTTTGCAACCAATTGCAATGTGGCCTACTTGCCTACTCAAAATCCGTTATTTTCTTCTTCACTATGCTAACTTTGATTTTGTTTAGAGTAGAAACATATACATTGAAAAGAAGATCCTGCTCATTTTAAACAATCCATGTCCCCAGACTCCCGTGCATTTTGCAAGGTCTATGTGATTCAGTTTGGTATGAAGAAACGTAAGCAGCAGGGGCTGGGTTGGACTTCCAGAAAAGCCTTTTAAGAGACATGCTCTTCAGTTTTTCTCCCTTTATCTTCCTTTGTGGCTGGATAGCAGGTGCAGGCACCATCTTCGTAAGCCGGAAGATGAAAGCCAGATCCTAAGGATGGTGGGGTGGAAAGACAATGGGAGCCCGGGACATGAAGACTAGCCTGTGGCTGCTGCGTCTTTGGGCTGCCTGCTTTTAGACTCCTTGTTACATTTTTCTTGTTTATCATTTCTCTTGACATGCAAACAAAGGTAATTTTGACTAATGCATAGGGAAAGTAAAAAGTATCTCATAAGCTGTTTTCAAATCTGATTATTATTATTAGGTAAAGGTGGCCTTTAGCTGGACTTGTAATACTTGAGAGCTCGTTTTCGTTTAGTGTAAATTTAAAGATTGTCTGATTTAAGGAGCAGAAATTTGTGTTTCTAACATTTATGCTTTTTAGCTAGAAACTCACAGAAATATAAAACCTGGTATATCTTTATTCTTCTAATAGAAAGGTAAAATGTGCTCATGTTTTAAGTTAAAATCAAGATTGAAGTTCAACCATAAGAAATAAGACTGAAGTCACATTTTATCTTCCCCTAATTACCAAGTCAGAGTAAAACCATAAATACAATAAAATAAGGTTCAATTATTAATCTAGGAAATCTATCTGAGCCTTTAAAGTCGAAGATTGCATTAACGTTATCTTAACCAAGCTTGCTAATGCTCACTTAGCTACTGATAACAAAACAGAGAGTAGCATCCGTCCTCCTAATAAACATATATTATATTACATTTTAAAGAGAATTGTCTTCTACTTTTGCTGAATTATTTCAAAATCCTGGGCGCTGGAAAGGCTGTCAAACTTCCTGAAAATATGACCTCTGTGTTTTGTCTTTTGCCATCAATATAAAGCAGATGATATGGGCATTCTTTAAGTTCTTAAAGAAATTGATTTCAAAAAGTTTACATGTGCATTTCTGTGTATTTCTATATATAAAAAGATAGGTACACATGTTTATGTGTCTAATTCTATTTACAACTGACTTGAATTTCTAACTGTTGATAAGTGGTATGTGATTTATAAAGCTCCTGTACTGTAATGAAGAGTCCTATCAATGTCTATGCATCATCAATGCATTGTGCATGGTGGTTTTTTATCCCAAATTTTACATGGATGTGACCTGATTGCCTTATAGATTCCTCTTTCTACATTTGCTTTACTGCAATTAAATTTGGACACTTATACAGGCTCCCATCTCCCATCCAGCACTTATAAAGTTTAATATCTTCACATTACAACAAAGAATTTCTAAGCAACAAAGGATAGGAGTAATGCAAAAGTACTAAAATAGAGTCTCTTTCCTCCAGAAAAATTTCGATGTGAGCAAGAAAGCAATAAAATTAGGAATATAATTTCCTACAACTACCTTTCTCTCATCGCATAGAAATCCCCAACTTATTGATGATTTCAGGGCAGACAATGGTTCTGCTTTAAAATCTCAAATTCAATGGCTTGATACTCCTTCAAATCTTAGTGAAGGGGTCCTGCCAGGATGGCACATTGGCATGGGCCGTTGGCTCCCTCCTGCAAGTTTAATCACTGAAAAACAGTTTGGTGACAAAAATGGCCAGGAAATAATAATAATAAAAGAAAAACAACTAACTAACTAAGCTACTAGCAGCATAAAAACTGTACAATATTGCTGGGGAGATGGAGAGCTGTCTTTGAACAGGTAGGGTAGGAGTGACGTGGAGGACAGCCAGTGTGGCTTTGGAAGAATAAATGAGACAAAAGCTGTTTTAATTTTGCTCTGGTTAAATACCTATTCTGGAGTGCAGCTTTCAAATTGAGAGTGAGAGGAGACTGAAGATAAAAAGTGGACCTAGACAGACACTTTGTGGGCTGATATCAAACTAGCATCTCCTCCAACAGCCCCTATTATTTTTTTTGTGCAAAATAGGAAAAGGTACCCTTTCCTTAAGTTAAAGTGTTTTGAAGTAGTACATCATTATTTATATTAATAAAAATATAATCATTATGACATGAAATCCTTGTCTATACATGATGCAAACCAAATTATTAAACACAATATAGATAATTCAAAATTTGGTCAGAACAATTAGGTAGTCAACGTCACTAGGATATAATTTGTTATAAAATAGTTACACGGCTTAGTTTCAAGAGAATAAAATTTCTTACTGCAGTTTAAATACTTACTTGCTCCAATATCTTGCTTTTGATAAAAATAGTCATTGGACTTAACAGACTTTCTTTTGAGGTTGTGAAAGTGATTTTTAACGAATTGTTTTATCGAGAAGCTATATTCTCCACTGTTGTAGTTTTGTTGTTGTTGTTTTAATGCTGTCCTGACCCAGTTCTGAGACCCTGGCTAGGGGCCCGTTAGTTCCTCTTCTTGAGCAGCTGATTAAGCCCACACTCCAACCACCTCCCTTACCCAGCTTTCACACTCCAGGTCACTGTAGACCCTAATCACCAGACCAGATACCACACTACCAGCCTCTATTTCCCAGAGCCCAAGGAAATTATTCAAATTAGCCTATCTTAAACCCGCTCACCCTGCCTTGCCTTTTCCTTCATGAAGAAACTGCAAAAGGCTCTTGTCTGCAGTTCCCACACTCTGTCTGCCTGTTGACAGACCCTGTGCTTCCCCCAGTGGCCCTGGGGTTCTGTGCTCTCTCCTGGGGACTGTGAGAATACCAACTGTACAATTCTTTCTAGTTTCTCTCTAATGATCTGCATTTGGCTTCACCATACCTCACCCAAGGTAATATGGTTACAATAACTGTTAACTTACACTGACAAAAATAAATATACTCTTATAACTACAGGAGTATTTGGAAATGCTTGCAGTAAAGTTTTTCCTGAAAATAAAATATATTCCAAAGGGCACAAGCTTGACTTTTTTTTTTTTTGATGAGGAAGATTGGCCCTGAGTTAACATCTGTTGCCAGTCTTCATCTTTTTGCTTGAGAAAGATTGTCCCTGAGCTAACATCTGTGACAATCTTCCTCTATTTTGTATGTGGGACGCTGCCACAGCATGGCTCAATGAGCAACGTGCAGGTCCACGACCAGGATCCAAACCTGCGAACCCCGGGCTGCTGAAACGGAGTGCGCAAACTTAACCACGCCACTGGGCCAGCCCCCCCATGCTTGATTTTAGAAGACAATATAAGGTTTTACTTACTCATCTGTTGATGCCTTATTAACCTACCACTCCTCACAAATTTTATCAGTCAGTTTCTCTTAGGAGGCAGTAGTGCACAGCAGATAATTTAAAGAATTGTGATGAACATCTAGAACGCTAAAAGACCAGGTTATACATTTAGAATTATACATTTTTGAGAGCGATATCTTTCTATCAAATGTAGAAAATAATAGATTTTGAAATTTAGTTTGGATCATAGGTGGGCTGATTGTGACATTTCAGTCAATTCAGTCAAAAGCAGTTATTTTCCTCCTTTTACTAAAATTTTCTAAAATGAAGAAATTGACAATGGCAAGAGACTGCAATCCCTTTAGCATTAATAATATAGTTTTCTTATTCATTGTTTTATTTTATTCTTCAAATAATTGTTTAATCTCTTTAAACTTTTTAAGGACATTGTATAATTGAACATTAGTTTCTGCAATATTTTTCTTACAACAGTAATATTAAGAAAGAATCATGCCAAATCAGTACAAAGCAAATCATCTGAAATATTTATTTTCAAATATGTACTTTTGGTTTAGCTTCAACAATGCCTATCTTTATTAAAATAATCAACAATTTCTAAGAGATTCTATACTGCCTCTGAATTTTACGGCATTAAGGATCAACTTAACCTTCCCGTTATGTGTTTGCAAATGTTTCTGAAGCTAAAAAATTAGTTTTATAGCGATTGGATGTTATCTAAAAACTAAGAAATTGATTTTTTTGCTACATTATTTGCTATAGTTTAAAGAGTAAGTAGAAGAAATAATATAAAAGCCCTAACATGTTTTTTGAAGCTTTTCATTGGAAACTTATACTACTGTGCATATTTGCAGCATTGTTCTATCCTTGGCCCCTCAAATAATTTGTGTGTAAGTTCATATTTTTAAGTAGTAAACTAAAAATATCTAGAGCCCTTCTCAAATGATGTCTGCTTGAAAAAACTCATAATGTGTTCAAATAAAGAAATATCTGTATTTGAAAGCCAACAAATCTAACAAGAATTGTCTGTTCTAAATGATTCATATCCCGTTTGTTTCTTTAAAAAAAATGAGTAACAGCATTCCTTACTTTTTCCAAAATTATTTCAGTTATTACATCCACTATAACTTAAATGCTTTCTAAAAAGTTTTACTTTTTAAACAATGTGTAATATCCTTTGATGTCGATGTTTGATTTCTGCAGAAATGACTAACAAAATATTACAATTTTCTACTGTAATTTTCGCCAAATGAAAACAATTCTCATTATCTTATTCATACTTCATGAATGATCATCAGAATGCCAGACTTCACCATGACAAAACTGAACCACATTCATTCAATAACAGCATGCCAATAATCTTTTGTGTTCTTACCATCTATTCTTCAGCATTTCTATTTGTATGTTTTTCAAATTAAATTTCAATGTGAATACATAGCGTTATTGTTGATGTACATTTCATTTTCTTTGTATTTACTAAGGCTAGCTCATGAATATTGCCAATTCTTATACTAATTCTCATTCTTCAGTGGATTTTTCCTATTCCCCTAAAGTTTGCAATATAGACAAAATACACAATAGTTTGTAGTATAGCAAAATAACCTGCATCTAGTGATTAACTAGTGCATCTAGTGATTAACTTGACTATTTGGAATAATTCACATGAAAGAGCTCCAAAAATCTTTTTGTCTACAATGTTTTTCATAAGTTTAAGTTTTGTACTTGGCATAGTTAAATTTCCAAAAAAGCTGTAACATTGCATAATATTCAGATCATACAACCACATACTTAGAGCAGCAGAAAGTACATTCAGTTTAATAAATTCTTCCATTTTGTCTTATGCTATGTTTTTTAATTGAAATTTGTTTGTTAGTATTTGTCAAGGAAATAAAAGTAAACTCACATCCTCTTCCATCCACCTATCTTTATTATAGTCTAATAAAATTTGTAGCTCTTAAATATTTTATTTTTCCTGGCATTATATCTATTTTATCCAAATACTCACTAATACTCACAAATAACTCACTCCAAATACTCACTAATGTGAATAGAAAAACAGAGTTTTCTATGACCTATTTTCTGACTCTAATCTTTTTTCTTTCTGATATTTAAGGAGAAAAAGCTACAATTAAACAATGTGCTCATGAAATAAGTGTAACAGGAAATAAATAATATTTAGAATATAATTTATGGGTCATCATATGATAATTTTCCATTGAAGACTATAAAATAATTATGAATCATTACTGGCAAATGAATGTTATTTATTTCATAGTTATTCATATTATAATAAAAGTACTTATTGGTTTAAATTGGGAAACCAAAAATTCATTTAAATTGGAAAATCAACAAGCCAGTATAAAAGAGGCACAAAATATTCTGTGTAGTATTGTAATATAGTTTTTTTAAAATGCTGTCTTGACCAAGTTTTGAGGCCCTGGCTAGAGGCTGGTAAGTTCCCCTTTTTGATGAAGTATACCCCAACCACTTCACTCGTTAGGCTCTCACACTCCAGGCCACCATGCCCCTGCTCTGATCACCCCAAGGTCATGGACCACACAACTAGCGACAGCCTCTACTCCCTGGGAGCCCAGGAAATCATTCAAAATAACAAACCCACAGGAAACCTACAAAACCTAGCTGATCCCACCTCCCTGGCCACACATAAGCTGCCTCCTACAGCCCTGGCTTGCTGTTACCCAGGCCCTTTTCTTGTTTGGAGCTATAAGTAACAAAAAGTCTCACCTTTCACCTGTCCAAGTGTCATTGTGTTGCGCTCCATCATCAAAAGAATCTTTACATCTTTTAAAGCAAGTATGGCACTGTAGCTCATTTAACAGGTGCACTTATATCAAGAAGGCATTTTTTTTTTAAGATACATGTCCACCAGTATATCAACTGGAATTGCACCTTCTTCTATGAAGGTCCTTTTTATTTTGCATTTTGTCCAATCAGCAAAGTCTTTCTAACATCAAACTTGCCCCTCTTTCATAATTTGAAATGGAACATCTGAGACCATCCTTGTTCAAACAAGACATTTTACCATCATCTACCAGAAAATTTTTGTAAGATATATATAAATAATTTATTTGGAGAATCAATTAGTTTGAAGACATTTTAAAAAGTCAAAATAATAAATACAACTATAATGTTTATAGTGTCCTTGAACGTGGCACTCTTATACAATATGTGACTTGAGAAACCATATGGAGCAGCCCCGTAATGAGGATGATTTAAGATGGTTTTGTGGTCTTTTCCCTTCCCCTCTCTTTGAATCCATCATGACTGACATACACAAAATGCTTTCCTAATATGGCTCATTAGATATGGCAACTTTTATCCCACAGGAATTATGAGCTCACAGGTCCAAATAAGAGATATCTGGGGAATACAATAACCTAAAGGAAACAAGAACAGGAACCTGACCAATTGATAGCAAAATTTGTATAGAAGATTAAAGAGCCAAAATAGGCAAGACACAACTGAAAGAGGAGGAGACCCTCACCTTACCAGCTCTCAGGACTTATTATGAAGCTATAGGATTTATGACAAAACAGTACTGGTACAGCAATCAAACACTGCTCAGTACATAGATTAGAGAACTCAGAATAAGACCCACACACATAGACAACTAAGCTACATGACAAAGAGCACAACAGATCAGGGGGAAAGGAGGGGAAACTGGACAATTAATGTAACTGGAAAAAAAAAAATTCACATGTGGAAAAAGAAAATAAAACCAGATCCCTATTTCACCACATATGTGAAAATTAACTGGAGGTGGATTTTGACTTTAAAATTTTAGGTTTTTACTGGGAAATGTAGGTAAATAGTCTTCTGATCTTGTGGTCTGGAAAGATTTCACAATTAAGACAAGGACTCAAAAGCGAACTATAAATAAAATAATTGGTAAATTTGACTAAATATTATCAATAAGAATTTATCAAAAGACAAAGAAAGCAAAAATACGAGTTAAAAATTGGAAGAGGATATCTGTGACGCATATAACTGAGCATTAGTAGTAAAATTTAAAAAATTCATATAATTTTTAATAGACTTTACTTTTCAGAGCAGTTTTAGGTTCACAGCAAAAGTGAGTGGAAAGTACAGAGTTCGCATATATCTCCTACCCCGCTCCCCCCACAAAACCTTCCACACAATCAATGTCCTGCCCTACAGTGGTACATTTGTTACAACTGATGAACCTACATTGACACATCATAATCACCCAAAGTCCATGGTTTACATTAGGATTCACTCTTGGTGTTGTACATTCTATTTTGACAAATGATGACATGTATCCACCATTATAGTATCATACAGAATAGTGTCTCTAAAAATCCTCTGTGCTCCATCTATTCCACTCCCCCCCCCAGTTCTGATAACCACTGATCTTTTTACTGTTGCCATAGTTTTGCCTTTTCCAGAATGCCATATAGTTGGAATTATACAGTATGTAGCCTTTTCAGATCGGCTTTTTCACTTAGTAATATGCATTAAGGTTCTTCCATGTCTTCTGTTGCCTTAATAGTTCATTTCTTTTTGGTGCTGAATGACTATCCCATTGTCTGATGTACCGCAGTATATTTGTCTATTTATCTACTGAAGGACATCTTGTTCGCTTCCAAGTTTTGGCAATCATGAATAAAGTTGCTATAAACATCTGTATGCAGGTTTTTGTGTGGACATTATTTTTCGAATTATTTGGGTAAATATCAAAGAGCACAATTGCTGGATCATATAGTAAGAGTATGTTTAGTTTTGTAAGTAACCACCAAACTGTCTTACGAAGTGACTGTACCATTTTGAATTCCCACCAGCAATGAGCGTTTCTGTTGCTTCACATCCTCATCAGCATTTAATGTTGTTAGTGTTTTGGATTTTGACCATTCTACTAGGTGTGTAGTGGTACCTCCTTGTTGTTTTAATTTGCATTTCCTTGATGACATGATGTTGTACATCTTCTCATATGCTTGTCTTCTAGCTGTAGATCTTCTCTGGTGAGGTGTCTCTTCAGATCTTTTGCCCTTTTTTAGTAGGGCTATTCCTTTTCTTATTGTTGAGTTTTAAGAGTTCTGTTCATACAATTTTTTAAAAAGGAAAAGACAAATTCTCCAATAGAAAATGGCTAAGGATATGAATAGGCATTTTATAGAAGAGAACAAATATATGTCCAATAAAATTATAAAGAGATGCTCAACTTTATTAGTAATCACTGAAGTTCAAATAGAGGTCACAATGAGTAACATTTTATACACATTCAATTGACAAAAAGAATTGACCTAAGAAGACTCACAAAATCAAGGGTTATAGAGGATTAACAGGATCACTTTTATATTGCTTATGGAAGTGTTAAGTGGAAAACAGTTGGCCATGATCTTATAAAGTCCAATGGTCACACACCTCAGGATGCTGAATTTCCACTCTTAGGTACGTGTGCAAGTAGAACTCTTTTGCGTATACTTCAGGATAGTCTCTAAGAATGTTCGTAACAGCATCACCTTTAACTGCAAATGCATACACACACGCATGTATACAAATATACATGCATATATAAATACATAAACACATCTGTGAACAAAGTGAGTGTCCATTACAGGAGATGGATAAATATATTATGGCATAGTCAAAGCAATGGAATATTAGACAGAAATGAAAATAAATGAACTACAGTTACAAGCAACAACACTGATACATTTAATATACCAAGTAATAAAACAAGTTTGAAAAAAGAAATTTCCAGGAGATAACATACAACTTGATATCTTTTTTATAAATTTCAAAAACAGCTAAAAATATACAATATACTGCTTACACATGCATATTTGTTGATGAAGATGTTTTTAGAAAAAAACGGGATGATAAACTCATGATTCAGTTTAGGGGAGGTACAATAGATGAAAATTACTTTTAATATTGTATTTGTTGGGCATCTTGTAAATACACAGCTATTCATTATTTAAAAAGTTAAACAAACTCAAGTGACCATATGTAAGCCAGTAAGACTATGATTAATCCAAATCTATGCATGTAAGCTTAAAAAGATTACTTAGAAAAGAAATGCTTTTTTTTCTCACCTTTTCTTTCATTAAGGATGAAACCACTACTCAAGATTTGAAATCATAAAGCTGAGTATGTTGCTTACATAAGGGAGAGCTATGCTGGGTAAAGCAAATTGCTGGTCATGCACAGAGTTTGAGGGAGAGGCCATGTGGTTATGGAGGCTGGAAAGGGCTGGCACCAGCCTTTGAAACGCGGTCACTGGGGTGAGTCCACTGCCTCCAAAGGGATGAATTTCAGATCTTGAGGCTCTCATTGACCGGTTGACTTTCAGGCTTTCAGTGTTCACTGAAGTGTATTGCATTGATCGATTAGACAGATTTAAAACTAGTTCTTGTTTTTTCAGGTTCTCATGGATATAGAATGGTATTTTCCCAGGAGCAAAGAGACTTCTTCCTTCTTTCTCTAGATATGTCTTCTTTATATTGGAGAGAATAACTCACTCCAGACCATGATTTTCAACCTCGGCTGCAATTTAGAACCACATCAGGAGCTTTTAAAACTCTTAATGTCTGGGCTGCCAAATATATCAGAATCACTAAAAGCAGACCTAGGAGTCAGTATTTTCAGAAACTTCCCAGGTGATCTCACTGAGCAGCCATAGTTGAGTTGATGGAATGAATGTAACAATGTTCATTATCTCTTTGTTAATAAATCTTTTTTAATAGGTGGGTCTCAGCTTATCTCACTGTTTTGGGCTCTGATTTCACTTATGTGCATGTGTGGAACTCACTAGCTTTGTGAACAATAAGTACTAAACCTGGGAAATTTTCAAAATTACTCTGGGATCTGTAGTTTGAAAAATCTTCCCAGATAAGGCTTTGCTTACCAATATTGGGAACGTAGATACCTCCTTTCCATTGGATCTTACAGACCCACAATGCCCACATATTGCGATTATAGCTATGATTACTTCAAAAACAAAACTAAAAAGTGACAGATGTCTGTTACCCCTGAGAGATTCTGTATTGATTGCAAATTGTTAGGTCAATGTTGTGTCCATCCACTCAGGAGAATATTACAGCCAATTACACTACAGTTATTTTTTATGTCATCCCATTCCATAATTATTTCCCGGTATCCCTGTCAGCAGTAAATGTATGCTTTAGGCAGAAAGTACTGTGTTTTGTTCTCTAAGTGCAACTAACCATCTGTTATACATATATTGTAGATTTGCGAATTTTTTCTATAGCATTTTCAGTTGCCATTGATTGTGAGAGGATTGGGCATTTCTCCAGACGTTTCTCCAAAGTTTTCGAAGGGAAGGGTATATTTTCATTGTTATTAAGTTTTCTTGGTGGTGTTCTTGCTACATTCTGTATCATCATCTTCATCGTCATCATCTTGCTGTGGGAGGAGGTGTACTCTGATGTAGAGCTAAACGCATGGACGCTGGAGCTAGACTGCCAGCGTTTGGATCTCACCTCCGCCGCCTATTATCCGTCAACACTTGGACAAGTCACTTAAACATTTATGACTGATTTTCTACTCCAAGGTTGGTTGTCAGAAGTGAATAAGTTAATATATTCAAGTACTGAGAACAGTGGCTGTCAAGTAGTGAGCCGTATATGAACTGTTAGCTTTGTTATGAGATACATGCACATTTACAACTATCTTATTTTTCCTTTTTTCTAATAAAAAATTAAAAATAATATTTTTTATTTTTAAAAAAAAAGGAAAGATTTTTTTTTTCAAATATAGAAAAGGAGCCTCAGTAGAGTCAAATAACTTGCCCAAGGCTGCATAACAAAGAAAGGGCAAAACAGAATTTCACCCACCACAGGCTTACATCACCCTTTGGGACCCCTCACTTATTTTGGAATGAATACTTCTTAGAGCACAATGAAGGCTTCCTTGTGCCATAAATTGCTGTAAATGGAAATGGGGCATTTGAGCTTCTGTATCAGATGAAATTTTCTTAAGATGAAGGATTGACCATGCCTACAAAACTTTCTAGTTCTATGTTTTCTATTTATTAATATACCACCACCTTAGTGTAATAAATAGTATTACCAAAGTAGTATATTTTGTTCAATTCTACACTTAAAGCACCACAAAAGGAAACAGAAACTGGAATTATTGTTTGTCAAAGTATTAATTTCAAACTTAACAGCAAGTAGCTGTAGAGATGGATTTACTCTCCACTTTCTCAACTGACTAGTACATTTTCACTTTGATAAAACTTAAGTTGAATGGTTACTGTTGAAAAAAGAAAAAGACTTGATGACATAATTTTCATAGATCAATAACATACTTGCCATAAATGGTAAAGTTATATCCACATGTTTATTGTAAGAAAATTCTTATGCAATTTAATGAGCAAATTCTAGTGAATAATTAATAAATTTTTAAAAATTAAAGTCTGAAAGGCATGATACTATGTTAACGAAAGTGGAATACTCTGGGGGCCGGCCCAGCGGCGTAGCGGTTAAGTTCGCGTGCTCCCCGTCAGCAGCCCGAGGTTCACGGTTTGGCCCCCAGGCGTGGACTGACACACCGCTTATCAAGCCACGCTGTGGCAGTGTCCCACATATAAAACAGAGGAAGATGGGCATGGATGTTAGCCCAGCGCCAATCTTCCTCAGCAAAAAAAAAGGAGGATTGGGAACAGATGTTAGCTCAGGGCTAATTTTCCTCACAAAAAAAAAAATAGAGTACTCTGTTTAGTATATACTTTGTTTAACATCTGTATGTGAATAAATGTAAATTAAATACACACACAAGGTAGAAAGATTTGGTAAGTTTAGTATTTATTAAATACCTTACTTCCTGTATAAGGCTAGGCCTGACCTAGAATGTTTCCTGGATCAGCTGAAATTCTTCCCATGGTAGGGAGGGGTTAAGAACATGACTTTGGGGAAGACTTTTACTTTATAGATGTGATTATTTTAATGGCTCAGCCTCTATTTCAGGAATGCTATGGAAGTATTATTTTTAAGTATGAAAAGTTACGTATGAAAATTATAGAGACAAAGAAAGACACACGAGGAGAAAAGCATTAAAGTTACCTTTAGAGATAATCTACAAGAGATAGTAGAGAAATATGTTAAACAAGTTTAGCATGAGCCAAGGGCTGAAATACTATCAAGAGAAAATGTATTTATTTATTTAGTAAGAACCATGGTTAAGGTTGGGGTCCAGATTACAAGACAAATAGAAGATGAAGCTACACAATCAGCTGGGAAAAAAAAAAAATCATAAGTAAAATGTTGTTTCTCTGGGACCAGTATTTCAAGCTTATGGCTGGTACCTTAATTATCTCATTTAGTTTTCAAAACCACACTATGGTGCAGGTATTATTATTATTATTATCATCATTATCATTCCTCTTTTTAGATAAAGAAACTGAGGGATTAAATAACTTGAGAGGTAGTGTGGCGTGTAGTGGTTAAAAGAGTAAACCTGGGATCAGAATGACTGGCTTCAGATCCTGGCTCTGTTCATAGCTGTGTGACTTTGGGCAAGTTACTTAATCTCTGTGCTTTGTTTTCCTCATCAGTTAAAGGATATTGAGGATAGCCCTGTTTAGGGCTGTTCGGAGAATTGCATGTGTAGATATGCATATGTACTTTCTAACAGAGTATTCTCAGTTGCTCCTGTATATCTCTTGTGACATTTCCATCATTCATTTTTCTTATCCATATGCTGCTATTATCACCCAATACATTATTACTATTATTGCTTTAAGCAAAAGTAATCTTTTGGCTCAATTAGTCTAAGTAAAACAAAATGTTTTATTTACATTCATTTATTCCTTTTCTGATATTCTTTCGTTCTTCGTGTAGATCCAAGTGCTGATTTATATCATTTTGCTTCCCCCTGAAGGACTTCTTTTAAAATTCTTTTCAGGGCTGGCGTGCTGCTGATAAATTTTCTCACTTTTGCTTGTCTGAGAAAGTCCTTATTTCTCCTTCGCTTCTGAAAGACAATCTCAATGGGTATAGAATTCTAGGGTAGTGGGTTTTTTTCAATATTTTTAATACTTCACTCTACTCACTTCTTGCCTACATGTTCTTTTGATAAGAAGTCTGCTATGATTCTTATCTTTGTTCCTCTTCAGTAAGGTGGTTTTTTTCCTCTGGCTTTTTTCAAGATTTTTTCTGTAGTGTTGGTTCCCTGCAGTTTGAACACGGCATGCCCATGGTCACGCCCATGGAGTTTGTTGTTGCTATTATTATTTATCCTGCTTGGCATTCTTTGAGCTTCCTCAACCTGTGGCCTGACGTCTATCATTACTTTTGGAAAGTGCTCAGTCCTTATTGTTTGAAATATTTCTTCTGCTCCCTTCTGTTTTCACCATTTGGTATTTTTTTCTTTTGTTTTTTGTGAGGAAGATCAGCCCTGAGCTAACATCCATGCTAATCCTCCTCTTTTTGCTGAGGAAGACCGGCTCTGAGCTAACATCTATTGCCAATCCTCCCCCTTTTTTTTCCCCAAAGCCCCAATAGATGATAGTTGTATGTCATAGTTGCACATGTTCTAGTTGCTGTATGTGGGACGTGGCCTCAGCATGGCCGGAAAAGCAGTTTGTCAGTACGCACCCAGGATCCGAAGCTGGGCCGCCAGCAGCAGAGCACACGCACTTAAGCGCTAAGCCACGGGGCCGGCCCTCCATCTGGTATTTTAATTACATGTATGTTACACCTTTTGATGTTACCCCAAAATTCTTATACGACCTGTTCTGATTTTTCCATTCTTTTTTCTCTCTGCATTTTAGTTTGGAAGTTTTTATTGACCCATCTTCAAGTTCACTGCTTCTCTCCTCAGCCATGTCAAGACTACTAATGAGCCCATCCAAGCACTCATTTCCCCTGGGAAATATCTAAGTGATATGCCACATCTGTACTAAGAGGCCAATGTTTTTGACCATTTAGTTTTGCATTTGCTGTTGCCCTAGAGATAAATCTCTTTTCCCAAGATGTGAGCACTTCCTCTTCACATTTTTGTAAAGAAATGAGAGTGAAAGTGAGCACTTCCTCTTTACATATTTTTATTCTCACGCATTTAGAACTGTTTTACCATGGGAGTAAGGAGGTTAATTGGGAAATGTGGATCTCTCTCATTTCAGGATTAATCTCCAGAACTGTAAGAATCTGATAGCACTGCATCCATGTTCCTTTGGGAGAAGTATCTCCATTATTTATATCTCAGTAAACAACAAAATGATTGAACCACTCTTTTTGCTTTTTAAATGGGAAAATACATAGCTCTTCTTATTTTTTTTATTTTTGCCAGAATGAAGTAAAAAAAAAAAAGAAAACAACTCTAGTGAAGGTTTCAAGTCAATATCACACATGAAAATCAGTTAAGACCATCAAAAAAATTAAGCACAAATAATTATTTCAATAACTTGTTTCCTCAAAAGGGATTTTGAAGTGGCAAATCTTCTCTGGTCAGGTAAGTTGATTCACTAAATCACAGAGCCTTATGTCAATCTTTCCTACCTTAAAGGTAGTGACAAAATCCTTTCTAAAACATTTGATCAATTACATACATCAAGGTGACTTTGGGGAAAACACTTGCCACTAGTATTGTTCTTAATCTAAATTTAACAATTTATTCTAAATATTTTCAACATTTTTTTTACAAAGAGCTCTATAAGCATAGCTTGCACAGAAGAGGGGCAAAGATTTTTGAAGTCTATATTTAACCATTAAATTATACAATGAGAATTCTGTTGAAAAATGTTTTTCATCACCATACCAGTTTTCATTTCATTAATTCATTTCATTAATTGTAGGACTTATTTTCTAAGGGAATACATTCCTTGAGTCACGAAATCCCAGAGTTGGAGGCCTTAAAGACCATGTATTCATTGATTAGAAGTGTTTCTTGCATACTTACTATGTGCCAGGCACTGTTCAAGATGCTAGAGACATAGTAGTGCAGAAAGATAGACTGTACCCCGGTCTTCATAGAGCTTTTATCCTAATTAAGAGGAAGGGAATATAAACAAGAAAAAGAATTAGGAAGAAAACAAAACAAGATGAAGTGAGTTTATATTTAAGTCCTTCTCACATATTCACCAAGTGATTATTAAACCATTTCTTGGAAATAAAATTGGTTGATTTCATATTACAGATTTTGAAGTGAGACAAAAGATTCTATCAGACTACTCAGCTATTAACAGGTGTATCTGGGATGAGGGATGGATTCAGGATACAATTCTTCAAATTGGGCGGTTCAGGAATCATTTTATGCAGACTGTGGTTAGACAGTAATATCTGGTCTAAAAATTGACAGGATTAATTACACTTGTTAGGCAAACCCACGAGTCACAGAAAGGAGACACCGCAAACCAGTCTTGAACAAGTGTTTAACAACGTATGGAGCTTGTTTTCTGAGGAAAGTCTTAAAGTGGCCTCTTACACTGATGCCGATTGCATCTGTGTTGGTGTAGATTGGCCTTAAGTCTATGCCGTGGTTAGTCTATAGTACTTAATCCATTTATATTTAATAAAATTATTATTGTATATGGATGGACTTAGATCTGCCATCTTTCTATTGTCTCACTTTTCCTATGTTCATGTTTCTTTGTATTCGTGCCTTCTCTTGAATTAAATATTTTTATTACTTTCTCCAATCTATTATTTTTAATTAGTTTTTAATTGATTAGTTTGCTAGTTATACATTCCTTCAATACACTCTTCTTTTAGTATTTAACTTAGAGATTATAATATGCATCCTTAACGTACTATCTAATAAGAGAAATCAGTACATTAAAAATTCTTTGGCGGGGCTGGCCCGGTGGCGCAAGCGGTTAAGTGCGCGCGCTCCGCTGCGGCGGCCCGGGGTTCGCTGGTTCGGATCCCGGGCGCGCACCAACGCACTGCTTGGTAAGCCATGCTGTGGCGGCGTCCCATATAAAGTGGAGGAAGATAGGCACCGATGTTAGCCCAGGGCCGTCTTCCTCAGCAAAAAAAGAGGAGGATTGGCGGATGTTAGCTCAGGGCTGATCTCCTCACAAAAAAAAAAAAAAAAAAAAAAAAAAAAAAATTCTTTGGCTAATTCAAAGGCCTTAGAACTATTTACTCTCTTTTGACTTATGGGCTATCATTGTTACGTATTTTAATTTTTGTTTGTTTTATCATAAACTTACACATATATTCATACCTCTGTCAATTCATTAATCCACCTATATTTTACGCATTTCAAAGTAAGTTAGAGACATCAGTATACCTTATTGCTAAACACCTCAGCGTGTATATCAAATACTAAAATTCAATTTTTGTTTATATTTTCTGTCTTTAGATACACTAAAATGCACAAATCTTAATTGTATCATTCAATGAGTTTTGCTCATTGCATTTATCCTGTAGCCCAAACCTATATCAAGATATAAACCATTACCATTACCTCAGAAATTGCCCTCATGTCTCTTCCCAACAGGCAACCCTCACCTCTCATCAGGTATACACTACTTTGATTAATTTTATATATACAAAGAATAATTTTTCCATAGCTCTTCATTTTTTCTTCAACTTCACGCTTCCATGTGCAATCATTTTCTTTAAAACATCCTTTACTATTTAATTGAGTCTACTGATGAGTGCTTTTCCTAGTTTTTCTTTTTGTCTGAAAACGTTTTTATTTTCTGTTTTTGATGGATATTTTTGTTGAGTGCAGAATTCTAGTTTGTTATTTTCTTTTATCACTTTGAATATAACACTGCATTGTTTCTGACTTTCATAGTTTCTGTTGAAAAATCGTCTTTCAGTTTATTATTGCTTCTTTGTGGGGATCAGGTCTCTCGTTTTTGCTTCTTTTAAGATTTTTTTTGGTTGCCTTTGGCTTCCATCAAGAGTTGCCAAATAGAATACATGAAGATGCCCAATTAAATTTGAATTTCAGATGTGAACAACACTGCTTTGATGGAAATATCTCAAATATTTCATGGGATATATTTATGCTAAAAAATTATTTGTTACTTGTCTGAAATTCAAATTTAACTGGGCATCCTGTATTTTTATTTGCTTAATCTAGCAACCCTATTTCCTATACTCTAATAACTTTAAGTGTGTTTTCTTCCATGTTTATCCTTATAGCTTCTTGAATATTAATATCTTTTAGTAGTCTTTTAGTAGTTTTGGAAGAAGTCTCAGATATTATCCTTTCAAATACTGATTCTCTGTGATTCTCTCTCCTCCTTTCGGACCTCTAAGTGTATCTATGTTAGATCTTTTCATATGTCTTGTCTCTTAAGCTCTTTTCTGACTTTTCCATCAGTTACTAATTCTCTCCTTGTCTGTGCATATCTCCTATTAAACTCACCCATTGAGTGGTTATTTTCAATTACTGTTTTTATTTTAATTTTTGAATTTCCATTTATTTATTTTGTTTATAGAATCTAATTCTTTCTCAAAATTCTCCATCTTGTCATTAATTCTTTGAACATATTCATCGTATTTTTTTAACTCTACATTAGATTACTATATATACTATATCTCCTGTGGGTTGCTCCTATTATCTGTTTAATACATTATATTTTGTCAAGTTGAATCTTCTCATATTATGTTTTTTAACTGAATCCGAAATATTGTGTATACAATTGGAGGTCCAGAACTGAACTGAACACATGTAAACATATATTTGATAATATTTTACTTGAGATATACCATTACATTCAACTCTAATTTTAGAGAAAATCGTGGACAGCCAAAAATATGTATCACTTTCACTGTTAACAGAAGGAATCGTGTAATTAAATATGATCTACAAACTCACATATACAAGGTCATAATAATACTGCTTTAGAGTTTGCAAAGAACTTTTAGCTATATTTTATTTAATTGTCAAATAATTTTAGTAAAACATAATCATTTACATTTTAAAGATGAGAAAACTGAGTTCCAGAGAGATAGAATAAATCTCCCAACATCATACACCTACCTACTTAAGAGCATAATCAGTATTCCAATTAAGTTTTCTATTTCCAGGTCCTAAGTTCTTTCCATTATACTACATTTGCCGTTGTCTTCCTTGTTTTAGAATGTGATAAAATGAAGCAAGGCTTTAGAGTCATCCTCCTTCCTTGGTTTGTACTCTTTGAGTGGCTTTTGGTTTGCAATTCTGCTTCAAGGTCAAAAGCATGCAAATACCACGTTGTCCCAATTGAAGGAATCAGCCAGCTCTTGCTCCCTCATACCTTTTTCTAGGATCATTATAATTAAAAACTGAACTTAAGGGGCCGGCCCAGTGGCGTAGCAGTTAAGCTCGCACACTCCACTTTGGTGGCCCTGCGTTCACAGGTTCGGATTCCGGGAGCGGACCAACGTACCCCTTGTCAGGCCGTGCTGTGGTGGCATCCCATATAAAGTAGAGGAAGATGGGCACTGATGTTAGCCCAGGGCCAATCTTCCTCAGCAAAAAGAGGAGGATTGGCAACGGATGTTACCTCAGGGCTAATCTTCCTCATACACACAAAAAAACAAACAAAACTGAACTTAAGATCTTCACTGTAACAAAATTGTTGATGGTTCATTATACATAAGGGACATTCTGACCAGAAGAGTGTAGAATCCATATGGCTTTAGAGAAGACCATGTTATGTACTTAGATTCCATGTCATTCCCCAGACATACTTTCGTGGTGTTTCTTTGCTGGGCTGCTTCTGTGTATATCCCTCCGCTATTGTCCTTTAGCAAATCTCTCCTGCTTAAAACATTTTCTCTACTAGAAAGACTTCAAGCTTTTATTTTTGCCCAATGAGTATCCATTCTACCTTCTACCAGTAATAACACTGATTTTCCTTGGGTAACCCTTTGTTCCCACTCACAATGAATGTGGTTCTGTTGGGGCTGATCCCTCCTTCAGGTTCCAGAAGTTGTCACAAGAACCAGATTTATCCAATCAGAACTTTTTACACCCCCACCCCATGTTGACTGATATACGAATGGGCATGTAACCCACCCAATCAGGGCAATCAACATAAAACCTGCGACTTTTTCTGGAATTGTGAGTCAGAAAATCCCCATCTCTGCTAGGCCTATTAAATAGGTAAGGTACACACCTAAAGCTGTCTCTAGAAAGAGGAAGCCTATTTGAGGATGAAGCTGGTAGAGTGGAAAGAAATAACCAAGAGATGGAAGGATATGGCAAGTTTGGATGACGTCATTTGGAGTTCTTGGATTCAGCCTTGCCTGAGGTTGCTGAGCTATCCTTGGAGATATATCAGTCTTTTCCTTCCATTAATGTTTAAACCGATTTAACCTAGATTTCTCCTTGTATTCCCTTTCTCATCTTCCTTACGGAACACCATATTTAAATGGCATACTCTATATCTCTTTCCCCAAATAGAATAAGAATCCTTGTTAGGTAGAGGTAGTATAATATTCATCTCTATCCCATCACTGCTTAATAAAGTTCCTGCCTCATAAAACATGGTCAATAAATGTGAGAAAAAAGAGAAGAAGGGTATGGGATGGAGGTGAGGGAAGAGAGAATGGGATTGACATAAAGCCAAAATTTTAAGAGGACAGTCATTTATTTCCTTTTATTCTTCTTTCCTAGCACAGAAAGCAAACAAAGAAGTCAAGAATTGCCCTTTGGACTTTCCAACTGCCCACAATGCCCTCACAAAAAGGTTGATAATGTGCCATAAATTTTATTGACGGGGCTGATATGATATATTCCATCTTATTGTCAGAACATATGCTGAATGATGCATCCTCAATTTTTTTGATTCGGAAAATATGACCATTGTACTTACTCATAGGCAAGAGAATTATATTCACCAAGTAATAAATCTTCGCTGTCAGTAGAACCCTGTCTTGACATGAGTACAGCCATGTTTGGCCGCTCCGTTGACCTACAGCCACCAGCACAAAAAGAAATATGAAAGCTGCTTTCTGCGTGGTGGGAACTGGCCCTTCTCCCACGGAGAGAGTTGCAAGTTGTAACATTTCAAGGCTCTTGGAGCGTCATAGCACGGGATGGACTGGCCATCTGTGCCGGGCTAGGACGATAACCAAAGAGAACAATGAACGTACACAACTACTGGGCTGGGACATTAGCCAGGGGGCTCAGTGCACGTACGCCACTGATAACCATTTGTGCATGGAAACACTAAATGCTTGCTCTGCAAACTCTGTAATTGCTTACTCTGAAAATTACTGATGATATAAAAACTGCTGGAAACTGAGACCCGGGGAGAGTTCCACCTGTGGAAGGGACACCTTGCCCAGGACGTGTGATCCTTGCCCAGCCGCGTCGATTGACAGAGCTCTCCCGGCAGTGGGGCATGGATGTTATGAGTAACTGATTTGATGTGAAGTAATTGATTTGATATGAAGTAATTGATTTGGTGTGTTCTTTTTTTGGTTAACCTGGTGTTTCTCTTTTTGGTTGATTTGTGTCATTTCTCTTCAGCCGACGTGGGTGTTTTCCCTTTCCAGTCGGGCTGATGTTTTTTCCCTCTTAATATTTGACCTATTTGGATCTGTTTGCAGACTATCGCCTTTACTATCCTCTATATAATAAAATATACCTTCAGTCCATTTGTTTGGAGTGGAAAGTGTCTTTTACGTCTCCGATCGAATCCCCGAACCTCTCATAACAAACCCACAGGCCAATGCATTTCAGGCCGTGATGAAATCCCTCCTGTATTGACCCCAAAGTGCGGGATTCCTGTGAGCAGTGGCAGGCAAGCTGAAATCATTTAAACTTGTAGAAGCAGTCAGAAGGAATACTTAAAACCATGCTACCGAAGCTGGAGTAAAATGTAGCTAATGGAGAAATAAATGCTTGCTTTCAAATACAGTTATTGAAAGAGGCTAAATTAAAATGTCAGAAGCAATAGCAGAGGTAACCTTCTCCTTGGTTAAAAAAAAAAAAATAATGCATAGCAACCATTCTAGCTATTGGCTAAGATATTCTATTTTTTATTGATCTTTATATTGATCTGCTGGAGCAGACGCTAAAGGCAGTCCAATATTACTTGAAATGTATCTTTAGTTCTCAGCAAGATGGGAATTTCTGTAGGGAGAGGGAGAAATAGCTATTCTGATACAATAAGCTTTATTATTATGTTAGTGTTTTCATTTATAAACACTAACATAGCAGTCATAGTGAATATTAAAGCTCATAATTAAAAAAATATATGAATTACACAGATTGGAGAAATTGAATTTGGGGAATCCACTTATAGATTTTTCATATGCTTCCTGGTCAATCATTAATTAGAAATATTATAGGAAATAGAAACTGTAGCATAGCTAGAAGCTAGATGATTGGACCCTGGAGTTAGACTGCTTGTGTTTAAAACCAGCTCAACTATTGTAGACCCTGGGCATGAAACTACTCTGGGCCTCAGTCGTCCTGGCTTTAAGCTAAGAATGAAAATCATAGCACCTAATTAGTAGGACTTTGGGGAAGGTTAAATAAGTTAATGCATGTAAAGGTCCAGGAATATTGCCTGGTAGGTACGGAACAAGAGCTAAATAGATGTAAGCTGTTGTTCTCTGATATATGTATATTTATATATTTGTATATAATTACACATACACGCATATGTATATGTATATATATCCACACATGTGTATGATAAAACCCACATTATTTTGGAAAGATTAAAAGTTAAGAGTCTTTTGTAACTCTCCTCAGAGGAGCAGGACTGAATGGCAGAATACAAATCTGCCTGAAGGGATGGGCAAGTCTAACTTGCTCAGCCTTCCTCGTTATTCGAGCCTCCTTAAAGAAACCCGAAAACACGTGAGTGTAGTGACCTTCCTGTGGCCTTATTGGACGTGACTGACAACCACAGATTCGTTGTTGAAGAGTGCAGTCTCTGGAACAAGTGTCTGGGTCCAATACTTGGTTCCACAACTTACCAAACGTACAGCCTTGAACAAGTCGTTTATCTACTTGCGCTTCAGTTTTCTCAACTATAAAATGGAGATAATTAGAAATTTCTGCTTCATAGGATTGTTGCAAGAATTTAATGAGTTAAGTAAAGAACTTAGATTACTTGACATATAACAAGAACCAAGTAAGTCATTATTTTAAATAAGTACTTGTTAACTTATCACAATATGCAGCTTTCCACCAATTTGAACATTGGGTGACTGATAATACTACCTGTCAATAAATCTGTAATATTAACAAACACTCATCACACACAGCCTCCCATATCCTTAAAAATAGGGTTACATTTAAGCAATTTCCAATTTTCAGTGCATGGTTAAAAAAAAAATAGCAAGTGACCAACCAGCCTAAGTGGCCCTTAATTCCGTTTTCACAGCAAATGGCTTTTAAATAAGCCACTAAATGCCCTTTGCTTGTATTGTTCTCCGTCAGCCATGAAGCCATACGTATATGCTTCAATGGCAGATTGAAATCCTCTTATCAGAATTGTCCGGTTTACAGATAGCAGAGAGGTAAACTAAAGCAGTTAACAATGGGTAAAATAAAATCTCTAATAAGACTAATGGAGCCAAAAAGCCAATTCTGTCGACTTCTTTTCTTCTCCTTCCATGAGAAGGGATATCCCCAATATCCATATATCCCAATGGGAGGTTTATGCTCCTCTAAGAGCAGCACAAATGTTTAACATTTTGCTACAGCTTCCAGTTGCCATGGATTTTTTTTCTTGCCGATACAACAAAGCATGGGAAATTTATTGATTTGTCTTACTCACAGAATAGGAAGGATTTTGCTGAAGCTGCAGCCAATCTCACTTTATGAGGGAGAATAAGTGAGCTAGCTTCATGATTTACATCAGTAAAAAATAAATTATCAGGAATGACATATGTACTTAGGGTGTGTTGGCTGCTTTGCATGTGGAGTTGAAGAGCCTTGCAGTAAAATCTAAATCATGTATTAACCTTCGTTCTTTAGGTCCTGTTTTATGATTAGTTTATCTTTAAATAGATTCTCTAGGATCAGGGAGATGTGGATGGCTGAAAATGATGATTAAGCCAAGTGGTTATTATAGTCATTATAAATTAACAGGATACAATGAGAGAACTTTTCAAGTATGCTTTTTTATATATTTAGAACACTGACAGAATGTTTTATTGTTAGCTTGACAGAAAATCCTGTTCATTCCTAAAAAGAAATATCATTCCCTGGTGTTCAAGCACTCATGTGTATTTAAAATGACTGATTTTGCTAAGTAAATTGAAGAGGTCTGTGTTAAGTAGAAATTAATAAAGACATTGAAATGTTTTCAAACAGCCTGAGCCAACTGTTTGGGGCAGTTCGGCTTCTGTTACCCTGCTTTCCATCTTTGTTGATACATTGTGATAAAACAGGTGAAAAAGGAGGTGAGTCTGATGTAATTGAACATTTCAATTTTTAAAAAATTTTGTAAGAATATCCAAAATTTTTTCCTGTGAGAAAATGCTGCTGGGATAAGCTATATTCAAATGACCAGGAATACATCTAAAGTAATTTTCTATACTAGTGCTTTGCAGAAAGAAGCACACTTTGTTAAAACTCAAAAATTATGGCAAGCATGACAAATATTTTAACTGGAACAGAAGTTTCTGGAGGCCAGATTGACTACACGTTTCAGGGAAACCAGGGAGAGCTAGCATTACTGGGGATGGCTTCCTTCTCTGGCTCTCGGTTCCATTTGGTTGCAGCTTGGGGGAGGGCATTAGGCTCTGACAGGACCTGAGGCCGTGACAGTAGTGCCGCTCATTGAAAACCTGGTTGAGGAGCAGTAACCACAGTAGAGAAGGCCAACCATGCCAAGCAGCTTCCATAGCCACTAGTTACAGTTTCAGTGGGTTCAAATCTACAAATGGCGATTCCAGCCTAGATGTTGCTGTTTTTGGAAGATCTTGTGTTTCAGAGACTACTGCTCAGCTCTCAGAAACTTACAATCAGAAATTCCTTTCTTCAGAATCAAAAAATACCAAAAGTACCACTGGCTTCTCCATAGGATAGGGTAAGGAACCATACCACTACCTCAAAGAACTCATGTATAATACTTTCTTTTCCGAAAATAGTTGCTTCCAATTCCTCTTTATTCTTAGCATCTTTTGGTGGCAGAAAAAAAATGCTATAATGGTCGTGAAGGTGCTCTTCTCACCATCCTGCTCAAATACATCTGTTCCCTCTACATAGGAAACCTAAGAATGGGGGGGAAGATTGATACTCTTCAACCCCACTCTCCACAAACGCACTGCTATATGTGTCCTTGTAACTGACATCATTGTTACACATAGAAGCAAACAGGGCAGCCCAAGATTTAGAAAACAGAAGCAGGGTGACCCGGGCTTGGTATCTTTCCCCACATCCACTGGTAACTCATCTCCACAATGACTCCTCTTCTTTAGACATTCTGTTCTTCTTCTCTAGAGGAGATTCCTTCCCCTTACGCTGTCAACTTAGTCTCCACCAAACACTTAAAACTTCAAAAAATCTCTAATTGAATCCTGCTACTTTTCTAAGAGATTATTCTCATATTCTTCCATTCCTGCAATTTTCCTTGTAGTTCCATTTTGCCATTATTTTATTGTTGAAGGTATGAGGTTTATTGCTCCAAAAAACTATACAATCCTCCCCAAATTGCACACTAAGTAGACTGTACCTGCTGGATTCGGGCAAAGATGGCTACCAAATCTGTTACATTTATTTCATTTATTCAAAAGACATTCATTCATTTATTCAAAGATTCAGTCATTTATTCAAATGACCAATGTTCATCCATTTATTCAAAAGATGTCTACTGAGCACCTACGTTGAGGTTGGCACAGACCTGGCAGAAAGGAAGATTCTTTCACAATAGCAACTTCAATTTCACTTCAAAACTTTTGTTTTACTTGGTTTTATCTCACTGTGAAATTGGTGTTTCTGCTTTCATGGATTACCCTAGTGGCACCAAGAATAAAAGCAGATCACTGAAGATATGCCAATAATCTGCTTTTAATCTTAGTGCCATTGGGAGTATAACCTTCTCTCGCATTAGGCTGAATATACATTTTTTTTTTGCCTAATTAGACCTAGAGAATTGCTTTGGAGCATAGGACAGGAAAGATTATGGTATCATTTGTTCAGAAAAAAGCTCCTGAACTGATTTGTTCTTGTTTTGTTTTTTTGTACATGTATCCTAGAATTTTTTTTAAAAAAAGAAACTTTTAAAAAATGTATACATTTATTATAGCCCTTTAGGGCTCCAGAGTCATGGCAAGAATACAGTGAGTTATCTGGCTGGTAGAATCTTAGAAGATTTATAATCTCATAATCTTATAATTATGGAATCCCAACAGGATCCCGTGAAAATGGACTGTATATGCTTTTCCAAATGTGACTCAAAGGCACACATCTTCACAAAGATTTTTAGGCTCCATATTACAATGTCTTCTCTGATCTTCTTTCTGCTCTCCTATCCTTCAGTCGCCAAAACAACCCATATCCATATATACAACAGAAAGGGAAGTTTTTGGTCTTTGCTCTCAACATTCATTGGTTTCCTCTGATCCAAAGCCTATCTCACAGAAAATCAAGTCATAATGTCCAACCAGACCAGACCTCTCCGCGTCTCCAACAGTGTGCTCTGGAGATTTCAAGTTACTTCGTAACATTAGGTTAAGAACTTAGACTAATGTTTATTTCTTCCTTCTCTTTCAGTCTTTATGTCAAAGGTATCAAAAATATAATTTTTAAACCTTCAAAATATCTTACATTCTCTCCATTTCCTCTCCATTCCCTTTCCATTCCCAATTGGACAGCCCTCAGCACCCCAGGTCTGTGTTACCAGAGCTGCCACTTGGCCCTCTGACGTCACGGCTTTCCTGCATGTATTCCACCTGTTTGCACACTGATGCCAGACCAATCCTTCCAGACTGTCACCTTCAACGTGTCACTTCCCTATTAAAACATAAAAACTACTTTCCTCCCCATCAATTTCAAATTCCTTTGCTTGGTTTGGAAGCCCACCATAATCTGTCCCTACCTTTGACACACCACACACACACACACACACACACACACACACACACACACACACAAACACCTTTCTTTCCCAGTATTACCCTATTATATGTTATATTTCATCCTAGGTCTCTTTTTTTTTTTTTTGGTAAGGAAGATTAGCCCTGAGCTGAGATCTGTTGCCAATCCTCCTCTTTTTGCTGAGGAAGATTGGCTCTGGGCTAACATCCGTGCCCATCTTCCTCTACTTTATACGTGGGACGCCTGTCACAACATGGCTGGACAAGCAGTGCATAGGTCCATGCCCAGGGGCCAAACCCATGAACCCCAGGCCACTGAAGTGCAGCATGCAAACTTAACCACTGAGCCACTAGGCTGGGCCCCCTAGATCTCTTCTTTACTGCAAACACACAATGTTTATTCGTATGTTTATATCTCCGTGTCTTTTCTCAGTTCGGTTCCTCTATCCTCTTCTCTAAGTTTTCTGCTTAACCATTATTCTCATTCCTCCAATTCTTTAATACCCAGTTCTCCAGGGAAGACTTTTTATAACTTCTTCAGTCCACACCATTCTCTCTCTTCTGTAGCAAGGCTAGTAGCATATAGGTTAGCATTTAGTTGTTCTCTAATTGTTTCATGTGGATTAGAAGTGTGCTTTTTAGTTTGATTGAGAGATTCTAGATTCATTCATTTATTCATTCAACACTTGGTGCCAAGCATTTTTCAGGCATTGTGCAAGGAGTGTAAACAGCAGTTCCTAAAAGAACAATAGCTGAGATGGCACACACAAAGCATGCCATCCTCCACTGTTGAATATGTAGTAAGCATTGCTAATTGATCTCAGTTCCCTTTCTTGCTGAGCTTGAAGATGGCTTCAGAATCCTCAAACCAGTCATTGTCAATCAATTGGATTAAGGAGCAAGTTGCAATCTACTTTATATGCCTATAATCTAAATGAAAATATGTGTGCGTGTGTGTATATGTGTGTGTAAAAATCAATCTCAATTCAGTTCTCTAAAGAGTGGAAACAGAGCCTTATTTTTGAGTTGTATATCCAATATAATACCAGGAGAATTTCAATAGAGATGTGGGAACAGTTCATTAAAATGGAAAACAAATTTTATATTAATAATCAAGCCTTGCAAACATTGTCTACTGCAAACTATAATTTACTCACATAGAGAATATAATAAGGACCAGCAGTTCCACATTGATTTATTTCTTCAGCTACACTCAGGGAGACAGAGCAACATAATTAGCAGCAGTATCTTCAGACACAAAGAAAATCAATTCTTATGCATGCATACGTGTTGACTAGGAATCTTTTAGCATTTTTCACAATGCCTGATTCAATAGACTGCATCTACAATAGAGAAACCTAAGTGCACCCTTCCATAATACATTTGGTGAATACTGCAAATGCTATAGACCCAGATACAGAATGACACCAACAGAAAATTCCATTACAGTACAAATAATTAGCACAAGAAGTTGCTAGCCCAATTTCCAAACAGCAACCTTATGAAAGCGGTTTCCATGTATATGTGAGTTTATATCAGAGATGAAACTAAAAGAAAGCATGAAGGAGATAAAGGGAGCAGAGAGGACAGAGGCACTGGCTGTGTACCAGGAAAAAAGAATAACTAACTGGTGACAATATTTTGGAGGCATTCTAGTGCACAAATTCAAGAAGGTTCTATTTTAGCATGGCTATAACAATTAGTAGGTGGTTGTGGGGGCAATATAAATTAAAAGAGCTGCTACACAGAGATGCCTTTCTCCATAAATATCTTAAGTGATTTAAATGACAGAAGTTTCATCCATAAAAACATTAATAAAGACAAAGCATATGCTTAGCTAGATTTAGTTCTACAAGCTGTTCTTTAGACTTCAAAGGAAAAATAATTTCCATTACTCATGGCGTCCTGATTGTTCTCAGCCTTGTCATCAACTTGGGGAGACTAATTCTTCTCCTCCTAGTTGAAGTGTCATCAGCCATCTAAAGTGGATACCACAAGTGGCAAAGTGAAATACGCAGCCTTCTTTATCTTTTATTTAAATTTGACTGGAATATCTTGTCTCCAGACGGTTTTGTACAATTCCCAATTTTCATGGCTTGTACAGGCCTAGATACAGTCCTTCTCATAATAAAGGCTGTGTTGTCTTTATCCGGATATGTGATTAACTCTAATGGACCCAGGGCCTTAGCATAACTTTTAATTGATACATGTATATCCTTGCAGATCCAGGAAAGTGCTTTGTACCCAGTAGGAATTTAACATAAATCTGTGGAAAGTGAAGGTCCATAGTCACTCATTTTGTATTGCCCTGTTTTAGAATTAAGACATAAAAATATAGCATTCAACTCTAGCCTTACAATAAAATAAATAATAATAAACTTACCCATAGTAGCCTGGCCTCCTTCTAGAACTATACAGACCGCAAATTAGTTACATCTTGTAGTGCTTACAAGAACTATTTATTTATCACAAGTATATACATACGTAAATTTAAAAATTTAGTTGAAATATTCTTTCTCTCCATCCCAGTATTTTAGTGCTGTAAAAGAGGTTGGACAGAAGTGGGGAAGAGCCTTAAAAGTTACAACCAGAGAGAATTTTAATGTCTTAATTCTTTTTCCCTTGATGTAGTACAAACTGACCTACTTTGAAGCATTTGGAACATCAAAATGCTATTGCAATGTTCTAACCAAGAGGCTGCATGAAAGCAAGTGATTGAGGCACTCCGTAATTGAAAGACTTCACGTGGGTCTAGTGCTGCCCCAGCTTCAGCTCTCAGCCTCCCCGTCAGCTTTTCTTCGAGTACCTTCTACGATAAAGGGAAGAAAACTCTATGAGCAAAGGGAAGACGGGGTATAAACCGATGGTAAAATGAAGGAAAGTAATAGTATCGTTTTTGAGTCCTCTTGAAATTTTGATATTTGGAAACAAAAGAAGTGAAATGAAATGTTTGCTTTCAATGCAAAAATGCTTAGCAATTTAGATTAAGACAGCAAGGCCGGTGGAACCTGCCTGGGCTCACCCATCACCTCCCAGGTCACCAAAGCTTAGGAAAGAGGATGATATAACTCTGAATTCCATATATCTGAAATGAATTTGACTCAACAAGGAAAGTACATTCTTAAAGAGTGTTTACCAATTAAAAAGTACAAATGGTATTTTGGGGGAAAATATTTTTGAAAGAAGAGGTCCTTCAATTATCAGTTATTGTTATAGAAATAACAGTTTTACACCAGTTACAGAAAGGTATAAAAATTAAAGTCTCTGATTTCTATTCTGGTTCTGTCATTTAACAACTGTATAAATGTTGGGCAAACCAGTCCATTCTGAGATGATTTTCTTAACTTTAAGTAATAATGATCATACCTTCCAAGTTGACTTCAGATGGCCAGGAAAGATAGAATGAGATAATGTGGGTGAAAATATGAAAAGCCATATTGAAGTATAAGGCTTGATTGATGTTGTTGTATTGGCTACTACAAGTTTAACCAAATGGCAAACATTTGACTATGACTTTAACTACAATCTCATAATCTGTCATTTTGAAGACTATCTTAAAGATGGGGACACGAAAGAAAAAGAAAGCATGCCCATTGATTTGCAACGATATCCAATCAGTAATATTTTGAGGCCAGCCTTTTGACATCTTCAAAATGAGACCAATACTGATCTCACAATAATCCAATGAGGGTGAACAGTTTATATTTACGAGCAGTATTTGAAAGTATCATGACTGAGATTCTTTTCTATTTGAAAAAGTAATTCAAGATGGGATATGTCATAAGAGCTTTTATTTGCAAACAATATTAAATTCTTGTGAAAATCACTTCTACTCATGTACACTCCACTGGTTTGACCTTATACACATTTCAAAACAGGGGTGAACCCAGCTAAGTCAAAAAAGTCAGCCATGAGACTAATATTATCTGTATCAAATACTGTGGTCCCAGAATATTAGCCTCCTCTGAGCACAAGGACAGAAAGAGACATGGAAACAAGGGGTAGCGCGCAGAGAGGAGAGAGGAGGAAATTTTCTGTTTATCCCAAAGAACGTTTCCTCAAACCGGGCTAACATTTTTCCGGTTGGTTATACCAGTGGGAAGCTTTTAAAAGACTGTGGAGCTCTACTCTTGTTCTCAGTTTTATTGCATCTTTGGGTTTGCTAAAAATCATTGGAAACCTTACTAAACCGGATCCTATAAATGCAAGCCTGGACTCAGATAAAATTATCAGCTCCTTGTTTCATGTTTTGCACCTTCGCATGTCCCATTTCTCTTCTGTCCCCAGGAAGCCTGCTATCTTCATGGTACCGCAGATTCTTCCTAAAATTTAAAATTTCTTATTAACATGGTAATGACTTATGTTACCTTTTAAAGGTTAATTTATATTTTTAAAGTATAGCCTTAAAAGGGCACTGAATAAATCTTTAAAAGTGAACGTTCAGATAATATGACCTCCAGATAAAGGAATATATTTGTGTAGGGATGTTATTTTTTCAAACTATAGAACCAATCAAATACAGGTAAAAGTAATTTCTATTCACTTAGATGATTTAGTTGCAACAATATGGTAAAATTAGGGTTCAATACTTGTGTCCAGGGACTGTTAAATACTGTTGAAGTGTCTCTTGATGCCAGATATCTAGATGACTATGATGAGTATTCAAATTTAAAATATGAAGAGTTGAACAAAAACAATGACGTGCAATGATAATAAATTTGCATCACAAACTGAAGTATGCTTGCAACATCCCATTTCTTCTTCTTTTTTTTTTTTTTTTGATGAGGCAGATTAGCCCTGAGCTAACATCTGTTGCCCATCCTCCTCTTTTTTGCTATATATTGTAAATATAGTTTAACAAAAACATTATATTGTGGATCTAATAATAGAAACTTAAAACTTCTTATTTACCAAGAGAGCATGCAAGGACTGAGGAAGCTTGGCCCCTGGCTAACATCTATGCCCATCTCCCTCTACTTTATATGTGGGATGCCATCACAACAAGGCTTGATAAGCAGTGTGTAGGTCCATGCCGAGGATCCGAACCTGTGAACCCCAGGCTGCCAAAGTGGAGCACGCAAACTTAACCACTACACCACCGGGCCAGGCCCTCTTTATTTTTAATAAATAAAATTAAATCTGCCTTTAAACCAGAAAAGTCAATGTCAGGCATTATTAGTCTCCTGACCTCCTCTCCCCTTTCACCCTATGCAGAGCAGAACAATCAGGACAGCCTCTTCTCTGGCTAGTCTGCTGACTACTGTTGAGATGTTGCTGTCCCTGCCCACTGAACCTTGAAGTTTGGTGTTTCTCGGTTTCTGTGCCATATTTGGGCCTTTTCTGAAGCTATATGTCCTATCTCAGGGCCAGGACCATAGCTGCTCTTGGAAGCCATCTTTCCCGAGGTCTTGCTATCATCCCTGTGTGCTGTGACAGAGCAGGACATGGATGAACACCCCTCACAGAACTTGCCAACCTCCATCATCCTACCAGTCTGCAGGAGATCTCTCCCTACTCTTTGCTCCTGTCAAAAATAATCTCCCCCTCCCCATTTTTCCTCACATCTCAGGAGCTCGGCATAATCTCATCAGTGCATAAGAGCTTTATTCTTTGCAAAAGCCCCTAAAACTCAGAAATACAAAAGGTCTGCCAACATGCTTCATCATGACCATGAAGAAAAAGTAAGGAAGTACAGCTACAAATTAAACCTCAATACATTAACCTTCACCAACATATTAAGTGCTCTTTTTCCCCACCTACAAAGTGGAAGCTCTTATCAACTTTGGATGACTTACTTCTTTCTCTTTTTATGACTAAAAACTGCACCTCTAACCTTTGTTAGTGATTTGAAATAGATATGATCTTTCTTAACTGGCACTAGCACCGTTAGACCGGCACGAGAGGCCCCTGCCCCAGACCCCATGCTTTAGAGGACCCTGAATATCACAAACATACAAAATTAAATCATTACAGAATACATAGTCATGTCGCTCGGATCTGGCGCTCAGGGCTGACATAGTGTGGTCCAGACACCTAAGATCGCTGCCTTCACTCCCACCAGTCAGACCCAGAGAAGTGCTTCTCCATCTCTTGCCCTATGTTCTTGAACAAAGTGTGCCTCTATCTGAATACTGTAGAGGTTTTAGGCTGTCGGCTGTCAATGTTGGAAATAGATACAGAAAGGATTTGAATATTAGAAGGTCTTAGATAAAAGGAAAAACCTTGTTAAATTCTTTCTCTTACAGGGCATGAATTTAACAGGTTATGTCACAAAGAAGCATCATTTCCCAGTATGCTGGGCATCCTTTTTCTTCCTTTCATTTGTGTTCCAATACACAATTCCAAAAATATCCGGGAATTAGCAGAACTTTTGCAACAGTTGTGCAAGATGGCCTAGAAACATTTTCAATATTAATGAACATTACTTTTTGTTGACCTTAAACAAATAGACAGCCAGTTATTTCTCCAGTAAAAAGGGGCTTATTCAGAATCAGCAAAGAATTGCAACTCGGGGTCTGCAGCTATGGCAAGTCATGTGCAAGTCTCCCACCAGCAAGGGAGGAGAAACTCTTATAGGGAGGAAGAGGAAGTTGGGAGAGCTGTTGTAAACAAAGAGTGCCAGGTGTAGTGGCTTTTCATTGGCTGAGTTGTGACAGTCTCCCATTGGCTGAACTTCTTGCTGATCAAGAAGAGGAAGTCTTTGTTCTTCTTGTTGGACTCTGCTATCAACATAGGGCATGAGAGCTCCCCCTGTTGTCCTCCCAACTCCAATTTAATGATGTTCTGCTCATTAATTTGCACATCTTAAATTTATATATATGTATATTTATGACATTTATATGTGTCACATAACATGAAGGAAGCTTGACATTGATTCTTTAGTTTGGCAATGATATTGGATATTGGAAACTAGAATTGTGAGTAGTTTCATTTTGATAAAAATATTCAATAAGAATTAATAAAATTTTCCAAAAATCTTAACAATTTATATTTATTTAAAATTAATTTTTAAATGGATATTTATTAATTATAAATTATATTTTAATTTTATATTTAAAAGAAGAGTTTGGATATTTGATAAGAAATTAAGTTTTAAAAGTACATGAGTATCATTATATTTTTTATATTCATTTTAGTTTACATTTTTATATATAATATTAAAAGTTTATGTATTTCAATAAAATTGCATTTTATTCTTCATCTTTTATATTATCACTGTCAAAAGAATATAAGTATCTAAAAGTATCCATTATAAAACCATGATCAAGCCAGAAAAAACAAACGTTGTAAAACAAGTATGTAGTAATTTATAAATCATGGATGTCTCTGTTTATTATTCATTTAAACATTGTAGTTCCACTAACAGAATATCTATATAGGCACAATAAAAATTAAATTCAATCAGAATTTATATCTTGCATACTTTTCATTTTATATAGCTTTACATATTTTTTTTCATTTTTGTTATGAAAGTATATTGTCTGATGAGCAGATAGAACATATTTTTATTTAAGACTTTGGTGTTTTGATGCATAGCCTGTAAACATTTAAGCATTCTATATGTGAGCCTGTATTTGTACTCTGGCCCTGGGTCTCTCAAATATTAGAAGCAGGCCTGTAAACTGGAATGGTAAAAGAATGTAAACAGATCCATCTTGCCTGATCATGACCTTTAAAGATAGCCAGCAGACCTATACGTAATTGATTTTCTGGCCTCTAAAGGTGAACTATTGGTATTACAGGTAAATTTCCAGGACTTCCTTTGTCCTGTTTTCTGCCTGCTTCATTCAAATTCCCCCTCTCTTTTGTTGTTAACTGTTGGTTCTCTGAATCCAACCAAATTCCCCACCTCTGGCTTATTAATGAACTACTTATGCATTCTCCACTGTGTTTGATCTTTAGTTGTTTGATCTCAGACTATTTGATTCATCTGTTTAGTTGCCAGCTTCCCTGACGGCTTGAGTAGTGTGGTCAGTTATGGCCACTTAGATGCCAGTTCTTATCCTTGGAGACTCAGCTGGAACCTGGCAGAATATCTCAGCTTTCCACTGTAGGTGGAGGGTCAGATGGATTAACACCAATCCATTATTACCTTGGAAACAAGATAAAGGAAATAATTTTACCATAGGAAGGAAGAAGTTTCTTCTTTGTGTATAAAAAATCCACATATGTAAAATACTACCAAAAATTCCGTATATGTCATCCTCACAATTGTGTAGGCCTTCTCTTGGAATCTCATTTCTTTACTCAAATTAAAAGAGGTTTCTATCTCTGAAATAGACACGCTAAATATTATCTGTCACATATATTTCTGTACCCTGTCTTATTAAATTTTAATGTTTGATTGCTCAGTGAGATAACATTGAATAAATCAGTGCAAATAAGTATATCAGCATCTAAAATTCCTTGTCTTGAATATATTACCTGTCACCTCAGCATTACTTTTCCGTACTTTAGAGAAATAACAGATAATTCAATTACCAAAACACACATGAGAAAAACAAGATAGCAATGAAATACTGCGTTTTTGTGAATACTTCTCATTTTGGCTGTTCCAAATGCAATCTCTTCACTATTAACACCCAAATTCCTTTTATGTGCAGTCTTGGTCGGAGTTAGTATCTTACTGGTACCACAGAAGTTCCTGGCTACACAATCCCTGAACCTCCTCCCCTCATGCTACCGAGAGTAAATCAGGCTCCTCTAATGAAATGGGATTAGATGGAGCTTTGATCTTGAGCTAGAGATGCAAGATATGAGGAATAATTTGAGGCAAGATCTGACATGTAGTGGGTGAGCAACAGTATGGCCCTATTGATTTTTTGGCTAGAGACCATCCTGATCGTTTGGTGCTTGTGCTATGCAGTCCTGCATCACTGAACAAAGGGGATGCGTTCTTGGAAATGCATTATTAGGTGATTTTGTTGTTGTGTGAACATCACAGAGTGTACTACACAGACTCGGATGGTATAGCCTCCTACACACCTTGGCTATATGGTATTGTCGATGCAAACAATGCATAATCAATCTATAAATCGAAATCAAGATGAGTTTATTATGAGCAAAGTCTGAGGACTATAGCCCAATGCCTTCCTTCCCCAAGGAAGGAAGAGCTCCAAAGAAGTGGGGTGTACAGAGTGGTTATATACCATCTTGGAACAAAGAGCATACATCACGTATGACAGGAATCTCTCTTTTACTCCTGTCACGAGATGCTGAGCTGGCACAGCAGGTCAGTGGTCAGCAGGTCAGTGGTCACAAGGTGAGCACAGCAGGTTGGTAATTAATCCTTAGTTTCCAGGAAGAGATGCTCACCCTTAAAGAAATGCCCTTATCAGGGAAGCTGCATCCCTATCTTTAAGGGCATCATTTTTGTCTTTGGGACATAGTAAATGTTTAAAGCAGATGTACAATGCATGCTCAACAGGCCATGTTAGGCCCTTTTGAAAAACAAGGTCATGTTGAATTAGTTTTAAACCAAATGGCTCCTCATCTACTCCAATATATCCTATTGCTTTTCATTTATTTATCAGTATTTTTCTTATGGGACCCCAGTTGTATACACAGTCCGCCGTTAACCAAAACATCGTTATGCAGGGCATGACAGTACAAAGAGATGTGTATTTTTAAAATCACCTACCCCTAGTTAGAGACAATTCATTGCAGGAATAGCAACGCATACTGCCAAATTACTCCAGGTACCTAGTGTGTTTTTCCTGCCTCTTTATCTCTAGACTTCCCCTGGATCTGTCTATTCCCTAAGCCTTGTCATATATACCTTATCACTCAGGTTTCCACTTGTCCTGTGGGTACTCAGTGCCATTTTGTCTGAGACAGGATTGGTTTCCTTTGCTTGCAACCGATAGCTCTGATCTATATTACAACACAATGTCTCTGAGAAATAACATTTTTAGAAATTTTTATAATAAACAATTTAAATTGATTCACATTCAAGACTAATCTAGAATAACCACAACATTTATGTAAAAAAAAATGATCTCAAGAAATAATCCCAAAAAATAATGATAGAATGCATTCCTTTGAAGTTTTTCGGTGTGCTTTTTCATCTATTACCTTCTTTGATAATGGCAACAAGCAGGTGACACCAGGACAGAAAATGTTTTCCCAATTTTACACACAGACCCAACGGGATTGAAAACCACAGAGTCTAAAAGGCTTGTTTTGCCGCAACGATAGTTAGACATAGGCCTGGGGCTAGAAACCAGACTCCAAACTCTTGGTCGAGAACTCTTGAAAAGGAAATACAATAGGTTCAATTTTCTACATGCAACCTGAAAAGGCACGAACAACATTATCCCCTACCATCTCTATTAGATGTGGAAGTAAGGTAAGCAGGCTTCCTATATTCTGCAATCATTTTCTAATTGCTTAGAGCTTCTATTCCCCTGGACTAACAAGCACTCTAACCACAACCCAGCAATAATGTTCCCATTATCCAGTTACATTTACTGCATCATTTGTTAGAGAATTTCAAACATCAAGCATTTTATGTATTTACCTATAGAGTCGAAAAGTTGTATTCAAATGAAACTTCAGGCAGAAATTCAACATATAAAGAGAGAAACGTTGATGCTCTTGGGAGACTAGAGAAATCTGATCCCCACACTTATGGCCCCCTGTAACCCAGGGATCCTCAGAAAAGAGTCTAAACACTATTATTCTAGGCCTGCCCCCTGTTTTATAGTGAAAATATCCAGGCACAGATAAATTACATGATTTTTTTCAAGCCCAGCCCCAGATAGAAATTTTATGGAAGATCTGGAGACTGGGCTCCCAGACAAGTGTTTTTTTTCAAATGCAGGGGAACACTTGTATTTCTACCCCATTCTCCAAAACTCTACATCAAAGGAAGACCCTGTTCAGTGTCTGTGAAGATGAGTGTGAATATCCACAGCAGTTACACTAAGCTGTATATTCCTCAATGGCTTGTGTGCTTCTTGAGGGCAGAGCCTGTGCTCACAAACTTGTTTCTATTCCTCGTGCCTAGACAAGCCACATCGCTTATCTCCCAAACAAGAATACTTTTGAGAGTGACAATTTCCCCCTGTACCCTAAAAGGGACCTCAGGGCCCTGAGACCCCCTGCTGCAGACAGGGCTCCAGGAGGTGCTGCCTGGGCCTGTCTCAGGGTGCTCGCTAAGGGAGGAGGGCCCAGAACAATCCCCACTCACTAAAGGGAGTGAGGGTAATGGCAAGCGCACCTGAAGGAGTTTGGGGTACAGCAAGTGTCCCCTGGGTGTGGGGGGCTCTGCCCAAGAACTTGGCCTGGAGACACCAAGAAGGGAGGAAGCAGCGTCCCAGAGAGCTGGCTGCTCTAATGAGAGCCCTGGGCCCCCCTAAAGGCTGCACTCTGGGCCTCTTTTCTCATCTTCAATTGGGATAAAGTCGTCTACACCCCATCCAGGCTCGAAGCAGACAGAGGGTCTTCTCGACACGAAGCTGTGACCCAAAAAAGAAATGATAGTAATAATAATTTATAATTACACCTGGAGAGCAGGCCAGGCAAAGTAAGATATATGATTATCCTCTTCATAATACCTTGTGTTATGTTTTATATGAAAGAAATTACTCTATGAAAAAGGCATTTCACATTCAATAGTCTCTTTCTGGCCCTTAATTATTCAGAATGTCAAAGTAAAATCTACACCACTTAGAGATCTAAACGTTCCTTGCCTCACAAGAAGTGATTCAGGCACCTTCTTGGCAACATGAGCATCTCCTGTCTGTCTGCTTGGAAGGCACACACCTGAACAGACATGGGAAGGGGCTAAAAAGTGAGCTGATTTCATTCTAAAATAAAATTAGCAAATAATATGAAATAAAATCAATGAATAAAACAAATGAAATTAATATCACTGAGTTCAACTTTCTTAGAGAAGTTTCCGTGTTGAAGTCCTGGTTACTTTCCCCACAACACAACTTCTGCTCTGGCCTCACTCATGTGCGGTACATTCTGGAGGATAGTATTGGGCTCCCTCTCAGCCCTTATGAGTGCAATTTTGTGGGACACTTTTATAGACATCCTTGCCCTCTCAATCATCTGTCTGTTCTCCTTAGTTACAAAGCAAATGACATCCTGAGCTGCTAACTCTGAGCCTTGGGTTTGAAATAATCACGTTCCATTGTCATCTAAGTGACTTGGGTTCCCATACTTGCATTTGATACCAATCATTCCAGCTCTGCTTAACACCACAATCAATTTCCAGTTCAGGAGAATGGAGTGATGGTTCACTTGGCCAATGTATACTTCCTTGATTCCTATCTTCCTTATATTGCAAATTTGTTAACAATATTGCAGAGATGGGGGAGTATGGCTAAATGTTCACCTCCTTCACTATTTCTTGGCAATATATAAAACTTACAATCAGAAAATGACCATTAGGCTCTGTATGAGAACATTTTATAAAATAATGCTTAACATGTACAAATTTTGTGCACTTTTGTGTTTATTTATTATATTTCAGAAGGAAGGAAGAAAAAATTAAAAGCTAAAATAGGATGGAATTAATTATCTGTTAGAAAACATTTCCATTCCTTTAAAAAATTCTATTTTCACTTTTTTTGCTTGAAAAATTCCTAACTGGAATCCAAATTATTACTGGGACCCCCGTCAATGGGCCATACTGGGCATGGAGCCCATTCTACTGCCCACCCAGGCAGGGAAGCAAATTTGAAGCCCCATCCAACTGCTGAGTATAACATCCAGTCCCACCCAACCAGGAAGCCTGGCCAGAGAACCTGGCAACCATGGAGCTCATCCTACAGCCCTGCTCAGGGAGCCAAGCCAGCAGCCCTGCCCAACTGCTGGGCATAGCCTCCAGCCCCACATAACCAGGGAGACTAACCGTTGTCTCGGGGTAGCCTCAGAGCCCAGCCTGCTGCACCACCAAGATGCGGAGCCCAGACTACAAGCCCGCCCAGCAGTGGAACCCAGCCTATGGCCCTGCCCAATTGCTAAACACAGCCCGCAGCCTTGCCCAGGCAGGGACCTCAGCCAGTGACCCCACCTACTTGCAGAGCACAGTCTCTAGCCCTACCCAACTTCAGGATACAGCTGCAGGCCAGTGGCATTTTTTATAGAAATAGGAAAAACAATACTAAAAGTCATATGGGACCACAAAGACCCTAAATAGCCAAAGCAATCCTGAAAAAGAAGAACAAAGTGGAAGCATCACACTTCTTGATTTCAAGCTATATTACAAAGCTATAGTAATCAAAATAGTATGGTATTGGCATAAAAAGAGACACATAGACCAATGGAACAGAATTAATAGCCCAGAAATAAGCCCATGCATATATGGTCAATTGATATTTTACCGTGGAGCCAAGAATACTCAATGGAGAAAAGACAATCTCTTCAATAAATGGTGTTGGGAAAACTGGATATTCAAATGCAAAAGAATAAAACTGGACCCCTATTTACACCATACACAAAAATCAACTCAAAATGAATTAAACGCTTAAATGTAAGACCTGAAACCATAAAACTCCTAAAAGAAAACATGGGAAAAAAGCTCCTTGACACTGATCATAGCATTGATTTCTTGGATATGACACCAAAAGCAGAAGCAACAAAAGCAAAAATAAACAAGTGGGACTACATTAAACTACAAAGCTTCTGCACAGCGAAACCAATGATCAACAAAATGAAAAGGCAACTTACAGAACGGGAGAAAATATTTGCAAACCATGTATCTGATAAGGGGGGGAATGCGGGACGGTAGTCAAAGAGTACGAACTTCCAGTTATAAGATGAGTAAGTTCTGGCGATCTAATGCACAACGTGGTGACTATAGTGAACAATACTGTATTGTGTATCTGAAAGCTGCTAAGATAGTATGTCTTAAAAGTTCTACTACACAAAAATTTTAACTATATGAGGTGGTGGATGTGTTAACTAATCTTATTGTGGTAAACCATTTCCATATATATATGGAATATATATATATATATATATCTGTCAGATCATCATGTTTTACACCTTAAACTGACACAATGTTATATGTGAGTTATATCTCAATAAGCTGGGGAAACATAAATATACTCAAAGTGAAGGGAGGGATGTGAGTGGGTGATTCTATATATAACAAAAGAGTCCTCAGTTTTGTCAGATTAGAAGTTATCACCCAAAAGGACTCAATTTTCAAGCCTCAATGGCTCAGAGAATAATATCGTCATTAACAGAAAAAAAAAAAGATAAGAAGACAGGTTTGAGGGGAAAAGAGGTGACAAGTTCAGTCTTAGTCGTGTTGATGATGAGTTCCAAAGAGACATCTAATTGGCAAAATCCAAAAGGCAAGAATGTAGGACCAAGGCTAAATATCAAAATATATAAAGGTTCAGGGAAGGAGGAGTCATCTACGTAGAAGTTTTAGCTGAAACCATGAAAGTGGGGAAGGCTGCTGGAAGGTGAAGGAGTAAGGTCATAGTTTCAAATGAAACAGCCTACAGTCAAGTATATGGGTGTAGCGTTAACATTGTGAAAAAGTGAGAATTTTTTTTCTTCAAAATATGCAAAGCAGAGAAAGAAAGCATAGGTGAAGTCAATAAGAACTCTTGAAGATGAAGAGAGACCTTTTTCTATAAAGAAGAGAGCAGGCTGTAATTAGATACTGAATACTAATGAAAAAGATTCCATTGTGGAGATTCCATTGGAAATCAACAAGAAGTCAATAAGAAGACCATGAAATAGTTATTTATGTTCAATTAAAGATAAAATTTAAATCGTGATAGATACAGCATCTCTATTTTTTTACCTCTAACAGTACTAGAAGCAGAGAAACCAGACAATAGGGGCCCTGGGGAATGGAAACCAGAATGATATATAGTATAAAATACCCAGGAACACGACATCCTAAGGGTGATAGCAAGATCAACGTTGAAGAAGCAGACCATAAAGTCTACGCTGGCGAGTGAGACAGGCAAATTAGAAAGGTACTAAATGGTTGGGAAAAATGGAGAAGTGGAGCTCAGCCCAAAATGAGAGAAGAAAAGTTCAGAAGTAAAGTGGTAAAAGAGGATGAAGGTAAGAAAATTGTGGCCAAAGAGAAAATACTTTAAATTCAATATTTTGGAGGTTGTGCAGCAATTAGTAACGATAAGGCCAAGGCAGTGTAATTTAATAGCTAAAGTAGAGCTGAAACTCAGTGGGAAAAAGAAGATATGTAAATACCCTTTTGGTATGCTCATTTACACTGCCTAATGGTATGTTATACGTCTCAAAGTACTCAATAAACAGCAATGGAAAAGAAAAAAAAAAATGCACTCTAGCTCTCCAGAGGACCATAGAACCAAATGCCGTTCAGCAACTTTTGATAAATGCATATAGAGCACACTGGAGGATGGCTCCTCAATTCCACAGGGTATTGTTCAAGAGCTGGTGCCGTGTCTCAGCCTTCAATAGGCCGTTCCACCACTTTATTAGACTGGCAGCTTCTGAGCAATGGAGTCTATGATAAACCAACGAATCTCATCATCATATTGTTATCACACTTCTTTGCTATAAAATTGGCCCCTTGATAAAGATAATGTTGCATAGAATAACATGAAAATGAGTAAGGTATTTTGAAATCCATCACTGACAGAGAAAGCAAGCCAAAATTCAAAATATGGATTGTATGGGAAAGAAGGTTTCCCTCTACCCCTCTAGTCTCTTGGCTGAGACTCCCCCGCATTAAAAGACAGATAAACAGGAGAAAAAACAAACAGAAGTTTAAAAACATATATACCTCCTGTATAGATGGGAGATACCCAAGAAAACTGAGTAACTCTACCAAATGTCCCAAGCCATCACCTTAAATAACATCTCCAGCTAAACACAAAAGATGTTGAAGGGTGGGGAACCAGTTATGGGAGGCTATCGGGAAAAGCACAGTAAACAAGCATTAAGTTGTTACGCAGATTTAGGTCATTGCCTTCTCCATTGATAAGAGTTTTTAGAGTTTTAGTCATGCTTCTCTTCCTGCTACAGAGATGGAGACATGCTTAAAAATTGAGATTTCTTCTATGAAGGTAAATGTCTCTTACAAAACGGTAACTTCTGCTCCATTTTCAGAGCTTTTTCTATGTCTGCTGTTTCTTGAAATAATCAGTCTAGGGGCTGGCCCCGTGGCGTAGCGGTTAAGTGTACGCACTCTGCTTTGGTGGCCCGTGGTTCGCAGGTTTGGATCCCAGGCGCGCACCGACGCACCGCTTGTCAAGCTTTGCTGTGGTGGTGTCCCATATAAAGTAGAGGAATGGGGGTAGGATGTTAGCCCAGGGCCAGTCTTCCTCAGCAAAAAGAGGAGGATTGGCATCAGATGTTAGTTCAGGGCTAGTATTCCTTACAAAAAAAACAAATCAGTCTAAAATAATCCTTATGTAACCGCAGGCACTCCAGGACCCATTCAACTGACCCCATCTTATCAACAGAGTAATTAAGAGTTGTCTTTTAGGAACTGAGAATCCTCTCTTGTCCAGTTCAGGCTGGTTGAGGCCACCAACCCAACATCCGAGCCTGCACAAACGCTCAAGAAGTGAACTTTTTGACGTCAAGGAGCTAAAAACTCCAACCTCAGATCATATTAACAGCACCATTTTATGAACATGCATCCTACGAGGAATTATGAAGCTTGACTACGCTTGCACAAATCATCAATTGCCTCACTTCTCTTTACCTTCAATCACCTAACTCCACACTTCAGACTGCCCTGCCCTTCATCGCATAAATTATGCCCCAAGCCCTGGATCTGGGAGATAGATCTGAGGCCATATCCCCCTGTATCCTTACAGATCTGTCTAGCAATAAAGCTGTTTTCTTTTCCCAAAAGCAGATGTCATAATAATTGGCTTTTTTTTTACATGCATTGGGCAAGGGAACCCCAATTTTGTGCAGTAACACTTATGCCAAAAAGACATATCTAGGGGTAGCAAATTCCTCTCCTCTTCAGTATTATTCTATGAAGGCCAAATTGCTGCCACTTCCAAGGTGATCCATTAGGTAGCTGGCATGTCATCCTTAGAAATGATGTCATATCAAGGATTTGGTACACTGACAGGTGAGGTACTCAGTGGATGCAATGTCCAGATTATCCTCATCGGGAAGGAACTCTTATTCCTAGACCCAGGCATAACATATGTCCCTATTTTAATGGCCACTCTGGTCATGTTTGGTCATGGGCCAACTGGGAAAACACTGAAGTGGTCAAAGGCATAGGCTAGCTGATTTCCATAGGATGGGTTATCCTACCCAATTGTACTTGAAGTCTCCTTCAAGGTGGATGCTCTCCACTAAACATTAATGAGAGAGACAATAATTCACACATTTCGTACTCCTCCTGTAGATCCATCCATATACCTCTCCCTAGGCCCCTTTATCATGTTCCTCCAGGATCCCTGATCCATCAGCTAATCAATTGCTCCTGCCCAGGATCTAGTGTTTATCCATACCTCAGGCCATATGTCTCTCCATATAAAGTAGTTGACCAACTCTACTATTTGAAGCTCTAACCACAGAAAGGATTTCACTTCCTGAGGAAGGCTGTAATGAAACAACAGTAAATATCTTTCTAACACAAACAAATAACACGAACCCATTTGTGAAAGCACCCTGAGTCCTTTCTTTCTCCATCATTTGGATGTAGGGAATCCCTCATGAGGCCCTAAGTGTGAGTTGAGAGGATGACATCATGCAGCAGAAAGTAGTAACCTGGGAGTCTAGACTGTTTGTACATGTCATTTGCTCATGCCTACTGTACCTGCTTTAGTTTAATGTCAAATGTAACACTTTCATTGCACAATAAATTTCTGATCTCACCCAACTTATCTGATGATACCTACCTGATGATGGGCAGCTTATGTCACCTAATCATTTGGAGTTCTGTGGTCAGTCACTTAATTTCCACTAGAGTCTAAAAGAAAGCCAAGAGATATATTTTCTAAAGGACCATAGTTCCCCGATGAAGAGGAGCTGGTTTTACTCGAGTCCTAGGTGTCTGTGCTGTGACTGTCATACTGAAGCTTGCCAGAAACTCCATACATCATTATATACCACAAATACCATCAGCTTGCTAGATCATAGAGTCCAAGTAGCATAGATGACTACACTGAAGCCTAGACTGGCTGTGAAGCCTTCTCATACTCAAGGTCCTCAAAACGGTCAGCTTTTCCTGTCACCAATAAATGGACCCTGTCAATATTTCCAAGTGTAGTATATTTTACTTCCAAATTCCAGGAGCTTTTGCCATATTCATAGTGATACCAATAATTGTAAGAGTTGTGGGTGCAACAACTTGTCCTCTACCTTGAAAGAGATGTCTTGATATGCTTCAGACCACTGGACTTCTATAAACATCAGCAAAGTAGCAGGACCCTGGATATTCATCGGTGAGTAGTGACTTATGTAATTCCTTTCTTTATTAAACAGGGGAAGGAGGACATCAGTGTTATAAAAATTCCCTGTTACTTGATCTTCATTTATTTCCTATGAACAGGCTCTCTAAATGGTGCCTTTACCATTTAGAGAAGAAATGAATGAAATGGCAGGATTTAAAGATAGCATGTAGTAGGTAGATAATGATGTGTAATGATAGGTAATACCTATCATGGTATTTTAAAGTACCACATGGTAAGTAGACCTAACTACCTAACTGAGGACAGTTACCATCACTAACCTTTACTATGTAATCAAATAATGCAATATAAATGTAATAATTTTCCCATTGATTTTGAAGGGGTTATAAAGTGCTCTTCAAAATATCTTTGCTGAATAAGCAGAATTTTAAAAGTTATAAATCGACTTCCTCCCAAACTGAACTTTCCTTGCTATCTGCAATAAAAGGGCTTACATGAATATCCACTTCCTGGAAGAAATGAGCAAATTAGCAGTTGGAGAAGAGGCCCATTGTAAAACAATAAATGTGGTTATCATGAAATCTTCCTTTGCATCTCACCCAGACACAAGATATAAAACACAGATATTTCTCTTACTAACTTCATATCTGCCACTTGAAATATCAAAAGAAAATGAGTTGTCTGATCTTGTTATTATTAATCACTCATATCAGATGAAGTTTTTGGTTGCAAGAAATGAAACCAACCATGACCGATTTAAGCACAAAAATATTTTATTTAAAGGATATTAAATAGTTCACAAAATCTTAATGAGGGAGTGTTGGGAGGGAGTGGAGGGAAAGGGAAAAGGGAAGGCAGAGAAACAGATTTGGGGATAAAGAGCTAAGAAAAATTCTCCAAAACTCCATTGCATCTTGGGAAAAAGATCCTAAAATTTGTACTGCCCATTCAGTCAACGTTGGACAGAATAGAAGCTCCCACAGGAACTGCTGCCATACTGCCTCTCAAAACCTGTTGTAACTTCTGCTACCCATCTCCAGGATATATCCCACGGGTTCTGCTTCTTTGCATCACTACCTTCTCAGTCAAAGCCTAATGTGGGTGCATGAATATGCAGAACTCAAAGAAAGTGAAGAATGAGTGTCTGGTATTTTATGCTTCTATATTAGGGTGGCTCTGTGCCTAAGTGGAAGATTACTCAAACATAGAAAGGGAATTCAGAGACTGGGAAACCAGAAAGAATGACAAATGTTCACTACAATCTCAGAATATCGGGAGTATTTATTCATGAGGCCTGAAGTTAAGATCCTTCCTTAAATCTTTTTGTATTAAAACTCTTTAGTTGAATGAAAGGACTACGGTATTAGTAAATTTTTTTCCATCCTTATTTTTGTCAATATTAATGTTTTCTTTACTTTGAGGACTACATATGCTGGATTAATTATTTTGTGTGTGAGAAAGATTCGTCCTGAGCTAACATCCATTGCCAATCTTCCCCTTTTTTTTTTTTTCTTGAGGAATATGAGCCCTGAGCTAACGTCTATGCCAGTCTTCCAGTATGCCAGTATTTTGTATGTGGGTCACTGCCACAGCATGGCTGATGAGCGGTGTAAGTCTGTGCCGGGGATCCGCACCCATGAACCTGGGCCACCGAAGCAGAGCATGCTGAACTTAACCACTACCCCACCGGGCCAGCCCCTGGATTAATTTTTAATCCAATCTGAAATTCTTTTTGGTTTATTTTACCTCTTAGAATTGTTATAATAACTATTATAATTGTACTTATTTATACATCTTAATTCATATTTTCTATTTGTCATACTTATTTGGCATGTACTTTTCTCCTTTTTTCTTTCTATTGGAGATTTTTCCTCTATGGATTTATATTTAATACATTCTGTTCCATTTTTGGTAACTTATTCAATCCTACAGTTATATTCTTATTCACATCTCAATATATTATACAAATCAATATTTGTATCATTGCCTGGATTAAGACAAGTATCTTAGCATGTTCTCACCTCATTTTATTTTCTTGGTGTTACTTCTACTTCCCACTACCATATAACCCCTGTGCTGTCCAAAATAGTAGCCACTAGCCACACATGAATATTTAAATTCTTTAATTAAAGAAATTTTTCATTTTAATTTTTCAGTTGTACTAGCCACATTTCAAGTGATCGATAGTGCCACATTACTAGTTCTTCCACATTGGGCAATACAGATATAGAATATTTCTATCATCACAGAGAGGTTGATTGCACAACACTGGACTAAAATTTAATTCTAGATGATTATTGACACACATTTTTATGTTTGATCCTTACTTATGTAGACAATAATAAAATTTACTAATGTATTAGTAAATGTATTTCTCCTATATCCCTCATTGTTCTCGAATTAATTTCTTCTCCTGCTGTATACTTTTTCAAAGAATATTTTCCAAGAGGAAGCTTGTATGTTCAATCTTATAAACTCTTTGTTCTTGGTAATATCTTTAGTTTGTACTTGTCTGTGAATATTAGTTTAACCTGATATAAAATTCTAGGCTTAACATTCTTTTCATTCATCATTTTGAAAATAATTTTCCATTGTCTTCTTAAATCCAGTGATTCTATTGAGAAATTTAGTGACAATCTCAGTGGTAAACTGAAATACTGGCTCCAATATTTCTCTTTTCTTTCTGTGCACATCCTTTGCATGTAACTTTACAGTTCCTCATAAAAGGCATAGTGGACTCTCCAATCCCTCGAATTTGGATTTGGCCATATGACTAATTCTAGTCAACAGAGTGTGGTTGAAATGATAGGATTCCAGTTCTGAAACTAGGATTTAAGAGACTTCCTGGGTTTCCACTTTCCCTTTTGCGTCTCTACCATCCCCATATAAAGAGGTTTTTCTCATTGCAGCTGCCCCCTCAGCCTAGACTACAAAATGAACAAACACAAAGCAGATCTATTGGGAACTTTGTTAAAATTATATTTCCATACTCAATATTTCCAATTACTTCTTATTCATACTAACACTCATCTCTTTGAGGATTACTTGATTATCAGATGTCATGACTCTTAATGCCTCTCAAGAAAAAAAAGTCTATGTTTTAGTTTGTCCTCTAAGTGAGTTTTGGGAGGAAGTGGACTCAAGGGAAAATCATGCATTCTAGTGTTGCATTCCGAGTTACCTACTGCTTCTTCCTCCACTTGAGGCATCCCCTAACTCACAAAATATGACCAAGTACCTCACACTAGGCATTGCTCTTCTCTGGGGAGCTGTCATGTTTCTTTGTTATTATCTAGCTAAGTGATATGGATGTAGGGGAAGCTCCAGGCTCTGCTGACCAACCTGAGATCACTGTAATGATTGACTCACCCAAGTCTTGGGCTATACTGATATATCTATCTACCATTGCTAACCCTGGTCTGGGTCAATGGCTTTCCTGATCCTTAGGAGTGATGGAGCAGGCAGTAGTCTGTATTTATACCCATAGAGCTATGGGTATAAAGAGAAAGTTTTTCCCCATCCTAACTATGTGGCCTCCCTATAGGCTCCCTAACCCCCATCACCTCATCATATACACACTCTGGGGCCCAACACCTTCAGTTTCCCAACGATTTCTTACTTTTTTTATGTTACTTGCTGAGATTGATTCTAAGATCTACCTGCCTGTTTCTTGTGAGGTATGTCCGAAATCTATTTTGAAGGAGGAACCAGAATCCTCTGTAGTTCATCATCATGTGTCTCAAATCTTTTTATAAACAATACAATCCTCAGAAGTATTATGAGAAAGGTCATTGCCTGGTATCACAAGAGCAATGCCAAATCATGCCTTCAGATTAATTCTTCAGCACATGAATTTGAAGTAAAACCATCTAGAAGAAACTCCTGTAGACTTTACTTTGTTAATTTGAAAAGTAAATGCCAAACACCCCTTTGTCATGTCTTTGGATGGTCCTTTCCTGAAACCAAGCCTATCTGAATAGCTGACATCTCCTTGGTTATGTTCTATAACATCTTCTCTTTTTATTCTTTCATTGCTTTATCTCAATCAGACACCATTCTAATTTTAAAATTTGCTTATTGCCTGTCTCTCTCCATTAGACTGTAAACTCCCTGAGGGCCCAAATCACTCTGTACTTTACCCACAATGAGCAGGAAATCTCTCCTGCATAGTAGATACTTAATAAGTATTTGTTAAATGGATGTACAACTCTTCTTCAGGAATTTAGTAATCTTATAGAGTTACTGGATTTCACATAAGACATATATAAAAAGCCATTGCTGGAGCTTTTTTGTCCCTTTCTTGGTGTTCAGATTAAACTCCTGTATTAGTCTGCTACGGCAATAGTAAGAAAGTACCACAAACTGAGTGGCTTAAACAACAGAAATTTACTGTCTCACAGTTCTGGAAGCTAGATGTCCTAAATCAAGGTGTTGGAAGGGTTGGTTCTTTCTGAGGGCAATCTGTGAAGGAAAGATCTGTTCTAGGTCTCTCTTCTTGGCTACAAGGAAGGCCATCTTCATGTTCACATCACATTTCTCTTTGTATGCATGTCTCCGTGTCCAAATTCACCCTTTTTATAAACCAGACATATTGGATTAGGGCTAGCCCTAATGATCTCATTTTAGCTTGATTATCTCTGTAAAGACCCTATCTCTGCATAAGGTCACATTTTGATGTACTGGGGGTTAGATATTCCATGCACGAATTTTGAGGGGACACATCTCAACCCATAACTACTTACATTTCTATCATAGAACTTCTCTTATTGTGTTATAATAGTTTGACTTTCTTCATAATTAGACTTTGAGTTGATTCGAACACATCGTAGTCACTCAGTAAATGTCGAGAGTAGGAGCGAATGTATTCTCTGAAGAATGATTACAGATCCTAACACCCAACTTTTGCCTTTCCCATAGTGCTTCTTAAAAGTGAGTGGAGAGCCTCAAACCTCCATCCAAGCCTAGGCACCCTTTTTCTGGGCTTTTCCTGCCTTTTACCATGTTGTAGTAAATTTATGAATGTGTGCATCTGAGGTCCCTGTTAGCATTCCAAGAGCAGGGCCTTGAGTTAATACTGATCTTTATACTCCCAGTATTTAGTGCCATGCTTGGAACACAATAAATCTTCAATGTTTATTGAACTAAGGGAAAACAGCAGAACTATGATCCAGACCAAAGAAGTAAAGACAAAAATCATTTCCACATGGATATCTTAGGAGAGGCTGGAGCCTCCTTAACACCAGGACACATGGATCTTTCTCTTGTCCATTTTTGGAAAACTGAGGTCAGCCTAGTCTTCAGACCACAGCTGCCTCCTCTCACTGTGTCCCCTGAGAAGTGGAAACCAAGTTACATTCAAAGCAAAGTGAACTACTTCAAGGTCTTGTCCTTGTTGTCAGTTCCTAGGAAAGGAGACAGTGTCATATTTCATTGTCTTTATTTTTTTCACAACGACAATAAAAAATAACTCTCTTACCTTAGGACAGTGATATTCAGATCCTAAGGCTGTAGTGGCACAGGATTTTGTAGGAAGATGCATTTTTAAGAGAGTTTGGCAACCTAGGAAAGTGCTGCAGTCCACAGTTCTAATGCCATCTTGGCATTGTCTGAATTCCCACTCCAGATGTTCTACTAGAGGGGATGAGTGTGAGGGTGTCTTCCTGCTGTGGACATTTTTTTCCTTGGAAATTCAGCAAATACCATAGCAGTGTGTAGTTTGTCCTCATCTCTGGAGAAATATGCTAAAAGGAATGCTTCACTTGGCACAAATTCAAGGACATGCATTTTACTAGGAAAAATCATGCATCATCATAAACGGAAATGTTACATTTTGCTTAACATCGTCCACTTGCCTTAAGATATATTTTCATTTTAGAGTCCTTCTGTGGAGGCTGCAGTCTTGGGAGAGTAAATGAACAAAGAGATAAGAGTATAGATACATGCCAAGCAGTAAAATGTTACTTAAATAAGACAGTGCAATCTATAGAAGCTAAAGTGGTTTGGGCATTCCCCCTATCTATCTGTGGAATGAATAAAGAGTGTGCTGAATCCTGAGCAATCTTTCACTTTGTTATTGAATGGTAGAGTTTTGTTCTTCTTTTTTCATTTCAGTAACATTTAACAACCTAAATGACATTAAAATTGTTCCCTTCAAAATTTCTATGGTGCCATCCTTGATGTTGTGCTGTAGGATCTCCTTATACATGAATCTGTAATTTAAAAATAAAAATCTCCTTTCAACACGTTGATATCTAAGTCCTGATGGAGACAGTTCCATCAAGTCTTGCCTGACTTTGAATTTGGTTCTCTAGGAGGTCCCAGGAGATTTTGCCCCAAGACATTCTCTCCTGATGTGTCTCTATAATTTAGAATTGAGTTTATACATGCTCGTATTCATATTTGAGGCAACGAATAACTCAGTAATGTTTTTATTGATCTCGCTTCAAAAAATGAGAGCTTAATTGGTAGGAAGAGATTGGTTCTGTCTGGGTGTATTTGATAAGGTAGACCCTTAGGGGAGATCATTAAGGCCTAACTGGGAAAAGGAATTGGTTTTGGTGCTATCCCCTCAAGCTGTCTCTGCTTATCTTATCATGAGGGCTTGGCGGTTAGGCAGAAGGCAGACCTGGATTTCATGGAATCACTTGAGGGCTGGGTGACAAATGAGACGCTGTTGCTAAGGAGCAATTGCAATTTATGCTAACTAAATCAGAGTTGATATAAGTGAAAAAAAAAACAGGAGAGAAAATTCTATTTGTGCATTTTTCTTTTCTCTCTCTCATGCTTTTAGCATTAGGCCCTCTGTGTTTCTGATCATAGCACTATTATTTTTACCTGTTGTTTACCCAGACCTGTTTTTTTTTTTTCTCCCTGTCTTATGTACTTCAGCCCTGTCTGATACACTCCCTGTCTCATATACTTCTTATATACTTCAGCTTTTCATTCTAGCTACTCTATCACCTTCTCTCTCTACCAACAAAATCACCATCTCTCAATTTGTCCTGGGTAAATTGCTGGTTATTCACTTAATAAGAAATCTAAGACTGTGTGGGAGATCAAGATTTGGCCATCCTAAAGTATATCTCTTTACCTTGATTGTTTTCTCTGAGGGACATTTGACCTCCCCCACTAACTGCCTAAAGAATTTGACATGGTGGCTCCTTCCTGGAACAGATCTTCTATCATGATGGCTGTAAAGATAACGTAGGATAAATGTTACAATAGGAAAGGCACCAAAAGCCCATCTTATAGGAAGTTCTGTCTCTCTGGCCACATTCTCTGGATGGCCTTGCAAGGAGTTGCCAGACAAACATTTACATTTATAAGGGAAATCTCCATTTGTAAAGGTATCTCCCTCTCTGTTTTGGGAAGGGAGGGGGATGGCCTCATTTCTAGAGGCTTATCAATGTGGAAGTTGAGGCCTTAAATCTGCATAATAACCTTACTCTTGTTTACTGTGCTTTAGTGGTAATCTCCTGTAACTGACTCCCCTCCACCCCCAAAATCCTCCTTTGTCATTGGCTGAACATGGTATTTAAGATGAGAATTTCTGCTATTGTGTTGAGAAACACAGTGTCCCTGCTTTCTCCCATGTATACATGTTATTAAACTTGGTATTATTTTCTCCTGCTAACCTGTCTTGTTAATTATTTGGCCAGCCATAAGAACCTTAAGGAAAAGGGCAGAGGGAGATTCTCCCTCTTCCCCCTACAACTGTAAAAAATATTTCACCAAATATCAAGGGTTCAAGGTGTTAAGAGTATGGTGGTCTCCTTCAGGGCAGCATGCCAGGGAGGAAGTCTGGACAGGATCCCAGAAACTGAAATGTCTGGTATCATTTCTGCTCACAGTGTAACCCACCTGTGCAGGATTCTACGTAGTAGAATCAACAGAAACTTCTGAAATATGCCAAGTTATGCAACATCCTGAAAATAATACAGTGTCTACTGCTCAATAATTATTTGTTGACAATAAATGAATAGGAAATCAATCTTTGCTCTTTAGACAGTATAACATAATATGGGTCTTTTATGCAGTTCAAGAATGGGTAAGATGAATCATAAGTTTATGAAAGCCTCAATAGTTAGAGAAAATACACATGTCCAACCACAACCCCCCCACACATACACACAAACCCTATATCACATTAAAAGAGGGTTTTATATTTTTTCTCTCCTGTTTCTACAATGAATAATGTTGGATCTTTGATTAAACTAAGTATTAAAGGATGAATTCTTTGTTGAATTTTGACATGTTTTAAAATTCTTTCCACGATACGGAATAAAGCCTGGGTCAATTTCCCTAATTTTTTATCTGTCCCTTAAATAACATTTTAAATGTTTGCCATGTATTTGTAGTAACAGATAAGATAATAAAAAAAATGAATTCCTACTTTTATTACTATTTACTTTTCTACTTCTAAGCCAGGAGACCGGAGTGACACAAATAAAGCTGTTTATTGATGATGACAAGGCCATATTAGTTCTGTTCTCTCTTCCACTGTGTGGATAGATACCTTTGTCTTTCCAATCAACGATTCTGATTCCTGAGCACAGTTAATAAGAGCTGCTGATATGGCTGCCCTTCCTTGAGCCAGGAGGGCCTGGGATGGGCTCATTCCCTATCCCGTTAAAATCATTTTTGTATTTTTTGCATGTCCTCTCTCCTATAGGACTCAGGATGTACAAGCCTGGCCTGGCTGCCTGAGGCGGGACAGATCAACCACTGAGATATAGTCTGACTCCCTTTAATTTCAGGGTGAGTAACCACGATGTAGAGGCATCACATCTCAGGGAAAAAGAGCATTTTTGTGCTGTCTTTCCGCTGTTCTGAGAGGTAATCTCACATTTTATTTGCCAGACTTTTGGCTTTGCATTTGACTCTGAGCTGTCCTGGAAGTATGTGGGATGTGTATGAAATGCCCGATATGTTTGTAATTTGCATTTCCCAACTCTATTTGGAAATCAATGCAAGAGTCGAGAAGAAAGTAAAGGCAACTATCATGTTGCCAAATGTGTAATTATTCTTTTCCATAGTCCTTTTGTTCCTAGGAAATGATTGCTTTCGTATCAAGTGATGAGATGTATTTACGGGAAAACAAGAACTGTCTTTGCTGTGGCTTATTTCCCAGGGTACGTGTAACCAATGATTCCTGTCATTGTCAACCCTTTGCCACTGTTTGCTATTCCCAAAAAACTCAGGACCTTAAATTTCATTTTTGTGAGATGCTCTAGTATTTCCAGCTGTGCAAAAAATTTTGCGATCATTTCTTAGGGCCCTCCATACCTGGCTTCACACTGTGGTTTCAAGCCACTTCTCTCACTTCTATTTATTCTCTGACTTATATTATCCCTTGACTGGTTTTCTATACTTGCCATCAATTGTCCTGAATTATGCTGTTTTCAACCTGAAAAATCGTTCTTTAGTTCTTGCCCTCATTCAAATTCTTTCCATTCTTCAACACCCAGATCAATTCTTTTCTATTCTTAGAAGCCTTGCCTTAGACTTCTACTCACACTGACCCTTCTCTGAATTTATGTGTGTAATTTTGTCTCATCATCTAGATGGCTAATCACTGAAGAGCAATAGTTATCTCATACTTTTCTCGTATTCCTCATGATATCCTGCACAATGCTGGGCACAACACAGACATTCATACTCTAGTATTCACACATTGGTTTAAAACCATATTTAAGCCATCAAGCCATTTATGTTGTGTATAAGCCCCCAACTTAATGTTGCTCTCTACTGGGTACTATAATGACGTGAGAAATGGGCACCTCTTCCCTTCCCGTCGTACGGGCATTTATGCTCTAAGGTATAACTCTCGTCTTTGTCATTACTATTTCATGTATTGAGTGCCTATTATATGAGCTAACCTCTACATATATCATCTCATTTGATCCTTACGACAGTCTAGCAAAGGATGTATTCATATTGCCATCTTGATGGTGAAGACATTGAGGCTCAGAGGCAGTAAATGATACACCTGAACTGGAATCCAGGTCATCCTTCTCTTAAACAAAACAGAGGAATGTGTTCTTTCTTTTTCTTGTCTCGTTTTGTTGTGTTTTAGAGTAGGAGTGAGGAGTCCCACTTGCCATTCTTTGTGTGTGTGCTCTTTCCCTCTCTCCCAGGTACCCGCAGCCCTCAGCCGACCCCAGGCTGCCCGGGGGCCTTCTCTTCAGCGCTTGCAAAGGGTCGTCCCACCCTTAGGGAAAATTGTCCCTTCTTCTTCTCTTTCTGATTATAATTGTTTCTCCTGTTGCTCTCAGTATCTTCCGAGGTGACAGGCCTGCTCATATCTGCTAGATTGATTTTCATGCTGTATTAATAGATAATTGTGACTAAATTTTTCTCATTCTTTCCAGAAAAATTTGTGTGCCTAAAGTGAGTTCCGAGAATCATAACCTTTTATCCCAAACTAATAAAGTTCTAATAATGAGAATATCATGGTTAAAGAAAGATTTAGAAGCCCGAAGCCTTTCCACAGAGCCCCTCAAATCACATTCTATAAGCAACTGCTTATACAGAAGGTTGAGGAACATTGGACTCTAACTCTCATTTCTTTTCCTTGGAGCAAAATAAGGTGGTAAGAAAGTGTGTAAACACTAGCTCCCTTACTTACAACCTTCTTTGTATTATTTTGCTCATTTTAGGTACCTGAAATTTTGACATCCATTCCCAGTATCTTATATGGCCAATGAACAGACTTGATCTCAGGAACGAAACCTCCATGAGAACAGGGAATTCATCTCATGGGCACTGCTGTAGAACCAAGGCTTAGAGCAGATCCTGACAGAGTAAGCTTCCAAGAAATACTTATTGAATTTATTAATGAATTTATCATATATAAAACCAATTATTCCTAAGAATAATCACAAAAACTAACATTTATTGAACTAACTATATGTCAGACGTTCTTATAAGCACTTTGTGCACATTAATTTAATACTCAGAACAACCGTTCTGACACCTATTATACAGATGAAGAAATTGAGGCATCGAGAAATTATAGAGTTTACCTAGTCAAGCAGCTAGTTAGTTTTGGATCTGGGATGTGAAATCACACAAACTAGATCCAGAGGATACTAAACTGAACTGCTAAGAAAAGTTGTTCAGAAATCAAATCCTCCAGAAATCTTGCCCCAGCTACCACCCCTGGAACAGGCTGGGTAAAATGTTCCACTGGGGATCGCTGTATATCCTGTGCTTTATATATATCACACTGTATTATAGTAATTTGTTTATGTTTGTCTTTGCCATCCTTAATTGAAAAGAGTGAGCTTAAAAAGAATGTGTAAGAAAATTGAAGCAAAATATATAATTAAAAATCAATTTGGGTTAAGGTCAGAATAACTGGGCGTTTTATATCTAGAAAACTATTTTGATTATCACATCAAAAGATATAGCTCAGTGCTGATTAGAATAACAAGCAAAAATAAACACTGTATCAGACTCCAGAGCCCAATGATTCTCATCTTATGTTAATTTCTGTGATTTGAATTTGCTGAGCAATAGCATCTGATTTTCTTTGTACCTCCAATTTTAGTTTGTACAGTGCTATCTAGGTCAAATTATACATCGTTTGCCACAGATATAATTTAATTAGCTCTCTATTCTGCTATCCTGCATTAGGTGCTCATTCTCCCTCATGTTTATTTGATAAGTTTGGACATCTTTGTCTTTGAGAAATATGTTCTCTGAGTTAGCGTTATGGAAATGCAGAGAGTGACGCTGCCCTCTTTATTGGGTCAGGTCAGAGATTGAAAGGTCTCAGATGGCTGCAGGATCTTGCAGCCTGCAGGTCTGTTGCTAGGAGACCGTATTGATCTTTTCCAGCCTCTTTGCAGATTACCTCCTCTACTTCCCAGTGATTGATTGCCATCACTTACAGCATTAGGTAGTTAGAAGCTTTGCCTTGTCTCCAATATTTATAAAGTTAAAAAATCAAATCATTTAAACTTAAAATGCTTTATTTTTTTACACTTATAGCAGCCTATCACTAGGAATTCATGCTCATTTACTGTGCCCAATTGTGAATATGGTTAAACATATATATTTTCCTGCTTTCATATAAGTACAATATGATTATCAAAACCAATTTGTTTGTATTAACCAAAGTTAATTTGCTTCTTACTGATCAAAACCATCTTGTTCCATGCTTGCCTTGCCCACCTCTTTGTCTTAGGCACAAAGTTCCAACCAGAATGGCCTTTCTCAAGATGACTCTATTTCAAACATTAAAGCCTTCCCCTTATGAATAATAACACAAGACTTAATCGTACCTCAGTGCTTTGATGTCTGGCCCCTAAAGGTCAAATTAGACAGTGCAGTCAATAACTGGACAGCTAGTCCAATGAGAGCACTGACTTTATTCCCACCCCCCCCATCCACCACCCACCCCCGTCTCATGGTCACGATGGAGGAGTTCACTCAATTAGACTGCCGCTCCCCGTCAGTCAGGGTGGAAGCCTACACCCAAGTCAGGTTTGCTGATTAGAGCTCTCAATGATTAAATGCCTGGCATAAATGTAGTTCTGTCTAATGTTTTAGGGTAGGTTAAAAGAATCATATGAGGATGGTCTCCAAGTGGACAGCTTTTTACTAGATCTGTGAAAGATTCCACTTAAATGGATACCACATTTTGCCTAGCCTGCCTTGTCTGAGAGAGGGCCTTTAAGACTCTAGTATCCTATAAACCTTGCGTTCTCTGAGGTATCTTGGAGAAATGGAGATGTGATGGGAGTTTTCTTAAAAATAATGGTAATAGATACTAGGTGCTGATTTTGTGCCAAACATTGACCTCAGTGATAGATAATTACAGAGAGAGAGACTACTTTCCTTATCCATCATAACAATCTTATTAGGTAGGCATTATTATCTTAAATAAGATGGATATATTGAGGTACAGACGTTTCAAATGGTTTGCTAAGGTCTACACAGCCAGGAAGGGATGAGGCCAGGATCAAGCCCAGGCAGTTTGAAGGCAGAGCCAGAACTCTAAGCCACCACTATCCCTCTGCACCTGCAGGAATGGTGACTCATGTCTGTCTGGTCCTGATCCAAGAGCATAAAATCTGTTTAGCAAAGTCTCTGTGTAATCATCAGAGAACCCCAAAGACTCTCATCACTACACTCACCTCATCATCGGCCCCTTGATGCTTTGCTGACAGCAGCCTCCAACAAATATTTTGCTAACCCAAACACAGGTCTGAGGACTGAATTGGGGCAACAGCGCTTCTCCCCAACAGGCCTCCCCAGGGAGCAGCAGGAACAGGTTCCCAAATCACTACAGTATAGAAGGATTGTCATTCCCTCCCCTGGGTGAACAATGACTGTGTTCCTACGTTTCCACATTCCCATTAATTTATACATTTTAATTCAGTTAGAGTCACCTCACCTTCCTAAGTGCCCCTTAATCTTGTCCCATGAAAAATATAGAGATGAATAACATCTGCAGAGCACTGAGAGAGACGCTGGGAATTAGATAGCACCCATTGTTGGAGATTGGGCCACAAAGAGTGCATCCTAAGGCTTTCATTCACTTCCCAATTCTGTCAATGTCATTTTTACTCCATAAGAGCTAATTTACATGTGCCTGAAGCCAATGATTTTACACTTCTTCAGGCTTCCGAGAATATTGAGTCACTGAAACATGTGGAATATAAGCAACTTTAAATATTTTAGGATTCCTCTTAGAGAATTTTGAGTTTGGTCAGTAAATAAATAAAACTCTAGAAAACAGATAGGCATAACGTAGTAAAAGGGACAGTGTGGATATCTCACTGGATATATTACTAAATTATAGTAATGTAGTCAGCACATATTGATGGCTTATTCTATGCCAGGCAGTGTTCTAAGCACTTTACATGGACTATCGCTTTTAATATCCACAACCATCCTATGAGGCCGGTACAATTAGTATCTTCTTTCAACAGAAGAGAAAACAAGCACAGAGAGGTTAAGCAACTTGCCACGGGACACACAGTAATTAATTGCCAGAGAAAAGATTTAATGCTAGGCAATTAGGCTAAAAAGCCCATATTTTTAAGTAGAGTGTTTATATTCATTTTAATTATTAGAGAACATTTTTTCACTAAGTTAATCTATCACAGCATAATTTTCATTGTAATATGATTTTGTGAGTTAGAGTTAATGATTTATTAATGTAATGTCTTAATTGGAATTTTTCTATTGACTCAATTTTTATTAAAAACAGAATTTTCCTCATATTTGACCACAGAGAATTAATTTCCATGGCAAAATTTGAGTTAAATTTACATAGTATCTATTGTGAAAAATTTTATTGTATCTCACAGTTACTCCAGAGTCACTATAATACAACCAGATCTGAAACGTGCTTGAGCAGAGCATGTTTCTGCCTGTTTAGCACCAAAATCTTGAAATGTATATAAACATAAATAAATATGGCTACAGTTATAGTTTTAGTTTTATATATAGTTATACATAGTTTTTATAGAGCGTTATATAATTACATATAGCTAGAAAGAGATAGATGTATATATAGGTGTTGTATATACATATACAGTTAAATTTGGTGGCCGTGTACCACAGGAAATGTTGAAGACGGGCCCCTCCCCAGGCCCAGAAGCTGAATCTTAACTAGCTTACGCAAATCGTTGTGATTGCATTCCCTTTGCCAATGACTAGTTTATAAATGGTATTTAGCACAATTACAGCCAATGAGACATGTTGGGGAAGTCAGATGGTTTGGCTTCTAGAAAAGTTCTCCTTGTTTCACTCAATTAACTAACCCTGGAACCATGAACCATGCCACCTCTGAATGGGTTGTTACATGATATAAATTTATCCTGCTGCTTTAAGCCAGTTTGATCAGGTTCCCCATTACTCAGGCAATGTGACTGCTTTCATGGAATAAGTCCAAGAGAGATGATATAGATCGGGGTGAGCAAAGTCTTTCTGCAAAGGGCCAGTCGGCATTTTTAGCTTCATAGGTCATATAATTTCTGTCACAATTACCTAACTCTGCCATCAGGGCAGGAAGCAGCCACAGATAATACCAAACAAATGGGTGTGGCTGTGTTTCAATAAAACTTCATTTACAAAACAATTTTTTTTAATTAAATTTATTGAACAAATGCCTACTGAATCATAAAATCAACAATTGCAAGGCCCACCAGAGATCCACAGATATTTCTTTGGGACTACTTTCATGGGTCACATTTATAATTTTGATCCAGGGAGGTAGGGGAGAGGGGAGTCCCAGCCCTGTGACTTCCTTCCTGTGTAACCTCAGGCAAGTTACCCAGCTTCTCTGAGCCTCGGTTTCCTCGTGAGCAACATAGGGATGATACGGTATCTTGCATAGTGCTGTGAGATTGGAAATGAGGCGTGAAAGTGCTTAGCGGAGTGCCTGGCTAGGGGAGGCCCCCCCGAGAATCAGCTTTTATTCTGCTGGCCCACAGTGGCTTCTACAAGGTCACTGCTGCCAACAGGCTTCTCCCTGTGGGAGCTCAGGTGTTTGTAAATAAAGCTGTTTGTTTTTATTTTAATAATGCAAAACAGATTTATTTGCACACACAACATTGAGGATTAGACTTCTAGATAAAAAAGAAAACAGTCTTGTGTCAAATGAAGTTCAAGATTCTTGAGTAGCTGACTTGGGACTTACTCCAGTGGGAAGACTTGCTGTGTTACCTTCAGAAGTTAAGTCTCTTTACCTTATGCTTCAACAGGCTTTTCAAACAAGCCTTAGTGCTGGGCTAGTTCTTCTAATTCCTTGTGACAGCCAAGATGGTTTCAACTGGATTTGTCCACTGGCCACTATTTGCCAACCTCTGATATAGACAATTCTCATATTTTTTGAATTAGAGTAGGCTTTAGTGAATCAAAGCCTCTACACTGTCTGCTTTATTGTACAGTAAGACCTTCCAATTGCACGCAGAAAAAACCAAACCCAACTGACTCTTTCAATGAAGGAGACTTACTAGCTCGCATAACTGGAAAGTTCAGGCATAAATCTAACATTAGGCCAGACTTGATCCAGGAGTTCAAATAACAACATAAGTTATTTCTCTCCATCTCTTGGCTTAGCCTTCTGCCGGTTGGATTTATCCTCAGACTGCCTATGATGGTCCCTGACACTTTGTGGCTCACTTCCTTCTGCCAGGAGTTCAAGGGAAAAAGCATCCATGCAAGTCCTGGGATTCACTGAAATCAAACCAGTTTGGGATATATGTATATTCCTGCACCAATCATTGTTGGACTAGCACAATTAGAATTATGCTAATAGATCGATAATATGCCAATAATCAAACTAATCTTCCTGATATATCCCTAAAGTCAGAAGTGGTGCCATTCCTGAGTCATAGAGACCAAGAATGGGCAAATAATGGTCCCCAAAGTTAACATGGGATACTGAGAAAGAGATTATGGGTGGCAAATATCAGTTGTATTTACTTCTTGCAAGTGAATACAATTTCTGTGAAAAGTCATACTAAAATTGTAGAATATGTAAGCAGTGATTATCACCTCTTCTGTAAAACCAGTCCTGACCCCTGAGAGAGAAATGAGCACTCCCTCCACTGTGCCTCTACAGTTCTGCCCCTCATATCATATCATCACTACCCGTTAATGCCCTAAATTCCTTCATTACACATATATTCCCCCACCCATGACTGCCTTTTCCATGAGGATAAATAAGGTATCATTATCATTTGTGTTTCCCCATTAATTTCATAATGCCTGAAAAATAGTAGGACTCTTAATGAATGTTTATTTCTGGAATAAGTTATCTCCATACCTGATCATATAATGAGCAACAATATTAAAAGATATGAGATTACATTAAGGAATCAACTGAGACCACCAGTTAGCCTGAGACTCTATGATCAATATTACTGTCTTACCTTCTCCCACCAAATACTCCAAATAAAGCCGTTCTTTGTTCAAAATGGTTTGCATATTGTAGAGATTGATTGAACTTTGGGAGGAGATATTCACAGAAATAGAAAGAGTAGTACAAAATCTGGGCTCTATCATCTGATTAGGGGGTTTGGTGACACTGCTTAAAATTAACGTTGAAGAGCTTGTCAAAAATACAAGTTGCTAGACAGTCGTTGCATTTACAGGGTTTTATCAGCCCAATCAAACTGCTTAATTCCTTCAAGGAATTATATTTTTTTTATCCTAGGAGGCAAAAAGCTGTGTCAGAAGGAACACTGGACAGAGTATAGGAATATTTAGCATCCGGTCTTAAATATTGCACTTGAAAGCCATATGATCTTGAGCAAGTTATTTAATGCCCCTGTACTTTAGGTTCTTCATGGATACAATGCAAAAAGGGGACCATGAGATCCTTAAACTCAATTCCAGCTCAAATCATTATAATCCTGCCATATATCTAGTGTACTGTACATACCCAGTAAACATTTATGTGGAGGAAACTAGACGAGTATTTTTTTAAAAAAGCTTTTTTTTTTTGTGAGGAAGATCAGCCCTGAGCTAACATCCATGCCAATCCTCCTCTTTTTGCTGAGGAAGACTGGCCCTAGGCTAACATCTTTGCCTCTCTTCCTCCACTTTATATGGGACGCCGCCACAGCATGGCCTGACAAGTGGTGCATCGGTGTGCACCCGGGATCCGAACCCAGGCCGCCAGCAGCGGAGCACACGCACTTAACCGCTACTCCATGGGGGCAGCCCCTTAAATAAAATTTTTATTTTAGAATAATTTTAGATTTACAGAAATATTGCAAAGATAGTACAGAGTTCCCATACACCCTACACCTAGTTTCCCCTATTATTATCACCTTACAATATTATGATATATTTGTCACAATTAATGAGCCAATGTTGATACATTATTATTAACTAAAGTCTATGCTTTATTTGGATTTCCTTAGTATTAACCTAATGTCTTTTTTCTGTTTCAGGGTCCAATCCAGGATAGCACGTTATATTTCATTGTCATACTTCTTTAGGTTCCTCTTACGTATGATAGTTTCTCATTTTTCTTGTTTCGATGACCTTGACAGTTTTGAGGAGTATTGGTCAGGTATTTTGTAAAATGTCCCTCAATTGACATTTGTTTGATGTTTTTCATGATTAGATTGAGGTTATAAGTTTTAGGGATGAAGATCACAGAGGTTAATGGGCCATTCTCATCACATTACATCAAGGGTACATATTATCAACGTAACTTATGACTGTTGATGCCGACCTTGATCACCTGGCTGAGGTAATGAGACTTGAGCCTTTGGTTACTCAAAAATTATTTTGTGCCTTTTATGTGTCAGGTACTATGCTAGATGTTGAACAAATAAAGATGGTCTCTGCCCTCATTGAATATGTAGTTGAATAGGGAAACTTAACCAAATAATTTCACAATTAATTGTGTACATATCTATATCTATATCATCTATATCTATGTCAACAGGGGAACCTAATTTAAATTGGTAGGTCAAGAAAAGCCTTTCTAGGAAATGACATTTAAGTGGAAACACAAATCATGAGTAGCAGAAGTCTAGACAAAGATTTGCAGAGAGAGTTTAAGATAGAGAAAACTGCGTATCTGAACACTCTGCTGAGCTGATTGAGAGAGAGACAGAGGTCCAGGAAATGGCCTGAAATGAAGAAATGAACTGAACAGTGACCAAAACAGCCTTAGCATTTCTCTGAGCTTGATTTAACTTTAGACAGGTTTCCTCCTCACGACAGGCCCCTGGCCTCTTTTTTCTTAGAGCATTTATTTCAGAAAACCAGCAATTGTAAATTCCTTCTCTGACCCTTTGAAATACAAATCATTTTACAACCCAGATATGTTTTTCTCAAGGACCTGTGAACCATCCTTTACAGGTAATCATTGACGGAGACAGCACTCCTATCTCCCAGTCTCTGTAGGAGGCTAGAAGCCTAATTTCAAAAAGGGAAAGTTAGCAAACACAGATAGCCTAATCACATTGACCAACCTCCCCTATAATGTCCTTTAGTACTTTTGCATTAGCTCGCTCCGCAGGTTAAATATCCCCCCATCTTTTCTTTCAGCAGAGTTGAGTTCAACCCCTCTACCCCCTTGCAATAGTCTTGAATATCAAGTTTTCCTTGCCTATTTAACTGGTCTGCTGCAAACCAAGAATACCTAGAAAAGGTGTGAAAATTGTTTAAAAAATCTATTTGAAGGCAACAGAGAGTTAGCAAGTCCATGAGGACTTGAGGGACCAAGACCTCAAGAGAAAAGGGAAGCCAACAACAGGCAACACTTTGCCTGCCAACCATTTGAGTAATCTATAGGGTTGACCTGGCGGCTGAGAAGCTGAGTAGAATTTTCAGAAGTTTCATTTGGTGTGATTGCCCTAAATATTTCTGTCCCTTCCTTTACTCACAAGGAACTTATCTCCTCTCCTTTGGAATCTGGGCCGCGTCTGACTGCTTTGCAGAAGGGAACACAGAAGTGATGTTCTAGAATTTCCAAGCTTATGTATTACAAATGCCCTAGCTGCTTCAATTTCTTCTCTCTTGGAACACAGCCACTATACTGTGAGGAAGCTCAGAAAGCCACACGAAAATGTCCACATGGAAGATACATGTAGAAGAAAGGTCACAGCTGCATTATTCATAGTAGTTCCCACTGAAACAGTCCAAATGTTTATCCACTGTAGAATAGGTAAATAGATCGTGACATGTTCACACAATGGAAAACCAGAGAGAATGAAAATAAACTACTGTTTCATGCAACAATATGTATGAATTGCACAAACATAATATTGAATTAAAAATAGGCAAATCTAATCAACGGTCTGTTAGAAGTCAGTAGATACCCTTAGAGTGGACAGTGGGAATGTTATGACTGGAAGGTGACTGTGGAGTACTTCCTTAACACTAGCAATGTTCTATTTCTTTAGCTGGGTGGTGTTTATACGGGTGTGTTCACTTTGTAACAATGCATAGAGCTGTTCTATATATTATAATCTAATTATGTTTTTTACCAAAATAACTTCAGATTGAACCAAAATAGAAGACCTTTTCTTTGCAATCGCCATAGTTTTTGCCAAGACGTTAGGGAGGAGAATGAAAAACTGGAGTACATGAGAAATCAGAAGCTCTACTGTGTGCCCCAGTGTATACACAATAGCAATTAGATTTATTTTCAACAGTCTATTGTGTAATTTAATTTGTGTTGGTGTCAAAAATCTTCCCCCTTTCCTGGTTTTTTAGTCATTTCCTTTAACCTTTGGAGTCCATATTATGGGAAGGCTTAGATATTCTTTTTTTCTTTATGGCGAGACCTCAGCTCCTCTTCCTTGTCACTCCCTGATCTCATCCTAGTTCAGTAAACGGATTGTCTTCTGGGCCAAAGCAGTTCAGGTGGAAATGCTCAACTGTCTTATCCGTCAGCATATTTGTTTTCTAATTTACATTTCTCCATCGAGTTTATGTCTTTAAATGTCACACTCTAAACTGAAGACTTCCAACCTGAGATATGACGCTTCTCAGTTTTCGCAGAGGAAAGAGCCTCGTCTGCCGATCAAACATGAAGTATCAGAGAGAAATATGACTGTTTGTGCAGCTATTTCCACTGGTTCAGGGAATTTGCTCTTACCTCTTCACTTAGTGCCATTAAACCTGACAGCTTCCAGCCTTCAAACGATTCCTGTGGCGTTAAAAGTCTATGTGTATTTCATGTCATCCAGTTAAGTTATAATGGTAGCTTGGCTATTTCCTCTCCACAGAGATCCTGTGCAGCCCCTTCTCAATGATAGTTGTACATTTTTTTACGTCTATTCTTTCACTGAGCTGCTGTGCACATTTCTGTACCAGTTGTTGCCATTTAAAAAAATTGCAGTGATATTCAGCCTTTTGCCCTTTGGTTTTATAATATAGCAGATTATTACTATACTATGCTAAATCAAGAAGATACACAGCCTAAAATACACAACCACAGAACACCATTGACTTCTTAAGTCTTTCAATTGGGTGTTTTCCTTAGGAAGAGCTGTGCAAAGCATCATTATAATAGTTTGGAAGCAATGACACAGGAACACAACCCCTTAGAGAGATAAAATAACAAATAAATTATATCAAGGAAGAACTACAGAATTTTCAAACTAAGTGACCTTAAAGATCCAGCTCAAACCTGCGAGTTCATAGCTGAGTCAACTGAAGTCTAGGATAGTAAATGGCTGCCTAAGGCCTTCCAGCTAGTGAGAAAGGGCGGAGCAACACTGAAAACAGGCACGCTCTATATCGCACAACATATACATTTATAAACAAGTGCTAAAAAGCAACAATAAAGCCAGTTGTAAAACTCAGGTAATTCTTATTATCTACTCCACTTGACGTCCATTGAAACAATTTAGCCATAATATAATTTTGCTCACTTATTAGGCAACTCAGTGTTCCTCAACAAGTGGTGTTAACTATCCTGCCCTTACCTTAGAATGGAAAACCAGGGTGACTTTCTCAGTACTAGATCCCTGAAAACAAATGCTTTCTATACATATCTATATGACAACTTATTTAAAGAGGTTTGGAAATAACAGAGGCCAAACTGTTCCAAATGGAAATAAGTTAGGTGGAAACATGCCAAGCTGGAAAAACTATAACATGGCCAAGAAAGAATGGGAGTGTAGGAAAAAGAAGAAAAGAGAAGAGAAAATATAAAAGAAAAACAAAAAACACAGAAGAGAAATAAGGTCAATCAATAGTTTTAGGTTGAAAGAAAGAGAGAAAAGGGAAAGGAAATAAAATCCAAATAGTCTCACTGAGAAGAAATGAAGGCAGCCCATTCTATGAAATAGACAGTCACACCAAGAATGACAATGCCCTTTTACAGATGTCTTTTTGGGGCCAAACTTGAAGCACATTTACATTATGATATACAATCTACTGATATTAAATATGGTGGCACTAGAATTACAAATAGACTTGACTACCACTGGAAATGAATGTAAAACTTATGTGAAAAAATAGCCACTCTCTAGGAAATTTTCTTTTTCTTATGCAGCAAAGTCACACATATACCAATAAAATCTAGTTTTATTTCCAGTGGTACTTTTGTTTGATATGTTGACAATGGGCTTTCTCCTTTTGAATACAAAACTTTCTGCTTTTGAATGCTGAAGTAACACTGAATAATTTGGGAGAAAGTAAAATGGACAGGCACATAAATAGTAAACACATCTATTATTAAGCCTGAAATGTTAGCAGTGAATCCCAGATGAATGGAGAGGACTAAGCACAGGAATGATTATAAATACTTTCCACACTGAGTAAACAATTCCAAAAAGATGTGTTAACAATAAGGGGGCGTTAAACACTAGCATGAAGTGAAGTGGAGGAAACGAAGGGAAATAGCGTTGTTCAAGAATGAGTTGAAGGATTAGGTCTTTAATCACAGATTTAAAATATCAAAGACTGTTGACTTGAAAAAGTCCCTTGAAAAATAAAATGTTTATTTAATAAATTATTTGGGTACACATTATAAGCAAAATTTTGGTTTTATTTTTAATTTAATGAATAAATTGAGCCTGTAAACCATATTGACATTATATATACAAAACCATCGACTCTTTCCTTTGCTTTTTTTTCCTTTGGTAATCCAGTTAAACAAAAATGAATTAATCGTCGTCTTTGGTTCATATTACACTATCATCATTGGTCTATGAATGGTCCACTTTTATTCATTCATTTATTCATTTCTTTTTTTAATTATTTATTTTTTAAAAATTGTGGTACAGATGCATGGTTTACAATTTACCATTTTGACAATTCTTAAATGTGTAGTTCAGTGGCATTAAGTACAGTGACATTGTTGTGCGACTATCACCACAATCCATCTACACAACTTTTTTCATCTTGCAAAACTGAAACTCTGCACCTGTTAAGAACTCCTCATTCCTCTTCCTCCAAGCCCCTGACAACTACCATTCTACTTTCTGTCTCTATGAATATGACAAATCTAAGTACCTCATTTGAGTGGAATCATACAGCTTTTGTCTTTTTGTTACTAGCGTATTTCACTTAGCATAATGTCCTCAAGTTTCATCCACGTTGTAGCATATGTCATAATTTCCTTACTTTTTCAGGCTGAATAATAGTCACTGTATGTATCTCACAATTTGCTTACCCATTCACCGATGGAGACTTGGGTTGCTTCCATCTTTTGACTATTATGATTAATGCTGCTGTGAACATGGGTGTGCAAATATCTTTTCACGTCCCTGCTTTCAATTCTTTTGGATATATACTCAGAGGTGGGATTGCTGGATAAGAAATATTCCTATTTTTAATTTTTTGAGGACTCTCCGTACTGTTTTCCTTAGCAGCTGTACCATTTAACATTCCCATCAACAGTGCACAAGGGTTCCATTTTCTCCACATCTTCGCCAACACTTGTTATTTTCTGCATCTTTGATAGTAGCCATCCTAATGCATGTGAGGCAGAATCTCATCACCACTTACTCATTTACTTTTTAATGCTACAAGAAATATTCCAAAATCTATCACCTAACCAGAACTAAAATATTATAAGGGCACATGCTCCTCTCTCATTTCCTCCTCTGCTTCTCCATAATGGTAACATAAGGTAATTGGTTAGCGTTTCTGTTTTTTATAAATATATATAGTTTTGCCACATAGTATATGACTAAACTTCTCTACTTTCACTTGAACCATGACTATCATTCCTGAGGAAAAAGAATTTAACAGATATCTCTCTCTATGTAGGAACAGAAATAATCACAGCCACACGGCCACTAAGAAACCAATTAAACTCGTTCTTGCAGTTACAATAAGTTGATAAAAATTTTGTGTTCGTTAGTTAATTAAATTTAAATAATTCAATTTAATGAATAGTAGCTAACTGTGTCAGGCATTACAGATGTTCAAAGATGAATATAAGTGGTCCATCCATCAATATTGCACTTATAATATCGTCGTTTGTTTATTTACTTCATAAACATGTGTTCAAAGCTATGGCATATACAAAGAAGTTTAATAGACATTACCCCCTTCACAACTTTGCAGGAATGTATGATCTGTATTCTTAATCTGATATCGTCTGTGGCAGACACAGGTTTTCATTAAACCTATTTCCCTTTTCTTTGGAGCACATGCCTAGAATATATTTTCCAGATCCTTTTATAGTTACCTGTGGCCATGTGCCTAGGTTCTGGTTAACGCATTGTGGGAGGAAATGACACATTCCCCCTCTGAGATCGGAAAGCTCTTGCAAACTTCCGCTCACTCTTTACCCCTGTCTGCTAGTCAAGGACACTGAAGCCCTAGAGCATGGTGGAAACACAAGTTGGAAGGAACCTCCATCCCTGAATCACTTTATAGATGTCTCCCTGATGAACAGTCACATTAAAGAGTTATTGAGCAATAAATAAACTTCTATGGTGTTCAACCTCTCGGGATTATTTAGGGTTTATCCGTTATTGCAGATAGCATTTATTATATCTAATATTCCTCCTCCTCCTGAAAGGATCTAAATTCAAAAAATTGCCCTTTCCCTGGCATGGTCAGAACTGTAGTTATGAAAACAGTGTGTCTGTAAAGAGAACCTGAGGTTCAAATTCTAGTTTTGTCATTTTATTAATTTACTCATTCAACAGATATTTTTATACAGAAATTCCTTTTAATGTTGGTGAAACAGCTGAGAAGCAAATGGACCAATCACTGTTTTCATGGACTTTACTTTCTACAGTAGAAATACACAGATAATAAACAAGCATATTAATATGTAATATAATGATGACAAGTGTTAGAAAAGTAGTGCTTAGTGAGAAGCTAAATGATTTGGAGAGATATTTAGATAAGTAAAATAAATATAACACTAGAAAATAATGAATTAAAATTTTCAGAGAAATAAAAAAGCTGAATATTATTAAGACTAGAAAACATTTCAGTTATTTTAATGAAATATGACTTTTGTTTAAAATGTATTAATGGTTATGAGTCTCTTTTTCTATATAGATGTAAAGAGAATAACAATATTTAACATATAATGGTGAAATTTTTGTAGGAATGCATTTAGTGAGATAAATACCTGTCATTTAGTGGGTACTCACAGAATAAGAATTGGTTAAGTCACAATTTTCTGCAATAAGGTATTTATAAACCTTAAAATGTTAGTCCTAGGTAAGAAGAAAGGAAATATCACAAGTCAGCAGTGGAATAATTCCTAAATGGCTGATACAGACAAAAAAATTAGAGAAGGAAGGGCTCACTTGACAGAAAAAGATGGCATTGGGCTTCATTTTAAAGGTTGAAAAAGATTTGGTTAGGAAGAATCAATGAGAGAGGAACAACTTGTGTTAACTAAAGAGCAATGAGGAGAGAACAGAGAGAGAGAACCAGTTGGACAAAGTGAAAAATATAATCAGAATGCAATGAAGTTTGGGACATAGGCATTAGCCATAAAACAAAGGGCCTTCAATGCCAAGTTCTAAACCTTGTAAACACAATTTAGTAGTGGAAAGATCACACCAAATTGATGGATTAATTATAGAAAACTTTTCTCTGCCATCTGACAGTTTTGGCTGTGTAATGCCCATCATCGTCATTCTCTCAGCCAGAGGTACAATTTATGAAATTAAATAACACATCTTTTATTATTGGGGAATCTTTACAAAGTCCCCTGCCCACAGTCTATATTTAATGCATGTTTTTCATTACAGATTTATCTAATAACCTCATATGCATGCCAGTTAGTATAAGATGAAATTATTTCTTTACAAATTGGTATAGACTAATATTTCTCCCATTATCCCAAGATGAGAAGACATGAGAAGTGGAAAATTTCAGAATACTGAAGAAATTAGCTCTGGTAAAAAAATATATTTAAGTTGACTTGGTTTACTGAAACTTACACCTTAACCTCCAGTAGAACTGAGTGGAAATCTAAGGACCCTTTATTTTTCACTAACATTAAAAATGAAAACACTCTTAAGAACAGAAAGAAAAGATCAAAGGAATAAACAAAAAACCTTCAGCATTGTCCACATCTTCAGATAAAATAACTTCCAGTTTCAAAGCTTTTTTATGGAGTCCAGCTAAGATGTGCTGAGTAATAATAAAAAACCTTGTTCTTGCAACAATATGAGTTCTGGCTAATACATACTTCTGCTCTGTTCCATTTCACCAGTGGAGCAATCATGGTAGCGAGAAATATTTTGACCAAATCTGTAATACCTTTAAAGGACATTGGCTAGTTGTACTTCAGGCAGGAGCCATTGGGAATCTTGAGTGCAGTCCCAGAAGGAGAAAGAAAGATGTATTCTCTGGACCCAGGATTTCATTGTCATATCTGTAATCATAGCTTTCCTTTTCTTTCTGTTAGTTGGCAATAGATATGACAAAAGACGCATGAAGAAGAAATGAAAAAGAAAAAAGGCCCTTAAAAAGCCTCATGTTAGAGGATTCTGAGAAGACAGTAGAGTAGGTAGCATCAGAACCTCTCTCTCCATTCAACAACAATTACATTGGCAGAATCTGTCTGATATAACTATTTTGGAACTCTAAAGTCTATTGAAGGTTTGTTACTTTCAGGGGTTAGGCTTGGATGGTAAATTTCAATTAATTTTGGTCAATTTCAGCTCTTATCTCTGCAGTAGCTATCTATCCCCCACCCCCAGCCAGGTAGCAGGCAGCTGTGCACATGTTCCAGGAGAGCTTACATGCAGCTTATGGGAGCCAGGGTGGCCAGTGACGAAATCGTCCAACAAACACTGGGGTTCTGTGTTTTGATCTCTGGTTCTTGCTTCAGATCATAGAAAGGCAGACACAGAAGCAGATCACCATTGTGGTTACACCTCCCCCCATTGTTGCAAGCCCCTCCCCCTCTGGCTGAAGTGACTTCCTGGGGATTTAAAAGGCAAGAACCTTTTCCCTTCTTCAGTTTTCTATTTTTCTTCTTGTGGGAGCCAAATATGTAAAAGCAACTGGATATATGGGGAAAATTAGGAAGTCAGTGCACATGCTTAAGGAAAGGCACAGGCTTGGAAAGATCTGAAAAGAACTTAAGTTTATATTCCAGGCTGATCTTCAGCACAGATATAGCCTACAACAATCAAAAACAAAATAAAACAAACAGAAAAACAGAAAACTCTGGGGAAGGCGAGAACCTGATTTCCAGAGTTACTACATTATTATATTTAAATGTCTAGTATTCAACAAAAAATCACAAGGCATACAAAGAAACATGAAAGTATGGCCCATTCAAAAGAATTAAAATAAATAAATAAAAAATGAGAAATGGTCCCTGAGAAAGACTTGATGGCAGATCTATTAGATGAAGAATTTAAAACTGTCTTAAAGATGCTCAAAAAACTAAAAGATGTGGAGGAAGTCAATAAGAAAACTATGTATGAACAAAATAGAAATATCAATAAAGGGATAGAAAACCAGAAAAGAAACCAAAAAGAAATTCTGGAGCTGAAAAGTACAATAACTGAAATGAAAAATTCACTAGAGGGATTCAAAGGCAGATTTGAACAGAGAGAAGAAAGAATCAGTGAACTTGAAGATAGGACAATTAAAACTACCAAGTCTGAGGAAGAGAAAAAATAAAGATTGGATTAAAGTAAACAGAGCCTATGGGACCTGTGGGACACCATCAAGCAGACCAAAACACTCAAGGTTGGAGTTCCAGTAGGACAGGGGAGAGAGAAAGGGACAGAGAGAATATTTTTAGAAATAGTGGCTGAAAATTTCCCAAATTGGATGAAAAACATCCAAGAAGCTCAACAAACTTCAAGTAGGATGAACTCAAAAAGATTCACACCAACACACATTACAATCAGGCTGCTGAAAGCCAAAGCAGTTTGAGGGGATCTTGAAAGCAGCAATAGAGAAGTGATTCATCACATACGAGAGATATTCAATATGATTATCAGTGGGTTTCTCATGAGAAACTTTGGAGTTCAGAAGTCAGTGGTCTGATATATTTAAAGTACTAAAAGAAAAAACTATCAGCCAAGAATCCTATATCCAGCAAAATTGTCGTTCAGAAGTAAGGGAGAAATTAAGACATTCCTAGATAAACAAAAGCCAAGAGAGTTCATTACCACTAAACCTGCTTTGCAAGAAATGCTAAAAAGAAGTCACACAGCTTGAAATAAAAGGACACTAGACAGTAACTCAAAGCTGTATGAAAAAATAATGATCATGATAAAGACAAATACATGAGCAATTTTAAAAGCTAGTATTATCATACCTGGTTTGTAACTCCACATTTTGTTTTCTACATAATTTAAGAGAATAATGCATTAAAAAATCATTAGTTTATATTTTGGGGCATATAATGTATAAAGATGTAATTTTGTGTCACCAATAATTGAAAAGGGTAGGCATGGGGCTGCAAAGAAGCAAAGTTTTTGTATGTTATTGAAGTTAAGCTGGTATAAATTCAAATTAGAGTGTTGTAACTTTAGGATGTTAAATATAATCTCCATGGTAAATGTAAAAAAATAGCTTTAGGATATACACAAAAGGAAATGAGAAGAGAATTAAAATATTTCAATGCAAAAAAAAATCAGCTAAACACAAAGTAAGACAGTAATGCAGGAAATGAAGAACAAAAAAAGGCTGTAGGCATAGAGAAAACAAATGGAAAAATGACAGAAGTTTTTCCTTATGAGAAATTACTTTAAAAGTAAATGAATTAAACTCTTCAATTAAAAGACAGAGATTGGCAGAATGAATTTAAAAAACGTGATCCAGCTATACACCGTCTGTTAGAGACTCACTTTAAATCCAGAGATAAAAATAGGTTAAAAATGAAAATATTCTATGCAAATAGTAAACAAAAGAGAGATGTACACTACAGAATATTGTTTACCCTTAAAAAGGAGGGAAATTCTGACATATGCAACAGCATGAATGAATCTTGAGAACACTTTCCTAAATAAGCCAGTCACAGAAAGACAAATAATGTATGATTCCATTTATATGAGGTAGTTAGAGTAGTCAAAATCATAGAGAAATAAAGCAGAATGTTGGTTGCCAGGAGATGGGGGAAGTGGGAAGGAGAGCCGTTGTTTAATGGGTATAGAGTTTCAGTTTTACAAGATAAAAATAGTTCTTGAGATGGATAGTGGTGATGGTTGCACAATAATATATATGTACTTAATACCACTGAACTGTACACTTAAAAATAGTTAAAATGGTAATTCTTATGTTACATATATTTTACCATGATAAAAAAAATTGGGAAAAAAAGTTGCGTGTTTTCAAGAAAAATTGTCTATAAGCATTCATACCTATTTGCATATTGATTCTATTTGAAAGGTTAACGAGAATAAAAATATTGATTTCATTATGAAATTGCTTTTAGATTATAAAAATAGTGTAACAATATGCCAGAATTAACAATATAACAAAAAGTTTGGAATAAAGAGAAAAAAACTAACCTTAAATTATGTAAGCCTAGAACTATAATCTTTAAAAATTTTTATAAAGAGGAAGACTGGCAACAAATGTTAGCTCAGGGCAAATCTTCCTCAGCAAAAAAAAAATTTATATATTTCCTTCTACTCTGTTTTTATATCATTTTTTTTAAATCTAGGCTTCCTCAAAACTTGTTCCTGAGAATACTATTTCCTTGAGATTTAATCAGCGCTACAAGGAAAGGGAGTTTTGGTGTTAAATATGTTTTAAAAATAATAAGTTAAACAAAGGATAACAGAGTTCTTTTGTACAAGTTCTTACTGTGCTTTGTTACACTCATATAAATGGAGAACCTCTAAGAGGACGTGTAGAATGCACAGAATGTTCCAAACGTATTTGACTTTCTTGACCAGAGAGCATCTCCTATAACTAGTGCTTCATTGGATACACTTTTGGAAATACTGTTTTAAGCAGTTGTTACTAGAGTATATAAAAAGTGTATATACTGTTTTGCAATGTGTCTTCATAATGAATGTTTTTTGGGGGGGTGGGGAGGAAAATTGGCCCTGAGCTAACATTTGTTGCCAATCTTCCTCTTTTTGCTTGAGGAAGATTGTCCCTGAGCTAACATCTGTGCCGATCTCCCTCTATTTTTTGTACGTGGGACACTGCCACAGCATGGCTTGATGAGCAGTGTGTAGGTCTGCACCCGGGATCCGAACCTGTGAAGCGGAGCCTCTGAACTTAACCACTACGCCACCATGCTGGCCCCCATTACGAATGTTTTAACAGTGGAATTCAATATGTAAAATATTGAATATTGTGCTAGATTCTGAAATAATCATAAAAACTTGATCCTTTCCTGAAAGCTGCTAACAATTTATTTGGGAGTGTGTGTTGACGTGAACAGGACATTTCAATATGTGAAAAGTGCTATAATAAGGGACAAAGAGGATTCTTGATAATTCCTAAGAAGAATTTCTAACACAAGATTGGAGCATGTAGACATTCTAGAGGAAGTGATGTCTAAACTAAGATCTGAGTCTTAAAAAGGAGTGGTCTTGTTGAAAGGATGAGAGCAGAGAGTTCTCCACATAGAGGGAGCAGAATAGGCAAAGACAAGAGGTAAGGTATGTTTGACAACTCTTCAATTTAACGTATATACCATAACATACTTAACTATTGAATTAATAGTCAAAGACTTTGATCAACTTTTTACTATAATATACTTTTCACATTATACAGAAAGATGAGATGAGCATGTTTACCTGCATGAATTTTGCTATATTTTTTATTAGTTTAGGGTATATTTCACTGCTGGATGAAAATGTATAAATACTTTCATGGCCCCTGATATATATCACCAAACTGCTTTTCAAGAGTTATATGAATTAGAAAAGTCAGTACCAATATTTCTGAGCAAGAGTTGCACTGAATCCCCACCAAAACCAATATATTTACCAAACCCCTTTTCCTTAACATCCCATGGCAATATTTAATGTTCTCAGGAACACATTTTTGTGAAGACTAGATTTTAAGAAATCCTTAAAAACAATAGAATAACATGTGCAAAATTAAAATAGCTGTAGCCCTAGGCTCATGCAATTATGCATTAGATATTTTCTCCTTTACACCAAAGTGTCTAGAATATATATTTTTTTATTTTATACTCTGAAATCAATTTTCTAATGAAATGAATATTTTTGCTTCCATTCACTTTTCCAAACAAATCTTTCTATCTATCCATCTCTCTCTCTCCGTGTATATAGATATATAGATTATCTGTACCTATATATAAAGTGTTATGTATTATATAAGATATATTGTCTAATACAATACTACACAATAATATAGCAATATTAAATGATTAACAATATTTGTCATATACATTATATTGTTAAAGATTTTGAAGAATAAAGTTTATTTCTCTTTCACATAAATGTCTGGAGATAGGCAACCCAGGGCTGGTAAATAGCTTTTCTCCATGAGATCTTTAGGAACCCAGGCTCTCCTCTTCCCCTCACTGCTCTCCATCCCTAGGCAGGTGGGAGGAGAAAAGGACAGAGAAGTGGAAGGAAAGGCACTTAGCAACTCTTTCTCATGAAAAGAAGATTGCTTGGAAGCTGCCTAATGCTTCTGCTTTTATCTCTTCGATACCCGGCCACACTTAGCTGCAAGGTGCAGAAGCGTTGAGGGAGTGGGCAGGCTAAATCTGCGAGTCCGCGTATCAATGAAAATTCCTTCCTACACTGTGAAAAGAAGAGAACATGAGTATCCTAGGGAGAAAACTAGTATAGCGTATATCTGCTACACTGTTGTACTCGAGTTTCTCTGTAACCTACAAATCAGTTACTGTCTTAGTTAATCCTCACAATGACACTGGGAGGTATTATTTCCACTTGGAAAATGAAGAAATTAAAATGCAGATAATAAATTATTTTAAGATCATCCAACTAGAATGGGGGGGGGTGTTAGTCCACAATTTGTCAGGAGAAACTTTTGATCTGTGTTGTCACTTACTAACTATGTGATCTTGGGCAAGTCACAATCTCTCTGAGCCACCGCTCACTCATCTGTGAATGGTAGTGAAAATTCCTACGTAGAAGTACTGATCTGAATATTAGAATAACGCCTCGTGTCTACTAGTACTCAAAAATGGAAGGTGATGGCAGTCATCATCATGGGGGTAATGGTGGCAGCAGCAGCGCAGAAATAAAGAGCAAACTGGATTCAGCCCTAAGGCTGTCTATTTTTTGTCCTACATTATACCACCTTTCAAAGCCCCTTGGTGACCTTACTGGTAATTAAAAAAATTTCTTTTTGATATACAGAAGCCAAGAAGCAGGGAGATTAAAAATGCTATCTCAATGATGCTGAAATAGCCTATTAATTCTGTCAGTTAGTCTGATCAATAGACGTGATTGACCACTGTTTAATAAACCACCATTTAATAAAAAGCCAGTCAATTTTACATTAAGATTCCCGATCCAGCGATCTAAATGAAATAACTTAGTGCTTTGCTGACTTTTCTCATTTTGCCCCATTGTCATTGCAACTTTTAGGTACAGCTGTCATCTTTCATCTACAGTAGTGGAGCTTAAATGAGGACTTAAATCTCTAGTCTTGTTATCTTGTTTGCCCAATACACCCTATTGCCAAATATTCAGCTTAAACCGATGTTTTCTTGTTTTGTTTTCAGAGTTTCTTTAAAATAATCTGTGGTTCTTTTTTATCATGAAGGTTTCTTGAAATCACTTAAGTCCTATTCAATTAGAATCTATCCTGATGGAACCCTACCATCTGCCTGTTAATAATTCTCTCGTGTTACTCTTATGCCCACACATATATTTCATCGTCAGCCCTCACTTCCATCCTATCTCCTTTACTAATTATTTACGGTAACCTTAGCAGGATTAGAACAATAATCAAGACACCTTTTATCTGAAGAGCTTTGCAAAGCCCTCTACCTCAACAAAATTTTTAAAAATATCAAAATAAACAAAGAAATCATAGCCTGACAGAATTCTTCCCTACAGCTCTCCACATTCACTGACAAACAAAAGCCTGATCAGCTCCAGGCTGTGTGAACTGCAGGATCGGGCTGGAAAAGGCAAGAAATCCAGAGCCTCTAAAACAGCAAGAGGACAATTTCAAATGTCAGCATTCTACCCAAGCTGTGAGCAGTACTTACTGGGCAATGCTCAGCATTTCCTTCTTGCAGAACAAAGAAGAACTGACCTCCACGCACATTCTGCTGAGTCATTTTATAAAGGCATCTCTAGCCGAATTGAGTTGCCTGAGTTAGCAGATAACTTCACTTTTGGGCCAAGGCTGTGGCTTGCAATCAGCACAGCACGACCTGGCAGAAGTGATCAGAGTGACCACTTTATACCCTCACCAGCATCTTAAGTCTGGTCCATAAAATGTCTTAGCTGTTCACATGTCATGCGAACTAGATTAAGAGCTCTTAGAAGACAGATGCAATCTCTTTAGTTTTTTAAAATTATTATTATTGGGCCTGCCTAGTGGTGCAAGCGGTTAAGTGTGTGCGCTCCGCTGCGGCGGCCCGGGGTTCACCGCTTCGGATCCCGGGCGCGCACGGACACACCGCTTGTTGAGCCGTGCTGTGGCGGCGTCCCATATAAAGTGGAGGAAGATGGGCACGGATGTTAGCCCAGGGCCAATCTTCCTCAGCAAAAAAAAAGAGGAGGATTGGCAGATGTTAGCTCAGGGCTGATCGCCTCACAAAAAAAAAAAAAAAAAAAAATTATTATTATTGTGGTAAAATATACATAACATAAAATTTATCATTTTTAAGGGGACAAGTTCTGTAGCATTAAATACATTCACATGTTTTGCAACTATCATCACCATCCATCCTCAGAACTCTTTTCATCTTGCAAAACTTAAACTCTGTATCTATTAAACAACTCCTCAATTTCCTCTTTCCCCAGCCCCTGGCAACCACCATTCTACTTTCTGTCTCTATGATTTTGACTACTCTGGATGCCTCATATAAGTAGACTCATACAGGATTTTTTATTTTTCTTATTTACTTTTGTATCCCCTGCTTAATCAGAAACAATGACTTTTCTACAACAGACATTCAAAAAATATTTATTGATATAAACTATTTGGGTATTTGAGTTCCATGTGGAAAAAGCATCAGTTTCAAAGTTTGAAAGAAAAAATAATGAAGCAAAAAAGAACATGAAAAAAATCACACTGAATTCCATAGCAAACCGAGTTAAGAAACATATGAATAATGTAATGAGGCATTTATCGTCTCATTAAAGGCAAAGATTCACAGCATTGCTTTTGTCTGATAACTTGGCCGCTATTCCCATCTACACACTGCATTCTTTGCTTCCCAATAAATGTCTATATGGTTATTGATACTCCCCTTCATGCTCCCAGTGAGAACCCCTTCCACAGGCCCTAGAAGTCCACATCATCCAAGGCCTCCTAGATCTAAAAGGTAACTGCACATAACTAAGGCCCATATCTCCTTTGGGGTTCCTCTTCTAGAATTTGTTAAACTTAATCTGTCAGATAACAAAATGTTAGGTAGTTATAAGTATTTTGAATATAAAATAAACCATGATAGAGGGGTAGAAAATGAACAGAGATGCTAATTTCAAGAAGTCTGCTGGGAGAGAAGGCTTTGTTCTGGAGAGGTAACCTGTGAAAAGAAATCTGAATGAGATGAGGGAAGCCATTTTAGTGAACTGGGAGGAAACTGTCCCAGTCAGAAGGAACAGAAATTCCAAAAGGCCTGAGGCAGGAATGTGTTTGGACATTCCCTGGCGAGAAGTCAGGGGAGTGGAGCAGAGTGAGCTGAGTGGGGGCAAGAGGGGAGAGCAAAAGCTAAGATCAAAAAGGTTGTAGAGAGACACATTCCATTAGCTTTGCAGGCACAGTCTTTGTGTTGTGTGAGCTGGGCTGTTATTGGAGAGTTAGAGCATAAGAGTCACACGATCTGATGTATTTACCCAGTCTGGTTGCTATGTAAGTGTCAAGAGTAGAGGCAGAGGCCAGTGAGAAAATGGAGTTTAGCTTGGGCTGAGCTGAGAGCACCGGAAATGGTAAGAAGTGGTAAGCTACGGGAAATATTTTGAAAGTGATGGTGATGTAGCTTAATTAGAAATAACAGCTGAGGAAGAGAGAGGAGTTTTGAATGACTATTATTTTTTGGCTTTATTTATTCTTTGCTCTAAGCAGCTTAATGAATTAAAGTACCATTTACTGAAGTGGGAAAGATGAGAGGGGGAATCAGAAATTTGTGGATGGGAAGATGTCAGTTTTGGATATATTAAGTTAGAGATTCCTATTAGACATGCAAGTGGGGAAGTTGAGTAGGTAGGACAATGCTATAGCAGCCTGGAGTTAAAGGGGAAGACTAGAAGACTAGAGATATACATTCGTCAGTCATCATCAAAATGGTGATATGTAAAGCTGTGCACATACCTGGATGAGATAACCTAGGGATTGAACGTAAATATTTGAATATATTTCTGTTAGCACATTAATAATATTTGAGTCTCATCATTCTTCATACAGTAAATGTTGCTAAATAGGAAGAAGAGGACACTATATATCTATATTTATGTCTACATCTAATCTATGTCTATCTATCTATATCTATCTATCATATATCTATCATCTCTCCACAGATAGTGCTATATATAACCACAGAAAAAAAAGAAAATGTATCTTTCAGTTTCCTGAATAGACACACTAAAATTTCTCTGCATTTTGACAAGCCAGTGCATTTTTCCTTATAACTCATACATAATTGAAAATAGCAAATAGCTTACTGTCATAAAGAACTTTTATGTGATAGTAAAAGATCCTCTTGCACATGTTGGTATTGGTCATAAACAGCACACTGAAGTCAAAAGTAAATGGCATGAGCAATAAATTTCATTAGATTTTAAATTAGGACAAATAAAATTCCGTCATGTTATAGTTGCTAATGAATTCAATTCAATTAAACATGTATTCATCGCATGTCGGTTACGTGCCTGGCATTGTGCTAGGGGAAAGGACACAAAGATAAGCAGAAACAGTCATAGATTCTGGAGTTTACAGTCTAGTAGAAGAGAACTTTAATCCAGTAATCACACTACTGATTGTGTAATTATTTATTGAGATCAAAGATGTGAAGGGTAGCAACATGGATCTATAAAAGCATACGATAACAATAGCTGACAGTGTGAGAAGTCAGAGATGACTTCCTGAGGAAGTGACACTTGAGCCTGGTGAGGAGAAGAAGTTTATAAAGCAAATGGGGGCTGAGGGTGGGCAGTGTGTGCTCCACAAAATGAAGAAAATCCAGTGTTGACAGAGAATTGAGAAAAATGATGAGAGAGAAGGCTGTCAGCACACTTCACCTTGCTTGTCTGACCTTTGAAAAATATTTTAAAAATCTTGTATAATTTACTTTTCTCATCTGGAAAGCATGGTACTATTTTTTATTATCTCAAAAATCCCTTTCACTCAAAAATGATAGAATTCTAGCATTCCAGCTCGCGTTTATTAAGTCAAGGGTGCTGTCCGCGGTGCTAGAAAGCAGCTGTAAGAAGCCTGAAATGATCTAGGCCAACGTTCCCAGACCTGACCATACTTTGGAATCACCAAAAACACAACACCCAAGATATACTGAATTATAATTCTCAGGATTAGGGCCTTTGGGTCTGTATTTTTGTAGAGATCTGTTCTTAGGTGAATCTAACACATAACCTGCAAATTGCTTTCCAGGACTACTATCTAGAGTAGTGTTTTCAACTCCAGCATATACGAAGTGCAGGGAGAGCTTTTAAAACAGTTTACAACCAGACCTTCTCCAGAGTAATTAAATCAGAATCTCTAGAAAAGAAACTCAATAATGAGTATTTTCTAAAAAATCACCAGGTGATTCTGACAGGCAGCCAGTAGACACCTGAGGGGATTTGAATTAGGAGATGGGAATATTGTCTATTTTCACGTGTAAAATGAATCACCAAAAAGGTTATCTATAGAGGTTTTATAGTGTCAACACACACACACACACATACACACACACACACACAAATCAAAGGGCAAGACTATTTTGCCAATGACATTTGAATCAACTGAGTAAGAGCATGTATGGAAGCAAATATTCAGAAGTAGCCATGAAAATATTTTTTGTAAAAATGTTAATTAAAAACCTACAACACTTGTTAAATGAATACCAGTTAGTTTGAGCACCAATAACTTTATATCAATTTTTCTCCCATTGAAAATATATTCAGTCAGGATAAGTTTAATCATAATATTTTGATTGAGTGTACAGTATCTTACAATTTCCTTATGAAAGCAGGTCAGCAGGAATATAAATATTTTGGGTTTGAGGTTATAATTAATTACACTTCTCTCACTATATTTCTGGATTTGGAACCATTTAAGAAGTAAAACTGGTAGTCAACAGATAGAAATAAGATAAATATACACATTTTATTATTATTCAAAACAACAGAATATGGAGAACACAACTTGGATGGAAAGCTATAATTCAGCTTTTGATTCTTTCAGGAAGTATAAGAATGAGAGATGAGCTGTCCATAGAACAGCCATTTATCTTTCCTCGGGAAAGAATGAGGGAAAGATAGAAAGAACCTAGAAATATTTCTGGCATGCTCTTTTCTCCTGAGGACTGAATGAACTTCACTCCCAGTAGGATAACATGAAGGGTGGAGTATCGGTATTTCCTACTACAAAGAAATACTTTAAATTTTTTTAAATATTTAATCTAGAAAGAACTACATATAAAACTTAAGAATAGGACAACTCATTAACTCAGGAATTATGCTTCTTTGCCTGGTTATTTTCATCACCAAATTGTCATAGGTAAATGTAAAAAGACACTATAAAATATTAATCTCAAAATGGGCCTGATATATAAATTATTTGACATTAATATTTTTAAGAGGTTTTTGAGTTAATTGTAAACTTTGTTCCTTTTTTTCAAAGCCGCTCTTGTAAATTCTCACTCCTACTCACCACTGCGGCAGTTCCTGGGCACTGTGTTCCCGGCAAATAGGGTTCTAGGGCTCTTCCTAGAACCTAGAAGAGAGGTTCTTCTTACATTGGCTCTGACACTACTTTCAATGTACTGTTTTTTCATAATGTCGCAATCAACCAGTTGATTTAATACATTCAATAAACTAATTAATCAAAATAGGTGTATACGGTGATGGAGTTTCAGAATGGGTTTATTCATCAATACAATATAATTCAAAGCAAATATTTAGAAGGCATATGAATATCTTTCCAGAACTGTAATTTTAACATCCTTAAGGATGCTGTCCTGGGTCTTTCTACAACAGCCCCTGTACCTCCAGCTGCACTAATATCTTGCCTATGATAAGGAGTCAATAATTACTGAATAATTAAATAAGAAGAAAATTTATCTTTCATGACCCTAACAACTCAGATTCACTGAATCTGATTTATGCCCATGAGTCATCCTTGCGTCTACTCACAATTCTCTCAATTGTCGAAACAACAGCAAAACCTGGTGTGAGAAACAAAATCATGGGTAACAAAATGAAGAAGAGATATTTCCCTCAGAGTTTCTAAATATGCTTTCCATTGTAAATATTAATAATAAGGGCAAACAATATGGAGAAAAAAGAAATTAGTTCAAAAAACAGAATACGAGGTTAAATAATCAATGTCAAAATCAAAATTGATATAATTCACCAACAAGTATGGAGCACCTGGTAAGTGTCAAATATCGCTGCATGTTGGTGACATGAAGGCCAGCAAGTAAGGACATTTTACCAATTGTAGATGCAGTAAGAGTGGCAGTAAGTGGTGGCACTGGTGGCAGAAGGAGTGGTAGAAATAATAATTTTAATGAGTTTGATAATTTTTTGAAAATATTTTGGATATCTTATTGGACTCTAAGCACAAAGATGTTAGATGGGCAGCTCTTCTTTATACTCATGTTTTAAACAGACAAATTAAGACTCACGATGATGAGTATAGAGCAATAACATTAAATAAAAGTTTAAAGAATGTAGCTCAAAATCCAAAATAAAAGTCCAAGACACCCAGGAGAAAAAAAGGTCATAGCAGAGTGTCACAGCATTAGAGCAAAGATCATAAACAAAACAAACGTGAATGGATGCTGAATCAAGCTCTTCAGACTCCTGCCTTCATTATACAGCAAATTGAACCATTAACCTGGGGCATGGGCAAGTCCAGGTCAAGGGAGCACTGGGTCAGTGGGTTACCACTCTACCCCCATCAGCCACAGACTCTCACTTATCATCTCAGTTGTGTCTACTAGTCCTTGAAATACACTGGAGCAAGAAAAGAGAAATCTGAGTGAAATCTTTGCTCAGAGCAAGGAGATATGTAAATGGCTTGAATGCAAACCTCATGTTTTATTCATCGTGGTTCAACTGATAAAATTTTAAGGAAAGTGTCAAGTAAGGCGGATAGATGATTGTAAAGGTCTTTGGTACTTCTGCTGTCAGTATATTTCCAGCTTTCCTGGGTAACATCATTTAACCTCCAAGTTCCTCTTCTTTACAATGGAAAAAAAGAAAATAAAATCCAATTTTTTTCCTTACTAGAACATATAAGAAAAATTATAAAAACGATTAAAGAGGATTTTTCAAGAATGATGCATTATTAAATACTTATGTCATATGTACAAACAACGGACACAGAGATTCAGACCTCAAAGGAACATGAAGCCTAGAATTTAAGACAAAATATGAAGAGGACCAAGATCAGGAAGCAAACTAGTTGACCAAGACAGAGCAGGGCTACCTGCCCACTGTGACTGTGGCCAGTAAGAAATCACGTGCCCTGAATGAGATTAGAACATTGTTGTTGAGCATGGAAACCTTCCCAGACGTTACTCATTCTACTGCATGATTCTGCATCATTTTACAGATGAGGGGAAAAACGGTGTCTTCCTGCATGCCATCCAGAAGAAGCAGGCCTTAAATGGAGAAAATCTAGCAAATGGCAAATCTGTACAGTAAATGAAAAATGCGGTTACAACACTGTTGAAATTATTCTGAAATAAAGAGATGTTATAAAAACAGGTGCAATAAGAAAAATAATGTTATTCACGAAAATAGGAGCAAGGGAGGAATTTTCAGTACTTGAAGGGGAGGGGAGGCTGACCATCAAATAGCACTTTTTCATTCTTTTCTTTTTTTTTTTTGGTGAGGAAGATCGGCCCTGAGCTAACATCTGCCAATCCTCCTCTATTTCCTGAGGAAGGCTGGCCCTGGGCTAACATCCATGCCCATCTTCCTCTACTTTGTATGGGACGCCGCCACAGCGTGGCTTGACAAGTGGTGCGTCAGTGCGCGCCCGGGATCCAAACCGGCGAACCCCGGGCCGCCGCAGCGGAGCGCGCACACTTAACCGCTTGCGCCACCAGGCTGCCCCCATTTTTTCATTCTAAGTGGCACTAAGGCACGCAGTGGGGAGGTGTGACTACCCAGGCTGTCCCAACATAGAGATAATCTCTCTTAAGAACATCCCACCACTGAGCGCAGGGGGAGAGTCTGAGAGAACTAGAGTCAAACCTTATTTCTCTCTGATGGTGCCTCCTATTTGGCCTGAGTCTAGTGGTTCACTCTGTGGTCATGCTTGAGAATCACCTCACAACACTTTCCTCCTCCCCAACAGATGTTCAGCTCATTCTGGGTCCTGTTTACACCACCCATGTGACCGAAGGGTGGATCAGGAAGGCTAACGTCAGAGTCCCCTGTTATGTGATCCAGGATTGGTGTGACTGCTTCCCAGGCTGGTCAAAGGGAAACCCAAGATCTAACCTGTTTCCAGATCTTTTTAAGATGAAGAGGACAGAGCTTCTTTGTGCCATTGGTATGACCTTCATCAATCTAGTGCAAGTATGTAACCCTTTGCTCTTCTCCCCCATCACCATTACACTCTTCCTCTTTTTTCAGGTAAAGGTTTAGGTCTCGACTGCCAATTTTGGCTATTGAGTTGCTAAAGTGTAAGATAAAGAAACTTGAAGATTTTTTTCAAGACATTCAAAGCTTTTAAGACTATTATCATCTTGCAGCAGATCATATTTTTGAATGTTAGAATCTCTCTTTCTTGGAGCAGTCTTTCTGAAGAGCAAATCATAATCTCTACTCTGAATCCGTAGGCACACTCAGATAAGGGTCGGGTGCTCAGAAAGACAAAAGGGATATGTACATTAATAATTTTCAAAGTAGCCCCCAGTACACTTGTAAGAAAAGTCTCTGGAATATGTTAAGCATTCAATAAATCACAGTTGTTGCTATTTTTTAAATAATAATTATTTGTACTAATACATAATAATATACATAATAACATTTAATAGTAATGCCAATTTAGTACTCATCAAACAATGAACATAATACCCTGAATTGCGATACGAGTAGGTATATTTTCTTGAAAAATTAATAAATAAACTATCATTCTTTATTTTGTTTAGATTGAAACATCTAGAGCCCAATCTGCCTCGTGTGTACTAACAGAATTAGTGTTGTGAAGTCCTGATGATGGAGAGAAATGATCTCATGAGGAAAGTTTCCCTGTGCCAGTGTAAATCTGAGCTCTAAGCTGTAGATCACACTGTACTTCTGTGTCTCAGGAGCCGTGCAGCAAACGCAGCTCCCCTGCCCCTCATGCGTCAGAATGGGTCAATGTGGCTAAAAGTGGTTTTTTCCCCCTAGCCTGGATCAGCATTCAAGCCCAGTCCTCCAGGATGAAAAATGGGTCGTTACAATGAGCACTCCCCATGGCAACCGATTAGTCTCTATATGGATTAATTATCGTTGTAGGAAGGGCTTCGCCTCTCTAGTGATCTGTATCCAAAAAGCCCATTAAAGCTGTCTGCATTATTACTGCTTGTCTCATTTGCTCACTCACCCTTCAACTTGAGTTGAGACATACTCGGTGGGTTATTATGAAGCAAACGTTTCCAGACAGCCCACCATAGCTTTTGATGTAACTGGAGGAGGTGCTCTGCTCAGGACAATCTCTGTATCACACTCTGACACTGCATTATGATTCTCTCGCCGTACTTTCCTCCCTCCGGGTCATCTGCCTGAATGGAAATGAATTATGGATAGAAGAGGAATCAGAGATGATGTGGAAATGCATTTTAAATCTTTGTCTTTATGAAAACACATATAAATCCTGGCAGCAGAGGGCAAGGAGAAAAGTGCCTGGCCTGCCCACACCACTTTCCCAGATTAATTTTTATCGTTCTTTTAAAAAATAAATCCTGTAGGAAAATGGAATTAAACTTGCCAATTAAATAGTAAATTATCAAGAATAAGCTAGTCGCGCTATAAAGTAAGACAAACATGAAAATCTCCCCTCAGTGGCAGTGTGAAGAGTGGAAGATAGGCTCTCACCAGTGAAAGCACAGACTGTGGGAAGAGCCTGAGCTCCCTATAAAACACCTATTTGAGAAGGAGATACTTGAATTCCCCACTGGACATCTTTTGAGCAGAGGGTCTCAAACTTTAGCTTGCATTAAAAAGACCCAGAAGGCTCCTCAAATTGCAGATTGCTGGACCCCACCTCCCAAGTTTCTGATGCAGTGGGTCTGGGGGGACCCATGAGTTGACAATTCTGATAACTGCCAGGGGATGCTGTTGCTGCCGGTCTGGGGACCACACTGGGAGAACTACAGAGCTAGAGGGATATTCCTGGCCATGCTCACACCTCACTCTCTCTTCCTCAAGAGAGGAGGACTGATTGCAGAAAATTATGGAACAGGTTCAGCTCAACTGTTTCTTGTTTTTCTTTGATCTTTGCAGGGCAGTCTCTGTCCTTCTGAGAACGGCTTAGGATGCTCAAAGCTGAAAACAATTAGAGAACTATCAAAGCATAAATTTCAAAAGTTAAAAATAGAAGTCTGCTGCAAATATATGGTTAACGTGCATCACAGATTTATTTAAGGCAATAACGAAGGAAATGGAAGGTTGATAAAGCTGGCTCAAAAGAGCATAGGAGAGATGGAAATATTTATGGTTAATGAAAGCCGGAATCCTGAAATAAGATTGCAGTGTCAAATATAAAAGCAGTTAATGTCCTGTGGTGCAATGAAACTGTAACATTTGGGGTAATCTTCTCTACTGGTTAGAAAACTACACATCTCTTTCGAGCAAAAATCTTTATAACATATAAATCCATAAATCAATATTTCACTTCACAGACTCTAGGTCTTAATCCATGATAAATAGTAAATCAAACGAAACTACATTCCTCTAGAATGGGGGTTAGCAACCTAGAGCCAGTGGGCCAAATTTGACCCATTACCTGTTTTTGCAAATAAAGCTTACTGGAACACAGCCACACTCATCCATTTACATAAGTTTCTGGCAGTTTTTCAGCTACAACCATGAGAATGAAGTAATCCCCAGATAGACTTATTATAATGCTCCAACATGCCACTTAAATGTCATGTAGCCATTCTTTCATCTTATTTCCCAGTTTTGGATAGTTTTTCTTAACAGAGAAATATAAGTGCTAAATGAGACCTCAGAACAATAGGAGTTCAGAAAAGAGAAGTGTGCTGGATTTGTACTGTATCAACTTAGCTAAAACTACATTTCCCTTCCCTGAAACCAAGATGGCCTCGATCTTCCCCTCAGCGTTTTCCTGACTCTAGGCCCCCAACTTCCCTTTTCTTAGAACATTTATTTTAGAAAAGTTGTAATTGTAAATTATTTCTCTGCCTCTTTGAGATGTAAATCCTTTTAAAAACCTCTTGCCAGTTTTACAACCTAAGACTATCTTTCTAAAGGACTTGGGAGCTATCCTCCTGAAAAGTAATCATCAAGGAAGATGGCACCCCGGTCTCCCAGACTCTGTGGAAGTGTAGGAGCCAACTTCAGTGGGTCCCTTGTTCCAAGTTGTAAAGCTACCTCCTGTCATGAAGGTAAGAGACAGTTAACCTTTCCTTTGAGAAAAGCCAATTAGCAAACACAGATGGCCTACGATCCCCCCAACCCTAGCTCTTAAAAACTCCCGCCATTTGTTTCAGTGGAGCTGAGCTCAGACTGAATTCTGCTCTCTCTCTCCTATTGCAAGGGCCTTGAGTCAAGTCCTCCTCACCTGTTCAACATTGCCTGGTGCAGTTTTTGCTTTGATACCTGCATATTTCTTATTAGCATGGACCACAAGGGACATTTTGCATGACATTAGGAAGGCAGAAGTGAGGCAGAAGCCACACTCTTTTTATATTCCGGTCAGCACAGGGCAACAAATGCTGTTGCAGCTCACGTACATTCGTCCCTGATCTGCTGGCTTATTTTATTGTCTTGCCACAGCAGCCAGGCCCGCAGCTTCTTCAGCTCTGTTAACTCTCCTTCCTCATTGTCAATAAGTCCACGGCTAGTGTTTGCAGCAACTTGGGCAGCAGCTAGGATGGTAGCCCCTCAAGCTATTGCCAGACCTCCTTAAGCTCTGCAAATCCTGGGCACCCACTTCTTCAGCTGGTTACTGGCAGCATCGAAGTCGGAGGCTTGGTTGGAGGTGCTGAGAGAGAGGTGTTCAAGCTTATGAATTTCAGTTTGCCCTTGCTCCCCTACCCCATGTCTCTACTATCTTCCCTGCTATTGTCAGACCTGGAACCAGATATGGAAGTGAAAGCTGTATATAAACTGTTTCAGCAAATCCCATAATTGTACAGTTTAATGGTGTCTCGAGAACCGAAATAGATGGGCAGCATGGTAAAGTCTTACTTGGTTTGTATACACAGAAAAACTCTAGGTCTAGGGCATAGAAACCTGACTTAAACTATTATAATTGAGGAATTATGCCCCTCAACAAATGCCCAGATGTGAACTGGCTCATAGACCCAGAGCCCCTTAAATGAAGGGAAGGCCAGGTGCCCTTGAGGAGAAATCCTATTCCACAATGAAAATTTATAATGTAAATCTTCTAGCTTTCCCCCAGTGGAGTGTATAGCCCTTTACCAGGGTAATTGTGCATCATAGAAGAGAAAATAATCAGACTTTTGAGGGCTTGGTAGACATTGGCTGTAAACTTAAACTGATTCCTGGAGACCACAAATTTCCCTGTGGTACACCAGACACAATAGAGGTTAATGGAAGACTGAGGTCAATGGAGCTTTGGCTTGGGGTCTTTCTCACAGTGAACCAGGGAGTCTCTAAACTCACCCTGAGGGAAAGTTCTCAGATTCCAGAATGCATGATTGTGATAGAAATGGTCAGAAACTGGCAGAATTCCCACTTTGGTATTCTAACCTATGGAGTGAAGGCTACGGTGTTAGGGAAAGCCAAGCAGAAGTCACTAGAACTGCCTAGATAGTAAACCAGGACCAACATTGCATTCCTAGGCAGATGGTAGAGATTAGCGCCACCATTAAAGACTGGTAAGATGCAGGAGTAGTGATTCCTACCACGCCCCATTTGACTTGTGTGTTTGGCCTGTGTGGAAGATAGATGGATCTTGGAGAAAGACAGTGGGTTTCCATAAACTTAACCAGATGGTAACTCCAACTGCAGTTGCTCTTTCAAATGTGGTTTCATTACTAGAGCAAATCACCATATCCCCTGTCATATGGTATGGGCTATTGATCTGGCAAATGCTCTTTGCTCTGTACCTGTTATTAAGACCATCAGAAGCAGTTTACTTTCAGCCGTCTGAGACAATACATCATCACTATCCTACCTCAGGCTACATCGATCCTCCAGCCTTATGTCATAATCTAGTCTGCAGGGACCTTGATTGACTCTCCATTCAGTGGGCTATCATGATAATCCACTTTATTTGTAATATCTAGCTGTTTGGGAAGGGTGTGAAAATAGTAGTGACTACTTGAGGCGTTGTTTATAAACATCTAAGCTAGTGGATAGGAAATAAATTCCACAAAAATTCAGAGGCTGTCAACCTAATGATATTTCTAGGGATCTAATGCTCCAGGGCATGTTGAGATATCTCTTCTCTGCCCAAAATGAAAGACAAATTGCTGCATCTGGCCCCTCCCACCACTACAGAAAGAGCACTAATTGGACCACTTTGAATGTTGAATTGAAAATATACCTCATTTGGACATGCTACTCTGACCCACTTACCTAGTAACTCAAAAATCTTTTAGTTTTAATGGAGGCCCAGAACAAGAGAAGGCCCTGCAATATGTACAAGATGTCAAGCAAGTTGTTCTTCCATTTGGGCTATGTAATCTACAAGATATGATAGGGCTTGAAGTGTCTTGTTAGATAGGAAGGCTGTATGGAACTTCTGGCAGTCCTTATAAGTGATTCACGGAGAAGGTCTTTAGAATTTCAAAGCAAAGGTAAACCTTCTTTTGCAGATAATTATTCTCCTTCTGAAAAACATCTCTGGCTTGTTGAAGAGCCTTAGTAGGAACCCAACACCTAACCACGGACCACCAAATTACCATATGACATGAACTACCCATTAGGGTGTTGTCTGACTCACCAGTACAAAATCTTGAGAAAGCATGATAACATCCTATCATCAAATGGAAATGGCAGATATGAGATTGAGCTCAATCAGTTTCTGAAGACATAAATTGCATAAGCAAATGGCCCTAATGCCCATGACCTATTTCCCTATTGTATTGCCTCCTCCTTCTCAACCTACACCTACAGCCTCATGGAGAGTTGATTGAGGAAGAAAAAATTGGGCCTGATGTACAGATGGTTCTGCATGATATACTGGCACTACCTGAAGGTGGATGGCTGCAACACTACAGCCCGTGTCTGGGACATCCGTGAAGGAGAGCGGCAAAGAAAAATCCACCCAGTGATCAGAACTTTGAGCAATATACCTGGTTGTTCATTTTGTCTGAAAGAAGAGATGACCAGAAGTATAGATTCTACACTGATTCAAAGGCATCATTGACCAGGGGATCAGCCAACCACTAGGTGGAAAGTTGATTACACACAACCAGTTCCATCATGAAACAAGGTTTTGTTTTCACTGAAATCGACACATTCTAGATACTGATTTGACCCCTCTGCCTGAAGTACTTTCAGCAAAATCTCTATCTAGAAACCCAAGAAATTCCTTTCACATATCTTGGCATTTGTCACAGCAATGCTTCTGAACAAGGGACTCATATTACACCAAATGAAGGGTGATAATTGACTTAACTTCATGGAATTCACTGGCTTTACCAAGCTCCCCATTATCCATCAGCAACTTACCTGGTAGAATGGTAGAACAGCTTTGAAGTCTCAGTCACAGCACCAGCTGAGTGACAACACTTTGAGGGGCTTTGAGTCATGCCCTCCGTGTTATGCTGTAAATCAGCAACCAGAAACAGCAATCAGCTGTTTCTTCCATAGCCGGGATACATGAGTCCTGGAATCAAGGAGAGAAATGGAAGTGGCCCCTTTTATTATAACTCCAAGTAACGCAGCAAAACTTCTGCTCCTCATCCCTGAAACTTGGACTTTCTTTCTTAATTTCCAAAAGAATAGAGTTTCTACTAGGTGACACAGTAAGTATTTTATTAAATTGAAATTTGAGACTGCCACCTGAACACATTGGGCTCCTCAGGCTATGAATCAATAAGCTAAAAAAAGAAGGTGTAACTGTAATTGCAATGGCGATTAATTCTGACTCTCCAGGAAAAATTGGGTTGCTACTCCACAATAGGGAGTAAGAAAGAGTGTGTCCGGAATTCAGAATATATTTCTGAATATATTAACCACTTTTTCTTCTCTTATTTCTATCATCTAACAGAGGAAGGAAGAACTGTTAATAGTAATTAAACTTAAATATAAGTTATTAAGTTACAGACTAACAAACGGGAAGTATAAGTCAGCTAGAAGAGGGAGAAAGAATTTGTATCCTCTTATGTGGAAAGTGTTTCCAATTGTAGAACAGATAGCTATATCATGTTAGGCAGAAGCATCATTTAGTTATTGTCTTAATTTGAAAGTTATATTAAGAATGGTTAAAAGAAGTACACTTGAATGCCAAGTTGCAAGGGGTAGAATGCACTGTATTTGTGCTGTGCCAATTTACCTAAGCTGTAGAAACATATCCCAGGATTCCCTTACCGCCATGGCTCCCAGTTAGTATGGGCTACAAAGACATTATGCTGAGGTTTCAAAAACAGAATTGAAGCAGTAGCTTGAAGCAGTAGCTTCAGTTCTGGGCTTTCATGCCCAGAAGGTTGATGCTGGCACTTAGCTGTGTTGCCACGCACACTCATTGTCACTGATCTGGCTCACCTTGTTGGTGAGGGGTAGCAGCCAGGCTCACAGCTTCTCTGGCTCTCACTGGATCTCTTCATGCTTCTCTAAATCCTGGCCAGGTACATGCTTACTCTGTGGTGAAGAGGGCCAGCCTTTTTCCAGGTCACCCCCATCATCAAAATTGGAGGCTTTGTGGTGGTAAGAGGTCTATATGGGTTCTTGCTTGTCCTCGTGAGTTCTGTTGCACTTGCTTCCCAACTCCATGGCCATCTTTCCTTCTTCACTGTCTGCTCTGTTGACTTCATTCTCAGGACCAGATGCAGAACCAACAGCTGTACAGAAAGTGTTTAACTAGCTTCCACAATTGTGTAAGATCAATAAGAAATAATAAATCCCATATTCTGTATCATTCTCAGTGGCTATGTCTTTCTGATCAAATCCCAATGAATACATAATCAATGAAAATAATCTAGAAATGTTGGGGAAAACCTAATATAGGAGATTGATTTTTAAGTCAAAATTTGAAAGAAAAATTGCAAAGGACAAGATGGGACACCCCTAGGTGACAGAGGAAATACTATGTATATTTTAGGGTAAAGAATAGTGATTTTTTTGGTGGTGAACATGATGTAGTCCATGCAGAAATAGAAGTACAATGATGTACACCTGAAATTTTTGCAATGTTATAAACCAATGTTACTGCAATAAACAAAAAATTAAAAATAAATAAATAAATAAATAAATAAGAACAGTGATTTTTGCCCCTCTGGAGAAAAGGGAATATGTCAGAAAGGGAAAAAAATATTTTAAGGTAAATGAGGGGATCAGAATACAGCAAGCTATGAAATTCAGGCTGAGAAATTTTTACTTCTTCTAGTAAGCAAAAGCAAGATGGGTTAATGGCATAGCATTTTTATCATGAGGGGTGAAGTGGGTGAGACCTGAGAAGCCAGCTGTAGAAAGTCCTATTCGAAAGCCCAAGATAGAAGGAGGTAGGAATCTTTTCTCAGGAGCAAGGCCAGGATGGTTTGCTAAGATGTGACATGTAGGAATGTGAGTCCAGAAGTAGGACAATAAGTATCCATGATTAGAAGCATTTTAATAATAACCACCATTTACTTAGGCAGGTATGGGGCCAAGTTTAATGCCACTTGATATTCATTGACTCCTGAAACCTCATATAGTGGGTATTATAGACTCTGTTGCGCAGATAAAGAAAATGACACCTAGAGGTTAAATAACTTGCCCAAAGTTACATACCTAGAATTAGAAAATCTTGCATTCAAACAAAGTTCTCCCTGACTCTGAATGTGTTTCTCAGAACCACCAGGTCATAGAGCCAGGTGGCACTTGAGTCAATGCTAGGACAGTAAACTACAAGCTGAAGACCACTTATGTTTTCTGTGCCTAATGCCGGACTTTGTTCCGATATGTATGAAGTTAGAGGTGGCAATTTGAATGGAAAAGCTGAAAAAATTACAAAGATAAATAGATGGGAGCCAAATAGAAATATAAGAACTGCAAATTCTTGAGCACACAAAAGAATTCTGTGTGCATATATATCCACACAACTTGCCAGGAATTTGTCAAAAGCCAAATAAAACCTACTTTCTTGTTTATGTAAACTATATGCCAAATGACATGAATTCCAATTTGACATCTTTAATGAAAGGGACATAAAAATTCTTCATCTATATCAAAACAAAAGCAAAGAACGTTTAGAAAAAGAAGAAAAACATGTGTTTTGAATGTCAGGCTGCTGCAAAATGTGGCCTGGAAATCCCAATACTCTTAAGAAGCAGCCTAGGGTAGTGGTTGGGAGTGTAGCCACTGGAGACAGACTGTCCATGTCTGAGTCCTGGGTCTGTCCAGTGTAGCTGCCGTAAATTAATCTCTCTGCAGATCCATGTTCTCATCTGGAAAATGGGTCTGATGATTGTTATGAGGATTATTTATGTTCATGTTTGCAAAGTGTTTAAAAGAACACTTGGCACTTGGTAAAGCACCATAATAGATGTGTTTAATAATTAAATACTTGACACTTTTGAGAATTTACTATAAGCGCAGGTCAAGTCATCTCCTTTGTGAGAATGCTTTCAGTGACTCAGTCAACAAGTACTTTTTGAATACCTAACAGGTTCAAGGTAGTGCTCTGAGTCTAGGATTAGAGTCGTGAACAGAGCTGACGCTAAACATGACCTCATGGAGATTTCCTGTTCTAATCCTATAAAACCCCTTGTACATTATATCAGAATGCTATTCTAATCTATTAGAGCGTTCTCCACGTTTTGATGTAAATTTTACTTACATAATTATTTTTGTCACTTGTCTATAAAATCTTTAAGAGCCTGAAATACATGTTTCTTTGTATTTAAGTTCATATAAAGAATAGACACTCAAGAAATGCCAGTTGAATTAAGGATGAAGGAAGGAAGGGAGGGAGGCAGTAAGGGGGGATGGGGAGCAGTGCTACTGTGAATTCCAACTGCTTAAGCTCAAATCCCAGCTGCTACCGAGTAATTGTAGGACATTAGGCAGCTTGCTTAACCGCCCATTCCAGGGCCATCAGCTGTCAGTGAGGATAATGATAATGGTACCTACTTTGATGAGGTTTTTCTGTGAGATTTAAAGAACTAGTGATTCTAAAGCATGTTACATAATCTATGGCACATAATAATCACACAATTTAATATATTACTATTATAAACTAATGAGCAAAATAAACTTTAGATAAAACATTCTCTGAAGATGATGCTATGATTCAACACGTGTAGAAAGTGTTAAAATTCCTTGATATATACGTGTGTGTGTGTGTGTGGGTGTGTGTGTGTGTGAAACGGTATTCCTATGATTTGGAAGTCCTATAATTTTTATTTGAGCAAATAAAAATGATACCAAAATATTCACTCTATCTAACTTACTACACACGATTTTAATGTGAACAAAAAGATTGCAGTGCTGGGTCCCTGCCATACCATTATACAGACCAATTGCAGCAAAGTCGATGAATCAAATGCAATTTAGTCTGGCTCAACTAGATCCAGCTGGAAGCTGTTTCTGCACATGAAGCAGAAAAAACATCACAGACCATAATTTCTGCTTAGATCAGTCAGTCTCAGTCACTCTACTTGGCAGGCAATTGGTTTGACTGAAACGATTCCGTGTGAATGATTCTGTAATGGCGGAGAAAGCACAACATTTAACCTGTAATAAAGTAGACTTGATACATTCTTCTTATCTCAATACTGGGTGATCATCAGGCAGGTAGGCTGGAACATCTCCTCTATATGCCTACCTGAGCCTCTAAGAAAGCCACAAAAATGTTACCTCATGAAGGCCAAGAGAAGTCTTTTTTTTTTTGTCCTGGGAATTATCTGAAGATCCATTAAAGACATTAGGGAGTGGCAAGAGAATCACTATAAAATGTTATCTGCTCGATCTCATGCAGAGGCGCAAAGACAGACATTATGATTCTATATATATATATTAAAGGTATGCCCCCCAGTTCCTACTAATATTTGGCCTTTGACCCTGGTTCCTGACACAGAGCTCCTAAAACCCTTGAATTTCCTGGGTGAGAGGAGAGTCTTTTGTTGTAATGAGGCAACCCATGGTGGGCTCCTGGGTGGGGGCTGGTTACAAAAAAGACCAACTCATGATCAGAAACTTGAGAATTTTAGACCCACTCCTCATTCTCTGGAGAGAGGAGAGGGGCTGGAAACTGAGTTAATGATTGATCATGCCTGCATGATGAAGCCTCCATAAAATCCCAAAAGTACAGGGTTCAGAAAGCTTCTGGGTTGGTGAACATCTTCATGTGCTGGGAAGGTGGCAGAAGCTCTTGTGCTCAGGACCCTTCCAGACTTCATCCTACATGTCTCTTTATCTGGCTATTCACCTGTATCCTTTATCATATCCTTTATTATATAATAAACCAATAAACATCAGCAATTGTTTCCCTGAGTTCTGCTAGCTGTTCTAGTAAATTATTAAACCCAAGGAGAGGACCATGGGAGCCACAATGTATAACTCATCAGTCAGAAGTGCAGGTGACAATCTGGGACTTGCAGTTGGCATCTGAAGTCGGGCAGTATTGTAGAACTGAGCCCTTAACTAGTGGGATCTGATGTTATTTCCAGGTAGATAGTGCCAGAACTGAACTGAACTGTAGGACAATCATTTTAGCCAGATGATGTTGGAGAATTGATTTGTGTGGGGTAAACCCACACATCTAGTCACAGAAGTGTGAATGTGAGAGTAAAGGAAAATGGAGCTTTTCCCAGGCAGCTATGTAATCAGACAATGATACTGACTCAAACCTTTTATTCTAGTCTGCAAGCTTCCCAAGGGCAGAGGCCATGTTATATTCACGATTATATCTCTAGTATACATCTGAATGCTTCATTTTACAAATATATAGTGAGTACCAGACAAGTGTCAGGTACTATTCAAGGAACTGAGAATACAGGGATGAATAACGTAGATAATGGCCCTGTCCTATTGGAGTTGACATGTTAATGGCAAAATAATACACACACACATAACACAAACACACGTGTGTGGGTGTGTATTTTCTGAGAGAAATAAGGGCTATCAAAAATATTATAATAATAGCCAGTACATTTTTGTCTAAATGTACAAATCAGTGCTGCCTAATATTTTTCACAAAATTTTCCAAGCAAAAAAAAAAAAATGCTAACACTTGTACTAACACCAGGGTAAAAGGAAATGTCTACTTACAGCCACTAATGACTGACTTGTGACCTCAGGCTACCCCAACTCAGAATGACTGTCCTGAGGGCTGAGAGGACGCCTGGGCTATTCAGGTCAGCATCTGGGAAAACTACTGAGCTGCGTTAAGATAGACTCAGATGGATAGTTAGCTGGCCTGGATTCAGGTAGCAATCCATCCAGCAGTACAGCAAGCAGCTGTATCCATACTTTGCAAGTTAGGCGTTCAACTTCCACTTCTGTCTTTCCCAAAGAACTTGATTTGGTGCCCTCATTTTGACCTGGGGTACTGATTTATAATAAAGCCAGACAACTTTCTCCACTAAGGGTTTTATTTCTACCCTTAGATAAATATTCCATGCCGTTTTCTGTAGTTCTTTTACCCATCTCAGATCCGCTTTATGTTTATTATACCCTCTAGGATAGTGAGATTTGGACAGTGGACCATGCTCAGTGGTTGCCTGCTTCTCCCCACCTTATTTACCTTCCCCTGATAGCCCTCCATCAATGTCACAGAAAGCATTGTGAATGTGACAATCTGGCATGTGACAAAAGACATGAAGGGTCAAGAATTTTGTGCCTATGTGGCCAGTCCACAGTTGGTGTCCTGGATTACAGGATGAAATTCTATTCTCCAAAAGGACACAGGGCAAGACGACCATTGGATACAGGATTAGGGGAAACTCTCTTTCTGCAGGAAGCTGGAGGACTCATCAGAGTGATCAATGACAACTAAAGAACAAGAGCCAAAGAAAAAAAGCCACTTATTGCACTGAACTAGAGTGAAAAGAGTGTAACGAATTACAAAATGACCACAAATTTCTCCCCTCCCAGAATGCACACTCCTTGGCTCTGTGACTTTGAAGCTCCTCTCCACTCATGAAAAATGGGCTTGGCCCTGTGAATTTCTTTAGTCCATGGAGCAACAGCAAATGTGATGGAAGACGAAATTTGAAAAACTCTTCCACATTGGGCTTGCCCTTTGACACTCCCTTTGGGAATCCTGCAATCACCTGGACTCATCTGCTGAACGATGACAGACACGCTGCCTCAAGCCCCAGCCAACTGCAGGGTAATCAGTTAGGCCATCGGCCACCAGCTGAACACACATACGTGAGTGAGTCCAGTTGAGAGCAGCAGAATAACCACCCAGCTGAGCCCAGACTCAATTGCTAACCCATAGAATGATTAGCTAATAATGATTGTTGTTTTAAGCCACTACATTTTGAGGTAATTTTTTATTTAGCAAAAGATGATTGATATACAACTTGTTACCTTGAAATGGGATCCTTCTTTACCAAACATGTTTTACTGAAATGTGTATAATTGGCTCTGGGACTAGGCTACAAGAAAAGTATTAACAAAGTCTGGAAAAGTGATAACAAAACAGTAGAGGTTGAAAAAGCAGTGAGAAAATTGCTGTAGCATGTTGGAAAAATGAGGACTCATTAGGCAGTTGTGAAACAATTGGAAAACTGTTTTGTGTGATGGAAAATGGAAAATGTACCTAAATTTTGGATCTATCTATGGAGATCTCCAGGCAGAATTAACAAACTGTCTTTTGGTTGGTCCTCTTTACATACAATAAGATAGGACAATACAGAGGTAAGCTAAAAAACTGCTTAGGTGGCAAGAAGAATTGAGAAGAAGTATAAAGGACGTGCATTGGAACACAAAGCTTTTCTCACCTCTGGTCTCCACAGAATTGCTAGGTAACAGTGACCGATACGTGTCTCCCATTTCTCCCCTTTTTGAATGGAAGTGTTTGTTTCTGTTATACCATCCCTGCATCCTTACTGTATGCTGAGCGTGTAAGAGGGAAATAACTGGTCTTTTTAGGTCATAGGGTTCTTGATTAATAGAAACCACATCTGAGAAACTGCATTTGGATATGTAGAAAATTATAAGATCAAGATTATGGGTTTTTGAGCCTAGTGCCGTAATTGGATGAGTCTTTTAAGGGTCCTAGGTAGAGATGAATATATTTTGCATGTGAGAATAATATGAATATTTAGGACCAGTGTGACCGGAGGCCTGGCTGTGGAAGAATGTAAAAAGAGTCATAAATTCTTTTCCTGCCTGCATCTACGTTCTTGCAAAGTGACACTGCAGATTCTACTATCAAGAGATAGGGTCTGTGTATCCACATGCACCTTGAATCTGAGCTGATCATGCGGTTCGCTTTGACTAGTGAGATGTTAGCAATTACGACACAAGCAGAGCCTTTAAAAAAATGTCTGTGCATTGGAGTTTGCTCTTTTGCTCTACTTGGAACCCTAAGACCATCACACGAGCTAGCCTGCTGGAGAGTGAGAGGCCATGTGGAAGAGAATTTAGGTATCCATTCGACAGTAAGCCAGCCCCCAGCCATGAAGCAGTCAACTGCCAGACATGTAAATGAGGCCAACAAATGCCCACTCACTGCAGATGCATGAGTGAGGCCAGACGAGACCAGCAGATCACCATTCAGCTGATCCAAGCTCGGTTGTCCATCTACAGAAATGCAAGTTAGCAAATAATTATTTTCAGCCACTGTGCTTAGGGATGATTTGTCATATAGCAGCAGCTAACTGATACAATGAAGAAGGGAGATCTGGGGGCAACATGGGTGCCAGGGCTTGTCCTTGGATCCCACGTACTTTTGACAACAAAGAGATTTTGGAGCATGGGCAAGTTGACCTCATTCTAAGCCCCTGTACTGGACAGATCGGGAGTGCTCCATGTGTTCCTTAGCTCAAGGACTGACCACAACAAGAGCAGGATGGAGCTTACAAATGTTCAGAGTGGAAGCTGGGAAAGGCCAGGACAAAGTAATAAAGTTGGTGGGTAATGCTCCAGCACATTCCATCACAGCAAATGAGAGAGAATCAGAGCAGGAAAGACTCAATTTTCCATTTAAATGTTGAGTGTGACTAGGAATCAGTCAGTTGGAAAATAGCATGTGGCTTGGGCCCTTCTCTAAAATTAAGGATGTTGTTAATATTTTAAATGGAGTTTTGATAATTAAATTCTTCTGTTGAGCTTTCCCTAGAGGGGCAGAGGACAATGATTGAACTGGGATCCAGACAGAGATAGTCACAGGGTGTTTCTCTGGGTTATTTGACGTGACAGCTCGGTGGTCATGCTGCTATCTTGTTAATGCCCACCTGCTGACGTCTGCACCAGTGTCCCTGTCTGACTGAACTGCGCCCCATTCTCTGATAGATTCTGCTAACTAGACCCCAGGCCCAGAGTCTGTGAGGGACTGCGGACTCACCACGGCCTTCCAACCAATCAGACAGGCACCTTCATATCCGTTATGTCTGTGTGTCACAGCAAGAGATGATGATTAGTTTTGTGGCTTTTATAGTCTTTATTACTCCATATCATTATGTTAGCAGGATCTAGTAGAAAGCACGTGGACCCTAGAGCCTGGCTGCAAATTCAGTACATGACCATCCTTGAGAAACTGGCCAAAACATTCTGAGCTTCTTTCTTCTTCTGTAAGTGGGGAATATCACACTTGTTTTATCTATCTGGTAGAATTGTTGTAAGGATCAAAATATTATCCGTACAACACGAATGTATATATATGTGTGTGTGTGTATGCATTATATATAAATGTTATTTTAGGATTTCAATAATTATTAATCATGGTTATTACTGTTCTTTGATAGGCCTAAAACTCGCAATCAGGACTAACCGGGTAGAATACAGCACAATTTAATCCTCTATGTCTTTAGCCATGCCTTCAAGTCCTCAAATTCAGGGTGCAATAGATCTGCGTGGGGAAAGTGAAGAGAGCCTGAATAGGTGTTAACCTCGTTATTGGCTGATGCAGAGAGATTTTCAGACAGCAGTCAGAGAGGTGGGTGGTGGTGATTGTAGTCTGAAAGAGAAAACAGATTCTCTTTGTTTCTAATTGCTTGCCATTTCTATGTGGGTAATTCATTGTATAAGCAACCCAAAGTCCCTAACTCTCCTACCAAGGAAAGATTGTAGGCGTGTCCAACAATGGAATTACACTGCAGCTGCCTTGCCCAGCTGGTATGACAAGTATCCACAGAGCCAGCCAGTGAATTGCATGTCATGGCCACCAGTTGATGCCAATGAAGAAAACATTTCTGAGAGGAAGAAATAATTTGTTTACAGGAATAAGTGAAAACAGAGATCATTATTTTACTCTTTTTTCTTTTCCAAAATGCCAATATTTTATCCCTTTCAAAGACCTCTGCCTCTTCTACTTAAGTATATCTTGGTAAGTGCTTTTGACTTTGAATATATTTTGAAACAGGTTTCTTCATTTGTCTGCCTCTGATATCACACTTTATGCAATGTCTGCAGTGTGTACCTGTTGTGTTCCTTCATTTCACACGTATCTGTTGGTTGGGCGATGTGTATCAGGCATGGAGCCACGGACCAGGGATGCAGAGCTGAGGAAATGGTGAAGTCTCTCATCTCATGGGCTCTATGCTTCTATAGTAGTACCCGCTTAACTGTGGTTTCATTTTCCACAGTTTCAGTTACCCACATTAACCATGGTCTGAAAATATTAAATGGAAAACTCCAGAAACAAGCAATTCATAAGTTTCAAATTGCATGCCATTCTGAGTAGTGTGATGAAAGCCTGCGCCATCCAGCTCCGCCTGCCCGGGGTGAGAATCATCCCTTTGTCCAGCGTGTCCACGCTGTATACGCTACCTGCCTGTAAGCCCATTAGTTAGGAAACACATAGTGTTTCCTATGTGTTTCTGAAACTCCGCAGTTTCAGAAATCCACTGGGGGTCTTGGAATGCATCCCCTGCAGATAAGAGGGGGCTGCTGTACTGCTGTTAAGGGCTTTCTCTGCCCCACTTTCACTCACCCTCACATCCACAGCCCCCTTCCCAGGATTTCCCTTTCCGCTGAGACTTGCTACAAATGAAAATAATACTAATAAAACCAGCTCATTTCCACAGCGTGCTTGTTGTATTGACAGGAACTAATAAGTACTTTTCATATACTATTTCATTTAATCTTCTTAGTGTCTTTACAAGGTTCATTCTATAATGATCCCAATTTACAGATGAAAATACTGAACTGTGAGTGATAGAGCCAGTATTTAAACCGAGGTTTATTTGACTCCAGTGTCCTTTATACACATTACATGGTATTGTCATCAGTCTCCACTGTAAATAGTCCATCTTCTAAGAGTGGATTTTAAGGCCTCTGAAGGTAAGCAACATAATTTTCATCTATCTTAATTGGTCTGCTTTACATACATTATCTCAGTCAATTCTCACGACTCCTTATGAAGCAGACATCTTAACTCCACTATAGAAATGAAGAACCTGAGGATCAACCAGGTAAGAAACGTGTCTGAGATCACTTAGCTAATTAATGGTAAAACTAGCATTCAAATCAATATCTTAAGTCTAAAATCCACATTCCTAAGCTGCTTCTTTAAGATTTGAGGAATTTGTTACAAATTTTAAAAATAGATTATTGAGATAAATGCACTTCTTCAACAGCAAGAATTTCAGGACAAGGATGACATTAGGGGCATATGAGTAGACAGGGAAGAAATACAAGGAACCTCGATGTTAGCCTCCCATTATAATAACATTTATTAGCAAATGCTCATGATTAATTTTTGTTTCCATCTGCTTGAAAATGGGGTTAGAAATCTAAAAAGACAGAAAAGTAATGTATATTTTTATATAAACATGATCAAGACAATTGGATTACATTATATGGAAAATATGAATTTAGATTTATCTCACACATTAAGTCTGATAATTAATTCCAGGTAAGTCAAAGAGCAAAATGTAACATTTTTAAAAAAGGGCTGACAATATTGAGCTTTATTTAGTTTTTTTCTCTAAAGGAAGCTGTGGTCTTATGAACAACGTCCCAGCCTTGAACTCAGAAGACCAGAATCCATGCCCTGGATTTAGCACTTTTTACTTTTATAAAATTTGGTAAATTTCTTAAAGTCTTGAAGTTGCTGGCACAGTAGCCAGATTAGAATAATATCAGAATGTTTAAAAAATGCCATATGAAAAACTGGGGTGAGAACACACATACACAGGTTCACACACACACACCACACGTACACACAACACAAGCCTCTGAGCAGAGTCACTGCCAGTCTATACAGGACCTTTGGAGAGTCTGACTTGGCATTTGGAATATGGCCTCAGCTTTCTAGATAATAATTTGTAACTGTCTAAAACGATATCTACATGAAACCAAAGCAGCTTACTATATCAGTTAAAGTAATGAACTGTCAATTAACATGCAAATTAGTTAAATAGGTTGCTCAGTACCAGGTAGTACAAGCAACTGTAGTTAACTGACTGAATTACTAGCTTATTGTATCATCCAACAGAATAATATTGTAGGGGCCGGCCCCGTGGCTTAGCGGTTAAGTCCGCACGCTCCGCTACTGGTGGCCTGGGTTCGGATCCCCGGTGCGCACCAACGCACTGCTTATCTGGCCATGCTGAGGCTGCATCCCACATACAGCAACTAGAAGGACGTGCAACTATGACATACAGCTATCTACTGGGACTTTGGGGGGAAAAAAAAAAGGAGGAGGATTGGCAATAGATGTTAGCTCAGAGCTGGTCTTCCTCAGCAAAAAGAGGAGAATTAGCACAGATGTTAGCTCAGGGCTGATCTTCCCCACTAAAAAAAAAGAAAAAAGAATAATATAGTAGACCCCTCCTAAGTGCATGGCCAGCCCTGAGACTCTTAACAAAGCAAGATTTAAATGGTGATGATAATGATGCTGCTTTCTTTATATTTTATGATTCTTTTCAGCTTACAAATTGTTCTTACATATATAATCTAATTTAATGGCTCAAAATATCTGACTACATATAAGTGTTTGCCTCTCTACCACACACACACACAAACACACACACACACACACAGAGCTCTATTACTGAACAATAAAGAGTAAAATTCGCACCCATAACCTCTTAATTTTTTTAATCATATAACTTTATGATCTGATTAGTCAGTTAAAAATCATGTAGAAGCCAGCCCAGTGACGTAGTGGTTAAGTTCATGTGCTCCGTTTCGGCAGCCTGGGGTTTGCGGGTTTGGATTCCAGGCACAGACCTATGCACTGCTTATCACGCCATGCTGTGGCAGGCATCCCACATATAAAGTAGAGGAACATGGGCATGGATGTCCGCCCAGGGCTAATCTTCATCACCCAAAAAAAAAAAAACAAAGCATGTAAGTTAAGTGGTGTTTATTTATACTTAAACAATTTTTTGGTAAAAAGAACATTCACCTTGGGGTACCTTTAAATAGTCAGGATCTCTGTCCTAATAAAGTATGTTTCTGTTTAATACAGTTAAAATCTATACTCAGGTCTTTCATAACAAGGTATGCCTGTTTTAGTCACTAGTTACAGCAAAAGTGTCTTAACAAAATCTATTTCTCACATACACAATGTCTGATGTCAGTCAAATGTCTTCCCAGAGCTGATTTCTCCGTGTAGTCACTCAGACTGCTTATTTTTTTGAGCACTACCATCTCAAGAAACAAACTTCATGGTCACTGCCAGCGAGGAAGAGAGACTATGGAAGTGGCACATTTGTCCTTAAAAGCTTCAGCCTGAAACAAGATGCATCAATTTCACTTGCATTTCACTGGCTACAACTAGTCACATGGCCATGCCTAGCTGCAAAGGAGTCTGGGAAGCAGATGCTTCCTGTGTTGTCAGGAAGAGAGAATAATCAGAAAGGAAAAGCATTAAAATTTACCACAGTTCCTTTGCAAATATTGAGATTACATTTCCTTTTTTAAATATCAATTTTTCCACTGATTTCTCTACCTTATAATAATTCGACATTGAAGTGAAGAATTTTCTTACTTTTTTTGATATGAAATAAAAGAATATTTGACAAGCTTCATGCTTTTACTTTTATCTACAAATTATATGTTTTAAACATAATGGCAAGGCTTCAAAACACAGTTTGGTACATGTCAGTAATAGCTCTTAATGACTCAGAAAGACTATAATAATCTACCATGAGCAAAACTAATATGCCATAAAGAGTACAGAAATATCAAATGGCTTATTCTGTAGAAACAAATGCAAATTAATTGCCTCATTTGTTACATCATATATGATGTACACTTCAACATTGCCATGACTTTATATACACATCTAGCCTCTCAGAGAAATTTAGTAAAATATTATCAAATAAGATTTCATTGTGAAAACAAGTGACATGTCTAATGATGCAACTCTTAATTCTCTGTGGGTTTTATTATTACTAGGCACAATTATTTATTGAGTTATGGTATTCTGAGTATAACAAAAAAATGAAATAAAGCTTTCCACTACACTCCATTTCTTTGAGTCACCAGCACAAACACACACACACAAACATAGAAACATGCACATAGAAACATGATGTGCATGTTTCATACAATTGAAACAAGTCCATGTAATCTAATTACCCTACATAAAACTATGAATGAAACACTTAGTCCCTCATCCAAAGACAGCACAAACTGCCCAACTTTCCAGAATTTGTGGAACTCTCATCTACCTTTTCTATTTTTTTTTTCTTTTCTTTTTTTTCACTACTATCTTTTGTCTTTGTGGGTTTAGAGCATTTGTATCATTTAGCTGGGTTCGGCTCCAGACTGTGGGTTGGGTTAGGTCTTCTGCACCCATATTATTGTTCTGGAGTGACTATGTAAATGATGCTCGTCTCATGCAGAGCACAGGAGCACAAGAGGACACTTGCAATGGATCTTAAGCTCTCCTCTGGGACCTGGCACACTATCGCATCTGCCCCCATGCCATTGGTAAAGCAAGTCATCTGAATCCCACAAATCAATAGTGTAGGGGAACGTGCTCTGCCCTCAGGAAAGCTATAGCAAGGACAGGGAAGGAAGGAAAAATTGTGAAAAAATAATACCATCTTAAACAAGTAGTAATAAATTAGATTTATCCTTTTACTGTATACCTGTAGAATTAAATGACTAATCAGATTTCTCAAATCTTACTGCTCATCAGAATCATCTAGAAAGCTTTTAAGAATATAGAACTGACCATAGTATTCCAGAAACCTATTTTATCAAAATTTTTGGTGCAGAAACCAGATATATTTTTTAGAATGTTTCACATGATTTTACTGTAGGATTGGAATCTTCTAATCTATATCATAAATTTCAGCACATATTATGCACCACATTCCTAGACAATATTTCAAAAGACTTCTCTCTACTTGTTTTAGATTTCAACTTATCCAGCTGTCTTTTTATTAATGTATATCCACCAAAGAAAAAATCTGAAATCTCCCCAAACTTTCCTACAGACAGTAAAAAAATTTCCAGGAAGAAAAAGAGAACTAAAAACATAAATATTCGGAATTAAAGGGCACAATGAATACCCTGAGAATAAAGATGCATTATCATAAAATCTGAGAACACCAGAGAAAAGAGAACTTAAAGCTTCCAGAAACAAGTCAAAATAAATGCCAAATGCAAAGGATTAAAAACAAGAATGAATTAGACCTCTCAAAAGTAACACTAGAAAATAAAAAGCAGTGGAACGATGCCTTCAAAATTCTAAGTGCAATGGTTTATGACCTAGAATTATATATCAGTAATCAAGTGTGAGGATAATAGAAAAACATTTTCAGAAATACACTGCTTAAAAAATCTAAATGCCCATTCATGCTTACATAGAAACTATTGGAAGATGTTCTTCACCAATAAAAAATAGTAAACCAAAAACACACAAAACAACAAGAACAAAGAGGAAGTGATAGAGTCCAGAAAGAGGAAACATAGAAAGGAATTAAGAGCTTTCCTAGAATGATGTTGAAGAAAAGTCCTTGAAAGACTATTACGCAGTTGACCTAGTACACGAACGGTGTAAAGCAGATAAAAATAATTTTCAAGAAAGGAAATATGTATATATAGATACAGTTATATCTGTCGATATATACATATATACACATACATATATAAACCTGTATCTGAAAAATGCTGAGGACGGGGAAAGAAACTTTGAGGAGACTGTATTAAAGCTAATTCCTTGCCTTTGTGGGGGATCAGAACTTGCCACCCCAAAAGGTGTCTCTTTGGCTTGATTACTTTCGAGAACCAAAGACTCAGAAAGAAACTTTGACTTCTCCCTCTAACAGCCTAAAAGAATTTAAGCTAGAAGGTCAGTTCCAGGAAGGAGCTCTCACCGTAGATAAGCACAGTATAGTGTGAACTAGGTATGGTAGACAGGGAGAGACCTAGCAAGGCGCATTTGATCAAAGTCCTCCCCATTCCTGTTCTCTTTACCAAACATTTGCTTTTCCATCTCCGTGTGAATTGCCTTCCTTCCCTTTGAAATCCCAAACCACTACCCCCAACGTCCTCCTTTGTCTTTAGCTGAAGATGGTATTTAAGGTGGTGGCTTCAGCCATTTTGGCCAGTTACTCAGTTTTCCCAGGTTTCTCCCATGTATAAGTGTTATTAAATCTGTTTGATTTTCTCCTGTTATTCTGTCTCGTGTCAATCTAATTCTTAGACCAGCCAGAAGAACCTACAGGGTAAAGGAATATTTCTTCCTCCCTTATACCTTCATAAGAGAAAGCTGATTCTTATTTGGAATACAGTGCCTTCAAGTATTCTGAGTGCTTCCAGAAACAATTCAAAATTAAAAGACAAATGCAAGGGACTGAAAATGAGAATGACATTAGAACTCTTAAAAGTAACACTGAAAGCTAAAAGACAATTCATATAATTTGTAAAATTTAAAAACCACAATAATAATAAAGTATATTATCTATAAATATGAGGTTCAATATCAAAAGGAATAGTTTAATTTGAAAATGAATTTTGGGGAGAAATAGTATTCAGGAATGAGGAACATTGGGGAAAGGGAATGCCATTTGGAGTTACATGCTTTGTAGTAGTACATACTCTACACATGCATTATTCCACTGAACGTAATTTAAGTAATATAGATAGATTATTTTAGTAAATTTAATTTAATTACTTTTTGAAATCTTGTCCAGTGTTTTCACCCTAAACATCTTTGCTGCAAGCAGTTTCACTGCAAACATTTTTGCCACACAACTAATCCTTGGCTGTAAAGCCAATTTTGCTGTAAAAGATGAAATAACTAATTGATTGACAGTTTTGTTTTCATTATAGTTTTGTCTGGTTAGAAATGGTTTTCATTTGGTTCATATAGTTTTCATTTGGTTACAAATATGCATCCTAGTATTTGGATGAAATTGAAACCTCTGTTAATCAAGGAAGACATTTTAGAAGAAAAGATTAAAAACATGTGAGGCCAAACAAAGATTTGAACCAACAAGCAAAAAAAAAAAAAACAAAAAGTCTTTATAATGCTATGAATGAAGGACTGGGAAGACAAAGTGCTTAGGTAGCAATTCACTGCATAAAATCAGTTCTTTGCAGGGCCGGCCTGGTGGCGCAGCAGTTAAGTGCACACGCTCCGCTTCAGCGGCCCAGGGTTCACGGGTTCGGATCCCCGGCACAGACCGACGCACCGCTTGCCACACCAGACTGTGGCAGCATCCCATATAAAGTAGAGGAAGATGGGCACAGGTGTTAGCCCAGGGCCAGTCTTCCTCAGCAAAAAGAAGAGGATTGACACTGAATGTTAGCTCAGGGCTGACCTTCCTCACCAAAAAAAAAAAAAAAAATCTGTTCTTTGCACAGTATTGCCATGAATCTACACACAGTTAAATACTCAAATATTTTGTATTTTCATTTTTTGCAGTCAAGTCTTTAATTTTGTTATTAATTTTTCATGCTTCATTATGTCTTTTTAATGTCCCTCTTTTTATCTTTTACAGTGAAATATCCTTACAGACAATTAGTTGTGCTGCAAAAATATTTGTTGTGAAACTGCTTGCAGCAAAGATGCTTGCAGCAAAAATACTTAGAGCCCTTTAAAATACGTACTCTAACCAATGGGCATTTGGTCCAATAATATTATTCAAGGCAGAATAAATGAAGTACCATAAGATTTTTACAGATTAATATTTAGTTGTTTGACAATTTGGGGCTGAATTTGGACCCATCACTGGGGATCTAAAATATCCTGTTTCCTCTCTCTGTCTCTCTCTCTCTCTCAGTTATTGTATTATAGTTATAATGGAAAAGATAATGTGTTCATTTCAGACCATCCACAAATAAGTGGACATTGTGGACAATATCTAAGAAGTCTTATGTTAATTGTTATCCCTCGATTATTATTACCCCTGTATTTGATTTGGTAACCAGTTTTAAGGAATTTCGCTAAAATCTAATTTAACGTGCATCTGCTTGATGGTATTTATACTTCACAAGCAATGACCAGCCCCCTGTTTGTCTCTGTAAGGGTGGCCACAATTTAATTATCTTGGCAGCATGAGGTTTTAAAAGACTGAAAATAGTTGGGGAACTTTGCTTTCAAATGCCAATCTTTTAAACATTATAGAAATATTCTCTCTAGAAAAATGACTACAAAACTCCCAACCAATAGATGCAAGTTATAAATTAGTCTTACTTCTAATATCCCCGCAGTGGGGGGATATCAAAAGAGCACCAAACTTGGAGTCAGAAGACCCAACACTGCCCCTAAGAGTTGTGTAAATTTAGCCAAGAACCTAACCTCTACAGGCCTCAGTTTTGTCAAGTAGATGATGGACATTGTCATCTATTCAATAAATATATATTGAATGTTAGTGTTTCTAGACACTTCGCATGCATGGGGGACCCAAGATTGAAGAGGACAGGAATGGTCTGTGCCTCAAAAACAAAAATATTAATTAACAGCATTACCATGAGAATAAAAAGAAGATCATGAAAGCAAGCATTTTTAAGACTGTAATGCATTACAGGAGACTATAACTTTATTACTCTTGCTACCCTGACCAAATGAGAATTTTTTTAAACGTCAAATGGCAATAAAGATTTACTCAATAATATAAATACATCCTCTCAAATTGATCTTATGCTCAGATTTTAAACACACATTCATATAGCCCAAATCTTCCTTCAGACTCAGCTCTATCTCTACTTTCTTTTTCAGAGCAAACTTCTGAAAGAGCTATCCATTCCTACAGTGTACATTTCCTCACCTTCTACTTTTTTGTCAACTTTTTCTAATCTGGCTCCCATCCACATTATGCCAAAAAAACTACTGTCACTAAGGTCACAAGTGATCTCCTTATCAGTAAATCCAATGGACATTTTCAATTTTCTTTTTTTTTTAATACTCTCAATAGCAATCAACAGTGTAGAACACACTCTCTTTACAGCACTCTTTTGCAAGACTCTGTCACATGGCACAATTCTGGAGTTCCTCCTTTTACTCTTGATACCAAACATTTTAACCTCAAGTTCATGTGCCTGATGTGCAGTGAGCCAAACACTGTGACATCGGTGCTTAGAGATGGAGAAAGATTTATTCGAATTGGCCAAAATGAGAAAGTGGGAGCTTGGGTTCACGCAAATCCACCTTAACAAGAGCAGAAAGCAGGGGGGTTTTATAGAGCTAAGGGGCTTGGCAGGAGGAGCTTCAGAGAAACAAAGGGACCACTCCCGATAAGCCCCTGGGCAATCTGCAATGGCAGCTGGGGGCCGGCCATCTGGTGATCGCAACGTCTCCAAAAGCATTCTCTTTCTTCTGCAAAACAAACTCACAGATCCTCAAGACCCGAGTAGACCCGAGTCATCTCTCAAGTTAAACAAGAAAACAGCAAATTGCTGTGTTGAGAACAAGGTCAAAAGGCAATCATGTTCTTATTGAATATCTACAATAACCCTCAGGTACCCAGGTTCACTCTGGTGGCTTATCCAAGTCTCTTCTGTTAATTTCACATTCTTTACCCAAACACTAAATTTGCCAGGTCAAATCTCAGGCTTGGACCTTCCTCTCTTCTCACTCTATACTTTTTCCCAGGATGATCAAATCCACTCCCACCACTGTATGACAGCAACTCACAAAATTACATCTCTAGTCCAAGACTATCTTCTGAGTTCCAAGCCTACATATCCAATCACCTCTCTGGCGGCTTTTGTCATGTATCTTTAAAGCACCTCGAACCAATAAGATGCCATTGAAAACTTGACCTTCTCCTTAAAACCAGATCCTCTTCCACGGTTCCTATTGATGTGAAGAACATCATTATATAGTCAGACTTGCAAGATGAAGACCCAAGAACCAACGTGGTGAGCTTCTCATCATCTGTCAGTTTTCTTTTCTAAAGACCTCTTTAATTCAGTCAATTCTCTCCATGCCTACTCCCATTGCCTCATTCAAGTTACTGTTATCTCTTACCTAGTGTACAACAATAGCCCAAATACTGGTCTATCTGCACCCACTCATGGCCCATACTCACCCTGAAGCCAGGATCACTTTTGATTACTTTAAGCCTTTCCTATTGTTCTAAAGATAAAGTCCAAAGTTCTTAACCTGCCTGTAAGGCCATGCATACCCTGGCTCTGTCTATTCTTCCAGCGTCATCTCGGGCCATTCTTCCCCTTACTGAATACTTTCCAGCCTTATTGGCTCATTTTAGTTCACTGAAGGACCCATGAACCCTCTTTCCACAGGACCTTTGCACATTCTATTCTCTGCTGGGAATGTTCTTCCTTCCTCTTCCTACTGAATTTGCTTACATGACCTTCAGACCCTCTCCCCAGAGAATCTTTCCCTGAGTTCCTGATTTAGTCAAATCCTCTGATTATCCCCAACAGCACCTGGTATCATTCCTTCATAATAATTATAATAGTTTTAATTTTCATTCATCTTGTAATTATTTTTTTATTTTCTGTTTCCTCCACTAGAGTGTCAGTTCCGTGAGTTCAGGAAACATGTCTGTGTTTGTTCACTTTACATTTCAGACCCCTAGCATGGGGCTTGCCACATGATAGGCCCTCAACACATATTTGAAATGAAAAAATCAATGTGTGAGTCATATAACAATTATAACTAATTGTACTAAAACAATTATACTAAACAATTATAACAAATTGCAGCTGTAAAAAAATGTGTGATTTTTAAGAACAATATTTGGAAAACTTTTAATCTCACAAAGGTAAATTCACTCCATCAATACTTGAAATAAATTGAATAAAAGACCAAGATTAATATCATCAGCATGTTCTTTAATTTTCTGAGTAATAAAGTACACTCAGCAAAAATACATTTTCATCAATACAGCAAATTGGTATGGCTTGAATCAATTCTAGCCCAAAAGGATAATAAGGCGTTTTCCAGATATTTCATTAAACGCTCAACATTCATCATATCTTTACAAGAAAAAGAAATAAATAAAACTGCATAGTACAGTGCAAAGAACAGTGATCTGTCAGCCAAGGAACCTAAAACAATTTTAGTTCTACCTCTAAATAACAGTTTTCCACTGAGCAAGCTTCTTCACTTTTCTTGTCATAAGTTTACAAAATAAAGAAATTCATGATTTCTACATTCTGCCAGCTCCAACAGTATATGAATAAATAATCATTTTCTTGCTGGTACTAGGAACTCTACTGAGGGGCCTGACACTCTGGAGTTCTACCAGATCAATTGCTTAGAAATTGCCTAATCGTACAAATGGCCTCTGCTATTTCAGAGCACATTTGTTTTCGTTTTTTAAATTTCAGTTCAATCATATGATGTAACTTCAAGTGGAATGGTCCCACTGCCCAAAATAATGCCTTTCATTCCTCCTGGCTTGAGTCTGGAAAAATAATTTAGAACTTTATTTTGGAACTTCCAATCAAGATAGCATTGTTAGTTCATCCTCTGATCTTCCCTCCACTCCACATACATAGCAATGATAGAGAAAACGTGAAAGAAGAAACATTTTTTAAAAAACTGCAATGCTCAAACCTAAGACAAACATGTCTGTTGGACAGAAACAAATAAAAGTGGGACTGAAGCCTTCTGGACTCCAGATCTGGAAGCATCTGGGAGCAACCTGGAGTTTTCATTTCTTGGGGCCCAGAATAGGCTGCCCTAAAATATCCCATAATGGCGTATTGATTATTTTTAAGTTACTTGAGAAGCAGCCGATGCAAGAGGGCATTTTGACCCTCCTCTCTGTTTCCCCTGAAAGTAAGAAATAAATCTCCCACGTGAAAGGTGCTCTCCCTGCATCCTTTTCATCAGAGATAGGGAATTCAGGTCCAAGAGGATTGTATAAACAAACCTTGTTACCTCTTTACTCATTTACTACCCCAAACCCAAACTCTGCTTAAATTCCCTATTAATTTAGCACTCAAATCTAAGTTTCTTTGTCTTGTTAAATCCTCACAACCTCTTTGTGTAAAAAGATATATAAGCTACATGCTTTGTTCACTCTCTGAGCATCATTTTTTATGATCTTCCCTGTGCATGTGTTAAATTGGTTTTTCTCCATTAATCTGGTCTTGTGCCAATTTTACTATTAGTCCAGGCATAAGAACACAAGAAGAGGAGCAGGGGAAATGTCTCCCTCCCCAATAGTTTTGGTAAGCCAGCAAGGAGACCTCACCAGCTGGAAAACTGCTTTCTCCCTGAGACTGCTGCAGCTGAGAGATCCTGGAATACTGGACAAAGCTGGCAGAAGGTAAGCTTTCTTACCATGTCAGCCTCCCAGATCTCTGTCTGCAGGGTCCAGTGAAAATAAAAGTGCCGAGAATATTTTTTTCTCTCTTTCTAAAATTTAAATTATCAGGAGAAAATATTTGTGGAACTAGTCCCTGGGGCCTAGCTACTCTGGTAAATTTGGATGAGAATTCTTGATGTTTTTGATTCTTTCCTCCCAGAGATAGTCATTGCTTTCTTTGTCTCTGTCTGTTGTGTCCCTTGTCATAAGGAGGGAGAACTATAGGGCAGAACAGCAGATATAGGCCCTTTATAAGCCTGCCGTTCAAGCCAACCTTACAGACTGTTAATAGTTCTTATCAGACTAGCATCTATTCAGACAAACTTTGCTGTGGGTCTCTTATAAAAACCAGATGAGGTTTTTCCTTCCATCTTGTTCTATGTCCTGAGAGCTTGGTTTTGTGACAAGTGAAAATCTTTTCTCTGGCTACCATCCAGGAGGTGCATCTATCAGTGTGCACCCAGGGGCCAGCTAAATAGACTGGGGTTCTGAGACACGCAGCAACAAGCAGCCATGCCAACTTTCGGGGGAGTTTGTCATAAGGGGTCCCAGTCCATAAGGGGTTTTGGTCATCTCAACTTTCGTTGCTTGTTATTGCTTTAAAATGTTCCATTCCAGTAGCACCTGCCTGCTGTCACAAATTAGCAAGTTTGTGACTGGAGATGTTCTATGTTCCCACGGGATACTGGAGGCAGTTTTCACTGCACCATTCTTACCACTTGTGCAACAAAGGCCTTTATTTTCTTAGACTACCCTTTGGGAGTAAACTTTCTGGATTTTGTGAGGACTGCGTCCTTTGCACACTCCTTTGGAGATGCCTCTTGTGTATTTGGTTAAGCCATAAAAAAGCTTATTGGTTTGAGTCACTATTGAAATTAATGTAAGATATTACTCATCAATGGCCAGATGGTGGATCCTTTAAATGAGCTATATTTTTTAAAAAATATAAATCAGGACATTGAAAGTGGAATTGTCTTGTACTCAAGAAAAGGAGGAAAAATTTAAATAGCAATTACTACAAAACTTGCAATTTCTCTGTGTCCTTAAACTTATAAATTTTACTATGTCTTTGGAATGTAAACATCCCTGGAGTTAACAGCCCACAATCACCTGATACTGAGCCCTGCTAGTTCAGTTGGTAAAGCCTGAGGCTAAAGAAAAACAAAAGGAAAGAATGGCCATTTTAAAATGCTAGCTGATAAAAAGGATCTCTTGCCCAAATTGAATTCACAGCTTCATTAAGATTACATGTCTAGGGCAAATATAAATCTTAAAAGTTTTCTTCACAAATAATAAAAGGCTGTAGCCATCTGAATGGATAAACAACTTATTCCAATTGTTAATTACAAACTAGTGAGTTTTACATTGTTATACCTGATTCATGGCCAAAAACTTTAAATGAAAACTATAAAATCTCTGTTTATATCTGTCTATATATATGTTTGTGTGTTATAGATATGATATTTTTCTACCTCCAGATGGTATTGGCAAAATTAACGTTTAAAAGAGCTCTATTTACTTGGCTTAAAGTAAGCACTTATATAAAATATTTCTAAATGTAATAGAAATTAATCCAAATGGTTTTTAAGTTAACATAATGTAAAATAATCTCTTGTAAATAAAAGCTTGTTTGTTGGTTGGTTTAATTAAAATAGACATATCTTCAGAGTATCAGCATTGGATATAATGAAGTCATACAACTTTTATTCTACTTGGGTTTGCTAGTCAAATAAGTTCATGTTATCTCTGTTACAAAATTGGTCAGCCAGAAAAATAACTTAGGATGACAAATGACATTGTCTAATGTCTCATGAAGTTTTCATGGGTAATCTAAACATAATTGTTAAGAAATAGTAAAATTAAATAAATTTAAGTAGGATAAAATAAATATAGGTGAATTTTTTAGCAACAATTATATATTATGAGATGCGTACTTAAAAATAGCTTCTGAAATCTTTTTTGATAACTTGAAGCTTTAGAGTTTTGCTAAGTTAAATTAAATGATGGAAATTCATTGAATATCTAGATCATTTTCAAATAAGATAAAATACTAAACAAGTTTGCATTTACCTACTTTTGACCTCTTATTGCAGAGAAACTAAAGATAAATTTGGGTCTGTTAATAAACATGTCCTGTACCACATTAAAAGATTGCCCTATAAAACAACATATGTTTCTAAAAATTATAAAATGTATTCATAAATTTGTCAATCTAAAGAATATAAGAATAACATACAGTTCAAAATTGCTTATTCCTTAGTTTTTGCTGGAAATTAAAGTTTCCAAGCGTTAAGAATTCCAATATATATACATATATATGATTAAAGCTACTAAAAGTAATAAAGGAAAATATCTCTGTATGCAATGAAAACAAGATTTATGTTTTTGGTAAGAAAAGGTATGAAGAATGGAGACGTATTTTTGTTAAAGGAAAGAAAAATAATTTTATCCCAAATAAAGCTAGTTATTTCTGAATGGATAAGAGAACAGGGACAAGTTAAAATGGACATAGAAAGTTATAGTAGGTTTACAAAAAAAGAATCACTGGAAAGGAATTTTATGTGTGATCTGGGCTAGTTAAGATTGGAATAAATTCAATGATGTGAATAAGCTTTAATATCAAAAGTAAGCTGGCACAAAATTAAAATTTGGTTTTCTCTCTCTGTTAAAAAGACAAATACAAAGTGAAAAAAAAAAGAAAAAGAAAATCTTACCTTGTGTGGTCAAGTTAGCTAAAGTTAATTTGTTATTTTAAGAGTTTTAAAAATAAGCTTTAATATCAATAGCATATTTATATAAAACTAGAACTTAATTTTCTTTTCACCTCTTAAAAGAACAAAGTTTTCTGGGAATATTGTTCTGCTCCTAATAGGAGATTATGAAAGGAAAGCAAAGATTTTATGTTTTACCAAAATGATTTTTTTGTGCTTTAATAGATATTTGATTACTTAAGAAAACTGAATCTTCTCAATTGTAGAAGCTAAGTTTTGTTAACAGTTGTGTAAGCTTTTATATTTTCCTTTAAAATCTTTTATTATCATTTTGATTGAATAGCAAACTAAGTATTGTTTCATAGTGACCTATGATCCTATTTGACAAAGAATTTTAAAACTTCTTTGATATTTTTGATCAACTTCCCCAAATCACACTCTAAATGAAGTCTTTTTGATCTTGAACTAAGTTTGAGATTCTTCTGGATGGCCCCTGAAGCATCTCAAAGGATCTATTCTATCTGCTTATAAAAAGGGAGATGTTGAACTAATTAGACTTATTTGACATGTTAAATTACATGGGAAGCACTGTCAAATAAGAAGTAACGTTAAGCCTTCTTTATATGTGTGTGTATATATATATATACATAACATATATATATATATTATAAGAGCTTCAGAAATCATGTGAAATTCCTAGAAGTCTGATATGTTATGGTATAAAATGTTGTCTGTCATCAAAATTGAGGCTCATATTAAAAGGACTGAACTTCAGTATTAGGAGATACATTACTTACTTTCATGCAAAGGCAACAGCAATAGAATCTATAATATGTAGATGACGTCCATTTTGCTTCTGCAAAAAATGACCCCTCATTGCCAGATTTTTGCCATCCTGATGTCTTTGTATCACTATAACAGTCTGCTCCTGAATCAGAGAAATTAAGGTGGGTAAACAACAACTGTAAATTAAAAAACAGTCAGGGCTGTAGGAAACTCAAGATGGCTGCTTGGTTCTTCCCAGCAAATTGGCAAACCCTATTTTTTGTCTTTTGTATTCCTTGACCCACTATAGAAAAAACTATTTTTGTCCCCAGAGGCTTTGGAACTCCTCCCTTTGGTTCTTTTGAGCACCTGCAACTGGACTTCATTCAATTGCCACTTAGTATGGGTTATCAATATGTCCTTGTTATTGCATGTATGTTTTCTGGATGAGTTAAAGCCTTTCCTTGCCACAAAGCTGATGCCCTCACAGTGGCAAAGAAACTATTAGAAAATGTGTTTCCCACTTGGGTTATACCTCCCACAAGCTCCAATGATTGAAGCACCGACTTCACTGGGAAAATCATACAAGCCTTAATAAAAACCTTGCAAACTTCTTGTAATTATCTCTGTCCCTACCACCCTCAATAATCAGGCAAAGTCAAGAGAATTGATGGAAAAACTGGATTCAAGCAGAACAAGAGTTAATTACATGGGACTAAATGAACCTATGAGGATAATTATAATTTTTATGACTTTTTATCCAAAATATTATTTTTTAAATCTTTTTTTTACAGATTCAAAGAAATCTTTTTTTCTTTTCTCTTAGGCTATCTATGAGTTACAGCAATTTGGTGAGTTATAACATTGTAAGCAGAATTGAAACAATTACTTTTCCTCCCTACCTGATTCCTCCAGAATTCAGAAACTCTCAGTGAATATTCTTATTTTCATGGGTAATACATTTATTCGTATAAGTTCAGTAAGACTCTATTCTCCTTGTAACAGGACACGATTAAAAACGTTAGCTATATTACCAAGGCTTTGCCTAGAATGTCATGTTTGAGAGAAACATGCATAAACTCAGATATGACCAAACAGCTTTAAGGAACTAAGGCTGACTATGAAGCCGACAAAGCCCGTTGGAAAAACAGCCTGGTACTTAACTTACAGGGTTTCTTACTACCTAACCAGGTGAGTAAAGAAGGTCGCTTCCCGGCAGGTACAGGAACCTCAAGATATGTTGGGAACATCAAGAAGAAAGAAACTCATGCAAATCTATAGGTATTTCAGGTAGAATCTGGTGGCAAGAATTTGGCTTGGCTTCTTAGCCTTGAGAGGCTATTAAAATTTCAATCTGGAGATTCCATATGAAAAGTTTCAGCAAAGCAAATTTAAAAGAGTCTATATGATCAGTCACTATACTTGCCGTATTTATGTAAATAACTAAGCCACACTTATTGAAACTAGACATTTTGCAAACAAATTAGTCTTAATTTAACTGTCTTTGGTAAACATGAGGGTGATTTTAGAGAGAAAAATTATGTTTCAGTAGAAACTACAATGCACATTTATGGATATTACATTCTAGTGCTGTTAATTGCTGTAGAAGTTTTGTTATTACCTAAAAACTGGACTGGATTCTAAATTCTTCTAGTTACCTCCTCCAAAAAAAGTTTACCTGAATACCCGATGACATCATCAGAGACATTTCAAACTGCAAAAGATGCTTTGACCCTGACATCTAGAAATCTTGACTGGCTTCCCCCTAGGCTCAGAAACTGGTTTATAATTTCCTCCAAACATTCTTTTTGTTTCTCTATAAATGCCTCTTATTAAATATTTGATTGCTTTCACCATAGACCTAACTTTGGGAACCCACCTGCAAGACCCACCTCCTGAAACGAGATAAAACTTTTTACCTGAACTCATCTATTTGCAAGACTAAAAGATTAATTCAATGAAATAATGGAACAATCTACCAGCTCAACTTTTACTATGTGAGACTTTTAGCTATGTTTCAGAAGGAGGAGCTGTTGGGGCCTAGGTTTAGCCACCCCAAAAGATCCCATAATGGCATATTGATAATTTTGAATTAAAGTTACTTAAGAAGCAGCCAATGCAAAAAGGGTATTTTGGCACTCCTCTCCCTGTTATCTCTGAAAGCAGGAAATAAATCTCCCATGCGAAAGGCGTTCTCCCTGCACCCTTATCACCAGATAGAGGGAATTCTAGGTCTTATCACCAGAGATAGGGAATACAGGCCAAGAAGCTGTATAAAAAATCTTGTTACTTCTTTAATAATTTACTACCCCAAACCCAAACTCTGCTTAAATTTATTATTAACTAAGCACCCAAACGTATGTTTCTTTGTCCTGTCAAATCCTCACAAATTTACTGTCTGTTTGTGTAAAAAGATATATAAATTGTGTACTTTGTTCACATGCTGAGCATCATTTTTTATTATCTCCCCTGAATATTAAATTGGTTTTTCTCCTGTTAATGAGGTCTTGTGGCAATTTCACTATTAGTCCAGCCATAAGAACTCAAGAAGGGTAGAGGGGGGAATTTCTCCCTCCCCTCCCTGGCGCATTGTTCAGGAAAATGGCAAGAGTCAGGAGCCAGAGTTGCATAATGTAACTGAGGACTAGATATAGTTTTGGAAGTTTCATAAAGAAGGAGATAGGAGAATACAATCTCAAGCCGGATCACGGGCAAGAATACCCTCTAGCTCAGTAATTGTATCTGCCTTATATCTTATATCACCTTGATTAAGGAGCATGAGTTACCAATTTAAGACATGGCTATTTTATGGGAGCCCTGGGCAACTAAAAACTTGTAATAAAGTGAAGTAACAAAATTAAAATTCAAGAGAAACACTGACATAGAATGAAATTTGAAACAAAGTTTAAATATGATTGTGGTCTTCAAAAAGATAAATCAGGGGGTAACATCCATGAAAAAGTGCAAAAAAATATGAAATCAAAAAAAGCATAAATGAAGACAGGCAGAATAAAAATATAATTTATTAGAAATTCTAAATAAGAAGCTATTTCATTGAGAAAATCTAAATAGATATTACAAATTTTGTACTAGACACAGCTTAAGAGAGAATTAGTAAGTTGAATCAATAGGGCTTTTTTGGAAGACTTTGAATGGTGGAAAATATAATCAAGTCTCCCCTACTTTCGGTGCTGGCTCTTCAAGATCAGAAACTTTCCATTCATTCATACCATAAATTATTGAACACAGTTTTTGCTTAGTTATCTCAAAATGAACATTTCCAAGCAGCTTCTCTTTACCTTATGTGTTATCAACAGCTGAAAGCTGAAGGCATAATTTCCTTCATTAAGTAACCTTATTAAAATACAGTCTGAAATATTTTTTATTGTTCTATTATCAAGTTTACCTTATAACTCCAAAATATGCATTATTTCTCTTATTGTATTAAGAGGTATTTTAACTTCTTGATGCAAAAGTTCTCTATATTTTTGGAAAGATTAAATTGATTACTCCTAAACAAACACATTTACTTCCCAAATATTTTATTTTTCAACTTTATTCAGAGACTAGAAGATTATATGCCTCTACAAAAGTTTAAGTTCCTTGAGAGCAAGGATTTTTATCTATTTGCTTCAAGTATATAGAACCGTAGTTGGGTCATAGTAAACTCAATAAATATTTGTTTAAAAATTAAATGGTTCTCAAATAATACATTTGTTTCAGAATATAGCAGGAATTGAGGTAGCTGATGTTTTTATTGTAAATCCAATTACACTAGTTTAAATGCCAAAAAAGATTTCTTACATAGTGCTCTTTCTTAAAAATTTAATCCATGTACCAATTTGGATTATTTGGGCAGAAGAAACTGACCCAAGCTGACTTAAATAGAAAAAAGGATTCATTAGAAGAGAACAGAGGTGCGCAGAAAATCCAGAGACTGAGAGGCAAAGGCACAGTGAGATGCTTTCAGTCACCTCTGTGTTTGATCCACTATAGCATTTGCCTCATTCTTTCTCCCTGCACGCCAGCTTTATCAACTTTCCAAATGCCATGGTGGAAAATGAGCCTTCACGATTGGATTGTGGCATTACATTCAAGGTTCCAGCCACTAAAACTGGAAGCACACAGTAAAATATCCAAATTTCTGTAGACAGGCTCGTTGTCCCAACTCAAGTAGATGTTCATCCTTAAACCAATCAGGTATGGCCAGACAGACCAGGAGCATGATATTTCGTTATCATTAGAGGTTGTTGGTATTGGGTCAGATGTCTTAGTTACAAAGAGCTCCTGGGGAAAGTTAAGAGGTTTTGGTAAAGATTAATGAGACTGGAAGACATTCCAGATATAGGATCAGAGGTTTTCTAATATAGAAAGATAGAGGACCTGACAATGACATTGCTACCAATTCAGCCCCATGCAGTAGAAACCTACATATCTTGACAAGATCTTGGAGCACACGTTCCTCATGGAAGGCAGATGGTTGGGCTACTGCCTAGGGCGTTTTTCAGTGTTATTATTTGGTAGCTGTTATTGACAACAGCTATCTGTCTCTCTCTGTCTCTGTGTGTGTATGCATGTGTGTGTGCATGTGTGTATGTATACATATACACATATCAATGTACATATATAGCATATGTTTACACACACATGGATTAAGAGAAATATATAAATACATAGATCCATAAAAATATAGAAATAACTCTAAAACAATGAGATCATCTATTGTATACACTTTAAACATTAAAAATAATTAAATTTTATTTGAATTTAACAAAAAACAGAAGACATTACCAGTCTTTTCAGATAAATATATTTCTTTACAACATATATGTGATTCTAAATCATTTCTCTAAGTTTCAGGAATAAAAGATTATTTAAAATACTGATATTAGAACAATTATGACATTTGAAAAATACTTTTCCAGTTCAAATATATCTGATTTTCTTTCTCTGATGAGAGAGGAACTGATTAGCATTCCTACATTTCTGCCCATCTCACCTTCCCCTCACTTTTCAATCTTTGATACTTCTATTATCTTTACTTTGGATGAATGAATGACATTTAAATTCTGATCTGCTACCATAATTTCTTTCATTATTTTGTCGTTTCTATATTTTAGTGGATTAAATACTTACTAAAAGGATTTAAATAATTAAAGCCATTTTAGCATAGTTGCTCCATTGTTAAATTCTGTCTTTTGACATAGTTCAGGTTTGGCTGGATTTCAGTGTTTTTTCTTTTTCCCCTTCTTTGGAGGGACTTATGGGTACCATGTGACTTTTCCGTCTTGAAAAAGCTTCTCTGTGGCTTTTATTCTTGAAACGTGACTTGTATGAATTCAATAAACTTGCATTACACTTTTTATCCCATACTTTGTAGACATTGTTCTGTTGAAGGTTGCTATGGGAAAGACATGCAGTCCCTTGAATATTCTCCCTTCATGGGTGATATATATTTTTTGACTAGATAACTGAAACATTCTTTCCTTATTCTTTGAGTTCAATAGCTTGCCTAGATATGTCTCAGTCTCTATAATTCTGAATCAACTTGTCTTTGTATATCAAGGGTCCTTTCAATTGATCAATCTAATCTTTTCATTACAGACAAATTTTAATCAATTGACCCTTTGAAAACACTTTTTCCTATTTCATTTGTTGGACTCTCTACTTCAAGGACTTGTATTATCTCTATCCTGGATTGTCCTTTTCTCCATTGCTGGACTATTTTATATTATATCCAATAGCTCATTTAATCTTTTTAGCTTTTTTCTGTACTCAGTGTGATTGGTATATGTGCTTTAAACCTTGATAGATATTGCCAGATTATACACCAAAAATGCCATATGATCCAGCAATTCCACTGCTGGGTATTTATCCAAAGAATATGAAATCATTAATTCAAAGAGATATATGCACCCCTATGTTCATCATAGCATTACTCACAATAGCCAAGACTTGGAAGCAACCCAAGTGGCCATCAATGAATGAATAGATAAAGAAGATTCAGTATATATACAGTGGACTACTACTCAGCCATAAAAAAGACAAAATCATGCCATTTAAAGCAACATGGATGGACCTTGACGGTATTATACTAAGTGAAATAAATTAGACAAAGAAAGATAAAAACTGTATGATTTCACTCATATGTGGAAGATAAACAAAAAAACACATAGACAAGGAGAATAGATTGGTGGTTACCAGAGGGGAAGGGGGAGAGGGGAGGCTGACAGGGGTAAAGGGGCACATATGTATGGTGACGGATCAAAACTAGACTATTGGTGGTGAACATGATGCAGTCTATACAGAAGCTGAAATATAATAATGTACGCCTGAATTACAAAATGTTGTAAGCCAATATGAGCTCAATAAAATAATTTTTAAAAAATACTAGAGCAATTCATACCACTGGTCCCCATATTGGGCTTTGAATACCCGTGATTGAATGGTAGAGTCTCAGCCCTCCCCTCATCTGCCCAAAATGATTTACTTTCTGAGAGGGGAAGGGAAACCTGCATTTAATTAAATAAAAGCAAAAACAAAGAAATGAAAATTTCTCAGATACTTTGATTCACTGTCAGATGGGGAATCACTACTTTTACCACTCTCTTTCTTGTACCCTTAAAGCCAGGGAACTCCTCTATGCCTCCCTTAAGTTAGCTGCCTATCTATGTGTCAGCACCAGCCATAATACACTCTCCATACAGTCAGGTCAGCTGAATAAAATCTAATGAAAATCAAAGAGTGAAACAGCCAGACCACTTTCATCTGTGAATGAGAGGAATCATAGGGGACACTCTCAACATATGGAAAGGGTCCGGAATCACATGGCTGAAGGCACCAGGAAGAGCACTATCTTCTTCATAATTTTTCCTGGGCCAGATTTTCTGATCATCATAGTTATCTATTAATACCATGAACTAAAGTCAGAGATGTCAGGGTCACTATCTTTTCCTGCTTTATTAAAATATTTATCTAAAATTCCAAATAAAGTGAAAGGCTAGGGTAATAAATCATATCAGTTTTTGATTCAAAAGTTAAAAGCATTGCAGAGAGAATTTTTTCCAGTGCTCTGAACTGTTATTTTTACACCTCACCTCTGAAAGAGATGAGATCAAGCAGCGAGAAGATTTTGGGGACAGCCGCTCTGCCTAGCCAGGATTCCTTATCGCCTGAGGTGACTAAGAGCCTTGGGGTCAGGCTCATTTCATGTTTGTGTTTGTCCTTTAGGACATTTGCTTTCCATCTTCTTTGATTGCATGTGCTTAGCTGCATGATTCATATGGGTTTCAGTGAGGCTATAAACACAACCTGTTCACATCATTTCCAACAGGTAATCATTCGAAGCTGCAGAGACATCTCTGCCCTGGAAAATGCACAACAGTCCCCTGCCTCAGCCCTGATAAGAAGGTTTAAAAGATGACCAGTGCCCAGATTCCGTCACTGAGTCAATATGCTTTGGATTTTCTGAAGTTTAATTTGTCTTGAAAGCAAGGTTTCTGTATCTTATATTATCTAAAGTCAACATTGCCCTAGAGATAGGTGGGCACAGGGAAAAGAAATGAAATCAGAATCACAGAAAGTCTGATTTTGCCTATTACCCAAGGCCTCCTTATTCACCTGTCTGATAGTTATCATCATTTTAAAAATTTTGTTTTTACTTAGCATCTTGACTCCTGTCATTTTGGCATCGTTGGAACAAGTGCTGTAAGCTGAGCACTACACCAGCTGCATAGGAGATGTGTGGTGCGGTGTAGTGCTGAAATTTACAAAGACTTGAATTCAAATCACAGTTCTGCCACTTGCTATATCTGTGAAATGCTGTGCAAGTCATTTAACTTCCCCGGATATCAGATGTCTTACATGTGAAAAGGGGATAACTAAAAAAGAAACAATAAGAGGAAGATGATGAAAAAGATACCCGTGACCACTGCAGACCTTATGGCGCATTTGTACTGATTAGAAAATGGCTTCTTCATCCCTTCACTCTACATTTATCTTAGAAATTTGCAATATTCTGATTTTGTTAAAATAAGCCACCATATAGTCATCTGATGGAAAATCGTCATAATAAATGCATAGGTATATGATATCTATGATGAGAATAGTGCCTTTAGATGGAGTGCCCTTGTAGAATGGATGCCCTGCATAACCAAATTCAACAACCCTGAAGAGTGAGACAATGTGTGTGAAGTGCCCAATATGAGACATATATTGAGCACAAAACATATTGACCATTATAATCAAAGAATTTGTAGTTGGTTTATTTTTCTGTACCAAGAATATCAGTGAGACTCTCAAGGAATATTTTTTCTTTATAGTATTTTAATTGTTTTAAAGATACGACTCCATAAATCCATTGCTTTCTGTAACCTAGAATCAAAACCAACTGGAAGATGTTGGAGTGAAACAGAGATTAGCATTGTTAGACACAGTAGATATAGATCATGTCATCCAAATTCTGACTGTTTTGGGTGGTAGTACTAAATTCTGGAAGAAACTCCAGGTTCCAGATAGCAAAGCAGAGTATAAAGAGCCCGGATTTAGTGTCAGACAGACCTAGGTTTGGATTACAACAACCCTATGAAATAGCTATCACCATCATCACCACCATCATTACTAGTATTAGTACTCCCACTTTACAAATAAGGAAAATGAGGCTCATTAACTTGATCACAATCACACAGCCAAAAAGTAATGGATTTGAGATTCAAAACTCAGATCTTCTTAGCTCTAAAGTCTTTGCTCTTAATCACTGCTATTTCCTCCCCAGGCAAGAGATGCTGAAGGTCAGAGCTAAGATGGAGGCAGTAGTTATAGATAGGAGAACACATCTCAGAGAGATGTGTGGAAGCTAAAAGCATTTGGATTTGAGAGATGTGGTGGAGAAAGAAGGGTCAGACATGATTTCTAGATTTTAGCTTCAGTAACTGCGTAGATCATGAGTCTCTAACTGAAAAGAAAAACCTGGAAGAATAGATGTGAAAGGAAGAATTTAAGTTCAGTTTTGTATGAATTTTAGGTACCTAGGGAACATCCCAGTAGAATTGTCCATTAGCAATTTTGTATTTAGCTTTGTAGTATTTTAGGAGACATCCAGATTGGAATATATATTTGGAAGTCATAACACATGTATGATAGTTAAATCACAAGAGTGACTGAGACCATTCAGAAAGATTTGTAGAATTAGATTAAAAGTGCACCTAGGATTGAACCCTGAGGAACTCATTTTCCTAAGGAATTGACTAAGAGCAATCATGGAGGTAAAATTAAAACTGGAAAGTTGTGGTGTTAACAATGGTAAAAAAAAAAAAAAGAGAGAGAGAGAATTTCAAGGAGGCAGTAGTCAGTGGGGAACAAGAGATTACCAAAGGAAAAAGAAGCTACCATGGACAAAAAAAAAGAGTTAACCAGTGTGAAGGACGCAACTTAGTGAGAAGACACAAACTGGAAATGGCATAAACTCACATAACTTTGTAATCTTCTCCAACAGTATCTAGTTGTTGGATGGAGGATTTCAGAAGATCAACAGAGCAAGAAAGGACCAAGGTGTTGAGATTCAGGATAAAGTGTATAAGCGCTGGACAATGCCTATCTAAGTAGGGCATTAAATGAGTTTAAATACAGATTATATACTGAGTGAGGTAAGGGGGAGGGAGATAGGGGCCATTACGGCTGAAAAAATCTCCATGACTTTGGAAAGCGTAAGAAGTTGATATCAGTGTGTAGAATATAAAAACTTAAAATTCCACACATGGAGAAATGCGAGATGATAATAAAAGTTTAGATATGATTTTACTGGTAGGAAATTTTGTGAAGTAAATGTTAAGTTTTACAGAGTTAAAGAAGTTAAGTGTTGGGGGCCGGCCCGGTGGCGCAAGCGGTTAAGTGCGCGCACTCCGCTGCGGCGGCCCGGGGTTCGCTGGTTCGGATCCCGGGCGCGCACCGACGCACTGCTTGGTAAGCCATGCTGTGGCGGCGTCCCATATAAAGTGGAGGAAGATGGGCACGGATGTTAGCCCAGGGCCGTCTTCCTCAGCAAAAAAAAAAAGAGGAGGATTGGTGGATGTTAGCTCAGGGCTGATCTCCTCACCAAAAAAAAAAAAAAAAAAAAAGAAGTTAAGTGTTAGGTTGTCAAGGTTGTCATTACACATAATCTAATTTCCCAAGATGGAGGCGGGACTTGTGCTGGTCAGGGTGACCACGAGGTAGAGGCCAATGTCCACAGAGTCCACAGCATCCACAGGTGGATGACAACACAAAGAGGGAGAGTAGCAAAGCTGGAAGGAGCGAGTGTCATAGGAGGAAGGTGTTTTGTAAAAGGACATGGAGATAAAAGTTTGAAGCAGCAATACGGATCTTGGAAAATGCACACACTACTTCCAAACTCTGGCTTACTAAGTGTGAGATAAAAAGTGACCTTTACTTGGATATATGGAGTGAAATCAGTTATTTAGGAAAATAAATACATTTTGCTTTGGCTGAGAAGGGAGGAAGAATACTAGCGGAGGTGAAGAATTTAGGAGAGTTTGTTAACGACCAAACATAACATCCAGAGAGCAGGAGAGCCCAACATTGGAAAGGGCTGGGAGAAAGAAGTTAGAGTATTAAGGGGATGGAAGGAGGATGGACAATAGGACTGGGGTGGTTTGTCTCTCAGGCACTGACAGAACTGTGGAGGTGAGAAGCATGGTGCAGTTTTCTGGTCTAAATTTCCCAACTGCAGTAAAAGTTGATTTGGGGCCCCAAAACAGAGAACACCAGGTGGTGTGGGCCTAGGTTTCTGCAGGCATTTCCTCCCTGCCATTGAGATACCATGTGGATTCTCAGAGATGTTGAATGGGACAAAATATTGGAAATCAGAGTATAGGTTCCCAGTCACACTACATTATGCCAGTTACTGCTGTCTGATATTGGGAAACAGCTTGAAAATTGGAGTCAGATAGACCTGGATATGAACACTAGCTCCACAAATTTTGGAGTAATTCACTGGGTAACTAAACTTTACGAACGTCCTTTTTCTCCCTCACAGGGTTGCTGTGAGGAGCAAATAAGATAACATATGTGAAAAGCTGGGCAGTCTCTGTTAAAATCAGCTTTTGAAATTCAGTGAATTCCTCTACTCTTATAAATATCAGAAAAGATGGACAAATAGCCAAGCTTGCTGTTTTCATGGTTATTTTGTGGAGAATATTTGGCCTTTACTGGACAAAGACCACACGATGCTTCTTAATTATCCTTTCTGCTAGAAAGCTTTGTTTTCAGAGAGCTGGCAACAAATGCTTGTTAAATGACTCAACGAACTGCTCCAGCTCATCCTTCATCCTCCATTCTCTGAACACACTTGATGGTGGTTGACTCTGGTCTTGCCCTTCAATGGGTCAGAAGCTCAAGACTGTCCTCACCACCACAGCATCCGCCGCAGAGGGCAGTTTCACCATTCAAATCTCATTCAGAAAAAAGCAATTCAGCGTTCAGAGAAACCAATTAGAGGGAGAGACAGCTGATCCTCTTTCAGGGAATGTCATGAAACTATTCTTAGTTCTGTGTTTCACAGGCTGTTGCAGCAATTCCCCAAGCTTGTAGGCTGGCGGCACAGCAACAGAGTGCTCACTTGGGTGAACAAATTCCCCGTGCCCTTGACACTGCACAATGGCCTGACTGCAATATTTTTTTGTACCAAAACAAGGAAAGTCAAAATTTATTTATATTGAGAAACTCCCTGTTATGGGTTGAATTGTGCCCCTCACCTCCGAATTTCTATGTTTAAGTCTTAACTCCCAATAGCTTAGAATGTGAATGTGAATGTATACGGAAATAGCATCTTTGCAGATGTAATTAGTTAAGATGAGGTCACGCTGAAGGAGGATGAACCCCTGATCCACTATGACTACTGTCCTTACCAAAGGGGGAAATTTGGACACAGACTCACACATGAGGAGAACACCACGTAAAGTATGAAAGCAGAGATTGGGTGATGCTTCTACACGCCGAGAAACGCCAACGATTGCTAGAAAACCACAAGAAGCTAACATAGAGACATGGAACTGATTCTCCACCACAGCTCTCAGAAGGAACTAACCTTGCCACTCCTTGTTCTCAGATTTCTAGCCTCCAGAACTGTGAGACAATAAATTTCTGTTGTTTAAACAACTTAGTTTGTGGTACTTTGTTATGGCAGCCCTAGCAAATTAATGCATTCCCCACACCACCTCTATCCTTACTCTGAAATCGCTGACAATAAAATGGGATAATACCAAACCAGGAAGCTCCATGATATCAAAGGCCATGATACAATTGTTTGCCACTATGTCCCTTAGCATCTAGAACCAGGCATGGTACATAACAGGTCATATAACTATCTTTTCAGTGATTGGTTATATTTACTCTATCTACGTGCCAGCTACCATACACATATGATTTTTAACTTTTTCAGCAGTTGTGCAAGTTAGATACTGTTAACCTCATCTTTGTAACTGTAGAAACTATGATTCGGGGAAAATAATGTATGAGACAGAATGAGCATAGAGTCAGCATGCTCTCAGATTGAGATCTGTCCCCGTCATTCAGTCATGGTGTAACTTTAGGCAATTGGCTTAATCAGTGTGAGCTTCATTTCCTTCTTCTGTAAAAAAGGGATGGCAATATTTCAAAGGATAGTCATGAGGATTAAATGAGATACCATACAAGAAGTCACATGATGCAGACACTCAATAAGTAAAATTTAGTGTTTTTTTATTATTGTGATAAGAACACTTAACTTGAGATTTGCCCTCTTAACAAATGTTTAAGTGTACAATACAGCATTGTTAACTATAGGCAGAATGTTGTACAGCAGATCTCCAGAACTTATTTATCCTGCATAACTAAAACTTTGTATGTATTGAAAAACAATATCCCATTTCCTCCTCCCCCTAGCCCGTGGCAACCACCATTCTATTCTCTGCTTCTACAAGTTTGATTATTTTAGATACTCCATATAGGTGGAATCATATAGTATTTGTTCTTCTATGACTGGTTTATTTCATTTAGCATCATGTCCTCCAGGTCCATCCATACTGTTGCAAATGGCAGGATTTCCTTCTTTTTTAAGGCTGAATAATATTCCATTGTATGTATATACCACATGTTTTTATTACCCAATGTCACACAAATTAATAAACAGCCCTGCCAAAACTAGGGCTCTGATCTATTCAGCCCAAGCCTGAATTATTCCCTTTAGAGCAAGTCTCAGGCTGAACACACTCAGTCTATTCTTTATCAAATGGGTCAACCTCTAGGAATAAAAACTCCATTTGTATTGATAAGGACTTAAGCTTTCCATCTTCCTTCTGGGAGGACTTCATATGTTGGTGAGTGCTTTGTCTTCTGAAACAGGGAGCTCCAGCCTGGGAGAAATACAAAGTAGAAGACAAAATAAAAATTAGCTGCTGGATCAGGACCGAATGACTAACATCCCATGTTTACACAGTGTAATGAATGGGTCCCTGGGGTCCACAGAGGCCCATGTGTTTGAAGAGGCAGCTCACCCAAAAACACAGAGCCTCCAACCTTCTCCTAAAGTTTTGTTCCAGGCCTTTGTCAGATGGGAGGATGATGTTTTCTGAGATCTGGGTACCTTCCCACTACAAAATAAGCACGAACTTTTCTATTTTGCCTATTTATTTTTATGCCAAGAACCAATCTGTTGAAATACGTCAGTGCCCAATCATCACCCCGTATCCTTTTCCCTTGTTGCCAAGAATTCTCTCGTAAATGAAGACTAAGACCAATATTTCAGCTCTTGGATGCAAATAGATACAGAGAGAGAGAGACGTAAGTCACACGCGAACTCAGATGGACAAGAGAATACAGCCTGCTTTATTGTTTACATAAAGCATAACATTTGAAACCCAAAACGTATATTGAATTATTTTCTCTTAAAAATTTGAGCTGATGCACATTTAGGGAAGGTTCATTGAACAAATAAAGTATTTAATCAAGCCTCTTCCTTTTCTCTCTAACATATGTTCATTCCCAAGGAGGGTATAACAAATCAGCACATGCAAAATTAAAAGAAGAAAAGAAGATCATTCCATACTTAGAGGATGCTTTGTTTCTCTGCATATCAATAAATGAAAGTCTTTCTGCAAATTGTTATGTTTCACTTGGTGCCCAAAATAGAGCTCCCCAAAATACTTCAGAAAGTGAACTCTCTTTGAGAGTTGAGAACCTGCTGGTAATCAGTGCTTTCTCCCTGAATGTGAAAAACACGCACACCATTCTCTTTTCGTTCCTATTTTTTGCCCTCCTCCCTCTTGCATTTTAATTGGGCCCACTGTTACTATTTCCGTTATCCTGATTTTAAGATTTCACAGGTGGAAGATGTATGGCTGTGCAATACTGGTACTCTTTGCTTCATGATAGATACTGAGTTTTAATAAACTCCACAAGAAAAATGCTCATTGAATTTTAAAAAATATTTCATGCAAAAATTACTACAGCCTTGCTGACGCTGAGAAGAAATGCTACGGTAGCGCTACAGTTAATGGTCCTTCTGGATCTAACCTCCCAAAATGAAAACATAGATAATTGATAACAGGTTTGGATCTGGAAAAAAATTTAGCAGTAAGGAAACATCTGCAGAGCGTTATATGCTAGGGGATGCTGTTAACAGACTGCTGCAAGCTCCTTCCTGGGAAATGAAGAAGAACGATAAATCTTCTATCTGCAGAAGTTTCACCTTAAAAATGGTTTTCCCCACCCTTATGTGTGTTTGCATTTGCGCAACTCCAGTATTTATTCTTGTAAATAGCAATTCAGGCTTTTGAGTGTAGTATGAAAAGCAGCAACAGTGAGGAACAATGTATTTATTTATTCAGTTCTAACTGGTATGTCCCAAGTTTCACCAACTTTTAAGAAGAAATTAGTTCATATTTAAATTAATGTCCCAAATTTTCTTGTTTGTGACTCTCCAAATGCTCATGCAAGGAAGTTCAGTCTTTACTCCAGATTCCCCTCCAAATAGTTCCTAGTTCTCTAGAGTGCTCACAGGTGCCTTGGAATCAGTTGTGGTCATCCTTTCAGCCCTCCAAGGACATATGAGTTTCTTTTCACATTTTCCTTGATGCCATTGCTGGTAACCACTGGCCGCAGTGTTAGCCTTACAGGAAATTTGCTACTGCTGTGGTCGCCAGTGATGGTGGAATGTACTACTCCAGAAATCCAGCACAGAGGAGAGGATGGAGGTGGAGTGGAGGAACAGGAGGAAAGGAGTCTTAGATAAGGTTTCTTCATCACTAACAGGTTTGTGATAGGCAGAATAGTCCCTAAAGACGTCTAAATCCTAATCCCTAGAACACATGAATAAGTTGCCTTACAAAGAAAAGAGACTTTGCAAGTGTGATTAAAGTTACATACCTTGAGATGGGTTATGTACCAGAGACTCCCCTCTGGGGAGTACAACCTTGCCAACACCTTGATTTTCACCCAGTGAGATCTGTGTTTAATTTCTGACCTACAGAACTGTAAGATAACAAATCTGTGCTGTTTAGGTCACTAACTTTGTAGTAATTTGTTATGGCAGCAATGGAAAACTAGCACAGGGTTATCATGCGTTAGCAACTTGGCTCTTTTCTTCCGTCATTTTCACAGACTGGTGCCTCCAGTCAGGCTACCGCCTCCTTCTGGCACCAGGGCTCGCTCACCAGAGGTCAGCCCACCATGGCTGGGCACAGAGAGAGGAAGCCATTTGCTCCCTTCAAGAAATGCTCAGGTAGAGGTGGCCATCAACAAATATGTGACAGCTCTTTCTAGTCACACACTCTGGAGTACAAGCTCATCAACAGGGCGGCTGACAGCCGGAAGTAGCAAATTCCTGATTTCAAAATCAACACTGCCTTTAAACCCTCACCTTTAATGCTGAAACCAATCTTCAACTCAAATTCTTTTATGCTCAGCTTCTTCATAGTTCTTTCTGAACCATTTCTCGTGATGCTTTTAACCAATAGAATACAGTGGGAGTTATATTGTGCCAGTTCTGAGCATAGCCCTTAACTGTCCCAGTTCATAAAAGAGCAATAGATAACCAGGACAGGACCATCTGCTCAAGCATCTCCCCCAGTCACTTCTAATCTGTTGTTTCAGCGCCATGTTTAATGTGCAGGCAAACCAGTTCTAGGATTTCTCCAAGAGGCAAGCAGTATGGCCAGGCTTGTCTTGACATGAGTACAGCCATGTTTGGCCACTCCATTGACCTACAGCCACCAGCACAAAAAGAAATATAAAAGCTGCTTTCTGTGTGGTGGGAACTGGCCCTTCTCCCATGGAAATAGTTGCAATGTGTAAAAATTTCAAGGCCCTTTGGGTGCTGCAGCCTGGGACAGACTGGCCATCTGTGCTGGGCTGGGTCGATAAGCAGGGTAAACAATGCACGTACACAACTGCTAGGCTGGGACGACAGCCAGGAGGCTCAGTGCACATATGCCACTGATAACCATTTGTGCATGGGAACACTGAATGCTTGCTCTGTAAACTCTGTAACTGCTTATATAAACTGCTGAAAACCGAGGCCTGGTGAGAGTTCCACCTGTGGAAGGGACGCCCTGCCCAGGACGTGAGATTCTTGCCCAGCCGTGTCAATTGAATGGACTCTCCCGGCAGTGGGGCATGGATGCTGTGAGTAACCGATCTGATGTCTTCTCTTTTCGGTCAACCTGGTGTTTCTCTTTCCGGTTGATTTGTGTCATTTCCCTTCAGCTGATGTGGTGTTTCCCTTTCTGATCAATCTGATGTTTTTCCCTCTCATTATATGACCTATTCGAATCTGCCGCTATCTCCATCTGGTGTTTCCCTTTCCGATGGAGCTGGTGTTTTTCCCTCTTATTATTTGACCTATTTGGATCTGTTTGTGGCCTATCACCTTTACTATCCTCTATATAACAAAATATACCTTCAGTCCATTTGTTTGGAGTGGAAAGTTTCTTTTACATCTCCGATCAAATCCTCGAACCTCTCATAAAATAATTGGTGCTGTGAGCAGGATTCGATTAAGGAGATGCCTTTCCTGTTCAAACAAAAGGTAACTGAAGCCAAGGTGGAAGAAATTCCAGGGTGGGAGGACCCTCCCTTTTGCCCTCTGGCTGGGGAGTGGATTTATAGGTCAGGATTATGTGAATCTTGGGATGTTCATCTGTGAGATATGAATCATTGGATGTGACCAAAGCTTTGCAGATGGTGGAAAAAAAAGAGATGATGTTTTTTTCCCTGGCACGGCGAGGTTGGTGTTTATTGACTGCTTACCGTTGGGCTATGGAAGATAGGGATAAAATACAAGGGAGAGGGTACTCTTGGAAAAAGAAGCTTCAGATTTACAGTCCCGGCTGATGTCACCCAAAATAGAAACACTTTCCTTGCCATGAGCCTGGCATTCTAGTTTTATTTAGCCCCTCTTATGTGACAAATAGGGAGCCTGAATAAGTATCCAATAATAATTTGGCAAGGCAGACAGGAGACTCTTTCCCCGTGGCTCGGTGGCCCTGGGCCGGGCGGGATGTCCTGGGAAACAGTCCAGCAGCTGCCTAGATGATTTGCCCTAGGGACTGCTCCCAGAGCTTTCCATCTGACCTGGCCCCACTGACCCTGGACATTTTCTTATAACAGGGAAACAAGCTGTAGAATTATTTGTTTGTTTGTCTGTTTGTTTGTTTTTGCTTACACCGAGAACTCCCTTCCCCTCCATCTGAGATCCTATCTCTTTAAGAGGCAGGGCTATCCCTACTGGAGTGGGAATAGTTGTAGGACTTTCACCCAGAATCTGTTAGATGCGTCTATCTGTTCTGCTTGGGAGCCTATTTAACTGTCTGTTTGTAATCTTGAATGGGGTGAATTCCATCTGTCCCCAAGAAAAGCCCTCTGGGCCACCTCTTGGCTAAATGGGCTATATTCAGCTAGGAGCCCATGTCCAAGAAGAAGATAGTTTTTTCTTGTAACACCTACCTGGCCACAATATCCCATAGACTCCAGAGAGGAAGTGGCCAAAATGGGGCAATTTTGGTTTACCAAAACTGATGTATTTGCTTATGCAATTGGAAAAAGCCAGCTAAAAAGTTAAACAACCAATGGAAAGCCTATTTTAATCTTTAGAGGTTTCTAAATAAAATCAGGAATACTGTACTGCCTTTTTTAAAAAAAAGTAATTAGACATGCCAGCAGCCAAAGCTGAATCTTCTGCTCCTCTCTCCTCTCTTGCTAAGCTTCCCCGCTTCAACTCCCCCGGAATTCCTGATCTAAAATTAAGCAAGTGAAAATAAGTAAACTTTTGAAGTAATTTAAAATTATAATGGCCATTCTGAAAAACTTCTGTTTCAGATAAGTCCGCCTTAAGGGTCACCCTTAAAAGAGAGGATTCAAAACCTCTCACGATGACATGCAATCTTTAATTAATACACAAAAACTTCTAAAAGACAAAGTTATTTCAAGAACAGCTCCCAAAATCTTTTTGGTAACTTAAAGCTTTAGAGTTTTGCTAAATTAAGTTGATAAAAATTTATCGAGTCTCTGGGTCATTTCCACATAAGATAAAACATTAAAAATTGGTTACTAAGCATAGATTTGTCTGCCTTTGGTTTCTCATCTCAAAAAAACTAAAAGATGCTTGGGTTTGCTGATAAACATGTTCTGTACATGTTGAGAAATTTTCTATAAAAAAGTACACGTTTCTGGAAAGCCTGTATATAAAAAAAACAAAATGTATTTTGTCTGTAAAAAAGGTATGGAAAATAGAGATATTTTTGTTAGTTTTATTAAAAAGATAAATTTGTCCTAAAGTACTAAAAAAAAAAAAAAGGCATGGGACAAATTCTAAATACAAAAAGTAAGTGACAGAAGGTGTTTGAAAGTAAAACCCTAAGGAGTTTTATGCATGATCAAGTTGGCAAAAGTAGGCTGGTGAAAAATTAGGATTTGGATTTCTCTCTTATAAAGGTAATTTTCTTAAACTTTTGGTCTGCTCTTTATATAGAGATTAAAAGATGTTCCTTTGAGTAAGTCTATATAAAAGACAAAACACCTATGCTTTGTTAAAATAATTTCCTATGTTCAAAAGGACTGAAGGCTCTCTCTTAAGGTTTTTGTTTTTGTTTTTTAACTGTTTTAACTCTGTTTGCCTTTCACTGTTTCTGCTGTCAACTTGATTAAATGAATAACTAGGCATTGTTTCCTATTTGATCAAGTGTTTTAAAATCTTTTGATATTTTTGATAAACTTCTGCCAAAATTAAAGTTTTTTTAACTTAAAAAAATTATAAAAAGACATATGATTATGGTGCCAAAACACAATTGTTACTGTGTTTCATGTTGATGCTCACAGTTCTTTAATTTCTACACAACGAAAACATAACTCTCATGCTGATCAGCTGGTGCAAAGTCGTGCAATGCACAATCCAGGCTTAGCACGATGGGTCCACGAAAAGAGTGGGCGCTTGGGAGAACAAACTTCATACAGGAGGGCACAGCAAGGGGAAATCGTTGTCACCCACAATGATGTTGCCACTGCAGTACAACAATGTCAGTTATGCCAACAGTTAAACAAACGGGGAATTCCATACCCCTACCAAGGTCATATCCAAAAGGGATTATTTCCCTCCCATACCCGGCAAATAGATTTTATTAGACCATTGCCAAATTCTTGTGGATGTGTTTATGCCTGCACTGCTGTTGATACATCTTCTGGTTATTTATTAGCTATGCCGACTAAAGCAACCACCCAACAGAGTGCCATAAAATTCTATGAAACACCAAGGCAGATTCAGAGTGACAACGGTTCCCACTTTACAGGTAAATTGATTCAGACTTACATAAGAAAAAATCATAGAAAATGTATTAATCATATACCTTATTACCCCCAAGCTGCAGGTCTCATAAAACAAATGCATGGATTGCTTAAACAACAATTGATAAAACTCAGTCATGGCTCATTAAAGGGGTGGCACAACCAGCTAAGTGCTGCTCTAAATATGTTAAACAACAGGCCGTTGGGCCCTAATGAGACTCCTCTGTCAAGGTCATTACCAGCAAAGATGACAGAAGTGGCAGCCACCACCCATGAGCTTATGACCTTAACATATTGGTCATTGACTCAGCCTGCTAAAGCGCCTTTTCGTGCCACGGCCGAAGCAGCTGGCTATTCAATTGCCCCTAAGAAACAATCTGTAGTCCCTACTGGGATAGGGGTATAATTTCCCAAAAACACTTTTGGTTTGTTAAAAGGACGCTCTGGACTAGCAGCAAAAGGTGTTAACGTACTAGGAGGAGTCACTGATCCAGATTACCAAGGAGAAATAAAATTTATATTATATAATGGTAGTGACACAGTATTAACTATAGAGTCTGGAAAACGAATGAGACAATTATTGGTACTTCCCCTCCTGACTCCAAATGTGTCACAAGGACAACCTCCAACTGAATTAACTAAAAGAGGAATGCAAGGATTTGGGTCTACAGATGGATGGAAACCTGAAACAAAAGTGTGGGTGACACACCCACCCAATGCGGCTCCCTGTGCTACAGAAGTAATGGCCCAAGGGCCCACTGCAACACTCACAGTCACGTATCCAAAAAGTAAACAGTTACACCATATTTCTAAAAGTTCTGTTTCTTTAAGTGAATAGATATTCCTCCTGTGCTCGCTATGCTGTGCTACAACTCCATGTCTGCTGCAGACCTCCACCCCAACTAATGTCTCCGCAGGACAACCTTTGACCCTGCACTGCTGGAGCAACTGCTCTACACCAGTGGGACCTGTAACCTGGACTATGATTGGCCGAGAAGTTTGGTCTCAGAAACAAAAAGCAACTTCTCAATATAAGATAATTTCTCTGTTACCCTGCCTTCTGCTACCCTCCGTGATGGGGGCTGATCTGGACTTCTACAGGCTAATTTGTTAGGCCTAGGTGTTACCTTATCTAATGTTATCTTTGATGCTGTGCATGATTTGCAAGATCAAGTTAATAATATTTCATATTCCAAGGGATTATTTGATTGGTTACCTTGGGGTTTGGGTCCTTTATTGAGAGAGAGTTTTGTAATTATTATAATCATTGGATTTTAGGTTCTTGGATGTGCCTTGTGTACTTGTGTACGAAGTTCATTGTCTGTGCACATGGTGTCTTATGGTTAATGCAGATGGCCACAGCCGAAAATGTCTTGACATGAGCACAGCCACGTTTGGCTGCTCCATTGACCTACAGCCACCAGCACAAAAAGAAATATAAAAGCTGCTTTCTGCATGGTGGGAACTGGCCCTTCTCCCATGGAGATAGTTGCAATGTGTAAAAATTTCAAGGCCCTTTGGATGCCGCAGCCTGGGGCAGACTGGCCGTCTGTGCCGGGCTGGGACGATAAGCAGGGTAAACAATGCACGCACACAACTGCCGGGCTTGGACGATAGCCAAGAAGCTCAGTGCCGTATGCCACTGATAACCATTTGTGCGTGGGAACACTGAATGCTTGCTCTGTAAACTCTGTAATCGCTTATATAAACTGCTGGAAACTGAGGCCTGGTGAGCGTTCCACCTGTGGAAGGGACGCCCTGCCCAGGATGTGTGATTCCCGCCCATCGGTGTCAATTAAAGAAACTCTCCCAACAGGGATGGACATTGAGGGTATTATGCAAAGTGAAATAAGTCAGAGGGAGAAGGTCAAATACCGTATGATTTCCTTCATTAAGTAGTAGATAATAACAACAATAAACAAACACATAGAGACAGAGATTGGATTGGTGGTTACCAGAGGGGAAGGGGGGAGGGAGGAGGGCGAAAGGGATAATTGGGCACATGTGTGTGGTGATGGGTTGTAATTAGTATTTGAGTGGTGAACATGAGGTAATCTATGCAGAAATAGAAGTATAACGATGTACACCTGAAATTTATACAATGTTATAAACCAATGTTACTGCAATAAACAAAAAATTAAAAATAAATAAATAAATAAATAAAAAGAAACTCCCAGCAGTGGGGCGTGGATGTCGTGAGTAACCTAACTGATGTGTTCTCTTTTCGGTCAACCTGGTGTTTCTCTTTCCGATTGATTTGTGTCATTTCCCTTCAGTGGATCTGGTGTTTCCCTTTCCGATCTATCTGATGTTTTTCCCTCTCATTATATAACCTATTCAAATCTGCCGCTATCTCAGCTGATCTGGTGTTTTCCGTTTCCGATCCAGCTGGTGTTTTTCCCTCTTATTATTTGACCTATTCGGATCTGTTTGCGAACTATCGCCTTTACTGTCCTCTATATAATAAAATATACCTTCAGTCCATTTGTTTGGAGTAAAAAGTTTCTTTTACATCTCCGATTGAATCCTCAAACCTCTCATAACAAGGCTCCACCAGAGGAGTGACCCACCAGCAGAGAGGCACCCAGAGTTACCCACATATGGGTGTTTCCCCCACCCCTGGTTTTCTATCTAAGAGGATTAGAATCCTCACATCTGAATTTTTTTTTCCTCTCTCTCCTTTCTCTAACACACACACACACACACACACACACACACACAAATGAAGAGTTAGCTTCTCTGCTTCCACTGATCAAATCCATTGGATGATTACTCTGCTTTCCAGTTTGTGTAGCCTTAAGCACAGTGTTGACATGGATGTGTATACAAGTGGTTATTTATTTGTTCCAACATACATCTAATTTTGATTGGATGTAACAGATACAATAACACCATAAACCAAGTAGTAAAGTGCAAGTGGCGAAGAAGAATTATAATTCTGAAAACGCTTTCGGAAAAAGAATTCTGCAATCATACACGTTTCCACCTCTGCCATATCGCCTTACTTTTCATGACAACCATATGAAATAATGACTACCGTCTCCAATTTGCAGGAAAGAAACTGATGTCCACAGAAGTGTAATAACTTACCAAAAGTCTCATACGACCAATGTTCAGCCAGGTTTTTAACCCAGGTTCTCATAACACATTTCTGTAATGCTTTCTACTCCTTTACTCCTCTTGACCTGGTTCCACCCAAAGGTGGGATAGCCTTCTATTTAGACAGCATCTTGGTTAGGATCATTGCCCTTTTATTAAAAAAATAAATCTTTAACCTATATTGAAGCAAATGGAATTGCTCTTAATCAGGACATAAAACACCAGCATTGCAGATTCTTGCTAGAGACTATAACCTTAAACTCCCGCAGTCCAAAGCTTATTAGAAGCTAGGCCAGGAAAAAGTGCTATTTATGGATTAATTTTTATATGACTCAGTCCACTGGCTACCAGAGAAATGCACATTTAAACAGCATTGTTTCGGCTCAACGTTAAAGGATAGTAGAAGAAGCAGCTCCATGAAATTCATATTTAACCTCGTGTCAGATGCTATGAAGAACAGGGTCCTCTTTATTAGATCCCAGAAGAGAAATTTCAAAATCTAGAAACACTGTGCTCCTTCTGAACACAACTTAGCTTTTCATCTTTTGGAGAATCTAAATCTTGTCACCAACTATATTTCCCACCCTGCTTTATCCTTTAAGGAAGTTTTAGGTCAAATTTGCAGGCATCTCCCAGGATCATATGGTATGTTTGGCTGTGTCTAAATTTTATTGTCTTCTTCATTTTTTCCTCTTCATCTTGTCTACCTCACCTATTTATCTCAGTCTTTTGACTGTATGCATTTGTATAATCCTTAGAAATTTTATGGAACTCAGAGGTTAATACATTAAAAGTAATAAGATGAATTTTTGGTTTTGAAAAGCCGATTTCATAATCAAATCATGTGGCTTTCTATATTTCTGGCTTAATATTAAAATTAAGCTTGAATAATCCTAAAATTATATTATTACTATTCTTAGGTTATCCTTTATGCGTATCCAGTGATCCAGCTGAGCTTTAGAGGAGCTCCAGAGAAAACTCCCCAAAAATATAGATGGCAGGAAAGAACCTAAATACCAGATATTATCTAGGTTGTGGTTAAAACAGGATTGGTGTAATCTTAGATTGCACAAGTACGGGTAGGAAGGTTGAGGTTTGTTTTGAACAGAGACTATAGTTATAGTCTTTAGAGTTGGTTAAATTTGAGCCAAATCCTAGATCCCTCCTTACTGTCTGCACAGCTTTGTAACTTACCCCTCTTTGCATTTCAGCTCCCACTATTGAAAATCTTATTGAGTTGCCTGGATGATGAAACAAGCTGGTGCGCATTAAGCATTTAGCACAATGCCTGGCATAGAGTAAGTCAACAAATGGAAACTGCTACTGGTATTATCATGAGTATAAATGTTCTCTCAACATAATAAATATTAGTCGTTGCTATTATAAACCCAGAACAAAAGAGTGGCCCATAGGGACACCCGAAATCAAGGATAGGACTTTCCTCAGAGGCAGCAATGGATCTGCTTTAACAGTCACACAAGTACTTGGTAGAAACTTCAAAGTTTTCATGCCAATAAATTCAAGAAGCAGTAGCTTTGAGGGCAAGAGGTGTCAAACACCTACCTGAATTATTCAGTTCCTGTAACGTGTGCATCAGAATGCATCCTTTGAAACCCACCAGCATCAATTAACTTCAAAGTGACCGCCCCATGTCACTAAGTGATTTAACTTGTTGGATAGAGTTATTTAGTTCATCTATCTGGTTGCCAAAGCAATTTTGCCAAAAATGATTTTAGTTTTGGTACACGTCATACTTAAATATCCTTCCTAATTACTAGCCATCAACTAACCGAACTGCTTCTGGAGAATATCAGAGGAACATGCATGCAGAGCATTGTGTTTATCTGTTTATCAATCTATTTACCTAGCTGTTCATCTACTTACAGATTTTTTTTCACTTAAATGAAAAAATAAGTGAAAAATGGTGAGTCAGAGTTTCAGTTTAAGAATATACTTTCCCTAAAAATTAAGAGTTCCAAAATATTGCAGGTCACCTATGCCACACGTAAAAATATCCTGACACTTTATTTCTCTCTGAGCAAATGTCATTTCCTGGAAACTTTAGGACATTAATGCAGCCAATTTTTATTAAAAGAAGTGAATTTCAGCCAATATGACACATTTCTTCTTATACTTATGATTTTTATACTTAATTGATGGTCTTGTTCATCGTAGGGACTGTTGTTCCTGTTTTGTTCATTTCTGAATGGCCAGTGCCTAGAATGGATCTGACACATGGTGGGTGCTCTACTTGTTGAATTGATGATTGAATGAATAGATATGTTAGCATTTCAACCTGGCAAATCAATAAGTAATGCTTATAATCACAGTTTTGACTAAAAATAGTTTCAACAGTATGTGATGAGGATCCCTTCTGTAGACAGTTAAATAAACTACCACAATTTGATGTAATGCTGTATTACTCATTTCCATCTCCTCTGACACTCTGTCTGAACAGTCTAAGTGACAATAAAATGCCATTATCAGTGATATCAGTGTTTCTACAATTGCAGGCATCATGAACTTGGCATATCTAGAACAAATCTTTACTTAAATCTAAAATATTCCCTTTCAAGCCTTCAAAGGGTAAATTAAGCTTCTAATAGATCATCTTTCTTATTTAGTCAGATTTAAAATCAGTCAACCAGATACTTATTTTTGAATCCCTGTTTTCTTATTCTTATAATAGTTTGTAAATTTCTAGATGGTTTTTTAAAAATCTAAGTGAATTTAAGTAATTCTAATGACTTGAATTCATTTTGCAAACATTTCCCAGCCTATGACTTAAAGAAATGTTTAATATGTCTTTTTAAAGACATGCTATTAACTAAGCTGAAATATTCTCAACACACTTCATTACGTACAAAAGCTCCAAAAATGTTCTGAATAAAAATGACTTGCTGAGATTCAGTAATATATTATCTCATATTTACATATGTCTTCAATAGATTTACATATAACTATCAAATAATTGTTCTGGTTATGCTTAGAATTTAAAATTTTACTTATCTTTCCAATAGTACAAAATAATTTCCCAGGCAATTCTCTGAGTATTTGTCTTATCATACGCATGCATAGTTGACATTTGATGACTATTAATTGTACTTTGAAAAAGCAAAAAGTAGATTATTTTTGATTCTAGGTATTACTGCTTTCTGGATAGTTAACAAAAAGAATGATTTTTTTCTCAAATTTATCACACAAGAAGATATTTAATGTTTCCCTTCCAATCAAGACGCTAAGTATAACACTGTCAGGGACTCGAGCATAAGCATCATTGCTTTTACAGATGTTTCATATAAATTCTGCTTTAAACAATGATGGTTGCCACTTTGGTAAAGATCAGCCCAACCTGGTTTGTCAACCAGAAAATATGAGGGGTGGCCCTGGCTTTCTGAAATGCCGACAAATATTCAAGAATTAAATTATGTTGGAATTCCCGGCGTTCCAGGTGGTACTTTGAGAATATGTGCGACCAGGCAAGAAAGACAGAATCTGCAAAACTCTCTCCATGTTTACTAAGGACCATAAATCCTCACTTTACATACCCCGTCCTTTCATAAAGATGAGCATGAAAGAGGTGTCCGAATCTGCATTTATGTCTGAATCTATGAGTTTCCAAATCACCAAACGCCATAACGTAATTTGTCTTCTCTATTTATCACTGCAGACTTTTATGATTCTACACTATTTCTGCCTATGACAGATACACTGCAGCAGTAAGTTGTAACTTGGTTTTCAAAAGATAGGTATCTGCTTGTACAGAGCTAAATTCACTGGGAAACAAAATTAAAGAGGCTTTTATGAAAAACTATCTATGTGACAAAATTTAATTCTAAAAGGTAAATGTAGCATTAAGCTTTTCTTTAAAGCCTCTGAGGAAGCAATACTTGTCCCCTCCAAGAAAGGTGTATCATTAGCATTCCTGTAATATTGTCTAATAGTGATTATATGACTTCTTTTGGAATAGAAAAAAACAAATCCCAATAGCTAAAATGGCTTACTACATTTTACAAATAAATATTTAAGTAAACTTTCTCAATATAGCATTAAATATCCAAAATTATTTAACAGATAATTTTCCCTTTACAATTGATATAATTTCCAAGGTTTTCTTAGAGCCTGGCCATCTGATGGTTCTAATAATTTAAGACTCACCTTTGTTTCTAGAAAATTATTGTTTTGGTTTAACGATATATGGGAACATCTCTTTCCCTGTGTATTTTCATTATTTTTTCTGAAATTAGACTTTAGGAACTAGCTTATATGATTCTGTTCATTTTTAGCCTATTAATTAGACACAACATTGATATAGAAGAGATACTCCGGGAAAGGAAAGAAATATTTCCTCAACAGCATGTGCTTTCTGTCTCAGGCCCCTTAGCAAATCCTCCCTCTGTTCAAACAATGTGTTGTCATCCACCTTGATGGCCTTGTCCTACATTTGTAATTTAATTTATAAGAAAATAAAGTCTCCCACCCCCAATTCCTCTGCTAATGGCTGTAATAATTTAATAGTCTTCATTATGTCATTATCACAGCCATTGTAGAACACTAGAATACCAGCAGCAAACCAAAGGAAGACTGTAACGTGAGATCATAATTTCTAGCGTAAATCAATCAGATCAACAGAGGTTAGAAAGGAATGCAAAGAGTATTCTTGGAAGATGTTCAAAATCCAATCAAGATCAGTAATGCTCTGATCTACAGCATGTCCTGTCTGCTTGCTCTCTCATTTAAATGACCTATGCTTCCTTTTTTAAAGTCAGCATTGGAAAGATTTCAAATACAAATGACACTCAACAGGGAGGAAGACATAAACAAAACCCAAATGGGTACTTGACATCCTTAATGCCCAAGCACGTGGGTCAGAGTTCATTTGGTTATTTAATCCAGCCACACAAATTAGTTTATGCCTAGGGTCTGAAGTAAATCAAACTGAGCCTGAAGAAAATTGGACACTGGCTCTAAAAAAAAATCTTGCCTCATTCCCTGGAACGTGGAAGTCAATGCCAGCTCAAGGACGCTGCACTCATTGCTTTCTTTGCCTGGAATGCTTTTCCCCAGGATTCCTGACACGTAATCCAAATACCAATTCAAATGTTAGCGCCTTCAAGAGATCATCTCTAACCATACCCTCTCATTCATCTGCTCCTGTTTTATTTTCACCATAACATTTCTAATTATCGGAAAACATCTTAAGTATTTATTTACTTGATTATTTATTATCAGTCCCCCTCTCCCCGCTAGAATGTAAGTTCTATGAGGACAGGAACCTTTACCTATTTTGTTCATCAATGTTTCCCCCATGCTCTGAAGAATGCCTGGCACAGAGTAGACACTAAATAAGTCTTCGTTGAGTAAAGAAATGAAAAAGAATGAGTACCTAAAGGCAAAATATTCATTCACTTCCAACCTAGTACATAACTCACACTGAGTGAATGAAATGGTGAAGTCATTATCCATAGAGTTCCTATGAAAAAAAGCATTAGTTTAAAATAAAATATGATAATTAACGAAGGTATAAATTCTGCTCAAATGGGTAATACAGATAGAGCTTTTGAATTCTTACCATCCTGGAAGTTATTGTGATCATTTGTGATGTTGGGCTCAGTACAATACTAATAAGACGGGTCTCCTGAATTCCATAACTAGGTAGACTTGAGTGTATTAACAGTTTCACACAAGAATTGTCCATTTTTCACAGAAAGGGTGGTTTTATTCCCATGCTTCGCTCTCTGGGAGGGGGCAGTATAGCATGATGTGTAGGTGTATGGACACTAGAATCAGTGGTCATGGGTTTAACCCTGTTTACTAGTAAAATGACCTTGTGTGAGTTACTTTACCTCCTCAAGTTTCTTCTTATTCTGTAATGATATAACACAAACGTCGTGTCTTAGTCTGCTCTGAGTGCTGTAACAGAATACCATAGACTGTGTGGCTTAAACAAGAAACATTTATTTCTCACAGTCTCGAGGCTGGGAAATCCAAGATTAGGGTGCCAGTAGGGTGGTATTCAATTTTGGAGGAACACAAACATTCAGTTCATGATGCTTCATGAATGTGTTGTGGACTTACATGAAATAACACATGTGAAGTGCTTAGGGTGATTTTGGTACATTATAAGTACCCTAAAGGTATTAGCATCTATTATTAAAATATATAGAATAATACAAAATTTTATACAGGATTTATAAATACATAGAGAGCTTCTGAAATAAAGTTTGAGTCAAGAGTTTAGATTTTACATGTGGATTTTATTTCAGTTCAGGAATAAATAGGTGGATCTCATCCCTTCACTCTCTGCTTAAAAATCATTTCATTGCACATGCTGAAACACTGTCTCTCGATTTCCATTTCCCAACCAAGGATGAGCAGGGTGGTCCCCCTTCTGCTTTGAGGTCAAAGCCAGTATTGTGGAGTGACAAGTGGTAGACAGCAGCTCTGGCTGGCGCTGCTTCATCTAACTACCTGTGAGCTCAATAGAACAAAAGGAGTTTTTAGAAATGGTGCTTTTGAAACCAACTCACAAATGTTTGGTCAATGAGCACCAGCAGAGAAGATGCACAACAAAATGCCCTCGGGGAGCCCTGGTAATTTTCAGTGGATGCTCAGGAATTGACAAGAGGAAGACACTATACAAAATTTTCTCCAAGTACTAAGTGACAGCCAGTTAGAATCCGCAACTTGAAGCGACAAAATCCACACAGAGATATATGCCCCAAACTGGGTGAGAAAATCAGTAAATATAAGAAGCCACGTATCTTCCCCTGATATTGACATATCTGACTAGAGGAAAATCATTTCGCTTCCCAAAGCCTGGGGTTCTCAGAATCAACTTTACAAATATTAAAGTATAGAAAAGCTACAATTGAGATACAAGTATTCAAAAATGGAAAAATAGTAATGACCTCAATTTTGTTTATATATTTGTATTTGTAAAAACTGGAAAATGCAGCAGAATGTTAACAAAGGTGTTGTAGGTGGTGCCATAAGTGAGTTTATTTCCTACTTTGTTAGGAAACATATATGATTTGTTAGTGAAAATATATGATTTTTATAATGAGAAAAATTACAAATATTATTGTAAAATCTTACATCAACTACATGAGTCAAGCAAAACAATGTTTATTTGGAGAATTTTTTAAATGTAGGTATATTGTGTCACCAGGCATTGTTTTCTCATCATTGTCACCTGTGACGGTCATATCTGGATCATACACCCCAAAGTGGAAAAGGCAGAGACTAGTCCACCTGGAGTTTGTCCAAAGCCACTCATTCATTCAACATGTGTTTGGTTTTCGCTGCCTAGGGACCCTTCTAGGCTATAAGAATACAAAGAAAGTAGAAAACATCAGTCCTCAAGGAGTTCTCAATCTGGAAATGGGAAGGGGTGGGCGGTAAGGTAAACAAACAACTACGAAACAGAGAAGTGAGGACAGAGGTACATACAGAGAACAGAATTAGATAGAGAAGAGGAAATAGACTCAAGTCAGGGAAGGCTCCAAAGGCAGATGAGTAAAGAAATTTTGAAGGTTCCTAGTTCTTCACGTAGACTAAATTAGGAAAGGTCGTGGTAGGGAAATAGAAAACCTATCTCGATCAAAGAGATAGGTGAGGAACAATAATTTTCTTTGTTTCTAGTAAACATGCTGCTGTTTTTTCTCTCAGAGCTAGAACAGGAGGATCCATCTAAATTTCATGAAAAAATAATTAAAAGCGAAGATTCACCTGTCAGTTAGTGGATAACATCAAGAGCTACAGAGTAATGAATAACAGCTCATTAAATTAGGAGCCATGAAAATATGATCAGAAAAAATATACACGTAGGAAAAAGAGACTAAGGAATGGTAATTAATTGGATAATCTCAAACAAATGTAGACGATAGAAATAAGGGAATAAGAAGGGAAATAGTCAAAATGATCTATAGAAATCATTGAAAAAATAAAATGAAAGGGGCTGGCCCGGGGTTCGCGGGTTCAGATCCCGGGTGCGCACTGAGGCACCACTTGTCAAGCCATGCTGTGGCAGCGTCCCATATAAAGTAGAGGAAGATGGGCACGGATGTTAGTCCAGGGCCAGTCTTCCTCAGCAAAAAGAGGAGGATTGGCATCAGATGTTAGATCAGGGCTGATTTTCCTCAAAAAAAAAATAAATAAATAAAATAAAATAAAATGAAAGGAGAGGAATAGAAAACAAACGAAAAAAAAAAGCAAAGGCAGTCCAGAGGGCAATTAGAATGCGGTATGATTATCCTCGGCGGGACCAGCTAGGACACAAAGAATGTATTACACAATAATAAATAAGTAAATACTTATTCGTGAAAAGAATGAAATTGTTTTTAAAAAAAAGGAACATCAGGATATGTATTAACGCAAATGAGACAAAAAGAGAGAAAGAGATGCAAGAGGAGGGGAACCCACCACGCGTTCAAGTTCGAGTTCAGCAGCAATCTTGCGACTCCGGGGGACAGGGAGCTTAACCTTCAGACTACTCTCATGTTTGACACGTGGAAACTGCAATAGTTATAAAAACTGCAGATGTGGGAATTGAAAAAATGGTTTCTAGGGTTTTTTTTAAAGGTGTCATTGGTGGTGGCCACAAAATAAATTTTCTAAAGTCAAAACAGAGTAAGTTGTGTTCTAAACGTGAGGCAGTAGGGTGTCGGGTTTAAGCACAAAGATGTTGATTTCAAATCCTGGCTCTTCGCTCCCCAGCTGCGTGACATTTGTCAAGTTTTATAACCTCTCTCTTCCCACTTTTTCATTTATAAAATAGTAATAATAAGACTGCCTACTTCAAAGAGTTGTGTCAAAAGACAATAACAAAAATGTCTACTTTATCAGGTCCTTAATATGGTAAAGGATTTAGAGCCGGGACTAAAACATACTGAAAACTATTTAAATGTTAGATGATGATGATGGTGATTTCCTAGGGATTGACTTCATGGTCCCTGAAATGTAGACAAATTGTTGCTCTTTTGAATTACCTTTGTGATCTTAAACAAAGTAAGTAATCACTCTAAGCTTCAGTACCCTCATCTACTAAAAGGGAATGATGGTACCTATCACTTGGCATCTTGTGAGGGTTAAGTGGGAATGTCCATGTGTAGGGTGATGCAGATGAAATCTGTCACGTTCCTTCAAATTTGGAGCAAAAACATATCATCAGAGTTGATGTAATTCTACAGGATAGTAACCTGCTCATCCAGTGTTGTTGTTCTTGCTTTGCAAGCTGAGCTTAGGTTTAGTATAGTATTTGTGGGATCTGTTAATTCTAAAAGGATCAAAGTTAAGGTCACATTGATAGAAGCTTCCTGCCCTAAATACAAATGTAGATGGCATTATTTTTGAGCAACCATATACCAACATCCTAGAGACCTGGTAAGAGGATCAGCCTTGGCTAATTTGAGGGGAATTTCAATGAGACGTCTGAGCTAGAACAAAACTCCTAGGGACTTCCAGAGAGCCCATTGCATTGTACAGAGCTTGTCATGATCAAGTGGAAGAGACTCTCTTGAGATGCTCCTCTTAAGGCACCACTTAAGCTTGTACAATACTGAAATAGATCAAAAAGATACATGCTCTCTTTCTGTGGAGACTAATGGGGTTTCCCAAGGGAGCAGGAAGGGGCAACAGACTGAGGGATTTTGAGAGAGGAATGTATGTTGGGAAAGTAGGAACTTGGAAGAGGAAAACAGTGAGAAGAAAGAAGCAGACATGCAAGACCCCGTTTTTGGAATGACTTCTTGATCATGATCAAGGCAGTATCTACCCAAGAAACCCACACTCTTCAACCCAATAATCGTACATCAAAGTACCTATCACGGACAGATACACATATATAGAAGCATATGAGAAGGTTTTTCACTGCCACATTGTTGTAATAGAGAAACAAGAAAATAATTTACAATTTTATTAAGGTAAGAATGGTTGGGTAAGCTAAGAATATAGACAATAAGAAATCATATTTAGAAATTTTAAAAGTGTATTAACATGAAAAAATCTCTAACACTGAAGCAACAGCAAAAAATAATTCAACCATTACAATCATGCTTGTGAAGAATAATTAATGATATGGAAAAATATATATATATATATAGAGAGCTGTATGCATATATATGCAGAAAAGCAATAAACAAAATGACATGATACAGTATAATCTCAGCTATATATTTTTAATAATGCACAGAAAAAAGAACCAAAACATAATACCTGTTAACAATGTTGCTTCTGAGTGAGGAGATACTGATCGATTTTCCTGCTCATTTATCCTTCTGAACCCCTGTTCCAAAAGATGCAAACCTCATAGGTGATGAGAAGGGCAGAGAAGCAATCTTCAAAGAGAGTTGCCAAAATTGCTCAGCGCCCAGATCAGCTATACAAGGCACCAGGAGAGTGAACACCTACGGTTTTCCTGTCCATGGTTCTTCTACACAATGTTGCTGAAGCCAAGACAACCCTTTTTCTAGAGTCAGCAGAAGAAGCAATATGTTACCAGATTCAGAAGCTCCTTAATAGCTTTTTTTTTTTAACAATTTCATGATTTATGCAGTTCCAGATTCAAGCCTACCTCTGTTTAATTAATTTATAATTTTATTTATTTATTTATTTTCCCCCAAAGCCCCAGTAGATAGTTGTACATCGTAGTTTCACATCCTTCTAGTTGCTGTATGTGGGACACGGCCTCAGCATGGCCAGAGAAGCGGTGCGTCGGTGTGGGCCTGGGGTCCGAACCTGGGCCGCCAGCTGCGGAGCGCGCACACTTAACCGCTAAGGCACGGGGCCGGCCCCTTAATAATAGCTTTTTAAATAACACTCATGAGTTAGTTCTTGGTTTGCATCACAAACCCCTCCCAATTCTTCCCCAGAACATTCCCTCGCAGTGGAGCTAATTAGACATTGTGGCTCCACCTCTGATTACTGGCTGCATTTTGTGAAAATTAGTTGATATGTCATTAGCAGGGAAATGGAGTGGGGCATAAGCAGTTCAGCCATAGTTGGAAATTAATTTGGGGGGCAAAATGCCATTGAACAGTTCAGCCTTCTCTCTTTGTTTTGTCTCTGTCCTTGGAATATTTCCTGGATAGTTCAACTTAATTCTTTTTATTTATATTTATTTACTTTTATGTCTTTCCCATCTCCAATAATAGATGTGGATAGATTTTATATAATCCAAAGATGCCAAAATCAGAGTCTACAGGTTTACAGGAATTATTGATCTCTATGTAATAATCATGAAATATTCTCCCAAATCCAATAAAATACTTATTAATAGGACTGAAAAGTCATTATTTTAGTTCCAAATTTAATTGGGAAATCAGTGGAAAATTTTTAGTTTTCTTTTTATTATTTTCATAGTATTTCATAAGAGAACTTTATTTTTATATCTCCCCCCTTGCCCTGTGATCCTTCTTGCAATCATAACATGTTGCAGAAAGCTTTCTTAGCACCTCTTATCTCATAAGGTAACTTTCAGGAGGAAGAATTTTCTTTGTTGTAACCATTTCAGAGACATTTTTATCACTTCCAAGTAGAATTTTAGGTAAACTATAAAAAACTATCTAACTGAATTTCAGCAAGCCACCTACTTTCTTTCTCCAGTCATGTTGGCCAATATCCACTTAAGTGTCTGTTATTTTATTTCTAAAAGAATATACACTTTATATTGCAGTGCTTTGTTTTGTGTCTTCAAATGAAATTGAATTCTGTAAGGACTTTCCAGGTACGTGGCTATTTCTTCTCAATCTCTTAAATGTTCTGTGCACTCTAGTCCCTGTAATAGATTTTGCATTTATATCATTACACTATAACAGTTCTTCTCAAACTTTTGTATAGATTGTGTGTCTATTGGGGAATAAATTCACTGCATTAAGGCAAATACCAGGTAACACTTTCTATTTAACATTCTAAAAATGCTTAGGGACATGTTAAATGAAGTTCTGTAGAATAGCAGTTGTATATTGCCTATTAGGGTAGAGTTTAAAAGCTAATTATATATTCATCCATGCTTAGTTACTCAACCATAGAAACACCTAAATAAGCAATTTGTAGTTATCCAATGTGAAATAGTTATCCTATTAACACTTAATTCAAAGCATAGAAAAAAACCTCTCTTAAAACTAAAGATAAAATAAAAGCAAATACTTTCTTTAAAGGCTAACGGAGCTCCGTGCGGTTAAGCTAAGAGATGCAGCATGTTCTCTACAAACTGTTCCGTTTTCCTGTTCACCAGAAAATTATACATCAAATTACAGAGATTATTGTTAGGAATTTACATACCACCTGTTTTTATTTCCATTAACATTTTCCTTTAAACCTCTTTATATGTCTTCAATCTTTATATTGAAACGTATATGTTTTTACCTTTCAGAAACTTGAAATTAGCATAACTAAGAATCCTAATTTTCCACCTCCAATTCTTTTTGGAGGATGTTACTTGCACTCAAGAGCATTCCTAATGCAGCACTATTTATCAAACAAGGATCCTTTGTGGTTTATTTGGCTGTCTTTGAAGGATTTTTTTTAGTGCATCATGGTCTAAATGCACCACTCACTCGCCAGTTGTTACATGGAGCCAGGTAAGCTCTGACTGGGCGGAACTGTATCACTTTAAATCAGTGGTTACACAGTACTCAGTGCAAGACCCTGACCTCAAATGCTTAACTGATACTCCTTAACATTATCTTTTTTCTTAATATTGGAAGAGATATCTGTAGCAAAACTATTTTTTTTTTTTTTTTGTGAGGAAGATCAGCCCTGAGCTAACATCCATGCTAATCCTTCTCTTTTTGCTGAGGAAGAGCAGCTCTGAGCTAACATCTATTGCCAATCCTCCTCCTTTTTTTCCCCCCAAAGCCCAAGTAGATAGTTGTATGTTACAGTTGCACATCCGCGCGCACTTAACCGCTAAGCCGTGAGGCCGGCCCTGCAAAACTATCTTTGATGCAACAGCTAAGAATACATAGAAAAGGTAAAACACAAGCACAACAAGAATGGGACCAGATTATCTCAATTAATGGCCCAGCTATGCCATTTACCAGTGCCACAATCTTCAGCAACACGCTCAAATTCTCTGAACCTCAGTGATTCATTTTTTATGTATTTTAGAAAAGCACTTACGTCTATAACAGATTAGAAATTCAAAATTTTTTTAAAAACTGGTCCTAGATTATCATTTGAAAAGCGTGATACCATCTACTCTACCATCAATTTCATTGAGCAGCCGATTTGTCTTCAGTCTACCCCGTGGGCTACAGGGCTGAAAAATCAGTGCCCACAGTTATATTAAACCTGAGAAAAAGATTTCTGCAGAGATCCACAGTCCCTCTTAAATGCAGAAACACCCACAGTGTCTCAGTTCTCTCAAGAAGGAAGAGAGCTAGTCATGAGAGAAATCGTTGAGGGAAGAGAATGTTTCTGTTCATAGCCCCTTTACATTGGTCACTAGCATCTACTTCCTGATTCATCTTCTTCTCAATATCATACAATAAGAAAACTGAGCAAAAATTAATAAAATTAAACAGAGTAGCAAATATACTCACTGTAACATGGATATGCAAAGACAATAAATACACCTTCTTCATTCTTTAAGACTGTTCTTATCTTCCTCAAAAGCCCCCCAAACCCTGGATAGTAGAGGAAGAAGACTGCATTTAGTCTGGCCAATCTGTAAATACTAGCCTGATGCGATAATTTAAATAGTGCTTTTAGATAAATTATGCAACCGCTCAGATTTCCCACCTCCTTCTCCCTCTGTGGAGGTTTTTGGCTTATGTGACCTCATAGAGAAAGAGTGAAGGAAATCTTGCATCCACGTGTTGTCCTCTGATTCCTTTGGTTTCCATGGTGATTTTTGTTCTCTTGTTGCTGCGTAGCCTGCTGGGATAAAGCTGGCAGCTTATATAAACTCCCGGTCCATGTCTCCTTGTCTTGATGAGGACCTGAAAGGCTAACCTGGCAAGCTTGGCCTGTCTGGATTCCAGGCCCCATGCCTTCCTTTAACCCCCACGCAGTCTGATCCCCAGTAGTTCTGATTAAGTCAATATTTTTGATGCCTGTAACTCATTCTTAACACACCAGTGTGCTGAAGTACAGAGCTCTATACTAATAGATATGTAGGCGATCATCTCCATATGTGTAAAGGCTTTCAAGTCTATTGTCAAATACTGCAAAATCCTGTTTTGAATGTTTTTTAACCTCGTTGTCCAATTTATTCCCACTCTCGTGCCCACCTCCTCCCCTCGGACAATGGGATGCCATGGGCTTGCTAAGGAAAATGTCAAATAGCAGAAAGGCAGAAGAGAAAAATATGTCGATATTTTACTTAAATATATAAAAAATAATTGAGAGGCCTAAAATAAATGCAAGGTATTTCACCTTCCTTTTCCAGTTCATTCACTAGATCACTCAAGGAACTGAAAGGGTGAGGAGAGAGGACCAAACAGTCCCCAGGTGCTAAATGAAAGAAGACAAATGGCAGCAACAGGCAGGAGCTGGCAAGTGATCGGTTCAGCCTGGCAAGGAGGGTAAGTCATTCAAAGCTCCCTAATTTGGGATTATATAAAATCTATTCAAACTTTTGCACATGCCTAAAATCATTTTTTCAAACTGCTTGTGAGAATCAATGATCTGTACAGCGGTAAAAAAACAAAACCAACTGCAGATCAAAGGGAATTCTGTTGGCTCAATTTTCTAGAAAGCTGGATGGTGAATGTGATAAGAACCACCTTAATTAGCCTCAAATGTATTCCTTGTCTCTCTTTTCCACCTCTGGCTGACCCTTGCCTTCCTTCACCTGCTGTCCCATTATTGGTTGTAGAGATCATAACATGAGAAAGAAAAAATTATAACTATCATTCTCTTTATCTACTGAACATTGTACGTGGCTATTGACTCTTCCCGAATGAGTTGTGACTGTGGCATTTTAGAGCACTGCTGAACGCTCCTTTATTAACTTTTATTTTCTCTATATTTCCTCCGTGTCTATCTTTCTCAGAAGGTCATATAAATATGTTTTTTCCAACAGTTTTTTTAAGATCCTGTCAACACTTGTTTTATGAGGAAAAACTGTCTTATGATATCTTTTTATTTTCTGGATATACATTTAATTTTGTTTGCTTCCCTGATACTGAGCTTTGACTCCCGGGAGTAAGGTAGTAAATGTAAGGCCTAAATGAGCCCCGACCTGTCCCAAGCCCCCTGCATAAACTATTCTTGTAAAAATGTCGGTGCAACATTTTCAGCCCCATGTCTATTACAATAAAGAGTGAATCAGTGAGTACAGAGTGTTTTGAACTGGGTGTATTAGCTTGCTAGGGCTGCAGTAACAAAGCACTATAAACTGAATGGCTTAAACAACAGAAATTTATTGTCTCGTAGTTCTGGAGGCTAGAAGTCCAAGATCAAGTTGTCATCAGGGTTTGTTCCTTCTGAAAGCTGTGAGAGAAGACCTGGCCCTGTCCTTTCTCTTAGCTTCTGGTGGTCTGCTGGCGATCTTTGGCATTTTTTGGCTTGTAGATCTCTGCCTTCATCTTCATATGGTGTTCTCCCTGTGTACATTTCTCTGTGTCCACATTCGCCTCTGATAAGGAGGACACTAGTCATATTCGATGAGAGCCCATCCTAATGACTCATCTTAACTTAGAACCTCTATAATGACTTTATTTCCAAATAAGGTCACATTGTGAGGTTTGGGGGTTAGGACTTCAACACATAAATTTGTTATGGATTGAATGACTATTCAATCCACACACTGGGTAACACAAGGAGACACACAGTTGGATGATTTAGACAGTCACCTCAAAGACTATTTTCGGAGAGAGTTCTTTGCAGTGCACCCTCTTGCATATAAGTATTTGTGGTATCACAAGACTTAATCCAATTTATGAAAGTGAAGGTAAAGTTTTGTCTTCAAAATCGTCTCAAATTCCTTCCTCCAATCACTCTGAGCATAGAGGCTGGGTAATTACATACACAACCACCCTTTTTTTTTTCCTAAACCATTTCTAAGCCAAATGCTTTCTTGAGAGATGTTTACTTTACTGTTTGTGGATTCAACTGTCCTCGGAGGTCTTTTTGTGACCAGAGAAACCTGTTACCCTGGCCAGAAGGAAAGGTGATTCTCAGGAGAACAAGCTCATGTGAGATCCAAGAGAGCAGTTTCCAGCACCAGGTCTGGGACAGAGGGGACACTCAATGTTTACTGAATGATCAAGTTGACTGAATGTGGAGTGTGACCAGGCTAAGCACACGTGAAATGCAGTTCTATGAAGAGAAATGAGAGAGCTTGCCTTACAAAGAGTAGAATAGATACGTAGAGGGAGATCTGCTTGTGGCCTTTTCACTTGACTTTGCTATGGCGAACCATTTTGGAGCTATTCGATTGTCATCTTAGACTTCTTCAGAAACTGCTTAGTCCTACCTTTGCGTTTTACAAATAAAGAAACTAAGAGCCAGAGAGTAAACACATTGACTTGCTTACTATTGGTGTTAAGGTCAGTACTAAAATCTAAGTCTCCAAACCCAGTCAGTTGCTCCGTACCAGCGTGTCCTGATTTTTTCCCACTCCTCCAGCCAGGTAGAGTTGCGTAGTTATGGATAATATTTGGGGCTGTGTCGTGACAAAGACTCTCTCTCTCCTTCACCAAAGTTTATATTCTGAACCATCTTCTGGGTCCCGACTGTGGGACTTCCCTGTTCGTCTTTGCGTTGCCCAGTCTTAGCAAGAATTCTGCTGAGTTGGCTTAGCCAGAACCCTCACCCTCGATATCTGATCACCCTCATATCTGATCAATTCTTCACCCGCCATCATCTCCTAGGTGATATCTAATCACCCTGGCCAGCCTTCAGCAAGAATCCTGTCGAGTCGGCTTAGCCAGAACCCCCGCTTTACCTCTGATGTCTCCTCTCTGTAGTTTTCCATCCACGCTGCTCCTTGGCTATAAATCTCCACATGCCCATGCTGTATTTGGAATGGAGCCCAGTTCTATGCTGAGGTCTCTTTTCCCCTATAGCAATAGTTCCTGATTGAAATCCTCTTTTACTGCTTTAACTACTGTCCAGCTCTGGTTTTCTTTGACAGTTCAGTTTCTGTAGTTCCTATTCTCATTTTTAAGAGTTATTATTTTTTCCACAAGTGTATGTGTGTGTGTGGCTCTTCCTCAACTTACGATGAGGTTATGTCCCAATAAACCCATTGTGAATTGAAAATATCATAAGTTGAAAATGCATTTAATACACCTAACATACCAAACAACATAGCTTGGCCTAGCCTACCTTAAACATGCTCAGAACACTTACGTTAGCCTACAGTTGGGCAAAATCATCTAACGCTAAGCCTATTCTATAATGAAGTGTTGAATATCTTGTATAATTTATTGAATCCCGTATGAAAGTGAGAAACAGCATGGTTGTATGAGTACAGAATGGTTGTAAGTGAATCCATTGTTGACCCTCGTGATCGTGTGGGTAACTGGGAGCTGTGGCTTGCTGCAGCTGCCCAGAATCATGAGAGTGTATGGTATAGCATGTCGCTAGTCCGGGAAAAGATCAAAATTCAAAATTTGAAGTACAGTTTCTACCGAATGTGAATCGCTTTCGCACCATCATGAAGCTGAAAAATCGTAAGTCAAATCTCCCTGAGTCAAGGGGTCTCTCTCTGTCTCTCTCTCTAAATATATATACATATATATAGTTGACTTTAAACAAATAGACATCCAGTTATTGCTCCAGCAAAAACTGGTTTATTCAGGATCAGAAAAGAATTGCAATTGGGGGTCTGCAACCACGGTGAGACACGCAAGGGCAAGTCCACCAGCAGCAAGGGAGGAGAAACTCCTGTGTAGAAGGGAAGAAGAAATTGGGAGGGCTACTGTAAACAAAGAGTCCATTGGAGGAATTGAGAGTTCGATGTGTAGGGGCTTTTCATTGGCTGAGTTGTGACAGTTCTCACTGGTTGAGCTTCTTGCCAGTCAAGAAGAGGAAGTCTTTTTTTCTTCTTGTTGGGCTTTGCTATCTACATAGGGCATGAGAGCTCCCCCTTTTTGCCTCCCGACTCCAATTTAATGAAGTTTCTGTTTATTATTTTGACTATATATATATATATAAATGTATATTCACAGTCATGCATTGCTTAATGATGGGGACACGTTCTGATAAATGCGCCATTAGGCAATTTCGTTGTTGCCTGAACATCATAGAGTGTACTTACACAAACCTAGATGGTATAGCCTACACACCTAGCCTACATACTTAGGCTATGTGGTACTAATCTTATGGGACCACCCTTGTATATGAAGTCTGTCCTTGACTGAAACGTCATTACGCAGTGCATAGCTATATATACTTTTTTATTCCTTAGAAACACCAATAAGATCTACAATAAGCCTAATTACAAAGCTTCCAACTAAACTCAGCTGTTCAAGTTTATACTACTGGCATATAGGATTATGAAGCTTCTCTCTTACAACATGGTTAGGGTATTCACTTAGTGGTAAATTAGATTTCAGAATTTTTTAAGGGTAAGAACTACATATTATTTACCATTGTTAGCAAAGTCTGACACATGCTAAGCCCTGAATAAAAATTTGTTAAAAAGTTAATTAATAAAGGATGGATGAACGGATGTGTAAATGAATGTATAAATGAATGATGTTTCTGTTCTTGACTTCAATACCAACATGCTAATGGAACTATATTGATTGTAACTTTTTATTCAATACCCAAATTACTTCAGAGGAAATATATGCCACTACATCTAGATCAAGAAGGTGAATTTTAGAGGAAAATTAATACAGACATGACAGGTGAGTAGCAAGCCATGTATCCTGAGAAATCTTCTCGTTGCTCAACTATGCCTTCACAGAGTACAGTTTTCACTATACTCATATGGACTTGATGCTGATGATGTGAGCAAGGTTTTGTATTCTTACTCATTTCTGCTGTAGCTGAAGTCCTCAAGGATAGTTACATGGTCTTCTCTTTCTGTTGTCTCCATGGTGATGAGAACTCTGCATCTTTTGTCTATTTGAGATATGCTGTTGATTGGATCTTATATCCAAGGTTTTCTCTGATGAGCAATACCTTAGCCAATTAGCGTGAATCCAGAACTGCACATTTTGTCTAGGAGATTTCAGCAAGTATTTTCTTTGATTCCTTGATTTCTGGGCTCTGTCAATAATTCTGTAATCATGAAGTTTAGGGCTTTGGTTTCACCCTCTTTAAAAAGGACAAATCCTATGTGATGACTATTGGAGATTGAAGTAGACATAGTAAGCAATTGTCTGCAGGTTCTGATTAAAGGAATATTATCCTGTTTTCCCAATACTTTGGTTGCTGTAAAATTCTTTCATTTGAATTTAAATATTCCAGCTAAAACCCCTCTGGGGAGAATGCAAATACATAATCAAAAAATGGGGCACTGTGTAGGTAATATTCCAACTGAATGGAGAGGATGAGGACACTTCTCTAATGGGACGTATGCAGTGGGCCATCACAGAGGGACCAAACATCCAATGGCTGCTACAAGATATGGGAAGCTTGGAGGGGGTGAGGGCATCCACAGACAGAAAAGGTGTGAAGAAAAGACTGGTTTGAGGAAAAAGGCTTATTTTACACTATTCCTCAAACATAACCTGAAAACCACCAGTTTTCCCATGTGCTAGTGAATGACAGGAAGAAAGTTCATTTCAACCTCTAAAACAACTTTGCAAAGGGTTTTCCAAAATTCTTTTGCATTACCAATGCAGAGAGCAATTATTTCACAAAATATGATAGCACAAACCAAATTTATATCATTTTCCTATTCTTCTTTCAAAACAAATAGAGAAAATATGGGTATCCATCTCAGTTCTGTAAAACCATAATAAGAGAAAGGAGAAATGAGTTTATTATTGTTCCCATTAGGCCTGCTGTCCTGTCTCTACTTGACGTACTCTGATTTTTTATCCCAGTGTTCATGGATAAGGAGGAAGGAAAAATGAGTTCTGCCCTCAAATGTAACTGCAACCACAATCTATAATGGATCCCGGCCATTTCCAAATGCCAGGCTTCAGTGAGGGCAGAGGAAATGTGGTCTCTGAATAAGAACAAGACGAAGTTAAAATTGACTTTTTCCGCCTGTCTTCGTTGGCTAACTCATTTTGGACATCTAACTAACAAAGGAGGTTGGGCTATTCATTTCTACTGCCTCCTAGTCTTTCTGTGATACCTGGCCCTGCCCCAAGGCTATGCCTCCTTTGCAGTCCTCTCACGTGGTGACTGCTCACTCGGTTAGTCCTCAGGGTCAGGAGGTATGATGGGGTCCTTCTCAATCCCGATCACTGTTTCTTGATCATTACTCCCTGACTCTCTAAACCAATTATTTTTGAAAGACATATCAGGTGGAAATATCACCCTTTCCTTCTCCTGTCGCTCTCATCCACAGACCTCTCACTTAATACACCTCGTTCTTGGCTGACTCCCACACCTGACACAGGCTTCACGTCTGCTGCAAGTTCTCCCACAACCCTGGGAGAATTCAGCACCCACGTGGCAACCGTCACAGCCCCTGGCCTCTCAGTTTTTCGACAGCCTCGTAACAATGACATACACCTCTACTCCACTATGGCCGCTCACTCCCAGGGCCTCGCCCTGGCCGTTTTCCTTACCTGGGACCACTCTAATTCCAAAATATCTTGCTTTGTGCTCATAAAATTTTCAATGCCACCTTTTAAAAAATTATTTCTTTTATGACTCTAGCATTCTACTTTCTCCCAATCCAGCAGTTATTTGGTGAATATTGCTTGAGCAAACGAATGAGTGAACAAAACTGTGAAATGAAGAGGAAAATGCCAAGCGTCCAATGACAATAACATTTCTTCTTCTATTGAATAAAAAAACATAAATCCTATGGCAAGTCTGGTCCTGGGTTGCTGGGCTGCGCTGCTGAATCCAGATAAACACTCAGCTTCCTGCCTCCCGATGTCATTGTTAAATACCTGGACATTCCGCACTCGGTGGGGGATGGGGACAGAAGGCACAGAGAGAATCAGGAAGAGGTGTCTTACCACATTAACACTCTAGGAGAATTTTTATTTGAAACATGAAAATACTCCTTCAAACATGGCATTTTATAGCTGAGGAGACAAAAATAATTATGTGTGTATCTACATACATATGTATGTATATATGTGCAGAATGAGTTTCTTCTCTTCATTTGTCCTTACCTTCTTTTCTCCCCATAGAATCACAGATGCTCAAATCCTTTCCTTAAACCAGCTGATTAAGAGGTAACTCCAGCAAATGTAGGTTTAACTGAACTGGGAGCTGGAGTAGAAATGAAATATTGTATATGTCCAAAAGACCACCTTACTGAATTAAGCACACGTTTTAGTGAGTAACTTCAGGCTTTCTCTTGATTCTACTCCATAAGGTCCATAAACTTGGTTGGCTGGGCTTACAGTCATTTGCATAATGTTTTAACATGAATCTTTTTCCTTCACCTCAGAAAAAAAACCTATCTAAATCAGATGAAATTTTTGAAGAATTAAAAATCAGATAAAGTTACTTCCAGTGTGAGGCTTTTCCTCACTTCTCTTCCTCTGTCATGCTACAGGATACTCTTCATAAATATATTATAGGCCTTAAACAGCATTGCAATGACAGTGTAATGGTGTCACTAGTCTCTTAAGAAACTGTGAGCTAGTTTCTCAAGGAGAGAAGACCTGTATTATCTCTATAATGCAATGACTAAATGCACGGTAGTACTCAATAATTGTTTATAAACATCTATATGAATGAATGACTAGGGCTACACCAATATGGGCTATAATTATTTAATTTAATGAGTATTTATGAAGCATCCACTATATGCCACTTATTATTCAAAGTGCTGGCAATATGTAATATACTTTGGCAGTGAACAAAGAATATAAAGATCCCCGCCCCATGGAGCTTATAATTTTTGCATCCTAGAGGAGAAAGAAGGTATGGCAGCCGTGTAGGAGTACGGATCAGATGTCTCTTCAAAGGGAGCCTACTATGAGGGTGTGCCACAGTGAGCCACTCTATCCATGGACTATTCCCAGCCAATGACTGAAACCAGAGTGGGAACTAGAGATCGGCTGCTCCAGCCAGTAGGGGACTCCCTCAATGATTAATCTATGCTCTGGGGCTCCCCACTAGGCAGTCTGGCCAAGACTTTCTCAAAGTTACATTGTAGTCTGAGGCTCTTTCTACCCAATTCTCCTTGCTAACTTCTCTACTTTCTCAGATATCAGGCCTATATTATATAGGTCTGAAGGCTCTCCATACCTACTTTACTCCTTTCCTCTTCAGGTTAGAGGTGTTTCCCCCAGTAAGTCTCTTGCACTTCTAATTCCATCTTGGAGTTGGCTTGCTAGAGGCACAGATCTGATACAGAATGATGGCAAAATTTTCTCATTTTAATCCTTTAAACATAAAATGGATTTTTACACTTACATGATTCCCCATGATATGCTTACTACTGCTTCTTCCTGAGGATTTCAGAAAGTCCACAAAGGAGAGGAAAAGTGTTCCCAATATGACGCCAATAAAAATTACGCAGACATAAGTTAAAATGCAAAATCATTAGAATTCCAGATAATGTACTGTGAACTGGCTAGAGCCAGTTCTGTGCCTCTTCCAAACTCTGCATTCAGTGACCTCACGTTGGGAGCTGGAAATCAGCCATGGTGGAAGGATTTATACCATATAAATTGGCAAATTCTATAAATCAGGGTTATTTTTATTTTGTGTGTTTTGTTTTCTCCAGAGAGCTAGTTTATCACTGCTTCCAGACCTAGTATCCAGGCACACCCGACCAGCAGTCCAAGAATACGAGTGTGTATTTTTGAAAGTGAAACAAAGAGAGGCTCAAGCAAAACTGCGAAATGTTCTTGAAACTAAACCCAAGTCAATTCTCAGTAAAAATAGTTTAATAGTTTCTCCATTGGTTCCTGTTTTAGACACTCCTGTGTCTTGTGTTTCCATGTCTCTTCCTCTCTTCACTCTTCTACCCTCAATAGTACCCTCAGTAGCCTTCTCTGGAAGCAGCCCGCCATTATTTTGGCTTTTTTGTGTTGCATTAATATGGAAGCTCCATTGCGTTATTCTGAGAATATGTTGTCCAAAGAAAATGTTTTTGATTTATTCCTTGCAATTAAGCATATTCGCTTGTCTCCTAATTTGCCCTTTGAAATACAAAATTTTGAAATACATCAATATTTTTGTTGCTACATACTCAAAGTATATCATTCCTGACATCTATATAATTAATGAATGTTAATTAAATAACATCCATTATTCTTCAAAACATTTCCTGTGGCTGATGGTGTCTTTTTGTGATTTTTCAAGTATTTTGATTTTCTTTCATGTATTTTGATCTTTCCTATTATCCTAGGGCTATATTTGTTATCTTCTTTTTTGTGGTTTTTACCTACCATGAAATGTATTCTAGTGACTCATTCTAGAAATGTTTTGCTTGCTTTTCTCCCTTTTGAGTTTGTCTTTTTGTTTTTATATTTTAAAAATGACACATCTTGTCATTTTCCTTTACGGAATCATATAAGGAAAATGTCTGTTTTCTTATTTTCTGTGGTCACAATAAAATAAGTTGAGAAACAATAATAAGAAAACGTAATATGCTTATCCCATGATCTTTATGAATGCATTTAATAGAATGTATTTTTGGTAAGATATCCTCAACTTCCTTGGAAGAACAGAATAACTCATTCCTTATCTTTTAGTGGTACTAAGAAAATAGAAATAATATTGAGAACACATTTTCCACATGTTTTTGACAAAGTGTACTCGTTTTTAGTATGCTCACTCAGAAGAATCCAAATAAAACATTAACCAAAGGGAGTGCAAATGTGTGGTCCATATGACTCTGCTCCCTTGTTGCCCAAACACCCAAGGCAAATATCATTCATCGTCATCCTTCCCACTGAGCACAGAAAAGGTCATAATCCTTCTCTTCATGGCTGGAATTTGCTATGAGATAAAAGCATCTTTTTACAAAGGTTCTTATCTTTTAAGTGTGATTTGTAATACTTTAATATTCTCATATGCTCAAAATCCTTCTTGAATTAAATGATTCACTAGAGACTTAAATTTTTGCGATTTCACTAAGTTCCTAGAGACCCTAAAGTTTCCCTGCACTTTCTAGATTTCATGTAACTTTCCCCTACCTTGCTGGCTTTCCTCTTGTTCTATTTTTAACATTAAAATATATACACAGACCTTAATTAAAACAGATTTGAAATTTGAGTTAGAGATATTTCATGCATGCTAGCTATTATGAACACTTTACTATCTATATATGGCTGAAATATTAATATTAAGAGACAAAAAAGGAAGTTACTCAGTTATCTCGTGTCCTCAAAGCCAGTGCTCTAAAAACATCTGATTAATAAGAGATTTTGACAAATGGTGACTTTGGCTTCATGTGTGAGGAAAAGCTTCCTGTTTTTTGACTCTGAAGTTTACAGTCCCAAAAGAAGAATAAGCTCAAAAATAAATTCCACTAAGAGGCAGCCCTGATGGCCTAGCGGCTGGGGTTCTATGCACTCCACTCCAGCAGCCCGGGTTTGGTTGCCAGGCGCGGAACTATGCCGCTTGTCTGTCAGTGGTCATGCTGCGGCAGGGGCTGACGTAGAGGAACCAGAAGAACTTACAACTATACACGGCTGTGTGCTGGGGCTTTGGTGAGGAAAAAGGAAGAAAAAAGAAGGAAGATTGGCAACAGATGTTGGCTGAGGGTGGATCTTCCCCTGCAAAAAAATTAAATAAATAAATAATAAATAAATTCCATGAAAAATTAACGTTCTGAAGTACCTTGTAACGCTATATCCAGTAATCAAGTACTTAATCAGCTTCCTTCTGTCCATCTGATGGCCAGCTTTGTATCACAAGAAGACAAAAATTACAAATATTTGCTCCTATTCTGCTGTGATAGGCCCACCAATGATGTTTATGTCCTAGTCCCCAGAACCTGTGAATATATTGCCTTATGTGGTAAAGGGACTTTGCAGATGTGATTAAGTATCCTGAAATGGAGAGATTATCCTGATTATACATATGGGCCCAGTGTAATCACTGGAGATTTTGTACGTAAAAGATAGACAGAGCAGAGCCAGAGAGAGATTTGAAGATGCTATGTTTTTGGCTTTGAAGATGGAGGAAGGCAACACCAGCCAAGAAATGAAGTGGCCTCTAGAAGCTGGAAAAGGTAAAGGAACGGATTCTCCCAAAGAACCTCCAGAAACAACATAGCCCTGCCAACATCTTGATTTCAGCCCACTGAAGCCCATTTCATACTTCTGATCTCCAGAACTGTGAGAGAATAAATTTGTGTTAAGTTGTTATGGTTAAGGCTTATCTCACTTAGTTCATGGCAATTTGTTACAGCAGCAATAGAAAACTAATACATCTTTTTATACATTCCAGAGAAAAGAAAAATAAAAGGCATTATCTCTATGTAATCCTTTACCTGAACCAAAAAAACGAATCCCTTAAAAACATCCTGGATTTTTCTCTATTTCCCCTCAATATGTTGTTATGGTACTGAGAAAGTTCTCTTCGTTGATTGTACACAAAAAGTACATTTTTCTTCACGACTTCAAGAAAAAGTTTCTGTGAAAAGTTGAAGCTATCATTCTCAACACAAAGCAAATTATTCCAAGAGTGAGCAAAAGAGAGTAAAGGAAGCCAAGAGTTTAAATCTCCAAGGTCAGAACATATTCTTAATAATGACTTCATTGTCACTTTTAAAAGGAGCATTTGCTCTAGTTTCATTTGGATAGCTTGAGAGTGTTTTGAAGCTCAGCAGTGAGAGTGCCCCACATGAATTTCTACACATAACATAATTGTCATTAGCAAATATTCTCAAACAGACTATCCTTGTAACCCATTCAAATCAACAAATCAAATGCTCTTTTGTGATAACAACAAATAGATGGAGCACTTTAAAATGCACTGTATGCTAAAGGCTAAAATATTACAGATTTGTTTATATAAGCCTAACGTGCTAGTTCGTGCTAATGACGTGTAGCTCAGCACTAAAGGGCAATGTGTTTCAAGACAGAAGTTGCTTCCAAATCCTTCAAGTGTGATTGAGGGGAGGTCATGCAAAATTCTTGTTCCTAAATATATTGCCAGGCCAACATAGCATAGCTCTGAAGAGGCACAACAGAGAGTTATTTACCTAAGACTATATACCACCAAGAGACTTATTTAAAACAAAAATAATTTTTATACTAGCACATTTACTGATCTACTTATTCACAAAAGTTTTATTATGCAACAAAAATATAGTAAAAAAATGTACAGATATTAGAATTCACACTTTTGGGTTAAAATTCAGTTTTAAATTCTTATTAAAGTCTTATGAACTACTTATGAATATCTTATCATTCTCTCTGACCTCTAATTTCTTCATTTGTAAAATAAAGATAAAATCTACCTTACGGAGGAAGTAGTGTTATCTAATAGTTAGAGCATAGATACATGGATACTGTCTGGGTCGAAATCTTGGCTCCCACGCTCACTCTATGACTGTGGACTAGTAATCCAGTGACCTTGGGAATAACTCTGCCTCTGTTTTCTCATCTGCACTGTAGCAGCTACCTAGTAGAGTTGTTGGTAAGACTGCATAAAAAATATATCAGCACATTTTAGCTACTAAATCTCTGTGATCTACTATAATGTGGTTGTGGTGAGGAATAGATGAGATCATGTGTGAAAAACACTTGGCACTTAGTGTCATTCAGATTTGTTGATTTCAATATCATATAACATAAATATGTTATAGATATACACAACATACATAGTATGTTGTATAACATTTCCTCAATTTTAGAACACATCTTTTTTCATATTATTACATTTCAAATATTAGAATTCATCTTACAATTGACTTTTATGTTTAACATAGTACTTTTTCCCCCAGAAGCTAATATTAAATTTGTAATGGTGTCTTACAAATGAGGAAATGATCCACATATGTATGTAACACAAATGTATGCAATACATATGTATGCATGTATCGGTCAGGAAATTTCCTTAGTCACCTTTGTTTCCCAAGCGCCAGCACGATGTGGGCCCTAGTATTTGCTCAATAAACTTGTGTTCCACTATGAAAAATAACTTACCGGCATCTCCAGATTTAACCTGGGCTCGACTTTTTCCACTGTCTTCTCTCCCATATTTCGGTCTAGCTAAAAACAATTTTGGTTAGCAGATTGCTCCTAGACATAATACTGGACTGCCTTTGCCTTTGAAATAAATCCAATTCTCACCACATTTGAAATAATTTCTCCTCTAAAACCCAAGTTCCCACTGGTCTGTCTACTTTGGGGCCTCCTAAAGTCATCACCTTTCACTTTCCATTCAGCAGGCAAGCTCCTGCTCCAACATTCCTGTCTGGTTCTCCCCCTCTCTCCCCATCTCCTTTCCAGCAGGGCACAGGCATTGGAAGGCTGGGCAATCAGGAGCAAGGGACATGAGCTTGTGAGCCAATGTGGGCAGGGTGTCTGCATGGAAACTTCCTGTGTGTTTTTCTCTATTTTTCCCTCATGAACAGGAACCACTTTTTACCCACCTGTATACCTTCGGGCACAGTACAGCGCTTGACCTACAGTGGGTAATGCTATTGAATTGAATTATTAAACTGGACTAAGTTACAAATTATTTACTCATCCTCTGATTTGTTAGTTGACCATTTATTGAAAGCTGTGAACTAGTTGCTGGGGAAAAAAAGATGAATAAAATTTGTTTCCTTCCTCAGAGAGACTCACAATGAGTGGGGAGATAGATTTATAAACTAATAATTATAACAATAAGAATACAATCAACACATTTATATATGAAATGTTATGAAAACAAATAAGATGCAATGACTTACTAACTCTTCTTGGGAGAGTGGAGAAGTGAAAATGCAGTTGGATTTTGACAAATGACTACGTATTCAAGAGGCAGAGAATTTGAGCCAAGGGAGTTACCATATAACCCAGCAATTCCACTCTTACTTATATATCCAAGGGAAATGAAAACATATGTCCACACCAAAATTTATGTACATGAATGTCATAGCAGCATTAGTCTTAATAGCCAAAAAGTGGAAACAACTCAGATGTCTATTAACTGATGAAGATAAATAAAATGTGGAATATACATGTGATGGAATGTTCAGCAATAAAAAGTACTGGCATGTGCTACAATATGGATGAACCTTGAAAACACTATGCTAACTCAAAGAAGTCATATTAGAATTGTTTAAAGAACACTTTTTTGGGGGGCGGGGGGTAAAGAAGATTGTCCCTGAGCTAACATCTGTGCCAATCTTCCACTATTTCTTGTATATGGGATGCCACCACAGCATGGCTTGATGAACGGTATGTAGGTCTGCACCCAGGATCAGAACGCATGAACCCTGGGCTGCTGAAGCAGAGCGTGAGAATTTAACCACTATGCCACCAGGCAAGCTCCCTAAAGAACACTTTTATAATATGATTTTATTTTATGAAATGTCCAAAATAGGCAAATCTATAGACACTGAAAGAAGATTAGTAGTTGCCAAAGGCTGGGAGTGAGATAATGGGGAGAAATGGGGAGTGATTTTTTAATGGGAACAGAGTTTCTTTTGGATATGATGAGAATTTTCTAAAATTGATTATGGAGATGGTTGCACAGTTCTGTGAATAGACTAAAAATCATTGAAGGGTATACTTCAAATGGATGGTAAGTGAATTATATCACAATAAAACTTTATACAAACAAAGGAACAAGAAGCAACAACCAACCAAAAATTTACTAAAAATTTCCAAGTGAAATTGTTACAACTAAGATGTTTAGTTGCTGTATTGTAAAATAAATATTCTTAAAATAAACAACAAAAGTTCGTAGAGAGGAAGAAGTTGATGACAAATGAGAGAGAGGGAGGGGAGAAAGTAGATAGAAGAGCAAATCTATAGACTGGGGTTCTTGAAAAGTTTGTGAGCAGATGGAATCTAGAACACAGAAGGATTACCACTTTCACTATGATAGGGAAGGATGCAGGCAAGGATATGCAGGAAAGTAAGTATACTAATAGGCAGGGGGACAAGGAGTTGAGAATGTTCCCACCAAATGGACTCCACGGTGCCTGGGAAGCATGGCATCTTCTATGAATGATGGAGGGAAGATGAGGGTAGAGAGATAGTAGAGATAGCTGCCAGAGTGACAAAGCAAATATTCACTCAGTATTTTATTCACCCATCTGTGCCATAAAAATACTGCTAAAATAAAATACAAGAAATGAGATAAGTGAACAATCTTAGCATGAAGGCTTAATACGAACAAAACTTCAGGAAACAGAACATCGTTTCCTACATAGAATAACATTTCATAATATTCTATTCTATAGAAATAGAATAACATTTCATAATAATCTTAACATGTCATGTGAATGGAAAAAATTTAATTATGAATACCTCAAAACACTTTCCTTAAATATGATTCCATTTATATGATTCCATGATCCCTGTAAACTTAACTTTTGCAAAAAAAGTAAATTCTCTTTTTTAAGGAAGTCCAAACTAAGGAAACAATCTTTTATAATAAAGTAAATGAGAAGGAAAATAATACATAAATAAATAATAAATTTTTTTAAAGTACGAATGTATGGAAGCACAAATAACAACATTAAAATAATAACTAACACTTACATGGCACTATATGCCAGGCTCTGTTCTAAGCCACACACATTCATTTAATATTCATAAAATTCTATGAGTTAGGTACTATATTCCCAATTTACATAAATTAAGATGAGGTGTAGAGCAGTTAAATAGGTTAGCAAAATTCACACAGGTAGTAAATGTGAAAGATGGAAACCCAAATAGCCATGCTCCGTAACCTCTATGCCACACTGGATGAACTGCAAGATATGTCCAGGAAGCATCAGCTGTCCTTAGTGGCTGAAATGAATATAGGCGGTGTAGTGAGCAGTGTCAGAGGACAAAGCTAGAATGGTAGACTAGGATAAGTCTGTCAGTATCCTCAGATATAGAGACCAAATTAGGATGGCACCAGCTGGGTAGTTGCTCAATGCATTTATTTATAAGGGGATTCCAAAAGATCACTGGTGCAAGTAATTGATTAGGAAGATAATGGTATAGAAAAAAGCATATTTACTGGAATTTCTCTCAGAAAAAAATCTGAATGTGTTAGCACAGAAAAGTGATTAGCTTCTTGGGACAAGGGATGATACCCCAGGGGGATACCTTCAAGCAACAACAGACAGTTCACAACTGCCTTTTTTACAGAGATACAATTAACGTAAAATAAAGTGCACACATCTTATATGTTCAGTTGGATAGATTTTACCAATTATATATGCCTGTGAAATCATCTCCCACAACAAAATAAGATAGAGAATATCTCCATCTTCCAGAAAGTTCCATATGCCCCTTCTACTTAATTCTCTCTCCCACACACTATCTGTTCTTTCATCATAGATTAGTTCTGCCTGTATTTGGGTTTCATGTGGAACAATGTACACAGTATGGAATTTTTTGTGTCTAGTTTCTTTCAAGTAAGTAACATTTTTGAGATTTGTCCATGTCTCTGTGTGTAACAGTTATTTGTTCTTTTTATTACTGATTAGTATTCCACTGGTGACTGTATGACAAATTGTTAATTCATTTTCCTGATGAGAGACGTTAGGGCTTTTTTTCCAGTTTGGGGCAATTATAAATGAGACTGTTATAAATATTTTTGTACAATTCTTTTGTTGTGGACATATGTTTTCATTTTCTTGGGCAAACACATAGGACTAGAATTGCTATACCATAAGGTAGGAGGAGTATTTTTACTCTTCCTTAAGAAAGATTGGTCTGGTTGTTAATAGGACTTTCACTTGGCAGAACAAGGTATGCAAGTTTAGGACCAGAGCTGAATTGTGCATGATAATTGGAGGGAGGCTGAGTGCTTCCTTCGCCCCCTTTTTGCATGGATGCTCAACCTCATACATAAATAAGCAGTGAACAAATATTGAAAGACTATTGGTTTGAAAGAATGATAAATTATTAACCTACTAAAAGGAGTAAAATGTCCTGGTCTGGCTTAAATATACCACAGTATGAATGTAGATTTTGTTTTGAAGTTTTTAAGTGACATAGTTAAATCTACATCTAATGGGAGTAACTTCTGCATACTGTGGAAGGTGGACTAGGAAAGGGGAAATAATTTAAAAGGCTATTACAAAAGCCCAGGTGAAAAATAATGAGATCAGCATCTTTGGGAATTCTTAGGAGGGAACCGAATTCAAAAGATATGCAAACACTGCTTGTGAATTGTATGTGTGTGTGCACATATGCGTTCATGCGTGTGCATGTGTGTGGTAGCAGAAAATAATTTTGTAATAGTACTCTCCTAGTTTTTCATTCATCGCATTTACTGCATCCGCACATAACAAATGTGTTACAGTCCAACTGAAATACTCAGAGCAGCCAGTAAGCTGAGCTATCCCCTACCTGCATATCTAATGTGACTCACAACACTCTCAATATATCATGGCTTTCTATTTTTTTTCTGTTCAGAGTATTTCTAAAACTCTTGACCTTTCCAACTCTGGTATCAGTTCTGAAAAGTATAGAAAACAAAACATCCAAATGAAATAACATATGAGAAGGATGTGAATATCCAACTCTGACCCAAGCCTTAGTGGTATCTCTTTTGTTGTGTTTCTCAACCATTTTCACATAAAACAGGCAAGGACTGGTTAGAGATAAACTTTTTTACATCAGATTCAGAAAAAGATCAACAATCTATCATTTTTCAGGCCAGAAAGTCCTGGAAGAGCTTATCTTTATCCTCTCCTTGCTGTGACAGGCTTTGTCATTCTGCTGGCTGGCATGTCAATCATGATCTCCACCTCTGACTGAAACAAAATTTGTTGGTCACGGTTTAGGTGGCTTCAACACCATGTACAGTCTCACTGTTTATTCAGTGGTATCAACCGGCAATTCTAGAAGATGTGAAAAGACTAAAAGAAATTAGATCCATTTTTCACTTTTTCTCTATCTTGTGACTAGTATATTCATGGAAATGCCATTATCCAGGTTTATCCCACAATTAATTTTATAAATTCACTGTGGGTGATTGGCCTATTATTCATATTGTCTGCCCACTTTCCCTCGGGAATCTATTTGAATAGTTTTCAAAATTGAAAATAGATCCTGAATCAATCTTCCATTATTAAAAATCAGGGTTGTTAAACATTCGGTACTTGTTGAGCAGAAATGCAACCCCAGATTAATTAACTATTAGGAGTACTTATTAAAGGCTACACTGATTAGTGGCTTTCGTAAACAAGGGTTGTACAATTTTTTGTGCATCACTAGCTAGTTGGGATCATCAGCCTCTGGGTTGTCTGGAACAAGAGGTGTGGTTGTGTCTGCTGGGAAGGTGACCTTATTTGAAAGGTAACACGCCTCAAGAGTCACCAGGAGAAGTGCGTGCTAACTCTGGTCCCGTAATGCTTTCATTGATTTTGCCAACCATTTATGCAGCAACTGTGAACATTCACTGCACTGTGCCAGTGTCAACGGGAAAAGCAGGCTTTATATATGTTAAAGGGATTTGCTTAGCCTTAGATGGCTAGTTCAGCAAGCTCTGATGAACATCCACACACAGTGAAAAGCAATACATAAGGGTTCCAGTTTAAAAAAAGGCTCCCTCTGCAATATAGAACTTGATGCAGGATGCTTCATCCTGGCACATCTTTCATCAAATTAAAACTCCAGGCTTGGAACAAAAATTGCTCATGGATGCTTCAGGCTCTACTCAATACAGGGAGAAGATTGCAAACTGACTGTAAAATCAGAGTTATTCATCTAATTAGGTGAGAAACGGATACACGCCTTTATTGAGAAGAGAGATAAAAGCCCGTGCTGGCTTGTTTTTTCTTGCAACTAGGTCAGTTTACTTGAATCTGGGTATCCAGGAACCTAAGCGGCATCTTCAGTGCTATCATACCTCCCCATGCTAAATAAAGCATGCTCAACAAGACCCAACAGCTGCACAATACCTCAGTAAGGGCTGAGTAAGGCAAAATTCTGTGAAACAAACTACATTAAAATATTGAAAGTCTATTCATAATGATGGTAATATGGCAGCTAATTTTTAATAGAGATAGCTTGTTTTAAATTTCTCATTAAATCGTCTTCACAAAAGATAATGAATAATGGCTTGCTTTGAAGATATTTTATTTTTCATAATCTAAACATAAGAAAAATACCTCTTTATAACAAGATTTGTTATAACTTTGTAAACAAGATTTGTTTTTATAAAGTAATATTATTGAAGGATAATATGAATAAACGGAAGCCAGAGAAATTTGGGACAGCGTGTCTTCCCACTTTAAAAAATCTTTTTGACAGTATTTCTCTACGAGTCAGGGCATTACTCAACTCTTCTGCAATACTAGACTTCGTGTGCCAAAAATCCTCACATCCTAAGTTTCCTGAGACCTGCCAACGTGCCACCACACACCGGGTGGGTGGATTCTAACAGATAATTTTTAAAGATAAAATCTACTTATTATACAGAAAATACAAAGAGTTAAAAAAAAAATCCCAATGGTTTTGTTTTGTTTACACAGTTAAGATTAAATTGTATATCAATTTTCGATTCTACTTTTATAGAAATAAAATATTATAAGAGATTCATCAAGACCGTTTTTATTACCATATTATTGTATTTCAATGAGGAGCCGCGACTTCTGTCTCTATTCCATTCCTACCATGGTGATGAACGTCTTTGAGCATAAGAAACATCACGGCATGGTAGAAAAAGCATGAGCTCTGGAATCACACAAATACAATTTCAAATTTTTTCCGCTTTTTTAAATATACTTACAAATTTTTTTCTTGTGATGAGAACTTTTAAGATTTATTCTCTTAGCAACTTTCAAATACGTAGTATAATATTACTAACTATAGTCACCATGCTGTACATCACATCCCCAGGATTTATTTCTTTTATAACTGAAAGTTTGTACCTTTTGACTGCCTTCATCCATTTGACCTACTCCCTACCCCTCACCTCGGGCAACTACCAATCTGTTCTCTGTATCTATGAGCTTGGTTTCTTTTAGACTCCACATGTAAGTAAGATCATATGGTATTTGTTTTTCTCTGACTTACTTCACTCAGTATAATGCCCTCAAAGTCCATCCATGTTGTCACAAATGGGAAGATTTCCTTCTTTTTTATGGCTAATAATACTCCATTGTGTATATACACCACATCTTCTTTACTCATTCATCCATGGATGGACACTTAGGTTGTTTCCGTATCTTAGCTATTGTAAATAATGCTTCAATGAACATGGGGGTGCAGATATCTTTTTGAGTTATTGTTTTCATTTTCTTCAGAGAGATACCCAGAAGTGGAATCATTGGATCATATGATAGTTCTATTTTTAATCTTTTGAGAAACCTCCATTCTGTTTTCCATAGTGGCTGCGCCAATTTACATTCCCACCAACAGTGCACAAGGGTTCCCTTTTCTCCACACCCTTGCCAACATTTGTCATCTCTTGGCTTTTTGGTAATAGCCATTCTAACATGTGTGAAGTCATGTCTCAATGTGGTTTTGATTTTCATTTCCCTGACGATTAGTGATGGTGATGAATGTCTTTGAACATAAGATACATCACGCATGCTAGAAAAACCATAAGTTCTGGAATCAGACAAAGACAATTTCAAATTTTGTTCCCTTCTTTGAAAAATTATGTGAACTAGGACAAGTTAATCTAGCCTTCATAATCTCAGGTCTCTCACACTTTAAATGAGTGTTATATCTACCTCATCAGGCTGTTGTGTTAAGACAATATTTTCAGAATATCTAGAAAAATTCCTGATGTTTATTATTGTATTAAATTATTTTATTTATTGCTGTTATCATCTTCATTATCATAAAGACCTAAGACAGATTCTATATAGTCAGCATCACTGAAGGATATTTTTAGTAATTGATCATTCATATCTGCTATGTCCTTGAAACCTCTTTTATTAACTTGATCTGCAATGCGGACTTACCCTTATATCTCTACCTGTTGTTGCTTTATATTTTTTAATATAATTGATATAATATTTTAACATGTTTGGCACACTAAAGTTAATTTTTGTTAAACTTTTACAATGGATTATCAATTTGCAGTGAATATCCTATTTAATGTTTTGGTCTTAGAAATGTGTTTGGTACACTTTCTATCTCTATTTGCCAAATATAACTTTACCTATCTCTTTATTTGCAATCATATTGCACCATGTATCTTAATTATTCACAGCATATGGCTAAATTTTGTTCTTTAATTCATATGAGTGTTGTTGTCTTTTAATCAATTTTATTTTATAGTTAGTTTAATGACTTTTGCAGTATTTTGGCTCCCAGGAAGTAACATTGGGACCAACCCATGGGTTTGAGGACTCAAGGAGTCAGGTTGTGCTATATTGAGGCAGTATTGCTTTCATCAGGGTTGATGTCTCCAAGAGACAAGACTGGTGCAACAAAAAACAGCAGTATGAAGCAGACACGAAGTAAAGTAGATATGGATGGAGAAAACAAAGATCAGGACCAAATGATGTGTGAGGAGAGGAAAGGTTAAATTTTATTTTAAGACTAAATCTGAAAATACATGATAAATAGGATTCCCGTCTTATGCTGCTCTCATATATAATTTGGAAAATAATAAAGTTTAAAGGGCTCATTTTAGTTTGGACATTATCATCTTCACGTGGGATATTTCCTTTTTAAAGAACATTTTTTTCAGATTTCCATTCTATTTTTGGGGGGAGGTCTATATAAACTAAATCTATTCCACTTTTTTTCTCTTTTTTGTGAGGAAGATCAGTCCTGAGCTAACATCCATGCCAATCCTCCTCTTTTTGCCGAGGAAGACCGGCTCTGAGCTAACATCTATTGCCAATCCTCCTCCTTTTTTTTCCCCAAAGCCCCAGTAGATAGTTGCATGTCATAGTTGCACATCCCTCTAGTTGCTGTATGTGGGACGCGGCCCCAGCATGGCCGGAGAAGCAGTGCGTAGGTGAGAGCCCGAGATCCGAACCCGGGCCGCCAGGAGCGGAGTGCGCGCACCCAACCGCCAAGTCTCGGGGCCGGCCCGAACTAAATCTATTCTGTCTATAACTTCTGCAATAATTTAGATGGTATATATTCAATTTTTAATTTTATTAGTGGATATCTTTTTTTAAACACTCTTAAAATTATATTTATCTAATTTTTGAAATAAAACAAGCAGATTTTTTAAAGTTTGTAATTAAGGAGAATCTCAAGGCTTCTATTTTCTCTCTATATTCATCTATCCACCAGTTCTCACTCCCCTGCAATTTTCCTGTAACATAATTCTTTAACATAATTCAGGGAATATAAACCTGTAATTTTTAAAACTCTTTCTAATATACTGGAGCATTTTTACATAATTTTTATGCATTTAATTTTAAAACCAAATTCCATAATTATTTCAGTTATTCTATTGGTTTTTGGCTTCAATATTTGTTCTCAGTTTCTTTTATCTACAACTTCCGTTCCTAGATTCTAAACTTTGATTTAATTATTGAAGAGCATCTATGCTGGAAGGATAACTTGATGGAAAATATGCTATTATTTCTGTAAACATTTAAAACATCTTTCTGTACATTTCATCCATGAAAATCAATTTGGTTACACAAAGATAATGCAGGTGGTAAACTTTCTTTTATTGTTTCTTGGAAGCTAACCCTGTGGAAAGAGATCTAAAGTCAATATAAGTTGTATTCATTTTTAATTTACTTAAATGCTTATAGGGTATTTTGAAATTTTTTTGAATATAGCTAGATAATAAAGCTTTTCATAAATGTATCGAACCATGTCATTTTCAGTTCAGAAACTATGTCTGCTATTTTTTGTTATAAATTCTGTTCATGAGTTCTATCATCTCATTAAAAGACATCTATTCCATTTATCTCATTTTCTCTATATTTATTCTCATCATTTTCATCTGTTTATATTTTTTTTATTTTTTTATTGATGTTTTAATAGTTTATAACATTGTGAAATTTTGGGTTGTACATTTTTGTTTGTCCACCACCATATGCATGTCTCCCTTCACCCCTTGTGTCCACCCCCTACCCCCATTGCCCCTGGTAACCACAATACAGTTTTCTCTGTACATGTGTTGGTTTATATTCCACATGTGAGTGAGATCATACAGTGTTTGTCTTTCTCTTTCTGGCTTATTTCACCTAACATAATACCCTCCAGGCCCATCCATGTTGTTGCAAATGGGAGGATTTTGTCTTTTTTTATGGCTGAGTAGTATTCCATTGTATATATATACCACATCTTCTTGATCCAATCATCAGTCGAGGGACACTTAGGTTGCTTTCACTTCTTGGCTATAGTGAATAATGCTGCAATGAACACAGGGGTGCATAAGTATCTTTGGATTGTTGATTTCAGGTTCGTTGGATAGATTCCCAGTAGTGGGATAGCTGGATCATAGGGTATTTCTATTTTTAATTCTTTGAAGACTCTCCATACTGTTTTCCATAGAGGCTGCACCAGTTTGCATTCCCACCAGCTGTGTATGAGGGTTCCTGTTTCTCCACATCCTCTCCAACATTTGTTGTTTTTTGTCTTGGTGATTATAGCCATTCTAACGGGGATGAGGTGATATCTTAGTGTTGTTTTGATTTGCATTTCCCTGATGATTAGTGATGTTGAGCATCTTTTCATGTGCCTATTGGCCATCTGTACATCTTCTTTGGAGAAGTGTCTGTTCGTTTCCTCTGCCCATTTCTTGATCGGGTTGTTTTTTGTTGTTCAGTTGTGTGAGTTCTTTACATATTATGGAGATTAACCCCTTGTCAGATATATGTTTTGCAAATATTTTCTCCCAGCTGGTGGATTGTCTGTTCATCTTGATTCTGGTTTCATTTGCCTTGTAGAAGTTCTTTAATTTGATAAAGTCCCACTTGCTTATTTTTTCTATAGTTTCCCTAGTCTGGGTAGGCATGTCATCCGAAAAGATTCCTTTGTGACCAATGTGAAATAGTGTGTTGCCTATATTTTCTTCTATGAGTTTTATAGTTTCAGGTCTCACCTTCAGGACTTTGATCCATTTTGAGTTAATTTTTGTGAGTGACGATAGCAGTTGGTCCACTTTCATTCTCTTGCATGTGGCTGTCCACTTTTCCCAACACCATTTATTGAAGAGGCTCTCCTTTCTCCACTGTATGTTCTTAGCTCCTTTGTCGAAAATTAGCTCTCCATATATGTGCGGTTTTATTTATGGGCTTTCAGTTCTGTTCCATTGATCTGTGTGTCTGTTTTTGTACCAGTACCACGCTGTTTTGATTACTATTGCTTTGCAGTATGTTTTGATGTCAGGGATTGTGATGCCTCCAGCTTTGTTCTTTTGTCTTAGGATTGCTTTAGCTATTCTGGGTCTTTTGCTGCCCCGTATGAATTTTAGTATTCTTTCTTCTATTTCTGTGAAGAATGTCATTGGGATTCTGATTGGGATTGCGTTGAATCTGTAGATTGCTTTAGGTAATACAGACATTTTAACTATGTTTATTCTTCCAATCCACGTGCATGGGATGTCTTTCCATTTCCTTATGTCATCATCGATTTCTTTCAATAATGTCTTGTAGTTTTCATTGTATAGGGCTTTCACCTCCTTGGTAAGATTTATTCCCAGATATTTTATTCTTTTTGATGCAATTTTAAATGGTGTTATCTTTTTGAGCTCTTTCTGTTAGTTTGTTATTAGCATACATAAATGCAACTGATTTTTGTACATTGATTTTGTACCCTGCGACTTTGCTGTAGTTGTTGATTATTTCTGATAGTTTTCCAACAGATTCTTTAGGGTTTTCTATATATAAAATCCTGTCATCTGCAAATAGTGAGAGTTTCACTTTTTCGTTGCCTATTTGGATTCCTTTTATTCCTTTTTCTTGCCTAATTGCTCTGGCCAAAACCTCCAGTACTATGTTGAATAAGAGTAGTGAGAGTGGGCAGCCCTGCCTTGTTCCTGTTCTCAGAGGAATGGTTTTCAGTCTTTCCCCATTGAGTATGATGTTGGCTGTGGGTTTGTCATAAATAGCCTTTATTATGTTGAGGTACTTTCCTTCTATACCCATTTTGTTGAGAGTTTTTATCATAAATGGATGTTTTATCTTGTGAAATGTCTTCTCTGCATCTATGGAGATGACCATGTGGTTTTTATTCTTTGTTTTGTTGATGTGGTGTATCATGTTGATTGATTTGTGGATGTTGAACCATCCCTGCATCCCTGGTATAAATCCTACTTGATCATGATGTATGATCTCTTTAATGTATTGCTGTATTCAGTTTGCCAAGATTTTGTTGAGGATTTTTGCATCTATGTTCATCAGCGATATTGGCCTGTAATTTTCCTTCTTTGTACTGTCTTTGTCTGGCTTTGGTATCAGGGTGATGTTGGCCTCGTAGAATGATTTAGGAAGTGTTCCATCTTCCTCTATTTTTTGGAATACTTTGAGAAGGATGGGTATTAAATCCTTGAATGTTTGGTAAAATTCACCGGAGAAGCCATCTGGTCCTGGACTTTTATTTTTCGGGAGCTTTTTGATTACTATTTCAATCCCTTTACTAGTGATTGGTCTGTTCAGATTCTCCATTTCTTCTCGGTTCAGTTTTGGGAGGTTGTATGAGTCTAATAATTTATCCATTTTTTCTAGATTGTCCAATTTGGTGGCATACAATTTCTCATAGTATTCTCTTATAATCCTTTGTATTTCCGTGGTATCCATTGTAATTTCTCCTCTTTCATTTCTAATTTTATTTACTTGAGGCTTTTCTCTTTTTTTCTTAGTAAGTCTGGCTAAGGGTTTGTCAATTTTGTTTATCTTCTCAAAGAACCAACTCTTTGTTTCATTAATCCTTTCTACGGTTTTTTTGGTCTCAATTTCATTTATTTCTGCTCTGATTTTTATTATTTCTCTCCTTCTGCTGACTTTGGGCTTTGTTTGTTCTTCTTTTTCTAGTTGTGTTAGGTGTAATTTAAGGTTGCTTATTTGGGCTTTTTCTTGTTTGTTAATGTGGGCTTGTATCGCTATGAGTTTCCCTCTCAGGACCACTTTTGCTATATCTCATGTGATTTGGTATGGCATATTTTAATTTTTGTTTGTTTCCAGGTAGTTTTTGATTTCTCCTTTAATTTTATCAATGATCCATTGGTTGTTCAGTAGCATGTTGTTTAATCTCCACATTTTTGTCACTTTCCCAGTTTTTTTTCAAGGTTGATTTCCAGTTTCACGGCATTATAGTCTGAAAAGATGCTTGTTATGATTTCAATCTTCTTAAATTTATTGAGTCTTGCTTTGTTTCCCAACATATGGTCTATCTTTGAGAATGTTCCATGGGCACTTGAGAAGAATGTGTAGTCAGCTGTTTTTGGATGGAGTGCTCTGTATATGTCTACTAGGTCCATCTCGTCCAGTTTTTCATTTAAGTCCATTATTTCTTTATTGACTTTTTGTCTGGATGATCTATTCATTGATGTAAGCAGGGTATTAAGATCCCCTACTATTATTGTGTTGTTGTTAATGTCTCCTTTTAGGTTTGTTAATAGTTGCTTTATGTACTTTGGTGCTCCTATGTTGGGTGTGTATATATCTGTAAGTGACATTTCTTCTTGGTGGAATGTCGCTTTTATCATTATATATTTCCCTTCTTTGTCTCTCTTAACCTCTTTTATCTTGAAGTCTACTTTGACTGATATGAGTATGGCAACACCTGCTTTCTTTTGTTTTCCATTAGCTTGGAGTATTGTCTTCCATCCTTTCACTCTGAGCCTGTGCTTGTCTTTTTTTGAGTTGAGATGTGTTTCCTGGAGACAGCATATTGTTGGGTCTTGCTTTTTAATCCATCCTGCCACTCTGTATCTTTTGATTGGAGACTTCAATCCATTTACATTTAGGGTAATTATTGATATATGAGGGCTTAATGTCGCTGTTTTGTCACATATTTTCCGGTTCTTTTGCATTTCCTTTGTTTCTTGTCCCATTTGTTTCAGACTGCCAATGCAGTTTGGTTGTTCTGTCTATGACTCTTCTAGTTTTCTCTTTGTTTATCATATGTGATTTTGTTTTGATTATTTGTTTAGTGGTTACCTTGAGGTTTGTATAAAAAATCTTGTGTATGTGATAGCCCATTATCTGATGGCCTCTTATTTCCTTATTCTAAGTCAACTCAATCACTTTACTCTTCACCTTCTAAGTCATTCTTGTTATACCTTATTCTATCTTGTGTTGTGGGTGTGTGTTTACAGTGATGGGGTTATATTTATTTTTGTTGAGTTCCTTCCTTTGATCTTTGATTTTGGTATTTAAGTGGTTGTTAACCTATTTCAGTAAAGATCTACTATTTTTCTGATTTTTTCTCCCTATTTTTCTCCTTGTTCCAAGCTTTGTATTCCATTTCTTTTCTTTTTTTCAGGCCTGAGGGCCTTCTTGAGTATTTCTTGTAGTGGGGGTCTCGTGGCCATGAACTCCGTTAGCTTTTGTTTATCTGGGAAAGTTACTATTTCTCCATCATATATGAAGGATATTTTTGCTGGATAGAATATTCTTGGCTGAGAGTTTTTGCCTTTCAGTATTTTGGATATATCATTCCTGTCTCTCCTAGCCTGTAAAGTTTCTGTTGAGAAATCAGCTGAGAGCCTGATGGGAGTTCCTTTGTACATTATTTTTTGTTTTTGTCTAGCTGCCCTTGATATTGTTTCTTTGTCATTGACTTTAGCCAGCCTTACCACTAGATGTGGTGGAGTGGGCCTTTGCCTGTTGATGTATTTAGGCGACCTATTGGCTTCACTTACTGGTATTTCCTGCTCCTTCCCCAGATTTGGGAAGTTCTCAGCTATTATTTCCTTGAATAGGCTCTCTGTTCCTCTTTCCCTCAGGAATACCTATAATTCTTACATTACATTTCCTAATAGAGTCAGATATTTCTCAGAGACTTTCTTCATTTCTTTTTAGTCTCAGTTCTCTCTCCTCTTCCATCTGGAGCATATCTGTATTCCTATCCTCTGTAATGCTGATTCTTCCCTCCATGTTGTCAGCTCTGTTCTTTAAAGATTCCAGATTCTCCTTTATCTCCTCCATTGGATTCTTCATCTCCATCAGTACTGATTGGTTTTTCTTTATGATTTCAATATCTTTTGTGAAGAAACTCCTAATCTCATTGAATTGTTTGTGGTATCTTGTATTTCGATGAGTATTTTTGTGATAGCTATTTTGAAATCTCTGTCATTTAGGTTATGGATTTCTGTGTCTTCAGGGTTGGTTTCTGGGTGCTTGTCATTTTCCTTCTGGTCTGGTGATTTCATGTACCTTTCATTGTGGTTCCTATATTGGCTTTGTTTTTCCTCATCCTGGAAATATCTGGTTACAATTTCCACCCGCCGCCACTGTGTGGGGGTTAAGGGCTGTGTAATCTGAGCCCCCTGCACTCTGCCCCGGCTGCTGGCTGCAATCGGCTGGCCGCTTGGTCTGGTCTGGTCTGGTCGGCGGAGCTGCAGTGTCTGGCATGCGGGGAGAGGGGGCTCTCTCTTTTGCCTTCTGGGTCCCTGGTGTGGGGGGCTTCTTGCTCGCCCCTCGTTATCTGCTCTCCTGGGGTGCTCAGATGTTGATGGTACCCCTGTAGCATTTCTGAGTCCTCTGTGTGGGAGTTTCCCACTGGCTGAGAGAGCCCAAAGAGCTACGGTTTCCCCACAGAGGACCACCCCTCCACCCTCTCTGGGAGCCACACAGACTGGGATCGCTGATCTGATGGGGAGGGAGAGGAGTTCTCCTTACCTCTCCCCACTTCCTCCGGGGGCCCAGCACATTCCGCTCTCAGCTGTGTGGCAGTGTGGATCTTTCCGTTCTTTCTTTTCACTGTCTAGGAGACTGTTGTTGGTTTGTGACTGTTCCTTTTGTTGTATCTTATCGGGGGAAGAGTTTACGGGAAAGCTCACTCAGCCATGACACTGACATCACTCCCTGTTTATACTTTTTGTCTCTGCATCAGAGATATATCTATAGTTAGTCTTTTACATCATGAGTTAAAATTTAATGTTTCTGATTTACTTCACCTGAGTATACTATTCATTCACAAACAAACTTTGCTCATAGCGCCCTGTTCTAATGACCTTGCTACTATGCACATAGTTGGTATTTGTTTACATCACGTTGTTTTGAACTTAAAATGTTCTTGTTTTGCTTGCAGTAAACTTATTTTAGAGAAGGATAGTTCCTTTGACACTAGAACAATGGATCTTGTCTCTTATGTTGCAGTCCCTACAAGATTATTTGCTGTCTACCATCCCCTTCCACTTCCACACTTTATTTCTCTATTTAAAAAGAAGGTTCTGTTTAATTGAGGTTTTGGCATATGAGCAACATTAGAGGCTATGAAAACTGTCCTGGGCTGTACAAGAGTTTTATATTGGATTTTATACAAATTCTTCCACTCAACAACACATACTAGTACATTATAGGATCAGAGAAGCAGTATTAAGGTGGTGTTCTGAAATGGCATACTCAAATCATGTCTCACTACCAGTTCCCACTGGATGATCTAAAGCAGGGGTGGATTTAGATCACCTGCAAGCCTGCAGGCCTGCAAGCCAAGTCTGGCCCACCATCTGTTTTTGTAAATAAAGTTTTATTGGAACACAGGCATCTTATTCATTTACATATTGTCTATGGCAATTTTGAAGCTGCAATAACAGAGAGTAATACCTGCAACAGAGACCATAAGGCCTGCAAAGCCTAAAATATTTACTACCTGGCCCTGTACATAAAATATTTGCTGACCCATAATCAAAATTCCCTACCCCCATATAAACAGGAGTGCTAAGGAAATCTGACTCCTTCTTTATCGCTGTCATCCAGAAATATATGGTCTCTCTTTCCAGTAAAATTATCTCAACCAGAATAGCCTGGGGCATCAAAAATATCAATTTATACCTTATCACCAAAGCCTCCTTGTTAGGGTTGCCAAATAAAATATGGATGCCCAGTTAAATTTATTTATTTATTTATTTTTTCCCCCAAAGCCCCAGTAGATAGTTGTACATCATAGTTGCACATCCTTCTAGTTGCGGTATGTGGGACACGGCCTCAACATGGCCAGAGAACTGGTGAGTCGGTGAGTGCCTGGGATCCAAACCCAGGCCGCCAGCAGCAGAGCGCACGCACTTAACCGCTAAGCCACGGGGCCAGCCCAATGCCCAGTTAAATTTAAATTTCAGTATATGTTCCATGAAATATTTGTCTATCTGAAATTAAAATTTAACTGAGTATCTTGTATTTTTATTTGCTAAGTCTGGCAAATGTATGTGCTATATCCCTAATGTACGTGCAGTGGATATATGCATATCAAATCAAACACTGGTTCCCCTTGTAGTAAGGGAACCAAAATAGCCCAGGGACAGAGAGACTATTTATGAGCTAGTATTTTTTGACTCCAAATAAGAGAAGACCCCATTCTAGTTGGATTAAACAATAATGAAATGTGTCATTTTACAACATGAAGCCCACAGTCGGGGAGAGGCTCTACATCAGGACTCCAAATTTACATCTTTCCATGTTGATCTCCCTCCTCTTTGTGCTGGATTGATCCTCATAGTGTAGCAAAATAGCTTCAGAAGTTCCAAGTACTACAACCAGAGCTACAACTTGCAGAGTCAGCAATGAAACCATATCATTTTTGTGTATCTTTTGAAGAAGATGACAACCATTTTCCAGAAGCACCATAGAAGAATTCCATTCAAGTTTCATTGCCTAAGATTGACAGAGGAGAAGAGATTATCCCAATTGTCTTGTGCTAATCCTTTGGGGTGGGATATTGAGAAGTCAACGATGACGACTACTATAGTCCACCTCTTCAGCTGCCCAATATCTATCTATATTTTTAGAAATGCTAATACCTACATAAACATATTTATATCCTTCCTGAAGAAAGATGAAAATCTCTTCTGCATCCAGATCCAAGTACAAAATCCTTGACTTATATGCAGTTCCTCTGGCTCCTTGCAACCTAAGATAAGAGATCCAACCCTAAAATAACCAGTAAAAAAGGGCAGAAAGGGCAAGATAACAATAATAAAATTCACACTTGGATAAAAGTGAGAAAGAGGAATTAAACATAAGAGGTATTAGCCCACACTGTATATATTCTGTTGGAGAGAAAAGAGAAGATTCCTTGCCCTGGGAAAACAATATTTTCTTCCATCCTGGCAAAATTGTTGTGCTGTGTGTATATAGAGCCTTGTACATTTTTCTCTATGATCATACCTGAGGTGACTGGTATAAAGGCAGACCTTGCAGAGTATCCCAAGGTGTTAGCAGACCATTTCAAGTAACTGAAATTTTAGTGGCCAGGATATTTCCATAGAAGAATACAGTTCTCCTAACAATTTAAGCTTCAGCTAGTTTTACTTCCAGTCCATAACTAAAGATCTTAATTTAGACGCCATCTTGGATTATAAAAACATCTGGTTTCTAGCTACAGATTTCTTTGTTCTTTTCTCTCTCAGCCTCAGATCGATAGCCTCTGCCTTGAAGGAATATGAAACAATTGCCTTCGGTTGGGAGGCATCATGAAGAATCTGATCTTTTACCCAGGTTTGGCCTTTTTCCAGGCAGAGAATGACTAACAGGAGGCATTTTAATGAAACCCAAATATTGTGACCTGCTAAGGTTCTGCCACTCTGTTGCTATTTGGACTAACTTTAGCTAAGATAGAGTATGTGGCTATTCTAGCCAGCAATGGACTTGGTTATAAATCAAAGGCATAAATGACCTCATTGTTGAAAAGCCATGTTTTTCTCCTATATTCATTTGGTTAGACCACCTTCAGCCAAATCTTACCTTTTTCTTTTAGGAATTTACCAATGGCGTTCAGAAGCATTAAATAATCTCAACATCCTGAACTTTCGCTGTGGTTTTCCTAGCACTTGAACCTGTGTAGGAACTGATCTGAGTCCCATTGTACAACAGGCAATAGTTTAAATGAATGTTGGCAACTACTTAACTATGGTCATCCACTTCTTTGCTTAGAATGGTAGAGTATCCTAAGCTAGGGTTCTAACTTCCCTTCACTACTTTCTCCACTCAGCAAATCTCCTTTTAGGGTATGTCCTTCGTGGCACTCCACTTCATTCTGCCACTTTCTGTATCACTTAGGAAGATGTCAACATCAGGTAACAGAAAATGCCAACTCAAACTGGCTTAAATAAGAACATATAATTATCTCACTTAACTAGAAGTCCAGAGGTAAGACAGCACCAGCTTTAGGTATCTAGACACTACAATATTTTCCAAAGTAAGAAAATAGCTTATATTTTCTGTTTTTTTAATAAGAGCAAGAAAGACCCCTAGAAACACTAGCAGTCTTTACTTCTTGTCTCACTGATCAGGATTTGTCGCATATCTATACCTGAACAAATCACTGGAAAGAGAATGGGATAAGCGTCACTGTTTATAGTCATCATTAGAGTGATGATCGCAGAGTCCAGTAGTATACCAGTGTACTGAAATGTGATGCTGTGGCAGGATTATCCTTTGTAGAGATGGAGCACTGAGGCTGGGTTTTTCTCCCCCAATATCAGTAATGAGGATGGTTAACCTCTTATCAAACTTCAAAGTGTACTAATTTCCTTCCATCTTATTCATTGCAGAAAAACATGTTATTATTTTTAGATGACTTTCTGGCCTTTTTAAGTAGAATTTGGGGATGGAGGCAGGAATCGGTATGGGCACATATTGCTGTCTTATATACAAGTCTCTTCAATTTTTTTTAAAAATCTGTAAATTAAATCCAAATACAGAAGCACATTTTTTGGTGGCAAAATAATTCAATGAAACATTTGAAAATATTTGCAATATCTGTCTTTGGGGATATAGGGAAAAGAAAGCAGTATTAAACTTCAGAAGTTGTAGTTTCCATTGTAAAGAATAAATAAAGACAGAGACTTAAGAGAACCTCTAATTCGTAAAGGTAATTATTTTCACTGGTAAGCAATATTCACCACTGTGAGGTACATGAGAGGTTTTCCTCGGATTTTATTCTGACATTTTTCTATTATGTTGTCTGAATTCCACGATCCCGCACATTCAAGACATTGAAAACTTGTGTACTTGATATGGCAGAGTGCATGTCTCCTATTCCACAGCAGAACCATACTTGAGATCAGGTCTGATGCCATGCTTATTTCAACAGTTTTGTAATTTCTCTCCATCATACATTTCTTTTCCTTCATTCCATCCTGAAACCCTCCTCTATGTTTTAAGGCCCTCCACCTCTGGCTTTAATGTATCTACCATTTACACAAACAAAATTAAAATACACTCCTGTGAAATACCTTTCTTGCAAGTCAAATATCTTTTCCTCATATCAAAAGATACAGGGACAGGTCTAGAAGAAATTGTTCTCCCTTGGTATATTAGTTATCTGTTGCTGAGGAACACATTACCACAAGCTTAGCAGCTTACAACAGCACACATTGGGGATCTCCCAGTTTCTGTGGATCAGGAGTTCAGACACAGAGTTTTCTGCTTCAGGGTCCTACAGCTTGCAATTAAGGCATCAGCTGGGCTGGAATCTCATCTGGGCCTCAGGGTTCTCTTCCAAGTTCATACGGTTATGGCTGTTGGGAGAATTCAGCTCATTGTTGCTGGAAGACTGAAGCCCTCAGCTCCCAGAGGCTGCTCACGGTTCCCTGCCATGTGGCCCTCTGCACATGCAGTTCACAACAGAGCAGTTTGCTTCTTCAAAGCCAGCAGGAGAGGAGAGGGAGTCTGCTGGAGTCATATGTGTATATAGGTAATGCACTATAATCACGGGAGTAACATCCTCGCCTTTACCATATAGCATAATCAGAAGAGTGACAGTTTCTATATTCTAATGGTTCAAAACAAGTCACAGGTCCGGCCCACACCCTAGGGGAGGGGATTACACAAAGGTATAGGAATAAATAGTCTGACTCCATATTTGAAGTCTGATTGCAAACAACTTTTATGCCTCACTCCTCCTTTATCCCCTTCTGCTCATATCTGAGCAAGCTGATGGCAAAGTCTGGGTGTTCCTTCCATTGGAGCCAGTGGGAAGTTTACACCACACAATCCCTGGCTATATGTAGACCCCTGAGCCCAGTCCGACCCCCTAACTACCATAAACAACCCCAAGCCAGTCTCCTTTCCCTGTTCTGTGAGGTCATTTTTTGAGCAGCCTGAGAAGCCTGCCTTGCTCTCCCACAAAGCCTCATCATGTGAGTAATACCCCTTTTCATACCCTCTTGGTGTATGTATGGCATCATCATTCTTGACTTCCGAACCAAATTTTGGGTGGAGGTCCATCCTGTTTCTGCAGAGTGTTTACAACAAGCATAGGTACCAGGAGGTGGGGATCCTTATAGTCACCCTAGGTCTTATTCCCTATACCAGCTTTAATGTTGCCACAATTAAGAAAAATGCATAGCCCCTCTACTTAAAGCTTTTTTTAGCCCTTCTGTTAGTGGAGGCATAGAAACGAGGGAAATTCTGCCTTGCTGCTATGATAATATGTTGGATAACTATAGATACAAGAAAAACAACATTTCTAAGATTCCATATTTTCAGACATCAGTAGGCATTTCCACAAACTTGATTATACGTGCCACTGACAAAGAAAATTTTTAAAATAAAAAGATAATGAGAAAAGTTTAAATATTGAATTAGTAGGAAATATATATATATATATATAATTACATATAAATGTGTCACAGGTGAAAATAGAATGTAGGCTCAACATAGCAAGAAAACTATAGTCACATTTGCGTTACTGCTGTAAAAATTAAATGTATTGTGACTATGTCCCCAGCTGAACCTAGTCAGAGGAAAAGTCCAAATGGATTCTGATCAGTTCCACCTTGGTCAGGAAGTGAGGTGTTTTTTCATACTCCCATCTCTACACAAGGCTTCCAAGACCTCCAATTTTCATTCAGTGAAACTTACAGTTTCTAGAGTTGTGGAGCTGTGGTTTGTCCACAGGCAGTGCATCACTGGGGAGGAGGGAAGTAGATGCTGGAGGATAGCCAGTAATCAGCCCCTTCAGCTTTGCTCCCCAGACTTGTAGCAGAAAAATCCAGCCTTCTCCTCTCCTTTGAGGAGTCAGGCCCGTCTACTCCTCCTTTGCAGGTAGAGTCCCACTTTCCCACCACCCTTGCCTTGCTAATCTTTGATTACCAAAAATATACCTCCACAAGTACATGTGTGTGTCTTTCTGACTTGTATTTGGACGTGCATCTTTTTGAGTCTTTTTCCTATTTCATTGGAGGCTTAGGGAAGCAAAAATAGCCCCTGCACATCAACAGAGGGTAGAAGAAAGGGGCAAAAACTCATAAAAAGCAGAGATTAATATTTTTAGCATAACTTTTTCTCCAAAAATAGAATTGTTAGATGCTCTTCCTAAAGCAATGATAAGATATACACTAACTAGTTAAAAATACATGAACACAGTGTTTTGAATATATCAGCTTCATGGAGAGCTTATTGTAGGCAGGGGCTATGTTTCTTTATTCTTTATAATTATAGTGCTTATTTTGACGCCTGGCACTGAGGCACTTAAATGTGGATTTAATTAAATTTCATATGTTATACTCAATAGCAAGTACTTAGTTTAATTAGAACAGAAGTTCTTATTTATGCTAACATATTATCATTCATTATCATTTGAATTGTGAAATAGATTCGTTATGCAAATCTTAAAACTGTGTTTATTTTCACAGGAAAAATAAAAATTACATACCTATGGTGGTATATACGAATTGTGATAGGTTAATCTTTTTACCTTTTGATTAGTAATTGGTCAACATGGTATACCAACTTTGTGACTCTGCTACCCAATAGTCAACTTTTCTTTGTTGTAAGGTTGTATCAGTTAGCTATTGCTGCATAACAAACCACCTCAAGACTTAGTTATTTAAAATAACAATGATTTATTATTAAATCCCATGAGTCATAAGGCTGGATGTTGGCTGATCTTGACTGGGCTTGCTAATGTTTCTGCAGGCTAATTTTACTTTGTGTGTCTCTTATCCTCCTCCCAAGACCTGAGGGCCAGTCAAGGCATGTCCTTCTCGCAGTATGACATAGTCTATAAAGAGCAAAGTTTTTCAACTTCAATATCATAGACATTTTAGATCATATAATTTTTTCTTGTGGGGAGGTGTCATGTCCGTTACAGGATGTTCAATAAGCATCCCTGGCCTCTAGATGCCAGGAGAATTCCCCAAGTTTTGACAAGCAATGTTTCCAAATATTGCCAGTTCCCCTGAGGGCAAAATTGCCCCCAGCTGAGAACCACTTCCCTAGAGCACAAGCAGAAATGCGCAAGGCTTCGTGAGTCCTAGGCTGGGAGCTGGCACACCATTGCTTGTACTTCATTCTGTTGACCAAAACAAGTTACAGGGAGAACGTAGAGTCAGAGGAGGTGCAGGCCACCCTGCTCACGGCAAAGTTACATGGGAAGGGATATGAATACAGGGAGGTAAGAAGAGCTAGGCTATTAAAACAATAAATCTACCTCAGCAGTTATGAGTTCAGAAACTTCTCTCTGGTATGGACTCTTCCAAGTCTATCTAATGTTTTCTGTTATTTTTGATCTTATTAGATCAAGCTTCCAGGACTTAGATCCTATACTATTATTACTTCCCTTTTGGTCTGATTATTTGCAATACTTACTAGACATAATAGGTATCACATAAATAAAATAACATTAATACCGTTATACGTTAGGTTTTTTAATATAACACACAAAGCAATCCAATCTAAAAATTCTTTATACCAAAATGTTAAGTTCTATAAACGGTAATAGTTATTTCTTACCTTAAAAGGTATATTCACATATAACTGTGTACATATACAGAGCAACGTAGAATAGCCTGCTTGTTGTTAATACAAATGCAACACGTGCTCTGTGAATCAGAATTGTATGCATGTGTGGTATATGGTAAATAACACAATTTAAGATCTAATTGTTTTCAATTTAGGAAAAACAGGTTGCAGATGTTGGCTAATCTTTTTCTTCTTTTTACAAGAGAAACTACTATGGCTTAGGGGAAAGAGTACATTGAAATTAATTCTGTCTTTTACATTTAGGTAACCTTGACCAAAGTCAATCTGTCTGAGATTCAATTTTATTCAGCCACCAAGTATCTTAGTCTGGATCACATGAAATTGCTAATATTCAACTTTTTTATCTTCAAACATTGCAATTTCACGTGATTCAATAAAACGGATAATAATGTCAGCCCCACAATATTTTGAGAGGATTAAAAGAGTCAACATTAGTATATTTTGAATCAAACTAAGGCATATACAGTGGTAAATAATCAGAGAAATACAGAAAACCGTGACACCAATACAGAATAGTCTCTAAAGCAAAAGCAAAACAGCATTTTCCAAGAAGCATCTGCTCTTTTTTAATAGCTTTGATCAACTTCTAAATTATAAAAATAATAACATAAAAATTAGAGAGTTGCTGAAAACGGTTGGAGGTGGTGAGGAGAGGGAAAAAGAATAAGAGAGAAAAGAAAATTTTCTTGAAAAATAGGACAAAGAATAGCACAAAGGGATTAAAAATAAAATCAGGTTCTGTTATTCTAAAATATTCCTGAGGAGGGGAAATGAATCTATTGTTTTTCAGTTTTCTGACGCAATCACACTTTACCCTGGAAATGAAACACAGGACTAAAATGTTTTCTTTTGAAGCTGGATAAAAGGTGAGTCATGCTTTGAGGCAAGTTTCCTGAAAAGAGAATTTAAAAAGAATGAGAAGATAACGAGACAGTCTGAGCACAAGTTTTTATCAAATTCCTCTTAATTATAAGAGAAAAGGACTCAGTTGTGAGTCAGTTGGCTGCTGTGTGTTGTTATACTCATTTCAAGAAGAGTGTAAAATAAACAATATCTTTCTTCAAAAAACAGTAAAAAGTAAACACTGTAATACTTAGTTTAGTGGTTCCAAACCCAATTAATCATCAGGATTACTTGGGATGCTTTCTTAAAACAAAAAATAAAGCACAAAGATCCCTCACTCCAGTTGACAAAATTAGAATCGCTGGGCTAGATGTTCAAGAGTTTGGTTTTTCCAGAAATTCCACAATTCATTTTAATTACTTAAGTTTGAAAAAACTCAGTTAAAACTTATATCCTATTGTTGCTTTTCATTTATTTAAATTGACCTTATATCCACACACCAAAGGCCAAGTCTTGCTTCAGATTCTTATGCCTATTCTCACTTTGCCGTTCAACAAGTGAAACTTTATGTCCTCTCTGTGCTCTGAGGTTCTGTCTGATGTTAGGTTAATAACTATTAATCTGTTAAGGCTGCCATAACAAAATACAACTCAGTGGGTGGCATAAACAACAGACTTGTATTTTCTCACAGTTCTGGAGACTGGAAGTCTGAGATCGGGGTACCGGCAGGGCTGGTTTCTGGTGAGAGCTCTCTTCCTGCCTTGTAGAGAGCCAGCTTCTCACTATGTCCTCACGTGGCCTTTTCTCTGTGCGTGTGGAGCGAGAGAGAGAGGGCTCTTTGGTGTCTCTTCTGTTAACCCAAATGAGCAGCTTTATGAGGCACAGATAAGTATTAAGGAAGAGAGAGGCTTTATTAAAAGGTTTGCAAATGGAGGAAGTACATCTCAACCTGCAAGATGATAGGTGAGCCCCCCTTTGGTCTTGGGATGGCTGGTTTTTAATGGCAAAAAGTGCAGAGTGTGCAAGGTAAAGGCTGAGTCCAGTTCTGATTAGTCACCCCTTCTACCTACAGTGTATCTTGTGCCCAGAGCTTTCCAAATGTTCTAACTGCAGGGAAAGGCTACTGCATTGTTCTCCAGCCATCTGGTGACAGTCAAGGTTAAAATGTAAGTTTTTATTTCTGCCTGTAGTTCAGCCTTGAGGTGGTCATTATAACCATCACGTCGACTCTGGCCTTGTTCTCATCTCTTGCTTTTATCACTTCTTATAAGCACACTAATTGTATAAGATCAGAGTCTTACCTTTATGATACCATTTAACCTTAACCACTTCCTTCGAGGCCCAGTCTCCAAATACAGCCACATTGGGGGTTAAGACTTTAACATATGAATTTGGGGGGACACAAACATTTAGGCCATAACAATAACCAACTCAAATCAAAAGAATCAAACTAGTTGGTTTCAAGATGTGTTTAAGAGTACCACTTATGATGGAGAAAAAACACTTAAACCAAAATGAACTGTGTTTGCATCTTTTGTCTGAAATGTACGGATATCCAGAAACATTCAATGAGTGGTTGTGTATTAATTAATTCTATTCTCTTTGGAGGAATGAGGAGAATGCTTATGATGCCCCTCCGTGAAACATTGGTCCCGTTCTCTGGCCTCATCTACTTCAGATCCTAAATGTCCCTGATGGGCAAGGAGTGGGACTTATGATGTTCCTTATGGAGGAATCTGAAGAAAGGGCATGTGGAGATGGATATGCGTCTGGAGAAGTCTCCAATTTACAAAGATGAGGTTTTTTCAAGTAATTTACAAAAATAAGTTATTGAATTTTTTTTGGAGAAAGAAAAGCTAGAGTAAAAAAGTCTGCTGGATTTAAGCCATTCATGCTTTTCTTCCTGGTGAATCCCACATCAGACTGGATAAGAAAGATTGGATCTTGGTTGAGGCAAAGAAAAACAATCCCAACTTCAGTCACAGCAATTTCTAGGACTTTATTTGAAGAAAATAATCACCCATGAGATCGATAATATAGGTAAAAGATGTTCATCAAAGAGTTAAAAACACAAAGATAAAGTTGGAAATATCTAAAGTACCAATGAGAGAATAATAAGACAGAGCAATTATTGCATATCCAGGCAATGGGACACACTGCAGTCACTAAAAAGTGGTAAGTATAAGAAATTGTAATGATATAAAAATATTCCCTGTACAATATTAAGTGAAAATAGCAAATACAGAACTGTTCTTAGTATTATGATAACTTTACCTAAATATAAATAGATAAATAAATAAACATCCAAACGAACAGATTAAATATATGTGCATAGAAAAAAATCAGAATGAAATATCATTTAAAAATTTAGCTGTTATTATTTCTCTATGGTGAACTTAGGAGCCATTGGTATCTTTCTCATTATAGGATTTTTTATTTTCTAATTCTTTGGTAATAAACTTTTATTACATTTATAATCAGGAAAAATGTTTTCAAAGAACAAAAGTGAAACAGAACATAAATGAAAGAGTCATAGAGTTACTCTTTCTAACATTAGGGCAGATGGGATGAATTTTATAGCTGCATGCTTCTATTGACCTTTCCCTAGGGCAAATTAACATTTAACTCTCATAAATCTGAATTTCCTACATTCTAATATCTTCATCTTTCTTAAACATGTCTTCACCTTGAGGCAACAAAATTGGCCTAAATGTTAACAATATAAAAATGACAGCTTTCCATCTCCCATTTCTGTAAGTTCAGCTTTGAACATCTTTAGTCTGAGGCACTCGCAGGAGAGATAAATGGCTCCGTTAAAGAAGTGATCTGCTTTAAGAGAGAACTTAAAAGTGCAAATGCAGCTGTAAGAGCCATCAGCTCGCAGCAGGAACAAGGAGCTAGAACAAGGAGCTAGAATGATCAGCCAAAGGAAGCCCACTAGATGAGGACATAGAAAAGAAGTGAACCCTGAGAACTGTCAACACGCAGAGAGGGACTAAGAAAGGAAAATAAATAATGATGGAGGAGATTGCAAATTCGACAGAGTACAAGGCAAAATAGGAGAGAAAGGTGCAATGGTAGCTGAAAAGGAGAAGATAGAAATAGCTTCCTTGAGGAGGGAAAAGTGAGCAGACGAGGAGAGTGGAGAGAAAAGGGTGTGTAAGCTGAAGTGAGTGGTATAAGCAGGAATAAAGTGATGGAAATCTGGAGGTGGAGATGGAGACTTTGAAAATGGAAAGATAGGTTGAAAATCAAATTGTGAAAGATGTTGAATTCCAGTTTAAAAAGATGGGACTTATTTTCCAAGCTGTAAGTGGAGTATTCAGTTATAGTGAGCCTTGAAAGCCTGGATTTGATGAGAGAGAGAATAAAAAGTGTCCTAAATTTCACACCTTCCTTTTATGCATCTAGAAGAAAGCTTAGAGGTCTAAGAATACAGCTTTACTATAAGAAATACTCTGCAGAGGAGACGTTGAGAAATGCCCTCTGGTATGGCAGGAGCTCGAGAGAGTTTGAGGGGACGCATTCATGTGAAGATATTGCCCAGGTTCCTGCAAAGGAGAGGAAGAAGCATGATAGAAACATTGGCAGAAACTCCAAATAAGTTTAGAGAGAATCTAAGACCACCTGGCAGGTCTTTTCCATCCCTGCCTCTTCCAATATGGCACAAGAGGTTGGTATCTAGGAAAATCTGTTTGGGGCAGCACACCCTGGCCCAATGCCTGTGTGAAGGTGTCAGAATGAGCCCCATGACACCAAGTGGAGTGCAGAGGTGTGTAGGGACTGGCGAATGCCATGAGGCCAGAGAGTGGAGACATCAACTGGAAGGCCGAGGCAGGGACCACAAATTTCAGCAGTGGGTGTCAGCAAATTGTCTGGAATGACAAGATGATGAGGCCACATCTCAGCAGACCCCAGTGTAAGATGCCCACGGACAAGGAAGAACGGAGGCATTCTGTACCCCGAGGTTGGTGCAGACCCCAAAGAGAGCAGGAAGACAAGAGTCCTCCTTCTCCCCAACCATAAGGATAGGTGAGCTTCCTCCCAAAGCCAGTTGTAATCTTGGAAAGAAGGGAGAGATGAAACTCTGGAGGAAAAAAATCGTCTCGAAAAGGAGTTTAAACTGACTAAGTATTTATCAGGAAGAGAAACTTTTAAATGAGGCTGATTTCTTTTTAAATGAAGTTGAAATTTTCCTGATTTGGGCAGGAAAGAAGGCTTAAGAATAAGGTGAGGTCAGTTATAGAAAATACAGAAAGTGTCAATTTCAATAGTCCTATTGTGAAATGATCATGACATGGACCAGAAGAGAGTCAAAGGGAAGTATTTTTATATAAAAAAAAGAATGGTACTGAAGACCAAGGAAATGATACTTAGAATTAGAGAGTGTAATTTTAGAGGAATAATATTTTCTACTAAATATTATACATGGTCTCAAACAACTCAGTCTCTTTTAGCCGTGTGACCTTTCAAAAGTTCCTTATAGATTTCTTAGAAGGATGAAATAAATTTATGCAAAGCGTTTGGAATAATAACTATAATATAGTAAGCACTCAATAAAAATAAGCTACACATTAGTATTAGCTGGATCACATGTTGCTATAAATACAATTTAGTCAAATAACTGGACTTGGAGGAAAGAAAACTGAAGTTATCTACAGAGATGTGCGGCTTGACATCTCTGGGCATTTAACTTCTCTGTTCCTCAGTTTTATAACGAGTGGAAAAGAGTACAGTAGATTCCATCACCAAGGAGCTGAAACATCCATTAATATCCCTAGGGGAGTAGCCTGAGTGATAGGGCCATTAAATAAAACTAGACAATCTTCACGCTTAAACATTATATATATGAAACATCCTAACTGCATCCATTTGCGCATAACTGGAAGCAAAATAGAAAGCTTTTAAGGAGTTTACTTTGCCAACAAAATCCCAGGCCTATCTGCAACAGCTTGTGATTTTTGAACCCCTAAATCCATCTCTAGGTTCCCCAAATTTTAATCCATGGAAGAGGTCTTAGAAGGCTGAGGAACCCGAGGAAAAGACATCCTCCCCTAAGCTCACCTCAGAAGAAGCAACGGAAGAAATGAGCAAGCAGAAACACCTCCTCTCCCACACACACACACACACACACACACACACACACACACACACGGTACAGAGGAAGCCAAGGAAAACAAAGGACCGAGGTTCCACTGAGAGAAGAACCAAGAGTTGCCTGATTGGCTATCTGATGCTGTTTGGTACCTGCCCAGATCTCCTTTACCAGGCTCAGCTCCTGTGCTGTTGGCTGCTACTAGCTGACAGCTGAGCCCTCCCCCAGAGACTTGCTCTCTGCCAATCAGAGCTACCAGACTCAGAGACGTCTGGGTGGTTACACAAAACCCTGCAGCTGAGTGCGGCAGCAGCTAATGACACACTGATGCAAGTGTAAAAGCCCAACCCCCTAGCTTCAAGGTGGGACAACTCTGAGGTACCATTCATACTCCCCAACTCCCTGTGGCATAAACTTGAGGCTAGCGTTCACTCAAACTCATCTCTGCATAGCTTCTTCCCATTACCCTCCTGCTTCCCTCACTTCTTTATAGGCTTCTCTTGAGGATTTTCTTTCAAAAAATGACTTGCTTAAGAATCACCATTTCAGGCTCTGCCTCTAGGGAAATATGCCTAAGATATTACCAAGGAGCGCACATCACTGCTACAGCAGCAAGTCCTTACTATGGCTGCCTGGAAGATTTTGATATTTGCCGTGAAAAGTAACCGCTGAGTGTTTTCCATTGTCCCCTTTTCTGAATTGGAATTATAACTGTAGTTATAAAAAAACATAGGATTCTTACCTTATGGGGTATATTGACTATGCCAGAGGCAGATAACTTGTCTTTTAGTTTAAAGGTCGCCAAACCATGAGAAGCCTTACATAGAACACTTCCTTGGGATGATATTAAATAGATTCTATGTATGAGAAGATGCCTATTGGCATTAGGGATCCAAACTGGTGTAGAATGAAAGATTTTGCTGTTGCCTACCCAGTGTCCATTCTTCCCCATTTCCTTATCAACAGAACACTGTTTTTTGTTTGAAGTGGCTATTACTCTGTCTATAGCTACATTCTCTGCTCAGGAGTAGCTAGGGGTCACTACATGACCTAGTTCTGGACAATAAGATAGAAGCAGGAGTTATAGGACAAAGTTTCTGGGAAAACTTTTAAATTTGGAGAGACAACTGGTATAAGCCTTTACCCCATCTCCTTCTTGCTGCTGGAGGTAGAATAGCCATCTTATAACAGAAGGTGACAATTACGAGATGAAAGCTACATGCTAAGAATGTGATGAAAAAATTGAGGAGTCACGATATCAACCCTTACCTATGTAAGTCACTCTATGCCAGATTTCTTATACATCAATTACAATCTTAATTCACAAGACATGTCAGAAGATAAATGATCAAAAGATACAATAAGGCAATTCACGGAAAAATTCCAGCGCAAATCTCCAATAGTGAATACAATTTTTTAAAGCTTTATTTTTGGATAAGAAGTTGGCAAAGGTTAATCCAGAAAAGTATACCATATCAGAAAAGCTATGGCAAAGCAACTATTCATGCACTGTTAGGAAGATACACTGATAGAACATTTCTGAAGGAAAGTTTAGTGAAGTGTCTATATGTAAATGTGCTCACTAGATTTCTGGTCAAGAAGTCAGTCTAAGTAAATGCATTTATGTTTTTTCCCACCCAACAGCTTCATAAAATAATTGTGATAGTCATTATTCACAAATGAACTGTGTAGATAGAAAATTCAACAGGACGTAAAGATAAGCTACTAGAATTAATAAGTGAATTATAGAGCCACTATTGATAAAAGCCAAAAACTGAAAAAAGCTACATTAATGCTAAAATAGATGAATTAAATTATGGCATTTCATACAATGTAATAACATAACAAGGTGAATACATCAACAAATGTTGCAGCATGATTGGGTCTCACAAACATAACATCAAGCAAAAAAAGGTCACACTCAGAGTACATACTCCATGATTCCATTAAAATTAATTCAAAAGCAAGCAAAACTAATCTATGGTGTTTGGAGTCAGGCTAATGGAGGGGAGTTCTGGAGAAGATACTGGAATTGGAGACTTTTGTGGTGCTAGTAATGTTTTACATCTTGATCTCGGTACCAGTTCCGTGTATGTGTTCACTTTATAAAAATTCATTGAGTTGAAAAATCTGTGCAAATTTCTGTAACTATGTTATGCTTCCCTAAAACGTTTACTTTAAAAAACATAAGAGCAAAGGGATATTGAAAAGAAATAGTACAAAACCACCACACAATGAAGTGGGAATCCTCAGAAGCTTAGGAAATTCAACAAATTTCTGAAGAAAAAACTCAGGTGGAGTCCAAGCCACATGAAGAAGTCAAGTGTAGATGCTCCGATTGACAGCTCCAGCCGAGCTCCCAGCTGATGGCCAGTATCAATTACTACCCATGAGTGAGGTAGTATTTCAAACGTCTAGCCCAGCTGAGCCTTCAGATGACCACAATCCCAGCTGAAATCTTCCACAACTGCATTAGAACCCCCGAGTGGGAACCGCCCAACCAGATCTTTCCAAAAGTCCCAATTTACAAAATCATGAGCAAAATTAAAAGGTTGTTTCAAGGAAATAAGTTTTGGGGTAATTTGTTACATAATTGTAGTAACCGAAAAAGAAGAGCATCCAAGGTTCTATTAGCAAGTCCGATAAAAAGAGAATAGAGAAAACAGGAGACGAAATTATTTTTAAAATAAGGGCAATAATATAATAAAATTCCACAGGTTTCAAGGAATACAATAGTTGTTATGTTGAAAGGGGTCACTGAGTGCCAAGCAAGTTAAATGAAAACAGATGTGAAATTTATCTATATGTACTTGTGAAAATTCGGAATATCAATATTTCTAGCCCTGGATCAATCAGCTAAGCTAGGGACTAGAGGGCAGCGCAAAGTCAGGCAGTTTCCTCCATGCTCCTCTACTAAGAAGGAACTGGTTAATTTTTAGAATAGTCTATGGTCTAGATACACACACTCATATATCAGATTATCATACATTAGTTAAAAATGATTTAGCCCTGTATTTCTTGACATAGAAAAATGGCCACAAAATATTTTTGATAGAAAAAAGCAGATTACAGAAGAGCCTGTGAAAAAGTTGTTGGAGAGTTTGCAAAAAGAAAAAATCAACATTTGCTAAATAAGGTGATAAAATCGGGAGCAATAGGCTTCGAGGTGAAAGAAAATAGTGGTGATTAGGTATATGCAACAATTTCCCAGACTAGACTTGATGAGAAAGCATAGTAATAAGAGAACGGGACCCGATGGTTAAACCAAGCCACTCCTCCATCACTGCTTGTTAGACACAAACATTAATTGGCTTAATTCTTTATACTCTATTCAGCCACACATCAAGAATTCTAAATTTACTTTTGTAACATGCAAATGCAAATTATTTTCATAACTTTTTACTACCTTGAGTCAGAAATTAAATTGTTAATAATGCAAAAAGTTACCTATTCTCTCATTTATGCTTTTGAGTCTTTCTCTTGATAATAAGTTTCTAGTACACACTGTAATTTAAGCAAAACAAAGGAAACTAGAACAGAAATTAAAGGTTAAAAAAGCAGTTACAGATTGTGTTATAATTTAAAATACTCTACGCTGTTTAAAGTGTATGAACTGTATCAGAATATGCGTATTGACCTTGAAATCTTATCTTTTTAATCAATTACTGCAGAAGCTCTAACCAACCACCATGTCATTAATTCATCTTATTAACTAACGCTTTCCATTTCCTATGTAAAACCTAAATACAGATGCTCACAGCACACTAAACACTCTCCAATCCTAAGCTATCCTTTCGTGTGTCTGAATACTTCCTCCTGCAGTTGAATTGTATGTCTATTAAGAGTTTATCATATTCAGTCCCATACAAGTTTATGTCTGTTATATTTGTATTATGATTACATTACTCAAGGAAATATTGCACATACACATGAAATATAAGGACAGAAATATAGGGGGAAATTTAGAAGGATCTTGCTCTGAGATTGTGCTCTATTTTAGAGAAATAATAACTGGATATTAGATAATGAATTATGAGATTGATTTATTCAAAAAAGATGACACAAACCTGTAACCACTGAATCTGTACTCATAGAAAATGTCTATCGAAATACAGCAAATAAATTTACCCTTCTATGCTTTAAGCTTAAGCCAAAGGTTTTATTTGTGTGTTCATCAGTCAGATGTCTGGATTATGCTGGAGTAACACTCTCTAAATTTGTTATTTCAAATAACAATTTATCACATACACTATGTCCATTACAATATGCCCAGAAGAAGGAGACTTCAAATATTTGTGGATATCTCTAATGAACAACTGTGTTGAGTTTAGCCAACTACAAAATTATGGGGAATACAGTCTGCATAAGACTCCCCTTACTTCTAACACCAACTGAAATTCAGTAGAAGGGGAGTCCCAAAACCACCCTCAGGTTAAGTAACTCACGAGAAAGACTCACAGAACTCACTGAAGGCTGTTACATTCGTGGTTATGGTTTATGACAGGGAGAGGGTACAGGTTAACGTAAGCCAAGGGAAGAAACACAGGGAAGAGTCCAAGAAAGGTACCAAATGTGGAGTTTCTGTTGTCCTCTCCCCCTGGAATCATGAACGTGGTACTTTCCCAGCATTGATGTATGATCATATGCACGGAGTATTGCCCACCAGGGACGCTGACCCAAGCCTTTAGTGTCCAGAGTTTTTACTGGGGCTCCAACACATCCTGCCTGTGTGGCTGTCATTTACCTTCCAGTCACTCCCAGAGGTTCAGGCTAATACCTTTAGTCTTCAGTCCCTTCCCCCAAGCAAACAAAGACACTCTTATTAGGCAGGACAACCCAGGAGACTAGAGATCACCTCCCAGTAGCCAAAGGCAGAGTTAACTTTGAGTTAACTTAATTCTTCACTTCACAAAACCATATTATTCTTTCACATTTGACTGACTTTTGGGTTAACTAACCAAATATATGACCCAATTTCCTTGGATAAGAGGACTCCTGCTAAAATTAATTCATCCTAATTAACATTTTAGTATCAGTTGCATTCTAATCATCTCAATCAACCATTTATTGTCCACACAAAGTGCATACGAAACATACTTCTCTACCCCAGATGGAGTGGGTTGTTTTACAAATGTAACTTCTGCACAGTAAGGGAAACTGTTCCAGGTAGCATCCAATCTGGTAGTTGTCTCTTAACACTAAAAGCTGTGATTATCTTTGCTACAACTCATACTTTTTGACTTCAATTCAGAGAGTACATTTCAGGGAAAGTAAAGCCATTCCTGAGTAAGAGGCATTTCAAAGATAATACATTGAAAGAGAAGGAACCTTTTAAATTGAGCATTGCATGAATCTGTGAGGAAGGAAATTAGGGGCCATAAAGAATTATGGTAGATGAAAACTTAGCATTCAAAAATGAGCAATTACAGAGAGAAAAACTGAGACCTCTTTGCAATTCAAATAAAAGCCTTGATAAAAGCATTGTCAGATTGTCCACGTGCCAGTGGATATATACCTGTCATTTCCATAGCAGTTCATAGGAGTCAGAATTGGGGCATTTGGAGAAAGCTTCATAAACCGTGCGAGACATGAGCATAGATTTTGAAAGAGATTTATCGTGAGACATACAGAAAGAAGGGGAAAAGACATTCCAGACCAGAAGAGCATTCTGATCCAAGACAAAGAGGTAAGTTGTGTCCAGGTGTTTGTAACAAATCTAATAGATGTATTTGAGTAAAAGGGAGAATCCTGCCTGGAGATGGAGGAAGAAATAGCAGTTAGGGTTGAAGAGATTTATACAGGAATCCAATTTTGGCAGGTTAGCGTAAAGTCTGGATTTTATATGTAAACTAAGGGAAATCCTGAAGTTTTGGCAGATTAGGTGATGTATGCAAAAAAATGTTCTTAATATATTCTTTAGGCGGTCATATAAGGGATAGATTGAAGTAGAGAAAGACTGCGATCCAGAAGATCACATGCCTTTCTCTTGAACGTGTTACTAGTTTCCACTCCTTCTTTGTGTCTTACATAGATACATGTAGCATAAATGAATTTCAAAGACATAAAATTCTGGAATTCAAAAATGTAAATTTATTTTCCTTCACCAAACTATTTCTATCATAAGTCTCCATTACACTGTTGGAGGAAAATTTAATCACAGTTAGTGTTTATTCAGTCCTTTCAGTCGTGAAACTCTCAACATCAGGATTCTCCTGCTCCCTTCATCTCCACAGAGCCAGATCTATGTTCCGAGGCAGGCTGATGTGTTAGCGTGTCAGGGCTGGGAGAGAGGAGGTATGTGTTTCACATTTACCAGTGTCGGCTTTGGTCCTTGTAAAATGTAGTCTTTGCTCGTTGGCGTCTATCCTTGCTGCCATCTACCGCTGTGTCCCAGCCTCTTTATGGAGTCTGGCTCCTGGGGTCCATACACCACTTTTATAGATGGCATCACCTCACCATTACCATGATATGTCTTCTAATCTGCAAAACTTTCTCAGACACTTTTATGGTCTTCTTAGAGCAGTTGACAACTTCTGTATACTCTCCTATGCCACTGTAAGACCAAGGTGACCCATATTGGGGGGTGGAGGAATGGAGATGACAGCTGTTGTCTCAGCAACATCCCTTGACAAACACTCTCTGAGGTGAGCAAAGTCTCAGCCTAGATTCTCCCTCCTGAATTACCAAGCTGGTTTGCAAATTTCTGCGTGAGGCTACTCCTTGGCAGGTGAAACACAGGTTCCCTCTGTTCTCAGATACTCCCCCAGCCCACCTAGGGTCTCTATCTCCATTCCTCTTACCCAGACTTGTCTGTTTCTAGCTGTTTACCTTATTGCATTCCCCAGACCATCAAAAATGATCTCCTTTATGAATGGAAAATAGGCTTTTACAATATCATTCAATCTTCCTAACCATTTTTTTTTTGGTGCTATAAACTTTATTTTCTGAGGACTTCATGCCTTTGCAAATTACCTCCAAACACTTTCTTCTGTCAGTGAGATTCTTGCAGCTGAAAGTCTTGGAAGCAGACCAGAGGGCTCAGGTAAGTAAATTCTGGAATTAGACTTCCAAGGTTGAAAACTGGCTCCACCTCATACTATTAGCATGAATTGATGAAAATTGCTGTACCTCGTCATTATAAAATGCAAATTATAGTTACCTACAGTCTTTAGATTTTTCTGACAATTAGCTCAGATAAGTATATAAAAGTCTTAAACTAGCACCTGTCACAGGATATGTACTCAATAAAATTGAGCCATCTTCTTTTTTCAGAGTGTTGTGTCAACTTGGGTTTTTCCAAAATCTCTAGATCAGAGTTTCTGACCTCAGCACTGTTCTCATTTGGGGACAGATAATTCTTTCTTGTGGGGAGCTGCCCTGTGCATTGTGCCATGTTTAACAGCCTCCCTGGCCTCGGCGCACTAGGGGCAATAGCACCCCCTCCTAGATGTGACAACCAAATACATCTCTAGACCTTGCCGTACATCCCCTGAGGTGGGCAAAACCAGTCCCAGCTGAGAATCACTGCATTTAATGAAAGTCAAAAGTCTAGAATTTGAATCCTTTTCTTCTGTTTTAGCTTTTCATTTATGTAATAAACCTTAAACTTGTGGTCTAATTTTAGCTGAAGGCCTAAAGTAATATTATGGAATCATAGAGAAAATCAATTAATATTTCATTATTACAATCCTTCATTTAGTAAATTTTTAAATTATAATCCTACTGAAAGGCAGTAGATAGACAAGATAACACCTTAGATTCTCCTAGTTTTGCTTTCTTTGGTTAACTCAACATGAAATTAATTGTAATATTTATGTGTGAAAGTAGACATTTAAAAAATGAGTAACATCGGGGCCAGCCCAGTGGTGCAGTGGTTAAGTTCATGCACTCCGCTTTGGCGGTCCCGGGGTTCACAAGTTCAGATCCCTGGCATGGGCCTATGCACTGCTTATCAAGCCGTGCTGTGGTGGTGTCCCATATAAAGTAGAGGAAGATGAGCACAGATGTTAGCCCAGGGCCAATCTTCCTCAGCAAAAAGAAGAGGATTGGCAACAGATGCTGGCTCAGGGCTAATCTTCCTCAAAAAAAAAAAAGAGTAACATCAATGCTAAGATATAGTATTATAAAGCATTAACCCATTTGTGAAAATTCAGCTCATTATAATGACCACCAGAATTAATTAGAAATGTCATCTACGTGCCCGTTAAACAGCCCATCCACATTTCATGGCTGAACAAGACTCCTGCTTGATAGTACAATTTGTACTGCAATAAAATAAAATCAGTTTCTAAATTTTACTGGTGGTTTACAGCCTAATTTACTAGTAATGTTTTTCTTGATGTAATAAGAGCCTCTTCATTCACTGCTTGAAGTATTTTGAATGTAAGTTTCTTTCAATAATTGTTTTCATTGTATGGATCATTGGAGTTTGAATCCTGATTTTTTTTTTTTTAAGATTTTATTTGTTTATTTTATTTCCTCCCAAAGCCCCAGTAGATAGTTGTATGTCATAGCTGCACATTCTTCTAGTTGCTGTATGTGGGACGCGGCCTCAGCATGGCTGGAGAAGTGGTGCGACGGTGCGCGCCCAGGATCCGAACCCAGGCCACCAGCAGCTGAGCACACGCACTTAACCGCTAAGCCACGGGGCCGGCCTCTGATTTTTTTTTAAAAAAAGGATTGTGGCTTAATGATATATGTCAGTATGACTTTTTAATCTAGTTTTTGATAATTTTCTATTCATTTTTCTCTTTGAAGGCTTTTATTTCTTTTAGCTCACTGTTGTACTATCATCTACAGATTGTGGAATCCCAAAAATGATATATTTAGGGTTCAAAGGTTAAAATTAAGAGTAAGGGGAGAATGACTTGGTCTGTGTGATATCAGTCAAGTCCTTGAACTCTCACTGCTTCTGCTTTGCCATCTATAAAATAGGGGAAATAACAATATCTACCTCAGTATTGTTATGAGGATTGATCACGTGAGCTAGTATATGGAAAGTGATTAGAGAAACAGCTGACGTGACATGCGTTAGTTATTATAAGTAAAACAAGCAAGACAATCAAATTCCAACAATTACATATATTGTTATAAAGCCTTCATAGCTAGTGACGTCAGCATCATGGCGGAGTGAGCTTTCCTGTGAATTCTTCCCCCACAAGATACAATAAAAGCAACAGCCACAGACCAACAACAGAATCCCAGACAGTGAAAAGCTAGAGCAGAGGGATCCACACTGCTGCACATCTGAGAGCGGAACGTGCTGGGGCCCCGGAGGAAGTGGGGAGAGGTAAGGAGAACTCCGCTCCCTCCCCATCAGATCAGCGATCCGGTCCGCGCGGCTCCCAGAGAGGGGGGAGGGGCGGCCCTCGGCGGGAAACTGTAGCTCTTCGGGCTCTCTCAGCCAGTGGGAAACTCCCACACAGAGGGCTCAGAGGAGCCACAGGGCTACCATCAACATCTGAGCACCCCAGAGAGCGGATAAAGAGGGGCAAACAAGAAGCCTCCCACGTCAGGGACCCAGAGGGCAAAAGAGAGAGCTCCCCCCTCCCCGCAACCCGGAGTCTGCAGCTCGACCAGATCTAGCGATCCGAGGCAGACCTGAACAAACTGGACTGGACCCGTGGATCGCAGTGGGGAAAAAAAACAAAACAAAACAAAACAAAACTGCGGATCGCAGCAGAAAAACTGGGGCAGAGCGCAGGGGGCTTAGACTACACAGCCCTTTACCACCAGACAGTGGCGGCAGGTGGAAATTGCAACCAGAGACTTCCAGGATGAGGAAAATCAAAACCAACACAGGACCCACAATGCAAAAATATATGAAATCACCAGACCAGAAACAAAATGACAAGCACCCAGAAATCAACCCCGAAGACACAGAAATCCATAAACTAAATGACAGAGATTTCAAAATAGCTATCATAAAAACACTCAACGAAATACGAGACAACACAGACAAACAATTAAATGAGATTAGGAGTTTCTTCACAAAAGAGATTGAAATCATAAAGAAAAACCTATCAGTGCTGATGGAGATGAAGAACACAATGGAGGAGATAAAGGAGAATCTGGAATCTTTAAAGAACAGAGCTGACAATATGGAGGAAAGAATTAGTACTTTAGAGGATAGGAATACAGATATACTCCAGATGGAAGAAGAGAGAGAACTAAGACTAAAAAGAAATGAAGAAAGACTCCGAGAAATATCGGACTCTATTAGAAAATGTAACGTAAGAATTATAGGTATTCCTGAGGGAGAGGAGAGGGAAAGAGGAACAGAGAGCCTATTCAAGGAAATAATAGCTGAAAATTTCCCAAATCTGAGGAAGGAGCAGGAAATACCAGTAAGCGAAGCCAACAGGATGCCTATATATATTAACAGACAAAGGCCTTCACCACGATACCTAGTGGTAAGGCTAGCCAGGGTCAACCACAAAGAAACAATATTAAGGGCAGCTAGACAAAAACAAAAAATAACGTACAAAGGAACTCCCATCAGGCTCTCAGCGGATTTCTCAACAGAAACTTTTCAGGCTAGAAGAGACTGGAATGATATATTCAAAATACTAAAAGACAAAAACTTTCAGCCAAGAATACTCTATCCAGCAAAAATATCCTTCAAATATGATGGAGAAATAGTAACTTTCCCAGATAAACAAAAGCTAAGGGAGTTCATGGCCATGAGACCCCCACTACAAGAAATACTCAAGAAGGCCCTCAGGCCTGAAAACAAGAAGAGAAAGGGAACACAAAGCTTGGAGTAAGGAGAAAAGTAGGTAGACAAAATCAGAGAAATAGTAGATCTTTACCGGAATAGGTTAGCAACCACTTAAATACTAAACTCAAAGATCAAAGGAAGAAATTCACCAAAAATAAATTTAACCTCATCACTGTAAACACACAGCCACAACACAAGATAGAATAAGGTATAACAAGAGCAACTTAGAAGGGGAAGAGGAAAGTGACTGAACTGACTTAGTATAAGGAAATAGGAGGCTATCAGATAATGGACTATCTCATACAGAAGATTTTTTGCCCAAACCTCAAGGTAACCACTAAACAAATAATCAAATTAAAACCACATATGATAAACAAAGAGAAAACTAGAAGAATCATAAGACAGAACAACCAAACTGAATTGGCAGTCCAAAACAAATGGGACAAGAAACAAAGGAAATGCGAAAGAACCAGAAAATAAGTGATAAAACAGCAAAATTCAGCCCTCATATTTCAATAATTACCCTAAATGTAAATGGATTGAACTCTCCAATCAAAAGATACAGAGTGGCAGGATGGATTAAAAAGCAAGACCCAACAATATGCTGCCTTCAGGAAACACATCTTAGCACTAAAGACAAGCACAGGCTCAGAGTGAAAGGATGGAAGACAATACTCCAAGCTAATGGCAAACAAAAGAAAGCAGGTGTTGCCATACTCATATCAGACAAAGTAGACTTCAAGATAAAACAAGTTAAGAAAGACAAAGAAGGGAAATATATAATGATAAAAGGGACACTCCATCAAGAAGACATATCACTTATAAATATATATTCACCCAACATAGGAGCACCAATGTACATAAAACAACTATTAACAAACCTAAAAGGAGAAATCAACAACAACACAATAATAGTAGGGGATCTTAACACCCCACTTACAGCAATGGATAGATCATCCAGACAAAAAGTTAATAAAGAAATATTAGACTTAAATGAAAAACTGGACGAGATGGACCTAGTAGACATATACAGAGCACTCCACCCAAAAACAGCTGACTACACATTCTTCTCAAGTGCGCATGGAACATTCTCTAGGATAGACCATATGTTGGGAAACAAAGCAAGCCTCAATAAATTTAAGAAGATTGAAATCATAACAAGCATCTTTTCAGACCATAAGGCTATGAAACTGGAAATGAACCAGGAAAAAAAAACTGGGAAAGTGACAAAAATGTGGAGATTAAACAACATGCTACTGAACAACCAATGGATCATTGATGAAATTAAAGGTGAAATCAAAAACTATCTGGAAACAAACGAAAATGATAACATGCCATATCAAACCATATGGGATGCAGCAAAAGCGGTCCTGAGAGGGAAACTCATAGCGATACAAGCCCACCTTAACAAACAAGAAAAAGCCCTAATAGGCAACCTTAAATTACACCTAACAGAACTAGAAAAAGAAGAACAAACAAAGCCCAAAGCCAGCAGAAGGAGAGAAATAATAAAAATCAGAGCAGAAATAAATGATATTGAGACCAAAAAAACAGTAGAAAGGATTAATGAAACAAAGAGTTGGTTCTTCGAGAAGATAAACAAAATAGGCAAACCCTTAGCCAGGCTAACTAAGAAAAAAAGAGAAAAGGCTCAAGTAAATAAAATTAGAAATGAAAGAGGAGAAATTACAACGGATACCATGGAAATACAGAGGATTATAAGAGAATACTATGAGAAATTATATGCCAACAAATTGGACAATCTAGAAGAAATGGATAAATTCTTAGACTTATACAACCTCCCAAAATTGAACCAAGAAGAAATGGAGAATCTGAATAGACCAATCACAAGTAAAGAGATTGAAATAGTAATCAAAAACCTCCCAAAAAATAAAAGTCCAGGACCAGATGGCTTCTCCAGTGAATTTTACCAAACATTCAAAGAAGATTTATTACCCATCCTCCTCAAACTATTCCAAAAAATAGAGGAAGATGGAACACTTCCTGAATCATTCTATGAGGCCAACATCACCCTGATACCAAAACCAGACAAAGACAATACAAAGAAAGAAAATTACAGGCCAATATCGCTGATGAACATTGATGCAAAAATCCTCGACAAAATATTGGCAAACCGAATACAACAATATATTAAAAAGATCATACACCATGATCAAGTGGGATTTATACCAGAGACGCAGGGATGGTTCAACATCCGCAAATCAATCAACGTGATACATCACATCAACAAAACAAAGAATAAAAACCACATGATCGTCTCAATAGACGCAGAGAAGGCATTTGACAAGATACGACATCCATTTATGATAAAAACTCTCAATAAAATGGGAATAGAAGGAAAGTACCTCAACATAATAAAGGCCATATATGACAAACCCACATCATACTCAACGGGGAAAGACTGAAAGCCATTCCTCTGAGAACAGGAACGAGGCAGGGCTGCCCACTCTCACCACTCCTGTTCAACATAGTACTGGAGGTTTTGGCCAGAGCAATTAGGCAAGAAAAAGGAATAAAAGGAATCCAAATAGGTAACGAAGAAGTGAAACTCTCACTATTTGCAGATGACATGATTGTATATATAGAAAACCCTAAAGAATCTGTTGGAAAACTGTTAGAAACAATCAACAACTACAGCAAAGTCGCAGGGTACAAAATCAATCTACAAAAATCAGTTGCATTTCTATATGCTAATAATGAACTAACAGAAAGAGAGCTCAAAAAGATAATACCATTTACAATTGCATCAAAAAGAATAAAATACCTAGGAATAAATCTTACCAAGGAGGTGAAGGACCTATACAATGAGAACTACAAGACATTATTGAGGGAAATCCACGATGACATAAAGAAATGGAAAGATATCCCATGCACGTGGATTGGAAGAATAAACATAGTTAAAATGTCTATATTACCTAAAGCAATCTACAGATTCAATGCAATCCCAATCAGAATCCCAATGACATTCTTCACAGAAATAGAAAAAAGAATACTAAAATTTATATGGGGCAACAAAAGACCCCGAATAGGTAAAGAAATCCTAAAGAAAAAGAACAAAGCAGGAGGCATCACAATTCCTGACTTCAAAACATACTACAAAGCAATAGTAATCAAAACAGCATGGTACTGGTACAAAAACAGACACACAGATCAATGGAACAGAATTGAAAGCCCAGAAATAAAACCACACATATACGGACAGCTAATTTTCGACAAAGGTGCTAAGAACATGCAATGGAGAAAGGAAAGTCTCTTCAATAAATGGTGTTGGGAAAACTGGACAGCCACATGCAAAAGAATGAAAGTGGACCATGTGCTATCGCCATTCACAAAAATTAACTCAAAATGGATCAAAGACCTGAAGGTGAGACCTGAAACTATAAAACTCATAGAAGAAAATATAGGCAACACACTATTTGATGTTGGTTTTAAAGGAATCTTTTCGGATGACATGCCTACCCAGACTAGGGAAACTAAAGAAAATATAAACAAGTGGGACTTTATCAGACTAAAGAGCTTTTATAAGACAAATGAAACCAGAATCAAGATGAACAAACAAACAACCAGCTGGGAGAGAATATTTGCAAAACATACATCTGACAAGGGGTTGATCTCCATAATATATAAAGAACTCACACAATTGAACAACAAAAAAACAAACAACCCGATCAAATAATGGGCAGAGGAAATGAACAGACACTTCTCCAAGGAAGATATACAGATGGCCAATAGGCACATGAAAAGATGCTCAACATCACTAATCATCAGGGAAATGCAAATCAAAACAACACTAAGATACCACCTCACGCCCGTTAGAATGGCTATAATCACCAAGACAAAAAACAACAAATGTTGGAGAGGATGTGGAGAAACAGGAACCCTCATACACAGCTGGTGGGAATGCAAATTGGTGCAGCCTCTATGGAAAACGGTATGGAGATTCCTCAAAGAATTAAAAATAGAGATGCCCTATGATCCAGCCATCCCACTACTGGGAATCTATCCAACGCACCTGAAATCAACAATCCAAAGAGGCTTATGCACCCCTATGTTCATTGCAGCATTATTCACCATAGCCAAGAAGTGGAAGCAACCTCGACTGACGATTGGATTAAGAAAATGTGGTATATATATACAATGGAATACTACTCAGCCATAAAAAAAGACAAAATCGTCCCATTTGCAACAACATGGATGGGCCTGGAGCGTATTATGTTAAGTGAAATAAGCCAGAAAGAGAAAGACAAACACTGTATGATCTCACACATATGTGGAATATAAACCAACACATGGACAGAGAAAACTGGACTGTGGTTACCCGGGAAGTGGGGGTGGGGGGTGGGCACAAGGGGTGAAGGGAGTCATATATGGGGTGATGGACAAACAAAAATGTACAACCCAAAATTTCACAATGTTAGAAACCATTAAAACATCAAAAAAAAAAAAAGCCTTCATAGCTAAACTAAGACTAATCCAAAACAGTGATACTCACCTCTGGCTACCCATTGGAATCAAGGTTGGGAAGGTTTAAAATATCCAAGTGCCCAAGCACTCCTCCTGGACTAATTAAATCAGAATCTTTCAGGGTGGCCCCCCGGCACTGAGTTATCAAAAACTCTCCGGATTACTCTACTGTGAAAACATTGATTGAAAACCAGGATGAGAGCAATAATTGCCAAACTCCTCTCTTATGCTATCATTCCACGCATTTCCAAAGGGTGACTCCTGTTTGAAGGCAAGTATATGTGGTACAATCATCGGTATTCCTACAAGAGAAAATTCTCTCACTCATACGTCATGGATATTGCTTCCCCAGGGCAATTTTTTCTCCACTTTCAGAAGCAATGTGAAGAAAAGACATTTTCCAGTGGTTTCGTATGCTACCATCAACACCAGTGACTGGAAATCCAAAGACAATTTCCATGAGACATTCATCCCATATGTGACCCTAAATAATAGAATTAATTTTGTATATTTTATAATTCACTATCACACAAAAAATAGTTTATTTAATCTTCAAAAAATCCCTGTAAGGTGGAAATAATTCTTATTGTTATCTCTCTTATATATGAGGCTCAGAAATGATTAAAGAACAAATTTTTGAAGCTACATTGCTTCTCATCCAAGACCTAGAACTCAAATCCATATGCTATGACACCTACTTCTATAGCTTTCCCAACCCACACACAGCCCCATACAACCTCCTAATGATGATGCTATCTTTAAATAAAATGAAAGTCATCTCATGGATGTTGAGTATAACTGGTGCCTAAATAATTAAAACAGAAAAATGTTAATTCCACTATTTAACATAATAGATATAAAATTTTATGGTTGAATGAGTTCAACGTTTTTTCAAAAATATTCAGTCAAACTGATTTTTATGGTTTGTCTAGGTCAAAATTTTTGGTATAATGTGGACAACGTGGAACTGTCCTGGGTTTCTCCTAAAATGCAGATGTGATCTAACTCATTGCATTATTTTTTCATTTCCACTTGCCTCACTTTATCATCTGCAAGAGAATATCAATGAAGGGTACACCCAAGAGGACAAATGTTAGATGGAGGACAGGACTGGGCTAAGTTTTCTGTCAAAACTTGACTTTTATTCTTCAGAGACTTAGAGTTGAGAAAAAAATTTTAATTTAACACAATTAGTGAAATATTTATTGAGCACCTACTTGATGAAAGGCATTGTGAGATATCCCTCAGGGGACATAAATATGAATAACAGACTTAAAATTCAGCAGGGCAAGATAAGAAGATAGGGTAAGTACACACTGACAACAACAGTAAAAGATGGCATGGGAACCATGTCTTAGGAGTTTGTAAGTAGAAAAAAATGTTTCAATTGATTTTAGAGGTTAGAAAATGCTTTATGAAGGAGCTAACATTTGTTTTGTCCATTCAGAGGTAAGATTCTGAGAGGAACAGAGGAAGTGTATGTCATGCATAGGAAGCTTCTTGGAAGGACCAATCATGAAAGCAACAAGAATTGAGCAGGGCAATGGCCCAGGATGAGAACTGGATTTCCTAAATGGGGCTTAGATGTAGGTTTTTGAAGTGGCCAATATTGATACTAAGGAATAAGACTCATAAGAGCAAAGACAGGAACTTATCACCAGGGTTAGTGGTAGCAAAGGTGCTGTACAATTATTGAAGTAAGAGAGAGAAAGATATAGTTAAGAAGGAGGCTTGTTAAAAATTGACGCCATTTAGCAGTGTGGTTCAGGGTTTTATTTGGTAGCTGACCACTGGCAGTTCTAACCTGGTCTCAAAAATGTAGTGCTCTGGTTTTTCTGGGGTAGTGGCTTGTTCTCTTTGGTGCAAATTTCCCTCATATCTCCAAGGATGTAGAATTATTTTCAAATTATTAATAAATTTTGGGGGAGGAATAAGTACTTATAATATCTTGCAAGTTTCAATTTTATTGTTATCTGTAGAATCCAAAATGTCTGTGCTTTCATTATCAAATAAACCATGAGCCTATACTGAAAACATTTGCAAAATGGAGATTATCAGAAACTTGATCACATTTAGTTTATTGCTCAATCAAATTGAAATTTGAAATTGAATCCCCAAATATAAATTTATTTATAATAGCAACCAAAGAGAAATTACTTTATCTGGTCACATAAAATAATATATATTAGAACTTTCTTACATTCTACAAAGACTGTTTATAAGCGTAAAACACTTAAAAGATAAGCTTTATATATATTGAGATTTTTCCTATTTTTTTATTTGTGGAAAAAGAGGAAAATTCATTGTTTAGTTTGTTTTCTTAAATTTAAAACAATTGAGGTGAATTTTTTTTCAAATATTTATTAAAGACTAAACAAGAAATCATTTCTTAGCAAGAGAAACCCATCACATAAGGTTAAAATTATCTTTGGTGGATATTTACTGATTTTTATCACTAAAACATGTCCCGAGGAAAAACTAGCATAAAAGAGCATAAATTTTTCAAAGGAAAAGTCACGATAGGTCATCTCTCAGGGACTGCTGTCCCCAGGCAATTACCCACACTTCTTGCATTAGTTTCCTACTGCTGCTTGTAACAAATTATCACAAACTTAGTGACTTAAAACAATATAAATGTATTATCTTACAGTTCTGAAAGTCACAAGTCCTAAATGGGTTTCACTGAGCTAAAATCAAGATGTCAACAGAGCTTCATTACTTCTGAGGGCTCTAGAGGACAGTCCTTTTTCTTGTCTTTTCCACCTTCTAGAGACCACCTACATTCGTTGGCTCATGGCCCCTTCCTGCATCTTCAGAGCTAGTATCATCAAATCTCTCTCTGATTCTGCTCTGTCATCATAGCTCCTTCTCTAATTCTTTTAAGGACCCTTGATTATGTTGGGCCCACTTGGATAATCCAGGATAATCCCCATGTGAAGGTCCTTAATCACATCTTCAAAGTCTCTTTTACATATAAAGTAACATATTCACACGTTCCAGGGATGTGGATGTGGACATCTTTGGGAGAACCACTATTCTGCCTATCACCCTACCACACTACAGTTCTCATGGTTCCAAAAATGTTACTTAAAGCCTTCAGGTTCAGGCATTTTTCCTGAGCATTATTTGAAGTTACTTTTAGTTTTGTTTTATTTTGTTCTATTTTATATTGTGATGTTAAAAGTTGAACAAAAAAAGTGGCTCAACACCTAATGGAATACAGTTTACAGAACATTTACATTAAACAAATTTTATGGATGTGTGTGTGTTTATGTGGGTGTGTTTTTGTGTGTATCTCATTCTACACATCTTTCAAAAATCTGCGACTGATGTATAAATATAACTAAAGTGTAGTTCTGTGAGACATAAAAAGAAGTGGCTAAAAGACATATTTCTATGTTGGTTCTGATATGAATCCTTATCTCCTTTCATCACCCCAGTTCACTTCTACCTGACTTGTTTAGGGTCACTTGCTGATCAATGTCATTTCTAAACAAACAAATTCTTTGTATCAGAGCTTAAACACCAATTACAAAGACTTCCTTCATCTACCTACAAAGGCTCAGATTTAAATTTCTGGGTGTCATCAGTTGTATTTCATCGCCTATACTTCTTTTGGGAGGAGGCAATGTAGAGTGGAGGTTAAGAACACAGACTTTGGAATCAGTTCCCTGGGCTTGAATCCAAGTGTTACTGACTGTGTGTCTTTGAGCAAGTTAATCTAGCTCTGCCTTAGTTCTATATAATTTGCAAAATGAAATAATCATGGTAGTTACCTTAGACTTTGTTGTGAGGATCAAATGAAATAACTACTAGTCTTTAGCCAATAGCTAGCACTCATTAATTGTTAGCTAATATTTATTTCCCTATATGCTACCACCCAGATTCATGTAAATGTAAATGCTCGAGTAGGTACCACAAGAGATACCATAACATTTATATGTTTCACAGTTCAGGAAACAAGTCAGAGGCTCCAAAGCCTAAAAGACGATGGTTATATATTTCTTATGAAGTCTCTCCATCAGATTAAGTTCATATTTGAAAACTGGGATTTGAAATTTGCCATCTGACATTTCTTAGTACAATTTTATCAGATTCATTTAAGCCAAGAGTATTATAATCACGTAGGAAAACTACATACCTAGGTTATACTATCTCCTAATTCCAAGATGTAGTTAAAAAGATGGTCCAACCAGAATTGGAGAATTGGCATGGTCACAATGAAGAATTAATTGCCCACTACAAACAAATCGCATATATAAACCAAAAGTGTAAATTAGAAAGTAACCAAAACCCATTTATTTCAACAAATAGGAATACTTTTAAAAATTAGATGTCCTCTTTATACCAAAATAGTGGACAAAAGGGAAATGAAGAGGAATAAGAGTATGTCCACAGCTGCTAAGGTGGTAGAGAGAGAAGTCAAAAAGGACTCTTCTTCCTCAATCCCTCCCCAAGAAGAGATTAATTAGGAAAAGAAAGAAAGAGAATTTTTGGTTTTTTGTTTTAGTTCAAGATGTAGTTAAAAAGGTGGTCCAACCAGCCGTGGACAAGTGTCATGGTCACAGTGAAGAATTAAATGCAGAGACTTTTTTCAGTTGTTTTACAATGAATATAGAAAGAAACGTGGGAAAGAGTTGGGTCCAGAAGTAACCTGTATATTGGAGAAAGTGCAAACACCTCCCTTCAATCATCAGGTACATGCTGTTATGAGTGAAGGTGCCGGGTGTGAGAGACTATAGGGAGTGGTGGAGACTGCGGTAAATTGAAGAACGCATGCTCTATTTGAAGGAGGCAACCACGACTCATCTCCAACTCCTTGTTGCTTTGTTGCAAGACTTAATGAATATCTCTAGATATGCAAAGTAAATGTCCTATGAGAAGCTGGGAATCTAGATTTCCACTTAAACTCTCCAACATTTTTTAATGATGGCAACATTTGTATGTTTTTAGAATATCATGAGGGCAAAGGTAGTGGGGGCCAAATAAAACATGCCTGCAGACCATATTGGCCTATGAATCATGAGTTCACAAGCTCTGGTGCATATCCTAAATAACCGCAAAGTTAACAAATGTTTACTTATAAAGAATCAGTTATGAAATACTGCTTCCTTTTCCTCTTTGAAAATGTAACACAGATGTTAAAAATATGTTTAAATATAACAATTTTTACTAATAAGCTAGGACTAATAAACTACCTTTCAATTATGAGTGAGGAAAGGGTATGTAAAAAAGTTATTTAAATAAATAACTAAAAATATTTTCTTGCCACATAAAGAATTTTCAAAAGTTGCATGCATTTCTTCACGTCACCATATACAAGATGGCTTTTAGCTGCAAATAAAAATAACTAAACAACCAAAATTAGCTTATATGAGAATTTCTACTTCTGGCCGAGATGGAGTAACAGGGACAGACCTGAAAAAATTTAAAAATGAGACAAATTATATGACACAATGGTTTTTCAAGGCATTGGACAGCAGGCGATGAAGAATGGTGATCTCTGAGAGAGAGAGGAAAAATGAGGTGAGCTCTACTGCCTGAAGAGAGCTTCCAGGTCACAAGACAGAGAAAGGAAAGCCAGGCAAAGTCCAAGAGATTCTGAGAGCTGAAGAGATGGAACTGGAGTCGTGGGAGTTCAAGACCTCGATCAATAGTCACGTTGAAGGTAAATTATCTACAGGGTAAAGATTGTCAGATTGGATACACAAGCAAGATCCAACTATACACTACATAAAAGACACCCACCTCAAACGTGAAAATACAAGTAGGTTTAAAGTAAACCATGCTCACACTAACCAAAAGCAGGCAGAAGTAGTTATATTAAAATCATAATTCATGACCAAGGTAAGTTAAACAATATAATAATATACTAATATAATACACTATTATATTAATATGGATGTATTAAAGTAAAAAATGTAGAGTTCAGAACAAACAATATTATCAGAGTTTTAAAGCATCATTTCATAATATTAAAGGTGTCAATTCATGCAAACAACATAATTATAAACATTTATGCATCTAATAATAGGGCTTTAAAATACATTATAGAAATGCAAGTAGACCAATGCAAAATAATAATCTGAGATGTCAACATTCCTTTCTCAATAATTGACCCAACAAGTAGACAGAAGAAAATCTATAAGGATTTAGGAGGCTTGACCAACACTGGCATTTATAGAACACTCACCCAATGACAGGTTACACATTTTTTCAAGTGTACACAGAGCATTTACCTACATATACTATGACACAAAACATGTTTGGATACACTTAAAAGAAATCAAATCATACCAAGCATGTATCTGACCACAGTAGAATTTAATTTTAAATCACTAACAGACACATACCTGGAGAATCCCCAAATATTTGAAACAAAATTGCACGTTTCCAAATGTATACTTAGATAGTATTTTGAATTAAATGAAAATAAATTCATAGCATATCAAAATTTGTGGGATGCAGCTAAAGCAGTGTTGAAAGGGAAATAGGACTAAAATACCTGTATTAGAAAAGAAAGGTCTCAAATCAATTATTTCAGCTTTCATCATAAGAAACTAGAAAAAAAAAGACAAATGAAAACAGAAAGAAAGACAAAAGACAAAAGAAAGCAGAAGAAAGGAAATATTAAAATCATAGCAGAAATTGATAAAATAGAAAACAGAAAAACAATAAAATGATTTTTTTCCAGAAGACTGAAGAGGAAGGAATACTTACCAACTCAGTTCGTAATGCCATTACTTTTATACTAAAACCAGATAAAGACCTTACAAGAAAACAAAACTATACACCAATATTCCTCATGGATATAAATGGTAATTCCCTAATAAAATGTTATCAAATTTAATCCATTATTATATAAAATGAAAAAGTTAGGTTTACTCCAGGAATGCAAAGTTTAATGTTCAAAAATCAATCAATATGATAAAATGTATTAACAGATTAAAAAAGAAAAACCATATGACTATCTCAATAGATGAGGAAAATTTTTGATAAAACCAAATATTAATCCCTGAAAAAACTCTCAACAAATAGGAATAGAAAAGAACTTCCTCAGACAGAAATATCTACAAGAAAATTATAGTCACTTCATACTTAATGGTAAAAGACTAAATAGAAAGATGAGGAAAAAGGCAAGATGTCGGCTCTCACCACTCCTGTTCAACATCGTACTAGAGACTGTAGTCAGTGTAATTAGGCAAGATAAAGAAATAAAATATTTTAATAAAAGAATTAAAACTGTCTTTATTCACAAACAGGTACATAAGAAAAATTTGGGGGAGTAGATATGTTCATTATATTGATTGTGTGATTTCATAGGTATGTACAGATGTCAAAACTTATCCATCTGTACACCCCAAAGTACAGTTTATTGTATGTCAATTTTATCTCAGTAAAGCTGTTTTAAAACTTTTGTATATAATAAGGTAAATTTATTATCACACATAATAAGAAGTCTCAAAGTAGAGCATCTGTTAAATCAGCATTTTAATATCAGGATTGCTCTGTTTTGACAACTGTAGGCTTCACCTCTCATTGTCTTAGGATGACTACAGAATCTCCAGGCATTGTGTCCCTACGTAACAAAGTCCAAATGCCAAAAAGGACACAGGCTGTCCTAAGAATCTTTGTAAGAGTGAAGATCACTTTTCTAAGAAACTTCCTCTCACCTGTGATTGGTCAGAATTTCATCACATGCCCAATCTAGCAAGGACAATGGAAATATATATTGACTTAAAGTATTTATTTCACTCCCTAAAATATGTGGGTCCCCCAGTATCTGAATAAAATCAGAGTTCTGATAACAAGGAAGATGAATGTAAATGTCTTTTGGGAGAGCTATATGATCAGTGACTGGAACAATCATTAAGTGGCTATCCAGTTAGGATTATTACATCAGTTCCTTGGTGGGGCTAAAAGAATTCTTTATTGCTAACAGAAGATATATGCATTTTTGAAGCTGGGGGGAAATGTAGGGGTGGAACAGCTTTTGAAAATTCTTAATTTGTTCAAAATTATTCCTAGTGGGATATAATGAATTTTAAATAGGTTTTTTCACACTTGGATGAATCGATGTTTATATTATTCAAATATCCTCCTTATGTCTAATATTAATTGGAATTATGTGATGTTTTAAAATATAAACATGCATTAACCTGAGGTAGGTGAAAATGGAACCTATGAAAATTTACTTTTGGAATGTTCTTTTGTGTATCGAATGCATCTATCAGGCCAAAGGTCATATCAGGACAATAACAAAGACAGTCAAGAGAATCTGATGAGTATGTTTTAGAGGGTATACATAAACTACAAAAGTCCCCCACTGAGAAATCTTGAAGAAAAAGACAAGGAGATCTGTCAGACAAATTTTTAGAAAGCAAATAAATTCCAAAAGTAGAAGGTATGAAAGTTACTAACGACAATGATGGACATGCTGTCAAACCTTGGACTATTTCCAGGCTTCAGCACAAATCCTAGATTAGAAACTGGCAAATCTTTAATCCAGCTCCCATCTCAGACATCAACAGAGCAGAAGAATAAGTCTACAAAGTCTCCACGCTAAATCAGGTAGGCAGTCAGGCAGTTGATATCTCACCAACTTCTGGAGACGAGGGTCACTCCCATCACATCTCTTTCATTTCCTCTATGAGACAAATAACTTGGAAGATCCAGAAACCATTAGGTGACCAGAGGATCTAAAAGGACCAGTGTCAACACCTCTTCTTGCATTAACAGGTATGAAAACCCAAACAGGGCCTGCTGATTCCTTCTCCTCAAAGTAATAAACACTGAGGCTGGGGGATGGAGAACAGGAGGACATACTATGTGTCTTGCTTTGACCACAGCAACCCAAACAAGTAGGTTTCTCTTCTTTGGTATTCTTTTACTTCTTAAAGTATAAACTGGTCTTTTAATTCCAAAATGGAAGCTGTTGATTGGGAACGGATATATCTGACCAACTGCTCTGATTCTGCACTTCTCTTCGAACTGCATTCTTTGGGTTATTTGATTGAGTGCCCATCTTTGCAGAGCCCTGTTGATTGGTAGGACAGATTAGGCAGCTGGTGGAAGTGGGCGGGTAATACACGGTGTCTATCTTCAGGTAGCTTTAAATAATGAAAAGTGCTTTAAGTTCCTGCTAACAAAAAGCATTCCACAGACAGGACAATATCTGAGTATCTCTAGTTTAACTTAACTTAGTCGACCTTGAATGTAAGTGTGATGACATGTTCCATGGTTTCCTTTGTCCAAATAAACATGTTATTCCTGGGTTTGGCATGGGTTTCCAAATTTATTGCTACTTTATCCCCTTCTTTTAAAAAGGAGCTTAAAAGAACCATAATATCTCCATATTTTAAGAAGTTTGCACTCAGATCCATTGAATTAATATGTCCTTCAACGGTATAAGTACTTTAATTTGCTTTTTAATCACCATACAGCACTCTAAATATCACCGTGAGAACAGGATCCAGCAGCTCTTGGCTGATTAGAGCTTAAAACTGTCTGCTTCCCTAGCTTCCCCATGTTACTATCCTCAAGACACTTTCTAGTTTCCTGGTCAGAGGGGACAAATTCTTCTTTATATTCCAATATTCCTCCCACACAGTCCGCATGTTTTCAAAATGCCTTCTGTCAAATGTAAACATTATTGAAATGACTTATTAACTGGGGTGAGAAAGGGGAGCTAACATCCCAACTCTCAGGCCTGGCTAATGGCAGTGTGCACGTCAATTCTAACCACTGCTTTAATAACAGACTTCATGATGCCCCCTCTCCGTGTTTTACCCATACCCTCGCTCTTGAGTTCACTGCTTCCGAAGAGAAGTCTATTTGTCTTTTACCCACTCAGCCTTTCTCCTCTTCAAATATCTTCCCTCCCTTACATATATGTGCTTGTAACAATATGTCCTCAAATTATTCCTTGGCTCTCATTCATTTCTTAAAGGACATGCCATATAGTATAATGCATGGAAATTTATTACTAAACAATAAAGACTTAAGAAATTCTGAGTATTCTACAAGACTAACTCTGTGACAAAAATTCAACTTCTAACTTGTTTGAGAATTCACTGTTTAATTAGCTGGGACAAACATTCATTCTCCACATGTCCTCATCCCCATTGGTCAGAGCTTATTATAAATGACCATCAATAGAACTTTCAGTGGAATAATTATCAAGCCAGCTCTGTTCCAGCTATGTTAAAAATTTAAATAAATAAATAAATAAATGCAAGTCATGCTTTCTCTTCTGGGGAATTTTAAAGAATGGAATGTTTCAGTTGCACATATTTTCAGCATTAAATACATCCTGAAGAAGAGCGAGATGCTATAAATAAATCCAGTGTAGTAATGAAGCTCTGACTACTCGTGGAAACAAGAGAGCTAGAGTAGGTTTGAACCCACCATTTATTTGTGCATTAGACAATTTCCATAAAGTTGTATAAGACATTTTTTGTTACTGTTTTAATCAAAGTGTAGGAAAATGAAAAAGAAGAGCCTACTCCTGAAGACAATATACATTTGAGGGCCTAGTATGTATCATGAACAATGTTTTACGTATATTATATATATTATACATATAAGCTATGGTATATATATTTTACTTAAAGTAATCTTATTTAATCCTTATAAGAAGCCTGAGAGGTAGGTAATATGCACATTTTATGAATAGGAACCAGAAATTCAGCAAGCTTAAGTAACCTACTGAAGGTCACACAACCAGGAGTGGAAGAACAATGTTTTCTGACCCTGGTCTATCTATTCCAAAGCCCACATGCTTCCCACTATGTCATGGGAGAAGTTATAATCCCTGGTGAAATTTATCTAGTGAAGATCAGTTAAATATGTGCTCAACCAAAGTCATTTCACTAGAATGTTGGCCAAAGCCTGAGATGACTCAGACTCTGGGGATGTTCAAAAAACTTGAGCTCTCTGCCAAATGTGGCTGACTCAGAAACAAACAAACAAAGGAGGGAAAATCCTCAAGTATAGGGAATGAATTAGTATCTAACAGCTCTAAGAATGGGTTGACACAACTACACATCAGGCTGTATGATACAAGATATGTACAAAAAGAATTAGCCTAAACTCCAAGTTTAGGTTAAAAGGAGGAACATTGCCATTACAAGATGCACTTAGATACGATCCAAGATGGTGTCTTTCCTTGCAAAAGAGAAGCTTAGCAGCTTCTGCAGTATCCTAGGTGTTTATCCACAATATGTTAGGAGAAATAGGAGTTTAACTAAATGTAAAGATCTATAAATCATCTTCCCCAAATGACAAGCAGGAAAGCTAATTTACTCTCTTTTTCTGCTGAAGTAGAATGACCATCAACAACAAAATGTCAAGCAGTACAGAAAAACTCCAAAAGAAAGATATAGTAAAACACAGTTACTGCTAAAGCCATAAGAAAAGCAACCACAATCAATGCAAAGAGATAATTAAAGCATTCTTTCAGATCATCCTTAATGACAGCAAACACAGCCTAGCCTCATTAGTAAACCACGAGGTGCAGTCCGACTAATGGAACCCACTGGCAGCCTCAATAAATATTCCATTTCCGAGAGCCTTTGTAGAGAAAGCAGCTTTAGGGGAGAGGAAGAGGAGAAACGCTTAATCAATTTCCTTTAAAGACCCTTGCTTCTTATAAAATTATGAATCAGTCTTTCATGTGTTGCTTAAGAGTCTAAGACAATGGAAGCAAATGGGAGAAAATATTTTTCCGATGACACACTTCTATTGTTGACTTAAAACAACAGATCATTAAAGCAATCTGAACCACTGCAATTTTTCCCAAATGCATAAAAACGTCAGCGCTATCAACTGTCATATTGTCAAGCTCAATCATACATAATCCTATCCTCACCACTTTAGCAATTTTCTTCCTCTCCTGTTATTTCAAACATTTACTTTGAAGTTAAAAAAGGGATAAAATCATTTTGAAGGGTGCTGATTGTATGGGCCTTTTAACAGAAGGACATTTGCAAAAGGGGAAAAAATCATGTGGCATGATGAAGGTGAAATAACTGACTCACAATCTCTTACCAAGTTATTTTTTAGCGAAATAAAAGTTTTAAATTAAAGTCACAGTAAAATCATTCAGATGAGAAGGGCCTCCATTGCATTTCCAGTACATTTCCCTTCTGAAGCATCCAAACAGATTTAAACCTAGTATAAATTCGTCTTATGTTATGATCTGCTTCTGAAATAGATATAAAATAAAGCACTGCAATTAGTTTGAAAAAATATGACAATCTCAATACCATGAAATATAAATAAGAACTAACAACAGGCAGCGTATGACAAAACAAAAAGCTTCAAAGACAAAAAGTCAACAGAAGGATAGGAATTCATCTTCTGACACGGTCAGACATTAATTAGTTTTACAGATTTCAAATGCCTCTTCAAAAATATCTACAATCTAGATTGAAATAGTTCTTTGCTATTCAGTACAGACGTGCGTCTTACTCATTTTAGGCTTCCACTGAGTGTGATTTACACAGACTTAGTGAATAAAAGCTGTTGCAAAAGGAGTTTTTCTGATACATAAAATGTTCTGAAATTCCCAATACCTAGCAAGCTGGATAGCTCAGAAATATGCTCCACTATTTAGAAAATATAAAACATATGGTCTATGAAGTTTATTCCACACATTTTGGAAGAAAAGCTTTTAAAGAAAGCAGCTTAAATAAATTCCCTAAAATCACTTTTTAAGTGATTCAGAAACTTGTGAAAAATAACCCAAATGTAGCTGGCTTCAGATTTCAGAATTAATTTTAAATTGAAAAGTTTGATCAGACACAGAATAATCTCTCATTACACTTTTCAATCCTGATTAAAGTTGGCCAAAGCTTTGGACATGAAACCAAGAATTTACATTCAGTTTCAAACTGGCTTCAAATACCGTTAGATTTAAAAATTCATGGTAAAACGTGTAGCATAAATGTGTTAGTTTTCTGTTGCTGTGTAAAAATAACCACAAATTCAGTAGTTTATGACAACATCCATGTATTATCTTACGGTTTCAGAAGACTACGAATGGTTATAATTGGGTTCTCTGCTCAGGGTCTCCCCATGCTAAAATCCAGGTGATGAATGGAGCTGTGGACTCATCTAGAGCTCAGGATCCTCTTCCAAATTCATTCAAGTTTTGGCCAGCATTCAGTTCCTTGTGGTTGTAGTACTGATGTTCCTGTTTCCTTGCTGGTTATCAACATGGGCTGTTCTCAATTCCTGGAGGCTACCCGCTGTTTCCTACCACATGGCCCTCCCCCACAACATGGAAATTTGCTCCTTCAAGGCCAGGATAAGAATCTCCCTCACTTTGATCTCTTTACCTCTTTTAAGGGTTCACCTGGTTAGATCAGGTCCACTCCAAAAATCTCCCTGTCAGTTAACCCAAAGTCAACTGATTAGGGATCTTAATTATATCTGCAAAACCCCTTCTGCTCAATAATGTAACATAATCATGAGAGTGATAGTCCCTCACATCCACAAGTCCCACTCATAGTCAAGGGAAGAGAATTTTACAGAGTGTGTACACAGGGGTTGGGAACATTAGAATTCGTTACCATAGATGCTTGTAAAAATAACACTACCATAAAATGCTACTATATTTTATGAAAAGTTAGACTATTTTTGTTTCTTGTGACAACAAGGTTATTTCAATAGGATTTACTTATACACACAAGCAGTGTAAAATGTTACAGTCCATTACCACAAGCCTTGGATGTCATATAATTTGGTGAAGCTCTGAAGCATTTCTGCTATGAAAATGTTTTTATCTTCCAAATGTAAAGTACACAACTGAAACAGGAAAAAAGAAATCATCTTTGGTTAGGTCAGCCTCTTCCTCTTCAGGCTAGCTCAACCACAGGTTCTAAGGCTGTGCACTTAAAACATCCAGATGCTGTGTTGGTCTGGAACAGATCAGAGAAACTATTGGGCAGCTTAGTCTATTAAGGAGTGGAAACTGGACTTCATAATACTTCTATAGACATGGTATCTGGTGTGCCGGCCACAGCATCCTGCTGCATCCTGAGCACTGCAGTGGCTACTCTCTTCTACAACCCCTCTACACATATCTAGTCCATGTAACTAGATTCTTGACACATTTCTTCAGTAGGACCTATGTTCTACCTTTGAACAAGTTCATTGGTATGAGTCTCTGACAACCTGTCTCAGATTCTGTGAGGCCCACCCAGGGGGAACTGGACGTTCTCTTCCATGCCCTTAGCTGCTGGCCACATGCTGTTCCTCAGAAGTAGAAACACTAGAACCTCACTTCAAATATCCCCTCTTGTCTGAATTTCTGTTATCTTGTCCTTCTCTTGGAATTGAACCTTCTTGGATGAAAATACCAATCAGAATAGCAAAAGTAGCTGTGATTTTAGTGTCTACTATATGTCAAGCACTCAGATGGATAGTTAACATTTATATCAGCCTTTCAACAACTCTTTAAGGAATTATTATCTCCATTTTACTGGATTATAGCTCAAAGAGATTATGTAACTTATACCAGGTCACCTACTTCGTAGATATCAAAACTGGGATTAAAACTGAGGTCTAACTAGTCCCAAACCCCATGTTTTCCTCTTTAATTAGAGAAGAATATTATTTGTTGCCCAAACTAGGTCCCTTTGGAGACTGAAAGAGAAACTTAAATAAAGTTAGTAAAAATTAATTATTGCAATTGATAATTATTATTACAATTATAATAACAATAATCAAAATTAATAATAATAAGCATAAGCCAAGCCTGTGCCAGGCACATCAAAAGGTACAATTTCTTTAACTTTAGCTGTAACACCCTGTACATTCTAGGGCCCTGGTTCTACAGTAAGTTGCCTCTTAGTAGCCAATCCAACAGTTGAAATGACTTCCCCAAGTGAAATTGGGGAATTCCTTTCCCGTTGATCAATGATGCCCAGTCAGAGCATGACTCAAAGCTGTGCCCACCAAACTATTTCCTGTGAATCTAACGAAAGGACATGAGTTTGATCTTGCTGGTTGTAAAGCCTGGCAAGTCAGTTTCACATTCTTCAATTTGTTTACATGTAGCTCTGCTTCTCCGATCATTAGCAAGATTTTCCAATTGCATCTTAGAGACCAAAGAAGCTTCAGAGTAACTGAGATTTTCTCAATTATTCTACATGCCCAGTTTCTAGCACACTGACAAACACAAAAGAGGTTTTCAAAATGTTTATTGATTCTGATAAACACAGACACATAGACAACTATAATATTTTTGAATATGAAGATGAAGGCACGCACATGTAGATGGTTTTTACACAGGTTCTCTCATATCTGAATCCATATGTAGTGTATATCTTTCTGTATTTCATTTTAAGAATCCTCCATCATGTAATAAAATCTTCATGAGTGGAGGCTGTGGTACAATATTACACAAGGCTCAGTGTGTAGTGAGAACACAATGAAGAACACAAATAAACTAATTGCAACTCACATGGCATCCCACAGTCTCCATTTTTCTATAAAGCCCAGAATTATATCCACAATTGTCTTTAACTTTCTTTTGCATTAAATAATTTTCCAAAGGTATTCTATGGATCCCTAATTCTTTGAGATTCTCTTCAGGAAAAGGTGCTATGTAGCCTTTTAACTTAGGGAATTTTCATTCAATTCTTTGCACTTTTCAGACTCCTGTGAGGACAAATACAAATGACCTTGAAATATTCTTATTGATCTGGCCTTGTCTTCCATAGAGGGGAAGAACAAGGTGATTGAATTGTCTTTATAAATTCTGGCATGAAAATATGAATGTTCCATACGATTTCCCACAATATTTTTATAGTTAAGTGTTGGTTTAAATTCTCCCATGAAAAGATAATCTATAATCAAATAAATTTGGGAGACACTTATACTCTATACTTTCCATTTTCTCTCTCAATACACATTAACATCTCTAAAGTTGTACTGTGTAGCCATGTCTCCCACTGTGAACAAAGAAAAGCTAAAGACAAAGAAATGCACAGATACATATAAAACTGAAAGAGCTCCTCCTAGCTAACCCCTAAAGAGGGAGGTTGGGCCATAGACTGTAGACTGAGTGAGGAACAAGTTCCTGTACTGAAGACTTCCTTATACTGAAAACCCCATTATGGTGATAATGGAGAAAACTCCATTTATGGGATAATCCCATAAATTAGAAATATTTCCCAGCTCCCCTACGGACTGACATCCTGAAGTAGAACACTTTAATATCAATTCTCATTCTCTGGGAGTAGAAATAGAACCATCCTGAAGTAGAACACTTTAATATCAATTCTCATTCTCTGGGAGTAGAAATAGAACCAGAAGCCCTACATGTACTTTCCCAGTTCTCTAAAAAGATATCAGGAATAATCTAGCAAAGTGAACATGGTAAGATTAATAGTCAACATCAGAGGTGGGGCAATGTGGTCAAGTTAGTTCTTTAATGTAATTCTGAAAGAGAAATTTTATGTCAACCAGTAGTGATAGTGATGAAACAAACATAGGTTGGTGAAGGACAAATTGACTAGCCTAGAGCTTCTTTCTAGGGTGTTCATTGACATGCACCTTGCAGAAGCTCAGGAAGTACCTCAGCCAGCAAACCCAGCAGCCAAGATGTAAGAATTCCCAAGGCAAAGTAGAAATGAGAAGTCATCAGGAAAGTAGGGAAGAAGTTCACACTGGAAACTTCTAGGCTTAACCACAATGTGTCATTTGGAAAAAAACTTATGTTTATGGTACTGAGTCTATTTAGAACAGAAAAATATCAACTTTCTCCTTTTTTTCCAGAGCCTACTTAGAGGAAAGACTTATCAAAAATATAGACAATAGGATGTGCTTCCTATGCCTGGCACTTGGAGTCACTTGCATAAGACTTGATTGGCTTTCCAAAAGTGGTACCACTGCTCATTGAAAAGCTTAGAGCTGGATTTCTGAATCTCCGCACCTTTGTCATTTTGGACCGGAAAATTCTTTGCTTTGGAAAGCTATTCTATGCATTGTAGGATTTTTAGCAACATTCCTGCTCTCTACCCACTAGGTACTAGTAGCACCTCCTCAGCTGGGTCAAAAAAAATATTTCTCGACATTGCCAAATGTCCCTAAAATTTTCTAGTCACCAATTCCAAAGCATGGGTGGGATGGGGGGTTTCCCCACACCAACAAGCAATTGGACACCCATACCAGCAGGGTGTCTAAGAATTTAACTCAATTCTGACACTATCTACCCAGGAGATAACATCAGATTCCACAGGTTAAGGATTCAGTCCTACAAGATTGCCTCGCCTCCTCACTTCAGATGCCAATTGCAAACCCAGGTTGTCACGTGTACTTCAGACCGACTAGTTATAAATTAGAGGTTACCACGACCCCCTCCTTAGGTTCAATTAATTTGCTAGAATGGCTCATAGAACTCAGAGAAACATTTTATTTATTAGATCACCAGTTTATATTAAAAGGATATAACTCAGGAAAAGCCAGATGGAAGAGATGTACAGAGCAAGGTATGGAGAAAGGATGCAGAGCTTGGATGCCCTCTCCAGGCCATTCTCTCAGCACTCCACATGTTCACCAACTCAGAAGCTCTCCAAACCCTGTCCTTTTGGGTTTTAATGGAGGCTTCATTGAATAGGCATGATTGATTAAATCATTGGCCATTGGCAATTGACTCAACCGCCAGACCCTCCCTTCTTCCTGGAGGTGGAGGGGGGCAGGGGGAGATAGGAGGTGGTGTGGGAGGGCAACAACTGAAAGTTTCAACTCTCTAATCACATGCTTGGTTCCACTGGCAACCAGCCCTCATCCTTAGGTGCTTTCCAAAAGTCACATCATTAACATAACAAAAAATACCTTTATCATTCTCAATACTTAGGAAATTCCAAGGGTTTTGGGAGCCGTAAGCCAAGAACCATGGACGAAGACTAAATACATATTTTTCTTATAAATTACAACATCATAGTCTCATAGGGTGCAAATTTGCCCCTGGTTGAGACTAGAGAAAGAAACTGAAACAAAATTCTCAGTTTCTGCGTGAAAGTAAAAATGGACTGTATTTATATCAGTAAGCATTAGCAGGAGGCTCAAAATTGAGATTAATGGAGTGGGGATGGGATTTTGAAATCCTCTTCCGTATTCATCAGCTGTATCCCAAAAGCTGGCTACATTTGGGGGAGTTTATCCAAATGTTTGTTATATTTGATATTACTCACTGTATGTTGTTCTTTTCCGCATCTCAGTTATCTATTTGCCAAGACTATTTTTTTTTCCTTGCTGAGGTTGCCTAATTCTGCATGAGTGGTGCTAGGTAAGTAAGGTGTGAGTGGTGCCAAGTAAGTTGGCCTGTCACAGACTGGGTTAGTCTGAGACATATCCGTTCAATGGAAAAAAGGACTTTTGCTTATACTACTATGCTAGAGCTCATTATTGCTTATGGTTGAGGTAGGGAAGGGGGGACATATACATTGTTCATGATTATCTATTCTGGAGAATAAACCTATGCTGATAGGTGTGACCTAATCATAATTGCAAAGTATAATAAGATCTTTTTAGTAAATGTATAGGAAGGGAGAATTCTGGATGTTACTCTTTCAGATGGAATCAGTAGACCCAAATTTGCTGAAGTTGGAGGGAAGGCTTTATAGCCGCTGCTGCAGAGAACACAGATTTAGGGCAGGATCAAAAGAGAGGCCAGAAACTACCACAGGGACAGTAATTCAAAGAGGACTAACGGCTATCCCAAGATGTAGGCTGCATATATGAAAGCCAGGCTTTAATTTCACTTTTTCTGGTTATTTGTTCTCATGTATATACATGAAATCTGCAAGTATAATTGACTCACAGTAATAAAAACATGATCTGAAATTTATAGTCTTTTACTCTCGAAATTCTGACCTCATGAATGCCAAGAATCATTGGAGCTAGATGATGTATATATGGGGACTCATTATAATTTCACAAACTTTTCTGTTGCTTTGAAATTTTCCGTAATACCAAAATATTTTTTAAGAAAAACAAATAATACTTTCTACAAAACTAGATATTTTATTTTGGTAGCACCTAATATTTACACTGTTTAAGCAGAAAGGGAACATGTTGCTTGTAAAGTCGGATTCCTAGTTGGACATTTTAAAAACAATAAGTTTCTATAATGTTCTACCTATCTAGTCATTCAGCTATATTTTGATCATAGTTGTGAACTTTCTGATAGAATTTTACTTCTCTTGCATGCAATACTTTAGAGACTTGAACTCCTTCATTTTATCAAAATGCAAAGTAACTATGCGATCTTGCTCTTTTGGAAAATTCAATTACATTGAAAATCAACTAGAGAATATTGCCCCTGAGTTAAGGTGATTCAATGAGCATGAATGTATGCAGATTATCATGGAAGAAAATAGACACAATAGTAATGGCAGCTGCAATTTGTTCATCACTTTAGGATTTACAAATCACTTTCATGAACATAGTTTTATTTTTTCCATCCAATGTTCTATATCCGCCCCCCACCATCTCTGACCTCCCAACCTTCCAAATAAGAGAATTTCATCAGTCTATTACTAGAATCAGGAAACACTACTTAAACGTTCTTTATTGATAAAGTATATTTACCAGTGTATGCATTTTTTGTCCCTATACTATATAATTCATATGAAGAATGTGTGTGTGTTTTGACTTAGATTACCTGACCCTCAAACACTCCTATCCCACAATTTAAGCAACGAAGTCACAGTTCACAGTCCAAAGGACTGGTGTTTGGGTTCCATGTAATAGCTGAGGCAGTTCTATCTTACGGGACAAGCAATATGGGACTCCCATATACTTGACTATAGGATGACACAGTTAGACCACAGTAGGCAGGTGACATTCCACACATTTGTAGATTCCTGTCTGGCTGCTCACCTTGAAAGGTATTTGGAGGAGCTATAGTGAGTTAAACTACAGTGAGCAAATGTGTCTGCAGGATGTGAATTCCATCATCACACCCTTTCCTCACGTTCCTAAAAAGACCCTTCAAGTTCCCTAATGCTCTTTACTGGCCTGTGCATCATAATGAATTATCAGGCATTTTAATACTGCAAAAAAGAATTTAAAACAAATGGAAAACTTCATGTATTTCACTGATTGACTGAATGACTAAATCTGCTAAATGATATTTAATCAGATTAATTTTGAAAGACAATCTATTTATTGATATACAAAAAAAATCTTCTGCCCCTAATGTTCTACTTAATTATTGACTAAATTAAATTCAAGATGATTAGGAATAAGAAATAGATTTGCAAATATTGGAGTCTTTTCCATGCAATTAAAAAGGATTCTCATTGGTACCATGAAAAGAGCCCCCTCCATGGTCCAATTGACCACATGACATGCATTAGGTGAAATTTCAGAGTGTTAACAATTGATTTTCCCTGCAAATTGTGCAGTTGAGTGCACCACCAAAAACAACTAGTACTTTAAGGTAAGTAAGCACTGTCATTAAGGAAACAAGCTTATAAAAAAGTAAAGATGAAAATGAATCCAGTTCACCTTGAAAGAAGACCCTGAGTAACAAGTTAACTTGATATAGTTGCTAAGGAAACATCAATTGCTTACAAAAGAGGATTAATGGTAAGAAAGAACTAGACTCAAGTAACAGACTGATCTCATGTTTTCATTGTACAGGCAGGATAACAAATCGATGAGGGCCTGTCAATTGAATCTGTAATAACCAAGCAATGCCACACATAATTATAGAATACATATAACAGATGTGGCTTCCTACTAGGAAAACAAAAATGCACTAAATACATGCAAAGAAATGTAAAATGCACGCTAAAAATGATCTGGAAAATAAGGCCACATACCCAATATATATGAAATGAAAATAAGTCTAAAGTAAACAGAAGTTTCCCTAATGAAATTCTAACAGCTTGCAGAAATAGCTTTTTATTTTTCTAATTTTATCTTATATTATATTTTGGGATGTTTGAAATTCTCATTTAGGAATGTCATTTAAGGGTGTAATTTAGATGGAAAAAGCAAAGCTAATGCTTTCTTCAAGTTTCAGCTCCTTTAAAACAGCAAGCAATGAAAATTCTGACTTGTAGGATCACACTGACCCATAGAACCACCTTAGTCTTTGGCAAAGAGGGTGGAGGATGGGTTTCTATGTACTAGAATGGGCAGGGAACTCCCGTTTTATCTTGAAAGGTGGGTCAATGCACATCATCAGCCTGTCTTGGGAGGGGAAGGTTATGGAATGGGTCTTACCCTCTCTCTGGGGTTGTTTGCTGGTCCGCATCCTATGTCTGGTAACCCTGGGGAGGTGAGAGGGATAAGGGATCCCTGACCTTGAGCTCCTACAGAGGTTTGAATAATCTTTTACAGAAGTATCAAATAAGCATCCAAAAAGAGTACAAAATAGGACCAAGAATGGTAACCTTATTTAACTCGTTTCCTGGAATCCACACAAAGGCATCAGAAAATACAGCTTCTCCAACCAGGCCCTTCAAGAAACCCCCACATGGGAATTCTCTTGTGCCCCAACCCTGTCTCCCCAGCAGCCCAGTTCCCCTCCCACAGGGAAGCTTTTATCCTCTCTTCCCTTGGAAAGCTCACTTTTCCCCAAACCCCCAGCCACTTCTAGGAAAATTCTACCTCTCCCACATGAGAAAGAAGTCTATTGATGTCTTTATCTGTTCTTGGGTATTGCAAACTCTGCCACTTCAGACTTCAGCAAAATGTTAAGTTTTCTTTGGCCCAGGCTTCTGCTGCTGCTCAGGGGAAGCCATGGGCTGTGTGCTCATGAATAGTGTAAGCCAGTAGAAGCTCTTTACCAATAATGGCTGCAGCCGTGTTCCCCTAGCATTGCCTAAGAAAACAGAGTTTAATCTGATAAGAAGAAAGCATATACTTCCCATTCGCAGGGTTTTCCTCCTACTCTTTGAGAAATAAGACCTTGGCACTATTGTGCTCAAGGATTATTGCTTCCTTCCTGCCTTGCCTTCACTGCAGAGCCCTCTCCCCTCCCACAGAGGAATAATGGATCTGCCTGAGCCATCAGATTATAGATAGTGCAATCATCAAATGGATTCTCCCAGACTCCAAATGCTTCCACAGTGGAGGGGAGGTTGTATGGTTAATCTTGCCATGTACACAGAGTCCCTTTTCTGGGGCCTAAGATTGTGTTCTTAGATATACTAAAACACATCCACAGAGTTACTTGACCCATAGTTATTTTTAACAACTATGTTTTTGTCTGACCATCAAGGCTGAGTTATCGGTAAAATTGTTAGACAATTTTGTCATAAAAATAACAGGATTACAGATGACAAAAAAAAAATAGACCACATGCTGATAGTCCCATTATTAACAATAACTTAGTTACAAAACTAACGTTAATCGAATCAACCATTTCACCCCAAAATATTTATTCGTTTGTTCAGCAAATTTTTAATGGACACTAATTTACACGCTAAGGACAGGATAGCAGAGAAGAAAAGCAAACAGATGAGACAGAGCAGCCTATCCTCAGTGGGTGGATGGAGCCTTTCCTCTTCTCTGCCCCCACCACTCAAGCTCTCTGCTCCTGCCTTGTAGATTTTATTGCTCCCTCAAGTGAGAAACCCATCACAGGAGCTTGAGTCAGCGCAGTGCCGGTAAGTGCTGAGCTGGCTTCTTCACAGACTGGAGCTGCAGCCAGAGATCCGATCGGGCCTAACGCACACCTCTGCTCCTTCCCCGCGATCTCCCCAGGGTTTGCCATCGACCACTCTAAATTGTTCTAAGTGGTGCTGGTGGTTTTGGTTTCTAGACAAGCATCGACCTCAGACACAAACAAACCGAGGGTGATTTCCCCTGTGAATGCGAGTGGCGTGGAAGGTTGCCCACAGGTCTTCTCCATGACAACGTGGCTGCAGCACACCCAGTGCCCATTAAACTCACTGGGAGAGTGGCAGCCAGATCCCAGGGTGAATACACACAGCAAACTTCATTGGAGGAGAAACAGGGGGTGTCCCACAGAGGGCTTTCTTCAACAATAAAAAACAGCGACTCGGAGCAGGGAGGATGGGGCATCAAGGACGACAGAATGTTTCTCGCTGTCATCACAATAATTACTTCTGTTGCTCTGAGAATAGAAATGATGCCCTTGTGCTGCTCTCTGGCTGCGTTTGACAAAGAGTGGCTAAGTAGCCAGCAACGCAGGAGCAGAGCAGCAAGACCGAAGGCTCCATGCGACAGCATCTACCTCAACAAAGGAAAAAAGCTTGAAAAAAGCAAATATAATTCTCAACTCTCCAGAGAATCAGACATTGCTTCCAAGTGCTTCCATGTCCACGCCAAAGCATCTGCATAAAGCATATACTTGACTCAGCACAATCACGAAAAAATATATTCTGCCTGGCAGGAGAAATGACTGGTAAGTAAATTGGTATACACTTTCAACAAGAAAATCTGTGGTCACACTTCCACTTTCTCCCTTCTCTCCAGCCAAATTCTTAAATCTTTTTCATTTTTGGGGGGGAGTGGGGAGGAAGAGTGGCCCTGAGCTAACATCTGTGCCCATCTTCCTTTATTTTGTACGTGGATTGCCACCACAGCATGGTTTGATGAGTGGTGTAGGTCCACGCCCGGGATCTGAACGCACGAACCCAGACTGCCAAAGCAGAGAGCATGCCGAACTTAACCACTATGCCACCAGGCCAGCCCCAAATCTTTTTCATTTTTGCCTATATTTTCTCCATCCCTTTCCTTCCTAAGCATGCTTGGAATTTGTTCACTAAGCTGTAAAAATTTTGCATGCTTACCTCTGGAATAACTTGGGCCTCAGAAAGGAAGGGAAGTGGGCTGTGGAGCTGATAGAACCTCTGATACCTGCAGAATTCTGTGAGAAATTGGTGTTATCTGAGGGTGAGTGTGTCCTCAGACATATTTCTGGTTTGGGTTTTTTCTTCTTTGTCTCTGCTTCTAGTGGCAAGCAATGGAGAAAAGAGATTTGATGGAAAAATCTGGAAAAGATGTCAGTACACTGTACTGAAGGAGCAGAAATGTTTCTGTCATAGATAAGCCAATGTCCTAAGTTAAGAAGGAAAAAGAAGAGGGAAGACAACCCCCTGCTCCCCTAAATACACCTCATCCCCAAACCTCAATCCCACATAAATGTTGAGAAAGCTACTGTGATGAGCACAAACTTTAGGCAAAAATTTGATTGTGAAGAAATTTCACTTTATTTTTTTAACTCAATTTATACTTTGAGTCCTCATTTTACCAAGAGAAGAAAACTAAATTCTTTTTTTTTCCCCTTTTTTTTTTTTTAATTTTTTGTTTATTGCAGAAAACTAAATTCTAATCCATTTAGTCCCTTTCCTATTCTGAGGTTACACACGAATTCTGGAAGGTTTACATCACGCCAACCTTGGATATATGGCCTGAGAGAACATGCATCTGGCATCAATGAAAGAGTCTATTTGCATCAGATCACCAGCCATCAGTCTACCACTTAGGTAGGTGTCATCCATGCGTCCCGACCGCAGGTGCCCTAGGTCCAGCTCATCCTCAGTTCTCTGTGAGTTCTTGTGGTTTCATACGCTCATCCTGTAGCTTCCATAGCAGTTTGGGCCATAGAAATTGAGCTACCTACAGTACCGTCTAACCTCTGTGCCACTTTGGGCAACCAGAATCATGTCCGACATCACACTGGGGAAGTGAAACCCTCCCGGGATGACTGAAGCTCCTCTGCCTAAACCCATCATGAGGCATCCCCCTCTAGGGTTCTGCTACCTCCCCGGCACTGCCCAAGATTCAAGGCCAGGCTGTCTGATCTTGGTCCCCCAAACATACCTGGGATTCTTATTATCCTCCCAAGGCTTGGCCTTGTAGGAGGCACAGGAAATAGTCCCTCACTGCCCACCGTGTCAAGGCCCAACACTCTTCTCACTTCCTTTATGACTCTCTGTCCTTGTTTTCTTTGTTAGGGTCTCCCAAACTTAATGTTCATGCCTTTTCTGAAGATTAGGCTAGACTTTTGAAATTCAAAACCCAGAGGAAAAGCCTGAGTTTGCTTTTTTCTCTTTCTGCTGTCTCATTCCTTCTTCAAGGAGGTAATAAACTTGGAATGGCAGAAAGTCCACTAACTTTTTAAAAAGAAATACCGGGAGAACACACACACACATACACACACACACACACACACACACACACGTTATATATACATATATGTATTATTACATATAATGTATTATTCATGATATATATGCACTCTGTAATATACAGCAATATTATATAATAGGTTATGTAAAGTAATATATAATATTTTCCTGAAACCCTACTTTTCTGATCTGACACCATTACATTCTTAATCAAAACCTAAATTACCAGACAGTCAGGATACATGGTTCCCTTGTTCCCTGCCTCTCTGCCACAGTGGCGATCAGGGAAAATAGCAGTAGTAGGTAGCAGAGAATACACTTTTTTTAAAAAAAACTATCTTATGTGTCCTCATATCTTCAAATAAAAAGAATTTTGGAATACCCTGTGAGACCCTTGAGAGGGAGAGGGCTGGTTCCAGCTCCCTAGAGTTCAATTTATAATTAAATTAGAACTGCATCTGAAGGACTCAGAAAGTAAGTTTTAGGAAATCTGGATAATATTTGAACTAAGATTTCCAAATGCCCGTTCACAATGTACTGCCCTTCTAGATTTTTATGTCTATCTAATCATAGTAAATAATAATGTTTTTAAATCGAATATGTCTGGTCATCTTATTTAAAGCCTGTGCCTCCAAGTTTTGTTGTTCTGTTTCCCTTTGCATCTGCATTCCACGTATTCTGTTAAAATCAGACATTTCTCTTCTTTCTAACCTTTCAAATGCTTCTAACGTCTGGACATCTGGCACACAGACTCCAAAAGCTTCCTCTGCTACCTGGTCTCATTCTCTCTGTCTCTATCTATGTATCATCTTTCTATTTATCAATCAACTACCCATCATCTATCTATCAACTGTCTATCTGTCATCTATCTATCTATTGATCTATCATCTATCAACTCGCTATCTCTGTATCTATCATCTGTCAACTATCTATCTATCTATCTATCTATCTACCTACCTAGATAACTATCTTCATAAGATTCATGTCTTTCTTCCCATAAGATTCACTGGACAATCATACCTGTTAACTATCTGGCTCCCCTGAGAAACTGTGAGTTCCATTAGGGCAGGGACTGTGTCTGTGTGTTCACCACTTTTCTCCGGAGTCTAGTAGAGCAAGGGGCATGTGTAAGGGAGGAGTAAATATTTATTCAATGAGTGGATGATCCTCTCTGAGAGCAGATACTCGTCGTCATCAGGTTATCTCTTCCCTGGGATGATAACTCTATTGTAGTCACCAGTATACCCTCCAATAGCCACAAAGCACATGATTTTCCCCACAGCATCCCAACACAATCACTCAGGTATTTGCAATGTGGTGATGCACACTCCTAGCTCTGGAGACCCATCTCAATACTTGGTTTCCCACTCAGGAAGTGCACATGAGGTTGAGCAACGGTACTCTGTGGGGTACTTCAAATTTGTTCTATTTTTTAAATCATTCAAAAAAGTGTGTACTTTAATATTTATGTTAGTAATGGTGTATTTGTATTCACCTCACAGCTCATCATGACTCATCAGCCTGCTGAGGCAGAAATTCAGGACAGCTGCTCTAGACCCGTGCTTCCAAACTTTCATATGCATACAAATCATCCGGTATTTTTGTTAAAACACAGATTATAATCCGGTAAGCCTGGACAGGGGCCTAAGATTCAGCGCATCTAACAGGCGCTCCCAGGAGATGCCCTTGCTCTGGTCTGTGGACCACACTTTGAGTAGGAAAGGTATGCTTACTGCTCATCAAACTGGCTGGAATAAAGCCTAAAAATTGTACAGCCTAACAAAATGTTTACATCTATCTTAAAGATACTATTTTTCTTTTCCACACTTTTTTTTTACTTTTTTCTCTACTTTCATTTCACACAAATCTCACAATGGAAAGTAAATCTGGCGCAAATATTTTTAACAATAAATATAATCTAAATCTAAGATCATTTTTATTACTTCCGACAACCCTGCAGTAAAATGGACATGTCTCCCTGTACACATCAGCAAGATTTTCTCTGGGCTTACACCCTGAGGTGAAGCGCCTCCTTCATAGGCATCTACCTCTCCAACTCGATGCTCTATGGCCGACTTGCTCTACTCGGTAGCTTATCAAATTGTAAGCCCGATGACAGCATGTGTAGGATTTTCTTTGCTCATAAAGTTCCTGAGTGGGAACCTTACACGTAAAATTCAGGAGAATTGGTTTTATCTTTGGGGAGAAAGGAAATGAGATCACAGAAGGGTAGCTAGAAGTCTTAAACTTCTCTGAAATGTAGGACTTCATTAAAAGAAAATGTGACAAAATGTTAACATTTGAAAATACTGAGTGGTGGCCAAATGTGAGTTTGTTATAACATTATTCTCTGTACTTTTCTGTAGTTTCAACTATTTCATAATTTTTAACAGCTTCATTGAGGTATAATAGATACACAAAACACTGCACATATTTAATATGTACAGTTTGATGAGTTTGGACATATGCAGACATCCATGATAGCATCACCACAATCAAGGTAATAGACATATCCATCACCTCCAAAAGTGCCCTATATCCCTTTGTTTTTGTGGGGTTTGTGTGTGTGTGTGTGTGTGTGTGTGTGTGTGGTAAGAACATCCAACATGAGACCTATCCACTTAAAAAATTTTGAAGTGTGCAATACCATGTTGTTACCTATAGGCACAATTCTGTACAGCAGATCTCCAGAACTTATTCATTTTGCATAACTGAACCTGGATACCCATGGAACAACAACTCCCCATTTCTCCCACCCTCTAGCCCCTGGCAACTGCTATTGTATTCTCTGCTTCTATGAGTTTGGCTATTTTAGATACCTCATATAAGTAGAATGATGCAGTATTTATCCTTCTATGACTGGCTTATTTCACTTAGCATAATGTTCTCCAGGTTCATCTATGTTGTCACAAATGGCAATATTTCCTTCTTTTTTAAGGCTGAATAGTATCCCATTGTATCCGTATGCGACATTTCTTTATCCACTCCTCTGTCAGTGAACACTTGGGTTGCTACCATATCTTGGCTACTGTGAATTAATGCTGCAATGAACGTGAGGATGCAGATATTTCTTCAAGATCCTAATTTCAATTCTTTTGGATATATACCCAGAAGTGGGATTGCTGGATTATATGGTAGTTCTATTTTTAATTTTTCAAGGAACCTCCATACTGTTTTCCATAGCTGCTGTACCATTTTTCCTAAATATGACACCAAAAGCACAGGTAACAAAAGCAAAAATAGACAAGTGAAACTACATCAAACAAAAAACCTTCTGCACAGAAAAGAAAGCCATCAACAGACTGAAAAGGAAACATACAGAATGGGAGAAAATATTTGCAAATCATTTATTTGATAAAGGATTAATTTCCAAAACATATAAAGAACACTGACAATTCAATAACAAAACAACAAATAACCAGATCAAATGCTCCATAATTTTTAAAAAAGGACTAAGACTATTACTACACTGTAAATGAGGTTTTTGTTCTTTTATTTTTCACTTTTCTTATTGAATGCCCTTGGTGAAGTAGGAAACAAGGGAAGGAAGAAATCACAGAGAAACAGGAAATTTTATAAGCAAAAGAAATGCTATTATCTTTCAGATTTTTTCATTTGCATTCAATATTTTTGGGGGGAAATTATCTCACATATTTTAAAGTTTCTGTTCCCTCAGAACCTACAAGTTCTTCTCTCTAGAATGAAAGAAAAAAATCGAGAGTGGATTCTTTCACAAAAACGCCTTATTCTGGCTATTTTTCCAGAAGGAAATAAGATTGAGTTCAAGAGAGAAAGGTGTCTTCTGGCAAACACCAAATTTAGAGCCCTTTCCTACTGCTGAGCTCTAATTATATTGTCACTCTCTTGCCCTTGGTACCTCAGGGAGAGCTGATCTAATTCTCAGAGACTCCCTGAAGCTCACGACCAACTGACTCATCGTTCTTAATGCCTCCTGCGTGTCTCTCCCATTTTATTTCTTCTCCCTATATTTAGAAAACTCTGTTTGTTTTACCCATTTTAAAGACATTAGAGAACAAAATCTGTTCGAGAATTTATTGTTCCAAAGAATGGAACATCTAGAAGTCACACTATATGTTCTTGTCTGGTACTAAAAGATACTCAAATAAAAGGGAGTTGAAATAGCTCTTATTAGAGGCAATGAGTCAGTTTTCCAGCTTTCGCTGCTTCATCCGGTATGGAATCCCTTCCTTCTCTATCCACTGCTTTCCAGCCACCTACCAACAGAGTTTATTTGGCAAAGTTGTAGCTGGGGAATACATGGAGAATCTTTCTGCTGACTCCACATTATCTTCATCTTCTCCACATTCTTCTTTAACTTAAAATTTATAATCCAAGTTTCCAAGTATTAGGAATCCAATTATGCCTCAGTTTCAACTTTGGGAAATTGTTGCCTTGAAATTTTGTATTTTGAAATGGTCTGAAGAGTCAGAGAGGTCATCAGTGAGTATAATCAGAACTTATTAATCCATAAATAAATATTTTAATGCAAAAATAATCTTAGTAATCACTTATGAGAATCAAATTAAATGTTTACTTTCCATTTAATCCCAGACTTTCAATAATATATTCCTCTTGGTCCAATTGCACACCCTTTTGTTTATGCAATAAGTTAAACTTCCTGGAGGCACTAGTTTTCTTTGCTTTCTGTGTAGTTTATTATTCATATCCATCTTCCTTTTCCTATCTACTCATTTATCCATGTGAAAATGTGTTGACATAAAATATTTTATTACAGAAGGAAAAACTTTCTATGATTCATTATTCTCCGGCAGCAATGAAAGGTAAAGTGTTCTACTCATACGTTACATTCCTCTTATTTTCACTCACTGCCTAGGAAACCCCCAAATTATATTTCTTAATTCTAAAGTATCAGAGCCTGCATCTCCATGAAAAATTCATCACTGCAGACTGAGTTATAGCATTAATATAGCAGATTTGAGAAAATTAATAAATTAGATCATGGAGTCCTAAGTTGCCCTAAAAAAAGCTGAAACTTGCCACTCTCTTTTCTTTTCAACTTGTTTTGGCAGCTATTTAATGTCTTCTCCTCTGTGTAGATTTCTTCCAACCATCACTGGCATTCTGGTTGGACCACTGGAGCCTGAACTGCCTTCTTTCCCACTATGAGAAGCGCCTCTCAGCTCTCAATGTTTGTCATTGCCTTCTACGTGACCCGAAATCTCTACACCTCACACCCTGTTCATTGCTAAATAAAATCTGTGATTTTTTCCCCATAGTCTTGGCCTATGAATACTATATCTAAAAATATGCGATATATCAGGCATCCAGAGTAAGACAACATTACTGATGCTGCAGCCCCCCAAGTATGCTTAGGTGCACTCTTTTATTGACGACTTTCCATCTTTCAGAAGGGGAGAATGTCGTGTGCCAATGAGAGTATAAGCGGTGGACTAAGGAGGATCTGGGTTCAAATCCAGCCTACACCTAGTTGTGTGACCTTGAGCAAGTTATTTCCCCTTTTGAGTCTCATCTGCGTATTGAGGATAATTAAAAGAGATAGCATAGGAAAAACACCCAAATTCAAGTGTTTTGATGCCTTCATAATGTACTTTAGAAGAATGTTTACATAGTGTTTGTGCTCTTTTCTCTCATTACCCACAACTCTAATTTCCTCCGTTACCTAGTTCCCTGAAGGCCCTCCCTTCACTGCGCAAGCACGATTTTAACTCCTCTGACATACCTTTGAGCTTGGGTTCTAAATTTACCCTCTGACAAGAACGTGTGTCCAAATAACTAACACAGAGAAGCAGACACGCGTCTCGTTTCTACTCCTTGGATTTTAATTTATGGAGGTGACTGAGTGACAACAGAGAGGTCAATGCTATTGAAAGAATGGATTACTTACCATTTCTTGAGAGAAGGGGTCATGCCATGCCATGCGAGGCCAGATGGGAAGCACAGGTTTGGTGAGGAGGCAGAAGCAGGAGGGAGGGGAAAGCCTAGGCTGGAGCCTTAATTGGGGTTTCCATGGGAACCGCCAGGCAGGGCAGGGGAAACGATTTAGGATTGGCTCGTTGGGATAATTCTGGCAGGTTTGGGGCTATAGGAGTAGTCTCTAGTTGCCTGGTACCTGAGCCTGGGATGATTTATGGCGGGGGAAATATTGGATTGGTGTGTGAGTGTTAATAAAGGGGGTTTTGGGAGGTATAAACTCAGGATTGGTTCATTTGGATATGACAGGCATGCTCCCTGCCGAACACCCTTGCTTTCTCTAAGAACTGGCTTAGTCCTGGGAGGGGCAGTTACTCCCCAGTCAGCAAGATTTTTAAGATGTCAAAACGTCAAAATGAAAATGAAAAGCATGATTAATACAACAAGGAAAAGAGAAAGGAAATCAAGTGTATGACATTAAAGGTTAACATTTCAAAAATGGGAAAGGATTAATGCCACTTTTAATAGAGAAATACATTTCAGCTATGAGCTTTTTTTTTTTAGCATGGTGAAAACACTAGGTTTAATGAATCTCTCATCAGTGGCTCCAAACAACTTTAGCCATACCAATTCCTTGTCTGTGAGTGCCTCATATAAATATGAGAGTGAAAGGAACACCCCTCACTTAGTCGCATTGCTTCAGTGGGGAGAGTGGGGGAAATTCACAGTTTCCTGAGTCAGGACTGAGTCAGGCTAGGAAGTATAAATCTTCCCTTTTCTCTCCACACCTACGTTCAAATAGAAGGTCAGCCTCAAAATCAGCATTCTCTGCTTCATCTATATAACAATCATTATTTGAGGGCTTAACTTCCCTTAGAAACTCTGCCATGCCCTAGAGCTTTATCTTCAGCAAAACCAGGCCACCGTCCTAGGAGCTCAAAGTCACTGAAACAAATTAATATGATACAATGGGATAAGTAGATTAGTAAAGTTTATCTAAGTAGATAGTAGATTAGCAAAGTAGATTAGTAGTAAGTAGATAAGTAAAAGTTCAGTAGAGTAGCCACTAGTGAGCACATGCCATTACTGAGCACTTGAAATACCGCTAGTCCAAATTGAGATGTGCTGTTAAATACAAAGTATGCACTGGATTCCATAGGAGAAAAAAGAATGAAAATATCTCAGTATGATTATTATTAAGTGATAATATTTTTATACTTTAGTTAAAAAGTATTAAAACGAAATTTACATTTTTGTTCCTTTTTTCAATGTGGCTATTAAATTTTTTTTATTATTTCTACAGTTTGCATTTATGACTTTATTTATATTTCTATTGAACAGCAATGATCTAATGTCCCACCAAGGCCCCTTTACACTAAGCATCTAAAAGAAAAAAAAGAAAAAAAAAACCTGAGGGCTCCAATCATCCCCAAAAGTCTCCAGTACTTATCTCATCTTTCCATTTTCACAACCATTGCCATGCAATGTCCAACATAAATGAGACAGCAGGTCCCAAGTGAACTCTCTTTCTCTGTTCACACAATTCATGCCCTCCACTGCTTCCTGAGTGGGTTTCTTTAAACAACAAACGTATGACCGCATCCCCTGTATAAGAACACTTGATTGGTCACGCAATAATACCCAAATTCCTTCTTTCTAGACACTAACTCTAATATAAATGTCCAGTGTCCTTCCACAGCCATCCAAATCCAGCCAGTTCAGATTACTCATCATCTTCCAGAAACTTCTCTCCTACTGCTATGGTTTTACTCTCTATTTTATTTGTTTGGAAAGCTACTCCTCTGAGTAGACCATTCTACTCAGACTATAATATATCACTCCAATTCTACTATCTCATCCATGATCTCCAGGTCAGAATTAATCTCTCTCACCTCTGGGTCCCTATAGGTCTTTGTTGGCACTCTTTGATTGCACTTACCACATGATACCTTGTGATACAGCTGATTGTGTATATTTTCTGTCCCTTCCCAAAACTATAAGTACCTTGAAGGCAGGATAAATTTATACAGCCCTCAGGACTGTCAACCTAAATAAAGAGGTAAACTGAGGCAAGTTCAAATGACCAGAAATTGAGTTTATTCAGGAATAGCAGAGGAATTGCAATTTGGGAAATGCATGCTATAGCAAGCTACAGGCGAATTCGTTGAGGGTTTGGGGCAGGCTGTATTTATGGGCAAGGAGAGCAAGGAGGAGGAAGTCCAGCCAGAGTCCAAGCAGTAAACTCATTGACTTGAGGATAGAGAGGGATTCTTGGCAGATGTTCTCTGGTCAAGAGATAAGTGAGATAAGTCTCAGTCTTCCGTAAATCAGGCATTTAATGGAAATCAGTCTCTCTGGTCTTAAATTCTGGTCTTCTGAGGGTGCATGCATGAGATTCTCCATTTCATATCCTCCGGCTCCACTTTAGACTGAAATCCTTTCACAGGATAAAATCTTACACTCAGTAAATGTTTGAAAGTAGAATGTAATTTAAAGTTTGCAAGGCAATGAAAAGAGGGAGGGTCAGTTTGTGACTCTGACAGCTTGGCCCAGAGCTCACAGCAACCTAAAATGATTTCTAAGCATCCAAGATGTCTGTAGCCAACCCACTTGCAGATGATGTGTGGTAATACAGCCTTACAGAACTCCACACAGCAGTCATTTTTCATCTCGGCTTTTTGGTTAAAAGGATTCACAGGCTGATCATGAGTGACACAGAAGCCAATACAGGGATCATGACTGGCAGGGCAATCTCAGCATCTCTCAACACCTGCTTGCTTATTAGGCTGGACTATATCACACTTGAAGAAGTGACTCATTTGGTTCACACAGCAGAGCAAAATGGAGAAAAATAATAATAATAATAACAGTTAGAAAACCAACTGAGAAGAAACATTCTAGGAAAGTTAACTATTAAGAAGGCGTCTTGAGGTCATGAATCACAACTAACTTTATCATAGAGCCGGGAGGAATTGTGTGTTTGTGCACGTTGTGGCCTCAATAAGATTATACACTCCAAGAGGCCTGAAACCTTGTCTTACTCATCTTTTTGCTTAAGTACCCATCACACTGATGGGTACAGAGTAGGGTATATAATAATTTTTGGACAAGGATACTATATTTCCATCCAGGTTGTGGGCATCTGAAATTACCTGAGACATCACATTCAGGGGGGCTAAATAAATTTAGTTTAAATAAATTTTGGTTGGCTTAAAAAAAAATTTTGGTTGGCTTAAAAAAAATAGAGTGTGGAGAATGAACTACCATTAGCCCAGCAATCTCAAAAAAAAAAAAAAAAAAAGGCAAAGATACTCCTTCCTTTGTTGTTCATTTGCGAGGTAGAATGAGATGTCAAAGGCAAGCTACAGAGAAGTAGAAAAATGCAAATACCAAGACAGATTGATTTCTAACAGGAGAGTCAATTGGTCCAAATTACAGTCTCCATTGAGCTGATATGGATTAGTTCATCTTTCCAATCTTATGGTGGAGGCATTGCTTCGTGAGTCTGACGGGGTGAAAGGCAGATGAGGAAAATGGTCTGGGTTTCAGGGCAGTCATTTTTGTCTGTCTTTCATGATACAAGCCAGTGGCTTCACACACAGATCAATGAGAGGGCGGGAATAAAAAAGGCTCACCAAGGTGTACGGGCTCCACTGAGGAGTATGGGATTTGGGGCAGGCTCCTGTCTCAGCAGAAGTTTGAAAACATACCAGGACCCTTTCTTATGGCCTCAATGGAAAGAATGAGGGTTAGGGAAGAAGTATCTATCTCAGTAGGGAGAGAGATAGGCAGAGGAGGGATGTGATAAAATGCTCTCAAAAGGGTATATATTTTTATGGGAACTCACAAAAGATGGAATAATTCTGAATGGGAAGATCAGAGAAATTTTCATAGAAGAAGCACAGCATGTATACAGCACAGCAAAGCAGTCTTAATCTTAGCCCTAGACACAGGTCTGAATGGATCCTGGCACTCAGTCAAGGACTAATCCAGGACTTGGGTTAAGTCTTCAGAGCCTGCAGCCAGGGTAGGCCCGTACTCATGGTGGAGTTCCTTTTTGAAGGAGTAAGAAACCTGCCCTCACAAATATGTGAGAAGAAGCAAATGACATTTGTCTTTCAATTCAAGCTGTTCATGGAAATTGCTTTTTCTCTTAAAACAGTAAAAAAAAAAAGAGGTTGAAGTCCTTCCCAGTCAACTAGGCAACACTCATAATGTCTGACTACCAGGAATAGCTGTTATGAGAAGGGCCTTGAAGGGATCGTTATGCTCTATGGAGCAAAAATAATCTTTCCCAAATAAAAGGCATACAGATTGGAAAAGAAAAAATACAACTGTCTCTATTTGCAGATGACATGATTGTCTCTGTAGAAAATACCAATGAATCTACAAAAAAAGGAAGACAATCTCCTAAAACTAAGTTTGTCAAAGTCACAGAATACAAGGTCAACACACACATATCAATCATAATTATATATACAAGCAAGAAATATGTGGAGAGCAAAATTTTAAACACAATACCACTTACAATCACCACCCAAAAATGAAATAGTTAAGTACAGCCTAAAAGAAAGAAAAGAAATGGGAAACCATATGTAAAATCTGAATGCTGAAATTATAATATACTCATGAAAGAAATCAAATAAGATCTAAATAAATGGACATATTGTGTTCATGGATTGGAAAATTCAACATAGTAAAGACATAAATTCTCCCCAAATTGATATATAGATTTAATGCAAGTTCTGAAACCAGGGACCAAATTGCTTTAACTATACTCAGTTTTCTGTTTGCAAAAGTAGTTAAAGCGTTACTAAAACCCACGCTATAGATAACATGTCTGATGCTTGGGTCACCATGGTAACAGGTGCTTAAGTTTTTCAGAAACTGAGAGCCAACTCCTTGGCCAGTTTGGGCTGGTTAAGACCACGAACTCACCAACCGGGCCTGCGCGGATGACCCATAGGTGACCCTTTGGTGTCAAGAAGCTAAAAACTCCACCCTCAGATCATAGTAATGCTACCATTTTGTGAACATGCGTCCTGTGAAGAGCCATGAATCTTGACTATGCTTGCACAGATCCAATCTTCTATTCCCACAAGTCAGACTACCCTGCCCCTTTATCCCATAAATACCCCTAAACCCCATTTTTTTGGGGAGGCGGATTTGAGATTGGTTCTCCTGTCTCCTTGCTTGGCTGCTTTGTGAATTAAACCCTTCCCCTGCAGCAAGCTCTTCATCTTGGTGATTGGCATAATCCTGGGGCAGGCAAAACCAACCTGGTTTGGTAACAGTTCTACAAATCCCAACAAGATCTTTGGATGTATAGAAAAATCTCGCTCTAAAATTTAGATGGAAAGGCAAAGGAACTAGAATAACTAAAATAGTTTTAAAAAAGAAGAATAAAGTTGGAGAAATCATTCTACCAGATGACTTACTATATAGCTACCATAGCCAAGACAGTGTAGAGGGATGTAGATCAACAGAACAGAGTAGAGAACCCAGAAATAGACCCACACAAATATGCCCAGTTGAATTTGAATACAAGTGCCAGGAAATTCAGTGGAGGAAGGATATACTTTTTTGTTTTTTGTTTTTTTTGTTTTGTGAGGAGGACCAGCCCTGAGCTAACATCCAATGCCAATCCTCCTCTTTTTTTGCTGAGGAAGACTGGCCCTGGGCTAACATCCATGCCCATCTTCCTCCACTTTATATGGGACGCCGCCACAGCATGGCTTAACAAGCGGTGCATCGGTGCGCACCCGGGATCCGAACCGGCGAACCCCGGGCCGCCGCAGCGGAACGTGCGCACTTAACCGCTTGTGCCACCGGGCTGGCCCGAAGGATATACTTTTCAGTAAATAGATGTTAAGAGGCTGAAAAGATAAGCTACAGACTTGGAGAAAATATTTGCAATCCACATATCTGACAAAAAACTTGTATTTAGAACACTCGACACTCAACAAATAAAAAAAATTTCAATTAGAAAATGGGCAAAAGACATGAACAGACAGTTCACCAAAAAGAAGAGATGAATGACAAATAAGCGTATAAAAAGATGCTCCTCATCACTAGTCATTAGGGAAATGCAAAAATTAAAACCACAATGAGAAGTAACTATACACGTATTAGAATGATTGAAATAAAAAATAATCGGGTTGGGGGTGACATTAGCAAGATGGCAGAATAAGAATTTCTAGCACTGTCTCCTCCCAGAAACATTGATTTGAACAACTATCCACTCACGAAAATAACTTTACAAGAGTGAAGGATTCCAAGTGAAGGATTACAGCACCTGGCTGAAGCACAGAAATAAGAAAAAGCACAGTGAATCGGGCAGGAAAGGCAGGTTCATATTACCCCCGTCACTCCTCCCCTAACACGGGGCAGCCCAGTGCAAGGGAGAAAACCTCCCTGAGGGGAAGGAAAGCGGAGTGAGCCCCCGACTTCGCCGTGGCCCCCAGCACTGGCGCCACCTGGCCCCTGGTGGTTCCTGCGGGCTCAGGCTAGCAGAGAGCTCCTATAAACCCAGGCTCCCGGCACACCCCAGCAGCGGGCCAGCCCCTACACACCCGGACTCCAAACGGGCTCCTTGACTCCAGGCTTCCAGCCCACCCCAGCAGCACCTGGGTCCAGGCAGGCTCTGGAGGACAAGGCTCCCAGCCCGCCACAGTGCTAGGCTGGCCCCCCAACCCATGAACTCAGATGCCAGGGCCAGCCCAGTGGTTCCCAGAGCCTGGCAACTCTCGTGGACCCAGGACCCAGGCTTGCCATGACAACCATTTGGATTTTCAGGTAAAAGTTCCACCTAACAATTTCCTGTTGTGCTGACTTTCTTTGCCAAATATTTCTCTCAGAGACCTTATGGGGAGGCACTGCTATGTCCTGGGACCAAATTTGTATATTTGTGTGTTCCCAGGTCATAATACCACCATAATAGCTTTGTAATTGTGTCAATTCTAACATAGTTACACAGATTGTTTATACAAACCTATGTTGAATTGTTCAAAAGAACAATTGTTAGGTGGAACTTTTACCTGAAATCCAAGAGAAGGGAACTCTGGCAAACTGGGCTAGGGCATGAGGAGCAGCCCAATATCCTAAACCATTTGGGTTTTCCTTCAGTGATTCCATCTCCAAAGTATAATTCAAAAAATTTCCTGGAATAAGACTATCAAATTAGCATTTCTCCTCCTTGAAAGGGGCAAGGAAAAGAATAGAACGAGGAGTTTGATAGTATTTCTTCACTCAAGAACCTACAGAATTTTCTGAGATTTTTTTTTTTAAAGAAAGGAAAATAATTACCCAAGAAGAATTTAATTTGCATTATGGATTGAACTGTCTTCGTTTACTCTCTATTCATCAATTGCAACTGGTATCCATTCTTCATTAAACCTAAGCCTAGCTGTGGTCTAGTTCCTTCACATCACTCTTGTTCTGAGTCATTGTTTTGATCTGCTTCCTTGCCTCATACTGATCTGTGTCTGGAGCTGATCTATGTCCCAAGCTGACCCATGCTGGTCCATTTAATTGAATCAGAGCTGTTGTGCTTATTGCAAATGATTTTTGTTTCTTCTTCTCTAATTGCTCAATGTGCAATCTTTAAATTGTTATGTCTTGATCGTCATTATTCTAGCCACGTTTGTTTTGATGTGTGCCATCCTGAAGTGACGGGCACGTCTACATCACCGCATGTCCTTCTCGGGTAAAGTCTGCTACAAAATGCTATGTGTGCTGCTGGAGTGGAGGGTGGAGGATGGTTATGAGCCCCTAGATATGAGGAAAGAAAAATTACTTTAGATGCTACTTAGAAAACTTTCCAAAGTCTTTCAAGGCGACTCCCCTCTTCCACCTGAACCGTTCCCTGGGTAGAGGTAAGGGAAGAAAATTAACCAAGGTAACTGGTACCCATTTTTTTATTTGGGACCCTCTTCTGTGCACTCCTTATGTTGTTAAAGACTGACTCTACCTTTTCTTGTTGCCACTCCAGAAGCTCTGGAGACATATGTGCTACCCTTAGGGCATCAGGTAACTCTGTGAACGTCCTCTGTTTACTCTGGCCCTTGTGGTTGAATTATGGTTGATATTTACTAGTAAACTAAGAATATTATTAGGGATATCGAGAAAAAAAATGAGATCCTGAATCTAACAAAGATAGAGGTCAAATGAAAGACAGACACACAGCACACACAAGTTGGAGATGAATGCAACTATGGTCTTAGAGTTTCAGGAAAGATTTTGTCTGACTCCTGACTCAGACAGTCAAGAAAAAGCAATTTACATTTCATATCTGAGACAGAACAATCTGTCACTTAGAAATATCTGGGTCAGTAAGATTAGCTGAGCATAAAATCATGGTGAGACTGTGAGAGGGGTCCTGAATAAACTAGATAACCAGAAAGATTCTAAGAGCCGAAATTTTCCCTCTTTTTCCTTCAAATTTATATATAAGTGTCCTGCCACTATGAGACTGGCAGGTGATCTGTGGTTTACAAATTTCTTCTGGATTAGAAAACAATTAGCTTCTCTGCATCTTTTACAATATGATGAATTTTACTTTCAAACATTTAGAACTGCTAGCAGGAAGAAAAAATGATCTCTTAAGGAAGCGTATTGATATGGAGAAAAGATGATTTGGGCATAAACAGGTATGAAGAAAAAGAGAATAAATAGAAATAGTTCATTTTGCAACAAAATGCCTAAGGATGTGGGTGTCAAGCAATTTTCTATTTAAACTTATCATTTTAAAAGTAACACACTTTATAGGGGTCTTAGGGCTCAAAAAGACTGGTTGTTGCTATGCACAAATATTTTGCGATAAGAGAATTAAAATCACGTACTTGTAAATATTTAAGGCTGAAGCTATCGGTGGCAGAGCTGTCCCTATTTGCCATAAATCGTAGACTCGAATTTTTCCAAATCATTTGTTTTAAAAAGGATGTCACACTTCAGTTTATTATATACTCACAATGTGGCTAACGGATTTTTGCCACGCCCAAAACTGCTGCATTGTCTGGGCAATGCTTTATTGTATCTGAAAGCCTCTCTTCTGCAGAAAAGACTGAGCTGCCTCGTTCTGGCTCCTCTGGAAACTGCTCAGCCGTCCTGCAGTTTTCTATTTGCACTCGACAGCCTGGGAGGTTGCTACGCAGCAAGCAGTGCTTCCCTGCTCAGAGACCTGCTACGTTTCAAGAGGTCCTTGCTCTGGATTTTCCGTTTAATGATAAAGAGATTTGGTAAAGCAACGTTGGTTAAGCTTTTATGTTAAATCTGTCCAATGCCCTTGACATAGTGACCATTTTAGTAACAGCACTCCATTTGCGTTAGGACCAGAACATATGTGAGATTTCCAGTGTTACTCAATGATCATCCAGTCCAACACCCCCAGTTTGCAGATGAAGAAACTGAGGCTCAGAGTACTGAAGTGAAATGTCTAGTTCCTGGGAAAATAAATTTCTTCTTGTTGATTTGCAGACTGGCCCCTGTACATGGCGGCCAAGGAGAGACCAAAAAAAAAGAGGCAGTCACCCCAGATAGGTAGATGGCGGGTTTAATAAGCAAAGGAACTTACATATGAAGCTTGTCTTGGGTGGCCACAAGATAAGCACAAGATCTCTACACTCACCCACCAGAATTGTAAAAGTTTACATACAGGCCTTAACGGGGTTCAGTCTTGGGTACCATCCAGATGGTCTCAACAACGCCTTACTCTCTCAAGGCTCTGTCCTTGGAATAGCTCCCACTGTGGGAATGGTGGGCAGAATGTACATTCCAAGGACAGGGCGGTGGGTGAGGAGCCTCTGATTGCCTGAGTCCAGCTTGCAAGTCAACTGGTAGTCACATCCTCTCAATTACCTCCTCCAATACTCCACCCGTCCTGACCAGCTCTTACAATCCTACATGGCCCTCTTCTTCTGCAGTGTGCCCTGAGCCGTCAGCAGGGAGTTTCACTAGCACGAAGGCAGCATGTTTGGCGGCTCTCTGGCTGCATTGGAGGCAGATACCACAGCAAGGGTATAGGCACATCCAAGAGAAAACACAGATTAAGATAATGATTCCCAAAATAAGTAACAATTTTTCCCACCAAGAGCCCCATGATCCGAACCACTGATTTATCAAGTCCCCTAGGCTGGGGGTCGGATCACTCAGGGCATTCACTTGTGTCATCTTGTGATTTAATAAAGATGATACATTGGCAGACCCAGCAGGTATAAACACATAACATTCTGTTTGGATAATGGCATGGGTGCCTCCTGGTCCAAGGCCATCCTCTTTTGGAGGACAGCATTCTTATTAGAGACATTTCAGTGTTCAGTAAGGACAAGCCTTGCTGGCTATCATTTAAGGCATGCTGGGTGAGTTTAGTAAGGGCTTCTGTGTGCTATGGTGTCCTCCAGGCCAATGGAGGGAACAAATACAGTGGTCAAATGATCGTGCCAGTGAGAAATAAAACCCGCCCACCTGGCCTTGAGGAGATGGAGGTTGGCAGCTTTAGGAAGTTGACCTGGTTGTGCATACCATACACGTTGACTGGGAAGGCAGCTCTGTCAGGTGTGAGGAGATGGACTGGGGGCAGGGTATGCCAGACCAGAACCTCCTTTTTCTCCCCTCTTTCAATGGTGCATATTCCATTTCAGGGATCGTGCATTTCCACAGGTCCAGCTTGCAGCATGACAACAGGATCCCAGTGGAGATTGAGTAGCTCCTACTCACTGAGGGGTGTGAATAACTCACCCATCACAGGGAGACGTCCCATTGCAAATTCCAATCGTTAACACCTCTCCCGAGTGTGATGGGGCTCGGTGTTCTCAGCAGCATAGCATGTTGATGCTTGGTGAGGGTCGGGACAATGGCTGTCTCCTGCAACTTCCACACCTTTATAGTGTTGGGTGTCTCAGCAGGGGTCCCCAGTCTGGCATATGGGGCACAGGCCTTACTGGTTGTTCAATAAAATGTATTAAAGCCTGTAATACAAGTACTTTAGTCGGTTCAGCCAAGGTGGCTTTACCTGTTATTAATTTATTCTACTGCTCTAATATTCCATTCTTCCTTTCTACCAACCCTCCTGCTTGTGGGTTATAGAGGAGATGGAACCTCCATTCAATGCCATGTTCTTTGCCCAGTCTGGCACATCATGACCTTTGAAACATGACCTCCAATCACTGTCTATTCAACAAGTGTATCCATACATGGTAATCAGCTTCTCTAATGGTGGCAGCCTGGTTTGTTTGGCGACAGGGAAAAGCTTGGGCCAGACATGGTGTCCACACAAACCAAGGCACATTTAGAACCCTCATTCAGAGGGATGGGGCCAATATAATCAATTTGCCAATCCCTCACCAGTTGAGAATGCCAGTGGATGGCCCCCGGACTCTTTTGACAGTTGCCTTGGGCATTGTTTAGAATACATAGGACATGCTATTACTGCATTAACCAAGTCACTGTATTTCAAGGGCAATCTGGCATCCTTGGCAATATGCCGTCCCACCCAGGCACCATGGTAGCTGCTCTTTCTATGCACTCAATCTGTTGTATCTACTGAAGGGTCACTTGCTAGGGCTCATACCCGGGCTAGGGCATCAGGTTCCTGATTGCCAGGGGGTGTCAGCACCTTATAAGCCAGGAGATGGAAGACAGTGAGGACTGCCTCAGGCTCTTGCAGATGAACCCAAATGTCTTTCCACATATCCTGACCCCACAAGGGCTTATTCATGATCATCCACCCCTTGGTTTCCCATTGTCCAAGCCATAGGGTTAATCTCTTTGGAACTGCCCAACAGTCACTATAAAGGGTTACCAGCTGGGGCTCATGAGTGATCACCAGCCAAACCACTCTTAATTCAGCCCACTGGCTGCTGTGGTTCACTCCTGTTTACAGGCATCTGTATACCAGGCATCAGCGGGAATTTCCCCCACTCCCTCCCTACAGGCTGCAGGGGCTGCCACAGGAATAGGGGCAGGGGCATTTGGAGGATCTACATACTCTGCAAGGCCTAGTAGCACCCACATTTCTAGAGACAGTGGGCTGGTAGACAGGGTATTCCTCTGCTGCAAATAGGCATGCCACTTAGTCAAAGTGGAGTATGAGCCACAGCAGAGGTGGGTCGATGGAACATACTCTCAATCCACGCTTGACAGAAAGGTAAGTTCTTACCATGATATGTTGTTCCTTCATGAGAGGTTCTACCTAGAGGAGCAAGGGATACACTGTTAGGAGCTGTTGCTCTATGAAAGTATATTGGATTTCTGCCCTCTTCCAGATCTGGGACCAAAATCCTGGGGGTACTCTCTCCTTCTCTTGTTTTTGCCACAGTGTCCAACTCATACCTTCCAGAGTCACCCACCCATCTAACTCAAGCAGTAGCCCTGCTTGGGAGATGCCCAGAGCTCTAATCAGCTTCACTAGTAATTTTGTCTTCTCAAAGGTGGCTTGCTGCTCTGATCCCCAGTCCTACACATGCCCTTTCTTTATCAGGTGATATAAGGGGCAAAGGCACTCTACCAGATGGGGAATAAAAGTCCTCCAAAACCCCAAAATCCTACCAAGGCTTGCACCTGTTTCACATTCTTAGGAGTTGGAAGGACTTGTACCTTATCAATCACAGCTTCTTGGACAATGCACATCTTACCTGACCAAATGACTTCCAAAAACTTTACAGTGGTGCATGGGCCTTGAATTATCTGTGGGTTCACCTTCCATGCTCTCCCTCACAGATGTTCCAGCAAAGCCTGCAGAGTGTCCTGCAGCAGAGGCAAGTCTTTGCATGTTAATGTTACACCATCAATGTAATGGGCCCATTTTACTGATGTGGGGAAGGAGAACAAAGACAGGTTCCAGGCTACCGTCCCATGACAGATTGTGAGGCTGTACAGGTAGCCTTGGGGAAGCACTTGAAAGGTCCATTGTTGCCCCTCCCATGTGAAGGCAAATTGATCTTAGTCATCAGAAACCTGTACTCGTCAGAATGATTTCCACAAATCTCCTTGAAGATGAAGCACTTTTGCAGAAACACTTTTATTAATAACATATATTTATGCAAATGTAACCTAAAGAAAGTTTAGCATCACTTCTTAATTGACAATGCTTCTCATGTATTTAACACATCAAATAAGACTAATTAGTTTATTTGGAGAGAACACATCTTTTGAGATGTTCCAGGAGCCCTCTGGAAAATCCCAAAGTTAGTTCAAGGTCAACAAGATTTCATTTAGAATTTGATTTTTGGGAAGGTTGTCAAAAATAGCAAAAGATTTTAAAATACTTGATTAAATAGGATCATAGTCACTGTGAAACAATACTTAATTATCCATTTAACCAGAGTGATAATTAAAGATTTCAAAGGCAAATACGGAAAGTTATATACTTATAAAAAAAACCTAGCTCTTTTAATAGAGAAGACTTAGTTTTCTTAAGCAATCAAAGACCTGATAAACACAACATGAAGCACAGGAAATTATTTTGATAAAACACAGAATCTTTGTTTTCTAGGCAGATTACTTAAAAGGTAAAGAAAAACTTTTCATAATCTTATCAAGAACAGACCAATAGTCCAAGAAAACTTTGTCCTTCTATCAGATGAGGAAAATTAAATTTTAGTTTTATGTAAGTACACTATTGATATTAAAGCTTATTTTTCTTTAAGCCAATTAAATAGAACTCATACAAATTAATTTTGGCAATACTACCTGGAGGTAGAAAAACATTACATATACATAACATACACCCGTAGACATGTATAAACATACAGATAGACATAAACAGAGACCTCATAGCTTTCATTCCAAAACTTGAGCCATGTATCAGGTACAACAATACAAAACTAACTACTTTATACATAACAGTTAAATCCAAATTTTGTCTCTAGCAGACAGAATAAGGTAAGGTTACCCACTGACATAGCTAAATCTTTTTACTATTTGTAGAGAAGACTTTTAAGATTTGTACTTGCCCTTGATGAGTAATCTTATGGGGGCTATGGACTAGAATTTGGGCAAAGGAGCTTCTATAGCAGTCTGTATTTTGAAAAGCCTATTTCCCCCTTTTTTTCCCTTCAGTCTCTGTGGGCAATATTTTGGTTATCTCCCGGGCTGTTTGCATTTCAGAGACATAATAAGATTTATAACTTCACCCACACATCTGTGGAGCCAAGAACATACAAGGGAGAAAGGAAAGCCTCTTCAATAAATGGTGCTGGGAAAATTGGACAGCCACATGCAAAAGAATGAAAGTAGGCCATTATTTTACACCATACACAAAAATTAACTCAAAATGGATTAGACTTGAATTTAAGACCTGAAACCATGAAACTTCTAGAAGAAAACATAGGCAGTATGTCTACGACATCAGTCTTAGCAACATATTTTCAAGCACCATGTCTGACCAGGCAAGGGAAACAATAGAAAAAATAAACAAATGGGACTACATCAAACTAAAAAGCTTCTGCACAACAAAGGAAACCATCAACAAAATGAAAAGACAGCCTAAAAATTGGGAGAAGATATTTGCAAACGGTATATCTGATAAGAAGTTAATATCCAAAATATATAAAGAACTCATACATCTCAACAACAAAAAAACTAACAACCCAATTAAAAAATGGGCAAAAGATCTGAACAGACATTTTTCCAAAGAAGATATACAGATGGCCAACAAGCTCATGAAAAGATGTTCAACATCACTAATTATTAGGGAAATGCAAATCAAAACTACAATAAGATATCACCTCATGCCCAACAGAATGGCTATAATTAACAAGACAAGAAATAACAAATGTTGGAGAGGATGTGGAAAAAAGGGAACTCTCATACACTGCTGGTGGGAGTACAAACTGGTGCAGCCACTAGGGAAAACAGTATGGAGATTCTTCAAAAAATTAAGAATAGAACTACCACATGATCCAGCTATTCCACTGCTAGGTATTTATCCAAAGAACATGAAAACATGAATGCGTAAAGATATATGCATCCCTATGTTCATTGCAGCATTATTCGCAATAGCCAAGACTTGGAAGCAACCTAGGTGCCCATCAAGGGACGAATGGATAAAGAAGATGTGGTATATAAACACAATGGAATACTACTCAGCCATAAAAAAGGATGCAATCTGGCCATTTGTGACAACATGGATGGACCTTGAGGGTATTATGTTATGCAAAATAAGTCAGAGGGATAAAGTCCAATACTGTATGATCTCACTCATAAATAGAATATAAAAACAATAAAAAACAAACGCATAGAGACAGAGATTGGATTGGTAGTTACCAGAGGGGAAGCGAGGAGGAAGGAGGGTGAAATGGGTGATTAGGCACATGTGTCTGGTGACGAATTGTAATTAGTCTTTTCGTGGTGAACATGATGTAATCTACACAGAAATCGAAATATAATGATGTACACCTGAAATTTATATGTTATAAGCCAAAGTTACCACAGTAAAAAAAAAAGAATAGTGGTTACCGGGGCTGGAGGGAGGAGAGGGCAAACGGGAGTCGTTGTTTAATGGGTATAGAGTCTCAGATTTGCAAGATGAAGAAGTTCTGGAGATCTTTTCCACAAAAATGTGAATATACTACTGAAAGAATGCAAGTTTTCTCCTAGGAGTTTTGGGATATAGCTCTCTATTATCAGAAGTCTAGGGTAATTATTACTTAAAATTTTCCTTTGTATTAGGGGTTGGATGGGATGAGGCACTCTGTCCATTTCACCACAACACTCTCCCACTTTGTTCTCCTCACTTTCCCAGGAATTCTACTTCTTAGTGTCCTAATCAGGATTTGTCATAGCACTCGGATCTTAATCCCAGGCAGCTTGTGACCTCGTAGCTTCGCAAAATGGCGCACTAAGGTCTCCACCTTATTATTCTGCTCTCCCACCTTCTCTGCCAGCCCTGAAGCTAGCAGAATAGTGGAACACGACACGTTCTTCTCTAACCTCAGCTCTTCTTCCAACTTTTTAACTTGAGCTTCAGCCTCTAGTTGGGCATCGACGGCCAGCGGAGCTGCCCACAGTAGGGCTCAGCCCACTGTGGCAGCCATTTGTTTCCCTTCTTTGCTGCAGTGTGCTATGTGCAGTTTCTCAAACAAATGCATTAGAGCAGCCAGCACTTTGGGGGTGTCCCCATAATCATGCAGCAGTCCACAAGCATCTAACATTTGGGCCACCTGTCCCCACATAGAGGTCAATGGTCAACTCAGGGTTTCCCCTTGAATGCCTCTTTCCCAAGGCCCATTTCTTCAGTCTCCTGGCTGGCTCACCAATTATTGACACAAATTGGCCCCCATACACAGAGGGCAAGCACAGACCAAAGAAAGAAGCAGACCACTCCAGATTGGTAGGTGGCAGGTTTAACAAGCAAAGGAACTTACATATGAGGCTTTTCTTGGGTGGCCACAAGATAAGTAGTAGATCTATACACCCACCTGCCAGAATCTTAAAAGTTTATATGGAGACCTTAACTAGGTTTAGTCATGTATACCATCCAAATGGTCTCAACAACACCTTACTCTCTCAAGGCTGCATCCTTGGAACAGCTCTCACTGTGGGAACGATGGGCAGAACATGCATTGCAAGGACAGAGGAGCAGGTGAGGAGGCTCTGATTGCCCAGGTCCAGCTCGTAGGTCAACCAGCAGTCACATCTCTCAATTACCTCCTCCAAGACTTATATTCCTCATAACACAAACTCCAAGTATAAACCCCACCGTCAGAAAATTTATCAGGGAGACTGAGTCACTGAGAGCAGTTCACCATGGGGTAAAGGGTATAAAAGCTCTTCTAAAAAGCCCTTCCTTTTTTTTTCTTGATCTCAGATCAAGGAATGGATGGATGTCAGAAATCCAGAAAAATGCACATAACACATATGCATTTAAATTTCTTTAAATTCAGAGTACATGGGTTCTCTGACATTCGTCTATGAAATCTCTAGGTTAAGAATCCCTATTCTAAATGGTCTAGATGTAAAGAGCATTTCAGTCTATTATGAACTAATTATTGCTTAATTCTTGTTGATATTTGTTTAGTACTTACTATGTGTCAGGTGCTAAGAGCTTTACACATATTAGATATTCAGTCCTCTTAAAAATCCTATAAATAATTACCATTATAATCCTCATTTTACAGATGAGGAAACTGAAACATGGAGACATTAAACAAGTTACTAAGGTCACAGAGCCCATAAGTGACAGTATCAAGATATAAAGATTCTAATTTAGGTGATCTGGCTCCAGACCTAGAGCATGATTTTAATGAATAGGTAATATGATTTATTGAGCATCTGTAATATGCCAGTCACTTTTGCTAAGTAAGTTTTCCAAAACCCTCTGAGGAGGTTATCATTATTGTTTCCATTTTTCAGATGAGGAAACTGAAGTTTATAGATTTGAAGTCCAATGTTGATAAGTCTAGTAAGTTCTACAACTGAGAATTGGCATAGATCTTCTAACATATTGTGCAGCGTTATTTTCTCTATAGCAGCACTGCCCAATAGAACTTTCTACATCAGTTGAAATGTCCAGTATGGTAGACTATTCACATGTGGCTACTGAGCCCTTGCATTGTGACTAGTGTTAACTGAAGAATTTATTTTATTTTAATTAATTTTAATTTAAATAGTCATATGTGGCCAGGGGCTACCATATTGGACAGCAGGGCTCCAGATTACTCCTCAACCTGTAGACCCTGGGCTAGGACCATCAGCACCACCAGAGGGCTGTTAGAAATGCGTACTCCAGTCTTCATCCCAGACCCATGGAATCAAAGTCTGACTTTAATAAGACCTCCAGATATTTTATATGCACGTTCAAGTTTAAGAAGTGTGGCTCAAGATCACTCTACTTATTTGTCAAGACCGAGAGAATAAGCCATTTAGCCTCAAGAGCTGTTACTCTCCAATTCGTTGTCATTCCCCAATCTGAGGGTTTTTGTGGTGCATGTGGCCACAGAATGGTAACTTTACAATGCTAGAAGTAATTGTCAAGGCATTAATTATGTCAATTAAGGTATGAAAAAGGAGGAAAGGAAAACTGTGGCAAGAAAATGCCACTACTTTAAATTTCTGTGTAAATGAAGACTAAGCAATGTATGCCCTCACTCCCAAACTTTAATAATCAGAATTATAGAAATTACGTATTTGTCTTCAGTTATAATACTGAAATATCCAGATAGATATCAAGAGTCAGCAAGAATTTAGACTTCAAATGTTATTAGATGTCCATTTCCTCAAAAGCTTTTCTTAAAACAAATTCCAATATTGACAAATATGCGTTGGTGAAAGGAATACAGAAAGAAACAGGAGAGGAAGGGGGAAAGAAGGCAAGGGAGGGGGAGAGACGGAGAAAAGGAAAGGGAAAAAAATGAATGAAAAGAAGAAAGCATCTTTATTATAATTGTCCATACTGATAAGAAAAGTGAAGATGTATGAAGAGTAAAAGTCAAAAAACATGACTTTGTATGAGAAATTGAAGCATGAATTCCAATCATTAAGATAATGTCAACTAAGCTGGTACCATAAACATCTTCATGCTAAATAAATCAATGACAAAATAATTGCTTAAGGTAAAAATGGAATCAGACCTACTGCTGCATTTTCCCAACCGTAAGAGAAATAAAGTGATGTTCTTTCTTGATTTTATGCACTCTTTACATTTTTCTTGGAATCGTTTATTTCTTCCAAGTTACATCACAGGACACTCTAGTAAGTGTTTTCTTTTCGATCCATTGCTGAGGTCTGCATTCTCGGCAGCAAATCTGCTGATTTCATACTCTTCATTCCTGTCTAGTCCCATGTTGAAGAACTTGAACTGATCTGCTTGATTGGTACAGTGGGTACAGTATAGAATAGATGTGAGGAAGTTCTCACGCCATTCATTAAAGAGATGTACCTTTCAATTTCCACATCTAAAAAGTAGTAAATAAACCAGCCCAGTCATAGTTAACTAAAAATTGGAACAGAAATATGACTTTATGTATGTCTTGAATCCAATTAAACCTTCCTCTTTCCTCTCCAGCTCCCGTTAACAGTTGTATGTTCATGGCTCATCACATTCCATACCCAGGGCCTGGCCTTCCTCTCACTCTGTTCCAATTCTCACTTTTGGCAGCATTCACAGGTCAGTGCTCATGTCAGCTCAGTTTTGTGACTATCATTCCATAGAATTCTGAAAATTAGTCATGTTGTGGACTGAATGTCCCCCCAAAAAAATCATATATTGAAGCCATAACCCCCAATATGGCTGTATTTTGAGATGGGGGCTCTGGGGAAGTAATTCCGGTTAAATGAAGTCATAAGGGCACAGCTCTGAACCAATAGGATTAGTGTCCTTGTAAGACACTAAGCAAGCTCTCTCTCTCTCTCTCCGCACAAGCTCAGAGGAAAGACCATGTAAGGGCAAAACAGCCATCTCTAAGCCAGAAAAAGAGTCCTCAAAAAAATCCTGATGAAATTTTCATCTAGGACTTTCCAGCCTCCAGAACTATGAGAAAATAAATGTCTTTTGTTTAAGCCAAGGAGTCTGTAGTATTTTGTTATGGCAGCCCAAGCAGCTAATATAGGTCCCTTTCTGGAATAAGCATGAATTGGCTCACATGAACTCTCAAGGAACAGAGATCAGGGACCAGTCCTCTTCACAAGTTCAGGAAAAGTGGAAGAAATAGCTGGATCGTCAACCAAACCGTGGTGCAGCTCTCAACCTCAACTCTGGACGCTGGCAGTAGATGATCAGGAATGCGCGCTCATCTTTGCTGCAGGCACAGTTAGTAAGGCCTCACATAAGGCCCCATGAGGACCAGGGCCTGGTAGAGGAGCAAGAGGCTCTGAGAAGGGTCCAGGTCCTTGGGGTGGACATGGCACACCTAGAATGGAGGAGGTTCATCACCACGGGCTGACGTTGGAACCCAGTTTTATCCACACACAGGCTACCAATATCCCCAAGAGAAATTAAGGAGAATAAGCAATACTAATTCAATTCAACACATATTTACTGATACTTAACCTGTACCAGGGCAGCTCATAGCTGCTGCAGTAACACCTATATGCAGAGAGTATTATTGGACCACAGAAGAGAAACAACTACCTTGGAGGAAGAAGATGAGTAGAGAGATTTTCTGATTGAGGTGATTTTAGAGCTCAAAATGTAAGGGTATGTAGGAGATAGCCAGAAAACAAAGGGAAAAGGTCAGACAGAGACGGCAATATGAATATAAGCTTGAAAAGGAGAAAGAACATAGCAGGCTGGGAGATCTCAGGCAAATTCACATCCTTAAATAGTAAATGATAATATGAAGATTGGTGATATTTGTAGTTAGACGTGTAGGTAAAAGTCAGATCATCAAGAGATGTGTGTACCATGCTAAGAAAGTTGGACATTATCCTATTGGTAATGAATATCTTTAAAGATCAATAAGCAAAACAGTTACATGCTACCTGTAGGTGATCCTGATGGCAGTGTGGAGAACAGATTGTTTTAGAGACCAGTCAAGAAGTTATTGACCAAGCCAGGCAAGAGATGATGTGTGATAAGAGGTAAGAGTAATAAGAGATAAAGTAGTAGTAGTTGGAATAAAGCTTAGGGAACAAATTCAAGAAACATTTAGGAGAAAAAATGAATAGGATTACATGATTGATTGAACGTGGAAGACAAGAAAGAGAGAAGATAAAAACAAGGCTCCTAGCTTGGGTGGCTGCCCAGGTTACTACCTCCAGGTGACACGGAGAATATAGGCAGTGGCCACAGACATGAGTTCAGTTCAGGAATACTGAATCTTAAGTGCCCTTTGGACAGCTAGGAGGACATATACAGGCAGCAATTGGATGTATAAGTTTAAATTTCATTAGTCATATTTGGTCTATAGATGTAAATTTGGGGGTCAATAACGTTTAGGAGGAAATTGAAACTATTGGGATAAGATTAGTCAGGAAGAACATGCAAAGTAGGAAGAGTTTCCCCAACATTTTAGACGGATTGTGGAGGAGGAAGGGAACCCTGGCAAGGAGTTAGTGACATTGTAAGGAGTATGTAGGGTCTTACAAGCCAAGAGTGTACTTTCGAGTGATTGACTCTGTCATTTGAAACAAAGATGCCGGTAAGTAAACACAAAAAAATACCACTTTGGTTTGGTAATTACTTGGTCTCTGCTGACCTTATAAACACAGTTTCAATGAAGTGACCGGGCTGGAAATCAGAGACCCCGTGGAATAAAAAGTAAATTGGAGGTGAAGAAATTGGGGCAGAGAGTAGATACTCTTCTTTGGAAAGGTTTATTTAAATTTACACCCCCAAGTATTACAGAGCAGGGAGATTGAGAGAAACATGCTAAGAGCCCAATTAACCAAACTTTATCATCTCCAAAGGGAAAACATTTTATTTACCCGTGAATGACCCTTGCACTGACACTGCATAGAAAGGGAGATCAAAATGAAATCAAACCAAAAACAGCATGTTTTGAACAATGGAAAATAAAACTCTACTCCGAGTGTTGGATGAGATATAAAGAGATGCAAGATGCAGTTTGTGGTCCCCCAGGCTCACCACGATGTATAGGGACGAGACCCAGAATAATCAAGAATTAAGTGATCAGAGAGCTGCTGCAAGTCAGAGCTTAAACATGAAATGGGCGTCAGTGAATGTTTACCACTTTGTTCATATACAACCTAACTATTCCCACTTATATCTCCACGTGAAAACCTGCCCCTCAACAACTAAACCTCCAGCCACATGCTCTTTCAGACCCTAAACTACTGGGTAGAGTCAATACCGTACCCTGGTTCCAGGGTTTAGAGGTCCTCTGATCTCCCCAGCTGAACCCACTTTGCACCCCTACAGGACCAGCTCATGCTCATTACTGGGAATGTAAAGAACCCCAGGGCACTAGGAGAACACAAAAGTCAGGAGATAATGGATATATGGCTGCTGATCTGCCCCACCTTATGCTCACACTTCACTACAGTCTTGCTTCTGTGATTGACCCTGAGCCTTGCACGCCAAATCAAAGATCAGGACTCTGGAGTCTGGGATAGAGACCTTGCTTGAGTTTTCCCATTAGTATCCTTGCACGACCCTGTTTAATCTGAGTCTAGGCTCCTGCCTTGTGTCCACCACAGGATTAAGCTTCAGCCCCGGGATTAGACTCATGCCATGATCTCTGACTTACAGAGTTCTGGTCAGATCTGGGCCCATGGTCTTTACCAACCCCCCATGTTCTCTACCATCCATCCCGACTCTTTTCCGCAAACATCTTCTGATCCTGTAGCACAGCCTGCAATTCCCTGTCACCTCTCTCTAGACTCTGAGACTCTACCTATCCTGGATTGATCCATCCGCCATACCACCACCCGCCAGAGTCCTCACTGACAGATTTTGTTGATCGCTACAACCTCTCCCCAGAACAAGTCCTGTCAATTGCAGTGGCTGTTACAAAACAATTTAAAGCATAGTTAATAAATCATAAAATTCATATTTCTGTATACTTTTGGTATTATATTTTAGAACTAATGATGGTGGAGAAAAAAAATTTAAAGAGAAGTCAAATACCCATAAAAATTTAATTAAAATATCAAGAAAACAACTTACCAACAGCAGGGCATTTTCCAATAGGTGTTACAGACAATGACAGCAGCAACCTTCATTTCTATAGTGTATACTGATATAATCTTTATCATATAATATACTTCCTTTAAGCCTCACAAAAACCCTTTGAGATAGTAGGATGGATGTTTTCACAATACACGTTTAACTAATGAGGAAACCAGGGTTGAAAGGGCCCAAGTTACTCCCCAAAATTCACAGAGCTGGCAAGTGGCAAAACCAGAATTTGAACCCAAGACTCATGACTCTATAATAGCTAGTGCCTTTTGATCCAAACTACGGTGCCAGTCTCATCTCCCCAGTCATTCCCTTGGTACCCTACATCCCACCGTTATCCAGTATGCATCCTATTGCTTCCTGTCTCTGTTTACTGCATTCCTTGTGCCTAGTATGTCCTTCCCCACTACTTCTCTGTCAGGTAAACTCCTTATTCTTCCCAGACCAACCCCAGGTCATTTCCTCTGTAAACCTTCACCTGACTCCCCGACAGAGATCGTCATCCTCCCTTCTCTGCTCAACGAGCCCTTGCATGATTCACGTGTATTGTGTTTTTTTACGTCAGTCTCCAGTATATTATTTTTATTAAAAATAAACTTTTATTAGGTAACAAGCATATGTATGCATAGTAGAAACTTAAAGATGCAGATAACACAGTAAGATTAAATTACTATATTCCTAAAATCCAGAGATAACCACTAATACCTTATTGTAAATTCTTCCACATCTTTTTCTATTCACAAATATAAAAATATGCATTTTTACTGAAATAAGATCAAACTGTAATGTTATTTTTTCCCATGGACTGTTAACTCTTTAAGAGCTGAGACCAACTTTTACTATTCCCTCTATCTCAGGAGTATCTGATTTGGGATCTGACCCAGAATATGGCCTGATAAATATTTTTGCATATACGCATAGATGCCCAAATGAAAGAAATTAAAAAGTGAGCTCAGTTTCTTGATGTTCACTGAGAAACCCTCAAGAACCTCAAGAACCATCTATGCAGTTCATGGCCCATAGGTCTTAACTAAAGAATCAATGATCACCACGGAGACCTGTATAAAGATAATGTGACTGAGTTCAAAGGAAAAAGAGAGATGGATGATAGCCAAAGTTGGAACCAGGAGTTGAAGTAGACATGAAAGTGTTTTGGATCTCTTCCTATAGGGAAGATGGCCACAGCAAGAGCGTCCACAGGCATGAGTGCTACGGCCTAGCTGATCTTAAAGCTGACCCAAAGACTTAACATATGCCAGAGATTTAAATTCTCTTTTGCTTCATGAAGAATATGGATTTATGTCTCTTTCCATAAATCAAGAGATCGGTAGTGCGATCCTTACATTGTTAATGCTCAGTGATCCCCATACTTTCTGCAGAGACTTCTGTAACTGAAAATGTCTTCAAAGAAGAATCTATAAACCATATGGAGGAGTGAAAGTACAAGAAAGTTTTAGATTCTGTCCATTATTGATCACAATATCATAGAAGGAGGAGTCATCCTTCGTGGCCTTGGGCAAGTCAGTTAAGGCCTCTTTACCTTGGTTTCTTTAACTACTATTAATTGTAGTAACAATATCTGCCCTAGGTAATTACTGTCACAGGGTTGGTGAAAAGTTAAAAGAAGATATTACTTAACTTCTCTGTGCTTCAGGTTCTTTAATCTAATAAAAGCACCTACCTCATACAGGTGTGGTAAAATTAATTGAGTATATGAAATACTGAAATACTTCTCATATGCAAGGATATTTCTCCAAAGAACATATACAACTAGCCATCAAGCATGTGAAAATACGCTTAACATCACTAATCATCAGGGAACTGTAAATCAAAACCACAATGAGATATTACCTCATACCCATCAGGTTGGCTATTATCAAAAAAAAAAAAAAAAGACAATGAGTATTGGTGAGGTTATGGAGAAATTGGAACCCTTGTGCACTGTTGGCAGGAATATAAAATGGTGCAGCCACTATGGAAAACAGTGTGGAGATTCCTCAAAAAATTAAAAATAGAATTAGTATATGATCCAGTAATCTCACTTTTGGGTATATATCCAAAAGAGTTGAAAACAGGATCTCAAAAAGACATTTGCAGACCTATGTTCATTGCAGCATTCATTATTCATCATAGACAAGAAATGGAAGAACCTAAATGTCCATGGACAAATGAATAGAAAAAGAAAATGTGGTATATACGCACAATGGGATATCATTCAGCCTTAAAAAAGAAGGAAATCCTGTCATATGCTACAACATGGATGAGCCCGGAGGACATTATATTAGGTGCAATAACCCCGTCGCGGAAGGACAAATACTGCATGATTCCACTTATATGAGGTATCTCAGATAGTCAAACTCATAGAAGCAGAAAGTAGAATGGTGTACCAGGGGCTCAGGGTAGGGGCAGGTGGGGAGTTGTTGTTCGGTGGGTGCAGAGTTTTAGTCACGAAGGATGGCGGAGGGGTGGGTGGGTTCTGGGGATCTGTTGCACAACCATATGAATATGGTTGACAATATTGTACTGTGCTCTTGGAAATTGCTGGGAGGGTGAATTTTATGTTCTGTGTTATTTTGCCACACTAAAAAAAAATTGAGAGAAAGAAACTCTGTGGCACAGATTGACGCTTGATTATATCTAAATCCCCAGAGCCTAGCCTGAGATTTGGCAAAGAGCAAGGGTTTAAAAAAAGATGTTTCTTAAAGGAGGAAAACTTGAATGAATGCAAGAATGAACTTGAGACTAAAATTTAAAATGTATTCAGCTACCGTATGTTTGCTGGAGACCCTTGCCTCTCTCACCCTTGGGCTTGATGTCCATGGTGGTGTTGGAAGATTAATGGTCACCAAGAAAATAACCTCGTGATAGTCAAAAAGATTCAGAAGCATCATTTTCAGACAAGGAGCTATGTGGACAAGGTAGACAATTCCAGAGTCACTGAATTCCCTCTTCCTCCAAGAAACTTTGTCTCAACTGTCCTGCTTTCTGAGCTGTTCTTGTCAACACTTCTTGTTTCTTCAATTCTTTATTTTTATTATCTTGGATTTCTGAAAACATCAGAGAGTTAAGGAGGACTTGTCTCCTCCTATTACACATTTGAGCTTAATTCTTGAATTGCAAAGTGATTCTGAATGTAGGTCGCTTCTCTCGTGTACTGCAGAAGCTAGGAGGATCTGAAGCAAAAGCAATCAGAGGCTGAGTCATGCAAAGATGGCCTTGATGCAGGAAGAACTCTCCAGCAGGTCCACCCCGTGTTCCTGGACCAAGGGTTCAGGGGGCTGTCCTCTTTTAAATCCAGTCTGAGGCGGTAGCATACTGTCAAACTATATTCATTCATCCAAAAAAATGCTAAGCACCCTATCAGCATCAGGCCCTCAAGTACTAGGACAGGATTTCTGCCTTAATGCTACCTAATATTTGGTCAGAGAGACAGACAGGAAAATCAGTGATTAATCCCAGAGGGGTAAGCCTAGGGGTATAGACACAGACTATGGGAGAACAGAAGAGTTGCCACTATCTTAGCTAAGGATGTATAGCTCAGTAAATGCTTTCAATAAAAGAACTAATCTATAAAAGATGAACAGGAGTTAGCCAGGCTGAAGGGGCAGGGGTGCGGTGGGGGCCAGGGAAGGAGACAAGTATATTATGGGGGAGGGAGCAGCTTGCTCATATTGTTTGTCCTCCAGGAGAATTGCTCTGGCTGGAGAAACGAGTCAAGGTGAAGGTGATGAAGAAGATAGGAGGTGGGGATTAAAGCAAAAATAAGACCAGGAAGGTGCTCATGTGCTTTCTGATGAGTTTGAACTTTATGTTGAAGATTATTGGAATTGGAGTGACATGAAGAGACTGGATCTTCAGAAAGACAGCTTAGCAAGAGTGTTCAGGGGGGATTAGAGAGAATGAGATAGAAACGGGGAAGCTAGTTACATGGCTGTTGTGACTCTCCAGGAGAGACGTTATTAAAGTCTGAACTAGGGAAAAGGTGGTGGCAATGAAGAAGATAGAAAAAATTCAGAAGACTTTTGTTAAGGAGATGGTAAAAGGCAGCATCTAAGATCACGTGCTTTGGAGTTAGATTCCCTGGATTTACTAGCTATGTATTTTACGGGAACATAATCAGTATTTTTTGTAATTTTATTTAATTTTGCAATTATTATTATTCAAAGCATAAAGGGAAAAAATACCTTCCTATAATCCCACTGCCCAAAAATAACCCACCATTAACTTTCACTGTGTATTCTTTGTACTTTATATGTATTTTTTACAAAATCAAGATCATACTCTATACATTTGTTCTGCAACCTGCTTAAGCAAACAAAGCTAATTATAACTTTTTAAGAAATTTTAAAACTGCAACTAATATAATCAAAAATTAAACAAACACCACGTACAACTGACAATTGTTTTCTTATATGGGTTCAAGTTCTTTTTTTATAGAACAAAACAACAAATACAATCAAAGCCCCACTTATTCTGTGATCCTTCCTATAATCCTTTCTATAAGTGGTATAAGTAGCACTTAGGATTTGCAGTCAACCACTATCATATATTTAGTATATATATTTCCATTCCCATACATCTAGACACACGTATTTTAACTGTGAGCAATATAGAATAATGCTTTGTGTGTGTATCTTTAATTCTATAAGAGGCATCACACACTATGAACTCTGACAGGCAGCATAGAGTAATGGCTAAAGCTTGGACTCAAGAGTAAGATGGCCCGGCTTAAGTCATAGGTCTCTGTGACTTACTAGCTTTGTAACCCTGGGGAGGTTCATCTCCTGTTGCCTCTGCCCCTTATCTATAAAGCGTGTTGCTGATTTATTGTGCTGATTAAGTGAGTTAAAATACATGTAAAAAGATTAAAACAGCATCTGACACAGAGTAGGCCTTCAAAAGATGTTAATATACTTCCTAAGAGTTCTCATCACAGGGAGAAATTTTTTTTTCCTTTTTTCTTTTCTACTTTCTTTTCTCTCTATTTTATCGGCATGAGAAGATGGAGGTTAGCTGAACCTATTGTGGTAATCATTTCACAATATATGTAAATCAAACCATCAGGCTGCGTGCCTTAAAATTATACAATGATGTGTGCCAATTATTTCTTAATAAAACTGGGAAAAAAAAGATGTTAATTTTTTTACCACTTCTTTTAATCATTCTATAGCTGGCTTTTTAAATTTCCCATTATGTTATTATAGAATAATTATAAGATATGGATATATTATATGTATATATCTTCTATATATATTTTTCCATTTATTATCCAAGTGGTAAACATTTAGATTGTTTCTGGTTTCTCGCTACTGGAAACAAGGCTGCAGTAAACATCCTTATACATGTCTCTTTGTGTGCAATTTCTGGAAGTATCTCTAGGGCTTATTCCGAGCCATTGGGTATGCAGTCACCATTGTATGAGATCTTGCTACATTGCTTTCTAATCTAGTTTTACTGACTCACATTTCTACCTTTCCACCTCTACTTTTCAATTCTGCGTACCTTTATCAACATTTGGTATTGTCCAACTATTTCATTTTTGACAATCTGATTATGAAAAATGGTGTCCCATCTATGTTTTAGTTTATACTTCACCTGTAATCAGTGGGGTTGAGCATCTCATCACTAACTATTCAGATTTCCTCTTCTGTGATATCCCTGTTCGTTTTCTTTGCTCATTGTCTATCGATTGTCTTTTTCTTCTTAGAAATTTGTTGGATTTCTTTATATATTCTGGATTCTGCTTTTTTAATTGTCTATAAACTGCAGATATAGCTCCTGGTCCACTGTAAGATTTTTAAATTTGTTTAGCTTTTAAATTTATTTGTTGTACAAAAGATTTTAATGCTGATGCAAATTAATCATTTTTCCCTTTAGAGTATAAGTCCTTCCCTAACCCAAAGTCATATCCTTCTCAATTTTGATCTAAGAGTGTTAAAGTTTTATTTTATCTATTTGGGATTTTAATCTATCCAGAATTGTTTATAAGTATAGTGTAAAATAGGGAACGTGATGTCAGTATACTATTTACTTGTAAATCCACCTCTGTCATATACCAGGATCCCATTTAGGTCTGATTCTGGATTTCTTGATCTATTCCATTTGTCCTTGCTGCACTGTTTTAATTACAACTTTATCATGTAATAAAGGAAATTTGTATCATTCTGAAAATTCCTTTTTTAGTCAATCTCTTCCCTTGCAAGTAAACAACGAGCAGAGCTCCACGAGAGGGGATCAAGAGGGAGGAACTGACACTCAATCTGGGAAATATTAGAAGGGATGGATAAGAGGAAATGAAGTTACAAAATATTTAGGAGTTAAATTCAATAGAGCTTGACTGTGTATGTTGAAGAACTGGAGGAGTGATAAATGTGGGAAATTAGGGGTGCCTGGTCAACATGCTCATAGCATGGATGACTATGTGGTTGTAATATTGCCAAGTGAGATAAAACTTTTGTGGGAAAATGGTTAACTTCAGAGAGGAGAAGGCTGAGTTTGGTTGTACTTATTACATTACAGGCATCCAAGTGGCATGCCAGTTGCATTGACCAACAGGAAACTGGATACACAAATCTGAAGGTCTTTAGAACCTCTGGGCTCAAGAGATCAAGTTGAAAGTTGTCAGTAAGTAAATGGCAGTTAAGTCTCCAGGACTAGAGGTGATCACCCAAGACCTTGCGTAGATAGTCAGAATATATATATATATATATATATATCCCGATATATAATTAGAAAAATGGAAGGAAGAAAACACAGAAGAAGAAGGACGATACAAGGATGGTAAGGAAATGATAATGTCAACTGATGCATAAAGTCCAAGAAATTGTCTCTTGGATTTGACAGTTTGGAAGCTGAGGGTTACTTACTGAATAAAGTTTGAGCTTAGTTTCTAGGGTAAAAGCCAAATGTGATGAGTTACCAAGTGAATGAGAGGGAATTGGGACAATGAGTGTAGACTATCTAATTGAGAAAATAATATTTAAATGCCACTCAAAAACTATGAAGAGATGGAGTGAGTAGTCTGATGTCAAGGTTTAAATACATATCTCAAACAAGCTTGGATCTCAGTCTCACTGCCTCACGCAGAGCTTTGTGTGGACTCTGTAAACTTGTTCCCATAGATGACGTCAAATTCCCAGAAACTCTTCATCTTCTTTCCACATAGCACAGAGCAGTTGCCAGAGACTGCTTGGTGACTCAGGTCCCTCCAACCCTCACAATCAAGGAATCTGAGCACCCTCAACAGGCTTGGTCGTGCCTCTAGTCCTGTGACCCATCCTGTTGTTTGTCAGGAGGAACAAATGTCATTCTAAATTGACAGCCATGTGTTTTCACTAGTGGGTCTACTAGGACTGCTCAAACTTCATGCTCGTTGTAGCAACTGGTCTCTTTCTATGTTCTTATTATGGAGCCATTTCCAAGAGCCAGACCCATGCTTGTTTTCCCGAGGTCCACGCCTGTCAATCTCATGTTAGTAACTTTCCCAGGATCAGGACTTATGCTCGCCAGGCTTCCCAGGGCATGTCTGCAATCCCTTGAACAATTCTTGTAGGAAGTAAGACTTCAAAGTGTACCTTCTGAACTCTGTAATCTGAAAAGCTGCCCGCATATCTGTTTTCTGCCTGCATCCCGTCTTCCCAGACCCTCCACTTTCTGTCCCTATACTTCTTCATTTCTGCCTTGTGGTCTTCCATGGATCCTCTGGCTTGCCCTGACAAGTCTATCAAGACTAGAGTCTTCTCTACTCTGGCTCAAGCCCATGACACATCCACTGAGCCCCTGCTATTAAGGTATCCTCTTAACTAGCTGAGTTTTTGTTTTTGTTTTTGTTTTTTACTGGTCACCAAGTCCCAAAGGCTATGTTTGTCTATTGATGTGGCCACTATCAATTATTTTAAAGGGTGATTAACAAATCAAGATGTATATTGATACACACTATATGTTTGTATCATGCTGCATTATTATGGAAGTTACAGAGCTAAGATATCGAGAGAAAAAAAGCATGGAAATATGATATGGGAAAAATCAATAAAAGGTGTAAGATTTCATAGCAACAGTAGACAAAAGCTCACCTGGGCAGCATATTTCCCAACGAATGGTACAAACAATAACAACAATTCTTAGCTGTAAAAAGCTGTAAACTGTACGAGAAAATTTTATATCATTTTATTTGAGCTTCACAATGAGACTGCCAGATGAAAATCAGGAATTATCATCAAGGGAATTTTACAGATAAAGAAATTTACAAAGTTCAACTGAATTGCAAAACTGCGCTTGAACCCTGGTGTTCTGATTCTAGAGCCTGAATGTGATTCCATTCTGGATAATCTAGACTGCTAACCTGACATTAAGGCCCTGCATATATGTTGGCTGCTCCAAATGCAAGCTATTGACTTGCTCAGCTTTTTCATGCCTTTGAGGCTTCGTAAACATTGTTCTTTCTTTCTGCAATGTCCTTCCTTCTTTCCTTTCCCAATTAAATGCAATATATACGAATCCTTCTCTGATTCTCTTGTCAAGATTACTTCTGAGCTCAGGCAACATTTTTGTAATACCTTCATTAAACCACAGAATTTTCTCATCACCTTTATTTATTTATTTATTGCTTTTTATGTGTGCAATTCCCACTTAAGACCTTTCTCTCCTCAAGGGAGATTAGTATAGGACTTGACAAAGAGATGGGCTCAAAGCAATATTTGTTGAATGAATTAATGTATAAAAGCAAATCATAAGTGAAAGTTTGTTCAGCTGCTGGATATTTCCTGGAAAAGCCTTGCACTTCAAAATCAATCTAGGTATTCTGTAGACCTTTGGCCCAGCACCTATGGTGAATAAAGGATTAGTGGCTAAAAAGGAATCCTTTAGGAGCATGTGTGCCTGAAACTCTGGGGAAAAAAGAGGCAAATTGCAAACAATATATCCACATTTGACGATCTTCCATACTCTTTTCCCTTTCGAGCTGTCTCAAACGGAGCATTTCTCCAAGTGACACTAGGGGCCATGCGTAGGCTGGTAGAGCCACAAATGGAAGGAGGCTGGATTCCTGAATTACTGCTTGGAGGCAAACCACCCAACCAGCAACACATCCATTATACTGTTGTGTGAACAAGAAATTTTATTGTTCTCAGTCACTAAAATTTTGGTTATCTGTCATAGCAGCTAAATTACTTTAACTTAGTGCAAAAATAATATACTACTACTTACATACTTTAAAAACACATGCACAAAACAGTACTCATATTGTAGAACACATACAAACAAAAACTCAACAGATGTATACTAAATAGAATGGTTGCCTAGGAGACGAGATGAGGGGAGGAAAATAGACACAGAACTGCAGAGAGCAGCAATGATGAGGTACCCTCTGAGGCACCAACTGAAGAATATAACTCTTCTCCTGAGGTCCAGAGAAAGGGAAAAAATTGTGATTGTGCAAGAAAACTAAAGGAATTTGAATCTTGAATCTGTGATTGAGCAACTGCCCGACGGAAGTAAAGGAGCCAGCCCGGGAGCTCACCCTTAGATGCGGGGAGACGCAGCTATTGCTGAAATGCCCTCTCCTCGGAGGTTGTAATGGTAAGGAATTGTGCTGCCATCTCGGACTGAGTTGGCTTGACAGTAAAGGGCCATAGGCTCAAATCATAGCTAGGAATACTAGTGAAAAAGGTGGTGATTCTGAGATGCCAGGAAGCTGAGTCTTAATCTTAACCATCACAAATTTGTGGTGTATTTTTGGGAAATTGACTACGTGACCAGTACTTCAGTTTTCTAAGCTATAACATGAGCGTAATTACTCTGTTATCTATTTTAGTGGAGTGCATGACACAGCATAAATGAGCCCAAATTATTTCTACTCAAATAAGGGCACCTCAGAACGTCGTGATGGTAGTGCGCATCTTTCTGCATAAGGGGCCAGAGAGCAGCCTGCAAGTCCACCAGGACCCAGGGTGCTCAGTAGCTGCAAGAATCTGGCCGAGTACTGGTTTAATCATCTCACCTGTGCAACATCTGTCTCTTGAAGGCAGATCTAACACCCCTCTAAAGAGCTAAACCTAATGAGGAAGCCTCAGGTAAGTGTGATCTAAATAATTCATGATGTTTCTGCTACACATTACCTAGAGGAGATGCTCTGTAGGTGACCACAGAGATAAGAGATAGAAGAATATTCAGTGAAGGAAAGCAAGACCAGAACTGAAAATTTCAGAACAAGGAGAACAAGCCTGGAGAATGTTCCATTAAGAGACTACCTTTATGGGCCAGTTAACTAGAGTAGTTAATATCTCTAATTCATGGCTTCTAAATATTGGGTCCTTGGATAAATAAAATCTATGAAACAATACGCAAAATTATATGTACATATATTTATGTGCATTTTTCTGGGGAAAAGTGGCCTTCCTCAGATTTTCAAAACAATTACTGACTTCAAAAAGGCTTAGAATAGGGCTGGCCCCATGGCGTAGTGGTTAAGTGCGCGTACTCCGCTGCTGACGGCCCGGGTTCGGATCCCGGGCGCACACCAACGCACCGCTTCTCCGGTCATGCTGTAGCAGCATCTCACATAAAGTGGAGGAAGATGGGCACGGAGGTGAGCTCAGGGCCAGTCTACCTCAGCAAAAAGAGGAGAATTGGCATGGATGTTAGCTCAGGGCTGATCTTCCTCACAAAAAATAAATAAATACAATTCTTTAAAAAAAAAAAAAGGCTTAGAATAATGGAGCTCGGTTTCAGCTTAGCAATTTAAACACGTATTTGGTGTGCCAAACAACAAATGGGAAAAATGAGTCTTCTTAAATCAAGGGCAATACTGGGCAGGAAAAGATGTCAAGGCCAAGTTGGAAGAGTAATTAAGTTAACCTCTGAGTAGCATTTATCATCCTGGATTTGTCTACAGGACTACTTTTCTGTTTAAGAAATGTATTACTGCCCTGATCCTTCTTGAACTTTGTCCTGTTTAGAGGAAAACATTCTTTGAAATCTAGAAATTATTTTATTTAATGCTAAGTTCATCCCTTTATCCTTCAAAAAACTTATTTTCAAAATCTACACTATGAACCTAGCTAAGCAGCCCCTCTGGGAATGGTCACACTCCACGTAGAATTTTAGGCTTGGCATTCAATTCACTCATGTCTGCCTAAACTCATTTACTCACTCAAGAACAGACTGACGCTGGGATTTGGGGGACAGTCAGGAGTAAGGTTAGGAGTGAGGATGGGCCATGAATGATATTAAAATTTAAGAGAAGTCATAAGCCTCAGAGATGTGGATTATGTGTAAGGATGGGGTAAGTTTCAGCGTTAGGTGAAACTCAGATGTGTGTCACTGGGGATGTGTGTGTCTGTCACAATTCACTACTTGGTAATATACAAAAATAGAATTTTATTGGGGCCGGCCCGGTGGCGCAAGCGGTTAAGTGCGCGCGCTCCGCTGCGGCAGCCCGGGGTTCGCTGGTTCGGATCCCGGGCGCGCACCGACGCACTGCTTGGCAAGCCATGCTGTGGCGGCGTCCCATATAAAGTGGAGGAAGATGGGCACAGATGTTAGCCCAGGGTCGTCTTCCTCAGCAAAAAAAGAGGAGGATCGGCGGATGTTAGCACAGGGCTGATCTCCTCACAAAAAAAAAAAAAATAGAATTTTATTAGTTAATTTAGATCAAGAAAAAAGATGGGACATTCCAAATGTCCTGGATATCAAATCATCATCCAAATTAAATTGTCAGATACCTCATTTGTGGCAGAAGGGGTAGGTAACACAAATACACAAATGCTGAGTGACATAAAACAATTGGCCTTATTTTGAGAAATATATATTACAGCTGGAAAATAAGATAAACATGGAGGTGGCTGGGGAGGTGCAGAGGGATGGATCACAAAGTCTCCGATATTATGAAGATCTGTCTTGATGGTGAAGGCACTAGGGGTTACTGCATGGAGTTCCCCATGTTCCAACTCTAAGAGTCTGCAGCCCCTTGGAAATCAAAGGGGGCAGTGGAGGCAGTTGACCTCTAATCTTCCAACCACCTGAAGAGACTTGGCAGCATCGCAGAGACCCTGTGGAACCCAACCTTCGTCTCAGCCCCACAGCTGCCTTCAGGAGCCTCATCCTGACTGACAGAAGACAGGTGTCCTGCTCAATCTGCCACATGAGCTCCTGCAACACTGTACCTTCAGAGGCAGTTCCTTTCCTGGGTCCCTTTCCAGACTTTGGTACCGTGGGACTCTCCCTCCACAGGCTTCTGCTGATAAGCTGAACAAATCCAATTCCTATATTCGTTCCTTACAGAAATCCCAAGGGGAAGACAGTCACATAAACCCCTCTGAGTGAAGTTGCCTTCCTAGATTTCATTTAATGCAATCAATTCTAATTGTGCAAACCTTCTAAAAGAACCTGGATCTGCCTTAATTAGGCAGTTGTGCTCAATGGAGCTAAAAGAACCAGGGATGTGAGCATAGAGGAGGACTGTGCCATTACCAAAGCACTATGTCCTTGGAGGGTAGAGCAGCAACATCTCTTGGAGCAACTGCAGCCGAGTTGGGCCGAGGAAGCAGGAGGAGAAATAAACAGCTTGTAGGGAGTGTGAAGTGATGTGGAGGGTGACCATCAGGTATTTGTAGACTATGTTTCAGCTCCATTTATTCAATAAATATTTATAGACAATATACTACATTCCAGGAACTTTCTAGGGCTGCGGATACGTTGGTAAACAAAATAGGAAAATCTCTGCTCTCACAGAACTCCAGGTTGTCTTAGCAGCAGTGGCAAGTACTTTGAGGGGCTACCTGGAGAGAGAAATGGCTCTTCAACTGCTAAGATGCTCAAAGTTGACTCTTCTGCAAGGAAAGAAATTGCCTGGAAATTTTTCATGAATGATGCTCCGCTGTGAGTCAATTACCGAGTGCTGAGTATCTTCCATTTGCCCCTCCAGATCCACTCTCCACGCTTCTCTCCCCCGCTGTCTTCGGTGAGACTTTAACCTGCGTGGATTCAGTCAGTGGATATCTCTGCTCCCTGGTTTCTGGTTGGGTTTAGCAGATGGGACACCGGAGTGGAGAGAAGGAAGAAAGTGGGGTCAGGGTATTTATTCCCCTGACTCCTTCTCTTCAAATTAGCTGGTGGCATTCCTTAAAAAAAAGGGCACTCCGCTCTTCTCAAGGAGCCTTCTCTTCAAGACTCTCTTCCTCCAGGTCCAGTAACCACAACGCCACTGGTCCCTTCAGATTTAGGGGTTGAAGCAAAGCGTCTACTCCTGACCAATGGTTTCTGCACTACCCCATGTGGTTCTCCTACTAGACCTTGCCCATTTTATAAATAGTTTCTTGGTGTGGTATACTGAATAATGGCTCCCCAAAGATATTACTGGAACCTGTAAATGTTACCTTACAAGGAAAAAGTGTCTGCAGACGTGTTTAAGTTAAAGATCTTGAGACCGGAAGGTCATCCTGGATTATCCAGATGGGCCCTAAATGCAATCACAAGTATCCCTAAAACAGACAGAACAAGAGGAGGCAATATGACCGTGGAGGCAGAGATTGGAGTGACGCAGCCACAAGGCAAGGAATGCCAGCAGCCACCAAAAGCTGGAAAAGGCAAGGGACAGATTCTCCCCTAGAGCCTCCAGAGGAAGAGTAGTCCTACAGACACCCTGACTTCAGTCCAGTGATATTAATTTTGGACTTCTGACCTCTAGAACAATGAGAATAAATTTCTCTTGTGTTGAGCCACCAAGTTTGTGATAACTTGCTGTATCAGTCATTGAAATATAATGTACTTTGTCAATAAATTCTCCTAAATTTCTCTGGTCATCCTGGTGAGGTATTATCCTGGTAATACACGGTGCAGGGTTCTCATCATGGTGGTCTGTAGAAGAGCAAAGTCCCTGACATCACATATAAAACTGTGGGTGCACCTTGGTAAATCTTTTGCTAATAAGAAGCTCCCTAATTTTCATCAGATTCTCAAAACAGTCTGTGTCCCAATAGGTTAGGAGTCAAATTATTAAGCTAAATGTTGGCAGTTACCCACTGTACCAATGGAAAAAAAACCGGAACTCTTAAATCCTCAGGGTATGTGGACAAGACACAGCCCACAGGGCTGGGCTAGAAGAACAAGTTGGCTTTCTAATGACATTTATTACTTTAGATTTTATGCAAGGCTGCTCTCGTATTTCAGAATTTTTTATTACTCTGACCTTCTCAGGATTTTGTCCTGTATCAAGGAAACAGTTTCTTATATTCTAGAAAATCTTTTGTTCAAAGTTACATCCATGACTTTCCTGCAAAATTTGAGCTAAATTTAGTTTGTCTAAGCAGCCCAGAAGAGGTGGCTCAGTTACACAGAGCCACACACCCACCCATAGAACATTTAGGGTATCTTTTCTATAAGCATTCACACATCAATCTATTTATTCTTGTAGCTGAAGAAATGGACTCAGAGATGATAAGATATAGTCTTTGCTACAAAATTATCAGTCATTCAATTTAATAAGTGGACTCTATAATAATGGTCCAAAGCAGGCAGTAATAAGTTTTGATATGAGGTCAAGGAGTGGGGACATTACCAAAGGGAGATGTGTAAGAGTTTGCTTACACTCAAAAATAGTGTAAGAGTTTGCCAGGCTACAGGACCATGCCAGGCCAGCTGCAGGAGAAATACCCCAAACTTAAACTTGTCATCTTTGGCTTTGTTTTGACCAAGTCATACAAGTCTGTATTTTTTAAATTGTAGGTCATGAAACCACTTTAGTGAGAAATGTATGGATCTACCACAATATGTTTATCTGTTCACATATTGATGGGCATTAGGATTGTTTCCACTTTTAGTGTATTATAAATAAAGCTGTTATGAATAGTCATGTACAAATCTTTGAACGGGTAAATGACTTTCTCTTGGGTAGATACGTAGGGCTGGAATGGCTGAGCGTATGCTTCACTTTTTAAGAAACTGCCAACCTATTTCCCAGCATCATTTTATGTTATGAGAGTTCAAGTTGTTCCACATCCTCCTCGACACTTGATATTGTCAGTCTTTTTAATTTTAGATATTTTAATCAATGTGTACTGGCATCTCCTTATGGTTTTAATTTGCATTTGCCTAATGACTAAAGATGTTGAGCATTTTTAAGTGTTATAGAATAGAATTTATATATATATATCATAGACTATATGTGTATACTATGTATACCATATTTATCATATATATTATATATACATATATTTTATAGTAAAGCGACTGTTCAAATGTTTGTTTTTTTGTGTATCAAATCCTTTTGTTTATTGGGATGTTTGTACTCATTAATGAACGGTCAAGTGTTCTTTGGACATTCTAGATCTAAGTCTTTATTGGATATATGTTTTGCAAATATTTTTTCCCATTATGTGGTTTACCTTTTTATTTTCTTATCAGTGTATTTTGAAAAGAAAAAATTTTGAATGTTAATGAAATCTAATTTATTTGTATGTGTGTATGTGTTCTGTATAGGCGAGTGGGAATGAGGCAGGATAGATAATCTCCTCCTGGACTCAGGAGAGAAGGTGATGAAAGAAAAGGTGATTATGTATGACTGCATGTAGGTGTAGGGAAGAGGAACGAAAAAACCACGAATTATAGCCCAAATTGTCTCTGTGTAATAGATATGAAATTCTGCTTCTATATAGAATGCAAGAGGGATGTGGGATAAAATTATAGACACCTCAATAATAATAATAACTAACATTTAGATATATTTATATACATATATAAAACCTCCCTTAAAATTATTCTTCTGAGAAAACTGATCATTTACAATAAATTATCTCTTTATAAGTGGGCAAGTAAAAATGTGATTAAAAGTGCAATGAGGGATGAGACAAATCTAGGTTAAAATCCTAGCCCTGCCTGTGGCCTTGAGAATTTTACTTAATATCTCATTGATTGCAAAACAGTGAATTGAGCAACTGAAATGCAGACTATAAAAAAGGGTTTCTTAGAATTTTTTTTAAGTATCTATGGGTACAGACATCCCCAATCAAAATCCCAGAAGAATTTTTTTTTGTGGAAATTGAAAAATTGACTCTAAAAGTTATATAAAACTGCAAAGGACTAGAAAAGCCAAAATAACCTTAAAAAAATAATTTGATGGATTTACACTACCAGATTCTAAGACATAGATATAAACTTACAGTAATCAGGTCAATGTAAAGACAGAGAAATAAATCAATGGAACAGAATAGAGGGTCCAGAAATAGACTAATACATAGACAGTCGATTGTTTTTGGTAATGCAATTTAATGATACTGGAACAATTGGATAAATAAATGAAAAGAAAAATGAATTTCTGCCACTATATCAAGTAATGAAATTAACAGCATAATAATTTGAGATGGATTGTAAATATAAATGTAAAAGTTAAGGCTATATAAAGCTTTTAAAACTATGTTGTCCAATTTGATAGCCACTAACCACATGTGGCCATACAAAATCAAATTCAAACTGATTAAAATTAAATGAAATTTAAAATTTGATTTCTCAATCACACTAGCCATATTTGAAATGCTTAATAACTAATGTAGCTGAAGACTACGATATTGGATAGGGAAAATAGAAATTCTTTTGGAAAGTGCTGTTCCAGAAGACAACATAGGAGAATGTTTTGACAAGCTTGGGGCAGGCAAAAGTTTCTTAAATAGAACACAGAAATTGCCAACAACAAAATTTAAAAATCAATAAATTGGACTTTATCAAAACTAAAACGTCTGCTCATCAAAAAAAAAATCTGTCAAGAAAATGAATAGATAAAGCACAGATTGGAAGAAAATATTCACAACACATATATCTGAACAAGCGTTCTGCATGCAGGATATACAAAGAACTCCCACAATTCTATAAAAAAAGGGCAAACAAGCCAATAAAATGGAGAAAAGACTTGAACAGACAATTCACAAAAGAAAATCTGCAAATGATCAATAAGTACACAAAAAAGTGCTCAACATCATCAGTCATCAGAAAAATGCAAATAAAAACCACCAAGCCATCACTAGACACCCGCTGTTGTGGCTACATGTAAAAAGAATGACACATCTAATACTGATGAGGATGTGAAGCGTCCAGAACTGTCAAACACGGCTGTTGAGAGTGTAAAATGGCACTATCATTTCGGAAAACTGTTTGGCAGTGTCTTATAAAGTTAAACTTATAGGTATATGTATATGCTATAAAATTGCTATGGCCTGGCAATTTCACATGGGTGAAAGAGAGACGAGAGCACATTTCCACACAAATACGGGCACAGAGATGCTCCTTAGCAACTTTATTAATGTTGGAAACAACCCAAATGTCTTTCAATAGAAATAATCTATTTTTGGTATATTCTTGGCAATTAAATACTATTCAGCAACTAAATGGGACATACTGCTTATATACAGACTAACATAGATGAATCTTAGAACTTTTTGCTAAGACAGAGAAGCCATACCTAAAGAATAAACACTGTATGATTTCATTTATATGAATTTCTGGAAGAGGCAAAACTAATCTCTGCCTCTGGCAGGACATTTACTGGAAAGGGGCACAAGTGAATTTTCTGGAACAATGGAAATGTTCTATATCTTGGTTGAGGTGATGCATTCATGGGTAGAAGCATTTGTCAAAAATGATTGAACTACATTTATCATATGTGCATTTCACTGTACATAAATTATTCCTTGATTTGAAAAAAAGTTCTGGACGAATAAAAAGAGTCCATGCTTGTAAAGGTGTATTCTGAATGTGCCCTTCCCCTCCTCCGTATCTGCAGTTACTGCAGCTCTGGATACGTGTGCCCCTGCACACCCATACCCAAGTGCCCTCATATGATGTTCATTATGGAAGACCCCATTATCAGGTTCCATGGCGGAAATGGAGACCTTGCCTCCTATGGTCTCCATAGCCTCAGCTAGCAGAACCCAGACTGTTCTTCATGCCTCTGCCTTTGCTTTATTGAACACAACTCATCACAGGGTCTGCCAAACTTGAAGTGTCAGAGATAACTAGAGCTTCTCTTATTCCATCAGCAGCCCACTCCATTATTAGTCATCTCAGAGAACAAATCTCATCCATCTCATTCTAGGCGTGTAAGCCTGACCCCAGACCTCTGCAGACATCTTAAGGCCTGCTGTCAATCGATTTTTCTCTTTTATATTCTATAAACCTTACAATAAATAAATAATAATGCTCAAACATCCAGTTTGCATTTGCTTTATTTATTGCACTTTTAGGCACATCTGTTGGGTATCAAGTGACCTAAATATGCTTAAACATATATTGACATCAAGTAGGTTGCCATGGAAACTGAATGCAGCTGCACATTGAGATTTACAGACAGGTAATTTAAGAAACCCTGGAGCAAAGGAAGAGGCCTTGATAGTATCCTAGACACCCCCCTAAGGCATATCAAAATTAAATATAGCACAAAGTCTTAAAGTAATGGATGCCTATTGTACATTGAATAGTAACTGAAAGAATAAAGCATTTTTGCTTTATCTTTATCTAAATATCTGGTTGTCAGAATATGCATTATGATATTAGTTTGTTTGATGAGAAAAATCAGGTTTGGATTCTCTCTGTATTTACTCTCAAGGTCAAGAAAGATAATAGTTTGAAAATCATCAAGTATATGCTCCATTGACAATAGTAGTTGTCTTCTAAAATGGATTAACAGTGAATAGAGAGAGAGAGAACCGTAGACTTAAAATTAAAAGAATCCTTAATAGCAACTCAGAAATTAGGGTTCAGTGATCCACTGATCCCAGGGAAGGGCCCCATCATGTCTACCATTAAGACCCCCAGTTTGGAAACTACTGATAATGTCACTCTTCCTAAACAACACAAATACATCCATGCCAAACCATGAAAAAGTGGTTTTCTGACCTCTTTATAAACATATCCAATGGCATGAAGCTCACAGCCTCAAAAAGAATAATAGTTGTAAAATGTGACTTTTGTAAGAGACCTAAATATTGGGAGATTTGATCTTCATTTGTTTTCTCTTGTGCAGATTAGCAAAACTGAGAATTTGTCTTCTTTACCTTCCTACCTACTTACCGGCATGGCCTTTTTCATATCAGCTTAAAACACCCTGATGGTCAAAATCAAAATCTTTATAATGACGTAGCTCCTAATTCTCTATAAAATGTTTCCTATAAGTCGTCTGATTTTTAGATAAAATAGTGTTCAATTTCAAAATTTTCCATTAGAACTCTGGTTCTATGGAAAATTTAATAACTTCTACAAGTAAATCCACAATTACATAGTATCCCAGAAAGAATACAAGACTCAGAATTGGAAGAACTCATCTTGAGTCCTCTGTTTGCTATGTACCAAACTGTGCGACATTGGGCAAGACATTTAATTTCACTAAATCTAAATTTCTTTCTTTATAAAGTGGTGATGATAATCACACGTAGCTCCCAGAGTTGTTGGCTATAATTTAAAAGACAATGCATGTAAAAGCATTTTAAAATCATAAAATAAGAGACAATTATAATGTTCAATATTTTGAAGCTGAAAATTATCGTTTGTTCCCACTATTTCTTCACTAACAGTATAATGTAGATGTACAGGCAATACCAGGCTCTGTGTCTTCAGAGAAATGAAGGGTGGTCACAGCCATTCATTTAATTCATACAACAAATGTTGATTGAGCACCTGTGATGTACTAGGCACAGTACTAGGCAAATCTCGGCCTTCGTGAAGCTTACATTCTAGTGGGGAAGTCAGAACACAAACAAGATAAAGATGTAAACTGCATAGGCTGTTAGATGCTGCTACATGCCAAGGAGAAAATTAAAGCACGGGAACAGTTGAGAAAATCGTCGTAATTTTAGAAACAGTGACCAAGGAAGGCCTCATGAGGACGGTGACATTCAAGCAAAATGTAGGTGAGAAAGTCAATTGTTTGAATATTAGCAGGGACAACACTTCAAGCAAAGGAACAACAAGTGCAAACATTCAGAGGTGGGAAGAGACTTCTTCAGGCAAGACTGAGAAATGTCTCATGACTTCTTCAGGCAAGACTGAGAAATGTCTCATGACTAAAAATAAGTATGTCCCAAAATAGCAAATAACCTCAAACAATTATACACTCGCACACGCAAAAAAAATTCTATGTATAATTTATTTGGGGAGGTTAACTAGTATTAATACCACCACACACACACACACACACACACACATAAATACTCATCTGAAAACTGTAAAAATGTATTTGATTTTCATCCAGGAGGCAATGAAGAGCTCTATGCATACCAAATGGTGAAATTCATTAAAGTGAAAACAAACAATATGACTTGTATTTCTGTCCTCATTAAAATGGCACTTTGCAATTCAAGACATTATTACTAAGCTACATCTTCTGAGGCTTTGTGAGTCTTCAATATATCTTTGTACAGACAGCCCTGTGGGATTTCCGTTTCCAGCAATATGTCCTAAGTGTGCAGAGTAACAATAGCACGGAACACCAAAAAAATGCTGGATAACCCATTTTAAAAAAATCTTTAAAGCACAGTTGAGCTAGCAGTCAAGAAAACAATTTGAGCCCAGAATGAGAAAGCAATTCCACAGGGCTAAGCTAGCCATGGAGACAGCATTTGCCCTGGGATATCTAATAATTCTTGCTAGCCTAGAGCCAGAATTTTAACAGCAACGTGAGAACAGCAAACTGGAGTAACAGCTTGGGGGCAGATGTGAGACCCCACAGAAAGTTAAGATTGCGGAGGGGTGACATGTCAGTGAGTGAATCAGAAAATCCAATCCCACAGAGACTCATCTGTCTTGGCCTTGATTGTAGGTCTAATGGCAAAAAAAGATAAAAGAAAAATGATTCTCCTCTGAAAATCTTTAATTATAATACTATAATCACCCTTCAAGTCTGGTCAAAAACTCCAACCTAAAACTTGTTTAGAAGTGATCCCAGATTGTTATACCCTTTCAACTTCTGTAAGAAGCAAGAAGCTTCATCTCTCAAGGAGAAATCTACCTTCAATTGCAAATCTCAAAGAATTCTCACATGATAAAGCTCAAGGGGATGTGAGCTTACAATCAAAACTCAGCCAACATACAAAAAGAACCATGGTGAACAAGAGTCTGGGGGAATAGCAAACTGCAGGATCAGACCTGCAAAGACTGTAGTTATTGGCTGTATCAGAAACAGAATCCAAATTAAGCATATTTAATATGTTTACAGAAATAAAAAGGGGAATTGAAAGTTTGATAACGAAGCAACTATAATTAAAATCAATCAAGCAATTTGAAAATCAAGCAACAAGAGCATCTAAAAACAAAAAATACAGTAGTTGAAATTAAAAGTTCGATGAATCAGTTAAACAGTAGTTTAGAAGATAGGGGTAGAATTTCTGAACTAGAAAATATTTCTGAAGAAATTTCTCAGAATATATTACTGAGATTCAATGAGATATAAAATACATTGACAGAAAGATTAAAGAGAAGATTGAGACGACCTAATCGATGTCCAATCAGATTTCAAGACAGACAGGACAGAAAAAAGAGTGGAGAGGTAATATTAAACGAAATAACAGCTGTGAATTTTTCAGAAATGATCAAAGAATCCAATCCAAAGAGATTGGTAGCCCTAGGAATTACAAATAGGATAAATAAAAAGTAGTCCACACCTAGACTTTTGAAGTACCAAACACCAAAGACAAGGAAAGGATATTTAAAGCAGTCACAGAGCAAAGAGAAATTTCCTACAAAGCACTGAGAGCTGACTTCTCATCATCAAAAATGTAAGCCAGCACACAACGGGGAAAACATGGTCCAAGAAAAAGAGAAAGTAAGAGAAGCATCATCCAGAATTGTACAGACAACAAAACCGTATTTCAATAATAAGGGTCAAATAAAGGCATACTTAGAAAAACAAAAACTAAGAACGTATAAAACACATAGACCTTTAACAAAGGAATTTCTAAATCTATAGAATGTTCCTCAGGAAGAAAAATGATGCCAGAAAATTCTGAGAAGCAAGAATGAACGGTAAGCAAAGGAAAAGTTAACCTGATAGATAAATCCCAACAGATATCAACATAGAACAATAAAAATGGGTCTCAATTAGAGGGGAAGAGTGTCAAAAAAAAAAAAAAGGAAACGAATTAAAATCCTGAATAACAACAGTGCATGAAGTGGAATGATGGTAATGGGTAACGTGATCTAAGAGGCCCGGCATTGTTCTGAAGGAGGCAAATGTTGATTAACTTTAAACCATGTCAGTGAAATATTCATGTTACCATTTCTAAGAAAGTCACTAAAACATAAGAAAATGGAGTGTATAATTTCAAACTAGTACACAGGCAGGCAGGCAGGAGGGAGAAATGAGGCAAAGAAAATCAATTTAAAATAAGGAAGAAATGGAGTAAAAACATAAAACAGGAAATATGGGGCATAGAGAAAGTACAAAATATGATTTTTGACATAAATCCAAATATGTCGGTAATTCCATTAAATGAAAATGGATTAAATTTTCTCTCCAAAGATTGTTAGAATTTTTAAACACAATCTAGCTATATGTCAATTACAAGAGACATACCTAAAACATACGAACATAGAAAGTTTGAAAGAAAAAGGATGGTAAAAAATTTTTGAAAATAAAGCTGGTTTAGCTATACTGCTATCAGAAATAACTGACTGTTTCCAAAAAGAATAAGAGGCTAAATTCATAGGGAATATATAACAATATAAATTTATAAATTAGTGTTTAACCCTGTAAAGCAAAAAGTGACAGAACAACAATGAGAAAGAAATAAATCCACCACAATAGTGAGGATTTTAACCAAGCTTTGTCAGTGTTTGATAAACTAGTCAAATAAATTTCAATAAGGATAAATTGATAAAATTTATTTTTAAATAAATTGACAAAATTGTTCTCATAGACATGTATAAAATAATAGTAGATTGGGCAAAAGATTGCAGAATGTTCGTAAAACAAAGAAATATATAACCATGAAAAAGTAATTATACTCACATGTGTCAAAAGGGATGAATCTAAAGAAGAAGAAAAAAAAAATCATAACACAGAGCCCAAAGAAAGCAAATTCCAGGAGAATAGACATAATATGATACAATGTATGTAAAGTTCAGAAATGAACAAACAAAACAACCTATTTAGAGGCATAAACATGTGTGGTAAAATAAAAGAAAACAAGAATAGCATGTTCAACACAAAATTCAGCAGAGTGGCTCACTGTGGGTGGGACAGACGTTTTCACCGGGGAACTTGAGGGACTTCAATGGAACTGGTAAGGTTCTTTTTTAAAAATGATGATCCATCTCCAAATATCCATTCTTTTTTATTATTGTTGTTGCTGTGTTTGCACATTATATGTACATTTTTAAGTCTAATATACATTACATTAAGACAAAAAACACGTGCACGTGTAGTCTAGTGGAAAAACTGTACTGACAAGCATAAAGTGACTTTCTGCAAGCTACAAATGAGTCTATAGGACAGTCTCACATCCAAATCACTAATTTTCCAGGCTGTACACAAATCGGCCTCATCCTACAGAGGATTCTTCTTATCACATTAGGCCTGCATAAAATGGGGTCATTTTTGAAAGAGTTTTGCTGATAAAATGTCAGGATCAAGAATCTAATTATTTTAAATGATTTTAAAATATTTCTCAAATTTGGGACAGGATATATTTCATGAATTTTACAAGCAATTCTTACACCAGGCCAGCCTTTGTCCCTATGCTACAACACGCATCTAGCAGAAGGAACAGAAATAGAAACCCCATTGAGAAACCAGATTATGCAAACGTAGACAACTTCAAGACTTCCAGAAAAGAATTCCTGAAAGAAGAGAAGTTGGGAGATGTTTGAAGAGCATTAGAACTACAACTGATCTGAGTCACTGAGGGCAGAATAAACCTCAGAGTATGAGCTGGAACTTGACTGGGGGAAAGGGGAGGAGGAAATAATTATTAATATGTGTAAGAATGTTCCAGTTTAAAAAACATTTTGATCCTCAGGCCTCTGCAAAATCAGTATATATTTAGTGTTATTTTACAGAAAAGAGAATTTGTATTAAAATATATCGAAATTTTTTTTAAAGCTGGTCAATAAAACATTTATCCTTCGATGTTTATCGGCACTAACACAATTAAGAGTCACTGAACCACAAAAGGCTGGATTTCGAGCATCAAACATTTAGTATCCTATTGTTATGCGCACATTTTTTTGCCCTAATTTCTAAATGTAGTTGATAAATTTACTTTAATTATCTGTGTTCTCCTGTCTGTTATTCTCAGCCCCACACTACTCCGCAGTGTGAAATTGATAATGAGAAGAAAGATGATAAAACATGTGGGAACTGAGGCTGAAATCAAATGCAAGACGTTGAACTATTTTTGCAAATAAAATAATATAAACTTTTAGAGAATTTGGGTTTATTTTACGTTGAAGATATTTTAAAAATTCATTTCTGCTCATGCTGGAATAAAAACATAGAATGAAATCAAGATAAGAGAGTCAAAGCTGAACCAACAAGTGTTGCAATTCTATGAGTGAATAAATAAAACACCTTGCTGCCCCTACCTGGTATACCACAGCAGATTATGCCTAGAATGGCCTGAAAAGATGTGCCCTTTCACAAAAATTCAAAACAAAATCTTCTATGCTACTTAACCCAAATATAAGCATCATTTTTACACCTAGTTCATGATTTCTCATTGGGCACAATTTTTTCAGTTTTTGTTTAAATCCAGATCTTACACATGGATGAGCGAAGACTGGATTCTACCCCTGATGCACATGAGAAAAAACTCTCTTAGAAGAAGAGAGAGAGTTAATATAAATTTATGCTGAGGTCCTTCAGAGTCTGCAACCATAAATAATTCCAAATATGTGTGTGGCAGGATCATTTTGTTAATATAACGTATCTTCCCAAGTGTATTCCCCCATTTGAGCTTCAGACTGCCCCATACCCCACATACTTCCAAGCAGTTAGGCTACTTCTGCCTGACTGTCTTAGTCCTTCCAGACTGCTATAACAGAATACCATAGATTGAAGGGCTTATAAACAGCAGAAATCTATTTTTAACAGCTCTGACAGCTGGCAAGACCAAGATCAAGGCACCAGCAGATTCGGTGTCTGGGGAGAGCCTACTTCCTGGTTCATAGATGGCTGTCTTCTCACTGTAATCTCTCATGATGGAAGGGAAGAGGGAGTTCTCGGGGGTCTCTTTTATAAGGGCACTAATCCCATTTGTGGGAGCTCCACCCTCATGACCTAATCACTTCCCAAAGGCCCCATTCCTAATGCCATCACATTGGGGGTGAGGATTTCAACACATGGATTTGGGGGCACATAAACATTCAGTCTCTTGCAATGACTGTCTCAGAAGAGAAGTATGCCAAAGCAAAAAGTCTGAATAAATCTCTTTAGCTTTGACTTCCAAAAGGAAAATGAAGAGAATGTGGGACTTTGGCCAAACATTAGGGAAAAAGTGAGAATTAGAGAGAGTAGGACTTACATTTGAGTCTCTACAACGTTTTCTCAGGCTGGGAAGGGAATTGGGAGAAAGCAACAGAAAGAGAGGTGATGGAAATGAGTATATTGGAGAGAAATCAAAACAACAATGAGATATCGCCTCATGCCAGTCAGAATGGCTACAATTAACAAGACAGGAAATAACAAGTGTTGGAGAGGATGTGGAGGAAAGGGAGCTCCATACATTGCTGGTGCAAACCGGTGAAGCCACTATGGAAAACGGTATGGAGATTCCTTAAAAAATTAAGAATAGAACTACCATACAATCCAGCTATTCCACTGCTGGGTATTTATCCAAAGAACACGAAAACACAAACATGTAAGATACATGCATCCTGGTGTTCATTGAGGCATTATTCACAATTGCCAAGACTTGGAAGCAACCTAGATGCCCATCAAGGAATGAATGGATAAAGAAGATGTGGTATATATACACAATGGAATACTACTCAGCCATAAAACAGATGAAATCCAGCCATTTGTGACAACATGGATGGACATTGAGGGTATTTGCTAAGTGAAATAAGTCAGAGGGAGAGAGTCAAATACCATATGATTTCACTCATAAATAGAACATGAAAACAACAATAAACAAACACATAGAGACAGAGATTGGATTGGTGGTTACCAGAGGGAAAGAGGGGAGAGAGGAGGGCAAAAGGGGTGATTAGGCACATGTGTGTGGTGATGGATTGTAATTAGTCTTTGGGTGGTGAACATGATGTAATCTACACAGAGATTGAAACATAATGATGTACACCCAAAATTTATATAATGTTATAAAGCAATGTTACCACAGGAACAAAAAAAAAAAGAAAGAAAGGCACGTTCAAGCAACTAGAAGTTGTGCAGGATGAGTTAATCATCATATTCATGCTTCCAGTCACTACTCAAGTGAGTGTGAATGTACAAATAACTGACCTTCTCACTGGCTTCCTGATGGGACTTCCCTCTGGTAACAGCCAGCACTTCTTCAGAAGATCACTGGCAGGAGTAACAGCCTCCATGTCCTGAGAATTTGCCCAGTTCCCGTCTAACTTATTCCATATGGACTAAATGCTAAATGTGTGCTTTGCTACATACCAGAACAGAGGAAATCAGAGAGACAGAAGGAGGGTGGTGTCCTAGACACATAGTGATCTGGTGCGGGGATGGTTATGGAAAGTGCCCTAAGATACTTGTCTGGTAGGAGCAGGGTCTAGAAAGAATAAGCTCCATTCTCCCCAGACTAGGATCCCTACCAACACTATTCTTCCTCGCCAACCACTTCCTACCCTCCTCCCCTCCCTGCCCTTGCTTACCTATACCAAGAAAAAATGTTATAACAACAAACACTTACCACGCCTTATAGTGTACAAAAGGCTTTCTCATACCTAACTTCATTCAACAATATCTGCGACATAGGTAAATCAAGTCCCATTGTTATTCCCAATTTACAGAGAGTAAAACTGAGGCTCTGAGAGGTTATGTAATGTATTCAAGAGCACACAGGCTCGAGAAGGTGGCTGAACTAGGACTCACCTGGTCTCAGTGTGCCCATTCTCGTGGTTCCATTATTCCTTCACTACTGCTTTGGCTCTGCTCCAGGGTAGTGCAGGCTGTCCCCAATGGTTTAAGAGGCACTGAAAGGCCTTCTCTCCCAAAATTTTTCTCCCCAGACCTTCTTCAGTTCCAGAATGCCCTGCCTTAGAGACATTCCTCTAAGTTAGGCAAAGTCTCCAGCAGACCCTTGGTAAAATGAGACCGTGCATTCATCCATTTATTCACCCAGGCTTCCCTTAACTGAGACTTCTATGGGACAGGACTGTTGCTTAAGAAAGTTAAATGAAAGGACAGGTAAAGTGACTAGTATGGAGAGAGGCTCAATAGATATTTGGGGTTTTTTTCTAATTAAAAAAAAATTTCAGGAGCCAACCCTGATGGCCTAGTGGTTAAAGTTCAGCATGCTCTGCTTCGGCGGCCTGGGTTTGGTTCCCAGAACCACACCACGCGTCTGTCAGTAGCCATGCTGAGGCAGTGTCCCACATAGAAGAACTAGAAGGACCTACAACTAGAATATACAATGATGTATTAGGGCTTTGGGGAGGGAAAAAAAGAGAGAAGAAAATTAGCAACAGTTGTTAGCTCAGAGCGAATCTTTCCCAGCAAAACACAAAATCAGGGACTTTTTGACCTCATGACATAATCTCTTTGCTTTTCAAAAACATGAATAAATAAACAACATAGTCATGAATAATATAACTTCTTGTAATGTCAATGATAAAACAAAATCTCAGAAAATTTTTTTTATTCTCAACGAAACTGAGTCTTTCCAAACATAATGAGCAGCTGCAATCAGTATCCTAATGGAAAACTGGTTACCTTAATTCTGCTATCAGTAGTAACATACTAAAAATTATTTTCAGTGAAATTACTGAATTTATAAGGTCCCCTAGCTCTGAGGCATATAAGCATAAAGAATAATACACCCTGGGAATATGTAAAAACCTGGATTAATATTGAATGAACAGCAAAGGATAAACAGGATTTTCCGCTCTGCTCCCACTGAAGACAAACACAGTCAGCCGTGAAGTGGGCATAAATCAAACCGATGAATGCATGCATTGGTTACTGCAATACCAACAGGGCTTTCAAAATGTCAAAAGAAAAGTATACTTTAATAAAAATACATAAAAACTGTGCTGAAAAATTAATGTAGCACGCTGTGTGCAAATAAACCCCTACATGAATAAAAAGTTGAGACTAACTTCATGCATCAGTAAACTTTAGTTGACGAATCACTAGTGACAATTTCTCTCCCCTTTTCAAATACAATTAGAGGTCTTTGGGGGATGATCAATGCATAAAAAATTTTAACTCACACGACTCAGATGTGCAGAAAAAATGTTTTGTTGTTGTTGTTTATAGTTTTCCACATGTGCCCCCACCCTCTGGTTAGAGGGAAGATTTTTAAATGAATTTCTAACCCACTTTAAACCTAGTCTGATTTGATAACTTACATGGACCCTGCAGGCAATATTCTCCCTAGGAGTGGGGGGGGGAACTCAGTCTCTTAGATTTCCGCTGCCTCCCCCTACTTGTCTCTCAAAGAAGGCAGTTGGGTGTATGGGTGGGGAGAGAAGGAGAGGAGTGTGAAATGCCGAGACAGTGACCTTGAGCACAATGTTCAGGTCTCCAGGATGTTGTCTTATCCATCTGGGTGCTGCCTGTCTTGGCACTCATGGCTGGAGTCTGTAACTGGTCTCTTTCTTCCGCATTTGGTCACAGCCCAGTTCACTCTGACCAATTCGGTCTCATCTTGGCAACTACTGGCTCCAAAACTCTGAGGTTTTGCCAGCCTCGCTGTTAAGACTTCCCTGAGCCTTGGCAGACCCCGAGCTGACTCCGAGGCTCAGCACCCAATCCCCTTGAGAAATAACAGTGGCTCAGGAACGGTAACCCTTGGGGCCTCCGGCTCCCTGACAACACTGCACGACCAAAGGAATGAAGGCCTGTTTGTGCAGGAAAAGCTGGAGCAGGTCTCTCTTCGCAGAGCCCAAAAGGGAGTTGGGGCCTACAGCCTCCTCCCTTTACCTCTGTCACTACCTGCATCCCGGATCTAACCCCACAGTCCAGAGAGGGAGCGTGGAGGCACACATCCAACCATGTGCTCTTTCCTTCTCTTCCTCTCTGGCCCCTTCCCATTATCCTCCTCCAGGTTTTGGAAGAGGTGGGCTTTGCTTTTCCTTCTCCTGCATACTATCTCTATCAGGCACACGGCTTTGCTGTCATGGATGCAAGGGTAACTTCTCTGCTACGGGATCCTCTGGGTTTAGTACCTGATGTGTTAGAGGAGAAAAATAAAGGGATTTGGAAAAACATCTCTCAGGATCATAACCTGGCTTATAGTGCTTTTATTTTGCTTTAACCCTGTTTTTCATGTCAGAAATTATGTATCATTCTGTTTTTCTCTTCATCATTTTTGTGTGTGTGTGTGAGGAAGATTAGCCCTGAGCTAACATCTGTTGCCAATCCTCCTCTTTTTGCTGAGGAAGATTGGCCCTGGGCTAACATCCGTGCCCATCTTGCCCTACTTTATATGGGATGCCGCCACAGCATGGCTTGACAAGCGGTGCATAGGTCCACGCCCCAGATCCAAATCTGCGAACCCTGACGAAGAGGAGGACCAGAACTTAACCACTACGCCACCGGGCCAGCCCCCCTCTCTTCATCATTTTTTATGATAAATTCTCTTCCCGTGTCAGGCAGATGGCTGTCTCAGGTTGACTGGGGCAAAAGTCATGGACTTAAAAGATAAAGACAGGTTAGTAATTTCCAAAATTTTTTCACTCACCTCCACGCCCATATATGCATGGTCGGCTGTTCCCAGATGTAAACATTACATGTTTAAATCAACGTGGATGGATGTGTAAAGATATCATTTCATATAAACATTCTGCAACATAGCATTTAGTGAAACACGTTTCTTTTTGATGTTTTTTCCTAACATATGACGTCTTCTGGAGATTATTTTGGTGACCATCATTTCTGTGGCATTACCATGAAGAAAGACAAGTTCCTAACTTTATGATAAATGTGATAAACCTGTGTGTTGACAAACACTTGTTTTACAGATGATTGGAGTAAATGGGAATATTTATCCTGATAAAGGAAATGTTGGGGGTGGGAAGAGTGCGCATGGGGGAGCAACATAGCTACCTTCAAATGCATAAGCGGTTTAGAAGTGGAAACCAAGTTTGTTCCATATGACTCCAAGGGGCAAAATTAAGATTAAGGAAAAAGCAAATGGGAAATACAGTTTGGTTTAGCTTTCTAATAATACAGGCTGTCTCAATATGGAGTGGGTTGATGCCTCGAGATTCAATTATTACACCATAACTGGGATTATTCAATCTGGGCCAGGTGACCATTTAGCAAGGATGTTGTGTCAACTGTTTAAGGACGTTAAGTTTGTTTCCAACACCCGAGCTTCTATACTTATTAGAGTCTTCAAAGCTGAGGGCCACGGAAGTTAAAGTCATTGATAAAAGATAAAGGACCATAGGAACATAAATGGTGCTGGCAGGAAAACTGGCCATGATCATTCTTTGATGATAATCCCTGAGCCATTAAATAGGAAAAAGTCCAAATTACCTATTTACCATAGAATCAGAGTTTAAATTACAGATTATGACACAATTGGTGAAAGTAAGGTCGTAGAAAAGAAACCAGAAAGTTTTGGCAAAGGATACTTCAAAGAATTAGAAGAAATTGAAGACCACTGATTTCCTGGCTTGGTGAAACAAGAGAGAAAACCATCATTAATGGGAATTCTATAAATAGGGAAAGGAAAGGCGTAAAGTTTAAAGCTAAAATGCTGTTGTTGTGGGGGTTAAACTTCAGATGATGCCATTTTTGGAGATTTAAATTATTTTAGTGAGTCTCAACCAACCTCAGATTATATCTTTATTGATTCTTTCCTTTCCTTCTTTAGCATTCTGCCAAGAATGATAACAGTAGACAGGACAGATGGGTAGCTGATAACTGTTAACATGTAGCTAACTAATAACAGGAAGACAGGAGTTGGAAAGAAGTGTGGAAGGAGAGGACAGTTTGAAGGTGCAGATAGCAGGCTGCATGACTGGTGATCCTTGTCGTAATGTCGTGACTCACAAGCCCACATTTGTCCGGGAGAGGGCAGGGAAAGGGATAGAGTCAAACGGGCCAGAAGCGGGTCTCCAGTGCCTGGAAGGTCACCAGGATTGTCCAGTGCAGGATAAAGCAGAGATGTCTCTGGGAGCAGAAGTCAGGAGAAAGGAAGTACATAGGCAATGAGTGTGTACGAGGTGCCAGCCACTGGGATAAGCACTTTGTATACTGTTAACTCATTAATTCTTCACTTCTACCCTAATAGGAAAGTATTCATATTCTCTTTTCATAATTGATGAAGATGGAACTGAGGTCCAAAAAGATTACACATCCCAGGTCACACAGCCAATAACTGGTTGCAGGGATTTTAAATCCCAAAGCTCACGGTCTTTCCACTACATCATAGTAGCAAAAGGTGCTCAGACATGAGCAGATAAAGACACGTGACAAGTGATGCCAGAAACAGGAGCCAGGTGCCAAAAATAAATCAAGCAGAAAGGGATAGAAACAATGAGGCAAACAGGGGGAGGTGGGTGGGGAGTGTGTTGCGAGGGCTGGGCATCTAAGATTCCCAGCCAGACGGTGCATTTGAACTAAGCCAGAAATCCTATCGAAAGACATCCAACACGGAAGAGGGTGGGGGCGTTCTTAAAAAAGAACCCCAGACACAATGCTCCTAAACATTTGGGTACTCTGACTGTAATCTTGTCTTCTACTCTTCCTTCTTCTTTATTACGGGTTTCCGTCTCCCAAGCTGAGGGGAAGAGGGAACTGTTGGACTTCCCATGTCATTCTTCATTCTTCTGTCATCTACTCTACAACCCACAGTCATGAGCCATCCAAGGTCTACCTGCATCGAGACGTGAAAACTGACATGAAAAGACTCAAGAGGGGCGTTAGAAAGAAGTCACCACGCTGTTGTTCGTTCTCAAATCTGGGGGGATTTATTTTTCCATAGAATCCATGAATTTCCTCACCATGAGTGATCCACAAGTCAACAGTGTCCTCTGAACAAGAATAAAGAAAGAAGACAAAACGAGCAAGAGGGGTAAGCCTGCCATCTTGTAGACTGCAGCACGCGTGCTCAGGTTTAGTCATTTTACCAACTGGCAGCCATTTTTGCATTTGGACAACAGCCCCACTTTAGGAATTTTCCAAGCGAAAGCATTAAAAAAAAGTCTTAAAACTAAACAAGTCAAAGGATACTATGTAAGATGCTCGTAAAGAATACAGTAATTACCACAAATATACTATAATTATGTTCTCAGAGATAGGTCTATTCAAAGAAGTCATTCATATATGTGATTATGCATGACAGCTAAATGAAGTAGGCATTAGCAAGGTTTATCAGTATGCAAATGCTATTTCTACCAGGCCATTTGGATGTAATTTATCATATGGAATTAAACATCTCAAAGGAAACAGACTTCTCTGATTTCCCTAACACACAGCAAACATCTCTATTTCCATACATGTGAAATAATCTCTTCATTTATTGCAATACATTGCTCCCAATAATCAGACTCATTTTCTTTGGATTTTGTTTTTAAGGGTGAAATTTTTTATAGTCACTATACCTTATTACAATCTAGGTAAAACTCATTTAAAAGATTTGTGTTACTGGGAGAGTGATGTCACCCATTAGACACCGCTTTGCTTGTCCAGGGAGTTAAAATACAGTATATTCTCAGACATGCAATGAACATGCTCCTTGCCCTTTTCAAGGCCAAACTAACTCCTGTGAAAACATGCAGGTGCACAAGTATATACAAATACACACACACACACACACACACACGCACACACATTCTCTCTGTCTCTCTCAGGAAATCCGGAGTATCTTTTACTAGCTATCCATTATAATTTAATGGCATACGATTGAAATATAAAGCTGGCATTGTATAATTCCTCTTACAGACATCATTCTAAGCTTCAGGATGTGGGCCCTGTGGCATATTTCTGCAGATTTTACCTCTGCTGGCTTTTCACAAATGGCTCCATCAGAGCATAACGTGCGACTTCCATAACTGAATGTTATTTACATCAGGATGGAAAGGGGCTGTGTAACCAATACAGTGCTTGAAGTTCATGATTTAGCACTACTGACTAAAGAAAAATCTCTGTTTTTCAGGAAAATCATTTCCCGGTTTGTCCTGCATTTGGTTAGTAATCTCACTCGGGGTGGGCAGAGCCAGAGAGCGTCCAGTGTTTCTGAACACACTCAGCACTTCAAAGCAAGAGGAAGACAGAAGACTGGACCTGGGGCCTTGGCAGCCTCCGCATCTGGCTCCCACCGAAAGGCAGGGGCCGTGCTGTATGTGCTCCCTGCGTGAGACCCTCGAGGCATGGAAATGGGGATGACTGCACAGCTCCAGGAACAGGGGAATGGAATCTTTGAAGAAGTATGGCCTCATATAGTGACAGCTTCTAAACGAGCACAAAAGAAAATTTCATATCCAGGTCATAGATCCCACCCTCAGATTCTCAGGCTCAATCTGAAGAGCATACAGGGCCTCACAAAAGGAAAGCTAATTAAAAAAAAAAAGAAAGAAAACGTGAAGAATCTTAAAGGAACAGCTCCCTCAAGCTGACAGGGGGCCTGGCACCTTCTAGAGGAAACCCAATTTGCCCAGAATTTGGGGTATTACTTACAGACAGACACTGCAGCTGCTTAGTATCCATTAATATGCCATAGCAGATTGAATAGTGTTGGTTTGCTTCAGAAACTCACGAGAGCAGCTTCCTTTGTGTTATCCACTATGCCTATCTCTGTCTGCCTCTCAGTTTAATTCAACGAGTGTTTGTGCAACACCTTCTATGTCCATGTCTCTGTGCTAGACATTATGAGAACACCCCAGAGAAATAAAATCTACTCTCTCACTTAAAGAGTAGATGGCCTGTTGAGAGAGACAATTCTATAAAGAATTTGTCTAATACAGTCTAGTAAGGGAGTGGTATATTTTTATAAATATAAAATTTTTATATTGATTGCTTGGGAAAGGCAATAGACTTAAAGAACATCAGATTCTTGGCTTCACCACAACTCAATCTCTGATGTGTTATTTAGGAAAAGTCACTAATATCTCTGGATTCTGTTTCTTTTTCTCTAAGATGAGAATGATCATGCCCAAATTCCCCTTCTGACAGTTGTCTTTGGGATCAAATGAAGTGTGTTGACAGAGCCTTTAGAGACTGGACAGTGATCCACAAGTCTAATAGCTACTAAGAGCTAATATTAATTAAGTTGTCTGTGACAAGCACTGTGTTAAGTAATTTAAATATTTTCTGGGTTTTTGTGTGTGTGTGTGTGTGTGTGTGTGTGTGTGTGTGAGGAAGATTAGCCCTGAGCTAACATCTATTGTCAATCCTTCTCATTTTTGCTGAGGAAGATTGGCCCTGGGCTAACATCCATGCCCATCTTCCTCTACTTTATATGGGATGCCACCACAGCATGGCTTGATGAGTGGCATGTGGGTCCACGCCTGGGATCTGAACCTGCAAACCCCGGATCACCGAAACTGAGTGCACGAACTTAACCACTATGCCACCCGGCTGGCCCCAAATATTTTCTGTTTTCATCCTCATAACAACCCTAGAAGGTTCAGGAACATGCCTGAGATCACAGACTGACTCCTAACCACACTGTCATACTGTCTATCCTCAATTTTTTCATCAGTAAAATAAAAATGGCCTCGATGAAATTTTCTTTTTTTTTTTGAATTGTGGTAACATATACACGAGATCTACTCTCACCAAATTTTTAAGTGCACAATACAGTATTGCTCACTATAGACACAATATTGTACAGCAGATCTCTAGAACTTATTCCTCTTTCCTAACTGAAATTTTATACCCATTGAGCTGCAACTTCCCATTTCCCCCTTCCCCAGATCCTGGCAAGCACCATTCTACTTTCTGTTTCTATGATTTTATTTTAGAGACCTCATATAAATGGAATCATGCAGGATTTGTCCTGTGACTGGCTTATTTCACTCAGCATAATATCCTCCAGGTTTGTCCATGTTGTTGCATGTGGCAGAATTTCCTTCTTTTTTAAGACTGAATAATATTTCATTGTATGTATATAGCACATTTTCAGTGACATTTCTTAGACCAAACAATACTAAATGCTACAATAGAGGTATAAACTGCTTCAGTAGCACAGAGAAGTTGTTAATCCCTACTAGTCAGAAATTTGTTGATGTGGCATAAACCCCAACTCATTACCCAACTTTTGGTGTGCCTGCTTCCTCAGATCATCCTTTTGCTTTTGTGTGTGTGTGTGTGTGTGTGTGTGTGTGTGTGTGAGGAAGACTAGCCCTGAGCTAACATCCGATGCCAATCCTCCTCTTTTTGCTGAGAAAGATTGGCCCTGGGCTAACATCCATGCCCATCTTCCTCTACTTTATACGGGACACTGCCATAGCATGGCTCAATAAGCAGTGCATTGGTCCATGCCTGGGATCCAAACCTGCGAACCCCAAGTCTCTGAAGCAGGGTGCGTGAACCCAACCACTATGCCACCGGGCCGGCCCCATCCTTTTGCATTTTTATTAACACTCTTAGTCCTATTGGCAACTTAGGCTTATTCATTTTTTCATCTTCCCAAGACTCTTACAAATGTTTGTAGAAATGACTGGATGGATGAGTGGATAGATGGATCTTATCTGATAATCTGGGCCAATTTTGGTCTTAATTATCTTTCTTCTTCTGATCACCTCTGATCACCTTCCCAACCTTCTGGACCAGGTCAAGTCCCCTTGCTACATATCCCCGTAATTTCCTGTACATTATTGTGATTGCCTATGGATGTCTGCCTTCCCCACTAGATTTTAAGTTTACTGAGATAAACACCATCTGTCTTATTTACCACTGTAGCTCCAACGCCTAGCTCATAGCAGGTGATCATTAAATATTTAAGAAACAATGAACGACTGAATGAATTTTCTAAACCCTCTATTTTTAAGTGACCTAGATTTTGGCTATGCAAAAATAAATTTTGCTCCTGAAAAACCTTACTGACCTGGTATTGCTGCTCTATTTAAGATAAAACACTCAGTGTACTTGATTCAATATTTGTAAATATCAAAAGACTAGATATGCGTTATCCTTTTAAGATTATTTTCATAAGATAACAGACAGACATATACATACACAAACACAAACACACACACATATACACAAGGCTGGTAATAGAAAAGTTTCTAAAAACTGCCTCAGAGTTGAGTCCTAAAGATGAATCATATTTACTCCAACCATCTACAGATTTTATTTTAATATCTAGGTCCTAGGTACCCTGAGAAATACGACAAGAATATAAAGCATCAAAAAGAGTAAACAAAATTCAGTCTTGCTTACTAATGCAGGAGATAAGAAAGAGATATTCCAAAAGATTTTTTAAAATGTTAGTGTTTTCTGGTTACCCTTGAGTTAAACAGAATGAATCTGAACATACTTGAGTATCTCCCAAGCTCCATGCTTTTACTAGAGAAAGCCAAATAGCATTAAATATTTGAATTATACCATCAATTTCCCTTTGTCTCATTCCCTGCCTACTACATCATTCAAGGTCCAACTAGAAAAACAGAAGACGCTACAAGGTATTTGAAACACAAGGAGTTTCATGCAGAGAATTGGTTACATAAGTGTTGGAATTGCTGAGACGTAGAGAAGGAGTTGGTGGAGCAAACTCAGGGAGTAGCAACAGTGAGCTAAAGGGACAAAGGGAAGAGGAAGTGTTACTGGAGCCTGGTGGCCCAGGACACTTGATGGAAGCCAGAACCAGGCCGGAGACCCAACCACCACCGAAGAAGCCACCTATGGCAAAGACAGACCAGGAAACACTCCATCTTTTTTTTTCCCTCCTGTCTTCTAATCTGAGAAGCACCAATTGCAGGAGTCAGCTCCCCTGTGACAGAGAGAAGAGGAAGGAAAGGCCAAGGAACCAGTGTGAGGGCGCACAGGCCCAGCACCCGCACAGCATACTTTCCTACCAGTCTACTGGGGATCTGCCTACCCTTGCAGTTTCAGCGTCACTGAAGGAAATATCTGACTGTTTTGATAGCTGTTTTCTCATTGGATATTAATAAATTGACATCATTCTGATATGAAATGTTTAATTGTTGCTAAAAAACCTCTTCCAAAGCTGTTCTTAAGTTCTGTTATTTTATATTCATTTCACATTTAAAGTTTCTGTTTCAAAAGATAATACTAACCTGTATGTTATTATTATGTAAAAGACACACTATAAAAAATAACTATTCAGTGTGAAGGATTATTCATAATCACAGGTAAGAGCCAAGGAATTTGGCACTTCTTGCTGTTTTGCTTCTTCAAAGTGAGAAATGTGGGTAAAACTGAGATCTAAGGGAAGAATAAATAAAAGAGATGCATAATAAAAATCAAAAGGCTAGAATGTTAAAAAATTTTTCTGACAAATTTCTAATGTCAAATAGGAATCATTTGGGAAAACAAAATCTTTCTGAAAGCATGCCTAAGGTCACCGTTGTCAAAAAAGTCTTACAGGAATTTAAATCACTTGATTATTCAGAAAATATGTCATGGAATATATACCATGCACAAGACCTGCCCAGCTCACATTAAATATTCATTTTGATTGACTAGCTCAATCACTCCATTGTGAAGCCTTAACTTGCTCAGGCCCGTATTCCTTTGGTCCGTGACCTCATCAGACCGTACAAGCCAAAAAACTGCCAGGTGTAGTAGCCATCATTGTTTGGATGCAGCCTTTTGTACCAGTAATAAATCATGGTACAGGAAATTGATTCTAAAGCACCTGTGAGACAACCAGATGTGTTTTAGTGCTTTGTCCTTCTCCACTGCAGCTGATCCCTCCAATCTCAGGGGCCATTCTCCTGGCAAAACATCAGAGAGCATGTGTTGTCTTTAAAATCACCAGGAAGCTCCTTAGGCATGCCTAGACAAGCTCAGGCTTGTGAGGTGGGTGAAATTCAGAATTCTAAACCACTAGTGCCCATTAAGGGTCCTCTGGCAATTTTCGTATGATTAAGATGGCCAAACAGCAACTGGGGAAATTACATTCTTCCTCCCTCTACCGCCCCCGGCGGTTTTAAATGCATTAGATCTTTTCTGCTTTTCCTGCTTTAAAAAGGTAAATTAAGTAGTGCAGTTGTGCACCACTAACCAGCTACTATATCCCTTCCCCGGAGGGCACAGTTGAGGGGAAAGAGTCTCATTAATTCAGCACAATCCTTAGACATTATCTGGTCCTAATTTCAACAAACCAAGGAGCAAGGTCTACCTCCTCAGGAATATCCAGCCCACTTCCCTCAGAAATTCTGAATACTTAGATGAGGTCAGGGACAAATCAATTTTTTTTCTAAAATGCTCCAATAATACAGTCTCATTATTTAATAAACTTTTAAACAGAAGCAAAGGTGAGAAATGGACACCATGGAATGGGAAAGTACTCAAGTATAGTGAAATGTCAACCTAGAGACCGGTTTTAAAATGCCAATCAGGCCAGATGAGGAAGAAAAAATAGAATTGGGAGGCAGAATGAAATTTTTTACCCTAGAAGTCTTTATTTCTATAGTTTTAGAATAATCCCTAAAAATTTCAACAAAATTGCTCCCATTTTCCTACTTTGGAAAAAAGACAAAATTTGTACTTACTTCGTGGTTGCTGTTTGGTATCTTAATTGTGGTATCAAGCAACATTTTATTGCTTGAAACTGGGGTACTTTCAAGAGAGTCAAAAAGCAGGGTATAAAATTGAGAAAATCTCAGATCTTATACCTTTTCATTTCTTACGCTACATGAAATGTCACTGACCAACAATACTTTGCCCTAACTTTTCAATTAGAAATGTTCCAAACTGCCTTGTCATACATCCTTTCCTAATTTAAGCATCACCTCCAACATTTCCCGACTTAGTTATAGACAACATATGTATAACTATGTTCTTATACACATACATATTTTTAAATATTGTGATGATGCTGTCCTTTACATAAATCAAGCCATAGCACAATTTAGACTTATTTTTAATTGTTTGAAAGCTAAATGTATATTTATTGAAGGTTGCACTTCTCCTTAGGATATGGAAAGCCACAAGACAACATCACTCTCATCCTAAAACATAAAAAAGCTGAGTAATCGACAAGATTGTAACTTTTCCTAAGCCCATCAGATAGTTGAGGTTGAAAGGCACAGGGAAACAAATTGCAAAGTGAAAAATGGCTCCTGCTTCTAGCCAAGAAGGAGTAGCAGGATCCAGATTTACTCTCCCACCTGGAACAACTAAAACTACTGACAAAATACATGAAACAATGGTTTTCAGACATTGTACAATAGACAGCACAGGAGAGAGACCCAGGAGGAAAGGAAAACAAGCAGTGTGAACCCTATAATTTCTCCAGCTGCTGCCTGGAGAGAGTTTCCAGGCCACAGCGCAGATAGATAGAACCCAAGTGGAGCCCAGCCTTCTCCCAGAGTTGAGGAGACGAAGTTGGGAAAGCCTAAGGGGCTAGAGTTCACAGGGCAGAGTCCAGATAGCAGAGAGTTGCCCAGAGATGGAGTTCCAGAAATCTGCAGAAGGACCACTTGGTCTTCAGCTGAGCATCAATCAGTGCATTCATGTGAGGAAACAACTGAAGGCCAAGAAAGAAGCACCCAGAAGAACTGGAGGGACAAATGCCTGGACTCACTCTTAGTGTGAGGAGCACTTCGTCTTCCCACCAGCCGATGTAGGATACAGGGTACAGTTCTCTGCGGGATATTGCCTCCACAGCATGACAAAATTACCACTAGACTAACGAGTGTTCTGGTCTAGCCTAACAAAACTTAAAAGCAAGTCTAGAAAGAACCAAACTGTTTCCAGGTAACTTAATGGCATCTCAGAATAATTTTCAAGAATATTTATAGGAATAATAAAAGATCCAACACCCAAAAAGTATTATTCATAATTTCTGGCATTCAATTAAAAATTACCCATCAGGCAGAGAGGCAAGAAAATATGACCCATAATAAAGAGAAAAGTAATCAATAGAAACAGAAATGGATATGACACAAATGAAAAAATTAGTAGATGTGGATGTCAAAATAGTTATAACTATATTCAGCATGTTTCAGAAGATTGAGGAAAATTTTTGTATGTTAAGTAAACATAAAAGACATAAAACAATGAACTGAACTTCTAGTGAAGAAAACTACAATTTCTGAGATGAAAAATACACTGACTGCAATTAACAGCAAATAAGACACTGAAGAAAAGATTAGAGAACTTGAAGATATAGCAATAGAAACTCTACCAAATAAAACACAGAGAGAGAAAAGACTAAAAAATTAAATAAAGAATGAACAGGACATCTGTGGTCTATGGGGCAACTTCAAGCACTCTAAAATATGTGTATAATTGGAATCTCAAAGGAGTGGAAATAGAGGGGTGGAAAGAAAAATATTTGAAGAAATAATGGCTAAAAATTTTCAAATTTGATAAAAATTAAAAACCAAAGACAAAAAACATGAAGAAAACCCATTAACTGGTCTTATAGGAGCTGTTATTGTTGGTATCCTGTGGTCTCCCACTTCTGCTTAAGGGAAGACAAAACTCTTTTGCCTGATTTTCACAAACTTAATAAAACTAGACCCTGATCCTTCATCAACAAAATACTGTTACTGAAGTCACTACTATTTCCTGTGTGGACATCAGGCCTACATTTACCTGACACACACACACTAATCCAAACTCTCTAGCATGAGTGATGATAAAAGTTGCTTCCCCCTCGACTTCCTGCTGGCCAGTCTAGGTATATGCAATAGCCAACACCTCTGGCTGCACTTGGATTAATGGCATATTTGACTGGCATGGCTCTGGATATGGAGCCTGGCTATATCCGTCCTCCAAGTAGGCCTGGTCATCATAATAGGAATCATAGTCATTATCACTCTCATCTGATGCTGCCTAAGAAAACAAATGGATTTGGTCCAAACACTTGTTGTATTGTATTGGCATAAGGATAAGCAATCAGGAACAAAATAGATAATCCACAAATAGATCCACACATATCAATTGTTTTTGACAAATGTGGTCAAGTATTTCAATGGAAAATGACTCTCTTTTCAATGAACAAGTGACATCTATGTGCCAAAAATAAAATGGAACCTCATCCTTCACCTCATACCATATACAAAAATCAACTCAAAAGAAAACTCTAACACCATAAAGCTTCTAGAATTATACATAGTAATACATCTTTGCAATCTTGGACTAAGTAAACATTTCTTAAGAAACCAAAAGCACAAACCATGAGAGAAAAAAAAATGATGAATTTTGGACTTCATCAAAATTAAAAACTTCTACTCTTCAAAAGATAGTCAAAAAAGAAAAGCCATAGCATAGAAGAAAATATTTGTAAAACACATATCTCATAAAGGACTGTGTCCAGAATATATAAAGAAAACTTACAAAACAATAATAAAAGAAGCAATCCAATTAAAAAAATGTGCAAAAGGGTTTGACACTTTACCAAAAAAGAGATAAGGATAAAAAATAAACACAAAAAAAGATTGTTGCCATCATCTGTCATTAGAGAAGTGCCTAAGTGCCACAATGAAAGCCAAAAATTTAAGATACTGACAATATTAAGTACTGGGGAGGATATGCAAGAATTTTCAAACATTGCTAGCTGTTATGCAAAAGAGAATAGCCTCTTTGGAATACACGCCCACACAAAGACTTGTACTCAAATATTAATAGCAGCTTTATTTATGATAACTGGAAACTGGAAACAACCCAAGTATCTATCAACAGGTGAACAGAGAAAGAAAATTTAGTAAATCTATGCAATGGACTACTACTCAACAATAAAAAGGCGGGGTAAAGCACTGATATATGCAACATGGAAAAATCTGAAAATCATTATGCTGAATGAAAGAAGTCAGACATAAAAGAATACATATTGCGCTTTTTTTTTTTTTTACGTTTGTATAACATTCTAGACAGTTGAAAACTAAGATAGAGTGACAAAAATAGATCCTTGTTTGCCTGGAGTCAGGGGTAAACAGAAAGATGGACTGCAAAGGCACATGGAAATCTTCTGGCCTAACAGAAATGTTCTGCATCGTAATTGGAGGCAATGATTTCATGGGTATATACATCTGTAAAAACTCATCAAATTGTAAACTTTAAGTATATTTATAGTACCTCAATAAAAATGATTTTTAAAAAATCTAATTGTATTGGGAAGCTTAGTTAATGTGATCAACTCAAGGTCTCCCAAGAAGTTTCCGAGCTTTCAACCCAATCAGGTTTATCTGTCCTCGGTAGGGAAGATGTCACAGGATCAAACCCAAAAAGCTAACAGTCCAACTGCTATTTACATAAAGGTTTCAATAAAAAAGAGCAGTATCTCTTAAAGAAAGCAACAGTCACTGCTGCAGGGACAGAAGAACACAAGCAGCAGAAATATCTCAAAGCTTATCCTCCTACCAGACTGGCAGTGCAGCAACAATCAATGACCCACAGCATCTCCTGAAATGGCTCCTGAGTCCTCGGCTCAACATGGCTACAAGAACGACCTATAGAAACCCGAACAGTTCCACAAACTCCCTTTTGATATGAGATAATCTCTCAAACATCCAAACACGTCAACCCAGAATTGCAGTACACAGCCATCATTTCACTTTGGAATGGTTTAAAGAGAAGAACTCGCAAAAGTCCAAAACTCGTCTTCTAAGGTACCCACCACTTCAAGTCAATTCTTAGACATTTTCTTGGGCCTCATAAATTCGCCACACTGAATGTTCAAATTAACAAATTAACTATTCTAGACAAAAGACCCCAAAAGAAAATTCAGTGCAGAGGTGTCCTAAAAATTCTCTCCTTCCCTAAAATTGGGATTAACTTGTAAGAAGCTTTTTTTTTTTTAATTGAGGTCACACTGGTTTATAACATTATATAAACTTCAGGTGTACATCATCATATTTCAATTTCTGTGAAGACTACATTGTGTTCGCCACCCAAAGTCTAGTTGCGATCTGTCACCATACACTTGTGCCCCTTTACCCCTTTCACCCTCTCTCCTCCCCTTCTGGTAACCACCAATCTCCTTCTCTGTGTCTATGTGTTTGTTGTTGCTGTTGTTTTTACCTTCCATGTGTGAGTGAAACCATGGAATATTTGGCTTTCTCCATCTGACTTATTTTGCTTAGCATAATGTCCTCAAAGTCCATCATCTTGTCACAAATAACAAGATTTCATCTTTTTGATGGCTGAGTAGTATACTTAAGACACTACTTTTAAAAGTGAACTGCCTACATTGGGAGTAGAAACATAACAACATTTGGCTTTTCCATTTTCATCGTCTTTATGAAACCAAAACATCCTAACAGGGAATGAACTAATTAGTTATCCAACTATTTATACATTGGCATAAAACTTCTAGATTTTTCCCTAAATATCCAGAATTCTGTTTTTCTAGGGAAGAAAGAATCTTTTACAGCGTTAATTTTCACTTCTTAAGCAACTTCAGGATATCATACATACTGCAGCATAACGTCTTCATGAACTGCTCCATCTTTTAGAGCAAATTCCTGCAGGATATACCACACACTGTGGTTTGTCATAGTGATCACACTTCTCCACTGCTTCTACATGTGATCAGCGGCGTGGCTGAAATAACAAGGTGTTTGAAACAGTCTGTTGGATGCGGGAGCCCATTTTGAAAATGTAGCAATTCATCCTAATTTAAGTTTAAATAAAAATGACAAACACTGAAATGGTTTTCTTCTTACTGCCTGAGGATCCAATTATACTAGACTACAAAATGATTAATGAACAGGATGCTAAAGGAAGCACACATTTTCTATGAGGAAGAAAGATAAAGAGGTTGGTTTATGCACACCAACAGGATCTAAGAAGGATGGCAAGTCATGGGTGATGAGTTTGCATTCTTTATTCTAGCTTTGCAAATAAATGATTGTAAAAGGAAAGGCTTCCAATTAGAAATTCAAGAAACACCCATCCACCTAAGGAGACGTAAGACATGGAACCTGCACTGTACCAAAAAAAGATGGAAAAATGAATATGAAAGAATATTAAATGAAAATGATTTGGCTGAGCCAGAGAGATCAAGAAATGGTGCTTTTGCAATTCTAGAACATTTGAATTATTCATCTTCTCCTGAAAATGTGGCAGTTATAATAAAGTCTGCCAGAGCTTTTCACACTAAAATAATTAATGGAGCATTACACTGAGAATAATGCCCTTTAAACAAATAATACACCCTTTAAACAAGTCTTTTTTTTTTTCTTTAAGATTTTTTTTAAAAAAGCAGAAATTATATTTTTAGGTTAACAGTTCTAACATCTTTAACAGTTTAGACACTAATATATCTAAGAATTATCACTCTATCAGCAGCCTTTTAATACAAACATGGAAGTAAACACGATGTCCAATGACAAAATGACGAGAATCTAAGTGGAAAAGCATAGGCAAGACTTCAAACAGAGAGCATAAATCAAAACGTCCCCTGTAAAATGCAAAAACTGGCAAAACAGTTGTTCGGCTCGCTGGCAGTTATCCTGAGTGATGATCCGTGCGTTTTACTTCCTGCAAAAATAATTAAGCAATAAGTCCAACAATTTCTTCCAGCTTACCCCAGAATTGAAAGCGCCAAGGACTCAGAAATTTATTTTCAAACAAATTTTAACCTGCGACCTTGAGTAGCCAGGCTGCTCCTGACCAGACACAATGCAGAGATGTGGGCGTGGCATAGGGGAGAGCTCAGTGAGTTATGGCTCCCATTTTGGTGTTTTGGTTGTCACAAAGCCACCCGGAGTCCGGCACAGATGACCCATCATCACGAGCTCCTCTCCATTCTCTCCACCCCTCCTCTCCTCCAAAGGGACTCGGATGGAGTAGAGACCTGAATGGACCAGTCCTGACTCTGTGAGGCCCAGTTTCCTCTATGAAAACAAAACACGTATCCAAACCACACGATCAGAAAGTGAAAAGAGCAAATTCATCTGCTTTTGCTTAGATTATCCTAACTGATAAGACAAAACATATCTACATAGCTCCAGCTCATGAATAGGAAAAAAGGAAAGGAAAGCCACCATTCTATGGAACCAAGTCAAGTTTTTCACGGATAAAGTAGGTAATATATCCTTTCTCTGCCATGCACTAACATATTAGGGGATGTTGCTCCATTAATGCATAACGTAAAAAAGAATTCAACCTGTTAAGAGAAGGATTTATCCTACATTATCATTTAATTACCAACATGCTTCTATATTCAATTATAGTACTATCGTTTCATTGGGCACGTGCACTGAGATTTTCTAATTACATCCCTCCCAGGTAACTGATGCTCAGCAGACTTGATCAGCATTTTTATCTTTCCTTTCCTCATTGAAAATAAAACAATCTATCTTTGTATTTAAGTCCAAGACAGCAGCCTCCTCCCTAGGTCTTCTTTGCACAAACACTATTCACCACAATTTCCTGCAGGTTGCCTCGGGGGAGAATTTCACCTTGCACAATTCTATTAGAGGATGTTATGGCTTCGTATTCAACAGAATACTGAATCTCCCTGCACCAGCATAGTTTAGGAATTAAGAGGCTTTGGAGTCGTATTAACCTGGTTTCAAACTTCAGCTCCACTACTAACTAGTTGCACGTCTGGCAAATTACTTGACTTCTCTGACAGTTTCACATTTGTAAAGTGGGACTGTTATTAGAAATAAATGACAAAATGTGTGATGTGTTTAGCACAGCATCTGGCACGTGGTAAGTGGTAATTTTTAGCGTGGCCATTGTCATTGTTGTTGTTACCAGGATGTGGACAAGGAAAATATTCAGAGATTTCACTTAAGGTGTATGTTCCCAGGCAACTTACTGAAGGCCTGTATCATAAGCCTCTTGCTCCACAGTCTGATTGGCACCCATCCATTTAATATCAAGGCTTGAGCATGCTTCTTGCTCTATATACTCTCTGATTGTACCGCCCATTCTGTTCTCTGCCCTTCCTAGCTCTGTTTTGTGCCTTGAGGGACTCACCCACACAAAGTCTATCACCTGAGTTCTCCTGTCCTCTGGCTTCTGGTTGGACCCAGCCAACAGCAGGCACCCAAAGAAAATCTGAGTACGAGAGAAGACAGGTCACGAATGTCTCCTCTCACCACCACCCTGCTTTGGAGCCATAGTTCCAGCAGTGGTCAGATTCCTCCGCAGCTCCACGGGAGGCCCGTCCGCAGCTCCAGCTGTCACTGGCCTCGGTTAACAGCTCTGCTTCCTCCTCTTATCCCTTCAGGCTTAGGGGTGGTGTTAGCTTCTTCTCTTGCTAGCACCTGAGGCCTGAACACCCCTCATTGGTTTGCGTATCCATACTTGGTAAATAGTCCCTTCATTAAATACTCATCAGAATTTTATCTAAGTCCGCCTCTGTTTCTGTCGGGACCATGAGTGATGTGCCCCTTTTGCTCAATATATTCCCCTGTGGCCAACTGGGTTAATGTTCATTTTTAGATTTTTATTGAGCCTTTACTACATACTAAGAACTGGGCTAAGTGCAAAGTGCAAGGAAAATAATATATCTTTAAATATGTGTGCGTGTGTGTGTGTGTGTGTGTGTGTACCACAGTCTCTCTTCAAAGACTTCAGTCTTCACAAGGAGACGGATCTAGAAACTATAAATCATAATCCAGTGTAATAAATGTGGTATGTGTATGTACAAAGTACTGAAGGTACATGAAGATTTATAGTCTAACTTATTTGTGGAGGTGGCGGGCAGGCAAGAAGGGGAGTAGAGAATGATCAGGAAAATCTTCTAGCTTGACCTCAAATAAGAGGAATTTAAGAGGCAGAATTATGAGAAAGTGGCATTTCAGGCATAGAAGAGAATATTTAAAAGTCATGATGAGGGGGCCAGCCCCGTGGCATAGAGTTAAGTTTGCTCGCTCTACTTGGCAGCTGGGGGTTCACAGGTTCAGATCCCGGAGGTGGACCTATGCACCACTCATCAAGCGTGCTGTGCTAGGCGTCCCACATATAACATAGAGGAAGATGAGCAGAGATGTTAGCCCAGGGCCAATCTTCCTCAGCAAAAAGAGGAGGATTGGCAACAGATGTTAGCTCAGGGCGAATCTTCCTCACCAAAAAAATCAAAAGTCAGGATGACCTGAAGACGCACTGAATGTTTAGTGAACACCAAAGTCATTCAGGGTAAGTAGAATGAAGCGCTAGAATTAGAAATGTGACAAGATGGATGGAGGCCATCACGAGGTAGAGTTAAGTGGCTGGAGATTGGCAAGGTTTTGAAAGACATTACTGGAACTTGTGCAAAAGGCTGTGGAATGATTTGATCCCAACTAAATTTCGACCGATATTTCTGGAAGCAGCAAAAATAGGGTGACCAGTTCAACAGATAGCAAGGATACAGATGAAAGATAAGAGCCTAAACCAGAGCAGTGGCCATTGGAGTTGAAAATCAGAGGACATGTTGAATAAATAGTTCGGAGAGAATTACTAAGACTTCAAAATTTTTGCATACAGGAGGTGGAGGAGGATCAGCTGTAGGTTCAGGTGGAGATATCTGTTTAGATGACATCACAAATGGTGCCTCTGTGACCCGAGATAGGAAATAGAGGGAAGGCAGCAGATCAGGCAGGAGTAGATGAGTTCCTTTTGGAAGAAAAAGCCTTACCTGCTGGTGTGACAATAATTGGCTTAAAGAAAAGAGAAATGACCATCACTTTGAGAAAAAAGGAAATAATCTCACGATTAAAAAAAAGTCATACTAGAGAAGCACCAGATGATTAAAGTTAGTGATGCCCCTTAAATGCAAGAAATTTCAAAAGTAAATGCTTCAGAAGTTTCTTGTTGTACAGTCACATCTACTTTGAGGGCCTCTCTATGTCACCAAGCACAGCTGCTGTCTGCCTATACTGCACTTCCGCAGCATCATCGCATTACAGTCTTGTTTGTTACCTGTCTCTGTCTCCCTCGCTTACTTTGACCTATATCCATAAAGACCTACGCAGCACTTGGCATGTGGTAAGGGTACTTAATAATCAGTGTTTAGTTTCATAAAAGCTTTGGTAAAATGCCAAAATTATGACACCACTTCTGTGCTCTAAGATTCAATTCCAAAATAATAGATGTGTTATTTTTTTTCTCATCAAGTGTTCTAGTCATTGGCATTTTTTTTAACCTTCAAGGATGCCTCCTCCCACTCATTACAAAAGTAATTATATCAGACAGATATTGTCCTGAAGTACAATTGAGCTTTTGAAAAGAAGATCATCTATGACAGTAATGCTCAATCTGAAAACCCAATACTTTGCTCAAATAGTTCCTTAGCAAAATTCTTTCTAGCTAAAACTGCCACGCTTTAGGATCTCTACACATTATAATTATTGTTTTCTTTCCTCAGATTACCATGTTAAGAAATATCATTGGATCTTTGAGACTGACAACACGAACATTGAACCTCATTGTATTCTAGTAGAGACTGATAAAGAATGTGTACACACACACACACACACACACACACATACACACTCCAATACATTCCAATATAGCAACCATGTCTTGGATCTTACACAGAAATATCCAGGGCTTTACCTCCAGGTGTTGGAAGGGTGTTATCACTAATAAATCTTAATTCTTCAACTGTTTTCAAACACAAAGTATTTCTCTGTATTCTACCTGAGCTAAAAAAGTGATCCACATGATGGAAATTTTGATTGCTAAATCAGAATAACCCATCCCTTCTCTAAGGGAACCTATGGAAGACAAAAAATGGAATCAATCTGCTTTGTTCTTCTTATCCTTTTAATTAAAACAAAAACCAAAAGCAAAATTATTTTTGACCCTGTCTCGCCATCAAATTCTTTCATAATTTTACTTTCCTATTGTCCTTTTTAGAAGAGTCTAAACATTCTGTTTTTGTGACGTCCTACTAAAGGAAGTAGAATCTAGTGAAAAGACTTGGAATTTGGTGTTCAGAGACCTAGATTCACTTGAAACGGAAAAGCAACAGTGGGCAAAAGGTTGCTGGCCCAACAGGGTATATAAACATTTCCTAAGGTCTCTACAGTTAAAACAGCATGCTGCTGGCATGTGCCTAGATGGGCAGATCAGTAAAAAAGAATAGAGAATCCAGAAATATACACAATTGCCCGTGGCATTCAATAAAAGTAGAGTCACAAGTCAAGTGAGACATAGACACATTTTAATAAATGGTGCTGGGATAACTGGATGGTAATACAAAAAATAATAAAAATTGAATTCCTTTCTGTCACCAAAAATCAGTGAAAATTCTAAAGGAACTAGAAATTTAAATGTAAAAAAAATGAAATGACACAAGTACAAAATTTGTGAATTTCTCTACAACCTAGAAGTAAGGAAAACTCTCCTCCCACTCAAAATCTTAAAGCAATAAGGAAAATAATTAATAAATTTAACTACATAAAGGTTAAAAATGCATGGCAATTGTAACTTCATAAGCAAAATTAAAAGATCAACATGCGATTAAAAAAACAGGCTAGGAGTATGAACAGATAGTTTTTAGAAAAGGCAATACAGATCATCCTCACATATTTAGGACTTTTCAATATGTGAGGCTCATAATTAAGAGAATAGCTCATAATAAGAGAAATACAAATTAGTATTACACAGATGTACTATATCTTATTTATCAAACTGACAAAAAAGTAAGAGTTTGGCCACATATTTAGTTGGTAAAGCTAGGGGGAAATAGGCACATACACATTACTAAAAAGAATGCAAAATTTTACAAACCCTGTGGAGGGCAATTTGGTCCTATTTAGCAAAATTACATATGTATTTATGTTTCCCCCTTCTCGAGAACTCTATCTCAAAGAGTAAATGGTAAAATATGAAAAAATATATACACATGGCTGTTTATTTCATGGTTTAATATGTAAAAAGCCAAAAACAATCTAAGTGTCCATCAATACAGGATGAATTGAATTAACTTTGAGATACTTACAATGGAACACTATACAGCTGTTAAAGAAAAAAACAAAAGTACTTTCTCACATGTGACCTCCAGGATATATTGTTAAATGAAAACAGCAAATTGCAGAAGCAATATGTATATATACACCGTATTACCATTTATTTAAGAAGAGGAGGGGGTGTGTGTGTGTGTATGTGGGTGTACATGTACACACAATAGGAGATTAAGCTGTAATTAAGTAAAATTATCATTTATATGTGATGAGAGGGAACATGTAGAGGAGATAGATATAAAAGTCAGGGGGAGTATATTTACAAGATGAGTCTGAATATTTTGTCATTCCAGAAAGCAAGGAAGTTATCAAAAATTATTGGAATGGTGTCAAAAGGACTCCTGAACTGTCTTAAAGTGGCTCCCACCATACAAAGATGAGTCATCTGGAGCACCAAGAAGAAGAAGAATAACATCAGTGGATTGAAATGAATCAAATATATTAAAAATCCGGGAATTCACAACAATCGCTTAAAAAAAACTGAACGCCTTTGGCAGATGTTAAGAAACCAACTCGTTATTCTAAGAACTGGTAAATAAAGGTAAAGAATCGTACAGATAGCTTGTTTTTGCAGTAAAAACTGTACCTCAGGGTATTCAAAAAGTTGATGAGAAAAAAAATTCTCTCTATGGAAGTATTCCAGCTAATGTACAGAGATGTAATGAAATAATTAGAATATTACCATTTTGCAAACACCTAAGTAAACTCTGGACCTGGGAAATGACCCCCAATGCAGCCAACATCACAGCAGTAGGCAATTGGACATTATGCCTCTCTTGATGGAAGTTTAGAACACCACTCATGAAGTAGTCTTGCCAAAAATATAACCGAAATATGATCAAGCCTCTTGATCTAACCACCAGCACAGGAAACATATGGGGAATGGAGGAATAGGTCTTTTTTAAAAAAATGAGAATGCAATCAGCAATATCCAGAAAGTAGAAAAGGTCACAAGACAAATTACTCAGTTTCTTCAACAAATGAAAGTCAAGTAAAAATTAAAAAATAAAAGTTAAGGTAACATATGAATAAAAATTTCATAAGAGACCTAGAAGAGAATGCAGTGTGTGCACTCTGTTGCGGTCCGAATTTGAACAAACCAGCAACATAAAATCTATAAACAAACAAACAAATAAAACATATATGGGAAAATATTGATTGGATATTTGATGATGTTAAGGCATTGCTAGGGTTTTTTTGTGTATGAACATGGCACTATGACTCTGTTGTTTAACAAGAGTTTTTTTCTTTCAGGGACACATCCTCTGATATTTATGGATGAAATATGATGTCTGGGATTTGCTTGAAAACAATTCTGGGTGCAGAGACAGTAAAGGAGCTGTGAACGAATGCAAGAGTGTTATAGCTGAATAATGGGTACATGCAGGAGCATTGTACTTTTCTCTCTACAATGTGTGTTTAAAATTATCCATAACTCACTGTTGGTGACAATGTAAATGATGCAGCTGCTATGCAAAGCAGTATGGAGGTTCCTCAAAAAGTTAAAAATAGAGTTACCATATCATCCAGCAATCCCACCTCTGGGTATTTATCCAAAAGAGTTGAAATCAGGATCTCGAAGAGATATCTGCACTCCCATGTTCATTGTAGCATTATTCTCAACAGTCAAAATGTGGAAACAGCCAAAATGTCCATCGATGGATGAATAGATAAAGGAAATGTGGTATATACATACAATGGAGTATTATTCAACTTTAAAAAAGAAGGAAATCCTGTTATATGCAGCAATATAGATGAACCTAGAGGAAATTAGGCTAAGTGATTCCACTTATATGGGCTATCCAGAACAGTCGAACTCATAGAAACAGAGATTAGAATGGTGATTGCAAGGGGCTGGGGGAGTGGGAAATGGGGCGTTGCACAATACTTATAAAGTTTCAGTTACACTACAAAATGAATAAGTTCATGAGATATGCTGTACAACATTGTGTTTATAGTTAACAATACTGTCTTGTGTACTTAAAAATTTGTTAAGAGGGAAGATCTCATGATAAGTGTTCATACCAAAATTTTAAAAATATTATCTATGATAAAAGAGTTAAAAAAGACCTATGTACAAATCCTGGACCCAACATGTGTTGTCTGTTTAATACTAAACATGTCACACATTTTGAGCCCCCATTTTCTCATGTATAAAAGGAACATAGTAAAAACAATTTTATAGATTGGTTTGCCAACTCTACTTTTGAACCCTGATAATAGTTAATTGAAAAGAAAAAGAGGTTTTGGAATCAAAGGAGACAACTTTTTAAATATGTCATTATTTTATGATATTAGGCAAGTAGTTAACTACTCTGTGGTTCATTTTCTTTCATCTACAGTGGGGATCATTTCAGGGTCATACCATTGTTATGGGATCTCTGTAAAGTTGGCACTTATAAATAACACTTTCTCTCCTCCAGAAGCCATTTTGATTCCCATTTGGAAATACTCACTCTCCTGATAGATTTATTTTGATTATTATTGTACTAATAGTCTCCCTTGAATTATTATTTAAATACATTTTTATGGCAAGATTTTGGGCCCCTTGAAAACAGAGATCCTTCATATCCTCCACCTCATGGAAGATATATCGCACATAGATGGAGTTTGATAAATTTTGATGAATTAAATCTCTTAAATGGATTAGATGCTACCACTACAAACTAGTTAATCTCCTGCAAATATTAACACTGAATACTGTTGCCATATATTACTTAAATGTTTTAAAATGCACATATGATCCCTGGGAAGGTCTCAGATTTTTTCCTGGACAGACCATAAATGTAACTGGTAAAAAGTGGAGCAGGTTTATCAACACAGTGAACTGAGTGATTTATTGACATGGGGCAAGCTATAGGGCAAACGTTAGATCCAGGTTTGTCAGTTCATACATGCAATACAAACATGCCACAGATTCTGCAAAAGAAAATTGTTTCTAGCGTAAAGCTTTAGCTTCATTCCAAAAATTGTGTAGCTATGCTCCTAGCACATATCCATGCTTCCATGATGAGCAGTGATACTGGAGTGTGGATTTTTATATAGATGCCATTCACCTCAAATCAGGTCAATAATGAGCAGGAAAAATGAATGGAATCTCCAAATCACAAAGGACTCCAGAAGATTCTATTTGAGCTAACAAACAAACCAACCTTAAATGTTGTTTTAAAATATTCCCACTTGAGAATAAAACTCAATTCCAGCATTCTGATGACATGGTGACAGCATATTTTTTACTTCTGAGATTTGTAAGGCTCTTTTCTCATAAAACCTAGAGAAAGCCAAAAGCAGTTCAATTAAAGCCTCTCAGTGTGGTCATCTGTTATCTATAGCTCAGTGGCACAGCACGGCTGTCGCCTATAGGGTATAGCTGTGCACTCTTCCCAGAACATTCCCTAAAGCTTCTCTGAAGCTATTAATTGTCCAGGTCACTGTAGTAAAACTCACTCCTCAGTGCTCTCCCTTGACATTAACAAGCAAACACTAGAGTGCAGTGCAGAGTAAGGAGAGGCCTTCCCTCAAAGTAAAAAAAGATCATGATCTGTCATTTCAAAGTCCATTGAACGTAGTCCTATAAAAATATATGAGCTATGCATGAAGTTATAGGATCCATACCCAAAAAAAAGAAGACAATAAAATCAAATCAAGCTCAATCTATACCTTCCAAAATAAGACATTTGAAAACAGATCACTGCAATATCATTAGTTCACCAGAAAGGGATGCACTCACAGTTTACAAGACTAGGACTGCACTAAAAGTGCACTTAAAGTGTCTACACAATTGTCTACGCCAAAATATATTTGATTCCATAACTCACAACTTCGTTGATATTCTTAGTTTACATCAGTATTTTACATATTGTGATATGGGGAGTTTATTTCACTTCCTAGAAAATTTTATGCTTAGAAAGGGATATGGAGCAATTGTAATATATTCCACAGAGTTTTCTTCAATTCACTTTATTACATTCTGAAGTAAGTTGAAATGTGCTGTGGCTTTATGTAATTGAAATTTTCTACTATTTTCATGGCTTGAAATGGGAAGGGGAGTGGAGAATAAATCTGTAAGAAAACAAAACATAAATCCATTGTGGTTACAATGTTGCCCTAATCAGGAAAACTCTCTGTAAAATTGTTAGAGAGACTCTGAACAAATGATTGAATGCGTTTAGAAGAGGCTGTATTCACTACAACAAATCAGACTTTAATTTCTCTTTTAAAAAAAAATCTGTTATAAGTTAATATAAGTTTCTTCATCCATGAAATAGAAATCGTAATTCCTATCATACGTATCACAGAAAATTTTTGTGACATTAAAAAATAAGCTAATATATGGAGGAGGGAAGAAGCTTTGTAAAATCCAAAGGAGCATAAGAATGTAAGTGAAAACCAAGAGGATGATTGTTACCTGCTTACAGATAAAAACAGATGACGTTACACCCAGCATGTAACAAAGTACTTAGCACATGGTAAGGGTTTACTAAGTTTTCTAACTAAAATAATAGGTGTTGAGCAGACACATGGTCAAACATACTGATTTAAGAAAAATTAAACACAAAATGAGCCTGGAGCCTCTAGTAGCGCCTGAATGTAAGGAGGCACTCCTCCCGAAAACAAAACCAAAAACACAATGACGGGGGTATGTCAAAGGAACACAGCAGCGAACTGAAAGAGCTCCCACCGGCCAAAGCTAGAACAATCTGAGCATCAAAATAAATGAAATAGAACTGGATTATAACCCAAAGTATAGAATAAATATCTATGAGTCCATACTGAAATTAATTAATTAGTTAATTAATTTTTTAAATGAATGGAGGAGAATAAACAGATCTGTGCAGAAGAATTCCGAATAACTTTATGTGGATATGTCATCCTCAAGGAGAAGGAGCACAACTCCCCACCCCTTAAGCATGGGCTGTACATATGACTTCCTTCCAAAGATACAAGAGGGAGAGCAAAAAGGGGAAAAAGGAACAACTTGACAGTAGAGACACCTAACAGCATGACCCCAGCCGGGTGACCACGGCCAACATCACCAGGCATAAGTCATGTTGATAGTGTACACCCTTGGTATTATGTGCTGAGCATGGCATTTCACCTCTGTGGTCTTCTTCCCAAAAACTCATAACCCCAGTCTAATCATGAGAAAAGCATCAGACAAATGCCAATTAAGGGACCTTATATAAAATGTCTAAATAGTACTCCTCAAAACTGTCAAAGTCATCAAAAACAAGGAAAATCTAAGAAACTGTCACCATCAAGACATGACAATGAAATTTAATGTGTTATCCTGGATGGGACCCTGGAGCAGAAAAAGGACATTATGTAAAAACTAAGGAAATCAGAATAAATTATGGACTTTAGTAAATAGTAATGTATCAATATTGATTCCTTAATTGTAACAAATGTACCATACTTATGCAAGTTATTAATAGCAGGGGAAACCAGATGTGGGAGTGGAGAGGAAGGGAACATATGGGAATTCTCTGTACTATCTGCTCATGTTTTCTGTAAATCTAAAACGTTAATTTAAAAAAAAGAGACCTACCGAATATGCCTTTTTTTCTTTATAGGTGGTACAAGGTACAGCAACTTGTCCTCCACCTTGCTTGAGATATTTCAACATGCTCCTGACCACTGGATCCCAAACACTTCACTAAGGTGTCAATCTCCTGAAATTTTGTGGGGTTTATCTCCCACCATCTGGTTTACATATGTCTTACTAACGCGTGAAAAGTACTTTACTACTTTCTGCATATTATAGCCCATCAGCATAATGTCTTCCATGTGGTGGGCCATGATAATGTTTCATCAAATATCAAGGCAATCATGACCTCAGAAGACTATATTGTGGCAGAAGCAAGAGTGTTGACACAGTCAGGCAAAATGGGGAAGGTGTAATAATGTTGGCTCTGCTAGATAAGAGTAAACAGCTTCTGGTGGTCCTTACAAATTGGTATGGAGAAAACCAGCATTGAACAGGTCAATAACTGCATATCAAGTGTCAGGAACTATGCTAATTTTCTTCAGTAAAAATACTGTATCTTGAGGCTGGCCCTGTGGACTAGTAGTTAAGTTAGGCACGCTCCACTTCAGCAGCCCAGGTTCGGTTCCCAGGCGTGGACCTACACCACCTGTCAGTGGCCATGCTGTGGCAGCAACTGACATACAAAATAGAGGAAGATTGGCACAGATGTTAGCTCAGGGCATATCTTCCTCTGCCAAAAAAAAAAAAAATACTGTATCTTGAACAATAACTGCAGACTCTCCAGTTGATAAAATTTGCAATAATCCACAGTCATTCTCCAAAGTCCATCCAACTTCTGCATAGGCCAAATAGGTGAGTAAAATGAGGACATGGTAGATATCGCCACCTCTAATTTTTTAAGTCTTTAATGGTGTCACTAATATCTGAAAATCCCCCCCCAGAGATGTGGTATCATTTCTGGTTTACTATGTTGGAAGAGAGCAGAAAAATTCAGAAGTTTCCATTAGCCCTTCCTACCATATGGCCCTTCCCCATGGGTCAAAGGCCAATGTGGGGATTCTTCCAGGGGCCAAGTATTTATAATCCAATTATACATTCAGAAACCAGTGAAATGACAAGGCAAGCCTATGAACTAACTGAGTATGCTGTGAGTCACGTCTGGGTTGACTCCATTTATCTCCTGACCTCACGTCTGAGTTGACTCCATTTATCTCCTAACCTCAGCCACAGTGGTGTTTCAGATCACCAGAAATTAGCAACAATTCAGAACTAATGTTTAGTAATTCCCAAAGGTCTAGATATTTTTCCCTAATGCACAACCACTCTAGTAAATTTATGCAGGCTTGAAGATTAGTTGACAGTTTATATCTATGGCAATGCTGCATGATTCTTCCTCAAGAGAATCTGGCCTTCGCTTCAGTCAAGGAGCTCTGGGTCTCTGAGCAGGCTTAGGTCTAGAAACCTCGTGAAAGCCACGACCTTCCTGAAGCATTTAATCACCAGTCGTAGGGGGTCTCCTGTTATAATTCAAGCAGCATTCTTGTAGACTTTCCAACTATTTCATTCCTGAGGACATCATGATTAATTGGATACAGTCAGTGGTCCCTGTGGACCAAAGTGTTGTGATTACTGTTATGCCCCGCTGACCTTTCCAGTAAATATGCCCACCTTGTCTGTTGGCCACTTGACCTCTGATACTGTGGCACCACATCATCTCTATTAAAATCAGGGAACTCATAGCAATAGAGTTGTTACCCACAGTAACACCTGGCTATAAAGGAGAGCAACCCTAGACATTTTCAAGGATGCAGGTGGTCCCCTCCTTAAAGTACTTATCAACATCTTGGTGAAGGGCCGTTTAATTCCTTCTTCCACATCATGCCAGGCAAGCTCTGGTATCTCAGCCTCATTAAAATAGGTCATCACTCACTTCGAGGTTTGGTCAACCAACCAAATAAGTTGTTAGAGTCACTTCCAACTCCATGAGCTAGCACATTAAATCCAGAATTTTCAGTAACTGCACCATATCAACATATTTGGCCCATTTCTTCTAGTGTTATTTCCATTTTCCATCCTCCTTGGTCTAACACCCTTAGAATTCACTTCCACATACATTTTCCAGGTTATGCGTAATATATACAAGAGCAGATTTTGCAATTCTCTTTCCTCTTGAGTCATACTCTGTACCTGATCCCCCAAAACATACTGAGATTTGACCCAGTAATGGGTAAAATGACAATGATGGATGATGAAAGAGCATGAACATTCCTCTTGCAAGACCTCTGCCCAAGGTAAGTTTTTCATGAGCTTTCCAGCAAAGAAATCCTCATATCCTCAGACACAGGAGGGAAAGCTATTTCCACTGGCAAGAGAGACTCAAAGTGACTTGGGGAGCTGAAGATTCTGTTTCATCTGATTCCAACCAAGTATTTCCATTTCAATTTTCAGGGTACCATTCTTGCCTAAATTCCCTAAATTTCACATAAGCAACTGGTGAGGCTATTGGCTGAACTGATGTTATAATTCTGCAATGCTTACAATTAAATTTTGTGTTTGATTTGCAGCCATGAATTTTCTCTGGTTCCAAGATCATGACATGAGCAGAGAATTTAAGGACCTGAGCTTATCACTTATTTTTCTTTCTACTAGTGCTCCAATTTCCTTAAGAAAAACACCATAGTCCTTGTAGCCATAACTGCTGCCGTGAGTCAAGTGCAGAAGCCACTTGGACCGCCAAGGCATTTGGCTCAAAGTGGCACTTCATCACAATGGCAGACTACGGCTTCATTAATTGTGATGCCACTGCATGTCATAGATTATCATCCCATTTCTTATTGGCAGAAGGCTCAGCACTGCACTGAAACTCAAGAGCATGACTGGACCAATCCCCAAAATCCCATCTTTGAAGGTTTTTCTCCTAGGACCACTCTCATCATCAACTCTATATCTGTCAGTGCCCAGTCAGGAAACAGAAGCCACATAGTAATGAGAACAGGGAAATTTTAAGACAAAGAATTATTAACCAGTACAAGGTGGTTAACTATTAAAAAAAGGAAAGAGGACTATAAGAAGTGCAGAGGTAGCAAATACAGAAAGCAATAGGAACATGCAGCCTGACAATGGCAAAGAAATTCACCAGAGGGCACATACTTGAGCTGATCCATAGAAATATCACATCCAGTTCTAGAGAAACTTGCCTGAGGGTTCAGGTAAGCAAGAGGACTGATGATCATTTTAAAAGTGTGAGCTATGTTAGGTGACAAGGCAGAGACCTGAGACTAGACAGGTGCACAAAGATGGGACAGGTATTACATTGTGTTGACTAGGTCCTCTGGTATGCAGATAGTAAAGTAGACCTAGAAGTGCATACATATTGGGAGTAAAGTCTGTGAAAGATAAAGGAAGAAGGGAGCAGGGTAAGCAGAGACAGCCTTCAGACCAAGATGCAGGTCTCGGTCTAACACAGGCAACAAGGGGAAAGGAAAGGAGGGTTGGCAGGAAAAGACTCAGACTGTGGTGCAACTCTGTGAAAGTCTCAGCTAGCCCAATGGTTGTCTATAGAAGAGTCCCTCACAGGCTGGAAATAGTGAGCCCTTTTATCCCCACCATGCTCAATCATTAGCTGAAGGCTGCCTTGAAAGCACATGACCTCAACTCAAATGCAAATAAAGATCCTGAAGACTCCCGCAGTCAGGGAGTGTTGGCTAAGTGCACTCCCCACAGTGAGTTGTCTCTTGATGTGAGATCTGAGCAGCACTCCTCCATGGCTGCCACATAAGTTAGGTCTGGTTGCTAACAGTGAGATAAGCATGACCGGATAGTGGATGAATATTAACAGGGCTGGGACTAGACAGAGGCAAGTGAGGCACTCAGGATGCAAAATCCAAAGAGGCACTTGCCCTCAGGTGCCAACCCCGCAGGTGCATGAGTCTGAATGCGAGTGCCTCCTTAAATTTTGCTTTCTGAGTGTCCTGCTTGCCTCTCCCTAGGGTCCTGGCCCTGCACATATCCATTATCCAGATACCACCATCCATTATCCAGATACTATATTTGCTTTTTCACATTTTTATCCGTCCAACAATCCATTTTCCTTTTTTATGTATTTCGAAGTATACCTCATCTCTGAACACTTCACCTTTTATTTTATTAACTAGAGTTTAACATTTTTTGTGGTTCCATTTTTGAGATAAAGTTATATACAGAATAATGCATTAAGCTTCAGTGGATGTTTAGTGAGTTATAAAAAATGCATAAATTTGTTTAACACTAACCTCTGTTAAGATGTGTAACAATCCCACATGCCCCTTCCCAATGTCCACCTCCACCCTGGAGGCAACCACCCTTATGAGTTTTTTCTTATCAGAGACTCATTTTGCCTCTTCTAGAAATTCATATAATGGAATCACACAGCATAACTATGTTGTGTAGAGAAAATATACTTGTGTTGCTGTGTAGCTGGGGCTTTCTGAACAAATTTTGCTGAAACTTGGCACCTGGGCTAACAGTAAGTCATTTAGCAGGGCTAAGAGTTAGTCATTATAAAGTAATTTATACCTATAGAGCTAGAAAGATTACCCAACTCCAGTACTATGTGTCTATATTTCAAATGGGATAAAACCCAGACCTATGGAATCTCTGGATTCTGTTACTTTCCTCAAAAGAATGGTTTGTTTGTTTGTTTGTCTGTTTTAGCAGACAGCTTAGACGGACTAAAACCCCAAACTCTGTCTTCTCTTTGATGGGTGAAACCTGAAGTCTCTGTTAAGCTGTTTTCACCCTTAGGTGAGTTGCTTGGCATCCACCCACATGTACATAGTTCAGAGGTGAGCCATAGATTTGAAGAGCTTACATGCAGAATGTAGATTTTCACCTCTCTGACTCTCCAATCTCTGGCATTGAAATGCCCTTTCCTTTCTATCTGCTGTGGTCAAGCCAAGCACTATCCTCTTGTTCAAGCCAGTAAGACTTCAAATTTCTATCAGCGTTTCAGCCATCCTGCATGATGCTGACAGGGATCTGCACTCAGGGTAAAGGGTCAACCAGTGCTCATGCCCTTCTTCAAAAAGTTGTTTTTTATACTTTGAAGAAACTTTATAACTATTATTTGTAGGAGTGTGGGCCCAATAGAAATTTTAAAAGTTTTTTAAAAATTTCAAGAGTTTTTAAAAGGCTCAGAAAAAAACAGTGTATGTCAAGTCTATTTTTTGTGTTACTTGTGTGGCAGATTGTGTTTTCCTAAATGACTGCAATAATGTCTCCCCCATCCCTCTTGTTTTTTTCAAAGTGACGTTAGCACTCTTCCCACCAAGAGCTGTCATCTATGTCCCCCATCCCCCTGAATCTGGGTGGGGACTTGTGCCCTCTCTGACCGAAAAAATACAGTAGAAGTGATGCTATATGACTTCAAGTCTAGGTCTTTATGAGGATACGCATCCACGTGGCTTCCTCTTCTTGGGATGTTAGCTCTGGAGGACTGAACCAGACAAAAACCAGCATCTACCACCAAACAAGTGAATGAATGAGCCTTTGGATGATACCAGATTCCAGCCTTCAAGTCTTCGCGCTGACACTGGAAATCAGAGCAGAGACAATCTAGTCTCATTGTGTCCTCTGCAAATTACTGACTCATAGAATTCATGGTCAGTTTTTGCCACTAAGTTTTAGGGTAATTTATTACACAAAAATAAATGACCACAACAACTGAGATGTTAGGATTATCCAGCTATGACATCTGTCATAGGTCTCCAGTTTTACTTGGGTTGATACAGATGCTTAAAGAGATGCCCCCTTTCTCTTTCACATTTCCCTTCTAAAGTTGCAAGTTAAGAAAATTAAGTCAAATTTCCCAAATAGAAGAGAATTGCTATTGAGTGAAATGTATTCCTTCATTAGGACCTCCTACCCCTTGGAAATTTTAAGAGACCAGTCAGTGATTTGAACCTGAATTCTTTGTCTCCAAGAATCAATAATTTAATTTTTATTTGGAGTATTTATGAGCTAATTATATCACTTCCTGGAATCTCATATACGCAAGGTCAGTCTTTCACCATACAAGCCAGCATTGCTTGAATTTTAAATAGAAGACTATTGCTCTTAGTACAAATTCAAGAAAGGAAGAGGTCAGCAAATCTATCCACCTTTGTCAAACAATAAATAAAGTGTGCATTAAGTAAACAACTGCAAATAAGAATAATAATGATAAAGGATAAGTGCACAGCTCCATATCCAGGGGTAACAAGCTAAGTTCCAGAGATAAATTCCTTTCAGGAGAAGACAATTTGAGAATGGATTCAACATCAAGGAGATTATGTAGAATCTGTTATATAAAAGTAGATTAATGTTTTGAAAGATAAAACTTCCATGCTACATTTCTTTTAAATTTTTTGTATTTTCTTCAAAAGTAATTGCTATACATGAGCTTTGCAAAGACAAATATGGTCTAAAATCTATCTCCTACGATTACAGAAGAAAACAAGAGAGGTAAAGATAATGGGATATTAATGCCAGTGTGGTTAAGGTCAAACTCATTTATCACTAATGGCAATATAAATTGGTACAATGATTTTGGAGAGCCATTTGGTAATGCTTGTCAAGAGGAATTAAAAAAAAAAGAAGAAGAAAAATGCTCATATCTGATGACTCAGTGATCCCACTACTGGGAATTTTTCCTAAGAAATTACATTAAAAGCATAAAAAAGCTATAAGTATGAGGGTTTTTATTTCATAAATTTTTTAGACTCACAAAAAAAATGGCAACAATCTAAATGACGAACGATTAGAGATTGATTTTAAAAAGCCAGTGAAATCTTATGCAGTTATTAAAAATAATAATTTTAAAGACTGTGTAGCACCATGGAAAATATGCTAGTTTTCTGATATAACATTAAATGATAATATAACAATACAAATAGAATATGCTACTATTCTAAGTAAAAAAATAAATATAAATGTGGACAAGTATTGGAAGGGAACACACAAAAATGAAAATATGTTGGTTTCTAGGAGTTGTGAGCATCTTCGGTTAATTTTACCTTTTTAAATTTTGATATCCTTTAATTTGGAAACAATGCTGATTGCACAATAAATGAAAATAGACTTTTACTCCTTAAAATATTGTTGCTATTTATTTAGATCTCTGTTAGCTCTGAGAGCATTAATAAAAAATTATGCTAGCCATTCTCATAGGTGAGGTGATATCTTATTGTGGTTTTGATTTTCATTTCCCTGATGACTAGTGATGTTGAACATCTTTCCATGTGCCTCTTGGCCATTTGTATGTCTTCTTTGGAAAAATATCTTTTCAGTTCCTCTGCCCATTTTTTAATTGGATTGTTTGGGGTTTTTTGTTAATGAGTTGTATGAGCTCTTTATATATTTTGCATATTAACCCTTTATCAAACATTTTCTCCCATTTTGTAAGTTACCTTTTCATTTTGTGGATTGTTTCTTTTGCTGTGCAGAAGCTTTTTAGTTTCGTTCTTGTTTGAATGGCTATCATCAAAAAGACAAGCAATAACAAGTGTTCGTAAGAATATGGAGAAAAGGGAACTCTTGTGCACTATTGATGGGAGTGTAAATTAGTACAGCCACTATGGAAAATGATATGGAGGTTCCTCAGAAAATTAAAAATAGAACTACCATATGATCCGGCAATCTCACTTTTGGGTACATATCCAAATGAAATAAAAACAGTATATGGAAAAGATATCTGCACTCCCATGTTTGTTGCAGCATTATTCATGATAACCAAGATATGAAAACAACCTAAATGTCTCTCAATGGATGAACGGATAAAGAAGACATGGTATATATACAAAATGGAATATTATTCAGCCATGAAAAAGAAGGAAATCCTGCCATTTGCAATAACATGGATGAACCTTGAGGGAATTATGCTAAGTGAAATACATCAGACAGAGAAAGACAAATATCGTGTAGATATCATTTATATGTGAAATCTAAAAAAAGCTGAATTCACAGAAATAGAGAGTAGAATGGTGGTTATTAGGGGCTGGGGCTGGGAGAACTGGGGAGACATTTGTCAAAAGGACAAAATTCCAGTTAGAGAATGAACAAATTCTGGGAATCTAATGCACAGCATTGTGATTTTAGTTAACAGTACTGTATTGTATACTTGAAAATTGCTAAGAGAGTAGATCTTAAATGTTCTCACCATAACAAAGAAATGGTAACTATGTGATGTGATGGAGATGTTAGCTAATGCTGCAGCGGTAATCTTATGCAATATATAAGTATATCAAATCAGCCTGTTGTACACCTTAAATTTACACAATGTTATAGGTCAATTATATCTCAATAAAGCTGAAAAAATTAAAAATTATGCAGGAACTCATACACAGCTACTAAGGGAGTTAACTGTTTAATGGGCAAGAAATTGCCTGAAGCTAAAAGTTTTCAGGATAGTCCTCTGCTAAATAGATAATGTGTATACACGTGGCAGATCTTCCCCTCCTTGAAGCTCTGAAACTTGGGTAGACTACCCTAATGAATGAAAAATATGTTGTCCCATAGTCCTCACTCTGCTCCAGATTTTACAAGATTTTTCTAATCTTTTTCGGATTCTGTATTTTGTTTTAACGTAGCATTAACTAATACCGTCCTTTTTGGAGACTCGATCTTAGAAGAAGAAGTAAAAACAGAAGGAGTCTGGAGTCAGAGTATGGGACACACTAGGTTAAGCAGATATTTAATAAAAAGAACACTAAGCTTCGCCTACTTGATAATTGTATTTGAGATGGATTTACTGATGGTCCCTGTAGTACAGTGGTTCTTAAACTGTAGGATATTTAAGAACAATTTCAGGTTTGGGGTTTTTCAAATATGACTGGTACATCCAGGCCACATGCCCGAGGATGATTTTTGAGCATGTCTAACTGTGGCCCAAGGGTCTACACCATAACATAAAGTTCCAAAGTGATTCTGATGCAGGTGGTCCCAAGACGACACCTGGGAAACTTTGATATCAAATTTAAATGGATATGCCTGGCTCTTTTTCCCAGATAGTCCTCATCTGGTCAATAAAGAAAAAAATATATATAAGGACTCCATGATATTCTTTTCTCTTTAATTTATTCCTTTGCCCCAAATGGAGGAGAACATGGAAAAACAAAAACTGTTTTAAGAGAGAAAGATATCCAATTGGAATGTTCTATATGATTGACTAAACACATACCAAAATTATCTACAGAAAATAGTGAGAATTTACCTGGTAAGCCCCACGCAGTTATACTACAGCCCAGATTTTGTCTCCATCCTTGGTTCTCAGGATTCCCATCTGGACCAGAGTGAAGTCAGCATCACCCCACCGGCTCTCTATCTTACCCTTTCACCCCCTGTGGTCATGCTTTTCTGTTCAAGAGTGATTGGCTTGCTGATATCTTAAACTTTATATGTATCAAAAATAGGACTTCAAAAAGAAAAAAACTGAGGGTTAAGAGGGCTAAGAAAAAAAAATCTGAGTTAAAGAAATCTATTTTAAAAATTCTATATAAGCAAAATCAACCAAACTACCTAGTGGAAGCCTTGAAGATTTATGTCTTTCCTGCTCCCTCATTCTCCACGGGTTTTTCATGTTGGGAATTCTGAACATTCTCACTCTGAAGAAAATTCTAGAAAGCTCAAAACACATGATGGGTTTAGAATTTCCACGTTTTGGCCTTCAGACTTGCTGTACCTGGAGCCATTGGAAGCCTAGTACATGCAAAGTCTCCAAAAAAGAAAAATATTCGAGAATGACTGATGGCAAAATATTGCTGAAGATGTGATGTATTCCAGATGGACTAGAGAGACCTATAAATGTTAGGATGTGTTGGCACCAAAACCCTGAACTACAGAAGGAAAAAAAAGATTGAGAAGAGGTAAGAAGAGAAATTAACAATGAAAGAAATAGGCAGAGAGTGATGAACAGCAGAGATGGAAAAGGGAAAGGTTAGAAGCACTGATGGGAACAATCAGAGGCCTGCTGCTGATAGACAAAGGAACGGGCCAAATAAAAGGGACATATTTTAAAACAGAGAAAACTACTAACCAGAATATGACAGTCTGAGAACATTGAGGGAACAGCAAGTGGCATGAACTCACCTCAACAGCCTGTGAGGACAAGTGTTATTCAACATTCAGTAAGAAACGCTACGTAACTACACTTGATCTTAGCCAAAAGGCGGAGAAGCGGATTGGTGGTTACCAGAGGGGAAGGGGGGAGGGAGGAGGGCGAAAGGGATAATTCAGCGCATGTGTGTGGTGATGGTTTGTAATTAGTATTTGGGTGGTGAACATGATGTAATCTATGCAGAAATAGAAGTATAATGATGTACACCTGAAATTTATACCTTATAAACCAATATTACTGCAATACACAAAAAATTAAAAAAGAAAAGAAATACTACGTAAGAAACATAGCACTAGTTTCATCAATGTAGAAAGCTGTATTAAAAAGCTATTCTTGGGGCCAGCCCGGTGACACAGGCAGTTAAGTGCACACACTCCGCTGCAGCAGCCTGGGGTCCACTGGTTCAGATCCCAGGCGTGCACCGACGCACCGCTTGGCAAGCCATGCTATAGCAGAGTACCATATAAAGTGGAGGAAGATGGGCATGGATGTTAGCCCAGGGCCAGTCTTCCTCAGCAAAAAGAGGAGGATTGGCAGATGTTAGCTCAGGGCCGATCTTCCTCACCAAAAAAAAAAAAAAAAAAAAGCTATTCTAGGGGCTGGCCTGGTGGCCTAGTGGTTAAGTTCAGGAAGCTCAGCTTCAGCAGCCCAGGTTCGTGGGCCCAGAACGCCAGGCGTGGACCTACGCTACTCGTCAGCCATGCTGTGGCGGCGACCCACATTTAAAATAGAGGAAGATTGGCACAGCCGTTAGCTCAGGGCTAATCTTCCTCGAGCAAAAAAAGAAGATCAGCAACAGATGTTAGCTCAAGGTTAATCTTCTTCAGCAAAAAAAAAAATTTATTCTAAACTTTCTGCAAAGAAAGCTGAAAGAAATATAAAAAGGTTGGTGTCACCTTATCAGAGAATGGAGATCTACGTGCACCTTGAAACCTAAAATAGGAAAACTTTGAAAGATCAATAAAATATTGATTCAAACATTTTATATGACATTGAGAGTCGTAAAGGAGAGGATGTTACATTCTTTGCAGATTCTGAGTCAAATAAAGTCCATCAGCATGGCCCTGTCATGAAATTAAATTAGTTCAAAACTTTCCATCTTTCTTTGGTCTCAGTAAAAAGATTCGTCTGTCCAATTTTGTCCCAAAAGTGCTAACTACGTGTTGCAGATGATATTTATAATGACAAGGGAGTGTGGCATACATTTGGAATAAAAATATTCTGACATTTAAATTATAACCTTCCACATTGCTAAGGTGTCACTTGGAGAATCAAAGAAATAGGTCAAAGATCGAGAAGTATAGAGAATTCAAGAGAAGCCTCTTTAAAGAATAACTACTTTTGGGGGGCTGGCCCGGTGGCGCAAGCGGTTAAGTGTGCGTGGTCCGCTCTGGTGGTCCGGGGTTTGCCGGTTCAGATCCCGGGGGCGCACCGAAGCACCGCTTGGCAAGCTATGCTGTGGAGGCATCCCATGTAAAGTAGAGGAAGATGGGCATGGATGTTAGTCCAGGGCCAGTCTTCCTCAGCAAACAGAGGAGGATTGGCAGACGTTAGCTCAGGGCCGATCTTCCTCACAAAAAAATAAAATAAAATAACTATTTTTGTGACTCTCAGGAACAGATTTCAAGGGACTCATCTCTGTGTTTCAGACTTTGTTTAGAAAATATTGGGAAAGGTAAGAGAAAGCATGAAAATGGAGTGACTGGCAAACACTTTCCATCCAGAAATCCTCAGCAATATTTACAGCACTTGTGTGACCCTCTAGCATGCTAGTGGAGTGTATTATAGAGTCTAGTCAAGAAAAAGACCAGAAAAGGTAAATGAATTTTTAACATCAGGGTTTTATCAAATTCCTGCAATTTGTGTTTAATTTCCGGAGGCTGAGTGCCATGCAGCTGTCTGTAATTAGCAAAGTCGTAGAATATTCCAAAAGCCAACAGGAAGTTGAGTGCATGGATGAAAGTTCCATGTCCTCCCTGACTTATGACCCCATGGCTATCCTAAAAATGCCAACTTTGGCTATTGTACTTTCAGGGACGTTTGAGGGTAAATGGTGAAAACGTAGACAAAGAGGTTCAAAATTGGAATAGGCTGACTAAATTTGAAATATGCTATCAGGCTTGCCAGGCATGCTTTCACCTTTATATAAGAAATAACTTTTTTTCTTAACCTAGTAGAACTAACTTCTCAACTGCACCTACTCAAATATACCCCAATTCTCAGAATTTCCTGTAATTGAATGATTCCCCTGGTCTTTTAATACCTACTGTTTTGCTATCAACATGTTGAGACATTCAGTTAAAAAGCAGACCTCAGTATGTTCTAAATGGGGAACACAGTAAAGGCATGTGTATATACAAGAGGGGTTACATTTAAAGAGCAAGACAAATGACCAAAGTCTTACCAGCTGATTTAGTGTATATCGTAAGAATAGCCCTTCCAGCCTCCTGGAGGGTCACAGGTGTTGAAGTCCACAGACTTAGGTCTATCCCAGCCTGATATGTACTCGCTGAGTGACCTCGGTCAAGTTACTTAATTTCTTTGTGCCTTAAGTTCTTCATGAATAAAATGGGGATGTGTCACATAAGGTTGCTGTAAGGATTTAATAATCTAATCTATGTGCAAAACTTAGCCCAGGGACTAGCACTTGGCAAGCTCTCGATCAAGATTAGATTCTAATTTCAATATTTCAACTAGATCAACCTTGATTGTAGGTATTTGGGTCCTCTGGGAGTATTGTGATTTAACTGAGCATTAATTATTAGACAGATCTTCAACGTACAATAAAATATTAGCTCAATAATAAAAATGCTCTAACAGAAATAAATTGAGTAGCAGGGAAGTGATGTGAATAAATGTATGATTCTATAGATGGATGATGTGGAGGGGGAAAGTGTTTCAATGATATAGATTCTAGATTAGAATTCCAGGTTAGACAATTAGGACAAGGGGTTTTGTTTGTTTGTTTGTTTATTGGTTTAAATGCCAGTGGCTGCACACCCAGGGATATCTGAACTTGTGCCCACTACTGAAAGCACTTTGGATGCCCTTGATATAGCACATGGAAGAGATATTGAAAGGGCTGAATCAGGCAGGGTTGTTTGGTTGCAAGCAACAGAAACCGGCTCTGGCTAATATAGGAAAAAACGACGTGGGCTAGCTCACAGAAGAAAAGGAAAGACTGAAGAACCAAACCCCTCATAATCCACAGGGAAATGTTCAGAGTTATTGAACATCGTGGAAAATGTCCTTCATTCCTTTGCCTGAGCCAGACACTGTTCTAGGCTCCAGGAAATCGGTGGGGAGCATGATGGACGTGACCCCTGCTTTCAAGACACATATGTCTAGCGTGGATCTGAACCCAGGGCTATGGCTCAACAGCCTCTTTTCCTGCCACTTTCCAACGTACACCCTAAATCCTCCTGCCATGCACTTCTCTGGCACACCAGGCTTGTTAATGTTTCCAAACAATTTTTTTTGATGTCTTAATAGTTTATAACATTGTGAAATTTGGGGTTGTACATTTTTGTTTGTCGATCACCATATACATGTCTCACTTCACCCCTTGTGCCCACCCCCCACCCCCATTGCCCCTGGTAACCACAATATAGTTTTGTCTGTACATGTGTTGGTTTATATTCCACATATGAGTGAGATCATACAGCATTTGTCTTTCTCTTTCTGGCTTATTTCACTTAACATAATACCCTCCAGGTCCATCCATGTTGCTGCAAATGGGACAATTTCGTCTTTTTTTATGACTGAGTAGTATTCCATTGTATATATATACCACATCTTCCTAATCCAATCATCAGTTGAGGGACTCTTGGGCTGCTTCCACTTCTTGGCTATAGTGAATAATGCTGCAATGAACATAGGGGTGCATAAGCCTCTTTGGATTGTTGATTTCAGGTTTGTTGGATATATTGCCGGTAGCGGGATAGCTGGATCATAGGATATTTCTATTTTTAATTCTTTGAGGAATCTCCATACCGTTTTCCATAGAGGTTGCACCAGTTTGCATTCCCACCAGCTATGTATGAGGGTTCCTATTTCTCCACATCCTCTCCAACACTTGTTGTTTTTTGTCTTAGGGATTATAGCCATTCTAACGGGCATGAGGTGATATCTTAGTGTTGTTTTGATTTGCATTTCCCTGATGATTAGTGATGTTGAACATCTTTTCATGTGCCTATCGGCCATCTGTATATCTTCTTTGGAGAAGTGTCTGTTCATTTCCTCTGCCCATTTTTTGATCAGGTTGTTTGTTTATTTGTTGTTCAATTGTGTGGGTTCTTTATATATTATGGATTAACCCCTTGTCAGATATATGTTTTGCAAATATTTTCTCCCAGCTGGTAGGTTGTCTGTTCCTCTTGATTCTGGTTTCATTTGTCTTGTAGAAGCTCTTTAATCTGATAAAGTCCCACTTGCTTATTTTTCCTTTAGTTTCCCTAGTCTGAGCAGACATGGCATCCGAAAAGATTCCTTTATGACCAATGTCAAATAGCGTGTTGCCTATATTTTCTTCTATGAGTTTTATAGTTTCAGGTCTCACTTTCTGGTCCTTGATCCATTTTGAGTTAATTTTTGTGAATGGCAATAGCAGATGGTCCACTTTCATTCTTTTGCATGTGGCTGTCCAGTATTCCCAACACCATTTATTGAAGAGACTTTCCTTTCTCCATTGTATGTTCTTAGCTCCTTTGTCGAAAATTAGCTGTCCATATATGTGTGGTTTTATTTCTGGGCTTTCAATTCTGTTCCATTGATCTGTGTGTCTGTTTTTGTACCAGTACCACGCTGTTTTGATTACTATTGCTTTGCAGTATGTTTTGAAGTCAGGGATTGTGATGTCTCCAGCTTTATTCTTTTTTCTTAGGATTGCTTTAGCTATTCAGGGTCTTTTGTTGCCCCATATGAATTTTAATATTCTTTTTTCTATTTCCATGAAGAATGTCAATGGGATTCTGATTGGGATTGCACTGAATCTGTAGATTGCTTTAGGTAATATAGACATTTTAACTACGTTTATTCTTCCAATCCACGTGCATGAGATGTCTTTCCATTTCTTTATGTCATCATCAATTTCTTTCAATAATGTCTTGTAGTTTTCATTGTATAGGTCTTTCATCTCCTTGGTAAGATTTATTCCTAGATATTTTATTCTTTTTGATGAAATTGTAAATGGTATTATTTTTTTGAGCTCTCTTTCTGTTGGTTTGTTATTAGCATACAGAAATGCAACTGATTTTTGTAGATTGATTTTGTACCCTCCAACTTTGTTGTAGTTGTTGATTATTTCTAATAGTTTTCCAATGGATTCTTTAGGGTTTTCTATTTATAAAATCATGTCATCTGCAAATAATGAAAGTTTCACTTTTTCATTGCCTATTTGGATTCCTTTTATTCCGTTTTCTTTCCTAATTACTCTGGCCAAAACCTCCAGTACTATGTTGAATAAGAGTGGTGAGAGTGGGCAGCCTTGTCTCATTCCTGTTCTCAGAGGAATGGCTTTCAGCTTTTCACCGTTGAATATGATGTTGGCTGTGGGTTTGTCATAAATAGGCTTTATTATGTTGAGGTACCTTCCTTCTATACACATTTTGTTGAGAGTTTTTATCATAAATGGATGTTGGATCTTTTCAAATGCCTTCTCTGCCTCTATTGAGATGACCATGTGGTTTTTATTCTTCATTTTGTTGATATGATGTATCACGTTGATTGATTTGCAGATTTGCAGATGCAGGGATGCATCCCTGCGTCCCTGGTATAAATCACACTTGATCGTGGTATATGATCTTTTTAATGTGTTGATGTATTCAGTTTGCCAATTATTTGTTGAGGATTTTTGCATCTACGTCCATCAGCAATATTGGCCTGTAATTTCCTTCTTTGTATTGTCTTTGTCTGGCTTTGGTATCAGAGTGATGTTGGCCTTGTAAAATGAGTTGGGAAGTGTTCCATCTTCTAGAGGGGTTTTTTATTTGCTTGTTTTAATCTCCAAAAACTTTCTGAACCAAAAACCTAATAAAGGCGTATGTATATTACTTATTTTTTTAACTCTCCAAACAATTGTCTGAGAGTTTGAGTAATTATATTAATTTGGCCTTATATAAATCCTTCCTTTACAATTTTCAAGCACCTCAAGACATTAAAATAGAAATTAGAAGCAGTTTAAGAGAGAAAACATGCTGTTTATAAAGATTCAGATGCCACATTTAGCAGTAAGTACTAGTCCAGTAATTTATAAGTCTGCTTTCTCGACATATTAATATCCTCAATACTCTGAACAATGGTTGTATAAATATATCCTGCTGAACCTCAGGGCCCAGGGTTCCTCAGGGGTCACTCAGGGTGAAACTGGGACTGGGGAGAAGGGGTAATTTTCCCACACATGCCCCCCTTTCCCACTCGCCTTCAACCACAGTTCCAGTTTTATCTATTTTATTTTATTTTTAATTTATTTATATATTTATTTTGGTGAGGAAGATTAGTCCTGAGCTAACATCTCTTGCCAATCCTCCACTTTTTGCTGAGGAAGATTGGCCCTGGGCTAACATCCGTGCCCATCTTCCTCTACTTTGTATGTGGGGCGCTGCCACAGCATGGCTTGATGGGCGGTGCCTAGGTCCGCGCCCCAGATCTGAACCTGCAAACCCCAGCCTGCCGAAGCAGAGCGCACAAACTTAACCACTATGCCACCGGACCAGCCCCAGTTTTATCTATTTTATATGTGATGATAATTTTCCTTAAGGGAAAAAAATGATTTTTCTCCTATTAAACAGTTTGAAAGCTCTAAATATGACCATGAAATTCTAAATAAAATCTGGAACCCGACTCCTGGATTTTCTCTTGCCCAGACCTCTTTCTGAGTCTTGCCCTTCCAAACTAAAGTGCTTTTTCCAGCTATTAAGAAAGTATACGTTTCAAAGTTTCAAGCCTAACTCCTGTCTAAAGACTCTCTTAAAACCTCTGGGCCAACTTGTACTCTCCTTTTGTTGATCTGTTAAAGAAGCGAGCATCTACACCTCTCCCAGGGCCCCTGAGCTCTGTCCACACCACTGCTCCAAGCTTAGAGTTGGTCTTCTGTGATCCCCTCTCTTCTGAGTGTGTGTTTTCTTCCTCCATTAAGAGCATATTGAGACTATGTCTTATAATTCTTTAATAGATTTCACCTCATGTGCCCAGAAGATATGAAATATCCAAAAAATATTGACTGAACTAAAGAAAGAAGTTAGCTGTAAATTTTCATAAAGTCTTCAGTGGGAAAAAAGCGGAATTCCGTTCTAGCGTTTGAACATATACCCTTGAAAAATGTCACCAACAATACGTAGGCATGAAATAACCTAAGGGCTTTAATATGTTCTTAGAAGGCAACAAAGTAGCAAATCTAGATCAAGCCTCAGTCTCTCTGTAGTGAGGTGGCCTGGGAATTTTTTTTAATTTCTGACAAACACACACAGGCGCTTTTTAGCAAACTGCAATAACCAGAAAATTCGATGAAGTGCTAATAGTTCACGAGGGGAAATGACAATGCAGGCTTAGTCTTTCCAGTTGTTTCTATGGTTAATGATTATCACCATACAAAACTCCTAACAAATTAACCCTAAAACTCTGAAAACAAAGACAGCGACTCAAAACAATATAAATGACAAATAAACACTTTTGGGTGCATTAGTATGTCATTTGATACAAAACGAAGTGTCTAATAGGAGTTGAACAGAGATTTACTTTTTATTACCTTGTCATCATCCCTGGGTACAAAGCAAATCTCAACAAAAGCAGAATTTTCCTGCTAGGGATCCCCATAGTTCCTCTATTTAGGTGAGAACAGAACTTCCTTTCTCGTACAAAATGCATTTTGAATTCTTCTGTGATCCAATTGTTTCCTATAGATATATATGTATAAATGTTTGTGCACCTGTACTCATATAAGCAAAGTTATGTCAGAACTATGCCTACATTTTTCTTAAGAATGGTAATGAATGTTTACCATAAGTAAGACTTTATGCCCTCATGATTATAATGATCCTTTAAATTTACGTTCAGCTTTGCAGTTTATAAAGTGGTATTACATAGATTGTTTCATTTTATTCTCGTGGTAACCTTGTAGATGAGTGTAATGCAGTTGTTGGCATATTCATTGTATAGAGGGGGATACTGAGGCTGAGAGAGCTTGAATGATCTGCCCACTTACACAGGAGGAGCAGACACTCAGCACAAGGTTAGTGAGTGAAAATATAGGTGCACAGAAAAAAGCCAAGTCTTCTGACTATGGATCTATTGCTCCTGCCACCAGAACATTTTAGCTACCATTATTTTAAAATATCTTCTGATTCTGTATATCTGGTATGAAATGCAAAATAAAATTTTCAAAAATACTATCTTTCAATGATAAAGATATCTTTTCGATGACATTAGAACTATAATAACAAATCACTGATTAGAATCAAAAAAGCAAATAAAACACTGATGAATTTACTGTATCTTCCCTGTTGCAGTCTTAAATTTAGACATATGATGTCTTTGTATAATCTATAATACATTTGCCTTCATTCATTCATCCAGTTCACTCAACAAATGTTTACTTGGCCTTCAATACCCCAGGTTAGGTGCTGGGGCTACAGTGCAGAACAAAACAAACCAGCCCCTGTCCTCAGGGTGCTGATAGGCTGGTTCCAGAGGCAGACATTAGCAACCATACAAAAGCAGACATTGCAAGAATGGTACAAAGGGAAAGATCAGAGGGGTCTGAGATAAGATAGCAAGGGTCTTAAATTAGACCTAAATTGATTGGAAGACAGACAAGCATCTCTGAATATGTGACATTTAAGCTGCAGCCTGAACTGTTCATTCATTTCTTCAACAACATTCCCCGCATGCATCCACTGTGCCAGTCAGTGTGTCGTGATGTTCACGTCATACAAGTGCCATGACATACACGGATGGTTGGGACAGATATTTTTCCTCTCTCGGGGAGCTCGTTGTGCAACAACGACAGTGGAACCAAATGCGATTTGGAGCTTGGAAAAAATATATTTAACCACTGAGCTCAACATAATTAACACGACAGACTCTTCTTGGATGCAATATTTTAAAATCTAAATTCAGACCTACAGTAGTTCATCCGGTAAGATTTAGCATATCCTCATCCTTCAATATCGTCTTTTAAAGAATGAGTCCTAGAATGGTTTTGTTGCATGGGAGTCTGACCCAAGGATAGGTATTATCTTTAGATTGCTGGGATCAAGCTCTGTAATAAGCTGAAATCACAAGAAATACCATTATCTTACTACCCATTCTTTTTTGTTTGTGAGTGTAATGTCAATTCTTTACACTTCTGTGACATAATTTTATGATATTTTCCAGTGAACTCAATACTTATCTAAATTGGATTAGGTAGCTGTCATAAATATTCATATATCAGTCCAACCAATTGATGAATATTACCATAAGTATGTTCAAAATGGAAAGTATTGAATCATGATAATAGTAAATCTCAAAATATATTGCAAACTATGATCTATTTTATTTTTCCATAATTTATTTTCTTCCTTTGGTCTTTATTATTTACTCAAGAATAATGAACAAATCTTTCTTTTGTTTATAAAATCTAAATATCAAGAAAAGAGATATATCCCTGAAGTTATTATGAGAACTGAAGTGTAAAAAGAAATCATCATTATTTGTGGTAATGCTGGTCTTTCTTGCTCTAACCGTAGAAGTTTACCTAGGTTTCTGCTTAATTTTCCAATCAAGAACTTATTGTCCTAGCAAAACACATACATACAACAATGAAGAATAAAAAATCGGTTATATCTGATCCATCACTTATGATTACTGGAAATTTTATGACTTTGTATTCCACTGATTTATTTAATTCTCTTTATATGGCTTATCTAGAAGAATTAATATAGAATTTTCTATTAATCAACACTCAGACTTCAAAAAAAGTACAATCAGAGCAAAAATCATAAACCAAAGTACAAAAGACATTTTGTGTATAAAAAATGAAATTTGTTGGAACAAAAGAACCTAAAAAATGTCTCATCAAGTTTTCATTGTCCAAATAGCTTTTTTCCATCTTCGAGCATATATGATAAAGATTGGCTTGTCTATTTCAGTCTGATTAGAAGCCAATTGTGCCTCCTGGTTCTCAAATATCATGTTTCAAATCTATATTTCAGTCTCAAACACTCAATACCAAAGTGTTTAATTCAAAATCTCAATCCTCTTATTCTTAATTTTCATAATTATTGATTAGTTTTACAAACCATAGAAAACATTATACAAAAGTATGTTGTCTCATAATAGGTGTCAACTTTGATTCAGTGAAATATAACATATGTTATACACTCTGACATTTAGAAATAAAATGACATAAATTGAGAGCAGAAGGGGAAAGAAGGTTGGAGTTAAAATAGGTACACTAATTTCTTAATTTGTAATGGCTAGAATTCAAAAGATGTTGTTAAACCTTCAACTGAAATGACCAAGCATAAATATTTATCATTATAAAGGAAAGTACTAAGAATGAAAAAATTAACTAAAATAGGGTTGTGGAGGAAAGGAGAAAGGAAGAGAAATACACTAGTTTTATGATTGTTCATAGCAGGGAAGTAAAAGATAATGTCTCAAGTATTAAAGAATTAAGAAAATTATATAACATAATAGTTATAAAGTTAACCACTGGAATGAAAATGCAAACCTTCCTAAATATAGGAATTATTTCCTAAATATAAAGAATTATGAAATGAAAGTAAAGCAAAGAATATGGACTATATATGATTTTTGAAAACAGTAAAAATATAAAGCATAATTAATTTGAAAGAAATAGATTCAAATATACCTGTCATATCAACAAATGTAAATGGATTATATTCACATCTTTAAGAAAGGAAAGAAAATAGGAGGATGAACAACAGTATACAAGGCAAATGTAGAAAGAGAAGGAAGGAAGGGAGGGAGGGAGAGAGGTAGGATAGGGAAGATGGGGACAGGAAGAGAGAGAAGAGAGAAAGGAAGGCAGGAAGGCAGGAAAGAATGAGGGAAGGAAGGAAGGAAAGAAAGAATAGATTGTAACCTTAATATCAGGCAAGTTTTAATTCATATTATGAAACATTAAATAAGACAAAAGGTCACTATATAATGTTAAAAGGAGACATCCATAGTGAAGATTTTAAAAAGTCAAGATTGCCAATGCACCAAATGATAGAGCACCAATATTCACAAAACAAAAACTATAGGAGTTATAAAGAAAAACACAAAAATAGTAGAATTTCATTCACCTCTTTTAGTCCTTGACAGATCAGAAAGTTAAAAAAAAATTAAGCAATAATGTAGAAGATCTAAACAACATAATAAAGTAGGACTAAATAAATATAGATCACATTCTGTTCCCCGAAATAAAAACTACAACCTACATTTACATAGAACCATAATAAAAATGACCATTATATTAGGCCACAATGAAAATCATAATTAATTCCAAAATGTTAAAATAATATAGGCAACTTCTTTGATCACAATGCAATAAATCTAGGAATTAATAAGAAAACCAAAGATAAAAATATACTTATTAATTGAGTGGCTTTGTACAAGCTATCTTTCAGAGCCCTTATTACATCAACTGCAAAATGAAAATAATACTGAAATCACAGTCATTTTGAAAGCTTTATGAATTTTAAGACATTATACAAGTGTAAAATATTATCCAAGAAGCATCATCTTCCTCCTCACACTTGAGAAGTGACTTAATGTGGCAGCTCCAATGATTTGAAAAACTTGGTCTATATCGTCCACGTGTGACTATTTAATTAAATTAAAGTAAATTAAAATTTTAGTTCCTCAACACTAGCCTCATTAGCTACATGTGGCTATCAGCTACCGTCTTGGATACTAGAATATTTCCCTCACTGCAAACAGTTCTTTCTATTGTACAGTGCTGGCTTAGATGATACCGGGCAAATCAACCAAATATCTAGAAGTTCATAAGAATTATTTAAGTTTTACTTCAGTAAATTAACAAGGCCCTTCCAGTGAGAGTCTCAGATGATTTTTTTTCCCACTTAACTTCCTAATTATACTAAAAGATCATCCTCTCACTTAATATAATCCAAATACATTAAGGCGCTAATTGAATATGATGAGTAAGCTGTGCATACTAATTGTCACTAATCAGTTTAATGCTGATTGCTTAAGCCTATAACAGCTACTCACCTACATAGTGGTTCAAATCAACTTGATATCTCTCATTCTTCATTAGGAAAATGTGTTTTATTAAGCTGATGTCATTATACGTGAGCCCAGAGGATTTACACCATGGATAGTTCACATTTACACCATATGTGAACCCTGAACAAATTGCTCATCCAGCTGAAGGTGACTCTTACATCAGCCCCAGTTTTACAGTGATGCTTAGAGCATCCATTATGGTAAGCTTTAAATCAATCATGAGTAGCTCTATGTCTATTACATTTCTTCATTCATTCACTATATTTTTAAATTCCTGATACCACTTACTAGTCTTGTGATTTTGGGCAGTTCATTTATTTTCTCCAGGCTTCAGATTCCCCTTCTCTAAATTTGTGGGGTGGGGAGAGGGGAGATGAAAAAATGACAACATAATCACATGTTTATGTCCCCTTCTCCCTCCCAGTTGAGGAAACTCTACTGAAAAAATACTAGAGACTAAATCTTAATTGTTCTCACCACAAAAAAAAAAATATTACGTGATGTGATAGAGGTGTTAGCTACTGCTACAATGGTAATCATATTGCAATATGTAAATGTATCAAAGCAACAGGTACACTTTTAATTTGCACAATGTTATATGTCAATCATATCTCAATAAAAAAATAGTAGGGCTTACTTGGGGAGCTTGGAGAGGTCACAAGTATACCTAAGAATTGATTTTTTTTTTTAATACAGACATAGATATCATTGTGAACAATGTCAGGGGAAGGGACAGAGGAACAGCTGCTTCCTCCCTGCTGCAGTCCCACGTGAAGACTGCAGACCCTGTGGCAGCCTGAGGCAGCCCAACCGGCTAAGCATGAATCCCCCAGCAAGTGGAGAACTCTCTCTCTAAAATGCTGATCTCAGATGTTGGCTGACCCTGCAGGGGCCACAGTGCTGAAGAAGAATGGCCATCCTGGGCTAATCCAATGAGGACAGAACGAGATTGTGACAACCTAAGTTTCCTTTCCCCCTCACAGCTATAGAAACCCACTAATAGAGCAGCTGTCCCATCCCTGACTCACCACAGACATTCTCACTTGTCTGTCCTTCCGAAGTTGGCCAACCGGCTGGAAAATAAATCTCAGTTTTACTTTTCACTATCTACTAATCCACATCCATTCCACCTTCCCAGGAGCAGAAAACTTCCAGATCCACTGAAATAAATAGAAGTAAAGGCCAGACGAGGGGACTCAGCTACCTAAAGGAAGGAGATTAAGACAGCCAGTCTCTACACATGTCCCCATTGGGCCAAAGTTAATGGAAGAAATGGAAAAGACCATTAATGAAGGCTGCAACAAGAAGATACATGATCAAAAGACAATGAGATTCTAAAACAAACAAAAAAACTAGTATCTAAACATTAAAATATAATAGAAGATTTAGCAAAGGGAAAACACATTGGCAAAGAAGAAGAGGAGGAGGAGGAAGGGGAAAGAAAAGCGGAAAAAAGAGAAGAGGAAGAAGAAAAGAAACAATTTTGTGCTCTGGAAAATGAAATGGATAAGCTGTCATATTACACACAGTAAAAAAAAAAAATTAAAGGAAATCATGTAAAAAGTTTAGAGATACCACTATACGCCTATTAGAATGGGCAAAATCCAGAACACTGACAACATTGAGTGCAGTGAGAATGTGAAACAACAGGAACTCTCATTCATTTCTGGTGGGAATGCAAAATGGTGGAGCCACATTGGAAGACAGTTTGGCAGTTTCCTAAAAAATTACACATATTCTTACCATACAGTCCAGCAATTGTGCTCCTTGGTATTTACCCAAATGAATTGAAAACCTACGTCCACACAAAAACCTGCACATGGATGTTGATAGGAACTTTATTCATAACTGCCAAAACTTGGAAGCAACCCAGATGTCCTTCAGTCAGTGAATGGATAAATAAACTGTGGTCCATCCAGACAATGGAATATTATTCAGCACTAAAAGGAAATGAGCTATCAAACCGTGAAAAAACATGGAGGAAACTTAAACGCATATTACTAAGTGAAAGAAGCCAACCTGAATGGGCTACATACTATATGATTGCAGCTATATGCCATTCTGGAAAATGCAAAACCATGGAGACAATAAAAAAATCAGTGGTTATCAGGGATTAGAGGGGAGGGAGAGATGAATAGGCAGAGCAGAGAGGATTTCTAGGGCAGTGAAATTATTCTATATGATACTATAATGGTGGATACATGTCATTATAAATATGTTCAAACTCATAGAGTGTACAACACCAAGATTTAAATCTAATGTATGCTATGGACTTTGGGTGATAATGATATGTCAATGTAGGTTCATCTTATAACAAATACACCACTTTGATGGAGGATGTTGACAATAGGGGAGGCTGTACATGAGTGGGGGGACAGAGCACATATGGGAAATCTCCGTACCTTCTGCTCAATTTTGCTGTGAATCTAAGAACTGCTCTAAAAAAATAAAATCTATTAAAAAATAAGTTTAGAGACATATGAAGAAAACAACTTCTGGAAGCACAATATGAAAGAGATGAGAAGCAATTAAAGAAATAATAGGACATTCTATTGAATTGAAGAAAGACTTGAATTCAGAACACATAGGTATTCTCAAGGGGTAGGCAAGTCTAAGGAGAATAAAAGATCCGCATCTAGATATAGCCTTGTGAAATGTCTAAGTATTAATCGTAAAGAGAAAATTATATGACCAGTCCAAAATAAAATGTGGCTTTCAAAGTTAAAGCCACACTCTAACATCAGACTTCTCATTCTAACCCTGGATGTCAGAAGACAGAGAAACATAATCATAATCTATAAAGAGAAAAGAACCACTATCTAAGAATCCTCTTCCTGGCCGAGATAATGTTAGCATATAAAGCAAAACAAAGATATTTTCAGTAATGGCAAGAAACACACCAAAAACAAAAAGAAAAAAATGGTTGAACATAGAGGAGGCACGGTATATCAAAGAAATGCAAATATATATATATAGAATGGGTAATAGAAGACAAAGTGAAATTTAAGGGCAAAAAAGTATTTTATGCCTTAAAAAACTATAATCTCTGGAGAATACATAATAAAAATGCATATTTATAGAATAAAAATAAAAGCAAAATATATAAAACAAAATAAACATTAAAAATAGGATATTTTGTAAATTATAAGATAGGACTTTTATACATCTCTCTAAGTATTTGATATATTACACAGAGGAAAAACTATGTAAAAATATTTAGGGTTTGAATAATACAATCTTCAAGGTTGAGCTAATAAATACACATTTAAAGAGAATAATTTACTTTCTAAGAGAGAATAAACATTCTTCCTTCATTACCAGAAACATTTATAAACATGTGATCATTTAGTGGACCAGAGAGAATAAAATCTTACTTTACTCAAAAAAAAAAGAAAGTGCCATTTCTTGGACATTATACAATAAAACTAAAAATCAGCATGAAAAAGGTAACCAAAAAGAACTTACCAATTCAAAACTGAGAAATACTGTTCCAAATAAACAGATTCAAAAAGGAAGTAAATTGAAATCACAGACTATTGAGAAACTAACAAAGAGGAGAACTCTATATAAAAACCTATGAGAAAGTTCTAGAATCATAATCATAGAAAAATACATAACTTTATATGCTTCTATATTTAAAAATGAAAGATTGAATAAAAATATAATCAGTATGAAACTTAAGAAACTAGAAAAATAGTAAAATAAAACAAAAGGAAATAGAGAAGAAAATATAGATAAAAGTTAAAATTGATAATATAAAATTGGAACAAAAGACTCTGGCACAAAACAGCTGGGGTCTAATCCCAGCTCTGCCAGTTATGAGCTGAACTTGGACAGTGTTTTTAATCTGCTTGTGCCTCGTTTCCCTCATCCATAAAGTGGGAACAAAATAATACCTAATATATAGGGCTATTAAGAGAATTAAATGAGTTACAATTTGTAAAGACTTTGTACAATGCTTGACAAACGTGTTATATACATATTGTTAAATAAAATAAAAGTAACGAATGTGATAAATCAAGCAAACTCTGGATATTTGAAAATAAACTAATAAAATTGACAAATTCCTAGCCATCTGGTTAGATCTTTTTTATGGAGCAAGGGTGGGAATTGTGTTCTAAGACTCAGGACAAACAAGAGTACTTGATTGCAAACAGTGTGAGCCTAAGAACCAACAAGCATTTGGGGGAGGGCCCAGAAACCAGACACCCAGAATCTAGAGACCCTGGGAGCCAGGGAACCTCCAGCTCCAGGGAGGGTGAGTTTGGGGGCAGCCCATCCACCCAGTCCCAGCTTGGCCAGAGAGAACTCGGGGGTCACTTACAGGACCATCTCCCTTGTCACTCTCCAACATCTACCTCACCTTCAATGAGTAATTCATTCCTGAGTCTCTAACCTATTTCTGTACATAAAGACGGAAAGCTTCCTAATGCATTTAATGAAGTAAGCATAGCCTGATAAACATACACTAAAAAAAACTATAGATCAATTCCACTTATGAACGTAAAATGTTAAATAAATATTAACAAATTGAATCCAACAGTATACTTTAAGAAATAATACACGATAACTAAGGAGAGTTTGCCTTACAACTGAAAGGATGAGTAAACATCAGCATATCTATCAAAATAATTCACCACGGGGGGGTCAGACCAGTTGGCGTAGTGGTTAAGTTCACGCACTCCACTTCAGCAGCCCAGGGTTCACAGGTTTCGGATCCAGGGCAGGGACCTACACCACTCATCAGCCATGCTGTGGCAGCGACCCACATACAAAATAGAGGAAGATTGGTATGGATGTTAGCTCAGGGCTAATCTTCCTCAAGCAAAAAAGAAGAGGAAGATTGGCAACAGATGTTAGCCCAGGGGAACTCTTCCTCAGCAAAAAATAATAATAATAAGTCACTACATTAAAAAATAAAAGAACAAGGGCCAGGCCAGTGGCATAGCGGTTAATTTCATGCAATCCACTTCAGCAGCCCAGGGTTCTCAGGTTCGGATCACCACTCGTCAAGCCATGCTGCAGAGGAAGATTTTTGCCAATCTTCCTCATTTTTTGCTCTAGGAAGATTAGCCCTGAGCTAACAGCTGTGCCAATCTTCTTGCATTCTACATGTGGGTCCCACCCACAGCATGGCTGAGGAGTGGTGCAGGTGCACACGGCGATCCAAACCCACAAACTCGGGCCACTGCAGTGGAATGCACCGAACTTAACCACTACACCATGGGTCCAGCCCCCCATTAGCTTTTTTTACCTAGACAAAATGTGTCTAACATTTGAATTGAAAAATAAAGGCATGAAGTCTGTCAAGAAATTTTTGATAACGAAGATTAGTGACCAGGGATATATTGTACATATTATTAACACTTACTATGAAGTTACAGTATAGTATGAGCACAGGAATAGAGAAATACACCAGTGAAACAGGTTCAAAAGTCAAGAAACAGATCTGAGGGTATGAGAGAACTTCATTTACAATAAAGATGGCAGGTCAATTCATTGGGAGAAAAATAAATTATTCAATAAATGACCCTGAAAAAATTGGCTATCCCTGTGGAAGAAAAAAGTCATTTACAGCATAAAAAATCATCAACTTCAGACAGTTTAAGTATATAAATGTAAAAGTAAAATAAAAATACTAGAAGAAAATATTGGAAAATAGTTTTATAATATTGTGATAAAGATGACCATCCAAAACAATATTGGAAATGCACAGCTACAAAGAAAAAAATTGAAAGATTTGATGATATAACTATTTAAAAACCTCACTATTGAAGGCAAAAAACCTGAACAAATTCAAAAGACAATAGTATTAATTATAATGGGGTAAAATCCTACATATTATTAAGAAAAAGACAATCAACCTAATTTTTAAATGGATGAATTGCATAAACAAGAAATTCGCTGAAGAGAAAACATGAAAGACTATACATAAAAAAGATGTTCAATGTCACTGAAATTCAGAATAATAATATAACATTTTCAGCCGTCATTTGGCAAAATTTAAAATGACTGATAACATCCAGAGTATTAAGAACATAATTTAAAGAATATTTGCTTACATAGTTGATAAAAGCAATCTGATTGAATAAATTAATATTTTAATGTATACACCCTTTGACCCAGCAATATTACTTCTATGAATATATACTGCAGAAATAAAAGCATTAATACATAATGCAACACTGATTTGTGACAACGTAACTTAAATGTTAGTCATCCAGGTGATGTATTTTATATATATAAATATATTTTGTTTTATAAATATGTTTATACACATTTTATATATAGATATGACATTTTGTAAAAGAGTAGAAAAAGGAATAGAATAAAAGGAAAAAGGAAAGGATTCATGTAAAATCTATTGAAGATCATTCTCTGACCTGAAAATACAGAGAGTGAATGTTAGGACATTATGATTAGGTTAGAGAGAAAAAGAAGTATTCTATTATTTCTTAATTAAAGCATATGTTTTAATTTTGTAATTAAAAATTATATAAAGAACAAAAACCTAAGTCTCCTAGAAAATTAAATTAGTGGTTTTAATTATCTCAAAAGACCCTTCTAACTCAAAAATATTCCCAACTCCACTATGTTCAGAAAATCACAACAGAATTTGGGAGGAACTGCATAAGAAAATCTAGCTCCTCATTTCCAGTCAAATTAAAAAGCCAGACATGTAGGTGAAATAGAACCATTGCACACAGCTGTATAGGAATAACTACAAATATAATGAATAAAAATGTTTTCATAAATTGCTCCTGGAATATAAAGGAATGTAGTACTCATTTGGACTGAAATTACCCAGTAAAATATTTCTTGAAGAAAAAAAGTACTTCAGAGTGGTTTGCATAATTTTCCTCATATCCCCTCACCTCTTCCTCTTTCTAAGACTGAGCTATAACCGTGAGGCCTTCTCTGAACCCATACTTATGGGCTCTATTTCTGCAGCAAGTACTTGGCACATTAACTTCACTTTAGTGTCAAAATTCTTGTACCATAGTTTTGTATTTTAATTTTTCTTCCAAATATGATGAAGCAGTTTGAAAGCTCACAGAAGACAAAAACTGCGTATTATCTTTGCACTCCCGGAGTGTTTAGCATATTTACGTACTCAATAATTTGGATAAGTTGAGAATTAATGACTCATCTCTGAAGTTTTACTATGGTCATTTGCTTCTCATCCTACAATATGTTTTCATATCTTCCCTTCCAGAACATCGTCCCAGCGTGTCCTTGCACTTCAGCCTCACTTAATGTTAGAGTTCTTATATTTTTTCTTATAATGTTGCCTTGTTTATGACCAACATAGAATCTTATTCTTCCATGAACCTTTTACAGATCACCCTCGTCAAATGGAAAAAATATCCTTGTATTTATCTCTTCAAGGATCTCATTTAAACAACTCTTTTAGGGCTTGTATATGCCTTTCTTCCATATAGTTTATGTCATACCAAGAATGGTCACAAGACAAACATGTGTTGACTATAAGAAGGAAGAAAGGAAGAGAGGACTAGGAGAAGAGAAGGAAGAAGGGAGGAAGTCACTAACACAGAAACCAATACAAAACAGAATTCATCACTAGTATTATTGTCATTTAGATTTCTCCCTGTTTCTTTACGGAATTGGATAATGTGCCAAATGTAGAAGATATAAAGTCTCTGGACTCAGAAGAAAAGTCATCCTATGCCCATCTAGCATGCTTGCAATAAATTCAAGCAGAGAATTAGGCTCCTGAGAATCCTGTGCCAGCTGCCTACTGCTGCCAGCACTGGGTTTCCGCCCAGGATAATACGAGAAGAGGAGGCATGACCACATTCTAACAAACGGGTGGCCATGTTCTTCAGTCACAGTGCTAGGTCTCCAGTTTGCTTGGACGCAAGACCCTAGGCCTTGGGCCCTGGTTCCGTGTCCTGGGCAGAGGTGGCGCACCAAGGTCTGAGCTCCTTCCATCCACATGGGAGGGGAGCTTGGTACAGGCTCCTCAGCCCTGGACACAAAGGAGATATCAACTAACTCCATTCCTTTCCCCTGCAGCTCTAGGCTAGAATCAGGAGCAGACCCAGGTTTCCAGGCTTAGAGCTTATATAATTTGGGAGGCTCTAGTTATGAAAAAAGAACACAAAATTCCAAATACAAAATTAAGTACAAAGGAGAATACTTACGTTCTCTTTTTCCTTTTCACTATCTATTTTTGAGGTTGTGATTTTTTTCCTAATCTTCATGGTTTTAACCAATGGAAACCATCATTTCATTTCCATTGTGATGTAACGTAAGAGTTTTTCACGTCTTGGAGTTTATGCCAGACTTATTTCGGTTTATATTTCCACAGTAGTTTTCCCATCATATTTGAATTTTGATTAAATTAATAATTCAAAAAGAATATAAAATTAATTTGGATTCAGGCATCCATAAGAGCACTCTAATTGTAAAACCACTATTGCACTATATTGAGCTACAAAACTATGATCAAATTACTTCTATAAAACATACATTGCTTTATTGATGAATACACATAGGAGTTTTGTCACTGGAACACTTGTTTCTTTAGGCCATTTTGCTGAGTGTGGTTTTATCTGGAACTGCCAGGTTTCATCAGGAAAAGATGCATCAATACACTTAAGACACAGTCCAGTATGTCAGGATGCATAAAACATGCAACTTTACACACAGAGGTATGCACTGTTTGTAATAGTACTATAAGTCTGTGCTCTAGAAACAAGAATTCTGGTAAATTCTACTTCACATGATCAAAAGAAGGAAAGAAATAAAAGACATTTTATGCAAAGACTGTAAATTCCCAACGAGAGTGAACCGCTATTTTTGCCTAGGTATCTCTGAGCATCACTTGTTTTTTTTGTTTTGTTTTGGTGAGGATATCAGTCCTGTGCTAACATCTGCCAATCCTCCTCTTTTTTTTTTTGCTGAGGAAGACTGGCCCTGGGCTAACACCCGTGCCCATCTTCCTCCACTTTATATGGGACGCTGCCACAGCATGGCTTGACAAGCAGTGCGTCAGTGTGTGCCCAGGACCCGAACCGGCGAACCCGGGGCCGCCGCAGCGGAGCCCATGCACTTAACCACTTGCGCCACCGGGCTGGCCCCTGAGCATCACTTCTCATTGTATACATCTGATAGTTGGAAGACTTTTCCAGACTAACTTCTAGCCCCATACATTTCAAACCTTTTTCCTCTGTATGTGTCATTGCCAGAAACAACGGAACATAACCGATCATGATGTAACTTCTGGTCCCGCCATTTCCAATGATCCAGGAGAATTGGTCCAAAAGGTGCGGGGAGTATTCCTGGAAGTCACCCCACACCAGAAACTTACAAACAACTTGTTATACACGGAAGAGACTGCAAACCACATGGATGCTCCCACTACACTCAATTATATATATATATATATGCCCCACTAAAGTGCTCAGTCAGATCCCCAACATGCCTTTGGCCACTCCACTGCCACCCAACAGAAGGGAAGGTGTGACTGAAGGGACATTGTGGTGGAACTGGACATCTTAACTTCTGCAAATTGAAAAAAGACCCTACAGTTATAGCACATCGCTGGGGCCCCTCCCAGGCTCTTGGAAGGAGCCTCGCCAAGTGAGGATCTTGGAGGCTGAGCTTCATAAGCTCCACGGGGAATCTGCCTCTGGGGAAAAGATAACTCATTTTCACATTGACAGACTTGCCCATTCATAAAATCTAGTTACTCTCCACACTTCTGTCCTTAGATTTATGTCCCATTATTAACAGCTAAAACGCCCATTACCAACTAGCATCCGGTTGATACAGCAACTAATAGTTTCACTCTCTCTGAAAGGAAGCCAAACTCTTTAGAGTTTGACTTTGTATACATATGTTTTTTCACACAATATTTCCTAGAGGCAAGAAATCATTCAATCAAGTATCCAGCCCCCACTCCAGCTAAGGGCAGAGTTACCTAGCCTGAGGTGTGACAGTAGGAGGGAGGACAGTGCCCCTGCCCAGAGTGGGCAACTATATGGGGACAAGGACAAAGAGGTGTGTGATGGCCACAGGTTCCAGTGGGCAGGAGAGGATAAAAGCGGCCCCACGGAATGGGTTAGGCAGAGTCAGAGGTTCCAGAGGGAGATAACGCAGCTGATGGTTTGCGGTTGGCGGCTCACCCTGTGAGATCAGAATGCAGAGGCAGCCGGGAGTGGGTGAGTCGGGCTCCCAGAGGAGGCCACTCCTCAGCCTACCGCATGTCTCACGCCCAGGCCAGAGCCCCATCTGGGTCCAGGCCACCAGAGCGTCCCTGGCACAAAAGGCTGAGTGGTCTGTAATGGGTGCCCCCTACCAGGTCTTCAGTGGTTCTGGGTGGCCGCTCCCTCCTGAGGGCCAAGAGGCAAAAAGAGGACCTGCAGAAGACCAAAGCTCACCCACCTGCCAGCGAGCGCAGGGCATCCGAGACGCCTGCAAGGCATTCTATAAGGTGCGGAGGGGCCTCTAGGAGCTGTCTGGTTAAGAGCCATGAACAGCGAACCTGGTACCGTGTTACACATCTCCAAGCAGCCATGCCGTGGGCATGTTTAATATCTCCATGGAGAAACTGCAGCAACAGCTGTACAAGGGAGAATGTGCTGTACTCTAACAGGCACCAATCTTTGAGAGCAACTTTGTCCAGATCAACAAAAGAGAAGTGATCGTTGTGCACAGCCAAGGGTGAATGGTGATTATGGGCATCACATGCACCTGCCCCACCTCCCACTACCTGAGATCCTACTGCTGGTCCCACCAGCTGCAAGCTGAGAAAAGAGTGTGCCAAAGGAGTGGGGCCGCCCGGGGAAAAGATTAGCCCTAGAGCTAACCAGGCTGTTCTGTCTGCCTTTGGTTCCCCGAAGCTCATTCTGTGGGCTAGAAAGCACTAGTACCTCCCTCTCCTATTCCTCTACTTCCCCCTGAAGGTCCCTGAACACGGATGTTAAACCCAACCCATGGATTAAGCAAGAACAGGATTCATGTCCTGCTTCTCTCGAAGTTTATAAAGCTGTCCATCCATAACCACGAAAAACAGCTCCACCTGAAGCTTGCCACTGGCTGCTCTTTTACCTGCAGCTGTGTGTCCCTTAAGATGCAAGAAATCTTTTCAGTTACTGGAAAACATTTTTTGGTAGCCTCCTGAGAACAGCAGTAGAGGGTTACGCCAGTATGCAGACCATCCCATCTGGAGACACAATGGACATACCTGTGTTTGAGACAGAGGCACGTAGCAGTTGCCTCAATAATTGGAGAGGAGCCAGTCTAAGACTAGTGCAGGGTCTCCCAAGAGCCCAGAAGCACTGCCCTTTGTTGAAGAACCTCAAAGCCCATTTGGCCACGGTGGGCTTTGACGTTCTTTAATAAAGAGCCAATGCCGCTGGGTCTCTTATTTTCAAAATCTGGGGCCACTGTGGTATATGCAAGAGTTTCAGTAGTGTTGAGAATTGTTCTCCCTCATAAACAAGCTGGTGGGTACTCAAATATTCTTGAATATTTTCACATTTTGACATTTCTGAACTCAGGGTGCTTTTAGGAGGTGTAGTTATCATTGTCATAGAAAACTTAACCAGTTTCTGCTAGTAATATTTTACTTTTTCTATATTCATAGTATGTCAAAAATAGAATTCTGAAAAATGTGTGTAAAAAGTACAAAATAAAAATTCAAAGTCACAAGAAAAGATGTGTTTATAGGTCATGGTCTTAGATTTCCATTTCAACGGAAACATCTGCATTTATTCTACTCAACATGACACATGTCACACGGAAGGGGACCATCAAAAATATTTCCCAAGTTGTTTGTAGCCTTGGATAGAGGCTTAAGAGTAATCTTCAAAGGCGTTTTTGAGTATTTTTTTGCAATAAAGAGATAAATAAGTAGCGGAAATATTGCTCATAGACATACTAAATATCCAAGTTTAATAAAAGAATTCTGATCATAGTGCACAAGTATTTATTAGAAAAATGAAAACCCAGTGACATCCAGCTGATGGTCACTTTTTTTTCAGAGCCGCACACACTGCCCATCAGGTGTGAGTGAAGGTGTTCCTGAGAACCTTCATTTCCTTGGCCACTATCCCAATATTACAACAGAGCTCTGCTATAAAGTGTGAATAAAACAACTTCATCCAATTGTTGTTCTGCACACCAGGGGTAAGGAAAAAGAAAAGGCAGAAGACCTTCTTTTCTTTAACTAGCTCCAAGCCAATGTGTTTCTTAATGTCAACAAGATAAGCTAAAATCTTTTTCCATTTAATATCGGTTCGAGTATCAAGACTCACTCCATGGTACTTTTTGGTGTGCTTTTTACTTAAGGGGAAGGTCCCTGGAGTCGTGGAAAGCAATTCCTTGTGCATTATAAGGAAACGTGAAGAGAGGAGTAGAGCTGGAGAAGAGAGGTGCAGCCAGGAAAGCACAAGAGAGAAACGACAGCTCAAGATTTTCTTCGTCCACAGATGTGGAAGGAAAAAAATGCACCAGAAGCAAAACATATCAACAGCTCACTAAGAAATGCTCAAGTGAACTGCTGAAATAAACTCAAGAATTATTCTTAATTTTTGTAAAAGAATTTTTATTTCCATTCAAAAATAACCTAGATATTAATCTGGTACCTTCATTCACACGACCCACATCTCTGCTCCTCTAAATACAGTTACAGCAAGTAAATATAAAGTTGAGCTGCTAAATTTCAAAACCAATCTGTTTTCAAAGTCATAGGAGGACTAAAATGTTAAAAAAAAACAAAAGTGTTAAGTCTTGTCTGTAAGGAGCAGTGTGGTCTCCTGCGGGAGGAAGTAACGTCACGTGGAAATAAGGCAGTCAGAAATGCCAGCCACATGACCAGCCCTATGGTAGCCAGGAAAAGTCTAATCACCAGATTGTATAGAAAGAACTAGACCACAGTGTAGGAAGTGGACAGTCACAGCTTCAGCAAATGGGTTATCCCACCATCCCTAAGCAAAAAGCGTTTATTGATCTATTTTCTTGTGTTCTACGCTTAACAAGACTCAACTCTCTCCGCCTCTGTTCCTCCTGCCCCTGCTACCACGAGCTTCTGTCCACTGCCTTTCAGCTGGCTTCCGCTCCTTCACAGCCCCTACTTGGACCTCTCACCTGATTTTGGTGCTGCCTTCTTTTCAGACATCAAGCCCCACTATAAAATTGCTACCAAATCATCAATTGTCTTTCCGCACAAATATCAAGCTTCCATTGGCCAAGGAGTCACACCAGGGCACCTTATAGGTCTGGCCAAGCTTTAGACCGTCTACCCTCACATCAAACGCCCTCTCTTGGTCCAACCAGCTGTGGACAGGCGCAGCAATGCGTGATGGAGGCTACCAGCCCTGTGTATAGGCAACCTTTCAGATGAGGGTTTTGCATGAGGCTCAGACTGTCCAATGGAGTAGATACAATAGATACCGCATCCTCCGTCACACAACACCACATCCTGGTATTTCCTGGGACTCATAATATAAAACTTCAGTGAGCTTCCAAGGCTTAATTCTAGCTTAGATTTTTCTTTTTTAATATTTTAACCCAGATCCATTGAGCTTCCATGATAAGTAAAGTAGTGTACTAGGTGTTGGGCATGACGGATGGGAAATAAAACATTTTGCAAAAGAGATATTGCAACAAAAAACTTGAAAGAAACGGACAGAGAGGAAAAAGTGCCAAGCGTGGGAGGGGTGGCGTAGAGCGATTGAGAAGAAGTCACATGTTAGAGTCAGGCAGACCTGGGTTCAAATTCCAGCTTTGACATTTCTTAGCTGTGGATTTTGGACAAATTGCTTAATATCTTTGAACTTTAGTATCTTTTCTACAAAACAAATATAATAATAGGATTTACCACAGGAATTCCCAAGATCTGTTCTTAAATGCTTAGATGAACACACACACAAGCATGCACACAAACATAGCCTTGGCACTTACCGTTATGAGATCCTGGAATATCAGATAATTTTAAATTCTGTTTTGTAATAAGAGAAAAACCCCTTAGTTCTTGGCCAAGTCCAATGGGATAATGAGGAAATGTCTCAGCAAAACACAAAGACTCCTTCTTTTCTTTGGACAATGTTTTATTCTTTGCTGTCTATATCCTACGCCCACTGGTGCTCCAATCAGTGAGGGAATGTTACAGCCAACACCGACCCTTCCTGCAGCATGAAGTCCATCCAGGGGATGAATTCACCAGTCTCTCCTTCCTTACCAACAACTCCAGGATCACTCAGAACAAATGCTTAGCCCTGTGGTCAGTAAGCATTCAGAAGCCATTTGGAGTGTGTGGCAGGAAAGGCAATGCTAAATATTCCACTCTCTCCTCTGTATTTCCTGGCCCTTTTATAGTTAGGTAAAAACACCTCCTAGCTCTGGAGAATTTAACATAAATAAAAGTGACAGGCATCACTTCCGGGCTGAGGTAACAGAAAGTTCATGCACTTTTCTCTGCCTTGGTGACTGGCAATAACCCAGTGGGAATAAATCTTTGTTGAGCTAAACCATAGCAATTTCAGGCTTAATTTGTTACCAAAGAATAATCTGGCTTCTACGGACAAATACAGAGTGGCTTTCAGTAGTATAGAAAAATTATTAAACTGATCCAAATAAAGATGCTCTTTGAATTCCAGGAGGCAGAGATTATAAATCTTTCTGTCACTTCATCTTGGAGCACCAGCCTCAATTCCCTTTTTTAGCTGCTGCTGTTCCAGGGGCTGCAGAGGCTGGACCACAAATGACAACACAGCGATGCCAAGAGGAGGACAGAAGACAGTGGACCACAGCTTCCACAAAACATCAAGTTTAATAATATGCAGAATATTCTTATTATCCCAACTTCATTTTTAGCCAAAATAATTGTCCATTATTTAGGTTACTTCTGTGTTCAGCAGTCCCATTCATTGTTAGTGCCATCGAGTCAATTCCGACTCCTAGCGACCCTGTGCACAGCAGAGCCGAACCCTGCCCAGTCCTTTCGCGCCACCCTCTCACCTTCCGGAGCCATATCAGACAAGACTCTGCTGCTATTCATAGAGTTTTCATGGCCAGTGTTTTCGGAAGTGGGTGGCCAGGTCTTTCTTTCTAGTCTGTCTTAGTCTGGAAGCTCTGCTGAAACCTGTCCACCATGGGGAACCCTGCTGCTTTTGAAATACCAATGGCACAGCTTTCAGCATCACAGCAACGTGCAGCCGCCACAGTATGACAAAGATAGACGGGTGACGTGGTTCCCTGACCAGGAAATGAACCCAGGCTGTGGCAGTGAGAACACCTAATCCTAACCAGTGGACCACTAGGGCTGGCTTCCGCAGTCCCACGACAGATAATAATTATAGAGCATTCATAGTTCTAAGTGCTTTACATATGATAATCTGTCTAGTGTTCATATCAACCCTGTAAGGTTGATATATTGTTGTCCCCATTTTTGAGATCAAGAAACTGAGACACAACGATCCCACATGGTTTGGAGGAGACAAAGTGGTTCATGGTAAAGTTAGAAGCTAATTATTTAGCATCTGGTCCACAAAAAAATTCATCTACTTTACCACGTGGTTGAGATAATTAAATAGCATGTCATATGTGAAGCACTTTGTGAAGAACCTCATCCACAGTAAACAACCAATAAGTATTTGCTATGATCATGATTATGGTGATGACGACAGGTGAGCATGGGCCCAGTAATCCCTGAGTTTCCCAGGGAGAAATTCATGTTATGTTGCCTCTGGGCGCTGTGGTCTGTGCTCAACTGAGATGAATAGATTTAATTCCAAAGACAAGAGCTCAACTTCCAATCAAGCTGAAAAGAAAGGCATCCAAGTAAAACTAAAAGTGCCCATAAGTTCTGTTCTATGTGCCATTTAGTACATTTAGCACCAGTTGTTGGTTGGTTAATGTACTTCTCATGTTCCTGTCACTAACATAAATAATTTGCATTGATGATCACTATAATGATATTGCTATTATCTAAAATGACAGATAACCATATGGATGCAAGAAGTGTTTCCTGTGGAGGACTGCCTGGTGTCCTGGGCAACGCACGCTTTGACATCAATTCAAAAGTGATGACACGTAAAGTTAGGTTTTAATTATTTCACTCAGTAACTAGAATATAAAACTTGTCAGTCTTGGAGAATATAAATCCCCTGTCAATAAACAAAATGAAAGGCATAAAATTGAGGGAGGATGCCAGGCAATACAGAGCCTAATTAGTGTGATTTTTATAACTTAGATGTGTATTACACAGAATATAATAAACAGCATCAAATAAATCTGCAAATTCAATTCTGTGCATAGGAATAAATTAAGGGCTCAGGTTTTGCTATTTCATAGGTTCTTCTATGATATTTTAGAAATATTTTGTAGACAATAATTTCTGAAGACTTCTACTTACACAGGTAGTGTGCTTTACTCTGCCCCAAGTCCCAACACAAGAAACTAGTCGAAGACCCAGGAGAATAACCCACGAGGCTTTATACCTCTGTCCGGTTCACCGTTTTGCTATAATTTCTAAAGGAGCTGGTATAAGGTTTTCCCAGACTACTTGTTATGTATCATGCCATCATATGTAAAAGCGAGATTTTTTTAAGTTTTCAAATGTAAACGTATAGCTTTAGTGTCGTATAACAACTGGGAAAGGGAGGGGAGGCAAAAGGTCATTGTGGCATCTATTTTAATGCATTTTATTTTGGAGTATATCATAAGCCTTCTTTTACCTTAATTTATATGTTTCTTCATTTCTTACTGTTATCATCCAAGGGTCCTTATAAGAATTAGCGAATTAGACCAGAGTTGACCAGATGGCCTAATTATTCTCTAAATACAATCTCTCGTAAAAAAAAAAAAATTCATTGATCACAGTCAGAGGATTCTAGCCAATCACTCAATTAATCTGAAAACTGATAAATGAAGGGAATAAAGTATTTATCCTAATTTTCCTATATGAACTGAGAGTCTGGGTAGCAAAGAGTTAATGAGAAAAGTTTTTCTTTAGAGAATGTTACAGCCAACAAATGAAAAAGGAATGATGGAAATTTAAAATATGGCTATTTTATAAACACTAATAAATTAACGGATCTACAAACCCATCACCAATAACTGCCAACATCACTAAAAGAGAGACAGCCAGATGTTAGGTGTGTCCTGCTATAAGTACTGTGGGGGATCAGAATTTGCCGCTCCACAATGTATCTCCTCGGCTTGGTTATTTGTTTTTTTTTTTTTTTTTTTTTTTTGTGTGTGTGAGGAGATCAGCCCTGTGCTAACATCCACCAATCCTCCTCTTTTTTTGCTGAGGAAGACGGCCCTGGGCTAACATCTGTGCCCATCTTCCTCCACTTTATATGGGACGCCGCCACAGCATGGCTTGCCAAGCAGTGCGTCGGTGCGCGCCCGGGATCCGAACCAGCGAACCCCGGGCCGCCGCAGCGGAGCGCGCGCACTTAACCGCTTGCGCCACCGGGCCGGCCCCTCGGCTTGGTTATTTTTAAGAACAAAAGACTCCAAAAGAAACTTTGACCTTCTCCTTAACTGCCTAAAGGAATTTAAGATAGAAGGGCTGTTTCAGGAAGGAACTATCGCAGAAGATAACTCTGCATGTGGTAGGCTAGGAAGAACCTTGCCAGGCCCATTTTTACCAGAGTTCTCTCTCTCGGGTCACGTTGTCTACAGATGGCCCAGCAAACACTTGTTTATCAAACATCTGCTTTTCCTTCTCCATGTAAATTGCCTTCCTCCCCTTTGAAGTCCTAAACCACGACTCACAACATCCTCCTTTGTCTTTAACTAAAGATGATATTTAAGGCAGTGGCTTCAGCCATTTTGGTGAGTTACTCAGTTTTCCTGGGTTTCTCCTATGTATACATGCTATTAAACTGATTTTTTTTCCTGTTAATCTGTCCCATGTCAATTTAATTCTTAGACCAGCCAGAAGAAACCAGAGAGTAGAGGAATAGTTCTTCCTCCACTGCAGTACACAACACTACCTGTGAAGATGACTAGCCAAGAAAGTCAAACCTGAATCTGGTCAAGCCTCGGATCAAATTGCATCCACCAATTTACAGAAAATCAGAGGACGAAAGAAAATGTTAGTTAATATCACAGGTATGTGATCAGCAAAATCTAGACTGTAGGAAATTCTACAGAACAAATCAACCCTTTCCTTCAACAAAAATGTGATGGATGAAGATATAGATTAAAAGAAATTTAAGAGATATATCAAACAATTACAATGTATTGGATTCATTTAGAACCTGATTCAAATAAACTGTATGGTAAAAGAACTTACAAGACCATATCAGGGACATCTGAACACAACAATAACTAATTTACTAATTTTAAAACTAAAATTTAATTTTTAAGTGTTATAATGGTGTGTGGTTATTTTTTCAAGCATTCATATCTTTTAGAGATACATATAGAAATATTTAAAAATTATATGATGTCTAGAATTTGCTTCAAAATAATCTGGGGACTTGGTGAGGATAGAAATGAAATATGATTGGCTCTGAGCTGGTGAATGTTGGAGCTGGGTGATGAGTACATGAAGGTTCGTTATACTATCCTATTCATATTTGTATGGTTTCAAATTTTCCATAGTACAAAGTTGAAAAACATCTCCTTTTCAAATTTTAAAACTCAGACTAAATCAGCCTGATGATAAAAGTTTGATGGTGATCTGAAACCCCAAATCAATTGCCTAAAAAATGATGAGTTCTTGCCATTTTCTATTGTAGATCATAAACAAAAGCCCAATATTGTTTCTATTTTTGTTATTGCTTAATGGTTTGGGTGTTGTTTTCAGGAGGGAACTTTTCTCATCCAAATTCAATTTCAAGAGATCCCTGTGATCCACTTCTCTGTAAATTCAACCATGAATTTGAAAACTAAAGAAAATATATGCAGAACAGCAGAAGAATAGGAGAAGTCTACAGTGCTAATCGTAAGAGTCATTTTCTCTTACTATTGCAAAAGAGGTAGATATGGTGTTTGCCTACCCCTGATGAAATAATAAATTTACCTTGATGCAGCTAATGTGCTATTTTATGGATCTGGCTGGGAATTTAAATGAGATATAGCCCTGCAGCCTTAGTGGCAATGAAGAAATACAATTGGATTTTCACTTACAAAAAGAAAACTTTTATTTAATCAAGAAATCAACAAGTTTCTTACACTTACTGCTAACTTCACTTCTTCTTTTTAGGCAACAATTTTCTATGCAAAACTTCACTGGTTATATTTGTCCTGTCATTCTCCGAAAATAAAAAAAATAAGCTTAGCATACTTTTCTCTGTCAATTCATAATTACATCACTTCAATAATTATAATTACACATGTTTGAATTTTGCTAACTGGATTGTAGGTGAGCTATATTTTAGCTATGCCTAAAAATCTTTCTTTAAAAATTTTTAATTCATTTATTCATTCAATAAATATATATATACTGAATGCAAACCATGAACTAGACATTATGTTAGATATATTAGTGAATAATAAATGTTCTGTGCTTCTTTGAGCTTATGATATAGTTAGAGAGACAAACTATAACCAAGTAAAGAAAAAATAAAAGCACAATTCTAAATTGTGGTAAAAGCTTTGAAAGAAATAATCAGGGTGAAATGATATACGATAAGTGAATTCACTGACATTTATTCACTTAAAAATGTGCATTGGGGGGCTGGCCCAGTGGCACAGTGGTTAAGTTCACGCACTCTGCTTTGGCAGCCCGGGGTTCACAGGTTCAGATCCCGGGCATGCACCTACACACCACTCATCAAGCCATGCTGTGGTGGCTTCCCATATACAAAATAGAAGAAGATTGGCACAGATGTTAGTATGGGGACAATCTTCCTCAAGCAAAAAGAGGAAGATTGGCAACAGACGTTGGCTCAGGGCCAATCTTCCTCACCAAAAAAAGAAAAAAATGTGCATTGGGACTTCTGTTTCCAGTCAAGATGGCATATCAGGGACCAGATTTTTCCTCCCACCTGGGGGAAAAAAGGCTTAAAAAAAAAAGGCAAAATATAAGAAACAATAGTGTTCAAATGTTGGACATCAAGAATTCAGGACTGTGATTTTTAAGAAAAGGGAAACAAATGATGTGAGCCCTCTGATTACCTCAGCTGACTTCAGGGAGACTCCAAATAGTGGCAGAGGGAGCGAGAACGCAAACGGATTCCAGCACTTTCCTTTAGTTGAGGAGTCAGAGCTGGGTGCCGGGGAGGCCAAAGCAGCTAAAGTTCGCAGGGCAGAGTACCACCAAGAAGAGACCTGCCCAGACAGAGAGCTCCAGAGATCTGCAAATAGTATTCCTCGAGTCTTCAGGTAGTGCTATCAGTACATTTGAACACGGTCTGTGGATTGTACCCAAGGCTGGAGAAAAAAACCCAAGAGGAAGAGAAGGAACCCCTGTGGCTCCCCCAAGGCCGGGAGTGCGCTGTGTTCTCACTAGCTAGGGCAGAAAACCTCTCATGCATAATGCATCTGACTGTTCTAACTGGTGCGTCATAAGCAAGATGTCACCTTTGGGACACAGTGGGTGAAGAGTATAAGGCATCTCTCTGTACTATTCTTTGCAACTTTCTACAATCTATAGTTATTTCAAAACAAAAATGTTAAAACATAAGACCACATACAAAAACTAAAAGAATTCAAAGTCGACAGAACTTTGCTATAAGAAAAGTCAAAGGAAATCATTTTAGCAGAAAGAAAATAGTACCAGATGGAAACCTAGATCTACACAAAGGAATGAAGAGCCCCAGAAATAGAACACATGAGTAAAGTTTAGATTTTTTTCTTATATTTCTTTTATTTGCATATTTTTAAATAATAATCTACTACTCAAAGGAAAAATAATAACAATCTATTGTGAAATATGTGACACAAGCCGCATATAAAATGTACAAAAAAAAAAAATCCAAAGACCAAGAGGAAGGAAATGTTACAAAGTTTTGTTATATTGTTATTGTATTGTATTGTTATAAAGTTCTTATACCACACAACATAATATAATACAGCTTGTGATAAATTAAAGTATACTATAAAATATAAAATAATTTTTTAAAAAGAAAAGGTTATAGAAAATATGCCAGAAAGAAAAATAAATAGTACCTAGCCCAAAATAAGAGAAAAGGAAAGGAGAAAAAAGAACAGATGGGACAAATAAAAAGATGTTAGATTTTAAACCTAAAAATAAGAACAATAACGTTAAATGTATGTGGACAAAACACCTGTTATGGGTTGAATTATGTTCCCCTAAAAGATGTTGAAGATCTAACCCCCAGGAGCTCAGAATGTGAGATTATCTGGAAATAGGATCATTGCCGATGTAGTTAGGCAAAATCAGGTCATACTGAAGTAGAGTGAGCCCTTAACGCAATGTGATGGGCATCCTGATACGAGGAAGAGAGACGATGTGAAGACACAGACACACAAGTACAAGGACATGTCAAGACAGAGGCAGAGACTGGAATTGTGGTGCCAAATCTAAGAACACCTAAAGCTACCAGAAGCTGGAGAAGGCAAAGACGGACACACCCATAGAGGCATCAGAGGAAACGTGGTCCTGATAATACCCTGATTTTGAAATTCTAGTCTCCAGACTGTGAAACAATAAATGTCTGTTGTTTTAAGCCTCCAGATTGTGTCACATTGTTATGGCCCCCCTAGTAAATTAATACAGCATCCTCGTTTTAAAGCAAGGAATGCCAGATGGATAAACAAGCAAGTCTCAACCATATGCTGCCTTCACGACCCACTTTAAATATAAAAACACAGAAAGTTAAATATTGAACTACCTCAAACACTTAAACATAGAATTACCTCAACAAGTTAAACATAGGATTACCATACGACCTAGCAATTCTACTTCTAGGTATATACCCACAAGTATTCAAAGCAAGGACTCAAATAGATATTGTACACCAGTGTTCACAGCAGCACTATTCAAAATAGCAAAAAGGTAGAAACTTTCCATCAATGGATGAATAGATACACTAAGAATTATGCCAATACAAGGTTTGAACAGACATTACACTAAAGAAGAGATACAGATGACAAATAAGCATATGAAAATACACTCAACATTATTCGTCATTAGGAAAATGTAGATTTAACCACAATAAGATGCCACTGCTAGGATCGCTAAAATAAATTTTAAAATGACAATACCAAGTGCTGGTGAGAACACAGAGCAACTGGAACTCTCATATAGTGCTGATGAGAATGGAAAATGATAATGTTGCCTTAGAAAACAGTTTGGTATTTCTTAAAAAGTTAAACATACGCCAGGGAAGGATCTTTTCTAGGTCTCTCACCTAGCTTCTGCTAGTTCCTTGATTTGTGGCAGCGTAACTTTAATCTTCACATGGTGTTTTCTGTGTGTGTGTCTATGTCAAAATTTCCCCTATTTATAAGGACACCAGTCATATTGGATTAGGGGCTCATCCTATTCCAGTGTAACCTCATCTTAACGAATTACATCTGCAGTAACCCTTTCCAAATAAGATCACCTTCTGAGCTACTGGAGGTTAGAACTTTGGGGGAAACAATTCAGTCCATAACAGAACCTATTAGAATGGCCAAAATCAAGAAGACTGACCATACCACGTGCTGGAGAGTGTGTGGAACAAATGGAACTCTCATTCACTGCAGGTGGGAATGTAAATGGTGCAACCACTTTGGAAAATAGTTTGGAAGTTTCTTAAAAAGTTACAGATATTCCTACCCTATGACCCACCTATTCCACCACTAGGTATTTATTCAAAAGAAATGACAGCATGCATCCATGCCAAGATTGTACAAAAATGTTCGTAGTAACTTCCGTCCTACTTTCCCAAAACTAGAAGCAACTCAAATGTCCATTAGCAAGTGAATGGATAAACAAACTGCAGTATATCCATACAATGGAATACTACTCAGCAAGAGAAGGGAATGTACTACTGATATGCAACTTGAATGGATATCAAAATAATCATTTTGTACAATTTATGTACAATTCTAGAAAATGCAAATTAGTCTACAGTGGGAAAAAACAGATCAGTGGCTGACTAGGCACAGGAGGAAGAGAGGCAGAAGGAAGAGTTATAAAAGGGTATAAGGAAACTCGAAGATGATGGACATCATCGTTATCTTAATTGTGGTGGTAGTTTCACAGGTATACACATATATAAAACCTTACCAAATTGAGCACTTTAAAGATGTTCATGTCACCTATACCTCAAAAAAGTTGTTTAAAAAAATCCTCGGACTCACTCCAAAGGGTATATTTATTGTATACCTACAAAGTACCTGGCACAAAGCCAGGTATATAGAAAATACTCAGTTGATGATTGTAAACTTGATGACTGAAAAGAATACTAATTAAAAACTGTTAATAAATATTTGAGTTACTCTCAAAAATTATGCATTTATTAATCATTTACTAGTCTGTGAAGATTCACAGCATAAACAAAGGTGTAAGACAATACAACATCAGAGTTTCCAAAAGCACCATTTACACAAACATTACCCATTAAATATAATTCATTTTTATCTCTTTATTTTTTGTGAGGAGGTCAGCCCTGTGCTAACATCTGCCAATCCTCCTCTTGTTTTGCTGAGGAAGACTGTCCCGGGGCTAACATCCGTGCCCACCTTCCTCCACTTTATATGGGACGCTGCCACAGCATGGCTTGCCAAGCAGTACGTCGGTGCGCGCCAGAGATCCGAACCCATGAACCCCTGGCTGCCATAGCCGAGCACGCACACTTAACCGCTTGCACCACCGGGCCGGCCCCTATCTCCTTATTAAAATAGTTTCTCTAAAGGTTTCTACTAGGTGTCACTGTTAATATAGTTGATTTATTTAACATTTAAAAATTACATCTCTGTAATCTGTATCCTGCATAGTTGTTTTATTATTACTGTTCCTTTTACTACTATTTATTTAAACTAGCTGTATTTTCTCCCTATTCTCTGTCTGAGGAATCAAAATTAGCGTAGTTCTTTTTCTGGTCAATGAACATTTAACAAGTCAGTTTCTAAAATTTTTACTTCTTGTGGTTAGCTCTACTCCACTAACCCAAAATGAGTACTTTCCTCGCTTCCCCATCCCGTCTATCCCCAGCCCCCTTCCAGGATTTCTGTAGCATATACACTAGCAACACAGTGTCAATCTTGGTTGGTCATCTTAAAATCCTTCCAAAGGTGCAGTGAAAACTCAGCCTTTATTTTATTCTAATAGCCTATAATTTTAAAAAATTAAATCTATACTCCCTGCCTTGAGCATCTATTAATAAGCCAAAAGATTTTATATATCAGTTATATATAGGTTATATACTAGCTGTCATCTTATTACAAGTATTCTTACTCAAGCATAGCTTCTTTTTAAAAACATAATTTTAATAAGTTTATCTTGGGTCTTCCCATTTGATTTACATGGTAGATTTTATAATGGCAACTTTACCAAATCTCAATTGACAAAATCTCTGGAATGTGCTAGAGTATAATAAAACTTTGACTTGAGACATTAGCTAGGTGATAAAAGTGCTACATGAGATTCTTTTGTAACGTGTAAACTGCTAGTTCTAACTTAATGCCCTGTAATTAGAGGGCAATGTAAAACTCATGCCTACTCCTTGAAGAAATAAAAAGGCAGAAGAATCAAGAAACTGGCCTCTTCATTACTTCAGCAGCCTAAGTATGATGACATAAGATGATGATCTTCTGAGTACAAATCAACATAAAATCATCGCCCCTCCTGGGGAATAGAATTAGATGCTATGCCAGGAATCCGCAATCCTGGGCAAGAGTAAAAGATCCCCACAGCTCTACGTCAGGTCTGAATCTGACACAAAATAGCCATAAATTTTCCATCTGTAACTGTCTCTTTCCTTACCAACTTTTGTCCAGTATCCCTTTGCTGCCACTTTTTAAAGGATGCTTGTTTTGCCACTGACCCGACCTCTTCTCTTAACTACAGGCAGCAGTAGCTTTCTTTAAGAGAGACACTCCAAAGAGAATGTAACTTAAAGAAAAGTGAAACGATGCAAGTTTTGTATTCAGTCATTCTATTCTTTTCTTAAAATATGGGAAGTCATCTTGGGGAGAATATCTATATCATCAGAATTTTGATCGACCACTCCCCAGGATGAACTTACACCACACTGAAAGCTCCAACTCGCTTTCCTTAAGCAAACTTGTAGCTGAATTCCAGTCTTCCCTCTATTCTACTAGGCTGGAGAATCTCCCTTTCCTATTCTTCCAGTATCTGTGCCATAGAAATAACGTATACAGTGAACATGTGTAATACTTAAAAATAAGACCTGGACTCCAAGGTTTTTTTCCATATATGAATTATCTTGAGATAAGTCATTGACCAATGTAATACAAAGTATTTGATAACTTGGTTTCATTGAAAAGTATCAAGATGCTCTCTAGATAATTAGACTGAATCTGTCATTTATCACTTGCTAAAGAAGGTGAACACAGTTCACTAAACTAAGTTCCAATGCTGTCCTTCAGCAAAAAACTCTCCACTCAAAGGAAAAACTATACTTCTAAAGAGCTGGGGCTCTGTGCCTTTATTTTACTGTCTGTAAATAGACACTAGAACCTCCAGACTATTTTCCATAAGTAACAGAAAGTATGACTGATTATAGACTAGGGAATAGGGGAGATAAGCTACTAGAAACACTAATATCCATCCAAGAACCCCACCAAATCTGTCTGTCTCAAAACCAAGTTCTCTAAAATCTCTTCTCTGAAGACCAGATCAATTTAAAACACAACTATGACTTTCCCACTGGCTTATTGAATTGAATGAGCTACACATTTTTTTTTTTTTCTTTTGTGAGGAGATCAGCCCTGAGCTAACATCCATGCTAATCCTCCTCTTTTTGCTGAGGAAGACCGGCTCTGAGCTAACATCTATTCCCAATCCTCCTCATTTTTTCCCCCAAAGCCCCAGTAGATAGCTGTATCTCTAGTTGCACATCCTTCTAGTTGCTGTATGTGGGACGTGGCCTCAGCATGGCCACAGAAGCGGTGCGTCGGTGCGCGCCCGGGATCCGAACCTGGGCCGCCAGCAGCAGAGTGCAAGCACCCAACCGCTAAGCCACGGGGCCGGCCTGAGCTACACATTTTTAAGGAGAGAAAACATTCCAAAAAATCATCATAAACAAAGTTGAAAGACAAGAAACTAATCAAAAACAGATTCATAACATATGTGACCCAGAAAGGCTTAATATCCAAACTACATAAAGAGTACAGGACAACATTAAGCAAAAGATAAATGTTTGTATTAAAATAGGCAATGTATATGAATAATTACTTCAAAAGACAAATCATCAAGATATTAAAAAGAAATTTGATCACAATAATAATCAAAGAATTGAAAAGTGAAATGACAATAATAATATACTTTTCTCACTTGTCAAAGTGGAAAATATTTTCCAATATTTTTTCAAAGATAATACCCAGCGTTGGCAAGGGTTTAAGGAGCAAGTTATTTTGATATATTACAGGTTGCAGTGCAAATCACTCTTCTTGTAAAGCAATGTATACTTCTATGATGTGCATATTAATTTACACATGTTTATTTGTAAAGGCGTATATATAATACATATCTTAAAGACATGCATATATTTATATAGTGTATATTATTTATATTATACATTATTTACATATTTATATTTGTATTTTAAAGGCACATAAATTAAAAACAGATTCATTTATTATATATTATATATAGGAATTTATATATTATGTGGTTATTTTTAAAGACATATTTCTATTCTGCTACTATTTCCTAATAAACTAGTTGAAGATATGTTGATTCAAGATTCTGGCTCTCCTAAAGTGGATGACTTTCATGGCACATAGACAAAGACTTCTCTGGGACTGTTCTTAGAATCTTTGATGCCATGTATACTAATGGAGAATCAACAATGAACATCCTTCTTCAACAAACCAACAAAACCAGATGTATTGCCAAGCATTACAGGCACTCTCTCTACAGGCAGAGTGGATGACATTTTCTTCTAATTGAATTTTTCGCTAGCAAAGTAACTTAATCATTTTGAAGATGTCAGTTTCACACTTTTCAAAAGAGGCCCACAAAATGAACTCAGCACATGCATAATATGTGAAAATGCAAAAATGAGGTCACTAAAACATCTGTAGTTTCAGATTTCATGTTGAAGGCGAATGAAGTAGCTTCCAATTCCCTAATTACTCACTTAAAATTATTAGAACTTGTCAGCAATTCTGGAGTGCTGTATATGACATCATTTAAAAAGACTGAATCTGTTCTCATCCTGCTTCAAGATACAAGTTCGTTCCACCATTTCCAGACAAATGGATTTACCAAAATCACTCATTACATAAGGCTTCTCTTACTTGACATTATAAAAAAAGATTTTGTAGGATGGATAAAGAAGGCTATGAATTGCTGAAAACCTTGGTCTTGGTAAAATTCCAGACTTTAAATTGAGACTTCTTCAAAACACATTTTTCATCTGTGTTTTTGATTGACCAGTGTAATGGGTTCATTGGTTCCAAGAGCTTTGTGCTTGCATTACAGAAGTCTTTCCATAAAAGAAGTACTTCAGCTTTTGTGTCTCCTCACATTCAGTGGTAAAAGTAAAACCAATGAATGTATCAGCTAAATTATACATTCGTTGCCTCGACATTTTCAATATCACCTTAAGCCCAATACAAATGCATATAGGTCTCCCAAATATAATCTCAAAACTACATTTTTATAAAGAGTATCAATGGGAAGCAATTGTTGACATCATGACTTAGCAAAGTTGATGACTGATGGTTCTTGACCATGTATGGAAGAATTCAATACCACTTGTTTAGAGTTAAACTATAGCTTAAATAAGATAGTATGTCATTAAAAAATACTTTTAATGAAGGAAATATTCAAAACTCCAGCTCGTTGTGTATCTGAACTTATCCTGAGACCCAATAGGAATCCATAAAGCCTATAGACTGAGGTCCAAACTCCTCGTCATCTTATGATGACCCAAATCATCAAACATTTATTAAACACCTACTATATGCCTGTGTCTTCTCTGTGGTTGCAAAACTGAATAAGACACAACACTTACTCTTGAAAGGTTTATAGTCCTATAGGAGATACAAGTACCTAAAGAGATAAATTCAATATAGTATGGTAACCACTAAAACAAAGGAAAGTAAAAACAATATAAAAGCTTAGAAGAGGAATATTTATCTCTCAAAGAAGACCTCTCCTTGGGGAGATGATGCCTCAGCTAGGTCTTAAAAAGGGAAAGAACTTAGCTAGGAGAAAAAAAAATGTGTGGAGAGCATTTTAGCTAGAGCAAACATCAAGGGCACAGGCATAGATGTATGAAGTAGCAGAGTATGTACAAGAAATAATCAGGACCTCAAAGAAGAGTGTTATAAATATTTAAAATCTAAAATCTGTAGACCCTAACAATTGTTTGGATATGGGCATCAAGAAAGAAAGAGTCTAAGAGTTTAAGACAGGATTCTGTCTTAACTAGGGTTGATGTCATTAAGTGAGATTAGGCTCAATTGTACTTGCTTTCTTATCTCCCACTGCCCCCCGCCCAACACTCACACATGTGTGCACACACACACACACACACACACGGAAAACCTAATCCATAGTGAAGTATAGGTTGGCAGACAGTATGCCCACTCTGACAAACCAGAATCACTGCTCTCCATCTATCCAAATGGTACCCATTTTTCAGAGCCTAGCTTAAGTTCTGACTTCCTTACGGACAGCTTTCCCGACCATCGCCACCTCCAAGATTTCTTTGGTCTCTCCTTACTCTGACCAAACAAATTGCCTGATGTCTAAATCTACACATTTCAGAGGTTAGTCACAGATTATTCTTTCATTACCTTACGCATTTTGTTTGTTTGTTTTTTGGAATAAAAATAGCTTTATTATTGGGGTTAATTGGATTTTTAAAATAACACTTTTTCATGAATTAAATTCTTCAAATATGAAGTGTATAAAGAAAAAGTGAAAAATTACCCAAAATACCATCACCAGAAGCAATCATTGTTCAAAATTTGGTATATGTAGTTCCATACAGATCTCAATGTATGTATAGTTTTATATAAACAAAATGAAACCCTGTATACTCTTTTACAAACTGCTTGTTTCTTTCCACAACATGGCATGTCCATTACTTTAGATAACATATCATTTTATTTGAAAGCTGCAGAGCATTCTATTTTATAATGAGTCATAATTTATGTTCTTCGCATTTATTTTGCTATACTTTCTCTAACGTCTCAAGCTTAGATACTTAATATTAAATATATTTTATTTTCTTACATATGCATTTAAAGCCATAAATTTCCCTTTAAGCTTACCAGCTTACAAATTTTTCTATGTTGTATTTTAACTTATCCAGTCCAAAATATTTTATAAAATCCATGTGATTTCATCTTTGATCTATAATTTATTTAAAAGTCTATTGATTAAATTCCAAACACACAGAGATTTTCTAAATTTTCTTTTGTTATTTACTTTTCTAGTTAATTCCATCAAGGCCTAAGAACATATTATGTGTGCTTTTAAATTTTTGAAATTTGTTAAAACCTGCTTTATGGTCATTATGTTAAAGTTTGGTAAATATTCCATATGAACTTGAAAAGAGTGTGTATTTATCAGTTGGTGGATGCAACGTTGGATAAACCTGAATTAGGTAAAATTTGTAAATCATGTTGTTAAAATCTTCTATACCCTTACAATTATCTGCTTGTTCTATAGGTTATCAAGATAATTGTTTAAAATCTGTTACAATGGTTGTGGTTTGGTCTATTTCTATTTTAAATTTGGTCTATTTTTGTTTTCTATATTTTGAAGCTATGTTTTTAAGGGCATATAAGTTTAGAATGGCTATACTTTTCTGTCAAGTTGAAACTTTTATCATTTAAATAGTGTCACTTTATATTTCTAGTAACGCATTTTTGCGTTAGTATCTGATTTGTCTAATAATAATATAGGAACAGTGTCCTTGTTTTAGTTAGTGTTTGCATGATATATTTTTCATCCTTTTACTTTCAATCTTTTCTGTATCCTTATATTTTAAAAGCCTTTCTTTTAAGCAGCATACAATTGGGTTTGGGTTTTTACCTAATCCGTTAACCTTTGTCTTTTGATTTCATTGTTTAGTCATTTTAATATTGATATATTTGACTTCAAATCTACCATTTTGTTATCTGTTCTATGTTATTTTTTTCTCTACTTTCTTGCCTTCTTTTGGGTGGATTACATATATTTATAATTCTATTTTTTCTTCTTTATGTGTTGGTAATTGCACATTATTTTCATGATCTTTTAGTGGTTACCCTAGAAATTATAGCCTGAATCTATGACTCATCAAAGTTTAATAAAAAATAGTGCTTTCAACACTGCTTAGACTATAAGACTTTAGAATATGTTAACTCTTTTTACCTCTTTTCCACATTATGTGTTATTGTTTTCATGACTTTTAACTTTTAGACTTCACAATTTTTATTATGTGCAGCCAACATTCATTCATATTTACATCGATATGTACATATTCTGTTGCCCTTTACTGTTTCTGCATCTCTGGTTTTCTATCTGGAATAATTTAACTTTATTTCTGAAGAAGATCCTCCTTTAGTGTATATTTGGTGAAAATATTCTCTGCTAGGTTTATCTAAAAATGCTTTTATTTTTCCCTGATTATGGAATTCTAAGTTGGAAGTTATTCTCTTTCAGTAGTTTAAACATTGCATTCTATTTTCTTCTGGGTTTCATTGTTTCTGTTGAAAAGTTAGTTCTACTTGTTTCCTTGAAGGTAATCTGCCTTTAAACTTTTAACTACAAAGTTAACATATTTCCTCTCTGTCTTTGGTTTTTAGTAATTTTATTATGTGGCATCCTACTTGTTGTGGAAAATTTTCAGTCATTGTATCTTCAAATATTGCTTCTATCTCATTCTCTCTCTCCTTACATCTATTAGACCATTTAATTATATCTTCATGTTTATAGGATACAATTAGATATAGATAGATGATAGATAGATAGATAGATAGATAGATAGATAGATAGATAGATAGATAGATAGAGATACAGAGATACAGAGATATAGAGACATATATCATATATATTGTATGTTCTTTACTACCGTTGGATTTCTAATATTCATCTTTATTAATTTTATCCTGAATATACATACAAAGTGTTCTGGATCAGAGATAGGTTTTTTTTAAATACCTCACAGTAAATAATGAGTTTGTCAAACACCGTTTTACCTAGTCCTTACCTCTAGGGTAACATGATGAGAGAAAAGTCAGTTGTGCTACACAAAAAACCAGACGCACAAAAAGCAAAGAACAAGGAAAACAGTTTTTTCTCTGCTTGTAGGAAAAAAAAGGAGACAGCTGCCATCCTTCGCTCTGAAAGGGTGTCCTCCTTACTCCAACATTTTGGTGTGTAATAAAATCTCTCCAGGAGCCAGATAGACCCATGTGGTGGCTTTCAGAACCTAGCAGTGTCTCCAAATTCCAGCCCTCATTTCTCCTTGAAATGTAAATACCTAGGAAGACAGTCCCTCCAGTCTTTCTGGCACCATGGGAGTTTAACCTAAGTACCTAGTCTAGGGCTATACCCACTTGACCCTCTCCAGGACATGACAAGTCTTATTACCCTTTTGAGTCAGAATGATTAAATAGACAAATGGATGCAAATCTAATTCTCACACTATGCCAGGAGTGTTTTTGCAGGTACACTAAGAAATCCAGAGAAGTTTTATTTCTCCACAATTATATTTTCTCACTTTTTATCTGTTTGTGCTTTACTCTGGATATTTTTTCTCATCTATTTAAGTGATTCTTCAGTTGTGACTAATCTGTGTTCAACACATCTATTGAGTTCTGAACATATTTTTGCTGTATTTTTCAGTTATGGAATCTTAATTTGGTTCCTTTTTGCAGGTTTTTTTCCAGTTCCCTGCCAAAATTTTCAATTTGACATTTATTTCCTTGAATATTTTAAACAGAGTTGTTTTAAAGTCTGTGTCTGATAAATTGATTATCTGGATTTTTTAAATCTATTTTTAGTGTCTATTGTTTCTCTTGGCGTTTATTTATATTGCCTTATCTCCTAATATACCTGGGCTTTCTTAATTCTTTTTATGTGTGACGCTAAATTCTAAAGACTTTTTAAAGGTAATTTGAGGCTAAATCTTATTATTTTCCCTGGAAGGAAGTTGAACCTTTTTTTTTTTTTTGGTCATTGAGAAACTACTAGTAGAGACATGAGGAATTCCAAATTAATTTAATGTAATTATCAATTAAGGTTAGTGAATCCGGGCTTCAGTTACTCTGAGCCCTTTATTGAGCTTCTTGCTTACTTCCAGGGAGAAGTCCTTCCAGTTCTCAACCACAGACTGAGTGTGTTCCCAGGAGCCCCACCTTCCTTGAAAGACCCTGAACTCCAAGTTTTGCCAATCAATCAAGGGGAAAATGACCCAAATACATACCCACCATTCTAGGTTTCTTTCTTTTCCTAGTTTTCGGCCCTATAATTCTTCATTGTCTTAATCAATCTTCCATGCCTTCAAATATAGGAGGTTTTTATATTTTGTCCAACTTTTCTAGTTGTTCTCAGGGGAAAGGTTGGTCAAAATTACTTAGTCTACCTTTACAGTAAATGGAAACAATAATATTTAGCCAATCTCTTAATAATAATAACTTACATTTATTGAGTGCTTACTAAGACCCAAACTCTGTTTTAAGAGCTTTAAATATATTATTTACAATTCTCACAAATCTATAAGGTGGGTACTTTTGATATCCCCATGTTATAAATGGTAAAACTGACACCTAGAGAGGTTAAGTGACTTGTCTAATGTCACGCAGACAGCAGTCATGTAGCCAGAATTCAAATTCAAGCAGTTTGACTAAAAAGTCAACAGTTTTAACAACTCTTCAGTTCTTCTTCTTGTTAAAAATTTTTCCCAATTATAAACAACGCTGCCATAAGCCTTATGGTACATATATAATTGTTCCTTTTCAATTACCTCTTAAGAATATATTTCTACAGGTGAAATCACTGGGTCAAAGGAACACACATTTGAAATATTGTTCACATATTACCACACTGCCTTCACTATGTTGAAATGAATTTTTCACCCTCTAAATGTCAATTAATATCTTAAGTATTTTTTCATAGTTTCCAAGGTAAGTTAAAAATAACATTCTATTATTTTTATTTGCCTCACTGCTTATTTAAGTTGAACATCTTTATATATACGTACATGCCACTTGTATTTTTCTTTTTTACATTATCTAATCATATAATTTTATTTTTAATGATATACTCATTTTTTTCTTTTTATTTGTAAGACATTTCTATTCGCTGTTTGTTAAAATATTAAATTTTTGTCACACATGATGCAAATATTTTTCTATCTTATCTTTCATTTTGGTGGGTTTCACTGTGTGTGTGTGCTCGCGCCTTGATTCAGGCTTCCCTAACAAACTCTAAAATTATTTTTAAAAATTCTTCTCTATTGTCTTTTAATACTTTTATTATTTCATTGTTTTAATTTTATATCTTAGGTCACCTAAAATTTATTTTTGCTTAGATAGCAGGAGAAGCGACTTATCCTTTCTTTTCCAAATAGTTAGCTAGTAACCCAACATAATTTAATATTAGAGAAAGTCCATTCTTTACTACTGATTGAAATTGCACATTCATTCTGTGCTAAATTCTCTGACATACCGTTCTCTACTTCTGTCCTCCATTTGGCTCTATTGATCTAGCTTCTTCTGTGTCATTAACATACTATTTTAATTACCAGAATTTGGTACTTTTGCTTACTAATCGTTTCACTTGTATATACGCTTTGTGCCCAACCAGATTCTAACCTCCTTGAAATGAAAGACTAGACCTTATATTTGTGCCTGTTTGTGTGTGTATCTTCAAAAGTACTTGAAACAATACGGTACACTCATGAAACTGAGCTGCATTTATCTGAACTTGGTCTCAGAATTTCATAAGAATCTGTGTTTGTGAAGAGGCTTTCAGATCTTTGCTACGTGTAGAGCGATGGAAATATCTCTGGAACCATCTCAGCTAATCACCGAGTTCAAGGATTTATTGTCCTTTATTCTGTCCCACAATTGCCAGATAATCAGAAGTATTAGTTGCTTTGTTTAAGTATAACGCCTTATGAATCTGATTGCTTTGACTTAAAGTTATGATTAACATGGCTTAGGAATAATTTTCTTACTCTGCAGTGGAATAGAGCAAACTGTTTTTACTCTGGGCATGTGCTTAGGGTTGTGAGAAAGGCCTCATATTGTGGTATAGCAAACATGGGCTTCAATATATGAGATCTCATACAAATTTTGATGTTGTCATCTACTGCCTCTGTGCTTGATATGTAATAGATATATAATAAATATTTTTGTTTAATAAGGAATGAAGGAATAAAGAAATGTATGTAAGTGACATAAGATGTGTCACTAATGGCAACAACCTCTCAGGAAGTAGGCTGTCTTCAGTGCCAATGGTTTCAATCTTTCTTGGTATCAAATTCCTTAAAGGCAACTGTTTCTGGAGATATCTCAGAGGATGAAAACAAAAGCCTCCTTTAAACTGCCTTAAACTCCTTTAAACCGCAAACAGAACTTGAAAAGTTGATTTTATATCCAAATACCTCCTTCCTTCAATCATCCCATGAAATATAGAAGAAAACATTTTCTTTCTTTTTTTTTTTTTTTTGTGAAAAAGATCAGCCCTGAGCTAACATCCATGCCAATCCTCCTCTTTTTTTACTGAGGAAGACCGGCCCTGAGCTAACATCTATTGCCAATCCTCCTCCTTTTTTCCCACAAAGCCCCAGTAGATAGTTCTATGTTATAGTTGCACATCCTTCTAGTTGCTGTATGTGGGACGCCACCTCAGCATGGCCTGGCAAGGGGTGCATCGGTGTGCGCCCCGGATCTGAACCCAGGCCGCCAGTAGCGGAGCGCGCGCACTTAACCTCTAAGCCACAGGGCCGGCCCGAAGGAAAACATTTTCATATCCAACATATAAATCTGGAAACTAGATTATTCCATGACTCTCATTCCTTGGAAGCATGCCTTCCCTCCTTCTTTAATCAAAGCAAGTTGTTTTCTCAGGAAGATTTACACAATAGGTCTAGTGTTTATGAAAACTTCCATGATTTTTCTATAATTCGATGCAATAATGGAGGCTAAATAGTGCCTTTAATGTTTGGGCCCAGGGTAGGGTGTGTTGCCGAGAGGCCTGGCTCTGGAGGAAAGTCCAGTTGAGGGAAATGTACAGGACAAACTGAGTAAGAAACAGCTAGAACTCATTGAGGACACTCTTTCAGAATGAGATTATGAGAACCTGACCTAGGGCAATAGCACATAAAGATTTTTAATGAGGAGAAAAATATGAGAGAGAATAGGATTTGGTAAGTAATTGGATGGACAAAGGATTTAAAAGCAAAGAACTCAAATTTGTCTCTCTATTTACCTGGAAAGGGATAGTGATGATACACCACTAATTAAAAACAGGGGTCTCATGGTGGAAAGGTAACCTTCTTTGGGGAAAGCTGCCAAGTGCAATTAAAACACATAAGTCTACTTTGTGAGATCAGTTGGGCTGAATGAAGAAGAGTAGTGATAGTGGGAGCTTGAGAAAAGAGAGAGGACAGCTCAGGAAGAGTGATCTACGAGATAAACAAGAGGAAAAAGAAGTAGTGGTAAAGCCCAGTCGAAATTAGATGTCATTAATCTACAGTGTAATAAATCATTTCACCATTGAATGACTTTCTTCAGCAGCATTCTGTGACGCAGAAGCAAAAGCTGAGAAAACAGATGCCACACAGAGAAAACAGATGCTGCACCACAGAAAGGCAAAGAGGTAAACAAATCCATGTGCCCAAATATTTTCCAAGTATTAGCTCATTTAGTACTCATCAAAGTCGCTATAGTAGACCCTAGTCGGACTTGCATTGGTCAGATCCTCCTAGAACTTTCCACACACCCACAAACATGTCATCATTTTACAATTGCAATATGACTAGGCATGCTTGATAACTACTCATTATGATACTTTGTTAAAAGTGTTTCTTTTGTTCTTACAACAGTAAACAATAACTTCAATAGGATTTATATGTTCAATAATCTCAACCAGGACTTCAACTCAGTCCTTCAAGAATTCACTTGGTCTTCTGAAATAGGTTTTTATCTTGTTTCCATTGTACAAAAAAAAAAAGAAGCTAAGACTCAAAAAAGTTAGCTAAGGTTATTCAACTACCGTGTGGTGGAGGAAGATTGAGACTCAGACCTTCTGACTCTTACTTTTTCTGCTGCACCAAGCTATGCAGAGCAAATAAAGGAGGAGAGAAAAAATGCCTGTTCATGAAGAAGGTACCAGATTTAGCAGATGTAAAGAAAAGTCAGATAAAAACAAGTTAGCAATCTGTGAGATGGAACTGGGTTAGTAACAGCAAAATCCAGGATATGAGAGTAAGGATGAGCGTTATTTGGAAGCAGGAGCTGAGGTCACTGGCAGTGTATTTAGTAAGGAACTTTGATTCAGCATCTCATGCTCAATGTGGACATTAAAGTTACCAATTATTTAGTGGGAGGTAAGAAGAAATATGAAGAGAGTAATGTCAGCAGTAGCATGAACACAATGTCCAAATGAAGCAAGGGCAGAAAATAATTGAAATGCAAAAGGCACTGAAACGCAGAGAACAGGCTGAGCCTTTCTGAGTTCACCAGAATCACAAAAGAAGGCAACAATCTATCTATCCATCTATAAACATATCTATAGATCTATATCTGTAGTGTTATTTGAGGAAGCCACATTTCCACTGAAGGAGTAAGGAAAGTCTGAAGATGAAGGAAAGTTTCTGGCAGGGAAGTAAAAGTTACATAAAAACCGTGGGAGAGGTTAGTTAAGGGACAAGCATGGGTAGCCCATGAATGGAATTACTGGCTAAGCTGAACTGGAATGAGTTTTAAGGTGTGGAGGAAGCAGGAAACAGGAGGACAAACCAGAAAAACAGAAATGTATGATGTCAGAGCTTGGAAAGTATAGAGGAAGAAAGGAGTGTTTTCGCAGTGTTTCAATTCCAAAGCAAGTAGACTGTGACAAGAGTAGAATTAGGCGGAGACTCCCATAAAATTTCACATGAGGTGTTTTCTGACATTAATGAGCTCTCTTTGGTCATGTACTTTGTACTTTATGGCAAGATCAAGCATTTCCCCTGCCTGTGTTGTTCTTAAATGTATCTCAAATTAGAAGCAAGGTATGTGCTTACCAGAAACATGAGATACATCAAAACTTCGTCCATGAATTTTTTATAGGCGGAGAAGAATTAAAAGATCAGATTAAATTCAGAGCAATAAGTGAAACCCTGCTCAGAATTAATGTGCCTCATTACTTGAGTGAAGTTTTCAAGAGTAAATACTGCTCATTTCGCAGTCAGAGCACTGTACTGGTGACACGTTTCTAGTTCACTCAAGCAATCCACTCATTTTAATGTGATATTTCCTAATTATGATAAAATATTCTAGGATGGAAATTATGTTTGGCCATTTATGCAAACTTTCATTTTGTGCAAATTAATGCAATTCATGACCTGGTATGCCTCAGGGCTTACATATTTAAATGATATTTAATATAATCTTTCCCAATGGATAAAAACATTTTGGAAAAAGACAAGATTTGAATATAGCTACATATGATATTAAGAAAATGTTTACTTAAATTTATATTTGCTTGATGCTTAGAATAAATGCTTCAGTTCATTTAACAATCTTCTACTCTGTTCCCCTGTGCTTTTTTTATTCTTAGAATCTTTGTCATTTGAATTTCTCTGTGTTTTAAATAAACATATGTAAAAAATTTTTACTATCTGTGGTTGGTCATTTGCAAAGACAACCTCAATAGTCCCATCCATTCCTGTGTACATGCACCCTTACAACATGACTTTGCTTCTCCTCCTGATACTGAACCTCTTAACCGCAAATTTGTGTGCCCAATGCACAGCAAGCCAAACCCTGAGACATCGGTGCTGGGAGATGAAGAAAGATTTATTCTAATTGGCCAAAATGAGCAGGCGGGAGCCTGGGTTTGCTCGAATCCCCCTCCTCAAGAACAGAAAGCAGGGGGGGGTTATAGAGCTAAGGGGTTGGCGGGAGGACCTTCTGGGAAACAAAGGGGTCACTCCCGACAAGCCCTGGGCAACCTGACTTCCAGGCTTCAACGGCTGCTAAGGGCCCGCCATCCTGCGATCGCACCCTCTCTGAACGCGTTCTCTCTCTTCTGCAAAACAGGCTCACAAATCCTTTGGAAAACAAGCTCACAAATTCTCTAGACCCCTGAGTCATCCCTCAAGTGAAACAGGCAAAACAGCAAATTGGTTTAATATCTACAGTATCCCTCGGGTATCCAGCTTCACTCCCACCAAGAGGTGAAGTTTTTTCCTCCACCCTTTGAATCTGGACTTGGCCATTTGACCAGTTTTAACCAATGGGATGTTAGCAAACACAAGATCATCAAAGACTCAAAAAGTACTTGCACATTGGGGCTTGCTCTTTTGACTCCAGTTGGAAGCTTAAGACCACAATGTGAATGAGCCTGAACCAGCCTACTGGATAGACCATTTGCAGTGCCACAGAGCACCCCAGATTGACAGCCTGCTAACTGCCTCACTGTGAGTGAAGCCGTCTTAGACAATCCAGTCCCAGTGAAGCCAGCAGACGACGACAGTCAAGTGAATGACCGGGGAAAGACCATCAGAAGAACTGCCCAGCTGAGCTCAAGAACCATCCAAACCGATGACTCACAGAATCAAAAGCAAAAAAAATGTTGTTGTTTTAAGCCAGTGAGTTTTTTTATAATTTGTTACACAGCAATAGATAACTGACACACTACTACATTATTATCCTCTGAAATAGGTAGCATTCATTCATTTAAGGAGGAATAGTAAAGAAGAGTGGTAGTAAACAAAGCAATGCTTTAATTTGGGGAAAAATAGGAAATAAAAGTATGAATAAAATTATGTTAATTCTCAGTCTCATCCAATTGCAATTTATACCACCACTGACCCTGTCTAACAAATCTTTAGTCTTCTAAATTAGCTCAGTGTTCTGAGTGTGGAAATCATGTAACTTCCAAATGGTTTCAATTCAAGCTATGCTACTGTCCTAGAATCCGTATAGTAAACCCATTTCCTAATTTGTTAACAGTAGAAAGCAGGAAGCGGCCTCAGTGTTCATTAGTTCATTATTGCATGCCTAAATTGATCACAAGACACCTGTCCCTCTGTCATTCACTTTATGTCATGCACAGGAAAGGCTCTAGGGGATCTGGCTCCATCATGAGTTAAACTGAGGTTAGGCCAGGATTGCCACTAAGCCCTGCGCCACGCGATGTGGGAAAAATTAATTATTGGTCAGGGTCTACACTCATGGTTTTTAACCAGGGCTGGGCATAGTAATAACCAGTGGACTTTTTCAAACTACTAATTTTTCCCCACCTACTGAAAATTTTAATTCATTTAGTCTGAGATGGGATGCTAGCATTGCTGTGTCGTAACCTCACAGGTAATTGCCATGCACACTGCTAAATAAGACTAACCAGTAAAGGCAAAGGAGGACATTAACAATGCGATATGATTTGAGGGGTAACAAGAGGATTTTTTAATAATACAACTCCCTCTGGCCTAATATAGTGCCTGAAATTACATTGTCTTCTTTGGCAGCAAATATACTCTCCGTGGCCAGGGTAGTTACAATATAAGGGAAAAACCTAGAATCAAAAGACCTGGATTCTCTCCTAACTACTTACCTAACCTTAGGGAAGTCATTTAACCTCTCAGTTTCTTCCTCTGCAAAATAAAGAAATATCTGCTTCCTGGGTTACTGTGAATGACAAATGACTCATAGGAAAGCATTTTGCAAATTCTAAAATGCCATCTAAAATAAGGAATGACTACCCTTCAGCAGGGAAAAGCCATTAGCTTCTGAGAACAAAGTTATTTATTTGAATTGCTAGCCTATTACCTAATAAAACAATGAGGAAACGAGACCGGGCACAGGTAACTTTGGATTGGGAGGGAGGAAGCCTCTGAAGTGGGACAATATGGAGGAAGGAGAAACCAAGTGTTTCGTCTCAATGAGAGACCCTGCCTAAGTAGCGTGAGGACAGTACAGAATAAGGTGGCGCAAAAAAGATGCTGGATGCAACTTTGCCTACTTCCCAATTTAGCCTTGTATTCACTTAACAAATGGCCCCAAATCAAAATGGTTCAATGGGTTCACTTTATTCTTAAATCATGGGACTGCTTAGGGAGAGAAAGAATAAAATAAGATATACCTTGGAATAATGCACTTGATTAGATATATTTGATTTTTGTATGCAGCTATTCTCTTTATAGTTTTCCTTTTGAAAATCAGGTTATTTCTATTTTTCACATTTGGAAGCATAGACCTATAACAGCAGAGTCAGAGGAAGAATTTTGCAGATACAGTACAAATAAAAGCAAATTGCTCTTCTAATTGCCTTGCAGACTTAGCTTATATGAATAACTATTCACAATCTTTTTTTGATTCTGTAGTGTAATAAGGGCTACTTTTCTTTTGAGGGCAAGGAAATAGGTTCACTTATTGAGGCCATAATGATCAAAATGAAAAGTTGAAAAATGATGGGCTCGCACACTAGAGAAAAAAGAGTTTGAACATTTAATATACTGAGCAGTGAAAGTTTTTCTCACTTCAAGCTTTCAAAAATGTTATGTGAAGGTGAACTCTGTGCACTTTGTTTTTTTAAATTTTAATGATATATTTTGTTTAACCCAATATATCCAAAATATTATCATTTCAGTATGCAATCAATATAAAAATTATTAATGAGGTATTTTACATTCTTTTTTCGTACTAAGTCTATGAAATTCAGTGTGTATACACTTGCAGTATATCTCAAACTGGGTTAGCCACATTTCAAGTGCTCGGTAGCCACAATGGCGCTAGGAAATTGGAAGGACGGCACAGATCTAGAACATAAGAATGTTCCTAGAAGAAGGCAACAACTTAGCAAAGAAATTGTCAATTGATATAATGAAGAGTTGAAGGGTGCAGGAAAAGTGGAGTAGGAGCAAAGGCTTCTAGACTTCTGAATGAAAGAGGGGCGGGGTGGGAGAAATGAGAATAGCCTCCGAGGAGATAAGGTACTGGCTGTCCAGAGGAATTGAGAAGCCAACGGGAGAAGAAAAGGAGGATTTTGAGAAGTATTGAGGGTCTATGGGTCCTCTTCATGGGGTTAAAGAGAATCCTAAAGGTCTTGTTATTTTAAAATATTTAAGTTTCCATGGACTTCATTCTTTGCCAAGAGCGCTGCTGTAGATTCGAATCAAAAGGATTAAAACTTCAAGACATTAATAAATATTTTAAAGGAGGAGGGCTTTTAGTCAAAGGGCTGGGGGTGGGGAGATAAATCCTGAATCCATCCCTCTTTTTCATTTCCACAGAATATGGCAACGAACACTTCCTGATGCCTTCTCTTTGATTACCTACTCCCTCCATTGAAAGAGAGGTGGCCAGTCTCATGGGTAGTGGTCTAACACTCACTGGGTCTCTCATTTCTGGTGGGGGGGGTCCAGATGTTAACAGCCACTGGCCCAAGCTTTCTTCCCTCCATGCTGTCAGCTGCAGCACAGGCTTTCCCCACGTGCTCACCTCACCCCTTGCACATCCTCTCTTGTGTGGTAATAGACATACAATTCCAATACAGTGCTGTAACTCCTATAACGGAGCTTTGTTCAGAGTAGCATAAGAGCAGAAAGGAAGGAGGGTCAAGGTTTTGGAGGACATTCTTCACAATCGAAGGACCTCCATTACTACTCACAGTAATTTATATAATGCTCTTTTGTCATTCAAGATTACTATGGAAATGTTATTTTCTCCTAGCTTTATTGAGATATAATTGGCATATAATATTGTATAAGTTTAAAGTCTACAACACATTAATTTGATATATGTGTATATTGCAGAGTGATTACCACAAAAAGGTTAGTTAACAGATCCATAAACTCAAGATTTACAATTTTTTGTATGTGGTGAAAACTTTTTAAATCTTTCTCTTAGCAACTTCCAAATATTCAATACACTGTTGCTAACTACAGTCGCCATGCTGTACATTACATCCCTGGAATTTATTCATCCTATAACTGGAAGTTTGTACCATTTAACCACCTTCACCCATTTCCCCCACCTCTCACCCCCTGCCCACGGCAATCGCCATTCTACTCTCTGTTTCTATGAGTTTGGCTTTTTTAAATTGCGCGTATAAGTGACACCATACAATATTTGTCTTTGTCTGACTTATTTCACATAGCATAATGTCCTCAAAGTTCCTCCATGTTGTTGTAAATGGCAGAATTTCCTTCATTTCTATGGATGAATAATGTTGCATTTATATTTTATACATATACTATATATACCACATGTATATACCACATCACTTTATCCATTCTGTTAATGGACACAGGTTATTTCCATGTCTTGGCTATTGTAAATTATGCTGCAACGAACATGGGGGTGCAGATATCTCTTCAAGATAGTGATTTTGTTTCCTTGGGGTATGTATTCCAGTGGAATTGCTGAATCATATGGCGGTTCTATTTTTAAATTTTTGAGGAAACTCCATACTGTTTTCCATGGTAGCTGCACCAATTTACATTCCCACCAACAGTGAAAAAGGGTTCCCTTTTCTCCACATCCTCCCCAGCACTTGTTATGTCTTGCCTTTTTTATAATAGCCATTCTAACAGGCATAGCGCTCATTACTTTAAGTCCTGCCCCCTTCTCCGTTTCTATCTCAGTGGTCAAGCCCGGCACATTTCCCCAGTGGTCTCTGTGAGGCGAGACCGAGTGGGCTTCTTGGGAAGTGCCTGGCAATGATGGGGGACGGGATGTCCACCTTGGGCTCTTTTTTTCCCCATTGGAGAAGCCATAGGCCCAGAGGGGCCCCTTGGTGTGACACTGCAGTCCTGGAGAAGAGGCAGTGCAGCCAGTGTAGCCGCTCCTCTTACCCTCCATTAGAACGCCATCCTTCTGGATGTCTGTGGTCCAGGGGACGCTTCAGCCCCACCCTTGGGTTTCTGGGACTTTCACGATGATGTCTTGTCTGCGGATAGTGGCTAATTGGTCTTCTCGTGGGTAGGACTGAAGTTGGGAATGACCTATGTTGTCATCTTGATCTGTGCGCTTGGTTTAAATTGAAAGAATGAGATGTTGATTTGGGGAAAATATGAAAATTCTATATTTTCTAATATTAAAAAGCCAGAAATTATATTCCTTTCTTCTAAAAGAACTTCATGGAAATGCTGAACGTTTTTCAAATAAATAAAAAATTGTTTACTAAGCTTGTGAGGATGTCTTTTTTCCTCCATACATTCCTTTACCCTATAAACTGCCAACATGTGCCCTTTTACCCTCTCTCTCCTTTCCTACAAATGGACATAAGGGCATACATTCGTTTTCTCGTGTGATGGACTTAAGGGCAATAGTAAAAGACACCTGGGGGTATTGTCCAGCTATTCTGAGTTGGATAAAGAGTTAGACTTCGAGATGTGACCTGGCCAAGTGGTTTTCTTCCCTTCTGGAGATGTTCTACAAAATGCATTGTTTTATAAGTCTTGGTTCTCTGCCTAGAAGTTTCTACACAACCTGGGACCGTTAAACCAAGCACAATAAACAGACAAGTTAACAATCAATAACGATATAGTTTGATAGACACTGTAGGAAAAGTGTTATAAAAGTAAAACAATATTATAACACGCCATGAGGGCAGTCAAGGACTTGCTTGTGCACTGTGTCCAATGAAGGAGGCGCACATTAGTTTTCTCTTGCTGTGAAACAAATTACCACAAGTGTAGCAGCTTAAAACAGCACCTATTAATTGTCTCACAGTTTCTATGGGTCAAGAGTCCGGCTCAACTTAGCTAGGTCTTCTGCTCAGTGTATTTTCAGGCTGAAATCCAGATGTTGACTGAATTGCATTCTCATCTGGATCTCAGGCTCTTCCAGGCTCATGTGGTTGTTGCAGAACTCAGATCCTTGCAGTTGTAGGACCGAGGTCCCTGTTTTCTTGCTATCTCTCAGGCCAGGGTGCTCTCAATTCCTAAAGGATGCCCACAGTTCTTTGCCACATAGCTTTCTTGTGAGCCTTCTCACGACGTAGCAGCTTACTTCTTCAAGGCCAACAGGAGAATCCCTCACTCCAGTCTGCTAAGACAGAGTATTATATGACTTAATGTAACTTCATGAGTAACTATCCCATTACCTCCACCATATTTTATTGGCTAGAAGCAAATCACAAGTTCTGCCGCACTTAAGGGTAGAGAATTATAGGAAGGCGTGACTCCTTTGCGAGTTACCTTAGGGCATGCCTGCCGCAAAAAGACACAGAAATTTCATAAAGATGATGTCTGAGACAAGCTTTGTAGGTTGCCTTTGATTGGACAACAGAGGTGGAGAGTGGGGAAAGAGATGAGGAAAAGATATTCCAATCAAGGAGAAGGGTGTGAGCCACAGAGCAGAGGAGGGAAAGTACAAAACATGTTCTGAGATAGTAATTAGTCCAAATAACGGAGTGAAAGGACCTCTGGTCTTTCCACTTTGTGTGAATGTCTGGGAATTCCCAAAAAAGAAGGTGGAGTTTCTGCTAACCCAGGTGATGCCTTTGTGCAAATTAGATAAAGACACTCCTTCCCCTCAGTGTGTAGGGTGTCACACCATGGAACACAGCTCCGAGGGTGGTGTGCAGGCTGGGTTTCATCCCCACTCCCTCTTCAACCAGGGCCCTTGTCCAGCGAACAGCCTGCACAACTGTATGCAGTGGCCTTGGAGGGAGAACTGTAGAGGAATTTGGGAAGGGGGGCAGAGTGATGCTAGGTCTCTCAGGTATAATCTGCCCCAGCTGCCTGGCCACAGACCCCTCTAGAACTTTAATGTGTCTCTTTCCAGGCTTTCCACAGTCACTCCTTGATGGCATTGGCTGCCCTGAGCCTGGGATCACTCTGGGGCACATTTCAAAACTGGCAGATCTGAGAGGGGAGAGAGATGGTGGTGGAGATGCAGAGAATGAACACAAAAAGAAAGAAAATGAGCTGGAAATTAGAGTATGGAAGCTGGTAATAGAGGTGTCTGGAAGAAATACAGCTGTAAAGAGACATCAAGTTCAAGAATAATGGGATTTTACCAAAGAAAGGAGATTTGCATTGACAAGATCCAAAATAGAATAAAGAAAGGTAATTTATACATCAATAGAGTGAGCGATTCGTGTGAAGCAGACTTCTAAATGTTCAGAGAAGGGAAAATAATGAGAACTGGGAAAAATGTCTTTTTTCTGAAGATTGTTTTGCTTTTTTTATAAAGTGGGAATTTTCTGCAGGCCTTCATAGCTCTAAACACTATGGTTTTATTTCAAAACCAAGTTAAGTGTAATATATTTCAATATTCCTTATCTGAAACACTTTATTTTTTTTTTAATTTTTTGTTTATTGCAGTAACATTGGTTTATAACATTGTATAAATTTCAGATGTACATCATTATACTTCTATTTCTGCATAGATTACATCATGTTCACCACCCAAATACTAATTACAACCCACCACCACACACATGTGCCGAATTATCCCTTTTGCCCTCCTCCCTCCCCCCTTCCCCTCTGGTAACCACCAATCCAATCTCTGTCCCTATGTGTTTGTTTATTGTTGTTATTATCTACTACTTAATGAAGGAAATCATACGGTATTTGACCTTCTCCCTCTGACTTATTTCACTTTGCGTAATACCCTCAATGTCCATCCATGTTGTCACAAATGCCTGGATTTCATCGTTTCTTATGGCTGAGTAGTATTCCATTGTGTATATATACCACATCTTCTTTATCCATTCGTCCCTTGATGGGCACTTAGGTTGCTTCCAAGTCTTGGCTATTGTGAATAACGCTGCAATGAACACAGGGGTGCATGTATCTTTACGCATTGGTGTTTACAAGTTCTTTGGATAAGTGTTTTCAAGTTCTTTGGATAAATACCCAGCAGTGGAATAGCTGGATCATATGGTAGTTCTATCCTTGATTTTTTGAGGAATCTCCATACTGTTTTCCATAGTGGCTGCACCAGTTTGCACTCCCACCAGCAGTGTATGAGAGTTCCCTTTTCTCCACATCCTCTCCAACACGTTGTTTCCTGTCTTGTTAATTATAGCCATTCTGACGGGCGTGAGGTGATATCTCATTGTAGTTTTGATTTGCATTTCCCTGATAGTTAATGATTTTGAACATCTTTTCATGTGTCTGTTGGCCATCTGTATATCTTCTTTGGGGAAATGTATGTTCAGGTCTTTTGCCCATTTTTTAATTGGGTTGGTAGTTTTTTTCTTGTTGAGATGCATGAGTTCTTTATATATTTTAGAGATTAACCCCTTATCAGATGTATGGTTTGCAAATATCTTCTCCCAATTGTTAGGTTGTCTTTCCGTTTTGTTGATGGTTTCCTTTGCTGTGCAGAAGCTTTTTAGTTTGATGTAGTCCCATTTGTTTATTTTTTCTATTGTTTCTCTTGCCCAGTCAGACATGGTGCTTGAAAATATGTTGCTAAGACTGATGTCGAAGAGCGTGCCGCCTATGTTTTCTTCTAGAAGTTTCATAGTTTCAGGTCTTACATTCAAGTCTTTAATCCATTTGGAGTTAATTTTTGTGTATGGTGTAAGGTAAGGGTCTACTTTCATTTTTTTGCATATGGCTATCCAGTTTTCCCAACACCATTTGTTGAAGAGATTTTCTTTTCTCCACTGTATGTTCTTGGCTCCTTTGTCAAAGATTAGCTGTCCATAGATGTGTGGGTTTATTTCTGGGCTTTCGATTCTGTTCCCTTGATCTGTGTGTCTGTTTTTGTGCCAGTACCATGCTGTTTTGGTTACTATAGCTTTGTAGTATATTTTGAGATCAGGGAGTGTGATACCTCCAGCTTTGTTCTTTTTTCTCAGGATTCCTTTACCTATTCGGGGTCTTTCGTTGTTCCATATAAATTTTAGGATTCTTTGTTCTATTTCTGTGAAAAATGTTGTTGGAAATTTGATAGGGATTGCATTGAATCTATATATTGCTTTAGGAAGTATGGACATCTTAACTATGTTAATTCTTCCAATCCAAGAGCATGGAATATCTTTCCATTTCTTTGTGTCTTCTTCAATTTCTTTCAGCAATGTTTTATAGTTTTCGGCATACAGATCTTTCACCTATTTGGTTAAGTTTATTCCTAGGTATTTTATTCTTTTTGTTACAATTGTAAATGGGATTGTATTCTTAATTTCTCTTTCTGCTACGTCATTGTTAGTATATAGAAATGCCACTGATTTTTGTATGTTGATTTTGTATCCTGCAACTTTACCGTATTGGTTTATTACTTCTAAAAGTTTTCTGGTGGATTCTTTAGGGTTTTCTATATATATAATCATGTCATCTGCAAATAGTGACAGTTTCACTTCTTCTTTTCCAATTTGGATTCCTTTTATTTCTCTCTCTTGCCTGATTGCTCTGGCTAGGACTTCCAGTACTATGTTAAATAGGAGTGGTGACAGTGGGCATCCTTGTCTGGTTCCTGTTCTTAGAGAGATAGCTTTCAGTTTTTCACCATTGAGGATGATATTAGCTGTGGGTTTGTCATATATGGCCTTTATTATGCTGAGGTACTTTCATTCTATACCCATTTTATTAAGAGTTTTTATCATAAATGGATGCTGTATCTTGTCAAATGCTTTCTCTGCATCTATTGAGATACTCATATGATTTTTATTCTTCATTTTATTACTGTGGTGTATTACGTTGATTGATTTGTGAATGTTGAACCATCCCTGCATACCTGGAATAAATCCCACTTGATCATGGTGTATAATCTTTTTAATGTATTGTTGTATGCAATTTGCTAGTATTTTGTTGAGGATTTTTGCATTGATCTTCATCAGTGATATTGGCCTGTAATTTTCTTTTTTTGTGTTGTCCTTGTCTGGTTTTGGTATCAGGGTAATGTCAGCTTCATAGAATGAGTTAGGGAGCTTCCCCCCATCCTCAATTTTTTGGAAGAGTTTGAGAAGGATAGGTATTAATTCTTCTTTGAATGTTTGGTAGAATATACCAGGGAAGCCGTCTGGTCCTGTACTTTTATTTTTGGGGAGGTTTGTGATTACTGTTTCGATCTCCTTACTGGTGATTGGTCTATTCAAATTCTCTACTTCTTCTTGATCCAGTTTTGGAAGGTTGTATGATTCTAAGAATTTATCCATTTCTTCCAGATTGTCGAATTGGTTGGCATATAGCTTTTCATAGTATTCTCTTATAATCTTTTGTATTTCTGAGGTGTCTGTTGTAACCTCTCCTCTTTCATTTCTGATTTTACTTATTGTGCCTTCTCTCTTTTTTTCTTGGTGAGTCTAGCTAAAGTTTTGTCAATTTTGTTTATCTTTTCAAAGAACCAGCTCTTGGTTTTATTAATTTTTTCTATTGATTTTTCAGTCTCTATTTCACTTATTTCCGTTATGATTTTTATTATTTCCCTTCTTCCACTGATTTTGGGCTTTGTTTGTTCTTCTTTTTCCAGTTCCTTTAGGTGCATTGTTAGATTGTTTATTTGAGATTTTTCTTGTTTGTTGAGACAGGCCTGTATTGCTATAAACTTCCCTCTTAGAACCGCTTTTGATGTATCCCATAAATTCTGGCATGTCGTATTTTCATTTTCTTTTGTCTCCAGGTATTTTTTGATTTCTTCTTTGATTTCTTCGTTAATCCAGTCGTTGTTCAGTAGCATTTTGTTTAATCTCCACGTATTTGTGGCTTTTCTGATCTTCTTCCTATAGCTGATTTCCAGTTTCATACCATTGTGGTCAGAAAAGATGCTTGGTATTATTTCAATCTTCTTAAATTTATGGAACCTCGTTTTTGTAGCCTAATATGTGATCAATCCTGGAGAATGTTCCATGTGCATTTGAAAAGAAGGTGTATTCTTCGGTTTTTGGATGGAATGCTCTGTATATATCTACTAGGTCCGTCTGTTCTAGTGTGTCATTTAAGGCCAATGTTTCCTTATTGATCTTCTGTTTGGATGATCTATCCATTGGTGTAAGTGGAGTGTTAAAGTCCCCTACTATTATTGTATTACTGTCTATTTCTCTTTTTACGTCTGTTAATAATTGCTTTATATGTTTAGGTGCCCTTACATTGGGTGCGTAGATATTTACAAGTGTTATATCCTCTTGTTGGATTGTTCCCTTGATCATTATGTAATGACCTTCTTTGTCTCTTTTTACAGTTTTTGTTTTAAAGTCTATTTTGTCTGATATGAGTACTGCTACGCCAGCTTTCTTTTCATTGCCATTTGTGTGGAGTATCTTTTTCCATCCCTTCACTTTCAGTTTGTGAGTGTCTTGAGGTCTGAAGTGTGTCTCTTGTATGCAGCATATATATGGGTCTTGTTTTTTTATCTAATCAGCCACCCTATGCCTTTTAATTGAGGCATTTAGTCCATTGACCTTTAAAGTAGCTATTGATAAGTATGTACTTACTGCCATTTTTTAACTTTTTTTCTCAGTGTTTTAGTAGTCCTTCTCTGTTCCTTTCTTCTTCTATACAGAATTGATGGTCTCTTTAGTTTGACCTCTGTCTGAAAGGTCTACTCTTTAACTCCCCTCTTCCCTCCTTTTATGTTTTTGATATCATATCTAACCTCTTTTTTGTGCATTTGTATCCATTGCCCTCTTATCATGGAAATAGATAATTTTTCCTATTTGTGGTCTTCTCTTTTCCCCTTAAATCATTCCCTTTAACATTTCTTGTAGCACTGGTTTCTTGGTGACAAACTCCTTTAATTTTTGCTTGTCTGGGAAATTTTTGATCTCTCTTTCCATTTTGAATGATAATCTTGCTGGGTAGAGTATTCTTGGCTGTAAGTTTTTTCCTTTTAGCGCTTTAAATATATCTTGCCCCTCTCTTCTAGACTGTAAGGTTTCTGCTGAGAAGTCAGCTGATAGCCTTATGGGGTTTCCTTTGTATGTAACTCGTCTTTCTCTGGCAGCCTTTAGGATTCTCTCTTTATCTTTAACTCTAGACATTTTGATTATGATGTGTCTTGTTGTGGGCCTCTTTGGGTTTATCTTGTTTGCGGCTCTCTGTGTTTCCTATACCTGGATGTCTGCTTCCTTCCTTAGGTTAGGGAAGTTTTCATCTATTATTTCTTGAAATAGATTCTCTGCCCCTTTGTCTCTCTCTTCTCCTTCCGGGACACCTATAACACAGATGTTAGTGCACTTGATGTTGTCCCAGAGGTGCCTTAGACTGTCCTCACTCTTTTTAATTCTTTTCTCTTTTATCTGTTCAGCTTGGGTAGTTTCTTCTAGTCTTTCGTCCAGCTCGCAGATCCGTTCTTCTGTATCCTCTACTCTGCTTTTGAGTCCCTCTAGTGAATTTTTCATTTCCAGTATCGTATTCTTCATTTCTGATTGGTTCTTTTTTATATCTTCCATTTCTTTTTTGACATTCTCACTGAGTTCATCTATTCTTCTCCCCAGATCAGTGAGCATCCTTAACACTCTTTGTTTGAACTCCCTGTCTGGTAGGTTTCTCATTTCTGTTTCACTTAGTTCCTTTTCTGGGGTTTTGTCCTGTTGCCTTACTTGGAATGTATTCCTTTGTCTCCTCATTTTGCCTTTTTCCCTGTGCTTGTGTCTACGTATTAGGTAGGTCAGCTACGTCTCCTGATCTTGGATAGGTGACCTTATACAAGTGATGCCTTAGGAGTCCTGCAGTGTGCTTCCCTCAGTTCTCAATGTTCCAGGGGTGACCCCTATGTGGGCTACGAGTGTCTTTATATTGTGGCCTGTTTGCTCTCCCTGTATGCACCCAGGTAGGCCGAGTTATGCTCCTGGTCAGCTGTTGTAATGCTCAGCTGTTTGTAGTTGTTGTGGGCCCTTCAGTCTCTTTATCAGGTGTGGGGAGCCCCAGCACAGTTGGCTGCAAGTTCTAATACCACATTCGTGTTGCAGTATTTCTTTTAAGTGAGTAGGCCCCCAGCGTGGCAGGTTGTTAGGTCAGGGGCTTACAATTGCTATAAGCCTCCAGCCTTTAGGTCTCTTGTCAGCTCTCTGAGGATTGCAGCTGGGTGCGGCTGGCCTCAGGCACGGGAGCACCCAATTGTTTCAGACTTTGGAAGGTGGGGCAAACTGCCTATGTGGGTCTTTGAGAAGCACAAGTCTTCTGCAGCTGACAAGCCCTGCCGCCCACAGGTCCACACACACAGTCAACACAGTCCTGCCCCGTGTGTGTACCCTGATCTCCCGAAGCAGACCCAGTCTTTCCACGGTAGGAGCCCCACACACTCCACCACCGCCCCACACTCTCCACCCGCTCCTTGTGCATGCCCTGCCCCACTGAAGTAGGCTCAGTTGCCAGGCTGCAGAGAATCCAGTCACCAATCTATGCAGGCCCACAAGTTGTCCAAGGGCTTGTTGTTGGGTGGGACCCATCTCTAGGGTGGGCTGCACACCCTGGCTGAGCTGGATTAAATCGGTGCTCTAGTGGGTGGGGCAGACCTGGGCTAGCAGGCCTCAGGGAGAACTCCAATGGCATCTGTGTCAGCACGCCCACACCAGGCCACAACAATGGCCGCCGCCAATGTCCCAGTCCCTGGAGAGGTCTCACCTCTCACTGAGATGCACTCAGGGCCTATCAGGTGAGTCTCTTTTCACCAAAGCACTGTGCACCTTTCTTTCTGGTGATTTTAGGTTGCTTTCTGAAACGGGTGAGTTGCGCACAGGCCCTTTAAGAGCCGGTTTTAATTTCTTTGTGAGCCAGCTTTTCTGGGGGTGCTCCCCAATGTTTTAGTAGCAGGCACAGTCAGATATTCTGCCACTTGTCTCGATTGTGCTGGGTCCACAAAATGCCCCCAGCGGGGGCGCTCCCGGCTCAGGACCCCGCGCCTCCAGGGAGGCTGCAGACCTGTGAGCTGCTCCCGGGCCGCCGTGAGGTGTTGCGGCTTGTGAAGGCGGCCTTTTTCCTCTCCAGAACGGAGTTTCTGCCTCTTCCACCTCAGTTAGGATTGTCCTTTGTTGCAGGAGTTCCTCTTATCCAGCTTTCAGTTCTGTCTCAGGGGTAATTTTTCTACGAGTAGTTGTAAATTGGCTGTGTCCGCGGAAGGAGGTGAGTTCAGAGTCTGCCTACGCCGCCATCTTGACTCCTCTCATCTGAAACACTTTAAATCTAACTCTATACATGGTATTAAACACTAAATACATTTTTATTTTTCCAAAATAATAACTATTTATCAATTACCTGTTGCATACTAAGTGCTAAGCTTTATAAATATTGCCTCAATTAACCCTTACAGCCCTGAAAGTAATTATTAATATACATATTTTATAGTAAGGAAATTGAGATGCCAAGATACAAGGCCAGACTCCGGGGGGCTCCAGTCCCACTGGATTCCATGTGCATTGTGCCTCCCAGACACTGTATGGCCTGGTCACATGAAGGAAGTTGCCCAAGTCTACCCATCTAACCAGAATAAGCCCTGGTCCTTGACTCTAAGGCCTTCTTACTCTTTGTACTGCACTCAAAAGTAAATTTCCATTGCTCCAAAATTTCGGGAAATTTTACATTTCTCATTTGAGCTTAAGTTTCATGGAGTTACATAGTTATTAGGTATTTATCGAGCCCTTCTATGTGCCAAACACAGCATTTGGTGTTCTACACATTATTTCATTTAATCTTCACAGCTTTCTGATGTGCATACGATCATTGCTCTCATTTCGTATACAAGGAAATGGACAGGTAAATAAACCTGCCCGTGACACTCAGGCAGTAGTTGGTAGATTCCAGCTTGAACACAGGCATCTCTGACTCATTGTGCAAAGTTAGTCTGAGGAACTCTGGGAGACACCACACATCCCTTAGGTTGAGTTCCCCACCATAGTTAATCTGAAAATATCTTGACATTTATCTCTCTCTTATTTAAATTGTCATGCTACTTTGCAATGATTTATCATCGCACATCGGATTTTATAGTCGCCTCCACACAAATCTGTGGTTGATTAATTAACTAAAATTGGAAGACATTTTGATGATGAAAAGTGCTAAGTATTCCTATGAATAATAATTAGTGTGGTACTCAACTAAGTTATGTATGTCAGTATTGGGAATCAATCCACAGAGGGAGGGTCAGACCTCAGAGGATGAGAACTAGATAAGATGGATTAGACAGAGCAACACAGATGACGAGAGCAGAGATTAGCGCAAAAAGCACAAACAACTTATTTAAAGCCTAGTATGCACCAGGAACCATTCGGGACCCTGGAGACACAATGCTGAACAGGACAAAGATGGTGCCTGCCTTTGTGGGTTTTACACAACAGACATGAGAGGTGGCCCCAGCACAATGGAGCTTGGTGCTGAGGAAGTCTTGCAGTCTGCAGGCAGCCAGGTAGAAAGCAAGTACATTGCCATGGTGACTGTGAGTCAGGGCCTGATCCAGTCCCCAAGAGGTTTGAGATGAGGCGAGGCTGGGTTGCAGTATCAGACGAGAACCAGGACAGACGGGGCTATGCCACAGATTCGCCTACTGAAATAAGGCAGTGACCTGCTCACAGGAAGTAAGCAAGAGCTTGTTTACTGGAAACCAGTCAGGGCCTGACTGTCAGGAAGGTTCAAATAAGACTGGTTTTCAGGCCTAGAATTTCTTAAAGCCCCTGCAGCCTAGTAGAAACACAAATGACCCCAGAAGCTGGGGTACTTGTGAGCCTATGTTCTCTGGTGCAGTAGCGCTGCTGAGGGAACTGGAGACAGTGGAGTAGGAAGCCAGATCAGCCACTCCACTTTTCCAGGCTGAGTTTTCTCTCAGAGATGGCTCACAACGTTTATGTAGCTATGATGAGAGATCACACCACCAACTTAGCTCCCAAACCAGAAGTTACCCAAATAGTATCTCACATCCCCTTCCCTCCCACAGAGATTTTCTTGTAAGCATGAATTAGATAAGTATCTCACAAGTGTTCTTGCCCAGTAGTTCCACTCGGGAGCAGTCGCTGCCTTCTTTCCTGGAGACTGGACTCCCAGTGTTTGCTCTAAGTGATGAACTCGCTTAAACAAGTGAGGCAATCGTGACAAAGGCACATACCTGGATGTGTGCTGTCTTGGTTTGCAGGGGCCTCCGTGACCTACTCAGTTCTCTGACTCGCATTCTCATCAGGAAGTCAACTTCATCAAAGGTCCCATTTCATTCTCTTCTGATTCTATGATTCATCCCCTTCTATACTGCAGAAGGCAATGGCCTTTCTTTGCTTTTGCCTTACTCCCATTAGTTTCTCAGGTGCAATAAGGGAGTCACCTTCCTTTAGTGATGGTATGCCTGTGCCTGGAGGCTATAATCAATCGTGAAAGTCACAAATTACATTTATTTGATCAAAAATATTAGAACAACTGTCTTTCGCAGAGAGATGCAATGTTTCTCCTAAAGATAATATATTAAAACAAGATGTCTCCAGTGTAATTTACCCCATACTCCTTAAAGACATTTCTTCTCAAGACATTAATTACAAACTATAAGCTCATTTGCATCTAAGCTTGGACCTATGCATTGCCAAAGCTGTCAAGTATTTTAAAATAAGTATTTGTAAATATTTTTATTTAAAATAAGTATAAAAAAGCTAAGTGACTCTTCGGTGAGCACATGATAAACATTCAAGAGTCAAACAGTCTATGCAACTCTTGATGACTTAACCAATACCTTAGAAAGTTCTTTACATAGTTCAAATTCTTTTATCCTTGAAACAGAGCAGAGTTATAATGCCCATTTGGCAGTGACATGTTCATGTTTGCACTCATGGACTTTGACTATAGCCCAGATCTCCTGACCCCGACTTCAATTTTTTTGTGTGTGTGTGAGGAAGATCGGCCCTCAGCTAACATCTGCCAATGCTCCTCTTGTTTTGCTGAGGAAGACTGGCCCTGGGCTAACGTCCATGCCCATCTTCCTCCACTTTATACGGTACGCCGCCACAGCATGGCTTAACAAGTGGTGCATCGGTGTGTGCCCGGGATCCGAACTGGCGAAGTCCAGGCAGCTGCAGCGGAGCGCGCGCACTTAACCGTTTGCACCACCGGGCTGGCCCACCTGACTTTGATTTTTCTTTCTGAAGTGTGCCATGTTCAAAAGCTGTTATCTGTTTTACTTTTTCAATATGTTTCTATCATATAAGGAAATTATGTTGTATTCTAAATTTTTAAAAACCTTTTTCTATGGAAGTCTTATTCAAAAAAAAAGCTGACTTCCAAGTGGTAACTCAGTTATCACTTTTAATGACACACTTGCATACTTACAGTAAAGACACAATTTATAGTCTGTATTGGTCTGTTTGGGCTGCTATAACAGAATACCACAAACTAGGTGGCTTACAAACAATAGAAATTTATTTCTCACAGTTCTGGAAGCTGCAAAGTCCAAGATCAAGGTGCCATCATGGTGTGTTTTGGTGAGAGCTCTCTTTCTGGTTCGTACATGGAGCCTGCTCACCATGTCCTCATATGGGGGAAGGGGTGTGGGATCTCTCTGGAGCCTCTTTCATTTTTTTTTTTTTTTTGGTGAGGAAGATTGGCCCTGAGCTGACACCTGCTGCCAATCTTCCTCTTTTTGCTTGAGGAAGAGTGGCCCTGGGCCAACATCTGTGCCCATCTTCCTCTATTTTGTATGTGGGACACTGCCTCAGCACGGCTTGATGAGTAGCATAGGTCCGCGCCCAAGATCCAAACCTGCGCACTCCAGGCCGCTGAAGCGGAGCACCCCGAGCTCAACCACTGCACCACCAGTCCAGCCCCTGGGGCCTCTTTTATAAAAGTGCTGGTTCCATTCGTAAAAACTTTGCCTTCATGATGTAATCACCTCCCAAAGGCCCCGCCTCCTAATACCATCGCCTTTGGAGATTAGGATTCAACATATGAATTTTGAGGGATGCATTCAGACTATAGCATAGTCCTTTGCAATCTTCTTGCTAGGCTTTTAACATTTTTTATATGAGGACCTTCTTATCACCATAAAGGAATTTCAGAGAAATCCAGACTTATAGACATGAGTAAAGATTCAGATTAGTATAAGAAGTCACCTATATTAAAATAGAGAAAGAGCGTGGCAGTGAGATAAATTGCTGTTATCCTTAGAGTGACTGAGAAAGTTGAAAGTATCTCTGGACAAAATTGGTCCTGAAAATACTGGATCCTTTCCAAGAATGCTTAGTTGGTTACCTTTTTTATAGGTTGGAATTTTTATATCAAAATCGGCCCTTGAGGACACCTAAAAGGAGACTGAAACTCTTGATTTTTTTCCCTCACTCATCTAGTCTGGGTCTTTCAAATTGGGAAGACTCATCACCAAGGGCTCTTTCTCTCAGGAAAATACTGAGCTGACCAGACTCCTCATCCAGACTGGTGAAGAATCAGAGTGTGAGTGTATAGGAGGAGGTGGAATATCGTGGGAAAAACAACCATCTGTTTCACTCCTTCCTATATTATATTGTGAAGGATAGAGAAGGGAAGTTATATGTTAAATGATAATAATAACTAAATATCTACGAGTAATTATGACATGCCAGGTTCTACTGCTCTACGCCTTTTGCTATGAATTATCCCATTTAATCCTCATAACACACCTTGAGATGGTGCTATTATCCCAGTTTTGTAGATGGGTAAACTAGACACAAAGTGGTTAATAAGGTTGCTCAAAATCACATAGTTAATGAGTAATGTTGCCTGGATTTGCCCCAGGGCAATGCGGCTCCAGAGGCCAGACTTCTATCCACTGGGCCATCCTGCTTCTCATTGTGTAAGTAAACATCTACACAAAGACAAACACACACGATGTGCTTTCCATGTGCCAATCACCACAATAGGAATTTTTACGTGTTATTTCACTGCATCACCATTACCAGTGAAGCATAATTTCATGATTTCCTGGTTCTATTTCTCTATCTAAATTTCCTAAATTTCCGAAATACAATTTTGAGATGTATTAAAACTTCCACTTTACTAATAGATGAGATGGGTTACATAAATGGGTAAATAATTAGACATTTTTAAAGAGTTAAAAGTGAAATTGCCCAAAGGAATAAAAAAGTGAGAACATACACCCCACAATGAAGGAAATTGTGTACATCTAAAGTCAATAGGTGATGACAGTAATTCAAGACACTGGAAAGATGAAGCTATGTATGCAGTTTCTAAAAGGAGATTAAGGAATAGATGGGCAACACTGCAAAAAGCTTTGACATAAACTCCAGAGAAAATAAATCTATAAACCATTTTATTTTTCATGATCTAAAGTGTGAATATTGGGAAGAAGAAGATTGCTTAATTTCTATTAAAAATCAGATATAGACAACCTCAGATGATGAGTGATCATTAAATATGCACCTGCTTGTGCCATAACTATGAAATGGTGGGATTGATTTCTATTATGAATCTACAATAAAAATCATCTTTTCCCGTTACACACATACACACACACACACACACACACATGCATTACATCTTGATTTACACACAATTCTTACATACTAAGGACCACCCCAGCCAGGCTGTAGAAGTTCTTTCTACCTCACCATCAGTGAAGATTTCCCTGCCTCTCTCTCTTCCTTCCACACGCTAACCTGTTCTCAAATTTTCACCACCACCCCCTGCACCTCTCCAACATCCTCTTCCTAGAGCATCCACTCTCAACCACTGGGGCTCCCTTCTCAGCCCTTTATCCTAACACAATAATTCCAGGCCTGCTGGAGACCTCTTCCCAATAAATATTCATTCATAGTGGCCTAATGAAGGGTCTCCACTCATACCTTTGTGTATTCAGGAAAAGAGGGAGGAGAGATAAACTACTGACATCCCAAGTTAGAATTCTGAATGTATCATCCAATGGAAGCAACAATATAAATAGCAATTATATCTTTAACGGTATTAGTAGTAATCTTCAGTTTCTTTCACTCATTTATTCAACAAAACATTTCTTATTGTCTACTATATTCCAGGCACCATTCATGAGTCTGGGGATGTGACCATTAAAAAACAGATAAAATTATGGACTTTCTATGGATTGGTCTTAATACATGAGCATGATGAATAACATCGGTCCTCTAGGAAACTGTGTACTGAGTTCCTGATACCAACTCACAGCGTGCAACAATGCCACCAATCAGTTGAGGAATTCCTATATATGTTGATATCTGTGTATGTATAAATACTAATTTCTCAGTCAAAAACTTATAGCCCATGTATTCATTCATAAACACACAACTAAATAAATATACATGCTTTGTATCCACCTACTATACCATAGAAACTGGTGTCTGGACTCAAATCCTTAATCATGTCCTCTTCTCATTATTCCTCAAGGTACATCAGATTTCTAACATAGATTTTTAAGTCTAAAATAAAGTTCCAAATCCAAAATATTTTTTTGATTTCCACATAGATAAAGCATAGTTACTAACGACATGTGTTTTGGAATCAGATAGACCTGGGTCCAAATCTTAGTACTTAGTTTTGTTACTTTGCACAAGTTATTAAACTCTCCTACCCCTTAGATTCCATACCTGTAAAATGAGGATAATTGTACCCCTCATATAGGGTTGACATCAGAATTAAATCAAATTATGTAATGTATCTGTTAAGCCCACCATGCCTAGTGCAAGGTAAGTATTCAAAAACTTATTAATATGAAATGGTTATACTTCGTCTATTTGATGGATCAAACAACAAGAATTAGTTGACTTGGAAGCCCTTGAGAAACAATAGGCATCTGTGTCCTCTTCCGATGAGAGTATATTGGAATATGAAAGTACACGAGTCCTATTTTGTAACTAGGTGGTCGATTTTATTTTTCTTTCCCTCTCTAATTCTCAGAGAGGGATATGTGTTCAAATATTCCCCTCTACCATGCTTCAAAGAAGCAAATACAGTAATTCCATCAATACAAATACAACCTCAACCTGGGAGGTCAGATGAACACTTCAAGCAAACTCAAAAGGAGCAGCTGAAAGCGATATTTTTTTTAATTAAATCTCCTAAATCCCTCTGACCAAACCTAGGGGGCAGATATGGATCAAAATGATGTATGAATCGTCAGATAACCACTTGCTGCAAATAATTTTCTTGCAGGACTTGGAAATGACATTGATTGAGAAATGGCATGCTGTTTCTCACATAAGGCCATTAGCTAAGGCATCTCTTTAACATTCCTTTCTTTCGTCTCTCTCCCTGGGGCAGCATTTCAATATACAATGCTAGTCGAGAATTGACATTTGTTCTGAATGAGAAATACATTTACCTGAAGCTCTTCCTGAGCAGCTTCTCGGGTGAAGAAACAGGTTCATATGCCTTTGTCTCAGGAATCCATCCTCCACTTAGTTTCCTCAGCATCTGACAGAGGAGGAAACGTTCTTCCAACCACTCAAACGCCAAGCAGGAAGGAGTAAAATTGATCTTTAATTGACTTTCCTAGTGGAAAATTAGAACTATCCTTTTCCCAATAAGTCTTTCTGAACTCCGGCAATTAAAAGTTAAAAACCTCAGGCAGAAAGCAAATACAGGTGACCACATGGTCAAAAAGTATTCCATCTAACCCAGCATTGCCAGCCCTGGGGATGATGAGTCACCAAAGGAAGGAAACCTCTGCATCAGCGGGAAAACTTTCAGGTACTAACTATGGAGAGAATTCAAAGTTTCCCTGTTTTCATAAAGTACCCTGGCCTTAAATATGAAATGTGGAGTTCCTTCTTCACCGGAACCCAAAGAAAGCATTAGCCTTGTGCTCTGTCACACAGTCATTTTCTCTCCTTCTTTGCGTATTGTTCTTAATCTACTCAGCTCGATTTGCTAGTCCTCTAGGGTTACTTTGAAAATAAGAATTAAAACAAACAAGACTAATAATAATCAAGGAGTAGACATAAAATAAATATAATTGTTTTGTTCTGCCTTTGTAGTTTCTTTACATCTTGTTTTTGAAGAATCCAAGTCCACATATATACCTTTGCAAATGTTGTGCATAGATCAGCAATAACCTTGAAAAATAGATTGAAATAGTCTCTCTGTGTATCTGTCTCTCTCATTAGACTATCAGCTCCTGATTATAGAATCCATGGCTTATACTCCCTTGTGGTGGCATAGGATAGTGTCTCAGAAATTTTGCTTCCGTTTTTAATCTATTTGCATTTAGATAAGACCTAGTATGAAATATCTTTAGACAAATTCAAGGATGAATTGATGTTATTTGAAATGAAGGCAGTTTGTGTCTGTCAAATATTAAAAACAACATCTAGCTCTGATACCAGAAATGTTTGTATGAACTGATCCATTAAAGTATATTATTTTATTTGACAAAGATGGCACTGTAAATTAGTGAGGAAAAGATGGACATTTTTAACTGGTGTTGGAACAAAGCATAGCCATTTGGAAAAAAAATAAAATTGGATTTTCATTCCACACTGACATCAAATAGATTAGAGATCTAAAATATAAAAATTAAAGAAACTATGCAATAAATAAATAAAATGAGGTTGAATTTCTTTATAACCTGGTAATTGGAAAAATATCCCTGATTCAGAATTCAGAAGCAACTAAAGAAACAATGTTTTACTACACTAAAAAAAAAAAAAAAACTTTTATAGGAAAAAAATGCCATAAAACAAAGGAGAAACTAAGAAAAGATATTTAGAACTTAATTCATAGACAAAAGGATGATATTTTTATGGTACAAAGATATCCTAAAAATTGAGACAAAAAAACAATAACCAAATAGAAATATGGGCAAAAGATGTGAACAAACAATCCACAGAAGAAGAATGAAATATATGAGAAGATGATTGACCTGACTCATAAATTAAAATTTTATTAAGATACCACTTCTCACCTATAAGATTGGCAAAAATCGCAAAATCTGACAGTATGTTATTTCATTGTGATGGAGCAATCCCATGAAAAGTGGGCATACAAAAAGAAACAGCACTGATAGAGGAGGACAGGGCAGTGTCTAGAAGGATTACTTGTGCATTTTCTTTTTAACTCAGCAATTCCACTTCTAGGTATCTGTCAAGAAATGGCAAAATTATGAAACTTTTTAGGTACAAGGTTATTTATTGCAGATTTGTGGTGGTTTTTTTGGTGTTTGGGGTTTTTTTTTTTTTTTTTTTTGCTGAAGAAGACTTGCCCTGAGCTAACATCTGTTGCCAATTTTCCTCTGTTTTGTTTGTGGGTCGCCAACACAGCAAGGACACCAACGAGTAGTGTAGGTCCATGCCCGGGAGCCGAACCTGGGCTGCTGGGGCGGAGCACGCCAAACTGAACCAATAGGCCATGGGGCCAGCCCCTCATTGCAGAATTATTTTTAATACTGAAAACTGAAAACAACTCAAATGTCCATCTGTAGGCACTGGTTAAATAAATCAAGGTAAATTAAATATTATATAGTCATAAAAAAGACTGAAGAAGATTGCTATAGACTGATACAAAATAACTTCCAGAATATATTACTAAGTGGAAAAAGAAAATAAAAATGAATAGCAGAATAGCATATATAGTATGCTATCTTCTGTCTAAGAAAAGAATGTGTATTTATTTGGCAAATTACATTTGGAAAGAGAATTTTTTATACTAAACTTGTACTAATCACAACTTGTTATAAAAAATGGGTAGCTACAGAAAAAGAGAAGCAAGAGGATGGAAGATTTTGTAATTGAAGCAAAAGCCCTAAAATATGAAAACAAAGTGAAAAAAATGAACCTAATTGTACATCAAGTTAGAGACATAGGCACACACAAAAAAATTGTTTTTTCACATAGTATTTTGACTTTTCATACTTAGTGGAATATAATAAGTTCCATGGACAAATAGAGTTCAAAAGAAATCTTAACAGTAGTCTAGTTGTTGGTAATGATATTGGTATTTTATTTTGAAATTATATACATATGCAAATATGTAATTAAATTAATATTGTTACATAGTAAAATACTCCATGTAAGAGAAAAACAATACAAGTATAAAATCAAAAAAGTTGAGTTAAATATTTTAATGTTAAATCTGATTTGAAATATCATTATAAACTCATGATTTTTTTTCTCCTTTTGAAAATTCAAATTTCTTAGCTCTGTCCACTGAAGAGGCCTGAACAATGACAACCAAATAGTACTGAGCACAACTGGAACCTAGATTATGTTTTCTAAATGCCATTCCCTACTGAAAGGATTCAGGGACTTCAGAGGAATAACTGATTCTAAATGTGGATCTGGAAATGTGCAAGATGAACATTTTGCTGTGTCAAGAAGCAAGGAAATTATCAAAGTCAAAGGGTCATTTCCAAAGGTCACAGGAGCCAACATGAAGGGATGCCTATTGGTCAAATTTGAGGTGATTTGAGCATCAAATGTAATAATGAATGTAATTGTTTAAAACATGTTGAATATAGATTTTTTTATTGTGGTAACATTGGTTTATAACACTATATGAATTTCAGGTATACATCACTGTACTTCTATTTCTGCATAGATTACATCATGTTCACCACCCAAAGACTAATTACGATCCATCACCACACATATGTGCTTAATCATCCCTTTTGCCCTTCTCCCTCCCCCCTTCCCCTCTGGTAACCACCAATCCAATCTCTGTCTCTATGTGTTTGTTTTTTGTTGTTTTTATCTTCTACCTCTGAGTGAGATCATACGGTATTTGACTTGCTCCCTCTTATTTCACTTAACATAATACCCTCCAGGTCCATCCATGTTGTCACAAATGGCTGGATTTCATCTTTTCTTACGGCTGAGTAGTATTCCATTGTGTATATATCCCACATCTTCTTTATCCATTCGTCCCTTGATGGGAACTTAAGTTGCCTCCAAGTCTTGGCTATTGTGAATAATGCTACAATGAACACAAGGGTGCATGTGTCTTTACGAATTGGTGATTTCATGTTCTTTGGATAAATACCCAGCAGTGGAATATCTGGATTGTATGGTAGTTCTAGCCTTAATTTTTTGAGGAATTTCCATACTGTTTTCCATAGTGGTTGCACCAGTTTGTACTCCCACCAGCAGTGTATGAGAGTTCCCTTCTCTCCACATCCTCTCCAACACTTGTGGTTTCCTGTCTTGTTAATTATAGCCATTCTGATGGGTGTGAGGTGATATCTCATCATAGTTTTGACTTGCATTTCCCTGATAATTAGCGACATTGGACATCTTTTCATGAGCCTGTTGGCCATCTGTATATCTTCTTTGGAGAAATGTCTGTTCAGGACTTTTGTCCATTTTTTAACTGAGTTGTTAGTTTTTTGTTGTTGCGATGTATGAATTCTTTATACATTTTGGAGATTAAACCCTTATCAGATGTATGGTTTGCAAATATCTTCTCCCAATTGTTAGGTTGTCTTTTAGTTTTGTTGATGGTTTCCTTTGCTGTGCAGAAGATTTTCAGTTTGTTGTAGTCCCATTTGTTTATTTCTTCTATTGTTTCCCTTGCCCGGTCAGACACGATACTTTAAAATAGTTGCTGAGACCCACGTTGAAGAGCATACTGCCTATGTTTTCTTCTAGAAGTTTCATGGTTTCAGGTCTTACATTCAAGTCTTTAATACATTTTGAGTTAATTTTTGGGTATGGTGTAAGATAATGGGCTACTTTCACTTTTTTTTTTTTTTTTTTTTGCGTGTGGCTGTCCACTTTTCCCAGCACCATTTATTGAAGAGACTTTCCTTTCTCCATTGTATGTTCTTGGCTCCCTTGTCAAAATATTTTTAAACAAGGAAATATATTTTAAATGAGTAAATAATAATAAAAGGAAAGAAAGCAAAAAATGAAACCTATTTAATAGATAGCATTTTAAAAATCCTTCTTCAAAAAATGTCAATTAAGGGGCCAGCCCGGTGGTGTAGTGGTTAAGTTCACACACTCTGCTTTGGCAGCCCAGGGTTCATGGGTTCAGATCCTGGGCACAGGCCTACACACCACTCATCAAGCCATGCTGTGACATCAAGACATGCTGTCCCATACACAAAATGGAGGAGGATGGGCACAGATGTTAGCTCAGGGACAATCTTCCTCAGCAAAAAGAGGAAGATTGGCAACAGATGTTAGCTCAGGGCCGGCTTACCTCACAAAAAAAAAAAAAAGTCAGTTAAAAGCATGAAATTAAGTGTCCATCCTGCCTTCATTCTATTAACTATATTTCAGAGATTCAAAATCATTCGTCTTGGTGAAAGAAAGTTCTTCTTTACAGAATGATGTGGATGAAATTACAGAATTATATAAATTACAGAATTCTTAAAATCACATTTTATAACCCCAAATGAAAGAATTGATTTAAACATCATCAATAGATGAAATCATTAGATGACAGGGACCTGTACAATGAGGAATTAGGCCGCCGCCACCCAAATCCCACTGATCATTCTTAGCATCACAAAAATTCAGACAATTCATGTACCCTAGTGTGTTGTGATAAGAGGGACACTATATCAACCATGAGGGAGTCTTGCCAAAAAGTTTGAGTAAATTATAATGAAGGGAATGGGGCATTCTTGGCTTAACTAGAATGGAGACACCAAAAGCGGGGGTCCAGTAGCCACTACCCAGAAATTTACATGCCACACACATTCCACAGTCACAAAGCATTCTGAAAATAACTGAAAAATGCCTTCCCTGATAATTGCTCATCAGCTCCGGGACAGGTAGCTGTCCCTGAGATCTGCAGTCAAGCAGAAGGAAGGAAATAATAAAGAAAAAAGAAAAAATCAATGAAATATGAAACAGAAAATACAACAGAAAAATCAATAAAACCACCAGTCAGAATGATCAAGAAATAAAGAGCAAAGACACACATTACCAATGTCAAGAATGAAAGAGGAAGCAAATAGAAATCCTACAGACATCACAAGAATAATAAGGGAGTAATATCAACATTTGCATTACTTGAAAATCAAAGAACTCTAATTATTTGTATTATAATTGTGTAAGTATGCTGGAAAGGGAACATAGAGGGAATAGGATTCATTGCTTCTGGCTTGTCGAAGCTTCATGACCTCTCCAGAAACCTGAACTTTTCTGGGTGTGGGACTTTTTTCGTCTTCTTCAGAAAAGAAACTCGAATTCTGTAGAAATACACAAAATGAGCCAAATCAAGATATAAAGGACGCGTTTCACATCAACAACAAAATATTAATGAAACAAAGTTGAGCCTCTAGCTTGACTTGGAGAAGTACTATTGGAAAAATATTTACAAAAACAGCACATAATGAAAGACGGGGAAAATTCCAATTTTTTCCAGAAATTTGATAAGGTTTTTCCATTGAGTGAATATGAAATATGTTCTAATCAAACGTATTGGTGTACCTTTGCCTTTTCCAGAGACTGTTAATAAATTGGGTTATAAATTCTCTCCATTTGAGAGGAGCTCCTATTATGATTTGTTTATAAAGACTAATACGCCCTTATTTAAACTAGCCTAGGGAAATAAAAACTCCAAGAAAGGAAAGTAGAAATGCTTTTTAAATACTGGCCCTTTAAGAATTTGAAAGACCTGAAATTCCTAAGAAAAGAAAGAAAGAAAAAGAACAAGTTTAACTGTGAACCATATTAATGGATTTGGTTGCTGAGTGACAAAACAAAAAGCAAATAAGTGTCGCTTTATATCAAGCTGGTGAATAACTTGTCTTTTTTTTTTTAATGAGAACTTTTGCTCTTTGAAATAAAATTTGAAGAGCTTTTACTATCAGACATATAAATACAGAAAAATTCCATAAGGATAGATTTGGGTAATACTCCTAAGCAAAGTAAATCCTGGTAAGGTGCTGGTGTGTGATGGTTCTTAATTACCTACTTCTCAGTTTTCTCTCTAACTGTGAATGACTAGAAATTGCATTTTTTTTATGGTGAAGCTGATATACATGATGCAGTAGTTGCAAAGAGATACTATTATGTCGAATGATGGATGCACTTTATCCGTTTATCAAGGAAATTGATGCAACTTTTTTAGGATGGCAAATTCAGTGAGGTTGTCAATTGTCCTGGATGTGTGGTAGGGCTAATATTTTTTAAATGTTAAACATCTAAGTAATTTTATGTGTATTTGTGTCTGCTTAAATGTATACCTATAAAATTATTTTAATTAGCAAACAAAGAAAGCTTATAAATCATAGTTTGGAAAAAGGTTGATCTTTGAGTATAATTTTTGTGCTTTCGTTATGCTCGTAAATCATTTTTTAAATTTTTATTTCTACTTTTAATTGTGGTAAAATACATATAATTTAAATCATTTTTAATGAAATCTCTGTTTCTGAAGAAGCTATGGCTTCCAATATCTGTTAGTATTTGCTATTATGTTTATTTTAAATATTTTGCCTTTTCTAAACCAGGTAATAATGTCCTAACTCTAGGAGAAAGTTATGCTTTATGGTAATATATTGATGTAATGACCAGTTTCCTCTGACAAATCTTTTTGATACTGTCTTTCCCAAGTGTGGTCTCCAAATTCAGAATAATAAAACTCTTAACATATCTTTTGCGCTCAGACAATCCTTGGTGCTCCTCAAATAGGCCACCGGGGTTACTGTTTTACCTTATAAAGGATGGATGCTGGACGTAATTGAAATATGATATTCTTCATATATTAATTATCTCAATCACCATGAAAGCTAACTAGAATAAATACCTAGAGACTCTCTCTTGGGATCTAGAATCAGAAAAGTCCTTTTCCTTTCTTAAGCAGACATTATAATTAAACTTACACAATGTTATATGTCAATTACATCTCAGTGAAGCTGGGGTCGTGCAACAGCCAGCCCCAGTGGTCTAGTGGCTAAGATTCAGCGCTCTCACTGCCACGGCCTGGGTTTGTTTCCCGGTCAGGAAACCACACCACCCATCTGTTGGTTGTCACACTGTGGCAGGTGCGTGTTGCTGTGATGCTGAAAGCTATGCTACCACTATTTCAAATACCAGCAGGCTCACCCACGGTGGACAGGTTTCAATGGAGCTTCCTTATTAGACAGACTAGGAATAAGGACGTGGCCACCCACATCCAAAAAAATTGGCTATGAAAACCCTATGAATTGTAGTGGAGTATGGTCTCACATAGCACTGATATAGCACCAGAAGGTGAGAGGATGTCCCGAAAAAGGCTGAGCAGGGTTCCGCTCTGCTTTACACAGAGTTGCTAGGAGTTGGAATCCACTTAACGGCACTGACAACAACAAATGCTGGGAAAAGAAATTAAAATTAACAATTGTCCCAGGGGGCCAGCCCCATGGCTTAGTGGTTAAGTGCGTGCACTCCACTACTGGCAGCCCGGGTTCGGATCCCAGGCACGCACCAACGCACCGCTTCTCCGGCCATGCTGATGCCTCGTCCCACATGCAGCAACTAGAGGGAAGTGCAACTATGACATACAACTATCTCCTGGGGCTTTGGGGTGAAAAAGGGAAAAAAAAAGGAGGAGGATTGGCAATAGATATTAGCTCAGGGCCAGTCTTCCTCAGCAAAAAGAGGAAGATTCGCATGGATGTTAGCTCAGGGCTCATCTTCCTCACAAAAAAAAAAAAAAATTGTCCCAAATGTCCCATTCTGACATTGATTAATGTTCTCCTAGAAACCCCAATATATTATTTGTTGATGACTTGTATCTTCAAAATAACGTATATTTTGTGCTGAGTGTTCTCTTTACAAAAGCTGCCTTATCTAAAGTTTTCAGTTAAGCTCCTTGCTGATAATAGATATGTTGTAGAAGTTGTTTTTGATTGCAGCCTTGTTGGGTTCCCCAGAAGCAGCATCGAAGACCGAGATTAGTTTGTGTAGAGCATTTATTAGAGTGTACACTTGTGTTTAACACCTCTGAAAGGGAAAGAAAGGAAGCAGGATTGAGCAGAGGATAAGGTTGGGCTGTGATGCAGTCTCAACCAAGACCTCAGGTGACCCTGTGGAGAGCTCTGAGGCTGGGATGACCTCTCAGAATTGTTCTCCATTACAGCGAGCAAGTCAGGCATTTTTACTCAGAATCAATCGGTTGCTGGATGTAGACTGCCCTGGAAAGAGAGCATGGCCTTGGGTGAAACAGCTGGAGGAAGCAATTTCCAGGAAGAGCTGACAGCTGAGGGACTGGGTCCTTCGGTCCTGAAGGGGGTTGCAGGCATCACGTCTCAGTTTCCACTATAAGCATGGTATGAAAACAAAGAGGTTTTCTAACTTCCTGAGACACCCCAACACGAAGAAGAAACAAATGACTTTTTAGAGGCAGTCTAACATACAAAGGAAATCTTAGTTATGAATTAAAGCCCACACTTCTGAAGCTAAAGGGGTTACCCCACCCATAAACCACTATGCACAAAGGCACCCTTTATTGATTTTGTTACTTTCAGTGTGAAAAGGAAGTTTCCCCTCTGATTTCATGAATCCATATTTAAATAAGAAGTTGTCATTATTATAAGACAGATATAACCATCTGTCCCTACAGGAAAGAGAAGGTATCTCAGCACTGTCCCACACACAGCCATGGATCTGGACATTCCCAAGACTTCCTCAGTGGCACCCGAGTGAATGCATGCGCTATATCAAGTGTCCACAATGGCAAAGGCAAATTGGTCCAAACTTTTCAAAAATATTGGCAAAGAAATTTCCCTGAGGGACTTAACAGGTGACCAAATATTGCCTTTTCTATAATTGTCATAACCCAGGTAAAACTATAAAGGCAAAGCATGATTCACAACCCCACCCCAAGGATAATTTAACCATCTACAAATGGATTTCATTTAGTTGCTCAAGTCACAAAGCTTTAAGTAGGTTTTAGTAAAAATGTTTAGATTTTCTGGTGAGATTGAAGCTTTCCTTGCTGAAAGTCTAATACTCTAACTTTTGGGGCGGGGGAGTTGTATATTTTGTTGTATTAACCTCTTTACAGGTAAAATGCTTAAGAAGCTATACAAGATACTTTCTTTAAAACAGAACCTTCATTGGCCTATCAGCCTCAAAGCCCTGGAGAGGTAAAATGAATTAATGATATTTTTAATTTTTTTTATTTTAAAAAAATTAAAATTTACAGGAAAGTTGCAAGAACTTTAAGAATTTAAAGAAATTTAAATTAACTCCTGTATACCCTTCACCTATATTCACTAATTGTTAACATTTGGCACATTTGCTTTATATCTCTCTCCTTCTTTCTCTCTCTGTTTATATATATTATACATATTCATATAAATAATAAAAAATTATTATTACTAATGCTGAACCATTTGAAAGTTCGTTGCAGATATCATGACCCTTGATTCCTAAATAGTTCTCCTAAGAATATGAACATCTATCTATCTCCTAAGAATAGGAACATTCTCTTACATAACCACAGTGCAGTCATCAAATTCAGAAAATCCCATAGTGATACAATATCATAATAGAATATACTGATTATGTCTTATATGTCCTTTACATAATTTTTTTTCTTGATCCAGAATCCGATCCAAGATCACCCACAGGAATTAGTTGTCATGTCTCTCTAGTTTATCTGGAGCAGTTTCTCACCTGTCTTTGCCTTTATGACACTGGTATTTTTTAAGAACACAGGCTAGTTGCTTCATGGACTCTGCACCAATATGGGCTTTTTGATGTTTTGTCATAATTAATGTTTGCACGTTTGGCAGGAATACCAAGTAACTGATATTGTGTCTTTAGTGCATCATATCAAGAGGCACATGATGATCATTTTCATATTACTAGGGATGTTAACTTTGATCGCTTAGCTTCGATGGCTTCCACAAGGTTTCTGCACGTAAAATCATCAATATTCCCTTTGTAATTAACAGGTAATCTGTGGGGAAATACTCTGAGACAGTTTAATTATCTGTTCCCCACCAAACTTTCACCTACTGGTTTTAGCATTTATCAGTGGTTCTCAACTAAGTCAATTACCACTATGGTAGTTGCGAATGGTAATTTTTTTCCAACTCTATCTTTCCTTCTACATTTATTATATAACATTCTGTGATAAAGTAGAGCTTTTCCTTCTCTCCCATTTATTTATTTAGCATCACTAGAGCCCCATGGATTCTTATTTTATTTAACAGGTTCTCATTCATTGCTGCTATATTTGTGTTGATGGTTAGGTTGTCCCAGAATTTGGTCATCAATATCCCTTCAAGCTTGCCCCTCTGTCTTTTCTACAATGTCCCTTATTTTTTAGAACTTCCTTACTTTTTCACACAATAAGATGCCTCAAACTCATCTTGAATTTTCTCCATCCCAGCCCTGGAGTCAACCATGTCTCTAAGCTATTCAGAAACCATTACATGGTTTGTTTAAATCTGCCTAGAGTGTTCTCTATAATTATATCAATAAACTTATGTACCTTCAATATGCATTCTTAAGGAATCTTTTCCTATGTAATTAAATGGTCCTCCTATGCTGACTACATGGAAATGTGACCTATACTTTGACAAGATCATCGTGCCTTAATTCCTGTTAGTGGAAAATGGCATTTCAAAGCCAAAATCTAGATGCTAGCTGTGCTCATTGTCCAGGGCATGATTGTATCTAAGCTAATTCAGTGGATAGAAATAAGAAATATATACTTTTATTATATGGTGTATTTTAAATCATGAATTAAGAAATGTGTATATATTTTTATAATATGAATTCTTATATCTCTAATTCCAGTCTAATCCCACAATAGTCTTTCCTACCTTCCCCAATTCCATACTTGTGTCTCCCCACAGAGACAAGGCTGGCTCCCAGCAATAAGATTATATTTACTCAGTTTCTCAATCCTACTGTATATACAAAGTGCTTCCAAAATTTCCACACCCATACTATATGAACAAGAAACAATTAAGAAATGTTCAAGGTTTTGGTTTTGCTGTTGTTGTTGTCTTGTGCAATTTTGTTGTCTTTGAACTGAGGTTATGTCATCAAAGCACTGTGTTTAAAAGTTATAAACTACTGGTATTTAAAATCAGAACAGTTAATATTTACAGAGGAATTCAATCCGCCTTATCCTAAAGCTCTGCCCTAATCTTAACGATGATGTCATCTACATCACAAAATTCCCATAAACTCTCATTTTTTGCTGACCAACATTACCCTTACTACATCCTGATTTTGTCAGGTGTTTTCAAAGTCTAATATCATATAAAAAGCCATACCTAATAGGTGCAAACTGTATATCCCAAAGAGATACCAGTGAACACACCGCTATATAATACACAACCAGTAGACTGGTTATACAGGTTTCTCCCAGTATCCAAAAGTAGAGCATTCCTATGAAACCTCTTCTAAGCCAAAATGGCATAAAGCAAAAAACTCTATTTTCGCTTTTCGCCTTTTTTTGTAAAAGTGAAAATTCTCTTTGGATTTCTTTCAGTTAGCAAAAACAGGTACTAATATAGGTCTTAACTTTCAAAAAGCGGGGAATACCTATATAGAGAAAGAAATTGAAATGTAAGTCAGTCTTAGAACTGTATTGAAAAGGACCATTTAAAGTGTTTCTAACCACTTTAACTCTTAAACTCCAGAACATGCAATCCACGGATTTATAGTTCGCAATGCAAATGTACTAAGGATCTTACAATTTGAATATCCTTTCCCGTTGGAGATCTACTCCTGGGCTCCCCAAAAGGCCCCCAGAAGCAGGACATTTACAGAAATAAACAAACAATTGCAACAGACAATTGCCACAGCTGCCAACGTTGCTAATTGTGGAATTTCCTACCTGGCCCAGACCCTTCTAAAATGTATTAACCCAAACACATCAAATGCACATGCCTCATGGAACTCCAGGCCTCCTACAATTACTGCTGCTATTTATATATCCAGAGTCTCAAAGTCATCTATAGGATGTCAAGGATAGAAAGGGACAAGTGACTAATAATGCAAGTTACGATTCAACTATTTTGTCATTAATCAGTTCAGAACTATTACATGATTTGTTTACATCTACTGAGAATATTTGTTCTTCCCAATTAGACCAATTACAGTCAGGCAGCAACTGGTACCAATTGATTATCTTTGTGTCCTCTCGATATCCACCCAAGGGACTATTTTTCCTATATAATAGGTGGGCCTCCATGCCAGTGATGTCAAAAGATGACCTACACCTTGACAAGATCATACTGCCTCCCTAACCATTCAAAACAAGTCCCTCTGCATCTCATATTTTTGGTGGCGAGCCTGACTTGGTAACTTATCAGAAAAGATCCAAGATCCCAGATATGAAGATTTCTTCCTCAGACTGAAATGTGTGATCCACAATTTATAACTGACTGTAACCAAATAACAAATAAGAGAGCTTAAGCTTTAGAAGTCCACTCAACCCACAAAAATTTGTTGGCTAGAAGAGTCCCAGACGATAAAACTGTCCCTGACTATTTACAGGCCAACCAAGTACTGAGTCAACAGGATAACTAATGCCTGAGTAAACACTTTAGGAAAAGTGGAATCATTCATTTGGAAAAAAAAAAAGGCACATAGTTTGTAAGGTTGGCCAAACTGATCATGGGACTTAAACTCCTGGTTGGCCAATTACAAACCAGATGCAAGGTGGGATTCCAAATATTTCTTTTGATATTTATGACTGTCCTCCTATATCTTGCCTTTTCTACTGAATGATACCCAGTTGCTTAAAAATCACTACACCGCCACTATGCCAGGCCGATACCCAGCCGATGATACTGCATCGAAAAGTCTGAAGCCATTACGGCTCACTCAGCTGATTTTGTCCAAAAGGAGGACAAGGTTACTATCATAGAGAAATGACGCAGTCTTAGCTTAACTAAGGAGGAGAGTTCAGCAGAAGTCCAGCTGAGAGTTCAACAATAGCCATACCCAGAAATAAAACACCTCACTTTCAGTCACAGGATTTCTCAGAAAACTCATAAATAACTCACGTTGCCTTCCCTGATAACTGGCAGTCCCTGATAAATGCCAGTTTGCTTCAAGGAAAATGTTCCCCTCTTAAGTGTTAAAGAATCGGCCTGCCCGTGGACAAAAAAGTGTTTCACTGTCTGTCAGATTGCTGTGGCTTTGCTTTCATAAACCTTTCCTCATCTCGGTTCCACAATTGATCTCCATACCTGTGCTTTTAGGTAGACTGAATGCAAATTAAAAGAGATTGGAGAAACATAAAACTGAATAGAATGTGTGGACCATATATGGGTCTCACTGCAAACAAAGAAACGATAAAAAGGCATTTTTGAGACAATCATAAAAATGTCATTATGGACCAGGTATTAGATGATACCAATGAATTATTATTAGAGTTGTTAAGCATAATAATAGAATTGTATTTATGTAAGAAAAGGTTCTTACTTTTTAGAGATCCCTACTTAAGTATGTAACAGCAAATCGAAATGATGGCTGAGATTTCCTCTTACAGATTTCAGCAAAGGAGAAAAAAAGGAAAAGAAAAGAACAAAAGCAAGGAAATCTTGATAATTTTTAACCTGATTGATGTAAGTTCACTATTTGCTCTCTCTTCCTTTGTTTTCATTTGAAATAGTTCATCACAAAAATTTAAGAATAATATTTTTATATTTTGATGTAAATATTTAATATAACATGTACGTACAAGTTTTTGGAATCCTCTTTCCAAAAGAGGACATTTCCCGCACATTCTAAATAAACCCAAACAGCAAATCTGTGGGCAATTTGTTTTCCGTCATAAAAGACAGCATTTGCTCCCTAGCCTGCACATTGCTCCACTGTTGCTGAACTGAATTCCTGAAAAGTTAGGTGTGATTACTTGGCTTATGATTTAGGAAGCAGTTAGAAAAAAAGGAAGAGTCCATCAAGATGTGAAAAGGTGAGAAAAAGTAGAATGAGATTCTATTGCCTATAGTTGAGCTCAAGGCCAATGTTATTATTGAATTTTTGATGATACAGCTTTTTAAAAACACTACCTACATCTATTAATCTATTAATTCCATTCTATGTGATAATAAAGCAGGATAGGGGTGGGGGAAGTTCAGAGGTTTAGACGTTAATAAATGATTAATGAGAAAATATCCCTGGAAGGCACTATAATAAAATGCTTTTCTTTTCTCTTCACTAGTTCCCCCTCCTTCTCCTTCCAGGTGTGATTTAAAATAAACAAAATTCTTAGGCAACTAATGCTAACTGTATGTAAAATGCAATGCTCATAGTGGGGTTTCTGTTTAAAAAATAAAATAAAATAAGGCCTGTGGGATAAATAGAGTGAGTCATACTTCTCCTAAATTTCTCTTCCAAGCACTTCAGTATTATCTCCATTGTGTTCTCGCTCGACTATTGTAAGCTCAAATGCTGAGTGGAATCCCAGGGGGAATCAACTTCCCAGCTTCTGTTCTCCTTGGACTCAAGCTGTAAATCAGCTCACAGAGAGTTACAGTGATTGCTGCCAAGATAGCAAAGAGTTGTTCAACATTACCAATTTAATGCAAAGATTCAACTTATTAAATTTATATCAAGTCCTTCTTATGATGAGAGCAAGTTAGTTTCCAAAAAAGTTCAATTATAAGACCATCAATAGGACTTACTCATTTCAATAAGTCCTTTTGCTTCTGTGTAAATTATACTAATAACTAATATATACAAGTCCCATTTGGGCATAAGGAAAACCTTAGGTACAAAAAAGGAGATAAAAATTAAGCATTCTTCATTTTTAAATAACTGAACTAAGAGGAAAATAATAAGATATATTCGTTCAGCATTGCAGGAACAACTCTAACACATTGGAAAAACCCTTGAACAATCGATTTCATTGTTAATAAGGAACACTAACTCTCCTGCCTTGGAGTGACTTTCCTTTTAAATAAACCATATTGGATGGTTCTATTAAAAGACATCCAATCCTTTTTGGTTTTCATTAATCTATAAGGGTTTAAATATGGCAAAATAATCAAAATGTTAGTCATTTATCTTTTTTCATGTGTTACTATTTTAGATGCATCTCTAGATATCATCAGCTTTAACTGGATTTCCAACCACCTAAAAAAATTATTTGGCTTTTTTTTTCCCCCACAAACTTCCTTTGTAATAAACTGAGATCAAATCAAAACAATTAATTCAACTCTAACAATATTTTCCATATCTCACTCACTTCTAATAATTACTTTAGAATTCTTTTCCAGGCACTTGATTATTATTAGCAGAAAATCATGTGACTACATTAGATGACGTCAGCTAATCCTCCGAAGCAACTGTTCCTCTCCAGTTTAGAAAGAAATCAACACGTCAGGCCTTCTCACAGACACAATACAACACACTGTAACCCACAGTAATTAAAATCTCTGCTAGCACATCTTTCATTTCCACAACTTCCTCTTACTGCTGTTGAAGATAAAAGAAATTAACAAGGGTCATCTATTGACATGAGCTCTATCCACCCATGTCCTTTTGCGAACAGGGCAGGGTATAAATATAAAATACGAAATATAAAAAAAAAAATTAGTAAACAGCCTAGTACCTGGTCCCAGCATGAGCTAAGCAAAGGAAGGTGGTTGGAAGCATTGCTATGGCTTCACTGGGTCCAATCATCTTGAATTATTTTCAACAGTTTATTATTATTATTGTTGTTGTTATTTTACAAGCATTTAGTGACTGTCTACTATGTGAGTCACGAAGCCAAGCACTAAAAAGGATATAAAGATATACACTACTCAGTCCCCACCCTTAAAAAGTTTAAATGGGGGCTTAGCCCGGTGATGCAGGCAGTTAAGTGGGCAAGCTCCACTGCGGCGGCCCGGGGCTCGCCAGTTAGGATCCCGGGTGCACACCAACGCACAGCTTGGCAGGCCATGCTGTGGCGGTGTCGCATATAAAGTGGAGGAAGATGGGCACGGATGTTAGCCCAGGGCCAGTCTTCCTCAGCAAAAAAAAAAGAGAGAGAGAGAAGAGGATTGGCAGATGTTAGCACAGGGCTGATCTTCCTCACAAAAAAAAAAAAAAGTTTAAATGTATTGAAAACCATAAACATAGTAGCTATAATTTATTAAATAGCCATGATGATTTAGGCAGTTTATACGCGATAACCCTTCAGTCTCCCCAAAATCCTGCACAATAGGTATTGTTGCCCTTATTTCACACTGTACAGACCCAGTGCCTATTCTTTAATGCGGGTATGCACCCATCCCCATCAAAACCATTTGCTTCAGGGAAAGCTGATTCTCATCTCCAGACCTCTGGGGCCCATTCGACCTCTATAGTGAGATGAGCCAACAAATCCCCTTTTATTATCAGAGCTAGTTTGGGTCGTTTTTTCTATTCTTTGCCACCAAAAGCACTCTAACTGATACCCAGGATAATATTCATCCTCCAAAATTAATAACATTTTCTTAAAGAGATGGGCATTACATTTTCCTTCATTGTATATTTTTTTTAGACATTAAGGTAAAGCTTAGCTGATTTCATAATATAAAAGCCTGAAATTTCATTAAATAAATATTCCTTAGATGAATGAATTAGCTGAACAAACGAATGAATAATGAATAAACTACTGAATATGGGATAATTTCTCTGTTCCTATTTTGCCCCTACTCTCTCAGGCTAAGATGCATGATTTTAGCATGATTTTACGCTAAAAGAAAAACAATAATTCTGAGCCAGTTGGTGATAGCCTGCTCTCTTTATATTCTATAGTAAATCATACTAACCCACCCTCTCCCCTGCTTGACATTATTTGAAAATCATGCATAACTGAGGTTAGGTGGCCCACACCCAGAAAGGCAGAAATAGAAAAGAGTCAAACATCTGACACTTGCCCTGTGTACGTTGACCTCTCTCTGACATTCCCTATCCATCAGTAAGTAATGTTCACCAGAGAATGAGAGATTAGACAGTAGAAGGGGTGTTTTGTTTTGTTTTACTCATAGTGATCAAAAGTGCAATACATCTTGTTCAACTGCCAATTGTAGTTGTTAAAGACAATAATGCCATAAGTGAGGGACCTTGTTCTCCAAGGAAGCTAAAGAATGTGCAGAAATGACACATAGCCTGAGGGGAAAGGGTGCGGTGGGGAGAAGAGGAATACTTTAAAGATATAAGTCACAGAGACATGCTGAAAATCCCTCACCTCATGACTGGTAACTACTCCACTGAGAGGGAATTAGCCCTCACATTTAAAGTGGGAAATGACTATAGAGAGGGATAAAATGGTTATTTATTTCCAGACGCCGCCAACTTCCATATTGCTCTCTTGCTGTGTCATAGTCACAGACCTGTACAATGAGAGAAAAAATAATTTCTAATCTTCCTGTTCAAGAAATAATTTTATTGATCTCCACTTCATTTTTTATTTTTTCTATGATTCAGCAGGTCATAATTGCTCCAGTTCCAGTAGCTTTCTATCACTCAGCAAGATGTCCATGGGGTTAAAATATCTTACAAGTTAATAGGAGGTGAAGAAATTTATTTCAGCACCAAGGAGAGTGCCCTGTTATTTTTCTAACGGTTCTATGCATTCAATACTGCATATTATTCATGAGGATAGAAAAGAAGTTTTGAAAGGTGATTTGATAGAAAGCTGCTAAGAAAAATCCTATTCATTTCTATAAAATTAAAAACTTGCCAGGGTTTTGTACACATACATGATTTCAACAATGTGCTACTCTTTTAGCTTTCAAATGCAATGGAATTAGGGATTATTTGCCAATTTTTCAAAGGCCAAAACCACAGTTTCTGAATGGCTCTAGACTGGAGGAAGGTTCAGCGAAGTCACAGAAGTGTTAAATTAACAGTGATTAAAAGCTCCATGAGAACAAGTCCTAAGATCTTTCTCACTGCTTATCTTCAGAGCTTGGCACACGGTAAATGCTCAATGAATATTTATGTGAGTCAAGCAAGAAAGAATGAATTAATGAATGGCATTCATTAAGCGAGTAAGAATAAATTAATGAATACCTTGTTTGTAATGAAAAGTCACTTTTTGCAACCAGTCTCAGAGATCCTTATAAACCACACTGCTCAACCTGAAACTTGAACACATGTTTCCTTGCCCTTTATCAAGGGAGTCTCTGGATCTCAGAAAAACCATGCTCCAGATCACACCTTCCACGTCCACTAAGCTTTCAGTGCAAAAGTTTCTCCTTAGAGCCCTGGAAAGGTCACCGAGGTTTCAATCCATGTAATCCTACATCTCCAGGGCAGCATGGCGTCCACCCACCTGTGGCTCCCCCAATGCTCCAACCGACCAGTCCACCTGGTTCTGCCCTATTACCAGAGGGCAGGTAGGACAGAGGCACAGAACTCTCATCCTCTTCCACAAGGTCCTTAGGTGGACCCTAACTACTTGTCCCTATTCCCAAGCAGCCCAGGCAGCCCCTTCTTTTTGTGCCAAGAGTAGCAAACATCAGGCCTTGCTCTGCTGAGAAATCCTCAAGAGTCCAGAGACATCTGAATCCAGCTGCGCTGGGAGACACAGGACAATAATGCAGTTCTGCTCTGAGATGCCACCATAGCCAGACATGGGGTCACCCTGGGAGACTAGAATTTACCAAAGATATGGCCAAAGGTGAAAGAGAAAACATGAACTAAATACACCTTATAAACAGATGTTTCCAACAGTCAGCACGTTGTGAAGACTTCTCAGGCCTCTGAATCCCTTTCCTTTTTTATGTCTATTTGTGCGATGAAACATGTGTGAACTAAGTCAAGCCTGCTGGCTCGCAGGTAGTCACAGCCCAGATCTTAGCTCCTAAGAGGCTTCTGGGCTAAGTCTCCACTCTACTTGGACCGTACTATCAGGCCCCCAAAACGGGGGGAGCTGCCAGGGAAGGGCTGATTTCCATTTCAAACTGCATTCTGGTACTTTGTACTCCAGCACCATTGGCCGATCAATATTTAATGCTTGGAGATTCTGACTCTGCGGGAGTCATGTCAGGGGACCTGGGGAGCCAATCTGCTTGAGCTTCTGAGTGATAATTATTCATGGGCTCCTGCCTCTTGCTCTTTCTCTCGCACGGTCCCACTCTGCAGACTCAGTGCCTTATTCAGTCTTCTCTCTCGCTCTCTCCGCTGCTGTAGCTGGACCCTTCGCCTTCGCCACCGCTCAGCATCCGCACATCCCTACAATGGCTAAAACAGCAATGGGTAAGGCATCGCGCCTCGTTCTCCCTCGGCTCGACCTGGAGCCCACCTCTCAGCTTCTCTCTTAGAGCTTGGAAGGCAATCGGAGATATTTTAGAGAGAAAAAGACGTTAATGGTAATAGGAGCACCAGGAGGACGGAGGCAGCTCTGGGGGTTTGGGGAGGGCAAAGAGAAGGTCCTTGGAAATTTAAAGCTAAGAATTTCTTTTAGAAGGTAGAAGCAGGTAAGTTGCCCTCCTATGGGTAGGGAATTTATTCTATTTCCGTATTTAAAATTAGGGCTCAATCGTGGGGGGTGGGGGTTACCGTAACTGTTTGCCTTAAAGGGGGTTAAGGGACATTTTGGAAAGTGCTTTGTAACGTCCTTTATTTCCTCTCTAGTTAAAGAAAGAAAATGGGGAAGAGGCAGGGGAGTGGAAGAAAGGAAAAAGAAAAATGCAAAGTCAAAGCGGTCCCATCTAGGCTGTTTGAAAGATGGGTGGAGACGAGGGAGGAGGGCGGGTGGAGAACAGGGCAAATTTTATGGTATTGTCTCGCCGGAGAAACCGCTAGTCCTGGGGCGCGGTGCGGGGAAGTAAGGGAGGGGGCCTATACGCCTTTGTTTTAGGAAGAGGGAGGGGAAGGAGAGAGGAAGTCGGGAGGGCAGGAGGGCGCGGGTGGGCAGCTGCAGGGGCGGGGGAGCGCGCGGCGGGGAGGGGTGAGGGACAGCAGTTTCGCAGGCGCTGGGGTGGGGTTTCTTTGTGTGAGGACGAGCGGTCCCGGGGGGAGGCACCTGCGGCGCCGGGCGCCCAATGCGGGCGGCCCCACCCTGTGCGGAGCCGCGCCCGCGCCCTCACCCCTTCCCCCAGCCGGGTGCGGCATCGCAGCCCAAAGGCGGCCGGGTGGGGAGCGCAGCGCGACACCCCGGAGCCCAGCCCTGGGGGGCCAGCGGCGCCACGCCCCCGCTTTGCGCTCCTGACTCCCAGCCCGGGCCACCGAGAGAGACCTGACCACTGCCCCCGCCTTCCCCACCCTGGCCTCATTGTTCTGTTTTACAGAGAGCGGGGGAAAAGTGGGTTAAGATTTTTCTTTTCAAAACCACATTACATAGAGTGATTCGACATAGGCACAGATAAAGGCTTCTAGGAACTCATCTGGGAAAAAGCTTCTGGAACCCGGATATGTGTATGTATAATAATACAGATACAAAAGAGGTCAAGGTCTTAAATTGAGCTACGTGAAATATCCGTGTCGTAGGTCAGACTGGGCCAAATACCCGCAATTTTCATGGGTTCATGAGATTTCGGATGCAGGGCCTCCATCCCCAACCGTTCTTGGGCCTCAGGTGCCCCGAGGTTCAGCGCTCGGTGGCCCGGGGTGGGCCAGCAGGGAGGGGCCCGAGGTCCCTTGGGGCTGGCGACACCCCTCCCCCGAGACGCGATGCGGGATGCGGAGAAGGGGAAAAGCCCCGAAAGGGCTCGCTCTGGACAGCTCCGCCCTGCCCCACCCTCCCGCGGAGCTGGGTCTGGGACTTGGCGAGGAAAGGGGGAGGGGCCGCTGAGCGGTCTGCAGTGCTAGCGCCCCGTTTTCCAGCCCCGCAGTCCAGAACGGCCCTGGCACCCCTCGATGTTGCGCAGACACGCGGCGTGGCGCCCAGCCGGGCGCCGAGCCCCTCCCAGCCCAGTGAGCGGCTCTGCAGAAGGCTGGCTCGAGCCCCGCCCGGCCACACAAAGGCGCGGCCCCACCCCAGCGGGCCGCGACACCGCAGAGGTGACCCCTTCCCGGGGGTGGGGGGCCGGGTTTCTCTTCTCGCCCTCCCACAGCCCGCGGAGCTCGGGGCTGTTTCCCCCCCCGCCGCAGCCCCCCGCCCACGCTCTGTTCTCCATGCTTTCCCCGGATGGAGACCCCTGGGATGGTCTCCCACGGAGGGACCCTCGCTCCTGCAGCGAGGCGTGGCTCGGCCCCACCCCTCCCAGCTGGGGCCCAGACCCGACCACCCCTCCCAGCTGGGGCCCAGACCCGACCGCCGCTGGCCGGGTGGGGGCGCACGTGGCGAGCCGGCGCGTGGAACGCAGCCAGCCCTGCAGAGCCCCGCGCCGCGCCCTGCGCTGCCCTCCCCGGGCTGGGCGCTCGGCCCCGCGGCTGCAGCCGGGGAGACGGGGTTCTGCGCAGAGCCCTGAGCTAGCCTCGCTTCCCGCAATTCGCGCTTCACCCGCAAGTCCGGAGGGTTCTGAGAAGGGGGGATGGGGGCGATCTCGCCCTGCGCTCTGCAGCCGCACCGAGAGGTTTCTGCTGCAGGAGGGCGGCTACAAACTCATCGTCATCATCACTATTATTGTTTGTATTTCAAATCATTATTATTATTTCATGACTCAGTGGCCCTATTTGTTCAAAAGGTTTGAATGATTGCATTTGATTAAGGATTCTACTCCTCCCTCCCCTTCTCCCCCAAAAAGACTTCTTTCTGCGGTGGTTCATTTTACGTTATAAAGCAAATATATTTTCGGTTCCTGTTGGGATTATGTATGTTCGTGTGAGTGGGATATATGTGCAGGTGCTTGCTAAGGGAAGGGCTTGTGTGCCAAAGATTGCTGGAAAATTCTCCGCAGAGAATCGTTTGTGGCTGCAATGGTGAAAAGATACATATATAATTGAGATGGTATGATCTTCGCCGTGGATTCCATAAGGTTATATCTATAAATATGTAAATATAGGTTATGCATAAAATTTTAACTGTTTTTTTAAACTATTCTTCCAATTGCTGATTCTTGATACAGTCTCAGTTCTGCACAGAAACACGGATCGTGAAATGGTAGCCACCATCCCATTAATAAAAATCCCACCCCAAACAGGACAGATGCAGGCATCCTCTCTGCCATGAGTAAGCTGCATTTGCAAATCATGAAAGGAAGCACAACCTCTGCGATATTAAAATAATGGATTTTGAAATCATTCCAGTTGCAAAGCATAATCAATTAATCAGCAGGGCAGTGCTTTTTCTTGATTCATTAAACAATTATTGTATTCAGCATGATTGTACTGGGTGCATATAATCTCCATTATTTTCTCTAATGAAGTGGGCACATTCTAAATGGATATATAAATAACTAGAAATGAAAAGAAGAAGATTTGGTCAGGATTTCAGAATAAAATTGAAAGAGAAATAGTATTAGCTTATCACTCAATCTTATACGTATGGTTCATACCAGTCTCAAGCGGAGCCTGCAATAAGCATTATGTGACCCAGTGTAGCCCAAAGCAGGTAGCTAGTATGATGATATAAATTAATACACCTGGTGGTAGTTGTCTATGCATGTTAAAATTCCCTGAAAGAAAATATATTTTAAACTGATGAATAATTAAGATTGGATAGTTTGTAATATTAAAATCTAGAACTTTGTTTAGTCAAAATTAACACCGGTTTTGTGATGTGACACAGATTTGTGGTAAATTATTCTAAGGGAGAGGGGAGTATTTTTATTGTTAGAGCAATTGCCTCTGCCGTTCGTCATTAACATTTTTAGCAAGATTTTATTTGTTGCATTAAAAACGGTTTTACTTACTTTGCAGGTTTTTTTTAGTTATTAGTGGCTGGATTGTGGAATAAACCTTTTATTATTTGTCACAGCGTGTCTTCCATCAAATAGCTGGTTCTCAGTGGTAAAAATGCTCCAAGAGGCTAGATTTCACTCAGATTCAAGAAATGTTCTCTCAGAGTGCGATAAAGCCGATTCACACAATAAAATAGTTTTCCTCCCCATAATTCAGGATCAAAATAGTTAACTTAATTCCGTGAATATCTAGTAGTTGCTATCAAGTAGAATTTTAAGTTAAATCTTCACAATTAAAAATGAAATGGAAGAGGAATCAATTACATATTTAATTGAAGATTTTTGTCATTGATGAATCCAGAGCATCTTTAGGAAAATTGCTGATTTATGGATCACCGTTGTTTTTCACTCCAACTTAAAAGGACTGACGTACGCCCCACTCCACCCCAGGAACTCACTGCTCACACAAGGCTGCAGGAAGCTGGCCTCGGAGCAGGTGGCTACCTGCTTTGGGCGTGGTCACTCCAAGCTGCTATCTAACTCCAGCTCACACAGTCTCCTCTTTGGTTTTGGAAAAACACACATTATTCTGCTGTCACAGGATCTGTGACCTTATATGAAAAGTACAAGAAATTTGCCAGACAACAAGAAAATACCAGATTAGCCGATGACCCAGATGCTTCCAGAACGAAGGCTGGTTCTCTTCCCTAGTTCTCTCAATTGGGAAACCTTGGAGTCGGCATTAACTTTTAACTCCACCAGAGGGCAGTCAAGTCCTCTAAAGCAGAAGAAGATGGATTTTTAAACCCAGTTGCAAATACCAGCTATTTAATAAAATCTTTTTTTTTTAATTTGGAACATTCAATTGCTTATTCGATAAGTTAATGCCATGCTTTACCCTAGTGGATGAAAAGGGTTTGTGCACGTTTTCAAGGAGATGGTATGAAATGAGTGATCATAATCTGGAAGTAGATGTAGGCCCTGGTTAGTTATTCTTTTATGATTTTACTTTATAGTTTCATTACATTGTTATTATAACACCATTTATATTACTTTTGGGTATTTGTAGTGGATAAATAGTAGAAAATGGTCAGTAGTAATAGCAAAATTATTTAGGAACAGAATGTTTTAATGTTTAAATAAAGGAATAAATTAAACAAAGACATTGTTTACTTATTCATTTATTTAAAATGTCCCTGATGCTGGGGACACACCTGAATGTCAGTGTCTGCCTTCAGGGAGCTTGCAGGCTAGTAGGTAAAACAGGTAGATACAATGTGATACTGAGGAGGGCTGCCATAAAACAAGTATAAACTAATTTGTAGGATCATCAAAAGTGGATTTTTTTCATGTTTGCATTGGTAAGGAATTCTTTTTCTCTTATAGTTCCTGTAACTATAATCCATCTGAAAATGTTTAATAGTTTCATATGACTGTGTTCCTCAAACTTTAATGTGCATATGAATTACCTGTGATTTTTGTTAAAATGCAAATTCTGATACAGTAGGTCTGATTGAGGCCAGACATTCTGCATTCCTAACGAGCTCCAAGATGATGCTGATTCTTACCAGCAGCCACATCAGTTTTAGAAATATAAAACTGTGACATACGTGTGCCTCCCACCATGAGCTCTGGTCTTATGTCTTAACATTTTCAAATCCATGGCAATCTTTGCAAAATATTTCACTTCCAAACTCATAAACTTAGGGATTTTATTCCTCTGGGAGTTATGTGTTGTGTGCCATCACTCTCTCTTAATTGAATTTTTAAAAATATATTCATATTGCAGGACTCAGCAGAAGACCTTCAAGAGAAATGTGGAAAGTAAGGATTTGGCTCTGGGTGTGTGTGTGTGTGTGTGTGTGTAAAAAATGTGGCTTGTGGGGTGATCAATCAATATTGCTAGATTACTGTTATTTACAAAACAATGTGCAGAAGAAAAAGTTCAACTCAGGACCTTTGAGTTGTGGAATAATGCGCAAAAGTCTGTAATCTCACTCACCATACAGCTAATTCATGCAAATACTCCACATCTGGAGAAATTAAGACAGAGGACTGAACAGCACTAAAATTGTCTCTCAATATATCCCATGTTTATTACTTACCAAATTATCCTAACAGAGTATTTCTTCCTGGATATCACATGAGAAAATTATTAATCGTTTATTGAGTATGATTGTGTATTTTAAAACAGATTATGCTTGTGTTTTCTGCTTACTTAAGCCAATAAAGGCCCTCCACTATTTGATACTAACTTTCTAAGAAAGTCAAACTAGAGGAAAAAAAATGAGTCTTCAAGGGATATCATGAAAAATATTATATGTCAGTCTTCCCATGCATTGGGTGGTTGACCGCGCAAACATTACAATATTTCTGGAAATGCTATCTGGCAAAAATGATACTATGCTTGAAATATCTCAAATTAGAAATTTACCGTTTCCCAAATAGGGCACTAAAAACACGGTCCCAAATACAACTGGCCACGGAGTTAGTAGGATATACTGTTATTCAACATGAAGTTGGATTAAGCCTCAAGGTTATCTGTTCCTTTGTTCCTGTTGTTTTTAGCTATTCATTTCAGGGTCTCTCAAAAGCTAGGAAACTTTCCATTTTTGCAACTTGTGGTACATTTGAAAAATGAAGACATGCCAGGACAGCATTATAAAAGTCATGTGTGTTTTAAAGGTTTAATCCTAGCAGTCTGTTGTGGCTGCATGTGTGTATACCTCATCTGGAGATAACAAAAATCTAAGCTTGAGGACCTTAGAGACTGAGCTAAAAATCTTTTTGACTGGTCCTTCAATCAACAATTTTCCTGTGATGTTGCTTTCCTTCAAGAATCATTTTTCTGGCATAGACATAAATTTCAGAGCATCTGTAAGAAGTGATTTATTTATTGACTTAATCTTTATTTAGCATATATAACATGCTAGGCACTAAGCACTTTACACAGATTGGCTGTATTAATCACCCAATAATCCTGAAGAATAGATACTATTACAGATGAGGAAACTGAGACACAGAGAGGTGGAGTGACTTACCCAAGGTCACACAGTCAGATCCAGAATTTAGGCCCAGGCCCTCTGCCTCCAGAATCTAGGCCTTTAACCAGTACCGGCTGCTCTTACATCTGCTCCCTGTCAGAGGTTCCCACATGGAGGTGAAACCAGTAATACAACCATTTTGTTTAACATGCCAGATGGTCTCATCCTTTCTGTGCACAGACTCACCTTGAAGAGGAAATACTTTCAAATTGATGACTAGTGTTAATAGCTAACGTGGGGCTTATTAAAATAATTGCCATGATTTAGGCTTTTGAGGAAAGAGAGCTATGAGACCTTGGGGGCTGTAATGTATGGAACTCGTGGGTCTCTGAAGGCTCAGCCAACAGCAGGGATTATCAGTATCAACCTGGTTAGCACATTTCAAAATGCATCCTTAACTCCTTCTGTAGACCCTAGATATTTAATATAAACATTTTTAAATGTTTTTTAAATGTCTTATAAATCTAGAACTAACAGAGATATCCATCCCAGGCATCCACATTTAATATAATCATTAGATGGTACTGCAAAACTCTCTTCATCTTGTTACCTCAAAAGCAGGCGGGCAGGAGAAATCCGTGGGAAGTCTCTGAATCTCTTGTGAACCATTTTTAATTTTCTTTTAATAAGGGAATCAGATCCCCTCATTTATCAAGGAGACATTTGCAGTAGTAAAACCTGTGTTTATATAACCCATTTTTATTAGTCATGATTAAAGATAACATTTTGTGTACATTTGCTCTCACAAAACACTTTTATGTGAATGTAAAGGTTAATTAATGCATTTCAGCAATCATTTTGCTAGTCATCTGGAAATATAGCTTCTCCAGAAATCGTACTTAAGAGAAGAAGCCACACATTATACTATAAAACTGTAACCAATGTTTTAAGATTTTTCTCACTTGTAATTTTGTTGACCTCCAGATTAAAATATTTAATACTTGAAAAATTACAGGATTCCAAAAATTTGTTTTTGTGACCAGAAATAGATAATTACAGTTCTTGCATAGTACATTAAAAATAATATTGTCTGGAACTGATTTTTTTTTTTTTAGCCAAAATAGTAAAGCAATGCCTGTAAGAGCTAATTTAGCAGTTATCCTTCTGGAATGATTGTACTTTGGATGTCAGAGTCTGTACATCATCCATTGCACAAGCACTTAGTATGACAGTTGATCATCAGTAATCTGAATCTGTCGATCTTACATCAGGATAAAAAGAAATGGATGGAATTTATCGAAATCCAGTCCCACAAACACTTGTACAAGAGAGCATTTAGAGGTTAATTTTTTATTAGTATTCTGCTCCCTCTTTTGGAAGATTTTTTTTTTCCTATGAACTACAGCCATGAAGTTTAATTTCCATTCAACAAACTGCTCACAGTAACCCTGAGGATAATCTTTCCGTCTGGGCTTCCCAGTGAATAGAAACCATCTCACATGATAAAGCTCAACTTATGATATATTGACTGTTGCAGAACTGAAACCAGAGAATCTCATCAGGATGTCGCTTGTTTTCACTTCTAGGCAGGGAGGCACCAACCACCTGGGGCAGTTGAACTGAAGCACGAGTTCCTGCAGCCTCCCTGGCACCCTGCTTCAGAACACAGTTGTCTTTTCCCCTGCATAGTTTGTTTTTATTCCCAACGCTAATACATATTGTTGTTACTTAAGTCTTAAGCTTTATCTGAAAAGTGACAGTTAGCGTCCTTCTCCTACATTGTTCAAACACATGAAAAATTACCAGAGTCAATTCTAGTCTTTTGATGCACAGATTACCTGATCCAAGACTCCTATCACTTTAAAAATCATCTTTTCATTCTACTTCAGACCTACTTTTTCCTTTTATAGTCAAAAAAAAAAAGCAGACAAACGTGGAAGATATAAAAATGTTCAAAAGATAAATTAAATAGCATGATCTATCTATATGGGACCTTGTAGTTCTTCAAAAATATTCATCCACTCCATCCTTTTTAATCTTCATATAATCCCTATGAGATGGGCACAGTATACTTGTTACTCTGTTTAAAAATGAGTAAATTTAAGCTCAAAGAATTTACTCAGTCAAGTTCACATGTGGTAAGCTTCAGAGCCAGGGCCAGAAAACAGGTCTAATAAAGATATATATATTTAATATATTTTACATATGACTATAGTAATATAACATATATAATAAAAAATAAAACTACTGAAGTTTGGCACTTACTCAACTGTCCTGTAATCAAATATGTACAAGTAGGGAAAGATAGACACTAGGCATTTATTTGCCTGCAGTCTAAAGTCATTAATAGTTAATGGCATTAACTAAAGTAAAATAGATTCAAGCACCAACTCTATTCTGAAGCCTATGCTAGGTATTGGGAGAATATAAATAAACATAGTCCATCCATTGAGCATCTCCCTTGGAGAACTTATTCTTTTGAAGAAAAGAAGACCCTGTACATACAAAAAAATTGACTATCAATAATACTAATTTATAACTATAAATGGAAGTCTTAACTGTTTTAACAACTTTATTACGCTACCCTGCAATATTACGGGGCAGCACATAATGATGTACTAAGAACATCAATTAGAAAGTTCTGAGATCCACCCAAAAGCTGCAAAATTTCTGTCTTTAACTAATCTCCTCCATCAGCCAATCCAGCTGGGGACTCCTTTAGTTTAAGTGTTTCCCAAACTTCACGAGGCATCAGCAGTACTTAGGAACCTCAGATCCCACCCACAGAGGTCCTAGTTCTGTGGATCTGAGATGGGCCCCGTGAATTTGCATTTCTAACAACCTCCCAGGTGGTACTGATGCTGCTAGTCCGGAACCACTTGGATTAAACGTTACACCGGTGAGCAGTGGGGTACCTGGGGCAGCGGACCCGAGCAGAGTGGCCCTCCAGTGTGAGTCCCCTCCTCTGACCGGCTCTGCAACGTGGCCTCAAGAGGCCAGAGAGCCTGAGCCCCAGCAGCTCTGCCCCTCTCCACACGCTGCTGATGCTGCACTGAGGGCAGAGCCCAGGAGCAGGATGCTGAGGCTCTGAGTTCTAGTCTTTATCTCTTACTAACCGACCTTGGTCAGGTCACTTTTCCTCTCTGGGCCTCTAATTCAGCATCTGTAAAATGGCGAAATACTGCCTTGTCCGTATCAGAGGGTCATTCTCAGAATCAAGGAAACAAATGTGAGGTGATTAGTATCTGTCAAGTACTATATGAATGCAAGGGGTTGCATTTTTTAATTGTCATTATGTATAATAACTGGATATTTTATTCATGAAAATACCAGTGCACATGCATTTAGAATGAATAAAGAGGGAACAAGGAGCACAGTCAGAAATAAGTCATTTGCTTTTTGAAAAACACTTCCTAAATAATAAAAAATTGAAATAAAATGTTGCTTGAGGGGCCGGCCCGGTGGCGTAGTGGTTAAGTTCACACGCTCGGCTTTGGCGGCCCAGGGTTCACAGGTTCGAATCCCGGGCACAGAATTATGCACCACTCATCAAGCCATGCTGTGGTGTCGTGCCACATACAAAATAGAGGAAGATGCATGGATGTTAGCCCAGGGCCAGTCTTCCTCAGCAAAAGGAGGAAGATCGGCAACAGATGTTAGCTCAGAGCCAATCTTCCTCAAAAAAAAATGTTGCGTGAATTCCTCAGACAACAGTGTCTGACATTTTGAAGGGCTTGTGCTTAGGTCTCACCTGACCAGCCCCATTTAGATATTTAAGATTCTTCTTCTTCCTAAATGAACGTTGGCTGACAAGACGCAACTAACTCACCCGACGTTTTATTACAGTCGGTCTCCACCCAACTTTTCCCCAACCCAACATTTAAGGCCAAGATGACAGCCACCAAGCTGAGAGGATTGCTGGGCAAAGCCAGGGTGCCTCAGCAGATAGACGCAGAGAATGAGAGGGTTGACAAGCCAGAGGTAAAACTCAGTACAAGTTCTCCTTCTGGTTCTATGTTTCCCCTCTGTTGCCACCACCTTGACATTCTCTACCCTGCGTCTGCCGCCCTGAGCAACTGTACAAGCCCACCTTAGACAAAGTAGCCCCAGCCCAAACGTTCAAGTGTGCAGAAGGCTTAGCTTACGGGTGCCTCCAAACATTAAAAACAAAAGGGGAAAGCTCTGTGTGATAAGAAAAAGCAACCTGGTGTGGAACTCAAAAGAATGCACAATCCTAGCAAAATTAAAAGCAGTACTCTAAGTGTCCCCCAAAAAATGCTCAGGTCAGGAAATGTTACTGTTACATGTTAAGAGAGCTCTAGCAGATTAGAGCAGGGCTGGGTGTTAGATGGACATGATTTTGAACCCTGCTCCTCTATTCACTATCTGATAATCCTTAGGCAAATTATCATTTCTATACCACAATTTTCTCAGTTAGGAAATGGGGAAAATAATGCCATCTAAATCACTTGCTTGTCAAGAGAATTAAGTAAACAATTGACTGTTAAGCACTTTATAGTAAAAAATATTATCTTCTTCCCTGACCCTCTAAATAAATTATGAAAATACTAAATAAAAATAATAATTTAAAGTAAGCATCTAAATTCTTATACTTTGTGAATTTCTACATGCAATAACAAACCTACTAGAAATTACTTGGAATTTAGGAAGTGATCACTACTCAATAATTCTTTGTGATAAAAAGAGAGCTGATATCATGTTTATGACACAGCTGCCAGTACAGTATATCTCTAAGACAAATGCATTCTGGGTAATGCCAGAATTAAAAGTACATTTCTCTTGCATTTACTTCTCATGTCATATTTCCCTGTCATATTTTATATCTCACCCACTTCAAATACGTATATAACTTCAATAAAACTGATCCTTCTTGCCCACCCATTAATGCTCATCAACATAAAATGTCTCATTCAGTAGAAATAAAAACTGATTCCAGAAGCATTACAATGTAAAAGTCTACACTGAAGTCTCTTGAAGAGCAGGAAAGGGGGAATTATATCACGTAACACAAACACACACACACACACACACACAATCTCTCATTCTGAAAATCTTATTAGCCATCAATTTCATCCAAATTCCACATCACAATCTCCCCTCCTTGCTTCTCCAGTATCTCCCTACTTGGCACTCCTGCTCTCCTCACCCTTCCTTCAGCTAGATCTTTTCTTTCAAGGATAACTCCAGGAACTTTCTTATCTGGATGAATCTAGCCTTCCTCCTCTCCATCCATTAGTAGATAAGCACAGCGAAGATACCAGAGCCAAACAGAACAAACATAATATCGCTTATATGACTGTGGTGGGGAAAGGGATATGGATACTTCGAGTTTAGTATTCGTCTCTCTGTCATTCACGAAAGTAACACTTTTTCAATCAATAGTGTTTTAGGTACAAATCAATAAAAATCTATAAGATGTTAACAGAATGTAATTACTAGAATAATAAACATATCCTGGGAAATCAAATCAGCATTCATTGGGCATCTGACTTTACAAGGCTGAAGGGAGGATAATTGACACCAATATAAAAGAGCATTTTAACTATTTTACTTTGCCTCCAAAATATCAGTTTATATGTGTATGGTAAATAAACTAGGAATTATATTTATGATATAACTGCAGACATGTTAATAGAAATATGTGCTTACATTTACAAGGTTAGTATAGTCCTTTTTCATATTAGATACAATTGATTATAATAACAATCTACATATAAAAATACTCAATATTTTTTCACATTTATAGGCCATAAAATACAGATGATAAAGTAAACTCCTACTTTCTCATAAATGTGGAATAATGACAAAGAAGGATCTTTATATGAAAGCATTTTAAATCCTCACAGGGTCATAATACATTGTACTGGGTAGGAGAGTTCAGCTTTAAAGAAAATATAGACATTTTCTCACTTTAAAAAATCTAACTAGGTTCTAAAATATCCAGCCAAGCAACAAAGGTAGAGAGAAAAGAACTACATCTCTTCTATCAATCAAAAACTTGACTTAAAAAAAAGTTTAGCAGTAGAACAAATAAAAGAAAATGAAATTCAGTATTTAGGATGAAAATTTTTTCTAATTTCAGGACTAACATTGAAGAAATATTGAATTAAGCAACTTTGAAAGAATTGGATTCCATTTGTTGAAATTTTTCTTAAAGTAAAATTAAAAAAAAAAAAACGGTGTATACAGTTGTGGTCTGCATTGGCTATGAATTGCAGCAAGCTATACGACAAGTCACCCAAGAGAAGAAATGCAGAGAAATGTCACTGGGGAGGGGACACTGTCCTGCTGGCAGAGCCAAAAAGAATGAAGGCCTACCCACTTAAACTCATTGCAAAGGGAAGATGCCACTCCTGACAAATAACAGATAGCCATGAAGTTATTCTATCCAGAAAACTACATGTTTTGTCACTTTTAATAAATTTTAGAAGTGAATGATGAATACATAGGGTAGGGATAGTCAGCTAAGTCAAATAGGATTACTTCTGAGAAAGGGTTTGCTCTCCTTGAAACCAATACCAGCAGGTTTCCAGGTCAACCTCACATTCTAGCTTCCTTGACTTTTCCTTCCTGTGAACTCTTACAGGTTTATTGTCTAACAATAAACTTGGGAATTAGCCGTATACCATCTTGGAGCACCGTTCTGTTATCCTCCCCCCCGTCATTTATTGTTCCCCTCCTATGCCGAGCCATTTACATGTCACGTGTCCCTACACTCTTTTTCCCATTTAATTCTTATGGCAACCCTGAGACAGGTTTCAACATCCCCACTTGCCAAGAATGGGAAGGAGAAGCCAAGGGAAGTTGAGTGACTTGCTCCCAGTCACAAAGGTGGTCCAGGGCAGAGCTGGGTTTCAAATCTAGCGCTTTCCCCACTGCACTCCAGCTTTCTCATCATGAGCTGTTTTTACTTGTTGTTTTGCTACAGACATTTCTTTATCTTATATGCAGCTATACTGAGTTTTTCTTCCAGGCCAGAACCATGTTTCACTTACTTTGTCTCCCCTACAGCACCTTTGTGGCTGGCAGTAATAATGCTATTGGCTAACAGGTATTGAGTACTTACTGTGTTGAGTACTGCTACTGTGCCAAGCATCTGCCGAGGATAATTATCATCCCCATTTTCACAGGTGAGAAGGGGAGGGAGGTAAAGTCATCCATAGCCAAGAGGTGGTAAAGCCGGGATTTGAAACAAATCAGTCTGACCCCAGAGCCCACTTGGTTGACCACTATACGTACAGTCTCCCTTGGACGTAGTAGGGGCTCTGATTGTGCTTGGTGATTGGAAGAGATAAGGGTGAAGTAGGAGAAGTCTGCAGAATTATAAGAAGCAAGGCGCCACAACACTTGGCTGTAGCCAAGCCCATCCAAACTTCAAAAAGTCGCTTGAACAAAGATAAATTTGGAGACGATTAATCTTTACTAACAATATCTTATATCAAGACAACACTTCAGTTTCTTAATCCATTGTTTAATTCGATCCTTACAACAATATCCTGTCCTTGTTTTGTGGATAAGTAAACTCATGCTCAGAAGGTTTAATGAATCGTCTAGGGCTGAATGGATCCTGAGCTACAGCACAGGTCTTCATCTCCTATTCAATTCTTTCCATTACCCGCTGGTAGCGTTAACTCACCGTTAGTCAGCATCGTGGCCAAAAAAAGTAGCAGAACATATAAATGAATGCAGGGGAAACGGTCACCTGCCTCTTTTTCCTCCTTGACTAGAGAGAGTTGATACCTGCTGTTGTGAAGTTGACCTTATGAAGGGTAGATGTGGGAGGGCTTTCTTAAATTTTGCCGGGGAATCAAGCAATTATAGTTGTGCCACTAACTAGTGACATTTGAAACTATCGATATAGCTACAGCTATGGGATAAGGGCTAAGAGATAAGTGAGAAAAGCCAGCCACTTGAAAGCACACAGAAGTACCAATCTGTAGCATAAAATGAAGCTAGTCAATCTAGTGGAGAAAAGAGTTGAGCTCAATCTGGCTTCAACATCTGGGTTCTTAACCCCCACTCTATACCTAGCCTCAGTGGGGAAGCCAGCTGGGCACTGACAGATTGAGCAGGTATCTGCAGCTGATGGACAGCCCCCCTCTGCTCAGCAACCAATGCATAAGCTTTTATAGAACACCTACCACACATGCTCCTACGTGGGGCGTAAACACTGAAAACATTAAATGAGACACCTTCCCTCATCCTCAAAACATTTAAATATAGTTGAGAAGAAACAATTAGCAGCAAACAAAACAGTAGAGGACTAAGGACTAACCTATGTGGGAAAAAAAAAAAACAGGAAAATGACTGTGTCTTTGAGAAGAGAAAAAAATCAAAGGCCCTTGAAATGAAAACCATTGTTTGATTTACTACTGTTTTTGGGGAAATACAAACCCAGCCTTATGGAATTGCATGAGTCACAAACATTGGAGACATTTCTGAATTGTCACCACATCCTAGTACACAGATCTTCTGTCTTACTCTACCTATTATTACTTGGCAAACTTTTTGAAATTGTGAGCAATATTCCAAACCACAAGTCCACTTTTTATGAATAATATTTAAGCTGAATAAATCCAGAGAAAACAGAACATAAAGGAAAGCCAACATTGTGCCTTTAAGTATTATATATTACCAAGCTGTGTTTTTTTAATAATATCACCAACTTATTATGCCAAATTCCAATTCCAATTTATCTATGGAGATCAAATACTTGATTCCATTTTTGCCTTCAGTTTTTTATTGGAAATGTTTATGACCAAGTCATATATTATTTGCTGCCACAAATAAAATAAAATGCGTAGGTTATTCCAATCCCATTCAGCCAGTTATGCCAAAATGTAATCCTTCTCCCATCAAGAACAAACTCCAGATGGCATCCAGACAGCTTATATTTTACACATCACCTGTTCTGCCTAACAGTGGGAAAAAATATATTCAAAGCCAAAATAGATCTTACATGCAGTATGTGGAAAAGTTCAATTTGCCCAAAGAGTTTGACAATTTGAAATTCAAAACATGAGTTACTTTATGAAGCACATTATATATGAGAATATTTTGTCTATTATATAAATATTTATTATGAAATACCAGTATTCAGAAAAAGGAAACAATTTGCAAAGCAGAAATATGAACCGTAATTTTTCCTTTTCTGTAAAAATGTAATGCCTTAAAGTAATTTATTTAAAAGAAGGTAGGTAAAAAAAGCCCTTACTCCAGAAAACACAAAAGGATGAATCTGGTTGTAATGGGAATGTTATTCCATTTAAAGACAAAATTTGCTAAATTTGTAGAATCGTAGAATTCCAGAGCTTGGAGATACCAACTATCAATGAGAAAAGAGGTTCAGAGAGACTAAATGATGTGCTCAAGGTCTTAAAATAAAAAATCTAAAGTTCTGAAAAGACTTTGATGATCATATAATCCAGTCACCACCGAAGACTTATTTTCCTACCTGAAATATGGAATTCAGACCGTGCTACTCTCCAAGAGCATAGTTTCACTTAAAGCATCTCAACACATTCCATGATTTTGTAAAATAAAAGGGAAATGCCGTTCTTAATGAACATTTTGTAAATGGAGTTCTGGAAATACTACAGAGCACACATACATTGCACTGGTCAGCAGAAGCAGTGACAAGTATCACGTTCTGGATGCACCCCAAGAACTTTGCATCCGTACCTGAGGCACCAGTCTTCACAGGCAGAGGAATCTGCTTCCCAAGAGGGACTAAAATACGTGACCCGCTTTGAAAGGCCACTCCCAGGCACTCTGGAAGAGGGGATTAAAGATTTCCCAGGTCTCAGGAAGGGGAAAAAAAAAAACCCTATCATAATGCAAAATAAATTGCTTTATATTAACCAACATCAAAAATGTACAACCAGATTTAGAAACAGGAGAAAGAGTCAAATATCAAAGAAAGACAGTGATTTTTTTTAAATAATTTTTTTATTTATTTATTTTTCCCCCAAAGCCCCAGTAGATAGTTGTATGTCATAGCTGCACATCCTTCTAGTTGCTGTATGTGGGACGCGGCCTCAGCATGGCCGAGAAGCGGTGCGTGGGTGTGCGCCCGGGATCCGAAGCCGGGCCGCCAGCAGCGGAGCACGTGCACTTAACCGCTAAGCCACGTGGCTGGCCCGATAGTGATTTTTTTAAGCCTGCCGTCACTTCCATTCACTACACGCCCTTTCCCATTTCTGTTTCCCAGTCTGTCCCTGCCACTGCCACCACCTCACCAACTTCTACCCCCAGAGTGGGGGAAGGCCTTCAAAGAAATAAAGGTTATTAGAGTCTTCATCTATAAAATGAGAGTATCATTAGATGATTTCGATTATTTCTACTCTTCCTTCCAGTTCTAAGATGCTATGGCTAGTGATTCAATCGCATTAGACAAAATGAAAACTTACTAATAATCTAAACATATCTATATTGATGAACTTAAAGTAACTCTTTTTGAGAAATAGTGCAACAATGCAAGTCAACCAGGTTTCATAAAAGTGGAAAAAACAAAATGCAGTAACCAAAACAAACTGAAAACCTTTGTAATGTATTTCCTCAAAGTCTGAACAAACTCTCCTGACCTCTCAGGCATTCTTATTTGTATCTTATAGGTTAAGTGTATTGTGAAATCTACCTGCAAGAGTAATAGTTACTTTTTAAATCTTTCTGGGATTTTTGTGCAATGGAATTGTTTATTTCAAGTAAATCAAAACCCAATTTTCAATCTCTTTATCTTCTCTATAGCCATTTGCTTTATTACAAAAAAAAGGCAAAATGATATTTTGGCATGGAAAGAATAATAATTTAACAAAATTACATTTGTCATAGCATGAGCATGTAAAACTTTTATGCCACCGAAAATTACCATTTCTTAGAAGAGCTTTTATTTCCAAATATCCAGAAGAAACAAAAAGCATGTGGAAAAAAGAAAATTCAGAAAACGTACCCTGGGCTAAGTTGTCTTTTAGACTTGAATCCTGTTTGTAGCAGTTATGACAATAAACCGACTGCAGAATTCAGAAGCTTCAGACACATTGCTTAGTTGCTTTGTATATTGCATTTCATTCCTTGCAGAAAATTATACTAATTGGAGTTCTGGTGTGTGCTCTGATGAATCCTATTTCAGAAAATGAGTCTTTACATGGCAAAGCTTGAGGAAGTAGCATTTGATTTCCAAAACGAAAAAGCAATTTTCATGGCATATCTAGATGAACCTGAAGGATTTCTTCATGCTCTTTTGCGGCCTCGAAAATGCATGCTGAAGATAATCATGCCGTGGAAGCTGTAACATTAAGATACTTCACCCTCATCTCAAAGGCTCTGTTACTCTCACATACTCCCAGAGATGCTCAAAAATAACATCACTGCAATCATTTTTTTACTATCAGGTAGTTCTAAACCTTGCCAATATTTATATATCCTATTTTTAAAATATATGTTTGTTCATTCTGTTCTCTTTGACACAAAGTGACTGTAGGACATATTACTTCAGTATGACTAGCAAAGTTACGGGACTTGTTTACATTCAGGGGAAAAAATACCTGACTGCAGAGTTTTTGTTCATTACATCTGTTACTTAAGCATTTAATGCACAGTTTTTGAATGGATGATTAAAGCAAAACTCTAATGAATGTGTTTTGAAAATCCAATTTTTAGGGCACTATTGAATAAATGTAACATACTGTGCATTTTACAAAGCTTCATTGAATGAGACTCTGGAATTCTCCTTAGGTTTTTGGAAGCAAGCAAAATGCTGGCTCCTACATGAGGCTTTTGTGGCTTTTGCCTGAAATAGTTATCTTCTGTTAATTATTTATATACCATTCATTTCCTAAGAAAACATTAAGGGAGACTGCTCTAAGTACAATTTGTATAGTACCCAGATAAGGATTCTATGCAGTGGAATCTTAATAAATGTTATTTGGAAATAATGCAAGTTAAAATACCTTTATTCACAGTTGATGCCAGTTAACTATTATATCAGGTCCATACTGCAAAATCCATAAGCAGTATGGATTTTGTAAGACACACTCAGAACTAAAACAATAATATAGAGCTCTTCAAATGCATAGAAGCTTTACACCATTCCAAGGAAGTAGAGGTTTATGTCCAAACTCTTCGGGAAATATGCTTTGAACTTTTAGGAAATTTTCAGATTGGTAGAGGGATTAAATTAAGATATAACTGATAGAGCTTGTCATACAAATTGCTGCCGAGTCCCTGCTTCATCTGACTTTGTTTCTTCTCGGTGTTCTACATAATTTAGCATATTCCATTATGTGAAGACAGACAACCACGTCTCGTGATGATAGACAGGATTCCCTTTGAGCTCATTAAGCCTGTACCCTCAGTACCTAAAGCACTGGTCAATTCAAGGGGAAGTCAACTGGCCCATTAACTGAGACAAAGTCATCTGAATCTTCTATTACAGGTTTTTTATTTTGCCCTTGTGATGAAAGTCTTGCATTTTCCGTTTCTGAAAGTTTCTGCTTTCCTTGAGAACATAATAGATAATTCACTGTATATGTTGTCTTATATACCACTTTATTCAATACAAAGACACGAGTGATAGTCACACTTAATTCTAAAATCCATGTAAAGTAGAATCTGCGGCTTATTTTCTGGAGAAAAGCCACACATTACAACAAAGTGAACAAGGAAACTAACATTCCTATCATTGGTGACCTAACATTTTTTTTATTCTACAAATTGACCTCACAAATGCAATCATCATTCTGCATAGGAAGTGACTTGTGATGTTTTGCTGAATTAAAAATGAGTGCAAAGTATTTTTCTACTCTTCAGCCAAAAAATTAAAAAGTAATGGGGAGAGAGTCAAATCACTTGGGTGCCACATTCAGCCATTTTGGAGACACAATTCAGAGAACGTCACGAAAGCCTCAAATGACAGTTGCATCTAGCTCAGGAGATGGAAAGGAAGGGAAGGGAATAGTCATTCTTTCTTGAGAACTCCACCCAGGCAGATGAACAGAGTCCATTTTTTCACCCTGGCTTTGTCTCATTTAAGTCCTAACCAATCTAGCTATCATCTTAGGCTTATTACTACTACCTGGTAGTGTTGAGGGCCTAAGAGATAAATATCCCTTGGTGCTCCAAATTAGCTTGATGATAACGTCTTGAAACATAAGCAGAATAAAGTGCTTCCATTACTCCTATAAACCAGTGTAGTTTGGTCTCCATGTAGGACTGTAAGAATTTCTTTCATCAGGGGGAAAGAAAAAAAAGACAAGACCCTGCATGATATAGTGGAACTCACATTAAACTCAACAAGAGCGTTAACTGGAATAAAGAGTAAGATGAGGACCTCGGTTGGTACAATTTACTGCTCTTATTACAATTTCGATCACGAGGACTGATTCATGTCATCCAATTTCTTTTCCTTGTCACAATTGCTTTGCCAAGAATCAATTAAATTGAAATTTAAGAGCCTCATATGTTCCTGTAAAACTCAATGATGGGTTGTACAGCTTTGACCTTCTTAAATGTCCCCTTATTTGACTTGATATCTATTCCTACAGAAAAAGAATGCTGCTTCAGCTGATCAAAATATTAATCTTTCAAAACCTCCCTGGTCATAAGAGCTTAGGAGACCATAATTCTTGCAGGGGGAGAGGAGGGTAGAATGAATGTAGACTGAATCCATTTTTATACTAAACCAATTAGCATTACATCATCATAACAGAAATATCCAGAGCATTACCTCATATCAGTGATCTTCTGGGATGTTAAAATAGATCTTTAAAAATCTTAGATTTATTTTTCATTTAAATGTTGAATCGTCAATTACATACTCATCAACCAAAGTTTTTTTAAGGTCCAAATTCAAGCCAATATAGTATGCAAGTATTTTAATAAAATCATCTTAGTCTATTTCATCTTTCAAGAAGAAAATCATAATGATGGAGCTCCCAAAAGTATTTCTAAATGGGATGACAGATTTGATTTTTAGAAAATAATCTGACCTTGGGCAAGAGGTCAAAAGCAATTAAACTACCAAACACAATATATACACACACACACACACAATAACATACAGTGTGGTTAAAATCAAGAGCTTATCTATGACATGCAAAAAGAAGGCACCCTAAAAATAGCTAAAAGGTAACTGATTCTCATCTATGTTAAGACTTAGAAAATGAGAGAAAAAGAGAGTAGAGGATAGAATTAGAGCAGTGATAAACTGTGGGTTTATCAATTTGTAAACAATTGTGAGTGTAAGTCTCGGGTCTTTTTAGAACCAATTAATAAGGTACCCTGTTTCTCCCGTTTTCTGCTGTCCACTTAAATCCTGGCACCAGCAGTGAGGACTGCCAACAAAGTCACAGCCATCACCCCAATTTGCCAGGTCCTACAGACACTTCTACCTGGAAATGATAGACTTTTTTTTCCTAAGGAAGAGGCGCTTTTAGTCAATGTTTATATAAATTAGTAAGCTTCAACTAAAGACATTTTTTCAATGAAATCTCTAAGAAACTAATGCAAATCTGATGGCTACAAAATCAAGCACAAGGGACCCATATCCTGCTTTATGTATATCAGCTGATTTTATCCTTTACTTGCTGCCCAAAGACCTTTCAAAAGAAGAAATTTAGGTTGAATCCAAATTGAGTATTTTGGGACTTGCCAAGAAAACCTCCTGCTAGACTAATATGAGCTCAGGGAAAACATGAGAAAGCAAGGAGGAGACAGAACATGCTAACAGATCTTGGGCATTCTTCAGCTGAGCCATCCGAGCACAAGTCCATGGTCAGCCTTCCAGTCCTCTGAATGACTGTTACTGCCGTCGGTAAGAACACTGATGTCTCGGGACACAGACGAGTAGCCCACTCAGAGACTGAGATGTTTTCTTCCAAAGTCATATATTAATGACATTTCCAGAGCATTCCTTACCGTCTTTCACATGTTAACAGGAAGTCTAAAACGTATTACTACTTCTTTATAGTCAGCATTAGCCAAAACCGAGGAGTCAAATAAAATTTTTTCTAGAATGAATAAACAGAAGGTATTTTTATGATACTATCGATTCCAAATCAAATAACAACAAAATGATAAGTATGAGAACTCATATTGATGTTCATTCCCACACAAGCCAAGTGAAGTAGAAAATTGAAAATTTTAAAACCACTTATTTTTAATTATTTGAACCTTTCAAAAATAATGGGGTATATTGTCATGAATAATATACATTATTTTCTTGTTGAAACATACTATGTATAAAATTAAGATGTATTGGAAAGTGTGAGCCAAGGGCTTAGAGTTTATGATATATATTTAGAAGAACAATTAGTATTTTGGTGGTGAACATGATGTAATCTATGCAGAAATAGAAATACAATGATGTACGCCTGAAATTTTTACAATGTTATAAACCAATGTTACTGCAATAAACAAAAAATTAAAAAAAAAAAAGAAGAATGGGAGAAATAATTATATATGTGTGTCTATTTCATATTTTACCAAGTAAACAAAATCTCTCTGCTATTTTAACCTATCCCAAGATCTAATCTGATTATTAAATCTCTAGTACCGATTGTATTGTTCTCCTCAACGACTCTTTGTTCCTCAAAGAAAAAAAAAACACCCCCCAGATTTACACACACACGCGAAAAAGAAAAAAAAAATAGGGAAAATTCAAGTAATTGCCTGCCAAAATATATCATTCTTAAAATAGTCAAATAACTGATGCAAAGTTTTTTCCTAAAATACCAAGTTGATTACCACTCTCCCTATTTACCTCGTTAACTGTGATATGAATGTGTAAGGATATATTTAGTCATATAATAAGAATATACCTACTGAGTTACTTTCGAGAAGCTCTTCCTGAGTTTTCCAGCCATCTCTGCACCAAGCAAAATCCACAAGTCAAAAAAAAAAAAGTTACACTTTCTTTCTATAAACCTCTATACTTACCTATAGCCATGTAGTCAATAACTCCTGTGGGAATTAATTAGAGAATAAATGCCAAAGGAAAAAGAGAGGAGGAAAAATGTCTTGGACTCTTTATTCCAAAGATAAGTAATAATATACATTTTTTTGTTAGAAACAATATGTAGAGTGTGAAGGTATGTATAACACATCTGAGCAAATTGTTGGGGAAGTGAATAGCATTAAGAGGAAAGCACATGGAGTCAGATAGACCTACATTCCAACTAAACTCCACACTTCATGATCAACCGCCCATTGAGCAAGTTACTCCACTTCTCTGAGTCTTTTGATGTTATCTGTAAATCTGAACTAATTATAGTACCTCTCTCACATCATTGTTGAGATGGTTAAATGAGAAAATGCATGCAAATATCTTAGCACCATGCCTGGTACATTGTTTGTGCTCAACAAACAAGCAGCTATTACCATTATTCATAGTTCATTGCAGCCATTTGGAAGAATGGAAAAACACTTAGTGCTCATACATCATTAGGTTAAGTGGATATTGCTACAGAATCATTATACATCATGTGGGTTGAATTTTAAATGAATTCACTAGAGAAATGCACTTGGTTGCAAACATTAATAGTTAATAGCAAATGCAACCAACTATGAAAAAGATTGTATGGAATTACCTATCACTTCCCACATCCTTACAAACATGCATACAACTCTGCTTGGTGTTGGGGTGTAGTGAAAAGATGAATATATGCTGATTTCCAAAAGCCAATGAAGAAAATGATTGTCAATTCAAAGTATGAAATATCAGCAGTGAAATCTTAATAGCTTATTTCTAATAGCCTTCGCATTTGCTGGGGATTACAGGATCCCTCACTCTCTTCCCTCTGCCTTTGGCTACAAATTCAGTCATTATTTCATATTAATTCTTCCTTCATAAAGTCTCCTGCATCTTCCCTTTTTTTTTGTCTTTGCACTACCATTTTCCAAAGCCATACCCCATTGCCTGCTGAACTAATTCAGTTATTTCAGTGTGTCTCCTAGTGACAGGTCTTTCCTGCATAAAATGGCCAAATAAATCTAAGAAGGCTTTTATCAGGGAACCTCCCCCTCCCTTCAAAATGTTCAGTGGTTCCTATTGCTAGGATGATTGTAGTGGCCAAACTTTTGACAGTGAAAGGGGATATTATTAATGAACTTAAACCAGAACTGTGCAGGCAAACCAAGACTTACAGCTAACCAACCCATTGCCACCTCTGTGCTTCTCAAATTTTCTTACGAAAAATATTCCTAAGGGTGGACTCAAAGCTAAAGTCTCAAGCTTAAATTTCGTCTAAGTTTACATGTTTAAAATTCATGATATTCTGACATTCTTGTATAAAATATATCAATGTTTGTTTTAATGTAAACATGTTTTAAGTCACAACCCTTTTACGTGAGCAAAAGTTCACAACCCTTTTACGTGAGCAAAAGTTCAAAACATCTTACACAAAATCTTAGAGCAAAATTGAGCCCCCCAGGAAGCCTTACCATCAGGACACAACTCCTGAAAATGCCATTGTCATGTAGTCTATGAAAATGCTGTCCCCTGGAGCACAGAGAACGTCATTCATAAAGACCATGAAATGAATGAGGATCCTTGGAGCTGAGTTATCAATCCTACGTGAATTCACTGCCCTACCCATGAAAGTCTTCCATATGGTCTCTTTAGAACCCCATTTCCATGTCAACATAACAAATATACCTTCTCTCTTCCTTGCTTTCCTAAACACTATTCAGTCTTTACTATCCAGGCCCATTTGCTCTGGTTGCCATATAAAATACAAGACACTCAGTTAAATTTGAATTTCGGAAAAGTAAGGAATGATTTTTAGTATGTCCCGTGCAATATTTGGATTACAACTTAACTAAGTGTCCCGTATTTTTATTTGCTAAATCTGGCAGCCCTAACTGCAAAGCTATTCCTGACCACCCCGCCCACCACCCCAGGGGTTTGGGGTTCCTCTGAATTTCTAGTACAAATCATCTGTGCCTCCCTTTGACACCTACCCTATTTTGCATGTGTTTCTATCGATTTTTATACCCATGTAGTCCACTTCCCTGGCTTGAAAACTCCCTGAGAAAAGGAACACTATTATCTCTCTTTGTAATTCCATAATGCCTCAGAGAAACTTCTGCCCATAGGTGGTGATCATAGATACTTGCTAATGGGAAATTGATTTAAAATCAATGAGCAAGATGGCCAGAACTATTTATTGAACGACTACTTTCTGTTCCATCCAAAACTATGCCGTGAGTTATTTCATAGATGAGTGAGATGTAATACTTACGTTCAAAGAGATTATAGTTTAGTAAACACAAATTACACATCAAAAACCAGTAGTGAATGACCCTAAACAGTATATAATCAAGTATAACAATATATAATCGAGATTGTGTAGTACAGCCAAGGAAGGGCAGTAGGAGATCAATGTGGGTAGCACCCCAAGAGAGAGAAACACTGGGAAGGGAGGATCTGAATTGGGATCCAAATTGTGGGAGGGCTCTAGATGAGAGGAGACTATTGGGAAGGGCACTGCCACCTGGGGAAAGTTTGGGGTAACTGCATAAGTGGAGAGGAAACCCTTCTTCTCGGGGGTTTGCTGCAGGGAAACAATCAGAATTTGCTTGGGCTGTGGTTGCAACTGGTTTTAAAGACTTCCTAGGATTCCAAGCAGCTATATCAAGGAGAATCTATGCGATGGCTGCTCCTGGGTGGAGTCAGCCATGTAGAGCCATAGCTCCTGATAAAAAATAAAGTTAAGATGCTATTAAAGAAATCACCCATGGAGATCAACTGGGTTTTGTGCTCAGACCACCTAGGAGAGAAAGAAGAAATATTTTTATCAGTCGTGGTTATACACTACACTCAGGGCTCTAAGTGTTGTTGCTGGTCCCTGACACGCTTTATGCCCCCCTCTCTTCATTAGCTTATCAAGCATAATTAGTGCATGGTCTTACTGAAAATTATTGAATTTCACTTCCAAGAAACTGAGGACAGATGTTGAGGAGTGTTCTCTTCGGTAAAAATTCATGTTCTTCTACAGCCTTAATCTGTTACTATTCTATGAGATAGCAAATCCTTTATTTTATTTTTATTTTTGCGTTGGCCCTCCCTAATAAAGTTGGTATCTTTAGTATGTGCTTCTAATATGTGCTTAATTTTGCAAAATGTTTTAGATACCATATTTCGTTCTTTTACAAAAAAATGTACAAGTCTATAAAGCCCTGCTGTTCTTGATGTTAATCGGTTCATAGAATTAAATGTATTGAACCACAAAATCTTTCTATCTGACAGAAATTGTGATTGACACTGAATGTCCATGTAAAGATCTGCTTGGACCTTTATAAGTGACATAATTTAATTAACTAAATAGACACATAAGACAAAGGAATATGGTTTCAGCCTTCTAAAATTTCAAAGGCATCCAATAAAACCTCTCAGAATGGGTGTTAGCAGGACTGTTATGACACAAGGCAAATTGTGTTGCTTATTTTAAGGAAATAAGATAAGTAGGGAGGGAGATTCCTTTATAGAGACCCTCTGGATGTGTCAGGTTGTACCTTATGTAATATGACAATATTTGATCTTTGCGTATGGTTCAACAATATGCAAGCATGTCCAACCCTCTTGACACACTGAATCTCATCCTGAAAGTAGAGCTAGCAGAAGTCCTCTTGGCAATCTTGAGATAGATTGATTTACTGCGTTCAGTCCAGATGCCTCACTTTGACACTGGCCACATATGACTTTCACATCTGTGGGCCAGTTTCATTTGCAAAATTGGTGGTGGGGTGGGTGGACAGTTGACTAACTGATCTCTTAGAATCTTCCCAATCTAACATTTTGCAGCTCTAAATCAATCAGGTGTTGAATCTGTTTTCTGCTGACCAACAAAAGATGCACCTGTCAATGACGCCCAAACTAATCTGGGAGTTCCCGCCTTCCCAAGGCTCTCATTCTCCCTTGGGTTACAGGAATGATTAGAAAACCCTGCCAAGAGGCAAACATTACTGTGAGGTTCAATATGTCACTCCATCATCATCTGTTTATACTTCCTCACAAGGAAGTCTATTATTTTATTCCTCACAATATATCTATCATTTTTCTTTATTTATTAATCTCGCTAATTAAATAATCAACAAAGGTCAGAGGATCTCACCTCCTTATCCCTGTCTGGTCCTCACTTGTCCTGGTGACACCAACAGTGATAAAATGCCCTCCAGGGTTACCTGGGCAGGAGGCCTCTTAAAAGAAAGAGGGGAAAATTAAATGGGGAGGGGGAGTGAAGAGGGAAGGGGGTTACCATCTGAACTCCTGTAGCTGCTTGGTGAGGTGGGCACCCAAACTAGGTCATGCACAGAGAAAAGAAGACCCAGATCAGATCTCAGATCCAGGTTTTTGGTGTGTGTGGAAAGAGGGAGATGTAAGAAAGTGCACCTGGGGATGAAGAGAAAGCAACAACGTGGGTCACTGGAGAATGTACCTGCTTAATAACTATCCTGATGAGTTTTCTGCCTGTCCCCAAATGAATATGTGGCCATTCAACCAGTAAAGAACACCTCTTGAATCTTACTTATGTACAGTAGACATGCATGCACATGTGCTAGAATGGACCAATCTCTCTGTTAATTTGGTCTGGTTTTGCTTCCTCCAGATCTTTCCCGTCTCTCCCTCCTGTCCTCCCAGATCTCAATTCCTTCTAGCTTCCTCTCTTTAACTCCCTTTCTCTCACTTTTTATCTAACCTGCTAAAATGTGCAACTTATGTCCTCTGTAATAAGGAACATACACTTCAGAGTTCTGTTTCAACCTTTCATCCATTTACATTTTGTGAAAGAGAGCAAAGCAGTGTCCCCGGCAATATTGATTTTGCAAGATGCTCTAATTATTATTCAAATTAAAAGAAGCATTAAGAGGAAATTCAGAAAATGAAAGATACTAATCGAGAGCCTTTTATTTCAGCCTACAAGGAAAAAATGAAGGAGCTGTCCATGCTGTCACTGATCTGCTCTTGCTTCTACCCAGAACCTCGCAACATGAACATCTATACTTACGATGGTGAGTGGCACACAGCAGAGATGCCCCTGCTGGCTAGACCGTTTGGAAAAGTTTGGATACATTTGTTTCTCTGTTGCAGCTCCTGATATAATTAAATCAATATTTTATAGATTTCCCTATGGACTTGCTGTGTCCAGCTAATAGGTCTTATTGATTGCCTATTGCTCTAAACAGTTTGAGTTTGATGCTAATAAGAGCACATTAACGTCTCTTAAGAAACATGGCTGAATTGTCGTGGCTGAATTAGCAGCTGCATCCAGCATATCAACATCCACAATACGTCCAAGGCTTTTCTTTGCAAGTAATATTACATGCTAATCTGTAATTAGAGCAGATCATAATTTGCAACAAAATGCTTTATACTAAGAAAACTTGGGAGAGGAAATCAACAACCATCCCAGTTTTTGCTTTTTTGTAGTCTTTATAAAGTTCCCATACTTTGTGCGTGTGTGTCAACAACCTAATAAGTCCCAATAATAAAACTGACTTATGACTGAGGCCCCAAATAAAGATGTAAGAAAAGCCTAAAGAATTGGCATGGCTATGAACTTTTTTGCAGTGCAGCCCTTTCTGTTTGATTTATCCTGATTCATTCTACTCAATTTGGTTTCCTTGATGGCTCTGCCACTGTCCGCGTGACCTCAGCAAGTTACTTAGATTCTCTGAGCCTTATTTTATTTTAGTATCTTCCTCCCAGGGTTGCTATGGGGTTTAAATGGTTTAATGCAAGTCAAATGTGGGCCTGGCCCCATTTCTCTCAGAAATGGTAGCCATCCTTCTCAACAACACCATCCTCACTTAATTCAGTCAATTTAATCAAAATGTTTGCCACAGATACATATATGTAGTGGATATAGCTGAGGTGTATTTGGCTACCTCTTTCGCTCTCAATTGTTTTACGTTTCCACATATGTAAAGAAATGCATTAAAGATAAGGTGAAGGGACCTGTGGCAGTTAATCCCTTCTGTGCCTTTAAAGCGTATTCCAGGTCTCAAAGGTGTTTTCCTCCCAGTCATTCTATCATGGCACAAGCATCATAAATGCAAATTAACTGTTCCCTAAGGAAATGTCCTTCCTGTGAAAGGTTTCAGTTTCGGAACAAAACTCTCATTAGAATGCAGGCCCAATGCCTACTTTGTGTAAATTCATTCAGTCAGCAAATAAACTAGACAGATCCTTAATCTGCTAGATGTCTTGGAGACTAGTAATCTAGCTACGTTCCTTATGAGATCCTAATATCTCACTATGTGCTGTCACTGAGTCTCCAAAGATGAGCATGGCCTGGGCCTCTCCTTCAAGGAACTCGGGGCCTAGTAGAAGAGCCTTACGATATACAAGTAGTCAGTGAGGAGAACACAGTGTGCTTACGTGCTGAGACAGAGGTTATACTCTGTGTCCTGGAAGGACAGAGAAGACGACGAGGATGATTTCTGCCGGTTTAGGAATTGAGAAAGGAGAAGAAGAAAACCAGAAGTTATGCATCAACTGAGTCTTAGAAGTTGATTGACAATTCAACATTGCTTGTGTGCTGCTTCCTAAAAGAGTCGGTAGAGAATTTCAAATTTCCAAGGCCTTTAACCTTGCCTTGCATTTCTATATGAAATAGTAACTCAAAGTGTATATCGCAGACTAACATTATAACAAGAGATTAATAATGATAATAATTAGTAGTAGTATTAGTTCTTGTTTATATTTATAAACACTAAATGCAATAGCCTGTGCTTTACGTTTAGAATCCTTTATCTTTTTTTTTTTTTTGGAACATCTTTAAATTTAATTTTTTTTAAACAGCTTTATTAGATACGAAATACTGCACATATTTAATATATACAATTTGATGAATTTGGACAAGTATCCTTTATCTTTTAATCTCCACAACAGACTGTTTTTATTTCCATCTCTTTGATGAGTAACTGAAAGCTTAGAGAAGTTAATTCCCTTTCCCCGGTATCGCGCAGCTAGCAGACTATTTGCATGCAAATACAGGTAATTCTCATTCCAGCGTCTCTAACCCAAGCCATTTAAAATCCCATCATCTCATCAAAGAAGCTGTTTTTATTTGCCCGTGTTCTCTTAAAATCCTTTTCCATAAACTTACATAATTTTTATAGAATTGTATTTAAGATATAAGTATAAATTTGGATACCTTCAGGAAAATTCAAAACATTTTTACATTTGTGGAAAAAAAAACCCCACATCATTTCCAATATATTTTTTGAATTGATTTTGTCTTTAGTGTTTAAGGCTGTAAGGTCAGTTCCCGTTCACCTGGGGTTTTCTTTGACTGCAACCTCCAAGTGCACTAACCAGGCCGCTTAAAGAAAATTAACGGAGCCTAGTATTCACATCAAGAGAAGTAATATTTCTTCTCTGCTCTGCTTTAGTCAGAACTCGCCTGGAGACCTGGCCAGCTCTGCTGCCACAGTTTAAAAGGGACGTTAATAAATTAGAGAGTGCTTCGGGGTTATGAGGCAATGCGGTGGTAAAGATCTAGAAACAGGTCACTTCAGGGCGCTGAAGATGTCTTAGCTGGCAGGGAAAAAACTTGACATGGAAAATCATATTTTCAAATACTGTTTCACATACTATTTTCAAATACTTGAAAGGTGGTGATGCACAACAGAGCATGGCCTAACTTTGGGTATGTTCATAGAACAAAACACAGACCAGTGGGTTAACATGAGAGAGGTGCAGTGTGGAGCTCAAAACAAGGAACATTCATCTAAAAATGAGAGTTGTCCAAAGAGCTCTTTAAAAAATCATTATATTTTACCATGTTATAATTTATGTAATTATAAATGTCCTAGCAGATGCTAGCTATCACTCTATTTTATATTGTAAATTATATTATTTTATATTATAAGTCGTATTATGAAACGTTAAAACTTGAAGGTCTGATAATCTGCTTATCTTTCCCACGTAAGTCTCTGGTGAAAAAAATAGCTAACCATTCTTCAGTTCTTAAGCATCTTTTAAATGCACACAGTGTATAAATTATATAAGCAGATGTTGCCCCCTCTCTCCTCCACCAAAATGCCTCTTGCCCTGGCCCCTCTCTACAGCTGAGGTTTCCTGAAAGAGGACTTTCTCAGTAGCAACAAAATAGGAGCAGATATCACAGTGGGATCTCGTCTTATTGTCCCCATTAGACTGTAAGCATTTTGACGACAGGGACCTCATCACAGATTCCTCCCCAGAGTGGACACTATACATGCTTGAGGACAGATCAACACACATCCTGAAGGGCAAAACAGGAACCAGCAGGACGTTTTGTATATTAGCATTGACGTAGCCAAATATTTCCAACCGTTCAGGGAGCTATGTTGGTTCTAACAGCTCCTGTGATTTCCAACCACAGGATTATATATCAGAACTGGAGAACTTTGTTATTTTCCTCATCACTTAGCCTAGAAATGCCTCTAGCCGTGGTATTTCCAAAAATAAGTTAATAAATCTAAATCTATGCTACTTGATTTTCATGTGAAGCTCATATTTATTCAAAAGGAAAATAAAGTTTAGTTTACAATCAATTCAGGCTATTTTTTCCTAAGCATCCCTACCATTATTCAACTCTCTATAGACATTGTTGGATTTCCCAACACTGTAAATATTTATTCTGTTAAAATATATTCATAATTATACTAAAGAGGTTGGATATGTTCAAAACAATGTAGAGCAAATGATGGCGTAGCATTGTATTGTTGTTTGACAGAATAACAATGCGACTTTCAATTGTCAGAATTCAAATTATTAAAATAAGACCGTGCTGCATATGCTGTATGCTTAACATTCTCAAATATTCCTTTCTTAGATATGGAAGTGAAGCAGATCAACAAACGTGCCTCTGGCCAGGCTTTTGAGCTGATCTTGAAGCCACCATCTCCCATCTCTGAAGCCCCACGAACTTTAGCTTCTCCAAAGAAGAAAGACCTGTCCCTGGAGGAGATCCAGAAAAAACTGGATGCCGCAGAGGAAAGAAGGAAGGTAACTTTTTCCATAGGTGTTTTAGTTCTTCTCTCTTCTCCCTCTCTTCCCTTCTCTCCTCGCCTCTCCTCCCCTCCCCTCCTCTCTCTCTCTCTCCCTCTCTCTCCCTCTCTCTCTCTCACACACACATACACACACACACACAAACTCCTAGCAGAGATTCCCTAAGACAGTGACACCTGAATATGTGTAGGTCTTCAACAGACAACAGACACTAGCCATGCTAGTTCAAGTAAAAACTGCTGCTTTTAGACTAGCTAAAGCCAAAGATCTCAGACACCAAAAGAGCTTCAGTGCCCTAGTGCCCTTCCCCCTATCTGGGCTCCTTTATCATACAAGTCTCCCTGCCTAGTACATTCCCCAAAAAGGAGAAAACACAGCCTTAGGTAAATTAACTCCAGGGCTTGGGGTGGGGAGGGGCACAGGAGTGGTGAGTCCTCCCTCTGAGGGTCCATGTCCTGCTCCCAGTGTAGTGTGTGGTTTTCCTTGGAACTAGAAACCACCAGATCCTCCCTGGGAGATATTTCCTGCCCAGATGCTATTCACACCAGGATAAGCAGCAGGAACTTGCTCCTGTGCTCCTCAAGGCCTCACTACCTGCCCTTGAAGTTTCTCCTTCCAAGATCAGGACCCTCTCTGGGATCTCTGAGTATCTTTCTCTACCCATTTCTAAGCCTTGTGGCATTTTTTTCTTTTTTCCATTGGTCCCTGTTTGTATTAGAGAACTTTTCTTTGCTAAATCTTTAATTTCCCACAATCAGATGACTAAGAAAACTCAAGGGTATTAAAAATGGAGGGCACTCAGAAATCCCAAGGACTCTATACATAGAGACAGAAGTTATGTCTGAATATATCTGTGCCAGCTATGTGCTTATGGGAGTCCATCCCATCAAGATGCTCATGATCAACCCAAATGGAATTATTTTAGGTAACTCATTCCCACATTGTATCTTCCACTGACTTTATCAGGATATATTTTTAGAATCATGTAGTCACTAAAGATATGCTCCATGTACCATCTTATGATTTAAATGGAAACTCTACATTTATAATAAATTTTTATTTTATTAAGATGTCTATAAAAAGTTAGCCAACACATTAAACCCTTCTATGTTGAATGGTTACAAAGAGAATGAAGATAGTCCTTCTCCTAAAGACTGAATTCTCTAACAAGGAGCGCAGGACAACTCCAAATGTGTGTGTATGTGTATGTGTATATATACACACACATATATACACACACATATGTAGTATCAAATAACAAGGCTCAAAGATTAGAAGTCCTCAGATTAAATTTTCTAAACCAGAAAATATTTTTTGTTTTAACCTTCGTGGTTGAAAAATCTTCCTATGTCATGTAACATACTGATCATAATTTCAATTTTCACAAAAGAGTGAGGTTCTCCAAGTGTCTGGTGAGTATTTCTTTACATATATATTTGCTGTATTTGACCAATTACTGTTGTTATAGATATGGATTTTAAAAGGAGGAAACTGAGCTACTAACCCAAGTATATGTACAGGAAATTGCTTTAAAAATATTCATCAGCTTTTTTTATTGATATTTATAGCTTTCTTCTTATGGTAAAGCTAAATTAACTTATTCATAGTTACAGTCCATCAGAACTTTGCTGCCAACAGATATAAATAACTAACTACAACAGTAGAGAGTGTGTGGCACTCAAGGCAGGTTAAGTTCTCACCCAAGGGAACTAGGTTTCTAGGTAATGTATTTAATTTGAAGGAAATTATTAAAAGAAAAGAAAAAACAACATAGAGATGGTCAAAATTAACTCAGTGTTCTCATAAAACTCCCTGAGTTAACTAATTACTGATTCTGGTAAAATTCCTGCACCCTGACAACAATAAATTATCAACAATTATACATTTATACAGTTGAATTATACTAGAAATTGTATATGGCTAAAAGACATTTACAAATGTAATCACCCAGCATTATGACACCCAGGAAAAATGCCCTTTGAAACCCTTTAAAATCAGTCTTCCTTCACATTTCTGGTATTACTTGTTAAAATTTTCAAGGCAAAAATCATTATATTGATTATGTCCTGGTAGAAGGGTTTTAATTAGAAGAAAATATAACTAATTAACAGAAAGTGCCAACTTAAAAAATCATTAATTGGTTTTATTCTATTGGGTTGTAATAACTTAATTAGCACTCATTTGAAGAACTGTTAGTTCTCTTTAAAGAGCCTTCAGCAAGTGCATATATCTCAGTAATTATCTTAGTGAGGCCGTGCATATAACCAAAACCCAACTCAACCAGCTAAAACAAAAAGGGGGTAGGTGACTAAAAAGTCTAGGAGTGGCTGCAGCTTCAACATCAGTTGTACCCAAGAGATCAAGTAATATTGTCAAAAAACTTTTTTTTATATCTATCATCTCTTCCTGCATCTAGGTGGTTTCAATATCAAGAAAGGTTAGTTTCAAATGGTCAGTCCCAAATTATTTCCCTCACAAATTAGCAACTCCAGCAGAAAGAGAGCTTCTGTTTCCTAATAGTTCTAACAAAAGTGCTGGAATTCAGTCTCAGTGGCCTGTCCTGGGTCACATGCACTACCCTGAGCCAATCGTGGTGGCCAAGGGGACGCAGTGCTTTGATTGGCTAGCCTGGATCACATGATCACCACCGACCTGCAGAAGAGTTGAGGTGAGATCCCTGGGTTGAGATATGTGGAGCAGTGGTACCCCAAAAGAAAACTGGGGTATTCTTACAAGAAGAAGGGGAAATGGATCTTAGGCAAGCACAATGACAGATCTCCACAATTTTTATCTGTAAATGTTTGGTGTTATGGTAACAATTAGAATAATTATTTAGCTCATACACTATTCAATTTGTAATTCCCTTCTTTAGCCCTGCCAACATCCTCTGTGGTTATTTTCATATAAATAGAATGAAAAAAGCACTATGCAGCAATAGAGAACAGCACTGTCCCATAGAAATATAATGTGAGCCACGTTTGTATTTTAAATTGTTCTAGCAGTCACATTTAAAAATTTTTTAAAAACGTGAAAGTAGGCATATGCGGCTAGTGGCATCTGAGTTGGTCAGCACAGATACAGATGGTTAGGCCAGGAAACTTCTGGTGAACAACGGGGCATCTTTAGGTGTAAGGTTTTCAAATTGGTACCAGATAATTATTCGGATTCAACTTTCCTTGGTTTCTTTACGTATTCTTTAAGAATAGCGTTCACATAGAAACTCAGAAAGTTCAAAAGAAATTTTCATGCTATGATTTCAGTCCTTACATTATCAGAACCAACTCTGGTGAGGTTAAGGACCTGCTGTAAGTAACAGGATCTTCTAAATCCCACGCTGTCTTCCTTGGCTACCTAGGGTCTCAGTTTACGTGTCAATTCCTCACCGTGGAGAGGCCAAAGCCAGTTCTTATCTGTGATTCTCTCTCACGGTACTCAGGTTTGTTTTTCCTTTGTTGCACTTAGCACCACTGGTAAGCATATATTTATCTGCATATTTATTTAACTCTATATCCCCTCATTAGGGTATAAACTCCATGAAGATAGGGATTGTGTCTTTTGTTTCATAGTGCCTGGCAATAGTTAATATTACAAATATTTTTAAGTGAATAAGTAAATGATAACTTTCAGAGCCTAATGTTAAAGTGGCAATGTCTAACTTGTATGGACTTGTTATTCCATTCTCCCATCCTAAAACAAAATAATAGTCAATAAGTTTCCAAATGACATCTTCTGAAATTGCACTTAATAAACTCTACAGTCCAGAGAATTCTTAGTCTGGGGAAAATCAGTCAATCGACAGATGTTTGTTGAGCACCTCCTATTCGACAGGCACTGTTCTAGGCACAGGGAATACCCTCATCAATCTTACATTCCAATGGGGAGAAATAGCTAATAAATAAATGTATAATATTTCAGATGATATTAACTAAAGCAGGACAAAGGGAATTGGTAGTGCTGGAATGAAAGGCACTATTCACATGGGGTGGTCAGACAAAGCCTCTGGAATATGAGAACATTTAGAAAAAGGTAAGGCCTTTTTCTAGTGCAAAGGCCCTGAGGTAGGAGTGTTTGAGAGAGAACACAGAGGACAGTGTGGCTGAAGCAGAGGAAGCAAGGGGAGACTGGCAGGAACGGAGGTCAGAAGGTAGCATTTCAAGGGCTTTGACTTTGACTTCAAGTGAAATGGGAGGTCACTGAGGAAATAAAACCATTTCACGACTTGATGTGAATTTCAGCATCTTTTCAGAAAAATATCTGCTTAAAAAAGCTGGGTGACTAGAAAAATAAATAGTGTTAGATAAATGGAGAAAAGGTGAAAGTGTTCTAGACTGAGAAAATGGTCTTAGTCCAGAACTAAGGATACCCAGAGGTGAGAATGCAGAAAGTGTGTTTTCAAGGCAGTGGGTAGACCAGTAGTTTGAACTAGTGGATTTGGGTGGGGAGTTGGAGAGTAGTGAAGTGAGATCGTGGAGGGCATTGAATGCCACGCTGGGTACTCAAACCCCATTATGCAAGAAATGAGGAGTCACTAAAGGCTTTCAAAAACACACAGATGTCCAGCCTAGCCCAGTAGTCAGCAAGATTTTCATTGTCCTGGACCCATTTCGTTTCCCATAAGTCCCCAGGTTTTAGAGATTCTACCTTCCAAACATGCTACATGTAAATAAGAATTTGTCATCGTTATACTCACAGGAATCTATAACTGCCAATTAATATTTCTGATTATTATAAAATAATAAGCATTTTCTCACTAAATTCACATAACTCTAACTCAAAGTAAATATAAAGCTAGACATAGGTATAGATATGAAATATGATTTCTGATAGGCTTTTAAAACATAAAAAACTTGTGAGTGCCCCTCCCCCTCCATTAGTACCCTTGAAAGGCTGCTTCGGAAGTTTAGGGACCATATCTGGGAACCAGTGACCTAGGCTGTGTTGCATGGGCCTTCTGGATTTACAGCTGGAAGGTTGCCATGGACGCGTCTCCGTGTGGCCTCAGATTCACTTCCTGTTCAGTGTTTTGACAGTTGCCCCAATTCCTCGCTCCGTCTGTCGACACCACTGCAGCACTGCCCATCTGGTTACTACATTGGACAATCCTCCCTCAGGCTCCTTTGAGCCAGAATTAATGCTCCATTGATTCGCTGGTAGAAGAATTTTGTTATAAAAGGAATAAGTCCTTTTCCTGCCTTTTCTCTCTTCTTTGATCATCTCTGGGAATCAGTGTTCACCTCCATGAGACCATATTATCTCACGAGGTCAGCTTGAAGCTCATATTTTGAAATCAAAGCCTCCATACTGCAGCTGACCTACATAGGTCAAATGATATGGACACTTTAGTCATCCATCCATCCATCCATTTACTCATTCATTCAACAAACATTTACTTAATGAGAGGCAGCAGAGCCAAGCTAACCGTACACCCCAGTTGACCCAGGACAACTCCAGCTTACTCTTGCTGTTTGGACATCATTCTTAGTGATTTCTCCTTTCAATCTTATAAGTGTCCACTTATAAATCTTCTAAGTCTTATTGCCCAATTTGGACAATAAATTATATGGTCATTCTAAGTAGAGCACAGTGTTTAAGAGCATCTTTAAAAGTATAATGGTTAAGAACATATAATTAAGAGAATGCCTGTGATCGAAGTCTGGTTTCACCACTTAACAGCTGTGTGACCTTAGGCAAGTCATCTAACCTGTCTATGTGTTGTTTTATCCATGTATAAAATGAGACTAGTAGTAGGACCTACATCATGGAGTCATTGTGAGAATCAGAAGAGTTACACTACATAAACACATATTACAAGCACTGTGAAAATGTTAGCTATTACTGTGCAAAAGCACATCCAGTCCTGAGTTCACAGAGATGATGGTCTAGCAAACTCATGATTTTATAAACAAAAGACATTTCTCATTAACACAGATACTGAAATGTTATCATATAATACATTTCATAAATATTTTTAAATATTATAACATATTTCTCAAAGTACAACAGATAGTTTGATAGGTAACACATATGTAAATAAGTCATCCCAACTAAAGTGGCTTGAAAAAAATTAATAATATTAAAAAAAGATGAAAACAAAGATTTTAATGACATTGATAAAACCTCACCCTAAAATAGATTAAATTAAAAAGAGCACTACTCACACCAGTCCAGTGAGATATAACTGGCATACTGACAATATTGACACAATCAACTCCAAGGTCACTGAACCTCTGAAAAAAAGATGTGTTGCTTATTTTTCATAAAATCCCATAAAAGTGGATTATTAGTCATTGAACCTGATAGACTGACTTTTCCCATTAGTTGGCATCTCACATTGTAGATGTCAATTAAAGTTGAATCCAGGAAAAAACGAGGTGGCTTGTATACCAATGGATTATGAACTAAAGTGCTGGGTTAATTGCAATTCAACATTTGGGAGTCATTCTGCTCGTTACAGAATGTGACACGTGGGCCAGACACATGGGCCACAGAGCCCTCACTGTGTTATCCCCTCAGTGGAGAGCATCCCCGTGATTTTTTTCCCCAGGACTTAACCACAAGAGATGCATTACAGACTTTAGCAGAAGGGCTCATTCTAAAGGTCTTTGAATTTTAATCATTTTAAATTTTTTATTATGCTTCTGATGCTTCAACACAAAGCAAATATTGCACCCTTTTGTTTTACACAGTTATATTCAGTTGTCATATTTTAACAAGACATTACTTGTGACTTTAGCTGGGTTAATAAACTTCAGAAGTAAATATTGAAATAAATAAATGGAAAACTAGCACTATTTAAAATATAGCCTTAAAGTAAAGTAAACATAAAGTAAAATGAGTATTATATACCAATTAACTCAAATTTATCTTCCACTTCATTTGTACAGTAATTAAACTCTTACACTCAGTAATATAGGAAATGGTAATGAACCTCTTTGGAAAATGTTAAAGTGTTCCTAAACATAAAATAACTCTTCTCCCCATCCCATTATTTTTCCCTTCATGTGCCTCTCATGTAATTATTTCAATAATATGGACTTCAGAGTGAGAAGGTTTATGCCTGTTATTACGACAGCAAGATGGAGACGGTTCCTTAGTCTCCCAGAATGTCATGTTGGGTGTCTCAGTTCTGTAAGTACTTCGCCTTGACATTTGCATTATATCAGCTGATCATTATTATGCCCTAATTTTCCTTTTCAGTATTTCAATGACCTTCTACATTAGGTACATGCTATTCAGAAATGTTCCTCCATAGTCAGATCCTTTTCCCTTGAACAATTTATTTTTAACAACTTTCAGAAAACTCCACCTCTCCAACCTCCCTATCAGTCTGCACAATCAAGATTCCTTTCTGCTAATCTGCCCAAGCAAGGAATAAAGTAAGAATACCTGTTCAGCCATGTAGTGAGAACTTTACTTCTACTCAAATGAAGGAAAATGCTTCCACTTTTCTATATCACATGTTTTTCTTCTGCATCCTCACACTCATTTCATGTCTTAGTGCAGTTTTCTGGACTAAATGCTTATTTGCTCACTGATAGAAATATTGGAATCAAAACCAGTTTTCTCCCTTGAGGCTGTGACTGGGAGATTAAGCTATATTCATGAGAGAATCAATTTGTCCCTGGGAATAAAGTTAGAGAAATTATAGGCAGTGATATCTGGATGCTAGGCTGTGAAAGAAGGGAAAAGAATTATGACTTTCTGCAGAAATGGAGTTACAGAGACCTTAGGAACCGAGGTAAAGGTCCTCAAGACTATTGGCTCCATGGAATAATTTGTTTGAGTTGAGTGCTTATAAGGAAGGATCAAACCAGGGAGTCTTAAATATTTTCTCAGTGAGGAATTCTTTCCATAATCAACTTCTCATCTTGTATTTTTTCATGGACTTCAGTTTTAAATATTTGAATCATGGATAATTATTAGATCCTGCAAATGCATAGTTGAGACAATGTGGCTGTAACATTGCCTTCCAGTATGTAAGAAGAGGCACCCCAGATATCAGCAGCCCTGAAGTGTGGCCTGGCCCCAGTTTGGCAAGTCTTTGTCATTGAGCAACGGCCTCATGTGAGAACACTCTGTACTGCCTTCTGTTTCTGTTTCACCCTGTTAACTGTGCTAAAGAAATGCACTTGACACCTAGGCTGGGTAATCTTGTTTAGCCCCAGTGGCTGCAAAAGTACTAACGCCATTAATTGAGGCATTTCAACCTGAGCCAAATGCCGCGCTCCCATCAACACAATAGGCCTTTCTCCATCAATGATAACGGGACCTGTGGACGTGTTTGTTCACGCAGACCTGTTGTGTCCCACCAAGGTGAGGAATTTGAAAAGGACTGTGTTCCTATATTACCCTTTTAATTCTAAGCTCTTCTCTTCTCAATCCTATTCCCCTGTTGTCTCTTGACTGTCTTTGGCTCTTTCACAAAAGAAAATTAAGAGAATTTTATTGTTTATTTGTTTCCTGAAGCTGCCCCATGGTTTTCTGTCCGTTACAAGAGAAACCTAGGGCTCCAATCTTATCCCCAATTCTTGGACACATTGCACCCTTGTTTTGTGATAACTCAGACTTCTCTCCCTCTAAAAAGTTGTTAGACTGGAGGTTACATAGATTGAACTGAATTTTCTGAAATAAAGGATCGAAGTCGTTTCCTCCTCCCTCTTTGTGGTGCTCACTTAACTGTGAAATTCCTATGGATACAGCCCCATTCTGTGGACGTGTGCGGGTGCAGAGGAGGAGTTAGGAGAGGGCTGACAGTCATCAACCATGAGCATCCCTGAATCTACTAACTGTTGACAATCAAAGAAATTTGAACAAATATCCTGCCCACATGAAATAGGCAAAATTTTCCATTTGAGTTTAGCTGCACCAGTAGGTTCAGTCACCATCATCTCCTAGTCACAAGTGCTTTGAGTTTTACTGTCAATAAAAATGGCTACCATTTGCTCAGACCTAACTTACTCGATATTAGACGCTGTGCTGAAGATCTTGCAAACATTATTTTCTTTGATGCTAAGAAACAATCCTATGAGATAGGTGTATGCCTTTATACATATGCCAAAAAAAATAATTCCATGAAGACTTTTCTCAGAGAGAAACTTTAAACACACACACACACACCCCTTTAGTAAGTGTCTCTCTTTCTGTCACAGTTTAGTAGTCCTGGTAGCAGTAAATAAGTAAAATCAATGTAGGATGCTTTACCAATAGTCCCACCTAGAGGCAGGAAGATGAACCAGCCAGAAATTATTTTATTCATGTTTCTTCCAGAAAGGTTGCATTTGGTTTTGAACTTATTTTGTTAACATTTTCCCATTATTTTTCATATTAATGTTTTTTGCAAGCTATAGAAAAGAAAGAATGTGATGGGTCTACTAAAGATGTCAATGAAACCATTATGAGGTCAAAACAAGAAGCGGGGCTGGTTTTCAGAATTTTCTGTCTAATCCCCAGTGAGTCACTAAACTTGCTCCCGATAAACTTCAGAATAAACACATCCACAAAGACTCCTAAGGCTGTCTGATTTTACCATTCCTGTAGAATTTTATCTGAAGAGAAGTTTCTTCCCTTGTCAAACTTTATATTGTTTGTGCCTTAAGATCTCTCCAGTAAGGCTCCACGACCACTACCACCAACTAAAATGTTTTCCTATTAATGCTTTTAATGGTAATCAATACTTAACATACTTTGGAATATTTTTCTGATTTACTATTGTTTAGATGTTCACATTTACAATTACTCCTGTGAAGGCTCCCCTCAGAGCACCAGCCGGTCCTAAGGAATTACCCAGGAATGATGCGTGTGTAGTAATTTAGTCTTAAACCGAGATAGTTCAATATCGAGTGAGACTTCTCTTAGCTGCATATTGTGGAGGAGAAAATGAATGTGCAAAGAAGTTAAATATCACATCCAGGGTCACCAGCACAGCTAAGACTTGAACACAGGCCTGACACCACAGCCCGTGCCAGTGTATTTTTCAAAACGTATTCTGTGAATGGCCTGCATTAGAATCGCTAGAACATAGATTCCTGGGTCTTACCAAAGAACCTCAGAATCAGAGTCTCTGGAGGTGGCTGCCAGGCGTCCGCATTTTTGTCAAGCACCCTAGTGATGGTTAACATACACTGTACAGAGCCACATGCTCCTGCTGCTGCAGAACTACAGTGCACAAAATGTGGGGGGAATGCGAGGTGGGGTGCCCTGGCTCTGATGTTTCTGCTCTAATCGCTGAGCAAGCACAGGGTTTCAAAGATGGCCCAGGCGACCTCAGCATGTTCAGTAGGGGAACAAGAACTTTCTGTTGTCTGTGGCCAAGTGAACATTAAATTTGCACTGTTCACAAGTCTCCAAAGAGAATTTGGCTCATGAAAAAAAGCAGGAGGTAGGTGTGGAATAAAATGAGACAGTCAGTTTGGCAGTTTGATTGGTAAAGGTTGAAAAGCTCATTGCAGGACCAAGCCAACAGCTAATCAAAAAACAGTGAGGCAGGAAAAAAACTGGACCTTGCCCAATCCTGGCTTCTTTTTCTCAGGCTTCAATGGATGTTGCTATTCAGCGATTAATTATAGCATTTCCTGTTGCATAAATGCTTAGCAGCAACTTATTTTAAAAAACAAAAACGCCTCGATGAGGTTAAATGCTTCTTCTTCTAAGACAGTCTGTCCAAAAGATTCACAGCTGAAAATTCAGCTATGTTTCCCAACTAGCCACATTCTGTAGAAAACTCTAAGCCATGCAGATGAGTACAGAATTGACAACAGTGCTCAAGGCTAGAAGTGCTATTCATTTGCTCTCTCAAATCAGTGGACCATTATTCCAGCAGGTTTGCTTTTGGGTGATTATAAGATGGATATGTTTTTCTTCCCCAGTCTCAGGAGGCCCAGGTGCTGAAACAATTGGCAGAGAAGAGGGAACACGAGCGAGAAGTCCTTCAGAAGGCTTTGGAGGAGAACAACAACTTCAGCAAAATGGCGGAGGAAAAGCTGATCCTGAAAATGGAACAAATTAAGGAAAACCGTGAGGCTAATCTAGCTGCTATTATTGAACGTCTGCAGGAGAAGGTAACCGCTACAGAGTCCCAAGCAGATGCATACATTCATGTGCAACACAGCTGGGTGAGCTCTCAAATGCCCAGGCACCAGAGACTTGGTCAAAACTGGCTGCAGGTGCAGAGCACGGCTAACCCCATGGGCAGGGTCTCCCAGGGTAACATTGACTTAGTGGGCCCCGCATCACGGAAGAGGAATGGGAACCCAACTTAAAGCTGGAATTTTGTCAAATTTTCCAGTGGTGATTAGATTCAGGGAGGCTGATTCATGCTTTTCAAGTGTATAAAAGACTTCTATACAAACCTTAAGAACCAATCTACTGGAAAAATATTAAACTGGAAATATTAAATATTTCAGACAAATATATAATATTAATAAATAACAATAATATATAATAAAATAATATATTTAATATTTAGCTTAATGTTTAATTAACATGTAGTATTAAATGTGCAAATATTAAGTTGGAAAAATGTATTTGTCAAAAAAGGACAGAATATTTATAAACAGGGGGAAGCCCATTCTCTCCATGTAGGGCAATCTACATGGAAAACTAGTGTATAGTAACTGCATGGAGGCAAAGCAAAGGGAAGCTAGTAGTGGAGGTTCATTTCCTCAAGTTCTGATGTCCTGGTGCTTTCTCCTCACCAACCTGACCATGTATGCGTGCCCATCAGTCAGAATGAGCAGTGCTGGAGGTACGCTGGAAAATGTTCTCTCAGAATCTCTATATGTTCTATTCAGAATAATTGTGACTCAACCTTCATCTCGTATTCTAGACACTGAAAAAATCAAGTGGAGTTGATAGGGATGGGGCACACTGATCTTATTCCAAGGATTCTCAGACCATTAGTATCCAGTGCAAGATTTATATCAGTGGCAATCCAGGAGCATTACTGTTTTTGAAATTACACATGTGCAAACATACAGTATATCCCTCTCTATTTTAATTGCAAAAATAGTTTTAAAAATTTGCATATTTTAACTAGTGTTTCCATAAGTGTTGGATTTTAATAGGCAATATATTTTTCTCTGTGCATTTATGTTCACCCAGCGCCTGCCCAGCTCGTTTTTGCACTGTTCCCTATTCTTACCCAGATTTCCTCTCTTCCCCCAGTACATACATGCATACCTGCATACATACATACAGTTTGCCCTGGAAACAATCAACCTGTGGAGTGTTTAACATTCCTGACATCAAGCTGCAGATACTCCACAGGTGGGACCCGGGCATTCATCCTATGTATTTTTCAACTCTCCAGGATGATTCCAGTATGTAGCCAGATTTGAGAACTAGTGGTTTATAGCTTACTCTGATTTACATCTCAGCAGACAGTATTGTATCCCATGCTGAATGAAGCAGCCCAGATCACTTTTAGGACCACATTTTCCCTGGTGTTCCAAAGCTAAAGAGATGCTTTTCAGATCTAATAGGATCTTTGACCAGTGGCAGCCAAGATCTGTTATCTTATCAATAAAGTGGAGATCTTCCTTAGGGAATACCAAATTTACTTTCACTTGACGTATTCTAATTATGTTGTAGATTTGGTACAATTTTTTGTTGACATATTGTGTATGTGTTTGTGTGTACTAACATTACTTTGCTTTCTCCTAAAATAACACGAAGCAAGTTTTTATTATGACCCATATGTAGCTTTTTGTTTGGATGAAATTACTGCAATGAAATTAGAAACTACAAAGAGGGTTAATAATAACAGTAATGCTGAAAATTCATGAAACTGCCGATATAACATAAACTGCTCTGGAATCCGCCACCTCGAAAGACGATTACTACTGAAATGACACCTATTAATGAGTTAATCGCTCAACAAGTATTATTGAGTCCCAACCATATGCTTAGAAACCTAGAAGGGGATGTAATATCAAAAGGTATTTGCCAGCCATCTCTTTCCCAATGCAGACAATATAAAATCCAACAATAAATAACATAGCACCAAAAATTAGAGAAAAAGACAACATGTAACAGAGGCCAATATAGACAGTAAATACAAAAGCACTGAAGAATGTCAGTAAAAATAAATCCGCAGCAAGGCTAACACACTAAGTGCCCACCATTCTGACAGCCGTCACAGCCCCATCAGTTAGCCAAGTGATGTGAAACAATTCCACGTGAGCTTCTGCTGCAATCTGCCTACCAGCCCTCAGTCTCTCTCCTCCTCAGTGAAGAGAACTGAGCATTGGAGGAGGCATATCCTCCCACGGTGCCCACGATGGTATCCTCGGTGTCATTCACTGATAAATTCCCACGAACCACTCGGATTCCCAGCCATGTTAGCTCAAAACCTTTAGCTAAAACTGAAAGCCTAAAACGAAAACAATCTCAGTCGCACTTCAGAATCTACTGGAGAGCAATTCAAAATAAGAAAGTCTGATTTAATTGTCTGGGGTGGGGCCCAGAGATCGGTATTATTTCTAAAGCTTACCGGTAGATGTTAATATTTAGCCCGAGTTGAGAACCGCTGAGCTAAAGGCTTGTAAAACATGCTTTGTTGTGTTGTCATAAATTATATTCAAATATTTTTGATCTTTGCTCCATAAAAATGTTCTTTCTTTATTCAAAGAACAATGTTATCCTCTTCTATTTCAATTTCTGTTTCCATAGCACCTCATTTCAACACTCCAGCTGTTATATAGAGAAGAATCAAATGTGGAGAAGGGTGTGGGAGAAGGGATCCTATGCCACAAAGACCTGCATTAGGCTCAATTTATGTCCAATTGAGTGACATAAATAGTCATACCTAGGACTCAAAATTATAGTCTGTGGATTATGACTGACACCCTGGTGAAGTTGAAAATGTTCTCATTCTTGGAGTAGTGAGAGAGAGACACACACACACCTGTTCTTGCCATGCAGGAAAGGTTAAAGAGATACTTGTCTTCCTCCCCTAACATGTCCTTCTTCTCCTAACACAATGGACAGTATCCTGCAGAAAATTCACCACCTAACCCATTAAGAACGCTAAATACTAGCAGCTCTCTCTTCAGACCAACCAGGAACTGTAGTGAGTAGTTAATTTTGAAAATCAGTTAAAGCAAGTATGATCTTTTTAACGATAATACATACGTTCGTTAAGCATGGAACTTTCGTGTTCAATATTTAAATGTGCACTTAATTACCAATCTTTCGATGTGAGCCAGGACCTTTTTGAAAAACAGATCAGTTAATTGGGGTTCACGTCTTTTCTTTTCATGGATTATCCACACCTCTATCCCATTAGCTGTGATTTACACTTTCAATTTCCTTAAAATTGAAAGAGGACTAAAGACATCTACAAAATAATCTGGATATAGGAGTTATACAACTTTTCCACCTAGCTTTTATAGTTGATCCACTCAATAGCTAATAAGACTTCAGTTTCTCAAGCATTTCCAAAGCTTTCTCTTCGCCCTCACAATATTCCATTACTATAATATTTAATTAAATCACATAGTTGAATTTTCAAATGCAGCTAGCTGAACAGATTTGGAAATATCACTGACTGTAATCAAGCATATAACTCAACCAACAAGAGGGAGAGTATGTGGAAATACTAGGGCAGAGCCTGCTAGCCTGAAGCCACTCAACATTTAACATTTAGATGTCAGACACTAGGATGTTTGGAGGGAATGGAGAATGTTAATTGACCTAGCTCGTCATTTAAAAGGACTTCTGCTGAACCTTGTTGAATTCTCCACTTAATCCAAATTATGTCACATCTCGATTTATAACTCTGCTGCATCATTCACTAGCCAATGCCAACACTGCCCAGCTCAGAATATTGTAACAAATACCAAAGGAGCTTTCAGTGGTGTTCAAGAGTGAGAGAAGCAAAAATCCCAGAGAGCTTTGACAACTTCTTTACCCTATCCAACCACAAAGTACAGTGCTTAGGAAACAAGAGACATGGTTTCAGTATAAATGATCATTTCACCTCTAACAGTATAGAAAAGGTCAAGTGAAAACATTAGAGCCATTATTTTAGTGACAATAGTGCCACATACTATGATGTAGCTTAAAATGATAAAAAAAAAAAATTTCTTAAGAGAATAAGATTCTGTGATTATTTCCCAGGAGATGATGTTGATAATATATAACTCTTTAGATACAGATTTCAACCATTATCCATTTCCATCCATTGTAACCTTTCATTCTTCTCATCTGATTTTTGTTTGTTTTTTGGTGTTTTTTGTATTCTGATTCATGAATGCCATTTGTGTAACAATTTACTATTGACTATGTCTGATGAATGAATAGTGAAAGGAAAAAGGGAATTAAAACTAGCCTTTACTGATTGCTCCCTATAGGCCAGGCATTTTGCATGTACTATTGCATTTAATTCAAACAACCCTAAAAGGAAACACTGTTATTATCCCCATTTCACATCTAAGGAACCCGGTCCTTAGAGAGGATAAGCCATTTAGCTAAGATCACAAAGCAAAGTAGACCACAGAGTCTAGATTTGAACTGAAGTCTCTTTGACTCCAAACTTTTATACAAAGCCAAAGCTGCAACTGTGTGTCAGTCATCAAACACAGCACAGTAAGCAGACTTGGCAGCAGCATTGGAAGTTTATACTCCAAAGCCCACCGTCGTCTTGATGTATGAAAATGTGCTTTCCTGGCACTCACAACTTGCTCCTGGCCCCTCTTTTGTGTTACAAATGCATAGCTATTAGTAAAAAGAAGGATTCCTGATGATGTAGACCTCATCCTGCATTACGATTGACTTATATAACAGAATTTCACAGGTGGAATTGACACCCTAGGTCATCTAATTCAAGCCCCTTGTTTATATTTGATACTTAGTGAGCTGAAGGGGACATTAAAAGGTAAAGAAAAAAAGAGAAAAGACCTCATATTTCTGGCTTCCAGCACAGAAATCTCTCTAATCACATTCCTTAGAGCATCAGAATTTTTCCTAAAACCATCTTTCATACATTTTTGCATATCAAAGGAATAGTTGCATACAAAACTAAAACACTATTTATTACCGTTCTCTTACATTGATGGGGTGAAGGGAGTAAATTGCAGAAAACATTGTAAATTTCAACCTGCTCTCATCTGTCCTGCCCAGTGTGCCTGACGCTGCCTGGCCTATAGTAGAAACTAAATAATGAAATGAATATTATCAAAGAATATCCTTGACTTCTTGATGAGCTTCCTCAGAGTATCACAACTGGTTTAGCAACTTCTGGACTCAAGGTCTTCTGATCACTGCAAACAGCTCATAAGAAAAATAAACCATGTTAAAAATTACGTGCATCCTACATGTCTGCCTTTGATTCTCCCACATTTTGATACACAGTCACAGTACAATTTTATGAGTCTATATTTGATGATTTGAATGTAAAGTTTTCAAAAAATAGATTTATTAAAATACCAAAAAATAAATATTTTTCCTAGAAACTCAGAATTTATTTAAATTTCCTTTTTTTCTCATCTTAGCTCAGGCTTACAGATTATGTTTGTTCTTTCCTATGGCAAAATCCATTGCTTTACAACTAATTTTGAGTTTAATAAGAAATGTGTCCAAAGTAGGCCGGTAATACTAATTATAATGTTTCCTGTTATATTATAAATTTGAATCTATATGAATCTTTAGATTTGAGGCTCTGACTTTTTCCTGGCATAGTGATGGTCTGGGCTTTTTTCTCAATTTTCATCAGAGCTCAGCTCTCAGTAATTAGTTTCTTTCTGCATGAAACAAAGATTTTGCTGCATTTTTCCTCATAATCACAGAACAAAAAGAAGAAAGAGTCAGCTGCATCCTTGCTAATTCCCTTGTGACACTTCCAAACAGGACGTGATTTCTGCATACATGCCTTTTCTCTCTTCTCTTCCTGGCTTTGGAACGTACACAAAAGCTCATTTAAGCCAATTAAGAAAAATTGCTTCTAAACTGTCTCTCTACAGTCAGCTTCCTGCTTACTCCAATTCTATATCTTTTAAGGAAGTGTAGGGTGATATATGCCTTTTTCTCCCAGAACCTGCTTTTGAAAAGACACATTTTTTTCCACACAACTATACAGTTTTGTCCTCGCACTCACACTGAGGTTGACAGCAGTGGTTCAGCGTGTGGCTGTAGAGCCAGCCTCTCTGCCTTTGAGTCCCAGCTCTGCCGCTTATTAGTTATGTGATCTTGGGCAAGTGACTTAGCCTTTCTGTGCCGCAGTTTCTTCATCTGTAAAATGGGAACCACATAGAGCTTCCACCACAGGATTGTTCTGAGGATCAAGGGAATTAATACAGGTAAAATCTGTATTTATGCAGAGCTGGTACATATTGAGTGCCTAATAAGTGCTCAATGTTATAAAGAACCCTGTAAGCATACACTCCTTGAGATTCATAGAGTTTTAGTGGTAAGATTTACTCTACAGCTGGTCAAGGTCATTGTCTCTGAACTAAAGGAATCTATAGAGTCACAAGAAATTTCTGGAGCTACAGAGGAAAAAAATAGCAATATAAATAATATTTTAAATAGAAAAATACTACTACTAATAATGAGCATTTAAAATTTCCAGTGTCAATTTAACAAATATCTTTTAGCACCTATGATATGTAAGACAATGGGCTTTCAGTCATCCAATACAGAACCATGTACTAAAAAAATACTGGATCCACCTTTCTTCCATCAGTTCCCGCCTCAGAAAGTTCAGATCCCAAACCAAGTTTAGCGCCTCAATTCCTCACGTAAATAAACACCCACCGATCATGTACTACGTGCAAAATACTCTGCCACACCCTGCAAGTGGAACAAAAGTGAGAAAATAGACTCCTGGCCCTCAGTGAGCCTGTGTATAAGCATCTGCTTAATATAGCAGATAAGACGAGAGCAGAAATGCCTGTCGTACAAGGCAGAATCCAATGAGTGCCACATACAAGGAAAGACTTATGCAGGTGTCCAAATGGAAAGTGAGATTACTTTTACTTTGTGGTCTCAAGAAAATCTTCATGGAGAAAGAGACAGCTGCTACAGGCCTTAAGGAGTGAGTTTACGATCCTGACCAAATGGAGATGGAAGACTAGGAATCTTCAGCACTGAAAATTGCATGAAAAGACAGTTCCATTAAACTGAAACATCACGTAGGTGTAGGGGAAGGGCAGGGCGTGAGACTGGAAAGGTCATTTGGACTCAAGTTTTGAAAGGCCTTGACTAACAGGTTAAGAGTTTAGGAAGCATACAAGTCTTCCTGCATCTAATCCTCCCAAAGTTTCCATCGGCAATGATAAAGCCCTTAAAAATTAGAGAAAAGGAAAAAGACCATTAAAAATGATAGGGAAAAGGGGTGGCCCAGTGGCATAGTGGTTAAGTTCACACGCTGTACTTTGGAAGCCCGGAATTCACGAGTTCGGATCCCAGGCACAGACCTACGCACCGCTCTTCAAGCCATGCTACGGCAGGCGTCCCACATATAAAGTAGAGGAAGATGGGCACAGGTGTTAGCCCAGGGCCAATCTTCCTCAGCAAAAAGAGGAGGATTGGCAATGGATGTTAGCTCAGGACTAATCTTCCTCACACACAAAAAAAAAATGATAGGGAAAACTGCAATATGATGTTTTATTGCTATTCTCTGGATTTATACAGTAGCCATAATATTCAAAATTCTCTGAATCATATGACCTATTGGTCATAGTTTTAATCAAACACAGTACTAAAAAAATTTTTAAAGACATTATTAAGTCTTGTAAGATCTTCTATTGGGTCCCATGTTTTCTTTTCTTGTGAAATGAGAAAATTTTCTAAAGGTAGATACCAAACTGGGTTATTTCCAGTCAAGCGTATAGTCTGTGAAGAAGTGGGCAAGCCCTTGTGGTTCTCAGTGGACCAGACAACAAGGCTCTGTGACATTTCTTCTCCCTTTGGTGTTTTTTAGGAGAGGCATGCTGCGGAGGTGCGCAGGAACAAGGAACTCCAGGTTGAACTGTCCGGCTGAAGCAATGGAGGGTATGGCACGTCCCCCATTAGTAAACCCCCCTGCCTATATTATAATGGATCATGCGATATCAGTATGGGAAATGTATGACATGGTTTAAAAAGAACTCATTATAAAAAACAAAAAACAGAATCAAAAATAAAAAAAAAAATCAATGCGGTCTCTTGGCAGAATGTTTTGCTTGATGTTTAAAAAATACCTTGGATCTTATTTTGTAAATACTTACATTTTTGTTAAAAAATACAAGTATTGCATTATGCAAGTTATTTCATAATCTTACATGTCCTGTAACAGGCTTTTGATGTCGTGTCTTTCCACTCAAATGAATTTGCTAGGTCTGTTCTTTTTGAAGCTCCCCATGTCTAACTCCATTCCCTGCCCTTTCCATTCCAACAGAAAACTGAGGTCAGTAGACAGTCCATGGTGCTAGAAACCCACCATTGCCTAATGACCTAGACAGCTTTGTAATCTCTGAACTTGACTAAGATCGTACCTAGATCACAGATGTGACTCCACACAAACCTCACATTTGTTCGCTCATAATCTCCTAACTGCCTAGAAACTACAAAACCAGGCTAAGAAAAACCACCAGTCATAGCATTTACTTCTGCTTCTACTGGATTATGTGCTACAAATGTGCTTTAGCTTTAGAAAGGGATGGATGAGAAGACAGATCTGAGATCAATCTGGGTAGAAGCAAACAAATGAACACAGATCCAGATCCAAATGGTTCAAGCAGCTGTGAAGTCGCTCTTTAGGAAGTGGGCTTAATTCTCTAGTTTAAGTTCTTTTGATGGAATGAATTAATTAACGTGTCAGGTGGCTTATTTGTGGATGCCATGATTGATGATGTTCATTTTAAGCTCTTACCTATAGTACAAGTACATGATGCTACTCAATATTTTTCCACTTGGAAACTGTGAGCTGGTTGTTGCATTAAAACACACACGCAAAATCAAAACACTGCGGACTTTCACTCAAGCTGGTCTTTCTTCCCCAGTGTGAGGCAATCCTGCCTATTAAAAAAAAAATCACTCCATCTGTGAGGGCTGATGCAGTTAAGGGGGCTAGGCAGGGCATTTGTGCCAACTAAGAATCACCAGATCCCCACCATAAATACCTATCGCAGTTTTGAAGTCGTTTCTCCCCCAACTCCCAACTCCTGAAGGTTGCTGCCTGCATATTTACTCTCCATTAGTGCTATTTTCCTGTATGTCATTGTGAGCAAGCTGTGATTAATAAAGAATTGGAGTTCTGTGAACTAATCAAGGTTTGGTCTGTTCTCTTGCCTTTGCATGTGTGCGACCCCGGAGTTCAGATTTTAGAAGGATGGCCATCGGATTAGACAATCTCATAAGCAAAGAGACAATAATGAGAGCTTGAAGGAAACCAGAGCCCTGCTGATTCACTTCCCTTCTGGAGCAGCAGGCAGCCTCTCTCTTCTCTCTCCCTCTGACGGGCCAACACCGCGGGAGGGTTCTTCAATCTGTTCCCCTTAAAAACGTTCAGTCCTGAAGGAGATACCACCGGCTCAGACCGATAATTCTGGGGAAGAGAGCCCCTATCAGAGCACTTGGAAGGTTCCTGGCACCACTCCATGTTCTCCTTGTGGCCACAGGACACCTTATCCAGTCTGTTAAAATGTGATTTCCCGCCGTCCTGCTGAATTCTGCACTGCCAATAAACAGACTGCCACATGGACACAGCAGGGTCCTGTCAATGACCCAGATGGATCCTGCAGGACCAAAGGAACCACATCCAGTTTTAGCAGAAAATCATAAATAATTGAAACTACACAGACTTATGAATAAGTAAATTGGGCTATAGTCCATAGGAGTGCTGACAAGCCAAGTTGAGGGTTGAGGCCACCTGGTCTCTATCTTGAATATCCTTTAATTGTGGAAATCTAATATTGCAACAATCCATACAAATGCTTAAAAACATGAACTCCATGATCTTCCTTTGCGAAGTCAATCTGAGCTTCTGATTAGCATACAATAAGCTGTATTTTCACACTGATTTTTATGTAACTTAGTTCAGAAAACATTACTTGAAGGGCTTCCATTGGGCCAGGCCCTGTGATTAAGTCCCGGAAACAGGAAATTGAACGACCACGAGAAGCTCACAGTCTAGTCGCTTATTTTGGCCCAGAACTAGCAAACAGAATATTTTGGTCAGTGCTTGCAGCGTATTGAGGGATAACATAATTTCTATGAAGCTTTCTGAAATATTAGAAATAGCTGACAACTATTTCTCATACTACTTCGTGGGTCCCTTAATTGGAACTCTTGACCAGTCCAACTGCCTAATCTCAAAGGGGAAGAAAGTAAGGCACAGAGAGGGATAAGGGATTTTGCTCCAGGTCACGATGCCCACTTCTCATGATTTCTCTCCTTATCAGTAGCTCATTGCAGACCATCCCCAAATCTCACCACACTGGTGAGGATGGGTTATGTCTACGAAGCTTCCCTAGACCAGTGGCCCTCAAATTTTAGCACACTTCCAAGTCACCTGGAAGTCTTGTTAAAAACAGATTGCTGAGCCACCCCCTCCCCCCGGGTTTCTGATTCCTGAGGTCTGTGTGGAAGCCTGAGAATGTGCATTTCTATCACTTTCCCAAATAATGCTAATGCTCCTTGTCTGCAGCCTCACTTAAGAAGCCCCACTACAAATAATGAGATTGACCCAGGTGTGTGGATTCTCGGGGACAGCCATGTTGATGGTATCTGTTTCACTCAGGGCATGTTCCATTGGGGGTGGGGCGTGAAAAGAAACTCATTCAATCTTATCCAAAAAAGTGGGAGTGGAACTCAAAGGATTCCAAGAAGAAAAAATGAACAACTACACCTTCCAGGATAATAAAACAATAGAGAGAAAGCACCTAAGGGCTGGGGTAGGGCAAAAAGACAGGTGAGGTTAGGGAACCAATGACCTTGCATCTCTTACACAACACTTTATTTCAGTAGGGTTTAAAGCATCTGAGATGCTCCTGACCCTTTAAGAGAAGAACTAAGATCTCTTTGCAGGGATGATGTCATTCCGTGAGTTGTCCAGTTTGTTAGCCTGGTTCCACTTATGGATTTTTTTACAGAGAGTCTTGGTTTCCTCAGGACTGTGTTTAAATTGTGTATATGACTTTGAAATGTTCTGTAAGAAACTTCACATAATCCCATTGGTTTAGAGATTTACTCTCTTCTCCTATCTCTTCTACACTCAAAAATATGTAGAACAACTGAGGGTTGACAAATGCTGTGCTCTTCTCTGGAGGCTGGTACCAGCCTTTACAACAGTTCTGAGGAGGAAACAAAGGTAAAAATGTACCAATAGCCATGCTCCACCACACCCACCCCACGTCGCACTGAGGGAGAGAATGAGAAGGGGGAGACATGGCACCCCTGGCTTTAGCAACCAAGTAATCAATCACCATTTGCATTCCCAGCCCTGGATGAGACAATCATCCTTGACTTCTAATCAGGCAATTTGCTGAAACACTGCTAAAGCAAACACAGAGCCCAAAGCAAAATTAAGATCCCAAGCTCCTCCCCCAAATTAACTCAGGGTCACCTTGCATTCCTCACTGCCCACCTCCAATTGGTCAAGTAGCATCAATTTGACCTCCAAGTTGTCCCTCCTCCCTTGCTGCTTTTCTACTCCCATAACCACTGCCCTAGTTGGGGTCCCATTAGACTCTTAAACAACCAACTAACAAGTCTCCTTCGCTCCAATCTGCAGCCTCCTCTACCCTCTGATCAAGTCTCTCCAGGACTCTACCACCACCTCCCCTTTATCAGCAGAATAAAATCGGCACTCCTCTATGTGACATTAAGGTGCCCCATCATCCCTCTTTTTTCTCAAGAACATTACTCTCCTTGGACACCAAACTATTCACTCTGACCTGCTAAGAACATGAACTCACTGGCCTCCATGCACATGCTGGATTCTCTATCTAGAATTATCTTCTCTACAATATCAGTCGGAGAGGCTAGACCAGGTTGTGATACAGCCTGCAAAATCTCAGTGAAATAAAACCACAAAGGTTTGTTTCCTCCTCCTGCTATACATGTCCAACGTGGGTCACTGCCGCCTCTGTGCTGTGTCATTCCTCACTCTGCAGCCAAAGGCCAATGGAGCTGCCTCTGTCTGGAACATGGCTGACCCCCATGGAAAAGGGAAAGTGCAAGCATGGTAAACCATGCACTGGTTCTCTTACAGCTTCTACATGGAAGTAGCACACGCCACATTTCATTGGCCAAAGCAAGTGATAGGACCACATTTAACTCCACATGGGCAGGAAAGTGCAATCCCACCACAAGCTCAGAAGGAAGAAAGCCAGAAATGTTTGGTAAACAGCACCAATGACTACCACCCTACTGGTGACCAAATATTCCATTCACTCTCTTTCCCACATGAAAGTACATTCACACTGTCCCTAAGATATAAAATCCCCAAGTCCCGTTTGACCGTGACAGCAAGTTCAACGTCCAGGATCCCTGGGTGATGCACAATACTCTCTCTGACAGATGTGAACATGAGTCCTCTTGGCCAGAGACAAATAAATTAAAGAGACAAGTTATCTTCCCCAACGTATCTAATTACAAAGGTGAAATGGGGGCAGGATAATCACAATAGGCATGCTTGTTCTGAAGGAGACCCTCAGGGGATATACAACATTCAATGATGATAGAAATCCTGGCCAGACATTGTGAGGGCCCTCTACCCTTGGGATAGGGAACATTCCTTGCTTCTGTCTCTATTCTGCTCCCAGAGAGGAGCTCCCCAGTCCACGGCTCTTGGTTCTGTCCTCCAGGCAGATCTTCCTGTTCATTTATCCTCCTTGGCCACATCTGCGAGAGCATTGGAGAACATGCCCTCCATGGAATCTGAGCGGTTTTCTCAGCCGGCTTGCTGCCCACCAAACTTGTGGATCAAAGAGTCATTAAGTTTTGACTCATCATCATATTGGTCCAGATCCTGGCAAGAAAAAGATGGCACACTCTAAAAGGGTAGATGAAGAGAAGTTAATGAAGATGCTATTACAAGGATGTGGATGGATAAAAAGAAACCAACAAAGTATAGTGAAGAGACTAGGGTGTCCCAACAGAGAGAAGCCATTTCCACCCATGGCCTGAAGACCCAGGAGACAGGGCCAGCTGTAGAAGGTGGTTGTCTGACCAGAGGCTATGTCCCTCAGGAGAGGAATTCAGCCTCTAACAAACACAGCCCAGCAAAGAGAGATCTGGGGGATAAATATCTCAACATCTTTCTTCTCTCACCCTTCAGTCTCTATCTAGCCAAGGCCTCACATTGGCCAAATCCAACAAGAAACCAGAGGGCAAGGGAGTCCAGTCAACGCAATGTATGGAAGTCACCTCTGGGGCTGAGCAGGATGGAGTCAGGTAAAGAGAATCTGGAGTGGCACAGAGTTTGGCACCCTGCAGTGCAGATCACAGACTTATTTAGTGAACAGCACTGATGACAACCATAATACCTTTCCGCTTGTTTGTCATTAGTGCCGTCACTAAATCTTTCTGGCTTCCTTCCTCTGGGCTTGCACTTCCCCAACACTCAGAGTTAGGTGTGGTTGTGTGACTTGCTTTGGTCAGTGAAATGTGAGCAGAAGTAACTTGTGCCACTTCCAGGTGTAAGCTTTAAGAGGAAATTCTCACTTCACCATGCCCGGTGTCCCTCTGCTATTGTGACCAGGCATACAGATAAAACAGAGCACGGCCCCCATCTGCAAGAGACATGGAGCATGAGTGAGAGAAGCTCTTTTTGTGTTAAGCCTCTGAACTTTGGGATTGTTTGTTATTCATTAACAAATATTAATGAATTGAAATTCTTTTCACCATCAGGCAGGTCTCTTAGCCAGCCACCTCATCTCCAATCTGAAATTGAATGTTTCAACAGCTTTCAAGTGGCTTGCATATTTTCAATTCATTTGAGCCCTAAATCCCAAAGAAACCAATTAAAGCCATGAAATTGGGAGGGATGAACTATTTATCTCAGATACTAAAAGGCAGATTGAATTTCTTCATTGGTTTATTTTGGTGGTAATTATAGTCACTTGCATTGTTTTAAAAGGTAAGAGAGTAAAAAAGAAAACTTTATATGAATCCTAGCGCACAAAAATCTTTACGTACTTACTTGTACCAACCACCTCTGAAAGTTATAATTTCTTAACACATCAATTCCCTTGACCAAGGCTTCAATAGACCCTTTTGTGTATGAAAGAGAGGAGTGAGGTTTATGAACCTGCCGCTAGCCTGGAATATTGTGATTCATTTACATCAATGGGAACTCCAAGAAAGTCTTTTCAAACCTGCTTGTGATAAATATGTTAAATAAACTCTAAATTCCAGTTAAATAAACATATCAATCAGTTCTATAAGCTATATGACAGACATTAAGCTAGAGCACATGTTAGTATGCGATGGCACACACAATCATTGAAATTATCCCCTCTGCGTCTTTTTTGAGTCTATTCAAGTCTTCTCTCTTCCTCACCTCCCTCAGTCCATCAGGGTGCATACTGTACCAAGGGGCAAGGATGCGATGGATATTTTAGAGGCCAAATCCTAATCCAACGGGGCCTCTCTACAAAGTTTCAGGTTAGCATTAAGCACTCAGGTCTTTGAAGAAAAAAAAAAAAAATGCTCTCCTCTATCCCATTCCAGTCCTACTGTCATATTTTTTTCTACCTATCTCATTCAAGCTTCTAGAAGCTGTTTCTCTTCCTTCACCTCCCATGCACCCCTTAATCTACCACCATCTGACTTCTGCTCTCACCTCTCCAGTGAAACTGCTTTCACCAGTACCAACGGCCTCTTTGCTGTTAAAGCAAATGGAAACTCTTACTCTGGCCAAATACTACTCAGGATCAGCCCCAGGCCCTACCTTCCCTACAGAGCCTTCCTTGAACCCTTCACATCCCACAAGGCTGGTGAGCCTCCTCTCCTATGGGCTTCCAAGGCACCCTGTGCAAAATAGTGTGGTAGCAAGGGCATGGGCTCTGGGGTTCAAGGTTTCTAGCTCTCTGACCCTGGGCAAATTGCTTATCTTCTTAAAATTTCCTCACCTATAAGTTGGGGACGATATAATAGTAAACACCTATGGATGACTGGATGATTGTTCTCAATTCTTCACTCTCTCCATGCATCCTTGCCCTTTGCCATCTGACTTTGCACTAGAGGAGGCAGAGTATATTTCCCCACCCCACTGATGTTGGGTTTAACCATGCATCACACTTTGGCCAATGGAATAAAAATAGGTTTGACGTGAGTAAAGGCTTTAACTGTGCAGAGGCTTGCCAGCTTGCACTCCTATGATGTGTCATGAAAACATGTCATGGAGGAGCTGCTGTAACAAGCAGCATGTGGAGACACGTGAGCAGACCCGAATCCAATCAAAAGCCTGGAGCCAGGCCCGGCTAACCAACAGCCTGAAACAGAAAAGAGAATATGCCAGAAAAGTATTTGCTGTCATGAGCCACCAGGGTTTGAAAGGGTTTATAACACAGCATTATTGTGAGATGAGTACCATAATGTCTGAGAAGATTAAACACGCTAATATAAAAGATCTTCACACAGCACCTGATGCAGAGTTAATATTTGATAATGATTGTTTATTAGCATACATCACACTGTATTATAATTTCTGTTTGCTTAGCTGTTTCTCTCATTCAACCATAAGCTCCACTAAGACAGAGTCTCTAATTTATTGTTGAATCCCTAGTATTTAGCAAGTGTTCTATACACACACACACACACACACATTTGTGGTGAGTTAATGAATGAATGATCAAAATGAATTGATGAATTCAAGGGAGAAAAATACTTAGTGCAATGCCTGGCATATGCAAGCACTTAATAAATATTAGCTACCATCTTCTTTCCTTCCTCTATAGTCTGATAGTGTCTGCTTGGTTTTAAATTATTTGAGCTTGAAATTAAGCTTTATGGCATGCAAAGGACCATTTTAGATGATGAGAAAGATAAACTTCCATAAAAAATGGAAAATTTTCTAACATCTAACCGTAGAGAAAAACAGAATAATATCACCTGAGGGCAACTCTTTGACTAGAAATTTAACACCAAAACTTTCAGCTCAGCACCATCAAACCAATACTGGTCCCAACAAATCTCACCACCTGGGCTGCTGATTCTGCTTGCAACTCATGTCATTTAAGGCAACAGCTAGTCCGGGTCTCTGAAACTGAAGCTACTATTTGTTCCTGAGGAAATGGAGTCCAGCTGAACTAAACTATCTTCAGAAATGGGGAAGTACTGCACTAGCACAGCTCTTAGGGTTGGTAAATAAATCCCTGGCGTTTATGTGCTGAACACTGTATGCGTTGTCTCCTTTAAGCCTTAAATTCCCTCTGTAAACAACGTCTTTCCCAATGGAAACCCCTCTCTCCCCTGAGAACTTCTTCTGCAGGCTTCTCAAAGAGATGTGCTAAGTATCTACTTTGCTCTTGTTTGCCACTTCCAGATCATTCTACCTCCTCCCTAAAACACCCACTCTTGAATCTCATGTCACCAGACTGTTCAACCTCTTCTCTTCATCGTTGATGTTCACCACCAACCCCCAGGTCACGTTTCATCCTTTCGCTATGATTTTTAGTTCCCGGATCACTGTTATTCTCTTCAACTCTATTTCTGTCCTAATGATTGGCCATTTTAATACCCACATAGATGACGCTTCCACATTCTGCTCTGAGTTCTTGACCTTTCCTCCTCTTGTGATCTGGCTCCTCCACTTTTCCTCAGTCACTCAGTCTCATGGTTATTCCCTAGACCTTATTATTATCAATAACCATAATCCCTCCATTATCTCCAGTCCACGCATCCCACTCTTTGATCACCGCCTCCTGTCTTTCCAGTTGAATCTCTTTAGCGCCTTGACTCCTATCCTTCAACCACACTGGGACTCCAATCCCTTGATAGTATCTTTTCATGTTCCTTACCCTCCTCAGTCATCACTTCTTCCTTACCAGCTTATTGTCCATGGGCAATCATTGCAATCTCTCCCTTATATATCCCTACAACTCCCTCCCTTAATGTGTTGTTCTCAGTTGGCCAAACCCATAGCCCTAGCTAAACTAACTCTCCCTCTAGTCCATGCCTGTACCCATGCAGATGAACATAGCTGTAGAAATTACACAGATATTCTGACTGGTCTTTCTTTAAATTCACGAACATAACTTCAAATGAGCCCCTGATTTTTCCTGGCAATCCCACTTTATTTTTCTAGTTTTAGTCTTATACTCTTAAACCTCTTCTAAGTTCCAACACTTCCTCCCCTATCCTCACACTCAGCTGATGACTCTCCTTCCTACTTCACTAAACAAATGAGGTAATTAGAAGATAATTTCCATAGACTCCCACCAACGCATCTATCCACCTACCACACTTGTGTTCTGCCTTCCTGTGTATTACCACAGATGAGCTAGCCAAAGTCAGTTCTTCCATTTGTGCACTAGATCCCGTCTCCTCTTACCAACTCAGATGTACTCCTCCAGGAATTCTTTCCTTTCCCTCGTATTTCATCATTTTTCTTTCTACAATGTCAGCATAAAAACATGCTATTATTTCTTCCATATTAAAAATTTTTTCTATTCCGTTTTTCCCACCAGCTACTGACATATTTCTCTGCTCCATTTTTCAGCAAAACTCCTAAGGCATTGTCTCCACCCACTATCATTTCTCTCTTCTTCTTCTCTCATGAACCCTCTCCAGTAAGGCTTTTATTCCCATTCTACTGCACCTGCACTATTCTTCTCAGATTACCGATGACCTCCATGGTGCTAGATCCAATAGTAAGTTCTCAGCCCTCATCTTATTTCACATAACTAATGACTCTCTCCTCCATGATATCTTTCTTCATTTGCCTTTCAGTACCCCAAACTTCCCTGGCTTTCCTCTCATCTCAATGATGGTACTTCTCCATCTCCTTTGCTGGACCCTCTTCTACCCAACTTCTAAATGTCCGAGTGCCCCAGGGATCGTTCCCTGGACTTCTTTTGTCTATCTACTCTTACTCCCTTGGTGGTCTGTAAGGGTGGTCTCCAAGTTTAATCATCTATGTGCTGACAGTTCTCAAACTTTTATCTTTAGATTTGTCACCTGAACTCCAGTCTCATATAGCCAATTGACTACTCAACATCTCCATTTGTATATATTGTAGACATCTCCATGTGCATACTTGTATAATAGGAATCTCGGCTTAACAGGTCCAAAACAAAACTGCCAATATTCCCTCCCAATCCTGCTTCCCCATTCTCTTGCATTTTCATCCTTCTAATTGCTCAGCCAAAAACCTTGTAGTCGTCTTTGATTCCCCTCTTTCTCTCACACTCCACAAACATCAGAAAATTCTGTTGGCTCTAGTCTTAAAATCTATCTATCTACAGAGAGATAGATATACATATATACTCTATCACCTTGTTCTAATCCACCATCATCTCTTGTCTGGATTATTGAGAGCCTCCTAGCTATACAGAAGCAGCATGGTGTGCTGGACAATAATATGGACTTCAGAGCCAAAGCGCCTGCGTTCAAATCCCCCTTTGTTACTTATCAGTCAGGTGACAGTAAACAAATAGCTCATCCCCTTTACCTCTGTCTCCTCAGATATAATTTGGAGGATGATAATAGTACCGACCTCATAAAGTTGTAGTGAAAATTAAATGAATTAGCAACTGTAAGCACTAAAAACAAAGCCTGACCCTTAGAAAGCAGTACATACTACTTATAAAGTATTAGGGTCTTTTTCTTATTTTTATCTAGAAGGAACTGAAGTGCATGCTTTTCTATCATGAGCTTTATATTAAACTCTTATCCCAAACAGCTATTAGAAAGATTTCTTATAGTTATACCTGGAGCACCTATATTCTTATACAAGTTTTATTACAGATTTAGTTTTCAAATACCTCTCTGCCTGCAATGAGATCCTATATTTACATATATATATCTAGGGTGATTTTCGAAACACAGAGTAGGGTATAAATAAATATATTTTCACACGCAGTTATTGTAGCCACAAAGCCCAAACAGTATTAGTGATATACACTTACTCTGATGAGGGAACACATCACTCAACACAACAGTAAGGATCAGTTACAAATTCAAGCAGTTGTCAACAACTTTCTGTACGTAATTCATTTGTTTACTCATTAACAAGCACTCAGCCACAGTATTTTTGCTTAAATAGCTTTTTCATTATTTACTGGGAGATGGACAGTTAATTACCAAATTATATACTATAAAGAAACAATGAAGAGCAATAGAGTAATTCAAAGTTTCCCCCAGAGTTTCACATTTTGAGTAATACCTATCTGGGAAATTTTAACCTTCACACATTCAATATGAAATTGATGGTTACAGAAGAAAGAAATATCATTTCAGGTCCAGAGCTATAAACTAAGCATAGGTATGTATTTTCACAAAAGACATAAGAAAATCTATTAAACATGAGCAATGTCTACTATTACAGAATCACATGCAACCTTCTTAAAGTAGCTTGTACTCTCTTGGCTAGATTTTCATTTTTGTAAAATGAATCTACCATCAAACACAGGAAAAGTGCAAGAAACAGGGCAGTCTTTTGCAAAGGAAAACATCTTACCTACTTCCAATCTGTTCTATATATTCCAGCCAAGGTGGAGATTCCTAAAATTGATATCTGATTGGGTCACTTCTTTACTTAAAATATTTTGGTAGCTTCTCCTGCCCTTAAGTTATTCTCAATTCCCTAGTATAATATACAATCTTGTGATCTCACTACTTTCAACTCTTATAGCCCCATTATAGCCCCATAGTCTACGTAGCAACCTTACTTCCTCTACTTTCTGGAAAGTACTATGATTCTCTCTTCCCAACATTTAACAGAGTGCCCAGTTTATAGCGGAAGCCTGAAGAATATTTGCGGAGTGAACAAATGAATGAATGAATGAAAACAAATGGATGAAACAAAGGGAACATTCAATTTTCTTAATGATTTGATTCATCTCCTCCTTTCATGGTTCAGCCCACAAACATGGCCAATGACAACATTTTAAAAGTCTGGAGAGTAAAAAACAAAGCAAAAACCCAGAATCAAAAGTAACCTCAAGGATTAACAAATTGATTTCTCAGTCACAGGCAAGTCTGCACATAATGTATCAGAGCAGAGAAAACAATAACTTTGTAATTTTTATGTTGTAAACCAAGGATAATAATTTTGAATATATGTGTTTTGAAAATTAATTTTTTAATTCAAATTATAAAAGCAAAGGGTGGTTTCCTCTTATTTGAACAACATCATAAATGGCTTAAGGGGCAAATTTTTTTTAAAAAAACATAATTGAGAAGTCACCAGTTAGACCAAGATGGAGAGCTGGATACACTCATTTATCATTGTTTCTGCCCCAAATCTGTGAAATGGTATAAAAGGTAGTTAAGATAGAATAATTTCATTGCAATAATAGAAAATAAAAGTGCTATAAAAGGACCAGAAATTTTGAGCAACCTTTGAAAGACAGAGAACAGTTGGGACTCAGATCTCTAGAGAAATCCAGCTGGAGGAAGCCATGTATTGCAAAAGTAGATGCAAATGGGGAGAGTTCTAAGTCCAAAGTCCAGAGGTAACAGATGCTGGGGCAATCAGGCATCAGCGTGTTTTAACTGAGGATATAGATCTTAAGCATTCAGGCCAGTTGACTCCTTTCTCCTTTCCAGGTTTTGACGAGCATTAGGCAGCAAGCAGTCTTTGCATTCAGACTAAAACAGTGAGCATGAGCCCTAAAGGGCATAGAGACAAAAAGAATCCTGAAACAAATGAAAATGGAAACACAACATACCAAAACTTATGGGATGTAGCAAAAGCACATCTAAGAGGGAAGTTTACAGCAATAAACATCTATATTAAGGAAAAAAATCTCAAATAAACAACTTACCTACCTTTGTACTTCAAGGAACTAGGAAGAGTAGAACAAACTAAGCCCAAAGTTAGCAGAAGGAAGAAAATAACAATGATCAGAGCAGAAATAAACGGAACAGAGATCAGAAAAACAATAGAAAATATCAATGAAATTAAGATCTGGTTTTTCAAAAAGGTAAACAAAATTGACAAACCATTACTTGGACTTACCAAGAAAAAAAGGAGAGAGAACTCAAACAAATAAAATTATAAATGAAAGACGAAACACTGCAACTGACACCATAGAAACACAAAGGATCATAAGAAACTACTATGAACTATTATGTGCTAACAAATTGGACAACCTAGAAGAAATGGATACATGTCTAGAAACATACCACCTAGCAAGTCTGAATCCTGAAGAAATAAAAATTCTGAGAAGATCAATAACAAGAATGGTTCTAATAAGTCTAGTCCCTTCTACACCTACGCCTGTTTTCCCAACATGGTTCTGAAGACCAAGGGTTTCTGAACACTTTCTCCCCCAGATACCTACCGGAAAAGATACATCGTGGGGCTCTGCTCACCCACTTCTCTCCCATCACTTTGCCTCCAATGTTGGCCAACCATGGCAGGGCAAGAGCTGCCCCCAGTCTCTGAGCAGAGAAACTTGCCCAGCTGGTCTCGAAAGGAATGTTCTACTCCTTGATCAGACCCATGTTCCCTTAATGAGTAGAGAGAGTCTACTCATGGCAGCACACCCAGAACGAAGCTTCTAAACTTTTGAGTAGGGGTCAATTTCTGTGAGTGATACCCACATTTCAGGGAGTTTTCCTCACTCATTCCCTATTTGAAACCTGATGAAATGCAGGTTAAATCTAAGCAAATCAACGATCTAGGTCTTTAAATGGCACATACAATTAAGGCACTACAGAACAAGTAGTACAACATCAAACTGAGAACAAAAGTGGAACTTGATTAATTCAACTGGCACAGTGCCCGGCACACGATACACACTGAATGACACTTTGCAGAATCTGTAGAATCTCATTGCAACAACTTCAGCTCATTATCTCTCTGGTAACTAGCCCTAAGGTTCATTGATTCATTCAGCAAACATTCATTGAGGATCCATCACGGGGTTTGCACAATCTGAGAAAACTATCACATTGATTCTCTGTCTTTTGCTCTTTCTTCTACTCACAAAGATGTGCCCATTCTCTTCACTTATCTTCTACTTGCATCACCCATCGTCATGATTGTCCTCATTTTGCTCTTGTTCTTACTGATTCACGTTCCCATTCAGCATTTAGGCCCTGCATATAAATGAATAGAACCCTAACCTCAGCTTTTAGGCCATCCAGCTGGTTATCCGCCAAAACAACAAATGTGGCTATCTCAAGCTCTTACAATGGCTACCAGTTGCCTGCTGGATAGTCTTAAGCATGGCGCCCTCCAACGTTACTAAACTGATAATCCCAGCTCACACACTCCATGCTCTTTCTCAGACCCACACTTTTGCTCATGCTGTTCTCTCTGCTTGCTTGCCTACCTCCTTCTGCAGCTCAAGCATCCAGTGGCTCCTTTAGGAATCTATCTTGAACACACCTCCATCCCTTCCCACTTCCCCAAGTTGGCTGGCTCTCATCTCTGCTTCTCTAACTCGCTACGTTTTCTTCTATCAACAATTAGCGCACTGCAATTGAAATGACTTCTTCAAGGTTTACCGGTTCACTCCACAAACATTATCAAGGAGCTATTAAGTGCCACATACTTGGCTAGGTGGTAAATACTTAATAGTGAGCAAAATAGATGTGATTCTTGCTTTTATGGCTCTTACATGATTGTGAGGGGAGATCGACAACAAATAAGTAGAAACATACACATACGTTCATACAACTCGGGGAAAATGGCCATGAAAATGATGAAATTCATGCTCTGTTAGAATAAAGGGATAGATAAGATAGAGTTGACCAAAAATCCTTGTCTGAGGTGGTGACAAATACCTGGCACATCACAGGTATTCAATAGATGTTTCCCTAACAGTCAAATTGAATAAGTTATCCCACACTGGAATTATGTTAAGTGTACATGGCAGTTATGATGGTGTAAATAACGTGGGGAATAGAAAGGACAATGGCAAAAGAAGCTATATGAGTGTGCGTGTGGGAGAGAGAGAGAGAGACAGAGGTCCTGAGATACCCTCAGTCTAGGATGTGCTGCATTTGGCCCGTTTCCCTTTCTGGAGGAAATGTGAGATCATTTTGGACCACCAGGGGGCAATGTCTGATCACATGTGACCACAATGCTTTTGAGCCAGGCAATCATTTTGTACAGGAGGCACTTCTGTCTGCTACATCTGTTAAGAAATAGAGGACCTGGACATAAAATGTTATTCATTCCTTTTACATTACTAATAAAACACACAGTCCTCAAAGATGACAAATACGTAATTGGATTAAAATCTATTAAAACGGAAGAAAAAAAGAGGCGTTTCATATTCATAATTCTATAATTATCCTTACCTAATGGAACAAATCTCCACTTCCTAATCATTTATAATTTTCATCACTCAGCTATAGGTCACAGCAGGTAGTAACATCGGCTGAGAAGGAGTTTTCCGGTTTCTACTCAGCATTTATGCTGCTCGAGCACTTCCAACCGGTGCCTCCTTCATATTGAATAATCTTGTTTAGCCTCATCATAACTCATTGAGATAGATGAGAGGCAATTATCATTTTTGCTTGACAGATAAGGAAACACAGAGGAGCGCTCTGTTGGTTGGGGCAGAATTGAAAATGGCCACCCAAGTTTGACCGGCTGCCCAGACTTCACTCAACTCACCACCAGCCAGAATGAACAGGCCCTGGAGCACTGCCATTTCCTGGCAAAAGCCAACGGCCAGGTGCTTTCAAGAGTGTGTTATTTGAGACACCTAGAGATGTTGTTCCTGTCAGAGCTCATCAGGACCCGTATAAAGAGCTTAGAGCCCTTGCTTAGCCCAACAAAAGTTGTTCTCAGAGCCCTTAGCTACATCTTCACTAGGAACCATTAATGAGACAGACCAGATACTGTTCCAGGAAACAAAAAGCCATAAAAGTTGGAAAGAAATAATCCAGGCTTTGCTAGCTGGTTATTCAATCAATGGGCATTCACTAAACAGCACTGCATGAATCACTGTGGGGATAGCTATGTATAAAATGTTGTCCTTACTCTAAAAGAACTTAAATCTAATTAGGAAAGCATGGCATCTATGCATAAAAACATTTGTTAATAACAATATAAAACAGACTCTACTTCTGTGTGGCAGAGTTCAACAGAGATTGTCAGTAAATATTTGTTGATCGCCTACTAAGTTACAAATGTGAGTGAGATGCAAGAGTGTATATAAAAGGCACTGTGCTTGCCTTGCACTCTGGTTGTAAAGAGTATGATTGATTCTGTTCATTAATTTATTCAGTGAAGTTTAATGGATCACCTATAACATATGAAGCGTCATGCTACACAAGCAGGATATGAATAACCCACCATCCCGCCCACAAGGAACTCAGTGTGGTAAGGGAAGTAGACCTGTAAACAAATTGTTTACTGTCAACGTAGTGTGAGCGTAGTAATATATATATTTTTCATTACTTTGAAGATTGAACTATTTAGATAGATAGATAGATAGATAGATAGATAGATAGATAGATAGATAGATAGATTGATAGATGATAGATAGATTAGATAGATAGATAGATAGATAGATAGATAGATAGATAGATAGATGATGGATAGATGATAGATAGATAGATATAGATACATAGATAGATACATAGATAGATAGATAATGCTTAAGATGAGCATGAAAACTAGAAGAAATATCAGAAAGGGGTGGCATTTGAGGAGAGTCTTGAAGGTATTTTCCAAGGAGACTCATTAGTGAAGGGTCTTCCAGGTAGAAGGAACTGAGTGTGCAAAGGCACAGAGTCAGGAAACGGCTTGGTGGTTCATTAACGGGCTGAAGCTCAGAGTAAAAATTGAGCAGTGATGGGAGATGAGAATGATAGACAGGTAGAGACCAGATGGCAAAAGGGAAGGAGATTTCAGCTTTACACAATAAGAAAGCCTTTAAAATATCAAAAGAAGAGACTAGGACAGTTGCATTTGTGTATTAGAAAGATTATTTTAATTGCTGCATGGAAGATGGTTTGGAGAAAAACAAGATTAGAAGCGAGGAAATAACTGAGAGTCTACTTCAGTAGTTGAGACAAAAGCTAATGGGAGGGATGGAATAAAGAATTATTTAGGATGTAGAACCAAGACAACATGGTAGCCCATTGATATTGGGGATAAAGGATGAGAAGTGTCAATAATGATGCATTTCTATTGGGTGTTCTTAATTTCTAATGGGTCATGATTGGATGTCCTCAACCCACACCCTGGCCAGCAGCAATAGGAGAGGAACTGTAAGAAAATGAATGGAAGGAGAGCTCAAATCTAAAGATGTTGAGTTCAAGGTACAGGTGAAACATCTAGTGGAGATGACTCATAAATAGTTGAAAGCTAAGGTAGTCATAGAATACTTCCTGGAAAAAATATGGATTAATTTAGATCTAGAAGAATGGGTAGACTTTGTGGAGGGGAGGTAGAGAAAGGGGGAAAGAGTTGGGAATGGAGGACATTCCAGGTAAAGGAATACTCTTAATGAAGTCAAAGAAGTAGGAACAAGGATGGTATATGAGACCAATCTGAACAAAGCAAAGGGTAAGAAAACAGGTGATGTTCCCCAGACAGAATAAATCCAAGGTCACAGTGAAAGTGGGCTCTGAGGAAGAGTATTCTGGTAATAAGATGCAATATATGATTTAAAAACTAGAAAATCTGGATCAGAGTAGCAAATGGGAGGTTAGTCAATTTTTCAAGGCGTGAAAGATAATGTCATTTTTCTTAACAAAGTAAAATGCAGAACTTTCAAAATTCAGTATCCAGAGTAGTGTTTCCTGGTGAAAAGGAGAGCTTGATATAGTATTTATTACATGCTAGGCACTGTTTTAAGTACATTATATATGTTAATGTATTTAATCTTCCCAGCAATCACATTTAGTGGATATCATTATTATTGTCATTTTACGGATGGGGAAACTGAGACACAGAGGCTAGTCAGCGGCGGAACAGGAGCTGGCTATGCAGCCCCATCTTCAATCACTTCCCTACACCACCTCCCAAGTACTGTAGCTGCTCTGACTCAGCACCTTCCCTTTGAGCCTGTCCATCGCCACCACCACTCTGATTCCAGGGGAGGTCTGCACTGCCCCCTTGCAGTGCTGACACAAGCCAAAACTTTAAAAGTCTTTACTAAATCATAAAGGAGAATAAAGTGGAAACACGGGAAGAGGACTCGGAAAACCAATCTGACTTATGAAACACAAGTCTCTAATCCTTTTATAGCTAGCTTGCCCTGTTCTTCATGATCTCCTCTGAACACTACACTCACTCCAATGCCTGATATCGCTCCACACCTCTTGCCTCAGACCCTCACCTTCTAGCCTGTTCCATGTGGCAAAAGCACCTTTAAAACATGTGATATAAAGCAACTACCTGGACATCCAACTTAGAGAAGATCTTTATTAGCGGAACTCCTTCCTCATTTCCACAGACTTACTGGAGGGCCCACCTGTTCCCCAGGTGATTGACACCACACATGACTTCGTACTACCAGTGAGATTTCCTGGCCAGGACCCCTATGCCCATGACCTTTACCCTGAAGTGTGCTTTCACTCTTCCAAGCACAAGGGCACTTCCTAATACACCACCAAACCTTGTGTCCACATGGCGGGAATAACACACCTGTAAAATGGGAGTATTTCTTGGCAAGGTAACAGGTGTTAGACCAGGGAGGGGGCATTGAGTCTAGAAAGGAAAAGATTGGACTTGACCAAACTTGGGTCAGTGCCTTGCCATAAGAGTTGAAGGTGAACCCAGAAGTTTCAAGTCCAAATGACAGAGAACTAATTGTATTGAGAAAGCCAGGGAAGTTGGTGGGAAAAACTGGTTTGGGGGGTTAAAACAAAGAATTTGTTTTCACTCGAGTTGTCTGTGAGGTGAGGGAGAAAGATCCAAGTCAGATGTCTGACGGGCAGCCGAACACCTACGGCCAGAGGTTGGTGCTAGAGAAATAGACAAGGGTGTCATCAGCATAAAGGTGAGAAGTGGCGAAGAACTGATAAATGCTCCGAATTTTGAGAAAGGGGAAAAAAAAAAAAAAAACCAAGTAGGCAGAATTCATAGCTATAGGGCAAAATGAAGAAAAGAAGAGGAAACAAGAAGATAAATAGAAAAAGAAAATTGCTCAAGGGAAAAGGGAAAAACCAGGGGTACTGCAGCACCACAGGAGACAAGAGAAAGGTTTCTGAAACAAAACGAATTACTTAAAAATTCCCAGGCAGTAAGAGATGCCATACATAAGAGCAGAAGGCAAACAGCAGACTAGGAGAAAACATCTGAGCTACATATGGCAGATGACTTAGTATGAATATGAAAAGAATCTGCTATAGAAAAAGGGCAAAGAATATGAATTGTAATTTCACAGAAATGGAACTGACAATGGCCCGTTTCCATATGAAAAAATACTCATACTCATCAATTATCAAGGAAATGCAAATTAAAACCTATCAGAAATGTTGACAACATCGTGGTGGCCACGAGTCCACCGCAGAGTCAGGCTTTTTCATATATTCAGGTAGAAGTGTGAAGTTCTCCCATCTTTTTGACAATCTTATGGCAGTATTAATAAATTTTAAAATGCACATACCCTTCCACCCAATGACACCTCTTTTGAAAATCTATCACATGGAAATAAAAGCACCAATATACTTAAAGATCCTTGTATTTGATGGTTTGTGGCATCATTTTTTGGTAGTGATGAAGAGGGGACTTAAAAAATTGAATCCAGATACATAAGAAAATAATTGAATAATTATGGCATATTCATGAATAGTATGGCACATTCATACCATGAAATATTGTGCATCCATTAAAAAGAACACATATGTTTTAACCTGAAGGTATGTGCTATATTTTAAAGCAAAATGCAAATTGCAAAGCAATAGTTATTGTATGATCCCCTTTCTGTAAAAAGTAGAGGAGATAAACTCATATTTATGCATATACAGTTAAATGTGTTTGCTAAGCACAGAGAAAGGAGTGTAAGCATACATGTCAAATTGTTAACTTTGGTTACTGGAGCGCGATGGGGTCATAGGGAAGGGAAATCGATTAACGTCTTCTTTATATACATCTGGGTATAGCTTGAGCTGTTACCACATACATATATTTTGTAACTTTTTTTTGTAAAATTCAAATAAATAATTGCAATCAAGAAGAACTGAAAACATCAGAAGCCACATTCTTCTAGAAGAATGAACATGAAGACAAAGCCACTGGGCATGACAATAGGAGAACAAAGTTCTTGGGGAAAACACCTTAGGAGAATGAGGGTCCGTGGGTGAGGCCGACGGCTGGAAGAATCTTGATTTTAGAAATGCCAAAGGAAGTAGTAAAAAAGTAGATTCTTACAGAATGTTAATACTCCCAGGGGGTTGAATATTTAATATGTCTATGCTTCTGTTTGCATAAAGTTTTCCATTTAAAAAATAAACACACAATAATTTTTTTTTTTTTAATTAAAACACTTTCTGGTGTGTTATCCCACTTGGCCCTGTCCTGTCATCTGTATTGCGTTCCCATTTTCCACATAAGGAAACTGAATCTCAGAGAATAAAGCAACGTTTCCAGGACCACACAGCTACTAAGAGCCCCAATGGCCTAGCACTCAGCTCTCCTGAATCAAATCCCTGTATTTTGTTCTGCAAAAGCCTCAAAGAGCAAAGGCTCTTCCTGGACTCCAAGAGAAGCAGGCTGGAATAAGGAGAGCTCTCTCCCGTTGTTGGACAAAGAGTCCATCAGGGAAACCTGCTCTGAATCAAAACCAGACTTACTGTAGGCAGGACGCTGAAGGCGGGAGGCTGAAGGCAAGAAGGCAGCCTGCTGGGGGCTTCTCTTCCTGTCTGTCACAAGCTCCCCATGACCACCAGAAAGTAACTTCACCCCTGTGTCTCAGTTTCCCTCCCTTTGAATAGGATACCCTACCTTCCTCCAAAGAAAACGCGTGCTGAGATCAATTGGGCTTTGTCTACCACGACTTTGAACTTGGTGGGAAATACTGCACAGGTTGCCATGATCCCGCTCCCTTAGAAGTTGCTCCTTGAGAAGTAGTTCAGGAAGATGATTTATAGCGCGGCGGTTCCACCCTCGTTCCCCTCATGGCGAGAATAAGCCTGCTAAGAGTGTCTAAGAGACTAAATATAAATTGAAACCACACCTGCTGAAAGCTGCTGGGCTGCCAGGAGCTGTTAGGAAAGCCTGATATCTTTAGTAGTCACTATTTGTGTAAAAGAATGTGACAAACCTCAGGCAAGGCCAAAGGGGATCCACCCTAACCAAAGAAAACCATGAGTGTGTGTGCGTGTATAGAATACAGCCGCGCAGACAGGAGTCGGAGATCCCAGTTCCATTTGGGGAAACTTAGGTTATCTTTCATTGCTTCAGGAAAACAAATTCTAACAGCCTCAACACAGCTCCTTTGGGGTTAGTGAAGGGCTGGGAATTGGTCAACAGCCATATACGCGTGGTCTGTGGTGAGAGATGACGGGTTTGCGTGCGTTTCCTGTTCACCCAGCAGGATGGTAAGTTGCTGAGCAGAAGACCTGTCTTGTGATTGTCTATTTGGTGTCTGCTCCTCTTCCTGCCCTGCTCACTCCTCGCACATGGTGTCTAATGCAGGGCTGTACACACACAGGCTCACGCGATGCTGACGTTCACTGGCTGGTTATTCACAGCTGAAAGCAACAGTCACTGAATTCTAAAACATGGGATTATAACTAAAATAATACCCAAGCTAGTAGCACACATTTAGATTGCCATAGCCCAAGCTATAACAATCTTGGTGTCCTTTTATCCCTTTTTAAAAATTATAGCAGAATAAACAGATTATCTAATCTTCTATGCCCCTCTATTTATATATATAATCTTGATTTTAGAAATATGAAAGGAGGTGAATAGTAAAAAAATAGATTCTTACAGAATGTTAATACTCCCAGGGAGTCAAATATTTAATATATATACGCTTCTGTTTGCAAAAAATTTTCCTTTTAAAAAATAAACACAATAATTTTTTTTAAGAAGTTAAAACTTTCTGGTGCATTATCCCAGTATATATATATATATATATATATACACACACACACACACACAATCCAGGAGTTGTTTATACACCTAAAAATCAACTCTCTCATCACTTCTTGAGCACAAACCATGTACTACAGTCTAATTATTGTACTACATAATATCTAGTGCATGGGACCTAAAGTTTTGGTTTTTCTTTTGTGTGTGTGCGAGGAAGATTGGCCCTGAGCTAACATCTGTGCCAATCTTCCTCTATTTTATACGTGGGACACCACCACAGCACGGTGGTGATGGTGTAGGTGCACGCCCGGGATCCGAACCTGGGAACCCTGAGTTGCCGAAACAAAGCGTGTGAACTCAATCGCTACGCCATGAGGCCAGCCCCCTGTTTTTCTTTTTTTTTAAAGACATGGTTCCTTCCTTCCAGAAGGCCACAGTAGAGAGAGGGAGACAGGCAGTTCAGACTAATATCTTCCATTTCCACAATCAAAGTTGGGTGAGCATCCACTCTATGTGAGACACTAGGCGAGAGACTACAGGGCATGGAAGTATATGAGCAGGCCTCTGTGGCCAAGGAATGACAGTCCCCTCGAGTGGTTAAATTGAGTTTTCAATGCTTGGGTCACCACCTCTCTCCAAGTTCTATTTTTTACCTATTAAATGTGGAAACCAAGGCAGTAGATGGCATAACTATGAAATGAACAAACATAAAAGGCAATTTTTGCTAATGCCTATCCCCATAATCCTTGACAGGCATCATAAAATAGCGGGGTGGTATAAATAGATAATCCAGGGCCTTGTAAAGTGGAATGGATAAGTTGTGCAGATCTTCTACTTTTCAATGAAGAAACAGGTTTCCTTGGACTCTTTACATGAGGAAATACTGAAAAGAGAGGAAAAAAAGAAAGAAGGAAGGGAGAGAGGGAGGGAAGAGGAAAGGGAGGAAAGAAGGAAGAAGAAGAAAAAGAAACAAACAAAAAGAAATCTTTCTGTTGTTTTGAAAAGTGGATCAATTCTTTAAAAAAATTCTATTGACTCTCAATAGAAATGCAGTCACCAGATCATCCCTCTGCTTGTTTTGGAACTACATTGATTTAGTTCCAGAATCACAAGCTCCTTCCTCACCTTAAAGGAGCGCCCAGGTGTCGAACTTATTATTATTCCTCTTAGCCCCTGAGTTTTTGCCACAGAAGCTTCTTCCTACCCCTAACCATTGCCTCTCAGGTACCTGTGTCATAGAATTAGTGTCAGGTTTCAACTTGGAAACCTGGTTAAATTCAGAGGTTGTATGGGACATCAATCCAGTTTGAAACTTACCCACTTCACAACTAAAAGTAGGGTAAGAAACTAGATCCTTATCTAGGGGGGAAATAGGAAAGGTTGGTAAAAGGGTACAAATTTTCAGCTATAAGATGAATAAAGTCTAAGGGTCTAGTGTAAAACATGCTAACTATAGTTGATGAAAGAGAGAGAAAGAGAGAGAGAGAGAAAGAAAGAGGAAGGAAGGGAGGGAGGGAGGGAGGAAGGAAGGAAGGAAGGAAGGAGGAAGAGAAAGAAAGAGAGAAAGAGAGAGAGAAATGGAGAGAGAGAGGGAGAGAGGGAGGAAGGGAGAGAGGGAGGGAGGGAGGGAGAGAGGAAGGAAGGGAGGGAGGAAGGAAGGAACGGAATAAACTAGATTCCTCGGTGAATGCGGGCCATAGGGACTTCTCTAGTGTCAGAGACAAAGCAGAGGGTGGGGAAACTGGGAACTTCCCTGACACGTTGCTGCCAGTTTGGAGAGGCAGAAGGTGCCCTGGCATTTAGACTTTGAAGAACCATAGCTGGACTAAAGAACAATCTGGAAATGAGCACAGCAGGCACAGCAGGCTCTTCAAATAGCTCCCATTAAAGTGTGGCTGTCATAGGGCAAGGTCCTGGCTCAGGCAGCAGACAGGAGATCAATCAGCACTCAGCTCTGCTCCCAGAAGCCCCGACACTTAGCACGTTCCCCTGTTTAGACGGGCTCAGTTTTCCTACAATTAAAATGCCCACAGATAAAGGAGGAGCAGGAGAAGGAATGGAAAATCAGAAGAACTCAGGTATAGGACTGAGATCCCGGGAGAAAACAGTGCAGACTTCGTAAGATCTGAGTTTATTCCCAATGCTCAAGCCGTGAAAGAGTTCTCCTGAAATATGCAAGAAATCCAGAGGAAAAACTCCAGTAGATGGAAGCACTTTTGTTGCCAAAATCGAATCCCTTAGCTATTCCAACTCATAGAATTCTCACCTTCAGAGAGTTAAGAGCTGGAGATTGGGGCCTGACGCATAGGAAGACAGCAAAGCCTTGACAAAAAGCCAAAGGTCACACTTTAGTCTCTGGTGACAGTCCCACTAATGGTCAGAGAGTCCTAGAATCCTAAAAGTCAATGTTTTTTTATTTCTTTGCAGATATTGATGTCAAATGATTAGAGGTCCTAATGGCAGAAGGGAAGAGATCCCAATGTGTGCCTGGGGGCTGGTAAGTTGTTTCCAAAATAATTTCAGAAGCCAGTTGTCTTCTAGCCGGATCCCTTGTTTCACATAACTTGGCAGGAGGCACAGCTGCAGCCCTGTGCTTCCACTTTCATCCCCTCTGTGTTGTTACTTAATTCCTGTTAATATCAAATCTATCCCTTTAGTCATTTAGGAATCTCATAAGTTTGTTCGTTCACTCTCTCATTTTACAGAAATTTTAGTACAAATCCTTATGCAAGTGTGGAACAAATACCACCTTATATTAATTTCTGTGTATCTCCACAAGAGAATACCACAAGTTCTAATCGTGAGCAGGAAACACAGCCCATATTTGGTCAGTAACTTCAGCAGATGCTAGGACACTGGAGAGAAAATATCCAAGGATGACAGCAGGATGTAAATTTCCTCCCCATGATCTTCCCTCTAGGCATTACGTGATTTCCTCTGCTCCTTATCACATGAGCCCTCCCTTCTTGCATCGTGGAAATTGCTCTTCAAAGTCTCCCCCACAATCTAATATCTCACAGATAGCAGTGAATTAGACATTCTCAAAGGACTTTCAGACATTGGCCCAGAGTAAACCAAAGCTTTTCTGAGGAAGAGAACTGGGCTTCAAGACCCATCCTTGCTCTGCCTTTAACCATACCTCAAACCAGATGACACAAACTCCATGAGTCTTGCCCTCACCCTTGTAATCATCTTGGCAATTTTCCCAGACTGTGGGGCAGAAGTACTCTGTCCAGAGTTGGATATGGTAGCTTTGTTTAAAATACGTTCTGAGCTCCTCTTGAAGTTTCTAGGCAGAGGATGATCAGGCACATGGGGATCCAGGTGATAAAAGAGCTGCTAGTAATGAGGGGCTTTATAACAGACGCTCTGCTACTCGCTTTCTCCCCTTTGTCCCCATTACTAAGAGGATGTTCCAGTCAACTTTCCTGTAACATTCTGTCTCTTCCCAGTAACTCATAGGCCACACAAATCATACAGATGGAAGAGATGGCAATAGTGCATGTGTCTAATATGCTCCTATTCCTGTTCACAGCACTGCAATCTAATTCTTTTTAAGGAAGAAAGCATAGAAGAGAAGGAGAGAAAGAGAAGAGATGGAGACTTTTTTATAAAATGTCCAGAGTAGGAGATACTCTAATCTAAAGATGTATAACCTCTAAGGGTTAGAAAGATCACAAAGAGTAACTCCTCAAAGAACATCTCCCGTGTACCTACATCTCCTCTACTATTTTTCTGCCCAAGGGTCCATATCCTATGTGTGATGACTACTGAAGGAAAGCTCAGCGCCCACAGAAGCTGCCCATTCCATCCATGCTAATACAGGCCAGCATCTCAGAAGGGCACAGCCCTGAGAACTAATCTGAACTATCCTACTACCGTTATAATGCTGTCTTCAGCACGCAGCCTGAGTTCATTTTCTGAAGTACATCTCTTTTCTCCATGTTCTAGGTCAAATACGAGTGACCCTGGTTTGGCCTTAAATGATTGCAGTGTATTCTAGAGTCAACAACTCTGACCTCTGTCTTGATCCTTCTCAACCCAGCTGTGCATGATGCTCTGCTTATGTATCTAATCATAAATCAATCCCTAGTTCCTTAAAGCATTAGTAGCCTCCTCATGGGCTTGTTATGAGAACTGAATTAAGCATAAATATAAAGTGACTAGAGTGGTGCCCAGTACATAGAAAGACCTCTATCAATATTGCTATTATTAACCATTATTATTCATGTGCATTTCTCTTTTTATTCCGCTCACATGAGGTTCTTCTGAGGATGGGGCACATGAGTCTGACAACCAGATCTGGCATTCTAACTGCACTGGCACCTAGAAGATTCTTAGAGAGGACTGGTCCCCCCTCCTCCTTGAGGCATTCCATCTGAAATAGCCCTGCTCTCTCCCACTGGGAAATCACGTTGCACACATGGGTCTCGTTAGCTTCCCATTCTCATCGTGACTACTTTGACATTCCTGTTCTTGTCATTGCTCCTAGAGCTTAATATATACTTTGAATTATTTTCCTTGAAAATAAACAAAAACCATCTTCACATAGGTTTTTATTGGTTCAAGTCTTTCACTAATATTTGCTACTCCTTCAATTTAGTATTGTCTACAAGTAGTGATGTGCTGATTATGTTTCTTTTTTGGGTTAAAAAGGTGCTAATTGGGGTAAATATACATGAAGGCATATGTAGAAACATTTAATTAAAGCACATCAATCAGTGGGCAGTTCATTGACTGTCCACTGAATGCAGAGCACTGTTTTTGGAAAACATGACTGATACCTAACAAATATTGATTGATTCCTACCATACACAAGTTACTGTGGCAGGTTTTCTTATGTGGAAAAATGTTATTTTATGGGAAAAGATGGTTTTTAATTGAAAATAAATATGCATAAAATGCGTAAGGTGCATAAGAACAGATATTTGCTATAAAGAATTATCTCAGATGTCTCTCCTTCAATCACCAGAAATGGTAAATAAGCTGGTATCTGCCATCCTGAGCCCACAGCAGACATCAGTCATTGATCAGGCTCAGCCAAGGTAGAATCTTCCTCAGCACAGCTCCTCAGGCAATCTATATCAAGTTATCTGAATTCATCTAGTCATTCACTTATTCAAGAAATATTTGTTGAGCACCTACTATGTGAGACATTGTAATAAGTGCTGGGCTATAACAGCAAATGATACAGAATATGGTCTCTGTCCTCCCGCAGGTTCGTGTGATGAGGTTGGCATTTAATATAAAAGGTATTTCCATGCCTGACTTGGACTCTCCATGTACTATTACATCTTCCACCTTAGAAGATATGAGATGAGAGAAGGGAAATAGACACAACTATTCTTACTGTTTGTTCATTCGAGCTCTCCAGGACTTGAAATTCAGGGTAAACAGACTAATGAAAGAAGTGTATTCTAGACTACACTCTAGGAAGAAGGTGTATTAGTCAAGATCTCTTTGGCTACAAGTTAAAAGAAAATCCAATGTAAACTTATTTTAAATGGAAAAGAAGTTTATTGCTTCACTGTGTCGAGACTGAGCTATCCCCTGATACCCCATAGTCATATAACCCCCATTATTACCTGACCATTTGGCCACCCAAAATAAAACTACTTTCTCAGCCTCCCTCACACTAAGTTTTAGCCAACAAGATATCAGCAGAAGTGTATTTGGCAGCTTCTAAGAATCTTCCCCAAAAGACAGATGGTACATACACTTCTCCTTCTTCTTTCTTATGCCTTCCTCCTTCCAGCTGCCTGGAAAACAGATGCCATTATCTCAGACCTTAAGGATAAGGGCATATCCTAGAGATAGCAGAGAGATGATCTGGAAGGACCCTGGGTCTCTGAGGACTTCATAGAATGTGGTGACCATACCAGCTCCGACCTGCGTTCCTACAGACTTTTACATGAAAGAGAACCAAGCATCTATCCTGTTTAAATCATTGTTACTTTAGGTCTGCATGACTCACAGCAAAAACCTGACCCTCGTGATATACTCATCTAGTGAGAAGTCCTGAAGTAGGGTGGTCTTCAGGAATGGTATAATCTGGTGGCTCCGGCTCCATTCCCCTGTGATACTCTTGGCCTCTGCTCTCCTCCATGAGAGAGACTCATCTCAGGCTAGTAATGTTGTAGGTACAGTGGTTCTGGACCTCACGTCTGCACATGACAAAAATCTCAAAGGAGAGGGGAAAGTAGCTTCCAGAATTTTTCCCAGAAGAGAGAAAAAGAACATAACAAGAAGTCCCCAACAAACGTCTCCTCTTGTATTTGGGCCCGAATTGAATCCTGAAACAATCATTGGCAAGTGGACAGGAATATCCTTAGACCAAATAGAGCCACCCTTAGAACCGGGGGTGGGGCCAGCTTCCTCTGGGCCGGGCACATGAGCTGTTGGGAGAGCGCTGGGGAGCTGAACAAAACCGAAATTGTGTTAGGAAGGAAGAAAAGTAATATTCTGGCTACTTGCTAGCATAGCAAACCACCCGACACTTGGTGGCCTTACAACAACCTTAATAATAATCTTATTTAGCTTTCAAGTCTGCAATTTGGGCAGGACTCAGCAGGGACAACTCATCTCACTCCACATGGCGTCAGCTGGAGGAGGGGAGCTGCTTGAAGGTTGGGTGGGGGGCTCCTCAGCATCTCTCTTTATCTCTATGTGGTCTCTATATGGTCTCTCCAGCATGGTGTTTTCAGAGTTGCTGAATTTCTTACATAGAAGCTCAGGGCTCTAAAGGCACATGTCTCAAGATAGAGAGAGTCAGGAGAAGGCTGTGTAGACTTTTCTAACTTAGCCTTACTCTATTGCATTCTATTCATGCAGGAAGTCACAAAGGCTCATCCAGGATTGAGGGGAGGAAACATCAATTCCACATCTTGATGGTTCTGTGGCAAGGTTCTGGAAGAATCTATGAGACTGGAATTATTGTTGCCACTCATTTTGGAAAATGTAATCTGCCACACGGTGAACGGGAGGTTGATGGCCACCAATAATATCCACAACCAGGAGATGAGACACATCTACAGACATCCACCTGGTCGCTGTGCAAAGTGATAGGTGCTTTAAGACACAGGGTTCGAGAGCTCCAGCAGTTCAAAAACACAAGAGGTTATACTTCTGACAGCAGGGGTGTGCCAGGAAGACAGCATTGGTGGTAGGCATTGAAGAACGGGTAGGGTACATATACAGAGAAATGTGGATAAGGGGATTCCAGGTAAGTAAATCCTGAGACACAAGAAAGTGCATAGAGAAGGGAATTCCAGAGTAAGGGACCAGGTAAGTCATGCAGAGGAGCAGGAACCTAAGCAACCAATCATTAGTGTCTTCTACTTATTAAAGATTTATAATCATAATTTTCCTAGGGCTCCTCTTTAAAAACTGTTGGAAACATAACATAAATAAGTAACCCGAATGACAGGTAGGCAGGCAGCACATAGACGGATGAGAGGAAGAGAGACAAGGGGAGCACACACATAGCAGGTGCCCTCTGTTGGAAGCTGCCAGCTCACCGGGTTGACCCAAATGGCTGACCACACCGACCGCCGTGGCAGAGGGGCACTCATGCCGACTTCTTGTAATGAAGGGATTGATTTTAAACCACCAGGTGCTCTCAGCCTGTTTCACACAGAAAACGACCATATTTTTCCGCCATCTAGATGAAGAGGTTTGAGGCCAGAGGTGGCCTGCCCTCGTCTAGGGGCTCTGGTCATGCTAAGGGCTAAGATGATCAATATCCCGCCACACCTGGGACCTGGTTTAGAGTTAGAAGTTGGCCTTGGAGAGCATGACTCTCTCTACAGCAGTGAGTCCCAGCCTGGGCTGCACAGGCTGGGACCCCCTGGAGACTTACAAAATTACCAACTGAGATTCTGATTTAATTGACCTGGGGTGCCACCTGGACATGGGGATTTTTTAATCCCCTAAAATGAACTCCCAGAATTGACTCTTAGAGAACGAAATCTTGAAGCCTTAGTAGCTCAGAGCTCGTCCTCACCAGTGGAGTTTCTACTTTGTAACAGCATTTAATAACTTTTCTACAGGTGAATCAGGAAGAACTCTGTGTTGGGAGGAAAAAAGCTGCCTCTTACATCTGTATTATGCTAGACTTCCAACTACGTAGAAGTGACTGGAAGGTTTTTGTTTTAATTTCCAGTTGAGATGTGTGAGACTCCCAGGGGAAAACTCTTTCTCGTCTGGCATTCCTGTTGGGAAAAGACATCTTTGTTATCAGACATTGAGGAATTTGAGCATGAATAACCCAGGCTGGGAGTTTGTGCATCAAATCCACTTTTCTCCAGATTGATATCTGCCTGTGACAAAGCAGCAGAAATATACTCACCTTTGATATATGATTTTCATCAAGTCCATCGTACACTTTCCGATTGTTAATTGAGGAGTTGGGAATTAATTAATAATTAATTAATTTTATTATTAATTAATTAATTATTTTAGTAGCAGAAGCACATGGGAACATTCCTACCATGGATTATACTCTTGTTCATCTGTACAATCATATTAAGAATTAAGAAATGCTTCCTAGGGCCACATCAGCCACCAATCAATCATGACTTTTCCACAGTTGCCTCAGGGATGTAAAGTCAGCACTGAGGGAATCGGGGATAAGGTCTCAGAGCCGTGGGTCATAACTTCTACATGGGTGATTTGGAGACTTATAGAAACAGAGACTGTAAGAGCATGAGCCTAATTTTCAGCTCAGGGATGAGGCAAGAATCAAGACGTACATTTAGTAAACAGAGACCGCCATGAGCCTCGAGCCTGGCTGGACCTAGGTCCTAAACGGATGTGTACAATTCTTGACTCACCTGGGCTAGGTATAAGCACGCACCTTGTCCTACAGACTGTCAGCTCTGTGTCCTGTGGCAACAGGCACTGTGGAGAATCCGACTCAAACGTCGCCCCATGGTGCCCCTCTCATGCAGACATTGATTCTGATATCTGGCCCCCAGCTTTGCCTTCCCCATCACAGATGGGAATTGGACTCCGTGGACACTTCCGTTTGGAAACTCCTTTCCCTTCCAGGCAGCCATCCTGTCTCCTCCCTCACCTTGGGGTTGCCAGCATCTAGAAAGTGCTGCTCCTCGTGGCGGTTGCTGTGCCTCTCCTCTGCTCTACCGCCTGTCCTGGGTCCATGCCTGTGGCCATGCCCCCCAAGTGGGTTCTATTCTATCCCTCACCCGAACTCCAGTTCTTTCATCTGGTGTTTTCTTGCTACATTGTCATGATTGTCTTCCCGGCTCTCTTTTGTTTCAAATAATCCTATACCTGAGTTACATGAGCTACAAAATCTTCGGAGCTGTTCATTCTCTGCAGTGCCTCCCAAGGCCGCTTCCCAGGGAGGAGGCTGTGAACCTCGTTGTGGCAGCCAGACACTCAGACACTGGGGTTAACAGAAAGCAGCTCACCGATGCAGAGCAGGCACACAATGAACTAAATAGACATGGAGCCACGCCAGGGTGATAGGTTGAAAACGAAAAGCTTCCTGGGTGGCGAAAATGGACCAATAACTGAATCACATCCCCCCCTGACTGCACATCCTGCACCAAATCCGCACAGCTCACTTCATTATTCAAAGCCACCGTGAACACCTGACTGTAGTCACACCTGCAAGCCTCCCACCTTCCCCCTGCTCCTCAGCCTTGCTGCAGAACATCAGATTCAAACTTCACGCAATGGCTGGATTACTGAGGAGGCCTGGCAGAGTGGGAGAATTGCCCACAACCAATGAGTCCATGATTGTTTGTTGTTTTCTATAAAAGGAGATTAACAAAACAGAAAATTCAAAAAGCAATCCATTTTGGCTCCAATATTAAGCCTCTCTAAAGGGCAACACGCCACGGGGCAAAGAGTATGGCCTTCCAAGGCCTAAGACCAGGAATCAAACGCTGGCCCTAAAGTGTGAGCTTATCACAGAAGCCCTCGGCGCCTCTGCTCGCTGCTCTGTAGAGTGAAGGAATTCAAACAACGCCCAGTGGGGAAGTTAATGGTCAGTTGGGTGTTGGGATATGGAGAAAATAACTTGGGCCTCGGAGTCAAGCAGGCTTGCGTTCGAGAGCTGGGACTCCCAGTGACTCCAGACTGGCAATCTTTCTCTAACTGACACAATCTCCTTCAAAACCAGCCTTAGCCTACCACGGATGCTCCACATGAGTGTCTCTTAAAATATGCCCCACAGCTCTGGCTAACCAGCCTATCAGCAAACGCGAGGCAGAGTGGGGAGCTAAGGGCTCCCACCGGGGTGCGGCCTCACTGGCTGAGCAGAGTTGGTGCCACGCCTGTGAAAAGAGTGTCTCATCGCTCACGTGAGCTGAAGACAACTTCAGAGCTAGTGCAAACACACCGGCCTCTGGCCAGAATCCACAAGCGCGGACAGCACCTTGCTTCTCCTCTTGCGTTCCAGGGAGCCGGGCCATGTATGACTCAGATCCCCTCCACTCCACCGGAAGGTTCCAGTTTTCCCAGATGAATCTCAGCCAGCTGGGCACTGTCGGCATTCTAGTCTGTGAACAGCAGTGTGTCTCTCTGCTTCTATCACCTCAAGTTCAAAAAGGATCATGTCATTCGAGGTGGTGAGGTGGGCTGCTGGCTGTGAGTGGAGATACCAGCTCTGGAGTGACGCTGCAAGGCTCAGGGGGAAATGGGGCCTTCTGCAGTCCATTACCTGGATGGTAAACTGCTGATAACGCATTTGAAGTCAGAATCCTGGGTTCAGGTCCCGGTTCAGCCATTCACTAGATATATGTTGGGCAAGTCATTGAAACTCTCCACTCCAGTTTCTTCATCGGCGAGATGTGGTTTTATCATTATTAAGTTTTGCCACTAACTCATAGTTAAGAAAACAGCAAGTAGAGCATTTTGGTTCCAATATTAAGCTAATCTAAGGCCAACACGCTATAGAGCAAAGGCATATGTGCTTTTGACTCACAGGATAAGGACAAGGCTCTTTACCACTCTGAGCATCTGTTTCCTCCTCTTTAAATGGGTCATGGCAGGTCAAAGGGTGCTGAGTCAGGCAGACCTGGAGTCACAGCTGGCATTGCACTTAGTGGTATGGCCGTGGGCAAGTCACTCGGCCTCATGAGCCTCAGTTTCCTTCACTGTTCAGTGGGACTAATATTATCTATTTTTGCATGTAACTGCAGTTTTAAATGGAATAATGAAGGCATATAAAGAATCTTCTAGAGAGATGCCTAGAATATGAGGCATTTAATAAAAAGAATAAAATGGAAACTATTATTATCATTATATGTGAATATGCCTTGAAATTGTGTGAAAGCTTATAAACATATCAGTTATTATTAATTTTTATTCTTTCCCCACAATGCCTAAGGACACAAACACAGTGGAGTGCCTAAAATTATTACCTTAGAAAAGTAGATAAATTGAGCTGTAGTCAGAACACAATAATTCAAATAAGCATATTTGGATAGCCAAGAGCTCAGGCTAGGAGTCAGGCTGCTTCAGCTGAGTTCCAGCTGTGTGACCTCCGACAAGTCCATTAATCTCCCTGTGCTTCAGTTTTGTCATCTCTAAAATGGGTTGATAATTGTAGCTATCTTATATGGTCATGTGAGGATTAAATAACTTTAATAAACTGAAGCATGAGAAGTCCTTGGAAAGTGTCCAACTCACAGTGAACGTTCAGTAGATGTTGGCTATTTTATTGCTGTGTGCCAACGGCTACGCTAACAGTTTGGTAAATCAGAGATCACTCTGCCAGGCTAACTCTTCCCCTGAAGGACTCAAAATCTAAGGAGAAAATAGACCCTATATAACCAGCCTTCAGGCTATCCCAAATGGTGCCTTGTGCAATTTTGAAAAAGCTGCTCTTTTTGTAAGACACTTTACTGTCATCTGCCAGAAATTTTTCAAAATAAGTATGCAATAATTATTAATGTCAATGATGGCACCCCAGGCTTGTGCAGTACACAGCCCTATCAACAGTATACAGGGACCCAGTGTAACTGGATATAAAGAATGTGTGTGCGTGTGTGTGTGCGTGTGCACACACATTTTATTAGTACTAGAATAAAGTACCAAGTGAAAGAGGAAGGGCTGGGAGAGAGGGAAGAAAGACTTTGTGGAGCAAGTGATATTTAAATTGGGCCTTGAGTGATGAGTAGAAATTTGCCAGGTGGAATTGAGGGCTAGAAGGGGAGAACAAAAAGGGAAATCCAAGCAGAGGAAATAAAATACACAAAGTTCAGAAGCATAAGCACATTCATAGACCAGGGAGAGGAGTATGATACATAAGCAGAGGAGGGTGATGGGTGGACCCAGTAAGGGAGGTGCTAAGAAATTTGTAATTAGGTCATTATCTCTCAAAATGTGGGTGCCTCTCACAAGAGAATCACCTGAAGTATGTGTTGAAATGCAGGTTTCTGGGCCTCACCCTGGAACTCCTGAAGCAGGCTCTCTGGAGGTAAATCCTGGGAATCTGCATTTTTAATAAGCACTTCATACAATATTTACATTCAATAACGTTTGAGAACCACTAGTGCGGGTAGCAGGGAGCCATGCCAAGCTCTGAAATGGAGGAAGACCCCAGAATAAACTAGTTTAACCTGGCCCTTCCCTCCCAGTGGATGGAAAGGAAACTACACCACAGGAAGTGACACAGTGGACTTAGTGAGTCCTTCTGGGCCTCACAGGGAAAATGTATGGACCCCAGGAGCCCAAGAGGTAGAAGGAATGGGCCAAGTTCAGGAGAGAGGAAAGAAAAAGGAAACTGGAAACTACATACCTGTTCATCAAAGGCAGAAGGGCTAAGTCAACTATTGTGTGTGCCCCGCACCAAGGCATACACACAGCAGTTAACAAGAGCAGTGTAGATATGAAAGATCTCCAGGAAAAGCTGTTGACTGAAAAAAGCAAGTGACCGAACAAAACACGTGGTATGATCTTTTTTTTGTAAAGCAAACACACATACATACTCACAAAGCAATGTCCCATAACTCTCCATGTGCATATCCGTGTACGTAAATACACAGAGAATTATTCTCGGCTGGATCCTCAATGCACTGATAATAACAGTGACCACTGGGAATGGGTTAGGCTTGGGAAGATGGGTCAAGGAAAACTCAGACTCATCACATTATTCCATTTTTATAAGGAGAATATGTTCATGTATTACTCTCTAAGTAAAAATTAATTTTAAAAAGAGATTCCAGATTAAAACCGAGCTGGTTTGGAAGACAAACTTGTCCCTCCTCCCAATTTTGCTCCCAAAGCAACATTGACCAAGCACCCCCACGTGTGTCTACCCCAAATCAAGTCAGAGGTGGAGACCAGACAGGACCAGCCCAAGACCTTCTGCCTCCCAATAAACCTGGGCGGGCTGAAGCTACTAATCTAAATACACACCAGAAATAGAAGATTCTTGAGAGACCACCTCATTCCACGGAGGATTGCCGTCGTAACAAGCGTGAAATAGTCCTTATTTACTAAGGTTCAGTCGTTGCTGGGCAACCTGGCAGGAAGGATTTTCATTGCAGCAAAAGCTTTATGGCTTTGAAAAAAGGAGTGTGTGGCTACTCCACCGAGGTAATAAAGAACGAAAAGCCCAGGGGTGCCTTTTTTTCCTCATATGTTTTAAGTTCTCTCCCTAGTATCGTGGAACTGGAAGGATATTCTGGAGGAATCATTCATGGAGAAGGAGGTCTTCCATTGGGATTTGCACCAGGGGATATAGCAGCATAAATAGAAAGGTAACACTTAATTTTCTGTGCACAGCCATCGTTAATTCATGCGACGCTCCTTACAAACGCCCGTCGTCGACCGGGGAAAATCTGTTGAAGTCACATACAAGAACCTGCCTAGAAGCCAAACCTTGTTGTTAAATTGAATTAAGTGTTTTATGTGTCACTTTTTGAAAAATAAACTGCATGACACATTTACCAGACGAGAAACTGCAGAAATACTTAAGGTTTTGCCCTTCTGCAATGGAGACTAGTACACAACTTGATTCTATAGCAGTAGGTTTTCCATCGAGGGATTACAGAATGGAATATTTAAGGTAACTATAGGGTTACTATAAAATGGAGCAACTAATGCTGTCTGGCCAGTTTTTCTGTGATACTCAAGGCAGAGTGGTTATGCCCAATAAGCTCCTAGAGGTGACTCATGACTTTGCAGATTCTGCTCTCTGTGGTGACTCAGCATGCCACTCATTGCTCACAGAATTGCCAGCATTGCCGTTTCCTTCTCTTTCTCCTCTGCACATTACTTACAACAGAACAGAACAAAATAAACCTTTAAACCAGAAGGTATTTTGTGTTTTCTATTTTAGGTGACCTTAGTCCATAGTTACCATGGGTTTTATAAATAAATATCGCATCTCAATACCCATGAAATACAATACGATACGTGCAAACACGCAAACACATTTCATGCAAACACATTTTACCAAATGGTACACTAGTAACCAAAAAAGGCAACAACAGAAATTTAGAAATTCAGAGTTTGGCTTCAGATGCAGAGAGTTGAGTTCTTTAAAAGCAAGATCCACTTAGCTGATAAAATTGTGGATTTACACTCAGAAAAAGTTTTTTTTTTTTTTTTTTTGTGAAGAGGATCAGCCCTGAGCTAACATCCATGCCAATCCTTCTCTTTTTGCTGAGGAAGACTGGCCCTGGGCTAACATCTGTGCCTATCTTCCTCCACTTTATATGGGATGCTGCCACAGCGTGGCCTGACAAGCGGTGCATGGGTGAGCGCCCGGGATCCGAACCTGGGTCGCCAGCAGCGGAGCACACGCACTTAACCACTACGCCACCGGGCCGGCCCCCAGAAAAAGTTTTGAACCAGCAGTTAAATAATATCTGAAGAAATTTTGGGTAAATTTAAGCCACTGGATACAAACATGTTTGCAAACAGGACTCTTGAGTGGTAAGGTGGGCATCTCTGTTCAAGGGTCCATGGAAGTTGTTATCTTTTCAAAAGGCAGTTCTTCAGTAAATTAGCGATAAGGACAGAGTGGGGTTAGAGAGATAGGAAACATAGAGATATCCTCTATTCTTTTATTTTGAAGGTCTTTCCTCTAGGGAATATGTTGATAAACAATATTTATTAATTTGTGTAAAAACTATCACTGAGCATCTACACTATAAGTACTGAAGATACAGCTGTATATTAACTACAACTCCTACCTTCAAATATTTCATGGTCTAGTGAGACAAAAAGAGATCAGTAAACAGTTGAGTGCTAAGGTAGGAGGAAGCACTGCTTCCTACAACAGGGTTCTCAGTGGAGAGAACCCTACATCGATCTTTGAGGATCTGGGAAAACATCTCAGAGGAAATGTCTCCTGGATTTTCCCTCATGTTTGTTGCCACATGGTTTCAAGATGGCTGCCCCAGCTCCACGCATTACACCAAGGAACAATGGGGAAGAACTGAGCCGACTACATCAGTCCCATTTTCATCAGGTAAAACAAAAAATCTTTCTCAGAAGATCCCTCCAACAAATTTATTGTTATGATTCATAGACCATAACAAGATCACATGACTGCCATTAGCCACTAGGGAAACTGGGAACAACATGAACATTATATAATTCAGTCTCTCTGGTGAGAGGTGGTAAAGGGAGGAGGTGATTTTAAGCAACCATCAACAATGTCTGCCACAGACAACTAGGTACTGGTCAGGAAAAAAGCATGCTTGGGTATCCAGGCAAAGAAAGTAAGGTGTGCAAAGGTGTGAAAATTGCAGAGAGCGTCTGGGAAATAAAAGTATTTCAAGGTAGTTAAATGTAAGGTACAAGTAGAAGGTCGGGGCGGGGGCTGGATAATCTAGACTCTGTCTTGAGAACAATGGAGAGATATTGAAGAGTTTTAAATCAGGAAATCTATAATTAGCTTTTTGATTTTTTAAGTATATTATTTAGTAAGTGTTTATTCCAAAATTCAAACTGGCTTAAACAAGAACATAAATGTATTGGTTTATGTAAAAGTCCAGAGTTAGAACAGAATTAGGCACAGTTCCTTCATGGGTCAACTCAATTTCTGTGTGATCCTCTTGGTTCTTCCATATTCCACACTCGCTTCGTCTCAGGCTGGCTTCCTTCGCGGATCAAGGTGGCTGCCAGGAGCACCCACAGCCACTTGCATGCTCACCCAAACGTGGGAGAAAGAAGCAACTATCGATTTCTGTAGTCAGATGTGAGTTTTGTTCTGATTAGATCAACCTAAACCAGTGCTTATGGCCATAGTAACAGCCATGAACTAAGTATAGCTTCACCCAGAACCATTCATTGTGGCAAGGGGATAAAGAACTGCTGACTGACCTACAATAGAGTCCAACCTTGGAGCATATCCAAACCATATAACTATTAGACAGTGAGGTAGTTGCCCGAAGAAGTAGATCCCTAAAGAAAAATCCAGGGAAAGCAAAATGAGAAGCAGACAGACCAATTTGATGTTATAACGTAGGAGACACTGTTGATGTCTGATCCAACATCTCTTCCATCTTTGTCACTAATATAACTCTACTTTGCTCAGGAATTGAGTGACCTTTTGCTTCATGGGCCCCTCCCCAGTTCTTTTTGCAATGACTGGTTTTGGCGTGAACACGTGATCCAGCCCTGCCAATGGGAACGGAGAGAGAATCTGCTTCAGGTCTTTTTCTTGCCAATACAATGATATTTACTGAAGAAAACACTTCTGTTCTTCTTTTCGTATTGTCTTGTCTGCACCTGCAGCTGCTGCAGCCATCTTGCAGCCACGAGAAGAGACAGCACTGACATGCTGAGGACGGCAGAGCAAAAGCCTGGGAAGCACCTTTGGTGACATCATTATGTAACTAAACCAATCCTGGGACTTCTCTGGCTTTAGACTTCCTTCTAGGTAAGATAACAACTCTCTTACCGTTTATGCCACTTTCGTTGGGTAATCTTTACTTGCAGCTCGAAGCATTTTAACTGGAAAAGTGTGTTTGCTCCATTTGCTCTTTTTCTCCTTCTTCCTATTCTCCCCTCCCCCTCCCCCTCCCCCTCCTCCCCCTCCCCCTCCTCCCCCCCCTCCTCCTCCCCCTCCTCCCCCTCCTCCTCCTCCTCCTCCTCCTCCTCCATTCAGAGCCTGGATAGCTTAATTTCTCAAACTCTATTAAGGAAAACAGATCAAAGCTCTTAAGTTCAAAACATTTGGAGAAGTTTGGGGGAATCTCTTTTGGTTTATCCATGCCAAATCACAACACGAGAAGCTACTACGATCCCTCATATGCTGTGGCTATTTAACAAATAACATAGACAGATAGCCAACCAGAAAATATTTACTAGGCACTTTCTTATGTCCAAGACAAAACAGGGAACACATAAAAGAATAAATCCAGAATCTATTATTATCCAAGCAGGGTAAAGTTGGTTGGGTAATTCTTATAGACGTTTTCAATTTAACATCTTTGGCTGTTGTAGTAGCCTCTTACAGTTCTACCTGAATCTTCTTCAGATGATTTCTAACACATAGGTTGCCATGGTTTTTACCAGATGACGACAGCTTGATGAGCCAGGATTGAGAAGCAGTAGCCTATCAAGTGGCCTGGTGCAGAGCTCTGTCCCAAAGAGGCACATTTATAGAATTAGGACTGGTCAACCCAAAGAGTTCCTCTATATTGGTAAGTTTTAATGCAACCCACACAAAGGGAGTCAGCAGACCATAGAGTGGTAAAGTTCTAGAAGGAAAAGGAATGATGTAAAATTTTTTACTGTTGTAGAAGAACCTGTTCATATATTTTTTTTCCTCAAATGAGTCATGATTCCATTGGATTATACTCCATTGGAGTCACTAAAATGAGCGGTGTATACGTTTTATTTTCGTGTCAGTATTGGTCAAATACTACTAATTAAATCCTTGAAAACTATTTAAAATTATGATGAAAAATATTAGATGTTTATTTCAAAATATTCGAAATTCAGTTAGGAGGCATGCAAGCATAATCTTGAAGACTGGTGAGCAAATTGAAAAACTATGACCCAAGAGACATAAAGGGACTTGCCTGCAATATAGAGAAGCTGATAAGCAGAACATCCATCAACAGCACACTAACAATACTAGTCAAGGTGACCTTTATTCAGTGCAAGAATATTCAGTTATTTGCTAAATAACATTTAGCAAATTTTCGAGAGATAAAGAAAGGCAGTAAGGCATCAGGAACTTCCGAGGCATACGGTCCTGTCCCTGCAGAATTTCAAGGCATCCATCAGCTTACATCCTTCACGGCCTGTTTCTCTGTGAAAGATTGTCCTCGTTAAAGGTTTTCAAGACTTCAGTTATTCTCCTGTCACCTTAATAAGCTTTCCCTCTGTGCTGCCACCAGGATGATGATTTACTTAATATTGTCTCAAGAATCAACTCATTTTTTAAATTTTAGATTTACACAAAGAAATTATGTCCCAAAAATAACAGATCTGGTGTATTGTATCATACTTTCTCTAATACACATTAAAATAATAAAACTTTAAAGATAAAAAAGTCCTCCATGGTGCCAATTAAACTCATTCTGTGGGCCCACTGGTGAAACTATCAGAAAGCATCATTCTGACTGAACCTGCCAGTAGGCTAAGCCTTTGATCTTCCAAAAACTGGTGGGCATAACTATTTTATTACTTAGACAGGAGCTGGGGCCATTTCACCAACCTGAAGGCTTTAAGTCTGTCTCCAGGCTCAGAGAATGAGCCTGGCTAAAGGAAATGTCTAACAGTGACGAAGATGGTTATTTTTTTCCCTCTCAACAAAGAGATAAAACCATACTGTTCACTAGTTTTGCATAATGTGTTTCATTTGCCACTGTGCCTGGGCAAATAATCTGTTATGAAACAGTTGGACCTCTTATAACCAAAGTCAGCTGCACTTCAATGACATCGGAATAAAAAGTGGAAAAAGCTCCCAAACATGTCTTCAGCAATACTTGAGTTTAAGTCAATCAACCGAGTCAATATTTGACTCAATCAATTAAGAAAGAAAAAAATTTGCAGGGAGCCAGAAGTTTGGTGGTGGCGTTAGGCTTTTACAACTTAAAAACAGGGGTGGAAAAGAGAGAGAGAGAAGAAAAATAGTAAAGAAATGGGAAACGGGAGATATGCTAGATTTTATGACACTATGGAAAACTATTAGCAATTATTGTGTCTAGATACTTATTTATGTGGGTATTTCCTTTCCATTTGCTACTACGTCCCCTAAATATCTTGCCAAAATATTTTAGACAGTTTATTAAATATGTATACATATATATCAATAAGATACAAATAAATGAGTAAATACGTCTTGGAAATGGGGAAGTAAGGGTAGTGAAAATAAAAGGAAGGCAGAATTTAATTCAATATACTTAATATATCTGATTAGACTCTGTACACTTGCTAGAAGTAGGCTACGAATCTGGCTTCAGCGATCTAGAAAGCCAGTTGCTCCGGACCAGGTAGCAAATAGCTATCCCACTAACACCAGCAGATCTTCAATGAAACTCGAGCAAAGAGAGGATGAAGATCCTACCCAGTTTCTTTAGCAACACTTGAGTTTTGAACCAATCATTGTAAGAAGTAAAATAATCTACACGGGACAGGAAGTTTGGCAGTGGTTTCAGGCTTCAACTTAAGGCATTTAGATTTGGTTGTGTGTGTGTGTGTATGCATGCACGTGTGTGCACGTGTCTGTGTTATGCTATTGTTTTAATGTAGCAGTCCCTCGACTAAAAGTAATTCATCCCCTCACAGATTTGCACAGGTGGCTTCAACAATGACCTTCCTTTTTCTATTTTCTTCAGAAATAAGTGGACTTCCTGGCTCTGCTTCCCTCTCTACATCCAGGAGACTGTGAGCTCTCTCTGGGAAGGCAAGTGAGTCCACTGGGCCAGATTAACATCATTTTAATGGATCAACCGGTGACAAGTGCTAGACACACTAACTAGGTGGCAGACTGCCCTGCCCAGTCGCCAGAGAGGATTTTAGGCTTCATGCACACCCAGCCCCCTTTGGCTCGCTGCATCTTTCAGCGCCAGATCTTCTGGGATTCCAGTCAGCAGGCTCCTGTGTCTCATTCTACCTCTGAAACCCCCAACTGCTGAGCCGTGATGATTTTTCCACACCTCGCCCTGGGGTGTGTTAGCACAAAATGCCAAAGTATTTTAAATCTTTTGAACTCATTAAAATAGATGTGCAACTGGGATCTGCTCACTCTGCTCTCCAGGATCCACCACTCTGGCTCCCCTTACCCACTGTCCCCCGAAACTCACACCCCCAATAGATCCCGTTAATAAAGACAGGCGAGCTGTCTCTGGTGGTCTGGAAACAATACAGTCATATTTAATTCCCATTGGCGCCTGGTTTTATCTTCAGTAGAGCCATAGCCCGTGCTGCCTCCCACATTAGCATCCCTCGGAGGCCATAAAAGACTTGACTAGAGGCCAAAGTCACGCTTTCCCACAGGGGCCAAAATTGCCATATTTCTCAGACAGCTGTATATTTTTATCCAGAACTGATTTGAAATGCTCCAAAAAAGAAATTTTTAAAAGTATGATCAGAAAAGTAGAAGCGAAAACAGCTAAATGTCCTTTACATGGTAACTTAGTACTTTTGGGGAAAGAGATACATTTGGTGGGAAAAAACATCTCCGGGCCTCAGCAGACAGCAGCACAAAAGGAATACATTTTTATTATCAGAGATGTTAGACAACAACGGGTGAAACCCTTTTAGGCAAGCTTTTGACAAAGAAGTGCATCCCGTGGGTCAACCGCAAGGTTTGAGCGCCTGCCAAGGGCTGCTCGTGATTAGACAAGGAAAACAGCATCAGGCTTAAGGCCTTGAGTTTTGGAATCAAGTAGATTTGAAGATCATTTTCTAGGTCTTATTGTGGGTTGTTAACCTGGCTCTCCCACAAACTAACTGCATGACTTGGGGCGAATAACTTAATAACTTAAACCTCAGTCTCTTCCTCTGTAAAATGGGGCTAATTGTATCTCTTCCATAGGGCTGCAGTGAGTTTAATGACAACTTAATATTGTGTGTAGAATAGAGTAGAGCACTGAGCATTTATAAGTGCCTATTATGGGATGGATGGTTGCATAAGAAAAGGTCACTGCCCTCAAAGAGCACACAATCTAGTGAAGAAGGAAAGTGCAGGCATCTAATTATAATATAATGCAATACCTGCCCCCATGGAGGTTGACGGACTGCTCCCGCAGCACAGAACAAGGGCCCTTTTCCTGGTGGAGCCAGGACGCAGATGTTGGCGGTCGGATCCCAGGGCCTCCCCTGTTCATCATCACGCCCTACAAGAGAGGCCCTTGAGCAAGGAAGTGGCAAGATGAGCAGTCTGGCTCCCAACCCTGCATTCGATGTGAGAAGATTCCAAATACAGTGGCCACTTTCTGTGACCTCGTTGGGCTCACCGAAACCAGACATGCCTTTGCCCTTTTCAAAATCTGGAAGAAGACCATCACAAAATAGATCCTTCCTCAAAGGACCTTGGCCACTTCATTTATTTTCTTGAGGACTTTGGAGTCCACCCCATATCACCCAGTCATTCAGCTGCACAGAAAGTGTTCCATCAGAATCTTCCCATAAGGATAGAAATGTCAAAATCAATTTCCTGGAAAAGAAACAAAAATGGCGTTTTTTCCTAAAATTGTCTTGATAGCAAAATTTATGAGAGTAGAAAGATGTCCTGAGGGATCACATGGAAGGCTCATTTGAAGGGTCATTTTCATCTGGACCAGGCAGAGCCCTGGAGAAGAAATTCCACTGGGACCCAGAGGACAGACTATATGTCAGAGTTTTTCCTCATTTCTACCAGCGAAGATTCTTTTGCAAAGGGCTGGTTGTAGCTCAAGGCTAGTGGGTTGGCAAGGTCTGAACAAGTTGGAGTCACAGACAGGCTGGCATGACATTGCAGACGGCGCGGCAATGGGTAAGGTACGTCCAGGTGCCAAAGATATTTGGAGAGGCCTGGAGCCCTGTTAAGCTGTCTGGAGCTTCAATCTACAAGGAGTGCTAAAATCTTACTGGAATATATCTGAAAGCATGGCCCATTGTAACTTAGATCACCACCCAAGACTCGTCACAGAATGTTCAACGTGTAAACCGGTCCCTTTGCCACAAAAGGAGACGAGGTTCTGAAGTAAAAATTAGAAACAGTTCTCCCCCATGCTGTCCCTGCCCCACTAAATACGTGTTGAACAGAATCTAAAGATTGTCAGCCTGAAGAGATGCCAAATTTCTATCCTGCCCCTGGTCCCCTTACCCGATCCAGTTGGTCCAGAAGCATAGACGACTGTCACTGAGTTCAAGCAGACCCTCAGGTCTGATACACAGAAGCGATCCCAGCAGCGGGCAGAGCCCCCCACGCGAGACCAGGGCCCACTACAGCCCAAGCCCTGGCAGCCGGGCCGGTTGCCTGTGGAAGGGCGGTCAGGGCTCAGGTTTAGGGACATCTGCAAGGACACAGTAAGGCAAGTCCCAGTCAGAAGCAGTGATGGCAGTGGCAGCTCCAGAATTTCCATTCAGGATGGGCTCACAGGCAGTAATTTGGTTGGAAGGGGACTAGAAAAGCTGACTGTGTATAGCACTTGACGTAGGATTTAGGAAACGTCAATTATGCATATCAAACACTGTAGGTGTGTATTGAGATTTGGAAGGAAATCTAAAGCCTCCAAAACACACACCGTCAGCCACCCCTGACACTGCAGAATCCAGAAGTTTCCTGGATTCAGAATTCCCTAAGGCCACTGCTCTAAGGTCCCAAGCAGAATGGTGGATTTAGAAACCAAGACACACAGTGAGGGACAGGCTCAGGCTGCAAAAGTCAGCTGCAGATGTCTGTCCAGCAGACAGGAGGCAGGGGACAGGGAGGGCTTGTCGAGACCCCCACACCGTGCGGCAGCCCAGCGGTCAGCAGAGGGACACGCATCCTTGGGGAGCAGAACGGCGAGGATGTCTGGATGTGAAGGCCTGACGCTGCTGGGAGGGAGCGAGGGGTCTGCTTAATTGTTTCCTGCCTGGAGCCCAGATTGGTCCAGGAAGGAGGCAGGGCCCAGCTGCAGGTGGGAGATGTGTGGGGCCAGCTGCGACCACCCTGGGGGAGGCTGAGTCAGGGGACATGTCACGGGAGGCGGGGGCGGAGTGGGGAGGACAGGCTGAAATGAATCCTTGAATGTTCTAGGGAAGGAGACGGGTGGCTCAATGGAGGGAAGAAACTTCCTTCCCGCTTTCTTTATTTTCCTTCCTCTCTCTTCCCTCGCAGGCCACCAGCGAGAGGCAGGATGAGCTGTCTCAAGGAAGAAGTAATAAAAACAGCTCTTAAATTACTGGAGGTCATGTCCTGTTTGAAACAACAATGAGAAAGGAGAGCAGAGTGCTCCCTCTCTGGCAGAAACCAAGCTGCCATGATCTCAGGCCAAAGGGATTACGTGAGTAGTGAGTACGTTAGTACTGTCTTCACAGTCTTGGGCTGAGGCGTGAACCCACAAATCTCCCTTCCTCACTCCTTTAAAAAAAGCTGCCTGTCACTTCCATGTCAGCCTCTAAAGCCCATATTCCGTTCACTGCAGACCCTTCTGTGAGGTTCTCCCCTGAGAGTTGAGCAATAATCCAAGAGGCAGGCTCTTTTATCCGTGACCCGTGTCCCTGCACATTTGGCCTAGAACATAAAGAGGAGACCCCAGTGACAATAAAACAGCCAGCGAGTGAGCAACGGTATCGTAGCTCCCCTTTCCCAACTCAAATAGTTTAAGAGGTCAGATAGACCACAGAAAATGTCAAATCAGTACGTGGAAACATAGGTCGAGTCTCCCGAGTATGTGGATCATTCACAGCGCTGGGGAAGCAATGGGCTGGGCAACCAGCCACTGCACCACAGCAGGGCCCGACCAGCACATCAAGGGAGAGGTGACCTGCACTGAGCACGAGCTCCTGTGGTCCAGGGGCACACAGAGCCCTGGGAGATAGGTGCATCATGCTGATTATAGCCCAAGGCAAGAAACATGCAGGTCCTTTAACTCACCAGGCAATGTCTTGCTGATATGATAGTCAGGATCCTCCTGGAGACCCATGGAGGAATAGTACACCAGCTGAGGGTCAAGAGGGCCTCTCTCGCCCCCTCAGCAGTTCTGGCTCTTGTAAATTCACTTGGCCACTTAATTTACAAGTAATCTTGGTTACTATAAGCATGCCGTTGAGAGATTGGGTCTACTGAAAAATTCAGTGCCTAGGGTAAATTCAATCCACATTTACTGAATGAATGAATGAATGAATGAATGAATAAAATTGGCTTCTGTGCCTGCAAGATTAAAGGTTTGATTTTGAGCCATGGAAAACCCCTGTAGGCAACGCGTCTCTGTGAGCAGCTTGAGTGATATCCTGCGGGTCTCTCCTGGGCTATGAACCACCCGCCACCGTTGCTCCTTGGTCAAACGTGCAACTAATGTGTTTCTAACACAGACCAACACAAACAAAACCAGCTCTTTGACCGAGGGGAAGACATTTCATACTTCAGAGAATAATATAAAGCAATAAATAACTGCTAAACTGCGTGGTTCATGGGCAGGAAAGGAGGAATGGCTGAGAAGGGCCTTATGTAAGAGATGGGCTTGAGTTGGCTTCCTAGGTTTATATGGATGGAGGATTGGTCCACGATACCCCAGACAGGGATGGAAATGTGTGGGACCTGGAAAGAAGGTGGGAACACTCAGAGCAGAAGGTTTAGGTTTTGAAGTGCTAGGCGTGATGTTGGAGACTGAAGGACTGACCAGGTCTTGCAGTGTCTTAAACTCCAGGCTGGGGCACATTCATGAAGCAGAAATAGGCCTAAGAAGACTGACCTGGTAAAAGGGCATAGGGTCACAGAGAAGAGATACTAGAAGTAAGAGAACAGCTAATGTATCAGCGCAGGAGTTTGGTGAAAAGTGCTATTGAGTCTATTTTGGGGACTTTGTCCCTCTCTTCAACACTCTAAATTTTTTCTCCTACACTCTATTATGTTAACTTAGCCCAATATATTTTACTGGCTTCTGCTGTACACACACATTATCTCATTTAACTATCCCAACAAATATGAGGGACATACTCTTCTCCCCAATTTGTAAGTGAAGAACCAAGAGGCCACAGGTAAGTAAATTGCCCACCGTCATGCAGCTGATTAGCAAATAGCTGATTAGAGGCCCAGCCTTGAATTCAACCTCACGTCTACCCGAGCTGAGGGCCAACAATCTTTTGTGTGTGTGCGAACAGTTTCCCTGCTATGTAGGGAAATTAGAAATTACAATTTCTTAGCAGAAGCTTTAAAAGTCAAGTTCTATATTTGGCACCTAGATTTTCTTTTGTGCTTTCATATCAAAATCACATTTAGTCCAAGAAGAATTTGCTCTCAATACGCATTAATTAGCATCAGGTAAGTGAAATTCTCAAATACGTTCAATTCTTCAGCATATGAACGGGGTCAGTATTAATTAACAGGAAATCAACAGGATTAGTGGCTGCAACCAGATAAAAGCTTATTATTCCCTTACAGGAGTGGAGTCCAGGAATAAGCAGTTAAGGTGGCAACAGTGGCAATACAGATCATCAAGGACCCACACTCCTGTCTTCCTGCTCCACCACTGTTAACACAGAGCTTCCACCTTCAAGGTCATCACGAGGTCCAACGCGGTGCTGAAGGTCTAGCCATCAAGTCCATGATCCAGGAGGCATTTGAGGAAGTGAAGAAGGGCAAGAAAAGATGTACTGCCTCCATCTATCCCTGTTGTAAAGTGCGCTTCCTAGAAGTTCCTTCTAACAAATTCCACATGGAACTAACTGGCCATTCCTAGCTACAAGGGGGCTGGAAATGGGTCTTATTCTAGGCAGCAAAGTGCTCAGCTAGAAATCTGTCACTCAGGAAGAGGCGAGAACAGATACTGAGTAGGTAAGCAACAGTCTATGCCACTCAGATAACCTGAATTAGCAAGGAAGCCAAACATTAATTTGAATTCAGACGGTATTCTAGGACTCCGTTTGCACGTGAAAAATGGAAATCTGAGTCTCTTACAGCACTTTTCTGCAGGCCAAAGAAGGAAAAGTTTTGAAAACATATTTGAGGGTCTTTAGGAGTTTCTTTTTAATTTTTTTATGAGCTTTTGGTATTTTAATGAAAGAGGTTTGCTCCTGTCAAGTAAACTTAATTTCCGGAGACCTGTCAAAATTTTATCTTATTATATTTCCAACATAAGCTCTTGGAACAGTGAGGGCAATCTATGAAGTGTGAGAAATACAGCTACAAGGGTTGTGAAGGTTGATGCTGCATCTAGGGAGCGTTAAACCGTGGAAAGGTGCCACTATTACACAAAGAATCACCTGCCTGGCACTCTTCCCTGAGAGCTCTGCTTGTTCACAGAACTAAGTTTTATCATAAGATTCACAGGGTGAAAATTGTGTAATATTTTCAGTCGACCCCAAAGAGGATTATCTTGCTTCCCGAGGGCCACCAGAAATGGCCTCTTATTGGTAAAGTAGACTCCTCTGCTGCCGTTTTATTCCTAAACGGGCCAGCATGGTTTAGGATTACGCCGACCTGGAAACTGTTCAAAAAGGTCAAAGTTCAGCCATCATTCAAGCAATTCTGATTTAGAGAGATCATGAGAAAAGGACCAGCTACATCCATGATTTTTCAGAGTTGGCCAACTGAAAGTAAATACATGAAAACAGTCTCTTAACCGTGACTCCAAATTTTCTGATTATGCCAGAAATAAAAACCTGCAGAATTTCAAAGACCTATCATTTTTGATACTTTCAAAATAGCATAAGGCCATTTTTCAACTTACCCTAACTTCGGAGAACCATTGTCAGAGGGTGCTGAGTTTAGAAAAACAGTTCCAGTTCACTTCTAAATAAAATAGTGACCTATTTTTAGAGACCAATGGTTTTGGTGTTTTACCAATTCTGGAAATAAACATCATTCCTTCTATTTCAATGAGCACAGCTGTCTGGGTGGGGATGTAAACATCCCCTGGCCGTGTTGTCAATCCAAACACAACAATGTCAGGCTGGTGTGTGAGAACCAGGAAATGGAGCTGACTACAAATTGCACAAGAACTGATCTAGTCTCACCATCTAATCTCAATGAAGAAAGACCTACAAGAGAGCCAATACACTTGGGCCTCTTTTGGAAATTATCCCTTTTGTCAATCCATGCTTCTCCTAGAAGTACAAAAATCTTGATGGAACTCTACACTAATCTTATTTTTCATTTCCTATATTTATGATTTTTTTGACATCTTGGGGGCCCTAACTGGCCAGGGAGAGACTGCTCCTCCCAGGGCTAGCTAATTTCTAAGATAATAACTCAGCTGCACACACACTTCCATATGCAAACCTACCAATCCTGAGTGCATACTCCCCCACCACCTCCTTTATCTCACTTTCACAAGCCAGGTCAGTGACCTGCCCTAAATTTCTCTCCTGCTCTAAATCAACTCAGGGCCAGGCATCAGACAACTAGGGACAGCCCCAATGCCCCAAACCTGCCATAATTATTCAAACTGGCCAATCCTAAACTGTTCCCCCTGCCCTGCCCTGCCTTGCCCACAGAAAACACAATAAAGGCTCTGGCTTATGTTTTCCCCTCACTGCTTTCTGTCTCCTGACCAAACCTGGTGCTTCCCCATGTGGCCCTGCATGGTGTGGCATGCCGCCTCCTCTTGGGAAATGTAAGTAATAAAAATCTTCTTTCAATGGCATTAGCCTCTCTACGCTGTCACTCAGTCACCTCTATAAATTAAAGTCCCACAGGCCCCATCACTGGTACAACTCCCCTTCACTAGTGCTTCAGAACGTGGTACTAAATGTAGACATGTGAAGTCCCCATTCTCTCTATGTCCATCATCCAGTCTGCTGACCCAGTCTGTGTGCAGTTAGGTAAATATGACAAGTGACAGGAGAAAAATATTTTCTCAACTGTGTAAGGGTATCAGAAAACTCTCATCTCACAAAAATCCAGCACAATGATGCCCTGGCTTTCCTCCTGTGCTAGGAACAAGAGGCAAGTTCCTTACACACTGCACAGCTCTCCTCACCAGCATGAAGGATGCAGACTCAGAACCTCATAGCCCCCTATCTGGACCACTGTGGCCTCCCAGACTCATCTAGCAGAAACAGCAGTGGCCTGTGAGCCAAGTCTAGCCCACATATATGTCTTATTTGGCCATCACATTATGTTTAAATACATTTAAGCCAACATGTAAAAATCATGACATTTCACACAAAAATCTAAATTTTCAGCTCCTTTTAAAATTTGAAAGCTTTGGTGGTGTTAGCATGTTTTTCCACATGGCAACCACCAGCCAGAGCTGAGGAGAGGGTGCCCCTTAGCTGGGGCACGTCCTCTCCAGCCGGCAACAGCTCCCCCCCACGCCTGTTCGGTTCAGGACACTGAAGTGTCAGTAGCCTTTTAACTTTGTGCTTGCTCAGTTGACTGCCTTACACTAGAGGTGTTTTTCTGTACCCCCATGGCCAAGAGCAAGGGGATCTGGAACCGGACACCACCTGGGTCCAAACCCTGGGCCTCCCACTTTTGTCATAGGTTTGACCTTGGGCAGTTTTGCTCATCAGTATGCCTCAACACCTCATCATTACAAGGAAGGATAATAATGGTGCCTATCTTGTGGAGAGGTTGTGAGGATAAAAGATTTAAAAGCACTTAGAACAGTGTCTAAGTGGCACAAAGTAAGGGTACAATTAATGTTAGCTTTTAAAATCCATGTCTTTATTCAAAATTGAGTTGGGGAGGGTATGGACTAAGAGGACCATGTGTTTCAAAAAGGCTGAAAATGTTTCTTTGTAGAATGAAGAAAACTCACTCCCACGAGTTTCATAGGCACACCACCACCCAGCTTCATTCGGTCACTGCTTGTCTGGACCTATAGGCAGTGCACTATAATGGAGCCCAGCACCAGGCTCTCTCCTCCCCCGGTCCAAAGTGTGAACTTTTTCCAGAGTACTCCTCCTAGAGCTAAGCTCTACACATTCCCTCGACCTTTAGTGAGCCAGCCTCCCCAGCCTGACATCAAGGTCCTCTATGATCAGCCCCATCATCCCTTCCTTTATACTCCCTGCATTCCAGCCAAATGAATCACCAAACATCTCCCCAGATAAACTAAACTATGAAACATTTCCCCAGATAAACCTCTGAACATCTCTCCAGATGAATTACCAACACTCCCCATCTACTGTGCTTGGGGCCACCTCTGGACCTGATCCCTATTGTTGGCTCTCCCTGTCACACCCTTGCAGCCCCTGCACAGCTTGGTCAGATCCAATCCATCCTTGGAGGTTTAACACAAAGGCTACTTCCCCATGAAAACTTCTTAATCTCTCCACTTAAGTTCTCCCTTTAAACTCCTCTAGCATTTTCTTTTACAGCATTTCACATTTTATTGCAGTTATATGTATATGTCTCTTCTTTTTCCCACTAAACTATAAAATTCTGGAGATTCTTTTTTTTTTTAATTTCCCAAAGCACTAATCACAGTAAAATGCATTAACTCATGATTAATTAAGAGAATAGAGGACAATATCATTTTTTTTTCCTTTTTAAAATATCTTCTCAAGATATAGTCTGGGTTTCGGTACAACACAGAATCCGGCTAACAGTTAGAGACAGCTTCTCTCAACTTCCCAGTAAAGTAGTGGGAGGTGAGTCAAGGCGGGTGGGGATGAGGACAACACACTGGAGCCTGGGGCACACTCAAGTGATCACCAGAATTGGGAGGCATTTTCAGGGACTTCAAGACCAGTGGGACTGGATGAAGAAAGGGGAGCCCTGGCTCACAAATGCAAGACCACTTGAAACAGAGTAAACCTGCCCACCTGGAAGAAAGTGAGATTTTCATCCCTCCCACTCTCTAACACACCATCATAAAGGCAACTTATGAGAAAATAGAACTACCCTTAAAAGTAACAACATAAAAAGAATGGTACAACAACCAGGGAATAGATTAAGAAAGCCGTCAAAATAACACTACCCTCCAAAAAAGAATGTGCAGAAGCAAATACAATTTATTTTGTTGAGACTGTCGGGATGATGGATATTTTTCCCTCTTGTGCTGATTTGTGTTTTCTAGTTTTCCTAGGCTTGTTTTTGTAATAATAAAAAAGTAAATACCGTTATTATTTTTTAGTTTTTAAAATACAAAATAAAATGGCATGAGATATCATATTACCCATTGGAATGGTGGGATAGACCTTTTAACTGCCAATTATACTAATAGCTAACATTTATTAAGCACTTACTATATATTGAATAATATGCTAAGTGATTTTTATCACCTCAATTTGTCCTCATGTCAACCCATTTACATTTGAGAAACTGAAGTTCAGCAAAATTAAATAATTTGCTTCAGGTCCCACAGCTAGGAAATGGTAGAGGCCAGGTCTACCCAGACCGTTCAGATTCATTGCACAGCTTGGTGGGTGCAGTGTGGGGGTGGGGGGGGGGGGGTACCGCCTCCTGACGTTCGGTCCTGCAGAGGGCGCTGGAGATACTGTCACGTGTTGTCGATGGAAGCATAAACCTGACAATCTAGAAAGCAATTGCGTGATACATGTCAAGGGCTTTAAAAATGTTCACATTCTTTGCAAGTAATATCTCTAAGACTATATGCTGAGAAAATAAGCTACGATATACTCCAAAATTTATAAATGGGATGTTCACAGCATCATTATATATCATAGTGAGAAAATGGAAACAACTGTATGTCAAAGAAGGGAAACAGTAAAATAAATTATAGTGTTTCGATTTAAAATTGTTTTCAATGACTTCAATGACATGGAAAAATCTTAAATTAAAAAAGTGTGATATCTTTCATAATTATATGAAAGCATATTTTCATTTAATCGTGTTTCGTGAATATATAAAAACCTATTTATATATACATGCATAGAAAAAGGACTGGGAGGAAAATCACACAGTTGTTATTTATTGTGATGGTATTATAGGTTTTTTTAAAAAATTTCTGTGCTTTCCATATTTATTATGATGATTTTCATATTTTCATAAATTTCCATATTTATTATGATAATGATTACATTATTTTCATATTAATAAAAATAAATTTTCTTATACAAGATTCATTCCTCAAAAGCTTGATTTATATTCAACTTTCTGGATTGAACCTGTTGCATCAAAACACCTTTATTTAAAAGGAATGTTTTCAGATTTTTAGAATATATAAGTAAATTTTAAACATTTCATATGAGCAGTATTAATGTTTATGTAACATGATAAATTTAACTCACATGGAGCCCAAAAAATTAAAATGTGATCATTATTTGAAAGAAAATTAGAAATTGTTCTATTTGCAGCAAACGTCTATTTATCTTGAATACAACCTACTAGAAAACTAGATAAACATAATTATTCTATGCTGTACAATTGCAGGGTAATTACTGTTAATAATGATGACTCTAAGGGATTTCAAGACCCTGAAGTGACTTCTAAGCCACCGAAGAAAGATTGCATTACACTTAGAATAGCTTCGTTGTTAGGCCTGTTTTGTTGTGCTGAATTCCCTGAAAATTGGCTACCCTTACATTTGGCAGGTATAGTTACTTTCAGTAAGCTAAAATTGTCTATTAGTCAGAATGCCTATTCCCTGATGCTTTTGAATAAACTGGAGTGCACAATATATTCATCGGAATTTGTTCACAAAGTGGGGAGTATGAACCGCCTCTGCGCTCTTTACGCTGACCCTATGATGTGGGGGCTGAAAGTCACAGAAACAGAGAATGTATGGGACTGGTAAAAAGAGAAAGAAATCCTGCAGGCAGCTCAGGAGAACCCAAGAATGGCCCTGTCTAAAGATAATGCGATGTTGAGACTGTCAAGTTCCATTAGCAAAGGGATGTGAAGGGAAACTTCAGCACGACTGCTAAAAAGAGGTTAGAAGCCAGGAGAGTTTTGGCAAGCGCTGAGCTTGGAGCGAGTCCTGCTGTGGGAACTGCAGGATGCTCTCGGCAGAGGACAATGGCAGCAGGAACTATTCCTCTCGTGTTCCCTGGTGGAGACGCAATGCACTGCCACCCAGAGAAACAGAAAACAGGGCCACAGGGGCTTCAGGTTTGGGGTCAGTACGCCGAGTGGGGGTCACCCATGTTGTGCCTCTGAGGAGTTTTTGTAAGTTTCCTGAACTCACATGATTGCTGCTTGGGATCGGATGGGGAGTAAAGGGTTGTGCCGACACAGAGACAGAGAAACACAGAGAAGCTGCGGGCAGGTGAGCAGTGCTGGGTGGTGGAGGGTTTACCTCTGCTGGCAGCCTAAGAGCCACAGAGACAATGGATGGATGGTCTGCATCACAGCTGCCCTGTGGATTTCTAGATCTACCCATGGACAGACCATGCTGAGCAGGTAGGGCAGTACTTGTCCCTAGAAATAATTACTGTGGTACCAGGAAATCCATGAAGCCATGGCTAGATCCAATGTGTCCGTCTAGAGCTGCACAGTCCAATATGGCAGCCACTAGCCACATGTGGCTATTAATTAAAGTTAAATAGAATTAAAAATGCAGTTCCTCGGTCACTCTAGCCACATTTCAAGTGCTCAATAGTCACATGTGGCTAGTGGCTACTGTATCAGACAGTGCAAATATAGAATATTTCCATCATCACAGAAAGTTCTACTGAACTTATATTCGCGCCAACAGTGATATATAAATGGGGCAGAATACAAGAGTCTTAAGAATTTTTAAGACAAGACACAAGAACTCAACGAGTGTTTGTGCTTGCATCTGACTGCTTTGAGCTAAGCCCCCTCGGCCTCCAGGTGGACCAATTTCTCCTGCAGGGAGTGCTTCAGCAGGGAAGTTTGAGAAGCACTGCCATAGTGGTCAGCACCTAGAACATTCCATCTAACATCCCTTATATGCTGCTTATCGGTTTCATGAACTGAGGAGAAGCAAGATTTTGAGGTAAAGACTATTCTCTTGGGCTCTTTCTGCTTCTAAGCAGCATCTTGCCCACAGGTAATAATTAGCTATTCTCAGCAGAAAAGGAAGTTCGAAATTTTTTTTCCACTCCAGGTCTTCAAGACCCAGTCGTTCCTCTCCTCCCATCCTTGGCTGAGCCAAACCAACTGGTGGAGAATCACAGGCAGGCTTACCCTGTTCCCCTAGCTTGAAGACAGGTCAGACCTGCTCAGAAAGGGGCAAATGTTTGTGACTCAAGTGTTCTTTCCAGAGTAATTTTAGCATTTACTAGTCATTGTGTGCTCTAGAATAACGGGTGTCTCTAAGGACCTTCTGCTTCCTGTGGCCCATGTTTTAACCTCCACCTCACCTTGGTGAGGTTCACGCAGCTCGAGAAGAATGCTCTCTGGCCCAACAATTGACTATGTCTTAAGTACAATAAGTCGACCTTTTTTAAAAAACATGGAGCTGAAAGTCAAATCTTGTAAAATAATTCAGACATTTTATAGTGTTGTTCTGATCACACACAATTCCCACAAGAAGGGAAGTACCTTTAAAATAAGGACTATTCAATACTAGTACAGGATTTCCTCTCGTTGTTGATAATTTCCTCCTAACAGAAGACACGACGCAGTCCGAACCAAATTCAAAGGAGGTGTCCAGAGACAACGCAGCATCGACATTCTGCGAGGAACATTGTTCAATCTAATTGATGTTTTCCTTGCAAGGCAATAAAGTGGGACTATTTTTATCCAGAACAAAATAGGTTCTCCCTAATCTTATGATGCCCCTACCCCCAACTAGTTTTATATATAGTCAGAATCACAGCATGTACCTTTCCCAAGTCGTTTCCATGAAATAAGTTATAAACAATAGGCAAATTTAAGTGCCAAACTATGTTCTCACTCAGCAGGCAAGCTTTTACCAGCCATAGATTCTTAAATTGCGGAAATTCTGGTTCAACCATTACATTTTCAGTGGATTCTATCTTCTCAGCAGGTGTGGTGCCTAGAAAGGGGTCCTCAACCTTCATGAAGTTAAATATCTTCCTCTTTGCTAGAACAACGGGACATATGTCTATGCATCAGTTTATGTCACCTGTAGAGGCCGATGCCTTTAGTATATGTGGTCGATTTCTCTAAGCAGACAATAAACCTTGACTCTTGTATACACAACGGCAGTAAATCAGTAAGCACATTTTGGCAGAACATATTTCCAATTTCCTGCCTTCAGTCAAAGAGACACAATTCAGCCTCCACAATTTGGCCTGACTTTCTAGAAATAAACTAAGGTTAGCCTTTTGTCCAATTACGTAAACATACCTAATGAAGAAGGTGGCTTCTACTTTAGGTTGAATCAGATAAAAGCTACAATTATGAAAAACAAAATTACCTAGAAGGGGGGAAATGTAACAAAATAGTAAGAGGAAACATTTAAGAGCCCATCAACACACGAACTTTCTAGAATTTTGGCATGAGAACCTCATAAAGTGGAAGGACACCAGTCAGCATAGTCCAGCGCTCAGCTATAGGCAATCAATAAATGCTTTTGAATGAATAAATGAAGAACCAAGGTTCAATCTAATTTTTGCAGTAATATTATGTTTGCTAGGTCACACCAGCAATCTGGTGGTTAAAATAAATTCACAATAAGAGCAACGAAAACACTGTTTCTTTGGCTTCATTTGCTCCCGCTAGCAGGTACATAAACGTTAGGAAGATGGGCTCTCAATTCAGAGACCAGGTGAGAATTCCTGTTGCACCAGCTGTGCGCTAGTCCTGGGCAAGTTACTGCCTTTCTCTGGAGACTCAGTTTCCTCCTGTAGAGCAGCTGTCATCACAGAACATACTTCATTGTGCTGTGAATGTTAGAGGAGATAGGGTATAGAGAGCTAAGCCTAATGCCTGGCCAGTGGTAATTATATGCTATTATAAATTATTACATTATTATAAATTATGTATTAAACTATTGTCGTCACCATCATTATTTTTATGTTGTTGTTGTTGTTGTTGTTTTGTGCTGATTGTGATGACTCTCAAGGCCAATTCCCCCTGGCTAGTTTCTTTTAGTGCCCCAGGGATGGCTCGCTTGTTCCTCTGGCCTCAAGATGACATTTTTCTCTGCTACTTAACAGCTGCTACACCAGAGTTGTCCGTGTCCCTTCAAAGCTGCCAAGACCACAGGAGCATCATGTCTTCCCTGCATCCTTTCCAGATGCTCTGTGCTCAGACTTCCTTCTCAGGCGCTGGGTTGGTTCCATCCTCCATCGGGCTTGGACAGTGAGCTATAGAGAAAATACCCTTCACCTCAAATCACGCTAGGCTGGGGTTCTCAGAGCCACGCAGTCCTTTTAGTGAAATGCCTTTTTAATTTTCCAGGCTGTCTTTATTGCAGGCCCTTGGGGACTGAGCTGGAAGAAAATCTAAATGACAGACACCACATTGTATCTGAAACGACTCCGTTTTCCAAGGCTGGTTGTCCTTGTTTTTCTCAGATCCCTCTTCCCTTGAGTTCTTTCCAGCTGCCGCCCGAGTCCTACCTATCACAGCTACTGTTCCCCAGACGGGCACAGACCTGACTGCATCCTTGGGCAGAGCTAGCCTGGGGACTCTGACTGAAGCCTCTCACTCTCACCCAACCTTGTAGCAGCAATGAAGAGCACTTCTTCAATCCTTGAATTATCCGGCCAAGATATCATTAAATACTATGCAATAAAATACCAAAGAGCTAGCCCAGATCCCTGCGTAGACCGCAGAGGGCTTTAGCAAGTGGAAGATCCCATCCACTCACATTACTACATTTATCCAACGGGACCCCAGACCCAAACTCTCTAGGGTTCCCAAGTTATGGCTTTTCAGTCTTCTCAGTCTTCTAAAACATCTTTTGTCCCAGGGTAGCTTTGTCGGATGGGACTTGCAGCCTTGATACCCTGTGCATGTGTCATTATCATCCTTGCACCCTGAGAGCTGAAGGGGTTTCTTTCTCTTTTTTTTTTTTTTTTTGGTGAGAAATATCAGCCCTGAGCTAACATCTGTTGCCAATCCTTCTCTTTTTGCTGAGGAAGATTGGCCTTGGGCTAACATCTGTGCCCATTTTCCTCTACTTTATATGGGACGCCTGCCACAGCATGTCTTGACAAGCGGTGTGCATATGTCCAAGCCTGGGATCCGAACCTTCAAACCCCGGGCCACTGAACCAGAGTGCACAAACTTAACCACTAGGCCACCGGGCCAGCCCCTGAAGGGGTTCATTTTTCAATAAGAAAGGACTTTTAGCAGAATCCAGAATTTATAGGACCTGAAGCTTATACAATTCAGGGGCCACTTAAAGTGCAAAAAAGTAATTTATTTTTGCAAATTTTACAAAAACACTTGACCAGGTAGATCCATTGCCACAGCCCTCCCAGGCTTCAGAAGGGGCTCATGCACGTACAGGGGCCCTGAAGTCCCACTGTACATCCGCACCTCTGACTTTACCTGTGGTCCTTGCTGCCAAGCACCCCCCACGCATTACGCGTTGGCGGCAGCCCCGGCTTAAACTCAGCCCTTCAGTTGACTGGGCCAGAGCTGCAGACAGCCCCGTAAACAGCAGGAGAAATGTGCCCTCACGCTTCATTAACTCTGAGGGCGATAAGGGAGGCTGACCACCAACACACCCAAAAGTGACATTTTTGTGTCCTTTTAACCTGATCTGGCCAAATGTTCCTAACTGTCTGGTAATCTGGGGCTGTTCTTTTTGTTTGTTAGTTTCGTTTCTTTGCTGTTGCATATGCTGAGACACAATCTTTTTTATCTTGTTGCACTGAGCATCTTTGGAGGTCCCCCCACCCCAGAGGGGAGGGCTGGAGTATTGTTTTGTTTTGTTTTGTTCCTAAACTCTACAAATAATAGAAGAAATGATATTGTTTGTATTGGGTGCACCTGCTTCCCTAACCCACGGTGAGGTGCTTTGTTTTTTTTTCCCCTCCACCCCCACTCTCCTTTTATCTTGGCTGCCTATGCTTTGTTGTTTGGTGGGAATTTAAGTGGCTCCTGCTTTCTTAGGGAACTTCCTATCCCAGGGAACTCAGAGATTCTCCCCAGGGGCCCCCAGAGACTGCATTGTTTTGTTGCCCCCACCCCACCCCCATTCCACATAAACCACATAAACAGGCACCCAAACACACAAGAGGTTTTTAAAGGAGCAAAAGAAACGCAATCCTAAAAAGGTTTCCTGCGGGTAAGTGCACTTGTGTGTGTGTGTGTGTGTGTGTGTGCATGACTGAATGTGTTTTTACACGCATATGTACATGTTACAAAAAGAGAAAATGGAAGTCTGTATGGTTTTCTATGTGCATTCTCTTTAGTCTTGAATACAACAAAAGTAAATACAATAATTTCTTCTCTTGCTTCCTTGGCTTCTCTCTAAGTTACAAGACAGCCCCAGGTGATCAGCAACTTGACCCTCCCTCCTCTTTGTCCCACGTCCTTCTTCCCCTAGGGCCGGTCTCCGCCCCTGGTTTGGGGTCACTGGACAGTTCCCGGCACAATGCCCACCCCAGAGACTGCGCTGGGTGCACAGTCCACTCTGTGAGTCTCTGTGTAGCCACAATCATGCCTTGCTTCATCTTCGTGCCCAACTCCTGCCAAAGAGCCTCACGTGTAGGACGTGCCCAAGAAATATTTGTAGAATGAATGTCGAATGATGGGACTTTGGGCAAGCCTCTCCGCAGCTCGGGCTCTGATTTTCCTCCTGATAAATAAGACAGTTAATTTCTTGAATTTTTTCTAACACTATTCTGATTCCCTTTGTCTGAAATGGATTTGGGTTTATATCTCTTTATATCAGTTGGGATTAGACGCATGTAACAGGAAAGAACTCAAGTAGTATCTTAGATAAGATGAAATTCCCCTCTTACATAAAAGAAGTCCAAAGACGGGCCATTCAGGATTCCAATATGTCATCAGGGACCCAGGCCGCCATCTTTCTGCCTTGCCATCCTCAGGCCAAGAGAGATGCTATAATTAACAGCCACTACGTCATCCTTCTAGATCAGCAGGAGGAGGAAGTGTGGGAAGACAAGAGGACCCCCTTCGCAGCTGAGCCCCAATGAAGCACTGTCCTAGAAATCCCACTCACCATTTTGCTTATACCTCATTGACCAGAATTTAGTCACATGGCCAACCCTACCTGCAAGTACATAGGAATATTCTTTGAGCTGGGCGCAACATTGCCCCAAATAAAAACCAGGGTTGTATTACTAGGGAAGAAAGGGTGAATGGATGTCGGTGTCAAGCAGCAATCTTGTCACACTCATTCATCATTGTTTGTTCTGATTTCATCCTGAGGTAACTATTCCACTTTCTAACTATCTACCCCTTCTTTGAGATCTTAAATAAAGGTTTCCCAAGTCTTGGTGACATTTCCACTAATTCTTGAAAAAAATGAGTGCAAGGAAAAAAAAAAGATGCATTGTATTTTTCAAATGCTAAATGTATTTGGCTTAAAGGACTGCCCTTTATTTCGTGATTTCATTTTTTTCTCTCTTTCATGTGAAAATTTGCTTTTTTATGAAATGTTGTTCATGGAAGACGATAGTTTATTTTTATTAATGCCCTTACTTTGAAAAATAAAAAATTTTGAACTCAGTCCTCTGATTTTTTTAAACTGGGTCTTTAAATTCAGAAGTCTGGGATCATTGCCTTACATCATTTCCTTAGTTCTCTCTCCCACCTCCCTCTGAGGAAGGAGGGTTGAGGAGGGTCGATTAGAAAAACTTTAGGCAGGAGTGTCTGTACCCCAGCAATTATAATAGGGAAATAGAGAACAGAGGTGTAGTTCATTCAAGAGGAACATAGACCTCCTCAGCTCTTGATATCAAGGGAACCTCGTAAGAGCGATGTCGTCAATACACAGAAATGAGGGCCTCGTTCCTGAACTCTACCGCCCCAGAATGTACCAGCTGAACGATATTAAACAAGTCACTCAACCTCTTCATTATCTATAAAATGGGGATAATAACAGAATCTCTCTTAAATGATTTTGATGAGGATTAAATTAGAAAATATATGTAAAGAGCTTGGCGTAGTGCCTGACACACAGGATATAGTCAATAAATGTCACTTATTATTATAGGATTTGATTCAGCTGTGAATAACTAAAAAGCCAAAATTATCAGTGGCTTAAACACATAAACGTTTATTTTTCTCTCTCGCAATAAAAATCCAGAGGCAGTCAATCCGGACCGTGACTGGAACAGTCCCTCCAGGGACGTCAGAGACCCAGATCCTTCCATCTTTTTGCTCCACCACCCTTAGCTCGTCGCCTCACGATCCAGAGCGCCTCTGGACCTCCAGCCCACATAATCACAGGTGAGGAGCACAAACAGCCAGGGAAGATTGCAGCTCCACCTTGACTTTCAAAACTCCTACACAACACTTCTGATCACAGCTCAGTGAGCAGAATTTAGTCCCAAGATGATGCCCAGCTCAAGCGGGGCTTAAAAGACTGGGCTCCTTGCTGTCCTGTATAGAAACTGAGATTCTGTCACAACAAAGGAGAGAACGGATGGTGTAGTAGGCACGCAGCCATCTTCGCCACAGATAGAACTGTTACTGATGTTGTTGTTATTACAGAGGACAGGGCTCTGGGAAAGAGGCGTGGGTGGAGCCAGCGATTCTGCGAGCCATCAACGTCACAGGTGATAAGATTACAGGAGCAAGAAGGGTCCCGAAGGGACGATATGAACAGACGTCCCAGAATCATCCCGTTAAACACGTAGACCTCCAGGTTTCAAACAACTCCTCCCTTCCCCCTCCCCTCCCCACCCACTTCTAATTTGGTAGACCTGGGACCAGCCAAGACAATCTTATCTTTTAACCAGCACCCCAGGTGACCGATGCAGCGGGCTCATGACCCAGTCTGAGTCTTGTGTGGGTCAGTTCTCTGCTGGAAGTATTGTAGGACTTCTGCTTCAATAGAGATACAATGTTATGGCTGACACTGGGCCATGGGAGGGGGAAGGGTGGTGATTACAGAAGACTCTAAAGATGCTTTTACCCCCCTCAAAATTCACTTAGAGATCCAATTTTTTAATCAAATTAGAAAGAATATACATATGCATTGCGTTATATAACTCCAAAATAACTTGATCTAATTATATTAACTTGCTCAGAGTGTCTGATATAAAACAGCAAGAATATATAAATATCTCTATTAACATAAAGATATTCACATAAATATAAAGAAAAAACATAAGACTTTGCAAATTTTGCTCCAACACCAAATATCAATTACAGTCCATCAAAAGTAAGACTGACTAGTCCAGTGTCTGACCACATTGTGCAAAGCAGTTTGCTTTTGGAGAGACATCAGGTGGAGATCAAGGATGGTGGACCTTTATGAACTAGCCCTGGGCCCTCAGTGGGGTTCTGAGTTTTCCGAATGGCTATCAGGGCAGGTTCTCAGGGTCCCAATCCCCTCTGTCTTACTTACTTCCTCACCTACAGATCCCCAGTGATGCTAATCTACAACCGCTGTGTGGGTCGGCTCCTTGCATACAGCCCGGGGGCCTGATCTGTGGCCAGTGCAGGAGACCTGCAGCGTTTTCTCCCGACTCACAGGGAGTGTGCTGCTGGACCTCCTCCTCCTCTGTTCCCCACACTGCTGCTCTCCTGCTCTGATGGCCCTGCTTTCTACCTTCACTTCTCCGTCTCTCACTTCCAAACTCACCTTGCCCTTTGTACCTTATACCTTGTACCAAACTCACCTTATACCCAGGTATGTTTGCCCAGGTCATCATATTGGCTCTTTCTTGATTATTACCTCCGTTTCCAATCCTTCTGTGTGACCTTCCTAATTTAAACCAACTCTGTCCTCCCTGCCTCTCTGTGCCACCGTGTTGATGCAATGTAGTTGCCTAGTTTAACCCACCCCGATGAGCAAGAATGAGGTGCTTTCTATAGAGAAAGAACAGGAAAAGCAGGCAGAAATTTGTGCAGAAAAAAAAGCCCAAAAGCACCCTTGTTCCCTTCATTTTTTTTCTGTACACGTTTTTCATTGGTGCTCTATGCACAGTACTGTCCTCATAACAGAGACAAGCACAGGAAGGAAGGAAAGAAGGAAGGAGGGAGTGGAGGAAGGAAGGAGAGTAAAATATATTTATCAGTAAATAGATTTCATTTTCTTTGGAGGTCTTGCAAACCCCAAGCCCCCAGAAAATTAATTTTGCAGTCCAGTGATGAAACCCAGCATATTGACTTGAAGTGGTTGATTAACCAAGACACAGATTCCTGTATCCAGCTAAGTGACCAAGAGAATGATCCAGACATTAAGTATTACAGGAGCACAGAACAGGGTAAAGTCACTGGCTGGTGGAGACAAGAAAGGGAGTGAATCTTCTCGGCCAGATTATGAAGAACTCAGGGTAGCTGGGACATTTTATTAAGGGTTGGACTACTCTTAACGTGACTCCTTTATTAGCTGTTTACTACTTGACCCCGATTTCTCATTCTGAGGGCCTGTCTCTCCAGTGAGCACCCAGCTACGCACAGCCGCCTTCACTGACGTGTTTCCTTCACAGCTATTGACTACCCTCTCCCCGGGGAAGATGTCCACAGACTGTGTGGCTAGAGATGGGTAAGGGGGGCAGTTTTGCATCTCCTGGTCCGAAGCCAGAGTCCATTGTCTTTGGAAGGGAGTCAACCTCCAGATCGACAGAAAAATGAAGCTTAGGTCAACTCAAGGGAAATATCAGTGACAATCAACGTTAACAATGAGGACCAGAGTTTATCTCCCGCCCACTCTCTTTGATGGCTGGACCAAGTCCGCAGCTCTTTCACAAGCTTCCTGGGTAAAGCAAAGGGGACGGGCTCAGAGGCTGTGGCCTGCTTGGTGTACTCACAGTCAGCTTCAGAAGCAACTTCCTTTTCAGCAACTGGCCTCCCCGTGTTGCCTGAACACTTGCCCCAAGCTCCACACTTCTCTCCATCTTATATTTTCCTAAAGCCGCAATTAACACCCTTGGGTACACATTTTTCCAATTACCTGGAGGATTTTAAAAAATACTAAGCTCTAGCCACCCCTAGAGCTTCTGGTATAACTGGTCTGGGGAGTGGACTGGCCATTGGGATTGTCTCAGTCTCCCAGGTGACTCTCACATGCAGATGAGTTGAGACCACCAGTCCTAAAGCATCGTTAACAGGAAGTCATTGTGTATTCAGATTTTTACTGAAGCTTTGAGAGTTACGAAGGCATACTTCTGCCAGAAGGTGAAAAACAGCTTCAAAATCAATTTTCGATATTTGTGTCCTAAAAAAAGTCCCTTAGTCTGTCCTCTCCCTTGGGAAATTCTTCCTGCCTTGAGAGAGATTAACACCAGCTGCAACTTAATTTCATCTCTGCAGGTCCCTCTCTGCCCCTCAACTCCCTTTTCCTCCCCACTCTAGCACTCTGCCTCCAATTCTGGCATTTCTGTAGACAAATTTCTGCCATAATACGATAAGTGTGAACCTCTGCAGTTGGCCGGCTGGGAATCTGGGACTCAGGCTGTGCCATCCAAATACATTCCACCTGGTGGTGGTTTACTGGTCCAGCTAAAATACCTACAGGGATAATTCTGGATGCTCTGGCCGGCTAGGACTTCCAGGACTATGCAGGGATCACAGGATCTCTGGGTCACTGGTAACCCTTTCTTCCACCAGATCTGGAGAGATTAGACCAGAGAACACAGGAAACTCTCTGCCTCCCATTATTCCAAAAAGAAGTGCCTGCCATTCCCTGATCTGTTACCCCTGCTCCAGTGTCTCCTAGTCCCCTACTTCCCTACCCCCTCACCCCAGCCGCACACCACTGGGGAAGCTGAGAACTTTTGATGGCCCAGGTGAAAATGAGAGGTGAGCAGGCAGAGGAGGGGAGCTGGTTACTGTGCTGTTATGAAGAGTACACCTAAACCCACATGCCCAGCAGTCTGCACCTTTCAGAGCCAAACACACCCACTACCAACCGTGCTCTACACACCAAAAGAAACCCTCTCCTATGTGGAGGCCATCCAAATCAAACTGCTAATAACTTATTAAATTAGTATTATTTTTTTTCTTCCTGACATCCTTGTGATATGCCAGACACTGCACTAAGTGCTTTAGACACATCGTCCCTCCTTACCCTCACAGCATGAAGACCCCATGAAGAAGGTTCTGTCAGTATCTCATTTCTCAGATGACGACTGAGGTTGAAAAAGCTTAACTTGCCCAGTGTTTCGGTAATCTGGATTTGAACCAAACTTAATTCCAGACACTTCTCTGTAATAAAAGGGTTTCAGGCTTAAGGCCATCTAGATCAGTGGTATTAAAGTTTTTTAGACTGTGTGATATTGTGATTTATAAGAAGAAATATATATTTGGTCTTTGTCCCTGTTTCTGGCACAGAGCTCCTAAAGCCCTTCAAATTTCCTAAGTGATAAGCGTGATAAATTTGTCTTTTGATATTCATAACAAGCCCCTTTCAACCACACCTGAGTTTATGTTAATGAAGTGACTTTTGGAAAAGCACCTAAGGATGGGGGCTGGTTGCCAGAGAAACCAACCTTGTGATTAGAGGGTTGAAACTTTCAGTCCCACCCACATCCAGGGAGGTGAGAGGGGCTGGAGATTGAGTTCAATCACCAATGGCCAATGATTTAATCAATCATGCCTATGCAATGAAGCCTCCATAAAAAACCAAAAGGACACAGTTTGGAGACCTTCCATGTTGGGGGACGCATCCACATGCCAGAAGGATGGTGCACCCTAGTTCCATGGGGACAGAAGTTCCTGCACTTAGGACCTTTCCGGATCTCACCCTATGTACCTCTTCATCTGGCTGTTCATCTGTATCCTTTATAATATCCTTTATAATAAACTGGTAAACATAAGTAAATGTTTCCCTGAGTTCTGTGAGCCGCTCTAGCAAACTAATAGAACCAGAGGAGGAGGTCATGGGAACCTCCCATCTACAGCCAGTCGGTCAGAAGGACAGGTGACAATCTAGACTTGTGATTATCGGCTGAAGGGGATGGGGGATGCAGTCTCTTTTGGGACGGAGCCCTTAACCTGTGGGATCTGACAGTATCTCCAGGTAGACGGTGTCAGAATTGAGTGAAATTGTAAGACACCCAGTCACCGGCCGCTGAGAATTGGAGAACTGCCTGGTGGTGTGAAAAAAACACACACATTGAAGATCGCATCCTCCACAGAAGAATTTTGAAAAACTCTGTCTACCACATTTCAAAATTAACATCTGACATTTTTCCTAAGTTTAAATAGTGGCAAAAAAATTTGCAAATTTTCACAGTATAATGTTGATGTCTAATAAAATGTTAAAGGCCGCCAATGAAAGCTAAATACCATAAAGACTTGACGCTAGCCATCATCATTTTTGGAAATACAAGAACAAGTCCCTCTTGGACAGTGGGAAATTTTGCATCATTCTTTTTTCTCTTTGAATTCCTATTGCCATTTCACGTCCCCATGGAATTTTATCCAGGAACATTTTATGTTTGAAAGTATTTTCTTGATCTCTTATCATAGTTCTCTCCAATAGAGAGATGTACATAAATTCACTTTTTTTAGTTTTTATTTCTTTCAACCATAAGGATCTAAGTGACGGAAAGAAGGAAGGAATAAATGAAGGGAGGAAGGGAGGGAGGGAGGGAGGGAGGGAGGAAGGGAGGAAGGAAGGGAGGGAGGGAGGGAGGAAGGAAGGAAGGAAGGAAGGAAGGAAGGAAAAATGGAAAGAAAGAAAGGAGGGAGGGAGGATGGAAGGAAGGAAAGGAGGGAGGGAGAGTAGCAAGAAAGAAAACAAGGAAGGAAAATTCTAGATTCAGTTATTAGTACTATATTATTAGTACTATACAATTAATTAAATATTATTTTGATAACTTTATTATTAAAAGTAAAATGTTATTGAGTGTGCATCTCTTCATAATAAAATGAACAGGGCTTTGTTCCCCCTAAGTAGTTCATGTATAAATGAATGAATATTGCCAAAAGTCACATTCTGATGTTCGATCATCAAAATTATTAGTCATGCTCTACCAGCTGTCAATTTCAGTCAGTCTTCATTTTGACAAAATCAAAGAATTGTAAAGTACTGAATTTTCAAAAATATTTGTTACACAGTCATTAGTCAGTCCCTTTCCCAATTTCTGTGAAATGTACCAAGAAGATTTATCAAGACTTATTAAAGGAACTAATAATTACACCAATTTCTCTTCTACCTGGAGGAATCTAAGGGATCAGATTTGAGAATAACCAAAAAGAACTACCTGAGTTTAACTACGGGAATGGGGAAAGAAAGCCATTTTAGCATCCACATTTCTTACTGAGGCCCTCTTTGCTTTGCTCTTTCCTTACTCTTTAGAGAGGGGTACAGTCTTGGACGGCATTTTGAGAATGGAAGAGGCAAGGTCATTAAATGATCATTGCCATCATTCCTACCACCCCTCTCGATATTTCTAAATTCAGAACATGTGACTACAAACCAAAACACCCTATTTTATAGCCCATGTCTCATCCATAACAAAAATATGTACAAGACAGGCAGAAACAGGAAGCTGATGGTGAATTTACGGTTCCACGATTACTAATAAAGAAGACTTCCCTGAAACCAAGTTTCAGAATTGTCCCTTTATTTGGTAGTCTGTGAGTTTCTGTGTCTCCAGATTTGGGACGAGTGAGGGGTATGGCTTTCTTTTGTAATATAGGGGAAAGCCTGCTGTGAGAATGGAGGTGGGAAGGTTGAACTTGCAATTTGAGAATTATAGCCATATGGTGGTTTAGCATTTGAATATTGATGCTTATAAAACATCTGTAACCACATATCCATAACCCTTGGGAAGGTTCAGAAGCCTTAGTCTATTTCCTACCTGAAGCTCTCTTATAACATACAGGGGAGACCAGCCTCTGCTTCGGTGCCCTCTGTCCAGAGAGCTCATCTTCTCCCAAAAGAGGTTGTTCCATTTTCAGGCTACTGACGTCATTAGAAAGTATCACAGGAGACCCTCTACCAAGGTGAAATCAATCAAGAGATGAATTGAGTTTGTGTGTTCAAAAAAAACCCATGGACTCCTGATCTTCCGTGGAGTCCCAGCTTTGCCTCTTAACAGTTGGATGATTTGGGACAAATGTCTTCATCTTGCAACATCTCATTTTCCTCATCTGTATACAAAGATAATAACGCTGACCTTTCCGAGTAACCACTCTTAAAGATTGAAGATAGGGGCCGGCCCCATGGCTTAGCAGTTAAGTGCGTGCGCTCTGCTACTGGGGGCCAGGGTTCAGATCCTGGGCGCGCACCAACGCACCGCTTCTCCCGCCATGCTGAGGCCGCGTCCCACATACAGCAACTAGAAGGATGTGCAACTATGACATACAACTATCTACTGGGGCTTTGGGGAAAAAAAAAAGGAGGAGGATTGGCAACAGATGTTAGCTCAGAGCCGATCTTCCTCATCAAAAAGAGGAGGATTAGCGCGGATGTTAGCTCAGGGTTGATCTTCCTCACAAAAAAAAAAAGAGATTGAAGATAATGGATGAAAAGCCCCTAGCCCAGTGCCGGGCATAATGCAAGCATCAAATAAAGAATTGTTGTCCTTCAACCAATTACTGAGACTTCTAACTGTCCCGTCATCCAGCTCACGTTTCTATTACTGTTCTGGAAGATAGTGAAACACTGAGTCAAATAACTTGCTGCAGTACAGACATCATTCTGCAGTATGCCCCCAATGGCCCCAGCAGCGTAAGCCTTTTCAAAAGGAATGGAGGTTCGTAAGGCATGGCTGGTTCTTCATGAGCTCTTGTACAGAGAGTGGACAGGAACAAGTGCTCTTCTTCACTTCTCAGTGCTCCAGATGACCGTGTTAACAATTCCTTTCACCAGGTGTGTCCTACTGCACTGAGCGAGGAACAACTGAGAAACAGTTTTATTGTTTTACAATAACTGCCTTCAACCGTATTCTGACAAATCTCCTCTGCTTTCTCTTCATGACATTGTGGACAGACCAAAGAAGTTTCTTGCCACTTTCCACAAACAAACTCCGTCCATTTTCAATGCCAATCTCTTTTCTCCTTTGAAACTTGTTCCCACCCATCATCAGCTCAGATGTGGGGTGGGAGACTTGGGGAAGGAGGGGAGGAACTGTCTGCCCTTTGACTCCCCCTCCTCCTCCAGCACCTTGGAGGGCGGGAGTGGGGGGACCGTATTCCAGGCGAGTTCTGGTTCTAGTATTCCTACCCCTTACCTTCCCAAGGTTGACTACTCTGGTGTTGAGGAGAGAGAGGAGGGAAGAAGACATCTTCTCATGTAAGTTGGGGGAAGGGGCAGGCGCCATGTTCTCACTCTGACTCTATTGCTTTTCATCTGATGCCAGAGGCCTCTGCTGATGTGATGCTTTCCAAATAGATGATGTGCATGGTATGTGGGGGAGAGGTTCAGCTTTACCCTAAACCCCTCTGTTTCCAAGAACAACACCCCATGTAGAAGGAGGCAGCTCTCTCTGCCTTCAGTCCTGACAGTGATCCAGCCCCAAACCCACTTTCTGTGAATCCTGTAACATCCATCATTTAGCCACTGCAGTCCCTCACGAAAGCTTTCAACTTGCCTACTTCCCACATGGAAGGGGAGAGAAAAGCCCCACTATGCCAGCTCCTCGAAATTGCAATCATTTCCTTTCTCATCCCCTCCCCAGTCTTCTTACGTAAGCCGGGATGGAGATCAGCAACGGGGGCTGCTGTTCAACATGGCAGGGATAGCCTGGCCTCCTGTTAAAAACCCTGGAGGAGGTGTTGGGCCCCAAGTGGATTTTGGTTCTTCAGAATGTGAGGTACTTACTACTTCTGTGTCCTCAACAGAAGAAGCTGCACTCAGAATCCTGCTACAAACAATATCACTGTTCCTTGATGGTCAGAATCAAGGTCAAGAATGAAGGCCCCTCCTCATCACGAGCCTACGTTGTCTCTGCCCTCTGTGAGGATGTGGGTCTCCCCCTGAGAACCACTGGCCTCCACTTTCCTAAGACTCTCTCTTTATACACTCAAAACGATAATTTACCTACTTGTCCTTCAGCCTCCAGCTTATCCAGACTGTGATATCTTGGTTTCTTCAACCTTGTCACATTCAGTCTAAATATTTTATCTGTGTTGCTCCTCTGTGAACCTAGGTGGACGTAGTCTGTTCCCATAACAGAACTTCTGTTCTCTCATTTCTATAAATGCGGATGCTCTGCTCCCGCATCCCCACCCCAGAAGGCTGGGACTAAAATGTGGCAAGATCAAAGACGCTGAGACCCCTTAACTGGAGAGAAGGTGGAGGGGAAGATGAATTAAGAGCTGAATGTCTTCATTTTGGGGTCTTTTGTGGGAAATATCAAAAAGGTGACCACTGTCCCTCAGTTCCCACTAAGCACACACAAAAAAGGAAATAAACTTGAAGAATGATGTTCGAGTTAGGTGTTCTTTAAAAAAAGGAGAATTTTATAATAGTGAAGAGAAAATACTACAGTGAAACATGAAATTACCTTCCCGGTAGCTTCTAAAGTAAAAGATTGGGGTGGGGGTGGGGAGATAAGATGGATCCGTATGGATCTGTTTTGTTCTGCTTCTTAGTGGGAACAAAGGGGTGGACTGGATTCACTACTTCATTCAACAAGTATTTACTGGGTGCCTTCTATATGTCAGGCACTGTTTAAGTGACAGAACTGTAGAAGTAAACAAATCAGGTAAAACAGACAGTAAACAGATTATCGATGAAATACTTATTCTGTCAGATAATGCTAGCCAGCCCTGGTGGCCTAGTGGTTAAGGTTCGGTGCTCTGACTGTTGTGGCCCCAGTTTGTTTCCTGGTCAGGAAACCACACCACCGTCTGTTGGTTGTTACACTGTGGCAGCTGCCTGTTGCTGTGATGCTGAATGCTATGCCATCCGTATTTCAAATACCAGCAGGGTCACCCGTGGTGGACAGGTTTCAGCAGAGCTTCTAGACTAGACAGACTAGGAAGAAGGACGTGGCCACCCACTTCTGAAAAAATTGGCCATGAAAACCCTATGAAGAGCAGCAGAGCCTTGTCTGATAGAGCGCCGGAAGGTGAGAGGCGAGGCAGAAAGACCAGGCAGGGTTCGGCTCTGCTGTCCGCAGGGCTGCTGGGAGCCAGAATCGCCTTGCCGGCACTAACAGCGATAGATAACATAGGAGGGGGCTGATGGCAGGAAGGGGGTAAGGGAGTGAGAGTGGGGTAGCTGTTTTAAATAGGGTTGCAAGGGAAGACCCTTGTGGGGAAGGTGACCTTCGATCAGAGCCCCAAGGAGATTCCCGATTACAGACAGATTAGGAGACAGCTGGGGGAAGAGCATTCCAGGGAGAGGGAAAAGCCAGTGGGAAGGCCTGGAGGCGACAGCACACTTGGCATGTTCTAGCAGCGGCACACAGCAAGTGTGGTTGGAGCCGAGTGATGGAGGGGCGAGTGGTGGGAACCGAGGTCAAAGAGGATGAGTCAAGGCTCAGATATGTCATTCTTTAATTTTATGACTCAATTCCGCATGTATGAAACATTCCTATATGCCAGAAACAAAACCATGCCCCAGGGGAGATATAACAAACAAACAAAAACATCTAAAAGTAGCTACAGAATATTTTCAGTAGTCAACTCTCTCAGGGGTAACAGCCAGTCTCTTTCTGCCTAACATGATGCGTTCAAGTCTCTTCTGCTCAATCAAGCCGTGGAGCACCTAACAACCGCCTACGAATGATGAAGAGTTCTCAGATGTAGGCACCGTCTTTTAACTTGAGTACAGTATATGTCAAAACCCAACACAAAATACTTAATAAAAAATACTAACCTAATAGTAAATACAATGGGAAATTTTACAACATAACTCCAAAGAAGCGAGATGTCGCAGCCTAGCAGAGAATCCGGAAACCCGCCCCAGTTCCCCAGCCCCATCGCTCAGGACAGGGTTCACCTTGGGTTTCTCTGGAACTTGTGGGCCAGGGGAACAGTCCTGATGTGAATGCACGTCAATACCCACAGACAGCTCAGCAAGAAAGGCCTGGGTTGCTTTCTCCCTGCTTCTTTCTCCTCTCTCCCCACCCCCACCCCAGAGGAGAACACGAAAGCCTCCGAGTGCAAAGCCCCGCAGTCCATCAAGATCAAGATCAAGGAGGGATTATATTTCAAGCTGAGGTTCCAGACAGCTTGCTCCTTGGTGAGACTCCCTACTTCCTGAAATCAGATGGCGCCCTGTGGGACTCAGTGTGCTGAGTCACGAGCAAGCTACACACTCGCTCTTTCATTTGAGGCCACCGGGCTGGGACCTGACTTCCTCCTCCGTCAGGTGAACACAAGGACCAAGGCGAGAGCAACTTCAGAAGAGGTTCCAGGGAAGTGTCCAGACTTAGGACAAAAAGAACAATTTTAGCTTCTCTCTCCTTGAGGAAATTTGACAACCCAGAAGTAATTACAAAATCCTCAGCCCATTCTCTTTACACAGTACCACCTACAGCTGCTCTATGATCGCATTGTTGATTTTATGTTAGATGTGTGTTTATCCAGTAAGCATATTCATAGGCCAGGCAAGACAAAGATACTAGAAAATTCTAGCCCTCAGAGGAGAGCCCTAAAAGCTGAGAGATGGCTGTGCTCACTGGTCCACTCTTGCTGGCAGACAGGTTTTGGTGAATTAGTTACCAACCTCTACAAATTGGACAGTTTCACATAAAAATCTAGAATTGGAGAAGCTCTTGAAAACTTGAAAGATCTGGCAACACTGAACTAAAATTCCTGCATAGAAACTATTGGTGTGACCCTTCAGGCAGGCCTTCAGACGGAAGGTGCTGGGAACATGCCCTCCCTATCAGCACCCATCAGGCCAGCATCCCTTATTCTCTCCCATTACGGCCAGCCCCTGTGAGTGTGCACCTGGGACTCCCATCTAGTCCAACCAGTTTATCCAACAGATGAGGAAAGCAGGGTCCAGGGAATTTTAAATGACTTACCCAAGGTCACTCAATTAGGTATAAGCAGACCAGGGACGAGACTTCAGGTCCTCGTCCCAAGAAGCCCCCATCCCTCAGAGCTCCAGTTGGGAAAGAAATTGGGCCACATCTGAAGCAGTGTCTCAGATGATATTGGCTCTGAAGTGATTTTAATTATAAATCATTACTGGAAATTAACGAAAGCATCAAAGCTGTGATCCTGGTATAGACCAGAAGGACTGAGGAAAAGCGTCACTAGGAGCTATAACAATTCCTGAGGGATTTTAAATATAAGTAATCTATATTTAAAGTATCATGATTTTAGTGAGTAACAGAGTGGGGCAAAGAAAAGCTGAATAAAAATCACATCCTAATTTAACAATACTGAATACATTAGAAATGACATTTCTTGCATTTTTCTTTAACAGGTTTTTCTAATGCAAGAATTCTGCCCATCTAGCCTTCATTTCATTAACTCATGGTAATACGTTTAATGAAAATAAGTGGGTAATTATTGAGGCCTTTCAAAATTCTTTATGACCAGTGATATTATTTGCCTTGTAAGGTATATTTATGGGCCATCTAAAAAATTTTTGTTTACACGGGTAGGAGTATTATAAAAGTCTATATAATATAAAAAATATGCTGGCACTAAGGATTCTGTTAATTTTTTTTCTTACTGCGTCAATTCAGGATAGAAATGAGATTCTTCCTACATTCATGTTTCTACATACTGTTGGCTTATCGTTATAATTCCATCCTGTATCCCAGGAAGCTCCAATTCCCCCTGCACCGTTTCCAGAAACCTGTCACTCTGAAGGGGTTTAAAAAGAAACCGAAATATTTCTTTGGAAAACTATGTAATCTTGAAAATGACTCCACACACTCCCTCCACAAAAAAGCAAAAATTACTAACCAGATCGTGATACAGGGATCACTCATGTGACAAGAGGAACATGCCACATGTTTTACAGTTCCACAGCTCTTTCAGCAGAGCCACCAAAATGAGAGGCTTCTCTTTTTCTTACCACATCAGCAGCCCTCTAAACCTAGGTACCAGTAAGAGACTCCAAGCCAGACTCAGCACAATGCTGGTTGGTAATGCTGTGATGCCGGTTGAAATCGTGGTTGCTAAAATTAAACTGACACTTGGCAGAAATTATCATCACACTTTCCATCACAACATCATGAGAGACAGAAAGAGTGTCTGCGTGGCACAGGCAGCGCTGAGAACAGAGCTGCGCATCACAAGAGGGACCAGCGTCTGAGGCCACCCAGAGGAAGGCTGAATGGGATCCAGCCTTGGAGACCCACAATCACAAAAATGCCGCAGTCTCCATTCCCTTCCTAGGGACCCAGAAGTCCCTGCTGGAATTCCAAGTCCAAACTTCTCTTTGCCTTCCAGTCTGAATTTCTTAATGAGAGGGGAGAGCAGGAGCTCAGGGGTGGGGCAAAGAAAAGGAGCTTTACTTTGTCATCTGCCAGGCTGGGACTTCTCCCGCCCACTCACCACCCTCAGGATCAAGGCGAACTCCCTCCTCTGAGCTGGGAGACAGCACTCTTAATTGGCAGGACGACTTTTAAGGCAACTGGAAGGCATTCCCCTCCCCTGGGGCCCAGATCCCTGCCTCTGTTCTGGCAGCGTTTTGTTCTAACCTAAAGCATATGTCAGCTTCTTCCCTACACAGCCCAGGAGTCAAAGGCAACTAAAGGGTTAAACACCTTCCCTGGAAACCAGGACAGACTCCCGGAGCTGTGCACGTGCAGAATTACAGCCTGCCACTGCTCATCACGCCGCAGATTCCCGGGCCCTGCACGGGGTCTCAGACACAGCAACGTTTGGCTTTTCTTGTTTTGCCGTTTAAAAAAAACACAACAAACAAAAGACATGAAATATATTTTCTGTTCTCTCCGGGTAGAACTGAGCACACGTTAGGTGCTCTCTGTAAATATCTGAGGAAGGGTCAACACGGTTTTAACAGATTTCATCTGAGTTCTTTCCCACCCTGAACCTCCCAGTCTGACTTCAGGTTTCCGAGTCCATAAACCACCAGCTTCAGGCTAGGTCATCTGATATCACAGCTACAAGGCTCTGTCCCCTTGTGGGAAGCAGGCCAAACTCTGCCCTGTGATGAAGTCACCTTATGCAACAGCACAAATTCACACAGTTTAGAATTCCAAGAGTAATGAAACTGTTCAACATAAGAAAACTGATGAGCAGGGAAAATGAAAACAAAAGAAAATTTATCTTTTCTTAGACAATAGAGGGAAACACCAAGGTACGTAAGACATATACAGCAGGATAGTTTGCTCTTTCTTTTTTATTTAGTCACAACACATCAGTACAACAGAGGTCAAACCCAGTTCAGTGGAGGTCGTTTGAACTACACCTGCTAAAGGAACAAACCTGTAAAATGACGCATTGATGGCCTGAATCGAATTAAATAAACCCAAAAGAAGGGAGCAAAGCCCTTTTAAATATCTCAACGACCACATTTCCATGCACCAAAAAGGAAAACACGACATAGAAATTTCCAGTTAAAAGAAAATATGGCAATTCCAGGAAGAATTAGGTTATGCATTTAACAGGTTCCACTGGACTACTGGATTGACCACTTGCACACTGTGATCACTTAGCCATGTTAACATTTGTGAACTTGAGATCCATGAGATTAAAAATTCATTGCATTGCTTGGGACTGGTAAATACAGGCATAGTCTATGTAATTATCTTCAGCATCCCACAGCCAACTCCACACGGGGACCTAACCTACCAGTGGCTCTCATAACTAAGCCAATACGGTGAGTCCTGGCAGGTGACAGCAGTTAGTCATACGGACTCAGGGCCCCTGATGGTTTCCACATTCACCTTACTGCTGTAGGAGGCAGAGAATTACCCAGTCTTCTTTCTTGGATAAAGCTGATCATCTGATTTGTCAACGCTTTGTTCAGAAATATAAAATTCCATATAGTTCCCCCCGAAGAAGAATATTATTTATACAACACCTTAATTGTCAAAATATTAACAAATAGCATTGTGTTAACATGGAGCATAGTGGTTTGGAAAATTAATTCTAAAAACAGACTGCAACTACACAAGGAGAAAAACAGACCAGAAACACTAAATGTTAAAATTCCCAAAACTTTGAGGCAAAAATGGAATCATCCTTAGACCGACGGGTTCACAAAGTAAATTAGGCACAGTACAAACCTCTCACCAAGCGTTGGTTTATACCGACTATTTCAACTTAATGTTTGGAACGAAATTGGACAACTAGCTTTCAAAAACTGCTAATACGTGACATGATTAAAAAACATTAAAAAAAAGAAAAAGTAAACCAACAAACCTTTAGTCTTTCAACAAAATTTATCTGCAAGTGTACCTTTTTGCTTTTTACTTTTACTGACGACTTTAAGGTGATGTTGGCAATAGCCCAGCTCAGCTGGGATTTTAAGCTTCCCCCTCCCTCATCCTACAGCGTCAGTTCTTTAGAAGGCTCCAATCTCCGTGCCCCAAGGTCTATAGGGCTTGCCAAGGCTTGCTGCCTGCGTGGGCGCCGAAGGGCTCAGTGCATTGGGAGAAAGTAAGTGGAAGGAGCCGAAAGAGAAGGGGAAGGCAGACAGGGAGGCCACCGAGGAGAGCAAAGGCGGCGAGAGTTTGGAGGCGGAGGTGACCACGGGGAGCACCGGTCCAAGGCCGCCGCTAGGGGGCGCTCGCAAGGCGGGCGCCTCGGGATGTGCCGAGGCCACCCTGCCCTGGTGGTGTGGTTCCGTCGGCGAGGCCGTGGTGCCAGTGGTCCCGTGGCCGTTCTGGGGCAGCAAGAGGGGGTGCGCGACGTGCGGGTGATGTCCGAAGGCGCCCCCCCAGGGAACGTGTCCAAGGCCCGCGTGGGCGCCGCTCGCCGCTTCCCGCTGGGAGGCGTAGTTGTTAAGATGCGAGACCAGTCGAACTCGAAGCGGGTCGGAGGCATCCAGTCCTTCAATGATGCTCAGGTAGCGGGCAACTTCTGCCAGGCATTCCCGAAACCCCAAACTCCGATAGTCCATAGCAAGGGCGTGCGCGTCAAAATAGCCTGAGGAGCAGAACAAAAGAGAAACCTCAGGGCTTTGCTCCTTGCCCGCATTTCTGCAAACCCAAAGGCAGCCCTTCCTGGCGAATACCTACATCCTTAAAAATCGGCCTTCACGGGCTCTTCTGAAAGTCCAAATATTTTGGAGTCCTCCAGAATCCTTGCATTAATCAACATGAGAAGTATGTGTTTGCTAATGCAAGTTCAAAGCCCAATTAGAAGCTGCCGAGCAGAAATTGGAATTATACCCTACCAGCAGATGAAACTATGTTCATTCCTTTAATGTTTTCCCTCAACAACAACAAAAAATACATCAAGGACAGAGAAACCACAGAGCAGTGAAATTCATTAGACACACAGATGTAAGTTATCATCGTGGAGCTTTTAGGCAGTGGGTTCTAAGGAAAGCATTTTCCCGCTAGAGACAGACACACAGACCTTGGTCCTCCCACCTTCTGTTAGGTTTTCCCTACTTAACCACAACAGGTTTCCTTCCTCAAGAGTCATGTGGCAGCTCATTTTTTTTTTAATTTCTGTATATGAAATTAAGACCATATCCTTTAAAAAAAAGAAAAAAGCTTTTTCTCAAAATGGCAATAAACAAATATGATGAGAGCTACCAGATTTTAATCAGGGTTTGTCACAACTTTAGGGCGCCTAAAACATAATAGGTATTTTCCAAAAGAAAGTGCATTAGCTTAATTTGCAGAGGGTTGGAGGGATGAATTCACGGGAGAAAAACCTACTTGCATTTGAAAATGCACTGACAACCGCATACACAGGTCTCTCCCCACCCCCAAAGCGCACAGTAAAAATAAGGCACCGACTGCGCCAATCCTGGCCTGCGGGCAGCTGCTCCCTCCACCCCACACACTCAGGGCCCCCAGCGGACTAGTGGGTACCTTTCCCCCCTGCAGTATGCAGCATTTTCAGGTGATCCACGGTCATCTGCAGGATCTCGGCTTTTTCCAGCTTAGCAGATCCCTGGAGAAGAGAACAGCAAAAGATGGATTTGGCACCAAGTGCCTTTTGGGAAACAACTTAAAATATATACGCACATACAGGCTCTGTAAATCGTAAAAGTACAGACTAAAGCAAAATGAGCTGCCTTTGGAAAATACGTTGGACTCAGTGTATGAATCCATCTCCTCAGCACAAGCAACACGGTTATTTTCCAAGACACGGATAACTCCAAGATTAGTGAGGGGAAGGATTCAGAAGGCGTGGATGGCTACGCTGAGAGCTCTACCTACTTTCTCCATTACCTGCTTCTCAAAAGCACTGGGTACCAGCCTCCTCAGCTCAGACAAACTGTTATTGATCCGGTCTCGTCGGCGCTTCTCAATGATCTGCAGAAAGCGGGCAAAACAGAGGAGGACATTTCCATGACGACTGTAAATTGCAAAGTGAAGAAAGGTGGTTCTTTCCGTCAATGAATAACGAAACAAAATTTTAAAAAGGAGCACTGTAAAGGGACTCACGCCTCTCCGTCTTTTCCTGGCCAAGATCTGTGAAGATGTAGTTGGGGACATGGAACCTAGAGCCGAACTCAAGTTTCTGAATGAGGGGGGGAAGAAAAGCAGGAATCGCAGTTAAGCCAGGAGAGGGGATCTGAAGGCTCGCCCCCACGCCCTGCCCGCACCCAGCCTGCTCTGGCACCCTGGGCTCGAAATCCCTCACCCCTGCGGGGGCCGGCCCGAGATGCGCAGAGGTCAGCGCAGGGCAGCGGCGCGCCCCGGGCCCTGCCCGCCGTCACCGCGGCTCTGCCGCCGCCAACTCACCCATTCTCATCCGCACTCTCCTTCTCCACCTCGATGGTCTCGTCCAGCTCGCTATCCGAGGAGCTGTACTCGGGGTGGGCTCGCTTCATGCTGGCGGCGCGGGGGCTCCGGGGGAGGGTCGGCGCGGCGGGCAGGGAGGAGTTAACAGCAGCGGCGCCTCTCCGCGCTCGGCTGCTCGCGTTCCGCACACACTGATCCCGCTCACGCTCTGCCTCCGGTTAAAACTCAACCATCCCTTTCCCACGCTGCGCCCCTTCCCAGGGCCCGGGGGAGGGCTGGCGAGGGGGGGCGGGCGAGGGGGCGGGGCGGCGGCTCCCGGGCAACGGCCTCCCCTCGGCCAATCCGGCTTCTCGCCGCGCTGATTGGCAGCCGTTCGGGGGCGGGGCGGGGCGGGGCGAGGCTGCGCGCCAGGGCGAAGCCGCCCCGCCCCCCGCGCCCGCCCCTGCCCGGCGGCGGTGCGTCGGCTCCGCGGGGGCTCCGCCGGGCTCCGCGGGGGGAAGCAGGCGGCGCGGGCGGCAGAGGGCCGGCGGCAGGCAGGCGGGGGAGGCCGGGCCGGGACACCAGCCCGCCGGCGGCCGCGGCCCCGCCCCGCCCCGCGCGCCCCGATTGGCCTGGCCGCGCGCCAGGGCCGCGCCTGCAGCGCCGCCGGTGAGCCGCACGCGCCGCGGGCCGTGGGAAAGTGGCGGCGCCGCGGCCGCCAGCCAATCCGGGCGGCGGGCGGCGGCGGCGGCGGCCGGGCTGGCGGCGGCGGCGGCGGCGCTGGGCGTCCGCATGAATGGAGAAGAATGGGCGGGCGGGGGCGCGGGGCCGCGCGAGGGCGCGCCGGCGGGGGCTGGCGGCCGCGGGCCGGACCCCCGTGTGAACCTGTAACCGGAGCCCGGGCGCCGGGCGGCCCCGGAAGCCGCTGCCCTGCGCCGCGGGGACTCTGGGCTGCGGGGCCGCCCGTGCCGGCGGCGGGAGGCGCGCGCTCGGGGGCCCGGCCCGCTGCACCTGGCCGGGCGGCGCGGGGGTGCGGGGCGCCGGGCTCAGTGGCCGCCAGCCCGGGGCCCGGGCGCCTGGAGGGGCAAGACGCGGTTTCGGGAATGTTCTTTTTCGGTTTCTGGGGCCACGTCCCCACGGGCAGCCGGCCTGGCTTCCCAGCTTCCAGGGTGGAATGGATTCCCCTGTGCACCTCATTTCCGGGGAAGTGAGCGCTTGTTTTCTTGGCTGACTGAGGTGGGGGGGGCCCTGGGAATAGTCTTTATGTTTGGGGGGGTTCTTTTTTTTTTCTTCTTCAGGCGTCGGCGGCCAGATCCTCTCGGCGGGCGGCAGGGTGGCTGGGCTGCGCGTTGGCGTCCGAGGCCGCCTCGCTGCAGGAGTGCACGTCTCTGACCGTAGACACACACACGCAGGCACGCACCCTGCACACTTCCCGCCGGTGGTGGCGCGGCGTGTGCTGGGTGCTACGTGAAGTTCCGCAAGTCCCCAAGAAAACAGATTTAAAAAAAAACACAATTGTGTACCTCGGACTGATTCCTGATTCGGGGATTTGCAGAAGCAGCCGGATGGTTGTTTTGAATTTGGAAATCCAGGCTTCCCTGTCCCTTACAAAGGAGCAGAGCAATTCGTATTCCTCTGAGGCCCCTCTTGTGGCTGCCCATCTTGCCGTCCCGTCGGTGAGGGAACGCTTGAGAAATCTGGTTGAGGATGACAAAAATTTGCTCACTTTTGCAAATAGCTTCGCCGTTTATATCCCTCCCTAATTATTGATCTCAGTGCCATTTTAACACATTCTGGACGTCACACACTCTCAGTGGCCTCAGCCTAAGGTGTACCTTTTTTCTCAGCGCCTCACCGCCACACACACGTTATGCCACCTCCTGGCTCACAGTGACCCCTTATTCCGCTTCACCTTCACCTCCAGAACCGTGCTCTTCATTCTGGCCGCCTCCGCTTCCTATCCAGGCTGAGTCCTTCCAGTAACCACCTCGAATTTGGTCTTGCTGGGACACCAGACGCCCTTGCTCCTTGATATTCCACCGCGTGCCACTTTTCAGTTGTGCGCCCAAGATCGCTCCCACTCGCTGCTCTCTCCTGTTAGCAGAGCTCTCTGGGGGTTGCTACAATCACAAAACTAGAAGTTCAGCCTCCCTGTGTTCCTTTCCACCCACCACAGTCTTCAGTCAAGCCCATCATTGTCACCTGCCTCTTCCCTCCCAGAACCTGAGGGTCCAGGATAGGAAACCATCCACCCACTCCCCTCTGCCTTCCACAAGTGCCTCTGACATTCAGTTTTTTCCCCCAAAGTGACAGGCCACCCTGGCCCAGAAATCAGTGTGTCTGCTACCCCGCTGTGGTTCTGTAAATTTTCCCTGCCTCTGGAATCCACAGTGAGTCGGCCTTTCCTGCTTCCGCCCATTTCTGCTGCCTTGTGGAGGCGTGGAGAAGCTGCGGGTGGGTGGGTGCTGGGAAAAGACAAAGGGGGGTTGAGGATGCCTGCCCCCACATTGGTAGCTAAGCAAAATATTGCTCCCACCTTCAATATTACGTTTCTGTCAAAAATGAGGTTGACATTAAAATTTTACGTTTCCTGGGCTTCTTAACTTTGACTCTCACTCGTTCATCCATCCAACAAATGCTTAGTGAGTAGCTTCCGTGCGCCTGGCATTGTGCCAGGGCCTGAGGCTGCAGTGGTGACCCAAAGGTTGTACGGCCCCTGCCCTCCTAGAGCTCACATTCGATGGGGACAATACACAAGCGAAATAGAGACCTGTCCATGCTTGGAAGCATCTTTTGATAAGGAACAGGGGGCTGAGGATGCTCGACGAGGTCTGGGGAGGCCTTTGCTCAGTTTGGGAGGGGACTTGAGAACCAGGTGGTTCAGTGAGGGCCAGGAAAGAGGTGGGGGAGGCCCCTCCTGCGGGGAGTTGAGTCCAAGGAGAGAGTTTGAGCACGAGGCCCAGTTTCCCTCGCCTGCTGTGTAGAGGGGCTTTATCCCTGGGGGCTCTGAGTGAAGAACTGCTGTAAACTTCTTAGCCCTCCCCTGAGCAAGGCACAACCTGCAGGAGGGACCCCTCTCCCGCCTGAGTGGGGCTGTCTAGGCCTAGCCCCTCAGGATAGGGCCTTTTTCCAGCAGAGGGCGTGGGGGGCGTGCTATTTTTCGTAATTCATCTGCACGCAGGCCCATTTCCTTGCCTGGTCTGTGGAGTCTGGGTTTAGTTATATATTATCTCCAGCAGGTTGCCTTTCTCTGTGTGTCCTGCAGAAGAGATGCTCTAGACGTCCCAGAAGAGACAGATACTGGGGATTTAGGAGTTCACTCACAGGCTCGGGCGGGGCCTCTCCACGGGTGGACCAGTGAGACGTCCAGAGGGAAAGAGCTCGTCCTCAAACCCCAGCTCTGACATTCCTATATGAGAGGGGATTAAGGGTGGCCCACTGGCTGGAAGGGACACCAGCAATAGCCAGGTAGGGGACTGCCCAGGAAAAAGCCCGGAGTCTCCAGTTGTCCACTCATCAGAGCTTTGGCCACTGTGGAAGTCCCTACTTTGGTGTCTGGATGAGGCCCCTTCTCTGTCAGGTTTGCTAGTGAGTGCGGGTGATGGCAATTAAACAGGCATTGGAAACGGTGTGCAGGGGGGCCAGAGACCCCACCTGCAGCCCCGAGAAAAGAGAGGGGCTGCCTCACTCTGGGCTTTTAGGCAAGTTGCTTTATCCATTCTGAGGCAAAACGCCTTCGTTAAAACAACTTTTAGGTGAAGCCAGCCAGTGGTCAAACATCCGGGTCTTGCTTGTTTATGTATTCACTCGACACACTTGTATAAAGCCCCTACTGTGTGCTGGGCACTGAGCCAGGACTGGAGCAATGAGTTGAGAAGCCACACTCTATCAAGCTGCTCTAGAGTGTGTGGTAAGACACAGTCACATCAACTTCTTAGCTGCACAATAGTGGGCGAGTTACGTAAGCCTCACGTCTCCTATCTGTAAAATGGGGATATTAATAATAATTATTCTCCGGTGTCACACATTAAATAAGATCAATTATGTAAAGCATCTTATATGGAACTTGGACATTAGTAAGCACTTAAACAGCAGCTGTTATTCTTAGCTATTCATGTACCTGATTTACCAGTGAATAAATAAACTGAGAACCAGGCCACCCCTCAATTTTCTTCTGATACACTGTTACACATCTAATGAGGTTGAAAGGCGGAATAGATAATTATCTAGTAATTGGATGTCTTAAAACAGTGTCTCTAGAAAGTAATATCCTTTTAAGTTGATGAGAAAGAGCCAGTGCTTCTTGTTAAGAGCACTAGATTATTTTGAGGAGAGCTAAAAAATAAGCATCCGCTGTTCATTATTAGTGCAAGTTGTACTTTTTGAGTCTTATGAAAGCACATCCCCTGAGCAGGCGGTGCTATAAATATGCATATAAATAAGTCGCGTGCTTCCAGACTTCCGAGACGGCTCCTTGATGAGAACACACCACATCAGAAACCATGAGATAGCGTCACCCCAAACTGTCAACCAGAATTTTGACTAAGTGCTAGTTGTCCTCTGTTCCCCGTGCTTTCCCCTTTCTCTAGCTGCTGTTGCAAATGCCACATTGCCTCATGGCACATCATGCCACGCAAAAGTGCACTTGTACTATCAACTCTCCTAATTGAGGTCAGATGTAAGATGCCTTCGTGTTTGCCCTGTGGGAACTGTTTAATTGGAAACCCAAGAGGGGTGCAGTATGGGATGGTGGGAGCAGGAGAGGACTTCCAGTTGCCTCCTGCGGTTTGAGTCAGCCTTTCCAAGCTGTGCTGCATTGAGCCCGTGACCAGACCTCTCTCCTCTGAGGCTCAGTTTCCTCATCTGTAAAATAAGAATAATCCCTCAGTATTTGTTTTGTTTTGTTGAAAGGTAAAATGAGACGAAGCGTTTTATAAAATGCCATACAGATGTTATGCCTTATGCTTATGAGTTATGGTGATGATGATGGTAATAGAGTGGGCTACTTCACCCTGAGCTTTGCTGGGCCAGCTAAGAGGATGCTTCTGTAGGTCTTCATGCTCCTGCCAGTGAATTCCTTCAGAATGGGCCACTCTGTCTTAAAAAAAAAGGATATTTAAAATGCCAAAGTGCATTTCACAGAACATTAATCTCCAGATTCTCTGTAAATAAAAGAGTCTGTTTTCAAATACGTTTGGGAAACTCTTGGAGATCTCAGGCACATGAGAGCATGAATGGCTCTGAGAAGTCTTGAGTAAAGAATTCTCCTTTACGTGTGTCTAACTCAGCACTTTCCAAACTCATCAACCATAGAACACTTTTTTCAAATAACGTCTGCTAATATTCCACTGAAATAGCATCCCCAAGGAACAGACTTTGGAAAAGTCTGTCCTAGCATAAAGATGGATGCATTTTGCTTTTGATTAAAGACCCCTGACTCATAAAAAAATTAAATTAAGCGTAAGTGAAAAGCAACTTAATATAAAGTGTTATTGAGTTCTGGATATAGCTTTTACTTTAAAAGTTCTTTGCTGACTAGTCTGAGATCAGTTCCTTCAAAAAACTTTAAATAGTTTTTAATAGCAAACACTTTTATGGCACTTATCAGATGCCAGGCACAGTTTTAAGAACTTTACATATAATTAATTGAATCCTCACAGTAATACAGGAAGGGGGAATTACTATTTTTCCCAGTTTTAGAAGAAGAAGCCCAGGCAGAGAGAAGCCGGAGATTGGCCCAAAGACATATCTGAATCCCTGCTATTGGTTTGATTCCACGACACCCTCTTTTCCTCAAAGAGTAATTTACAGTGTATTCTTTTCTCAGTTAAAATGATGCGAATAGTAATTTACAATATATTATTTTCTCAATTAAAATAATTCAAATACTAATTTGCAGTGTATTCTTTTCTCAATTTAAATAATTCAACTCCTTTTTATTTTCACACTTTCAAGACAGCTCTGGGTATAAATGAGATAAATCTTGGGGTGTCACAAAAGCAAGTTTGTACCAAGTTGCATCCAGTGGAATTGAAGGCCTATTTTCCTAGGTTGCCTGGATGCACATAAAATACTGCAACAGCTGTGTCATACAACTACCTTAGACCCTGTTTCTAAGTATTTCATAACTTAGTACTTTTGTGTTCATAGATATTTATTATAGGATTTTAAATTATTAAAATTCAAAGTATAGCAGGAGGTTCCAGGTGAGATCCAAACTGGAATTCACAGACTACGTCCTTGAAGCTGGTGGGCTGGAACCCCTAAGGTGTCTGTTTGCCTGAATTGATATACAATGAAGCTTTGGTTTTAGGTTGAAAGGAATGTTGTTGTTGTCATTTTGTTTTGTCTTGTTACCTTTTGATTCAGGGGCCCAGGGCAGAGATGAGGAAGAAAAAAGGAATTGAGGGGATAGATTTTGAGGCTCAGTAGAGAGAAGAGTTAGGACGAGAAGCTGACGGAGCTGTTTGTATGATATATTATGCTGATGGAAAAAACAATTCTGATGGGTGGCCAGCTGGTCATGCTGCACCCCCCACCCCACCCCTACACGCATACTTACCACCCAGTGGTGCCCTGAGGGTGCAGGGTAATAGGGGAATGCACCTGTGGAAGACGTGGAGGGGGGAGAGGTGGGACGCGAGTGAACTCGGTCCTGAACATCAATGAGGCACTGCCCAGGTGGGGCTGAGAACTTAGAAAGGGGCCAAAGTCCAACAGTCAGGCAGGAAGGGTTAAGAGTCACTGTCATTTGGGCATTAATGTGAACTTGTACTCAAAAGCTAGTGGGGCCAGGCAACATTCCAATTACAAGAAGAGAAAAGAAATGCAAGGTGTTTGGATATCATTCCTGCTATGGACTGAATTGTGTCCCCCCAAAATTCATACGTTGAAGCCCTAACCCCCAATATATGGGATTTGGAGATGGGGCCTTTAGGAAGTAATCAGGTTTAGATAAGGTCTTGAGGGTGGGGCGTCATGATGGCGTCAGTGCCCTCATAAAAAGAGACACCAGAGAGCTCGCTCGCTCTCTCTGCTATGTGAGAACACATTGAGAAGGCAGCCTTCTGCAAGCCAGGAAGAGAGTCCTCACCAGGACCTGACCATGCCAGCCCCCTGGTCTCAGACTTCCAGCCTCCAGAACTGTGAAAAAATAAATTTGTGTTGTTTAAGCCACCCAGTCTATGGTATTTTGTTATGGCAGCCCAAGGTGACTAAGACAATTACTATTTCAAAACGTATAGAATGTTAATGTATCTTTGTAAGTAGGCATTTCTGTTATAGATGTGTCCTATTTCATAGCTTTTAAAATATATTATTTTACTTGTTATTAATGGAAAGAACTAATCAAAAGATTTTTACAAATTTTTCCCACTTAAAAGTCCCCATTTTACAGCATCAAATATATTTTCCTATTTTTCAATGACTTTTCTTTTTCAAATCCCTTACCAATTATAAATTAGTGAAATAGGACAAGTTTCTTTTCAAATAAATGGCAAAGAGGCTTGGTATTTCTGGTTAGTATCACCATTTAACAGGAGCTTGGGTTTTCAATCCGGAATCTTCCTTGCTGTCCCTCACTTTTTTGAGCTACTGGTCAAATGACAGTGAAATGAAGAGATGGTTCATTTCTGCTGCAAGTCCCCACTATAGAGAACTGGCCCTACTGTCTCTCTCATGGGCACATGAGACAAATGAACCCAGGACCCTGTCTTTAGGCCTTGTACCCATCTACTTGTCACCAAACCCCCAGAATTCACTGTTACTAAGGTCTCTTTCTGCCAGTCTTGCAACTGTGGCGGCCCCTCTGTGAACAGCCTTCCCCACACAGCAGGCAGATCACTCCCCCTCCTTGGACGTGTGCTCTGGAGAACACAACTGGCTTCCTCAGATCTCAATAGAATGTTTAATTGAATAAACTTTTCTTTGACCATCTAAAAACCCTATAAAATATTTAGTTATTTTGGCTGTTTGGGTTTTATGTTTGCTACATTGTATTCGGTCATTTTAATACATGGTATATAGAATAATATTAACGTATTTTTTCCCCTAGAAAAAAACAAGTAATAAGAAGACAAAGCTGAGTTGGCAGAATTTTTCATAGGTTTCAACACAGGCCATAATTTTTGGACAGCAGAACATATTCGGCCTTGAAGACACTTGATTTGTCTTTGCTTGAGTGTGCTGTCACATGTCATTGCCTCAGTCCCTAGGCAATCCTCATACTAAATATTTGCAGCACTTTTTACAAGTTTTGTGGAAAGTACCCAACCTCCAAGTATAGTTTTCTGAGAATCCACAGATCTGAGTTAAAAGTTTTTGTTCTCTGTAAAATATGTCCCTGTGAATTTCCCACACCCAGTTTTAAGAGTTCATTTAATATTTTCTTAGGGTTAAGCAAGCCTAAATATGTGAAGGAATTTAAGTATTCCTTAAACTCCTGACACTAACCAAAATTTCACTCTGCTATTGGCCCATGTTAAATATTTTTAGTTCAAACCACCTTCGTTTCTAAAATTTCCTTTCAAAACAGACTTATCTTATTCTGCTGGTATCACGTATTGCCAATTTGCAACATTTATTGATTTTTTTTTCCTTGAAATTTGACTAGAAGAATTAACTTTTAAATAAATGTTATCTAACTTATAAATATTATCTTCTTTTTTCTTTCCCAAAAACTCAAGCCTTACTGACAAGCTCCACAGCACTTTTATGGTCCAGCATATCTCTGTTATATTTCACAGTGTTCCTGCTGAGAATTACTCCTGGTAAGTGTGTAGCAGACATACATGCTTATTAAGTTGAGGTATAGAGAAAGGGAGTTGTTTTGTTTGTTTGTTTGTTTGTTTTGCTGAGGAAGATCAGCCCTGAGCTAACATCTGTGCCCATCTTCCTCTATTTTGTATGTGGGTCGCTGCCACAGCATGGCCGCCAATGGGTGGTGTGCCTCCACACCTGGAAACTGAACCCAGGCCCCCAAAGCAGAGCACGCCGAACTTAGCCACTAGGCCACAAATAGAGTATCTTGAAGGAGAAGTTTCATTAACAATTCTTTGGCCTTTATCATTTTGAACTTAGATCCGCTTAAAATACACACACACGCATGCACACATACACGCACATACACAAGATCTCGCTTTACAGTTGTTAAGCATTAAGAGTTTTCTACACAAGGAACAATATTACAGACTATAAATATTCTTCTCTCTTGAGTTGGACACTCTTAGGCTCATGACACTAAACTGTGTGGATGCACCAAAAACCTTAGAGAAGACTGAACGAGAGCACATCATAGTGTCATCTTTGTTAGCATTTTCTCTCTGAGTCGCCTTTGTAACAAGACCCACAGGTAGGAACCCACAAGGTCATCCATATTATTCTTTAGGAGGAATTTTCATATTGCTTCCTCCAATATTCATGTTTATTCATGGAATCTGGTCTCTAGGACCCATATTTTTAAGTGCGAACCAGGGAGTAAGCATATATTGATAGATGGTGAGTGAAGAAAGAACTGTGCGGGATTAGACACTTCAACGCAATGAGTCAGCAGCAATTTGCTGCTCCTATATTCCCTCTACCTGTATTTGTGGCATTCAGGGAATTGGGAAAGAAAACAGAAGAGGGTGTGGTGGTCTGTGCCATAGTGGGGAGAAGGGGACCTCTAGTATAAGGAAACAGGGCAGGAGAGGGATGCATCAGTGAACAATGATTACCATGGCCAGGAGGACAAAAAAAGTGAAATGGGATAGGACAGTCTAGTTAGGTTCAGAAACAGAAGAGGGAGGTTTTGAATCCCCATCACACCAAGTTGATGTGATACAAAAAGAACGCACACATAGGAGAAAGTCGTAGAGCTGGGAATCTGCTAGGAATGAACCTGGAATAAGGCTGTGGTTTCAGGGATGGAAGGAAAAAGGGAAAGGAACTCTGAAAGAGTATTGAGCAATATTCGGCATGTCATTGGATAGAGATAATAGTGCCCTGCCAGGTGCTGAGTTGAGTCATTCCCAGATTTCTTGCTCTCAAATGGTGGTTCTCAACTTTTAGCATGCATCAGAGTTACCTGGAGGGCAAGGTGATGCTGCTGCTGCTGATCCAAGGACCCCACTTTGAGAACCACTGTTCTAGAAGACCATTTGTCTTTGATAAGAGAAACTCGGCTCTGATAAAAAACACTTGAGCAGAAAACAAGTTGCTTGGCTTCAAGTCTATCAAAAGATCATGATTTGATACACAGTATCCAGCTATGTCTCTTTGAAGTCAACCAGGCTCCTTCAAATGATAAGAACTTTGTACTTTTCTAATTAACTCAGAATGTATGTTAAATTCCTAAATTGAGCTATTTGAATTTAGGGATGGTTTTTTGTTGGTAGTCATGGTTTAATGTTTGTTTTAAGGAAATCACTACCTACTTAAGAAACCATACACTCTCAAAATAAGTTTCCCATGGGAAGAGCTCCATAGAGAAGAAAGGAAGCCTTTGTTTCCCCTGTGTCAAATGAAATGTTCAGGCCTCTGAAACCCAAATAAATGAGCAAATAAAAGATAAAAGCAGAAAGGAGACCATCTTCAAATCTACAAAGGCAAAATAATTAAAAACTAGGAGAACATTGCAGTGATAATAATAGAACTTAATAATACGTATTAATTATATAAACAGAGAAACTGTGTTCTTCCAGGACCTACTCCATCATTTTGTATTGAACTATGATTCACTCAAAATATATATATATATTGCAACTTCAGACCCTAGAACTATGCTGATTAGACCAGTGGTTCTCAAACTTAAGCTAGCATCAGAATCACATGGAGGGCTTAATAAAATATAGATTCTTGGGTCCCACCCACAGAGTGTCTGACTCAGTAGATGTAGAGTGAGCTCAAGCATTTGCATTTCAAACAAATTCCCAAGTGATGCTGATGTTGCTTGTTCAAGACCAGACTTTAGGAATTGCTGGTTTAGATCTATAGTTCACAATTTGGCCACACATTAGAATCCTCTGTGGAGCATTTTTTTTTAAATCCAGTTCTTATACCAAACCTCAAAACAATTAAAGTAAGGATCTCTGGGGCTGGAACCCAGGCATCCGTATTTCTCAGGTGATTCCAGAGTGTAGCCAAAGTGGAGAATTTCTAGTTAGATCAGTAGTTCTCAAACTTGAGCACACATCAGAATCACCTGGAGGACTTGTTAAAACAGATTGCTGGCTCCTCTTCTGGAGTTTCTGATTCTGTAAGTCTGGGTTGGGCCCAAGAATAGGCATTTCAATCAAGTTCCCAGGTCATGATGCTGTTGGTCCCGGAACCACACTTTGAGAACCATGGGTTAGACCAACTTCAACCCTGGCTGCACTTGGAATCTACTGGGGGATCTGGTATAAAATACTGAAGTTAGCCTCCCCTACCCCCAAAAAAAACCATAGAAACTGAGCATTGGGATTTAATTAGTCTGGGATGGTGTCAGGCATAAGTATGCTTTTAAAGCTTCCCAGGTGATTCTAGGTGCAGCCTAGACAGAGAATCACTGCCAAAGGAAGCAGAGGTGAGGATGCAAAGGATGCCTCACCTGCAACGTTTGCTGCTCATCTGGTTAAATATGACCTCTTCCAACTAAAACACATTCCTACTTTCATCATGATATGCAATATATATCTTTGCTTAAAAAAAATACTACATTGGAATAAATGGAAGATTGTGACAGTCATTTCAGAATTTGAGAAATAACTCGGTTAAGCCAGGAGGGGATTCTCCCCCCTTTCGTTGCTATAAATACAACTTACTTACTGTCTGAATTTTTTTTAATGTAACATGGTAACCCACCCCTTTGGTGATCTGCAGCTAGTCATGTAAACAGAAACATTATAACTGTTATTATAAAAGCAGTTTCCTATAAATGAGAATTTATGCTTATATCTAAATAAACTTGAAACCTGATCAAACACCCTGGCTCCAGGAAAATAACTTTGGGTTTGGACAACACAAACCAGAATAACGTTTTACTGCCAGTTGAAGTTTTTGAATATACAGGGTCATTTTAATCACAGAGTATGAGAATAACTTGTCCGCTACAGACGGTAGGAGCTGAGATTTGGGAATGGGGTAGGAGTGTGGATGGGGGAAGCAGTGGATGGAGCCAGCACTTAGCTAGCCAGCTCTATGATATCAGTCAGATACTGTTTGTAAATAATTACTTTTGTACTTCAGTTTTCTCTGGAAACAGTGATACTATTGTGTTTTAGCAGTTGATTTCGCAAGTTACCGTTCATGACTCTTCTAAAGTATACTAGGCAAGGCCCAGTTCTTACACCTAAAAAGGCCTTAGAAATTTAGCACTGGCAAAGTTGAGAAACCACTTTACACCCTCTAGAGTGGCTATAACAAAAAAGACAAACAATAGCAAATATTGGCCAGGATCTGCAGAAACTGAAACCCTCATGCCTTGCTGGTTGGGAACTTACTACCAATTTGGAATCGGTTCATCCATTTCCCTAAGTTACACATAAATTGACCACATAGCTGAGCAATTCTGCTCCTAGGTATTTACCCAAGAGAAATGAAAATATGTCTACACAAAAACTTGCTTGTGAATGTTTGCAGCAGCATTATTCATAATGGTCAAACGATGGAAACAATTCAGATGGCCATCAATTGATGAATGGAGAAACAAAATGTGTTTATAGCCCATGCAATCGAATATTATTCAGCAATAAAACGGAGGTACTGATACAGGCTACAACCTGGATGAACCTTGAAAACATGCTAAATGAAAGAAACCAGTCACAAAAGATGACATAGTATATGATTCCATTTAGATGAAATGTCTAGAATAGGCAAATCTATAAGAGGAAGTACGTTAGTGGTTACTTAGAGCTGGGGAGGGGGAGAGGGAGGTGGAGATACAGAAAAAGTGAAGGCTGAGGGGTACAGGGTTTTGTTTTGTTTTTTTGTTTGTTTTTTGAGAGGATAAAATGTTCTAAAATGGACTCTGGTGATGCTTTCATTTACATGCGAATATGCTAAAAACCACTGAATCGTCCACGTTGAATGGGTGAACTGTATGGTATATGAATTACATCTCAATAAAGCTATTATATATGAAATGTAGCGCACTGGGAAACGTCAGAGGCAAATTTCCATGAGCCTGTCTCCGAAATCACCTTGGACCAAGCTCTCGGCGCATGCGCAGGAGCAGGTCACAGCTGGGGACTGTGCGCCCGGCTTAGAGGCGCTGGTCGTCGGTGACTCTGCTGTCGCCGCGCCCAGGCCCCTGCGGCAGCCCCTCGCAGCAGCGGCGGAAAGGGCGGGGACCACTTGTCCCGCATAGACTATAACCTGAGAGCGTTCCCCCTGCAGGTGGCGGGCGGGTCCCTAAGCTGTCGCAAGCAGGATATCTGATGACCCTCTTCTTCCCTCTCTCTTCCCCAGCAGAGGGTGACTGACCTCCCTCGTGACCTGGCAGGAGCAGCGGGTCCTAAACACGTTTTCCCCTATGGTGTGCTGACGCGCACAGAGCGGAGGAGCGGCCGGACCCCCCGGAGGGGCGCGGGACACGGAGGCCCCGGCCCCGCGGGCCCCTCCCCGGGCGGGTGGCGCGTCGCCCGCCGCCGATGCGGGCGGGGGGGGTCTGCGGGGGAGGGCAGCTGTAATTGCGGCGCAGCCCTGGTTCCCACGTTCCTATTGTTGGCGACTTTGTTTCCAGTGCCCATCGCGTGTGCTAATTAGTTAGCGCTGCTGGCTGGCTGGGAGGCGTGTGGCTGGCCTAGAAGCAGAAAGATCACTTCCTGCAGGGAGCCGGCCAGGCTGAGTGTGACTCGGGGCTTCTTTCTCTCTCCTCCCGTGCGCCCCCTTCTCTGCCTCCCGGGAGGGTGGGGGTGGGAAGGGAAGGGGAGAAACGCTGATTGTGGCGCAAACGCCACTGAATTGCAACAGCAACCAAAACGCCGGGGGGCGGAGAGTAAGGGCCGGAATAGTGGAAGAAAAAAAAAAAAAGAGTCCTTCTCATTAGACTTCTAACCTGATTAAGAAATGCTTTACAGTATTCCTCTCACGATTTTGTTCAGTGAGTCTTTTCCAGAATAGGATAATGAAGGAAAGGTATTTTAGTGTGTTCATTAAAAAAAAAAAAATCTGTTTTGACACTCTGAATAAAACGGGCACGTGCATCAGTGTACAACAGGGGAGAAGAAGAGTGAAATGTAGTGAGTGGTGACTTTTGAGTCGCTGACTTGTTCTTGGACTTCAGCTTCGGAGTTTTGTGCACTTTGATGCTCAGCTTGTAGAAGGGGTGCAGGGAGGCGTGAGGGACCACTCACACAGTAAGCCTGACAAAAGGCAAGGACCTGATTGAAAGAAAACCTGCTTTCTATGTTTCTGGGCTTTTCATTGCGTTACACGAATTAGTAATGCTTGAGTTCTCACAATGGAAGTCCCCATTTGAAGATGCGATATTATCCATACTTCTTCCCTGTAAAGAAGAGGAAAGCTGGCTTTTAGAAGGACTTACTTATGACCCTTTATGCTGCAGCATATAAGGAAAGTGGCAGAGTGGTGGAGGACTACGATCGAGGGTAACTTCATTCAGGATGCATCCAGCAAGGATATTTTGAGCATCTTCTATATGCCAGGCACTTGGCTAGAGCTGGAGATGGAGAGATGAAACATCCAGAACCTGTCTTTAAGTAGCTACAAATCTGGTTGAGGAGACAGGTAAGTATGTAAACCAATAACTAAGGATGCCTCAGAAGTGGAGGTCTGTACTGGGGCCTCTGAGGGCCAGAGGAGGGGCACCAGATCCAGGCAGGGGAATTTGGGAAGGCTTCCTGGAGAAGGGATGATCCATCTGACACTTAAATGACAACTAACAAATGGCCAAGAGAAGAAGGGAGACAATGACATTCTGAAATGAGGTAACAGGATGTGCAAAAGGCCTGCAGGTCTTGAGAGAGAATGAGGTGTTCTGCCAGCTGTGTGCACAGCTGCGGCCGGGGCTGGAGGGGTAGGCAAGGAAAAGCTGGAGGGGTGGGGATCATGAAAAGTCCTGTTGAGGACTTTGGATGTTATACTAAGTGGCATGAAAGATTTTAAGAAAAGCAGTAAGATCATCAGATTTTTCCTTTAGAAAGAAAACTTGGGCCGTAGTTTGGAGGATGGACTGAAGGGACTCAGGCTAGAGGCAGGGAGAGGAGGTTGGGGACTAACGCACTAAGAGACTGAAATGAGGAGCGGGATGGAGAAGATGAGCCAGGTTCAAGAGATATTTAGACGGTGGAGTTGACAGAAGGTGGGGACCAAACTTCCTTTGGCAATAAGCAACTAGGAAGGTCTGGGGCAACTCCAAGTGTCTGTTGTGTACACCCAGATGAATGATGATGGGATTCACGGGGATAGGCAACTTGGAGGACAAAGAACAGGCCTGAAATGAAGTGAGATGATGAGTTTAGTTTGGGCCATGTTGTCTTAGAAGGGACTGTGGGGCATCCAAGTAGTGATGTCCAAGACGCAGATGGATATATGAATACGGAGCTTACATGGGATAGGCTGGGGCTGGGATGGGAGAGATAGCAGTAAGGGACAGGAAGGCAGCATGACTCGCCTCTCACTCACAGAGGCACTCTTTGTGCAAGGAGTTTCTAGATATGCTGCTCCAAAAATGACCCAGGAGGACTGTATGGTCCCGTTTATATGAGATATCTGAAGTAGTCAGATTCATAGAAACAGAAAGTAGGTGATGGTTGCCGGAGCTTGAGGGGAGGGAGAGAAGGGGAGTTGTGTTTTAATGGGTACAGAGTTTCACATTTGCAAGATGAAAAAGTTCTAGAGATCCATTGTACAACAATGTGAATATGCTTATCATTACTGAACTACACTTAAAAATGGTTAAGATGGTAAATTTTATTATGTTTTTATCACAATAATAAAGGAGGAACCCGAGAGGGAGGGGGTAACAACCCTACCAGCTTCCTCTGGATAGCACTGGGATGAAATCCTTTTACCTTCTGCTAACGCCCTCTCTCACCTTCTTGGTGAGAGGGTTAAGTTGGAACAGGCATTTTAGAACAGACACTATGAATCAAGAACCTTAAAAATGTTCATACCCTTTGACCTACATATTCCACTGCCTGAAGACAATCCTAAATAAGAAACCAAAAATAACGGGGGGGAAAAGATTGAAAATATTAGATATCACTTTAAAACTGTGTTCAATGACAAATAACAAATGGCCAAGAAATAGAATAATAGAAAAGCAACTAATTAAACATGGTAAAATACCATACAACTGTTATAAATTTTTACAAAGAATTTACACCAACGTGGGAAATACTTATAAAATTAAGTGAAACAAAATTAAGGACACAAAATTGTGTTTATACTTTAATCACAGCTATATCAAACACAATCTCTACACAGAATAAAAGCCTGGAAGAAAATATACTAAAATGTTTATAGTAGATCTTTCTGATTGGGGCCATAGGTGATTTTTTTCCCATTTACTTTTTTATATTTTCCAAATTTCCATATTAAGCATATATTATTTTATAACGAGAAAAGTAACCTATATAAATTCTTTTTCCTTAATTTTTCTACAAAATTTTCTATGATTCCTTTGACTTTAAAGGAGGTGATTTGCATTTAGTTCAAAGCTGCAATGGATTATTAGATAAGTGATTTATAAATTCGTCAAAGGCCAAAGGGAAGAAGAGACCATCTTCCGGCAAAAATTTAGAAAGACTTTGAAAATCCCTCCATTTGAATATCCGTTTCTTTTTGCTGCTCTTGTGTGGGAAAGAGGAAACAGGAGATCTTAGCTTCAGGAAGTGACATCAAACATTTTAGTTGATTATAAATGCTAGAAAGGCAAATTGAGACCTTCCCTTTAATTGGATGTAATCGATTAAACAAGGTAATAGACCACCTGTGGCTGAGATGAAGCCCCTGAGACGGCAGCTTTGGTGTTGAGTGACCCCAGGTCAGCTGGGGTGGGCTTTTGATTCCATATCGAGTTACACAGGCCATGTCACAAAGAAACATTCAGCCAAAACCTGAGTGTACGATTTGGTTTAGAATGTGTCGATAAAAGAAAGAGAGATGTAGATTTTTTTTTTTTTTTTGGCTGAGGAAGATTGGCCCCTGGCTAACACGTGTTACCAATCTTCCTCTTTTTGCTTGAGTAAGCTTGTCCCTGAACTAACCTCTATGCCAGTCTTCCTCTAGTTTGTATGTGGGGTGCCGCCAGAGCATGACTTGATGAGCAGTGTGTAGGTCCACACCCAGGGTCTGAACCCATGAACCCTGGGCCGCCAAAGTAGAGCACACAAACCTAACCACGACGCCACCGGGATGGCCTCATAAAGGTATAGTATTTTTTAAATAATTTATTTCTTTAAAAATAATCAATAACCACGTAAGTAAAGAGCACTTCCTATGTGCCAGGTACTTTTCTAAGAATTTCTTATATAATCAACGTGCCAACAAGCCTATGAGGTAGATTCTATTAGTATCATCATAATCGTCCCCACTTTGCAGATGAGGAAACTGAGGCACGGAGTATGATTGACTTAAGATCACACAGCTTGTAGTGGTAGAGCTGGGACTTGAACCCAGACAGCTTGACTCCATCGTCTATGTTCCCAATTACCACACTGTGCTACTTCTCAAGATAAGGCTCAAGTTATGCTTCACGAGTTACTTGTGAATTCCAAACACACCATAGGCTAGCCCTTGCGTCTGGAGCAAATGTCTGCAGTATGCTCCTGCCTCCTCGTGGTAGCACAATTATTGCAAAAGCAGCATTTGAGAGGTGAAAAAGCCCATTAAAGATTGAATCAACAAACCTAAAATTACCAGGTGACAATAAATGTCACAAACACTTTACTCAGACACCATCTCATTTGAGCTTTGAGCATGACGCTGAGATGACTGAGTAAGGGGCCATTAATTGAGCACTCCCTTGGAAGCAGAAAAATGTTCACACGTGGTTTTGCCACAGTGTGGCCGGACCGTCTTTACCACAGCTGGGATAGAATCTGGGTTGGCAGCGGAGGAAGGCTCCTAAAAGAGTGTCTCGCTTCTCGGGCCCATACTCTTCTTAGCTGAGGATGTGTCCTCAGAAATTCTCCAGTGATCTAAGTATCCTTTTGGACTCTAGTTCTATGAAATGAAAACAAACGTCAGGATACAAGTCTAAAAATAAGCCCATCGTCTTCTCCCAAACCAGTTCTTCCTCCCAGATTCCTTAATCAGTAAATGGGACTACCATTACTAGTTGCCTAAGCTAGTGCACTTTGTGGTTGGCTCCCCAACATCCATTCCACCTGACCCTCCCACCACACTCCCCATGACTGTAAGTCCACTGTGGGAATCTCCTCTCCCCTGCTAGTGACTGATTGTTCAGGGGTGGGCACGTCTAAGTCAATCTAGGCCAAAGACACGTGAGAAGAGGCTTGTTTGGGACTTCTCAGAAAGAGAAGCCAATTTCTCCCTCCCACCCCATCTGAACAAAAACATGTCACTGGGAGTGGCCATCTATTGATGGGAAACCAGACTTAGGATGAAGCCAATGCTGTGCTCGGCAGAATAGAAAGGCAAGAAATGTTGAGCTGCTGAACTCACAAACCCTAAAGCACGTCCTGACCTTAAGTCTTCTGTTATTTGAGAGAATAACGTTTCCTCTGTTTTTGCCAGCAGGAGGAAAGCTGTCAATTACTTGCAGTGGAAATCATCCTCACTGATATATTTTGCACATCCAAAGAATCATCAAGTCTAGTCTGTTCTCCTTCCTAAATATTTCAAAACCCATACACCCCTCTCCATCCCCATGACTAATAATGACCCCTTTCAGGCTACCACTGAGGTCTGATCTGAGTTACTGCAAAGCCTCCTATTTCCAAAATCCCTTGGTTCATTTGAATAGGCCTAAAGACAAAGTAAGAAAAAGAATGTGGAAGGATGAGGCTATGGCAGGCATGGCAAGGATTTCCTTATCTACTCATAGGGCAAACTTTGAGTACTGCCATGTCTCAGCCCATCCCAAAGGCATAAAAGGAAGCAGCCCACCATTCTGAGCTTCTCTGACCTCGTGGGTCTTCCACTGAGTGCGCTGTGGAGACCACCTAGTCACTTCACTTGTGTCCTTATCTGTGGTACATCCTTTCCATGGTTTGTTATGCTGCCTAGGCAATAACTCCAAATGATGCAACCTCAGCTAGTGTAAGTCATGGTTCTCGCCAGCCTTCGGGCCTGGACCAGCCTTTACGGTCAGGCTTCACTTGGATACACCAGGGCCACCTTGCCAGGTAATGCGGTTATTTCTGTCCGTCATAATTTCAGTTCAAATCTACAAACACTTGTTGAGGACCGTCTCCATGCTGGGAACATGCTAGGCCTTAAAAGAGCAGACAGTGGGCATGCTCTGCTCTCTATACCCTGGTGTCTGACACAGAGTGGTGCTCAAAAAATATTTGTTAAGTGAATCAAAGAAAGATATCATGGAGAATATACTTTAGTCTGCACTCCAGCAGCTCACAATCTATTGAAAGTCAGTCTACCACGAGGCTCACTGGGATATAAAATGCAAAAATAAAAATAACAATATACTGATGCTTACTGGGCTCAAGGCACTTTTCTAAGAGCTTTACATGCGTTCACTCATTTAATCTTCACAATGACTCTTCACCTATGCGCCAGTATTATCCACATTTTACAGAGGAGGAAGCTGAAGGTCAGAGAGGTCAAGAAAGTTGCCCACAGGTCAAGTAAGCTGGTAATGTTGAGAAGAAGAAGAATTGCAGAATGGAGAAGAGAAATACTCATATAGCTAGAGATCTGAAAAAGCATCATGGCAAAACGGGTTTTAAGCTAGATCTTCAGGGATGAGTAGGTATTCAACGTGCTGGTGGTGGTGGTGTGTGTGGGGTGTATTCTAGATTAGAGAAGAGCATGAGTAAAGACTCGGAGGTAGAGATTGCAGTGTGTTCAGAGAACAAGAAATAGTTCCACATGGCTGAGTATCGGGTACGCAACGGAGGTGCCTATAGAGGGAATTGCGACTGGTTACATGGTTGGTAGCTCAATTGTGGAGGGTCTCTAGTGGCCCACCCAGCTTTCAGTCTCTCCTGTATCTTCATATTTGTTCTGGAATCTTCCATCTCTATTCAACCCGAGTACTTCAGGTGAAAGTTATCCTACACCCAGGTGCAGGGTAGTTCCTGGTTTACTTAGCCAATCAACGCTTTCCTCTGGCCACAAAGATGGGTTCCAAGCGGGGCCTGTGACCTAAGCCTCTCCAATCAGGTGAATCTCAGGATTCTTGCCCAGCACTCTGGGATGGCACTCTCTCCCTTTGAAAGTAGTCAAGGAAGTAGGCAGTCCTACAAGCTGTGGGCATCTTCTTGCAAGTGCAGGAACAGCCAGCCTCAGTGCAGAATGAAGCAGGCACCACGGGAGGGGCAGCAGGGAGACACAAAGAAACTCCATCCTTGGTCACATCATTGAGCCCTGGGATCAAACCCTCCCACAGCCAGTCCTCCTGTCTCTGGACCTTCCCATTACATGAACCTGGAAAGTAAATTTTTTACTTCAGCAGCCTGGGTCGGGTTTTCTGCAGCCTACAATATAAAGAGGGCTAACTGATGAAGGCTTCAATATTAGGTCACATTGTTTCAAAGTATTATTCAGGGAAGCGGTTTAAAAAGATCACTTCGTGGCCACGTGAAGGATAAATTGGTTAGTGAATCTTGAGAAAGGGAAATGGCTCGGGGCCACTGTGACATGCCCAGTGAGACTTCTGGGGCAAGAAGTAAAGCACTGACAGTGGACATGAGGGAAGATTTGAAAGAAGAGGCATTAATGCAAAGTTTATATAAAATGGGCTGGTAAATTCATCTGGGATTGAAATTTTCATTTGTCCTATTTCATCCCACTGCAAGGGGATGACTGTTTTAAAAAAATAACTTCTAAGATTATGTCTGATCCCTGCAGTCTGTTTATTCTTCTCATCCCTATAAAAACAAGAGAAAGGAAAAGAGTTATTTCATTAGTTATTTTTCATTATCCAATTTATGTTTTGATTTCATATTGTTCATTCATTCATCATATCCCATTCTAAATAGTTGATCATTCCAGATGTTTCTATCCTTCAAATACTTGTAGCCTGATATCATATCCCTCATAATCGTCAGGTAGCCCAGTTTCATCTGTTTAGCTCCTTTAAATCTTTCTTCATCTATCAGTTCTTTTAACTACTCTGCGTATAAGCAGCTACACTCACAGTTTCCTCCGTTGCATTTTGCAGGTCTTGAGTGGCAGTGGCCCAGCGTGTGCAGTCTCCGCAGGAAGTGGGAGGAGGGAATCAGCAGTACAATTCTGCAGGTCGAACAGAAGGCTTGCACAGACGCAATTGTTGTGTTGGTTCTAGTTCTGCCCAGCTTCGTGATGCAGGACAAGCCACTTAACCTTCCGAGCCTCAGTGTCTTCAACTATAATGTAGGAATGATTATTATCCCCTAAGGGGGCTCTGGTCTACCTTATTCTCTTCCTTTATCCCCTCCCATCTATTCCCCAAGGAGGATGAGGGCTGATATGGATGAATCAAGGACTTGTTCCTGGGCCAAGTGGTGAGTGATGTGGTCTCACTCTAAAGAGTAGGGATCTGTCTGAGTTGCAGATCCCTCAGGGCCAGAGACTCAGGACAGGTCCCGGGCTACTCCAGCCAGGGAGCTCTTCTGCTCTGATGAAGTGAAATAAGCCAGGCCTGCTCTAGGCTTAAAAGGAATCTCTTTTTCCTTTCCTTTGCTTATCTCGCATTTTCTCGGACCAGCCTCTCGTTGGACTCAGAGCAGGAAAACAGAGGGCTGAGAATTAAGTGTAGCTCAGTGGCAAAGATCAAGAAAGGGCCTGGCCTACTTTTCACGTGGCTGCCTCTGCCTGATCACAAGGAGCCCTCCAGGCAGTCCAGAGTGGCTCCCTGGGGGATGCATTGGTGTTTAGGGGCAAAAGCCTTGTGCCAACAAAAGCTTTGAATTAGCCTTGCCTTGGCGTCAGCACACACAACTGGGGACAGAGGCATGGGGATATTGAGCTACTGGCTTCTCTTAACCTTCTTCTACCTCAACAGAACTAGTAATAACAGCATCATCTTATAGGATTGTCATTATGATTAAATGAGATCGTGCAAGAGAAAAGGTTTTGAAAACTATCCAAAAAAGTAAAGTAATAATCTTGAATTCTAAACTCTTGCTATTTTAGTTTTCTCATTTGTTAAATGTAGTAAAAATACTAATCTACTCATGAAGCTTTGAGGGACGGCTAGCTGAAAACGCTGGGTGAAAAAAATGGCAGTCCATAGTCATGTGAATACTTCATTTTAACTTTTATTAACAGTTTGGCATTGAAATGCTCTATAAAGTTATTACACAGTTAAAACTCTTATAGGCCTTATTACTCATTTCCTAAACCTGCAGAAAACAGGAATACTCATTTGTTTTGTTCTCCCATGGAGATGATATAGTTGGTCTTACCTAATATTGTACAACTGTTTCATTTTCAATTCCTTGTAATTGCATAATTTCTAGCAGTAAACGAGCTTCTGACTCACAGTGACTCTACCCCATTAGCAAAATCTGTCAGTCTGCTCTACTGTTCACATCTGTTTTATGGAGTGCATTTGCTAACCCTTGTGTGGTGCACAAGTAGAAAGCACGGCCCTGACCCCTAGAAGCTTATACTTCAAGGAGCTGTCATTGATCTGATAGATACAAGCGTGCATATATTTCAGCCAATCTCCTATATATGTTCCAAACATCATGTCTTCATCAACAGAAAGAGCTAGACATGTTGAGATTTTAAAGAAAGTCTAATTTGCTGAAAGCGTAGTCAGCATTTCAGGGGGGGAAAAAAAACTTCGGGAATGGAGTTGTTCTACCTTTACAGCAATAGATGAATGGGTACCTAAAGACACTTAAAGCAGACCGGAAGTAAAAATCAGCTAAATAACCACACGCCTGAGAGCAGATCTCCTTGGGATTTCTCCAAAACCTCATCATTCTCGTAACCCAGGTGTTACTGCACCCCTCTTTCCTTCTCCAAGGGGTGCCTTTGCTGAGCCCTGTGCGTTCAGAGGGCTGAGTCTCTCCAATAGGTCTTCTGTTGGAAGTCTCCAGGGGATTCCATACCAGAGCCTGAAAGAAAGGGGCAGAGCACACATTCACCCGTTTCTCGGGCCACCGGTCCCGTCAGGCCCCCTGACCACTACATGGCATGGCAGTGTGTGCACAAAGCTAGTCACTGAGGGGCTGGCCCCATCACAGTGAGAAGCACAGTATAGGAGGACAGAGTGGACTTCAGCTCTTGTCAACTGCCCTTGAACTACACAAAGGAGAAATTTCAAGGCATAGGCCTCCCAGGAAGGGGTCCATGCCAATGTGTCTCTTGTCATTTGTCCCACAACTACTTTTTAAAGTACTCACAATATGCCAGACCTTTGTAGACACTAGATACACATCCGTGAATAAAAAGAGCTGGTGCTCACTCGGGTCCAGAGCCCAGGTGAGATGAATCCCTCCACACAGGTTTCAGCTTCCGCACCAGAAGGGATCCAGACCTTCTGGTCCCTCACTTGTGGGGGCATCTCTTACTTAATAACACTAACGTCTAACACTAGAAGTGTTCATTCTTCTCAGCATAACACTGTCTAATAAGATACTGACACAAGAATATTTTCCGGATTAGCAGGACTCCCGGCCTGCACTTTCTTGCCTGGAGATGCAATGGGTCCCCCTAGCCTGAGGCCAAGCATTGCTGTCTAAATAACCAAGGCAATGGCCACTCCAATTAAATTCTTTTGAGTCAGATTATCTATCTGACAGAGGGGGCTCAGAGTAGAGGTTGGGGAGCCAGGACTTCATTTTCCCAGCGGCCCCAGCTCTATGGAAGAAAGATACCCACATTTTCCAGGGAGGACTCAAAAACACCAGTTGACTAAATTCACATTTCTCAGACAAGCATTTGTAATAACCCCCAACTGAACGATAATAAATTCCGTTCTGTCACAGAGCCTGAATCAATGCACTGTTGCTGAATTTCTGTGTTGTAGGTGGAGATGCCGGAGGCTCCCTGAGGCCGAAAGGCTTGCAGGAGGCGACTGTTCACCCAGGCTGAGCCCTCACGCAGTGTGGTCCTGGAGCGCAGGGCTGACAGGCCAAGCTGCGGGGAGCAGCCACAATCTCTGCACAGACTCCAGGCCTGGAGGCGGTCCAGCACCCTGCGGTGCAGGATGCAGGCTCCACCCCGGCTGAACACATAACTCACTCCTTCTAAAGCCACCTGGGGCAGTGGTTTCAAAGCTGATGGTCGCAGCCGCCTCCATTCATAGGTTATGACCAGCACTTTTGAAAAAGAATATGGTGGAAAATATCAGCGTGCACTGCACATATAAAGGTAAGTACTGCTTTGTGAACGTCTGTTTCATGTAGGTGGATCTACAGGCGATGCACCGTCATCGTGGGCGGGGCCACAACGTCATCGTGGGCGGGGCCATAGCGGCATCGTGGGCGGGGCCATAACGCAGCGTGCATTTCCACGGAGGATCTTGGTAGAGCAGACGAACGATGGCCGAGGTGTGCTCTCATCAGTGTTCGGTCCTCCGTTTTCCCACTTTGCTGTTTTTCGACTCTGCGTTTTCAGTGCTGCTGAATAAACAGCGTGCTTCACTTCTCATTCTGTTGCATTCGTAGCCGCCGAAGCTATCAGATAGGCTCTGCATACCCAGTCAGGATTTCACCTGCCTTCCAGAGGTGATTCTAAGACATTTATGGCTTTTTCAGATGAGAGCAGCCTGGGTAAATAAGTGTCATTCACAAAAATTCCCAACATTTTGCAGAACTTAAACTGATTACACACATACACACACACACACACACACACACACACACACACTTTTTCTGATCAAGGTAGCAGATGGTAGAATGTTTTCAGGATTTGGCCTAAGATTCATCGGAGTCCCCTGCATTTTAGCACCCTCCATGTTTAGGCTTCTAGAACTCTGCATATTTTCAAAGGCCCTGTGGCCGGTGAGCCAGACTGACCTCACAGTCCTCCAGCGTGTGCAGTGGCTGAAACAGACTGGTGACTCGGCTGCAGCCAGTGGGGTGATTCTCCCTGAGCTGAAGCCTGACATGGTGTGAACCACACCTCCCCCTTGCAGCTGTCTTAGCATTTCATAGCACTGACAAGAAGCATGTATGTCTGACCCAAACCTCGCCTGTTGCAACGTGGCTCCATTTCATTCATTCACTCTATCGGACGATCAACAGATATTTTTCAAGCCTCTACAATGGGCTCACCATTGCACCGGGCCGTGCAGAACCTGGGGTGCAGACACTCACAGCCCAGCCATCAGGACCACACACTCATAAATCTCAATGATAGGCTACGTACAGCTAAGGTCACTTGTGTGATGAAGGCGATGGGGCTCTAGGTGCACAGGGAAGAGACACAAAGGGTTAGGTTCGGAAGGTCTGGTTTGGCTCATGGTGGCGCTGGTTATGACTTGAAGCTGTCAGACAGAGATGGAGAATGGGGATGGAGGATAGTTATCTTTCTCCTAAGAGTAACTTTCCCTACACTTCTCTTGTAAGCCTCAGTTCAATATTCTTAATTAATTTTTCTTTTTATATCCAACTTTGAGCCCTTCCATCGGTTCTATGATTGAAGTCTCTTTATTTTCTCTCTCTCCTTCTATAATGTAACAAGCTATACAGAAGTAGGGACTTTGTTTTGTTCCTGCTCTTCTTCAGCGTCTAGTACAGTGCCAGGCAGTGAATATTTGTTCAGTAAGTGTATGGAGCCCAGTTTCCCTGGGCTTCATTAGGCTGAAGGGGGGCTGGGGCTGAGGTTTAAAATGAGTTCCTATTAGGAATAATGAAGCAGACACGTCACTCCTACCCACTGCTATAGTATCTCCAACCCCACGGGTCTCTCCTGCTTATTTCTGAGCGTTCCCGGAGGTGTCTGCACTGTGCTCAGGAACAAGTTGCTATAGATGTGGCTACCACACTGGAGACCTCAACAAGCCAGAGAGGTTGTGTGTTCTCTGACACCCTCTATGCATCGAAGTTGTGCCTGTGAGCCATGAAGAAGGGAAAAGAACACCTCCTCCTCCCCTGGTGTAACCTCTTGTATACAGGCACCAAAGCAATTGGGCTTTTTGCCTTATATTTGGAGGATATGCAATGAAAATACTTCTTCCCATACTTTTATAGCCCCTTATTTCCCCTGGATCCAGACATGAGTCCACGAGGAGCTCGTCTGAAGACAACAGGCAGTATTCAGACTCTCTTCTGTCTGCGGACCATTAAGACATTAGGACTGGGCTGAATTTATTAGCCCAACTCTTCCTTAGAGTGAGGGACTCCCCTGAGGCTATTCAGCACCCCCTGAGAAGGACCACTCTGTTAGCCCACCAGCCGTTACCAAGCACATCTAGATTCCAGCAGCGACCATGTTCAGTGTGAGCTTCAGAGCCACTGCTAAGTCCCTTCTTTTCAATGGAACCTTAGATTGATGTTGAAACTTATCACGGGCCTGACCAAGCCTGTGTATATGTCATTTGTATTTTACATAATATTCTAGAGCTTGTGTGTGGCCAGGAGGCTCACGAATAGATCACGAATCCAGATGACATGGCCAGTGGCTGAATCCTGTGGGAGGACACTTAGCTTCCCTCTAATCTACGCACATTCTGCCAATTGAGCTATCACAGAGGCAACTGTGAGAGAGAGTGTGGACCCAACAGAAGGTACCATCATTTTGCAGAAGCACATCTTTGCAGGTACCATCAGCTGCAGAAGGACAGCTCACTCAACAGCGTCTCAGTGGCATGCCAGTCAATTTACAGAGGATGCTCACAATTCAACTCTGATTATCTCATGATTTTTGAGTGTCCGTATAATAGAAATCCATTTGTAACATGGAGGCAAATTTTATTTATTTTTTGTTTGTTCAGCCATCAACCAATAGTTATTGAAGGCCTACTGTGTGCTAGGGACTCTGCTAGTTACAGTCATAAACAAAAGAGATAAGGTCATTATTCTTGTATAGCTTACCGTAAATAAGAGCATACTATATGCAAGAAAACAGATAAATAACAAGATAATTTTATAAATACCATAAATTCTATAAAAAACCATAAATTCTATGAAAAAAATTAAACGGAGCATTATGACATAAAAGGTGACTGGGATTAGCTGCCCCAGATCATTCACATCCCCCTTCTCCTTTGCATTCTCTAGTGTACATCCTGGAAAGATAAAATGTTTGTGTTCCCAACATCCCTTACTGCTAGGGGAGACAGTGTGACACAAATCCATGATTCCAGGCAGAATACCCTGAGGAGGGCTTCCCTGCCCAATAAAATGCAGAGCCAATGAGAAGACTTTCATCCTTTGAACTTTCCCTTCTCCTTGTTTGGGACACAGACATAATGCATGGAGGTGTAGCATGTTTGCAACCTTGAAGTAATAATCACAAGGAAGACAGTCAAGATGTCAAGGACGGCAGAGTAGAAAGTGAGGAAGAGCCTGAGCCCCTAATGGCATCATTGAGCCTTGCGCAGCCTTGACCCAACTACCCTGGATGTTTTAATATGTGAGACTAATAAAGATCTATTGGTTTAGGCCTGTGTTAGGTTTATTCTTTGCAGCTAAACGCTTTCCATCCCTAACAGAGGGACCTGGAGTTGTGGGTGGGAAGCTACTTTAACCCACGTGCTCATGGAAATCTTCTCTGAGGAGATGACATTTTAATTGAGACTTAAATGATAAGAAGGAGCTAACCAGTGTGAAGGTCTAGGAGAAAGAATTCCAGGCAGAAGGACTAGCAAGTGCAAAGGCCCTGAGACACAAATAAGTCCACCATGTTCAAGGAATAGAGTAGACTCCAGTGTGCCTGAAGCATCATGAACAAGGGGGGACTGTGGCCATATTGGAGGTCCTAGAGGCAGGCAGGGCCTAGGCCATGGAGAGCCTTGTAAGCCATGTCAAAAACTCTAGACTTTCAGAGGGAGAAGGTCAAATACTGTATGATTTCCTTCATTAAGTAGTAGATAATAACAACAATAAACAAACACATAGGGACAGAGATTGGATTGGTGGTTACCAGAAGGGAAGGGGTGAGGGAGGAGGGTGAAAGGGATAATTCGGTACATGTGTGTGGTGATGGGTTGTAATTAGTATTTTGGTGGTGAACATGATGTAGTCCATGCAGAATTAGAAGTACAATGATGTACACCTGAAATTTTTACAATGTTATAAACCAATGTTACTGCAATAAACAAAAAATTAAAAAAAAAAAAAAAAACTCTAGACTTTATTTTATTTCCAAGGAGAGATTTGAGATAGATGGATTCAAGATATATTTTGGAGAAAAGCCTTCAACAAGACTTGCTGACGGATTGAATGTAAGATAAGGGAAAATAAGGAATTAAGGATGACTCTGAGATTTTTATCCTGAACTGATGGAGCCATTACTTGAGTGGGGAAGAATGTGAAAGGTGCGGGTGCAGAAAGGGAAGGGAACGCAGAATCAAGAGTTGTGTTTTATGTTACATTAGAGATGCCCATTAGAATTGCAAGTTCCAGAGTGATATGGGAACCTGGATACATGAATCCGAAACTCCAGGGAGGAGTCAGGGCTGGAGACAGAAATTTGGAACCATCCACATACAGATGGCATTTCAGTCCTGGCTCTGGACATGATCTCCTGGCCGGAGAATGTAGATAAACAAGTTGAGGCCTGGGATGCTTCAACATTTAGACGTAGAATGGAGGTGAGGGAACCGCCAGAGGGGACCAAGGAGAAGCATCCAAGGAAGTGAAACAAAAACCAGGAAGCTTCGAGAAAAACGTGCCCTAAGAAGGAGAGTCATTACTCTGTTGAAGACGCTAAGAGGTTGGGAAAACGGAGACAGAGAAGTTGTGGGATTGCATTCATTGGATACATCTGGTTACCTTGCCAAGAGCAGTTTCAGAAGAGAGGAGGGGCAGAAGCCTGATTTGAGTGGGTTCAAGACAAAACGAGTGACAAGAAAATGAAGTAGAGCCTCGTCTTGAGTACAGAGAGTTCTGCTATGAAGGGGAGCAGAAAACGGGGCGGTGGCTGCACAGTGTTGGGGTTAATGGAGGATCTGGGAAGAGTGTTTAGCTAGAAGGTGGATCTAGGGCCCTTGTCCGCACAGTAAGGTAAGTGGTGTGGAGCGAGAGGGAGGGAGTTGATGTTTACTGAGCCCCTACTATATATGAGGCACTTCACAGACTCCCATTTAATGCTCTCAACCAGCCTGGGAAGCAGGAGTTTTTCGCCCTCTTATGGACATGAGGGAGGCAATATAACATGTTGGCTGGTACTTCAGGTTTGAGTCTGACAGACTCCAAGTCCTGCCCCTTGTTAGCTGTGTGACCTTGACCAGTTACTCAACTCTCTATGCCTCAGTTTCCTCATCTGAAAAATGTGCATTAGAAAGGAATACTTACCTCAAATGAATGGTGTGAGGATGAAAACGAAATAACCCATGTAACACACGTGCACAAGGCCTCATACATTGTAAGTGTTCAGTAAATACTCGTTCTTTTCAGAGATGAGCAAAGAGAGCCTCAGAGATTAAGTATCTTCATTTATTGAACAAATATATTGTGCCTCTACTTTTTGCTAAGCAGCATATGAGACCAGGGAGTCTGCCATGAACAAAATATGAAGTGTCCCTATCCTCAAGGAGCTTAGAGTCGATGATGATGATGATGATGATGATGATGATGATGATGATGATGGTGAAGATGAAGATAAAACCAACAACAGCAACATGTATTGACTATGCACCAGGCCCTGGAGGCTCTATAGTAATGAATAACAAAAGCAGAATCTGTCTTTCTCCATTTTGTGTTTCTATTATGTCATCCTTCCCAGGGGTATCATTTTGCAAGAAGAATGAAACCCAACTCGAATGAAATAATCCTGTTGTGTGAGGACATGTTATTGAAAGGAAAACATGAGAGGTGATGACTAACCTTCCTTGCTTTCTCTACGATTTCCCAAAGATCCTATCAGAAGCAGGTTTGAAGGATTGTTTTTCTCTGCATCCTGCCTTGCTTGTTTCCCCTTCCCTGGCTTCTTCCCAAGTTGTTTAATTAATTAAAGACATAAATGTGACAGGAGCCGTGTTAGATCCTGCGGAGCATCAATCATAAGTGCTATGAGCTGAACTGTGGCCCTCAAAATTCATATGTTGAAGTCCTAACCACCCAGCACCTCAGAATGTGACTGCATTTGGAGACAGGGCCCTTAAAGAGGTGATTAAGGTAAAATGAGGTCATATGGGTGGGTCCTAATTCAATATGACTGGTATCCTTATAAGAAGAGGAAATTAGGGCATACAGACTTATACAGAGGAAAGACCCTGTGAAGACACAGCGAGAAGATGGCCATCTGCAAGCCAAGGAGGGAGGCCTCAGACGAAACCAACTCTGCTGACACCTTGATCTCAGACTTCCAGCCTCCAGGACTGTGAGAAAATAAATTTCTGTTGTCTGAGCCACCCAGTCAGTGGTACTTTGTTAGGGCAGCCCTAGCAAACTAATACAATAAGTAAAATACACCCCCAGGCTGCAAGACTGTACAGCATTGTGAAGGAGATGGGCATGCTCATAACTAACTACCAAGTGAGGTAAGGCAAGGCTGGAATCATGGGGGAAGCTCTAAGGCTAAACTCCTGGGCATCAAGGATAAAGAAGCCATTTCCATCATCAGAGTGGACAGTCAGGGAAAGACCTAAGGAAGAAATAGGTTGTGAACTGGGACTAGAATGACTCACAGGGACTTACTGGGTATCAGATGGGAGACGAGGCCATTCTAGGATGATGGCTCAGCATGAATCCTCTTTCTTCTACTATTAGATCACTCTCTTGGTCCCCTTATGTATTATTCTTACCAGGCTCTGTAATGGAACTGTTCTATCATTTTTGCATTATTATATTTATTAAGGAGCAAAAGTATTATTGTCCCCATTTTACAGGTGAGGAAGCTGAGGCACAGAAAGGTCGAGTAACTAGTCTGAAGCCACACAACTAGTAAGAGGTAGAGCCAGATGCACAGCCAGCAGTCTCCTGCGCCACTGGTCATGTAACTGAGACCAAGTTTGGTCAAGCAGTGGTTGGGCGCAGACTGAGGCTGCGTGGAGTGAAGACAGCACAGGGGGAAGGGCAGAGTCCTCTTGCAAGACACGTAGGTGGAACTGGAAGGACCCACCTTCCCCTAGGAAGTGGCTTGAGCAGGGAGGAAAGGTCAAGGAAGATGTTTTTATTTTTGAGGAGTGGGAAGATTCAAAACTGTGGGTAAACAGAGGAGAGAAATATTGAAGATAGGAAAGGAGACAGTTGTCAAAGAAAGTTCCAGAAGGAGGGCAGAAGCCTAAGATAAAGTGCATGCATGGGGTGGGGAGTTTGGGGGTGGGGAGGACAGGCTTGGAAAGAAATAGGGGACACAGTTTCCTCTGAAGTGAGAGTGAAGAAGAGCTAAAGGGAAGAGATTAGGGGGTGTGGTGCACAGGATGGATGGCCCCCGGCCCTGGTGCTTTGTTCTTTCTTCTTTCCTTCCTTTCTTTCTCTTTCCTTCTTTTTTTCTTTCTTTCTTTCTTCCTTCCTTCCTTCCCTTTTCTTCCTTTCTTTCTTATTCTTTCCTTCCTCTCTTTCTTTCTCTTTCTTTCTTCCTTCCTTCCTTCCTTTTTCTTCCTTTCTTGATTTTTCTTTCCTTCCTCTCTTTTCCTTTCTTTTATTATATATTTTTCTTTTTGTTCTCTGAAGCACAAGGTAAGGGGAGGGAGTGGGGAGGGAGGCCTGAGGGGAGTCATGAAGGTTGGGGACAGACGCTGTGGGGAACTGGAAAGATATAAGGATGAGAAAAAGGATAGCATAGCAGTCAACCAGTACAGGAAGGTGATTCCGTCCAGGAGAGCGCAGCCAACGAGGTGCAGGGGTGGAGACAGCAGGTGGGGGTGGGTCAGAGTGGGGTGGGTGTGGGGCAAAGTCAAGGGGATCAGAGAATGAGAGTAAGGAGGAGAGAAGTTGAAGGGATGGGGCAGGGGACCCAGGCTAGGGAAGTGAGGAGAGGAAGGAAGTGAAGGCTTGAGAGAAACAGGGACAATTTCTGGGACTCAGAAATATCCCATTCCAATGCCCGCTGTCCATTACTTACCTGATATTTCTCTCTTTTTTATGCAGATATTTAAAACTGAGACTTCTAAGCAAATGAAGCATGGACAGGATTGTGCTCTGTTGCAACACTTATGATCATGCTGTGAGAATACAAGGTGGGTGCTGATGGTACGAGTGTTTCTGGGGGGAATGCACTGGTTTTCACAAACATCAGGTCTTATGTGGTCAATAGTCTTCTCAGAAGGCCGAATTTATTCCAGAGATGCTGCTGTTAGCCACAGTATTTTTTATCTTCTCTCTGCACTTTCCTCCATCTCGCCTCAGTCGTCCCATGTCATCATTCTTTCCACGTGGATTTGACTTTGGTGGATTTGATTTTTCAGAAAGAACCAAAAAGCGTTTAAGCATTGTTTGATAAATGAGATAGTTGAGCAAACTGAGTATCATACTTTTGGTCAAAGACAAGGTGACAATAAAATAATGAGACCAAATATCTTGGGAGGACTCATCAACTAGCTTGAGCACAAATACTGGAGGAATTCCTAGCTAGTTTTGAGCAGTGCAATGTCGAGTAGGAGTATATTCTCCCAGGGGGAGTATAAAAAAGGACAACCATCGTTTTAAATGAATTAATTGATATCTTTGTTTAAAATCTAATCTCCTTTCTTCAAAGTGACACCTGACATGTTGCACTGACAACTTTATGTATCAGTACGTTACATTTGTGCACTAACAGTGATGCACAAATGAAAACATGTACCAGATGTCAACAATGAATGGAAATATGCCCTCAATTTCATAAATTGAAAAATACATCTGACCAAGAAAAAAATTTTTTTAAATATATTTTTAACATTGAGTTACAGGAAAAATAAAATTTTCTTTCTTGTAGTCAACCATTTTCACTCAAGATACTGTTTTACTAAATTTCTTAAAGTGTAGGGGAGGAGGTAATAAATCTAAGGTAAATTTACAAAATCTCTTCTAAAAGGAAGATCCTCCTTAGGATATCTCCAGTATGGAGCATCCCATCCGAGGAGCCAGGAATGCTGACAGATCCGGGATTTCGGTCTTGCTGTGTTATCAAGTCACTGTGTGTTCCTAGGCAGACACCCACAGTCCACCCAGCCTCTCAAAGCCTCTCTCAGTTCTCAACACATGTAATATTTTCCTACCTCTCTCATCTGTGCTGCAAAATTTCCTTTTCTAAGCTTTTAGGAAGAAATGAGCACCTTTAGCCCCTAGTTACATGAAAGTATGTCATTTCTTTCTACATAAAGAAATCCCTTAAAAGTTATATACCTTAGTTATTCTTCACGTATTAAATCATGAGAAAAGATAAATTCGATTCACTGTTATTAAATAAATTCCCTTCCTAGCTATTTTGTCTATTTGCTTCATTCAAAATTTGAACAGGGGGCCGGCCCGGTGGCGCAGGCAGTTAAGTGCGCGCGCTGCACTGCGGCGGCCCGGGGTTCGCTGGTTTGATCCGGGCGCACACCGATGCACCGCTTGGCAGGCCATGCTGTGGTGGCCTACCATATAAAGTGGAGGAAGATGGGCATGGATGTTAGCCCAGGGCCAGTCTTCCCCAGCAAAAAAGAGGAGGGTTGTCAGATGTTAGCACAGGGCTGATCTTCCTCACAAAAAAAAAAATTGAACAGTATAATCAGTATATATTTTTGGTATTCATATAAAATTAGTACTTCATAAATATGAATCATGCCATTAACTGTGTGTATTGTGATGTTGCTTAATCATTGTCATTTTCGTACTACACAATTCTTATCTTAAATAGTCAAAAGATTAAAAGAAATTTTGGAAAGTACACTGCCCATTTCTATCTGTAATGTATAACATACTGTAACTTGAACTTGATCTTTAAATATATGAAAGAGAGACTTTCTACTAAGTATGCAGGAAACCCTTCCCACTTCAGTCAGGTCAACAAAATCCAGGGTAAATTCAAAAATAGTCCCATGCAATAGAAAGCAGATTATAAAATTGTTTTATTTCAGATTGAAGACATTTTTAAAACATTTTTAAATTGGGAAGTCTTTTTTCACATTAACTGGATGAAATATTTTTCAGTAAAAATAAGGGGGAACAATGATGGTAAGGTTTCATTTAAATATGCAAAAGCAAAAAGATCATGGAATGAGGATTATAACTTCTGTTTATATAATATTTGAGACAATAAATGATATGAATCTTTTAGAAAAGCAATCAAAAGGTGCATCATTTTGCGAAGTAGCTTTGGCCAGTGTTTTTAGTACTTGGATCCTAAGGATGGTTGGCTGTGACAGTGGCCGTCCAGTATGTTAAGCTCCATGACACCAATCCCATAACAGACCATACTTCCTGGCAGGTACGAAGCTATTTAAGAAATATGCTTGCTGTGGATGCAATCAATGGAACCTGTCTTTTGAAATGATGTCTGGCTTTAACCATAGTAGTTTCTTCTGGAGACACCAGAGCATTATTTTCTTCTTTCACAATAATTTATCCTAAACCGAGAAGCCATTTGGGAATAGAAAAAACCAAGAATGTGAATGTTTATTGTTCTACTCAGATGGAGAATCACCAGAAGGAAAACAGAGTTCACAGCACACTCACTTTTAATATTTCTCGGGTGGACTTCCCCGGACAGTCTGATTTTGCAGGACTTCCCCAAGTAAACACTTGTGTTCTGGGCATGCTGATCTGTCTACAGTAGTTCTCAAAGTGTGATTTCCCAGACCAAGAGCATTGGCATTACCATGGAACTTGCTAGAAATGCAACTTGTCACACTTCACACCAGACCTACTAAGTCAGAGACTCTAGTGTGGAGCCCAGGGACATGTACTTTAACAAGTCTTCCAGATGATACTGATGGAGGTTTGAGAGCCACTAGTCTTCAGCACATGGTCTGCCTGGTTCTCACACCATTCATTTTTCCTTCCTATTAATGCCCCTCATTCAGCCCTAAGCATCTAACTAAACCCCTCTCCTGCTCAAGTCTGGCCCAGCTATTTCATCACACTCTGCCAACTTTCTTACTTGAAATAGCATTTATCATTTACACATCATGATTAAGTACTACCTATATCTGAAGTGATTTAAGCACACTGTGACTTACGTTGTCCTCTAAATTATTTCTTCCCTGTGTTTGTTTTATCATTTCAACTGAAGTGATAGCCTCCTGGAGGCAGGAGCTATGTCTTATATACTATTTTACTTCCCACAGCATCTAGCAGTGCTTAAGCCTTTGGTCTGTCTCCTAATATGCCCTTTTCTTCTTTCCACCGACTTCCATATATCCAAATTCCACCTATTTTTCAAGATTTAGCTCAAATGGCACTTTCTGTGACCTGGCTTCTTCTCTATAGAAGTATTTTTCTTCCCTGGAAAAATCACAACTTTATTTTTTTTAGTTTTCCACTTCATATTACAGTTATTTGTTCGTGTCTTACCTCTCTCACCATTGAAGATGGAGATAATTGTTCTAAACCACTCTCTTAAAAAAAAAAAAAGGAAGAAAATAATTTAGCATGCCTCAGGGTATGCGTGTATAATTAGCTTATTTTCGCTCAATATTCATAACTCTGATTTTGGTAATCCGACTATTTACATAGGAAGTACCTCTCACATTTCAGAGACTCAGGATTTCTCCTAGGCACATTGGGGGTCTTCGTGCTGGAGACGATTGCGGCAATTTGTGTGGTCTGATAAGTGATCTCAGAAGATTAGACGTGAAGTAACAGGAATCTGCAGGAAATCGGGCCATAAGGAAACCAGGGCAACTTGCAGTCACATCGAGGAGGAAGCAAAGAGCCTCACCGCGGGGTAAGGACCAGTAGCAGAAGGCTTAATTGTTACCATGTCGTGGTGTGAACCCACTGTGCCGCTGCCCAAGCTAATGGGAACCTGATGCCGCCAGCTTCCTGAAAGCCACCAGTCTGACTTCAAACACAGCAGCCTGTCCTGCAGGATCGGGTGGGCTAAAGTCACGGGTTTGTTTCCTCTCCAACAAAGGCGTCCCTCCCCACCCCCACCCCCGTCTCCATCAGCTAAAATGCCCTGCACCGGGACCCTGCCAGGGCTCTGGGACCACCCCTCCTGTTTTCCCCATGTAAGATTTAGTTCTAACCCCTCCCTCCCCGAAAGTTGCAGACTTATCTCAGTAGCCCCCAAGGCTCTGTGCTTGCAGACCCCAGAGTGAGAGAAAGCTCACAGGTCATTTGCCAGCACATTCCACTTGGCCAACTGGGAATGTGTACCACGTCTACATGAGCACGTAGTGAAATCAGGTATTGAGAACTGATCATTGATGGGAATGGGCAATGCCAGGAAAGAGTCCACGGGTGGGCTAAACCATTGAGGTCTGGTTCTCGTGTTTCCACCTGCATCTTCACTTCTGTTTTGCCCCTGGCTCCTGACAAGAAAATGCCAAAGTATGTGACTGGAAAAGTGTTTACAGTCCCTGGTGTTGGGGGTGAGCCCAAAGCCCTCGAGGCAGGCAAGCATTATCCCGGGTCTCCTCTCTGAGGAGGAGGGGTGTTCTGGAACTTAAATCTTCCTGGGCTCTTTTTCTGACTTCAATTCCCACAGGCAGCCTTAGTGTTTTTCCTTTGCTGAGATTTCTCAAGTTCTCTTTTTTACATCTCTTATCGACATGTAAACTCCACACTAGGGTGAAAAGGTAGGTGTTTAAGATAGACGGCAACAGCTGGGATAAACTGTCTCTTAAAAGGCTGTCTGAATGAAATGCATTGCTTTATATGTGGGGCATTTGTAAGCAGAATGGGAATGAAACTTGAGAAGATTATATGATAACCAGACTATCTCCTGTCAAGAGAGAGAGTGTTTCTCTAATAACACAAAGATGAGCTTCTAGATAGCCTACCAGATAGCCGTCTTCCGCCCAGCGTCTCCCATCATAAATCTTCGTTCTTACTCAGGTTTTCTGTAGATTTTTGAGGATAGAGCTCATTTCCCTGGAGAGACAGGCCTAAGGAAAGATCTGGAATTCCTCCAGTTAAAAAAAGCCACCATTCTGCTTCATCAACATTTGTTCCATCAGAATCAATATCCTGCAGAGGGTGGTTCTCATTGTTCTAAAGTCTGTTTGCAGGTGGCAGAGCAAAGATATGGTTCCTGATAAAGATTTGCTGAAAAGGAAAAGAAAATATTCCTCAGAATAGCAAAAAAGCCTCCCAAACTCTCCTTTTGCAAATAAGATTCCTTTTGTGAGATTCTGCCTGGGTTTGCATTCTCAAGAAATCGCAGTAACCTAACAGGCAATAGATAACTTCCTGGAGTTATCTGTTATTTCTCACTGAAAGGGCTCAGCCACTTACTAAGCATCTAGTAAGTTACTGGTCCTCTTTGAATCTTCATTTCTTTATCTTTGATAATAGTTGCCTACCCTGCAGGTTATGGATGAGATAGTGTGTGTGAAATTACCTAGCCCACAGTGGACACCCACGAGTAAGCTCCCTACTTTACTTGGTTTATCCCCAGACTGGATAGGATGGGGATAGGTTTTAGAATCTGAACTGGGTTCAAGTTCTGGCTACTTTATTTTTCATGAGGTGTCTTTTGACAAATCCCTTAGTTCAGTATCTTCCCTGAACTTCAGTCTCCTCATCTGTCAAAATAAGATAATGATACCTCTCTTCAGTTCAGAAAGGGCTGATGAGAACCAAATGAACAAATATAAATCTTGTAATAGACATCTGTACATTTGTAAACTGTAAAGCACATAAATGTTAATAGTTATAATCATTAATATTCTTCACAATTGAATAAATACATAGAATACTATTGAAACTACAAATATACTTAAGAAATCAAAGAAAAATAATTATTGCTATCTTGTTCTAGTTTTGACTGGTTTTGTTAAAATGTTGACTCTTTTTGAAGAAGGCTTTTGTAGCAAAGCTATGCCAACTGAGATAATAAAACACATGCTCTTCAGCTACAAGGAAGAAACCCAGAAAATGAAAGTCTCTCCAAGTTCAAAATATGTGGAATACCCAAATAATTCATGAAACTCCATTTGAGTAGAAGATTATTCGTGTTCGTGGCCACTCATCTTTCTCTGTTTGGGCTCCCTTTCCTTCCTGAAAAGGATCCTGGCGCTCTGGGGTCCCGCGTAGGTGGAACAGCTGGACATCCTCCCCGTCTCCTGGTGTCACAGCTTATCAGTGTTGACGGACAGAGCACATAAGGCCTTGCCTGCCTTACTGACCAAACAGAAAACGAACTTCTCTATTTCTACTGTGCTCTTTTCTTCTTGCGAAGGAAAGAGAAACTTTACTTATGACACTGAAATTTGTAGGAAGTAATGAATGCGTTAATGTCCCTGGGCAAATTCCATCCTTGGACTTCACTGTACCTCTCCAAGTCTTAGGAGCTCCAGAGTCTAACACAATCAACTTTTGATTACCCTCAAAAGAAATAGCATAGATTTTATGAAAATTATAGGCACACAGAACCCTCCTTTTGATTTATTTTAACTAGGAGTAGGAAGCTTGAACAATCTGTGAATTGAAGAATGTGCATATCAGATAAAGCAAACACGTTATGATACAAATGGAACACACACACCCCCCTACAATCCACTGATTAGTCATTTCAGAAGATGTTAATCTCTGTAAATTTTGACTTGGGGTTGAATGTTTCAGATTTCCAAATATATATGATATGTGGCAAGGTTTTAGTGAAATGTATTGCTTTTAAGTTAATTTACATCTCAAATGAGAAAATAAGCATAACTCTGAAGAAGTCTGAATTCACTTTCTTATAATAAGATTACTAGGTAAAAATCAATGAATTTCTTTATTGTTTATTCCATAAATACTTAGCACTTACTGTGTCTCAGGTGCTGTGCTTGGTACTGAATATACACTGATGAATAAAACAGATATGGTCCCTACTCTCAGCTCTGGCGCTCTGATATTAAAACCATGCAGCTTCTCTCCCTTTGGTCTAAGGAAGGAGAGACTGGTACAAGAAAACTATCTCCACCCGCATGGTCACTTCCACTACAAACTAGCCCAACGGGTAGAAAAGAGTCTCCTTTGTCACTCGTCAAGGCAAACCTGAGGCCATCAGAGCAGCAGCCTGGCGTGGCCATTAAGAGCACCGGCTTGGAGTCAAACTGTCTGGTTTGCATCCCGGCTTCTCCACTCTAGCTGTGTGCTCTTGGGCAAGATACTTGATCTCCCTGTGAATCTGTAAAATAGGGGTCATATTAATACCTACCTCATAGGGCTGTTGTAACGATTAAGCCAAAACATACAAAGCCCTTAGAACAGTGCTCAGAAAACAGCAGGTGCTCAATAAATGTTAACAATTGTTACTTCTATCTGATCTCATCTCCCATCATGGCCCCACACACAGCCTGGGTCCAGGCGGGATTACTTCCATTCTCAACATCCGCCACAATTTCCCTTGCCTGCCCTCTCCCCTCAGCCCCTCCATGCTTTTACACATGGTGTTTCATCAGCCTGGATTGCCTTATCGTGTCTTTTGTTCCCAGCAAGCTTTTCTTGTATACTTCAAGGCTCAGCTCAAGCTGCTTACCCTGGGAAAATCTCCTTGCCTCTGACTGCCAGTGGTTGGGTGCCCCTCCACTCTGTCCAACTAACAGCTGTGCATAATTCTAACATGCTAATGCACACTGGACTCGAAGTGCTTAGCTGTGTGTTCCATCCCACCAGGATGGGGGCTGCTGTGAAGCCATAGGAGAGGCTCGGTCAATGGTTGTTAAATGAACAAATGAATTAGTGAGTAAACTGATGGAAGGAAGGAAGGAAGGAAGCAAGGAAGCAAGGAAGCAAGGAAGGAAACCTGGAACAACCCAACTGGGATACTTGATTGTAACATGTGGAGCTCTGAGCCTGATGGTTATTGCCTCCTCCATATTCTGCAGTGCTCTGTCATTGGCCTAAAGACATAAAAGCAACCAGAGGGCCGGCCCCGTGGCTTAGCGGTTAAGTGCTCGCGCTCTGCTGCTGGCGGCCCGGGTTGGGATCCCCGGCGCGCACCAACGCACCGCTTCTCCGGCCATGCTGAGGCTGCGTCCCACGTACAGCAACTAGAAGGATGTGCAGCTATGACATACAACTATCTACTGGGGCTTTGGGGGAAAAATAAATAAATAAATAAAATTATTTAAAAAAAAAAAAGGCAACCAGAGATTGAGCTAAAAACAGGGAACAGCTAACTTTTTATGTGATTTGACCATCCATGAACTCAGACCACATCGGAGCCCTGCAAGCAGTCTTAAGACAGATCTGCACTAATCCTCTGTTCTTAAGCACGTGAACCCCTGCGTTTCTCAAGAGGGATGGTCATCCATAGCTTTAAGTGTATATCAAGTCTGGAAAGTGCAGTTCCCCTTGGTAGCAGTTGCTTCATGGTACTTCTCAACAGAAATGACCTTTCTTAAGCTGCAATTCAAGCCCATGATTGTTGTCTTCAAAATTGGTTCATTCTTTCAATCTCTAGTTCACCAACAGCATTAGGTTTTGATTAACTATTTGCACTCTCAATGAAAAAATGAAACGTTAACTTCCCAATACCAAAGACCCCAGGGACGTCCACGTTTTCCAAGCACAGGCTGAGAGAGGGGAGAGGGGAGATATTATGTTTGAAAATCATGGAGACCAGAGTGTTATAATAAAAAAAAAAGAATCACAGATGGACTAATTCATCGAGCTCTTTGAAAAGGGTAGGTATTGTGTTCATTGGCATAGAAGTTTCAACTAGCAAGAGCTTTTAATTTCCCCAATCTGAACAGAAACAATTAAACATTAGAAAAACAAAGTATAGTTTTTCAAGTCTCAAAACTGAGATCTCCGTATCCTGTTCTTATTTTCTCTCTCACCTTTCTTAGTCTTCTGCATATAAACTCACTTTTGCTTCATAATGAGCTATACCCATATCTTGATGTCTGGTGCCCCAGGTGATCTGTTTCCATTTTAAGGAATAAGACTTTCTGATGGCTGTCCTCAAAATGGGTTCATTCTTGTACTTGCTCATTCGGTAATTATTTGTTGATCGAGGGCAGATATTCTAGTAGGCAAAGGAGATAAAATATTGAGCACAATCTGCCCTCTCCCCTGAGAAGTTTTGATTAGCTTGTGATTTCCTGGTGAGAGACGATTTGCATGTGTATACCTAACTTTGATAAATGTATTTTGAAAATATTCCACAAGAATGGAGTTTTTTATAAAATTTAACGTTTGATAAAATGAAATACTTGTGTCCTCTAGCACAGTATCTGGGAGATAATAGGCACACGGTTGACATCCATTTCTTTTTTCCCTACCTTTGAAAATCAAGTCGTATTTAAGATAAATTTGGGGTGTTGATGTTTCTGGCAAAGCATCAAATTCTCCTGCACTGAGAAGCTATCTGGTAGAGAGTACAAGGCACGGTCTTTGGCAATACCTCATGTGGCTTTCAACCCTGGTTCTCTCTGCCTCTCAGGAGAGCAGTAATGGCGAGGCAGTTGCTTAAGCTTTCTCTTTAAGTTCCTCATCTGAAAAAATGGGAGAAATGATACCTATCTCACCGAGTTGTAAGATTACTTGAGATAAAGTAGGTAAAGCTTTGTTCATATGAGTCTGGCATCAACTGTAGCTACTATTTAATGTAAAGAATCATCATCCCCAATTTATCTCCTTTGGGAGATCAGCTTATTGATAAAAATATGATTTTCTTAAGGCAAAACATGCCTATAATTTGCAACCAAACATCAACTCAAGAATGGAGGACTGCAGGATTCTGGCATCTTTGTCACCTTTCAAGACATACTGTGACAACCACCTCTCCCCCGAAAATCTTTCCCTGCCCTAGCAGAAAGGAGCTTGTACCACACACAGCCCGGTGCGCACTCTTTCAACGTGATGGATCCACATCTTGCTCTGTAGTCATCTAACTTCCTTATCCAAGAGGTTTATCAAGTCTGAACTAGACTGTAGGCTCTTTCGGGTTCTCACTGGTGTTTTCTCTCTTTGTTAATGTATCCTCCCAGAGCACTGCCTTCAGACTACAACTTCTGGGACCAAGGTACCGACTGGAGATCCCCATCCCAGGGAGAGCCGTACTCTACTGTCAGCGTGCCCATGGCCAGCAGCCACTCTGTGGGCACACCCCATTGCCTTTGTTGGTCTTCTCTTGGTTATTGTTTTCTCTTAGTTCCATGAATACACTCTAGCCCAGTACACAGTGGGCAGTGCACTTTATTTTGCACAGCCTATAACTGAGGGAAGCCAATGGCCTCCCCTAAAATTACCTTTGGAAAATTTTAATATACAACAGTAGTGCTTGAATCTGAGGGAGTCTTGGACGCTTGAAAATCTGTTGAATACATAAGGGCTCTCTCCCTGGGGCTGGGAGAAATACATAACATTTTTACATATAAATTTTTAATACAATTTCAGATGACTCACAGACCCCCTGCAGTCTTTCCCTGCACCCCTTTGGGTCTCCACCGGATCTAGGAGAATCCAGGACAGCTCCTGAGTTCTTGTCAGGATTCTCAGTGTCTCTTTTTGTGAATCATGAGAAATCCGAAGAAGTGGTGAGCTCTGTAGAATTCAGACAGTGAGTTGGATCCCACACAGTGACCCTGTCTCTGCTCTGGGTGTCTCTCTTTTACAGAGAGGTGATAATTCATCCTACTGGGGACATCCTGACCAGTTTCCTCAGGCCTAGACATTGTGCAAACTCCAGAAGCTTCTCAGTCCAAGAAAAGGAGCATTATGCAGAAAGCACACTGCATGGTAATAAACACAGGTCTTTAGTGAGCCGTTGTTTGAGGTCATTTTCTCATCAGCAGCAGCGGGCTCAAAATTGATGTGCAAACCAGAAGATTAGGGAGTGCTGGGCAGCCTCGGGGACTGTTTTCTGCCTGGCTCAAGGGAAGCTGCTGTAGGAATTTTTGCCTCCAGCCTCTTGTTGAGTGACGGGGAAAGAAAAAAGGATCACTTGAAGGCTCCCCAATTCAAACGGCGTGCACAGAATGCCAGGCCCTCGCTGCCCTGGAGAAAGCCACTCTGGTGCCAGCTTAGGAACAAATGTGTTCCCACTGTCTCCTGGAAAGGCTGTCCCCACCCCTGCTGAGGGGGTGGATTTCAAAGCAGCTGACTTCTTGCCCTTTTTAATAGGACTGCAAGTGTTCCTGTTTTAATTCTAAAACTTTCCCCCAATTTTCCACCCCTCAAAGCCTCCCAGAGAAAAGCTGGTATTCTGGGTCACTGAAATGGCGTCAGATTATTAAACAGAGAAAGCAGATTAGATGGATGGTTCATAGCAGCAAACACAGTTATGGTATTGAAGGCTCATGCTGCATGTTAATGAAATGCTTAAAACATCAAACCCCAAAGGTACCACTTAAAGCCACCAAAATCCTTCCTGGAGTGTGCCTTCTGCAGCTGTGGATCTAAAAGTTCCATGTCTTTCCCAGACTTTCATAATCATGCTTTTCCTCTTTTAAAGATACACACAGACTCCCTCCCAAACCAGGGTGTGTTTTAAATACAGACCGCCCCATCTCTCCCTGACACCACGGAGCCTTTCAGTCCAAAACCCCAGAGTCTGCGTAGCCTGGCCCGCACGCTGGGGAGAGGTAGACAGTAATTAAGTTAGCTGTGAGCTGCTGTGAGCTGACTTCGGTATTTCATCGCAGCTGCCTGCCTCCATCTCCCGGCCGCCCTCCCACATCTTCCTATGAGACCGGCTGTGTGTGTGAAGGAGGTGCTGTTTCCCACAGCTCTGATCTAATTCAGCTGAAACTCAATCTCCGTGTGACCAACCTCAGCCAGCGCTCTCCCACCCGCCGCCGGGCTCCCCTCTCCAGGATGTGTGTGCTGCCCATTGACGCTGTCAGCCTCCCCTCCAGCCGCCCCTCGGTATAGACTTACGGTGTCAGTGGGCCAGCCTTGGGGGTTTGCCTGCTGCCCGGACGCTCACCCCTCATCCCCAGTGCTCTGACAGGAGACACCCTATACCTGCCACTCAGCGGGTTGAATGGGGCTCGTGAGTTATCGCTGGAGAAAAGGCAGCTGAGCCAGATGAGGCTGAGAACCCGAAACAGATGTAAAAGACATCAGGCTGAGTTTTCCGTGGGTCTTCAATGCCCAGAAAGATTTATGACCCCTTTTAACCCTCTTTTAACATAGGTTGAACTGGGCTTGTTTTATAGCAAGGAAAGAAGCCCAGCAGTCACACAGAAAATCAGCAGGCGACAGAGCCTGCCCTGCGGTCTGCAGATCCTTGCTTCCTTTATTTGTCCTCTCTCCCTTAAGCTCCATCCCTCAGCCTCCGCATTTCGTGGGGATATTCCGTCACAACCTCTTTTTAACTCTCCATCCCCAGCTAGACCAAAGCTACCAGTTCTTTGACCCTAAATGGTGTTCCATTTGGGTATGCATCTTTATACTGAACAAGGAAGTGATAAATATCTTTTAGAAAGATGGAGATTGCAAGGGGCCAGCACTGGCCAGCGATGCAGTGGCCTTGGCTTTTTTTTTTTTTTTTTTGGCTTAATTGTCACATAATCACGTTATACTGGATCAGGCGCACTTTCTTTTGATGGAGAAAGCTTTGAACTGTGCTCCGCACTTCCTGCAAGAGGATTTCTACCTCGGGGCAGGGAGGCACAGGAAGGCAGAGGTTTGCGGGTGCCTTTTACAAGCCCTGTGAAGGAAAAGGGAAGGGGTTTACAAGGATGTCATAATTAGGAACGATGTGTCAAGGCAAGCAAGCACCTCCTGAACCTGACCCTGCTCATCTCCTCACGGGCTGCCTCAGGAACACGGGAAATTCAGCACAGCCTCTGCCCTGGGCACCGAAGCCATTTTCCAATGCAAAGAAGCCCAGTGATCTTGCCATCTTTCCTAAATGTACATGGTGGGAAGGTGACAGGCAAGGTCACACGCTTATTTTTACTGTTATTATTTTTTTAAAGATCGATGCAATTTGCATGCAAAGATTCCTTTTGGCCAACAACCAGCTAGCTTGCTTATCTTGATATATAGATAAGAACAGGCAGGTGAGCTGGAAAGTGTTTCCCTCACCTCCTCCAGACCCTCAGCGTCTGGGTCATGCCATCCTGGAACATCAAAACTGTCCAGCACGCTGAAGAGAAAGGTTCTATTTGAATTCAGTCTCAGAGAGAGTTTACAGACTACTGTGTCTTTTTTTTTTTTTTTTTTTTTTGGACAGTAAGTAATTACGAGCAGAACTAAGAAGTCTTGAGCGCTTAAAAAAATTTTTTTTAATTTACTCTGGTCACAGTTAGGCTGTCTCATGGAGGGAGGTGTCTTGGAATAAAGAAACACGGTTTTGAGGGAGGAGACTCTCCCCTGCCTGGGGAAGAGGAAGATTCCTGCAGCCAAGCTCAGAAATAATGGTCTCCCAGAGTCCTGAGACAACTGCCCGAAATGTTAACACATCAATCTTAAGGGAACAAGCCTGCCTTTTACAGACTTAATTTCATATAATTATTTCAGAGTTTGAGTCTTTACAAGAAAGGAGTGGAGGGAAAGGATCAGAAAATTGAAGGGGATGAACAGAAGAGGAATGAGATTTTCTTTGTTTTGGAGATTCCTACTTCTGCCCCGCTGCCCTGGGCTCTGTCTGTGCCTTCATCTTTTAGGAGCAAATGCACAGCACACGCAACAGCATGGGGAGCAGCTCGGAAGGCACGGATTTCAGCTCAGGTCTATTTTTAAGGGCCACTTTAATAAAGCTTTGTCTTATGTTTTGGGTCCTAGAACACCAAATGTGCAGCAAAATGAGGCCAGAAGACCTGCGTGCCAGTCTTGAGTCCTGGCTACTAAGTTACAGTGCAGTTTGGCCAAGTCATTAAGCCGCAGGGGAATCAATTACATCTCCAAAGTGGAGGTAATAATACCCCCCCTGCCTGCCTCAGAGGGTTATATATAGGAAAACACTTTGAAAGGTTAAAAATGCTGCTATACAAATTAAAGGTGTTATTCTTACAATAATAAAGTTTAACTACGATTAGTATTCTGTAAGTATCTAAGTTTAACTATTACTAACATTCACAGAAGAGTCAGATGCATAGAATCCGGTAAGTGAACAAAAAACTTAGACATCATCTAGTTGATTCAAAATGCAAATTACAAAACACCATCCTCCAGAAATCTTGACTCAGTAGGTGGAGAGTCCAGCCCCGGATTCTGTATTGTAAACAGACACCTTGGGAGAGTCAGAGGCAAACAGGTCAGCATCCCAACATGGAGAAGGACTTTGTTTTGCAGAATGAGGTTGTTTCTCGTCCTCCACTCCCTGACCATGCCTATGCTCCCATCGGGGCTGGGTGCGAGAACACAGCACATTACTTTCACATCTCTTCATTAATATTTCAGAATCTACAACGTGAAGGACTGGAAAGAAACAAAGCAGAATGGGGGATTATGTAGATGGGTTTGGTTTCCCTTTAATGATGAGAAAAATGCATGTCTGCTCTGAGCGGATGATAAATTGATCCAGAAAATGTTGCACAAGTGTTCTTTGCTAAGCTGCAGGGTCAAAGTCAACAATATAAAAGAAAATATACCTCTGTTTAGTTGAAAAGGACTTATGTTCAAGGCATTGCACAATGGGGCTGGTATGGGTTACACTCTGTCAAATGGCCCTGTTCATTTATTCAGCTTTCCACAGAACTCTGCCAAAGAGGACAATAAGGGAGAGAGAGAGGCTTAGCTCTGTGGTCACAGTTTGTTTTTGCACCTGTGGTTTTTTTCTTTTAATGACAATAGTTTGAGAACATCATGACGATTTTTTTTTTTTTTTTGGTGAGGAAGATCAGCCCTCAGCTAACATCTGTTGCCAATCCTCCTCTTTTTGCTGAGGAAGATTGGCCCTGGACTAATATCTGTGCCCATCTTCCTCTACTTTACATGTGGGACGCCGCCACAGCATGGCTTGATAAGCAGTGAGTAGGTCTGCACCTGGGATCCGAACCTGCGAAACCCAGGCCACTGAAGCGGAGTGCGTGAACTTAACCACTATGCCACCAGGCCAGCCCCCATGACAATATTTTTAATGATAGTCAGTGAAATAGTTTGTATGTGAAGTTAGGATAATGAAATGAAGAAACTCTCATCAAAGGAATCTCTTTTTAGTAGCAATTGCCTCCTCTAGAATTAAGTGAAAACAAAGAATGAAGCCGCGGAAGAAGTTTCTAGAAAGACAGATGACTCCTAGAAATCTGGGAGTAAATTTTCACCAACGTTAAACTCATTTGTCTTGCAGCTTTCTATTTACTAAAACTGTTGTTCATGAAAATGAGCGAAAACATTAACAAAAATGGCCTCTGGGAAATCAAAATAGAGAACTGGCAACCTCTTCAGTTTCTCGTAGAAAACTCTCAGGTCCCTCCTCACAATTCTTCACACACAGTTCTAATACATGTGCACATGTGCTTGAGTGTGTACATGTGTGTGTGTATATTGGTCTAGGCCCACAGTAAACAATGAAAATTAGAAAATTTGGGTGGAATCATTTCTGAAGATAGGTGCATTGATAACCAAAAGTGTTAGGTGACGGCCTGATAAAAAGCAAGGAGACAGAGAGTCTATTTAAAAGTTTACAAAATAACTTCAGAATCACAGAAATCTAGGACCCTTTATACCCGCCAAAGACCCCCAGGGCCCTGCTGGATTGCAGCAGAGTACCAAACCTTTGTTCTCTGTGATGATCCCAAGACATCAAGAAAAAGTTAAATTACGTTCTATTTCCTCTGTTTAAGAAGCTACTAAACAATGTATTCCAGAAAGATTTCCATTAAAATGGTTAAAATTAAAGAAGTTTCCATACTGCAAGTGGCAAATCCTTATCTTTCCAGAACTCTCACTTATTCAAAAATACTTTCTTTCCAAAGTTTCTGGATAAGCAAGGTTTGTCTAAGGAGGCGAGATTGGGGATGGGGGGAGGAGGAGGAACAGCTGTTTTGAGTTAAACAAGAAGCATGTTAATGACAGCACGGGAGTCAGAAAGAGCCTGGGGTTTAGCCTGCTGGTCAAAGAAGTGAGGTACTAAATGGTGGAATGAAAACAATTATTCAGGGTCTCTGATAATGGCCGTGAGGAGGGAGATTCGGAAGACGGCTTTGACGAATGAGGTATCCGTGGCATAAAACCATCCCCCAAGCCTTCAGCTCGGCTGGAATAGGAAGTAGGCGATGGTGCCCATACACCGGATGAAGAGGAGCTGTGGAAATGGCCCGTCTGACTCACCAACGTTTGGGCTTTACAGAGAGAGATTTTCTGAGAAAGATGATAACCCGAACTGCAGATGGACCATGTCAAGGACAAGAGGGCAGAAATGAGGAGGCTTTCAGCGGAATATTAATGATAAACACAAATATCATGATTACTATGAAAGTTACAGGCACTGGAGACACGAAGAAAAAAACCTAGTAGGTCATTTTATCTTTACAGTGGTTCCTATAAGGGAGTCGGCAGGTCGTGGCAGAAACTACCAGTTAATTATCTCTGCGTGTCTCTAAGTCTGCAGGATGCCTCTAGTCAGTGAGCTCCAGCCTCTTTGCAAGGAGACCCTGAGCTTACTGGTGCCGACTGGGAAAGGCCAGGAATGTGGAGGAGGATTCCCAGCTCTAACCTTCCTGAGGAGAGTAGAGAAATGGGCACCAGGTGCCCCCACCCCCACATCCTGCTTGCCTCCCCGTCCTGCAGCTACAACCCGTAGACTCTGACAACTCCCCCAACACCTCTTACTGACTGGGGAACTCTGTCTCAATGGAAACGGGACTGGGACTCAACTGTCCCTATTTTGGAAGTGGAGGAGTGTACAAGGAACACAGTCAGGAGGAAAAACTACTCTCATAGACGCTAACCCTAATTTCAGCCTTAACCCTCTCCCAAGCCACTTGACAAGAAGTAGCCATGTTTAAGACTTTGAAACATAAATCCTTCAAAAAACTTTTTCTAATTCTGTCACATCATCTAATTTATGCTGTAGATTATAGGAAATACAAATACACAATTAATATGTTTAAAAAAAAAAGTTAGGAGTTCATGGCCACCAACAAACCCCTGTATATAAATAACTCCTAAATCCAACTCTCTCCTCAGCCCTGGACCCATATTTCCAATTGCCTACTGGGATATCCACTGGGATATCCCATAACTTCTCAACTCTTTGTAGTTGAATTTGCCTTCCTCCCAATGCAGGTCTGTTGTAACCTTTTCTGTCTGGTAAGTTCTTGAGATGAGGTAGGTCTAACAGTCTGGACAAGCATAAACACATCTGTGCCACCACAGTGTAGAGACAGATTGGAATGGGCTATTCTCAAGGACATTTATAGGATTTAGAACTCAGAGAGCAGTGCAGACCTACTCAAGGATATGTGTGCCATGGTCCCGCACACCAGCAATTCTCCTGGATCTTGAGTACTTGAGGTACAGGATAACAAGACAGCAGGAGCACAGAACAGGCACTAACAATAGTTTTTATGACTGTTATAGTCATTTAAGTATACAGCCCTGGGGATTTTCCTTGACAGAAATATGATATAAGAAAAGCCTGGCATTGGGTGCTCACCTCTCCATTCTGGGCCCTTTGCCTTGAGGGTAGAAACCTGCTCACTCACTGTTCTAAAAATGATCCTGCCCACATAGTCTTTCCTCATAGACTCATAGAAAGCAGAGCCTAAAAGGAACATTAGAGGTCTTCTAGCTCTGCCCCTTTTGTACAGATGAGGTCATGGAAACTCAAAGAGGCACTATGCCCATGGTCACGGAAATCCAGAGGCATAGCTGTAACTAGAACCAAGGTCATCTTTGGTGTTCTGCTCTCCTTTCTGCTTGCATAATCACCCAATGATGAAGAAAAATTACTACCCTCACAGGGATATTTACACTTCAACAGGGTCAAAAGAATAAGGCTAACCTGGCTCTAAGGGTCGAACATCAGGCATCAACCACAAAGCAGAGCAGGTGTTTACAGCTGGCCATCATGAGGCTCCATTTTCTAGAATGCCTCTCTTTCAACATCACAGAGGTCTAACATTTATACAAAGCTTCACTGTCTCTTAAACTCCATTCAATATTAATCCCTTCACAGGTAAAGAAAAGACCTAAATGGACGACATTGTACTACTGCACAGTCTACCTGTCGGAATAGAATTCAGCATGTAGTCTGGGTTTTCCTCCTATACATGTGGTAATCTGCATTTTCCCCCAAAGAAAATTGAGGCTAATAAGAAATTCTCATTTCCTTTTCTAGTTGTTCTAGGTATTTTGTTGCCAATTTACTGATTGCTTAGCTACACATTTGAGCAGCAGGAGGGACTAACGGTTTGGGGTGAGGTCATGGACTTGGGCTTGGCCCAGGAGATGTCTGTATTTACTCACCTTGGTGATTGTCAAGCCATTTCCCCCGGGTGGCCTAAGGAGATTGCAAGAGAGCCAGCATGCCTAGTAGTAAGCACTGCTTCCTCAACGTGACCTCACTCTCTTCTCAATCCCCATCCTTTCTGCTTTAAAGGTTTGGAAATAGCTTTGCCGTTTCCATTTACCTACATCCCTATCTTCCCCACTTCCTTCCCATTTACCTTAGCAGGGTAAATGCAAAAGAAGCTATATTCGGAAGATGTGTGTCTAGCACGTCATAGGTATGCAACAAGCACCCTGACGTTATTCTCATGATTAGTATCCTTTCCTCTGTGCCTATGAATCAAGAAGTCCTGGGGGCCGGCCTAGTGGCATAGTGGTTGGGTTTGGTGCACTCTGCTTCAGCGACCTGGGTTTGCTGGTTCGGATCCCGGTCGCAGACCTACACCACTCATCAAGCCTTGTTGTGGCAGCAATGCACATACAAAATAGAGGAAGACTGGCACAGATGTTAGCTCAGGGCCAATCTTCCTCACCAGAAAAAAAAATCATCCTGGAGAATCTGGCATGGTATTAAATGACAGACATTCATGTAGGTTATACATGATAAAGATGGAAATATTACTTAAACACTAACAAGAGTAAGGATTATGATCCTAGATAGGGTTCTTGACATGATTCTAGATTCTAGAATGATTCATGCTTCTAGATAGGATTCATGACTCACAGAGTTTTCCACAGCTCCTAATAAGGAACCTACAGGATCTTTTTCACCAAGGATCCATCCACCAACATGAGATTCAAGTTCTGTTCCATGTCTTTAAAAATTTTGACTATTTTGCGGTCTATTCCATCATACCTTCCTGTTTGTTTTAAGATAAAATCTTCTCAAAACCTCTAATAAAATGGATGCCTCAAGAAGATGTATCAAGTTTATTCTCTGACTCTCAATAGGCCCTGTGATAGCACTGCATACTCCACATGAGAACTCAAACGTAACCATCAAGGGAATCATTGAAAGAGGTACCCACGCTCTCTGAAGGCCTGGGTTACAATTTTATTCTAAGCCTTTTTTTCCATCCATTTTAAAATCTGAGAGATGTTTCTGGTGAATAAGTGCACTAAAACTTTTGTAGTGCTATCCAGCCTGTGTGCCATTTTTTCTAAACTGTTTTTATCCACAGTCTTGCTAAAAATATATATGTGTGTGTGTGTGTATATATATAGGTATATCACATTTGTGAAACAGTAAAGGAATGATTTTTTTAAAAACTTACCAAAAAATATGTGCTTAAAATTTTTTTTTTTACTGCAAAATGAAAAACTCTGTAGAAAGTTTAGGAGACCAAATTGTGGAAATCTCCCAGAGAGTAGTGCAAAAATATAAAGAAATAGAAAAGAAGGGGGAAAAAGATAAGACAATTAGAAGATCAGCCCAGGAGGTACAATATGTGAAAAATAAAATTTGTGGAATAAGAGAATAGCAGAAAGAGAGGAGACAAAACAATCAAAGAGATAATTCAAAAAAATTGACTTGAGTTTCTAGATGGAAAAGGTCTGCTAAGTGCTTAGCACAATGAATGAAAATAAACCCACACAAAGGCACATCATATTTAAATTTAGACTGAGGACAAAGATTTTACAAATGAGAGAGACAGAGAGCTGGAGAAGAAGAGTTCATGCGCTAATGATCACAAATCAGATGACCTCAGCCTTCTCCACAGCACTAGTGCACATGACCCAAGGCAATGGAATGATGGCTTCCAAATTATTTCCCACCGTGTAAAATAACAACCAGCTGTGAAAACGGAATACAGATTTTTAAAATACACCTGTTATGGACCGAATGCTTGTGTCCCCCCAAAAGTCATAGGTTGAAGTTCTAACCCCCATTGTGGCTGTATTTGGAGGTGGGGCCTCTAAGGAAGTACAGTTAAGTGAGGTCATAAGGGTGGGGTCCTGATCTGATAGGATTAGCGTCCTTGTAAGAAGAGCCACCGGAGAGCTTGCTCGCACTGTCTTGCCGTGCACCCACACAGAGGAAAGGCCATGTGAGGGCACAGCAAGAAGACGGCTGTCTACAAGCCAGGATGAGAGCTCTCTCCAACAACAGAATTGAGCAGCACCTTGATATGGGACTTCCAGCCTCCAAAACGGTGAGAAAATACATTTCTGTTGTTTAAGCCCCCCAGTTTATGGTATTTTGTTATGGCAGCCAAGCTGACTAATACAATTTACCTCCCACTCATTCCTTCTCAGGAAGCTACTCGAAAACATGCCATAGAAAAGCAAGAGAGCAAAATGAGAAAGAGGAAGAAATGGGAGATGGGAAACAGAGAGGCGACGGGGATTCTGGGTGAACGGAGATCCAGGATGACCACTGATCACCAGCCATAGAGGGCGCCGTCCAGACGGACGCTGCTCAGGCTCCAGGAGAAACTTCTTTAAGAAGAGGAACTTGCTGGAATACCTAATATGAATGAACATTTTGAGAGGCAATTAGACAAATGATGGAGAGTCTGAGTTGAATCTCTAAAACTATTTCTCAAAAATTAAAAAACTAGGGGCCGGGCCAGTGGTGTAGTGGTTAAGTTCATGTGCTCCACTTTGGTGGCCTGGGGCTCGCAGGTTCGGACCCCGGGTGAGGACCTACGCACCGCTCATCAAACTGTGTTGTGGTGGCGTCCCACATACAAAATAGAGGAAGATGGGCACATATGTTAGCTCAGGGCCAATCTTCCTCACCAAAAATAAATAAATAAATAAGCAAAGAAGAAAAACAAAACACTTGTTAGCCAGGGAAAACAAGAAATTGTATAGAAAAGTAATCACAGTTGTCTTAAGTGGCTCCACTATGAACAGCACACATGCTCATTATAAGGCAATGGAACCATTCGAGAGGGTGGGCGCGGAGAATGGGAAACGTATCCGGGTGGGATGGGGTAGGGGAGAAAAAAGAGCTAAGTCCTCATCTTCTGTAATAGGAAGTCAACACACAACACCTAAAACTGAAGGGGGCATTGAGCTGTACCTCTCCTCTCACGTTATTTGGAGACCTGGAGGCAAATACCGAGTTGGCTGGGAGAAGAGAGTGCTTGCCTGTGAGGGAGGGGAGGGGAAGAGAGGTTGGGAGATTGCTGTTTCTCTTAACAAACCTCACAGAACTAGTTGACTTTTTAATTATGTGTACATATAACTTTGATAAAAATAAGAACTTAATGTTTGTGCTTTCAAACCCAAACGTCCAACCTCTCACTCCCACATCACAAGTTCATCTCTTCATGCCACGCATAAACCCCAGGGACACAAACCCCAGCGTCCCCCGTTATATCACAGCTTCTCATAATCTTGGTTTGGTTCCAGGGTGGTTTCTAGTAAAAGACGGCACATTGCAAATTGAGGATAAGGACAAAGAGGATAGTCAGAATTTTTTTCCCTTGCTATGTCTGAAAATGTCCAAATTGACTTAAAATAGAAATTACAGAATGATAGGTAGGAATAAATCCAAAGACGTCAGTAATTGTAATAAATCAGAATAGGTTACCAATTTCACAGAGTAAAGGTAGATGCTCAGCTTGAGTTAAAACCAAACCAAAAAAAATCCAACAGCTAGAACAGCACCGCAACCCCACACACACACACACACACACAGCTCTCGTGACCTTTACACTAAAGTTTCCTCTGTCTCAGATGCTGTCTCACCTCTGTCCCCATCACCCAAGGACCCCCTCTGGAGAGCTTTTCTCTCCTCCTTCAGGCTCAGCTTAGGTGTAGCCTCCTCTGTGAAGCCTTTTCGGAGCTGCTGGCTGAGTCAGCTGTCCTCCTCCGTGTTCCCACAACCCGGTGTGTGTATGCCCACATCCACAGCCATTGCTTTGACAAAAGTCCCCTCGAATTGCCTACCCAGGAGCTCCTGTAGGTGGTTGTCCTGGGTGCCTCTCACACAAAGCTTGACATGCTGGATGCCCAGCCCTCCACCTCAGTGGACAGGACCACAGAAGCATGGGATCAAGGAGAGTCAATCTACAGGTGGTCTGTAAGTGGGCTGGAATAAAAACCTTGCCCCACAGAGATAAGGCGGTTTTGTTAGACTATAGTATCCCCCCATCTGAAGCACCAGACTGGACACTTGGTACTGGGGGAAGAGGGTGAAAGACGCAAGAGAGTGTTCAGACCTCCTTTGGCAGTCAGTGGAAATCATTAGTAAGCACCACGACGAGTAAGCCGGAGCCCTGAGGTAGAGAACAGACACCCGGAGTAGAGTGAGATTATGGAACAGAAGTGGGAGAAGCGAAGAAGAACCGAGTCACCCCCACTGGTGTGCTGAGCGATGAGCAGTCATTCAAGCTGCCTGGGACCCTGTGCCTCTTCCCTACTTTTCACAGGGCATCCCAACCCCCCAGAGGCCTGCAGGTAAAGCTGTTCCTGGTTCCATGGGATTCCAGTTGTCCTTAGGTGAGATATTTGAGTGGCCCTCTTGTGTCACTCACAGACACGACCTCTCGGCATTGACCATCTTGCAATGTCGTTCCTTGCTTGTCCCTCTCCCCCTCTAGGCCGGAAGCTCGCTGAGGACACTGCTCTCCCTTCTAATTCTGTGCGCCTGGTAAACACAGTACCTGGTCATAGCAGGGATTAATACTTGCTGTTTGAGTAAATAAAAGGATGCATGATTAATGAACTGTCTTGTAAGTGTGTCCGCTCCACCCTGCGGATCTCACACCAAAACTACCCAAAGAGCGGCAATCGGCTTTTGTTCACCCGTCAGGCCCTCATCCAGTTGGTCCCGGCACCAAATGCACGTGGATGAAGGAAAAACACTTATTGGTGCGGATCCTCCGAAATACCTGCTAAGTATGCGGGAGGATTAGGAAGCTGATATCAGCGCTGAGGTCAAGATCTCCCCACTCAGCTGTGTGCATCCACGCATAATTAAATGTTAAGGCAGCGTTGTGTGGGTTTTTATAGAAATGAAAAGTACATGCAATTCTTCTGAAGGCTTGCTGATTACTCTCAGTACATTGTGTTTGAATTTTGATCTCTGGAAAATATCAGGAACAAGGAAAGAGCTTTCCACCCCCACCCCCCCCAACCCCCGGCTCCATAGGAAAAACAGTATTGAAATGAGACAAACATTTTTGGATCAACCCTCTTTTGAAAGTAAGAAACCCACCTCACCCTCCCAACAGGCCTGAAGTCTGCACAGTTTGTCCGCCAAGAGAGTGGGGTTTGGCAGCGCTCCTGGTAAACTTCAACCGCAGGAGGCCTCTGATTGAATTAAAATTGTTTCCTCCGGTCAGATTTTGTTGGTGGTACACCTCCTCAGGATGTGAATTCGTCATGTTTGCTGTGGGGCAAGGCTGGGCGGTGGTAAGGGCACATAAGAGTGAACGTGAGTGTCAAGTGTGTGTGTATGCACGTGTGTGAGCACATCCATTTATTCACTAACATCCCTCATAAGGGCATCAACCCCACCCAAAGGAATCTTGGAAGATTATATTCATTCTCACTCCTCCTCAATATCTTTTAAAGTGATTGGAATTTAATCAACAAAAATAAGGAAATTGGAAAATGGAAATGGTGATATGCAAAGGCAAAACTGGCAGCAAGTTTCCACAAGTCGTTAACACGGCCTCCTGTGATAGTGCCCACAAATTTCGTAACCTTTGAAGAGCCAGCAGTCTTCAAAGGGATGAGGACCATGTCTCCTGGCTTCATAGGGAGAGGGGAGCAGGGAAGGAAAGCAGGTTTGAGCTGTGAGAAAATTCCAGCTTGATGTTTGGTGGGCCAGTATCTCTGCCTGTTCTTCTCTAAAGGAAACCCTACCATCTAAACAAGGACGTTCTGTTTTTATTATTGTGGTAAAAAAACATATAACTTAAATTTACCATCTTAACCATTTTTAAGTGTACAGATCAGTAGTGTAAAGTATATTCACATTGTTATGCAATAGATTTCTAGAACTTTTCACCTTACAACACTGAAACTCTATACCACTAAACACAAATTCCTTCTTCCCCTCCTACCAGCCCTTGGTAACCGCCTTTCTACTTTCTGTTTCTATGATTTTGTCTACTTTAGATACTTCATGTGAGCGGAATCATATAGTGTTGTCCTTTTGTAACTGGCTAATTTCACTTAGCATGATATCCTCGAGGTTCATCCATGCTGTAGCATGTGACAGGATTTCTATCTTTTTTCAGGCTACATAATATTCCACCATATGTTTATACTACGTTTTCTTTATTCATTCATATGTCAGCGGACATTTGGGTTGTTTCCACCTCTTGGCTGTCATAAATAATGCTGTGATGAGCAGAGGTGTACAAATATCTCTTTGAGATCCTGCTTTGTGTCCTTTTGGATATATACCCAGAGGTGGAACTGCTGGATCTTATGGTAGTTCTATTTTTAATTTTTTGAGGAACCCCTATACTGTTTTCCATAACGTTTGCACCATTTCACATTCCCAGCAACAGTGCACAAGGGTTCCAACTTCTCCACATCCTCGCCAACACTTGCTATTTTCTGTTCTTTTGATAGTAGCCATCCTGACGGGTGTGAGGTGGTATCTCATGGTTTTGAATAGAACACTCTATTTGACACGAGGAAACTGAAGCCCTCATTGCTGGGTGGAGAGGATTTTCTTTCTGGTCACTAGGTCTAAGACTTGAACTTCTACATGGGAAAGTATGGCAGCCTAAGCGAATCCTCATGGTGGTCCCATCCTGGGGTTCTAACGAGTGCTTCCCAGGGCATGAGCAGCATTCCAGGCATTAATTTGAAGCCACAGGATAAACGTGGTGTATCTTCCAGGTCATCAGTTTTAGTCAATGATAAGTAATTTAAAGCATTGTTTTTATACTAAAACAAACACAAATATGTTGTGAATATAATACAAAATTTACATGCATTTGTTAAGATTAAACACAGGACTCCATGGAACTTGCCCACCTGCAGTGGGTTGCTTAAAGCCATACTCATGGCAACCTGGGAGGTTGTCTCTCTTCTCTGCCACTAGAAAACTGTGGTGGAAAGATTTGAAGAGTACTACCATGGTCCACAGAGTACCATGAGCAGGTTTTTCTTTTCTTCTGTATTCATAGAATTTTAGGGGTGGAAAAACATTGGAGAACATCTTAACCTCCAGTCATTTTACGAACGAAGGAACAGGGAGGTGAAGGGCCACGCTCACATTCCCACAGCAGCGCTTCTCTATTCCCCAACAAAGCAGATGGGCCTGATCACGGCTGAGAGGGCTTAAGTTACGGAGAGAAAACAGTCAAGGCGTAGAGGGACCACAAATGTACTCACGCTGCAATTCAGATGTGCAGAGAAATTAGTTTATTTTTTGCTCTGCCTTTGATTTGATTGGCCCCATCGGCTAGGAAGTGAGAAAACAATAACTAAATCTCTGTCTTAAGTTTGAATCCAATGCAATGCACTTAGTTCATTAGGGGATGCTCAGTCCCTCCCTTTATACTTCTCTCCCTCAGTCCTCTCCAGAAGGGCAGCTAGGTGTCCTGAGCGGCCCGATGACCTCGTGCAGGCAGGGTGACTGGGTCTTAGGACTGGCTTGCTGTTCTCTGGACCAGCTGCAGAGTGGCTCTTCTGAACTCCGCCGGGGAATCTTTGGCTTGAGTGGTTCCTGAGCATTCAGCTGGTGTCTGCTGCTAACATCCTGCAGCTGATAAACTTACAGTCTATTCTTTGTCCGCCCAGGCAGGGTCTGGGGCCCCCTCCCTGCTGACTTGGCCTCCCCTTGGCTTACATTGGCGGTTGACTCCTCTGAGTTCCTGCCCCATCCTCCATCTGGTCTTCTAGCCCTGCAGTCCCTGGCCCCACCCAGGCTTTGCTACAAGGCCACCTCACCCTCCCACAGCAGGCCCGTGTAGACTCACTGACTCCCAACATCCATGTCATGTGCAAGCCCAGGGCAGCCCCAGAGCGGACCATAGACCCTCTCTCCATCTAACCACACTGCCTTATCAGTTCTGTTTCTCTGGAGAACCCTGACTAATACGGAAGCCTACTAAATTCTTACTTGATCTGTATAAATAGAAAAGTTCTAGGTCAAGTAAACAAAAGTCTAGCCTGAGTCATAAAAACAGAGAGTCACACCCCTCAATCAAGCCCCAGACTTGAGCCAATTTATAGACTCAGAACCTCATGAATGGAGGAGAGGCCAGGTCCCCTTAAGAGAGGCCCCCAGTACAGTGCCAAAAATGTATGCTATTAATCTTTCTCCCAGGCTTCCCCAAAGGACCTACAGCCTTTTACCAGGGTTACTGTGCATTGAGGAAAAGGAAATAATCAGAACTTGCAGGGACAACTGGACACTGGCTCTGAATTGACTCTTAATTCCAAGAGACCCAAAATGTCACTGTGATCCACCAGTCAGACTAGGAGCTTATGAAGGTCAAGTGATGGGTGGAGTTTTAGCTCAGGTCTGTCTCACAGTGGGCCCGGTGGATCCCTGAACCCATCCTGTGGTTATTTCCTGAGTTCTGGCATGCATAATTGGAACAGACATAGTCAGCAGCTAGCAGAATCCCCACATTGGTTCCCTGATCTGTGGAGTAAGGGCCATTATTGTGGGAAATGACACGGAAGCTACTAGAACTACCTCTACCTAGGAAAATAGTGAACTAAAAGAAATACCACTTTCCTGGAGGGATGGTAGAGATGAGTGCCACCCTCAGGGACTCGAAAGATCAAGGGGTGGTGATTCCCACCACATCCCCATTCAACTCACCTGTTTGACCTGTGCAGAAGACAGTGGATCTTGGACAATAGCAGTTGATTTTCATAAGCTTAACCAGGTGTTGACTCCAATTGCAGCTTTCGTAACAGATGTGGTTTCATTGCTTGAGTAAATTAACCCATCCTCTGGTAACTAGCATGCAGCTATTTGATCTGGTAGGTGCCTTTTTCTCCACACCTGTCCATAAGGCCCACCAGAGCAATTTGCTTTCAGCTGGCAAGGCCAGCAATACACTCAAGGGTACCTCAGCTCTCCAGCCGTATGCCACAATTTAGTTCACAGGGGTTTTGATTGCCTTTTCCTTCCACAAGATATTGCATTGGTTCATTACAGTGATGAAATTATGCTGATTGGACCTAGTAAGCAAGAACTAGCAACTACTCTAGACTTATTCCTAAGACATTTGTGTGTCAGAGGGTGGGGAATAAATTAGACGGAAACTTTCATCTCAGCGAAATTCCTAGGGGTACAGTGGTGTAGGGTATGTCAAGATATCCCTTTTGAGGTGAAGGATAACTGGTTGCATCTGATCCCTTTTACAACCAAAAAAGAGGCACAAGGCCTAGTGGGCCTTTTGGGATTTTGGAGGCAACATATTCCTCATTTGGGTGTGTTACTCTAGCCTATTTAACAAGTGACCTGAAAAGGTCCTAGTTTTGAGTAGGGCTGACTTCAAGTGTCAGGGGTATACAGGGATGTTGTTTGGAGCCTTTGGCAGGCCTCTATAGATAAATCACATTGCAGGCCTATAGGATTTTGGAGCACAGCCCTGCCATCGTCTGCAGATAACTACTCTCCTAAGAAACAGATTTTGGCCTGCTACTGGGCCTACGTAGAGACTGAATGCTTAACCATGGGCCACCAAGTTACCATGCAACCTGAGCTGCCTGTCTTGAACTGGGTGCTATCTGACCCATGAAGCCATAAAGTTGGGCATGCGCAGCAGCGCTCCACCATCAAATGGAAGTGGTGTATGCGCAACGGGGCCTGAGCGGGCCCTGAAGGCACAAGTAAGTTACAGGAAGAAATGGTCCAAATGCCCATGTCCCCACTCCCGCCACACTGCCTTCTCAATCCCAGCCTGCATCTATGGCTTCATAGGAAGTTCAGTTCCTAGGGAGCTGACAGAAGAAGAGAAGACTCAGGCCCACTTTACAGACAGATTTGCACGATACGCAGGCACAGCCCTTTTCTGGGACATTCTTGAAGCACAATGGTGAGGGTGAATCCCCCCCATAGGCAGAACTTCAAGAAGTGTACCTGGCTGTTCACTTTGCTTGGAAGGTGAAATGGCCAGATCTGCAATCACGTACTGATTCACGGGCTGCGGCCAATGGTTTGGCTGGATGGTTAGGGACTTGGAACATAAGTGGAAAATTGGTGACAAGGAAATTTGGGGAAGAGGTATGTAGACAGACCTCTCTGGAGGGGCAAAAAACATGAAGATATTTGTGTGCCATGAGAATATTCACTAATGGGCGTTCTCAGTAGAGGTCATTTTCATAATAAAGTGGACAGGATGACCCATTCTGTGTATACCGGTCAGCCTCTTTCCCCAACCACCCTGTCATTGCCCAACGGGCTCAGACAAAGGGGCCATGGGGACAGGGATGGAGGTTATGCCTGGGCTCAGCAGCACAGACTTCCACTCACCAAGGCTGGTCTGGCTATGGCTACTGCTGAATGCCCACTCTGCCAGCAACAGAGACCAACACTGAGTCCTTGATATGGCACCATTCCTCGGGGTGATCAGCCAGTGGCATAGTGCCAGGTTGACTGCACTGGACCACTTCCATCACGGAAGGGCAGCATTTTGTTCTCACTGAAACAGCCATTCTGAATATGGATTTGCCTGCCCTGTACACAATGCTTCTGCCAAAACCACCATCTATGGACTTACAGAATGCTTTATCCACCATCATGGTATTCCACAACGCCTTGCTTCTAATCAAGGAACTCACTTCACAGCAAATGAATTGAGGCAATGGGCCCATGCTCGTGGAATTCACTGATCTTACCGTGTTCCCCCCCATCCTGAAGCATCTAGCCTGATAAAATAGAGGAATGGCCTTTTGAAAACTCAGTTACAGCATCAGGTAGGGCAATAACTTGCAGGCCTGGGGCAAGGTTCTCCAGAAGGCCCTGTATGCTCAGAATCTATGTACAATATATTGTTCTGTCCCATAGCCAGGATTCATGGGTCCAAGAACCCAGGGGTGGAGGTGGGAGCAGCACCACTCACTATTACCCCTCATAACCCACTAGCAAAATGTTTGCTTCCTCTTCCCACAAGCTTGTGCTCTGCTGGCCTACAGGTTTTAGTTCTAAAGGGAAGAACACTTCTACCAGGAGAGACAACAATGATTTTAGTGAACCGGAAGTGAAGACTGCTGCCTCGCCACTTTGGGGTCCTCGTGCCTCTGAATCAATAGGCAGAGCAGGGAGTTACTGTGCTGGCTGGGGCGACTGATCCTGACTACCAAGGGGAGATGGGCTACTACTCCACGATGGAGGGAAGGAAGAGCGTGTCTGCAATACAGGAGATCCCCTAGGAATACTCCCCGAGTAATCTCCTAGTATTACTATGCCTTGTGATTAAGGTCAATGGAAAACTACAATAACCCCATCCAGGCAGGACTCTTAATGGCCCAGAACCTTCAGGAATGAAGGTTTGGGTCACTCCACCATGTAAAGAACTGCAACCAACTGAGGTGCTTGCTGAAGGCAAAGAGAGTATAGAATGGGTAGTAGAGGAAGGTAGTTATGAATACCAGTTATGACCATGTGACCAATTTCAGAAATGACAACTGTAATTTTCGTATTTCCTCCTTGTTTTGTTATGAGTATATATATACGTATTTGGGGGGTTTTTCTCTCTTTTATTCCCTTATCATGTAACATAAGATGTATTCACTTTATATTACAGTATTTAAGTATTGTTAACTTTACATCATAGTATTTAAGTTACAGGATATCAAGGAAAAGAATAAACATCACTCAAGTTCTTTACGTCCTCTTCTGAGGAAGAGGTAAGCATGTTTTGGTTGTATGCAGGATAGTTGTATCATGTTTGGCAGAATAATGACCTTGTAATTGTCTTTATTTGGCGACTAAGTATGGTTTAAGGAGATGCATATGGGTGCCAAGTTGACAAGGGTTGCACTTGACTGGGCCACAGGACACCCAAGTAGTTGATCAAACATTATTCTGGGTGTGGCTGCAAGGGTGTTTTAGGATGAGATTAACATTTAAATGAGTAGACTGAGTAAAGCAGATTGCCCTTCCTAATGTGGGTAGGCCTCATCTAATCAGTTGAAGGCCTGAATAGAACAAAAAGGCCAACTTCCCCCTGAGTTAGAGAGAATTCTTCCTGCCTGACAGCCTTCGGATTGGAACATCAGCTTTTTTCCTGCCTTTCACCTTGAACTGAGATGTTAGCTCTTCCCAGGTCTTGAGCCTGCTGGCCTTCAAACTGGAACTACACCGTCTGCTCTCCTGGTTCTCAGTCCTTTGGACTTGGACTGAAACTAAACCATCGGCTCTCCTGGATCTTCAGCTTGCTGACTCATCCTGCAGATCTTGGGACTTGACAACCTCCCTAATTGTGTGAGCCAATTCCTTATATTCAATAATAAGTAAATAAGTAAATAACCCATTGGTTCTGTTTCTCTGCAGAAGCTTGACTAATACAGGAACCTAGAACAATCCTCCTTTCCTCTTTGTTGTAAAGCCTGTTGTTGCGGACTTACCCTATTCTGCCCTCCTGGCTTGGTTTCTTAGGAATGGGAAGCTATCAGATAGCGGGAAATGAAAAGAGGGAAACTAAAGTGCATCAATTTAACATCTATAAAAATATGATCCCTTGTACATAGATGGGTCCATTTGGTGAATGGCCAAACTGTAAATGATCTACATAAGTCTCTACCATAAAACAGTTTCTGCTTCCAAATGCTTCCCAATTGTCAAAATTATTCAGTATTTCTGGATTCTAGCTCTTTCCTGCACCTAGCTTCTTTCTGTGCCAGACCATACCATCTGAAGCACAGGCTGGAGTATCTGGTATGTCAAAGGATTGTTTTAAGTGTGTGAATGAGAGTCAATTTCTCCTTCTTCCTTATTGGAAGAACAGCCCTGGAGGTAAGCAACAGCTCTTGATCCCAGAGAGGGGGTAGGGGTCGGGGATGGAGATGTCCCCCAATATCACCCCATCATTTGAAATTCAGAGGAGTTGCCCAATGAGCAGCTTGTGGACAAGAGTGCCCCCAGGAGATGGCAGCACCTCTGAGAGAGCAGACGAGTGTCTGGGAAGCCAACGCTGAGCCCCGCTCTCTGGGGCTGTGGTTAGCGTCTGAGCCTCTCACCTGGCCCCACGCTAGAGGAGCCACCTTCCTTTGAGAGGATGAAGGGGCTTCAACAATGAGCTTCTCTTCAGCAAACACGTAACACTGAAGACCAGAGGCCCTTCCCCATTTCTTCCCCGGATTGCAGAAGCTCCAGGCAACTCGCATGATCTCAGCGGGGAGGAACTGAGAACCCTAAAACAGTGACTGAAGCTGGAGCGGCCTCCAACTGGATTGTTAAGGGCTAACCTTGATTTAAAATTATTTCTAAAAATAAACGTGACCTTTCTTGAGTCCCGGGGTCAAAGAGCAATTTGTACCCATTACATTTATATGAAAAGTCTCACAAAGTCGTAGAAACAAATCAGAATTAGTTATACAATTGATAGTGTAACTTTATTATTATTTTTTTAATAACTACATCTGTGATGGATCTTTCTGAGCTACACTTAAGTTCTATATCTAATGGCAGTGCTAGGAGTACGAGGACCTTTAAGAAACTCAGTTTTGATGATGACTTGGTCTACGTACTATTGAAACAAGCCATGATTCTGGAGCAGGAGAGTCTACCTTTTGATGTCATTTTGTCTTCTCTCTCCATTCTTCCCTCCATTCCCTTTGTTTTTCATTTTACCAAACATTTATTAGACAGCCTTCTATGTGCTAGACGTTGAAGATAAAAATAAAATAGGAAATCCTTGCTCTTCAGGACCTTACAGACCAGAGGCATAGCAGAAAATGAACTTAGAATGTGAGAAACACTCTTATAGATTTGTCAGGACACTATGACAGCACAGAAGAGCAGCCCTTAGCCCAGCCTTACATCTCCATCTTTCAAAATGTGGAAAATAATATTTTCCAGCCAACAAAATCATGAAATAAACTTGGTGAATGTTCTAAAAGCAGAAATTAGTGACTCACATCACAGAACTACTATACCCTAATTAATATGAAACTGCTTCACGCTAGAAATAAGGCAGAATAATTTGGTAGTGACTCTTAAAACACAAGTATTGACATTATTTTAAATTTCAGTTCCCAGGGATGGAAGATTCCACAGAGGTTAACCAGGACATTGCACAATGGGAGTGTGGTCACAAACCCTTCACTGTGGAATTTAGGATCCTTTAACAGTGTCACAGGTGTGGTCTAAAGGAGGTACCTGTTAGCCCTCCCACCCCAGTCCCGTGCACAGAAGAGGAGAGAGGATTCCTGCTTTCCCACTCCACCTCCTCTGGCCCCACCTCCAGCCTTCCTCCAGGGCAAAGAGCCAGGAACTACTTATCATATCGAGGAGAAAGGCGAGTGGTCCCATGATCACATTTCTTTGATGATAGGAGGTATGGCCAGGTGGATCTCGGACTTGTATTTCTCATCCCAATTATTACGTTTCCAAGAGACCGTTTAGGCCTACTATCTGAAGCTTATCACCCAAGTTGTATGGACCTGTTTTGTTGCAACATCTCACATTTTTTTTTGACATTCCTAACCATGCTTATTTCTTCACTCTAATTTTGAACTGACTAATTGTAATCAAAGACTATTTCAATTATACAGCTAAACTCCAAGAGCCACAGAAGTTTTACACACAAAACAGAAAGAGAAAGAGGAAAAAAATAATTCAGCCTGAATGTCAGTTTCCTAAAAGAAAAACAAGAGAACCCAAATAAAAGGTTAAGAAAATATTTTTATGTATAAATATTTTAATTTTTTATGGTGTGGCACTAGTTTTTACATCAGTCTTTCAGTGTACTTGTCTTGTTTTGATACCTTTTAATGGAAAGTTGAACAGTTAAATACATCTTTCAAAAACCAAAATTTCTCTGAAATCTGTATATCATTGGCAAATGGATTTTGGCACATCATCTAACATGAATTCTTTGCTTTTGAATGATCAGTCATAATGTTAAAACAATGTTGGATTATTCGTTTGAATTAACCTGCATAATAAAAAGCCGCAGGCAGAAGAAAAAAGATAAGGCACAGTTTGCCAGCATTCAAATGGTTATTCTTCCTCCAAATTTCAGCTAATGGCATAAACCATAGTGGACAATTGAGAGCAAAACATCTTTATGTAAATTTTATTATTATCGTGAAGCAGAAAACCTCGGGGGCTGAGGAGGGGAGCAGATTTTCAAAATGCAACCCCCAAATGCATCCTATGTTGACATAAAGGCCAAAATGTCCTGAAAGTTTGGAAGTGACAATAAAATCCACGCGGCACCAGCATAGGTCCCATCGTAAATTACATGTGGTGACCCTAACTGAACCAAATGATAGAAAGCACAACCCTAACAATGGAAAATTTCAAAATTTAAAAAATTGCACAAATAACATATCCAAATGTTGCTGTTAGATTATATTGACACCATGCATCTCATGTTTCTTTTTCCTCTTGAGTTGAGACCCATAAACAAATCGGATTTGGGTTGTTCTGTGTCTGTGCTTTCGTTTGGACAACAAGATGTTGGGATAAACCAGCAGTCAGCGGGGACCCAAAACCCGGAGACAGCCAGGACGAAGAGGCCCAGTAAGGGCCCCTCTGCCAAGTCCTGTCAATAATGTATGGGCTGTCAGCGGTGATCACCAGGCATGGCCCCTCGCTGCCTCTGCAGGCTCCTTTCCCAGTGGACAGTCAGGCCAGCTGTCTGGGCAGCCGGAATAGCCCTCCTTTCCCAAGCCCAGACCTGTGGGAAAATCTTCATTGGCCAGTAATTGATTCCACCCTGCCAGCTCCATGACTCTAGGCCCCAGTCACACTGGCAGCGAGCTGGGGAAGGGAGCCCACTGGAGGGGCAAGGGGGTGGGAGCAAAGGCCAGCAGCCCCCCTGCAATTAACGCTAATCTGAAAATTGGCCTCTGACAGCAAAGCCCAGCACCTGACTGCTAATTACTTATGTCAGACTGATGTGCACTTCATACGGAAAGGTTATTTATCAGAGACCAGGGTTTTCTGCCCCTGCCCCCTTTTTTTCTGTTTGTCTTAGTTGAAAACAGTGGGGAATTGTTCCTGGTTGCTCAGATCCCGGAAACCCTGAAAGGTCTCATACTTCATTGAGCTGAAAGGCTCCCAAATATCCTTTCTAAGACCTGATGCACATGTGTTGTGCTGCTCACCTGTGCTGGAGACCAGAGAAAGACGTAGGCATCCCAGAGGGTGGGCTCATTTCCTTTTATACGTAGAGCCCAAGGATGGAGACATGGGCAATCCAAATCATCAATGTAGATGCAATAAGGGATTCAGAAAGGGCAAACCAACTTCACTCATCTCATTTTCAAAAAACCAGTGCACAGTGGGGAAGATCACTAAATGGCTTATTTTGTAAGTGGAATCAAGAGCCTGCTGTCTTAAATTATTTTAATCATCTTATATCTATGTAGTGCATGTCTAGGTGACCCACACAGGTATATTGTCTTTAAGTTGCTGATTTGATCTGCCTTGCCAATAATAAAAGTGGTTGTCAATGGGGGAGAGGGATTGATATGGGACATTCCCTTTCTACTTTATACTTTCAGTCAACAAATATTTTTTGAGCACCTATTTTATGCTAGGTGCTATGCTGGGTCCTGGGCATATGAAACAGACACATTTCTTGCTCTTAGGAAGCTCAAGGTTTTGAGAGTGACACAAATAAGTAAGGGAATTACAATGTAGCATGAGACACTTTCTGAACGCTGAAATACAAGATTTGGAGGCACCCAAAACAGGACTTAACCCAAATTTATGTGGTACAGAAAGTGGCCTCTAGGCTGAGATGTGAATACACAGGAATTAGGCAGGCGAAGGAGGGAGTGTGGAGCAGTCGAGGACAGAAAAGATAAAGGAAATGTCATGTCCACAAAACCTGACAGGAGAGAGAAGTCAGCAGGGTTGAAGTCTTGAGTAGACACGACCAGATGAGGCTGATATTTAAGGCCCGTGGTTAATTTCTCCCAAGGTTTTCCAAGTAGAAACTATAAGGCTTCTAGTTTAATGGACTTCTCACTATTCATCCTTGCTACCCTCTGGCATCCAACCTGACGTCACTGCAGGTATGTAAGTACTGGACAAGGCCAGGCCAGGGAAGCCCCATCCTCCTGAAGAGCATTGGGGTTGTTGAGTGAGTGTTAGAGTAGGGTCAGAAGACCTGGGAGAGTAGACAGCTACAATTTTTTGCCCACCAACCAGCTATCTTTCCAGTGGGACTCCCTCTCCCCCATCACATGTAAGTCTGGGTTTTCATAAATTTCATTAATTTGTTTATACAACAAATGTTGAGTGTGTCCTCTATGCCAGGTAACAGGAGGCACTAAGGACACTGAACTGAACAGGGCAGGCATGGCCCCTGACTTCGAAGAGCTGGTATATTCTAAGGAGAATACAGATACGAAACAGAGTTATATGAAAAATCAATTAATAGTATGTGTGGTAAGTGCTAAAAAATTAAGAAGTACATTATCAAAAATCATCGTCTGTATGAAACTATTTTGAAAACTGTATATAATAGCTAAAATGAAAGGTATTGTCATTAAGATATCTGTAATGTGAAGTCATAGAAAAAAGAGAGGAGAGAAAGGCACGTGAGCTGAGTTCTCGCCGAGTGTCTGGTGCTCGGCTTTATAGGTACTGTGTCACTCGTTTCTCAGAACAAACCTACGAGGGTTTTATTATTTCCTCTATTTTGCCAATGAAGTTACTGAGATGCTAGAGAGTTAAAAGTGACTTACTCCAGGCCATCCAGCTAGTAAAAGAAGGAATAGTAAGGCCTGGGCTGAGTGTGTGAACATCATAGCGTGTCCTTACACAAACCTAGATGGTAGAGCCTACCACACACCTAGGCTACATGGTACTAATCTTACAGGAGCACTGTTGTATATGCGGTCCATCGTTGACTAAAACATCGTTATGCGATGCATGACTGTAGTTCCCAGGCACAGGACTACATCCAGTGGCCAGAGCAAACCTGACTGGAACATTCTGCCGCTTCTGCAGACCACCTTTTCATTTAGTAAAAGTTATTGGTTTGTACCATCTTGGGAAGAATATTTATACTTTCCCAGGCATGAGACCCTTTTCAGAAGACTCGATAGACATTATGACACAGATGTAATTTCTATACCAATCTTTCTACTGTTCTTACTACCAGGCCCTTTAAGAAGTGTGATAGCGAATATAGAAAAACTCATCAAACTTATGGTTTTGAAACATAGAGAAGTAGCTATCAAAGCAGAAAGGTGGGGCGAGTCAGTTTCTGAAAACAGGAAATCAGAGGAATTGACGGAAAAGAAAAAAGACGTTGCAAACAGATGTACCATCACGCGAGTGTTAGTCATAGCACACGCAGTTGATTTCAGACAGGCCCCCAGTGGCAGAATTATTACTATGCAGTTATTACGCCTGGTTATTATTAGGGAGCATTGCAGTTTCCACAATCACGACCTAATCTCTGGGCACTAGTACAAAATAACTCTGCTCTCAGTGAGTAATGAACAGAGAAGCACTAGCCCAGCTCAGACACAAAAATCTGATGAAAGCGAGCAACCTCACACTGTGCGTCAGGCCCAGCCGTCCCCAGTCCTGAAGTTTTCTCAGGACACGATAGCCCACAGCTCCAACTCAAGTGACCCCTGAGCCGGGGCTCTTGTCAAGACAATGTCAGCAGCAGCTTCTGGAAACCGCAGACACTGTGATCTCCGTCCATAACAGATCGTTATGTTTGGGCTTCCTAATCGCCCACTTGGAGGACAGAAAGAGAACACTAACCAGAGTGACCAGGCTGTGGCCTGCACTTGGCTCCCTGCTCCCGCTGGGAGGCCACCTCCCCACGCAGGCTTTTTTTAGGCACTCCAATGGAAACAGTCAGATAGTCTCTTGGCCCCGGGCGAGGTCTCCATTCCACAGCTCCTGCTATCTGTTTAGCAAGAAGCCCAAGCCAGTGATACACTCACCTCCACGTGCGTTTCCTAAATGCTTCTTCAGTCAGTGTTGAAAATGCTTAAATCTTATCAAAATCTTATTTCCTTTCATCTATCCTTCAAAATATCTTTTTTTTTTAATGAAACAAAACAAAAAATAAAACACCTCTGGTACCAAGAGTGAACATGTTTTTTTTTAAGCTTTGGTTTGTTTCTGTGAACTGATCTTATACTGATTTGCGTATAAATGGTGAGATGATACGATTTCTGTTTAAAGTCAAGACTCTATACCATCTGTTTTGTAAATAAAGGAGTCGTGTTTTGGTCTTCTCAGAAGTGTGTATTTTTCTTAAGAAATAGTGCCTAACACGAGCTTTACTCCAAGTGTGGCGTTTCTTGCAAGCCAGCCCATGGAATGGCCAAGGGCAGGAATGCCAATATGCCCGCTTGGCTCCCTACCCCTACCACAAATTTCCATTCCCCTCCGTGTACCGCTTACCACATATCACAAAACCATATGTATGCCCAGGACCCCCAAATATTTCTGCATGAGGGGTTCCCCATACAGCCCTCTAGATTGCTGGAAATTCGCCATCTCTCTCAAAGCTTCCGACATCCCTGGACACCATCAGAGTGCCCCTCCGAGCCGAGTGACACCTGCTCTCTGCCTGTCTGGATGGGAGGAAGCCTGCTGTGCGATCATTGGCACAGTGGAAGACCCCTGGAGAACTCCCTTCACCAAATGCTGGGCAGGTGGGCACCAAGGCCACCGTTCCTGAGGCTGACTTGGAGCACTATATTCAAAATCACCATCATCCAAAAAAAAAAGAAAAAGTATTTTGGCAGCCCAAAAGATAAACTCTCATCAAGTTTAATAGAGAATCATTATAAAGACAGGCTTTACTTCAGCTCTCATTTGGCCGCATTCTGATCTCTTTGGGGCCTATTTGGCATCCATTGGCAATGTGCATATTGTTTCACCTGGGATAGCTTTTTTAAACTGGATTAATTGCATTAATTGCACCAAGAAGCTAATCTACAGATCAACATTTTCTTAAGCATGATGATAGTTTTAAAAAACTAATAATCATCACTATGGCTTTGGCTTATACGCTGCCTATTCCGACAAAGAGAAATGCACATCTTTCATAATCATTATCTGGCACTAACTGATATGCAAATCCCCCCTCCACCCCTGGAGTGCGCCAAGTTGTATGTTGCACAGCTGTGAGTCATCAGACATTAATGTGGACTTAATTTGAACTGGTGCTGGAGGTAGTGGGCACAACTCAAATTAGACATGTGGTGGGCGTTTAACCACAATATTACCCATTCCCATTCTGACATCTGACAGCCCTTAATAATTAACTGCATGTAAATGGTCAGACCTTCCCTCCCCGTTGGACCAGGCTCCAGCCATACCCGTCTCTGCATTGTAATTGCAAGTTGGGGCTGTCAATTGCACTTGAGACAAATCATAGGCAAAAGATCAGACAGCTTCGGGAGTCCTGCGTCCTCTGATCTATCTGCCTTTTAATTGGACTGGAAGGCCTTCCCAGCAGCTCCCATATGCTGCCTCCTGAGGAAGATATAATATTGTCTCTGGATAGGAGGGAAATTGTGCTTTAAGGCTTAAGTGGGAGGTTTGGGGAAGCATGCTTTTTGGTGGGACTTACAGGGTTCCCCTCGAACACGCCAAGGCGGGCATGTTGCCCCAAACCCACATGTCACTTCTCTTCTGAATCCTCATCCTTGCCTGACTTTTCTTCCTTCTCCTTCCGAAATGTCTTATTAAGATTTGAGCCCCAGAGGGACAGGCTGAATTTCTTTTGGGTCCCCCATTGAGCAACGATTGGAGCGCTCTGAAAATCGAAGGGAAATGTTGCAGAGGTGATCAGATTTAGAACTATAAACCCACCATCTCTTGAATAAAGTAATAGCAATTCAAACCTGGAAGCCCAGGACAAAACATTCTACTGCTTCTACTCAGCCAGGCTAAGGTCTTACAGCTGTGTTTGTCTTCACTGGACGATGCAAACGTTCAACTGATTGATCAGGAGAGTATGACCATCCAGAAAAGGTCATTATACCTGTTGGTGAAGGAAACCTTGACTGATGGTGGGTGCAGCACACATACAGGAACTAATGACACGATTACATTCACGATCAATCATATATAACGTGGACAGAAACCGAAGTGAATTTCAGTTATTACTGATGAAAAAGAATTTACTAAGCAAACGAATGATATAACCGATTGTAGAATGTGTAAGACAAGTAAAAGCATGAAGTTTTCAATGTTGTGAACTTCTTTGATGTACCATTTAAGTACAATTGATATGCTGATTATGAAGTTTGTTCTCTTTTTAGTAAGACAGATCCCCTAAGAATTCATCCTAAATAATATTTTACTACTTTAGTTGGATACTCTTCAGAGCATTCAATTTGCACTTTTTTTTAAGATTCTACAAATGAGACTGGATTTTCTCAAGTCGGGCTGCAGCAGCAGTAAGGTTTTATGGTGGAGCTGGAAGATACAGCACTCCAGCTGCTATGAAGTATTAGTAATAGGCCTGATATTACGTGTTAAGTAGTAAATAAGTAAACAATCAAGGCCGCTGTCAGGCTCTGCCTGCGCTCTTAATCCTGTCTTCGCCCCTCAGGCTGAGTAAGCACACTTGAAGTATCAGCCCAATTATAACCTAATGGAATGAAAATGAGCTAAAAGGGCACAGGAGTAAGAAACAAAAGTGCATTAAAGGGAGAGAGAATTAAGAAAGAAATGTTCTCTAAAAATCGTCATGTATATTTGTACACAGAATGCATGAAGCAAACAGATGTGAGGGCCCTTGGAACGTAAAATATGGCTGTGTCCTGGTCATTTCTCTGTCCCAGAAAAAGAATAAGCCCTTTTCAAAGGCCCAGTCTGAAGGAAGGGCTAACATCAAACAGCCTCAGAATAACCAGGAGATTAAAGGCCGAAGCTATTCAACTTCCTGCCTGGTAACTAACTAATCTGCTTAGAGTTGGAGGAAGATGAGGGGCACCGTTGTCCCAGAAAAGCTTTCCAGATCAGCAGCGGCCGTGTGGCATATACCGGAAGGCGCCGGGACCAGGAGTAGAAGACTTCAGCTACCGCCACCCTAGGTCTGCCCTCTGTGGCCCGGGCAGGTGCACACGGGTCTTTTCTCTGGAGGTTACTCGCGGGCCGTCTCCCCACGTGGCTCCCCTGCTCAGCACGCCTGGGAATAGCCTCCGACACAGTGAGAAGCATAGCAAAGGCTTCCTGGCGGAGGAGGAAGTCGGCTCCCTCTCCAGGCTCCTCGCAGCCGGTCTCACCACGCGCGTGGCCCGGGGCACCTCTAACACTTGCGAGTTCCCTGACTCTCCCCGGTTCCAAGGCTCCCCCTTTAACTGCTGGTTTCTAAGGACTCCCAGGACTGCTAGCTCCTGGGTCTGGCTCTCCCTTCGTTCCGTTCCCAGCCTGGCCTTGGCAGTCCTGGGCCCTGGCCTCAGACATCTGCCATAATTCAGGCCCCTGGCATGGCAACAGTGCTTTAACTAGAAACCTAAAAGTATTTTAGAAAATGACTGTGAGCTGATATGAGAGGGTAGAGCCACTTCCACAAACCAGTACTGCTGACCAGCAGACCCGGCATACCGTCATTTGACGAAACTTAGGAGAAACTGTGCAGAAATTTTTAATACTGCTCCTGCTTCCCCCCTCCCAAAAAACGTCAGGAATGTTTATCAGTCAGGCTTACATTCATATACACAGTTGACGAGCTTATGAAACTGAGAATGCTATTAATATTTAAGCTAAAAAATCAAGTATTTGCAAATACTCACCTTGCAGTATCCTGAAATACTCACCGTATCACAAAAAGTAAATTATTATAAAGTACTCAGATTCACCCAGAAGGTACTGTAACAATCTACTTCATGAGAAAATATTGATGAGTTATAAAACCAAATATATCATCAAAATCTATGGGATACTATTCTAAGGTAATTTAATGTTGAAACAGAACCATAAGAATAATTATATTCTGCTTTCTAGATATATTTTACAGTTGAAATGTCCTGACATCTATCCTTCCTCCATCCTCCAAATGAATTCCATTCAAGGAGATAGTATTTCTACCTGTTGTTTCTCTAAGAATAGAAGAAAATAACTAAAACAATAATACAGAGATTATAAACATTTACCAGGCAGCATTTAGCACAAGACTGTTTATTAAATGCCTGTTGAATTATGAATGGGTGAATGAATGAATGAATGAAAATCCAACTGTTGTGATTGCTGCTGAAAAAATTCTAAACCAGTATCTGGAGTATTTTTTTCAAATCTGGTAGCTCAGAAGACTTTCCTCAGTCTAAGGTGACATTAAATGACAATCCAGCAATATTTTCAAAGTGAAAGAAACATGTGATTCAGATTCCTTTAAAAAGTCAAACCAGCCTGACCAGGTTGGTTTTTCTCCTTCTGTGCACTTGACCCCTGCCCTCCTTGGCTGCCGAGACTGATTAGGAGGTGTGAGCCATCCCACACGAGCTGCTGTTGGTTCACAGGGATGAACCCCAAGGCAGCCAAACTTTCTCTAGGCAACCAAACTGACAAAGAACGCAAGGAGACATGCTCTTGATTATACTTTTGGTAGCTACAGAAGGCTTCTTTTAAAAACATCTTTGGTGCTCTGTTTTTTGTGTTTTTGGGGTTTTTTTTTCAATAAAAACTTGAGAGTCAGTGCTCCAAGTAGAGACAGTTAAGATTCCCATCTCCCACCTCACTAGAGTCATTTATGACCCCAAGAAAGTAGTTTAACTACTCTATGCCTCAGTTTCTTTAACAATAAAATGGAAATAACACCTATGTAAAAGAGTTCATAAGGATAAAATGAAAAAATGTATAGGAGGAGCAGAGAGCAATACTAGCACATGATAGGCATTTAATAACTATTAATGCTACTAATATAGTATTGTAAGTACACTAAAGGCCTTGAAAAATATCAAGCCCTAGACAAATGTAAGATACTATTAATGACCATATGTTTGGGTTGGGGTGTGGGCAATGTGAGGGGGTTGCAGTTCTGAATTTAGAAACAGACACACAAGTAATAGCATAGGGATAGGTAAAGAGATCAATGAAGCAGAATTGAGAGCCAGAAAGAGATCCACATATAGACGGTCAATTGATTTCCAAATTAAGATGCCAAGTTAATCCAATGGGGAAAGGAAAGTCTTTTTAATAAGTGTTGTTGGAACAGCTGAATATGCATATGGAAAAGAATTCAATCTCTATTTCATTCCATAGGCAAAAATTAATTTGAGATGAATCATAGACCTAAACATAAAACCTGGAACCATAAAGCATCTAGAAGAAAACATAGACTATATTTATAACTTTGAGGTAGGCAAAGATTCCTTAGACTACATATAAAAAGCACTAACCATAAAAAAATTATAAATGAGACTGCATTGAAATTAAAATTTTCTGCACCATTAAGAAAATTAACAATCTGCAGAATAGCAAAAGTAATTGTATACATATATCTGATAAAAGACAGATTTAGAATATATAATGAGCTCCTATAAATTATCAATAAATAGGCAAATTATCTATTTTAAAAGGACTTGAACAGACACTTCACAAAATAAGAAATATGGTTGTCCAACAAGAACGTGTAAAAATGCACAACATCAGTCGTCATCAGTGAAACACAAATTAAAACCACGATGAGATACCATTTCACTCACTAGAATGCTAGGAGAAAAAAGACTAACGAGGATACATGTTGAGGATGTAGATACTCGAAACCCTCATGCATTGCTAGTGGGAATGTAAAATGTTACAAGTGCTTTGAAGAACTTTTTGGAAGTTTCTTATGACGTTAAACTTACATCTACTCTATGAACTAGCAATTTCACTTTTAGGTATTTATCCAAGAGAAAAGAAAACATACGTCTACAAAAAGAGCCCTACTCATAATAGGCATATCAATTAAGCCAAACATCCATCAACAGGAGAATGGATAAATTCTTATATATTCATACAACGGAATATTACTCACAAAAGAACAAACTACTGACACACACACAATGTGGATGAATCTCAAAAACATCATGTTAAGGGAAAGAAGCCAGATACAAAAGGCCACAGACCATCTGATTCCGTTTATATGAAATCCAAGAACAGACAAAACTAATCTATGATGACAGAAGTCAAAGTTGTTTTGTTGGGGATGGAGGCATGGTGAAAGGCTGGAAAAGGGCACAAGGAAACTTTCTGGAATAATCAAAATGTTCCATATCTTGTTTTGGGTGGCGGTCATAAGAGTGTATGCACTTATCAAAACTCATCAAATGAGCACTGAAGATCTGTATATGTTAATATGTGTTAATTATTTCTCAGTTAAACACACACACACACACACACACACACACACACGGCCAGGTACTCAGTCCCTGCCCTCACAAAGTTTGCATCCGTATTGAGGATGAAAGGTATTGCTCCATTTAGATTATTAAAGAAATTAAATTATATTTATAAAGTATTTGTGGAGTCTAATTCATTCAAACAGCATGTTGCACGACACATAACAAAATATTTCCCGTGAAACCAGTAAACTGAACGATCTGGATAAGGCTTTTCATGCATAAAGAACCTTTTGGGCCTCCCTTCCCCCCCTATTTCTAGTGGTTGACTGAAAAGGAGTTGGCAGGTGGCTGTGAAGAGGGCCATTCTCCTCTGGCTAAACAGCCCTAGGTTATTAAATTCTTCCTGCTCCGGCCTTGTTCACCTCCACTGTTTATTGTTTTGTCTTGTTTATCGGAGGCTGCCAGGCCAAGGCAGGCCCTTGTCCTCTGTGTACTCCCCAGGGGGATTAGGCCTCACTCAACGCTCAGTCATGTTTTCATTACTGATCCCAGCGTGGTCACCATCTGACTAATAAAAACAGCAACCCTCCCCACCGCTTACACTCTTGACCAAACATCCAAATCATTTTTCCCCTCCCCGTTTTATTTTTGTTAGCTTTCTGTATTTGTATTCTAGGGTGATCCTGCTTTTTAATTTGCAATGTTCTAATTGATAGTGACATTGGCCGAAACTTTAAAACCACTCAACAGAGACCGTTCCTGCTCCCTGGGTCAGGGGATGAAGGCAAGTGTCCCGACACAGCTCAAAAAATCTCTGTGGGGTGCGGGGAGGAGAAGCCAAGAAGAGGTCCTTTATTTGGGGCATTGTTTCCATTTCTAAACCATTCTACCGTGTGTCCTCTTTTCCCTCACAAATGGAATATTGTTCCCTTTCTCTGCCAAGAGAGCCAAAGGGGAGAGGAGAGGGAGAGTTTAAGAAATGGAGCAGAGAAAGGGCGCATAAAATGGCTCATTTTAGGAGAAAAATACATAGAAACGAGAGAGGGGAAAGGCCTGTTGGGTTCCATTGTTCCTCCCTCATTTGGGGCAGATTAAATGGCATGGAGCAGATGGAACGGTTTGCAAGGGAAGAGCTAACACTTAGCGCTCCCCCTGTACCCCTTTGCTGTGTGCTACCCATTAAGGAAAAACACTGAACACATGTGACTAAAGGTAGAAAACAACCTAAGTGATAATCCCCTGGAAACACCATTGCACAGGTGCCGTTGCCACTCCACCCCTAATTCTTTAAAATCCATGGTGGTCCCACTCCTGGACCACCCCTTGTGTCTCCACCCCACGGAAGTTCTCGGGCTTTCCTCTATCATTGTGTCTGGGCTCTAACCTCCTTATCAATCTCCTTTTCTTCCTGCCACTCGCAGCTGAAGGACTGACTTCTTAGGGAAGCATTTGCATCTCCTCTAGGTAAACTGCCTCGTGACTCATCACACTTGTGGGTACTTCCTGAAAGTAATTATTTTCTTGTATTGTAGACGTTTATTAGCTGCTTTGTCTCTGGGCTCCAGGGGGCAGGAATGATGTGTCTACCTCCTTGTATACCCAATATGATCCCTTACACAAAGCATACGACACACAAACACACACATGCACGCGCGCGCGTTCATTGAATTTACCTATTTGGAGGTTCCTATGGGCCTACTGTTTTGGTTTGTTTTTCGTTAAAGTAAAGAAGTCAGAAACAATATTGCGATGAGTGTAAGAGTAGCAGGTGTAAAGAAAGTGACAATGGCAAGTGTGCACAATTCTTTTGAGGAATTTGATTGTAAAAAGAGAAATAGAAGAGTAAACGGAAGTGGAAAGGGAATCATGATACAAGTAAAGGCTTGAGGGATTTCTGAGAACTGAACGTGTGTGCAGGCAGTGAAGGGGGACCAGTGGAGAGACAAACTGAAGATAAAAGAGAGAAGTCACAATAAAGAGATCAAAGTCTTAAGGGAGACCGGAAGGGTGGGATTAAGAGTACAGACAGAGGGTAAATGTGGGAAAAGAAAAAATGTCACTTATTCTGAGATAATAGAATGAAGGAGAAGATGAAGAAACAAAGAGGAAGAAAGAAGAGAACACTAATGAAAATACAACCAAGTGGAAATAAGTAAGGTAGAGCTTCATCTTGATATAGCTTCTTAATCAGCAGCTTCTGCTGGAAGGAAGAAAGTCCAGGGAAGCCCTAGGGGGCCTGAGGGGGAGGGAGGGGAGGGAGGGGAGGAAGAGCCCGTGGGGACAAAAGGAATTGTGCAGAAGCTAAGTTACCCATGAAGTCCTCCCTGTGCCCCCTCCTCGGCTCTCCTCACCTGAAACGCTCCCCAGTCCACGTTACGCAAACACAAATAAAAAGCCAAATGAGCAAAACAGACATATTCAACAACTGGAACCAACAGATTCAGGTTGAACCCGTAATGAAGAAAAAGTCACTGTGAGGTTTCACTTATTAAGTTGGATTTCCTAAGCTATAAGCAGCTCTCCGGGAGAAACTTTTAGAAGTTGTACTTCCAAATCAGTTACCGGATGACTTAAAATCCATTGAGGAAAACTTATCTAGCCCTTTTGATACACTAGGTCCTGTGTGAGGACTGGGAGAGAAGGGGTCTTCTGACCTCAGGAAGTATATAGACTAGTGGTGGCACAGCAAAAGCTGTCTTTCCATTCATTCAACAACGTCTGCATGCTCCCCATGTGCCAAGCGTCTTGCTCTTGATGCTGTAGACAGAGACAGCACATGCCCTCACTGTGAGTACATAGTGTCTCTTAGAAGAGACATATATTGAGCAGACACCAATCAATTATTTAATTACAAACTTCATAAATGCTACATAAATGCTTCATAAATGCACAAAGAAAAAGTTGGAGTGCTAAGAGAGCATATAGCAGACCTAGCCAGGAGGTGGGAGAAATTCTTCCTCAGGAATTAAAGGATATAAAGGAATTATTTAAGCCAGATAGCCGGAGGTGACTTCCAGGCAGAGAGAAGTGTGTGCTGAAGGCTTGGAGCAGGAAAGAACAGGGCATTTGAGAAAATAAGAGGATGCCAGGGTAGCTGGCACACCTACACCAAAGGACACAAGAGGATGAGGAATGAGGACGGAGAGGAAGGCAGGATTGAGCTTATGGAGAACTTGGTACGACATGTTAAAGAGTCTGGATTTTACTCTCACAGCAGTAAGAAGCCACCGATGGTTTTAAAATGGATCAGATTGCACTTTTAAAAGGTAACTCTGCCTGCAGAGTGGAAAATGGACTGGAGAGGGGGTCGAGAATGGACGCTGGGAGACCAGTCAGGAGGATAGTGTGGTTCAGCAGGAGCAACGAGTGTGGCCTGGGCTGGAATGTGGCACTGGAGATGGAGAGAAGCGGGTGGACTTGGGAGAGGTTTAGCAGGGAGAATGGACAGGATCAGACAGGATCTGGACGAGGAGGGAGAGGCAGAGTCAAGTCAGTGGACAAGATGTCATCAACAAAGACGGAAACACGAAGGAGGACCTTCTCCAGCCATGAAGTGCATAAGCACGAACCTAAAAATCCCGTACCCTTGCCCCACCCCAGCCCTGCACAGCCGAGCGGGACACCGGCTCCCTCAGGTACAAACACTGAGGGTAGCTTGGTTTGTGGTCATTAAAAAATCAAGCCGCTTTGGCTCACATGTGTGTACTCATGTGCTATCTGACCAGCTGTTAGTCTTTCCTTCCTTCTTCCCTTGGCTGATACCTCTGTCTGACAACAGGAACAAACGGAACTCTGTGATTTGATTTTTCTTTTGCGCTCCCAACAGCCTTTTTACATAATCTTCAACAATAACCGGTCTTTGAGTTTCTGGGCACAGGCTGTACTCTGCGCTCAGAGACACTTATCTTCCACACTTAGATGAAAAGATAAGCATTTAATCTATAGATAAAGCATTAGGCAGCTAACACAGCATTAGGCAACGTGTTTTCCCTTCTACTTTTCTATTCAGCCATTAAAGGCGCCGGGCCTCAGGATTTGCCTGGGCAATCTTAACCCCGCTTCACCTACTGGAGCTGTTTACTCTTGGGGATGGGTTTGACACCTAACACAGCATGGAGCAGGCACACAGTCGGCTTCTGTTCTCTTTTCTTTAAAAGGAAAAGGCAGGGAGTCAAAAATCAAAAGGAGAAGCAGCTCAGATTCTAGTCCTAAGGAGGAAGTCTTCCTGCTGCGTGAAGTCAGAGCAACGGCAGACTCTTCACTGGCCCCACCTAAGAAATCAGCACATCCTCAGCCTCACGCCGGAGACTTACCGTGCCCCAGACCAACACTTGGCCATAGAATTCCAAGCGCAGGTATGGTAAAAAATATGACCCACGTTCTGGTCCTAGTTCTGGTATTAATTAGCCAAGCCACCTTGAACAAGTTATCAGGCCGCAGTTGTCTCATGTTTGAGAACATGGGATGAAATGAAATGGAATATCTCATCTCAAAGTTCATCAAGCCTTGTCTTGGCAGAGTCAAAATTACATCCAGATCAATGTGTCACTTTTGAGGGTTTAATTTTATGAGTCATCTCTTGCTTTCCAACTAAATTGCATAGACAGAAGGATTCACTACATTTTCATGACGTGGAGTTCACGTAGGGTGAGATGAGAGGGAGGAATGTCTGCTCACAGTTTATTTCTCTCCTGACGAGGATGTACATTCCCCAAGAGCAGGGACCCTGCCTGTCTTGTTCACCATTGTACAGTGCCTGTCACATAGTAGGTGCACAATAAATATTTCTTAAATGGAAGAGTGAATGTTCAGGAACAGATGCCCTATGGGGAGAATAGGAGGCTCTCCTTCTCTCATAAAATGCAAGATTAGGCCTTAATGAAAACTGAAATTTCACCAAGGGGAGAAGAATTCTTTATTTTCTTGGTGATCCTAAGAGTCTGGATCACAAAGTGACGACTCTATTTGCGGAACAGGAAGCAGTGTCTTGGTGTAGAGCCAGGCTTCTCAAACTGGGGTCCAAAGCAGCGATGGGTTAGAATTATGTGAAACCACAGGATCTTTAGGAACATAAGTTTTACTCAATAAAGTAATTAACAATATTATTTTCATATTGAAACAAAAATGCATATGTTATGACGCAGCATGCCAAATTACCGTGACACTGAAAAATCAGAAGTGAGACTTCCAGGTTTTGTGGAACAGTGCAGTGGAAACAGCAGCAGACGAGGGCCGGAGACGAGGAGTCCACTCCAGCAAGCTGGCTGTTCAACTTTGGAAAAGTCACTTTACCTCTGACCTCAATTTCCCCACTTATGAGAAGGAGATTGGACCAGATGGTCTATAATACCTCTTCCAATATTAAAATGCTCTAATGAAGATTCCACAGAGAAGAGATGAAGACTATTCTTATATAGTTGTAGCTTCTGATGTAGTTTATCATTGCTCTGATCTGCTCTCTGGCCTTAACAGTGACTAGTATTAACTTCAGGGGATTTCTCTAAGACTAGATACTCTAGGACACTGCATTTTCCATTCCCCCTCCTCACTCTCCCTCCCTCCACAATCTTCCTCTCTAGATAGACAGGTAGATAGATGAATAGATAGATAAAGAATGCTTCCAGAAAAATGATCCCAATGAGCCCAGCTCACTCCTTCAGCTACCACTTTGTCTAAATCTCATTTCTCCTATCGCCAACAGAGTTCTTGGAGAACCAGCCTGCCCCCCTTTCTCTCCCTCCAGACCATTCATTTGCACCTTAATTGCTCCCGTGTATCTTGCACACTTACTTCTCTACAAAGGTCCTTCTCTTTTCTAAACGCATCCAATCCACTCCCATGGCTGCTGGGGCGACCATCATTCTCCTCCAACCCCTAGCCTCCCTCCCCTGTTCAGAGCCTGGTACAAATTAGGCACTGCCTAAGTATTCGTTGAATTGAATTTTTGAATGTCCAAGAGTTATTTTATACTTAATGTTATTGAAAGTAACCCTACTCCTCTTACTAAAAAGCTTTCTCTTCAGGAGAGATAACCCCTTTTGGCCAAACTGAACTTAGGATAAAGCAAAAATGACTAAAACATAACAAAACTACTCCCACCCCCACCAAAGAAAAACCTTCTAAGGTTGATAAACTTTCACAAATTCAGCAATAGCTTCTCCGTATCACAATATCTGTCTCCACATGTCCAATCCCAACCACGCTTCAAGGCCCATCTCAAATGTTTGCTCTTACGGAGAGCGGTTCTTGATCAGTGCTGTTGGAAATATTTTCTCTATCCACTCTACCCTAAGAGTGATGTATTGTTTTGACTTTTTTTGATATTTATCTCCTTCATGTAGTATTATGATAATGCTACTCAAAAATGAGCTCCTTGAAGGGCAGAGTCTCTTTATTTTCTTTTCTATATGCACGAAAGCACCTAATAGCTACCTATTAAATATTTGTTGAATGGAAGATGATCATGATTTCCACAGAATATTCCAGTGCCAGATCCTTTGCAAAAACGTGTTATAATCACTGTTTCTCTGGACGAATCTCATTTCTACTATCATAACAAGTTTAGCCTAAAAGGTCCTTTTTAGGAATCTGATTTTGAGGAAAAGTATTGAGGGCAATTGCAGAACTGCCATGAAGAGCTGGTGTAGTCCCCAACTATCAGAGTTTATGGTCCTCAAACATTCATCCAGTCAGTCAACAAATATTTAATGAGCGCCTACTACGTACCAAGCACTGTCCTAAGCCCTAGAGATGCAGCAATGAAGAAAACAAGGCAGGAAAAAATCCCTGCCTCATGGAGCTTACATTCTAGTGGGGGAGACAGACAATAAACAAAGTACATAAGTATATAATATAATACAACAGAAAGTCATAAGTGCCACAGAGAGAACCAACGGGGGGGGGGGGAGTGAGAGTGTGGGGGAGGGGCCGAAATGTTAAATTAGGGTGATGACAGTAGGACTCTGAGAAGTTAACATTTGAAGAGGTGAGGGAGCAAGGCTTATGGATGTCTAAGTTGGCTGGGGTGAGAAATCATTCCAGGCAGAGGGACCAGTGAGTGCAAAGGCCCTGAGGGCAGTGGCTTTGGTAAGTTTAAGGAACCACAATGTCACTACGGCTGAAATGGAGGGACTGAGGGAGAAAATCGTAGGTGTGAGGTTTGGGAACTAAAGTAATGGTACACAGGGCAGACTGGGCAGGGCCTTGCAGGCCGTTCTAGGGACTTGAGTGTTTACTCTGAGTGAGATGGGGCATTTTCAGCTTGGGAATGACATGACTTGACTTTGGTTCTTAAATGATCACTCTGGCTTCCATGTTGAGAAAGGTCTGTAAGGGAGCTAAGGTAGGAGCAGGGAGACCACTCGGGAAGCTGTTGCGGTCATTTGGGTGAGAGATGATGGCAGGCTGGGCCAGTGTGACAGAAGTAGAGGTGGTGAGAAGTGGTTGGATTCTGGATGTGTTTTGAAGGTAGAGCCAAAAGGATTTACTGTGAACTCAGAAATGGGATGTATATGAAAGAGAGAGGTCAAGGGTGATTCCCAGATCTTTGACCTCAGCAAGCTGCCAAATGAAGTGGGGGCCAGAAGGCTGCGGGAGGCTGGGGATGAAGAGGATCCGAAGTCCTCTCTTAAAGGAGAGGGTAAGTTTTGCAATGCTGACTAGCCTCCGTAATGGAGTAGATGTTGAGTAAATGGCTATATACACAAGTCTGGTGTTCTGGAAGAGTTCAGGCTAGAAATCCAAATTTGGGATTGGAGCCATGAGACCATATGATATCACTTGGGGAGTGAGTGATAATTGGTATAAGGACTGAGCCCTGGGCATTCCAACTTTAGGATGTAGGGGAAATGAGAAGTGAAAACATGCTCGCATGTGTGAATCTGTTTCTAAATCATATTCTCCAACTCTCTAACCTTCAGAGTAACCTCCAGAGTAAACTTAGTGGGATCCTTCTGCTCCAAGGCCAACAATTTCTGTAATTGGCAGTTCACTGGCTACAATTTTCTATCAAGTCACCTCAGAACTGGCTACCGAATGTTATCTCTTGAGCCTATGGGCCCTAATATTCTAATCCCGTCCCCCTTTTGCTTTTGAAGGAAAAAGCGAGAGGAATGGAGAGGGGCATTACTTGATCTCTTCAACAGTATTTCCCAGGTAAAGCCATTCTGGAACATTCAACTACAAGATGCAATGTTGAACACCGAGATATGTAAGTTATCCTGCTAATTAAGACACTGTGCACTTTCATTTAGAAAGATGTAAACTGGACCAACACACCTACCTCTGGCTGGATTCTTTGCAGAACACTCGGAAACCTGGAGCCCTAAACCCAACCAAGCCAGAAACTCTCATATTTCAAAGACCTTTTAAAATTTATTTTCTCGTGTGCGCTTTATGCCTGACACCTGAGGATTTATCATTGTGAAATTTTTAAAAATATGAAAATTATATTAAATAAAACTTTGAAGCTATTTTCTGATTGCCCTCTCCTCCCCACCACACGCTGGAAGGAGAGAGAGGTGGGAAGAGAATGATAGTCCTATTTATCTTTGAAATATGATAGTTAAAATGTTAGCTCCTTGAGGAACAAACCCTATTATCTGGAAAGAAATCATGGAGAATGTAGATTTTCTTTTTTAAAAAAAGGAAATTTGATACCAGGGGTTAAGTGCTTCCTAATTTTCTTTTTCACAAACCTAAACTTTCTGTTATTACTTTATTGTACCTCTCAGAATTTCTCAAAACTCTAAACAAAGGGGTAGAAAGTACACAACTACAAAAGACTCCAAATCTTTTTTCTATGTCAGCATCCAATATCAGGTCCTCCCTCGGCCAATTACACAGGACCCTTCCTCTTCTCTGTGAGTTGCAGAAAGAACAGAATCATGTTTCTTAACTTGCACTTCTGTTCATCAGGCAACTCTAACCGTATTTTAAGCAACCTAGCAATAATAAACGAGATGCAGACACCCAACTCCATTTCTAGATTGACATTTACTTTGAAAAGTTTGACTCTCTGTAGAAAAAGGGGGAAAAAAACGAATTCCAAATTTCTGAGCTTCACTAATATTCAGAAGCTCAAAATATATTCCATAAATTTGTTTGCATCCAGACCTTGGAATGAACCAGCCGGTACAAGCAAACGGAGTCTTATTCTTTCAGGAAGGCAGATGAAGGAGCATCGGCTTTAGAAAGACACAGACCTGGCTTTGAAGACTAACACCACCACCTTTACCACCCATGCGTATAAGGGCAAGTTACTTCACTTCTTTAAGCTTTAGCTCCCTCATCAAAAAAAAAGAAGATAATAAATACCTGTCTCATTGGATTACTGTGAGTATTAACCAAGGTAACTCAGACAAGCACCTATAAGAGGTGCTTGTGATACCCGCCAGTTAGCAATGCAGAGAAGTAGGTTCAGCTATTGTTACCAGAGAAAAGAGATATTTTGCATGTGTTTTGAAATAGACATTATCTACTGGAGGGAAAGCACAAAATTCTTTTTCTAGTGATTACATATTGTGATTTGCAACATCTTTTCTTAAAGGAAGGAAACCCTTGGCATTACCAAATCTGTTAACGTAGCTTTGTGATTATTGCTCCAGGGTAAGCTATGAGCTTTCTTATTTTCTTTTAAATTAGCTGTCAAATGAAAAATTTTCTGGGTTTTTGCACATTCAAATATTAGAATCAATTTTGGAAACATCCATCAGTTATTCTTGCAACTGAGCTAAGCCAAATGACACCTTAACCTCAGAATTTCATTTCTAAACTTATATTTCCATTCATATAGGAGAGCCGTACAATTTCCTCTTTGTATGGCTCAGGAATAACCAAGTTCTTCTGAACTTATTTCCTTATTTTTGTGTCCTCTAGAGAAACCCAGATGGTCTGTTTCATATTTGTTGGACTATAACCAATAGTGGTCTGATGAGCTCTGTGCACTGCATACATGGAGTGTGACTTTCTATGTAATTCTTGTGGTCAGTTCTTAATTTGCGTTTCCCAGATATTTTCTGTAATTTTATCAAACTACCTCCCAACCCTTAACGATTTACACAGACAACTTGGTGACCCAAATGTAACATGCCTAGAACTCATGGTCTCTAGCCAACCTCCTCTGGATTGGGATCTCACAAACTGAGCAAAACCAGGCCTTGACGCCTCTTGGATGGAAAACCAGAGGGAAAGAGGATGTGAGCTGAATTATTTAATAGATGATAATCTTTCCTGCAATCAGCACTGAATCAACCACCCCTTGTAGTCTGAAGTTTAACTGGAGGGCATCCATTGGAATAATATGTAAAACCGAGGTGCTATTAGTTTTTCCTATTACAATGCTTCATTTGTCTAACATTCTTGAGAAATGAGGAATTCTACTCATATATTTCACAACCAACTGATGCTTATTCCCTTAAGTGCTAAAACTTTCTATTTTAAATCAAAATCTTTATAAAAATGACTATCTACTTCCCTGTCTTTCTAAAGAGAGTACAATAAGCATCATTTCACCTTGTCTTAATGATTAAAGTTCATAATGATTGTTATTTATACTGATATATATTGATGACCTCCAGATCTTTTGTGCTGAAAAGAAAAGTTTGCTCGTACTCCCGAAGGCTCTGCTTGACTATTTGTTTTTTAAATTACTTGTCACTCCTTTTTTGGGCCTTAAACTTTCTTGCAGGTTACAGTCAGTATCCTATCTTCCCCATTCTAATTGTCTATTGTGCGGTGGATAATCAAAAAAACCAAGACCGTTAGAATTGCGCCTCAAGAAAAGGCAAACAGGCACTGAGTGGAAGTCTGTGGAAATCTCCTAATAATAAGGTATTTAATCTGTAGTGCATGGCCTTCTTGGGCCTTTTTTTTTTAATGCTTCCTGATTTGATTGTTGTGTGTCTGAGTTAAGGCTGGAGTCCTTGTTTGAACCAGGTGTTACCACATCACAGCATTTCCTTAGAACAAAAAGCATTTAGTCCTCATCACCTCCAGGCAGCCTTTTGATAAGCCCTGCTTTCTTGCATTTATTAATGGGAATAGAGCAGTCACGTGGCTTATGAAAGGCCAGTAACTCCAGGGTAGAACTAGATACAAAAATTTCACCTTTTAACTTTCCCAACCAATTCAGTCAACTGAGTAATTTATAGGACTCACACTTACCTAAATACTCAATTGAGTATTTTTTTGTGAATCAAATGCTGTGGACAGAGTGGTGCCTGTTCATGATAACACTATTTTTAGTGATTTCCCTAACTGATTAGTTTTCATAAACAGAAGGGCTGAGGGAGGTCTTACAGAAAGAAAGGATAGAGCTTTAGCAGTCAAGTTAACGAACTGGATGCCTCATGGTGGCTGTCTCTGCCACTTGGAATCTAGGGTTCTGAACCCAATTTAGACGTTTTTTTTCTTTTTTTGTTTTTTGTGAGGAAGATTACATCTAAGCCAACATCTGTTCCTAATCCTCCTCTCTTTGCTGAAGAAGATTGGCCCTGGGCTAACATCTGTGCCCATCTTCCTCTACTTTATATGTAGGATGCCTGCCACAGCATGGCTTGATAAGCGGTGCATAGGTCCATGCCCGGGATCTGAACCTGCGAACCCTGGGCCACCAAAGCAGAGCATGTGAACTCAACCACTAGGCCACCAGGCCGGCCCCCCAATTTAGACTTTTTAAAAATTAAAGTTACTACCATCATGTGGCCCCTCAAAAACATGTAATAAAGTGAAAGAAGATATGTGTTTCTTGTCAGGCGTCTATAATTTCACCTGATACAGAGAAAGCATTAAGTTGATTTGTTTGATTTTTAGGAGAGTAAAATCTTGCACACAAATCAACAGCCCTTTTAGCCTAAATTTTTAGAACACAAAGTTTTTATTAGAAGTGAAGCAGTACCTATGATTAACAGACTTATCAGGCTGTATTAAAAAAATTGCCAGCGCCAGTCACATAGGCCATAGCAAGAAAATACACTAAAGGCATTATCAGCCCAGAAGTTTCTACCTTACCCCTCACATGGGGTAAGGTAGAAGCTTACCCTCTGACATGGGAGCTCTGGGGTGTGGGTGGGTGGGAGGACACCAGGCTGCAGGAGTGGGAGGGAGTACCACTGAGAGCAGGGTAACTACTGACCCTACCAGAGACCCTCTGAGCGCAATAGTGTCTGGAGAGAGGGTCTCATTGTCCCCAGGCCCACACTAAACTTTTAGCACTGGACAGAGAGAATCGGTTAACTCAGTGCAATTATTTATCTCTTACATTAACTTCTGCTCAAGTCTCTTACAAATTTTAAAACATAGACCTATCCATTTGGATATGGGCAAGCAAAAAAACAACAACAAAAAAAAAAACCCTTAAATTTCATTTTGATGCCCTCGATCCTTCAGAAGTGAAGCCTTCTGAAAATTAATGTAGCACAGAAAAACAGAAAAATGTGAAATATGGAGCAGCCGAGTTGAAACTAAGACATTACTTTCATCTGTCAAGCTTTAGGGGTTTTCCAGCCCGGAATTTACCTGGCTTTAATACTTTTTAAGGGGCTGACTTTTATTCTGAACCCAAATCCCACCCCACCTCCCCCAAACACACCCACAAGCACGCGGGCACACGCATAGACACTTCGGGTTATGTAACGATGCCCACGCAGACAGGGAAGGGAAGCCGAGGTTAATCGCAATCCTCAGCGGCCCTCTGGCCGAGCGGCTCCAGGTCTCTCCCTGGAGAGGGAGGCGCAGCGGGGAAAGGTGGGCCGGGCTGCGGTAGAGCTGGAAACAGGAGCCGCGGCTCGTGACGTCCGGGCCATTGTCCTCCGCACCCAGCCCCGCCACCTTCCTGTCAGGTGGCTGGTGAACAGGCGAACTGGTCGGGTGATTAGGCTGCCTCCCGCCTACGTGCGGAGCGACTGGTGGGATGTGGCTTTCCCTTATTCATATTGCAGCTGTACGTACGACCGAGGAAGCCGGAGAGGCACATCCCGTCTCCAAGCGGGGAAGACTGACCCCGTGCAGAAGCGCGCTCCGGCGCAGCCCGTCGGGAAGCCGGGCCTCGGCACGTGGGGGGCGCGGGGCAGGCCGCCCCCTCCAGGGGATGCTCGGCGGCAAGTCAGGGACCTAGGGGCCGGGCCGGATACGGAACCGAGCCTCCTTTGTTAATTTCTTTTTTCTTTTGCACTCTCAAATGCCAGTGGCACATTCCTTAAAAAAAAGAAAAAGAGAGAGAAAGAAAGAGGTCCTGAGAAATGACTGGCGCTTGAACCGTGGGGCCCGCAGGGGGACAAGCGTCCTTTCGCAGCCCGGCCTCGGGGTCGGCGCGCGGCCGCGGCGGGGCCGGCCTTTCCCAGGGGACGGGCACGGGCACGGGGACGGCTCTGCACTGCGGCGGCTCTCACCCGGCAGGCCGCTCCCGCCGAGGGCTCCGCCCGCCCCCCGCGCCCCCCGCGCCCCCTCCCCGCCCCACGCGCGCCCCCTCCCGGACCCCGGCGCACCCCCTCCCGCCCCCCGCGCGCCCCGCCCCGCGCGCCCCCTCCCGGACCCCCGCGCGCCCCGCCCCCCGCGCGCCCTGCCCCGCGCGCCGCGGTCCTCGGCGCAGGGGCCGCTGTCAGAGCCGCTCGGTCGGTACATGAAGCCTCAGGTCCCCAGAGATCCCGCCTGTGGGGGCGGCGGGGCCGGGGCAGCCGCTGCTCGGTCACAGCCCGGGCGCTGCGCAGCCCGCGGGCGCCCCGCCGCCTCCCATCCCGGCCTCCGTCCCCCCCGGGGCGCCCTGCGGCCTCCGATCCCCTCCCGGGGCGACCTCGTGGCCTCCGTCCCCCCCGGGGCGCCCCTGCGGCCTCCGATCCCCTCCCGGGGCGACCTCGTGGCCTCCGTCCCCACCCCCCCGGGGCGCCCCTGCGGCCTCCGGCCCTTCCCCTGGTGCCCCGAGGGCTCCTGGCCCATCCCCGAGTCTCCTGGCCTGGTGCAACGCGTCTGAAACCCTGGAGAGACAACCACGAGGGAGAACCTGACACAGTCGTCTAGATCACACCTCGAGAGAGAACCAAATTCATCCTGGTTAGTTATCAGATTCCCCCGTTTACTTAATGTGTGCCTCGAAGGGGAATCTTCACCCCATCCGATTAGACACCAGCCCCTTCCTCTCAAGTCATTTCATCTGCAACTGAGTAGGAGCACACGGATCGGCCCTGGCCTAGACTATACCACTTCTCCCAGTTCGGGGATTAGTACAGTCCCAAACACTTCCCAGTTTACGCCCACAGCAGCAAAACGGCTTCTTTCTCCATCGCCTTGACTCTGCTTCGGGGAGAGGAAGCTCGAGCTCTTCGGAAAGATACGAGGTCCGTGCCCCTCTCAGCGTCACTCACTCTTCGGGACTAAGGGGTCACCGCTAATTGCCGCGTGATATCTGGACTTGCTAACCCATGTGATGACCTTAGGAACGGGGCGCAGCTGGGAGGCCTGAGGAATCGCTGCTCCCCACCCAGGTGGAGGCCCCAGACCCTGCAGCACCTAATGACAAGCACAGAGCAACACCGCTTACGTGGTACCTACCATGTGTGTTTATCATTATCTTATTTACTCCTCACAACAATCTGTGTTATGGATGGGAAAACAAGCTTCTGGAAGTTCACCGTTGCCCAAGCTGCAGTTAGTAGGTGTCAGGTCTGGCTGACTCCGGTGCTCCGAGGTTCCCCGGTCCTCGGCTAGACAGTAGGATCCGTATTGCCTGTGGTAAAGCAGCAGAAAGGGAAGGGCGGGGAGGAAGGGAGCAGGCATTTTACTTGCTGTAAGATACGGGGTTAGAGACCCCGCTTGCAGAGGCGACATTCACATCCTCACCAGAGGGACGCTGCTTCGCTCTTCCCTCTAAGGGATTTCCTCAAAGGCTTGAGACTTGAACCAGCATCAGATTTTAATCAGCCTCTGTTTCTTACATGCTCAACAGGTAAGAGCCCAGCTTTCACTCCTCCTCTAAGACTCAGAGACACTAGTGACGAGTGCGAAACCGGTTATATTAGTCCGCTCTGGCCGCCATGACACACTGCCATAGACTGGGTGGCTTGCACAACAGAAATGTATTTTCTCGCAGTTCTGGAGGCTAGAAGGCCAAGACAGGGGTGCCAGCATGCTTGGGTTCTGGTGAGGACTCTCTTCCTGGCTTGCTGACGGCCACCTTCTCACTGTGTCCTTACAGGCTGCTTCCCCTTCTTATAAGGCCACTGTCCTGTCAGATTACCCACCTTTATGACCTCACTTAACCTTCATTACCTCCTAAAGACCCTGTCTCCTGAGACAGTCACATTGGGGGTTAGGGCTTCAAGAGATGAAATGGGGGAGGTGACACAATTCAGTCATAGCACTAGTGATATGGGAAAGGCTAGAAATTCAGCACAGTTCCAGAATTCAAAGCTGTGGTACCAAACTTCCAGATATAAGATAAATAAGTCCTAGGGATGTAATGTACAACATGATGACTAGTTAACACTGCTATATGATACACAGGCAAGTTGTTAAGAGAGTGGATCCTAAGAGTTATCACAAGGAGAAACATTTTTTTTCTTTCTTGCTTTTTCTTTTTATTGTATCTATATGAGATGATGGATGTTAACTAAACTTATTGCAGTAATTATTTCACAATATAAGTCAAACCATTATGCTGTATACCTTAAACTTATACAGTGATGTATGTCAGTTATATCTCAATAAAACTGGGGAGGGGGAGCTGTGGTACCTTCAACAGCAACAAACAGATTTGGTTAATGAATTGATATTAATGGAAATGGGGTAGGAGTAAAAAGAAAAGAACAAAAGTGATGCCCTTGTCGCTGCCATAGAATAGTTGTATATTTTAGAATACATGACTTACTATTCACTATTTTGCACATACCATGAAGTGAAACTTAATGCCGTCTTCAGGGTCTGATACCACAAGACCGTCTTCAAGATGGAATTGTATCACAATGCCTTCTGATGCTTCAAAAAGTAGACTTCTTTCAGGAAAGTCAAAAAAGATCCACTTTATAGAGAATTGTATATAAGAAAGATTCTCTTGTAACTAGAAGCAACTTATACAAATATTTTTACAAAACTAGAATCATTTCTTTAATAGCAATAACAGCAAATGTGTCAGTGGAATGCCATTTTGGTATAATTTTCATTTATTCAAAAAACAAGTCCAGGGAGGCCAGATTGATCAGGAGCCTGATTATGTTTTTCCATATGTGAAAAAGGAATAATCCTATGGAGAATGCTTATCTTGGTCAAGTATTTGGACATCAGAAGCAATGATTCCCAGTTCGCTTTCTAGTGACATTTGTACAGGTTTGGTTGATCGTGGTAAAGAGCTAGGAACTGGGAACTGCCAAGTTCTAATAAAATTCCTCTCTGACCTCAATACCTGGAAAAGAAAAATGATGCACTGGACCCAGACTGGCCAAGCACCATAAGAAATGACAGCTTTAGTACTGGCCTAAAGAGTTGCCTCCTTCTGCCAGTAAATCCTTCAGTCATTTACATCTTAGTATGAATTTGTTCTCTTCTTAAGTGATGGATGGAATCAATACATTTTTTCCACGATTGAATCTTTTTACAAATCATCATATGTTTTATAGTAGATAGTGTTTCTTTCCGTGATCCACAACCCCTCTGAAAACCTGTTATTAGAACACTGGAAGGTTTGATGCGATACAGCAAGAGGTGAAAGTAAGGGATGATCCTGGCTGATTGTGCCTGGCTTCCTGGATGGCAAGCCTGGGGGTGGGATGGGTAATTGATGGCAGGAGGATTAGGGCCTCAAAACTTCAGTACTGAAGGCACTTACTGCCCAGCAGGAAGGGGAAATAAGATTTCAGTAGATGGATAAGGAGCACAGAAAGAGAACTGGGAACCAGACTTAATTTGCTTTATGGTTTAATCAGATTAGGTCCTGGGCCTGGGCAGCAATCACTTACACCAACCCTGGGACTGGCCCACTCTTGGTAGGAAGGTTCGTTTGGCCCATCACAGCACCATAAAGTCAGAAATAGAGGGTACTGACCTGCTATTGTTATAATTGACTGAGACAACTATTGCTCAGAAATAATCAAGACGTTGCATCCTAAACTGTACCAACTCAGCTTTCCTGGGTTCCTGGGCTATCATACCCCTAGGTTTATACGTTTATCTTTTGTTTTCATAGATGGGCCGTAATAAGCCACATTTACTGAGAAACTTAGGCTCTATTTCTTGACCAACAATTACAGAGTAATTACTTAAAAAATTTTTTTATTGTGGTGAGGTATACATAACATCATAAAATTTAACATTTTAACGATTTGTAGGTATACAGTTCAGTGTCCTTAAGTACATTCACATTGTTGTTCAACCATCACCACCATCCATCTCCAGAAAATTTTTATTCTCCCAAACTGAAACTCCACTCATTAAACAACAGATCCCCATTCTCCCTTGCTCCCAGCCTCTGGTAACCACTGTTGACTGTTCTAGGTACCTCCTATAAGTGGAATCATACAATATTTGTCCTTTTGTGTCTGGCTTATTTCACTTAGCATAGTGACTTCAAGTTTCATCCATGTTGCAGCATGTGTCAGAATTTCATTCCTTTTTAAGGCTAAATAATATTCTATTGTATGTATATACCTCATTTTGTTTATCCATTCATATCCATTGATCGATAGATGGAAATCACTAGTTTAACAAGCACATCAGGACTTCCATGTAAAAATAATGCTGTCTTTCTGATTAGAGCACCTGGAAAGTTATACACGTACTCAGTGATGACTTGTGTTATGGGCTAAATTGTGTTTCCCAAAAATTCATATGCTGAAGCCCTAACTACCCAGTTCCTCATAACGGGACTGTATTTGGAGATAGGGCCTTTAAAGGGACAATTAAGTTAAAAGGAGGCCATGTAGGTGGGCCCTAATCTAATCTGACTGGTGTCCTTGAAGGAAGAAGGCATTTGGACACATAGATACCAGCGATCCGTGCACAAAGGAAAGACCCCGTGAAGACACAGCAAGACGACGAACATCTGCCAACCCAGGGGAGAGGCCTCAGGAGAAACGAGCCTTGCCTGCACCGCGATCTCCGGAGGAGATCCGCAAAGCCCGGAGGAGATCCAGCCTCCGGAACCGTGAGAAAATAAATTTCTGTTGTTTAAGCCCCCCAGTCTGTGGTATTTTGTTATGGCAGGCCTAGCAAACTAGTACAACTTGTTTCAAAAATACATTTTGGGTGCTTTTGCGGAATTGCCTCACAATCCCTTTCAGCTGGTGCACCAAAATCAGCCTCCTTACTTTTTTTTTTTTATCTTCAGTTTTTTTTTTTTTATTGATGTTTTAATGGTTTCTAACATTGTGAAATTTTGGGTTGTACATTTTTGTTTGTCCATCACCCCATATATGACTCCCTTCACCCCTTGTGCCCACCCCCACCCCCACTGCCCTGGTAACCACAGTCCAGTTTTCTCTGTCCATGTGTTGGTTTATATTCCACATACGAGTGAGATCATACAGTGTTTGTCTTTCTCTTTCTGGCTTATTTCACTTAACATAATACGCTCCAGGCCCATCCATGTTGTTGCAAATGGGACAATTTTGTCTTTTTTTATGGCTGAGTAGTATTCCATTGTATATATATACCACATCTTCTTAAACCAGTCGTCAGTCGAGGGACACTTAGGTTGCTTCCACTTCTTGGCTATGGTGAATAATGCTGCAATGAACATAGGGGTGCATAAGCCTCTTTGGATTGTTGATTTCAGGTTCGTTGGATAGATTCCCAGTAGTGGGATGGCTGGATCATAGGGCATCTCTATTTTTAAGTCTTTGAGGAATCTCCATACCGTTTTCCATAGAGGCTGCACCAATTTGCATTCCCACCAGCTGTGTATGAGGGTTCCTGTTTCTCCACATTCTTTCCAACATTTGTTGTTTTTTGTCTTGGTGATTATAGCCATTCTAACGGGCGTGAGGTGGTATCTTAGTGTTGTTTTGATTTGCATTTCCCTGATGATTAGTGACGTTGAGCATCTTTTCATGTGCCTATTGGCCATCTGTATATCTTCCTTGGAGAAGTGTCTCTTCATTTCCTCTGCCCATTTTTTGATCGGGTTGTTTGTTTTTTTGTTGTTCAGTTGTGTGAGTTCTTTATATATTATGGAGATCAACCCCTTGTCAGATGTATGTTTTGCAAATATTCTCTCCCAGCTGGTTGGTTGTCTGTTCATCTTGATTCTGGTTTCATTTGTCTTATAGAAGCTCTTTAATCCGATAAAGTCCCACTTGTTTATTTTTTCTTTAGTTTCCCTAGTCTGGGTACAGCCTCGTTACTTTATAGCAACAAACAGTATTACTCAGCTTGATCGCTGGATATTTCCTCCATCACATTTGGCTTTAAATGGCTTTTGACTCTTTAACAAAAAATTAAATCCTCTCTTAAAAGGTAAAATGACTTCTACTGACGATATTCAACGTTGAAGGCAATTCCAAGGGGAAATTGCTTTGAGCAATAGTGACCGAGTTGAAACGAGTATTTTGTCTACCATGGTAACTTGTGCTGAAGAATATAGCACTCATTAAGATACGTATGTCCCTGGGCTGGCCCCGTGGCTTAGCATTTAAGTGCGTGCACTCCGCGGCTGGCGGCCCGGGTTCGGATCCCGGGCGCACACTGACGCACCGCTTCTCCGGCCATGCTGAGGCCGCGTCCCACATACAGCAACTAGAAGGATGTGCAGCTATGACATACAACTATCTACTGGGGCTTTGGGGGGGGAAAATAAATAAATGAAATTATTAAAAAAAAAAAAAAGATACATATGCCCTGTTATATTTGCTAAAGAATCTGTCACTTTCCTTTCTGTTCCTGCCTCTTCTATCTAAATAGCATGTGTGTGCCTTTGGAATTTGCCTCACACTTTTTTTCTCCAAAGCTCAAGCTCTTCAAAGAGTTCCCTGACCTGACTCTTAAACCAAAGCTCCAGAGCCTTCTGTTTCCTTAATCCGCAGCTGGGTGGCTTTGACACCATGGTTGAAAGCAACGGCTCTCAGTGGGGCTCAGTCCACCAGCAAGCTCCGTGCAGCCCTCTTTCCCATGCAGCCCTTTCTCCTGTGTCCTCAGAAGGAACAAGTGAAGGTGAGAGTCAGGATGGAAACACTGAATGACATGGAGAAGAGAGCAAGTCCGAGGAAACAAGGCTTTTGTGTCGCGAGGGGAAATAACCAAGATGGCATCGGGGACCTTGAGCCGTTACAGGCACTTAGGTCAGTGGAGACTTAACATTTGTCAGGCACTTTCCAAAAAGCTTTCAATTACATTGTCTGGTAAGGTGATTTGACTGGGAAACAGGAGTTTGGATCAAAAATCATGGTCATTGTTATTATCGCACCAATCTCTGACTTTACCGAGGGCCCTTGTCTGCGAATATCCCACTGGAAAAATTTCAAAAATGTCACCAGCTATGGAGATTACTCAAAGAATTAAAAATAGAGATCCCCTATGATCCAGCTATCCCACTACTGGGAATCTATCCAACAAACCTGAAATCAACAATCCAAAGAGGCTCATGCACCCCTATGTTCATTGCAGCATTATTCACTATAGCCAAGAAGTGGAAGCAACCTAAGTGTCCCTCAACTGATGACTGGATCAAGAAGATGTGGTATATATATATACAACGGAATTCTACTCAGCCATAAAAAAAGACAAAATCATCCCATTTGCAACAACATGGATGGGCCTGGAGGGTATTATGTTAAGTGAAATAAGCCAGAAAGAGAAAGACAAACACTGTATGATCTCACTCATATGTGGAATATAAACCAACACATGGACAGAGAAAACTGTATTGTGTTTACCAGGAGCAATGGGGGTGGGGGGCGGGCACAAAGGGTGAAGGGAGTCATATATATGGTGATGGACAAACAAAAATGTACAACCCAAAATTTCAAATGTTATAAACTATTAAAACATCAATTTAAAAAAATGAAGTAAAAAAATTAAAAAAAATGTCACCAACTAAGAATCTCATTTATTTTTCTAAAAAACAAAGTCTTTTTTCTCGCTGGGCTGAGCTCCTGGAGGATGGGGTCTGTGTCTTCATTATCTTCTCAGTTCAGCATGGTGTCGGGTACCTGATGGTCCTCTATAAATGAATGAATGACCTACTTCTCTTCACTAGGTTTTCAGTTCCTGTAATTTCAATGTCCATTATCCTTCACTGTGGCCCGCATTTCTGTCCCATTTCCACTTGATCTCCTCTCATTCTGTAATCCTCATGTTGTAGCCCAAATTTATAGTAAAACTTTGGCCATGGCCAGAATAGCTCTTCGCTTCGTCATAGCTCTGAATTTGAACTGGTAAGGTCCGTAGGGGCTATGAAAAGTAAATAGATGCTACATAAGCCTAGGTCTGAGTCAGTTGGAAATGGACGTGGACTTGGATGGAAGCTCTGCCCTCCTCTTGTTGACCCTCTCTCGGGCAGGTAAAGAATGGTGTCACAGCCAAAGGAATCCAGCCATAATTGCTCCCTTAATTCTTTTTTTTTTTTTTTTGGTGAGGAAGATCAGCCCTGAGCTAACATCCGTGCTAATCCACCTCTTTTTGCTGAGGAAGACCAGCTCTGAGCTAACATCTATTGCCAATCCTCCCCCTTTTTTTCCCCCAAAGCCCCAGTGGATAGTTGTATGTCATAGCTGCACATCCTTCTAGTTGCTGTATGTGGGACACGGCCTCAGGATGGCCGGAGAAGCGGTGCGTCGGTGCGCGCCCGGGATCTGAACCCCGGGCCGCCAGTAGGGGAGCATGTGCACTTAACCGCTAAGCCACGGGGCCGGCCTGCTCCCTTAATTTTTGAAGTCAAATGGCTTTAAGGTACCAGACTTCAGAGGGTTAATAAAATTAGGTTAATGCAAGAGAACTCTGAGTTAAGAAAAAGAAGTCCTAGTACATGATGATAATTTTTTTCATCAAAAAGAGACAAATGGACTGAAACAGCTGTTAAAAGACCTACGTTTTCTCCCACTGTCTTGGAGCTCCACAGCTGGTGTGAAATTGAAAGAACTCATTCCACTGTTACCCCAAAACATGGCACGCCATACACAAAATGATTGTATGTGGACAGGGACCATGAAAGAGACCCCCACACAGGGAAAGAAGTTTGAATTCCTTATCCTTAGTAAAATACTCTTCCAATGAGCCCTCAGTCTTCCAGCAGACCACCAGGCAGGCTGGCAGGTGGGGGCGCTCCCTTTGTGGAGCCCAAAGCCCTAAGGAACTTCTTAACTGTGCCTGAACTTGGCAATCATGCCTATTGAGAATGAGCTTTCTTCTTTGAGGACCAAGGAATGCAACATGCACAATTTACCTTTTTTCCTCAGGAGCTATTTTGTTCCTCATTAATGCCAAGAAAAAGGGCTTAGAAGGGCCCTTGACATGTAAACGTCTAATTAGGAAACTTTCAAAGCTGACATCATCTAAAACGCTCACGTATTTTTAAAAGAAAAGAAAAAGAAAAAAGAATTTATCATTATACTGCTAAAGAAGTCCTCCAATAAAATGAGCTTCTTTTTTTTTTTTTTTGAGGAAGACCGGCTCTGAGCTAATATCTATTGCCAATCCTCCTCCTTCCCCCCGCCCCCCCACAAAGCCCCAGTAGATAGTTGTATGTCATAGCTGCACATCCTTCTAGTTGCTGTATGTGGGACGTGGCCTCAGCATGGCCGGAGAAGTGGTGCGTCGGTGCGCGCCCGGGATCTGAACCCGGGCCGCCAGCAGCAGAGCGCTCGCACTTAACCGCTAAGCCCCGGGGCCAGCCTAAAATGAGCTTCTTATTTGTACATCGCACCCCAGCCAGGCTAAGCCTGTGGCTCTCATCCCATAAGTCAAATGTTCACATTCTCATTTCGAAGAGTCCTGGTGCATATGGTATTTATTCCCACTCTCATTGTCTTAGCGTGGGTTCTGCTGAAGGCAGAGCCTGACATCAGGCCTGGGTGCAGATAGATCATTTGGGAGGTGATGGTAGGGAGGAGGAGAGATCAGGGAGAGCAAGACAGTGAAGGAGAGAAACACTCTACTGTGGGAAACAGGGGCTTGATTCTTCTCAGGGACCACCTCAGAAGCCCACTTAACACCTTCCAGAACTGTCCTCTTGAAAGATGAAAAGCAGGTCCATGTATCCATCAGCTCCCACCCAATTGGCCAAAGGTCATCCTCAGGAGTGTCAACTTCTTGATCTATGCATATGCTGAGCCAAGCCAACACTGTCAGTATCTGTGGTGCCCCAGGGTAGAAAGCAAAAATATGTGATGCATTATCTATTGCTGCATAATAGATAACCCCTAAACCACAATTATTTCACAGTTCCTGTGAGTCAGGAATATAGGAGCAGCTGGGGAATTCTAGCTCAGGGCCACTCATGATGTTGCAGTCAAGATGCGGACCCCAGGCTTCTGTCATCTGAAGGCTTAACCGGAGCTGGAGCATCTGCTTCCAAGATGGCTCACTCACATGGCTGATGACAGAAGATCTCAGTTCCTCGCTGGCTGTTGGCAGTAGGCTTGATGTCTTTTACAACCTAGCCAATAGTATCCATGCTGTTGGTTACACAGACTAACCCTGATACAATTTGGGAAAGAACTATACAAGAATGGGAATACCAGAAGGTGGAGATAATTGGGGGTGATCGTATAGGCTGGCTTCCACTTGTGGGTATGTTCTTAAGGGGCACTGTCAGCACAAAATGCGCCAAAACCTACGCTGAACTATCTACCCAACCACAACTGAAATAACACATGAGGCCACAAGGATGGAAGTCAGGGCATTCCAGATGCCTGTTCGAGCTATGCCTCCTTCCTGCCTTCTGCCACTCAGACCCATCATTTCCTTGGCTCCTCAAGTTCAACCCAGGAGGATGTTCAATTAATTAAAGATCTCAGAAAATACTGATGGGCAAAGCTAATGCAGAGTTCTAAAATATAAGTACAATAGATGATCTGAAAATGGCATACATCTTGGATTGATTAAATCACTAAGAAAGTTTATTTCTTGGTTTTCTTTCACTCCCAAACTACAGCAGACAGGCTGCAGAAGCCAACACATGATTGCCTGTCTTCTTCCTCTTCTTTTTTTTTTTTGGTGAGGAAGATTCGCCCTGAGCTAACATCTGTTGCCCATCTTCTTCTTTTGCTTGAGGAAGATTAACTCTGAGCTAACATCTGTGCCAGGCTTCCTCTATTTTGTATGTGGGTTGCCGCCACAGCATGGCTGACGAGTGGTGTAGGTCCACACCCAAGATCTGAACCCACAAATCTGGGCCACCGAAGCAAAGCACGCGGAACATAACCACTATGCCATGGGGCCAGCCCCTGTGTGTCTTTTAACAGGGGAGCAGAACGGATTAGATGCTCTGGTTTTATGAACAGGATAACATACAACCCTAAAGGGCTGTGTTAAACACAAATGTTAATTGAATGATTCATCACAAGAAGATCCACTTTGGTTGAAGTCCAGTTAATATTGCAACAGATTCCTTCGGACTGTCAGAGTCATAGAGGATGATGAACACATGCTCCAAAGTCATGATTTATTAAAACACATGTAACAAAATTTGCATGGGTGTAGAAAAAAGCATTTCCACCCACAGAGTAGGCTAAAAAACCCTAGGCTGCAAAGACAACCAATTGTCCGTCCAATATCCATCCTCCCCTTTTTCCTTATTAACAAGACCCAATTTTGATGCCCAGCTTAAAAATACTTCCCATCTTCTCTGGCAACTTGGAGTGGCCATATGACACTGTTCTGACCAATAAAATTTATGTGAATTCTGCCAATGAGTTCAAAGGTTTTACTTTCCTGAAATACGCAATACCCCTGTCCTTCCCTGGAAAGTTGAGATAGTGACTGGAGCTGGAACCCAAGCAGCCACTTTGTAGTCATGAGGGAAAGGCCATGAGACTCACAGAGACCTTGAGCCACCAAACAACCAGCCAGCTCTGTACTTGTGTGAGAATAAGAAACCACTCTAGGGCTTCAGCCACTATTTTGGCTTTTCTCTTACATACAGTAGAATTCAATCCCTAACGAATACAGCTTAAATGAACATTTTTAGGTCATCCCTAACCAAGTGATAATTTTACTGCATTGATTGTTAATTTTTTTAACTTTTCTTTATCTTCAAAGAAGCCATTTCAAAGTTGTCAGGTTTGTAAAACCATCATTGTTGATTTTCTTTGAAAAAATATTCTCCCCGTGATGATCCTGATGTTTCACACACTGGCATCTTTTTTCAGTCCCTGCAACTGGCTGAGCTCGTGCACACACTGGGGTCATCTCCTATGGCGTCCCCTCTAGGCACCTGCTCCATCCCCCTAACCCACTCCCAATGCCCCTACCTTTCCTCACACAGGTTTTTCCTGACTCCTCCAATCTGAATCCATTACCCAGTTACATTCCCATGAAAACTGAACTTTTTCTTTCTGGAACTCACCAAATTCATGCCTGTATATTTATTTTTGAGAGTATGTGTATCATATGTGTTTCCACAGTGAAGTGTGAGCTCTGTGAGGCCAGGGCTGTGTGGCTGTGTTCACCCCTGTGCTCCCGGACCCCAGAACAGCGTGCAGTGGGATGTTACGTCCACGCTGTCTTTCAAGGAACCCCTGGAAAGTCCAAGTGGAGTGCTCTTTTGCTAAGGACCTCCAGAAAATTTACATCCTCTCAGAGAAGAGGTCCATACTGGATTCTGCTCATTGAAATGTTTAAGCTTTTCTATTCAATTCTCATTTTTGATTATTCCTCACGGAAAGCCTCTAGGGAGCAGGAGTGCACCCAGGGATGGCAACTTCCCCCACCCAGACCAGGCGAGCTTCCATGCTGTCAGGCCAATCGATGTTTCCAGGCTGACTGGCTAGGTTCTGATCCCTCTTAGTCACCCTAAACAGGAGGAAAAGCTACTTGTCCACAGTCAGAGGGAGACCCTCTTAATGCTTTCTCGCATGTGGTTTTTTTTTTTTTTTTTTTTTTTAAGGGCTGCGTTTTGAAGCAGTAAATACAGACGGGAAAATATCTGTTTACACTCTGGAGGCAGAGCAGGCATCTGGAGAGCATTTCACTGTGGTGATGCTTTGCTCCCAAGTGAAGGTTCTGTGTGCTACAAGATGACATAAAGTTATCTGGCTTTTGAGAAAGGCATCATTCTCCCTCTGGGTTCTGTACAAAACGGACAGCAAGATTGCAAGGTAAGCTATTTTGAGACTATTAAAACATATGCAAACCAAAATGAAAAGACCAGGAAAAACTGGAAAGGAATCCAACAAGTCAGAAGAAAATTTGAAAATATAATACCTGCTTGGAAAATATATTCCCTTTTGCTGCTGATTCTATCTGTTCCCTTTAAGCACCTAGTCCAGTGGAAATGCCCACAAGTGAGTCCTCCTGCCTGGAAGGCTAGCTAAGCCGGGCTGTGTGGGGCTGGAAGGACATGGAGGCAAGAAGTGGGATGAGAGAGGTGGGGATGGGGAGGTCGGCTGGAAGCTGCGTTTCCAGGCACAGGCTACACACTGTGGGGCCGAGGGGTCTTAATAACAGCGGGTCACCTGGAGACAAGGATTCTGGAATATTTGGGTGCTTATGTATCCAGATTACTCTGGTCCCAAACGAATCAGGTAGAAGGATTTCATTGCATGAATAAACCTCTCACTCAGCAGTGATTTAATTCAAGATAGTACTTTTATAAGTTGCTTCATTTTCTACTGGAATTAGGGTCCAAATCCTAAAAAATTATACTTTAATTTACTAAATAAAATTAAAAGTAGTAGACTAGATGAGGAGGAATACAAATCAACTTACACACCCTTTAGTCATTATTTGAGAGATACTCGCTTGAAAAGGGGAAAATATATTTTATATATATATATATATTTATGTTTTCCTGGTTTTTAATGTAACCTCAATACCCCAAAAGTACTATGAGAAAATAACATTTTTTAAATTGATAATACTTTTCAGTGCCTCTTAGACAAGAATCTTTGAAAGGTTACTGGTAAGTTATCCACCACAGAAGTATCCATCATATAGAATTGACCAGGGAAGATCAGAAACACGGAATTAATAAATCTAAGGTAGAGAATTGTATACTTTTGTACTTTCTGTATCACTCTGACAAGAGTAATAGGTTTAGATCCAGAGAGGAGGTGCTGCCTTTGCCAGGGACAGAAATATTATCTTTGAACGTCATTCCACTGGAAAAAACGTTTTGAAAACCTGATGGGGCCAGAATATCCAGTTAAAGTCAATTTTTTAGTCCACACAAACCAGGGGTACCGGCGTCCTCGTTTATCTCCTCCCCGGGAGAATCAGACTCGTAAAGCTGAACTCCAGGTCAGAAAAATGAGTAGCTTCCAGCACACAGCTTATATTAGTGCCAATAAAGTATATACATGATCGCTTAAAAATGTTCTTTTATTGCTGTTTTGTTTTGTTTTAACTACCACTTGGAATGGACACAGCAAAGAGCAGTTCTGCTTATCTGTTCTGAAGTCGTAATAGGTAAATAAATGAATTTAAATCCCTAGAGCTTGCCCATGAAAGTATTGGGAGAAGGCTGCCCAGTCTCAGAAGTTTGAGCCTGGCTGGGCCTCTTTCACAGCTTCCACTGCTTGTGTTTTCATTATTAGGTAAATAGTAGAAATATTTCACCTGCTATGTCACGGTTTAATCTGCGGGGCTTGGGCTACAAGAAACACAGATGGCACGGATGGAAGTTTTACTGTGTGGACAATGTGATTATTCACTCTGCTTGAGTGACATTGTTTTGTGTATATACACGGAGAAGAGTTTAACAAGCCGTCATTTGCTACAAGAACGGGGGCATAAGAGTGGTTCTCAAACCAAGGAGCAGAGATGCTTTGTGAGGACACATTTGATGAAGGGGCACCCCTCGTCCACTTTTTGTGGTATTGAACAGGGAACCAAATGCTCAGCCTCAATGTAACCATCTTTCCAGCCTCCTTGAAGAAAAAGCCGTCTGTCAACCCTTCGGTAAACAGTATCTATGAGTGATGGAAGGAAAAGTACTCAGAGGCAGGAAAGGAGTGGGCATTGAAAGTCTACAAAATCTGCATGCACTTCAGGAAAGAACCCGAACACTCAAAAAAGAGAATGGAGTTCTGTGCCTTTCCCTCTTCAGTCTCCTCAAACTTCTCACAACCTCTAGACTCAAGAGATTCTTCCCTGGCTGCAGTAAACATAGCGAATACTCTAACGTTTGTGCCAACAGACAAGTAAAAGAGCACAGTTAACATAAAATAATGAGACGTCCTTTCAGGTCACACACATTGTCACCTCCTCTGTTCCTGCCCTGTAGGCCAGCAAAATGCTAAACCTGGAGACGTGGGCCCAGCAACCAGCTTTTTGCTAGAAAATTATCAGGAGGAATGAACCAGACTCAGTGGATACTTGAAATTTGTGTATATGAAATCTGTTCATGCAGCATGATCTTATAATTGCTGTTCAAAGCTTCTACAACAAAGGGGTGAAATATCATTTACTCAGAAAGCGGGAGGTGGCAGTGGAGGTGAGGGGCGGGGGTGGAGAAGACTGTGGAAGAGAGAAGGGGGGAAATGGCAGGTAATCCAGAAGATTATTTGTACCAGTCTCATTGCTAAAAATGTCTTCTTCCTATCCTGGGGAGCAGAGTTTGCAGAACATCTAATCTTTCTCAGTTGATAGAGAATCTCGTACAATGATGGCCGCTGAATCAATTAAATTACATTCAACAAATATTGATGAATATTTTCTATGTGTAGACACTGTGTTGGGCACAGAAGGTACAAAAATGAGTAAAACACAATCCCTATTTTGGAGATATTTATAATTTGTTAAGAAAGTATAAATAACTCTCTAAGAGATAAATCTACAAAGTACTAATTGGCTTCAAAGCAGAAATAATTAATTAATCCAACTATCCTTCCATCCCCTGTTTTATTTAGATACTTAAGACCTAGGAAATTGTATCAGGACACTCTTAAAACTGATTTCAAAAATAGTCTATCTTCTTATTTGCTTTCTCTTTTTATCTAAAATCTTTCATTTCAGTGATAGACTGATAACTTTTAACATCTAAAGCACAGCTGTGGTTCTGGACATGATGGACAAAAGGCTCTGAAATAGAAAATTAATATCACAAAACTTACATTTCTACAATGCTACAAAATTGCTCTCAACCTTCTTCTGGACTACTGTAAAACTAGCTTATAAGTTAGAAACAGAAAAGCACATTGACAATAAAAGTGACAGCTGACAGGAGAGAAAGGTGGCAAAAACGTTTAAAGCAAACGGAACTAAAGAAGGATTGTTACTGAGAGTCATTTAGCGTAGAACCAAGAAGTTACTGCAGTTAGATGAAGAGCAGTGTGGGGATTACTAGAAGAAGCCGTACACTGACTGAAGTAAAAAGTATCAGCTGATAGCAAGGGAGGTGATAGGTAACAGGTTAAAAAAATTCAGAGTGCAATGGTCTAGGGCCACCCAGTAAGAGCTAGCAGCTCTACCCACAGGTCCTAATCCTTGGGAAATCACATCATCATGAAATTGTTTTCCATAATGGTGGCCCTGAGTCATCAAGGAAGACTTCAAATCCTGTGCAGTATTCTTTAGTTTAAAAAGCAGGAAATGTTTTGGGGGCAGGCGACTGAGTGATTCATTTTAGAGTTTTATTGGAAAGATTTGGTTGTGGAGGCATTTACATAGTCCCCAGCAACTGAAATCTTTCTGACTAATCAGGGGTTTGCAATTTTTTTTTTTCCAACTTGGGAGAGTATGTCTTTTTTTTTTTTTTAGTTGAGGTAACATTGGTTTATAACATTATATAAATTTCGGGTGTACATCATTATATTTCGATTTCGTGTAGATTACATCATGTTCACCACCCAAAGACTAATTACCACCTATCACCATATACATGTGCCCAATCACCCCTTTCATCCTCCTCCCTCCCCTCATCCCCTCTGGTAACTAGCAATCTAATCTCTGTAGCTATGAGTTTGTTTGTTGTTGTTTTTATCTTTTTATGAGTGAAATTCACACAGTGTTTGACTTTCTCCCTCCAACATTTCGCTTAGCATAATACCCTCAAGGTCCCTCCATGTTGTCGCAAATGGCAAGATTTCACCTTTTTTTATAGCTGAGTAGTAGTCCATTGTGTATATATACCACATCTTCTTTATCCATTCATCCATGGATGGGCACTTAGGTTGCTTCCAAGTCTCGGCTATTGTGAATAATGCTGCAATGAACATAGGGGTGTGCATATCTTTTCAAATTAGTGTTGTCATGTTCTTTGGATAAATACCCAGAAGTGGAATAGCTCTATCATATGGTAGTTTTGATTTTTGAGGAATCTCCGTACTATTTTCCATAGTGTCTCTACCAGTCTACATTCCCACCAGCAGTGTATAAGAGTTCCCTTTTCTCCACATTCTCTCCAACATTTGTTGTTTCCTGTTTTGTTAATTATAGCCATTCTGATGGGAGTGAGGTGATATCTCACTGTAGTTTTGATTTGCATTTTCCTAATAATTGGTGATGTTGAACATTTTTTCACGTGCCTGTTGGCCATCTGTATATCTTCTTTTGCAGTGTTTCTGAGCAATAAAATTTTGAAAGAATTTTCTCTAATAAATATTGACCATGTTATCATATCATTAGAAATGGTTATTCAGAAAAATAGTAGATTATATTTTCCTCATATGCCTAAAATTATTTTTAAATACTGAACCTGGCCTATCCTGGGGAAAGCATTTTGTGTAGAATTTATGTAGATGAAGAGATGATAGGGAGAAAGTTGATGGCAGCAGCAACAGCATGAAGAATATGTGGTGATTGGCACATTTGCTAACACTAATAGGAGCTGACTGCACAGAGATTCTGTGGTGGAAGGTGGAGGCATGGGGTTTGGAGAACATAAGATGATGACCCCATGCCTCTACAGGTCTCTCTGCAGTAGATGTGAAGATTACAGTGTTTTCTCCCAATATGCAAATCCTGTCCAGGCCCTAGGGAAGCGCCACACTTCTGCAGACGGTCCCTGTCTTTCATCTGGAGGAAGATGGCATTGGAATAGGAGATGAACCTGAGAAACAGGCCCTTACACAGGGGAGAGAGAATGCCTCACTTCCTCCGGGCCTTGACTTAGACTTCTCTAGATATACTTGAGGGCGCTCTTTGAGGGAACACTCTGGTGAAAGCAGAAGGTGGTCTGTCTTGGGGTAGGAGGGCAGGAACAAATCTGAAACATACCCTAGGATCCTATAAGGATGAGGAAGCCTTATCTCATTAGCTAGAGTTCCTACTTACAGGTGAGTTCCGTGTCTGTTTCCCTTAAGAACCACGGAAGCTTTGTAGAGTCTTCCTTGCACATTACAGCCTCTTCTCAAGTGTCCATCCAGTCCACGCTGTGAACATCCATGACGGATTACTTCCTACCTCCTGAGGCCGGCTTAGGGAATTATTTAGAAGATAACCGTTGTAAAGTTAATTCACCTCCTATGAGTAAGACTTTAATTTCTGGTTTACCAGAGGATCCAACTTTACAATCACTCTCTTTCTTGCTCTTTGTGGAATAATGTCTTTCCTCATTTTTGTAGTTCTTGTTCCACACCTATCAAGCAACATTTAAATTAGATTAAGCGAAGGCTGGTTATAATATCCACTTGGTAGATTTTCCAGGACTTTTTCTGGTCCATTAGTCATTTCGAATTTTGATAACACCTGCACCAGAGGGTGAGTGGGAAAGGGAATGGTGTTAAGAAAGATTGAAATGACTAATGGACCAGAAATTTTTTTTAAACAAAATGACAGGCATGGGATTACCTTAAACTGTCATCCATTTTGTGATTCTATTTTGGAAATTTACTAGTATATTGGTCATCACTAAATATATCTAAAAGATAGTTATGCAGCACATAACTCAGATATCCCATTATTTCTGACCAATAAGCTTGCAGCATGTACCCACAATCCTCGTCTCAGCTGCCCGCCTGAGTGGAATTCCCACTCCTTTGGGTATGGTTTTGGGAGTTGGGACATCATCTTTATCTACTGGCTTCTGTGGTATTTGCTGCATCTAAAATGAAAGATTCTGCATTTAAATGTTGCCTGGGAAAAACACAATATCTTGCTTTCTTTTTATTCATTCATTTCAAGTAATTATTGCTATCACAGTCTCATGTGCATTTTTCCCAAACCATAACGATTTGAGACTTATAGAGTATGCTAAAAGAGTTGGATTGTTTTTTCAAGCAGGCAATTTTGTAAAGCAAATGGTAGTAATCTGAGCCACTTTTTGGTTTCTCAAGATTTCATCTGTCCACAGGATGATTTCAGGGTCCATACAATTTCTTACCTGGAAGCTAAGACCCTATGTTCAAAATCCCATTCTCCATTTCTCACACAAAGAAGGCGGGTGTGAGAACGTAAAATGAGGCACATTCGTTCACAGTTTCCTACATCCTGTGGCTCAGAGCATCTCTGAGTTCTTTGTAATTAGTTTAAAAGAAACATAGGGGAAAAGTTATAGTCTTTTCAAATAAACTACATGTTTCCCTTAGGAATTTATACTAAAATGTGTATTTATTTTTTAAAACCAAATGATATGAATATAAGAAATACAATACTGGGTCAGCCCAATAGTCTAACCAGCCTGTGGTTTCAAAGTCTCACAGTATTCCATTAATGCTGGCCTCAGAAGTTTTGGGATTTATTTCAAACCCCCTGGTTTCCTTTAATACTCAAATCTGGATTTACCATTCATAGATTCATCTAAACCTTTCCTGAACTTACTTATATCTTGAGCTTATATCACCTATAGAAACAGAGAGTTCCTCAATGGCGAGGGTACTAGACCCTATCCATCATGAGACTATAGCAAGGGTTCTATTACAGGGGAGTGAAGAATTAGGATGAGTAATTCAGTCTATCACAGTTGTCTTCTTGGTCACAACTATTCACATCTCTCCCACATGGGAAACTCACTCACTCCCATCCTATGATACCTCCCCAGTCATGGTATCCGCCAAAACTCCAGAATCTTGTTATCTTTATCAGGTCCAGATCCTGCTACTCTTGATCCAGAGGCCTATAAACTGAATAGAAAATTAAGTGCCTTCGACTTACCTCTGGTAGGCAGCTTCTAAGATGACCCCCAGTGGTCCATCTCTTGGAATGCATGGCCTTATGTTATCCTCTTTCCTTGACTAACTTGCTTCTAACAAATAGAATATGGTAATGTTGAGGGGATGTCACTTTTGTGATTAGGTTACATAAGATAGTGACTTCCATCTTGCTAGCAGGCTGTCTCTCTCTCACTGACTCTGATGAAGGAAAGTGTCATGTTAAGGAAGCTCACATGACGAGGAACTTAGGGTGACCTCCACTCAATAGCCACCAAGGAGTTGAGGCCTTCAGTATAACACCCCTCAGGGAACTGAATCCTGCCAACCATGTAAGTGAGCCTGGACGAGCATTCTTCCCCAGTCAAGCCTTCAGATGAGACCCAGCCCTGGCTGACAACTTGAATGAAGCCTTGTGATGGACCTAGAATCAGAGGACCTGGCTAAGCTGTGCCTGGAATCCTGACCCACAAAAACTGTAAGATAATAAATGTGTGTTGTTTTAAACTACTAAATTTGGGGGTAATTGTTACTTAGCAATAGATAATTAATATAACAGCTAATGTACAGTGGTGGAATAACTGTAATAAATACTCCAAGTTGTAGCATAGCAGTTAAGTTCACGTGCTCTGCTTCAGTGGCCCGGGGTTTGCTGGTTTGACGATGCACTGCTTGTCAAGCCATGCTGTGGCGGTGTCCCATATAAAGTAGAGGAAAATGGGCACAGATGTTAGCCCAGGGCCAATCTTCCTCAGCAAAAACAGGAGGATTGGCCTCAGATGTTAGCTCAGGGCTGATCTTCCTCATGGAAGGAAAGAAGGGAGGGAGGGAGGGAGGGAGGGAGGGAGGAAGGGAGGGAGGGAGGGAGGGAGGAAGGGAGGGAGGAAGGAAGGAAGGAAGGAAGGAAGGAAGGAAGGAAGGAAGGAAGGAAGGAAGGAAGGAAGGAAGGAAGGAAGAAAAGGTGAAGAATAGAGGACACATAGCAATCACTGGACCACAGCAGTTCTGAAATCCTGTTAGGTAAATGTTGTGGGAATTCCTTATTAACTAGCTGGGTCCCTCTACCTTAAGGTAAAGGATGTTCCTTGATTAGATCCCTATTCTGCTTCACAAGGGTAACTCGCTAGTCCATTTTTCTCCATTGTTCTTGGCTCTGTCTTCTCAGTTTCTTCCTGTTCCATGACACTCCTTGCCTTCTTGTGAAGAGAACATTTGGAGAACTATGGCCTTCTTATCAGCTGAGCCACTTTTTTCAGACCCCTTTCTGCCTGTAGAAAGTTGGGGTCCATGAGGTCTTTTTACATCTTGAACAATTTCAGTCTCTCAGTCTAGACTGGAAGTACTTTTGTCAATGTGTGTCTCTCAGAAACCTTGTGGGCTTTCTGTTTATTTGATTCCAATCAAGTTGATATGCCAAAAGGCACATCCACAATTTTTTTGTGAGATAAGCCTTTCTCTCTCTGGACTTAATTACCTCTACTGTGGGCACAGTCAGGCTTCTGTGACACTTTGCCCTTTAGATGTCTGTGAGTTCTTCTGTCCATTTGAAAGAATCTATTAGACATAACTTAGTCCTTTCAAAAGTCTTTTCAAAATGTTATAGCCACATTCTAGATTTGTTCTTTCTCCTGAGGTCATGTCTTACTGACAACACCGTGCATTTCACTTTCGCTTGAGCTGTGTTTTAATGCCTACACCTTTGGCGTGAGAAAATCTTTCCTGAGTTCATCTATTTCTTGTAGTACCTTACTCAGTGCAGCTTATGCTTTCAACATTATGCCTCAAAACTTTTTGCCCAAGTGTCTCTGTTAATTAGGTTCTTTTTCTATCCTCCAAGTTACCTCAGGTGACAGTTTTACCAAATGTTTTGCTACTACATAACACAGGCTGCTATTTTTCTTGTCTCCTACAACAATTTCTCTGCTGCCCATCACCCCAGAACCAATGCCACTTTTAGGTACTAATTTCTGTATCAGTCAGCTATAGCTGCTTAACAAACAGCCACACAAATGTCAGTGGTTTACAATGATAAGCACTGATTTCACTCTCTGGTCTACAAGTCTAGGAGGGCTCTGCTTCGGGCTGTGAGTCTAGTCTGAAGGTCTGTGCCAGAGAGCAAGACCAAACTCAAAAGCACGTTTCAGCTTCTGTTCACATCACAACCACTAAAACCCTATTGGCCAAAGCAAATCATGTGGTGAAGTCTAAAGTCAAGGGGCAGGAAAGTATACCTCACCATCGTAAGACCATGCATATACAATATTACTACATTGGAGAAAAGACTTGACATCAATAATTCAATCTTTCACACTAAGTAAAATTTTATTTGAATAAGGGTTTCTATGCCTAAAAACGTTTTAAATTCCTGGCCTAGATGATTTCTAAAGTCTTTTCTAGCTGTTTGAAACACCATGGAAATAGAATATTTGCATGGGTTGGGTAAATCAGCAAGTATAGAAAGAGGCCCATTCTGTTTGGGGTGTATTGGGGGTGGTTATCTATTTCACCAAACACCTGGAAGGAGTGCAGCAAAGGCAGCATGAAGATGCTGCCCAGTTAACCAGCTTATCCAGAATCAGCCCATTAGTGATTATAGGGCATCATAGTTCTCCTGCATGCCACAGGTTGCTCAGGTCAGACAGACTTATTCAATTGTAAGTTCAAAAATATAATTCTAGCACAACAATGTTCACAGTAACATTATTCACAGTAGCCCAAAGATGGAAACAACCCAACGTCCCTTGAGAGATGAGTGGATAAACAGACGTGGTATATACCTACAATGAATATTATTCAGCTTTAAAAAGGAATGAAATTCTGACACATGCTACAATATGGATGAACCCTGAAAACATTTATTCTAAGTGGAATAAGCCAGACACAAAAGGATAAATATTTTATGATTCCACTTACATGAGGTAGCTAGAGTAGTTAAATTCACAGAGACAGAAAGTAGAATGGTGGTTACTGGGGGCTGGGGGCAGGGAGAAATGGGGAGTTATTATTTAATGGAAACAGAGTTTCAGTTTGAGATGATGAAAAAGTTCTGGTGGTCGATAGTGGTGATGGTTGCACAATGAGAATGTACTTCAAGTCACTGAATTGTACTCTTTAAAAATGGTTAAAATGGTAAATTTTAAGTTATGTATATTCTACCACAATTTAAAAAAATATTTGCTTCATAGAAAAAAATATATGTATATTCTAAAGTTAAATATAAATAATTAGGATAATCCACACTACTGTACCTCTCTATATAATGGGTAACTAAAGAGTTGACTATATTTAGTAATTAAGTCTTAGGCCAAATAAAAATGAAATTGGGAAGGGCTGAGAAACTCTTATGACACATTATATTTCAAATAAAATTAGACTCACACAAAGACATGATAAATCTGTTATGACTGAGAATTCATGTATTGCAAGTTTATGTTCTTGCTCAGAAAACCAGGAGACAAATTAGAACTGTTGCTTTTGTGTTAGCAGTTGTATGTTTGGAGATTGTGGTAGCAGATCTCCCTTAAAGAAAATAAAGGGTGTGGGAGGAAACTTTGGGAGGTGATGGATACATCCTTGGCCTCGAAGGTGGCGATGGTTTCATGGCGGTATACTTATCCTCAAACTCCTTGAGTTGTGTACATTTAAGTATGGACAGCTTTTTACATGCCAATCATAACTCAATAACATAGTTTAAAAAAGAGAGAGATCTGATTCTTGGAGTGTAGCTCATAGACAGCCTCTAGCTGCTGGACCTTCAGAAGCCACCAGTGTTCATGCTAAGGCGATACTCCCTGGGCATCTCCAATGACAGCTTGGTGGGAGTACCAGAGATGGGCCATTCCTGCCCTAGATGGGACTCTTCTAATGGGCAAGCTTTGCTCTGGTGCTCCCCAGTAGCCTGGCTGAGAAATTCAGGGCTGTGCTGCAGTCTAGACTCTCTCTTCCCACCCATCCCTCCTTTCTTCCCTCCTTCTTTTCCAGGGCTCAGATCAACATCACAGTTTGAGGCTGTCCCAGTGTACTCCTGTTCCCTCTCCCCTTTATCCTTCACAGGCATTTCCCCCAGAATTGCACTTCCAATTCTGTCTTGGTGTCTGCTTCCTGGAGGACCTGAGCTGATACAGAAACATTGTAAGACAGTTGTTCTGTTTGTTTGTCATGATGAGTTGACTTATAAAAAAAGTATTGACTTGATTCAAACTCTTGCCTTACTTTATTACTATTAAAAGAACAAAGATTGTGGGGCCGGCCTGGTGGCCTAGTGGTTAAGTTTGTGTGCTCTGCTTTGGTGGCCTGGGGTTCACGGGTTTGGATCCCAGGCACGGACCTACACACTGCTCAAGCTGTGCTGTGGCGGCATTCCATATACAAAGAAGAGGAAGACTGGCATGGATGTTAGCTCAGGGACAATCTTCCTCACCAAAAAAAAAAAAAAAAGAAGAACAAAGATTGTTCCCTGAAAACTGGTTCTCTTGAATATCTCAACCTGGTTGACTTTAATTAGATGATTGGCATCTGGGGGACTGATTCCCTAGAACAAGGCCCTGATGGATGCTTTCATTAAGGCTGCAAATGGAGGACATGCTCAATAGAGAAGTGAACCAAGAAAGAATACTACACGGAGCACAGGAAACTAGCAATACAACATCAGCTGCAAAGAGAATCGTGGAGTCAAAGCATGGGAGAGACAGATAGCTGTTCTCTGAGTCAGGGTGGGAAATCCATCCCTGACAAGACACCATACTCTTATAGATGCCTGCTGTATTACTTTCCTAGGACTGCCATAATATTCTACCTTAAATGGGGTGGCTTAAACAACAATTCATTCTCTCCCAGTTCAGGAGGCCAGAGTCTGAAATCAAGGTGTCAGTGGGTGGGTTCCTTCCTGGGGGCTCAGAGGCAGAATTGGTTCCATACCTTTCTGGTAGGTCTAGTGGTTGCTGGCAATCCTTGGCATTTCTTAGCTTGTGGCAACATAACTACAACCTCTGCCTTGGTCATCACATGGCGTTCTCCCTGTTTCTGTGTCTCTGTGTCCAAATTTGCCTTTTCTTAGGACAACAGTCATACTGCATTTAGGACCCACCTTAATCCAGCATGACCTCATCTTCACTTGATTATGTTTGCAAAGCCCCTATTTCAAATAATGTCACATCCACAGATGCAGGGTGGACATGAATTTTTTTGGGGGGGGACACTATTCAACCCAGGACACCTGGGAACTTGAGTTATTAAAAACTAGCCTTTAGGGCCAGCCCCGTGGCTTGGCGGTTGAGTGCGCACGCTCCGCTGCTGGCGGCCCGGGTTCGGATCCCGGGTGCGCACTGACGCACCGCTTCTCCGGCCATGCTGAGGCCGCGTCCCACATGCAGCAACTGGAAGGATGTGCAACTATGACGTACAACTATCTACTGGGGCTTTGGGGGAAAAAATAAATAAATAAAATTATTTAAAAAAATGTTTTAACAACAACAACAAAAAAACTAGCCTTTACATTGGTGTCGTGAGATGAGAAGGCATTTTCTGGTGATGAGCCTTTGGAAACAGGAATTTAGGCTCTGGTTGCAGGATCTGAAACATCAGAGGATATAGATTCTGTCTTTTTTTCTGGCCGCGCCTCCTCCACAATTCAGATGATGCTCCCCTTGGCTTCCAGTCTTCAGAACACAAGGAAATAATCCTGTTTGGAGCATTTGCCTTACTGCTTTACTCCCCCCCGCCAACTTCATCCTTTCCACAAAGGCAGACAGACAGCAGAATCCAAAGACTGAATTGCCAGACTTATGTTGGAGTGGGGGGACACAGTCACTTTGGGTGGAGGGGGGCAGCCGCGCCATTAGAGAGGAGTGGAGGAGGGAATCTAGGGTCTTATTTCTCAAACAGCTTTTACCCAATCCTCCTTATTTTGTTGTCCCTCTGCCCCCAATTCATTCCCAGATCCGTAAGTACCCAGTATTGCCACTTCCTGAACGTTCTGAGGATTCTGCAGTAAATCAGGTTGGTTCTCAGCTTTCCCCACTGCCAGCTCAGAATTTGTCTGTTCTGCTAAGTCAATTTCTATGCATCCATCTACTGTCTAGAGTGCAAAATTTTGTTGCTGTTGTCTCTTTTCCTGTTTTTCTCATACTTGAGTTTGTTTTGTGTGGGAGTGTTCACGTGTGTATCTATCCGTCTGTCCATCCGTCCGTCCATCCATCCATCCATCCATCCATCCATCCATCTTCCTTTCTTGTAGTTTTTTTAGTGAGGCTTTGCAGGGAATGAAGTTAGATGTGTATTTTAATCTGATATGTTAGCCTGGAATTTCAGATTTAAAGAGAGATAAATCAATATAATTGTGAGATTTCCCCTGTAATGTTGAGCTGCTCGGATACAGGCATGAAGTAGCTAGACAGATTTCATTCGAGTTTTGCCAGGTAAGCAATGGAGGGAGCAAGGTGACAGGATGTAACGGTACTTGATTTGCAAGGGAGCAGTTATGTGATGCGCCCCGGACTTTACAGCTGGGTAAGGAGGGTGGTGTGAACGTGAAGGGGATGATAAAAGAATGAAAAATTGGGAGTCAGTGGATTGGAGTCTCAAGGATTTTTGAAGATGTGTTCAATTGGGCATACAAAATTAAGAGAGCAGGAAGGATAGTGAGTGGAAGGCTTGAGGTTTAGATTTGGGATTTTGGGAGTGTGACCTTGGGAAGGGATGATGTGGCAGACTAGGTTCCAAAGATGACCCCAACAATCTCTCTCATCTCATTTGGCCTTCAATGTGACACTGCCACAGCTCCATTGGGAGGCGGAGTCCTACTCCTCTCGTCTTGAATCTGGGCCAGCCGAATAACTCGTTTATAACCACGTGAGGTGAAGCTGCGTGCCCTCCCAGGCTAGGTAGAAATGGCCGTGTGGTTTCTTTCTGGCTCTCTTGGAATGCTCACTCTGGGAAAGCCAGCCACCAGGCAAACAGTCGAACCACCCTGATACTAGCGTGCAGGAGAGGCCTCGTGTAGATGCTCTGGCTGACAGCCAGCTGACCCCAACCTTCCAGCCACCCCGCCAAAACACCAGACAACTGAGTGAGGCTGTCTGGACCCCACTAGACCAGCCAGCTAGGTAGCTGAGTGACTTCAGCTGATGCCACAAGGAACAAAATTGCCCAGTTGACCCCTCCTGAATTCTTGACCTACATAATTTGTAAGGATGATAAAACGTCTGTGATTTGCAAGTTTCTCTCCTCCATCTGGACCTCTCCCATGAACTCCACACCCATGTATCCAACGGCTTCAGAACATCTCCACTCAGATGGCTGACAGGCATCACAAATTTAACATGTCCAAAACTGAGCGCTCAGCAGTCCCCTCACACCTGCTCTTCCCCGTCCCAGGTGACAGCAATTCAAGTCCTCACTCCACTCTCGATCACACACTCCAGATCCAGTGGGTTAGGAGACACCACTGTCTCCACCTTCAAAACATCTTCAGACTGCAACCACTTCTCACCACCGCCACTGCTACTCCACTCATCCAAGGGCCTTCGTCTCTCGCCTAGATTACAAGTCTCCTACAGGCCTTGCTGCTGCCGCTGCCCTTGTTCTTCAGTCTACTCAGAGGGAGCCTGCCAAAATGTCAGAGTATATCCTTCCTCTGCTCAGAATCTTCCAAAGACCTTCCACCTCAATCAGAGTAAAGAGATGCCAAAGTCCATGGTAGGACCACGAGGCCTCTCTCACTTCTCCAGGTTCATCTTCTACTCCTCTTACACTCAGCTACAACACTTTCCTCCCTATTCCTGAAACTGGACAGGCACAGTCCCGCCTCAGGGCCTTTGCACTAGCTGGTCCCTCTGTTAGAATACTCTTTTTCAGAGACTTATGTGGCTAGCTCCCTCATTTCCTTCAGATATTATTCAAAAGTGAATTCCTGGAAACTATGTATGGTGACGGATGTTAACTAGACTTATTGTGGTGATCATTTTGCAATATATACAAATATCAAATCATTATGTGGTACACCTGAAACTAATATAATGTTATATGTCAATTATACTTCAATTTAAAAAAAGCTCTTAGAAAAGCTTTTTCTAAATACTTACTGTATCAAAGGAAAAATAAACAAAATTACACATCAAAAAAGGTAAAAAAAATAGATTAAAAAAGATCAAAAAAAAAGTAAATTCTTCTGTGAGGCCTTCCATTAACATCACACCTAAATTTCAATCTGTCACTCTGACATCTCATAACCCCATTCTCTACTTTTTATTGAGATATAATTGGTATATAACATATATTAGTTTCAGGTATACCATCTAATGATTCAATATTTGTATATATTGTAAAATGAGCACTATAGTAAGTCTAGTTAACATCCATCACTATATACAGTTACGAAATTTTTTTTCTTGTGATGAGAACTTTTAAGATCTACTCTCTTGGCAACTTTCAAATATACAGTACAGTTTTTATTAACTACAGTCGCCATGCTGTACATTACATCCCCAGGACTTATTTATTTTACAGCTGTAGGTTCAGACTTTTTAAGCCCCATCACCCATTTCACCCTCACCTCTGGCAACCGCCAATTTGTTCTCTGCATCCATGAGCTCGGTTTTTCTGTTTTTTGTTTTGGATTCCACACATAAGTGAGATCATATAGTATTCATCTTCCTCTGACTTATTTCACTTAGCATAATACCCTCAGGGTCCATCCATGTTGTCGCAAATGGCATGATTTCCTTCTTTTTTATGGCTGAATAATATTCCATTACCTATACATATAATCCATTTTCTTTATCCATTAGGTTGCTTCCATATCTTGGCTATTGTAAATAATGCTGCAATGAACATGGCAGTGCATATATCTTTTCAAATTAGTGTTTTCACTTTCTTTGGATAAATAGCCAGAGATGAAATTGCTGGATCATATGGTAGTTCTATTTTTAATTTTTTGAGGAAACTCCATACTTTTTTCCATAGTGGTTGCATCAATTTACACGCCCACCAACAGTGCACAAAGGTTCCCTTTTCTCCACAGCCTTGCCAACACTTGTTCTCTCTCGTCCTTTTGATGGTGGCCATTCTAACGGGCGTGAGGTGATGTCTCATTGTGGTTTTGATTTGCATTTCCCTGAGGATTAGAGATATGAAGCATCTTTCCATGTGCCTGCTGCCGTCTGTGTGTCTTCCTTGGAGAAACATCTACTCAGACCCTCTGCCCTCCCTGCCTTATTTTTGATCTTAGCACGTATCACTGTCAACATGCCATATATTTTACTTATTTATTGTCTATCTCCCCCAGTCAAAGTAAGCTCCACAAGGCAAGCAATTCTGTCTAATTTATTTACTCTGTTTCTTTGGTGTTCAGAATAGTGCCATACAGACCTATCTGTAGACAGCACTCCAAACGTACTTACTGAATGGCAGAACTTCTCAGTACCGTTTACACTAACCCAATCAGAGGAAAGAACGGGTATAAAAAAGGGGGGAGGGGAGACACAACTAAAGAAAATTCTAACAAGGAAGAGCTATAATCACAGTTTTCCTTTATTATGTCTTCTTTCAATCGTTTATTTGTAATGTTCTAATCGCGTTCTTGATGGATATCTGTGTTCAACACAAAAGAAGTGACTGCACTAAGCGCAGTTCCTTTACTGCTCACGATGCTCCTCTTTCGATTTGGAGTCTTTGCTCTCCTGCAGTCCTAAGAGGACAGCATCGGCCTCTAGGAGGGTTGCATCCGTCGTTGCTCCCAGGAACCGGGACGTGAGCTCAAGATCTAACAGCCGTAGCCGGACTCGAGTTCCTTTCTGGTACTTCCTAAATAGTAAGAAAAACATTCCATGAATTCTGCACAGCATATGAACAACTAGGTTAAAGTAAAATCCAAATTCCAATTTTAATTTGTGTTGGCTAAAGATAAAGAAGTTAACACTTTTTTACAAAAAGTTAACACTAAGACCTGAGAAATTATTGTTTTTGACAGAAAAGTAATTGAGTTGTATCAGAATTTTCATCTTAAAGTTGCCTGTAAAGATTTTATAAACAAAATAAAAATGTATTTCAAACTGAAATTCAAACAAGTTGGTTCTTGAAACTGATATTTTAAAAAATATGCCATTCATTTTTAAAGTCAGAGAGTATCAAGGGGAAAAACAAACTTTCAGATACATTTTTTCTTCTAAAATTAAAATCTTTTAAAGTAAAGTAAATTTTAGAAAAGCAAAATGGAAAAAAGTCTGAGTGCAAAGTACTCAGTCTTGGGGACTGACTGTACTGTAATTAAAGTGGAATGCTGGCTGTAACAGGCATGATGGCTCCATGTGGCCAATAAAATATCCAAGCATTTTATAATACCAAATGAAAAGTGATATTAATTTGCTTTTCTTCCTTGATCAACTATGTTAAGAATTTAATATCAACATTATGAAAAGGTGCAGGAGAGTGAAAATATTGTTATTAGTTAAAAACTACAAATCTTTAAATATCTAAATATATACTTCAAGTACTTTAAGTTAATTTTAAAATTAAAATAATTTTATATAAACAGAAAATGAAGAAACAAAGTTCTCAAAAAACGTCACTGGAAAATGATTTTGGCAGACCATACAACGAACAGCCTCCACGCAATGTCTGATTAGGTATTCTGAAGGAATTTATAAATGGTCCATCAAGTAAACATTTAGGCAATTTGGCTTTTTTTTTTTAAGTTATTTTTATTTCTGATTATAGAAGTAAATGTCCTTTTGTAAAATTTGGAAAATAAATTAAGTCAGTCACATTTTCTAGTCCTTCTATATGTATATTTACATATATGTATACATGTATGTGTATTGACAGCATAGATCATATTTTCTGTTTAAAAAAATTAAAGCGATATCCTAGAATATTAATTGATGCATAGCTTTATATTCTTAGAAAAGAGCAATTATAGAACATATGCCATATGAATTAACCACGGGGAAAATACGGTTAGGTCACAGACAAGGTAAAGCTGTGCACTATTTTGTACATTACTTGGAGCTGTAACTGATGTTCTAATGGATTCTTTCATTTGTCCTCACAGCACAACCCACACTGATTCATTCCATCAGCTTTGATTCATGTTGACCCCTCCTTCCCTCCTCTCTTGAAACATCCAGTTAGTTACCAAGTTTGGTTCATTTTCTAACACAGATGTGTCATGACCTTAGCCCTTCAGGTCTCCCCATCCCTAGCTGAAGCTTGAGGAACAACATGATCTTCCCAGAGCTCACCTTTCTAGTCCACTTCTCATGATGGGCTCCATATCTGGTGTGCTCATGTGGAAACGGCCGCATGTCCATCCCCACATACTCCTACTCCTCCATACTTTTGCTCTGTTGGGGCGCCGCTTGACCTTTCTGTCTAGCTAAATCCTATGGATTCTTAAGTATTCAGGTAGAACGCATCCAATGCAGCTCCCGAGAGCCTCACCATTCCCCAGGACAGACTGAAGAGTCTGTCACTGGAATTCCCAAGGAAGACAGAGGCTTTGCAGTCATAGACTCAGATGCAAATCTGAGCCCTGCTGCTTACTAGGTGGGTAACCTTGGATAACACGCTTTCTCTGAACCACAATTTCCTCACCTATGTAACAAGAGGTTCCACTTTGCAGGTCTGCTGTGAAGGTTAAATGGGATAATACACTGAAAACGCATAGGCAGTAAATGCGAATGTTAGTGCCCTTCTCTTACTTGTGTGTGTTATTTGTGGAAATCTCTGACTTCTCATTAGATTGTACACTCCCCAAGGTCTGGCGCTGTATTTCTCTCTCCCTTCCCGTGCCCATGCAGCAGGTACTCAGATGTCGACCAGCGAACTCACAAGACACTTGCTGATAAAAGCCACCAGGTCACCAAAGATCTAGAATCTCTATTTTCTTGGCTTTAGCAACTGTGTGGACCGGTACATTTACCTAACCCCTCTGAAATTTGCTTGGCACAGTGCCTGGCATATAGTGGTTAATAAATGTTAGCTCTCTTCTCCTTCCATTGTTCATTGTTGGCCTATTTCTTTTCACTTATTTTTAGGAGTATTACTCATAGGTGGACTATAAACTAACCATGAGGAAGGAAACAATGACTTTTCATAAAAAGAGTTGATTACGTCACAAACACTTGGGACAAAAGTTCTGGGCATAGTCACACTGAAGAGGAAGCTCTCGCTGTAAACGTTCTAGGTCATATAAATGCTAGCAATCTCCAATTAAAAAGTAATTAACAGAAACATCATGAGTGACCAGTAAGCTTGGTAATTTATGGAAGGCAAACCCTGTCCCCATGTTTAGATGCAGGAGCCTTTACTAATATGACTGCTTTGCCTTCACCTCTAAAAATTATAGATATTCTGGAAATTATCCAGTGAGCTGTAAAGGAGATGAAAAGCACACTGCAGACCTTTATGTGTGCTGAATGAATGAAGATTCATCCAAATGCACCTATTGTGTACTAAAAAAAAGAAAAAACCTCTAGAAGATTCTCTGACACCTGCTATCAGAAGTAGCTGCTTCTACTTTTATGGTACTTAATTTTTACTTTGTATTACAGTTATTTCTATGTAAGTGTTATCTTCCCTATCAGACTGTCAGCAATGGGCAAGGATTTAATCACCCCTGCGCCTCTGACAGTACCGTGATGAACACATTGCACTTAAAGCAGTCTTCTGAACAGTGGTTTCCACACTCTCCAGGACATCAGCAGCACCTGGACTGCTTGTTTAAAATGCAAATGGAGGGAAGCAAGCCCAGAGAGTGATCTGGCAAATCTGGGGGGAGGACTTGGGAATACGCCTTTTTTGTTTTGGTGAAGAAGACTGGCCCTGAGCTAACATCTGTTGCCAATCCTCCTTTTTTGCTGAGGAAGATCGGCCCTGGGCTAACATCCGTGCCCATCTTCCACTATTTTATATGTGGGACGCCTGCCACAGCATGGCTTGAGAGGCAGTGTGTAGGTCCGCACCCGGGATCTGGACCCATGAACCCCAGGCTGCTGAAGTGGAGCACATAAACTTAACCACTACACCACTGGACTGGCCCAGGAATATGCCTTTTTAACAAGCTCCCCAGGTGACTCTGATGCAGTCTCTGATCCCCACTTGAGAAAAGCTGGCCTAGAATTACCTTTATCGTGTATAGTCAAGCGCGGAGGATAGGACAGCCTACACCAATACAAAGCACCGGTAAAACAAGGCCCTCTGACAGCACCGCACGACCACCATTACAACCTTCAAGGGTAACAGATGTTTTCCACACGTGATGACAGAGTCTTTTAGGGTAATTTAGAAAGACAAAAAAAAGTCAGGCAGTAACAGTATATAATAAAGAAATGCACCTAAACAGTGTCCCTTCCACAGAGCCCACTGCCAGCCCAGAGCGGGGCTGCCTCTCCTGCACAGACCGTCCATTCTGGGAAACCTAGGACATAGAAGGTCAGCCTATTTCTTCCTCAACAGGAACAGCAGCCATAGAATTCATGTGGAGTTTATCCTTGCTTTAACTCTGAAACACTTTAATAAAGAAAGAAATAACGAGTGCATTTCTGAGAACTGCGTTTCTGCCAATGTAATCTGAGGTGAACCTTCAGTATTGTAGTCTTCGTTAATCACTTACACTACTTAGTCTTTCCATTTGGGTTTCCATTGTTCCACATAACAAGATTTAAAATGAATATGCCAGTAAACTCTTCTCAGATTGTTTGTGCAGTCTTTAAATGGTCACTTTATTCCAAGATTTTGGCCTAAGTATAAAAATACAGAAGAGGCAACATAGTGATTAACAGTGTGGGCTGTGGAGCCAGATGCCTAGATAAGTGCCCAGCTCTATCACTTATAAATACGCAACTCTGAGCCGTTACTTTCTGTTTCACTTTCCTCATTTATAAAATGGGAATAATAATTATGCCTATCACATAGGTCCTGGTGAACACGAAATGAGTTAACACATGCCAAGCCCTTATCAATGCTCAACAATGTTAGCTATCATCATCAACCATCATCATCACCATTACTACCACCACCACCACCATCATCATCACCACCATCACCATCATCATGACCACCACCACCACCATCACCATCATCACCACTACCATCATCACCACCATCATCATCAAAACAAGCCCAGTGACACCTGGTACTCTAGTGTTGGCATGATGGCAAGAACAAGAGCACACCCAGCTATAATTCCAAGCTACAATTAAATCAATAATAGATTCCTTTAGAAGGTAAATTTGGGGGTAGAGTTTTCTGTCAATATTTGCTTTGATTCAAATCCTACTTATTTTAATGGTATAAGCATTCCTATCTTAAAATATATCATAAAATATATGTCCTACGAAAATGAAAACAATGATTTTTGAAATGAATGTGAATTTCCTTTGAGGATGTGAGGCCAAATAGCACTGAACAAAAGCAAGTAAAATTCAGAGAACTACACATTTAACAGTCCACATTTCCCAGCACTGACTACAATATAACTGGAAATAAGAAAGTAGCATATATTGTCAGTCACGAAAGGGTCACGGTGATTTATCTTCTCCAGTATTCTTTCCCACAGTGGCTCAAGGAAGACTGAGGGGCAGGCAGAGCCGTCTCACTTTACCTATCTCCTCTCAGTCCTGCTTCTTTAATTCTGGATGGAGTTAAGCCTTTTAGGAATCAACTTTATTTCCAGCACATACCATTTCTTGGAAGACGAAGATGATAATTTCTATAAGTTCATTATTTGTTCTTCCAAGAAGCATTTTTTGAGCTTCTTTTTAAATTTACCATTTCAATAGTAGACTTAACTTCTAACCTAATCAACCATCTCCCTTCTTGATTTTATAGATCTGAATCTATCTTCTCTATGTCTTCTTTCTGTAACAGGATTTTATTATTCTTTTATTTAACTAGTTTTTCCTCATTCCTTTGATTATATCAATGGACTCTTTCTTGCTATAATTTCAAGGGGTTCACAGATTACCTGAAGGTTAGCTATGGACCTCTAAGATTAAGAAGTCTGGCTCTAGATTTTGAGTCTTTATCTATCTTTCTCATTTCATCTACACAGCATTATGACCTTGTGATAATTATTTCTGTTGTTTTATTTCCAATGTGCTTCTTAAGGAAATCCAGGACTTCATTGAACAAATTCATTGAGCCAATGCTCAAAGCCATACAGCCTTATTTTCTAATGGATATAAGACAAAAGTCCATGATATATGTAAAGAAGAAATTTTTCCTTCATTATCCTTGGTCACTTAATTATGTCTAAACATTTAGGAATGAATAAGGACAGATATTAAAAGAAGAATTAGGTCCACAGCAGCATTATGTTTTCCATTTTAAAAATACTGAACCCAAAGATAAATCAATAAAATGTATCCAACAAAGGAACAGATTTAAGATGATAATCTCAAGAGGCAGGATGTGCCCACTGTCTTAATACTGGGCCCACCATAAAGCACAGGTTTTCTAAAATGTGTTGGAAATATTTGGAGGAACTTGTTGATTATCACAGTGATCAGGGTGACATTTAGGGGGGTGGGTGGGATGCAGACATTCTGTAATGCACAAAACTCTTCTGCGCAACAGAGCTGTCCTGTCTCTGTGGCGAGACATTGATGTGGGTGAAAACCCTGCTTATGATTATCTACGCCTGGAACTAAAGATACAAACTTTTTAATAAAAGTTCAATTAGGAGGATTGACGTCAGCATCATGGTGGAGTGAGCTTTCCCCCATTGAACTCTCCCCCTCTAAGACACAACAAAAAAGACATTTATGTTCCAACAGAAGCTATTCACACAACACAGGGGACATCTGAGGCACCCAGGCAGCTGTACACCGGACGACAGAGGTGCTGGAATCCCCAGAGGAAGTGGAAGGAGGTAAGAGGAGCTCCTTTCCTTCCCCAAGGACTGCGAGCCAGAGACAGACCACGCGGCTCTCAGAGGAGGGGGAGGGGCGGCTCACCAGGTGGAAAACGGTGCTCTCCAAGACCCCTCACAGCCTGAGGGCATCCCCCTACGGAGGGAGCGGAACTGTTGTGAGGGTAGTTTCAACAAGCTAGCCCCTCAGGAGAGCAGAAAGTGACAGCAAGGTGAGAAACCTCTGAGATCCGGGAGGCGGAAGTAAGCACCCCTTCCCCACTCAGCCCACTCGACTGGCGTTTCAGCACAGCAGAGCTTCAGCTCAGCCCCGTCCCCAGAGGCAGCGGTCCCCAGGCGCCCGGGCCCCACCAGCAGGGGCAGCGTGACCGCCCCACCCCTACAGGCAGTGGCCCCCAGGTGCCCGGGCCCGACCAGCAGGGGCAGCGTGACCGCCCCACCCCTACAGGCAGTGGCCCCCAGGTGCCCGGGCCCGACCAGCAGGGGCAGCGTGACCGCCCCACCCCTACAGGCAGTGGCCCCCAGGTGCCCGGGCCCGACCAGCAGGGGCAGCGTGACCGCCCCACCCCTACAGGCAGTGGCCCCCAGGTGCCCGGGCCCGACCAGCACCGAGGCGAGCCTGTGCCCCCACACCAGAGGCAGCGGCAGCTCAGGTCACACAACGCCACAGCTGCAGCTGCTCTGGATGGACCAAGCCACGGCCCCAGCTCCTTCGGCTGGACCGTGCCCTGTCCCAGTTCCTTCAGCTTGACCCCACCCCCCATCACTGGCCCCAGCGGCTTCAGCTTGGCCCATGCTCAGGCTCCACCTGACTTGGCACCAGCAACGTCGGCCCACCGCACTCCAGTTCCAGCTTCTTTGGCCCAGCACCCCGGCTCCTCCTTCTTCGGCCTGGCGAACTCCAGTTCCCGCATCTTTGGCCCAACAGTGCTCCAGCTCCTCCTTCTTCAGCTCAGCGCACTCCAGTTCCAGCTTCTTTGGCCCAGCGCACTCCAGTTCCAGCATCTTTGGCCCAACAGTGCTCCAGCTCCTCCTTCTTCAGCTCAGCGCACTCCAGTTCCAGCTTCTTTGGCCCAGCGCACTCCAGTTCCAGCATCTTTGGCCCAGTGCGCTCCAGCTCTTCCTTCTTCGGCCCAGCCCACTCCAGTTCCAGCTTCTGTGGCCCAGCAGCACTCCAGCCCCTGCTTCTTCAGCCCAGCGACACTTCAGCTGCAGCTCCTTCAACCCACCTGCACCCGAGCCCCAGCTGCTTCGGCCTAGCTGCGCTCCAGCTCCAGCTGTTCCCACCCCCCCCCCACCCCGGCAGCCTCCACTCTGCCATGCCTCAGATCAGCCAGGGGCTGACGAGAGTGCTCGCAGATTGACGTGGGACAGAATACACAGCCCTTGACCCCCACCCAGTGGCAGCAAGAGGAAACTGCGACCATATATTGTCACAATGAAGAAAAGTAAGCCAACACCAACAGGCACCATGAAAAAATATATTAAATCTCCAGACCAAAAGGAAAATGACAAGCACCTAGAAGTCAACCCGGAAAGCACAGAAATGTATAACCTTAATGACAGAATTCAAAATAGCCATCATAAAAAAGCTTAATGCAATACAAGAAAACACAGACAATTCAATGAAATCAGGAGTTTCTTCACAAGAGATTAAAACTGTAAAAAAAAAAAACCAATCAGAAATCTTACAGATGAAAAACACCATAGCGAAGATAAAGACAAATCTGGAAGCCTTAAGCATCAGAGCTGACAATATGGAGGAAAGAATTAGCAATATTGAGGACAGCAATGCAGAAATGCTCCAGATGGAGGAGGAAAGAGAACTAAGACTAAAAAGAAATAAAGAAACTCTCCAAGAAATATCCGACTCAATTAGGAAATCCAACATAAGGATATAGGTATTCCAAAGGGAGAAGAGAGGGAAAAAGGAGCAGAGAACTTGCTCAAATAAATAATTTCTGAGAACTTCCCAAACCTGGGGAAGGAGCTGGAAATACCAGTGAATGAAATCAATAGATCTCCTAAACATATCAACACGAAAAGACCCTCTCCAAGGCGTATAGTAGTAAAGCTGGCAAAAGTCAATGACAAAGAGAAAATATTAAGGGCAGCTAGACAAAAAAAAAATAACATACAAAGGATTTCCTATCAGGCTCTCAGCCGACTTCTTGACAGAAAATTTACAGGCTAGGAGAGAGTGGAACGATATATTCAAAATTCTAAAGGACAAAAACTTTCAGCCAAGAATACTCTATCCAGCAAAAATATCCTTCAGATATGATGGAGAAATAATAACTATCCCAGATAAACAAAAGCTAAGGGAGTTCATTGCCACAAGACCCCCACTACAAGAAGTGCTCAAGAAGGCCCTCATCCCCAAGGAAAAAAGAGAAAGGGGATTCAAAGTGTTGAACAAGGAGGAAAATAGGTCGACAAAACCAGAAAAATTGCAGTCCTCTACCAAAATAGATTAGCAAACACTTAAATATAAAACCAAAGATCAAGAGAAAGTAAGCACCAAGCATAAATATAACCTCATCATGGTAAACACAAACTCACAACACAAGAAGGAATAAGATGTGACAATGATAACTTAGAAGGGGAAGAGGAAAGGGATCGAATCGACTTAGTCTAAGGGAATAAGAAGCCATCAAAAAATGGACTATCACATCCACGAGATTTTTTATATAAACCTTATGGTAACCACTAACCACATAATCAGAATAGAATCACACACAATAAAGAAAGAGAAAACTAAGAGAACCTCCATAAAGAATTACCAAACTAAATTGGTAGTCCCAAACACACAGGACGAGAAACAAAAGAAATGCAAAAGAACCAGAAAAAGAGCGATAAAATAACAACAACAAGCCCCTATATATCAATAATTACCCTAAATGTAAATGGCCTGAACTCTCCAATCAAAAGACACAGAGTGGTGGGATGGATTAAAAAACAAGACCCAACAATATGCTGCCTCCAGGAAACACATCTCAGCTCTAAAGACAAACACAGGCTCAGAGTAAAAGGATGGAAGACAATACTCCAAGCTACTGGCAAACAAAAGAAAGCAGGTGTTGCCATACTTATGTCAGACAAAGCTGATTTCAAGATAAAGCAGGTAATGAGAGACAAAGAGGGGCAATATATAATGATAACAGGGACACTCCACCAAGAAAACATAACACTTTTAAATATATATGCACCCAATACAGGAACACCAAAGTACATAAAGCAACTATTAACAAACCTAAAAGGAGATATTACACAACAACACAGTAGTAGTAGGGGATCTTAACACCCCACTCTCATCAATGGATAGATCATCCAGACAGAAAATAAATAAGGAAATAATGGACCTAAACGAAAAACTAGATGAGATGGACTTAACAAACATATACAGAGCACTCCATCCAAACATAGCAGATTACACATTCTTCTTAAGCGCGCATGGAACATTCTCAAGAATACACCATACATTGGGAAACAAGGCATGCTTATATGAATTTAAGAAGATTGAAATCATAACAAGCATCTTTTCAGACCATAATGCCATGAAGTTAGAAATCAACTACAAGGGAAAAACCAGGAAAGTGACAAAGCTGTGGAGACTCAACAACATTCTACTAAACAACCAATGGATCATTGATGAAATTAAAGGAAAAATCAAAGCACATCAGGAGACAAATCAAAATGAAAATACACCATACAAACTCATATGGGATGCAGCAAAAGCGGTCCTGAGAGGGAAACTCATAGCAATACAGGCCCACATTAACAAACAAGAAAAAGCCCAAATAAGCAACCTCAAACTATGCCTAACAGAATTAGAAAAAGAACAAACAAAGCCTAAAGTCAGCAGAAGGAGGGAAACAATAAAAATCAAAGCAGAAATAAATGGAATTGAAATTACAAAAACAGTAGAAAGGATCAATGAAACAAAGAGCTAGTTCTTTGAGAAGATAAACAAAATTGAAAAACCCTTAGCCAGACTCACCAAGAAAAAGAGAAGGCTCAAATATAAAATTAGAAATGAAAAAGGAGAAATTAAAACAGATACCACAGAAATACAAAAGATTATAAGAGAATACTATGAAAAATTATATGCCAACAAATTGACAATCTAGAAGAAATGGATAAATTCCTAGACTCATACGACCTCCCAAAACTGAATCAAGAAGAAATAGAGAACGTGAATAGACCAATCACAAGTAAAGAGATTGAAATAGAAATCAAAAACACCTCCCAAAAAATAAAAGTCCAGGACCAGATGGCTTCTCTGGAGAATTTTACCAAACATTCAAAGACCTAATAACTATCCTTCTCAAACTATTCCAAAAAATAGAGGAAGATGGAACACTTCCCAACACATTCTACGAGCCCAACATCACCCTGATACCAAAGCCAGACAAAGACAATAATAAGAAGGAAAACTACAGACCAATATCCCTGATGAACATAGACGCAAAAATCCTCAACAAAATATTGGCAAACAGAATACAGCAATACATTAAAAAGATCATACACCATGATCAAGTGGGATTTATACCAGGGACACTGGGATGGTTCAACATCCACAAATCAATCAATGTGATACACCACATTAACAAAACGAGGAATAAAAACCATATGATCATCTCAATAGATGCAGAGAAGGCTTTTAACAAGATCCAACATCCATTTATGATAAAAACTCTCAACAAAATGGGTATAGAAGGAAAGTACCTTAACATAATAAAGGCCATATATGACAAACCCACGGCCAACATCATACTCAATGGGGAAAAACTGAAAGCCATCCCTCTGAAAACAGGGACAAGATAAAGGTGCCCACTCTCACCACTCTTATTCAACACAGTACTGGAGGTTCTGGCTAGAGCAATTAGGCAAGTAAAAGGAATAAAAGGAATCCAAATAGGCAACGAAGAAGTGAAACTCTCGCTGTTTGCAGATGACACGATCTTATATATAGAAAACCCTAAAGAATCCATTGGAAAACTACTAGAAATAATCAACAACTACAGCCAAGTGGCAGGGTACAAAATCAACTTACAGAAATCAGTTGCATTTCTATATACCAACAACGAACTAACAGAAAGAGAACTCAAGAAGACAATCCCATTTACAATTCTACAAAAAGAATAAAATATCTAGGAGTAAATTTAACCGAGGAAGTGAAAGACCTATACAATGAAAACTATAAGACATTACTGAGTGAAATCAATGATGACATAAAGAAATGGAAAAAGACTGAATGCACTTGGATTGGAAGAATAAACATTGTTAAAATGTCCATACTACCTAAAGCAATCTACAGATTCAATGCAATCCCAAACAGAATCCCAAGGACATTCTTCATGGAAATAGAACAAAGAATACTAGCATTCATATGGGGCAACAAAAGACCCCATATAGCTAAAGCAATCCTGAAAAAGAAGAACAAGGCTGGAGGAATCACAATCCCTGACTTCAAAACATACTACAAAGCGATAGTAACTAAAACAGCGTGGTACTGGTACAAAAACAGACACACAGATCAATGGAACAGAATTGAAAGTCCAGAAATAAAACCTCATATCCATGGGCAGCTAATCTTTGACAAAGGAGCTAAGGACATACAGTGGAGAAAGGAAAGTCTCTTCAATAAATGGTGCTGGGAAAACCGGACAGCCACTTGCAAAAGAATGAAAGTAGACCATCTTCTTTCACCATACACAAAAATTAACTCAAAATGGATGAAAGACCTGAAGGTGAGACCTGAAACTATAAAACTCCTGGAGGAAAATATAGGTAGTACGCTACTCGTCATCAGCCATAAAGGGATCTTTTTGAATTCCATGTCTAACTCAGACAAGGGAAACAAAAGAAAAAATAAACAAGTGGGACTTCATCAGATTAAAGAGCATCTACAAGGCAAATGAAACCAGGATCAAAATGAATAGGGAACCCACCAGCTGGGAAAAAATATTTGCAAACCATATATCTGACAAGAGATTAATCTCCATAATATATAAAGAACTCACACAACTGAACAACAGAAAAACAAACAACCCAATCAAAAAATGGGCAGAGGAAATGAACAGACACTTCTCCAAAGAAGATATACAGATGGCCAATAGGCACATGAAAAGATGCTCAACATCACTAATTATCAGGGAAATGCAAATCAAAACAACACTAAGATATCATCTTACACCCATTAGCATGGCTATAATCACCAAGACAAAAAGCAACAAATGCTGGAGAGGCTGTGGAGAAATGGGAACCCTAATCTACTGCTGGTGGAAATGCAAACTGGTGCAGCCTCTATGGAAAACAGTATGGAGATTCCTCAAAAAATTAAAAATAGAAATACCTTATGATCCGGCTATCCCACTACTGCGTACCTACCCAACGAACCTGAAATCAACAATCTAAAGAGGCTTATGCACCCCTATGTTCATTGCAGCATTAGTCACTATAGCCAAGACATGGAAGCAACCCAAGTGTCCCTCAACTGATGAATGGATAAAGAAGATGTGGTACATATATACCATAGAATACTACTCAGCCATAAAAAAAGACAAAATTGTCCCATTTGCAACAACATGGATGGACCTAGAGGGTAGTATCTTAAGTGAAATGATCCAGAAAGAGAAAGACAAACAGTACATGATTTCACTCATATGTGGAAGATAAACCAACACACGGACAGATAGAACTGTTTGGTGGTTACCAAACAGTTACCAAACAGGTAACCACCAAACAGGGGCTAGGGGGGTGGGGGGTGGGCACAAGGGATGGAGGGATGCACTTATATGGTGACTGATAAACAATAATGTACAACAAAAATTTCACAATAAAAAAAAGTTCAATTATACACTAAATTTCCAAAATGCGATTACTGCGTAAATTGATGGAAGACTGACTTTGTTCAGAATGTTAGCAAGTGTTGTTCACTAGTTCAGAAAATCTCATCCCATAAGCATCACCACCATTTCATTTTTGTGTTTTGCCATGCGTGTTAAACGTACTTCTTTCCAGTGTAACCTTTGGCTTAATCTTTGCACGGACAGGAGATTAGTCTCCTCTACACCCGCCATCTAAAATATATGATTTATGTTCTTATCTTCAGTGAAATGCATTGATAAAAACTTAATTAAAATATCAATAATACCAAAACACCGCTCCCCCACATAACTTTCTGTGATAATGGAAACACTCTATGTAATGTGGTTATTGAGCACTTGAAATATGGCTCAGGAACTGAAATACAACTGAGGAATTGAATTTTTAAATTATATTTAATTTTAATTAATTTAAATTTAAATAGCCACATGACAGTGTAGCTCTGTACAATTTCAAATTGACAATAAAATAGTAAGCATACTTGTTGCACAATATATAAATATACATTGTGGCAAAAAGGCTAGTTTACAGGAAAAATAGCACTTAGAAATAATTTATTATAATAAATCACTACTAATTAGTGATTTATTAGATCCAGCAATAATAAACAATCAGATCCATGTTTGCCATTACTAACCCCTCAAACGTTTCTTTATTTTCTGTTACTTTTTGTATTCTTCCTCAAATCTGTGAGTGACATTGTACCAGACACACAGCAACTGAACTGTCTTATTAAAAATAAAATCAAATTCTCCGTAAAGATAGCTTCCCTCATGTTACAGACATAAAATTAAGATACATGGAAGTAAAGTCACTTGCCTAATGCCACCAAGTGGTATAAGAGGATTCACAGATTTTTTTCCTCTTCCTATTCTTAAGTTCTTAATTACCTATGACTTCTTGTAAGAACTGTAAACTTAATCTCCTTAAGAGTGGTAAGAATTTACCACTTCATATAGTCTTATAACGTCTTCCCTTTGAAATAAAATGTAAGCCATGTTGCTGCCATCCAACTCATTATTTTAACTGTTCCCCATTAGAAAAATTGTTACTTTCAGTGGTAACAAATAATGAATTAAATTATCAGAAAAAAATTTCCACAGCTTCATGCAATGTTGCCTATTTTTTTTACATCTTTTTTTTTAATTAGGAAAAACCATCCAGATATTAGTTTTTCAGAAATCTTATACTTCATATTAAAACCACTGAAATATTGCTGTGTTGAAAGGCAAATAGGATGTCTCCAATGAGCACATTCAAAATGGAAACAGCCTGTGTTTTCACTGCTTGGTGTGTTTCTTTCTTTTAACTTCAAGTGCTTGCCTGTGACTGATCTTTGTGAACTCCAGCCTGATGGATTCAATCCCAGCCTTCACCAGGACTGCTCTCTTCCACTGTGCACTTTCTCAGACCATATGCTGCAGCAAATGAGCCTGCATGTCTGAGCTGTTTAGGAAAAGGGCAATTAAATCTGGTTTTGCATTTCTCTATTAAGGACACGGTTTAAAGACTTTCCTTTGGAGAGGTTTTTGACATTCTTTCCATAGACATTCTTTAACATCTGTCAGCGCATGCTAGTGATGGTTCTCATAGACTTAAAAAAGAGAGAATCTCTCTCTGACTCGTTCTTTGATATAACTATATTAAATAATACAAAGCCAACAAATACAAGGCTTAGTATCAAAAGAGAATATTGTGAGGAATTCTGACTTTGCTAGTCAATTTAGCTGCCTTGCTGTAATTACAATTCTCAGAGGTTTTAAAAATAGTTCTTTTGAAATCATTAACCCTCTATGTTTTCATGCCAATAAGTTAAAATAGTTTAGAACTTTTTCTGATTTTCTTACAGTTCCCTACTGAAAGTTTTAAGACTTTAGAAGTAAATTTTTCTTTTCTTTTTTGAAAAGATTAAAATATTTCTATTGGTTTATGTAATTAACACTGATTTGTTTCTTCTAATTTGTACAAATGTTCACAGTAATGTTGATCTCTATGTGGAGCCAGCATCTTGTCTGTCTCTGTGTGTGTGTGTGTGGCGGGGGAGTATGTACCTGTGTGAGAGAGAGAGAGAGAGTGAGTGAGCGTGAGCACGTCGTGTCTTCTTTAAATGAACTGTCTGGGCCTCAACTTCCCATCATTAAAAAGGACAGTGCTAGAACAGACCTAAGGTCCTTCACAGTCCTATGATTTTCTTGTACTTTTTTACAATTTTTAGTGTTTAAAAACTGATATAGAGTGAGTGATAGTAAGCGCAAAATTGATTAAATACATATACAAAATGCAAAAATTTTAAGACTTTTTATTAGCTATATAAAATATTGTTATAGCCTTAAATATTCAATTAACAAGTAAGCCTTTATATGCAGACTACTTGGTGTATTTCAAATTTGTCTCACTTTTTCAAAGTACCATCTGCCATGTTTCCTTGGCCTATCCAGCCTATTGCCTCTGTAAGATGTCTATATCAAGATCTCTCTTGGGGCCGGCCCCATGGCATAGTGGTTAAGTTCTGCATGCTCCACTTTGGCAGCCCGGGTTCATGGGTTCGGATCCCAGGCGCGGACCTACACTACCCGTCAGCCATGCTGTGGCAGCAACCCATATAGAAAATAGAGGAAGACTGGCATAGATGTTAGCTCAGGGCCAATCTTCCTCAGGAAAAAAAAAAAAAGATCTCTCAACCACGGTACTATCTGTACTGAATTACCAAGGTAGCAGCCATGGTTAACAAAATAAAGGTAAAGAGTGTTCCTAAAGTTCTATAGCTCTCCAATATTTCCACTCTTTGAAATTTAAAATACAGCACACATATTAAGTCCTCATTTATTATCCCAGGTCATTAGAAGATGTAAATGGGAAACAAAAATTACTGTAATACCTTCTGCTACTGAATTATTACCAAAAGTCCTTTGAAAAAACTCATGATTATCCCTTTGAAAATACCATATAGCATGTGCCTATCAACTAGGCCAAAATAAACAATGCATATCAACTGGCAATTGGAAACCTACATGCCCTCATGGCAATAAGCAAACAATATTGTTCATAATACCAAACTGCATTTCCTCAAATTGCAATCATCTTGGATAAGGCTTTTAATCTTTATCTGCAACTCTAATATAAACATATGATTTTGTTTTTCCTTTAAACCAAGTTCTTTCTAACCTTGCCCTGCTAGTTAGTATTTTGTGCCACCACAAACAATTTTGTCTCTTGTTCAAGCACTAATTCATTTTATGAAATGTGAAAATGGAACATTTTTAAATGTCCAATAAATGACTTCATTTTTAATAATGTAGAATATGCATATAATGTAATATATTATAATATGGCATCAATAATGACAGTTACAATCTTTCTCAGAGTTACAAAATAAGATGTTTCAAGAAATTAGGGAAAAGAAAATTCGATCACCTAACAACCATATCAAGTCTATTTTTATAAAAAAAAACAAAATTTCTTGCTGGGCAGGATATGAATATCTATATAATTTCCCTAACAAGTGCATGCAGTACAGACATTATGTAGAAGGTCAAAGTTAGGACTGCATGTTTTAAATGCGACAAGCAAACTTGTTTTTCCATTATGAAAACTGAAGAGATTAATATACATTTTCATCTAAACAAAAGGTTGAGTCATTTTAGGTTGGCCATATCAGGTTTACTGCAGTTAGGGATGTATTTTCATGATCAAGAGATTTTCAAAATCACTTCCACAGTGCTTGAAAACCTAAGACTTGCTAGCAGACACAAGAGTCAAATGTAGCTTGAAAATTACTCTAGGGCAGGTGTTCTCTCCTAATTCTCATCCCTGAAGCGTCCGTGATCATGTCCTTCGATGGAGGGACCTCTGTCTCCACATTCCTAATTCCCTGCACTTTCGACTATATTAAGAGAACAGAAGAGCTCGAAATTCATTGTACCAGCCTGTTTTCAGAGTTTCCTTTTTTCTTTTAATCTTTTATTTCTGTCTCTCTAAATTAGTTACTTATTAAATAAGTATTATTGAATTTTCAACAAACACCTACTCAATATCTGTATGAGGGAAGGAGACATCAATAGCAGAGAAACTATCCTGTCCATCCCCAACCCACGGAGGCAAAAATGGAGTGGAAAGCCATTTTCCACCCATTCCTTCGGTGTGAGGTAGAACTACTTTAGTAGGTTGGTCCTGATTTCTGTGCCCTTTCAAGAAGAGATGAGACTTTATCAGATGCCTTTTGGAAAGCCAAACACTTAAGAGATTATTATCACAGTAGCCTACGTGGGCTGGCAAGGGTCAGAGAGAGAACAGTCTTTCATAAAAAAATTAGACCCATTCATAAAGGAATCTTTTCAGATGACATGCCTACCCAGACTAGGGAAACTAAAGAAAAAATAAACAAGTGGGACTTTATCAGATTAAAGAGCTTCTACAAGACAAAAGAAACCAGAATCAAGATGAACAGACAATCCACCAGCTGGGAGAGAATATTTGCAAAACATACATCTGACAAGGGGTTGATCTCCATAATATATAAAGAACTCACACAACTGAACAACAGAAAAACAAACAACCCGATCAAAAAATGGGCAGAGGAAATGAACAGACACTTCTCCAAAGAAGATATACAGATGGCCTATTAATAGGCACACAAAAAGATGTTCAACATCACTAATCATCAGGAAAATGCAAATCAAAACAACACTGAGATATCACCTCACGCTCGTTAGAATGGCTATAATCACCAAGACAAAAAACAACAAATGTTGGAGAGGATGTGGAGAAACAGGAACCCTCATACACAGCTGGCGGGAATGCAAACTGGTGCAGCCTCTATGGAAAACAGTATGGAGATTCCTCAAAGAATTAAAAATAGAGATGCCCTATGATCCAGCTATCCCAATACTGGGAATCTATCCAACGAACCTGAAATCAACAATCCAAAGAGGCTTATGCACCCCTGTGTTCATTGCAGCATTATTCACCATAGCCAAGAAGTGAAGCAACCTAAGTGTCCCTCGACTGACGACTGGATCAAGAAAATGTGGTACATATGTACAATGGAATACTACTCAGCCATAAAAAAGACAAAATCGTCCCATTTGCAACAATATGGATGGGCCTGGAGGGTATTATGCTAAGTGAAGTAAGCCAGAAGGAGAAAGACAAACACTGTATGATCTCACTCATATGTGGACTATAAACCAACACATGGACAGAGAAAACTGTATTGTGGTTACCAGGGGCAATGGGGGTGGGGGGTGGGCACAAGGGGTGAAGGGAGTCATATATATGGTGATGGACAAACAAAAATGTACAATCCAAAATTTCACAATGTTAAAAACTATTAAAACATCAATAAAAAAAATGAGAAAGAAAAAAAAAATCAGACCCATGCTGCAGATTTCATTCCATCCAGAGTGTTTTAAACAGCCTCCTCCATAGGACAAGACTCAGCATCATGAGCGGAGGGGAGATGGCGGGGGAGTAGGGGCAGGGGGTGGGGTTCACAGATTCCTATCACCTGCTGACGAGGCTGAAGTTAGGTTGGACTAAAAAGACCCTCAGAGCCTGGAAAAGAGCTCGTGACTTGACATGTACAGGCCCTGATTGAATCTGCCCTTTGCACCCCTAAATCTGGGTACATTTATTAAACACTCCAGTTCCTGCCCTTTATTAAAAAGCTGAGGGCACTAAAGCCTAGAGAAGTTCTGTGAAATCAGAAGAAAAAAGAAAACCAACTACACAAGTACAGAAAAGCAAGTGGTTTAAAGGCACTTCATGTGCAGATAACTGCAAGGTCAGTAAGAATCCACAATGTGGTTTTGCTCCCCAAAAAGTTAATGTAATTTTAGGTTGAATTAGTACAAGTATATATTCCACAAAATAAAATGTATATTCCACATAATAATCCCAATCTCCTTTCACTTTTCTGACCAAATCTAGAGTATTTTGATCCATTCTAGGCAACACAATTAGAGGGTCACTGATAAATGGGGTCTATCCAGAAGAAGATGGTGAAAGAATCTTGTACTATGTTGAATGAAGAACTTACAGGAAGGAGGGCATTTAGAAGGTTGAAAGAAAAGTAGAAAGAGGACAACTGCCTGAAGACTTTGAAAGACTTTAATATTAAAGAGGTCACAATATTTATTTTGTGCGTCTATTCTGTATGCCTCTAAAAAGCAGAAATAAGAAAAATGGGTAGAAGTTATAAGATGGCAGACTTGGCAGGTTCCAGTTTAATATGAGGAAGAACTTCTAAGAGAGCTGGCTGGAAAGGGAACTGGTTGTGTTGTGTATTAATGGAGGAAACCACAGGGAATGTTCAAGCTTCCCTGCAAGTGCAGGGATGGAGTTTGCATTCAGTCAGGGCTGAATTAGATGACCTCCAAGATTCCTTCCCTTTCTAAAATCTTATGATTCTGTAACTCAGAATGCCTATTAAGTCTTTCAACATCAGGAAGCACAAAAGCTGAAAAGCAAATTAAAAAAGAGCAGCCAGACAGTCAGAAGGTAGTAGGTATGCAGGAAAACACTGACCATCAGGCCACCTTGCAGTCTCCCCTTCATCACTTCACTCTTTCAGAGCATGAAGCACGGTGCTCTCGTTACTCTCCTTACCGACTCGGCACACCCATAGGGACCTGGACTTATTTCCAGATAGAAATATCTGTTATGCAGGACTAGCTTATTCATCTGGCTCAAATCTGAAACCAAAGATGATTCTTGACATGACTGCTGGCTAGATGGCCAGCTAAGTTTTGTTTCAGACAGAAGGCACACTTAAAGAGAACAGGAAAAACAGGTATTTTACCCCTTCTATTAATCATTTCCCTGGATAGGCAAAACTATTCTAGTGTACAAATGAGAAAAGAGACTTACAGGGGTCAAATATAGCTATCTTTTCCTATTACCTATGTTATTCTCTTTAACAAATCGATGTTAACAAACTTTTGAACTTCCACTTTGCAGCACTGCGCTACCCTATACATAGGAGGCATTTGGTAGACATTTGTAGAAGACTATAGTAAATATATATTCTCAAATGTGACACAAAACTTCTGTAACTGGTTCTGTAAACTTGGGGTCTGCACTGGACAACTCTGCATTCCACCACGGGTCACACGTGCTCCTTAACTTGGCTTCCGTCTCAAAGCTGCATTCATTTATGTTAAATCCTGAGTAGCAACCTAGGCGTGGACAATATGTTACTCAGAATACTGCAAGTATTCCCTGATCTCTGGGTCATTCCTATCAAAACAGGAGTGCGACCACACAGTGACCAAGGGGCTTATGCTCAGCAAGTTGATGATTTTTTTGCTTCCGATCTGAGCAAAGAAATTGTTTCTGAGCAGACTGGTATCTCTAGGGTGACGCTGTCCTAGACGCTAATAGAGTAAAATATTATCACGAATCAATTATCTTTGGGATAAAATTCTGCAAAAAAAAAAAAAAAGAAATACTATACACCCCAGAGTCTCTGCATCAAAATCAAAGCACTTATTTATGATTTAAAATTGTAAATAAAAGCTTTGTTATTTGCTTTTGTTTTTATTTAGCAGGAAGTTGTGGCCATTTCCTTAGGATTAGATAATGATATTATTTTAAAGCTTTTACTACCCAGAAAACAACATTCAAAAAAATACTAAAATTCCAAAAGAATAGTGTTAGGTTAGCATTTTGACTAATAGAAAAATCTCTGAATAAATTCTTATGCTTTTAAAGTAAAGCAAAACAGGGTAGAATAATGATTTAAAATTTTTTCCTTCATTGCTAAAAAGGGGTTAGTGGTCCCTAATAAGAGAGGCTTAACTTTGAAAAGCATTCATTTCCCCTCCTAAATTCTATCTTACAGAGATTATCTGTATCGAGCTTTCCTTGCCCATGTAAATGGACTTCCTAAATCAGTGCCTACGAAACGGGGGGGAAAAATCTCAAGATCCTAGAGCTTTTTAACTTGCCAAGAAAAGGTGAATGAACAGCAGAATTCTGTTCAGAGAGCATATATGATGTCATATTAATAGCTAAAGAAAACCATAGTTTATTGGTTTACTGGTCAGAGATAACTAAAACCTTGGATAACAAACTGACAACGTTTAAGAACAATTCTGTTCCCCATGTTACTCATTTTATGTGAACAAGTCTATGATCATTATGCAATCTTGGGAAAGGTTACCTTTACTGTGAAACAGGAACCACCACAGTGCGCCCCTCCTAGGCTGCTGGGAAGACTGTGCGGGAGAAAGCATATAAAGGACTTAGTCAATGCTCAATGGAGTCTAGTCAGCACAGGCCTTGATTTAACCAAGAAATAGTTCGGGCACAGAACTAGCTACTTTCTGTCACAATTACGCAGGTCTGACTGTAAGGCTTACTGGGGCTGGCTAACGGACTTGGCAGGTTGACTCCTGTTGGGGAAGGACAGCACTTGAAAAGAGGTTTTCAAAGATGTCCTATTCAAAGAAATGGGGTTTAACTTTTTTTTTTGGTGAGGAAGATTAGCCCTGAGCTAACATCTGTTGCCAATCTCCTTTTTTTTTTTCCTGCTGAGGAAGATTGGCCCTGGGCTAACATCCATGCCCATCTTTCTCTACTTTACATGGGATGCCGCCACAGCACGGCTTGAGAAGCAGTGCATCAGTCCACGCCCGGGATCCAAACCCGGGAAACCCAGGCCAACGAAGCAGAGCATGCGACCTTAACTGCTATGCCACCGGGCCAGCCCAGGGTTTAACTTTTGATGGATGTCAATTAGCTAATCTACTGGATAAGCAATAGCAGCTGGACTTCTGAGGAAGTGTGTGTCTAAGCCCTAGAGAGCCTTTCTGTTGAGAGCAGAACCCATGCGACTAAGGCTATGGGAACAAAATACGAGCCTGAGGGAGACAGGCCCAGCACGAGTGCTTGCCCTGGGTATGGGGCTCCAACCTGTGAACCTGTTCACTGGTTCTTTCATTCATTCAACAAACATTTCTTAAAGGCCGACCTGTGGCAGGTACTGTTCTAGGTGCTGGAGTAACCAGTGTACAAGGAAGACAGGGCCCCAGGACTCACAGAGCTTAAACTGCAGTAGGGAGAACAAGACAATAAACAAACAAACAAATCTAACAGGAGTAAGTGCCGTGCAGAAAATTAAAATAAGGTGGTATGACAGAGAGGGATGACACTGGACTGGGTGGTGCAGGAAGGAATCTCTGAAAGGCGACATTTAAGTGGGGCCCTAAATGACACAATAGGAGCCAGCTGTCCAAAGATGGGTCAGAGCATCCGAGGCAGAGGCACAGCTAGCTCAAACGCTCAAAGGGAGGAAAACGTGGGCATGCTTAAAGAAGCAAGGGAAGGCCAGTGCGGCTGGAGAGCACTGGGTGACACGGAGGCTGCTGGGAGGCAGCGGTCAGAGAGGAAGGCAGGAGGCAGGCCACACAGTGCTTGGTGTGGGGTTTATTTTAGATGCTCATGGAAAGCCCACAGAAGGGAAATGCATGATCAAATTTCTGTTTTTGAGACCAGTCTGGCTGCTCCTTGGAAAACGAATTGTAGGGGACAGGGAAGGAAAGATACTGGCTGGGTGGGGAGGACTGAAGCGCTCTTCAGGAAACGTATCCGTGGGCAAACGCCCTGCAGTGAGACCCAGGCTGGGCTGGCACACCAGATCCCAGGCTTACAGCAGTCAGAGCTAACCCCACTGATAACACTGCCTGTCTCAGTTATAACTCACTCAGGATCACGGTAGAGCTGAGCTGATTCCTCTAATACACTGCTTGTACTCCTCTTAGTTTAACAAACAATTTATGCAGCCAAAGAACCATCTACTTCTCTCATAATTAGCACAGGCCCGGCTGTCAAGTTCTCTGGGGTGGGCAAGCTGACTTGGCAATGGAGTTGGGTCCTTCTGCAAACAGATAGCAGTTGACAAAGTTTTCAAAGACGTCTGGTGGATCTGGGGAGGCAGGACTTCTTTAATTCTCTAAAGTGATGTCTACTCCTACATTTGCTTGTTTATATATGTGTGTGCTAGTCCACTTGGGCTGCTATAACAAATACCACAGACTGGGTATCTTAAACATCAGAAATTTATGTTCTCACAGTTCTGGAGGCGCGAAGTCTAAGAGCAAGGTTCCAGCTGATTCAGCTTCTGGAAGAGACTCTTCTCCCAGCTTGCAGACTGCCACTCTCTCTCTCACCATGTCCTCTCATGCCCCTTCCTCAGTGTGCCCACAGCAAGTGTCTCCTCCTTTTATAAGGACACCAATCCTACTGGATTAGGACCCCACTCTTATGACCTCACTTCACCTTTATTACCTCTTTACAGGCCCTATCTCCAAATATAGTCACATTGGAGGTTGGGGCTTCAACATATGAACTTTGTGGGGACACAGTTCAGTCCATAACAATGTGTTATTGTCATATCAATTCTTATTTGTGTGAGTACATGCAAATGTTAAATTTATTTGAAACATATATTTGTTACTATTATGTACCAAGAAGACACTGAGGATATGAAGAATAAGTCTGCGATCTTAAGGAGCTTAGAGTCTAGCAGGGGAGATAACTATAACGAAATGTGGAACACTATACTGGAGGTATATGTAAATGTAAAGAATTCTATGAGGGAAGAAACATCAGGGAACCCTAGGGAGAAGAGTTGACATTTATGTGAAATTTACAGAATGAGTGGGAATTCACCAGTGAGATAGAGAAGAAAATCCGGACCTACCCCAAAACCCAAACTCTGTGAAAAAGGTCTTCCTCTGACTATCCCAGCCTGAAGATATATCTCCTTTCACTGAGTTTCAAGAATAATTATTGTTTGCACAGTTCATTTGGCCATTGAAGAAGTAGCACTCTGAGATATGGTTTCTACTATTATCTTGAACTACTATTTAAATCTTTCGTTATCAACAATTTTTAATGAGTGCGTGCCTTGTTTTCTAACTAGAATGTAGGTTTCTTCAAGGTAAGGATCATATCTGATGAATCCTTCAACAGAGTAGGAGCTCAATAAATGCATATTGCTTTGATTTGATGAGACTGAAGGATGCAGAAGAGAGAGCTGAGATGTGAGAATTGGGAACTTTATAATCAGGTTTTGACTCCTGACTAACAAAGAGAATATTACTGGTTGATTTCTCTGGGTCTTACTTTTTTTGTCAAAAGACAGAGTTGCCTAGATATCTATGGTTCTTACAAGCTCTAAACCCCCAGGAACATACTAGGTTCACTCTCTCATTCAACAGCTTCATCTAATCAGGGGTAATCTTAAGGGTTCCAGTCTTCTACTTTTTGTAGCTCTTTTCCCTTCTTGTTCAGATTTTATGTAAGCAATTAAAAGGCCATAAAAATTCATTCAATATTATACATAACATAAAAGGGGAGAGGAGAGAGACAATTAAAAAAATCAATTATGAATTCTTAAAGTTTAAATTTAACCTTAAAATACAGTTAACAGCTATGTTAGCAACTAGTACAGCATAGCCAATCGTTCTACTTACAGGTAAACCATACGGAATACCACAACAGATAACACCGGCAAGCAGATGAAAGAATGCTCACCTTTGCTTTCTAGTGATTAGATTTAAACATACGGTTTAAACATTTCGCAATATAATATTTACGTTTAAATAAAAAATACTCCAAAAAATAAAAAAACACTCCAGGTATACACAAAGAGATTACCAAAATTTAAAACATGTAAATCATGCACCTTCTATTTTGTAACAAAACCTTATCCTAAATGAACAAGTGGGTTAAGAAGAAACAATTCAATTAAAAAGATATTACTTATAACAATTCTGAAATAGATGAGGTTAGTAATTATCAAAAAAAGAAATAGTTCCATTTGAAAAGTGGTTACAGTTCTAACTTCACAGTCACAAACGCTTTTGTTGGATCACATTAAATAAATCAGTTGTTAAAAACTAGTGACGGCAAAAGTAATTCTGATGCCCAAGTATGGCACAGGCTCCATGACCACAAAACGATGCCAGCTCTACCTTTTAAAAAGAGTTTGCCAAGATGAGTGTGCTATTAGCCAGGCTTGGCTGAAACAATCCACTGCCCACAAAGCTACTTTAATGTACTGTCTCTATTGAGAATCACAGCAATCCGACAATACATTACGATACTTTCCCATCACTGCAGCAATTCCCACCACAGGCAACACTTTGTCCCCAACAAAGAAGCCTCACATTCTACGTCTGCAAACACCCCAGTCCTGACGAGCACTGTGCGGCTGCCAAGAGGAACATCTGTGTGCTCCACAGCACACAAAACCGGCTCTTTTCTTTCTTCTTTCTTTCTTTTCCTTTCTGTTTTCTTCTTTTTTATTTCCTAGACAATCAACTGTGTGATTGCTTGGTAAGGAAATGGCCTTTCATTCCCTTCCTCTTTCCTTTTATTTATTTGTTTGTTTGTTTGTTTAACATGACAGTCAGACAACGACATCTGCCATCTACCATAACTTTAAGTCCAAATCCTGAAAACGCAGTAAGTTTATTTTCTGATTTCATATGAGCTCATTGCTAAAAGTACATTAATAAAAGGAAGCTATCCAATTCTGAGAATATTCTAGAATTTCATTTATATTTATAGAGTGATAATTCCAAAAAAAACCCACTAAAAAATGGTAATATACTCTTGAGAATAAAAAATTTGTAAATTATATGTTCCCTATAGAAAAATTACAATATAAGCTATTATTTCCATAAGACTATTACATTTTGGTGTTTTATACCAAGAAAGACTTTTCTGTTATGTTTACTTTCACCTCAAAATAATATTTGGGCTTACAGAAGTAAAAGAAATTAAGGCACACCAAGAGACAAATAGACAAAGAATGACTAGAAATTCACCAGATAAAAACGACATATTATAGGCCCACAACTTCTATCTGCTCCCTAAACAAAAGAAAAAAAATGCTCAATTTCATTAACGATCAAATAGATGCAAATTAAATCTAGACACTGTTATCAATATGGTTAATATTTTAAAATAGCGTACTCATGTTCGCAAAGGAATGGACTAGTTGGGATTTTAAATTGTACATACTACATTTCTAGAGAGCAATTTGGCAATATGAGTGTTTATACCAATTGGCCCAGCAATTTTACTTTTAGGATTTTATCCAAAACAAGTGAGAAGAGATAGGTATAAGGATGTTTACTATAGCTTTACTGAAAATAGAAACAATTTAGAAACAGCCAAATATCCAACTATAGAGGATTTGTTAAATGAATTATGATACATCTCTACAAGGAGTACTATACAACCAAGAAAAATACAGTTTAAGAGAAGATATAACAAACTGTTCACTGTACAGTTAATAAATGAAAATAGCAGGTTATAAAATATAATACATGACAGCAACCCACCTTCTAAAAAAATGTATGCTTGCTTAGAAAAAATAAAAATGTTAATAATAGTCTTATCTCATGGTGGTGTGATAATAAATTTCTCTGTTTTATAATAAAAATTCCCTTAGTTTTAGAATCAAAATAAAAGTCCCTGAATTATTGCCTCTTAGAATTGATAGCAAAATTTAATTTATTATCATTAAAGAAATAAAGGGTAATTCATTTCTTCTCAAAGATACATTAACATTTTCTTGGTTTGTCAAAAACTGTTTCATTCAAAATCATGTAAAATTTCACATGAAAGCTCTAGTGAGAGGCAAATAGGAAGAAGGAGTCAGGACATAATTTAAGGGACTGGGATGGAAAAATCTCAGATTTATCACTTTAAGTAGTAGTGGGCAATCACAAAATTATAGCTCAAAAAGGTTAATGAAGATAGAGCTGAGTGATGCTGATTTTCATAGCCTGGAAGACTAGTCCATGTGAAATGTATCTCCAATTTTTAGTAGGTTGAAACAACATAAACAACAAATAACTATAATTTGTGTAAGTGTGTGTGTGTAATTATTGGTGGAAATGAAATATATGGAAAATAATGAATTTTTTATTCTTTAAATCAAAGACAATACGGAGTGTGTTTTTTACGTTTCATAGTCTGACATTACCGTATTACACTACAAAACCAAATTAGTAAGGAAATCACTTTGCTGTTTTATTTTAAAAGGATGAAAGGTATTCTCTAATACTTTACACTTACTATGTGTACTCTCCTCTGGCATCTTGCGTAAGAGCCAGGAAGCTACAAGTAGATCGACGAGTTCTGAAGGCAAAGTGTGGGCTTGATCCCTCAAGTGGTATCACGCTTTTTCCACTTTGTAAACTAGTTTTAAATCACATAGCTTGTTTGTGATTCTGCTACAGTAACCTATTCATGTATTTCCTTTGAAAAAGTAAAACAAAATCAATTTAAATTAAATAAAAATAAAATTATCTGCTTAAAATGGCCAAAAAAAGTGTTTGCAAAGCAGCTGTTCAATAAATGAGAGAGACAGAGCTGTACTCTATTAAATGACACCAATTTACTCAATGGTATTTAAAAACCAGCAATGGAAAAGTGATCTGGATTTGTGATTTGTGATCTGGATTTCTCCTCACTGTACAAAAGCAGGGTTCATGTTATATTTTTAAAGTATTATCATTCTAGAACTAATTAATTCATCTGTTTTTTGCGCTCACTCGTATATGACCAAATCATGTTCATAAATAAAATTAAAGGCAGAATAGCAGACTAGATATGTGAAGACCCGTCAACAAATAATACAACTTTTAAAGGATGTACAGACTCCTTCTGATTTAATTACAGAATAAATGTACTGCGGGGGAATTTTGTCCATCAAGTGAAATGTGAATGCCACATTACCAGACACAGGTGGGGGGTACGCCACAGAAACACATATGCCATCGCTGAATAGTCAACTTTTTTTTTAATGGAGTTTTTTTAACTCCTACTATTTGCCATGCATTGTGCTTTGCACTTCATGTTATTTCATTCATTCTCACACAAACAACTTTAGAGGTAGATGTTACTCTCACCATTTTCCAACTGAAAAAACTTTCCCAAGTCGCACAGCTAGTAAATAGTAGAGCTGGGATTCAAACTCTGATCTCTGATTCCAGTCTGTGCTCTTTTCACTATTGTATTGGGTCAAGAGAAGTAAACTGATCAAACGCTGAAGTCACGGGACACCTCATGGTTGAAGTGTTAGCAGTGAATGCCCCCACAGCAAAATTACCTTACTTGCTGCCAATGTTCTCCCTTTCCTCAAAGTCCATTTGTTTATACAAGTTAGACCTAAACTGAGTGTTTGACATACAAAAATTTGTAGACAACTGGACAATAGTTTGCAAATCCGTCACAAGGTACGTTACACCGTCAAGTTATGACCTAAGTGATTTCTAGAGAAGGTGGACCATAAGTTCAATGATATAAATGGACTTTATGTTCATGGAACTCTGATTTGATCACACAAATGAAAAAGAGACAAATTAATCTTTATATACATTTACAAATATTCATTAATTTATTAATAAATTCATTTATTAATAAAGTGAAAACAAACAACATAAAATCTTCTACGAGTGGAGGATTCTTTGGATGTGCTGAGCGGGCTGTAGCGGGGGGCGGTCTGTGGTGACTACTGTCTCAACTTGTAGTTTGTATCGATAGGCACTAGCAATCAGTTTCAGATTTTTTTTTGTTGTTGGTGGTGAGGAAAATTGGCCCTGAGCTAACACCAGTTGCCAGTCTTCCTCTTTTTGCTGGAGGAAGATTCGCCTGAGCTAACATCTGTGCCTATCTTCCTCTATTTTGTTTGTGGGTCACCGCCACAGCACAGCTGATGAGTGGTATAGGTCTGCACCAAGGATCCCAACCCGCGAACCCAGGCTGCCAAAGCAGAGCGCGCCGAACGTAACCACTACGCCGGCCTCCAGAGATTCTTATTGAAAGATCAGGGCAGAGTTTCTCTACAAATTCCTTAAGACTGGATTCAGTTACCTCACCCAGCTTTCACTAATGATTTTCATCCTTCTCTTCAAAATGATTTTGCTCACACTGAAAAAAACATCTTTTGTGGTCACACCACCTTCCTACACATTTGAAAGCAGGACGACACTCCTTTGACAAAGTCGCTGCTTGCTGAGGGGCATACTGATTCCTTAAGTCTCATCATGATGAAATCATGCAATCAAACATTTTCTATGTCATCAACCAGCCCATTATTATTTTTTTTATCCTTTGCCTGCATGGCAGTTTTAAAGCAAAGCATACCTAGTCAGAGTTGCCTATAATACACATACTTCCTTACCTTTTTAAGGTAGTTGTGAATATAACTGCATTTAAAAATTTATTGCACAAGCAATAAATTATTATTTTTGTAACAAAAAAGAAATCAGCCTGGTCTCAGTCATCATTAAGAAAATCTGTTATTAAATATTCTGCTATGCAAGGTGCTTTGAAGGAGCGTACCTTTTAGTTTTCTGGTCTCTTTCCACAATGATATCATTATTCCTCCTGGCACCTTGGTATCTGCCTCAATTTTCTATATGGTTTTTATACGTAAACCACTTCTAATCTCCTCTCAGCTGGGAAACCAAATAATCTTATTAAGAAATATATGTTAATGAGGGTTGAGGAAACTCTTTATGGGGGCCAGAAGCTTGGCTTCTTAATTTTTAGTAAGCACTTGATGTGGTTTGGGATGTGCTGAAGGCTGATTCTCCCCCTGATATTCTGATTCTTTACATTTGGGGTGAGATTAACAGATTACATATTGAGCAGAAACGTCTGGTAAGAAGATATCAGGTTTTAATACAGAGGTTTTGTGGCCACTGTTTTCAGAACTCCACATTATTTTCAGGTTCTCTGCTCTGTTCTGGAGAGCTGTCATTATAGAAGTCTTATTCTAGATAAATGATTTTTAAAGTTTCTCTTATAAATTTTGCTTCTGACATCGGTCTTGCAGGATGGAGCGTATTCCACAAATTTGCAAAGAACAGCAGACAAGTGAGTAAGAAGCCCTGACTGCATTTCACGGCGAAAGAAACTACTGCAGAATCTTTCTTTTCTCACCATCCCCAAAGGTGGCGCGTAGCTTTCCCACAGTATCGGGTTGCTGGTCTAGGTACACACACAGCCTAGGTGATAATTCACCTAGATTTAAACTACTTTTCTCAAAGCCAACTTTTCCAAACAATGCATCATCTACATTTTAAATGGTAGGTGAAACTCTACCACCACTCTCAAAAAAAGGGACAAGGAGGTGTATTATACTAAACAAAAGAAATGGAGAAAAGTATTGACAGTACAAGCAATCTATAGTACCCTTGGGGTAGAAAGAATTGTTGAAAGAGTTTTCTCACACATGAAAAAGCAATGAAGCACACAACACTGATTATACTTCATTATTTTTTGGACCTTGGTATAGAAATACCTGAAAAGAAGCCATCATTTGTGAATATATATAACCCCTTTTTCCCTCTAATAGGGAAATCACTGATATAAACCTATGCTTAAAAATAAAATTAAAATTTTAAATCAGATTAGTGGGACACTAAAAAAACAAGTGTCTTTAGAAAAAATGAGACATATAATTTTTGGTAGTTACTTTATAAATTTAATCATTTGGAGAAATATAAGAAAATCCTCAAATATTCCAGCCCTTCTTCAATCCCCAATGTGGTAATATAACATCTTGATCCATGGCTCCCTCTGTTCTTCCAGACTGCCAACTGAAAGACGCTCCGCACAGCACCAAGACGTAACTATTATTCTCTACATCCTCTATTATTTTCTGTATATAACATTTTGTGTTTGCACAATCTTAAAGCCAGAGATCTTCAACATTCACTTCCCCACACTAAGCAATTTTTGATTAAGAAAGCCATCTGCACAACAAAACAAACTAAATATAGTATAAAAGTTACATTCTCCAGGCTCTCTGAGAAGCCATCTACTCAAACCTCCTGCCCCTAGTCCTGCTAAATCAACATGTGCCTATAATGAAACACCGCTCTTCCAAGATTTTACACTCAATATTTTTTAAGTCAAAGTAGCTAGAAGGAACTAATGAGCTGGAAATGAATTTGAGAAGTTTGGTTTTAATAGTTGAAGAGTTAAGTTCATTGCCAAAAGATAAGTCACTTGCAATGAAAGAGAAAACTGTTTCAACAATTTATTCAGATCTAAAGAGAAGGTACATATGTATATCTTGCATTGCATTATCTGGCACAAGAATTTATGATTTGAGTAGTATAAATTAGAGAGAAAGGGATTAAGGTGAAAAATGTTTTTCATGTTCATGGTTCATGCTCATGCTAATTACCTCGACCAGTTGCTATGGTAGAAGGTAAAGCATGGTATGCACATTTCTTATTTTAATGCGGTCAGATTGCAAGGAAATTTGTGGAAGAGGTTAAGTAAGCTAAACCAGAAAAAGCCCCTGGAGACCTGAGACTCAGCTCAGACCCTCTGGTGCACACAAAGTTTCTTATTGAGGTGACAAGATATCTGAGCACAGCGGACTCAAAATTGCAGGGTAAAAATGAGGACTTTTCTGACTTGCTTGAGGAGGTTCAAGGACTATATTTTATTCCCACAGGAAGTGGGTAAATAGATGGCCAGAGAGACTGCAGTGACTCTCCCTGGCGGAGCCAGGAAGTGATAAATAGGAAGAAGGGGGAAATTAAAGCCACAATTTCAAGAGATTCACAAATTGTTACTAGCATGAACAATGCTTTATAGCGATCTCAGGATGGCTGGGTTTCAAGACCTGACTCTGCTCACAGTGAAGCCATGACTTCTCTGGGATTGTGAAGATGAGTCTCAAAATCCCAGAATTATCCTCAAATTTCTGGCTAAATAGCCAATTCCAGGCAATGTTTGTATCCATCTGGTTCTGTAACACTAGTTTCTTTCATGAAATTTCTGTAAACAAAGCTGAGAGGACCAGTACTAGAAGCCTGGAGTCAGAGTTGTTACGGGGTCAATGTGAATTTACCCAACAGTTCTCAAGAATACCAGTGTTTTCATTGACTTCATCAAAACTCCTCTCTGGGCAACACTAGACCAGTATTTGAGCACTTTTATCATTTAAAGTTAATTAAACTGGTCTTGAGATTGCTTTTAAAATACTAAAAAATATTAATAAATATTTTTAAATTTTCTAACAAACTATAACTATAGCTAATATAAGAAAAAACCTCACATGCTGTCTACAGATAAAAGGAATTTTGAATATGTGGCCCACTTTTGAATAAAACAAAAAACCCACAGTTGTATGTCCCTGTCCTAAATCACTCAGGAAGGGGAAATTCTTAAAAAAAAAAAAAAAGCTAGCAGGAAACTCAAAACCACTTCAATATCCTTCCATTAATTTATCTAAATTTTTAGGAGGAATCAATAGCCCTATGTCATTCGAAGTGGCCAAGATCTAAGATTAAAGACTCCCTCGCCCTGCCAACTGTCTTTTTCATACTTCGGTTAAATTTGGTTGGTAATACCAAGTGCTATTTCCCCAGCTGTGCAGTCAGGCTAGCAGCTGCCTTAGCAAACCATGCCAACGCCACCCCAATACATAGAGACAGCTGTGTGCCTGTCCTTACAGACGAAAGAAGAGCGCTGAAGGCCTAGAAAAATCTCTAGCACTGGCAATGGCTGTGAAGGCAGCTGCTGGCCTGTCATACTGCTGCAGACTGTGCTATGTGACAAGAGCTACAAGAGACGAAGAAACAATGAATACAACTAACTTTTACCAATGACACATTATATTTCCAAATTGTTTTCTTTATGGGATATTACACTGTTTTTGATACTTTTCATTTTAGATTCCTTAGCATTCTATGCAGAGAAGCAAAACCTCACTATTATATAAACAGTTCTGATTTCTACTTCAATTTTAATCAACTAAGCAATATAGAATCTTAAAAATTTGTGTCAACAAATTTCAGAGTTACAAACAGCAATTGATTTTTCTAACATTAGCATTGTTATAAAGCTTCAAAATATTATATTTTGAAACATATATGAGAATCATACCAGGATACAACTAAATTTGAGGTTGACAACAATTTGTTGGTACTAACATTTGCAAGAGAGTGTTTCTGTTTCATTAAAATGGCCCTCTTTATCTACATTCAATATGGATTTAAAGTCTAAATTGAGTTTATAAGCAGAACTGGTATTTACATTTCTCTTTTAGGAAACGTTTTTACTTTAATTAAAAAATATTGAGTACACTTGATGATCATCATGTCTGCAATTTACTTTGAAATATTTAAAATATACAATTCAGGGGGTGGTCGACTGTAGTCATAATAAAAATCCATATTCTAGAAGTGGCTACCATGAGTGCCTCTATTATCAGTATTTCAGTGGACAACTGACTTTTGCTAATCAGCATACTGCACGTCAGAAAAGGTCTCATTGGTGACAATAATGGGCTACAACTAGCATGATTAATATTAAAAATGGGGTCCCATCTGTGAAATAAAAAAACATTTAAGAAATACAAGTTGGCTAAATAGTATTTTGACGCCTTGACCCAACCGTTCATGAATAGAGCCTTGGATCTGAGGCATGGATGCTTTTCCCTTATGGATGATGCTCTCCTTTACATTAGACACTCCTCCAACCAGCCTGAAATGTGGAGGATTCGGTCTGCCTGTTGCTGGTATGAAGGAGGCAAAATTCTCCCTTCAGTGATCCCTTTTCTGCCAGGTGCTGATCGGAGCCTGTCTGAGGACTGAGATGGGGTTTCCTCACATTCCAAGAACTGCCTTGTGCCTGCTTGTTAATGTTTAGTTCATATGTCTCTCTATGTGTGTGTCTTTATGTGCAGCAGAATTGGGTCTGAAATTTGCTTTCATTATAACTTCTGACAATGACATTGTAAGAAGTAGCTAGTCCTTATCTACTTCAAATTTTTATGGAGGTTACCGTTATCTACCAAAAGGAACCTAAGAACAAGGCATGATCACACTGGCTAGGTCAATGCAGAACAGTAGTAAGATAGGTACACTTAAGAATAATCCTATTTAAAGCTATAATCTTGTCAAATACAAAATTTCAAATCAACCTATGACTATTACTACCAAGGGGAATTTATTAGTAATATAGTTAGATTGATCTGCATAGGAACATACGACTTTACACCAAAACATATTACACATAATAAGTTTCAACGAAGCCAGTATGTAATTTTGGAAAGTCCTAGCATCCTGGTCACATCGAGGGCCATTCAGAGATCTGTTATAATCTGTTAGAGAAAACTATACATACATAACTATACAGAGAGAACAACTAAAGGGATGTTGGCAAGAAGCCTAACCACAAGGCAGTATATTTATAAATACAAATTTAATTTTCTGAAATCCCTAGGCAAGAGAACTAAGAAGAATAAACAGCCCTGAAAAAATCTAAGTATATATAGGGAACTTGGTATGTGATAGAGAAAACATTTTAAATTTGTGAGAAAAAAGGATGGGCTATTCAATTGTTTTGGGGAAAACTGGCTTTACATCTGGAAAAAAGAAATTAGATCCCCATATCAAACTATACATAAAAATAATCTATACAGAGCCAGTCGTGATGGCCTAGTAGTTAAAGTTCAGCGTGCTCCGCTCCAGCGGCCTGGCTTCAGTTCCTGGGCGCAGAACCACACAACTCGTCTGTCAGTAGCCATGCTGTGGCAGCGGTTCACATAGAAGAACTAGAAGTACTTACAACTAGAATATACAACTATGTACCAGGGCTTTGGGGAGAAAAAAAAGAGAGAGAGAGGAAGATTGGCAACAGATGTTAGCTCAGGGTGAATCTTTCCCACCAAAAAAAAATGAATAAATAATAATCTATACAATGAACACAGGGTTTCCTTCTGGGCTGATGAAAATGTTCTGGAACTAGACAGTGGTGATGGTTACATAACATTGTGAATGTACTAAATGCCACTAAATTGTATACTTTAAGACAGTTAAAATGGTCAATTTTATGTCATATATATTTTATCACAATAAAAAAAATAATTTGCAGGGGCTGGCCCAGTGGCGCAAGTGGTTAAGTGCGCGTGCTCCACTGCGGCGGCCCGGGGTTCGCCGGTTCGGATCCCGGGCACGCGCCGACACACCGCTTGTCAAGCCATGCTGTGGTGGCATCCCATATAAAGTAGAGAAAGATGAGCACGGATGTTAGCCCAGCGCCAGTCTTCCTCAGCAAAAAGAGGAGGATTGGCAGATGTTAGCTCAGGGCTGATCTTCCTCACCAAAAAAAATACTAATAATAATTTGCAGATACTTTACAGAAACTAAGTGTGAAAAATCAAGCTTTGAATATATTATACAAAAATAGGAGAAATATCTTTTTGACCTCAGGGTAGGAAAGGCTCTTCCAGATAAGGCACACAGAGTACTATTATTCTAGCTGTATAACAAAATTATCCTAAAACTCAGTGGCTTCAAACAACAAAAGTCATTTATTTTGCTCAAGAATCTGAAATTTGGGCAGGGCTCAGCAGGGACAGCTCAGCTCTGCTCCACCCCATGTCTGCTGGGTTGGCCTGACTGGGACTGGAGGATCCATTTCCAAGACGGCTCACTCACACAGCAGCACTGGCTGCTGGTTGCTGTCCACATGTACTTTTCTGCAGGGCCTGGGGTTCTTCGCAGGATGCTGGTTGTATCCCAAAAACATCTCAAGAGACAGGAAGTGGAAGCTGTCAGTTTCTTAAAGCCCCCCCCAAATCTGGCACAATGTCACCTCTGTTATATTCTATCATTCAAGGAATCATACAATCCAGATTCGAGGGGAGATAGAGACCTGCTTGATGGGAGGAATGTCAAAGGATTTGGGGGCCGTGTTTTAAGACTACGATAGCAACTCACAAAGGAAAACATGGGCACAGCTGACTATATCAAAATTTAAAACCCCTGCACGATGAAAGTTATCACGAAAAAGGTAAAACATGACATAGTTTGAAAAGAGGTGATTTGTAACACACGTAAGAAAGAATTAATATCCAGAATACATAAAGAATTATAAATCAGTAAGAAAAAGATAAACAATCAAATAGAAAAATGGATGAAGAATATGATCAGTCAATTCACGGAAGAGGAAATGGAACTGGCCAAGACATATGAAAAAGATGTTCAATGTCACTCTATAGTGATTAGCACAAAGCAAATCAAAATATCTCATCTACTAGACTGTCAAAATAAAGTCTAAAAAAATCCACAAAGTTTGATGAATATGTGAGAAAAGGGGAATTGCCATAAACGTTGAGTGTAAAATGGAATAACGTTAGAGAGCAATTTGGCGGTATCTAATAAAACAGAAAATGTATACATAGTCTTCAATCTAACAATTAAGCTTCCAGACAATATAGGGAAACAAATGCATCTGTCCCTGGAGACATCTACAAAAATGCTAATGCTCATAATGTTCACAATAATTAAAAACTAGAAACCACCTACAGGTTCATCAATACAGAAAAGTATAAACAATAATTGGGGTATATTTATAGAGCAAAATCTATATAGCAGTTAAAATGAATGAACTAGATCTCAATGTAGATTCTTGGATAGCTTTCAAAAATACAACACTTGAGTCAAAATGTTACAAAACGATATGAAGTAAAACATTGAAAAATAACACTTTAAATTAGGTCTTAAATTAAAAACACAGAGCAATATATTATATTCTTTATGGCTATGTATACATATAGTAAAAACAGAAAAACTTGAAGTATATGCTACATATTCAAGACGGTAGTTGCTTCTGGAGAGAAAGGTAAATGGTATGAGGGAGCTGAATGAAGTAAATATACCAGCAAAAACTGGCTGTTCACTAAAGATTGGTGCGCCCTCTTCATAGTTGTTGCTGGGAGGCCAAGGATTATATTTCCCAGCACTGTGGTCATGTGACTTTTCTCTCCAATGGAATATAGCAGAAATGAGGCCAGTCACATGAAGACCAAGAAACTCAGGCCGTGCAAGTGCCTGCCACAGTCTCTCTTTCCTTTTCCGTCACCTCCATACACATGAGCACTGCGACCTTGGAAACCACGTGCTGAAGATGGTGGAGCCATAAAATGGAAGGAGTCTGGGTCTTATATCACCACACGGAATGCCAACCACCAACCAAGAACATTCCCATGGCAATGTTATATGACTGGGAAACAGTGGTAAGCCATTAGCATTCCGGGATTTGTTTCAGCCAGCTTCACCCAACTATACAAAAGGAGGTTTCCATTTTTTTTAAGCTATTGATTTCTGTTTCTTTGATTAAAAAGAAGCCTGAAGTAAAACAACTACCACCACCAAAATGTCAACGTTTGTTAATTCTAGGTGGTGGACATTCAGGTAGCTGTTATACTATTTCTTGTGGTTTTTAGAGTTAAAAAGAGGTTTTATTAAGAAAGATTTAACAAAGTTGGCCATTCTTCTAATATTTTACAGGAATGCTATATTGTTACTGTAGTGTACCTTTCCATTGTGGCATGCTCCTAAAAGTTATGTTCTCCCCTACCGTGGCTACCCCAGTTTTCTCTAGATTATAAATATTGCTTTCATGTCAAGGATTCAACTCAATGCACATGTGCAGCTCCAGAGCTTTCTTCCTTTACTTCCAGGCTTGTCTGAATAAATGAAAAACCTCACTAATTGTTAAAATAATAAGTGACTTCAAAATATTCAAAACTATATAGGAAGAAACTGTATGGTCTAAACAGGTATGAGAGAATAAAAGAAAAAACAAGTCCATACAAGTAACCCTGTGCAAAGTAGAAGAAAAACAGCTAACACTTACTGAACACTTACTGAACACTTGGCACTTAATATGTGCCAAGTACTATCTTAAGTCAATATTCTTAATATTAACTCATTAAGTCCTTAAAACAATCCTATAAGGTACATACTGTAAAGTCTCATTTTACATATGAGTGAAAGTGAAAGAGACCGGTGAGAAATATTCCTAAAACTACTAAACCCAATTTGTGTTAAGGACCAATCCAAAAAGGTATAACACAATTTCAAGACCAAATTTTGCTTATCCAAGGTTCTTAAGATGGAAATCTAAAAACCCTCCTTGATCCCAATGCTCCATTTCAAACACCAATTCCATTGCTTACTACTTTCTAAATATTTCATGACCCTATTCTTTCTTTTACATCCCCAATGCTACTGCCCAAAGTTCGATCATCAAAATGTCACACCTTGACGAAGGCAATAATCTGTTACCTCTCTTCTAAGCTCATCTCACCCTTCCCTCCACCTGAAAATTTTCAAGTCTATGTGCTACCTGAGTAATCTGCATAAAATGCATACTCAGTGGGATGAAATCATACTACATTCCCTTACTTAGGTTTGTTTTGAGGATTAAATCTACTTAAAGCACGTAGCAGAGTGCTTGGCACATTGTAAAAACTCAAGAAATGTTCGTAATGCCTTTGAAAAGCAAGATTTGTTTACCCCATTTTACAGAGGAGCTAAGCAGTCTCAGGGAAGTTAAATAATTTAACCAAAATAACTTGGTAAATGGCAGAACCACGTTTGAACCCAGGTTTCTCTGGCTGCTCTGTTCAGCAGATCCTACTTGGAAAACAAACCCTGAGAATATCATCCTATTTCCAATGGTCATCTCTGAGCAGTAGGATTAATTTTCTTTTTTTCTGCTCTTATATAAATTCTAAATTTTTTAGTTACTCTTACAGTAAAGAAAAAATTATATCAGCAAGTCACCAATGATAGATCTATAAAACGATTACTTTCCAATGAAAATGACAAGCTTTTTTAAAAAAGTCATCATGTCAATTTAAGATTTTAAACAAGCTGCTTAAGTAAACAGAGAAAAACAAATAACTTGACCCTCTTGTACTTTAATAACAAGAAGTGAGACTGTAGCCAATGTATTTAGAAAACAGAAAGAAATAAAAAGCATAAAAATTGGAAAGGGGGGTACGTTTTTCATTGTTCAATGATGATGGTTGTGTCCTTGGAAAACCCAAAATAATCAAAGTAATAAGTATTACAAACTATAAATTTAGTAAGGTGACCGGATACAAAATTAACACACAAAAATCAAGCAGTCTTCATATATGGAAACAAAAATTAGTATGAAGACAATAAAAGAAAAAACACCGCTGGCAATAACGACAACAACAAAAAGATAAAGTACCTGGGAATAAACACAAAATATGTGCAAGATATCCATGAAAACCAACTAACAAACCCTTTAAAACCCTGATCTGTATGTTTCTCCTTCTGCCAATATCATACTGTGTTAATGACTGTAACTTTATATAAATACCGAAATCAGATAAGAAGCAACACTGTTTTGGCTATTTTTGGTCTTTAGCCTTTTCATATAAATTTTAAAATCAACTCATCAATTTCTTCAAAAAAGTCTGCTAGAATTTTGATTGAGACTGCATTGAGTCTATGGATCAATTTGGAGAAAACTGACATCTTAACAACATTGACTTCTCTATTTATTTAGCTCTTTAATTTCCTGTTGTGATGTTTTATAATTTTCAGTATAGACGTCTTGCACAGCTGTTGTTAAATTTATTCCCAAGTATTTTTTATGCTATTGTAGAGTTTTTTAAATTTCACTTTCCAATTGTTTATTCTTAAATAATTAATACATTGATTTTTGTATATTGATCTTGTATCCTGCAACTTTGTTGAGTTTACTTTCAGTACTAGTAGCTTTTTTGCAGACTCCTTTGGTTTTTCTACATACATGACCACGACGTTTGCAAATAAAGATGGTTTCACTTCCTCCTTTCCAACCTGTAGGTCTTTTATTTCTTCTTCTTGCCTTCCTACTCTGGCTAGGACCTCCAGTATAACACTGAATAGAAGTGGTAAAAGTGAACATCAAATATCCTTGTCTTATTTCTAATTTTAGAAAATGTTGAGCCTTTCATCAAGTTTGATGTTAGTTGTAGGTTTTTTATGGATACCTCTATAGGTTGAAGAAGTTCCCTTCTATTTCGAGCTTGCTGAAATGTTTGTTATGAATGTGTGTTGAATTTAGTCAAATGCTTTGCCTGTATCTGATCATATGGGTTTTCTCCTTTATTCTATTAATATGAAAAATTAGGGGCCGGCCCTGTGGCTTAGTGGTTAAGTGCACGCACTCCGCTACTGGTGACCTGGGTTCGGATCCCGGGCGCGCACCGACGCACTGCTTGTCCAGCCATGCTGAGGTGGCGTCCCACATACAGCAACTAGAAGGATGTGCAACTATGACATACAACTATCTACTGGGGCTTTGGGGAGAAAAAGGGAATAAAAAAAAAAGAAAAAGGAGGAGGATTGACAATAGATGTTAGCTCAGGGCCGGTCTTCCTCAGCAAAAAGAGGAGGATTGGCATGCACGTTAGCTCAGGGCTGATCTTCCTCACCAAAAGAAAAAAAAAAAAGAAAGAAAAATTAGGGGCTGGCTCCCTGGCGTAGCGGTTAAGTGCGCACGCTCCGCTGCTGGCGGCCCAGGTTCGGATCCCAGGCACACACCGAGGCACCGCTTGTCAGGCCATGCTGTGGGGGCGTCCTATATAAAGTGGAGGAAGATAGGCACAGATGTTAGCTCAGGGCCACTCTTCCTCAGGAAAAAGAGAAAGATTGGCATAGATGTTAGCTCAGGGCTGATCTTCCTCACAAAAAAAAAAAAAGAAAGAAAGAAAAATTACACATTGATATTTTCAGATGTTAAACCAACTTACATTCCCAAGATAAACTCACTTGGGTCATGATGTATTACCCCTTTTTACAAATTTCTTTTTGGATTGCTACCATTTTGTTAAGGATTTTTGCATCCAAGTTCATGGGTGATATTGGTGTGTAGTTCTCTTTTTCTTCTAACACTTTTGTCTAGGTTTGGTACCTGATATTTAGTCTCTGTTATCATTATGACTTGGTAGAGTGGGAAATCACGTAGGATGGGACGTGTTTGCTTATGTTTGACAATTATTAGTGGAGTAAAAATAATTACATCAATGCCTCAGTATAAAGTGGTGGTTTGGCTGAACCCTGAAAGCAAAAACAGGGCCCTGGATTTTAATACTTAATGGGACTGATCCTGTCACCATGATTATATTTCATTAAATACTACCTTGAATTCTACCTTCCTAGGTATCTCTTTTGATCAGATAGTATATAGTATAATTAATATGTATATTACAGTTCTTGGTATAATATACCTACATGAAGGTTAGTTTATAATAATTGTTGCTCTCCTCACATGACACAAAAATCACTTTTTAAGACTTCACTTTGTTGAAGGGAAAATGATTTGTCAATAAACACCAAGTATCTGGGATGGGAAGAAGGCTGGCTTAATGAAATCACCAACTAAAAATAAAATACTGGATGTGATTATAAAATTTGACTACTGTTTCCATATTTCATCTTCTATATCTAATTCCTCCACCCACAGGGTACAACTAAAAAGGTTTTCATACTTACTTTCAAACAGTACTCTTATATTATCAATAAAACACTTGCTTACCTAATTGTTTTGTTGGCAATCTGGATTTTTAAGTCGTTTGGATTAAACAGTAACAAAGCCCTTGGTCTTCAACGTACTCTCCAGCAGCCTTTCTCAACTGGGTTCAGCCCGAGAATTAAGCCCTACAGAGAATGATTTGAATGACTTTTCTCAATTCTCCCAAGGACGATAAGAAGTTAATTCCTTATATACAATGCCTTAGGACATGAGGGCATAATTCTCTAGCAAAAACCTTGTTGAAAAATGTTACACGACAATTCTTTCAAAATAGTGTAGGTAATGGTGGCAGCAAGATTTATCTGTAAACTCTAATATATATAACACAATTATGAAATGTCTCAGATATATGATTGAAGATAAAAATAATTCCACAAAAATCTAAAAGTATCTTTACTAATATAGTTATCTTAGTGAATAAATATTTTTTGCTGTCTGAAGTAAAATTTTGAATTTAGGGGCTTTTCTCTCTATCAGACTAGCTGACCTCTCAGACATTATTCAGGACGAGCGTTAACCAATGTTAAATGAATAAATCTCTGCTGCTAATCATCCTGGAGTTTCCAATGTGAATCAGAGCACATGCCCTTGTGAGTTGCACTTTGGGAATCATATTTCAGACCATGTATTCTCTCTGGTCACAGCATCTACAGTAGACATTGCTGATTCCCAACCAAACACCCACTCTTCTCTCCCACCTCCATTTCCTCCTTCCTGACAAAGCCCCGTTTTGTTTGGGTAGCCACCCTGATATTTTTCAGGAGAGGCTGGCTGCAGTCCCCTCCCGGGAGATCTCAGGGCTAGTTTCAGGGCATGTGACAGTGCAGTCGCTCAGGGCCTCGTGCACAGATGGGCCCTGAGCTTGGGGTTTAATGCTCTGTGGTCGCTGACTTGCAACTCTTAATAAATTGAACTTTGCATTTGTGTTTTGTAAGTGAAGTATGGACAGTGGTGCACGCACTCAGAGCTTGGAGCCTCCTCGGCGCACGTGTGGCCTCCCTCCTCAGGACAGGTTCTCAGCCACCATCCTCCATTCCATGATCAGTGGGGGAAAGCCCACATTCCACTGTCACCCTCTGCTCATAGAGGGGGCCCGGGCACAGGCAAAGGTCGGGCACGCTCTCTGAGGAATCTCAGTGTGAGGGGAGGAGGGGGCCATTCCTGCCCCAAGCTGACGGTGCTATGGCACGTTCTGTGGGTGAATTGGTGCGAGTCTCTCACTCATCCACAATCCAGGTACCTCTCTGCATCTGCACACAGGCAGCAGTCCCTCCAGGTTGCCCTCCACTGTGGGTTGGCATAGCAGGCCCATGGGAAGGGAATATTAATTTCCCTGCCCCTGGCTTGGGCACCACATTTTCATTTTGGACTGAACCCTGCAAATTTTGCAGCCAGCCAGAGCAAATCTTGACAAGTCTGAATCAGTAATGGTACTCCCTCCCCCTGTTAACGACTGCTTTATATCCTGGGATGTGATAAAATTCTGGCCAATAATATATGGAGGAATATCTACAGGGGAACCCAGGGAGTCTTCCCACCCTTAAAAGAGACACAAGGAAGAGACGCCCCCTTTTCTGCATCTGTAAATTGTCACTTCTAGATGTGATACCTGGTATTGCTACCACTGTCTTGCAACCATAAAGGGATGAAGGCTGAGTACAAACCTATATGGGGAAGAGGGCCAGTCCAGACTAGAGGATTACAAAGAGGATCCAGCGCTCTCATCACAACTGAATTATAACTGCCCTACCTCTGGATTCCTTGTTAGGTTTGTTAATAAATTTCCTTATTGTTTAAGACAGTTAAGATTGGGTTTTCTGTTAATTGCAGCTGAAAGCATTCTAAATGCTGAAAGCATCTTGACATGTGATACTGCACTTTTGACAGTAATACAGATCTCACAGAATCTATTTTATCAACTGTGGAAAATAACTGCCCATTCCTTCAAGATTTTCCCAACCCTCCATTCCCCAAGTGAATTTTAAGTATTACAAAGCTCATATTTTAAATCAAATCATTCAAAAACACCCTCTTTCAAAACTTGTTGGAGGGGCCGGCCCGGTGGCGCAAGCGGTTAAGTGCGCGCGCTCCGCTGCGGCGGCCCGGGGTTCGCTGGTTCGGATCCCGGGCGCGCACCGACGCACTGCTTGGTAAGCCATGCTGTGGCGGCGTCCCATATAAAGTGGAGGAAGATAGGCACCGATGTTAGCCCAGGGCCGTCTTCCTCAGCAAAAAAAAAAAAGAGGAGGATTGGCGGATGTTAGCTCAGGGCTGATCTCCTCATAAAAAAAAAAAAAAAAAAAAAAAAAACTTGTTGGAATATTTTCAGTGGTTTCCATGATCATATAGATAGAAACAATTTTATTCATATAGATTGAGATGTATTATCATGATAGACTTCACATGGAATATTAGAAAAAGAACTAAGTTTCTAGTAGGCCTACTTTCTTTCTCTTCCTACCCCAGCCTTCCAAAATCAAGCTCATCATCAATATAAGATGCATACCATCTAAACGGAGAATAGGAACAAACGTATTTCCACTAGGAAAGAAATGTCACCATACTGTATTTGGCAAGAGAATGACATTAAATAGTTTTCGTGTAGAGGTAGAAACGTTCTTCCTATGGAGCATTCTGGTGGCAAGATCCAAATGGGCTGGAAGCTCATCCCCACATTGCAAAATAACTGTCACAGAAAGCGCGCCAGCAGATGCAGCCCTGTTCTCACTAGTCGAGCTCTTCCCACCCCTTCGTATCAGGGGCCTCTACACTCTCAACAGACCTCCTTACTCCCCAGGCGTGGTTTCTCTGTTACAGGGAACCAGTTATTCAACACGATGACTGGGACTCTCTTAAGAGCTGCCTAGTTCTGCAAAGCAAATGATCTATTCCTGGATAATAATAAAGAGAAGACCAGACAGTAACATTTACAGTTAGATAAGTTTGATAAATTTGTGTTAGGTAAAGCATCCAAGAGCAGGCTAGGGACAAAAATTGCATCCAATTTGGGGAAAAATCATAATATCTTGCAAAAAAAAAAAAAAAAAACCTTAAAACACATGATTTCAGCTTTCTTAGAGATAACTTTTGGTAGTGAGACAATTAATTAAACATTCTTCAGAAGCCATGGAGCTGAAGTCAGTGCACTGACTAACAGAGCAGCTGTCAGTGCAAAGCGGGTTCCTGTCCTAATCCTGCTCTGACCTCGGACTCGAGCCTGAGAACCTGTCAGAAAGGTGCTCTCACAGTGGAAGACATCGAGCAGCAGCTGCTCGTGCTCAGCGGGCTGCAGCCGTTTCCTCTAGCTTTTAAAAAATACAATGCCACTCTGGTTGCACACTGAAGGACACAAGGGGCGTGCACAGTTCTCCTCGCTGCTGCAGACGACAGCAAGTTCTCAATTCCATTAGCACACTGCTGTCAAGGGCAGCCTCTCTTCAGGATCTGGAGCTGCATCAGTTGTACGGATGCATACGGTTCAGAATACAGTTAGGAGTAATATGACTATCCTTTTTCCAGAAAGTTAAAAATTAATAGTCATTGATCTCATTTATACAAACTGAAACAAAAATGACTTAAAAAATTTCTTTTAGGACAATTGTGGAGAGAAATAAATGAAATATAAAAGAAAGGTTGAGGGAGAAAAGGCAAATCATATATAGAGAGAGAGCTAGATAGACTGCTAGATATGGACATAAAGACAGAGATAGAGATCATCAACTTAGGGAAGCATGATAGAGACACGCTAACATTGCCTCTTAATTCTGTGACGGTCACTGGTGTAACAGCACTATACCGGGTGAGATTTCCCCAGTCGCAACATTTCTAATGGTCTCTCGCTGATCCTTCCCTTTTATATTTGGGGGACGGAGATGGGAAAGCCATGGTGAAGAATAACGGGACTAGTGTGCTCGTGAATTCCCCTAGAATGCCTGACCAGAGTGACTGCTCCACAGGCCTCCTTCCTGGGTTTCACTGCTGTCTCCCCAGGAGTGGCACTTCTCTTATCTTACAGGCAGCACTGCTTTATAAACACCTCTCTGTGGCTTTGCTTCCTCTTCTACACTGACTGATGCTACATACGGTGTGACGGTTAGTTTTGTGTGTCAATCTGGCCAGGCTGTAGTACCCAGTTATTTAATCAAACACTAATCTAGGTGTTGCTGTGAAAGTACTTTGCAGGTTGGATTAACACCTGCAATCTGTAATTACCCTCAGTAATGTGAGTGGGCCTCATCTAATCAGCTGAAGATCGTTAAGAGTAACAACTGAGAATTCCTGGAGAAGAAGAAACTCTGCCTCAAGACTGTAGCATCAAGCCCTGCCCGAGTTTTCAGCCTGCGGCCTGCTCTACATATTTCAGACTTGCCAGGCCCCACAACTGTGTGGGCCAGTTCCTTGAAATAAATCAGCTATATCCATATCTCCTATCCATATCCCCTATGGGTTCTGTTTCTCTGGAGAACCCTGACTGATACAGATGGTAACACCAACTTTTTTATCTTGTAAATGGAAACTCTAAATCTTCCCATCCATGCTGGCTATCCTGTCAGGGCTGGGATACTGATTCCAGGGACACTAAGGGGCTCAGGAGCACGCAGACTCCCTGGTTTCATGGAGACTACGTTCACTACCCTAAACTTGGATCGGTTTTTGAACCGTTCACGTCTGATTGGCAGCTTTCCTTACTGTCCCACCTCAGCTGGAGATCGGCAGACAAGAAGGGCCTCTCTCTTTGGCTCCATATACTTTGCTACATTTGATTCTAATTAAAGTTATATATATATATATTTATTTATTTATTTTAACTTTACATACGAAATATATAGTTTTATACCTTTTTATACTTTAACTTTTTAAAATATATATACACACAGACACGTGTGTGTACTTTTCTTTCTTGAAAATACAATAGGAAGATACATATAGCAAAACCTTGATAATATTAAAGCCATGGAGGATGGGGCCCTCTGGTTAACTCCATTTCCTGGGTTGCTGGAAATTTGTCTCCTTTCTTTGTTGAGCATATTTAAAAATAGAAGAGGGGGAAAAAAGCAAATAGTAAGATGTTGATTTAAACAGAAACATCTCAGTAATTACGTGAAATGTAAAAGGTCTAAATACTCCAACCAAAAATCAAAGACTGGCAGACTGGATAGATAAAGCGCAGAAAGTGCTGCTTACAACAGTCACACTTTAAATAAATATAAGACACAGAGGGGGCCAGCCCAGTGGCATAGTGGGTAAGTCTCGAGCTCCACTTCAGCAGCCCGGGGTTCCCAGATTTGGATCCTGGGCACGGACCTATGCACCGTTCATCAAGCCATGTTTTGGCAGCGCCCTACATATAAAGTAGAGGAAGATGTGCAAAGATGTGAGCTCAGGGCCAATCCTCTTCACACAAGCACATGCGCGCACACACACACATAGACACAGAAATGTTGAAAGTAAAAGGATGAGAAAAGACATACTATATGAAAATTGACTAAAATAAAGCTAGTGTAGCCAAGAAACAAAGTAGACTTCAAGGCATGAAGCATTAGTAGAGATAAAAAGAAATACTTCATAATGAAAAATGGATTAATTCCACCAGGAAGATAAGATCGTTCTGAATTTTTAGGGGCCTAATAACAAAGCCTCAAAATATGTAAATCAAAAACCGACAGAACTAAAAGGAGAAATGGCCAAATCCACAATCACAGTGGGATATTTTATCAGTAACATAATAAGCAGCCAAAAATAAAGTTTTTGAAGACCTGGAAATCTAAACACCCAAATTAACAATATTTTACCAATTGACATATACAAGCCATTGCACCCAACACATGAAGAATAATATTTATTTTTCAAATGTACATGCAACAGTTACGAAAGCTGACCACATGCTAGGCTATAAAGTAAGTTTCAACCAATGAAACTATAATATTTCAGATACTGTGGTATTGGTGCAAGGACATATAAACAGACCAATGGTACGGAACAGAGAATCCAGAAACACCCCCACTCACCTAGAGGCACTGCATTTCTGAGAAAGGTAAGGGGCAGAGCACTGGTGAAAGGACAGTCATTTTAAAAACGGTGCTGGGATAACTGGATAATCACATAAAAAATGAAATTTGACCTCTACCTCACACCAGATACTAAAACCAATTCCAGGTGGATTTTAGAGCTATATGTAAATGGTTAAACAATAAAACATATAATAGGATCTTATCCTATAACTTCAGAGTAAGGAAAGATTCTTAAACTGAACACAAAAAGTATTGCATAAAGGAAAAAAGGAATACGTTGAACTACTATCTCTGTTCATCAAAACACCATTAAAAGAGTAAAAGGCAAGCCACAGAGTGGAAGAAAATATTTTTAACACATATAACCAACAAAATGCTGCTATCCAGAATATATAAAGAAATCCTATAACTTTTTTTTTCAAAATGACAGAAAATCCTATAGAAAAACTGGCAAGTGACTGAAGTGTCACACACACATACCCAAAAAAAAAAGGATTTCAAAGTGGCTAATAAACATGTGGAGAGGTATCAACCTCAAGGAAATGCAAATTAAAACCACAATGAAATAACATCAACACCCACCAGAATAGCTAAAATTTTTAAAAGACTGATAATAACAACTGTGTGATACAACTGGAACTCTTATTCACTCCGAGTAGGAGTATAATTGTTATAGCCTTTTTGAAAAACTGTTTGGTATTTTCTTTTAAAGTTGAACATATACATACCCTATGACCCAGCAATTTTATTCTTACATATATATACTCAATGGAAATGCCTACAGATACACCAAAAGACACGTACAAGAACATTAACAGCAATAATAATCAAAATAAGAAATAACCCAGATGTTCATCAACAATAAGTTGTGGTATAGTCACACAACAGAATACTATCCAGTGACAAAAATGAATATACTACTGTCACACACAGCAATAAGGCTCATCTTAACAGAATAGCAAAAGAAGCCAGATACATAAAACACCTACTGTATGATTCCATTTAAATAAAGTTAAAAACCAGCCAAATTCATCTATGGTGTTAGACGTCAGGATAGGGCTGACCTCTGCAAAGGAGAGAGGAGGCAGTGACTGGCAGGGGGCACACGCGAGTCATGTGAGGTACTAGTAACCTCTGGTTTCTTAAACTGGGTGGTGGTCACACACGTGTGTTCATTTTGAGATAATTTATTGAGCTGTATACTTAGGACTGGTACACTTTTCTGTATGTATGGTATTCTTCAATTAAAAGGTTCAAAAAAAGAAAAAAACAATGAACTGCCAAAGAAAACTAATAACTATTCTGACCAAGCAATTTATCAACCAAAAACTAGCAGGCAGTTCTCCCTCCGTTTCTCACACGATTACAAGGAGACAGTGGCTGGAGCCAGAGTCATTTCAAAGGCTTCCTGGACACAGGCGTGGCGGGTGACATTGGATGCTGGCTGGGACCTCAGCTGGGGCTGTCACCTAGAATACCTACATCTGGCCTCTCCACGTGGTCTGGGTGTCTTCACTGCATGGGGGCTAAATTACAAAAGAGAGAGAGTGAGGCAGAGGCTGGATAGTCTTATCACCTAGCCTCAGAAATAATGTCACTTCCTCAGTCACTTCCACTGCATTCTATTTGTGAAAAGTAAGGCAAGCCTATATAGACCCCTCCTCTAGATGGGAGGAAAATCTAAGAATTTGTGGACATGTTTTAAAATTACCCCCATCTGACACTGTCCACAAACTATTTACATTCATCTCAGAAGCAAAATACATTCGTTCCCTCCTTCCAAGATCTTAAGAAAACCTCATTTCTTACAACAGTATCAGGCTAAGGTTAAAGGTCCAAGATCTTATCATCTAAATCAAGTTCAGGGGCGGATGAGGTTCCCTGAGTGTGGTTCCATGGGAACAGATCCTTTATTACCATTCCTTTTGATATAAAGACCTATAAACTAAAAAAACAAAGTATATGCCTCCATACACAAACGCCCAACATACAACGGTGGGACAGGCATAGGATAACTGTTGTAGAGAATTTGTTCTAAAAAAGGGGAGAGGAGGCACATAGCAGATTCTGGTCCATAACAACTTTGAAATCCAGCCATTGTTGCTTAATTAGGGCTTAGTCCTACTGTCTGGGAATGACTCTCTAGGGCTCTTCTCTGCCCTCTGGGTTGTTGGTTCCATCCTATGAACTATCCTTCCTTTTTCATAAAATGCAGCCTGCATTTGCAGCTGAGTAGTAGTTTTCTCAGCCTGTTTCCTGCCCTTAGAAATCCAGGGGTCCAGGCACCTCTTTATTTTAGACTATCTCTGTACCTTTTAGTCTAAGCTGGCAGTGTCTCCTCCACTACAATTCTTTTAAAAACTTTGTGAGTTTTCTATGAGTCATACTGGGGTTCACTCCATTAGACCAAAGCCATACTGAGAAATCTTGTTGAGATAAGCCCTTCGCTACCTTTAAAACTGCTATGGAATAATGTCCTTAAGACTATTAGAAGCTCTATTTAATCTCTATTTAATGAAAGAAAATCTGTGAGGCACACCCTTAAGATCTTAAGAGGGCCTTCTGCCTGTGTGAAAGGGTCTATAAGACACCACCTTAAATCATTCTCAAGTCTTAACAAAGGGTTTTTACAGTGACATCTATGACTTCATCCTTAGATCATGTTTTCCTGACAGCACCCTTGGATTTCACCTTTGCCCGTAGCCATTTTTTTTTAAATTTTAGAATCATCTACCATCTGGAGAGGCCAGGAATGAGAAAATACATTTATTTTTGAACCCAGTGGGTCCCGGCTAATTTACATCTAACATTTGTATTTTAGCTCATCTCTCTTCTCTCCTCATTTTACCACAGACAAGGTAGAAGAAACCAGGGGGCACTTCTAACCCGTGCCTGGAAATCTCCTTAGCGAGAGCATCTGGTTCGTTAGGTACATTTTCTATTTTCCATATTATTGCAGGTGATTATGTTGCCAAACTTTCCTCTATCATACAACAAATATACCCTTTCCTTCAACTTCCAATAACATGTAAGCTCTCACAGACAGTCTTATTGATGCCCTGTAGGCTTTTGCTAAGAAATCAAGCTCCTTATAGCTTCAGTCCACTGCCTGGTTCCAAGGGCAATGCCATATTTTTAGATCTTTTTATTTTTTATTTTTTTGTGAGGAAGATCAGCCCTGAGCTAACATCCATGCCAATCCTCCTCTTTTTGCTGAGGAAGACGGGCTCTGAGCTAACATCTATTGCCAATCCTCCTCCTTTTTTGTTTTTCCCCCCAAAGCCCCAGTAGATAGTTGTATGTCATAGTTGCACATCCTTCTAGTTGCTGTATGTGGGACGTGGCCTCACCATGGTCAGAGAAGCGGTGCGTCGGTGCGCGCCCAGGATCCAAACCCGGGCCACCAGTAGCGGAGCGCACACACTTAACCGCTAAGCCACGGGGCCGGCCCATAGGTTATTTTTATAGTGGCATTCCACTTCCAGGTACTAACATCTGTGCCAGTTATCTATTGCTATATAAGAAATCACTTCAAAACTTAGTGGCTTAAAACAAAAACAATCACATAGTTTATAAATCTACGATTCTAATCAAATTTCAAAACAAAGGCTTTGGTTGAAACATTTGTTCTGTGTGTAAAGTTGACATTCCACAGGTAAGGATGACAGTTTTTCAGTACTTCTTGGTTATCACTGGACAGCGTTAGAAATGTTTCTGAAAATTAAAAATAGCTAAGATTTACTGAGTGCTACTGAACCTGTCAGCCTCTGATTTTCCAAAGGCAAGCACTATAGGACCAAAGCTGTCAGAATGGGACTCACGAGTTCTAGGCTGCAGTCCTGGTTGTACCTCCTATTATCTGACTTTGGACAGAGTTCTCTGGACCTTCGTTTGCTCATCTAAAAAATGGAAGGCTAGACTGAATACTTCCTAATTCCTTTCTGCACTTATATGGAGTGATTATAAATTAATTAGATTAAATAGTAAATGAAGAGTTCTCAGTGCCGCTCTTTAGGGAATCCAGCAAAGCCTACCAGGCCCTGGGTAACGCGGCCTGTGAGTGCTTTCCTGGGGCGGCTCTCCTCCTGGGGCGGCTCTCCTCCTGGGGCGGCTCTCCTCCTGGGGCAGCTCTCCTCCCGCCGCAGCTCCCGCCATGGGAACCCTGAGCTCAGCTGTGACCGGGTCCACCTGCAGTTCCTCAACGGTCTGGGCTGGTTTTCTTTGCTTTCCCGTGGCCCCTGTGCCTTGGCATAAGCTATTCATCTCTCTGCCTAGAAGGCGTTCGTCTCCCTGGTACATTCTCTTTTTTCCTCTAACTTAGACCAAAGTCCTGTTCTTGAAGAAACTCCAAGAAACACCTTGAAGTAGAGCACAGTACTTTCTTTCCCCGTCCCCCAAATCCTGGTCAGCTATAAAAAGAATGGCCATGTCTTTATGACATCAAGTGTAACACTGCCACATTTTTTTTGGCATGCTTTTGCTCGTCTGTCCACCCCACTAATGATGAGTCTCTGGCGGGCAGGAACCATACTCTGGTCATCTCTGTATCTTGAACATCTAGGAGTACCTGGTATATGCTAGAAAATCAACAAATATTTGCTGAGTACATGCATTTTAACTCTGCTGATAATGGGCCCAAGAAGCCACAGAGTCTTAAACAGTCAACTTTCAGGTCTGTACAGATTAACACTATTAATACTGTGGGTATTATTACAAGCTATTAAAATCAAGTTGGGTTAATGGTTTAGTTCACATATAACATATTTATTACTCTAAAGTGGGGTACTTCGGAAGAGGTTAAGTATAAGAATAGAATATTAATCATTTTTTTAAAATCTACAGTATTTTCCATTACTACAGCTTTTTAGGTTTTTTGCGTATGTGAGCGAGATTAGCCCTGAACTAACATCTGATGCCAATCTTCCTCTTTTTTGCTGAGGAAGATTTGCCCTGGGCTTACATCTATGCCCATCTCCCTCTACTTTATATGGGACGCCGCCTCAGCATGGCTTGACAAGCAGTGCATCCGTGCACGCCTGGGATCAGAACCCACAGACCCTGGGCAGGCGAAGCGGAGTGTGAACTTTACTACACCACCGGGCAGGCCTTATCACTACAGCTTTTTAAAACAGCCTTATTGAGATATAATTCACTATCATAAAATTTATCCATTTAAAGTATGTAATTCAGTGATTTTTAGTATATTCATAGAGTTGTACAGCTGTTACCACAATCTAATTTTAGAACATTTTCATCACCCCAAAGAGAAACGCTGTACCCATTACAGCCTCTCCCCATGTCCCCCTCTCCTGGCCCCCAGTAATGACAAATCTACTTTCTGTCTCTATGGACTTGCCTATTCTAGACATTTCCTATAAATGAAATCATACAATATGTGGTCTTTTTGACTGGCTTCTTTCATTTAGCATAATGTTTTCAAGGTTCATCCACGTTAGATTACAATTTCTTTATCCTTTATAATGTTTTCAAAAGTAAGAACTAGAAGAGAAACATCTCATCACTTTTGAAAATCTCCCCCAGGCAGCATAATATAAAAAGAGATTCCTGAGCGAAGGAGAAAATGATGAGATTCAGAGGAACTCAAGGGCTATTTTAAAAATAATTTTTATTGCTAACTAGTTTTACTTGGTACACCAACAATTTTTTAAAGACATTTACTAAGAAAGAGTCACTTATTGACTTTGTTGAGTGTTTTTTGAATGCAGAAAGAGAGGCCAGAGCCTTTGCTGATGGGCCTGGATCAGCACAAACTGACAGAGACTGACAGCTGCCCTGTTACTCTACTCTGTCCACACAGCTATAACACCAACAAGCGGGAGGCGTGTGCCACACCACAGATGCGAGATTCTGCTAGTATAAAGAGTCAGGGGGAATTTTTATTAGATCTTGTAAGAAATGTTTCAAATTTAACCCCCAAGTATATTTAACCCCCAAGCAAAACCAGTCTGGATTTGCTCAACTCACCCGACTCAAGCAAATGACACAACGGAAGTTAATGAGGGCTCACTGCAGTCTCTGTACCAACACTGCCTTCAGCAGTTATGATCTAGTTTTGGAGCCTATATGAGTTGAGGAAATAACACAAGATTGTCTACGAATAAGTACCAAAATAAATGTGTGGTGGAGATAACAGCAGCATACACTTTAACAACTGGGGCTACAAAACAGATTGTAAAATAAACTTCTTTCCTGTTTTCACACGTGAGCTTATAAAATATTAGAATGTACAGGATTGGGTTATTTTAACTGCAGCAAAGCTGACTGAACTAATGACATTCCATTGTTAATCTGACTTTAATTATAGCAGTAAAACAGCTCCAAAATACTGTTATTAATTTTCTTATGGTAGTGAATAGTACTATATTAAGTAATGCTTCAAGAAACAGGTCACAGGCTAAGGGCTGGAGATCTTTGTCATACAAAAGCTATAAAACATGAAAAAAAAATAGAATTTTTATTCTCAGGCTATTCTACCTTTTTTAAGAGTTATAGGAAAATTGGCTATTCTAAATTAAAAGACTCAAAGTTTTTTCTAAGAACTACAAGATTTTAAGTCATATTTTTTTTGTATATACATAGTTTTTTAAAGTTGGATTTCATCCTGAAAGATTAAACAGTACAACTCTAAATAAATGGGACAGAAGGAGGTTTCCAATGCAAAATAGTTTCCCCTATCTGAAATAATTTTACTCAAAAATAATTTTCAGCAGATACAAATTCAAGCACATTTCAATATGGGTTTTTGGTATAAAAGAAAGATTATTATAGAAGCTTTAGTCCTAAAAACTTGAATTATGAACCATCCAAATAAATCAATTTATTTTGGCTAATAAGTAGAAAATATTAAATTACAATCCTTGATCTTTTAGATTTGTACACTTCACAAAACTAGTAAATACATTTTTAAAAATAATACATTTATAATAATATTCTATTTCAAAGGCTCATAATCTTATGATCAACATTAATTTTATCAATAACAACAACAACTATAGTACTTTCCTTTCTTGAAAAAGCACTGAGGCTAAACATTGACTGAAACTTCTCAACTCTGGCAAATCTCCCCATGGATCATTCCCAGACCTCAAATCCCGACAACATCCTGTTTCACAGGGCACACTGCTTTCCCCCGTGCAATCTCAGAGAGACGACAGGGCTTTCCTCGGTGGGTGTAACTGGCTCTTCCCCGAATGAGCAAAGCAGCGCACAGTGCATCACTGCAGAGGTCGAGCTTGATGACAGGCACTCTGCCTCCTTTTTAAAGAGACAAAGACAACAGGAAAGCTGGATGGGAAAGTGCCTGGCTGCTTTGTCCCGTGTCTGGACAGCCTCTCACTTTCCCACAACAGGTAGGCACAGGCACAGACTGCTGCTGAAGGCTCTGGACCTTGCCAAGATGCTGAAACCCACTGGTTTCTGCGGCTGTCCCGTTGTCTACTGATCCTGGCTCTTTGCCAGAGCCTAATTAAGCCACTGAAAATGCCGGAGGGTTAACCCTCTCCACACTGCACCCACCTACAATTATCTGCAAAGCACTTCGATGTGCTTTCACTTTTCCCGAGGATAAAGATATGTACCAGACTGTACCAAGGTACAGCAGGGCGAGTGTGGGTGCAGGTACCCAGGCCAGGACTTGCTACCAGGACTTACTGTAAAGAAGGATAGACTCAACAGCTAAGGCCAGGCTTCAGGAAACTACTCCAAAATATACATGTAGTTTGATTTTATTTGTTAGGGTTTGGAGAAAAGAGCAAAAGAATTCTACATTTTAATCATGTTTAATCTTAGGAAAATAATTTCCCATTAAGGAAAAAACACAAGTATTTGGATCACAATGTCTGGTGTGAATCCTTTTTACCATATGAACAAAACATTATAGAGCTTTTGAAATTCCCAGAGCCACTGCTGTTCATTAAAAAAAGAAAGCACCCTTTTAAGATTTAGGTGCTTTATCTTTTACAAAATGAAAAGATCAAACATAAAACCTTATTTGTAAGCAAAGCAATAGTGTCTCTGGGTCTCTTGCTAAGATCAACAGCAATGAGGATGAATGAGGGGAAGCAGTGACAATGGTCAAAACGGGTGAAAGGAAGCTCTCTGTTGAGGCCAGCCTTCCCTGATTGCAATCTTGAGACCAAAGGCCCATAACTCTGTTTAACTACTATATCCTGAATAAAAAGTTAATTCTGCTCTAATGAGAAGCAAGTGCCGTTGCATGATGAGAGAAACACTGAGTAACGTTAACTGAGCCCACACGATCTCATGTCAGAGAAGATCAGTATGTGAAGATAATTTAAGAATATCTAAATTGGATTCAAGAGAAACGCAGGAAATCGATTAGTCGGGCTAATTATTTTGTCTTTCTGACAACAGGGTATCCCACCTACCCAGCAAATAATGCAGTAATCTTTTCTCGTTCTATGCTCTCTAGCAAGAGACACCTGCTACAGCTGTTCAGCCTCCACCGTCCTGCTAACCATGAGGCAGTTTTAAATGGACCAAAGAGATAAGTCACTTTTCAGCTATCCAGTGCCAAATTCATATTCCCATTTCATCCCAATAGTTCTTCCCCATTCTTCTGTGCTTTCCCCAACCGTACCTGCACTTACAATTCCTATTACTTTGTAGGAAAATAACACCAAAATTGAGTGTTCCCTAATCACTATAGTAGATACACAGGAATACCCTCTCTGGTGAAGACAGAAAATTTCACACCTATACACCACCACAGTATGGCCAAAACAAAAGAGGGGCTTAATTAATTGCTGGCTAAGAGCCACGTTCTTTCCAAATCAAGGCTTCTGCAAGATGGCATATGGTTTGTTATTTCTTACAAATATGAAAAGCCTTTTGAAATGATTACACTTGGTATCTGTCAAAATACTTCTGTATATAAAACAGCAGCATAAAAAAATGAAAAAAAGTATTATTTGTAAAAAAGATTTCATTGTAAGAATTTGAAAATAGTTTTCATTTCTAAGGGTTAAGATAGTGACTGGTATGCATTTTAGTAAATATTTTAATTCTACACAGTGTTCCATGTAGAAGATGCCAATTTTACTTAGGAACATTAACAGGAAATATTATTTTAAAAGTGGAAGGAATGTTTCTTTGTTATTGGCCCACATTTTCAAAGGCAGAACATATTTAATATTTGATTTTTCATTGTATTATTTATTCTATTAAATTCACTCACCATGCCATTTTTTCAAAATTGTGCTTATGCTGAGGATGGTAAAAAAGAAGGCATTTAATCTGAGTTCCCTGAGGGTAAATTTTATATTATCCATCATTGTATCTCCAGTACCGAGGATGCAGGAGGTGATGGCGAATTGCCATCCTTTGCATAACCATCACAAGCTCAAAGAGCCCAGTGCAACGAGCCCCAGCACCCTCTGAGATGCACATGGCAAGAAGGCATGCACTAAACCGGGCTTACAGGACTCTGGCTTACAAGGCTGCATAATCCAGGCACTTAGGCATCCCGAGAGCTTTCTGATCAAGGTCCCAATGGGACTGGTAACTACCCACTGAGAGAGATACTGCAACAAAACATTTAGGAGACACGGTGTCAAAACATTAGAAAAACCTTGAAGTTACAAGGTCTTAAAACTGTTCTCCTCTATCTGCTGCATCAGTTCCACTCCTGATACAGGCTACTAGTGATGGTGTGAATTAGAAAAACTAAGACAACAGATTTTTATCTTTAAATTGTACCCCAATACCAAGCACAGAGTCTATCACCTACTAGGGTTTTAATAAACATTGTTAAATAACGAATTGTGGAGGTGAATGAAAATATATGTATGGAGTGCTCTAGTGGTAAAGGGGTTTTCATGGTTGGTGGGAAAACATTTCTAATATAATTGAATATATTCTTCTACTAATATAAAAGTAGCTCTTCTCCAGAACTGATTTATTCATAACTTTTGCTCTTTAGAATACTGAAAGAAACTAGAAAGAAGAGACTTTATTAACATAATTAATAGCCATAAGTCTCAATTCACTCCAGTGTATGTTGGGGGACATGGACCCCTTTACAAGTAGCATCCTACAGTGGGGAGCAGGGCAATGAAACATGTGGATAAAATCAGTAGGCAAGCAAGCAAAATGAAGTTAAGAGACACTGACCATTCAAAGTGACTTACTGTGATGATGGGATCATATTGGACAGAAACATAAAAATTATCTTTACCTCACACTCCTTAAAAACTAAAACTGAACCAAGATTACTCAATCTGGAGTCACAGGAAAGCACTGTGATATCAAAGGAAAGTACATGCAAACAGCTGTGGCAGAGGCTATTTTAAAGCGTCCACCTTGTTGGTCTTTTAGTCTTCCTAATCTATTATCTATTTTCAGTTAAAAATCCTTAACGTCCAGCATATAAGAACCTAGACACAGGACAAAAAAACACATATTTTTTTCTATGGGGGCGGTAACCAGATGTCAATAGCTGCAGCTGTGACTATATAATTACCTGTTTGCATTAACGCAGACCACAGTTTAGATTTAATAGGTCAGATGACAATGCAGCAAAATGCATTTAGCCTATGATTACCCCTTTTCAAACATTCTCTCACTCGCAACTTCGACCCTGGGAACATAGCAGGCACAGACTTAGGTCAATAAGAAACACTGGCCAGCACAATAGGCCTTGCCTCAAACAGCGCTGTTGACAGACACCAGCACAAAGGAAATGAATAGAGTCCCCCTCAGTTCTCACACAGAGCGAAGAATGACTCAGTGTACTGCTGCTTTGGTGCTCTGTTTGTACAGTGTATACAGCTTTTGTCCTCAGCCACTGTTCACAGCTCAATGGGGGCTAAAGAGCCGAGGAAGTGAAGGCGGAAGAATGCTCCACACTCTTCCCTGTGGCCAGCAGTTGTATCCATACGCACATGACAGGTCAAGTGAGAACTGAAAAGTCACTAGATAAAACTCCTCCCATCCCAGCTTACATGAGTAAAGTGATCTCTGAGTTAAAATACAAAGAAGGCATTATTTAGAGTGCCTAGGAAAGTCACCATTAGTTTGATATTAATATAGTTATTGATTGAATTATTGTTCACTTGGCTTTTTCTTTTCTGTCATACTTCTCACATTTCTTTTTCAAAGGCTTGTGTTGGGCCCAAAAAGACATCAGGACTGGCTGAAAGGAGGAAACTAAAGTAATGTAGGCCAGGACTCCACAGAGACCTTTGGAATCAGGCCAGAAAGCAGGTGAGGAGGCAAGATCCAGGCAGGGGGTTCGAGGCATTAGTAAGGCTGGCAGTGGCATTTCATTCCTTGTATATTCATATCATATTGTCCCAAGTATATACATATTTCTCTTTCTGTCTACTTCCCAAGGTAATGGGGGTATAACAATAAGGAACCAAACTCAGGGATAAAATAGAATTCCAAGACAATTCAGAGGAGACTATGAACAGACAGCTTCCATGGGCTTAAGACTGGTTTGCTTGATACTGGCCAAGAAAACCTAGCTCAAGTAAAGGACTAGCTCCAGTGCTGAACGAAATGTCACTGCCCTAAGCCAAAAAGCTCTTGGCAGAACTGCATCTGCATAACTATACATGTTTTGGAACACTGTGTTCAAAATCAGTAATTCTGCTGATTACTTTGTATAACCCCTCTGTATCTTAATTTCTACATCTATAAAATGGGATGTCCATCCATTTCTTTATTAAAAAATAATTATTGAGAGAATAATAGTACCTATTTCATCAGTTGCTGTGAAAATAAAATAAGTTGATACATGTAAGGTACCTGGAAGAGGACCTGACAGCATTGCCTACAATAAGCATTAGCCCCTGTTGCTCCCAGTAGCACTACTACAATTCTACAACTGCCTCTTCCATCACAAACACCACCACCACTCCTACACTGAGGTAACTGCTACACTGGTGACTCTACGGGAAAATTCTTACCCGATGATCGAGATCATTGATCTTTGAGTCCATGAGGATATCCCTTTATCCAAAGATTGTTTTTAGTGGTCTCCAGTAAATAGACAAACTTAAGCTTTATGGATGCTATATATGTAACATAGCTATATATAACACACACACAAACCTATTAATATTAAAACTTTTAAAAATCATATAGATTTTTTCCAAAGATTTTTAAAAGTCTTTCCAAAAGATTTTTTCCAAAATCTACATCAATGTACAGCCTAATACTTATTTCTAGGGGGGGAAACAATAGCAAATATTAATTAAGTACTTGCTATTTTAGGGACCAGATATTATTCCAAGTGATTTATCTAAGGTACTATTATCTTTACAGTGAAGAAACTAAAGGACAGAGCATTAAGTAACTCCTTAAGATTATACGGTTAAATAAGCAAACCAAGGCAATTTGACTTCCAATCTTGTCTAAGGGGAGAAGTCCCTTTCTTACAAGGTTCTGGCATAAAGTCAAACCATATATCCACAGAAGTCTCCTAAACGATAGTATATTATAAATTAAAATATGCTTAAGGTATATCCTTTTATCCTTTTTGAAGAACAGGCAGTTGCTGACCACATCTAGTCTAGTAGGAGTCAAAAAGTAAAATGCTTTGTTTAACTGTTTTCATAAATCCTCATCACCACACAACTGTAATTAGTTTCATGCTTATGAATTTAATCTTACACGTTAATTATATCTGCGGTGATTCTGAGAATGCAAGAAGTTAATTAATGAAAAATAACTGCGTTGAGGACAGATGCTTTAAGCATATAAGTGATTACTTAAAAGAAAAACAATGTCCCCTCTTTCAATAACTTTCAGAATGCCTCCCCACATGTCAATCTCTCATGGTACTGGAGAACGAAACATCAATGTCAAGCAAGAACCATGGTAGAAGTTAAAGTAAAATTTTGCACTTATTTATTTTTTTTTTAATTTTTTGTTTATTGCAGTAACATTGGTTTATAATATTGTAAAAGTTTCAGGTGTACATCATTGTACTTCTATTTCTGCATAGATTACATCATGTTCACCACTATTTAAAAGTTCATTCCATATGACCCTGATTTAATTTAGTCTTCAAAATCTAAATTTATAAACATATACAAATATTCATCAATGATCCCTATTATAACTGAAAATAAAGGTAACAGATTTCCATATTCAGCAGTATGTTAGAACGAGTAAACTGACCAACGCTTCTGCTAAAAAGAAATAAGCACGGTGGTCAAAATAGCAAAACATTTTCTTTAATTGTATCATTGAGTCGGCAATTTAGCATTGATTATAGCAAGGCAGAAAACGAAAACAGAGCTGGAGCTCAAAGAATAAACAGAGCACTGAAGCGGAGTTGTGCAAAACGTGAGCTTCTCAACATTTCCATGATACGAAGGGTCACTACATAATGGAGAAAAAGGAGATGGCCTAGAAGACGGGAAGACTCTACACCTGTATGAAGGCGGCAGAACAGTCTTGCTATAGTAAAAACTAAAAGGAACAGCAGCAGAAAAGACAAATCCACCACCAAAACTGTTTTATAAATGGAATAGTTACAAAAACTGACCAAAGATTGGACTTAAAAAAGGAAATTTTAACAAATTTCAAAAAGCAGTGTCACTTCCTCTGATCATAATACAATTATGCTAGAAATTAATAAAAAAAAATTCTCACTTGTTTGGAAATTTAAAATATACTTCTATATGACCCAAGAGTCAAAGAAGAAATAATGGAATTTAGAAAATAGCATGAAGAATATATAAATTAGCAAAGTTGCTCAAATGTACTACATAACAGCATAATATAAACTAACAAAGCACTTTAAATTCTTGTGAAGTGATTTTTTTAATAGCCTACAGTTTGTCTGGCTTTAGTTCTCATCACTCATAAAAAGAATCAATACTGTGATTAGTACCGTATAAACATGTACACTATGTATAAAAATGTGACCAGTATTTTTTCATTATAATACATTCTGTTTCTATCTCACTTTATATTTATTAAGAACCTTCCTTGACTGGGCTATCCCAAGGTATAATATGCGTTAGTTTGGCATCTTAAAATTTTCCATCTTGAAGGTATACATTTATAATTCTTTGCCTCCAATGTACACACCCTTTTGAAAAAACTGCTGAGCAATTGCATAGATGCATTTAAAAGCAATCTTGATTCCTGAATGCTATAGATTCAATGTTTGTGTCCCCTCAAAATTCATATGTTAAATCCTAGCACCCAAGGTGATGTGGCATTAGGAGGTGGGGCCTTTGGGAGGTGATCAGGTCATGAGGGTGGAGCCCTCATGAATGGAATTAGCGACCTTATAAAAGAAATCCCAAAGAGCTCCCTTGCCCCTTCCGCCACGTGAGAACACAGCATGAAGACAGTCGTCTACAAACAAGGAAGCAGGCCCTCACCAGACACCAAATCTGCGAGTGCCTAGATTGTGGGCCTTCCCTGCTTCCAGAACCGTGAGAAATAAATGTTTGCTGTTTAAGCCACCAAGTATATGGTACTTATGTTATAGCAGCCCAAACGGACTAAGACACTGAATAAATTCCTTTTCTCTATATTCAGAAACTGGCTACAAAACTTGGCAAGAAACATTTGAAAAGAAGAAGGAAAAGAACAGTAAAAGTCAGAACCCTGAATTAAGTGTTCAGTGATATACCAGATATGTACTTGGGATTTAAAAATTTGGGTTGGGATGCATACCACTGTGTTTCCCACTCTAAAGTGCTATTCCGGTAATGTTCAATCCGAATGCCTAGGCTGGACTGAAAATATGAAGGCCTGACCCATATCTCCAATCACTGAATCCAAGTATGTTGTCTAAAGGCTAAGTACTTTTCAGAGATGGCAGGCCTGGTGTCCCTGATAGCATATCCTGGTAGCATATCTTTTGACAACAGCCAAGAAGGAAAACGAGAGCAGGACGTATTGGTGTGTGGATACCTATTCTTGGCTCCCAGAAATAAAAATTAACTTAAACTAGCTTAAGAAGAGAGAGGGAGAAAAGGAATTCATTATTAGGAGACATGGATGCCTTAAGAAACCAGAGCAGCTTCAAGGAGGGCTGGGCCTAGACACTGAGAAGCCATGAGAGACTGGAGCAGTGATCTCCCTCTCATGATTCTCACCCCTCCTCGCTCGCTCCACTTGTCTGCATAATTCTTCTTTCTTTGAACCAGCGCTCTCTGTTTTCCAGTCTGTATGGCATATCACATGGCTGCTCAAAGCCTTTGAATTTATGTGTTAAAGCCCCACATGTGAAAAGACTAATTATCTTTCTCTTGTTGCCAATTCCAAATTCCAGGGGATGGAACTTGGATTGGTTCCAGCTTGGTTCAGGTACCTGCTCTGGTCTAATCAGGTGGGAAAGGCCACAGGGTCTCACCATGGCTGCCCACACTGCTTAGGTGGTTAGGTAGCTAAGGGTGCTGTTGGGTGCTGGAATCTGCAAAAGGCACTGAGCATAAGCAAGAAACAAGTGCTGCGCAGAGCAACATGCTTTCTGAGGGGATCTTTACACCAGCCTGTACTGGCAGGCAGGGGTGAGGTTGGATAATCAAGGTTGAGGGCACTGCCTGAGGCCTTGGGCAGGGGGATAAGATGCCATTTGGCCTCAGGCAAAGAGACGGAGGGCAGAATTCCTTAAGCAGCAGAAGAGCATACAACAGAGAGATATGTGGCCAGCACTGCCCCAAGAAGCTGACAGGTCACGTTTGAACAGAAGCTGCCAATTCTTCTTCTCCACTTTCTCCACATTTGGCTAGCACAGAGATTCTTCCGACAGAACTGCTAAGCCTCTTCTCCCTGGAGCCTCTACTAAATATCTTGAGTTTTTGTTTCCTATACTAAACATTCTGCTTGGCCTCAACTCATATAATTCAATACATACTACTTAGATTATCTTGACTGCAGAGATTTAAATAAGTAAAAGTTAGTATGGCAAAATGATTTTGCTAATCTCTCAAGGAAAGAATGATTATCTACCCATTTGTTCAGCCTATAAATCCTACCATAATCCTTTATCTCTATCTCCTTCCTGCTTATTTACCTATCAATTCTTACTCTGAAATATCTTTTTAATCAGTCCCCTCAATTCTATCAACAATGCCACAGTCTTAAATCAAGATCTTATTATCTCTTTCCTGAATTTTTAGAATAGACTCCTAATTGATCTTCCTGCTTTCAAATCTCCAATATACATTGTACCAGCTTCAAAAATAATTTCCATTTTAAAGCAAAATCCTGTCCTTGTCACGCCCCTGCTTGTAAGTTTCTACTAGTTCCTCACAGCCTACAGCAGAGGTCCCAAGCCACACCTGTCCATCAGAACCGCCTAGATTCCTAACCCTCATCCTAAACTTTCTGAATCAGAATCTCCAAGAGTGGGGCTTAGGAATTCACCTTTTTAACAAACTCCCCACTTGATTCTGATGTATCTAGCCCAGCATCAATCTCTGGTTTTGTGTTACAGAACTGCTCTATAACATAGAGTCCAGACTCCCTGAATAGAACATAAGTCAATTCACAATTTGATTCCAACCTATCTCTTTTAATCTCATCCCCGTAACTTTCCCATCCCAACCTTTCTCATAACATACAAACCTTTCATACTGCTGGGTATCCATACATCTGCCTCCTTCCCCTCTTCTCTACTTAGGGAACTTATACTCATTCTTTAGAAATCAAATGTTACCTCCTCTGTGAAGCCTTCCCTGACTGCCCCTAGCATTTATTCATTCTTGATGATAGGGTTGAAGAGGCAGTCTGGTGTGGCGGTCAAGAGGACAGGCTCTGCAGCCAGAGTGCAAAGGTCTGAATCCAGGCTCTGCCAAGTACTAATGAGTAAGTGAGTAACACGTGGCTCAGACGAGTTCTTCAGCCTCTCTGTGCCCTGAGCTGCCTGCACTATAAAATAGGAACAATAGTGTGTGTCCAATGTAATTGTTGTGAGGGTTAACGAATTAATGCATGTAAAGTATTTGCCTGGATCTCAGCAATTGGTCATTAAATATTAGCTTCCTGTCTAGAAGTTATTCCTATCTCTCAGACTATGAATCAGCCTTTTACATTAAGCCGATCAATTCAAGAATTCTCTTTCTTAGTTGTGGTACAAACTAAAACAAAAATGTAATTTATATATAAACTTCAATATAACTTCTTTTCACTTACTTCTGAAAAGGTGACGGAGGATGATGTAATAAAAAAGTCATTTATATAGGAAGGATTGTCTTTTGAAGTCATTCACTAGGGAGACAGAAACAACTTGGAAATCTTAGATATCTATTTGAATTTGAAAGAAGAAAGGAAATATTGAGCCTCACTTATGGCTATTATTTTTTTAATATACAGAAAAAGAAGTGAAAAATCCGGAATAAAATCGCACAGAACAAAATTTCCATTACTTATAAAACCAAACTTTTAGCCAAAAACATATTTCAAGAAATCCTGTAGGTTTTCTTTCAAAATAACTAGAAACAGTACAAAAACTTTTTATAAATCCTGCCTTTTCTCTAATTACCAAAGTAATATCTGAAATGGAAAGAAGACAGTGACAGAAAAACTTGGTCATCTGCAACAAAAGGAGGACAAATTATGGCTATGCAAGGTGAGAAGTAAACAGGAAAACTAAATTTGTGCTCAGGTGTAAAATGAGCATCCTCTGTAATGTTACATCATTACTACACGCATTCTTGTCTATTTTTCTTATTTTGCTTCTAAAATATCAGCTATTAAGAAAGGGTAGAAACAAAATACAGTGACATCTGATAACAAGAGTCAGCTCTTCTGCAGAACCCATTCATTCATTCAACAAATATTTATCGAGCACCTAGTATTATATGAGCTTGGACCCAGCAGTAAACAAAGTAGCCAGGCATGTGTGATGCATTCCTATGGTGCTTATCATGGGAACCACCTCTACATCCCAGCAAGTCCAGCATAGCTTGCATACCTTTTACACTGCCATATGGAACATATGGTTCCACCTCCAAATGATCACCATCAGCAGCTCCAGAAGATCAAACCTATCCTGCTCCCAGACTCCCAGATCATGAGTGTCTAACCTAGGTTCATGGGTCCCTAAAGGTTAATGGGTGTGTTGGGGGAATCTGTGAACTCTCTATTATTACATGCAAAATGTGTGTCTGTACATACACATGTAAATTTTCCTAGACAATGTGCTTTCACTGTATTCTCACGTGGGCCCATAATTTTAAAAAGTATAAACAATCATTGGTCTAGGTGTAGGAAAATTCCTACAATTCTATCCTATTGAAAAAGCTGCCACCACATACCAACATGGAGAGCACTTGGCAAATTCCTCATCTGACATTTTATAGCACAGTATTCAACAACTTTATGATCGACAAGTTATGCTTGCTCCTCTAAATTCTGTCCTGTAATGTTTTGAGTACCAACAATCTAGTCAGTCTCTGAGACAAAGACTTCTTCCCAAAAAACTGTTTATAGAACTTGGGCTCCAGCAACTCGTGCAATATAATCCTTGTGTATAACTAAACCACAGAAAAATAACTCCTTAATTTGTGGTTAGAATAACCACTGCAGAACAACCTACAGTGGGTGGCATGAAACTATCACAATTATAAAGTAACCAAGCAAATAATATACTCTGTCTATAACAGATAAAACGTTATAAATCCAAAACATACATTGCTATAAATAAAGTCTGTGGTTATTTGCTGAGATACTCTGACTACCAGTGCAGTGACAAGGGCTACTCTTAGCATGTTTTATAAAGCAGTAACTACAGCTATCGGACAGTAGACTCAGTGGCACCACATGTATTGTTTGGGCTAAGAAATGAGGTGAACTGCACTGTATAGGAATGCTGGGAAAATGCTGCCTTTAATATAAACAAACAATGGACTTTCCTTTAGAAGCTATGATAAGGGAGAGGGCAGCACCATTAGTTCTACTAAATCAGCATGCCTGCAATTTGGGAAACCATTGAATAAGAGCAATCAGTGTGTCTAAATGCATATTTGTTGACAGCTATAATCAGATAATTTCCCCCAAAATTAAAATCACAGATTTTCAAGTTGGGAAGGTTCTAAAAAGATCAACAAGACAACAGGACTGAGGACCAAAGAGAGTATGTGACTTACTCAAGTTCACAAAACAGAACAGAAAGAAACAAGTCTCTTGACTCACTTATGTTGCCATTCGTACACAGAAAAGTTCTTTTTTTTAAAAAATATTAAAATATAATTCACATACCATACAATTCTCCCATTTAAATAAAGTAAATGCTTCAATAGCTTTAAGTATATTCACTAAAAAGAGTTGTGCAGCCATCACCACAATCAATTTTTGAACATTTTCATCACTCCAAAAAGAAATTCTATAGCCCTTAGCCATCACTCCCTAAGCCCCTCCCCCCCCTTCCTTCTATCCCTAGGCAACCACTAATCTACTTTCTGCCTCTATATATTTGCCTATTCTGGAGATTTCACACACATGGAATCACATAATATGTAGTCCTTTGTGACTGGCTTCTTTCACTTGGCATAATGTTTTCAAGGTTCAGCCATGTTGTATCATGTATCAGTACTTCATTACTTTTTATGACTGAATAATATTCCACTGTATACATGTGTATATATAATATTGTCTTTATCAATTCATCTGTTGGTGGGAATTTGGGTTGTTCCCATCTTTTGGCTTTTAGAATAAGGCTGCTATGAACATTTGTGTTCAAGTTTTTGAATGGACATATGTTTTCATTTCTTTTGGTTATATACCTAGGAGTGGGAATTGCTGGATCATATGGTAACTCCGTTTAAGCATTTAAGGAACCGCCAAACTATTTTCCAAAGTGGCTGCATCATTTTACATTCCTCTCACCAGAAAGTTCCTGCTTTTAAAATCATAACAATTAATCCAATCATGAACACAAACCTCTCCTCTTATTTTCTGCTAATAGGTAACTGAAGAAAAAAACCAAAGTACAGATAAATATGTTTTTTAAAAACCACACATTAGTAGTACATGAAATTCAGATGCAGAATTCAGAACACAGAAAGATAGCTTTAAATTGCTATTTTAAAAAGAGTTACCATGTAGTAAATATTCCCTTTATTACTTAAACCATGTGAAAATATTACACATGAGCTAGAGATATATATCAAACATTCTAAAATACTGGGAAATCTTAAACATGAATTTAAAAAGACAAATTAAATTTTCTCAAAAACTAGAATTTATCTAATCAGGTGCTATCTACATACTTTCTGTCATTAGAAGAAAAAAAATCTATCTTTAAAATGGAAAACTGATTGGTATTCAACAAGGCAAAGTAAATGCAGTATGCTGATTTGGAAAAGAAAATGAAAGCTGGCTTCTACAACCATATAGTAAAGATAATAAAGAGTTATTGTTCAATGGGTTTGTGGTAAGTAATTTGGGAACAACAACTTTATAAACTACGCAGTAAACTGTATATCCTGGCCAGCAAGGGGCTTTGCTTCTATTCATTGAATGTGCTTCCCATATAGGAAGGCTAGGGCAAGTTACTGTCTATGACTACTACGTGTGAAGTAGAGACCAAAGGAAAATTTGGCCAAGCATCACTAACGCCCACGGGTATTTCTGCCAAGGAGAGAGTCCAGAACTGTGGGAACAGCAGCAGGTAGACAAGTGTCCATGGGGAAGTGGGACTAGGAACCGAAAGAGAGGTGAAGAGCCTCAGAAGACACAGGTGAGTGGTGCATAGAAATCTGAACATTTATCACATTCCAGCACCTGCCATTTTGTCCCTTCTTGTCAGCAGTGATTACAACCTTCCATAATGGTCTTTAGCCTCACCATTACAATCTCTGGACAGTGGTGGCTGACAAAGTAGGAAACACAGTTTACATCATAAGCCAGCACCCTCACAGAGATCTCTTTCTACACACACATACACACACAACTGAAATAAGTTTCCCCAAAGCAATCAGTCTTTATACGTGTAGTGCATTCTAATATTTCCTATTCTATTTTACTAAAAAAAAAAAAAAAAAAAAAAAAAAAAAAAAAAGGCTGAGAATGACCCAGTACATTGTGATGTACAGTTTATCAAGGACATATCTCAAAAGAAATGATAATAATATAATCAGTCAATACTAACTTCGCATATGGGCAGGCAATGACAACTATGTCACAAGTGTTGCCTTGTGTCACTTGGCCAATAGTGATTTTTAGGAGGTAAAAGGTTAAAAGGCAAAAAAATTTGTGTCCTAGGGACAACAGAAGAAGGTAACAAGAGCTCTATGAATATTAGTGATTATTATTACAAGGGGGCACTAGGAGTCCTAACTTATTCCAAAATAAATTTCAAATAGTTTAAAATAAATTAAGACTGAAATATAAAACTATAAAATACTAGAAGAAAACATATGTCAATATTTCTATGAGGCAATGGTCTTTCTAAATATAACAACAAACTAGAAACTATAAAACAAAAAATATATAAAATCAATTATACAATAATACAAAATTTTGTATGGCAAAAGTAACCGACAATGAACTGGGAGTAAATAGTTTTAACAGTTATGATGAAAAGTGATAAATCCGAAAGACTAATGAGCAACTGGAACAGGCCAATAAAACTGGAATACAAAATTCATTTTAGAATTAAATAAATGGCAAGATGTTCACCACTGCTAATGATCAAAAATGCAAATTAAAACAATCACATAATATTTTTGTCCATTAGATTGGCAAACATGAAAAATAAAATAACACCTCATGTTAGAGAGAAACAGTTACTTTGTGGCCAATTAGAAATGTGTATAAGTTTTTAAAGAATGTAGATCCCTTCTAGTTCTCCCACTCCAAAGAATTATCCCAAGAAAATAATCAGATAATCACACCAAGATTTATGCACAGAATTGCCACTGAAGTGTTGTTTACAAAAATAATGAAAATTGGAAATAACATCAATATAAATCAGTAGGAGACTAGTTAAATAAATTATAGTAATGGAATGCTATGCAGTCTTTAACAATTTTATTTATGCCATATTTAGATACCTATCTATTTGGGGGGGAATTGAGTTAGAAAATAGTAATCAAAAATACGATTTTTTGTTAGGAACTTTTTTTTACATATATTTCAAAATGTTTTCACTAGGTGATCTTTGTTTTCTTCCATTAATTTATCTGAATTTGTATTTTGCAATCAGCTTGAATTACTTTTATAATACAATGGTATTTTTAAAATAAAAAGATACACAATCTTAGTTCTATCAAGAGCTCCTATACATAGATCAGGAAGATACTATAATCCTAATAGATAGGGCCAGCCCCATGGCTTAGTGGTTAAGTGCGCGCGCTCCGCTGCTGGTGGCCTGGGTTCGGATCCCAGCGCGCACCAACGCACCGCCTCTCCGGCCATGCTGAGGCCGCGTCCCACATACAGCAACTAGAAGGATGTGCAGCTATGACATACAACTATCTACTGGGGCTTTGGGGGAAAAAATAAATAAATAAAATTAAAAAAAAAATCCTAATCAATAAATAAGCTAAGCAAAGAAACTGACAATGTACAGAAAAGGAAATACTGTTAATAAATAAGCATATGAAATGTTCAATCTGTTTGCATAAGCCTGAAAAATATCAATAACCTTGAAACCTAGTTACTCTACTTAATCTTTCCTCAAGAAATAATCCTAGAAGTCTTATCCACGAAGATGTTCACAGCTGTGTCATTTTTAAGAATAAAAAAGTGGAAACAACCTAAATGTCTAATAAACAGAATGCTTAAAGACACAGTGTTATATTCAATGATATATAATATATAACACATCCCTCATAATGAAAAAGGCTATGTTATAAAAACTCATGTTTCCAAATGATATAAAGTATGATTAAAACCATATACAAACAAAACAAAAATCTGTATCCAGACAAAAAGACTGGAAGGAAATTCACCAAAATGATTAGTGAACCTACGAAGTTTTAAAATTTTCCTACTTAGAGAATTTCCCATAACTTTTTTATGAGAATGCATTACTTTTACAAGTTGAAACAAAAAGAAAAAAATTAATAACAGAAATACCAACATAAATGTAATTTTACTAATTTGGCTTGATCACTGAAGAACACTGGCTTTGACATTGCAGTTATCAACGTATAGAATAAATAAATGAATTAAAGTTTTACTCTAAAATGAAGAAACAGGGCTGGCCCCGTGGCTTGGCGGTTAAGTGCGCGCGCTCCGCTGCTGGCGGCCCAGGTTCGGATCCCGGGCGCGCACCGACGCACCGCTTCTCCGGCCATGCTGAGGCCGAGTCCCACATACAGCAACTAGAAGGATGTGCAGCTATGACATACAACTATCTACTGGGGCTTTAAGGGGAAAAAAATAAATAAATAAAATCTTTAAAATGAAGAAACAAACAGAATTAATTGAGTTTGGTTTGGTCAACAGCATATTTTTATAATAAAAGAATATACAGGAAAATGAGAAAGAATATTTGCTTAAGTTGAAATTCATGCATTTTCAGTGTCATAAAATTTTAATGTAAAAGAACAGTATTTGATGATATTTACAATGATAGAATACTTCTTTTTTTCTACTTTCCTTTTTCTTATAAAATGCAACTAGAAATATTTTATTTGGTCAATTATCCAATTCAAAAAAATGAGCCTGAAAACAGAGCTATACACATAAATATGTAGATAGACCACATCGCAATGTCATTAGTTAAAAAGATACACTTTGAAATGCAGACTAGAAAGGTCAACGTGGGAACAGTCCATCTGTTTATCAATCAATGGTAGTTTATGGTTGACAATAATGTGGCTGAATTTAGCTTAACTTAGATAAATATTACTTGATAACATCTCTGGTAAAGTGATTTGGTAAAAAAGAAATCAAAATGTGTGGCCTAAGATAAACAATGGCTTATACTTAATGTTTCTTAATTCCTATACAAAAGATCACTGCAACAAAAAGTTGAAAAAAGTGATATCTAGAGGTATAGTTTATTTGATAAATCTGTTATTTAAATATATTAAAAGAAACAGATCTGTCCTAAGTGCACAGACTGTTCAGGATTTCGTCCTCACAATGCACTGCGGAACAGGTCAGGCTCCACTCCAAACTCCACCGTGTGCTAGTTTATTGATTCTGCATAAGTTTCATAACTTCTCTAGGCCTCAGTCTCCTTGCCTACAAAATGTGAATAACGTTGTCCAGCTCAAAATGTTACTGTATCTTATCCTTTTTTTCTCTACAAAATTCAGTGTAATTTACCTCAAATATAAAAAAGACAGAATCAAAGAGTAAATTGTGGTTATGGATTTGAGGACTGAATAGAGAATTTGGGTTATGACCTTAATTTCACCCACTCTCCACCCCACCCCATCTCTGAAAAAACAAAACAAAAAAATAAATAAATATGCAGTTTCCAAGAATTGTGACATAATTTTATTTTCCAGAAAATGAAATCAGTGGATAACCACCCCTTAGGAAATGAGCAAAGAACAAACTCATTTACCATGAGTTAAGACATAATAATTAGAACGGAAAGAGGCAAAAACTCATTACCTTAATTATGTATTGTTTTTTTACTATAGAAAGTTGAAAAATATTATCAGAAATTCTCCGAAACAAACATATCTTAGTAGTAATTTCTAATATAAAAAGCATTCCATCACTAATTTTTGTTTTGTTTTATATTTTTATTTGAAGATAGAGAGGGACACACAACGTACACCTTCAAAATTCAGCCAGCCTAAAAAGGTAAATAATTTTTATTCTGAAAAATACAAAGTTTCAAGAAGAAAAACCGTACCTAAGGAGACACTGGATAATGTTTATTCAAAATGTTTGTGAGTGTCTTGATTCTCTGAAAAGCAGGCCTGGAGAAAGGCCTTTGGGGTGGGATCCCAGCTCTGCCACTGAAGAGTTGTTGGAGCAAAGCCGCAGAGCTCAGTGGCTAGGTAAGAGGAGAGTAATTCCCCATCCCCTTCTCCCTGGCAGTACTCCAAGAGAAAAAGCTTAGAGGCATGTTTCAGAGCCTTCCGGAGTAGGGAGGGGCCATCTTATACAGGTCTGATCCAGGTAATACAGGCTGAAGTCTGCAATGGGTTTCTAAAAAGGCTTGTTTTCCTCATAAAAGGGACCCAGGGAAGCTGCCCGTGCTCTCCCCATTCTCTTTCCTCTCTTGAGCAGAGACATGTTGCCCTTGAGAATCAGCAGCCTTACCGCACCCATGAGCAAGAAGCATGAAGCCAGCACTGACGTTGCTGTCAAGCTACTGAAATAACCCGGAAGCCACCAACATCCAGAATTCCTAGACAAGAAACCTAAGTCTCCGTGTGTTTAAGCCACAAGTCCTCAAGTTTTCTGCTATTTGCATTGACACAAGTCTAAGTGATTTGGAAAGTCACTTAAATTCTGAGGCTCACTTCCTCACCTGTAAAGTAGGTATAATAACAGTAAGACAAGTATGTAAAGCACAGTGTCTGTCTGAAAAGGTTCCATAATGTCAGCTGTTCATTATGATGAGGATGATGGGGATGATGGGGATGATGGGGATGATGAGGATGCTGAGGATGATGATACGATGACCTCATTTAATTCTCACACCAACCATTTGGGGTAAGTACTATCATTTCATTCATTCTTTTAAAGACAAGAAAATCGAGCTCCCAAGAAGTTAAGCAACTTGCCCAAGATCACACAATTAATAAGTAGTAGAGCCAGGATTCAAATTCAGGAATTCTTATTTCAGGGTCAATGAGCTTAAACCACTATGATACTTAGAAAAGTGACTAAACATAGTAAGAGCTAACAGGTAATAATCGTTGGCTATAATGACTATGATAATGCTAGACAACTGTGAGGAAAAGAACAGATACATCCTAATTTTCAATTTGGGAAAATAATAAATTCTCATTTAATTCAACATAAATTTTATTTTTCTTCTTAAAATTGAGATACCTCTCATTTCTTTACTGAAACAAGAATACTCAAGCGTCTCCACTGAAGGTAATTTTGTTCCTTTATAACACCACAGGAAAACTAAGAACAGTATATCTCAACCACTAATTGCAACACCCTACTGTTAGCTAAATGCTTTTGTGACTACTGTCTATCAAAAAAGCAAGCAATGAATATTTATGGTGAACTGATAATCTGCAAGGCACTATGCCAGACATTTTAAAATTATTTTTGCCAAAAGATATAGCATATGTTTATTTTCTTAAAGTGACTTAAGATTCCTTTGGAGGGAGAATTTAATAACAGTTCTAAAAATTAGGAAGTGACTGCTGCTATTATATCAACATCATCATATCATCATCACCATAATCACTATTACTAACATATATAGAATTTATATCACAAACTAACATATGCTAAGCTTTACTTTTGGAACATTTTCCTTCAAATTTCAGATGTTTCCTTCAATGAAATAAATGAAACGAAGAACTTAAAAAATCCATGCTGAAGGCACAGTATTTGAAAAATAAGCTAAATTCAGAATTAAAGTTTCTAAATAAATTACATTCAGGAAACAGGCAGGCTAACATATTTGCAATTGCAATCAGGAAAAGATACTTGTTTCCAGAATAGATTTTGAGATTTAAAGAGTTTATGTTTAGCTGTTAACTTTCAAAAATAGTTTGGCATATATCTTTCTAGTAAATAAAAAATAAATGTAACGTAAAGGCCAAAACAAAATGGACGGTGAGTAAAACAGAAGTTTTGAAGTAAGGTTAACTCAAGTAAAAATGCTGAGTCTCAAAATATGTACAAGCACAGCAACATATTTTAGAAGCCAAATAATTTCAAATTATATATTACACACTGAAAGAGGTATAACTCTCTCCATTGTATATCATAACAAATAGTTGATAACCCCATTTTCAAACAAGTGCTATATATAAAAGAAAATGCTTTCAAGGAAAATACATCAAGGAAAGATTCATTTGCTTAATAAATTCAAAAATGACACAGGCAATAGCATAAAATCCACGTGAACATTATAATATGCTCAATCAGTACTAATTAAGGATCTAATTATACCTATTTAATAGCTAATTTGCATTTTAAAAAGGAACACAAAGCATTCTATTTTAGGTCCAAAATTAAGGTTCTGAATTAAAACTTTACAAGAAACCTAACTGTAGTATATTTATGGAAAAATCTTTTCTTAAAAATTAAAAAAGCTAAAAACAAAGCATTATATTTTCAAGTATAGGACTACGTTGAATCTGACTGATTCCTAATTTACCAAATAAAAGAAAAATGGATACATATAAACAGAGACATCTATAAGTGTCATTTATTGGCACATAAAGTGCTTTTCAATTATTATATGCTGTGGTTTTTAAAATAGGGGAGCTCTGAAACACTCCTTTTGAACAATTCTCTTGTTCAATTAGCCTAGTGTTTAGACTCTCGGGTCAATGAACTTGTACCGTACACACTGTTGGACGTAGTACTAGAACCAAGGCCTCCTGCCCTCCACTCCCATGTTCTTCCTGATACCTGCCCTGCTCAACTTCCCTGCACATGCATAGCCAAAAACTATCGTATCTCCTCCCTACCATTTTATCCTCTAAAATTTAATAAAGCACTTTTAGAGGAATGTAGAAAAAGAACAGGGAAGTAGACGGAGAACCAAGAAAATGAAAGTAGTATATGACAATTTCAGAGAAGGGAATAGCCAATAGTGTTGAATACTACAGCGCTTGAGCAAAATTGTTGGGCAGGTGACCAGAAGGTCACTGATGAACTAGCACAACGGCGACGGCAGAGCCAGGTGGGCTGAACTGAGGAATGAATGGAAATTTAGAAAACAAGGGCAATTTTCAGGACAGGGAGGAAGAGAACAATAGTTTGAAGGGGAAACAAGGTAAAATGTTCCAGATTTTATCAAATTCTCTAGAAAAGATGATACAGAGGAAATTTAAGGTAGAGAATAGGAATCCAGGGAGTAATAGGTTGAATCAAATGAAATTTCAGATATTCAACTACTTTTTACTTAAAAAACAGCAATTTTATGTGGATCAAACTAATGTATGAACTTGACTTCAATAAAGAAGGAGTTAGGTTATCTGCTAAGGAGGTGGAAGGGAGGAACAAAAGGCCTAAGAGTGAAAAAGGTAAAGTAATAAGAAATCTACTAGAAACAAATGAAAGAATTCTGAGAACTCTGGTTGAAGTTGGATAATATGAACCTATACTGAATACACCTGGTCAGGTTACACTACTTCTCCAAAAGGATCCCATTTGCTATTTTTACATTTGCATTTCACTTCTAGAAATACAGCTATTCTGCTCTAATACGATGCCTGAATCTGAACACTGCAAGATGTCTTCAAGTGAGTCACTGGCGCTTAATGGGGCACAAACACAAATCTGCACTCATGCTGTTGCCTTTGCCTTTTGGTGTTTTGTTTTGTTTTTGCTGATACATGCAAAAGATATACAAACTTAGAGCCCAATGTGAAGTTACTAACTCCAGGTCTACTGTTATTCTACAGCTTAATTTCTCATAGATCCAATCCCATATGGCACATATCTACACAATAACCACATGTCTAAAACAGAGCTGCACATCCTGCCCTAGGAACAGCTCCTCTACCCAACTTCCTTACTGCTGTGACTTCTATTTTTCAAGTCACCTGGGCTGGAAAACTCAAGCACCAGTCACCAAATCCTATCAGTCATTTCTTTGAACAGTCTCTCCTGGCTTTCCTCTCCCATCTCTTCTCGCTCTAGTCCAGCCCCTGATCAGCTCCTGCCTGGTTTACTATGACAGTCTCAGAACTGGCCTTGCTGCGTCCATTCCAGCTCACACATCACTACTAACGTAATCGTCCAAAAATACCAATCCCCAAATCCCACTCCTCTGTCTCTCCACTGTCATAATTTTTCAGCCTAAAATTCAGAATTTTCTATAAGGATCCTTTCCTATCTAGCAAAGCAAATATTTCATTACTCCCTAAAACTTCATCTAAGCAAGGGATTTTGACCACTGCGGTGGTTTTAAAATGCATACTTATATTTTGTACACACCTCCCTCTAAAAGGTAGAGACTAATTCCCCTCCCCTGGATTGTGGGCTGGGCTAAGTGACTTGCCTCCAATGAACAGAGTATGGCAGAAGTCATAATATGTGACTGGGTCATAAAAGACACCACAGCCACCTCAAGCTCTCTAGTTTAGATTATTCACTCTGGGGAAAGCTAACTGCTATGCTGTAAAGACACTCAAGCAGCCCTATGGAGAAGTCCATGTGATGAGGAACCGAGGCCTCCTGCCAACACCCAACACTAACTTGCCAGGCATGCATGGGAGCCACCTTAGAAGCAAATCCTCCAGCCCCAGTCCAGCCTTCAGATGTTTGCAGCCCTGGCTAATATTTGAACTGAACCTCATGAGGGACTCTGAGCCAGAACTATCCAACCAAGACACTGCTGGATCCCTGACCCACAGCAATTGTGTGAGATAAGAAGTGCTTATTGTTTTAACCACCAAGTTTTGGAGTAACATGTTACACAGACGTAGATAACTAATACAATTCCACGAGGCTTATTCTCAATTCTGTTCCATTGCTCACGCTGTTTCTCCCACACTTGTCTTCTCATTATCCATCTCCCAACATCCCTTCCCCTATCCTTGAGAATCTAGCTAAAGTCCCATCTCCTTGAGGAGGCCCTTTTTTTGTTTGTTTATGAAACCGCTTCAACTTCCGTTTCTCTACCTTCTCCTTTGAACACTTCTATGCTTGACCACATCATTCGTTCAGGCATTTATTCATACATTCCTTTGTGTTACTGTGCTCTATGTATCTTTCCTTCTAAAGATGTTATACATTCTTCTAAACTGCATTCAGCACACTGTAACTAAGATACTCAATAAATATTTGCTGAGAAAATTAATAAATCACACCTAAACACACAGTACCCTGGAAGTGTATTTGATTAGTATAAAGTAGTGGTTAACAATATGGACTTAGTGCTACATTGTCTCAGGTCTGCTTACTTACTAGCTGCAGTCCTTGGGTAAGTTTCTTAAAATCTCTGTAAGCCTTTCTTCAGTGTTTTTTAATGAGGATTCTAAGAGCATCTACCTTAGTATAACAAAAAGATTAAAGAAAATAATACATGCAAATCTCTTAGCAAAGGGAGGCAGAGAGAGTGCTCAACAAATGTTAGCTATTACTGTTCTTATTACATATAAATTACAAAATACATTCTGAAATTATGGGTCTCTGAAAGTCTCTAGATGTTATCAAGTGACGATCTAAGTTAATACAAAATTCTACAAACTAAAATAGAACTCATACTTTCTATTAAGATAGCTTTTAATTTTTCTAAAATCCACTCAAGTCAACAGAACTACAGCCTGAACCAATTGCAGGCATGCAGCCTTGACTTTTTCTGCTTTTTGTCCTATTAAGATATTAACTTCAAAGCTTTTGTGGGAACACTTAATTGCTTGCATTCCTTAACAAGCAGACACCATAGTAGTTTCCAGATTCACTTTTAACCTTTACAGTCCTGGAAAGGCATATAAGGCAAACTTACTAGACATCCAAATTTACACAATCTCTGGACTGATATAGCTGTACCTATGTGAATACGTTACACGAAGAAAATCAGTTTTGCAAATCAATCAAAATAGAATCCAACAGAACAAATCAACCCAATAAAACACTGCTATATGTCCAAGGGGGAAAAAAAACCTCTGATGCTATTCAGTCTGAATTACATGTGTTTCATAAACTCAGAACATTTCTGGGATTATATTTTATAATTTCTACATATTCTCAAGGTTTCTTATTAAAAAGTTAAATTTAATAGATGTTCTTTTATCCTAAAAAATAATCAGAGATCTGTTAAAGAAAATCTACTACAGTCATACACTGTATAACACCATTTCCGTCAACAACGGACTGCAGACACAACAGTGGTCCCATAAAATTAATACCATATAGCCTAGGTGTGTAGTAGCTATACCATCCAGTTTTGTGTAAGTAGGCTCTATGACGTTCATACAACAACAAAATCGCATAAGGACCCATTTCTCAGAACATATCCTGTTAAGTGATGTACAACTGTAGAATGATTTTCAATCACCAATGTATTTAAAAACATGCATACTTTTAAATTGAGCACTGTGTCCTCTGGAATCAAAAGAACCACTTAATTCAAATTCTTATTTTCTCTTTTCTCCCATCAATACATCTTGAAAACTTTAGTTTTTGAAACATTCAATATCCATCCCACTCTTTATTTGACCCTATATATCGCACAACTTGAAACAGAAACAAAGACTGGGAAATTAGCTTGTAAACATTCCACCTTAGTGTCAAACAAAAGTACAAATAATATTCAATGCACGTGCTAGTTATCTTAGAACTGCCAATCATGCTTGTTTTGAAACTCCTTGATTTTTCAGAGCTGTCAATCATGTGTGTTGTCTTAGAGACGCCAGTGTAGAAATAATGCTTTAAAAGATGCAATCCTCATTAACACATTAATAAATGGACTTTACTTGTAAAACTAGACCTCAGGATTTTACAGGAATGTATACAATTCTTGAAAAATCAAAATTAAAATGTAACTTTGAAACGAAAAGATTTGGAGAATTTGGCTCTTTTTTTTTTTTTTTTGTGAGTGAGATCAGCCCTGAGCTAACATCAGATGCCAATCCTCCTCTTTTTGCTGAGGAAGACTGGCCCTGGGCTAACATCCGTGCCCATCTTCCTCTACTTTATACGGGCTGCCGCCGCAGCATGGCCTGACAAGCCGTGCGTCAGTGCGCGCCCGGGATCTGAACCCGCGAACCCCGGGCCACCGAAGCGGAGCGTGCGCACTTAACCGCTCGTGCACAACCAGGCTGGCCCAAGAATTTGGCTCTTTAACCAAACAATAAGCATAGTTTAACCACACAGATTTTATATTTCAGTAAAACGAGAAATGTTTCTTAACTGATACTAATCGAAAGCATTATGACCATAAGTGGGAATGAGAGAATCAAACTAATCTAAATCTGAGCATATTAATTTTTATTTTTGAAGCAGGAAATATATATAATACATTCCCCTTCTCCACTGCTCAATACAACCCAACTTACTATCTACCTAGTCATTCAAGTCTCACATCAAACATCATTCGAAACTTTTCCCTCTACCTCACAACACACGATTACTCAGTCACCAAGCCCTGTTTCTTCTATCTCCTAAATTACTAATAAAAGTGTCCCTTCCTGACCCTCAGATTTAATTCACATTCTCATCATTTCTTTCCAGAAGCTTCCTTACTAGCATCCCTAACTCCAGTTTCATTCTTCCAATACATGATCCACACCACTGCCAGAATGATCTCACTGAAACACAAATCTGGTCCATGTTACCTGCTACAATATTTTAATGGCTCTTTACCCCTTTCAGAATAAAGCCCCAATTTTTCAGAATGGCATATAAATCCCTTGAACATCTGGTTCCTGCCCATCGCCCCACTCTCCCATCACTCCTCTTAAACTTAGGCCAATTAAGACACCTGAGTTCCCAGAAAAGCCAGGCTCTCTCTCACTTAAAACTTTTGCAAGTGCAGCTTCCTCTCATTTTATGCACTTTTTACCTCCTAACCATCTTTTACAACTGAATTTCAATTGTTAATTCCTCTGCGAAACCTTCTCTGACACAAGCTGACTAAATCATCAATCTCCTCTTCTTCATTTCTGTAGAATACAGTAAATAGAACTTATACAGTGTTATATATATTGGTTTATGTCTCTAGCTCTCTGACTAAATCATCAACTCCCTGAAGGCACGGGGAGTTGTCTTTAATCTGTACATCCCTAGCGTTAAACACAGAGGTAGTACATAAGAGCTACTTACTAAATGTTTGCTGACTGAGTGAAAAGTCATACCATGGCCCAGTTTATTTTTTAAAAAATTAATAAAATCAGCAGCTTAATTCTTGGTGGTTGCCATGAGGTTTACATATAACAACTTATATTTATAAGTCTATTTGAAGTTGATAACAACTTAAGTTTGAACACATTCTAAAGCTCTACATTTTTACTCTCCACTCCCCATGTTTTATGTCTTTGATGCCACATTTTACATCTTCTTATCTTATATATCATTTAACTAATTATTGTAATTACAGTTATTTTTACTACTTTTGCCTTTTAACCTTCATACTAGCATTATAAGTGAGTAATCCATTAGCTTTACCACATATTTACCTTTACCAGTGAGATTTATACTTTCCTGTGTTTTCTTGTTACTACTTAGCACCCCTTCTTTTCAGCTTAAAGAAGTCCCTTTACCATTTCCTGTAAGGCTGGGTTAGTGGTAATGAACTCCTTTAGCTTTTGCTTGTCTGGAAAACTCTTTATCTCTCCTTCAATTCTGAATGATAACTTTGCTGGGTAGAGTATTCTTGGTTGGAAGTTTTTCTCTTTAGCACTTTTACTATATTGTGCCACTCCCTTCAGGCCTGCAAAGTTTCTGCTGAAAAATCTGCTAATAGTCTTATGCAGTGGTGGTGGTGCTGGGGAGTCCTTTGTATGTAACAAGCTGTTTTTCTCTTGCTGCTTTTAAGATTCTCCCCTTGTCTTTAACTTTTGACATGTTAATTATAATGTGGGGCTCTTTGGGTTCATCTTATTTGGAACTCCCTGGGCTTTCCAGATCTGTATGTCTGTTTCTTTCCCTAGGCTAGGGAAGTTTTCAGCCATTATTTCTTCAAGTAAGTTTTCTGCCCTTTTCTCTCTCTCTTCTCCTGGGACTCCTATAATGTGAATGTTAGTCTGCTTGATGTTGTTTCCCTAAGTCCCTTAAGCTATCTTCACCTTTTTTCATTCTTTTCTCTTTATGCTGCTCTGATTGAGTGAGTTCCTCTGCCCTGTCTTCGAGTTCACGGATCCTTTCTTCCGCTTCATCTAGTCTGCTGTTGAACCCCTCTAGTGTATTTTTCAGTTCAGTTATTGTATTCTTCAGCTCTATGACTTCTGTTTGGTACTTTCTTATATTTTCTATCACTTTTTTGAAGTTCTCACTGTGTTTATCCATTCTTCTCCTGAGTTCAGTGAGCATCTTAATGACCATTACTTTGAACTCTTTATCAGATTAATTACTTATCTCCTGTTCATTAAGGTTTTTTCTGAGATTTTATCTTTTACTATTTTGAACATATTCCTCTGTTCATTTTGCTTGATTCTCTGTGTTGCTTTCTATGTATTAGATGAAACAGCCACCTCTCCCAGTTTTGAAGGGTTGGCCTTGTGTAGTAGATGAATCTTATCATTCAACACTGCCCTAGCTCTTAGTTTTCTCTCAAACCTTTGTGATTGTCCAAGTAGCCTATTTAATTTTTTTTTTTTTTTGCTGAGGAAGTTTCACCCTGAGCTAACATCTGTTGCCAATCTTCCACTTTTTGCTTGAGGAAGATTCGCCCTGAGCTAATACCTGTGCCAATCATCCTCTACTTCTTATGTGGGTAACCGCCGCAGCACAGCTGCCAACAAGTGGTGTAGATCTGCACCTGGGAACTGAACTGAACCTGGGCCACCAAAGCAAAGTGTGCTAAACTTAACCACTAGGCCACGGGGCCAGCCCCATAGCCTATTTAATTTTTAACAGCTCCCAGTAGTTGAGGGTGTGCCAGGACCTGTCAGTGTCCCAAAGGAGAGGAGCTCAGCCAGCTCCTAGATTCAGGCTGATTGGAAGCCAGATCCCCAGGCAGCAGCTTTTAAAGTATGCAAATATATGCAGTCCTAGGGGACCGCAAGTGTAAGCCCCACTGGCCACCAGCGCCAGGCAATCTGGGGGTGTCCCCCGGGTAGCAGTCGCAAACATCAGGGCTCCAGACAAGTGTATAAGCTCCTTTCTGGGAGATACCAGTGAGCTGCAGCGAGGCAGAAGGAGAGTACTTAGATGGCATCCCCCAGCCTACGTTCCCTGACAGCACATCCACAGTCCCTAGATATGTGCCAAACCTGAAGTCTGCTCCTCAGGCCAAAGCTCTAGGACAAGCAAGTAGGCCTCTTTCACAGAAAGATTCAGGGTGTGCTTCAGTCTGCAGGGCCCTGGGGGTGGTTGCCTGCCAAGAACTGCCTCTCTAATTGTACAGTCCTGTGGGGCCCTGGAATGCAAGCCCCCCTGGCCACCAGAGCCAGGTGATCCACAAGTATCCCTTGCATGGCAGCCACGAAAATCAGGGTACCAGACATAAAACTGTGGCACCCAGACACGTATAAGAGCTCCCCTCTGAGAGATGCTGGCACTCTGGAGCACGGAAGAGGGAGAGCACAAAGATAGTGCCAGCCATCTGAGGTCTCAGGAAAGGTTTACAGTCAGCCCTTAGATATGTTAAATTGGAAGCCTACCCCTCAGGCTGCAGTGCTGTGGGACCACAAGTGTAAGCCCCACTGGCCACCAGAGCCGGGTGAAGTTAAGCTTATAGGCCTCTTTCATAGAAAGACTGAGCTCCTGGGTCTGTAACCTCCTGCTGTGCCCTGGGGGTGGTAGCTGTTTAAGAATTCTTTCTCCATTGATTACAATCTTGTGGGACCTGCGAGCATAAGCCCCAGTGGCCACCAGAGCCAGGTGATGCAGATGTGTCCCCTGGCAGCAGCACAAAAATCAGGGCACCAGACAAAGGTGTAAGCTCCCTTCTGGAAGATAGTGGCAAAGCAGCTTAATCCTTGAAACTGATAAATGTATTATAAGTATATTCCAAGCTGACCAACCGAATCAATGCCACAAAGAAAGTTTTTGGACTTAAGAATGTTCTTAAGGAATTTATTTACTCATTTACTTACAAACTCACTGTAAGAACTGGCACCATCTCAAATAGTATTTGAGATCCAGTAATCTCATCTTATTTTTGCTACTGTTCCTACTGGAGGTGTTAAAGTCTCAACCACGATGGCTACCCATGTACAAAACACTCAACACCTTGACTGGTTCAGCAAACACTGTTCTGATATGTGAGAATCCCTATCAAGGGCATCGGTGAATAGGCAGTCAACACAGGCAAACCCCAACCCAGTCACACTTCACTTATCAGGAAGTTAGTTATCTGGTGACATCAAGTCTCCACAGAACCCAGTGAGAATTAAGCAGAGGAGTTTAGGAGCTGTCAAAATACATGTTGAAGTCCGTGTACTGCAGTACATGCACTTTATGTAGAGAAGAGGCTGCGAGGTCTTTACTCAAACACTAGTTGTTCTTATTCTAAACAGAACAAATCTGGTGACCAATTTCCCACGCATCAGCGTATTAGGAGAAGAGAATTGAGAGGTCTAAGCAAGCTAAAAAAAAGCAGACACAGGCACAACAGCAAGAAAAGAAAGATGACACCCAAAGGTAAGACACTAAAACTACAGAACTGGGGGGTACATGGTTAAGGAGCAATACTTCTATATATTTGAATTATGATAAAATACAGAAATTAATGTTTATAATTATGACCCCGGGTCATCAAAAACAAAGATTAAAGAAAACAGGTTAAACTACTTTAGGTCTAACAAGGGTCAAAGAAAGTAGATGACAGAGTTTATAAAAAGAAACAAAGAAATAAAAATTAAGTATTACATGTATAAAGAGTCAACTTTCTACTATTTACGGAATAAACTTTTTTGAAATAGATCATCCCCAAATAACACCTAGACTAGCATGTTAACCCTAAGTTACTAATCACTGCCAGACATTAACCAGTTCTGTGACTATCGGTAACTCACGGCCTTCTTTTATCAGACAGCTAGTTGTTAAACATTTCCTCACAGATCACTGATCTGAGAAAATGTGTATTTCTGTTAAGTTTGTCAGGTCCTATTCAGATTCAAGTAGAATGAGCTCACGTCTCCTACTTGGGTGAGCCCAGTTTTCAACTGGACCTTTGGATATCCAGAGCTCTCAGGAGAGAGGCAACCCATTCTCATAACTGCTCTCTTCAGTCTAGAATAGACTCTTTCCCTATTCATTTCTACAATGTGACTCATTTTTAAACACCACAAACTTCTTAATCACTGTAATCTATCCTACCTAAGACACCACTGATTACTAGATTCACTGTTATTTTATGCACTATTAAAAAGAAAACACATTGCCAATTAAATTGATACACCATCAATTGTAAGATGCATCCTGATAGCAGAAATATTAAAATCTATAAAGTGTACACTTTAAAAATTGATGGAAAAAAATCATTTCCATCATGTTTACTATTGTTTTCAATCTCGGAATCTTAGTTCAACATCTCCTTTCACTCTTGATAGTCTGCTCCTAAATCTCCCACCTTCGTGGTTTCCCCAGTGCATATTTATATTCATAAATATCTTTATCTGCACAGCCTATAAATAGAATGAACTCTGTTTATATGAAATCATATAAGAAAAATAATAATCCTGAGAATAGATGTAAAATAATAAGGAAAGAAAATAATACAGCATCAGAATTTGGTGGAGTAAGAGAAAGGAGCAGGAAGAAGCAGAAAGAGGAGGCTTCTCTGAGAAGCGGAAAGAGACTGTGGACCAGTGGGCAAATGGTAAATGAGGGGCAAAAAAGGGTACAGGTAAAGTGGCCTGAACAGCATGTATTACTACAAAGCTAGCTTTTACGTTCTGGTGTGGAATGGCTTATCATCAGGATGAACATGCACACCTTCCCCAAAACTGCTCTTACTGCTTTGAGAAGACACGAATATGGCCTAACTTGACTAACAAAGTATCTTTTAAGCACTTCAGATTTTTCTTCTAATAGCATTATCAAAAGAAATAAGTATATTTTCTGCCTTTTCAAAAGTCACCTAAGCGCAAAAATACTTGTGAGGTATCTCAACTTTTATGAACATTCTTAAAGCACTCGGAAATGATTCTACTTACTCTCCATCCACTTCTGGTCTTCTACAAACACAATGAAACTTGCCGCCAAAATCTATGTAAAGATCATTCTCCACAATGTGAAAGATTCGTCCAATGACCAGTTTATCCTTGGCAGGTCCCATCTGTGTAAGAGGAGAATGTCTCAGCATAGATGCAAAGGATTCCACATTTTTCGGAGAGCCCTAAATGTGAAAAGAGATATTTATATGCATATAATTCAATGTAAGGGTTTAATACGGTAGGTATAATAAAATCTTACAGGGGAAATTTTAAAAAGTCAGTTTGCTCTACATTTACATTGTATAGCAATAATAAAAAAAAATTTAAGGGGCCAGCCCAGTGGCATAGAGGTTAGGTTCGCATGCTCCACTTTAGCAGCCCAAGGTTCACAGGTTCGGATCCCGGCACAGACCTGCACACCACTCATCAAGCCATGCTGTGGCAGCGTCCCATATACAAAGTAGAAGAAGACTGGCAAGATGTTAGCTCAGGGCCAATCTTGCTCACCAAAAAAAAAAAGGAGATGAAAAAATTTAAGTGAAATTTTGCTTTAAAAAGCCAGGTGTGCTCTTCAATTTCCTCTTCCTCCCTTTCCTTCTTGAAGAGCAGCCAGATAAAAGCAGGCGTCTGCACTTGGTGCGGGATGGTGCAGATATGGTGGCCCAGAGTGGAATCTGGAAGCCAAGCAGGGAAAGGAGGGTGTCCTAGACAAGCTTCCCAGCACGGCCGAAGGGGAGCTGGCGGGGTGTCGGGGTCAGAGCAAGAGAGGAGGGCATCCAAGGAGACTGACTCTACTGCTAGCGCTGACCTTCAGGCCCAGCACCAACCATCTGCAAAAAGTGCCTTCCAATTCAGGTTTAGTGCGAGTGACTATTCTTTTAATACAAACTTAAACACGTGTTAGGATAAAAATGACTGAGGGTCCTTCAGTGAGCAGTCTGAACATGAGTTCTTGTTATGTAATATTTTTATTTTCTTTTAGAATTTTTTTTTGTAATATTTTTAAATGGCTTGACTTTGTTGTGATTTTCTTCTTTTTCCTAAAGTAAAATTTCAAAGGAAAAATAGCTTCTTTAATTGTTTTGTGCTGCTCATTTTATAGGAGTCTTTTCACATACTGAATTTACTTGAGGTATGACTGAATGTATAACGCAGGCTGATTACTTCTTTTTTTTTAACTTACAAAATTTCTTTCCAAACGTGCTTTTTCAGGATTCCATGAGAACAGATTTGTGCCTTCTACTCATCTTTAATTTGTGTGTGGTGTGTGCACGCTTTGGCTCAAACCGGAAACACTAAGTTTCTGTTTGTGAGAGCTAATCACAGAGGCACATTAACAATTTGATCTGACTACCTACATCCTGTATTTGGAATGAGTTTTACATTTGTTATTCAAAGGAGAATTATTAAGAGTTTGATAGTATACTTTAAAAACTACAAAACTATATTTATGACTTAGTTTTAATCATGTGGTACTCCAAGAATTACAAACTCAAATGCCAGGCCGGGTGGGGGTTGGTGAGTAGAAGCATATATGCCAGTGGAAAAGACACAGCCACCACTCAGCTCCAGCTGAACCTATAATTCAAGTCCAGTGTTGCCACATCTTTTGATTTTCCAAGAAAAACCAGAAATCCATACACTAATGTAAAATTTCCAATTTTTAAATGTTTATATGTTGAAAAAAAGTCTTTCATTTTATAAATCTGGCAAAACATATTTTGGCCCACGGACCAAAAAGTTCATGACTTTTGCTTCAAGAAAAAAGGTCAAAACACTTAGCTGATGCCAAGCCCCTTAGAAGCTGGAAGGAGATACGGTGATGGATTTGTTTCCGTGGGTTCACACACATTGGGAAGGAATACTTCGCACGTAAGGGTCGATCTAAACCAAAGACAAGTTAGTAGACCTAGATGCCAGATAGAGCTGAAAAGGTAGCCAGGAATATTGTACTTTAACCATAATACTAATTTTATAACTCCACACAGTATAATATTAAAGGTCTTTAAACAAGGACCTTCAAAAAAATAGTTCTTTCTTGCAGAGAGCCAAGAAAGAATTCAGGCTACAGGCTCAACACAGACACAGCTATGAACTGCCCCCTACAGGTAACACAAAGAAAGGAACACTAAGCTGTCAGCGACAGGAGCAGCTACTAGGATCCTTAGCTGGAAGCCACTATGCCATCCACACCAGTTGCCACCAGAGCAGCAGGAAGAGCACTGCTCAAGGGAAGAAGCGACTGTCAGCTTGGGGGCCTCGTCTGCTTGCAACAGGGAGAGTCCTTCCCACTTTTCGCTATGACCTGCTTTCCCATTACCCCACATCTGTGGCTGATATCTACTCTTCTTCTACCCTGCTTTTTTTTTTCTTCTTTTGGGCAGACTTTCAATTGTAGCCATCATCTCATTAAAAAAGCATTAGATGAGAGGAAGATCCAGTAGTCAATCTAACAGTTGAGCATTTATCGAAGACAATTCAGCCATCACTAGGGCCTGCTGTTAAAATAACATACTCTCCTTTATAATTGTGAAGAGACGTTTGAGCTAAGATTAATATGATAGCAAATGGTATTTCCCCCTAGGTTTTAGAAAATTCTTGAGTGTGCTCAACTATTTAATAAAAGCACTTGAAATTTTCGGTAAATCTGTTGTGAAATATTTATTACATTGTAAACTTTATGAAATTATGAATAATTATTTTTTAAAGAGATTTTTAAATCAAGTAGAAACAGAACGCTATTGCTTTCTGTTCCATTATTTTTGCCTTCACTTTGTTACATTTTACAATGGAAGTCAATGTGTTTTCAGTGAGTGAAGTGATATTACCACAAGCATACGACCCCCAGATTAACACCTGATTTTGTTTTTAAATGGTACGCTTACTGTACTTTTTGGAAACTACATCAAATAATCAGACAAAGCCCTCCTTCAAATCATAGCCTAGAACCATCTCTGAATTCCTCATTTACTTGTCAAATTACTTCTAAAAATAATAAATGTAGTAACTCCCTCAATCCATATTGACAACCAACATTGTCAGCTCTTCTTATGCTGATGCAGACTGCAGAGACTGTAGGCACACTGTCACCTGCTGGTGTATCGTGGAGCTCAGTGCCTACCCCTGGTTATGGAAAACGTTGCTATAAAGCTCATTTATAGAGCTGTCATAGGTAGAGCAGGTACCCTGAAGGTGACTGCTTCCCTCAATAACTGGTCATAGAGCTCAGATTTCCTAACTATTCTGTTATTCTGCTGTACTGTTTTCTCCCTTTGAAGCCTGAAAGTTGAACCAGACTGTCGACGTAGAATGGGAGAAGGTAAAGGGATTACAGATATAGGGACAGTCCCACTTTAACTCATTCATTCATCAAATGTGTGTTGAGTATTAAGTGCCTGTCACGTACCAGGTTCTGTTCTAGGCCTTGATATGAAAGTATGTGAAATGGTAGAGAAATAGAGAGTTAAACCAACATAACAACAGAGATTAGGGTCCAAAAAATTGCTGAAAACAATTGCTACCCTCACTTAGGTTGTAAAGAGTCTTATACCATAGGCTACATGGGTTAGACATTATCCTATAAACAGTGGAGAATCAAGAGGCTTCTCATTAATAGGGTGATGGTACTTGTTCTTTGTTTTAAAAAGAAAACTTTGGCAGCAGTAAGCAAGATGGACCAGAGACAGGAAAAGAAATGGAGAGAGGGCAAACTGTTGAGAAGTTCCTCCAATTAGCTAGGACAGAGATGACAGAGGGCCTACACTGAAGCAGCAGCCACAGGAATGAATATAGAAGAATGAATGGAGAGCTATTTACCAAATAGTACAGCAAGGACTTGATCATCAGTTGACTGTAGAAAGTAAGGGAAGAAGGGAGCCAGGGATGAGGCTGAAGAGCAGTGTTAGAAGAGAGTTAGTTAGTTTTGCACATACGAGGTTTGTGAGACCCATAAAACTTCAGAGAACACAGGCTATCTGGTAGGTAGTTAAAAATAACGGTGCACATATTTATATACAGTTACATAAATTTACACATTTACCAAGATAGTATATGGAGATATAAATCCCTCAAAAGAAATATATCAAATGCTAACCGTAGTAATTTCTGTATAGAACTATTTTTTCTTTATATTATTTACTATAGAAAATCTAGAACATAAAGAATATGTATTACTTTAATTTTTTAAATATATATTAAGCATATATACATATACTATACCAATCATGCATATGAGGACATTTAGAATATAGTTTGGAATCCTACCCAGCTTCCTCTTTTAATGCAAACAATAACAACAAAAATAATGAAATGATATATGTATTTTATATTAGTTAGCAAAAAAAATTTCGACATGCATCTTCTCTGACATAATTATAAAATGACTCCCTTCTATTAACCGTGCTGCAACAACTTCTGTTTCCTCAACCCTAACCAACAAGTTATGCTCATAACAATGTTCTTTTACGAAAATAAATGGATTAGTGGTTCAAGACGGCAGAGTAAATACTTACATTTATCTCTCTCCCTCCTGAAATCCCATTAAATGATGGTAAAAGAATGAATGAAAAAATTACAAACCCTCAATATTGAAGAGAATAGCATGGAGACAAAAAGCAGACGAGATTTCAACAGCTTTCTAGTGGACAGAAAGTATAGAGAAGAGTGGTAATTAATGAAGCAGAATGAAGGAAACTGTAGCTAATAACACATGCAGAAGGATGACGCTGTGAAAATAAGTCACTCTATTCTCAAGAATCCATAAAGGTGTGGGACTCAGTCATACAGGAATAAAAGAAAGCTGGGACAAGAAGAGAGGCTGAAAACAACAGGAATAATTAAAAGAATATATGCAGAGCAGTTAATTTTCTGTCAAGCACAAAATACCTGGCAGTGAGGCCAAGGGCACTACACCTAGTAATAAGGCATGTGTTGCCCTGGCAAATTATATACAATATAATTTTTTTCTCTTCTCTAAAAAAAAATTTTTTTTGAATACGTTGTCTAGAGAAGAATTAAAGTTTGGGATGGCTTGTTATGCAGCAACAGGTAACTTACACAAGCAGTAGAGACTCAAAATGACAGCTGTTCAGCAAGACAGGGTGGGCCTGGAGTAGGAGGCTCCTACAGGATGCTCTGAAGTCTGACTGCATGGCTCTACCACTTATAGTTCTGGGGCGGGGGCAGTACACCTAGACTCTGTGCTGCTCTTTACTCATCTGTAAAATGGGGTTATAATTATACCTATTTTACAAGGTTGCTGTGAGGATTAAATAAATACATGGCCATATGTGAAGCCCTCAAACAATGCCTGAAGTAGGGCAAGCACTCCCCAAAATGTAGCTTTTTGTGTGTGTGTGTGTGTGTGTGTGTGTGTGTGTGTGTGTGTGGAAGATCAGCCCTGAGCTAACATCCGTACTAATCCTCCTCTTTTTGCTGAGGAAGACCAGCTCTGAGCTAACATCCATTGCCAATCCTCCTCCTTTCTTTTTCCCCAAACCCCCCAGCAAACAGTTGTACGTCATAGTTGCACATCCTTCTAGTTGCTGTATGTGGGACATGGCCTCAGCATGGCCAGAGAAGCAGTGCGTCAGTGCGCGCCCGGGATCCGAACCCGGGCCGCCACGCACTTAACCGCCAAGCCACGGGGCCGGCCCCAAAATGTACCTTTTTAAAAAATTAATCAATTTCTTATAGACCCAGTCACCACCAAGTTTTATTGACAAACCTAGTAGTTTTCAACCAGAGTGATTTTGCGCCCCCTTCCCTCCTCCCCAGGGGACATTTGGCAATGTCTGGAGACACGTTTGATTGTCATGACTGGGGTTGCCACTGGAATCTATTACATGAGGGTCAGCTTTTAGACATCCTACAATGCATAGAACAGCCCCCACAGCAAAGCATTATCTGGTCTACAATGTCACTAGTGCCAAGGTTGAAAAATTCTGGACTAAGCGGACCCAGCAGCACACAACAGGCCAGGTCTAAGAGCAATGTCAGTTGCATTAAAGGAGATCCAGGATGGCAGGCAAGACAAAAGATTAAGGGAGTAAAAGGGTTCTGTACCTAATCCCAATGTTGAGAACGGGGGGGATTTCCCCTCACACCACCAAGCAATTCTGATACCGGCTGGGTCTCCTACAATTCAATTTAATTATGACACTATCTACTCGGGGAGAGCATCAGATTCCACTGGTTAAGGGCTCAGTCCCACAAGACTGCCCTCCACTTCAGATGCCAATCGCAAGCCCAGGTTGTCACTTGTGCTTCTGACCAACCAGCTATAGATTGGAGGTTCCAACAACCTCCTCCTTGGATTCGATTAATTTGCTAGAGGAGCTCATTGAACTCGGAGATACGTTTTACTTACTAGATTACCAGTTTATTATAAAAGGATATAACTCAGGAACAGATGTTCCTGCCAGATGGAAGACACGCATAGGGCGGGTATGAGGTAAGGGCATGCAGCTTCCATGCTCTCTCCCAGCGCACCACTTTACCCACATCTCCATGTGTTTATCAACCTGGAAGCTCTCCAAACCCAGTCTTTTTGGGTTTTTATGGAGGTTTCATTACTCAGACATGATTAATTAAATCATTAGCCATTGGCCACTGACTCAACCTCCAGCCCCTTCCCCCTCCCAGGAGGCCAGGGGTGGGAATGAAAGTTCTAACCCTCTAAGCACAGGTTGGGTCCCCAGGCAACCAGCACCCATCCTTAAGTTACCTAAGGGCTTTCCAAAAGTGCCTCATTAACATAAAAAAAGACGCCTTTATTGCTCTTATCACAGGAAAGTCCAAGACTTTTAGGAGCTCTATGTCAGGAACAGAGCTGGAGACCAAATATGTATTTCTTATAAACCACAGTATCACAGGGAGTGAGATTCTAGGATGTCAGAACGGTTGCCCAGTGGTTCCAGACTGAGTATGAAGGGAGGCAGACCCGGAAAAAAAGTAAATAGACTGGTAGATAAAGCTGTGATTAAAGAACAGCAGAACATGACAAGGGTAAAACTGTGGTCCAAGAAAGGGCTTAGGAATTTGAGAACTTGAAGATAAGATCGTTCCAAGCAATAATGATATACAAATTATGGTATATCTGCAACTGAAGGTGAAGGATGTAAATTATGTTAAAAATTTAATATGTTAACACCTTAAGGGGCAGTTGGGGCGAGTCTTCTATGAATAGAGTCTATCGATCCCAACTGACTCTGTTCGCGGAAGACTCACCCTAAACTGTTCAGAGAAAATTGAGAACAAGGGAGTGCTACAGAGGGATAAGTTTGGGAGGGTCGGGGTGGAGGGGGCCCAGGTGGGGACATGTGTGTGCACCTTGATAGCTGTTTCGCGCCGTAGCAATTCGCGCCATAAAATGTAACTGTCTGAATGTTTTGAATTAACCAATCATGTAAAACCGCGCCAACCTTTTCCCGCTTTATGCTCCCAAATCCTATAAAAGAACTTGCCCCCTAAGGCTCGGGGTCGACCCCTCTGTCTCCTGCGAGGGACACGAGTCGACCCGGAGCTCCGTTCAATAAACCTCTTGCGTTTGCATCAAGTTCGGTCTTCTGTGTCTGTGGGCCCGCGTCATCCCGAGACCTGGTGAGTTGGGATTTCCCTCCCCTTCCCCTTGGAAATCCAACATTTGGGGGCTCGTCCGGGATCCACGCGGTAACCCCAGACTCCGAAGACCCCTTGGAGGTAGGCCTGAGTGACTGAGTGTGTGAGTGTGTGCGGCGCCGCAAAGTATTGTTTTATTGTTTTGGTTTCAGTATCGGGCAGCCGCCGCTTCGGGCCGTGAGGACCGAACGGCTGCAGTGGCAGACGTGCTAGGGACTGCAGGCTGCAACCCTGGGGGACGCCCCAAGGGATAAGGGGAGTCAGGAAAGCCTGACCAACCCCCCTTCCAGGTGGGAAAAGGAGCGATACCTTTTCCCGGGGAGGACTCGGAAACCCCTCCCGTCTGAAGCCGCCTTCGGCTGGCTTGTAGAGACGCCTTCCGGGCAGGGTTGTCTGTGTTTTAGTGTGTCTTTAGTGTTTATTGTTCTGTTTTTGTTCGTTACGTGGACTTCCTTTGACGGGATGGGACAGACTGTGACGACCCCCCTTTCCTTGACCCTAGACCACTAGACTGAAGTGCGAGCGAGAGCGCACGACTTATTGGTAGAAATAAAGAAAGGGCGCTGGCAGACTTTTTGCACCTCTGAGTGGCCCTCCCTCAATGTGGGTTGGCCCCCTGAGGGGACGTTTAATCTAACTATTATCCTCGCGGTGAGGGCTATTGTTTTCCGGTGAGGGCTATTGTTTTCCAGGAGAGACCGGGGTCCCATCCTGACCAACGACCATATATTACAGTGTGGCAGGATCTGGTGCAGAACCCACTCCCGTGGGTTAAGCCACGGGTAAAAGCAAAAAAACTAAGCCCCCGAGTCCTGGCGCTGCAGGATGCGGAGACACGGCAAAAATCGAAATCAACTGGAACAGCGGAGTCGGAGACCCCTTCGGCCCCCCCCCCCCCCCCCCCGGGGTCTACCCTGAGATTGAGCCTCCTCCCGAATGGCCCCCTTTCTCGCCTCCTCCTTACCCCTCCCCCGCTCCAGGATCGCAATCAGGACGGAGGGCGACTGGCTCGGGTCCCTCCGCTGGAACCCGAAGCCGCCGCGGAGCCACTCTGGACGGGCCTGATACCACGGTGGCGCTCCCGCTAAGAGAGTATGGAGCTCCTGCGGGGCCCAACCAGCTGTCACCCCTCCAGTTCTGGCCTTTCTCTTCCTCAGATCTGTATAACTGGAAAAATAACCATCCCCCCTTTTCAGAAAACCCCGCCGGATTAACTGCCCTGATAAGAGTCCCTAATGTTTTCCCATCAGCCCACTTGGGATGATTGTCAACAGCTCTTACAGGCACTCTTTACCACGCAGGAGAGAGAAAGAATCACACAGGAAGCAAGAAAGAATATCCGAGGCACCAACGGGCAGCCGGCAACGATAGCGGAAGCGGAAGAAGGGTTTCCGCACAACCGGCCCAATTGGGACTATAACACGGCTGAAGGTAGGGAGGCGCTGTCCGTTTATCGCCGGGCTCTAGTGGCGGGTCTCCGAGGGGCCGCAAGGCGGCCCACCAATTTGGCTAAGGTAAGAGAGATCCAGCAGGGGCCCACTGAACCTCCCTCCGTTTTCCTAGAACGATTGATGGAGGCTTACCGCAGGTATACGCCCTTCGACCCATCCTCGGAAGGGCAAAAGGCCTCTGTCATTATGGCCTTTATTGGACAGTCTGCCCCAGATATAAAAAGGAGATTACAAAGGCTAAAAGGGCTGCAGGACTACGACTTGCGGGACGTGGTAAAGGAGGCTGAAAAGGTGTATCATAAAAGAGAGAGTGAGGAGGAAAAGCGAGAGAGAGAGAGAAGGGAGGCTGAAGAGAGGGAAGATAAGAGAGATAGGAGACAAGAGAAGAAACTGACCAAAATACTGGCCGCAGTGATAAAGGCGACAGGGCCAGATCATAGGCAGTCAGGGAACCTGGGCAACGCCCCACGACCAGGCTCGCGCAGACGACAGCCCTAAGACAAGGACCAATGTGCCTATTGTAAGGAGAGAGGACACTGGGCAAGGGAATGCCTGGTTCCTTGCCGGTCTCCTTGGAACACCCCTCTCCTGCCTGTAAAAAAAGCCTGGAACTGCTGATTATAGGCCGGTCCAGGATTTGAGGGAAGTGAACAAGAGAGTGCAGGACTTACACCCTACTGTGCCAAACCCATATAGCCTACTCAGCTCCCTCCCCCCATCACGGAAATGGTATACTGTCCTGGACCTGAAAGATGCATTCTTCTGTCTGCGGCTGCACCCAAAGAGCCAATTACTTTTTGCTTTCGAGTGGCGCGACCCTGATATGGGGATCGCTGGACAACTGACTTGGACAAGACTGCCTCAAGGGTTTAAAAACTCCCCCACCCTGTTCGATGAGGCCCTCCACAGGGATTTGACTGACAATAGGGTTAAAAACCCTCAAGTGACTCTTTTACAGTATGTAGATGATCTACTGTTGGCGGCGGAAACCCCGGGAGACTGTGAGGAAGGAACCAAGCGCCTCCTGGCCGAGTTGGGTGAGTTGGGGTACCGGACGTCAAAGAAGAAGGCACAATTGTGCCAGGAGAAAGTAGTCTACTTAGGCTACACACTAAAAGACGGCCAAAGGTGGTTAACCGACGCCCGGAAAAAGACTGTGACTCAGATCCCGGCCCCAACCTCCGCTCGCCAGGTAAGGGAATTCCTGGGGACGGCCGGTATCTGCCGGTTGTGGATCCCAGGGTTTGCTACCCTGGCTGCTCCACTGTACCCATTGACTAAGGAAAGTGGGAACTTTGTCTGGACTCTAGAGCACCAGAAGGCTTTTGAGACTCTAAAACGGGCATTATTAGAGGCACCCGCGTTGGCCCTACCAGATCTGACCAAGCCCTTCACCTTGTATGTAGATGAAAGAAAGGGAATCGCCCGGGGAGTCCTAACTCAAGCCCTTGGGCCCTGGAAGCGCCCAGTCGCATATCTATCAAAAAACTGGATCCGGTAGCCAGTGGATGGCCCTCCTGCTTAAGGGCAATCGCCGCCACTGCCCAGCTGGTAAAAGATGCAGATAAGTTAACTCTGGGCCAACAGATAACCGTAATAGCCCCCCATGCCTTAGAAAGCATTATCAGACAGCCTCCAGATCGATGGATGACTAACGCCCGGATGACTCACTACCAAAGTCTGCTCCTAACTGAGAGAATTACCTTCGCCCCACCGGCCATCTTAAACCCGGCCACACTACTGCCCGAAGCAGATGATGAGCCATGGGCTGGAGCCCCTAATTGGTACACCGACGGCAGCAGCTTCATGGCAGAAGGTAAGAGGATGGCTGGGGCGGCTGTGGTAGACGGGAAAAAGACTCTGTGGGCAAGCCGCTTGCCGGAAGGGACTTCTGCACAAAAGGCTGAGCTTATCGCCCTGACACAGGCGTTAAGGTTAGCTGAAAATAAGACTGTGGCCCAGGTCATCAGAAAGGCACCGACCCCATAGCTCAAGGGAACCGCCTAGCCAAGCGGGCGGCACTAGGACCTATGGTCCTGACTCTCCAGGGAGCTAAGGTCAGCAAAGCTGCCTCCGGTGGGGAACTAACTAAAGAAGAGAAAGTCCTTTCCCTTGCAGAAGGGCGAGAATATCTATCACATCTACACCGGCTAACCCACTTGAGCCCTCAGAAACTAATTAAAATTATTGAGGCCTCCCCGTACCAGGTACCAGATTTGAGAAAGGCGGCTGAGGAAATTTATAAGGATTGTAGAGCTTGCGCTCTCACAAATGCTGCAGTTACCAAATACCGCACTGGACATAGACTCCGGGGAGATAGGCCTGAAACCTTTTGGGAGATAGACTTTACTGAAATCAAACCGGCCCGGTATGGAAATAAATATCTTCTAGTATTTGTAGATACCTTCTCGGGATGGGTAGAGGCTTTCCCCACCCGAAAAGAGACTGCCTCTGTAGTAGCCAAGAAGATATTGGAAGAAATCCTCCCGAGATTCGGGATCCCAAAGGTAATTGGATCTGACAACGGTCCTGCATTCGTTGCCCAGGTAAGTCAGGGACTGGCCAGTCAACTGGGGGTCAATTGGAAATTACATTGTGCTTATAGACCCCAGAGTTCAGGCCAGGTAGAGAGGATGAATAGAACAATTAAAGAGACCCTAACTAAATTGTCTATGGAGACCGGCGGTAGTGACTGGACAGCCCTCCTGCCCTTTGCCCTGTTCTGCGTCCGGAACACCCCACAGGGACCCTTAAAACTTACACCCTTTGAGATCCTCTATGGAACCCCTCCCCCTTTGGCACAAATAGGGATACATGACCCTGACATTGTACCTTCTATACCTTTGTCAGCCCGCTTGAAAGCACTCGAGGCTGTCAGGCGCGACATCTGGAACCAGCTAAAAGAGGCTTACCAGCCTGGTGATCTGCTCATACCGCACCAGTTCCAGGTTGGGGACTCTGTCCTTGTGAGACGACATCGGACGGGGTCGCTAGAACCACGTTGGAAGGGGCCCTACGTGGTGCTCCTCACTACACCCACAGCAGTCAAGGTGGACGGTATAACTTCCTGGGTTCACGCTACACACGTAAAGAAGGCACCCCAGAATGCAGCAGATCTCTGGAAGGTGGAAAAGACTGATAACCCTCTTAAGCTGCGTTTGCGTCATGGGAACGGCAAGCAGGTCGTCCAATCCTAATCCCCACGCTCCTCAACTGCTCACGTGGCAAGTCGTCTCCCAGGTAGGAGATATAACCTGGTCAATCCAAAAAACTGCTTCCCCTTGGACATGGTGGCCGGACTTACACCCTGACCTTTGTAAACTGGCTATAGGAACCCCCGACTGGGATTTCATGGGTCGACGAGGGGGGGCAAAACAAGCCGGAAGATGCCACTCCCCCCATCGCAAGGGTAAACTAAAGGCATACCCCTATTTTTGCGTGCTTGTGCAGTTAGTGCCTAGAATTTACTATCATACTGCCAATAGTTTCGAAGATGAGTTTGATCAGAAATCTATACTAAGGAAAAGAGAACCAGTATCCCTCACCCTAGCTGTGCTCCTGGGACTGGGAGTTGCCGCGGGCGTAGGAACCGGCACTGCAGCCTTAGTTGCAGGGGAGAGAGGATTAACTGCCCTGAGCAATGCTATAGATGAAGACCTCAGGACTTTAGAGCAGTCTATCTCTAAGCTAGAAGAGTCCCTCACCTCCCTGTCTGAAGTAGTGCTCCAGAATAGAAGGGGATTAGATCTGTTGTTTTTAAGGGAGGGAGGGCTTTGTGCAGCTCTTAAAGAAGACTGCTGTTTCTATGCAGATCACACAGGGGTAGTCCGAGACTCAATGCAAAAATTAAAGAAAAGATTAGACATGAGGCAGCAAAGCAGGGAGGCGCAACAAAGCTGGTTTGAATCCTGGTTCGCTAAGTCCCCCTGGGTGACGTCCTTACTATCCTCCCTAGCAGGGCCTTTGTTAATTCTTTTTCTACTTTTGGTTTTTGGACCGTGTGTTTTCAATAGAATCACTACTTTCATAAGAAAAAGAGTCAATGCAGTGCATGCTATGATGCTCCAACGCCATTACCAAGCTCTCCCACGCCATGAGCCACTAATAGTAGACACCGAAAACTAAGTTCTAAGATTAGAACTAGGGACAAAAGAAGAAATGGGGAATGAAGGATGTAAATTATGTTAAAAATTTAATATGTTAACACCTTAAGGGGCAGTTGGGGCGAGTCTTCTATGAATAGAGTCTATCGATCCCAACTGACTCTGTTCGCGGAAGACTCACCCTAAACTGTTCAGAGAAAATTGAGAACAAGGGAGTGCTACAGAGGGATAAGTTTGGGAGGGTCGGGGTGGAGGGGGCCCAGGTGGGGACATGTGTGTGCACCTTGATAGCTGTTTCGCGCCGTAGCAATTCGCGCCATAAAATGTAACTGTCTGAATGTTTTGAATTAACCAATCATGTAAAACCGCGCCAACCTTTTCCCGCTTTATGCTCCCAAATCCTATAAAAGAACTTGCCCCCTAAGGCTCGGGGTCGACCCCTCTGTCTCCTGCGAGGGACACGAGTCGACCCGGAGCTCCGTTCAATAAACCTCTTGCGTTTGCATCAAGTTCGGTCTTCTGTGTCTGTGGGCCCGCGTCATCCCGAGACCTGGTGAGTTCGGATTTCCCTCCCCTTCCCCTTGGAAATCCAACAAAGGAAAGTGGAAATAAAGGTCTTAGAATATGATACCGAAAAAAACTGTGCAGCCAAGGTGTTGGTAAAATCATCAATGTAAATGCTGAAGTCAGTGAAGACGGCAAGTATGAAGAGGAAAAGAGAAAAGCCATGAGCCAGATGCTGAAGAAAAAATGGAAAGAAATGAGATTTCTATCAAGGAGCTTTTCTGAAGTATTTCTAACAGAACAGTAGTCTGAAATGGTACTAAAAAGCAAGAAACAAGATGACTCCTTTTCGTCTCAGTCTTGAGACCCATCACAACCTACACTAGGGAAGGTCATAAGTAGTGCTATCAAAAGAACCAAGGAAGGAAGCAAGAACTGGTCACAGAAAGATTAGGAGACTTGGGACAAAGGAACACGAATCTAGAGAGCAGGCTGAAGGAAAGAGGACAGATCCAATGCAACAGCAGTGATCGCCACGGCAACCCACAGGACAAAAGAAGAAAACATCACACCATCTACTCACATGTTTTTTTACTTCACCCTTTAAAATGTTTTATTGGGGGCCGGCCCCGTGGCTTAGCGGTTAGTGCGCGCACTCCGCTACTAGCGGCCCAGGTTCAGATCCTGGGCGCGCACTGATGCACCGCTTCTCTGGCCATGCTGAGGCGGCGTCCCACATACAGCAACTAGAAGGATGTGCAACTACGATATACAACTACCTACTGGGGCTTTGGGAAGAAAAAGGAGGAGGCTTAGCAACAGATGTTAGCTCAGAGCTGGTCTTCCTCAGCAAAAAAAAAAAAAAAGTTTTATTTTTTATGAATGCTTTAAAATGTATATAAAAAGTAATACTGTAGGGGCCGGCCTGGTGGCGCATGCGGTTAAGTGCGAGCTCCGCTTCGGAGGCCCAGGGTTCACAGGTTCGGATCCCGGGCGCGCACCGACGCACCGCTTGTCAAGCCATGCTGTGGCGGCATCCCATATAAGTGGAGGAAGATGGGCATGGATATTAGCCCAGGGTCAATCTTCCTCAGCAAAAAAGGAGGAGGATTGGCAGAGGTTAGCACAGGGCTGATCTCCTCTCAAAAAACAGTAGTACTGTAGTTACATATATATATATCTTTTTTAAATAAATAGTGGAACATGTGCTCAAAAATTTCTTAATGAAGGGGCATGATGAAAAAGTTTAGAAACCTCTACAATAGTAAGGTATATCATAGTAGCAGGAGAATAATTATGCTAGATAGGGAGAAACATGGTTACAAGAGAAGGCTGAATCATGAGTCAGCGTCTGTCTTTCTGTGTGTCGCTCTCGCAGAGAAGAGCTGTGAGCCACATGCTCGCAGATTCTGGGCAGGAATCAGGAGAGAAACACAATGTGGGACCACAGGACACCTGTATGGTTTCTAACAAGACAGAAGCTGTCTGACTAAAAGCTAAGGCATGCACGTGTATGCATGGAACTTTACCTCCAACTGTTCTGGAAGTGGGACACTTCTAAAACGAGATTAAATGTTCTGCTCTAAGATCCTCGCTCAGTACTATACAATTTCTTTAATAACACTCACCACATCTAAAATTATTAAATGTTTGTCTTTCTTGCTATACTTCAAGTTGGAAAAGGAGATGTCTGTCTTGTTCACTACTAAAAAAGGTTACATAAATATAGAACCTTAGTTCCTGAAAGACAAATCAAAAAATAGGATAAATGTATTTTCTGACTATTCTAAAAGAAGCTTCTGATATCAATTTCCATCCATCTCTACACTACCCACATTCCAATGTTTAACAAACATACTAAATTAAAAGATCTTTCAGAGATGGGTTACATACAAGGCTACTGCAAAAAGTGCTTTCAGTGATCTGATATAAAAAGCTACTGTGATCTACTTCTAGTTCTTATTCTAACCCTGCACAACAAAAATACAAGGACAACACAAATAAAAAAAATCTTCAGGACTGGAACTGGCTCATAAATAGGTACTCAAAAAAGTCCTTAGGGCACGGCTGTGAATACAAGGAGATGAGACTACCAAAGAGGTTCCACAGGAATGCAACCTGAAGATGGGTTACCTGAATCAATTCTGGGCTATCTGGGGTTGGCTCTCTGAACTGATTCCATTTAAAGGTGTTAATGATCCTATTTCCAGTGATAAGGGGCAGTGGTAGTCCATGGTGTGCAGCAGCTAAGCAGTTTCATAAATTACCATCTGTAGACACCCATAATCAAGTGCCCAGAGAAGGCAAGGCTTTGTGGGGAGGAAGTATTTGCTGCCTCGGACCAATCAGGTCAAAATACAGAAGTATACAACTGTTGGTTGTCTGCTGTTAAATGCAATGGAAAATGATAACCTCAGGGCTTTAAATTCCCAGCTAAAAGTTAATGTAAGGGACCTGGAAGCACCTATGATTGTCCTAAAAGCAATCTTTATCTCCTGTAGCCTCAGGCCCGAGATTTCTAAAAAACAAACCCAAAGTCTAATCCTGCAGATGGCTGAATGACAATGCAAATTGAATTCCAAATTTTGCAGGTTCTCGAATGTGAAAGTTAGGGCATTGGTTAGAAAGACCGTAAATCCTGAAAATTAGCAAGAGACATGTGGTCAAATGCTGATCAACCTGGGGACCTTCATCCTCTAAATTCTGCCAAGTGTCCTTTGCCAGTAGAAGAAGCCCTTCATCTCAATCTGAGCAGGTTAGTCTCCCCCTTCCTGAAGCACCTGCAATGGTCTACTCCGAGGTAGCTGCAAGGGACTGCTGATCCTCCTAAGCACCCATTTCTACCACTTCTCATTGCTTCTAGACTGGCATTGTTCAATATGTTATCCACTAGACATATGTGGCTATTTAAATTTAAATTAATTAAAACTAAATAAAATTTAAAATTCAGTTCCTAAATTACACTAGCCACATTTCAAATGCTGAATAGCCATATGTAGACAGCATAGATATTACAGGACATTTCCATCATCACAGAAAGTCCCACTAGATAGCACTAGATCCATAACCAAACTCAAGTCTCAGCAGACCCCGGTGAGACACAAAGTGTAGTCCACGAGGAGGTGCAATACACACCAAAAGAACTGCATGATTTTGCTAATTTATATCAACAGAAACTGGGGATATGTGTAGGAATGGATTCTAAAGGTACTGGATCAGGGTGAGAGGAACATAGTATTGCCTTAGGCCAAACTTACGAATATGGGCTCAGTAAGTAACATATTCAGATATAATATGTTAGCTTAAGTGGCTGGGAATAGCTTTTAACAGTTTTTTTTTTGGTTGGTTGAACAAAATCTGAACCCAAAGATAGACTATACTAGATGAAGGTGAAATATCAGAACTTCCTTAGTATACCATAGAGGAAGGTATCCAAAGGCTTGGAGAGAATGGAATGTTGGAGTGGATTTATTATTTAGGACCTGTTCACTACTCCTTACTATGGCCCCCAGGAAAATCTGTAAAATACTCACTTTACCAAGGCTAAGAGAAATACATTTGTGAGGGGAGCATCAACATCCCTGAAGAGCTGTGTGGTGGCTATTCTCTGCAGGCCAGGACTGACATGGGACTCCTGCCAAAAAGAGCTCCCTGAATTCAGTGGAGATGATGAGATCCTGAACAGGCAGGAGTCATGTCAGCACTTACTAGCCAACAACATGGTGGGCATGGTTATCCTGATGCAGCAGGGCCTAAGCAGTAATCAGAATAGTCTGACCTGTACAGCTCTCTGGTGTTGGCTGGTTGATAATGGTGTCCCTAGAAATGAAAGAGATGGGAAAACTCTAGCTCTAGTGAACAGAATCACCACATATGAACGTCATGGCCCCTAAACCAATTCCCAAACTTGAACCAATTCCCAGACCCCAAGCCTTCTGAATGAAGAGGAGGTCATGTCCTCTTGAGGAAGGATCCTGCTACAGGGCCAAAATCTGTACCCCCAATCTTCCTCGTAGCTCTCCCAAAGGGAGCTGTGGCTATTTACCAAGGTAACTGTCCACTGCGGAAAAAGAAATAATCAGACCTTTCACGGATTATCTGAACTGACACTAGCTCATAAAGACCCAATTTGCTACCGGTTAGAATAGGAGCTTTTGGAGGTCACGCGATAAACGGAGTTTTAGCTCAGGTCCATTCCCAGAACCTGCTGTGTGGCTGTCTCCCTAGTTCCAGAATGTACAACTGGAATTGGTATACTCAGCAACTGGCAGAATCCCCACATTAGTTCCTTTATCTGTGGAGTGAGGGCTAGTAAGGTAGGGAAGGCCAAGAGGAAGACACTAGAACTTCCCCTACCTACCAAACAAGTAAGTCAAAGGCAATACTACATTCCTGGAGGCACTGCAGACATTAGTGCCACTATCAAGGACTTGGATGATGCAAGGTGGTGATTCCTACCACATCCCCATTCAACTTGCCCACATGGCCCTGCAGAAAACAGATGGGTCTTGAAGAATGACAATTTATTCTCGTAAACCGAATCAAGTGGTAACTGCAATTGCAGCTGTTGTTCCAGATGCGATTTCATGGCTGGGGTAAATCAAATATCCCCCAGCATCTGGTATGCAATAACCGATTTAACAAATGCTTTCTTTTTCTAGACTTGCTAGTAAAGACTATATACCTCAAGGTTACATTACTTCTCCAGCTCTATGCCACAATCTAGTCTACAAGGACTGTCTGCCACTCCATTCCACTGGACATCAGGCTGGTCCATTATACATGTTGATTGGACCTGGAAGCAGAAACTTTCAACTACTCGATGCATGGTAAGACACATGTATGCCAGAGGGTGGGACATAAACACCACAAAAATGCCGGGCCTTGGTGAAAATCCTAGGGGGCCAGTGGTCTGGGTTACGTCAAGATACCCTTCTTACCACTAAGAAAGAAGCACAATGCCTAAAGGAACAGCCTCCTAGTGAGCAGAACTTCGGGCAGTGAAACTGAACGACCATTTTCCCTGAAAAGAGAGATGGCCTAAGGTATGGATCTATACTGATTTGTGTGAAGCGACTCACAATTTTGCTGGATGGTCAAGGATTTAGAAGAAATATGACTGGGAAAAAGATGACAAAAAGGTCTGGGAAAGAGATATGCAGATAGACCTCTCTGAATGGGCACAGAGTGAGAATATAAATGAGTCACACGTGAATGATTTCTTTAGCAGAGAAGAATCTTAATAATCAGGGGACAAAATAACCAGTCCTGTGGATGTCAGTCAACCTCTTTCCCAGCCACTCCTATCCCCCACCAAATGGCTTCAAGAACAAAGTTGCCACGGCAGCAGGGATGTACTTCTGTCTTAGGGGAAGAAGGGGTATTACAAATGCCCCAGATCACCGGCCAACTAGAAATCTGACCAAGGTGGAGGCCCTTGAATTTTTGTGGGATGGAGGTTATATATGGATTCAGGAACACTGACTTCTGCTCACCAGCGTCGATCTGCCTACAGCCACTATTAAATGACCAATCTGCCAGCAGCAGAGACCAACACTAAGCTTCCAATACAGCATCATTCCCTGGAAGGATCAGTCAGCCACCTGGTGGCAGGGTGATTACACTGGACCATTCTATATGGAAAGGACAGTGATATATTATCACTGGAATAGACACTTTGAATGTGGATTTGCCTTCCCTGCCCACAAAGCTTCTACCAAAACCACCATCCATGAACTTAGAGAATGTCTTAGTCATCGTGATGGTATTCCACACGGCATTTCTTCTAAGCAAAGAAATCATTTCATAGGAAATGATGTGGGATAATGGACTCATGCTTATGGAATTCACTGGTCTTACCAGTGCCGGACCTGACAAGACTAGTGAAATGATCTCTTTTTTTTTTAGTTAAACTTTCTATTTTGAGATCATTGTAAATTCACATGCAACTGCAAGAAATAATACATGAAAATCCCCTGCACCCTTTACCCAGTTTTCCCAAAGGTAACATCTTGTAAGACCACAGTATAATATCACAACCAGGAAAATGACACTGATACAATCCACTGACAGTATTCAGATTTTACCAGTTTAATATGTAATCATTTGTGTGGATATTTAGTTCTATGCAATTTTTTCATATGTGAAGATTCACATATTCACCACCACAGACAAGTTACAGGACCATCCCATCACCACAGGATCTGTCATGTTGTCCTTTTATAACTCCCTGTCTCCCTTCTGCCCTCCCTCTCTCTTAGCAACCAGTGATCTGTTCTCCATCTCTATAATTTTGTCACTTGAAGAATTATCATATAAATGGAATCACACAGTATTTAACCCTTTGGGACTGGCTTTTTCACTCAGCATAACTCCCTTGAGAGTCATTCAAGTTGTTGTGTGTATCAATTGTTCATTCCTTTTCATTGCTGAGTAGCATTCCATGATGTGGATGTACCACAGTTTGTTTTATTATTTACCAGTTGAAGGACATTTGGGCTGTTTCCAGTTTGGGGCTGTTACAAATAAAGCTGCTATGAACATTTGTGTACAGGTTTTTATATGAACATAAGTTTTCACTTCTCTGGGATAAATAGTCTCTGCCCCAGTGTGCACATAACTCTTTTGGTAGAACCCAACTGTCTCAACTTGGGTAACCGGCCAGAGATGATTTGTTGAGTTGCCAACTCCTGGACTGGGAGTCTACCCCAGTCTACTCACTGTCTGCCAGTTGCCAAGAGCAGAGTGCCCAAAGCTTTAAAAAGAGAAGCAAAACCCAAACTGAATCGACATTAAATGTTTAATTTTATTTCCAAATCCCTATAGACCAGGTTCCACTCAAATGTGACAGTTGTCTTTATTTCCTCTGTTATTTAATGCAAATAGTTAAAAACAAACTTAAGAGCCATAATCATGTTACAAAAATTAATGTAATCAAAAGAGAAAAATTTAATATAACCTTTAAAACAAAATAAAACAAAACTCAAACATATTAAAACAAGGGAGTGAGATTTCTGAGCAAAAATGAGAGTTAAGAAAGATACACAAGCAGTGAAAGCTAATGCTGACTTGAGAAGACATGAGAGAGGCTGATTGGGTGTTATCAGATCATATGACCACCCATGAAACAAAATACACACAGAACACATTTATCTTTTCTTTTAGGAAGTGTATAGTACTATTTATAAGCATACTATAGGTGTTGATAAAAACCTACTTTTCCTAGAGATTTATATCTACCTCAATTCACTCTTTCATTGTTTTTATATTAACTGGTCATTTCCTCTAAACATGCTTTGAAAACATTAGACTCCACTGTGAAATGAAACATTTTAGAAGATTTTTATTACTAACTCAGAGATAGTTCACCTAGAATTCTATAATGTGAAAACCTGCTGGCACCATAGTTAAACCCAGAAATATTTTTCAGCATTCTTTTACATATTTGTTTTTAAAACACGGGTGTAATTTTTAATGTTGTCAATATAAAACTAGTGAGAAAACAAAGGGTTAAATAAAAGTATATAGTATTGCTACTATCTGAATTTAGCAGACTTAAAACTTGTACTAAAAATGAGAATTTTTCCCCTTAGATTGAAACAAATCCTTTAAATAAGCTATATTTTGGATTTTTCCAATATTCTGAAAGGACAAAATATCTGATTTAAATATTCTGTCTTCTGGAATATTCAAGCATTTTGAAATAAAAAACACAATGAGAAATAAATAGTCATTAAAAAGTGAAAAATAACATTTAAAGTATTTGCATGAAGTCCATCTAATATATTGCTAAAATAAAACTGTAAACTGTCTTGTAACATCAGTACTCTACATAAATAAGCTAAAATAGTAAAATGTTATTATTCTCCATCTTAAAACAATAAAATGTTCTGCGCAGCCTAAAAAACTCTCTTGCAAACCATTTTTCAATGTGCTGAAAAGTGATATGCCACCCTCTATCGTTAAGAAACTAATATTCATAGAGCAGAAAACCAATTCTTCGCTCAACTATCGCCACCTTGTGGCTATAAGGTGGATCATCTGCTATACACAGCTCCCACTGGCTTCACAGATTCCACAAATCTCTACTAAGTGACATAACAGGGTTAAGGGTTTTTAAATTTTTTTTTTTTAAAGGGAAAAAGGTATCTAACAAAAAATATATTTAGCAAATATTTACCAGGTCTTCTATGCATAAGTATGTGTTATGTTGGTTAGAAAAATGAAAGGCCTTGGTCCCTACCCTCAAAAACAACTCCCACAAAACAAAAAACTAGTTGAAGAGATAGATGCCTAAACCAATATTAAAGGTACTGAGGTAAAGAAAAAAAAAAAGTGGGTAAATGAGCATGGCGTAAGTACGGAACCCACAACCCTCCATACAGGTCAATGGCCTGTCAGGTCACCGAAACCTGAGATGCCTTTAACTAGTAACCTCAGTGAAATTTTAGGACAAGGAATTCCCGATAAACTGCCCTTGATTAAATTCCTGCCCGCAAGAATAAGTTCCTTTTCAGGATAACTTGCTTGGCTCTTACTGAATATCACTTATTTCTGAGGTGCACATATAGATACATAAGTCTGCACTTTAAGCATAAGAATTAAATCAACGGGTACAATTTCAACTTTCATCACTAAATACACATATTTTTAAATCCAATAATAGGCCATCCAAGATATTATTTTTCATTTATAATTATTCAACTACTGAGCTGTAAAAATTTCACTCCAGGGGCCAGCCCAGAGGCATAGTGGTTAAGTTTGCACGCTCCACTTTGGTGGCCCAGGGTTCCCTCCAAACTTCCTGGGGTTCGGATCCTGGGGGCGGACCTACACACTGCCCATCAAGCCATGTTGTGGCGGCATCCCACATACAAAAATGGAGAAAGACTGGCACAGATGTTAGCTCAGCGACAATCTTCCTCAGGCAAAAAGAGGAAGATTGGCAACAAATGTTAGCTCAGAGCCACTCTTCCTCACCAAAAAAGAAATCATTATAATTCAAATCAACAAATATATACTCATCCCTACTTATGTGTAAGGCATTATGCAAGGAATCAAAAGGGTGAATAAAAAATGACCCCTGATCTCCAGGAACTACAATCGAGAAAACAGGAGAGAACAAGTTCACAAGTGACTTTAATATAACTTAAGAGCTGTGTGTGTCCCATAAACGTGGTATAAAATAGGGCTCCGGGACATTCAAGAGGAGTTTCATCTGGTTGGTGAGATGACAAAGGCCCAATAAAAGGGGTGATTTTTACAATAGAATTTGAAGGCAGGGAAGCTAATTCCAGGGAAAGAGCATAGATAAAGAAATAATGATTTGTTAAGGGAACAGCAAACTGTTTATTTCCAAAAAATATATATTTTTAAGCAGAAACCACATTACAAATGAAATCTTACATAGAACTCCAATATATAGAACACAAATGTAGTATTTTATTAGGATAAGTGTATTTTATGAGTTCAAATTGACAGCATTTACTCATTATGAAGTCAAAAAATGCGAACATGTAGTTATTTTGATAAAAATCACAAATTGGCATCAGGGGTGAGGAATAACAACCCCAGTTCCCAATTTTTGTATTTTGTTTTGATTGCCCAACACCAGACCATCCACCTCTAACACCCCACATGGATAAGGGTGGGGCTGTAAGTGGACTGCAGTGCAAACAGACTGCATCCATCAAAACTCAAACTGTGTGTCCACTGTGACCCAGCATACAGCCCATAAATATGAAAAAAAAAAAAGGTAAATGCTCACTGTGGCATTGTCTATATGAAAAGAAACAAAACAGAAACAACCTAGAAGCTCAGTAATGAAGGCTTAGTTAAATAAATTATGCTATATCCATACTATGGAACATCAAGCAAATATTTTTTCAATGAAGTATGTACACTACACATATGTAATGATAAGGAAAAATATTTAAAGTTATTCTTAAGTGAAAACAGCAGTTTTCAGCGGCAGTAACTAAAATACACTGAGTGCTTATTAAGTACCAGGCACTTGTGCTAAGTGCTCAAATAATGAATTCATTTCATCTCATAATAATCCCATGACACAGGGTTTCCTTTTACAAAAAAGGAAAAGAAGATACACAAATATTAAGTAATTTTCCAAGGTAACTCAGCTGAGTAAATGACAGAAGAACCAGGATTGAAACCAAGCTTATACTCTGATAGTTCAAAACAGTACCAACCAACTCGTGTGTTTCTAAGTATATATATCAACAACTGGCTTATATTTACATATATGTATATATAAAATCTCTGGAGGTATGCATTTTTTAAAAATACACTCTCCAGCCTTGAGAAAGTGAAGAAGAGAGAAAGAGGCTTTTTACATTTCACATAATAACCTTCAGTGCCATTTAAATTCTCTTTCTAAAGTAAGCAAATACTACTTTTATACTTTTGTAAACAATTTTTTTCAAAACTCCTGACCATACAATAAAGATGAACTTTATTCATCTTGTTATTTCAGGATACTCCTCAATTACATAGATCCAGAAACTTCACAAAGTGACAGTCTTTTCACAAAGTGGAATCTTTATCAACACCTAACAACTGCCTGTATTCCTCATCATGGATGTGAGTCAGAAAAGCACTGAAAACTTCCAATAAACACTAAAATTAAAACTAATGTGGTATTTTCAGTTTTCTTACTAGTCTTGCCATTGTTTTCGCTCAGTTCCTATTCTGGACGAGCGCATGTAACTGAGAGCTCAAGCCTGTACTGTTGGCACTTGTATGACTGTCTGGGCGCCGTCTCACAGACCTCAACTCAGAGACAGCCCAGGCACAGTCGACGTTCCAACACGCACCGTACGTAGTGTTCATTCATCCCCCCACTAGGAAAACATTTCCTGAGTGCCCACTGAGGGTCAAGGACTGTGCTGGGGACAAAACAGAACAAGACAGACAAGGTCTCTGCCCTCTGAAACATATACTCCAGCGGAGAAAAAAGTCAGGAAAAGATTTATTCTGAAGTATGCACATCTTACTCTGGAGTCACAAGTTAACACATGAATGATTACAAATGTCCTTAAATTGGGATTAAACAGAATGGCATGTGCATGCTTTTTTAAATTAAAGTTTAATTATTATTAATTATTTGAGAAAACAGTGGGATTTCATGCAAAGAACTGTGCGGTCCTGGAAGCATCTATTCTCTGGCAGGCAGGAGGCCGGAGGAGAAATGGCTAGGGCCACCTGAAAGCTAAAACATACTGAGTGAAAGCTTACTCTGCATCAGTCACTGTGCGGAGGGCACTTCAAATGTATGATTTCACATAAACCTCCCAGTAACCCCAGGTAGAGTATTATCTCCACCTGGAGATAAGCAAGCAAACTCAGCCAGGCTCAGAAACTTGCCCAAAGACACTCATCTGGTAAGACGGCGGAATCAGTCTCGGGATCTTGGCCTCCAGAGACGGCGCCTGAGCTTTTCCCTCTGCCCCAGGCTGGGGCCTGAACAGCGGCAGGCCGCTGATGGAGAGACCTGTGTTTAATCTTGCAGGCAGTGTGAAGGAAGGTTCACAAGACTCTTGAGCAAAGCAAAAAGACCATCTCATTAAGTCTGATGATAATGCCCACCTATAGGAAGATAACTGTCCACAGCGGTGTAATGGCCTGGACCAGGGAACAAGCGGAGTCAGCGGGATCAATCATGACTCAGTCAGGAGTCTTCGTAACTGGAAATGCTCCAAAGCTGAGAGCTCACAGAATGGAGACGACAACCCAGCCTCCAGATACCCTCCTTCCCAGGGAATTTTCCTTCCTCTCATTAAACCAAGATGTGAAAGAACTGTGAACAAGAAAAAGGTGAACCACACGTCACAACCTAACACATTTTAACTTCCATCTATCGGAAAAATGTTTTCTCAACTGTGTTAGGTGGAAAGCTGCCCAGAAAGACTCCGTTCAGCCTGAGCCGGACTGAGCAACTCTAACAGTTGTGGTGGGACTGCCAGGAAAGGAAACACCCCAGTCTCCTCCTGGAAAAACGGCAAGTGGCAGGGCAAAGGCAGAAGTGTTCTGAATTTCAAACACTATACATGTGATGCTACAATTTTCATTCTTGCCACAATTAAGTCAGCAATTGAGAATGATTTTCTGGGGGTTTCTGAAGGTGCTTAGAATGTGGTATATATGGGGGGAGGTGTGAGTGAGAAATAGAGAAATTCCTTTCCAACGGTAAGTATTTTGGGGGAAGGGAAATGAATTGTATCTCTGTTTCCTACCTTACCACACTTAATCCTCAAAGCCTTCCATCAGCAGTGGATCCAAAACCATCCCTTAGATGGCTTCAGGTCAGTCACTGGCATTCTGTTAGGATTTTAGGACTTCTCCAGGTATGGGAGACAGAATAATGCCCCCCCCATCAAAGATGTCCACATCCTAATCCCTGGAATTTGTGAATATGTTACCTTCCATAGCAAAGAGGAATTAAATTGCAGATGGAATTAAGGTTGGTAATCAGCTGAACTTAAAATAGGGAGATTATCCTAAACTATCTGAGTGCGCCCAATGCAATCACAAAGAGCCTTAAAAGTGGAAGATGGAGGCAGAAGAGGGGTCACAGCAATCTGATCTGAGAAGGATTCAACCTGCTATTGCTGGCTTTGAAGATGGAAGTAGGGGGTCATGCGCCAAGGAATGCAAGCATCCTCTGCAAACTGGAAAAGGCCAGGAAACCCAATTCCAGTCAGAACTTAGAGAAAGGAACACAAACCTGCCAATGCCTTGATTTTAACCCAGTGAGACCCCATCAGACTTCTCACCCACAGCACTAAAAATTATAAATTTATGTTGTTTGAAGCCACTAAATTGGAAGTAATTTGCTGCGCAGCAAACAGAAAAGGAAAACACCAGGCTTGTCCTAATCTTCGCTTTTAGGAAATTTTTGTCAATAATAACTACTTATGATTACTTACTAAATTCCAGTTTTCTATAATTCAGGACACTACCAGTCTGCGAACTGTTTGGTACCGGTCCCCAAGGAGATAAGTACAGAAATTTAGAGTTTATTTGTATATAATCTAATATTGCCAGACACCCAATTTCACTTCTGCTGCATCTCTGGCTTGTACTTGTCTATTTTTTCCATTTCATTTATCTAGTAATCCTATCGTACTATACAAGAGAATTGCCTGAGACAGACGGAAATTTTATTTTTTAAAAAAAAGGTCGTTTACAGAAAATAAGAGGGAAGCACCGACAGGTTACATCACTTGCTCAAGTTCATATAGACAGTAACTCTCTCATTCACCTCTCCACTGAATTAACAGATATTTAGGAAGAACCTTGTACACCAGACACCAAGCTCCACGCTGGACCTACTGCGAGGAGCAGGACAAGCAGAGAGCCCGGCCCTTCCCGGTGTGAGTCCAACTCGTCCCCTACCCGCCTCGCTGGCAGCGCTCCCTGCTGGCTTCCCTTCCAACACTCGGCCCAGGAAGACGCCCGCCAGAGTGTGGACAACGCACGTCCAGCACGTAAATACCCAACAAAAGTACAACAAAGGGAGGGAAAACACCAACCACGCGCTCCGCGCCAAGCTGCCAGCGGGTAGACCGACATGCACGCGCTGCCCGCTCCACCCCAGACGCCGGGCCCCGCCCCGTCTCTCGGCCCCCCACCCCCGACGCCTGGCTCCGCCCTGACTCCCGCTCCAGCCCCTACGGGGGGCTCCGCCCTACCGAGCCGGGTCCCCATCTCTCGGCCGCGCCCCCCACGCCGGGCCCCGCCCCAGCCCCCGGCCCCGCCCCGCGTCGCCGGCGTCGCTCCCGCGACTCACCCTCAGCCGCCCGAGCTCCGCCTTCCGCTGCAGCTCCGAGTGCCGCTGCAGAGCGCTCGCGAAGCCGCCTGAGCGCGTTGTGGGCTCCGTGGAGTCAGAACTCTCGCTCCCGGAGCCACTCTCAGTGCCTGCGCCTCGACAGGGCCGGGAGAAGAGAAACGCTCGCAGGAACAGACGCTCGGCAGTCACGGCGCGGGGCCCATACAGCGCCGCCATGACGGCTTCACCTCTGACTTTTGACCTCTCCGCAAGCGCCCAGGTTACGGGGCGGAGCAACGAGAGCCCCGCCCACTTCCGGCAGGGCACTGACGGCCGGCGGGCGTGGCCTAGTCGGTGTGGGGCAGGAGTGTGGCGCCTGGGAGACTGAAGCGGAGTCGGTGGACTAAGTCCTTGGTGGCCCTGCTGGCAGCGATCCGCTAGGTTTTGCATGGAGAACATTTTTGTAAAGCGGGAATTCCGTTCTCCTGGGCCTCCGTTAGGCCTTGTCCTGCTGTAAATTCTGGTAGTGCGGCGCTTGCTGGCCCCGCCGCCTGCGCGTCCCCCCAGATGACCCCAAGCTCCTTGCCCCATCGCTCTTCTGGTCTTTGCCCAAATATGAGGTTCTCCTTAATTACCCTGTTTAGAATTGGAACCCCAAACACACTCGAGCTCCCCTGTTTTTTTCTATACCATTTAGCACTTCTTAATATGTCGTATGCCAATATCGCCATATGTAATATGCCAATTATTGCTTATAGAAGTTTTGTTTAGCGTCTGCTCTCCCAACTTTGTAAGCTCCGTGAGGGCAGGAACTTGGCTGTTGTATCCCCGACACTGGGCACATAGTAGGGCTGATAAACATTTGTGAAATCCTGGATCCAGGTTTGTCCATCTTCGCCTCCTTTGTGGTCTACCCACTTTACAAGAATCATCTTTCTGAGATGCTCCTGTCACCTCTAGAGAGCTACAATCCTTTCTTCTAGGGAATAAGAAATTTCGGAATGTGCCTAAATATCCACCACCAGAGGCCGCCACTCGCTTGATTTTTCTTCCTTTTTTCTCCCAATGTTAATTCCCAGAATTTGCCCACCCTCTGCAAAACTGAGCCTAACGCTATACTTGAAGTGTTTGCTAATTAAGCGGTCCATCCATCTTCTACCCAGCATATTTATACTAAACCGCAATTACGGGCCGGCCCAGTGGCTTAGAGGTTAAGCGCGCGGCCCGCTACTGGCAGACCCAGTTCCGGCTCGCACCAACGCACCGCTTCTCTGGCCATGCTGAGGCCGTGTCCCACATACAGCAACTAGAAGGATGTGCAACTATGATATACAACTATCTACTGGGGCTTTGGGGGAAACAAAAAGGAGGATTGGCAATAGATGTTAGCTCAGAGCCAGTCTTCCTCAGCAAAAAGAGGAGGATTAGCATGGATGTTAGCTCAGGGCTAATCTTCCTCACAAAAAAATAAGTAAATTAATAAATAAATAATCTGCAATTAGTTATTTTGGGAGGAGGTGCAGCACCTTTCCAGTTAATTGGCAAGTACTTAGAAGGAATTTTTATGTACGGCCACAGCCCCTACTTTAATAATGGCTTTTTCTATGACTTTTAAATCTTTCTGATGTTCTCATCAATTGCATAGACAGTATACAGGACACTAGGAGCACACTAACCTTGGAACGATGCAAAATTGTATGAATCACATACGATTTTTATCACTAGGCAACTGTGGGATAATCCTTACAAATTCAGCAGAGAGCTCAAGATAAATTCTACTCCAGGTGAGTTCTCCCTCTTGGCACTTAAACTGTTGATTTCCCTTGACCATTAATGTAGTCTTGCCTAAGACATTTTTGGATTATTCTCTACGGCTGTCGCTATTTATACTTCCTTCAGGAAACAGCAGGGTAAATTGTGAAGGGCATTGGCCAGCAACTCTAAGAACACTTAGTTCTAGACCTTGACTCCAATCCTGATCTCAGGCGAGCCAATTTAATGTTGATTTCCTTTCCTCACTTGTAAACCCAAGCTGTTAGCCCCTATGCTAAATTTAAGGAAGTCCTTTGTAAACTTAACTAAATCAGTACCCACAGAACAAATGGGATTACTAAGGTCCCAGCTCTGAAATCCAATAAATGTATTATATTCACGTCCTGCCTCAGCCAGATGATAAATTCCTTGAGGATTGTGACAAAAGGCATTTTGGGGCAAATCCTGAAGTTTCTAACATATAAGAGTAAGTTTGTATCAACTGACTTAAAAGTTATGCTTAGTCCACTGCCCTTGTTGGGGCAGCAGAAGCATCCACCGAGAGGGACTGTAACCAGCAGATGTCTGCACACTTGGCCTCTGCCTATGCAAGCACCAGCTGTAACATCAGCTCTAACGGCAGTGTTTTAACATCTTCTGGCACCTTAGGGATTCCGATGCTGCTCTACTCCTTGAACGATGCCTTCCTTCTTGCTTTATTAAAAATACAGGCCTCCTTTTTCCTCTATAGCTTGCAAATTGTTCGTACACTCTGCAAAAATATCAGTAATGGTAGATGGCAAGGGAAGTGAATAGAAAACAGTTCAAGTCCAGGCTCAAGTCACCTGGCTGTGATGTTATCTATAAAATGGTGACACTGCTAAATCCTTGAGTACAGAGTTAAAGGAAATGAGTGTGGAATGCCCAGCATTTACTGAACGCTCAACAAACAGTGGCTCTCAGTGGCTAGGTGGAGGTGACCAAGAGATTAGAAATTCATGCCTCTTAAGCATGCAAGAAAACCTGGAAAAAAGGATAGGGCTTGTGATACAATAGGGACATATCAGTGTCACTCTAAAGATAGTCACTTCAGCCACAGAGATAAGATCATTAAGGAGATCATGTAGAAGACGACTAGGGATGAGCGGTAACATTTAAGGAGTTGGAAGAAGAGAATACCAGAAAAAGAGTCAAACGGGAAAATAGGAACAGAGAATTCATCCTAGAAACCAAGGGGAAAACTGAAGCATGCTGAAATAGTGTTCTAGTCAAAGATCATACCCGCCTAAAAAGAGTCAAACAACAAAATGGTGTTTGGTTTTTACCGTGTTCTAGGAAAACCGCCAAATTAAAATCATGACGTTACCAACCAACCTCACCAAGTGACATCAAAATTACACAGCAGAGTTGGCAAGAATTTTAGTCGCCAAATAGCATTTATTTAAGTATGAAATCCTGGCAGGTGATAGGCACATGCAGGCCCTGCCCTCTGGGGGCTTACAAACTGAGAGGGAATTCTCTTGGCTCATTTTGATTCGGGTTCATTTTGATCTCAGAATCAGAATATAGAAATTGTGAAATGTAAGGTTTGCAGGTTTACTTAAAAGTGACAGTTTTATGTTAACTGTAACCCAACATGGTCTCTATAATTAATCCAATTACAATGGGACAGTCCCTAATGAATGGCCAAATGTCTCTTCACTATGGGCAAAAATCTGACCTTTCATCTGTGTTAAGAGCTATAAAGAAACATGTGATCCTGACGTGGGGCCTTATGCGGCATCTCCTCTGGCACATATCCAGCAAACAGTCACTTCTAAATGCCTTTTGGTAGTCAGCATGTAGCTTTCCAGTTTTCCTGGACACACTGAATCCGTATAGCTGCTTATGGTTCTTTCTGTATCCAGGATACGAAGGGTCTGGAGAGAAGTTATAATGCACTCACTTGTTTCCTCGACAGGTCATACATACAAAAGAACCCATTCCCAAATTATAGAATTTTTATTGTTTTCAAATACTATACAAAAAAAATAGTGTGTATTTCCTTGATTAACAGATCCAGAAATAGTGATTCCAAATTAAGCATGTTTTTTCTCTATTTCAATAGTTTCTTTGAGTTACTAAAATGATAATCCAACGAGATCTCCTTTCTTCCATTGATTACTTTAGCCTCATAAGCGTAAGAATTCTTGCTTTCTTTCCCACGAACTCCATAAATTAAGGACCTGCCTTTTGTAAAGGGGGGATAATTTCAGGGATTATTTTCATCCATCACACTTCTTGAATCCTTAAATATCTGAGATTTCTCTCCAAGTTGCTGTTTCCTATAGTGTCGAACACAAAACACAAAAGAGGGACCAGGACCTCTCTCCAGTGTTCTTAGTAATTACCATCTTCCAAATTTCTTAACTATCTGTGAATTCGTAATATTGAATCTTCCACCAAGATCATTTTGAATAATATTTCTAAATCCGTGTTTACTTTTCTAAATTTATCCTCCCTCTACTTTTTGCTACTTCTTTTAAGAGGCAGAGTACTTTGCAAGAGATGAAATCGTTTTTGGATTAAGTGTAGGCAGATGTCTAGAAAAGTGATTCTCTGATTTCTTCTTTTACAACCATCACCAATACCCACATACACCCATTCCATTTCCCACTCCTGTTTCTATCATTTCTCCCCATAGAGTAAAGAGATTTGAGGATATTTCACCCAACTAAAGAAACTGCTATCTTACTCCATTCTGCCTTGTTGAAAAGAGAGTAACAGGGCAGGACACCCAAGAAACAACGTGATGAAAAGAAGTTGTTGTGATTAAAAAAAATTGAAAGACTAATTGGTAGAAAAAATAATTTAACAGTTACGTTGAGTAACCACAATATTTGTATAAAAAGACAAACTCTACAGATCCACTCCTCCAGGACAATGCTTCAACAATCTTTGCCTTAAAGCCTCTACAAGGAAATAATTTATAATGTTAGTCTGATACCATTAAGTAGTGATTTAAAGCAGACGGTTAAAAAATTTCCTTTTTTTTTAGCATAGACACCAGTTGATTATTTAATACAACAAGCTGTTTCCAGACCACTGGTCTCATAATAAATATTGAGACCTATACTACTGATATACAGAATTTATTAAGCTTTTCACATGTAATGGAGCATAGTTTCAATTGTATCTAACGTGCTAACAGAAGCTGTAGCAATTAAGAACGGCAGCATGTTATTTTATAACAACACTTGGGGCTTTTCAAATTTGGTTTTCATAAGATAACTTATCCTGAAGTAAATCTAGTCATGCTTTTAAAAAATGCTTTAGGTCACTCCAAGCTTGGCAATTAACATTTGGCATAAACAATAATAAAACAATCACAACTTGATAAATAACAAATACAACATTGTAGGCCATAACCATATACAGCATAAGGAAAAGGTAGTGGTGACGAGTAAGTAGCTATTAGAATTAAGAGAGTACCTTGGCCTCCAGGCAGATACTTCCAGAGGCTTTGGTTCAGTCAGCCCTGACACTCAGTTTTCAAAGTAGGAGGAAATGTCTACAGTATCATTTTATAATTTCTAACACACTGAAAACAGATAAGTAGAACATAAGTTGATTTTTATTAATGCATTAAACCCTCAGGAGTTATCACCAACCCCTTAGTATAAAAAATTTTCAAGTTATATTAGTCATATAACTTTGTGTGTTTATTTTAAATGGTACTAAATGAATTAAATGAAGACACAATGTTTCCCCTAAAGTGATTGATTTTAGCAATTTTACAATTACTGAGATCTAAAAAACTTTCAGGCTTTTGAATTGAACATTGATGAGAGTGTGTTCCTGTTTCAACCTACTGAAAATACAATATGCTTAATTCAGAATGGTTTTTTTGTCAATTTACTCTAAAACTAAAATTTTAATCTGGTGAAAAATAATTTGATATAAGTAGCATAATAACCAATACATTGAAATAGTTACTGTCACAAATGGTGATAAACAAGGATGTGACAGTTCCACAATTTAAATCACCTAGGAGTTGAATTACCATACATATTGTCACTTACAAAACTGTAACACATTGGATGTAGAGCTGATTTATTTAGTCTCGTGTCTGCAGACACCCAAGACATAAGCTACCTTATACCAAAACAATGTTTACTCAAAAATATTTTTTGTAAAATTTGTAGCTGGCAGTTCTTCCCATGGAGGTAAAGAAAATTATGCCAAAACTTTTAATAACCAGAATTCATAAATTTTAAAAGAACAATTTTAGTTAGGAATCAAATATGCAGAGGTTCAAAGAAGGAAAAAAATGAAAATCATATAGAAGACAAAGATCAAACCGGTATCCCAGATCCAGAACAATTTTGTAAAGTAGTTATGATAACCTGCAGCTTCTCAGATCATTCTAGTGAGGGTCTCCAGGTACTACATGTGTTTTTATAATGGTGTTTCCCAAAGAAAAGGCCTTAAATGCACATTAGAGGGTGTTCCCCAGGAGTAGAGCTGAAGACATTGTTTTGTTCAACCCACAAACTATTTGGTCAAAGGAATATGTAAAGCTAAACAAAAGCACATCTGGTGGAAATTCATGGCGATGAATGTTGACAAGATGTGCCTGGGTCTCGCTTGCAGCATCTGGCAGTGGGTAGCCGAACACAGGTGGGACTCTCACAGGCTCTCCTGTGTCTGTTCTGGAAGAGGCTCCGTGGCGGTGGCGCTAGCATTTGCAGTCGAATTCAAGACTTCTCCAAAATCACCGCCAGCAGGCTTGGTTCCCCCTACTTTAGACTTTTTAAAAAGTTGAAAAAAGAAAAGACATCATGAAACAGAAACTTAGCTGATTCTGCACAAAGTAACTCTAATTCTACTTGGAAGGACAAATAAATCAGGAACCTCATAGCTCAGTGATTATTATATAGGTACAGAATTTAGTACTGTTGTAATGTTCAGTGCAGTTTAATAGGAAAACTTACAGTCTTCCCTGCTGAAATACTCAGATTGGTAAACTCTACCCCTCCTCTTCTTTCCCTGTCTGCTCACTGTTCTTCACAGGGAAATTTGTCTGAAGAACTCTGTGAGACTTATTATTCTAAATGATCTATTGGACTCTATATTTGGGTAACACTTTGTATTCCATCAAATTGTTCATTCAGCTACACTCATCCAAGAAATATTATTGAGTGGAACAAAGGAAAGAAATACATGTACTTGTCCCAGTTACAGTGTTAAGCTTTCTAACCCTTTGCTACTTAAAGTGTCTTACAAGGCCCTACAGACTCACCAGCTGGGAGCTTGTTAGAAATGCAGAATCTCAGACCGCCTCCCCACCTCCATCTACAAAATTGAAACCTACACTGTAACAAGATCTCCAGGTGCTTCCTATACACGTTATGGTTTGTGAATCACTACTCCAACTCATCTGGCCTGAAATTTTATCAGTAAACATTTGTTTGAATCAATAAATCTTACATTTGTGTAATATATTATGCTTTCCAAAACCCTTACCCATGTCACTTCATCCTTAACAATGCTGATGTATCTATACTCTCTCTGTGTGTCACATCTCAGGACTGACCAACAGGATAGCTGACTAACATTAAGACACCAGTTAATGACCAAGGATGCAACTCACAGTAGGTTTAACCTGACCTTACTCCTAGCTCAATCTTAACTGACTGCCCGAGACTCACTAACAATTGGAATCTAGTTAAAATTCTCTCTTTCTCGTTCTTTTCGGTCTCCCATCCAAAATGTGTGAGTTGTTTGAAAATTTTACATAACTTGTATCCACTGTATATCTATTAAATGTATTAAAACACATTCCTTAATTATAAGAATATGTTAAGACCCTTACAATTCAACATGTCTAAAACTGAACTCCTCCGCCCCACCACTGGGCCCTTCTCTGTTTTTTAAGACTTTCAATGGCAGTAGCACCTCCAGTCAGACACCTGGGAGTTATACTGGATCCTTCCCCCTCTTCTTCCACATCCACACAATCACTAAGTTTTTGTCTGTCATTTCTAAATCCTAAATATCTCTCGACTTGGTCCCACTGGCACACACCTAATTCACTCCACCACCATCTTTGGCCTGTATTACAACTCCTTCCTCCCAGCTCGTCCCCCTGTCTCCAGTCTTGCTCTTAGATCGCCAGGGCAGTGAGTGATCTTTCTAAATGCACAGAAGAACGCGCAACTCGGGCTGTTTAAAATCCTTCAATGGCTTCCCATTGCACTAAGTCCAAATTTTGTAACGTGGCCCACCCATCTCTCTAGTTTCATCTCCTGCTCAATACCCTAACGCACAGCCAAGCTCTTGGTGTTCCTCAAAGGCGCCCCAAAGCTTCAAACATTCCCCTCAACCTAAAGGCCTCCATTTATATCATCGCATCCTCTGAGAAGCCCTCTCTGACCTTCCCTCCTGCCAAGCTATGATAGAGGTTCCTGCTACTGGTCCTCATCGCACCCATGACTTTCCCTTACCTCACTTTATTTTCACTGGCCATCTAATTGTCTAAACATCTTGCAGAAAGGGTCTGTGTCTCTCTTGCTCACCATGGTATCTCCAGTGCCTGACACTCATCGTCTGGCACATGGTAAATGTTCAATATCACAAATGAATCAATCCAAAATCTAAATGTAAGGACATGTAGATCGGGTATTTAACTGAATATAAATGTAATTTAATAAAACTAGATCCCAAACATACAACTATATTTTACAGCTTCCTTGGGGATATCTGTTTAATATACTACTATACTTTTTAAAACTGCATGTTTTTATCTGAATGGTGCCTAGTCATACTTCAAAAGCAGATTTCACCACAATTTATAGAATCTTAATATATTCAGGAGGGGAATATATAGTAAATGACCTGGAAGTTTCTCCTCATCTTCAAAAAGAACATAGATTGTCTGGTTTTCCAATCAGTCATTTCAAAAACTAATGCTTAGGGCAGACTTCCAGGAAAGGCTATGACAGTTCTAAAACATTGAGAACTGAATTATAGTAAGCCTTGACTTCCTGAAATGGAGAGTTTGTTTTCACATACATGACTAGGCATTAAAAAGAATAAAGCAGGTCTCTTGTACTGACCTAGAAGAATGACTATGATACATTTTTTGCTCATCAAATACATATTACGTAGCTGTAACGTGCCAAGGACTATTCTAGGCCCTTGAGAAGCATCAGTGAGCACAAACAACAGCTTCCTGAGTTTGTGGGTTCACAGAGCATACATGCTAGTGGGGGCTGAATGAACAAGGACTGTGTGTACAGTGTGATCCCTTTTTGAAAATTTAATTTATATATACATTTATGTAGACACAGAAAAGGTGTGTATTAGCATTTGTATGTGCAAGAAAAAAGATCCAGATCATGGTACAGTGTTTCATTTTCTTCCACAAGCATACCCTGCTTCTGTAATTTAAAAAAGATGCATTTAAAAATAAGGGACTCAATTACAATTCTGAAAGACTAAATCTGAGTATTTGTTCTTAAGCTGATTTATATAAAACATTTAAGATATTAGTTTTAATCCTTAAAAAATATCCACAATAATTATCAGAATCAGTTTAGGAAGAAATGAACATATTGGCTTGGCACCATCTCCGTAGAGAAGGCTGGGCAGTGGATGGGAACTAGACAACCTTTCTGCTCACTTGTGCTTCTAAGAGTTGATGATTTTATAGTTTTGAATAAAATCTTGAAGATAATATAACTTACAAATTAATAAAGCTAATCATTACAGAAAAATGTCTACCTTCACTGAAATCAAAGCAATCAAAAAATAGAACAGTGAATCATCAATGATGATCACCACAGCATCATCATCATCATCAAAATGTCCAATAACTGAAGATTAAACAAACAATATCCACGATACGGCACGTGCAAGCAGCCATCAAACACAATATTGAGGACGAATACGTAATGATATAGGAAAATGTTTATGCATATGGTTCTTTCGTAAAGCTTAACAGCACCATCCTCCTACATACACATATCACTGTCTCTGGGTGGGAGGACCAATTTTATTGTGTATTATTTTTTGTGCTTTTCTATATTTTTAATTTTCTACAATAAAATTTATATTAAATGTTGTCCAATTACAAATGTATTTGAAGTAAATAAAGCAAAAAGCAGCACAAACTTCTAAAGTACTACTGCTTTTTAAATTACACAATTCCCTTCAGCACTTATCATGCTGCCAAGCTACAACATACGCCCAAAAAAACTGATTGAATGAGTACAGATCACCTTAAATATCCATTAATAATGTAAAGAATAAAGTTATTAAAGTTCTCTAAATATTTTTAGAAGGAAATACTAATGTGAATGATTTACCCACAACAAAGAAAATTAAGTTACCAAGGAAGATACCATCACAAAGACCTATTCATCTCTCTACTTACCTTTAAGTTTTCGACCTTTTCTTCAAATGATTTGAAAGTTGGGGAGTTTCTATGGAGAGAAAAGAAAAACAAATAGTAAAATTACAACTGAAAAAAACCATCAATTTTGAAAACATCATTAGTTGATTGTACTCCTCTTCACCATTATTCTCAATCAGCAGAAAAACAGATATATTTATCTGTACCGTGTGTACAGGCATACACACAACTATGTGTTATTATGTAAGATGATCAATTTCTGTTCTAAGACTTCTACAATGATGCTTTTGATTCCACGAACAGAGCCCATCTCAGAAATGCGTGGTATAGATATAACCAAGTCCATGTATGAGGAGGGGGAACAAAGCCAAGTAAAACATCAATTCTGTCCCTTCTCCACCCAACTAATCACGCACATGCCACCATTAGATCAGTTTAATTCTGGTTAAGGCACTATGCTCTAGAACTCCTGTGTAAATTCAGAGGCAGCCTAGCAAGATTCCCATGTGAACCCACGTCACCGAGCAGGACAAGCAGACCATACGAGGTTCCATAACAGGGATCCCGGTTCACATAAACAGGGAAAGGAGAGACCGAAAGGAAGGGAGGAGCACAGAAACGTGGCTTTGCCTACTTCACAAAGCTGCCCCACTGACAGTAGCACTCAGAGCCCACGAGAAGCCGTCCCACGCCTTCACGCTCACCCATATGAATTAAGGAGGATCACAGCACCTACGTCGCTCACACCTGGCTTTCTGAAGCTTTTACACCATCCACCTGACCTCGAATAGCCTTCCTACCACCAAGATGAAATAGGTGAGGAAGGGCACAAGGGGTTTCCTCCTTCCTACAGTGGTGATGGGCAGCGGTCCCAAAGTGTGGTCCCCAGACCCGCTGCATCAGTAGCTCTTGGGAAGTTGTTAGCAATGCAGATTCTCAGGTCCCACCCCAGGCCTACAGAATCAGAAAGCAGGGGTGGTGCCCAGCAAGCAGGGGGCTTTAACGAGCCCTCCAGGTAGTTCTGATGTACACTCAAGCTTAAGCCAAGCACATGTTGTTAAAAATCCTCTGCCTCTCTAGAAAGGTGTGGTGAGATGATAACATGAGCCACTGGCAAGTGCTTACTGACGAAAGAGGACAGGAGAATTAAGCCACAGTTGGCTCCAAATGTCACAATGGGATGAGAGAAGTGGAAGTGGGAGGGATGGAAGAAAAGAGGGGCGTAGCTACAGCGAATGCAGAGAGAGGTGGTGGGCCACCTACATCCATGAAAAGAGAAGTTTTGTTAGATGAGTAGTGTTCACTTTTTCAATTAAGCTGATTTCAGATATGAAACAATTCAATAGGTGTACAAAATAAAATACAAATAATTGTCTTTAAAAAAAGAATCACAAACAGTTAATGGATCTCGTGCATCCCTCCTAACATTATAGGCAGAGCAACTGAAAACTGATATAATGTTAAACGTGTAGCTTGTGTAGAGTAGAATTCTAGTTCCCCACTTCAGAATAGTTCAAGTTAAACATCTAAATAAACAATAAGAAGGCATAAGATGAACTACATTTCGTAACAATATACTTTACCTCATAGCAGGCATGCTAATTGAATGCTGAATGGAGCGTATACTAAGAGGCAGCATTAAAAAGAGACAGAAATGAAGTTAGTATAGTGGTGATTAGACATTTACAAAAAAAGCAAACACAACTTAGCTTTCTAAGAGCTTGTTCCTTTGGCACCACGAAGAATTATCTACTTTTTGAGGTGGAGGGGATCAAAGCTTTTCCAACATAACTTGCTTTCATTCACGAGCCAATTTAACCACAGTAGTTAATAGAGCTAATCATTCAACCTTGCGTTTTTATAGCACTTTGCAAACTGTAAAGTACTTTCACCTGTATCTGTAAGGCATCTAGCACCAAGGCTCAGAAGTTAAATGATTTACCCAAGGTCACAGCAGAATCAAGAATGGAACTTGGGTCTTCGGGACTTCAATTCCATGTTCACCACCTCCCCTCAAAAAATAAGGCACACGCACACATGTACACACACCACAAGCAAGGCCGGTGAAGGCCACACGTTTGTTACCAAGCCAGAACAGGAAAGTTTCAAAATAAATCGCCTATGTGACAACTTTAAGTGATTTAAAGATCTCTCCTTAGTGGCAGTAGTACCAATTTTCTAGTAAGAGACACTTGTACTTCATCCCAATTAAGCTAAATGTCTTGAACGGCCATTCAGATAATATTCGGCCCCCAGCTTTACTAGGATCAACTTCTTATTCAAGGGCAATGCAGTTCATGGACTGTTCAGGTTCAAGGTTATCTACTCTCAGCTGTCTCCCATAGAGATCACCTTACAAGATGAAAGCACCTTAATTCTTGGGCTCATAAAGTCACTCTATCCTCCTGATACTGTTACTACGCTTACAATATTTTGATCGATACAGCATTTTTGGTAAATAATCTTTCCTTTGGGTAAGTTGGACAGTCCAAGGTATTCTCAATTATATTTAAATATTGTGTGTATGATTTAGTTCTCTCAAAGACTCAGTTGTTACAAATGACAACGTTTCAAGTGTAGCTCCCCAAATCTAGTTTTGCTTTAATATGTAATAATATGGAGTATGATCTTCATACAAATCAAAATATGCTGGCAGTTCATGTAATCAAGGTAATCAGTAAAATATTTGGACGTCTTCCTACTTAATGTCATACATAACACATGTAACAGGAAAAGATCCATGTAGCTCATCATTCTCTCTATTCTATAACACTGGTAGATATCTTGGGTATAAGACTATAATCTATTTCGGGAGGAGTTCGCTAATTCTTTTCCTGCTTGATCTTTTGCAGTATACTGGATCCACATCTGAAGCACAGAGATTAATAAAAATCATCCTTCTTTGTTTACAATACCTGAATTGCAAACATTACCTGCCCTTCCTTAGACCCTTCTAAAGACACTGCCTGTCTAGCCACATTGCCCCAGCCACTTTCTATCAATATGATAATTGCATCACTAGAGCTCCACCCACCACGGCTAACCTCTTTGTGATCTACAAATTGTTTGGACTGATGGAAAAAAAAAAAAAAACGAGTTCAGACAAGTAAGATTCTTATCCTGGTATTCTGTAATTAGGACACTAAGCCACTGGTCAGTTGGCGGTAGGACTTGAGCTAGAAAGTCATGTGGGCTTTGATGTTGAGGAAGACAGTTTTGGGGATCAGGTACAAGCTGCAAGAACGCAAAAGAAGCCAGTTCCCAAAGAAAGGACTGAATATAAGCACAGAGAGAAGCAGAGAAAATTAGGGAGCAACGACCATGCAGGAAAGAGGGCTCAGTGGAAGAGGAACAGGTTTCTTGGTTTCTAGAAGCTACCTTGATTTCTAATGGCTTTCCAATCAGCAGGACTGGGCTGGGTGGGGGGCTGCTTCCTTTCCTCTCCTTGGATCCCAAAAGAACTTTCTTTGTGTGCAACACATTCCCCTTTTTAGGTGAGCTAACTTACATAGTTTTCTGTTCCTCAAAACCAAAAGACTCTTCACTAGAACATTCATTTTGGCAGAAATCACCCAATTCTGGCAAAAGAAGGTGAGTAATGGCCTAATGTGTGATAAATTGCTTATCAGGACTCACACACTGAATTCAATAGTATGAACGAAATGAGGAAATGGGTGGATAAGGTAAGTACAAATTTCAGAAATGCACAGCTAATTCTAGTCACTGTCCCTAAGCACCCACATAAAAGAGGATTTCCTCCAATGGCCATTTGGTGGGTTCTGAGCCCCTTTAACCAGCACACAAGCTAGTTAAGAGGGAACAGGGCAAAGGCAGAGTGAAAGGAATGATCATAAACATGAATTCTAGATATAAAGTTGACTGTAAATTCAACATCCAGGGCAAGAATTAACTCAGGATCATCCTACATAAGAAATAAATCCTGAGGTCGTAAAAGCTGAAAAATCGAATTGTAAAAGTCACCTGGAATTATCAGGGGATGGAGAATAACAACAAGAAGGTAGAGGAGAGCTATGCATGACTCTAATCAAGGAATCTTCCCCTGATTGGGTGAGAGATGGATGGAAGTGTGGAAGTGGAGCATCCATGCGAGGGACCTCAGGAGGAAGAGGAAACTGACAAACAGGAGAAGACAATCAATCACGTGAGAAATACAATTTTTTTTAATATTTGTTTTTGTAGCATTACTACAGGTAAGGACTACCAATACGCTTCCAAGAAAACCAAGGCAGAAGTTGATCATTTGGGGCATTTAAGTTATTAAGTCCCTAGCAGGTGCCAATGATGTTTGTGATGTGACTTAAAGAATATTAAAAATGATCACTGAGAATTCTAAGAAACAGTGTAGCACCTCTTGTAAAGGACTTTAGGGTCCTTTACAGGATTATAACAAAATCATACCTGCTGGTGTTGAGTTTCAATTAACAGCTAAGGCAGATGAAGAATTTAAATCTTTGAGTGCCATGAAGAATACAGCCACTAAATATGTTTAGTGTAAATACATAAGAAAAAGGAAGTGATTACAATAAGATGTTTATTTTGTAATAAATCACTGAGTTCTGAGTTTGGTTTTGAACACTCATTCTATACGTTTTATATTTCACAATAAGAAAAGATTAAAAATATGCCTACTAAACAAAGAATTAAATGAATTAAATTCATACAGTTAGATACAAAGTCAAGGTCTGCCCTACTTTCGAGGTAGCCATTTCAGTAGGAAGAACAAAAAGTACATATCAATTTCAAGTCCATCCAGTTATCTGAACTTTTCTACAATCCATATTTAGATGAAATCCCATTTTGCTGGTGGCTAGTCTGTAATCTAACTAGAGGGCAGCTGTTCTTGCATTCCTAGCTTCTCTATAGAAGGTTACACAAAGCTTCGACTTGCCTCGACTTACATATCATCTCCAATTTCACTGCAGTTTAAATATAATATGGAAAACTTCAAAACCAAAAGCCATGTTGCTGCTGGACCAGAACTGTCTCTAATAGATATGTTGTGAGGATTAGTCAGCATCTATAAAGCAAATTTTGTTAAAAATTTTTCCAGCTTGGTTTGTAACCCTCAAACCTATAAGCAAAGTAGGAATGTAAACTTGGGTTCCTCAAAATACCGAGAAAAAAAAAAAAAATCAAAGAGGGCAACCAGATTCTCACTCAGACTCACTAAGCACTCCTCAATCTCATATTCACTCTTACTTTGGAAAAGCCATTCTTTTAAAAAGCTTTTAATTGACTTTTTAAATTTTCCTTGTTTCTTACGTAGTTATTTGATCTTTTCATCCGTAATAAAAATAAAGGGGGAGGGGTAAAGGGAGGAAGGAAGCAGTAAGTAGCAGATAGAGAAAGAAAAGGAAGAGTTAATGGTTAACATGCTTGAACACTTACTATGTGCCAGGCATGCTTTTCAGAGCTATCCATGTATTATTGTTCCATTTTGCCCTCACAATGATCTCTTGATTGTAAATGATGAACTAACATTAATCACTGGACAGTGCCCTGAGGGGCACAGTCTTGAACTAGCATTGCTCTGGGGAAGCAACAGATGCAGAGGAGAGTACAGGCTCTGGAACTAGGGTGTACCTGGGTTTTTTTCCTGACCTTCAGCCACTTAACTGTGTGACCTTCAGGATGTCACTTAATCTCTCTGTGACTCAGTTTCCTCATCTGAAAAATCAGAAAAATAATTGCACCTACTTCAGAGGTACGATATATAGTCTTGCCTGGAACGTAACTGCTCACCATTATTATTATTATTATCGATGACTTAAACTGAAACACGTTGCTTAGTTCATATTAGATTATATTCTTTAAAGCTTTCAAATTTCACCCAGCTGTTATTTCAGTTGGTAACTTCAACCCTACAGTCAAGAACATTGCCTGGCATACAGTTAGCATTCAATAAATACTTCTGAAGGAAAGAATGAATGAATAAACAAGTGTGGGAACTAAAATAAGGAAATATGGGCATGAAAGGTAGAAAAATTCATTAAAGCTTTTCACATTTGAATCAAAAGGTACTCTCTTTCTGACAAGAGAAAAGAGATCGTTTGTTTCCCTATTAAGTGGTGGAAATCTTCAGTAAAACAGAATTGTCTGGAATAACTTTAATGAGCCCAAAACAAATAAATATCTAGAGGTTTATATGAAGAAACACACATGTAAAATGGAGAAATTTCCTTTGGAAACAAAGGCAAAGTTAATTAGCACTTCCTCTTAAATATATTCAACATACTTGACTAATGAGGCTAGTGAATTATTATAGTATGCTATTATTAACGCTAAAATTGATGTTTAACATGGGCACCAAGTGAAATGAGAAGGCTCTTCTAAAGTTTCTCTCAAAAAATTAAAAGCATGAGTCAATGTGTAGAAAATAAGCAAACAGGAAGGGGTGGATATGAACACACCACCTGGGGGGAAACTGGTGGTCCCCAGAGGGCCTCTCAGGACAGTCCTCATTACCATGTCCCACGTCTGGCCCTCAGCCTTGCAGCCGCAGACACCCAATTCTCAGGGCATCAGAAACAGATCTCTCTCTTCTCCTCCACTTCCTCCTCTTCATGCAGCCACCCAAGGCATAAGACAAATACCTAAATCCCAAGTGCTAATTTATTAACTGATAATGTAAAATAAAAACTTGCTGTGTCTAACATTCAAGTCAGCAAAATATCCACAATTCTGTCAGTGTGAAATCATTGCCACAAGTTGCTGGGTAAGCGTGGACTCAGAACAAAGGGTAGTTAACAGGATTAACTGACGATTTCAAGCACAAGTCAAAGGGGCCTCCTGCCACCGTCTCCATGGGAGAAGAAGCCTTGAGGTCGGGACTGAAACACTCAAAATCTGTCCACGCTCCCTCTCCTTGGACAGTTCTTGGGGGCACGTGGCCGATATTTGCCTCTGTGACCCACTGATCTAAAAGATGTGGTTTTTCTTTATATGTTTTTTATTACATATGTTTTTATATATTTCTATTATATGTTTTCAAATATTTTTTATCTATGAACTCATTAAATCAGATTACAATCAGGACTTCTTGACCTAGAAACGATTTTTTTAAGTGACTTCATGCAACTTTTAATCTGTGAGAATTTTAAAATTTAGCTTTCAAAAGATAAACTTGTGTGTCTCATTTCCAAGTTTTAATCAAAAGCCTTACTTTAATCTCCACGGATTAATATGCAATATATTAGCAAAAACAAGATGAAAATGGTCGAGTATAATCTCAATTATATTTTTTAAAGGAAAAAAAATGACTGTATGACTGTATAAGGAGCTAGAAAAGAGCAGCAGAGGCTGGCCCGGCGGCCTAGCGGTTCAATTCGCGCGTTCCCGCTTGGGTGGCTCGCCGGTTTGGATCCTGGGCGTGGACCTACTCACCATTCATCATGCATGCTGAGGCCGCGCCCCACACAGAGGAACTAGAAGGACCTACAACTGGGATATACAACTATGTAGTGAGGCTTTGGGGAGAAAAAAGAAAAAGAGGAAGATGGGTAACAGATGTTAGCTCAGGGCCAATTTTCCTCAAAAAAAAAAAAAAAAAGAGCAGCAATACTCAATTTATTCCCAGTGAATCAATAAGACAGCATGACAGCACATATGAGCCATCTTAAGTACATCTGCTTCCTCTTTTTAAGGGCAAAGAGAAGAACAGTGATGAAACACATCAGTCCCCAAAGACACTTACATATTTTTATATTTTTGTTTATTTCACATCTAACATTGTTTTATAACGAAGCATTAAGAGGGTTCTTCCATTCTTAAGTCATTCCTAGTCCCCACTTCCTTCCCCAACTCCACCCGCTCAAACATTTTAAGGTCTCTTCGAACAAGAACCATGTCTGGTTTACGGCTACATCCTTTGGACCTGTCCACAGAGGGACTCTAATGTCAGTAGAATGAATCATGTGACTGAACACGTAGTCACACAACTCAAAAACTTTAGATAAAATTGTTTTAACAGTTGCCTGGAGCACTTAGGCCATTTTTAATTGAACACCAAAGATACAGAATCACCTCCTGTCGCTGATTTATTTTTATTTATTTTTTTGTGAGGAAGATCAGCCCTGAGCTAACATCCATTGCCAATCCTCCTCTTTGTGCTGAGGAAGACTGGCCCTGGGCTAACATCCGTGCCCATCTTCTTCTACTTTATATGGGACGCTGCCACAGCATGGCTTGACAAGCAGTGCAGAGATCCAAGCCTGGGATCCAAACCTGGGAACCCCGGGCTGCCGAAGCGGAGCACGTGAACTTAACTGCTATCCCACCAGGCCGGCCCCTTGATTTTTTTTTTAAGCACAATTTTAACTTTAAATAATTCACCACTTAGAGTTGACTTATCCCTATGCTTTACTCTGACTTCCAGGGCCTCAGCTCTACTATCTGTTTGCTTACTTAAGAAGACAAAGTGCTAGACCATGCAACTGACTGCTTGAGAAGACGATTCACGTTAACAGGAAGAGAGATGGAGATGACTATATTATTCTTCCTGCTTACACTCTAAAGAACCTTCTCCACCTCAGTTTTCTTCGACTACCAACTGGATAAAGAGTCTGTATGGGAGAGAGAGGAGAGGTTTGCTCAACATCACAAAGATTCCTTCTATAAGGCACGGTTTGGGCTGACATCTTTTTAATGTGCTTTCTTTTTTGGCCTAATATACTTTATTTTTCCCTTTGCAACCATGAAATTTCCTTGCAGCATAGTTGAATTTAATTAGCGTAAGAAATAATAAAACAGTAAAAACTACAAGCTAGTAAGACAAGTACTGAAAAGTGCAGAGTAATGGTATATTTTATCTTATGTATATTCTACCACAATAAAAACAACAGAGTAACCTGCGTAAGACAGAAGACTAACATCACGAGACTGTACATATGTGGTCTATTACGACTGCATAATGGGCCCCAGGTGAAGGAGAATTCCAACATCCTTACAAAAGCACCAAAGAAATTAAAGCATCAAAAACAAACAAGCAAAGTCAGACATTAAAAGGGAGGAATTCTGCATACCATGGTAGAGCTGTTTCTTGTTACCAAAAAAAAAAAAGTAAAAAAGAAATGTCAAAATCATTTCCATATTCCTTGAACGACAGTGTCAAACGCTTCTTTTAATTTATCCATTACCCACGGTATACAAGAAACTCTCCCTTAAAAATCGGAACGCACTAGAGAAAAAGATAGTCCAAATGCAAGAAAATTATGTGGTGGACAGATACAACCATCCAACGAGGCATAATCATCTAATTAAGCACACTTGTCTTAGACAACTGCTGAGCTGCGTGATGGTTCAAACTCTCCTTACCTAAAGGAATGTGAAAAGGCTTGCAATCTGCAAGAAGCCAGAGTAAGCATTAAAAAAGAAAGGAAGTTCTGGTAAATCTAAAACAATTAAATAACTGACTTTTTAAAAGTTGTATAAGGTTTGAATTGAACCGTAAAGCGCTACACAATTGAGTCGGCATAAAAAGAAAGGAGGGCACCTAAGAGATGTACATATAATTGTCCAAAGGGCTCAAGAAAGCTATGTTTATTACATGAGGCTTAGAATGATGCGAGTCCAAATATAATAAACAAGTCATTTGGTGTTTTTGGTACAAAGTACAATACATTGACTGCCAAACTCATTCAACCAAAAAAATTCTGGTTGTAAAATCTACGTTCTCCACAAATGAAAAACACAAAGTCATGCAATCTGAGGGTTTTGTTTTTAAAACACGAATCTTTCATGCCAACAGAGCACAGCAAATTTAAACCACGTTTGTCATTTTCTAATCCACATGGGGGGTGGGAGGCGGAGACACAAAAGCACTGTGAAGTGGTTTTATCAAAATGGCTAGAAAAATTCTGCAGACTAACCTAAAATATAAATGCAAAAGAAAAAGCAACAGCTCAAAATCAAGATTGAGGCCTAAGCATGAACGTAGATACGGCTTACAAACTAGCACAAATCCGTGCACAAAGGAGCATGTTGTAATCACACCACGGGATAAAAATGTGCCACACAGAAGTGAGGGCAGGTCACAGTGCCAGCGGGCACATCAGTGCTCCTGGACGCAGCCCCAGGAAAACACCAGGCTCGGCCACAACCACAAACTTCCACCACAAGAGACAGACTTACCATGGGTCACCAGGAAGGACTAGGAGGACAAAAGTTCACAACCAGAATTTTTCAATGGCCTTCAATAGATTCATAAGATGATCATTTTGAATGCTATGCCTAAAAATTAGAAGGCTATGCCGGAAAGAATTTAGGCAAGATTTCAGGTCCGGGTTTGAAGGAGTGCCCTCCCTCACTCAGAGGGAATATAGCATCACCCAGAGCCAAAGTCAGGCCACAAACGCGACCACAACATATTTTAATTTGCCTCAGCTACTTAACGAGCAGGGAGGAAGGAGGACATACTTGACATCTTCCAGCTTTTTGGTGATGACGGATCCAACAGATGAGAAAGCAGCCGAAGCCTTCTGTCCGGCTTGAGATAAGGTTTCTGATGTCTTTTTGTATCTATATTAAATTATAAAAGAACAGAGCAAAGAAAAGTAAGCAAACTTTGCTAATAGCAATTATTTAAAGCAGTGATCACCACTTCTTGGAGAATTCTCAAAAAAAATTTTTCAGAACATCTAAAATCCTTCACAACTACCAGGTCAGCATCATCACATCATTTTATCCTTACCCATCGTTTCAGGCACAATCTTCTGCAGTACCCTGGGACGGCCAGAAAGATAGAGGCCTGTAAAGGCAGGGCCTAAGAAGCCAGGGTAAGGGCTAAAAATAGTCATAGAGCAAAGAGAACATGAGCCAGGGGCTGAAAGAAATTATACCTCCTATTCTTTCCTCTTCCACATAAGCCAAACAAAACAGAAACGCAATTAAATTCCTCACGTGCCTTTGACAATTTTCTCTCCCAAAAAGGGGTCAGAAGCAAGGTAGGGCCCGTGTAGACTTTATTATCCAAATAAATTGTATGAGCATAAAGAATTTTTTTAAATTTTGCATGTCTGTACAGCTACCAAGAAAGGACTTGCAGACTTTCAACCAATCACGTAAAAGGTACAATATGTCAAAGGACTCGAGGGTGATGTTTGCTGTAAAACAAAGGTGTGATTTACCATCTCCCTCTTCCCATCTCCCCGGAGGTTAGCAAAGGGAGAAACAAAACAGAACAATAAGGTACCTACACCAAAGAGGTTAAGATTCCCACAGTATAGAAGGGAAGGCTCAAGCATTCTGATTCACCCGTCAAGATCAAATACAAAAATACACAAGGTTTATGGTGAGACAGTCAAAGAAGAGTTTCTGCATGCTTTCCCACTGCCTACTGAGATGGGGAGGAAGTGGACCAAAGGGCTGGGCACCCTGGTACTGTCACGTCACTACACAGTCAGCCTCACGCTGCTGGTCACCAGCTCAGCAGATGGGACTGAATACAGACGACACACAACGCGGTTCAGCATCCGTTACCAGAAGCCTGCTCCCTCCATGTGCCAGGAAACAGAACTAACACCACGATAACGCCATACCAAAATTTGTGTGCTCAAAAAAACAAAAAGATTATAGGGTGGGCCTCTGCCACCAGCACATATCAGAGACGGTGACCCCAGAGTCTTATGCTATGCAGAGAGCAGGGTAAAAGAATACTGGCTCTGAACTTGTCCAGACCTGAGATCAAATCCTGCCTTCTCGGTTTTGGGTTTTTTTTGGTGAGAAAGATCAGCCCTGAGCTAACATTCAGGCCAATCCTCCTCTTTTTGCTGAGGAAGACTGGCCCTGGGCTAACATCTGTGCCCATTTTCCTCCTCCACCTTATATGGGATGCTGCCACAGCATGGCCCGATAAGCGATGCATTGGTGCACACCTGGGATCCGAACCCAGGCCGCCAGCAGCGGAGCGTGTGCACTTAACTGCTATGCCACGGGGCCGGCTCCTGCTTCCTCATTTTGAGAGGTCTGTCACCTCAAAACTCACCTGATCCTGTTTTCTTATCTAGGGTCATCTCACCACCCACTCCACTGGGTCATTCTGAGGACTGAACGACACGTGTACCTATCTGCCAAGTCAATATATAACATTTTTGGAACTTAAATTTTATTTCTTCAACTCAGATAGGAGGCTGATGTTCTCTCTATTCCCTAGAACAGTCTGGAAGACCAAAGTTAGAGAAGAGTCACGCACACTTGAGAACTGGGGGGAAAGTGCCCTGTGTGGTACAAAGAAAAGTCACAGAAACATCCTCATCCCCTTTCTGTTCTCCCCAGACAAAAGGAGCAAAAGCGTCCTTCACATTCGCTATAAAAACGGATGATAGAGGGAACATACGCCGACGTCGCTGTCACATCTTGCCACCCTTTGGCCAGGTTCTGTTTTAGTTCCTGTAGGGAATTGATCCCAAGTTTCCGCTTGATCTCTGCTAGATGCTTCTCCTTGGCTGCTAACACTTGAGACAGGGTCTGGATCTCTTCTTCTACCTACAAGGAAGGGGGAGGGGTAAGAACACAGCAAGAGTCATTTAGTAAGTTAAGATGATCGGTGCAAAACTATACTCAAAATTCCAGAGTCATTTCAAATTTTTTGATTCATTTATCTGTCTCTTTAAAAACAACATGTAATATGTTATGTAAACTGGTAACATGCTGATGACTCCTGCAGCGCTTCTCCTCTTTATATTCCCACCTTGAGTGATCCTCAGCCTTCTCCTCTCTCCCTGTACCTCCTTACACGGCTATCTCACGGAGGCTTAGGGCTCAAGCCTCTACATAGACCATATTCAAATCACTCTAACATCCACTCTCCTGATAACTGGGTCCACGTTTCCAGCTCGACGTTTCTATGTGGATGCCGACAGAAACTCCTATTTGTGTACTAAATTCAACTAATCTCCCTCCCCCACCAAAACATGCACAACCAAGCCAAATCAAGATCCAACCTTCCTGCATATTTCATGAGTTTATACTGGAAATGTCGGTCCCAGGGCCTGCCAAAGCCACAGCCGTACATAAATCCACTGTCTCCCCCAGAAAGCCCTGCTGAAGGCCTGTGTGGACCTCCTGATGCCAAGTGGCCGGCCTCAACTGGGTGGTAAGAGGTGGGCCCCTGAGCCAAGGACAGCTGACCCATCGAATGGCAACAACCAGTGACGAGCCCGGTGTGAAAAGAGATGCTCGGCTAAACAGAGGGTCTCTCGTTAAAGAATCTAGTTTGAGAAACTGAGATAATGTTGGGAGCAGAAGCTGAGAAAGCGGCCCTGAGGCACAAGTAGTGCACAGAGAGATCACGACATGTTGTGGGAAGCTTACAGATACTTGAGGAGGCCAAAACTGCAAGCAGTATCTACAAACAACAGACCTACAAGTAGAGGAAAACATTAAGCCAGGAAAACAGAGGAACAAGGGGAGACTCACAGACAGAAATAGACACCATGTGGAAGAGATTTTCAGTCCTAGAAGTTGAAAAACTGCATCCCCAGAGTATATTCACTAATATTCAAGATCCTTAGAAGGATGCTTCTCTTGGTTGGTTGCAAAGCCATATTCCAGCCATATTCCTGCACAGCTCTTCCACGATTTCAAAGACAACATGGCCTTTAAAGACAACATATAGTGTCAAGTAAACTGTTTGTACTGCTAATTAAATCTTTAGAGAACATGAAGTGAAGAAAAACAGTACTCAACAAAAGGAGAGAAAGATAAATCAATGTAATGTGGCTGCCAGAAAAAAAAAGATTAACATAGCTCTTAGATGGCATTGATGGGAATGTAGGTCCAGAACAAACATAATCCTCTGTGTTTGTCAGACAGGACCTCACATATTGCACCAGTTGTGGAAGTCACATTTTAAGAAATACATTGACAAAGTAGAATATGAGAAGAAAAAGGCAACAAAAAATGAGTGAATGAAGTTAAAAATCAAGTAAACTAAATGGTTTGCTCTTAGGCATCAAACTAATAATGTAGAAACCAGAATTTTAACCCAGATTTTCTGACTCCATTTCTCAGTTTACTGGCTAATTCTCACTGCACACTGTTAGCTTTTCAGTACCTTTCTCTTTACCCCAAACTCCAAATCTTCAGATGCCATTTAAGTCTATTCTTTGAAGTAAATTTTCTACCCCTAACACGTCTCTGACGTACTTACTTCCTCTTGTGAAAGGTGGAAACAAAGACCACTGTAAATCTTTCTGAACAACACGTGACCCAGTATATTCCCCGCCTGTGTTGGTTAGATTGTGCTGTTAACACACCTGGTTCAGCACACCATAGCCACATATATAGATATATTAGAATGACCTTTAAAGCATAAAGGAGAGCAAGATTAAGAATCTCTGATGTAAACCAAAAATAATGAGTGGAAAAGTTACTACAAAGCTATGGTAATCAAGATTGTGTGGTACTTGGCATAAGGATAAACATATAAATCAATGGAGTAGAATTGAGAGTCTAGAAATAAACCCGTACATTTATGGTCAATTGGTTTCCAACAAAAGTACCAAGACAATTCGGTGGGAAAGAATAGTTTTTTTCCACGAATGGTGCTGGGACAACTGGATTCCCATGTACAAAAGAATGACGTCGGACCCCTAAGTCAGACTACATATAAAAATTAACTCAAAATGGATAAGAAATCTAAATGTAAGAGCTCAACTATAAAACTCTTGGAAGAAAACACGGGGGTAAATTTTCACAACCTTGGATTAGGCAACATTTCTTAGGTATGACACGTAAAGCACAACCAACTAAAGAAAAAATAAATTAGTGTGATCAAAATATAAAACTGCTGTGCTTCGAAGGACATTATTTTGAAAGTAAAAAGACAATGGACAGAATGGGGAAAAATTTACAAATTATATATCTGCTAGGGGTCTAGTATCCAGAACACATGAAGAACACTTATAACTCAATACTAAAATGACCATCCAATTAAAAAAAATAGACAAAGGATTTCAATAGCCATTTCCCCAAAGAAGATATACAAATGACCGATAATCATATGAAAAGATGCTCAATACCATGCACTAGTAATTAGAAAAATGCAGTGAGATACTACTTCACCCACACTAGAATGGCTATAATCACAAAGACAAACAATAACAAGCATTGGCAAGGATGTAGAGAAATTGGAGCCCTCAACCATTGCTGGTGGGAATATAAAATGGTGCAGTTCGGCAGCAAAACAGTTTGGCAGTTCTTCAAAAGGTTAAACACAGAGTTACCATATGACCCAGAAACTCCACTTCTAGGTATATACCAAGAGAATTGAAAGCATATGTCCACACAAAAACCTGTACGTGAATGTTCACAGCAGCATTATTCCTAACAGCCAAAAAGTGGAAACAACCTAAATGTCCATCAACTGATGAACGGATAAACAAAATGTGGTAAATAGATCTATACAGTGGAATATTATTCAGCCATAAAAAGAAATGAAGTACTGATATGTACTACAACGTGGATGAACCTAAGCGAAAGAAGCCAGTCACAAAAGACCACATGTTGTTTGATTCCATTTATATGAAATGCCCAGAAGAGGCAAATCTATGGAGACAGAAATAGATTAGTGGTTGCCAGGGGTTGGGGAGAGGGAGGATTGGGAGTGACTCGAATGGGAACAGGGTTTATTTTTGGAGTGAGGAAAATGTTTTGAAATAAGATAGTGGTGATAGTTGTACAACTTTGTTAATTTACATAAGCCATTGAATTGTACATGTTTGGATGAATTTGAAGGTAGGTAAACTATATCTCAAAAAAGGAGTAAAAAAAAAATAATGGGGGGGATTTTTTAATCTCCATCTTATTTAAGTTTCTACAACTATTTCAAGCAGTGACTGTGATGTAAAACCTTTCCAAACTAAAAACTATCATTTAAGTATAAATGATTTTTATTATATCTAATTGTTATTATTATTAATACTATTATTATATCACGACCATGAGGTAAAGTAATAGTATATCTGCCATATCTCATGTAGTTTTTAGAAAAATTGGATCAACTTCTGATAAAGTCTGACTACTATACAAATGAAAGGGTAAACACACAAGCATCAGAGTTCATGACGACCTGGATACAAGACTCAATGTGGCAATCCCTTACCTTGTGACGTTAATTGTCATAATCTTGGATTAGGCAACGGTTTCTTACATATAACAGCTAAAGCACAAGTCACCAAAGAAAAAATAGATAAATTCAACTTCATCAAAATTTAAATCTTCTGTACTTAAAGGGCACTATCAAGAAAGGAAAACCCACAGGATGGGAGAAAATATTTACATATCACATATCTGATAACTTCACTTGTTACAGAAAATTACATAATCTGTTTAGAGATTTAGACCTATGTTTCCTCCTCCATTGAATCATGATTATAATAGCAGTGGCCTCATAACACTGTTGTGATGATTCATGAGATAATGCATGCAAAGAGCTCAGTTTAGTGCCCACCACCTAGTAAGTAATCTGCAGATATTAGGCACTATCACTATTTTTTTTTTTAGGAGGAAGATTAGCCCTGAGCTAACATCCTCTTTCTTTTTTTTTTTTTTTTTGCTGAGGAAGATTGGCCCTGGGCTAACATCCATGCCCATCTTCCTCTACTTTATATGGGACGCCGCCACAGCACGGCTTGATAAGCAGTGCATAGGTCCACGCTGGGATCCAAACCTGCACACCCTGGGCTGCCAAAGTGGAGCATGCAAACCGAACCGCTACCCTACCAGGCCAGCTCCTACTATTTTTTTTAGTATTACTGATAATGAAATAATAATCCTGAGAGCTGGCAAGGTTTTGGAAAAACTATTCTCTCTATACTGTGAGAATCTTCTGGAAAGCATTTCGGCCTTGTTGGTGTACATGCCTGTGTGTCCTTAAAAACCATTAGACCCAGGGATTCTACTTCTAGGAATTTATCCTAAAGAACTAATTAAAGAAGTGCATAAAGGATTATAGGCAAGCTTTTCCATCAAAATATTGTTCACAACAGCAAAAAAAGAAAACAATCTACATGTTTACAAATGATGCATCCTTAATTAAAAATGACCTTGCAACAATTAAAAATGGGCTATGCAGCAATTAAAAACGAGGTGGTAGAAATTAGAAATGAGATTGTAGATTACTTACTGATAAGAAAAAAATGTTTTTGGAATTCAGTTAAGTGAGAAAAAGTTATAGATGTGTATTCTAATGCCTTCTTAAAATACAGAAATATGTTACAGCATACTTACATAGAAAAAGGTCCGGAAATAGATCATCTAAAACTTCCACACTGTAAGTGATTTTAATTTTCTTTAGTATTTTTTATTTCTGCAGTAAACATATAACTTGTGGAAAAAATATTTTTTTCTTAAAATAATAACATTAGGCATGCATTAAATATTCAGTATTTTTCATTCTTACTCTCCTTGTACGGCTTATCACCAATCTGCCTTATCCATCCTATCCTCACCTTGTCTAAAAAACCTTATGTAAAGAAGTGGATAGAACACACAGACAGAAGGTCAATGAAGAAACAGAGGACTGCAACACTATAAACCAACTAGATCTAACAGACATAGGTAGAACATTTCACCCCAAAACAGTAGACTACGCATTCTTCTCAAATGTCCATGGAACATTTTCCAGGACAGAATATCCAGGACAGAATATATGTTAGGCAAAACAAAACAAGTCTCAACAAACTTAAAATCATACAAAGTATCTTCTCTAGCCACAATGGAATGAAACTAGAAATCAAAAACAAAAAGAAAACCAGAAAATTCATAAAATTATTAAAGTTAAACAGCATACAATTAAACCACCAATGGGTCAAAGAAGAAATCACAAAGGAAATTAGAAAATACTTCGAGACAAATGAAAACAAAAACACAACATATTAAAACTTGTGAGATGTAGTGAAAGCAGTGCTCAGAGGGAAATTTATAGCTGTAAACACTTACATTAAAAAAGAAGAAAGATCTCAAATCAATAACCTAGCTCTACACTTTAAGGAACTAGAAAAAGAAGAGCAAACTAAATCCAAAACTAACAAAAGGAAGGGCATAATAAAAATCCGAGTGAAGGGGGCCGGCCCCGTGGCTTAGCTGTTAAGTGCGCCCGCTCCACTGCTGGCGGCCCGGGTTCGGATCTGGGCGCGCACCGATGAACCGCTTTTCCGGCCATGCTGAGGCCGTGTCCCACATACAGCAACTAGAAGGATGTGCAACTATGACATACAACTATCTACTGGGGCTTTGGGGAGAAAAGGGAGGAAAAAAAGGAGGAGGATTGGCAATAGATGTTGCTCAGGGCCAGTCTTCCTCAGCAAAAAGAGGAGGATTGGCATGGATGTTAGCTCAGGGCTGATCTTCCTCACAAAAAAAAAAAAAAGAAGAAGATTAGAGTGAAGATAAACAAAATAGAGAATAGAAAGACAACAGAGAAAAATTAAGGAAACCAAAAGCAAGTTCTTTAAAATGATAACAAAATTGACAAACCTTTAGTTAGACTGAAAGAGGAAAAAGAGAAGATAGAAATAACTGAAATAAGAAATGAAAGTGATGACATTACTACGAACATTATAGAAATAAAAAGGATTATAAAAGAATATGATGAACAATTGTAGACCAACAAACTAGATAACCTAAATGAAAGGGACGAATTGCTAGAAACTCATAAATGATCAAAACTGACTCCAAAAAAACCCACAAAACCTGAACACACCTATAACACGTAAAAAGATTGCATGAGTAATCAAAAATCTTCCAGCCAAGTCCAAGGCCAGATGGCTTCACTGGTAAATTCTACCAAACATTTAAGGAATTGATGCCAACCCTTCTCAAACTCTTGCACAAAATAGAAGAGAACGGAACACTTCCTAACTCACTCTCAGAGGCCAGCATGACGCGGATACAAAAGCCAGACCAAGTGTCAGAAGAAAAGAAAACTGCAGGTCAGTATCTCCCATGAACACAGGTGCAAAAACACTCAAAATACTAGCAAACTGGGGGCCAGCCCAGTGGCATAGTGGTTAAGTTCGCGCACTCCGCTTTGGCGGCCCGAGGTTCGCAGGCCTGGAACCCAGGCACAGACCTACACACCACTTACCAAGCCATGCTGTGGCAGGCACCTCACATATAAAGTGCAGGAAGATAGGCACCAATGTTAGCCCAGGGCCGATCTTCCTCAGGAAAAAAAGGAGGATTGGCAACAGATGTTAGCTCAGCACTAATCTTCCTCACAAAAAAAAAAAAAACTAGCAAACTGATTCCAGCAGCATATTAAAAGGATTATACACTATGACTTAGTGGGATTTATCCTAGGAATGTAAGGATGATTCAACATACGAAAATCAATGTAATATACCACATTAATAGAATAAAGGGAAAAAAATACATAATCATCTTAATAGGTGCAGAAAAGCATTTGACAAAATCCAACAACCTTTCATGATAAAAACACTGAGCAAACTAGGAATAGAAGGGAATTTCCTCAATATGAATAAGGGCATTTATGAAAAAATGAAAGCTAACATCATACTCAATGGTGAAAGACTGAAAGCTTTCCCTCTAAGATTGGGAACAAGACAGGAATGCCCACTTTCACCACTGCTATTCAACATCATACTGGAGGTTTCAGTCAGAGCAGCAGGGAAGAAAAATAAATAAAATGCACCTAAAATGGAAAGGAAGAGTAAAACTACCTTTAATTGCAGATGATATGATCTTATATATAGAAAATTCTAAATAATCTACAAAAGAATCCATTAGAGCTAATAAATTCAGCAAAGTTGTAGGATACAAGATTAACAAGCAAAATTCAGTTGTATTTCTATACAATAGCAATGAACAATCTGAAAAGGAAATTAAGAAAATTCCATTTATAATCACATCAAAAAATAAAATACTTTGGAATAAATGTAACTAAGGAAGTAAAAGACTTGTACGCTGAAAACTACAGAACATCGCTAAAAGAAATTAAAGAAGACATAAATAAATAGACATTCCATGTTCATGGATTGGAAGACTTAATATTGTTACGACGACAATATCCCCCAAATGAATCTACAGATTCAGTGAAAGCCCTATCAAAATTCCAATGACACGTTTTCGTGGGTGGAAAAGTAGATTCTAAAATTTATATGGAAATGCAAGGGACCCTAAATAACAATTTTGAAAAAGGTGAAGAACTCATACTTCCCAATTTCAAAACTTACTACAAAGCTATAGTAATCAAAACAGTATGGTACTCTCAGAAGGACAGACATATAGATGAATGCAACAGAATTGAGAGTCCAAAAATTAACCCCCCACATCTATGTAAGAGTTGACTGATTTTTGACAAGGATGCCAAGAGCATTCATTGAGGATAGTCTCTTCCACAAATGGTACTGGGAAAACTAAATATTCACATGCAAAAGAATGAAGCTGGACCCCACCACAAACCATATACAAAAATTAACTCAAAAGGAAAAGAGAACCCTCATACACTGCTGGTGGGAACGTAAATTGGTGCAGCCACTAAGGAAAACAGTATGGAGATTCCTCAAAAAATTAAAACTAGGGGGCTGGCCCGGTGTTGCAAGTGGTTAAGTGCGCGTGCTCCGCTGCAGTGGCCCGGGGGTTTGCCGGTTCGGACCCCAGGCGCGCACTGACGCACTGCTTGGCAAGCCATGCTGTGGCGGCATCCCATAATAAAGTGGAGGAAGATGGGCACGGTTGTTAGTACAGGGCCAGTCTTCCTCAGCAAAAAGAGGAGGATTGGCAGATGTTAGCACAGGGCTGATCTTCCTCACAAAAAAAAAAAAAAAAAATTAAAACTGGAACTACCATATGATCCAGCAATTCCACTTCTGGGTATTTATCCAAAGAACATGAAAACACTAATTCAAAAGGACATATGGGGGCCGGCCCGGTGGCGCAAGCGGTTAAGTGCGCGCGCTCCGCTGCGGCGGCCCGGGGTTCGCTGGTTCAGATCCCGGGCGCGCACTGAGGCACTGCTTGGTAAGCCATGCTGTGGCGGCGTCCCATATAAAGTGGAGGAAGATGGGCACCGATGTTAGCCCAGGGCCGTCTTCCTCAGCAAAAGAAAAAAAAAAAAGAGGAGGATTGGTGGATGTTAGCTCAGGGCTGATCTCCTCACACACACACAAAAGGACATATGTACCCCTATGTTCACTGCAGCATTATTCACAATAGCCAAGACTTGGAAACAACCTAAGTGCCCACCGACAGATGAACAGGTAAAGAAGAAGTTGTGTATATACACAATGGAATACAACTCAGCCATAAAAAAGATGAAATCTTGCCATTTGCAACAACATGGATGGACTTCGAGGGTATTACGCTAAGCAAAATAAGGCAGATGGAGAAAGCCAAATACCGTACGATTTCACTCATATGTGGAAGATAAACAAACACACAGATATGGAGAACAGATTGGTGGTTACCAGAAGGGAAGGGGGTGGGGGGAGGGCGAAAGGGGTAAAGGGGGACATTTGTAAGATAACAAATTGCAACTGGACTTTTAGTGGTGACCACGATGTAGTCTACACAGAATATAGCATAGAAATATAACGATGTACATCTGATATTCATATAATGGTACAAACCAATGTTATCTCAATAAAAAAAAAAGTAAATAGATAAACTTAAAAAAAAAATCACTCAAAATGGATCAAAGGCTTAAATATAAGACATAAGTCTTAGAAGAAAACAGAATAAATCTTCATGATCTGAGTTTTGGAAATAGATTCTTAGATATAACACCAAAAGCACAAGCAACAAAAGAAAAAATAAATTGGACTTCATCAAAATTTAAAATTTGGGAGCATTAAGACACTATGAAGAAAGTGAAAAGACAATGTATGGAATGGGAGAAAATACTTGCAAATTATATATCTGATAAGGGTCTAGTATCCAGAATACATAAAGAGCTCCTACTTCTCCACAGAAAGACAAAAACAAAAATTTTTTTAAAAACTGGGCAAAGTATTTGAATAGACATTTCTACAAAGAAAGTATACAAATGGCTAATAAGCACATGAAAAGATGCTCAATATCATTGGTCATTAGGTTTCCCTAATGACAAATCAAAACCACAATGTGAAAAAAAAAAAACCACACACAATGTGATACCACTTTACACTCACTAGGATGGCTATAATCAAAAAGACAAAAAACAAATGTTAGCAAGGATGTAGAGAAATTGCTGATGGAGATATAAATGGTGTCCCTGCTGTGGAAAACAGTTTGGCAGTTCCCCAAAAAAGTTACACATGGAATTACCATATGACTCAGCAATTCCACTCCTGGGTATATATCCAAAGGAACTGAAAATAAGTATTCAAACAAGTATTTTACACAAATGTTCCTTAGCTCAGTATCTACAAGTCAAAAGGTGGAAACCACCCAAATGTCCATCAATGGATGAATCGATAAACAAAATATGGTAGATGGATCAAATGGAATGATCTGGATCCATCTAATATAATGGACTATTATTCAGCCATAAAAAGTGAAGTACCAACACATGCTAAATATACGTGAACTTCAAAAATTATACTAAATGAAAGAAGCCAGATATAAAAGGTCACATATTGTATGATTCCATTGATATGAAATATCCAGAAGAGGTAAATCCATAGAGACAAAAAGCAGATTAGTTGCTGCCAGGGGTTGAGCGAGGGGAGAATGGGGATGCTAGCTTAATGAACACGCAGTCTCCTTTGGGGGAGACGAAAATGTTTTGGAACTAGATAAAAGTGATAGTTGTGCAACACTGTGAATGTGCTAAACGCCACTAAGTCGTGCACTTTAAAATGGTTAATTGTAAGAAAAAAAGAGAGAGAATGAAAAAAGGTTCCAAAGTGCCTATATCCACAGCACAGCCAAGGGCAGAACAAAGTCTCGAAGCAGCGGAAAAGCCAAGTGGATCAGAGTTAATAAGGTCCCTTAGGAGACACTCACTAGTCCTCCTCTTACCATTTCCTACTCACGCTACTTCTCAGATCCACTTTGACCCATATATACCTTTTCTCACATAAAAACAAACTGGTATCACGCTCTTCTATCTCCTCTCCCCACTCAAGACCTCGAGGATAAGTCAACACATGTTGCTCTTTCCCCTGGAACTGACTCTGAGACATTACCACGTGCTTTAGAAACACGAATGACAATGTATTTTAAGTGCAAACCATGACGTTCAAAAGGAATGCTTCTTTACCTTTGCCAGTTCTCTTCTTAGCTCTTCCTGCTCCTCCTCTGAGAGGGTCTCTGGGGCACCGATGGCGGCAGCAACATCTTCTCCTTCCTCGGGAACTGGGTCTGTTCTCAGCAGATCTTGTTGGGAATTAAAAAAAAAAAAAAAGGCCGTAAGGTATGAAAGCTAAAAGTAAAATTTCCCTTTAGGGTCCTCCACTGCCCTGGCCAGAATAAAGCCAATTAGTTTAGATCCACACATCACCTCTCTGCACCTTCAAATGACCTGACTCTCCCAGTAAAGCAAAAAAGAAAAGTCTGAGCTAAGCCAGCTCAGATGGCCTAGTGGTCCAAGTTCAGCGCGCTCTGCTTCGGGCCCAGGTTCAGTTCCCAGGCGCGGAACCACACCACTCGTCTGTCAGTAGCCACGCTGTGGCAGTGGCTCACATAGAAGAACTAGAAGAATTTACAACCATACACAACTATGTACTCGGAGGGGTGGGGAGATGGAGGGTTGGCGGAAGGAGGAAGATTGGCAACAGATGTTAGCTTAGGGCGAATCTTGCCCTCAAAAAAAAAGAATTGCATTTAAAAAAAGAACATGAGCTAACCACGAAAAACCACCAACTTTGACTCTGCCAAAATACGAATTTAGAAAAGACGACATTCGCTCAACTTCTGTTCATTTCCTCAGTCACAATATCGTTACTGCAGAGCAGAAGAGTTAAGAGGCTAAGAATGGGATCTGGCCAAGGCTTTATATGCTCAACTAGTACATCAGCATGATTAGTAACTCACACTCACCAAGGGAGGGAGTGTGTAAATGTCTTCAGAGCTTCCTCTGCTCATCAAATCCAACTCTTAACCTCGGTGAAGAACTGCTAACCAACTCAATGCCTAAAGAAATGTTACTCCATTTCTTTCCATTAGTTAGTAGAGGTAGGAAACACCTTCTTGTAGCTTTTTAAAAATATACATCTCATCCAGATATGCTTTAAAAAGTCCTAATGTATATATTCAGAGAAATAACCAACACCCACACAGAGGCTTTCCACATTATTTAAGACCGATGCTGCTGCACCAGTCCCCTGGAACACAGCCAGTACTACCAATCCATCACGACGAACTCGCTATTTCTAGAGTGGGCAGGAAGGCAGCTGCTTCTCAGCAACTCTCCCCTCTCTTCTGCCCAACCAACCTCGCACAAGGCTGGGGTGAGGCAAGCGAGGCCCCCAAACTTTGGGTGCAAAATTTAAGGGGGCACCAAAAAACTCTATATAACTGATTTTAATGCAATATTTTTTGAAAATCAAAATTAATTCAAAGAACTCATGAACAAAATACCAAACTTTTAAACAGACAGGCTCAGTACCGCTGATTTTCCTCTTGCCCCAGGCTCCAAAATGGCTTCGCACAGCACTGCTCCTGCGCTCGTCTTTATTTAAAATTTTAGTATTTTGGTCATCATGGATTTAATTTTTTTTTAAATATTGCATTAGCATAGTTATCTTGATTAGACAGCGTTGGTGCCCCTTAAATTTTACACCTGAGGCAAGTGCTTACCGGCCTCACTGGCTTTACCAGTCACAGTTCTGCCCATCCATCCATTCCCACGTCACAGGTTTAGGTTTCCACGGCTCCTCTGGCAACAGATTTTTTGCGTAGGGGACCAGGGGGAGGTCTCCTCCTCTTCCTGCTCTTCGCCTCTTTCTGCCAGTGAGCGTTACAGAGCTCGCAGTTGCTCCCCACCACCCCCACGTCCATTTCTGAGAAGTGCCTGTTCAGCCATAGCAGTAACGTGGCGTGCTGCCCAAAGCGAGATGCCAAGCAGCAGAGGATGGGCAGAGAGGAAGAAGGAAGGATAACCACGCCGTCCAGCAAGCAGCCAGCGCCACGGCGAACCTCCAAGAAGCACAGGAATCAATGACATGACGTGCACATACCTTGTGTGAAAGGTACAAAGACACCTACCACACAGTGTACTGTATATTAACTGCATAATGGTAGTTAATAATTACAATAACAATAATCACCAGCATAACAGTACCCAGCAATGCCTACCTGAAAGGTATTTACAGAATTGTTAAAGGCATAAAAGTAAAACAAAACAATTCAAACCCACCAGCTGGAGCGGCAAACAGAACATGATTAAGCCCTCTTATGCAGAGACAATACGTGACAGGCACAATCAGGAGGCAGTAAAGCTCGATAAATAATTGCTTCTGTAGGTTCTCCTCTAAAATATCCTTGAACAGACTACCCAAGTAATATTTCTATGATAGAAATCTGATCATGTCACTCCCCAGCTTAAACGCCTTTAGTGGTTCTCTGTTGTTTTCAAGATAAAACTGAACCCCATAGTTGAGCACACAGGCCCTACTGGACCCATGCCCTGCTATGTGGCATTGGAACCTCTGACCCCAACTCCAGCCAAATCAAACTGTGGACCAGGTGCTGTACTATGGACTGTCAGAAACCACCGCGGAGGGTCCACGTGTGCTTGCAAATTTATCCCCCATACCAAACCATGTGATGAAGGAGTAGGAGACGGAGGATGGGAGATGAGCATACAGGTAACAATCAGATAAGGCAATGTAGTAAGAACCATACAGAGGTAACTATAAACATGCTTCATTGTATTTTTAATGCTTTGCTCTGACTCTCAAGTTCTCCAACTAGAACAGGACCCCCCCCAAAAAAACAACAAAACCCAGGTGCTAAACCATGCCTTAAATGATAAAGGCTCATGCTTTGTAATATACACTATTTTGCAAACCTACTTAAGGGGAAAAATGCACTGATTACTAATAACGCTTTAATGCAGAGCTGCCCAATTCCAAAAAGAATCTAAGGGGATTCTGATACTATTCAAGTATTCAGTTAGGCTAACAGGGAAAATAAACGTCTCAGAAAACGGGGCCACAGGGTTGTCCACAGTGGGTTTCAGGACCTCTAAGATGACCTTGACGTTTTAAGAAACTAAGCAAGTTAGTCATTACATGTTCTGCTTTTTCCATATTAGCCTGTAGGTGGCAGCAAATTACCAACATTAAAATTTAAAGGCGTGGTTTGCTTTAGGATAATCAACTGGGAAAAAAATATTGAAATCACCAGCAAAACCTAACAGTCATGACTTAGGAAAAGTATTAATAACCACAACCACCACCACAGAGTGCATTCTATTTATAACCTCATCTGAGCTAAGTGGTCCAGACACATTACAACACTTACGTGCAAGACTTCTGTAAGGCGGGGATCACCATTACCATTCAGAGAGGAGCAAACCCAAAGCTTATGAAAGTTAAGCAGTTTGCCCATGGTAACACACCTGAATACATGGTGGAATTATTAGCATTTTGAGCCCAGACAGTTTGATTTGAAAGCATATGCTTCAAATCACTGATTTCCAAATAAAGATGAGAGTAGGGGGCTGAAGGTCAGACTTGGGAGCTATCTAGAAGTAATAATAAATAAGACTCTGCACAAAGTAAAAGAATCCGGGGAGACTAGATCAAAAGCAGTTTTCTCATCATTTCCAACCGTATCGTTTCCCCAAACCTAGGAATCCAAATTTTGCCTTACATGTTTTTCTAGATATTATCCCATTTCCTATATATTCATAAGAGCGTAGTATTTATTGTGGAGGTAGAGTCTGGCATTTGGGAGAAAAGATATTAATTCCTCATTCACAACATGAAAGTTGGGAAATAGGAACATTTTAAAGTATAGATTACTTAAAACTATAAATAATCCAAAAAATTATTTGATCATTAATTTTAATGTTCCCCCTCAGAATCTGATGGAAAGCTGTTTTTAACAGATGAAGAAGGGGGAGAAAACATGACAAATATTTACTGAGGTCTGTTAATACACCAGCCACTGTGAGGTGAGATTTACATGTTATCACACACACAAAAAACCTTACAACCAATACGTGACGAGAAAAGTAGTTACCTACTTCCATTAGGAAACTGAGGCCCTCTGAGGTTCCGTAATTTGCCCAGAGCACAGAGATTAAAACACAGGTCTTTCTGACTCTAAACTGTTGCTCCTTCATATACACTTTTCTTAGAGAAATTCCAAAGAGCAGGGAACACACAGGGCAAGTCACAGAAGGGAGGATGGACGCAGAGGGCCACGGCTCTCTCCACAGGGACTTTTCACTTCACTGAGGGCATGGGAACACAGCGGGGGCCTGGAATGAAAGTCACAGGTACCACAACAGAGCCCAAGGGGCTGAAAATTGGTGATAATTTGTTCTATCAGGTTATCCACATTTTAGCCACTTCCTTCTATCTTTTTGCTGTTGAAGCAGTTGTCCGCTTGTCTTCAATTCCACACATGAGAGCCCCCTGCAGAGTTTTAAGGGTGGGGGGAGTCTGCAGCCCACAGACTGGTAAACTGTTGGGTGCCAAGTGAGAGCCCCACTGCCGAGGGAGCGATGGAGAAGACGGGCGGAGACCAGGAGAGTCGTGCCCCAGCAATCCTAGGACTCAATTTTTTCTCTTACATTTTACATCTTGGAACTCGATATGCATTGTATGACCACTCAGCTAAGCAGTCCCTGTGGCATAGCTGTTTATCACCCGCAACCAGGCTTCAAAATCTGCAAAACGGGTGTCAACGGCTTAGAAAATCACAGACCTCTCTTTTAAGAGAGGCTGCGTCACAGACGTTTTGTGAGAGCAAAACAAATAAAACATAGATTATTCCTAGTTGAAAAGCAGTTCAGCTAAGTTAGACAATGCATGTGACGATGTTTCAGGAAAATGTTAACTTATTTTACTTTAAAAGGTATGCACAGGAGTGTTATGGTCAACGTACATGTCTGAATAAATCTAAAAGGATGTCAATAAGCAGAAAATTAAAATTGGAAGTGACAATACAGCATTGTTTGTTAGTTTGACTTGCAGTAATTTTTTTCCCTTAATGAAACATAAAATAATGGTACATCTTACAATCTGTGGTGTCTTAGATGTGGTGAAATATGATACTTCAGACTTCAGAGAACTCGTTAGCTATTTGAAGAAAATGAAGTTCTTAGGTTTTAGTGGAAACGTGTGTGATGAGCGAGTATGGGGGGGAAGAACGAGGAAGAATGGGAAAAAGACTTCCGTCTTGGACGAGTCTCCAGCTCTAGACAATAACGCCCTGATGTTACATCTTTATCTTTTCATCTCAGTACTCACAATCCCAGAACAGAGCAGACCTTAATGAGTCTTTTATTGGAACTGATTTATTGGTTAAAGATTTAATCAAACTAAACGTTATCTTTACTTTCCCACGCATAGCCACCCATTTGCCACCGACTCCCACGAAATCCAACCAGGGAAGGAAGCAAAGCCTTTTTCGTACAAATTTAGATCCTACAATTAAAATTAAGCCATGATTAAGAGTTTGGTGAGCACCCCTCTGCTCAGGTGTGAGTGCAGCCCATGACACCCCATATTAGAGCACCCACATAAATCGTTTTCTCTTCCCTTCAGTTCTTTATCTTTGACCTTTTTTCCAATTAGGGTGGGCCCTAATCCAATGACTGGTGTCCTTAGAAGAAGAAGAAAATATAGACACAGAAACCTGGAGAAGAGCACACCACATAAGGGCACAGAGAGACAGGGAGAACACCCTGTGATGAGGCAGAGGTGGGAGTCTGGCGGCTACAAGCCAAGGAACGCCAAGGATTGCCAGCAATCACCAGGAGCCAGGAGGAGGCAAGGAAGCACTTCCCCACAGGTGTCAGAAGACCTGGGGGCACCTTGATTTTGGAACTGAGAGAGAATCAACTTCTTTTAAGCCACCCAGTTCGTGGCGTGTTGTTAGAACAGCCCTAGGAAACTGATACAGAAGGAACGGGAACAAAAACGGACTCAGCCATTACCAGTTTGTGACCTTTGATCAAACGTTTATCCTCCAAGATCAAACGTTAATATCCCAAACCCATTCCCTGTAAATAAAAAAATGCTTAAGAAATAAAAAGGCCATACCACCTCGCTCTCAGGGTTTTTATAAGAATATTTTAAAGGACAATAAACAAAGAGTGGGCACATATTAGATGTTCGATAAGGATCTGTTGTTGTCCCCATCTTCCCACGTCCTGCAACTCATCCGGTCACCTCCTCTCCCTCCCTCTTCCTGAAGCTTGGCCCACAGGTCTCACCTCCTCACTTCCTATCACTCTTCGAGCCCCTGAAATCCAGCATTTGCTCCTTCCTTGCCCCTTCAACTAAGGACAGTTCAGGTCATGATCTGCTCTGAGATCTTAAAGGCATCCAACACTGAACTTGAGTCTGAAATCTCTGCTCCTCTGACACCTCCACCAGCCCTCTCTGAGATACGGCGCCATCTCCCTCTCCCAGGCACCTAACTTCACATCCAACCTCCAATCCCACCACTTCTGCCTTAGTTCAAGCTCTATTTCCTGCTTCGATTCTTGTCCTCAAAGCTCCCTGATGGTCTCTGGCCCCTCCAATCCATTCACCACTCTGCCCCCAGAGGGAGGGAGCTTCCAAAGTATGACTGACCCCGGTACTCCCGTGCCTTATATTCTTTGATGACTTCCCACCTCCTAGTAAAGCTCACCACCCTTGACAATCTGGAGCCCACCTTCTCCGTCTGCTGCCACTGCCCTCACCCGCCCTGCGCTCTCACTACATCTTCCAACCTGCAGTTCCTCTAGGGAGACAGGTTTTTTTTTTTTTTTTTAAGAAATGTATTAACTCAAAAAGTAAAATAAACTACCTCCCATACTTTTTTTGCCCATTAAATTTTTTTATTGTGGTAAAACATAACAGAAAATGAGCTGTCTTAACCATTTTTAAGCGCCCAATTCAGTGACATTCATTACATTCACAACGTTGTACAATCACCATCTCTTTCCAAATCACGCTCTCTTTATGTCTTTGGACGTGTTATTTTGTCTCCTTGAAACACCCTCCTTATTTCCAAGTCCCACTCATTTCAATAAGTCAGTTTTAAGCGTCTCCTGCTCTTGGAGGATTTCTCCAGACCCCATGACCCAGCCCCGCTCTAGGCATTAACAGCCTATGGGTGACATCCACTGTACTCAGAGCACAGCCCACTAGGTGGGCAGCATTGGGCCTCAGCACCATGCTCCCGTCCTGTCTCTTTTTTTTTTTTCTTTTGTGAGGAGATCGGCCCTGTGCTAACATCTGCCAATCCTCCTTTTTTTTTTTTTTTTTTTGCCGAGGAAGACTGGCCCTGGGCTAACATCCGTGCCCATCTTCCTCCTCCCATCCTGTCTCTTTAGCCCAGTACGTACCCAGTGCAGTGTCTGGCACACAGCAGAAGCTCAGCAACTCGCTCTGAATAAACGAATTCTAGGAAGGAACACTGTTGATTTGGAAGGAAAGTCAGGAACCCAGTCTCCCTTCATTGTCAGACTTGTATTCTGAGCTTTTTATTTTATATATTTCATTCTTACTTCACTTAACCTACAAAGATTTTTCTATTTAAAACAGACATAAAATGTCACTTTTCTAAAGAAATACCACTTCTGTCTCATACATGATCTCTCCAAAGACTGTTACCATTTGGAGCAGGTCACCTACCTCCATGTTCAGAGAAAGTGTATACACAGCCCAACGCACCAGGGTTGTACGGGGCGGGGAACTAATGACATTGTAACAGGAAGAACACAATGCCAGTCGCCCCCAAGAAAGTTCAGCTAGGAGGGAAGAAATTGCGAGAGGAGGAGTCTAAGTTATCTGCTATTTAGTCTGAATGTTCACACTGTCTACCCGAGAGAGTGTGTTAGAGTATAATCGAGCCCTACAAGCTTCTCTCGAAAACAAAACTGTATACACTCTCTCACCCAGTCTTCAAAGAGGCAACAATGGCTGTCAAGGCCAGAGTAGGAATAAGAAACTTCAGTGTCTACGCTTGTTTTATTTAAGCAAAAACGTGAGGAAATACGTGTCCCCTTTTTTTTAACCTAAAGATATAACATATAGTTCAAAATATCTTTAGTGTCATATCCAAAAAGATCACAAGATAAAGATATTTTTCCCCTTATAAGCTTGGGGCTCCCACTCTCTGAGCCCTGTTCTTTGTTTCCAGAAATAACAAAATCCCTGAAGAGGCGGGAGGAATATTTGGAGGTCCCCACATCAAAGTGGTTCTCCTTAAGAGACCCTAAAAACAAAGGATCCACTGAAGACAGGGCTTCTCAACCGCAGCATGATGGACATTTTGAGCCAGATAATTCTTTGTGGTGGGGGCTGTCCTGTGCATCATGCCATGTGGCATCCTGGGGACCTACCCACTCAATGTCATAGCAGCCCTTCCCTACACCCAGTGGTAACAACCAAAACTGTCTCAAAATCTTCTCCACATGTGGCCAAATGCCCAAAGGGGGGCAAAATTGCCCCAGGTTGAAAACCACTGACTTAAGGCAGGAAGCATCTGATACCTGCTATTGACACTGATTATCTTCAGAAGAAAGAGATTCAGTAGTGAGGGCCATGAGAACTATATTTCTTAAGGCTGTAATTTTCCCATATTTGCCCATGGTGAGAACCTTAGGAGAGAAAAAGCTGAGTCGAGTTATCGTAGCCGAGGCAGCAAGAACAAGAAAGGGGAGGGAACCTGACCCACTCCATTTGGGGAAAGACCCAGAAACCCAGGAGATGAACTGGGCACTGTCAGGGTCATCAGAGAGGAAAAGAAGCAGGCCACGAGGGGAGCCAGACGGCCCTAAGCCAAAACCAAAAGGGGGAATGAGAGCTTGTGACCCAGATCGACCCAGCTGGGCCACCGAGAGCGCTCCTGGGACACAACTCTAAAAGCAGGGCCCTGAACAGTGTTCAACCCCCTGCTCAAGAAGAAGGTCACCGTCCCAAAACTTCACAGAAAGGGTGGAGGAGGAAGAAAAGATCGCAAAGTAGGACACATTAGTATTTTCAAATGCCTCCTCCAGATATTCCTAAACTGATCTTTAAATCTCTTTCATCTTAAAAAAAAAAAAAAAAAAAAAGAGGGAAAAAATCTTCAGTCACTTACTTCAGAGCCACTTGCCCCCCTGCCCAGCCCCGATCGAGGGTAAAACTAGTAACTGGGGCTCACACTCCACCAAAGAGAGACCAGAGGTCAGCCACGGAGAAATGTGGGGATCCCCAGAGAGGAAGTCGCTTCCAGCCTTAAATTTCCTCTGCAGGAAGAAAGAGGTTCTCCATCTCTTCAACTCTGCCCTGATTTTTATTTTGTAAACCACATAATTTGGCTAGACCTTTACAATTACGAAAAACTTTCACAAAGTGATAACCACTTCCCAAAAAGAAGTGAGAAAGAGCAGAAATCAAAAAGGGTCATAAAGCAGAATGAAAAGAGGGACTCTGAGCTCAGGCCTTTCAGTGTGATTTTTTTCAGTGCTTTCGGAGTTTCGAATGTGACAGCATATGTCAGATTTCTAAACGGCTCCTGCTCCTATTTCCTGAAATTACTAGAAATAACCAAAAGTTTTTATAAACCAGGGTGGCACCTTTCTGTACTTTAGAAAATTCTGAAGAGGAAGAGTAAGTCTACATAAATAACATGTGGGAAATCATCCTTGTAGATATTCACAGAATGGGAGAGAAAATGCAACAGAAAACGCTAGCGGGGAGATTACTGTGCTGACCAGAAACCTGCGGGGATGAACCGGAATGTACAGGTCCAGGCGGCACAGAGAGAATCAAGAAACTACCCCTCGAGGCAAAACCCCTGACAAAAGGAAAGGTTACGCTTTGAAAGATTAACCCGTTCTATGATATCTGTTACGAGAGAGGCCGAGACAGTGTGATCAAAACACACAAACGCACTGGCTGGAAAATTGAGAGATGAGCTTGAGGGCCAACCTAGGCTAACTCAGCTTTGTGATGTGGGGACTTCATAACACCTTTCTTGGCCTCAAGGTTCACATCTGTAAAATGAACGGCACTGTGAACTAGTCCTTGCCAGTTTGGTTTCCCTCAGTCGTCCATCCATCCAACCATCTATCATTTGTTGAGCCATAGATGTCAAGCACTATTACAAGTGTTGGGGAAAAAACAGTGACCAAAAAAAGACTAACAGCCCTAATGGAGCTTATATTCCAGATTCTCAAACATTACAAATCAGAGTTTTTTAGACTATGGGCTGTGAAATCCATTTAGCACTACCAAATGAGCATTTAAGAAAGAAAAGCAGCCATTTACAATATGAGAGTACATCACAAAGAGTAAAGAACTCTGCTTCAGCTACTGATATTTGTATGTACAAGGGTTTTTATATAAGGCATTTGGCTGTACCAAACGAGTTTAAAAGTCCCTGATAAAAGACTTCTCTTTGTTCCAGCCACCAGCCCTCATCCTATCCTTCATTCAGACCACTTCTTAGGAACATTCTGCCCACAGATTAAATCTCGTTACTTTCTCATCTGCCCCACGATGGCATTTTGGATAAGTATCAAAGAATATGTTTTTCAGATCAGTGTTCCCAACCTTTCTGAGTAGGATTCCGTCTAACATCAGTCCTTTTTTGTATACGCCTTTTCTGCTGATAAAGAAAATGCATAGTGGCCAAAAGCCACACGAACTTTTAAGTGGATTTATAATGTATCCGTCCTGAGAGCTCCAACATAGAAACACAAGGAGTACAAACACACTGAAGACATAGCCTTCATTCCATCTGCGCCTCATGCTTGATGTTCAAACAGAAGTGCAGGCTTCTTGTGCCCTGAGGGGTCCAGAGCACAGAGACAGTGGTTACTGTTCTAGATCCCCACTTTTATCTGGTCGTTTTAGAATCACCATGTTCTTGCTGGATGACCACTTTTGGTGGTTTGTTTGTTTTAATGCTCTCTCCCCTTACTTTTTTTCAGTTAAAGCAAACTACTAAATCTGAGTGCTAGTGGGTACATGAGTCTGTTTCTAGCTTTTGGTGTTCACTTGCTTTTTTATAATTTTGTTTTTAATCCCATGAGCCCAGACCCCTACGGACTGCTACTAGGAATCAGGAAGATAATTGTTGGAAATTTGCCGAGAGACATGCCCAACCCTACCAACTGCTTTTGTTTTACCAGAAAACATCCAAAGGCAGCAATTACTGCAACTGGGAAGGGGGAAAGGAGGTGAGACAGAGATTGGAGGAGAGTGGCAGAGAACTAAAACAAGCGCCTAAATCCTCCGGCAAATCTCGAACCCTTGCACACTGATCACCAAATCCACCTGAAGTCACGGAACTGCAGCCGGCTGCCATGGCCCCTCGTCACTTAAGCTTTACCTTGTCATCAGCTCTAACTTCCCTGCTGTGTTGCTCTTGAAGCATCTCCTGTGCGTAGGATTTAGAAGTTAGGGTGGAGGATGTCATCCTTTTGGGGGAGGGTCCACTTTATTAAAGAGGTCCACGGTGGACAGGGAAGGACAGCAAAGGAGAGGGCTTCCTGGCAATCCGACTCCCCAGCAGACATCCAGCTGCTGCCCACCAGTCCGCAACTCTAGAGACCCACTCTAACCTGTGATTTTCAACATTTCTCCCTTCCTGGAAATCCGAACTACACCCCACAGGTGGTTACGACTGCAACCAGTGGTTCGAGGGCTGTGGCTTCAGCACGCCACTCGATCATCACACACATACAACCTAAAATACCTACAATACCTACAACCAGGTTTCATGCTGTCTCCTTTACCATTTGTTCTGATATTACCCACTTTTTAAGCTTAAAAAGAGCACAATGGGACCTATTCTTCTTTAATAAGGAAAAAATTCACATCTAGGAAAACCTGCTACGTCTCTGGCAAGTTACAGAGGAGGTCCTTTCACCGTCTCCCGGCGTTAGCCACTCAACGAGGAGGCTGGCCTGGGTGACGGCTGCGGCCGCTTCCCGCTCTGTGCTGCCTTGTGCTGGTAAACTAGGACCCTCCCTGACGGCAACTCCCGCCTTCAGAACAAACTCACACTGGCGCATAGGAAGGAACGACTGCTTCCAAAGGCACGGCAACTTGGAGGTTTTCTTTTTTAAAAATCTCTTGCCTAGGCATTGCTCTCAGTATTCTAGAACAAAATCCAGGACCTCTATTAGCAGCACCTTCAATTTAGTCAGTGCTCAGCTGCTTAAGCCTCATTTTAGCAAAGACAAAATCAGGAGGGTCTTCATATAGCACATAGAGGCGACCCGAGCAAAGGCCTTCAGATTCCCCCTTTTTTGTTATTTATCAGCTCCATGAACTCAAAGCGATGAGAAGAACTCGAATGCTCACACAAATAGTACTACCTTTAAAATCTAAGTTCCCGTTTTATAGGTATTCCCAATATTTAATGAGCCATCTCTCTCTCTGCTTGAAATCTGTAACAGCTTTGTCAACTAGTTTCAACACAGCAACATCCCAGTACATCTTTACACCAATAATTTTAAAGCCAAGTAAACCCCAAGTTGTGCCCAGGTCTTATTACAGCAAAGGCAACTTTAGAAAGTTAGTAGTTACCAAATTTCTGAAGAGTGGGTGATCCGGGTGGAGACGAGTTTCCACTAGGAGACAAGTAAAGATAGTTTTTGTTCACTCCTGTATTAAAATCAAACGGGGACTCGTAGTCCTCATAGAAATCCATGTCTCTACAGTCCATTCAAGGCAAACACAGAACACATGGCTTTATAACCGCCTGATAGTTGTCAGTTGAGTGCAGCCGCTCTGAGCATATCCCGCGCAACCTCACTGAAGAAATCAAGTCCAGGGTTCAGAGAGCCTGGCTTCCTGGCCCAGGTGCAGCATTTCCTTCTGAAGCCTTCACATCCTCCAACCAGCAGGCCTGTTTAATCAATGACTTATCCCGAGCAACTTAGGAAGGGCCCTGTTCACCACCTGCTGTTAACTTTGGTCAAACAAGGACCAACCTGGGCAGGGGAGAGGAGCTTTCTTTGGTCAACAAAGGAGGGCCAGGTTCTGCAAAGTTGCCCAGATGGACAAACAGTGCAAGCAAACGTCAGACACTGGCAGAAACACAAGAAACTACAGTTTATTTTTTTTTAAACTGGTCAGCTGACCACAACTACACCAGGCCAACTTAATCTTCTAGGACAGGGAAGGATTACCAGTCGGTAATCTCCAGCAAATGCCATCTGGGTGATTCTTTTTCCACCGTGGATTACAGCAGAGTTCTGAAACCAAGTTCTCTGGTTCCGATCAGCTGTCTAAGTATAACCTGGTACAGAAAGAAAGCTCTATTTCCATTAGTACTTTATCTAAAGTAGCGTCTGGCTGAGTGTAACAAAAATTTCAGACTTTTCTTTCTTTATTTCCTTTCTTTTCGTGCCCTTTCCTTTCCTTTTCTGGAAAGACGGTGTTTGAGTTACATGTACTGCGGAGGGAAGAACCAGCTCTGAAGATAAACCTCCCAGGTGTTCCTGTGCCTTCTTTGTTGAAGGCCACGCCTCTGCGGGTGCCGCCATAATCTGGCAGGCAAACACACAGGGAAACCGCCTTTCCTTTTACAGCGTGCCCTGCAGAGTGGCTGAGCCCCAGGGAGCTTGTAAAACAAAATTTCTAAGTCACCAGATTCATTTCCTTTGACACCAGACCCTAAGCAGACCCTTCCCACACCAACTCTGGCCTCTGCTCAGGTGACAGCCCCTGCAGTTCCTACTGCTTCTGCAGGCATGGCCCATCTGATATTAAGGAGCTAAAAATAAAAGCGACCCCTCCCTTAGATGGACAACCATGTCACTGCATAACAAAAAAAGGCCATGTCCTACCTTTTCAAATCTACCTGCTAAAAAGGGAACTCAATATACTCTCCCTGGATTGGAAACCAACACGAAAACTAAAATATTTTAAGCATTAGCAAACAATCTGTCTAGTGTATAAAATACACGTGTACCAAGATAATCTATATTCATCTCAACTTCCAATTCGTTTTCTATTTTTTTCTATCAGTCTCATGTTCTACTCTATTGTTGGTAAGTCTTTATCTTATTTAAGTTTTTAAAAAGGTTATTTTTAACAAAAAAAAAATCAATCTGCCATTTTTCTCCTGAAAGACAGCAAAATTTGGACAACTATGAATGCTATTCATTCTATATTTAGAAATAGAATACATGGCTTTTTTATTATTATTCTTGGAAAGAATGAGCTGTCTGGTTTCTTGAAATCCATGGTATCTCTTATCTCGATGGGAGAGACAACCTAGTTATGTCGCTGGATCAGAGTGTGGTTAATGGGGTCCCTGGCTCTCTCAATACTCGCTGTATTTGGTCACTAAATAACTAGTAGATAAAACATTTCTCCATACTCCTTCTTCCTCCTAGAGCCACAAGTATTAGAAGGTGTTACTGAATGTTCAAAAAATCACGTTGAAGCCCTAACGCCCAGTGTGACGGTATTAGGTGGGACCATTGGGAGGCGATTAGGTTCAGATGAGGCCATGAGGGTGGGGCCCCATGATGGGATTAGGGTCGTAGTAATAAGAGGAAGAGAACTAGCTGGAGCTCTCTCACCACCACGTGAGGACACAAGACAACAGCATCTGCCAACCAGGAAGAGGGCTCTCACCAGGAATCAATCAACCGGCACCTTGATCTTGGACTTCCCAGCCTCAAGAACCGTGAGAAATAAATGTCTGTTGCGATAAGCCACCCAGCCTACAGCAATTTATTATAGTAGCCTGAACTGACTACGACAGATGATAATTAGTACTGACACACATACAACGCAAGCCACAGCCACCTCCACACTTCTCACTAGCCCCAAAACCCCCAAGTCCTTGATCTTCGGTGTTGGCATCCATGCTACACCCTCTGCCTGAAATGCTGCCTTTTTTCTGTTTGCTCAAGTCATTCATCCTTCAAGACTCAGGCGGAAATGCCACCCCTTCTCAGAAGTACTCCCAGTTTGTCCCCACCCTTCTCCCAGCTCTCGACCGCAGCAGCAGCACGCAGAATCTGGTGCCCGCTGCCAGTCCCTCTGAGCCTCTACACCCTCCCCTTCAGGGCAGGCACTGTGTTCTCTCTTGTGACGCTACCCTGAAGTTTGGGCTCTAATCAATGTGGAATGAAGAAAGCAAAGAATGGCTCATGGAGACAGTACATGCCTTATTTACAAATATGAGGATTTAGAATGTAAGTGATGTCTTCAAGTTTTACTCTACCTGTTAGGTACAATCTCGGGACTGTTATGGAACATCCTGCCTCTCTGAACCAGCTGTAGTTCTCCAGTCAGATCCTAGTCAAGACATTCTAGCATGTGGGAAAACTGAGAGCAGAAGACCACAGGTGGGAAAAGCATGGCATACGTTAACAGAATAGCAAAAATTCACTTGACTCAAGATTCACGTACCAAGTAGAAGGGAGTTGTAAGATAGAAAAAATGGAAATGTAGCTTGGGGACAGACCACTAAAGACCTTGAATGACACTTTTATACTTAATGTAACATGCGAAAAAACTCCAGGAAGGTGTTTGAGCCAGGTAGAGACCGGAGAAGTTTTATAAAGATGACTCTAGAAATGGTGTATAGGATGCACTCTAGGTAGAAAGAGGCTAAAAGAGAGGGGACTCAGAAAGAGTCTCCTGCTACAGTCAGACAAGAGAGAGGAAAGCCTTTGTATCAGTGGCAGTTCTTTTCATTTCCTGCTGCGGGCTATTGGCCAGAAGAAGGAAAAACCAGGTAGGATTTGGCTCCGTCCTGCTAGACTTTCCACACGAGTGTTCCAAAAGTACTTCAAAATCAACATGCACAAGACCAAATTCACCAGTTCTCCTCATGAGCTTCCTATCTCTAAATGCGCCATCCTGAGTCACTGAGGCCTGACCTCAGAGGAATTATTTCCAAGTATTCCTGCTCTATAAGGAGGGACCACCGAGAGCTGTTCTTCCAACCGCACAGTGTGCCTTTCTCATCCTTTCCCTCTTTTCCTTTGTCATTGGCCACACCCTACTTCGGACCTACCTGGAATGTTCTGGTAGAGACCCACCCAAGAGAGTCTGGCAGACGTCTGCTGTTGCCTATCTAGCACCCTCTTTTCCTTGAGGAATTCCTGTTCACCTGCTCCATGGAGTTCCGGGGGAGTCTACCACAGTTCCCACCTGTTCCCTGGCTTCAGATCTGACCCATGCAGACACCTAGTTCTCTTGTTCACAGGCACTGGCCCAAGGGTAGACATCTGACCCAAACAGCACACCACAGGCCTTCCCTGATGTTCACCTGGTGAGTAATGGGAGAAGGTGACTCTCTGCAACCTGAGCTGTTGGCTGCCAGTTTGGAGGGGCCGGGGGCTCCTTCTCTCTCCATGCCAACAGGCAAGAGAGCCAGAGCTGAGACTGGGGAGGGAGAGACGGAGAGATGGAGACAGGTAAGGGTGGAGAAGCAGCCCCTGAGCCCCTCCATCCAGCCACCCTGGTCTTCCCAGTTAATAACAAATAAATTCCTGGGGCCGGCCCCGTGGCTTAGCCGTTAAGTGCGTGCGCTCCGCTACTGGCAGCCCAGGTTCGGATCCCGGGCGTGCACTGACACACTGCTTCTCCAGCCATGCTGAGGCCGCGTCCCACATGCAGCAACTAGAAGGATGTGCAGCTATGACATACAACTATCTACTGGGGCTTTAGGGGAAAAAAACCAAAAAACAAAAACAAATAAATTCCTACTCTGCTTCACTTATGGTCGCAGTTGGATTCTATCATTTCAACAGAAAGTCTTACAATACCTACTTTCCAACCATTTCCCACTGGCACCCTACCAGTTTCAGCCAATGTGATTTTCCTGTTTCTTGAACACATCTTAAACTTGGCCTAGACAATTTTCTCGAACTAGAGTCTCTTTTCCCTATATTTTTACCTGTCAAATTCCTACCCGTTTATCAAGCTCAACTTAGTCACATATGAATGGTATACATAGAAAGGATGTTCATTTTAGAGCTATCTACCATGGAGAAAATAAACGATACAAATGCCTACTAAAAGTGGATTATTTAAATGCTAAATAGAACATTCATATAATAGAAAATTATGCAAACATTAACATGACGATGTAGAAATGTATATATTTTATAGGGAACAATATTCTTTTTTTTTTTTTTTTTGGTGAGGAAGATAAGCCCTGAGCTAACATCTGTTGCCAATCCTCCTCTTTTTGCTGAGGAAGACTGGCCCTGAGCTAACATCCGTGCCCATCTTCCTCTACTTCATATGTGGGATGCCGCCACAGCATGGCTTGATAAGCGGCGCATTAAGTCCGCGCCCAGGGTCCGAACCTGCAAACCCTGGGCTGCCAAAGCGGAGCACACGAACTTAACCACTACACCACCGGGCCGGCCCCAGGAAGGATATTCTTGATACATTCAGTAAACGAAGCAGGTTCCAAAACTGTTTGTACTGTATCATCCATAACTGCGTGATAACTGAAGAGAGATCAACCAAAAGAAAGAAAATGGGCAGAAGGCAAAATCCATGGGAAAAGTGCTTATGCATACAGAGCCAGCAGAGGGAGCCCATGGGCAGCTCAGAAGTCAACTGAGTCCAGCCAGGAAAGTGCACACCACAGAGCAAAAACCCATTAGATGACTCATGTTATTGCAAATGGAAACGGACTAAGTAAGATGACTGTAAAGAATATTAAGTTTCTACCTGCTTATTGACACATCGCTCAAATATGTCTGGGTAGGTGCTCCCTAATTTTAAAAGATTTTTAAGGAACAGTCTGATGTAAAAGCTATACAACACATAGAAAAATCTACTTGGGGAGGCCTTGAAGGGCACACAGACAGATGATGTGACTACCCAACAGAAGAGGCAGGGCACTGATATCAGACACTGTGGACATGTCACAATGACACAGCAGCCAGCTGGAAGAGGCTCTAATCAATGTAGAATGAATTGGCTACATACAGGACAATTTGGCCACCAACATAATTAAGGACAGCAGTGGACCAGAAATCATTGAAAACAGGAATCCAAGAGTCCACATGTGATGGTTAATTTTATGTGTCAATTTGACTGGGCCACGAAATGCCCAGACACTTGGTTAAACATTATTCTAGTTGTGTCTGTGAGGGTGTTTGTGGATGAGATTAACATTTGAATCAGCAGACTGAGTCAAGCAGATCGCCCTCTCCAATGTGGGTGGGCCTCAACCAATCTGTTGAAGGCCTGAATAAAACAAACTGCTGAGAAGGGAGAATTTACTGTCTCTGCCTGTTTTTGAGCTGGGACATTGGTCTTCTGCCTTTGGACTTGGACGCAGACTGAAATTGACACCATCAGCTCTCCTGTTTCTCAGGCCTTCAGACTTGCACTGGAACTTCCACCATCAGCTCTGCTGGGTCTCCAGCTTGTGACTGCAGATCTTTGTTTGGGCTTCTCAGCCTCAGTAAGCACATGAGCCAATTCCTTATAATAAATCTCTTATTTATAGGATATAGATATAGACACAGATATAGACAGATACAGATATAGATATATATATCCTATTGGTCCATTTCTCTAGAGAAGCCATACTAACACACCATATAAATAATAAACTTTTCTGTTAGCACCCTCAAGTTGATTCCGACCCCTAGCAACCCTGTGTGCAGCAGAGCAGAACCCTGCCCAGTTTTTTTGTGCCATCCTCTCACCTTCTAGCACAATATCAAACAATGCTCTGCTGCTGTTCATAAGGTTTTCATGGCCAATTTTTTCGGAAGTGGGTGGCCAGGTCCTTCTTCAAATAATAAATAGATAAATAAACTAAAAGCAAGAAAGAAGACTTACAGAAGAATGCCATGGCAACCATCACTGTAAAGATTCAGGCAACAATCATCAATGGTTGCTAAATTTAGGGAGAAATTTTAATAAGAAGCAGGAAATATACACGGTCTCCCCATAGACTAATTAGGTGTTGGAAGGGAAAATACAGTAACAACACAGTGGAGAAACTAAACACCACCTTTACTGGATGATCAAAATTGCCATCACCCAGTGAGAGACAGGCACACATGTGTCTTCAAATGTGATACCCTGATACCCACGTAGCATTCAAGCTAAGAAGGTAGAACCTGAGTCTTATCACGAGGAAACAGACAAATCCAAAACGAGAAAGCTTCTATTTTTTTAAACGGAGAGGAAACTGCATTCTTCAAAAATGTTGATGTCAAGAAAAGCTGTGAAAATGATCCACATTAAAGGTGACTAAAAAGACATGACAACTAAAGATCACACTCAATCCTAGATTGGGTCCTGAACAAAACAGAAAAAAGAAATTCCATAAAGGACATTATTGGGTCACTTAAAAAAACTGAAATACAATGGCAGATTAGATCAAAATATTGTATCAATATCAAATTTACCTAAGTTGAAAAATGTATTGTGGATATAAGAGAATATCCTTCTTCTTAGGAAATACAAACTAAAGGATTTAAGGGCAAAGGGCTATGATGTACACAACTTCCTCCTAAATGGCTCAGAAAATTAAATACTATGTGTGTGCGAGAATGATAGAGCAGACGGGCTAAAATGTTAACAGCGGGTGAATGATCTGGTAGAGGATGCAAGTGATGTTTGTACTATTCTTATTCCTGCAACCTTTCTGTCAATTTGAAAAAGGTTTTTGTAAAAATGTCTGAGAACAACTCTCAGATTAAGCAGCCTTGAGGGAGCTGGAGCAGAAAGGACCAGACCCTCTTTCACGGCAATATGGGGGGAGGTGGCATAATGGGCCTGAGTTACAGTCACAGATTAGATACACAGGCCATCCTGGTTCCTGGCCACTTCTGAGAGCTGAAAGGATTCTCTCCACCTTCCACCAAAGGAACACCTGGCGGACCCTCCACGGTAAAAGGAGTCTCACCATCGCATGCTTTGCTGGCCACATGTTCCCTGAGGAAAGCCGGGAGGACCCTGTTCTACAGTCAGGATGAGAGAGCAGGGAGCTGAGGGGTTAATGAACACCACCTTCATTTTCCCTCTAGTGCCACATAAGTAATCCTTGACTCAAAAACACAAAAAAAGTACCATGAACCAGGCACAAAAAAAAGTGCTTAGTTTTTTTTTGTTGTTGTTGTTTTTTAATTTTTATTTATTTATTTTTCCCCCAAAGCCCCAGTAGATAGTTGCATGTCATAGCTGCACATCCTTCTAGTTGCTGTATGTGGGACGCGGCCTCAGCATGGCCGGACAAGCGGTGCATCGGTGCGCGCCCGGGATCCGAACCTGGGCCGCCAGCAGCGGAGCGCGCGCACTTAACCGCCAAGCCACGGGGCCGGCCCAAAAGTGCTTAGTTTTAAATACGAAATTCAACTTAAAATCTCAAGGGCAGATGCTCCATTATTTACATACTTTCTCAAGTAAGCCTCAAAACCTCTGTGAGGTCAACACACCATGACTGTCCCCATTTTTCAGATGGGAAACAAAACGAAGACAGTTTCTGTAAACACCCATACTGACATAAAGCTAGTAGGCGCAGGAGCCGGAATTCGAAACCAGGTGGTCTGCCTCCAAGGCCTGTGTCCTCTCCGCAGCAGGAGAAAGCTGGACTGCAGTTCAGAACCAGGTGAGGAGGCAGGACGTCACACATAAATCGCCTGAGGACCTACTTACAGTGCAGAGTCTGCATCGCTAACAGGCTCCAGGCAGTGGGAGGCTGCTGGTGCTGGACCACACCTGGCGTAACAAAGTGATGGAGTACCTGGGATGGCAGGCTGGCGAGTGTCAAGAAGACTTTTATAACAATACTACCATTACTCATTAGCATTTATTTCATCCTTACAGCAATACAGGGTTAGTAATGTTATCTCCAATTGCCAGAAGAGTAAATGTGAGGAACTGAGAAACGAAGGACAGAGCCCCAAGTCTCACGGCAGCAACCCTCCTCACACGGCGTCTAGGCAATGGGGAGCCACGTCAAGTTATCAGCAATGGCAGGCAGATGCTCAGAGCTGTGCTTCAGAAAGATCACTCCGGCCTCCGTATAAAGTGGGATTACAGAGGGGAGATGGGAAGTCAGTGCAACTATGAGCAGAACCAGGGGTTTAACAGACTGAATTGTGTCCCCTCCCGAAGTTCATATGTTGAAGCCCTAGTCCCCATTGTGATTGTATTTTGGATATAGGGCCTTTAAGGAGGTAATTAAGGTTAAATAAGGTAACGAGGTGGGGCCCTAATCCAACAGCAGTGGTGTCTTTATAAGAAGAGGATGAGACACCAGGGAAGCACATGCACAGGGGAAAGGCCGTGTACACAGCAAGAAGGCAGCCGTCTGTAAGCCCAGAGGAGAGGCCTCACCAGAAACCAACCCTGCTGGCACCTTGATCTTGGACTTCCAGCCCCTAGAACTGTGAGAAAATACATTTCTGTTGTTTAAGGCCCCCAGTCTGTGGTATCCTGTTACGGCAGCCTGAGTGGACTAAGACAAAGAGTGCACTCCAGGGAACAACAGTGGGAACAGAAAAGCAAAGACATATTGCAAGACACCACAGGGGAAGCATCAACAGATCCAGGAGCGCAACTGGATGACTGGGGTGCAGGGCTAAAAAGAGCAAACCATAACTGTGATTCCCCAGCAGGAGTTGAGACAGTTGGTAACAGCATTAAGGTAGTGACAAAAGTGGGGTGAAGGAACGAGGGAGAGGAGAGACTTTAGACAACCAGAGAATGAATCCCATTTTGGCAGATTTGGTTTATAGTGCTCAGGAGATTTCCAAATGTAAATGGCCAGCCAGCAGTTAGAAATTAAACTCTGGGGCTCAGAAAAAGGTTAGAGCCAAGATACCAATGTTGGAAACCCCGAGACCATCAAGGAAAAGCCCAAAGAGAAGACAAGTTCTATGAAAAAAAGAAGAAAAAAAGGCAGTGAATACCTACAAGTAGACGCAGGCCAAAGGGCCTGTCAAGAGACAGCAAATGCCCTATGATGATGAGGAGGAGGACAATAATTATGACTCATCCCTAAGGAACCCTGACTATGTGCCAGCCACTCTTCTATACGCTTCACACCAACCTATGGGGTAGGTTCTTGCACTAACCCCTTTCACAGATGAGGAAACGGGCACACAGAAGTTAAGTAACCTGCCCCAGGCACATAGCCAGTAGGTGGTGAAGCTTTGAAACCTTGGTGGGTTCAAATCCGGGCAGTCTGGCTCAAGTGCTCACAAGAAGCAAAAAGCATGGAAGAAAACCCTGAGTGACCAATATCACAGGAACAATGGGAGGAGAGAGAGCGGAAACGACCAAATGCTACAGAGACTTAAAAAGAAGCCCGGGACCTGGTGTCCTGGTGATCTTGCACAGAAATTATAGTCAGAGCAGTGGTGGGAGACAGATAAGGGAAGTAGAGGCCCTGGAAGGAAGAGGAAGGTAGAAGTCAGTGAAAATAAGGTGGGGTTTGTGTTGGTCTGGAGTGTGTGTGATGGATGGGACAAAGCAGGCAGTTCAGGGACCGCGTCCCCAGCTCAGGAGTGGGCTTCAATTCCTAGACTGAATCATTTTGGCTTTCTTTTAAAAATACGTCAGCCCTCACGTTAAAAATTGTACATCAGAATTTTAGGAAATGCTTCCTATGGGAATGCCATTACTTTCTCCCTTTATTTTCGACCCCAAGGGGAAAAAGTCTATGGCAGCATGGTATAATAAGAAGAAACCACCTTCTTTGGAGCCCCCTCTCCAAAACAAAAATGCATAAACTAGCAGACATATTCAAATTATTTAGGCCTAAGTGCACATACGCTAAGTGATAAATGAGTTCCTACCAAGTACAAATCCATTTGTTACCGCCCAAGGCGGGTCTTCTGCTTGCCACGAGACATGCCAATATTCAACAGGCAAGGTGGTAGGAAAGAAAGGACTTTTTATTACAGCTTGCTAGCAAAGGGGGAAGATGGCTGACTCATGTCTGAAAGAACCATCTTACAGAATAAAGACTACAGGCCAGTTATATAGAGGGCTGGTCTCCAGGTTGGGGAGGCATCTGGTCCCAGGGTGGGGACATCCATCTGGTCTTAGTTCCTGGCAGTCTTTTGTTTTACTGGATATGAATCAGAGGCTGAGCAATGCCCTATACCCTGATCTTTCAGTTGTCACTGATGATGGCTATCAGCACAGACTCTCTGCCCAGGGGTCATCACATTCCTAAGGAACTCAAAAGAACAAAGTTATCAACTTACAGCAGCTGAGAGGGGCCATAAAGTCCAGAGTTAGTCAGAGGTCATCCAAAGTTACAATATGGTTTCTTTTCGACAATATGGCTTCCCTTTTGTCAACCTTTTATTGAGCTGGTATCACACTGACTTGACCCATCGACTTGCAAAGAAATTTCCACTTGGCAGGCGCTCCTAACCTTCTAGGTGGGGTGTTTTTCTGCCCTCTGAAAATAACTGAAATTGAGCTCACTTTCAATCAACAGGCCAGGGGCCTTTTTTTTTCTTTAAGAAATATTTTTTGAAATACTAAAGAGTAAGAGTTATACTTATAATGAAAACGAGACTTCATTCCCTCCCTCAACCTATCTCCAAACATATTTTCCAGTTGAGCTTTTAACTGAGAGAGCAAGAACCTGTTAAGAAATCTCAAGAATTCTCTGTCACAAGGGAGTCGGAGACTAGATTCCAAAATGTACAAAAAGGTCTCACTATTTCAATGAGGTCATCTCTTATCCACTGGGGATGTGTTCCTGCCACTATGGCTCTCAGACTGCAGAGGTTTCAGAGCACAACAAAAAACGTACACGGATACCTCTACATGTGTCACGTACCTAGATAATTAACTACAATATACAGATGTTTCACTTTATAAACAGCGTCTGAGTAAAGTCTTATGGTGCCTCCTCACACACTAACTGGTGGTTTCCATGATTACAGGCTCAGGCACAAGTCCTCCAACCAGTGAGCACTTCTCAAACTTCATATGTTCACAAAGCACCTGGGGACCGTGTTTAACTACAGATTCAGGTCTGGGGTGGGGCCCGAGAGTCTGCTTTTTAGACAAGCTCTGGGTGATCACTGATGCTTCTTTAGATAACAGCTGCTGTGTTTGCCTTAGGACGAAAGCTTGAACAAACTCTAAATACCTGTCGTTCTACACGGCCTTAGCTCTTTCTAAATATCTATTTTTGAAAATAAGGGACAGGTTTGGGAGCCAGAGGGGTTTTGCTTTTTTTGGCGTTGGCTTCTGATTTCCTGCTATCCTAACAGTTCACAAAGCAAGCAGCTTCAGACAGGAGACAAAATTGGCTGTCAGGACAGGGCGTACACCTGCCTGGCCTTTCCAATAGGATAATTACTGAGAGTCTGGAATTGCAATAATATAAACAGAATCTGGAACAATGGCTCAGTAACAAGGGAATGACAGCAGGCCATCCCTCCCAGAGTATTAATGATGTACTTAAGATCACAGTGGTCTCTATGGTGAGATTAGTGGAAGATAAAGAGGTTTTGCCCAAGCGAAATGTTTGCAATTTGCTGACTGAGTTTAAAGAGAGTTCTGTAGGGCTGCATAAACACCACCGACTGTCAGAACCCGAAAAGGAATAAATGAACTGGCAGACCAAATTTTAATTTGGAAAAACTTCCACAATGCTTACACAGCTTTCTCAGCAACTAGAGGCTCACATGAAACACTTCTCCTTAAGGGAAGGGGAGTTGCTTAAGAACAGCAGGCACTCATTTAAAATTAATATCTGACCATGAGTTTCAATCAGCAGCAGGCTGAGGCATACCAAACACGTCCAAAATGCTCTGCCACCAAGTCAGACATTTAGGCAGCTGACTTGCTTTTTAAGCACATTAAGTTAATTAGGTAGATCCAGGGGACTGACCACTAAAAAAATACACAGCACAAACACTGCCCATTTCTTCCTAAATTTTATTAAGAAATAGTCTCATGCCAAAATGTACAGCATTTCTATCTAAACCTGCTACTTTGGTTAAGAAATGCCATTTTCAGTTACACATTTCACATACTTTCCATTTTAAAGACAAGAGGAAAATACCAATGCTACAAGTAAACTCAAGAGGAGCCCATTCTCTTGAAACCAAACCAACAGCTGGAAGGCTTCAAGACAGCCTCCGTCTTCTGGCACAAGACTGAAGACCTGACATCTGTAAAATATCTGACTTCATAACAACTATATTTATTATTAAGGCTCCTTACTGGTTTTTCTCAGTTTCATAAAACGTCATTATCAAACAAGTATTTATCAAAACACCATATAATTGTTTTTACTCCAGTAAGCTCTGGCAGTGGTAAAAGGACAGGATAATTCAAGATGCAACGGGAAGGGTGCGTGGAGCGGAAAAAAGCGTTCCTGAAAAGTAGCCTAAACTACGAAATCATGCGATGACTGTCATGCTGTCCCTGAAAGATGAAGATAAAGAACTAGGTGTATGATTTGATAATTTTACTTAATATGGCCAAGACTGCTAACTTATCACCGAACTGATTTCCTCTTATTCCTACACACACAGCCAGACTACATTTCCCAGCCTCCCTTGCAGCTAGATGTGGCCATGTGACTAAGTTCTGGCCAAATGAAAATGATATACATGTAACATGAGGGAGATACAAAGATTGTTATTGACAGCCACAGAGATTTTGGGTTCTTTACCGCAGCAAAATGCAGACTTACCTGACCAAAATATTTTGCCAAATCAAGTTTCAGATAGATTTTTTAAATTCCTCTTTTAAAATGATCATATCCCTAGATTAAAAAGTATTGGAAACAGTGTTGATCATTGCACAATGATGTGAATATAATTAACGCCACTCAATTGTACACTTTAAAATGGTTAAATCACAAATTTTGTATTACATATATATTTTACCACAATAAACAATGATCATATAATTATAAGAGTTAAGAAAGTCATTCACACTTTCTAGTAATAAAGTAAATTACTTGTTAAAGTAAACTACTTGTTAAATTTAAATTAAATTTTACTTTAAATTACCAGACAAAGAAGTTCAAAAGGGAGCAACAGGTGAGGGGTATGGGAGCAGAACGACCATGATTAAGAAATACTTGTTCTTACACACTAAATACTCTTTCCTGAGGGCACAATCAAGACTTTTGGGTCCAGATTTGTTCAGACAATGTTTCCGTGAAGAATAGGAAGGCTCTGCTGAGCAGCCTGGTGAGGCTGTCACAGTAGAGAGGCTGCTGACAGCAAGAGGACAGTCGCTGGGGAACAAGAGCCTATCACCAGGCCAACAACCTACTTCAGGCCCCGCCACCGCACTCCTAGGGGTTTACCCTAATGAGTCGAAAACTTACATCCACACAAAAACCTGCAAAGGAATGTTCATAGTGGCTTTATTCATCATTGCCAAAAACTGTAAGCAACCAAGATGTCCACCAATAAGTGAGTGGATAAACTGTAGTACATCCCGACAATGGAATATTATTCAGCAACAAAAAGAAATGAGAGCTATTAAGCCATGAAAAGACATGGAGGAACCTTAAATGCATACTGCTTGGTGAAAGAATTCAGTCTGGAAAGGCTACATACTGGATGATTGCAACTGTATCACAGCCTGGAAAAGGCAAAACTACGGAGACAGTAAAAAGACCAGTGGTTGCCAGCGGCTCAGGGGGAAGGGGATGAACAGGCAGAGCACAGAGGGCTTTTAGGGCAGTGCAAGTATCCTGTACGGTACTGTAACGGTGGATACACGACATTATGCATTTGTCAAAACCCACTGAACTGTGCAACATAAAGACTGAACCCTAATGTAAACTATGGACTTTAATTAATAATAATGTATCGGCATTGCTTCATCAATTGTAACAAACATACCACATTAATGCAAGATGTTAACAATAGGGGCAACTTTGGGGAGCGGGGCGTAATGAGAACTCTCTGTACTATTCGCTCAATTTCTGTAAATTTACAACTGCCCTAAAAAATAATGTACCAAACACCTTTGACCTACTCTGCCACTCTCCCTGGGGGGAAACACCAGGGCACTACTGAGACTCATCTCGTTGGGTGATTATCGAGGCTTCATAAGAAACTGAGGACTAGCAGAGAAAACACGTTTCTGTGCAGTTTCCATGGCAGGTCAGAGCACATAATGAAGTAAATGAAGACTTAATGATCAAGCTCCATTTTTAATGCAAAGTAGATAATCACCTGAGCAGCTCTGGTTAAATTCCTCCCATGTATTTCAAAAAAAAAAAAAAATCATACTGGTTTGAATGTCTGCTTCCTAGCTAAAGATGTTGCAAATATACAGAAGAGTATTACTAGCTTCAAAGAATCTTCCACCACAGGTGGGGGTGGCTCACAAACCAGCCTGTGTTCTAACACCTTTCTAAAACTAAACAGGAACAGGTTTCTATTCAATACAGAAGTAGCACATCAAGTTCAAGGCCTACTCTTGATCCTTAAAGTCTTTTTTCTTGGCAAAATTCAGTGAAAACAGCCTAGCAAGAAGGGAAACCCATCACCGCCCAAAGATACAATTAAAATTGACAGCTCTCATTCCTTTCTGTGGATTTCGACCAAGGCAGGCACGGCCCCAGCATCTCCATGAAGTCGTGTTCTAAACATTTAACTGACATGTTGATCAAAACAGAGAGCAATTCCAAATTTAGATTCTCCGTAAGAGGATTTGATTTAGAAAGATAATGCTCTGGAGAAATCTGGCCTCCAAATTTGAGAACTGGAAATCAAGGTACGATTACTGCAGAGGGACAGAATGACACAGAAACAAGCTCTGAAAGACCAGAAACCATGGTGATACTTGTCTTAATAGGAAGATTATTGCTTTACATAAGCTGAACCAAGCCCTAACGATTTTTCTCTGCCACATTCTCTTACTTTTAAACAAAAACAGAAACACTATACCAACTGACTTCCTTTTATAGTTTATTTTGCTGCTTAAGAAGAAGCAGAGGGAGGGAAGCAGGAAGACAAGGGGACGCCTTCAGCACTTCCAGCTAAAAACCAAGAGTTTTTTTAATTCTTCATTTGAATTGCCACTTTGACTTATTTCTTTTCTTTTTTTAATTATTTTATCGAGGTCATATTGGCTTATAACACTATAAATTTCAGGTGTACATTATATCAGTTTCTGTAGAGACTGCATCGTGTTCACCACCAATAGTCTAGTTTTTATCCGTTGTCATACACATGTGCCCCTAACTCCTTTTGCCCTCCCCCAACCCTGTTCCCCTCTGGTAACCACTAATCTGGTCTCCTTATCCATGTGTTTATCTTCCACATGAGTGAAATCATATGGTATTGATCTTTCTCTGTCTGACTTATTTCACTTAGGATAATACCCTCAAGGTCCATCCATGTTGTCGCAAATGGCACGATTTTCTTTTTTATGGCTGAGTAGTATTCCATTGTATATATATACACACCTTCTTTATCCATTCATCCACTGATGGGCACTTCAGTTACTTTCACATCTTGGCTATTGTGAATAATGCTGCGATGAACATAGGGATATGTAAATCTCTTTGAATTGCTGATGTCACGTTCTTTGGATAAACATCCAGTAGTGGGATAGCTAGATCATACGGTATTTCTATTTTTAATTTTTTGAGAAATATCCATAGTATTTTCCATAGTGGCTGCACCAGTTTACATTCCCATCAGCAGTGTATGAGGGTTCCCTTTTCTCCACATCCTCTCCAACATTTGTTATTTCTTGTCTTCTTAATTATATCCATTCTGACGGATATAAGGTGATATCTCATTGTAGTTTTGATTTGCATTTCCCTAACAATTAGTGATGTTGAACATCTTTTCATGTGCCTCTTGGCCATCTGTACATCTATGGATGGAAAGCTAATCTTTGACAAAGGAGCCAAGAATATACAATGGAGAAAGGAAAGTCTCTTCAATAAATGGTGTGGGGAAAACTGGACAGCCATGTGCAAAAGAATGAAAGTAGACCGTTATCTCACACCATATACAAAGATGAACTCATAACGGATTAAGGACTTGAAGGTAAGACCTGAAACCAGAAAACTCCTAGAAGAAAACATAGGCAGTATGTTCTCTGACATCGGTCTCAGCAGCATCTTTTCGAATACTATGTCTACTCAGGCAAGGGAAACAAAAGAAAAAATAAACCAATGGGACTACATCAGACTAAAAAGCTTCTGCAAGGAAAAGGAAACCATGAATAAAATGAAAAAACCCACCAACTGGGAAAAAAATTTGCAAATCATCTATCTGACAAGGAGTTAATTTCCAAAATATATAAAGAACTCATACAACTCAACAACACAAAAATGAACAACCCAATCAAAAAATGGGCAGAAGATATGAACAGACATGTTTTAAAATACCAATAGTTTTTACAACAGAAACTACCTGAATCAAGACTCATTCCGGCTGCTAGATAAAGGACGGTTCACCACATGGCATCTCAGAAATGGGTAAGAATCAGCTCCTTTCAATCACCCAGCCAGCTAAGGTTTATTGAGTGCCATACTGAGTGTTACAATGACATACTTACTATTAAATATCTTAGTACCAGGGACCCAGTCAACAACACACTTACTGGGGAGAAAGGGATGGAGCAGAGATGATCTAGATAACAAATAAGCACAATAAAGGAATAAATTAGGCAACCAAGTGAAACGTGTGTGTGAATGAGTGTATGACGGCTGGGGGCTCCAGGATGCTGGCAATGAAGGGGTATAACTCAGAACTTCAAAATAAAAATTACAGAAGGTACTGGTTACCTAAGGCCATTTAACAAATTATCCCAGAATTCAGCAGCTTAAAAACATCAAGCATTCATTCCCTCACAATTTCTTTTCTTTTTTTTTTTTTTGTGAGGAAGATCAGCCTTGAGCTAACATCCATGCTAATCCTCTTTTTGCTGAGGAAGACCAGCTCTGAGCTAACATCTATTGCCAATCCTCCTCCTCTTTTTTTTTCCCCAAAGCCCCAGTAGATAGCTGTATGTCATAGTTGCACATCCTTCTAGTTGCTGTATGTGGGACGCGGCCTCAGCATGGCCGGAGAAGCGGTGCGTGGGTGCGCGCCCGGGATCCGAACCCGGGTGCCAGCAGCGGAGCATGTGCACTTAACCGCTAAGCCACGGGGCCGGCCCCCCTCACAGTTTCTGAAGGCCAGGTATCAGAGAACAGCTGAGCTGGGCAGTTCTAACTCAGGGTCTCTCAGATGTCCCAGGCAAGGCATCGGCCAGAGCTGCAGCCTCCGAAGGCTAGACTCGGGCCGAAGGAGCTCTTCCAAGCTCTCTCACGTGGCTGTTAGCAGGAGGCTGTGATTCCCGCCCACGTGGGCCTCTCCAGAGTACTGCTCACAACACAGCAGCCAGCTCTCCCCAGAGCAAGAGATCAAGAGAGACAGATATCGTGGGGGGGGGGGCACTCTTTATAACTTAATATCAGAAGTGACATCACATATCATCATTTCTGCTACATTCTAAACCTGGTTCCATGCAGGAGAAGACTATACAAGGGTGTGAATACCACGGTCACTGGAAACCATCCTGGAGGCTGGCTACCACATAGGGTGTGCTAGTTCTGCAGGTGGTGCAGAAAAATACCTCCATGATGAGTGCGACACTGGAAACTTGCAAACAGAAAAGGCTTCTAGCATATCATGTAAAAAACATTTTTTAAGGTATCAATCATACAGAATGAGGTAACTCGCCTACCACCCATAAAGCAAGCCCAATGAGGTTTTTCTCCAGTATTGGGGAGGAATTTGCACAAATGCAAGATAAAGGGGCTGAGCAACTAGAAGATGGTGTCATACAAGGCACAGGTGCTGTGCAGTCAGGCAGAGCTGGATATCAACGACCATCCCACGGCTCATTGCTCTCTCACCTTTGGCAAGTTTCTTCATCAGCAGAAGCCTCAGTTTTCTCATCTATAAAACTGGGCTAATATCCACTTACCTCCATTGGGTTGTTGCAAACAGCCGAGAAACATGCTTAGCATACACACCTAGTAAACAATGGCATTTGTTGCTAAATAAACCACTCTATCTGGAAAATTAAAACATTAATTGACCCATATACTAACAAAAGTCACCACACATTGTTACTATAGCTTTGGAAGTATTAACAATATATCCCATAGTATGTGGGCAACTGTGCCACCCAGGGTGACTATTAAAAATGAAGATTACTGGGGCTGGCAAGGTGGTGTAGTGGTTAAGTTCACACGCTCTGCTTCAGCAGCCCAGGTTCACAGGTGCAGATTCCAGGTGTGAACCTACACCACTCATCAGCCATGCTGTGGGGGTGACCCACATACAAAACAGAGGAAGACTGGCCACAGATGTTAGCTCAGGGTGAATCTTCCTCAGCAAAAAAAAAAAAAAAAAAAAATGAAGACTACTGGCCTCACCTTCAGAGATTTTGATTCAGTAAAAACAAAAACAACTGTTATCTAAAAGTAAATGCTTATGATGTGATAAGCAGTGTTCTAAACACTTCACACGAATTAACTTACTTAATCCTTACAACTCTATGAAGTAGATATGATCATTATTCCCATTTTATAGATGAGGAAACTGAGGCAGAGAAAGATTAAGTATTCTGCCCACCCAGCCAAGTAAAAGGCAGATTCAGGATCTCAACCCAATTATCTCAAGCCTGTGTTCTTAACCATTATCCTGCTCTACCTCCAAGATCAGGTATAGGGTGGGGTCCAGGCATCTATATCTTTAATTTATATCCCAGGTGATTCTGATATGAGTAGTCCATGAATACACTTAAAGAAACACTGGACTCCTAGAAAGAAAGAATAACAATAGCTTAGAAATCATATCTCTCCTAAGTCCAATAAAAAACAAAGGAGAGCTTATCGGGCTAGTTAACCGCTGGACTTCTTTGCAAAGACACAAAGATACACAACCAAATGGAAAAAAAATTCCACTTCCAAACTGAAGCACTGAATCAGTTCACACAAGTGATCTTCTTGCCTCCAGACTCTCCATCCTTCTCCTCATTCAATGTCATAGAACCTGGCTTCTAGACTGTTCTGTCTAATGTAGTACTAGGTTCTACCACGTGCCACCTGCTCCCTGAAGCCTACCGTGACCACCTATTTAAAATCACAGCTATGCTCTTTCCTACACACACATAACCAGTCCCCGTTATCCTGCTCTATTTAATTCTTCAATAGCATATTACCTAACATAATACAAACTTATTATGCATAGATTATTGACTGTCTCCTCCTACTAGAACGTAAGTTAGACAGGAGCAATAATTTTTCTTCTTTTTTGCTTTATTTTGCACGTTGATATATCTCAGAGTGCCTAGAACAGTGCCTGACATGAATAAACACTTGTTGAATGAATGAATAAATGAATGTGACTGCCCACCTTTAAACCTTTCAATAGCTCCCCACTGCTTATCAAATAAAATCCAAGCATGCTCTCAAGGATTCTGGGCACTCACTGACCTTTCCCCATCCTTAATCCCCCTAAAGCAGACTCAGAAATCCAGGGAGGCAGCATTTCCTCAGTTTCCTGCTGCCTTTGTTCATATATACTCCCTCTTCCCGGAAGGCCTTGCCCTAAACCACAACGCCTCCATCTATCAACATCACACCTATTGTGAGAGACAACACTCCCCAAGGCCTCTGAAATGGTGTCTTGTTCAAACACCTCCCTGAATTCAGAGGCATAACCAGGGTCTACTCCAAAGGCTTAGTTTCTGCCAAAGCCCGATTTCCCATACTTCCCTTATGATGAATCATGTCTGAGTTGTGTCTCCTCCGCTGATGTGAGCTAACAGAGGGCACCGATGGCATCTGGGATTCGGGGTACACCTGTTTGCTACAGAACTGTTGCCTAGTGTGTTGCACACTTTACAAGCCAGGACAAGAAGGTGCCTGTCACTTATCATGCTCCCAGTGGGTTTTCAAAATTTCTGTCACACGTACCTTTTTAAGCTTTTTAACTTTTCCAAGCACAGAGGCTGACCTAGTTTCTACAACTTGACCCCACATTTGAAGCCACAGCTGATTGGTTAAGGAGCCAACCTCGAGTCTAAGGAGCAGCCCGATCTGCAGACAGAAGAGACGCTTGACAAAAAATCTCCACCTATCTAGGGTGGCCCACAATGAACAGTGACCACACCAACCCATCGGACCTTTTCTCTGAATGGGAGGCTAAACTGGAGACATCAAGAGAGTCAGGAATGGGAACAGAACCACAGCGACATCAAGAGAGATGACGATAAGCAGAGCAAGGAGAGAGCAGAAGCCACGAGGTTTCAACAATCAGAGAAGAAATATCAAGTCATTTAAGCAAAAGAAAAGGTGGAGGGACCATAATGGTGAAATGCTATATAGCAGGGAGCAAGGAAGGAAGACCATTTGTAAGGAGACAACTTCTGGATTTTTCTATTAATCTACCTGCTGAGAATAGACCTACAGACTAACTCCTACACTATTGCTATGCCCCAACAACACAACCTTATTTTGTGGCTGATGCTGTTTTTCCTATTCTCTACGAATTTTTAAAATAAAACCCATCAACTGAGGTAAACCAAGCATATCTGTTTCTTCAAGCCTAAAAGAGCCGAATTACATGGGAGGCAGCAGTGAACAGTGGTTAAGAACATGAACTTGAGGACCGGCCCGGTAGCATAGTGGTTAAGTTCGCACGCTCTGCTTCAGTGGCCCAGGGTTTGCAGGTTCAGATCCTGGGCGCAGACCTACGCACCACTCTTCAAGCCATGCTGTGGCAGGCGTCCCACATATAAAGTAGGAGGAGATGGGCACGGATGTTAGCCCAGGCCAACCTTCCTCAGCAAAAAGAGGAAGATCGGCAACAGGTGTTAGCTCAGGGCTAATCTTCCTCACCAAAAAAAAAAGAACATGAACTTGATACCAAGCCGCAGCCAGAAAGGAAAAGATGGATAAATCTGACCACGCAAAAATGTAAAACTTCTACAAGGCAAAAATGCTCAACAAGGTTAAAAGAAACTACAACCTGGGAAAAAATATTTAGAAGACATATGACAAAGTCTAATTTCCTTAATATAACAAAAAACTTGTTAAAATCAATAACCCAGGGCCGGCCCCGTGGCTTAGCGGTTAAGTGCGCGCGCTCCGCTGCTGGCAGCCCGGGTGCAGATCCCGGGCGCGCACCGACGCACCACTTCTCCGGCCATGCTGAGGCCGCGTCCCACGTGCAGCAACTAGAAGGATGTGCAGCTATGACATACAACTATCTACTGGGGCTTTGGGGGAAAAATCAATCAATCAATTAAAAAAAAAATCAATAACCCAATAAAAAAGAGTAAAGGATACAAAGTTAGTTATAGATAAATGTATATACCTAATATATGAAAAAAATCTTTAATCTCATTAATAAGTGTAAATCAAAGCAAGATAAAAATGTTCACAAATCATAGGGGCGAATATGAAAGTTATGTGCCAGCCTCCAGTGCTGGAAAGACTGGAAAGAAACTCTCATACACACTGGTGCAAACTCGATGAAGGGCAATTTGTTAATATCTGCTAATACTGAACATGGCATCCCTTTGACCTAGCAAATCAACTGCTAAGAATTTAGACACACGGTATCACCAAAATTACACCAAAATGTATGAGAATACTAATTGAGGCATTATTTATAAATGTCATTATAGGCATTATAAATAAGTTTATAATGGCCATAAATAGGTGAATTATGAAATATTATGTGGTTGTTAAAAAATTAGTTAGCTCTTTATGGAAAAATTTCTAAGATATAAAGCTTTAAAAAGCAAGATAGAACTAAAATGAGGAATGAAACAAGGTCATTTTTACCAACCATGCAGAATAAAAAGGATTATAAAGGAATAGGATGAAAAACTGTACGTCAACAAATTAGATAACTTAGATGAAATGGACAAATACCTAGAAAGACACAAAATCCTGAAATGACTCAAGAATGAATAGAAAATGTGAAAAGAACTATAACGAGTAAAGAGATTAAATTAGTAATCAAAATACTACCCACAAGGAAAAGCCCAGGCCCAGATGGCTTCACTGGTGAATTCTACCAAACATTTAAAGAAGAAATTAATACCAATTCATTAATACCACTCCTTCATAAACTCTTCTAAAAAAATAGAAGAGGAGAGAACACTTTCCAACTCATTCTATGAGGCAACTATTACTCTGATATCAAAATCAGACAAAGATATCACAAATTACAGATCAATATATCTAATGAATACAGGCACAAAAATCCTCAACAAATTCCTAGCAAACCATATCCAGCAACACACAAAAGCAATTACATAACATATACGAGTAGGATTTATCCCAGGAACGCAAAGTTGGTTTAATATCCAAAAATCAATCAATGTAATACTTCATACACATAGTATAATATAAGGCCTAAAAACATATGATCATCACAATAGACACAAGAGATGCAGAAAAGGCATCCGACAAGATTCATCACCCTTTTATGATAAAAACACTCAACAAACTAGGAATGTAAGGGAACTTCTTCACCTTGATAAAGAGCATCTATAAAAACCACAGCTAACATCTTACCTGATGGGGAAAGATTGAATGGTTCCCCCCTACGATCAGGAACCAGACAGGATGTTCGCTCTCACCACTCTAATTAACATTTTACTGGAAGTTCTGGCTAGGACACTTAGGCAAGGAAATGAAATAAAAAGCAACCATTTTGGAAATGAAGTAAAACGATGTCTATTTGCAGATGACATGATCTCACATATAGAACAACTAATGAATTGACTTTAAAACTATTAAAAGTCATAAATGAGTTCAGTAAGTTTGCAGGATACAAGATCAATATACAAAAATTATCACATACCTACATAATTGCAATGAATAATCTGAAAATGAAATTAAGAAAAAAGTTCCATTTACAATAGCATCAGAAAGAATAAATTTGACAAATTTAACAAAGTGCAAAACTTATACTTCGAAAACTACAAAATATTGTTGAAAGAAATTAAAGACAGTTTAAATAAATGGGAAGACATTCCATGTTCATGTATCAAAAGACTTAATACTGTTAAAACAGCAATATTCCCCAAATCAATCTATAGATTCAATGTGCAATCCCTATCAAAATCCCAGCTGACTTTGTAGTAATTGACAAGCTAATCCTAAAATTCACATGGAAATTCAAGGACCCATAATAGCCAAACAATCTTGAAAAAGAAGAATAAGTTGGAAGACTCACACTTTCCAATTTCAAACTGTCTACAAAGTTACAGTAATCAAGATAGTGTGGTACTGACATAAGGAAAGTGTGTTAGTCTGCCAGGGCTGTGTGTCATAATAAATATATATTTGGTCTCTACCCTCAGTTCTTGACACAGAGCTCCTAAATCCCTTGGAATTTCCTGAGTGATGGAGGTGATAGAAGCATCTTACACAGAGCTCCTAAATCCCTTGGAATTTCCTAGATGATAGAAGCGTCTTTTGTTCTAATGAGGCAACTCTCAGTGGGCTCCTGGATAGCTGCAGAATGGAAGCTGGTTATCAAGAAGACCAAGCCATGACGAGAAGCTGGGAACTTGCAGCCCCACTCCTGATGCCCCAGAGAGGGGAGAGAAAGTGAAGACTGAGTTCACAGTCAATCATGTCTACATGACAGAGACTCCATGAAAATCCATAGACTGCAGGATTCAAGGAGCTTTCAGGTCAGAGAACACATGGAGTGCTGGGAGGGTGGGATACCCAGTGAAAGCATGGAAACTCTGCACGCCTTTCCCATACTCTGTCCTATGTACCTCTTCGTCTGGCGCTTCATCTGTATCCTTCACTATACCCTTTATAATAAACCAGCAGATGTTTCCCTGAGTTCTGTGAGCCATTCTAGCAAATTACAGAACTTGAGAGGGAGGTCGTAGGAGCCCCCAATTTATAGCAGGTTGGTCAGAAGTACGGGTGCCTGAACCTGAAACTGGCATCTTAAGGTGGGCTGGGGGGCAGTCTTGTGGAATTGAGCCCTTAACCTGTGGGGTCTATGCTAACTCCAGGTAGAAGGTGTCACAGCTGAACTGTAGGACACCCAGTTGGTGTCTGAAGACTTAAAGAATTGGTTGATGTGGTAAAAACTCCCATGTGTCAGAACTGCTACGAATAGAGAAAACAGGTTTTTTTCCTTTTAAGCTGCCAAGACAAAAGACCAGACCGGGGGGCTTAAGCAACAGAAACTTATTTTCTCACAGTTCTGAAGGACAGAAGTCCAAAATCAAGGTGCTGTCAGTGTTGGTTTCTGACAAAGCCTCTCTTCCTGGCTTGTAAATGGCTACCTTCTTGCTGTGTCCTCATGTGGCCTTTCCTCTGTGCATGCACAGAAAGAGGGATCAATCTCTGTTGTCTCTGCGTATAAGAACACCAGTCCTATCGAATTAGGGCCCCACTATGACCTCATTTAACCTTAATCATCTCCTTAGAGGCCCTATGTGCAAATACACTCACACTGAGGGTTAGGGCTTCAACGTATGAATTTTGAGGGGATACAATTCAGTCCATAACATTTAGACATACAGATCAATGGACTAGAATTGAGAGTCCAGAAATAAATAGTCATATTTAAGGTCAACTGATTTTTGACAAAGTGCCAGGATAATTCAGCGGGGGAAAAACAGTCTTTTCATCAAATGGTACAGGGACAACTGGACATCCACACACAAAAGAATGAAAATGGACCCTTACCTCAAACTACACACAACATAGAAGAGCTAAATGTAAGTGCTGAAACTACAGAACTCTCAGAAGAAACACAGACCTAAACGTACACGGCCTTGGATTAGGCAACGGTTTCTTAGATATGATAACACAAGCACAAGCAACAAAAGCAAAGATAAATAAATCGGACATCATCAAATTAAAAACTTCTATGCTTCATGAACACCATTAAGATAGTGAAAAGACAACCCACAAAATGGGAAAATTTGAAAATCATATAGCTGATAAAGGACTTGTATCTAGGGGCCAGCCCGGAGACTTAGCAGTTAAGTGCAAGTGCTCCGCTACTGGCGGCCCGGGTTCGGATCCTGGGTGCGCACCGACACACCACTTCTCTGGCCATGCTGAGGCCGCGTCCCACATACCGCAACTAGAAGGATGTGCAACTATGACATACAACTATCTACTGGGGCTTTGGGGAAAAAAAAAAAAGGAGGAGGATTGGCAATAGATGTTAGCTCAGAGCCGGTCTTCCTCAGCAAACAGAGGAGGATTAGCACGGATGTTAGCTCAGGGCTGATCTTCCTCACAAAAAAAAAAAAGGACTTGTATCTAGAATATACAAAAATCTCTTACAACTCAATTATGAGAAGACAACCCAATTAAAAAGTGGACAAAGGATTTGAATAAACATTTCTCCAAAGGAGATACATAAATGGCCAATAAGTACACAGAAAGATGGTCAACATCATTAGTCATCAGCAAAATGCAAATCAAAACCACAATGAGATACCATTTCACACCTACTAGGATGGCTATAATCAAAAAGACAATAATAACAAGTGTTGGTGAGGATATACAGAAACCAGAATCTTCACACACAGCTGGTAGGAAGGTAAAACAGTCCAGTCGCTTTAGAAGACAGTCTGGAAATTCCTCAAAAGTTTAAACAGAGTTACCAGATGACTCAGCAACTGCACCCCTAGGTATACAGCCAAAAGAAATGAAAACATACATGCACACAAATGTACATGAATATTCAAAATAGCCAAAAAGTGGAAATAGCCCAAATGCTCGTTAACTGATGACTGAATAAAGAAAATGTTATATGTCCATACAATGGAATATTATTTGACAATAAAGAAATTAAGTACTGATACATGCTATATCATGGATGAACCTTGAAAACATCATGCTAAGTGAAAGAAGCCAGTCACAAAAGGCCACATATGCATGAATCCATTTATATGAAATGTCCAGAATAGGCAAGGCTATAGAGACAGAAAGTAGATTAGTGTTTGCCTAGGGCCCGGGACGGGGGAGTGAAGAGTGACTGTTAATGGGTAACGGGTATCTTTTGGGTTGTTGTTCTAAATTGATTGATTGCACAAGTATATGAATATACTAAAAACCACTGAATTGTATACTAAATGGGTGAGTTGTATGATATGGGACTTTTATCTCCATAAAGCTGCTATTTTTTAAAAAGTGAGTAAAGGGGCCAGCCCTGTGGGGGTTAAGTGCAGATGCTCCACTGCTGGCGGCCCGGGTTCGGATCCCGGGTGCGCACTGATGCACTGCTTGTCAGGCCATGCTGTGGTGGCGTCCCATATAAAGTAGAAGAAGATGGGCACAGATGTTAGCCCAGGGCCAGTCTTCCTCAGCTAAAAAAGAGGAAGACTGGCATGGATGTTAGCTCAGGGCTGATCTTCCTCACAAAAAAAAAAAAAGAAAAGAAAAAGCAAGTAAAGAATAATACATACAGTATATATAGTATGATCCAAAGTGCGTGTGCCAGAATATGGATAAAAGTTTTGTGGAAAAAAAGTCAAGAAATTTAACAGTAATTAACATTGGGAAGGGAGTCTATGGCGAACGGGTAAAATAAAAGAATTTCAATTTTCATTTTATCCTTTGCTGTTCACTTAAAATTTGTTTTACACCATGGAAAAGAAAATGTAAACTTTTTTAAAGTTAAAAGAATACAAGCTTTATATGGTAATTAAAACCACACAGTACTGGCCTAAGAATAGATAAACAGATCAATGAAACAAACTGAAGCCCAGAAACAGACGCCTGTATACAAAGGAATTTAATATATGACAATGGTAAATATCAGCAGAGAAAAGATAAACCATTCCTTAACTCAGGCCAGAAATTCCAGAATAAAAAGCTACATATAAACATTAGGAAATATACCCAATAAAAATGTTAGAAAAACTACAGGAGATTACTTTCATAATCTGAGTTATGACTTCTCTAAGATACAAAACCCTAAAAGTTACTCAAAGATTGACAAATTTGGTTACATACAAATTTAAACTCTATGATAAAAGATAATATAAGTAAAGTTAAAAGACACGCGATAGCCTGCAAGAAAATATTTACAACAGATGGAAGTTTACATACTTTCTGCCATACATGTAACAAGAATTCAACAGATGGTCTCTTAAAATAACAAAATCAAAATTAAATTAATATTTTTAAATAAATAATAGATGGATTGAATTACAGGTTGATTCTGTAGAAGTTAATGATGGGACTTTCAAACACAATATATGTATAGAAGTGAAATGCAGCTTTAACCTTAAAAATGGTTTGCATTTTTATCAACATTGGCATCTGGCCCTCTTCAGTGAGCAGTATAAAACAATATTTATTATAACCATTTCAGCTAAAAAAATCTAAGAAATATTTCTCAGTAAGCAGGTTTTCTTCAATTACCATATGTCTTACAAGAGAGATGGTATTCACATGATGTTTAAAACAAAAAGTCTGCACTAAAATAAACACTGAAATTTATTTATGTTGATTTTTGCTTCCTTTACCCACACAAATTTGTGAATATACCCAGCCAGGTACAAGATCATTACCAAGACAACTAAAATCAACCCTCCACCATTTCCCACTAAGAACAAATAATCGATTTAAAACTAAGGGTTATTTCAGGTGACCACAGCAGAACTGCCAGCCTCCCACGGCCCCAGAAAAAGCGAGACGTGATGGGAGCCCCGAATACTGATGAAGTGACAGGACCTTTCTCCTCTCGCACAGGACAAGAGGCCACACTATTCAATTCAATTCAAAGATTATGGTAATCTGTATGGTCACACAGACTGGAGATTCTGACTGCATGTTTTTATAAGAGCTCTCCCAAAGTCTTAGGTTTACTCTTACTTAGTGTAGTCATTGATCCTCATGAACAGCATATTGTAAAACTAACAAATACACTGTATAAAAGTAGTCAACCCCAAACAGGAACGAGGCAGGGCTGCCCACTCTCACCACTCCTGTTCAACATAGTACTGGAGGTTTTGGCCAGAGCAATTAGGCAAGAAAAAGGAATAAAAGGAATCCAAATAGGTAACGAAGAAGTGAAACTCTCACTATTTGCAGATGACACGATTGTATATATAGAAAACCCTAAAGAATGTGTTGGAAAACTGTTAGAAACAATCAACAACTACAGCAAAGTTGCAGGGTACAAAATCAATCTACAAAAATCAGTTGCATTTCTATATGCTAATAATGAACTAACAGAAAGAGAGCTCAAAAAGATAATACCATTTACAATTGCATCAAAAAGAATAAAATACCTAGGAATAAATCTTACCAAGGAGGTGAAGGACCTATACAATGAGAACTACAAGACATTATTGAGGGAAATCCACGATGACATAAAGAAATGGAAAGATATCCCATGCACGTGGATTGGAAGAATAAACATAGTTAAAATGTCTATATTACCTAAAGCAATCTACAGATTCAATGCAATCCCAATCAGAATCCCAATGACATTCTTCACAGAAATAGAAAAAAGAATACTAAAATTTATATGGGGCAACAAAAGACCCCGAATAGCTAAAGAAATCCTAAAGAAAAAGAACAAAGCAGGAGGCATCACAATTCCTGACTTCAAAACATACTACAAAGCAATAGTAATCAAAACAGCATGGTACTGGTACAAAAACAGACACACAGATCAATGGAACAGAATTGAAAGCCCAGAAATAAAACCACACATATACGGACAGCTAATTTTCGACAAAGGTGCTAAGAACATGCAATGGAGAAAGGAAAGTCTCTTCAATAAATGGTGTTGGGAAAACTGGACAGCCACATGCAAAAGAATGAAAGTGGACCATGTGCTATCACCATTCACAAAAATTAACTCAAAATGGATCAAAGACCTGAAGGTGAGACCTGAAACTATAAAACTCATAGAAGAAAATATAGGCAACACACTATTTGACATTGGTTTTAAAGGAATCTTTTTGGATGACATGCCTACCCAGACTAGGGAAACTAAAGAAAAAATAAACAAGTGGGACTTTATCAGATTAAAGAGCTTTTATAAGACAAATGAAACCAGAATCAAGATGCACAGACAACCAACCAGCTGGGAGAGAATATTTGCAAAACATACATCTGACAAGGGGTTGATCTCCATAATATATAAAGAACTCACACAATTGAACAACAAAAAAACAAACAACCTGATCAAAAAATGGGCAGAGGAAATGAACAGACACTTCTCCAAGGAAGATATACAGATGGCCAATAGGCACATGAAAAGATGCTCAACATCACTAATCATCAGGGAAATGCAAATCAAAACAACACTAAGATACCACCTCACGCCCGTTAGAATGGCTATAATCACCAAGACAAAAAACAACAAATGTTGGAGAGGATGTGGAGAAACAGCAACCCTCATACACAGCTGGTGGGAATGCAAACTGGTGCAGCCTCTATGGAAAACGGTATGGAGATTCCTCAAAGAATTAAAAATAGAGATGCCCTATGATCCAGCCATCCCACTACTGGGAATCTATCCAACAAACCTGAAATCAACAATCCAAAGAGGCTTATGCACCCCTATGTTCATTGCAGCATTATTCACCATAGCCAAGAAGTGGAAGCAACCTAAGTGTCCCTCGACTGACGACTGGATTAAGAAAATGTGGTATATATATACAATGGAATACTACTCAGCCATAAAAAAAGACAAAATCGTCCCATTTGCAACAACATGGATGGGCCTGGAGCGTATTATGTTAAGTGAAATAAGCCAGAAAGAGAAAGACAAACACTGTATGATCTCACTCATACGTGGAATATAAACCAACACATGGACAGAGAAAACTGGACTGTGGTTACCCAGGCAGTGGGGGTGGGGGGTGGGCACAAGGGGTGAAGGGAGTCATATATGGGGTGATGGACAAACAAAAATGTACAACCCAAAATTTCACAATGTTAGAAACCATTAAAACATCAATTAAAAAAAAAAAAAAAAAAAAAGTAGTCAACCCCAGACAGCCCAGCCAAAGCAACTCTTTGAAACCTCAGGAGCCAAGTGGAAAATGTAACATAATTATCTCCCCTGACCTCTGTACATTTGTTACAAGGAGTTCCTGCTGGGATTACATTCTCAGCACAAATGCCTGAAATTAATTCCAAAACAAGCCCCGCCCAGACCTAGCCAGGTTGCCTTTAAGACGCTAGACCTGCACTGGTTGACACCTGTCTCCTTTCACACAGGCAGCCTGGTTTACAGACATGGATCCGTCTTTATCCCTTTCTTTATTCATTTGGAAGATTTTCATTGACTTCCAGCTGAGTTCCTAGAGCTACGGGTAATAAGACACAGTGATAGTTTTTCTTCTCAATTATTTTATTTTTATTTTTTTGGTAAGGAAGATTGTCCCTGAGCTAACACCTGTGCCAATCTTCTTCTATTTTGATGCCGCCACAGCATGGCTTGATGAGCAGTGTGTATGTCCGCGCCCGGGATCCAAACCAGAGAACCCCAGGCCGCCGAAGCAGAGCTTGAGAATTTAACCAGTACACCACTGGGCTGGCCCCTTTCTTTTCAATTATTAGTAGTTATATAATTAATAATAAAGGAATTATGTTTATCTTCATTATTATTATTTCTACCTTACATATTCCCTTTGTGCTTTCAATATACTATCTCACTTAAGCCCTCAAAAAAAAAAAATCCCTGCGCAATGACGTTTTATCACCATTACCATTTTACAGATGAGAAAACTGAAAATCAAATAAATTACTTAATTTGGTTAAAATCTCATTGGAGTTCTCTCATGACAATTAGGAATCGGGTCTCACACTGCGAACAGGGCTTTCTCTATTGCAACACGCTGCATCTCAAAACAAAACAGAAAATAAGATTAAACCAAGTGGGAGGGCACAGAGGGAACAAAGCAGCATTTGGGCCGAATGAGTGGCAATCAACACGGACATGACAGTTCTCAGGACAATAAGTGAATTCGCTAGATTAGAAAGTAAGGTTTGGGGAACCTTCACCGCCAGGCTGAGAATTTTGCTGTTTGCCTATATGCCAGTGACAAGCAGGCCAGCAGCAACGCACAGGATTAGGAGGAAAGAGAATACATCTGCTTGATTGTATTAGATCGAATAGTTAGGAGCACCATTAAGGTCCTCTGGGCAGGAGGACACCAGCTAGACTGAAGAAAGGTAAGGACAGTGGGAACGGGAGGAAAGGAGATAAACGTTGGCGATGTAAAGGTGTCAGACAGGTGACAGTTGAGATCTGCATCTTGGATGAGTCCCTGTGGTAACTACAGAGGAACAATTTGATAGGGACAAGCCCAGAGGCAAGGAGACCAGTTAGGAGACCTGCAGTCTCCAAGTGAGGATGAGGTCTTGAGCTAGGGAGGGTCCTGGTGGTTTGTGATCAAGAATAAAATAAATTCTGAGAAATATAAGGAGAAAAATTGACAGGACTTATTAGATGATTGTGTGTAGAGGGAGAAAAGAAAGAGGATGACTTTCTGACTTTTAACATAGAAGACTGGATGGATGGTGGTGCCACCAACTAAGAAAGAGAACACGGGAAGTTAAGCAGGTTTGGAGAAAAATAAATTCCATTTTGGTCAAGTTCATGGGATATCCAAGTAGATACGTTGCATGGGCATTTGGAATGAGGTTCTGATGCTGATGAGAACAGCCAAGGAAATAGGTTTATAAATCATTAGCATAGAAAGGTAGCTGAAAAGTTGAGAATGCATCAGCTCTCTGAAAGAGAACATGCAGGGTGGCGGGGAGACATGCATCTTTGAGAGATGGAGAGAGAACCTCGAGTCTTTAAGTACTGGTCAAAGAGGTAAGAGGAACACTGGGAAAGTTCAACCCCTGGAAAGCACGGGAAATAGAGGTTCAAGAAAAAGAACGGGCAACAGTGTTCAATGCAACAGAAATGTCCAGTAAAATAAGGAAGGAAAACTCAATGGCAAGCAGCTGGTGACTGGTGATGTCAGCAAGAACACTTCTGCAAAGTGGTGAAAGGGAGGAGAACATGACTGAAAGGTGAGGAGGTGAAGACTTCAAGAGCGGGCCTCTCTTTGGAGATCTGGGCAGGACAAGGGGAGGCAATATATGAGACAATACGAGACAGGGACCTGTGGGCACAGAAGAGATACAGGCATGTTCCGTAGACCAAAGCAGTGTCCTCAACCCAGGCCAAACGCGAGTCGTTTTTAAAACGATTCTAATGTGATTCTAATGTGCAATTGAGTTAAGAACCACTGGATCAGAGCTAATAGTTTATCAAGAATTGAAGAGCAAAGATTCAAGAAAGAGAGAGGCTGACCGAGGAGCAAGAATCTGGAGGAGTCTCCGGTAGACACCAAGACGCAAACCTAGTGCAGCTGGAAGGGAGACATGACATTGGTATTTCTTTTTTCAAGTGGCAATCAACAAGCAGGCCAAAAGTTCTGGGAAATATGGAGTTAACATTTTTCAAATTAACATTTTTAATTTGTCCTTTGGATTGAAAAAAAAAGAGACTACAGCATTTCATTTCATCTCAGAGGCTACTGACTACGGTATGTATTCCAATTTTACAATCAATAAAATACAGCATTTTTATGTGTTCGTCTCCATTGTATCATCCCAATAGTGTCAACATCACACTCAATTTTAGTTAAGGTCCTAAAGACTACTGAAATGGTTAAAATTTAAAAACGAGATATGACAATATAGCACCAAAGTACAAAATTTTTAAAGACAAGCTGTTCAACATCCTCAGCCTCTAAGGTGATACAGCAAAGTTCTACATAAAACCACTGATGGCCGTAGGCTCTGTGAGCTTAGTTATCAAATTCTATCCCAGAATCACCACCGACGGTCCATGTAGGTATGTCAGACGGAAACGAGCACTCTCCAGTGGCTGTCCTGAATGGTCACACCATGTGGTACGTATTCGCTCCGGGAAATAAGCCATCCTGTGACGATCACACTAAGTAAACAAAGGGCCAGCATCAATATGGCGACCCAATCATAGATAAGCTGAGTTCTGCACGGTTCTGATAAAATCAAATGCCCACACTCATATTGATGGATCTAAAATCCTCCTACGTCTTTGACATCTGCTTCATGTAACATCTGCATTTTGTTTAAGTAATTCTGATGTTGGCTCTGTCTTGGTGTAACTAATTTCTGAAAACCTAAGTACAATTTATATCCAAGCATGAGACTTTAATTTTATACTATTTTGAGAAAGTAAAGGGAAAACACACTATCCAAAATGCCATAATTTATTATTATTTCAGGTTTTATTCTTCTCTTCCAAAGGGAAAGGTTTTTTTTCTTTAATGTTTGTTTTTGTTTTTATTTTGAAACCCTGTGAGTTTTTGCAAACATCCTCTGTTCATCCCAAATGGATTTTAAATAGTCATGAGTTCTGAATGAAGCAATGAAATAATGCTTCTGCTTTTGAAGACAAAAAGAAAGTTTATAATTTTGCTTTTAAATTCTTTAGAACATTCTCATTTAAGACAGCACATTAAAAGAAATCGTAAATAAAAGAAATTCACAATTAGAAACTACTGTCACCAGCTAACTGTAAATCTAAAGAATCTTTTGATACAATTTGAAACATTTTAATACTCTCCAGCTCTTAATTTCAACATGATGGTTTGAATGTTTCTGATAGATTATATTTTTCCTGCATACTGTACTTTCACTTAGTTTACATATATTTTGATAATTTGACAATCATTTTATAAATGCATGAATATAACTGTAAAATGCAATTGACTGAATGACAAAAAAATTGACAGAATGTTCACGTCTTTACAAAATCTAATTATTTATAAACTCAGAAGATATATATGACAGCATAAGTATAGGGCTTTTGGTTCTATTTCTCTAATTCTACAACTTGAATTCTCTATTCACAAAAATGGAACTAGGACAGGCCTGGACACACGTTTTATTCAAATCAATTTCAATTTGCTGCAAATAAATTCTTATAATCCTCTATACATTCATTAAAAGAATGTCATCGATAATTAAAAATGTTATTGAATTTCATCAAGATAGCTGCAGAAGCAAAGAAATGACAGTTGATTCAATAATTGTTGTTAGGAACAATGTGCCATCTATTCGGAAAAAATATATCATAAAGCTTGATCCCTACCTCAATAATTCCTTACACTCAAAAATATTCCAGATGGAAGAAATACGTGATGGTACATTTCTTCCATCTACAAAAGAAATTATGGGTGGATTTCTTTTTTCATTTTTAAAAATTAATCGGAGTAGAAAGAACTTTCTAAAATGACAGAAAACTCATAAAGGAAAAGATGGACAAACATTACCTCATGAGGACTTAACACTTCTATTTGGAAACATCTGCCATAAACAAAGCCAAAAGTCACTTATAATAAGTTGGACAGGTATTTGGACTATGCGACAGGCAAAGGGCCAATTTTCTTAATATCCAACGAAGTCATTTAAAACAGTAAGAAAAAGAAAAATCCTAAAAGGAAAGTTTGACAATGTTGGGCTGTTAGACAAGAGGCACTCGTTCACTACTGAAGATTTAAACTAGTGCAAATTTTTTACTGGTATTTGATGATATCTACAAAAATGTTAAATATATAGACCTTATAACCCAGCAATTCTACTTCTAGGAGTTTATCCTATTGCTATACTTACTTCATGTAGGAGGACATTCTTTATAGCACTGTTGACTATAATGAAGGACGGAGGACAGCAGTGTCCATTATGATACCGCTATACAATGGAACAGTCTCACTCTAACAGCATGAAAACATGTCTCATTACATTGTTAGAAAGAAAAAAGCCAAGTGCTCTGGCAGAGACTTCTATATATTTACCAAATCATATTTCTTTTTCCTGTAGGGCACAGAACTAGACTACATTTCCCAGACTTCCCTGCAGTTATGTGGGGCATGTGACTAAGGCTGGCCAATAGAATGTGTGTGAAGAGGATGCTTGCCAATTTCAGGCCTGGCCCGTAAAAACCTCCCTTGTGATCTCTGATGTTCTGTCTTTCATATATCCCCACAGGTGAAAGTAAAACTACCAGATGGAAGGAGGCTGGGTCCCCGAGTTTCTGCTTAATGCAAAGCTGCCAAGGAGAACCACCCAGCCACGGACACCGCACACGGAACTGTAATGTGAGTGAGAATCAAAATTTTATCATGTGAAACCACTCAAATTTTGAGGTTGTTAGAGTAGTTATCCTGTAATCTATAACCTGACAAATACAGGTCCCATCTGTGACTCCTAAGGAAACACACATTTTTATATGATATCATATAAAAATATAAAAGTAAATATTAAACCATTAACGGCCATTATCTCTCAGAAACGGGTCTAGAGGTCAGAGAAGCAGATAGAGATGCTTTTGCTTTTCACTTTATACTTCTCTGTGCTGTTTGACTTTTTGTTGTTTTACATTTACTAAAAAGGCGTTCATGAAAATCAGACAGCTGCTGAAAACGTCAAAGGTTATCTTAAACAAATTGCCAGCTGTCCATAGTACTATAGACTGTCTTATCACATTACTAAATAAACAGAAGAAACAATTTTCTCATTTATAATGTCCTACAACTTTTCATCCTTTATTATTTCACTTGGAATCTGTTCATTTTGTATTATTAGCTTAGGAGACTTTTTTTTACCTTTAGCTTTTATTCTGATTTTTACTTATCTTTACGCACAGAAGGAAAAGACATGTCACGCCTTATAATGGTAAATTTTGTTTCCAAAAAGTAAAATATTTGTGAATTTCAGGTACATTCCGTTTCTTCTACCTAACTTCCATGAATAGACAATAATTTATCACTGAATGTTTTACTTTTTTCCATCAAAAATTGTAATAATTTTAAAAACATTCACTTCTTCACTTCTTTCATGTTTTCTAAATTTCTCCAGATCATTTTTCCATCTAGATTTTCTAGGGGAAAGAGAGGACAGAATACTACTGGAATGACTTCATCCTTTGTAATGTTATATTCCAACTATAAAAAATATAAATTATAGGATCTTTTAAAACTTTAAACCTTTGAGGTTTGCTTGAATGTCTTATAACCAGCAGGTAAACTTTGGTTGATATGTTTCCTCACTTATTTTCGAAAATTTAAATGTGTAACCAAGATCCCAGCTTGACACCTCCTCATTCTCATCTCCTTATTTATATTAAATATACATGAATTTATTACTAATGAAAAGTTCATGGTTGTTCCTGCTACTCATATCTGCTTGCCTCAAAAAAAAGCAAACCAATTTTTGAATAATTACTACATCATGTGTCACTTAATGACAGGGATACATTCTGAGAAATGTATCGTCAGGCGATTTCATCCTTGTGCAAACATCAGAGTGTACTTGATGGATGGTATAGCCCACTACACACGTAGGCTATACGGTACTAATCTTATGGGACCACTGTCATATATGCAATCCATCATTGACCAAAATGTCGTTATGCAGCCCGTGACTATATTTTAACAATCACAATCAAACACAAAATATTGAACAAATATTTAATTATAAAATAATTAAAGCATATGATTTATATTAAAATTAATATTATATTAAACATTATTATACTAAAAGTTATATATCCACTACATTTATACTGAAATTCACATACAAGCATTACAAAATCTATTAAGGCACTGACATGAGCAAACAAATTCCTGAGCACTGAAAACAGAATGCCAGCCAGAGGGAAAGGTCAACAGCGGAACTTGGTTGAGTTACACCTAAGTGCTCATAGCTTTTCTTTGCTCTTGTATTCTATCTTCATGTTTTTGGTGGTGTGGTTTTATTTTTTCCCTAAAGAACCACAATTTATGTTCCATAGTGTACACAGCTGATTTCACCTACGTTAGTAACTACAAGGGTTAGAAGTGGCAGCATTTCCCCTGCACCTCTCAAATCCCAATTTTCCTGCTGTATTTCTAAACGTTTACCCTCGATAAGAGGATGGTCGGTTCATACACCTCATACTCTGAAGAGGGAAAGTGGTTTGGTTTTAAAGATAAGGAGCTGAGAAGCTCACACCTGAGTGGCTCAGATCCGGGTGAAAGAAGCAAGAGCATCTGCTGAGAGGAAGACCAGGCAGGGGCTGAACATGGGGCTTGGAAAAGTTGCACAAGTTCGGAACAGACACGATGAGAAGGGTGGGAAGGATGAGAGAGGGAACTGACATAGACAAAGAAAAGCACAGAAAGTCTATATTATAGGCTGGATGGAACCACTTTTAAAAACTTCTAACCCATTTGGCAATGCCTGGTTGTAAGCAAGGGCCATATCACCTCACCCCACAGCTTAAACCTCTACAAAGGCTCCCACTGCACTCACGACGAAGATAACTCCTTCACGTGGCTCGGAAGACCCTTAGCGCCCCAGTTCCCTCTGGTTTCTGCATACCAGTCCCATCACATTCCAACGCTAACCAGCCAGGTTGCTGAGCACTTTTCCAAAGAGCTCCTAACCCTCAGGATGTTACACATGCTCTTCCCTCCAGAGCACTCCTCTTGCCCACAGCAGGGTTGTTAGCTACCCTCGTAGGTTGAAATGGACGGCATCAAGTCTAGAAATCACAACCAAGATACTAGAAAATAAATCTGCAAGTTTATAGCTTCACATTCTGTGGTCTGAGTTAAACATGAAGATGCAGAGCTCCCAGCTGCACTGTTCAGAGATGTCTAGCTGAGGCTAGCTGAACCTCGCCTACCCTCAAGCTCAAGTTCACCCTTTACCCCAACCACCAGGAATATCTTCTTCCCAACAAGATTCTCCAATTCACCACAACATCAACTAAAGGATGGGAAATAAACATCTGATTCCATGGTTCCATTAATGAAAAGAGGAACCATTACAACATGTTTAAACTGTTCTTATCATTCAAAATAAATGATCATTCAATCTAAGTGCTAAAAAAAAAAATTTTTTGAGAGAGAGATCAGGAGAGTTTACCTAGAAGTTCTCCCAGCCTTTTCCCAAGTCCTCAGAGTTATTTTTCCTTCCCACCCACGTACAGAGTGTCTTCCGGAAATCGTTAAAGGTAGTGGGGGGAGGGGGAGCCGGCCCCGTGGCTTAGCGGTTAAGTGCGCGCGCTCCGCTACCGGCGGCCCGGGTTCGGATCCCGGGCGCGCACCGACGCACCACTTCTCCAGCCATGCTGAGGCCGCGTCCCACATACAGCAGCTGGAAGGATGTGCAGCTATGACATACAACTATCTACTGGGGCTTTGGGGGAAAAATAAATAAATAAAATTATAAAAAAAAAAAAAAGGTAGTGAGGGGAAAAGAGTTGTGGTTTTAGGAGTCAGTGACTGAAGGATATGTGAAGCCGTGGTCCTGGGAAAGATCACCTAAAGAGAGAGTGTAGACAGAAAGGAGAGGAGAGCCAAAAAAACTTCGTGTTGAGACGATGAGGAAGAATCAGCGAAGATGACTCACCGAGACATCCAAATGGTTCACCCACTAGAGGGGACATGAGCTGACCAACCGGCCCAGTGATTCTACTCTTCTTGACTGTTAACGTTTCTCTCTGGTATTACCAAACTATTATTCTCGGGGTCGGCCCGTGGCGCAGCGGTTAAGTGCGCGTGCTCCGCTGCTGGCAGCCTGGGTTCGGATCCCGGGCGCGAACCGACACACCACTTGTCAGGCCATGCTGTGGCGGCATCCCATATAAAGTGGAGGAAGACAGACACAGATGTTAGCCCAGGGCCAGTCTTCCTCAGCAAAAAAAGAGGAGGATTGGCATGCATGTTAGCTCAGGGCTGATCTTCCTCACAAAAAAAAAAAAAAAAAACTATTATTCTGATAAAGCTGCTTTGTTAACCACAGTATACATATTTCAAGCAAAACACCTAGCACAATATATGCCCTCAGATAGTAACTGGTACACTAAGGAATACAGACTCCCTTTTAAGCGCTAGTCTGATATTATCTAATACCCAGGTGGAATCCTCTTCCTCCGTCTTCAAAAGATCAGTATGTCTCCTAAACCCTCCACTCTTACTACTCCTGGGCCAGACTCCAGCTGAATTTCCCAGTTATAGCTGGTACCATCAACAGGTCGCTTTTGTAGCAAGAGGCGCTGGGCCACTGCTAAACAGTTCGTTTCTTCTATCGCACTCAATAATGTTGCGATTTGGCCTCATCCAGTCTTCCCTGGGACCAGCCACCCTGCAATGATACCTATGAGAAGACTTAACTCTAAAAGACAAGGTACACCATGGGCAGTCACAGCCATACATCCTCTTACAGCCACTCCAAACGGTATGAGACCAGATGTGGATGGGAAAGGCTTTTGTTTGGAGAGAGATTTCGTGTGAAAAGGGAATTCCGCATCCTAGTTAAGAACATAGCTGCAGACTCACAAAAATCAGGAATGCAAACCCAACCCTCCCACTTACCAGATGCGTGAAATTCCGAAACTTAAACTCTCTGAACCCAAAGTTCCTCACCGATAAAACTGCGATAATAAAAATCTATCTCATATGGTTGCTGTGAGGATTAAATCTTTCTGTTTGCAACTCATTCAGTCCATGGGAAATGTTGCAGAACTGATTATTGAAATTATGACGACTGCTGTGAGTAAGGACTCGGGATCCTAAGGGCAGATTTACCCGTAAACCAACCCTCCCTCCCCCAGGCTGACACAATACAAAAGCCAGTAGCCACAGAGGCTAGTGCTTCTTGGACTAACGATATACCGGGTGAGGACAGCACAGGTGCCAAGAGGGAAGGGGACTTATTGAAGCATGAAGGTTTTTAAAGCACAGGATTTGAAAGCAGACTTTTTGCTATTCTCCGCCACCCCCTATTGAAGCAGAGAAAGAAACACTGGTGTCCTGCTTAAAACTCTGAGGACTTCAGGGAACAGTGCCCCTAAGGAGATACAGTACCGTATGGGGAAGTTCTCTAGCAATGGAACAAATAACCGGCTGGAAGAAAAGAAGTGGCAAAAGATAACGCAGCGATTAGTCACCCTTAGTAACTAGTTACCAGGGGTCCCATGCCACTTTTGAGTTCTTACCTGGTAGTTTCCAGATTCTAGCAATTCAACTGGCCATAAGGCCCTTTGATGCTCACCGAGAAGGAAGATTCATTCATCCATAAAGATGAGTTCAAATCATAGCTGCAGCACCTACTAGCTGTGTGACCTTGAAGAGATCACCTGTCTCTCTGGTCCTTTTTTTCTGTATTTGTACAACTGCGGTAACCACACACACTTTGTATAGCTGGTACTAGGAATAAATACGACATTCGTTAAGTGCCAGTCCTGGATGCTCACTACGTTGGTTCTCTTTACTTTTCTTCTACAAAACTACAGGTCCCATCCTGAACCACTCCAAATATTATCTCAGGGCACAAGCATACTCGGGCAAAAAGGGACTTTACACCTTCTGACCCTGAGAGGTTCCAGGGATGGCAGCAAGAACCACTGTGGCCAACCAAGGGTCGTCCATGTGTAACGGTGGACACCAACCCCCCTCAAATGCAAAATTAAAACTGACTTTTACTTCTTCCCTCTAAAACCATATATTCTTTCCTCTACTCATTTGTGTTCCTCCTGATTTCTTATTAACAGCACCACTACTTTCTCTAGTCACCCAGGCTTAAAACCTCCATACATTTTACTTCTTTGACCCATCCACCAATTCAGCCAGAGCACTAACAATCCTTTCTTCAGTCTCCTTCAGCTCCATCCCTCCTTTCCATCCCTCCTACCACACCTTAGCCTAGTCCGCATCACCGCCTCAATTCCAAATGAATTACCTGTAGAAACTGTCCCAATTTTCCAAGCTGGAGTCCAGAACTTGATGATACCACTGATGCTTATAAAAAGAAAAAAGAAAAGGACTCCTAATAGTTGGTGCATTTAGGGGAAGCTAGGCAAGGAGGGGAAGGACAGCCGAAACACATCAAGGAAGAACAAGAAGATCACTATTATCTTTTAGGATTTACGTTTCTGTTATACCAACACAAGAGAATGAAGACACAGGGATCTAGAAGTCATGGTTGGAATTTAGGTTGGGGAAGTCATCCAAACATAGAAAATAACAAATAATAAAAACTGTTTCCCCATACATAATTTCCACGCAGATGATGACGAAGTAAACACATGTGGACCCTAATCCAGGGTCATATCTATTTCAGGAATCGTAACAGTAGCTGTTAATTGTGCACTTACTATATGCCAGGCACTATGCCACGTGATCTATATTATTCTCTCTCTCGGTGCTTACCGCAACCCAGTGAGGGTTGTTGCAAACATTAAAATATTAAAACTGGCAATAGGGATGGGGGAGAGAGACTCCCCTAATCTAAGAGGAAAATGCTTTGCCTCCAGTAAGAAAATATGAGTGTACTACCTTAGGGTCTCCAAAGCATTTAACATTCATCATCTCATCTGATTCACACAATAATCCTACAAGGCAGGCATAACAGCAATTATCATCTCAGACCTACAATTGAGAAAAGCTCCCTCAAAGTCAGTGCATGCCCCTGTCTCCTTGACTTTAAACATCTCTACATAGTTTCTATCCGGAGCTGGTGGCAAAAAAGAGCAAAGGAGTTTCTGTGGCATGCCAGAATCTCCTCTCTTCTCCACAGATACCTGGAAAACTTTTCCCCAGGAATATAGCTAGCCAATGTAGCCAGAACAACAGTGCTACAAAACGTAGCAGATATTTAAGCTCTCCAGGCTGAAGAAATACAGAGAAGAATTCTAGATGGCAGCCAGCCCAGGAGCAGATATCACTCTGGTGGAAGATATAAAGGACATGGAAAAGTCTCTCTTTTTTACTCCAGGAGACTAAGCTGGTGGTAGAATCTATGGCAGTTCTTCTCTAACTTCAGAGGTCATCAGAATCACCTGGAAAGCTTTTAAAACACAGATCACTAGGCACCACCAGAAATTCTGATTCAGTAGGTTTGAGATGAGACCTGACAACAAGTATTTCTTTTTGTGTGTGTGTGTGTGTGTGTGTGTGAGGAAGATCAGCCCTGAGCTAACATCTGATGCCAATCCTCCTCTTTTTGCCAAGGAAGATTGGCCCTGGGCTAACATCTGTGCCCATCTTCCTCCAGTTTATACGGGACGCCGCCACAGCATGGCTTGACAAGTGGTGCGCCCGGGATCCAAACCTGCGAACCCTCGGGCCACCGCAGCGGAGCACGCACACTTACACCACCGGGCCGGCCCCAAGAACAAGTATTTCTAACAAGCTCCCAGGTGATGTTGATGCTCCAGGTGTGCTGAATAACCTCTGAGAGGCACTGCTCTGCAGGATGACAGCTGCTTTCTCTTCTAACCAGGTCAGCATGCCAAATTATCCTTTTCTTTACCTAAATCACAGAACAACCCTTCCTAGCCACATTTTAATAAGCAGAAAATCTAAAGGCATGATACACGTTTTCTGCCATCTGCATCAAAATCTTAAGAGATTCTCTCTCAGCAGGAAAGCTACTTTATGATGCAACGCTTCAGTCTTCTTTTAGGACGATACCCTTTCTCTCTTATTACAAGTAAGTTAATACCTGATCCTGGTATCACGTTTCCAACAAAGGTACTTTAGGGAGACCATTTCCATTTGAAAGGCAGCTATGTCAACAAGCCCATATTTGTTCTGAAATATATTAAACCCAACACAGCCAAACCCAACTCATCATCTTCAGTCAAGCTGAACTACACTCTCTCACCTAGATGCCCTAGAACGTTACAACCACCACTCACTCAGCTGCGATGGTGGCCAGCCTCCAAGACGGCCCAAGCGATCCCTGCCTGCTGGTACTCACACCCGTGTGTAGACCCTCCCTCCACGTGACCAATAACATACAGAAGCAAGGTATAATATGTGACTTCTAAGGCTAGATCATGTAAGACATTCTGGCTTCTGCCTTTCTCTGTCTCTTGATCCAAGAAAGAGAGTGTGTCAGGAAGACACTCAAACAGCTCCATGCAGAGGTCCACAGAGTGAGGAACTGAGGCCTTCTGCCAACAATTATGCGAGTGAGAGCCATTTTGGAAGTGGGTCCTTTGGTCCATTCTGCCTTCAGATGACTACAGCCCCAACCATCAACTTGACTGCAATCTCCTGAGAGACCCTGAGCCAGACCACCCAGATAAGCTGCTCCAAGATTCCCGACACGTTATTTGTTGTTTTAAACCACTAAGTTTTGAGGTCATTTGTTACACAGCCAATAGATAACTAACATAGCTGCCCAATCCAGAAACCTGAGACATATGAAGCCTGAGGGTCCTCAACACGAAGAAGCTGAAGGAGAGCTGGGATGCCTGGGGAGTTAATGAATTCTCCTTTAGTAGAGGGATTCAAGTGTAGGATGTAGATATCATAGAAGGATGCATGCAGAGTAACTTTAAATTACTTCCAACCACAAGATCCAATGAATTTAATTGTTCTCAAGTTCTCCCCAGTCTAGATGTATACATTGTTGTCGTCAAAAAAGCCAGAATTGAGTAGTAGATAAACTGACTAAAATCCATCCAAAGCCTCCTCTTTAGAACTTTTGAAATAATACATTATTTTGACAGAGAAAAGTGGTCACACAGGAAGTTTCCTGAACATTTTCATCCCCACCTCCCACTCTCCCAGAAAAGACGGCTCACTTTTCTGGCCATATCCAACAAATTTTTATCTCACTGAACTACCCTAGCCTAGTCTCACCCCATTGCCCCTAGGAAGAGTTCTAGCACAGCTCAGACAAAGAGGAAGCCTGAATATCATCTGTTTGTTCCTTTGACTGAAATTGAGAAATTCTAACTCCTAAGGCACTGACTTTTCAACATTTTTGATGTTTATATCACAAACACACACATTTATAATTAAAACTGAATTTTCAGAAAACAATGCTCACCATTACAACATGCAAGGCATTTTAGTATTCTGTTCTATTTGGTTTTTGAAAAATTCTGATCAGAAGCCACAACCCAATAACAGGTGAAAAATATATCCTAAGACATCCTCCTGAAGACTCAGCAGCTCCTGAAACCCTCCTAGAGATAAAAGTGAAAAGGGAAAAACAGAAATAATAAATTCCCCTCAGCCCCAATCACGTGTAAATACTTAGTTCCACTTGCCCACATCCATAAAATACACGTTAATGCTTGGGTTTCCACCTAGTCAAAGATGACCTCAGGCAGTTTCTATTCAAATATGGATAATTACCAGGCCCTAAAATTCTTCTAGTCCTACAGCCAGTGACTGGAAAATTCACAAACAACCCTCACGAAAAAATTCCCCTATCACTCTCACCAAGTCTGGCTCAAAGGCAAATTTTCAACCTTGTCCAATTTTTTTAAAGGAAGTAGGAAGGCAGCAAAACAAAACATCAGCAGAAAACTAAATCTGCTTGGACAGGGACCAGTTAAACACATTTTTGTACTTCCACAAAATGGACCACTGGTGGCCGCTAAAAAGAGAAAATCAATCAATAGAGACAGAAAGCAGATTAGCGGTTGCCTGGGGGTGGGAATGTGGAGTGACTGCAAATAGGCACAGGGCTGATGGAATTGTTCTAAAATTGGATTGTGGTGCTAGTTGCACAACTCTGTAAGTTTACTAAAAATCATTGAATTATACACTTAAGACAAGTGGATTTTAAGATAAATTATATGGTAATTATTTATGGCAAATTATACCTCAATAAAGCTGTTAAAAAAAAAAAAAAAACTCTAGCCATGTGTTACCGAACAAAAAACACCCAAGAAGATACATGTTAGTTAAAACAAAGTATAGAATAATGTATATGACAATCAAAGTATAGAATAATGTGTATGACATGTCCCCATTTGGATTTTTTTAAATGGTTATACACATTACCTGCGTGGACATTTCTGGAAGGCCATCCAAGCGGCCTGATCATGACAGTCGTTTCTGGGAAATGGGCTGGGGGTGCGAGAGTTTGATTTTAACCATATACCCCTTTGTACTGTTTTAGTTCTTTCGCCTTGAGTATGTATTACTTTTCAAAAGTGCGAAGATAAGTTGGTTAGAAGCCCTCAGAAGCAGGACTCTCACAGTGGCCCCAAGTTAATCACAGTGCCAGTTACTACTGTCCTTTGAGGGGGGGGACTAGCTCGGTCCTGCAGAGTTTAAATATTTTTCAGCAGAAGACTACGTTGACAACCTGCAGAAGCTGGTTGTCTCTGACAATAAGATACCAAAAGTGACAGAATCCTCAGGCTGAAACCTCACTGCATAAAACCCAGCAGGAAGAGAATTTGAATGCCCGCTGAGGGGGAAAATATGGTTTCACAAGAATTAGTAACCAGCTTCTGCAGGTGCCAGAACAAAACTCAAAGCAGTTTCTGCTTTGCAAGGATAAACCTGAAAAGGCGCTTGATACGTTCTCTACAAGTACAGGACTAGACGCATCTAGGGAATTAAAAATCTACTCCTCATCAAGATTTATCAAAAATAAAAAGAACACACAGATGAAAAAACTAAAAATGAACCCAAAAAGGCCACTGAACACCACACTCCCAAAGCTTGTAACCAGATCTTCTTTGGTAATCGCCCAGATAGGCCTGGGTTCTGCCTTCTTGCCTCATCTCATTTCTTAGCTTTTGTTAGTCTGGGTACCCGATCGGGCTCTTCACCTGGCTGCTCAGACACAGATACTCTGATATTAAGAACGTGTGGCTCACCACATGCGCCTCCCCGACTTCCCCAAAATGCAGCCACCTCTGGCCTGCAGCCCACTCTGTCATCACACAGCTTCCTGATTTAGAAGGTGAAGGTAACCAGAATTTGGACCACAAAATACTAGCATTCCCAACTTTCAGACACGAGACTCACATCTAACCTGCATCCAAGATCATTTGCGGCCTCTCCCACCCAGACCCTCACCAACCTGGATGGCATCTTCTTCCTCCCGCGCCAGCCCTGACCGACATCCACCATCACTGCCACCTCTTGCCCCAAGTCGCCCCTCCCTCCCAAGCCCGCCTCTGCATCCACACCAGCCCCTCCCACGGAGCCCAGCCTGTTGCTGCACAGCCCCCTGGAGCGTTACCCGCCACTGCAGCCCTACCTCCCCCTCATCTCTCTGTGCCATCTGGATTACTTCACCTCCATCATTCAGCATTCAGTCCCCTGGGTGTACTGAACACCTGCTATGTCCAAGACTCTGGAGAGGAGGGGGGAACGATGGGATTTTTGTAGATAACATTCAGGCCAGTGTTTTGTTTTGTTTTGCTTTTTAACAGCAGCCTTATTGAGACATAGTTCACATATGATAAAAACCACCCTTTTTAAAGTTTTTAGCATAATCAGTTGTGAAACCATCACTACGATCTAATTTTAGAACTTTTCATCACCCCAAAAGGAAACCTCATACCCATTAGCATCTAGAATAGTGTCTTTACGAAACAAAATTTTTTCAGTTTCAGACTTGCAAACTTTTAGAACATTTAAAATTATAACACATTCATGTTATCCCAAGACTGCAGAGTAGACGATCTAGATTAATACAGTTAATAAGTACCCACTGTTGGGCCTATGTAATTTAAAGGGCAGAGGTCAAGTTTTCCCTTGGGAGCAAAAATTCAGCACAACTATTAAAACAACCAGCAAAATAATGAGCAGTTTGTTTTTGAATAATGCCTCACAGCTTACAAAATGCACTCAAATACAATGGCTTTCTTCTGTCCTCCCAAGCATCTCTGTAGGTATAGGGGGCATTTACAGGAAAGGAGCCTGAAGTTCAGGGCTACACGCCTGACTCATAGTCTCCCAGGTAGGTCCCCAGCCCAGCTCTTCTGACTCAGTGTTTCTCCCAGACCCACACTTGCTCCACTATTCCGCCCCAGGAGAAGTGCATGAACAGCTCAACAAGCAGGCCTGTTACCATTAAGCAATTCCAATTTCATATCTGACTGGAAGACAGGAGGCCTATTGACGCTTTCCATACAACAAAACAGGCCTTTGTCTTATGCTCAGCCCCGGAGATTTTTCAGCACTGATCCAGCTGTGACACACAGACTCTGGTTCGATGGCCTGTGTAAACGCTGCTCCTTTGTTTAGTGGCGAGAACGCGAGTCCTCTCTATAGCCATGTCCTCGGTTCTCCTGAGGTCACCTTGGATGCGAGCAGTGGAACCTGACTGGCCAGAACAAGGATCTGTGCCTTGCCCAAAAAGCCAGGAAGATAGGCTAGAGTTAGAAACTTTTAATTAAAATGAAGTAAAATTCTAATTACTTTACAACTGTTTCCAGAACAACATCATTTCTTACTCACCAAGTGCTTAATATAACCTGAACCCCTGGGAACACCGGGCTCCACCTTAACCAGAGAAACCAGCTCACTTTTTGCAGGAACATGCACTCTTTTTTCAGACATGAGGTAGTAGTTAGTGGGTTTGCTCATTAGTCGCTAAGCCTTTAATGGCCTGAAAGAGATTAACAAATTCTGAAAAGTAACCCATTGTAAGTAACAATGGTTAAGGCTTCCCTCTGGCTACTAAAAACACCCACAGCGCGGGACACCTAAACACTGATGCCCACGTCGGTACACACCATACACACACACACACACACACACACACACAACTCCACAGGAACCCTCTCTACTTTTATATGCACTGATTACATATGGTAACAAATTCCATACAACGTAAGTACAATGTTGAGTGTACTGCACTCTAGGAAATTGAACATTTCTACCATCCTCCATTCTTGCACCACTCAAAAACAGAAAAAAGTTGGAGGGGTAAACACTCTCAAACCAATGAGTGAGGTCACTTCAAATTTAACCGTAAAATCCAGTTTTAATTACAAGTTCTATCATCCTGGCAGGAAGAATAGACCAAAAGAGGCATTTTCAGTGACAACACACACACGTGTGTGTGTGTGTGTGTGTGTGTGTGTGTGTGTGTGTAGAAAGAAGGGTCCCAGAAGCCCATGGCATTATAAGGCATAGAGGAACCACACCACCTCAATGTTAGCAACCCTTGGACCATTTCCTTCAAACGCAAACCCCACTTCCCCTACAAATCTGACTCTGCTCCCCAGCTAGCAGTAACCTCTGACCGCTCATATTTGTAATCTGTACCTCTGTACCATTATTGCTTTCCACCTGAGATCACCATTATACACAAAATGTAACTCCCCTACTAAACTAAGCTGATTGAAGGTTAATTCCACATCACATGCATACCCCACAGAACTCACACCACATCATCATCAATTTCACCTCCCAGATATCATTCCTCATCCCCTAAATTCCAGCTACAGAGGCTCTGCACCAAATTTTCCACACACACATTATCTAGCAGGTCATCTCCGTGGTGATCCACAAGATGGCTTCCAAGATGGCCCCCAGTGATTGCTGGTAGTCACAGCCTTGTGTAGTCCCCTCCCACATGGCACCAGGGATGGTCTGCGTGACCAACAGAATACAGCTCTTCGGTTCTTCCTCTCTAGGAACATTCGCTCTGAGGGAAACCGTGTCATTAGCAGCCTTATGGAGAGGTCCATGGACTGAGGAACTGACACCTCCTGCCAAAGACTACCCAAGTGAAGCTTAGAGATGACCGAAGCCCCAGCCAACAGCTTTACTGCAACCTCACGGGAGACGCTGAGCCAGAACTACATAGCTAGCCAGTCGCAGATTCCCGACCTTCAGATACTGGGTGAGATAATAAGTGTTTGGTTTTATTTTAAGCTGCTAAGTTTTGGGACAATATGTTATGCAGCAATAAATACTAAAGCAATCTTCATACCATGTTTATCTGGAATGTTTCTTTCCTAAGCCCACCTATCAAAATTGTCAAAGTTGAGATCCAACGAAAGCAGCTTATCTTTTATGAAAATACTTTGGACTCTCCCTCACCAGGAACACTTACTCCTTTCTCTTAATTCAAATCGCCTGGGTCACTCTTTAACAGTGAGGTTATTCTGTCTCACGTTGCAGGTAAGGCTCACAGCCCTGTATCCCACACAAGCCACAAGCTCTGTAAGGCATAGATCAGGTCTCCATCTTCTCATTGAGAGCAGTTTGGCCTAATCAAATCAGGAAGTCTCACCCATCCTACACCTGCATATAGAAAAAAACTAGGAAGTCATATTACTGGACACTGGGTTGGGCTGGCCCCCAGTAATAAAGACTTGATTAACTGTGGAGGGGCCTGCTCTCATCAGGGACCACATCTGGAAAATGGGGAGGGTCAGAGAAAGAGGGGGAAAAAAAGCACAATCAGATTGGTCCTGGGCAGAACCTGACTTTTCCTTCCCTTCCCTACCCCTACACTCTCCCTGGTAACCCCATCAGAAGAGAGTGGGGAAGGAGGAATAATCGATAGAAACACTGTGTTCACACATTCACAGGGGAAGCGAGGTAAAGCAGGCAGTTCAGGAGTCAACAGAACAACACCCTCCCAGTCGGCTGCAACGGCTTCCAGGAGCTAATGGTAGCAGTCACAGAGCAGGAACTAGCGAATCAGATCAATCTGGGTTTGCACCTTGATTCCACATTTAGGAACCATTAGACCCAGAAAGAAAGCACCCACTTCTCGGACCTTTACATCTCCCACCTGTAAATTACTACAAATTACTGAGGCAGCTGTTAAAAAGATTAAATGAGGGGCCGGCCTGGTGATGCAGTGGTTAAGTGCGCGCGCTCCGCTGCAGCAGCCCAGGGTTCGCAGGTTCAGATCCCGGGCGCGCACTGACGCACTGCTTGCTAAGCCATGCTGTGGCGGCGTCCCATATAAAGTAGAGGAGGATGGGCACGGATTTTAGCCCAGGGCCTGTCTTCCTCAGCAAAAAGAGGAGGATTGGCATCGGATGTTAGCTCAGGGCTAGTCCTCCTCACAAAAAAAAAAAAAAATGACTAAATGAGATCAATCTACAAGTTTATGTGAAACATCCCGAGAAGAGTGCTTGCCATGTCTCGTCCACTTCCCTTCCCTTCCCTGGAGCCGGCCTTCAGAAGTGTGCCCCAAACAAGAAGGCTGAAGCCCCAACATGAAGACCCAAAGTCAAGTCATCTTTACTTGCCTTTAGTGCTACAAACCCCCAACGAGGCTCCAGGGTTAGGAAGACACCCCTCAAATTCACTTACAGACCTACAGATAGCCTCAATTTAAAAGCTTGGTTTGTGCCAGCCCCGTGGCTTAGCAGTTAAGTGCACACGTTCCGCTACTGGCGGCCGGGGTTCGAATCCCAGGCGCGCACCCACACACCACTTCTCCGGCCATGCTGAGGCCACATCCCACATACAGCAACTAGAAGGATGTGCAACTATGACATACAACTATCTACTGGGGTTTTGGGGGGGGGGGAAAGGAGGAGGACTGGCGATAGATGTTAGCTCAGAGCCGGTCTTCCTCAGCAAAAAAGAGGAGGATTAGCACAGATGTTAGCTCAGGGCTGATCTTCCTCACAAAAAAAAAAAAAGCTTGGTTCCTTTGGAACATACACTTTCTCTTTGACCAGAACTGATTAAAACTTAGCCAGAGGCCACTCATAAACATATTCTAGGCTAATTACACACAGTATCACCCCATATAACTTATTGTAGCTAATTCATATACGAGCATTCCCCACCTGGCTCTACCTTCCGTAGGTGCCAGAGCCATGGATTCATTTCTTATTTTTAATGTTTACCACTTGAAAAGCAAGCAATGGATCAATCAACTAGAAATTATCATCTCTAGAACTACAGGTATCACATAACACTTCTCTGGGGACTAAGAAAGTATAAACATTAAAAAACCTACTAAGGATTAGATAGTTCCATTTTCAACATGCAGCACATTTATTAAACGTTTACAACTCTAGTACATTCCACTATATTAGGCACCAAAGCAGACAAAAAGAAGCAAAACACTTTTCAAAAAAATGTTATTTATGCTCTCATAACATTCATGAAATACAGAGGTTAAATTTTCAAAAAATCACAAAAGCTACATTAATTCATTTGTTGGTTCATCTGTAAGGTGAAATCTATGTGAAAGATTCCAAAATTTAAATTATATATGACAAATTTTGTCATCAGCTTTAAAATAAAGTTAAATGTATACTCAGAACTAACCAGGGCATTCATGCTTCTTCAAATGAAAGTAATCCTTGTCACGCAAACGAATATTGTAACATTTTGTTCTTTTATCTACTGTGAAGCATCTCATGATATTACAAATAATTAGTAAATACATTACATCTTAATTTTACCAACATATAAGGCTAGGATTTTGCAACAGGAAGTCACTGACTAAAATAATACAGTACTTAAAAAAAACACCAGTTAAAAATTGTAGACATAGGGCCGGCCCCGTGGCTTAGCAGTTAAGTGCGCACGCTCCACTGCTGGCGGCCCGGGTTCGGATCCCGGGCGCGCACCGACGCACCGCTTCTCCGGCCATGCTGAGGCCGCGTCCCACATACAGCAACTAGAAGGATGTGCAGCTACGACATACAACTATCTACTAGGGCTTTGGGGAAAAATAAATAAATAAATAAAATCTTTAAAAACAAAAAATTGTAGACATATTACAACATAGGAGACCATAAAGAAACTGATCAATACTCATCAGAACCGACAGGGCTCTTCAGGCTGACTGAGGTTAAATGACCTTTCGCTCCTGCTCCCTTCCTGAATGGCCCTTGGAGTCTCATCACACAGCTGAGACCAGCACCAGCCTCTCCATAGCAACTGCAGAAGCCCTTCAGCGCAGGAAAGGCAGCAGACACCTCCCCTTATATTAAATATTTATTAGGTTTCAGAATATGGTCTTCTTGGGTAAGTTCATGGGTGCACACATGACTCAGAGCCCACCGCCCTTCCTTCCAAAACCTTTTCTATCACATTCACTGAAATATACCCAGAAAGGGAGTGGCCACAACTGGTTCTGTTGGACTGTCCCTTTAACATGACATTCAGTGTTCATTCTTTACACGGCACTCAGTGTCCATTTCTTTACCTGGCATTCAGTGCCGATTTTAACCAAACCTAAGGGTTTTCAACTTTTTTAGGTCATCTCAATCCCCTCAGCATCTTATCCTATTCTAACAGAAAAATAAAAATCTAATAAAGCACTGTATCTATTTAAAACCTAATAAGCTCCTTAAATCTTGGTTGTTTAGAAAGAATTAACACTGTAATGAGTTACTCTGTGGGCTGTTTTTTAATTTGTTTCCACATACCACATGAGGTTCAAAATGCGCAATTATCTATCTCAGGCTCAGCTGAAGTACTCCTGGAGAATCGCTCTATATTTGGGAAGCCCTGGTGTTAAAACCAGCACAAATTTTGTTGTCATTTATTAGGGTATTTTTACATCCCAAAGCAGAAGCGCAAAAGTAGGTAACAGATATTCAGGTTTCCTTACGATAGAAAGGATTTCTCTGCAATAAAAGCAGATTCTCCCGAGAAGCTCAAAGACACAATAGCGACCTTGTGTAAGCCCAGCTTGTGACCAGAAGCGACAAACGTAAGTCAAGATTCTGATGGCAAGTGATCTTTGAGCAGGCTTGGCAGTTGTCACCATAAAAGTGTGAACACATTTTCATGGGTCCGCAGTGTGTGTGCTATAGAAGCAGCCAGGCTATCAGGGAACTACTGAAATGCAAGCACCCCTTCCTCTGTCTGCTTCTCTTTCTCCAGGACCTAGCTAATGCCTGGCACCCAGCAGATGCTCGAAGAGTGGGAATGAGTGACCATAAGAATCCTAAGGATGGTTCTCCTTCAGGGAAACTGTACTGTACAGGACCACTCCACCCCCGGCAGTCGAGAGTATCAGATAGGAGCACCAATAACAGTACGACAAATGAGGAAAACCTAACACGGACATCAAATTTTTTATTCGAGAAATCACAGTCTCCTCTACATACTAGTACAACTCCAGACTAAATCACCATTGTCACTGGTGTGAGGCGAAGGAGGAAAAAAAACAATTTTCTTGAAACTGAACCTAAAAGTAATGCCCTTTATCCTGAGATAACAATCTTCCTGATTTTGGAGGGGGTAGAGGGATGTTAACATTCTCATATTTATTAAAAAAAAAAAAAAATAGGGCTTTTCGTTGGTTGGTTTTAATGATTTGGCAAAACAAGGCAGTGACAACCCAGTGTGAGCTCCCCACCCCTAATTTTAATTTTACTCATCTATGAAATCTGAAAAATTAGGAATGGTAGTGCTAGGACGTGACACCCACGTACCCTGCTACAACGTATCTATGACTACAGCCCCTCCCAACAGCTGCCCACTCACCCAGCCCACAGCACTAGCCCGGATGGGACAGAAAAAGAGGAATAACTGGTTCACAAGGCGGAGGCACAAGGAATGCAGCTGTTTGGTTATAAATATGTAGAGTGTGACATGAGGAAGAACACCCAGATTGGAGAAGTCTAACAATGACTTCACATAAAAAGATATATTTGGACCTATATCCTTGAGAAACTTGACCTAAGCGAGTCATTGTGACTGAGGGCAATTCTTATTCATCAAGTGTACTGAGAAAGGAAAAAACAACTGAATGTCACTGTTTCAGGAAGTTACAAAAAATGAAAAAAGATTGGCCAGCAGCCCAAAACCCATTTTAGGTTGAATTTGTAAAGGGCCCAGTCAGCACATTTTTACAATTTTCCTAGCCATTCTGGTTTAGCCCCAGATTAGGAGGAAAATAAAACAAATTACCCAGAGCTGGGCATTAATGTGGTGAACATTATAAAGAGTCAGGGTGACATTATCTATTAGAACAAAAATGAAATTAAAAATACACATGCTCAGCCATTTCACTTCTCCATATTACGCTAGACAAACAAGCCTGCATAGAGGAGGAATACACAAAGATGTTCAAGGCAGCATTTGTTTATAATAGTTTTAAGAAATACTGTAAAGAACAAAATGCCCATTAATAGAACTTAAATTAAGGCACATTTATATTCTGGAACACTACACAGCAGTTAAAAAGAAGGAAGTGATCAACATGGATTAGCACAGAAAGCTCTCCATGACACAGAGCTAATGAAAAATACAGAAGCAAGCTCATGCACCCCTCTGTTCACTGCGGCATTATTCACTATAGCCAAGAAGTGGAAGCAACCCAAGCGTCCCTCGACTGATGATTGGATAAAGAAGATGTGGTATATATATATACAATGGAATACTACTCAGCCATAGAAAAGACAAAATCGTCCCATTTGCAACAACATGGATGGACATGGAGGGTATTATGTTAAGCAAAATAAGCCAGACAGAGAAAGACAAACACCGCCTGATTTCACTCATTTGTGGAAGATAAACTAACACACAGACAGAGAGAACAGCTTGGTGGTTACCAGGGGGAAGAGGGTTGGGGGTGGGCACAAGGGGTGAAGGGGCACATTTATATGGTGACTGACAAACAATAAAGTACAACTAAAATTTCACAACGTTATGAACTATTATGACATCAATAAAAAATAAATAAAATAAAATTTAAAGAAATACAGAAGCACATATAGTACGATAGCATATGCTTTTCCAAAAGGCACACACACACACACACACACACACACACACACACACACACACACACAAAGTCAGTTCTGTGAGTGTTCCCAAAGTGTGACCCCTGAACCAGCAGCCTCAGCAGCACCTGGGAACTTGCTAAAAATGCAATTCTCAGGCCTCACCCAGACCTACTGAATCAGCCATCCGGGTCTAGCAATCCGTGTTTGAACAAGCCCTCTGACACACACTAAAGCTTGAGAACCACAGGTCCACACGGGTCTATGCACAGATCCCTAAGAAAAGGAGTGACAGGACTTGCACTGACGAAGGGCCCTGAGCAACTATCTTTACCTCTATTCTTTTGCCCTTTCTTTTTTAACAAGGAGAGTGTATTCATGAATTGCTCCTGTAAGTTAAAAGTAACTTTTTTAGATACTCCAGCTGCTGGGAAGGAATTAGGGAAATGGTTAACCATGCAATCATGGTGGAAGAAAGCTGATGGAATGCGAGAATGCGATTCCCTAAGAGTTGCGGAAACGTCGGCGGTCACAAAAATCATGAAAAGCAAGTCCAGTAGGAATTTTACTCCAGAACTCTCAACAGAGTTCAGCTGGTCTTACTGGTGTGTCCCGTGGAGACAGTGCACAACCCACATCAACTCTAGAAGGAAGGACGGCTAGCTACCAAAGGATAAAAAAAAAAAAGAATAATGCACACATTGTTTTGGAAAAGCTAAACTTTGATCAAGTCTTTCGTTGTCCTGTTTTGTTGATTCTTTAGCACTACACGCTGCAGTGGCCGACGCTGCTCCCAGCCCCACTGTCATCCTTACATTTGCTGGGGTGTTTTGCAGGGCACCAGGACACAGGGGACCAGAAGGAAGCTCTGAAATCTAAGTAACAAATCCTGGAGAGGACATATAGCCACTATCCCTCCATGTCCTGATCATCCCTCTTCAAGGTAGCGGGACTGGAGAGACACACACCCCTGTACTTTATTTCCCACTAACTTCATAGTCAGAAGTAAAATCAACCACTAATGCCAATATTTATGAAGATAAAATAACCAAACAAGTGTAGTCTGGAATCCACTTTAAAATAAGGTTTACAGGGCCGGCCCTGTGGCTTAGCAGTTAAGTGCATGCACTCCACTGCTGGCGGCCCGGGTTCGGAACCCTGGGTGTGCACTGATGCACCGCTTCTCCGGCCATGCTGAGGCCGCGTCCCACATACAGCAACTAGAAGGATGTGCAACTATGACATACAACTATCTACTGGAGCTTTGGGGAAAAAAAAATAAATAAATAAAATTATAAAAAAAAAAAAAAAGAATGTTGCATGCATTGCTGGCAAATGCCAACAGAGTAAGATGGCTGAACCAATGGGTGCAAGCAACATAGATTATTAAAAAAATAATAAATAAATAAAATAAAATAAGGTTTACAGAAACCTATAAATCTAAAAATAAGATTAGCTACACTGGGCTGGCCCTGTGGCTTAGCAGTTGAGTGCACGCTCTCTGCTGCTGGCGGCCCAGGTTCAGATCCCGGGCACACACCAACGCACCACTTGTCCAGCCATCCTGAGGCCTCGTCCTACATACAGCAACTAGAAGGATGTGCAACTATAACATACAACTATCTACTGGGGCTTTGGGTGAAAAAAAAGGAGGAGGATTGGCAATAGATTTTAGCTCAGAACCGGTCTTCCTCAGCAAAAAGAGGAGAATTATCACAGATGTTAGCTCAAGGCTGATCTTCCTCACACACAAAAAAAGATTAGCGACACTTAATTTTCACTTAAGGGATGGCAAGAAGAGGTAACCTATTAATCTACTATTGCTACAAGTCATGTTCCAAACCACGGATAAAAATAGGTGGTATTTTATAAAGAACTATGAATTTTCCACTTCTGGATTTTTTTTTAAGTGAAAGCTTAGTTGATTTGATGTCAAAAGTGCATGGTATCACCCTTGACACATATCGTGTAACAGTTTTAAAGCCAACATCTGAAACAGCCTAGATATTCTTACCTTAAGTTTGCGATAAAAGAGCAAGTACAAGTTTCACTCTCTTTAACGAGTATCTTCAAATTTCACCGAAGAGAAAAAGCCAAATAAAAGTACATTCTCACTCCTGGGTTTTTGGAACAGCAGCTACTCCAGTTTCAAGTTTTATTCTCTTGGATATTACGAGGTCATCACAACCCACTTTTCTTTGATACAAGCAAAACCCCATCTCAAAGTGACTGCAGGACTACAAAGAAACAGCTGTATGCCATTCGATTTTCTAGGCCATGCTCCTCCATGGTACAGAGGAAAATTACTTCTTTTTTTAACCCGAGAGCAAGCACAGTTCTCCTTCTCATCTCCCACCATCCAGCCAATTTTTTTCTTCCTTTAACAAGGCCAAATTTTTAGCTATATCCATTTAAGAAATTGGATTCTTTACCTAGAGAAGATAAACAAAAAGTGTTGTTACAGCCTCATATAATAGAAATATCCAATTTAAAAAAATGATTAAATGATTTGCCACTACATCAAGAATAGTAAAGAAAAATATACTACATCTCCAAAGAGAACAGACTTAAAACTTGAGAAGAAGAGCCTAGTGTAAGGTGGAAGAGATATTACAAGATCATTTTGCAATAGATCCACTGCAATATATCTACTCCTAAATGAGTTAGGAAGCAGGTTAGGTTAAAAGCAAGGCACCGGATAGAATTGCCTTTATGTCAATATTTGTCAAAAAAGACCTAAGCATTTACTGATAAGCTGCTTTCAATATAAACAAGAGCCCTGCACCTCTTTGTTACTTCAATATTATTGAAGGGCTGCAACTCTGGGAAGCCGTTGACTTTCTGGGGGGTGGGATCGCACCTTCTAAAACAGACATTTCTGAATACCCAGTAACAGCTAGAGAAAGGAAGAGGACGAGACCTGCCTCTACCTCCCCCATGGCCTCCAGCCTAGGAGCAGGTCAACCCTGAACATCCCCTCCAGCCAGATCCCAGAGCTGAGGGGCCAGCCATATCCTCAGGGGAGGCTGGAGGAGCCAGGCCAGCTCACTACCGTGATTGACAGAATCACAAGAGCACAAGCAAACTCCACCTGGCCTCGGGGTGGGGTGACCTGGGGCAGCGGCAACACCAAGATGAGGGATGAAATGCGGCTGCGAGAACACTCCTCCTCCTCAACAGCCCCCGCCAGCCCCCGGCCCACGAAATGCCCGCTACATTTAACATCCGCAACTGTGACTGGCAAACCCAGCTTTAAAGAAGATCTCTTATGTGAAAAAGTCAGGCACAAGCAGGTCTTGAGTTTCCTTTGAACAAGGAAACCTGATATCCTGAAGGCCTGCCAAAGACAGCAGCCTGTGTTGCAAGTCAACGCCAGCAATTAAGAACCCGCATGTTGACTTGACAGGGCGTGTGCAGTGGAGGAAGGAGGCGGGGTGGACAAATATCAGTGAATAAAGAAAATGAGGTCTGCACTTCGGTTTCTACTTTCATTAGAATGTGGTTATGTTTCCATTGGTGTACCTGTCCCTTAATTAACACGTACATTCCACGGACGAATGATGCTCAGACAATAACAAGGCAATGTGGGAAAAGAATGCTTAAGATCACCGAGGTCACTAGGTTTTTTTATTGAAAAAAAATGTTTTACTTTGCTTTCACACGTGTTTCTCCACTAAGATTGTGTTTAACTTATGCAAAAAAAAATGATAAAGAATTAATGCAAAGCACAGAAAGATACTAAATACATAAGTACAGCTGCCTTAACTACGCAATGCCCAGTAACTGAAGGAAGTTAATGAGGGCCATATGTTGCTTCCAAAAAAAGTGTGGGGACTGCACAGGGGGCTGCCCATTGGCTTCAATGGAATAATCTACTGCCTCAGTTGGAAAAACTGATTCCTCAGAGGGAGCTAACATTCCTTCCAGCAGGCTGGGCAGGGAGAGGAGAAGGCTTCCTGTCCAGCTCTCCCATATCTCATCATCGCCTCCTCCCCAAGACAGCGATCTCAAGACAGTACTTGCAGACACAAGGATTCTGCTACACCGTCATCAAAGCATTTCACTCATCGGTGGTTAACACAATGATTCACGGGCAAAATCCCTTATCTCTGAGACTTGGTATTATTAAATAAACCGATCCACTTTCGCAAATTTATGTCTGTAACAAATCCATTTAAAATAAGGTCTCTCTACCTGATTGAGAGGCGGTAAAATACTGTAGATAAACTATACGACATTGGGTAGCTCTTTAAGCCCCCTAAACTTCAAACTCATCAGCCACACGGAAAAGGGAGAGCACAGCCGTGCAGAGCAGATGCGAGGATCAGATAAGGCGTTCGCTGCCCACAACCGCCTGGCTGGAGCCCGGCCCGAGGACGCACTCAATAAATGTTAGCACCATCACCAAATAAAATCCTTTCTTTTCCACACAGTACTGGTTGAAAAGAACTAAGAATTTCAAATCCTTCCAAAGTTGAAAGGCCAAAACCATCCCGCCTTGCCCCCTGCATCCCTTCATTCATCTTTTCCAACCTCTGAAAAAAAGATGAGCAGAACTGCCACACTGCGAAGGACACAAGAACATTTTTCTTTTTTTTTTTGTGAGGAAAATCAGCCCTGAGCTAACATCCATGCCAATCCTCCTCTTTTTGCCAAAGAAGACTGGTCCTGAGCTGACATCTGTGCCGATCTTCCTCTACTTTATGTGGGACGCGGCCTCAGCATGGCCTGACAAGCAGTGCGTAGGTGCGCGCCCGGGATCCGAACCCGGGCCGCCAGGAGCAGAGCGCGCGCACTTAACCACTACGCCACCGGGCCGGCCCCACAAGAACATTTTTCTTTTGTTCAGTGCAGAAAATCTGGATGTGAGGTCATAGTATTAATGGGAAAATGAACGCACACAAAAAATTCCCCCAAATTGCATTTTATTGTCAAAAGCAAGAAGATGACTGGGTGGACAGGCCGGAGGGTCAGAGAGCCTGGGGGTCCTGTTGTTCTCTGTGGGCAAGTGCCGGGGGGGGGAAGCACCCAGAGCCCAGATGGAAGGGGGCCCACCCAGCAGCCTCCCCCTCAGCTGAAGGAGCTGGAGCACTTGCTGGTGGCCCAATGTGGAGGTGACGCTATGACAAAGGTCCACATCCTGGGATGGCGCCAGATTAGAACTGCAACTGACTAACTACTTCCCTCAATTCCTTTAACTGAGAAAGAAAAACCAAAAGTTTCCTCTTCATCTTCTAATAAGTTTGAAAAAGTTATGTGGCCTCAAAGTGTTTTTACTTTGCCCAGAATTCATACAGAGGGACTCAAATAGTTAAACTAATAAAGTGTAATTTTTGAAAATTCTCAATAATTTGAAATATTTTTCCTAAGCTTTGAATCACTATACACACACCAAAACAAAAAGAGAGAGACCTAAATTAGCTTTGCAATAGCAATGAAATTAATTAATAATAAATGTACAAACTAGGGAATCCATTTCCAGAGAGTTTTTATTCCTGCAGGAAAAAAAAATTTAATACTAATAGAAAACATAAAATATATTGAATAAATCCATGAAATCTCTTAAGCAAAAGCCAAACAAAAAGAACAACAAAACTCTTGAGTTCCATTTTATGGCCCAAAAGGGGGAAAGATAAAAACAGAAAGAAGAAAATGGAAATTAGGTGGAGAAAAAAGACAGGAAAAGAGAGAAAGGCTAAGGAAAGGAGAAAGGAAAAGGGAATATGGGCGAGAGAAACACACACAGGGAAGACTGAGGGGAGCGGACCAACTGACGTGTGATTTGAGTGGAGGTTCATGCATCACTCTGGATTTTAGGGAATTATCAAAGTTATCTTAGTGCACTTGGAAAAGTCGGTTGTGTCATCAGAGTTCACTGCTTTTCAAATTTAACAGCTACACTCACCATAATGAACAGAACAATGGGACGAGGACAAGGTCATCAGCCCATCCGCAGTGACCACAGCCCCAGCCAGAGGCAAGGAGCAGGAGCAGGACTCCCAGGATGGAGCCCCTTCTCCCTAAAGAGAAGAAGTAAGTTGGGGAAGGGATTGTAATGTTGGGAAAAATAAAAGCCCCTCAACCAAGAGACATCTGTCGTCCTGTCTTTACTATTAGTCAAAATTTTCATTTAATCCCTGAAGGGATGAGCAGTAGCAATCCAGTCAAAAATCAGCAGAAGAGGCGACTGGAAGGTATGTTTCTCTTTCCACAACAACCTGAGGAAAACAGCTGACTGACCCTCCAGCTGGAGAATGTCACTCTGGGAAGAACATCACTGCTCAAGAGAACCTGGGCGAGACTCCGTGACAATTCCAGACACTGCACACATCAGTCTCATGGCCAAGACACTCCACGAAGAAAGTGAGCGCTCATACCTCAGGTCTGCCCTGAGAAATCACCGGTTTAAAAAAAAAAAATCACAGCTTTACTATAATTTGGCTCAAATGTCACCTCTAGGCTAAATTGCTTCTCTGATTCTCATCCCACCCAGGGAAAGTATAATACTCTCATTCCGCAAATATTTAATAAGTACTTATTCTCTGCCAGGTTCTTATGCATTAAAGTGAATTATTGCTTATAGACGAGCTCCTTGAAGGTCAAACTCCAGGATAAGACTATTAAAATACATTTTGCATTAAAAGCATCTTAACTAAAACCAGTGACATATACAGGAATAGCAAATCCAGTTATACCCCCTTGTCTCTGGTTTCTTCTCTCATTTTACAAACACACACAAATGTCAAACTACCATCCTCTCTGCACGTAAAAACAAAAAACCCAATTAACACAGGCAAGCAAACCACCGCCATTTAATCCAAATTTCCCTTCAAAACACCACCTGGTTTCTGGAAAGAGCAGTCTCCCCTTTTGTGCTGCCCCCCTTTACCATTCCCACAGGCCCGGAATCCACTGATCTGCCCTCCCCCTTCTCCTCAACCCCATCCCAACCCACAGAGCTTGAATCTCTCAGTGTTACCCACAACAGGGCCTCATCACCAAAGCCAAGATCTCCTTTTCCCCTCAATCTACTTGGCCTCTCCACAGCCTCTGCAAGTCAAACTCCCCATTTCCGAACTTGTACCCTCCTCTCCCTGCCCTGGAATGTTCGCATTTCATGCTCTGTTTTCTTTGTACTCTACCTTTTTTTCCTGGGCTGTCTCAGCAACTTAACAGCTTCAAATACCACATGTGCTAATATGTAACCAATATGCTAATACTCAATAGTTTCCAATATCGTACATGCTGATATGTGTTAATATGTAACTAATATGCTAATGCTTAATAGGGTCCAATATCACATGTCTCCCAAACCTTGATACCCTGCCCAGCTCCTTCTCTCCGAGTTCCATGTTTCACTCCTGAACCTAACCACAGGGACATCCCACAAGAGCCTGGTGGTGGTTTTCAAACATTTCTGCACATTGGTTGACATTCTTCCCACCAAAAGTAGAGTCGAACTCCCCTCTCCCTGAACATGGCCCAGCCTATGTGACACATTTCCAACTAACCAAATGAGAAGGAAGTGAGGCCACGTGACTTCGAAGCAAGGTCATAAAAAGCCACACAGTTTCTGCCAGTCTCTCTCTCAGGACTCCCACCATGGGAGCCCTGAGCTAACGTGTAAGAAGTCCTGGGGGCCAGTCAGGTGGCTTAGCGGTTAAGTGCACGTGCTCCGCTACTGGCGGCCCGGGTTTGGATCCCGGGCGCACACCAACGCACCACTTGTCCGGCCATGCTGAGGCCACGTCCCACATACAGCAACTAGAAGGATGTGCCACTATGACATACAACTATCTACTGGGGCTTTGGGGAGAAAAAAGGAAAAGGACTGGCAATAGATGTTAGCTGAGGGCTGGTATTCCTCAGCAAAAAGAAGAGGATTGGCATGGATGTTAGCTCAGGGCTGATCCTCCTCACAAAAAAATAAAAATAAGAAAAAATAAATAAGTCCAGGCATCCTAGACTGCATGCTGTAGGATCAACAGCACGGCCCCAGCAAAAAACAACACACACAGGTAAGCAAATAACCATCATCAAACAGACCCAGGATGTTGTAGCCGGAGACCCTGCAGACAGAGACAGGTGCCCGAGGAGCCCTAGCTATTGAGTCTCCCCAGCACAACTGCCCCCTCGTGTGAGCGAGGGAGCCTTCAGATGACCTCAGCCTCATGCTTCCAGTGGCCCCAGCTAAGGCTGAGTGGAGCAGAGACAAGATGCCCAAATTACAGATCTGTGACCATCATAAATGCTGCTGTTTCCAACCACCAGGTTTTGGGGTGGTTTGTTACGCAGCTTTGGAGAACCGGAGCAGAACTCAAATGTGACACACCCCAGACTAAATTCATTGTCTCCTTCCCCACACCTGCTCTTCTTTCTATATTTTCTATCCCAGTTCCTTTTCTATGCAATCTGAAAGCCCTTCTGCACTCTTCTTTATCCTCAAATCCCACACCCCGCCCCCCGACATCTGACTCCTTCTAACCCAGAAGTCTCTCAGGAATCCAGCACCCCCACCCTCCATAACCTCCTCACCTCTGGAGTGGAATACAGTGACACCCCCTACCTGCTCTGCTGGTACCTTCTACTCAACTGCCAAAATGATACTCTAATACTAAACTCCCACATACCTACCACCTGCTTATCTCCTACAGAGCCCCGATCCTAGCCCACAAGACCACTCACACCCCGAAGTGATCACCTTGAACTCCAGCCACAGGGCATTTCTGAGGATCACAAACACCCATTGCCCTTTCATGCCTCTGCACCTTTGCATCTTTTTCATAAATTCCCTTCCTCACTCTTCTTTCTCTCACCACTTACAAAGACTCCTACTTAGCTGTCAAGTCCAAGTTCAAAGGTCATCTACTACTTTGATGACCCAGCCAGAGCTGCTCAATTCCTCCTGGGTCACAGTCATTCAGCCCTTAAAACTCCCACTTCACTATAGTGACCTCGTTGTATGTTTGTTTCTCCAGCCTGGCCTCAGAGCCTGTGGGCAGGCATCATATCATATTTATCTCTAAATAAATGAAATGTTTAATTTGACTTGGGAACCACTGAGTTATCTCTTTACAGAAATATCTAACATTCAGATTCAGAATCACTGACTATTGAGCACCAGTGCTAGTCAATTTTTGCTTAATTTTCACAAATTCTGAGGTTTTATCAGACTCAAAGAGGTTTAGTGACTTATCCAATGCCTCATAATGAGAAAACAATGAAGCCAAATTTTGAACCCAGATGTAACTTCAAGTCCAGCATTCTTTGCTCTAATCGTGCACACTTAGTTCTGATGCACAAGGACAGACACACGGCCATATTCTGGTGCAGATACGCTTCTCAGCGCTCCCTTCCCATGGCTGATACCACAGCGTGCTACTCTTCTGAATACCTTTGAGAGGAAAAGGGAGACTGTATGTAACTTAGGTAGTATAACATGCTGCAGAAGGATATGTACTCTGCAGCCAGATGTCGCAGATTTAAAACCCAAATCCATCTGCGTCAAGCTATGTGCCCCTGGAGAAGTTACTACTCTACCCCTTCACCCCTTTTTCTTCATTTGTAAAGCAGCAATATTACGAGCATCTGCTCACAGGGTCTGTTGTGAAGATTTTCAGAAACGAAACACGAAAAGCATTTAGAACAGAACCTGGCATACAGAAAACACTCAACAAAAGTTGCTGGTGGGGTGGTGGTGGTAAGAGTGGCCCAGTGAAACCCCAGCTGGAAAACGTGAGCAACTGTAATGCCCTGCAGATTCTAAGTCCCCTCAGATTCCAATTTTGTTTTCATTAGTTGGAAGGGAAACATTTCTAAAAAGTATAAAGAGTCTCCAGCCCTTTAAACTGGTTAGTAAGTGTTGTTTAAATGTTTTCTGGGACTCCAGAAAACAGGTTATTCTCGTAGAGACAACAGGTGTGGGACGAAGTTTCTGCAGCACTCTCCATTACCTAACAAGCGTGTACCAGGAAGCTGTGGTCGTTCAGCTTGTTTCCTCATATATAAAATGAAAACAATACCAGTCCTATTGCCCCGCAGCTCTGAAAGACCAAATGAGATAATACGTACAGAAGTCAGAGCTCTGCCAAAGCCAGGTGGTATCATCACCATCACCACCACCACCACCACCATCACCACCATCATCATCACCATCACCATCATCATCATCCACCACCACCATCATCACCACCATCATCATCCACCACCACCATCATCCACCACCACCATCATCACCACCATCATCATCATCCACCACCATCATCATCACCATCATCATCAGCAGCAGCAGCAGCATCACCACCACCATCAGCATCACCATCACCGTCATCATTCTGAGTTCCAATAAAGTGATGTACCAAAAGTGATATACTCAGTATATACCAAAACGGAGGGTTGGTCATCCCTGTGCTAAATGTCCCAGACAGCCAAAATGTTTGCGTTTTCCTTGCCCCTCTCAATTACATTCAAAGAAAACTTCTAAAATGTGTTGAGACCATCCATGTCCCCCAAGCTCAGGACACAAAAGAAGTAAATAACTGTGACAGAACAGCCTAGAAAACGTATTTTGGAAAGTATTTATTGAACAGTCCATCCAACAACCTTTGGAGGATAAAAATGTAACCATGGCTGTCTCTTCTGTATGTATACACGCACATTCTCACATACATACTTCAGAAATAAAGTATCAATTTGGCTTTTATTTACAGACCAAATTTTCAGTGATTATACATAAAACTATAAGCACATTTGGAACATATATTCTTGTCTCCCTGCCAAACCATTATCTTTCCCTAATTCTTAGCCTTTTCTATCTAATCCCATCTGATTCTATCTATGCTAGAAATCTTTCCAATTAATGTATGTGCAATAGGACAAGTATTTATGGAGTACCTACTACATACACACTTGACTGAGGGCTGGGAATACAAATGGAAGACGAGTGTCCTGTTCTAGTGACAGTTTATTTCTAGCCAAGTACAGATCTCAGAGAGTTGAATAAACTATTACTTTTATTGCTATAGCCCTACCGATTGCCCCATAAGCTCCTTTCCACACCACAATGCCTCCAACAAAGCTCAGAGTACAATGGGTGAAGTTTGATCCTACTAAGAAAGTTCCCAATCCAAAACTTTATCAAAGTCACATTTTGTATGATTTTTTTAAACTGACATTTACATTTGCATAACTACAACATGAAACATACTAACCACGCCTATAAGTCAAGGCATGTAAATTAACAGTCCTGCCCAAAATCACTATTTTTAGCACAGATTACAAAAGTATCTAAAGAGAGAAGACAGAGAAGAAAGTTCTGAAAGCTACTCAGAGCCATGCAAGTTACCCCCAAAAATGCCACCTAGAAAATATTTGCTCTTAATACTCTATTTTGTTAGTAAAAACAACATAAAAAGATCCAACATAACCAAAATGAAAATAAAAATAGAAAAAACAAATATTTGCCACAAAACACAAAAGTTTAATACGGGCAGGGGGTGGGGGATGAGAAGGTAAAGACACACTAAGATCCTAATTGTAACAACTGAGGATGTAACAATCTCACGAGGGGAATACAAACAGCTAATAACATCTGTAACCTCTCTAGTAAATGGAGAAATTTTAAGTGAAAAGAGATGGCATTTTTCACCTATAAGCTTCATAATTCTTGTTGTTGTTGTTGTTGTTGTTGTTGTTAAGGCAATGACATCTGTGCAGCAAAGGAAACAATCAAGAGTGAAAAGGCAACCTACAGAATGGGAGAAAATATCTGTAAACCATGTATGTGATAAGGGCTTAGTATCCAAAATATATAAAGAACGCCTACAACTTGACAAAATAACAACAAACAATCCAATCAAAAAATGGGCAATGGACTTGAATAGACATGCCGCCAAAGAAGACATACAAATGGCCAACAAGCATATGAAGAGATACTCAACATCACTAATCCATCAGGGAAATGCAAATCAAAACCACAATGAGATGTTATCTCACACCTATGAGGACAGCCACTATCAAAAAAACAGAAAATAACAAGCATTGCTGAGGATGTGGAGAAACTGGAACCCTTGCAGCCTCCTCTCTCTCCAGTTTTTTGGCCTCTGCAGCCTTTCTTCTTCCCTTTAAAAATAACTGTTGGTGGGAATGTAAAATGGCATAGCCACTATGGAAAACTGTAGGAAGGATGTCAAAAAATTGATAATAGAACTATCATATGAACCAGCAATCCCATTTCTGGGTATATACCCAAAAGGATCAAAAACAGGACTCAAAGAGATATTTGCACACCCATGCTCACAACAGCAATGAGCTGGAAGCAACCTAAATGCCCATTAAAGGATGAATAAAGAAAATAAAGGATGATAAAGGAAATGTGGTACATACATACAAAGGAATATTATGCTACCTTTATAAAGAAGGAAATCCTACAATATGCAACAATACAGATGAACCTCGAGGACAGTATGCTAAGTGAAATAAGCCAGTCACCAAAAGACAAACACTGCATGATTCCACTTATATGATGTATCTAAAGCAGTCAAACTCATAGAAAGTAGATTGGTGGTTACTAGGGGCTGGGAGGAGAGAGAAATGCAGAGTTATGGTTCAATGGGTTCAGGGTTTCAGTTATCAAGATGAAAAAGTTCTAGAGATCTGTTGTACAATAAGGTACATAGAGTTAACAATACTATCCTGTATACTTCGATATAGTAAAGATGGTAAATTTTACATTATGAGTTTCTACCACGATAATTAAAAAAAAAAAAAGACAAGGATAATTGTTTTCCAGAAAGCAATTCAGCAACAGGCATCAAAAGCCTAAACATATTCACATCCTTTGACTTGTCAAAGGAAATCTATCCTAAAACAATTTCTCTTAAAGTAATATAATAGCTAAAATGGAAAGCAATCCAGAGTCCAGCAGAGAATCATTTAAATAAATATCAAATAATGAAAGGGAGCAGTCATCAAAAATTACAGTTTAGAGATACTTTTTTTAATGGTGTGTTAAAATTCTTATTATCTAATAGCATCCAAAACAGAATATAAAACTGCATATAGAGTACGACCATGATGAACAGATACTGGGACATTCAATAAAGAAAAAGACCAAACTCGAACAAAAGAAAGAGAAAGGGAGCCGGCCCCATGGCTTAGTGGTTAAGTGCACGCGCTCCGCTACTGGCGGCCCAGGTTCGGATCCCAGGCACACACCGACGCACCGCTTGTCTGGCCATGCTGAGGCCGCGTCCCACATACAGCAACTAGAAGGATGTGCAACTATGACATACAACTACCTGCTGGGGCTTTGGGGGAAAAATAAATAAATAAAATTATTAAAAAAAAAAAAGAAAGAGAAAGGGAGGATGGGGGAGAAGGTGGGGCGGGGAGGAAAGCTATACCAACAAGATGTCTGTTGAATTTTCATCTAGTCAAGCTGGTTCCAATGTTCATTTGGAAACGAAATGTGGCAAGGATAGCTAGAGAAAAGTCTAACAATAAAAAGAAAAGGAGAGTAATCAGGGGAGACTAGCCCCTCCAGACATTTTTACATATTATGAAGCTAGAATAATTTCAACAATTTAGTTGGTGGGAGTGAACAGACAGATCAATGGGAAAGAAAAGAATACAGGAACTTAGTATATGACAACAACAGTATTTCAAATCAGTAGAGAAAAGATCCATTAGTCAGTGAATGGTGTTGGGCAACTGACTAGCCAACTGAGGGGTTGCCGGGGGCGGGTTAAGAGTCACACCACACACTTTTTATCAAAATCAACTCCAAATGGATAAAAGATTTAAATGTAAAAAAAAAAAAAAACATAAACTCAAAGTGAGGATGGAATTTCTAGGAATGATTCAAAAGCTGAAGCCATAAATGAAAACAGCCGTCAATTCTACAAATCAAGAGAAAAAAGACAACGCAACAGAAAAATTGGCAAAGTACATGGTCAGACATTTTACAGAAAATGAAATATAGATCTTAAACATCGAAAGAAGTAAAATCACCTTCATATTAAGAAAAATATATAATGAAACATACACTCGAGAAACCCCTTTTCCCATAAGACCAGCAAAGATGAAAACATGTGACAACACCCTGGCTCTGTGACGGAAGGAAGCAGATGCTCACACATTGCTGGTGGAGTATAACTGGCACCCCTTCTCCAGAGCAGGATTTACCACTATCATGAACAGTCACATTCTTCTAAGAATTCTTCCTACGGACATACTGGCACATTTATAAATGACTTGCACAAATTTATTTGCTGCAGCTTTGTTTTAATAGCAAAATATTAGGGGAAACCTAAATGTCCATCAATAGGGAACAAGTTAAATATTGCCTGTTATGGTACATAACATTGAACACCTACAAAGGGACATCTACAAATAGCCGTTAAAAATGCAACAGCTCTTTATAACATTATGTTGAATGATCTCTAAAAGATCTACTATATTTAAGTGAAAGAAGTTAGGTGTGGGGGGGGATCGGAATTTGCCACTCCAAATGTGTCTCTTTGGCTTGATTATTTTTAAGAACAAGACTCAGAAAGAAACTCTGACCTTCCCCCTAACTGCCTAAAGAATTTAAGATAGAAGGCCTGTTTCAGGAAGGAACTAATACCATTGATAACTATAGTATAATATGACCTAGGTGTGGTAGACAGGGAGGAACCTAGCAAGGCCCCTTTGATCAAGGTTCTCCCCATGTCCCATTGTCTCTGCAAGGCATGGCAAACATCTGTTTACCAGACATCTGCTTTGCCATCTCCATGTGAATTGCCTTCCTCCCCTTTGAAGTCCCAAACCACGACCCCCAACATCCTCCTTGGTCTTTAGCCAAAGATGGTATTTAAGGTGGTGGCTTTGGCCATTTTGATGAATTACTCAGTTTTCCTGGGTTTCTCCCACATATATACGTTACTAAATTTCTTTGATTTTCTCCTGTTATTCTGTCTCATGTCAATTTAATTCCTAGACCAGCCAGAAGAACCTACAGTGTAGAGGAATATTCTTCCTCCCCTACAGGTGCTAACCAATTTGTGTGCTACAGTTTATATTATATATATATATATAAATACATAGTTTTCCTAGTTTGTTGTACACACACAGACATATACATATATATGATGTATTTACATATAAATGTATGTAGACCTACATACATAGAATCTCTCTGGATGAATAGAGAAGAAACTGGTAAGCATGGTAGCATTGCTACCCAAGGTAAATAGCCTGGGAAACAGTAATGGGAGGGAGATTTACATTTTGCAACATTTTACTCATTTTGAATTTTGTACCACGTGCATTAATTACCTGGTCACACTAGTCAAAATGATGTTAGAGAAATATAGTATTTTAAAAATATACTGAGACAAAAGGCAAGTTATAAAACAAAATATTCAATAAGAGATTATTTTGTGATTTGTTTAAAAGGATAGATATATATGAATGGGTATAAATCAATATGCTAATAGTGATTTTTCAGAGTAGGATTACAGGCGATTTTATTTTTTTTCCCCATCTACATTTTCTGATTTCTCTAAAATGAAGAACGATCCTCAGGTTCCAGAAAGTATTTTTTAATTCACACTTTTTTTTTTTTTAATTTTATATATTTATTTATTTTTCCCCCAAAGCCCCAGTAGATAGTTGTATGTCATAGTTGCACAGCCTTCTAGTTGCTGTATGTGGGACGCGGCCTCAGCATGGCCAGAAAAGCAGTGCATCGGTGCGTGCCCAGGATGCGAACCAGGGCCGCCAGCAGCGGAGCGCGCCCACTTAACCGCTAAGCCACGGGGCCGGCCCTCTTTTTTTTTTAATTTAAACATTTAACTAAACATTTAAATCCCTTGATCCCTTGACATTTTTCTAATAAAAACACATGGCTAAGATCATGGTTTCTGTACAGCTGGGACCCACCCAGTTTAAATAAAATGTGTCAGAGTCTCAGAAGAGAGATTTTACAACAGTCTACAATTAAAATAGAAATAATTAACCCCAAAAGCAAATAAAATAATCTTAGCCTACAACAAAAGGATCAGTAGCACAGAAGTTCACGGGATTTGGGGTGTTCTTCTTTGTTTTGAACCGTGAGCGTATTCGTTTTTATTATATGCATAGATTATTTTGTATTGAGATCTTGCTAAAAGAGCACAACCCCTCCTACCACTCAGCTTCTCCCCCAGGGACTAGGCAGGCTGCCGCATAAAAATAAATGCAGGAAGCGAACGCGTGCACAAAGACATTAGCACCGTGCGGAAAGCAAGACTTGACCAAAAAAACCAAGGACCTGGTGGGTCACGCCCAGAGATTTATGAGCAGACCCTCAAGACTGTTATCCATTCATCCCTACCCTTGTTTTACTTTTAAATGTGGCATCTCACATTTTGTTATTTCTAAGGCATAATTCCAATGCTGAAATTACAGCGACGTATTATTGTGTCACTGTTTTCTTGCAGCCCTCCCCTCTCCCCACTTTTTTAACCCCAGCAGCCTTCCCTCTACCCCTTAAAATAAAGTTTTGATGTTTGTTTGTTTGTTTGTTTTTAATTCAAACAGATGAAACGCTTAGTGACTAAGTGACTATCACTTGGGTATAATAGTGCTAAACTACAGGCTATTACTAACATGAGAAAGTACTGGCGTATAAATATTTATTCAGCCCCATAAAAGGTAGTCAGGGGTTTTTTTCCACAATGGATGCTCTAGTTAGCACACTGCACTTTCAAAGGCGGAAATACCACACCCGTCAAATGTGCTGTGCTGAGTTTAACCCGTAGACAGTCTCGAGAAGCACTGTGCAGTTTAAGGTATAATTTGCATCATCTGATGTTGACTGAGCCCTCAATATAAGCAGAGTATTGCACACAAAATCTGGGTATAGAAGGTGTAAAAAGCAGAATCTGGCTTGATACTGAAGAGTATCAGAAGACGGTTGAAAACACAAGGAAATTGTTCATTTAAAACTTTATAGCTCTGTTAAATAACATCGGTAGCAAAGGATGGATTCTGACAACTTGATACAAGAAGGAAGGAATAAAGAGGGATTTTAATAGAGAAAAGCATTTAAGAGGTAGGGCATTTAATTTTGCATCTAGAGTTTTTGTTTTTAAGGGACAACCACAATAAACTCCTAAACTTACTCCTAAACTCCTTGCTTAAAAAGCAAGTTAAACAAATCCTAAAGTATTCTGACTTGGTTTTAAATACTTTGGCAAAAATCACAATTCAAGAGACAACCACCAAGTTTTATCACCCTGATTTCAGCCAACATCGTTTGCTAGTGTTTACCCCGCCAGGTTCCTCCTCCTTTACTCGAACCAGGAGTCGCACTATGGATCAGTGAAGACTGAGTCAGCCACTCCACCAGTTCCAAGACCTTACGTGGAAACCTGCCCTCCACGTCCAACACAGGCTTATCAGCAACTTTCTCCGCCTAACCACAGAGTTCTGCTTCTCTAAAACACAGAGGAAGAAAACAACAGGAGGAAGTGGGAAGCAAGGAGGGCCATCAGAGGTTCCAGCAGCTGGAAGGCGCTCTTGGCCACTCTTCTCTTTCATCTCAGGCAGTCAACAAACATTTTTGAGCACCTACTATGTGCCATGGGAACATAAAGATGGAAAGGCAAAAGAGACAGCTGGAACCAAGAGCGAAAGGAAAGGCCACTGGGCTGTAACATGACAAAGCGCACGCACGGGGAGCCAGTGAACCTTCCCAAGGCACGTGACTCATCTCAGGTGACTCATCCTTCATTCTGAGCGATTCTCCAGACTCCACTTTCAGAAGGTGGATTTCCATTGCCCTCGAGAAATAACAATTAAAAACAAGGACTAACAAGATGAACAAACATCTTGACCAAAGAAAACAACTGAAAATTAGAGAAGAAAAAGCCTCCTCTTATAAGCCAAAGCATCTATAAAATGTCTTAGACACACACACACAAAACTAGTCCTCTAAAACTACACAAAGTACAGCAGCAAATTGGAATACTGTGTTGCAGAGTACTTACCACTGTGATTCTTACAGGCCAAGCTAGATCACAAAATCTAATAAAATTAGTCACTCCATTCACCTAGGTCAAACACAGCTATTGAATCTACTTTGACAAGTACCAAACATGGTTATTCTAAAAACATCATTATGTTAAATATGACAATGAAAGACATATACAAATAGGCATGTTCACACGCCTGACACCCCCAGTGCCCCCCACTGAAAACCAGACAGAATAATGCTGGCTTCCATGGTGGCCCCTAGGCCTTCTACCAAGAATGCACATCAGACCTGTAATGAACTTTCTGACTCAAACATTTGCATGTCTACTATGTGCAAATCACCGTTACCCAACTGTGGACAATCAAAGATGAGGTACATGCATCTTAGACCTCAAGAAGTTTAAAATCTGGACAATATGTGTGCATGTGTATATTTACATATATAATGTATTATACACGTAAAATACATATTACATAATGTATGTAATGTTTATATTATAAGCACTCATATGTTAAGTGTGAGATTAATTTGAGGGGTGGGGAAAAAGGAAGGGCTGGAAGGCTCTCAAGAATCCATCTTACAACCTATAAAAACTAAAATACAAAATAGTATATATAAGGAATATGGTTTCATTTACATGAAAACTAATATGCATAAAGGTAAATACCAGACGCTAATAAGCAAAAAATGAAAATTGTGTTAGGACTCAAAACAGGAATATTCCTATCCCCACTTTCTAAAATTTACCTTAATATTGTTTGGCGTTTTTTTTTTCAGCATTTATCTATCTTTTTGAAAGCGTGCCATGCGTGTGTGTTACACTCACTGGATTTTTATCAGCAAAGATCTCTAGGATGTAGCAATATTTAAATCTGAAAACCATACCCCACTATTGCCACATCTCTCCTATTCGAGGCAATTTCACTTGATACCATTTTCAGAAAGAAGCGGATCCTAAGCTACAGTAATTAGACTAAGGGCTTTGCGTTGTAGGGTTCCAGCTTGATGGGTAAAAGACCCTGACTATGAAAAGTTCTCCTCCCTTCAAATAAACCCACAGACACCACTCCACAATTTGGGGACACCTAGCATGTTAACTACCTGCGTTCAAAACCATCGCCATTGGATCAACTGCCACCAAAAATCCCAACCACTTTATCTAGAAGAGGGCAAAAAGTCTTAACATGGGGGGGATTTCATGTTCCCATCTGAAGGGGCGAAGCGATCCCCTGTCCTCAGTTTCCATCAGTCCCAAGAGCAGCACAGTACTCCCCCCGCGCTGCTTTCTACCCAAAGCGCACCACGATCCGCAGCCCCGGCTCCATCAGCCTGGCGCCAGCCCCTGCGCTGCCTCCCAGAACCTTCTCTCTGTCTCTCTCTCGCTCTCTCTCTCTCTCTCACACACATACATACACACTCACACAGACACGAGGCCCCATCAGCCCGCTCCAGCCGCCTGAGCGGCTCCCCGCGGCTGGGCCACAGCAGGATGCCACATCCGGCTCGGGAGAGGTAACTTGCGCGCGGGCACGGACGGCTGGGCACCTGCTCGGGCGCCGGCCAGGGACGCCCTGCACCTGCTCGGAAGCCGGGCCGCGCTCAGCCCCGCGCGGCGCCCGCGCCCTCACCTTGCTCGCCGCGGTCCATGTCTCCGCCCGCCGCCTCGCGTCCCTGCGCCTCCGCCGCCCGCAGCCGTGCCCGCCGCCGCCGCCGCCGCGCTCCGCCCGCCTCCGCCCGCCTCCCGCGAAGTCCCCTCCCCCGGAGGCGTGGGGCGCGGCGGCGCCGCCCGCCCCCGCCAGGGAGCGCGGTCCCGGGGCGTCACCCGACCGCCTGACCCGGCCGACCTGTGCGCTCCGGCGCGTCGGCGCGGGCGCGGAGGCAGGCCCGGCGGGGAGGCAGCCCCGGGCGGCTCCAGCGCGCGGCGGGCGGGGCGCAGAGGAGCCGGCCGCGGGGCTGCGTGCACGCCGCCTGGGGAGCGGCATGGCGTGCGCGGTCCACCCCCAAGTTATTTCCACTATCACAAGTTTCACAGATATCAAAATACCGGAGATGCCCTTTCCCTGCCTCTGCGGCCGCCTTTCTTGAGAAGAAAACACAGGAAGGTTATTTACAAATGCCGCTGGCTCTTTTTTGCCTTGTATGTAGTCTTCATATTCTCCTACTACCGAAATAATGCACTCTGATAGCTCCACTAACTAGGTCCAAAACAAGCAGAGGCGAAAATTACAAAGAATCTCTCGAAAAATTATGTAGTCCTGTTTTTTCACAGCAAATGCGGATTTTTCCGGAGACAAATTAGGAAGATCTTCATGTAATAAGAACTGGTTTGAGTGGAGGATTAAGGACAACACTCTGAAATGAATTAAATGAAACGTTTGAAATGGTTAAATTAACCAAAGAGCAGAATTAGCAATAGGGATCTTTTGAAAATGTATTTTGAGGCTTCATGTCCATTGATCAACGGACAGTGTAAAGTTCCTGTAATAATACTTTTAATTATTAGCATCAGCACTCAATTTTCAAGGTGATTTGCTCGTCCTCCATGAAGTCACTTTGATTATGTCGTTCTAAGGTGGTACCTCAATTTCATAAGACATCTGAGTGTACAAGGGAGGCAAGCTTCTTGTTGTGTAACGTGGAGACTGGCTTGACCTTCAGCTCGCAGTGTTGTATAGGACTCCACACGAACTAGGCTTGTATTAGTTTTTAAATCATCCTTAGTTACCTGAAGTGACTCCATGTTTTCTATCCCCACGACACTGCACTGTATGTAAAGCGTGGCTCCTTCCCTCCTGCGTCTCCATCGTCTTCCCCGTGAAGTTTATTCTGTTTACCACAACCCGATGGGATCTCGCCTCTGATTGCTGCCTGCCCTGCCCTTGGCTTCTCTTTGTGACTCCCCCCTGGCGCTCATCTCTCAGGCCAGCCGGCTGCAGCTATAGGTTTATGTGTTTCACAGCCCTATAACTAGGTTATAACCTAGTAGCTTATAAGCTCCAGGAGGTCAAGGATCATTTTGGTCCTCTTTTCATCCTTTTAATTATACCATGAGTTTAATAAATACTGTAACTTTAGCTTTCAGGTTTAAATTTTAAAATGAAGTATATTGTATCTACTAACAATCCAGTGTTTGTAACAAAGAGGTCAATGACATGCATTTTTAAACTTTTTTTTAATAATTTTATTTATTTATTTTTCCCCCAAAGCCCCAGTAGATAGTTGTATGTCATAGCTGCACACCCTTCTAGTTGCTGTATGTGGGACACAGCCTCAGCATGGGGGGAGAAGCGGTGCGGTGGTGCGCGCCGGGTCCAAACCCGGGGCCACCAACCCAGACCGCCAGCAGCGGAGCGTGCGCACTTAACCGCTAAGGCACGGGCGGCCCTTTAAACATGTTTTTTTAAATGTGACTTTAAGGCAAATTTTGGCATTGGCAGGAAATTCTATAATGTGTTAAAGAATTTTTGACTAGCTGCTGTTCAGTTCTATTGTACAGAGATAAACATCTGGAGAGAATTTCTCAACCTATGAACTAACTTGTGGACAAATAAATAGCACTTGAAAATAGTGTTGGTTAAAAATATTATTTATTCTATTCATATCTATTTAACTTGCTATGTAGTGATGAATTTGATTGTTGTGTATGTTGGAACAAAAAAATTTCTTGTTTTTTGAAGAATGTATATGCTTGTTCACATCTGTGGCAGAGATGGCTAATAGCCTACCCAATATCCAGCTTTCCCATTTTCCTTTCTAAGAGAACCCAAATGTTGTTTGAGGTGGCGATGCGTCCAGCTGAAGCCCTGGCCATTTCAGCCTCCCTTGCAGCTGGGGGTCACTCTCTGTCACAGTAACAACCAAGGAGATATGAGCAAAGTTGGCTAGTTGGAATCTCCAAGAAATCGTTTAAAAAGAAGACAGACTTGGCAACATTCTTTTGCCCTTCACCCTTCCCCTTCCTGCCTAGAAGGGCAGAAGCCATCTTGCAAGCAGGAGGAAGAAAGCCACAAGGCAAGGATGGTGGAGTAGAAAGGCAGAAAGAACCTGGGTCTTCCGTGGCATCACAGAGCTTCTTCCTACAGGAGAAAAATAAACCTGACTCTTTTAAGCCGCTGTAGTCGGCTTCTTGTTGCACTGAGCCAAAAGCAATCCTAGCTGATACAACATGCCATTTAAAAAATCCCTTCCTGGCGTGTACCAACATAGGTGAATTCACGCGATCTTGAGCCTTAGGCAAATATTAGCTTAATTTTCTCTAAGAGGTTAAATCAGCACTGCTCATACCATAAACAACCTAGTACATGATATTCCACAAAAGCCTGCTTTTCTCTTGTGTCTTTCTTCTACTTAATTTTTTTCCCTGATAAACAGAATCTGCACTTACAACTCACGCTGTGTGACTTCTGAAGTGAGCAGAGCTTATGTTTCAGCTCTCCGAGGGATCTCTGGAGAACAGCTAGCACTTACACAGGGCCCTGGGGTGCACTTAGCTAAACCATCCCTCAGCAGGCTCAGGACAGGAGACACACTGGATTTACTGTGTAGTGTTGTTGTTGTTAATGGTGACATGGGGTTTTTTTTTTAAGTTTCTTTTTTCAAATACCCATACCAAATTTCTAAATGGAAATTTCCCCAAAAGCAGATGAATTGAAGCAAGTGAAAATATTGAAGAGGATAGAAATAGAAGCTATACATTATAAGTGGAAATTCTATATTCTGCCCTCACTATACCCATCCCCCATCCAACAGCCAGCAGAAGGCACACAAAATGTGTACATGGCCGGACGCTCTCTGCAGGCCCACGCTTCACATTCGTGGGGCCTGAGGCAACGGTCCAATCGGAGGCCCTGGCTTTCTCTTCTGGCTCTGTCCTTTTGCCTAGGGGTCTGTCCTGTATCCGTATGGGCCTGGCATGCTCCTGTGCATGGAAACCTTAGCCACACAGTCCATCTCTATCCCCCCTGTCCCATCAGCCTCCCCTTGGTCACACCTCTAGACTAGGGCTGCACTCAAAAGACTGTCCTATGGAAGATGAAGGCCCTGAAAATATATCCAGGGCAGTGTAGGTGGGAGACTTTGGAGTTGCAGGTTCGCAGTACGTGGTCTATAGAGAGGGTGTGGGTATGTCCATTTGGCACCAAAGACTGCTCACCCTGAGGAGAGGCGCTGGTGGGCACTGCTGGGCCCAGGGCCCAGCACAGGGGTCCCCAGTAGCCTGGGTCTAGGGTTGCCAGAGAAGATAGTGGACACCCAGTTCAATTTGAATTCCAGATAAATAACAAATAATTTTTTAGTATGAGTATATCCCCTGCAATATTTGTGACATACTTATACTACAAAAAAAAAATATTCATTGATTATCTGAAACTCATAACGGGGTCCTGTATTTTTATTTGCTAACTCTGTCAACCCAAACTCTTTGTAAGGGCAGTTCTGGCTCTCTGATCAGTCAAACTGAAGGCTTATGATACCACAGTTTTGAAAAGGTGATCATATTCCAGCAGAAAGACACACTCGATGCTTAAACTGGGGAAGTAAACTAGGTACATATACCAGGTGAGGGTTAGGAAGTCCAAGAAAGCGAGAACAACTTTGGAGAAATATGGACTTAATGTCAGGTAATTAACATTTAATTGCTTAAGAAAATATTACAGCCGTCTTGTAGTCTCTCAGCTGTGTAAAAGAATGACTGTGAATATGAAATAAACAACTTTAAAAATGTGTACAAATGGGTATTGGCAGGAAAGAGTACTTAATACTAATGGCAGTTAGACACGTAGACCCCTAAATGTTAACAGGAAGCTTCTCGCAGTATTGATTTCGGCTATGTTAAGAAAAGCCATAGACCACTTAATCTTCCATATATTTTTTTAAGCCACTTTGAATTCTGTGTGTTTATCAGATTACATCATGGGAGCTGCGGGGGAGGGGAGCGCAGGGAGAGCCACAGCCCCTTTTCTCCTGGAGTCTTCACCATCAGTGCTCTCAAATATTTTCATCCATCGTTAAGACTACTGTATGGTATAAACTGCATTAATTATCTGTAGATTCAATAATTAAGGGAGTAACAATATGTATTTGTACCTTTTTTAACTGGCATTTGACTCAATGACTTGCAGGCTGTTTTCGTCCCTGCAAGGATCATTAGTTTTCCAGAGCACCAGTGTTCCTCTTCTAGAAATGGTGTTGGCTAGAATGGCAAGTGCCCAGGGTCAGGGGTGAGAAACTGAAGTCTGTGTCTCTGTCATCGAAATGCAACTCTGCAGGGCCAGATACAACGCAGAACACCTGCGTGGATCTAGCTGAACTATCACTTAGAAGTAATCACTTAAAACCGTCGTAATCCTGGGCTTCTCGTCTAACTTCTGTGGCTCACTGTACTCGTCTGTAAAATTAGGAGGCACACACTGGGCTAGAGATAGCATATCGCACACATTCATTCATTTTAAAATTTATTTTATTGAGATATGATTCACATATCATAAGATTCACCCTTTTAAAGTATATAATTCAGTGGTCTGAGTGAACATTCATTCCTTCTTACTTTCTCTTCAAATTACAGTAAAGGGATAAACCCACAAGGACGAAGAGAATGCAGGAGGCTACCGAACGATAAATGACCTTGCGGATCTGAGAAAGCCGATTTCTAAGCTGGCAGTGAGAAAAACCAAGAAGAACCTAATTTATACTGCAGAACTTCCCGGAACCTCAGGACTTGGCACAGGTACCTGTGGACACAGAAAGAAAGTGAGGCTCGGAACAGGAGGACTGGTTGAAAGTCTACTTCAGAAGGAGTTAAGTTCTAATTCCCTCCCCAACTCTGCACAGAAGACTGCAGTGATTTCTCTGGAGAAGGAAGCTAGACAATCTCTTGACTAGAGGATAGTAAGGCGATTTAAGGGTGATTTCCTACTGCAGGCAGAGAAATTCATTAGCTGTTCACATCGGGAATGAGAGTGAGATCCCTCTCTTCTGAGATGCTGAGATCTGCTGAGATCCCCACCTTCCACTCTTTGGTTCTGAGAATATAAACAGCCAGGCCTGTGAAGGCAGGAATACCCTGAAAGCAGGAGATTGCAACATATGTTGTCACGGACTAGGTGCCTCGAGAAGCGCAAAGGTGGGTTTGGAAGCAATTAACTGTTTTTTCCAAGTTGTTTCTTTTCCTTTTGTGTGTTAAGGAGATGTAACCACCAGCCATCCTGAAATTGACCAAGTCTCACCACAAGAGCTATGCCCATGTGCTTTGCCTTATTTTTAATGCAAAGATCTCTCCAGGAGGAGCTTAGGCCTCACTATGTGGATGCATGTCCTCCAGCTGAGCCTGTGCAAGTGAATACCCGCCTCTCCCTTTTGAATATTCATTCCCCAACCAAATAAAAGTTCCTGCTTTCCTTTGTTCAGGGATGCCATGACTTTGGAAATGATCCCTCATGACCTCCTATTTGCTGCAAGTACTCTTTACTTTGTGAGACAACTTCCACTGGTCTAGTCTTATTTAACACAACAAGAGATGAGCCCACTTGATTCGGTATCACTGTCTCTCAGGAATTTGACCAACCCAAGAGAAAAAAACTTAAAATGTTGATGTTGGGTAAGCCAGATCACCTTACCCTCAAACCCATGGGCCACAAGTCTTGCCCAGGCACCCAGAGAGACCGATCAGCTGCTCAATGCCCATGGCAGGCAGCCATGAACCAACAAATAGTTCCAGAATGGAAGAAAGAGACCAAAATAAACACAATAAAAAGGCAAATTACAGGAAACAAACTATACAGGGACAAGAAAACAGATTTTTTAAACTATCATATTCAGAGAGAGAAGTAAAGATATCCCAAACATGAAACAAAAATTTGCTATACAAAAAAGGAACATTCAGAGAACACGGAGTTCTTGGAAGGCAAATATATTACAGTAGACGTTAAAACTCCCGTGATAGGCAGAATAAGGGTCCCCAAAGATGTTTGCGTCCTAAACTCTGGAACCTGTGGCAAAAGGGACCGTACAGATGGGATTAAAGTTAGGGATCTTGAGATAGGAGATTATCCGGGATTATCAGGTGGGCCCAGACTAGTCACATGAGACCTTAAAAGCTGAGAACCTTTCTGACTGGAAGCTGAGAGATGCCACAATAGAAGGAGAGGCAGAAGAGACTAGAAGCGTGAGAGGGACTCCACTTACTTTTGCTGGCTTTGGAGATGAAGGAAGGGGCCATGAGCCAAGAAATGTGGGTAGCTTCTAGAAGCTGGAAGAGCTCTTAGCTGACAGCCATCAAGAAAACGCAGACCTGGCTGACCGTGGCTTAGCGGTTAAGTGCGCGCTCCGCTACTGGCGGCCCGGGTTCAGATCCCAGGCGCGCACCGATGCACCGCTTCTCCGGCCATGCTGAGTCCGCGTCCCACATTCAGCAGCTAGAAGGATGTGCAACTATGACATATAACTATCTACTGGGGCTTTGGGGGAAAAAAGGAGGAGAATTGGCAATAGATGTTAGCCCAGGGCAGGTCTTCCTCAGCAAAAAGCGGAGGATTAGCACGGATGTTAGCTCAGGGCTGGTCTTCCTCACAAAAAAAAAAAGAAAAAAAGAAAATGCAGACCTTAGTCCTACAATCCTATGAAACTGAATTCCGCCAACAACCTGAATGAGCAAAGAAAGATTCTTCCCCTGAGCCTCCAGAAAGGAACCTAGCCCTCAAGACACCTTGACTTTAGTCCATAAGACTCATTAAACCTCTGATCCTCAGATCTGTAAGATGATACGTTTGTGTTATTATAAGTCACATGGAATGTGAAGTCACACTCCATGGAATATAAAGTCGAGTAACTTTCCTGGAAAGTAGAACAAAAAACAAAGAGCTGGAAAATAGAAGGGAACACATAACAAAATTAGACTAATCCCAGAGGTACAATATCCAAAAAAGAGCTTGAGAGAGAGAGAGGAAACAGAAGGAAATCATCAGTGAAATAATTCAAGGAATTTCCTCAAACAGAAAGACATGATTTCCAGATTGAAAGGGCTCAATGAGGGCCCAGAGCACGGCACATAATTATGAAATTCAGAACACTGAAGACAAAGGTCCTACAGGTTCCAGAGATGAAAAAAAATTGGTCACTTGCAAAGTAAAAGGAAGTTTTGACTTTTTGACTTTTGAATAAGACTAAAGGACAATGGAAACTTACTCTGGATTTCCTGAAGAAAAGTGATTTCCCCCTTATTTTCTCCTTGCATTGAGGGAATAGGATGGCAGTGGAGAGGAGAGAAAGTTAGGGATGGCTGATAGTGAGGGGTGAATAGAGGGATAAATCTTCATCACACGTAGTGGAAAGCTGGTGCATAAAGCCTAAAACTGAAGCAGCACCAGTATATGCATGTTATTTAAAATAGGAAAGTTAGGGGCCAGCCCAGTGGTGTAGCCGTCGAGTTCTCACGTTCCGCTCCGGCAGCCCTGGGTTCGCCAGTTCGGATCCCAGGCATGGACCTGCTTACTGCTCATCAAGCCATGCTGAGGCGGTGCCCCACATAGAAGAACTAGAAGGACCTACAACTAGGATATACAACTAAGTACTGGGGCTTTGGGGAGAAAAAAAGAAAAAGAGGAAGATTGGCAACAGATGTTAGCTCAGGGCCAATTCCCCTCAAAATAAATAAATAAATAGATAAATGAGAAGAAACCTTAAAAAAAAAAATAAAGTAAAATAAGAAAGTTAAAAAAAAAAAAACCAAGTGATTTTAAAGTGGTTGCCTTCAGGGAGGCAAATACAAAGGGTAAGGGGTGGACTTCTGGAGTTTTTTGCAACAAGCCTTATTTTCCTCTGTAAATATGTGCATGTATAACTTTAATAAAAACTAAAAACTGGAAAGTAAAAAGAAACCAAAAAAACTCCCAAGATCAATTACAATAAAAAAAGAATTATCCAACACTTGCCCTTTATTCACTTGTAATTAATCATTATAAATAATAGTTGACTATTTGAGAGGACAGAAAAAATGTTGAACAAATTTGAGGAAGATGCTAAATACTGTAAAACCTCTTAACAATCCATGTTTTCTGAAGGCAGTGCTTGATGTGATGTAACTTCAAAGTTCTTGGCATGAAATGAGTTTTTTGTTGTTCTTCCATTAGGGAAATTAATTTAGGAGACATCTGATTCTGAAGAAGGGAATGAGAAAAGTGGAACCATACGGTTCCCTTTGCAGATGTTTCGGTCACTGTCAGATTCCCTGGGAAACAGTGTAGGCTGGAGATTTGGGCTCGGGAAGCTTATCCATGAGTGCTCTGGGGATGGAACCTATGGAGCAGAGAAGCAAGCAAGATTAAGCTGAGAAGAGTGAACTTTCATGCAGTCACAACAAAGGCCTCATCCCATCCCTCTGGGAGCTCTGGAGCTGTGATGTCCCTGCATAGTTGTTCCAAATTGAAGCAAAGGGCCCTGCCTTTACACCCCTACGTTGACCCATCATGGGAAGTGGGCTGCCCTCAGGAGGTAATCTTGGATAAGCTGGCTTTCTCCAGCTGAGGGCAATTCTCCAAGAGGACCTTAGCTGAGAGCCATCAGCTGCTAACACTCCCAGTCCTGAAGGGAGGTCAGAGTGGTACCTCTCAGCATCCTCTCAATGATACTCTATAAGCTTCCTGGGCTTTTCTACCTGTATTGTAAATTATTAACATGAATCAGAGTAGAAGTAAGAAGTGTCAAGCGTGGAAATAAAAACAACCTACCTTCCAATGAAATTGGAGTTTAAGAAAAATATTCCACTGCCCAGATGATAGGCCCAGAACCCAGAACCTTCCTCAAAGGGCCAAAGATGTACTCCTAATGACATTGTAATGATAAACTATGACGTTACCACTAAAATCTTTTCAAAGAAGCTCCAAAGAAAGTTTCATTTGTGGTGTATTTTAAGCCCGGTTCTCCTTCTCAAGCCAAAGGAAGGAGAGAAGGAAGAAAGGAGGGAAGGAGGGAAGGAGGGAGGAAAGAAAGAAAAAAGGAAAGGAAGGAAGGAAGAAAAGAAGAAAGGAAGAAAGAAAGGAAAAGAAAGAAAGATATTTAAGCCATTTCATGGACTCTGTCCTAAAGCAGATACACAGTAGGGTAAGTGCCCTTCCTCCACCAATGTACCAAAATTAAAATGATGGATCATTAATGAGAATCTCTTTTCCCTCACTTATCTCCTCTCTTGCTTCCTCCCCAGGAGAAATGCCAAAGAAGCATGAGGCTTCTAAAGGGAACCATTAGAGGCAGATGTGAAATTACCAGAGAGCTACTACTTCTGACACAGGAAAGAAAAATGTTCTCTCTTCAGTCTCCACTGATAAACCTGAGGGTTCCCCATTCATCAAAGGACGTATGGAATTCCACTTGCTGGCCTATGGATGAACTGTCTGAAAAATATTTCCTATGGTTCTCAACATTTTATTTTAAGCTTTTAATCCTGTATTGAAAAACAAATTGAGGGCCGGCCCCGTGGCTTAGTGGTTAAGTGCGCGTGCTCACGCTACTGGTGGCCCGGGTTCGGATCCCGGGTGCGCACCGACGCACCGCTTCTCCGGCCATGCTGAGGCCGTGTCCCACATACAGCAACTAGAAGGATGTGCAACTACAACATACAACTATCTACTGGGGCTTTGGGGGGAAAAAAAAAAAGGAGGAGGATTGGCATGAATGTTAGCTCAGGGCTGATCTTCCTCACAAAAAAAGAAAGAAAAACAAATTGAGCTATTTTCCCTAATTCACACTTCATTATATCCAATACTGGAATTTTAATGAAGCCAACGATCAATGTGAGGGTACATACTAATACTCTGATTTTTCTCACAACCTTGGGGCAACAGAATGATATCTTGCAAATGAGGACATTGAGATACAAAGATGTTAAGCAACTTACTCAAAATCACATACCTCTTAAATGTCAGAGCCTTAACTCACAGAGATCTCCCTTCCAGTTTAGAGATCTTTCCACTACACCATCACAGCAAAACAGCTCTGAGGATGAATTGATGCATTGACACAGCTTTCATTCAGGAAAAAAAACAAACCATAGTTGAACATTTCCTATTGAACCCACCAGCCTGGTGCCATCCCAATGGACAGACATAGGATCAAAAACATTATAGAACAATCATGTGACTGGGGGCTTGGAAACTACTTCAAGTGAACATCTGGTTGGGTCCTTTGCTTTCAGGAAAATAACTTTATCATTATGTCCATTTTATTGGAAAAGCAGTTGAGTCCCAAAGATGATCAGTAAATGCCCAGGACTTGGAGTTATTAATAAAGGGACAACCAGAACCCAGGTTTCCTTTACTCCCTGAGGTGAGATAGACCTGCAGGTTGAGTCCTCACAATCACTTTGGGGTAAAGGCAACAATCAGACTACTTTAAACTGACTTGGGCAATGTTTCCAGCAGCCCAGGAAGAGACAATCTCCTGAGAGATGGAGTGGACATCTGTCTACACAATATAGTTTAAGGGGCATCTGATTACTACTGAGAGACTGGTTATACAAGCAGACAATGGCCAGACCAGATATGACAATAGAACTCTGACCCACAACCTGCAGCAACCAGTCCGGGAAGCCAAACCACAACCTCTGCAATGATGAGCCCAGAATGGTCAGGACTTCGTCACTGACTGCCAGCTTCCCTATGTTTTGCCCACCCTTCCAACTCAGGGCCAACCAGAGAAAGCCAAATATGCTCCCCAAATCAATCACAGAGATGCCCACTGCTAGTTGGTCCACGCGCAGCTTCCCCAGGCCAACAGCCTCCAATCAGAACATACCTGAAGCCTTCCCTTTGTTCACTATAAATCTTCCCACTCTCCTGTCTGCCTTTGAGTCTCTGCCAAACACAAATGCTGACTCCCTTGCAATTGCAAGCTCTGAATAAACAGTTTCTGTTTGGTCTCATTGGATGGTCTTTATTTCCACAATTTTCCTGAAGGCTTCACCAAGACATGGTCCGCCCTGCCCATGGCTGCAGACCCCACCTTCAACCAGGGGCATTACCGCAGAGACCCCTTGTCTATTGCTGCTCATGGCTTTTTGAGTCCATGATGACATAGGAAGTCAGCATCTGGTCTAAACTCCACTCTTACATTGAGTGACTTGGCTATTTATTCTCAGTTTGGTACTCAGGCTATATATTGGTTCCCGTTTGTTCAGCATCCTCCCGGTAGAATCAGACCATTTCTTTTCATCCTTTTTGCATCCTTTTGCTTGTGTTGTGTTGTCTTGTTTGTGTTGTGTGTCATAAAAGGAGAATCAAAAGGTTAGAACACAAACATAGACCCTATTAGCCTTTTTCAAGTCAGGCTCACAGACTGGTAAGTTTGTGGTTCTCACAGGACCAGTAGCCGTTCAGATAAACTTTGGTGTGGGTCACCAATAAAACTGGATAAGGTTCTTCTTCTGTCTTGTCTGTCTGTATTTTTTTGTCCTGAGAGCTTGGCTTTGATCCCGAGAGGATGTTCTGTCTGGTTTTCTGCCTACTAGGGGGTATATGTTGTAGGGTGGGTGTTAGCCAATTGTCAGGTTGGGTCTTGAGAGACAAAGTTTCAACCAACTATTGCCAGCTCTCATGGGGTCGCCTAAATGCAGATCTCCTCCAGGAAAAACTCCGGCTTCTTATAGGTACTTTCATTACAGTTCTAATTCTCATGACTTCTTTCCAAATGGCTGTTGGTTCACAACTGTGGGAGTTTCCCGAATGAAATCTGAAACTGGCCCCTGTACACAGAGGGCAAAGAGAGACCAAAGAAAGAGGCAGACCACTCCAGATTGGCAGAGGGCAGTTTTAATAAGCAAGGGAACTTACCTAGGAGGCTTCTCTTGGGCGGCTGCAAGACAAGTAGATCTCCATACCCACCAGCCAGAATCTTAAAAGTTTATATAGAGGGCTAATTGGGGTTCAGTCACATATACCATCCAGATGGTCTCAACAGCATGTTATTCTCTCAAGGCTGCTCCTGGAAGTGGCTCCTAGCGCGGGAACGGTGAGCAGAATGTACGTTCCAAAGATTGGGAGGAGTAAGGAGCCTCCGATTGCCCAGGTCCAGCTCTGGGGTCAATCAGAGGTCATGTCCTCTTGATGACCTCCTCCAACAATGGTATAACTTCATCAGAGGTGACTTGGGTCTCCAGTGGCCACTCTGAGGAGACATTTGATGTGAGCAATGTGGTTCCTTTGAGAGGCATCTTCTCAGGTCCAGTGGACAGTACTCTTTAATAGGCATGCAGCGGCCTCCAAATGAAATTCGGATTCAATAATTGCTTCACTAAAAAATTATTTGGCCAAAGCTAGTGAGCAATCTGGCAAACTTAACCACTCACAAACTAGACTCTTTCTGCTGATAAGCCTCCGCCCTCCTCGTCCTCAATTGCCTCCCTAATTCCAGCTCTCCCTCTTCTCTCTTTTCTTTCTGATCTCTCTCCTGCACCCACATAGACTCCTCCCTCCTCTTCCCTTTGCCGGGGTCCCTGCCTCTTCCCAGCAACTCTCCTAGGACCTGAACATACTGGTTGCGTCTAAAGATTAATCCTGCCCATGAACTAGTCTGCAAGCAGCTGTAAAATTTAAACCTTGAAACTGAGCTGAATTAAGAGCTATAATTAAGGATTTCTCTAAACCCACACGATACCAGCAACTACTCACAGAATTTAGAAGTATTATGCATATGACCTGGGTGCGTGTAACCCCAGCTTACCTGAGCTATGTCAACTTGTACGTAGAACTTTGGATGCTAAACCCATGGCTCCCCATGATAAAAAAATGCCTGGGTAATTCTGGTCTCATGAAATAAAACCATAGGGAATTACAGCCGATGGCGCCTCTACTCGGACCTACATGTTAAAAGAACCTTTAACAAGTCAACCACTGACTTTGTTAGTGTCCTTCTCTCCCAGAAAAAAAAAATTGTTACAATCTATTGATCAGACCATAGGTAATTCTAAATTTGAATTCAACAAACTTCACAGGCAATGAGCCAAATATTTGCTGCCTGGAAGAGACTAATGAAGATCCAAATTCCAATCTCATGAACAATTCCTTTTTTCCTAGATCCATGTGCCATTACCAGATACTCCTTGCTTTGCGGGAAGGATGCCTGATTCTGCCTGCCTCAGAGTAGCCCCTCATGCACTTTAGGTATAATGTTCTAAGACTTGTCTGGAGCAGAGACCCAAATTCTATAAATCACCAAGGCTGGAAATTCTAACTCAGACTCGAGCTCTGACACATAGTCACACTTGATTATTCAGGTACTCTGTCTTGGGGAATTACTGATTTATTGCTTACATGATCAATCAGAGCAATGTTTCCAACAGTGGGAATTGTACAAATAAAAAAGACTATAAGAAACTTATCATTAACTCTGCAGAAGTTATCAACAATACCACCTCCGCCCTTGATGGTTGATCAGTCACAACTCTTTGGCACAAGTAGAAATAGACAATAGCATAGCTCCAGATTCCCTGTTGGCTAGTCCTGGGTGCATTTGTATCATTGCTAATACTTCTTGCTGTGCTTGGATCAATAAAGCAGGCAAGATAAATAGACTATGCATCATCTGAAGGAATAAAGCTATTTGGCTTTCTAAGATTGATCCTTAAGGCCTATAGGATTTGTTCCCTTGTCCTAGGTTGGACAATTGGGGTTCCTGGTGTTGAAACATCTTACAGGTAATATTAATTGTTCTTGTTTCTGTCATAGTGGTCATGATGTTGGTCCATTGCATACTCTCCAGTGTTTTAAATACATCGTCTCAGTCACTCTCTTGCCAGATGATCACCATAATGATACAACCCAAAGTCAAGAAGATATCTGATTGTACATTTGGCTATGGAGACGACTGGACAATCCCCAGGAGGTAAAGATCTGGATCGCAAGCATTCCCTGAGTTGGTCAACTTCTCAAAAGTGAGAGGATGACCAGGGAGGGGCCTGAGAGACTGAACATAGAAATGGATAATGGTCAGACTATATATGACAATAGAACTCTGAGTTACAATCAGTTCAGGAAGCCAAATCACAACCTCTGCAGCAAACAGCACAAAGAGTCAGGATGTGGTCAACGACTGCCAGCTTCCCTATTTTTCGTCCCTGCTTCCAACTCAGGACAGAGAAATCAGAGAAAGCCAAATATGCTGACCTATCACTCATGTGATTAAAATCCTCCCCTTGCGTGACTGCACATGACTTTCAAGGTTTAAACCATACTTCTTAGCATACCTTGTAAGTTTCTACTGTCCTCATCAGTACTCTTTTATTGCAAGTGATAGAAAACCAATCCAAGGTAACTTAAGTAAAAGAGGGAATTACTGGTTCACATAACTGGAAATAACAGGAGTGAAGTAGGATTCAGGGATAAATTGGGTCTAGACTAAGCTAATGGGGTTTGTGCATGGTTCAAGGTAGGGAAAAGAAGCTAATATGATCTTCTGGGTGGGACCCTTTGGGCTACTCAGTGTACGGTTGCGCTTTCCACTGATTATGTGTAATTGGTATTGATACTTCACATGCTTGTACTGTGAATGATCATAAAGTTCAGAGGGGATTATCTTGATGGAGAAGAGCCAGATATGCTAGTTCCCTTGGAGCTCCACAATCCTAATAACAACTTTTAGCCAAAAGTCTCTTTGGTGATTTCACCAATTGAAGTCTTTGACAAAGGGAGGCAGCTTCTGTGTGGAGACACCCTTTCGGTTTTTGGAATTGTTGCCCCTCTGAAAAGAAGCAACTAGAAGCAATTACTGGGCTCCTATAGAAACCGAATGCCTGACCTATCGAGGCCTTGGGACTCTTCACCTGATCTTCTCATTCTGAGGAGTGTCAACACGGACTCAATGACTAATAATGTAGGAAGGGGCCAACAAGACTTGCTGGTCAAACGAAAATAGCATATTCAAGAATTCAGCCAGCCTGGGCTCAGTAGTATCTTGACTTTACATGAAAAAAAGTGGCAGCTATCTCTTCTGATTGATGTGACCTAGACTGAAAGGATAATAACCACTTGTTTGAGTACACTGCTCATCATGCCCCCCTACATTAGGCACGTGGGCCAAAGTAGGGGACATAATGAGTCTCTGTAAGTTTTGTTAAAATGTACTTGTAATGGGGAAGACTATGCATGTGTGGAGGATAGGAGGTATATGGGAAATCTCTGTGCCTTCCTCCCAATTTTGCTGTGAACCTAAAATTGCTCTAAAAAAAATGCTCTTGTCCCTCTGGCACCTGACCCTTCTGGATGAAAGGTCTAGATACAAGTAGAGAATGATTGGAAAAAAGACAAAGTTATAGCTACTGGAATGGGGTACATTGATTTTTTGGCAGTGGAGGGAACACCTTAAGATCCAAGAGGCATGGGAGAAGGACATTAACGATCTTTTAGAACTACACCTGGAGCCTTCCTCACAAAACCTCTCCCAAGCTATCGCAAGTGCCTTAAATTTGACTGTTGAGTCTAACTTTCTCCACTAGACAGCTCTCACCACTATTTGCTCACCATTCCGTTCAATCCTCTCAAGAAATCTATTGGAAATAGCAGGGATGTCCCCAGTTTCTGTACCTCCCAGGCAAAAAAAACCTGTCAACATCACTGGATGTCTTCTCTGCTCTCATTTCTATAGTCATCACTCAGTCATTCAGTGGGGCAGATGAATGCCACTCAACTGGTTGCATGGACAAACTGGACAGGCTGGACTGACTGCCTGCCCTTAGGCAGTCCCTCCAAAAATAAGGTCTAGACTCAATTACTCAAACTGGACTGGGAACCCTAAAATCCACCAGCCAGTTGGGAGGCCACATTGGATTCCTGGTCAACCTATGTGATGTTGGTCCCACTTGGGGGTCCCAACAATTATAAACAACACTTTCTTTCCAGGGGCACCATGTTGCCCCTGGGACCATAACTCCTGTATGGAAACTGGGTGTTAACTTGCCTCTTTCCCCAAAACATGTTGACTTGCACATTAGGGGTGGCCGTAAGAGACCTTCAGGTATTTAAGGAAACACCACAGGTGGATCATGTAGCCCTCAGACAACAGCAGACATCTCTCCAAAGTGAGGCTTTGTTACTTTGGGAAGCTTCCCAGAGGGTTAACTGACTTAATGTTGATGTATACTCTGTGGACATTTTTCCCTCTGATGCAACTCACCCAATTAGAACAGGTGATTCAGAATTTGTCCCTGAATTTAACTGAAGTGATTGCTGATTCCATCTTGGCCCTGGAAGGCATTCAGGTCATCTTCAGTTCACCTGCCAGGGTTATCATGGATGGTAGAACGGCACTAGACATCTTCTTTGCAGACCAAGGCAGAGTCTGTGCAATCTCTAATACTATACCTGTATTAATACCTCAGGCCAGGAGGAAAAGTCAATACAGAAACTGAAAGAGAAAGCCATATGGCTATCTAAGATTGACTCTGATGGCTTTTGGAATTTGTTCAGCTTGTCCTGGATCCTGGGGGGTATGGCTGTGGTCAATACTGTGGGTTGGCCTCATCCTGCTGCACTTGGAGTGCTGTTGAGAGTAGCCTTAATTAAATGCTGTATGAGACAGATTGAATGGATTCAGGCCCAGCCTTTGTAAGTCAAATTAATCAGAACGGCATACTCGAGGGAAATTTCTCCATGAGTCTCTCGTGTTTCTGCACATCTTAGGAGCAGGGCCACTGATAGTCTTTATTCTGGACTATCTTTTCAAGGATGATTGTATAGTGAATACTCTTAGAAGACAGAGATGGTGTTTCCTCTGGAGCAAAAGGCAGGTTTGCTTACAGCCTCGTAAGATAGACAGTGTTTCCCTCCAAGAGAAAAGTCAGGAAGTGTTACTGCCCATTATGAAAGACTCGGGTACCTTGAACTCAGGTTCCTTCTCTTGTAATGCCACCCACTGTATATGTAGGCCTTTTATATCGTTCGGTGGGAATTGAGACGCAGACTACTGCTGCGAAAAAATGTCAATGCTGGGGCTACTGCTTATGCTGTGAATACTAAAGCCCTGTCTCTAATCCAGGAATATTGTAACAACATCCACTAAACTGTGGCAGGCTTGTTTGTTAGCTTGTAAGTAGGATAAATTCTCATACCCTTCACAGTTCTTTTTTTTTTTTTTGGTAAGGAAGATTGGCCCTGAGCTAACATCTGTTGCCAATTTTCCTCTTTTTGCATGAGAAAGATTGTCCCTGAGCTGACATCTGTGCCAATCTTCCTCTATTTGTTTGTGGGACACCTGCCATATGGCTTGATGAGTGGTGTGTAGGTCCATGCCCGGGATCTGAACCTGCGATCCCCAGGCCACTGAAGTGCACAAAATTAACCACTACACCACTGGGCTGGCTCCCACAGTTCTTAAGCATCATATTATCAAAATTCTAGATTTCCTTCTCCTGTATTCAATAATGATTCTCAGGGTTATTGTCAGTAGTGAGAAACGTACTATTTATCCAGTGAATTGGAGGAGCTAGTAGGGCATCCGAGTGGAGATGACCAATAGGGAGTTGGATATTGTGGTGTTTGGCCTATGAGTGGTATTAAAGGCATGGATTTGGAAAAGGTTACCCAGGAAGAACATACAACATAAGTGGTGTGCCTGAGCAGCTCACAAGAGCCAATTTTGTGCGTATCTTCCCAATTCTATATTCAGTGGCTTTATGTGGGTAGCTTGAGGTCGGCCATACTGAGAGTATTTACACCACGGCAATTAGCGCAAGCTACAAATCGAAGTTTTCCCCTCCCTGCGCGACATCGTTGTCATCAGCATGCCCCAGACTGTGGTGTAGCTGATAAGCAATGGGGGCAGGTTTCTTAATCCATTTTCTTCTTCTGCGAAATGTGGAGAATAATTGTGTCTAAATCATGGGATTGCTTAGAGGATTAAATGAGAGGATCTGTAAATCATGTAGAATAGTCTTGGTACATATTGTATGTAATCGAATCTAGGATGCTACGAAATTGAAGTTACAGCATAATTTTAATCATAGCTCCAAGAAAAAAAAACACTGTTAATTAAACTATGCTTTCTTACCATATTGATTGTAAGACACATCTCAATTTTAGAGATGGTAAAATGTGAAAAACATCTGTCTTAGAATGAATGAAGTACAGTAGCGTGCTTATAACATGCTTCACTAACAGTATATTATCACTTTTTATCACTAATAAAAAATCATTTTTCTCGCTCTACCATTTCAATCATCAATTTATCCCAAACTTCTAATAAAAAATATGCTGAGAAATCAGATAGTTTGTATTAATGAATGCACAGCCTATAAGTAGGAGAGGAGAAGATTGGAAATATGACTATTTCTCAAAATAAAAACAAACACAAAACTCAATGTTTTGAATTTCAAAATAGTTTTTTTTTTTTAATGAAGATTTACACATACAAGAAATATTGGTGGGACCATACACTAACACTTACAATCATGAACAAGTGAATGCGAACTTAGGAGTTCTCTGAACAACTGATCCACGTTTCAGGAAAGCATGGAAACTGACATGGAAAGTGAGGCCAGCGCTAAGGTGCTTATTTGACTAATTACGTGTGTCCTCAGAAAAGGGTAGGGAGCTGGTAAATAATTACAAAGGAAGGGAATTGGCTGAAGTGTAATTATCTCAAGGCTGTGGGAATGCATTTATATTGTATAAAGAAAAATTCCTGGAAACAAATGAATACAGGCTCCCAAACTTGGAGAGAGAAGAGAAACTATGTTTGTACGAAAGAACTTCAAAGGAAAATACAGTTTGTTTTCTTTCATACACAATTGTAACTAAAAATAAAATATCAGAGCCTACCACAATTATGTGAAGAGTTTGCAGCGATTACACAGAATACCGAGTTTTAAGCAGGCTATGAAACACAACGACCTTCAGCACAACTTTACTCCAACCCCCTCGGAAGCAATCTCTCATTCCCTCTGTGGAAGCCTAATGGGCAGCATAAGAAGATCTGGCTTTTGACCTCAAAATAACTCCAGAGCTGTTTCCGGACTCATTTGTTTAAATGCACACTTGCCAACTGACCACAGCTGAGGCACTCTGCTGGAAATCGTTTGCAAATCACTTTTCAGACCACGATGGCAAGGACACTCCCAAAGCCCAGTGTAACGGACTTGGCGTGAAATTTTGAATCAGGAGACGTATTTCGGCTCTGTCATTTAGACATGTGCCTTAGGCAAAGCAGACTGTGATCCTGAGTTCTTATCAGCAGAAGGGAATAATAAAACTTGCTTTTCAGGAGTCCTGAGACTCCTGAAAGGGTCAAGATAGATATTTAAAAAGTGCTTTTAAGCTGTAAAAGTGCTTTGCAAATATAATAAATGAATTATTAGTAGTACTACCTCTGTTCCTCTCATTGGCCCTGCAGAGCTGGCAAAGTGGCAATCACCCTATCACCATATTATGAACTTGGGACAGAATTCCACACAAAATGATTATTTGCTAATGAAAATATATTAAGATGTCTTCTTAAAAAACCAAACAAGTATTTGAAGACAGAAATTTCACTACATTTTCTGTTACAAGATCTAAAGGAATGCTAGAAAAATCACGGACTTTTAATTCAGACAGACAGGGAGTTGAACCTGGGTTTAATATCTTACTAGCTGTGTGACCGTGGGCAGGTGACTTAACCTCTCTGGGTTGAGGAAGCCCCACCTCCTAAGCTGGTTGCGGCATTCCATCATGTAAAGCGCCTAGCTCAGTAAATTCTAGCTTCCTCCCTCTGCTCAAAAATACTTTCTCATTTTCCTTACATGCTCTGGGGAGCTTTGGAAGAGCTCACGGGGGGTGATGTGCAATGCTTTATAGATTGATGACAGCATTTATTCCACTCTTTCTCTGTAACAGGCTCCGTGTTAAGTCTTTACATAACAGTTGTCATTCAATCCTTAGACCATCCTGCAAGGAAGTATCAACGTGCTGTATTAGTTTCCTATCGCTAGCTACTGTAGCAAAGAACCACAAACGCGCTTAAAGCGACACAAATGTATTCTCTCACCGTTCTGGAGATCAGAAATCTAAAATGGGTCTGCAGGGCTGCACTCCTTCTGGAAGCTCTAGGGGAGATCCATTTCCTCACCTTTTCCAGCTTCTAGAGAATGCTGACCTTCCTTGGCTCATGGCCTCGCTTCAACTGTCACGTCTCCTCTCACTTTCCTGCCTCCCTCTTTCCTCATAAGTATCCCTGTGATTACACCGCACCCACCTGGATAATCCAGGGTACTCTCCCCAGCTCAAGATCCTTAATCACAACTGCAAAGTCCCGTTTGCCATGTGAAGTAACATAGCCACAGGTTTGGGGATTAGGATGTGGCTGTCTTTGAGGAGTCATCATTCTGTCCACTACACACGCCTACTTAAAAAAGGGGGAGTTGAGGTTTCTCAGGTCACGCACTGTCAATCAGAACCCAGGTTCCCAGTCTCGACCGCAACCTCTGTCCTATACTGCGCACCCAGAAGCGCGGACGGCCGTGTGGTGTGAGCAGATGTGCCTCGTTTTGGGTACAGTTATTCTATTGATTATGGTGACAACATTTGATAAATCAGGATCAGATGTGAATTGATCTCGCATTGTCTCGAGCCCAGCAGCCATATTAATTATCTTCCATGCAACCGATCACCTGCAAGAAAAATTGAGCTTCCAGCTGGCATTGTATCAGTTGTTACAGAGAATTAAACAAAGACCTTAATTCATGGTCCCTGAGGGAATTTCCAAGACAAACAGTAAAAGAGCACAAAAGTAGATGAGTCAAACTGAAGACAACTGGGGATTGCTGCACAAATGGGGAAGGACAATTAGCATATTCGTTGACTGGGAATTGTTTTGTGGGTCTTTTGTAAGGGAGGTGATGTCTCACGCCAGTTACTCTATCTTATTTATTTAATACTTATTGATTGAGGTCAACTTTTGCTTTAAATTTTTAAAGTTTGGAGTTTAAGCCTCCTTGTAAGAATTTAAGCAATAATGCCTGCTGTGGATATGAGTTCTGTTCAAGCAAAATAACCTCAAATTTTCCTCACTAGAAACTGCTGGAAACATTTCACTGGGACTGGAGTTTAGAGGGACATAGAAACAAGTCCCCCACTAATGAGTTGGCTAACACAAACTCTTTTCATTGCTTGCTTTTGCTGTTTTGAAGCAGCTTTCTTTCTGGTAAAAATATTGCTGCTATTTACATCTTGCAGGGAGGAAACCTGAAGGGAAAAGGAGGAATACACGGGGATTTGAGATTTCAGTAACTGTGGGACCTCAGGAAAAGAAAATAATCAGAGAAGAGAAAGGGAAAGAGAGAAAAGAGAAAAAGGAAGTAGGGAAAAGAGACCTGCAGGTGGAAAGGAGTAGAAGGAAATCCTGCAGAACAGCAGTAAATGCCGGCTTCTGTTAGTGAGAATAAAGGAATCACAATTTCACTTCTCTTTTGAACACTTTTTTTTTTCCTGAGGAAGATTAGCCCAGAGCAACATCTGTTGCCCATCCTCCTCTTTTTGCTGAGGAAGATTGGCCCTGGGCTAACATCTGTGCCCATCTTTCTCTACTTTATATGTGGGACACCTGCCACTGATAAGCAGTGGGTAGGTCCGTGCCTGGGATCCAAACCTGTGAACCCCGAGCCGCTGAAGTGGAGTGTGTGCACTTAACCACTACACCACTGGCCAGCCCCTTTTGATCACTTTTGATTTTTTTTTTTAAATTTAGGAGGAGCTAGAATGAGACACTTTTAGGTGATTGGGTCATGGGACTGTTGTCTCAGATGCTGGACACCTATTTGTCACCTTTTTTTTTTGCTGAGGAAGATTCGCCCTGAGCTAACATCTTGTGCCAATCTTCCTCTATTTTGTATGTGCGTCACCGCCACAGCATGGCTGCTGACGAGTGGCGTAGGTCTGCACCCAGGAACCTAACCCAGGCCACCGAAGCGGAGTGCAATGATCTTAACCACTAGGCCATGGGGCCGGCCCCATATTTGTACAGACTTCTCTCAGGCTGGTCTCTGTCTCCTAAAGTTAGAATGAGAATATTTTTGGAAGGAGGGAGGGAAGGTAAGAAGGTAGGAAGAGCAAGAAAGTGGAAGAGAGGGAGAGAGGGAAGGAAGGACTCTGGCTTGCTAAGGCTTCTGGGCAGGTGCTGAGCTGAGTGGCCTTTGACCTTTGGAGAACAGCTTAAATCACTGCTCCCATGCCAGTTTCTGGAACATTCAGATTGCAAGCGCAAATTTGAAAGTGCATGAAATAAATGCAGATGTGGATGAAAATGTGCCTTTGATCTGGGGCTCTGAAACCATGTGTCACTTGGGGAAACAGGAAACTGAACCTCAGACCAGGGAGAGACACTGAGCCCCCGGAAGCCCTGGGGGCTTCCTGTCAGTGTCAGTGGACTGCCCCATTTTTGCTGGCAGTACCACTTTGGGGGGATTTGGAAAAACGCTGTATCTCAGAAGTGGGAGGGCTCAGGTGTGAAAAAGAGAAGTACTCCATCCGTGTTCAGTACAAATAATGAGGCCATTATTGGGTTATCTGGTCAAATTTGAAGCTTCTCTCTCTCTCTTTCTCTGTAGCTTTCCTTCTCCAGTTCGTCCATATTTATGGCTTTGAAAATAATTAATGCCCTGATTTCAACTCCAACACGATGCTCCTGTTTATACACAACCCACACTGCAATCCTATTTTCACAATTCAATTAAGGTATTTCCGTCTGGTAACATTTTTGCTTGGCTCTTCGTATAATTCAATAGGAGTATATTATCTACTGAAAAATAGAGAAGTGATGTAACAAACATTTTACTTTGGGTGATTACCTTGTATATTTTGCCAGATCTTAAATGTCCATCTCTCAGCCCTTTCTCTACATGACTAGGATAAAATGTTCCAGAACTATTAGCTAACGGCCCATGGGCTTCACTCACTTTCCTTTGAGATTTATGTTAATTCGTGTCTGTACCAGCACACTTACTGGTTTGTGAAACACTCTTCCCTTATGTACCATAAACACAATGAGTGAAGAACAAAATGTTATCATTTTTCTCACATGCGTCACTGCCAAAAATGAAATATGTATTAGGTATTTCATGAAGATTTTTTTTCTACTGACAAAAATCATAAGCTATGGAAATTTAATAATAAATACAAATCTTGTAGGAGATTTTTTTAAAAAAAACGTTTTTGTCCTTCTGTCTGTTGGCACTTGATCAGGAGTGACATCTTTCAATCTGAATATTGACCTAGTCTTCTGAGCGGATGAAAGGTGTTGGCTGTTCAGGAGGAATCCTCCACGGGCTGATGAGGGGTGTCAGGGATTTGCCTCCTTGGTGACAGAGAAAGAAGCTTCAGTGTGACTCTTCTCTGTTCATTGTGTCTCCTTGAGAGGTTTTCTAGAAGTAAACGCATAAGGTAACCACCACTTTGAGGCCTAAGCTGAGCCAGACTGTCCTAGACCCTGTATATAAGTTATTTGATGGACTCCTCAAAGCAATTCTCCGAGGTGAATAATATCCCAATTTTACTTTTTCTTTCGTGAGAAAGGTTGGTCCTGAGCTAACACCTGTCGTCAGTCTTCCTCCATTTTGTATATGGGACGCCACCACAGCACGGCTTGACAAGCGGTGTGTAGGTCCACGCCCGGGATCCCAACCCACAAATGGTGGGCCACCGAAGCGGAGCACGTGAACTTTGCCACCACACCACAAGGCTGGCATCCCGATTTTACTTTTAATTGATACGTTCAGGCCTCACCTGAATGTACAGTCTTTGATTATAAGCAGGGTTGTGATTTTAAAGGCTCAAGTTATGAGACTTTGAACTCCCTCTGACTAGGGACAAGAAGTGACCTGTCATCACATTGTCCCAGTATCTGGTGAGTGTCTCTGGTGAGAGTCTTGTCCCCGCCCTGGAGCAGCTCCTGTTCCTCCACTACAGCTTCCCTGTAAAGTCGACAAGCCAACCTCCCAGCCTCAGTGCTGCTGCGCCTGTGCCCAGGAGGAGCCTGAGCAGGGGAGGAGAAGAGGAGGAGGAAAGGAGAGGGTGGAAGGAAATAAAAGGCAGTCGCCAGGGGCCGGCCGGTGGCGCAAGCGGTTAAGTGCACGCATTCTGCTGCGGTGGCCCAGGGTTCGCCGGTTGGAATTCCAGGCGCGCACCGACGCACCACTTGGCAAGCCATGTTGTGGCGGCATCCCGTATAAAGTGGAGGAAGATGATCACTGATGTTAGCCCGGGGCCAGTCTTCCTCAGCAAAAAAAGAGGAGGATTGGCAGATGTTAGCACAGGGCTGATCTTCCTCACTAAAAAAATAAAAATTAAAAAAAAAAAAGGCAGTCTTCATTAAGTGTTCACATGTGTCAGGTGACATGCTGTGTGCTTTGCCCGCATTACTCATTTGTCCTCCAACAACCCTATGAAATAAGTCCTATCGCTATCCCCGTAATAAGAGAAAGGCTGAGGAACATGTTCAGAGAGCAATTGGCAGGCGTCAGTCACACATTTAGGTTTGTCTCTTCCCATGCACTTTAGCTGCTCTGCTAGAGTTAGTATTACTGCACTGTTGCTAGATTATAGTAATAGATTTATTGTCAAATACTTGCTCTTAAAAATATATGTTTCGTTTAATTCTGCCACAGAATGGTAAAAGCCCCTACAAATCCTATTCAACATGGTTGTCTTAGTCTCCTCAGGCTGCCATAACAAAATGTCATAGACTGAATGGTTTAAACAACAGACATTTACTTCTCACAGTTCTGGAGGCTGAGAAGTCCAAGATCAAGGGGCCGGCCCATTTGGTCCCTCAAGGGCCCACTTCCTGGTTCATAGATGGCTGCCTACTCGCTGTGTCTTCATATGGCAGAGAGAGAGAAGGAAAGAGAGAGAGCTCTCTGTGTCTCTTCTCATAAGGGCACTAACCCCATTGATGAGGACTCCACCCTCATGACCTAATTAGTTCCCAAAGGCCCCACTTCCAAACACCATCCCATTGGGGGTTAGGGCTTCAACATATGAATTTTCGGAGGACACAAGCATTCAGTCCATAACAATGATAAATATAGAAAATTATTTAAGAAGAGATGTGTGTGTCTTCCTTCACATTAGAACTATTTTGTCCTAAATATTCTTACATATGTGTATGTTATTAAGTACCTTAAGTATTACACACAGGTGACTTCATTCATGCTGATCACATGCCCTGGTTTCCCCAGTACAGTCTTGGTTTATGCCTGTTGTCCTGGAGGGATTATTAATAACACCCCCTTTTACTCTCAAGTGTCCTAGTTTGGATAATATATTATATGGTCACCCTTCTTATTACCAGTGCTTCAAAAATATATTCATAGCTTGGAAAGTTTTGATAATTTTTGAAGCTAGGTGATAGGTGTATGGGGGTTTAATTTCCATAATAAAAATCTTATATATTTTTATAATTGCATTTTTTATAGTTATGGTTTAAACAAATGGAATATTAATTTTGAAGTTCAAGCAATTGTCTCTCTTTCAAATGTAAAAATATCATTAATGAGGCAATAACTTAGAGTTCCCTTTTCATGTACAAAATTGTTTTCTTGAAGAGCTGAAAAGCATGCAAATTGAACTATTATAATTGAGAAGTTTTTGAATGAATTAGGAGTATTGTTACATTAAAAGACTAGAAGGAATCCTGTCACTCAATAAGGAATCTCTTTGTAAAAGGATCATTAATGTCTTTATTTTCCTTCTGTGCAAATGTATATATTTTATGTAGCCCAAGAGGCAACCTAGTTTACACAGTTTCCTCATCTTTAAACCAGAAAAATAATATGACTTTCCTAGAAAGTCGTTGTGAGGATGAATTTTTAAATTTCACGTAAAGAATACAGCTCATTGCCTGGCATACAGTAAGAACTCAACAAATGTTACTATTTATATCAGCTACTGCCAGAATTTTTATTTATGGTGAGGTGATGAACTATATCAAGTCAAGTCTCAAATGACAGCAGCAAGAGTTCCAGAAACTCTTGGAACCCACTACTTTTTACTGCCCTACTTTTTTGTAGTTGAAAACAGAGAATCAAAATATTTAACATACCTGAATGTGCAGTGTTGGAGTAAAAATCATATCAAAAAGATACTAAAACTAATTTTACAGTCTCCCATTATTTCAGCCAGTCAGAAGTCACTTATGAACTATTTGCTGAATGCCCAGTATCTGCAATAAGACCAGGCAAAGTGTGCGACCTGAACGTAGCAGAGAGAGGAAAACCAATACTGGCACGATGTTACAGTCTAGGTTTACTTTGGTGGAATTAAGAAATCCTGGTTAAATTATAAGTCTTCTCGTTAATCAGTAAATATACCTTTTCACCCTGGCGGTAGAGTTATTTTCTACATGTTTAGTAGGGAACAAAGAAGTCTCTGATGTGCTTGTCAATTGTATATTTTCTGCGCCTGGAGGTTTAATACAATCTAAGAAAAATCTTTCTTTTGTTCTTTTCATTCTCTCTCCAAGCTTTAGGCCTTAGGACCTTTGAAATAAATCAATACTGAATTCATTGACTTAGGCATTCCAACAGAACAAAGGGAACTTCAGAGATCAGACAAAGCATTAAAGACATTTGGAATACTTTTTTCCCCCAGCGTGCCCACTTTTTTCTTATTGGAATAGCAACAGTTAACAGTATTCTTGCAGCAGAATTGCCATTGCTTTGCTTGCCAATAAACTAAAAGCCTCGCCTTCCCAAATTCATTTTATAAATAACAACATTAGCATTTCATCATTTACACAATAGCCGCTAGTTAAAAAAAAAGAATGTAATGATAAAATGCATAATTTTATATAACCTGCTTTTACCCTACATTATGGATACTTTTCAAACAACACATATACTCAAGTATATTATGAGTTAAACAATATCTGAGTAATTAAAAATATTTAATGAATTTTCCTGAATGCGCAAAACAGACACTTGCACCTATTTCTGAAAAGCTGACAGCATTTCAGAAAGCCAAATCAGGAGAAAATAAGCATACATCTGTGGTCTTATGCATTCACTAGCTTCTGGTTGCTAAATATTCTCTTTTGGCTTCTGGATCAATAAACAGCAGGAAGCTCTGTTTGCCTATTAGCGTATTTTCAGTTGCAAGACAGAAAGCCCAACTCAGACTGGTTAACAATAACTAGAACTAATTAACAATACCGATAACTAATTTAAAGGTGGGGCAGCCTTCAGGATGGTTCAATTTAGCAGCTCTGTGACATCAGAAGGACCCAGTTAGGGAGACAACAAAAATGTCCTTTTCCTCTGCACACTCTTTTCTTTCCTAGAGTATTGCTGTTATCGCATATACAATCCCACAGTGATACATCTTGTCTAGAATTGAGACTGCCAATAGATGGTATGGTTTCCAAAGAACCCTAAAACCCTCTTAGCCTCAAAAATCTCACTAACCTATCATTCTCTAGAATAATATTGCCTTCATAATACCTTGTTCAAAAAAATTCTGCATGGTATTGGGAGCAAAGAATTTGGTCTCAGAGGATTACTGCTACTATCCCACTGCATAATTATGGGACTTATGGCAAGCTGGTAACCTCAATGATTTTCAGTTTCCGAATCTGTAAAACGGAGCTTACAAATACCGTGCTCCTAGACCTGATGAAGAATCTCTAACAAAATCCTACAGCAAACGTGTTACTGAACGATAACACCTGAGGAGCATTCCTTGCATGCCTGCAGCAAGCCATGTGTTCACCTCGTGTCTGTGGCTGATCCCATCTACCAAGGCAGAGTAGAGCAGCTGTGACAGGACTGAAAGCCTAAAATCTTTACTATCTGGCCCTGATGAAAAAGTTTGCCAACCCCTGTCCTGGAGAAGGAAGCTCTAATACAAGAGTTACAGCTTCACGAGGAGTCCTATTTTTCTGGATCATTGGGAAACAGGGAGAACAATTTAGGAACACCCATATTTTTACCCATAAGATGTCAGTCCAAGTCCTGACAGGAAAGAGACGGCCATTTGAACTCCGGTAGTTTGAGGAGAGTTTATTCGCAAAGGTGTGAATTTAGTTACTGGGACTCACCACCTGAGGGGAGGGGAGGGAGCAGTTGTAGGAACAGGGAGAAGAGGACTGTGTAGTGTTGTGGCCCTGAGAAAAATGCAGACTTCCAGTCAAAGGACACAGCCAACTCAAGGAGACCTCATGGGGAGGGAGACAGAGTAATCAATACCCCGACTCTGCTTTCCTCTTTCTTCCCTTTTCTTGCTGGGACTCCTCACGGGCTGAGCCCAACCACCCAGTGACAGAGGACTTGAGAACAGTTCACTGTGGTCCATATCAGTCAAGCTCCTGGGCAGGGGGCAAAGTGGAGAAGGCTGGAAACTGGATATGGTGGGGCAAATAGAAAATATGTGGCACAAAGAGCTATCTTGGGGGTATCTATGACCAAAATGAAGAAATGTAGCAGCAAAATAGATTACCACTCAGGCTTCTCTTAGAACGTCTTTAGATAGAATGACACCCCGGTAGCAATGAGCACACCTAGCATCCAGATCTTGGTTTCTAAATACCCTCCTCCAATAAAAGGAATTAGCGCTCCTTAGAGAAACGGCTGTCCCTAGGGCTGGAACAGGGGAGATACAAGACGAGCCTGGAGCATTTTGTTTTGCTAGAGAGTAAGGAAGAGCTGAAAGAGTGGAAGGGGACATGTCAAAAGGACGTGGGAGTTAGCTCGAAGGGGCTCCCACTGGCAAACTGAGATAATTTGGACATAACAGATTGAACCTCAGAATAAACTAGGAGCACACGAACACATGATGATATAAATAATAAATGAGAATAAAGGAAAGTTCTACCAGACAGTAAAAGTCTTAAAATATATCCCTACAAAGTACCCATTAATTACTTATTAATCAGTGAACACAATTAGTGAGCTTTATAGTGGAGAAACTCGGCCAACATCACATTACTCAAGTGACGAATGTTAACATCGTCAATAACGAGACAAATCGTGTGTCCCTCATGTGATGCAGTGAGAAAAACACAGCATCCCTTCTGTGATGTTCCTTAAAAAATACATAAACCATGAAGAAATATCAGACTAACCCTAACCAAGCGATAATTGAATGGTTACTAGCCTGTACTCTTAAATGACGGGGTAATTAAAGACAGGAAAGTATGAGAAACCGCTAGGAGGAAACTGAAGAGCTATCATACCCAAACCCAACACAACCTGGGCTAGATCCTGGACCTCTAACACAAATTATGGGGACAGTATTCACAATTTGAATGAAGGCTGTGGATTAGGAGGTGGTACTAAATCAATATTAATTTCCTGATTTGATGGTGACACTGTGGCTACGTAGGAGAAGGTCTTTGCTTTCTTGGGAAATACACACTGACGTATTAAGGGGCAATAAGACATCATGTCTAAAACTTATTCTTTTTTTTTTCAGCTATTTTATTGAGGTCATAATGGTTTATAACACTGTGTAATTTCAGGTGTACATTATTGTTCATCAATTTCTGTGTAGACTGCATTGTGCTCACCACCAATAGTCTAATTTTTATCTGTCACCATACATTTGTGCCCCTTTATCCCTTTTGCCCACCCCCAACCCCTTTCCCCTCTGGTAACCACTAATCTTAAAACTTATTCTTAAATACGGGGCGGGGGGGGGGGGCGTGAGGAAGGAATATGGTGTGTGTGTGTGTGTGTGTGTGTAGAAAGACAATGGTAAGGCAAATGCGGTAAAATGTTAACAATCGGGGAATATGGGTGAAGAGTACAGAGGAGCTTTTTATGCTATTTTTCTAACTTTTCTGTACATTTGAAATGATCTCAAAATAAAGAGTTAAAACATGCTTTAAAATGCTGGTGCCTAGACACCACCCAAGATGGGTGTAGTCAGACCTTCTGGGGTAGGGCTCAGGCGCTGAGCACTTGAAAGGCTCCAGGTGAGAGTCACAGACTGAGCTGTGTGGTCAGAGCAGCCCCTTCTCCCTCAGCGGCTATCCTGGCTCCTCCACTGGCAATAGCAGCAGCAAGCACTTACTGTTGGCTGATAACGTGCCACGCCCTGGACTGGGGACCTTGGACACAGAAAGGAGTGAGACCCACGTGGTCCTTGGCACACGGCAGAAGCAACGTGTCCTGAAAACAGGCTGTCTGCCCAAATGTGCATGGGGTTGGAGCTGCGGAACCACGAGCCGTGAGCCCTTTTCTCACCCCCAAAGTAAGAGGGGCACGTGCCTCCTGACACAGGTTTTGTTCGAGAGGCACTAGGCTCTGGGCCCAGTCCCTCCCTCTTCAGGGGCCTGGGCAAGCCCAGGTGTTCTGAGGGGCTCCCCAGGGCCTCCCACTCTGCCCCCATGACTGCATTACCTGGTCTGTTCCTCCTTGTCTTTGTTCTTATTTGTCTCCATCTGTGAATTTTTAACTTTTTACCCATGCATTTTGATTTCATCATAATTTTATGTCACTTAACTTCTATGTTCTAATCTTTTATCTAATTGGGCAGATATAATTCTAAATATTTCTACTTTATTTGATTTTATTTTTAATATATCTTTTTTCAGATTAAAAATTCATGATTACTGTAAAAACTACAACTGTGCTGAAATATATAAGGTAGAAAGCAAACTTCCCCAAACCCGATCAGCAGGGATAATCATTGTGAATAACTGATGTACATTCATCTAGATTTGGGTGTGTATATACATATATATAAAGATATTTTATTGAGATTAATAGTAAGAGAAATGGTACTTGACTTTATATACCGTTTTAAAATTTTTCCTTTTTTCAGTTAATAATATATCTGGGGAAATGAAAACAGGATATCGAAAATATATCTGTATTCCCATGTTTATTGCAGCATTATTCACAATAGCCAAGATATTGAAACAACCTAAATGTCCAATAAGGGATGGATAGATAAATAAAATGGAATATTATTCAGCCATGAGAAAGAAGGAAATCTTGTCATTTGCAACAACATGGGCAGACCTTGAGGGCATTATGCTAAATGAAATAAGTCAAACAGGCAGAGACAAATACTGTATGATATCACTTATGTGTGGAATCTAGAAAAGATGAACTCATAGAAACAGAGAGTAGAATGGTGGTTACCAGGGGCTTGGGGTGTAGGAATTCAGGAAATGTTGGTCAAAGGGTACAAACTTCCAGTTATAAGATGACTAAGTTCTGGGGATCTAATGCCCAGCATAGTGATTATGGTCAACCATACTGTATTATATACTTCCAGGTTGCTAAGAGACTAGACTTTAAATATTCTCATCACAAAAAAGAAATGATAATTATGTGATATGATAGAGGTGTTAGCTAACACTATGGTGTAATCATATTGCAATATATAAATCTGTCAAATCAACAAACTGTATACCTCAGACTTATACAATGTTATATGTCAATTGTATCTCAATAAAAAAAATCCTGAAAATTTTCCCATGCATTCATTGAAATAGTATATATAATACAAGTATAAATATATACTAAGATATTTATTAGTATTAGTTTTTTTTTTTTTTTTTTGGTGAGGAATATTGTCCCAGAGCTAACATCTGTGCCCATCTTCCTCTATTTTGTATGTGGGATGCTGCCATGGCATGGCTTGATGAGTGGTGTGCAAGTCTGTGCCCGGGGCCTGAATCCGCAAACCCTGGGCTGCCGAAGCAGAGAGCAAGAACCTAACTACCACGCCACCAGGCCGGCCCCAGTACTAGTATTAATGCGACTTGTCTGTACTATTTTGAAGCTTGCTTTTTTTTTCCAGTTAAATATATGTCTTGAAAATTTTTCTGGCATTCATTCATTCAAAAAACACTAACATCTGCTATGTAGTAGTCATTGTTCTAGGTGCTAGAGAGGCAGCAGTGAAAAAGATGATGTCCTGAACCTCAGTGCACATGAGGAGAAGGAGAATAAAGAAAACAAACAAGTACATAAATAGGTAGTGAGTGCTACAAGGAAAATAAAACCCAGTAAGGGGGTATGGATAATAGGAGTTTGTTCTTGATGGTCACGAGAGAAATTTCCTCAAGAAGATGAATTGGAGTAGATAACTAAATAGTACATAAGTCAGACCACGTGGTGATCTGGAGAGGGCATTACAGGCCAAGGGAAGAGCTGGTGCTAAGTGCCAGGGATGTGAACACAGTTGGCTTGTTCAAGGAACCCAGAGAAGACCAGCGGGGTTGGAGTGGAGCTAGCAGGAAGGGAGAATGGTGGTCGGTAGGAGAGGTCATTAGGTGCCATGGTAGGAGGTTTGCAATTTATTCTAGGTGCAACAGAAAGCCCTGGAAGGTTTTAAGCAGGGATGTGATATGAACTTATCTAGGATTTTACAGGATCACTGTGGCTGTTAAGTAGCTAATGGACTGTAGGGAGCAGGAACAAAAGCAGGGTGACCAGATAGAAATCTATTTCTGAGAGAAGCTCTGACTCACCGAGGTTCCAGGAATATAGTGAGGTCAGATTCAGGTGATAAATTGAATGCGGAATTCATGGGTTGTGCTGATGGATTGAATGGGGGAGAAATGTGACAGCGAGGAGAGAGAAATCAAGAACGACTCTAGGCTTTCGGCAGGAGGCATCCTTAACATTTGGATAATTGTTGGCGACATCAGCTGAGATGGTGGGAGAGACTAGAGCTCAGGTTTTGCGAGGGAAAAGTGGAGAAAATGAAGAATTCTGATTTGGATATGTTAAGACCGAATGACCTACTATACATCAAAGTAGAGATTTTAAGTAGGTGGGTGAGTTCTCCCAGGGGAGATGAGAGGATGCTCAGTTTTGGAGATGTCAATTTAGAAGTCATCAATAAATGTTATTTAGAGCCTTGGTACTGGGTGAGTTCCTTTTGGAAGAGAACATGGGTACAGAAGAGGAGAGGGCCTAGAGCCCTGGGGCTTTCAACACTTACAAGTGGGAAAGAGCAGGAAAGTGGAAGAAGGAGAAATAACGGGAGTGTGTTTCATAAAGATCTACTCAGTCAAACACCTTTTTTTTTTTTTGTGAGGAAGATCAGCCCTGAGCTAACATCCTGCTAATCCTCCTCTTTTTGCTGAGGAAGACTGGCCCTGGGCTAACATCCATGCCCATCTTCCTCCACCTTATATGGGATGCCGCCACAGCATGGCTTGACAAGTGGCCCATCGGTGCGCGCCTGGAATCGGAACCCCGGCGGCCAGTAGCGGAGCGCGCGCACTTCACCGCTAAGCCACGGGGCGGCCCTCAGTCAAACACAGAGAAAGTGAGATGAGGACTGAGACTTGTCATAGGGTTTGGCAAGATGGAGGTCAATGGAGACCTTGACAAGGTAGTTGCAGAGAGTGACAGGGATAGACGCTTGAGTTGGATGTTAAAGAGAAAATCAAAGGTGAGGAAATAAAAACATCTGGAAGAGAAAACACTTTCAAGGAGTTTTCTCTAAAGTTAAGCAGACGATGGAGCAATTGGAAATGGGCTGTGGAGGGAGAGCATTGTTTGTTTTTTAAATGGCGATGATGACGTCATGTTTTATACTAATGGGAATGGTCCAGTTGAGAGAGAAAAAATGATGATTAATGAAGGGACGACAGCAGGAGCAAAGTCCTTGAAAATGTGAGAAGGGGGTGAGATCTTGGGCATCGGCGAAGATGTTAGGCTTAGCAAGGGGACTTAATTGGTGCTCAATAAATCTTTGTTGTAGGAATTTAGGTCACATTTAATTTTTTGTTTTTAAATGGAATGTTGCTTTGGATATCTTTGTACATTCATCTTTATACACTTATGTGACTCTGACTGAAGGGTAAATTCTAAGAAGTATATTTCTTGGTCAAAAGATATAAATAGTTTAAATTTTATTAGATATTGAAAAATTGCCTTCCAAAATATTTGATTTTTTAATTCTTAAAATTGAATTTGGAAATATTAGCTGTAACCATCCCAATCTGTTGTCTTTTTAGTCTCTTCTAGCCCCATTTCAGATATTATTGGTTTTACATAGTTTCTTTCCCCTCCTTTACATGGCTTCATTTCCCCTTTGTTTTTCCTGTAGTCCTTTTTGATGACTCATCTTTATGCTATCTGGCCAGAATCTGGGCCTGGAGGAGGGTGAACCATGGAGGGTTTACATTGTAAACAAGACACTTTCTTCTCCCAGCTGCTCAGGCACCTGCTCCCTTGGCCTCCTGTGAAAACAAATTCCCCAGTGCAGTTAACAAGTCTCTCTCAAAAGAATTTCCTCTGAAGAGACTTTGCAAACTCAAGGGTTAAGTCTCTCCAGGGCGGTAAATTCCACAGTAAGAATAACATATTTGATTTGCTTAAGAAGTATTAGTTATTCACATGTTACACTATTTGGTATTTATATTAAAAATTGCTTGTCATAAAACCCATGGACTCCAGTTGGATTTTGGGCAAGCTGCCAATATTAAGCCACAAAACAGAATGTGCTGATGGCATGGGGGAGGGACTGTTCAGGTTATGGTCTGGATTTTGACCCTGGTCGGGAGCAGGTGATGGTGAATTGTCTCAGAGACTCTGAAAGGAGGTGGTACAGGAGAAGTTCAGCAGCCAAGTTATTGGCCTCCCTTCTAAATCAACTGTTTCTGTCCGATTACCATAATGATTCCCCTCCTTTACTTGCAGAATCACAGGAGGATTCTCTTAAATGATAGGTGCTTCCAGCTCTCTTTTCTCATCTTGTGGACCAAAGAGAAGCTGGCTGGAGTGAGGGTTATCCCTCAAAGCTATTTAATGGAGCCATTGTTCTTATGGTGGGTGGTTCTTTTCATGTGATAGATTCTGTATCTGGCCATTTAGAATGGTCTAGGGGGGCAAGTATTAGGAGGAGAGACCCACTCTCACGTTCTAATCATTGGCCATGGTTCCACTCTGGAAAGTTCTTGAGATATAGGAACATGGCTGATGCTGGGCTGTTAAATTTTTTTGCCCATCCTTGAAAGAAATATGGTGATCTCCAGGGTAAGTAGAGAGCATGAAGAGAGGTTTAAACAAATTTTAGGATCTAGGCCTCCCTGAATGTCCCTGATTTTTTATAGTTGTCTCCCTGTAGATAATTTACTGGGTTCAATAAACAGAGTTTCCTTTTTTTTTTTTTTTGTGAGGAAGCTCTGCCCTGAGCTAACATCCATGCTAATCCTCCTCTTTTTGCTGAGGAAGACCGGCTCTGAGCTAACATCTATTGCCAATCCTCCTCCTTTTTTTCCCCCAAAGCCCCAGTAGATAGTTGTATGTCGTAGCTGCAAATCCTTCTAGTTGCTGTATGTGGGACGCGGCCTCAGCATGGCCGGAGAAGCAGTGCGTTGGTGCACGCCTGGGATCCGAACCCAGGCCGCCAGTAGTGGAGCGCGCACGCTTAACTGCTAAGCCACGGGGCCGGCCCCTCTACTAAAGCTTTTCTGAACTCTGTTCTGTCTTTACAGCCATACCTTGACACCAGGATTCACAAAAGCCATTCTTCGGAATGGCCTGGAGTGTGGTATTCTCTCTTCTTCTGGTTATCTTCTATTCCTTCCCAGGCTCTCAGTCTGAGCCTTGTCTCCTCAGCCAGTCTTTCACAATTCCCAGATTTAGCTTAGCGTCCTTGTTATGTTTTTATAAGTATCTATAATTCTCCTATCATAATCTCCATCATACATTGTTAATTCTCTTTAAAGGCATGTCTCTCCTGGCTGACCCATGCAGTCTTGTTCCTTTCACGTATTTTCTGGTACATAGAAGACAAAAAGCATGTTTCAAGTTAAAAACGAATTACAAAACAATCTTGAAAAAGAAGAACAAAGTTGGAAGACCCACACTTCCCAATTTCAAAACTTACTACAAAGTAATGGTAATCAAAAACTTACTACAGTGTGGTACTGGCATAGGAATAGACAGATAGTTCAAAGGATTACAATTGAGAGTCCAGAAATAAACCTCTCTGTGGTTAATTGAATTGAATGAATCTGTGGTTGACTGATTTTTTGACAAGGGTGCTAAGACTATTCAATGGGCAAAGGATAGTCTTTTCAACAAATGGAGTTGAAACAAGAAGACATCCACATGCAAAAGAATGAAGTTAAACTTCTACCTCACCCCATATACAAAAATTAACTAAAAATAATTCAAAGATGTAAATATAAGAGCTAAAATTGTTACACTCTTAAAAGAAAACATAAGGGTAAATCTTTATGACCTTGGATTTGGCAATGGTTTCTTAGATATGACACCAAAAGCACAAGCAACAAAAGAAAAATAGATAACTAGGACTTCTTCAAAATTAAAAACTTTTGTGCTTCAAAGGACACTATTGAGAAAGTGAAAAGACAACCCACAAAATGGGAGAAGATTTTTGCAAATTATATATTTGATAAGGGATTTGTATCTAGAATATATTTTTTTTAAAAAACTTTTTACAAACTCAGTCACACAAGGACAACCCAATTGGAAAATTGGCAAAGTATCTGAATAGACATTTCTCTAAAGAAGATATTAACATGGTTAATGAGCACATGAAAAGATGCTCAATGTCGTTAGGCATCAGGGAAATGCAAATCAAAATCGCAGTCCAATACCATTCCATACCCACTAGGATGGCTGTAATCAAAAAGACACATAATAACAAGTGTTGGAGAGGATGTGGAGAAATCAACACCCTCCTACACTGCTGGTGGGAGTGTAAAGCGGTGGCAACACATTGGAAAACAGTCTGGCCGTTCCTCAGAAAGTTTAACATAGAGTTATCATATGATTCAGCAATTCCACTCCTAGGGAAAAGAAAACATACATCCACACAAAAACTTGTACATAAATGATCGCAGCAGCGTTATTCATAATAGCCAAAAAGTGAAACAACCGAAATATCTGCTAACTGATAAATGGATAAACAAAATGTGGTTTATCCATATAATGGAATATTATTTGGCCATAAAAAGAAATGAAGTGCTGATACATACTACAATTTGAATGAGGCTTGAGAACATTATGCTAAGTGCTAAGTAAAAGAAGCCAGTCACAAAGGCCACATATTATAAGCAAATTTGTGGAGACAGAAAGTAGATGAGTATTTGCCTAGTGCTGGGAGAAATGGGAGGGTTGGGGGGTGATAGCTAAAGGGCAAAGGGCTTCTTTTGGGGATGGTGAAAATATTCTAAAATTGATTGCAGGAACATAAAAGACTCCAAACCAATCCTGAGAAAAAAAGAACCAAGCTGGAGGTACCACACTCCCTGATTTCAAAGTTTACTACAAACCTATGGTAATAAAATTGATTGCAATGATGGTTGCACAACTTTATGAATATGGTAAAAACCAATTGAATTGTTCACTTCAAATGGGTGAATTGAATGGTAGGTGAATTATATCTCAGTAAAGCTGATACAAAAGTGAATTATAAGTAGGGAAATGAAAATAATAATAGAAAGAAGGTGGAAAGGAGACGGGAGAGGGAAAAAGAGAAAAAAATGAGGAAAAGGAAGAAAAATGCAAGAAATGAAAAGTCAAGAGTGGAAGAGAAAAAACACCAAGAGGCACAGCTGGAAAAAAGATCACAGAGAAGTAGTTGGAAGTAAATATTTGAACACAAGGGAGAGAAATCAATTTAGCTTTAAAGGCCTGTTTGGAAGTAAAGTGACCTTATCCCACCCTGCTATTCAATTGACCACTTATCGCCACTCTCCTTTTTCACTTATTGGCAGTTAATCACCACTCCTCACTGGTCGGTTGCCTAACTCTGAATGAGGAGTAGTCCATAGAAGCCCACAGTGGAAAATTTTTTTCTGGACCTCAGCTTCTATAGCCAGAGCAATATCTCTTCATAGGATATTTGCAAAGGGCTGGAGACACCTTCATGGGCTGTGTCCAGGCACCCTTCCAAGATCTGCTTGCTTAAGGAATCCTCATTTAGCTGGCAACACCTCAGCTAGGCTCTTGGCCTCTTCTTCCCCTACTCAAGACATCACCAAGAACAGATTTTTTCTCCAAGCAGAAAGATTGAAGAGAATAGAGCTCTGCTCTGACAGGACCCTTTGGGGGAACCATTCTTTCTCCCCCACTATTCCTAACTCAGCCCATGTAATGGATGCTGTGACGTACCGCCCAGATACTACAACTCCAGGTCCTCCAGGACCAGTTCAACTGACTCCATCTCTTACCAACAGAGTGATTAAGAATTGCCTTTCAGAAAATCTGCAAAGTCATGTAGCCAGGGCATGCTCAAAAGAAGAAATCATGACCTCAAATGACTGTGGAACCAAAGACTCTCCTTCCCATGGAACCCGAGGCTGGGGACGTGACGAGAACTTGAAAGACTAACTTTTATCAGAAGCGAGGAGTCCCTTATTCAGGAAGATCTGGTGTTAAAATTCCTTCCCCATCTCGTCAAAAATGTTTAGAACCCTATCATAAAAGTTTAGAACCTCATCATAAATGTTTAGAACCCTGTCATAAATATTTAAAACCTTACCATAAATGCTGGAAGCACACCAAGCAAAACCTGTCTCACCAGTGTTTCTGCGTTCCAGCCTGTTCTCCCTAACCTCTTAAATTTTTCCCCAAATCCTGATTCAGGGAGACAGATCTGAGGGTACATGCCCCCTGTTCTCCCTGCTAGTCGAGTTCACAGAATAAAGCTGATCTCTTTTTCCAAAGGCTGATGCCGTAAATCATTGGCTTGTCTATGCACATCAGGCAAGTGAACCACAATTTTGTGAGGTAACAATACCCCTTCTGGATTGAATGACTTAATTCTCAATTGTTGGGAGTTACACTGACTGATTTTGAGCTGTCAGCCTCCCTCTAGGAATTGTTCTTGCTGAAGAGCGCCCCCTTACCCATGCCCTATCCAGTGGTAGTCTTCATCCAATGACTGGTTAATATGGGTATATAAAGATCTGACCCCCTCAGCCCAACTCCAGACAACCCAAAGGGCTATCCCAGCTTCAGGACACCATGTATTGTTGACTGAGGCCTCTGAGGTGACTGCATCACAGCCCAACTCCTCCCTCAGTCCAAGTCAGCTTCCTTCACTGCCCTCCCAGGTGTGGATCCCAAGTCCATGCTCTAATAAACATCTGCATGCTAATTTTCGTCTCAATGTCTGCTTCCCAGGAAACCAATCTGCAACAGGTGGTAACAGAATTGGGCTGATCTGAGGGAACAGACTACATTTGGTATGATTTCATTTATATGAAATGTCCAGAATAGGCAAATCTATAGAGACATGAAGTAGATTAGTGGTTGCCTAGGGCTAGAGGGAATGGCAAAATTAGGGGTCATGGCTAAGAGGTGCAGGGTTTCTTTTGGGGGTTAATGAAAATGCTCTAAAATTGATTGTGGTTATGAATGAACAACTCTGTGAATATACGAACAGCCACTGAATTGCACACTGTAAATGGGCGAATTGTATGGTATGTAAATTATATATCAAAAAAAGCTGTTAAGAAAAAAGAAATTGAAATGAATAAATTTACAGATAAACCCAAACTGAGAGAGTTCATTGCCAGCAGACCTGCATTACAAGAAATGCTCAAAGAACTTCTTTAGGCCAGAGGGGGTTGACATCATAGATAAACTCCATCTGCAGGAAGGGAAGAATGAAGAGTATGGGAAAGGGCAAATGTGTTCCCCTAGTCACTCTTTCCTGCTCATTTACCCCTTATCATACACACACACACACACACACACACACACACAAACACACACACACACACACAAACATATAGTCTTCTTTTAATTTCTTTGGAAGACATGAGTGGATATTCTATAGCATTTTTGTAATTTACCAATTGGTGAACATTTTGATTATTTAAAGTTTGGGGCTATTATGAACAAATCTACTAACATCCATATACAAGTCTTTGTAGAGACAGTTTTTTTTTTCATTTTTCCTGGATAAATACATAAGAGTAAGATTGCTGGGTTGTATGATAAGTGTACGTTTAACTTTATTAGAAGCCGCCAAAGTGTTTTCCAAAGTGTCTGTACCACTTGTTTTTGTTTTATTTTTAATATTTATTTATTTATTTATTTTTGTGAGGAAGATCAGCCCTGAGCTAACATCCATACCAATCCTCCTCTGTTTGCTGAGGAAGACTGGCCCTGCGCTAACATCTGTGCCTTTCTTCCTCCACGTTATATGGGATGCTGCCACAGCATGGCCTGACAAGCGGTGCCTCAGTGCGCGCCCGGGATCCAAACATGGGCCGCCAGCTGCGGAATGCATGCACTTAACCGCACGCCATGGGGCCGGCCCCCTTGCACCATTTGTATGAGACTTCCAGTTGCTCCACATCCTCAACCAAACTTGGTATCCTCAATCTTTTAGCTACACTAGTGGATGTGTAGTGGTATTTCATTGTGGTTTTAATTTGCATTTCCCAGGTGACTAACTAAGCTAAACACCTTTTCATATGCTTATTTACTTTTGTGTTATCCATATATTGTCTTTGGTGGAGTGTCTCCTTAAATCTTCTGCCTACTTGTTATCAAGGTTGTTTTGTTTGCTTGTTTTTATTGAGCTGTAAGAGTTCTTCATATTCTGCACTCAAATTCTTTATTTTATATATGTTTTGCAAAGATTGTTTCCCAACTGTGGCTTGCCTTTTTATTTTTCAACAGTGACTTTTGAAGAGCAAAAGTTTTGATGAAATCCAAATTATCAATTTTTTCTTTTCATGTTATGCTTTATTTACCTAAGAAATTCTTGTCTTACCTGCTGTTGCTGAGATTTTCTCCTATATTTTTTTCTAGAAGTTTTAGAATTTTTGCTCTTACATTGAGGTCTATGACCCATTTCAGGTTAGTTTTTAGTATATGGTGTGAAGTAAAGATTGAGGTTCATCTTTTTCTCGTATGGATATCCAATTATCCCAGCACCATTTATTGAAAAGTCTATCATTTTCCCCAATGAATTACCTTGGCACCTCTGTCAACATTAATTGATTATATATGTGTGAGTCTATTTCTGAACTTTCTATTCATTTCTGCTACGTGTCTGCATCCTTATGCCCATGGTACCCCACTACCTTAATTACTGTAGCTTTAGAGGAGAGGTTCTCAACAGCGGCACTATTGACATTTTGGGATGATCAACTCTTTGTTGTGAGGGGCTATCCTGTGCACTGTAAGATGTTTAGCAGCATCCCTGGCTTGTACCCACTAGACGGCAGTAGCACCCCCTCCTCCTAGTCATGAAAATAAACAAATGTCTTTGGATATTGCCACTGTACCATGGGGGCAATATCATCTTGGATTGAGAACCACTGCTTTAAAGAAAGTCTTGAAAGCGGATTGTGTAAGTCCTCTAACTTTGCTCTTTTCTTTTCTTGGTTAAAACTGTTTTGGCTATCCTGGAATGTTTGCATTTTCATATCAATTTTAGAATTAACTTGTTAATTTCTACAAAAGTGCCTCCTAAATTTTGAATATGATTGCATTGAATCTATAGATCATTTTGGGGATAATTGGCATCTCAAAAAGATTGGATTTTCCTATTCATAAACATGGTATACCTCTCCATTATTTAGGTCTTCTTTAATTTCTCTCAAAAGTATGTTGTAATATTGACTGTAGGTTTTATACATAATTTCAGGGGATTTACATCTTGAGTGAGCTTTGATAGTTTGTATCTTTCAGGGAATTCATCCATTTACTATACAGTGTTTAATTTGTTGGCATAAAGCTGTTCACAATACTCCAAATCTTGTAGTATTTTTGTTGATGTCATCAATAAAAGATGTTGACATCTTTTTTTTTTATATCATTCTTTTGTTCCTGATATTGGTAATTTGTACCTTTCTTTTTTTTTTTTCTCTTGATCAGTCTGATAGAGGCCTATTAACTTTATTGATCTTTGTAGAGAACTAGTTTTTGGTTTTGTGCTCTCCTTGATTCTCTGTTTTCTCTTCATTGATTTCAATTTTTATCTCTCTTTCGTTCTTCTACCTGCTTTGGTTAATTTGCTTCCCCCTCCTCCCCTCTCCTCCCTCCCCCACCCCCGCCCTCCCCGGTTCTTAGGGTAGAAGCTTAGACCATTAATTTTAGAATTTCTTCTTTTCTAACATAAGCATTTAATGCCATTAATTTACCTCTAATCGCTGTATTTGCTTTATTCCACAAATTTTGATATAGTGTGTTTTCATTTTCTCTCAGTTTAAAATATTTCTCAGTTTCCCTTGTGTTTTCTTCTTGGGTTACATGAAAAGATGTTGCTTATTTTCCAAGTATTTGGGGGGATTTTCCAGATAATTTTTTTTTATTACAATTTCATTGTGATCTGAAAACATACTCAGTATGATTTCAATTCTTTTAAATTTATTGAGATTTATTTTATAGCCAAGAATATGTTCCATCTTGGGGGCCGGCCCCATGGCTTAGCGGTTAAGTGCACGCGCTCCACTGCTGGCAGCCCGGGTTCGGATCCCGGGTGCGCACTGATGCACCGCTTCTCCCGCCATGCTGAGGCCGCATCCCACATACAGCAACTAGAAGGCTGTGCAACTATGACATACAACTATCTACTGGGGCTTTGGGGTAAAAAATAAATAAAATAAAATAAATTAAAAAAAAAAAAAGAATATGTTCCATCTCGATGAATGTTTTATGTACATGTGAAAAGAATATGTATTCTGCTATTGTTGGGTGGAATGTTCTATAAATGTAAATTGGACCAATCTGCTAGAGTCTTTGAAGTTTTCTATATTCTTTCTGATTTTTTGTCCACTTTCTACTAATTACTGAGAGTTGAGTGTCGAAATAGCTAACTGGATTTTTCTGTTTTTCCTATGAGTTTTAACAGTTTTGCTTCATGTTTTTCAAAGTTCTGTTATTAGGTGCATACACATTTAAATTTTTTATGTCTTCTTGAGGAATTGACTTTTTTATCATTATGAAATCTTCCTTTTGTTCCTGGTAATATCCTTGTTCGAAAGCTTGTTTTGCCTGATAGTAAACATTTTTACTTTTCAAAAACTTTTTCCAGCGTTCTTTATCCTTTTGTGTACATCCACATTTCTATCTAGTGTCATTTTCCTTTTTGCCTGAAGAATTTTTTTTGTGTGTGTGAGGAAGATCAGCCCTGAGCTAACATCCATGCTAATCCTCCTCTTTTTGCTGAGGAAGACTGGCTCTGAGCTAACATCTATTGCCAATCCTCCTCCTTTTTTCCCCCAAAGCCCCAGTAGACAGTTGTATGTCGTAGTTGCACATCCTTCTAGTTGCTGTATGTGGAACGTGGCCTCAGCGTGGCCGGAGAAGCAGTGCGTCGGTGCACGCCCAGGATCCGAACCCGGGCCGCCAGTAGCGGAGCGCCCACACTTAACTGCTAAGCCACTGGGCCGGCCCTGAAGAATTCTTTTTAACATTTGTTTTGTAGAGTTAGTCTGATGTCAATGAATTATCCCAGATTATTTTAAATCTAAAAGGTCTTTGTTTCACTTTCATTTTTAAACACATTTTCACTGGATAAAGAAGGATAGGTGGACAGTTTTGTCTTTCAGCCCTTTAAAGAAATTGTTCCATTGTCTCAAGGCTTCCACAGTTTCTGTCCAGAAGTCTTCTGTAATTCTTACCTTTGTTCTTCTGTATATAATCATTCTCCACCCTCCCCTCAGCTCCAGTTGCTTTTAGGATCTTCTCTTTATCAGTGGTTTTCAGAAATTTGATCAAGATGTGCATCAGCACCATTTTCTTGATATTTCTTTTGCTTTGTGTTTGTTGAGCTTTTTGAATCTATGGGCTTATACTTTCATTAAATTTAGAAATTTTCATCCATTATATCTTCAAATAATATTTACTGTTCATCTTTCCCCTTATCTTTCTGGAACCCCAATTACATGTATGTTAGTCAGCTTCATATTGTCCCACAGATCTCTGAGGGTCTGTGTTTTGTTTGTTTGTTTTGTTTCAGTTTCTTTTGAGTGTTTCATTGTGGATGGTTTCTGTTGTTGTCTTTAGTAGCACCAATTTTTTTCTTCTGCAGTGTCTAATACCCTCATATTTCATCCAGTATATTGTTCATATTATACCTTATATTTTTCACGTGTAGAAATTCCATTTTTAAAATATCTCTCATTTCTTTTATCATTTTGTTAATGCTTTCCTTTACATTCTTGAACATATCATATAATAATTGCTGTTTTAAAGTCCTTATCTGATAATTCTATCTTCTCTGTCATTTCTGGTCTCTTTCCATTGATTTATCTACTATTTATGTGTCATATTTCCTGTTTCACGAATGATAATTTTGGATTGGTTCCCAGACATTCTGAATTTGTCTTTTTGTATGCTAGATTTTGTTATAATACTTGAAGGAGTTTTGAACTTTGCTTTGTCATGCAGTTAAGTTGCTAAGGGATCAGCTGGCATGAGAAGGACTTCTGGGTATTGTTCTCTATTTTTGGGTATTGTCCTTTTCTTTTTAAAACCCGGTCGCTGGCTACATGGGTGTGTTTATTTTGTAAGACTTATTGAACTCACGTATGATTTGTGCATTTTTCTGTATATATGGTACACTAACCTATGTTCCATTTTAATAAGTTTACTTTAAAAAAAAAATGTAATGGGAAGAGAGAATCTGCCTGTCACTTTGTCCTCCACTTGACCCTCCCCAGATGACGATGGGGGGACTTTATTTGTGAATTGTGGAGAAGACCTGACCTAGCATGGCTCAGTTTTTAATTTTTCCAGAAGGCTGTAGAATGGATGTGACTTGGTCCACTCGTCTTCCATTTCCATCTGGTAAACATAGTAGGCTTCAGGCTTAGCTTGTCTTCTAGAAGGTCCCTTCCTCTCTCTCCACTACTGGGGCTCAAAGTATATCAATGCACTCAAAGGAGTGATTCTGAGTAACTGAGTTTTCAGAATCGCCCCCAGGTAAGTCACCCCATGATCTAGACGTGGAACAGCCTGGATTGTGACCAAAGATTCAAGCTATTGTCCTCAATTCGGTTTTACCAGTCATAGAACAGACAATTTTATCTCTATCTGCCGGTGTTTGATGTCTCTCTCTTTATCGGTGAAGTGAAGAGAAGAGTATTTTATAGAGCACCCTGCAAACCCCAACAAGACCTAAAATGCAAATCAGACATTTCAGTAAGAAATGAGACTTGACATCTTTGACCCCTCCACATGACTAAAATTTAAATTTCATTTTAAAACATGAAAATAATGATGTGTCTGTTTCTGAACCACTGGAGCTGAAGTTTTACACATGGATGAGTTTCATTGATTTCACATGCTTAATTGCTCATTAAGCTGGTTACCTTGGCAACTGCTACATCAAGTAATAGTTTTTACAACTTTGTCATACAGGGAGCCTTGTTAAAGTAACTCAGTAGCATTAAGTAAAAAGTGATATCCTTACAAGCTACTATCATTTTTATATGTCAAATAAAAATTGCCTATCAAGAATGAAATGTTCAAAACTGTAGACTTGAAATGCACAACATATAATTAGCCTTTATTACAGCTGAGTGGTCTTCTCTTATGAAGTGTGGTACAATATCCAGATTTTTGATTTGATCTTTTCCGAACAACAGAAAAAAGGATACTGGTGACATAAAAGTGCAATTTAAACTTCTATATGTATGCTCTCAACACAACAACTCCATTTAAATAAACATTTATTCTACCAATCACACTACTAGGATTTTGAGCTGTAAAACATGCCCAACATCTTGAGAAGTTTGCAATCAGGTAGGAACCATTCACTCATTCATTCATTCATTCAACAAATGTTACAAAGCAGCTATATTGTACCAGGTAATTTTCTAAAAGTTGGGGGTGGGGAGGGGTGCACAGCGAACAAAACAAACAAAAATCCCCGTCCTTATGGGAATTTACATTCTAACGGAAAAAAGAGAAACAATTAGCAAATAAAAAAAATATATTCATCAGGTGGTAAAAAGTGCTACTGAGACAAATGAAGCAGAGAAGGGGAATAAGGTGTGTGTGTGTGTGGGTGGCTGGGTTTGTGTGTTGGTGGGGCACAGTCATAATTCTTTTTCTTGGATCATAGAAAACCTTCATATATTTAAAACTGATGAGCTGCACTCTATTTAGATGATCCTCATTTGGTTGGCAGCATTTAAAGCATCATGGTAGGTCTAGTCTAAGGTATGCCTTCTTCCCTCCTTGGAGTGTTGACTGTGGCCACATCAGGGTAGCAGAGCTTCTTCACAGCCTGATGGATCTGCCCTTGACAACCACAGTGAGCACCGTGTGTTCTTGCTCTCCATTTCTCCAGGACCCACTCAGAAATCAGGGGGAACCTGATGGTGGCACAGTGGTCAAGCTTATTCCTCCTGGGATCACTCTTCTGAAGGCAGATGACCTGCCTTTGGAGTTGCAGTGTCCTGGGCCACTGGAAGGTGGGAGATGGTTGGATCTTTTTCTTCTTTTAGCTGTCAACTTCTTTCTGTGTGGCCTTCTTGGCTTATGAAGACTTCTCTTTTGCTTTGGTTTTGGGAAAGGCTTCTTCTTCCTTTTCTGAATTGTTTTCTTAGAAAGGGACAGTTGTAATTTCAAGTACAGTAGTCAAGGAAGGCCTCTGGAGAATATACTGTGTAAACAAAGACTTGAAGGAAGTGAGAGAGCTAGGCATGCAGACATGTGGGGCAAGTGCAAAGGCCCAGGGGTAGGAGTGTGCCTGGTGTGTTAAAAGTAAGCAAGGCAGACATAAGAACACATTTGTGGTAAAGAAAGTACTCCCAAGAAAGGAATGCTCAGACTTTATTTTGTATGACTAACCCATAAAAAGTACTTTTACTTTAAGGATCTCAACTACATTTATAAACAGTGACTGCTTCACCAATATGATAGTAAGGTAGACATAATAAACATGCTCATTTTATGCATTTCGGGGAAGAAGATAAAGAAGAGGAAAAATTGGGCAATATGAATAAAAGCATGAGCATGGAAGCTATTTTACCTGAGTTAAAAATCCCAACTTTGTACTGTGCAAGTTACTTAACTTCTCTTTCCTCAGTTTCCCACTTTAAAATGGTGGTAATAATAGTGCCTCTGTCACAGGATGGTTATGGGGATTAAGTAAGATAATACATAGTAGAGGAGCTCCTCGGAAACGTTCACGTGCATCCAGATCTTTCTAAAATGCAGATTCTGTGTCAGCAGGTCTGGGTGGTCCCTGAGATGCTGCATTTCTAACAAACTCCCAGCGACGCTGATGCTGCTCGTCCACAGACCACACTTACATCAAGGCTGTAAAGCACGTAAAACAGTGCCTGGCACACAGCACGCACTGAACAAATAGAGCTATTATTACGCTTTCACATAGTTGAGTTGGGAGGCAAACTAGAATAAAAAGCCAACAATTTTCCCTCCTTCTCTATCAATGTTTCCTAACAATACTGCATCCTTGAATAGAATTCTACTGCATTCTGAGTTCAAGTGATGAACGTGCATACGGATAATATGGTTCTCATTTTTAAAATCCATCAATAGCAGCACTCGGCACTCTCTTTGGATTTATGGTTTTAGGCTGTATCAAAGTCCTCGATACTTCGTGCGTAGTAGGCATTCAATAAATACTTAGAGGATGAAAGAAAATGTCCAGACTGTCTAAATAAATCACCCCTCTAGGAATTAACAGCGCTGCTGGAGTTGGGTTTTATTTTAATTCAGTGGCATGTGTGCCCAATCGTTATTTCCAGAACGTGTTCTAAAATCCAAAGTATGTTCTTCGGGTCTGATCGCGTTCGATTCTCACGCGATGCAGTCTAAACCCAACGACTTCCTTCTTCCTGTGCTCTTCAGCCCGGACTGTACATGCTAACAGCGCCCTCTGCTGTTCGGGAACAAGGCTGAGCTCCCAAATCCAATCCGCGGAGTTGAAGCACGGGACAGACGCGCCACGCGAAGGCGGTTTGCAGCTGCCTTGAAAGCAGAACAGTCTGGTAGCCGCCCAGCCCGGAGGACACCCGGGGAGGAGACAAGAGCTGGTGGCTCTTTGGTGCCAGACCCTCTATCCTTCCCTCACGAGCACTCACTCACTCTGTTAAGCTCCTTTTTCCCACACTAACCCGACCTTGACTCTTCATCTTCCTCCTCCTTAAGGTTAGGGGCATTGTCAGCTCTTTCCGCCTGCCCCTTATTCCGCCTGCCTTCTTTGGAGAAATCTGGGACAGCACACAAGTCCTCAGGTCAGAGCCCCCTGCCCCGTAAGCGCCAGCAGCTCTTCCTGCACTGTGACTGGATCCTCTCGTTTGTAGCATCACCTTCTTTTTCTCAATGCTTTTTACTATATTCACAGAGTTGTGCAGCCATCACCATAATCTAATTTGAGAACATTTTCATCATCTCGAAAAGAAATTCCTTACCCCTTAGCATTCACTCCCCATTTCCCCCACCCTCCTCAGCCCTAGGCAACCGTTAATTTACTTCTGTCTGCAAATCTGATTATTCTAGACATTTTACAGACATGAAATCATACAATATGTGGTCTCTTATGAATGACTCGTCTCACTAACATGTTCTCAAGTTGTAGCACACATCGGTACTTCATTCCTTTTTATTGCTGAATACTATTCCATATTTTATATGGAGTATACCATATTTTACTTATCCATTTGCCAATTTGTAGATTTTTGGCTTGTTTCCACTTTTGGGCTACTACAAATAATGCTGCTATGAATATTCGTATACAAGTTTTTGTGTGGACGTATGTTTTCATTTAGCTTGGGTAGATATCCAACAATGGAATTACTGGGTCAGATAGTAACTTTACACTTAACATTTTGAGGGACTGCCGGACTGCCCACATCCCTTTAACCTTTAAGTGGACTGTCATAACCGACCCCCACCTGAGAATAAAGACAGATTAATAAGGGGGAAAATATTGTTATCCTGGTGACTGTTAACTAGAATGTACTAGAATTATGATCAGGAGGTTTCTAACATACAAACGCATCACCCTTCATTCTTCACGAGAAAAATCCCTGATCTTTTCTTTCTTTACAGTTCTAAACACGACCACCAGCATAAATGTTTTCACATTTCTTTGAATCATTTTTTTCTGATCCCCTCCTCAGGGTTACTCCCACTTGAAATTTTATGATTTCCAAGCCTTCCTAGAAGCAAGCAGAATTGTCATCCCTATTAGATGATTTGTAAAATTTAGTTTTTTTTTAATTTTTTTGTGAGGAAGATAAGCCCTGAGCTAACATCCATGCCAATCCTCCTCTTTTTGCTGAGGAAGACTGGCCCTGAGCTAACATCTATTGCCAATCCTCCTCCGTTTTTTTCCCTTTTTCTCCCCAAAGCCCCAGTAGATAGTTGTACGTCATAGTTGCACATCCCTCTAGTTGCTGTATGTGGGACGTGGCCTCAGCATGGCTGGACAAGCAGTGCGTCGGTGCGCGCCCGGGATCCGAACCCCGGGCCGCCAGCAGCAGAGCCCGTGCATTTGACCGCTAAGCCATGGGGCCGGCCCCAAAATTTAGTTTTTTAAAGCCATAATATTCAATTAGTCAAATAATCAAGTATTTCTTGAGCATTTCCTCCCCATGCAGCAAAGTGGGGACAACAGAAGAGAGGTGACCGAGTTCCTGTCTTGGAGGAATTTATAATCCATTTGGGGAGGAAAATAAAATTACAATTCAAAATATCACACAAAGGCCCAAATATCTTCAGCAACCCATTGTCTATAGGGCAGTGATAGCCAAACATTTCCAAGTCATAGCAAGTATAGGCTCTGATAACATTTGTATGGACATTGGGATAAATGAATATGGACACAGGGTTGTCCAGGCAACCCAACCTCCTGGAAGTGGGTCATTACCTCCACCCACTTATAACCCATTGGTACACACCAGTGGACAGTATACTTGTGGGAAACTCTGGCCCACAGGATAAATTCCAAATTTTTTTGCTTGGCGTTCAAGGCCCTCAGCAAACTGGCCTTAATCTGCCTTTCCAACAATTTCTCCTGTAAGCCCTTAATGTCTGACAACCTGGCTAGCTTACCATCTTCAGAACACTCTGGTACACTTCCTGGAAAGTGGACCTTCTCCAAAATGAGCCCTCAGTAAATATTTATTGATTGGTTGTTTGATTCTCACCCCCCCATAGTTCATGCCAACCACTCAAAGCTTCCGTGTCTCTTCAAGTCCCCACCAATTCCCCCGTCCTCTGAGAGATCTTCCCTGGCCCCTCCAGCCCATAGAGGTTGCTTCTCTCTCTGCATGCCCATGTCTCTTAGTATTTGATCTACATGTTTGACTTGTAGACTGGTGACAGACCATGGTTTCACAGTTTTTAAACTGTCAAGCACATAATTGCGGTCTGACCAGCTGGAGCCCAGACCAGCTCCTTCAGGGCAGATATGGTGCCCCCATCCGGGTGTGCACAGCACCCTCAGGACCCCCGGGGGGAAAAGCATGGATGAAGTCAAGCTGGTCGAGAAGGTGCTTATTGCAATGCTCCCACACTGTCATACAATCTGCCATCCATCCACTACCTATAGCGTCAGTACTTAGATATTTCTGTGCTTTCTCAGAATCTTTAAGCAAAAACAAAGACATGATCTTGAGGGAACAGTATACATGGAGACTACTCCGGACTGAACCAGGATATAAGGTGCCAATATTAACCCACTGAAGGCGGAGGGCAGAGTACAAATGAACAGGTCCCTCCACCTGCTCTGTGGTAGCCTGAGACTAGAGGAAGAGGAGGAGCAGAGGAGGAGGCAGAAGGGGAGGAGGAGGCAAACGTGGTCCACGGTGCTAATGATCATATAAGGGCAGCCCTGAATTGGCACTGCCTCGTTCCCCCTCATCAGAGCTCGCTTAATGGGCAGGACGCTCAACTATCACCGCAAATATAATGAGAAAATGGAAACCTTAAGTCAGAACTGCTTCGGGAGAGAGGACTGGAGGTGTCGGAAGGAATGCTGTGATAAGCTGTCTGGGGGTGGGAGTGGGGGTGGTGGTGGAGGAGGTGAGACCCTCATGGGGCAGGCTGAAACATGTCCCGGGATTGCAAGGCTTGGTGTCCTGGGAGGAGAATGGAAGTTTGCCCGCAGAGGAGAGTCTGGCCACCGCCCCCAGGGAGGCTCCTTCTCCGTCGTTCCTGAACACGGAGCATCAAACCTATGCGAGTCCGCGTGGGTGCCGAATGATTAACCTGCCCTGTGCCCAGGGCTCCATTCGGCCTAACCGGGCCCTCCGCCGGGTCGTTGTTCTCGGCATCGGGGATCCGGCTTCCAGCGCTCGGCCCGCCGGGGGTTAATGGCCTGGACGTCCTCCTGGGTCCCCAGCACGCGGCGCCCCCCGCGGCGCCCCCTCCGGCGCTCGGCGGCACGGCCACAGACGCCCCCCTCGGCGCTCCGCCCGCGCGCCCCGGCCCTGCGCCCGCCGCGCCGTGGACCCCGCTCTGGCCCGGGGTCTGCCCCGGGGTCGGGCAACGCGGAGATGCCCCGGCCGAGCGGTGAGTTGCGCGCTCGGTGGCCTTCCGGTTCTCTTCCCTGTTTCCTTCCATCGAGGTTTCCAGATGGGAGTGAGTGTTACTGACACTAATACCTTGAGTCAAAGGAAGCTTCAGATAGAGATAGGGAGGAAATAAAGCAAAACACTAGAAAAGAGAGAGAGATAAAGAACCACTCTGGCATAAAAACCAACTCTTCGCAGGATTCAGGATTCGGTCCAAGGCTCGTGCTCTTGTAAGTAGGGGTGGGGGATGCAGTGGCAGCTGGATGGAGGGAATCAAGAGACTGCGTGCTGATTAAATACCAGTTCTTTGTATGTGGCGTTGCTTTAGGTCTGTACATCCTTTCCAATAAACCTTAAAACACTACACTGGGCTTAGATTTGATTTTTGAAAATCGTACTGTAAGTTTGAATATGGATGTGCAAAAATTACTGTTCTTACTTTTATGATTATCTCTTCCCCAAAACTTATTAGGTTTTTCAATTACAGAATTTTTGTTTTGTTTTGTTTTCTGTTTTTCTGTGTCTGCTACAATTTTCTATTTCCTTGTTAAAAAAATACCCCTTTCTATGAAGTTCATTATACTATTTTATCTACTTTTGCATATGTTTGGAAAAGTCTTAAAAAATTTGAAGGTCTATTAAAATCAACCTCTTTTAACTCTCCAAAATAAATAAATGAATAAATACTCCTTTCTCCTAGAACCCAGAAGTCTTCAAATTACATTTTTATTTCTTTCAGTTCCTCTTTGGCTTGGTTGTGCTATACGCATTTGAATTCGGTACCTCTCATCTCTATTTGCAAATCCGTACCCCAGGCCCCTCCTCAGCTTTGCTCATCTCTAAATTTCCACCAAAATGTTGGTCATTATGAGATACTCTCATTGAAGAGAAAGTAATGTTTGTGAACTAAATTCTTTTCCCTGAATTTCCCCTGTGTTCCTTACTCTTACAGCCTGGAAACCAAGATGCCCAGCTTACTTTTTATTCCATTTAAAAATCATTTGATCCTCTCCCTGACTCTCTTGGGGCATACTGATCTGACTTCACTCCTGTCTGTATCACTCATAATTTATCATAATCAGAAAAAGGACGTGCAGAAGTGTCCCCATTCCTAATGGGCTGGGAACAGCTATTTGCCTGAGCTGAAATTAACATCATTTCAGTGGAAAACCACGGTGAAATTCAAAAGGGGAGACAGGATTTTGAAAATATGCTTCCCTATAGAAATTCAGACAGTACTATATCGACAGATGGAAAGCCACAGGCATCAGTTTGAGGAGAATTATTCAAAACCACTGCTGTGCGAGGTGCTGGCACATAAACTGCAGCCTCTCACTTTAGGGATTTGAACAATGAATAATTTTTACAGACTATGGTGTTTTGGTTTCTCTAATTAACGGCTGATTAAATGCCTATTTCATTACACATCTAATTTTTCAAATTTCTCAGAAGTTCCCAAAATCCATAGAGCTGCTAATCCTGAATAAATCTAAGCATCAATTCAGATATATCCATATATATTCCCATGCTTTATATATTCCACAATTTAGAATGGAAACATGATTTTGAAAAGGAGCGTGTAAGCCAAAGTACATAACTGAAAATGTACATAGTTTTATGAATACATGGCTACATGGAGGCTGCAGAAGAGGCACCAAGTGTAATATAAATCTTCCCATGTGCCATAATCACATCCTAGTGATGACAGGCCATATTATTTTTAATCAAAAGTAAAGAATATATGGGCCGGCCCCATGGCCCGGTGGTTAAGTTTGGTGCACTCCGCTTTGGCAGCCCAGGTTCACAAGTTCGGATCCCGGGTGTGGATCTACATCACTCGTCAGCCATGCTGTGGCAGCAACCCACATACAAAGTAGAGGAAGATTGGCACAGATGTTAGCTCAGGGCGAATCTTCCTCAGCAAAAAAGAAAAAAAGGTAAAGAGTGTAAGGTAAAACTGATAACAATAAATAAGAGGGCAAGAGGAAACTTTTGGAGGTGATGGGAAGGTTATGGCATGGATTGTGGTGATGTTTTCACGAGTGAATACTTGTCTCCAAGCTCAGCAAGTTGTATACATTATTATATACAGATTTTTGCGTGTCAAAAAATTAAAATAAAAGTACCAATTCTAAAAATTAAACTATATTTTACCGTCTTTCCCTCTAAAGGTAGAGATTTGTATATGTGTGCATGCATGTTTGTGCATGTCTAAAATTCCAAGGCAAATGAAGCAGTGTAAGATGACTTTTGATTAGCAATCAAAGGGACCAGGTCTTCTGTTGTCTTACTGATGTAACTAAAGCAAGTTAACCGATGTCCCAGGTCCCCTAACCTTGCTTCTCACCATCCCTCAGGTGTGCCTCCCACTCCTGCCTCACCAAATTAGAGTGCTTGCATCTCTCCAGACTCGACAGGCCTCCAACACCTTCCTTAACCTGCCCCCTCTGTTCAAAATGCGACACAGTGCTGCGTTACTCCAGACTTGGTATGCCTCCAAGTCCTCCTCAGACTGTTCCTTCCCAGTCCCGTTCACCTGGCCTACTTACCGCAGGGTTTTGAACCACTACTGGCTTAGTACTGCCAGTTCTCCACGAAACGCTGGCTGAATACATGAACTGTCTCGGGGAAAGCCTGTTGTCGTTGTCATCATCAATAAATTTCTGTAGATCAAGACACCGAGGTAACAAGGTGCCAAGTTACTAAGAAATCTACATGAAAAGACCCGTGATAATAAAATGACAGAACAAATAAAAGCTCAAGTCGTTTGGAAACATTCTGGGTGTGAGGACAGTTGGAGAACGTTACAAGAAAGGGGAAAGTACCATTTCATAAGGGTTGCATTCATGGGTGTTCCTTCTAGACTGCTTACTGTATGTAATGCAAAACCCAGTGAGAGAGAAATTACTTAAAAGCAGGAGGGACTCGCAGTCCTGGGGTTGAGGATTCATACGGTGAGAGAGGGGGAAATTGTGCAAAAGCACAGTCCACCCAGCTTTGCACAGGAAAGATCTTATCAGGGAAGCCCCCTGTTTTGTCGGGCTGTAACTCAGTTGTGCTTGAGTAACGTTTTATGGATCTGTTTCCTCAAGGATAACAGCAGGACATGAACAGATAACTGTGAATGAGCCAGGGGAGCTAACAGAGTGAAGTGTTGGCGTTATCAGCCCCCGTCATTTTTAAAAAGCACTGTGGAGTCTGCTCTGGTTATTGTATGTTTCCTGATGGGTTATTTCTTCAAAATGCTTGTAGCCATTTTCAAATTCAATAAAGCACGTTAAATAGCATCTTGGTTTTTGGAAGGAAAGCAGCCCACAGGGATAACGTGAGAGGCTGGGGGACAGAGGCAGTGGTAGGGTCTACACTGGTCACTCTGCTCTCTGCAATGACAACGGTGCACTCGGGGCCTGTGTATTAAGAATGCATTTCCCGCTAGTCTGTGAGTCTGAGAAGAGCCAGCTCTTTAAGGCTGTTGGCAGCTGGACTTGTCAAACGGAGCAATTCCTTTCTGATTAAGCCAATTGTAGGATGCATATTCATCTTCGGTGGTTGGAAACTACCGTAAATTCTTCAAAACTTAATTTGAATTGAAGTGGTTTCAGCCAGTCTGCCCACCAGCAGCCTAGGAACCTGAGCCTGCCCTTGGAGGGGAAAGCGCTAGGAGACCAGGAAACACATGTCCTTTCCGGCTTCCGAGGGGAGTGAGGAAGCCACAGGCTGTCGGAGGGGTCCAACAATGTGAAGACCCTGCCCTGGACATTCAGAGGAGATGGCAACATCCTTCTGACCTCAAAGACAAAGAGTAGCCTCTTCCTCCGGGGAGGTAACCCAATATTCCCCGTCCCATGGATGACTTGGCAGGAACCACACCATGGAACTCTCTCTGTAGCTCCTCTTCCCATCTTCTTGGAAATGACGGTTTATTGTGAAAGCACAAGGAAGTCCACATATCCTCTAACATGATGAGATTCATGTAATAAAAAAATTACAAAAGTTTCTTGAGTATATGAGATCAGTATAAGCCTCATTGGCAAACATACTGCCGCATATGGCAAGAACTGAAGCATCTTTGCTTGTTTTTTCCCTCTTAAGAATGTTCTTAAAGAACAAGGACCATCAGATTCTGAGAATCTGTACAAATACCCACACGATGTTATCTCTTTATGCATGTGCCCTGCTAGAGACACTCAGGTATTGTAAACAACTCTAGCCACAAAACAGAGATGATAATTGACATAGCATGCCAACCAGGACATCCTGCACTGATCGTCCATCTTGACTTTCTTCCTGGGCAGCCTTGTGTGGTGGTCAGAGACAGGGTTTGGATTCAGAAGGCAGAGAATTAAATCCTAGCTAGCTCGATTGCTCACTCACTCACTCACAATTGAATTCAACAGGGTATTGAGAGGGCTGAATACTTGACCTCTCAGAACCTCTAGAATGGGAATAACAACATTATCTCACACGATCATCGATCGTCGGTAGCTTTAAATCATGTGACCACTCTTACCCCCTTTTCTGGTTTGATTTTCTTGACAGCATTTATCACTGTCTGAAATTACCAGAGAACTTGTTTCTTTTCTGTCCATCGCTCCTCCTCCCCCCACATAAACTCCTGAAGAGCAGGAACCGGGACTACTGTCTTTGTTCAGTGCCGTTTTCTCAGTGTCTGGGGCAGTGCTGGGCACATAGTAACTGCTCAGTAAATATTTACTGAATGAATGAAGGTGAAATTAATGCATTTGTAAAGCACATAACATACACTCAATAATTGTTATCTTTCTTCTTCCCTAAGCCTTTAGGTTTATCTCTGCGTTCCTTGTAGCAAAGTGTAGAGTAGAAATGATCTAGACTGCAACACTGCACAAGTCAGGCCATGAAATTCAGAGCGTCCTCATCGTCCAGGCCAAGCAGATCTTTTCTGGATTCTTCAGCCTCTTAAAGAAGACTTTCTGGTCTATTACCATCTGCATGGCATCGATAGGAATTTAGCTTTAGGCTCAAGATCAATTGTTGGTAAATTGACTTTCTCATCTTAGGTCCATTTCTGAAGCTGTTTCATCCTCTCTCCTGTTGTCTCGGATGTCTTGGATGAAATTCTCTGGTTGTGGTGATGGTCATTCAATAGGTGGCACTCTCTCCCAGAACACCATCCTTCTTCACAGCCCGCATGATATTATTGATAAATCATTAGACTACGGTTGGATGAATAGCCGAGTAACAGCACAAAACAGTCATGCTGATTATTTTGCAACTCTCCTTTCCTTCTCATACACAATATCTCACTCCTTGTTCTTGTTTTCTCAGTTCCTTTAAAACTCAACCAATATTCTATGACTTTGAACTTATGGAAGACCTGCTGGCCCTTTTCCTAAGCGGAGCAGGGGACAGAAGGGAGACATTCATGCTAAGTTTTGTGCTTGAAGTCCAGTTTTGATTATTTTTTCATTCATTCACTCACTTATTCATTTATTTGCCAAACATTTACTGTGAGCCAACACATATCTTAGTGGTGAGAAGAATAGACTCTGGGGGCAATGACCAAGGTCTAAAGCTTGGATCTGCTACTTATTGACTTGGGCAAATTTCTTAACCTCTCAAAGCCTCAATTTCCTCATCTGTAAAATGATAATGATAATGGTACTTATCTCATAGGTTTGTTTCAAGGATTAAATTAATTATTATTTATAAAGGACTAAGGACAGTGCCTAACACACAAAAACATTAAATAAAGATTTGTTAAATAAATATCAGCTATCTAATACTTTGCTAATGACTTGCTTAACTTTCAAATGGAGATAGTAGTGCTTTTTTATATTGAATATATTGTATATTTCTCCCCATTTTAATATCTCTGAAATCAGGATGAGACGTCATAATTTAGCAACGTGTTTTCCTTCTTAGTGATATACAAAATAGTTATTCATCTTAAAATTGATAGGGGCTGGCCTGGTGGCATAGTGGTTAAGTTTGTGTGCTCAGCTTCTGTGGCCCGGGGTTCGCGGGTTCAGATCCTGGGCGCAGACCTATACGCCGCTCATCAAGCCATGCTGTGGCAGCCTCCTACGTACAAAATAGAGGAAGATGGGCACAGATGTTAGCTCAGGGCCAGTCTTCCTCACCAAAAAAAAAAAAAAAATTGATAGCATATTGGGTTTGATGAAATATGACAATTATAGAGAACATCTCTCCCTTTTTGCCGGTCCCTTCTTCTCGGTTTACGTGTGTGTTCAAATTTTCCCAATTAAAAAGGAAAGAGAGAGAGAGAAAAAAGTGAGTCCCTGACCCGGCCTCTCTTTTCAGAACATCATTTGCATCCGTGCAGAGCACAGCCTGGAATGAAATAAGGGGAGAAGGACCCCCTGGAAGATCTGCTAGAGCCTGGAGGCCTCAGGAGAGCGGGTCTCAGTTTATCTCCATCCCCATCTCACCTGGAAATGCACACACTCCCATCCGTGAGAGCCACACCAATAAGGAGACACAGGGAAGGAAGGAGCCTTCTCTGGTGAAGCTCGGGCTCCATCCTGTGATTGTGTTCTGGAAAAGGCTGGGCCTGGGTTGAGGGCTGGGTTGCCTTTCTGGAAAGGATCTTCTCAAGTCCTGGGCTGAGGGTCACACTGAGAGGGACTGGGCCTGCGCCCCACACAATTGGCCAAAGTTACTGCCCGGATAAGGTCTCTGAGCAAACATATGGCACCCATGTGGTCATCAGCTCACAGTGAGTGCTGAATGGACTGCTACATTTCAGTATTCTTGTGCTTTTTCATGCCTTCAACTTAGATTCTTTCTTCTGTGTAATCTATCCAGCTTATGCCAACCCACTTCTCTCCCCTCAAGTTCCAGTGAAGCTCCCCTTCACTCCCCGACTCTACTTGAAGATGCTCACGGAACTCTTCAAGGTGTCCAAGTGACCCCTCTTCTTTGGCCTCCAGTACTCCCAAGATGCCCACGTGTGCGATCTTCTAACACCCCTCTGTCCGTGCATTTAAGCACCTCCTCTAGTCCACTCCCTTTATCCTGAAACATTCTCCCAACTCTGTGCCCACCCAGAATCTGCTAATCGCTCGCTCTGTACCACCCTTTAATTACTCCTTCATTGAGTGCTTATTATGTCCCTCCGTACAAGGCTGGGCATACAAAGATGAATCAGACCAGTCCCTCCCCTGGGAAAGTACGGTTGTTGTCTCCGCCCAGTTCATGGGAGACCCTCACACACATTGTCTGACCTAAGCCTGTAAACGACCATTGAGATGGGCACCTACTACTCATACTGCACAGATGAGGGAACTGAGGAGAGGAGGGGTTAAGTGACGTGCTCAGGGGCTATGGCAAAGCCAGCATATTCCAGAAGGGGTAAACTAGATGGGGATGCCTGCTCTCGGGGAGCCTGCCCTCCAGTTCCCAGCCACCTCCTTCTCACCCTGCCTTATCCTCTGAAGTTTCAGTCCAACAGTTACGGGTCCTGGTCTAGCCCAAACTGTAGCAGCCTTCGTGAAACTTTAAAATCCTCACTTGCACATACCAAAGAAGACCCTGCCCTCCGCTGCAGACACTTGCTTCCTCTCCCTGCACTTCTTTTTAGCCTTAGGTGTGTGCGGTGGGGGTTGGGAGGGTCAGTCGGTCATAGGTCAGTAAATACTTGCTGAGCAGCAAGCACCACACTAGGCTCTGGGAATCCACCTTGAAATCACCTTGAGGTATGTTCGGGAGGATGTAAACACCAAAAATTTTTTGAGCAAGAAATTATAATAGAGACCCTATATAATATGCTCCTGTTTTTAAAAGAGAGGCAGTAGTATTTATAGTTCTTTTTCTATTTTTAATTGTTATATTTTTATAGTTAGGATTCTGTCCAGGCCTGAGGTCTGGGTGGAAGCCCCTTGGGGGCTAGGAAAGGGCACCAGGCCACAGCTGACACCTCGGGTCACTGCGCTGGGGTGGAGGGGACTTGGAACCTCAAACAAACCCCAGCCACACCCCGGTGTTCTCCTCAGCCCCAGGTGTCTGCTGAGTCACGGCCCACCCCCAACATGGGGCGGGGTGGGGAAGGCTGCTCTTTAAAATAGCTGTTTGCACTGGCAAAACTGACCGTTTTAAACACCCCAGGGGAGGTTTGTTTCTCAGAGTTGGTTCTAAGCAGAATAAAGGGGAGGGGGAGTTCATGATCAGAAAACCTATTATTCTTACTTAGTTTTCAAATCTTGAGAAGAAGGGAGCTGCAGAGGAGGGGACGTGTACTCACTGTATCTAACATCTGGGGTGTTTCTAGGTTGGGTATCATCTGCTGGCCTGCCTGCCCCAAAAGAAGAGGGCTCTGCACTCTCCCTACATCTTCTCCCCTAATATTTGTGTCTTCCTGTTTATGTCTGGTGATAACCAGATGAGTAACCTGGGGTAAGCTGAACTCTGCATGTCCGTGCTCTCCTCTTCTGTAACATGTGGGGACTCACCCTGCCCCAGTCAAATGGCTGAGCGGAGGCTGGAGTGAAGTACTCCACCTCTTTGTGAATTGCAAGACGCTAAACAAAGGTTAATCGTTTTTACTCTATTTACTTATTCTTTTACGGCGGAGTTTGAAGGCATTCGCTTCAAAACTCCCTCCAAGCATTGTGTTTGAAAGCACACAGTGCCTGGCCCACAGGAGGACTGAATAAATGACTGTGACTCCTAGCAGGGCCGAAGCATTCAACTCCTACCTTGGCAGTGCTGGTTATTTGTTATTATTTCCAGTGAAGAAACACCGGGCACTAGCGGAGTAAAGAAAATGCCCTCCGAAGAGGGGAGAATAGGATGGGGAGGAGTCCCCCCTTTCAAGTGTTTTTCCTGCCCCACCCACCTCACCCCATAGTGCACCCTCATTCTCAGACTCTCCCCTACCCGACCCTGACGCCCTGCTCTCTGATCACAAACCCTCAACTCTCGAGATAACATACCATAAAAGCACATTGAGATGACAATGGTTGATAGGGCTGAGAGTTGCAAAATGGGAGCGCTAGATGCAGCCTTGGAGAGAGCAGCTAATGGACGCTTCTGTTTTACAGAGAGGCACCTAGGGCCACACATGACCTCGACCAGTGTTTCACATTTTTAACGGACAACAGAGAATTAGATAGGAGTAGAGTTTGGATTCTAGACTGGAGAGAGTGGGTGGGGTGTGAGGTAGGGGTCTCCCCTTCTCCCCAACTTCCCAGGGAGCTGAGATCTTATCCCCCAGGAGGCGGTGCCCAGGCTCTATGGAAATGGAATACTCTAGGGCTTTTTCTCAGTCCTTCCATCCCCCCTAAAAACATAAGGAATTGCTTTCAAGTTTAAACAATAAGATAATTCGGTTTAAAGAGAGCTATGATTCTCCCACACAACCACCCCCAAAGAAAAGCACTAAACAAATTTCCAAGACTTTGCTCACATATATGATACACCTTTGGAGCCTCTCTTCCCTGTGTTGGGCTGCTGCGGTGGCCTGATGGACAACCATCATGGCTCCTGTGCCCACTTCCACACTTACCTGTCTGTCTCCTCGGCTGGACTGGGGCCTCTTGGAAGACAGGCCATGGCTTCCTGGCGTGCCAGGCTCATCACACATGCCCGGCATATCCTGGATGCTTAATACGTTGAAGGAGTGAATGAGGGAGGTGGAGTAGCAACAATGAGCATCCCCAACATTAATATTGAGATGTTGCATGTGGAAAGCCCCTTAGAAACCAAAATATGCAATACAAATGTTTCCTTACTCTAATTTCAAAGAAAAACATCATCACCAACTACCAGAAGCAAAAAAATTTCCCTCCCCTGGATCCAGCTAATTTATTCAGTAAATATTTTTAGGCCTGCCTACCAGGAACAGGGATAAGTCCTCCATAAGCAAGTTGCCTCTAAGACCACCTCTTCCCTCATTCTTGGTCACTCTTAGGCCGTCTTCCCTTCCTTTTCTCCCCTATGGGCATATGGATATGGCATCTCATTTATTACCTTAGGGACCAACAAATGGAAAACCATACTCTCCATCTTTTCAGAAAGACTGAGGGAACTACAGTCTCTTCCTGTCCTGCCTGGAGACCTGGTGTCTGAGGTTTGCCTGTGTGTTTGGGAGAGAAACACAGAGACAATGAGGATGAGAGACAGAGAGACAATGAGGAGAGAGTGGCTTAGTACCTGGGTCTGGGCTGCTCAGTGGCCTCTGGCCTCAGGAGCTGTCCTGCCACCCACACAGGCTGCCACCCCACTGCTGACCTCTGTTCCCCTAGCTGTTGCAAACCAATTTACTTATGAATCCCCAAAGAAAGACAGTAAAGAAAGACAGTAGCCAAATGCCAAAAGAATCCCTTCCCGTAACATTTCTTGGTTCTGGTGAGATCAGGTGGAGTAAGCGGTCACCTCTGAGGGATGATTTAGGTAGCCCAGGAAGGCCCCAGCTGAAAAACAGATTCCACGTGAATGCCTGAACTGTTGGTGACTAATTCATCCCCTTATTCACTGAGCAAATATTTATCTAATACTCCCCAGACAACCCCTCCCCCCTTGAAACAGAAATGGTGCCTGTCCTCAAGTTGATCAAGGAGTAGCAGAGAATTCTGACAGAAATATAATTCACCCACTGCGAGGTGAGGCTCCTAGAATTGTGAGAAGAGCCTTGTTTTGGAGCGTGGGTTGTTGACTTTCACATCCTGCCTTCCAAATCTAGCTGACGACCCGGGACAAGTTACTCAACCTGTTAGAACCTGTTTTCTCAAATGTCTAACGGTGATGATGATGGTAATAGCTTACCCCTTGTTGTGAGAATTCTGCAAAACACGTGTGACGCCCTGGGAAAAGTTCTAAGAGCTTCAGTAAGAAGTGAACACAGTATTATGAGAGTGCAAGGGAAGTAACAGTTTTATTTGCCTAGGGGCATTGAGGAAAGTTTCGTAGGGGAGGTGGCATCTGATATGGGTCTTGAAGCACAAGTAGAAATTGGCCAGGCAGAAAAGGCAGGTGGGTAGCTACCAGGCAAAGGGAACAGTGTATGCAAACTACTGAAGCAAGACATGGCATAATGTCTTCTTAGAACTTGAGAGGTTCTGGCTTGAATGACAGGGAATGTTGGAGGGCTGGGGGTTCATCCACTTCTGTTCCCTTTCCCCACATAGCCCCGTGGCTCACCCTTCACCTTCTTTAAGCCTTTGCTCACATGACACCCTGACCTTCTTGTGTCAAAGTGCAACAGTCCCTCCCCCTGCACTGCTGGTCCCCTTTCCTGCTTTGTTTTCCTCCAAAGTATTTATTGTCAAAGATATAAGTTTACTTATTTTTTTATAGACCTTCTCAGCACCCTTCTCCTTCTTCCTGTGCCATCACATACATAGAATGGAAGTCCCCAGGAGAGGAATTTTTGTGCTTTCTTCACAAACACATCCCCCATGTCTCCCACAGTGCCTGGCGCAGAACGAGACAGACAGGAAGCTGTTGAATTCATTCAACACGTATCTGTTTGCTGCCTCCAAAGCACTATGTGCTGTCTCGCCGTTGGGGCTCTGAGGTTGGACAAGATGGGGTCTCTACGCTCAAGGAGTCGTGCAGTGTGGAAGTGTTGGGACCTTCTGAGAGGTCTCCTGGCCACTCTGTGACAGCTTTTGAGAAACCTCCCTGAAGATTTTTGGCTGTTTCATTAGTCTGTCTTTGCCTACTTCCTAAAGCCTTTCAAAATGTAAATACTTCTGGGGTTGAGTCCACTTTTAGCAAGTCCCTTACTTTCGTGTGACGAAGTATGTGTGTCTGGTGCCGGGAGAGGTGACTTTGGGAATCCAAGGAGACTGCCAGGTGCCTGGGGGGGAAGGAGATGTTGAAAGGACAGGGTGGGGGTCAGGCCTGGAGGCGCCCAGAGACACGGAGCCTCTTTCACAACTCGGCCTGGGGCTGTTCCTGTGATTGGCTGTCTCCGCCAAGAATGTCCCCAGAATTCCAAGTCATTTTTAGATGCAGTTTTCTTATCCTCTGTTCAATAGCCTTCAATAAAGTACGTTTCAGATCTGGGGAAAAAAAGGAATTTGGGTAATTAGCTCTTTTAGGGCTTAAGGTGAAGGGAATGAGGGTCAAACTTTTCTTTGGTGTTTGTTTTATGAAATATCGCAAAATATAGAAAAGAACAACTATAACCAATAGCCTAACAAACACTCATTTACCAGTTAAATATCCATTTACCTAGTTTCTTTTTTTTTTAAAGCTAACATTGGGCTTTATTTGCCTTTTTTAACTTTTAAAGCAATAAATAATTATACCACTAAACAACAGATAACATCACGAAAAAATTAAAAGATAAGCCACAAACCGTGAAGAGGTATTTGCCTGCTATAACAGATAAAAGAATAACTTTTACATATTCCAGAATATGTAAATAGCTCTTCGAATCAATAAGAAAAAGATGACATTCTGATTGTTTTGGGTGAATCTCCTGGAGCTTTCCCCTTCCCTCTTCCTCTCCTGGCTTCTTATCCCCTCTCTACCACTCAGAAGAGGGCAGAAGGGTCTTGGAGAGAAACTGCCCCAACTCCTTTCTCCTTGCCCTGCACCCCATCCTCCTGGAAGCGGACTCAACCAAGACGAGACAAGTTGCTATGGAGATCTTAAATGCTTTTTCTTTCTACTCTTCTCCTACCTTTTTTCTAACAGGGAAAAAGAATGCCAGTTGGTCCCTTATGTCTCCATATGAAAGAGAAGGGGCCTTAACATTTATTGCAGGAATCTTCTTTAACTTCTCAGCAATGTTGCAAGATAGGCCTCAGTATTTCCACTTTACTAGTGAAAAAACCAAGCCCAGAAAGATCAAATAACTTTCGATGTCACACAGGTAGCAAATACAGAAATAGCATTCAAACCCAGGACTGTTTGATTCCAAAGCTCAAACTTTTCCCCCTAAACTATACTTCAAAGAACGTCATGACTGCCTCTTGACCTCAAGAAGTGAGTGTGTCTCACAAATCAACATGACTATTAAGTGGGACACTGTGACAAGGTCCTATGCCAGGTGGTGGGAATGGGGACAAGGCTGGACTCAGGAGGGGCACCCAGTTTTTCTTCCTGTGAGTATCCCATGTGTAACAAAGGAAGGGAGCTGGTAAAGGGCAATGGAATTACTGGACGCTGGGAAGTTACCAGTTCTGATCGGAGCGCAGAGAAATCTGTTCTTCCCTGGTGTTGTACACAGAACCCTCCTATACAGTGGGCATGTGAGACAGTTTTTAAGGGCTGACTTTGGAGTTTCACAGACTGGGATTTGAATCCCTGCTCTGCTTCTTGGCAGATGTGTGATCTTGGCCAGCTCACTTATCCTAAGTCTTGGTTGCCTGTGGGACTAATACCTCAGTCACGGGGGGCTGTTGAAATATTAAATGAGATGTATGTAAAGTGCTTAGCCCAGGCCTGGCAGGTAGTAAGCCCTCAATAAAGAACAGCGAGATTTGTTTTATCATTAAGATCATCATTGGGCAGATAGGGATTAAGAGATGAAGAAATTGATTCATTTATTCAACAAGTAGCTATTGAACACCAGCTACGTCACAGGCGCCCTTTGAGGCCTTGGTGCACATCAGTGAATAGCACAGACTGAAAGCCTTGCTCTCTTGGAGCTGTATTCTGGAGTGGGGAGACAGACAACAGGCAAAATCAGTAAGTAAATTACATGATATATGTCCTGGGAAAACCATAAATGGAGGTTTAGGTGACCATCCAAGTCACAAATTTAATGTGGATGTCCATCTCATCTGAACCATCATCAATGAATGATGATGTTGGCAGTAGATTGGTTGGAAGCTAATGCTGATCTTGGAGGCTGTCCCCCTTTTTTGGTAATAGTACACTGTGCTTTCTCTAATCATCTCAGTGTCCCAGATAAAGCAATCTCCTCACCCACTCATAGTTAATAGCTCCCTTGAAAATTCTAGATGCTGCTTCCAGATAAATGGTTTATTTTCAATTGTTGTTTTGTTTGCAACAAGAGTAGCATCCAGTGGCCAAGTTGCTAACTGCATTACTAAAAAACAAAACGAAACAAAAATCCAAAACTACAGGTACAACTGATGGTATTGTTCAATAGATGGTTGAGGAGAAAAGCATCTCATAACTTGAAGAATCTTCTGAAAAAAAGAATCAATCATAGAAACTCCAGGTCGGAGGGGATCTTTAAGGTTATGCTCAAATGCAAAGAGTGATGTGGTTCAGACGTGACTGGTTTGACTTGAACTGCACCGGGCTAGAGCTCCACTTCCTGAGAATTACACGTTGACAGAGTTGATTTTCAGAAAAGGGGAGATGTGGTTATCAATAGATTTTTTTTGAGAACACTTGCTAAGAGGAAACAGAGATTTTCCTTTCCCAAGATGCTGCTAAGAAGACTCTTGGTGAGACATGGTTTTAATTTTTTTCTGTTGAATACCTCAAGACAGGTAGAGCTGGGGGAGACGCTACCAGGACCAGGGCTGGCCAGCCCTGCAGGGCTCATGTCTGTCTCAGTCTCCTTGTGGCTGACTGTGAAAAATTTCAAACACATAGAGAAATGCAGAGAGCACTGTGACAAAATATCCACCCCAACCCAAACTTAACACATTTCAACAATTTTCCTTATTTACTTCAGATATCCATTTAACATGGCTAGATAGTAAATCAACTTAGATGTAATTGATGTCCCTTTCCTGCTATTTCTAGCCTTATTCTTTTCTTCTCCCCAGAAGCAACCATCATCCTGAAGTTAGTGCATATACTTCCTGTCTATGTATTTATGCTTTTATTAATATACATGAGTCTATAATCAACATACAGCATTGTACGTATACTTTTAGAATTTGCATAAATGGTATTATACAGCATGTGTTTTAGCCTAGCTTTCAAGATCTATTTGAGATCTGTCAATGTTATTAGTTATAGATCTAGTGTATTAGTACACTTCCTAAAAGAGTGACCAGTGGGATTTCTAACCCCTGGGACACACTTGGAAGGTTAGCAAGATATATTAATCCTAGTTTGTGTCTCTGTGATGGATTCTTCACATTATTCATCAAACTGTCAACTTCCTGTGACCTAAATGCCAGTACTGGAGGTAAAATTTGCTAAGACAACCAGCTGAATAGCAAACTAAGCCATATAAGAGTAAGGTAAAGGAATTGGGGAGCAGTGAGTTTATTTATACAATTTTTGGCCTCAATCTCCTGGAGTTTTTTCCTCCTCCCCATCCCTGCAGAAGTGACCATTATTTCAGATATTTCCACCATGGGTTAAAGTTGCCTGCTCTAGAACTTCATGAAAATAGAATCATATGATATGTATGTACTCTTTCGTGTTGTGCTTCCTTCACTCAGCATAATGTTTTTGAAATGCATCCGTGTTGTTGCATAGTCATAGATCATTCCTTTTTTATTGCTGCATAATGTTTTGTTTTATGAATATACTATAATTTGTTTATCTGTTCTATTTATGGACTCCTGGGCTGTTCCTAGTTTTTGGCTATTACGAATAATGCTGTATGAACATTCATGTACATGTTTTTATGTGGACCTAAGTTTTCGTTTTGTTGGGTAGTTACCCAGGAGTACAATTGCTGAGTCATATGTTAAATGTATGTTTAACTTTACAAGGCACTGTCGTACTGTTTTCCAAAGTGGCTGAACCGTTTTGTATTCCCACTAGCAATGTATGAGTTTCAATGGCTCCACATTCTTGCCAACATTTGCTATTGTCAGTCTTTTTAATTTTTAGCCATTCTTGTGGGTGTGTATCTCATTGATTTTTCTTTTCACTAGAAATTTATTAGTTAAAACTAATTTTAAAAACACAAACAAGATTATATACAGCATATATATGCAAAATATATTTGTATATATTTAGAGGAAATGTGTTCAAGAAAATCTGATAAATGTTATTCTAATAATATGTTCACAACATTGTATACAACAAACCAAATTTTAAAAATGATGCCATTATACATCTTTATAACAGTTCTAAACTTTTATGTATCTAAAAACGTACCTTCAAAATATCTCATTATTGTTTTAATTTACTTTTCTCTGATGACTAGATGTTGAACATCTTTTCATGTATTTTGTTATTCATATATCCTCTTTTGTGAAGTATTTGTTCAAATCTTTTGCCCATTTTTAAAATTGTGTTGTTCATCTTATTATTGAGTTGTAACTGTTCTTTATAAATTGGATCAGATATATGTTTTGCAAAAATATATTCAGTCTTGAGGCTTATCTTTAAGAGCAACAATTTCTAATCTTGATGAAGTCCATTTATCATTTTTTTCTTTTATAGTTTGTGGTTTTGTGTCCTGCTTAAGTAGTCTTTGCCTGATCTAATGTTACAACGATGTTCTTCTATTTTCTTCTAAAAGTTTAATTACTTTTAGCTCTTACATTTAAGTCTGTGATCCATTTGGGGTTAATCTTTGTAGGGTGTGAAGTGAAGGTCAAGGTTAATTTTTTCCATGTAGAATACCCAGGGGTTTCAGTACCAATTATTGAAAAGACTGTCTTTTTTCTCCATTGAATTATCTAACTTGGCACCTTTGTTGAAAATTAATTGACCCTATGAATGTGGGTCTATTTTTGGAAACTGTATTCTGTTCCAAATAAAAGTCATTTTATTTTCCCTCTTCTTGCCAGCATTTTGAAATTACACTGTTTAAAGAGCTATTTGTTCATATATATTCTTGCATCTCTGATAACTATTTCCTTACCTGGTCACCCTCTATGGCAAGGGAAAGGGTCAGGCACTGGTCCTCTCTCCTACCACTTGCTGTCTTTCTCTGGCCCTCTGTCAACACTTCAGACATCTATGTGTGCTTCCATGGCTTTAAACTAATTGAGAAGTTGACTTACCTGAGGTTCTGACTCTTATATTTTTCTAATCCTGAATGGATAGTGAACCCGCCACAGCGCCAATGCTATTATCAATAGCTAACACTTCTGTCATATGTGTTGTCACTGATCTAAGCACTTTAAAAGTTATTAAATTACCCCAACAACCTTATAAAGTAGGAATTATTACCCCTATTTACAGAAGAGGAATCTGAAGCCCTGAGGGGCTGTGTAGATTGTTCAAGATCCCACACCCAGTAAGTGGCTGAGCCGGGGTACACACCCAGTCTGTCTCCAGAGCCTGTATGCTTCACCAAATACTAAATCGCTCAGTCACCCACCTGATGACTTTAGTTGTACATTGCACACCATCTGTATTATTTTTAGGTTAATGTTTTTCTATTAAATGGAGCCATAAGGGATCTTAGAGAGTGTTTTTTAGATGAGGAAACTGAAATCCAGAGAGAGCTGCACTGGAAGCAGAGCCAAGGCTGTGGCCTTGAAGGCCCGAGGGCTTCTTCTTCATCCATGCTGCCTTCCTGGACTTGGGCACTTCCTTGGTTTGGACTCTACCACCCTTTAGCATCTCCAGATCATGGGGGCCCCGGCATGTAGCACTCTGTGCTTCCAGGGAATTGCATTCCATTCTTGAGCATCTCTGCACCACTCACCAGATCATACCTCTTCTAACAAGGCCTATTCTCAACTACCCGTCAGGGCAGGAAACGTACCTAATAAACTCATCGGATGGTGTCCTCCAGCCATACTCAAATGGACATTCACTGAGCCCTACTACGGAAAACACTGTATTAAACTCTACAAGAACATACATATAAGATATAATAGCATGCCCTCCAAGGGCTTATACACACTATCATCAACTAATATTTATTAACTCTCTAAAAAGTTTCTGTACAGAACAAATTTGACACACATAACTGACCTCAATGCTCCCTTTGCCCCTCCTTCCACTAACTTTCACTTTTTCTTCATATAGTTTATAAATGCATTGGGTGGTTTCTTTGTCCAACATTATTGTACTATGTTATAGAAAAACGAGCATTTATTTGGAGTCAGTGATCTTGATTTCTAGGGTTCTCTCTGTCACTTATCAGCTAGGTGATCTTCAGCAAATTATTTAACCTCTCTGAGCCTCTTTCTTAATCTGTAAAGGGGGATGATAATAGTATCCACTTTCAATGAGTTGATGTGGGAGTCAAATGAGATAACAAAATGCTTTGAAAATTCTAATGTTTTTGAGAGCTGTAGAAGAAAGAACTTGGACTTCAGAGTCAAGAGAGATGGATTCCTAGCTTCACTGAACACACGACAGAGGCTGATAGCAAAGCCGTGTTGAGGGGTTGGGTGGTTGGGAAGGCTAACCCAGGAGCTAAGGGCCTGGCCCTGTATGTCATTCACATTCTTTGTTCAGCAAATCACAAGTTATTACAAGTCATGGCCCTTCTTGAATAATCAAACCAAAACTATCCATGATCAGATTTCAGAGATTTAAATAAAGGAGGCCTTGATTGACAGGAAGAGAGCACTCTTCAAGACTGATACAATAATTCAGTTGTCTCATTCATTCATCCCTCACCCAATTTTTCCTGACTGTCTACAGTGTCAGCTGCTAGGCATCATTTTAGATGCTGGAGATACAGAAACAAGGAAGGTTAAGGGTGCTTCTAAAACTTCTTGACAGTGCAGAGAGAGTGGAGGGCAGGGCTCAAGGGTGATAACCCAGCTGGCAAAGCCTGAGTGAAGGAGTGGAGGAAACTTGTCTTGGGGACTGCTGATGGAGATGGGGAGCAGGGCTAAAGTGCCCCCCGAACCTCGTTGTCATTAAAGAGTTGACTGTCTAGTGGGGGAGACAGAAACAGACACGAGAATGACCATACAATGTGATAGCTGTGCGAAGGAGCTATGCACATGGTAGTGTGAAAACACACACACTAAACATCAATTCACGTTGAGAGGGATGCCGAGCAGGGAGGAGCCTGCAGCCTGAAGGAGGACACAAGATCTATGATGCATTCAGTGCTTCTTTCCTCTCTTGCAACAGTCCCTAACTTTGCATGACACTTTACAGTTAAAAAATACATTCACATTCGGTGTTTCATTTGATTTAATGAAAATGGAGTGGAAAAGGGGAAAATTCCCATTTTACAGATAAGGAAACAGGCACAGAGAGGCTACCAAAGTCACATGTCTTGTAAACAGCAGAGCGGGAATTACAATGCACTTTTTCTGACCCTTAGTTAAAAGCACTTTTCCAGTATGAATAAGTGACTTTATTATCAATTTGATAAACATTATCCTACTGTTTTGAACTTTCATTGATCTAATTTCACTCTTTCTTTCCTGCTGTATATTTTTCTGTTCTGGAACACTGTAAGTGTTCAGAGTCCTGCGCCACTGTGATTTAAACAAGCAAGAACATGAATTATATTCTGCGACCCAAAGGCCTCATATTTTCAAAGTCACTGTAATTATAGTCCAGCCACATTCTACCCTTAGGAAAGAATCTTGCAGTTTCTGCAACTGTCAAATGAAGGGCTTAGGCTACGATCACTCAGTGCTAACATTCTATGATCTGTTTTTATAACTATCAATGTAATTTTTAAGTATTTATTAAGAGGACACACACACACACAGAAAAAAAGTATTGACAATTACAAACTAAAATGTTAATAATTGCTATCTTTGCGTGGTTAAATCATATTTTCTTTTTTTCTTCCTTTTGCTTAAGTATATACCTTTTTTTTTCTTACAGTAAGCGTAGCTTATATAATTTAGGTAATAAATATATAATTCCACTTAGTACTGAAACTGTGCCAAAAATGTTATCAGCGCTTGGCAAAATCTAGCATACTTAGAGCACAATGGAATCTTTTCAACAAGTCCATGTTTGAAATTTCATATTCATTGATGAGACTAAATAGTACCTATTTTTGACAAATGTATGTTAATTCAACAAGTTTTGATATATAGCCAAAGCAAATTGGTTAAAACAGAGTGTTGGCTGATTATCACCAGAAGATACACTGATTTCTAAGTTATTCCCTGTCTTTATGACATACGACTATACCAAGATGTAAAAGACCCTGATTTTGCCTCTAAGTGTTTATAATTTAGAGGAGTTTAATTCTATTGGGGTGGTAATGGTTAGGTTTTGAAGGTAAAAATTGTGCCAAGTCACAATAACCCCTGAAAATACTTACTATGGTCTTCCAAATATAGTATACATGGGCGCACCATATGATTGCATTTATGATAGAGTAATATTCTACCAACTCTGTAGTGGTTTTCTGGGGTCCTCAATTAATTCCTCAACTTCTTGGCGATACCGCCACTACCCACTTTCCTGGGTACGATCCTTAAAGTCACTCATTGTCATTCATATTGTCCTGTGTGGTTGGTTTGTTGCTTGGGAGCATCACAGCTCGTTACCTGGTTATTTTTCTTGCATTCTTTCTCTGCTTCTTCTTACTTAGTCCCTATAATATCCTCGTAAGTTCACATTGTGCATACACGGTGCCATTTTAAGAGGGTGATATTTATTCGCAAATGACCACTGAACAAGACCAAATGAGTTGTGTTAAAAGAGGCCAGCGGGGCCGGCCGGTGGCGCAAGCGGTTAAGTGCACACGTTCCGCTGCGGCGGTCCAGGGTTCGCCAGTTCAAATCCCGGGGGCGCACAGACGCACTGCTTGGGGAGCCATGCTATGGCGGTGTCCCATATAAAGTGGAGGAAGATGGGCACGCAGGTTGGCCCATGGCCAGGTTTCCTCAGCAAAAAGAGGAGGATTGGCAGAGGAGGATTGGCAGATGTTAGCTCGGGCCAATCTTCCTCACACACACAAAAAAAGAGGCCAGCATGGGCCGGCCCCGTGGCTTAGCGGTTAAGTGTCCGCGCTCCGCTGCTGGCAGCCCGGGATTCCGGGCGCGGCGCATCTCCGGCCTCATGGCTGTGTCCTACATACAGCAACTAGAAGGCAACTAGAAGGATGTGCAGCTATGACATACAATTATCTACTGGGGCTTTGGAGGAAAAATAAATAAATAAATAAAATTAAAAAAAAAAAAAAAAAGAGGCCAGCAGGTGAGGTAGGCTGGGAAAAGTGGAAAAGATTAGGAAAAGATAATATGTCCACTGGGCTTATATTCTCTGAAATGCTGAAATGCATTTTTAAATTGCCCATTGTGCATGTTAGGCCCTGTACTGGAGGCCAGAGACACAGCAAAGCCCACAAGGACACTGTGCCCACTGCCGTCACGGAATTTTCAGTCTAGTGCCGGAGGCAGCCATTCATCAGACAATCACACAAATAAATTACACAAACAAATGTAACATGGTAAGCAAAGAAAGAAAACACAGAAGGTGTGGGGCTAGAATTTCTAGCACAGCCACAGACTTCAGCAAGTGGGCAATGTCAGGGAAGTGCTCCGTAAATTTAAGAATAAGTAATCCAATCTGGGGGTGATGCATGTTCATTAGGCAAAATAGAAATCGCGTTTTCTGAGAGCTCACTGTTACGCCACACTGTCTGTGAGAGGGTCTTTGCTTATATCACATGCAATCCTTAAAACACATTTGAGAGGTGGGTATTATTATTTCTTTTTTTTAAGTTTTTTATTTATTTATTTTACCCCCAAAGCCCCAGTAGATAGTTGTACGTCATAGCTGCACATCCTTCTAGTTGCTGTATGTGGGACGCAGCCTCAGCATGGCTGGAAAAGCAGTGCATCGGTGCGCGCCGGGTATCCGAACCCGGGCTGCCAGCAGCGGATCCTACACATTTAACTGCTAAGCCATGGGGCCGGCCCAGACGTGGGTATTATGACCCACAGCTTTTAAATGAATAATGGGGCCGGCCCAGTGGCCTAGCTCTTAAGTTCTTTGGCTCCGCTTGGGTGGCCCAGGGCTTGCCGTTTTAGATCCTGGGCGCCGATCTACACCGCTCATCAAGCTGTGCTATGGCGGCGACCCACATACAAAATAGAGGAAAATGGGCACAGATGTTAGGTCAGAGCCAGTTTTCCTCACCAAAAATAAATAAATAAGCTAATAATGGAGGCTCAGAGGTTAAGTATTTCACCAACATAGAAAAGTAGGAGGGGCCAGGGAAGAGATACTCAGTATCAGGCTTCAGAATTTGGGTTATTTGGTTAACAGTGGGGGAGCTGCTGAGGGCTTCTGAGCAGGGGCCTGGCCTGCTGGAGGTGGGAAAGGAAAGTCTTGGTGAAGTCAGTTAGGAAGCCATTGCCGGTGTAGACGGGAGGTGAGGAACACAGCACCTGCGTTAGAGGGAGCCAGAAGGGGAGCTAGATGACAGAGCTGACCAGGGGAGGGAGGAGGTGACAATAATCAATATTTCATTCTTTCTTTTTTTTTTTTTGTGAGGAAGGTCAGCCCTGAGCTAACATCTATGCCAATCCTCCTCTTTTTGCTGAGGAAGACTGGCCCTGGGCTAACATCTGTGCCCATCTTCCTCCACTTTATATGGGACGCCGCCACAGCATGGCCTGACAAGCGGTGTGTCCGTGCGCGCCCGGGATCCGAACCCGGGCCGACAGCAGCAGAGCGCGTGCACTTAACCACTACACCACGAGGCCAGCCCCCAATATTTCATTTTTAAAAACTCCCAGTGCACAGAATAATGTAACAAAAGAACATGTACTATCTACTCTGAGGCTTAATTTATGATGCTAAATTTCATAGCTTATAAAACAAAAGTGTTTAATATTCTACTATCAAAGACAAAATTCAAGTCAAATGTGGATAAAAGCACAGACTAGTTAATGGGATAAGACAGGCGACAATCATTGCTTTTTACTTGTTGTAAAACACAGTTAATCCAAGGGATTATTTATGGCATAATTAATTTCTATATCTTATAAATGACAGTCTTTATTTTCAATTCAGTCTTTATTTTATAGTCTTTGGGCTAGCTCACTTGGTGATACCACTAAACTGTCTTTCCTACACCAGTTGTCATAAAATGATTTCCAGAGATTATTGGAGGGCAGTCCTGCCTGCCAGCTGCTACTCCTGGGGAGTAGGGCCCCTACTGACCTCCCACCCCTGTGCTGGAGGAGGAGGGGAAGCAGCGTCTCCACTCACAGGGGGCTCCTTAGAGCCCTCAGTCACTAAACTTGTAGGTACCGCAGGTTCGTGCTGCTGTGGAAGGAATTTCAGAACCGTGCGCCCAGCGCTGCTCCTGGCCTGAGGGTTCAGAGACCCTGAGACGGTCCTCCAACCACGTGTAAGCCAGTTCTGCGTCAAGCCACATGCATGCTGATCTTATCCAGTTTCCCAGCCTGTTCAGAGTTTATGGTGAGATTGTTTAATGTTTGGTCCAGGCCCCCAGCTGAAAACCACAGAAGTGAGGCTCTCTGAACTTCAGCATACCTTCTGCCCTGGGTTTGTTTTTGCCTGGCCCAGAAAACCCGCCCTGCCAGGCGATAAGATTTGGGTTTGCTATTCCTGGTGTAGTCCACCGCTGGTATCCTCCCAGAGCCACTTAGAAAGGCGGACAATCAGGCCCCGCCCAGACCTCGTGAGTCAGAATCTGCATTTTAAACAGGACCCTTGCCCCCCGTGATTCGTGTGCATAGAGAGTTTGAGAAGCCCTGGGCTAGCATGCTGCCCGAGGAGCATCAGTGCCCAGTCTGGGAGCTGAATTTCTGCAGGAGAACCATGAATACTGATTAATTGCTATAGGATTCATCAGAATTTCAAAGGAGAGTGATACCAGGCCACAAAGTTACATTTCTAAAAAGCCCCAAGTAGGACAAAGAAGGATTTATAGTCTTAAGAGCATTTAATTGACAGTATTTAAAACAAAACAAAACCCTACTCAGGGAGCACGTGCCCATGCCTGGGGCCAGCGGGCCTCACAGCGTCTTTGCCTCTGGGATCAACCTGCTGAAAGAATGTGTGAAGGATTTTAAGAGTTTCCTTGACTTTTGGACAAAGAAGTACTATCTGAGAGTTTGACAAACTCTTGTTGGAGACAAAAAGAGGAGGGAATTTTTTTCTTCTATTTTTACAGACAGCATTTCCTATCTGGTTCTCAGCCTGGAATACTAGGGAGTGTGCGGACGCCAGAGACAGAATGCAGTCTTCCACATCCTGACACTGTCAGCTGAGTCACCGAGGACAAGCTACTTCATCAGTGTCGGCCTCAGTTTCTCCTGTCCTAAATGGATAGTAGTAGTTCTTACCTCCCCCGTTGCTGTTAGGATTATACGTGTGAACTGGTACACAGTAGTTAGACAGGAGCCTGGTACACAGTAAGCTTTATATTGTGTTTGTTTTTAAAGCAACAAACCGGAAGTGTCCAGCTTTGCTCACACCCTCTGTCAGGTTCAAATCCACCGCTCTGGTACCTACCAGGCCCATCCAACCTGTGGCCTCATCCTTTCCCATCCCTGTCCTCCCTGGGACCCCGGGGTCCAGGCGTGCTGGCCCTCCGTCTGCCCCTGGAGCGTGCCCAATTCATTCCCATCTTCCGGCCCCGTCCCAACCTATTTTTCAGCCTGATCTTTGCACAGGAGACTTTCACCTCATTCAGGTCTCAGCTCCACATCCCCTCCGTAGAGAAGGCCTCCTTTCTGAGGAAATGGTCCACCATTACTTCCAGGCGCTCGTTACTGTCCTTTCACATTTTCTTCTAGGCACTTAGCACTGTCTGAACTAATGTTCTGTGTGCTTGTTGATATATCCACTTTCTGACTCCTCCACCATGAGAATGTTAGTCCCAAGAGGACACAATCTTGTCATCACCATTTCCCCAGTGCCTAGAATAGGGTCTTGACATGGGGGTCTCAAAGATTTGTTGAATGAAAGAATGAGTGAGTGAATGAATGAATCAACGGAATAAGAAGTACCCCAGGAAGAAACACCTGAAGCTTGAAGCCCCAGGGAAATTCAGGGCTTGCTGCCTTTGTCTCAGGTAACCGTGGAGGGGAGAAGGGAGCAGTGGACGAAGCTGGGAGAGTGCGCCTTGGAAGCCCTTCCAGGCTGCCTTCACCGCGCCAATCCACCATGGGAGCTCTAATGTTCCTCTGAGGATTTTTATGTTGGCACTTGTCTGTCTCCCCCAGGGACTTCCTGCTCCTTGAGAAAAAAGCCTGTTCTTCCACGACTTTTATCAGTGCCCAGCACACCAGGCAGGCAAATAATACATGCTCAATAAAAATATAGGGTGAATGATCAAACATAAACAAACATATATATGTTATTACATTTCAAGTTAATACTAATAAAGTGACCGATGCCTGTCTTTGGAAAATATTGGAGTTTTAGTAAATCAAAGTTTGTTGCAACTTTATGTTTTGGAGTATCTTTCAAGTAGGGTATGTGAATGGAATGTAAGGTATCCTTTGGGCCTTGGTGACCCAGAGTGGAAAGCATGTGGGGGCAGGAAGGAGCTGGGGGCGGGGCACCACGGGCAAAGTGCAAGGCTGGAGAAGGTATGCTTGCTGCTTATCGCAGAGGACTGGAGAGAGAGGCAGGTCGGCGGTGAGGGGCACCTGGGACTTCCTGGAAGGAGGTGGAGAGGCGCTCTGCCCTGCCCCACCTTGGTCCTCAGAATGTAGGGTAACAGACCCAGCGGGGACTCGTCCTGGGTGCTGAGGGTGGGGGGAAGGGGTGGGGAATGGAGATGGTCTGGGATATCTTGCAGGAGCCGGCGAATAGTCTCTGAAGTACCTTTACATAGATAAATGAGGGTGGGGAGAGAGGGAGAGGAGAAACCCCCCCAGGGAGAACAGAGGGAGGTTCTGCAAAACCAGCGCTCAGGTGACCCCTAAGAATTCAAAAGTCTTCCATTCAGCCCCACCTGAAGGGCAATTGTTCTGTAATCTGCAGGGTGGTTTTGGCTCTAGGCTTATCTAAATCCAGTCTTGGGGGGTGAGGGTGGGAGGGTGTGGGGAGGGTTTCTTCCTTAAAAGTGGGAGGACAAAGGAAACAGCTCACAAGACAAAAGCTTTTTTTGTGGATGGGGTTTAAATGCTTCAAAAATAAACTGCGTACAAAAGTAAGAGAGAAGTTTGACTTTGCTTTGAAAAACGTATCTTTCCCCTACCCCCATCCATAGTTTGTACACATGTGGGTCTCCTTAAAACCCTGTGTGGGAGCATAAGATAGAATTATGCTCCTCTAACCTTGACTTCTGTTGGGAGCAAAAAGTCTAATAACAATACGCGTGGAAACTCTTTTCCAAATAAGCACTGTATGCCAGAGAGGTGCGGAGATGTGGAGAGTTTAGGAGGATTAGGGAGTCTCGGGTTATAGCTAAATTAAGACTAAAATTAAGGCCAGTAATTGAACCTGAGAAGTAGGTGGTGTTCCACATTGAAGACTTGTCTTAGGACAAGTCGCTTAACCTCCACCTGTTGCCTCATTTGGAAATGGAGATAGTAATAGTTTCTACCTCATGCGTTCATGAGGATTAAATGAGTGAATGTGTGGAAAGCACTGGGGAGAGTCCTTGCCCCGTTATTAGCACACATGAGAACCGGGGCATCATGAGTGCTGTGTTATTGAAAAGCACTCAAAGCCATTTCCCATTCCACGGGCATCGCATTAGGCTTTGGGATATAAGGAGAAATAAACTGTTCCAGCCTTCAGGGAGTTTGGTCTAGAGGTCAAGACAGACATGTAAACAGGTAATTATAATCCTGTACATTGTGCAATGAACCAAGTGTGTACCAGGAGCCATGGGATCCAGCTGGGGGGCATCAGCTGTATTCCCCTGGGGTCTGATCTTAGGGTGGCAAATGAAAGGGGCTGTCTTTTAAGGGAGTCTATACTACTTATTTGTTCCAGCACCTAGCACAGCGCCTGCTGTATAGAAGGACTTGAAAAAAGACTTGTTGAATGAATGGAACTAATTTAGAACTTTTCTCTGTCAGTTTCAAGAAAAAAACCTGAGTTACAATATTGGTACAACATTGTAAAACTGAATAGAGGGGGGAAAAATCCAAGGTGGCTTAGGAACAGTAGGTTCAACCCAGTGGTCCACACACAACATTGTTTTGGTGGTGCCATCTTGTCCTAGACACCGGGCTAGGCAGCGGGCGAAGGAAGAGGAAAGGTGGCTGAGAGCCTAGAGGAGGGATAGAGCCAGGGATGGCCACACCACAGGGTCAACACGGGCAGAGGGCTGGGAGCTGGAGACAGGGCAGCGAAACCGAAGGGCCACATGGCAGGCTGAGGACAGACAGGACTTGAAAAGGTAGGCCAGAGCCACACTAGGAGCTAGACTCTGTACATGTGTGATTCTCCAAGTGTGTGAGGGAAAAGGCAGCAGCTGTCACAGCAGAGTCGTCTCAGAGCCTTATTTGCCTTTATTTTATTTCCTCCCAAACCTCTTTGGGACTGCTTTTCTCTACTCTCCCCAGATTAGAGTGGTGGTTAAGGGCATACACCCTGGAGCGGGGTGCCCATCCCAGTGCCATTAACTCTGAGTCCTTTGACAAGTTACTTAACCTTCCCGTGCCTCAGTTTCCCCGACTGTAACATGTATGATTATTGTGAGAATTGAGTTAATTCATGTAAAGGGCTGAGAGTAGCGCCCGGCACATAGTAACTGCTGGTTACACTCTAGCTGTGAACCTGTCACCTGGACAGCATGTCACTGTCCTGGAAGTGAGCCACTTCAACAATGAGAGTGCCTTGGCACAACCATACTCGTGGGCTATGAGAAGCCTTGTTGTGTTTAAAGTAGAGGCCTCGTGTGGTCGTGCTTGCATTTTGGAGAGAGGCAGATCTAGAGGAGGGGGACAGGCTTGGAGGTTGCCAGGAGCCAGTGAAGAGGAGGTTGTGGTTGAGTCCACAGACAGACAGGAGGTCCTGAACCCAGGACGTGCAAGTGAGGAGCAGAAAGAACTGGAGGAAACATTGGCAAGGGTCGGTGAGGGGTTAGAAGTGGGTCGTGAGGGTAAATGCCCCAGTTTCTAGCTTAGTGACTGGGAGGATGGTGGCACCAGAGCTGAGATAAAGATTCAGAAGGAGAGCCTGGCTTAGGAAGGCGAGCTGGTGACTTTCATATTTCAGGTAGGAACACCCTGCTTGCATGGACTCCCTGCTCAAAACTTGTCAACGAACAACTATTACTATTAGATAAATGCGGATTCTAGTAGTACTGACCTCGGAGGATTATTGTAAAAATTAGTAGTGCACTTAAAACATAGTAAGTGCACTATGGTAGTAGGTACCATGTAAGTGTTTGCTCTTATAATGAATTATGATTCTATAAATAACTAATATAACTTTCCAAGCCCTCTGTTGTCTGTCCTCTGTTCATGTCCCAGACTCACCTATCCCCTTTTCTCTCGCTTGCCGTACAGTTCCTCCAGTTCACTGAAAACTGGCCTTCTCTCACCTCCAGCCTTGAGAACTCGCCACCTGCCCCCTTTTTTATATTTAACCTTTGTTGCTCCTTCAAGTCTCAGCTAAGACGTCACTGCCTCTAGGAAGTTTTCTGTAACTCCTCACGGCTGGGGTGGGTGAGGGACCCCTCCTGTGTATGCTCATAGCCTTTATCACACTGGTATGTGTCTGTAAATCTCTGCACTGGGAGCTCCTAGAGGGCAAGACCATGACTACCTTGTGGAACATTGTCTTCCAAGCAGAGTGTCTGGCCTTTAGAAGGATAGTTTACACATTTTGTTTAGATGGATGAATGAATGAACTGGAATTTGGAGGAGAGATCTGCATAGGAAATATAGATTAGAGATCATCAGCATGGTGATGATGTTTAAATCACAAGAGAGTTGAGATTATCGACGGTGGGCCTTCTCATCCTTCATCTCTTGCCTTTTGACCACTTATTTTTTCCTGGAAACTGTTCTCCATGGCTCCAAGGATCCCATCCTACTCTAATTCCTTTGCTCCTTTGGCGATAGATCTTCCCTGGTCTCTGTCACTGGTTTCTTTTGCCCTAGTCACCCCTTGGACATCTATTTTCTCCCCATAATTGCAACTACGTCTTATTGATGGTTATCTCCACAGCCAGCTTCAACTTTGCTCCTGAACTGCTGACCTGTATTTCCAACTGCTCGTAAATACTCCAACTGGACCTTTCACAGCTAGCCAAGTGGAACAGGTCATTATTTCTACCCTCATTCCCATGCCTCAAACGGAGATCTCCACTCCTATTTCCTAGCTTGGTTAATAGGATCCCCATGTAGACAGTCACCCAAACTAAGTCTTATGAGTTTCAATTCCTCCTCCCTCTCCCCCGACATTCTTCCTCTTATATATCTTGTTGTTTCTGATTCTGGAAGTCTTGAGTTTGACTTCTCATTTCATTTTCACTGTCACAATCCTAGCTCTGGCTTTCATTATCAGTTGCCTAGACTATTATAATAGCTTCTTAATTGGCCTGTCTGTCTCCTGGTAAGTTTCTAAAACACAAGTCTGATCATGCCACTTTTTCAATCAAAGACCTTCAAAGGCTGTGAGGTCCAAACCGTGGCATTCGATGTCTTCACAATCTGGCCCCAACATATTTTTCCAGCCTCATCTCTCACCAGCCCGTGCTCTGAAAGCACTCCATGTATATCTCTACATTGTATTAGAATTAGTTAACTATCCCTCTGTACTCCCATCTCTACAGTATCAGGACCAGCCCTTATTCATCCAGGTATCTGAAGAACCCCCAGAGTGCCCGAGAAGTGAGTGCCTTTTGAATAATTGGTTCTCATCGCTTCCAGAGGGAGCATCTCACCTAATCCTTCTAATCCGATGTCTAGCTCAGTGTCTTACACACAGAATACACTCAATCAAGGTTTTATTTATTATTATTTTTTTTTTCGTGAGGAAGATCAGCCCTGAGCTAACATCCATGCCAATCCTCCTCTTTTTGCTGAGGAAGACTGGCCCTGGGCTAACACCTGTGCCTATCTTCCTCTACTTTAGATGGGACGCCACCACAGCATGGCCTGACAAGCGGTGCCTCAGTGCACACCCAGAATCTGAACCCAGGCCGCCAGCAGCAGAGTGCGCGCACTTAACCGCTGAGCCACGGGGCTGGCCCCATCAATCAAGGTTTTAAAGAACTGTTGACTTATTTTGGAATGTAAATCCCCTGAGAGCAGGAACTTTATTTATTTACTTATTTATTTAATTGAAATATATTTGACATCTAATGTTGTATACATTTAAGGTGTACAACATGTTTGTCTGATACTTTCGTATATTGCTGTGTGATTGCCATTGTAGTGGTAATTAGCATCAGGAACTGTATTTGATTCACTTCAGTATGTCTTGTCTAACAGTACCTGACACATAATAGGTATTGAATAAATATTTGTTGGATGAAGGCATGAGTGAATCAATGAAACCATCTCCCTGATCGTCCCTTTCCTAGGGCATTTTCCATCTTGGACATTATTTCTAGTAGCGCCAAGGTAGTTGGTACTACAACATGTGTCACATCTGTGCTTTTGTTTGTTAAACTTCTGAATCTTGTACACAGTCAAAGAAAATTATTTTTCCCCACCTCCACTGGAGTAGAACTCGTTTTGGACTCATGGAACAGTGTGTTGGACTGTATAGGTGTAATGGGGGAAGGGTAGATTAAAGTTATCTTGACGTTAACTTGAATTTAATTTAAGTTTCTTCTAGTGTTAGCTAGGTCTCTGGGCAATAAAAGGTAATTTCTTGTGATAAGGTCAATATTAGAAATATAAAAGAGAATATCAAAGTTTATAAAAGAGGATATCAAATAAATTTATATTAAGCATTTTATATTTGGAGGGCTTCATTTATTTATAAAACAAGACGTACCAGTGCTCCTCAAAGGGGATCTACATCAAATTCAGGTACATTTCGAGAAGTGTGCATTTCTGGGCCCCATCTCAAATGATCTGAATCTGAATTTCTGGGGGCAGGGCCCAGGGATGTGCATTTTCAGCACCATTGACCACTTATCTGCAAATTCTCCACAGCTTCAAGGATACCACACTGTTTATTTCTTCTACTGCTTTGGTTATTGATCCTTTCTATTCTCTATTTTTTTATTGGCTGCTTTTTTCTTAATCATTTTGGAGATTTTTTTCTCCCATAATTTCTTTTTTTTTTATTTAATTTAATTAATTAATTTATTTTCCCCCCAAAGCCCCAGTAGATAGTTGCATGTCACAGCTGCACATCCCTCCAGCTGCTGTATGTGGGACGCGGCCCCAGCATGGCCGGAGAAGCGGTGCGCCGGTGCGCGCCCGGGATCCGAACCCGGGCCACCAGCAGCGGAGCGCGCACACTTAACCACCAAGCCACGGGGCCGGCCCTCTCCCATAATTTCAACTATCATTTATGACTGTTGTTCTAATTGCTCTCCTGAACTCAGGTATTTCCAGTGTTCACCACTGGCCCCTCTGCATGATCAGCAAAGACTCCAGGAGATCCTTCTGTACTCTGAAGTTCAAGAGCAGCTTCACTGACACTTTTTTTTTGGTCTGCCTTGTCCCCTTTTTTCCATCCAAATCCTGACTGATTCAAAAGGAAAATCGAGTGAGTATAGAGAGAGGGACACTCATATCAATACATATCATCCATCACAGTCAATTGGTGGCAGGCATTACCTCAATGGCTGCAAGACAATGACTGTGAAGTCTGCTCATTAAAATACGATTAATAAATACGAAACACATTGCTTCTTCATTGATAGATATCCTCCGTGTTTCTTGCTACGTTTCTCAATGATCATCTTATCTCCCAGAGCACAGGCCCTAGCCTAGGCTCAGGTGAGGCTGGATAGTGCCTGGAGGTGGGTTAGGCTGTAGGGAGGGCAACAGATGAAAAGGAACTAAAATGAAACCGAAACCAAAACCAGGCAGATTCTTTTCCTCAAGTCGTCGAGCTGAGGGGTTGGCCAGTAATGCTCCTCTTGAGCTACATATTAGAATTATTTGGGGAGTTTTTAATTGGCCTCACCCCAGATCATATAAATTAGAAACTCTGAAAGAGTTTGAAAACCACTAAGGTAGGCTAGACGGTGGACCCACAGGAACACAGGTGCAGCCAAATAGATGGTGTGCCCACAGCCTTATTTGTGAACAGGAAGGAACTATTAAGTCTACTAATCCAGATCAGACATATATTGAAATCCTATTGCCTTTATTATAATTGAGCACTTACTATGTATAAGGCATGATATATAGACACTGAGATATAAAGACAAGAAAAATGGTAAAACAAATGCTTTTTGAAGAATATGTCTTGAATGTATGCTGTTCGAGGCACTTTAATCATTTAATTCTCACTAAAGTTAACTCTAGTATTACTTAGCCCCTCCACTTTACGGATGAGAAAACAGGCTCAGAGAGGTTAAGTAACTTCCCCCAAGGTAACTCAGCTAGTAAGCAGCAGAGTCAGAATTTAAACTCATATTTGCTGGCTCTACAACCCATATTCTTTTCACTATATTTTGTTGCCTGTTATGTCAAAAGAAGAAGAAAACATGTTGCCTGCCCTCTTGGAGTTTTCAGTCTGCCGTTGGAGGAACGGTATACAGATGACATATAGATGGCTGCAAAGATCACAGATCATACCAAGTGCCTAAGAGAGGTCTCAGCGCGTTGCTGAGGGAACGAAGGGAATCATTCCCTGCTGCAGACTTCTCTGGAACGCTTCCTGAGGGAGGGCATTCAAAGCAGGTAAGGGCCTGCCGATAGAGATGGTTGACAGAGCCTCGTGCCCAGGAGGGAAGGCAAAGTCAGGATGTGGGAACGCACAGGGACTTTCTCAGGACATGGCGTGTGGTCGACTTTGATGGTAGTAGAAAGGGGCTGTAGTGGATTTGTCTGAGGTGACCCTGAAACAACATGGCGTGTCCAGAGCCTGGAAGTTCTTGCATCCCAGGCACAGGAGGTTAACCTGTTCACCAGGCAAAAGAGCCTCCTGGAGATTTGAAGGCCAGGATTGGAATGGTCAGAGCTTGTGAGACAGGGCTTTGGTCTCAGAGTGTCTGGTGGATTGAAATGAGGAGAGATTCAAGGCCAGATGACCAGGTAGGAAGCAACTGTAGTTAGTTAGGGGCCACATATAGGGTGGTGGCAGAGGGACGAAATGAAGAGGAAAGATGCGCAGACAGAAGGATGAGAGATGTTTCAGAGATGGGACACACAGGACTTAAGTTGATGCTGTAGGATGGTGACATGCAAGAGAGGACGGGTGTGATCACGCAGATTGTTTCAAATTTGGGGAGGACCCAAACAGGGATGGGTGTATATAGCCAGGGCAGGAAGAGCTGAGGATGTAGGGTTTGGGTGTGTGGAGGTCAAGGTGATGGGAGTTGAGGAAGAGGCTCGTGAGGCAGATGACACTCAGAAGTTGCTGAGCGGGGGGATCCGAGGTCCTGGCCTCGGGTTCAGAGTCAGCAGCCATCTGGCTGGGTGTGAAGGGTGGAGAAGCTGCTCCTGGGGAAGTTTTCTACGTGAGTGGATTCCTATTAAATGTTAACTGCATGAACACCATTGGTTTAAAAAAAAAAAGTGGTATCAGAAAACACTGGGTAAAAAGAGTTTTGGAGTCATATCCAGTTAAATAAAGAACAAAGATTGCTCGCTGGTTAAATAACTAAGAAGCTATTTAAACATTACTAAAAAGTTAATTAAACCAATTTTGAAACACCGACTTGGAGATTTTTCCTATAGACTGGAGGGAGCGTAACTAAACTCAATTGCAGTCATGCTAGATTCCTCCCTAATGTTTATTTTTCTTCTGGTTATATTTCAGACAATTAATAGCGTCTAATGACTCAGGCTTTCATGTAATTACTACCGCTCTCGCTCTTATGGAATGTTCTTTTCACACAGGTGCCTAGGAAGTGAAAGAAATTTATGACTATTCAAGAAAGTCCCTCTATAGACTGTAAAAAATTATCAGACTTTAAAATAAATTTATTATTCATGTATATCTCTATTTGTAGCTAGGAAAAATGATAAAAATAATTTAGTACCCTCTAAAACGTTCCAACAGTTTCCTCTCACACAGAGACTTTCTTTCCTCCAATTTTAGAATGTTTGAGAGAAATGAAAATTAAATTAAATTAAAAAAAAATTCTTTGAAATGCTTGGTTTGTAGGTCTCCTTTTCCCCCTCTAGGTGTGAAAGTATGTTAGTGAAAGTTTCATTGCAACTTTGTCAATAATTAATCCTCTGTTTCTTGGAAAAATCCGACAGTGTTAGAGTAACAATAACAGGCTATAAAACACTCCCCCTAATTGTGCAAAGGCTCATTCTTCCCTAACAGGGTTCGGGTTGACTGGAATGTGCTGAAGTCACATTCCAGCGCCTTCCATGGGCCAGGAGAGCCACACAGGACTCTAAGGGGAATGGATGTGAACCTTTATGTCTATTTCTGCTCTTAGAAAGGAGGACAGACGAGGAAGAAGGACTAGAGGAGGCTAGGAGGCGCAGTTTGAAAAGGAGATGGATGGGCCTGGAAAACCAAGGGCAAATTAAGCCAGGGCAAACAGGACAGAGAAAATCAACCCAAGGGCGAGGCATTAAGTTAAGTTAGGGAGGATGATAGAAAAGCAGATCAGTGATGGAGCAGTAAGGCCAAAGGCTGGGAGTCCCAGGCAGGGAAAAGGAGCACACGTCAGAAAGGCAGCACTGCTCATTCACCGGGAACCTCCTCTCACTCCTGGGAGCTCTACCAGGAAAATATAGTTGAAAATCAAAAGGGAAGATTGCTTCATTTATCTGGCCAGTAGTGATGGAAAGGAAACTTATAAAGCTAAATTTTGGAAATCTTACTGGGATTTACTTAGTAAACTCTTTAAAATTAAGACGGGGGTGGGGGAACGGGGCAGGCCCCGAGGCTTAGCGGTTAAGTGCGCGCGCTCCGCTACTAGCGGCCGGGTTCGGATCCCGGGCGCCCACTGATGCACCACTTGTCCGGCCATGCTGAGGTGGCATCCCACATACAGCAACTAGAAGGATGTGCAACTATGACATACAACTATCTACTGGGGCCATGGGGAGAAAAAGGGAAAAAAAGGAGGAGGATTGGCAATAGATGTTAGCTCAGGGCCGGTCTTCCTCAGCAAAAAGAGGAGGATTGGCAGGGATGTTAGCTCAGGGCTGATCTTCCCCACAAAAAAAAAAAAAATTAAGACAGGGTTCTACAATGAGTGAAAAAATCTTTTCTAGTAACTTTTTGCTTTGATCTTTTTATGTTTTAATTTGCACTTGAGTGATAGGGCTGGTTTTGAGAGAGAGAGAGCACACTGTGATATGTTGCTCAAAAATCTTTTTTGTTAATAACTTTATGGAGGTACAGTAACATACCACAACACTCACCAGTTTTAAATATACAGTTCAATTATCTTTCATTAATTTACCCAGTTGTACAATCGTCGCTGTAATCTCAGCTGCCCATCTGCAGTTAATTTTCTTTCCTACCCCAGGCCCCAGGGAACCAGTGATTACTTTCTGTTTCTATAAATTTGACTCTTCTGGACATTTCATATAAATGGAATTAGACAATATATTGTCTTTTGTGACTGGCTTCTTTTATTTTGCAATGTTTTTGAGGTTCATCCATGTTGTAGCAAGTGCCAGTATCTCATTTTTTATTGCTGAGGAGTATTTCATTGTATGGCCATACCACACCTGGCTCACCTACTCACCAGCTGTAGGGACGGGCTTGTTTCCACTTTTTGGTTATTATGAGTAACGCTGCTGGAACATTCCTGGGCAAGTCTGTGTGTGATCATACGCTTTCATTTCTCTTGGTTAGACACCTAGAAATAGAATTGCTGGATCATATGGTAAAGTCAGGTTTAACATTTTTTAAGAAACTGACAGGATTTTCAAAGTGGTTGCACCGTTTTACAGTCTTACCAACAAGATATAAAGGCACAACAGTGTATGTGCCTGTCTCCAGATCCTTGCCAACTTATGTTATTGTCTGTCTTTTAATTTTTTATTTTTTTTAAATTTTGGCATTATTGAGGTATAATTGACATATAAAAATTGGAGGGTATTTAAAGCGTACATTCTGATTTGATATACATATACATTGTGAAAGGATTCCCCCCATCTAGTTAATTAACACGTCCATCACCTCACGTATTTATTTATTTGTGAGGAAGATCAGCCCTGAGCTAACATCCACGCCAACCCTTCTCTTTTTGCTGAGGAAGACCAGCCCTGAGCTAACATGTATTACCAATCCTCCTCCTTTTTTTTTTTTTCCTTTTTCTCCCCAAAGCCCCAGTAGATAGTTGTATTTCATAGGTGCACATCCTTCTAGTTGCTGTATGTGGGACGTGGCCTCAGCATGGCTGGAGAAGCAGTGCGTCGGTGCGCGCCCGGGATCCAAACCCGGAGGCCAGTAGCGAAGCGCGCGCACTTAGCGGCTAAGCCACAGGCCCGGCCCTATTTATTTATTTATTTATTTATTTGGTGAGAGCATCTAAATTCTACTCTCTTAGCAAGTTTCAATTATACGTTACAGTGTTATCAACTGCAGTCACCATGTTTTAGATTAGATCCTCAGACCTTATTCGTCTTACAGCTGAAAGTTTGTATCCTTTTACCAACTTCTTCTATTTCCCCCACTCCCCAGGCCCTGGCAACCACATTTTTACCCTCTGTTTCTATGAGCTTAACTTTTTTTATTTTTTGGATTCCACATATAAGTGATATCATGCAGTATTTATTTCTCTGTCTGGCTTACTTCACTTCACATAATGCCCTCGAGGTCTGTCCATGTTGTTGCAAATGGCAAGATTTCCTTCTTTCTCATGGCTGAATAATATCCCATTGTATATATACACCGCATCTTCTTTATTCATTCATCCATCGATGGACACTTAGGTTGTTTCCATATCTTGGCTATTGTGAATAATGCTGATATGAACATGGGAGTACAGAGATCTATTTGATATTTCATTTTCAATTCCTTTGAATATATACACTACAGAAGTGGGATTGTGAATTAAATGCAAATTAAAATTTTTAATTTTTTGAGGAAACTCCATACATTTTCCATAGTGGCTAAACCAATTTACATTCCCACCAACAGGGGTTCTCTTTTCTCCACATCACACCAACAGTTGTTATCTCTTGTCTTTTTGATGATAGCCATTCTAACAGGAGTGTGAGGAGATATTGTAGTTTTGATTTGCATTTCACTGTTGATTAGTGATGTTGAACACCTTTGTCATGTACCTGATGGCCGTTTGTATGTCTTCTTTGGAAAAATATTCATTAATTCCTCTGCCCATTTTTAAATCAGACTGTTTGTTTTTTTGCTATTTAGTTGTATGAGCTCTTTACATATTTTGGATATTAACCCCTTATCAAATATATGTTTTGCAAATATTTTCTCCCATGCCTTTCATTTTGTTGATGGTTTCCTTTGCTGTGCAGAAGCTTTTCAGTTTGATGTAGTCCCATTTGTTTATTTTTGCTTTTGCGTCAAATCCAAAAAATCATTGCCAAGATCAGTGTTAAGGAGCTTACCCTCTATGTTTTCTTCTAGGAGTTTTATGGTTTCGGGTCTTGTGTTCAAGTCTCTAATCCATTTGGAGTTGACTTTTGTGTATGGTGCTGTTTTATGTTGGTCTCACCCTATTGATAGCACTACTATCTGCTAGGAACGCCTGAGGCACTCATCTGGGCCCATACTACTTGTGGGAGCCCCCACAGGCATTTTCCTGACCAGAGCCAATGTTACGGCTGGACCAGCTCTCGAGGTTCTTAATATGATTACAAGATGCACCTCAGCAATAACCATCAGGGAACTTGGAAAAAACAAGATTTATTACTCACAGGTCCTGGAGGGTATGTGGTATGCCCAGGGGCCACACAACAAGATCTCAGGGAGAGAGAAAGAGAAAGAGTGTGGGCTTGGGGCTCTGCTTTTATTGGGGTCCAAGGGTGGGGTCCTAGGGTTTCACGAGTTCACTCTTTATGGGTGAATTTAAAACATAACAATGGGAATTAGGGTGTGGGAAGGAAAAAATGGGGTCACTCAAGTGGTCAGTGGTCACCCACGGATCTCTAAAAGAGGAATTTCATAGGTGGGGCAGCCTGGTTTCTTATCGAGCTGTTTTACTAATAGCTGTGTCATACAGCTGTTAATATGTTTATTCAAGATGAATGTCTTTGAGATGGATGCCTCAGCAATCAAAAGCTTCGGGTCAGGCACTCACATTACAATCAAAAAGCTTGATGTCAGACACAACTACAGGTATAAGATAGGTATCTGGTTTCATTGTTTTGCATGTGGCTGTCCAGTTTTCTCAACACCATTCATTGAAGAGCCTATCCTTTCCCCATTGTATATTCTTGGCTCCTTTGTTGTCAATTAATTGACTGTATATGCATGGCTTTATTTCTGGGCTCTTTATTCTGTTCCATTGATCTATGTGTCTGTTTTTATGCCAATACCATACTGTTCTGATTAGTATAGCTTTGTAATATAGTTTGAAATCAGAAAGTGTGATGCCTCCAGCTTTGTTCTTCTTTCTTAGGATTGCTTTGGCTGTTCGGGGTCTTTTGTGGCTCCCTACAAATTTTAAGATTATTTGCTCTAGTTCTGTGAAAAATGCCATTGGAATTTTGATAGAAATTGCACTGAATGTGTAAATGGCTTTGAGTAGTATGAGCATTTTAACAATATTAATTTTTCCAATTCAGGAGCATAGGAATATCTTTCCATTTATTTGTTTTTTCTGCAATTTCTTTCATCATGTCTTATAGGTTTTAGTGTACAAGTCTTTCACCTTCTTGGTTAAATTTATTCCTAGACATTTTATTCTTTTTGTTGCAATTGTGAATGAGATTGTTTTTTAAATTTCTCTTTCTGATAGTTCATTATTAGTGTATAGAAGCACAACTGATTTTTGTATATTAATTTTGTATCCTGCAACTTGACTGAATTTGTTGATCATTTCTAACAGTTTTTTGGTGGAGTCTTTAGGGTTTTCTGTATATAATATCACGTCATTTGCAAATAGAGACAGTTTTACTTTTTCTTTTCCAATTTGGATGTCTTTTCTTTCTTTTTCTTGCCTAGTTGATCTGGATAGGACTTCCGGTACAGTCATGAACCGCATAACAACATTTCAGTCAACAACAGACTGCATTTAATGACAGTGGTCCCGTAAGATTCATACCGTATAGCCTAGGTGTATAGTAGGCTATACCATCTAGGTTTGTGTAAGTACACTCTGATGTTTGCACAATGACAAAATCGCCTAACGACACATTTCTCAGAATGTATTCCTGTCATTAACCTACACGTGACTGTACTACGTTGAATAAAAGTGGTGAGAGTGGGTATCCTTGTCTTGTTTCTGATTTGAATATGATGTTAGCTGTGGGCTTGTCATATATGGCTTTTATTATGTTGAGGTACATTTCCTCTATAATCAGTTCTATCATGAATGGATTTTGAATTTTGTCAAATGCTTTTTCTGCATTTATTGAGATGACCTAATGTTTTTATCTTTCATTTTGTTATTGGTGTATGACATTGATTGATTTGTGGATGTTGAACCATCCTTGCATCCCTGGAATAAATCCCACTTGATTATGGTGTATGATCCTTTTAACATATTGTTGAATTCAGTCTGCTGACATTTTGTTAAGGATTTTTGCATCTATGCTAATCAAGGATATTGGCCTTTAGTTTTCTTTTCTTGTAGTGTCCTTGTCTGGTTTTAGTATCAGGTAACGCTGGCCTCGTGTAATGAATTTGGAAGTTTTCTCTCCTTTTCAGTTTTTTGGACGAGTTTGAGAAGACTTCGTATTGATTCTTCTTTAAGTGTTTGGTGGAATTCACCAGTGAAGCCATCTGTTCCTGGACTTTTATTTGTTGGGAAGTTTTTGATTACTGATTCAATCTCTTTACTGGTAATTGGTCTGTTCAGATTTTCTGTTTCTTCACAATTCAATCTTGGTAGGTTGTATGTTTCTTGGAATTTACCCATTTCTTCTAGGTTGTGTAATTCGTTGGCATGTAATTGTTCATAGTAGTCTCTTATGAGACTTTGTATTTGAGTAGTATCAATTGTAATGTCTCCCCTTTTATTTATAATTTTATTTCTTTGCATCCCTTTTCTTTTTTTCTTGGTAAGTCTAGCTAATGTTTTGTCTATTTTGTTTATCTTTTCAAAAAGCAGCTCTTAGGGGACCGGCCCTGTGGCATAGTGGTTAAATTTGCATGCTCTGCTTCAGCAACCCGGGGTTTGTAGGTTTGATTCCTGGGCACAGAACTACGCATAGCTTATCAAGCCATGCTTTGGCAGGCGTCCTACATATAAAGTAGAGAAAGATGGGCACGGCTATTAGCCCAGGACCTGTCTTTCTCAGCAAAAGGAGGAGGATTGGCAACAGATGTTAGCTCAGGGCTAATCTTCCTCATACACACACACAAAAAATCAGCTCTTAGTTTCATCTTTTCTATTGTCTTTTTAGTCTCTATTTCACTTATTTCCTTCCTCCTACTAACTTTAAGATTAGTTTGTTCTTTTTCTAGTCATTTGAGGTGTAAAGTTAGTTTGTTTATTTGAGATATTTCTTTTCTTATTAATGTAAGCATTTGTTGCTATGAACATCCCTCTCAGAACTTATTTTGTTGCATCCCATAATTTTTGTATATTGTATTTCCATTTTATTTGTCTCCAGATATTTTTTGATTTCTTCTTTGACCCATTGGTTATTCAGTATCATGTTGTTTAATGTCCACATATTTGTGAATTTTCCAGTTTTCTTCTTGTAATTGATTTCTAGTTTCATACCATTGTGGTCAGAAAAGGTGCTTCATAAGATTTCAATCTTCTTAAATGTATTAAGGATTCTTTTGTGAATCAGTCCTGGAGAATGTTCTATGTGCACTTGAGAAAATGTGTATTCTGCTGCTGTTGGATGGAATGTTCTGTAAGTGTCTGTTAAGTCCATCTGGTCTAATGTGTAGTTTAAGTCCAATGTTTCCTTATTGATTTTCTGTCTGCATGATCTACCCATTGTTGAAAGTGGGGTATTAAAGTCTCCTATTATTATTATATTGCTGTCAATTTCTCCCTTCAGGTCTGTTAATATTTGCTTTATTTAATTAGGTGCTTCTATATTGGGTGCATAAATATTTACAAATGTTATATCCTCTTGGTGAATTGACTCTGTTATCATTGTATAATGACCTTCTTTATCTCTTATTACAGTCTTCGGCTTAAAGTCTCTTTTGTCTGATATAAGTATAGCTACCTTTGCTTTATTCTGATTTCCATTTGCATGGGATATTTTTTTCCATACCTTCACTTTCAGTCTCTGTGTGTCCTTATATCTAAAGTGAGTCTCGTGTAGGGAGCATATAGATGGGTCTTTTTTTTTTCTTTTAATCCATTCAGTCACTCTAACTCTTTTGATTGGAAAATTTAGTCCATTTACACTTAAAGTAATTACTGATAGGTATGGACTTATGAGGCTTACATAAAACATCTTATTTATAACAGTCTGTTTTAAACTGATAACAACTTCAAATGCATACTAAAGCTCTACATTTTCACTCTCCCCCCTGCACTTTGGTTTTGATGTCACAATTTATCTCCTTTTACTTTGTGTGTTATTAACAAATTGTTGTAATTATAGTTATTTGTAATGCTTTGTTATTTAATCTTCATACTAGATTTATAAGTGATTTACCCACCACCATTACAATGGTAGAGTATTCTGAATTTAACTATATATTTACCTTTATCAGTGAGATTTATACTTTCATATGTTTTCCTGTTACTAATTAGCATTCTTTCATTTCAGCTTTGAAGAAGTCCCTTTAACACTTCTTGTAAGGCCAGTCTAGTGGTGCTGAACTCCTTCAGCTTTTGCTTGTCTGGAAAATTCCTTATCTCTCCTTTAATTCTGAAGGACAACTTTGCTGGTTAAGGTTTTCTTGGTGGGCAGTGTTTTTTTCCAGCACTTTGAATATATCATGCCACTCCCTTCTGGCCTGCAAAGTTTCTGCTGAAAAATCTGCTGATGATAGTTTTATGGGAGTTCCCATGTACATAACATGTTGTTTTTCTCTTGCTGCTTTTGAGATTCTCTCCTTGTCTTCAACCTTTTTTTTGTGTGTGTGTGAGGAGATCAGCCCTGTGCTAACATCTGCCAATCCTCCTCCCCTTTTGCTGATGAAGACTGGCCCTCGGCCAACATCCGTCCTCATCCTCCTCCACTCTATATGGGATGCTGCCACAGCATGGCCTGCCAAGCAGTGCGTCGGTACGCGCCCGGGATCCGAACCGGTGAACCCCGGGCCCCTGCAGTGGAGCACGCGCACCCAACCGCCTGCACCACCAGGCCGGCCCTTGTCGTCAACTTTTGAAAATTTAATTATAATGTGTCTTGGTGTGGGTATCTGTCCTTTAAGTTACAGTGTTTCCAGTGGATGTGAAGTGGTATTTCATGTGGTTTTAATTTGCATTTCCCTAACGATTCATGATGTTAAGCATCTTTATGAACTTATTAGCTATTCATATATCTTCTTTAGTGAAACATACATTCAAAGATTTTGCACATTTTTAAATTGGATTGTTTATCTTACTGTTGAACTGTTGGAGTTCTGCGTATGTTCTGGACACAAGCTCTTTGTCAGATATATGATTTGTAAATATTTTCTCACTTATCTTTTCATTTTCTTAATGATATCTTTTAAAGCAGAAAAGTTTTTAATTTTGATGAAGTCCAATTTATCAGTTTTTTCTTTCATGTATTTTGCCTTTAGTGTTATGTCTAAGAAATCTGTGCCTAAACCAAGTTCACAAAGATTTTTTTCCTATGTTTTCCTCTAAAAGTTTTATAGTTTTCACACTTACATTTAGGTCTCTGATCCATTTTATATTAACTTTTTGGTTATAGTGTGAAGTAAAGGTCCAAATTCATATTTTTGCATCCAATAACTTTTGAAGAAAAGAACTTAGAAAAGTAAATATCACATTTTTTTCATAATAATGATTGGGATTTGTGACATCTTGTTTTTTCTTTAACATATTTAATACCACCTGATATTTTCTCATTTATTTGTTTTTTATTCCTCTTTTGTCTGTCTCCTCCTTTAGGACAAATACTGGAGGTAAAAAGTGGCCTTATCTGTGTTTTCCCCTGCTATGTCCTCAATGCCTTGCAGGTGGTAGGTAGTCAATCAATATTTGATGGGTGAATGAATGAATGAAATGCTAGGGTAGTAAATCAGTCAGGAAAAACAAAATTTTCTTTTATGGCCCCAGTAGGTGAGGGGGAGTATGGAGTGAAGGTTCTAGAGCAGGAACCAGCAGGCGGTGAGTACAGCACTAGGAGGTAAGGTTTTGGGTCTCCTTGCATGCCGCTCTGATCCAGGACCTGTCCCCACACCTGTGAATGTGCGGATCAAAGTGCCTTTTGGCCACCCCAAGTTGAGCTTTTTTTTTTTTTTTTTTTGAGGAAGACCAGCCCTGAGCTAACATCCATGCTAATCCTCCTCTTTTTGCTGAGGAAGACCGGCTGTGAGCTAACATCCATTGCCAATCCTCCTCCTATTTTTTTTTTCCCCAAAGCCCCAGCAGATAGTTGTATGTCATAGTTGCACATTCTTCTAGTTGCTGTACGTGGGACGTGGCCTCAGCATGGCTGGAGAAGCAGTGTGTCGTGCGCGCCCGGGATCCGAACCCAGGCCGCCAGCAGCGGAGCGCGCACACTTAACCGCTAAGCCACGGGGCCAGCCCCAAGTTGAGATTTTGAGGGGAATTTAATGTAGTAGTTAAGGGCATAAGCTTTATGTTAGATATTATTTATTTTTTCAACAAGTTTATTTGTGTCTCTTGCCATGTATCAGGCACTTTGGTAGGACTTGGGGATTCTGTGGCAGACAAGGCAGATGTTTAAGCTGCCCTTATGGTCAGCTCCCAAGCACTTTGACCTTGAGAATATCTTGAAACCTCTTTGAGCCTGTTTCCTCATTCATAAGCTGAGGATTGTTGAGTAGCTACCTCATTTGATTTTGACAAGGATTAAGTAATTATATAAAGAAATGACAACTGTGATGGCACGTAGTAAGTGTTCAAAATAGTATTATTATAAGTTGTTCAACCTATCGGGTAAGACAGAATTATTCTGTAGTATTCAGCCTCAACTTCTATTTAGTATGTTATTAATGGTTCTCATCACCAAGGGACAATCAATCACCAAGGGACAGAAAATTAATATTTTTTGTAAAAAATCTTTAAACTTGTTTATTATAAAGGCAATACACGCACTAGAGTGAAAACAAATTCAAACAATACAGAAGCATACACAATAAAAAGTAGAAATCCCCACAACCCATTCTTCAGTGGTAATCACTGTAAACAATTCTCTGTTTCTCTTCCAGAAAAATCTCATGCATATGAAAGCATATATACGCCCATCCTTAGAAAACAAACAGCAAATGGAATCGGATACTGCTAGTTGGTTATCACTAAGCATTTTCACTTAATCGTATGCACTAGAGAGCTTTCCAAGAGCAGCATATACTGTTCTTACTCTGAGTATTTCTTAATATTCGCAGCACAAATTTTTTGAAGAAGCTCTTGTAAGCTTTTAGAGAAAGTCTGTGGGTTACACCCGCCTTTCCTCTCCACACTCCCACACTCCCCGGTCTCAGCCCCCATAGCTTCTAGCAGTCAGAGACTGGCACCTGCCCACCCACGTTCTCTTGGCCTGTGGCCGGCTGTGGTCACACCAGCAGCAGAGAGCGGGGGTGTGGGTGGGGTAGCATAGAAGGAAGAGAAAACAAATTTTCCACAAGTTGTTGAGAAAGAACAGCAAGTGTAAAATCAAATCGACATAGGCACTGGCACCCAAAAGTGTTTTATTACATGTATTTAAATAAGAGGTATCAGGAAGAATGTTCTCTAAGGGTTTAAAAGGCAGTGGATGCAGGAACACCAGGTTCTTAAAAGTAGTAGCAACAGCTGCCCGATCTGTGGATGTGGGCGGTGAGAAAGGACTCGGGGTCCCTGTGGACAAACCTGCTCCCTAGCACTGCAGGAGAGAGGGAGGTTGAGATGCCCTCAGAGAAGCGAAATGGCCAGATAGAGACTGGGCCCAGCGCCCCATGAAGGACAGGGAGCGCTCCGCCCTTCCTGGCTGAAATCTAGACCTCACTTCCTCCATTTTCCACCTGCTCTTGTCTTCTCCCACCTCACTGCTCTTCGCCCAATTGCTTGACTTCACTTCTGTGAGAGGCTTTGCCAGAGCCCAGCCCCCAGCCAAGACCCGAGATGATTGACGTCTCCTCTGACCACAAACGTTTCTCGGTGGTGGGACGCTAAAGCAAGTAAAATCTGAAACAGAGATTCTGATAATCCTGGGGGATGGGAAATTAGGTCTTTGCCTCTTTGTGCTTACTCATTTAATCTCGGTTCTCTGAATTGTTTCTACCTCCACCCAGGCTAGAAAATAAGATTATAGAATGGTTTAGAGCTTCTAAATTAGGCTGTTAGAGGGGCCAGCGCCTCAGCCTAGGGGCCTGGCTCAGAGCCCACACCCAAGAAAGTAAAATCTCTTCTTGGGTGGGGCTTTCCCAGACATAAAGCTTTTACCATGCCTCTAAGCAGGGGAAGCGTGGGCCAAGATTATATTGGGCAGGCAATAAAATTAAGGGCAATAAAACCAGATAAACTACCTCATTAGCAGCAGTCTACTGGTAAAGCCATTTCAACAAAGAGAGGTAAGATGGAGGACTCCTAGTGCCTACTGTCAAGTTCTTTCAAATAGTCCCCTCTGCAAAACGAACGTTCTTTTCAGAAGTCTTGGCTTAGCTTAAGGGCATATGTGCCTTTATCCAACACTGGTGGGAGTAAGAAGCAGCTCAGAGGGAAGTCTCTGGAATTTGGACCCCTCCATAAGATCACTGAGCTGCCCAAACTCTCAGAACTTTTTTTATCAGCCATGGGATCAAGAGAATGGAGGTCCAGTACCAATTTGTCTAGACTCAACTAATTGTTGAGTATTGATTTGCACATTAAAAATAAAACTGATTCTGTAAAAATGGAATCGTTTTCTTAACCATATACATCATGGTGATATTATGTTGCATCTAAGGGAGTAATTAAGAAGGAAAACTTGAAAGATCAATCAGATTCTCAAAACTGCCTGACACACACACTTACACACACACACACACCCCTACAGGTAAAGTAACTAAATTAAGATACACCTCTAAATAGCTTTTATTTTTTTAAGCCTTAGCAAAATTTTTCTTTAAGTAAATATTTGACTTTTTCATTTTTATTTCTACACAGTACAAACTTCCCCAATTATCATGGTTATTGGGTCTCTAAATATTAAATAAAATGTCTAACACTGTGTTAGACATTGTGTTTTCTGTGTTTTCTAGTTAAGAGACACAAAAGATTCAGTGACTGCATTGTTCTTTGGGGTCAGGGTTATGGTTATGTGGGCACCCAGCCCTTTAGGACACAGCAGGCTGGTGAACCGTTGATTCATGAAACACTGCCAGGAATGGCCTTCGTTTGTCCAGACCCCGGGGCAAGTTCAGCCAGCACAAGGGAACCACCCAGGCCAGAAAGGACTAGTCAGATGGACAAATTCCTACCTTCATCAGAATCCTAGAGTCCTAGGAATCTGGGAATTCTTCTCGACATCTCCCTTTCCCTCTCTCCTACATCCAACAAATCACCAACAGCTCTCTACTGGTTTCACGTCCTAAATGCCTCTCCAATCTGTCTACTCCTCTTTAACTCTACTGTCTCTTTCCTAGGCCAAACTGGCTTGATTCCTACGAAGTCTTTCCAACTGGGCTATATCCATCCACTTTTGTCCCCTTCCAATCAAGTCCTTACACTACGGCCAGATGGATTAAAAAAGCAAACATATACCTGAGCAGTCCTTCCAGCGCTTAACAGACTCCAGTGGCTTCCCTTTCGCTCTTAGATTGAAGCTCTAAATCCACACCATGGTCTAGAAGCCATGAACGAGCTGGCCCCTGCTTGACTCTCCAGTCTCCTCCTTTTCCTCACATCACTATTTCATTCTTTCTGCTAACCTGACCTCTTCAGGGCTCCTCACAGCCAGAAGACTTGGAGACAGGGAAGATCCAGGTACCTGAATTTCCCCCAAAGCTCCTTAGGTGGTTCTGAACCACGACGATGGTTGAAAGCAAACTTGACCAGAGATGGAGACAATTTGAAGCTCGCATCGTGGCTCTTTATGATAAGTTGTACCTGTTAGCGTCAGAGTTTGACTCAGGTTTGCAAAGCAGGCCAGGAAAATGCCCAAAGTGGCAAGTCACTGGGCAGACTTTCTAGAAGAGTAGGCACTGCTGCTACTTCTGCTACCCCCCAAAACGGTATAAAGAGTGAATTACATACAATCTGCTGGGTAGATGCTTTTTCACTTTCTAGAAAATCTAAACCTAACTAATATACCATTATGAGGCTGAGGATGCCTTCACAAAAGCTCTGAAACATTATCTTAGATGAAGTAGATGGTTCCTACATAACCAAAAATTCAGCCAGTAATGTCTTTCTCCGGGGCACAGAACTTCGTGTTTGTAGATTGTGTTTAATCCTGTTATAACAGAGCTTGTTAAGTGGACTTGGATGTGCGATGGGTCTAATCATGTCCAGAAACTAGACAGCTAGGAGAGGCAGAGCCTGATCAGAGTGGGTATTACTCCTCTCGTCCGGTTCCGTTATAGAAAGATTCCAGTGTGTTGTCAAGTTCACTTTTCTGCAGATATCTCATGAATTGCATTTTGAAAGCACGATTGATTTTATTTGTCCCTGCTATTTATAGCGCACAGTGAGGCCTCAGCCAGTTGTGGGAGGACATGGCTACATTGAGATTCCCATCCAAGTTGTGTGTGATAGTATCTGGCACTCTTTCAACGACTGCAGTCATTACTTGGAGAACAAGCACAGAGGGGAATAAATCAATGTTTAATGTCAGGATATCACACCCTCTCTAACGTTTTTTGGATATGAATGAGGCAGTAACTGTATAATTAACCTTGCTCTTATTGCCCTGTAGTCAGATGACTACTTTACCAAAAGGTACTATCTATCGCACAAAAACATGTATTTAATTTAAAAAAAGATCTTTCCAAACTAGACAAAAATATCTTCTTAAAAAATGATGATTTTATGTAAGTAATATATGCAAAAAGTCCCCATCAAAATGTTCAAAAGAACATACAATGAAAAATACTTCCAACTCCTACACCTGTACTTTGCCATCCAGTTCCCCTCCTGCAGGCAAACAGAGTAACCAGGTTTTTATTAATCTGTCCAGAGAAATTGTATGCATTTACACACACACACACACACACACACACACACACACACACACACGGCTGTACACTCTGCTTTTTTTCACAGTATATGGTGATTGCTCCCCATCAGTACACAGAGACGGCCTCTTGTGTTAATGACTGTGTTCCATGCAATAACTTCTTGACTGCCCGGTGAATCCTTCCCTACCATGAAGACTTCTTGCGGCTCCTTATTGCTCAGGTATGATGCAGAAAGGCCCCCACACCACATCCCAATCAGCAACTATTCTTTAACCTGAATTCTCCAGTCCAGTTAAACCGACCTACTGTGGCTCTTGAACAGAGTTCTAATCCCTGCTCTTTCGTTAACTTGGCTGTCAGGCTGCAGGCAAACGATCTCACCCTTCTGGCCCTTGGTCTTCTCATCCACGAATTAGGGGTGGTCCAGGGAGGCGAGGGAGGTGGACCCATCTCTAAGGTCCTTTTCAGCTCTCGTATTCCGTGAATCTGTGACTAGATGAGGTCAAAGGGCCTTTCCAGCTCTACACTTTGATCAGCAATGTAAGTTTTCCTGGGTTTGGTCTTGTTTCCTCAATTGTCTGAGATCTCATTAAGGACAAGACTACCTCTTTGTATCTCCCAGAATGTCCTGCTGGAATAGTTGCTCCAGAAATGTTTGTTGATTTTCTGGGTTATCACTTTGAGCGCTATGCATTAATAATTGCTCCAATCCCACTGCTTGAAATAGGTCAGTTAACCCAGTTTCTCTCTGTCAGGACAAGTGATAGGAATTACAATGCTGGCGCTCTATCAGAATAACTGGGAACAACTCTTGATTTTAGCATTAGGTTCTCAAGAAGACATCTAACTTATGCAATCAGTGCATTCCTCACATGATACATATAAATATTATTAGCAATTTGCAGCATAAGAGTCTAGAAATAAAGAGGACATTGGGCACGACAAAATTCAACCTTTCTATTTTATGGATGTGGAAAACCAAGGCCTAGAATTCAAGAGATTTGTCCCAGGATTGTGACTTAGCTGGTGATAGACAGAACCAGGGTGAGAATCTGGGGCTTCTGATGCTCATTCTAGAGGGAAAAAGGGGAAACAGAACCTTTACAGAGTGTTCATTATATGCTGTCATTAACTGGAACTTGCTCCACGAAACTATGTGCACTCAGTTTATTAATTTGATAACAGGTCTGACTCTCACTGGTCTTCCTCATCTGAAAAATTAGATTGATAAACACGCTTACCTTACAGAGTGGTAGAAGGATTACATAAGATAATGCCTCCAAGAGCCCAGAGCAGAACGCCAGGCGCATAAATGTTACTTACTTACAATTATTATTTAAAGAGCTTCACAATGAAAGGTCATTTTGTCATATCATTTCTCCTTTAGTTGACTTTTCTTAGGTGAGAGGGAGTTGGATTTAAATATCAGGTATTGCTGAAGGAGGGCACATGTCTATTTTACCCTAGCTATTGTCACAGCCCCTCATTGACTTATCCTTCCTCTCCAAATGGGAGAATTACCCCTGGTTTTTGCCCACCTTTCAGTGATTATGAAGATTATAAAAATTTCATTCATGCACACCTATCTTCATGAATTTTGCCAAATCTGCATACCATCTCTATTATTATTTACTTATTGTTTTTACTTAAATTGATCAACTTTTAAATAATTTATGTACAGTTATATTAAAAAACAAAACTCTTTTTTTTCCTTGAAGAATAATTGATATACAACATCCCATTAGTTTCAGGTGTGCATCATAGTGATTCTGTGTTTATATATACTATAAAATGATCACACTACATTAAGTCTAGTTACCATCTGTCAGCATACAAAGTTATTACAGAACTCTTTAAATAATTTTTTATTTATTTATTTTTCCCTCAAAGCCCCAGTAGATAGTTGTATATCATAGCTGCACATCCTTCTAGTTTCTGTATGTGGGACGCGGTCTCAGCATGGCCAGAGAAGCAGTGCCTCGGTGCGCGCCCGGAATCTGAACCCGGGCCGCCAGCAGCGGAGCACGCGCACTTAACCGCCAAGCCACGGGGCGGGCCCCAGAACTCTTTAAATAAAAAAGAGGTTTGTTTGTATACCACTTAGGAAACACTGGTATAGTGAAATGCATCAAGTTGAAGAATCAGAAGACTTGGGTTCAAATCCTAGCTTTGCTCTTTGCTAGTCATGTAATTTTGAGCAAGTTATCTCAGTTTCTTTATCTATAGAACAATGACTATAATATATAACTCACAGTATTATGGTGATAAATAGGGTAATGTATGTGATAGCACTTTGAAAAATTTGACTCAATGTACATTATTAGTTGTTAAATAAAGGGAAAATTAGTGCGGTAGGAGAAGAAAGTGGTATGGTTTTAGTAGTGGGCAGTTTATTCAGAGGGGTGGGAGGGTGTAGAAAACATCTATATTTTGAAGAATGGATATATCACAATGCACTATTAAATGGGTTAGAAAATGGCACAAAAGTTAATAAAATACTGCAAAAAGACAGGGGCAAAATCCACTTAAATTCAGTTGGATGAAAAGAACATTCTTAGTCCAGGCCCAACATAAAATTGTGGCAAGTTTGTGTGAAGTTTTAAAAATATAACTTCAAGTGTTAAAATTTAATCATCTATAATGAATCAAAAGCTATCTTAGGGCCGGCCCAGTGGCGCAAGCGGTTAAGTGCACGTGCTCCACTGTGGTGGCCTGGCGTTCACAGGTTCGGATCCTGGGTGCGCACCGACGCACTGCTTGTTAAGCCATGCTGTGGCAGTGTCCCATATAAAGTAGAGGAAGATGGGCATGGTTGTTAGCCCAAGGCCAATCTTCCTCAAGAAAAAAGGGGAGGATTGGCGTTGGATGTTAGCTCAGGGCTAGTCCTCCTCACACACACACACAAAAAAGCTATCTTAGGAATTAATGTTTTATATATTCCATTGCAATCATTAATTTTCTAAGACTAATATAACTTTTTAATTGATCTCTGGAGTATAATGGAAACCATGTCAATGCTCCCGAATGCTCATTATTTAATTGCAAAGTGTAGGAATAGTCAAGACTACAAGCTCCTCAGACTCAAACCATGCTTACTTTAATAAAGAGCTCTTAGAAACATATTCCAACCCTTCTTCACTCTCTTCACTCCCTTAACTACCTGCTATCCCCTTTTCTTCTTTTTTTTTTCCCCTCTCCAAAGCCCCAGTGCTTGGCTGTATATCCTAGTTGTAAGTCCCTTTAGTTCTTCTATGTGAGCCACTGCCACAACATGGCAACTGACAGATGCGTGGTGTGGTTCTGCAACCAGGAAACGAACCTGGGCCACTGAAGTGGTGAGAGCCCTGAACTTTAACCACTAGGCCATCAGAGCTGGCTCTATCCCCTCTTACTCTTGCTGATGACCTCACCTTCAACCTCATAGAGAAACTAGAATGATCCAACTGGACCACTGTCAACTTCCTGTCCCCAAACCTCCGTGGCAACACTGCTTCCCCTACTCCCTGGACTTCCTTTCTGGGTGTGAAGCATCCTCCTCCTTATTGGAACTGTATGCTCTCTGCATCTTCTGCTCTCCCTGTGACTCTAATCTTGCCCTCTCTGCGGGTTTTCCGCATCAGCGTTAAACACTTTCTCACCTTCCCCTGACCACAGGCTCCCATGTAGCACTGCTTTGACTATCTATCCTTTACAGTCAAACATGTCCAAAGAACCCTATTCCTGATGTCCTTTTTTGTCCTTCTCTGCATTCCTCACCTCCCAATTTAACCTCCACATTTCCTTTTCTTCTAAGAACATTATTTTCCCCCCCAAAGTATAACTCATGGGAATTTTTATATACTATTACACAAGTAGCATAATAAAAGAAAAAAATATATAAAATTATGTAGTGCCACTACACAAATTGTCCACATGCTCCCATTTCCTCTTACATGACTTTTTTTTTCCATGTGAGTAGGTTTTTTGTAGTCGTGGCACCCACTCTGACTTTAGGAATAAAGCATAGCTTGCTGTAAAAATGACTGGTCTAGGAGAAAGAGGCCTTTTGATGTAACTGATCACCCCTTCGTGACACCTTCTCCTTCCCTGTTTTTGTGATGATATGTCCTCCTGGTGACCTGTCTATTTTGGCTGTTCCTTCTCTGTTTCCTGTGATGGCTCTTTCTCCTCCACTGTTTATTCCATATTGGAGTTCTAAGGGCTCCATCCTTCCTCTGCTTTTGTCACTCTATAAACTCTCCTTAGGCGATCTCACTCACTCTTGAGGCTCCCAGTGCTATCTTCATGCTGGCAATTCTCAAATTCATTTCTCCAGCAAAGATCTTTCCCAGAACTTCGTATCTGTCTATCTAGTGGTCAACAGGGTATGTTCACAGGTTGTTTCATAATAGGCATGTAAAGCTCACTACTTACTAAAATGGAACTCATTGTCTTCCTACTCCCAAATTTTTATCTTCACAAGTGTTCTCTGTCTTAGTAAAGGCCACCACCATCCGCTCAGTTGCTTAAGCCAGAAACCTAGGAGACATTGTTTTATAACTTTATTTATTTATTTATTTTTCCCCCAAAGCCCCAGTAGACAGTTGTATGTCATAGCTGCATTTCCTTCTAGTTGCTGTATGTGGGACGCCGCCTCAGCATGGCTGGAGAAGCAGTGCGTCGGTGCGCGCCCGGGATCCGAACCCGGGCCGCCAGCAGTGGAGTGCACGCACTTAACCGCTAAGCCATGGGGCCAGCCCGAGACATTGTTGATTTATCCTTTACTTACCTCTTTCTTACCATGACCTCTCTTCTCATTAATTAATCACCAAGTATTTTTCCATTCTATCTCCTACACACTTCTTCAATCCATTTACCTCCCTAAATTGTCACTGTCACCACGCCAAGTCCAAGGTGCCATCATCTTTCAACTGGATTCTGTGACAATCTCGTACCCTCCCACTGAAGCACATGTGACAGGGTCACTTCTCTCCTTACACTCTTTAATGGTTTCCTATTGCCTTTAGGATAAAGGCCCCAATCCTTAAGACCTACAAGGCTCTGTGTGATCTTCCTTCTGCCTAGTTGTAGAGGTTCATCATGTGTCATTTTGTCCCTCACTCTTTCCATTCCAGAAACTAGCCTCTTAGATCTTTACAATGAGAAGCCACACTTTTTCTTACCTTGGGACTTTGCCTGGAATACCCGTTAGCTTAATTTGCAGGCCTCCTTCTGTTACCCCTCCTCTGTCATCCTCCACAATTTTCCTCCCCCCACCCCAACTGCAACATAGTTACTTTATTCTTTAGGTCCTAGCGTAAATATCCCATCCTCAAAAGAGACTTTGTGAACACTGCAGACCCTTACTTAACAGTTTGTACTCCTCAGTGTTATCATAATTATATTTGCATTAGTTTTCAGTGTCTTTCCAGCTGCTAATCTGTGTGCTCCATGAGGGCAGTGAATAGGCATCGTGCCTGACACGTAGTAGGTATAGAATAAATGTTTGATAAAGGAATAATTTATTTTTCAGAAATCCTTTACTTCTGGCTATTAACTTATTTAATATTTATTTATGGTAATATGTTTGAATAACTCCTTTCACTCATTAGATTGCAATAATTGGAATATGAGGATTTTAAAAAAAACTTTTGAAAAATTAAGTGCAAATTAATTGAGGGTTTAGGAGAAAAAAATTCATTTTTCCCCCAAGACTTCATGTCTTTATGTGGAGAGGGTTTTACCTGTGAAGAAAAAAGATTTCTAAAATGAGAAAACCCTCTACTTTGGGCATCATAATCGAATTGCTAATACCAATAGTTGTCATTTATTAGGCATTTGCTATTTTCCAGGGATGGTCCTCAGTGCAAAGAGAGTATTAATTGATTTAAAACAACTTTCTGAGGCAGTTCCTATTTTAACCCTGGCGTTGGAGTGTAATTGTCATCCATTGTTTATTGCTCTGAGGGAAGCATGAAAGAGCTCTCTCACTCTCTTGCTGACACACCTCTTAATTAGGTCAGATTTTACAGTTACACTAGATTCTGATAATGATCGGGATTCTTCCCTGGCTGGCTGGGATAGATGTCAGGCCGCACTGCCAGAGGACTGTCTCCTGTCATGTGCTGCCTCTTGCATCACAGATTCTTCTCTGGTGGATTTGGCTCCATCTTATTTCATTACTGCCAGAGGAATTTATCTAGTCATGCATTGCCCTTGAGGCTGTGGTAGCTAGTCCTTGTGACTTTTCTGAACGCTGTGGTTTCTAAACAGTGTTCAGAAAAAAGAATTCTGCAAGGGACCCACACTTGGCTCCTATCCAAAGAGTCTTCTGGAGGCATAAAGATGGCAAGCAGTGAGGGTTATAAGGGGGGTGGAGAGTAACGTATCTTGCTTCATTCATCCATCCATCTATTAATTAAATTTATTCCACAAATATTTATTGCTTATCTACCATGTGCCAACTAGCATATTAGGTGCTGGGGACGTAACAGTGAGAATTTTCCACCCCCAAGGAGATTATAGTCTAAACAGATAAGTAAATATAGCACATACTGTTGAGGGAGCATAAAGAGGAGTGTTATAACTGTCAGTACTCTTAACAGTTACAAGACCCATAACCCAATTCAAGAATAGATTAGGCAAATGTGTTAATATTTATTGGCTTAAGGAAAGGAGGTTGGAATAAGGAAACCCTGAGAATGACAGGGCTATGGCAAGACCTCAGGCACTTGAGTATCCCCAGGAGTCTTGGCCCTTCTTTTTCCACATGTAGGCTTTATTCTCCCTTACCTCAGACCAGCTCTCTCCACAAGTCAGGAAGCATGGCCTCCATCAATTCTAAGCCTCACATCAACCCAAGCTCTGAATCAGAGAGGACTGGATCCTCTTTTTCAATTATAATCTAAAAAACCCCAAGGAAGAACTCAGATCAACCCAGCTTGGGTCACATGCTCATCTCTAGACTAGTGATTCTCCACTGTAGGTGGTTTTGCCCTTTGAGGGATATTTGGCAATATCTGGAGATATTTTCCATTGTCATGACTGATGGGGGTGGAGAGGGTGCTGTTGGTGTCTAGTGGATAGAGGCCAAGGATTCTGCTAAACATCCTACAATATATAGGACAGCCCCCCCACAACAAAGAACTATCCAGTACAAAATGTCAATAGCACTGAGGTTGAGAAACTCTAGACCAATCAACTGTGGTCTGGGGGAGCATTAAGAGAGGCGCCAAATGTTTTCTAAAAGAAGTGAAGTATTGGCTGAGACTTAGAGGATGAGTAGGAGCCACGCAAAGAGGGGCCAGGGAAGGCTGATCCATGGAGGGAGGTCCATGAGCAAAGAGCCAGGCTGTGTATAGTACTAGTTACTCTACCTCCCCTGGCTACCTTGTAAAACATCATGAATCTATGGAAGGCTCACAAGGATCAGAGAGTCTGGTACTTCAGCGGAATCACCATCCTGCAAAGCAATTACAACAATATCAAGCACAAGCCATAGGCCATATACATTTCCTCTACTGTATTAAACGTTTGGTCAAGGGCTAGTGTGTTATTGGAAATTTATTTATATTTATCAAGAGATTGTTTCAGTTAGGTATTAAAATACATCAATGACAAGACTAGTATTTGGGAGCACTGACTCTGCAATCAAACAGACCGGGCGTTGAACTCAGGCCCCATCTCTTCCTAGGGGTGTCCCCGGCCACCACAAGTGGAACAGGCCAGTGCTGGCAAACACAGAAAAGTGATCCGTGTGGGCGGGATGAGTAAAGTTTGGGTAAATAAATACAAGTGATTGAGGTATTGCAGGTAAAGAAAGCAGCATGCACCAAGGCTTGGAGTTAGGAATGAGTACAAATGTAGGTAAAATAAGCAACAAGTGATTCTAAGATAAAATATTTTTGTGTGTGTGTGTGAAATTAGAAGATGGAGCTAACTTGAGGAGTTTAATTTTGGACACACAAATTAGCATTTCCTGTGGAATGTCTAAATAGAGGTGTTCAGAGAATAGTCAGAGTTACAGGCAGGGTTCAAATTCAGGAGAGAGTTCAAGAGCTGGAGATTTACATCCATGAGAAAGAACTGTCCCTTCATGTAAAGGGCTTAGAGAGGAGGAGGAAGCCGGAAACAAATGTCTGTGGAAAGAGAGAAGGAAGGAAAGAAGGGGAGAGAAAAGGAAACAGATGAGTGTCTGAATAAAGAGAGAAAAGAATAAAATCTTGATGCTGTGGTGTCATGGAAGCCCAGGGAGGAGAGAATTTGAAGAAAGGAAGAGTTGTTGACAGTGTCAAATACTGCAGAGACCAGAGGTTATTAGAGCCCTTAAAGAGGTCACTGGACACACATAGCACAATTTAAGATGTATATTTCCAGTTGGAGGGTGGAGGCAGACCTCCGATTGAAGGGAGTCTAGGTGTAAAAGTGGGGTGAGGACTTGGAGACAGCTAGCATACAACAGCCTTTTGAAAATTAGGATGCAAGACAAGGGTGCTGCTCACCGTCACTGCTATTATTTCACATTGATTTGAAACTTCTAACCCAATACACAAGTGTAAGAGAAAGAAAGAGGTATAACAACCGAAAATAAGTTAACAAAACACATTCACTATTTGTAAATTATATTACCTTCTACCCACAGGGCCTCAAAGATGTAAATTAAAAAAAAAAAATTAAAACTAAATTAAAAAAACCTATTAAGGCTAATTCAATAGGTCATAATGTGATTAATTACAAAATAAATACACATAGCCATCAATTAGTAATTTTTAAAAAATCCAGTTTACAATAGGAATTCAGAGTGGCTAAAAAGGACTCAATAAGTAGAAAGATACAAGAGGTCAATATTGTATATGTATCAATTATCCTCAAATTAATTTAAATGTTTAGTACAATGCCAATCAAAATTCCAATGCATTCTTGGGGTCACTTGACAAAGAGATTCTAAATAACGTTAAAGATAGAAGGCTGGATCCTGCAGAGGGAGGTAGTCAGTAAGAAATTCTTGGTGGGGTAATCAAAAGATTTTAGGAAACGGGTATTAACATTCAATTTTAAGTCTCATATGTTCAATATAACCCCCTTCCATTTCCCCAGATAGTCTGTAAAATCTGCTAAACCTAGAAATGTCTTGTGTGGCAGTTTCAAGAGAAAAAATCAAACCAAAGGGGTAGAGTTCCACCGTTAGACTGGTGGGGAAGAGAGAAAAAAGAACAGCTTGAGAAGGTGACTCCACGGTTAAATTCAGAAGAATCAGAACTGGGAGCCAGAAATGACTATGAGACTATAAACCCCTGGGAATCTGAAGCAGTCTTAAAGAATGAATTGCAACTCCAGCAAGATATGGGAGGGGTCTTGAGCCAACCTCTTCTATATCTCAAAGTTCCAGATAAGTTCAGTTGACATCTCAGTTACATATGGGAAATCTTAACCTTTTTAGAAATTCCTAGAGAAAAGGCAAGCTATTACTAGTGCTTATCTCTGTAATATTGAATTATAAATGATTTTTATTTGATTTTATACTTTTCTGAATTTTCTATAATGGGCATGAGTTATGTTTATAAGAAAAGTTTGTCAGTGAGAAAAAGAATTGGGAAGAATGCTTGGGTGGAAAGCAAGGTCAAGTAAGGCTTTTCAAGTTTACTTGCTTGGTGGTTTCTAGAAAGGTCATAGCAAACGGTTCTCTCAGTGTCTCATCTTCAGCCATCGTCATCGATGGTGGTTCTCACTTGACACATTTTGCCGTCATTTTAGAATCAAGTACCATGGGTGAGCAACATCTCTACCCATTGATACCTCCCTCTCTGACTTCCTACACTGACCACACCCATCATACACTTTCTTGAGTGGTCTAGTTATTTTATATGCTTAAATATTATCTTGCTAACTAGGTTATAAACTGGTCCATAAACTTGTCATGTCTTATATTTCTGCTGATTCTCCTGTGGTACCTAACACTTGGTCACATGGTTTTGTGTTTAATTTTTTAAAAAATTTAATTACCTCATAAAAGAATAGAGATGAATATTCAGTGATTTTCAAGAAAAACTGAGGGACCCATAATAACTCTTAAAGACCACATTCACATAGATGATGTAGCAATATTATAGGTTTCCAATTTTTCATAGGCTTTTCCTCATGAGGCACCTCATGCCTACTCTAGTTAATCAAGTTGTGCTTGATGAACTGATGGTAGGTTGATACTAATTCCTTGTTGCTGTAGAGCTATAGAACTGTATTTTATATTTACACCTGTATTTAGAGCTGTAGAACTTTGTTTTATCAAATTAGTGCCTTTCCCACATGAGGTCCTTGAAGGCACTCACGTGGGTATTCTGCATCTGTTGTAATGCTTGGCACAGAGCAAGAATTCAATAAATGTTTGGAGGCAGTGACCTCATTTGGCTTCCAAACAACTCAATGAGAGAGTCAAAAAAGATAAGAATGATAAAAATAAGATAGCAAGAATTACTAACGTTTATTGAGTACATTCTATGCACCAGGCATTATGTAAACATTTCACGTAGAGTATCTCACTTACTCCTTAGAATAACCCCAAGAGGTAGGTACTATGATTGTTTCGGTTTATGGATGGAACAGCGCCTTAGGAAGGTTAAATGGTCTGGCCAGTGTCTAAGAAATTGCAGAGCTGAGAGAAGAACTGAGGTCTTCTGATGATAAAATCAAGGCTCTTTCCATTATCTTCTTCTGCCTTTCATAAAACTAAATTTTTTCTCAATATTTGGAATCCTCTCCTTGTCCAATTGGGAAAAAAAATCTGAGCTCCTTAAAATAAAATCTGAGTCTAAAATATGTAATGAAACCACTCTGCGTAGTATAAAAGGGGTTAACTAGTACCAAAGTCAGCAACTCAATAACCCAAACAAAGATTTTAGGTCACTAGAATACTAGTTTCATTAGGAGACTGACTTTTTAGATCATTAAATTTAAGGGAAAAAGGGTTTGATTCTAGTTTGAACTGGTTCACGGTAGAGAACGCTTGGCCTGTCTACCCCAGCACCCCATCTTTACAAAATATTATCGAATTTATCTCTATATTTACAGTGATGAAGGCCATATTGTTATTAAGTTTGTCAGATATGAAGCAGATCGGGGCAACTCCAAACCACATCAAGTGAATTATGTCTTTGCTCCCTAGACTTTCTGCACTGGTTCTTTAGGTCTCTTTTTATTACTTTTTGAGCAGAAATTCGGGGTGAGTGTGGCAACAAATATGTATCTTTGTTTAAAAACCTTTGATAGGTTGGGCTCTGGTCCTGCCGCTGTCTTCCACCTCCACCACCATTCTGCTCGCCATCCCCATCTCCCAGCTTCCGGTGAGCTGCAGCCCTCCAGCTGGCTGACTCACATAGGGAAACATGCAGGGCAGAAACCCTAGTCCTGCCTTACCCTCCCTCCTTATAGTTCTCAAAGGCGGGCATGGAGCAAAGGCAGATCTGCTGGACAATTAGCCAGGTGTATCTCAGCTGGCAGCTGTATGCATTTGGGGGGCAGTGGACCAGAGCACCCCTTGGCTGGGGTAGCAGAGGAAGGCAGACTCCTTTTACCCTCACGCCCCTGGCATCTGCATGAGGCAGGTTAGTGATGAGCATTGCCCGTGATCTAAAGATGGCAGGGGGAGAGGCAATGAGCACAAGTGGGCAGAGAGAGAGGAGAGAACTGGAAATGGATTTGGCAGTACCTAGCGTAACTTCCAGAAGCCCTGAGGTGACAAGGAACAGCCTGACTGGGTCCCTTTCCTTACATGCATTCTGCCATCTCCCATCCTGGGATCTGGGTACCTGTGAAGATTCCTACCTGTTCAGAACCTTTCAGCTCCTGAAAGCAGCAGAAACAGTAAGAACTAGAATTAGGGAATTTTATAATATATTTTATTCCTCTAGGATCCAAAGCCCCCACATAACATGTGTATCAATTTCCTATTGCTACTGCCACAAATTATAACACATGTAATGGCTTAAACATGACAATTATATTAGCTTTCAGTTCTATAGGTCAAAAGTCTAAAACGGGTCTGCTGGGCTGCGTTCCTTCTGGAGGCTCTAGAGCAGGATCTGTTTCTTTGCCTTTTCCAGCTTCTGGAAGCCCCCTCTACCGTCTTTAAAGCCAGCAGCATAGCATCTGGTCTCCTCTCTGATATCCCGCCTCCTTCTCATAAGGACCCTTGTGATCACATTGGGCCCACCTGGATAATCCAGACTAATCTCCCCAGCTCAAGAGCCTTAATTTAATTATAGCTGCAAGATCCCTTATGCCATGTAAGGTAACATATTTGCAGGTTCTGGGGATTAGGATGTGGACGTCTTTGGGGGCCACTAGTCAGCCTATCACAACATGTAAATCTGATTTTCCATTTTCACACATCTAATCTTCAAACATTTACAGAAATGCACAGAAAAGCACTGTATATAAAAGTAGAGGGCTACCTGCAGTAAGGTAGAAAGATATTTCATAAGAAAATAACATATGACCTGCTCCCATCATATTGAGAGACACTACTTGAGTTGTTTTTTTATTTTTGTTTTTTGATCTCTCCTCTTTTTTTTTCTTTTGAGGGAGATTGGCCATGAGCTAACATCTATGTCCATCTTCCTCTATTTTGTATATGGGACGCCGCCACAGCATGGCTTGATGAGCGGTGTGTAGGTCCGCCCCCAGGATCCAAAACATCAAACCCTGGGCGGCTGAAGCAGACCCCCCTAACTTAACCACTATGCCACCGTGCCAGCCACTGCTCCCTGATGTTTGTATAAACAAAATCAGGTTAAATGAATCTGCAGAGCCTTTGGATGGCAGCATGTGGAGGGAAAAATGGGACCAACCATAGCTCCTGCTGAGTGAAGGGTATTAAAGTTGATTGTAGCACCTGAGCTTCAGGTCCTGTTTGGCACCAGCCCTTCTTCCTCTGCCTGCCTCCTTAGGACCCTGCCCAGATGCCTGGTTTCCGAGTTTGGGGCCAAGGAAAATTTGCAGAATTTAGTACCGATGGCAGTGTGCAGACCCAGATCTGAAAGCATGAGAAAAGGAGAAAAAAACCCGAGTCCCAAAGCCTCTCTCATTCTCCCCAAGGACTATCAACTCATCTTTTTACTCTTCCTTTGTTTTTTTTAACTCTCTGTTCAGGAGCAGAACAGCAACTTAATGGGTGACGAAGAAAAAGAACAGCATTCAACACTAGCATTTCTTGGTGCTGTGATTAGTAGTTGCTGCTGCTTGTCATAATACATCAGAAAAACAGCAACCCATCTGTTCCAAATTGATACAGCAAAGGCTCAGCAAGGAGTGTTGATCCAGCTTCTGTGGGGAAGAGTCTGAATTTTACGGCACATTAACGTGTGTGCCCGAGCAGCTCAAAGATGTCAGGTGCCAGCTTTCTACCTAGCTGTGTATCATGTAACAGCTGTCACCACAGTCGCTAAGAGTTTTGACAAGTGGGCTGTTTTAGCATGAAAATGTCCAAGTGGGAGGAAGACTATCCTCTACTGAAAGTTAAATGCCACTTCAAGTCTCCCACGCCACTTAGACTAGTCTGTACTGAGGATATATAATAGGAAATGGAATCAAACCGCCTCTCCAACCACAAAACACATCGCTGTAATACTCCGTGTTGGCCTCTCCCAGACACTCCTCACTAGCGGTAATTAGCAGCACATAAATGCTAATGACTAATTACCTTGGCCTGTGTAGACATCAGGAGAATCAAAGTAAACTATTGTCCAAAAGCCTGACTTAACAGATATATAGACTGTAAAACTCCAAGTTTTAATAGCTTACATTAGCTCCTGGGTTGGGGGAGTCATAGGGGAGTGGAGAGCTGGGAGGGGGTGAGGGGTGGGTGGGAGGGGAGGTATGCGAATAAATTGATGTTATTTACATGTTAGGAGGTAGACTTGGGCAGTTCTCAGCCTTTGTATGCTAATATCTCAGAAAATAAATTTAATTCACAAAGGCATATGCAGTCTCTGTATACATTTACTTGAAGGTCTGTTTTTCTTCTAGACTCTGTTGTCAGAGGGTGTGATACCTAAAACTTGCCGCAGAAACATCTGGTACTCTTAATAAAACATGTCAGATAAATGGGTGGCTTCTGGGCAACATATGTGGCTATAAGAAGAAATAAATAATTCACTTTTCTGGAAAAAATATCAAGGTCAAAGAGGTGACTCTTTATAACAAGGTGTTAACGAGGTATCACAAGAACATGGGGCCCTGCCTATGAAACCCCACTTACTGGGTCCTTGAGTGAGAAGCAGTGAAGACTCCAGAATTTCTGTAAAGGAAGGTTTAAGGGGCAGCAAAGGAGTTAGCAAAATGGACTGGAAAACTAGTTTTGAAGCCGTGTTGGCCAAACAAGCACAGTTTTGACTTGAAGCCTTGTTTGGTTTTGTTAAACGACTTTGGGGAAGGGGAAGTTATAAAGAACCAAAGTCCATGTCCCCTCTCCCCCCCAAGTCACCCCTTGGAACTGCCGTTGGTGGGGAGGAAATGGATTCTTTGAACATTTTTATTCCCTACTGGTTTTCTTCACCTACCTGACACAACTGATTTTTAGAGAAACCAGGAGGAGGGCTCAAATTTAGATCAGTTAATCTTACCTATTTTTAAATGCCTGTATTCAAACCTGTTGATTTGTTTTATATAACTGACATGCGCATCTTTTCTGTTAAAAAATTAAAGTTGAGCTTTGCTTTTATATTATTTTCCTTTAAAGGGGTGAAAATGATTCTTAGGTGATGAAATCTCATGTATATTACCTTTCTTAATTCCATTCAAGCACCAAAAATCTGAGGAGCATACATTTTACTAACTCACAGAGTCTTCTCATTTTGTTTTGGCTATGTTGAAAGATGTGGATCTAGGATCTTAAACCTAAAATATTATATTCTAATTCCCACTTCTCGACACCAGACTTATACAAAATACATACATTTTATAATAAAGCCCTGACCAAAATTAGTGTGGGTTTTGTTCTTTTTGGAAAGCTAGTATGTTATATTTTCCGTAAGATGTTGTACTATAATATGTAAACACTGTAATACTAAGAGATTCAGAACCATTTAAGAGTTCTGGCTATTTAAAATACAACTCTATTCGGACATGTCATCCAAACAACTTGTCACTTCTGAGACCCTGGTTACAATAAAACTAAGGAGACATGTTAATATTCTCAGGCTCCTAAAAGTCAGAGATTACTTCAAAACTGTAACACAGTTTAGAAAAATGACCTTGAACGTCACTGGAGATGAATCTCATCACACACACATCACAACCCAAGGGCCAAACAAAGACAGGATAACAGGTTAGCACCCTTTCAAAGGATACCCTGTAAGTATCTGTTCGCTGTTTGTTTTGAGGAAACACGGGGTAAGGAAGGGTAGAAAAGGCGATCCCTGGAAGGTATTCTGAGTCTCACATTTACCGTTTCAAGTAGTCCAGCTGTGGCTCCAAGCTTGCGTACCCCATCAGACCACAGCTACCCTGAATTCAATGAGATCTGTTTTCCTCAGAAGGCAGGAGGTCCCTACCCCAAGTTGCTTAGAGCAGTTTTTAAGCTACATCTTCTGTGAGAGAAATTCTGGCAAATGCTATTTTCTATGTCCATTTACACTTTCAGTGATGACTTCATACTCAGTAATATTTTTGCTCCCCTTAAAGTTTGCCAGCCGGCCCACCACTTAATCTTGCTCCTGTCTGTACAACCGCCCCCCCACTCCACTCTTAGGGTCTTATTCGAGTCAAGTAGTTTGCCTGCTGGGGAAGCACAGTATTTTAAAGTTTCTTAGCTCTAGAAATTTTTTATTCCCACTCCTTTCCCAAATAATAGGAGGTATCCGGGAGTCTCAAGAAACAAAACCTGGAAAATAAGGCTGTTTTGCCTCCATCTTTCTTGCTTCAGCCATTAAAGTCTTGGTAAGATTTATGCTTGTCTTAATTGTCTCAGTTAAAGCTCCTCCAGTTTTCTTTCCCCTTGTGTTAGGAACTATTTGTGAGAAGACTCTGGTCAGGGAGAAACTTTAGAAAATTACACAGTGAGAAGGAATTTTTATAAATTGCTACATAAAAGTGTCACCTGATTTGTCCAGACAGCCAATTTAAGTTTCCATCTGTATTAGTTTCCTATGGCTGCAGTAACAAATTACCACAATTTTAGTGGCTTAAAACAACAGACATTTGGGCTGGCCCCGTGGCTTAGCGGTTAAGTGCGCGCACTCCGCTGCTGGCGGCCCGGGTTTGGATCCCTGGCGCGCACCGACGCACTGCTTCTCCAGCCATGCTGAGGCCACGTCCCACATACAGCAACTAGAAGGATGTGCAACTATGACATACAACTATCTACTGGGGCTTTGGGGGAAAAATAAATAAAATTAAAAAAAAACAAAAAAACAACATACATTTATTGTCTATGGTTTTGGAGATCAGAATTCTGAAATGGGTCTCAATGGGCTAAAATCAAAATTTTGACAGGCTGCATTCCATTTGGAGGCTCTAGGGAAGTGTATGTTTCCTTTTCCAGCTTTTACATATTGCCCACTTTGCTTGACACATGGTCCCTTCTGCCATCTTTAAAGCCAGCAATGGCTGGTCTAGTCTTTCTCACATCACTCAGACACTAACAATTCTGCCTCCCTCTTCCATGTTTAAGTACCCTTGTGATTACATTGGGCCCACCTGGATAATCCAGGCTTATCTCCCCACCACAAGATCAGCTGACTAGCAACCTTAATTCCATCGTTCATCTTTGCCATGTAATGTAACATATTTACAGCTTGCGGGAATTAGATGTGGATGTCACTGTGGGTGGGAGCAGTATTCTGCCTACCACACCATCTTAAAACACTCATCTCAATATTATAAAGCTTGGAGTATTCTCTCTTTCAGTTTTTATTCCTGATTGACCATCTACTCATTAGAGTTTGTGACTTGTTTTCCAAAGAATTCCACATGGGGGTCACTTCTTACAAGGGACTTGGCAGTAGAACAAAAGGAAAATGGACAGGGAGCATCCAGTTCCCCTGAGTTCACTGAACCACTCCAGGGAGATTGAAAACGACAGACCAGAAGACTAAAAGTAAACATCGTTGTCTACTGTGACTCATTCCATTACTAGATATAAACTGAGCAAGCTACTAAATTTAATCCATTTCAACTTGATTCAGCCAAAAAAAAAAAGTGGAGAGAATATTGGGGAATGTCAAGCTTGGAGGCCCTTGTGTGACTCCCTATCATGCAGGGGAAATGAGACAAGTTCCAAAAAGACACTAACACAAGGCAAAGCAAGGTAATGTCATAATGGATATACCACAGTGCAACAGGGATACAAAGGAGGGAAGGTTTGTTTGAGGAGATGCATTCGAGGTGGACATTGATGGACGAGGAGGTGCAGATCAGGTAGGGTGAGCCGCCAAACAGAGGAGTTGTAGGAGCAAAGATATAGTCACTTGAGCACTTGGAGGCATGTGCACTGTTTTCCAACTGCCACAAACCTATCTAAGCCAGGATTCTATAACCTGCCTGTTTTCTACATTTTGGACCAGATAATTATTTGTTAAGGGGGACTGTCCTGTGCACTGTACAATGTACAATACTTAACAGCATCTCTTGCCTCTCCCCCCCGGGGGAGCCATTGATCTAGATTCAATTTTAATTTTTATCTCAGATTCTGATTTGGGAACCAATACAAAGTTAAAAGCTAAATCAGGCACAGCCGTGAGTTGACAGTGTTTAAGGAGCATTATTTCCTTAGATACTGTCTAGACTATCCAAGATTCAATGAGCAGAAGCTCTGAAAATATGTAATTATTATCCGTGGCAACTCAGCCAGTCCAGAGCACCCCTATTCTGGAGATAGAGACATTATCCGTAAAATAAAAGGCACAATGTTCCAAGGGCAGAGCCCACCCAACTGCCCTTGCCAAGGGGCAGGATGAGCCCACATGCATCTCTTCACACTTCAAGAGCTTTCACAGAATTTTTTTTTTTTTACTTCAAATGATAGTATATACCAAGTCCAAAATAGGCCAGAGATATTGTACTCTCCAGGGGGAAATCTTTGGGAATATCATCAGATCATTTACAAGCCTCTACAAAGTTTTCTAAATCTTTAAAATGGCAAATAATTGACAATATAGCCTTTTAGCGTCACATGTCTACACTTAACATTTGTGAGAAAGTGACCCAGGCAATTAACATTTGCTTCCAACTGGGTACACATGAAGAGTTAAGAAAACCGACTAATAGAAATGTGTGAAAAGTAAAATCAGCCTATTCTTCCGCTGCTAGGACTTAGTGGTTATGGTAAATGATCTTGGATCCTGTCAAATCCTGGTTCCTCCAAAATACCACTAAAATAGCCTGTTTGGACAGTAGAACTTTACTCACAATTCTTCTAACTAAAGCAGAATGACTTTATTGCTTATTGCCGTAAGAGAAACTGCCAGCTTAATAGTCTTAATAGTGTCTAAGAGGATGGAGGGCAAAGGCAAGATATTTTTGATGTTTGGGGGGTCCAGTTATGGCTGGGTCTTTCAATGTGGGGGCCTAATTGGGATTAAGCAAAATTCATGGCATAATAGTTTAAGATTAGAGGACACAGCAAGGAAAAGGTTTCAAAGTGAATCTTGAAGAATAAATAGTCATTGGTGAACTGTCTACTGTCCAAGAAGAGGACATTTACTCTACTGAGGGTTAGCTGAGTCGTCTATGGTGCAGATAGATAGATTTGGGGGAAGTTCCTGTAACAATAAAACTATTTGCAGCTTCATTTTTACAGGCAAGAGTTTCATGGACTAGTCAAGCTATATTCGTGCAGACCGTTGAATAGTCAAGTCATGTTAATGCAGACAGCAAACTATGTGGGTATAGATGGTTTGGGTCTCAATTCAAAAATACCAAAATGTATAAGAATAAGATACTTGAGATCGTCATCCTCTCCCCACCCCAAACTCATTCTTTTTCTTATATTTTTTGGTCTCATTTAATGATGTTTCCATCCACCCTAACACCCAGGCTAGAAACGCTGTGTTCTCCACTACCAATTACTGTGCACTCCAGCTATCCTCACCTCACCCCCATCACGATTCTCACCTTGTCCTTTAGCCCTCTAGTTAGCCCAAGGACGGCAGCGATGTCATCACTCTAGAAGCGTAATGGCAGTCACGGATGGGGTAAGATTTAGGAATGGGGTAGGGGTTAGAGTTATCTATTGAACATATTACTTATTTAAAAAAATATTTAAAAAAAAAAAAGGTCCCACTTGATTCCAGTTTAGTCCTCCTGTGGCTGCTGGTGGTGCCCTGCTCAGATTGCTGCACCCCTTCCCCCAGCCCTGCTTGTCCACCTCCAGCTTCCACATGCTTAGCTGGTATCTCTAAGTGAAAGAGGACTGTCCCTTGGCAATGGAGCTGCCCAGCCCCTGGGGAAAACAGGAGCTGCCGGAGTCTTCATCTCCCCCAGGGTGGCCAGTAGATGACAACTGAATGGTGTGGGAGTACAAAGCCCCTGCTACTTGCCTTAAGGTGGGGCAAACTCTGAAGTGCCGTGTGTACTCCAGAACTCCTCACAGGGTCAGGCTCAGTCTAGGTCTTACCTTTCCCTATCCTGTTTCTTCCACTTCCTTACTAGTTTCTTCTGGGATCATTGCCTTAAAAAATCACTTCAAGTCAACTCCTTGGTTCAGGGTCTGCTTCTGGGAGAACCCAACTTACACTTGCCCCTAAAATTCCTTCACCCGAAATCTATCTAAAATAAAGATTTGACCACGACACTCCCCCGCTAAAGCCTCCAGTAGGTGCTCGTTACCTACTTGATGCCTTCATGAGGCATTCAAGGCTGGCCACTATTGGCGTTTGCCTACCTCTCCAGCCTCGAGTCTCACCCATCCCAATTTCCTGCTCGCTGATGCAGTAATGTTGAATAGCTTTAGCTCCTCACTCATCTCCTTGTCACCTGCTTGGTTTCTGGTGTTCCCATCATCTCTGAAGCTTCCAGCAGCCTCTCAGCCTCTACAGATCCCCCAGATGGGTTAAGGTTCCTCTTTTGTACTCTTCTGATAACCTATTCCATCACTGTCATTGCATTTACCACATTATATTGCAGTTCTTTCCTTTTTTGTGACCCCAGCTAGACAGTGAGATTCTAAAAAGGACAGAGCACGCCTTCAGCGTTTGAAAATCCCCACCGGCTAGCACAATGCCTAACACATAGAAAGCTGCCATTCAAGTTTTTCAATGAATTCACATAACCCTTTTTTTTTTCGTGCAGAGTAACCAGAGATACGAAGGTAATTATAGTAGTATGCTTCAATTCTATCACATGGAAACTAGAAACGCTCTTAGAATAATAAAAATGGCAAAGACTTTCAAAATATTCATGCTGCTGACAGTCAAGGCATAACCACAGTAGGTAAACTGATGAGACATAGGTATCAGGTCTTCATTCTACAATATATACCTTGGGCTTTTTTGCTCAAAATTCTTTTACTACATCTCGGGTGATATAACTGCCTGGTTAGAGCTGTTACGTAACCCTTGTTGATTTTTTAGTGGCTTTGTTCACAAAATATATTTTTTTAACTTTCTGGTTTTTGTGGACTCCCAGGGCTGCTCCCTGACCTAACTCCTGGATTAGGAACACAGCCTACTAGTTCCATGGCAGCCACTCACCACCATGCCTCATTCCTTAGCTGGGTTGGCATCAGTGAAAATGCCACAGGAAAAACAAGAGAGAGAGCTAAAATAAGCTCACTTGGTTTCATCCTGCCAGAAACTATTTGGGAGAATAATTCAACATCCATCAAATGTGAAAATGTCAAAATTAGGAGAAAAAAATGTGTTTGCTACCTTTAAGGAAAAGTCACATCCCATAAATTGGAGAAGAGTGTCTGCAACATTCAGAAACTTGGCAATAGGATTTGTGGCAGGGAAAGCCAGGGTCACAGTAAGGTCAGAGGTCAGAGCAAACAGTCCACAGACATTCTATTGTGCGAGGGGAGGTTTTTCTTTATCTACAAATGGTCCACATCTGGAAGAGATGGAGCCATAGCTGCACTGGGAGCACCCAGAGAATCACAACATACGTGCCATTGGAAGTCTGACTGAGGATCCTTTCCTGTCTCATGTTTCTCAGATTACGGTCTACCTGCTACTCACTCCCATCCCGCTTGCCTATCCAAAGGATTGTTCCAGCAGTTATCCCTTGTCTCACTTGTATGGTCAATTTTTCCTCTCTACTGGATCGTTCCCATCAGCATCAACCTGTGATTGCTTGTATGTCTCCCAGATTCTCTCTTTATCCCCCCTTTCCTTATGGCCCCTGTGCCATTTCACTTCTCCCGTTTTAACAAAAGTTCTTTAAAATTTTTCTACACTGCTGTCGCCATTACTTCCCTTACATTCTCAGTTTAACCCTCTCCAGTGAGTCTTTTGTCCCCTTACTCCACCCAAACTGCTCTTGTCAAGGTTACCATTGACCCTCACATTGCTAACTCCCACAGCCAGTTCTCAGTCCTCAACGTACTTGATCCGTCAGCAGCGTTTAGCACAGCTGTTCACTCCCTCTTTAAAAACACTCTCCCCAGGTGGCTTCCAGGAAAACGCACACTCCTGGTTTTCCTCCTAGCTCATTGGTCCCTGCTTCCCAGGCTCTACACTGATTCTTCTTCATCTCCTTGGCTTCTTGACATTGAAGTGCTACAGGCTCAGTCCTCAGAACTCTTTTCTTCTGTCTCTTTGCTCTTTTGGTGAATTCATCCAGTCTTAAAAACCATCTGTATACCAATGACTTCCTAACTTATATTTCCGGTCTAGAATTCTCCCCTGAACTCCAGATACATATCTGCCTACTTGATATCTCTACTTGGATGTCTAACATACATCTCACACTTAACAAGTCCTCAGATGAATTCCTGGTCTTTCCCTGAAAACCTCTCCATGGAGATTTTCCCCATCTCAATGCTATCCTCACAGTTGCTTAGTATCTTAGATTCATGCTTGACTCCCCTCTTTTACTCACACCCCAAATATAATCCATGAGCAAATCCTGTTGGCTCTACCTTCAAGATCTAGCCAAATCCGACCACTTCTCGCTGTCTCCACTGCTGCTGTTACGGTCTAACTAAATCATCATCCTCTCCCTGCTGGATGGTTACAGTAACCTCTCAATTGGTCTCCCTGCTTTTACCTATTTAAGAATTACACAAACACCACATTCCTATGTACTCCCTATCCTTCCTTGCTTTGTTTTTCTTTATACCATTTAGTAACATTTAACTTTATATATATATAAGCTTATATATATATATGTATATATAAAATAGGGAGGTATAGATTATATACAATTCAAAAACACTCATTTTAAGTGTGCATTTTGATGAGTTTCACAAATTTGTATGCATGTAACTACTACCACAATGAAGACATAGAACATTTCTATCATGTCAAAAAGTTTCCTTTTGCCCCTTTCTTTGCAGTGAATTAATCTCCCCAACTCTGGCTCCAAGCAACAACTGATATGCTTTTTAATGATGCGGGTGGGAGTGAGAGAAAGAACAACATATTTTATTCTAATGGGAAAGATCCAGTAGAGAAGAAAAATAGATGATATTTGCCTTTTCTAGAATTTCATATAAATGGAATTGTTACAGTACGTACTCTTTGTGTCTGGTGTCTTTTATTCAGCATAATTTTTTGAGACTCGTCCATGTTGTTGCGTGTATCAGTAGTTCATTCCTTTTTATTTCTGAGTAGTATTCCTTTTAAGGATGCACCACAACTTGTTTATTAACTCAGCAGTTGATGGCCATTTGGGTTGTTTCCAAGTTGAGACTCTAATGAGTAATGCTGAATAAACACTAATAAAACATTTGTATACAAAACTTTACTGGGGCTAGCTTGGTGGCATAGTGGTTAAGTTAGGCACACTCTGCTTCCGAAGCCTAGGTTCATGGGTTCGGATCCCGGGTGTGGACCTACACCACTCATCAAGCCATACTGTGGCGGCAACCCACATACAAAATAGAGGAAGATTAGATTGGCACAGATGTTAGCTCAGGGCCACTCTTCCTCACCAAAACAAAAACAAAAACAAAAACAAAAACAAAAACAAAAAAACAGCTTTGCATGGATATGTTTTCATTTTTCTTGGGTAAATACCTAGAATTGCTGGGTCATATGGTAAGTATAGATTTAACTTTATAAGAAACTGCCAAAATGTTTTTCAAAGTTATTGTGCCATTTTAGATTCCCACCAGCAATGTATGAAAGTTCTGGTTGCTCCACATCCATGGTAAAAAAGAAAAAAAAAAAAACTTGATATTTTCAGTCTTTTTAATGTTAGCTATTCTAGTAGATGTGTAGTGGTATCTCCCTGTGGTTTTCATTTGCATTTTTCTGTGACTAATGATGTGAAGTTTCTTTTCATTTGCTTATCAGCCATCCATATATCTTCTTTGGTAAAGTATCAGTTCAAATCACTTGCCCATGTTTTTAATTGAGTTATTGTTTTCTTATTGATTTGTAAGAGTTCTCTATATATTTTGGACACAAGTCTTTTGTCATATATTTACACTACATATATTTTCTCCCAGTACACAGACTGCTTTTCATTTTTTTTAATGCTGGCTTTCGAAGAGAAGACATTTAAACATTTTTGACAAAGTCCAACTTATCAACTTTCATTATTTGAGCTTTTTGTGTCCTAAGAAATCTTTGCTTGCCTCAAAGCTGTGAAGATTTTCTCCTATAATGTAATGTATACTTTGCTTATTGTATTTTGTCTCCCACAAAATTTTTTAAAAAATGCTACTAAGTGGTACGAAGTGCTAGAGAAATATCTGAATATAACCCAACTGGGTACGTCTACACTTTCCAATTTATAGCTTAACTAGACTGTATTGTCTTAGTTTGCTGATGAGGTTCTATAGGGAGACAAATAGCATAGTGGTTAAGAGTGAACAGGGAAACTAGATGGATCTGGGACTGAAATCTGCAGCCTATGCATAATGGCCTTGATTGGGCAAGTCACGTAACTTCTCAGAACCAATGGAAACAATGATGATTTTATGAGATAATACATACAAAGCCTCTGGCCCAATCCTGGGCACATGGATAGAGTGTAATGAATTTTAGATGCCATCATCACTGTTATTATTATTAAAGTAAATTTGAAGCCGCCAGTGAGAACTTAGCCAACAGGATATGGCAAACAGTATTTATAAAAGAGCCAGAAGTTAAAGAATTGCTATGATTATTATTAAATTATTATAGGAGCATTTTCCAAATAGAAATGAGCCACACATTTCACAGTTGGCAGTATGTTTTCCTAACAAAAATTTGGGGGTGTTTGTAATTTGTTAGAGCCATATGTCAACAGATTCCTTCCAAACTTCTAAGAATAGAGTAACCTCAAATTATTTTTACCACAAAAGGACCATCTAAAAATATCTTGGCTGGTGCTGCTTCTGTTTGTGTAAAGTCAGGTCTGGAAGAGTTTTTGAAAGTTTAATGTATTTGTAGCAATTGCTTGTTTGTTTTTTCTCATGCTTGACCATGGTAACCACTCATCAGTCACATGCTGGGTGTTAGGACAGAATATGGATGCATCTGCTGTGTCTCTTTTCCACTCATCTTCTCTGATAACCCATTACTAACAGAAATTTGGTTCAGAGAGCTTTTGGGCAAGCTAGCCACATAGCTAGGTCTCCCCCATCATTTGTATGTCATTTATAATTAAGTTGGCTTGTCACATTTAGAATCCTGGACTAAATATTTAATAGGCAACCTGAGCTCACACGTTGGTTGCATTTAATAAACACATATTTTAAAGCAGCCACTCAAAAAAGATGACTTTTTGGTTCCTTCTGACAACTGCTATGCCGTGGGCACAAAAGTCCCGTTATTTGTTTTGTGGTAACTTTCCCAGAGGATGTAAACACAGTCAAACTGATTTTGATGTAAGTGGGTTGGGATAACCTGGAGCTTTTGCTGTTTGGATTGTTTTGACCCGCGTGGTTTGGGCAGCGGTGCCCATTCTCCAGCGAGACAGCCTGGGAGCCTGAGATGAGTCATCCCTTACACTCTCACTGATCTAGCGGCTTCTGTCAAACCACACAACATACATGCAGTTTGGTTTTGACTCTTGGTCATATAGCAAAGTAGGATTTAGCTAAATGTGTACTTGCTTCCTTACTCCTGAATTATCTTCTATCTCCCTGTGTTTGCTCAGGGCATAATATTCCTTTTTCTGAGAAAGGAGAGCCAGCTCTTGGCAGAACAGAATTATTCTGCTTTCTGATGGCTTTTCGATCACACAAAAGGTCTGTGGGTGACAACGTGTGCTTTTTTTTTGTTTCTCTGCTTCTTTTAGGTTTTGCAGGAGGTTACTCCCCTGGGGACCCCACCAAGACACAGCAGTGTCAAGTGAAGCCCTCAGAGTTAGGACCAGCAGGGCAAAGGAAGCAGGCTGCTCACGGCCAGACAGATGCTACGTTTCCTGAGCAGGGATGTAGGAGAGGAGGTGGCGCTGGGGGCCCCACCAAAAGTCCTTGGTGAATTAAAGCTTAATTCTCTTGGCTTTCTTCTATAGTATACATGAATAATATATTGATACCCCTGAGAGAATGATCATTTTAGGTTATCAATTTTCTATATTTTAATGTAAATGAGTTCCTTATCATTTCCTGTGAACTGATGACTATAGGAGAGGGCATATAGGAGGGGGGCAGAACCAAATAGAACATAAGAATGCTGGGTACGCAAGGAGAGGTGGAGGAAGGCTATCGAAGGATAGGAAAGGAAAAGGATGCCAAACTCCAAACCTTCACACGCTCCAGCTTCTCTGAGTGATCATGTAAGTGGAGTGCAGACGCCTGTGTGGTGATCAGGCAGACAGCCTAAAGCAGTGGTTCTTAACCTCTACTATACATTAACATCCCCCAGAAGATTCTAAAACGACCTAAGCCTGGGCCTCCCCACTCATTTCCAGCTAGGCTGATTTCATTGATCTGGGAGGGGGCCAGGGATCAGTATTTTCTAAATTCTCCCAGTGTTTCTCAAATGCAGCCTGAGGCAAGAACCCCAGCTTAAAGGAACCTTCAGGAGTCCCCAAGAGTGGGGATCCCCACTTTGGTACCTTCTCTTAAGGAGCGTGGGGAAGTCCTAAGGACTATTCAGCAATGGAAGAAATCCCCACTTCTATCTTGTGGGAAGAGGAGAAGATGGTCTGTCATCACCCCTGGAAACTCCCTGGGGCCTTCTCGATCTCTCCACAGAGACACTAGGCAAAGAATGCCTTCCTTAAGGGGGTGTGGCTTGCTGTTCATGCCCATTTTTTCACATTCTTTCAGAACCAAATTCCTTTGGAGATATTTACAATCAACCTTTTCTCAAGTTAGATTTCAGACAAGTTGGTACGGTTATAACATGATTTTCCAGTTTGACGTGGATAGAGACCTACTTCCCCAGCAGCAAGAAAAGCTTATGGCGTTTTATGGCACGTTTCTTTTTTTTTTTTTTTTAATAATATTTTTTTAATTGTTGTCATAATAGTTTATAACATTGTGAGATTCCAGTTGTACATTATTATTTGTCAGTAATATGGCACATTTCTTAAACACAATCATAATGCAGTTGACCACAGCCACAGGTGTGGACAAAATTGTAGTAATATAATCCAGTTTAAAATCAAATTAATGATTCTGAGCATCTAGATTAGAACTAAAAAAAAAAAACATGTTATCTCTTTTGAGATCTTGGTAAACGTGATAAACACGGAACAATTAGAAACCTATTCTCGCATATTGAAAAAGCATACTTGGTCTTAGTTTTCTCATCTGAAAAATGGGATTGCAAATACCTGCCTTGCCTGTCGAAGATTTGTTTATGAAGATTAAATTAGATAATTTAAGTGAGTGTACTTTGGATACTATAAATTACTCTTCAGCAGTGAAATACTGAACGAGTCCAATTGAAGTATGTTTTTCAATTTAGAATTGATTGCACTGGAAAAAAAAATCATCTTATTTAGTCAGTTTCAAATTTCAGGAAGGCATGGAAGATGAAAATGCCTAAATCAGCTCATGCATATGACAATCAAGATTTGCTACAAAGATCTTGCATTGGTAAAGATTTTAAAGTTTTTTTTAAAAACTTTTCAGAGGTTTTGGTCATTTTATCTAATTTTATCCTGACAACCACTTAACAGAAAATAACCCCCAACTTGAGCAATTTTCAACACATGGACTATTTCGTTTCGTCTAGACCCAAACTACTCCCACCCTCTCTAGCTCCCCAGGTTATTTTGAAACAAATCCTAGACTTCTTTTTTTTTTTAATCATTTCATTCATAAGTATTTCAATATTTAAAATACTTTTAGAGATAAACATAGTGGTTTTAACAATAGCAAATTCGGAAAATGAGCCACCTTGGCACCTTGCACATGACTTAGTAGAACTAGGACTTGAAACAAGCTCTAGATTTTATTAGAATAAAGCAACACTTTTTTAAAGCTTATTAAACAATGTATCATGTCTCATGGGTAAATATGTTTTGTTAAGAACAATGCCAGGGCCAGCCTGGTGGCACAAGCGGTTAAGTGTGCTCGCTCAACTTCGGCCGCCTGGGATTCACAGGTTCGGATCCCAGGCACGCACCAACGTCCTGCTTGTCAAGCCATGCTGTGGCGGTGTCCCATATCAAGTAGAGGAAGATGGGCATGGATGTTAGCCCAGGGCCAATTTTCTTCAGCAGGAAAAAAAAAAAAGGAGGAGGATTGGCATAGGATGTTAGCTCAGGGCTGATCTTTTTCATGAAAATAAAAATGAAAGAAAAAGAAAAAGAAAAAAAAAGAACAATGCCAAATATGTATAATTTGGGATTGGCTCATGGATTAGGGAATAAATAATTTGTAGAAATGAGTCATAAGGTCAAAGAACCAGATGGGACTTGATTATCTTGTCCAATCCCCTCATTTTAAAGATGAGGAATTTGAGGTCCACAGACAGTGAGGTTTTTTGTTTTTGTTTTTTTAATGCAGAAAAGCCTGTATTCTCTGTCTGGAATTTTATAAAGAGAATCACTTGACATTTTGCAGAGGTGAGGCAAATGATTTCAATGGGTAAAACAATTAAGAATTTGCTTTAAAAAAGTTGAGAATTTAAACGAGTTCTAGAAAGACTTGTTTTTGTTTTATACTTTCTCAATATTGTGTCACAGTGACACTGATATTGGTGATTTTAAAGATAAGAAAGTGATGACAATGACTAAGTGCCCAGATAGTTTAGATTCATTTTGAAGCCAGTAAAGTAGAACAAAGATCTTCAGGGCTCAATGATTCTGGGCTGAACAGACATGACAAAATATAACTATATACAGAGCACATCAGATCCAAAAGATTAGGTTGTAGAAAGGAAAAATTGGTATTTGGGGAAAAAAACAGACCCAACAACATTTAATTCAATGTTTCCTGTGGAACCCAGGTGGAAGGATATGTTCGTACAGGTGTGTCCAGAATAAGTTATAGTTGTAGAACCATAGGCCCAGGGTCACTTAGGCTAGTGTCATTCATGGATATAATAGTCTGCAAGAGTTATGGTACCAGGACAAGCAAGTCTGATGGGGTACCAAGGAAAGTCATTAGTCTGCCAGAATTCTCCTGAACACTGGGTTTTTTTAGATGCAACGTCAGCTCAGAGTTAATTTGTTGGTTCTGTTCTCTTCCTTGAAAGATCTTGATTGCTTACACTGGTGGTTCTCGACCATAGGGTGTTAAAAAAAAACACTCAACACTGATGCTTGGGCCATATTCCTAGAGATTCTGATTTAACTGAAATGCGTGGAGCCTGGACAACAGTATATTTTTACATGCTCCTCAAGTGATTCTGAGGTGTGGCCAGGGTTGAGAACCACTGGCTTACAGGATGAGGAGCCCTCCTTGACTGGAGCTCTTCTGGGGGATGAGGGATTGCCTTCCTATATCCAGGAGTCACCCACATCGCTGCCTAATGGAAGTGCCCTACTCTCTGGGAGGAGGTAGGGGTAGGTTGAGATGGGGGCTAATGTGGTATCCATGTACTTTCCTTAGGTTGACTCCCCTCAGGTGGGTAGTCAGAGTTCAACTGTGAAAGCCCTATACAGCATCAGAATTCTCATCATTACAGACCTGGACAGCCTCTGAAACCAGAGGAGAAAAATATTTTTAGGTCAGATCTTAGCAGAAGACTTCTCAGGTCAAATTTCTATTCTCTGTCTGGCTTAGATGTAACCATTAGGAATTAGCTGTGAGAGCAGGTCAAAGCAGTTTTGTACTGCCTGAGAAGAACTGAGTATTATATGCCAGCAAGTCAGTGACAGAAACCAGGGAACACAGCCTTATCCTATGGCTACTTGTGGCTGGACATACACATGGACTTACACAGAAATCACTATTTCCACTTTAGAATGAGAACTGAGAATGTAGATGATTTCCCTGAATTTGTAAGAATGAAGCAATGTCCTCACCCTTTTGGCCCATAAGCAGGAAATGAGTTTCTTTTTTATTTCCTAAGACAAGACGTGTTTCTTATCAGGACAACGACATCAACTTTGGCATTGTAGGCAACAACACATAATAGCCAGTTATTTTTCTCTTTAATACATGGGTTTAAAATTTTTTCTTTTATTTATTTTTGCATTAAAAAAGTACTACATGCTTCATTAAGAAAATTTATATAACTTAAAAAAAGGAAACGAAAAAGAAAAAGAAAGGGTAATCTTACTATTTAGATAAATTACATTTACCATTTTGGCTTATGTCTTTTCAGATTTTTTTTTACAATTTCAGGAAAAACACATTCATCTTTGGGAGGGAAACTGACACAAACAAGGCAGGACCCAATCCTAACAGGAAACTAAAGTAGTTAAAAGACTCTAACAAGGGAAATTAATAAGAGATCAAGTCAAAAGCTCAGTTACAAGAAGTAAGTCCAGTAATCAAACCTGGACACCACGAGGGATAGATCTGATGCTGAACTGCTGAGTGTTGGTCTGGAGGCTAAGAAGTATTTGATTTCTCACATTAGGATACGTTCTAGAAACTGGGATCAGGTGGGGATTTAAATGGCCTCATCTTTGGGGAAGGGGAGGGCTACAGAGGTCAGAAAGCAAGCTGGGTCAAACAAGTATCTTCTTTTTTATTATGTCATGGGCACTTCTTTCTTTGAAATATCCCCTAAAACCATCCCTCCCCTCTACCCATCTCAAGCAAATGTAGCCTTCTGAAGAAGAAGGTTGTCTTCTTGGACTGAGAATCTTCCTTTCTCCAGATGACCCTACGTACTGCTGCCACGTGAGTCTCCTTAAACAGCTATTTATATTATCTTTCCCCTACTTGGAATCAAAAACGGCTCCAATCGTCTAATTGAGTCAGTTCCCAACTTCTCCCCCTGGCCCTCACAGTTCTCTATAGCTCAGTGCTAACCTATTCATTCAGCTTTGTTTTTCATGTCATACTCTCATTCTCTCTCATTCCAATCGGGCTGATGTGCTAATTGTTCTAAGATTGCATCATTCTCATTACATTGTTCCTACCCTCAGCCCCACATTATCATCTTGTCTGGAATGTCCTACATTCTTTCCTCTGTCTATTTATTGCCAATCTTTCAAGGCCTGGACCTAGTCGCAGCTCCTTCCCTGTATGTCTCCCGATTATCCAAATTCACATGGATTTGTTTTCTTAGATCTACCACACGAGTCATAATTTACCATTACTTACTTACTACCTTGTATCAGTCACCTTTTTATTTTTGTTATCTGTTCCTCTTCAACTTGATTGCAATCTCATTGAAAATGAAATCTATAGCTTGGTCTTTTCTCATCTAGTATATAGGTCCGAATTTGTATTCATATATACACAAATACTCAGCTTATTAGATAGGACGTTGAGATTGTGTATAGAAAAATTTAATATACAAATTCTATTATGGTGGATTTTCCTAGGATTTTTAAAGAAATTATACTTTTCTTTCTTCATTCGCTGAAATAGTTTTCCTATATATGCAACATAATATAGCATATGCAACGTAATACATAAACAGCATACAACAAAATCTATCAATGATAAAACTTAGGAAGGATGGTAACTTACATGTCTAATAATCAAACTCAGATATTTTAACTTTCTTTTTCATAGTCATCAAAGACATCAAAACAGACTCACTCAAAGTAATCCAGTGTTGATGTGAGTTTTTCTTCCTCATGATGACTTTATGAGCTGAAGGATAATAAGTCATATTCTTTATCTAAGGACATTTAACTGATACCATTTTATCTATGTTCACATTCCACAGTTACACTGGGATTTTATATTTGGAAAAAATAGAAGACGACTCGTATTTAAAGAACATGGAAAATAGTAATGATTATAAAATTAAATAAATAATAAAATCACAAGCCCAGCCAGAAGAAAATACTAGCACAGATAAGAACTATCATCCAGGTACCATTTCCTCTTGGAAGACAGAAATACAATGTTTATTTATTTGAATAATGTTTTCCCAAGTTGAATATTTATTGTGTTTGCTGGTTGTAAAATTAATAAATGTTTACAGAAAAAAATTAAGAAAATACTAAAGTATATGTTATGGGCTTAATTGTGTGTCCCACCCCCACTCCCCAAATTCATATGTTGAGGTCTTAAATCTAGTACCTCAGGATGTGACTGTATTTGGAGATAAGGTCTTTAGAGAGATGATTAAGTTCAAATAAGGCCTTTAGGGTGGGCCCTAATCCAATCTGACTGTTGTCTTTATAAGAAGAGGAGATTAGGACACAGATAACACACAGAGCACGGGATTCCTGTGTGAACACAGAGGGAGAAGGCTGCCATCTGCAAGGCAGGGAGACTGGACTCAGAAGAAACCAAACCTGCCGACACCTTGATCTTGGACTTCTAGCCTCCAGAATTGTGTGAAATAAATTTCTAAGGTTTAAACCACCCAATCTGTGGTATTTTGTTATGGCATCAAACTAATACAGTATATAAATAGGAAAGTTATATTTTCTTGATAATCCCACCCTCAGAATAAAACAAAATATTTTTAAGAGCCTAGTATATCCTTTCAGTGCCTTCTAATATAAATGGCTTCATAGTATATACCAAGTTACGTAATATTTATCATGGACATTTTCCCACGAAATATATGTGAATATACAACATCCTTTTTTTATAGGCTCATAGTCTTCCGTTGGACTGAACCAATCCCTACCGATAGACACTAGCTTGATTGAGAGTATTCCATTGTCTTTAACCCTTTTTAACCATTCAGTTTGCTTGTTTGTTCTGTCTTTGTGCTAGTATAAACACTGCACGAAGAACATATTTACTGTTGTACCTACATCTGTGTGCTCTTGACAGATTAAGAAAGGCCATTTAAAACTTTTTCTTCTGGTTATGTATTCATTGAAAACAATCACGGAAATCAGCAAAATCTCAAGGAAAAATCACCCATGAGCTCAACATTCAGAAATAACTACTCATAACGTTAAAATCTCTATTCTTCCAAATTCTCTGTTTTTCTGTATGATTTAAAAGGATAACTGTATATTCATGTGTTTCTCAGTAGGATCAAATGGTCAGAAATTCCTTTGTTCCCATTGCATCCAATGATGTGATCACGAGCTCTCCTGAAAAAAAAAAAAAAGAAAGTTTGCCTTGGAATATATACCTGGAACTGAATGTCTTCAAAAATGTATGTGCAATTGTGAATGTTGCTTTATCCGTTCCTTTAAAACCCTTGGAGTCCAGCTATTTTCAGTAATAAAACATCTACGTTCTCGGAGGCTGGTAAATATGAGGTTGGGTAGAAGAGTAGGGGCAGCCAAGAGATGCCAGAGCTCCTCTGCAAATACTGCCGGAGAGAAGCCAGTCTACTGCCTTTCTCCTTCCTCTGTGTGTGTGTGTGTGTGTGTTGGGGGGAGGTGGGGGTTGTGCCCTTCTCTCCTAGGGAGGAGGGAAAAGGGCAATACCATGATTTCTAATCCTAAATTTCACCTTTCTCACTCCCTTGGAAAGATTGTTTGGAATGAACTCAAACTTCCATTTAAAGTACACACAGAACTTTGAAAGAGAATAAATGGTAAGTTGTAATTTGGGGTAGGTAGCCTGATTGTAACTTACCTTCTATGTTTGAAATTTCTGGTTTATCAAGAAGTTTCAGCCTCTGTGAAGTAAGGAACATGGGCCAGGGGATTTATAAAGTTCTTCCCAGCTTCAAGCTACTAAATTCTAGGACTCTGAGTCTCATCCTCACCTATTGGAACAACACCATCACACAGTCCCTAGCACAAAGCAGGCTCTCGACAAACGTTAGTTGAGTTAAATTAAACAGGGATGGAAAAGACTGCAGTTAACTAGATTAATTACTTCATAAAAAATTAAATTGAGACTCTGCATGGATGACTAAAAAAAGCAAATTCCACTGCAGCAGGATGACTGGTAATTATTTTGCTTTTAATTAGTCTTAAGTTGATGATTGCCAAAATATTGACTGGTAATAGAACTAGAGCCTCAAATGTAATATAACCAGATTGAGGAAATAAATGTTTGAGTTCATTCTTACTGGACAGTGAGTTAAAGTATGGCAAAACTGAGAAGAATCCATTACGGATATTCAAGAAAGATGGAAGGCATCTGGTGGATAAAAAGGATTGGCCCCCTCGTTTATATTTCATCTCTCCCTCCTTTATCATCAAAAGAGAACTAGTAAGAATTCTTCTCCTCCCTCCCATGTACTAATATCTTGTTCTTCATGCTGCCCTTTGATGACTTCTTGACCTCAGTCAAGATTGTCCACTTAACCAGGCTTCCCTCTCTAAATACATTGGAGGTGGTCCTGGGGTAACCTAGACGCACCATGGACCTGGGGTGTCCCAGGTCACCCACACCTCAGTGAAACCGAGGAGAATTGAAGGCATTGGTGCTGAACATCATGGGTGAACCCATTGGAGGCTTAGCCACCTCAACACCCAGCCGATTAAAGTGTGAATATCCTCAATGATCTATTCTCATACTCTCATATTGTGTCTTTAAAGAGAAAGTATGTCAAGAGGAAAAATCATGTAGTTACGGAATCTGAAAAATTGATGTCTCCAAACACTTTAACTCAATTAGCTGAAGTTAAATTTTTTTTTTATTTAAATGAAATTCAATTGTCTCAATGTTTCACTTTCCACTGTATGCCTGGTTTCAGCCTGCCTAACTCAGTATCTCAAACACCCACAGGACATATGACTTTAAGAACATGAATGCTGGGGCCAGCCCTGTGGCCTAGTGGTTAAGTTCGGGCACTCTGCTTTGGTGGCCCAGGCTTGGTTCCTGGGCGCGGACCTACACCACTCGTTGGAGGCCATGCTGTGGCAGCGATCCACATACAAAATAGAGGAAGATTGGCACAGGTGTTAGTTCACGGTGACCCTTCCTCAAGCAAAAAGAGGAAGATTGGCCACAGATGTTAGCTCAGGGCCAATGTTCCTCAGCAAACAAACAAACAAACAAACAAACATGAATGCCAACCACTGTTATCAGGTCAACTCTGAGTTTAAGACACACTGCATCTTATCAAGCAATTACAGGTGTGAGGTAGCCCCAGGTGCATTTAAACCTTGAAAGATTTGTGGTTATCTGTAGGTGGTATATATGTGCGTGAGTATTCACACACATGAGTATATGAGATTTGCATCTTTAGAAAATGTGCATCGCTTGTTTTTGTTGTCAACATGCCACAGCAAACTAGTATGGTTATCACAAGAATGCCCATGAAATTCCCTCATGGAAAAAAACCAGTCACATTATACCCATCACCATGGAGTATTCTGTCTGCCTATGATAGACCATTGGAAAAACAGAACTGAAATTGTCCTCAAGTAGACCTTCTCTCCCAATGTGGCACTGTCAGTCCAGTTAGTACAAAGTGCACCTGTATTATGCAGTCTGCCTTTGGTCACTAAGGCAAATCCTGTAAATTATATTTACTTTAACTTGGGGAGAATTCCATTTACTTGCTTGCCATTATAATCCTTTAGGATTTCCAGATTGTGCCAAGTGGGTCATCTGAATCCATGTGCAGAGTGTATAGAGTCTTTGAGATGCTCTCACACTGTTGACTATCTGCCTAGGGGGAGCCTTTCGGAATGCACAATTGTGTTCACACCCTAGAAGGTCCTTTGCAACCAAGTGCACACCGGTCTGTCTCTGCCACCAGATCATAAGCAACATGAATTCAGCCTCTTTGCCTGGCACTATATCTGCTCAATAAATGTTAGTTGAATAATTATATCCACAAGTAAGAATAATTAGCAAATTTGTTAAAAGTTCATTTATTCTTTTCCTCTCAAGTTTGAATTAATATATTCTGCTGCTAATAAGAGCATTAGTGCTTGAGATGAAGCCTGAAAATATATGAATAAATATTATCCTCCTTAGGGCTATCATTTAGCACAGTACTTGACTCATCTTGGGTTCAGTAAATTTTTATTGACTTAAAGGGACTTAGCCACACTACGTATTACCAAGACCCATTCAGATGATAATAATTTAATGCTGCTGAGTACTCTCAAGCTGAAATTGTATAGGAAACTAATTTTTAAGTAATGTAATATCTAAAATGCCTAGAAAAATGCTTGGCATCTAGTAAGTACTCAGTACATATTAATTCTTTCCCTCACACATATTTTAAAAGAATAATGAAAACCCTAACTCTAAAGCTTGGTGGAAAATATAAAATTAATTTTAGTAGAGGACAAATGGCAAAAAGAGAAGGTCAGTATTATCTTTTGACCTAGCAAAGAGGTTTAACTATCACATCAGAATTTTAAAATGTTACCTTGCCCTTCTCATATTTCTTGGCATCATAGTGAAAAATACATCTAAATTAAGGTTGATACACAGATAAAATACACAGTCCCTAGTATATGTGAATTTCAGATAAATAATAATTTTTAGCATAAGTATATCCCATGTTATATTTGGGACATACTTATGCTAAAGATTTACCAGCTGTTTATTTGATATTCACATTTAATTAGCTGTTTATTCACATTCATATTTAACTGGACACCCTGTGTCTTTATTTGCTAAATCTGGCAACCCTAATTTAACAACAATGAGTACCAACAATTTGAAAAACAGTAATACTTAGGTCAGCCCTCTTTTTTAAAAGAATGTTTGATTGGTAATCGACCAATTTCTTTAAAGCTTTTAAGCTAATTTTTTCCTCATCCTAAACCTATGGTTTGCATAATGGCACTGTGATTTCACCTTCCTTTAAAAAACACTCTAGAATCAAAATGTCTCTTTTGACTCTCCATGGTCACTAGAATGTGGCTTGCAGAAAGGGAACAGTTGTTAGTCCTGGCTAAAAGCCAGACATTTGGTGTAGAATTAGCAGTTGCTTATTCTACTAGAAGTTTCAGTGGAGGCTTGTAAAGCAGGGGTTCCTTATTGGTTTGGATGAAGCAGCCAGGAGACCATTTACATTGCTGTTTATTTTCATTGCATAGTGAAGAGGCCCAAACATTCACACTGGAGAAGACAAGGGCAAAGTTTGATAAGCAGTGTGGCTACGGGATAATAACCAGCTTGTGACCTCATCAGTGAGCTCTGGGGCACAGAGCAGAGGAGCGGAGAGCCAAGTTCGGATGGAGGTCTTGGCAGGCCACCACCAGCAAAGAAAGAAAAACCAGAAGTTTTACTAAACTGGTCTTTCTATAGACACTTTTCTTTCTTCATTATTCACTGCTCTCAAGCAACCGTATAAATCATCTCGTGCCTGAACTCTAAAATTCCAGAGAGTTGGTAGGTGAGCAGCTGTGGGAGGCCGAGGCCTCTTGCCAACATGAAGCCCTAAGGACATTCCGGGTCTTCAGCCAGCTCCCCAAAGCCCTCTTTCCTTTCTTCTCTGAGCCCTAGGGATTGGCCAGCCTGCTTCCTTCCCACTGTCACCACCTGTTATTTCCAACTGCGTTGATCTCCTCCTTTGGTGCAGCATGGGACAGAAGACAGCTCCACAACTCTGGCCTACCCCGTTCACACCAACTGGGTGCCCCCGCGTGTCACACACTCTGCTGTGCACTTTATATCATAGTATTGTTTAATCTTTACTACAATCTCGAGATAGGCATTGTTGTCTCCCATGTTGCAGATGATGAACTGAAGTTCTTAGAGGCCAGAATAGCTACCAAGGCCGTAAGTAATGAAGAAGCGTTTCAAACACAATCAGTTATATTATCTCAGTTCAGTTCCTGAGACAAGCAACATCTCTTGTCTAAGTGACACTGCCAGTAAAACCATGAGAAACGGGCTTTCCCTAATGCTGCACCAAACCTTCTTACAGGAAAATACAGAGACCACAGAGATGGTAACAGTGGATCTTTGCGGCTTAATGAGACTTTGAGGTGAGACGAGGAGACAGATAAGAGATCTGGTAAAGAAGTGGTTTTCAAACTTTGATGTATACAAGAATCATCCAGGGGGCTTGTTAAAACACAAAAGAAAAGGTTTGAAGTGTTAAAAACAAAAAGAACCATAAAACTACTAAACATGGGTGACTTTCTATTTCTATATATCTTTAAATTGACTTAGCCACACTATATACATTTAAAACATTTGATGAGATGGTAGTAATTGTACCCTATTGCATTCTTTCTATCTGAAATTATACAGCAAAACACTTTTTAAATAATATAATATGTGCAAGTGCCAAGGAAAATGCCTGATATCTTGTTAAATATAACTCAAACTCCTGAAGGCATAGGAGAAAAGATGGATCATTTTGACTTCATGAAAGATTTTTAAAGTCTGCATGGCATAAAAACAACATAAGCAAAAAAGATAAAGGACAAATTTTGGTACAAACATATACAGTCAAAACTATATATTTTATGCTATGTCCATTCAGTAGAAAAATATGCAGTTGTAAAAAAGAATGTAGAGGGGCCGGCCCCATGGCTTAGCGGTTAAGTGCGTGTGCTCCGCTACTGGCGGACCGGGTTCGGATCCCGGGCGCGCACCGACGCACCGCTTCTCCAGCCATGCTGAGGCCGCGTCCCACATACAGCAACTAGAAGGATGTGCAACTATGACACACAACTATCTACTGGGGCTTTGGGGAAAAAAAAAGAGGAAGATTAGCATGGATGTTAGCTCAGGGCTGATCTTCCTCACAAACCAAAAAAAAAAAAAGAATGTAGAGACTCCCTTGTACTAATAGGAAAAGATTTCCCAGATGTGCTAACAAATAAAATAAAGGAATAAGGCATGGTAGGTGGCAATGTGCATGGTATGCGTCTATGCTTCCTTTGAGTAAAATGAGTGGGGAAGATAGGAATATATGTATATATTATGCTGAGAGAGAGACAGAGACTCTGAAAAGATACATAAGAAACTAGTGGCTATAGTTGTCTGTAATGAAGGAATGGGGAACTGGGAAGGAAGGAAACAGGAGTAGAGGAAAGAATTTTCACCATAAACGCTTGTATATTTTTTGAGTTTTGAACAACATGAATATATCATTTATTCAAAAAATAAAATAATTAAGATACCATGCAAACAAACTGCCACCCTAAAAAACTTTCACAGACCCCAGGGCCCCAACTTGGGAGATTCTGATTCAGCAGGCATGGCGCAGAGGCCTACATTTTTTATGAGCTTTCCCGGGTGATCCTGATGTAAGTAGCCTGACGAGGACTGCACTTTGAGAAGCATAGGTATAAAGGTTAGAGACCAACTGAGAGGTCAAATTAGAGTCCAGGGAGGCAGTAGAGGAGAAAGAGGGTATCCCAAGAAGTTAGTCTTCCAATTCCCTATCTTCATCCTGCCATCATAGACTGCCCTGCCTATCTAGGCTTTAGGGCAAGGGAAAGATCTCTGACCAGTCGCAAGTAGCCCCAGGTAACAGGAAGGTGAGGAAGAAGAAATTCCAAGCTAAGTAAGAAGGGATAAAAGAATTTCTATGGTCACCTCTCCATCCAGATACCATTTTAGGTGACCATATGTATGGAAATTGAGGCTTATTGGAAATTTGATCTTCTTAATATAACATTTAACAATATTTGTAATCACCTTTCTTTTTCTATGATTCCAATCTATTCCTCCCTACTACTCTTGACTTTTCTTCGTTTGTTTATAAAACCAAAGAGAGGAGAACACGTGGAAACACATACACACACCCTTCCGTGTAGACCAACGCCTTCTCTCACAATACAACTTATCTATCATTGTCAATTGTCACAATTAAACCTTGATTTTTCCTTTCTTGAGTCAGAATTTGCGATTCTCATTGTCTGGAACCTGGGTGTGTGTGGTGGCAAGAAGCGCTGTGAAGTCAGAGGGCCTGCCCATCAGCATAAAAGATTCCATTTAGCTGTCTTCCCCTGTTTTTTCATCCCATCCATCCAGTCCTTTAGTTCTTTCTTCCACAAACATTTGTTAGATCTATGCTAGCTGCTGGGTACACAAAGATAGCTAGAAGTTAGACATGACTCCAGGTATTAAAGAGTTAAGAAACCCAGTTTTGGCATCCTGCAATACTGAGAGGCAGAAATGTAAAAAAGGAAATGCAAAGGAGGGTAGTGAATGTTTTGAATGTAGTTTGCCCAGGCCACATCTATGATCATGGTGGAGGCACAGAGGCTGAAGTCAGTGTCTGGCAGGGAGATGGGTGAGGTTTTAGAAGGGAAGTACCACTTGACCTAATTTCGCCTTATTACTTGAGCTAGAATTCAATCTAGTCCCCTATCGTAGGATGTGTAATTTTTTTCCAACTTTTTTTTTTTTAACCAAAAGAATCCTGCTGCCTCCCATGGAGTCCCTGAGCTCCTTTCTGCTCTCCTTGGCGTAACAACAATCCCAGTCCTCCTAATTTCCTGGTTCTTCATTCTACAACATGAGAGACAGAAGATCTGTTGACAGCCCCAGAACTAGCTTCTTCCAGCACAACAAAAGCTGTCACAATGGTTCTTTGCAAACTTCTACAGGTCCCTATATTTTACTTTCTGCCATGAGCCTGTGACAAAACTGGTTTATAACATAAACAGGCTCTTCTTCAAGGAAACATCCCTCTTTTCTTTCTAAATATTTTTAAAGCATTCCAATAAAGCTAAATAATTTTGAGAATTACATATTATTCACAGAGATAGCAATGGGATCACAAGGGAATCCAGCTAGTAACTAATAAGGGTGATACCAGCATAAGAAAATCGATACAGATTTAGTGCGCAGCAGCTGAATTTTGTGTGTGGTAGCACACATATCCTTTGAACAGGTTGCTCTTAAAATCAAACATCTTCAGAGGAGGAAAAAGAGAAGGAACTCAGTTTTATTACCAGCCTTCTCTATGCTTAGAATGTTCATTCTCTAGTTTATTTAATCCTCGCAACAAACTTTCGGTGTAAATGATATTTTTCTGCACTCTCTCTCTTATCCTGCAAACCTCACACTTCCTCTCAGAATAATTTCTAGTTAATTATTTAAAAAAAAATACAAAATGAGAGCCAACCCTGATGGCCTAGTGGTTAATGTTTGGCACTTTTACCACTTCCACAGCCTGGGTTCTTTTCTTATTAGCAAAACCACACCACCCGTCTGTCAGTTGCAATGCTGTAGCAGCAGCTCACATAGAACTAGAAGCAGTTACAACTATGATATACAACCATGCACTGGGGCTTTGGGGAGGGGAAAAAAAAGAAACAAAGTTGTTTTAATGTGATTTAGGGAACAGGGAAGTAACAGATTTTCACTCTTTTACATGTTCCTTCTGGACTTAGCTACACAATAGCAAAATCACACAGAAAGTACAGCTATTGAACCTTATGAAAAATCTAGTAGGTAACAATTTATCAGTGTCTCAGAAAATAACATCAGGAAGATGTCCAGAGAGCGTTCCCATGAGAGGAATTCAGTATGTGCAAAGACATGCAGGTATGAAATAATGGGAAAAAGGAGAAGGAAGACTATAAATGACGCAGGATTGCTATGGAGCAGGGGTTGGCAAACTATGACCCACAGGTCAAATGCGGCCAATCACCCTGTTTTATATGGCCTGAGAGCTAAAAACAGTCTTTACAACACGTTAGTTTTTGAAAAACAGTCAAAAGAAGAATATTTTGTGACACATGAAAATTATATGAAATTCAAATTTTACTGTCCGTAAATAAAGCCTTGTTGGAATACAGACACACTCATTTGTTTACGCATTATGGTTGCATTCATGCTCCAACTGCAGGGTTGAGTACTTGAAACAGAATATATGAGGTGCTCTCATTGATTCTCACTGCTGCTCGGGGCACTGTAAGTCACGGTGTTGCAGTTATAGGTCTACAGCACTTTGAGTGCAACACCTATCACTATACCAAGACATTTATGTTTATTGCCAGTGCATAACTATTATGTCCAAACAAGAAAAGAAGACAAAAGTAGGTTTTGAATGTCATGTTTTAAGGCAAAGTGGAGTGTGGATTATTTTGTTATTTTATGGCAAAGCATTGCGTTCATTATGCAACGACGATAGCTGGGCTGAAAGAATGCGATATACATTGGTATTACCAGACTAAGCCCTCATCACAATATTCCAACTCACAGGAGAGAAAAAACAGATCATTTTAATTCAAAACAGAATATCTCATCCCAGCAAAATTTCTGCACAAAGATAAAAAATGAAAACAAGGCTGCCAAGTAAGTTTCCAGGTGATTTGTTATTCAAGCAGAAAGACATTAACCAATATGAGTTAATTAAATTGTGCTTGATTCCAGCAGCTGAAGAAATGTGTATATAAAAATAAACATGCTGGGCCGGCCCTGTGGCTTAGTGGTTAAGTGCGCACGCTCCGCTGCTGGCAGCCTGGGTTCGATCCCGGGCGCGCACCGACGCACCGCTTCTCCAGCCATGCTGAGGCTGCGTCCCACATACAGCAACTAGAAGGATGTGCAGCTATGACACACAACTATCTACTGGGGCTTTGGGGGAAACAAAAAATAAATAAAATTATTAAAAAAAAGTAAATAAATAAACATGCTTAAGGCTACTAGCTTTGTGGCGAGAACAGTAGCTTGCAGAGTTGAGGACATAGGGAGCAAGGTCAATAATCAATTTAAAAACAAGGCAAATGATTCTGAGTTGTTTTCCTCAGCTCTTGATGAGTTGACAGATGATACTAATACTCCTCAATGGTTGGGTATTCAAGAAGTCCAGGCCAAGTTTGAAGTGACCGAAGAATTAGCCTCTGTGAAAAGTATGCATGGAAAAAGTATAGACAAGATAGAAGTTGAGAAAACACTAATTCAGTACAACCTGAAGTGGAATCTGCTATGATGTTACAATTGATGGTGGCAAAAATACGTGTGCAGCAGAAAAGGGCTTAGTTAGACAAATTTACAAAGCTTGTAAAAAGGTAAAGTTGTTCATTGTATTGTTCATTAGCAGCTATTTTGCAGAAAATACGTGAATCTGTTGTGTGTTATTGAAATCTGTTGTGTGTGCTATTGGAGTGTCAATGGTGAACTTTGTCGTCAAAGACTTAACTATTGTTATTTCCATGAATTTTTGTCAGAAATAGAAGCCAAACCTCTTGACTTGCCTTATCACACAGCAGTTCAATGGCTTAGCAGTGGTCAAGTTTTACTGTGATTTTTTAAAGTTTGGGGCTGAGACTGATTTTTTTCTGAATGAGAAGAACCACCCTCAACTACTATTATTGAACCCTGAATGGCTTTGGAATAGCTTTTGCTTCAAATCTGATGTTTCTTAATGAATTCAACCTAAAATTACTAGTTAAAACAGTTCTTGTGTGTGAAATTTATACTGTGGTTAAGTCGTTTTGAAGACTACGTTGTTTAAATCACAAATAATGTCAAGTTGCCTTGTATACTTCTCGTGTTGTAAACAGTGAAAACAAGAAGTAAGATCGCCATTTCCACAGAAATTTACGTAGGATGTATTTTCCAGGCTCTAACTATAGTACCAGCAGTGTTTTTTGGATCTCAACGCAAGATCCAAAGGAAATTTCCATATTTCAAAATCAATTTAACTATGCAATTGAGGATCTTCCACCTAACTTTCAATTAGAAGTGATTAATCTGCAATGTAACGACCTGCTGAAAAGCAAATATTAAGAGAAGAATCTAATAGAATTCTATAAACACCTTCTAAGCAATGCATATATTTGATTAAAATCATATGCTAATGGGTTGATAAGAATATTGGTATTACCTATCTCTGTAAAAAGACATTTTCAAAGATAAAATACATAAAATCTCATTACAGATTGACATCAATAGATGAACAAATGCAATTAATTTTGATAATACAGAATGCTGATATTGAACCCCAATTAAGCAAAATATTATTTTCCCCCACACAAAATTCCGTTCTTCTCGTTAGTAGATTTGTATTACAAAAAATTGTACTCAACTATTATTACTATGTTTTTAATTTCATCAATAAAAATTTTGTGGAAAGTTGCTTTCTCTCTCTTTATATAAATACCTACACAATATCTTCGATTTTGTCTTTTGGGCCATGAAGGCTAAAATATTTATTAACTTGCTGTTTGCAGAAAAAGTTCGCTGACCCCTACTGTAAAGCAACAAGTGAAGGGTAAAACTGTGGTTCCTCTAACGGCAGAGTAGCTTATATTAAAATAACGCTCCCTCAGATAACATTTATAAACTCTCGACAAAATATAAAACACAAATATTTGAAGGCACTGGAGAACAACCAAGAGTAGGCAGACTCTGAAAGGGGTTAAACCACTAAAAGATGGAACTGTCCCATGCGAGACCCAAGTTAATATGGCTTTTCCATTAAGGACATTTTCCAGTTTACACGACTATAGCGCAAACAGAAGGCCAGCCACGTTGGCTGGAGGGTGTCAGCTGACAGAATTCAGAGCTGCTAGAGTGGCTGGAAATTGTAGAGGTTATCTCAGAAATGAGGGAGCCACAGAGGAAGGAGCCCCCAAACTTGTGCATAAATACCACTCAGATTCAGACTTGCATTACAAGAAATGCCAAAAGAAGTTCTTCAAGCTGGAGGAAAATGTTATCAGAAGGAATTTGGATCCTAGAAAGGAATTAAGGCACCAAAAATGTTAATTATGTGGGCAAATAAAAATATATTTTTTCTTCTCTTCATTTCTTTAAAAGACATATGATTGTTTAAAGCAAAAATTATAGTGCCATTCTGTGGGATTTATAATGTACATAGATTAAAATTAGTGCAAAGATAAGCGTAAAAGGATTTCACATGAGGTAGTACTATATTAACGCTAAGCAGATTCTAATAAAGTAAGGAAGCATCTTGTAATCCAACAATTTAAAAAATGCACAGATATAGCTACACCAATAGAGAAATGAAAATGAAATACCAAAAATGATCTGATCAACACAAAAGAAGACAGGAAAGGAGGAACAGAGAAAGAAAAAATCAGATGGGACAAATAGAAAACAAATAGCAAAATTGTAAACCTAAAGTCAACCTTAGCAATATACATTTTTGTAAGTGGACTAAATGCTCCAGTTAAAAGGAAGATATTTATAGACTGGATTAAAAAGCAAAACTCAACCATCTACTGTTTATAAAAGATGCACTTTAAATCTAAAAACATAGGTTGGAAGTAAAAGGCTATAAAAATACATTCCATCAAACTGTAAACATAAGAAAATCAGTATGGTTATATTAATAGTAGACAAAGTACAATATAAGACAAGGAGTAACACTAGAAATTAAGACGGACATTTCAAAATGATAAAAGGATCAATTTATTAGGAAGACATAATTATAAATATGTATCACCTTATAATAAACCTTCAGTATATATAAACTAAAAGAAGAAATAGACAAAAAATTGTTGGAGATTTTACCACCACCTTCTCCCTAACAGACAGAACAATAAACAAAAACATTAGTAAGGATATGGAAAATCTTAACAATACTATCAACCACCTTGTTCCAGTGCTTTATAGACCCCTACATCAAACAACTACAGAATACATATTCTTTTCATGTGTACCTGAAGCATGCACCAAAATAGATCACCAGCTGGGTCATAAAACAAGTCTCAATTAATTGCTAAAGACTGAAATCTTACATAGTATTTTTCTGACCACTAAAAAAATTTAACTAGAAATCGATAATGATAAGAAATCCAAGAAAGTCCCAAATATGTTGAAATTGAACAGCACATTTCTAAATAATAGCTGGGTCAAAAAAGGAATCACAAAGAATATCAAAAACTATTCTGAACTGAATGATGAAAACACAAACTAACAAAATTTGTGTGATATAGTTAAAGCAACGTTTAGAACAAAATTTGTAGCTTGAAATTTCAAGCTTATATTAGAAGATAATAAAAGTTTTAAATCAGTGATTTAAGTGTCCACATTAAGAAACAAGGAAAACGAAAGGAAATTAAATCTAAGATAGATAGGGAAAAAAAGGAAATAATAAATATAAAAGCAGAAATCAAAGAAATGGTAGGGGCTGGCCCCCTGGCATAGCGGTTAAGTGCGCACATTCCGCTGCTGGCGGTCCAGGTTCGGATCCCGGGTGCACACGGATGCACTGCTTGTCAAGCCATGCTGTGGCAGCGTCCCATATAAAGTGGAGGAAGATGGGCGCAGATGTTAGCCCAGGGCCAGTCTTCCTCAGCAAAAAGAGGAGGATTGGCACGGATGTTAGCTCAGGGCTGATCTTCCTCACAAAAAAAGAAAAAAGAAATGGTAAACAAAAATAGAGAAAGTTAACAAAACCAAATGTTGGTTCTTTAAAAATATTAATAAAATTGGTAAATACCTAGAAAGATCGATCAAGAAAGAAAGAAAACACAAATTGCCAATATCTGACATAAAAGGGGGAATATTACTGCAGTTCCAATAAATTAACAATTTAGATGGAATGGACAAATTCATTGAAAAACACAATTCATGAAAACTGACACAAAGAGGAGTTTTAAAAATCAGCATAGTTCTACATCTATCAAAGACGTTTACTATATTATTGAAAACCTCCCCATATAAATTTTAACTCAATAAAAATTATTGTAAAGTAGAAAAAAAAAAACCAAAAAACAAACCAAAATCCAAAAGAACGCACTCCAGGTCCCAATGGTTTCTGGTTAATATTATCAAATATTTGGGAAAAAAAAATCCCAATTCACACAAACTCAGAACACAAAGAATGAGGGAACACTTCCCAACTCATTTTCTGAGGCCAATGTTAACCTGCAAAGCCAGATAAAGACTTTACAAGAAAAGAAAATGATGAACCAATGTTCCCCATGAATCTAGGTGTAAAATTTCTTAACAAAACATAAGCAAATCATATCTAGAAATATATTAAAAAGATAAGACATCATGACGAAGTTAGGTTTTCCACAAGAATTTACGTTTGAAAAGTCAATGTAATCTACTATATTAGTAGAACAAAGGAGAAAAACTATATGCATGTCTCAACAGATGCATAAAAAGTGTTGCACAAAATCCAGTATCCATTCATTCTTAGCAAAGAATTTTTATCTATTCCCTAATAACAGAGAATTTCCTGAATCTGATAAAGGGCATCCTTAGCTACTATCATACTCAATAATGAAAAATGGAAATCTTTCCCCCTAAGATCAGGAATAAGGCAAAGAATGATGTTCAGTCTCACCACTTCTATTCAGCATTACCTGAGATGTCCTAGCCAGTGCAATAATATAAGGAAAAGAAATAAAATACATGGAGATTAGAAAGAAAGAAACAAAATTGTCTTTTTTTTTTTTTTGTAAGGAAGATCAGCCCTGAGCTGACATCCATGCTAATCCTCCTCTTTTTGCTGAGGAAGATCGGCTCTGAGCCAACATCTATTGCCAATCCTCCTCCTTTTTTTGCCCCAAAGCCCCAGTAGATAGTTGTATGTCATAGTTGTACATCCTTCTAGTTGCTGTATGTGGGACGCGGCCTCAGCATGGCCCGAGAAGCGGTGCATCAGTGCGCGCCCAGGATCCAAACCTGGGCCACCAGTAGCAGAGCGCGCGCACTCAACTGCTAAGCCACGGGGCCGGCCCAACAAAATTGTCTTAATTCATAGATGACATGATCGTGCACATAGAAAATCCTAAGAAGGTTACCAAAAGCTATTAGACCTTACAAATAAATTTAGCAAAGTTGTAGAATACATGGTCAATATACAAAAATCAATAGTGTTTCTATGCACCAACTTGGACAACTGGAAATTGAAAGTATCTTAAATTTTATTTACAACAGCATTAAGTTATATAATAGCATCAAAGTATATTAAATACTTAATGATAAATTTAAAAACTATGGGCAAGTCTTGTATACTGAAAATTATAAAACATTGCTGAGAGAAATTGAAGATCTAAATAAATGGAAAGATAAACTTTGTCATTGAAATGAATGACTCAATATGTTTAAAAATGTCAATTCTCCCTAAACCAATCTATAGAATCTATGCATCCTGAGTCACAGTCCCAACAGGTCTTATTGTAAAATTTACAAATTTGTTCTAAAGTTTAAAAGGAAATGCACAAGATCTAAAATAGCCAAAATAATCTTGAAAATAAAATACAATGTTGGAGGACTCACACAATTGTATTTAAAGTCTTAATATAAGGCTACAATAATCAAGATGGTATGGTATTGGCATAGACAAGGATAGTTATGTACAGTAGTCCCCCCTTATCTGCGGGGAATACATTTCAAGACCCCCAGTGGGTGCCTGAAACTGTGGATAGCACCAAACCCTATAGATACTATGTTTTCTCCTCTACATACAAACCTATGATAAAGTTAAATTTATAAATTAGTCACGGTAAGAGATTAACGACAATATCTAATAATAAAATAAAACAATTATAACAATATACTGTAAATTTTTTTTTAATTTTTTTTCCCCCAAAGCCCCAGTAGATAGTTGTACGTCATAGTTGCACATCCTTCTAGTTGCTGTATGTGGGACGCAGCCTCAGCATGGCCGGAGAAGCAGTGCCTTGGTGCGCGCCCGGGATCCGAACCCAGGCCGCCAGTAGCAGAGCGCGAGCACTTAACTGCTAAGCCACGGGGCCGGCCCTAACAGTATACTGTAATAAAGATTATGTGAATGTGGTCTCTCTCTCTTTCAAAATATCTTATTGTATTGGATTCACTCTTTTTCTTGTGATGATGTGAGATGATACAATGTGTGATGAGATGAAGTGAGGTGAATCACATAGGCATTGTGACATAGTGTTATTTTTCTGACTGCAGTTGAGCATACATAACTGAAGCTGAGGGAAATGAAACTGCCAGTAAGGGGGGACTACTGTAGATCAATGAAACAGCACAGAGTTGAGAAATAGACCCACACTTAGGGGGTCAATTTTTTTTTTTTTTTTTTGCTGAGGAAGATTAGCCCTGAGTTAACATCAATGCCAATCTTCCTCCACTTAATATGTGGGTTGCCCCCACAGCATGGCTGACAAGTGGTGTAGGTCCACACCTGGGATCCGAACCAGTGAACCCAGACCATCAAAGTGGAGCACACCAAATTTAACTACTACAGACAGGGCAGATCCCTCAACTAATTTTTCATAAATGTACTTTTTCAATGGGAAAAGAAAATCTTTTCAGCAAATGGTGCTGGATTAACTGAATAACTGTATGAAAAAAATCAGGCCATGTTTCCTATGTCACACTATATCCTGAAATTAATTCAAAATGAACCCCAGACCTAACTGTAAAAGCTAAAACTACAGAGTTTCCAGAAGAAAATATAGGAGAATATTCTTGCAAACTTGAGTAGGCAGATTTCTCAGAAAAAGTACCCCTCAAAAGCACTAAACATAAAAGAAAATTAACTTGATCAAAAATTTAAATTTTGAAATTTTGCTCATCAAAAAATGCCATTAGTAAATGAAAAGGCAACCAACTAAAGACTAAAAAAAGTCTTGTATCCAGAACATATAAAGATCTACAAATCAATAACAACAAGGCAACCCAATAAATAAATGGGTAAGACTTGAACAGCACTTCACAAAAGAAGATTATAAATGGTCAATAAGCACATGAAAAGATGTTCAACATTATTAGTCATCAGAGAAATGCAAAATAAAACTACAATGAGATTCCATTTCACACCCATAGAGTAATAAAATTTTAAAAACTGACAACACCGGGGCCGGCCCCGTGGCGTAGCAGTTAAATGTTTGCGCTCTGCTATTGGCGGCCCGGGTTTGGATCCCAGGCGTGCACTGATGCACTGCTTGTCATGCCATGCTGTGGCGGCGTCCCATATAAAGTGGAGGAAGATGGGCACAGATGTTAGCCCAGCGCCAGTCTTCCTCAGCGAAAAAGAGGAGGATTGGCATGGATGGTAGCTCAGGGCTGATCTTCCTCATGAAAAAAAAATATATAAAAACAAAACAAAACAAAAAAACCTGACAACACCAAGTGCTGGTGAGGGTGTGGAATAACTGGAACTCTCATACATTGCTGATGGGCGTGTGAAATGGTACAAACACTTTGAAAAACTATTTGGCAATTCCTTGCAAAAGAAACTCAGAAATTCCACTCCTAGGTGTTTGTTATTCAAGGGAAATAAAAACAAATGTTCGCTAAAAGACTTGCATAAGCCTATTCCTAGTAGCTTTATCCGTAGTAGCCAAACATGGAAACAACTCAAATGTCCATCAAAAGAAGAGTGGACAAATGGTGATATATTTATATAATATGGTACTTTCCAGCAATTTACAAAAATGAACTGTTGATACACAGGAGAACATGGAAGCCAGGCACAGAGGAGTACACAGCGTAGGATTCCACTTATATGAAGCTCAGGAACAGGTAAAAATAATCTATGGCGATGGAAACTAGAGCATGTAGGGTGGGCATCAACCAGAAGGGGACACAAAGGAAACTTGTGGGGTGATGGAATGTTCTGTATCTTGACAGGGAAGTTGATTACGCAGGTATATACAGTTTTTAAAATTCATTGAATTGTACGCTTAAGTTTTGTGCATTTCATTATATGTAAGTATCCACTCAATTAGATAAGTGCAAAGAAATACGAGTAGCAAAGCTGAGACTGGAGAGATGAGGCAGGGCCAGCAATGCTTATACACGAAAGGTCTTGTTCACTGTGCTAAGGAGGTCGGATTTGGCTCTGCAAACAACAGGGAGCTGTTGACAGGCAACAAGTAGGATAGTGCCATAAAGTTTGCATTTTAGAAAGGTTACTGAGGTGCCTCATATGAAGAAAGAAGTTATCTTTCCTAATATTCATTTTTATGTCAATGTCATCAACGGAAATGTTAGAGTCCCTTTGTTGTTAAGCTTAGCATAGCACACAAATGAGGACTTGTGCGTTCCTCTCGCCACCACTCTATCTCAAGATAGCTCTCATATTTCTTGTAACTGTTTTTTTTTTTAATTTCTTTTTTTTTCCTAGGAAGATTGGCCCTGAGTTAACATCTGTTGCCAATCTTCCTCTTTTTTTTTTTCTTTTTTCTCCCCGAAGCCCCCAGTACATAGTTGTATACCCTAGTTGTGGGTCCTTCTAGTTCTTCTATGTGGGACGCCGCCTTAGCATGGCTTGATGAGTGGCAAGTACGTCCACACCCAGGATCCGAACGGGTGAGCCCCTGGCGAATGAAGTGGAAGATGTGAACTTAACCGCTATGCCACTGGCGAGCCCCCTGTAACTTTGTTTTATAGAAAATTAAAAATTACAATCCCTCTATTAGGATTATTTTCATAAATGTATTCTATAGGCTGATATGGAAATCTGGCAAGAGACCCAGACTTTCATTTATTCACAGAATGGAGTAGACTCTAGCTAGACTTCAGAACGCAAAGGCTTTGGCTTCAGAGATGTAGTTTTAGTTATGATCCAGGAGCCTCAGGGGAAAAAAAATGAGTCAATATTAAAAATGTAAAGATTTTACATAAAAGTGCAGATTTGTGGTAAGCTCTGGCCCTGCTTTCCATTTTGTGACATCTCCCTCCACCCTCCTCCACACCATCATTGTCCCCTCTGGCTTCTCATTGGCATTGGGTTGGTGGCCTTTAATGGACATGACGTTGCCTGTAGCAGTCTTCACAAAGTCTCTGAGAAGGTATTTTATTTTTGTTAGTATTGGCTCTTTCATTTATATTTGTAGAGAATCTAAATTAGGATTAAAGATATGAGGGAAGCCATGGGCCCCATATGGCTCACAGGGCACATTTTGGTTAGGCCTGCTTTGTTTAATAATTATGGGAATCAAACTGGATTTCTAGAGTCATTGGTGTGCTGCTTCCAGAATTTTCTGGAACCACCCATTCCCTATCCATCTTCTCGTCTGATAACTCTGCAGAAACCAAGCCCAGCAGGTCACCAGTCCTCAATAAAGCAGCTGTTTCTCTGAAGTTCAGCAAGATTTCTGGTTAAAATGAAACTCTTACGTCTGCTCACTCAGCTGTATCACTTCAAAGAGAAAAACAAACAAAACCCAGCTTCCTGTCATCTCCCAGCATTAAAGGATGACAAACTACAGTTGCTTTCCATTTTGACTAGAAGCAAAACTACAGATAAATAACATAATAGATCAAGAAGCCAAACAAACTGAAGTAACCTCTTCGTCGGCAAAAGTCAACCAGGTAGAGAGTGAAAACCTCCCACGCTGACACCCTCTCCACCTCCGATGAAGGTAAGAAAAAAGAAAAGGAAGAGAAACTCCTTTCTGAACCATCCAATTATAACCTGATACGATACCTACACTACTGAAATCTGCAAGTACTTTTCAGCTCTTTACAAGGAATAAAAAAGAAACTACTAAAATGAAAGAATTGTACTCACTTACCATGGAAGCGTTTCTTTTTCTAAAGATGAATTCCTCCTCCTGCTACCTGACAGAAGGCCTTGACTATTAGAGACCAGGATGGGGACTTTTCAGATACCTCGAGACAGTCATCACGCTGTCTTAACGTTTTCCCTGCTGTCTTTCGGCAGGGCACATTGGCTTACTCATTTGTTTATTCACCAGGTACTCATTCATTCATTCAGTGTCTACTCTCTGTCCACAAATATTGTTAGAGGACCACATGAAAACATTATATATACTTTTATGGTCATTGCTTTTTGATGGTGCCAATTTTTGATCAATTTCCTTTGTAGAGCAATGGCGTGTGCATTCTTTCACAAATTTCCAACTCCAACTCCACCCCCTCAGGGGAGGGGTAGCAGCTTTTCATAAAACAGCAACCACATTCTGATCCCCATTCTTTCAGAACATAAGTAGAGGGATGTCAAGAATAGCTGTGGAAATGCTTTGATGACAATTACATTAATTAGATCAGCAAAGATCGTGGGCAAGCACACCTTCTACCCTCAGCATCCTTACCCTATAGAAGAAAGAGTTTAGATTAATCAAGGGTTTTCAATGTGTGGTCTGTGGGCTCAGAATTACTTGGGGTGCTGTTTAAAAAATGTACATCCCTAGGCTCTACCCCAGAGCTGCTAAGTCAGAATCTCTGAGACTGAAGTCCCAAAATCTGCTTTTAGAACATGTATGCAAGGAGAGTCTTACATGCTGTAAATTTGACAACCATTGAGCTAATGATCGCCAAGGTCCCTTCTGGTTCTAAAGGTCATGACCAGCTGTCTGCCGTGTAGCAGAGAGAGTGTCACTGAGTGGATGAGATTTTTCTCTCTTTTTTTTTTCTTCCAAGGAATTTTTGCCCTGAGCTAACATCTGTGCCAATCCTCCTCTACTTTGTATGTGGGTCGCCGCCACAGCATGGCCACCGACAAGTGGTGCAGGTCTGCGCCCAGGATCCAAACTCGGGTCACTGAAGCAGAGCATGTGGAACTCAACCACTAGGCCATGGGGCCAGCCCCAGGATGACATTTTTGATTGAGGTTGGGGAATGTTGGGGTAGGGAGACAATTTTGGAAAACAGAGAACTTTAGATTTTATACAATTGAGTATACATAGAAAAGTTATATAGAAACAAGTGTGATATTTACCCCTCAAAAGAGTAAAAACAATATTATTTTGAAATGAATACAGATAGCATGTTTTGTAATGGAGAAACCTACTAGGAATAACCATCTTAAAAATGTGTAGTTGATAAATTAAGCTATAATTAGAAGGAGAAGAAGAGAATAAATTCCAGATGCCTCTATTTCATGTAGCAGCACAGTGACCCTTAAGCAAGGGCTGTTCAACTTAAGCTAGAGATGACAAGTGTGTGCCACAGAATGAAGTAAATATTTTTCGTAGAATGCCTTTCATCATCATTCTGGTGGTGGATTATACTTCATTGGTGATAGAAGGAAAATAAACTGAAGAATCTTAGCATAACCGAGGAAGCATAACATTTTCATTTACAGTCAACGGTGATTGTTTGGGAACTGTCATTTATTCAGCTGTTTTGAGAGAGCTGCTGAAACAAAAAGCATATTTCTAGGCCATAAAAATGGCAAAAAGGAAAACACTTTAGAATCCAATAAGTCCTCTCACCAGTGAACCAACCTCTCCAGGCAGGAAGTAGCCATACACCGTCATCGAGATCTTCAGTCTCTTCCAGAAATACAATTAATTATTGAAGGAGCCACTAAATGGGTTAGATGATGTCCTCAAAACAGACACAGTGAATTCTTGCCATATCAACACTTTAGGCCATGCCTGTCATCTCTCCCTCTGACCTAAAAATTATTTTTGAAAATACATGTGACCATATAAGTTTCTGTGTGATGGCCCTCTGGAGGGGTCTAACATTATTAAATCTGCAAACTTGTAAGTCTTTTAGAGCTCCAAGTGCATCTGGACAAATGTAGAGGTTATATAATATTGTCTACTTACAGCCCAGTGACCACTGCATCCACTTCGGTGGTGTAATAACAATTAACTTGTGGAATGCGTTGCATGTACTTTTGTAAATAATGTTATGCATGCCAGTTCATGTTGTTGTCCAGAAAAATCAGATGCAGCCCAGATTTCAATTCCTTTGTCCTATTATCTGCTTAAGAACATTGTCAGTTTGTAGCACCATTAAAAATAAAAAGAAAAGAATATAGGTCTCATTTCAATCTTTTTAAATTTATCTTTAGACAACTCCCTCTTCATCTCTCACTTGTGTGGACACATCTGTTGCTCCCCTCAGTCCCTGCCCTCTTTGGATCAGCAGCTGTCCTCAACCATTTCACTGAAAAAAAAAAAAAAAAAAAAAAAAAGGCCTGGCCCTGTGGCCTAGTGGTTAAGTTTGGCACACTCTGCTTCAGTGGCCCGGGTTCAGTTCCTGGGCACGGACCTACACCACTCGGCAGCCATGCTGTGGCGGTGACCCACATACAAAATAGAAGAAGATTGGCACAGATGTTATCTCAGGGCGAATCTTCTTCAGTAAAAAAAAAAAAAAAAAAAAGGAGACCATTAACTATGAACTTTTTTTTTTAACTTCTTGTCTACCTTTCCTCTTCTTGCCTACAAACTTACCTAAAGCACCAGTATCCTTTCCTTTGTTCTCATAACAATAGGTATTCCTTCTACTGTTAAAGAGCATTGGAAATAATGTCTTTAAATTTATACACAGTAATATTACACACTTGCTGTAGAAAAATAAGAAAATCAGACAGTATAGGTACGAAAGAAAGAACTTTTATCTTCTCACCCCACTGACTCTAATCAGTCCTGCCCTTTCACTTATTAATGATCGCTGACTGCTGTTGACTCCCAAATCCACATCTCCAGCCCAGGCTTCTCTTCCGAGTTCCAGACCAACGTATCCCACTGACTGCAGACTCTCCACACTTAAAGGTCCCACTGACACCTAATTCACCATCTCCTTACCTGCAGTCTCTATCTTTTCTCCAAAATCAATTCTTCCCTCCATAGTTCTCCCTTCATTGGGGTCATGATCAGAGTTGTCCCTGATCCCTCCTGCTCGTCATCTCTTCATCTAATCAATTATCAGGATCTGCCAATTTTACATAAAGAATCTTGAATAGTACCCTCAGCCCCCCATTTCCCCATCTCCTTACACCATCATTACATCCTACCTGGATAATGGCACTAATCTCCCAGTTGGTCTTCTTACCTCCAGTCTGGCCCACTCTGTGATCCATCCTCCTTATTACACTCCCAGGCACACAATTATGCTCACGTCTTTCTCCCACCTTAAAATTCTCCTCTGGATCCCTAGTCTAGTTTAAAATCATGTCCAAATTCCTTACAATAAAGTCCTGAATTATTTGACCCCTGTTTGTCTTTTCCCATCACTGTCCTTACCATCCATCCTTCATTCAAACCATAACTTTGAGCTACACTTCCAGAATGTGCTGGTCTCTTGCTCATCTTTGGGCATTTACACATTCCTTCTCTCTGTCTGACATGCGCTCACCTCTCTTTGTTCTGCTGGTGAGTGCACACTCATCTTTCAGTTCTAATTTTCTCCCTTGTGGGCATCCTTCCCTGACATCTATGGGCACAGTTAAGTGTATCTTCTTCTGTGCTCCCATAACACCTGTATCTAACCCTCTTTTCATATTTTCTGTTCAGCCACATCAGACTTCTGTCAATTCCTCAGATATGCCAAACTCTGTCTAGCTCCTGGGCCTTTCCACACGCTATTGTTACCCAGAATTCTTTCCCCCATCTCTCTTTCTCTATCTGGCTAACTGCTACCTATCCTTCAGTTCTCAGCCTAAACCTCACTTCCTTTAGGAGGCCTTCTTGATCATACACTAGCTTAAGTCCTTTTTCTTTAAGATCCTCATAGATCTTCATACTTCCCCTATCATAACCCTTTATTGTTATTACTTGAGTCATCGTTTGTCTTTTCCCTTTATAGACTATAAACTCAGTGAGGTCAAGGGCTGGGTCTCTCTTCTTTCTTGCTCTTCTTTCCAAGGCACTAGCAGGGTGCTTGGCATCCAATAGGAACTCAATCCTCAATAGGATTATAGTACTTACCATATTGCTGTAATAATTTATCTACTATGTCTCTCTAGGCAAGAACTGTTCGATTCACAGCTGCATGACTAGCACCTAGTACAATGCTTGTACATAGTAGGCAGTTATTAAATATAAGTTGAATGAGTGAGTTGCAGTCAGCAAATCAGAACAGCTGGATGTTTTCACTGAGCTTGTGTGGGCATCGTTGACTCATTCACTTTAGAGTTCCCAATTTATCTGCCTAGGAGCTTAGATCCACAGGTAATATAGATATGTTATTGTCAATATAAATATATTTCTCCCATCAGAAATGTAAGCAAGAACCTAAATTGCTTCAAGTTTGGTTTCCTGTCTCTTATTCTTCAAACATTATGAGCATGATATTAAATTATAGGTCAGTCTCTGTCCAAAAAGGAGTGGGCAGAGAATATCCTATAAAAAAAGAGTATTAATGGAGAAGCCAGAAAAGAGGAACTAAGATCTATTATATTCATACTATGAGCCTAACTGTACTACAGTAACTCTGTGAGGCAGTATGATTACGCTCATTTTCCCAGATCAGAAAAATAATGCTCAATTGTTTGGGAAATCTGATGAAGACATGTGGGCCACTAAATCCCATACTTTTCCCGTTGTATCATACTACATACGCACGAAAGATGCCTTCTTTATTACTTCTTAATTCTCTTTTGTGTTGTACTTCTTAAACTTACAATTATTTATTATATAAAGAAATTAGCTAACATTTATTTGGAGCCCTACTATGACCCAGGTGCTAAAGCTGGGTGCTGTAGATATACTTATCTTCAAAAAATAGTCTGAGCTTAGTATTGTCCCCATATGATAGATGTCAAAACTGAGTCTTAGAGTGACTTGGAATATAGTTCACAAGTAGTAAGCAACAGAACAGGAATTCAAACTCTGGTTTCTGTAACTATAAACCCCCTAGTCTTTCTGCTTTACCATGGTGAGCGTTTGTTATTTTTGTTGGGCTAAATAAGGATAAAACATCAGATAATCCACCCAAAATGTCTCTTGATCTTGCCCCTGTCTTGGAAGGGAAGGAAAGGTTCTGGTGGGGGGAAAACATTCCAGTCCATCAGCTGATACCTTTGACCTCTTCAATGTACAAACCGTGTCATAGGATAAGCCCTCAGCCCTTAAGGCAGGGAAAGGAGGAATGGAATGGAGAAATTTTGGGCAAGTCAGTTTACACAGAATAAATAGGCAAGTGAGTTAAGTTGCCAGGTGCTAGACAAATGATGCAAAGTACAAGAAAGGTAAATATTACTGTTGGACAATAATTGAAAAACACAATGGATGACCCTCAAAATGATATCAACAAACGACATTACTTGCAATACATATAATAAAATCTTGCCTGTCTATGCAGAATGTACCTAACAAGCTTTGAATTCTTTACCAAATTATAAATGAGGAAGTAGCATTTCTCTATGCTAAACTGTCTCTTTTCAAAATTAGTTTAAAAGTACTTTGGAATTGATGGAATTTTTTCAGATTTTTCCCATGACTTCCATTTCTAGAGAGGCTGTCTGAAGGTTCACTTTTAATCCAAATCAATTTTCAGCAATGTAAGAACTTCACATTAAAATTCTCAAAAAAATTTTGGTCTTTTTGGTTTAAAGACAATTGTTTCCAGGTCATCTCGTGGCCATTAGAATCAAGTGTAGTCTAAACATCATCTTGTTCCTAATTAGCAACTTTGTATCATGTACATACTAGAACTGCTTTAACAGTTTTTTTCAGATTCTGGAAAATAGCAACAAGAACTGAGTTAAACTAAAATGCTACTTCTTAGATGTCCTTCAAAAATATTTCAGTGTGTCTGCATGTTGTGCTCACTGAACCAGCAATCATAAAATCCCGGTGTATTAATACCACTGCAATAATATGACAATTGCTAAAGCAATAGATCTATGGGAGGTTCAGGCTGTTTTCCCATAATTTGTAAGAAAGGAATTTACTTTTCCTGAGATAATTTTTAAAATTCTTGTAATATTTTACAGATACTTTTTTGATTCTGGAAAATGTTAATTAATATGTACCTAAAAACAAGAGTGGACCTTTAAAGAACATATTTTCCAAAACATGAATGCCTGGTCTGATAAGAAGGAGTATAATTAAAGGAATAACAAGATAGAATCTTTGAAATTGAGACTGTCCCAGAAAATGTTGGACATATGGTGACCATGACAATCATATAGCATTTTTCACTTTTAATTATCCCTTAAACAAATAGTCTGCATTTCCTAAATGCTGGTAATGCAGTATTATGAATTTAAACCGATCATAGTAAATCATCAGAATCTGCTCTTGGTGTCTGAAAAAGAATTAAGTCATGCAGAAAATGCCTTATGGTGTCTTTTGAGTGCTCACGCATCAGTACACTCTATTGCCCTGAAAAACTTCTTGGAGAAGAGGAAGTGACAGATTCATATTTGCTTCTTTGGAGAGTCATAATGTACATCCTCTACTTTCAAGTTCATTTCCATTTGCTCAATCAATGATTCTCCTTCATTCATAAGAATCTGAGAGTTAGAGAACCAGAAAAGATGAATCGATAAGCTGTTTGCTGCCACTCACTGGATAACCACTCTTCTTGACTAAACAAATGGAGAAGAATTTTTAACTATTTCCTGGCAGTCATATACACGAACCTTCACATTTCTACAAATCCCAGGAAAATATTAGGGAAAAATTGATAAGAAAATTTTTCCCAAATCTGTTTCATGTCTTCTTAATAAAATATATACTTCCTTTTGCCATTTATTTTTTACCCAGGAGAAGGAAAGTATAGTTTTTCTCTAAAACAGAATTTCTGGGGAAAAAAGAGAGGAAAGGTAGAATATCACATAGAGTGAGTAAGAGACTAAAAAGATTAGTAGTTCATTATAATGCACAGAGTATCCCCATAGCATAGAGCTACAAAATGGGACACTTTTCTCAGAACAAGTGGTATCTGTGGCCTCCACGTGTTTGTACAGTTTATTTGCTTTGGCGCAGCATATTCCAGTTGGGTAGGCTATGGAACCACTATTGCATGCCATCTCCCCCATACATGTAGTACCACAAACCCACTAGAAAGAAGCCTTTGAACATTGTCATAGTCAAACAGGTGTCTAATCTTTCTAATACTACATTTTTTGCCTTTGATTGTGTCTCAGCTGTTACTGAAGTTTGCATACTTAAAGCTAGGGACATCCGCTCATTCAAATAGCCCCTTTAGTTGGGGGGTGATTTTGGGTTGTGAAATGATTGTAGCCTTTTATGGTTATCTGTGTGAATTTAGAAAGAATGCCTATACTTCTCAACCCAAATACAGTTTTATCAAAAAATATTATCAGAAAAAAATATAATTGAATTAAATTAGTCCTATCTGATATAATCTTATATATCAGCTGGAATCAGCTTTAAAGGTAATTAATAATCCTTAGGTAATGTGGTGGCCAGCCCTGGCGGTCTAGTGGTTATGATTCAGTGCTCTCATCGTCTCAGCCTAGGTTCCTTTCCCAATCAGGGAACCACACCACCCGTCTGTCGGTTGTAATACTGTAGGTTGCGTGATGCTGTGATGCGGAAAGCTATGCCATCAGTATTTCAAATAACCAGCAGGGTCACCCATGGTGGTCAGATTTCAGCAGAGCTTCCAGACTAGACAGACTAGGAAGAAGGACCTGGCCACTAACTTCTGAAAAAATTGGCCATGAAAACCCTATGAGTAGCAGTGGAGCATTGTCTGATATTGTGCTGGAAGGTGAGAGGATGGTGCAGAACGACCAGGCAGGGTTCCTCTCTGCTGCACACAGGGTCACTAGAAGTCGGAATCCACTTCACAGTACTAACAACAGCAGAGATGATGGGGTAAGTTAGCAGTTTCTTTCTCCCGTATAAAGTGCAGGAAGATGTTTTGAAGGTGAAGGGTAATGGGGACAGCGAGGATAATCAACATTATGGAGCATTTTACATGTGCTAACCACCTTGCATATATCATTCCATTTACTCTGCATAACACCAAGTGTAGGTATGTGTCCCATTTGACAGATAAAGAAACTGATATTCCAAAAGGCAGAGCAACTTGTCACAGGGTACACGGCTAAGTAGTGTAGAGCTGGGACTCTCAGTGACTGACCACAGAGCACATCTCTAACCATTGTGCCCTCCTTCATCATCAGTTAATCTAGATAAGTATTAATATTCTTTGCATATGTAACGACACTTTTGGCTACCGTTTATTGATACAATTAATAAAAAATATTATTAGTTTATATATTTTTAAAGATATGTATAGAATAAGCATCTATAGCTCCAAGCCAGATGTATTTTGGGGGATTCTGACTCTCAACAGGCTATCTCCACTCTCATGATCCTCAGACACAGTATGTCCCAAGCAGACTTTGCACTGACCCACAAGAGTGCTCCTCATCCTGTGTCCCCATGACAGCAAAGGCAACATCATCCATCCACTCAGTTGCCCAAACCAGAAAACTGGGTATTATCTAGATTTCTCCTGCCCCTCTTCCTGCATAAAATCACTGTCTGTTGATGCAAGCTCCTAAATACCTCTGAAATCTATCTACCTCTTTCCACCCCCAGCGCTCAATGCCTAGTTCACATCACCACCATTCTTAGCTTATGCTACCCCAACAGTCTCCCGATGAGTCTCCCTCTCTCTCCACTCTCCAAAGTGTTCTTTGCTCTTCAAAGTGTTCTGCCACAGAGCTATTGCAAGTATAATTTCATTCTTCTCTCTCCCTTGCTGAAAACTTTTCATTGGCTCTGCCTTTCTCTTGGGGTCAAGTCCCTTCTCAATATGACCTTCATGTGATCTGGGTCCTGCTTACCTCTCTAGTAGGGGAGACAGATGAAAAACAACCCAACAAACCATTACAGGTGTTTACAAGTTGCTCTAAATGGTGTGAAGGAAATAAACAGGGAACTGAGAGAGAGAGAAGCAGTGGTTGGCGGCTGTGGCCGCTGGGCCTCCTTTGGGTAAAGGGAAACTGGTTGAAAAACACTTTAAAGGCCCGAGGTGGGGGAGAGTAAGGCACAATCAAGGACTTGAAAACAGTCTGCATGGCTGTGGTGAAGGGAACAGAGGAAAAGTGGCACGACCTGAGGTTCACAGCCCCAGACCCCCGGATGGAGAAATGACAATCCTTTGTCATTTAAACAAACATCTCTGTTTGCTTCCTGGAGGGTGGGGCATTGAGAAGGGAAGCAAGGAAGCCCGTAAGGAAGAGATGACAGAGGTCTAGCAGGATGAGATGGGCTCAGACCAGAGCGGTGGCAGAGGAGGGAAGATTGTTGAACAGATCTGGGGCGCATTTTCTAGAGGGGGGCTGGCATGACCTGCTAATGATTTGGTTGCAGATGTTCTGGAAAGGGAGAAATAAAGGCTGACTCCAGGTTCCTGGCCAAAAGTCCTAAGTTGGCTATTTTCTGAAAGGGAAGCCTGGGAGAAGAGCAGGCTTAGGATCAAAAGACTCTTTTTGGACATGGCCAGTTCAAGAAGCTCATGAGACATCCAAGTGTCAAGGAGGCAATTGGTCTGTGGTGTGGAATTAGAGGATGGTCTGGGTCAGAAATCAAGCGTGGGAATGTGTGCGCACATAGCACACATAGACAGCTCCAGGAAGCTTCTCCTGACGTCCAGTCTGGTGTAGGAGCCCCTGGCGTCTAGCATTGCTCCCTGTACTTCCTCCTTCACGGCACGATGATTCCTTCTCCATGACTAGCGTGTGTCTTCCACCAGACAGTGAGCTAGCTCCCTGAGGCCAGTGACCGGTCTCTGCTCACTACTGAGCCCCCAATCTGGCCCTGTGAATGCTGTCCACCTGAAAAGAGAGAATGTGGACTCTCAAAGGTGGGCTTCACCTGTTTCACAATTGTGCTCGGTGCACCTGGGGCACAGAAGCCCAAGAAGTACATTGATATGATACTCTCCAGCCTGTGTCCAGAGCACGTCCTGTGGCTGCTGCCTCTGTGCAGTCAAGGCTACATGCCACCTTCTTTCTTTCATTCCTGCTGAGCTGTGTGTGAGCAGGAGGTTGTGAGGGACTCGTGTTGGCACAGCACAAAGGGAAGGGCGGGCAAGAATCCTGACCCCTAGGAGCTTAGCTTAAGGCGCCAATAGACACAACATATTTTATTTAAGAAAAATAAACTTTATTCTACTTTACCAAATGAGAATTTTGGAATAATTTTTTTAAACTCTTGGGTACCTCAAAACTTTCCTGATGTCTCCCATCCATGGAGAAGAGGGATGACTTGTCTCTATTTTGGGACATTTCCTAGCCATCAGTCCTTCTCCACCCGTCATTCTCATCCAGGTTGGCTAGCATGGTGGGTTTCTATGATATTTTTATTAAAAGATAATGGCAACGTGGGCCTGAGAATCCAGAGAGTAAAGTTCTAGAGTTGGCTCTGTCAACGACAAGCTGTGTGGTCTCGGGCGGATCAAGTTAACTCCTGGCTTTCACTTTTGTAAAATGAAAGGCATGACCTCAGGCTCCTTCTTGTTCTAAAATCCTATTATTGTAGAAATTGATTCATGACAAGGCTTCCAGTTATTACCACAACGATATGGAGTAGTCAATGTTAGCAGGTTTTTTGTATTTTTTTTTATTTTTTCTTGCCACTCTCCCTATCCCTCACCCTGATCATGTAGGATTTTTTTTCTTTTTAGTTGAGAAGAAACTTTCTTCCTTACTTGGTGTATTGATCGTCTATTGCTGCGTAACTAATTGCCCTAGAACTTGGCAGTTTAAAACAACAAACACGAGTTATCTCACACAGTTCCTGAGAGTCAGGAATCCTGGAAGGGCTTAACTAGGCATCTCTGGCTCAGGACTTGCAAGCTATCACAGGGCCTTTGGCTGGAGGCTTTAGCTCCTCGCCATGTGGGCCGCTCAGTAGGGTTGCTCAGGACAAGGCTTCCCCCAAAGGTGAATGATCTGAGAGAAAGAGTCATCGAGAGAGTTCACAAAGAGTCAGGCCACAGTCTTTTATAACCTAATTGCAGAAGTGACAGCCCAGCGCATCTGTCAAATTCTATTCTCTACAAGCAACTCATGGAGTCCAGCCCACACTCAAGGGGAGAGGAATGAACTCTGCCTCTTGAGGGGAGGACTTTAAAAGAATCTGGGGACATGTTTTAAAACCACCAGACTTCGTTAAATATTCTTAGGTTTTTGTTTGTTTTGAGTTTATAAAAACAATCTGAGTTGAACTGTGAAATTTTATTCTGATTAGACAATTTTTGAGATGATTGGCTTTGAACCAACCTCTCACTGTTCTCAAATTTGACTACAGGGTTATTCTTGCTTTGAGACCAAACTTGGAATTACCAAAAGCTTTATGACTAACGGAATTGTTCTTACTTCTGAATGAATATACCTGAAAGAGCACTCAAGATTGATTGATTTCATCATCAGTTTACACTGATGGTCGGAATAAGACTACATTTCTGCCACCATACTTCTAAGACAAGAAAAAAAAAGTACGAAAAAAGAATGCTTGCCAACCTAACAATGAATAATTCTGAGTTTTAATTGGTAATTTACTTTTGTTAATTTACAATGGGCAGTAAAATGGTTAATTGCTGTTCTTATCAATATCTGCTCTCTCAAGAAAGTTTGCTGAGAAGTGGAAATACTACTGATTGTCATGAGGTTCTTGTTTGCTTTGGGATTAGTAAGGTAAAGAGAGCCAAAGGCCAGCTATAGAATCTGTGTGATATTATATGTTATCTGAATATATTATTAGATGAAGGCTCTGCTAAGTCTTTTAAAAAAAAAGAAGCCTGTAGGAGTCCTTTGTTTAACTTTGCTTTTAAGAAACTATTTTACGATGTCATAAAATAAATTTATTGTATTTTTTATCAAAACTTTTTTATCAAGGCAACAATGGAGATACGAGAATTCATTTAGATGCTATAAATCTAAGATGGTGTTAACTTCCTGGTTTTTTTGGAAAAGAAATTTTTATGATTTATTTTTTTGCTCTACATTTTCTCTGCCATCACTGCATTTTCTTATCCTGCTATTTAAGATCTGACTTGAGCTTTTCTCTGCATGAGACAAAGCTCCAGATTACAGAATATTGTCATGTAGACATTTTTTCACTGTTTAAAAAATGATGCTCTGGGAGGGCAGCAAAAAAGAGTGATGCCAGATCCTCATCCGCTTTTGCATTGAGGGTCCCAGGGCCTCTTCCCGTTAGATGATCATCTATTTCCTGCTGGAATCTCTGCAGAGGTGGGCACTTAGCGCCTCGAAGGCAGCCAGTTCCATTTTCGGACACTTACAATTGCTCTATCTAGAAAATTCATTTGTAAATAGACTCCTATCTACCTCCCCGTTCTTTTAACTGGCTGGTTCTCTTCTGCCCACAGGAACTATGCTGCATGGGCTCATTCCTCTGCTCTGTGATTTCAAGGATTCTTCTCTTCTCTTTGTTGAACAGTTTTTGTTTTTCCAGTGGTTCCTCGTATGATAACTTTCCTAGATGCTCCCAACCTAGCTCCCCGTATTCTTCAGGCCCCCCATTTTTCAACAGCGAACTTTCAGGAAACCTAATCCCAGCTAAGAGTTTGGTCAGACAGACATGGGTCTGCCTCTGGCCTGACCACACACTGGCCCAACCTCATTGAGTGATAACGGCCTTCTCTACGAAGAGGGGGCACAGACAGGACGTGCCCAAGCTCTGTTGTGTGGACCATGAGAAGCATTTGGCACATCACCAGATATATATTAAACATTTAGTAAATGTCAGTCAAGCATGCATGTAATTTAAACACAGAATCCCACTTTTATCAACATAGGGTGGGAAAGAACTGTCACCTCCCTAATCGTGAATACTGGAGTTCTGTTAGTGTAGCTCAAATCCATATTAACTTCTCAGCACCCTCATCATACACAACTGACTCACACTCAGATTATCAAAACTCCTCAGTTTTTTTACACACGCTTCTAGTTGACTACCTTTTTCTTATCTGCACTTGTGCAGTTTTTGGTGGTTTGTTTTGCTGCTGTTACTCTTAGTGTGTTTTTTTATTATTTATCCTTAATCAATTCTAACATACTAAGTACAGCCGATCATCCCAGCCTCCAGAGATCATTTTGGACTCTGTATGTTCACTCTCCTTCCCAGCTGTGTGGAACTATTGGAAAGTCCAGTTGCTGTTTGCATCCCTGCCTCTGAAACTTTGCAAGACACAGTATATTCTTTGCTGAGAAGAACAGCCTCATTCCTCACACCTCCATGCCCGGCTGGCCCTGGAGCAGCTGCAAGTTCCTAGTGAGCTGCAAGCTTGCCACGGGGCTCCAGGCTTCTGCGAACCCTTGGTCATTCCACTTCCTTGTGAATGCCAAACAGCAGCTGAGTGTGTTGTGTGGTGGGCCACTTTTCACACACGGTTTGCCCAGTAAAACTGTGGATTATGTCAATGCCAGTGAACTCTCATGCTCCAGGTTACAATATCTGTTACCATGTCCTGTGCATTAGGCTCACGAAAGAAGGTGATGGAATTGCTCGGAGGGCATGTACCAGGCTTATGTCCTCCCTGCTTCCCCTACCCTGCCCAGACTCCAGCATTAAATTCAGACTTTCAAAGCACACGCTCAATTTCTCCCTCTTGGGAAGACGAAATGCTTATAAGTTTAAATTTCTATCTATTGGGGTTATCTTGGGCAAACTAATGAATTTTTCTAGCCACAGTAAAATAAAGGAGTTAGATTGAGATTACCCTCGGTTGCCCAAGAAGCAGAATTCCATAGTTCATTTCAGTTCTCTGATCCCAATGAAAAATTAGTCTTGTTAGGTTCTCTCTAGATCTTATGGGATTATAGTATTGGTATCGTCCAGCTTTATTGTTCCTCCGTAGCATTGGACCAAAGATGCAAAGTGATCCATGATGATCACGATTTCCAACACAAGGCAACAGCATAATTGTCTTGGGTGCTTCAGTGTTTTCAATTTTCTGGGGTGAAATAACCACTTCTAAAAGTTATTTCCATATGGAAAATTATTTTCTAAATGATATGCAATCTGAGTTCCGGTATCTTTCATATTCCAATTCCAATATCTTCTAATTGGAATTTGACATTGGCTGCCCCATAAGGTACCTCACACCTAACCTCTTTCCACACAACATGACTCCTTTTCCTGAATTTTCTACCTTAATGAGTGTACCACCAGAGAGTCGAGGGAGTCAAACCAGATGTCTCCCTGGCCCTTTCCTGTTCTCTAGCCCACCTGCCCATCCTGTCCTCTGTCCCTCTACCATTGGTCAACAAGTGCTGTTGATACAAGTTACCCTAAATCAGTCAAAACTGCCTCCTCTTCCTCTCTCCCCTGCCGTTGCCTGAGTTCAGGCCTTTCTCTGAAACAGCCTCTGCTTACTCTAGGCTCACAGTCTTCCTGTCCATCCTCCACCGTGCTGCCAAAGCAATCAGACAAAAGTGTAAATCTGGCCACGAGGCTCCCTTGACCCTTCAAAGCCCCCTCTGAGGTTTGACACACCAGGCCCACATAATCCAGAGCCTGCCAACCTGCAGCCTCACATCCTACTTTCTGCTGGCTGCGCAGTACTCCCCTCCTTCCCTTTCCTTCATGTCTCCACCTGGCTAACCTCACTGTATCTTTCAAGACTCACCCCAAGTGTTGCCTCATTTAAAGAATCTTCTGAGGTACCCCATCCTCTTCCCTTCCATCCTCATTCTGAGCGAGGTGCACCTCCTTGGCGCTCCAAGAGCATCTTGGGTCCTTATCACAAAGGTTTTGATTGTGGATTTAGTTGTGTGCCCACACACATCTGCCCTCACTGGGCTGGAAGGTTCTCGAATGCAAGGATGGTATCTTTGATGCCAGTGCAGTAGGAATTCATGTGAGCAAGACACATAAACACAACCTCAGGCCGGCCCCGTGGCTTAGCGGTTAAGTGCACGTGCTCTGCTGCTGGCGGCCCGGGTTCAGATCCTGGGCGCGCACCGACGCACTGCTTCTCTGGCCATGCTGAGGCCGCGTCCCACATACAGCAACTAGAAGGATGTGCAGCTATGACATACAACTATCTACTGGGGCTTTGGGGGGAAAAAATAAATAAATAAAATTTAAAAAACCAACACAATCTCGCTGCCTAGATTTTTTTTCTATAGCACAATTTTAATGAAATCTCCTTTTCTCTTTAAATTCTTGAGACAAAATACACAAACCAAAGATAGTCTGGACAGTCAGAGTAGATCTAAAATGAATTCTTCCCAAAGCAGTTATGATCCCAAATAAAACTTTAATCTTCTTGAAATTCCTCAGAAAACACTATACACTGAGGGAAAATTTTCTTAAAATGTCCTCATTAATTAGATTCCTTAGCAAATATTTACTGAAGGCTCACTGTTTGCTGAGGCCTGAAGTAAGCCTTGGGTGCCAGGGTGAGGGGTCAGACTAAGTCCTTGTCCTCACGGGATTCACAGCCTGGTGAGGGGCCAGGCTCTAAACAAGCAAAGCACAAGCAATGACAAAATGCTAAAATATGAAGTGCCGGCTAATTGACCAAGGCCGGGGGTTGTTGTAGAAAATACCAGTGGAAGCTGTGTAGATGGTGTGGTCTGAGACGGCCTCACAGACATAGTGACATAGAAGCTGAGTCCTAAGGTGAAAGATGAAACCAGCCCACAAAGAGCATTCCTGGCAGAGCAAAGGGCATGCATGAGGCCCAAGGTGGAAGAAACTTGGAGAAATAGAAAGAAGGCCCTTGTGGCTGCCAACTAGAAAGTGCAGGGGAACTGCAGGAGGGGAGGCTGGAACAGTGCACAGAGGCTAACCACCTTGTACACGAAGTTAGGATTCAACTCAAAAGAAAGTGAGAAGCCAGTTAAAAGTTTTCTTCAGGGACCAACACGATCCAACTTATATTTTTAAAGATGTGTGAAGAGTAGGAGAAAATCTTTGGGATCTAGGGCCAGGTGAAGAGTTCTTAGATGTGATACCAAAAGCATAATCCACAAAAGGAAAAGTTGATAAATTGGACTTCATCCAAATCAAAATCTTTCATTCTGCAAAGTCCCAATGGATGAAGACAAGCTACAGACTGGGAGAAAACATTTGCAAATCACCTATCAGACAAAGGACCTGGTATCTAGAATATATAAAGAACTCTCAAAACTCAGTAAAAAACCCAAACAATCCAATTAGAAAATGAGCAAAAGACATGAACAGACATTTTGCTGAAGAGGGCATTCAGATGACAAAAATGCACATGAAAAGATGTTCAAAATCATTAAGCATCAGGAAAATGCAAATTAAAACAACAATGAGATTTCAGCACAAATCTATCGGAATGGCTAAAACAAAAAATTCACAAACGCAGTGCTGTGCTCAGGCCCCCACCCTCTCCATCTTTCCCCTGACTGACAAGGGGTTAAGGAAGAAGGCAGGGTCAGGCTTGTTTCCCATTTCCCCAGGCACCCCAGAATTGCACCATCTCAAACACACCATACCCTCTTCTCATTCCACATATCTTCTTTCCACCCCATTCCTGAGATTAAATCCCATTCCTTCGAAATTACACACTTTCTACACAGACCTCTGAGGCACTTTTACAAGAAATGTTAAATTTCTAAATACCAAAAGCCTACTCGGCTACTGTTTCCATGTGGAGAGGACAGTATTTTTGTCTGGTGAGATAAAATGACTTTTCTCCAGAAAGGTCTTCAGAGCCATGAATAATGTAAGATCTAAGCAAATTCCTAGCCCCAAAAGATAGGAGACAATTCAAAGAAAGTGAAGTACAATTCTAAAGCAAATGTAAAAAAAAAAAAAAAAATAGATAAATGATGATAACATAAGGAAGATATAATATTTATCTACATTTATTATATTAAAAACACTAAAAATGAGAAACACCACACTGTGTAGCTGTGAAATATTATAGACTTGACTGTGTTCACGTCATTGGTTCAGTGACTTGAATTTTTAGGGAAGCACTAGACATCTGGTCCTTGGTGACTTCCACTGTGGCTTTCAAATAGCAGTCCAGAAGGAAGGAGGTGATAGGGTCCCGAATGTTCCTGGTGAAACTGAAAAAGACAGTTCAGCTACTGGAGTGTCCAAGTGGCCCTTCTCCACTGCATCCCCAGGCGATCAGGCACAGAAGACATCAGCTATAGGACAGCTAAGTCCTTAGGAAATCACTGGGAAAGTTTCACAGGTGTCAAAAAATCAATTTCCACAGGCTGACAGCTGACTTATAGTTTTGGGAGATTTGAAACTGAAAAGAAGTTCAGAAATGAGTCAAGTATCCAGATTCTTCAGAGTAGGCTGAAATGGAGTGGGAGGTGATGGAGCTCCCGGGAACGAGAATCCTGGAGGAGAATGATTAGAGCAAAAAAAATAAAACAAAATCATATTAGGTACCTGAAAACACAAGACAAGGCTCTAAAAAAAATAGCTATTTGTCTCCTGAGAATTCACTATTTTATTTACTTCTCTACCTCTTGAAAAAAGTACTTTTAAAAAGATTTATTTTATAGCTGAAGACATGTATACAACTTTTTCATTGTGTAGGTATTTCACCTAAGGCTACTGTTTCTTCCTCCTCCTCCTCCTCCTCCTCCTCTTCTTTTTGTCCACACACAAAAAAAGTCATTTAAACATCACTTAAATTCCTAAACATTTGGTAAAATTCTAAGTAACCTTATCCTTTAACTCCAAGCTCACTTTCCCTTTCTTTGTGAGTTCTTCCTAAGAGACAGTATCTTCCCCTCTGTGCCCCACTTTTTCATTAAAGAGTAAATATTGGCTTCTTCATCTGACCCCTTCTTTTGTTCACAGTGGGAACTGTGAGGGGCTGCTTTTCACCTTTATATTTCTAAGATTAGTACAGGACCTGTAATGTACGAAGGCTCAATAAAAGTCTGTTGAACAAAAGAGAAAGCAAACAAAAAAGTACCCAGTAGGATTGATATTAAATCATTAAAATCATTAGCTCATCTGGTCACATGATCTACAAGACTGATAGAGTTCCAGAAGAAGAAGGTATCATTGGTCTCACTCACTTCATCATCATTTGCATGCCTTTTTCTAGAAAATACTCTAGAATCACCTTTAGCTGGGGTGGCGGTACTGAGCCTGGATGACTGGGGGATGAAGACCTGTCAAAGATTTCCATCCCACAAGCTTCTTGAGCGGTTTACATACAGTCACTAAGAAGAAAGACAAGCTCTCGTCATTGCAGCATGGCAAAAGCAGTCACCTGTCTCAAGGTCATTGCTTATAGCTGACAGGTCCCACCAAAATCTGCTCTGGGGGAAGTTGGCTGGACATGGATATTCACAAGCACACACACAAGCTATGAAATACATAAATAAATATACATATAAACAATCTCAAACTTAGGGAAAATTTGCTAGTACAAGAGACATTTTTCCCTTACCCATTTGAAAGTAAATGGCTGACACTATGCCTCATTACTCTCCAATACTTCTGTGTGTATTTCCTACAAATGGAGACATTCTCCTATATAACTACAATACAGTCGTCAAAATCAGGAAATTAATGTTGATACTTTACTATAATAAAGCTCTCAGACTCCATTCAAGTTCCTTCAGTTGTCCCAATCGTGTACTTTGTAAGACAAAGGTGCCATCCTAAATCCAGATCTTGCAGAGCAGATGCTGAATCTAGTTACCACATCTGCTTAGGTCCCTCCTACCGGGGACAGTGCTCAGTCTTTCCTTGATTGTCATAACCAGGACACTTTTGATGTTTGCGGGCCATTTATTTTGTAGAATGCTCTTCAGTTTGGGTTTGTCTGATGCTTGCTCATGACTAGGTACCTGTTATACATCTTAAGCAGGAGTATCACAGAAGTGATGACGTGTTCTCATTTTGTCTTATTCAAGTGGCACACGATTTGTGTTTGTACCATTACTGGTGACATGAACTTTGATCACTTGTTTAAGTTCCTGTCTGCTAGGCTTCTCCACTGTGAAATTACTTTTTTTACCTTTGTAACTAATAAATATTTTGTAAGAAGGTTTTTGAAATTATGTAAGTATCATTCCTCATCAAACTGTTAATTTATTCACTAATTTTTTAATATCCGTATGAATTCATGGTTTCCTATTTTATTCAGTGCATTACAGTCTGCTACTATCATTATTTATTTTGATGCTCAAATTTCCCCAGATTTTTCCAGTGGGAGGCCCCCACAAGGTAGCCTCTGTGTCCCCATCATTCTTTGAGTACTTCTTTATTTCAGGCTCAACAAAAGCTTCTAGGCTCATCTCGTGCTTTCCCTGCCCCAGTATGGAAGTCAACCAGTTCTCCAAGAACCTCTGAAGAATGGTACTTAGAAACCAAGATCTGGATGGTAGAAGTACTCAATGCTATTGGGGTGCCACTGCTTGCAGACTTTCTCAGTGGACAAAAGTAGGAATATATGTATTTGAATATCTACCTGTGTGTCTGTCTGTCTATCTATCTATCTACCTACCTACCTACCTATCCATCCATCCATCTACCAATCATCTATCTATTGAACACCATGAGTTCACACCCCTATCTCCAATTCCAGCCCAACACCATTATCCTTAGTATTTTCTTACTTGATCAATCCCTCTGTATGTAACCATTATAGAAAGCCCCCCTATAGCTGACACAATGACCTCCAGCCCATAGGATGCCCTCTTCACCACCCTCCATGCCAAGCAGCCCCCTTCACATGGACACCCTCCTCACCTTGCTTAGGTTCTGACATCCCAAATCTACTCTTGGGCCACTGCGAATCTACTCTTCCCCTCACACCACGCACAACTTGGCTCAATTCTACCTAATAGCTTTTGGACTAAATTGAGCATGGCTCAATTCCTAGTCTCTGGTCTGTGTCTGTGATTTCTTATTTTCTAGGTATACATCTTTTTTTTTTTTTTTTGTGAGGAAGATCAGCCCTGAGCTAACATCCATGCCAATCCTCCTCTTTTTTGCTGAGGAAGACTGGCCCTGGGCTACCATCTGTGCCCATCTTCCTCCACTTTATATGGGACGCCGCCACAGCATGGCCTGACAAGTGGTGCATCGGTGCGCACCCAGGATCCGACCCCAGGCAGCTAGCAGCAGAGTGCGCACACTTAACCGCCATGCCATAGGGCCGGCCCTGGTATACATCTTAATATAAGCCACGGATCCTAGCTACGGATTTTGTCAGCCTCCTCTCAGGAACAATGGTGCCCCATTTCCAGCCTAGAACTTTAAACTGTGGATCTCATGCCCTTCCACTGTCTCAGATGGGGCATCTTTATTCCCTGTTATCCCACAAGAATGACATTCCTGGCCTGGCCTGCTTCCTGGCAGACCCAGCGTGCGTCAGGCCACAGCTTCATCATGCCCACTGCTCTAAGTTTTCTCCTCTTTCTGGCCCATAAACATTTAAATCTTGTTTTGGGGATAATCATATCTTTACAGTTTTCTCTTTTTGTGCTTTATCTAACATTGTTAGGTATTCGGAATATAGAAACTGGACAGAATCCGGGAAAAGTTAAGAAACGGGAGAGAGTTTCTGCTCTTTGAACAGGATGATAACATAAGTAGAAAGAGTCATAAAAAGTTAAAGTGCCAAAACCCTTTTAAGAAGCAGCCTGGAATTTGACTCCTTTGTTCGATTTGTATTATTAAGATTATGAGCGCTGTGAGACGGGCCGCTGCTGAGGGCTCCCTGAGTCTGGCCCTCAGCTTTGCAGGACGGTGCACCCAGAGCTGACGGGCTCTCAGAACTGATACCAATCCAACATCAATGGCTGCTGTGATGATGACAAAGGTAAAGCTTCAGGTCTGAAACTCACTTGTGCGTGTCCCTTCCAAAGCCCTGGAAGCAATTTCATATTTGCCATTTTGTATTCTTTTTCTCAAAGAGAGACCACCTAATTGTAAAAAATGTTCAGGCCTCACAAATTCTGGATCTGTCCCTGCAAGGGAATGATGGTTAAATCAGAATGCACATTTCCAACGAAGGGAGGTAATTTTCTAGAGAGCATTCCAGGTATCAGTGGATAGAGGTGCTAGGAGGCTGAATTAATCTTCAGAAGGTTGCTTAGAGAGCCAAGAGAGATGGGTGGTTTTGGGGGTTAGCATATGCAAACTACATAAATTTCAGAGCTCTTCTCACCCACCCACAGAGTGTGTCTATAATTCCTGTGTGGCCAGTTCAGTACGTATGACTATCTCTTTCCAAGAGAATATTTGATTAACTCTGCCCAAAATCTTACTGGGCTTTTTGTTTGTTTAAGATTCCAATATAGGGGCCAGTCTCGTGGCTTAGCGGTTAAGTGTGCGCGCTCTGCTACTGGCGGCCCGGGTTCGGATCCCGGGCGCGCACCGATGCACCGCTTCTCTGGCCATGCTGAGGCGGCATCCCACATACAGCAACTAGAAGGATGTGCAACTAAGACATACAACTATCTACTGGGGCTTTGGGGAGAAAAAGGAGGAGGATTGGCAATAGATGTTAGCCCAGGGCTGGTCTTCCTCAGCAAAAAGAGGAGGATTGGCATGGATGTTAGCTTAGGGCTGATCTTCCTCACAAAAATTAAAAAAAAAAAAAATTAATAATAGTTATATAATTTAAAGATTGGGAAAAAAATCTTGTAGAAAGTAGACACGTAAAAGGCTTCTTCCTTTATTATCTTTACCGGGGAAAGCTTCTAGTAAGTCTCAAATCTAGAAGAGGCATTTAAGTCACATATTATACAGACAGCGAAAGCAGAATATCAACAAATAAGCAGAAGAAACATTTTGCATTTTCTTTAAGTGCAACTTCAAGTGATATGGATTAATTTTACTGAAGACAACCACTGCTTTAGATACAAGGCACATATAGCGGTATACAAAAAGCAGTAACAGTAGAAGACTTGCCTTCGAAGAGCTTAAATCTAACTCAAGAAGTAAAACATACAAATGCAACATGATTTTGAAATTATTTAAAATGACCAATAATTATAAACAATTACTGGAGATCAGCCAAAGAGGTGACACATGAAAGGAATTAATAATAAAAACAAGAATGATGACACAGGCTGCCACTTACTGAAGGCCTACCATGAGATACCCCCCGGGGGGTACTCTTAGTGTCTACATTTTACAGATGAAGAAATTGAGGTTTGGAGAGGTCTATCCAAGGTCACATGGCCAGTAAAAAGGAGAGCTATGATTCAAAGCATTATTCGACAGGGATTGGGCAAGGGGTTGGGAAAAAGCAATCTAGAGGGAATGAAGTGAACAAAGGCACCCTAGGATGCCGAGGCTGATGGAAAGTACAGACGCAGAGGAAAGGAATGGGATGGGATTAGCTGGCAGCCTAGAGGAGGAGGGGGCTTGGAGCTGATGTGATAAGCAGGCAAGAATCAACCGTGGGAGTGGTTTTCTTCACATACAGTGTTCTGCAGACTTGGAATCTAAAGACCTGGTGGGAAATGGAGCAGTCTTTGCAACCAGTAATGTCATTAAAGAAGAGACTACATTGATGAATATTTACCCATCATCTAGGAGGTGCCTAGATAAACAGTAAACAAAGATATGAGCAAGATAGTAACAGTTTGGTATAAGTGCTATGAATGTGACAAACAGGGTGACAATAGAGTAACTGAGGTGGGGAACCAACTTCAGATAGGGAGATGCTGGCCAAACAATGCACCTTCCATCCACCCCTATTCACACGAATAACAAATATCAACGAATCTCAGCAACTTTTTCTGATAAAGTACATAGAGTGAAACATATATATACATATACTTCAAAATTACATGAAACTATAAAAGTGTCTCATACTTTTATAAGAGGTGTTTCCTCTTGTAAAACCAGCTACAAGGAAAGTGCCCTTGAGGAATATCAAAAAGAATATAAACTGAATTCAGTCTATGATTTCATGGGGAAGTTTCCAATTAGAAGGGAATATTTGGAACACATTTTGAAAGTCTTAGAGAATGGTGGTGTTATAAGGCAATGTTTTCATTTCAAAATACAAACAGAGTTTGAAAGCTGCTGGCTTCACTAGAAGATTTGTTAGTGAAGGTTGTGCTGTCAAAGAGCGATCCCAGGGGAATCTGAAATTCCTGCACTCCAGGAAACTCAGGTGCTCCTATAGCATGGAGTCTGAAGGAAGCTGTCTTCCTAAGAGCAGAACGCCACCAGATGTATGATACCGGGTGCCCCATGCTCAGACAGCACAACATGAAATGTCATAGTTATGAGAACCATGAGTGAATCAACAGGAATCACTCATTCTTTCTGTCATTAAAATAATAATACTAACCAGAACCACAACAGAAAAAAAATTACTGAAAGTAGGGGTGGCTATACCATGTGGCTAAAGCAGCTTAAGCGTCAGGACCCATCCCCACCCCCACAGTCACGTGGCCCCCTTCCAAGGTCCTGTATTCTCAAGATCACATGTTTTTGAAAACTTAGAGAGTTTTCAATCCTATTTCTTAAAGAGGGGCTCCTACTCTGTATAAACTTCGGGCTCCAAACCCTGGATCCTCCTGACTGAATGCCTGCCTGGTACCACACACTACACTCAATGCTGGCGATAGGAAGAGGAACACGGCACACTTCCTCCTGGGGAGAAGCACGGTGTAAAAGAGAAACGAGAAAAATAATCACAATAGGATGTCTGCCTGGTTGTGGACTAGGCAATGGGAACAGAGGCCCACGGGATGCTCTTTTGTTGCTGTTATTAAACTATTCATTAAAATTTTTAACTTACTGGATTTCTTTTACTAAATGATGAATGCCCATTAAACAAGTCCAACGACACAGAAATGTCAAAAGAAATAGTTAATAATCTCTGTACAAATCCTTATTACCCTCCAGACCCAACGAAATGCCACTTGTGACATGAAGCTGTTGGCCACAGGCTCTTTGGGATGGCACTTTGTAGCACTCATATGACACTTTTTTAACATAGGAACTTGGGTTCAGTCAGGAGAACTGCAAGGACCAAGGGTATCCAGGTCATGGCAAGTCATCCACAGGGTTCACGTATGAGAACATTAGGAGAAGACGGGCAGGAGCGTGGGGCCTGGAGTTCCAGGTCAGGGACCGCAGACTCTACTTCAGATGGTTCTTCAGCAGGGTGTTAACATAAATGAGCTCTGCTTTGGAATGGCAATGGCGTGTGGAGCTGGAACTGGTCGAGCGCAGACTGGAAGAGCTGGAAGGGCAGTTAGAGGTGAGAGCTCCCCGAGGCCTGGGTCTGGGAAGGAGCAGTGGAGAGACACGGGGGAGAATCTGAACTTGAACAGTGATTCGGATGTGACAGCAGGAGGGATAAGAAGGAGCCTCACATTACTCTGCATTAGGTGGAGAATTCGTAGTGGTAAAAACAATGAGAATTCAAGAGGAGGACGGTCTGGTTTGGGAAAGAAGATGATAAGTTTGACCTTGGTTTCGCCGCCTCTGACATGCTAGTAAGTCAAGAAAGTGGAAATGCCTAGCTCTTTGTTACTCAAAGCGCGCTCTGCGGAGCAGCACAGATCACCTGGGAGCTTACTAAAAATGCAGTGCTCCAGGCCGCACACCTGCTGGATCCAATCCGTGTTGTAAATCTGTGAAGCCCTAGTCTCTGACCTGGCTCCAAACTGCCGAGGAAATCACCAAACTGCCTCTACTCTATAGGCTAAAACTTCTAGGATTTAGGGCCTGTTCTGTAGAAGTGGTTAGTGCAAAGGAGCTGCAGAAATAATAGATTTGTAAAGTTGTGTGGGACTCTTTAAAAACTTCTGCCTATAAAGTACACGGAAGCCAAAGGAACACCTGTGGACCACATGGACCGCTGTCACGGCCAGCTGACTCATCAGCCCACCCATCAGTTGCATCACACATTTTCCTCTGTATTTAAGAGCAGCGATAATAACATCAAAGAGAAAATAACTTACAGGGGTTTTAATGAACTGTCAAATTGTAAGAATTTGGGTATAGACAATAAGTGAGAATTTGAGTATAACGCCGTAATTATAAAATCAGTATCTCTTTCTTCAAAACTCTCCATGTTTATAAATACTGATGTTTCTTTGTTAATCACATAAGTCATTTCTTCAAGTTCAACCCAAGACAGACATCTGTGTGTAAGAAATCATTTCCCAACCTCACTAGAAAAAATAATTGTGAGCATGACATTTTCTAATACCCAGTTTCTGCAAATGCAGCAGAAATCTTTCCTTTTTCTTTGTTTTCAACTTCTCTAACTGTTAGAAGAGTATTTATATAATAATGCAATACTACCTTTTAAATACTTGCAATATGGGTTGACACGTCAGCTGAATGTGTTAGGAATGGGTTTTTAGGTAATTTGACTCTAAATTAAGTGAAATAATGTGTTTAAAAGAATATGTAACCAGTAAAGACCAGATGACAATATGCTTGCTACTATTGTGATCAGATATACTCACATTGGTGACTTTTGTGATGAGACCTAATTACTCGATTCTTCTGAGTACCTACCATGTGCCAGGAATTTGGTTAGGCACTTTACACATATACATTTTTATAAACACGTTAAAATCTCAATTTCACAGATTTCTGGGATGTTCGTACCTGAAATCCTCAACAAGAGGGAAAAAAAATCAGAAGTGACCTTGCTTTGTAGAATGTGCCAAAGCAATACGTTTACCCATGGTGTTAGTTTTAAAAGAGGCTGTCAATGAAACGCCGCCACTCCGTGGACTGCTTTAATCAGTATCAGAGCTATTAGGGGGCCCGCCCCGTGGCTTAGCGGCTAAGTGCACGCGCTCCACTACTGGCGGCCCGGGTTTGGATCCGGGGCGCGCACCGACGCATGGCTCCTCTGGCCATGCTGAGGCTGCGTCCCACATACAGCAACTAGAAGGATGTGCAACTATGACATACAACTATCTACTGGGGCTTTGGGGAGAAAAAGGGGAAAAAAGGAGGAATATCGGCAATAGATGTTAGCTCAGGGCCGGTTTTCCTCAGCAAAAAGAGGATTGGCATGGATGTTAACTCAGTGCTGATCTTCCTCACAAAGAAAAAAAACAACTGTTAGGATGAACCATATGAAACTGCTGTCCAGTGTCAAACTGGCATTTGATCATCATTATTGGCCAAATATTGGCAATTTCATATGGCTCAGCCTATGCTGTAATTAGACAGGTTCTTATGGGCCAACCTACGCTGTAACTAGACAACAAAGTAGAAAGCAAAACAAAGGGTGTGCATGTGAGATTTTTTTCTTTCGTGTGGTTGGTTTTCAAAGCAGAGCCATCTCTCAATGCTATCGCTACACAGACTCTTAATGACAACTCTGAAACTCGACTGCCAAGAAAGAACCTACATTTTGTGATGAGCCATTGGTTAGAGTGCCCTTGTCTGATAATTGCTCCAATCATCAGAGAAGAGTTGACAGATAGTGTGACAGGGTGGAAATCAACCCCACAGGAAAAACATTTCATTTCTTTAGCCAACTGGAAATGTACATGTGATGTTTCAGCTTACTGATTATACCTTCTTTGAACTGAAACTCTAAAAACGTAAAATGCAAAGACCTAAGGGTAAATGGCTATCTCGTTGTTTAAAATCTGTTGCCAAAAAAGCTGACCTGACACAAATAAGAAGCTAACTATGTTTATTTTCAAGATGTCTTGTTTCATGTAATCAAATTTTGAATGCATGGCCAATTCATGCCTCTGACCTCAGGGCTAATTTTGCATCAAGGCAGGATAACGGGATGAATAAGTTCTCCAACAGTTACAGGAAAAAAATATTATCTGGGAGTTTTTTAGGGGATAATATATACATCTCATTTTAAATGATTTTATAAAACCATAAATGGTCAGACAAGGGCCAGCAGAGTCAAGTAAAATTTATCTAACTCACCAGATACAAAATCCTCCAAATGAATTATTTCCAAGTTAAAAAAAAAACTGAAAAAATGAATAGGAAATTAAAAATGGGTGACATGGATTAGTGGTTATATTAGTACAATACTAGAAAAATAGCACAGTGCTGAACATATAATAAGCATTCAAAAATTTTAACTATTACTAACATCACCATTACTATTACTATTGTTATTGAATACGTAGAATTGTCTTTGAAATAAAATTCTTATTTTAATTTTATATATATTCATAAGGCATTGATTTGGTTACAGATTTCTTTAGTCAGGTCCAGAGAATAAAGATGCTTTTTTTCTGCAATAAATTATAAAATTAATTACGCATGCAACACATTACCTTATACGTACATGGTGCTATAGTCAACTCTCATAGCAGAATGTGTACAAAATTGGAATCTCAAAAACCTGGATTTGAGCGTGGGTTCTGTTACTAATGTAGAGTATAATGCTTCTAACGTGCCAGGGACTTTTCTAAGAAATTTACATACATTAACTCAGCTACTAACACCGCATCGAATGTCTAGAATTAATTTAGTAAAAGAGGGAGTGAGCTGGTCAGTCACCCTTTGCCCTCTACCACCTGTCTTGCTCTGCCAGGAAGCTGACCCCTACAGATTGGTCAGTGGGGCTTGGTTGACACCTGACTTTCAGTGCAGACAGAGGGAGGCCTCAGCAAGAGAGAAGAGGCTAGGAGAACAGAGAAGCTAGGGTATTTCTTCCCCACTTCCTCTTGGACTGAGCAACCCTATTCTAATTTGTGTATGTTGGGAGGGAGTCCCCAGGACTAAATCTCCCGCCCAATAGCCTCTTTTCCGTAGCTCACCTTCTCATTGGGCTGGGTAAATACTATGTCCTCCTTCAGCCTGTTCAGGCCCTGGGTAGTAATGACTTCCTGCTGTTGCTAGTCTTCTGATACTCCTCATGTTCCCTTAACTTCTTCCTTCATGCAAGTGCCTTGATTTGAACCCTATGAGTGGAAGGCTCTTTCTTGCTGGGACCCACACTCTTACAGGAATTTAATACTTTAGCATTGCAGTCAACTATTTGTTACTTAGTGTAATGGTATCTTAAGCAGAGTTTTGTTTTGTTTTGTTTTTAATGAATTGGTATGTTAGGAAATATGATCTTGCATTTCAATCATTTTAAAAAACCAAAAGGTTTGTTTTTAATTTGAACTAGTTCATTATTTTTTTTTTCTAACAAACGAACGAAAAAATCTCTTTCATTTGGTTCATACTTCAGGGAAAGGGTATTTGGGATTTGATTTAGTTTTGAAGTTCAGCAAATTAGCCTGTTATATCCCAGTTAAATGGTTCATGGTTTGGTTTGGTTCAGGTTCAAGCATAAAACTCTGAAATCCTGGAAAAGGTGAGTTGGAGTAAATTGGTTTCTATGAGTGGGACTATTGCACACTCTAATTATGGGCTACATTCCTAGAATGGTAGAAACTCAAGGTCATCCTACTAACAAACAAAATTAGTGATTCTTGCTTAAATGAATGGCTCATCAGCCACTGGATTTCCCAGTGTGTATAGTTTAGCTCCTTAAACAAAATCATGACAAACTGTGTACATGTGATTTCTAAGTACTGTTATGTCTCTCCTCTTTTTTTTCTGAAAGAATTCCTTTTCCAACAAGATCAGTATTTCTCAAAGTGTGGGCCTTAGACCATCACCTGGAATTTGTTGGAAATGCAAATTTTTTATTTCCACCCTAGATCTGCTAAATTAGAAGTTCTGGGGGTGGGCCCAGCAATCTGGGGCTTAACAAGCCCTCCAGGTGATTCTTATGCTCTGAATTAGATTATGTGTTGCTTGAAGTCAAAGCCTGTCTAGTATTTCTGTATTGGGATTCAGCTCTCTTCAAAGATCATTGCTGATGTTATTAGTTTCATGTGTGTGTCAGTGACAAGATAACAGGGGCTATTGATGGAGTGTCCAAAGACATGAGTGACAGAGCCAGTCTTTGAACTTCAACGACCTAACTCCAGAGCTTAGCTTCCCAACTGCTAAACTAGAATGCTTCCCTAATGGCCACACAGAGGCAAGACGTGAAAGCAACACGAAACCCCCGAGCAAAATTTGAGAAATAACATTCACGTCAACTCTTTAACCCTCGAACATCCTTAATATGAGAACGCAGCACCTATTTCGAATAATACATATATCCTGTAGCTAAATAAGTTTTCACGTTTTTGCTACGGAAGCCAGTTTCTTGGCTTAATGAAAACCGGGCGGAGCTGCACACGCGGAGTTCAGCTACAGGCTGTGATAAAGCTGTGGACACCTAGTTCTAAGCATTCCAAATGTGTTTAATTGTATCTTCTGGCTTTCGTATTTCTTTCTCGAGGACAATAGGTCTGTTTTAGTTATATATATATTTTTGCCTGGAGCCAGATCTCACAGCTTCCCGAGAAAAGCACAAAATGGACAGGAAAAGCAGGGATGGGGGTGGCTGGGGGTTGGTTTCTAATCTGGGGATTCCCTTAGTCGGAAACTAATGATGTTTCACAGCACAGGCGCATCTTTCATCTCACAATGAATAATGTATAACGGGTTAGAGAGAGATATAATAAAAGATCCCCATGTTCCAAAGCCAGCAATTTGGGAGTTACGCTAGTTCCTCCCTCTCTCGCCCCCAAACACAATCTGTCACCAAGCCCTACTGATTCTGGCTGCCAAACCATTCTCAAACCTGTCTTTCCCTTCCCAGTCTCATTACAACTGCCTTAATTCAGGACCGAGACTCTTCCTTTCTCCTGCTCACTTTTGCCTCATTGTCATGACAACTACACTTTTCTTAATATCATATTGTTTCCCCATTTTAAATGTCACCAACGACCCTCCCCCATCACCCACCCAATTAACTCCTTAGCAAGCATACCTCCTAGCTCTTCCCAGCTATCACAGCCTGGTCGCTAGAACAATATTCCAGCCATTTGCTGTACAAGCCAGTCGGTTTCATACCTTCCAGGCTTTGCTTCCCAGCCATTTCCTCTGCCTGGAATTCCCTTTCTCTTTCTAGGCCAAGAGGGCAATACATTGTATGTCTTTCAAAACCTAGCTCAAAGGGACCTGGGATTTCTCTGTCCCTTGCCATCACTGTGCCTTGTACGTGATCTCACAATCCATCACTGACGATTTTAGTTGTTTATTCGTATGCCTTGTTCAGTTTGGATTTCCGACATTGCACACAATGCCTGACGTGAAACAGGCACACGTAATTTAAGGAATCATTGCATGCATCAATACTGTATAATAGTCTTTATTGTTAAATGATATTAGGCACGGATACAACTTGAAAATTTTTTCTCTTTCACACAAATGTTTTCAAAAGCCAGATACTTGGAGTTGAAACCGCTTTACCACCCCTGTCACCTACAGGATTTGCTCACTCTGTCTTCAGTCATGGAGTAAGCGCAAAAATTGTTTCATCTACCACAAAAATCTTCTTTTTGTTGTTGAGGTTGTATCAGGATGGCATAAAAGTTCATAGAGAAAAGCTAGCAGATCAACTTATTCTAATCACACGTTTTAGGTTGTCTAGTCCAGATATGTCTAGATGTGTCCAAGAAATTTGATTTTGAAAATGAACTTGAACTGACTAGGTTATTAGGCATAACTATTAACCTCAACAGTCAGCTTGAGATATAAAACCAAATGCAAATGTATTCATTAACGATAAAAGGTATAGATGTGTTCAAAGACCTTGCTATTCCTATCCACTCCTGCCTTAAACAGGAGGTAAAATTAGAAATCAGAGGGCTGCTTGCTAAGCGTGGACTCGGAGCAACGGGAAACTGCCAGTCTTACGAGATGTTTCTTCCAGACCAGAAAAAAGCCAGATGAACTGTCCCTGTCTTCACGGTAACAGTACACTTATTCTCCAGGACCTGGCCATACTGTGTCTGGCAGGGTAAATGAATTTTTCCTGGACAATGCAGGAGAAACGCCACCAACTTTCTGTTTTGGGGGATGGGTTTGGTTACTCCCATTGCCTAGATTCTTGCCTTCTGCTCACAATTTTATTTTGTTTTGTTTTGTTTTATTTAGACAGAGCATAATCAACAATGACCTCAGAACTCACTCCCTCCCACTCTTGACTTTCCCAACCACTCTCACTACTTTTGTCCTTTTCTCCTGGCCTGGCGTTGTTATCCTAGTAGGATTTTCACTTCCTCTCAATCACCCTACAGGTAGACCAGGGACTAAGGCAGTCACCCTGATAAGATTGGGACGGTCGCATTTTTCTCAGGCATCCAGTTACGATCTGTCTCATCTGTAGAAGACAGATCTCATTCTCCATATTTTTAAACTTTCTTATTTTATTCTTAGACAATAACATTCTGGAAGTGCCTAACAGTAGCTCCCTAGATACTGACTATACTTGACACATGATGGTCTTGACAACTACTACCCCAAAATAATTTTTTGAAAAGGAAGAGGTAAAACTAAACATGAAGAAGCTGAATCTTTCTCGTACTGACCCTTCAATATACTTCCCTTTCTGCCTCCACTTGGAAACAGAAGATGTGGGAGGCGACCTTCATCAAGTTATGCTGGATGGAAGAATTACTCACTGCCAGAGGCTAGAAAGAGAGGCTCTCTGTTCACATCATCTCCCCCAGTGTTTTTCTGTGGTCGCAGAGGCTCAGGAGAGAGTGTGTGGACAGGTATTCTCTGTGTGGCTCAGGAGTGACTTCATTTTTTTTTTTTTAATTCCACTCTTGGGATGCCTGACTTCTTGCCCAAGGTTGGCCACAATTATTCATGGCCTTGAAGGGCATAACTTGTGCATTATCTGCATTATCTTTCACACCTGTACAACAGGGATGAAAATACTTGCTCTTGATCTACTATACAGATACAAACCAATGTCAGCTCCCAAGAAGAAAGAAATTATTCAACGTATTATTTTTTTAAGAGAAAAGAGGTTTTAACTTTTTTAAAGTTTTAATCCTGGCTGCTGCATTTTGGGTACTTTTCTGAAATGTGATTCTAATTATTTATATAACACACACACAAAAAAGCTAAGCCTCTTTCAGTATGTGACTCACAACACTTTTCTATCCACATGCAACTTTTAAAATGATCTTTACACAATATTAGCATATTCTGGTGCTTAACTATGCTATAGCTGGCCACTTAGAAATATTAAATAAAACTCGCTTGTTCCTGTGAGGATCATTTGTTTTGTGGATTCTTTTCAATAGATTTACTTATCCCCCCTCCCCTAGCCTTGATTCCTGACTCTTCCTCCTCCTCCTCATAAAATACTTAGAAAGATTGCTTATACATCTGTGCTAGGGACCATACAAAGAACACTAAAGGAAATGGACCTCATCTTTAAGAAGTTTACAATTTTACAGAACACACTGATATATATAAACAGCAAAATAAGTAGAGTAAGCCACTAGAAAATCAGTAAATTAGATTTAGAATGTTGGTATTAGGAATAAGTGGATTTAGGGTTCATAAAAATAGATGACGCAGCAGATAATACTGACTTCCATGTTTAGAACGAGTGGTAGTATAATGCAATAGTGAAGAGATGGGCATTGGAGCGACAGGCCTGGGCTCACAGCCCAGCTCCACGACTCACTCGTCATGGAACTAGTTATGTGACCACATCCTTTAGACCTGAGGCATTTAACTGATCTAAGCCTCGGTTTCCTCATCTGTAAAATGGGGTTAATAATACCTTCTTGTTTGTTGATTAAGTGATATAAATGATATAAAGCACCAAGCACAGTGCCTGGACACAGTGAGAGCTCAACAAGTAGCTATGCTTTAGAATTACAGTGCTTCGTACTTATTCAGAGAGTTTGCAGATACAGCATCTTATTTGATCTGGACACCAAGTCTGTAGAGAAAATGAGACAGGTATTATACACCTCTCATAACCCGCCACACTAACACACCCACCTTCCAGTTAGATGAGGAAACAAAGACACAGAAAATGGAAATGACTTGCTCAAGTTAGTGACAGAGCCAGTGCAAAAACTGGTCCAGAACTCTTTCCATTCTATCTCACCAAATAGGAGGCAGAGCCATTGGTGTTCTTAGGTCCAGACAGAGTGACGTCATGTAGCCATCACTGTTCTCTGATGAGCCTAGGAAAACTTTAAAGACGACGAAAGATTTCAAGGGCTATTTGAGTGGTAGAGAAAAGGTGACTTTTAGATGAGGCAAAGGATTGATACTTAGTCCTGCTTGGGGAGAAAGCTCACCAGAGGTGTCTTCTAAGGGGATAGATCCTAAGCCTAAGGAATTTTAATCAAATATGCCTGAGAAGACTAGAGATATATCAACTAATTCTGTAAACTGAGGATACTACCTACTCACAGAACTGTAATGAACATTAACTTGGGTGAAATGCATCAAGAAATTTGCAGTACATGGAGCTGTTATAGAATCTGTGGCTCTGGAAGTAAAGAAAATAGGAAAAATTATGCACCTCCATTCTTTTTCTCTTCAGTATATCCTCCTCTAAATCGTGTAAAATACTTTTACTTTGTTAGATTGCCTGAATTTATAATAATTAGGGATTCACTTGGGTTAATGGGCTGCCATTTTTATGGTGCACATAGTTCTGAAGTTTACTTACCAGCCATTGATAGATTCATATGTTGTTTAATCAGATTGCTTTCCTAACTTTTACATGGCACCGAAGAAAACAGAATAATTTTGGCAAGGAGAGGAGGCAGGTAATTTGAGGGTAAAGAGCGTTTTGGGGAGTGTGCAATATTGGGTTCAATCAATGAGAGTAGGTGCCCAAGTAATCTGAGAGCACAGGACTTATGGGGCAGAGAGTTGCAGAAAAGGAGATGGTAGTGTCCCCAAATTCCTGTATGACAGAATAAGTTTCCAGAGTTATGCCTATATTCCAAGAAAGTATGGAAATCTTCTTCTTCACATTCTTCTTACATAAAGGGGCCTTTACAGGGCTTCCTGTAACCTTAACTTACAGTACTACTCACTATTATTGGACTATGTCATGGCTAAACAGATATTTGTGGGCTGGTCTGGGAGGTTATACCATTTCTACAGGAAAATGATTCCTGAGTTTTAAGTAAGCAGCCTACAAATGACATTTTTTTAACTTAGGATGTGCCTGTGTTTATATTATACATATTGATACAGCATGCTAATATCTTTAAATAAGAAACAGGCAGTTATAATATTTTTATTCCTTAGCTCTCTCCAAATAGAGTAAATGTCTTGATTTTCTACTGTTATTGGCCAGCGTATTTTTCTGTATTACTTTAAAAATGTAACGAAAAAGCAGTAGCAAGTGACGTGTTCTGTATTTTTTAGGGATAGTTCAAGTTGTTTAATTGCGTCAAATTGGTTTAGAGGAATTGTTCAAAGCAAGGAGACCATCCTCTGAAAATATCTACTCTAATGCTTCACAAAATAGATGAATAAATTCACGTATTTTTTTTTTATAATTTTATTCATTTATTTATTTTTCCCCCAAAGCCCCAGTAGATAGTTGTATGTCATAGTTGCACATCCTTCCAGTTGCTGTATGTGGGATGCGGCCTCAGCATGGCTGGAGAAGTGGTGGGTAGGTGCGTGCCTGGGATCTGAACCCCGGGCCGCCAGCAGCAGAGCGTGAGCACTTAACCGCTAAGCCATGGGGCCGGCCCCACGTATCTTTTTAATAGAACTGGACAGAAATATCTACTAAGGATCCTTGCTAGTCATCAAGCCATCCTAAAGATACTTGATTTCTTTTTCTAAATACACTACTATTTCTCCTTAACTTATTTACCACCCTGAGTGAAAATCCCCAAATATGCATGGCGCCAAATTCAGTATAGAAATTTTTAGAGAAAATGATATTTATTTGGCATTACCCTTATCCTAGCTGACCTCCTTCATTTATCACTGAATTTAAGTCAAGTTTACCAAATTTATGAGTTAATCTGGGTCAGCTTGTAAATTATCACATTAACACTGAAGACATTTAAATACAAGGATTTGGACCAATACATCACCACTCACACGTTTTAGGCCTCTCCCTTTCCATCTTAGTCCAGTTACCATTATCTCTTATCTGGCATTTTACAACAGCCTCTGAAATGGGTTTCTTTGCTTTCACTTTGCCCTCTGCAATCAAGTCTCCACACAATGGCCAAAGTGATCATTTTAAATAAATTAGATCGTATCACTTTCCAGCTTGAATTCTTCTAAGTTCTGACCATTGCACTTAGGGAAAAATTCAAACTACTCACCATGACCTGTGAGGATCTACCTGACCTGGTTTACTGCTTGTCTTGCCTTTCTTCTACTCATTTCTGTATTCTAACCCCACCGCTGCTCTGTGTTTCTCAAAAACGTCTAGCTTTTTCCCTACCCAGGTCTTCGGCATTGTAACTTCCATCAGGAATACCTGGCTTCTGGATTTCACAAATCTGGATTCTTCTCTTTCTTCAGGTCTCAGCCCTTCCCTGCTCATCTCTGTAATGTTGCCCCCAGACCATACAGTCCCGCTCTAGAATGTCATCCTGTCTTTTTTCTTTCCCAGTACCTGCTACTAATGACAATTATTTTATTTATAGCTATCTCTCTGCTTGTCTTCCCTTCCCGCTGGAATTTAAGCTCTACGAGAAGAGGGATCTTGCCTTGTTCTTAGACATCATCACTGAGAACTGCTCCTGGTGCGCACAGCGGTTCCTCAGCAGCAGTTGAACTCATGGTATTTTAAACTCTCTAACCTATATTTTAGGATAGAAGGAGACCTTAAATACTATCAAGTATAACCTTTTCATGTTATGGATAATAAAAATTGGGCAGAGAGAGATGAAAACACACATTTGGTAAGTTATAAGACCACTTACTAGCAGCCGGCTCTCCTCACTCCGCCACTTCACACGGCCTCTCCATGACAGCTAGCTGCTCTGCATTTCCCCTAATTCTTCAGCTAGCTCCATCACATTTCTCCTCTTCCTTCCTTTTACAGTTTTTTTTCTAAGCTATTGTTTTGTCCATTCATCACTGCTAACATAATTCATTTATATCTGAGGATTACCAGCTTTATTATCAACTCTATGAAATGCTGTGTGACGCTAGTGATGAAGAATATCTTGCGAAAATAAACCGTAACATGTGAGAAAAGCCACAGTCTGCAGCAGCACCGCACACAGTGTGTGAAACAAAGGCTCAGTTGTGCTGTCGCAGGGAAGAGTCAATAATTAGTAACACATTTCTAAAGGTCTCTCTTGCATAATTTTTGTGTCCAGATGTCTATGACATTTGGGTTCTAAAATAGAGTTCCAAATACCACACATTCATGCACATTTTCCAAGAATAATTGGAAGGTTTTTGAATCTTTCTATTTAATAAACATCAGGACTAAAGATGGACTACTTCACAATGTCAAATCTATTCATTTTAAACATCCATTTTGATGTGGAAAGTGTTTGGAATAAACACAATTAAAAGAGTGCCAGATTGTAAATTCTTTGAAGTTTTTGTTTATGATATGTCTCTTCCAACTGCCAGTAGTGCAGAAATGGAAAGTAATTTGCATAAAATTTTTCAATTCGCATGTTCTTGGAGATTAACTATTAACAATTCCCACAAGGCACTTTGGTGGAGCCCCGTGGCCCGGAGTATAAAGTCCAAGCGCCCTAATAAAGTACAAGCTCCTTTTCGAGCATCTGGCCCTGCCTACCTCTGGAGCCTCAGCCGTTTCCACTCCCTCTCCAAAGTTTATGCTCCAGGAACACTGAACTGCTTGTAACTCCTGGAACACAAGGGAATGCTTCCTGTTTCAATGTCGGTGCATGCCGGGCCCTTTCTCTCCACTTCTCCCGGCTTAGCTCTATGCAACATTTAAGTTCCAGTTCACGTGCCACTTCCTGTAGGAAACCGTCTCTGATGCCCTTAAGTTGGGTGAGGTAGTTCTTGAGAGGATAACTCCCTCACGGGACTACACTGAATTATAACTGTTTATGCTTACCTTTGTATCTACAGCATCTAATAGGAATTAAATACGAGTTAAATGAATAAATAAGGCATTTGCATAAGAAAATTAAATGACAGAAAAGCAAAGGTTAGACTTCAGCGATTGCTAGGTGCAAGAAAAACTTCAATTAATTAGAACCAACTAACTGCCTGCATTTACTGGAATTTTCTTTTTTTTCTTTTTTGGTGAGGAAGACTGGCCCTGAGCTAACACCTGTCGCCAATCCTCCTCTACTCCACATGTGGGATGCCGCCACAGCATGGCTTGATGAGTGGCGTAGGGCCATGCCCAGGATCCGGCTGGGAACCCTGGGCTGCCGAAGGGGAGCATACTGAACTTAGCCACTACGCCACTGGGCCAGCCCTGGAATTTTTGAGGAGAGAAGATTTACACTGCTTATGCATAAAAGAATCTCAGGAAGAAAACACTTTTACCAAGGGTCTCTTAAAAATGAATGAAAGAATGAAGAAAATTTCTAGGGTATGTCATAACATAAGCAAGATTGAGCACAATCTTCTAAACCTTCTACATCTATTCCAGTGGCCACAAATCCTTGGAGAAGTGGGATTCCTCAAAACTATTTAAAATGATCTTCAACCCACTACTGTAATCTGAATATCTGTGTATGTGTAATTCAATAATGATGTTATACGAATATTTTTAAATGTATGTTGATGTTTGAGATTAACAAAATATTAATCAATTTAAAGCAATCCGTAATTCACAGAACTGATGTCATTACATATTTTCTCAATCCATGTATTCATACACTCATTCAACAAACAGAGCCTGGTATGTGCCAGGCCCTGCGTTGGTACTGGGGACTCAACAGCAAACAAGTTACATGTGGCTCCTGCCCTCAAGTGTTTACAGTCTAGTAAGAAACAGACAACAGGGGCCGGCCTGTGGCGTAGTGGTTAAGTGCTCGCGCTCCGCTACTGGCAGCCCAGGTTCGGATCCCCGGCGTGCACCGATGCACCGCTTCTCCGGCCATGCTGAGGCCACGTCCCACACACAGCAACTAGAAGGATGTGCAACTATGACATATAACTATCTACTGGGGCTTTGGGGAAAAAAAGGAGGAGGATTGGCAAAAGATGTTAGCTCAGAGCTGGTCTTCCTCAGCAAAAAGAGGAGGATTAGCATGGATGTTAGCTCAGGGCTGATCCTCCTCACAAAAAAAAAAAACAAAAAGAAACAGACAAACAAACAAGAACAAATTGGGTGAGCCCTATGAAACGAAAAACTGGAAACTATGATAGAAAACAATAGGAGAAAAGGAAACAGATATTCAAAGAAGGTTTTTCCAGGAAAGTGACTTTTAGACTAAGATATAAGGTCTAAGAACCAGCCAGCACGGAAAGAGGGGAGGGAATAGTGTTCCAGATAGAAGGATCTGCATGTGCAAAGGCCCAGCCGAGAAAGAACCTCAAGAGCTCGAGGAACTGAAACAAGGCCAATGTGGATACAGCATCCCGGGCAAGGAGTGAGGTGCAGCGGAGAAGTAGGTGAGACCAGATCATTCAGGATGGGGCACCGCAAGTACAGGATTTCCTTCTAATCACAGTGGGAAAAAAGTGGAGAGGGTATGCTACTCTCTGTCCATCTAAATTACTTAATACAGCACGAACTTGTGCTGCAAGGAAAGAAGCACTTAACTCTGTTTCCAAGATACTCAAGCAATATTTATCTTTCAGAACACAGAAAGAACATTGGCATACTGAACATTTTCGCAAAATGTGAACAATTTATTCTAACAGAGATAATCAACTGTGTGTTGACAGAAGATTGAACCTTCATGCCACCCTTCTCAACCAACCTCACACGGATATCCAGAGAAAGAAAGGGCTACTGAAATTAAAATCCAAAGGGCATTTTTTTCTCTTTAACTCTGGGCATACTGGTTCCAAATGGCAACATTTTGTCCAGTTGGCTATTGCCCTGGACATGAAATTTCTTTTTTTTTTTAAAAATTTTTTTTTTCCCCAAAGCCCCAGTAGATAGTTGTATGTCATAGCTGCACATCCTTCTAGTTGCTGTATGTGGGACGTGGCCTCAGCATGGCTGGAGAAGCAGTGCGTCAGTGCGCGCCCAGGATCCAAACCTGGGCCGCCAGTAGCTGAGCGTGCGCACTTAACCGCTAAGCCACGGGGTCGGCGCCGGACATGAAATTTCAAAAGGGTTGTGGCTGAGACAGAGCTCATGAGGAAGCAGACGCCTTTAGCCAGGGATGGTTGTTGCTGCCTTCATCCTCGATTCCAGAAGACCACTATAGTGTTTGCTCTAAGATTATTCTCATTGTTTATTCTCACATAGGCTGAATTTTTCTGCCTCCAAAACGAGGGGGAGGCTATGCTTCTGTTTCCTTTTGAAGGACAGTCTCAAACTTGAAACAAGAATATAGTGATCATAAACATATCTTAATGAATATATTTAGTATTTTATACTTACATAGCATTTTACGATTTTTAAGCACCTTCACCCATTTGTGAGTGCACAGATCCTACAACTGGAGGCATTTGCCCTCTACAGTACTCTGAGGAGAGATTGAGAAATCAGCTGTCAGTGATTTCCCTGGGGTTGCTGAAGCTTTGGTGATGTAAGCACTTTTCTTCATGGAGTTAAATTTAGGAGGAAAGAAAAATCTGCTGAGTTGGTGTTTTTTGTGGCAATAAGCCAATTTTCCTTTCCATATGTTGTTTGCCCTGGGGCACTCATAAGGTACATGAGATTCATTTCCACTGAAGGAGAAGCCTTAGAGCATGAGGGGGCGGGGAATGAGTGAGAGAGGATGGTATGATTAGTTATTTACTGTGACTTGCAAAAGAATATATAAATTAGCCTGGAGGCTGGGGGTTAGGAATGTGCACCAAGTCAGGGCAGCATTCATGAAAGCAAGTCGATTTTCTTGACTTGTTTTGCAAAGCATGTTGCTGGAAGGTCAGGGCCAGGGAATTTTGAAGTTTAGGCCCTCACAGAGATCACACTCCAGTGCGATTTCAGAGAAGTGACCCACAGTTGGATCAAGTACTCTGATGAGGGAAGTAGAGATCACTGGGATGGTAGCACTGAGGGAGAATCTGGGGCCTGTGGGGAGGCCGGCCTCCTGGAGGAAGTCCTTTCTAAGCTGAGATGGAAATGACGAAGATGGAATTTCAGGCACAGAAGTGGGATGGGGTGGGCTAGGATGGGGAGCGTGGAGGAGGAAGTGTTTATGCAAAATATAGTTCAATGGGAGTTGCATTCCAGGAACTGAACATAATTCAATATGCTGAAGCACAGTGTGCAGTTGGAGTGGGCGAGGGGTTTTTAAGAGAGGAGGCAGAGATGTGCATCCAATTACGAAGGGCCTTACAGCACGAGCTAAAGATTGATCTGAGGACAAAGGGACCCAATAAGGATTTTAAGAAGAAGGACCAATTGAGAAAGATCAATTAGGCATCAGCGTGAAGAATGGATTGGAAGGGTCAGGAGGTAAAACTGGGAGCCAACAGGAAGCTGTTGCAATAATGCAGGTGATAGAGGAAGGTGACCTGAGCTAAGGTATGCGAGCGGAGTGGGGAGAAGTGGATGGACTTAGGAAGCGAAAACAATGAGACATGATAATTGGTTGAAAGGAGGTGAAGGAAAAGAAGGAGGTCTACGTTTCCCCAGTTTAAAGAGCTGGTGGATGATGTGTTTATTCTCTAGGAGGGAACCCAAGTCAGTTGGCTCAGGGTTCTTTGCCCTGCCATGTTCTCTCTCTCCTGTTGCAGATCATGCTGTGTTGAGACAGAAGTTTGGGCAGCCAAATCGCAGTTATGAATTGGGTACCATAGTCATGATTTCCCCAGATAGTCCTGTTTTACACCCATTGTCCTGATATCTCATCTGGTTTAGCGTTTTTCTGAAGCAGAGTGTCCTGATTTGGACCAAAAATTATAGTCACCCTACTTATGGATGACTGCCCTTAGAAGGAAAAATAAGTTAGTTCTTGTCTTGAACACAAAGTTTACTGGCGTTGCTGTCATAAGCTAGTGTGTAAAAGGGATGAATTGGCTAGAATAATTTAGCAATGAATTATTCATTAATCATATCATTTATCTGAGTAAAATTACTGTAGGAGAAAGTCTAGCTTACATCTATCCTAATTGACAAAAGTTCGAGTACTTGTTGAACTTTGGAAATTATTTCACCCCCAACTTGCCATTTTATTTTTTAAATCGTGAGTATAAGTGATTTTAAATACTCTGAAAGGGCTTTAACAAACCACGGACGTGGCTATAGTATTATAAATGTTTTGCAGAGCTTTTTTTTCACATAGATATGATTTATTGTAGATGAGATTATTCTTAGGATATATTTAAGGAAGCCCCATTCTGTCCTAAAGTGAATAGTTGATTCTAGAAATGTCTGAACGTAGCGAAACTATTCTATAGCTCTGTCTTAAAAATCTTAAAATCTACCTAAATGTTATCTGCACAACTCATTTACATATTTATAGCCCATCTCCTTCCAAAAAGTATACAAGATAGTTCCAAAAGATTTAGCCCCCATTAGAAAACAGTTTTTCGTAGAAGTTGATATGTTTCTAACTGCAAATTCTTTTTGAAAGATAACTTATACAGGCCGCTTGGTTCTTTCACTTTCAAACAGATTGCATTTCAAAAATGCATTTGAGGGCTGGCTCTTTGAAAGTTGGAATACATTTTTCTTTCGGAAACACTGTGATGGTTGAGTTCCTAGGCAAGCACACAAAAACCTGGTCAATCTTGGATGTATATCACTTGTTTGAATTTTGGGTCCTAGAAGTGTTACTGAGGAAAGTGGAATGAAGAGAGCTTTCCCCCCATTTTCAATATAAAGAGGAAAATTCTAGAAAATGTGAAGTCTGTCTTTTTATCTCCACCTTTTCCTCCCTATTTTTCTTTCATGCTGGTGCTTCTCCAGGACCCTCATGCTGTCTTCAAGTTCTCATTGCTTCCCTCCATTTGGGCCTGTTCCAACTCCTTAAAAATGTCATATTTCCTAATGATCGCTTCTTTCTTCCGTAATAAAACTCCCATGCCCTCAGTGTAGTTATCTCAACTTTCCATCAAAACATTCTAATTGAACACCCATATGTGAATGACTAATGGATTCTCAATATTTACAGAGCTCTTCTAAAAAAAAGACAGGGAATATATATTATTTCGAACATTTATGTTTTTTGGAGGAAGAACGTAATGCAATTTAACAACAGAAAAGGGGGAAATTCAGGTTAGGACAAGGTATTTTTGGACCAGGTCCAAAGTTAGATACTTTAAATTCCGACTTTTATTTGTTTGTTTATTTACAATTTCTGCCTTTACTTTTAAATGATAGCAACAATTAACGTTAGTATATCACTTTATAAAATACTTTGCTATACATTTGAACCTGTAAGGTATTATTCCTATTTAACTGAAAGAGAAACTGAGGCTTAGAGGAGCTAAGTAAGTGTCTTGCATAGGATCTCCAGAGCTCATACTGGAAAGAAGCTAGCCCTTCTCAGCTCCTGGGCCAGCTCTGCTGCATTTGACTGCCTCTCCAGTTTCCAGAGTCCCAATATCTCCACGCTGACAGCGAAGGTTCTGTCACTGCTGGTGAGGGAAGGGCATGGAAAGTCAGGGACTTAGTTCAGGACTGCCATCCCTAGAAAACTATTTTTGTCAGAAGGTTGATGTGTCTCCTCTTGTAAGAAATGGTTGCTCTGCTCATAGCTGATGTAAACTTGAGATCTGGTCAGAAGGGATGGAGGAAGGGAGACAGGAATAAATGGAAATCTGCACATTCAGGGGATATATTCATATATTTTCTATGTGTGTATATACATATTATATATATATATAAAATATATATATATAATGACTATACATTTGCAAGAGAATACAGATCAATATCTACCGTAACTGTTTTTCAATTTTCCATTATTGATGAGACAATGAAATTATGTAGCCTATAAATGTCAGTGTTTAGGAAACATTCAGAGATAGAGAACATATACTTGACCAAATAATGAAGAAATGGAAAAAAAAAAAAAGGAAGTACAATTCAAGAGGCCATCATATTCATAGTAGTAATCAGAACCAAAATGAAGCCTGTCAAAATAAAAATAAGAGTCTCTCTGGAAGAAAGAAAGTGCCTCGATGGCAAGCTCTGATCACGGCACAGAAGCTCTTTTCTCGTTCCTGAATGCCATGCATGGACCTGTTAAGACTTAGGTCACTTTGTCCTTTGGGCCAATCCAGATAATCAGCAGGGAATCAGATTACACAGGAAAACACAGATGCTCAGAAGTCCTAGCCACAGCTCTGGGCATGCAGAACCGAGGGGACCATCAAGTTACCCCTTGGGGTGCTTAGAACCAAGAATCCTCGAAAACTTGCTTTGATCTGCCTAGTACGAGAAATGCTCTGAAAAAGCAATAGAGAAAGAACAGAATCAGATAATTAACTTTTTCCATACGAAAAAATTTTAAGAGACACCTGGACTTAAAAATAATATTAGGCAAACATTTATCAAAAGCTTCTCAACAAGGAGAAACTTTTGCAACTGTGTGCTTAAAGGAAGGTACTAGACCATTGCCCACATTCAAAACACTAAGTCATATGATCTTGTGGGAAAGAAAGGTGTTTGGGGAGCAGTGGGGAAGAGTGAAGAGAAAGAGCTAAGACGGGCTGTGGTGGTGAAGTTTTTTAAATTGCTGATAACCTATCAAACCTAGATTGGAGAAAATCCCCACAATGAAAATGTTAATCCATTTACTTTAAACAAAGGCTAAGACTGAACTAGGCAGATAGGCTAGCATTTGTCATTATTTGGGAGTGATTGCATCTATTTGAAATTCAGAACCTCCTCAAAGAATGTTAAGGTTAAATTGGAGCAAAGGAAGCATTTTTTATTTTGTTTTGAGTTTTGTTTTGGCAGGTAGGAGGACTTCTTGTTTGTACAGAAGCATATTTAGGTTTATTAAGGTATAGGAAAATTCACCAAGATTAATTCACTGTACTACATCTTACTAGTAAAAGAAAGGTTCTAAAATCAGTCATATTTCTATGCAATGGTTATTCTTACTCTTCTTTACTCAATTTGTCATTATTTATTTAGACATAAAAATACTGAGTCTCTGTAACCTCAAATTCCAGTGCAAATTATGATTCTGTTCTGCTATTTTCCATCAACATACTTTGCTTATGCCAGCACATAATTCTCACAGTTTGATAAAGGAGATTCTTTTGTATTTAAAGAGCCGTTTACAGAGCAACTATATCTTTGAATAATATATAAATTATGTTCTGGATCAATTTATATTCAAATATACTACCTCTGTGGATTTATGCTAAGAGCTCAATATTTTTTGTTTAATGAATATTTCTTGAATAAATGAATTTTATATTGAGAATTTAAGAACAAGGTACATTTTTTAAAAGCACATGTAGCTGGATAAGACAGGTGATACCATACACATGCGAAGAGCAGATACAATGACGTCCCATCGGCAGCACAGTAACTCAATGCAGACCTCTTAGTTCAACAAGCCTCGGAGGGGTGACAGTAAAAGTCAACGTATACACAGCGTTTTGTAGTTTACTAACTTTGTTCAATTCATTATTTTATAATGTCTTCATAATTTCTACCTGCAAAATACATCTTGAGTATTTCTACATCTCTCTTTCTACCTACACTGCCCCTCCCTAGTCTAAGCATTCATCATTACTGCCTTGGGTTACAATTGATGGCTTTTACTTTATTCCATTCTCCACACAACTGGTAGAACAATTTAAATCAGACTTTGTTACTCCCTGGTTTAACACTCTCCTGCTAGCCCATAGCTCTTAGAATAACATCCATATGTCTACTACAGATCTGGACCCTGCCTACCTCCATCGTAACCTCATGCCCTTCTCTTTCATTCACTTCACTCCCGGCAAGAGTTTTCTTCTAATTTCTCCAATATTATAAAGCCTTTCCAATCTCAGGGTTTCTGTACATGCAGTTCTACTTAAAAAACGCATTCTCCACTATTAGCTAAGATAGTTCCTTCTCATATTTTGGCTAAAATATTATCATCCTTTTCTAAAGTTTCTCTTTCTTTTTCTCTCATTTGTTTCTTCATAACACTTGCCACAATTTGTAACCGCTTTGTTTATTTTCAGTTTACTCGGTGTTTTTGTCTTTTCCCTCCTAGACCCATGATCACAGAGACTATGCCCATCTTGTTCTTTTTTTTTTTTTTTTGGTGAGGAAGATCTGCCCTGAGCTAACATCTGCCAATCCTCCTCTTTTTGCCGAGGAAGACTGGCCCTGGGCTAACATCCATGCCCATCTTCCTCCACTTTATATGGGACACCGCCACAGCATGGCTTGACAAGCGGTGCGTTGGTGCGCGCCTGGGATCCGAACCGGCGAACCCCGGGCCGCCACAGCAGAGCACGCACACTTAACTGCTTGCACCACTGGGCCAGCCCCCTATGCCCATCTTGTTCTGATGAATGCCCAGTACCTAACACAGAGCCTCATGAGTAGTAAACATGCAGTAAAAACACGTTACATGAGAATTCATAGATGAAAAAATGAACAATAACCCTGTGAAGTGCACAGGCTTTTCGAAGAGGCCAAAATTATTTACTAATGGTGACATACCTGTTAAGTGGTGAACCAAATAGAAGTTAAGCCTTTATGATTGATACTTTAGGGTTCGGTCCTGTTTGGCCGTCGGCTGTCTCCCCCTCCTGCCACACAACTCTGTTGAGAAAATTCCTTAACAATAGGGGAGAAGCTGAGAATAGTCATGGAGCATGAAGGGCACAAATCATAGATAAGTTTATTATTTTCTACACATGAGCAATGAGCAGACCAAATGTAATATCTGAGAAGCATGTAAAAACCAGACTGGAGAAGGCCTTGAATGTCAGGGTGGAAAGTCCAAACTTTATTTGGGAGATAACGAGCAGCCTTTGAAGGTTTCAGACTAGAGACACAGTACTTACAAAACGGAACTCTTGAATGAAGAATGTGAGGATAGTGCATCAAAGGGAAAAGGAAGGGTTGTCCACTAAGGAACATACTGCTATTTGATTATGTGGTTGGTCAAATCACGTCCTTCTTGTACATGGTATGAAAATGATAAAGTGAGGTGAGTCTGGAACCAGAGGAGAGTGATCCCTGTTGTAGTTCTGTCACTAACTACCTAACCAGGGTTGTCTTATAACCTCTCTGGCTTGTATTAAATAACCTCTAAGTTTCTAACTCTAGCACTAATGAAAGTGCCAACCACATAAACAAACACTTATTTGTTAAACAAATTAGTGAACAAGTAAATGAAATCTATGACTATATGATAAATTTTTCACATTTTAATATTTATAGCTCCTTGTGGAAACCTTGAAATTTCAGAAAAGTAGGAAGTGGGAAACAAAAATCACACATAACCCCAGCATCCTGAGACAACTATGATTAACATTCTTATGCACCTCCCTTCCATCTCTTTTTTTCCTATTTTTATTTCTTCCACGCTACCTTTGTAAATACATTTGTTATGAATTGGGGGGTGATTAATATATCCTCTATGTGAAACATTTGGAAACTTCAAAAAGAAGAAAATAAAGCTTTAGAATCCAACTGTGTGTGTACTTTTGTATCCTACTTTTTAAAAACTGTTATAGCACAAACATTTTCTCATATTACTAAAAATTCTTCAGAAGCATGGTTTCTAACATCAACAAAATAGACAATGATATGGATACTCTTTTTTTTTTTTTTTTTTTGGTGAGGATGATTAGCCCTGAGCTAACGTCTGTTGCCAATCCTCCTCTTCTTGCTGAGGAAGACTGGCCCTGGGCTAACATCCATGCCCATCTTCCTCCACTTTAGATGTGGGATGCCCTGCTGCCACAGCATGGCCTGATAAGTGGTGCGCAGTCCCACACCCAGGATCCGGGTCTGCGAACCCCCAGCTGCCAATGCAGAGTGCGCGAACTTAACCACTACGCCACCGGGCCAGCCCCTGGATATTCTCTTTCTTAAATAACCAGCACCTGGCTTAATGTCCATCAATCATCTTCCAATGATTTGTTGAGCACAGACTGTGTACTGTACGTGAATAATACTACCAAGCTCAGGGCTTTCCCCCCAATCTTATTTTCCTTGAATTTAGTACTTACTCATCTTTTCACACTGGGAAGGCATCCTGGACTTCTATAACTTCAACAGAATTACTTATTCCCTCCTCTGTGCTCCAATACAATGTGTTGATCACTCTATTATCATAACTTTTACTTTATATCATAATTAGTAGTCTATTTCCTCCTGCTAATTATGGGCTCCCAAAGGGCAGCCTTGTGTTCTTAGGGCCTAGGACAGGGCCTGGAACTAAAGTGGGTTTTGTTTGTTCTGTTTAAATTTCAATTTCAAAAGGAATCTTATAGTATAAATAGCCATACATCAGAAATTTTCACCTTTAGGGATTTATCATCATTTCAACTCAATATATCTAAAACTATTAAAATTCATATCTCCTCCTACAAAAAAACAAAATAAAACAAAAACCTCCCTACTCCCTCTGCAAGAATATTTCTCCTTATCATTGGCACCTTATTATCTGGGTCAAGCTTTAAATCTTGAAATTATTTTAACTCTATCTGGTTGCTTCTCATTTCCAGTAACCATTTACTCATCCCACAAATGCATACCGAGTGTTACTTTATACCATGCATTGCTCTGGGCGCTAGGTATATAATGGCAAACAGGACAGACAAGGTTCCTTATCTTTTGGAGCTTACATTCTAGAGGAGAGAGAAAGTCAATAAGCAAAGAAGTAAACAAATAAGAAAAATACCAGATAATGGTAAGTGCTTCATAGAGAATTAGAACAAAATGATAGGTAGAGAGGGGCTACTTTCGGTTGATTGTCAGAAAAGGCCTCCCTTTGGGATGTTTCTCCTCTTCGCCCTTCCCTTCTACTCCTCTCGCCAAGAGGCCCTCATCGCCCCATGCACATTAGTATAACAGCTTCCTGATTCCAGAATCAACTCCATATCCTGCTGCTAGTCTGATCTTCTATTTGATTGTTGTGGGAAAGAGGGGATAAGATCCGTGGAAAATTGTAATTTTCTCCTTTGTTAAGCATACAGATAACAGCCTAAATTATAGAACTCAGATCCAATTTTTACTTACCAAACAGAAAACTTAATTACTCACTAAGCTAATAAGGGATTAAAATTGGAGAGATCTCTTTGAATTTCGCCTCAGAGACTTTTCTGATTAGTGTTTAGGGAGAAGGGATTCAGAATTATACCCAGAGGGAGCAAGGACTAAGTCCTTTTTCTTTAACTATTGAGGGCAAACAGAAAAGAACATTCATGGGGCTCCAACTAGATGTCATGAACTGCACTGTTTTACTTACTTTCTATTACGTAGCCGTCATCAAAACCCTCTAAGACAGATATAATTAATTAACACGCCTCAAATCTCTACAATTAGTAAGTGGTAGTGCAGTGACCAGAACTCAAGTTTGTGTAGAAGCCTTAAACTTCATAAATTGTTTGGTTACAAATGATATCCTGAGAAACATAAACAACTACAAATCAGTCGAAAGAGAGTGGTACCTAGAACAATTATTTGTAGAATAAATGAATAAACGAACGAGAACAAATAGGAAAATTTATCCCTAAAGTAGTCATTTAGAGACACGGACAGGGTAAGGAATTAACCACAGTTAAAGACATTTTTCCATTCATTAATGCAACAAATATTCATTAGTACTTTGTGACAGATGCTGTGCTTGACATTGGGAATATTGTTCCTGCTCTCACCGACCTTACAAGCTAGTAGGGCAGGTAGATATTAATATATATACATGCTTTGAAAGAAAAGCCCACGCTACTTTGAGAGTTGGGGACCTCAGCTAAGGTCCTCGGAGGGTCCTTAGGAACTGGCACTTAAGTTGGAACTAGAAAAGTAAATAGGAGTTTGTCAGGCAAAGCAGTAGGTATAAGCATTCAAGGCAGAGTGAACATTACATCTAAAGGTCCCAAGGCAGAAAGCAGCATGGTATTTGAAAAACTGGAAGGCAACCACTTTGGGTGGAGCATGGTGAAGAGAGTGGAGAGGTGGGGTGAGGGAGATCATGCAGGGACTTAAAGGTTTGGGGCTTTATCTAAGAGCAATGAATAGACACTGAAGGTTTTAAACCAGAGAGGGACAAGACCAGATTTGTGTTTTAAAGACATCAACTACATCTGCCTGGTAGAGAACAAATTGGAGAGAAATCAATGTGAATGCAGAAAGACTATTTAGGAGGGGTCATCACAATGGTACAGGTGAGACTTGATAACACATCTCATTGGGTAGAGAGAACTGGATAGATTCAAGACATATTTATGAAGTAAAACAGACAGGATTTGTGATTGATTGCCTTAGAGTATGAGGGATAGGAAGGTTTCTGGACTGATTGGCCATATTTCCAAAGTAAGAAGGAGATGTTAATTAATGGGATTGGGACCCCAGAGGGAGTGAGAAGAGTATGGAGAGTGAATATTATAAATTCAATTTGAAGAAGTAAGCAGTTGGAAGAATGAGGCTGGGCTGGGTTGCATCAGACAGTTGTCATAAAGGAAGGTTTGAAACCCATTGGTTGAGAAAAGCGATCTCTAAGTTTTTTTGTGTGTGTGTGAGGAAGATCAGCCCTAAGCTAACATCCATGCCAATCCTTCTCTTTTTGCTGAGGAAGACTGGTCTTGGGCTAACATCCGTGCCCATCTTCCTCCACTTTATATGGGATGCCGCCATAGCATGGCCTGACAAGCGGTGCGTTGTTGCGTGCCCGGGATCTGAACCTGGGTCGCCAGCAGTGGAGCGCGAGCACTTAACCGCTACACCACGGGGCCAGCCCAATCTCTAACTTTTTTGATTTCCCAAGATTATGAGTAAAAAAATTTTCTTAGTCAGTAGCCCCATAAATTGTATTTATTTGTAAATCATGAAATATTGCCAATCTCTACATTAAACATTAGTAATTAATTTATTGTATAGATAAAATAAATAGAAATTAAAATGGTATCTATTTCATGTGCCCCAATAAATCATGATACTTTGGAGGTAACTGGCCTAGAGAACTTCAAAAAACAAAATACTGTTATTTCAGACATACAACTCCTTGGAAGTACCAAAGCTACCTTAAATCTTTCAACTTAAATGAAATCATAGAGCAGTGAAGTTAACCTTCTTAAGTTAAACAATCAATCAATAAAATGAAGGAAAGCTTCTAAATTCTGCGCTAAACATCAAATAACGCAAACTGAGAGGCTACCATCATGGATCCCAAGCAGCAACTACAGAAAAGTAACCAATCAAAGACTGGCTGCTCCCAGCACAAAAAAAGCTTCACATCTCTTAGGACATTAGACTGAAAGTGTACGTTTATCCATTAGTTGGCACTGTTTTAGTTGCAAGTGACAGAGACACAGTTTGAACTTGCTTAAGCAAAAAGGGGAATGGATGAGGAGGATTCTGGAGTGTTTTATGGGACCTATGGAGAGAAATATGGGTCTCGGGAAACTGGACCCACAGACTTGAATCACATCAGTCCCCGCGGTCTCAAGACTCTGTTCCTTTGCACATCTACTTCCTTCCTTTCTTTTATATCAATTAATTAAATTTTCATAACCTCTGAAGTAGATACAATTAATATTTTCATTTTACAGATGAGGAAACTGAGGCACAGTAACTTATGCAGGATCACACGGTCATAAAGTGGCAGAGCCAGGATTCAAACCCAATCAGTCTAGCGCAAGAGCTCACACTCACTAACTTTTTATTATGGAGTATTTTGAAGATACACAGAAGTAGAGACTAGTGCAATTCATCCCATGCATGGACTAACCATCTAAGCAAATCCAAGACATCATATCATTTTATCTGTAAATATTTCAGTATCTATCTCTAAAAAATAAGGATTTTAAAAAACATAATAAAAATGCCACTGTCACACCTAAACTATTAACAATGATCCCTTAGTATCATCAAATATCCAGTCAGTGTTCAAATTTCCAGTTGTCTCATAAATTTCATAAAGGGGCTTCTTTCATACATTACGTTTGTTTGAATGAAGACACAAATAAGGTTCCCAAATTATAACTGGTTGACAGTTCCTTAAGTCTCTTTTACTGTAGAGGTTCTCTCTCCATTTCTCTTTTTCCTCCCTTGCAATGTATTTGTTGAAGAAACTGGGTGCTATAGCATATCCCACGTCCTGGATTTTGCTGACAGTAGCCCTACGATGTCATTTAACATGTTCCTCTGTCTCCTGTATTTCCTGCTAACCTAGTAATTTATCCTAGGGGATTGATCTTGTACAGGTTTGGTTCTTTGAAAAGATTACATCACAGTTGTGTCGTATACTTTCATCAGGAGTCACATACCTACCTGATATGATGGCAGTTAGTGATGATCATCGTTTAGAGCATCACTGCCCAAGAGAAACATATGAGCCACATATGTAATTTTAAATGTTCTAGTACCCCTCATCTTTTTAAAAGTGAAATTAATTTTAATAATATATTTAACTCAATATATCAAACTATTATCATTTTGACATTCATTAAAAATGACTGAGACTTTATATTCTTATTTTCATACTAAGTCTTCAAATTCTCGTGTATTTTTTCCACTCGCAGCTACTGGGTGCTGGAGCTGCCTCACACTGGCTCACGAGAGCGATTGTGAGTATCTCATGCCAGCTCTACATTCATGACATTCTATTAGTAGCTTGAAATTGGCTATGGTGGTAGTATTTACACCACAGCAAACACCACAAAGCAGGCTTTTTTCCCAACTCAGAGAGCCAGTTATTAAACATTTACCAGCACACCACTGCTAATAACATATCTCAATTTGGACCAGCCACATTTCAAGTGCTCAATAACCATGAATGGCTAGTGGATATTGTACTGCAAAGTCCGTTATGGGTTTGCAAACGAGCGTAATTTATTCCACCATTCCTTCTTCGTTTATTAGCTGGAATAGTTCTACAGAGAAAACTTTTCTACAGTAATTATTTAATTACCAGAATGTACAGTAAACTCAAGGAAGGCAAGATAAATCCTTGGTTCTTTTCCTTTATTAACTAGTGTTCAAAATAATGAGTTGGTTCCCTAGCAAAAGTAACCAATTAATATTTTTTAGTGTCATTATGAACTCATAAATTCTAACATATTTGATTGTTTCAATCCATTGCATTTATTATTTTTATTGATGCTCAAATTGTCCCATCTTTGGCCAGTGGAAGCCTCTTCAAGCTCAGAGCCTACACTTCAGACTGCTACGCTGCCAGTAACACCATCCAGACTTTACACTTTATAATCTCAACCATTAGAAAGCTATTGACCTTGGGCCGGCCCCGTGGCTTAGCGGTTAAGTGTGCGTGCTCTGCTGCTGGCGGCCCGAGTTCGGATCCCGGGCGAGCACTGACGCACCGCTTCTCCGGCCATGCTGAGGCCGCGTCCCCCATACAGCAACTAGAAGGATGTGCAGCTATGACAGACAACAATCTGCTGGGGCTTTGGGGCGAAAAATAAATAAATAAATAAATAAAATATTAAAAAAAAAAAAAAAGAAAGCTATTGACCTTATTTTCTAGATCAAAAGTTCAAAAAATCTAGGATTCATTGGTCCAGCTCATTTCAAGTACCCACCACTGCAACCAGCAGCGTCACGTGGGAACTTGGCAGCTCTGCTAGGAATCAAGGGACAGGCAGTCACAAAAGAACAGTCACAAAATAAGAGATCCACCATAACATATTTAAAATACTACACAGAAAATTTTAAAACACATCATCCTTCTTAATGTCATTAATTGATTGCTTTGTTTATTCATTCAATACATATCTATCAAGAACATATGGTATTTATGGAATTATTATTCTGACTGTACAAATTAGTTAAAAGAAGTATAAATTATGTGAAATTATCTCTAAAGATTTTTGATTTTATCAAACTGAAAGAGAATGAGTGTTAAAAATACTGATATCTTTTAGAAAGTAACACACGAGGCATAATTGTACGTATTTAACAAGACAGAGAGCATCTTTTTGTTTCATGTGAGTTCAGGGAAGAGGCATTTTTACTCAGACTGTCCCTTAGCTATGAAAAGTAAATTTCACATTAAACTATCTCATTTTAAACTTATTTATGGTAAAAATTAAACAGATCCACAAAGAGCTCTAACCAAGTAACTGTGGTCTCTCTGCCTTTTTAGTATCCTCTCACTGAAATGTCTGAAGACACTAATATGGATCCAACATCCCTACTAATCAACTAAAGACTGCGCAGATAGGTATTTTAGTCATGGTCATATGCTTGCATAATTTTCAGTGAGCAAAATATGAAGAACCTGCTTTCTAGTAAAAATAGAATGCCCAATAAACAAAATATTCAAAGAATGAATTGTTAAAATTCATCAGGTACTCCAAAATAAGCAAATAAGTATTTCCATGAGTTTCTTTTTAAAAACAAAAATATCAATAAAAGTTTCAAACCTGATGATTAAAATTGTAGCTGTCTTATAATACCTAAGATTTTTCAAAAAATCCTTGCAGAAGTACATATGTAGATGATTTAACAAACACACACAACCATAAAACGTGTTAGCAGGGAAAATAAGTAACTAACCTGGGGGATCAACAAGGAAAGTGACTAGCAAAGAAAGGCCTAGATTCCAACACCCACAAATGAGGAATTGTTATCCTGTTCATCATATTAGAATCTTGGTTATCAACTTTTAGGGGGCGGGGGGTGAGGCCTAGGAGATAATTTAAGAAAAATGAAAATATTATGGACTATATGTAAAATTTTTCATTCAAAACGGAAATAGTATTGGTACTACAGGGAGAAAAAATGTATACTTTTAGAACTTAGATGATCTATTTAACTGAAGACTGACAATGAAGGAAAGAAAGGGGCATGACTAGCTACTCTTTCAATTCTTGTAATACTGATGATTCTAATAGTCCAATGCTTTGAATAATAGTAATACTTTTTTGTGCATTTTCCTTCTAAGAGGGGCTTGTGCGTCTCCACGAAAATGTTTTTTTGGTCTAAATACTTTCATTTAGAAGTGTGTTACTTAACAATCCTGATTTGGTTAGCAACCTTTAAATACAGTCATGTGTCCCTTAACGACAGGGACGCATTCTGAGAAACACATCATTAGACAATTTCATTATTGTGCGATCACAGAGTGTACTTACACAAACCTAGATGGTACAGCCTACTACACACGTAGGCTACGTGGTACTAATCTTATGGGACTGCCGTTGTACATGCGCTCTGGCGTTGACCAAAACATCATTATGCGGCACATGACTACATTACTTAGTCATTTATGAGCGTTTGGCACTAAAGATAATTACACTTATTCATATTTGCTATATTCACTTGAAATACAGGCTTCAATGATTTCTAGGGGACTTAAAAGTACAAACGAGAGTTATTGTCCTTGCTTAATCACTATATTTTGTATTATTCATTTCAGTATAATCTGTTGCAAATTCAAGTCGATAATATTATTGCTTCTAATTGTGTTCTGTTACATGCACCAATAATGACACTCTGTCATTTTTTCAGTCAACATCCACAGGAAGATTATCAGTGTAAGGCACCATGCTAGGGTGTTATGGATACAAAGGTAAATATGACACAGTGTCCCTTTGGGGAGTTCATAGCATGGTGGTGCAGACAAATCCATGCATAGGCATGTTAATATAATGTGGTAAGGGGAAAGATAGGCATGGGTCCTGGGTATTAGAAAAGTACAAAGGTTTACATGTATGTATATGTGTTTGTGTGTGTGTGTGTGTGGGTAGAAAAGAGCTTCTAGGAAGAGATGGTAACTGAGATAGGTTTTATTAAAGAATAATTAGGAATTAACCAAATGATGAGCAAGAGGGTAGGGAAGGGGAGGGCGTTCTAGATAGAGACAGAGGAGAAACAGCACCATTGCTAGACAGCAAAGTGAAAGACAAGAAGTGGAGGAGTGATGAGAGATGAAAATAGAAAGTTAGATGGGAACCAGATCATAGAATTCTTGAATTCCATGTTAAGGAGCTTGAACTTTATCTTACAAGCAATGAGGAGTCACCGAACTTTTTATTTTTTTTATTTTTTAATTTTATTTATTTACTTACTTTTCCCCCAAAGCCCCAGTAGATAGTTGTATGTCATAGTTGCACATCCTTCTAGTTGCTGTATGTGGGACGCGGCCTCAGCATGGCCGGAGAAGCCGGGCGTCGGTGCGCACCCGGGATCTGAACCCAGGCCGCCAGCAGCGGAGCGCGCGCACTTATCCACTAAGCCACGGGGCTGGCCCATGAACTTTCTAAATAGGGAGACAAAATGGTAAGATATGAACAGGGCCAGACCAGAGACTAGAACACTGGCTAAGAGGATGTTGCAGTATTCGAGATGAGAGAGGATGAGAGCCTGAACCGGGACAGTGGCAGCAGAGGTGGAGAGTAGGAAGAGGACGCAAGAACTAATTACGAGGTATAATTGGTAAGACTTGGTGATTGGCTGAATGTGGGAAATACAGAAAATGGAAGAGTTCAAGATAATTGTGGAGCATAGCATCAATACCACGTACAACAGAGAACACAGGAGAAAGGCTGGGTTTAACAGGAAGTGAGGACTTTAACCATTTTCGACCTGTTGAGTCTGAGGTGGACCTGGAGCATACATTCAGCACACAACCAGCAGCTCTGGAGGAAGTTTTGGGGTGTACCTTCAGACTTGGTGCCATTACCAAGTGATAGTTAAAATTATGTCAAGGGGTCAAGTAACTCAGAAAGAAAGTAGAGAGAGAATTTTTCTCTCTCAACTCCCTGTGAGGTGATACTTTTAGAGTGCTTCTCTCCACCATTAACTGTGGACTGTAGACACAGTACCTATGGTGAGTGGATCAACCTGCTTGATTTATCATTAATTTATATGTCTTTGAGGTCGCTCTCCAAAGCCTATACATGGAGGCTCAGGTTAAGGGAAGAAGCACAGAACAGCGATGACAAAAACAAGCAAGCAAACAAAAGCATCTAGATTTGAATGTACTGACAGCTCTTCAGGACTATGTCTTACATTCCAGAGGCCTGACAATACCCCCAACATGGGAATTCTTCAGTATGTTCCTCCTCCTAGTTCAACTTTTATACCAAGCTCTACCTTTCTAGCAAAGACATCCCTAAATTTTTAGTGATTCAGTTCTTTGTCTATTAATACCTCATTTGACAACATGCTGTCAAGGCAACAGCAACAGCACCATAAGACTTCTTGTGGAACTTTTAAAGTGGCAGCTGAATTCTTTGATTAATTTTAAAAAACTATTATTTTCGTTGACTTTTAAGTTAAATCAAAACTATCTTCTGAGCACCTTCAAGGAAAGAATCGTGAACATAATTCTTGTAGTGACATTTTAGAACCGTGTGTGGCAATCATGCAGATTAGCACTCACACAGTTTCCAAGAGCTACTAAAAATAGACCTTGTGCAATTGGGCAAAATGAGTGGGTGGATAGATTTTCTTCTTAGGTAGGGCCATGACCTCTGAGATGTTCTGTTGTCTTTGCTATGATCTAGCAAGTGAGCAAAGTGCTGTCTTCTTTCTTATAGGAGTAGTCCATTACTAGGCTGAGACCAAGGCATTGGGTAGGAAGGAAGGCATACCTCCTGTGGTGGTTGTTCTTAATGGCCAATAGGGGCTGCCTGTGCCTCCTCTCCCACGTCTCATGTCCGTGGTAAACAACTTGCTAGAGCAAGTCACAATTCTAATTCCGAACAATTCCAATTCGCCACAGCATTTTTTGATGATCCACGCCTGTACTTCAGAATACTTCTAATCACATTGTTCAGCAATAACTAAATTACTACCAATCAATTGGAGCTGACAAGCAGGATGCAACTCGAGTGCCATTGCTGGTCAAGACCTTCCTTTTCACTTGATTTAAGGCAGGTATCAAATGTGATTTTCCTTGAGATCAAAAAGTGACCTGAGAATATAAAGATAAGCAGAACTGTGCTCCTCCTTCAAGGAGCTCACAGTGGAGTGAGGGAGACAGACATGTGAGAGAAGTGAAATAAGGGAGGTTCCTTTGCATTTACAGTTTAATTTGATTTTACAGTTAAAACAAAAAGAGGGGATGAAGAAAACATACTCTTAATCTACATCATCCTATACAGGTACATGGAGTACAAAGCTTTTACCTGCTACCCAAACTGACATCCATGAGATCCTGGGCAGACCAACTGATTTCATTCAATCACGTAAGGGTACTGAGAATTACGTCTTTGAAGTGTCACAATCAACAAGGATTTAATGTTAACAATAAATACAAAAACTTAGCCAGTTAGACATAAATAGCCAAAATAAACTGGTTTACTAGAAACCCTGTATTTAACATGGAGCAAATCCAAGCATAGCACTGGGATACATGCAGTCACCACAATAAAATTTTAAGAAAATTCTTCCACAATCCTCAAAGTGAATCTCAAAAGTACAACGTCCAGCAACAGACTCCACAAGTTAGGGGGATGTGGAGAAGGTGGAAGAGATTCAACAGAGAGTCACAGAGATGATTAAAGGGTTGGAAAAATAGGAGCTAGAAATTATTTAGCCTAAGTTAGAGAAGACTACCAGGTTTCTTAATAACAGTATTCAAGCATAGGAAGGGTTGTTATATACAAGATGACGAACAGCTGCTTTCTATCTCAACTGGAGAGTGGACAGAAGAAATAGACTTTGATTACAGCATGAAAGATCTAAGTTAGATATAAAGAAGAACTTTTGAGAAGGAGGATTATTGGATGAGAGACCTTCTCAGGAGTCTCTTCTTGCACCTGTTCCTTAAATGATGCTGTTTCACAGGGTTCTTTTCAAATTCTACATCTCTTCTCACTTTACACTTTCTCCTTAGTTTATTTCATTTACTCTGATTTTAATTACCCATTATAAGCTGATAATTCCCAAATATGTACCTAAACATCTCCAATCCAGACCACTGTCCAAATGCCTGCTGGATATCAGGCTTTTATCTTTCGCTGTTCTATTGCAATAGCATCGTGACTGACACCCTTGTCTCTCCAGTCTTCAATTCCATTCTCTGGTCTATGTGATGGTCTGAACCTTCCTATCTAAAAGCCAGTCTAATCATGTCATTTCCTTGCTTAAAATCTTCCAATGGGTCCCCATCACTTAGTTGCTTTCCATCATTTGGCCCCTGACTTATCTAGTAGCATCTCCTGTCACTCCCCAAATGTTATTGATTCCAAGATAATTTCACTTCTGTCATCCCACTGCGCTTTTATGTCCCTGTGCTTTTGTAAGTCTCTGTACTCTTCACTCGTCCTAGAACACACCTCCCCACTTCTTTCTGTGGCCAACTTCTACCCCAGTTGCAGGAATTTTTCTCTGACCTTGCCATGTTGGACAAGTGATCCTCAATAAATGTTCATGAATTTCCATGAAAACTTCCCTTGAATACTTTAATGTTGTAGTTAGTATCAGTAGCAGCCTTTCCAGGCTTCAGATTCAATAACTGCTCATTTAGACAACATCTGAGTTAAGCAGCTTACTAACAGAATCTAGTGATCAACCTTCAAAAGTAATATATACCAGACTATTCTGTTTATCATGTTAGATTCAGGCTGCTGCTCGTCTGACATTCCTTGCAGCATTTCCTCAGGCATTTCCATATTACTCTCCCACTGCGGGACCCAGTAGTGGGTCCTTGCTCTCTCCTAGCCTAGCACAGTTATCGATATATGCTTAGGCACTTTAGGTACATCATCTCCAACTCAGCTCTTACAACATTCCTATGAAGCAGGATTGTATGCCCATTTTACAGGTGAGAAAGTCAGTACGTGCATGCAGATGACACACATGTTGTGCGTGTGTGTATGCACATATATGTTTATGATACATATATATCCCATGAGCTTGAGCCTACTTAACATGTCCTCTTAAATATCTCAAAAGAACTTCAAAGTCAAATTTTCCAAAAATGAATTCATAATTTTACCCTCAAACTTTGTTCTTCTGATGTTATCTGTCTTGGTGAATCCTGTCAGAAACCCAAGAGTCATCCTCAACACTTTGCTTTTTTTCAATCCCCCTATCCAATCCATCATTAACCTCTATAAATCTTCCCTCCTAAATATCTATCGAATTTGTCCAGTTCTCTCCAGCTGCACCATTACCAAGCTAGTCCGAGCTTTCATCATCTCTTATACTAGCCTCTATTCCCTCTGGTCCTCTTATCCATTTTCTACAGCGCAGATGATCTCAGAATCCAAATCTGATCATGGTACTTCCTGCTGCCTCTTCCTCCTACTTCATTCAAAAGCCCTTCAGTAGCATCTCATTGTTCTTATCAAAGACAAACTTAAAACTGCGACATAATAGATCCCACCCACTTCATCTCAAACCCACCTTATCGCTCATCCTGCACCACCCCTCAACTGCTCCAACCACTTGGGCTGGCTTTCCATCCTTCAAACCTGTGATGACCCATGCCTCTGCAGGCCTCTACACAGGCTGGAAAGCCACCTTTCTTCTCCACTTCACCGCATTGACTCTTACTCATCCTTTAGATACCAGCTCAAGAGTTGCTTCCCCAGAGAAGTCTTCTCTGATCACCCTGAAGAGTCAAGTCAATCATTTTATTACAAGCTGCAAAAGCATCACGTCCTGCTCCTTCTACCTTCCCTTTCTTCCTTTTACATTTGTTTTTGTGATTATTTGTCAACCTCCTCCATTAGATTGTAAGCTTCATGGCAGCAAGAACTGTGTCTATTCTTGCTCAATATTTTATATCCAGTACTTAGTACAGCACTTGGCATGTAAGAAGTATTTGAAAACTTGAATAATTTGTTGGTTTATATTTGCTAGGCACTGAGCTAAGAGCTGTACGTGTACCATCTCATTAAATTTTCACAACAGACTTATGAGGTTACTACCATTCTATTATTAGCTCCATTTTACAAATGAGAAAAACAAGGTCTGGAGATGTTAGGTAATTTTCCCAACTCTCACAATATGAAAACTGAAGTCCTCTACGGTATGTGTGACTAGTGCCCATCATTTGTGGATATCTTTGTAGATCTAAATGTATTAACTAAAGTAACACCGAGCATGTGAGAAGGAAGAAATCTCTGAATCATGAATTGATGGTTTATGTCTCTTGAGCAAACCTGAAAATCCTGAAATATTTAAGAGGCAACAACAGAATCCCATGGTTGTTAGGTCAGGTTACTTAAATAGAAGAAAAAGGTAGGCTGTACCTGAATTGTACTTGTTCAATGAGCCTAATTGTTCCACTGATCATTGAGGCATGGTAACTTTGCACAGCGCCACGCTAACTGTGACTGGCCCGGGGAAATATATCTTAGAGCAGTCAAAAAACTGATCAAGCCAAAACTAATCACTTGATTTTCATATCAGCAACCGGAAAACAACTTACCTCACTTACATTGACTATCTTTGTACACGCAGATGACACTAATGAGCCCCTCTAAGTAGTACCACTATTCTGAGCAGTTTATCCAAAGGTATTTACGAATTTTTCCTTCTCCACCCACGCTGTCTGGTCCACTCCTTTTGAGAACAGAAGCTTAACAGCACAGCCATTCTTTATGGCTCTTGTTGTGAGAGTAACACAAATTTTGAGGCATATTTTATGTTGGTAGATCACGAATGTTTGGAAGAGCTTCATCTTCGTTTCTGGAAGTTAATGATTTTTAAAGTATCATTACGATCTTTTTTGAAATTATTGCCGTCATAACTATGGAATTCTCAGTATACCTGAGAGGTGGGAGGTTGATAGATATGTAATCTTCAGGGTACTATAGAGAAAGTTGTTAGAAGCCCTATTAGCTTCTCAGGCAGGACTCCAAGAGGTGGAAATACCTTGTTGATCTCAATAATATTATCTCAGATCTGCAACACAGGTATGGGCATCCCCAAACTGGGCCTGATCACTATATTTAAAATAATTTAGATTTTGGACACTACTTCAAACCAATCAAATTCAGAAGAGACTGCCAATTCACTATTTTTCAAGAGAACATTTACCTGGCAGGATAACCGACCTTGTATACTAAAAGAATTTCTTCCTAGTGGGTGAATTTACATAGGAGGCCAAATCAAAGATCAGATTGTTGGATGAGCAAATAATTAGGAATTAGATGTTATTAAAAAGCATCTGATTTAGTCATTCATTGCTTAAAAATCTCTCAGTCTCCCCATTGCCTTCAGGATAAAATCCAAACTCTTTGTGGATCTCTCCCCCCTTTTCTTTTCAAATCTCCTCTCAAGCATTTCTATAGTCCAAACACACTGTACTTAAAATTTCCTTACTTTTAGAATAAATTTCCTTTTATTTTGGCAAAATTCATATCTGTACCTCAAAACCCTGCTTAATTCAATTTTTCAAGCCAGCAACAGTCACTCTATCCTCCATTTTTTCATAGCAATCTGTACATATCTCTATCAACACTTAACCATTATAATTATTCATTTACATGTTCCTCTCCCTCACTGAAATGTGAGTTGCTTGGGGGTTTGCACAATAGAACAACCTTATTTATCTATTAAATCTTAGTGTTTGGTACACAGTAGAAACTCAAAAAAGGCCTTTAAACTGCTTGCTGGCTATGTCCATTAAACTAGGTGGTAAGCTGGCTGTCTCCATTCCTCAATAATTCCAGAATATTCTGTTTTATAAAATATTCCCCTTTACATTCTGTTAGACCAAGGCTCTCTCAAGGTTTTGAATTTTGTAAGTAAAAAACAGCTTTTTAACATTTTGGGGAGCAATGAAGAACATTTAAAAAAAAAGTTACCATCTATTGACATCATAATTTCAAAATATATGTCTTAAGTCTAAAACATCAGAAAGGATATAATTTCAGAATAATAGGCAGTATTTTAAACTGAACAAATTTAACTTTATGAAAAATTCTCTAGATTGTCTTTATTTTTCATTTCACCACCAACTGGTGAAAAACAGCATTTGGGAAACACTGAACCAGACGAGTGTCCTCCCCCAAATAATTTTGAAATACTATGTATCATTTTGTACATTCTTAAGGTGGCATCTGAGATATTTTCATTGTACTTTTAAATTGTTGTCATGAATACCCATTTCTGGCACGTTGTGAATATTGACACTACAAAATAAAATTATATCCTCATAGAAAACCCATTCAATGGAATCTATATACCACAATTATTTTATATCCACCATCATTCATTTAAAAATATATGAACAAATAGTTGTAAAATTTACATTATTCCTTTATTTCCATTCTACTTCACCACAGTTTTATAATATGATATTTATACCCAGAAGTCTATTATCAATTTAATTGTAATTTAAAAAATTTCTCTGACCCTAAATGCTATAAAATATCCTGAAATGAGTTACCATTATAATTACTAGTGCACATTTGGTCAAAGCAACATAAATATGATATTAAACATGACGGAAACATTTATTGAAAACACATTTCTTAATTAGCTGAGTTTTTTCAACCAATTAATGTGCCAAGAATTTGTTTACTAGAGTGAGAAAGGGTTTGTCATACATTTTATTCCCTTTTTTCTTCTTTCAAATACATGCTGAGAACATTCATTCACAAAAAATTATGGATGGTGGGAATAGAAGGGGCTCTGTTATAGCTACTCACAAAATTTTTTAAAGCACTTCCAAGTGATGTGCAAAAAACCCTTAGTAGGGGCCGGCCCGGTGGCGTAGCAGCTAAGTTCTCGAGCTCCGCTTCGGTGGTCCAGGGGTCACCGGTTCGGATCCCAGGCGCGCATGTACACACGGCTCATCAGGCTGTGCTGAGGCGGCGCCCCACATAGAGCAACTAGAAGGATGTACAACTACGACATACAACTACCTACTGGGGCTTTGGGGAGAAAAAAAAGGAAAAAAGGAGGAAGACTGGCAACAGCTGTTAACTCAGGGCCAATCTTCCTCAAAAAATAAAAAAACAACCCCTAGTGATCTATCGTTGTAAATTATTTTTAATGATCAACCAACACTTCACTTAGGTCCTTCTTTAGTTTTGTTGAAAGCAAAAGCTGGAAACCTTTAGAGTTGCAACAGCATGGCTACTAAGTGATTAGGGACATTTACTTTCTCTGTCCCTGGTGCCCCTTTTCCATCCTGGGGCAATGTAACACGGTCAGACTAGAGATGGGTGAAAGGTTTGCCGTTTTTGGTGAACTGGGAGAAGGGTGATTATGAAAGGGTAAGCGGGAAAGGAAAACCAGCTTGAGAGGCGCATTCTCCAGAAGTTCAGTTTTTTGGAAAAGGAGTGCATATGGAAGTTGAAAGCCTGACAACTAATTCTGTTACAAGCCAGCTATGTGCTCACATATCCCTTGGAAATTCTTTGTATACCTCCAGGGCTAAGCATACCCCAGTTGGAAGAGCCCTGGACTAGACTTGCAAGTATGCGAGTTTTCCTTGAAGCAGTTACATTGCAATCCCAGGACGTACCCTCAATCTGGAACACATGGGAGAGCCACGCGAATCACATCTTTGGGATGGTGCGTTTCTTTTGTAAAGACTGACCTCATGATATACACTGATTCATCAGCTTTAGTTTCAAAGTATGGCATTTTCTGACCTTGACATTACCTACAAACCCTGGGGGGAAGGAGTTACCTTATTTGGCATTTAAGCCCCCTATGAAGTTACTGCATCAGGTTGTGTAGAAAGCCTTGTTTTAGGGTATTTCTTCATAGCACTGTACATGTAAGGCCTTGGCATCTTTCTCCCTTCCATACTTTCTCACCTGATCCTTCTGAAGCTAACTGGTTTGCACTGGTAAATTTATGAAAGAGGTGGATTAGTGTGAAATCTGTCATGCCTGAACAGAGCCTAGCTAATCGAGCTATCAGGGATACAAATCTGTGAACCAAACAGTATCTGTAACTAAATATTTGGGATGGATCTCCTACAAAAATCAGTAATGTATATGTGGTTTTAATAATTCAGTCTTCAATAAAAATAAATATTTAAACCCCTACCTCTACTCCATTGTTCTCATTCCTCGCAGCCTATATAAAAATTCATATTGTAAAAAGAATCTATTTTTGTACAACTCATATAAACAAAGGAGGCATTTTACTTTTTACTTCATCTCTCTGAGAATACAGTGAGCTAACTCCTATTTGTGATTTATTAGACGACAGAGAAACTGCAATCACAAAATGGTTAGTTATCATTAAATCTGGAATTTTTTAAAATTTTTAATTAGAAGCATAACTTCACAGATAAAGCAATGTTTTTGTATTTCTGTGTATTTTTAATGACCTAATAGTTTTAACTGGAATTATTTTTATTCACTAGCCTTAATTTAAAAGAATTTCAAAACAATCTTCCTACAACCATATACGTTATGGTATGCCTTACGTTGTATAACATGCAAATATCATCACCACTTAAAACCCACCATAACATCTCTGTTCTACTAGTAAACAGAATGCAGTAAAACTTTGATCTATGTTTTAGTCTTTTGTTGAAAGTTCAAGGTTGTGTGCACCTAGTGCTTGCAAACTTGCACATTCATTGATATTGATTCATTCAACAAATCCTTACTGATTGTCTAAATGCTGGAAATACAATATTGAGCAAAACCAGAAATGGTCCCTGCCCTTATGGAGCTATCAGTTTATTGGGGGAGTATGCAATAACCAAATAATTACACGTTTAAAAACTGCATTTGTGACAAATGCTGTGACGGAGAGTTAAAAAATGCTAGGAGAGTCTGCAACAGGATATTTGAATCTTGGGGGTGTGGGTGGTCAGAGAAAGCTGCCTTGAGGAAGTGATCTAAGGAAGAATGTGGGTTAATTAGGAGAAGAGACGGAAGAGAGTTACAGACAGGGAACAGCTTGTGCAAAGGCCAGACAGGGATCAAAGCAAACATGAAGGACAGGAGGAAGCTAGCTTCTGGAGGAGAGTGTTGCAGGAAGTGGGGAGCCGGGCATGAGACGAGGCTGGAGCGGTGGAAGGCAGCCAGACCTTGCTGGGCTCTGCAGGCATTTAAAAAGTGTTTTGAGATGTAGACCAACAGAAAATAACTGAAAGCTTTGTAGGGTTTTAAGTGTGGGTGGGGTGATTGGATCAGATTTGCATTTTGAAAAGATTACTGGCTTCACAGTAGGAATGGAATGGAATGGAGGGCCAGAATGTATGCTTTATTGAGATACCTGTAGATGCCTCCCTGGACATATGCATATCAACCTAAGCTTTTGAAAAATACATAATGTTTTAAAGGGATTGGAATTTTCTGAGAAAAGAAACACTGGTTTTTATCTTTTAAATCTTTTGTTTATTTTTGGGGGGCAGGGCAAGAGTGGTTCACAATAAGTGGAGAAAAGGAAGAATGAATAGTACTCCTTCCCAGAAGTCCTGGGGGAAAACATGTCATTGATTATCAAAATAAACTTTCTCCCCCCAAAATAAAAATAGCTTTATTGTTTTTTTGGATTATATACTCAATATAAATTGTATTCTCAATATAAGACAGTACAGAAGGTGTATTAAGAAAGTTTTCTAGAAACTGAAATTCTACTACTGAGATAATTATTGTCCCCATTCTGGTGAACATCCTTTTAAACTACTTTCCACGCTTATATTTACATACGAACTTACGTATGGGTCTAAGGACTATGGCTGTTTTGTTCAGCAACATAATTATGCCCAGTGGCCTTGGACTTACATAATACCACATCAACCTTTTTAATAGCTATCAATAATTCATTACAGACATGTGCCATAACGTATGTAAATAACCCCACACTGATGGAAGCCCAAGTTTTTTAGGCTTTTAAAGTGCTACAATAAACACCCCTGCACAGACATCTTAACAACTGTCAAGGAGAAATTCCTAGAACTGAAATTGCTGGGTAAAAAGATATATACACATTTTATATTTCGATACACATAGCCAAACAGCCTACCAGAAAAGTTATTCCTATCTACATTCCCAACTATATTCATTTTCCTATACCTCTGATGGGTTAAAAAATTACTTACCCACTGGTGTTTTTATGCATACTTCTCTGATTATTGGCCAAGTCTGCACTTCTTTTCATATGTTTACTGTTATTTCTTATGTGATTTTCTGATACATGTACTTTGCATATTTTCTTCTTCTACTAGATATGTGTTTGTCTTATAGATTGAGTCTTCTGTGATGAAATTATTAATGATATTAATGATCAATGATATTAAGCTTTTGTCTGTCATATATATTCCAGATTTCTTTTTCTTAGTTTACTTTTAAAAACCCTTGTTTATTATGTTTTTGAAAAACAAAGGTTTTATAATTTATATAGTCAATTCTGTTAATCTTCTCCTTTAAGGTTTCTGGCTTTTGTGTTCTGCTTAAAACTAGGTCTTTCACTCCCCAATATTATAAAAATACCTCCCTAATAGTACTTTCTTTTGGCACTTTTTACACTTTTGAGAGTGTTTCTGAAGGGTAGTCATGTGATACTAATAAGACTTTATTAAAATGTCCATTCCCTTTGCCAGAAATTCCCCTTTTAGAATTTATCTTAAAGAAATAAGTTTAGTTTAGTTTAGTTTCAGGGATATTCACTAAACAATTGTTTATAACGGCAAAAAAAACCACTATAAACAATGAAAAGTTCAACAATGGAAGACTGGTTAAATCAACTATCGGATATCCATAGCCATTAAAATGGTACTTAAAAACATTTAATCATATTAAAACATACTAATACTAAAAGTACAAATATGCTAAGATCTAATTCATAAACACTAAAAAACAATTTTAGCTAGGCACAGAAAAAGACAACTGTATTTACACCATGGTGATTAGTTCTGGGTATTGAAAATAATGGGTGATCTTTTTTCTTTTTTTTTTCTCCAAGAGCACATTTGAACAATAAAAAAAAAGTTTAAAATTTAGTGTAGCCTATAATTATGCAGATATAACATTGTTAAGTGTCTCATGTGTGTTTTAGTAGCTAAGGGTGCCTTAGGCTGGAGGGTATTACTGTTGTCTGCAACCTTATAAACTTTGAACAAATTGGTTAACCTTTCTGTACTTGGCTTTCCATTTGTTAAATGAGGATAATACTCCTTACCCTGATTTAACTCACAAGGAGGCTGTGTAAACTGTCTGTAATTCACTGTAAGCTACAAAGAAAATGGCGCTAATAATATAATTTTATAACTATATGATTATCATGGCTTTTTTTTTGCTTAAACTCTTTTATTGAGGTATGATTGACACAAAAAGCTGTATATATTTAATGTATATAACTTGATGACTTTGGAAATAAGTATAAACCCGTGAAACCATCACCACAATCTGTGCCATAAACATATTCATCACCTTCAAAAGCTTCCTACTGCCCACTTTATTATTTTTTTATAAGGACACTTAAGATCTACCCTCTTAGCAAAATTTTAAGTATACAATACAGTATTGTTAACTATAGGCACCACACTGTACAGTAGATCTCTAAGACTATTCATCTTGTCTAACTGAAACTTCGTACCCTTGACTATTACTTCTCCTTTCCCTCTCCCCCCAACCCCTGGCAACCACGATTCTACTTTCTGCTTCTACGAATTTGACTAGATTCCTCATATAAGGGGTACCATAGAGTATTTTCCCTTTTGTGTCTGGCTTATGTTACTTCTCATAACGTCTTCTACGTTCATCCATGGTGTTGCAAATGGCAGGATTTCCTTCTTTTTTAGGGCTGAATAACATTCCATGGTATGTATATATGATTATTGTTGCTTTTAATATAAATGCAATGGAAATATTAGCTCAATATCTTTAAAAAGAATATTTTTTTACTTAGCTACAGAAAAAAACAAGAACAGAAGAAAATGTTGCCTACCAAAAGAGACGGCAAGGGAAGTTAAATTATTCAACAATTTGAATAATTTACTAATTGCCTACTATGTGCCAGGGTGGGGTTGGGGTAGGAGAGTATAAGAGTGAATAATACAGAGTCTCTATTCTCAGGTACTTCATTCTGGTGGATGACACGTCAGTTCTACAGACAGAATCACAGGCCACTGTCCCCAGAACCTAAAGAGGCAAAGCTCTCACAGAGGCAAAGGGCCTCTCAAGGCAGTAAAGGACACTTAGGTTCAACCATTGAAAATCAGCTGAACCAGGTATAGGAGCTCAGCCTCATCACCAAGTCATAGCGGGAGATGATCAAGGTAACCTGCAATGGTTTTACATAGCCTAAAGTGAAATTAGGGGACAGACTGGTTGGGGATGCCCCATTCTTGAGGGGTTCCCCTGGTAAGTATAAAGGGGAATCCCCTTAAATATGGTAGAACCCCAACAGTAAATATAGGGGCTAGAGAGGAGAACAGATCCATGCTTGCTGGTAGGAGACTGGAAGGGGTGGGGGAATTCTTAAAAACTCCATTTACAGAATAGGAGATCCCCTTCTGTTACTCAAAGTTCCCTTGTACAGGGTATTCTGAGACATTTGTGAATACTATCCTCTTGAACTTTGTTTCTGATTCAATCTCCCTTCAGGGTCTAGAGGAAGACAACTGAATATACCTTTATACACATAAAATGATAAAAATATAAATACATACACACACACATACGTATACCCCACACTCACACTGTTTGGCTGTTAGGAGTTCAGTGGTCCTAGAGTCTACGTCATTCATTTGTACCACTTGACTCTGTCACTCATTCCTAATTAGTCCACGTTTAAACATAATTCCAGAGAGAAGACAATGTGCATCTAACAAAATACTTATATTTTGTATTTATTGTACTTATATTTTGTATATATTGTACTTATATTAAGATAGATGTCTGAGAAAAATACACTCCTGACACAATTAACACCATTATGGATTCAAACAGTTTTGGTGATTCTGACGTTCCCAGAAAGCAAAAATAATAATACTGGCATAAACTTATACAGTGCCTATTATGTACTTACTAGGCATATGAGACAAAAAGAAGCAAAGATATGAATTTAACAGTTTTGGAATGAAAACAGCATTTAAAGTTGAAATAAAAATTCTTAAGTCCATTTTCACTTCCCATCACTTTAAGCCTAGATAAGCAATTAACTTCAGTTAACTCTTACCTTCTTTTACGGGGGAAGCAGTGGTGGTTAAAATATAATAAATAATGTATTTATTTGCAAAGTGCCTGGAATTTTAAAAATGCATTAAGGATAAAGCACAGTATTATTATAACATTCTTCCATATATCACATAGAAGCACATATTATATACAGCCAAGCAGGCAGAATCCTCTCACTTCTCCAAGGTAAAAACTAGGACAATGTCAGAGATTCTGCAGTCCTAAACTTGCCAACAACTAAAACAAAGCAGGACAAAATTTTTAAAAAACCCACCAACTGTACCAATCTGAGGACCTATATCCGAATTTCAAGCTGTTGCTCACTGGTGGCCAGGTGAAAATATGATTATTACTGGAAAAATAACTCACAGCCAAAATCTTTTTGTGGCAGGTTAGTAGCATCATTTTTTACATTAAAATTACATTTCATCTATAAGGTAGAACTAATGTTTCTTGTTTGATATACAACACTGCTTATTTACACAGATATCAAAATTACAGTTAATTAAGTGAAAGTTGCTTTGAATGAATCTATACAATCAATAGTATATGCGAGTCTGGATGTGCATGTATGTATTTAGTCCATTTAAAAATAATTAAGACAAATGGTATTTTATAATATGTCTGGGGAAATCTGTTTTTTAAAGTTAATCTTGAAAAACCTACCATATTCAATATTATATATTCAAAGCTTTAAATATTGTTATTTTAAAAATAGAAATTCCTGAAGAGAACAGAATCATAAAACTAGAGGGCCTAAAAATTGTAATACATCCTTTTTACAAAACATAATATATAACTTTCCATAACATAGGTTAAAGCCTCTAACACTAGATAATCTCTAACTGTAAAGAGTTCATGTGTATTTCTCATTTTTCTATGCATATCCTTGTATTCATGAAAAAATGTATCCTGCCATATAAATATCCTTTTTTTCCACTCAATAATTATCTTGAACATATTTTATATTAGCTTGTGATGAGATGTTCAACATATTTCTTAAGAGTAACAAGACCCTTCATAGTTTGAGAACATCTTTCTTACCTGAACTAGGTTTAAATAATTTAAGATTCCATATTTTAAAACAGTAAAATGAGTCTGAACACTTTAGAATTTGCTAAATTTAGCGTCTTGAAATTTTATTGATTTATTTTTTAATTTTTTGTTTATTGCAGTAACATTGGTTTATTAACATTGTATCAATTTCAGGTGTACATCATTATACTTCTATTTCTGCATTAGCGTCTTGAAATGTTAAAAATAAGGAGCATAAGGGCTCTAAGTTGCAACACCTTTTTCTGAAAAACTCGACCAAGATGATGATGGTAGGAGTTTCATTTCCATCTTAATTTGTTCTTCTCATCATTCTAAATTCCATCTGCAACGTACACGGTTAACAAAAAACAAATCCTAAAAATTGATTCTTGCCTCTGAACACACCGTCTTCGGAGTCGCACACCACGTCCGTATCAGCAGACTCCGCCCCGCTCCTGGGGAAAACCCTAATATTTATAACGTTATGACATACTGTAATACTCACAAGGTGGTTGTAGAAGTATAAACACGACTGCGCTTATCTGATTGGCTGCTGGTGATGTAACACCCATGTCAATACTTCCCAGTGAACGCACGTGTTCGACCTTTTATTTAAATTTCCATTTCATCACAGCAATAAGACACTCGGGGCGGTGCGTTCTCTGCCAAACGATTACCGCCCGGGGCCCGAGGTGCGGCCCGGCGCACACAATGCCCCGGCCGAGGAGGTGTCCGTGGCCGCCAGCTCCTCGCGCCCCAGGCACCGCCTGGCCCCGTCTTTGTGAGGGGACGCCCTAAGTTCCCTGCCCCGGGCACCGCCACCCACGCCCAGCACCAGACGCGGCCGGAGCGCGCGCGCCGGCGGCACGGTCACCCCCGAGCCCCAGGTGAACTCGTGGCGCGGGCAGGGCGATGTGCGCCCCGGGCGCGGGGAGGTGCGCGCGGGCGGCGGGGAGGCGGCCGGCCCTGACACTCGCCAGCTGCTCGTCCTCCGCGAGCCCGGCCGCGCCGCGCACGCCCGCCCCTCCCCGGGACCCCCGGCCTGCCCGGCCTTTGTCCCCCGCCCCGCGGCCCACTTCCTTCCCCGCGGCCGCACCCCCGCCCCCGGGCCGGCGGCGCGGCCCGGCCCCTTTCCCGGTCCCCTGGCGCCCCCACCCCACCCCGGCCCAGCCCAGGCCCAGCCCCCCTCCCCCCGCCCGGCCCCCACCCTTTCCCCCTCCAGCGGTTACTGCTACCCCGGTGCATTGTGGGCGCACGGTCCGTTGTTCATTTGCCATTCGACCTCCGCCAGGGCCTGGTCGGACGGAAACGCTCCGCCGGCTTTATTGTCGGCTCGTTATGTGGCGGAGCGCGGCCGTGTAACGTGCCTCTCGGCCGCGGCGCCTCGGGAGCCGGCGGCGGCGTCGGGACTCGCCGGCGCGCCGGAGGAGGGATATCTGTCGGAGGGTCGGTGTGCGCGCGCGGCGTTCCAGCGGGGCAGCCCGGGGCCCCGCACTCCGCCGCTCAACTTCGGAGGCCCCGCGCGGCCCGGCTCGCCGCTCGCCTCCCCGCCGCCCGCCCCCCTCTCCGCGCGGGACGCTGCCCGGAGCGCCGCGGGGCGGGGGCGGAGGACGCGGAGGCGCCCGGAGGCGGCGGCCCGGCGGGCGGCGGCGGACGCGTGAGGCGGCCCCGGGGGCGAGCGCGGGCCGGGCGGCCGGGCGGGAGGGCGAGGCCGGGCCCCGCGAGAGCGGAGCGCCGGCGCGGGGGCGGGGGCGCCGCGGCGGGGAGCGCGCGGGACGCGGCCCGGGGCCGGGCGCGAGCGGGGCGCCGGGCGGCGGCGGCGGCGCGCGCCATGTCGTTCAGTGAGATGAACCGCAGGACGCTGGCGTTCCGAGGAGGCGGGTTGGTCACCGGCGGCGGCGGCGGCGGCGGCGGCTCCGCGAACAATAACGCCGGCGGGGAGGCCTCGGCTTGGCCTCCGCAGCCGCAGCCGAGACAGCCCCCGCCGCCCGCGCCTCCGCAGCCCAGTGCGCGGGGGGCCGACGAGGAAGCGGAATTGGAGGGCCTGGAGCCGCGGGACCTGGAGGCCGCCGCCGCCGCGCCGGCCGCCGACGACGCCAAGGAGCTGCTGCTGCCCGCCGACGCGGGGGCCCCCAGCTCGCTGGGCGGCGGCGGCGGCGCGGGGGGCCCCCTGCTCGCCGAGAGGAACCGTCGGACTCTGGCCTTCCGCGGCGGCGGGGGGCTCGGCAACAATGGCAGCAGCCGCGGGCGCCCCGAGCCCTCGGCGTGGCCCCTGAGGCATTTCAATGGGCGCGGGCCGGCGGCCGTGGAGCTGGAGCTGGACGCGCTGGAGGGGAAGGAGCCGGTGCCGGACGGCGCGTCCCTGAGCGACAGCAGCGAGGACGAGGAGGAGGGGGCGAGCCTGGGCGACGGCAGCGGGGCGGAAGGCGGCAGCTGCAGCAGCAGCAGGCGGTCGGGCGGCGATGGCGGGGACGACGCGGAGGGCAGCGCCGCGGGCGCGGGCGAGGGCGAGACTGTCCAGCACTTCCCGCTCGCGCGCCCCAAGTCCCTGATGCAGAAGCTCCAGTGCTCCTTCCAGATCTCCTGGCTCAAAGATTTTCCCTGGCTGCGGTATTCCAAGGAGACTGGCCTTATGTCGTGTGGCTGGTGCCAGAAGCCCCCCGAGGACGGGGCCAGCGGGGACCCTCCCCAGGTGGGGCACGACGAGCTTTCGCGAGGCACCCGCAACTACAAGAAAACCCTTCTGCTGAGGCACCACGTCTCCACCGAGCACAAACTGCACGAAGCCAACGCCCAGGTACGGTAGCTCCTGCTCCCACTTTTCAGACCTTTTAGGGCAAGATTTGTCCCCTTAAAACCACTTTCCTGGGTGAAGGCATCGTTCCCGTTGGGAGAGAGGTGCAGGGATCTTCCGCGTGGGGGTTTGGAGAGGCTGGGAACAAGTTTTCGAAAGTTATCAGCGTTGGGGGCGGGGAGGGGGGTGGAATGGCAATTTTCTAATCGCAGCGCTGAATTTGGCTTATTTTTTTATGACTCAGATTTCTTGGCCCATCAGATTAAATCAAAAGGAAAGTTTAATAAAGCGAGGTTGAAGGTTTTAACCCTAAAAGGTTGATTTTGCGGTCGAGAATTTTATTTGCTGTGATTTTAGAAAAGCTGCCTTATGTTCGTAGTCTTTTAGCGTGCTGGTGGAAGTAAAATCTGGCACATCTTTGAAGAATGAATTAAACAGTTTCCTTAAGGTTTGACGCTACCCTTTTCAGGAAAACATCCAACCGAGAAAATTCTATCATCAGGTCAGGATAATGTGAAATATGGGAGTAGTATGTAAATATAGAGGAAGCTATTTGGATAACACTCCTTTTTCTTGTGAATAATTTTACTAAATTCATCTCCGTTGAACTTCTTGTTGAACTTTCTTACCAAAGGTGTGCCTTTGGTAAATTATTGTAGTTTTTACTTGTTTCCTTCTACCCAGATTTCTGTGCTGAGATTTTCTATAATCCCTCTTTTCAAAAAGTTTCTTATAAATGCAGTTTACATTAAATTTAGCATATTAGAAATGTTTAATACGAGGTTGTTTGTATCAAGTAGTTGATTTAGACTGGTAGGGAATATATTTACCAAACTCCTTGAAATTGTAAGTTACAAAACAAGTAAGCCATATTTTAATTCTTAGTACTTGCTTTAATATTTCCAGTCTAAAGATAGTAGTCTTAGCATTTCAATAATCCCTTTTCAAGCCAAACAGATGTTGATCACTCCTCCTTTTAAGACTTGTAGACAATCTGTGGTGGTGGATGGAATTCATTCTTTTGTATTGGTAGCCGGTCATTGGTTTTAGAGAGGCAACTTTCAGATATTAGTCCCTCTGTATTTTTATTGGAGTGATCTTGCTGTTCGGAACTCTTATACTGGAGTTAATTAGGCACTATCCAGTAAGTCCGTAGCACAGATGTTTCTCAGAAGTTAAGGCTTTAAAGCATAGGGTTATTTTTCCCAGTGGACAGTGGCAATAGGTTTTGCACAAATTTTAGTTGCCTAAGCCCTAGAAGGAAGGTCACTTAAAAATATAAGGCCTAGAAAGCTTAAGTAAATTGTCCTAAGTCTTAGAGTCCTTAGTGACAACTGAGACTAGAGCCTATGAGGAATGTTGTAATGGAAAAAGAACGGGTTTTGGAGTAAATCTGGGTTCAGATCTCAGCTTTCTGCAATTACTAGCTTTGTGAGTTTGGGCAGTGGAGTGAAATAGAACTAACAGAAATAGAACTAACATTTCCTTGTCTTCCATATGCCAAACACACCTTTACCTTACTCTCCAAAGTAAGTTCCCATTTTACGGAAGAGGAGTCTGAGGCTCTAAAGGGTTAAGTAATGTATTCTTGAAGTTATTTAGTAAGATGATGGAGGTGGGGGACTTGTGAAAATGAAAGTGTACTTTTCTAAATAATGGTAGGTTGGTTATTTAGAAAATTTTAGAAACACAGAATGAATTTTCTTGTTGTACGGTGGACCAGTTTACTCCTCATATCAGCATCTTCTCTCCCTGTAGGCAAATCTGAATGGGAATGCAAATTATAATTAGCTGCTTAGTGAACCTGAAATCAGAGGAAGGGGAATTAGTTGGATAACCTTATAATAGACTTAGCATCCTTCTCCCCTAGGCATATATCTGGATCAGGAAATTCATTCCTAGGTAAAACCTTTTCTCAACTTGATCTCTGAATTATCCCTCCCTTCCCCTTTGTCTCTTTGAAACTCCCTTTTTATAGATACAATCTGCAGACCATCTTTCTCTTAGGACATTCCTTCATTAGACTGAAGACAGTATACTTTAGTAAGGCATGTTTGTCTAAGGCTATGTATTGGTTCCCTTGATTGGATTTTGGATGTTTCCACTCTGAACTGATCCTAATCATTTCTCTATTTTCATTCTAACTAACCTTAGTTTGGGGTGTTACTTTGCTGTTGACCCCTGGTACCACCTACATAATCTCTTTGTCTTGTTAGTATGAGTGACAGTTTCAACTGACTTATTTCTTCCTTTGGGCAGGGTTCAATTTTTTTTTTCCACTGCCCTGTAGCCTTTGATACCTGTAGGAGGCAGTATAACACAGTCTGTAAGAGCCTTCTTGGGCTTAAGGTTAGGAGGACCTGAGTCCTAATCCTCTACTTTCTTGGCAGGCAAATAAATGAGTTAACGTCTAGCTTCCTCATGTATGCAAAGTATATATGCCAGCACCTAATCACTTAGTAAACGATAATCATTATTGTGATCGTTACCCATTTTCATCGCAGATAACTGTCCTATAAGAAGATTGTGTGTGTGTGGCCTGGTACTTCATGTCTCAGTGTTACCAGTTCTGTCAGTTTGGGAGCCACTTTACCTCATGGAATCACTCTTGATTCTAGAGAGCAATCCAGTTCTCCTTTTTCGTACCTTCAGAGGCTTTAGCCATCCAGTTCTTTGAACATCCTGAGACTTTCTCATCATGCATGCAATTTTTCTCAGCTTCATGAAGAATATCTTGCATTAGTTTTCTCCTGCCTTAAAAGTATTGAAATGAGAGTCCTGAAGTTCTGCAGGCAAGAATTCAGTTTGAGGCCGGGGGCAGTTCATTCTATTTGCCTCACATACCCTTTTTTTTTTTTTAAATTTCAAGGAGGCTTGTTTGAGAGGAGTTGGGCCAGATCTTAGTATGTCACTAAGAGTTACCTTTCTTTCTTGGACTTTCTGTAAGAAAAGTCCTTTTTCATTAATTCCATGGAGGTAACCAAAAAATTGTAGCGGATACTTAAAAAGTTTGATATTTTTCTGTTAATCGGATGTTGGTTGTTAAGGAGTGCTCATGGGAGAGTCTAAATATGCTTTCGGAATCTGTTCTGAGCCTTCTATTTCGGAGAAATCCCTGTATTCTTTATAAGGATGTGAGTATAAGGATGTGCAGGACAACAAATAGTTTTTATTTTGAGTGACAACTGACTGTATCTTCATAGAGTCAAGTTCAGTGATTAGCTCATACAGGATTTGACCGTTTGGCTCAAAGGACTTTAAAATTGCTTTAATAATAGTGATTACCAGTGTATCTTGGTTTAGATCACTTTCTACCCAATTGTGAAATTTTTGTAGCCTAAATTACACATTCTGTCAACTCTTTGCAGTTTACTAAACCTAAAACAAGCACTTAAATGTGTTATTGTTATAGATTTAGTTATCTACTTCCCAGAAAGTAGACAGCTGAATTCAGATCAGTGATCTGATTGAAATTACAAATTGTAGTATGTTGAGGTCAGTGGCTAAAGCAAAGGTGGGACAGATGTACCAGCCCTCTTTGCATTTGGCAAAAATAAGGCTCAAAGGTTTGTTTTTAACAATTGAGGAAGAAAGTCTGAAAAACCTTCCACTAAGAAGGAGAAATAGATATTAAAGATGAGCCTATGGCCCATTAAAAACCATTTTGTCTAACTGTATAGGTTCTAACATTGATTGTGTTCGATTCAGTAAGAACGGGTTCATTCCCTTGTGTTTTTCAACTTTTTAGTAGTGTGTCTTGGACTATACCTTATAGTGTATCTAAGATTGGCTTCTTTGTGCCCTTTTAATTTACTTACTTAGCAGATGCAAGGCACTGGAGATAAACATATAAGTAAGAAATTTTCTCTGCCCTCAAGGAACTTGTAGTCTAGTGGCGAGAGACAGATGTGACAATAAAATGATAGATACCATGTTAGAGGTGTGTTCAGGTTATAGTGAGGACACTAAAGGAAAGAAGTCATCAGTTCTGCTTGTGAAGGTTAGGAGAAGCTTGTAGAATTGGCTCCTGAACTTAATTGTGTTAAATGAGAATAGGTGTTGAACAAGGAGGGGAGGGCACTCCAGGCACTGCATTTGGAAGCAGCACGAGCAAAATGGAAATTGATGTCTTGATTTGTCCGAGAAGTGGATAATTTGGTTGCTGAGCAGGATGAAAAATCAAGTTTGAATAGGTAGACAGACTCCAGGTTATGGAATATCTCTTAGACAGACTCCAGGTTATGGAATATCTCTTGTCACGCTAAAATTGGATGTATTTTATTTTGTTAACAAATGGGCAAACTATTTAGCAGTTTTAAAGAAAGGAAAATTATGATGAAACGTGTATATGTTGCTGTTTAGAAGCACCTGTGTAGTGTGTGTGGGTTTTGAGGAGAGAGCTGGTAATAAAGCATATCTTCGGTATCCAAAGTTGGCTGGATTTTATAATCGCCTGAAGATTTCCACCCGAGACCTATAGATTTAGAATTTCTGGGGATAGTACTCAAACTGCAAGAAAAGATGCCATCACTTTAGGAGATCGTAGAGGTTATCAGAGTATTGTGAAGGAGACCTTCTGTCTTTCTCTCCTGGCTGTTAGAGTTTGTTGGTACCACTAGCAGGCATCTATTGGGCATCACGTTTGCTGTGGCCTTGTTTGTCCTCATTCTAGAAATTGAATTTGATTTTTCTCTAAAATTTGGATTTGGAAGTAGAAATTGATGTTTTGTTCTTTCAATATACTGTTCCAGTGGGTTGCTGCAACAAAAGTAGTAAAGATTTTTATATTTTTAATGCTTTCAGTTTACACTTTGATATTTGTGTTGGAAATGTCTTTTTTCCTGCTAATCCCTTTATCAAAAGAGAACTATAATTCTAGGTAGGGAAGTAAATACTAATTACTTGTTGATTTTTAGTTAAATATATTTTCTTATCATTTATGGATTGACCACAGATGAGCTCATTGTTTACAACTGAAGTTCTCTCTCCCATTCTCCCCTCAGAAGTGTGGGGAGACTGGGTTGTGGTTTTGGATTCTCTACGAGTTGGTGGCGTTAGCTAGCTCCCTAAGCTAGAATGCTGAAGACTCTGTGATTCCCCCTCCCCATCTAGTTAATCCCTCAGATCCTGCTGATTCTTACCTTCCAAATATGTTTTCAGGGTCTGCCTCACCTCCTCTTCCTCCCATTAACATTGTCCCTCCTCCCTAGTTAGGGGCCTTGTTTCTGGCAAGTATGTTACACTGTTAACAGTAGCTTCCCCATGTCACAGTACCTCTAGTCTTAGTTCCCTGATATTAACCCTCCACTTTGCCACAGTCATTTTATATCTGCTAATCCAGTCAGATCACTGTGCTCCTAAAGCTCTGTAAGGCACCTATAACAGTGGTTCTTAAACTTGTGGGGAGTTCAGTCTCTTTTGATTATCTGATGAAAGCTGTAGACACTTACCTCCAAAAATATTCATAAGTGCATATTTGCATTTCTTGAGCTTTTTTTGGATCAGCTTGAAGTTCTTTCATAAATCTGAAATTGTGAGGCTGCTGTAGACCATCTTGGCTCTTTTTCTCATGCTGTCTTATGTGCTTAGAATGCTCATCCTCCCATCCCACTCTTGCATCCTTTAAGGCTTTGTTCAGATCTTTCTTCCAAAAAGCATTTCCCCCACCTCCAAAAAACTGGATTAGATACACCTGCTCTCTGCTGTCGTTCCACAGTTGTATACTCTTCAGTACCTTAAGAGTCCTGCCCAGTAGGGTACCTTCAAGTTGGGAACTATACTTACTCATTTTGGGTCCCCAGTGTAGAACCTGTTTAAGGTAGGCATTCATTTAATGCTTGTTACATAAACAAGTAAACTCAGGATTTTTCAAGCTTTAGTACCTTTTTCCTCATGAGTAAAATATTTACTATTTTTAGCCTCTCTGGAAATAAATTTGAAGATAATGTGTTATGAGGATTTTAACTAAATAGACACCTTTCCATATTCTCTTTAATTTTGGAAGAGTTAATTCTTAGATCTCCAATTGTAATTTTACTTATGGGCATCTTCACAAATAAAAAAATTGAGGACTTTTTGTATTTATAGAATCCCCAGTGTAACAAACTGTCTGATTTTAGAAGTCTGAATGTCCATTTCCTTAAAATCTCCTGGTTAGCCAGTTTAGACTAATGTCTGGGCTAAGTTGTGTTTTCCTTTTTGGGAAAGAGAATAGAAAAAGTTTCCCAACATCTGAAAGGACCAGTTCTGGAAATAGTTAAACCTTTTCATCAGTATATTTTTACTTATCGGTGATAATCTCATATTATCAATATACTAAGAGTGGACATGGAAAGATAAGGAACCAAAAAGACAGAAATGACTTGAGTTTTTTGGGACCTACTCTAAGATTTGTCTTCAGAACTAACAATTTCTTGATTTATTTGGTTCAGCAAATAATATTGGCAATTTAGTTTAGTTCTGTGTGCTTATTTAGCTCTGTTTTACCCAAATCCTCAAATAATACTCCCCTTGGAGAGTATATATACTCTTGACTTGTAAACCTTTCATTGTGAAGGGTATATTTAATAGATGCTACAGAAACATGGCATGGTGCTCTAATCAGTAGTGAAAAAGAAATTGCTGGTGTTGCTTGTAAAAGCCGGGAACATTACTGTTCTTGTACAGTAGTAATGAGAAAAAACAGTGGTTGAATAGTTGTGTTTGATTTGTATAGTTTGTGTTAAAATAGAATGGGCAGGTATTTTGATGGATAGGCTTTTGTCTGAGTTATTTTTAAAAATTAGGACATTTGGTCTGATAATGGCAAAGAATTTCAGAAATTGGGGCTGGCCCAGAAAATTCAGAACAAAGTGACCATAGCCTAAAATGACTTACTACCGTTAGACATGGCCACCTCCTTAAAGTGTTTTGAACTGCTTGATGTATAAACTTAAGGCAGTTCTTGACTTGTGAATGCTAATTCACTGCTTCCACAAACACTTCATGATGTGCTGCCAAATTTTGATCAGTGCTTACAATTTTTGCTTTTTCCGAGCTCGTACTGTTAGAGCAGTACCTGTTGGAACTTTGAACCAAGTGAGCTTCGCTGGGCAGGGACGGCACGCATGAGCAAAGCTTAGTTTCAGGCCTGCCTCGGAAAGATTCCTAGTTCAAGTTCGGAAATTTCTGTAGTGAATAGAGAGCATAAGCAGAGAGCATAAGCAAATTAGTAAAAAGTCTTATTCATATAGTCTCCTAAAAGGGAATCAACTAAACAGTATGATGCTTTTATAGAAAATTACACTGTAGCAATAATTATTATAGACGTTTTTAGTATTAGTTTAGTTCTACATCTCTTCACACAAGTCCTAAATATTTTCATTCCCCTTTGCTAAATGGTTTGAAATTTCACAACATACAGTTAATATACAAGATCTAAGGTTAAAACATCTTTTTTACCTCACTTCTTTCCTCCACCCGACAAAAGCAAAAATGTGGGACTTACTCATGAATTATTTGTTTTCATTATTTTACTCCAACCTTGGCTATTACCAGTTTTTGCTGAGGACTGGATGTTTTGGTAGGAGGATAAAATAGCTAATTTAGAGCATGGGATATTTTGGTGTGGTAGAGTGAGAATGTAGGGGAGGGAGGTGATGGAATATAAAGGCATTACGCATTTGAGGTACTGGGGGTGATAGGAGGCTGCCAAGGCTCAGTTGGAAATGAAAAAGAAATTCTCTGCTTTCCGTGCTTCGTTCTATAGTGATCATATACCCCAGATTTGCAGGGTTATCTACTGTTTCATTATCCCTGTGAAATACTAAAGTGTCCTGGAATTCTAATATTTTGGTTCTTTCAGTTGGCTTCTTATATCTGGAAGCAGAACAAAAATTCTTAGATGGACCATGTGACCTAGCTTAGTTTCAAAGAGTTGGGGTTATTATATGTATGGCCTCCTGTGTTCAGAACTCAGAATTAAACTTAATATTTTTGTAATTTAGCCATACTCATGATGAGGTTAAACAGAGTTTTGGGATTGTTTAGGAATCTCACCACCATTTAGAATATTGTTTCCATGAGAATTCTTTTGCAATCTTAACAGCTGCGTTCTCTACACCTGTCTATTTTTTTTTTTCCTAATTCCCCCTTCCTCTCTTCTCTCCAGGCATATCAGTCCTCCCAGCATTTTTACAATCTAATATGCATCTTTCCATGTTTTTCCCATGCTCATATATTCGTAGATCCGTATGTGTGTGTCATTATTTTATAGAAATGGCCCGTTTAAATTAATATTTTGTATCAAAGAAAATGCGAATTTTTAACACCCAAATAAGGTCAGCATTTTCAGTCATCTTTTCTACAGAAAAGTCTAAGCAATTTTTCTATTAGCAAAAATGATTACTTCAGTTATCTAGCTAAGTTATTAAACAGTGTGCCAGGCACTTCTCAAGGTGCTGCGAGGATATGTATCTCTGCCTTTAGGGAGCCTTAATTATAAACATTCTGGTACTGCTTTACAGTAAGAAAAAGACTCAGGGATGGTGATCAAGGCCATACAGTTAACAACTGGTGTAGACAGCATTCCGAAATCTAGATCGTACTCCTTTATTCTTGCTGTTATATCACACAACCTTTATTGTTTTATAGGACATTACCATAACTTGAGTGATGCTGAACAGAACTATAATGAATACTTACAACATTGATAAGAGGGGAAATTATAAACATTAAGAATTTTGAGTTCAGGAATTTTTACCTTACAGTTACCATTTATGACCCTAAAGAGAGAAGACATTTTGAAAGTCGATTGGGAAATTATATAACTGGATATTCTTGTAGTTGAAGCACATTTTCCTATTAGGGTCTTAACTTTATCTCTAGTTAGATTTAATTAACTTCATTGACCTAAACTATTTGATTCAATGTTCGCCAGGACTTAAAATTTGCCTTTTTAATAGTGTTAAATAGGATGAGAAGCCTGGCATATTGTAACTTGAATATTTTAAGTTCAGTCAGAAAGACTGCTGCATTCCTATCAGTTGAAGAGATAAGGCAAACTAATTTGATTCCTATAAATGAAAGTTTCTCTTATAAAATAAAATGCCCATTTTAATTTTAAATAATTCTTAATCCATGTTCTTAGCTTATATTTGGAAAGAATAACATGATACATGTTGTTTAAATGAAATCCTGCTGATCCTCATCCAGATGTGTTTGATTTTTCTTATAATAGCAATGGCTTGCACCAAGCTGTTCACTTCTTTCCTCTCGATATTTGGGATTGTGAACACTTCAGTCTCAAAATACATAATGATTACTAACAAATTAGGATATGATTAGTGCTTTAAAAAGTTATATTGATGATATTTGTTTTCTTGGTTTGGAGGCTTTAAAAAGTAAATAAAATTTAATATGTTTTCCATCCAATTACAGGAGTCAGAAATACCATCAGAGGAGGGGTACTGTGACTTTAATAGTAGGCCAAATGAGAACTCTTATTGCTATCAACTTCTTCGACAACTGAATGAACAGAGAAAGAAAGGTATTCTTTGTGATGTCAGCATTGTTGTGAGCGGAAAAATCTTTAAAGCTCATAAGAACATCCTGGTTGCAGGCAGCCGTTTCTTTAAGACTTTATACTGCTTTTCAAACAAAGAAAGCCCTAACCAAAACAATACTACCCATTTAGATATTGCTGCAGTTCAAGGTTTTTCAGTCATCTTGGACTTCTTGTATTCTGGTAACCTGGTGCTCACAAGCCAAAATGCCATTGAAGTGATGACAGTGGCCAGCTATCTTCAAATGAGTGAAGTTGTTCAAACTTGCCGAAATTTCATTAAAGATGCCTTAAATATAAGCATTAAATCAGAAGCTCCAGAGTCTGTAGTTGTGGACTATAATAATAGAAAACCAGTTAATAGAGATGGTCTGCCTTCATCACGGGATCAAAAAATTGCCAGTTTTTGGGCAACAAGGAATCTTACCAATTTGGCAAGTAATGTAAAAATTGAAAATGATGGTTGTAATGTCGACGAGGGCCAAATAGAAAACTACCAAATGAATGACAGTAGTTGGGTCCAGGATGGTTCACCTGAATTGGCTGAAAATGAATCTCAAGGTCAAACAAAAGTGTTTATTTGGAATAATATGGGATCCCAGGGAATTCAAGAGACTGGCAAAGCAAGGAGGAAAAACCAAACTACAAAGAGATTTATTTATAATATACCACCTAATAATGAAACAAATTTAGAAGATTGCTCAGTGATGCAGCCACCTGTTGCCTATCCAGAAGAAGATTTGTCGTTCATCAAGGAAGAACCAGGTAAATATTGTATATATAAAGGTATCTCATCAGTTTTCATTCTAATTCTAGTTCGATATAATCTTGAAGTATATTTTTTAAGTATTTTTTTCATTATGTAAGTAATACACATAAGTAATACTAAATGTGAATGTTAGAAGAGGAAGAATCACTCAAACAAGCACATAATTTTGGTATACCTTAGTTTTTTCTCTAGGCATGTATATGTGGGTTTCTCAAAGGTTGTGTTAATAATCAGGCATTTTCCTTTATTGTTATATGGCATATGGACTCTGTGTATAGTTCTTTGACTTTTCTGATCTTTGGCCTCGGTGCCCACTTTTTTTGCACCCAGTGGTGGGAAAAATAAAATCTTTAGTTGTAATATATATTCAGTTGGTCATTTTAGAACCTTTTTGAGACCTAGTTAACATTCTTTTTTTTTTTTTTTTTGTGAAGAAGATCAGCCCTGAGCTAACATCCATGCTAATCCTCCTCTTTTTGCTGAGGAAGACCGGCTCTGAGCTAACATCTATTGCCAGTCCTCCTCGTTCCCCCTCCCCCCCAAGCCCCAGCAGATAGTTGTATGTCATCGTTGCACATCCTTCTAGTTGGTGTATGTGGGACGCGGCCTCAGCATGGCCAGAGAAGCGGCGCGTCAGTGCACAGCCGGGATCCGAACCCGGGTAGCCAGTAGCGGAGCGTGAGCACTTAACCACGGGGCCGGCCCTAGTTAACATTCTTTACTCTAATTTTTTTTTTGTAATTAAACATTTAAGTGCTTTATATAATTTTGCAAATGATAATAGGATTATTCTTGTTTGTTTAGAGCTACTTACTGTTCTATTCTCACCATAAATCTTCCAGAAGCTGGAATATTTTAAGTTTGTCCTGCTGTCGCCTTATTTTCATTCTCATTTGCATTACTTGAGAGGCCTCTGAGACCTTACTTGTATACATTCCTTTGCGGATATATTGACAAGATTCTTAGCATATCACATTTATAGTGTGGGTTTTTTAAAAAATGGGGTAGGGGACCATTGTTGAAGAGTGTAAATAGAAAGATTTGAAACCTTTCTTTACCTTTAATTGCGTGTGCCTAAATTAATTTTATTTGAAGAAGCAGCCCAGTGGGTTTGAGGTTTTCCTATACAGACCCCAGACTGTCCACCACTGTCATTCATGATTTAATGTTTGTTTTGCCTCAAAGTTCTGTAACTGTTCAGTGTCTGATTTACATGATGTTGATCATCTGGGGATGGAGTACTTTCTGTTAAAAAGAATCATTGTTTTTAGTTCCCAAAGGGCAAAATGCCATAGTAATCCTGTGAAATGGTTCCTCTGGCTTTTTTAGGTTTGGGTTTAGTGTTCGTTGATAGAAATTTTACATACATTAAATCAGCATGCATGCATAATGAGTACTATTTACTGATCTTTTCCCTCACACTTATCAAGTCTTTAGCAATAAAACCTCAGAGGCAATTTCTTTAAAGTATTAAGGGTAGATAGACTTTCTTAACAGCACTTTATTTTGGCTTAATTTTTAATATAAAAGACCTTGAAGCAATTGTCAAAAATTTGAGCTATGTTATCTTTCTGCTACATAGATTAATCATTTAGTTAGTATGGTGGGAACCCTAAAAAACATTTAGTGTTTTTTTAAGTACATATACAACACACAATTTAAGGAATAAGCAGATTTTGGAGGGTAGTAGTTGATTGGCAAAACTAATCAGAGCTACCCCATTCTTAAAATTAATGCCCCATATAATTGGAGTAATTCAAAGAAAAGAAAAACACTAATATTGAACCCCAGTTTGCACTTTCAAAAATAATTTTACTTGCGATTACCCTAGCAAGCACCCCTAGCTGAGGTTGTATCAGTGGACTAGGTCTATCATAAATTAATTTTTGGTAGTCTAATATGCTTTCAGTTTCTCTCTTATATCTTATAATTTTAATATGTCATTGGTATCACTTTGGTAACTGATGAACCTTGCTTAACTCACAAGCTTGGTTGTATCAGTAAGGTACTACATTCCAGCTGTTAAAATTTTTACAACTTTTTAGTGCCTCTAAATCCAACTTCATTCAGTGGCAGAAAATGAGTCTTATATAAGAGTATTAGGGTTAGGACTTAATATGATATAGAGCCAGGGGTTGGCAAATTTTTACTGTAAAGGGCCAAACAGTAAATATTTTTGGCTTTGCTGGTCATAAGGTCAGTTATTTATCTGCCATTGTAGCATGAAGTCAGTCATAGGCAATATGTAAACAAATGGACATGAATGTTTCCAGTACTTTATTGCCAACCCTTGGAATAGAGCAGTGGGTCTTAATCGTGGCTGCTCCTGGCATCACTTGGGAACTTTACAGACCATGATGATTTGGTCTCTCCACTAGGGATTGCAATTTAATTGGTCTGGGATGTGGCCTGATTATTGGAATTTTTCTAAGCTCTACAGGTGATTATACTGTGAGTCAAGGTTGAGATCCACTAATAAGAGGAAAGAGTCCACACTGAGTCAGGATTTGAAAATGAGCTCTGCCGCTTACCCTCTATGTGACCATGATCAAATTAAGTTAAACTCTTACCCTCAGATTCCTCATCTTTAAAATATAGTACTTATTTTATAAGATTATTATGAAAATTAAATGATGAACATAAAAGCACAACTATCTTGGTCATCTTAGTCCCCCCCTTGAAGTTGGGAAACTATTGAGGTTATTTAAAGTCAGTTTTCCAGTGCAGTGTACTTTCTACCAAATTCTAGATAGATGGTCTCAGAGCCTCAGCTTGACATTTTGTTGAAATATTTAAAAAAATACTTTTGAAACAGCCTATTCCAGTGTAGGTTGACTGAGTATTAGGAAGTTATTTTATATTGAGCCAAAATTTGCTTCTCTTTAACTTCCTAATGCTGCCATTTTGAGTAGTAAAATCTGCGCCTAACCTCTAATCTCTCTAATCTACCTGATAACCCTTCAGATAGTAGACATTTAAAAAATTCCCCTAAAGTCCCCTCCTTCTAGGCTGAGTGCTGTACCTCCTACCTTGTGAATTCCAAACCCTTTTACTGTCTTTCTTATAGTCTTACATAGCTTGTTTCACCCTCAGATTTTGTGCACAGAATTGACTACAATTCTGCAGGCAAGTTCTGACCAATGTATAACACAGTGGGTCTGTGCTTACTAAGGTTAAGGCCTTTCTCAAGGTCATTCAGCCAGTAAAAATAGAGGCAGGTTTCATGTTGAGGACTGTCTCACATTAAAACCTTGCCATTAATAAACTAGTAGACCCAGGTTTTAAAAAAATGAGTCCCTTTTAAAACTTCAAACATTTTTATGAACCCCACATCACTGGTTATACTTTAATTTCCATTTATCGAGAAAACAGTGAAAAATTTCAGTAAAATAAATGCCTTTAAATGAATTTAAAGTTCTATACCTAAACTTCTGAAAAGTCATAGTGAATTATTCATTTAGTCTACAAGCAGTGCTTGGCATCGTATTTGGATTTGTGGATCCCTTGTAGGAACTGTGACTTCCCCAGATTTTTAAGCCTGCAGTTTGTAAACCACAGCTCTGAATGATGTTGTCTTCTTGCCACATGATGTTGAAGCTGGTGTTTGGATGCCTCATAAAGAAAGGTTTTAAGATATTGAGATAAGAAAGTATACCCACAGATATCAGGGATTTTATTCAGATGGTAGTTTTTCAGTCTTAAAGAGGCTAGCATATCTGTTATTTGACGCACCACTGGGATTCGCTTCAAATCATTTTTGATAATCATGAGGATACTTGAAAGTAGAACTCAGGAAAGGTGAGAAACTTCTTTTTTACTGTTTTATTGGGTTTATGGGATAATTGTCAGGAAAAACTAAATTCTGGGTAATAAAATAGGAAAAAAAGTGTCATTAATGAATTGCTGTGAATTTCAAATCATTGTCTTGGTGATTCACAACCGGAAAATAAATTTCAGCCAAATAAGGTAAATAAAAGTCTAAGATTAGAAATGAAATTTTAGAAGTAAAAATAATGCCTGAAATGTTTTAGAAAGTGTATTCACGTATGTTGTTGCTTTTAATCAGAACGAGTCAGATATTAATCCTGTTTTTGATCTTTTGATGCTCTGGACCCGTATGGAATATGGTTTTCTGAGTCTAGATTTTTATAATATTTATACCAGTCACACTAGCAGGTTGCACCCTTTGTAAATAACTGTACTTTGCATGTATATACATACATTTTATTTACATGCATACATAGCTCATTTTGAAACAAAGATTTTGAAATGGCTGATAAACAGACTAGCAAAATACAAATAAAATTTAGCAATAAAGAAGTTTTGTGCACTTGTTAAGGGTGTTAATATGGTGGCTCTAATTAAGCTTTTAATTGGCTCTAAGATACTAAGCAGCCTCTCAAAAGAAGGAAACACGCCAGGTCTGCAGGATGATAGACTTTTCTGGTACTGAATTCTGAAAGGAATTTATCCAGTGGGGTTTTGTTTAGTTGACACCATGTAGTATAATGGACAGTTTCCTCAAAAGCATTTTCTAGTAAATGCAGCAGTAGATTATATCATTAATTTTTATATTTATTTATTTGTTTGTTTTTTGTGAGGAATATTAGCCCTGAGCTAACACCTGTTGCCAGTCCTTTTTTTGCTGAGGAAGATTGGCCCTGGACTAACTTCCATGCCCATCTTTCTCTACTTTATATGGGTTATATGGGATGCCACCACAGCATGGCTTGACATGTGGTGCGTTGGTTCGCGCTGGGATCTGAACCTGCAAACCGCAGGCCGAAGCAGAGTGCGGGAACTTAACTGCTATGCCACCAGGCCGGCCCCTGATTTTTGTATTTAATAAAAGCTAATATAATTTTGTACAGATGATTGAAATTTTTCTTAATGCCATAAAAGTATTCAGATGCAAGGTGGTTTTAGTTGATTGAAGGATATAGAGTTTTTTGGTGTGTGTGTGTGAAGAAGATCGGCCCTGAGCTAACATCTGCCAATCCTCCTCTTTTTGCTGAGGAAGACTGGCCCTGGGCTAACATCTGTGCCCATCTTCCTCCACTTTATGTGGGACGCTGCCATAGCATGGCTTGACAAGCGGTGTGTCGGTTCGCACCCGGATCCGAACCGGCGAACCCCGGACCGCTGCAGCGGAGCGCGCGCTCTTAACAGCCCATGCCACCCGGCCGGCCCGTTTTTTTTGTTTTGTTTTGTTTTGTTTTGAGAAAGATCAGCCCTGAGATAACATCCAATGCCAATCCTCAATCCTTCTCTTTTTGCCGAGGAAGATTGGCCCTGGGCTAACATCCGTGCCCATCTTCCTCCACTTTATATGGGACGCTGCACAGCATGGCCTGACAATCGCTGCGCGCCCGGGATCCGAACCCGGGCCGCCAGCAGTGGAGCCCATGCACTTAACTGTAGCGCCACCAGGCTGGCCCCAGTTTAGAGTTGTTTTAAGTAAAAATTCTTTTCTCTGATCTACACTTCTGGTGGAAAAACAGCTTTACAACATTTGTAAATTTTTATTAATCTTTACTTTAAGTAGAGTTAAAAATCAGGTTTAAGCTTTTCATTTTCAATTTGTATAATTGCCATCTGGTTAAAGAGCATATAATTTGAGTATTTAGAAAACAAGTCTGAGAAAAGAATGCTCAAACTAAATATCCTTTAAGATATCCTTATGAGTATATTTGAAGTAATGAATTATTACTTCTAATTGCAGTAAACTCTTTAATTAGAGTTATCTACTAAACAGTACTTCTGCCTTCTGTGTTTTGGGTGATAATTAATATTTGGCGTTACTTTCAGATGTTTCAGAAACTTGAAATGCTTCCTACATGATCAAATTTTTTAAATTATTACATTTTTACAATTTTGAAAATTGGCCAGATTGATTTGAGACTTCCTAATATTTTGACCATGCCATATAAATTTACTGTATGAACTATTTAAAATATGTTTTAAAACCATGAAATTTGGGCTTTGGACTCAGTTCTGACACTTAACTAGCCTTGAGTGTATCCCGTATGATGTCTCTAATGGGAAAGAAGGAGGGAAAAATTTCATAATTCTGCATATTGAAAGCTGTAGAAACTACCCAAACCTTTTTCTTAATCATTTTGGCAACAAACCTGATACCCAGTTGGCAACAAAACCAGCTATTTGTATTTTTTACTTAATTCCTTATATATGAATATCCATATGTTTTGTTGCAGAAATACTGTTTTAGTTACAGCATGCTACCCTACACCCCACTGGGGGTGTTGCAGTTATTACTTTTCTAAAATCTGAAAATGTCTGCATTCTACATCTTACCCCAAGCGTTTCAGGAAACAGATTTATGGACCCGGATTAGTTTTCTTTCTCATGAGGGATTCCAGATGTTCTGCTCTACCTTTCAGGCGTTCTTTTGGTTGAGTATGCTATGAAGGATGAGCTACAAGTGATAATGTTAAGTCATTTTTCTTAGAAACTGTTATAGTCGGGTATTAAATGGTTTGAAGACCTGATGCTCATTTTAGAAAATAATTGTCCACCAGTAGTTAAAGGCTGTAAAATATACCAATACATAAGATTCTTCAATATTTAATCTTAAAAGGATGATAAGTAGGCAGCTACAGTCATGGGTTGCTGAACAACGGGGATACATTCTGAGAAAAGTGTCATTCAGCGATTTTGTCAAACGAACATCATACAGTATACTTACACAAACCTAGATGGTATAGCCTACTAAACACCTAGGCTATCTGGTACTAATCTTATGGGACCCCTGGCGTATATGCAGTCTGTCATGGACCAAAATGCTGTTATATGGCACATGATTGAATATGGTAGTAGGAATATTCTGCCATCTTTTTTTCGCTTCCTCTTTATTTTTCCTCTTCCTAGTGTTCCTTTCCTTCCCTGTCTGCCATATTTGACCCAAGAGATGGCTGTACTAATGATTATTACCTATAATTTAGGAACCCTAAGGAAATAGAATTTGTGGGCCGGCCCCATGGCTTAGCGGTTAAGTGCGCACGCTCCGCTGCTGGCGGCCCGGGTTCGGATCCCGGGCGCGCACCGACGCACCGCTTCTCTGGCCATGCTGAGGCCATGGCCCACATACAGCAACTAGAAGGATATGCAGCTATGACATACAACTGTCTACTGGGGCTTTGGGGGAGAAAAAAAAAAAAAGGAGGAGGATTGGCAATAGATGTTAGCTCAGAGCTGGTCTTCCTCAGCAAAAAAAGAGGAAGATTAGCATGGATGTTAGCTCAGGGCTGGTCCTCCTCACAAAAAACAAAGAAATAGAATTTGTGTGGCCAGACTAAAGCTGGGTACTGAAGAAGCCTTGTGTGGATCAGTTATAAAAGCATTTTTGTGACTTCTGCCTGCTGAGGGTATTAAGTTGTCTAAATCCTATAAGTGTCAATCTGAGCATTTTTATAAAACTGAATTTTTGATTTTTCTTCCTTTTTTTTTTTTTTTTTTTTGGTGAGGAAAGATCAGCCCTGAGCTAACATCTGCCAACCCTCCTCTTTTTGCTGAGGAAGACTGGCCCTGGGCTAACATCCGTACCCATCTTCCTCCACTTTATATGGGGCACTGCCACAGTATGGCCTGACAAGCGGTGCGTCGGTGCGCGCCCGGGATCCGAACCTGGGCTGCCAGCAGCGGAGCGCGAGCACTTAACCACTAAGCCACTGGGCCAGCCCCTGAATTTTTGATTTCTGACACAGCCTTAATATACTGGGGTGACCTGATAGTGTAAAATTTTCATTCAAAGCTTACTCTCCAGAAAAATATGTTATAACCAAATATTATTTTTCTGGGACTCCAAAGTAGCTTTCCACATCATAATATAAGAAGAAATTTGGTAATAAAATTTTTATTTAAATCCAAGAAACTAATAAGCATGCCATATGGTGTTGATGTCAAGATTGAGAAGAGTCCCTTACCTGGACCTTGTTCGCAATAGGATGGCTGTCGGGTAGAAACATACCCAGTGCAATGTGATAAATCTTAAAATAAGAAGTATGGCAGGGGGTGCAGTGGGAGGTTCCTGACTGCTCAGAAGAGTTGGAGGAAGCTTCATAGAGAAGGCAGCAACAGAGTTGGATCTCATATGGTGTAGCGGTTTGCCCAGAGAGGGAAAATGGCATTCACTGACTACAGGGTGGCAAGAAATTGGATAAGTGGTAAAAGAATAGAAAGAGGAGGGTAGTAGGGAGATGAGATTGGGTCAATAGGTTAGCACCAGATTGTGATTCTCTTTGTTTTACATGGTAATAAATTGTGAGTTTTATTTTACAGGCTCGGAGGCAATGAGGGGTTTGAACTAGAGATTCAATTTGTTTATATTTGTCTTTAACACAAAAACGTTTGGATGGTGTTGTTTATGGATTGGAGTGGGGAGTAACCTGGAGACTTGTTACGGCCTAGTAATGGCAGAAATAACAGCCTTGTTTGAGTAGTGCAAAGAACAACAGCGGAGCCTAGTCTAAGTAAGACGAGGCAGTCACTTGACTTGAGTTTGGGCGTGAATGGAAACTACTATTTGTTGAGTCTAGGCTGCTACAGGAACTGTTAAGTGTGCTTTGTATAATACATTTGCAACTGAATTTACTTTCCACTGAAAGGGGGAAAAAACCCGATCGAATGAATGAAGAGAAAACAGTCTGTACCTGTTTATGAAAAAACAAAAGACCTTAGTTCTGAAACTATTTGTCTTCAGAGAAGAGAAACTTGATGCTGGTATATTTTTTTTATGAAAGCAAAAGCTAATAGATCTTACTGTAGAGTCTCTTAAGAGTTTTTGTACAATGGCATTTTAGTTATTTCTAAAACCTTGATTTCTGATGTCCTCATATTTCATTCTTTTCATGAATATTTGTGTTTTAAGAAAATGTGGATTAGTCTGCACCTCCCTCATGTCTGATCAGGGAGACATTCTTCCCAACATAGGATGGTTAGCACTCCCAGGCAGGTGCTGGACTGCTCACTCACCAGATGGTTTGGAAGCCTTGCTGGCCCACTGTGGTCCAAGAGAATCCTGGAACCACAAGCACCAAAGTTAACCTCTCTGAACGACACCTTGAGTTACATTGCACTTTATAATTTACTCAGTATTTTCATATACTGATGTCACTTTTCATAGCAACCTTGTAAAGTGGGGAAATATTGCTACTCTTTTCCATGTGAAGAAAATAAAGTTATGATTTTTGGGGGGTAGAGACTGAGATTATACCATTCTTTTTAATTTTATTTATTTATTTATTTTTTTCCCCCAAAACCCCAGTAGATAGTTGTACGTCATAGCTGCACATCCTTCTAGTTGCTGTATGTGGGACGCGGCCTCAGCATGGCCGGAGAAGTGGTGCGTCGGTGCGCGCCCGGAATCTGAACCCGGGCTGCCAGCAGCAGAGCGCGCGCACTTAACCGCTAAGCCATGGCGCTGGCCCAATATACCATTCTTTTTAATCTCATTCTCTTTGCATTGCTTATTGATCAGGTGTTTTTAAACCCATGAGTAAAATATCATTTTTAAAAATGCAATACATGGTTAATCAGAATTATAAAAAAATGAATTCTAAGGAGGTTGCTTTAAAGATAGACAAGTGTATTACTATAAAGAACAGTGATAGCTGATGCCTAGGTACACTTAAGATTTTGGAGATGGTTTTATTAAATGAAGAGAAAGTTAATAAAGTGAATGCTGGTTTAACACACAGTATAGGTAAGGTTTAACTTTGTTCATTTAGTAAAAAAGTACATCAAGTATCATTAGGAAAGTTAGCTTAAGATGAGTGTACTTTACTTCTGCGCTCTTGTTTGCAGTACTGCAAATTGTACGGTTGTTTTGATTGCCTGCTGTGTGGCAGGCACACAGGTTTTGTGCTCATAATATATTATCAGGAGGCAGTGTAATACAGTTTGTAAATAGTGCAGCACTCTGCCACTAGCTTAGCTTAGTTTCCTCATCAAGTTGAGGATAAGAATTGTCTTACTTTTATTACATCAATAGATAGTGAAATTTAAATGAGATAGCGTGTACAAAAGGACTTACTGCTTGATGCGTAAAATCTGTGTTTTGTTAGCGTGTTCTTTTGGGGAGAGGTCTGCTTTTACCTGTTCCCTGGGGAAAGACCTTTGTAAAAATGAAAGAAATTGTATGTGGCTGATCATTTAGCCCTGATCATTTCAGTGGTATTACATAGCACACATATACCTGCTACCATTCAGAAAGGTAGCTGTTATCTTGTGAGATTAATGTTTTAATAGCTCTTCGAAAAGGTCTTTTGTTGTTTGCAGAGAGATCTTAGCCTTTTTTGCTAACTTTAAATGAAGTGAAAAGTTGCCATAAGAAGGTCATGAGTGTCACAAAAGCAAGTATATTAGAGTTTATTTTTTAATCCTATAGTTCTAGAGAAAAAGATGATTAAGAATTAACTGCTTTTGCTTCCTAGTGAAGCAAAATTCATTCCTGTATCAAGTTAATGGTTGGTTGCCTGGCTCTACCCACTCACATCAACATAACTGATAAAAAATGAGTTGCTAGGTGGTTTGGCGGGTTTCACATAAGGTGCAGCAGTGATGTAATTATATGTGTTGATTCCTGAGTTAAGCATGCTGTTATGTATTGTCATCCTGGAAGAGCTCGCCTATTTTGAGATTTGTTTTTGATATCAAGAGCCAAGTAGTTGGTACTGTTCAGAGATTTAATATCTGTTGCATGGGTGTGATTTTGGTTTAGAGAGGAAATATTGTTCCCAGGAAGAATACATTTGCCATCTAGTACGCTTTTATGTTGAGATGCTCTGTACTTGGTGTCTATGTAGGATTAAACATCACAAATGAATTCTAATACTTTAGAGGTAGAGTAGGAGACAGGAAATGTCTATGTTAAGAACTAGCTGAGGAACACCCTGTATTTACAAACTTTCTTGGCAGAATTTTAAGAAATATCTTTTGAACAGACTCTACACTTTAGAATAATGACTTTTTAAAAAAGATATTGGGAAACCTAGTAAAATTTTTGGATAATGATTTAAATGTTATTTTTTGATTATTGAAATACATTTAACTTTTCATAGGAAAACAAAGCCACTAAATTTCAGTTAACTGTTTTCAGTTTATGGATATGTTTTAGTGTTATCGTACACCAGAAAACTGAGAAATTAGTCTTCAAATACCATTAATTAAAACTAGACTAGTAATACAGGTTGCAAAGGGCAGAATATTCAAGCCAACATCTGACAACATTTGTTGAAGAGCCTTTTATTTGTCATGCATTGTGATAAATACTGGGAAAATAAAACCTAAACAGTATCCCTGCTCTCAAGGAACAGGTGAAGGAGTCTATTTACTGTTCCTGCTTTCCCCTTCAACTCCTTGTTCATTGTCCAGACTTCCAGCCCATTTACTGCAGGCAGTGACCTCCCGTTCCACTCTTCTGCTTTACAGAGAGTGTAAAAGCCAGTAACTGGAATGTCCTCAAGTGCCCGTCTTCACACTTCCCTCTCTCTATACTGGTTGTCTTTGCTGTCGCTCTGAAGTGCTCAAATGTATGCTTCTGGATACCAGATTGCCTAGGAATCTTACAAAATTGATAATTCCTTCTCTTTGCAGTTTCTTCAATATCTTTTAACTTCTCGTTTTCTTAGTGACTTCTTCCTTTCAGTATTTAAATATGTTTCTTACTTTCACCTTAAAACTCTTTTTACTCTTATTTCTCACTCTTTTACAGCCAGATTTCTCAAATTGTCTGTTTTGTATCTGGTAATTCATCATCTTCAATTCACAACATAAGCTACTCCTACTCTTTCACTTGCCCCGCTGATCTGCCAGTGTCAGTCTCCCTGAGATCACCAGTTGACCACCTGGGTGCTCAATATTTACTGAATGAAATGAGAGGAATGCACATTTCAGTCCTCATCTTGAATTTCTGGCAGCATTGTCACAGTGGATTACTTCTTGAAATACTCTTTTGCTGAAGTCTTTTTATATCCTTTTCTAACTTATGCTAGGATTCCTCAATGTATTTGTCATAGGCTTTTCCTCACGGTCTTATCGGCTCATTCCATTGCTTTATTTACCATGTATATTCTGGCAACTCAAACATTTTTATTACTACCTCAAGCACAGATCTATAGCCTTTGGTACTGAATTTCTCCACTTGGAAGCTTAAACGAAAAAAAATAATTAAAATTTTGAATGTTTGCCATATGCCAGGCAAAGAGCTAAGCACTTTTCATTTATTATCTCATTTGATCCTTTAAGTTTAAGGGTCAAATGATGCTGCTGGTCTAGGGACTACACTTTGAGAACCTCTATGTTAGAGAGGCAAAATAACCTGCTTCACAGCTGTCACACAGCTGGGAAGTGGCAGAGCTGAGATTTTATCCCAGGCGGTATCTAGAACTTATGCTTTTAACACCATCCCTACCTCAAACATATCATACTACCTCTTTCTTAGGCATGTCAGACTCAATAAGTTCATAAACTAAACTTCCTAAACCTCCTATTCCCCCCAAAACTGGTCCTCTTCCAGGGTGCCCTAGCTGCCATTAGAATAGGCTAGAAACGTCCCTCGGTACTATCCCCCCCCCCCAATATTCAATCTGTCGCCAAGCCCTATCAGTTCTTTTCCCACACTTCCCAAGTTCATCCACTTTCCTCCACTTGCCACTGCCATCAAGCAAGTCAAGGACACCATCTGCTCTCACCTGAAGCTTCCTGACTGGTCTCCCTATATCACCTCTTGCCCTCCATTAATTCAATTATACAATACGAAGAATAGTTTTTAAAAGCAGATGAAATTAAGTCCCTGTTGAAAATCCTTTTACTGCTTTTAGAATAAAGCCCAAATCCTTACCATGGCCTATGGGGCTCTATATGACCTGAGGATCATTTTATACTGTTCTCTCTCTCAGTTGTTAAGCAATTATGTAATCCTACTGGCCTCTTAGTATATAAGTGCCAGATCTGTTCAGTGATTTTGTGTTTTAAACTATACACTAGAAGCATTGCTGGATAGTATTCCATTGTATGACTATACTGCAATTTATTTGCTGCACCATAAATTTTTTTGTCTTTTGTGAGGGAGATCAGCCCTGAGCTAACACCTGATGCTGATCCTCCTCTTTTTTTTGTGCCAAGGAAGATTGGCCCTGAGCTAATAACATCTGTGCCCATCTTCCTGCACTTTATATGTGACGCCGCCACAGCATGGCGTGACAAGCGGTGCTTTGGTGCGTGCCCAGGATCTGAACCCGCAAACCCCGGGCCGCCACAGCGGAGTGCATGCACGTAACTGCTTGTGCCACTGGGCCGACCCCATAAATTTTTTTTTAAGTAAGTATCTGCTTATGTAAAGATGAGGAGTATTTTTTTGTTTTTGTTTTTTTACCTCGAGTGTTGGGAAGCTAGAGCAGCAGTACAGGATGGTGATACCAAAGATGAGTCTCGAATGGGAGGTGGAGGAGAGAGAGTCCATAAAAAAGTGGCATTTTAAAAATATCTTGAGAGACTTTTAATTAATTTGAGAGAGAAGATAGGGAGATGATAGTACCAGTGGGGTGATGCTAGATTTGTAAGCAGAAACCTGAATATGACTTGTGTTCTAAACTAAGGTATTTGAAGATTATACTGAAAACTGTGTGAATCATTGAAGATTTTAAGTAAAGGAGCAACTTAAAATATATGTTTTATGAAGATCTCAAATACAGCAAACGCTGTATTTTGGAAGCAAGGAGAGCAAGAAACGGTTTCAGTGGTTCACGTAGCTAATCCAGGAGAGTAGTGATGAGTGCTTGAGTTAAGGCAGTGGTAGAGAAATGGAAGGGGTGGAACAGATGCAAAGGAAATTAGCAGATTAGAACCAAAAGTATTCATCTCATTAGTATGCCTTTTTTATGCTGCCTCTCCACATCCTTTCCATATTTCAAGATTTACCCTTGGGAATTACCTCTTCTCTGAAGTCTTCCTTTACTGTTCTAGCTTTAATTGGTCTTTTTCACTTCTGAACCAATACAGGAACAGTAATGTTTTATGTATCCTTTTTCAGCCATCTTTTGGGTGCTAGACACCATAATTGTAACACTTGGCTTGTATTACCCAATTGTCTGTATCAAATATATGATATAGGTGGATACATATGAGGAAACTGAGGCACATGCTCACAAGTCAGTAACAGGTGGAGCTAGGGCACTAAATCACCCTGGCTCTAAAGTTCATTCCTATGTAGTGCACTGTACTTACCGCTGAGTGTGCATGTGTTCTTGTGGTTGAAAACCATGTTTGATGCTTCTGTGCCTTGTAGCATTAAATACACAGTAGATATTCAATTCTTGGAGATACCCTCTCTACTTAGTCTGCATAAGAAACAATTCCGAGAAAGGAATGGTGTTTTGGGTGATGGCTATGGTGTGGTTGTAAATAACAGATTATTCTGTATCTCCTTTTCAGATCTGGATGGTGCTCTACTCTCAGGGCCAGATTGTGATAGGAATGTGAATGCAAGTTTATTGGCTGAAGCCAGCTCCGGTCAAGATGGAAGTGATGCTGGTAGGTACAGTAGAATTTTAACAAGAGTACATTCAAGAGAATTTGAAGATTGGGCAATATTTGTATACATGTTTATTAAGGACCTACTGCAGTTTCTTTCCCTTAACGAAAAGTATTATATGTAAATACTTTCAATCTGTGGTAGACAGATTATGTTTATGATACACCTGGGAAGCCTGGTAAGTACAAATGGATAGGTGTTTCTGGTTTGTTTGGGGAGTCATTTGTTTCGAGTTACTAAAACTCTTAAATATCAAAAGTAATTAAACTACTAGAGCTTGTGGCTTCCTGCTAGTATATAGATGGAACGAGAAGGGTAATTAGGAGAATGGTTGGCTAATGTATTTTAATTAGCTTTGATGTAAAATAACAATATGGTTGTTGATGGCTATAGAAAATGTTAATTCTAAATAGTAATATTTGTATCAACTGTACTTTGATCAAAGTGTCCTGCACATAAAGGCAAAGAATCTATGAATATTCCAAAGAATAACATGAGTATGTGATGAGTGAATTAGAAAGGTGAAAGCTCTCTTTACAGAAGAATGCCAAGCTAATAAATATAGAATGATGAATTGGAAAAAGACCTATTTTGCAACCCCACAGGAGATAATTCAAGATCATCAGTGGATGTTAAGCCACTGTTGATGCACTTATCCCAAGATAACTGGACGAAAGCTTATTGTAATAGCGCATTCACATGGTCTCAGTATCATACAACAGGTCACTTCCAATTACAAGGGGGAAAAGATACCTTTACAATGAAGAGATCTGATGAACGTTACCATAACCAAGTGAATAAACTTAATACTAGTAATAAAAGAAACTGAAGTCACGTGCCTCCTGACATGATGCACTAGCTGGCACACGTCACCTATGTAGTTTTCTTGCCAAAATGTTTCTCCCAAATCTAATCGTAAGGGAAAAAAACAGACAAATCCAGCTAGCCCAGATTCTAAAATGTTAATGCCGTGAAAGGCAAGCATAGGAACCACTAGATGCAAGGAGACCAACTAAATGCATTATGTCAATTAAAACTTGATGGGTGGGGGACAGCTAGGGGTACTCTTTACAGAAAACTGCCAGGGGCTTCTGAATACAGTATGCGCTGACCAAAATTAAGCCATAATTCTCAAGGAACTGCCTTAAGGTGAATTCTCCTAACCGTCGAAAAGAATTTACAAAAATAGGTTTTGAAATCAGCAGTTTACAGATCAGCTCAGTTGAATTTTGAAGACTTTTTGCTTGCACAGAAAATCACTAATAGTGGGAGATTAAAATATTTTATCACATTTGCTTTCTTGGTTTAGAAATCTGGTTCAAGAATGGGTTTGTTGGGCTATGTGAATTCATATGTAAAATTTTAAATTTGTGCATATAAATGTTTTCAGTGGAGAATCATCCATATAATTTATCTCATTCTCAAAAAAGTAAACCCTTGATTTAGAGTCATTCTCTTTAGGGGACATTTTGATCCATTATTATTTTTGCATAAGCCTTTATCTTATGATTGTGACTTCGAAAACATTGCTTTCTTCTTAGTTTGCCATTATGGAATAATGTACCTAGGAGGGTATTACTGAACAGTAAGCACAATTTTGAAGTAGATCTTAATGATCCTTCAGTGTATTGAATTAGAAAGGCAATACCTTTGTTCAAATTGCTCTTATACTTCCTACAAGTAATCATAAGAATTTGGAGAGATGAAAGAAGTTTGGGATGAGGCTTTCTTAATTTGGGTTAGCATTTGTGTTCCAGATATGGTGTTTCTGGCTTGTTGATGAAAGACGAAAATTTTGGGATGAGGCTTTCTAAATTTGAATTATCATTTGTATTCCAGATATGATGTTTCTTGCTTGTTAACATGGATGCTTTTTATTACATCTTTATTGTACATTATCTAGAGAGATGGAATTTCAAGCATTAAAAATCTTGAATCCAGAATCTCAGATTATCAATTCATACCTTGTTTTAGGGCTATTCTTCTATCTCTCTATTGTTATATGTAGTGAATAATATTTAGTTGAGGATATAAGCATATCTAACATGATTTCTAATGTTAGCTTTCCAAGTATTTTGAGTAAGTCAAAAATATTGTGTGCATGTTAGCATTTGCTAGGTACCTTTATTCAACAAGTGATTGAAGGGGCTATGTTTTGGACCTTGGAAGTACTAAGGTAAATAAGAGAGGCACAGACAGTCCTTGCTCTCAGAGCTTTGTTTTGCCCTGATTTGGACATGAACTGTGAGTCAGAAAGCTCAAACTTTATTTGGAAATGTGAAACTGAAAATTGATAGATTCACCTTCACAAGCTACCACCCCATCCCAATCTCCAGCCCACACGTAGATATGGTGCTTCACTTTAGGATTCTGAAAACTTTCCCCCAAACAGTAATACATTATAGTTAAATTATGTAATTGTGGATTCAGAGGATTTTCCTAACATTAAAAAAAGTGGGTGAAGGTATCCCACATACAAAACAATTTGCATTAATAGTAATGAAGTGCAATTTTTAAAATACCTTAGAGACCTTTTTACATTGTTGGGTATTGATATTTTCACCAAAGAGGAAATCTTAATTTCTTTTTATTTTTAAGAGAGGCAATGTATCTGGCAAATAGACAAAGGAAAATGAATTCTTAGAAAGCCCATTTTGGCAAGCATTCTTTTATAAAATCCATGGTGTCCATAGGAGGAAAATTAATAAGTTGCTGCATGAGTAAGCTATGCATATATTCTGGAAAGGAGTGTTCCAGGCAGAGGAAAGAGTAAGTACAAAGGCCTTGATGTGGGAGCCACCGTACCATGGAGGAAGAGCATCAAGGCCAGTATGGTTGGCATAGAGTCACCAAGGGGCCAGTGGGAAGCAAGGGCTAGATCAGATAAGGCTTTTTGTAGGCTATGGGAAGCCTTTGGCTTTTACTGTGAGTGAGACGGGTAGTCCTTGCAGGGTTTTGAGCAGAGTGGTGCCAGGCTCTGATTTCAAGTTTTAAAAGACTCTCTGATTACTTTGTTGAGAACAGACTCCAGGAAGGCAACAGTGTGAGCTGAGAGACAAACTGATGACTACTGAAAATAATGCAGAGGCAAGAGTTGATGGTCAGTTGGATCAGGGTGGCAATAGCTATGGAGGATTCCGGATATATTGACACTGCCAAAGGACTCCTGGATCCAAGGAAATACATACATATTCGAGATGAAATTAACTCCAGAGGAAGATAATTCCTATCCAGCTAGTCTGAAGATCCTCAGGCACAAATACCCTAAGGGACATGACTATTCTATTTTGATTCTACCTTATGGATTTTCATTTATTTTAGGATGGAGTTAGAAAGAGAGGTTTTGATGAACGCCCAAGAGAATGTTCAGTTACCTTGCTGCAATGTGTCTGAAACAACAAACGGGTCTAATAATAATACAAGAACTTAGTTTCCCTTAGGTATTTATATTCTTCATCCTTAGTCCATTTTTCTGAACTACTTAGTCTTAAGATTATGTGATTGTTTTGGGGACAATACGGAGACTGTCCTAATTCTACAGCTGGGCGTCAGGGTGGTAGTCTCAAGTGTTGGAATAGTTAGGGATAGCAACTATTAAGAGTGAGTTCTGTTTTGAAGGTGTTTGAAATACAGTGTTTAAAAGGGTGGTTGCATGTGGCCTCCACGAAACCATTAAATAGTATTCAGATTTATTTCACTGAATTTTTTTCCTCTGGTTGCATTGTATTTTAAACTTTAGTTTATTTTCTATTTAAGGTGCCTGCCAATCAGGATATTGTAATTTGGATTAAAAAGTATGAAGACATCTCATTTTTAGACTAAAATGTAAAGTTTTTATTTAACTGTTTTATATTAAGCTGTTCTGTCATTATGCTCATAAGATATAAATAAACATTTTCTGTTTTTTGATTCTAATAAGAGACAGATCTTTATTACCATCATTACATCAAAATCTCTTCTAAATTGTATTAGGTACTTCACATGATTTCAAGTATGGTCTGATGCCTGGCCCTTCAAGTGATTTCAAGTATGGATTGCTACCAGGTACTTCAAATGATTTCAAGTATGGATTGCTACCAGGTGCTTCAAATGATTTCAAGTATGGATTATTGCCCGAATCTTGGCCAAAACAAGAAACTTGGGAAAATGGCAAGTATTAGTCAACTAAGCGTCTACAAAATTCTTAAATAATTTTTAACAACTAAAAGCTTCCATATTCTGGGTTTTAAAAACATTAGTGGGCCGGCCCAGTGGCGCAAGCGGTTAAATGCGCATGCTCCGCTGCGGAGGCCTGGGGTTTGCCAGTTTGGATCCCCGGCGCGCACCAACGCACCGCTTGTTAAGCCATGCTGTGGCGGTGTGCCATATAAAGTGGAGGAAGATGGGCACGGATATTAGCCCAGGGCCAGTCTTCCTCAGCAAAAAAGAGGAGGATTGGCATTGGATGTTAGCTCAGGGCTGGTCCTCCTCACAAAGAAAAAAAAAATTAGATAGTAGTAGCCATATAACATCCCCTGTTCTCAGAGATAGACAAGCTTTTGATAGCAAGATTTTTTGTTTAATATATAATAAGTGCTTTTTTTTTTTAATTCTCAAAGGTGAATCATCTCTAATCATGAACAAGTTAAAATGCCCTCATTGTAGCTATGTAGCCAAATACAGACGAACACTAAAAAGGCATTTGCTCATTCATACGGGAGTCAGATCATTTAGCTGTGATATTTGTGGAAAACTGTTTACTCGCAGAGAACATGTAAAAAGACATTCCCTGGTAAGTAACTTTAAATATAAAGTGATCTTTGAGATAAATTATATTTATGTCAGTGAAGTTTAAGGTTTTTTAACACTGTTTCCTGCAAATTTAAGGAATATTGATTATTAAATTGCTTTAAACAAAGAATGTGATTTATGAACTGGTACTGAACTTCATATATTCACTCGTTGTTAAATGGGTGGTTTAAGCTAATTTGAGTGGTTCAAATGCATTATATTGTCTATTGCTATCCTTATATTGGATTTTTCCCCCCTTCAATTAGGTGCATAAAAAGGATAAAAAATACAAATGTATGGTGTGTAAGAAGATCTTCATGTTAGCAGCCAGTGTTGGAATAAGACATGGATCTCGACGCTATGGTGTTTGTGTAGACTGTGCAGATAAATCACAGCCAGGAGGGCAAGAAGGTGTAGATCAGGGACAGGACACAGATTTCCCTCGGGATGAAGAATACGAGGAGAACGAAGTGGGAGACGCTGATGAAGAGCTGGTTGATGATGGCGAAGATCAGAATGAGCCATCTCGATGGGATGAGTCAGGAGATATTTGCATGTCTCTAGATGATTGACTGACCCACTATACTCCTCAAGGATGCTGCATTTGGACATAATATGAATCAACAATTTGAATTGTTGAACTCGAAGGCTTGCAAAATATGGTACATGCTGGATGGTAGTTATGTTGCTGTGAAAACTGTAGGGTCAAAGCCTTATAGCAAAAAAAATTTTTTTTATATTTGCACAGGACTGTACAGCAAACAACCTTGTGGTTGGATTACATGGAGTCCCCACATCTTCAGTCAGTTATCAAAGTGAAAATGTTTTTTATTTATAGGATCTACAGTAACTATTTGGGTCCCATGAAAATACAGTACTTGTCCTTAAAGAGCTTCATTCATGTGCCACTTGAACATGAATGAGGAAGTCCATTTATGAGAGTACAGTGACAGCTGACCCAATTGCTCTGTCCATCAAACCACTCAGGCTAGTTTGTACTAGTAGAGTTTTGTTTCTATTTTTATTTTTATTAATTTTATTTTTTTTAATACAGATTTTCAGTGAGGGGCCTTTTCAACCCCATTGGTTCTACTTTTCTGTATTTTCCATTTTAATTTGCTTCATAACTTAAACCAAGTCTCTTCTAGTCTTGGGTATTATTTCTCGATTTTGTGCTGATGGACATGTTTGTAAGAACTGGAGAGGTAATTTATTGGAATGAACTGACTGACTCCTTCTGTTCCCCCTTTCCTTTCTGACATGAATTTTACTACTTCACAAATGAAGAATGATGTTGCAAAGTGACCGTGGCGAAGTTGACAAATACCACTAAAATGATTATGATTTAGAAGTAACTTTCTCCTGCTGCTCTAATCTGATAAATGGTTACTATATGACATTATCTGACATGGTATTCGGTTTGGGTATCTGTTACTTTGGCACTATTCTTGTTTGCCTCTTTTTATTTTTGCCAGTGTACTATACCTCAGTCCTATTTGAAAAGACAGAAATATAATCGAAAGAAAATTCATAGAAACAATAAGTAAAATGATTTGTTTTATAATTTATCCTCATGTCCAGTTTGGTTAGCTTGTTATGCAATATAAGTGAAATATCAGGTTTTTACTCCTGTGCCCTTTTTATCATTAAAATGAACACAAAAAGTGCATTCTCTTTTGTTTCATACTTACCGGGATATTGAGTGTTTTGAAATTATGATAGATAATTTTTTTTTCAATTATTTAAAGTCACTACACCTTGATATGTAGTCTTTCTAGTAGTCGCTATGATTCAACAATCTGCAAAAATCTTACAAATAAAATATTGAGAGGCTTTACAGTTTATTATTCTATTAACTAAATTCTTCAGGGTAAAAGGGGTGATATATTATGTTGAAATTGTCAGATTTATTTAGCCTGATGACAGATGAATTAGCTGATTGTTAAACTCACAGCAACATTTCACATAATCAATATTAACATGCACGACATTTATCAGGAACATAATTGTATATTATATAAGATTGAGGGATATCATATTTTCAGCTTTCTTTTAAATAGAAGTTGAGTATATTTTCCTATTTTATATCAGGTAACTAAATTATGCTGGTTGTGTGGGAAAAAATGCAAAGTACACTTTGACAGACATAATCCTTTTGGTGCTCCATCTGATCAAAGTTAAAAAGTTGATATGTTAAAGAGACAGCCTTCCTCATTGTCTCTGATTTCAGTAGAACAATGGTCTAATGTTAGATATTGGTGTTTTTCTGCTTGGCTGAATCAAAGTACAGTTACATGGTTAGATGCAAGTTTTGTCATCTAAACTTTATTGTAGTTTCTACATAACTGTAAAACTGACATGAATAGTTTTTTTGGTTTGATTTTTGTTTAAGACTGAAGAATACATCTTATTCTCAATGTTCTAGACAAATGAGTAAAATGTAATTCTGGTGGGGTCCAAAGTAGACGTTAGTGGGGCAAAGATACTATGAATGAAAAAGTATTTTAAACGTAAAATGTTCTGCTTTGTGAATATGTAAGTATAGTATAAAGATTTCTTTCATCCCATTTATCCCCCTCCTTTAAAAAAAAACCATAGTTTACAATTGGTAGATCTGTCTATATATAAATATATATTAAAGAGAAAAGATATATATCTGAAAATCACCTAAATCTGCTTTATTAGACTACAGTTCACTTATTGCATAGAAACTGGACTTGGCTTTACATTCTTAATGTACTTTTACTTTTTCTCAAGATATGAACTTACTCTCATTAAGCTGAATTTTCTTTTACTACTTAAATCATTTATGTATATCTGGTAAATTATGACCAAATTTTTGTTAGATTGCATACAGTAAATTGAAATACACACTTGGTACACTACGGGATTGTTGTGCTTTTGTTTTGGTTTTAGTTGGAAACAAGGTTTGATGTAGATGGCTTGTTACTGTTAATTTAAAATATTCTATAATTGTCCATTACCTTTTATGTTGTGTTGTGACAGATTTGGCTATATTTTTTAGTCAACTGAAATATGATACTTTAAAAGTTTGGTTTTAGAAAGGTAATCCAAAGGAAAAATGTTTATACTCTTGAATATATTAGCCTCAGCCTATATAAAAATTTTCTTCTTTAAAGTAAACATGTACCAGAAACAGAATTGACAGATTTTTCTACTTGCTGACTGCCTAACTTATTTTGTTTCATGGTCTTGAGGGACTGCCTTTTTCCTTCTAGATCTTTTTAAAAAATAGTTTTAGTACTAAGGTATACTACTGGACGTTTCTATTTTTTTAAGTATATTCTTTTTCTGACTTACAGTACAATTTCAGGAAGTTGATAGATACTAAGAACTTATGATTGGTCTCAGAGAGGTAACAATGGAATACTCATAATTTTGTCTGTGGAGCCCTGGCAGAATTATGTGTTACACATTTGCTGAATTTTTCTCTTGTAACTTATATTTTAAATGAAAAATATTTTAGAGCTTTTAATTTTAATAAAGGGGAAGAGTATAAACTGTTTCTTTCCTATTCACTCTGTAGTAACAGGATAGACCCTCTCTTATAAATCAAGATCATGTATTATTTCTTAGGATTCTCAGACAGTTACTTCCTAATGGTCCCTGCTTTGTCGTTGTTATTGGCCCTCATTTTTCATATTCACTTGATGTTTTGCTAAATATTAGTACCCTAGCAATTAAGAGCTAAAAAAAAAAAAACAGTATAGGAAGGGAAAACTGAACAGTAAAGAATAGCTTTGAAATTTTGGGGGAAAACACTCGCTGGTTTTGGTAGAGCCATCCTGATGGAGTGAGATGAATGAGTTAATTCATGTAAAGCGCTTAGAACGCTGGTACATAATAGGGGCATAATACACCTTAGTTGTTTAATATAGATGTGAACCAAGAGGAAAAGAAGAAATGAGAACGAGAAAAGAGGGAGAAAATAGGAAATGAAAGGATCACGGCTTGGAAATTTATATAAATATAGCGTAAAAGGCTTGAAGATGACTGGAGTAGTGTAATATTGGGGGAAATGTGATGTGATGAAATTTGAGAACTTCGATAAGCTTTATTTATATTGTTAGGATTTTGTCAACATAGAATGACGAGTTGATTTTCTGGATCATGATATCAAAAGCTATTGGGTTTCTCAGTGCCTACACGTGCCATTGCGCTTTACCTTATTTTAACCAATCCCGTTAGGTGGGTGCTCTTGTCTCCGTTTTCTGGAAGAGGAAAGGTTCCAAGAAATCTGCCTCATTTACCTTGCCTAACGGAGCACAGCTACGAGGTGGCAGAGCTGGGCTTTTCCAGGTCCGATTCTGAGGCCCCTGCTCTTTTTAGGGGGCTCTCTTGCTGCCTCATTAAACAACTTTTGTAAGGTTGCAGCTCTTTAAAGGAGTCCGTCTGTGGAGACATACTTCCCCTGTCAAACAGCTACGCTAGGAATTTGGGTGTCTGACCCTTCCTCCCCCAAACACCCGTTACTCGTGCCTCCTGATGCCACGGTGGTCTTGTCACTTGACTAAACGAGATAGTCCACCTCAGTGGAGCTCACGCTCTTAAGTGGCTGTGGCGTTTTCATTTTTGAAAGGACGGTTTTTAACTGCAGAACTAGATGTGAACCCCAGTTTTTGTGCCGTTCAGTCACCCAGATCCTTAAACTTAACTATGGTACATAATATACGTGCTTAGAACTAACAGATATTTTTTCTTAGTCACTTTAGGATTGAAAGTGAAAAGTTTTTTTCCTCCTGTATCCCTGCTTTCAAGTAAAATTGAACAGTTCTAGATTAATTTAAAATGTGTTTGGGATAAGCACACTTTAAAGGATGTTTTCTAGCCCTGAATTTTATGACATTGGGTACTTAAATTTGGAGTACACTGGCTATTGAGAAGAAATTTGGGGTTGAGGAGAGGGATGGTTGAGGCCATTATGAAATGGGAGAATCAGCATTTTAAACACTGTAAACAAAAAAGAACACTTTCTTCTGCCTGCTGTTTGTAAAAGCTCTTTGGGAAGATCTTTTACGAAGACCAATTTTTTAATGTAATTTACCTACCTAGTATAAATGTCCTAAGACATGTATGTAAACTTCCAGAACTGTGTTGTCTGTGTATTTAGAAAATACACAAGAATCTTTATCAAACCTAAAAATATAAACTTGTGAGCACTAAACTGCTTCTGGCTTTGTGAATTTTGTTGACTCTTCACATTTTATTCAGATTTCTTTGCATTTAAAGTGTACTAACTTAGACTAATTCGGCTAGGGGGACACCTTTGTAAACTTTGACTTAACGTATAATTCAGATATCTTTGTACTTAAGGTTTACAAGTTTGAATTATAGAATGTTATAAGGATTTTTTGGTTTGTATGTTTTTATATGAAGTACGTTAATGACTCAAACTACCTCTTAGTAATGCTTGGAGAGCTGCTTTAATTAATAGATAGCGGTGATCTGTAATCAGCATATCATCTGTTTTTCATCTTGATTACTTTTGGGATTGTCGACAGGTTTTAGAAAACATTAAAATATTTCCCCTGTAATTTACACATGTGCATAATTTTGGAAATGGGTTGAAAAGCAAAGGTAAACTACTTCATCCCATATATACTGCATATTAGTGGACTAATGGGTTAGAAATAAGTATATAAGTTTCAAGTCTTTGAAACTTTAATAATATAGAGAAAACACTTAACTAGTTTTTTAAGGTTTTTGTGGTGGTGGTGGTAGTAATAGAACAAGGGAAATCATAGAATGACCAGATATTTAGACTTTACTAAAGAAATGAAAGTTTCGATTTAGCTTAGAGAAAAGTGAATTAAAGGAGGGGAGCGGGGTGCTCATAGCATATAATGCGTCCTGTCTTTAAACTCGTGAGAGAACTGTCACGTGGCAGAAGAATTCGATATATTCTATATGGTTCCAAGAGGGTAAGGTTGGGTCTGCTTGGCTCAAGATTAAAAAGCAGTTTTTGGGATTGCTTCAGAAAAAATCCAAATCTACCACTGGAGATGTTCTAGATAAGGCGAAAGGTTACCTGACAAGCATTTTGGTTAAGGCAGTATTGACCAAACATTTCTATTTAAAGGTGCTTTTTTTAAAAAATTTTTTGGACTATTGTAGTTACCAACTTTTGTCTTGCTTAGTTAAGAAAATTCTGTATGCATAAGTATCTCAGGATGTTTTGACACCAAAAAAGGACACAGTTGAAATTTAGGAATCACATTTAGCTTTATGGAAAATATTGCTACTTGAGCTTTTTTCTTTTTCAGTACAGATCATCACAGACAGTGTTTGGAAGCTAGTGTAAGGAAATTCAATTATTGGATCTCTGGTTAGATAAGAAAATTAAAGGTCCTTCAGATCTTAGTCTATGTCATAACTATCTTTCTGACTTTTGAACTAAAGAAGGAAATAAAAAAATAGACTATAGGAAATCAATTCAGTTAATTAAAGTGAATAAAAACTAGGCTCCACAGCCGCATGGTGCCTTACACGCTATTAATACTACCTTCTGACCATCAGCTAGATTTTTTTTTCCAACACAACCAAAGTTTGGCAATAAGAAAATACTAATCTTCCAAGCTTGGTTAGGTATGTTTTAGAATCTAAGTGAAAGATATGCAAAAGACAATCTTTTACTTCTTGGCACATTGTCCCAACAGTTGGTGACATAACAATACATAAAATGGTTTCAAGAGAAGTGTAGAATTTTTTAGGTTGAAAGAAACTTTAAGTGTGTCTAATAAAGAATTGATCCCCAGCAACATTACTACAGTGACTTTGCAGTCAATTTTAGGATCCAGGGCTCCTGACCTTCCATTTCAGTATTTATTTCCCTGTATTAAACTCATTCAATAAATATTTAAGATTTGGGAAAGCTCTGAAGTTAGGGACTACAAAGTATATTCAAGTACAATTCCTGGCACATAGTCTGAGCTCAAAATTATTTACTAAGTGAGTGATTATTTAAAGACATCAGCAATCTCAGGTTTTTGCCTGCTAGTATGTAATGGCATGTAGCTATCAAGCTAATTGTATTTAGAAGTAGTTTGTGTTGCCAAGCAGAGGATATGTGGGATCACACCAAGCCCTTGGGACCCTTTCTTCCAATATACCCAGAGGTGACCATACCAGAAGACAATGACCAAACCCAACCTAGAGTAAACATTACTATACAGATCTCAATGCAAGTAGTCTTTTGTGATGGGTTTCTTTTGTTGGTGGTGAGGAAGATTGGCCCTGAGCTAACATCTGTGCCCATCTTCCTCTATTTTGGGTGTGGGACACCACAGCACGGCTTGTTGAGCGGTACGTAGGTCCGTGCCCAGGATTTGAACCTGCAAACCCTGGGCCGCCGAAGCTGAGCACACAAACTTAACTACTATGCCACCTGGCTGGCCTCGTGATGTCTTTTTAACCTACACCATCTCCCTAACTCGGAATAGTTAGTGACAAGATTAAGTATTAGCTATTTGCTGCAAAATACTTGTTTTAAAATAATGACTGGCATAGCCACCACTAACATCTAAATGTCTAATCAGTGTAAGATGAAAAACTAGCGAAAAACTAGACAGAAAACCCTCTGGAGTTTATTCCTTGATGTAGAGTGCAACAATGCATCAGTAAGATATTTGGATCTGATGTTTTAGTTGCCAATATGGTTTTTGTATTTGTGAAGAGGCATGTTGGGTGTTGGGATTTATATTTTACCATATGAAAGACAAATAGGTGTTCATGTGAAAGGTACCTGGGGCCTAGTACTTCAGTCACCCTGTCCCCTGTTCTTGAGTCATCCACTTGGATTTTGGTGGCACCTGGATTCCTAAACTGAGATGGTGGCATTTACGTAGAGACATGGGTAATTCTCTAAAGCAGGTTTTACACACTAATTTCTCGAGTAATTGACACCTAACTCATTAAATAAAACAATGAGCTCATTCCAGAGAATGGCAATTATAGGAAGTGGATCAGCTTCCAAGAGTACTAGTCCAGGGCCTTATCCTTCTTCTATTGCAAAGGAAATTTGAAGAAATTATTTTAAGGCTTTAGGTAAACAAAGTCTTACATATGTCATATATATATTTTTTTCTTTCCTTGGTATTCTTAAATTTGCCTCCTTTTAAGATTTTATTTCACAGACTTAAGATGTTTATTAGAATCCTGCATTAGAGTTCAGACCGTTTTTGGAACCATTAATCATTCTAAACTTTTGCCCTATTAGTGCCTTCTGAAGGGAGCTCTTTGGCACCCTCATCTGTTTTCTGGCCGTTGGTTACTACTGGTGACTTACACCACACTCAACATGTGAGCTCCCATTCCAGTCTATAGTCTTTCCTCTCTTGTCATACATGCATTTAATGGATGATATATTGAATACCCATTTGTGAGAAATTGGTTACCTGTATTGGATAAGAGAGCACACTGTATATTCTGTTCTCAGTTATTTTTACTACAAGCCATTTGGGATGGGAAAAGATGCAAAATTAGACAGGCAGGGAACGTAGTCAAAAAGGCCCTTCATTTCAGCAATTTTAAAAAGCAGGAGTGATTGGAAGGAGTGGACAAGTAGGATGATTAAAAACATAAAATGGTGCAGATTAAGTTGAAGTAATGCACACACAGCACCCCGCATTGTCTCCCTTAGACATAATAACAGTAGAAAAAATACTTTCACCTGGAAAATATATCTTAATAAAGTCTTTGGGAAAAAAGATTTGTTACCCCTATAATTTTTGCATGGACCTTAATATTTTTGTCTTAACTAGCAAACAAAAATGTTTCTATGAGCCATTCGTATCTTTTTCCGGGATAGCAATATATTCCTTTCTAGATGCCTCCTAGTTCTCTGTCAGCTATATTGGACAAGTCTGTAGGATTACACAAGCTCTTCTGTTTTCAGAAGACCCATTTATGTACTCAGGGAAACTGACACCTTAATAGAGTCTACCTATTATTTGGGGGGCCTGGATGATGAAGGGACTTTTTTTTATTTTTTGTGAGGAAGATCAGCCCTGAGCTAACATCCATGCCAATCCTCCTCTTTTTGCTGAGGAAGACCGGCCCTGAGCCAACATCCATGCCCATCTGCCTCCACGTTATGTGGGACGCCACCACAGCATGGCCTAACAAGCAGTGTGTCAGTGTGTGCCTGGGATCCGAACCCCGGTCGCCAGCAGCGGAGCGCGCGCACATAACCGCTACGCCATGGGGCCAGCCCGATGAAAGGACTTTGACCTAGAGTTTTCCTATCCGATAAAGCAGTTCAGTAAAATTGCCTGCACTTGGGATTATGTCCATTCCACATATTTTTTGGGTAGGGAAAACGTCACTTTTCTCAAAGGATGAAACCACAAGCTTCTGTAGTCTCTCATCCCAGCCCCACCCCAAGTTATTCTTAAAGAAAGTGATAGCCTAAGTATCTTTACTAAATTTTGATGTGTTTTTTTTAGCATAGCATATTTACATATTAAATTAATCTCAATATCAAATAACTAATCACTTCAGATTTCCAATTGTCTCATTCATGTTACGCACGTGTGTGTGTGTGTGTTTGTATTTTACAGTTTGCTTTCCGTCAGGATTCTAATCTATAGTAGAAGTCAGCGTGCTTTTTCTGTATAGGGCCAGATAGTAAATATTTTTGGCTTATGGGCCATAAGTTCTCCATCACAACTAGTTAACTTTGCTATTGTACCACAAAAGCAGCCATAAACAATACATCAATGAATAGTGTGGCTGTGTTCTGATAAAACTTTACTTCAAAATTAGGCAGTGGGCTGCAGTTTGCTGACCCTTATCTATAAGTTCTCACTCCATCCATCCATCTCTCTGTCTCTCTCTTTGTCCTTGTAATACGTACATTGAAGAATGATGTGCCTTCTTACCATCGATGAATTATTTTCTTTCCGGAATTACAAATCTGGAGTAGCAACTAGATTTAACCCTCTTAGTGGCACCATTTTAGCCGAGAAGAATGAAAACCTTACCATCTTGGATCTAAGTAAACAATAAGACCTTAATAGGAATTCAGTTAAATACCGTATCCCAATACACAAGGTGTCCTCCTCCCCATTCCCTGGTTCCTAAATAAGAGAAATAGAGATTACATCCAATTCAGACATACATTCAGAGCTCAATAAGAGAGGCTTTCACTTGCTGATAAAAATATATAACTTTCTAATCTAGACTCTTTTGTTGCCACTTTTTCCTCTGTTAAAAGATTCTTTTATTTTACATTAGGCCTCAACCTTAATTGAGTACTATGAGATTGACTTTCCATAGCCTTTAGAATGTAAGCTATTTGGGAGTCTTTCATTAATATCGACATTCATAAAAGGTGTCAGTAAATTAGACTTGTCAGTTATCTTGGACATTGCTTGAAAATGCTCAACTTGTGAGTAATTGAGCCCAAGTATCTGAGCCATTTCCATCAAGCCCCTGAAGAAATAAATTCCCAATACTGGGGCCGGCCCCGTGGCTTAGTGGTTAAGTGCACGCGCTCCGCTGCTGGCGGCCCAGGTTCAGATCCCGGGCGCGCACCGACGCACCGCTCCTCTGGCCATGCTGAGGCCGTGTCCCCTGAAGAAATAAATTCCCAATACTGAAGACCACCACACTGAATCAGAAGTCGATGTCATTGTCTCAAACACACTAATTGTAAGCCCTCTTGAGCACTACCGTGTGGTCTCTGTGTTGCTCAGTCTCTTGCAATAGTTGGCTCTTATTAAGTATATGTCAAATGAAACAAGTAGTGAGCAGTTCTTCATAGTCAAAATTTCTATTTAAAACAATTTCAACATTGATCTAAAATAGTTCCAAGAGTTTTTCTTTATGATTAAGGTTAAAATTAATCAGAACAGGGCCGGCCCCGTGGCTTGGCAGTTGGGTGCGCGGGCTCCGCTGCTGGCGGCCCGGGGTTCGGATCCCGGGCGTGCACCGACGCACCGCTTCTCCGGCCATGCTGAGGCCGCGTCCCACATACAGCAACTAGAAGGCTGTGCAACTACGACATACAACTATCTACTGGGGCTTTGGGGGAAAAAATAAATAAATAAAATTAAAAAAAAAGTTAATCAGAACAGATGGTCTGATTCTAAGGGATTTAGAAAAAGTTTTGTTGCTCTCTTGTCTAATGAGATGCTGTCTTATCAGGAGTGTCAAATATGTTCAGAAAGGACATAGGATGGAACTCGGAGAATAACGTAGTCACTTAAGCAGGGTTATTATCTGGGCATCCCATTCACTTCTTAACCCACTGCAATCCAGATTGCAACTTCAAATTTGAATGAAACTACCTTCATAAAGGCCACCAATGACTAGTTGCCAAGCCCTCCCCTCTGCAGCATCTGGCACTGTTAATGACTAATTTCCTCCATCCGACTCTCCTCCTACTGGACCCCATAAGCATTGGTGTTCCCTTAATTCTTTGCTGGGCACTCTTGCCCAGTGTTCTTTCACTTGGTGTTCTTACTCTGTCCCAAATGATCACAATGACTTAAACCTTGGTGACTTTCATTGCTGACCTCTCCAGAGTTTTCAAATATTTGTTTAAATGACACCATGCAGTGTTCTTTGATGCACAAAGGATTTTTGATCACAATCCTAATCTGGATCACAGTTCTTTAATTTTTCTCTCAGACGACCTCAAGAGTCTTTGAATTTATATTTTACTGTGTGGAGTCCCACCATGAGCTGATATTGCATAGCAAAGTCATCTTTAGAAAAATTATAACCTTGATTTTTCTGAAGATATTTAATGCATGACAGCCATGTTAAAACTTTATTTGATAAGGTGGTGTCTGGCTGGCTTTATCATGTCATATCAACATGTATATATCTCTGTTAACTATATACAGATTAATCGAATCTTCGAACTGAAGGACGCTTAGAAACAACTACTCTACACGTTTATCCAGCCTCTGCTTGAACTCATTCCATAAATATTCATCTGCAGCTCATTACCTCATATAGCAGGTTATATTAGCTTGAGATCTTCTCTACACTGAGTTGAGTTGAAATCTACTTATTCCGTCTCTCAACACTACACATTCTCATCCTTCCACACAATGGGCTATGTAACTGGAAATTGCAAGCGGGGAGACTATATTTGAGGAGTCCTTAGGGCCTTAAAGTTTTTCTCTTCCTAGAAAACAGTATTCTATGTTTTCATTCCTATAAGTATAATCAGAAACCCATGCTATTCGCCCTTTTCCAGTTTAATGTTTCTTCATTTTAAGGCTAAGAATCAGATATTTAATATGACAACTGATGCCCAAAAAGAGATTTTAAAGAAAAGCATCTTGAAATATTTCTTATAAAGTAGAATATTAATTTGCTGGCACTGGTATGTAACACTTAACATAAGATTAAACTTGCTTCTCCAAGATAAGATTAAGTTTGCAGCTTGATATAAAAATTTAATGTTGCTTAATCCTAGGCTTTCAAGAATTTCATAATTAATTGATTTCTTAAAGCAGTATAATTTTAACACGTATAAATTTAATGATTCAACTCCCTTTAGAAAATGTATTACAAGGAAGATGAGAGTTATTTTTCCTTTAATTGCATTTTGGATCACATTCTAAAAAAAGTAAGAAATATTTTGTTTTTATTAAATTCTTATAAAACTTCAGATCCCCCAGGCCCAAGCCATGACTCTCTTTAAGCAGCAGGATAGATGTATAAGTATGACTGCTTTGTTACTTTTATACTTATTTTGAAAAAGATTGTGAGTGCAGTCCTTCTGCATTTGTGTCACTAAGACGGAAGAATGGGAATATTATCCTCATTAGGTAGTCAATTTCAGTCCTAAAAATTATTGAATGCTCATTAGCATAATTTTTCTCAGGGTTTGACCTTTAAAAATACGTCAGGAAATTCCATAAAAATAGTTACCAAAAACACATTTTCTAAGAGTTTATTGCATGCTGTTTGCAAGTTACCACCATATCCTTCATCTTTGTCTCAGCACAAAATGCAAGGATGTAAGAGAGGTAAGAGTCCTAGGACATTCTGCCTGTGTAGGTGATGAATTTCACTGCCATTTTCAGCTACTTATATGGATATGAGAGAAAAGAGGGGATGTTTTTACTCTTTAAGCATTTATCCCTCACTGACAACATGCCTGTTTATATGTTATAACTTTAATGTAAGCAATTTCTTTATAATATCATTGTGACTCTAATCTAGACCTCAAAATGGCCATTTTTGGGAAACTAAGCATAAATGATGCAGGCGTATTTTTTTGCAAACAAAAAATGAATATATTTGCATTAGCTGGTTTGCCACGGTAAAGGTTCGTTTTCTGCATATATAAAGGAAGTGACTTGAAAATTCAGATTTGAGAATTTTTCCAATATATCATACTGTCATTAAAATCTTGCTTTTTAATAGAATCTTTTTTCATACATTCCTACCTTTATTAACATAATGCATTGTTGCAGATGATTAATGAGGCAACTGCAAAAGCCAAATCTGGAATTTTATATGTCCTATAAAAGAGACTGTCAGTTTCATTTTTTAGCCACACAGAAAGCAAAACTTAATCATGCCATTAAAGAAAAATCTTAAGCAATTGAAACAAAGGATTAACGTACTCTGTAATTGAGTCCCATCCTAATAATTTAGGTAAGTATGTTTAAAGTATTCTCATTGAATAATTAGAATATGGTATATATTTAAGACCTTTAATATTTTAGTTTCAGAGTTGAACGCTTTCCAAGACTTCTAAAAAGTAAAGTTATACTCATTTATGTGGCTCTCTCATTCATGGACACGGGAGAAGGGACTTAGATAAGTCTCACGAAGCACAATATATTGAAAAGAGGATTCCTCAAGCAAAAGTTTTCCTGATTTCTAGATGTGATTTAGAAAAGTTTCAGAATGAATGAGAGATTTAATATGAACTTATTTTAGCAGGTAAATTTGGTGAATAATTAAAGAATGTTTTTCTTTAATGTGTCTAGACCACTTGGTATATTAGATCATTATCATCATTCAGACCATATATATTTCTTTAGCTCTGTTAAAGACCTGTTGTTTTCTCTTTAGTAAACAGTGATCTAAGTTACCGTATAGCTGTTGTATTCTACACTAATTAGCATAAGCTATTCAAATACACCAAGGCATTTCTATTTTAAAATCCATCCTTAAAGAGAAAATACACTCTATAGGATAATTGCTAGAAACAATATTCATTTTTTATAAATAATCTAGTTAAATTATTTATAATGTGAATTTTAAAAGTAAATGCTGGGGTCGGCCTGGTGGTGTAGTGGTTAAGTTCGCATGCTCTACTTTGGCAGCCCAGGGTCTGAGGTTCCCTGGTTCGGATCTCAGCGCGGACCTACGCACCGCTTGTCAAGCCATGCTGTGGCAGGCGTCCCACATATAAAGTAGAGGGAGATGGGCACAGATGTTAGCTCAAGGCTAATTTTCTGCAAGCAAAAAGAGGAGGATTGGCAACAAATGTTAGCTCAGGGCTAATGTTCCTCTCTCACACACACACAAAATGAATGCTTATTTGAACATTTTATTTTCTCTTTTTGCATTTCTGCTTGACAGGTATTCCACACATTCTTCACATTCATCTCTATGAGTTCCTACTTTTGCCCCTTGCCTACCTTCATCTCATCTTTAGCTAACTCTTGGGAGTTATTTTTTCTGGCTAAATTCTTTTAACTAAATCTAGCCATGTTTTAGATATAAATACAAAGCTAAGGATCCACTTTATCCTCAAGCTAACCTAAAGTGAATTTTAATCCCATTTGATTTGCCAAAAATAATCTCAATTTTAAAATTTTTATTCTAATGGTAACCACGTAAATTTACTGCCTTGTTTTGTATACCTTACTTCCAGGAATAGTTTCTTCATAGCGTATTTCTCTCTGCCTTAAATTTGGCCATTTTGCCCTGACTATGACCTTTCTTATTTAAGCCTAACTGGCTAACAAATGCAGAGCAAACCTCAAAAGAGGAGCATTGTTTTCACTTTCTAAATAACCTTCTTCAGGGATTTTCAAACTGTTCTCTGGGGTCCTAGGGGTTCTTTGAAGATGTCTCTCTGGGTGTGGGGTGAGCTGGTGCAGAGTTGGTGGGGTCCCGGGCCTTCACCCAAACCTCTATAACAGTTTCACTTTTATCTTATTTGTTATGCTTTCAAGGCCCAGTGCTTTAAAAAAATTTAACCACCAACTTCATTTAAAAACATTCATGGATGATAATATTAATAATAGTAATAGTAGCTTTTGTTTATTGAGTGCTTGTCATGTGCCAGACCCTGCTTTAAATATTTTCTAACAATCCGTTGACCCTTTAAAAAAAACAACCCAGTAAGATGAAGCATTTTTATTATCTCTATTTTCCAAATGAGAAAATTGAGACAAGAGGGGTCACACCTACTAAGTGACACACTTTGGACTCAAATCTGGGTGTGACAATTAATGTCTTAGTTTAAGTGAGGAATGGCAGATAGAAGGTAAGTGTGCCACCACCCATACTCCCACACTTGAGCAGACAGAGCTCCTGGCTAAAAACAGTCTCCCTGCTGATCACCAACACAGCCTCAGAGTCCTTCTCCCCAGGTGCCAGGGGAGACTTTAGCCAGGAGCTCTGTCACTCCCAATCCAGTGGTGTTGGCCTTCAAGATGAGACCTATTTACTTCCCCTACTCTAAAGTGAGGTGTCTGTGACCTCACACTTCTGATTAGGATGTCTCCCCAAGTCTAAAAATGTTGCCAATTGCTTGTCTGGATAGTGGCAGTAGAAAAACACCATGTGGGCCAGCCTGGTGGCACAGTGGTTAAGTTCCCGAACTCTGCTTCCAGCAGCCCGGGGTTTGCAGGTTTGGATCCTGGGCGCAGACCTGCATGCTGCTTATCAAGCCATGCTGTGGCGACGTCCAACATATAAAGTAGAGGAAGATGGGCACAGATGTTAGCCCAGGGCCAGTCTTCCTCAGCAAAAAGAGGAGGATTGGCAACAGGCGTTAGCTCAGGGCTAATCTTCCTCACAAAAAAAAAAAAAGAAAGAAAAAGAAAAACGCCAAATTGTTTTTGATTCTAGACGTAATTTTTCAGAATGAAGCTATTCTATGAACAAAAATCCCTAACTGTATCATCCTCATTCTCACCAACTTCTAATAGGGGATTTTTGTTTCTGTATTTATATATTTGTAATTTGTATAAATTTGTAAGTTGATAATTATAAACACTATACAATCCTCATTATCAGGATAGTTAGGATTTTTAAGCTTTTCTTTGAGTGCCTACTGGAATAAAGACCTAAAGTAATTTACATTCTGAAACCTAACATTTTAGATGTGGGGTGGGGGTGGAGGGGGAGAGGGTGGAGGACTTCTGCCTGGGGTGAGTCTGCCAGTTTCCATATTGTAGAGTAGAGAATTTAGTGGTCTGAATAACCTTCACTATTTCCACTACCAGCAGGTCCTGCCCAGGAATGTCACAGCCACAGGACTGGGTGAATGCCCAAACATTTAAAAAAGGAACACACACACCCAATCCCCAGCTGATTTTTCAATTGCTCTTGCCAGGATGTAAACAGCGGTTCCCGTGCTGTGCCCATTCTTACCAGGGAAACCTGGGTGCAATTAAAGTTTTTCCTGTTAGGTGCAAGACTTTTTAAATGACTCATAGTAGTTCCTGCTCAAGACACGTCAAAGAGGCCCAAGGCTATATTTAGGAACTTGCTATGAAATCACCTGTCAGTTCCAACCAATTTCTCCCATACAGTATATATGGAGAGTTGGTAGCCAAGTAATTTATAATTTATAATTATAATTATAATGAAAAAATCTTAAGTCATTTTTTTGTTGTAAACTAGTATTGAAATCTAAATTTCCTTAATGGATGGACATCCTTTCTGTGAAGTTATTTAACATTCATTCAGCATACACATTAGTATGTTGGAATGATCTTCATATGACCATTATCATGGAACCCATTAAATCCTTGTTCATAATGGTGTTTGAATATGTCTTAAAATGTTCTCTAATATGAATAAAAAGTTTCTTCCTAAAAGCTATTTCTGATGTGTTCTTTTTCCAATTATTTGTAAAATTAGAAATTGCTGGGCTAAGGGGAATGAATCATATTGTCTGGGTCCAAGGACACTTGGATAGTGCCACTAACTGGGAAGTTCTCTGAAGAGAGTATGAAGAACCACCTTCTGCTGATGAGGATGTTGGAAAGTTCTATGGTTGCAGTGTACGGTATGCTTCCCATGCCTCTTTTTTCTTGCTTTTTGCTTTTGTCAATGAGAGAAAAGAATAGCCAATTGTAAGTTCCTAACCCTAGCTGATCAGGGCTTATTGAAAAAGACAACCAAAGCCACTGATTCAGTTGCATGAAAGAGTTTTAATTAGGTTTAGCAGCCCATATGAAATGGAGACAGAAAAGCCAACTCAAGAACTATGGAATTCTAAGATAAGAGTCTCAGAAATGTAGAAAGGAACATTATCATTAAGACGAGAGATGATACCAGGGTTATGTTAAAAGGTGATTGTAAGCAGTTAAGGTTTGGTAAGAAAAGTTTAGTTATGTGTGTTTCTTTCAAGAGCTTGTTCCCCTTGATAGTTCTAAGTCACTGTTTATTAAAACACCTGAGCCTAAACATTAAAAGTTAAAGTTTTGTGCTTTTTAAGTAAACAAGCATGCCTCACAGTTACCTGATGCCACCACATACTAACTGCATGAAAAATATTTCACAGAAATAAAAAGTCCTTTTGAATGTTAATTTACAAACATATATCAATGGCATATATCATGAGGTATAAATTGAATACAGTTCTTTTCTCCTTAATGATTTAGTAGAATGGCTATGATCTAGGCTTAATGTGAATACTAAAAATTCTATGCCACTTTAACAACTAAAATTAAAATACTGTAAGATCAGAATACTCCATCTTGTGGATTCACAGAAGGCCAGCACTTTTTTGGAAAAAAAAATTCTACAGAAATGAGAGTCATAGATAAAGTTCTTCCTTAAAAACCTATTGTTAAAAAAATTTTTTTAACCTTCCAATAAAATTTCTGGCCCATAATTCATTTATTGGATAACTGTCATCAGTATAGTGCTATGATAATAGCGCTTGCCATCAAAATGCCATTCATGTGGCAAATAAACATATAAAAATAATTCAATGCGACTAGCTTTCAAGTATAAATTAAAACGTTCTAGAAAATGGATGATGTTATTTTTAAAAATGGTAATACTCTAAATTGACGAGTGTGAGGTGAGTTGAGACTACTGGCACTACCAGAAGAGGCTCTCTGGAAAGGAATTGGATAATACATTTCAAGAGTCATCAAAAAATGTTCATGCACCCAAAATACACTCCTAGAAAACTGTTCCACAGCAGAGATGATTTTTATACAAGGATGTTTTTCAAAGTGTTATTTATAAGAGGGAAAAATAAAAACCTATATTTCCAATAATGTAGGAATAAATAAATTACAGTAGATTCTTATTATACTAGGTACCCATTAACAATATTTTAAAAAGACCTTTGATAATATCTTCTAAATATTAAGAAAAAAAGACAAACTATAATATGCTTCTAATTTTGTATAAAAAATAAATACACCAAAATGTTAACTTTTAGGATGATTTATTATTTTATTATCCCTTACTGTATTTTCCAAATTTTTTTCATTTAACAATAGAGTAACTTTTTTACCTTAATAAACATGTGGGTCTACTTCATTTTAACAACTGCACTGTATTTGATTGTGTGCTTAGAAATGCCTTCTCCACTTCAAAATTATCAAAATAGCCATCTTTGTTGCTTTCCGGTTAAGCTTATCTCGAGCTCGGTGGTCAGCATTTTCTGTAAAGGGTCAGACAGTAAATATTCTCAGCTTTGTAGGTCATACAGTCCCCATCACAACCACTCAACTCTGTTGTAGCAGGAGAGCAGCCACAGACAATACTTGAACTTCAAAGCTTTCATATCTGCTGTGAAGTGTATCAGTGTCACACCTCAGTTCCCTTTGGTTAGATGCTAACCTTTTTGGGAAATGTTCTTTTGATGGTACAGAGAATCTCAGAAAAACAGCTTACTGTTTTTGTCACACGTTTCCAATACAAATCCTAAAACCAGAGGTAAAATTCAGAGGTAGGATGATCACCTTCATTTATATTTTAGAATCACAACTGTTTTGTTTTTCCAGAAACTGAATGTGTTCACTGAATTCACTTGTATTGAGTATTAATAGTGACCATGTATTTACAAATGTTTTATTTGCCAAGTATTCTGCTAAGGGCCTGATTACATTATCTCATTTAATCATCATATAAACCTTGTGCGGTAGATATTTAGGTCCATGTCACAGATTAAAAAACTAGGGGTCATGGGGCCAGCCCAGTGGTGCAAGCAGTTAAGTGCTCGAGCTCCCCTGCGGCGGCCCGGGGTTCGCCAGTTCGGATCCCTGGCACGCACTGACGCCCTGCTTGTCAAGCCACGCTGTGGCGGCGTCCCATATAAAGTGGAGGAAGATGGGCACGAATGTTAGCCCAGGGCCAGTCTTCCCCAGCAAAAAAAAAAAAAAAAAAAAGAGGAGGATTGGCAGATGTTAGCACAGGGCTGATCTCTTCACAAAAAAATAAATAAAATAAAAGATATTAAAAACAAACAAACAAACAAAAAAAAAACTAGGGGTCAGAAAGGTAAATAACCTGCCAGCTAGCAAGTGCAGGATCAGAATTTAAATCTAGATTTGTGAGTCTTCAAAAGCCACGAATGTTCTTGAGCAGTGCTAGCCTTGTAATTTATTTTCCACCCCAATAAAGTATGGTTTTTGGTATTCAATAAAAATCTTGTTAGAGGTTCTTTTGATGTAATTGCAAAGCCTGTCTCTACGAGATCCATATTCCACCCAATAACAAATTATAACTTGTTTGGCCAGCATGGTCACTGGCTCAGAGTGCAGTAAGCCCAATAAATTAATTACAATCAAAGAACCCCAAAGTGGATAGATGCATGTTCTTCCGTGATGTTGACACACACACAAAAACTTCTTAACATTGTTTTATCTATTATCTTACCTTTTTGCTGTATAGATTTTTTATGCAAATGTATAGACCATTTTTTTAACATGGTCAAATAAATCACTTTTATTTTCTTTATGGTGTCTGCCTTTGGTGTCTTGTATAAAAGGCCTTCCCCAATCCAAAATTATTAAAATAGTCAATTATTAAATTAAATTAATTAAAATTAATTTAAATTTATAATATATTATATATAATATTATATATTATATATAGTGGATCTTTATATATTTTTATATATAAATATATATTTTTATATATTATATATTATTATATATAAAATTAAATTAAAATTATTAAAATACTTTCACTATTTCTCTTAAAGTAAACCAATCTCCTAACTGTTGGTAAGATTGCTTGGCCATTGATTTAGAAGAAATCCATCAGAGAATCCAAGTTGAGTCTGCTTTTGCCTTGATGTCAGTCCCAACAAGTTAGACAGTAATTTTACTGTCACATTGTCTTCTCCATTGCACGTTCAGATTTAACTTCACTTTCAACAGATTCAGTTACCTTTGAAACTGTGTTTCCTGTTGATTCATTGCAGAGAGACCCAGGAACTGTGGACGGGAACTCCTATTGGTAGAGATTAACCTCGGATTCCTGTCTAAACAGCTCACATCTCAAATGATTTCTTAAATGGTCTAGTTCATTTCCCATGAGAGAGAAACTTTAATTCAGAAACCGCCTGTGTATAGATTTATCTGTGCACTTGTGATACACAAATGGATGATCCATATGTTGCTTTGTGGAGGAATTGGCTAAAATTTCAATCTCTCTGAAAGATCCACTATATTCCTTTTTTTTTTTTTTTGAGGAAGATTGGCCATGAGCAAAGATCTGTTGCCAATCTTCCTCCTTTTCCTTTTTTCTCCCCAAAGCCCAGTACAGAGTTGTATATCCTAGTTGCAGGTCCTTCTAGTTCTTCTATGTGGGATGCGGCCTCAGCATAGCTTGATGCTCGGTGAGTAGGTCTGCACCCAGGATCGGAACCAGCAAACCTTGGGCCACTGAAGCAGAAGGCACTAACTTAACCACTACACCACCAGGCCGGCCCCCATTATATTCTTTAATTGAGATTATCGTCCACCAAATGAGCTCTCTTGGTTTGCAGCTGGGAGTTGGCCATTAGAACTTTGTAGTACCTTTTTTTTCTTCTTTTTTTCTTTTTTCTCCCCAAAGCCCCGGTACATAGTTTCTGATTCCACAGAGAGAGTCTAGTTCTACAGCCTTCCTCTTCTGCTCAAGGTGAAATACTACTGAGTAGCGTGTGAATGTAACATGCCTTACATTTCTTGTGACGTGTTTTTCTGATTAGAAACGCAAAGCCATAAGAGCGTAAAGGTAAGTGAGACAAAAGCAGTTAATGTAACTGACAGAGGTTATGAATTTTGTGAAATGAAGAAACGTATATATTCACAGAAAGAAAAAAAAACCCTGGAAAAATCTTGTTTGTGGTGGTTATTCCTGAGCGGTGGGATTATGGATGATTTTCATTTTCTTTTTTTTTTTAATTATTATCATTTTCAAAATCTGACATGAATATATATTACTTTAACACTGGAAAATAATTATTTGGGAAAAAACGTAGACTTATTTCCTTTTACTAAAATATATTGGAATAGAGATTATTTGATATAATAACTATTTCTGAGTAAAAGCATAAAAATAAAAATACAGCAAAATATAAAAACAATTATCAATTGGCTTATTCTACAGCACTGTAGAGAATAAGGACATGAAGAAAACTCCAGAACGCGGGAACAGAAAGCAGACAGGTGACTGACAACAGGTGAGAAGACATACAGGTTCTGAGCATTGTTTCACATCCTTTTCCTTCCTTTCTTTTTCTTTAAAGGAATACGTCTTAGAATGAGAGAAAATTCCCCAAAACCAAAAGACTGTCTGTATTTATTTAGAAGAGTAAATGAACACTTTGATTACGAGCAGTGGTGATTATAATTTTACCGTTTTGAGGAAACATTTATTGAGTTAGCCTATACAGAAAGCTGCCTGGAAAGGGTCTCAAAGGAAGCCAGCCAAGACCTAAGTGAACTTTTTAAGAATTCAAACGTTAGGTTTCATTTCTTGATCTTGGTGATGGTTATACGCGTGTTTTCACTTCGTAAACATTCATCAAACTCCATACTTAAAATTTGTGTACTTTTCTGTATGTATTGCACTTCAATTTTAAAAATTTATCTTGGAAACAGAAACCTCACCACATGCCCGCCTGCCTCTGTCTTCCATGCATCGTGGTAACCTCTGTGTCTGGTTCCCCAGAACATTCTCTCCAACTCAGGATCTGGCCTATCCAAGCAGCCCACCTCCCGGCCTCAGTGATTGGTGGGTATGCTTCTCAAGCGGGGCCAATCAGTGTCCTTCCTCCAGCCGCTCTCTGCGCGTTGTGGGAGGGAATCCACGTGGTCGAGTTGGTGTTAGCATGTTAATCCCTGTATATAATTTAGAAATACAGTCTTCGTGGGTATTATCAGGACATGTGGTCTGTTTGCCTCATGGGCTTCTACTTGCCTCTAACTTGGAGCAAAGCTAGATTGTTCTTAAAGTATGGTAATAGTGTATTTTACTATTTCCTCAGATTTTCTTTTTTCCTTCTTTTCTTTCTTTTTTTTTTTTGATATTTGGCTATTTACAAATTTAACAATCTGGAGAGTCAGAAAGTTATTCCTCTCTATCTCAGTCCCTCCTCTTGTCAGCCCTCTGTGGGGCAGAAAGGGAAGCTGATAGCCTTTCATGTCCTCAAGTTATCATGCTTCTTTTCTTGGGTAAAATGGCAGGTTCTTTAACCTGAAGATGAGGGAAAGTTTCCCATGACCCCTCTTTCTTTATGGGATCCATGTGAGAGAATAAGTTTTAGACCTATAAAAATAAAAAAAGATCAAGATTAAAAAAAAATTAGTTTCTACTGCTCCGTTAACAAGCACTCAAATAACAAGGTACTGTTAGCTGTATGTCATCTGTGTTTGTAGAATCACTTGCCATAGGCAAAATGAAATTAAATAACAAGTCTGAGCCAATTCTTAAGCCTTTGGTCCCCCAACCGAGCCTCTAACCTTTTCTGAAGCTTTCCTTTCTAATGTTTTCATCCTATCCTTAACGTAGTGATGGTGGACCTGGGAATGATTTATGAAAGGGGCCCACTGGGCAGGACTGTTCCGTTATGGCACTGCCTGTAGGCCTGGAAATGGACTAATTCATCTGGATCCTCTTCAAAGGACTAAGACCACATTAAAAAATATGTGTGAACACATTATTTACTCAGTTCTGATTGCTTTAGCCAGAGGGCAGAAAGGAGGGAGTAAGGAAAAGAAGATAATAGACACGGTGCTGCATGTGTCTAATCTTGTTTATCTCAATTGTATTTAATATTTCTTCCTACACATAGCCGTCCTCTCTTATCTCAGAAAAAGTATTCATAAATTTCTTAGCCTTCATTCATATTTACCTTGTGGTAGCTTGAATAAATACAAGCGTGGAATATTTTGTTGATGTATTGTGCATTTGCTAGTTCCTGGGAAAAGCACATTTCATCATCTCTATTAATAAATGTTTTATTTAAATATTTAAACACCAAAACACTTGATACAAAAGTGTGTAAAAGTATATTCGGAATTGGAAATTACTCAAGGAATTAAGAATTGTATTGATTCATATATATGTCTCTAACCAAACATTAAACATTTAGTTCTATAACCAAATGTATTAAGAGTGACTTCCTTCGTTTCTGGCTTTTTTATACTCTGTATGTCTTTCTTTTTTTTTTTTTTGTGAGGATGATCAGCTATGAGCTAACATCTGTGCCAATCCTCCTCTTTTTGCTGAGGAAGACTGGCCCTGAGCTAACATCTGTGCCCATCTTCCTCCACTTTATATGGGACGCCGCCACGGCATGGCTTGACAAGCGGTGCGTAGGTGCGTGCCTGGGATCCGAACCTGCGAACCCCGGGCCGCCATCTGCAGAGCGCTCACACTTAACCGCTATGCCACGGGGCCAGCCCCTGTATATCTTTCTAATATCTGCACATCTAACCCTCCATGGATGGGGTCCAAAGTAATTCTGTGCGTATCTAAATGCATTTTCCCCCAAATCATTAGGAATGGAATGCACGCCGTAAATAATTTCAAAGAGCATTAGAAATTATTCAGTCCACATAAACCTTAAACCTTCTAAATTTGAAAAGCCATCATAAAAAACAAAAAGGCAAACAAAAATTGCAAATTTATGGCAGATAAAAATTTACTATTCTTTGAGCATAAAGAATTCTTAGAAAACAGTAAGGAGAATACAAATACACTAACTGAAAAATGGGTACGGGGCCATAACCTGGCAATTCACAGAAGAAGAAATACAAATGGCCAATAAATGTGTGAAAAATATCCAACTTCATTAGTAATTACAACATTGCCATATAACACAACAATGGGATGCATATTTTCATGTAAAATCAACAAAATCAAGATTTTTAAATTAAGTATCACGTGATATCTAGAAGGTTGGGAAATGAGCACTCCCTTTTGCCGTCCATGTCTGTAAAATGCTATAAACTTGCAGGAAGGCAATTTGACCAAATGCATCAAATTCATACCTCTGAGCAAGCGATGCAGCTTCTAGGAATCTCTTCTAAATAATCCTAAATTAACTCAAGGACGTATGTACAGATATTGACACAGTATTGTACACAATCGTGAAAAATGACAACCACCTCAACGGCCAGCAATCACAAATAAGGAAAACGGAGGCGAAGTATTTAGGCAAGTTTCCCAAACTCACAGCAAATAGAGTGCAGGGCTGAATTTAAGCCCAGGTCTGCCTGCCTCCAGCGCCTCTTTAAGCCCTTTAAGCTGGTAGCTTTCCTGGAACTTTCTTGAGGTGCCTCTCAGATTCTGGAATTACGAGTTTGTTTCTCTTGTTTCCTGAGCTCAAAATTAGATAGTGGTTTTCAGCCTCTCCTGTGGCCCAGCCTCAGGGCTCTGGGGTCCAAGCAAGTTTTCTTGGGCTGGGGGTGGGGAGACGGGGAGTGCAGTAATGCTGCCGAACAGCAAAACAAAACCTTTGGCACCTTCTGTCCCGTTGGATTTGGTCCCTCTCTGCACCAGTGTGAGCTCAAGAGGCCGCTGGGCTGGCCTTCACCCAGTGCTGTGTCATCAAGATGGCTTATCTCGGGAGGCTGGCGGCACTGAGGCTCAGGTATCCCCCGCTCCTCCAGGAACCAAGGCTCCAGCCCGCCCCGCCCGCCCCTTTCCTCTGTCTTATTAGCACGCAGTATTTTCTCACTGAAGAAGTGTTCCTGCTAAAAGCCTCTGCTGTAGTTCTTTTGCTAAACATTCTGACATGGAAGGACACTGGTCGCGGTGTTTCTGTCACAGCCGAGAAAGCACCGGCAGAACCAAGATCTCTAAGGTGGATTTCAGGGTTCCTTGACATCTGAATCAGCCGCTGTGGCTCAACAAGCCAAACATCTTCCCTCCCCCCTCCCAGCTGGAATGCCAACTCAATTTAATTACCCCAAGCCAGTGACTTTCAAAGAATGCATCATCACCTGAAACTTAGATATGCAAATTCTTGGGCCCCACCCAGAATCCACTGGGTCCCCTGGGGGGCAGGGGGGAGGTGCAGGAGGGTCCTGTCCTTCTCCCCGCCCCACCTGCTCTATGTTGTAACAGGCCCTGCGGGGGATTCTGATGCACCGAAGTCAGAACCGCTGCCCGAAGCTCGCAAGAGACGTCCTTCCACATCGCCATACCACACATCGTATCTGTACCTTAAACTAACCTGTTGAGAAAACCTTTTTTTTTTTTTTTTTAAGTTATATATTTACTGAGCCCCAACCAAGTGTCGTGCAAAATCCTGGGTGGAGGGAGGACATACAAGAAGCCAAGAGAGGTTCTTCCTCTTAGGTGACGGCAAGATTAACAATATGAGATTTGGTTAGTAGCCAAAGCATTGCAAGACTACAATTAACCACGGTTCAAGATTAATTTCCAAGTGAATGACGTGGAGGAAGATGAAGAGAATCTGCGGTTAAACACCGACTGTGGAATCCTTTGCACAGCCTCAGCCTTGCTGGGATCCATTCTAGAAAGTCGGAGCAGTTCATGCAGTGTTTATGCGCCTCCTTCCCCAGCTTGTCATGAGGTAGGCAAGTAGTTGATGCCGGCACACTCTGATGACTTGTCCGTGCATATTTACTGTATTTCTGCGGAATGCGTATATTCGTGCACGGAGGGCTTGCACTGGAACCAAATGGTGACTGATGACATCTTGGTCCTGTTTTTCACAAGATACTGAAAAAAGTGAGAATCACTGTCACTGTCTTCTACACTTTGTCCCCCAATGCTGCTCCTCCTCCACTGAGATGCCTCTGTCTTTCAGACCTGAGTCTCTCCAGACGGCATGAGTAAGGAGGGGTACTTGGCTCTGGATAAGACCTAAGGCTCTGGAGAAAGAACGAAGGCGGCAGGTGAACTTGGTCCTAGACAGGGGAGGCGGTGAGGCCCAGGAAAAGGGATGGGAATTGGGCCTGGGGACTTGCTTCCCAGCTTTCCTGCCCGCTCTTTTCTACCAGGCCTTCCTCCTGTTCACCACGACGGTCAACGTGCGCACGCGCACACACAAACGCGCGCACGTCAATGAAATATTACGCAATGTAATACAGAATGCATTTCAAGTGCCTGGTGCATGCTAGGTCTTTATTATTATTAGCATTATCATTATTAATTTATTTTAAAAGTAATATTTTTTCTTTTCCCTTTCATCTATCTTTTTTCCTGCTGTTTAGTTATCCGCCTGGCAAACTCCCACTCAGAAGCCCATTTGAAATATTACTGCTTGTTCTGGGAAGCCCTTTCCAGCCCTTCCGTCCCTAACACCAGCTAGACAACATTAATCACACCTCTTCTCTATGTGGCCACTTATGTTGCGTTGTGTTATGCTGTGTTGTGTTATGTTATGTACCTGGCACTTATTAAATGTGTGTTAAATGAATATTGAATAAATGGATTCACTAAGAGAAAAGGGAAAGTCGGAAAGCTGCGTGTCTTAGTGTGAGAATGCTATCCATCAACATAGTGTATGACCACCTAGTGTCATGTTCTCAGGTTTCCAGAAGCTGCCTCTTTTGTATTATCGTCCATTGGTTTCATTGTCTTTCTTATTGCACCTGAATTTTTAGCAAGTTTCCTTATGTGCAATATTTCAAGGGATGATTTGTTCCAGTTTTGTCAGCTTTGTCACATCTTCCACAGAAAGTGTTTTTCTTTCATGTTGGAAATCTGAGACATTGTTAGCTAATATTTACTGAGCCCTTACTATTCATTTATTCAACAAATACGTATTGAGTGTCTACTATACGCCAAGCACTGTTCTGGGTACATTATAAAATAGAAGAGACAAAAATCTGTGCTCTGTGTCTGGCTCAGGGCTGGATGTTTTCTACATATATCATCTCATTAAATCTTATGTTGTGAAAATTAACTTTCCAAGCGTCATGGTGCACTTCAACCTAGACAACTGGGAAAAGTTTCTAATCTACATTAATCTCTTTCACTCTATTTTGAGTGGCAAAAGAGACCATCAAATTACCACTAACTATGCCATATACCTTTATATATTGTAAAATTTCCAAGGTCCTTTTCTGGCTCACAGCTCTTCATTATTTAGCATTGAGCCAACACTCAGGAAAGCTGCATCCTAGCCCATGGGCTACATCCTTTGAGATGACTGATAGTATTTTGCATCCAGGCAACAGCTTAGATAAAGACGTTAAAGCTCCTGTGTGCCTGGGTTCTGGTAACTATTATTATTATTAGTTGGATGACAAGTATTATTAGTTGGGATTATTATTATTATTCATGACAAGCACATGGCACAGAACTTGGAAACACCTGATATGATTTGTAATCCCTTGTTGAATCTAGGGACTGTTGAAGAGTAATGAAGAGATAGTTTATTTAATTTTCCTCCTTAAATAGTATTTTAAAAACACACACTATGAAATATGTCTTACTGTGGTAAGAAAGACAACATAAAATGTAGTATCTTAACCATTTTTAAGCATTTAGTTTAGTAGTGTTCAGTATATTCGCATTGTTGTGAAACAGATCTCCAAAACTTTCTCATCTTGCAAATTTGTAACTCTGTACCCATTACACAACAACTCCCTTTTTCTCCCTCCCTAAAATATTTTTATAGAGCTTTATATACAAGCTAATAGAGTTCAATCCTTTTGCTTGTATAGGTCACCAAAAGCACAAGAAGAAAATGGTACAGGCAAAAGAATTGCTGTCTGTGTTTCCCTATGAGTCATTTTTTTTTTTAATTTTATTTATTTTTTTCCCCCAAAGTCCCAGTAGATAGTTGTATGTCATAGCTGCACATCCTTCTAGTTGCTGTATGTGGGACGCGGCCTCAGTGTGGCCGGAGAAGCGGTGCGTCAGTGCGCGCCCAGGATCCGGACCCCAGCCGCCAGCAGCGGAGCGCATGCACCTAACCGCTAAGCCACGGGCCGGCCCTCCCTATGAGTCATTTTATCCATCCATAAAAATCAATGGCTGTCAGAGGGCTCCCTGAGTGGCTTCAGGCCTTTAACAGATAACTCTGGCCCCGAGTGGTGCCAGGGAATTGGAACGCCTTTTGCTTGTTTGTGTGCTTTGGGAGACCTTCTACAATCGGGTTCTAGGAGATAAGATGGCCTTAGAGCTACTGGCTTATCCCCAGCTCCCCAGTGCTGGCATTCTCTCCCTCACATCTCCAACCATAATCACGAGGCCGGCATTTAAATAGTTCCAATGACTGGAATCTCACCGCATCCAAGGTCAATGTTCCTTCATTGTCTTCCCTTTACAATTACTATAGATTTTGAGAAAACGTCACAGAACTGTTCTCTCAGGTGCCTGAAAGCATTTGAAGTTACCTGCCTGGTCTGGTTCTGCGTTTTGACTGCTTCAGGCTTGCTTGCTTTCCTCCTAAACATAATCTGGATTTAGGAGATATTAAAAGAAAATATGTTTAATAAACAGAATGTTAATATGCGCCAACTGAGCCTTCCACATCAGTATGGTTCATTCCCGCAGTCAACAGGCAGCAGTACAGGGAACAGCTTGATGCAGGATGGAGCCTGGAAGCTGGGGGCCTACTAGGCGGAAGCTTTGCTTGTTTTGTTTGGTCTCTTGTCTTCTCAAAATCTCTGCTGTCATCCTTTTTCTCATTCTTACTCCATGTGGTCCAGGTAGGGCTAACCCACCCCTGCCTTTACGGGCAAGCATGGCATCTTGACTATGGCGATGATGGAAGCCACTGTGTTACCCCTCATCTCTGGATGGGGCTCTGGAAATTGCCTCCTGCCAGACATGGGTGTCCAGAGCAAGATCCAATAAGAGGTGCTGTAATGTAACTTTCAACTATGGGGTAACATGACCAAAGAGACTCAAAGTGAATAGGTCACAACGAAGGTCATTGGCTCAATTTGAATGGAAGGATGGCTAGGAAATTAGAAATATAATATGAAAATAAAGTGAGATTTCATTAAGAAACTGCTAATGAATTAAGAAAATGTAAAGGCAGACCCAACCCTGAGAACATTTTGAGAATTGAGAATCAAGTAAAAATATTCCTAAACTATATCAAATGCTGTATATCTCTCTATATATCTGAAATGTACTGAAACTTTATTTTTTGACAAAGAAAAAAAGTAACGCGTGCTATTTCCACACTGAGCCCTGTGTAGTGTGTTTTTGCGACATTGGTACATTAATATATTCTATACAGATAGTTGATTTATCATCTCCTATTTCAAGAAGTATTTCTGGACATTTGGAAGTGAACTGTGCCTTTGAGTTGAAGATTAACTTGTTTAGAAGACTTTATGCTGCCAAAAATACCAAAAGATAACAAAAAATAATAAAGAAATAAGCAGCTCAAACCTTGCTGATCTTTATGGTAACCTAGTTTAGCTTGTGGCTGTCTACATTTTGAAACTCCATTAACTCTATCCTGCACAGGCTACTAGAGCAGTAGCTTTCCAATTTTCTTGACCCTAAGGCATGTAAGAAATATTTAAATTGGGAATCTAGAACAAGCATTTACATGTATATGTATATATACATAACTGAGAAAAAGTTTTATGAAATCTTGCTTTCCCTTACCACCTGCAATTCACTGGTATTTTCTTTCCTGTTCCATTCCATTCCATCCTATTCCTCTATTTGTTTTGTTCTATCCTTTATACTTCATTTAAAAATGTCAATTGTGACTCACAAAGTTGATTTCACAACTTAAACTAATTGATCTTTTTTTGTGTGTGTGTGTGAGGAAGATCAACCCTGAGCTAACATCCATGCCAATCCTCCTCTTTCTTTGCTGAGGAAGACTAGCCCTGGGCTAACACCCGTGCCCATCCTCCTCCACTTTATATGGGACACCGCCACAGCATGGCCCGACAAGCAGTGCATAGGTGGGCGCCCGGGATCTGAACCTGGGCTGCCAGCAGCAGAGCGCACGCACTTAACCGCTAAGCCACGGAGCCAGCCCCTAAACTAATTGATCTTAATGAGTGGTTTGAAAAGCACTGCTCTGGTCAACGGTACAGCAAAGGATGATAACTAGAAATGTCTCCTCTCTGTCCCAGTCCCAAAAACTTTGCCAATCTACTGCAGACTCACTTTCCACACTTCTTTTTCATTCATTCATTTATTCCTTCATTTCATTTATTAAGGGAGTATCTAGGAAGCCCCTGCCATGAGTCGAGCACTTGGCCAGTGATTGGGAATACAGTTGAGGGCAGGACAGAGTCCAGAGCTTACAGGACTAACCAACTCTAAGGGAGCTTGAGTCAGAAAGAGCTAAGCCCCAAGGTGGAGGCAGTGGGGGGGGGGGGAGAGTGAGAAAAGTGGTGAAATCTACTCTTGTATGGTGGCACTGGGGGAGTTGTTTACTCAAGAGTTTCCTGGTGGTAACAATGAATGCAGTTTTCAGAAAGAAGACGTTTTACTTGGTTCTGCTAATATGATGATGAATAAACACGGTCACTTCACTGTTGCTAGTCTGAGAGTGTGGGGGTGGGTGGTAACACATAAATGATTGCAATACAACAGAATAATGCAATAGACCAACCTAACCATTTTTGAGTTGCACGGAGTTAAGGGACAGTTAGAAAGAGAGGAAATGAAGGTTGTTAGGAGGGAGGAAATGACAAGAGATGAGGGTAAACCCTGGGGAAGGAGCCTGGTGATGGGGAGATATTTTCCAGGACAGGAAGAGACTTGAATATGTTTTACAGGTTGAAGGAAACGACCCAGTGGAGAGACAGAGACCCAGCATGATTGAAGGATGCAGTAAGGTGTTGGTGGATTTAGGGGTGGGGATGGGGGATCAAGTGCGGGGCAGAGGGATTCACCCGGGAAAGAGTCGCTAGCATGGTCCTTTATGGATAAAACAAAGGAATAATAGTCAAAGCCTACAATATTATTAAGTTTATTATGAAGAGCAAAACAATATTATTTGACAGGATGGGAATTTTGTCATTAGCTACATTTTCTCATTTTCTTGAATGATATATAAATAGCATTTTGTCCAGAAACTACTTCTTAAGTTACAAGTTCTTGTACCTCATCCCTTTATTTCATTGATTTCTTTGGGCCTGCCAAAATGACATCATCTTTCACTCCATGGCCTTTTATTTATTTATTTATTTTGTGAGGAAGATCAGCCCTGAGCTAACATCCATGCTAATCCTCCTCTTTTTGCTGGGGAAGACCAGCTCTGAGCTAACATCTATTGCCAATCCTCCTCCTCCAAAGCCCCAGTAGATAGTTGTATGTCATAGTTGCACATCCTTCTAGTTGCTGTATGTGGGACGTGGCCTCAGCATGGCCCGAGAAGCGGTGCATCTGTGCGTGCCCGGGATCCGAACCCGGGCTGCCAGTAGCGGAGCGCACGAACTTAACTGCTAAGCCATGGGGCTGGCCCCAGTGGCCCTTTATTTTTTAACTTTACTTCAAGAATAACGTACATATAGAAAACTGCAGGAAACAAAAGTGTACAGCTTGATGAATTTTCACAAAGTGAACAGATTTGTGGTGTAATTTGCACCTCTTTTTTTTTGGTAAGGAAGACTGGCCTCGAGCTAACATCTGTTGCCAATCTTCCTCTTTTTGCTGGGGAAGATTGGCTCTGAGCTAACATCTGAGCCCATCTTCCTCTATTTTGTATGTGGGATGCCGCCACAGCATGGCTTGACGAGCGGTGCATCGATCCTCGCCCTGGATTCGAACCTGTGAACCCTGGGTTGCCAAAACGGAGCATGTGAACTTAACCACTATGCCACCCAGCTAGCCCCTGCACCTCTTTTAAGAAACAGAATATTACCTGCACCCCAGAAGTCTGTCATCCCCAGAGACTCCTTCCAGTTACTCTCTCTCCATCTAGGGGTAACCACTATCTCGACTTCTAACAAGCAGTGCACTTTTACATGAGAAAATAATCTAAGCTCTCCAATTGATAAATCCACATGCAGGAAGGTATTTCTTTAAAAATTGTCCAAATAAGAATAGTATTTCCAACCTGTTCTCAACTGTTTATCCAAAATGTTTCCCTTTGTCCTATATTATTTGCCTAGTCGTAGTAAAAGTGGAATGAAGAATAGGCCAATCAGAAGGCTTTTTTCTGGAAGACTCCCCTTAGAAACAAACATTTTGAAATAAAATGGCAAGCAGAATTAAAACCAAATGTGAATCTATTCATATAATAAGTAACCTGTCTCTGGGTGTCTTATGCATCCGATACATTAGTATCTTTTAAGAAACCCAAATATATTTTTCATATTACTTACAAATAAAATTTTGGAAAATACAGAAAAGTCAAAAGAATCCACAGTCCATCACCCAGAGGTACCATTGCTAATATTACTGTGTATTTCCTTTTTGTATTTCTTATTGATTGCATTATTTATTGAATTTATTGAATTGTGTATATTGAACATACACAAGATGGTCCCTATGGCATTGTTCCTAATAGTGAAAAACTGGAAATATTTTAATGTCCACAAGTAAGAAAAGGTTAGATTATGGTACATACATATCAAGACACCCTGTGTACATGGTTAAAAGAATGAAGTAGAGCTATATGAACTGACAGGGGAAATATCCATCATCAGTCTGTAAGTCTTAGAACCGTATGTATAAAATTATCTCTTTTATGCTAAAAAAACGCATAGATGAAAAAAAGATTTGGATGTTTATTTTTTTACCCAATAACATCCTCTTTGGTCTCACATAGGCACAATTTACGTTTGTTTTAGGAGTAATTAAGGAACACTTTATACTTAAGACCTAACGCTATTTGAGAACAATGGCAAATGGCTATTTATTCAATACATATTTATTGGTAAATAATGGTTTGGAAACCAATACTCAAGCATCTTGTGGAAGTGTCAGATGTTTAGAGTTATTACATTTATAACATGTCCTATTATGTACTAATTCATGATTTTTAGCATGTCATTCTCTTTCGTGAGATATTAAAGTATCACTAAGCCAAGTATGAATTATTCAGATATATTATATGAGAAGGTAAACTCAAGATGCAACCAGAATGACCCAAGTACAGGATCATTTATTCCCAATTGCCCTGAAGTTGGTGTCCTCATCAGAAATATAGCTGTGGAAGTATCCTGTTTCTACGCCTATAAATGATTCCCTCTCTCCCTTTTTTTATTACCACACTTTTTAAGGGCCAGCATAAAGGGGTGCTCCTCTGTGAAGGCATCAATGTTTCACTCAGACAGAATGAGACAGAGTTTTCTTTTCATATATGTATCAATACTTATCTGCATTATTGCATTTATCACATATAATTGTAATTATTTACTTCCGGGTCTCTCCCAATAGATTATACACTCCCTAAAGGCAAGAATGATGCTTTATCCCTCTTTAGAACCCTAACCCTTAGCATAGTGCTCGACACATACCAATACCATCCCTTAGATACTGCCAACATTTAGATAATGGTACTTAGATATCAAAGGCAGTACCTACATATTTTCAAACGCAGGTCTTTTTTTTAAATGAGTATTTCCATCTGAATGATTTATTTAGCAACTGTGGAAGATTTTATTTTCCAAAGATGGCCCCCACAATATATCCCATCCCACATGCTCCTTGTACAATGAGAAGGTGACACTCCTCCCATCAGGTAGTATGGCCTGTGTCCCCTCCTCTTGAACCTGGGCAGACCTCTGTGACTGCTTTGATCAGTACAGTCCAGTTGCAAGTGATGCTGTGATTTCCAAAGGTAGGTCATACGAGTGCCATGGACTTCTGCTTTGTCCTCGTAGGACACTTGCTCTCGGAACCCAGCCACTATTGGAGGAAGTCGAGCAGGCACGTGGAGAGGCCGCGTGCAGGTGTTCCAGCCAACAGCCCCAGCTGAAGTCCCAGCTTTCAGCCAGCGTCAAGTGCTGGACGTGTGAGCGAATCTTCGGACGATGGCTCCAAGCCCCAGCTGTCGTCACCAGCTGATGCTGCAGGGAGAGGAAAAAGGCTGGCCCTGCTGAGCCCTGTCCAAACTATGGACTCATGAGCAAAGTAAACAATGGCTGTTGTTTTAAGCCACTAAGTATAGACAGCTAGTTATGAAGCAACAGATAACCAGAACAGCCACCACTACTAGCTCAAATGCCAGTGGAAATGCAGGGAAGGGCTAGGGCCCCAGAGCCCTCTCTTCTATCTCCTGTTCTTAATCCAGGTGCAGTGGAAAGCAACACGGTCAGATGGAAGTGGATTAGAACCAGCAGGATGACCCCAGCTAGTCCCTGGAAAATTAATTAGAGCCCATTAAATTTCAAACAGAAACACTAAAAATGCATTTGTGATGCCCAGATTTTTATTTTTTGAGGAGGCACAAAAAAATATTTTAAGCAATTACAGAATGATTGGGGTAAACTCTTCCAATATCTTATCGATGTGTTAAGAATCAAGTTATAGGTATGGGAAGTTTAATTATCTAATATGCTGGTGTTTCTTGATCTTGTGATAAAGAACCTGGCATTTGCTGCAGGATGACTTCAAGATTTACCTAAAGTTACCGAATAATCAGTGTGAACAGAATGTGGCTGCCGACCTCATCAATGCTTTTGAAATAGTAAATAACGTCGTCATGAAAAAATTATGCAGGAGTGAAATGCACACTGTAAGTGGAGATGAGTTAACTGGCTGGTTCACAGACAGGCTGCTTTCTTTCCTGGGAAATTACGTGTGACAGTTAAATCAACCTTAAGGGACTTGGAGGTTGGCAAAGATTTGCATACTTTTTTTCCATTCTTTATTTATGAACTGCCAAGTTCTTTCGAGAGTACAACAGTGCACTTTTATATTAACAATGAAATACATTATTTGGGAGGAAGCAATGAAGAATGAGATTGAAGAAACCAATTTAGGGCTTATCAGCTATTTCAATCTATGAAAATATTGCAGCATATAACCTTGAGTAACACTGCCTTAGTTCTTTAATGAAGACAAAATGTAAACTATTTTTTATTAAGAACAAAAGGTATTAGATTCTAACTTTCCTTTTATTCCCATTTAAGTCAAATTGCCTATTTATTTTTGACTTTGAAAGTGGCAGCTGTCAAGTCCACAGAAGTCTTTAACTTAGGCTAATAGGGTGCATTCCTTCAGACATCCAGCTAAACACACCACAGCATTAAAAATTGTTAAGTATATTGTATTATGTTGAGCTTACACATTATGATTACGAAGAACGTTTAGCAACTGGGGAGATTTTATTATATATACAGAACAGTACCCCAGAGGTAAGTAAATTGTGATTACAACTATGCAAAAAAGAGTTGATAGAAAAAAGGAAACATATTAAAATGCTAACAAAGGTTGCATTAGGGTAGTAGACTAAAGGGTGATTATGCTTTCTTTTCTCATTTTTCTCTACGTTTTGTAAATGTGATTATATTATTGTTATAAAAATTATTTAAAACAACTGTTAGGCCGTCCCCGTGGCTTAGCGGTTAAGTGCACGCGCTCTGCTACCGGAGGCCCGGGTTCGGATCCCAGGCGCGCACCGACGCATCGCTTGTCCGGCCATGCTGAGGCCGCGTCCCACATACAGCAACTAGAAGGATGTGCAGCTATGACGTACAATTATCTACTGGGGCTTTGGGGAAAAAAAGGAGGAGGATTGGCAATGGATGTTAGTTCAGGGCTGATCTTCCTCACAAAAAAACAAAACAAAACAAAACGAAACAACTGTCAAGTACTTAACAATGCTTGAATCCAGCAGGAGAGAACAGAGATCATTTTGAGTTACAGGCTGGAATGAAGTGACACATAAATATGGAGGAAGTCTCGACAAGGGTCCTTCCTTTGTCATATTACCCAGATTCAAGAGGCACATAGAGGTGACTTCCATCAGCGGACACAGTCCCCTTACAAATAAACTCTACTCCCATTCCTAATTTTCCTCAAAAGAAAGTCTTTGCCTGACTTCTCCATCTAAGTCCTTCACATCCTCAACCCTGGTGTTAATAAAAAGCATTCTGTTTATAAGTAGGAGTGAATAATGTTTCACCTTTTTATTTAGAAAATAGCAAATGCACATCAGGGATTGCAAAGCTGCTTTTGAGAAGACAAGATTCAGTCTACACGAAGAGTTATGAAGACTATAGAAGATGTCATGCCATCAGAGGTAAACCTGGCTTTCAGGGAAAAACCTTAAAATGAGTGTAGGAAAGCCAGTGACAAATGGAAGTGGAATTTGCAAAACAGACACACTTGAGCCACAAACTTTACAGAAAAGTGTTGGTGTAAACAAAGGTTGGATTATGAACAAAAATTAGATTAACCTGGATGGTGGGGAGTGGGAGAACGGGTATTTGGGGTTTCTGAAGTGGTCTCAGGTTGCACACCTGTAGCCTTTTTGGCTTGCTCTTCTGTCATAAGCATGTTATTAAACTGTAGTTTACATGTGTACTTGGAACACAAATTCAGATTTTAGAGATTACCAAAAGTTCTTGCTTTTCTCCCTTTGCTTTAACAAGGAGAGTTTTCTCCTCTTGCTTAAAAAAGTTTAATCTTGGATGATTTTGGTCTTCTTGTTCAATACACACTTTTGTTTAAAACATTATTCTAGTTACAAGTATCTAAAAATAGGTTAATGCAAAATTTATATAAAATGGTGTTTAAAAATGTTCATTTGCGACAACACGGATGGACCTTGAGGACATTGCGATAAGTGAAATGTCAGACAGAGAAAGACAAATGCCATTTAATTTCACTGACACGTGGAATCTAAAAAAACAGAACGAACAAACAAAACCAAACAGAAATACTCAGAGATACAGGAAACAAACTGATGGTTACCAGAGTGGGGAGGGGTTGGGAGGCAGGCGAAATAGGTGAAGGGGATTAAGAGATACAAACTTCCAGTTATAAAATAAATAAGTCACAGGATATAATGTATAGCATAGGGAATATAGTCAATAATATTGTAATAACTTCGTACGGTGACAGATGGTAACTAGATTTACTGCGGTGATCATTTCATAATGTGTATAAATATTGAATCACTATGATATACGCCTGCAACTAATGGGATATTGTATGTCAATTAAACTTCAATTAAAAAAAAAATCTTCATTTTGCCTTCTACCCTGCATGCATCCAAAATAATCTCATCAAAAGTTTATATTCACTTCCCAATTATGAAAACCAATATTCCTGAAATCCTGCCTGGTATCTTTTGGGCTGATTAATATCATTCTTGTTTGCATGTATTTAGAATAAAGACCATGGGCAAGTAACATTATCTGTGCCTTGCTTGCAGCAGCCAAATTTTTTCCAAAAAGTTAAAAAGTATTGCTCCCTTAGCAAATCCATTTCATCGTCCTGATATGTGGCTGTAATAGTTCTTTGTCTATATGGCTATAAGAAATTATTCACAAAGTAACCAATCATTTATCATTTCTCATCCCCACAATCATTCCTCTCTTTGACAAAAAAAGTATAGGATAGTTGTTTGCAGAATACATTTTACTTGTCAATTCTTCTCAAAAAAATTCCTCTTCCCCTTCCTTATGTAAACAATTCTAATCAAATTTTCCTCATACCTTCTGTGTAACAATCACCCCACCCCATAAAAAACAACAGACGCTTTGGGGGCTTCCAGTTTTTTCCAACGGTAGTTCCCACGATGGGGACTCTACGTGCAGTCTACATCAATTATTTAACTAATGACTACCGGGAATCTAGTGAGTACATGTTCATCATTCAACTGTTACACACAATTCAAATACAAGCCAAGAGCTTTGGACGTGATTCATATGTGTCAGGTACCTGATTCATGCCTTCTTTTATTTTGACAGTAATCCTTCTTAATGCTCTAATTTTATGATGTAATTTTAGTAGTGGAATTAACTTGGAACAACTCAAACTTATGTAATTAATTACATTCAGCTTCAATGATAATTACTGTTTAATCTCAGCCCAACACCCCAGCAGAAATCTAGTACACACACTGGCAATCACGGGTGGGTGGGGAGACCTTTCCAGATTGCTGGTTTGTATGGACTCACTATATAAGTTGTATTTATTTTTGCTAAAAATTCTCAGGGATTAGTCGACTGTACGCCATTTACTTGGACCTGACGGCTTGGAGAAGTTAAGGGATAGGGAGTGAAGGGAACTACTTTCAGCTTTTCCTGATTATGTTTCCCTTAACACTCATTTTGAAAGAGTTTAATTGGTGTAATTTTCTTTTTAAGTTCCTGTGGTCACATAAATTTGGTTTACGCTGGATTAAAAAATTAAATAGGTTTCTTTCCTATAGAGTTTCTTGGTCTTTAATATGTTAATGTATGTTGTAAATCTCCAAGGGGTGGGATATAAAATGTTTCCCAAACTGTTTTCAACAGAGGACACTCTCTCCTTTAAAATACAACAGCTTTATTGACGTATAATTTACATGCCATGAAATCCTTTTTTTTTCTTTTTTTTTTGGTGAGGAAGATTAGCCCTGAGCTAACATCCGTTGCCAATCCTCCTCTTTTTGCTGAGGAAGATTGGCCCTGGGCTAACATCCGTGCCCATCTTCCTCTACTTTATATGTGGGACGCCTGCCACAGCATGGGATCAGAACCTGCAAGCCCCAGGCCGCTGAAGCGGAGAGTGCGAACTTAACCACGACTCCACCGGGCTGGCCCCCAAATTCTTTTGTTTTAATGGCACAGTTAGGTGATTCTTAGTGAATTTACAAAGTTGTGCAACCATCACTAAAATCCAAGTTTAGAACATTTCCATCACCTGAAAAACATCCCGTTCCCATCTGCCATTACTCTGAATTCCCACCTCCAGCCCCAGGCAACCAGTAATCTACTTTCTATCTTCATAGATTTGTCTCTTCTGGACATTTTACATCAACGGACTCATACAATATTTGTTAACGTGTCTAGCTTCTTTCACTAAGCATGTTTTTGAGGTTCATCCATTTTGTAGCATGTATCAGTACTTCCTTCCTTTTTATGGACCAGTAGTATTCCATATACATATACCACACTTGTTTTTTATCCATTCATGAGTTATTGGCTTTTGGATTGTTTCCACTTTTTCTACTGTGAATAACGCATGTACAAGTCTTTGTGTGGACATACATTGTTATTTCTCTTGGGTATATACTTAGGATTGAAATTGTGATTCATGTGGTAAATTTATGTTTAACTTTTTAAGAAACTTCCAACTCTTTTCCAAAGTGGCTGCACTATTTTGCATTCCCACCAGCAGTGTGTGTGTTCCAGTTTCTCTACATCCTCACCAACTTGTGGGTGTGTAGTGGTATCTCAGTTGTGGTTTTGATTTGCATTCCCCGATAGCCAATAATGTTGAACATCTTTTCATGTGTTTATTGTCCACTCAGATATCTTCTTTGCTCAAATGTCTATTCAAATTTTCTGCCCATTTTAAATTGGGTTATTTTCTTATTATTGTGCTGTAAGATTTCCTCGTATTCTGGATACAAGACCTTAATCAAATATGATTTGCAAATATTTTCTCCCTCTCTGGTTTTTGTTTTCACTTTCTTTTTTTTTTACTTGTGTGTGTGTGTGTGTGTGTGTGTGTGTGTGAGAGGAGATCAGCCCTGTGCTAACACCCGCCAATCCTCCTTTTTTTTTTTGCTGAGGAAGACTGGCCCTGGGTTAACATCCATGCCCATGTTCCTCTACTTTATATGGGACGTCGCCACAGCATGGCTTGTCAAGCGGTGCGTCGGTGCGCACCCAGGATCCGAACCAGCGAACCCCGGGCCGCCGCAGCAGAACGCGCTCACGCAGCAGAACGCGCTCACTTAACTGCTTGCGCCACTGGGCCGGCCCCTGTTTTCACTTTCTTAATGGTGTCTTCTTAAGCATCAAAATGTTTCATTTTGGTGAAGTTCAACTTATCAAATTTCTTCCATTGCTTGTGCTTTTTTGTTGTATCTATGAAAGTCACAAAGATTTACTCCTGTTTTCTTCTAAGATTTTTATAATTTCAGCTCTTACATTGAGCTGATGATTCATTTGAAGTTAAATTTTGAGTATGATGGGAGGTAAGGGTTTAAATATATCTTTTTGCATGTGGATATCCAACTGTCTCAGCACCATTTGTTGAAAAGACTATCCCTTCCCTACTGAATCGCCTTGGCACCTTTGTTGAAAATCAATTGAGCATAAATGTAAGAGCCTTTAATATGTTAACGATGTTGTGAATCCCCCACAGAGAGGATACAAAATGTTTCCCAAAATGTTTTTAACAAGGAATCCTACCTCTCCCCCCCCCCCCTTTTTTTTTTTTAAACACAGGCTTTCACACAGGTTCTGACTGTGGTCCACAGAACAAACTTTAGGGATGCTTCTCTAAGGTGCCCAGGACTCTAACTTTTATTGACAACTTTATTGGCTGTTTTCAGAGGCTGAGTGTTGCATTGGAAGCTTCAAAACCAAAGACATAATTTCTAGCAATAACTATAGTAAGACATCTTACTATGCAGAAATGTATGTAAAGGTTGTTTAAAATATTTGTTACTGAATTAGGTCCATATTTTACACATATATAGAAATAAAGGGGAGTTTTCTTATAGGCATAATGGATGAAAATTCGGGAGTATGGAGAATGCTGCAATTGTTTTTACATTTTTAGGGCAATGCCTCTTGCTTAATCATGACATTTGACAGGAGTAAACATCAGTAGTAAGGTGTTGCAGTAAACAAGAAGATCTATTTGCATACACTTTATCATATATACACACACACATATACATGTATACACACATATGTTGGAGATATATTTTTTCCTTTTCACAAGATTTTGTCTTAATGTTCTTATTTAATCAAATATAATGCAAAATGTTGGATAACCGATTAAACAACCTTGTTAAAATGACAATACTATCACTTTAGCATTATATTACAACATTATACTACAACAAACAAAAGAACCTAGTGCAAAAATAAAAAGTGAAATTAAAATGAGTGTCTCTTTAGCACCTTGTATTTATCTGCAGAACGAGAAAAACATAGATAAAGGTCAATGATGAGAGGAAAAAGAATGTACAAATACCTTGACCGAGAGAATGTGTCATCATAAATCTAGAAAAGCAGACCAAACGTGCTTTGTCAATGCCCCGTGCACAGAGCCTGGTGATTGTGGATGACAGGCAGACAACCCCAGTAAACGCCTGAGGTTCTAGAAACCCACAGAAAACGACAGTGTAAACCAAGCATATAGGCATTCTACCAACGCATGCTGAAGTGCATTCAATTACCCTAACCGACACCTTGATTTTCTAACCACGACTCCTGCTGGTACTGACCCACCGTTCTTTTAAAAAGTGTAATGTTGTTTTCTGAATATTTTAGATGGCGTTATCTCACCTTATATATAAGAAGTGACTGCATACAGAAGTTTCCATATAGATAATGGCATTTTTCTTTTGCCTGTTCTATTACGCCAAGCAAAATTTATAGTAGAAAATATATTTTCTTGTAAAATTTTAGCCATATTTAGGAGAGAATTCAGAATGTAAAGCGCCTTCTCGCTCCCTTTGTCAGTGTTTGCATTCCATCTAATTTTGAGGCATCACAGCCCTTTTCCATTTCTATTCTCACTATACTTTTTATGTAACTTGAATGTTCATCTTAGTCTAAATCTCAAATCTTTTTGCACGTGGATTTTGGTAATTAGCTAATTTAGGAAAATTTATTTGTATCCTGTGCCATCATTTGTTACCTGAAACCAGGCTCCATGTTTGCTTAGCATTTTAAGATTTTTTTTCAGGACACGTGAAACCTTCCAGGCTGCTTCCCCCTCAGAGCTGTTCTCTCTTTGGCCTGAGTGTGTGTTCTGGCTTTTTTCCCCCAGGGTATGTTACGCTTCGCCACGACGCCCTGCCCTCGCAAGAGAGGCGCTCTGCGAGGACTGCCCCAGGTTGACCAGCCACAGCTCTGCCCTCTGTGACCTTGTCCGCCTCGGGCGCGCGCTGGGCGGGGCGCATGACGCCACGGCCCAGATGCTCTGGCCTGGGACATAGTTAACCAGTTACCTCCAGGCCTCGCGGGCCCGGGTGAGTGTGGGATGGAGCAAGTTCGGATTTCACACAAATGTCGGGCATCCACGTTTCTGCCCCTGGGGGAAATCTCTTTCAGCCTGGCCCCCAATTCTGCTAAAGGAGGAAATAAAGCTCACTTCCCATCTGCGCGGCTGCACAGTCTCAGAATGAGTGGGGGCGGAGGGCTGATCAGAGCCTGGTGCACACAGGGAGCCATTCCCCTGGAACTTGAAATGAGGGGCAGGAATTCGCATGTCTTTCCCAGCAGTATCAAAAAGTCTGGGAGATTTTCCTCCCCAAAGTAAGAAAGCTACCTCCCAGGGTACCCTTGAGTGGGCGCCCATGTAGAGTGCAGGAGAATTTGGATAATATGGGAAGAAGACTCCACTCACTGATGGAGGTGATTCTGTTACACACCTGGCTAGGATTTTTATGAGAGTGACGAGGGATTGGAAATGAAGATATTTGTAGTCATATATAAACCAGGTATTGTAAAATGCAGGTAGTTCTCATTCTGCAGGGTCGGTTCAATCATTACCACATCAGTTACTCCTTTTGTTTATCTTTATAAAGCTCTGATGTAAAGAACTCCTACGTGTTGTTATAGATACATGTCGGAGCTGGCCAAACTCCCACATGGCTCTAAGTAACCACTAGGCTGTTTTTCAGTCTGTTTACCTCAGCACCGCACCTTGCACATGCTATAACAAATGTAGTCAGTGAAGGATGACATGGGTAGAAAACGACCGGCAAACCTATAAAGTAAATTCCCATAAACTCACAATATAGTCCTATTTCGTTGCTTGCACTCTTCACATCTCCGTTCTTTCTATTTACTCTGCAAAGAGAAAAGCCCTTTGAACCCAAACATTTATCAACCCCTAGTCCCAGACAAGTCACAGAAGAGGCCAGAGGGAAGGCCACTCTCTCAGCATCTGCTTCTAGCATAAGTAGAATCGCAAGGAGTAACTGCCCAGGAACAGTTAAGCAAAATTGGCAGTTTTCCCCACACAGCTGAAAGATTTGACTCAAAAACATCTTCACACAGCCATTCAAATGATAAGTACAATACATTTATCAAATTGAATGTAAGCGATCTTTGAATTGTCCACACCACTACTTCCCCCCGCAGATTCTCTTTAGTTACCTTAATAAATTTATGCATTTCGATTAAATGGAAAGGAGGAGAGAAGAGATAGGTTGTGAAATGAACAGAAATAGAGGCGCCTCTCCTGAAAGTGTCCTAATACTCTCAGAAAATCTTCAGCGGAAGGTGAGATTAAATTCAAGCAGGAAGGGTTCCCGTGCTAAGCTAACTTAAACTATGTCCTTTATTTGCTTAGATGCATTTGGGATGGAAAAAAATTCCCCCACTTATTTATAACCAAGTTATTGATAGTTCTTATGGATTATAATCTGTTTTCCAACTTTCAGAAGTGTGGACAGAAACATCTTTACTGAGTAGAAAACGAATTTTAATTTCTAAGAAAATAGATGGAGGCTGGCCCAGTGGCGTAGTGGTTGGGTCCATGCACTCCCCTGTGGCGGCCCAGGGTTCTCGGGTTCGGATCCCAGGCACGGACCTACGCACCGCTTATCAAGCCACGCAGTGGCAGGCGTCCCATGTATAAAGTAGAGGAAGATGGGCACAGATGTTAGCCCAGGGCCAATCTTCCTCAGCAAAAAGAGGAGGATTGGCAATAGATGTTAGCTCAGGGCTAATCTTCCTCATCACACACACACAAAAAAGTAGAGACTGTAAGAGCACCTAAAAGGGGGGTTCATGGCTGTAAAACTTAGATTTCAGAATGTTGTTTGAAAGGCGAGTAGTATTTGTATGTATGCACGTGTACATCACTTTATAATTACTTACCATCTGTTTGAACCAGCTTTTAACCTCAGTGCTGCACTGCTTTGGGGAACCATCACACTTTTTATACCCAAAGAACTTAAGTTTATTCCAAAGAATAGTAAATAGGTTTTGAAACCCTCCAAGTGTTTGTTCTGCGTAGAAGCTAAAAGGAAGTCTCCTGTATGAGAAATTGTGGTGAATTAAAGATGACTGCAGATTCTTTGTCACCGCTTTGCTCCTCAACCCCCCAGGTGGAATTTTTTTCCCGTCCCTTTGGTTCTGGGGAAATAAATTGGCTCTGGGACTACTTAATTAATAGAAGGTGGCACAGGGATGGTGTGCCAGCTCTAGGCCTAACCTTAGGAAGGCCTGGAGGTTTCCATTTGCTGTCACTTTTTGGAGCCCCAAACTGCCACACAGATGGACCATGTGCTCTGCATGGAGAGGGAGGAGGCTCAGCCTGCAGGCTCCCTGGGGGGCATCCAGACGCCTCCATCTCCAGCCATGCTTTGGAAGACACCAGGGGAGAGCAGCGGAACAGCCAGTTGAGCTGTCAATCCACAGAAGCTAGAAAGCAAACAAAGTGGTTGTCATTTGAGACCACTAAGTTTGCAGTAATTTGTTCCATGCCATAAATAACAGAAATAGAAAGCAAGCCATTCACTGTCACCTATAACTCTCGGTTAACAGGGAATGGCTTTGCTCTATTGGAAAGACAGCAAGACTTGCTTCTCTAGATTGGGTTTTGGCTGATAATTTATCATGAGTTGCAGAGGGCTCAGGCAAGGTTCCTGTAGTCAAGGAGGATGGGGAGATGGGGTCAGAAAAGATGCTGCAGAGGGCCCAGCAGGGAGCAGGGGGCAGGGGATGACCTTCTGAGCCTGGGCTGCTAGTGGTGGACGTGAGGAACCAAACAAATGCTGTGAAGAAAACCAATGATCCCAAGGCAGAGTAGCGGGGGGGGGGGGAGGGGGATGTTAGAAATAAATGCATGATTATTCAAATAAAAGTGCTTATTCATATGCCACATAAAATGATCTACCCTACTACGCTTTTGGAAATGTTGCCTAGAAAGAACACCCTTTTTATACCTCGTGGCTCCTGTTGAAGAAGTCCGTCATGAGAAAGTAAGTACGTAGGGATTTTCTCATTTTTTAAAAACTGAGATATGTTTTTCTACACAATGAAACCCAGATCTTTCTTCTTTGTTCCATGTGGCAGTCACACTTAGCCCCACCAACGCTGTTACACAGACACATTCACACACACACAGAAACACAACACGCACGCACACACGCATTCACAGACACACATTCTTAAATAGGATGTATTTCAAGTTGGCAAACGTGAAGAAAAATTTTCAACTTTTATACTTACAAAGTTCCTAAAATTAGATGAGTCTATTTGATACCAATTTTGGCATTTTTGAGGGAAATAAGCTTATTCATATTTTCAAATTGTAAGCATAAAACTGCATAATTGAGAAACTTCTATATGATCTTTGATTCGCATAATTGTCTTAACATTTAACTACTAAATTGAGATTTCATCATTAGCCTTTTTTTTAAAAAAATCACATGAAAGTATGCTTATTGGATAAAATAAAGCTTCTCTTGACTTCAAAAAATTCCAATTTTATCCAACTCTTGAAACCTTGGGTTATGGTCTTACAAGGATGTTATTTTTCCTGAGACCCATTTCTTTGACTTCCATGTCCTCATTTATAAAATCAGTGTTTATCCACTCTGGAGCAGGATTTTTTTTTTTTTTTTAATTTATTTTCCCCCAAAGCCCCAGCAGATAGCTGTACATCATAGTTTCACATCCTTCTAGTTGCTGTATGTGGGACGCGGCCTCAGCATGGCCTGAGAGGCGGTGCGTCGGTGCGCGCTTGGGATCCGAACCCAGGCCGCCAGCAGCGGAGTGCGCGCACTTAACCGCTAAGCCACGGGGCCAGCCCTGGAGCAGGATTGTTACCATGAGGTAATCCATGTTTAAGAGCTTCATAAGCTACAGAGGGGAACAGCTTGGCTGTCTTAAAGATTTAATATGTAGAGTTTCATTTCATAATTTTAAAAATAACTTATTGTTAAGACTGTTTCTTCCCTTACACAGTAGTTACAAGAGCATTTTCTTGAAATTCTTAAGCAGTTAATTATTTGGGCTATGTTTTTTTAAAATGCCTAGACTTTTAAAGTTGCATTTAGTCTAAGGACTTACTATCTACCCCTTTTGCGTTTTATTGTATGATGAATTTTTCGTGTTCTTTCTAATATTTCTAATCTTCTTCCTAATATACTTATCATGAAATTGTGGAAGTTTTAGAGCTTCGAGCAGTCATGGAAGTCACTTAGTGCTTATCCAGCCATTTAATTTGGTAATAGTGGCCCAGAGAGAGTCATTTTTGCATGAGATTTCTCAAAAACATCCCATTTCTGTGACGTAGCGGCTCTTTCAGCAGAGTGGGGTTCACTGTGTCCTAAAGGTGGGCCACAGCCTGAACACCATCACCAGCCTTTCTCATGAGCAAAGCCCCTCCAGAATGCAGGAAGACCTAGACTGAGACCACCCACCAGGTCCTGGCCATCCAAAGTCCTGCCCCTTGAAACACTTGTACGATGGTGTGCATGTGCCAGAGTGAGCCGGTCAGGGAGTTGAGACCTAGACTGGGGGGATTCCTGCTGTTCCTTTCCTTACTCTGTGCCTTGGTCCCTGATACACTTGGGTGGGAGGCCTGGAAAACCCCTGTACAGAGAGTTCCGGTCCAAATGAGATGTGTGGCCCCAGCCAAGGCACTTAACAACTTTAGTTCTTAATGGACTGGATTAGATAATCTCTAAAATAAATGAGAAAAAACAACAGATGCTCAATCTAACCTTAAAAAGAAGACTAATTTTTTTCATTTCTGTTTTTAAAAGAATATACTGCACTTAATTGCATTGCAATAATTCAGTCTTCCTTCCTGCCCCTTGAAAATCAAAATGTTCAACCACAGTTGGGTGGCTCAGAGGGGAACACTTGATTCGGCTGGATCAGTCAAATGTTTGCCCCCATGTTTGGAAATGAGATTCAGTGAGTAGTGTTCCTGGAACTACGGTGATATAAGCTAAGCTGTTCTGTAACCTCATGGATCACGTGTTCAGAGGAGCAGCACAGCTGGTCTGCAGAGTGGAAAAGTGAGGCAGCTTCATGAAGAGAAACAGAGACAAAAGACAGAAACAAGGAGGGCGTTCTGCCCCACTCCTGATGACTTTTGGTGTGGGACCTTCTGGGGCCAGGGTGCACCTGCCCTTGGGCGCCATGAGGTATGCCTGTGTTACCTGAATCCCTACCATCAACTCGTCAGGTAAACATTGTTAAGGCATCATATAAAAAGGGGCAGGAACATTCTTGTCTAGTTTAGGCTCATGGGGAAGATCAGTGAAGATAAAACCTGTCCTTGGTCTGGAAGTTGGGCTCTTAGACAACAGAGGAAAGGGTCAATCACAGCAAAATTGAATCTGTCAGCTTCAAGGGGTCTTTGCACAAGCTGCCCCCACCCCCACCCCCACCCTCCTGCCTCCCCAGTGCTCCTCAATGTTGACTCCTTCTTAACTAACATGCAGCTAAAAGTCAGCACCTCAGGGATGCCTTCCCTCCCCAATCCCATACTTCTCCCTCAGGCCATAAAGAAATAGACTAATGATTTCCAAATTAGTAAATTCCACAAAACGAGGATTCTTCCATTAGATTTAATAGTAACAGTATTAACATTATCCTGTATCTTTATTTCAAGTTTCAATTCATCAATTAGCTAAGAATTTTTCTGTAGTCAGTCCTCCGGATATTTCTAAGCATGTCTGGATGCCTAAGAGATAGCCTCTGCCTTCCACCCAGTTCTAGGTAAAAGAGATGATATTATCTAAAGCTTCGCTCCACAAGGAAAGGCAGCAACACCCCCAGCTACGAGGCTTCTTCCAAAGGCACTAGTTACACAAAGTAGAAGATGGGGAGCTCTAAATGGCTGAAGCAGCTTGTCGATGTATACTTTTCCTTGAAAGTCTGGGTGGGGTTCCCCTCCACCCCCGACTCACTAATCACTGTGATGGAAAGATGAAGAGGGGAATCGAGATGGAATTCCACCTTTGCCATTTATGACCTGAGGGACCTTGGGTCAGTTACTCGGCCTCTCCCTTCTTCAGTCTCCTCACCTGTACAGTCAGGTATGGTGCTACAGTGCAAAGGTGGGCCTCATAGGGCCAATCTGAGCGTTGCCGATAATGCGTGTAACTTTATCACGCAGCATCTCGCGCACACACAAAATGTCAGCTGTTCTTTTTATCCAGGCAGGAAAGCCCAGTTGGACATGTCAGCCTGTCACCCTTTTCCCCGTTTAGACTTCTCCCCTAGCATGGCCCTCATCCCAAGTCTTGTCTTCTATCCCGGGACATTATCACAGCTTCCGCTAAATAATGTGTCCTGCCCAATAAAGTTGTTTTCCAATGTGGCAGCATCACAAGTCACATTTTATAAGGCCTTTTTTTCTTTCCCTCATGCTAATGAGGTCCAGATACAGTGTTGTTGCTTTTATTTTTCTAAGAAAATATATTGCTTCCTTTCTATGTAAATAGCACATGTGCTTAGAATTATTTGGTGATCAATACTAATTAGGTATTCTGTTCAGTGGATGTTTAATGTTTTCATTCTAGACTTTCATCTAGTCACTTGGAATTGGTTGACTCAAACTCTATATTGATTAAATTGTCTTCATCTTGTTTAACCTCTTTAACAAGGGGAAAAAATCATTCAGTTGTGTTCTTTTAAATTTCAGATCTAAAAATCAGCCTGCGGGTATAAAAAGAAAAAACAAGGCGTGCAAATGCTGCTTATAAATTCAATTAACATGTACTTTTGTTGAGACAAAAACTACAATCCCGTGAAAAATTCTTACAATCGCTCGCTCTATCCCTCTCCCATCCCTTCATGCTTATTTTCTAATAAATCTTATTCAGACTTGAGACCCTACTGGGAAATTTCGCTTTTAGTTTTGGGAAATGTCAGTTACTGGTGGTGGGAATATCAGAATATTCAAGCAAAGAGAAAGTAATCTCTTCTCTCTCACACGTGTTAAAAATAGTCATAGGGTATTTTTTCCCCCTAAATTCTGTAAAAGGAAAAAAAATCACCTTTGGACTAAAGTTAATAAGGGAATGTTTTCCTAAGGGGAAAATCTTTCTAGAAAATAAAAGAAACGAGAAGATTGGAAATTGCGATCAGTCACAGCAGACAGATGGGGCTGGTCAGTGGCATCTGCAGAGCACAGCGGCCCCCACCTCCTTCCCTTGCTCTCGAGCCCTTTGGACAGGAGCACGGGCCATTAGGGAAAATGGCTCTGGCCGTGAGCAAACACCCTTTTTCTCCCTTCAGTTTTCAGTGGGAGAAAGAAGGAAGAGTAAGCCCCTACTCTCCGAAACTTCCTGGGGGCCTGGCCTCTTGGGCAGGGGTCTCACCCCATCCCCAGTGAGTCAATGAAATTCAAGCTTGACCCTAAGCAAGCCTGAAAAGAAGCTCTTCTCTCGAGATCTCAGCCTGAAAAATGGGCCTCACAACCTTCCTGGTTCTCACCCCATCTCCCATCTCCCCCCCATTTTTAGCTCCCAGCATTGTCAACTCTGCACAGGGAGAAGTCAGGCCTTGGCTCACTTCTGTTCCACACATTCTACTTGTGTTTCTTCTGCACTGTCTTCCTCAATCACCCACTGCTGTCTTCTTCCCCTGGCTGAGTCAGGGGAAGGACTGTAGGACTGATTCAGACAGAAGAAAAGATGCAGAGGCAAAATACTCTAGGGGTGGGTATATTCTCATTATCTATTTATAGAGGCAAATCCAGCGAAAACTCTCGACCCCCACTTGAGTTTGAAAGTGCAAACAGACTTCAAGTGACGCTTAGTATATTCCTCCTAATGTACAGGTGCCTCAGAATGTAAGGTTGTGGTCAGACCTTAGATAGAAAATAAAGACACAAGTCCAAGGATAAGCAACCGGTCAACCACAAACCTGGGACCCCTGTGTCCAGGATCTGCACAAGGAAAGGGAGACCAGGAAACGGTCACTGGAATAAAACCACCTGTGCGGTCTACAGACCCTTACATTTCACTGCCCTCCATGGCTGTCACCTGTCCAGTCCTGAGCTATAAACTCAAATGGGAATTACCAAGTGGCATTCATGATTCAAAATTCCCTTCCTTTGGAAGATTCCTGCTCCCCTGAATAGGTTTAAGTGTCATTGAGGCTATGATCAGGAACCTCTCCTTAACTCTTGAAGATATGGCAGAATCTGCTGCTAAAGCAATAGCTGCCCAACAAAAATCTCTAGAATCTCTGGCCAAAGCTGCTCTTGATGACAGGCTGGCCTTTGATTATCTTTTAGCCGAGCGAGGAGGTGTCTGTGCTGTGGCCAACAGCACTTGCTGCACCTGGATTAAGACTTCTGGGAAAGTTGAGACTCAGCCACATAAGATCATGGAACAAGCCACTTGGCTGAAGAAAGTGAGTCCTTCAACAGGGTCTTTCTTTGATCTATCTGATCTGAGTTGGTTTGGGTCATGCGGACCGTGGCTTCAGAGTGCCCTCCAAACATTGGCTGCTATTCTGCTTATAGTCACTCTAACAGTCTCCCTGGTTCACTGTGTTCTCGAAAAAGCTTTAAATGCATGCGTGCAGCCACTGGTGACCAGACAAATGATCTCCCTCTGCCTAGAACACCAAAAACGGGATGAAGAAAACAGCCAACTAAGGGACCGAGATCTCAATATCCCAACCTATGTATTTAAGTCCGAGAGCCAACCTGACTCCAACATCAACAAGAAGCAGTAGCTTGGAGTGGCACTAATATCTTAAATTTTGATCAATACTCGCAGTACAACTGAGAGAGTGTAACTGAGAGTATTGATCAAAAGGGGAAACTGATAAAGTTAATTTGTATCTTGGGACCCACAAAATGGAGGCCACCCCAGTGGCCTAGCCCAGGTCACAAATCTAAACCTAAGTCAGCCTTCGCTTACGGGAAACACTTGTCAAGGAGACCTACCATACACCAATCACAATCCTCTAACTCAGCTTAGTTAGCCTACATTACCCTAAAAAATAGGACTTATAAGGAAATCCCCTCCTCCTAGTCAATCATGCCCTATTTCCACATTGCCTCTTCTAACACTCTGTAAGCCTTGCTCCTGGCCCAAATCCCTCTGGAGCAGTGCTCCCCTGATGCAGTATACTCCCTCATCCCCAATCCATGGATTGTTTTCCCTTGAATAAAGGACATCAAATTTGTTACCAGGAAAAAAAAAGTATAAGCAACAGGATATAAGCAAATTAAAAAAATATGGTTTATCACTGAATTCAGAACACGTATTTTTAAATATTCCCACAATTCTAAATACTCATGTGAAGCTACATTAACAATTTGTGCTTAGTAGATTTGGGCCTGACAGGTTGCTGCTTTCTATATTTCTGAAGTTTACAGTATTGTACAAAGATTTATTAGAGGAACACTTTAAAAAACAAGAAAATATGACTCATGAATTTATGTGTCTACCTAATGCCAGAAAAACTGGATGAAATTGAGAAATTCAGTTAATCCATAAGTATATTTGATCCACGGTTATATTCATATTATTCTAGATGAGATGCAAGGCAGGTCCCACTCTTGTGGAGTGTGTGGTCAGGCAGCAAACTGCTCAGTGATGGCTAGTTTGGGGTCTTCATGCCAATCCTGTTGACTGCTGCTGTATGACTCTGGATGGGTTTTACGCCTTCTCTAAGCCTCAGTTTCTTCATCTATAAAATGGGATATTAGGGGCTGACCTGGCGGTGTAGTGGTTAAGTTCCCACGCTCCGCTTCAGCGGCCTGGGGTTTGCAGGTTCAGATCCCAGGCACGGACATGTGCACCTCTCATCAAGCCATGCTGTGGTGGCATTCCATATACAAAATGGAGGAAGATGGGCACAGATGTCAGCTCAGGGCTAATCTTCCTCAGCAGAAAGAGGAAGATTGGTGGCGGATGTTAGCCCAGGGCTGATCTTCCTCACACACACACACACACAAAATGGGATATTAGTATCTGCCTTCTAAATTAAAGAAGATTAAATACAATGCTAATATCTATGACTTGCTGAGAATAATGCTGGAAAGGCAGAAAACCCTAAAAAATGTTATGTATCGACTAGTTGGGAAGCAAAGACTAGCAGTTATTCATTTTACGTCAAAATAAGTGAACATTTAGAATTTTGTGGATATAGTTGGATGTTTGCCTACATTTTTCATCTTTTCTTTTCTTTTTGGTCCAAGATACGAGTTGAAACCAGATGGGATATCACACGATTACAAACCTACAAGCTTCCCTGTTTCTTTGAGCTTGGTACCTAATTTGGGAGTATTTGGGCAAAAGAAACCAAAAAATATTCCCTTGAGTAATACCTGAAAACAAGAGTTAGAGATTAGAATTTTCAGAACAAATAACAAGACAAAACCCGGGGCTATATACACAGAAACACTGTTCTTCAAGGCTGGAGAGGATCCTTTGACCTTTGCGTTAGGAAGCACGGACAATCTTACATTTGATTGGTGAATTTTCTGCCTTTTTTTTTTTTTTTTTTTTTTAAAACCATGTTCCCTGCCTGAAAGCTAAACCTATTTATGGTGAGCACTGTTTTTTCAATTAGGTTTATTTTCATTTTCCCATAGGCCATGTTAGCCGAGACCATCCAAAAGTTTATTTTTCTTTCCTTTCCTTTTTATAATGGTTTTAAAATAAAATATACAGCACTTACATCTGTTGGTTTTCTTTTGAAATCCTAAGTCTGAAATGTTTTTTTCACACATTGAATGCTACGTCGTAAGAACTATTCTAAAATGCTCTTCAGAATGGAATCGTAGTCCGTTTTTGTGGTCAACTCTTGGAGAGCAAGGATCGCATCCGTTTCGCCAACTTTGTGAAATGTCCCGGGCAAGCTGGTGCTCGGCGAGGAGTGCTTAATGATGATGTGTTGGGGACTTGGCTTTTTCCCTACATTTCTCAGCTGGGTCTCAGAAAACAGTTTCAGTTTCCGAGCCTAAGGTTGGTAATATGTTCTCTCCCCGAGGCCCCTCATTTTGGGGGGACGGGAGTGGACTCAACAAAACCCCACATCACCTTTCTAAGAGTTTTGTAACAGAAGATAGTCTGTGGTGCAAACACTCCGGGCGAGAGCCAGCCTCAGCCAAGCTTCTCCTCTCCGCGGCCGAAGCGTCCCCTCCCGAGCCGGGCTGGCAGCCCCCGGGGACGAGGTGCGCACATCCCGGGGGTCTGCGGAGCCCGCCCCGGGCCCGGAAGGTCGGCGCAGCTGCAGAGGGGTCCTCCCCCCAGGGGGGAGGGCGCCCCCCGACCCCGCCCCATCCCGGCCGCCCGCGCTCCCGCCGCGCCTCCTCCCCCCAGGAGCCGGGCAGGAATTCGGCGGGGAGCCGGCGGGGCCCGGGCCCCGGAGGGCGGGGCGGGGCGGCTGGGGCGGCGCCCTCCTCCCCGGCTGGGCTCTGCTCCCCCCCTCCCCTCCCCCTCCCCTCCCCCCGCTGCTCCCTGCTCCTCCTGTCCCCTCCTCCCCGGCACTCCCGCTCCCTGCCCCCACCCACTGCTCCCTTCTTCCTGCCCGCTCCTCCCTGGCGCTCCTTGTCCCCTCTCCTCCTCTGTCCTGCTCCCCTCCCTTCCCCCCCTGTGCCCCTTCTCCCTGCCCACCCCCCCGCTCCTGTTCCCCTCCTTTCCTCCTTCGCCGCTCCTCCAGACCCGCCCTGTCCCCCACCCGTCCCTCCCGCTCCCCGCCTTCCTCCTGCTCTGCTCCTCCCGGGCGCCCCTTCCTGCCCCCCGCCCCTCCCCCCCGCCCTGCTCCCCTTCCTGGTTTATGGAGCTCCCACGCGGTTGCCATGGAGGCGCCCGCGGCTGCTCGCCGCCAGGCGGGAGCTGCCCTGGGGCCCCGGGGACGGCGCAGTGACTCTGCCCAAGGCTCTGGCGCCTCGCCCCCTCGGGGCCGGGAACAAAGCGCGCCCTCCCCCATCTCGGGATGCGCCGCGAGACCTTCAGGCGCCCCGGGCCGGGAGGCTTAAGACCACCGCGAATCGGCTCGGCCCTAACCTCTGTGGACCGGACCCCTGGGGTCGGGGTGACAGCTGCGCGCTACTGAGCCACCTTCCCGGCCCCCCGAAGATCACTCCTGCTCTCCCCATCCCTACCCCCATCCCCGAGGTGTCACCGGGGCCGGGGGACGGCCAGATGGCCCCATTTAACGGGACTGTCCGCTTTTGTTGGGGGCCGAAGCAGCGTCCAGGCCCATTTACATAGGAAAATGGGGTTTGTGTCCCCAATTCAGTGCAGTGCCCCGACAGCTGGTGGCTCTATCATCATGTCAGGACCCCGCAGCGTGATGTTTAAAGCGGCTTTATGTGTGCAGATGTGTGGGTGTGGATAGCAACTGATTGGGTAGCGGTAGCTGTTAGGTCCAGCTTGAAGAAACTCGAGCGTTCACAGAGGCAGCTTTATCAGCCTGGTCGCAGCATACGATCATAGAATGGAAGAGTCTTGCCAAACACTTCTGATGCTCTCTTCCGGAACTCAGAGCTTATCATTTTATCCCGAAATCTAAAGAGCCAAATAGTTTGGATCCGAGGAGTGTTTTGTAATCCTTACTATTTACACTTTGTTGCTTGTAAAAGTAAGGCTGAACATAAAAAGGCATAAGGGGGACTGCTAGGACTTAAATTATTGATGGAAGATCTAACCTAATTGATTTTATTCAACTACTTGAACTCAGATGGTTTGTGTGGGGTGTATAGCCTGTTGCAGGCTGGAAGTTATCAATAGTTTGAAATCAGTGGTTTAAATGTGTGTACTTAAATGATAGACTGTTAGAACAGGGGAGGGACTTGAACTTCAGAGGTGGAGGATGTGAATTTCAGAGAGGTTAAGTGATTTTCCCAGCATCATACTACTCGGGAATATGATCTCAACTGTTCGGATCCATAAAAGGTGAAGGAAAAAGACGCTTTAAGGTGGTAGATTAAGGAACCCTTGAAAATACCTTCATCAAGAACTTCTCAAACCTTTCCACCAGTCCGCTGGAGCCACCAACAGGTAACTCCCCAGAAGACAAGGGCTTTAGCGGAATTTTTTCTCTCAGCCTTTATACATTCATCAGCTTTAGCTCAAATCTGTATGGGAGCCAGTTCTAGCCACTAGAATCTTCCAGAACCCTGAACTGGAACTTGTGTCTTTGTTTCCATCAGAGCAATCATTTTGTGACAAGATGGAAAGTGCATGGTTAGGATTTGTATGAAATGGGAAATCAAAGCTGGGCTGGAACCCTCTGGTCTCGTTGTCAGGTAGGAGGACAAAATGATTATGATGGAAGCTGCATTCACCTTGCTGGAAGGTAGTAGGGTGGCTAATCTGGAAAGGCTTTGATCTCCACAGAACAATAACACTAGCTACCTTTGTAAGGATTGAAAAGGATCCTTGAAATGTGGTCTCCTTACACTCTTCTGTGTTAGAAGAATTCTGTTAGCTAAGCCCTCTACCTTTAAACCCTAAGTGAGTTTGCGATAAATTAAAAAGAGTACTTTTGGGGAGGATTTTAGTGGAGCTGTAGTGAACCAGAGGATGCCACATTAAAAGAGGATGTGAGTTCACACAGTGCGCTTCAAACATGACAAAGAACAAGAATGTGCAACGGGATTGGAAGTGGACCTGGGGGTTAATTGCTGCTCTTTCTCATACCAGAACAAGTTAGCAAGTACTTTCTGCCTCTCGTTTACTTGGGCCCATGTAGTACTAGGACGAGAGTGCCAAATGTGTGATGGGGATGTTAGGTAATGAACATTTTAAGAACATTGAGGACCTCTCAATTCTTGGAAAGAGAGTGTTTTTAGAATCACTAATAATGTGTTATATTTTTAAAATAACTGTATACAAGGAAATTATTTCGAGTTGACTCTCCCACCACTACCAGACACATATTCCCTTATCCCCCTTTTCTGCTTTATTCTGACTCCTCTTTAGCACTTGTATTGGTTAGCTACTGAGGTGTAACAAACAACCCCAAAACTCAACACCAAAACAGCAGTCATTTATTATTATATTATAGCTCATGCATCTGTGGGTCAGCAGGAGGTCAGCTGATCTAGGCTGGGCACATCGGGTGGCCCTGCTGATGTTGGCTTAGCTTGTACATGCATCTCAGGGGCTCCTGGGGCTCTGCTTTAGACTGCAGGTGGCTGAGGAAGCTTAGCGGGAGCAGCTCTGCTCCACATCTTTTATCTTCTCCTGGGCACAGCAGGCTAGCTCGGGCATATTGTTCTCAGGGCAATGGCAGAGGAGCAAGAAGGCATTGGAATCATGAAGGCCTCTTTGAGGTCTATGTTTCTCTAGAGTCAGGAGTTGGTACACTGTCACTTCTACCCCATTCTGTTGGCCACAGTAGGTCACATGGCCCGGTCAAGGAGAAGAGAAGAAGGCCAGCTCACTGCAGAAAACATGACAAAGGGAAGGGATAGAGGGAGGGTGAAGAATTGGTAAAGAATTAACACAGTCAAACACAGCACTTGTCAACATCTGACGTATTATGTATTTTACTCATATAGAAGTTTGTTTCTTTTCCTGCTCAAATGTAAGCTCTATATGGGCAGGGATTTTTACCTGCTTTGTTCATGGCTATATCCTCAAGACCCAGAACAGTGGCACATTATAGGTGTTTAATAAATATTGGATGAATCAATCAGGAGGATTCCATTAATTATTTTAGCTTATGGATAAAGCCAAAATTCCCTGAGATCGAATGCAATTTTGTTAGTTCATCCTCATCTTCTGACGTAAAGATCATTGTTCACGCTTGCTGACTGTAGAAACTACTGTTTAGAATAAACATTACTTTTAAACTTTTAAAAAATATCTAGATTTCAAAATAGTTTAACAGTTTTCTAGAACATATAAACAGGTACTGTATAAAAGTAGATTATTAGATGGGCAGAAAATTAGCAGTAGGGTGAGGAGGAATTTTACATATATTTTGGCAGATAATATATTCCTTCTTCCTGTATGGGAATAATACTAATATAAATCTCAAATTTCTAGAATTTGAATCCAAAAAATTCTCAAGAACTTTGGAATTGAACTGTTCCAAGAGATGTGGGATACAGGATAGTACCTACCCAAATTACCCTTGTTGGGCTTTTGGGTCCACAGAAATTCAATCATTTCTCTCTCCTCTCCACCCCACTTTACCCAATCCAGAAAGCAAAGGAATTTTCTAAGGTCATGCTTTAAAGGGGAATTCCTGTACAATATATATTTTTTTATTCCCTTGAAATTTGAATTTGTGCTGCCAGTTTTTGACTGTGACAGATGATGAGGTAGAAGATGAAGTAGGCGTTAATGCTTAGTTACATAAAGGGGTGCTTTGCTGTGCCCATACTTAGCAGCAGACTAATTTGGGACTCCCACAAGAAACCCAGGTCTTGAACACTGGAGTGAGTATGTGAAGTTTCATCATGCCAAGTGACTAACTCCTCAGACAGGCAGCTGTTAGACCTGAAGCTTGATTCAAGGTGGATGTATTATTTTGGATGAGAGGAACTCGGAAAGTTAGGGACCTAGAGACATCCTGAATTATAGCCATTTCTCTCTCTCTCTCTCTCTCTGCGTGTCACTCAGTAGAGTCCCAAACAATGACTATTGTAAGTTATAAATTTAAAATGTAAACATTTCTTAGAACAGTTTCGTTTACAAATTTATGCAAACATGTTTGCCTTATTGATGGTGAGACTCTAAAAGTATTCAATTAGCTTAGTTTAACTTCGGTCTTTTGTGTTGGTGGTTTGGAGATTTAGAGGTTTGTTCATTCAGCAAACATTCATCGAGGGTCTACTGGGTGCACCAAATGCAATTAGACAAAGCCCTTGGCCCTAGGGAGCTCACAGTCTTGGAGGAAGATCTGCGTGTGGATGGGCAATTTCAGCACAGTGGGATAAAGGCTATGATTGGGAAAAGGGTGCAGTGGGAGCTCAGAGGAGAGGTGCCTAGGGATGTCAGCAGAGCCAAAGAAAGCAAACTAACGCTGGTGATTGTGTAATGCCTTCTGATTTGCAGAAATCCTTCTGCATTCACTGTCTTCTCTTATCCTGGAAGTTTCCCTACCTGCAGCTAGGGCAGCGTATTATTCCTATGACCTCCTTCCTTCTCCTCCTTCCCAGAGGAGAAAATGGTTGTAGGGTGTACAATCTCAAGGTCATAGACTTTGCAAGGGTTGGAACCTGCATTCACGCTTGAGTCTCCTGACGCCCTGTTGCAGGGCTGTTTCCATCCTGGTCCTACTACTCCTTCCTCTCTTGGCCAGGCTGGGGTATGTTAAAGAACAAAAATTTAACCGAATAAATTTAAATATCTAATTGGCTTTATGCAAGGGTTCATGAATAGGGCAGCATCCCATCCAGCAAATAGATAGGTGCTCCCAAGGAGTTGTACCAAATGGAAGGTTTTTATAGGCAGAAAGAGGGTGGGACAAAGAAGTGTTAAAAGAGTGGATTATTTCAGGCAAGGTCACCTTCCCTTAGGGGAAGGCAGGAGGTCTTATCAGGCAGATCATCTCACTAGTGTTGATCAGGAAATTGCAGACTGATTGGTTTACAATTCCACTCTTGGGAGAGGCTGAAACTGTGTTTAGTTAGATGTTAAGTCTTGATGGGGCTTAGCATAAGTGACTCCATTTTGGGCCTGTTGTTTCTTTTTAACAGATGATTTCCAGCTGTGTAGCTTGATCCAGGTCTTCGGAGCCCTTCCATTCCTCAAGTATAAAATGAGGACATTGTCCAGAATGATTTCGAAGATCTTGCGCCTCTAACAGCCTATATCTTGCGCCTCTAACAGCCTATAGTTCCAAGAACCTTTCCTTCTCTAGTCAATCTGAGGAAGCTTGGTGTGAAAGCAGTGTTAGTTTTTTAGTCACGTTTTGCAGAACCTTTTGTGGCAGATTGATCTTAATTTTTTAAAAATGTCTGTTTCAAGATGAAGACATTGAGGAACTAGGATCCGGCCACTTCTTCATGGCCCCACAGTATCCTGGCAGGGTCCGCATTCATGTTTCTGGCTCCTGAGTTTCTGATCTCTTGTTTCTCTGTGTGAAATGGCTTTCCCTGTACCTCTTAAAATTTCTATTTTACTTTCATTTCTAGTGGGTGATGCTTAAAACTCTGTCCTGTAATTAAATGTCCTAAGCTACTTCTTGCTGTAGATGTTTTAAAGTGTGTTTGTGTATGTGTGTGTGTATGTGTGTGTGCATGCATGTATTCCATACTTTGCCCGTTGTTGAAAAGAGAGGTTGCAGACTGAAAGTTGGAGGGCCCAACATTTACTTGCAGACATAGTGAAAAATATTATTTTATTTATTTTGAATATGTAACACTTGAAAATGGTACAAATTCCCAAAAAACCTGTACAGGATTTAAAAAATTTAAGCTGACACTTAATGATTGAGGGATTTCATATATAAAAATCTGGATTTATGACTTTTCATGAAAATCACAGCTGGCAACATTAGCCCAGATTTCCTATGATGTCCCCAATCAGCCTCACCTTCTGTTGGTGGACTGTGGGCTCACCAGACTCCCCCGACCCCTGCCCCCAGTCCTCACCACTGACAGCTTCCACCAGTCGTTTAATCTCCTGATTGGCCCCTGTAGACATCTGCGTTTGCACCTGCTTGCCTCAAGTGTTTGTACCTTAGATGCCCCACGGACACAGAAGGGAGCCTGGTGGATCTGGGGCAGAACAGCTCAAGAAGGCGACTTTCACCTTCAGTATTAGGATGACCAGGCAGGGTTCCACTCTGCTGTATATGGGGTGGCTAGGAGTCAGAATCAACTCAACCTCACTAGCAACAAATCAAGCTGAAGGTGAGTAGAGTCATACAGGAGATGCTTGAGGCCTGAGAAGAAAACGCCAATCAGGAGAGAGGCTTCAGATTGGCTGGGATATTTGTTCTCTGGACAACAAACAATAACAACAACAACAAATAAAACAGGGAGATCAAAGGAGGAAGAAAGGAAGAAAAACAATAGGGCTCATTGAAAGACAAAATGTACCAGTAGGGCAAACTGAAGAAATACATGAAATGGCGAACATGAGCAAATTATTAATCTCCCTGATTTTCATCCGCAAAATGGGGCTCTCTTTCTCAAAGAGCGGTTGTGAAGAGAAGAGGCAGTATAATTAAAAACTGTATCACAATGCCTGACCTTGATAGTTAGTAGAGGACAGTGCGATAACTCTGAAATGTAGGTGTGGCCGCTTCACTGCATGCTGGAGGAAGTAAAAAAGACATCATTTTTATGGACAAAATTCTGTTTTTTATAAAACATCTGGATTCTTTAGGCATTGAAAATGAATCTTTGAATATGGCAGCATTTCTCTTCCCAGTTACATGTGGGCCTCCTGGTCTCACAGCAGTTTTGTAGGGCCTACAAAATAGGCACCTACATAGTCAGGGTGACAGCTTCTATTTCCAAAGTAAGTGACTTTACCATTCTCATAATTATAGCAAGGGTTCTGGCTGAGCCCAACCGGATTCAGAGCTTGGCGGTGTGTGCACCTAGCAGTGAGGTGAACATCTATTAGAATGGGTTTATTTGATGTATCAGGCTGTTCACAACTGTTGTGGTTTTCTTCCTTTCAAGCACATGATGAGAGCATACTTTCCTGTTGCCTTGAGAGCAGGCATGCCCATGGGACTTTCTTTGGCGGCTGATGAAATGTGTTTAGAGGTGATTTGTGTCACATCAAGCAGCCGCCCGGCCACAGAAGCCATGGGAGCATGTCAGAATGGAGCCTCTGTCAGCTTGGTTTCCTAGATGACTCAGATGAGCAGAGACCCCCTGACGACCTGCACTGAACACACAAGAAATAAAACCTTTTTTTTTTGGTGAGGAAGATTAGCCTGAGCTAAGATCTGTTGCCAATCCTCCTCTTTTTGCTGAGGAAGATTGGCCCTGAGCTAACATCTGCCCATCTACCTCTAGTTTATATGTGGGATGCTGCTACAGCATGGCTTGATAAGCAGTGCATAGGTCCGCTCCTGGGATCCGAACCTGAGAACTCTGGGCCGCTAAAGCGGAGCGTGTGACCTTAACCACTACAACACCAAGCCAGCCCCACAAGGAACAAACGTTTGCCGTGGTACGCCACTGTCGGTTTTGTTTGTCATGGTTGCATCTCTTGGCCTATGCTGACTGATCGAGTTGATATTCTAGAGCCTTGTTTTTTTAACTGAAGGAGGAGAGAGTTTTTGTTTCTCTTGCTGCTTTTGTGGAAGGAAGAGGAAGGGACGGAAGGGACAAGGACGATGGAAGAAGCTGGCACATATCTCCATCTAGGCCCTCCGTCTAGTTGGAAGCCCCAGTGGAGAAAGAAGTAGGGCTGGAAGCGGAAGGAGCTCTTTTCATGGATGAACTTCGGAGAATCTCGCCGTAAGTTTTTAGGCCTAAGTGACAAAGAGGTGCCCTGGCATCAGGAGAGGGCCATGCCCTGCACCTTTCTCCCAAGACCCAGCAGTGCTACGGCATCTCATGGACCAGTGGTTGGGGGAGGATCCTGACGTGGCTTCCCTTGATGAGACATTGGTATTTCCACACAGGGGAGCAGCAGAGTCAGGTATGACATCCTGAAGTGACGGCAGGAGCGGGAAAACATGGGTAAATTTGTGACTGGACATGCCTGAGACATCGCTCTGGAGACTCCCAGAAATACCCGGGGCAGGTTTGGGAGGAGCGGCTAAGGTCCTGGCGGTACGCTGGTGGTGCTGAGAACCACTGTCAGTTGGAATGAGTATTCATGAGACCTCATATGTATGAACAGGCTTTGGGAGGCCTGGGCACAGGGAGTCAGAGAGTCAGCTGCTCTGATTCAGCTGGGCCAGAGGCATGGCTGCAGACTGGGTACAGAAGGCCCCTATTGATCTTTCTGATTGACTATCAGCTTTACACTCTGTCATTTTTCCATAGCCTGCTTTTATCTGGCGGTATAGATCCGTGCATATTTTCTCTAGCAGTCATGCTAAATATATGAAGTATTCATTTCTTGAGGAAGAAAATCAAAATGTTTAGTATTGTTTTGAAAATCACTGTAATTTCTAGACTTCATTACAGGAACAATTTTCCTTTGTTTTTCTTTTTTATGAAATAATTTTCTTTTGGGGAGAGATCTTGGGAGGCAGTTTGCCAGACTACATTGACCTTGCCTATGAAATGGCTTTAGCCAACATATTGCTCCCAAGGTAGATTTTTTAATGAGTGAAGAGTGTTTCAAAGGAAGAAATGATACAGAAACTGCTATAGAAGCACAGATACCTGTGTGAGTCTAAATGATGCAAAAAAATATAGAAAGATACAATTTTATTATAATTAAACTTAAGTTGGGTTGGGGAGAGTTCCATTTTAACACCCTTTTCGAACCCGCAGATTCAGTCATACTACCTAGGGGGTGTTATTAACAGCTCACGCTCATCTTAGGTTATCTGACCCCAGAAGGTGACCCAAGAGGATTGACTGCTCGTCTCTCTATTTTACTATCTTTGTCCCTGTCTTTAGGCAGCGGCTTGGAATTTCCTGGTGACGCCTGCAGTTGTGACCCCGGCTTTGAGAATCCATTAATTCTTCTCCATCCACCTGGATCAATAGCTTAGGCAACCCTGGGCATCGTGGGTCTGTGCACGGCAGAGCCATCTTCCTCTTGAAATATAGTGTAAAAATCTGGGGCAATGTTAACATGGAAAACAGCATTTATTCTCTTTATAGCCAATGGCAAATTGTTATATTTGTTAATAATGTCACATTCCTTTCAAATATTGTAACTTAAATTTTATAAAGGTCTTTCCAATAAATTAACACAATTTCTCACCCCAAAATGGGGAAGTCCTGAGTCTTGCTCAAGGTCCCCAATTAGCAGCAGAACTAGAGCACAAACGCAGACGTCACCCTCCTTGACCATCTCTCCCTTCCTTCATTTGGGGACATTGTTAAATAATTAAAGAGTGGCATTTTCTACAGTGTTTTCAAGCTTCAACACTGTTATTTTGCTTCTATAGAAAGGATTAAAGAAAAAATGTTTCTGCTTTGATGTAAAGTCAATGGCGTGCTACCAATGCATGCATTGCTACATTTCCCTGAATAACAGCTAGTTTTCTGACATTAGCAAAGCAAGCCTGCATCTCTATGAAACACTACAAATTTATCCCCAAATATAGCTGCTGAAGAGAGCTTATACACAAGCAGCTATCTGGGATCTGACAACCTAGGCTAAAAAAAATATTGAAAGTAAGAAGTTGCCTGTATATTACTTCCTCTAAACCTTTCTTTATTAGTTCCAAAGAGAATAATAATAACAAACTATTAGCAGCCTCCATTTACTAAATGACCATTCTGGGGCCGAGCATGGTACCCAGCCTGATGTCCCTCCGCGTGTTTCATGCTCACGATAGCCGATGGTGTCGGTGCTGTTTTAGCCCCATTTTTTCTGGTGAAGAGCTGAGGCAACAGAGCGTACACAACTTGTCTGGGTTTTAAGCAAGCAACCACCTGAGCAGTATTCACAACCATACCTTTGATTTCACTCTTATACCTGAGGAAAGCTCATTTCCGGGAAAAAAATATTTTCCCCAAATTAAAAAAAATTCAGCCAAGTCAGAATTGAGCTGAGGAAGCCAAGAGACGCATGTAACAGATTTAAGCTTTGCTTATTGGAACCTGCCTTCAACGGAGATCTTTTCATCTTGTCAGTTTTCCTGGAAAATTAATTGGCTTTGCAGCAAAGCCTTAGGATTGTGTGTGTTTAACATTAAACTAAGCTAGACCTGGTCTACCTTTAGCCAGGCACAAATTGTATAATTTAGAGGGAAAAACAGTAAATTAAGATAAAGCAATGTGAAAAGTTTTTCATTTTTAAAAAAGCTAGCTGCTTAAGATCTTATTTTTTCTAGCTACATGGTCTTGACCCTGTGGGGCTGTTGAAAGGAGTAACAGGATTGATTGAGGAAAGGGAAAAACGGCAACTCTAAAAAGGTCGTGGCAGATTAGATGGCGTTATTATGTCTGTCACGACTTCCTCCTGCCAAAATGAGATTCATGAAAGAAAACTCTTACCTAAATTAAAACGGTCTTTGCCAATATCCTCCCCTCCAGATGTGAACAACTGGCGGAGGCCCATTTGACAACATGGCTGTGGGTCATCGGTGGAGGCGTTTCTAATAAAAGGGATGGTAAGGAGCGCTGGGAAATATTTTGTTTGCTTTTGACCAAAAATGACGAAGCCAGCTGACTGATGGATGACTTGTATCAGGAATCCACAAGGAGACAACACGATGGATGCTCTCACTACAAGGAGCAATTGCCCACGAGTTCAGATGTGGTGGTTCCTGCCAGAGCACGATGCTGTTATTTCCTGACGTACGTGCACAATGAGAAAATGGCTTAGGGAGCGGCAGCAAGGAGGAGGATTTGGCTCAGAAAGCATCAGAATTGTGGTCTCTTCTAGACTGATCAGCAGGGTGGCTTGTGCCCTGGGATACAGCGATAACTCCTCCTGTGCGCATTTCAGCTTACGGAAAATGGCAGAAAACAGACCTGTCTGTGCCAAACCAAACTAAACTTCCAGTCCTGCTGTCTTGTTATCCTTTGAGAGAGCCCTCCCAGGACACATCTGGTTAGCGGGAGACGGTACACAGCCCTTCCCAGCGTGGCCGGCGGGCGCCTGCGCCTGGAAGAGGACAGTGCAGCCCACACATCTCATATTTTGTCTCATTCTGAGGGGAGTTTAGAGTGCCCCCACTCCGTCACCTAAATCCCAGGGAAGGGAAATATTGATGTGAGTCAAAGTAGCATTTATTTGCTTGAATCTTTTCCTAGATTGTAAGCTCCTTAAAAGCAGGGACATGATTTGTTTAATTATATTCCCAACTTTTAGTTTAGTGCTTGGCTCATAATAGGGACATAAAAAATATTTTGAATATTGATCAATAATGAAGGAATAAATAAATGAGTTTAGGCCTGATTTTAAAATGGAGGCCACCTTTGTCACTCTCTTTGAGGACGCTGCGGTTAAACAGGGTTGGGGAGTCCTCTTGCTGGGGTAGAGTCCTCGCCCTTAGGAGACGTGTTGTGTTCCATGCTTGCACAAGGGAGAAAGAGGCACGGAGTGGGCTGCTTTGCTCACCCCGCTCCAGGGCTCAGGGAGAAGGGGCTTGTGTAGATTTAAATTTGTCCTGAAGCTGATCTGGGGCTGAAACTCCAATTCAGAGTTCTTCACCTTTACTGAACCTTGGAATCTCCTGGGAGTATTCTTAAAAAATACCAGGATCCCACCCCAGACTAATTCAGTCAGAACCTGGGGTATGATATCAAATGGAATTAATGCTTTTTAAAAGTCTCTAACGCACAGCCAGCATCAGGGGCCAAAGCTCCAGTTCAGTGGTTCTCAGCTCTGTGATGTGTTCGGATCACTCATGAATGTTCAAAATGTGTAAATACTTGGCCCCACTTCCAGGGGGTCCAGGCTGGGTTCACATTTCTGTGTTGACACAGGATTTTGAAGAACATCGTGGATTGAGAGAACTCTTTGGCTCAGGGTTTCACCTTACAAAGAACAGTCTGGGGTGCTAGTTAAGAGCACAGATTCCTGGGTCCTTCCTACATCTACTGAGTCAGACTCTAACAGAGGGGCATGGGAATTTGTAGTTTTAAAAGTGCTCCGTGTAGGGGCCAGCCTGGTGGCGCAAGCGGTTAAGTGCGCACGTTCCGCTGCGGCGGCCCGGGGTTCGCCGGTTCGGATCCCGGGTGCGCACCGACGCACCGCTTGTTAAGCCATGCTGTGGCGGCGTCCCATATAAAGTAGAGGAAGATGGGCATGGATGTTAGCCCAGGGCCAGTCTTCCTCAGCAAAAAAGGGGAGGATTGGCATTGGATGTTAGCTCAGGGCTGGTCCTCCTCACAAAAAAAAAAAAAAAAAAAAAGTGCTCCGTGTATTCCATGATTAGGGGAGCGTTTCTCTAGCTCGGTGTTTCTCAAAAGTGTGGCCCCCAGGCCAGCAGCATCAGTACCACCTGGGAACTTGTTAGAAACACAAACTCTAGGCTCCACTTTAGACCTACCGAATCAGAAACTCTGGGGGTGGGATCCAGCGTTCTGTTGTTGAACAAGCCCTGCAGGTGATTCTGGTGCCTGCTGAAGCTTGAGAACCACTGCTCCTGTTCCCTGCTCCTCACAGTGGGACCCAGACCAAGGGCATTGGCATCACCTGGGGGCTTGTTAAACATGCAGAATCTCATTAAAAAGACAAGAAAGAACAAGTGTTGGAGAGGATGTGGAGAAGAGGGAACCCTCATGCACTGCTGGTGGGAGTGCAAACTGGTGCAGCCACTGTGAAAAACAGTATGGAGATTCCTCAAAAAATTAAAAATAGAAATACCATATGATCCAGCTATTCCACTTCTAGGTGTTTATCCAAAGAACATGAAAACACTAATTTGAAAAGATATATGCACCCCTATGTTCGTTGCAGCGATATGCATAATAGCCAAGACTTGGAAGCCACCTAAGTGCCCATGAACGGATAAATGGATAAAGAAGATATGGTATACATATACAATAGAATACTACTCAGCCATAAAAAAGATGTAATTGTTGCCATTTGTGACAACGTGGATGGCTCTTGAGGGTATTATGCTAAGTGAAATAAGTCAGATGGAGAAAGACAAATACCATATGATTTCACTCATGTGTGGAAGATAAAACAAACAAACAAACACATAGATTCAGAGAACAGATTGGTGGTTACCAGAGGGGAAGGGGGTGGGGGGAGAGCAAAAGGGGTAAAGGGACATATATGTATGGTGACAGATGGAAACTAGACTTTTGGTGGTGAACACGATGCAGTCTATACAGAAACTGAAATATAATGATGTACACCTGAGGTTTACACAATGTTATAAACCAGTGTGACCTCAATAAAATTAAAAAGATGCAGAATCTCAGGCCCCTCATCCCAGACCTAATGAGTCAGAATCTACATTTTAAAAAGATCCCAAGGTGATTCTTATGCACATTAAAGTTGGAGAAGCCTCGCTTATTACCCAAATAAATATCACTTTGCTGTGGGAAGAGAAAAAATGTAAGCTCCTTTAATGAGAAGCAGAATCCAAAATCAGTAATGTTTCTTCCTTTAAGAATAGAAGTGGCTTTAATTAAAGAGAAACTATGAAGCAGATCACTTGGACTATACTAATATAATAAATAAATCCCAGCATTGTGTTCTCAATTAGGCTGAAGTAAAGGATTCCAGTAAGATTAAATGTAAAGAGATGGTCAAGATGGTGGTGTAGGGCCGGCCCCCTGGCTTGGTGGTTAAGTGCGCATGCTCCGATGCTGGTGGCCCGGGTTCGGATCCCCGGCGCGCACCGAGGCACCACTTCTCCGTCCATCCTGAGGCCGAGTCCCACATACAGCAACTAGAAGGATGTGCAGCTATGATATACAACTATCTACTGGGGCTTTGGGGGAAAAAATAAATAAATAAAATCTTTAAAAAAAAAAAAGATGGCGTAAGCAGACTCTGAACTCACCTCCTCCCGCGGACACAGCCAATTTACAACTACTTGTGGAAAAATTACCCCTGAGATAGAACTGAAAGCTGGATAAGAGGAACTCCTGTAACAGCGGACAATCCTAACTGAGGTGGAAGAGGCAGAGACTCCCTTCTGGAGAGGAAAAACGCCGCCTTCACAAGCCGCCAGCTTCACGGCCGCCGGGAACAGCTCACAGGTACGCAGCCTCCCTGGAGGCGCGGGGTCCTGAGCCGGGAGCGCCCCCGCTGTGGGCATTTTGTGGACCCAGCACAATCGAGATGAGTGGCAGAATATCTGGCTTTGCCTGCTACTAAAACATTGGAGAGTACCCCCAGAAAACCCGGTTCACAAAGAAATTAAAACCGGTTCTTAAAGGGCCCACGCGCAAACTCACCCGGTTCAGAAAGCAACCTAAAATCACCAGAAAGAAAGGTGCACAGTGCTTTGGTGAAAAGAGACTCACCTGATAGGCCCTGAGTGCATCTCGGTGAGAGGTGAGACCTCTCCGGGGACTGGGACATTGCCGGAGGCCATTGTTGTGGCCTGGTGTGGGCGTGCTGACACAGACGCCATTGGAGTTCTCCCTGAAGCCTGCTAGCCCAGGGTCTGCCCCACCCGCTAGAGCACCGATTTAATCCAGCTCAGCCAGGGCAGGCAGCCCACCCTAGACACTGGCCCCACCCAACAACAAGCCCTCAGGCAACTTGTGGGCCTGCATAGATTGGTGACTGGATTCTCTGCAGCCTGGCAACTGAGCCGACTTGAGCGGGGCAGGGTGTGCACAAGGAGCAGGTGGAGAGTGTGGGGCTGTGGTGGAGTGTGTGGGGCTCCCGCCAGGGAGAGACTGGGTCCGCTTCGGGAGGTCGGGGCGCGCACACGGGGCAGGACTGTGTTGACTGTGTGTGTGGACCTGTGGGCGGCAGGGCTTGTCAGCTGCAGAAGACTTGTGCTTCTTAAAGACCCACATAGGGGGTTTGCCCCACCTTCCAAAGCCTGAAACAATTGGGTGCTCCTGTGCCTGAGGCCAGCCCCACCCAGCTGCAATCCTCAGAGAGCTGACAAGAGACCTAAAGGCTGGAGGCTTATAGCAATTGTAAGGCCCTGAGCCTAACAACCTGCCACGCTAGGGGCCTACTCACTTAAAAGAAATACTGCAACACAAATGTGGTATTAGAACTTGCAGCCAACTGTGCTGGGGCTCCCCATACCTGATAAAGAGACTGAAGGGCCCACAACAACTACAAGCAGCTGAGCATTACAACAGCTGGCTAGGAGCATAACTCGGCCAAGCTGGGTGCCTACAGGGAGAGCAAATAGGCCACAACAGAAGGACACACGTAGCCCACATAGGGGTCACCCCTGGAACATTTAGAACTGAGAGAAGCACACGGCAGGCCACCTAAGCCATCACTTACTTAAGGTCACCTATCCAAGAGCAGGAGACGTAGCTGACCTACCTAATACGTAGACACAAGCACAGGGAAAGAGGCAAAATGAGGAGGCAAAGGAATACATTCCAAGTAAGGGAACAGGACAAAATCCCAGAAAAGGAACTAAGTGAAACAGAAATGAGCAACCTACCTGACAGAGAGTTCAAACAAAGAGTGTTAAGGATGCTCACTGATCTGGGGAGAAGAATAGATGAACTCAGTGAGAATGTCAACAAAGAAATGGAAGATATAAAAAAGAACCAATCAGAAATGAAGAATACAATACTGGAAATGAAAAATTCATTAGAGGGACTCAAAAGCAGAGTAGAGGATACAGAAGAACAGATCTGTGAGCTGGACGAAAGACTAGAAGAAACTACCTAAGCTGAACAGGTAAAAGAGAAAAGAATTAAAAAGAGTGAGGACAGTCTAAGGGACCTCTGGGACAATATCAAGCACACTAACATCCGTGTTATAGGTGTCCCGGAAGGAGTAGAACGAGACAAGGGGGCAGAGAATCTATTTCAAGAAATAATAGATGAAAACTTCCCTAACCTAAGGAAGGAAACAGACATCCAGGTACAGGAATCACAGAGAGCCCCAAACAAGATAAACCCAAAGAGGCCCACACCAAGACACATCATAATCAAAATGTCCAGAATTAAAGATAAAGAAAGAATCCTAAAAGCTGAAAGAGAAAATCAAGTTACATGCAAAGGTAACCCCATAAAGCTATCAGCTCACTTCTCAGCAGAAACCTTACAGGCTAGAAGAGAATGGCATGATATATTTAAAGTGCTAAAAGGAAAAAACTTACAGCCAAGAATACTCTACCCAGCAAGGTTATCATTCAAAATGGAAGGAGAGATCCAAAATTTCCCAGACAAGCAAAAATTAAAAGAGCTTGTCACCAAGAAACCAGTGCTCCAAGAAATGTTAAAGGGACTGATTTAAGGGGAAAAGAGAAGACCACAAATAGGAAAAATTATCTATTTCCATGATAAGAGGGTACTGGATACAAATGCGCAAAAAAGAGGTTAGATATGATATCAAAAACATAAAATGAGGGAGGAGGGGAGTTAAAGAGTAGAGCTTTTGGTCAAACTAAAGAGACCACCAATTCTGTATAGAGGAAGAAAGGAACAGAGAAGGACTACTAAAACACTGAGAAAAACAAAAGTTAAAAAATGGCAGTAAGTACATACTTATCAATAGCTACTTTAAATGTCAATGGACTAAATGCTCCAATTAAAAGGCATAGGGTGGCTGATTGGATAAAACACCAAGACCCACATATATGCTGCATACAAGAAACACACTTCAGACCTCAAGACACTCACAAACTGAAAGTGAAGGGATGGAAAAAGATATTCCATGCAAATGGCAATGAAAAGAAAGCTGGGGTAGCACTACTCATATCAGATAAAATAGACTTTAAAACAAAAACTGGAAAAAGAGACAAAGAAGGGCATTACATAATGATCAAGGGAACAATCCCAACAAGAGGATATAACACTTGTAAATATCTACGCACCCAATGTAGGTGCACCTAAATATATAAAGCAATTATTAACAGACATAAAAACAGAAATAGACAGTAACACAATAATAGTAGGGGACTTTAACACTCCACTTACACCAATGGATAGATCATCCAAACAGAAGATTAATAAGGAAACATTGGCCTTAAATGATACACTAGAACAGATGGACCTAGTAGATATATACAGAGCATTCCATCCAAAAACCGAAGAATACACGTTCTTTTCAAATGCACATGGAACATTCTCCAGGATTGATCGCATATTAGGCCACAAAACATGTCTCCATAAATTTGAGAAGATTGAAATAATACCAAGCATCTTTTCTGACCACAACGGTATGAAACTAGAAGTCAACTATAGGAAGAAAATCAGAAAAGCCACCAATACGTGGAGATTAAACAAAATGCTACTGAACAACGACTGGGTCAACAAAGAAATCAAAGAAGAAATCAAAAAATACCTGGAGAGAAATGAAAATGAAAATACGACATGCCAGAATTTACGGGATACAGCAAAAGCGGTTCTAAGAGGGAAGTTTATAGCAATACAGGCCTATCTCAACAAACAAGAAAAATCTCAAATAAACAATCTAACATTGCACCTAAAGGAACCGGAAAAAGAGGAACAAACCAAGCCCAAAATAAGTAGAAGAAGGGAAATAATAAAAATCAGAGCAGAAATAAATGAAATAGAGACGAAAAAAACAATAGAAAAATTAATAAAACCAAGAGCTGATTCTTAGAAAAGATCAACAAAATTGACAAACCTTTAGCTAGACTCACCAAGAAAAAAAAAGAGAAGGCACAAATAAGTAAAATCAGAAATGAAAGAGGAGAAATTACAACAGACACCTCAGAAATACAGAAGACTATAAGAGAATACTATGAAAAGCTATATGCCAACCAATTCAACAACCTGGAAGAAATGGATAAGTTCTTAGAATCATACAACCTTCCAAAACTGGATCAAGAAGAAGTAGATAATTTGAATAGACCAATCACCAGTAAGGAGATCGAAACAGTAATCAAAAACCTCCCCGAAAATAAAAGTCCAGGACCAGATGGCTTCCCTGGTGAATTCTACCAAACATTCAAAGAAGACTTAATACCTATCCTTCTCAAACTCTTCCAAAAAATTGAGGAGGGGGGGAAGCTCCCTAACTCATTCTATGAAGCCGACTTTACCCTGATACCAAAACCAGACAAGGACAGCACAAAAAAAAAAAGAAACTACAGGCCAATATCACTGATGAACATTGATGCAAAAATCCTCAACAAAATACTAGCAAATCGCATACAACAATATGTTAAAAAGATTATACACCATGATCAAATAGGATTTATTCCAGGTATGCAGGGATGGTTTAACATTTGCAAATCAATCAACGTGATACACCACATTAATAAAATGAAGAATAAAAATCACATGATCATCTCAATAGATGCAGAGGAAGCATTTGACAAGATACAGCATCCATTTATGATAAAAACTCTGAATAAAATGGGTATAGAAGGAAAGTACCTCAACATAATAAAGACCATATATGAGAAACCCACAGCTAATATCATCCTCAATGGTGAAAAACTGAAAGCTATCCCTCTAAGAACAGGAACCAGACAAGGATGCCCACTCTCACCACTCCTATTTAACATAGTACTGGAAGTCCTGGCCAGAGCAATCAGGCAAGAAAAAGAAATAAAAGGGATCCAAATTGGAAAGGAAGAAGTGAAACTCTCACTATTTGCAGATGACATGATTGTATGTATAGAAAACCCTAAAGAATCCACCAGAAAACTTTTAGAAGTAATAAACGAATATGGTAAAGTTGCAGGATACAAAATCAACATACAAAAATCAGTTGCATTTCTATACACTAACAACGAAGTAGCAGAAAGAGAAATTAAGAATACCATCCCATTTACAATTGCAACAAAAAGAATAAAATACCTAGGAATAAACTTAACCAAAGAGGTGAAAGAGCTGTACACGGAAAACTATAAAACATTGCTGAAAGAAATTGAAGAAGACACAAAGAAATGGAAAGATATTCTGTGCTCTTGGATTGGAAGAATTAACATAATTAAGATGTCCATACTTCCTAAAGCCATCTATAGATTCAATGCAATCCCTATCAAAGTTCCAACAACATGTTTCACAGAAATAGAACAAAGAATCCTAAAATTTATTTGGAACAATAAAAGACCCCTAATAAGTAGAAGAATCCTGAGAAAAAAGAACAAAGCTGAAGGTATCACACTCCCTGATTTCAAAATATACTACAAAGCTATAGTAACCAAAACAGCATGGTACTGGCACAAAAACAGACACACAGATCAATGGAATAGAATCGAAAGCCCAGAAATAAACCCACACATCTATGGACAGCTAATCTTTGACAAAGGAGCCAAGAACATACAATGGAGAAAAGAAAGTCTCTTCAACAAATGGTGTTGGGAAAACTGGACAGCCACATGTAAAAAAATGAAAGTAGACTCTTACCTTACACCATACACAAAAATTAACTCCAAATGGATTAAAGACTTGAATGTAAGACCTGAAACTATGAAACTTCTAGAAGAAAACATAGGCAGTACACTCTTTGACATTAGTCTTAGCAACATATTTTCAAGCACCATGTCTGACCAGGCAAGAGAAACAATAGAAAAAATAAACAAATGGGACTACATCAAACTAAAAATCTTCTGCACAGCAAAGGAAACCATCCACAAAACAAAAAGACAACCTAACAATTGGGAGAAGATATTTGCAAACCATGCATCTGATAAGGGCTTAATCTCCAAAATACACAAAGAACTGATGCATCTCAACAACAAAAAAAACTAACAACCCAGTTAAAAAATGGGCAAAAGACCTGAACAGACATTTCTCCAAAGAAGATATACAGATGGCCAACAGACACATGAAAAGATGTTCAAAATCATTAACTATCAGGGAAATGCAAATCAAAACTACAATGAGATATCACCTCACGCCCGTCAGAATGGCTATAATTAACAAGACAGGAACAACATGTGTTGGAGAGGATGTGGAGAGAAGGGAACTCTCATACACTGCTGGTGGGAGTGCAAACTGGTGCAACCACTATGGAAAACAGTATGGAGATTCCTCAAAAAGTCAAGGATAGAACTACCATATGATCCAGCTATTCCACTGCTGGGTATTTATCCAAAGAACTTGAAAACATCAATGCATAAAGATACATGCACCCCTGTGTTCATTGCAGCGTTATTCACAATAGCCAAGACTTGGAAGCAACCTAAGTGCCCATCAAGGGATGAATGGATAAATAAGATGTGGTATATATACACAATGGAATACTACTCAGCCATAAGAAATCATGAAATCCAGCCATGTGTGACAACATGGATGGACATTGAGGGTATTATGCAAAGTGAAATAAGTCAGAGGGAGAAGGTCAAATACCGTATGATTTCCTTCATTAAGTAGTAGATAATAACAACAATAAACAAACACATAGAGACAGAGATTGGATTGGTGGTTACCAGAGGGGAAGGGGGGAGGGAGGAGGGCGAAAGGGATAATTTGGCACATGTGTGTGGTGATGGGTTGTAATTAGTATTTGGGTGGTGAACATGATGTAATCTATGCAGAAATAGAAGTATAATGATGTACACCTGAAATTTACACAATGTTATAAACCAATGTTACTGCAATAAACAAAAAATTTAAAAAAAAAAAGATTAAATGTAAAGATCTTCTAACTCCTGTCCTGTATTACTTTTTCTTTCTTTTATTTTTTTTTGTGAGGAAGATTAGCCCTGAGCTAACATCTGTTGCCAATCCTCCTCTTTTTGCTGAGGAAGATTGGCCCTGGGCTAACATCTGTGCCCATCTTCCTCTACTTTATATGGGACACCGCCACAGCATGGCTTGACAAGCAGTGCGTCCATCCTCACCAAGGATCCAAACCTACGAACCCTGGGCTGCCGAAGTGGAGTGCACGATCTTAGCACTGGGCCGGCCCTAGGATAGTTATTTGATTATCACAGAAGTGATGCGGTGTTCTTCTCATTGCATCCCATGGTAGCACATGATTTCGATTCATTCCATTTACTATGCTGGTCACTTGATCACTAAGATGGTGTCTGACAAGATTTTTTTACTATAAAGTTACTCTTTTACCATTTGTAGTTAATAAGTATTTTGAGGGAGGTACTTTGAACTATCTAAATATCCTGTTCTTCATCAGAGTTTGGATTTATTCACATCAATATGGACTCATGGTTTCCTATTTCATTCAATGGGTTATATAATACGATGCTATCGTTATCTATTTTGTTGCTCAAGTCGTCCCAGAGTTAGCCCTTTCAAAGACAAGATCCTGTGTCCTTTTGACATGGCTCTCTTATTCTTCAAGCATTTCCCTGATTTCTGGCCCAACAAGAAGTTCCAGGCTCATCTTGGTACTTTTACTGCCTCGGACTTGGAATCAGCCATTTCTGCAAGGAACCCTGGTTTATTTTGAAGGACAATGGTATTTAAAAACAGGTCTGAGTGCTAGATGTGCTCATTGCTGTTGGGCTATGCTCACTGGGGTGTGCTCATTGCTCCTTGGCCCTTTCAGTAGGCAGAGCTAGGGAATAAACACGCACACACCATCTATGTTTGTTTCAGTATCTAAACATTATCTATCTATCTATCTATCTATCTATCTATCTATCTGTCTGTCTGTCTGTCTGTCTGTCTATCTATCTATCTATCTATCTATCTATCTATCTATCTATCTATCTATCTATCTATCATCTATCAAAAACCATAAGGTTACACTGATATTTACAACACCACGAGGTTCAAGCTGGCTCCCATTATCCTTAATATAGTTACTTATTTCATCAATATCCCTATGTGTAACCAATCTCCCATCACCTCTGCTGCCTCCTCAGCATGGATACCTCCTCATCCAGCCGGTCTTCCGACCCTCCGCACTGCCTCCATCCCCCCGGATGTACACTCTCTCCATCCCGCTTGGGCTCCAAAATCTCTCTGAAAGCTGCCTTTACCACCCCCACACTTGGGTGCCCTTTTCACCCTTCTCAGGCTCTGACACCGCTTGCTGGGAAGTACCACTGAATGGACAGAAGGTTTCTTTTCAGGGAGAAAACATCAGAAGTCGTTTTTGAAAGAACTGCTTCCTGGGCCTTTTGTCTTAAGAGAAAATCGTTATACAGTGTGGGTGCAACAATGGTCGTTTGGGACTGCTGAAGGGGCGCGCTAGACTACTATGCAGCCAAAAAGACCACAAAAGAGCTAGAACTCTTAAGCACGACATGATTTTCAGTGTAAATGGGCTTCTGGTGACTATGTCGTCCTTGAGGAAACCCAGGGGAAGCAGGTTACTCACGCGTCACTTCTCCTTTGATTTTGTCCACGAGAGCACAGACCTCTCCCCCAGAAAAGTGTTCTGTTACTTCCTGCCATGCCTATCTCATATTCCTAAAAGTGTTTCAGTTGGCAAGGTGAGCCTTTGTTGCCCTTGAACTCTAATGGAAAATTGCTGAGAGATGAGATCCCTTCTGGGGGATCTCAATGCCCACGCGCCTTGGGTAGACACATTCGGAGACAGTTGTTTGGCTGAGCATGGGAAGGCATTGAGAGGAAGCCCTGGACAAACCTCCCCACAGCAGATCCCAGACAGCTTCTCTGACTTTCCCAAGCTCACAGAGGTGGTGGGAGGCACAGTTGGATCTGGTACTTACTTCAACATATCTGGTTGTGATGGTTAATTTTATGTGTCAACTTGACTGGGCCACGGGATGCCCAGATAGCTGGTTAAATATTGTTCTGGATGTGTCTGTGAGGGTGTTTCTGGAAGAAACATTTGAACTGGTGGACTGAGTAAAGCAGATGGTCCTTTCCAATGTAGATGGGCATCATCTAATCTGTAGAAGGCCTGAATAGAGCAAAAAGGCAGGAGAAGGTGGAATTGTCTCTCTGCCTAACTGCTTGAGCTGGAACATTGATCTTCCCCTGCCTTGGTGCTCCTGATTGTCAGGCCTTCAAACTTGGACTGGAATTGACACCACTGGCTCTCTGGCTCTCAGGCCTTCACACTACCCCTTCAGCTTTCTCACGTTTCCAGCTTGCCGATGGCAGACTGTGGGACTTCTCAGCCTCCATAATCACGTGAGCCAATATCTTATAACAAATCTTATAATAAATTCAAAAAACATATATAATCTCCTACTGGTTCTGTTTCTCTGGAAAATTCTGACTAATACACCAGTCATTACAACTTCAAATTCAGGTGTTCCATGAATGAGTTTTTACTGAATTTGAGAATCCATGTGAGAAGCAAAAGAATAATTAAAAGCACGTATTTGGAGGAAAAGATATTATTGATGGCAAGGAGGCAAGAAAGGGACAGAAACCTTTGAAGGGCAGCCTTAGATTTAGAATATGGCTGTTGACGGGACTTAAAGAGAAAGTAGGACTGGTGGGTAAGGTGAAATGTTGCAGGCCAAAAGATGAGGCTCTTGAGTCCTGAGGAAGATTGATACGTTATAAGCACAAGACAGAATTCAGTGTCTAAAGAGAAAGTTCATTTTTTGGATATATATATAAAGTTGTCTAAAAAATCCATAAAACACTTTGTTGCAGTTCGGAAACAGAGAGTAGTAGGTAACTGTAAGTGCAGATCCTCACAGAAGTGAGGATGGAGAATCAGCTAAGAGGAAGGCCCGGGCTAAGGTGTCTGCACACACCAGTGAGACTCGAGTCATCTCAGGGGAGACAGGAGGGAAAAACAGGTGAATGGGGGTGTTGGCTGGAAAACAATTGGAAGAAATTTGTTTATTTATTTTTAACTTATTTTTTTATTGAGGTAACATTGGGTTATAACATTATATAAATTTCAGGTCTACATCATTATATTTCAATTTTTGTGTAGACGACATCATGTTCACCACTCAAAGACTTATTACCATCCATCACTGAGAAGAAAGAAATTTAAATTAAAGGACTATAGGGGCCGGACCCGTGGCTTAGCAGTTAAGTGTGCGTGCTCCGCTGCTGGTGACCTGGGTTCGGATCCCAGGCACGCACCGACGCACCGCTTGTCCGGCTACGCTGAGGCCACGTCCCACATACAGCAACTAGAAGGATGTGCAACTACAACATACAACTATCTACTGGGGCTTCGGGGAGAAAAAGGGAATAAAAAAAAGGAGGAGGATTGGCAATAGATGTTAGCTCAGGGCTGATCTTCCTCACACACACACACACAAAAATTAAAGGACTGTAGCTGGTTAGTTTAGAACCTACATAAGAGACAATTAGAAGGTATGGCTATGAGCTAGCTAGAAACTGGAGTTTGACCTATTTTTTAGTTTTACAAACTTTGTTAAAAAATTATTGATATTTTTCCTGAAAACGTACATAGTAAAAATTTTAATTACAGATCTCTATTACAATCCCTTAATTGCAGTTAAACTCTGAAAACTGAAGTTCTCTAACTTTGAAAACTAAAGTTCTCTAACTCTGAAAACTAAAGTTAAAAAAAAAATTTTTGTTTTCTTAGAAAAGAAAATCCTAAAGTGTGGGTGAAGCACACAAGTAATTTGGAACAGCTGACGGGGCATGCTGGACTAATATGCAGCCAAGGAGACCGCAGAAGAGCCAAAACTGTGAAGAATCAGAGAATTTTAGATGTAGATGGCTACGCTAAAAAGTATTTGCAAAACCTGCCTGGAACTGACGTGGAGCTATTTTTGTTTTTATTTTTCCCACTTAGTACGATTATTTTTCCTGCTGCAGACATATTAATTTTTGATTATGGGCATCTTTTTGGTTCTCCTTTCAACTATATGCTATTGCCCGTGCCCAACAAAACAGCCACTCAAGATACTTCTTAACATTTTCTCTTCCTGACCCTCAATTTTGGCTGAAAGCAGATGTTTCCATTGTTCCAGAATTGTGCTCCAAGACGGTATGGGAATGGAACAAGTGCTTAGTGCAGTGAGCAGAAAAGAGGGAGGATAACTTGCCATGTTCCTGATCTTTCCCCGCCTGCCTTCCTTTATGATTCCACATCTTTAGTCCCCATTTAGAGTTCAGCGGAGAACTCCCAAGTGAGAAAAAGAATTCTTTCCCATCCAGAACTTTTTCCCATCCAGAAATAGTAAATTATTTTATACATCCATTATTAATATAACCTCCGCGGCGCTCGCCACACGGGCTCCCTGCCCGTGCTTTCTAGGACTTCCTCTTTGTATCTGGGAATTGTTACTCGCCTGAGCCTTGAATTGTTCTTCCTGACATGACCTTCCTCGTGAGTACTCCAGCACAGAATGTGTCAAGATGTTAAAATAATAGAATATGTTATATAACACAAACATGCATGAATTTGTACCCAATATGTTGAATGAGACAATGCAAATAACGCATCTCCTGGCATTCTGTGTAAGATTCCATAAGCGTCCATCATCATCATCATTATGACAACAGTAGTTGTTATTGTTCTAATACCTCGAATCTCCAGGCAGCCTTGTCATTGTCCCATGTTTGTTTCCCTCACTAGTGACCCTGGGCTCATCTTGTGCTTTCTGATGCTTGCTGCTTAGGCCAAAGCAAATGGGGCTTCCCCATTCTCTTGGGACCTCGGGTGCAGGCTGATTTCCAGTATCTCTAGGTCTCACCCTGGGTTGCATCCTCATCTGGGTAAGTGGCACACCAACTCCCCAGGATGGATAATTTTGTACAGCATGCACTTAGAGGTAGAAAAGTCTCTCCGATTTATTCCAGAAGAGAGGTCGTATTCTCTCTTCATGGATCATAGTGCTATTACCTCTGTTTTTCTCTCTTCCAAGAAAGCTCACCTTTCCTATCCCACATGAGAAAAACAAACCCTAACTCTGAGAACACTCCCACATGTTCCAAATTTGGCTGCCTTTTTGACTCTCCCAGGAGCAAATTCAAAAAATTATACCTTTGTACTCCCAGGAAAATTTATATCACCTATGAATTATTTAGCCTTTAACCCATATAGAGTGTTCATACATTTTATTTTTCACTATTATATTAATAACCAATGTTTAAATTGCAGATGAATTAGAAAAAATATGTGGATTTCCATAAAGAAAAAAATTATATATAATTCCCAACATTCAGGATTTTTTTCTCTATTAGCATTTTAATGTATGGACTTCAGTATTTTCTCATATAGTCCAGTTCTTGGGATGGGATTATTGTGTACATGCTATTTTTTAACCTGAATTTTAAAATTTTAATTTAACATATTTTGAAAACTTTTGCCTGTTAATAAATAAAATCCAGTGGAATCCCAACATTGACATCCAATCATAGAAGGGAGGGGAGATATGGCTAATAGCAAATAGTCTTATTATTGGTTCATTGGCATCCACATAGAATGCCAAAATAGACAAATCACTATAGCGGATAGACCACCCCAGGTCTTTTAGCCCCCTTGACTTATTTCTCTTTATAGCTCTTATCTCCACTTGACTATTTTTTATGTATTATTTGTGGGTTGTCTATCCCCGTCATCAGAATATAAGCTTTATGAAAGGAGAGATTTTGTTTTGTTTATTGTTACATGTCTGGTGCTAGAACTATTTCTGATACAAAGCCAGCACAGACCCAGATATATTGAATGAATTAATGAAGAATTCACACCACAATCTGTGATTATCTTCTTGTTCATTTATTTGCTGTGTTGTTTATTGTGTATCATTCTCCACCAGGATGTAAGCACAACACCTTACACATAGTCAGTCTTCAATAGGTTATTCTTTTTTTTTTGGTGAGGAAGAGCAGCCCTGAGCTAACATCCATGCCAATCCTCCTCTTTTTTTGCTGAGGAAGACTGGCCCTGAACTAACATCCGTGCCCATCTTCCTCCACTTTATATGGGACGCCGCCACAGCATGGCTTGCCAAGCAGTGCATCAGTGTGCATCCGGGATCCAAGCCGGTGAACCTCGGGCTGCCGCAGTGGAGCGCGGGCACTTAACCACTTCCACCACAGGGCCGGCCCCCATAATAGGTATTTTTTGATGAATGAATGAGTGAATTAGGAAATTCATATCCTCACTTGATGTCACTATAACCAAGTGAATTGTGTCACAGATGGTGCTTACCAAGTGTCCATCCTCTCCCCTACATATCCCAGCAACCCTTGCAGAGAGCTTGTAGCCATGTGACAAGTTCTGGCCAATGGACTGTGAGTGGGAGTAACCTGTGTTACTCTGGGGATGAGACAATTAAGAGCTAGTGTGCTCCCTGCATCTCTTTCTTTCCCTGACTCAGGACGTTGGAGGCCAGGTGTTTCAGCTGACATAACTACAGGGTGGAAGAAAGATACTCAAACCCCATCAGACTCTAGGTAAGTGAGAAATAAAGCTTTTTTTGGATTAAGCCACTGATATTTTAGAGTTTGTCTTTTTAGGACTTACTGCAACATAGCCAAGACTATCCTGATTAATACAGATATAAAACCAGATTAGAACTTTGCTCTTTGGCTATGGAATTGAACAAGTTTAATTGACATAAACTACAATGTAGCCTATGATTTTGACCTCATAGTTTTATTTGCTTGATTTTTATAACCAGAAGTGTTTGGCTGAAAGCAAAGGATATAAAACCTGAAAATGTTCTGAATATAAATTAGATTTCTTCAGATATGTTATGGGTTTTAAATAAAATATTTTAATTTGGTATGCTATCTAGATTGTTTCTACTGTAAATTCTAATTTCACCTAAACCATAGGTGTTTATAATTTCTGAACAATTCCCTTAGATCTGTAGTAAGAAACAAATACTTATGCTCTCGGGTGTCATATTTTTACGCTGGCAACTACAACAATGGCAGGTCTGAGGAAGAGAGAGAACTATTTGTTTGCCGGAGTCAATCATTTACCTATTTCAGAGGTTCCCAAACTCTCTTGTTTTACGGTTATAGTCAACTCAGTAATTTATTCATGGGCCTAGGCCAAAAGAAAATATGTATAGCATTTCAGATTATTAAGTAGTTAGGTCCAAAGAACTTACTGGTAGTACTTAGTATGATGCCTGACAGATGTCCCTGTGTTTCCCTCAAAAATTAAAAGCTCCTGCAGCGCCCATCTGATTCACTGTGGTGACCCAGGGCACCTCAGCACACATAGTTTGGGAACTACAGATCTTTGATTTAATATTTGTGAGGATTTGAGGAGCCCTATCTTTTAAGAAGATCTTTTGAGATGTTCACAGCCTTTCATGAGCCTGTCTTGTTGCAGAGAAATCTGAATATCTACTGACAACGTATCAAAGGGTGATAATTTGAGCTTCATGTGAAATTTGGAGCATTGTGGCCATTGTTCGATATATTTCACATTTCACTGAAAGAAGTCACCAGAATGAATAGACGACAACAGGCAAGGGTCACTAGACAAAAGGGTGAAGCGGGTGAGCTGGTCTCTGGTACTTCCAAGCTCTGTTCTGTTGGCTTCTAGTAATCCATACCCTCATGGGTTTCCTGAGACCTCTCTGGATAATCCCTCACAGCTTCTTTGATCAGCTAATCCTTGCTGGGGACCTTTTAATTGTTGACATTCTTCAGGTCTTGGTCTTAGATTTCAGTTATAGTCTACGAGCAGGTGGCTCCTCAAACCTTTGATTTTTTTCCTTCCTACTGAGGTTTTCCTTTTGAAACCATTCCCAACCTTTCAATAAAGTCAAGTCAACCTCGACAGCCAGATATAGAGCTCTCGAGGAGAGAGGCAGGGCAGCCAAGGGGTGCCTCTGTGACTACCCCTCCCTCAGCCCCCATAGACAGAAGCTGGATCCTATGAAAGGAACGAAGGTGTGAAGGTCCAGAGGGTGACCAGCAGTACAGTGAGGGGGGCCCACAGTGAAACAGGACCTGATGGAAGAGACACATGACACCCACACACAGTGTCGGGAGAGATGACTCCAGAGAAACTTGAAGGCAAAGCTTCTACTTACCCACAGTATGCTAGATCAGGGGTTCTTCACTCTCAATGCATAGGAAAGTCACCTGGGGAGATTTTTTAAATGCCAGAGCTGTACCCTGACCAATAAAATCAGATTTAGGAAGAGAGGTCAGGGTATCAAGAATTTTAATTTAATTTAATTTAATTTTTTTTTGTGTGAGGAAGATCAGCCCTGAGCTAACATCCATGCTAATCCTCCTCTTTTTGCTGAGGAAGACCGGCTCTGAGCTAGCATCCATTGCCAATCCTCCTCCTATTATTTTTTCCCCCAAAGCCCCAGTAGATAGTTGCATGTCATAGTTGCACATCCTTCTAGTTGCTGTATGTGGGACGCGGCCTCAGCATGGCCGGAGAAGCGGTGCGTCGGTGCGCGCCCAGGATCCAAACCTGGGCCGCCAGTAGCGGAGTGTGTGCACTTAACCGCTAAGCCACGGGGCCGGCCCTCAAGAATTTTAAAAAGCTCATGAGAGGATTCCAGTGAGTAGCCAGGGCTGAGAACCGCTTTGCTAGAGGAAGCTGATCTGAGAGGCAAGTGGAGGTGAGGGTGGGGAAGAGTGACCTTGAATCTCTCCCTGGTCTCCCAGCAGGTTCAGGGAATAGGGGCCTGGACCTGTGGGCAGACATTTTGCCACCACCTAAGGCATAGGAATAAACCCAACATGGAAGACTGTGAGCTGAGCTATGGAGAAGAGTCAAATCTTGACATCATCTGAGACACTCCTGAAGCTAGCACTGTGTCTGGGATTTTCAGTTTATCTCCCACACCTTCTCTTGTTACTTCAGCCGTTATGGCTTGGGTTTTCTGCTTTCGTAAAGGGAGTGAGCAGAAGGTTGCTTGCATGGCTGTTACTTCCTATCTTCCTCTTCTCCACCAAAACCTTGAGCCTTATATAAAGGACGTTGTTTTCGCTTTGGTTGGCAGAGACCGCTCATTGTGTCCCAATGTTTAGTCTCCCTTTCTTCCATGTAATAGCATTTCTAGCTGAGCTGCCTAGACAAGTAAAGACTACATGTCTCAACTTCCATTGCAGCCGTAGCCATAAGACTAAGTTGTGGCCAATAGGATGCCAACAGAAGGATAACGTGGTAGCATCCAGAATCCTTAAAAAACAGCAAGAACTGGCCATTTTCTCCATCCTCCCTCCATTTTGCTATCTGAAACATGAATGTCACCATTTTTGACTTGAGGATGAGGCCATACCTGAGGAAGGGGGTGGACGGGGAGCTTGAGTTCTGGGAATTCCACAGAGCAGAGCCACTGCATTGACGCTGGCCTGACACTTCCGGAGTTCATTTATGTGAACGAGAAATACACTTCTCTCTTATTAAGCCAATGCTATTTTTTGGGTTTCTGTCACTCAGAGGTGAATCTAATCCTAACTAATAGGCCCTATTAAGTTTCATCTTGATAGATTTGGACCGTCACTGTGTGTCTTTGGGTACTGTCATCATTCAACATCTCGCCCCACCCAGCTCTCTATCATCTGTTAATGAGATCAGTGTGCCATCTGTGCCTCCATCCAAGTCGTTAATAAAAATAGGATCAGGGGAGGGCCAAGGACAGCAGTCTGCAGCCTACTCCAGAGAGCTCTCTCGTTAGGCTCCTGGTATCCATCCCCCTTGCCTTTGAACATAGGTATGGGATGGTGTGGAGGCAAAGCTGAGGAGCATCAGCCATGGACCGGTGGGTCTCAAACTTCAGTGTGCATCAGAATCACGCAGAGGGCTTCTTATTTTTATTTATTTATTTGTCTATTTTTTTGTGAGGAAGATCAGCCCTGAGCTAACATCCACGCTAATCCTCCTCTTTTTGCTGAGGAAGACCGGCTCTGAGCTAACATCCATTGCCAATCCTCCTCCTTTTTGTTTTTTCCCCAAAGCCCCAGTAGATAGTTGTATGTCATAGCTGCACATCCTTCTAGTTGCTGTATGTGGGACGCGGCCTCAGCATGGCCGGAGAAGCGGTGCGTCGGTGTGCGCCCGGGATCTGAACCCAGGCCACCAGCAGCGGAGCGCACACACTTAACCGCTAAGCCACTGGGCCAGCCCGCAGAGGGCTTGTAAAAACACAGTAGCTGGGCCTCATCCCCAGAGTTTCTGTTTAATTATTTTATTGAGGTCACATTGGTTTATAATATTGTGTAATTTCGGGTGTACATTATTATATTTCAGCTTCTGTGTAGACTGCATCGTGCCCACCACCAATAGTCTAGTTTTTATCTGTCACCATAAATGTGTCCGTTTATCCCTTTTGCCCTCCCCCAACCCTCTTCTCTGGTAACCACCAATCTGTTCTCCTTACCTATGTGTTAGTTTGTTTACCTTCCACATATGACTGAAATCATATAGTATTTGTCTTTCTCTGTCTGACTTATTTCACTTAGCATAATACCCTCAAAGTCCATCCATGTTGTCACAAATGGCATGATTTTGTCTTTTTTTAGGGCTGAGTAGTATTCCATTGTTTATATATATATAAACACACATATATATATGTTTATAAATATATATACCACATCTTCTTTTTCCATTCATCCATTCGTGGGCACTTGCGTTGCTTCCTAGTCTTGCCTATTGTGAATAATGCTTCAATGAACATAGGGGTGCATATATCTTTTTGAATTAGTGTTTTCATGTTCTTTGGAAAATACCCAGAAGTGGAATAGCTGGATCACATGGTATTTCTATTTTTTTTTTTTGAGAAATTTCCATACTGTTTTCCATAGTGGCTGCACCAGTTTCCATTCCCACCAGCAGTATATGAGAATTGCCTTTTCACCACATCCTCTCCAACACTTGTTATTTCTTGTCTTTTTAATAATAGCCATTCTGACAGGTGTGAGGTGATATCTCACTGTAGTTTTGATTTGCATTTCCCTAATAATTAGTGATGTTGAACATCTTTTCATGTTCATATACAGATGTTGGCCATCTGTATATCTTTGGAAAAATGTTCCTATCCTCTGCCCATTTTTTGATGGGGTTGTTCGTTTTTTTGTTGTTGAGTTGTATGAGTTCTTTATATATTTTGGATATTAACCCCTTGTCAGATAGATGATTTGCAAAGATTTTCTCCCAGTTGGTTGGTTGTCTTTTCATTTTGTTGATGGTTTCCTTTGCTGTGCAGAAGCTTTTTAGTTTGATGTAGTCCCGTTTATTTTTTCTTCTGTTTCCCTTGCCTGAGGAGACATGGTATTCAAAAAGATACTGCTAAGACTGATGTCAGAGAGTACTGCCTATATTTTCTTTTAGGAGTTTTATGGTTTCACATCTTACATTCAAGTCTTTAATCCGTTCTGAGTTAATTTTTGTATATGGTGTAAGATTATCGTCTACTTTCATTCTTTTGCATGTAGCTGTCCAGTTTTCCCAACATTGTTTATTGAAGAGACTTTCCTTTCTCCATTGTATCCTCTTGGCTCCTTTGTCGAAGATTAGCTGTCCATATATGTGTGGTTTTATTTCTGGGCTATCAATTCTGTTCCATTGATCTGTGTGTCTGTTTTTCTGCTGGTACCATGATGTTTTGATTACTAGAAATTTGTAGTGTATTTTGAAGTCAGGCAGCGTGATACCTCTAGCTTTGTTCTTTTTTCTCAGGATTACTTTGTGTATTTGGAGTTTTTTCTTGTTCCATATACATTTTAGGATTCTTTGTTCTATTTCTGTAAAGAATGTCATTGGGATTCTGATTGGCATTGCATTGAATCTGCAGATTGCTTTAGGTAATATGGACGTTTTCACTATGTTTATTCTTCCAATCCGTGTGCATGGAATATATCTTTCCATTTCTTTATGTCTTTTTAAATTTCTTTCAGTAATGTCCTATAGTTTTCAGTGTATAGCTCTTTCCCCTCCTTGGTTAACTTTATTTCTAGGTATCTTATTCTTTTTCTTGCGATTGTGAATGGGATTGTATTCTTGTTTCCTCTTTCTGCTAGTTCTTTGTTAGTGTATAGAAATGCAACTGATTTTTGCAGGTTGATTTTGTATCCTGCAACTTTACTGTATTTGTTAATTATTTATAACAGTTTTTTGGTGGATTTTTTAGGGTTTTCTATATATAGAATCATGTCATCCTCAAATAGTGACAGTTTTGCTTCTTCCTTTCCAATTTGGATCCATTTTATTTCTTTTTCTTGCATAATTTCTCTGGGTAAAACTTCCAGTACTATGTTGAATAAGAGTGGTGAGAGTAGGCACATTTGTCTTGTTCCTGTTCTCAGAGGGCTGGCTTCCAGTTTTTCACCATTGAGTATGATGTTGGCTGTGTGTTTGTCATATATGTCTTTTATTATGTGGAGGTACTTTCCTTCTATACCCATTTTATTGACAGTTTTTATCATAAATGGATGTTGGATCTTGTAAAATGCTTTCTCTGCATCTGTTGAGATGATCATGTGATGTTTATTTTTCATTTTGTTAATGTGGTGTATCACATTGATTGATTTGCAGATGTTGAACCATTCCTGCATCCCCAGAACAAATCCCACTTGATTGTGGTATATGATCCTTTTAATGTATTGTCATATTCAATTTGCTAATGTTTTGTTGAGGATTTTTGCATCTATGTTTATCAGTGATATTGGCCTGTAAGTTTCCTTTTTCGTGTTGTCCTTGTCTAGTTTTGGTATAAGGGTAATGTTGGCCTCATAAAATGAATTAGAAAGTGTTTCATCGTCTTCAATTTTTTGGAAGAGTTTGAGAAGGATAGGTATTAAACCTTCCTTGAATGTTTGTTAGAATTCACCAGAGAAGCTGTTTAGTCCTGGACTTTTGTTTTTTGAGAGGTTTTTGATCACTGTTTCAATCTCTTTACTTGTGATTCATTTATTAAAATGCTCTTTTCCTCTTGATTCAGTTTTAGGAAGTGGTATGATTCTAAGAATTTATCCATTTCTTCTAGATTATCCAATTTGTTGGTATATAGCTTTTCATATTATTCTCTTGTAATCCTTTATATTTCTGTGGTATCTGTTGTAATTTCTCCTCTTTCATTTCTGATTTTATTTATTTGAGCCTTCTCTCTTTTTTGCTTAGTGAGTCTGGCTAAGGGTGTGCCAATTTTGTTTATCTTTAAAAACAACCAGCTCTTAGTTTCATTGATCCTTTGTGTTATTTTTTTAGTCTCTATTTCATTTATTTCTGCTTTGATTTTTATTATTTCCTTCCTTCTACTGACTTTGGGCTTTATTTGTTCTTCTTTTTCTAATTATTCTAGGTATAGTGTTAGGTTATTTATTTGAGATTTTTTTGTTTGCTTTTTTTTTTTTTTTTGTGAGGAAGATCGGCCCTGAGCTAACATCTGCCAATCCTCCTCTTTTTGCTGAGGAAGACTGGCCCTGGGCTAACATCCATGCCCATTTTCCTCTACCTTATATGGGATGTCGCCACAGCATGGCTGGACAAGTGGTGCATTGGTGTGCACCTGGGATCCGAAGCAGTGAACCGTGGGCCGCTGCAGCGGAGCATGCGCACTTAATTGCTTGAGCCACCAGGCTGGCCCCTGAGATTTTTCTTTAGCTAGGCCTATATTGCTATAAAATTCCCTCTTAGTACTACTTCTGCTGCACCCCATAAGTTTTGGTATGTTGTGTTTTTATTTTCATTTGTCTCCAGGTATTTTTGATTTCTCCTTTGATTTCTTAATTGATCTGATAGTTGTTCAGTAGCATGTTGTTTAGTCTCCACATATTTGTGAATTTTCCAGATTTTTCTTGTAGTTAATTTTGAGTTTCATACCACTGTGGTCAGAAAAGATGCTTGATATGACTTCAGTCTTCTTAAATTTATTGAGGCTTGCTTTGTTTCCCAACATATGGCCTATCTTTGAGAATGTTCCAAGTGCAGTTGAGAAGAATATGTATTCTGCTGCTTTTGGGTGGAATGTTCTATATAAATCTATTAAGTCCATCTGATCTAGTGTTTCATTTAAGGCCACTGTTTCCTTGTTGACTTTCTGTCTGGATGATCTATCCATTGATGTAAGTGGGGTATTAAAGTTCCCTACTATTATTGTGTTGCTGTCAATTTCTCCCTTTAGGTCTGTTAATAGTTATTTTACATACTTTGGTGCTCCTGTGTTAGGTGCATATATATTAATACATGCTATGTCTTCTTGGTGGAATGTCCCTTTTATCATTATATAATAGCCATCTTTGTCTTGTTATCTTTTTTTGTCTTAAAGTCTGTTTTGTCTGATATAAGTATAGCTACACCTGCTTTCTTTTGGTTGCCATTTGCTTGGAGTATCACCTTCCCTCCCTTCACTCACAGCCTATGTTTTTCTTTAGAGTTGAGATGTGTCTCCTGGAGGCAGCATATGTTGGGTCTTTTTTTAAAATCCATCCAGCCACTCTGTGTCTTTCAATTGGTGAATTCAATCCATTTACATTTAGAGTGATTATTGATATATGAGGACTTAATAATACCATCGTATCTTTTGTTTTCTGGTTGTTCTATATTTCCATTGTTTCTTTTCCTTGTATTTCTATCCACTGTTTCAGTTTGGTGATTTTTCTGTGATGTCTTTCTCAGTTTTCTCTTTATTTATGATTTGTGACGCAGCTCTGATTTTTTTGTTTTGTGGTTACCATGAGATCTGTATAAAATATCTCATAGATGAGATAGTCCTTTTTCTGCTAATAGCATCTTATCTCCATTAGCCTATGCATTCTTTTCCTCTTCCCCTTCTATGTTTTTGTTGTCACAAATTATTCTTTTCTGTGTTGTGAGTTTTTGACCAAATTGAAGTGGTTATAGTTATTTTTGATGCTTTCTTTCCCTTTATCCTTTATGTTATAATTAAGTGTTGAGTAACCTATTCTGATATAGAGTTGCAACTTTCTGATTCTGTCTATCTATTTATCACCTTGCTCAAAGCTTTGTAACCCTTTGCCTTTTTGTTTCAGGTAGGAGGGATCCTTTCAACATTTCTTGTAAGGCAGGTCTAGTGGTGATAAACTCCCTCAGCTTTTGTTTGTCTGGGAAAGCTTTTATTTCTTCTTCATATCTGAAGGATAATTTTGCCAGATAGAATATTCTTGACTGATAGTTTTTGTTTTCAGTATTTTGAAGATATCATTCCGCTGTCTCCCAGCCTGTAAGATTTCTACTGAGAAGTCCACTGAAAGCCTGATGGGAGTTCTCTTGTAAGTTGTTTTCTTTTCTCTGGCTGCCCTTAATATTCTTTCTTTGTCATTGACTTTTGATAGTTTTAATATTATATGGCTTGGAGAATGGCTTTTTGCACTGAGATAATTGGAAGTTCTATTAGGTTCATGTACTTGTATATTCAGTTCCTTCCCCAGGTTTGGGAAGTTCTCAGCTATTATTTCTTTGAATAAACTCTCTGCTCCTTTCTCCCTCTCTTCTCTTTCTGGGATACCTATTGTCCTTATGTTACTTTTCCTAATTGAGTCAGATATTTCTCATAGAATTTCTTCATTTTTTAAAAAGCTTAATTCTCTCTTCTCTCCCAACTGAATCACTTCTAGATTTCTATCTTCAAGCTCACTAGTTCTCTCTTCCATATGATCTGCTCTATTTTTATACTTTCTACATTATTTTTCATCTCATTATTGTGTTCTTCATCTCCAGAATTTCTGTTTGATTTTTTTAAGAGTTTCAATCTCTTTGGTGAAGTACTCCTTCTGTTCATTAACTTTATTCCTAAGCTCATTGAACTGTCTTTCTGAGTTTTCTTGTAAGTCGTTGAGTTTCTTTTTTTATTATTATTTTTTTTTTTCTTTTTTGTTTATTGCAGTAACATTGGTTTATAACATTGTATAAATTTCAGGTGTACACCATTATACTTCTATTTCTGCGTAGATTACATCATGTTCCCCACCCAAATACTAATTACAACTCATCACCACACACATGTGCCGATTATCCCTTTCACTCTCCTCCCTCCCCCCTTCTCCTCTGGTAACCACCAATCCAATAGCTGTCTTATGTGTTTGTTTCTTGTTGTTATTATCTACTACTTAATGCGGGAGATCATACGGTATTTGACTTTCTCCCTCTGACTTATTTCACTTTGCATAATACCCTCAATGTCCATCCATGTTGTCACAAATGACTGGGATTTCATCGTTTCTTATGGCTGAGTAGTATTCCATTGTGTATATATACCATGTCTTCTTTATCCATTTGTCCCTTGATGGGCACTTAGGTTGCTTCCGAGTCTTGGCTATTGTGAATAAGGCTGCAATGAACACAGGGGTGCATGTATCTTTACACATTGGTGTTTTCAAGTTCTCTGGATAAATACTCAGCAGTGGAATAGCTGGATCATATGGTAGTTCTATCCTTAATTTTTTGAGGAATCTCCATACTGTTTTCCATAGTGGTTGCACCAGTTTGCACTCCCACCAGCAGTGTATGAGAGTTCCCTTCTCTCCACATCCTCTCCAAGACATGTTGTTCCTGTCTTGTTAATTATAGCCATTCTGACGGGTGTGAGGTGATATTTCATTGTACTTTTGATTTGCATTTCCCTGATAGTTAATGATGTTGAACATCTTTTTATGTGCCTGTTGGCCGTCTGTATATCTTCTTTGGAAAAATGTCTGTTCAGGTCTTTAGCTCATTTTTTAATTGGGTTGTTAGTTTTTTTGTTGTTGAGATGCATGTGTTCTTTACATATTTTGGAGATTAAGCCCTTATCAGATGTATGGTTTGCAAATATCTTCTCCCAATTGTTAGGTTGTCTTTTTGTTTTGTTGATGGTTTCCTTTGCTGTGCAGAAGCTTTTTAGTTTGATGTAGCCCCATTTGTTTATTTTTTCTATTGTTTCTCTTGCCTGGTCAGACATGGTGCTTGAAAATATGTTGCTAAGACCGATGTCGAAGAGTGTACTGCCTATGTTTTCTACTAGAAGTTTCATAGTTTCAGGTCTTACATTCAAGTCTTTAATCCATTTGGAGTTAATTTTTGTGTGTGGTGCAAGGTAAGGGTCTACTTTCATTTTTGTGTGTGTGGCTATCCAGTTTTCCCAACACCATTTGTTGAAGAGACTTTCTTTTCTCCATTGTATGTTCTTGGCTCGTTTGTCAAAGATTAGCTGTCCATAGATGTGTGGGTTTATTTCTGGGCTTTCGATTCTATTCCATTGATCTGTGTGTCTGTTTTTGTGCCAGTACCATGCTGTTTTGGTTACTATAGCTTTGTAGTATGTTTTGAAATCAGGGAGTGTGATACCTCCAGCTTTGTTCTTTTTTCTCAGGATTCCTCTAGCTATTCGGGGTCTTTTGTTGTTCCGTATAAATTTTAGGATTCTCTGTTCTATTTCAGTGAAAAATGTTGTTGGAACTTAGATAGGGATTGCATTGAATCTATAGATTGCTTTAGGAAGTATGGACATCTTAATTATGTTAATTCTTCCAATCCAAGAGCACGGAATATCTTTCCATTTCTTTGTGACTTCTTCAATTTCTTTCAGCAATGTTTTATAGTTTTCCGTGTACAGATCTTTCACCTCTTTGGTTAAGTTTATTCCTAGGTATTTTATTCTTTTTGTTGCAATTGTAAATTGGATTGTATTCTTAATTTGTCTTTCTGCTACTTTGTTGTTAGTGTATAGAAATGCAACTGATTTTTGTATGTTGATTTTGTATCCTGCAACTTTACCATATTCATTTATTACTTCTAAAAGTTTTTTGGTGGATTCTTTAGGGTTTTCTATATATAAAATCATGCCATCTGCAAATAGTGAGAGTTTCACTTCTTCCTTTCCAATTTGGATCCCTTTTATTTCTTTTTCTTGCCTGATTGCTCTGGCCAGGACTTCCAGTACTACGTTAAATAGGAGTGGTGAGAGTGGACATCCTTGTCTGGTTTCTGTTCTTAGAGGGATAGCTTTCAGTTTTTCACCATTGAGGATGATATCAGCTGTGGGTTTGTCACTTATGGCCTTTATTATGCCGAGGTACTTTCCTTCTATACCCATTTTATTCAGAGTTTTTATCATAAAGGGATGCTGTATCTTGTCAAATGCTTTCTCTGCATCTATTGAGATGATCATGTGATTTTTATTCTTCATTTTATTAATGTGGTGTATCACGTTGATTGATTTGTGAATGTTGAACCATCCCTGCATACCTGGAATAAATCCCACTTGATCATGGTGCATAATCTTTTTAATGTATTGTTGTATGCGATTTGCTAGTATTTTGTTGAGGACTTTTGCATCGATGTTCATAAGTGATATTGGCCTGTAATTTTCTTTTTTTGTGTTGTCCTTGTCTGGTTTTCGTATCAGGGTAATGTCAGCTTTGTAGAATGAGTTAGGGAGCTCCTCCCCCTCCTCAATTTTTTGGAAGAGTTTGAGAGGGATAGGTATTAAGTCTTCTTTGAATGTTTGGTAGAATTCACTAGGGAAGCCGTCTGGTCCTGGACTTTTATTTTTGGGGAGGTTTTTGATTACTGTTTCGATCTCCTTACTGGTGATTGGTCTATTCAAATTCTCTATTTCTTCTTGATCCGGTTTTAGAAGGTTGTATGAATCTAAGAATTTATCTATTTCTTCCAGATTGCTGAATTTGTTGGCATATAGCTTTTTGTAGTATTCTCTTATAATCTTTTGTATTTCTGAGGTGTCCGTTGTAATTTCTCCTCTTTCATTTCTGATTTTACTTATTTGAGCCTTCTCTCTTTTTTATCGTGGTGAGTCTAGCTAAAGGTTTGTCAATTTTGTTGATCTTTTCAAAGAACCAGCTTTTGGTTTTATTAATTTTTTCTATTGTTTTTTAAGTCTCTATTTCATTTATTTCTGCTCGATTTTTGTTATTTCCCTTCTTCTACTTATTTTGGGCTTTGTTTGTTCTTCTTTTTCCAGTTCCTTTAGGTGCATTGTTAGATTGTTTATTTGAGATTTTTCTTGTTTGTTGAGATAGGCCTGTATTGCTATAAACTTCCCTCTTAGAACCACTTTTGCTGTATCCCATAAATTCTGGCATGTTGTATTTTCATTTTCATTTCTCTCCAGGTATTTTTTGATTTCTCCTTTGATTTCTTCATTGACCCAATCGTTGTTCAGTAGCATTTTGTTTAATCTCCATGTATTTGTGGCTTCTCTGATTTTCTTCCTATAGTTGATTTCTAGTTTCATACTATTGTGGTCAGAAAAGATGCTTGGTATTATTTCAATCTTCTTAAATTTATGGAGACTTGTTTTGTGGCCTAATATGTGATCAATCCTGGAGAATGTTCCATGTGCATTTGAAAAGAACGTGTATTCTTCGGTTTTTGGATGGAATGTTCTGTATATATCTACTACTAGGTCCATCTGTTCTAGTGTGTCATTTAAGGCCAATGTTTCCTTATTGATCTTCAGTTTGGATGATCTATCCATTGGTGTTAGTGGAGTGTTAAAGTCCCCTACTATTATTGTGTTACTGTCTATTTCTGTTTTTATGTCTGTTAATAATTGCTTTATATATTTAGGTGCACCTACATTGGGTGCGTAGATATTTACAAGTGTTATATCCTCTTGTTGGGATTGTTCCCTTGATCATTGTGTAATGCCCTTCTTTGTCTCTTTTTACAGTTTTTGTTTTAAAGTCTATTTTATCTGATATGAGTATTGCCACCCCAGCTTTCTTTTCATTGTCATTTGCATGGAGTATCTTTTTCCATCCCTTCACTTTCAGTTTGTGAGTGTCTTTGGGTCTGAAGTATGTCTCTTGTATGCAGCATATATAAGGGTCTTGTTGTTTTATCCAATCAGCGACCCTGTGCCTTTTAATTGGAGCATTTAGTCCATTGACATTTAAAGTAGCTATTAACAAGTATGTACTTACTGCCATTTTTTAACTTTTTTTTTTCTCAGTGTTTTAGTAGTCCTTCTCTGTTCCTTTCTCCTTCTATACAGAATTGATGGTCTCTTTAGTTGGACCTCTGTCTGAAGGCTCTACTCTTTAACTCCCCTCCTCCCTCATTTTATGTTTTTGATATCATATCTAACCTCTTTTTTGTGCATTTGTATCCATTACCCTCTTATCATGGAAATAGATATTTTTTCCTATTTGTGGTCTTCTCTTTTCCCCTTAAATCAATCCCTTTAACATTTCTTGTAGCACTGGTTTCTTGGTGAAAACTCCTTTAATTTTTGCTTGTCTGGGAAACTTTTGATCTCTCCTTCCATTTCGAATGATAACCTTGCTGGGTAGAGTATTCTTGACTGTAAGTTTTTTCCATTTAGCACTTTAAATATATCTTGCCATTCTCTTCTAGCCTGTAAGGTTTCTGCTGAGCAGTCAGCTGATAGCCTTATGGGGTTTCCTTTGTATGTTACTTGTCTTTCTCTTGTGGCTTTTAGGATTCTCTCTTTATCTTTAATTCTGGACATTTTGATTATGATGTGTCTTGGTGTGGGCCTCTTTGGGTTTATCTTGTTTGGGGCTCTCTGTGATTCCTGTACCTGGATGTCTATTTCCTTCCTTAGGTTAGGGAAGTTTTCATCTATTATTTCTTGAAATAGATTCTCTGCCCCTTGGTCTCACTCTTCTCCTTCCGGGACACCTATAACACGGATGTTAGTGCACTTGATGTTGTCCCAGAGGTCCCTTAGACTGTCCTCACTCTTTTTAATTCTTTTCTCTTTTACTTGTTCAGCTTGGGTAGTTTCTTCTAGTCTTTCGTCCAGCTCACAGATCCGTTCTTCTGTATCCTCTACTCTGCTTTTGAGTCCCTCTAGTGAATTTTTCATTTCCAGTATTGTATTCTTCATTTCTGATTGGTTCTTTTTTATATCTTCCATTTCTTTGTTGACATTCTCACTGAGTTCATCTATTCTTCTCCCCAGATCAGTGAGCATCCTTAACACTCTTTGTTTGACCTCTCTGTCAGGTAGGTTGCTCATTTCTGTTTCACTTAGTTCCTTTTCTGGGATTTTGTCCTGTTCTCTTACTTGGAATGTATTCTTTTGCCTCCTCATTTTGCCTCTTTCCCTGTGCTTGTGTCTACGTATTAGGTAGGTCAGCTACGTCTCCTGCTCTTGGATAGGTGACCTTAAGTAAGTGATGCCTTAGGAGTCCTGCAGTGTGCTTCCTTCAGTTCTCAATGTTCCAGGGGTGACCCCTATGTGGGCTATGTGTGTCCTTCTGTTGTGGCCTATTTGCTCTCCCTGTAGGTGCGCAAGGAGGCTGAGGTATGCTCCTGGTCAGCTGTTGTAATGCTCAGCTGCTTGTAGTTGTTGTGGGCCCTTCAGTCTCTTTATTGGGTGTGGGGAGCCCCAGCACAGTTGGCTAAAAGTTCTAATACCACATTTGTGTTGCAGTATTTCTTTTAAGTGAGTAGGCCCCCAGTGTGGCAGGTTGTTAGGGTCTGGGGCTTACAAATGCTCTAAGCCTCCAGCCTTTAGGTCTCTTGTCAGCTCTCTGAGGATTGTAGCTGGGTGGGGCTGGCCTCAGGCACGGGAGCACCCAATTGTTTCAGGCTTTGGAAGGTGGGGCAAACCCCCTATGTCACTCTTTGAGAAGCACAAGTCTTCTGCAGCTGACAAGCCCCACCGCCCACAGGTCCACATACACAGTCAACACAGTCCTGCCCCATGTGCACGCCCCAACTTCCTGAAGGGGACCTAGTCTCTCCATGGTGGGAGCCCCACACACTCCACCACAGCCCCACACTCTCCACCTGCTCCTTGCACACGCCCTGCCCCGCTGAAGTCAGCTCAGTTGCCAGGCTGCAGAGAATCCAGTCACCAATCTATGCAGGCCCACAAGTTGCCCGAGGGCTTGTTGTTGGGTGGGGCCAGTCTCTAGGGTGGGCTACCTGCCCTGGCTGAGCTGGATTAAATCGGTGCTCTAGCGGGTGGGGCAGACCTGGGCTAGCAGGCTTCAGGGAGATCTCCAATGGCGTCTGTGTCAGCACACCCACACCAGGCCACAACAATGGCCGCTGCCAATGTCCCAGTCCCTGGAGAGGTCTCACCCCTCACTGCAATGCACTCAGAGCCTATCAAGTGAGTCTCTTTTCACCAAAGCACTGTGCACCTTTCCTTCTGGTGATTTTAGGCTGCTTTCTGAAACGGGTGAGTTTGTGCATGGGCCCTTTAAGAGCTGGTTTTAATTTCTTTGTGAGCCAGCTTTTCTGGGGGTACTCCCCAATGTTTTAGTAGCAGGAAAATCAGATATTATGCCACTCATCTCGATTGAGCTGGGTCCACAAAATGCCCACAGTGGGGGTGCTCCCCGGCTCAGGGCCCCGCTCCTCCAGGGAGGGCTGCGTATGTGTGGGCTGCTCCTGGGAGGCTGTGAGGCTGGTGGCCTGTGAAGGCAGTGTTTTTTCTCTCCAGAAGGGAGTTTCTGCCTCTTCCACCTCAATTAGGATTGTCCTTTGTTGCAGGAGTTCCTCTTATCCAGTTCTCAGTTCTCTCTCAGGGATAATTTTTCCATGAGTAGTTGTAAATTGGCTGTGTCTGTGGGAGGAAATGAGTTCAGAGTCCGCCTACACCGCCATCTTGACTTCGATCTCCAGTCGTTGAGTTTCTTCATGACAGCTATTTTGAATTCTCCATCAGTTAGACTGTAATCTTCTGTGACTTCAAGTTTGGTTTCTGGAGAATTGTCATTTTCTTTCTGTTGTGCCATGTTACTGTAGTTCTTCATGGTGCTTGATGAATTGATCCTCTGCCAGTGCATTTGTGATAGTAACCACTTTTCTTATTTGAGTAAGGCTTTGGTTACTTTGCTTCTGAGCTGCTTCCAGTTGTATTTGAGAGCCTGTACTTTCCACCCTCCACTGCCTCTGCTAGAGGCATCATCAGTGCTCTCCTTGTACTGCTTGTGCCTCTGAGGTTGCTGGTGCCTTGCTGCTCACAATGTCACTGCAGGTGTTACCACTGGGGTCAGCAGGCTGCGAGCACTTCTGCTGCTTCCGGGGTCGCCTAGGTCTCCTGCTTCTCCACTGGCTCTCTGTGGGCTCTCCATGGGCTTGGATGCTGCTGCCCTATGCACCACCTGCACTGCTGCTCCTGCGTTGTCTGGGGATGCTGGCTGCACTGCTGTCAGGGGCACTGTTCATGGGTGTCACTGCCACTGCCAGGGGCCTGGGGACCTGGGGGCTTGTATGTAGCTCCTGCTGCTGGTAGAGCCAATGTGGGGGTTGCCACCACTGGGGGGTTGGTTCACTGGTTCTGCTCTGGTTCCTGAAGCCTCTGGTCGCAGGTTCCACCTGCCACTGCAAGGGGGGACAGAGGTTAAGCAGGGAGAGATTGTTGTTGCTGTTTACTCTGTAGCCTCTGGTCTCTGATGTGAGCTGGTGTGTTTTGAAAATTCAGGTCAGGTTGCCCTGCACCAGCTGGAAAAATCTGAGTTTTGTATACCGTCCCCACTATTGGGAAGAGTGGGCCATTACTGGGGGAAGGGGAGGGGTTGAGTCACTGGTTGTGCTCTGTGTCCTGAATTCTTCAGGTGAGAGCATGTGCACCACTCACCACTGCTGGGGGGTGGGAGCAGGGGCTAGGCCATGCCTGCTGTATCTGCCCCTGCAGCCTCTGTTCACAGGCACCTGTGCCAGTGTGAGGATCCATGCCTTGGATCCCTGCTGCTGGGGGAGGAGGAGGGGACTGCTCCCCTAGTTCCACTGCCTCCCAGAGGTCCACTCCACCCACCTTCAGAGGTATAGATGCATGGATCTCTTAGGCATCCCGTTGTGCTGTGTAGGGAGTCCATTGTTGGTCAATGGATATCTGATTGGTTGTAACTTAGAGGGGAGAGAAAAAGGGAATAACTCACTCCGCCGTGATGCTGACGTCACTCCCCCAGAGTTTCTGATTCCATGTGTCTGGGGTGAGCCTCTAATATTTTTGTTTCTAACAAATCCCAAGTGATGCTGATACTGAAGGTTTAGGGACCACGCTTTGAGAACCATTACTCTAGGCTATGATTTTTAGTTGGAAGGTAAACTACAAAAGAGAAAGAATATTTAAAAGTAGTTTGGCTATGGCAAGCAAGTCCTTGAGGGGACAAGAGGGGATGGACTGCAGAGGATCAGGAAGAGTTGGACTCTGATAGGACCAGGGCACTGCGCTGTGGCTTATCAGAAGGAGGCCCGCAAGGTTGGGCGCAGATAGAGGTACGTTGGTCCGTTTGCTTTGAGGATGCTGCGGGAGCTCCTGTCCAACGGTTCCTATTTTCTCGGCAAAGAACATGCAAGAGCATTAACTGAAGTGAGCGATGTTAGCCATGTGAGGAGAAATTGTGAAATAGTTTTGGCACATCCAATATCCCAGGGAGTGTAATACATACTGGGGAAGGATGGGAAGACTCAAGCAGGGTTGAGTACCTGTTTAAGGAGTTAACTGACTAATCTTTGTATTAGTACATACTAGGAACATCTAAATATTAAATTTTAAGCAATTCCAGAGAGGACATGGCACTATATTCATCAAGATGTCTCCCGGCCCAGCAAAGTGGTTTGTGACTGTTCAGTTTACATTTAACCATAAATGAGCATGTGAAGTTCAATTTGTAGTTTAGATCATCCCCCTGGAACAAAATGACAGTTTGCTAGTTTTTATGGGGGTGTATATTTTTTGGTACTTTTAATGAATTAAAAAATAATTTATTTCATGGGCAGACATTATATAATGTGTGATTGACTTGAGAGAGATAATACTTCATACATCATTGGAGCATCACACTGTAAAAAAAAAGACTACAAGTGTACAACCACCAGATCCTGAAATGCAGTTTTCTCTCTAGAGGAATAAGAAATTCCCACAGGTGCTGCCACGTATGAGCACTTTTCAGCTTCCTCCTGGCCCACACGAGCAGCTGGAATCATGGTTCAGCAGGCTTCTCTCTGAGGACATGAAAAATAGGGGAATAAATCTGGAGGCATTTGAATGGCTTCACACCCCACCACAGAGACAGGGATTGGCCTAAGATTGCTGCTGGTTCTCAGAGGAAGAAATTAAGACCAGTAGAAAATCAGAGGACAACTCTGTGACTAGAACGGGTCCACAGAGAAGAAGGTGATGACCAATTGTCGTGATTTGCCAGGGACCCAGGAGGTGCCTGGGATGTGGGATTTTCAGTGTTAAGCCTCTGATAGTCTCGGGCAAACCAGGACAAGTGGATCGCCCTAGCAGGGGCTGAACATTGTGGGGAAAAAAACCCAAAATAGTCGCTAGCACAGCAAGACTGCTGTTTTGATTTATGCAAGGAAACAGGGCTGGCTTCATGGGTGTGTCACCAGGGTAGTGTCGTCACACACAGCCCTGCACTCAGAAGGGCCCTGTGCTTGGCAAAATGCCTTGCTGTCGTCACTTGAAAGTCTTAACAACTTCTGAAGAAAGGTCTCCTCATTTTCATTTTGTACAAGGTCCTGCAAGTTATGCAGCCAGTCTGCAAATTATGTAGGAAGGAGCCGGGGTTTTGTTTTTATTTCTATGTGGCATGATGAAGAGACGAAAACAAGTTCTTTCCCCTTTTCGCTCTGCCTCTCTTCTCCTGCCCCTCGCTCCCTCCCACTCTCCTTCCCTCTCCTTTTCTGCTTAAGCAAAACCTAAGTGAGGTGTTTCTTTATCCATTAATTTTATAAGAAGGCCACGCTGTCTCATCACAAATGTTGGTGTATAAAAAATAAACTTGGTTCAAATGCAGCGTTTCCACCCTGGATCCGTTTCTCCCGGCAAGGAAAAGTGAGCAGGAGAAAGAACAGATAAAATACTTAGAAAAATTTCAGAAAGTGTGGCAGAAATATCAGCTAAGGAGTCTCCACAGGGGGAGAAACCACACGTAACTCGGGATCAAAGGGAAAAACCTCAGGGAAGATGAAAGGGGTGATAATTGTAAGTTGAGAAAGAGAGTTTTGTAATAGAGGTGACAATAACAGGCACTTATGGCTGAAACCCAGGCAGAGTTAAACCTGGGGAGGGTGGGCGGTGGTCTGAGGAGGGTCCACTGACTATTCTGTCCTATGGTAATTTTAATTCTCTCCAAGTTATTTCTACTTTCCCTCTTGGATGTTAAAATTGAGCTTTTCAAACAAAAGGGTGTTTTACTGGAATATTTACTTATGCTTTTCTCATGTTAAATATGGACCGTCAGGAGGACAGGGGATGGTTAGCTGAGAGAGAGTAAACGACGCTGAATTTGGAGGGAAGCCAGGGTGGCTGGGCTGGATGTAAGGTTGTAAAGGTGACCTTTGGGAACTGGCTGAGCTCAGCTGTGTTCTCACGCTGACTACACCTCCCAACGGGGATCCAGAGGGCCGGCTCACCGCGAGGGTGAGCACTGTTGCGGCCCCCGGGGTGACCTTGTTACTCGCCAGCCTCGTCTGAGCGAGGCCGCCGCCGAGCGACAGTCATCTCGGTGGGTCAGAGCTGTTCCGGACAGCAGGGTGCCCGGGCCCCGCAGCTCAGAAAGGCAGGTGGAATAGGGCCTGCTGTGAAACGAGCAAGCTCTTTGAGATTTTAAATGTATTTTTCTTCCTGTCTTTGGATGGGGAGATGTCAAGGCCCGTGATGGATGAGGCCCCGGGATGCAGCTGGAATCAGATGCAGGGATTCTGCCCCGGGCGCTGAAAGGATGCTGATGTCCTGGTGTTTCTCTTCCCCATCCCTTGCGTGTAGGTAATAGGATTAAGAATCGCTCTGCGGAGGTCTGGGCAAAGCGTTCTGGGCTTCTTAGGGGGGAGAAAAAAGTATATTGTAAATACAAAGTATGACCTGGCTGGAAAAGAATAATTTTTAAAGCTTAGAAAACTTGGCAGCGTGTGTGTGTTTGGGTCCCGAGTTATATTAAACTACATGATGAATGACTTCCAGGCAACGAGGCAGAAAGGCCAGAGAAGTTCCCTAGCGGCTGCCAATTTGTCCAGAGAGAGGACGCCAACCCCAGTTCTTTCTTGCTAAACTGCCCTTACATTGTAGAAGCTGCTCCTCTTTTAACCTCTGCTTTAACAATATTAAGCCTCAGAACAGGGTTGCTGATGAATGATTTTAAAATTATTGTCCATATCTACATAGTTCTGGAGGTAAGTCTTATGAAATAGTATACATTTAAACATTTTGTTGGGGTGTTTGTGAAGTCAACTCAGGTCTGCCTTGGAAAATAGACTGTATTTGTGTGTTAAGGTAAAAATTTCCCAGCAAGGTAAATATTTAAAATATTTAAGGAAATGAAGACAATGTCAACATTTTATGAAAGACAGAGGTAATTGGAGTTATTGATGGATGGTAAATATTTAATTTCAAAAGACGTGCATCTATTCATAACCTTGTCTTAAAACACATCTTAAGCCTTAATTAAAATCTATTTTTAGCAGAAGGTTTTACTGAATAGTCCACTAGGGGGCAGCATTTGATAAGCGTTTGATAGAAATATACATTAACAGTGTAATTTATACATGTCATAGAAGTTTAATTTGTTTTATGAACAATGATAATTAGTAGAAGGTACTTATCTTACTTCCATCAGCACAAAGGAAGTAAGGAAGCTATGCCTGCTTGGTTTCTACATGGGGTAAATAGTTCTTAAAGCAGCATATCCTATGTTGGAAAGGGTGTGTTTGTTTTATAGTTTTCAAGATGAAAAAAGCAATCAAAAGAACTAGAAACAATTTAGGTAGTACTTTACAAGCCCTGGATTGATCCCATTGGCTTGCTAAAAAGGAGTTTGGTTGTTTTAACTCAATCTCCAACACACTAGTTACGCTCCCTGGGAAACCATCCAAATTTGGCTGTATTCCATATGCTAGAAAAAGCTTGAAGTCAAGGCCGATTGTGGGTTTGACTGAGGGGGCAGAACAGCACGAGGAGAGGCTGCAGGCTGGTTTCCAGGGGCCAGAAGCATCATAGCCACGCCCACGGGGCAGGAGTAACTGGGAGGTGGCAGGAAGGTGTGCTCGGCTCACAGATGTTAGTCAATAAATGTGTATTTGTCTTCTATTCACTTGCTGTGCAATTCTTTCCTGACTTGTGTGCTTAGCTTTTGTTTGTTGTATTTACAGTTTAAAACAATTAAAGAAACAGATGCACATGGCAAAGAAACAGTATAAGATGAGTCACGATTAAAAACGTCTTTCTGACCCCACCGCATAGTAGACCCACTTTCCAGAGGTAACTACCAGCAACGATTTTTTGTATATTGCTTAGAAATTTCTGTGCAGAAACATGCCTATATAGGTATATGTATATACCATACACATTTTTATATAATAGGAGCATACTATATGGATGCTAGTCTATACCTTGCTTTTTTTTGTTCAACAACTCATCTTGGAAATCTTCCATATCTTATTGCTTAACCTTTTTGGTTTTATTTTTCAACGGCAGAAGCTTCATTTTTTTCTTTTCCCCCTTGCTTCATAGTGTCAGAGAGAGTACTACCAACACACTAGGTGTTTAATGTCCATTCTGGGATTGATTGGCCGGAATGTCAGTCTGCTCCTGCCGAGGTAGGACAAGGAAAAAGGAAAAGTTATAATCATATTGAGGAATTTATTTTGCTCATTTTCAAAAAACAAGAGCTGGAAGGAGCACATTGGGTCATCTTGTCTAGTATTTTTCTTAGCCTCTAATACTTGAAATTGACTGCAAAAGCCTTGTGTTATTTTGGTTAGTGGGTTGTCCCAACTCCCTCCATGCATCATTCCACAGTGAGCTGTGCTTTTGAATTGGCAGATGTTCATAATCTCATCATCACGGCTGGATGCTCTGCAATGACAGGGTATGAAGGGCTCCTCAGAAGCCAAAGATGACATGCACATAGTCTAGTGGGTCCATGCTATATCGCACTGAAGATGGCCCTGCTTTTTCTTCCCCCTTGGGCCTCGATCAGAAGGACTTGGGCCCCCAGTCCCTCATTTTAAAGATTGTGTATTAGGATAGTTGAAATCACAACCCAAACTCTTAGGACTTTTTACATTATATCCTTTGTTTAACTTTTACAGCCTTGATTTGAGAAACCTTTTTTTGTTTCCAAAAGATCTAGGTATTTTATCATTTAGAAATAATCATACCTGGAGACTTGCTTGTGATGTAGCCTCTCAAATTTTTTTCCAAGTCCTTGCATGGTTTTAACTGTGAGTTACAACCGTTTTCTACTGAACAAAGGCCAAGTCTCTGAGGTTGGGGCAAGATCATAGTGAATCGGAAATGTCTGTTTCCTTCAGAAGACCCATGTGTCAGCGAACTGGACTGTTTCCCAAATGTGCACCTACTTCCTTCCCTCTGGGCCTTTTTCTCCTTATTTGCCCTCAGAAGTTCAACCAGTTTCTCAAGGCGCAGCTTTAATGCTACCATTTACATTCCAGCCAGCAGACTTGGAGGGTGCTCTGTGTGCAGAGATGCGTCCACGGCTCTGGGGAGACAACATGGGTAAGGCTGGGTTCTTCCCTGCAGCAGCTCTGTAGGTGATGGGCACTGCGGCCACATGGGCAGAGCTGCAGGAGAGGCCTCAGATGTGCCACAGGACAAGCCAGAGGGAGCGATAAGATTGTACTGGGGATGAATTTGTGGTTTTGCAGTGGTGACGCTTGAGTTGGTTTTTCGAGAGTTTGAAGGTTTTGGTTGACCAGTTGGTGTTAGTGGAAGGATATTCCAGTTCTGAACAATGGCTGTAGATCTTTCTAACAATAGCATATGGGAGAATGACAAATCGTCCGTGTCTGAAGGGTAGAGTGCGTGTAGAAGAGCTGGAGGCAGACCACATCTAGATTCTGAAGGGCCCTGATTGTCATGCTCAGGAATTTGGAACGGAAAACCACTGAAAGAATTCCGTGCCGGGGATGATTGGATGGATGATGATTATGTTAATCCAAACAGGGAACATAAGGTGTCCAGGGAGGGAGAGAGGAGAGATATACGTGGGTCTTGTATATCCTGAGTTCAGGGTGCATCAGAGACCTCTCATTGTGATTTCTGATAAGATTTTGAAAGGTAAGAGGGGTCAAGAATAGGGGTGTATGAGTAAAAGGTTAACAAAGCATTTTCTCCTTCTTTATGACAAAAATGACCTTGGGTTAACTTTCTAGCTCTGTTTGCCTGGAAAGCAGATAGAAGTGAATGCTAGCTGTGTTACCAGGCAACACTGCTTATGCTAGGAATGACCTACGATTGGTAAGCTGCATATGGACTGGGAGGTCTGTGAATGAATATAATTGCCTGGCGAGAAGGCACAGCTCTGGGCTTCCTGAGTGCAGGGACATATCCGGCCACTCCCCTCACTGGGATCTAGAAGCTGCGGCTCTGGGGCTGTCACAATAGAAATGGTGCTTGACGTACGGGGCTTCTAACCCAGGGAGGCTTCTGCATCCACCTCTGTGTTCTCAGGCTCTCATCTCTGACCTGTGACTACACCCTTAAAGCCAGCCCGTCCTGGCTGGGGGCACCCCTCCTGGTGCACTGCTTCCTGCTCTATACCCCTAGTGAAGCCAGCACTAGGTGAGGCTTCCTGGGTCCTATAAATTCCCCTCGCTGAGCCTAAGACTACAAAGAGTAGACATTGCAGGAAGTAGATGTTGAATTTATTTTTATGTAGGTCACAGGCAAAAAACCAATTTCTTCTCTTCCTGCCCATGAGAGAGAATGTTCTGGCTTTATGCGATCCACTTTTTCCCCCGCTGAACCCCAACAGTGAGCCAGGTGTATGTCCTTAGCACCTAGCACAGTCAGTGCTGGTCACATGGCGGATGCTCAGTCCATGGTTGTTACATAACTGATATCAGTAAATAGGTATTGATTACCTTCCGTGTTTCAAGTACTCTGTTAGTTGCCAGGATACACATATGTGTCAATACGTCCCTTCCCTCAAGGACTTTATATTCTGTTAGACAGAAAACTCTTAGGAAGAATGTTGTCTGCATGTGTGGAAAGGGTAGTGGGAGATGAGTGACTGACAAAGTTGACGTTATCTTAGAGCAGCGAAAGTGAACCTCACTTAGGACTCTCTTTTCAAAGTATGTCTTTGTTACTTGTTTTCAAGGTTATATTTACATTCTCAAATTTTCCCCTCTCTCTCTCTCCCAACTAGTCACTAATTATCATCATCATCATCATCATTATTAGTTAGCATTTACTGAGCGTGTATTATTCGCCACGAACTGTGCTAAGTGCCTTATGTGGATTATCTAATTGAATCCTCATAACAGCCCTATGAGGTAATTACTAAAAATATCCCCATTTTACAGATGAGAAAACTAAGTTGGTGGAATCAGGATTCAAAACTTGAAGTCTGACTCCAGAGCCCACCATTCTGCTTCTTGCTGCCATCGCCTTAGTGATATTTAGGTGAAATGTGTTCTAGGCATTTATTTGCTTGGGCCATAAAAAGGACAGAACTACATCTTGTGTATGTCTGGAAGTAAATTAAGGTGAATTATTCTTCAAATATTTCATATGTATAGTGGATTCCGGACTAATGTAGTAAAAATGTCTAGTTCTCATTTGTAAATCTGTTAAGTGAGAAATCACTTAAAGTCCTGTGTTGATTTTTGAATGTGGCATGTGGAAGTGGTTTTATTTATAATACACATGAAGCAACAACAAAAAAAATCTGATTTTTAAATTGGCAAAGGACCTAAACAGACATTTTTCCAAAGAAGATATGCAAATGGCTAACAGGTCTATGAAAAGGTGCTCAACATCACTAATCATCAGGGAAATGAAAATCAAACCACAATGAGATATCACCTCCCACCTGTCAGGATGGCTATTATCAAAAACACAAGAGATGACAAGTGTTAGCAAGAGTGTGGAGAAAAGGGAACCCTCGTATACTGTTGATGGGAACATCAATTGGTAGGGCCACTATGAGAAACAGTGAAACTTCCTCAAAAAATTAAAAATAGAACTACCATATGATTCAGCAATTCCACTTCTGAGTATATATCTGAAGGAAATGAAATCAGTACCTTGAAGAGATACCTGCACTCCCATGTTCATTGCAGCATGATTCACAATAGCCAAGAAATGGAAACAACCTAAGTGTCTGTCGATGGATGAATGGGTAAAGGCATGGTGTATGTGTACACAATGGGATATTATTTAGCCATGAGAAAGAAGATAATTCTGCCATTTGCGACAACATGGATGAACCTGGAGGGCATTATGCTAAGTGAGATAAGCCAGACAGGGAAAGGCAAATACTGTATGATCTCACTTACATGTGGAATATAAAAAGAAAAAAAAAAAGGCAAACTCATAGAAACAGAGTAGAACGGTGGTTACCAGGGGCTGGTAGGTAGGGGAAATGGGGAGATAATACTGTATTGTATACTTGAAATTTTCTAAGAGAATAGATCTTAAGCATTCTCACCACACACATACAAAAGGTAAAAACACACATGAGCAAACAAAATGTTGGATCTAAAGTTAGAAACATAATATATATGCTAATATATTTTAGTTAAAGCTCAGGCTATAGGACTTTTTGGTTTTACTTTACTTTGCATGTGCTAGTTTAGTTTTATTTTATCCTTGTGGAAATCTCAGATTACTATTTTAGATTTCAATTATGCCTTGAAGAATTTTGCAAGGGTTGTTATGGGTTTAACTGCGGGAGACGGTTCTGCATACTAATACTGAATTTTATCAAGCACAGGGAAGTGGAAAGACATTTAATCTGTCCAATTTTTCTTGGCAATGCTTGAAAATGCCAGAAAAACTTGCTCATTCCTTTTTTGTAACCAGCTCTCCCCACCTTCTCTCTCTCCCCTCTTTCACCCTCCTCTGGTTTCCTTGGGGAGCGACGGTTTGGTCTCACTTCTGTGCTGGTCAGCCACGTGTGAACCAGTTCGCCATGTGGCTTGGCTCTTCTGCTCCCAGCTCTGCCTCTGTGTCTCCCAACTCTTGTTCAAGGCTGCTGGGGAGATGGGACAGGGAAGTTCGAATTTCTCTTTACATTCTTGTCCCTAAATCTCTACACCACCACGAAACAAGGCTGTGTGTGTAAGTAGGGAGTCAATACGGTATATTGCCCAAGTGGGGCAATTTTGAGAGTGAAGCAGGAACGGTTAGTAATTACACCAGGACATCAGACACAAAGTGGCAGTCCCAGGCAAGCTGAGATGGATGGTCACCTCAGTATAGGAGCCGCTTACTGAAGGCGTGTGGACAACAGAAGGGAAACACAGAGCAAGCAACAACTTAAAACTATCACTTGCTCACCACCTTGTTGAAAGTCCATCAGCATCCCTACCTTGAGAGATTCTCAGGAGCTTTCTGGTGTCCTCAGGCCTCTCCTTCCTGCTTATGGCTCAAGTTTTGGGAGGGAGTGGGGATTGAAGTGAAAGGTCCTCTCTTCTGTGCCGTCCAATAGGGTAACCATTAGCAACATGTGGCAATTTAAATTTAAATTAAATAAATTCAAAAATTCAGTTTCCCAGTCACATCAGCCACATTTCAAATGCTCAATAGCTACATTTGGCGAGTGGCTGCCATATTGGACAGCATGGATGTGGAACATTCCTATCGTCTGGGAAAGTTCTCTTGGATAGCGCTGCACTCTCCTCTTTCCTTCCTAGTTCCACGTCCTTTTATCCTCCCTGTCCCCCTCCCCTCCCACGCACGCGCTGCTTGGCGGTCCAAATTTCATCTGTTTATTTTTCAGAAAAATTGGCCATTCGGGTTTGCCCAAACAGCCTGTTTTCTTTCCACTAAAAAAAACTGTCAAAGCTCTCTGAGCTGTTTTCCTCAAAACCAAAGACCTGTCTGCCTAGAGATGAATGATGCCTCTCCTAGAAGGCAGAAGTATCTCCACTCAGTTTGGTTTCCCTGAAGTTATGACACTGATGTGCGAATGTGGCTTTTGGAAGCAGTTTTCTTATTTTATCATCGTATGGTGTATAAAGACGTGTAAGAAGTTCTCAGTCAAACCCTTTGTTTATTTGGCTATAAAAAGCAGAGAAGAAAATGAAAAAAGAATTACAGCTCAGCCTTAGGCACAACGTCAACTTTTAAATAGAAAATATTTGACTTGTACTGAGGGAGAGTCTGTCTGCACTGTGTTGAATAATCGTGCCAGATGGCCGTCCAAGCAAATGAGCTGAAGCAAACCAGGACAGATTGATGGTTTCGCTGCAGGCGAAAATAACTTTCGTATTATTAAAAGTAATAATTTCATGTTAAGGTGTTGTGGCTTACATAACAACTTTGGATTATGAGATTCGCTAGAAAATAGTTACATTGCAGAAGATGGTAAACATTTGCCCGGGAGAAGAGATTATTCACTTTGTTGAAGCAGCGCCGATGGTCTATGCTTAGAATTCGGTTTTTCCAGATGACCGTCAGACTGTAAAAGTCCTAGGGCTTCAGCCTCTGCTCAGGGACGCTTATTGCTGGAGTTTTCTCAGAAAACCGTCTTCCTTCCATTGCCACCACGTCAAAGGAACCTAAAGGGGAGTTGCTGCTCCTCGTGGCTTCTTTTTTTCTAACTCATTTTTTTTTTGAGGGAAGATCAGACTCCACATGACTGAAGTAGCTTTGCAATTTTTATTCCGTTTATGTATTTAATAAACTTTCCAGTACATTTTGATGTGTGGATTATTCTGGGCCTTATTGCTCTCTTTTCCCCCCCAAGTTTGTTTGGCATTTACTCTTCCATTCCTGCCTTTGGTAGGATAGGTAGACAAGGGCTATGAAATTATGTACGAGGAAAGACATACGCCCAATTCACTATTGGGAATTCTGATCAACTACACATAAACTAAGGTGCATGATAATATACAAGAAAGGATGATCGATGTTGAATAGAGACAAACAATTTAGGTACCTAAGACTTAGCTCATGTTCCCCACTTGGATCTCCTTCATCCTTCCTTTGTATTCGTTCATTCATTCATTCATTCATTCATGACCTATTGTATGCTACACATCAGAGAAGTAGTAAGTAAGAGCAGCGTAGTCCCTGCCTTCACAGAGCTCTTGGATGGCGACTGAGAGAGACCTAACCTCCCCTGGCAGGGGTGGAAGGCTTCCCTGAGGAAGTGATGAGGAGTTAGCCAGATGAAGGGTTGGGGTGGAGGTGAGGGCAGGGAAAAGGACAGCAAAACGCAGGGGAAACTCTCCAGGCAGAGGGAAGACCACGGGCAAAGGTGCTGGAATGGGAGGCAGGATGTGTGATGAGGGGCTGGAGGGCCAGCAGGTGGGGACGGGGTGTCATTAGACATGGCTGGAGTGGGCAGGGACCCACGCACACCAGCCTTGGCAGGATTTGGAGTTTTATCCTAAGAGCAAAGGGAATTGGCTGACGTACACAAAGGAGGAGCTATCTGATCAGCTTTTGTTTTTAAGAGCTCAGTGGCTTCTGCATGGAGAATGCATTGGAAGGGTGCAAAAGTAATTGAGGGAGACCTGCTAGGTACCACTGAGGAAGTACAGGCAATAGAGCATGGGGGCTTCCACCTGGGTACAAGCAGTGGAAACAGAATTGATTATATTCACGAGATATTTAGGAGGTAAAATCCACTGGACTTGGTAATGGATTTGCCACATGGAGTGAAGAGAAAGTTGTGTCGAAGATGGGCACATGATACTATAAGGTAGAGACTAATTGAGGGAGAGGAGGAGGAAGAAGAATTCCAGAGAGGCAGAAAGGAGCAGACCTCTGGGGTGGTCTCACCACAGGCCCTAAAGGAGTGGGGGGCGTGAGAAAGGCCAAATACATTTGGGAAGATTTCAAAGTAGAGTGGGCCTGTGCCCTACTTTCCAGGGCATGCTGCAAAGAGAGGCCATCACAGCACCAGAGAGGCCGTGTAAGGGAGCTAGTGTGGCATGTCAAGGTCTGGGATGGCTTGAGACCACCCTCGAGTCTCCCAGGACCCCAGGAGAGAGGCAGAAGAGTTGAGACAAGGCCAGGGGGTTGGAAGGGACCTGGAGGGAGTAACTTGGGGTGCTATCAGTAGACGTTTCACGGACTATGCTGACCAGAGACCACAGCAGGATCCTGGACATCAAGAGTGGATGATGGACGGTAGAGACGGAAGTCCAAAGACTAGATGGAATGAATTTCTCGTCAGCAGATGACAGCACATGACTTTCCGGGACCAGGTACTGTTCTCTCACCATCCCGGTGCCTGATCACGTGCAAGTGCCTGGAGAAGGAGGAGGGGAGGAGAACTTGGGTTGACTAGTTTAATCAGGAACAAAAGAGCTTGAGAAAATCCTAATATGATAACAATTCAGTAACTAATGGTTAATCATCAATGAGATTGGGACAATTAGCCAGATATTTGGGAAGAAAAAATACATTCGCTCTTTTCCCACACCAAAATATTCCAGGTAGTGAAAAAAAAATAGCATAAATAAAAGCTGAAAGAAAATATAAGGGAATATTTTCTGAGACCTGACTGTGATGGGTCTGTCTAAGACGTGAAATTTTAAAGGAAAACATTGACAGATTTAGTGATGCAAAGATTTTAAAATTTGAGTGCAAAAATGTCTCATGACTGAATTTAAAATGCACATAAATTGGGAAAACTATTCTAGCAAATAAGACAGAAGTTTACATCCTGACAATATAAAGAACACCTACTAATACGTAAGGAAAGATTAAGATCTCAAAAGATAAATAAGCAAAGGACATGCATCGACATATTGTAAATAGAAACTGTAAATGGTTGACATAGAATTAGGTGGTATTCAAGAAATATAAATTAAAACAAGAATGACATGCCTTTTAATATCTATCAACTTGGGAAAAATGTAAAAAATGATAATACTCATCTCAGGTGAGCATACAGGAAGACACTCATTCACTTTGCTGTTGAGCCAAATCATTTGGATAGCAATTTGACAATCTGTTTTTAAGAGTTTCAAAGAGTTTAAAATTGGAAACAATCTACGTTTTCCTAATAGGGGACAATTTCAAGAAATCAGTGTATATCTACATGCTGTACTATTACACAGCCATCAAAATGGAGGCATTCAAAAATATTTAATGACACAGGAAAATGCGTATGCTATAATGTTAAGTGGCTAAAAGCAACATGCTGCATTATATATACAGTGTGATCACAAATATGCAAATAAGTATGCACAGAAATAGTTTGAAAAGAAATGCATCAATCTACCCATGCATATGTTTGAGTGTTGTAATTATCAATGATTTTATTTTCTTTCTACTTTTCTGTATCTCTATAGTGCAGGAGAATTCTAAGTTTGAAAAATTAGAAAATAATCTTAGTTAGAAATAAATATATACTTTTAGTTTTACTGCAACTTAACTAATGGCTCCTGCTCCAATGGTTTGAGATGATTTTGTTGGCTAATGCATTTGTCTCAAGCTATTTAAATGATGACATTGTTGATGACCCAGACAATACTTTTATGGTCCTCAATATGTGTCAGGTACCATACTAAACACTTTACACATATTAACTCATTTAGAACTCACAATACTCATATGAGGTAGGTCACATTTAATGGAGCAGGAATTTGAGGCACAGAGAGGTTAATTAACCTCCCCTAAATCACACAGCTAGTAAATGGTGGAGCGGGGATTTGAACTCAGATAGCAGTGCTCCAGTGGTCCTACCGTCTATGCTCCATGCGGTTAAGTTTAAGAGAATAGACAACCTTGTCTTTCAGAAAACAAGCAAACAATAGAACCTTATGAAAACAAACTAGCATCAAACAACAGTAATAAGTGTAAAATGACATTCTTGGCTCATGAATCTCATCTGTGAAATAAGAGAGTTAAATTAGATGATCTTTAATATCCCCTGGATGTAAATTCTATGATTATATTTCTTAGCAAGAAAAACTGACTTTTGTCTACTGTACTAGGAATGCTAATTATTCCCTCCACCCATCATTTCCTTCCCAACCTCACACCCTTTTATTAGAGACCCTCCCACATGCACACCCTTTTATTAGAGACCCTCCCACATGACCTGACGCCACCCCTCCCCCAGCCCGGTTGACTGGGGCAGGGGAAGATACCTCGCACAAGCTAGGCCAGTGATTCCTCAGTCTGGAATTGGTGCTCCGAGATTCTAGCCCACTCTTGACCACATGTGCTTCGAGTTCAGTGTGGGCCTCTGGCGGTCATTTTTCACCATATGCTAGAGAAGCAAAGAAGGCAGCTCTGTAGAGCAAGAAGAAAAGAGACCCACAGAGCAGAGAGGAGTCCTGATTCTGCAGCCCCATGGAGGCTGGAGGAGGGGCTGGAACTGGAAGGGTGGGGAGTATGGTTTTCTTCTTTCCCAGTGGCTTTCTCCATCTTGGTTCTAGGACTCCCTGAAGCCTGGCAACGTTATCTGACCTTGGGTCCTGCAAGACACCCTGTGTCCTTTCAATAAATCCCCCACTTGTGTTTGCTTAATCTAGTTTGAGTGGGATTATTACTTGCTACTAACCATGTAAGACACAGGTGTGCAGCTGGTCCCTAGCACGTCTGGTGTAGCCACAAGGTGAACAGGGAACAACTTTTGCCTTGAGCCCTTTTGCAAAACGATGTTTTCCTGCGATGATCCGGGCGAGATGGTGAAATCAGCTAAAGTAAGGAATGTACCTTAAACCAGGAGAGGAGGTGAAGATGATTTTAAAAGAGATGGTGAGAGACCAGCTAGCCAGCTGGCTGGCTAAAGGCTCTGGTCTAGAGAGTGGCTAGTCCGCAGGTTTAACTTGAGAGTGTTCAGGTTACCCAGAGCTTACCACGCTTTGGGGAATTGATTCATAGTCAGCAATCTTGGGAGAGACTCCTGGATCAGCTGATGGGCCAGCGTGTTGATGCCCAGAGGGATGTACGTGTTGCTCAGACATTAGCGCTCGACGGTGTGCAGGGGCACCCTCGGGATGGAACACTTTGCCAGTCCCTGTGTGGCCCTCTGCAGCCTCCTGCTGGGCCCCGTCTCTCTGGCTCTTGATACTGTTGAAGCCTTAGCCCGTGCATGTCTTTCTGTTTGCCAGGCAATACTGTAAATGGAGTTAAGTATCAGGAGAAATAGCTAAATGAGTTAGAAGTGGCTGCTTCTGGGAGTGTGATGAAGGGGTGAAAAGGAGCAGAGCAGCAGGGGCCTACTTTCAATGTAAGCTTTTTACGACCCTGATTTTACTTTTTTTACTATGTACATATATCATCTACATACAAACAACCACTAAAATACCCAGATCCCCATCATAAAATTGTGTCGATGATGTCTTAGTGCCAGCCTAGGTTCTCTCTCCTGTGTTATTGACTCAAATCCTGGTGGCCTCATTCCATTTACTCTGCTGGCTTTTAATAGCACAGACCTACGCTGCAATTTGTTTCATTTAGAAACATTTATTTCTTTCTCGAGATATTTATTGAATTCTTGCCATGTGCCAGAAATTTCTACATAAAAACAGTGTATGTTACTGTATACTTTGTCCTGTATTGAGTAATTATTAGGTAATCAATATAGTCATTTGGAGTTGGCAATTGTGAGAACGTGCGTATTCTAAAGAAACTTAAAAGAATGCTACTGAGACCAAATAGAGGTCTATGCCAGTCTTCAGAATGTTTACTCACTCTTTGGGCAATGGTAGATTGAAAGCAGAGAGTATATGTAAAGCCTGAAGAAATGTAAGGACTTGGAGAATATATATATATATATATATTTTTTGGTGAGGAAGATTGGCCCTGAGCTAATATCTGTGCCAATCATCCTCTATTTTTTATATGTGGGTCGCCACCACAGCATGGCTTGATGAGTGGTGCAGGTTCGCGCCTGGGATCCGAACCCATGAACCCTGGGCCACCGAAGCAGAGTGCATGAACTCAACCACCACGCCATCAGACCGGACCCTTGGAGAATATTTTTTGAAGGAGAAGGTAGCTTTAATTTTTTTTTCATTAAAAGAATTCACTACTTCCTCAGCTGTTCATCAGCAGCATCCCTTTAGATAGTAAGCACTTGGTAAAAACTTGTTTTGCAAATGTATGATTTATACACAACTTTGCAAGACAACATCTACAGTCCATCCAGATTTTCTCCTGCTCCCCACCCCTGAGGACTATGCAGCCCCCTGAAGCAGCTCTCAGAGAAAAAGAGTTTCCTGAAACCTTGGAGGGAGGGCCTGGAAGAAGCAAGAATGTGCAGTTAGAGCACCATTTATGCAGATTGCGACGTCCATCCCTCCTCTGTCCCAAAAATGTGGGCGCTAAAAGTCAACTGTCTGGAAGCCATCTTTGGGAGGCCTGAGGATGAGCGTACTGTGTGGAAGGAGGGCCCGGCAGGGATGCTGTGGGGAAGCACAGGGAGAACTCTGACGGCTGGATGCGAACACAGAGCCAAGCTTTCCCTGCAGCAGCTTTGGATCATGGAGAGAAACTGGAGCCAGAAGAGATGGGAATGAACAGTGGCAGAGGTGGAGGACAGGGTGGAGGCGGAAGGCAGCAGTGGGATGAAGAGTAGCCTGGTTCAAAAGTAGAGGAAAGCCAATAAGCAGAGGAACGGAAGACAAGCTCTGCTTTAGATAACTCACAGTGGCCCCATATACCAATAGCCCCTGAAGACACAGAACATCCATTGGGTGGAGTCAGAGGTAGGGGATGCTCTGTGGACTTGGGCCAATTACTTAACCTTTATGAGTTTCCTTCTGGATAAAATGGGGGTGACAGTTCCACACACAGAGCTGTTGCAGAAATTAAATAAGATGATCACATGAGGGCATCCAGCACATTGCCTAGCACACAGTAGGAGCTCAGCAAGGTTAGTCTTATTTCCCGTCCCACCACATCTCAGGAAGGGTCAAAAGGCTTGATACTGAGCAATGGGCTCACTCTGCTTGCCTTGATCTGAGCCAATTAATCACAACGAGTTAGGGATCAAGAAAGGAAGTTTTAATTTGGTTAGCCAGCATAATCAGGAAGATGGCAGACTAATGTCTCAAAAACCCATCTTCAAGGATTACAGAATCTTGAGGCAGTTATATAGGGAAAATGGGCAGTGAGGAGGGGGTCCAGGGATGTTGGTCTCCAGGCATGATGGGCTCCAGGCATCACCTTGTTCCATTCTTCTGTCAGCTGTGATGGATACCTTGTAGGTGTGTTTCCCACCTGTGGTCATCCTGTTCCTGGAGAGAAACTCACAGAACAAAGTTTTAATTTATCAGGCTATTGGGGAGTACATACGTAAGTGGAGGCCATAAATCAGGAGAGCATGTGAATTTTTTGGAGTACATGCAGAGCAGTGAGTAGTCACAGAGAGGAGGGGCTGGGGCCATTTTGCATAACAAGATGGTCTCACCTATGCTCACGCACGGGCTCAGTGTCCCCTGTGCTGATACAAGGAAATCATAGAGGTTCTATGACTGGGAGCTGGGCTGGGGCTGGGGATGGCGTGGAAGAAAGCAGTGGGTGTCTAACTGCACAACCCTTTAGTTCTCATACGGGCTGAGCTATAAAGCTCTGTCTCCACTGCTCATTCAGTTAATTGATGAAATAATCATGGCCAGGAGTGACCAAGAAAACATTCAGATGTGATGTGTAAGCTATTTATTAAGGCAGGACATTTTTATTTTAGAAAGAATCTTCTTAAGAAATTGAAGAGAAAATCCTAATATTTGAAGGCACTCATCCTGGATGTCTGAGGGTTCCAGTACTTGAGTATTTTGGCTTCCATTGGTGGAATACTTCTCTGTGCACAGTGATGTGTTATTTTAGGTAATTCTCCCAGTAGCCCCATGACGTAGGAACGTCTGTGAACCAGGCAGTAGGCCATGAGTCATAGTGCTCCCCACCCCAGTTAAGGCTGATTGGACTAGGAGCAGATAAAGATATTGTGCAAGCTAGGCTAATTAGTTTTCCTCTCTTTTATTATTATTCCCATTGTAAGGATGAGATGTATAAAGGTTAAACCACTTGTCCAGTTATTTATCCTGTAAGAGGCAAAACTTGAATTTGTGCCCAAGTCTGTTGAACTCCAAAGCCAGCTACCTTGCTGCACATATACATATGCTTGGCTTTTGTAGGTGAATATATCAAGTTCTAGTGGACATTGTCTTATCCCGGGGGGGGGGGGTCTTCAGGCTGGCTTGGTACCAGAATAGACATTGTCTTTCCTCTTTGCCGGGTTCGGTCTACATCCCTGGGACAACAGGACCAGTGCACAGGGTGAGCAGCTAACGTATCTGGGCGGTCACTACCAAGGGAATAGGTTTCAGTTGTAATCACTGGGGCTGAACTCTAGAGGAGAGATGTGCCTTCCACATGTTTCTAAAAATAGCCTTGATGGTGAACAGTTGATATGGGGAAGATATCCATTTGGTTTTAAGTTATTTTTACAACTGTAGATAAAACCTCAAACCCTCTAACCCCAATGAGCCTTTCTTGGGTATAAGTTATCTTTCACTTAAATAAACAGTCCTCCAATAGAAGCAGATACACAAAAACTTTTATTAAGTGGAAGTTAGACTTCATGGTAATTGACCAGTTACAAGTGCATTTAAATTCATGTCTGTGGACACTGTAGAAATCAGAAAGGTCTTATTGAAAGTCCAGTGTTCTGGCTTGGCAGGTGCCAGCGCAAACCAACGTAGAACCATACACTCGGTAAGCACAGGTGAACAATGATGTCAAACTAGATTGGCAACACCATATTCATCGTTACAGCTAAGCATTACAGAACATGAAAGTCCAAAGACCAGAAGACTATTACTAAAGAGATTCTTACTATAAGCCTTGACTTCTACTTAAATGCTTCCATAGGACCAATGTAGCACATCCTCAACTCTGGGGAGACAGCGCCATTTCTATATTTTACAGCTAAATGGGCCACAGAAACTGTAAACATTCAGTGGCCCTCCTGATGCCCCGTCCCCTGGGGGAAAGAGCAGTTTACTTCAGTTTAACTGGTGTGAACATTTTATATTGTAAATCTTCAGTCTGACATTTTTCTTCTATTTCAATTAGCACCAGTTTATTTTAAATATTTTTCCTGGTGTTAAATATATAGGAAATTTTTTTTTTTTTTTAAACCAACACACACAGTTCCAAACAATGGAAAGCAAAAAACATTCAAAAAGTTGTTTTAGAGAACAGCATTGAGAAAAACAACATCATTTAAACATTCGACAGATCTATGTACAACGTGCCAGAAGCTGGCAGGGAGCACGGCCGAGGCACAGTCACGTAAAAGGGTTATTAACCTGAACCTCCGCAGGCTGTATTTACAGTCAGATAGGTATTCAGAAATGTAGGATCAGAAGATCTGAATTTGGCTAAAAATCATATAAAAAGACACATCCCCAATCCCTAATAACTTCTAAATAGGTAGCAAACACATCCAGTATAACCATAAGTACCAGGTTTAGAAGTGCATCTTTCTGTATTTTACATACAAACAGTTGAGACACTTTCTCAAAGGACATAGAAGAGAACTGGAATGGCAGAGAAATGGAGTTCTTTATTTCCACATTGTCAGGTGAAGGAAAGAATATTTTTTCATGCTGAGTAATGCAGTAAAGCACTGATTAAGGAGCAAAGATATATTACTAGAGGAAAAGATTTCATGGAAATATAAAATCAACAAGAGGGCTGAAGAAATGTCTATTCTATATGGACTTTCCAAAAATATAAGTAATTATCTCCATGTAATTTTGGAAAAAAAAGATCACCGATTTGCTTTGCTGGACAATATTTTTATATTTTGTTCTTTGAAACTATATAACCCAAACCCTTTGGAGAACAGTTTTTTTCTTAGATTGAGAATTAAACACAACAGACACAACCTGTGCTCTATTTATTCAATGCAAAATGCATTAACTTTATGCAGTTCTGTTTGCTGGTTAATCCAGTGTTTCTAGAACATCCACCTTTAAAGAGCTGGGCACGTTTTATAACAGCCAACATTTCCCATTTCTGCTTAAGAAGTAAAATATAAACCATTTCCCATTTATTCACCATAACGGCTGAATTTGTTTAGAGGCTGAAGTTTCAATGCTGTCTGTAAAAACATCAGCTAGAAGAATACAGATGGGAGTCCCACATAACGATATGCGTTCAAGTTTATTTTGAATAATTTGCAGTTGTGATAAGTCTCTATGAAAAAAATTTACTTGGATTCGATACAAAATACACCGTACTCTTTGAAAATGCATAGTTTGTAACTTTATACATTCATTCACTAATATTAAAGACTTTTGTAAGCAAGTACTTACCTCCAAATGGTGGTAAGATTGTATTTCAAAAGATCTCTCAAAACTGGATAGCATTGCCACATTGCTTTTGAATTCATGCCCAGTTACAAGCTAACGCCTGTCATGGTAACACTAGCGTCGCACAGGAAGGACTGCTTCCTTCTCTCCAGTCTGCCCTTCTCTTTACTTGTTTAGCAGGCACTAAAAAGCAATGCATTTCCACTAAATACCCCATTTCAAATATTTTATAATTTCATTTTAATATTTTAGATTTGGTATAGAAAACAATTCAAAAGATGGCTTAATTTTTAAAAGTAGAGTTTTTAAAAAATCTTATCACGGACTATGGGCCACAGAGGTTTTGTGGTAACGGTTTTTCTCACTCCCCAGCCCCCTCATTTGAAAAGATGACCACAGGCCACTCGGCTGCCGCGTCTGGTGATAGTCACGAACCCTTTGGGACTTAGCGATTTTTCTTATCCTGAGTTCTTCTTCTAAGTATATAGATTTTGATACACGAAACACTTTGGAAACTACACTAGAGTCTGGTTATTCCAGAGAGCATATGTTTAAATGGCTGACCATCATCCAACCACTAATTACAAAAATAGGAATTTTAGGTCGTGTTGTAGGAAAATATTGATTAATGACGTTTTTCTTAAACATATATGATCCACATTCCTGGGTTATTTTACACCCAGGGTGTTTTCAGTTATTGAAGTCATGGACAAGTGCATTTTGGGGTACTGAGCTCTCCCCTAAAAATCTAAATCTATTCTAAAGCTTTCCACTAGTGCTCAAGAGGTTCCCCAACAGTCAGGATACTTTGGAAGAAGGGGCTTTGCTGTCATCACAGGGCTTGGTCAAGTCACAGTTATCGATTTCCAATTAGCAGAATATAGGAAAAAACATATAAAAAGCAAAGCAAGGGTTTGTAATCTGCAAAGTGATGCATCATTTTGGGGGGGGGGTAGTTTATGATTACCCTACGCTGTAGATCCCTGAGGGCTAATTCCAACTCTGGAGCCACTGGCCCAAAAAGCTCTCCCTCTTTCCTGTGTTGGCCATCTGTGCCCAAAACACGGCAGGGGGGCACCGCTGGGGGAGGGACAAGTGCTTAACAACGTGAGTGGATTGGACTAGTTTTCTCTTTGCATAAATATAAAGTTAAAACAATTACCCCCTGCAGGAGTCACTTTCTCTTCCCATAATACAGGCTGATTCAGTTTTCCTGCTGTGTAATCGGGGCAGAGGGCAGGGCCTGGTGTGATGACACATGAGGCGCTCTTCCCTTGCCTCCTTGTCGGCTCTGATGGCTCCATCACTTCCACGTGGGAGGGACTGGTGGGAGGTGACTTGCTTGGGGGGCTTTGACTTCAAGTGAGAGGATTAGATATCAGCCTCATGATTCTTCATCTGTGGATCTGAGCGAATCTTTCATGATGAGTGTGGCAGGTTGTGGTGACCGACCTGCTTTCTGAATGAATGACCACCAAAAACCGTTCAGACAGATAGAAATTCTTCCCCCAAGGGAGGGGGCAGCCTCACTGACTGAGCCTAACATACCAGTCACAGTAATAGTCATCCCCTTGGACCTTAGTTTAGGAGTGCGAAATCAGCATCACAGAAGCAAGGTGTAATCTGGGGCTTCTGGAAGTGGACGTACATAATAACAGCGTGGCCTCGAGCTCAGGTGGATGGGGGCACAGAGGGGGTGGTGACATGTCACCAGCGAATGCAAGGTGGGTGCTAAGATGGGGAAAAGACTAATAACCAGAATGAGGACTGTTCTCTCTCTCTCAAAGCTCAATTTCTTCTCCAGAGTGCTGTTTTTCCTCTTTAGGCAGGGGTGGAGAGAGAATTCAGAAGAAAATAGATGAGCAACTTTTTTTTTTTTTAAAAGAAAATTTCATTCTTTAATGACAGCTCGCTTGCCTTTTTCAGGAGTTGCTTTCTACTCTGGCTAATTTCCTGAATTAAAAATTTAGGGAATTGTCCCTAGTAAGTAAATTAATTAGACTTGAGAATTAATTTTTAACATTTTCATAATATAAATAAAGAGGATTGTCTCTTTGGAAGCCGGCAGTTAATAATTACACGGATGGTGCCCAAGATGAAACATTTCTTGAAAACAAGGACTACAATTTAAGCATTGAATTCACAATGTCCACCTCCTCTCGAAATCTATAGTTATCTTCTTTTGGGACCGTAGCTTTCTTCTTGTCCCCTAAAGCTTGGGTCCTTTTAAGTCCTGCTCCTGTCTTGGCATTGGTGCTAACCATTGCAAAACGGGCTTCTTTTCCAGCAGAGGAGGCAGTGCTCATCTGTCTCCTCCTCCAGCACTGTATTTTTTGTTGTTAGTGCCATTGAGTGAATTCTCACTTCTAGTGACCCTCTGTACAGTGGAGCAGGACCCTGCCTAGACCTTCTGTACCAGGCTCTCACCTTCCAGTGCCAAATCAGATGAATGCTCTGCTGCTATTCATAGGGTTTTCATGGCCAATTTTTTCAGAAGTGGGTGGCCGGGTTCTTCTTCCTAGTCTGTCTAGTCTGGAAGCTCCACTGAAACCTGCCCACCATGGGTGACCCTGCTGGTATTTGAAATACTGGTGGCACAGCTTTCGGCATCACACCAGCATGCAGCCACCACAGTATGACAACCGACAGATGCGTGGTGTGGGTCCCTGGCTGGGAAATGAACCTGGGCCACAGTGGTGAGAGTGCTGAATCTTAGCCACTAGATTGCCAGGAAACGTAATAAAAGTATCATTTATCAAAAAGCCTGTTAATGAAGTAGGTTTCGGGCCAAAATGGTTTAGGCCCCTTCTAGCTCCACGACTAAACTCCCTGTGAGTGGCTTTACCCTAAACTCAAGATGTGAAACCTGGTAAAGTAACAGAAGAAGGGTCAGATGAAATCCATTCGTGTATTGGACAGCCTTTTAATCACTCACAAGGACAGAAATCTCCGGCATTGCCAAGGTTGTTTAAATTGCACTCGTATTTCAGTACCACTTAACTATATTACCAGGTGTTTGCAGCTTTGAGTTGACAGTACTTTTCAATTTGATCATTACAGATTGTAAGTTTGAGCTGTTTTTAAATTTTCTGGCGTTGATTTAAATTTACATGGGTAGCAAATGTTGAATATTTGCAGCAAAATAACTATTTCTCAAAGAGTCAAAGCTTCTACTCAGAACATAGCATTAGCTACTAAAACTCCTATAATTAACCACGTAGATGGTCGGAACTTATGGAACAGGGGCACGGTAGCTATCCTGAAGGGCTGCATTTGGGGATGATTTCATAGTTGGCATTTGACAATGTGACTGAGTGGGCTCTTTACTTCTGTACTGAAAGACCTGGATTGAAAGGATGGGTAGAGAACATAGTGGGTCCCTGGTCTTCTCAGGTCTAGAGTCATTCTGGAAGACTGTGGTCCGAGCCAGCCCTTTAACAAGCCCCTTCCCTCCTTGCAGGCAGTAATGAGGCCGACTCAGAGGCTCAAGACTACTCCGGGCTGGCCTTGGAGGTGGGTGATGGTGATCCTAATATTCCTGCTCCACACTGGGTTCTCAGGAAGGTCAAATGAAATGGGGTATTTAAAAGAGACATACTTTATTGTGTATGTGAAAGGGTTAGTGGTTTTCCCAGCGCCGTCAGGACTCTGGTGTGAGACACAGTCTGAAATAACTTATTCCATCCAAATGGAGGAAGTGACTTCAATTTTTTCCATGACACATTTATTCCCATTTTGTCTTTGCCCTCAGACGAAGATGCTAGGTTTTCTACGTGGAAAAACTCCATTCTGAGGTTGGTGGACACTCTAAAGTACCTAAGTATCTACCATTCTGAAGGATTTTGCCCTGTCAGAGGTGAAACAAGGGAAATTTTACCCTGGAACGAAAACTCATGAGGCGGGATGGAGCGGGGAGTGTGGAGGGGTTGGCAGAGGGCTTTGGCACAAAGAGGCAACGTGTGCTATCTTAGACTGCAGGGGCTCCTGGCTGCCTTCTCTGAAGGCGCAGGCTGCTCTTTGCCAGCCCCTCATCACAGTGGTCACGGCAGTGAAGACAGTAAGAAAGTCAGGATTACAGTTCTTCGATGCTTTGGGGCATGGCCTGGGTGTGCCAGAAGGAGGCAGAGTGAGAGCTGGGTAAGACTTCAGCATCTTTTGATCCGAGGCAAAGCTAGTTGAAGGATATTATATTTCTGTATTCAAGTCTTCTCAGGGGATGACTTCTTGGGGAGAACAGAGCTCTTTCCCTTCTTTGATTTTAGCTGCCCAGATAGTGCCAACATGTGAGTTCGTGGGGATGATGGAGGAACTTGACCTGATGGCCATGGCATGTGAAATCTGCTTCCCTCAACAGTTGAAACTGGTGGCCAAAGGCTGCATCCGCCCACATACGGGCTCTCTTTGGTCTGCCTAGTGTCAGCCAAGAATCTGAGTTAGCTGTCAACACTTAAATGTCAGGTGACATCATATGTCCAAGTCAGATGGTCAGCAGCCCAGCGCCTGATTTCTGTGTGGTTCTGATTGTCTAGAGCTGAGTGCGGGTCCCCCCTTCAAAGGGGGCATGTGTTCTCCGGTTCAGCACCATCGCCAACGTGTTCCTGTGTCCCTCCTCTGCCTGAGCTGAGTGGTTCATTTACAGAACCTGCCTGGCCCTTCTAAGGCATCTGCTCTATAACATTAGGAGGCTTCTATTTAAAGATGAAGCAAGACTCATTTGGTTCAAAACCATAAAGCAATAAACACGTCTTGGGGCCTTTCATGCTAACAGTGGAGATGTTTCAAGGGAATGAAGAGAGATGTGCAGACTGCCTCATCTCAGACACCGGGAGCCGAGGCTGTACACGGTCTTCCCCAACTCCGTGCATTTTTAGTCTTCCCGTGTGCAGATTCTAAGGCCTATTTGGAAGCATAGTCTGAGTGACCCTCTGGCCACCTTGCAGGAGGTGACTTGCCCAATGGGTATACGACCATTCTATCCCAGCTTTTCTTTTGATGTTATCTGCATACTTGGCTAATTAGCATTTGAATTATTAAAATCTTAGGGAAAAAAAAGATGCTTTCTTGTTTTAACAGTGAGTGGGCTAGAAAAAGCTCTACAGTATTATGAAATGGATTTGGCAAAGCTCAGAACTATTTGTGCAGTTAATAAACTCTCCATGGCTCCCTTCCCTGTTTCCCGACTCCTGGGAATACAGTGACTTTCTGATCTCAACCTTGCGTGTCTGTGAAGTCTTTGTGTGAAAAATCAAGCACTTGTTCTGATAGGGAAATTCAAGTTAGTTAGTTAGTGCCGAGGACAAAATTATTTTAAACACCATCGATCACCTAAGAATTCCATCTTCGGGCTTACCTACCATGATTTTAGAAATTTCCACCAAATGATACTTGCTAGTTAAATGCAGGTTTGTGGTTCTGGCAGGTCAAGTGGTAAGCTTATCTTTGCAACAGAATCTATCATTTTACACTAAAGAATTTACAAGAATATTTCCCCATTGCCTATGAGCATATCTACTAACATCTTTTATTTATTTTTTTTGTGAGGAAGATCAGCCCTGAGCTAACATCCATGCCAATCCTCCTCTTTTTGCTGAGGAAGACTGGCCCTGAGCTAACAGCTGTGCTGATTTTCCTCCACTTTATATGGGACGCCGCCTCAGCATGGCCTGACAAGCGGTGCGTCGGTGCGCACCTGGGATCTGAACCCTGGCCGCCAGCAGCGGAGCACGCGCTTAACCGCTACGCCATGGGGCTGGCGCCATCTACTAACATCTTTTAGATTGAAGATACAGAGGATGATTCTTAAAGTGTCTTTTTTCCCTAATACTTTGAAAACACGCTGGTAATGATAAAGGAGTAGCTGATACGTATATCTTGATTCTGCTGTAATTATCTTCCCATCTGATCTGCATTTCTACCCTTGCTGCAGAAGGTTAATTGAAAAGATAGACATGAAAACACTAGCTGAAAAGAGGCATAGCCCTTTGTCTGGAGAGCAGGAATTGCTTATAATATAAACACCTCCTGTCTGGTAAAATTCTGTATTTTAAAAAATAAGCTACAATGTATAAAACCAAGGTTGTTTCTCAGAAAATGTTCATGTTCTTTGTGATTACAAAACACTGCATCTTGTAAAATATTTTCAGTTCTGTTCACTTGAGAAGGTAAGTACTAATGCTTCTTATAAAAAAAGGTGTCATGTCTCTTAGAATTGTCGAAGCCTAAGCAGTATATATCTTGTCTTATTTGGAAAATTAAGTTATAATTGTTACTGTATTTCAGATTACATTTTGATACAACACATTACCATTGTGATTTTCAGACCCACAAGAAAAGTTATAAAACATGAGATTGTCTTCAAAAAAAAAAGGAACTATTTACAAAACAGGACCAGAAGTAAAATTCCCATTTTGATTTCTGGTTCTATGATAGATACACCTTTTTAAAGCATGTAGATAATTGGATATGGGCTTTTTCCAAGTCAGTCACAATAAGCAAACCAGTTGATCTTAAATACATTTTATACTTTCTTGCTCTATTGGTGTGCATTACTTACGGACACAGTTGATACCAAAAGTGCTCATCTCATTTTATTTACTGACTTCTGGTTTGACTAGTTATAATGCAAAAAGACACACCCGAAACAGCTCCATATGGAGGCATCCCCACAGGTAGGAGGAACAAGGAGAGTGTGTGTGCTGTTGGTAGGGTTATTTCCTTAGACAAATGAAATTTCCAGTTGACCCTTGTACCCAGTGCTTTCTCCAAAATGATCCACATCCTCATCCATATTCATGACTCTTGCTCTGTTTCCACTCATTTGTATGCACAAATTCTTCCCTGCGTTCATACGAGTCAATGCTACAACTGATGTGGTCATTAGAAATTCTACAGGGTCATGAGAAAAAGCAGCACCTTGTCCACAGAAGTCCTTAAGGAAGTTTGCTCCTTAACATGCTATTAAAGCAAAATGCACATCTTTAACGGCTTCGCCTACATAATTCTGCTTATAGCTAATAATCAGTCATCCAACCAGATGATTATACAAAGGAACACAAAGGCTTCATATTCACAATTACATTCAGAAAAAGCCTTACACAAGTCTGTGATTACCCCCAGGGACTGTGCCTGGGGGTTCAAAGGTCAGCTTTAGACTGCAGCTCAGCTACAAAGAAACAGCTCTTTTCCACAGAGCATTCCTCTACACCTCAAGAAGTTGGTACTGCCCAGTTCATGTAAATTTGTCTCGAAACAAATGTTCATTGGAAAAAAAAAAACTGTTCTAACTAGAGAAGACTCTAGAGATAATAAAAGTCTTTCTAGTCTTAGGATCCTCCAGATCTGTTTTTCACATACCCTTTAATTTTCCCTGAGGAAATGAATATTATTTACAGTATTTTGCTACTATTCTCAAGGTATTCTCTCCTATATGTACAATTCTTGCCACTTTCCTCTAAACATTCTCGAGTGAATGCTGCACTTTCGTTTTCCAATGAAGTCTGATCGGGGGAGAAAGTGGATTCAGTGGCGCCAGCTAATGCAGAACCCAGGGCTACTTTCAAAAGTGTGGCTTGGTGACACCAGAGACAGCCGACTTAAATGATCTTGAAATCTGACAGAGGGCATTTCAGTTTCAGAAATCTTTTGCAACATACATGTAACTCTATCTTTAAAGCGTTTTCGGAAAGCTCAAGAACCGTTAACACGCATCATGTCTCTATTGCAACATGGTTATGACTGGACAAGGAATCGTCTCATCAAGGGCACCTGGGTGGTGCCCGGAGCTGCTGACAGGCGCTTCGCAGCTGCGCACGCACCTTCCTGGTCAGAAACCCACTGCCCTCTTCCTGACTCTGGCTTTTGCCAACCAAGGGAGGAAACTTTCCATCGAGTGAGCGGAGAGAAGTCCATGCCCACTAGAGACGTGCACGGCAGTCTCGCATCCCCGGCTGGAGCTGCTTCCCTTAAGGGAGGTCTCTTCTTGCCTCAGGCAGCCGCTCCCAGAGGGAGAACAAGGCAGGTCCCTTGGAGGTGCCCGGGGACAGTCACCACTGGCCAATCAGCATTAAGAAGATGAGCTGGAGCCACATGTCCACAGGCCCCTTGTATCTCCTCTCTGGTCCCCGAGCCACATGCTACCCGGGTGTTTTCTTCAAGTTGTCACACTACCACCCACAAATTAGGTGCGTGTCCTCTGGGAAGGACTAAGGCTAAAAACCACTGCCTGATGAACTCTCTGCTTTGCAGCTCTCTGGAGAAGGCTTGCCCATCACCGTGAAATGCCTTCTTTGGAGAGAGATGAGAAATCTTTTCTGAAGAAAGGGGTATCAAGGGAGAGAAAAGTCAAAAGGCTACAACAGGCCTTATTTCGACATATTTTGGGACCGAATCCGTTGTATTGCTATTCCTTTTGTGCAGACACGTCTCTGAGATCCCCGTGATGGACAGGGCTCCAGCGAAGCCACCAGCATGCTGAGGGCTTCCCTTCCCACCCCTCCCGCCTCCCCCTGCCAAATGAAGACGTAAAAGAACATGGTACCATAGAGACGGCATAAAATGAATGTTGGGCTTAATTTGGCACTTTGTTTCGTTCCAAAATACAACAAAATAGCTCTACGTTTTTTTTCTTTTTAATTTTAGCTTTTACAATCAGTGCTGTATATTGCAATTCATAGCTTTCTGGGTGGCGTGCAAGAAGTTTAATCCCTTTTCTTCAAAGCCAGCCAGGCGTCCCCTAGTTATTACAGGCCTTGGTACAGGGGCTGGGTTTCTGTGTGTGCAGGAAGGTGCTGAGGGTCTCTGCACACCTGGAAGCCAGAGAAGAGGGTACACAGAGCCCCGGGCTGGCCTGCAGAAAGGAGCCCCCCATGTGGGTGGGAGATGTAGAAGAATATGTGTAAAGAAGCCTTTAGAAGGAGAAGAAATCCCAGGGAGGTTGCATTCAGCTCTACGCTTCTGCTTATACCTGTGCGCTGGCTGAAAACCAGGTAAGGGCTGAGCTGGGCTCATCCAGGCCAGAGCTCAGAACTAGTCATGGGCTGGATCTCTGGGGGCAGAGCCACAGAGCCTCGCTCCAGGACTGCCCCACAGCAAAGCTCGCTCCCTCCTCCTGTCCCAAAGTTCTTGGCAGGGATGGAGTTAGCCCCTCATCGCTTTAATCTTTTTTGATTAGTGCCTTAATCCAAGGATCGAGGGCCAGGGAGCTTTGCTGAAGAGAAAATCTCCAGGATGCTCCAGGATTGCACCCCAACCATCCTTTACGTCCGCGGTGAACGTGCTACATGGTTGAGCAGCCCTGGACTCACCGGGGCCCCTGGGCAATCCATCCAAAACTCAGGGCCTCCTGGACCACGCCAGAGCATCACCTCACAGCAGAGCATGCCTGAAGGTGAAGCGACAGGACACCAGGGAGGAGAAAAGATATGCCGGGGTGGAGGATGTACACACATTTCTGCAATTACAAAAATGCCCTTTCCTGGCTGACCTTCTAAGTACTAAAACATGTATTATAGCTGCTGCTGTGGCTAGTACTGATTGGTATTCATGATGTGAAGCTAAATGAAGCTCCTTTTCTACTCTCTTAAAATAAGTGTTTTTAAAGAAAAAATAAATGAAGGAGGAAAACAGGATCTCTTTCAAAAAATAGTGTTTAAAAAGTCCTATGTGAGTTTAAAAAATAAAATTGCGAAAATAGATGAATGCACAGTTTGTGGACGTTACACTGTAGAACCACTTTACATTTCCCTCACTTATTAAAACAAAGATAATCTGTTATTACTTGATGCCTTCTTTCTACTCTTTAAAAAAAAGTGTATGTACAATCTCTAAACATATATTAAACTTTCCTCTGTGCAATTTCATTGAACATTCCTATGGCTGATCCTAGGCCCTTGTCCCGACACAGTGCATCCTGGAAGGTGCTCTTACTTCTTTGCATAGGTATAGGAGACATAACTCTTTAACAGGGCAATGGAGAGTAGGGTAGAGAATTAGCCTATTCATAGGACTTGACAACTACCCCCCTCCCCGCACCACTACCACCAAAACAAACAAACAAACATACCAGGCTGGAAAGCCCGATACCTGGAACACAGTGTAAGCCCTGGTCCTACTAAATTCAGAGATTCCTATACCAACACGTATTTTCCTTTTGGTGTTCTGTATGCTCCCTTCTGAGTGAATTCTTAATGATAGCTCCAATATTTTTGTAAGAAAAATAAAGGTTTAAACCTTCCATTTACCCATATAGTGTTTACATTATTCATTAACCCATCTCCCAGACATGCTAAAGCATACAACCTGTGAAAGTGCACTCAGCATGGACGCTGGCTTGTCGACCACGCGTGACTTTCTGAACAGCCCCGGACACGTAGGCTGTGCTCTGCTGTATACAGCAAACTCGCTAGGATGGGTGGAGTTCTCTCCCTTTTCTGAAACCAGTCAGGGTAGAGTTTTGAGGGAAGGCCCGTCGACCCATCAACCCGGCAATGACTTTGTCAGACAAGCGGGGACGAACAGATGGGAGCTGCGGTGTGCAGCACGTCCCTGAAAGAAGCGTCGAGGCTTGCCCAGATGGCCACCTGTTCTCCATCGCGCTGCAGCAAGTGGAGAATGAGCTGTGTCGCCTTGTGGGGAAGGGCTTCTTATCAATCCAAGGAAGGCTCCTCCATGCTTTCTAACAGCGACAGCCGGAGGTCCTGAACTCAGCTGGGGGCTGACGTCTGCTTGTGGATTCCGTCGTCAACTTCTTTTCCAGCTTATGCCACCTGGGGCCCTTCAAGCTAACAGCTCTACCGTGGTTAAGTTTGGGGCCATTCTTCAAAAGAAAACAGTCAAACAGAAAAGGACACAGAAGAGATACCCAGCGTGCTGCCCTTCCTGGCAACACATCATGATGTCTACTGCTCCAAATGGAAAACAGGGAAAAGACCACTCACAACGAAAGCAGGTACTGTTCTTTGTACAAACGCTACCCAATATCGTGTAGCTTTTTCGTGGGTTTCAAAAAAAAATCTCAGAAACGGCGTTATTCAGAGAGCTTATCAAAATATGTCTCCTTTCTAGGTAAAATGGACTTTCTTGGTTCGATTGCTACGGAAGTCCACAGCTTTCAGACCGAGACATACAGCAAGTAAGTTGACTCTTCTTTGTAAGGAAAAAAAAGCAGTTACAGCTGCTCGAGGCTGGGCTGTCAGCAAGAACAGGAAGGTGGTGACCTTGTGCTGATTTATTTTTTTTGCTGTAATTCCACCAAGGATCCTGGAGGTGCTTTTCCTGGGCTTCAAGTGTATTTTAGTTCGGAAGGAAAAGTGCGTTCCAGTACCTGCAGCGGACGGTGAGGGCAGGAGTCCTCTGGGCGGCCGGTGCCTGCGCTCTGCCCCTCAGTCGATGAACCTCTGGCAGGCCTTCTTCCAGCGGCAGGCCGTGCACCACAGGTCTCGGTTCTCCATGCCGTACACCTTCCTGCACTTCTTGCCCTCGCCCCTGGGCTTCCTGGAAGACAGAGAAGGAAAATGTGTTCAGTGGGAGGAATTCAGTGGGCATTCTAGGGAGGGCTCGAAATCCCTTGCAAGACTGAGATAAAAGGTTAGGGAACATCATAGGGGTTCTCACTGCGTCCGGACACTCACGTGCGCTGGAGGTTTCCAGGCCACCACTCAGCTGTGACAATTTGCTACCATAACTTTGACGCTTCTTTCTATCCCTTTGTGGACATGTCCATTTGGCCTTCTTCATAAAACGGAATTAAGCAAGTAAATACGAGAAACACCATAGAGAGTGTTACTCTGTCAAGTTTTTAAATATGTACTTTCGAGTGCTCTCTTGCTTCTCAAATTTCTAGCATTCTGGTTAAGGGAATCCTCCTTGATCTGGATTAAAAACTGTATCTTGTGGTTGGTTATATACAGAGGTTAATGCAACATGGCTTTAAATAGCCCCAGGAATCACCATGACCTACGCTGCTAGAAAACTTCCTGTAAACTGTCACCCCGAAAAGACAAAAAATTTTCATTAATAGTTAGTGGATGGGGAAAACCATAGGAATGAAAGAAAGGGGGTTTCGTCCATTCCGGGGAAATTTCATGGAAGGTCGTCTCTCTGCTTTCTCTTTTCCTTGCTGTTGTCCTATTTTCAGGTCATTCCCATGCGATGAGGGGTGTGGAGTTTCGAGCAGTCGTACCTCAGGCTGACCGTCCCTCTGGGTGGGGAGGACAAGACCGTGTGGGTGTGCTGTCTCTGCTCTCCTGGGCCCACCGGGTGGCTATGCGTTGGAGACACCTGGTAAATACACGGAAAACAAGGCTGATGGGCAGGTTCTCCCCGTCATGCATTTATTCAGCCTTTGCCGCGGGGGCAGTGGTACTTACATCGGACACGGGGATGCAGTGCTTCCTCCACAGAGACCACGTGCTAAAATGGATGCGGTGATGCTCATGGCAGAATTTAAATGCATCCCCAAACAGAAAAGACCCAGCAACAATTAATACTTTAAAAATCTTCATGACTTCACATCTGTGCATTCCAAGTTGCCCACAGTAACATCTTTTCACTTGAATAATATTTTAAACCGTCAAGTATTATTCCTAGTCCAAGCCTCATGATCTCCCCTTTAAAGAAGAAAAGTATCTCGAGAGGTTAAGAGGGTTATCTAAAATTCTACAGCCAGTCCGTAGCAACAACACGACATGGAGCTCGGCCTTCAGTGTGCCCTGTTAGATATTTGCAGCCACTAAAGAAATGGCTTCTTGCATAAGACATCCACACGACAGACTCTGGGGTCCAAACAGGAATAAAGGCAAGAAGCAAAGAGCCTGCGTGAATCAGGAACAAATGTCATCCATGTCATACTTACTGAGCACTCCCTATGTGCCAGGTGTGCTGGCAACAGCTTTAATTCTCACAGCTACCCCATGGGGTAAGTACTATTACTGTTCCCACTTTATAGATGAGGAAACGAGGCAGAGGAGGTTAAATAACTCGCCCGAGGTCCTGGAACTTGTACTGGCAGGGCCGGGGCTGTCCTGAGCTCCGCCTGGTGCCCGAGCACGTGTAACCCCCCGACTCCTCTGCCTCTCCATCCCTGTTCGCCACTCCTCTTGGATGTCTCATGCAGTCTCTTTGCATCACCCGCTCTCATAACACTAAATATCTTCCCAGCTTCTGGGATTCTCAAAAGCTGCAAAAAACTAATTTTTATAACAAGAGATAAAAGATGTTTCAAGCAAACATATAATATTTTCATACACAGAAGAGCAGACATTTAATACATTTAAAAACTTAATCATCTAGAAGCCAACATGGCCACAGAAATATCAATACCCATCAACAGTTATGGGAACATTCCTAAGGCAAACTTACGGAATTGATTTTTCTCTAGTACAGGCACGGGTACTTTCTATTTTCTTTCAATGTAAAGGAATGTACATCAGTGTTATTTTCACAGACAGTAATTGAAAAAAATAAACAGGTAAGAAAAAACCTAACATTTTAAACCACTGTTGCCAGGAGTCTGAATTATTCTATACCATTCGTCTTGACTTTTTGCTAAAGTTGGGTAGAGTGAGGGCCAGCAGAGGTGAAGAACATACAGAATTTTTAAGAAATAAAAGTGCTCGAGTTCAGTGTATGCATTTGATGTGGACAGACATGTAGGCTCTTCCAGGAGCAGAGTCCCCACCCAACCCCGCCACCCATCCCTTCCGGACCAGGATGCATAGCAGAGGGAGTGAATACTGCAGATATTCACAGCCACTGCAGGTGATCTAGAATATGCTCATATGAATTGTTTTAAATGAGGATCAGGACAATAAAAAATCTTTAAAAAATTCCTGTAGAATTTAGGTGACACGACAGTGACCCGACTTCCATCAGCCACGGATAACGTGGAAGGTACTAAATTTTGCAAAATTGTCATACCCCTCTCGTGTGGGGTGAGATGAGATTATAGGATGTTCTTCATTCAACGAACATTTATTAAGTATTTACTATGCACCAGGCACTCTTCTAGACTGTGGGGATACAGCACTGAACCAAAGTCTCTGCCCTCATGGAGCCTACATTCTAGTGGGGAGACAGACAGAAAATATAAACAAATGAGGTCATTTTAGTGACACGGGCCTGAAGAAAATAAAATAGGCTAATAGGCAAAGCACTGTGGAAGGAGAGGACATTATTCACCTAGGGAGGTGAGAGAAGGCCTCTTGAGGAGGTTGCCTTTGATCTATAGGGCACTGTGGAGAAAGGAAGAGCGAAGATAGAGGCCTCCATGTGTAGAGTGCCAGTGGGCGGAGGGCGGGACAGGAGGCGGCACATTCTGGTCATGCCTCGTAGCCCTGAGAAGGAATTTGAATGTTATGCTAAGGACAAGGGACACCATGGGAGAGTTTTAAGGAAATAAGGCATCTGATGAATGCTTTAAAGAGATGGCTTTGGCTCCTTGGAGAATGGACTGGAGACGGCCTGGAGAGCGGCCCTGAAGACCAGTTAAGAGGCTTTTGCAATATTTCAGGGGAAAAACATACTGGTGATTTAGACTGGGGAGTGACATGGTGGCAAGAAGGGGCTGGATTTGTGTCCTTTAGAGGCAGAGCCTGGGACTTGCTGATAGATAGGACACGGGACAAAAAAAACAAAGAATCTTTAGACGAATCAGAGATGATTCTAAAGGAGTCAAGGATTCTGGCCTGAGCGGCTGGAGGGATGGTGGTGCCACTCACTGAAATGGGAAAGCTGGTGAGCTGGTAGGTTTGGGGGAGAAGTGAAGACCAGGGATTTGAAAATTCCCAAGAACACGGTTTGAGGAATACGGAGTTCCTACAGGAATAACCCCTCCACAGTCTTTCTTCCTGCTAACGGTTCTCTTAAGTCTGGGGTTCAGGGCAACCTGTGAACCCCAGGCCATGGAAGCGGAGCGTGCAGAACTTAACCATTATGCCACCAGGCCGGCCCCTCCTTGAGACTTTTAATAGCAAGGCAATCATGTTTTAGCTTCTAACTTTAGTTGGGGCTGAGGGTGGGGAAGTCCAGAGATGATTGGCATAGGGAACTAACATTTATCCAGTGCTTGCAAATGTGAAAGACAGGCCAACAGGTTATACATGATCTCTGAATCCTCACAAGAAACCTGCAAAATAAGGCTGGTAGGTTTGGTAGGTTTGTGCTGTTATCTGCATCTTGCAGATTTGATAATTCAGGCTTTGAGCAGAGAAGTGGCCTGCATAGTACCCCAGAGTTAAAAGTAGCCGTCGTAGTAATTTACCAAGAGCTTGTTAAACTAAGTACCTCCCGCTTGTATCTAACTTAATCTTCACAATGACCCTCCGCTAAGTACTGCCATCATTTCCATTTTATAGATGAGGAAACAGGGAAGTTAAGTAAGTTGCCAAGGCCACACGGTTAGGAAATGGTGGACCGGGGATGTGAACAACCCAGCTGGTCTTGGAACTCAGTTCTGAATGACGTCAGAGCCTTGAACTTTCCACTTGTCCATCCTGCCATGTAATTGATGGCAATAACGTGCGCCCTAAGATAAATCCCTATAGAGCACGATTTTGGCTCTCTTTCCCAGTGGTCTCCACATTTCAATTTTTATTTGTTTTATATCTCAACTGTCTCTAAGTTCTATTTTGGAGCATGTTTTATAAAGTGGATAACATACTTCGAGAGTACTATATGGTATTATTTCTACATAAACAAAATTATTAGGCTATATGCCTGTAATTTGTCTACTGATTAAGTGTGACCTCAGAAGAGTTTAAAGAACTCTAAATTATTCTCTGCAAAAAACATGGCTCATTTTTCCCACATGTTGAGTGTATTTGTGCTATATGAGACAGTCCCAAAGCGGCAGAATCCACTTTCTCTGACGCCCATGTTATGGTCATGAGACACGTCACAGGCCGCAGTGATAGTAAATGCTCCATACTGTTAGCCAGTGCCGGCATTAGGCTCAACAATACAACTCTACAAGGTAGGGTTCGAGTTGAGGATTTTGCTTAAGAGAGGTCATGTGACTGGCTAGCCGTCATAGTCTGTGTCCCCCCTAAATTCCTATGTTGAAGCTCTAATCTCCAGTGTGGCCCCATTTGGAGATGGCGCCTTTAAAGAAGTAATTAAGGACAAAAGAGGCCAAAAGGGTAGGACCCTGACCCAATAGGATTAGTGTCCTTACAAGAAGAGACAGGGCGCTCTCTCCATCCTACATCTCCCAAACAGAAAAGGCCACGTGAGGACCCAGCGAGAAGGTGGCCCTCTACAAGCCAGGAAGAGAGCCCTCACCAGGGACCAAATCAGCCAGGACCTTCATCTAGGACTTCTAGCCTCCAGAGCTGTGAGAAGATAAATCTTGGTTGTTGAAGCCACTCAGTCTATAGTATTCTGTATGGCAGTCTGAGCAGACGAATACAGGGGCCAAGGGCTCTCAGCTTTCTGTGATGAAAACACAGAAAAAGGAATGGAGATAAGCAGATAAGACGGGTCATTCGGGAAAAACAGGTCAAAGAAAGCTCTAATCAGTGAAGGTCTTCTCCCTACCCTCTCGATCCATAGCCTTCAGCTCGAAAAGACTGACCCTCCAGTTACATCTGTAAAGAGGCAGATCGGCCTCCTTGGCTCCACACCTCCGGGAAGAGGTCTCACCCAGGGAACTTATTAGAGCCCAGTGTTCAGGAAGTCTGGTGTAGGCAAATGAATTAATAAAACCCTGCAAACCTTGGTGTTTCTCAGAAGGAGATTATTTCCACTCTTTAGGAAGCCTACAAAAGCGTCCCCTGTCTGATACCAGGTCTCAAAGATGCAGGAGAAAAGCAAATCCTAAATGGAGGTGACGACCTCAGAGTATTTGTTTTGGAGTACAAAGAGGAATGTGTCCTTTAAAGAGCATTTTATAAAACGGCAACTGCTCTGTTCTTCAGTTTGGATATACCTGAAGCCATTACTAATACTAATTCATTATAATTTAAAACTTTTAGAGCTTCTGTCTGAAGACCCTATTATACCAATTTAGAGGGTAGGAATTCACGCGTTCTTAGATGCCTGGCTCCCCGTCTTCTGCGGGGCGGGACTAACACTCCTGGAGAATTCAGGGACAGTTGCTGGCACCCTGTCAGCAGACGTGTGACAGTCCCGTGCCTGTGTGGAGCGGAGTGGTGAGATCCAGCCCCCAGCAGACGGAGGCAAACAGCAAACACCCATTTTTTTTTAAAGCATTGATAGAGAGTATAGCAATGAATACTCAAAATGAAGAACATTTTTAGTAGTAAGCCCTCTTGTCTTCTTAGAGTAAAACAAAAGCCTTGGAAAATAGCGCTCCCTCCCCTTATCGTTATAATTTTAAATCAGCATGGCAAGCTTGACTGCTAACACAGCCTAAAGTGTTCACTGGAACAGACTACACACCAGATAGATTGGGAATTCTCTGGTGAAAGAATAAACTGGAAGCTCACACAGGATTTTAGTGGGCACCTAGTGAAGCCAGCCACTGTATATACTTGGTGTCAAAGCTCTAGTCTAGAATGTTCCTGGTAACCAGTAGATAATGAAATTAGGGACTCTGTGAAAAATCTGGGGCACTGAGATGAGGACAGACATATATATACACAGTGTCCATAGCAGAGGAGTTTTAAAGTTTCACTCTTGAAAAACAAACAGTGGAAGGCATCCTGGCTGATGTCCTACTGTGTAAGACATTAACGAACTTTGGAGGATTTGAGGCTAGTAAAAAACTACTCAGAGTGATTTCTCTCCTCAGAAGGAAATGATTTAATTAATAAAACAAAGGGGAAAAAGTCCCATTTTGATTGGTCACAGAGGCAATTTGAAAATAAGCCTGAACTGGGCTGTCCCATCTACACGCTATATTTGTTTTTACACCAGATGAGCAATATGGCGTATGCTCTTGAAAATTCTTCTCAAATCAAAAACAGGAATTAACAGAATTCAGAAGAGCAGATCTATAATTCTGTAATTGTAGCTGCCTTTCTAGGTTAGAAGGGTTGTCTCAAATGTGAATGGAGAGCCACTCTGCGTCTGTCTTTGTCTACCAAAAAAAAAAAATAAGTCACCGAAAAAACCAATTGTTAACCTCTGACAGCCATCTCAGTAGATCCTTGTTCTTCCCAGAAACAAAACGAATACCTGTGTGTGTAAGCTGTTCTCTTGTAATATCTACTGACCAGGTCACTCCCTGAATTCTTGCTCTTTCAGAGTGACCAGCCGTTACCACTTTTTGACGAAGCAGGCAACTTGCACAATTATTCCAGATCCACGATATTGTTTAAAAATCAAATTCCAGGAGTATTTTCTGGAAGCCACAAATTCCCAAATTGTTGTCAGCAGGATGCTTTTTATTGTTGGCTGTTCCTCTAGGGAATTTAATAAATATGCACTGACAGAGCACAGCATAATTGACTGAGCCACTTTCATTTTTATCAGCTCTGCAGGAGGCCTTAGTATTTGCTGGAAACCTCTGAGAGCTGCCAGTGGTTGCAATAACAAGCTTTTGTGAGGTCCTTGGGGACGGGGTGGAGAGGAGAAACTAAGGTTTATATCTATCATCATAAGCCACTTTCTGAACCTTATCAGGAGTTACAACCCACCGGGAGCATCAACAGTGGGCAGGTCTATGGCTATTCTGTGGTAAGCTATAAAAGACCCAATATACTTTTAAATGAATGGTTAGGCATCAAGTTAATTCATGGTGATTTATCAAACAGTAATCACTCAATATGTCAAACCAATTCTTATATACTACTTAAACCTGATGGCATATTTCAGCACTCATTTATTTTCAAATTACCCATCAGCATGGATCATTCAGGCTTTGGAAGAAAAAAAGTGATTTCAATTTGTTATTTGAACCTTCAAAATGACATCCCCACAAACGATAATTTTAAAGTCAAATTTTATAAAGTTATTCATAATGATAGATGTACAGAGTCTTTTACGTACAGAATCTTTTTCTTTTATGTTCAGGGTCTGGGTTCAGCTACCAATTTTATAAAGACTTTTGGAAACATACAATATATACCAACATAAAAAAATCTTGATATATTTCCAACAGCTGAAACTTTCTTCCAGTTTTCTAAAATTCCAGTCAAAACACCTTGTCACAGAGAAGCTGGGCCTGTCTGGACCACTGAGATACCTTGCAAAGGAGTTTAGAAATATCACTTAAAAAACAGAGCACTTCTGGGCCAGCCCAGTGGCGCAAGCGGTTAAGTGCATGTGCTCCACTGCGGCGGCCCAGGGTTTGCCGGTTCGGATCCCGGGCGCACACCGACGCACCGCTTGGCAGGCCATGCTGCGGTGGCGTCCCATATAAAGTGAAGGAAGATGTGCACAGATGTTAGCCCAGGGCCAGTCTATCTCAGCAAAAAAAGAGGAGGATTGGCAGATGCTAGCTCAGGGCTGATCTTCTACCCAAAAATTTGAGTACTTCTGGCATTCTGATTTTTGTCTTTTTCTTGCATGTTTCTGCAATTTGCTCTCTAAAAATTTACGTTTGGCTTTGACCAGATTTCTTTTTGTTTTTTCACTTACTGGAATGCCTGTGAAGGTAACGGGTGGAGACTGCCAAGAAATGCTGAAGCTATTGCCGTTGGGGGTGAACTTGGCCGATCCTGGAATGGTCACGGGGGGCGTGGCCTGTTGAACAGAAAACAAAGTTGTTATGAAAGAATATTTTTCCTCAGTGTCTCAAGCTGTCATTACCAAGGTGGGGCCTCAGAAATGATCTCTGCTGTATTAATACCTTAGACTAATTATCTAGTAGGAGGAGATTAAACATGGTCAAAGAGAGTAGCCAGAAATAAACTTTTTACATATCTAAGCAATCTATTAAGGTATAAAATGATAAGGTTTTTGACTGTTGATTTCTGAAAAGAAATTTGATTATACATATACCCACCTATTTAGGAAACCTGTGAGATACAATTCCTCACCATCAAATTGGGAAACAAACTCTTCTAGACAGAGGCGGTGGGTGTGTAAATTGGTACAACATTTTGGGAGGATAATTTGGCAATATTTATCAAAATTCTTAGTATTCTGTATATTAGCTATTCCACTTCTAGAATTCATCCTAAGGAAATGTATACAAGGATGTCTATTGCAGAAAATATATATTATAAAAGAAAAACTGTAAACATAAATGTTCAATAATAGGGAAATGAGTAAATAAATCATGACATACCCACAGATTGATTAAAAATGATGTTGTTGAAGAATACTCATTGGCATGGGAAAATGTTCATGATATATTAAGTGGAAAAAACAAAGCATAGCAAAAACAGTTCTACAATAGATTCCCCCTCCCCCCCCTTTTTTAATGAGTATACATACCCACAGAGAACAAGGTTTTGAGGGACATACAAAAAATATTAAAGGGACTTTCTTGTTGTTGGGACCAGGGATGAATTTTCTCTCTTTGCTTATGTTTTTAATATTCTCCATGCTGAACATTTATAATATCTATAAACAGAAAAATTCCAGTATTATAAATATATGGTTTGAGAAGGACCTTCTAGATCACCTAGTGTGTGTTCCAACTCTCATCATATAGATGAGCAAAATGATTTAATTAAGCTGCTTCAAACCCATGATTTCGGACCTAAATGCAACACTGACAAACAAGAGCAAAGGTATGAATTATTCTTTTTGACCAACATAACAAGAGTCAGGAATGAAATTTATTTATTTATTTATTTATTTTTGTGTGTGAGGAAGATCAGCCCTGAGCTAACATCCATGCCAATCCTCCTCTTTTTGCTGAGGAAGACCGGCCCCGAGCTAACATCTATTGCCAATCCTCCTCTTTTTTTCCCCCTTTCTCCCCAAAGCCCCAGTAGATAGTTGTATGTCATAGTTGCACATCCTTCTAGTTGCTGTATGTGGGACGCCGCCTCAGCATGGCCGGACAAGTGGTGCATTGGTGCACGCCTGGATCTGAACCCGGGCAGCCAGCAGCGGCGCGTGCGCACTTAACTGCTAAGCCACGGGGCTGGCCCCAGGAATGAAATTTAATGCATCAGCTATTTTAATAATTAGCTCTATTCCATTGCTCTTGAGTTTAAGTCTACTAAATAAGTGGCTGAGTTCTTCCCCTACAGGTTTGGTTTTTCTAATTATAAACATAGTTGCTAGTGACAGTGGTTTCGTAACTGGCACCATTGGAAAATATTTTGGCAACGCATAGCAAGAGCCATAAGCTGCTCATGTTATATCCTCTGACTCAGTAATTACCCTTCTGGGAATTCAAAGGGGAAAAAAAGCTACTGGCGCAGAGGTTTCATAGTAGAGTTATTAATGATAGTGAAAAAACTGGATAGACGAAAATGTAGATACCTAACAACAAGAGAATGATTAAAACAATTTGGTGTTTCAATTTATTGAATAGTATTCAATTATATGGAAGGTGTGCATAAAACAAAGGTGGGAGAACACAATTACAAATATGGTAAGGAGATTTGTTTTTTTTAAAGTTGCATAAGGTAGTTGAGAATTATTGGAAAAATATTGCTTAAAATTTTAATGTATTGAAATTTTATTAAAACAAATCAACGTTTAAGAGTTATTAACAATTGCCGGAGGAAAGGAGCTTTAGCCCTGTCCTGTACTTGCAGGATTGTCTCTAAGGTCTTTTCAGACTTTAGAGTGAAGCAGAATTACCCGGAGGGTCTGTTACAAGAGCCTCCTGCGCCCCACCCCTAGCTTCTGGTCCAGCAAGTCTGGGGGGTTGAGAGGTGATTCCAAGAATTTACATTTCTAACAAGTTCCCGGGTGATGCTGACACTTGATTTGGGGACCACTGACAACCATACTCTAATCTGACAGGGTTAGTTACCAACCCAGAAGGCAGGCATGAAGTCCCAGATTTGGGGTGCAGGGCGATTCTGTCATTGTACCAAAGCTTTTCAATGCTCACCTTTTCATTTAGTTTTTATTTAACAGATACTTATATCACATGCCAGGCACCCTTCTGAGGGCTTCACAATATTAATGATTTTAAACTTCATAACAACCTGTAAGGGATTGGATCTTTGGTCAGCACTGGGGACCATAGGGTCCCATCTGTGTGAGATCTTGGCTTTAAAAGAATAAAAAAAAAAAAATGAACTCAGTTACTGGGCTACATGTGTGATGCTGGTTTTCCACTGAGTTATCCTTTACTCACAGGTCAGAACGCGACTGCTTTGGTCAGGGGTCAAAGTGACTACTCTCACAGTCCCCTGCAAGTCACCTGGTAAGCGTGGTCGGTGTGCACGAGGTAGAGGGTGGTGGGCGCGGAGCGGCTCAAGGGTGTCATCAGTTTAGCCTCGGTTTTGGCACAAGGAGTTTCCGTTCGGCTTGACTCTGGGATGGGGAAAGCAGGAGGCGAGGCCGGGGACTGGGAGGGTGACACCGGGGCCAGGCTGCTCGGTCCGTCTGCCACTGAGTCTGTGTTGAGCTTGATCTCGGTGTAGTAAAAGTCCTCTTCTCCATCACTGTAGTCAGAGTCCCCCACACGCCTAACGCAAAAGAGAGCAGTGCCATCAGACTAAACCGACCTGTTTTCTTGCCTTGTAATTGCGCACATGCTGTTCCCTCTATCTGGAATGCTTTTCCTCTGTCTTGTCTGCCTGGCAAAGTCCTACTTATCTTGCAACACTCACCTGTCCACTTCCAGGGAAGCCTTCCTTGACCTCTTAAAGCAATTTATTCAATCAATCAAACAATGAATCAATTATTCAAAAGCAATTTATTGAGAATCTACTGTGTCCAGGCACTTTTCTAGGATCTCCTGATAGCACAGTGAATAAATCATAGATAGACTGTTGTTGTGTGCTGGTCTCAGCCTGTCAATAACCAGTGTTGTGAATGTCCTGGCCCTTGTGGTTCTTATTATGACTGCAAGATGCCCTTCAGCAGTAACCATCAGGAAACTCTGAAAAAATACAGGTTTATTACTTACAGACCTGGAAACTATACGACACACCTGGGGCTACACAGCCAGGTCAAGTGGAGAGAGAGAGGGCACGGGCCTGGGGTTCTGCTTTTTTTTTTTTTTTTTTTTTTTTGGTGAGGAAGATTGACCCTGAGCTAACACCCCGTTGCCAATCTTCCTCTTTTTGCTTGAGGAAGACTGTCCCTGACTAACATCCATGCCCATCCTCCTCTATGTTGTATGTGGGCTGCTGCCACAGTATGGCTGACGAGTGGTGTAGGTCCGTGCCCAGGATCCGAACCCGCGAACTCCGGGTCGCCAAAGCAGAGCACACCGATCTCAACCACTATGCCTCCAGGCTGGCCCCTTGGGTTCTGCTTTTATTGGGGTCGAGGGTGGGGGCCTAGAGTTTTGCACACTCACTCTGTACAGGGGATTTAAAACATAAGCAGGGGAAGAGAAAAAACAAGTGGTCACTTACTGAAATCAACCAACATCTCTACAACAAAGGAGCCTCAGTGGGGGGAGGCGGCCTGGCTCTGCATTTAGTCGGGTGGCGTGTGTTTATTCGAGATAGCCCTCTTTGAAGTGGATGCCTTGGCAATCAAAGGTTAAGTCAGGCACTTGAATTACAAAAAAGCAAAAAAGCAACTGTCCGGGCTTACACTACACGTCTGCCCTGAGGGAACTCAGAGTCTAGTGGGAGAGGCAGATGAGAAACCCATAAAGAAGTAGATACTTAGTATATCAGGTGGTGATAAATCCCAGGAAGAAAAATTAAGCAGCACAAGAGTATCCTCAAGCAAGGTAAGTGATGGGGGCATTATTCTGAATAGTGTTCAGAGGAAGCCTCTCGGAGGAGGTGATGTGAGCAGAGACCTGAACGAGACGAGGGAGAGGCCACGCCGGGACCGTGGGAAGAGCGCCCAGCGAGGAGCAGCACAAAGCCGTGGGGCGGGCAGGCTCGGTGTTCTCCCAGAAGGGCAGAGAGGCCAGTGGCTGGCGCTCAGGGCCTGGGGGACACGGATGGGAGCAGAGGGAGCGAAGGCAGAGGCAGGATCGCAGAGGGCTGTGTAGCCCATGGGAATGGCTTTGGAGTTTATTCTGAATGTGATGGAAGCCACTGGGGTTTTGAGGAATCCCCGTGACTTTTTAAAAGGATCATTCTGGCTGTTGTCTGGAGAATAGAGGACAAGAGGGCAAGAGCAGGAGGGGAGCCCAGCGAGGAGGCTGGTCATCGATGACCCAGACAGGCGCTGACAGGGTTGGGCAGGGGGGTGTGGTGGAGGCGACGCAAGGTCAAATTTGGGATGTATTCTGAAGGTTAGGAGTTAGGACTTAACTCCTAAAGGTCACATCCTTTGTGCTCCCTTTGAAGTGTGTTCATTTTATTTAATGCACTTGAATTACTTGGTACATTTTTGTATTTTTTTTTAACCTCGGTCGCCTCCCTAAGCCTGTGATTCTCTAGGGCTGTGTCTTGTTTATCCTTGTGTCACTCCACACATATCAGGGTATCTGGCGTACGGCAGGTGCCTAGTAAATGTTGAAGGAGTGAGTGAATGAATGAATGAAGCTGATGGTGATGTAGCACAGTGATGATGACCATGAATTGTGGAGTCAGATGTCCCGGGTTCAGATCCCGACCCCTTCCAGCTGTGTGTGTGATTCTGGCGGCCCACACGGCCCTGTGCCTCAGGTTCCTCACTGATAACACGGGGATCATCATAGTGGCTGCCTGCTGGGAGGATTAAACAGATAAATAGACAGTGCTTTGAAGTGTACCTCACACATAAGAAGCACTAATGCTTATTAAATAAAAATAAGGTTGATGTTAGAAGGCCTCAATTTTTACTATCTCCAGGAAAAGAATCTTCTTGGTCCTTTCAGACTTCTCTCCCAGACATGGAAAATTATCCACAGAAACTTTCTAGACAGTTTTGAGTACAATAAAATGAAATAACTGCCCATCACAGAAACTTTCTAGACAGTTTTGAGTACAATAAAATGAAATAACTGCCCATCACCTTAGAAAACAATGATTCAGTTTGTTGATTTCTAGATACGTGGTGCATATCCAGCCACCTGGTTGTATGGGACGGCTGAGCAGAGGCCTCCGTACATCTCCCTTCCATGGGGCATCCCAAATTTCATGGACACAGCCCCCAGCAGCAGATCACGGACTTGGAATCAACTTTTTTCCCACTTACAATCCCTACATGGAAACTATAATAACTGTCCCCCCCCCCACCCCCAGCCTTTCTGTCTGGCCAGATCAGTGGCTTCTGCCAGCCTGGGTCCGCTTCCCTGAGCTCCCAGGAGGCCCGGGCGTCTGGGAGGCGTGTCTTCATGCCGTATCAGGTCTGGCCAGGCTGGGCTTTCTGACAGGCATACCATTAAAGACCCCAGAGAATGGGACGAGGAATGCACATCGGTTCTATTCCCGTCCCCACTTCCTTTCCAGTAAAGGGCAGGCCCAGTTGCTGCTGGCTGCCGAGTGCTACTAATAGACACACAGGCCCGGGGGACACGGAGCGTCCCACACGGAGATAAATCAGGATCAGCCCCTGTGCACGAGAAGGGAGTGAGATTTAAGAGAAGAGCCGTGGGCTGTTTCTACACTGCCACAGTGTGCACTGCAGCCACATCAGATGATCTGTGTTCTCCGGGCTCTGGAAGGCTCCCCTCCCCACCCTGATACACAGCCAACACTCATGACACACGTTCCATCGTCCTATAGACTCCTAACTGAGCTCAGGGATTAAGGCAAAGGCAATTTCTCTCTCCCGGTCCATGACGGAGCTCAGGCCCCAGGCTTCAGACACCCAGATCGGCCCGGAGTCCTGCTAACCCAGGCCCATTCCTGCGCAGTGGCTGGCAGGGTTGTGAACTAGAACTCACCAAGGCAATGTGAAGAGTACAGGGGAAATAGGGACTCCTAGGAAGGCAAAGACCGTGGCTGCATTGTGAATTTCACCCACCACGCAAGCACCCCGGGATCTCAGAGGAAAATTGTGTGACGCCACTCATAGTCTATAAATACACACACACGCCATGTGCTTCTGCAAGGTGCGGAATACGATTCCATTTTCTGGGCAGATGGACTTTAAAACAAACACCCTAGTCCCTGATTATAGCTTCGGGAAGTTCTTTCTAAACCTTTAAATAACTCGGAGCTATTCACACTGTGAGTGGTCCTGACAATGAGGTTTGAGAGAGACACGGCGGGATTTCCTTCCCCGAAAGCTTCAGGAACAGGGATGAGGCGTCCTGCCCTGCAGGGTTTCAGTGTGGGGTTTCTCAGAGGATGAAGGTGGACCCTCTGGCTTGAGGAACAGAAGCCCAGCCTTGCTGGGCCACACCCACAGTGCTTGGTGAGCTGTGTGCTGTGCTCTGGAAGGGTCTGGCCGTGTCCCCAAACATCAGCCCTATGGGTCAGGGAGCTAGAGCCCTGCTTTTCTCCACAGTCATTGAAGGAGCCCAACCACACAGACCAGCAAAACCGCCTCAGGACCCATTTTCATTTTCTCTTTATACCACTTTTTGTGTGTGTGTGTGAGGAAGATTGGCCCTGAGCTAACATCCATTGCTGATCTTCCTCTTTTTGCTCAAGTAAGATTGACTCTGAGCTAACCTCTGTGCCCATCTTCCTCTATTTTGTACACGGGACGCCCCCACAGCACAGTTTGATGAGCGGTGTGCAAGTCTGCACCCGGGATCTGAGCCCGAGAACCCTGGGCTGCCGAAGCGGAGCGCACGAACTTATCCACTATGTCACGGGGCCGGCCCTTTTATACCACTATTTTTTATTTATTTATTTTTTTTGTGAGGAAGATCAGCTAACATCCATGCCAATCCTCCTCTTTTTTGCTGAGGAAGACCGGCTCTGAGCTAACACCTGTGCCCATCTTCCTCCACTTTATATGGGACGCCACCACAGCATGGCCTGACAAGCAGTGCATCAGTGCGCGCCCGGGATCCGAACCCGGGCCGCCAGCAGCAGAGTGCGCGCACTTGACCGCTATGCCACGGGGCCGGCCCCATTATACCACTTTTTAAGGATGATGCACTTCCTAAATTTATCCCTTGTTGGGCAAAGTGACGGTAGTGTTGATTTCTCGACACTCATCTTGTTGAAAGGCTGCCTCTGTGTCCAGCATCTGGGGGCCTGGTCGTGCGTTTGGATCTGCCTTATGCACACTGGTTATGACCTACAGCTTCTCAAGGTCTCTTCTAAGTCCCAAATCCCTGGATAAGAATGACCCAGAGACCAAAAGTCAGGACTGCTGAACCCCACTGGCCCCCTGGTGTGGCCCCTAATCACTATGGCTCCCAAAGCTTTGTTTATCTTTCCTTAGAAAGGTTTTTATATAACACAAGGAAAAGTGGAGATTGTACAAATAAAGGGCTTATTTGAGCGACAGAAAATGCTAGAGCCAGGTCATCAGGCATCACGAGAATAGCAACAGCAGCACTGATTAACTCAGTGGTTCTTAAACCCTTTCTGGGCTGTATATGCCTTTCATGCTCAAAGTCACGCATACTCTCCATTGGGAAAATAATACACATTTACTTTTACAGACAATTTCAGGGGGTCCTACCCTAACCTAGTGTTTTACATCTTACAAATCACTCTCACATACATTTTGCTTTTGGCCCTCACACATGACCCTGCAGGGCTGATGTTATTATGAGCCTCATTTGCAGAGCGCGCTGAGGCTCAGAGCTGTGACTTGCCTAACACCACTTAGTAAGTAAATTAGGGAGACTTTACAACTTTAAATCCATGTTCGTTCCACTGTGCCATATTGGCCTATATTATCTGCAGTGGCCACCTCCATAGCGATTAGGAAGACCGTGCATGCCCAGTCTCTATTCCTGTGCTCAGGACTTTTAAGGCACAGTGTGGTGTGTAATGTCCAAGCGCAGGTGGCCCTAGGAGGCACTGGCGGAGACTCCACCAAGCTCTGGAGGGAGGGCTGCCTTACCCGAGATGAATGGTCCGGATGTGTTTCTGGATTCCTGCTGCAGTGCTCAGCACCTTCCCACAGTTCTTCCAGAGGCATTTGAACATCACCTTCATGGAGTTCTATAAAGGGAGAGAAAGTTACAGTCAAATGAAAACTAGCCCATCGATATTTTCTTTCTGCCGTCCCAAGAAATTTTTTCCTTCATTAGAAAAGTAAGAGCTTCCCATCCTCTGACTATAACTCAGCACACCATTCTAGGAGACCCCCCCCCAGCTGGGGAGGGACTTGGTGACCTCAAACATCCTCCTGCATCCCTCAAGAATCCTGCGCTCTGCTGGAATATTTAGTTCACTCTCAAAGAGGTGGTCACAGTGTCATTCAGGCGTTAAGGAAGTAACACTCACGGGGCACTTACATGTGCCAGGTGCCTTTCTAAGAGTTTATCTCATTTAATCCTAAAAAATGGATCCCATTATTATTTCCATTTTACAGATTCATAGAGAGCTTCAGTAAACGTGCCCAGTCGATGAACCAGCTTCTTGCAAAGCTGGGATACAAATCCAGGAACCACCCTCTCCACCAGGACACATTCCCATCTTCTTTTACAAAGGTCTCACTATTTTCCAGAAACAGTCCAGCAGAGCCATTGAGGGCACTGATTCTGGACTTACTTTCTCAAGTCCTCAGTTCCCTTGTTTATCAAGTAGGAACAATAACAGTACCTGTCTCATGGGGTTGTTATTATGAGGATTAAATGAAGTCACAAAAGTGAATCATTTAGCACAACACCGACAGGAGTAGTTATTCAACCAACGGCAGCTATTATGGTATTATTAGGATTATACTTCCTGGAGTGAATTTGACAGAGAATGAATTTTCTCTAGGGATGGCCCTTGTCATTGGGATGCTGTCTCTTTGCTGACTGTTCCCATGGGCATGGTGACAATCACTTCCATGTGCTCACCAAGCCCCATTTCCTTTTCCTCCTGGGCACACAGCTAGACCTCATTTCCCAGCCTCCTTTGCAGTCAAGTGGGGTCATGTGACCAATTAGGACCAATGGTATGTGGGCAGAAGTGATATACATCCCTTCTAAGGCTCATCTCTAAACTATTTCCCAATGCCACCCCCAGCCCACTCTGGGACACCCGAGGACCTAGAGGACAGCAGGACCACTAGTTCAGGGGTTCTTAACCTTTTGTTTGCCATGAACCCCTCTGGCAGTCTCATGAAACCTATGGACCCCTTCTGGGAATAATATTTTTTTAATGTTTAAAATAAAATACATAGAATTACAAAGAAAAGCAAGTATATTGAAATAAAATTATCAAAATATTAAAAATATTTTGTGATATGGAAATATATGTACTCTTTAATTAACATATTAAATAGCAAGATCATGAAGTGAGTCTAATAACTACCATAATTTCAAAGTAGTGTTAAGCATAAACGATATTTCACAATATCTGCTAAAACTGTAATGTGATATGAAAATATCTACGACTTCTAATGCTAGTTTAGTCAGAGGTGGCACTAATATTATTGTGGTTTGAAGCCTTCAATCATAATTGCAGGAAATGCTAAACTATAGAGGTTAAGAGGTTAATGACAATATCCTTTTTCCCCATCTAAGTTCCCGGACCCCCTGAATTATGTCCACCCCACTGGGGATCTGTAGACTCCAGGTTAAGAACTCCTGCACGAGGAGGAAGGAGCCTGGGTCCCTGGAGGACTGTGTGGGGCAGAGACACCCCCTGACTTCCCCCACCAACCTGACTGGATTGTGACATAAAAGCAAATAAACCTTTATGGTGTCAAGCCACTCAAGTCTGGAAACGGGTTCCAAACAGTTGCAGCAGTAATGTTCCAACAGTAAGCCTACCCTGACCAATAAACACAGTAGTGGTGACACCTTCCCTGAACGGAGGGAATTGACGTAGCTCTGTTTACAAGTCTAGTAGGATTTCTGCCATCAAGTCCTGTGGCTCCCACCATCATACGCCCGGTTCTATGAAGCAATCATTTACACATTTAGAAGATGACTCATCTGGCTATTACTGTTGGGATTAGTATCCTGATCCAGACAGCCACCGCCACCAAAGACTTTCTCTATGTTCCTCAATTGAAAAGGTACTTGGAAACTTCCAGAACTGAGGAGTGTCCTGTGTACTGGGGAATGGTCACTTTCAGCATGGCCAGTGGAGGACAGAGTGCAGCCTGCTAGAGCAGATTAGTGACAGGAGAAGGAGCCCAGCCTTCCTCTGGGCGTCATGAGCCCAGTGGCCCACCGTGTCCCCGAGGCTCTGCTCAGGTGGCCGGCATTCACGGCACAGCAACCTAGCCATTCCTGCCGCAGCTCCTGGGCATCACGGCATCCTGGTGATGCTCCCCGCTGCAATGTGCAGTACTGAACTACAAGAGCTGCAGCGACAAGGGGCAGGAGCTGAAACTGTTAGAGGATGTGAAGGGAGCTGAGAAGCAAAGACGTAATTAGGAGCCTTTAAGGTACATGATCCTGATGAGTCTGTGTTTATTCTAAGGAGACAGTTCACAATTTTCAGGCTCCCTGATCTCCTTGGGCCACTGATCTAAACACATGGGATGTAAGATGAGCCAAAGGGGGAATTTAAATCCTACTCCCGGCCCCCAAGGTTCACAGAAAGGAATCTGCTTGGTATTTTTTATTTGAAACATATAACGACTTAACAATATAAATGAACAAATCCTCACACTATGAGTGCTTTTTGCCCGTTTTTCAAACGATGAAGCTATACTATTAAAAAATATTTTCCACTTAAAGGAATTAATGACTCAAACTGAAATTACAGCCATCTGAGAGTCTGAATATGAAGTCCTGATAGATGAAAACACTTTTTGATTAATTCCAAACCTTTTTGCTGATGGTATTCTTTCATTCATTAAACTAAATAGCTATTTAGAAAGGAATATTCCAGGTGCTGGGTATAGAGAGCAAAAAAAGAAAAGAAGCTACTCTCTAGGAACTTACATTCTAGTGGGGGAGAGACGGAAGTGGTAATAAATGAGGGTTGTTTCACATATGGAAACGTTACTGGAGATGGGGGGCAGGGGCTGCGTCAGGTCAGAGAGGCCTCTAGAAGGTGACTTTTGAGCTGGGAGTTGAAGGTTGGAGGAGCCAGAGTTTTCCTGGCAGAGGAAAGAGTTAATACAAGGGCCTGAAGACGAGGAAGAGCTTGACATATCGGGGGGCCAGGAAGGATGCAAGTTTAGAGGGAAATGAGAGGGAGTGATCTGCTTGAGATGAGGCAGAGAGGGAGGGAGGGCCAGATCACACAGGGCCTTGTGGGTGAAGGCAAAGAATTTGGATTTTATTCTAAAACAAAAGAGAAGCTACTAAATGGGTTTAAGCAGAGGAGTGACATTATATGATTTAGGTTTTTAAAAAAATATCACCCTGTTTTGGGGAGAGAGCAAGAAGGTCACCAGTGTTATGTTATTGCAGCTCAGAGAAGATGGCAGCTTGGAAGAAGGTTTGGGCAGTGAGGATGGGGAAAAGCAGACACATTTAAGATATATTTTGGAGGCAGATCCAACAGTACTTGCTACTGGGTTGAATACGAGGAATGTTAACAGGAATGGTATTAAAGATGACTTCTATAGCTGGGTGAATTGTGGTTCTGTTTTGGATATGTTAATTTTGGGATACCTATTATAGATCAAGAGGAGGTGGCAAGTAGGACACTGGATATGTAGGACTGGAAAGTCAGAGCTAGAGATATAAATGTGGAATCAGGAGCTGAAGGACTACTTAAAACTTAGGTCTGGACGAGATTATCTAGGGAAAAACACAGCTAGACATGATTAGATGGCCCAGGACCCTGCAGCATCCAATATTTCCTGTTGGAGCTTGAGAAGGAGCAGTCAGAGAGAGAGAGAGAAGTAATCAAGACAGTGTGGTATTACCAGCACAAACAGAGGAGAGCGTTTCAAGAAGGAAGATGTGACCAACTGCACTGAACAAGGATTGGGAAGTATCCCATGGATTCGGTCCCATAGATTCTCAGTGTCCCAGACAAGAGCAGGTTTCATGAGCAGTGGGGACAGAAGTCAGATTACCATGGGTTGGAGAGTAAGTGGGATTTAAAGAAGTGGAGAGAGTAAATGCCAACTTTTTCAAGAAATTTGGCTGACATATGAGCAGTCAAGGGAGAGTTTGTCAAGAGGAGTGATACTAACGTGAGCTGTTACGCTGATGGGAATGACTGCAAAGTCAAGAAGGAAGTGATGACGCAGTGGAGATGTGAGGGCTAACTCCGGGAGAGGTCCTGCAGACGCCAGAGCAGACAAGCATCGGCGCCTAATGGAACAGTGCAGGTAGAAGGGCTGCCTGGGTGAAGGCAGGACGGCTCTCCGCTGGAAGAGAAGGGAAGCCAAGTGGTGGCTGTAGATGCAGTTAGTTTGCTGATTGAAAAACAGCACTCCTGTCTGAATGCTTCTGACTCTTCAGTGAGGTAGGAAGCGAGATCAAAGCTCAGGGCAAAGAGGGGAGGCTGTGTGGGAGCTTTGAGGAGACCGGAGAAGGACGAAACAGTTGCCTGAGAGAGAGAGACAGGACCAGGCAAGGCATAGGATATTTCCATATTCACGGGGGGAACAAGGATTCACAGTTACGAGACCTACCCAGTGTCGCTGGATGGTTCCTACCAATTAGTCAGATAAAGGCTCTTGTAATTAATAAAATAGCATTACATGATATATAGAGCTGAATTCCTTCTACATCATAGCAATTGTTTAAAGGCTCAAATTGCTGATTGTTTTAGGAAATGACAATCACTGGTATTTTTGTGCCATAACAAGTATTGTTTATAAGGGAGCTGTTCCCAGTCCTTGCAATAATATGTCAAGCATTTGTTTCTTAAATTGGTAAGTAGTAAAGCATGGTACTAATTATAGAAAATACATGTCAATGGTATAAGTCCTTTCCTTAGTTAGGAGGAAATAGCTGATACAGAGGTATCAACCCTCCAAAATACAACGAAGCTGACCAACATCCTCTCTAAATCCCTTGGAGAATTAGGATAACTACCAATTGCAATTGTGTAAGTATCATCTTCTTGATTACACCCACATTTTTGAGGGACCCTGCTAAGGGCGCCAAAGAAATCTGTTGCCCAAAGAAAACTAGGTAAAGGATATGAAGAAAAATGATCAGGCTGCTTCCTCCTTGCTTTTTTCTTTGGCTGGGTTTCCGAGAGGCATGCTGAGGATAGCGTAAATAGTTTTTGTCATGGTGAGCTCTTTGAGAGTAGGAACCATGACTTCTTGGCCACCTGCTACTCCAGTGCCTAACATAACATATCCATAAGTATTTGCTGTGCTGAATCTTGGGAAAGTTGTGTTTTGGAGCCCACAGCAATGAGCCACATTTGAGACATCTGAATTTATTTAAGCATTTTGGAATTCACTTAGTAAACAATCTATGTTCAAAGAATGTCAAAAAGATGATTGTTCTGTAGAATTTAAGATTTCCCAGCATGAGTACCACTTGATTATCTTACCTGGCTGTAAATTAACTTCTCAGGGGAGGTCCATGGTGACGCCCTGCATGGTGAGCACTGAATTAGAGAAGGTTTTCTCTTCACTCGCTATAGCACTTTTTTCTTCCAGACTTACACCCCCTGAAGTGGTAGCTACTTGAGGAAGGTCTAAGTTCCCCAGAAGAGAATGGAAAATCTGCGGCAGGAAAAATGATTGTCTAATTTGTAACGACTCGGGTCATTAGGATAAGCAATTGGAAGACCTTTATGTAGTGCTACATTCTAGAGGTATAGTTAGAGGAAGTTCCTGTTGATTTGCAAGGTGGTTGCAAATGCAGACGCAGAAACATAATTACATATAGTGGGGGAACCATAAGTTGTGTTCGGGGAGGGGGCACTCCCCCAACCCCTTCACAAAGGGAAAGCTCTGCTTTCTCCAATACCTCTTCTTTATGGCATTTCCTTTGAACAACACATCTCATATTTATTCTTCCATTTTAGCCCAACCTTTTAGAGCTCTGTCCTCACAATTTACTCATGCACTGATATTTGCCATCTCTAAATCTGGGGGCGAAACAAATTAAAAGCTCTGGAAATGCCTATAATCTTGACCCAATTCAACTTTTAGGGATCCATCCTAAGAAAATCATTCAAAATGTCTGCAAAGATATACGTATAAAGATATTCATCACACTGATTTTTAGACTAGCGAAAAATTAATCTCAAGGTTGACAACAGGAGATTGGTTAAATTAATTCCATATAACTAAATATTAAGGAACCTTAAAAATGAAGTTGTCAGAAAAGCTTCTCTGATGTGAAAAAACAGGTTCCCAGTGTAGAAAGGGAATTGCTAATACGTCCTATTTGCCCCTCCGGGTTCCCACAGCTCCCTTCTCCATCCTGCTCAGTGCCCTGGAGGCTGACCTTTATGCATCAAAGGCCTCCTTGCCTGCTGGTTTCTGGTTGGGTTTCGCCAATGGGAGGCACTGACCAGAGGCTGGGAGGCAGGAGGCAAGAAGAAGGCAGGAAAGTATGGATTCCCTCAGCGTCCTTTCTGCCTGGCCACAGGTGGGCAGGGACTACACTTTTACTGCAGAAGCTACCGCTTCTGTTGGTATTTCCAGAGTTTTGGTAACTCTCTGGGTTCAGGCTTAGGGGTGGTAATGTTGTTACCCCCCGGGGTACCGCACCACACCCTTCTGATTTCCCCGAACTCTGCCTACACCTTTGTAAAGAGCCTCTTCATTACTCTTCTCAATTACCCCACTTGAGTACACCACTTGCTTCCTGCTGGGACCTTGATCAATACAGGGGAAAAGTAGGTTATAAAGGAACAGGAACAACATTATCTTTTTTCTGAGGGGGGTGATATGTAATGCAAATAAAAATGTATAATGCGTAGTGGAAATAACTGGGGAGACGTATCTTATTTTTACAACAATTTCCAAATGCAAAAATTACCCTATTTTTAATTTTAAAAAGTTATTTCTTTAAAAATGGAAGTCACCCTATAATACTTGCTTGACTAATTTGGGAGAATGAAAGTATACTTAGCAGGATTTTCTCAACTTTAATGAAACCAAGTGGCTTCTCTCCACACAGGCGAAGAATGTTCTTGGGTCAAACCACGAGGCCCCTTAAATGGTCCCCTAACTACATCCAATCCTTTGTCTACACACGGACTACTCGCCGTTGCACTAAAGGAAAGCCAGCCGTGGGAAGAGGAGAACAGGGAAAAACAGCTAGATAAATAGCGCCCAGATGGCCACAGGGGCCCAAGCTTGCCCAAGGAAGCCAAACCAAGCAGAGCAGTGGCAGAGTCGCAGAGGCCAAGTCTGAACGTGCCCGTCTGTGGTTCAACCCGGGCTCCCCTCGCAGCTCCGACAGAAGTTCACAAGACTGGAATGTCCGAGGTAGAGAGAGGCCACGGTTGGTTGGGACCCACGATGTGCTAGAGTCTTCCACACATTTGCTTTATTTAACACCACAACCACCCCAGGGGGAGCCGGAGCTCCCGGCAGTTACAAAGGACTCGTGGACCCTCACACGCCCAATGTGAGATTCACAGCAGCTTCCGGGCACGCTCTTTAAAATCACCCAACTTCCGGGCTGTGGGCTACGACGTTGCAGAGAGCTTCCGGAAGATTCTTCACCTTTCAGCAGCCTCCAGACTGTCCCTGATGTCAGCTGCTCTGGGGCTACAGGGTGAGATCACTGGCCACGCTCCCCTCCCCTCCTCCCCGCCTGCCCTTCCCACGGCAAGCCTCGACCCTGGTTTTGAATCGTCTCATGCTCAGAATACATGGAGTAGCTTCTGTTTTCCTGACAGAGCCAGACTGACACACAGGACTGACAAGATGCTGCTGAAGGGCACCTCCAGATCCCAGAGCGGAAACACGGCTGGATTTTGAGGCATTATATGACGTGCCTACGGATAAGTCCAATTAAAGCTATGTTCTAGAAGGCACATGAACATCACTTCGCTGTCCAGTTGACCACACAGCTGGGGTTAATACCAAGTTGCCTTTTCTGAGGCAACTGAGAAGATCCTCATATATGTTTTATATAGGGATTAGGGTATGTGCACATATGCGTACGTGTGTGTATGCATACGTGTGTGTGTTGGGGGCGTTGCTCAGACATCCAAGCTTCCCCAGAGACAACCAAGGCCCTTGAGGGAAGGCGAGAGTGCAGTTATTCTGCCCAGGTGATCTGCTGCATTACACGTGCTTCCTCAGCCTGCCTCATGCAGGAGGAACCCAATGGCTCTTTCAGGAGCAAGAGGTCCACTCAGACCCTCAGCTGGTTCCAAAAGCCTGAGAAGTGAGCAGATGTATTTAAAAAATCAGTAACTGCCTAGAAGCTTGTGGGGACTCCAGGTCTGTCCTTGACTGGGAAGGCAGCCTTATACACGTCATCTCTCCACTTCGGGGCTTGCTTTCTTTATTTGTAAAACAAGGGGACTGAACAAGAGGAATGGTTTTAGATCTGTGAGGCGTTTGAGGTTAACGCAAAGTGATGGGTGAACTCAAATGTATACCAAGCATAGATTAAACATCTCCCACCTATATGCACTGTTTATAGATGCTGTGGTAATAAATAAAATAAAATAACAAGAAGATTTTTATAAATGGAATAACACAGAATGTATTCTTTTGCATCTGGCTTCTTTTCCTCAGCATACTGTTTTTTGAGATTCACCCACTGTTTCGCATATCTGTAGCTTGTTCCCTCTTATTGTGGGCTAGGATTCCATTGAAAGAATGTACCACAATTTGTTTATCCACTTCCTTGTTTATGGACACGTGAGTGGTTTCCAGTTTGGGATGGTAAGGAATAAAACTGCTATAAACATGTGTCTACAAGTCTTTCTGTGGAAACATGTTGTCTTATCTCTTAGGTAAACATATACGAGTAGAATTGCTGGGCAATAGAGTAAGTGTATATTTAACTTTATAAGAAACCGTCAAACTGTTTTACAATGAGTGAGAGTTCCTGTTGCCAACACTGGGTATTCTGCACACCAAAAAGTGCACACTGTATGATTCCATTCACCGGCAGTCCACGACACGCAAAATTAATCCACAGTGAAAGAAGTCAGAGAGTGGCTGCCTGTGTGCGAGGGGGCAGGGGCATCTGCCTGCAGAGGGGCACGAGGAGTCAACCTTGATTAGAGTGGTGGTTACTCAGGTGGAGAAATTAGTCCAATCTCACTGAACTGTATGCTTCAAGTGGATTCATTTTACTGTGTGGAAATTATACCTCATAAAGCTGATTTAAAATGATTTCCTCAACCACCACAAAAGCATTCCCGAATTAATAAAAATCCCTAGCGTTACGTATTTTCTCAATCAGTGGATTCTAACAGTGCAGCTCGTCTTTGAGGACATCTGTATGTTTCTAGACATGATCCAGCGTCCTCTAACTTGGAAAGGTTCAGCCCGGGAGAGGTGATTTGTGAAGCCTTTCAAGCTCCAATGCTTCGGATCCTATTTACTGCCTGGCAGATTATTCTAAGATCTTATCGTGAAATTGCCCAGATCCCACTCTTCTTTACTCTGATCCTCTCTGAGGCTGATCGGTCCCCCGGCTCTGGCCGGCGATGCTGTCACCACCGTGCCACCCGTGCGGTGTGGCCCCGAGCTGCGTTTCTCGCGCTGCCCTCCCCAGCAGTTCCCACAGACGGGCCCATTTGTGGAGCAGCAGTTCTTGCAGAAGGCACTCGCTGCTCAGAATTAGTGGGTTAGGAATTAAGTCAGCCGAGAGGCTGGCAGCATGCTTCTTCGTGAGGGCTCTACTGGTTTGTTTTCTTTTCAGAGCAGTCATTCACCATTTAAAGTGACTCACTGCTTCTTGGCCCTGGAAGACTGAAAACGCAGAGCAGAGCAAATGAGGAACTCATTGTTTACCACCGTACAACACTTCCTGAAGCACCTATGGTAACCCAGCACTGTCTTCTCTGACTTCAGATTCTCCCTGGTCCACAGATGACATGGTTTATGGTCAAGACACCTGTAAAGTAAATGAAAACGATGAAGGGTGGAATTTAGCGATTGCCTTTGAGTTGCTGCTGGTGCTCTCATATGCAGAGGCCTGAGTCAGGTTTCCTCGTGTGGCCCCCAATTCCGCCATTGTCATTGCTGCCCTCGCCCCTCACCTGATCCGTAGGCTGGCCTCTCCCATTAACCCTAAATAAGCCCAAAGTGGCCGAGGGGCCAGGAGTGTCCTGAGCTGCAGCAACACTGACACGGTTAATGTGGGGTGAGGACAGAGCATGCAGGCAAGCAGCTGCTTCTCTCCGGCCCCCGCTTCTCAAATTTCCATTCAGTCCGTCGTCAAGAGGTAAAAAGCAAAATATTAACAGCCAGCGTTTATTGCTCATATGATCCCACAACGACCCCATCAATGTAGTGCTCTCATTATCCACATTTTACAGATGAGGAAACTGAGGCTCAGAGAGGTCTAGTGACTTGCTTAAGGTCACGTTAGTCTTGGAGCTGGGGTGCTAATTCCAGAGTCTGAACTGTTTCATCCTGTTCAGGAATGGACAAATCTGGAATCTGACAGAATCAGGAATCTGACACGGAAAAAAGCACATTAATAATCAGTTGTCAGCACTTGATTCTCTAGAGGTCTTCCGGAATTGATGGTTAACTCTTGGCCTTCCACAGAATTTGTTTTCTCCCAGACCTGCAGTGGCTGTATTTAGGGTCACTGCGTCACCTGGTGGTCATGACGGGAACTGCACCTGCCCCACAGTCCGAGTCCCGGCTCGCGCTGCCTGGGTTTTCTCTGAGCATGCAGGGACTGCCAGTCAGTCTGAAATCCCAGAGGAAAAATTCTGCTGGAGCTGCACTGGACGCGGCTGGCTGGCTGATCTCCAGACTTGGAGAAAGAAGCCTTTCATTGCCCCTTCTCGCATTTCCGCCTACCTTGGCTGAAGGTCCTCTTAAGAGCTGGGGTGGGGGGGGGTGCTTCATGCAGGAAGGCCGCCCACCAGCAGGCAGCCTGGAGTTCCTCTCCCTGCCCTCGATTTCTTTCCGAACCCCCCGCACCCCACTCCCACCGTGCCGTGTAATGTTGGCGGTAGCTGCGTCCGGTTATTTTCTTTCCATGTTCTTGTCCTCTGTGGGCAGAGGGAAATGTGGATCCTTAGAATTAATTTGCCTCAAGAGTTTCCTCTTTGCCATTTCAGCCAAGCTGATCTTATCTCCACCGTATTATAAACTACACAACCTTGGGCCATTCACATAATCTCAACGAGCCTCTTCTGCAAAACGGGGATACGAATACGCCAAGGATTTTTGTGATGATTAAATGAAATGCCGCATTTAAAAGCATTTTGTAAACTGTAACGAAATACACAAATGTAGTTATTATCAGCAAACGTTTCTTCCTCACTACTGATGGCAAGAGATACTGCCTTGTCTAGGCAGCCCATCTCACATTCTCCCTCTTTACGTAAGTGGATCATGGATCAGCATAAGAGGGGAGAGGGAGGTGTCCGTGGGGGGAGGTGGGAGAAGAGATAAAGAGCTTCCATAACAAGGAGGAAGATCAGGATAACTGCTTCATCATCAGATACAGGGAATGCTACCTCCCCCTTTGTTTAAGGGCCCTGAAGTGTCTGTTACAATATTGCTACATTCCAGGACATGGAGTTTTAGGACTTACAAGCCCTTTCCACTTAAGGTCACATTTAATCTTCACGATTGTCCTAAAAGAGGTTTCATAATACCCATTGGCCTGTTTTACAGATGAAGAAGCTGATGACCAGAGAGGTGAAATGATTCTCTTCAGTTCTCAGTGTAGCAAAGCTGAGTTTCGAATGTGGATCTTTTTGGTTTCTGATCAGGTCTCCTTTATTTACCTCTTATCATGTTATCTCTTTATAACACAGATCAGGGGCTTCCAAACTTTTCTGACCATGAGCCACAGTAAGAGATACATTTTTGCACAGCACACAGCTCAGTGTACAACCGAAACAAAAGCATCAAAAAGCAATACTCACCCTGAGTATGTACAATGCACCCTATTCTGTCCTATTCCTTAAAGAGGGGCTGTTCACAGCTCATTACGTTGATTCCTAACCCACTGGTGGATTGAGACCTGCAGTTTGGAAAATACTGATCTAGAAGGTTCTCAAACATTCCCCACAGAACATGTGACCATTACAACTGCTCATGGTCTCAAGTGGCTATTATGAATCTGAGGGAATGAAGACAAAAATAAGATGAACTCAGAAAGTTCCACTACCTAGAACGTATTGTCTAATGGATTAAGCAAATTAACTTAACTCTTAGAAATCTTTGGAAATATGATTTTAAGAACTCTAAAATAATTATGTTACAGTCACTGTTTCTACCACATTGTGAGCACAGCATTTCTCACTAATAGTTATTACTGCCTCTTTATACATCAGTGTTTGCCCACCCAGTTTCCAACCTAGAAGGAAGAAGCTGCCCCTTAACCTCAGGGCATTGAGCAGTGTGCCTGATTGGTGCTCAATCAAGACTGGTTCACTTAGTAAATGAAAAAATGAATAGCAACCATTCTCACTTTCCCGTTACTCTCACTATTCAAAGAAACTTCAAGCTCAAAAGGCAACGACTTGGTCTACGCAAGATCCATGCATTAAAAATTAGTGACTGTGAGCTTCAACCTGTTGGTGTTACCCGGGGGAAGTCTAGGGTCCGCACAGAGGGAGAAGTCATAAAGAAAGAAGGATGAACGTGGTTCCTATTCGTTCATTCATTCCTACTTTCCAGCATCCTGCAGAGTGCGTCTGTGCCCTTCACATAAACGGCACTTTGTAATGAAGCTTTTTTTCTTTTCCTTTGGTGACTCGACTATCCCTGAATTTAGTTGAAGCCGATAGACCTTAAGGAGAGTCTGACCAGTGCAACCTAACCATAATGCAAGAGTGTGCATTTTGGCTCGTAGCTACATTAGCAAGGAAAGGCAGGGGTGGGCTTTCAGCAGGGCACCTTACAAGCACTGGGGGCCCTCCAGGCTGTGACAACGCCAGGCCCTGCTTGACGAGAGCCAGAACCACACACCTAGGTGACCCCAGGGAGAAAGTGTGTGCAGCCTGAAGCAACAGGACAAGACGTGCTTGTGTGTTCCCACTGATACAAGTGCCAGACTCTCTCCTCGACCAGTCAAGCAAAGACCCAGTGTCCCTGTTCACAGGATGCTGGAACAACTCCAGCTCCCCTGCACGATGGACTGGTGTGTGAAATAGCAACTCTTCACGCCACTGCCTCTGGGAAGGACAGGAGACTACATTAACACCCTGTTCTCTGTGTAGAGAGAGTGCCTGTACAACCTCCACTGTGACACGTGCTGAATGATGCTAAGAGAGATGCAGGGAGGGACAGCGTTGGAGCAATGCCATCTCTTTGTTTTCCTCTTTGAAACGAACTGGGAAAAAAAAAGGTTGCATTGCAGTCCTCAGGGTTTTACTCTGGATTTTTGTTTGTGAACAGTCGTTAATAATAAAGCTACCAATAACAATTAAAAGACATATAAAATAACAGTTTCATATTTACACGGTAATTTAAAAAATAATGTTGAAATAGTCTTCTAGATATAGCAGTAGTATTGCTTTATTCTACGAAATAGAAATGCTTTTGAAAAACTGTGAGTGAACGAAATAATTTAAATGTACGTGAAGAGGATGAAAAGAATATCAGCTTTAGGTTCAGGCAGACCTGGGTCTGAATGGCAGCTCTGGCCCTTTCTAACCTGAGTGACCGGGTGAGTTAAATGTACCATCTCCCTGATCCTCAATTTCCTCCTATCAAGATGGGAAAATGCCTACCACACAGAATTGCTGTGAGGATTAAATAAAACTGTAATCTATTAGTTTATGAAATCAATGAATTAGACTCCATTTTCACTTTTCATTTAGTAAATATACAATTTCTGGTATGTAAATAGGTACATATGTCTATATGTCCGCTTCCATGTATGTTTCACATCCAGTTTTACAAAAATAAGATTACAAATATTCCTTTTTTTTTGTTTTTAGTGAGCAAGATTAGCCCTGGGCTAACATCTGTGCCCATCTTCCTTTACTTTATATGTGGGATGCCTGCCACAGCATGGCTGGATATGTGGTCTGTAGGTCTGTGCCTGGGATCCGAACCTGTGAACCCGGGCCGCAGAAGCCGAGTGTGCAAACTTAACCACTAGGCCACCAGGCCGGCCTCCAAAATATTCTTTCGGGGCTGACTGAAGCAGAAAAAAGAAAAAGATGTTAATTACATTTTACAGGTGAAAAAATTAAGTCCCAGGAAGAGAGAGAGTTAATTACCAAACCAAGCCTGAAGTCCAATTTTTCTAACTTCCGAACAGTGGTAAGTCCTAGGATTCCTGATGTTAATTCTTACACCTGTGCAGCGACCTACAGCCAGAGGATTGGGGGGCGTCTGGACTGGCAAGAAACATACCAATACTTGAGTCATTTTGTCTTTAATCATGACCCTTCCATCATTTGGAAACGTCCAAGAACACTCGAGGGGCACCCAGGCTGTTTCTGTCTAGCCAAGGCGGCCTGGGTGGGGGAGCGCGACAGTCACGCCCCCAGGCTCAGGCCGGCCCCTCGAAGGGGACGGAGGGGACGGAGGCACGGTCCCGGAACGAAGCCCCGCCCGGCGCGGCCCCCACGCACCTTCCTCTTCCTGGGGATGGGCTCGTCGAAGAGCAGGCTGCCGGCCTCGGCCTCGTCGATGCCGTCGTCGGGCGCCGCGGGGCTGCGGAGGGCCTTGAAGCTGTCGGCTGAGAGCGGCGGCGACGGCGTGGACGGGTTGGACTGGTCGCTGGGGGCGCTCCAACTCCAGTAGCCGCTGCTGCCGCTGCTGCTCACGCCGCCGCCCTCCTTCCAGGAGCCGCTGAGCCCCTCGGTCCCTTGGCACAGACACAGCATCAGGGCCACCTCCCGCCCGCGCGCGCCCCGGGACGATGGCTGAGCCCTCGGTCCCTTGGCACAGACGCAGCATCAGGGCCACCTCCCGCCCGCGCGCGCCCCGGGGCGATGGCTGAGCCCTCGGTCCCTTGGCACAGACGCAGCATCAGGGCCACCTCCCGCCCGCGCGCGCCCCGGGGCGATGGCTGAGCCCTCGGTCCCTTGGCACAGACGCAGCATCAGGGCCACCTCCCGCCCGCGCGCGCCCCGGGGCGATGGCGAGGGGGACAGGGGGCCTTGACGCCACGCCCGGGACAGCGCCTGCAGTCCCCTCGGCCGGTTCCCACAGCGGGCGTGTGCGCTTCTATTCTATTGCATGATAGTTTGTCGATATTTAGTTATTTTACTCACATCACAGGTTTTTCTAACAGTTTCCTGATGTGTGTTGTTTTGTGCAACACTAGTTCCTTAAGATGACAGTGGAGATGATATGAAAACAAGGGAGGAGAAAAGATGTTCGCTAAATTTAGGGAGCTCTGCGTTTGCGGACTGCAGTATTTCTAAGAGGGAAATCCTTTGCAGGATTCTACCGAATTGCTTGGGCGCAGAGTTCCCTCCACCCCTACCCCCTATTTTAAGTCATTAAAAGGAATTTCTCCTAGCACTGTGATCCTTGGAATACGTTTATAGAAAAAGTTAGCCAAAGATTTAAGAATCTAAGAGAAATAATAATTTCTGGATAGTTACCTAATGCCATTTACCATGCTGCTTATTATAACATAATAGTACCTTACATTTGACAGGTGTTTTACATCTTACAAAGCTCATTCACACAATCTCATGCATTCTCACAACATGTGTCTCTCAGAGTAAGGATTATCATGCCTGTTTTACAGATGATGACCCCGAGGCACCAGGAGGTTAGGTGACTTGTCACGTGGGCTGGGGACACAAGCCCTGGTCTACCAGGTGGCCCTCTTTCTCCTGCAGTGCATGCAGGCCCTGTGCTGAGTCTCCTCCTTCATCTCCAGCAAAGCTGAGCTCAGAGAAGAATTTATTGGTAATAATTACTGATAAAATTGGTGTTGAATTTTACCCTTCCACTTCTGGGGGCAAACATTATGACATGTTTGCTAAGACAGAAAGATCTTCGCCCAGTTAGAATGACTTCGGGGGGCTCTTTTAATCACTGAAGATTTGCTTTACTTTTCAAGATTCCCAATCTTCATTAGCATTTGTATAAATTCTACTTTCTTTTTGAATAATTTCTCCTCCATATTTATGTGCATTTGGAATATATTAAAACTATATTATAACTACAGGGAGGAAAAAAAATCCCCAAATGCCTCATTAAAAAAATGCTGTTCACATCTGTGTAATTAGTAATGAAGACAAACGGTAGACGAACATTCATGGGAAAATTTCTTGACTATCTTCACCTAATTATAGATTTCCAGCATATTCTTCAACTATGTCAAGCAAAAAGGTTAGTTGAAGGAGTGAAGTTTTAAGTTGAAATAGCAGAAGTATGTTCCCCATCTCATTAAAGCAAGGCTCTAGCAGACTCAAATGGTCACTTATGCAGGCTCATGCCTTGCCAGCATCAACAAAACCAAATTAGTATCTCCCTCCTGCAGGCCACACAGAGATGGATACACTCACCAGACCCGAGCTGCCTGTTATAAATAAGGAAGCTCCATTCAGTACAACAGGACTTCAAGAGGAGCCTAGTTAAGGCCTTAGGTAATATTGCCTGGTGTCACAAACTCACTTGGCAGGCCCAGGAGGCTTATAAGTATACCACGGGATGCTCTTGTAAAATAAAATAAGTTCATGGTGCTAGATGTGTAATCATGTTAAGTATGAGGAACTGAATTTATTTCGAGAACCATCTATTATTATAGTGTGGTTACACTGCTTCATGTCAATGCCAAAAGTTAATTTGCTTACTTGTGAATGACATTTCCTTTAGAAACACTTTTTAGTCAAAAGGACAATGTGATATAGAAATGAGTTTTTCAGAAAAAAGTCAGAACCAATGCATAATATATTTTAGGGAGCAGTGTCTCCTTATGTTAAACAAGTATTGCCAAAAATGCAGACAGGCACTGCTGGAATCTCAGCTTCTTTGCAGACCCACATCCCGACAAAATGATGAGAGAAAAGGATCACAACAGTTTCCAAAAATACACTGATATACAACAATTCTGCAGAAAATATTTATTTCTAAAAAAAAAAATGCCTTCATTATCATAAACTGCTTCCCTTTTTTAAGAATTTGCTTCCTGTGGCAGACTAAATGAAAGATATCAATTTTGAATTATTAGTTGGATAGTTATTTTTTAAATCATAATGAACATTGAATTACTTACTTTATAACCATGCTAACAAAAGTTTGCACTGAAGAAGCAAAAGGTTTATTTTGATTCTAACCTTTCAATAAAAAGGAACATTAAAAATGTTCTCAATTAAAAAAGAATGCAATAGTAAAAATAAAAATAATGATTATATTAAAATATACTTTTTCTTCTCTGAGGATTCCATGAAATTCTGCAATTCCTTTTTCCTAGGATTGGTTTTGGGAGGGCCTTCAGTTTTGCTTTTACTGTAATCTTTCTTTGTGGCGTTGACAAACTGAGAAAGGTAAATCAGGATACCTGTCTGCCAAGAGGCCTTGAGAAGAGAGGGCAGGTCCTTCAACAGGAACGGCCAGGCTCATCCCGAGAGCACCTTATCCACTCTATGTAAAGAGGTGGCATCACCCAGCTGTGGTGAATCATGACAGTAGGCACTACTGGTTTATGGTATTGATTTGAATTCCCAGCATCTTGGTCATTCTTGCCGCTTACAGTTGGGTTGGAGTAAGTTTTGGTGAGGACTCATTGGATGTTCAACAAATTTATTTTAACACCTCATGCTTACAACCAAATTATGTGAGAACCATAGCTCAGTCTCATCGACTGGTCTGGCTCTTAAGAGAAGGTTTTCCCTTGCTGGTAAGTTCCATTCAGCGGTCTCAGTGCATTCATTTCAGTGAATTACAGTCTGTCTTCTGCCCGTGGTTAGTTCACTGTGGATGCTCTTGCCAAAACCACCAGGGACCTTCTACCTCATGTGGAATTCAGTCCTTTTCATGTCTGACCTGAGGCATCAGATGGCTCTCCTTGAACCAAGCTTTTCCCTTGGCTTCCATGAAACCACACTCTCCTAGTTCTCCTCTACCTCTCTGGTCACCCCTCAGACTGTTCTTGGGCTCTCTTCCCTCTGTTGACCCCTTACAGTATGGTGAGCCTCTCCCCCTTAGCCATCTTCTCTTCACACTCTGCTTCTACATAACTCTCTCCTGGTGATCTCATTTACTCTCATGGCTTCAAAATGCTGCCTTCCAATTCTGCATCATCAGCCCAGATCTCTCTCCCAGGTTCTACCCAAATCTCCACCAGACGCTGACCCGTTACTGATCCTCAGGTACTGTCTACTAAACTTCTTTCAAACTGAACCCATCACCTTTTCAGCAACCCCACCTCTTGCCCCAAACATTCACCAATAGATCTGTTCCTTCCCATTGTTCCCTGTCTCAGGGAATGGGCCTCCTCTGAAGCATACTGACTGAAGTCACTCTTGTCACTCCCTGTCCTTCATCCTCTCTGCCCATCACCAAGTCCTGTTGATTCAGCCTTCTTCATGTTTCCCAACTATGCCCTATTCACCCCCCCTGTCACCAACAAGGTTCAGGCACCCATATGGTTTTGTTTTTGCTTATAAACCCAACTGTAACTTTCCAGGGCTTAAGTCATCTAATAGCTCTCTGATAGCCTCAGATTAATGTCCACACTCCTAGCCAGGCACAGATGGCCCTTCTTGAGAGATCTCCTGCCAGGCTCTCCAACTTCATCTCCTAGTGCCTTGCTGATTTGTCATATTGAATTATATGAGTCAATATTATATCATGATTAAGATAGAAGACCTGGAATCAGAAGGATATTAGAATAGAATTTCAGCTCTGTTATTTACAAGTCAGTTAATCCCCACGTGCCTCAGTTCACTCATCTGTAAAACAGTGATGATAACATCTCATAGAGTTGTTGTGAGAATTACATGGGATAAAGCGAGCCTAGTACTTGGCAAATAGTAAGTACTCAATAAACGCTAGCCATTAATATGGCTATGATTGATAGTCTTTTTTTCCTATAGAGATTGTACACTACCTGGGAGTATGGACATTGTTTTCAATGATGAATTCAAACCATCAAGCATGGTACCTGATAAATATATATTGAATGAATGAATGGATTAAATAGTTCTACTTCATAATGAGTCTGGGATAATGTTTTTTCAAAAATATTTCATCTTCAGAGTACTCTGATCCAAATGCCTCTCCAATCAAACAGAAATAATGCTGGGGAAAATAACTTCATTATACCAATCTCCACTTATCTGGGAAAAAAGGAACACAAGCACTACAAATATGTAGTGATGGAAAGGTGATGGAGCTCAATAAATGTGAGTTGCATGGATGTACGTATGAAGGAGATGCAGTGGAGTCTCAGAAGATGAGGAGGAAGCTGAAAGCTCTGAGCTCTCCATTTCTTCCACATTTCCCCTGCCTCCTGCTAATGAGTGAGGGTTAATTGTTCATTGTGTTCCAAGGGAATGAGACTCCCTCAAAGAGTGACCCTGCTCTTGGTGTCTAGGGGCCCTTCCTTATGCCCCATACCCCAGGCTCACCATTCGGTCGCACAGGAGGGCTTCGAACCAACGGGCTGGTGGACAAGCTGGTTAGTACCATTGCTGCTGTCACCTTGTCCATGTCCAGTTCCTCTGAGGATTTCCTGGAAAACAGGGAGGGACATTGTTAACCGTGCTCACTGTGCGTCTACTGTGGGCCATGCCATGTACCACATGCTACCACACACGTTTACTCCTTTAACTTATCCCCATGAAAATGCAATGTTTGGTTAGCTTTATTGTCTAAGTGAGGAAGCTGAAGTCCAGAGGTTAAGTGATCCAGTCAAAACCCTATAATACTAGGAAGAGAAGGATTCATTCATTGGTCATTCATCTAGCAAGTGTTTGTTGAGAGTGGACTAATGGGCTAGACCCTGTTCCAGGCACAGGTGATGCATGGTGAACAACAGACAAGGCTGGTGGGGAGAAACACAATGATCAGTAAAGAAAAAGGAGCAGAATAATTTCTGATAGTGACAAGTGCTATGAAGGGCATATCAGGTTGACTTGGTGACTGTGGGCGGCTGCACTTCAGTTGGTCAGGAAAGGTTTCTCTGAGGAGGTGACATCTGAGGTGAGGTGTGAAGTGGGAAGAGGAGTCAGTCTGAGGGGTGGGAAATGCAGTCCAAGCAGAAGAGACAGCGTGTAAAGGCAGGCTGCAGGAACGAGCACTGGCTAGTTGGAGAACAACCCAGTGAGTGTGAGAAGGGGAGAAGGGTGCAGAGCTGGTCATGGGGGGTCCTGTGGCCATGGGAGGTGTTTCTGTTTTAATTCTAAGAGGAACGGGAAGTCACTGGAAGTCTTTAAGTGGGCCTAGTGACAAAAGATGATCAGTATTTTTTTTTTTTTTGACGAAGATTGGCCCTGCGCTAACATCTGTTGCCAATCTTCCTCTCTTTCTTTTTTCTCCCCAAAGCCCCAGTATATAGTTGTGTATCATATTGTACAGTTGTAGCTCTTCCATATGGGAAGCTGCCTCAGCGTGGCTTGATGAGCGGTGAGTAGGTCTGAGCCCAGGATCTGAACCAGCGAACCCCGGGCCGCCGAAGCGGAACGCAAGAACTTAACCACAATGCCACCGGGCCGGCCTCCATGATTAACATTTTTAAAATAATTACTTGAACTGTTATATGGAGGATGGATTCTACGGAAGGTGGAATAAAAGCAGGGAAGCTAGTCCGGAGATAACTGCCAGGAGTCAGGGTGAGAGGAAAGGGTGGCTTGGTCTAGGGTGGGGCAGTGGCAGGGGATCTGATGCACTGGGTGTGGGAGATGAGCAAAAGGGAGCAATCCGGGATGGCTCCCAGGCGTTTGGCTTGAGCATTAGCTAGAGCCATCTACTGAGATGGGAGAGAGTGGAGGAGAAATGCAATCAGTGGTGTTTAAACCCCAGTGCTCTGTTCTACTACCCTCTACTAGACGAAGGATAGGTCACAGGAGTAGTTACCATGTTGTTGAAGTGGAGAGCCACTGGTAATCTTTCACTGAGATGAAGAGGTTACTCTGGTTCATTAATTTTGGCCAGTTAACCCTGAATAAAGGTTCATAAGATAATGATCATTATGAACTGGAGTCAGCTTGTTTAAGCTTATTTCAATAAAGAAGTTAATAGGCAAAAATTTACGTAGCACGTTGACATCAGATAAATTGTACCACCTCCTGAGGGATGAACATTTTCAAATTAGGGAACAGTTGAAGAAGCACGACAGAGGATTAATAAGCCATATTGACAAATGAATTGTCATGTTGACAAATGTGGCTTTCACTCACAGGTGTGCTGTATAATCTGTAAAAGCAATGAACTCTTACAGATAGAAACTTTATAGCTTCACTTCCCAACACAGTGGGAAGGAGATTCCTAAACTGGAGAACAATCAAATTGTTCTCAATGTTGGGGTAGGGGGCTGCTCAAATAATTTTATCATGAAGTTATAAAAATTATTACAATTTGGCTTTACAATGCCCACCATGATGCTAAATTACTAAGCAGAGCTTACTCTTTCAATCCAAGGTACCAAAAGATGGGACTTGAAATTTTCTTCTCTAGTTCTTCTCAAGGCACCTTATGCTCTTTCTCAGCTAACTGTTCCATCAAAAGACAAATTACCTTGTTTCAGAGACAGGCAATTAAAAATACGTCTAGAAAGCAAGCTTGAGAGGAGACAATGAAATTCACCCTGCAGAAGTTTTCAAGACAATCTCATACACTTAGGGAAAAAATTGCTCACTCATTTGGCATACCATGAAAAGATTTTACAATATCCACGATTTACAAGATCCTCGTTCTTGGGAGGAAAGGTGATGCCAGTTTCTTACGGAAATGAATCCTCTTGAACCAGCGCCAGGGAAAGAACTTAGAGTGCCTTCAGGTAACTTTGAGTGTTTTGTTGGCTGTCTCCCCGTGTGGTCATGGTCACAGGGGAAGGAGTACCTGGGGGGCCTTGAAGGAGAAAGGCTTGCTATACAGACTGCCGTGTAGACCCTGAGAGTCCTCCGATTGCCATCCCCAGAGCCCAGCTGTCAGCATCTCTCCACACCAGCGTGGGGCACACCTGAGCAGGCCACTCTGTCATCTCTCCCAAGACTGAATTACAGGAGCTGCTGACCTCTCTTTCCAACCGTCAGTCTTCTCTTTTTCTCTCATTAACAAACAGTTTAGGAACCAGGAGAAGAGGCCCAAGAGCATGGCAGGGAGAGGGTCCCCTTGCCTGCCACCCTGACCCCGAAAAGGACCTGCTCTACACTCACACCTTTTTCCTCTTCTACATCTGGGTTTCAGGGACCTTTATTTTTCCAATCTCCTTTCTATCTTTTTTGATTTTTCATATCTAAGGTGAACATTTTGTTTTAGAGGTCTAATCGATAATTAACTCAAAAGCTGATTTACGTGTTTTTTAAATATGAAGATCCATAGAGAATGTATCATTATAAAGTATGCATTTTTTTTTTTTGCATCGCCAAAGTCTACCACTACATTTCAAAATAATTATTGAGTGTTATAAAGCGGATTTCTGATGAAGAGTGAAAAGAGGAATAAACACTAATATAATCATAATGTTTTTGTATTTGGATTACCTTTAAGTTTCCCATTGGCCTTGGAGATCACTGACAACAACAAGAAAAAAAATCAAAGGAATATATTGCTAATGATCTGGTTAACCTGTTTTTCTCAGGGAGTTTTTTTTATCATGCTGCATGAAACATGACCAGATGATATGGCCTGTGCTGAGTTGTGTTGTTGTTTTTATCTTTGTTTAATTTCTTTTGGTACAGTACTATCTAATTACTGATTAATTAGTGCTGCAAATTCAAATCCTTATAATTAAACACGAAGAGATGATATACAAAGTAGAATCCGTTACACTTTGAGAAAACTGCTGCAAAGGCCTTCTGGTAGATTTAGAGTTGTTGAGGAAAAAAACCCACTAGAGGTGATATGAAATATTCTCTCCTAATTTGAAATTGAATGCGAATCTACTGTTGAAAATCTTACCAATCACATGTTTTCAAAAGGCTGAGACCGTTTTCAATGACTCTTTCCTCCCAGACTTGGTTGAGTATTATGGAACTTAATGATATTTAGAATTATTTAAAAAATAATAGTAGTATTTGTTGTCATTCTTTATGCTATTTGTCCCTCAGGTTGACCTGGCTTCGATGGATGAATAGGATTTCAAGATGGGAGAACCACATTTCAGGCAAGGAAGCAGGCAAGTCCTTGGCTTGTGATCTGCTTAGGAGTCCAGTCTGAAGGATTCAGTGGGAGATGAGAGGGGACAGAGTCTGGGCCAGTTCACCAGGGCCTCATGTGCCAGGCTAAGTGCTTTGTCGTATTCTTGTAGGCAGAGAGAAGCCATTGAACATTCATGAAGATATCTATCTGGGAGAGAGAGAGATGATAAATCTGTATCTTAGAAATGGGTCAAAATGGAAAATGTAATGGAAAGGGAAGAAAGTAAAGGTAACCGCTTCAGCTATTTTTAGTTAAATCTTAATTCAAACCCAAAGTATTAAACTAAGGGACAACTGTTCCTCTACCAACAGATAGTATTTAGCCTATGAGATATCCCTTGATATCTGCTAAGGATGTGTCCTGGACCTCTCTGGGAGAGGAGGTACAGGTAATGGTTAAGAGTGCAGGCTCTGGAATGTGTTAGATCATGTGGCCTCAAACCCACTCTCTGCCACTACTGTGTGACCTTGGGTATACTACTTAACATCTCTGAGTCTCTGTTTCTTCATCTGTAAAAGGAGGATAAAAATAGATCTAATGAGAAAATATCCGCAAACAGCAACACACAGCCTCACCCATAGTCAGGGTTCCACGGGTGTTAGCTATTATCAACCTTCAAATTCATGAATACGCCCATTGCATACACCCCGGTGAGAGAGGAAAGCATTAGATGACTTCACTTGTTCTCCTTATTCAGCACCAGCACTAGCAGCTGTTGCTTTTCTTTTTTTTGGGATGGTGGTGGTGGTGTTATTTTCCAGACAGAACCAAACGGTTGTAACTTCATGGGTGTTACTCTGTAAGAGCTGGCAACTGGCGCACAGAGGAGCAGCTGCGGTCCCTCACTAGAGCGTCACGGCGGGGCCTTGGCAGAGACACAGCTCATGATATCGTGGCTCTTGAGGAGAGTCCACAAATAGCCGAAGGCTGAAGTGCTGTTTGGATTTTACGTTTAAGAGTTTCTGCTTTCAATCCTTGCTCTTGGAGTGCTAGCTACGTGCTGGGGGCTCTTCTGGATACTGGAAATACAGTCTCAAAGAGGACCCGGCGGTCTATGCCCTCCTGAGCTCTAGTCTGTTGGAGACCCAGATCTTAGTCAAACACACACAAATAAACGTGAACCTACAGATGTGACGGATGCCAGGAAGGAGTGGTATGGATTGATGAGGACCTACCTAGGTGCTCCTGGCTAATGGAGACCGGGAGTGAGCACTGGGGGTGCCTAGTGAGGGCAAGGACGAGCTCTGGGCGGGCAGCGTAAGAATGAGGGCAAGGCTGCCTTCGAGAGGAAGGGGAAGGCCGAGCATGGCACGCCGTGCACTTGGAAAGGGACAGCCCAGATAAGGCCTTCTGAGCTCTGCAAGGGTTTTCATCCCTTTCTTAAAGGCCCTGGGAAGCACTCAAGTGTTTCAAGCAGACTGGGGCTGGAGGAGGACAGGTCAGGCTGGGGTGATGCTATCAGATTTGCTTTTCAAAAAGCTCAGTCTGGCTGCCATGTGGAAAATGAGTTTCTTGGTTTGACAACTGATCTTTTATCTGAGGAATTGACTGCCTGGTGACTGTGGCAGCAGGTTGCAGGATGACATCATCTGAGACGTGCGGAGGCGATCAGGAGCGCGTGCAGCATCAGCGGACACGGCCCCCAGGCCCTGGGTCCACTGCCCGGGCGGGCGCTGCTGCTCTGGGCCTGAGCGCTCAGCCATGGCCTGTGCTTACAAGGCCAGCTATTGTCTAAGCCGCGAGAGGCCTTTTTCTTCTTTTGAGCCACTTCATGCCTGAATGCCGTCTGCTTGCAGGGTGCATAGAAACATGGTCTCCCCTGGCTAACCCACCAGCTAAGAGAGAAATGTTTTACACCCCGGAGAGCCATAAAAGACATTTATCTGCAATTAAAGTTCTGTAGTAACAAATGGAAATAAAAATGAATACTACATCCCTTAGATTAGCACTAATCCAGTTCCTTAGCAACTACCGAAATCTGCTGTCTAGACCAAGTTCAATTACTTTTAAAACTTGTGGTAATCCTAAAACAAGGAATAAAATCTGAAAATAAAATCTCTTCTACTGGAAAGCCCACAGTAACCACCCCCAATCTTGGAATTCTGGGAAAGCTTTTACTAAGAGTTTGGAAAACTGGATTCAGTAACTAGTAAATGTGATAAACACAAAAGCTTCGTTTCCTTTCTAAATGAATCTTGTAGCCAGAGTGGTTAGTGTTAACTCCTCCAATTTCATTTCAGCTGTTGTTTCTTTTAAGACTACAGGGAAGCTGCCTATTGAAATAAAGTGTCCAGTGGCCTTAATCAAACAAGATGGGAAAATGAGAGCAAATACGTCATAATACATACGGCAATACAGACCAGTGCTTCTGAAACGCTCTGTGGTGAAGGATCATTTCTAAGAAATTTCTAATCTGGCATGGATTGGCACTTTCGTAAATTACAAGAAAAATTGGCCGGTGGAAGTTGTGGCAATGTCAAATTGCTCTGCAAATTTCTAAACTGCTGCTTCCTCTCAATTTCTGTACCTAGCCCATTGTGGACTAATGGAGTCGGCAGATGGGCAGTGGTCCACGGACCACACGTTGAGTGCCACGGCAATTGCTCTGATGTCCATTTCACTTGGCCTGAAAAGACAACGTTCAGTCTTATCCTTTGTTCCACTTGCCTGCTCCTCTTGGACCCTCCCATCACCGACTTCTTTCCTGGCCCTTGTCGCTCTGCCCACTGGCTCCCAAGTTCCACGGTAAATAGACCTTCACATGTCCCCACCATGGCTCTCCCACAGGGTCACGCTTCTTTCTATCGGAGTTAGTTACTCATCCTGTCAGCCCCACTGAAGCCAGGCGGGGCTGTGGGCCTTTGACCTGCCACCCTTGGGAGACCATCCCTTTGCACCCTCACGCAAAAACCCTTGGTCCTTTGAGGCTCAGCTGTGCAGCGATGTTGCTCTCTCCTGCTTCCTACTCTGGCATCAACCAGCCTTTCCGTCAGCACCTCTCTCCCCGAATAGTGATCACATTTTGGCACATAAATGATAGCCATTATTTTTACCTTGGAATTATGATCCTAGGAGATTGAAAGCACCCAATAACTTCGTAATTTCTGTCCCTTTAGCCCCCAAAACACTCAGCAGAGCGCTGAACTTGAGAGGAAGGACACTGCAGTCAGACAGACTGAGGTTTAATCCCCAGCAGCTCCATTTACTAGTTGAGTGATTTTAGGAAAAGCTCATAACTTTGCACAGCTTCATAGTTCTCATTTATAAAATAGGAATGATAATAATACTGACCTCATGGAGTTTTGGAAGAATTAAATATCTGTAAAATATCTGGCATATATTAAACAATAAATAGTAATTATTATTATTATCATCCTTGACCCAAACTCTTATTTCAGTGTACTATTCTCCGGTTAAAAACCTGAATTTTACTCACCGAAGTGTTTATACGTGAAATAATGTGAAAACTAGGATTTCCTTTAATATACTACAGCCTCCCACTCTCCCACCCCCTAAAGTGTGAGTTGTGGATGATTAGATGAAATAAGATGTTGGTAACTGTTGAAGCTAGGTGATGGGATTCATTGGACCATTCTCTCACCTGTGTGCCTATTTGAAACTTTCATAATACAAATAAAAACGAGAACAAGCGCCTGGATTTTGGCCATAACCTAGTATTGCTCTACCCCTACCTCACACTCTCTTTTCCTTCCAGCTCACACTGCCTCGCTGCCATGGCACCCGCCCCTCCATCCCCCAGAGACAGCCAGTGTCTTGCTTCCTCCATTGTCTCCTTGGTTACCAGCTCGCTGCCGTCTACTTCTTCCCTATGGTTTGGGTTCATTGGTTGATCGCCTGGATGCGTCTTCCATCAGCATCCTTGAATCCCTGGCCTGTCTAGCCTTTTGCTTCACTGGCCCGGAAGAACCAAACCCTGGCTGGATCCTCCCTGGCTGCTCTTTACTCTCCTGCTCTGGGGCAGCCCAGTGCTGATGGAAAATGCTAAAGGCTGATGAGTGCATCTGTCCTCTGCCCAGATCCTACCTGTGCTGGCCTCAACAAGTCCTTCACCCGTCCTTGATCAGCACACACTTCCACTGGCACCCGGGCTCATTCTAGATCTTCACCTCTCTTTAAAGTTCAACTCCTGCCAACCCAAACAGCGGATACTCTCACCTCCTACATTTTAGAGAAAATTGAGGCCTCCAAGGCATGACCTTTCTCACACTGTGCCTTTTTAGCTCCTTTCTCCGGTCTCACAGGTGGGTCAAGTGTTGCTTTTCCCGTCTGAAGCCAGGCCTCCACCCGTGCTCTCTTCACCCTCCTCCAAGACCTTGCTCCTCGCTCCTGTTCCCACTCGCTTTTTCTCTCTGTCTCCTAACACGCTTGGGGTGTTTTTCCCACCTGCACTCTGGGACACTGAGCAGGAGTGGACAGGGAGGTAGAAAAGAAATGAAGAGAGTGGTTCGAGAATACAAGAGGAGAGAATCTCAAGGGGGCACAGGTTAACAGCATCAAATGCGATGGGGAGATGGAGCCAGATCCGGAGCCATGGGGTCCCCTGGAAGTCGCAGCAAGGACGTAGGCAGAACTTCAGCAGCAGTGGAAGCGGGATTGCTGTGGGGTGAGGACTGAATAGGAAGCAGGAGGTGAGAAATTGGAGGCAGTGATTGTAAACGACCCTTTAAAGAGGCCTGACCATGAAGGGAGAAGAATGCAGTTTCTTGCGCGTGTTAGAGTGTTTTTTCTTCAGCCGAATGGAACTGCTGACAGGAAGGAGCCAGCAGCCATGGAGAGGCTGAAGACACAGGAGAGAAGGGACAACAAAGGGACAAGGTCTCTCTGAGGCTGTGTGGAGCGGGGTCCTGGGCTCAGGAGGAATGAACTGTAGATAAAAGGCAGAGCCACTGCCTTACAACTGGAGCTGGTCTGGGTGCAGGCCCATTTGCAGGTGTGGGGCTCGGAAGTCGACCATGTTTCTTTTTGGAGGTCTCTGCTTTAATGCCTTCCTCAGAAGTACATGCGTTTCTCCGTGGGGAGTGGGCGGGGGACTCTGGAGAGCTGAAGGTTTGAAATCTGGGTAATGGGAGAGAAAACGGAACTGGACACCCAAAGGCATGCAGCGGTGACTGCTCCCCTGAGGCTGGAAACCTTGATTCTGTGTGGTGGTGACCGGAGGGGTCTCGTGGCTGTGCCCAGAAGCCTGGAGCGGGAGGGTGTGAGGGCAGGCTGCCGGACTAATGCCGTGCGGGGTGGGTGCAACGAATAAGAGCACACGGAAGCGGAAGGTTTTGGAAAAACTGTGTTTGGAGAGAGAGCTGTGGGATCTTGGCTGGATTAGGAAGTGAGTGAATGCTGAGGGGACTGAAAGATGGGGGAGCAAATGGAGAGAAACCAGAGATCTTGATGAGGTCAAAAACCAGGTATGGTAGAAGCAAAAGAGAGAGGAAGCTGGAAGCACAGGAGGTTATGAGCAGGAGCCAGGTACCGGAGATGGAGACTCCGTATACAGAGAATTCTGGGAGCTGGCAGGGCCACAGGAGTGGAGGGTGGAGGCAGAATGGAGGTGGAAGTCACTGGATCACAAATGGTGAGGCTGTGTATTGGATGGTCACTGACGTCATCCAGGACGATGGCAGGATTGAGAAGGAGAGGAAACTATGACTCACACAAAGGGTGAAGGACCAGCCTGTCAGGAAAGTCAGGGAAGGGTAAGACGCCTTTGAGGTGGAAGACGCCTCAAAGCACCAGGAGGTTTACGCAAGAGTGGAGGGCAGCGGCTTGTTAACAGCAATGGGGACACGGAGAAATACCTTCCTGGGAGGTTCCCCACTGCCTCCGGGATCACATTCCTGTGCAGGAAGCCCCTGGGTCTCCCCGGGGCTCCCCCCATTCACCCCAGCTGCTCTGCAGCGCAGCTCCCTGACTCCTTGCAATTCTCCATAAGAAAACACGCATCCCCTTCTCCACACCTTTGCACAAGCTATGCCCTCTGCTTGCAACAAGCTTCCTCCTCTTTCCACCTGGCCTATTTCTACCCACCCTTCCATAACCAGCTCAGTCCCCCTCCTGGGAAGCCTGCTTACACCTGCCAGGCCGTGCTGGGCGCCCCCGCTCCTGTATTGTGTCGTCTGCATTGCTTGTGCTCCCTCCTCCCTCAGGTAGATCAGACTCACTCTTGCATTTCTCTACTCCCAACACCTAGCACAAAACCTTGCTTAAGGTAAGTTCTTACCGAAGGCTTTTTGGACAAATCAGCATTAAGCAATGGTGGGTGACAGTGACTGAGGGGTGGCAGGGAAGAGCATAGAAAGCATCTGGAAAACTTCTGCAGGTGTTCTTGTTCTCTGCTCTCTCTCTCCCATCTTATTAGACCTGGTAATTTTTTTTTTTTTTTTTGTGAGGAGATCAGCCCTGTGCCAACATCTGCCAATCCACCTTTTTTTTTTTTTTGCCGAGGACGACTGGCTCTGGGCTAACATCCGTGCCCATCCTCCTCCACTCTATATGGGACGCCGCCACAGCATGGCCTGCCAAGCAGCGCGTTGGTGCACGCCGGGGATCCAAACCAGCGAACCCCAGGCCACTACAGCAGAGCGTGCGCACCCAACTGCTTGCGCCACCGGGCCGGCCCCTAGACCTGGTAATTTATTCATTTCCTCTTGTGGAAATCAGTTCCTCAAAAATTCAGTTATTAAATAAATCATTCATCTGAATACTTTTTTACTGGCCCTAAAAAAATGTCGACTTCTCTATGCAAAATGATTTTGCTCCAGTGTCTGTGATAATTCTGCTATATTCACAGAGGCTCGCAGACCCGTCAGCGAACTCTAGAATGGCAGCAATAACATTATTAAATGATAAGATCCAAATCTCCTGAAAACAATTCTGTGTGATTAGCTGACTTCTTGATGTGCGCAGGCTGCCAAGTGTAGCTCAGGGAAGCATCGGGAACATCCCTCGATGGACTTTTTGCTTTGTAGCTTTGGCGTTTTTGATTGCAGCCGACGTGTTCTCCCGGAGTCACAAGGCCAGTCTTAAATCCACGCAGTTCTCTCCGACACAAAGCCGTCTGTGCACGTGGGAGTGCCCTTCTGGGGCTGTCGTGTAGGCCTCAGGTGACAGAGGACCAGAGGGAACACATCAAATTCCCCCTTGTGATAGTGTGTGTTTTGTGCGTCTGTGTGTGTGTGTGTCTACCTGTGTCAATGTCCTGTGTGGGTCTGTGTGCATATCTGTGTGAGTGTGTGTGTCTGTGTGTGCACTTCCATGTCTGGGAGTGAGTGTCTCTGTGTGGACCCGTGTGTGCTCTGTGCCTGGAGGAGGAGATGAAAGGGGCTGGAGATGACCATGCCCCCAGACCCAGCTCCCTGCTGGAGGAGGCCAGCCTCTTTCCTCCTATCTGGGGAAGGAGGAGGCTGTCTGGGGCGGCAGAGTCCTCGCATACTTCTCTCTATCCACTGAGCATCTGCCTGCCACTCAGCAGTGGCCAAAGCAAGGCTGTGTGACTCTCTGGAAAGTGCCCATGGATGTTTCAGGAAGCTTTTAGCTGGGCTGCTGTCCAGGCTACCAGCCAGTGGGTCCTGGGGTCCTGGGGGACCACCTTGTCGGGCAGGGCCTGCCATGTGTGCAGGGGCTGTGGGGCTCCGGCTAATGGGGTTCAAGTGCCCGAGTCATTCAGGCCGTCTGCAGGTTAACAGTCCGCCTGATAATGTCACAGTCGTCCTCAAGAAGAAAACTGTCATCAAAATTGCATCTCTCAAAAAAAAAATTGCCTCTCCTACTCTTAACATTCGTGTCCATGTCAGGCCTTCCAGACTTACTGGTGGGGTTAATTACGTTATTGCTTCGAGGCCTCAAATCCAAAATGTAAAGAGCGTCCAGCTATGTTTATGGTGATAATAGTTACTGCACGAGGACAGTTGGGAGAGAAGAAATCCAGTGTTTTCTGGTTTGCCAATTAACGAAAAATAAGGTGATTTTTTTCCTCCAGATATTTTTAAAAATAAGGTTAAAGAAGACTGTATTGCTTATTTCTGCTGCTTCTCTTTCCTGAAATAGTATCATTATTATGTTGGCAACAGACCTAAATGCGGGCTGGGAGTGACCACTGCAGCATTTTACCTTGTTGTTTGTTCAAAGAGAGAAGACACGTTGTTCCCAACCCGAGGAGACTGCTCTGCCCCACAGAGCAGTTTGGAGCCAGCACTGCCCTTGGCCTGCAAAGGCACTGTGGTTCGAGCTCTGAGGGAAGGGCCCTGCCCTCCAGGAGCAGCCACATGAGCTGGGAAGAGGACAGCGGTCAGACGCAGTCAAGTGGGCTGATTCACCCTCGTGCTCTAGGCTGAGGGGGAATTAGGGGCTTTTTATTATATTTTTAAATTTTGGTTTATTTCACGTTTACCTGGTCTGGGACCTGCCTGGAGACATCAGCCACTTCTGGCTACCCCTGTGGCAGGACTGATACCTCCAGTGGGGACAAACTGGTAAGTGATATGGACTGAATTAATCTCTTTTTAAGCTGCTTAAGTTCCAGACTTGGCCTAAAAAAAGAAAAAAAAAAGTATTCTTTTTTCAAAACTGAATCTTCTTTCTAATAATAGCTAATATTTATTGAGCTAATATTTATTGGCGTTAATATTTATGGTAGACACTTTCTGTACACTATTTTTAATTGCCACTGTGGGTTGATATTATTGCCCCATTTTACAAATATGGATACTTTGGTACCTTTCTAAGGGCACTAGGCCAGTCAGTCAGGCCTGCCTTATCCCAGTGGCCCCATGGGGACTTCATTCCACACATTACTGCTGTTCTCATGATCATCTCTATAACCTTGTTTTAAATTTGAGGCATACATGTCATCTTCCATAATTGAAATATATTTGTGAACTAAACGCAATTCATTTTAGATTTTCTGTATTACATTTAAAATTATAATAAAAACGATTTCTTTTATATATATGGGTGATTCCACATTAATGAAAAGATAGCATATAAAATCTCAAGTCGACAAAAATGGATTAAATTATAGGCTTATTACTCATATTAAAAAAGAGCGTTTTGCTTTCAAAAAGATTCTCTATGGATTTTCTTTATTATTTTTTTAAATTTTTATTTATTTATTTTTCCCCCCAAAGCCCCAGTAGTTTCCCCCATCCTTCTAGTTGCTGTATGTGGTACGTGGCCTCAGGATGGCTGGAGAAGCGGTGCATCAGTGCGCGCCCGGGATCCGAACCCGGGCCGCCAGCAGCGGAGCACGCTCATTTAACCGCTAAGCCACAGGGCCGGCCCTCTATGGATTTTCTTTAAATAGAATTCTTATAATATGCTTAAAATGTTTTGAATGATTAAATTTCAATTCAACTCATATACCCACATTCTAACCCTACACCAATACCTGTTGTATACCGTTAGGTTGAACCATATGAAATTGCCAGTACTCACTATTTTTTATCTACAAAAGTGGCAGTCTCATATGGTTCAACCTGATATTGGCTCTTATTTAAAATAAACATTTGTCTTTAGTTTCACAGGCTAGAAGTGTACCAGTTTATCCTCACTTTAAATTGATTGTTTCAGATCAATGAGCCAGACCATGGTTCTCTTTCCTAAGGTGTGAACTGTGGGTAATTTTATTTCTGGAGCTGGCTTTTATTGAACAAAATTTCCTATTAATATAATTCAAGCAAACTTGAATTCGATAATGTCTACTATGTGCAAAGTATTGCTTTAGGCAGAATTCCTTGCCCCACAACTTGTCAGTGTTCTACACAAGGCACTTGGAATGTCCAGATTCTGAGAAATGAGTGGAAGCATCTATGCTGCCTTCCGGAGAATTCTCATACACACACACACAACATTCCTGGCTCTATTCCCTATGTTCTTTCATTTATATTTTAACCAATATATGTTTCCATCAATTCATACAGCCATTATTTGACAACAGATCAATTCAGACCATCAATTAGGTATCCTGTTCCTAGAAAATGGTAAATTCTATCATTCTTAAATTTGTTTATAACACTATAATCTAAGCACTATGAAATCAAAGTACTTATTGAACACCCAAAGGCTGAACAACTGCACCTTTAGCTGTGTATACTCTGCACACAAGGAACATGACTTCCCCAATGGAATAAGCAGGAGAAACTGATACAGTCAGGAACACAATGCAAAGGTTACCGCTGGGCATAACAGCAGATCAGTAACACGGCTGGGTGGCTACTGGCCAGGGCATATCCAGTTTCCTGTAGTAAGAGGTGGATGAATACAGCTTAGTAATGCCAAATGCAGCTTAAGCTGAAGCCAAGAGAAGTCTACAGTTCAGGGGAAGCAAAGCGTTGTAGCTACTATTTCACATTTCTTCTGAAAACAATATAAACGGCTTATAAGCCCACGATGCTGGAATTAAAATTTAATGTACAAAGCATCACTAAAAACAACTGTATGGCTCTCAGGTATAATTAGTAATTTCTAACTCTGCTGGTAATTTTTCACTCATTTAGGTTGTCATATTGAGTGGAGCTGCAGTTTATAGGCGCACTTACTGTGATAGCACGTTGATTAAACTATGGTGGAATTACCCAGTCAATGTATCTTTCAATTCTGTGCTATTATGAAGTCCTAAATATTTCAAATGCAAATGGGCCTCTACAGTCAACAGCTCAATGGTTACCTATTTGTCTTCGTTGCTTTTTTTTTTTTGAATCATTAGGAAGGCTTATAAATTTGCCTTTCTACATACCTGACATGAACCCATGAGCTTATGATAAGGAATTAACAAGCACACAACCTAGAGAATCTGGATTTATTTGAAATTTGATGAGAAAATGAGCCAAGTAAAAACGATTATAAAAATACAGAGAAAAAAGCCTTTTCAGTATGACACGTGACTAAGTGCATTAACGTTTCTTTTCTTACTTGGTGTGCTATTTCTACGAAGGTTCATCCTGCATGGACAGAAATAAAGCGTGTGCTTTCATTTGTGGGCAGGTAAAACTTCTAGAAGTTCAGAGAGGTCATAATAGCTGCTATGTATACGAGCGACTTATTTGGGAAAACGCCTGTGACAGATACAGAGGGCGGGAACACGAGAAGGCCTTCAGGCCACCAGGTAGGTCTGACACCTCTAAGAAAGGAGTGAGGAAAGGAAGGATTGGGTAGGAAGAACTTTGAAGCAGTTCCAAGAAAGACTCAGGTCAAGCTGATGGGCTGTCCTGAGCAAAGGCTGCCCATTAGAGGAAGCCTGGTCTTGGTGGTCATAGCAGATCCGAAGGGGTGGGGGGCTGTCCACCAATTGTGTCCGCTGAAACAGCAGCTTCTCTTGAAAGGAGATCTGAGTGATGTACTTCCATGCCCTCTACAAGTACTGTTTCTTTTTGGTGATTATACAACATAACACAGGGATCTTGTTTCTTTCAGACAAAGCTCAAAAATCCCTAGGCTGGACACCTCCACTAGCTTCCCTGAGATACATTCCTCGAAGACCAGCTGTCTGCAGATGTGTTCTTCCTTACCAAGCATGGGTTAACTTGCTGTCATGGTACAGGGGAATAAGACAGTCAAGTTAAATAGAGCATCTGGGAGGATTTCCTGTCTCCGGAAGTGTTCGAGGACCACTCCAATATTTGCCCAAGAGTTACCTGGGTTATGGTCTTAGTGGGTCAAACCCAGGGTATAATCTACGTCCTTAAATAAATCATAGTAGGTAACATTTATGCAGCATTTACTACATGCCAGCCACTGTTCTAGCCCTTATTTTCATGAACTCAATTAATCCTCATGAGTCTATGAAGTTAATACCATTATTATCCCCATTTTTAGGGATGAGGAAACTGAGGCACAGCGAGGGAAAGCAAAGTAAGTGGTGGAGCATGGATTCCCACCTGGGCAGCTGGACACCACAGGATGTTTGTTATGGACTGAATGTCTGTCTCCTCCCCAAATCCATATTTGAAGCCCTAACCTCCAACGCGATGGTATTAGGAGGCACAGCCTTTGGGAGGCGATTAGGTTTAGATGAGGTCACGAGGGTGGAGCCCCCAGGATGGATGAGCGCCCTCATGATAAGAAGAAGAGACACCAGAGCAGGCCAGCAGCTTCTGTAAGCGAGCTAGAGGGCCCTCACCAAGAACTGAATCAGTCAGCATCTTGACCTTGAGCTTCCCAGCCCCAGACCTATGAGAAATAAATGTCTGCTGTTTAAGACACCCAGTCTACGGTACGTGGTTAAAGCAGCCTGAGCTGAGGCAGTGTTTTTACCCAGTATGCTAGAGAAGGAGGTTGGCAAGAATTAGGCAAGTGGATAGGGTACCAGACATGCGAGTGCAGCTTACCCCAAGCTGGAGACCAGTGATACCCACTGTACGAGCTGGGCCAACTTGGCAGCAGGGAGGGGAAAACTGCCTTGGTGAGCTTGGGGTACACTGCAGCACTGCGAGGCACCCAGATCTCGGGCCTAGGCCAACACAACTCTTCCGGATACCACCCCCAGCAGCTCCTAGCGTACTTCCAGCTCGAATCTGAACCGGTTCTAGAGCTGCGCACTCTCTAGCCTGCTCGTGACAGATGTCAGAGACTGCAGCCACTGGGAAGATGGAAACTGACAACAGTCTTGATGGCAGTGACAGTTCTGATAGTAGCGGCAGTGGCAGTGGAAGTGAACAGCGGCGAACAGCAAGAGTCTCATGGATATTGGGATTAACCACGTTTTGGTCACATACGATAAACACAGGGAAACCCACTGTGAATGGCAGGTCAGGTGTAAACTCCGCATCAGGAAAGAAAAACATATACATACATGCACACAGGATTTCATATATGATTGAAATTATATTATTTTGTATATTATTGTAATTGATCCATAGCCTCCAGCAGGTTAAAAACTCACTCTTCTAAAGAAACTTAAGGGAGAATCTGTGGAGCTCAAAATTTATACCCTGTCTTTAAGTGGCCCTGTGCTGAAGGGCAGAACACAGCATAATTGTTTTATAAGGAGGGTGCCCAGGGGATAGTGGAAACCGTCCACTATTGAGGCCAGACTTTTTTACCTTTTAAGCCTGTTGAAATTAAAAGGGTTAGGGCCACAGAACTCTAAGGAAATGACGTGACTCCTGCAAAAGTAAATTATGCCTGATTCATCTGTTATAATTCTTTGAGGAGATAAGTAGGCATGTGGGTACCGGGGCAGCCGTGAAAGGACTGGCCCACAGCCCTCCACCTTCCCTACTGATGTTTAGCGGTAGTACCTAGCAGGCGAGACCATGCACGGCTCCCGAGCAATTCACCTTGTGGCAGGAAGGCGATCCCTTTAGTTTTTAAAAATGCCTTTAAAAAGGCTCCATCTGATGGACTATTTGAAAAAAAAAGGAGTTACTTGGAATTGACGGAGCCTTGCATAAAGAGCCAGTTTAGAGACAGGAAAAAAGGTGGAAATGGATGGGCACTTCTCCGGATGGAGACACGTCAACAGCTGAGTTCCTGTGAAGCTGCTGCTTAGGACCATTTTATAAACGATCTGCAGGAGGGTGCAGAAAAATGTCTAGGTTTGTTGATGATCCTGACTTCTAGTTGATAAGGATGGATTTCAGAAGGTACTTTAAGAGTATACTAAAATAGACAAAAACACTGGTATATTTTAAAGCGAGAAAGTGCAAGGTAATAAATGCATGAAGACAAAAAAGTATCACAAACTTCCAGGCATATGAGAGCTGAGTGATCAGTTACAACCCAGAAGAGCTTCCTAGGATTAAACGATAGAATCCACTAATGGGAAAACTATCTCAGCCAGTCCAACTTGTCACGTGAAACCACCGCCACCTTCCACTGCATGCTTACCACGTGAACACTGAGCCTCTGCTCTCAGGTGAGAAGCACGGCATCCCCGGAGGGAGCCCCTTTTTCAGATAATTCAATGTTTAGAAAGTTCTCCTTTGTGTTGAGGCAACACTCACCTTCTCCTTGTGTAGTTCAGTGTTCCGAGATGACAGAGGGCAATTCTGATCCCTCTTCCACATAAATGTCACTCAAATTTGCAGGACTAGAATGCCCTTCAAAAGTTTTTTTCTTTTTGAAACAGGTTAAACATCTCACATATCTTCAGTGTTTTGCCCAGGACAGTCTAAATGTCCTAATTATCTAAGCTGCTTTTCTGTTGGTAAGCTGGCTCTGATTTGCTCTGTCCTATGCCCAGGACTGAATCCAGTATTTCAGGCATGATGTGATCAGTGCTCTGTGAAGGGGGACCTCGTTCTGGAGGACTCCTTTTTTTTTTTTTTTTTTTTAGTAACAGCTTCATTAAGATATAATTTAGTTCCCACAAAATTCATATTTTTAAAGTATACCATTCAGTGGTTTTTATTATATTTACAGAGTTGTGCAGCCATTACCACTTCCAGAACATCTGCATCATCCCCCGAAGAAACCCTGTACCCAACAGCAATCACTGCCTATTCCCCATCCTTTGGCAACCACTAATCTACTTTCTGTCTCTACAGTGAGAAAACTGTACGAGCAATGGGCCCATCCAATGTGTGGTCTTTGGTGACTGGCTTCTTTCACTTAGCCTAACGTTCTCAAGGTTCACTCATGCTGTAGCATGTTTCAGAACTTGTTTCTCTTTATTGCTGAATAATATTCCATTCTATGGATGTATCACATTTTATTTATCCATTCATCAGCTGATAGACTTTTGTGTTGTTTCCACTTTTTTGGCTATTATGAATGTTTTTATGAATATTCATATATAAGTTTTTGTGTGGTCATGTGTTTTCAATTCTCTTTGGTACATACCTAGGAGTGGAATTGCTGGGTCATGTGGTAACTCTCTGTTTAACCTTTTCCACAGTGGCTGCACCATTTTACAATTCTACCAATAATGTACGAAGGTTCCAATTCCTCCACGTCCTCTCCAACACTTGCTATTGTCCATATTTTTTGATAATAGCCATCATAGTGGGTGTGAAATCCCTTTGATTTACTTTGCCCTAATGACTAATGATGCTGAACATCTTTATATGTGCTGATTTTCCATTTACATGTACTTATTATCGTCTTTGGAAAAATGTCGATTCAAGTCCTTTGTCCTTTTTAACTGAGTTGTCTTTTTGTTATTGAATTGTAACAGTTTTTATATATTCTGGATACTAGACCAGTATCAGATGTATGATTTGCAAGTATTTTTTCCCATTCTGTGGGCTGTCTTTTCACTTGCTTGATAGTGTTTTTTGCAGCACAGAAGTTTTTAATTTTGATGAAGTCTAATTTATCTATTTTCTCTTTTATTTGTGCTTTTGGTGTCATATTTAAGAAACTATTTCCTAACCCATGGTCATGAACTTTATTCCTATATTTTCTTCTAAGAGTTTATCTCTTACATTTAGGTCTTTGATCCATTTTGAGTTAGTTGTTTTTTATATCGTTGAGGTATGGCTCTAACTTCATTCTTTTGCACGTGGATATTCCAACTGTCTCAGCACCATTTGTTGAAAAGACAGTTCTTGAATTGTCTTGGCTCCTTGTTGAAAATCAATTCACTGTAATGGGAGACTCACTTCTAGCAATGATATTGGACATTTGCTTTTCATACTGTTGACCCATACTGAGTTTAATGTCAACTAAATCCTCTAAACGTTTCATAGGTGTTGCATTAGGCCAAGTCTCCCCTATCCTGCCCTTGTGCAGGTGGAAATTGGGGCCCAGATAATAGACTTCATCCTTATTGCTCTTAAATGTCACCTTTCCAGTTCAGCTGGTCATTCTGCTAATCGAGAGCTCTGGGATGTGGAGTCCGATGTCCCTCCCAGGTTTGTATCATCTATATCATCATTTATTCAGATCAGCCATGGAATATTTAATGAACTGCATATCAGGTAACTGGCCTAGGTATTGGTGAATAAGACAAGGTACCTGCCCGTATGGAGGAAACATAGAGAAGACAGATAATACAGAAGTAAACTAATAAACAAGATAATTTCAAATAGTGAGCTGCTTCAGTAATAGGTCATTTAGGGGAATCCCTTTAATCTGTAACTGTTTTTAGTAGCAATTATGTCTTTACTATCATCTTAGAAGCCAGTCACGTCTCAATGTCATCGTCTAAGATTCATTTCAGTGAATGTTGTACTTTGAGAAGTGCCCTCCTTCTATCAGATGCTGACACTAAGGAGAACACCCTCTTTGGTACCACTTAGACGGGTACACTGCAGGGATGGCTGGGCCACGAGCCTCACCCAACAGTCTTGCTTCAGGTTTTAGAAGAATACATTGTAATCCTAAAATGACTCCTTCAACTTGTTATATCAGAGAGGGCCGGACAACACTGCTGCCACTTTGCCCTGGATAAATCATGCTAGCCTTCTAGAATGGTGGTCCGAATTCTTTCCCCAGCAGCTGCAGCACTATATGCATGTTCTTCCTCTCTGTGAAAACTGCCATCTTGTAGGAAGTTTGCAGAGTCAAAGGAGAATAATATTTGACTTCAGAGGAAGTCCTAATGAAGCTAATGAAAATGAAATGTACCAGAGGGAAACCTTTTCCTGAACCTCTATCACTTCTAAGATGAAAGTCTATCAATACTGATGAAAAGCAGCCTTATCCCCAGAGCCGAAAACAGTGCCTGATATGTCTAACAAATATTTGTTGAATGAATGAGTGAATCAAGGAAAAATCCTGTACTATTCAAAGCACTGGCTTCTTCAGTAGGTTCTCTTGTCTTTGAGACTATTTTAAAGTTCATCTGAGTATCAAACTTTCTGGTTTTTTTGTGTTGAATTTTGTTTTTTAATTCCTTCTTAATCAATGAACCACTGACTACTCCCAAGGCTCCAAGGAGGTATTAGTGACTGCCTGGAAGCTTTTGGCACCTCTAGCTAATCTCACTCCATGAGATTACTGGATGCTACTAATGATCTCCTCTGGCCAGCCTCCTCTGCGTGCCTTTGATCTTTTTCTTCTTGGCTTCATGTATTTATGTCAGCAGTTTTCTTCAAGAAAAGAGGGCTCCAAAATTGAATTTCTCTTAGCAACCACTGGTTTCCACTTGATTGGTAAGTCATTTCATAAGTGCAATTGTAACATACAGGTCCCATGATAGGTCATGTAAAGGGGGTGGTGGCAGGAGGTTACAGGGCCAGAACCGTGATATTTCAGTATAAATATTTTGTTTAACACAAAATCTTTCTCTTGCCACTAATCTTTCTTTTCTGCCATTTTGCCTCCATGCACACAAGGAGAAGTCAGATTTAATATTCATCAATTCAACCGATTCCATGGAAACAATAGTGATTTCTGAGATGAAAAAGAATTATGGATGCATGCTGATTATATTTCTTGGCTGCAAAAACCAAAATTCTGACTCATCAAATTAAATTACTCATTAAAACACAGGCCAAATAAGTATACTCTGCATCAGGTACTGATGTCTGTCAGATGGGACAGGGAATGAGATCAGATCGCAGAAGAACAATTCACTCCCCTTTTCTCATGGGCAGAAATGCAGGATGCATTTCTAGGATCACTATTAATTTATTAAGCCCACACAAGATGTGAATTAAATTGCCTTTGTCCTTTGTTTTCAATAAGACTATCTGAGATGCATGTTTTTGTGCTCCCCGAAGTGAGCATTTTATTCTTTTTCTCATGAGAGGGGCACTGAGACCCAATAGGAGGGCTCTGCAAGCCTCAGAACAGGTTGTAGAGGGCACAGCATCCCTGGGCAACAGCTCATTTATGGCAGTGATTTTGCTATTTGGAGTAGAGCGGCATATGGGCTAGGCCCCTCTGCACTGTGGCTTCTGATTTCTGTTTGAGGATGTGGAGCTACCAGGGAGCATGAGGCCCAAGGGAGGGGGTGAGGCCAGAGGCTCCTTCACTCACACCTTTCAGAGACTTGCTTGGAAGATTGGTCTAATCCTGCATTCTTCAAACCTTTCTTTCTTAGACTCCCTTGGAGAACTTTAAAAATAATATAGATGCCCAGATCCATCCCAGACTAATTAAATCAGAATCTCTGGGGTGGGCCTAGGGGATTGATATTTTTAAAACTTCCCAGGAGACTCTAATGAGAGGCCCGGGTTAAAAACTACTGAGCCTGATTCAGAGGGTAACAAACGAGGAACCCCTCATGACGAGAGATTGGGGACTTCCAACTCCTTTCAGAGGAGCTCTCTTGATATCGTTTAATTTCTTTCATCTTTTATTATAAACATGAGGAATAGGAGCATTAAACCAAGTCATAGGACATATTGGAAATATGGGAGTTTAACTTCAAAGGCCTTGGTGTTTATAGGTCAAAAAATTTTCTGATTCTCTCCAACACGTAACAGGACCCACATCCTTCTGCCCAGCCTCCTTTCTAAAATACTTCCTTTCCTTGATAGGATCAAAGGAAATTAGATCACTTAAAAAGAAATCAACGACTCACAGAAGGAATCTTAGTTCATCTGAGATCCTCTATCCTCAGATCATACACAGAAATCTTCCCTTAGCCTTCTAGCATCTGCAGCCAAAGATTCAAGAAGACATTTACCATTCTTAAACGCTATAACTGATACTGACTGCTCACAGGAAACTTACTATGTCAGGACCTGATCCACAGGAGGAGTTTTTGGACAAATGTCTAAATTGTATGTCCAGAAAACTTCAGCTAATTCATTTTGAGTCATTTGGAAACTGTTGTTGTTCACAATTTAGCCATTTCAAGCAAAATAGTTACATTTTTTGGCACTGGCCTCTGTTCTGTATCCTTAGATTGCATGTCTGTTCCTGAAATCTGAAAACAAGAATTCAAGAGTCTATTCAAACTAGGATTACAGTATTCATTGGTCTTATCTACTAAAGAAGCTTTATATTAAATTCCACATGGAAGGCCTGTGCTGTCAGGAACAATACCTAAGTAGCCAGATCAGCAAGATTTGTTACTTGCTGTTATTCGCTGTCAGCTTCCTCTGCTGGTGTGGTTTATCTGCCTCAGGGAAAACTAAGAAAAGCCAATTAAAACACTGCTTAAACTTTATCACACTTCCATTTTTAAGTTGCAAAGGCTTATAATCTCTTAAAATAACTCCAGTAGTTAAGCCTCTCCGAATACTTTTAGCTAATGTAAAAGCTTCCTTGGCAGGGAAAGGTTTAACCAGAAAAAATATGTGTGAAATGTCTTAAGTCCAATAGTCCACCCATCACTCCATCATTCTCGCATTAACAGCAGGGCTATTACCGATCATTGTGAGAAGACATTCAAATATCCCATTGCTCTGTCAATACCATTCATGCACACAGCACCACGTGTTCATTTAATTATTTCTCGGGTAGATATTCAGTGGCTCCTACTGTGGGCAAGTTTGTGCCAGGCACTGAGGACACAACAGAAAACTGGAGAGCTCAACTCATGAAACTTATTCTTTAGCAGGAGGATGAAGTGGAACAGAGACTCTCCAGCCTGCAAAACAGGGTTAAAGCTTTTGTTTTGCTACTTTGTGACTCAGTTTTCTCAACTATAAATTTACGGAAATAGTAATACCTGCTTCTTAGGGTATTGCTAGATTTGAGAGATAATGTACACAAAAATCTCTGCCTCCTCCTTCTTCCTCTTGGCCAACCTGAACTGTAGGTTCTTCTGATGCTGGTTCTGCAAATTCTTTCCACTCCATTCCCTTCTTTTTACTTCTCCTTTCCTAGTCACTGTCTTCTTATTGGGATTATTACCAGTTGTCTGGTTGGTCTGTCTACTCTAGTTTTTTTCTCTTCCTCTTCTGGCCATCATCCTTAATCCATCCTTCAAACTGCCTCTTATGTGATCTTGCTGCAGGTTAGCTCTGATCTTGACATTTCCCCTTCTCCAAATCAAAAATCTTTGATGACTCCATATTACCGGCAGAATGAAGGTCAAACCTCCTGGCATGGCATTCAAGGCCATTCACGAGCTGATTCCCATCTAGAATTGTCTCCTCCCTCATATGCTTACAGGGCCGAACTTGCTTGTCAATGTTTAAGTGTGCACGTGTGCATTTTTCTAGAATAAAGCTTCAAAACATTCAACAAATTCTCAAACGAACCCAAAATGTTTAAGAACTACTAAACTGCCTGCTTGGTCTTTGTTTCCACCCTGGAATAATCCCGTGCTCTAGGGCTTCAGCCACCCCAGAAGATTTTCCATTCCCTCATTAAAGTCAATGCTGTGCATGATTTTCTTTATAAAGTTCCCCCTACCTGGAATGCGCAAATCCCCAGCTTGGCTTATTTAAATTCTACCCACTCTTTAAGGCTATCTCAAATTCCACGTTCTCTGGAAAGCGACAACTCATTCCTCAGTTAGAATTAATTGCTCTCATATTATGCCCCCTCAACACTTTGACCTTTTTATTGTATTACTGTGGCGGTTTGCACCTTTCTGCCCAATACCTCACTCTTCCCTGCATTCATGCCCTTTATGAGTTGCCACGGTAGTTCCTTCCTTGAGAGGTATTCTTCCTCACCCCATTGTTTTGGGTGTGCCATGGTATTCGCTTCAGCCAGTGGAATGGGGCAGATGTGATGGTGTGCCAGCTCTAAATCTGGGCTTCAAGGGACATCGCAGGTTTCTATGTGTCCCTCTGGCACTTCTGCCATCACTATGAGAAGAACACTTTCTGGAGAGCTTGCTGATCCAGAGAAGATGAGAGCCATGTGGAACAAACCTGAACCCAACCTGCAGTTTAAAGCCCAGCCCTGTCAAAGCTAGTCTAGACCAACTGACCCCCAGCCAACCTGCATATGAACGAGTGAGAATATATAACCGACTTTCGAGTGGTTTGCTACTCAGCGTTGTTGTGCCAATAGCTAACTGATACGATTTTTGTACAATTCTGTATTGGAGTTTTCCATGTACACAAGTCTGTTCCTTCCAGTAGGCAGGAGCCACACTATCTAGATCTTTGTGTTCTTTAGTGACGTAGTCTGTATCTTGTACAGAGTGGGCACTCCATGCATTTTTGTTGGTTTCAACTGGATAACAAACAATTTACTAAGGTTTAAAATCAACAGAGGGAGCCATTAGTTAGTGATGTCTTGATTATCGTCAAAGACTACCTAGTGTGCTCTGTGTGGTGGTACCAAAACAATTTGACAAGCTTCCATGGAATGCTTCCAGGAAAGATCAAAGTAACAATAACTACTGATTAGTATACAAACAACTATTAGTTGCTAGGCCAATAATGGCAGGGTTACTCTTTTCAAAATGTGTCATAGGTCAATTATCACAAAGCTTTAAGGAGCTAGCACAAAGAAGCTCCCACTTGTTTTGTCTAGAGGTCTTTGACATGCACTCAGAAGGGCTTCCTGCTTCCACAGATCTTCTTTGGGGGGCATTTTCTTCCTTTTCACCAAGAATTTTGGCTAGTTCATGGATGTTTAATTAAAAGAGGATTGTTTATCACTCTTTTTAGGAAATGTGTTAGGAGCTGAGGGCTGGGAGAAAGCAGGTCATTGTTGCAGCTGGCTGAAGTTGGTTACTGAGTACATGAGAAATGGGCAGACTCCAGATTGAGAATTGGGTCTGTCTTCCAGCCTCAGATTGGCTTCCACATAACCAGCTGTGTGACCTCAGGAAATCACTTAGCTTCCTTGACAAGGAAGGAACTAATATTGATGGGATGCAGTCATTGGTCTAGGATTCTATACACTTGTCTCATTTCATCTCACAGTAACACTATGGGAAAAGACAAGAGCTTTAAAGATGTTGGTTTGTCCAAGGTCACACAACTATCAAATGGCAAAGCCAGGGATTGCATTCAAGCCTGTCTGTCTGCCTCTAAAATCCATGCTTTTCCCAGAACACCACTGCCTCCCACGGGTGATCCCTGCTGCCTTCCCCCATCACGCAATGTGACTCCTTGGATATCAACCTCAGCCCAGTGATAAATAAACGAAAAGCAATGGGTTATATTGGAGTGTATGAGGAAGCCATTTGGGATAAAATGAATTCGGCCTGACCTTGTTTTTCCAAAGGGTCTGTTGAGCATGCACTGTACATCTGCTTTAAACATTTATTATGCCCCAAAGATGATGCCCCTAAAGATAGGGATGTAGCTTCCCCCATATCGGCATTTCTTTAAGGATAAGCCTCTCTTCCTGGAAACTAAGGATTAATTACTGATCTGCTGTGCTCACCTTGTGACCAGTGACCTGCTGTGCCAGCTAAGCATCTCATAACATAGTAAAAGAGATATTCCTGTCATATGTGATGTATGCTCTTTGTTCCAAGATGGTATATAACCACTCTGTACACCCTACTTCTTTGGTGCCTCTCCTTCCTTGGGGAAGGAAGGCCCTGGTCTAGTCCTCAGATCTGGCTCATAATAAACTCACCCCAATTTTGATTTTATAGATTGATTGTGGATTATTTGCACTGACACCAGATCGAGTCTGACAAGCCCCTTATACAATGAGATTTATATTTCTGTGCCCAACCTCCATTGGAAGTCAGCCCTAGGGCTTTTAGCCCCAGCTGCCAGGCCACTTGTGCCTGCCTTCCTTTTTCCTCTCTGTTCTCAAAGTTTCACAGCCAAGATTATGAAGATTATGAGAGAATGTCTGAACTTTCTTTTTATAAATGTTTGTACATAGGAAATGCTAAAGTATGAGGTGAATTTTCAAGACTAGTTTATGGAGCAGTCTCTGTGTTGCATCCATAGGAACTTCCTATATAAACTTCTTCCTGTGTTAGTTCAGAATGTTCCATTTCAGTAACTCAGGATAGAGGAGGCTAAGTATCTGGGTAAGGAAAGGAGTTGTTCTCCACTGCTTATGGTCTTTTCCTTTTAACTACAGCATTCATGGGGGAGTTGGGGGCACCAGGAGAAATCTCCTCTCATTCCCCTCAATGGTAAAGTAGAAATATGGGGAAGGACTGTTTCCATGGGCCCTGCTTTCTCATCTAGAACGGAAAACTTAAAAGCTGGAAGCAAAGCCTTGCAGTTACCCATTCAGAAGGTTAACTGGCAACTGCCCTTTGGTTAGTCTCATCAATCTCAGTCATCCAGCCAGTCAACAAGGGACTTAGTCAAGTCATCAGTCAGCTAACCAGGCAGTCAGATGCTCCTGCGCCTAGCAGAGGTCAGGCATTTACAACAAAGGCTGATTTTCAATGGCTCATCTGCTAGGCCCTGCCAGGGCACCATTCACGGAGTACCTCCACCGCCCCTCTTGTATCACTGATCACACTGTATTGTGATGTGGTTCAGTTGCTTACACCCTCTTCTGGACTATAACCTCCATGAAGCAGGAAGCATTTTCTTTGCTCCCTGCTCTCTATCCAGAGCCTAACACAGAGTCTGGCCTGTAGATAATGCTGAAATGGACGTTTGCAAATTAAACGTTAATTCTTGAGAAAACTAAAACTTACTTTGGAATGACGTGGTAACTTTAAGGAAACAGAAAGAGGAAGAAGCCTGAGATTCCTTTACATAAAAAGGAAGGAAATATGCAGCTGTCACAGTCTGAATATCTGAGACACGCTAAATGAAAGCAGGGAACTGGAGAAGGTGCGGAAGGTGAGGCAGAAGAGGGTAAAAGTGGTCACAGATGTTTTGTATTAGAAGTTGCACCAGAGTTTGTCTGTTTAATTAAAATATATTGATATTTATACTGTTAACCATACTCCATGGTGTGCCTGAGGGTACTCTGAGAACTTTTTTTCCAAAGGTGTACTAAAATGAGAGAAATAGATAACATATTTGGTTAAAAATTAGGAGAATTCGTTCAGAGTTGCTTAAAACTTTTTAATATCCATTTTCACCATGTATACTATGATTTATTATGTTTTAGTAATCAAACTGACTAAGCAGTTTTTGAACACTAAAAGATGCCCTGTGTCATTCCTGACTTACAGTTTCCAGAACTATTGCTATTATAGTCATGCGTCACTTATCGACAGGGATACGTTCTGAGAAATGCATCGTTAGGTGATTTGGTCGTTGTGCGAACATCATAGAGTGTACTTACACAAACCTGGATGGTTTAGCCTACCACACATCTAGGCAATATGGTACTAATCTATGGGACCTGTCATTGACTGAAACATCGTTATGCAGCACATGACTATATATAACCTTTATAGTCCAGTGGAAGACCTCTTAACATGCTTGTTTGGTCACTTAATCAGTTGTTCAGTTCATCAAAAAAGCTTATTAAAGAGGAAAATCACAAAAATGCTACATATGGACCTTACACATTTTATTTTGAATTCAAAATCAAGATCTCAGAGTGGAGGCTTACTTATTAAGAACATTGACTCTGGAGCAAGACTGCCTGGTTGTGTCACTTATTAGCTGTGTGATTTCCAGCAAGTTACTTTCTCTCCATCTCAATGTCCTCATCTGTAAAATGGGAACAAAAAGCTATCTACCTCATGAGGTTGTTGTGAGAACTCACTAACGAATACAAACAAATTAATTAGGACAGGTCTTGGCACATGGTAACCTCTTAGTAAGTGTTTACTATTGTTGCATAAATCATGAGTTGTATAAAATATTTAGTTGTGATTTAAGTGAAACAAGAATTTAAAGACATTTACCCAGCAAGGAAAGTGCAGAATTTAAATATTTTTCCAGTCTCTTACAACGTTTTGTAGCACCCTAGTGTGCCATCATCAATTTTTGAAGCAACTTGCCTTTTTCAAAGCAATGTAGTTTTCATAGAAATAATTTGTTATTATGTTCTTCAACTTGTATGTACACTTTCTACAGTGTTCCCTCTCCCACAACTGATCTGAGAATATATTTGCTATGGGGAAGAGTGGGTTCTCTGTCCACATCCCCAAACCACCCTCTCCCACTTTGTGAAAAAAGGCACACTTTCATCCATCTTTCTAAATTGCCTTAGTGTGGCAAGACCTCAGGGTGGCAACATGAGGAATCAGTTACAAAAATCAGTGTTTGTGTCATAAAGAGTGAATGACCCTGAGTACTGAATAAAAGAAAATTCTTTTGCAATTCAAGTAGTTTCCAATTGTTTGGTTTTAAGAAAACTGAAGGAGAACCTAATCAAGTTAGATCATTAAAAATTGTGTTTTTTTTTTTTTTCTTCTTTTGTGAGGAGATCAGCCCTGAGCTAACATCTGCCAATCCTCCTCTTTTTGCTGAGGAAGACTGGCCCTGGGCTAACATCCGTGCCCATCTTCCTCCACTTTACATGGGATGCCACCACAGCATGACTCGACAAGTGGTGCGTGGGTGCGTGCCCGGGATCCCAACCTGCGAACCCCGGGCCGGCGCAGCGGAGGGTGCACACTAAACCGCTTGTGCCATCGGGCTGGCCCCTAAAAATGTTTTTTGATGATACAGTACTGTGTGATATTTGGCATTTATCTCTCATGAAAGAAGTTCAAATACTTGAGTGATACTGATACAATAAAACTTCCATTCCCATCTACCTGTCTGTGTCTACAAGTTTTTTTCAGTGCTCACATTAAAAATGAAAAATAGGAATAAAATTTGATGCTGCATAGTGTCTCATTCTAGTAATATGTAATATTCATCCACAGATACATGAGTTTTTAAAAAGTTCTCTATCTTATTAAGTGATATGGTTTTAATACAATTTTATTTATTTTTTGTGAGGAAGATCAGCCCTGAGCCAACATCCAATGTCAATCCTCCTCTTTTTTTTTTTGCTGAGGAAGATTGGCCCCATGCTAACATCCATGCCCATCTTCCTCTACTTTATATGGGACGCCGCCACAGCATGGCTTGACAAGTGGTGCATTGGTGTGCGCCTGGGATCCAAACCTGCGAAGCCCGGGCCGCCGCAGCGGAGCATGTGCACTTAACCACTGTGCCACCAGGCCAGCCCCAATAGAATTTTATTTTTATATTAACTTGCTTCTCAAAATTTTTTTTGTGTGTGAGGAAGATCAGCACTGAGCTAACATCCATGCCAATCCTCCTCTTTTTTGCTGAGGAAGACTGGCCCTGAGCTAACATCCACGCCCATCTTCCTCCCCTTTATATGGGACGCTGCCACAGCATGGCCTGACAAGCGGTGCGTCAGTGCGCGCCTGGGATCTAACCTGGGCCGCCAGCAGCGGAGTGTGCGCACCTAACTGCTACGCCACCGGGCCGGCCCCTCTTCTCAAATTTTTAATGGATATATGTTGTGTTGGTCAAAGGGTACTACTACTAATCGTTAAGTATAGCTCATACCAGAAACAAAATGTTAAGTGCTCAGAATCATATGGTCACAGGAAATGTAAAATATTTTAATTTAAATTTATAAATATATTTTTGTTGTAGAGAAGTAGGGTGATCAAAAAAAACTTTTACAGCATAAATATGTTACATTAGGATAAAGTTCTATGGGAGGAAGTGGAATGGAGACTGAGTTAAAACGAAAAGGAACAAGTAAAATTTCTGCCAGTTAAAATAGAGTTTATTTGCGTATTTTAAAAAATGGATGATGATGGATATCAAATCTCTATGGTATTTAGATTCCACTGGATATTTTAAAAGTGATGCTACAATGTTTTATTAAAATATCAATATTATTAAATTACTCTTTGAATAACAATATTACTCTTTAAGCCTACAATGTAAAATTTAAGACGTCAACATTAAAATGTGCGAGGGGGTACATAGTTTTGAAAGAATTCAGGGGCAAAAAGTTTTCAAGACCCTCATCTAGAGAGTAGCCTGTCAGCCTTGAGTTTTAAGCATCAGAATGAAAAACACTGCTTAATCCAGGAAATCCCTTAAGAGACGTTCTACTGTTCTAAGGTTTCAAAAGACTTATATCATCATTACTTAGTTATTAATGAGGGAAATGCTGTTTGGTGGTGACTCACACACTGATTCTTATCAGCTTTTATACTTCAGAACCATCACAAGCCTTTAAGTGGAACTGTATTATATTTATGCACACACACACAAAAATGGGGCTGCTCTCAAGATTCTTAGGAGCGATTACTCTTTTATAATATTTATCATAGTCAACAATTATCTTGCGGTGTTGGAATTTTCATTTTTTCTCTTCCTCGAGATTCAAAGTACTTTATCAACTGTATTCAACTGGTCTGTAACAAAGCCTGGTGAAATACGCAAGAGGTGGTCAGAAAGGGGTTTAGTGATGTCTTGAGGGAGTCAAGGATGGTGTCAGTAAATCAAATAAAACCAATAAGTCTTCCTGTTCATAAAAACATTCTGGATGTAGAAGAGCAAGGCCATATTAATGACTCACTTTTCCTTCTCGAAGCTGATGCTGGGTTCAGGCTCTTCCAACCATATGCAAATGCATATACCTAGGTATATGTACAAGACAAATGCATATCTGCAAAATGACAAATACAAATATGTAACTGCAAAAATGGCATTTCCCAGGCCCTCCTCTAATTTAATTTTATACACTCTCCCTGGCTGGCTTCATCCAGCGTCATGGCTTTAACTCTCAATATTCACTGATGATTCCCCCAAATCTCTCTCCTGTCCAGACCTTCTAAAACTGTTTTCCTGGGTGCCATAATGGAACCTTTGTCCCAAGACTTGTAGCAGCCAGACACCTGGGAGTTGTGCAGGCCTCGTTCCCCTTCCTGACCCCTCATACCCAACTGATCCACAGTTCTACTGATTTTACTTCAGAAATAACCCTACAATCCTTCTCCCATTCTGGTTTTTTACCGCCATTGCCTAATACAGGCCCTCATTTCCTTTCTGCTGAGTCCGTCCTCCCCAAACAAGAGCCACTTAACTGGTCTCCCTGCCCTAGTCTGCATTCCATTGAACGCATTCTCCACAACGCCTTCCAAGCAATCTCTTCAGACGTTACATGAAATCGTGCCATTCCAGGTCTAAAGATATTCCAATGGCTCTCCACGGTTTATAATTTAAATTCTCGTTTCTAAGTGTGGTTTATAAAGCCCTTCATGATCTGCCCTCTGTCTACTTTTAGAGCGACACCTCCCGCGCCTTTGCCCTGGCTATTCTGATCCTCCTATCTTTCTCTGAGTACACCACACTTGCTTTCATTCACTCATTCAACTACTTATCAATGCCTCCTCTGTGCCAGGCACCAGTCAATGCACAGGGTTTCCAGCAGCACATATGACCAAGTCCCTGCCCTTACAGAGGTTCCATTCTGGGCTTTTTCATAGTCCATGCTTTGCACTTGTCTAGTTTTCTTCCTGAAGTGCCCATTTGCCACCCCTCGTCTGCCTAGCCAACTCCTACTACACTTTAGGACTCAGCCTATTCATTAGACATCTTGGAAGGTTATCCGGCCCTCTCCCTCACATCCACCGTCGATATTCTTTCTTCAGGAAATGAACTCCAGGAGGGAATGGGCTTTCCTCGTGCACTGCTGGATGCCCAGGGCCTAGAACAGTGCCTGGCATATAGTGGGCTTTTAATAAATACTTATCAAATAAATCATATCTACCAAAACACCTACCTAGCTATGTGTTTCTACCTTGAAACCATGAACTGTGAGTTCCTAATGGTCAGGAACTTATCTAATTTACCACTTTACCTCCACTGCTTATCACAGCGCCTGGTACATTGTTAGCAACCAACACTGGTGGACATGGGCCATACAGACTTACATGCAGAAACCCAAAAAACAAATTCATTGAAAAAAACGTGATGGGCTAGTGTTATCCAACCCTTGGAGTGGGAAGGGGGAGGGGGTGTAAATGCTATCCCAGAACTCTAGGAATAAGACACAGTGTTTGTGTTACAAAGTGGTGGGGAGATACATATACATACGACGAATTAAAACAATGTTGGGGTCCTTATGTATTTAATTAGGGGTTCTAGAAATATGCTGTGGTAGCAGGGTGAAAGTGGAGCACTTGGGAAGGCTTTCTGGGAAGCTGGCTCTTGAAGGGTTTCCTTAGGTTAGCATTGCCAGATAAAACCCAGGACTCCCACTTAAGTCTGAAATTCCGATAAACAACAAATAAAATTTTTGTGTAAGTGTGTCCCATCCAATATTTGGGATATACTTGCACTAACAATGTATCCATTGTTTATCTGAAATTCAAATTTAACTCCTGTATTTCTGTTTACTAAATTTGGCAACTCCACCTCAATTATATGGAATAGCTTGAGAACAAGAAGAGGAGGGATTGAAAAGCACAAAGAGAATGGCCAGTTGTCCAACATGGGTGGAGTCTCAGGGATATGGAGGCAGGAGAAGGAGGAAGTTATGGGAGATATTGCTAGGGAAGTAATGGGGCCAGGTCGTAGAGGCTTTGAATGACCTTGATTGTCAAAGAAGAATATGATGTCATCCTGGGAACTTATGTTCAGCAATGAAACAGAGACTACATCCTTTATGAAAATAGAGTGGACACATAAATTTTTATGGACATAACTCATGCCTCCCTGGGGACTTACTGTTAACACTGATTATATGAATTCTAAACACACTGAGAGTCATACAGAGCTTGCCCTTAAATGGAAAGAGATGTATTTTCTGAAAGTTCAATTAAATGTTTACATTTAACCAAGAATAGCTATTGGCAATACTGAACATTAAAAATTTTTCTAAACAAATTTCTAATGTAAGTAGTGATTTACAGACATTAAATTAAGATGAAACAAGCTGATGAAATCTGCAGCAGGGAAAGAATCAATAAATTATGATCTTGTTAATACACTAAGCGGCTTACGTAAGATTTTTAAATCATGTGTTTAGATAACAAGCACATCAAAATACTGGTCATCTGAATTACAGATATAAAACTAATGATTAAAAAGTTAACACATATTTATTATTTATTAGTTACCCTAAGCAGTATAGAACCTCTTACTTTAAAACAAATCATTTGGATTAACAATTGACAAAAACAAATTAGCAATCTGTTTTTTTCCTACTGCATAAATATCAATATTTATGTTTTTTAATACTTGAAATTTAGCTCTGAAAAAGCAAGAATTCATATTTAGAAATCCCTTTAAAAAATCTAAGCACTGAGGAATATTTTCTGTGATTTTTTTTAAGGTGTAAAAAGACATTTTTGAGCAATTAGAGAAATTTGAATATGGACTAGACGTTAGAAGATAATAAGGAATTATTTTAATGTTGTAGGTGTATAATAACTGTGGTTGAATTAAACAATAAAATCCTTTTCTGTTAGAGGTGCAAACTCGAGTATTATGGGTGCAATGATATAATGTCTGGGATTTGCCCTTAAAATACTCCACCCTAAAAAAAGGGGAGGAAGTAGACGAAACGGCTGCCAACACGTTGATGACTGTCGAAGTGTGATGATGGGTAGACGGGGGGTTCGGTATATGATTCTATTTTGGTGTATGCTTGAAAATTTCCATAATAAAAGGTAAAAAAACAAAACATGCCCTTTTTTATGAGTGAATAATTTCCTTGAGAGAAATCATATAATACATTTACATCTTCCTTCCAATTCATATTTAAAATATATATAATACATTTACATATGTACATTATATATATTCTTTTGCTGTGACTGGTTAACAAAGCAGGTGAGCGTTTCTATCTTATTAATGATCACTCACATTTACTGAGCACATTCCAGCGACCAGGCACTGTGTTTAGTGGTTACCACGCAATATCCCTTCAATGTTTGCAACAATCCTTTGATCTAGGCTTGATTATTATCCCCGTTTTACAGATGGAGAAACTGAGCCTTGGAGAGGCAACACAATTCTCACCGTCATAAAGATAAGACACGTGTCTGTGTTGGGATCCAGACTCAGGCTGCCTCACTCTAACACGTGTATGTTTAACCATTACCTATACCGCCAGGTAGACTAACAGGAGTATAATATGCTCACAATACATATTGTAATAAAAAGAATGTGGGAAATCGCTCACAGTTTCTCCCTTGCACAGCCACGTGGCTCGGGGCCAGGCCTGTGACAGTCCAGATCCAGAACGGGCTCACTCACAGATCAAGCTGTGGTCTGAAGTAGAAAAGGGGAGAGATGCTGCTCTCAGACAAAGGAGGGGAAGCAAAGAGAACCAGAAGTCTCTTCTCATTGACAAGGGCAGTTCTGCAACTGTTTATTTTTTTTTTTTAGCCATACAAAATAACTAAAATGCAGAGTTTGCCTTTTTTGTGCCTTCTGACACCTGGCTATATTTTGCGGGACTCCGCTCGGGGTTAAATCATTCATCACGCAGAGCCCCTCGTTCAGCACAGGCGGCAGGGGGGTGGGTGGAGGGACAGCAGGGAGAGAGGAGAGGCTGGAGGACGCACACCCTGCAAGTGGGGAACTGGCACAGCTGCAGCCCCGAGAGACCCCGCCCCATGAGCTCATCCCCTGGCAGTGCAAATGAGGATGACATCATGTTTCTGGAGAGCTCCTTCCAGCCCACTGCGGCGAGCGCTCTTGCTTTTCCTGAGCACGGGAAAAATTAGCATCGGTATTTCTAGCTGTTCCTGAGAAAATGGCATTTTATTCAAAGGTGTCGTGGGAAACACAACACATTACCTGCCTCAGTATCAGCTCCTGCGCCAAAGGAAAACAGAGCTTATCAGTAAATAAGTCACGGATTACTGCCCTTATCAGGCTATGAGGGGAACCGGCATTCTTCAAAAACAGGGTCCAATTACAATGGCAAGAGAGAGTGTTTGTTTTTTCAAAGATTTTTAGCCCAAAATTACATTAAAAAAAAAACCACGGCAATAATATTAATAATAGTAATAATCATTATCATTTATTTAGCTCTTGCTGTATGCTAGGAACTATGCTAAATGTCTTATATATATTACCCAGTTTAACCCCTATTACAACCTTACAAAGTAGGCATGACCCACCCTCCCCCCACACACACACTTTACAGATGAGGAAACTGAGGCCTGGAGAGGTAGGTAATTTGCCAAGGTCAGACAGCAGCAACTGGCAAAGCCAACTGAACTTAGTCCAAAGCCTGCACTCTTAATCACTATGTACAATGCTCTACAGGCCATGGTACAGCTCTGCTGGGTGCAAAGCAATTTTTAATAAAAATAAAATACAGAAGAGAGGATTGCTTCCACCAAGAACTCACAGACGACCAAAGCTGGCGTATCTTCCATGCTTGGCATTTCTCACCTCATTAGACACCCCATCTTGTAAAGGGGAAAGGTGGGGAGAGTAGTATTTATTAAGAACCTACTGTGAAATGATAGAAAACATATATATTGGTCTCTGCCCCCATTCCTAGCACAGAGCTCCTAAAATTGTAATTTTCTAAGTGATAATAGCACTAGGAACATCTTTTGTTCTAATATTTGGTCTTTGACCCTGTTGCTGACACAGAGCTCCTAAATCCCTTGGAATTTCCTGGGTGATAGGAATGTCTCTTGTTCTAATGAGGTGACTCTGAGTGGGCACCAGAATGGGGGGAGGAGGGAGGTCACCAGAAAGACCAAGCAATGATTAGAAGCTTGGAATTTTCAGCCTTACTCCCTAGTCTCCAGAGAGGGAAGAGGGGCTGGAAATGGAGCTAATAATTGATCATGCCTGTGATGAGGCCTCCATAAAAATCCCCAATGTATGTGGTTCAGAGAGCTTCCAGGTTCCTGAACCCATGGAGATGCTGGGAGAGCGGAGCGCCTGGAGAGGGCATGGAAGCTCCTCGCCCCCTCCCACATACCTTGCCCCACGTATTTCTTCCATCTGTATCCTTTATAAGATCCTTTTACAATAAACTGGTAAACAGTAAGTAAACTGTTTTCCTGAGTCCTGTGAACTGCTCTAGCAAATTAACTGAACCCAAGGAGGGGGTTGTGGGAACCTTCATTTTATAGCTGATTGGTCAGAAGTGTAGTAACAACCCAAACTCGCGACAGGTGTCTGAAGTGGGGGGGCAGTCTCGTGGGACTGAGCCCCCCTCCCACTTCAGATGCTAACGGATGAGAAGAAAGAGTAGACAGAGAAGGTGGGCTGAAAACTACTAAAAGGAGAGGAAATGTGGCATAATGGTTGTGTGTGGAGCTCTCGGGTCTGGAGGATTTGGATTTGGGTACAAGCTCTACTACAAAAGCTGGCTGGCCTCATGCAATAGACTCAAAGGCTTTCAGCCTCTTTTTTCTTATCTATAGAATGGCGGGATAACACACTCTTCATAGCGTCGTCGTGAGTATCAAAGAAGATAACGCCAACGTACAGTTCTGAACCCAGCGTCTGGTGTGCAGTCTGAGCTCAGTAAAGGGTAGGGCATGATGACTAAGGATAGGGACCTAGAACCCCCTCCACGGTACTGAAACCTGGTGTCCTCTTGGGTCACAGAGACTAGCCCTGTTTCACTGGATTAAGTGGGAGCCCATCACTTTTCCATGAATTTTTGGGGAAGATTTCCCACCAGAACCCCTTTCACTCCCAATCCACCCTCTCTTAAGCATTTTGGTTGTAACACTGTTTGCGGTCTGCGGCAGTGCTATATGATTGTCAGGTAAGTGAGCACTTCAGCTCAGTTGTAGGTCTGATCGCTGATCGGAAATGCAATCATGGCTCAGGGAGATTCCAACTGGAGGGAGAATCTATTCTCTACAGGTGAGATTTCATTAAATCTGGGCTGACTAGGTATAACGAAGTCTCACCCACGGAGAACAGATGTTGATTACTACTGGAACCCCCCTTAGCGAGGATCAAATTCTGATCAGCCTTATTGCAAAGAATCACCAGGATGGCGGTTGCTTATCTGTGCCTACGATATCTGCCCACACAATTACACGCCCAGTTCTAACACCTATTAAACAAAGTAGGCAGCTTGATCTTAACAGCACCAAAATCTGTGCCACAGGATGCCAGAAACAGATCATTCTTGGGGAGATGCCATAAAGGAGCTAAGAAAGGAACTTAAAACTTGAGTCACATGGCAAGGAAGCAGATTAAAAAATGTAATTCCTATGAAAGCATTGCTTCTCTGACAGTTAAAAGAATACATATGCGTCCAGAAAATATTGTTTGTACATTTCATGACTTTATCTGAAATCATGCTATATTGGTTTAGCAATCCCTCACGAGAGTTGTAGATTTAGCTAATTGTGGTCCCAGGTGATCAAGTATAATAATTAACAACAGTAAAAAATATATTTTAATTTCTAAGCAAGAGGTTCCATTTTTTTCTTTAACTGTGGGAGCATCTCTTTCCCTACTTTTTTAAACTGGATATTTGCAACAACATTACTTCTGAACTTTGCCCTGGTACAGTAAAGCCGGTGGTTTATACCAGGAAGAATTAATCTCTGTAATGAAACAGAAAACCACTTGGACAATGTGAGTTGAATTTATGACAAACTGGGAGATGAAAGGTGTGAAATGGATGCCTCATAGGCCCCAGTTTTGATTAAACTTTGAAGAAACAAATAGAATCATATAATTTGATAACTGCAACTGATTTCTTAAGACACTTATTTGAAATGCTCTTATATTTGGAGAAAAGCAAGTTCATCTGCGAGCTTTTTTAAATGAAAGAGGCCAGTCTAAGAGACAATGAGTTAAACCCAATCTGCTTTAAGGTAGTTGCTTCCTTATGACGGCCACCAAATCGCTATCTGAAGCTGGAACGGCCATCTGTCCCTACCTGTCGTGAAGAACTAGATTCCATTTCTAAATGACAGCATCCACTGTTTCACAATCCATACCAACATTCTGGGGGCTTGATGTTAATCAGAATTTCTATTGTTAAATCCTTGTTACTACTTAAAATATTTGCCATTTAAAAACAACTAGTAGAAGCAAAATTGGCAGTTTTTCTAAACAAAAGAGTCACGTATATATCAAGTTAACTCCTGCTGAGGTAGCACGGCTGAGGAATGGTCTGTGTGGTTAATCAGATACTCAATTACCAGTGCTACACACACGGTCAATTTTTAAAGAATTGGATTATATAATGATGTATTTAACCCCAAAATATAATAAATACATCATAATGTTAAAAGAAGGAGTCTGATGGGATTTCAATCCTTCAAAATCGTTTTTATAAATTTCAACTATCACTGCTTTCTATATGTATGAAAGTACCAGTTAGTAATAGTTGAATGCCAGACAGCTAGATAACATCAAGTTAATGGGAGTTTTATTCTCTGTTACAATGTACATTTTCCCTTTATATAGTGCTTCAGATTGACCCAAAGGCTAGTTACAAGGACTAGGAACAATTAAGAATGAAACACAAAAATACCAAAACGTCACATCACATCAAGGCAGGACCTTTCCAAAATTATAAAAATGAACAGCCCCAATCAAATCAGTATTAATGTCTTCAAACACTTGTTAAAAATATTAAGACCAATTATATGTGCATATAGTGTGGGAGAGACTATGGTTTTGCACTTTTATCCTGCTTCGAATTCATAGGGCTTCTTGAATTTGTGCCTTGATATCTTTCATTGATTTTGGAAGATTCACGGTTGTTCTCTCTCCAAATTCTGCTTCTACCTTACTCTCTCTCTTCTCTCCTCTGAACATCCAATTACATATCGTATCCTACCCTCTCTTCTGGATTTCCCATCCTATTGTCTCTTCATGTTCTATTCTGTTTACTAATTCCTTTTCCTGTTTACTAATTCTTCTGCTGTGTCTATTCTTGGTAGCCAGCTATCGAGTGCCCCCTGCCCCAATTATCCTCACCATCTAGTGATATACCCTTGGGCAGTTTCCCCCCACATTAGGTGAGGGCTGATCTGTATGACCAACAGGGCATGGCAGAAGTGGCAGTGTGTGGCTTTTGAGGCCAGGTCATCAAAAGCACTGCAGCTTCTGCCTTGCTCTCTTGGATTTTTAGTTCTGAGGAAAACCAGCCACCATGTCATGAGGACACTCAGGCAGCTCCCTGGAGAAGCCCACACTGACAGGAACCAACTTCCCATCCATGAGTGAGCCCCCTTCAGATGGCTCCAGCCCAGGTCAAGTCTTTAGATGACTGTCCCCCATCCAATATCTGATGGCAACCTCACGAGAGACCTTGAGAAAGAACCAGCCAAATTAGCACTCCTGAACTCCTGACTCACAGAAACGATGAGAAAGATTAAATGATTATTGCTGAATTAAGTCACTAAGCCTTGGGATGATCTGTTACACAGCAATAAATAGCTAATCCACCCATCCACAAAGTTTTGTATTTCAGTTCTTGGATTTTTCAGTTGGTTCATTTTTATAAGTTTCCAGTTCTCTTCTAAAATTTCCAGTCTTCTTAAAAATCTCATGGCACATATTAAGAATATTTTTAAAAAGTGTGTGCTAAATTTATTATGTAGAGCTCCATGTTTCCATTATCTGTTGTTTTTCTTGTTTTTTCATCCATACTGTCTTATCTCCTCCCAAGTCTGATTATTATTAGTTGAGTAGTGGACGTGGTAGCCAGCCCCAGTGGTTCAGTGGCTAAGATTCGGCTCTCACTACCCAGTCAGGGAACCACACCACCCATGTGTCGGTTGTCACACTGTGGCGGCTGTGTGCTGCTGTGATGCTGAAAGCTATGCCACTGGTATTTCAAATATCAGCAGGGTCACCCATGGTGGACAGGTTTCAGTGGAGCTTCCAGACTAAGACACACTAGGAAGAAGGACTTAGCTACCCACTTCCAAAAACATTGGCCATGAAAACCCTATGAAGAGCAGTGGAGCATTGTCTGATAGAGCACTAGAAGATGAGAGGATGGTGCAAAACGACCAGGCAGGGCTCCAATCTGCTGTACACAAAGCCACTAGGAGTTGGAATCAACTCGATGGCACTAACAAAAAGCAGATGTGGGACGTGAAAATTTGTAGAAATAATCTGAGACCTTGGTGACGTTCTCTTCCTTTAAAGATGCTTTACTTTGCTATCAGCAGGTTTAGAAACCAGCAATCTGAGATCATCTTGATTCAATTTCAAGGATTAAAAATGAGTTGAAGTTGAGCTTCAGGCTCTGAGAGAACAGTCTACTTACAGTTCATTCTTTGTTTTAATGGGTAGCCATTCGGTGTCTCCATCCAAATCCTGGGGTATTTACTAGGCTCATCCCCCCAGCTTTGTGTGGGTCCTAGACTCCAAGTTTTATTCCTTATTCTACAGCACTGTCAGAAGCCTTGTTCAGTTTCTCAGCCTCTCAGTTATGTCTTCCAGAATCAGCAGACATCTGAGTGGAAAAGCAGCCTGGTAGGCTCACCTCTCTAGATTTTCTTCATTTTCCATATCTTTTCCATAATTCTGCCTCGTTATATCTCTGATGCCTCCAAGCAATTCCTTTTAGTATATGTTGCCCAGCTTTTATTGTTCTCAGTAGGAGGGTTGGTCTAAATTTTGACCCTAACAAGAAGTGGAAGTCTTTGCATTGTTTTATTAGCTAATCTAGAATTACATTTACCTCAGAAAACAAATCCACAGGCACATGCATATTTTTTGCTAAGGGTCTAATAGCATCACTTCTTTAAAGCACTCGCATACTGCAGGAACCAGTATTCTTTAAATGCAGTTGTGAACAACTGCCAATCCACTCATTTATGACAAGTCAGCTTGTCAGAGCAAGAATGTGAAAAAATGCCTATTGATAGAAATAAATAGTTTCTAGAGAATGTCAAGCAAATTCCCCCAAGGCCAAATCACTAGGCAGGCAGGCCACTGCTCCTCACATTTAGCCTTCAGAAAAAGACATGGGCTCCAGTTTTGTGGAGAATCAGTAGCCATGTTGTGAGGACACTCAACAGCCCTGTGGAGAGGCCAAGGGCCACTGGGATTATTCTCCATTGTTCTGGGTTATTTGATATTATTATATCAGAAAGCCTACCTAACGGTTAGTTACTGAACAAAAGAAAGGAAGAAATGTTTCAAACACATAAGGAAATCTTGTTTTTGAAGTAATGTAAGTATTAGTAAGAAGATGATATATAAGATCGAACAAGATAAACTAGAACTTAAAATGTCAGGTACTTTTTATTAGAAATGGAGGAATCAAATTCCTGGATGTAACAATGTCATTTTAAAAGAAATACTTTAAGTATATATTGTAGACCAAACCTTATTTTCTCCTGAAATACAGTTTGAGTTTTCCTAAAATAGAAAGATGAACATTTTTTTTTCCTAAGGTTGGCACTGAGCTAACATCTGTTACCAATCTTCTTCTTTTTTCCTTTTTTCTGCCCAAAACCCCAGTAGATAGCTGTATATCATAGTTATACATCCTTTCTAGTTCTTCTATGTGGGACGCCGCCTCAGCATGGCTTGAGGAGTGATGCATAGGTCTGCGCCCAGGATCTGAACCGGTGAACCCCAGGCCGCTGAAGCGGAGCGCACGAACTTAACTGCTACGCCACTGGGCTGGCCCCAAGATGAACATTTTATCACAATGTCTTATGCAAGTTTTACCATGTATCCCAGTTGAATTACAAGATTTTACAAGAATTACAGAATCACAGAATTACACTCCTAATTTACAAATTTGGGATTCAAATGTACAAAGTCAGTTATTTGTTGATTGTATTTTTATCATCATCACTGTCTATTGACAGCTCTCTGCCACCTGAAGCTGGCCCTCAGCCTAAGACTCATCCACTAAAGGGAGACTGTGTATCCAATTAATCATCAAGTTCAAGTTTCTCAACCCACCTCTACCATGTCTCATGGTATCTGATTTGTCTATTCCTCTAATTCCTCTAATTTTCTCCTCTTTCCAAATCATCCTACAAATTACTTACTCCTTCACCCCTCTCCTCTGTACACATCCCCTCAGTTTCAATCTGCTCAAGAACCTTCAGTGGCTTCTGGGTGCTCGGCCTGGTTTTCAAGGTTTCACGATCATCTGATCTTGGTCTACTCATTCAAAATCAGTTCCCATTACTTTTCAAATAAACCTCCACTTTATATAAGTGAATCATTTCACCAGTCCCCACATGATGCTTATTTTTGCTTTCATAATTCTCTTCCAGCTTAGATGCTCGCCTTTCTCCTTATTTATCCAAACTACACCCATGATTTGGTCTTCAAGTATCAAGGACCTAGCACTCTTATTAATAAGGACCAAACACTACCTTCTCCTACATATCTTCTCTGTCAAACCTAATCCAGGCTTGTTATTGTTTTCTTTGAAATTATATTTTATTCATGGTTTAAAATGCAAAAATTTTAAGTGTATTTCATTTTACCAATAGTGTTGCAAACCTGTTGAGTAAGTGCCACTGATAAAATCCACACTCAACAAACGCCTGTTAAATATATTCAACCTAGTGTCCAAATCTAAGTAAAGGAGTTTCATTGGACCATGATGAGTCTGCTTAGCCCAGGAATTACCATTTGCTTCACTCCTTTGCCAGTGAGCTGCCCAGATGACAAAATGGAAAGGTCAAAACTCATTTTGGTAGAGACCTGGCTCCTGGTGGATTATATCTTTCCTTGGGTTATGCAAGGGGATGAAATGACAAACTCTTCTACGTTAATTATAGGTTGTCTATTTCATGGCTCCATGTTTGCAGTATAAAATTGCAGATCCTTTTTTTTTTGGTCAAATAAAAGATATTTAAACAAATTGGTAATTTTTTTTTCCTAGATGCCTTACGCAGATAATGCTCTTAGACTCATATGCAGCAAATGTTGCTTTGGTACTTATGCTCGACGGAGTGAAAGAAAATATAAACAGGAAAGAAGAAATTCCAGTTCAGTATGTTAACCAAGGAAAACATTAACTGTCCTTCAGAATACAGTCCACAAATAGTCTGTTTTGCTGCCGTGAGGTCAATAGAATTATCCTGTGGCTTCTCTGCCTAGTTGATAAACTCCTTTAGTTAAAGACTGCTTTGTTCCTTTCAAAGAAGGCTATATAATCATATGCTATTTCAGTGGACAGTTTTTGAATCTTTTTTTTAGCAACACATTTCCCCAATGCTCAAAGCCTATTTTGATTAAACAGCAAGAAATACTTGATGCTCCTAAGCTCAGAGGTCTTAGAATTCTGGTAGCCTTTAGTTAATGTTACTATTTCTATAGCAGTGGTCTTTTACCCTGGCTGTCCATGAAAACTACTAAGAAAAATTTTTAAGAATATCGATTCTTAGGCCCCATCCCAGAATTTTTTATTTCGTTAACCTGGTCTAGGGCTTTGCGCCTTGGGCCCTGGTGTTTTTCTTAAAAGCTCACTGGGAGTCATGTGCAGTCATGGTTAAGAATCGCTGCTCCAGGGCCAGCCCAGGGGCGTAGTAGTTAAGCTCGCCTTCTCCATTTTGGCAGCACGGGGTTCACAGGTTCGGATCCCGGGCGCGGCTTATCAAGCCATGCTGTGGCGGCGTCCCACATATAAAGTAGAGCAAGATGGGCGTGGACGTTAGCCCAGGGCCAGTCTTCCCCAGCAAAGAGAGGAGGACTGGCAACACATGTTAGCTCAGGGCTGATCTCCCTCACCAAAACAAGAATCACTGTTCCAAGTGGAGAGAAAATTGGAGGACTAGAATAACAGGGGAAGAAAAATAACAGTTTCTGAACAATAATAAAAGAAATCATAATTTATTGATATAATTTATTATATATACCAGGCAGTACGCTAACCATGTGTCATACAGTATTAGTTATCCATTGCTGCATAACAAATCACCATAAAGCTTAGTGGCTTAAAACAACCAACGTTTAGTATCTCATAGTTTCTGTGTCAGGAATTTGGGAGGCACTTAGTTCAGTGTTCTGGTTCAAGGTCTCTCTGGAGATTGTAGGCAAGATATCAGCCAGGGCTGCAATCATCTGAAGGCTTGACTGGGGCTGGATGCTCCTTTTATAAAAAGACTTGATGGCATGGCTGTTGGCAGGAAGACTTAGTTCCTTGCTGGCTGTTGGCAGGAGGCTTCAGTTCCTTACCCTGTGGGCCTCTTCCTAGAGCTGCCTGAGGGACTTCAGGACGTGTCTGAAACTGGCTTCCACCAGAGAGAATGATCCGAGCAAGAGCAAGGATGAAGTCACTTGCCTTTTATGACCTAGTCTTGGAAATTACGTATCATCAATTATACCACATTTTATTCACTAGATGTGAATCACTAATACAGTCCACTTAAGGGGAGGGCAATCAGGCTCCATCTTTTGAAGGTAGGAGTATCAAAGAATTTGTGGACATACATTTTAAAAATACACCTTTTAGTTGGAATAATTTTTCTGAATAGATTTGTAGAAAAGTTACAAAAATAATACAGTGATTTCCTGCCTACTCATCAACAAGTTTTACTTTCCCTTAATGTCATAATCTCACATTATAGTGGTATATTTGTCAAAGCTAAGAAACCAACATTAGTACTTACTATTAACTAAACTCCAGACTTTATTCGGATTTCACCAATTTTTTTCATTAATGTCATTTTTTCTCTTCCAAGATCCATCGAGGATACCACATTGCATTTAGTTGCCAAGTCTCCTTTGGTCTGTGACAGTTTCTCAATTTTTCCATGTTTTCATGACCTTGACAATTTTAAGGAGTACTGGTTACTTATTTTGTAAAATATCCCTCAATTTGGGTTTGTCTGATGTATTTTCTCATGTTTAGACTGGGGTTATGAGTTTTTGGAAAGATTACCACAGAGGTAAAGTGCCCTCCTCATCACATCATTTCACACCCATCCTACCAACATGACTTCTCTCTCCTAAGGTTAAACTTGATCATTTGGCTAGGGGGCATCCCAGGTTTCTCCACTGTAAATTTAGTATTTTGCCCTCTCTATACTCTCTTCCTTGGAAGTGAGTCACTAAATCTATCCCATACTCAAGGCGAGGGGAGTTAACCTCGACCTCCTGGAGGAGGAGTATCTACATGAGTTATTTGAAATTCTTTTGTAAGGAAGATTTGTGTGCACATATTTTAAAGCTGCATATACATATTCTATCATTGAGTGTTTACAACAATCCTGTAAGGACTATTGTATTCCTACTTTATAGATAAGAAATCTATAGCTCAAAAAGTTAAGTGATATGCCTGAGGTAACACAGCTAGGAAGACCTGGCATTTGATGTGAGGTTGGTTGATTCCAGAGTCCATATTCTTCTTACTGAACCCCTTAACCTTTGCACCATTCAAAGTACCATTCAAACATATTTTTAATATTCTACAAAATTCCCAAGAACTTGTTAGAAAGGACAATACAGACCTTGCTTGATTCTGTCTTGTATGTTGTTTCCCAGATGTATGTCTGATTTTCCCAATCAGCCTTTGAAAGCAGGGACATAGTTTTATACACTTTTGTACTTTTGAGTGTTAAGTACACAGGTACTCAGCAAATACTTCTTGGCTGAAAAGAAAATGACTCCTTTTCCTCACAGCTTCCCACACTGTCCTGAAGGTCTACCACGGGATCTCAAAACCTAAAATGGTTGATTGCTTAATGCTCAGACCCAGGTCTAAGAGCTGAGCTACGACAGGGCTCACTCCAGAATGACTGAACGGAAGCTGGGAGTCAGGCCAGAACGGCAGGAAAAGTAGGAAATGTTAGTTTCATCTTTCCCTCCTCCTACTTTGATGAGCAATTATGACTGAAGAGCAGACACCAATTTGGGTTATTCAACAAAAACTCAGCCCAGAAATCCACTCAGGCAATGACTATAATTTCTGCATCTCTAAAGTCATGGATTGTTTTCATCCCATTAAAGACTAAGATTTATATTTCTGGGTCATACATAATGAGTCATTTTCTCCAAATCTTGGGTATTTGGAAGTCTAGATTCCAGGAAAACCATTAGTCTTTCAGTCAATCCTTTCTTATGTGGCAGATATCCAGATGGCTCAGATGATGTTCCACACTTTGTTTTAACTGGAACGCTCTGTCTCCCGGGGATACAGAAGCAAACCTATGGAGAGGAAGGCAGCAAACCTCTAATCCTCTCTCCCCATCCTTCCTGACCTCGTCCTATTTGCTGTGCAGACGGACGTATGGGAGCAGTCCAAAGGAAGGGGTTAGCTAGATACGGTCAACATGCTAACAAACTTAGGGAGGCTTGGCAAAGCCCTCCATAGGAAGACAATAGTTCATCAGATCAATTACACTGCAAAACATTTTCCTTCTCTTCGGCCTTCTAGCAAGAAAGTATGTTCAGAAGCCACATCTGGTTTCCCTCTCCTCCATTCAAAGCACTGTCTCCTGGAACAGGAGAGAAGGAGGGGAGGTTGCTTCTTTGTCCACATCAATAGTTAGGAGACTCCCAGGTCTGGATCCTTATTCACAGACTCCAGGGAAAAAGAAAAAGCCTCCCCATCAAACAATATGGGGCGTAAGGACATGGCAGAATTTATAAACATGCTTAAGGATGTGTCTCTACGATGTTAGTTGGTACATATCCTCACACACCCCACTAAACAAATATGAACTAAAATGTGGTCTGGCAAGAGAGAAGCACGTGTCTGGGGATGTTCGGAAAAACAAGAAGGTTTCAGAGCTGCCCCAGCAGCTCTCCTGGCTGCCCTGTGCCATTCTGCACACTCTCCCTGCTGGCTGATCTGTGAGGGCTCTGGGGAGCTCAGTCAGCCTGGAGTCTCCGGTCCACTGCAGTCAGCACAGTGAGCTGGGGGTGAGTCCAGCAAACTGGGATGCAGATCTTGACTCCGCCACCTACTAGCCACGTGACCTTAAACAGGTGAATCAATCTCTCTGTATCTCAATTTCCTCACGTTAACATAGAGATATCGATGCCTAACTCACAGGGTCACGTGAGAATTAAATGAGACAGTGAATTAGTTTAACAGGCTTATTAGCACAGTGAATGGTTCAATATGTGATGCCTTTTATAATGATCAAAACTTCCCTTTCTAATGATCTTAAGACTTAAGGATAGTGAAATGTGGCTCTAAATTATAAAAAAAAAAAAGTTAGGAATTTTCACGACAAAACCAAGTGAGTGGCTTCCAGGTTGCAAGATAGGGAGATCTTTCTAGATCTGAAATCTGGCCATTCAGAATTGAGATGTGTTGTAAATGAAAAATAAATGCTATATTTTGAAGACTTATTTTGAAAAAAGAATCTAAAAGATCTCAGTAATTTTAAAGTATTGATCACATGTTGAAATGACAATATACTGGACATGTTGGGTTAGATAAAATATATTACTAATTTCCCCTGCTTCTGTTCACTTGTCAAAATGTGGCTACTAGAAAACCTAAAATTACATATGTGTCTCGCAATATATGTTTTGGACCGCACTATTCTAGAACACTGAAGTAACACTGAGAGAAGTACCTCACTGAATTACATCCTGGGGCCATGAAAGAGTTAATGCATCTCCCCAAGGTACTGCTTGAAAGTAACTCAATCAAAACACGAAGCCAAATGTCACAAACTGCTAATCACATCGTGAAATATAGTCTCCCCTGTTGCAGTGTGTAATCACTTATGAGAGCAAAGAGCTCAGGGACTTCAGAATCATGGAAAATTTCCAATATCCATTCAAGAAATCTCGTCATCCCTGCTACATTTGTTATGATCTAATCTGGCTGTAATTTAGTGCATGAAATTTTTATCACAACCCACAAATGCACTCAACTGGCACACACACGCTTATTTATGCACAGAGCCAGGGAAACAGTGATCTTTGCTTAAAATAATGTGCTTAACTAAGGGACTGTCCCCTCTACTGTTGGGGAGGCCAGAGGAAATGGGAAGACACACATGAACGAACCAATATTAAATATGCAAGTAGCTAATTATAGAGTTTATTTAAACTAGAGGACAAACAGATGCACCCTCATTTTTGATCAATCCTCAGAGCTCAGTAGCTCCTAAACTTTCAACTTATTCCCTTGAAGTAGTAAATTGCTATAAAAAGGAATCCAAACAATATGAAACAAACAAAAAGAAACAACACCTGTATGCAGGGATGAAATCTATTTTAAAAAAATCTATAGTCAATCATTTACAATTGGAATGATCAACTTTTTTTTTTTTTTGGTGAGGAAGATTGGCCTTGAGCTAACGGCTGTGCCAATCTTCCTCTATTTTTTGTATGTGGGTCACACACACTGGCATGATGAGCAGTGTGTCGGTCCGTGCCCGGGATCCGAACCTGTGAACCCCGGGCCACCAAAGCAGAGTGCACAAACTTAACCACTACACCACCAGGCTGGCCTCCGGAATGATCAACTTGTTAAATGTGTAAGTAAGTTTAGAATAAAAAATGTCTGGTTTTTTTTAAGAGGAGACCCATCTCTTCCATTCCTACTATATCAGGTAGCATTTTATTTCAGTTTTTTCCTTAATTTTTCTATATTTTGAGTATAGGTATCATCATCTCAGTACACTTGATATAAAAAATTTGAAATCCTCAAATTCAGAAATAAGGAAAGAAATAATTTTACTTCTTTTGAGCCCCTATGGAATTTTAAAGCAGTGTTACACTATATTTTTGAAGGTAGCCCGTACTTCTGCAATGTTGCTATCTACTATATTAAGCTTTAAAGATAGTAAAGATAAGAAGACAAATTTCAATTCAAGGAATCCTCCAAGCACAGTGGGAAATTCCTTAGATTTGGTTGACAGGCCATGGCAATTATGCAGCTAAATTCCAGCACTAGAAAATGCTCTAAAGGGAAATTTACCTACAGGTGGGAATGACATCTTCCAGGAGAAATAACACTCTCTGTTGATAATGTCCAGTATCTTAATAGATCGGCCACTCATTTCAACCAAAGTCTTAAATAAAGGAGAAAAGGAGACACCTTAAACTTACAATAGAATACTCTATGAAATTTACATTCAATTTTACTAGAAAGTGTGTACACCACAACAGGAAGGATTCCTATACATAAGTGTGTCCTTCAAAAAATTACTTTGCAATTCCTTTTTCTATGATTTTTGGAAGTGCTTTCATATCCTAGAACATCAGTAAATGCACATGAGCACCATCAAATTCCACATATCAGGTTACAGCTGAAAAAACGCTGCCCTTCCAAATGAAGTGGAACATGAGCTCAGAACCAAGCAGCCTCTAAAGACAGAGCGTACAAAACAGGAACAAGCAGGCCCTTTGGAAAGATAAGGAAAACATCAAAACCGTCTCAAGTCCTCTCTTAGCTGATTAAATATATTTCTGTCAAGGGAAAGAATATTTAATTTCCTAGGACAATGTAGACTTTCTCAGGACTGTTGTGAGGATTGCAAAGCAGAACAATCACTTTGGAGAACTGTTTGACAGTTTCTTATAAAATTAAACAAATACATACACTTGTAGGTATTTACCCAAGAGAAATGTAACCTCATACGAGAATGTTCCCAGGACTGTCGTGAAGATTAAATGAGATCACGTATGTGACAGTGGCTTGCCCAGAGTAGACTACATGGTAGGAGCTTATTAAATACTATTTTCGATCTCCTTTCATGTTTTTGGACATATTAGAAAGAGTACGGGATTTCAGTAGTGCAGACTTGGGTTCATGCCCTGGCTCTACTATTCACCTGTTATATTCATTCATTCAGCCTTTTTGAGCACCTGCTCTGTGCCAAGCACCCTTCTAGGTGTTGGGGATACCATATTGAATGTGATGGTCCAAGACTTTACTCTCATAGGGTTTACATTCTAGTGCCCTGGGCAAGACGTTTAAGTTTTCTGAACCTCAGTTTCCACCTCCGTAATACACTTCAATTCAGCACCTTTGACGCGCTGGGTACTGTACTGAGCTGAGCAGCACAAGAATCAACTAGATAGAACCTGCGTTTTCAAGTTCTTTACAAGTCCAATGGGAGCAGCAGACAACGGAGGCAAATTCACGGGGAAGCAGCAGGTGCTGTGAGAGGGCTAAGGACTCAGGGCTATGGGGGCTCTGAATCCAGTGCTCGGTGGCAAGGAGATTGGTCACAGGAGTGGGTCAGAGGCTTCCTGGAGGAAGAGCATTTAAATGCAATCTGCAGAGTAAACTAGGCAAAACATACTCACAAATTCACCATATTATTAGGAAGATGAGATGAGAATATAGTTGTGAAAGCGCTGATCAGTCCACAAAGTCCTTTATAATGTAAAGCAGTCCTATTTCCATTTTAAGGGCAATAGTATTAAAACGGAACATTGTTGGGTAGTCCTGAATCCAGTTTATACTCTTTTGACAAGATGTTGTCTTCCAAACACACGTGCTTAATCGGGGCTTTCTACATCTGTTTCCTAGATCCCAGCATTTCTAGCTTTCTGCCTCAAGGAATTGGGTAATTGAATAAATTGTTTTTAATCATACGGGGCCAATTCTGACTTCCAGTCGAGTTTGCTAAATTCACTGTCTGCCAGGTAGCTCTTTGGTAGGCCACACTGGTCTCTAAGCATGAAACAGGCTTTAGAAACAACCAAGATTCTTGCTCTTCTGGAACCCATGGAGCACTTAACAATTTTATTTCAATTTAATTGAAAGGCTCTGTTTATATGACTTGAATACAATTTATATCATAAATAACCAGAACTATAAAGAGGCACCAAAAACACTAACTCCACTGGGAAACTTTTGTTCTGCATTTGCTGCTTTGTTTCATATGCTACACAAACCTCTGAAGTAGGAAGGAGAACTGGGGACAAGGGCTTGGAAAATTACTCTTTCCAAATACCGTGGCATTAAAATGAACTTGGATAAAGGATGTCCTTAGAGAAATACAGACTACATTTGGCACATCCTCATTCCACGGGGTGCACTTAGGCCGACCGAAGCCTTCACGATCGCATCAGCAATTATGATGAGAGCCCCTCTAACCACATGAACCTTGAACCGATTAAGCAGATTTTGAAAAAAATGTTTAAAGTACGTCATTTTCCTCTTGGGAGGTTGCAAGAGTTGTTAAATAGACCAAAACTCCTATTAATGGCAAGGATTTATACAAACGTCATCTCCATCTTCAGAAACATCTGTATTATGGTCAGATGTTAGAGACGTTTTCTGGATTGTCAGAAAAGAGGGGCTGTGATATAGAGATGCCCCTTCCAAAAATAATGGCAAGTATATACCCAGAAACCAAATCAGTGGTATATCTAACTAAAGTGGGCCCCACGCAAAGTCTGATGGCGCCCTCTCCCCAACCTGGCCACGCTCAAGAGCCCTCTCACGGGAACAGGGGAGGTGTGTATGATGAAATAATAATGAGAGATTTCTTTATTCCTGGGGAAGGACAAGCTGACCGACAACAGAAGGTGCCCAAGGCATCTGGGTTAAGGCATCCAGCCCTGACATCAACGCCTTGTACCCATGGGAAACCAGACTTCCGACCTTAGAGTTCTAACTCCGCCCTGCAAAGATCTCACAAGGTCCCCTCGTGGATGTGAGCCCAAACCAACGCATCAGCAGCACCCTTTTCTGTTTTAAATCACTATATGAAATCCACATCTTAAATTAGTAGAAATGGTAGAGGAATGGGCAATGACTGGGGGAAACAGGAGGAGAAAAAGCTTGTCTTTGGGTGGGAAGAGGAAAGAGTAGGAGAAAGCTCTGGAAAGAGAAAGAATGACTAGGGCAGGGGGAATTTGGTTTAGAGTCAGAAAAGACACCAAATTTTGGAAGGAAAGAAAAGAAGAAGGGAGGGAGGGAGGAAGGAAGTTGCCTCGTTTGAAGACGTCTTCTTCAACGTCTAGGTCCCCAGGAGCCATGTCGGGCCTGTCTTCTGGAGAGGAACGCGGAGTGCAGGAATTTCATCCAAACCGTGATTCATTTAACAAATATTTGTTCAACACTCCACTGTCTAATCATTGTTTTTGGTGCTGGGGATTCAGCAGCGAACAAAGAGAAACAAAAATCCTTGCTGTCATGGGACGCAGATTCTGCGGGAAGGTCTAAAGCAGCAGATATCCAGGGTCGTCTCCCCACGGATGAGGTGTGTGTTCAGCCCCTCTGCCCACGAGAGTCCCCACATACTTCCTAAGGGGTACACGATTTTAACTCTCTTCAAATGACAAACAGCCTTTATCCCCCTAGAAGATTACGATCCCTTTGAGGTCAAAGACTGTATCATATTTTCTTATTTCGTTGTTTAATGCACAGAAGGAAACCTAGTGCCTGGCCCATAGTCAGCATTTAATAAATGTGTAGTTGGCATTCAGCAGATATCTTCTGAGGAAAACCGCCCCTGTGGAGAGCAGCCAGAGTCGAGCACCCACGACCCCACCCCTGTGGTGTCAGTAACTGACCCAGCGATGGACCCTCCCTCCATTCCTCTTTTTTTTTTTTTTGGTGAGGAAGATTGGCCCTGAGCTAACCTCTGTGCCAATCTTCCTCTATTTTGTATGTGGGTCGCCGCCACAGCATGGCTGAGGAGTGGTGTACGTCCATGCCTGGGAACCGAACCCGGGCCACTGAAGTGGAGAGTGCTGAACTTAACCACTAGGCCACCAGGCTGGCCCCATATCCCTCCTTCTTTACCAGAGGTAATTTTTTGAGCTGAACTGGGTCAGTCTGGATTGTTCCAGGTGTGCAGATCTTCTCTCACCTGGGCTGTGTCAACTCCTTTAAGGTGTTCCTTCTCACAGAACCACCTTAATTTTGGCTTGAACTTAGTCCAGTGCCCTGGAAGCTTCTACTCAGCTGTTGTTTAGGCCAATCAAGAACTCCTCCTGGGTGGGCAAGAGTCCAGGGCAGGAGTGCAGGGTACTCTTTCCCACTCAGCCACGTTATGACCTCATATTCCTTCTCAACACATCCCCCCCAGGCAGCTGCAACATTGATCAGGGTTAGCACAAGAAACGATCCCTCAGATCAACCCAATCTTCTAGAAGAGGCAGTAAGTGCCAAGTGGTGTAAACTGGGGGCTGGGTATTATTTCCCACTGGGTGGGATCTCCTCATATTCTACATCTGTCCAATAGAAATACAATGCAAGGCACATATGTCATTTTGAATTTTCTAGTAGTCACATTAAAAAAAAAGGAAAGGAGAAATTAACTCTAATAATATACTTTACGTAATACAACATACGTAAAATATTACCATTTCAACATGTCATCAATATAAAAAACTATTAAGGAGATATTTTACATCCTTTTTCCCCATAAAAAGTCTTCAAAACCCACTGTGTATTTTAAACGTAGAGCCCATCTCAATTCTGACCACCCACACCTCAAATGCTGACCTGCCACATGAGGCTCACGGTGACTGCACTGGACAGCCCAGCTCTGAGGAGTTTAGTGAAATCTCTGAGGACATCTTGGGGTGGTCATTCCAAGACAAATCTTTTTGCATAAATATCAATTTAGGAAAAATAAAAAATGTTTACAAACTAATCGTTCTAATAAATTGTGTGTGGGAAAATATTTATTCTTGCAACAGAGACTACTAACTTGGTTTTAACAGAAGACTGTTAACGAGAAAAGTTTTGCTCCTTTTCAGCCACTAAAATCGTACTATCTGGATACGTTTGAGAAGTGGCAAAGTAGAGGAAGTTGTTAAACTTCCAGCCAGGGATCACATTAATGATCACACTGCAAAGAGAAGTGGGCGGCAAGATGCTTCTCACTGCTGGGGCGTTCTGCCCTGTCCCGAGAATGACTTCTTTCCTGGTCTTTGTTTACAATGGCAAGACGAGAGCCCCACAAAGAGGCACAGAAATAGATTGCATCTTGGTTTCCAACCCGTGGGCCCTGAAGTTTCTGCCATTCTGCATGGACACTAACAACTGTCATCCACAGAATAACGTTTAATTTTCAGCCGAAACTATTTAAACTGACTGCTAATTATGAGGCAAGCACTGTTTCAGGGGCTGCAATTTGTCTCCCACATATTTGTACTATTTTCCAAATATACATGGAAGATATTATGAGTAAAATAAAAATTAATGTAAAGACATTAATGCATGACTAGTAGTTATCTCTCCCTTGCCTTTTCCCAATCAATGGAACCTAAAAGTACACGTGAGGATTCGTGACGTTGTTTGATGCTCAAGTGTGGTCTTTTGGGGTCACAAATCACTATTTACCACCATTAGATCATTGTGGTGCGGCTTGCTGTCAGCCAAGATTCTCCTGAGATGAGGTCCTCGCCCTGCTTCTCTGTTATTGAGTTAATGGTCTCTGGTTAAGAAACACTAGGTTTTAGAACCAACTGCAGGCTGAGATTCATTGCTCAATGTTAACACTTTCAACATCGATGATTTCATTATGTAACAGGCACTGGCTACTTTGCAGTATTCCCTTAGGCATAATAAGCTTTTACCATAAAATCCAAAATCGACATTCATCAGCAAAGCTGTCCTTGTGTGTCCACTGCCAAGAAAAAAACAAAGTGAGATAAAGTAAACCTTCATCAGGGAACTGGACCCAAACAATCATCGAGCCAGTTCTCTCCATCCCCATGGTACAATCTGATTTGTAAGCTGAGGTTTCAAAGTATATTTTATTTAATTGCTGAGGGCAAGAGATCGGCCGGCGCTTTTGAGCTAAGCTCTAGGGTGCTGGCCTGCTCTGCTTTTGTGGAAAACTGAAAAACAATCTGTTAAAGTTAGCATTTTCAAGTTGGTCCACTAATCCTACCAGCTTCTATTTCCCTTCAATTGCACGAAGAGCAAAGAGGTAGGGAAAGGTAGTGCCCTGGCGAACGAGCGAAAAGCAGTCAAGTTTCAATGCTGGCTGGCAGACAGCAGCCAGCAACATCCTCCTGTATTTCCAAGCAAACACAGGCAAAGCAACGTTTTTTCCTACCTCTTATAAACAATCTGTGTCTAAACAAGGCTACACAATGCCTTCTTCCCAGTCTCTCAAAGCTGGCCATTGTTATGTGTCTAATTACACTCCTAAATCCTAAGAACAAAAACAGCCAGCTAGGTAGTGATTGTTTGAGCTACAGATCTTGGCTGGAGATGTGAGTGCAAAGCAAACCTGTCCAGGCTCATGTTTCTAGGCTCCTCCAGGCAGAAGGAATGCCTGTGGCTAGAGGGGCAGCAGAGCCAAACTCGCCCCTTCCCGCTGCAGAGTGGCGAGGAGTACTCCGCACACACCAGTTGCATTCATGAGGAAACAATCTTCCTGCCCACCCGGCACTATATTTAGAGCCATCTCTTGGCTTGCAAACTTAATATTTCTGGGCTTTCTGCCACTCAGACAAGAAAAAAAAAAAAGGGACAAGAAAAACTGGTTTGGTTCCAGTGCTGAACGCAAACAACAAACGTTAAACGTGTCCTTCCCCATTGATGCGTTTCTGTGTCAAATAGCACCCCTTCTTCAAAAGCAGTGACCACTGGATGTGGCTCTGAAGAGTGCTTTTTTCTCCTAATTCTAATGAGTCAAATGTGTCCCACTCTCTCAGGGGATATTTGGTAAAGAAGGAAGCAGGGAAGCAAATTTCTATGAAAACGACAGAGCGTTGTGAAATTTGTAAAGTAATATCATCCGTGCTGGGGCTGTCAACTTCCCCACACATGTGGGGGCCCCGGAGAAAAGTTAAATCCCAAAGTTAGCTGCAGAGCTGATGGAGAGAGAACACACAATGCTACATCACCGGGCCTCTCCAACCCTCAAATGCAGACCCAGGGAGAAACACTCCCCAGCATTCTGCTGCTTTGCCCCAAGCACATCGGGCATTTGGGAATATCAGCGTTCCTCACCAGGAAGAGAGTGACACGGGCAGAGACCAGGATACAGACACCCTGAGCGAGCTGCTGCCAGTTGTACACAAGTCCCAGACCGTGGCATGCCGTGTCGGATCAGAAATGAGCAAAACAAACGTCTCTCCTACTTCCCTACTTTTTTCTTCCAGTGTGTTTTTTCTTATAGTCATATTTATTGAGTTCATCTCAACATTTCTTGTAGCTCAATATCCAGTCATGACACTGACTGCTCAGAAATGTAGTGGCGTACTAACAGGACAGCGGTACGTCCATAAACGCACCCTCAAACAGGACAGCCATTTAGCGCAGTGGGTAATATTTCCTCCATACTGGACACGCAGTCACCTCTAACTAGTTTAACAAATACACACAAGGAAGGGAAAAAAATATCTGCAACTCTGCAGCCATTCTCCCATGTTAAAATTCATATTATAACAAAAAATTAAAACAAGCGTTAAATACCAAATTCAACAAAATTTCTTAAAAATACCAAATGACACGGATGCCACGTAACTTCATTGGACATGAAATATGAACATTTCTGAAAGATGCAGAATAGTTCTACATAATACCTATTTTGGTTTTGGATTTCATAAATGGATAAATGCAAAGGAAACTGACTTGCTGCCAAACAAGGAAACACTCGCAGTGTTTGGGTCTTTGGGACTGTTCACAGGTCCCCTCCTCCCAGGCCTAGGGTGGAACTGTGGGGCCTCCCCTGACGTCAGGCGCAGCCACACGACTTGCTTGGGTTAGTGGAACATGAGTGAAGCGACACGTACCACCTTTCTAATGCTGGGGCTCAGTCTTCTGTGCTCTCTTCCTCACCACATTTACCAGAGTCCTAGATAGACATGAAGCATAAGCCAGAAATAAAATTTCAATGTTTAAATCCAATGAGATTTTGGGGTTGCTTGTTACCACAGCAAACTGAGCCTAATCTGACCAATATAGTAAATTAGTAAACAATTAATAACAATCAGCAGAAGATAATTATGTAAAAGTCCGTCACAGGTCCTGGTACGAAGAAGGCATTCAAGCCGATCCTTATATGGTGCCCCCATCCCACCACAGCAGAAGATTTGGATCCAGTCAACTTCCACTATATCTCCTGGTAGCTCGACTGAAACCAAAAGCAAATAAAATACTTAAGAAAAAACAAGACAGAATGAGTCCAGCTAAAAAAACCAGACACGACTGCTGACATAGTGATTTCCAGAATCTAAATCCGTGGTTCTCAACACTGAGTGCTCCTCAGGCCCAGCCCCAAAGTTTCAGATTTCCCTGGTTCCAGGTAGAACCCAGCCATCTGTACTGCTTCCCAGTCTCCCTCGGTGATTTTCGGGTGCAGCCAGGCTTGAGAACCAGGGCTTCACATGACCAGGCTCTACTATTTTCCACAACTCAGTCCTGGGACATTAAATATTGTAGGAAAAAAAGAAGAGCACAAACAACAGGCCCCTCAAATAGCATGTTCGTGTAACATGAAATGAGTGTCCTCAGGTACCGAGGGTCCCAATTTTCCCCTCGTCCAGCAGTAGAACATGTTCCCCATTCACACTCTCTTGGTCATCTCAGGCTCTCAGTATTCCATCCCTGGAGTAACCAGAAGCAACAGCTCTAACACCAACACTGTAGTATGTGACTGCCAGACAGCCGCGGAGCCAGTTAGCTGTCCTCCAGGATTCCGAGCACGAGCTCAGTGTGGATTCAGGATCAGGACAGAAAGTCCACTGGGCCCTAGGGACACTACAGACATAGGGAGTCTGTTAGCAGAGAAAATGTAGCTGAAGAGCTAGAGTATCACTGGGGCCCCTCAAAGGACATGTTTTGCTACATCAGAAACCCTAGTCTTTTGGATACCAGGAGAGAAATATTCAAGGGCACTGGACAAGCTCACTCTCCCTAAGAACATCCAGAGCCTCTTTGCACCCAGATATATGAACGCATGGTTTCCACTATGATGATGACAGTCATTTGCCATTCACTCACTGCTGACTACACACCAGGTAGAGTATTAGGTATTTTAAAGGTACAATTTCCTCTTACCCTCACCTCAACCCCATGAGGAGGTATTATTATCATTTCCATTTTATAGACAAGGCAATCGAGACTACAAGTGTAAGTGACCTGCCCACTGTCACATGGCTACGAACGGCACTGAAGAATAAAGGGGTTCACCTACTGCCCTGTAATATGGAGTAAAATTGAGGGATGCGTGGTTTACAGCAATTTCTGTATTCTCTTCCAGTTGTTACAATACCTATTTCCCAGGAACTTGGTTTAACCTAAAGAACATGCCTTATTAATGATAGGTCATAAAGCATAATTTTGACAAACACATAGCAAATAATCATTCCTACTCAAATTCCAAGGTATTTATTTTATTTAAATTTGATGAAGTTTGGCATCAGTGAACATAATTCACTTGTCTGCCTAAGGTTGAACAGTATTCACTCAATCATCCAGTGAAGACTTTATATCCGAGTGCTGGTTACTGCAGATACAACAGGGAGCAGGACAGACACCATCACTGTCCCTTCTGAGTGCAGCCGGGCACACAAACAAACAAACAGCAAGAAACGAGTGCTAAGGGGAACGAAGGGACAAGCAGGATGAAGTCTTTCAAGGCATCCAAGGAGACAAAGAGTGGCCAGCTGTCCTTCCATATACTTGAAGTGCATTGGGCTTCTTACACTGCAGCCAATTTAACAGATACCCTCTCAGATGTCCAGACTTTGTCCTTCTCTGGGGCTGTCTTCTAGCTGTGCCTTTAGAGCAACTGGTATCAATATCATGTTGCTTCAGACAGATCTTCATTGTCATCTGAAGTGTTGACGGCTTCACGCATAAAGGTCTCCCTTCAGTTCACTGTGGAGGAATTGCTCTGCTAGTCACCAAATTATCACTTATCATGGGAGCAGGCGAGCAGCACAGAGCTGCATTAAAAGCTGGCTTTCAACCTGTTGAATAGTAAGCATAATTTGGGCCTCTATTCTACCTCGTTTAAGAAAGGACATGTGGGAAGCACACTTCCCACCAAAAGGCCTTTCTCAAGTGTCACATCTATTAAGCTTTTTGGACAGAACCACAGGTCTGAGACAGACATTTTGCTAATATCCCACTCCTTATTTGCAAAAATCAACACTGGCTTTGTAGATCTGTTCTGCAACTCAATTTCAGATATTAGAAAAGAAAGCGAGCGGCCGGCCCGGTGGCTCAAGTGATTAAGCGCGCGCGCTCCGCTGCGGCGGCCCAGGGTTCACTGGCTCGGATCCCGGGCGCGCAGCGATGCACCGCCTGTCAGGCCATGCTGTGGCGGCATCCCATATAAAGTGGAGGAAGATGGGCACGGATGTTAGCCCAGGGCCAGTCTTCCTCAGCAAAAAGAGGAGGATTGGCAGATGTTAGCTCAGGGCCGATCCTCCTCACAAAAAAAAAAAAGCGAAATACAATGATTTGTTTTAGAATTTGTAAGAGGACCATGATTGCTAATGATAATAACATACCTAATACTTATTAGGCTCTTACTATATGAAAAGTTACTGTCTGCTAAGTGCTTTATGCATGCTATCTCATTTAAACTTCATAAAAACCATATAAGGTAGGCACCAGCACCATACATCAATTCTAAAGCATATTTTTTTTCACATTCTAATATGTTTGAAATCAGTCTACATCTTAAAACCCATCAAGTTATATCATAGTTTAATTGGCAGCAATTTTTCTTCATGAATTACACATAAAATGATGCTGTATCCTAAAATCCACAGTGCCTCAGATGCAATAAAACAAGGTATTATTATCCCTATTTCACAGATGAAGAAACTGAGGCTTAGAGGATTTGAGTAACTTGCCCAAGGTCACATAGCAAGTAAACGAAAGAGCAAGAATGTGATCCCAGGTTTTTCTGGCTCCCAAGCTCATGCTCTGAACTGGTACACTGTACTGCTTCCCACCATATGGAAAAAATAAGTTTTAAAAAACATTCATGGGGTCGGCCCAGTGGTGTAGTGGTTAAGTTCACGCACTCCACTTCAGCTGCCCAGGGTTCGTGGGTTTGGATCCCAGGCGCAGACCTACGCACTGCTTACCAAGCCATGCTGTGGCAGCCATCCCAAACATAAAGTAGAGGAAGATGGGCAATGATGTTAGCCCAGGGCCAATCTTCCTCAGCAAAAAGAGGAGGCTTGGCAACAGATGTTAGCTCAGGGCTAATCTTCCTCACCAAAAAAAAGAAAACCAAAACAAAACACAAAAACATTCACTCATTTAGCACTTAGTATCTATTATGAGTTAGCCACCAAGCTAGGAGTGCAAGGGGTACAAAGATGAGTAAGACAGCTTTTCATGTGACAAATTAGGGACTGTGGGTATACGAGCAGTTAACTAGAATGCTCAGCTTCATACATCTTTGATGGACGCTAGAGTAACACCAGACCTAAGCCTGGGCTTGCTTTAGAGGGACATTTTTTCACAAAGAGTTGTTTTTCCCCTAAATATCTCACTCCTACACACCACCTTACACTGGGTAATGATCCTTTACATCAATGGCACGACAGACAGACTCTCAGATGGCCCCCAATGATCCTCCCCTCCTACTAGTCTGTGATTTGCTTGTAACCAAGAGAATATGGCAGAGATGATGGGATGTCACTTTCATGATTGGGTACATAAGATTGTGACTTCCATCTTGCTAGCAGACTCTTCATCTTGCTGCCTTTGATGAAGCAAGTTGCTCTGCTGGGGAGGCCCACATGGCAAGAAATTAAGGGTTGCCTCTGGCTACCAGCCAGCTAGGAACCGAGGTCCTCAATCTGACAACCCAAAAGGAAGTGAATCCTGCCAGAACCACGTAAGTGAGCTTGAGAGAGGATCCCTCCTTATGTGAGCTGCCAGATGAGACCTCAGCCCCGGTCGACACCTTAAATGCAGCCTCACGAGAGAGACCTTGAGCAGTCAACCCAGCTGAGCTGTGTCTAGATTCTGACCCACAGAAACTATGAGATAATAAATGTGTTATTTTAAGCTGCCAAATTTTGGGTAATTTGTTATGCAGTAACAGATAACTAATACACTTGGTGAAAAGGTAAATTTCTTTGTGTCATAGACCTTTATGGTGAGTGTTCTCAAATAGTTGATACCAAAAATTCCAATTGTTATTTTAAGCTCTCAGCTAGAGCATAAAAATAATAGCTACCATTTATTGAGCATCCACTAAAGGCCAGGTAAATTCTAGCATAGTATTAGTGAAACCACGGCCACACTTACCAAGCAACAGTTCATTAGCATAGTCACTTCATATGTAAGGAATATTAAATATTCATTTCACTTAACAATTTTTTCAAAAAGATTAGTGGAATTGACCATTTTGTTGTCCAACTCTTACTCCTTCACTTCCTTTGGTTAATGTAACCTTCCCTTCTAGAAAATGCTCCTTCCCCGAACCTCAGTCATGTTATTCTAGTGGGTCTTTCTCTTATATGCCTCACTTCCTGTTCATAGTGACTGATCCAAAGTGGGGCATCTCATCCAAGCTGGGCCAACAAGCATCTGTCTCCAGGATTTTGTTTTAGTTTGGGGCAGGAGAGAGTCATGGGGAGTCCCTCTTGAGTTCTAAAGCTGTGAGAGTCCAGCATGAATTCTCAGTGGCCATGCTCCTTGCTGTGTGCACGAAGACATTCTGCAGGAGGAGAGAATGACACGGATACTCAGATATGGAATATCTTCCAATTCCATGAATTGGAAATCAAATGCCTTGATTTCCAATTCATAATTGAAGGATATTTTTGCTGAGTATACGGTGGGTTAATAGTTCTTTTCTTTCAACACATGAAAAATACTGTGTCATTTTTTTCTCCTAAAGGTTTCTGCTGAGAAACCTACTGTCATTCAAGTTGTTTTCCTCCTATAGGTAAGCCGTCATTTTTCTCTGGCTGCTTTCAAAATTTTTTCTTTGTTTCAGACAAAGAAAACTTTTAGAAGTTTACCTATGGTATGTCTTGGTGTGATGGTTAATTGTATCTGTCAACTTGGCTAGACCACTTTATCTAAATATTTGGTCAAACATTATTCTAGATGTTTCTGTGAAGGTATTTTTTAGATGAGATTAACATTTAAATCAATAGACTTTGAGTAAAGCAGATTAGCTCCATAATGTGGGTGGGCCTCATCCAATCAGTTGAAGGTCTTAATAGAAAAAAGACTGACCTCCCCTGAGGACGAGGAACTCCTACCAGCAGCCTGCCTTCAGACTTGAATGGCAATATCAGCTCTTCCCTGGGTCTACAGCCTACTGGTCTACCTCACCAATTTTAGACTCGCCAGCTTCCACAAGCATGTGAGCTGATCCCTTAAAATAAATTTCTCTCTCTCTCTGAGAGACAGAACCAATAAGATGCGTGTGTATGTATTCTATATACATATATATGCATGTGTATATATGTTTGTGTTATATATACACATGTATATGTGTATTATATATACAACACACATATACATGTATAAATGTATGTTATACATACGTATATATATATACACACACACGTGTATATATATGTATATATGCACACATATCCTATTAGTTCTGTCTCTGAGAGAGAGAGAGATTTATTTTAAGGAACTGGCTCATATTATTGTGGAGGCTGGCAAATTCAAAATCGCAAGGTATACAGAACCAAGATGTGTGTGTGTTTATAAGTGTGTGTGTGTATACATACATACGTGTATATATAAAACACATATACACACACATCCTATTGGTTCCGTCTTTCCGAAGAACCCTGACTAATACATTTGCCATGGATCTCTTTACGTTTATCCTGTTTGAGGTTCGATGAGTGTCTTGAATCTGTAGGTCTAAGTCTCTTGCAAACTTGTGACGTTTTTAGCCATTATTTGTTCAAGTACTCTTTCAGCCCCTCTCTTTCTTCTCTCCTTCCAAGGATCTGATGACACAAATGCGAGATCTTTTGCTATAGTCCCATAGGTCCCTGAGGCTCTGGTTCACTTCTTTTCAGCCTCTCTCTCCTCTGTTGTTCAGACTCAATAATTTCTCTTGTTCTACCCTCCACTTCACTAATTCTTTCCTCTGTCCCCTCCATTCTGCTCTTTTGTCCATACACCGAGCTTTTTATTTAGGTCATTGTATTGTTCAGTTATGAAATCTCCATTTGGTTCTTTTTTATATCTTCCATTTCTTTGCTGAAGCTATTTCTTCCTTTGTTTCAAGCATGTTCATAATTTTTCATTGAAGCACTTTTATCATGACTGCTTTAAAATCTTTGTCAGATAATCCTAACATCTCTGTCGTCTTGGTGTTGGCCTCTACTGATGGCTTTTTCATTCAGAGATCTTCCTGGTGTTTTGCATTATGAGTGATTTTCAATGGAAACCTGGACATTTTGTATTGTGTGATGAGATTCTGGATGTCATTTAAACCTTCTGTTTTTACTGGCTTTCTTTGACATGCGTCTGGCAAGGAAAGTGGGGAGATCCTGCCTTGTTAGTGCAAAGTAGGGGTAGAAGTCCAGGTGCCCTACTCGGGTCTGTTGACATCCAAGGTGGGGGCCTCCTGCTGGATGGGGGTGGGAGTTCCAGTTCCCCACATGGTCTCCACTGAGAGGGTCATTACTGTCCAGTGGGGATGAAAATCTAGGCTCCCTAACTGGCCTTCTCTGAAACCACCCCAGCGGGAGTGTTGGGGCCCTCCTGACAGCTTCCCCAGAGAGGAAGTCTAGGCTCCCCACTGTGCCTCTGCTGGTGTCGGTGGGGTTGGGCCCACAGTTTTCTCTGTAGTGTTTGGCGGAAGCAGAGTGCTTGTGGTCTGAAAGATTTTGTCTTGCTAGGCTGCCCCTTTCCTGTTTTTTGGCTGGGAGAGAGCAGGCTGTTTTTTTTTTGTGGGAGCTTTTTTTTTGGCTGTGCCATTGGTGTTTCGTTTGCCAGCTTCGTCAGCAACAAATCCAGGATATATGAAGCAAAAAGAAAACCCACGGAACTCATCACCCTGTCGTGTCGTTCCTCGGTCCCGAGGTCTCTAGCCAGTTTGCCTTCTCCTCTCCACTTTTCACCATTTGTTTTACATAAAGTGGCCAGAGTTTTCAGTTGTTCTTAGGGGAAAGAATGGGGAAAAGTGTGCTTGCTTGATCTTCTGGAAAGCTGAAGTCTCCCACTCAGCTATTTTTTTAAACTACTTTGTCACCTTAGGGATAAAAAAAAACCCACTGGATCCCAACAAATCAGTTGATATTCTTGCCGTAATTGTGGAGCATCAAATATCTTGCTTATAAAAACATGATTTTGCTTAGATCAACTGCAAAGAATTTACTGATCATGTATGTACAGAAGATCATGGGTTTTGTGATCTGTTTCATTCTCTACTCATATGACATAGAATAGTCTTAAAACTAGAATATCAGGGCTGGCCCGGTGGCGTAGTGGTTAAGTTCGCATGTTCCGCTTCAGTGGCCCAGGGTTCGCAGGTTCGGATCCCAGGTGTGGACCTACGCACGGCTCATCAAGCCATGCTGTGGTGGCGTCCCACATACAAAATAGAGGAAGATGGGCATGGATGTTAGCTCAGAGACAATCATCCTCAAGTGAAAAGAGGATGGCAACAGACTGGCAACAGATGTTAGCTCAGGGCCAATCTTCCTCACACACACACACAAAAAATTAGAATGTCAACTTTTCCACTTACAGTTGGATAAAAGCATGGATCCTAATGAACTGCCTGTCCTATTGGTCTGTCTTTTCTGTATTTATAATAGCGGCATCTGAGAAGCCATGCAAAGTGCTTGAAGGTAAAACTAATTATAAAGTCATGTTCAACAAGTCATGTTCAACAAGTCATGTTCAACAAGTGTTTATAGAGTAGAGCGGTACAGACCACACTCAGCTATATAAAGTAGACCTGTATAGTCTGTACACAGATGGGGCCAGATCTGCGGTAGGTAAAAATATTAAAATAGTAACTATTATGCAGTTGAATATCCCAAATACATCATTCTCTGAGAATATTTTTCCTCAGTCTGCTTCTTGATTTACTTGGAGTGTGGTAAAAAATGATAGGGTGGGGAAAAATGAGAAAATTATACAGGAAGAACAATAAAATATAGTTGTTTGAATATTTATTTTTCTGGACAATTCTAGAGTGAAATGGCAAGTGATGAAAATTTGCTCTACTACAGAAATAAACGCTGCCTTACATAGGAGACTTCATTGAATTATGTTTCTTCCTTGATGGGAGAAAAAAAGATACACTACAAAGGGCAAAAACTTTGGTGAGGTGAATGAATATTTACCTTAATGATGAAGAGTAGCTCATCAAGTTGGCTTTAAAAAAAATCATTTGTACTATGTGTGTAATTTTTCAACATTTCTAAACTTCACATTTCAAAATTTTTTCATGCAATCTCCATAGTCATTATTTTTAATAAATGTACAATATTCCTTTGGATATTATATCATAATTCACTAAATAGTCTATTATTGCTAACTATTTAACTCACTTGCAATGTTTCACTTTTATAAATAATGATATTAGTGACAAGTTTTTGTACATAGTTTTCACCCTACCCACTATTTCAGATTATTTACTTAAGCTAGAGTCCATGAAATATAATTACTGAATCAATGGTATGATGATTTGTATGACTCATAATAAGAAGTGCTAAATTATTTCCTAACAATTGTACAGCTTTATAATGCCACTAACAGTATATGAGAACTGGAGCTTGTCTACACGCTCTCCAGTAAGCCACCGTTATTAAAAAAAAAAAAGTAATTTTAGAGTTGAAATATGAATTGTTTAATTTGCAATGATTTAGTTAGCAGTTGTTTACCAGTTTTATTTCTTTTGTGAAATGTCTGTGGTTGACCTTTACCATTCATCTCCTCGGATTTGGGGATTTTTAAAAGTCAATTTGAATGAATTCTTTCTAATAATAAAATTATTAACCTGCAAATTGTTCTCCAAAGCAGTCTTTCAATATTTTTTAACGTAATAAGGTTTTAGTTTTTATATAAACTTTCTGATTCTCAGTGATTTGTTCAGTTTTTTCTAGGCTTAGAATGCTATTCCATATTTCTGTTTTTCTTTTTATATTCATTTATATTTTTTACTTTCTATCAACATAATTTAATTCAATGTTTGTTTTGAGAGAAAAGTTGATTTTTTTTTTGAAAATTGCTAAGAATTTATCTCAATATGATTTCATGAATAATCCTGCCCTGCCCTATTGATTTGTCATGTGAGAAATTCCTAGTTGTGCCCAGCCCTTTGGCTGTCTGTTTCAGCCCATGGATCCCTATTCAGCCTTGTGCCACTACTGTTGTGATAACTGCAGCGACACAGAACATTGCATGCAATCAGTAACTGCTTGTTCAATGAACACAGAATCTGGCAGGGCCAGCAGCCCTCATTACTAATTTTTTAGAGTTTTCCTTAATATTGTGTCATGTTTGTTATTTTTGTGCCTCCAACATTTTATTTTGAACAATTTCAAATCTACAAAGAAGCTGACAGAAGGATACAATGAACACCTGTGTACTCTTCACCTTGATTCATCAATTACTAACATTTTGTCACATTTTTCTCTATATACATTTGTATACACACAACATACGCACACACACTTTTTTTTCTGAACTATTTGAAAGTAACCCAGAGCCATCATGACACCTCACCTCTAAATATTGTAGTATATATCTCTTAAGAACAGTGCATTCTCTTACATAACCACAGTTCCATTATTCCACTCAATACTATTATCCAGCACACAGTCAACATTTAAATTCCCTCAATGCTCCCACAATTAACTTTACAGCTTAAAAAAAGAAAAGATCTGATCAAGGATCACCCATCACATTTAGCTGTTGTCATGTCTCTTTAATCTAATCTTTAATACAGGCCCTCTGACTGATCTTTCTTCTCTTCCTCTCTCTCTCTCTATCTCCATCTCTCCCTCTTCCCTCCTTCCTCCCTCCCTTCCTCTCTTCTCCTCCTCTTCCTTTTTTCTCTCTCTCTCCCTCCCTCTCCCTCCCTCTCCCTCTCTCCATCTCTCCCTCCCTCTCTCTCTCTCTCTCTCTCTCCATCTCTCCCACCCTCTCTCTCTCTTTTTTTTTTTTTTGGCTTTCATGATATGACATTTTAAAGAAGTTCACGCCAGGTGTTTTACAGAATGCTTTTAAATTTGCCTTTTTTTTTTTTTTTTTTGGTGAGGAAGATCAGCCCTGAGCTAACATCCATGCCAATCCTCCCCTCTTTTTGCTGAGGAAGACTGGCCCTGGGCTAACATCTGTGCCCATCTTCCTCCACTTTTTTTTTTTTTTTCATATGGGACGCTGCCACAGCATGCCCCGACAAGGGATCCATCAGTGCGCACTGGGGATCTGAACTCCGGCCGCCAGCAGCGGAGCGAGCGCACTTAATCGCTCCGCCATGGGGCTGACCCCAGAATGCTTTTAAATTTGGATTCTCTGACAGTTTCCTCACTTGTGTATTATTCTTAATAAATTTCAAAATCCTTTTAAGTCCCAATTGTATCTCTTCCTCTCCTCACTTGCAGTTCTACCTCCAAAATCCTATCGGAATTTTGATCAGTACTGTGATTATATAAATAAAATTTTGAAATATTCCAGAAAAAACTGCACTACACCTTAAAATCAATTTATGAAGAATGGACATCTTTATATTATTTAAAGGAGAAGAGCGTATATTTCTTTAAGTCACCTTCTTTTTTTTTTTTGTGAGGAAGATCGGCCCTGAGCTAACATCCATGCCAATCTTCCTCTTTTTGCCGAGGAAGACCAGCCCTAGGCTAACATCCGTGCCCATCTTCCTCCACTTTATATGGGACGCCGCCACAGCATGGCCTGACAAGTGGTGTGGCGGTGCACACCGGGATCCGAACCGGCGAACCCAGGGCCGCCGCAGTGGAGTGTGCACACTTAACCGCTTGCGCCACTGGGTTGGCCCCTAAGTCATCTTCTTTTGTATCTCAAAATTTAAAAAAATTCTTCATGTAGATCATGCACTTCTCATTAAGTATTCTTAGTTACATTATTTTGCTATTGACAATTTTTTGAAGTTACATTTTCTTACTGATTATAAACTGGAGTCACCCTCTAACTAGAGGGTGGTTTCTTTTTTTTTTTATTAGTCTTATTTGCAGTCACTTTACTAAACTCTAGAGTTGCTTCTATTAATTTCTCATTATTTTAACTTTTCTAGGTATGTCACCAAAATACCTGCATACAATAATAATAATCTTATCTCTTCTTTCCCAACATTTATACATACTATCTTACTGATGTGACCAAAATTTCCTAAAATAATATTAAATATGAAGATGATAGTGATCATTCTTCTCTCTTATTTTAAAGACACTGAGAAAAGACGCTTCTGAAAGAATTCCAAAAATATTGTGAACAAAAGTGGCCTTGCTGAAAACCAGGAAATACAATTACTTAAAAACCATACAAGTATTTTAAATTTACAACTCTCATTTGATGGAATAAATTCTTGTATTTTTGCTGTTTAAAGGTTTATTTATTTATTTATTTATTTTGCTGAGGAAGATTGGCCCTGAGCTAACATCTGTGCCCATCTTCCTCTATTTTGTATGCGGGATGCTGCCACAGCATGGCTGGATGAGCGATGCATAGGTCCGTGCCCAGTTCCAGAACCCCAAACCCCGGGCCACCAAAGCAGAGCCTGCCAACTTAACCACTATGCCACTGGGCTGGCCCCAGGTTTGTTTAATTTTGATGCACTTTCCATATCTATTTCAGCCCAAATCCAGCACAATGTCATTTTTAAAAGAACTTTTTAAATAAAAGTAACATGTGCACTGAGAAAATAGACAATATTTTGTATTCCTTTGCACCTATAATCAGATGTATGTACTTACAGGCAATGCCCAGGGGGCAGTCAAGTTTCAGGGTCACTTACAAAGCAAAGTGTGAGCAGCTACCCTGCACACCGCCATCTCTACCCCTTCCTGCTCCATCCACCCCATGCCCGCTTTTCTGGTCAGAATTGCTGTCCCATAATCCCACACAAGCACCTCACCTCTCTTCCTTATATCACCATTTTTTCTATGCTAAAAAGATCATGCACGAGTTGTATTTTCCCTTTTGACCATTCACAACTCATCAAAGCCATCACAGGCAACCACTGCTGCAGGCACGAGAGCCTTCTCGCAGGTTTTCCTTCCACAGCCTGACACTCTGTCCTAGGCATCGCAGGAAAATCGTTCCTCACTTCACTACATCTGAAAGTTAAGAAGCAAGACAGGTCCCAATAAGACCGCACTACAAGAAACGAAGTGAAATGAGACTGACTAGAGACTCAGGTCCTGGAACCTCAAAAAATCAAGGATAGCACTACCATATGATCCAGCTATTCCACGGCTGGGTATTTATCTAAAGAACATGAAAACACCAATGCGTAAAGATACATGCACCCCTGTGTTTACTGCAGCGTTATTTACAACAGCCAAAACTTGGAAGCAAAGAAGCTGTGGTATATATACACAGTGGAATACTACTCAGCCATAAGGAACGATGAAATCCAGCCATTTGTGACAAGATGGATGGACATTGAGGGTATTATGCAAAGTAAAATAAGTCAGAGGGAGAAGGTCAAATACCACTTGATCTCACTCATTAAGTAGTAGATAATAACAACAAACGCATAGAGACAGAGATTGGATTGGTGGTTACCAGAGGGGCAGGGGGGAGGGAGGAGGACGAAAGGGATAATTAGGCACATGTGTGGTGATGGGTTGTAATTAGTATTTGGGTGAGGAACATGATGTAATCTATGCAGAAATAGAAGTATAATGATGTACACCTGAAATTTATACAATGTTAAAAACCAATGTTACTGCAATAAACAAAAAATTAAAAAAAAAAAAAGAAAAAACTTAAGTTTCCTGTAGACTCTCGCAAATCTCCATCTGCATTCTTGCCCTTCTCATTCCTTTGATTAAACTTGTTTTCCTTTCCTTAACAGCATTAAGAGTAAGAAAGTTCATCTTATGGGCTTGTTTTGTTTTGCTTTGTTTTACGAGTGGTATTGAATTGGTTCCAGCTCTTCAGAAGAGTTAGGGGACGCCACCACCTGTAGGAGGCAGGCAAGGAGGGGAGGAAAATGGGTGTGGATGAGGGACAAATGGGAAAAGCTAAGGTTTTGGAAACCCCAGGGCAAAAGCAGCAGCTCTGGGGAAGGGTCAACGATCACCAATCAAATCCAAATGAGGGCCAGGGCAACGCCAAGGCCACTGGCAGCTCCAGGAGGCAATCGCGGGCAGCGGGGCATTCCCTGGGATGTGACGTGCACACGGCTCATTTCCTTGAGGTCATAACAGAGTGTTACATGCAGAGAACGGTAGTAACTAGAAAAATGCATCTAAGATTGAACAGCAAAGAATGAGTAGTGGCCATACAGGGTTTAGAGCTTGCACATTGGGAATAGACTGCCTGGGTCAGAATCCTGGGTCTTATTTTGTTAGCTGTTTTATCTTAGCATCTTTCTTAACCCCTCTGGTGCTTTGGTTCCCCTTATTCAGAAAATGGTGATAACAAATCTCATAGGGTTGTTGTAACCGTTAAATGAACTAACATATACAAAGCATTTGGAACTATGCATGGTGTATAGTAAGCACTATATGTGCATTAGTTATTATTTCTAAAATCATCATCATTATTATTCTTTAGGCACCAGAGGTCCCATGTGGGTTGAATGAGAAACCCCATATACCAGAGCTGGACACAAACTTGGCCTCTTCCAAAGAAAACTACCATCCGACAGTGTCCCTAAAATCCAGACAGTTTCAGCTTTCAACCAGCAGACTTTCTAAACCTCCACATAAGGAGAGACGTGGAGAGTAAGATGAAAATGATCTACTCAGCTATCCTTCCCTGGTTCTTTGAGGGCTAGGCTGCCGGCCAGGTGGCAGGATGCTCCCTGTGGATAGCTGGGATGGGGCAAAGACTGGCAAATAGTATGTTTTTAAGAATTTATTTTATTGCCAATGTATTACATTTTAGCTACATTATAGGTTAAATTGGTTTTTGTTTTTTTTTTTTTTACTATCCTTTGAAGTGAACTTAATAACTTTGCCTCCATGGGGAAAATGCACATTGAATTCCAGAATAAATGACTCTATATAAAAAAGCACAATCCATTTGTTGGGGAATTCACGTATGTCTGGAAGAAGTTTAACAATATCTAAAAGCTGCCTGCACAGAGGATTGCTCGATAAAATCCCATGCAACTTTCAAAGAGCAAAATCCTGTGAGAGAAACCAGAAAGCCCGACACCAGAACCCAGTATCAGATTAATCAGGTCCCTACTTTATAAAACGGCAGCCTCCGTAGCGGGCCAGATTACTCTGGAATTGCAGTCCGCTGTGTTGCCAAGTTCTATAATTACAGCAACTCCTCTGAAGTTTGTTTAAAATCTGGTTCTAATCCAGAGCTCTGCCCACATTCCCTTACTACTTCCTACCATCACACCCGGACCTAGTGTTTCGAAAAACACATTCTAAATCCTCTTTAGAACCATGTTCTCTAACTGGGCTAAGAAGCGTAAAGACTGTCCATCTTCTAAGCCCGTCCAGTCTCAGGGTCAGCCAGAGCTGGGCAACCCCTGCAGCTACCACGAGTGTTCTCTGCCTGGAACCCCCAGCCCCACAGCAGAGTTTGCTAGATCATGAATCATGAAGGAAGTGCAGTCTTCTAGGCCATTTTCAGTGGAGTTTGCCACAAGGGCACTCCCTCTTATGAGTATCACATAGTCTGAAAAGAAATGAATAAATTACTGGTTCCTGGCAGGTGTCATAGGCCCTTGATCCCTTTCCTTTTCCCAGGCACTTGCTCCTATCAATGGACTTCATAAAAATAAAAGTCTCTGCTCTTTGGTTGCTTCAGGCTCTTTAGTGTTTGGCTACAAACTAGGTTGTACAATAGAAATCACTACAAAATGAAAACCTTATTTAACCACCAACGATTCATTTGATGAAAAGAAACAGTATCAAGAAGAACATCACAGCAGAATTTCTAACAATACTCACATCCAGAAAAAGACAGGAAGTTGGTTTTTTTATGTAGGTTTTTGCTAAAGACTTGTCATACCTAGACTTGATAAACATGGGGTCCGAACAGAAAAACTCAGGTCACTGTTTCTGGTCTCAGGTTTGAATTTGGTGATTTAAACTCTGTAAGTATTTCTTTAGTACCTAATTATAGAAGTCCTTGTATTAGCCATCAGGAAATAGAGTTATAAGCAAGACAAGAATAACAGCTAAACATTGCATGCCTACTATACTCCAGGTACTTTATATGAAATATCTTATTTGATCCTCACAACGACCCCAGGAAGGAGTTGTTATTATTATCATCGTCCCCATTTATGATGAAAAAACTATAGCAAGGAGACTTACATAACCGGCTCCAGGACGGCCGGTAAGTGACTAGAGTTGAACCAGGCAGTCTGATGCAGTGGTTCTAACCACTGAGTAATACTGTCTCTCACAGCCCTTGACCTGAGGAAGTTCACCTCTAGAGGAAGTTTACCTCCAGAGCTGACATAATGCAAGCACAGACATTACGACATGAGGTGGGATAAGGTAAATACCATAAAAACTGCAGAAGGCTCAGAGATTCACATCCAGTGGGAAGGAGCAGCAAAGCTCTCGGGGGGAGGTAGGACCTCCAATGGGCTTTGAAAGATGCTTGGGTCTTAGGTGACGCAAGGGCAGGGTTGTGGGGATGAGGATGGAGGAAGAGCCAGTCTTCCAGGAGGAAGGAACAGTGTGGGTGAGTTCAGGAAGAGGGTAGGAGGGAGGGTAACGACAAACAGTACAGTGTGGACAGAAGGTAAGGGACGCACAGAAAAGAAGAGGGAGAAGGAAACGGAGAATACCGCTGGCAACACCACTGCAGAAAGCCCGCAATTCCAGCCTCAGCAGTGTGTTCTAAATTTTTCAAAGAGTAGGACACCATCATAAATTTCTAAGTAAGGGATTTCTGTGGACAGAACGGAATCAGAATGGTACCAGTAGGATGGGAGAGGAAGGGAAGGAATCTTCAAGGCTTGGAGACTGAATGGTTGTTGGGACAAGTGAGAACAAGGGCATCTGTACTGAGTTGAGTGGTGGCCCCAAAAGACACGTCAGTGTCCTAATCCCTGGAACCTGTAAATGTGACCTTACTTGGAAAAAAGGTCTCTGCAGATGCTATTAAGTTAAGGATCTGGAGATGAAACCATTTTGGATTACGTGGGCAGGCTCTAAATCCAATGACAAGTGTCCTTATAAGAGCAAGGCAGAGGGAGATGTGAGATAGACAGAGGGAAGACATAGAGAAGGAGAGGAGGCAATATGGCCATGAAGGCAGAGATTGGAGTGATGAGGCTGCAAGTCAAGGAATGCTGGCAACCGCCAGACACTGCAAGAGGCAAAGAATGGACTCTTCCCGTAGGCCCCCCAGACGGAGCAATGCCCTGCTGGATTTTGGATTCTGGCCTCCAGAACTGTGAGAGAATAAATTTCGTTTTAAGTCACTCAATTTGTGCTGATTTGTTATGGCAGCCCTAAGAAACTAATATAGCATTCCCCCTATAAAATAGAAAAGTCTGGAAGAGATCTGATTTGGAGAAGTGCTCAGAAACTGATCAATATAATTTATACAGTTTGTAGAAAAATTATGGCACATAGGATAAAAAGACAATAAATTGGGCAGAAAAAGCAAGGCAGAATCTTTTCCCTTCATATCCTTAGCTCATTATCATAGTTCTGTCTTAGTGTTGGTCCAGGTGTGAACTCCAGGAGCCTGATTAGAATGTACATTCTTGGAGCCCATCTGCAGACTCTGATTTCTTTGGTCTGGCGTGGGGCTCAGGAAGCCAGTTTCAAAGCAACCCATGTCAGTCGGATGCAAGTAATTCTTTAGCGCAGGGGTTGGCGATCGTTTTCTATAAAGGGCCAGAGAGTAAACATTTAGGCTTTGCAGGCCATCAAGTCTCTGTCGCAAGTCCTTGAATCTGCTACTGTGGGACAAGAGCAGCCACTGACAATATATGGACAAATGAGAGTGGCTGTGTACCAGTAAAATTTTATTATGCATACTAAAATTCGAATTTCATATCATTTTCATGTGTCATGAAATATTATTCTTTTTTAAAACATTTTTTCCCTCAACCATTTAACAATGTATAAAAACAGGTGGTGAGCCAGATTTGGTCCACAGGCCACAGCTGGCCAACCCCAGCTTTAACGTGCCGCAGTTTGCAAACTACTGCTTTGGATGTTAGAGCTGAGATTTTTCAAGCCAGTGGCATGTCATGAAGCAGCAGGAGAGAGAGGAAAGGGGCACATCTGACGCACCAGGATAATCTGCAGCCTGCTGGCAGCCTCTGCTAAAGCAGCGGCCCATAATGTGCAAGCACATTCATGGAAGGGTGTCACTCATGGGAACACGATCCTTCAGGCGTGCTGCAGACTTAAAAACAGACTGGGGCCATTGTGCTGGAACAGTGACAGGCAAACCCAGGGTACGGACTGCCGCCTACAAGAGAAAGCCTGGTTTCCACTAGTTTAATTCTGCCCGTTTTTCTCCCATTGAAGAATGTCTCAGAGAATGCAAGGGAGGGGGACAGATGACAGAGATAGTCTCCAATTCACTGTAATATACAAGTCCTTCATAAACTTCAGATTTGTTGAATGTAATTAGTAATGAACGACTTTCAATATATTTGTGACCTGCCACCAAATTATCAGAGAATTGCGACTTTGTTAGAGAAGTCAGGTTGTCATCTCCATTCCTGGGCAATCATCACTGCCGTCTCCTCTCTGTACCTCTGGTTTGAGTTAGTCCAGCTGGGACAGATTTATTTGCAAGCTTCCTCTACCTGGGTCGTCAACACAAGCAAGGACACATAGCAGAAATCCAAGACAGAACCAAGATTCAATAAGATCTCAACATGCTGGAACTCTGGGCTCAACATAACCAGATGAAATCTAACTAGGATGAACGTAATTGTCTGCATTTACATTTAAAGAGATTCGATTATAAAAGCACAAGTTGGAGGGGAGACTTTATGAGCGGCTGCGTGATGCACCAGTTCACAGGATAAAGGCCTCAGGGACGTTTCTAACTACAGTCTCAACGAGAGCTAGTGAGCTGGGGCTGCTTAAGTACTTAATATAATTTTGGGCTGCATTAAAGCAATTACAATGTCCAGATGAATACAAGAGTCCATCGTACTCTGGAATAATCAGATGACATACACAGTCCTACTGCAGTTCTGGGCATTAGGCTCTAAAAGGAACATTAAAATAAAATAGCAGAAAAGGTATTTAGCAATGGGAGTGTAATCAGAGGAGGAGGACCAGGGTAAGAGAGGGACTAAAAACTTATTTTACTGAGAATATTTGAAGAGGCTGGAGTTGTCAGCAGTGCTCTTGAGGAAGTGCTTAGAAATATTTGGAAATGAAAGAAATGTCACATTTTGAAAGGTAAACCATACAATCAAAGCATAATGGGTCAAAGCCACAAATGCATAAAAGTCTATCCAGTTGGACTCCTGGAAAGCAGACCTGAAGGTAACCAGATGGAACATAATGTGTGCTTCAGCAGAGGCGTGTATGTCCGCCAGGAAGCAGAAACGAAAGTGAGAGGCAGAAGCAAACATCTGTCTTGCCCATCCTGTGCTACACAGGGAGAGAAGACTTGTGCATAGGAGAAAGATGAGAGCATCCTATTATGGGAGTTTGAAGCCATCACACATTTAAATCACATAACTTAAGTCTCTTGTTCTGACTTCATGTTCTAGCAACCTGGTTAACCTTTGGATAATCTGACTTCCATTCAGCTTGCCTACTGGGAGAGGATGCAATATGTTTCTTACTGGCATTTTTTTAAATTAATAAACTTTATTTTTCAGAACAGTTTTAGGTTCACAGCTAAATTGAGTGGAAAGTACAGCGAGTTTGCACATACTCCCTACCTCCACACACGGACAACCTCCCCGACTATCCACATCCCCCACCACAGCGGTGCACTTGTTAGAATCGATGAACCTACACTGACACATCATTATCACCCAAGGTCCACAGTTTATATTAGGGTTCACGGGTTTTGACAATTGTATGATGACATGTATCCACCATTGTAGTCTCATACAGTATAATTTCACTGTCCTAAAAATCCTCTGCGCTTCGCCTATTCATCCTTCCCTACTCCCTACCCCTGGAAACCACCGATATTTTTACTGTTTCCATAGTTTGACTTTTCCGGAATGTCATATAATTGGAATTATACAGTATGTAGCCTTTTCAGACTGGCTTCTTCACTTAGTGATATGCATTTAAGATTCCTCCATGTTTTTTCATGGCTTGATAGGTCATTTCTTTTTAGGAATAATATTCCATTGTCAGGATGTCCTATAGCTTATCCATTCGCTTACTAAAGGACATCTTCGTTGCTTCCAAGTTTTGGCAATTATTAATAAAGCTGCTATAACCATCTGTGTGCAGGTTTTTGTTTAACATATAAGTTTTCAGCTCCTTTGGGTAAATAACAAGGAACGTGATTACTAGATCCTATGGTAAAAGTATGTTTATTTCTATAAGAAACTGTCAAACTGTCTTCCAAAGTGGCTGTACCATTTTGCACTCTCACCAACAATGAATGAGAGTTCCTGTGGCTCCACATCCCTGTCAGCATTTGGTGGTATCAGTATTCCAGATTTTGGCCATTTTAATATATGTGTAGTGGTATCTCATCATTGTTTTAATTTGTAATTCATTAATTATATATGATGTTAAACTCCTTTTCATATGCTTATTGGCCATCTATATATCTTCTTTAGTGAGGCGTCTGTTAAGGTCTTTTGCACATTTTTTAATTGGGTTGTTTTCTTCTTGTTGAATTTTAAGAGTTCTTTGTATATTTTGGACAAAGTTCCTTTATCAGATGTGTCTTCTGCAAATATTTCCTCCAGTCTGTGGCTTGTCTTCTCGGTCTCTTGACATCATCTTTTGTAGAGCAGAAGTTTTTAATTTTAATGAGGTCAGCTTCTTTCATGTACTGTGCCTTTGGTGGCGTATCTGAAAAAGCACCACCATACCCAAGGCCTTCCAGGTTTTCTCCTAGGCATCTTTAAAAAAATTTTTTTTAATAAATTTTATTTTTTAGAACAGTTTGAGAGTTACAGAAAAATTGAAAAGATAGTAAAGAGTTCCCCTAAACCCCCTCATCCAGTTTCCCCCATTATTAACAACTTACATTAGTATGGGACATTTGTCACAATTAATAAATGAGTGTTGGTACATTATTATTTACTGAAGTCCATAATTGGTTCAGATTTCTTTAGTTTGCCTAATGTTCTTTCTCTGTTTTAGAGAGAAATTCAGGACACCATCACTAAATTTAGTTGTTATGTCTCCCTAAGCTCCTCTTGGCTATGACAGTTTCTCTAACTTTCCTTGTTTCTGGTGACCTTGCAGTTTTGAAGAGTACAGGTCAAATATTTTACAGAATATCCCTCAACTGGGATTTGAATGATTTTTCTCCACGATTATACTGAGGTTATTGATGTTGGGGGAAGAAGACCACAAAAGAAAATGCCATTTTCATTACATCACATGAAGGGTACATACTAGGAACACGACTTATCACTGGTGACGATGACCTTGATCACCTGGCTGACGTAGTGTCTGTTAGGTTTCTCTACTGTAAAGTTATGATTTTTTCCTCCTTTCTACACTGTACTCTTTGGAGGGAGGTCACCATAAGCAGCCTATACTGAAGGAGTGGAGAGTTATGAACTAAGTCCTTGAGGTGGGAGTATTTCCATGAATTATTTGGAATTCTGCACAAGAGATTTGTGTATTTTCTCCCCTATAATTTACTTATCAAATCGTTTATTTATATTTATGTGGACTCATGGATATTTATTCTGTACTTTAGGTTACCATCCCATACTACTTTATTTTGTTATTTAAATTGTCTCAGCTTTGGACGTTGGAAGTTCTTTCTGTTGGATCCCATGTCCTTTGACATGGACCCAGCAATGCGGTTTTTTTAACTTCCTTACTTTCTGGCATGACACGATTCTCCAGGTTCATCTTATATATTTCCTGCCTCAGTCCTAGAATCAGTCATTTTTCCAAGCCCTGGTTCCTTTTACTGGAGAAGGGTATTAAAAGCCAATATCTGGGGGTCGGCCCGGTGGTGCAGCGGTTAAGTGCGTGCACTCCACATCGGTGGCCCACGGTTCGCAGGTTCGGATCCCGGACGCAGACTGACGCACCACTTGTCAAGCCATGCTGTGGCAGCGTCCCATATAAAGCAGAGGAAGATGGGCAAGGATGTTAGCCCAGGGCCGATCTTCCTCTGCAAAAAGAGAAGGCTTGGCATCGCATGTTAGCTCAGGGCTGAACTTCCTCACAAAAAAAACAAGATCTAGGTGTTAGGTGTGCTTGTGGCTACTAGTGTGTTGTTGCTTCCAGCCCATCTCAGCTGACAGAGGAAGGAAACACATGTGTGTATACTAACCCAGGTATATGCACACTTCTATGAAGGTGGCATCTGCACTTAAACCCCCTTCTCATGTGAGCCGCCCAGGTGCTGAGCTGTACTCAGCTATCTGGTCAACTCTGACGAGATACAGCTCCTGTGTTTGCCTGGGACCGACTGGCCTTGACTTGAAAAATGCCCTGCCGCACTGCCACACGCTACTCCTCCCTTGCTTCAAACACCCACAGGGATTTTAATTCTGGAGAAGAAAACATTTAGAAAGGATATAATAGTTGCATTCAAATATTTGAGCAACCATCACAGAGAAGAGAGAGAATTTGGGGTTGCTCCATAGGGCAGAACCAGAACCAACCGTGAAAAGTTATATAGAAGACAATTTAAAGTTAACATGAAGAAAAAAATAGGTAAAAATCAACTTTATTTTAAAAAGGAATGGGCAGGTCTTGAAAAGTCATAGACTCTGTATAAATAGATGTGCTCAGAGATGGGTCACTATCAGCTTGCCCTGGACATTGTGATGGAGATTCTTGTACTGAGTCATAGATTGGACTCATTGAGAGCCATGCCTCATAAGGCAAAAGTTTTAACCTGTGATAAGACCTGCTTTTTTTTTGTTTGTTTTTTTTGGTGAGGAAGATTAGGCCTGAGCTAACATCTGTTGCCAATCCTCTTTTTGCTGAGGAAGATTGGCCCTGGGCTAACACCCGTGCCCATCTTCCTCTACTTTTATCTGTGGGACACCTGCCACAACATGGCTTGATAAGCAGTGCGTAGGTCCATGCCTGGGGTCCAAACCTGCGCTCCCTGGGCTGCCGAAGCAGAGTGCGTGAACTTAACCACCATGCCACCAGGCTAGCCCCAATAAGACTTGCTTTTAAGAAAAGGGTCTTATAATCTAAACCCATGTGCTTATAGCCCAAAAGATTGAGATTTATTATAAAGAAATGAATAAATAAGACTCCTGATTATTATATTACAAAAAGAACACATTTTTAGTAAGTCACCCTTAGTTGTTAAATACAAAAGTTAAATATACTAAAGAAGAGAAGAGGCTTGTTTTTATTGAATAAGCGTGACTGAAGCAGAGGTGGTTAGTATACACTTTAATTGCTAAGATTACGGCAAATATTTGAACCACTGCAATAACCTCACGCAGAGAAAAGATTTCGAGCACTATTTTACATCTGCTGTAGGCTGTGTGCTAGTTCATCTGATGAGAAGCTTCTGGGATAGCGTCCAAGGAAATCAGGCAATTCTGAACACCTTTTTCAGAAATGCTGCCAGGTTCTTTCTCTCTTGACCTCTCCTTTCCTCAAAAATTATGCATATGGGAGCACATGTGTGCGCAGGCACGTGTGCATGTCTGATGATTTCATTCTGAAACGAATTTCTAAAATACAGAAATTTAAACAACAACAACAAAGGTATTTCAACCGAGTCAGTGAGAATGGCTGATTCCTCTACTTTTCTATTTTTTTCTTTTTTTTTTTTTTTTTTAACAGCAAGGAAAATTTTTTCTGCCTCACCTTCACCCCTTCCTGGTGTATTTTCTGGTGACAACAGAAAATTTGTTGTCGATTTTCTCAGCTCAGTCTCACTCTCCCTCCCTCCAATTTCTGGGGTCTGTGGTTCACGATGGAGCTTGTGAGGGAAAATGACTGACAAGTAACCAGTATGTTGTGAAGAGACGTGAAAAATGTTACAAATTCTTTTAAAAAATTATCTTATATAAAATCTTAATTACAACAAATTTTCCATCTAAAAATGCCCACTCTGGCGCGAGGGGGGAACAGCTTCTTTGCCATATTGTGGCCTTAATGATTCAGCAGTTTCTTATTTCCCCATATTAGCAGGATTTCAAGTATATCTGCAAATTTCAAAATCAAAACACCAGGCAGCATGAATTTATGACACATTTTATTTTTATTAATAAGACTCCATGCATGACAATAATCAGACTTTTGCACAAATGCAGTGACATGATTTTTAAAAAAATGTTGGAACAATTAAAGTAGTTGAATACTTCTATCAACATAAAGAAGGAAAACCAATAGCATAAAACTTTTACTCAGTTGAACCAAACTCATTTATAATTTATAAAAATCTAGCAAATGCCAGTCTTGAGTTAATAACTCTTTTCCTTTAAGACCCTAAAATTCATGACTTTTGAAAACGAGTCATGAAGAAAAATTAAAATAATCAATGAACTAGAATGGCAGACACTACCAGCTGCCAATTCTATAACCAGTCTCCCCTTCTTCCTTTCCACCAGCATGTTTGGTTTATTTGGGATGGCAATGTTCCCAGCTAAAAAATTACATTTCCCAGGCTGTAGAAATGGCCAAGTGACAATTCTGTCCAATGAGATGTAACTGGAAGGCAGAGGGCGGCCTTCAGGGAAGGGAAATTCAGGGAAAGCTCTTTAAAAGGGCAAACAACTCGTCCCCTTTTGCTCTTTGCCCTTCATCGTCTCTGCCTGGAAAAAAGTGTGATGTCAGAAGCCACAGAAGGGATCTGAAGCCTAGGAGGATGACAGACACCTATGCAGGAAGGTGGAAGGTGAAGTCACAAGGAGCACGGGCCTCCTATGACATCCTGAGCAGGTGTATAAACTATGGTTTCTTTAAGACTTCTTACTCCATGAAGGGGAAAAAAACTAATTTGTTTAAGCCACTTTTAGTGAGGGTTCTACTTCATGTTGCCAAACCAATTCTAATTGATAAAAATAATGTCAAGCATCCTTGAGTAAGTTAAAAATGCCTACTTACAAACAACTAATATACTAACCACTATCTATTTTTAACTATTCTGAAAGCAGATCTCCTAAGGATCTCGATTCTGAAACACTGCTGGCTGAGTTTGAATAAATATGTGCTTCTGAAAGTAAGGTACTGTTTTCGTGAAGAATAATTTAAAATTGTCATTGTTTAGGGAATAATGTACATCAAAGCATTACAAAGCGTGAAAGTAAAATGGAATACCATTATATGTACCATTAGTTTCAGTTTTTGAGGTTTCCTATACAATGGCACAACGCTAAACCCAAGGGAAACATCAGTGGACGGACTCCAAAAACACTCCTTAGGAAGAAACCAGAATGATTCTGTGCAAGAGAAAAGCAGCATCTTTGATGATACTTTTAAAGCAAAGAGATGATTAAGAACTGGCCTCACCCTGCAAGGAGCTACACAGCTTGTACATCAACACGAGGGTCCCACCGTAGCTGTGTCCGGCTCTGGTGGCAGAGCAACTAGCTATTGATCATCATATCTCATTTTAGTTATCATATTTAGAGTGATATATCAGCAAAGACAGAATATATTGGAAATTTAGACAAACTATTGTAATGGGCTAAATTAAATTGTTTGTTAAAGATAGTAAACACCAAGAACACTGCAGAGACCATAAAAACAAAAAACAAAAAAACCATGTGGTTCAACTTCAACATTAACACTGGATGAATAAATAAAATCATCAAAGCTTCTGCCATTATCCCAAGTTTGCGCTTCTGTCTCTGTTTGATGGGGATAAGGATTAGAGTCAACAAACGTGGTCAAGAACAAATAGTCAGAGGAAGGGTAAATCTTCATGAATGTGTTACTTGTATGCTAAAATCAAGTGACTTGTCAATCAACAGATATTTCCTGATGAGTATGCCCTTTAGCATCTGGTCAGAGAATAGGAGTAAATGAGGTGGGAAAAATCGGTGTGGAGCTGGTTATAAAAGCCACAGCATTGCCAGTGCATTCTATCAGCTAGAAGCTGCTGTTCTCACTCTTCCGTGTGCATCAACATCACCTGCGGGGAACTCAGAAAAAAAACAAAGATGCCTGAGTCCCACCCAAAAGTTCAGATTTCAACTGTTCCAGGATCAGGCCCAGGTAAAGTATGATTCAAGAAATACCTCAGGTGATTCTACTGTGCAGTTAGGGTTGAGATGCCCTGGGCTAGAGTGATAGGGGATGGGCAGGACATTAGATCAACGGAAAGAAGGAAGATGAGTAGTCTAGAAGGGAAAATATGAAAGGGATGGAGGAAGGAACGACCAAGCGCAAAAGACAGTGACGGAGCAGTGCAGAGAGAGAGTTAGAAAGTTGCAGGGAATAAAAATCACATACATAAGATACATACATAGACAAGACGGGGCCAGTTTATAGACTTTTTTAAAAAAAAACAATGGTAGGAAATGGGAAGCTACGGGTAAGGAAGTGACCAGGTGACAACAATACTAGGGAAGACCCAGGGAGGCAGGAGCCTGAGGGATGAGCGCCAGGGCAGACAGACCGAAGCAGGAAGAACAGCTGAAAGGTACATGCAGAAGTCCCAGGGGAAGCGGTGAGGTCAGACTCGAGTCGGGGCACAAGAGGCAGGGTGGGAAATCCGGAGGGAAAAAAATCCACCTTTGAGGGCCTGGAACTACGATTATGGGAAGATGCTGTGGGATACCAAGGGCAAAGGGGGAGGAGCAGAACAAGAAGAGGAAACAGTGAAGGGGCTGCAGACAACAAAGAAAGAGTTGCTAAAAATCCAGCTTGAGAGACCCTTGTGTAAAGGGAAAAAGAAAATGGACATCTCAAGGCCTGTGTCTCAGGAGGAGGGAGGCAGAATGAGGGAACAGGGCCCACACAGTTATAAGATGCAGTATGAGGCGGGGGGTGGGGAGGGAAAAGTGGGCACTAGGGCAAAGCACTGCAGGTTCAAGTGGAGCTGGCTGAGTGACAGTTCATCGAGAGAAAAAGGATTGCTCTGCCCAACAGATTCAGGTGAAATGGAATTAAGACGCGAGTACGGAATGTAAAAGAACGTCTTCCACGTGCAAACCTACTTGCACTTTTGGGTGGACGAGGATAATTAACGAGGCCCTTCTGTTCACACTGCGCACTTGGGAGAGAAGAACCCATGTAGAGGTGAAGTGGAATAATGGTGTCTCAGTAGCCAGAGCAGGCCCTGTCCCCGGGGATCCTTAAGCAGAAACAAACAGCAGGGGCCAGCCCCGTGGCTTGGTGGTTAAGTGCGCGCGCTCTGCTACTGGCGGCCCGGGTTCGGATCCCGGGCGCGCACCAATGCACCGCTTCTCTGGCCATGCTGAGGCCGCGTCCCACATACAGCAACTAGAAGGATGTGCAACTATGATGTACAACTATCTACTGGGGCTTTGGGGGGAAAAATAAATAAATAAAGTCTTGAAAAAAAAAAAAAAGAAAGAAACAAACAGCAGTATCTTCCCAGAAAAGGGGAAAGAGGTTGCCACCTCCGATCAGAGCAGGTGATAGATGCAGGGCCCAGAGTTACAAATGATCAGAGGAGGAGGCTACCCCAGGTGCAGGAATGACTGAACCCTGGTGGCTCCGCCAGGGGCATTCTCAGTGGGGAGAGGACTACTGAATCTCAGCCACGGAACCACAGCTTTATTAGCAGACCGATTCGTCGGAACACACGGCTCGCTGAACTTCCCTGCTCCAAAAGTGACTCCTCCCTACACCTCCAAAACACTGCCTTACTCTGCGCAGGGAGAACCTGCCCAGGCTCCCGCTGACGAGTCTTCTCTCTGTATCTGGGCTGAAAGAACGGGGACAACGCTGTCAGCAAGCGAGAAAGGGACAGCCAGGAAGGGAGGCAGGTTTTGTGGGGAGGAGGAAAGGGCCATGGAAGTGATGTGTTCGGCTGGACAGTTAGGTTTGAGGCAGCTCCAGGACACCCATCCAGACACACTGTAGGTGGGGCGGGAAGGGTGGGAGCAGAGCCCAGGAGAGGGCCAGGCTGGACTTCTGCTTGGGAATCCGCTCACAATGGGGGCGCCTGACCCTCGAGAGGGTGAGTGCACTGAAGGTACAGCGCACTGCCAGCCCTCAAACATTTGCTGAATGACGAGAGAAGGAAAAACAAGGCTGAAAGCAGGGCCCTGGGGCACTTCTCACGTGGGGGTAGAAACAAGAGTAAAGAAAACAGACAGAAAAGAAAGGGTCAGTGGGTAGGAATACCAGAAAGTTCAACACCATGAAAGTCATAGGAAAGAGATTCAACGTGGTCCCATTTTCACCCATTAGACTGATGAAGATTTTAAATAGAACTGCTCAGGTTGTCTGGGAGCACAGCTGCTGTTGGGAATGCAAGCTTGAACAACTTCTGCGATGCAGTTTGGCAGCAGACAACAAAACCCCCCAAAAGGATTCATACCCTTTAATCAGGAATATTTTTTTTCAGGTTTACCATTTGGAAACAGGTAAGAATGCGCACAAGGCTTAGCAACAAGACAGTTAACGTGGATGGCATACTCTAAGATGACTCCCGATGATCCGTGTCTCCTGGTTTTCACACCCTTGTACAATCTCCTCCTCCTAAGTGTGCGCTGGCCTAGTGACCCGCTTCTAACAAACAGAACGCGGCAAAGGTGACGACACATCACTTCTTTGATTAGGCTACATAAGGTTGTGATTTCTGTCTTGCTGGCAGACTCTCTCCCTAGCACGGTAAATGCATGGTATCCTTTTAACACGTCAGGAGTAAAGAAAGATTCCTTTGCTGACTTTCTGAAGCAAGTTGGCATGTTGGGGAGGCCCACGTGGCAAGGAACTGAGAGCCACCTCTAGCCAACAGCCAGCCTGGAACTGAGGCCTTCAGTCCAACAGCCCTTGAGAAAGTGAATTCTGCAACAACCACATGAGCTTGCAAATGGATGCGTCCCTGTTGAGTCTTCAGATGAGACCCAGCCTGGCTAACACCTTAACTGCAGATTTGTGCGAGATTCCAAAGGAGAGGAGCCAGCTAAGCCATGCCCAGGTTCCTGACTCACAGAAACTGAAGTGTGTCTTTAAACCAATAGGTTTGGGGATAATTTGTTATGCAGCAATAGATAACTAAGTCAGTTACCTATAGTGCTATCTGTAATAATAAATAAATGGAAACAACAAAACATCCACTAGGGTTGATCGGATAAAAGTACACACATATGATGTAACTAAAATTATGCTCTAGATGAATATAGGTAAATATTTATGAAATATGTCTACAGTATATTAATTACAATATATATTTTAAAAATTCAAAACAGTCTGTGCCATATAAAACCATTATTTGGAATATATATACTTTACATATACACAAATATAAAGGAGTAGAATAATACACAGCAAGGTGCTAATAGAAGTTATCACCAAATGATGGCTTTATGGGTGCTTTTTATTTCTTCTGCTTATCTACACTTACAAATTGTCTAAAATTATGTGCACTGCATTATAATGTAAAACAGAATTAAATGCATGAGTACGAAGAAAAGAATAATAAACAAAAAAGGGATCATCAACAATATAGAATACTATAATAATTTAACGAGGTTTCATTCATTCTTTTTATCACTTGCCTTCCATGTACCAGGATGAAAACTGAGAAGAGTTATGTGATTTGATTTGGCAAGAAGAAAGCAACTGGTTACCTCAGACAATGCATCAGTGGAAGAAGCATAAATGATTTGTTCCGATTTGCTAAGTGCATCAGATGGTATATAATATAAGAAACGGAAGAATTTCCAATAATGTTGCAGACATTGAAATTGTTGCAAATCGGTAGAAAATGTTACATAGACAACATATGAAATGGATACTTGATATAAATAATAAAAAATTGACATTAATTGAACAAAACTGCGAGGTAACAAAATTACAAACTTGAGACAGTCTAGGCAGTGCAAGTACAAATAGATGAGATGTAGACATACCACAGAGGAGGGGAAATGTATTATTGCTAAGGAAATCTTAATATATTGTTCTGGTGAGTTTTGACTTTTTTGCCCAGCTGATCTGTTTCTTTAGAATACAAATAATTTTAGGGCAGAAGCTTGAGTTTCTTCAATTCTACTGGTCTTACGAAAAAATACACTCATATAGTAATCATTCAGAGTTTGATTCTAATGATAATTATGTAAGAAAAATATTAGATCAAGTTGACTATCAAAGAAAATTGCTGTTCTTTTTGTAGCTCAACATTTCAAAAATCTTTTAGGTAACAGCCCATAAAAAAGACAACCACCCAATATAAAAATACTCTTCAGGGGCTGGTCCAGTGGTGTAATGGGCAGGTTTGGATCCCAGGCGCGGACCTACACACTGCTTATCAAGCCATGCTGTGGCAGGCATCCCACATATAAAGTAGAGGAAGATGGGCATGGACGTTAGCCCAGGGCCAATCTTCCTCAGCAAAAAGAGGAGGGTTGGCAACAGATGTTAGCTCAGGGCTAATCTTCCTCACCAAAAAAAAAAAAAAAAAACCTCTTCAGAAGACAAATCAACTCTTTGGGGCAGCAAGATAATACATGGAAAAAGACTAAAAAGTTATTTTAATTTCCCACATGTCTCACTTATTCCCAGGGGGAAAGCTATGCAACATGAAACTAACGCTCTTAGATGAAGGAGATCAAACAGTAAAACTGCCAGGGTCTTTGCAAACAAATGCACAGTTAATTACAGATTCTGCGTCTGTTGGGACACACACAAAGCTGTGCCTGGGTACAAACCAACAAGTAGATGCAAGTAAGTTTTGAATAAGTGAACCATTGATGGTAAACGTGTAAAACGATGAAACTGCAACTAAACTTGAGGCTTAGGGTTGGAGGAAAAGCCCTAGGATTATTTTCCCTGTCTGGTATCTATGGTCCAATGAGTAGAATTCAAAGGAAAATTTTCAAGTAAGTTTATGAAAACAGAAGTGAAAAGCCACAGCAGAAATATGTAGTACCTGAAAGCATCACATGGGGATAGAAGTGCAGAGGGTGAACACAGAACTGAGCAAGTCTGCGTTCAGAGTCAGGAGATGAGTGACATGTCTGATTTCCGGGATGCAGAGAGGATCCAGCTATGGGGGAAATCTCTCCCCCTACCCCCCAACACACACAGAGCACTTATATGACTAGCAGCAGAGATATTCAGCTGGGACAGATAAGAAGCACCAGCGCCCAAAAATGTAGAGACAATGCAAATGAATGACCCTTGGGTTTCTGAACGGACCTCGCCTTTTTCTTTCTAAAAGATGCTGTTTGCTCTGTTTAAATGGCACAGTATAAAAATGGCACTGTAACTTGTAATTTTGAGATATAAAATGTGAAACATAAAACAAGGGGTTATAAATCAGTAGGAGACCAATTAAAATACTTAGACTGTCATTCAAAAACATTCCACAGAACGTAATAAAAAGAGTGGGTGGTTGGTTCTATTTTAATAACTGAAGGCTGCGGGAAGATTTTATTTCTTCAAACTATCAGCCAAATATATCCAGGACTGACTGGAACATGGAAAATAGACTTTTACATTATGTTAAGCTAAAAAATGAAATAAAATGCCTCAAAAGACTACATCTGAACAGTGCTGATTTATACTAAAGCTCATTTGAGGTTAAACTACCCTTTATCTTCAGTATTTTATAATCATATTGACAAATAGCATTTGTGCAGTTAATGCAATAATCAAATTATGTTCAGTTGTTATTTCATGATTTTATCATAAATACGAAATCAACCAAAGTTTCTCAATGAGGGTATACTGGCATTTGGAGCAGAAGAATTATTCCTTGTGCAGGACTATTTTGTACAACCAAAACTGTCCCCTAGACATTTTCAAATGCCTTTTGTGAGTAGAATGGGACTTCGTGATGATACTAATCACCCACTGAAAACAAATAATTTTGAACTGCTGTAAAATTTGTGTCCTTTAAGTAGCATAACCATTTGCTTCTTTAAAAAATGGATACTTACTTAGAAGCCAAATAAAACTTGGATTGGAAACACTGTTAACATTCCAAATTGTAGGATTCACTCTAATAATACATATAAAAAGTTGCAAGGAATAATTATAATAATGCATGATGCTGAAGTATTAAATTAAATTATAAATTGTTTTAGAGTTGAATTGGATTTATCTTTTAATTCGTAGACCTGGAACTGAAGGAAAATGCTGACTTCTCCTGAGACAAGGCAATATTTAACAACGAATCCTAATGTTTCTTGACTGTCCGTGCTGGAAGGGATTTTAAGAGCTCAAATGGTCCAAGTGCCTAAAACATCTGTAAAAACAGATGACAAAATGGACGTTTTTATGCCAAGGAAATGCATTCAGTGGAGTGGAAGAATCCAAGTTTGTTGACTTTTAGGGGACAGTTCTTTCCTCTAGTTTATAAATTTTGGGATTTCAAGACCCCACAATATTAAAAAATTTGGGAACCAACATGAGGTTGCTAACATTTTAAGTTGCCCATAATTTAAATATTAAAAACAACCTATCATCTATCCTCATGATTTTATTAAAAAAAAGCCATTCCAACACCAAAAATGTAGGAACTACACAAAAGACTGTCTATTCGGCTAAAAACTTCATCGTGGACCAGTATGTGGGGTCTGTACTACACCACTTGGTTATTTTACTAATTCCTTCTTTCTGATCACCATTGTGGGCATTCAGCCCGTGACTACTAAGGTTTATGATTCTTCCTTTTACAATGCTCCTGGGATGATCAAACTGTAAAAATTAAATCTCTTACCACTGAAGCAGGCAAAGACTAGGTATATAAAACTTCATCCTTATCAACAGACCAGTTGCTGCTGTGGAAGTTCAGGCTTAGGAACCCACCCTGTCACTGGACAGGATTGTCATTCGTTTTAAGCAGGGATGCCCTGCTTTTCCTCAGCACTTCTGGCTGGTGATGCTGCAGGTCTGGGGAACACGGACAACAAACGGGAGCAAGGAATTCCCCGTTCTCTGACAAGACCCTGCACTGCATTCCCGAGCCCACAATCTGGAACCAACACCAACTCATTCGCAGGGTCTTTAGCAGAATCCTGGGGGACCCAGCCTTGAAGTCACACCTCCTCTTAGAGAACAAAGGAAATGTTACTTGGGAGTAATTTCAGTCAACTGAGAGAAATAAAGCTGCTGAGAGTCAAGGAATGGATATTAAAACTAGATACCATCTTTCTCGCTGTAGGATTATGAATTTTTTTCTCATTAAATTTTTAAAAATTTGTTCACTTGTTTTTAGTGTCCAAAAGGTATAGGAATAAGAAAACAAAGATAAGGTGTTCTATCCATTGAATTAAACATCCCATTTTCCAAAAGATTGATCACAGTTCTGACTACAGTAATAGCAGCTTTTTTTTCCCCTAGAATGGTCAGATTTACATGAAGCTATTGCCTGTCTTTGATTTTTAGTTTTTCTCCCCTACTCTAGGATTCTCCTGGGCTCCTGTGCACCTGCACACAGCAATGTACCATCTTGGTTGCATCGATCACCTCCTAAGCTGCCACCTGCCATTACCTCCCACCTCTGATCCTTTGCCATCATCGGTGTAGTCTTCAAACAGCACTGCTGTGTTCTAACTGCAAAAACAAGCGTGCTCCTCAGCGGAAAAATATCACATTCCAGCCTGGGGAAGCAGGTGGTGTGTTTCAGAGGACAGAGCAGAAAGTATAGCAGCATCTCTCCCTCTCGAGTGAGAAGGAAGACTATTAGCACATCCGCAAATCAAGTCGTGCTCGATGCATCTTCAGTGCTGCCTCACAAACGAAAATGTGGCAACTTCTGAAAAATCAGCTCTCAGAAAGTCTTTAAGTCCATTATTCAAACCCAAACTCTTAGCTTTTTTTTTTTTAAAAAAAACTCTTTTCTCATCTTTCAAATAATGTGGATGGATCAGATGATTTTCAAGATGCTCATAATTCTTTTTTCTCTGTGAGATATAGAACCTGACTTTGGCATAACCTAATGACCACCACACTCAGCATCACCACGGCACCTACTGTGTAGACACCTGACATGTTTTATAGGTATCACCCAGACAAAATATTTTATTTCACTTCTAGCCCAGGTAGACAGAAGAAAAGGCTTGTGTTTTTTCTTTATGTGGATAACCAGAATTTACATAATTAAATTACTTAGAGTCTGGGAAATAAAGAGGAGGCAACAAATATATTTGGACTTGGAAGTTTCAGCTATAGGCTCAGAAAAACTGTGTTTTTTCATTTCTAATCTTGGAAGAAGGTTTTTTTCCCCCTATTAAGGCTGGTTCCCCCGAAGCCAAATAGGACACATGGAGTTTCAATAATGTGGAGACAAAACACCATAACCAAGAGTGGGACTTGTCCCCATGCCACTGACAGATCCTTGCAAACGCAGGGACTTCTGCCCGATTTCAAGTGAGGATGATAAAGCATACGACTGACATCAACAGAGCAGCATCCTTCACAGCAAACATCTCTCCACTGGGGCACTCCTGGACGTGACAACTGCTATTCAAGGCGTGTCGTCCTCAGGCTGACACCATGTACACCCAGAGAAAGAGCTCTTCGCTTCTGCACACAGTGTCACCGCACATTGAAGGAACGGCTGCTTCAGAAGCTCTGTCTTTGCTACCGACGCTTTGGAAGCAAACTTGCAAACTGGTGTGGCTTCACATTTGAGATCAGAGGGAGCCAACCTCAGACTCAGTCAGCTCAGATGGGCACAACTCCGAAGGCAATGCAAGCAACATAATTCCAACATAATGATGTCTCCCTCTATTTGCAAGGGTGGCAACAGAAGGAGTGATTCAATATAGAAAATTCTGAGCCTGGAAACGTCAAACACATCAATGATACACTGTGGAAACCTGTTCCTTACTGGATGTGTTGACCTGGCCTCTTGCTTGTCCAGAGAGGAGGCGATAATCCTGTCTCTGGGATCACATCCAGGTGGGTCCACTGGGTGCTGCTCTTCATCACTGCCAAGTGAAGTTTGCCATCACGTGATGACTGAGGCAGGAAGCCCTCATGACCGAGAGTAACGGATAAGAGCTCATTTCGTCAGACTCCTACAGAACGCCTATCCAGTGAGCAAAAGTGTGTTTTTTAAATGATGAGAAAGAAAGCTTACTGAATTCTGTACAAGATAAGCCTTGGGACAGCGTACCACAACTGTTTCTTCTAAGTGGACATTCAATAAACTTCTAGGTGGTCATCCGATAATAAGAAAAAAAGTTAGCCAACAGATGTGAATGAACATTTTTAGAGTAGAAAATGTGTACAATACACATACGAGCTTAGCTTATGAATATATCAGCTTTGCTTAACGTATTTTTCATTAGTTTGCATAGAAAAATAATTGAAGTATAAAAAAATATAAACGTATATATAGTACACTATTGTCTGATGCACTGATGAGAGGAAATGACGTATCTTTTTACATCCATTACTGTGGTTACAAAAAATATTAACAATTTAATTTAGCACTGTAATAAACTAACAGTTTGAAAACATGAGTTGAATATTTTAAAACCACAAAATGGGCTTTTACTTCTTTTTAACCATGGCAGATTGCTGAAACTTCCTCATTTTGAAGGAGGCAGTAAAGACCCAAACCTTCCTGGTTTTCTCTGTCCAGCTGGATTATATCTATGGAGAGTACAGGCTACTCCGCTAGCTGCAGACAAACAGCGCTGGGAGAGAAGAAACTCCCCGGCTAGCTGGAGAGAAGCTGAGACACAGCCAGAGAGCAAGGCTCCCGTGCCTGGCCCTGGATACATGGGACAAAGTCAAAGGACTTCCTAAAAATCAGCGAGCGGCAGAACCCCAAATTCCTCCCTCCTAACTACCAGTTCTATTTTTCAAGCTATTTCATCTCCAATATAGAAACACACTCTCCAAGAACTCTCTTATTGCTTAAAATTATATTTTCCCAAAGTGATTTGAAAGTGACAGCACAAAGATTTTTTTTTAAGTGAAGAATTTTACTTTACTATGTTCAGACTGCCTACAGAGAAAGAGGCAGTTATTAATTGAATGTGAAGATGGATTTGAGACAACAGATGGGTGGCGAGTCACAAAGTGCATTTCTTTTCAGGTTTGCAGCAATGTTGACCTGCAAATGCAAATGTTAATTTTCAAGTTGTATCATTATCCGCAGATACGTGGGAAAAATGACTGCACTGTTTATTTTTTAGGAATAAATCAAAAGGGACGCTTGTTAGCCCTGAAACATAAACATGTGGGAGAACACAATTCTTAAATATAGCTTTCAATGGGGGTAACGCTTTCTATGAAGGTTACGAGGCACAATACAGGCTAATTGCCATGTTCCCCATGCCCCCCCCAGCCTTCCTTATAAATGCCGTGCAGCCGTCTGGCACTTTCAACAGCGATAGTTCTGTATGATCATTAACACTACCTGCTTAGTATTTGTGAAATTACATTGCATGTGCAAAGAACTGAGGTGATATTTTGAAAACCACATGGTTAACATCTTTACCAACTGTGGTTAGAGAGCACAGTTCCTCCACAAACAGTTCACGAGTACCAGTATTGAAGAGTCAGTGCTGTGTTTTATTCGGTGGCCTTTGAAGAACTTGGTAAAGTCTCGTCACATCCAAGTAACATTAAAGATTAGAGTTATCCTGGTGTAATCAATCCCAAGGAACAAAAATGTACGTTTCTAATGTGATTTCATGAAATCTCACATTCTGTAGATGAATTTATTTATTTTTTAGTACATGACAGCAAACTGGATATAGAAAATAGCAGATGACCTCATGAGATGTTCTTCTTAGGAGCAGCAAAATTAGGCAAAGCTACCATGTGACTGAATAATATTTGGGGTTGATTTAGGAAAGCTGAGCTCATGTGCTCCACTGAAGAAGTGAATGTTTGCCAAATCCAGTCAAAACAATCCTGAGTGGGGGAGAACAATCAGAATCTTGCCTTCAATTAGGGATGAAGCTGTACAAGTTAAGCTCACCTCAAGAAAAGCCAATATGCATGCGAAAATCGAGATGTAGAGAGGTGGTATTTACTTTACAACAAAATATTTTAAAGTGGCAAGCACTTCTGGTACATGTGTTTACATTATGATGATGATTTGACTATTTAAGTTGGTCTACACACCATTCTTCATAAATACATTGACTGTGCATTTGACTTTTGCTCAAAGTTTGCAGGCCTTTGTTACAGTTTTATTGCTAAAGACAACTTAGATTTAACATGTCTAAAACCAAACCCCCTAATTTTCCCTCCACCCATATCTATTTTCTTTTGCATTACTTTCGAATGACTTATTTTCCTTGAATAGCATCATCAACCACTTTCTCCATCCAAATGCCCAAACCAGCATTTCTAGAACCATCCCGAGTACCCTTTCATCCTTACTAAGCTCCCCATCTGCTTTGTCCCCCGAGTTCTGCAGTCTGCACCTCACACTCTTGAACACAGCCCTCCTCCCTGATGCCTTTGTCCTGCGTAATGGTTTCACAGTGATCTCTCTCAGATTTCTACTTCTGCCTCCTACTTACTCTTTCTGCCTTCAGTGTCAAAACTTGTATACACTTCTTCCCTCCCTCTTCATACCCAACACACATCAGATGACTTCTCTGAAATGTCCATCTGAGGTTTCACCTGGATAGCTCTCCATAACCTAACAGATAAAAATCACATTCCAAAAGCGTTCCAAGTTAAGCCTAACTCTCCAGCCTTATCCCTTAACACTTCCCCACCCACGACTCTATTTATAGGAGGCAAAAAAAAACATAAGTTAACATTTAAAAGAAGAATCGGTAACAGTTTAAGCCAGTAACAAAGTAAACTCTTTGTACTTAAGAGTCTTTACAAAAATTGATATATTTGTTGCATCTCCAAGTTTACAAGTAGTATGTATTAACTATTTTGTTTACTATATAGAAAAGCATAAGCAAATGCATTAAGTGTGATAATCCAGGTCCAAACCTAATGTGCTCAACTCAGCATGTTAATGGAATACTACTTAGCCATAAAAAAGGATGAACTCTGGCCATTTGTGACAACATGGATGGACCCTGAGGGTATTATGCCAAGCGAAATAAGTCAGAAGGACAAAGTCAAATACCATATGATCTCACTCATAAATAGAAGATAAAAACAACAAGAAACAAACACATAGAGTCAGAGATTGGACTGGTGATTACCTGAGGGGAAGGCAGGAGGGAGGAGGGTGAAAGGGGTGATTAGGCACACGTGTGTGGTGATGGATGGTAATTAACCTTTGGGTGGTGAACATGATGTAATCTACACAGAAATCAAAATCAAAATTTCAATTACACTTGAAATTTATACAATGTTATAAACCAATGTTGCCACAATAAAAAAAAAGAAAGAAAAGAAAAAAAGAACTAATGGTTGCTACATAGGGCATGCAAGAGGATCTGGTAACAAATAAGGAAGCTCTCTCAAATTCTGGAAATGAAGATGCTTTTATGTTTTTAAAGAACTAGAACTATGCCTATACCAATTTAACCTTTCTTTGACTTAGATGGAATTTAAACATCTTCATAATAAGTATAATTGCACAAAACATCAGTTACTCACAACTGAGAGTCATTCTCCCTTTAGGAGACATACCAGAATTGTGCTGCAGATTTTTTCCAACTAAATATTCCCTGACCCACAGATGCTGACATGTCTCTCTCCTTACATGGGATGCTCCTTCCCTCCACTAACCCTTAAGAAACACTGCCATAGAAGAGACTGTTCCACCCCTCCCAGGGTGGGGGAGGCATTTTCTTCATGCGTGTCAGAGTAGAAAAAAAAGAGAAACCACTGTCTTAGGGATAAATGATGAGCTGGGCTGAAATGTATAATTAACTGATGCTTAACTCTAAAGCTGCACTGTCCAAGACAGCCATCACCAGCCACATGTGGGTATCGATCACTTGAAATGAGGCCAATCCAAACTGAGATGTGCTGTAAGGTAAAATATAAAATGTACACTGGATTTTGAAGACTTAGCATGCACAAAAGAATGTAAAATATCTCATTAATAGCTTTTCATATTAATTACATGAAATAATGATACTTGAAATACACTGAATTAAATAATATATAGTATTAAAATTATTTTCACCTGTTTCTTTTTCTGCTTTTTAATGTCGTTATTAGAAAATTTTAAAATTACATATGTAGCTCACATTAAATTTCTATTGGACAGCACTGCTCAAATGTGATTCTTTTTAAATAAATCAATGACCAACATCTTGTTTAATTATTATTTGTGTTTCTGTTATAAAAGCAGAATACAGAATCTATATTGGCAGGAGAGGTGGGGAGTGAGAGGTAATGGGAATCCGGTTACTTTTACTACCTGACCATTTAAATTTTGAACAGGTGTAGGGAGAAAAAAAGACACTGCATAAAATCTAAATGTACGGGGCTGGCCTGGTGGCACAAGTGGTTAAGTGCGTGTACTTCGCTGCGGCGGCCCAGGGTTTGCCGGTTTGGATCCCGGGCGCGCACCGACGCACCGCTTGTCAAGCCATGCTGTGGCGGCATCCCATATAAAGTGGAGGAAGATGGGCACAGATGTTAGCCCAGGGCCGGTCTTTCTCAGCAAAAAAAAAAAGAGAGAGAGAGAAAGAGGAGGATTGAAAGATGTTAGCTCAGGGCTGATCTTCCTCAAAAAAAAAAAAAATCTAAATGTAAACCAGTTCTGCAGAGGCAACCTATGGCATGGGTACCACAAAAGCAGAATAATGGCACTCCTAAGCATTTTGGAATATTCTCACATATCCAACCTGTGCAATAAAGCTGATATAATAGTGCTAATGGTCCACCTGAAGTTTTAGTTGTTAAATTTTCTCTGTTTTGCTGCCAGAAATGATTACATAGAAGGGCATGTATTAATCATCCAAGGACTCTTGAAGTGAGGCCTGCCAACGCCGGAATGTCACACTTTTTACCTTATAACTACCCAACTGATCCACAAAGCATATCCTTCGTTAATAGCCAAGTGACATAAATTACTAATTATTTAAAAAGTTCATATTAATGCCCAAAATTTGAAATTTACATTGCAATTCTGAACAGGTGGCACATTCTAATTTGGCAGTGATATGTGCTTATAATAAAGGGACATAAAACACAATTATTGGAAACTGAAGAATTTTAAATGTCTTATTTAAAGTCAACACAAATAAGAAGTGTGTAAAGTTTTCTTTCAAACACATACGTACAACCTAAGCCAAATTTATGTCACAAAACACAAGCTTTCCTAAGTTATAAGTAAGAAAGTGAAAATAAAATCAATGTTATCAGCCTTAGTACAGGAAAGAGAACTGATGGTTTAGAAAGGTTCTCTCTCTGTCTTACCTTATTAACTTCCTTCACGTTTTGTAGACTATTAGGAGAGTGGAGTCGCACCATATGTGCATTTAAATTACAGAAATTCAACTATAGGTACTTGGCAGGAAGAGAGTGCTACTTTAAACAACAACAGACAGAAATCCTACCATTCCATTCAACAAAATTTTGCTCCAGAGTAAGAAGCGGGGGAAGAATTGTCTCTTTTCAATTGGTTTCAGATCTCAAGTCTTTCCTGGTGCATTCTGGTCTCACAGGTGATCGGAGACATTGTACAGAATAATTTTGTCTCTACTTAATCTTGACTTATTTGTCAACTAAATCCCCGACAAGATGTGACTTGGTGTACTGCTGGCACAATGTGTTCCATTAAGTCCTACTGTCAATTATATTGGTTCCTAGCATTTTCCTGTCTCCAGCCCTCCATCCCCACGATTACACTTGTGCTTTAGAAAGACCATTTTGGCTGCTGTGTAACAAACAGACAAGACTGTAGCAAAAAAAACAGGAACAACAGTTACTTGCTGACCTAAATTACTAAAGTGATGGGAAGGATAGAAGTGGATAAAGGTTTCCTGGAAAAGATGGTCTTTATAGTTACTTTACGGAAATTGCTTCAGTTCTTCACAAAAGTCCACAAATTACATAGTATTAGTATTTCTCCACCATGGATAGGTACATTTATATTCCCCTCCCAAAATATATATATATATATTTTATTATTTGGTGAGGAAGATTGGCCCTGAGCTAACATCTGTGCCAGTCTTCTTCTACTTCATACGTGGGACGCCACCACAGCATGGCTTGATGAGCGGTGCATAGGTCCACGCCCGGGATCCGACCTGCGAACTCCAGGCCGCCGAAGTGGAGCGCACGAACTTAACCACTATGCAGCTGGGCCAGCCCCAAAATATTTTTAAAAAAGAAAATGTTCAATAAGATAAGCCTAAAGCGACCTTTTTTTTTTTACCTTTTCCCCTTTCTCAGTGGTTTCATATTGGCTGCAGAGCTTGTGACCTGAAAAGTTTTTAATGCGTTTAAACATTAAACATTTGTTCAAGGAACTGCTATGCTTCTGGAGATTCAGAAATAATGGTACCAATCTTGCCTTATCTCTCACTTAATTCCAAATTTGACATAGGAGACTCTTCTATAAATGATATATAGTACATAAAAGACAAAAGAGAAGATGTAGACAACACCACTGAAAACAGTATGAAATTAGTTCAGAATTTTCCATCGTACACAAAGGATATTGCCTGTACCTCAGGTCATCTCCTAACTTTGAACTCAAAGGTTAACAAGTTTCTGAAGTTCTTTTTAAACTATACGATTCCCAGAATGGCATCCTATAAGGAGAAGATGATTTCATTTTATCCAGCAAGTGATAAATATGACATCACTATATTTTAGAACTCTGCAAAACAAACAGTACCGTATGGTTCATTTTTTTCCAATAGCAAACTAACAATCTGGAGTATTCTAATAAACTGCTGTTAGGTCTAGGAATATTTTTGGCCAAATTTTTCTTTGTTCCTTGTTACTTCTGGTTTGCTAATAGATTTCTTTAGCTTTAGAGTTATAATTAGAAGACAGTTACCACTTTGCATAATTAAATTGTAATTGCTGTTTGGGTAAAAATCCAACCAATTTAAGCATCAGTACTTTCAAAAAAGCAATGTCTGGCAGAAAGAGAATAACAAATGTCATCTTTTAATGATCTAGGTTATCTACTAATGTTTGCCTAACTGTTGAGACTTTTTTTTTTAGAGGTTGGATAGCAAGTGATATTAGAATCATCAGTGTATTTTGAGGCATCACAGTTGTACATGACAATAAACGAATGTTCTCCAAGAAACACTAATGGTGGTAATAAAATTTACTTGGGGTCAGAAACCTAACCTAGCCTTAGGTCTATCATTTGTTTAATGTGTGCTCCTGGGTGATCACTTAACATTTCTGAGTCTTTCTACTCATTTGTAAAATGGGAATTATGATACCTTACTACGATAGATATCTGTCAATTTTTTGGATGCCCCGTGGCTGAATTTGCTTCCCGTGTCTGGAGAATTTCCAAGCACACACGTCTCTCAAGAAGCCCAGTTGCACGCCCTGGTTCTGCAGAATGAATGAACACAACTACGTTTCCAGCTGTCCACCCTCCTGTCCACTTCTGGTTCTCCAACCTTCCCAGCTGTGAGTCTTTCAAAAAACCCCATCCTTTGTTAAATCAGCCAGTCACTTTCTGTTGCTCAGAACCAAGAAGCCTCACTTCTACTTCACAAACACCTCTCAAATCTGTCCAATTCTCTTCATCTCAGCCGTCACCACTTTAGTCCTAACTACCACACTATCTTTTCTGCACTAATGCAGTAGCTTCCCAAGTGGTCTCGCTGCATCCACTTTTGTCCTCCTCCGACCCAATCCACACATAACAGCTACAGTGATCATTCCTAAGCACAAAAGGAATCATATCATCCTTCTCCATAAAATTCTTCTCATTGACCTCAATATATAATTTAAAAATCTTTAACACCATCAATACAGCTCAACATGATTTGGCTCCTGCCTACCTCTCCAATCTCATCTCTTGCCACCCTCCCTCACTCTCTGTGCTTCAGCCACACCGGCACATGGCTCTCTTTCTCATCTTGGGGCTGTCACGCCTGCTTTCCCCCACCCGGAGTACCTTCCTCCCAACTCAATCTGGCTAACTCTGCCTCATTCTTCAGGTGTCAGAGAAAACGTACTTTTCCTAAAAGAGGCCTTTTCTTATGCCTCAATAAGTCTTCCCATTTATGGCCCTCATGATATCTTGTACATTCCATCTATTACAATTATTAGAATTTATAAGTATGTATTTATTTGTCTGTTATTTGTCTAGAATCGCTCTCTCCTCAATTCTCTGAGGGCCAGAAATATGTCTAATTTATTCCACCCTGTATTCCAGTATCTGGAGCATAAAATCCACTTAGTTAATAAAGACGTTGAGTAAATTAAAGAATGAAATAATCTTCTGGTGACTTAACACTAGTAGACATTTTACCAGGTTACTCTTAGTCATATCATCTTCTTGGTCTTATTGGAACTATTGGAATAACATGGCATTATTTGTTCTCACTAAAAGTATATGTGTGTACGTAGTTCTTGTTAACAGATGTCATCCACAAACTATTGGCAAAGTATATAATTAGCTTGTTGTTGGTTATAAGTCAATTAATAGAGTCAGAACGACATGACAACTTTCAGTGAGTCCACAATGAGAATTCAGTATTAACGAATGTTCTAACAACATTAAGCAAGAAACTTTTTTCTAAACACCCACAGTGAGACCCTTTTTTCTAAACACCCAGTGAGGAGGAAAAGAGATTACCACTCATCCTATTTTTCTTGCTCGTATCCAAAGTGGATCCACAATTGCTTATGGTGGTCCAAAACCGTGCGGATCCTATAAGCAACTACTAAAACTTCTTTCTGAAGCTGTGGGCTGGCAGCTATCGTTTTTGACTGTTCCAAAGGTGTCCTCCCTTTCTTCATGAGAACAGGCATAGGCACATGACCCCGCTGGTCACGGAGTTCTATCCCCTGGCCATAGTGACTGGTCCAGGTACAGCACCGAAAAAAGACGGGATAATCAGGTAATTCCAGTCCTTACTGGAAATTCTTTTGGTGAAGATAGAGGGGAAGATAACCTCTTGCTTCTGGGCTCACAGTGAACCTCTCGCCTCGGGGCAAGTGCTGGAAGGTAAAAAAAAAATCTGGTACTTCCTCTGTTCTTCTTCTCTACCAGCTGGAGAAAGCCATTGGTAATGCTGAGAGAGTAGGCAGTGGGCAGAGAGAGAGACTTAATGATATTAATATGTAGATAAATATAAATTTTTTGTTTAAAAATTTTTAAAGGATAATTGACTATACTACCAAAACTTTAAAGAAGAATTAATACTATTCACAAACTCTTCAAAAACAGAAGAGAACACTTCCCCACTCATTCTCTAAGGCCAGTATTACCCTGATACCAAAACCAGATAAAGACATCACAAGAAAAGAAAATACAGATCAGTATTGCCTATGAATATAGATGCAAAATCCTCAACAAAATACTACCAAACCAAATCAGGCAATATATAAAAAGGATTACACTCCATGATGATATTTATCCTAAGAATGAAAGATTGGTTTAATATCTGAAAATCAATTAATGTAATACACCATATAGAATAGAATAACAGACAAAAACCATGTGATCATCTCAACAGACACAGAAAAAGCATTTGACAAAATTCAATACCCTTTCATTAGAAAAACACTCAACAAACTGGGAACAGATGGGAACTTTCTCAAGGGCATCTACCCAAAGCCCACAGCTACCATACTTAATGACAAAGACTGAATGTTTCTCTCTAAGATCAGGAACAAGATAAGATGTTCACTTATATTCAATGTTGTACTGGAGGTTCTAGTCAGGGCAATCAGACAAGAAAAAGGAATGCAAGGCATCCAGATTGAAAAGGAAGAAGTAAAACTATATTTACAGATGACATGATCTTATATGTAGAAAATCCTAAGGAATTCACAAAAACTACTAGAACTAATAAATGAATTCAGCAAGATTGCAGGATATAAGATCAGTATACAAAAATTAGTTTTATTTCTAGTCACTAACAATGAACAATTTGAAAATAAAATGAAGACAATGATTTCATTTCCAACAGCAAGAAAAAGAATAAAATACTTAAGAATAAGTTTTTTAAAAGAAGTGCAAAACTTGTACTCTGAAGACTATTAACCACTGTTGAAAAAAATTAAAGACCTAAATAAATGAAAAGAAATCCTGTGCTTATGAATCAGATGACAATATTAAGATGGCAATACTCCAAACTGATCTATAGATCCAACACAATTCCCATCAAAATCCCAGCTGATTTTTATGTAGAAAATTATAAGCTGATTCTAAAATTTATATGGAAATGCAAGTAACCCAGAAACAATCTTGAAAAAGAACAATGTAGAGGATCACATTTCCTGATTTCAAACCTTACTACAAAGTTACACTCTGCAACAATACACTATAGTGCTGGCATAAAGACAGACATATAGAACAATGAAACAGAACTGAGGGTCCAGAAATAAACTTTTACAAACATGATAATTGATTTTCAACAAAGTTGCAAGACAACTCAATGAGGAATGAATAGTCTTTTCAACAAATGGTCCCTAAACAACTAGATGCTCATAGGCAAAAGAATGAATTTGGACTCCTTTCTTAGACACAAAAATTTACTCCAAACTGATTATAGACCTGAACATAAGAATTAAAATTATAAAACATTTAAAAGAAAACACAGGTTTAAATCTTCATGACCTTGGACTTAGACAATGAATTTTCAGATATATCACCAAAAGCATAAGCAATCAAAGAAAAAAACAGATATACTGAATCTTATCAAAATTAAAAACATTTGTGCATCAAAGGACACAATTGAGAAAGTAAAAGACAATCTACAAATGGGAGAAAATATTTGCCAATCATGTATCTGATAAGGTACTTGTTTTCAGAATATATAAAGAAAACTTACAACTCAATAATAAAAAGATGAAGTAAAAAAATGGGCAGTAAAGTGGATCTGAACAGACATTTTTCCAAAGATGATACACAAATGGCTAACAAGAAAATAAGCTCAATATCATTAGCCATTAATGCAAAACAAAACTACAAAGAGATATCATCTCACACCCACTAAGATGGCTATAATAAAAAAGACATAACAACAAGTGTTGGTGAGGATATGGAGAAATTAGAACCTTTCTACACTGCTGGAGGGAATGTAAAATGGTGGAACTGTTTCAAAAAATAGTTCAGCAGTTTCTCAACTAGTTAAATATAGAGTTACCATACGATCCAGCTTTTCTACTTCTAGGTATATATCTAAGAAAACTGAAAACATATGTCCACACAAAACCTTGAACATGAATTTTCACACATCATTATTCATAATAGCCAAAAAATGGAAACAAACCCAAATATCCACCAACTGTTGAGTGGATAAATAAAATGTGGTATATCCATGGAATGGAATATTTTTTGGCAATAAAAATGAATGAAGTACTGATAACGCTGAAGCATGGATGTTATGAACTGAATGTTTGTGTCCCCCTAAAATTCATATATTGAAACTTCACCCCTCAATGTGATGCTATTAGGAAGTGGAGCCTTTGGGAGATAATTAAGATTAGCTGAGGTCATATAAGTGGAGTCCTCATGAATGGGGTCAGTGCCCTTATAAGAGACATGAGAGAGCTTGCTTCTGCTGCTCTTGGCTCCGCCACGTGAGGATACGACAAGAAGGCAGGAGTCGGCAACTCGGAAGAGGGCCCTCACCAGACCTGACCACGACATCAGGCTTCCAGCCTCCAGAACTGTGAGAAATAAACATCTGCTGTTTATAAGCCACCCAGTCTACGGTACTTTGTAACAGCAGCCTAAACAGCTAAGACAATTGATGAACCTTGAAAACATGCTAAGTGAAAGAAGGCAGACACGAAAGACCACACACTGCATGATTCCATTTATACGAAATATCTAGAATAGTCAAATCTACAGAGACAGCAAGTTGGTTAGTGGTTGCCTAGGGTTCAGAGGTTAGGGAAAGAATGGAGAGTGACTGCAAATGGGCAAGGATTTTTTTTGGGGGGGGGATGAAAATGTTCTAAATTAATTAATTTAATTAATTTAGTTAATTGTGGTGACGGTTGCACAGCTCTATAATATGCTAAAATTCGGTAGAAATAAATAAATTTATTTAGTAGAAATAAATTTAGTATAAGGAATTAAAATCACTTTAAATAGGTGATTTTATTGTACGTAAATTATATCATGATAAAACTATTTTAAAAAGGAATAACTAAAGAAAAATTAATAAATGGAATTTGGAGATTGTAGCATTTAGAGAGGTAAAATTCAGGACAAAAATAGTACAAAAGACAGGAGGGGGAATGGAAGAATACCGTTGTAAGGTTCTTGCACCAGAGGTGAAGTGGTATAATATTATTTGTATCAACTTTAACTGTGATAACTTAAAGTACCATATGGTAAACCTTGGAGCAACTACAAAAAATTAAATAAAATGATTCAACTAATATGAGCAGATAAAATGGAAAAAAAAAAACAAAACTCAATCCAAAAGAAGGCAAGAAAGGGGCAAAAAAGAGCAAAGAACAGATAGGAAAAAGTAAACAAATAACAAGATGATGGATTTAAACCAAACTATATCAATAACTATATTAAATGTAAACAGCCTAAACATTCCCATTATAAGGCAGAGAATTACAAAATACAAAAATCAACTCAGACTGACAACAACCAAAAAAACTCCAATTATTCTGTCTATAAATACACCTACTTTAAATATAAAGACATCCCCTTAAAAATCAAAGGATGGAAAATGATGTACCATGCAAATACCAAGATTAAGACAGCTAATGTGGCTATATTAATACCAAAGTAGATTTCAGAATGAAACATATTATCAAAGAGAAAAAGGAACATTTCATAACAATAAAGAGGTCTATTCATCAAGAATACATACAAATTCTAAAATTCATAAAGCAAAATCTGACAAAACTGAAGAGAAGAGGTAGACAAAATCAGTAAAGTAGCAGACAAAAAATCAGTAAACCTACAGAACCAGCAGACACAAGTAGATAAAAAATCAGCAACTATACAGAATTTTTGAATAACACTATTAGCAATTTGACCTAATTGACACGTATAGTATCAGACAGAATAGAAGAGTACTTATAAAAAACAGAAAACCACAACAGCAGCAAAAAAATTCTGCAACTACCATCATTCTTATTGGTGAAAGACCAAATGCTTTTCCCTCTAGGAATAAGATAAGGATGTCCACTTTTGCCACTTATATTCAGTATTGTATTGGAGGTCCAAGGCAGTGCAAAAAGACAAAAAATTAATGAAAGTCATACAGATAGGAAAGGAAAAGTAATGAGTTGGCTTTATTTGTAGGTGACACGATCATTTACGTAGAGGCTCCTAAGGAAGCTACCAAAAACAGCTAAAAAAAACCCTAATGCCTGAGTTCAGCAAAGTTTCAGTACACATGGTCAAAATACAAGAGTCAGTTGTATTTCTGTGTCCCAATAATGAACATCTGGAAGTTGAAATTTAAAATAATATCATTTAGAACAGTATCTAAAAACATAAAATACTTAGAAATGAATTTAACAAAATAAGTGCAAGACCTAAGCACTGAAAACTACAAAATCCTAAGGAGAGGAATAAAAGACTTGAGTAAATGGAGAGACATGTTTATGAATTGGAAGACTCAATATTCTTAAGATGTCAATTCACCCCAAACTGACCTACAGATTCAATGTAATACCAATCAAAATCACAAAAGGCTTTTTTCGGGGGGGGGCAGAAATAGGCAAAATATTCTAAAATTTATATGGAAATCCAATGAATCTGGAATAGTCAAAAATATGGTTGAAAAAGAGGAACAAAGTTGGAGGACTCACATTACCTAATTTCGAGACTTACCATAACTACAGCAATCAAGAGAGTACAGTATTGGCATCAGGATAGATGTACTGATAAACAACAGAACAGAGTCCAGCACTAGATACACACATGTGTGGCCAGCTGATTTTTTAAAAAGATGTCAAGGTAATACCATGGGGAAAGGATAGTCTTTCCAACAACTGTAGCAACTGGACATCCATATGCGGAAAAAAAAAGGAACCTCAATCCTTACCTCACACCATACACAAAAATTAACTTTAAATGGATCATAGAACTATATACAAAAGATAAAACTATAATATCTTAAAGGGGGAGAGAAAAAAATCTTAGGACACAAAGAAAGCATAAATCATTAAAGACAAAAATTAAAAATTGGACTTTATCAAAATTAAAAACTTCTACTCTTCCAAAGATACCACTAAGAAACTGAAAAAGAGCAAGCTACAGACTAGGAGAAAATATACATAATAGACATATTTGTCAAAGGTATGTTCAGAATACATAAAGAATTCTTACAACTCAATAATTAGAAAACAAGTCATTTTGTTTAAATGGGCAAAGATCTGAAAAGACACTTCATGAAAGAAGATATATGAATGTTTAATGAACACATGAAATCACTAGTCATAAGAAAAATGCAAAGTAAAGCTACAATCCAATACCACTGCACAGAATGCTTAAAATTAAATACATCGACAATATTAAGTGTTGGTGAATACGTAAAGCCACTGCAACTCTCATATATTACTGGTGGGAACGTAAAATGGTACAACCACTTTAAAAAAGTTTGGCAGTTTCTTAAAAAGTTAAGTATACAATGGCCATACGGCCCATCAATTCCACTCCTGGGTATTTACCCAAGAAAAATGAAAACATTCCAACCACAGGCATACACAAATATTCCTAGCAGATTTATTACTAATAACCCCAAAATGGACACAACCCAAATATTCATCAGAGGTGAAGGGATGATCAGATATGATATATTCACACAATGGAATACTCCCTGGCCGTAAAAAGTAACAAACTACTGACCATTACAAAAGAAAAATATAGTAAATCTCAAAAAACATTATGCTGAGTGAATAAAGGCAGATACCCAAAAATACACCATGCATGATTCCATTTATATGAATTCTAACAAAAACAAAACTAATCTATAGTGACAGAAAATAAAACACTGGCTGCCTAGGGCTGAGAGTGGGAGGAGGGGTTGATTGGGAAGGGGCACAATGAAACATTTTTGGGTGATGAAAATTTTCTTTTTTTTTTTTTTTGTGAGGAAGATCAGCCTGAGCTAACATCCATGCTAATCCTCCTCTTTTTTTTTTTGCTGAGGAAGACCGGCTCTGAGCTAACATCTATTGCCAATCCTCCTCCTTTTTTTCCCTTTTTCTCCCCAAAGTCCCGGTAGATAGTGGTGCGTCATAGCTGCACATCCCTCTAGTTGCTGTATGTGGGACATGGCCTCAGTATGGCCGGAGAAGCAGTGCGTAGGTGCACGCCTGTAATCCAAACCGGGGCCGCCAGTAGCGGAGCGTGTGCACTTGATCGCTAAGCCACGGGGCCAGACCAAAAATTTTCTGTATCTTTATTATGCTGTTAATTACATGGGTACCGATATTTGTTAAAACTCAAAGTGTCTCGTTAAATGGGTGCATTTTACTATACGTAAATTATATCTCAATAAACTTGATTTAGAGACAAACTAAACAAATATCCGCAAATTGAATAACTACAGGAAAAACAAAGTTCTACATAATTTACCTGATGATGTAAGTTACCGCTTTAATGAAAATGCTATTACAAAAAGATATTGAATAAAGGTTTTCTCTATAATAAGAAATAATAGAAAATGCACTGATAGTGTCTCTCCCTGAGAGGCATAGGCAACTAATAATGTTATTAAGTATAAATCTTAATTAATGAATATGAGTAATTATTCTATTCAAAGTAAATTTATAGGGCAAGACATAGATGTACGTGTTAGTACTAGTGACCTACACTAATTTCCCAGAGGGACCGTAACAAATCACCACAAACTGGATGACTTAAAACAACAGAAAGTTATTCTTTCACAATTCTGGAAGCTAAAAGTCTGAAATCAAGGCTTTGGCAAGGCCACATTCTCTGTCTTAGTCCATTTGGGCTTCTATAATAAAACACCATAGACCAGGTAGCTTATAAACAACAGAAATTTATTTCTCATTGTTCTGGAGGCTGGAAGTCTGAGATCAGGGTGCCAGCTGGTCTGCTGAGGGCTCTCTTCTAGGTTGCAGACTTTTTGTATCCTCACATGGTGGAAGTGGGCAAGGGAGCTCACTGGGGCCTCCTTTATAATAAGGGCACTAATTCCATTCATGAGGGCTCCACCCTCATGACTGTAATCACCTCCTAAGGCCCCCCTCCTAATACTATCATCTTAGGGGTTACGTTTCAACAAATGAATTTTGAAAGGACACCTTCAGACCACAGTGCTCTTTCTGAAGGCTCTGGGGGAGAATCTGTCACATCCCTTTCGCTTACTTAGCTTCTGGTATTGCTGGCCATCCTGGGTGTTCTTGGCTTGTAGACACATCACTCCAACCTCTCCTCCACTGTCACATGGCATTCTCCCTGTGTGTCTTTGTCTCCTCTCCTCTTCCTATAAGGACACCAGTCATATTGGGATGGAGCCCACCCTAATGACCTCATCTTAACTTGATTACATCTGCAAAGACTCTACTTCCAATTAAAGTCACATTTACAGGTCTCGGGGGATTCAAACTTCAACATATCTTTTGGGAGACACAATATAACCCATAATATGACCCATCTGGCACACACAGACCAGAAACCTTTCATTTTTATTATCATTATTTATAGTATCCCACAATTCACAACCCTCTTAAAATTTCTTAGTTCTACATGATGCTATCATGGAGAGTTTCTAGCACTTGTTTCCCTTTATTTCTCTTTCAGTAAACGTCTACATTATTAACTACACAATCAGACTTTAAAAGCAGCAGGTTTAAATTCATAAACGCCAAAGAACAGGACATCAGTCTTTGAAATGTATAGAAACACTAAAGCAATCTTCATGAACCGTATAAAGGAACCAACCCAGTGATAGTCCCAGCTCCTCCCTACAACCCAGCAGAGTTAAAACAGTGGAAAATTTCCCCTCCAAAGGTGACTCTCCTGAGCCCTTTGTGTTATCTCTTCTCATACTTACAGGTTTTACCACCCTGCCTAGTTCTCATTGGGTCAGTTCAAACACTCAAATGGACATTTCTTGGGCTGTGAGAGAATTTGGTGTTACCAATTATATTCAATCAGGCCAAGTCATGAGAAGTCTCATGTTACTCAGCCAGCTTGGCGCACATTCCAAGAACTGAACAATTCCTTCCAGCAACTTCTGCGCCTCACATCCCTGGCCAATCTGTAAATTTCCTACTCTGGATTTCAAATCTTTCTTTCTCTCTCAATTTCCACCACTGAGCTGAGCATGATTCATTCATTATCTGGGCCCATGTTCATCATCTTTTTCGCATGAGGCTGAAATTACTGTCTTGGCTAATGCACCACTGAGCTCTGCCCACAGGAAATCTCTGACTGGTCTTTGTCTCACTTACTTCGGCCTCTTATTCATTTCTTGAGACAAACTACAGTACTGGATTCCATTCTGGCTCCACTCTTCCAGAGTTCACACCCTGTCTCTTTATATTCCTGTCCTTATACGGTTAAAGCTCATTTTCTTAAACTCTCCATAGAGAGCAATAAAGCTAGTATTTTTCCCTAGAGATTAAAAAATACCTAAGATAACATATTTATAATTAGTAACTCATTCTCAATTCGAGGGGGCCATTATCTTTTATAACCAGACATTACTAAATGAACAAGTCCTGAAACATGCAGAGTCATTTTAGCATTGATACTCCTAGTCCTGGTTCCCCCTGACTCAAATTATTGCTCCCCAATAATTCGTAAAGTTGGGAAGAACTTTTTTCTATTAATGACAGATGTTTAGTTCCAAAGAGAAACACTGCTCATTCACATGTTCTCTTACGCTCTCTTGCTCTCTCTTTCTGTTGACCTTTCTCCACTTAAGAACTTGGAATAATTTGAGGAATATTTTGAGTATCTCAAGTTTATAATATACTCACCTCCCCACCCCCCCAGAAAAAAGAAAACACTGTTTCTTCCTGAAATCAATCAAGCAATATTCCAGGGGAAAGTGGACTCTCGTGCATTAATATGATGCAGGACTCCTGATGGCCTTGTGAGGCAGCCTAAGACACTTCCATCCAACCTGCCCTCAGTCTCTCCCTCACTGGGCTCAGACGTGCACAGTGCACAGCAGTCTGACTGGCATCTCCCTCCTTCCCTGCCCCTCCCCCACCCCCTTTCTCCCACAGGTGTTTGTCCTAGTAAAACGTTTGCATGTTTAATCCTGTCTTGGCTTTTACTTCTCGGATGACCCTGCCCAACGCAGCTGGATTAATAACTTACTTAAATTTTTATTTTCCTGAAACTAGCAAAATAGGTGAACAGGGATTTTGTAATATAGCTTTCAGATACAGAGTTCCTCCTCCGTTCCATTCATCCCCATCTTGAAAAAGATACTAATAAAAGAAAATTAGGCCTTTAAATAGTGATGTCAAATTAATAATTTTCCTAATATTAAGAGATTCTCCTTTATATACAAATTCATCCAGCTCTAACAAGAAGGGAGCAAATTAGGAACTATTATTTGAAATTAGCTGCTTAGGTGTCTGTCTCTCTGATTCCACTGTAAGCTCCTGTACTGCTGGCACCTCATCTCATTCATTTCTTTACTGAGTCCTGGGTTCAGAGCAGGTACTCAATAAATGCCTATTGAATGGAGGCAGGAGATGAAGTCAGTGATGCTCACTTGCAGAGAGGTATAGAGATTAAAGGGCGGGGGTCCCCAGACCTTTCTAGGGATACGAAAAAACATAAAATATACCTATTGTTTTCATTAGACAAACCATAGAAAATAAACTTCAAGTTTCATACTACAAACCATAGAAAGAAAAAGGTCAACAAAAATCTTCTTGGCTATAGTGGAAATAAGCAAAAGATAAAGTGAGGAAGATTACAGAGAACTGATTTTAAACTGTTGAGGAGCTATACACAAGCGAACACCCTTTGGTCTAAAATGGTTATCCCACCTTTCTAAGAACTGGCCAATATATAACGTCTGGACTTAGGAGAATAAGTTGCAATTATTACAAAAACAGATATAGCTATATAGATTATATATATATTTATATACATATAAATATAAAATACATATTATACATTATATAAGATATATAGACTTACTTATACCAATAAATTTCACTATATGGTAGATTTACTCAAACTTCATTACTTATGTACTGCCAACAGATATATTTCTCCTTAATAAACAAAAAGAAAAATCCTGTATCTTCCTGCCATGTCAGGTAAAAAAGTTTCTTTAAAACAAAATATTGATCTACTTAGATGATAGTGGAAAGCTGACATTTACAAAATAACTTGGTAACAGTAAACAGGAATGGAACAGAAAGTATTGGAGAGGATGTGGGGAGAAGGGAATTCTCATACACTGCTGATGGGAATGCAAACTGGTGCAGCCACTATGGAAAACAGTATGGAGATTCCTCAAAAAATTAAGGATAGAACTACCATATGATCCAGCTATTTCACTGCTGAGTATTTATCCAAGAACTTGAAAACACCAATGCGTAAAGACACATGCACCCCTGTGTTCATTGCAGCGTTATTCACAATAGCCAAGACTTGGAAGCAACCTAAGTGCCCATCAAGGGACGAATGGATAAAGAAGATGTGGTATATATACACAATGGAATACTACTCAGCCATAAGAAACGATGAAATCCAGCCATTTGTGACAGCATGGATGGACACTGAGAGTATTATGTTAAGTGAAATAAGTCAGAGGGAGAAGGTCAAATACCATATGATCTCACTCATAAGTAGAAGATAAAAACAACGACAAACACATAGAGACAGAGATTGGATTGGTGGTTACCAGAGGGGAAGCAGGGAGGGAGGAGGGCAAAAGGGATGATTAGGCACGTCTGTGTGGTGATGGGTTGTAATTAGTATTTGGGTGGTGAACATGATGTAATCTATGCAGAAATAGAGATATAATGATGTACACCTGAAATTTATACAAAGTTACAAACCAATGTTACTGCAATAAAAAATAAAAATAATAAAAGCTCGACAAAAAATGTATTGAGAGTTAGATAATTAAACTCCACAATTTCTGATTCCTTCATCATCATTTAAAAAAACAGCAATTTATTTCACCAACTGTTGGCATATTTGTGATGATTAAATTCTTACTATAGCAATGAAAACAAGTGTATTAGTGGAGATCTCAAACAATGAAGCTTTAACTAGTATTTCGCATAATAGATTAATATGTCTAAATTATACCTTGTCATTGGGGAATTTTTGCTGTACATTAATGGACTTAAAACCTAATTCATTTCCCTATCCTGTTTAAGATTCCACAATAACACTGGCTTGACTCATAACTTTTAAGTACACTCAGTGAATTTGAGAAGGTGGAAAAAATATTCCACATATCAGAGTCAGAAAAGGCAGAAGCATTTTTCTTCCTCCTCTTTTCATTATTTCCCCAGAAACTATTGCAAATGGGGTGAAATTAAAGAATAAAGATATACCTAAAACAATCTATGGCAATTTAAAATTATTAACTCCAGGTCTTTTAACATATAAAACCATCTAATAAAATTTTTATGTAGAGTAAGCTGTAGAATTGCAAGTTGGCATTAAACTATCTGACATTGGGAAGTCTAATTTTTGCCCTACAAACTTAGAAAGAAAATAAAACCACAGCTCTTCACATTTTAAATTAACACGTCATTTTTCCTATGAGTCAACCAAATAACAAATATGAAGTGAGGTGCCTACGAGGTTCAGGGCATGAAAAAACATTTCATAACGAACCCCCAGTTAAAGGAATTAATCCTAAAGAACTTAACATGTACTATATAGGGAAAAATTAGAAAAGCAAACAATTCTAAGTCGTCACACAGAAGTAATGAAGATATGAAAATTTTTAATTAAAGGTTAAGGAAAACAAAGAGGCCTATAATTTTAGAAAGTCTGACAAACTTGGTAGCAGAATAGAAAAATATGTAATTTTCTAGAGAAAATACTTGTGATTTAATATAGAAAGAAAGGAAATTTTAAGTATAAAAAATGAATAGGTAGAAAAGGAACATTTATTCCTTTTCCAAAGATACTATTTTCCTAGTTAGCTCTCAGAAACCACTCAACAAATGCCAAGACTTCTCAAACAACTGCTTACATAGTTGCATTATAAATGGTTTTTGGTAACAAAATATGGTACCCTTATTAAAAATAAGCAAGCTTTTATGCTATAAGTATTTCCTTTCTTTCCTCCATCCAACAAATATTTATTGAACCCCTAGGACGTAATTAAGCCTTGTTCTCGTGCCAGGGATACAACATGAACAAGATGGACTAAAATCTTGCCCAACGTGGAACTTACTTTCCAAGTAAGATAAGTGATAAGCAAGAAAATAAGTTAAGAGGTCAGTATGTATACTCTATACTGTGCTATTGCCATTCCATCATAATGTCATCCTCTGGTTCAATGCTACCGGATGTGGTTTAAGGAAAATTATAATGTGATCAAAGCCTTCTGCTATTTCAGATAAACCCTCTTGGCCCTGCTCTAAGGTAGATCTGTCCTAAAAGGATTTAAACCAGGGATCACCAAACATTTTCTGCGATGAGTCACAGGTAAATATTTTGGGCTTCGCAGGCCACCTATGATCTATGTCACGTAGTCTTCATTTTTTTTAACCTTTTAAAAATGTGAAACCACTCTTATCTCGCAGGCCACACGAAAACAAGGACAGAGGCTGAATTTGGCCCGCAGCCATAGCTCTCCAAGCCCTGACGAAAAGACCCAAACACCCCTGCTTTTAAGTGGCTAAGCCCAGTCCTACATTTCATGCGTCTTTTCTTTTTTTTTTTTACATTTATTCTTTTGCTCTTTATTATTCATTTGCCAAAATCTAATAAAACGTTCTTTTCTAGAGCTACAGCAGTTCCAACTATCGCAGCCTCAAAGTCAGTTCTGAAGAGCAGGACCACGTGCTCTATTTCACACAAGCAACAGAAAAAAGTTCTTGGCAGAAAACCCTTCCTAAGTCTATATACTTTAGAGAGAGATGGTGGAGACTGTACACGCTCTCCAGTGACTCCCTAGGCAGACACATGCAAGGTCTAACATCCCCTTACCTTGCTGGAGGAACATCAATATTGGAAGAAACAACTTTTCGTTTTTGCTCAAGGAGACAGACGGAGCGAGTGTTTTCTTTCTCATGGTCAAGGGCTCGGCTGGCTTTTTTGGTGTCTGTTGTTTTCACGTCTTCCTCCATGGCCAAGGGGAACAAGTGTTGATGAGACACTTTTTTATTAGAGTCACGTTTTAAGTCCTCTGGTTGAAACGTGAAGGTCATTTCCCGCTTGATGCTCCCCACCTGTGAAATGAAACACAAAAATTCTTACTCACACAAAACATCAGCTTTGCACAACTATGTGCAGGTGGCCATGAGGAAAGACCACAGATGCTGCCCTCTCTGTTCATCTTGTAGACTTCATGGTTTAAATAGGAAAAATGTAACAATTGATGTTACAAAGTAACATACAATTGATACATCATCTGCCATAACGCAAACAAGAAGCATCACAAACACAGAAGCCTTTCAGGTGTACAAAAACTTTGAAGATTTGAAAGCATAAGACTTCTAAAAAATATCTAAAAATTTAAAACATCATTGTTTTCTCTTCTACAACTGAAAAAACCCAATTAAGTAAATAAATTATTAAATATTTCATGCTGATTATGTATAACAGAAGAGAGCTATGCATATAAACCAAGCCTTATCTTTAACTATGAACAGTGACCTTAACTATACTCTTTAGTGCATGAGGAATTGTTTTTTATCCTTTATCTACAGCAATTAAGATCTTAATGAAACCCATTCATTAGTATGATGATAAAAAAAGTCATATTAATTTTTCTTATCATTTTTGACTAAATGCAATGATGATTAAGGTTTAAGACAAATATAAAATTAAACCTAAGGGAATTGAGTCTGGTTATCTCAGAATTTGTGATGACTGAATAAGGAGACAAGTTAAAAAGATTTCTGTAAGATGACTGGAATTGTAAATGAGGTTTGGAGCGAACTGGTTAAAGTCCTAAGTGTACCAAGAAGAGCCAGACTATCTGGGAACCTGGAGCCTCACTACCCAGAGAAGCGCATTTCAGAATCTGCACGCCTATAAGACATTTCACAGGTCCATGCGGCAGTCCAGCCCTCTTGTGCAGTTAGTTTGTGGAGTCAGTAAATCTTCACTCATCCACTTAGATAGAAGATATGCTTGTTCGTTTCTTTTTAATTTTAGGTAGGAGGAAAAGCACAAACAATTTGACCAAATAGACTTAGAATTCTAAAAGCTAAAGCCACAAACACGACGCATTTTCAGAATAAAATGACGGTATGTGTGTTCAGTAATAGCAGACACTGGCAACATATGATATTAATTCTCAGACTAAAAATAAACTCAGAGCCATGTGTGTGTTGGAGTAACAGGACCTGCCCACATATGACAACTTCCAGAGCCCAAGGATGACTTGTGCCTTGGAATCCACTTGGCTGCAATGTCTCTTTCATATGAACACAGAGCTCTAAACCTAGCTCCCTCCCCTCCTGTCCTGCACTTATCAGGGAGAAGAGAAGATCTTCCCACGGTGTTCCAGTCAGATCTAGCCCCAGCTCCACAGGAAAATGGTCAGCCACTTTTGGTGTACTTGTAACTCACTAAAAAGTTACCATAGGGGCTGGCTCAGTGGTGTAGCAGTTAATTAAGTTCACACCCTCTGCTTAGGTGGCCCGGGGTTCATGGGTTTGGATCCCGGGCGTGGACCTACGCACCGCTCATCAAGCCATGCTGTGGTGGCATCCCACATACAAAACAGAGGAAGATTGGCACAGATGTTAGCTCAGGGACAATCTTCCTCACCAAAAAAAAAAAAAGAAAAGTTACCATACTCCTTAGAATGCATTAATGAAATAAAATAAGAGTCCAAGAAAAATGAGAGCTTTTAAGAGCTAACTGACATCAGTCCACAATAGAAAGGAATAAGAAAATATTTCAAACTTCCAAAAATGCTATGAATGTTCAATAAAAATGTACTTTGGAAAACTGACAAATATAATTACAAATATTTTAAATATCCATCACTAATCACTTTCTATGCAACGTTTTCTGCCTGGAGGTGGGAGCGAGGGAGGCGTTTTTTCACGTCTATGGCAGTTCATTCCCAACCTCTGTTACAACAGAATACGCTAAACACCAGGCATAAAAAATGAAAACAAAGGCCTGGTTTTGATGATTATAAATAGTTTCTCCCTAAGTGTCAAGTATTACATTAATTAAATATTTAAGCAGTCATTAGTATTAAGTCATAGCAATAACTGACTTCCATATCTCCCTTGGGGCCCACTGGACTGGTTAAATGAATTCAATCCAAGGAGATGTGGGGTTGAGGGAGAACGTTACAGGAAGCTCAGCTTTTAGCTTCAAAATTCAGAGAAAAAACCTAGCATCTAAAGCAAATTAATACAAAGTAGAATAGATTTCCTATAGAAATGATGTTATAATTGTATGTTATGCTCTTAGCTAAGACTTTATAATTAAATTATAGTAATATTCAACAATGTAAGCTATAAATCTTCTACTGTACATTCTAAACAAAGAATTCATCTCTCAATAATAATCAGGGAATTTTAGCAATATCATGGATTCCAAAGACTATTTAGCCCAGATTTCTTGTTGAAAGATGGAATTAAAAAGAGTTAGAAATGACCAAAGAGGACAAAAAAATGCAGGTAAGAGTAAGAGATGTCGATACTCTGAGTCATGGGTTCCACTGTTGGTAAGGCTGGAAGAAGGAGTGGGCAACAGCTGTAGATGCTCATTTTATTACTGTGCTTTAAAATTTACATATACATATCACGTGTTCTTTTTAACATTATTTTATTCATATCAAATATTATGCTAAAAATATTTTTTTAAAAGGAGAGTTCACAGGAGAGAAGAGAGTGAAGCAAGTACATGAACTCAAATCTTGAGAAGTTGGGCTCAGAAATGGGCCGGAGAAATAGGGTAGTGGCTGGAGAGGACGTTGCACAGGGGAGAACGTTCTAGGATGGGAGATAACAGAGCATGTTTGACTGATGAGGCAGAACGGAAACAAAGGAATGAGGAAGGGTTTGTAGTAACAGTCGAAGGGGACGGGACTAACATCCAGTTATGGTACCTCTAGTAGACTAGCAGGAGAAAGCAGTTACAGGAAGATATGATCCCATTTATATGAGATTTCCAGAAAAGGCAAATCTATAAACACAGAAAGCAGATCAGTGATTGCGTGGGGCTGGGGGTGGGAGCAGGAACTGATTGCAAATGGGCACCAGAGAACATTTTGGGGTGATGGAAATGTTCTAGAACTAGACTATAGTGATACTTGTACAATGCTATAAATTTATTAAAAATCATCAAATTGTATTCTTACAATGGGATGAATGCTATGGTATGTACATTATACCTCAATAATACTGTTAATAAAAAAAAAAGCGGGACAAAGAACAAAACCAGGAGTAACTGGTATGGAAGGTGCATTCTCAAGAACCCCCTAGACCAGGAACTGGGAAACTGTGTTGTAGAAAGGCAGCCACAATGTCTATGGGTGTTTTTTTCTTTTTTTAAACACAGGTGGTATGGCAACCCAGGCTGCTGCAAGCAGCTCTGCAGTTATATCCTGCACACCAGTGAGATGGGGCCAAAATCCAGTCCCCACGCAAGCCAGGTCCCCATGCTTCTCTGCCCATGGAAGAAGGATGTTTTTCTAAATCATCCACCTGGAGAAGAACTTGATATACTTCATCTGCCCAAAGAGGGCACTCTTATTTATTTTTTCCCCAATTCACACAACGCCCTGGTGACAAAAGGAAACTCTTCTGGTGATCCACAGGGCTGGAGCCAAGTTAGCTTCCTTCCTTGAAGCTGACATCAATTAACAACGTGACTCACATGAGCTGATATTTTTGTTAGCAGAAAAGCCGAGGCAATCTGAGAAATCACTGTATGCTATAGCTCCTAAGAAGGCAGAGGGTTCAACAACAGACGACAGCCAGAAGAAACAAAATGAAACAAAAACCTAGAAGCCCTGAGCGACAAATAACGAAGAAAAGCAGCAAGACGGTTGACCAGTACTTTTCAGGAGAAAATACAATGCAAAGGTTTAAGAACAATCTTAGTCTGGATTTCAAAAAAAAAAAAAAAGTGTTTCCTGCACAAGGAAGGATCAATCTGATTGTATCCCACACTGATGAGACCATAAGTTGGAAGGCAGCAGCATCTGATTCTGGTTGTCACATTTCAAGATGGACAATGAAAAATTGGAACAAACACAACAGGGTGATCAGGAGGGCAAAAGATCTTATTGGGAGGAACTGGAATATTTTGTCTAGAAAACAGAAGGCTTATGTCCCACAGAGCTGCTCTTAAATATGTGTAGAGCTCTCTTGAAGAAGAGGAATTTTGAGTTCTGTGTTCCTCTAGATCCAGGATCAATGACGCCCACTTCTGCTTCGGGTAAACTCCCTTTTGACTTTATGATTTACTCTCTCTTTCTCTTTTCTTCTTCTCACTCTTCTACCACATTGTGAATGAAACGTTTTGTATCTATAAGAAATACTACTTTGGAGCCAGCCCAGCGGCACAGCAGTTAAGTGCATGCGCTCTGCTGCGGCGGCCCAGTGTTCGCAGGTTCGGATCCCAGGCGCGCATCGACGCACCTCTTGTCAAGCCACGCTGTGGCCGTGGCGCATATAAAGTAGAGGAAGATGGGCACGGATGTTAGCCCAGGGCCAATCTTCCTCAGCAAAAAGAGGAGGACTGGCATCGGATGTTAGCTCAGGGCTGATCTTCCTCACAAAAAAAAAAAAAAAGAAAAGACATACTACTTTCTACTTATCTGTGTTTTCGGGGACTCATAAACCGTTAAGCAGGTGGAAAGGTGGACTCTCAGAGACTCCCTAGTCTCATTTAAATTTTTCATTTTTCACTGTTTTTGTAGAGTTTAAACGTACTTTTCATTTTTAAAAATGTTTGTTACAAAATATAAACTTGTTAAAATTTCAATAAAAAGGTGTATAAAATAAAATGAGGATAGCTTCCTATTCCTCCCCACTCTCCTCCCAACCCTGAGCAGTCAGGTCCACCCCTAAACACAACAGCTTTTAATAATTTACTGCAAAACTTCAAATTACTTAAAACGCATGAAATACCCATCTGTGTATATATTGTACACGGTTTGGAGTGTCTAAACATGAATGTGACTATGCCACACATATTATTCTGCAACTTATTTCTTCACAATAAGTCATGGGCATCTTTTCATATTAATAGTAAATCTACTACAGCCAAAAAATTTTGAATACTATAACATTTCACAAGATATATTTTCAAACCAATCTTTCTTGACAGACATTGAGGTACTTTTCCATTTTTCGTTATTAAACATAATGCCACAATGAACATCCTTGTGTATGTACGTATATACCTTTATGCACTTGTGCAAGCATTTTTGTAGGAGAAATTCCTAAAGGTTGGAATTGCTAAATCAAACAAAGAAAATTTTCTTTACGGAGGAATAAAGTATGGAACACCCATACAGTGGACATGCCATCAAGTCACTAAAAAGGAGGGCATCAGAATACATCCATGATCTGTTACCAGGAATACTTTTGTTCACGATCTATTAAGAGAAACAGGCAAGTTGCAGAATAATATGTTAGGCATGATTTCACTGCTTTTAAAAAACAAAGTAGTTTGCTAAAAAGCTGCTACACACCTTAAGAAACAGAAGACTGGATGGGCCAAAAGGGTTCCTTCACTTCTTTTATAATTAGATACACATACACACATGTACAGACACACACACACAATTTTTAAGTGGTACAATTATGGGAGATATTTACTTTTTTAAGGTTTTCAAATTTTAAAAATTTAAAATAAAGAGACAATTTTTCTATGAGATTCATAAAAATTATGAAGAATAATGGTCTGTGCTAGTCAACATTTGAGGAAGTTGGCACTTGCAACCACTGCTGGTGGGAGTATACATGTTGTAGGAGGCTGACCTGGCAAAAGGTAGCAAATTTAATTGTGCACCCCTTTGTTTTAGCAATTCTACATCTAAGGAAAAAACAGAAATGCACACAACGAGATTTACCAAAGAATTTCTTATAATATTAAAAAATGGAAATTTCCTAAACATCCATTAATACATTGAGTTAAATATGCATAAATAAAATGCATGGTTAAAAACAGAGATATATCTATATTTATTGAAATGGAAAGACATTTAATACATTAATTTAAAACAAAGAAATCCAAATGAGTACATGTAATATGATCTCAGGGAGGAGGGATGTGTATGTACCAAGGGAGAAAAAATTCTGACAGGACATTTCAAAATGTTAACAATGGTTTTCCTTGGGAGCAGAGTTATGGGCCAATTTTGCTTTCTCTCTTTTTTGTAATTTTTACAATGTTCGTGTAAAGTTTGATATTTTAAAACCTATGAAGTCATTCTATTATGAAAAAACACACATCATGTTTATATAATTAAATTTCTCAAGAATCTGGCATTTATATAACTAAGACGTTCTCTTCTACTAGCTCTCAGTTATTAGTACACATGCATATAACTAAAGGAGAAAAATTAATTACCTAAAATAATACTTCTACCTGCACTATTACTTTCATTGATCATCAGCATCTCTCAGTAATACTGCCCTACACTAATTACCATTGAATTCCTTCCTCCTACTCAACACAGAAGCCCTTCATACAGCACATCACAGACACATGCATTATCCAGAGTAATTTCTTGCAAGAGAACAAAGCTTCAGTGTTCAATTATGTGAGAATACTACCAATTACTGAGTTAACTGACAAATAAAACTCAAAATCTTTATTCCAATGAACAGCTTTTGTTTTCCTAGAAGAAGATAAACAGCATATCTATAAATATGATATACTTGGGAACATTACAATTTTTTTTAACAAGAGGTTAACAGTATCTATTTAAATCTTGAATTTCTCTAAATGGTGTCCTTTGTCAATTGAACGCAGATTTCTAAGACAGGGACTGAAGCTCATCAACCTTTCTCAAAACAAAAACATCTGGTTTCCATAGAAGAATTATAATAGTGCATCAGAAAAGAGAATGGCTTCTGACTTCAGTCCACTTACTTGATCAATCCTTCTTCTGTCTACACTCAAGTGTCTTCCAGGCCACCTTAACCCTAACGCCCTTCCTACAGATGTACAGCAGTAAGATGCCACAAAGCGTGTGTCCACACTCACTCTTAAAAACTGTCCTCACTTACTCATCTCAACCCAGTAAGATTTGAGGAGTTGGCTCTGGAGATTAACTGGATTTCCAGGAATAATCTGCAGAAAGCCAACCCATTTGCCTTCTGGGGCTTTCTGTCTAGTAAGAAAGTAGTAAGGAAATTCTGGAAAAGAGAACGAAATCCAGGCCACAGCAAAAACCACTCCTGGAGAGCAAGCCGTGGGAGATATATGAATGGTCCACCTGGCCCAACAACTCTTTAAGACTCTTCCATTCACCAGGAAACCACACAGTCACGCCAGGCAAAATTTATGAGAGAATTTTTCCTATTTCAGATTGTGTTTCCCCACTTTAGGATTTATTTTAAAAACTTGCTTTGAAAACACATGAATATACATTATATATTTAGTGACTGAAGACAATGACACATCAACTACAGTGTGGAACATGTAATCAGACCCACAGATTTTAAAGCATGTTACAAAAGAAGCAAAGGTTATATTAATAATAGGAACAATTGATTGATTTTTTCATTAATTTAAAATATTACCACTAAAGGTCATGCTCAAAGAAAGATCAGACTTCAGTCAGTTGATAAAGACGATGTCCAAAAATAGTCAACAGAACTCTACTCCTCCCTTCAGGTTAAAGTTTTCAAATTTCATGCTAGGTACACAGAAAAACAAGTTGAATGGCAAACCTATCCAGTCCTAATGAACAGCTGTAGTAGAAACACTTGAAAAACAACTGCTTTCAATTGTTAGCCCCTTGATTATATTATTCCCTTAGCCCTCTGAAATCAAGGAATTGTTTTTTTGACTGCTTTATCCTCCAGTATATTACCTCTCCATATCAAGACAGAGTAACTGGCCGATGAAAATCAGACTAGTTGGGTGGTACGATGATGGGGCTAGAAATAAAACTCAGTACAAGAGAGCCGAAAGCTTGTTATTAGGTTTTGGCATGACGCATTCCAACCATACAACTACACAATCTCAGCAATCAGGGTTGTTAATGCTGGGTTTACTACAGCAAGTTTTAACTTTAATATCTTGACAATTTAATATTCAACAAAGTATGACTTGGCTTGCCTAATGGCAGATTAGTCAGCCTCACGTTTAGGAGAGCAAGTTATTGCAAAAATCTTTGGCTGAAGTTTCAAGCCTTCTATTAACATTATGCAAGTGAGAACACACAACTTGAGGATTGTTAAAAACCCTTTCTGAAAACCTCTGGACGGAAATATCTATTTCTATAAAGTCCAATATTAAACTCAAGCTCAGCTAGAGTCACTTGTATATTTTCTCCAATCAAATGTAAGGGGAAAGGGGAAATCAGTACCAATATGTGTCGACTTGATTGGATTTAACTTCAGTATACAGAATTTTGAAATTATCACATTAATTAGGTATTCCATTTGTTTTATATACATTAAAATTTAACTCAACCAATCACATCCAATCCACATCAAAACCCTGTGGCCTTTATCTTCAGGATATATCCAGAATCCAATCACTTCTCACCACCTCCACAGTTACCAACTTGGTCAAGCCGCCATCATCTCTTGCCTGGATTTGTATAGTAGTCTCCTTCCTGGATCCCTGTCTCCATCCTTGTCCAGCCTTCCTCATCCCCCAGTTCCTTCTCAATAACAGCAGCCAGCCTCATTCCCTAAAAACCAGAGTCAGCTCATGCCCCGCCTCAGTTCAGAACCCTCTGGTGGCTCCCCATTTCTTAGAACCAAAGCCAAAGCCCCTGCAGGGCCCTCCAAGGCCCCATTTCATCTGGCCTCTCTCTATCCTTCTTTCTCTCTCTTCTACTTCCTCCCTCCACTCTCACTTCTTCCCCCACCCCGGCTGGCCCTGACCTTGCCAGCAACACTCTGTCTCAGGGCCTTTTCACTGGCTGCCCCATCTTCCAGGAACGTTCTTCCTTCAGACATCCACACTCTTGCTTCCTCACCCTTTCAGTCTTTGCTCAAACGCCTCTTTCTCAGTGAAACCCACCCAGCCACCCTATTTAAACCTGCAGTGCCCCCCTCCCACTCCTCATTTCCATAGTCTATTCTATATTGTTGCTCTACAGCACTCATCATTGTATAAAAACCCGATAATTTACTATTTATTATGTTTATTGTCTGGGCTGCACCACCAGAATATCAGCTCTATGAAGGTGGACATTTTTTGTTTTGTGTCCTGATGCTTCCCAGCACCTAGAAGGGAGTCTGAAACAGAGTGGGTCCTCAATAAGTACTTGGGGAATAAATAAGCAAATGAATTTTCAGATGAGTATATGTGCTCTACGACTGCACCTACTAATAAAAGTCTAAGGATGATGGAGGCCAAGTTCCGGGAGCTGCCAAGGGTGGTGTCATAGAATCCTTCCGTCTCAAGGAAATTTCCTAAGCTACCAAGAAGGAAATAGTGAATTGTGCTAGAATTTGGGGAAGAAATAGGTGAAGAATAAGTACAGGATGGCCACCATCTTAATCCTTTCCTTATCAAGTATTCAACTTTATTTCATGCGGGACTTGATCTCCAGGAATGCAACCCTTATTTTATCATAAAATGTACGGAGAAAACAGGGTTCGTTTTACTTTTAAATTAAGGGACTGTGAACCTTCCTTCTACAAATATCGCCAGGTTAATCCAGGACAAACCTGTAAAGAGACAATAAGGTAGAATTTCAGAAGCAAGTCATAGTTAAAGTTACATAATTTTCAAAACTCCCGGGGAGTGAAGGTTCCTGGAGAGTAGAGTGTGACGGGCGGGCCACTGAGCAGCCTGGTCCCCGGGATGCTCAGGATCACCTCCTCCCACCTGTCTGTGGCTCACAGCAAAGCCAGCCCACTTCCTCTCCCAATGAGTTCTGACATTCATGGTCAGGAATAACTATGATGATAATCAATGCTTTCTTCCACATCTGCCTTATAGTGACTATTTTTGCCAATGGAATTTGGGCCCCACCTGAAGTTTCTCCTTAGAAGTTACTTTCTGAAGGAGAATGGGCACTTGTTTCACTAAGGGACGGTTAACCTATAGAAGACTTGTCCATACCAACTGCTGTGACTGCCACACAGAGCCTCACTGATTGCCACCGCCAGGAGGAGCTGGCGACCCTGGGCAGAGAACAGACCCTCACTGTCTCTGACCTTTCCTCACTGGAGCCTCTCCCCGGGGGACCTCACAGTCTCCTCTCACTGGAACCTTCCCCTGCCCCATCACACTAAACAGAGGAGACCACAGAGCCCTTTCTACGCCCCCTACTGGAGCCCGTGCCCCCTCTCCCTGAAGTCCCCTCTCCACCTCTACTGAGCATCCCTGAGCTCCCCTGTCCTCACCTGGCCTGAACCCTAGGCACAAACACACACAGCAAGACAGAGGAGATTCTGGAACCTGAGGCAGTACGTTAGCATTCATTTTCCTCACGGGTTACATAGTCATTTGCCGCTGACCTGAGAACCAAACCAGACTTTAAGACACGGTTTCTCCGGCCAAACCACACATTTCACAAAAGTGGTTAGAAGAGAAGTTTTTGGCAAGTTGGAGAAAGTAGTTCTGATAGGTCTAAATAAAAGGGCAAGTCAGTTCTTGAAGAGACTATTGCACAATTTCTCTGGACACAAACACGCCCGATGGAATCCCTTCTTTCAGGAATCTGATCCGAGGGACCCAGCAACTGCTATCAATTAGTGGCTGACAATTGACTGGACGTGGCACCAAGGGTGAGCAGGCCAGGCCACGTGCACACAAGAAAGTGGAGGAAACCAGGAAAGAGTGGGGAGGAGGGTGGGACAGACTCTGGAGAGAAAAGTAACAGAGGGCAGGAGGATCCTCAGACAGACCAGGGGTCTGAGAGCTGCCTCACAGCCCACACCCTTCCAGCCCCAGTCTACACTGGAGAGCAGCGGCCGAGGTGGTTTCTGTGCCTGAACACCTTTAGTTCCCCCTCATAATCACAATCCTCACCCCACCCACCTCCCCCACCATGTTTTTTTGGGAAAACCTGAGCTGATTTCAACATCTTGCAACAACAGGGTTAGACTGACTAACCCAATACCTTGAATTCTTTTAGCAAAATGAACTATACATAAAGCTTTTCAAACTTATCAGTGGTCGCCACAGTCTAACGCAACTTCTGTAATTTTCAGAGTAAATTCAGAAGCAGATTTTAAGTAAACAAGAATACTGGTTGCTATTGGTTTCTTCCTTAAATACACATTTCATTCAAAATACAATTTATCATTCCTTTGAGCAGTAAACAGCAAGTGAAATTAAAAACTGAAGTTGAAAACTAATGAATTCACATTTTAGCTTGTTGTGCTCTTAATTCACAGACAGCCAATTACTTTCACTAGCTGCACAGATGACTAAATAAAATCTGTTAATAAATGCAGCTAGAGTGTGTTCAAGAAATTAGGCAGCACATATTAGAATAAATTTGTAAATCTGCTTATTCTGAATTTAATTCTTTAAAATAAAGGTCCAACTGGTGTATAAGAGAACAAATGTGAATAGGAGGGAGAAATACTTCCCACTTCAACAGTCTTTCATAAGAAGGTGGATGGCTCAACAGAAGAACTGGGCTAACCCATGATAAATGAGTGTAGGAAGATTTTCAAGATAAAAAGAATCCTTCCTTCCTGCCTTCCTGCCTGTGGACTTTGGGCTTGCTTAGCCAGCTACAATAAATATACAAATAGGGGTGTGTGTGTGTATGTGTGCATGTAAGCATAAATGAATAAATAAATACAACACCCACACACACATATCTCCTAGTGGTTCTGCTCCTGCTAGAATCCTGACTGCAACAATAGAAAACTTGGTATAAAGTATTTATGCTTTACCCATCTCTCTCCTCTAGTGGTCCAGAAGCTACTTGGAGGCAGAGAACAAGCTTTGCTCAGTTTCGTATCCCCGACACCTGATAAACACATACTTGGCACATACTGAGTGCTTGATAAATGTTCACTTAATGAATGTAATTAGGTGACGATAATATGGTGATGGGGCCAGCTTATAAGAGCTGACAGGAAGATCTGTAAAATCAGGAGACAGCAGTGATCCTATCCCATGTTTACAATATGTGACTGCTATTCCATATTCACAATACTCTAAAGTATAAAGAAGACAATAACAATAACAATAGTAGTAGTAGTAATAGTAATAATGGCTACATTTTTAAGCCCTTACTAAGTACAAGACTGCATCAAAATTTCTTCATACACATTATTTCACTCCAATCCCTAGGGAGAAAATCCTGAGAGGAAGATCTTATTATCCAAACTTCACAGGTAAGAAGCTAAGTCACAGAGAAGCTACATAACCGACTCAAGGTCTCACACATGTGTCCCCTCCCTCGTGCTCTCCTGTATCTCCCTCTCCACTGGGTATTTCCCACCAGCAATCAAACAGGCTCCAATATCTCTTATCTCTAAAAAAGCCTTCTTTTGACCTCTGATCCTGCTCCACTCCTGCCCCTCTGCTGTATTCCCCGCCACAGTCAAGCTGCCAGTAGAGACGTCCACATGAGCTGTCTTCACTTCCCCACCTACTATTTACTCTTTGACTTATTGTACTTGATTTCTACTTCCACCAAAAACACGAAAACACGCGTTTGCTAGGGTGACACTGAACTATATATCACTAAGTTTAGTAAATACACACTTCTCAATTTCCATTCAACAGTACTGAACACAATTAGCCACCTTCTCTTGGCTTTATGATAGCAGGACTAGTCCCAATTCTTTTTTTGTTTGTTTTTTTTTGAGGTGAGGAAGATTAGCCCTGAGCTAACCTCCGTTGAATCTTCCTCTTTTTCTGTGGAAGATTGTCTCTGAGCTAATACTTGTGACCATCACCCTCTGTTTTATAAGTGGGACGCCTGCCACAGCATGGCTTGACAAGCGGTGCATAGGTCTGTGCCCGAGATCCGAACCTGCGAACCCCAGGCTGCCGAAGCGGAGGATGGGAACCCAACCACTATGCCACCGGGCTGGCCCCCCAGTTCCAGTTCTTATTTGCAGAACACTCTAGCTAGTTTAAGCAGAAAGAGGGTTATTGGTAGTTCCTAAATCTCCAAGAAGCCTAGAGAATCAGGCTGGGACGTTCAACAGGACAACTGCAGACAGCCAGGAGAAAAGTCGAACCACATCCCAAGTTTGAACAGCAAACATACCACAGTACAGCCTCTTGCCACTCAAATCCCATGACCACAGGGAATGAAAGCTAGAATTTCCATGACAGACGCCCCAGCAGCACAAGGAACCTTGGACACTGTGATTGCCAGAAGATCTCTAGCCAGGTGGCTACCCCCACACTGTCTTACTTGTGCCTCATGTCATCTGCCTTGTGTAGGGGCACTGCCTTGGCAGAACCTAAGTCACAAATGGAATTCTAGATGCAAGGTACTCTGGGAAATTCTGGCCAGAGAGGCATGGGAAAATAATATAGAAGGGGATGGCGGAGATGCTGAATGAGCCAATCTACAGGACCTGCCAGACCACCATACGTTTCTGGATTTTTACTTGTCTTTTTCTTTGCAGCCTCCTCTGCCTGCTCCCCTTCAACACATATTTTAAATGTACTACTTCTCTCTATTTCTATTCATCGTTTTTCACGTGGCCTACTATAATAACTTCTGGTCTCATCTCCCCACTGCCACTCTTAACTCCCAAGAATTCATGTTATTGAGAGAATCAAATAAGAAAGAAGAAGAATATTTTGTAACTTTAATATGCCGTATTATCGGTAACAAACTATAGTTCTTAGTTATAACTATTAAATTTTAAAAAAACATCATTTAAGTAGGCAGCTACCTATGTGACATGACTTGAAGGTGCCAGAAAGACCTCTGGTTGAGATATACATCCCAATGTCTAGGAATGATGCCAGAAATTCTATCCATAGGGTTAAATCATATTTATACCATTAACTCAGCATCCCTGGTTAAACTATAGATATCCTAAGGAAAGGAGTCAATGTTGGCTATGAAATCACATAAAACTGGAATCAAATCCCAGCCCTGCCACTTGTGAGGCAGTGGATCTGGGGCAAGTTTTTTAACCTCTCTGCACTTCAAGGTCTGGTCCTCATCTACAAAATAGGGATGATAGGTTGGCTGAAAGGATCAAATGGAAATATCTAGTAAAGTGACTGACAGATGGTAAATAGGCTGTAGCCCCTTCTCTCTGGCAATACTTTACTGAGAATTAGTCTGTGAGACTGATTAATATCCAATGTGATGGTTAATGAAAGGTAAAGTGCTATGGCAACCTGACATGGCTTAGTATGTAAAAGAGACTACAAACGCACAGAAAAGGTGTTGGTGGGGGAGAATGGTATGGGCCACCAGGGGCAGCCAGAGGTGGGTAAGGCCTCCAGGAGCCATGAGTGGGGAGTGGGTCATAAGAAAAACAGAAACAGTAATAAAACCAGGCAGAGATCATGAAACGCATCTCACCCTCTTAAAAGCTTTTGCCCGGAGTGAGTCCAGTGGGGTGCCATCAATGTCTCTGATGGCTGTCCACATCATCCCACTTCCTGAGCTCTAACCTCGCTCTGGAAAGCACAGGAAATAGCAACCCCAGTGGAAGACGGGCACGAAGAGGAAGAGGAAGTGCTCAGGAATGGCACATCATTCCTTGCTTTCCTCTGTGTCCCAGAGCTGATTCAACAACAGTAGCAATCTTCCTCAAATCAAGGGGATCCCACACTTTAGTCTCTTTAACAGAGACAGAGGGCAAGCCTTCAAGCTAGATAACACGCCAGATAAATGTCTACCTTCTCCCCTGCCGACATCCTGCTTCCATCTTCAACTCAAGAAGTGAGCCAAAAGACAGCTCTGCTTTGGCACTTGCTAAAACGTACCTATGTCTGTTTACCACTGCAAATCATGTAGAAGAAATGATTTTCTACCAATATTTCTTATATATTTGGCCTATGGACTAACTCAATTTATAGTTTTTTTAAAAAAATAGGAACTTTGTATTAGGATAAACTACTAATTTAGTAAAGTAGGAACTTTGTATTAGTTTGTATATTCTAGAATGGTGCCACTTAATTCAAAGTAGGAACTTTGTATTAGTTTGTATATTCTAGAATGGTGCCACTTAATTCAGTACTTTCAAAGTCAGCATTTGTAGGAGGTAGGATTTTGTAAGTAGTTTTACAGGCTTCTTAGACTAATATTCTCCTTACAAACATAACCATGTGGCCCTGATGTCCCCGGTACAAAGAATGAAACTTGGCTGGCAGCCAAATAGGACTTATCACAGGACCCTAGACAAAGTGAATGGTTAATATGTGTGTATGAATGTCAAAGGTCACACATTCCGTTTTTTAAAAGTTGAAGTCTTTTGTTCATGTCTTAGCTATTTGAAGGATATTCTACAAAAAGAAGGTAAAATATGAATAAGCCATAATTTATTCTCTAGCTTCAAAAGGCAAAGAAGTTGTTTACAGCCAGAAACATGTACATTCTTCCAGGAAAACAGCAGACAAGTGATAGACACTATATAAACACCTTCTGTATCTCTGTATAACACACAATTTTTAAGTATATGTTAATACATTAATTCCCAACTAAAACACCTCTTAATTTTCTTATTTAAAGATCATTTTCATGGAACTCTTTATAAAAGAGGTTATATAAAAGATTTCAAAGAAGATAAAAATTCTAAAGCTTGCATATTTATTCCAACCCACACATATACCAGTCTCCTTTTTTCCAGTGATAATAAGAAATAAAGATATTTTAGTAGACCTTTGAAAAGAGTGTTTGCTTAAAAAGTAGTCATTAATTCAACAAATATTTTTACCAGGTATTGTAGGCACAAGGGATAATAGTGATATACACATATGTACTTACATATGTGTGTGTGTGCATGCACGCATGTGTGTGTATACTAAAAAGGTATAAATAAATGTCCCTACACTCATGGAGCTTGCAGATCAGTGACAATGGGAATGAGGGGCATAAATAAAAGAATCACACACCAACATAAGGAATATTACAACTGCAACAAATGCTATGCTAGATAGGTAAATGGAGAAGCCATGAGCACATGAGAAGGGAAAAATCAGAGAGGTCTGGCAAGGCAACTCTGAAAAAGTGTCTTCATCAATTCGGGCTGCTATAACAAAAATACCATAGAATGGGTGGCTTTAACAACAAACATTTATTCCTCACAGTTCTGGAGACTGAGAAGTCCAAGATCAAGGTGCCAGCAGATTTGGTGTCTGGTGAGGCCTGGCTTCCTGGTTCACTGACAGCCGTGTCCTCATGGCAGACACAGTGGGCTCTGGACTCTTCATCCCTTCATAAGGACACCAATCTCATCATGGGGGCTCTACCCCATGACCTCATCCAAATCTAATTACCTCCCCAAGACCCCATTTCCAAATACCATCACATTGAAGATTAGGCTTCAACACATGAATTTTGGGGGGGGACACAATCAGTCCACAGCAGGAAGTGATGGTTGATTGAGGTCTGATGACAGGCGGAGCTATCGAGGTGAAGAGTGGTTGCGGCAGGAAGGCATGGCAAGTTTAAGAACTTGAAAGAAAACCACCAAGGCTGGAGACCAGTGTACGGGATGGTATAGGGCGTGAGATGAGGCCAAAGAGATAGAGGAGGCCAGACCACATGTTATAGGCTGAATTACATCCTCCCCAAACTCACATGTTGAAATCCTAACACCCAGCACCTCAGAATGTAACTGTATTTGGAGATAGGGCCTTTAAAGAGTAAATAAGGTAGGGCCGGCCCCGGGGCTTAGCGGTTAAGTGCGCGTGCTCCGCTGCTGGTGGCCCGGGTTCAGATCCCGGGCGCGCACCGACGCACCGCTTCTCCGGCCATGCTGAGGCAGCGTCCCACATACAGCAACTAGAAGGATGTGCAACTATGATGTACAACTATCTACTGGGGCTTTGAGGGAAAAAAAAAAAAAAGAGTACATAAGGTAAAATGAGGTCATATGGGTGGCCCCTACTCCAAAATGACTGGTGCCTTAATAAGAAAAGGAGATTAGGACACAGATAACATGCAGACTGAGGGATGACCACATGAGGACACAGCAAGAAGGTGGCCATCTTCGAGCTAAGGAGAGAGACTTTCAAAGAAACCAAACCTGCCAGCACCTTAATTGTGGACTTTGAGTTTCCAGAACTGTGAGAATACAAATTTCTGTTGCTTAAGCAACAGAGTCTACAGTATTTTGTTAAGGCAGCCTTAACAAACCAAGGCCACACAGGGAACGGTAAAAACTGTGGTCTTGGTCCTAAGATCACGAAATCCACGGATGGGGTTTACACTGAGCGGGAAGGAGTTACAGATCGGATGTGCCTTCTGCCCTGGCTGCCGTGTCAAGGTGAACTGCGGAGAGGCCGAGTGGAGGCAGGGGGAGGGAGGCCGAAGAACGGCCCCCAAAGACATCCACAGTCTAATCCCCGGAACCTGCGAATGTCATCTCATGTGGCAAAAGTCACTCTGCAGACGTGATTAGGTGAAGGATCTTGAGACAGGGAGAGTCTCCTGAATTACCCAGGTGGGCCCTAACTGTAATCGCAAGTGTGCTTATAAGAGGGAGGCAGAGGGAGATTTCACAGTAGAGGAGAAGGGTATTAACGAAGGAAGCAGAGAGTGGAGTGATGTGCTTTGAAGACGGAGGAAGGGCCTACCAAACGAGGAATATAGGCAGCCACCAGATTCGCCCCTAGAGCTTCTGGAAGGAGCCACCCCTGCCAACACCTTGACTTTAGCCCACTGAGAACCATTTTGAACCTCTGCCCTCCAAAACAGTAAGACAATAAATTTGTGTTGTGTTAAGCCACTACATTTGTGGTCATTTGTTACAGCAGCAACAGGCACCTAATACATGGGGAGATCAGCTAGGAGGCTGCAAGCAGCAGCCCAGTGGAGAGATGCTCAGATGGTGGTGGCAGAGATGGGGAGAACGAGACACCTGAGAAATACTCAGGAAGCAAAATCAACAGGGATGGATGCTGGATTTGATCTGGGGGAGGGTTGAGGAGAGGGAGCCAGGGAGAAGCCTTTGTGTTCTTTACTCCTCTACCACAGCGACAACCAGACAGGGGCAGAGTAGTTGATGTACCATCACACTTTGGGAGTCAGGTATCTGACCAGGCATTTAAAGATCTGAAGGCAGGAAACAAAAGGTGTTTTTCTCATTTTACTTCATCTTGGAGTTTTCAAATTTTAAAAATCTACTTCCAAACTAAATACGCTATTACAATTTAATGTGGAGACAATCAAAAATCTTAGTTACAAAAATGATTTTGGGGGGCTGGCCCAGTGTCATGGTGGTTAAGTTCACATGCTCCGCTTCGGCGGCCTGGGGTCCGCAGGTTCAGATCCCGGCCATGGACCTACAACACCACTCAGCAAGCCATGCTGTGGCGGCGCCCCATATACAAAATAGAGGAAGATTGGCAAGGATGTTAGCTCAGGGCCAGTCTTCCTCAAACAAAAAGAGGAGGATTGGCAACAGATCTTAGCTCAGGGCCAATATTCCTCACCAAAAAAAAGAAATGTTTTTGAATGTGGAATATTTCTTGACTTGATTTCAAGAAAGTGTGGAGCCCTTGAGGTGCTTACCATGAAGATATCTGAATGGAAGTTACAGAGGATCTATTCTCTTCCATTCTTTTGTATTCTATTTGCTTATTACACATTTATGCTCCCCACCATAAGTTTTTAGCCTCTCAAGACCACCAAAAACGAATATACACAGAATAACATGTATTATTTAGTAACACATAGCCCTTCAGCACTAAGCCACACCCTTCCTCACTTTTGAGTGAGTCTGCTCTCAGGGAGCTCCATGCAAACACAGTCATCAGTGGAGGCCTGTTCAACGCCAGAGCTAATGCAGATCATTTCCTGCCCTTGCACGTCCATTTCCTCCCACCAGAAGCTGACCCTGCTGATAAGAAGAGTCTTGGCTACATTTAGGAAGTTCAACCATTTGATTAAAAGTGGTGTTGATGTGACTTGTGCTCTTTACCTTTCTCACAGTAACTGCCTGGCTTGCACCAGAACCAAAAAGAGCCAGCGTGCTCCAATCCTCTGTGTGCCTCTTTTAAGGATAGAAATACTCCACACATCTGGACACAAACTTCTGCAGACATTGTCGAGAATCTGGAAGGTCTCTCAGCACTGAGGAAGGAACTGTCTTAAAGACTGTGGGCTCTACTGTTAGAAAAATGGTAAGGAACTATCCTCAGAACAATGAATTTAGACGTGCTTTCATAAAGTAAGATTTCAAAGCAGAAGAGGCACATCTGAACATCCCAAAACAAAGGAAGAGCACAAAAAATCTGCACAATTATAGCAACCTGGGGTCTTTTTACTCAGGTGTTAATGGCCTTCATATTAAAACCCCAGTACCTGATGCTCCTAAGGCGCCACATTCATCCTCAGGGGGCAGGGAACTGTGTGCTTTAATTTTAGAAGATTTTAATAAAAATTGCTAAAGTAAAATGGTTAAGCTCCTAACCTCTGCTATACCAAAAACTATCTGGCAGTATTCATTTCTAGTAACACTAAATAAATAAAATGAAGAATGTCTTTTTGTTTTCCATACTGCTGGGTGTTGGGTCGAATGTTCAAGATTTTAAAGAATGGACCCTAGGGCTACTTTGGATTATTATCAGGGAATGCTGCTCTGAGCCATGCATGACTAAATCAGTCTCTGGTTTTGCAGAGATTTGCATCCCCACCTAGGTAATCCAGGTCTTACTGATATATATCACTGATGTATTCAACTCACGGACTAATGACTTGCACATTCTTCACTGATGTTTTTTAGCACTTGCTCCTGACTGAAACTTAGTGTAGTTTCCAGGAGCAACTATTCATTTCCCAGACACTTTAAAATATAATTGATATTTTATCTTGAAGGATACGAACTAAAAGACATTTCAGACTTATTGAGTAACCCAGCTTTTAAAATACAGAGACTTAATACACACACACACACACACACACACACACACACACTGAAGTCTTAATTCTTCTACTTTGAGGATACTGCTACCAGTACATTTTTAAACAAATCAAAAGATATTTGGGGTTTACTGGGGGATTAAATAGATTATCTAAAGCCAAGTAGTATGTCTTCCATGAAAAGCTAACTATAGCAATGTCAGAGCTCTCAAAGAAGGTGGTATTTTCTAGGCAGTCTATTAAAGTGGTCATGTTTTTGGTTAATAAGTTCTTCTTCGGGTTGAACTTAGTCTGGCTTCCATTCCAGAAAAACTTAACCAGGTTTTCACTCATTCCATCTTCACTGGAGATAAAGGATAATTGGTCAATATCCTTTTAGAATTTCAGAGCTATAAGGACTCCTAAAGATATCTAGCTCAGCGAGATCACAGGATGCAAGATTAAACAGTGCAAAAAACAATCACATTTCTATACACTTACAACAAACACATGGAAACTGAAATAGGTTTACCAAAATCCCAGCAAGGTTTTTACACACACACATGCTCATTCTAAAATGTATAAGGAAAAGCACAGGACCTAGAACAAATAAAAAAATTGTGATAAGAAACAATAAAGTGAAAAAAGAAACTCTATCCTATATAAAGCCTTATTATATAGCTACTCTACTCAAGACAGCGTGATATTGGCAGAGAGAGAGAGATGCAGAAATCAATGGAACAGAGCAGAGAGCCCAAAAATATATCCATACAAGTATGTCCAACTGATTTCTGTCAGAGGTGGTAACACAATTTAATGGAGGAAAGACAGCGTTTTATTTTATTTTTTTTTTATTTTTTTTGCGAGGAAGATTAGCCCTGAGCTAACACCTGTTGCCAATCCTCCTCTTTTTGCTGAGGAAGATTGGCCCTGGGCTAACATCTGTGTCCATCTTCCTCTACTTTATATGGGATGCCGCCACAGCATGGCTTCATAAGTGGTACGTTGGTCCACACCAGGGATCCGAACCTCTGAACTCCGGGCCGCTGAAGCGGAGTGCATGCACTTAACCGCGACGCCACTGGGCCAGCCCCCGAAAGATAGCTTTTTAAACCAATGGCGCTGAAGCATGGGACACGCGTAGGCAAAAACGTGCACCTCAACCTAACCCTCACAAATTCTACAAAAATTAACTGAAAATACATTGCTGGTGTGAATGTAAAAGTGACACAGTCACTGTGGAAAAAACTATGGCAATTGCTTATAAAACAAAACATGTTCTTACCATAATTGATCCGGCAATTGTACTCTCAGACATTTATCCGAGAGAAACGAAAACCTACAAAAATGTACATCCATGTACAAAAATGTGTACGTGAATGTTCGCGGTAGCTTTACTTGTAATGGCCCAAAACAGGAAACAACCCAAATGTTCTTCAATTAGTTAAACAAACTGGGGTACATCCATACCACAGAATACTACTCAGTAACAAAAAGGAACAAACTATTGATACATGCAACAAGTTGGTGTTGGTTTGAAACCTTGGGAGCTTCCCAGGTGAAATCTGAAGCTGGCCCCTGCACACAGAGGGCAGGGAGAGACTGAAGGAAGAGGCAGACCACTCCAGGTTGGTAGGTGGCAGTTTTAATACGCAAAGGAACTTACATAGGCGGCTTGTCTTGGGTGGCCACGAGATGAGCAGATCCCCGAACCCACCCTCCAGAATCTGAAAAGTTTATATAGAAGACTTAACTAGGTTTAGTAACTTATACTGTCCAGATGGTCTCAACAGCACCGCACTGTCTCAAGGCTACATCCTTGCAATACTCCTAGTGTGGGAATGGTGGGTGGAATGTACGTTCCAAGGACAGGGGAGGGGGTGAGGAGTCTCCAATTGCCTGGGTCCAGTTTGTGGGTCAACTGGCGGTTACATCCTCTCAATTACCTCCTCTGACACTTGGATGGATCTCAAGGGAACTATGTTGCGTGAAAAAAGCCAATCTCGACAGGTTACCCACAGTCTGATTCTATTTATATAACATTCTTGAATGACAAAATATAGACACGGAAAACAGATTAGCAGTTGCTAGGGGTTAGGGATGCAGTGGTGGGAAGGAGGCAGCTGTGGCCATAAAAGGGCAATAGGAGGGATCCTTGTGATGAGACCGTTCTGTGTCTTCACCGGGGTACTGGTCACGTGACTCTACACATGTGATAATATAGCATATGCACACACCTGCACACATGTGCTACAATGTAAAACTGGTGAAATCTGAATAAGGTCGGTGGATTGTATCAACGTCAATTTCCTGGTTGTGATACTGTACTACAGTTATGCAAAATGTTACCACTGGAGGAAACTGGGTGAAAGATATACGAGATCTCCCTGTATTATTTCTTACAACTGTGGATGAATTTACAATTACCTTTTAAAGTTTTTTTAAAAGGTAAAAAAGAAAAAAATATGTAGTCTAGTCACCCCCTTTTTACAGGTGAATAATTCAGGAACAAGCAGTAAAGGCATTTACTTGAGATTACACTATGAGTTAAGAGCTAGATCAAAAATAAGACTCAGGCCTCTCAATTTTCCCCTATGCGATAATCCTTAATACAAATAATAAAATAAGTTATCACTACTGTTCCATCTCATATAGTGGAATAAAATAATAAAGATACCTTTAAGCAGCTAAAAATCTAGTTGAGGATACACGGAATAATATTAATGGAATAAATGAGCACTAAATTTATGTATTATATGGTTCTGACTTAAATATAATGAGAACTCAGACAAGAAAGGTATGGACTTAGGGCCAGCCCGGTGGCACAAGCGGTTAAGTGCGTGCGCTCTGCTGCGGCAGCCCAGGGTTCGCTGGTTCGGATCCCGGGCGTGCACTGACACACCACTTGGCAGGCCATGCTGTGGCGACCTCCCATATAAAGTAGAGGAAGATGGGCATGCATGTTAGCCCAGGGCCAGTCTTCCTCAGCAAAAAAAGAGGAGGATTGGCAGATGTTAGCACAGGGCTGATCTTCCTCACAAAAAAAGAAAGGTATGGACTTATGTATACCACACAATTCTACCGCAAATCTGAACAAATCCGAGGCAAATAACCTCATTTAAATAGAATAACCCATAAGAAAGGGACTTCTTATCCAGATGCACTTATCCCCAAATATACTCTATGCTTAGGATTCCATATTACAGGTGGAATGTGGAGCACAGGAGAGGGACAGCTAATGGTTACCAGACACCACTGTGCTACTCTGTCTCCACCCTCGTCAGTGGCAAGCAGAGCAACACAAAACATCCCAGGAGAGACACACATCCTTTTCTTCTCAGAAATAAGCCACACACAACAAGTAAATCTAGCCCATCTTAAGTGGAATTTGTTATTTCCCTCAAGACTCTAGATTTAAATTTATTATTATTGTAATCTGTGGCTCTAAGGTGACAAAGGCATTGCTATAATACTCAATTCCATCCTAACAGTATAAACTTTGCAACAAAGCACTGTAAAAGGACGGGGAAGCAGAGTTCTGCAGGTGAGGCTGACTCAGTTTGCACGGCAGTGTGTCCCAGTCATAAGAACATCATTTGGATTCTGGCAGTGACGGTGGATTTCCAGGCTCTGTTTACCTGGCTCTGAAGATGATGGACTTTTTAAGGTCTGAGGATGAAGATTAAAACTTTTATGACAGGTTTATACATTTGGGGAGCTTGTTATATAACTTAAATGTTCACTGACATATGTTTCTTTTTAGAATTCAATTTTTCTTGCTCCTAGTAAAATATTTGCTTTCATTGCACTATGAGCATAACATTGGGATTCCATTAAGTTTGTTTGGTTATGTTTCGTATCAGTTTTTCCTGATTTTTTTTTGCACTCATACGCAATGGTAACTTTTTAGGATTTTACTCAAATTTATTGTAATTTTGCTGATTCTCTACCTTTATTTATATTTGCTTTTCAATCATGTTCTAGATAGAAATTCTAGATAGAAATTCATTCCTAATTATGGCTAATATTGTGGCTTGCTTTTTAATTACCATCCCATTATTTCCTTTATATCACATGCATGGTATGGGATTAAATTCACCAGAAACTTGTCTTTTTTTTGTTTGCTGTTAGTATCCTCTAACATAGAAACTTAGCTGTTTGCACACTGTTTGGTTTTGTTTTTCCAGAATGAGTAGGCTATCATGATCTTTCCAAAGCTTGTTAGCTCTGTGTTTATATGAACACCACTTAAAAATCATGCATAATACATACGTGGGAAAAAAAGTACTTAATCCCTCCCTCCAAAAAAAAAATCTTCCCTATAAAATTGAAATACATCTGCCATGACGGCCTGACACTGGCATGGCGTGTCACCGGCAAAGTCTGCAAAGCTGATGCAGTCCATGCTCTGATGCCCGCTTCCACCACGCTGTCCCCCTGTCCTTCCACCAGCCTCCTCCCATTCCCTGGTCTCTGCAAGCGCTAAGGGCTTTCGGTTGTTTTGCTTTTTGCCTAGAGTGCCATTCACCTCATTTTCCACTTCACAATCTCCTTTTTAGCCTTTAGACCCAGTTCTAACATCATTTACTCCAAAGCCTTCATGGACTCCCCTAAGAAGTTAACTTTCCATTTTCTGGGTTCCCGGAACACTTCTGAGCTCACTACACAGAGCTCAAGAGGCGGTGCTGTAAATATCTGCAAACATGTTTGTTTCCCCGATTTGACAGGAACCCCTCAGGTGGGGACCATGGGAAAGCACCTGACATAAGGCAGGTGCTGAGCTGAGCAGGCTTGCTTCCTGATGGTCCCCAGCCATAAGCCAGCTGGACAGGGCTATTGTTTCATTTTTGGAAAACAGGGGCAAGTTTCTTCCCATGATCTAGGGAAAAGGCAGGAGCCAACTGTACAGGCTGGGACACTTTTTTTTTTTTTTTCCAGCTGACCCTGGCAGGGACCTGTCAGGACTCTCACTTAGAGAGCAAGGGTTGAGAGAGAAAATCCATGCCGGTTCAGGATTCTGCATGTCAGTAGCCACATGAGGGGCGGGATCTAGTTTTCTGGTAGATGAATCTAGAGGGCAACCCCACTTCAAGAGCAGTAGCTAATAAAGGAAGCCAGTGCCCTCAGCCAGGAGGGAGCCCTTGAAAAACACACAGTATGTTAAATGCCCAACATACTCTGGACAATAAGATTAGAAAATCATCTCTTGAACCTTTAAGATCTGCACCTGGAAAAGAAGGGCAGGAAAGCGACATGGGGCTTTGCTGACAAGAACCCTTAGACAACTGTTGGGAATGAATGAAATTATTTGAAGATGTACTTCCGTATCGTTGTACTTATGGCAAAAATACTAATCCCATCAATGTTAGTACACATAGGCCATATAAACCAATTTTTAATAAAAGAACTTTCTAACCCTTTGATGGACAAACTTTAATAATTTTTGTTCCAAATTTCTCTCAAATGTATTAGTTGCTTTCTTGCCTCTCTATTGAACAAAATAAACTTTTCTTGATGGTACAAGGTCATGGAAATATTTTTAAACTGTAACATAGAGTGATATGCCCTCAGGAGCCTCTTGCCACTGCATTAAATGGATCCAGAGTGTTAAAATATCTTATTTCGCATGCTCACTTGCACAGTGTTTTAAATATATAGATCCCATATCCTCCATCAACATCAGTTTCACACTTGCTGCTCTTAGGACATTGACTGTTAGTAGAGAGATGCATTCTTTTCCTGCTAATTCCCAATTTTTAATTTGTTAGGGCCAAGAAACCACATAACCACATTTGTTGGGACTGAGTGTTAAGCAAAAGTAAATAAGGCAATGGGTTTGTGTTTCTCACTGGACTGAGCAATTACCAGAAAGTAAGAAACAATCATTGTTATCTTTGAGCCCCTGAAGTGCCTAGCACGGTGTTTTGCATACTGTAGCACTAAGTAAATGCTTTCTGATTTGAATTAAGCAACCGTGAACTGTATTTTTATGTCTATTCCAGCTACTCAAGCACTGTTAGCTTACTTTTTTGTTTTAAGGTAGGTCACCAAGATAGAGTTTGCCAGATAAGTGACCTCCCTATAAGTGGTATCACTCTTGTGGTCTGGAAGCATATACACAGCAAGGTGAATAAGTGGTGGTTATCTGCGAAACATGAGTGGAATTCCAGATTATTAGTTCCTTCTTTCTTCTTACCAGGACTTTAAAATATTCTACAAGTATTGCTTCTATAATATGAAAAATTATACAAGACCTGGGATTATTTTAGCAGTTCTGTGGAAAACAGACTTAAATGAGGAGGGAACGGAAGCAAAAAGTAGGCAATGAGCATACCACAGGAACGAAGAGAGTGATCATTGGGGAAGGAAAAAACATGGTGGGAAAAATAAGTAGGACTTGGTAATAGAGGAGATACAGAGAAGAAAGGTGACAGAAGAAAATCATCAGAGAGTGTCTGTACAATGACATGCTTGTTCTTTCATTTTTCTTTTCATTTAAACATTTATTGGGCACCTACTGCCACACAAGTATTTTTATTGGGTACTAGTGCCACAAATATTGGAGAAAATGTGAATCAATTCCCCCCCTTTTTTGAGGGGAAGGGAAGACAAAGATGACGGCCTGGAAGTCACTGGGAAACAAGATGACTATCACTAGTTGACATGGGTAAACAGAAGACTAAAGCAAGAATGAGTCATAATGAAAATCTACAAATACACGGCAGATGAGAAAAAAACGGGGAAATCAGAAAGGAAAGATTCAAAGTCATTCATTAAGTCTTCTTCAAAAAGCCTCTTAACTTCTGACCATGGCTGCCTCACGATTAAATGAAATAATAATGACTGTCAAGGATATTATAAGAAATACAAGAGCAGGGCCGGCCTGGTGATGTAGTGGTTAAGTTCGTGCGCTCCGCTTCGGCAGCCCAGGGTTCGTGGGTTCAGATCCCAGGCGTGGTCCTATGCACTGCTTATCAAGCCATGCTGTGGCAGGCGTCCCACATATAAAGTAGAGGAACATGGGCATGGATGCTAGCCCAGGGCCAGTCTTCCTCAGCAAAAAAAAAAAAAAAAAAGAAAGAAAGAAATACAAGAGGTACTGTATGTGAAATGACCCTAAAGAGCGCAAAGCACTGTAAGAACACCAGACACAATCCATGTTTTGCTGTCACAAATCCAAGGGTAAAAAGAAGAACAAAAGCATTCATTTCCCATAACACATTTACTTTAAAAAGTAAAGTCTTCTCTCCCAAGAGATATGCTCCAAGTCCTCTATTTTTCTCTGTTTCTACTTCCCAGCACCTTCCTGTCAACTTTGCCAACTTTTCAAAAAGGATGCACCAAAAATACTTAGCAAAGCAAAGATGAGAGGGCCTCCCTGAGCAGAGCCCTCCCTTCCAACTCACTGGGCTCTACACAGCAAGGGAAAATAATCAGAGAAACTTGCCTAACTTTGATACTGCTATTAGTGTCCGAGAAACAAATTTTAAAACCAGGCTTTCAAGACAGCAACATTAAAATGGAATTTCTTTCAACAGCTACGAATTTTCTTCGTAGTCAACTAAAAGCACGAATACCATTTCCTAATGGATCCTAGCCACTAAGCTTAAGTTTAAAACATTCCACTCCCTCTGCTGAGAACAGAGAGAAGAAAAGGCGGGGGCGGGGGGAAAACAGGAGTCAGCAAATATGAGCTCAGACTGGCTTTGCAACTTTGCAAATTATTAACCGCCGCCAGGTTTCCACATCTGTAGAATGAAAACTATGAATCCTATACTTTCACTATCCTTGCCGTGATAACCATTTCATGTTGTAATTATTTATTCGACTATTTCTCCCGCTAAATTCAATGTCCCAGGAGGACCACGTCTTTCTTGGTCACTAGTACATTCTCTGCATCAGCAAAGTGGCTGGTACAGAGTAGGAACTAAATGAATTCAACATTTGGATACCTCCAGATAAAAGCGACAGCAGAGAAAATTTAATTAATAACCTATTTTCTTAATTGTGTCTTTGGAGGGGCATACATCTTTAATTTTGATAAAGTATAATTTACGAATTTTTTTTTCTTTTATAATTACTGTAGCGCATTCTTGTTCTTGTCTAAGAAGGCTTTGCCTACCCTAAAGTTGCAAAGATTTTCTCCTGTTTTCCTCAAGAAGCTGTATACGTTTTAGCTTTTACATTTATATCTATGTCATTTTGAATTAATTTTTGTGTATGGTACAATGTAGGAGTAGAGGGTTTTTATTCTGTCTCTACGGACAGTCTTTCTAGGGCTGTTAGTTGAAAAGACTGCTCCATTGAATTTTTTTTTGGTGCCTTTGTTGAACCGTTTCTGTGTGGGTCTAATTTGGGGCTCTCTATTCTGTTGCATGAATCTGTCTGTCTATCCCGTAGAACCAGGAGCAAACTGTCTGGATTACTCTCACTTTATAGTAAGTCCTGAAATCAATAAGCGTAAGTCCTCCAATTTTTTCATTTTTCATAATTTTTTTTTTTTTTGGATTCGCACTAAGCTAACATCGGTACCCAATCTTCCTCCTTTTTTCCTCTCCCCCACCCCGCCCCCAAAGCCCCAGTACATAGTTGTCTGTAGTTGTAAGTTCTGGTTCTTCTACGTGAGCCGCTGCCACAGCATGGCTACTGATAGACGAGTGACGTGGTTCCGTGCCTGGGAACCAAACTTGGGCTGATAGAGTGGAGCATGCCAAACTTCAACCACTACGCCATCAGGGCAAGCTTCATAATTTTTTTATTACAGTTATTTTGCATTCCCATAGACATTTTATATTAGCTTGTCAATTTCTACAAAAAGTCCTGCTGAGATTTTGATTGGGATGGTGTTGACAAATCAATTTGTGGAGAAGTCATATCTTAAACATATTCAGTTTTCTAGCTGAACAGTATATCAATTCATTTATTTGGGACTTCTTTAATTACTCTCATAAATGTCTTATATATTTCACACATCTTTTTTGTACATTTTCATTAATTTTATCCCTGAGTGTTTTGTTTTTGTTGCCACTGTAAATATTTTTTTAAAACTTCACTTTCCAAATGTAATACATGCAATTGATTTTTGTAAACTGATCTTGTATACCGCAACCTTGCTAATTTCACTGACCAGTTCTAGTAGTTTTGTGGGTTTCTTAGGATTTTCTCTGCATCTGATCATATCATCTGCAAAGAGAGACAGCTTTACTTTCTTTTTTCCTAATCTTTAAGCCTTTCATTTATTTTTCTTGCCTTATCACACTGGCTAAACTTCCAGTATGATGTTGAATAAAGGGATTAGAGCACACATCTTTGCCTTGTTCCTGATATTGGTGAGGAAATGATCTTTCGCCATTAAATGTAACGTTAGCTATAGGTTTCTTTATCAGTTTGAAGATTTGCATCCGATTTCTAATTTGTTGAGAGGTTTTGCTTTTTTTTTTTTAATCATGAATGGGTGTTGAATTTTGTTTTCTCTGCATCTATTGAGATGATCATGTTGCTTTTCTTTTTCAATCTACTAATATAGTTAACTACACCAACTGATTTTCAAGCATTTAACCAAAATTACATTCTTGGAAGAAAAAAAAAAAGAAACTTTGGTCATAATATATTATCTGTTTTTATATGGCTAGATTTGATTTGCTAATATTTTGTTCAGTATTTTTATGTCTGTGTATATGAGCCTATAATGTTCTTTATTTGTAATGTCATCGTATGTTTTTAGTGTCAGGGTTATGTGGGCCTCATAAAATTTATTGGGAAGACTCCACTTTCCTCTTTTTTGGTAAAGGTTTTTGTAAGACTGGTATTATTTCCTCCTTAAGTATTTTATAGATTTCAGTGGTGAAGAATCCAGGCTTGCGTTTTCCATGTGCAAAGGGGTTCAGTTATAAATTCCATTTCTTTAACAGATGGTAGGTTAGTCAAATATCCTGTTACTTCTTGTGGTCAAGGAATTTGCCCATTTCATCCAAGCTATCAAATATACTGGTACAAAGTCCTCTACTAACATAAAGTAATATGTCCTAATTATCCTTCTAAAGTCTGGAGGATCTCTAGTGACATCATCTCTTTCAATCTTGTTATTGGTAATTTGTGCTTTCTCTCTCATTCTAAAATCAGTATAGCTAGAAGTTTATCAATTTTATTGATTTTCTCAAATAATCAGCTTTTGGTTTCATAGATTTTCTGTATTGTTTTCTGTTTTTTATTTCATTGATTTCCCGTCATATCTGTTTTATTTCCTTCCTCTTCTTTTTCTAGCTTCTTTGGATGGAAGGTTAAATTACTGATTTAAAGCTATATTCTTCCCTCTAAGCAGGGATTTAACTTCCATAAACTTTGAGATGATGCATTTTCATTTTCTGTTAAAGCTATTTTCTAATTGTCCCTGTGATTTCTTCTTTATCTAAGGGATTATTTAGAAGAATATTGATTGATTTTCTGGTACTTGAGGATTTTCTGGTCAAAATTTTTTAATGATTTCTCATTTAATTCCACTGTGCTCAAAGAATATACTCTGCATGATTTCAACTCTTTTAATTTACTGAGACCTGGCTTTCCCCCTCATATATAGCGTACCTTCAGAAATATTTATTGTACAATTGAAAGGAATATTTATTTTTCAGTTATCCAGTGTAGTGTGCTATACACGTTAATTAGATTAAGCTGGTTAAGAGTATTGTTCAAATATTCTGTATTTTTACTTTTTTTGCTACCATCAATAATTGAAAAAGCAATTAAAATATCCAGTTGTCATCGTGGATTTGTCTATTTCTCCCATTGGTTCTGTAGGCTCTTGTTTCATATATTTTAAACTGCTATTAGGTGTGTAAATATTTAGGATTTTTATGTCTTCTTGATAAATCAACTCTTAACATTATGAGATATCCCTCTTTATCTCCAATCATAAGTTTTACGTTCTAGGGCAAGAAAGTAGCCTGGATAGGGAAGTTGCTTTTCTTTTGAAGAGGGATATATTTCCTGTGTTAAAGTAAAAAGGATAAAACATGAGACCAGATTTACAGGCTCACAAAGCTGCTACTTGGTGTGGCAGGGCATCTCTCAGGGGTAGGGGGCAGGGATTTTCCCTGCCTTGTCTCCTCTATGACCCACTATTGATACAGGCTGCTAGGAACTATCCTAAGCCACGGGTTATGACAGTAGGAAAAGGGGTGCTGGGGAGACAGCTGCAGGCCTGCTGCCTCTAGGGTTTGCTCCGTGCCATGCTGGCCCATTAGGACTTTATCTGCTTCCTGGTACAGCTCTAACTTGGGTCATGCTTCCCCTCAAGATGCCAACAGTACTAGCTATGAATGATATTTGTTGTGTACATTCAATTTTTTCTTTATTTTTCTTAATATAACTATTTTGATTTTGTATTTTTGAATATGTGAGTCTGAGAGGCTCATTCCTACACTGTGTTCTCAGGTATGGGAGCAATCTCAGGCATAAGTCCGCAGCAGCTCCAGGTCTGCAGAGCAGGAGTAATTTTACTCCAAAGAACAACTTTGGGTTACCTCTTTCTACTGGATGATTGGAAATGAGCCCAAACAGGAAGATGGCACAGAGAGGTTAAAAGAGGTCGGAGTTGAAGAAAGGGTCAGAGTGGAAAGAAAGAGAGTGAGGCTTGTACAGAAATATATACACATACACACATATCGTTAAGGATTCCTGATCCAAACCCTTAATCCTGGGACATTGGCTCATTTTCCTCACGAGATCCATCCTTCGTTGGATCAGGCTAGGCCTACACTGCACAAAGGTATGTGGGTGTGTGTGTGTGCACTCGCACACTCTTGCATGTCTAAAAATCTCAACATATTGTTGGGTAAGCAGGATTCTAAGAATGAAACCTCTGTACCCCTCCCATGCTGCTGGGATGTACGTTTGGAACAAAACTAGAATCCTTAACCTTTCAGAACTCTGGACTTCTGTGTGGCTACCAGATGGACCTCTAAACAAGAGCTTCTTTGTGGTTCCAGAGCCAGTGTCCCCTGCTGCAGCAGTAACAATAGTGTCTGGGTAGCTAACGGAGAAAGAAGAATTTTATTGACAATGTGTAAGATCCGCACAAACCTACCTTGCTGAGCGCTGTGTGTTGAAAGAGGGCAAGTGTAACAGAACACAGTGGGTGATGTGTATGATCCTGGGTCCAGTCTTCCCAAAATCATCCTCCCTCCAGTTTTTGGATTTATCTGAGCTTTGTAGGACTTCACAAGTTGCTAGTTTGATGACTGCTATGTGGTCTAGAGTTTGTATAAATATACTGTGTTGGTTTTTCTCATGTTGTTTTGGGGTATTTATTGTTTACAAATTTCTTTTTGTATTGAAAGAAAAATAACCAAAGCATTTTTGTCAAAAGATTCTGCACCAGGCAAAAGGATCTGAAATATAAGCCTGGGTGCCCCTTCCACAAAGTGGGGGGTCTTCACTCATTCTCTACATCCTTCCCCTACTTCCTATTTTGAACAAGATCCTCTGTCCTGAAAACTTGACTCGTGTCCTACCCCTAGCCAAAAGCAAAAAAACAACACACATGTACATAATTAATTCTTGGGAGGACTTTAAATCCCAAAAGACTTGTGTAAAAGCCTGACTAAACTAGGAACTCCCTAGCCCTATTTCCAACCCATACCCCTCTGGTTGGAGTTGATTTCTTACTGTGTTCATGTCAAACACTTATATTGCTAGATTTGTATGGACCAAATATGTTTATTATTCTCAAATCCTAGGGCAGAAAGAAATAAGGGGTGGGCAGTAGAGGAAGGGGCTTCCACACAGACACTTGGAGTGGGAGACGGAAAAAGGAAGGAAAGTCTATCCAATTCACTCAGTAACTCTTCTGCTGATGCAAGAAATCCATGTCAAAGTGGCCACAAGATTATCTAAGAGGATGTAGATTGGATGTAACTCAACTCCATGTTTACTGCTAGAAACCAAAGCTTTATCTGGAATTTACAAGAAGGAAGAGAGTGGGGGAGGAAAATGAGGATCTGTCTGTGCGCTTTCTCTGATTCCTTTCCCCTTACTCCTGAACTGCAGGAGACTGAACCCCTGTGGGCAGCAGCGACCCCATCACTGGGGTATATTCAGTGGATGGCTGATTTTGCTGAACTGGATTCTTCCTTTCCTTCTCTTCCCTTAGTGTTTTCTAACAGATGTTAACCCTCTCCCTCCTGCCTTTTCTTCCTGAAAAAAAACACAGTGAATGAATAAAGACTTATCAGCACTGAAGAACAAAGTAAAACACTAGTATGGTTGCATGCAAAGGGGTGTGGGGTAGTGACTCGCGATGGGTACAGAGTTTCTTTTAGGGGGTGACAAAAATGTTTCAAAATTAGATTGTGGTAATGGTTGTAGAACGGTGAGAACTGTGAGAACTACACTAAGAAACAATGAATCGTACACTTTCAAAGGGAGAGTATATGGTACGGTATGTGAATTCTATCTTAATAAAGCTGTTGAGACAAAAGAGGGAGAGATGGAGCATTACATTTGACGTGTTCCAGAGCTCAGTCCTGGGCACCCTCCCTTCTCTACCTACACTGTCTCCCTAGGTCTTCTCACCCAATCCTATCCCTTTAAATACTGTCTATGTGCCTGTCACTTTTTATTTCTGCCTTCAGCTCTGTCTTCTCCACTGACCTCTCGCCTACTCCACATCTCCATTTGGAGGTCCAACAGGCATCTCAAACTTGACATAGTTAAGACAGAACTCCTGGTTCCCCTTTCCCACCGCAATCTCTTCTTCCTCCACACATCGCTATTTCAGTAATGTACCACCACCGGCCACAGAGGTTACTGTTTGTCTCTCCAACTACAACGTGCCCCTTCCCAAGTCGTCTTCTCTCCTGTGTCCTCGGAGCTGGCAAAGAGCAGGAGCTCAGCGAATATTTGCTGAATGAAATAACCACGGGATTAAAGGAAATAGCCAAAACAAAAATTTTTTTTAAACCATCAACCATCAGCTTGTCACTGAATTTAAACAAGTCCTCGAGGTATCTCAATTTTAACACATAAAGATAGGCATAGTTTACAAACAATGAAAACTGTATTATTTCTATTATAATTTTTAAAGTAAAAATAATTTTCCCTAATAACCTCTGTGCTAGATTGCAAGAAAAATTCGAGCGACAAAAATCAATACAGGGAACTGAAAGACGTATTTGAATAGAAATCTCTTTTAGAACAAGGATAAAGAGCTAAAAGAAATTGCTGTCACCCAACAGATGGCTAAAAGCACATTTTCAGAACCTCTTAAACACCCAAGCACTCACGTAACAAGATATGCAAAGAGCAGCCCCTGCTCTCTTCCTATAAACCCTACCTTGGGTCATTTCAAACCTTCAAGTGGCTCCTCCCCTGCTGTCAATCACCTCGTTCCCACTCTAAGATGTTATAGTATTCAGTGTTTACATAGGTTCAGTTGTCCATTTTCCTTCCTTTTCTGAAATAATTTTTACTGCAAATTTAATAACATTTATATTTATTATTTTATAATTATAATATTATAATTCATAATAATATTTGATGAAACAAGACTATTTTTCTATCAGATACTCTTCACATATTCATTTTTGTAAGTTCGAAGATCCTTATTGTAAATTTTCACTATTTTCCTTAATATTTTGTTAAACAAGTTTCCAGCTGTAAGTATGTGAACCTGCTAATTGAAAACATTGTCAAAAGCTTACATTTAAAAAAAAAAAAAATTCTCCTTTAACTTAAACTTTGGGTCTTAACCCAAATTAATAGACAGTAGTGAGGTCTGGTCTTCAGTAAGTACTTGCAGCTGACTTGTATAGCAAGTACGCGCTACATGAAAGTGTTTATGACAGCCTATGAAAATTGTATTTCACATTGTTTTAATTTATAATTTACTCCAAAATAAAGTCTCCTCTCTTCTTTAATTTCCATTGTTGCTTAGGTACCAATTTCAATTATTTTTTTAAATCTGTTGGTCCCAACTGTTTTCTGAAATGTTGGACAAATATCTATGTCATTTGGTATAAAATTATCTCATTTTTTTTTTTTTTTTTCAGAAACCATCCCATTCTTCTCTGGGGCTTATTTTCCACATCTATAAAGTGGGGATAATAATATCTACCTTCCAGGATTACTAAGAGGGTCAAACAAAGTTAGCTATGAGGGCTCTCTATAAATTATAGTGCATGAAGTGGTAGGTAACACTGAAATAAATATTGAACAATATCCAATAAAGAGTGCTGACATGCGATATTCAGCATTCACAAATGCTTAACCCCTTTTTTTGTTAATAGCCATACTGTTGTTGACAGAAAATGTGTTAATACCAGTATCCTAGTGAATGTATATGCTCTTTTCATTTAGACTATTCTGATGTTTTCGATATTTTTTCTTTTAGAACGTGGGAAACATATTATTAAATACACTTTCCTGGGTATAAACACCTTGTGATTTTCTGCTCGCTCGGCACTTTTTAGTTCTATTATGACAGCATTTCTCCCACCTCCTCTCTCCCCCACCAGACCGACCCATCGTGGTGCTTGATTTACCGAGAAAGGTAGTGTTGTCCACCAGTTTTTAAACTTCACACACAAGAATGGTATTCACAGATACACAAATGAAAATTTACCACATGAAATACTCCTTTTTTTTTTAGAAACCTGACACTGAAGAAATTAGCAGCTTTATGAGAAAAAATATTTCAAAGCTTTGCATGACCCACTAATATTTTAATCTTTCTCTGCACTTGTGACAATTTATTTCTTTAATAATGCAGTTTTAGTATTTATCCCAAGTATAAGCCCCTTATCCATACATTTCCCATTTAGAAAAATAATTATAAACTCGTATTTCCAAAATGTATTCCAAGGGAAAGATACTCTAGAAAAAAATCATCTCTAATCCAACAAATATGTAAATGCCACAACCTATATTCACCTTCCTAGAAACTCAAAATGGCCCTTGGCATTTATGATCTATCCTTTATCAGTATATGGGTGGTGTACTACCTTTCCAATTCCCTCCCTGTTTAAAATATTTTACAACTTAAAAAAAATCTGTATCTCTGTTTTAAAGTGGGATTTCCCCAAGTTGGTTACCCAGAGAGTCCTTTTCTCCCCCTTCTGGATAGCTCCCCAATAATAGCAGCAAGTAGGTACAGGAGTTTAAGAGGTACACTTTGGGCTACGCATCCCCATCTACTGAAAGAGCAAGGAATGACTTCTTCACCAAACAAAAGTACAACAGGTCCCAGACCCAACGCAGAGGAGGATGGGAAGGGCAAACCCACAACTCAGAGATGTTCCACCATATGCAAGTGAAAGGTGGAAGGTGACATCACTGTACCACCGAGTTTTTATCAGCACACATTTGGCGTGTGTGGTAAGCCTCTTCCCACCCTGCTGGAGAGCAGGCAGGTTTTCTCCACTATAAGAGCTATAGATCTGAACAGACCAATAAACCTAACAGATAGAATGTCTCTCCCCTCTTTGCACAAGTAGATAAATGACTCACAGCTTCCTGAAGTGCAAGGGAAGATTCCAGCTCACCACATACGCAATGGATCACCACAGAGTTCAGACAAACCAAGCCACTTCAGGAAGCAGCTCTCTGAGACACCTTGGTAGCATGGAATGAGGAGGTTGTACTAGTCAAAATAACTGTGGGATTTTGTATCCTGGAACAAAGTTTTACGAAAGATCCTTTCTGAAACCATAAAGGAAATGAATTGTTATCCATGGCTAATTTCAGGAGGTCTCTGTGCCATATTTAATAATAATGGGCAATGACAAAACAATATTACCCCAATTTTATAGATAACACTGAAGCATAGAGACATTAAGTAACTTGATGAGGCCATGCAACTAGCAAGTGGAGAAGGCAGGATTTGAACCCAGAGCCTGTGTTATATGGCTTCTTGATCTACATACACATAACGGGGCTGGGGGCGGGGGGTAGTAGCTAGTGGGATCACCTGCTTTGACTCAAGCTTGTTCTCTCCCACCTTACAAACGAGCCCACCATGAAGGTCACATTCATGAACTAAAATTATCTGGTCTTATCAAATGGTATTCAAGGCACATAGCCTTTTTAAAAATTGGATTTAATTTAAAATGCTGGAGCACTTTTGACATTCACTTATTTTGACCAGCCATCCCCAATTAGTCCGAATCAGGGGGATTCTACTTGCACGTAACCTTCCACTACGACAAGAACATAAGGGAAGCAAGCATGTCACTGGTTAACGGTCGGGCGTAGCGTCAAGACGATGACTCTGAGTCAGTCCTCATGGAGCAATGGTCCTCATAGACATTAAAAAGCTGGACCCTTTTATTTCTTTGCACCTCAAGGCCCCCTGGTGTTCTGCAAGATGAACGAACCCCTCTTTTATGTTACTGCAAAGTTCTTACCCTAAAATTACAGACTCTGCTTCAAAACTGTAGAGTCAAGACTGTTGACCCTACATATAAATTCTAACACTGGATTGTCCAAAACACTACCTTCAAGGAAGTGTAAGAATTTAATCACTCTAATTCCACTACATATATCTCGGAGTTATATTGTTCCATTTCATCCAGTAGATGAGAACAACTCAGGTTATCTGTCAAATTCAGTGATCTAAACTCATCTTTTGGCTAGCTACTCAAGAATTACCTCCTGGCCACACCACAGATTGTTCTTCATATAGATTGTTTGGTTACAAATATCATAGGGTGTATATCAAAAATTACATCCCAGGTCATGGTAGCCAAGTAAGGTCTCTTGGCAGATCTAATCTTGATCTTAGGGATAAAGAGGAAAAGGGGCTTCGAATCTCTTTATAGACAACCTGGCAGGAATTTGTTAGACTGTGGGTGCCCCGAAAGTAGGCCCTAGTAACTGTTATTTCGCACATGTACATCAGGAACATGGTACGTAATGGCCGTAATAAACATCCACTGAGGGAACGACAGAAATGTGGCCAGCGAACCCAAAGACAATCATCCTTAATTCCACGACACAGATTTGGCTAGGCCAGAAGGTTGGTGATGCGGGCCTGCAAGCAGTCTCAAATATTTCAGAAAGTCTAATGGAAACCACGCATTTACCTTAAAATGAGATTGCACAGGGCAACTAAAAGGTTAAGTTTCCTCGACTCGAGCAGACTTTGTGTCAAGTCACCGCGACAAGACCGGTTGTTTTGTGCAGATCAGAAGTTCTGATACTGCCCACTGTAGTGGGGAGGACAATGCTCCCATTCCTCTCCCCTCTGAGCCCCTCGTGAGGTGCAGGACACAGTAATCTGACGGGGACAGGTTTACTAACGAATAGGGTCCTGGCACTTTAAGAGGTCGAGCATCTACACAGCTGTGGCTCTTTCTGGCTCCTTCTCACTAAGAGGCACAGGTAAGTAGATTCCGGTGCAGCTTGACTTTTCCTCCTCTTTTTCCTAACGCTTGTGTTGTGGGGCACTCCGTGGTCAACTAGCAGTAAAATTTTGGTGGAGGAGGAGAGGCCCTAGTTAAGGGCTGAGTATAAATTACGTCTTCCAGGCCCGTTCACCTGGAGCGCCACACCAGGGACAACGGGCACTCAGTTCACAGGGAAATGGACCGCATTTCCCATGTGTTAGCATCCTCTGAGTACACACGCCCCTTGGCAACTGTACAGGGAGGGGGGCCCAGGCAGGGTTCAGAGAGGGTCCAGCCCATCCTACCACAGCCACACGTGAGGCCACCTCTACCTGAGGTACTTGACAAAGGAAGAACATTCCAAAAATAGAAGTTGATAAGCAGTGAGTGGTAGATCACTTCAGAAAACTGTGATTTTTCTATCCACAACTCTAAGGCAGCGAACTGCAGATCATTCTCTGGGCACAAGGAACTAACCCAGAAAGGAGGGAGATAACTTGGGGTTGGCAGACCAGGGCGCTCACCCTGGCCCCACCCACCTTGCTAAGCAGCCCTAGCGGGACGAGGCATTTCACCTTTCACAGTCGCAGTGTCCTAGCGGTCAACTGTGGCTATCGGATTACTAGATAATCTCGGTTTCCCTTCCAACTCTGGCACACGATTCAGTGAATGACAACTTTGCCTGGTATCTTAAGCACATGCCGTTCGCTCGAGCCAACACCGACCATTTGCAAGACACATGCTTTTAGCAAATTGGAAGTCAGTGTTTGCTGCACAGCCCCTGCCAAAGGCTTCTTAAAGTCATCTGACACTCAAGAGATAGTCGAATAGGTGTGTTAACCATCCCCGAAGAGCTGGCACAAGGGAAGCAGATTCCACGGGATTAATATTTATTGAGAACCGAAAGTGGGAACTTGGATATATATTATCTCATTTAAAAGCCGTTCTTCCCAGTTTTTGAATAGATGAAATCTTGATGGAACTACTAGCAGTCTTTCTTGCCCAGGTTTTTCCTAAACTTATTATATCTGTAAATTATCAATTCCTTCAGATTCCCCGGTTCCTGTCCCTAAACTATCCCACAGCATCGCAGAGCACAGTCCTGGGCCTTGTCACCTCAGCTCCCTACTGTTTTGCCTTCAATGAAGAACAGCTTATTATTGAACCCTTCCTCTGTTTGACAGTGTCCTTATATATATATTTTTTAATTAAACTCTGGTTGAAGATATTGTTCACCGCGCTTCTTAGTGTTCCTCACACAAGGTCCCATAAAATCAGTTTTTTTGTTTTTTTAGGGGGGTGAAATCTTACCACTGACGATAAATGTGTAAGCATCCTTTGATCAGAAATTGAAAACCAAGTAACACAAAGTTTCTCTTGTTGTCTCATTTAAAGCCTAAATTAGTGTCCATTATAGTAATCAAGCAACATATCTCAGATACTTAGCAACACCTATTCCTCTATTTCCTTAGCCATCCCAAATCCTCCTGGAAATAAATGGGCATATAAATCCCAAATAAATACAGGGAGACTAACAGCACAGGCTATGGATGTGAAACAGGCCCCTACCTGCGGCCATATGGCCTCAAGTGTGCTATTTCACTTCCAAGTCAGTATCCCCAGTTGGCGCATGGGGCCATATTGATTCCCAAGTCATAATTTCTCATGCAATCCCCCTTCATATAAAGCATTTAGTATGTTCCCGGCTCCCAAGTATTCAGCAACTACTCATTTGTATCAGCGTTATTTTGGAACCCAAATTGTCCTGCATTTCACTCCCATTCTTTTATTGATTTTATTGGTTAACTCTTTGTTGACTTCAATCCACTGACCCCTTTTTCACTATCCCTCTCCCTACTCCTGTACTTACTCTTCTTAGATCCCCCAGTCCATCATTAGAGTCTCAGCTGTGCCAAATCCCTCAACAATATGTTCCTCTCTTTCTTTACATTGCTCACCCACCCGGCTAACCCCCAACCCTGCTGAATCCGGCTCTCTGCTTTGTCTACAAGAGACAGTGTAGCATAAGGCAGAGGGTGCTAGCTCTGGAGTTAGACTGTCCAGGGCTCAAATCCCAGCTCTGCCACCTCACACCTGTGTGTCTTCAAGCTGCTTATCACTTCTGTAAAATGAAGAAGATAATAATAATGCCTGACTTGTGAATATGTAATGAAGTTTAAATGAGATAATACACTTAGACTTGTACTGAGTATAGGAGGCACTCAATAAACATTACCTAGGATTCTTTTTATTATTATTACTCCATGCATGAGAGAATGGAATCAAGTTGGGAAAATCACATACCCAGACAGACCACTTGCACCATAAGTATAAAACCACAAACATCAGATGGGTCCTTGATACTGTCTGCAACTCTATTTGATTTTCCTAGTCTGCTGGCTCTCCTGCTTTCCCACAACACTACTTCCCGTCTTCAGCTCCTACTTCAAGTCTCCTCCACGCTCAGCTGATGACCTTCCCTCCTGTTGCATGGGGAAAACAGAAGCCATTGAACAGGCACTACTTCATCCGACCTTCATCCAGTATACAACTGCCCCCATCTAAACTCTTCTTCTCCACCTTCTCTCCAATTCAAGGGAAGAAAGGTCCTGGCTTCTGTCAAAGGCCACCCCCAGTACCTGGGTTACAGGTCCCCTTCCCAGTGGCTTTTCCAAGGACTTTCCCATTGCCGTTGACTCTCTTCTCTCTGCATCTTCGGTTCTTCCCTAAGGTGACTCCCAATGATCCTCACCTCCCGGTATTCATGCCCTGTATATCTCCTCTCCCCACGTGTGGGTGGAACCCATGACCCACTTCTAACCCATAGACTATGGCAAAGATGATGGAGTATTGTTCCTGTGATCACAGTGCATCATATGAGACTCCATCTTGCTAGCAGACAGGTGCTAAGATTCTCTTTGCTGGCTTGACAAATTAAGAGACCATGTCGAAGAAACCCAGATGATGAAGCACTGTGGGGAGTAGACGTGGTGGTGGAGAAGCAGGGCTCTAGGAGCTGAAGGCAGCCTCCAGGCAACAGCCAGCAAGAAGCCGGGACCCTCAGACCTACAGACGCCAGGGAATGAATTCTGCTCACAACCTGAGCGAGCTTAGAAGTGAGTTCTTCCCCAGTCCAGCCTCCCAATGAGAACACAGCCCACCTAACACCTTGATGGCAGCCTTGTGAGACGAAGCGGCAGACCCAGTTACCCAGTTCTCACAGCTACTGTGAGAACTACTGTAAGTCAAAAAGTTTGTGGTAATTTGTTACACAGCAATAGAAAACGAATATACTCCCTCTCAACCAGATAATTCCCATCATGCTGTAGTCACTACACTACAGTCCACTGTACCCTATCTCGAAAAAAATCTAGACCATATGCCCTCCAGAAACTCCCCCTTCTCTTTGCTCTCCTTTCCAACAAAACTTGTTAAAGAGTTTTTCATGTGTGTCACTACGTCCTCACCTCCCCTTCACTGCTTGGCCCACTCAAGTCACCTCACTGACTTCACATTCTTTCATCAACGATAGCATTTAGTTCCACACGATCTAATCCAAATGAACGTCTCTATCCTTATCTTATTCAATATCCCACTAGTATTCAACACAGTTCCCTACTCCCTACTTTTAGAACTACTTCTTCTCTTGGCTTACCGGACGTTACATTTTCTAGTTTTCCTCCAACCTTTCTGGCTGCTGCTGTTTCGTATTTGTCTTTGCTGGCTTCTCCTCGTACACGCAGACTTAAACAGTGCTATGTCCCAGAATCTGGAAAAGCTCCCCACTCCTGGCCTACTGCACTCCCTGTCTAGTCCCCAGCGTGCTGATGACTCCCCCTTTTATCTCTCTAGCCCTGACCTCTCCTCTCTGCTTCACATCCCACAGCCATCTGCCTAATTGCACTTTCCACTTGGATATCTAGTCGTCATCTCAGACTTCACACGTCCAAAACAGAACACTCGACTTCCCCCTCACAAAAATCTATTGTTCTCTCAGATTTTCCCAATCTCAGCGAATGGCACATCTAACCAGCCTTTACATCAGGGCCTCATCCTGGATTCCTCTCTTTCCTTCACTCCCTCACCTAATCCATCAGCAAGTTCTCACAGCTGGCTCTTCACATAGATCCTGAGTTTGTCCTCCACTCCTGTCAACCCGGTCCAAAGCCCCCTCACCTCTCACTCTGACTGCAGCGACAGCCACCCAACTGGTTTCGCTGCTTCTCCTGCTGTCCTCCGTGCTCCATATGGCATGACCTTTTTAAAAATACAAACCACCCTGTATGCCCTTACTACTCAAAACTTTCCAAAGACTTCACACCCTACGTTAAAAAGGCCCACCAGGCTCTATGGTGCTGGCTCCTACCCGCCCCCCTGACGTATTTCCTACCTACCAAGTTCCAGCCACATTCACCTTTTTCTCCTTCCCACATCAAGACTTTTTTTTTTTTTTTTGGTGAGGAAGATTGGCCCTGAGCTAACATGCATTGCCAATCTTCCTCTTTTTGCCAAGGAAGATTAGCCCTGAGCTAACATCTATGCCCATCTTCCTCTATTTTTTGTACTTAGGAGGCTGCCACAGCATGGCTTGATGAGCCGTGTGTAGCTCCACGCCCGGGATCCAAACCTGTGAACCCCAGGCTGCTGAAGCGGAGCATGAGAACTTAACCACTACACCACAGGGCTGGCTCCCCCCACAACACGGCTTTTGTAATTGCCATTCTGTCTTCCTGGAAAGATCTTCTTCTCAAGCTGCAAGTCTCAGATTTCAGATCCAATGTCCCTTCCTGGGGGAGATTTTCCCCACAGCACCTTTCTCTTCTTCCTCCCAGACTCTGAGATATCATTATCTCCCTCATAGCACACATCAGTAATCTCAAGTGCCACGCATATTTATTTGTTTGTTTGACTGTTGCTATGACTCTTCTCACCAGATGTGAGCATCTGGACAGTGTGTACTGCTCTGTTCTAGAATAGCAGCTGGCACATAGTAGGTGCTTAATAGATATTTGAATAAATGAATGCATAAGTATGTATATAAGATGTCAACATTTTTAAATGCATTAGAATAAAATGATCCCGTTAAATTCCATTAGAAAATCTCTTCAGGGGCCAGCCCGGTGGCATAGTAGTTAAGTTCGCGCATGCTTCAGCGGCCCGGGGTTCACGAGTTCGGATCCTGGGCGTGGACCTACACACCTCTCATCAAGCTATACTGTGATGGCGTCCCACATACAAAATAGAGGAAGACTGGCACAGATGTTGTTAGCTCAGTGACAATCCTCCTCAAGCAAAAAGAGGAAGACTGGCAACAGATGTTAGCTCAGGGCCAATCTTCCTCACCAAAAAGAAAAGAAAATCTTCAGATGCAGTGTCAAGATGGTTTTAAAGCAGTAAAAAATTATATAAATTATACCTTAAATTACTCAATATATAAATTTCTGCAAAGTTGTGGGCAAACCAAAATATTATAAAATGAAATCCATGTTGAAAGAATTCAACAGAAATTTGTTTGGAGATGTGAAAAATCCTTTCTGATAATGTGAACTGTCACACCCTAGTTATTCTGTTCTTATAGATTTGATTTTTTCCTACATTGGGTTTGCTTTGATCACACAGCATAAATTATAATTAATTTTTCTATCACAAATTGTGCAACCACTGTTCAAATCACAAGACACATTTTCTGTATCTCTGGACAAAAATGGTAAGGAGTCACTCCTCTTGTTAATCAATATCACTGATGCCATGTGACTTAATTCCAAACCCAGCTATATCCTGTAGCCATGCAATGCAGGCTTTTCATCAGACAATGGTAATGAGTGCGGTCATGGCCTGGGTTCCAACAAGCAACTGTCAAAAACTATCATCCCAAATGACTACTTGCTGAAAATTTCTCACTCCCAGAGCTGGTACCTCCAGAGTGGTCTAGGAAAGAAATCTGTGCCCATGTCTACGCTGGGGCTATTCTAAATGCTGATATTCAACATTTTAGGAGCTGCAATTTCATGCTTCGAGGAGCTGACTTTTTTTTGCGAGCCCCAGAAGATTTTCTAACAAATAGTCTCTTATCTATGAAGCTCACTTGTTTATGTATTTTTCTTCCTGCTATACCAATATCTTCTGAAAACTCCAGTAAATAGTCATTCAGTTGATTTTCAGAACCACTCTTGAGGAACATCACTCACTCCATCGCCTACCACTTGCTGCCCTCAAAACTTCTTAGCAACATACACTGTGCATGAACCTCAACGTGGTTTGCTTTGTCCAATCGCGAGCCTGGAAGCCCAGCCAGTCAGTTGTGTAATAACAAACCCCTTATCTCCTGAAGATACACAAACCGAAAGACCTCTCGGTGCTTCAGTGCACAAGGGACTTCGCTAGAATCCCCAGCAGAAACTCACATCCATTTTAAATGCCGCCCCCCAATCACCGTCCCCCTTCCTGATTTCCTCGTGTTTTCACATTTGCAATTTTGAGGAGGGAAAAAAAACCCACAATGCTAAACAATGTCGAGTTTAAACAGGGAAGGACGGAGGGGTTGGGGGGTGGGGGGGCTGCCAAAAGCTGCCAGCAAAATGCATGTAGAAACCAAGGGCTTGGTTTTTGCTGTACTGGGTTTACCGGTTCCCTCACAAGCGCCTGTGATGCAAACTCATCGACAATTGTTCTTGGATGAAGAGGGGGTTGAGAGATTGACAAGAGAAGCTGTTGCTAGTTTCTATAAGCTCGACAGCCCTCAAGCTAAGGAGAAGGGGACACTCCTGCTTCCCCGGGGAGGAATAAAATCTCCCCCCGTCCTCCCTCGCCCGTCCCCACCGGGCGCCAACCGGCGCCTGCCTCGTCCCATCTCCAAGTTCCCCACCTCAGCAGGGACAAGCGTCCTTTCCCTGCACGCACACGCGACAACACACCCGACCCGGCCTTTGAGCAAAGGGGAGCGGCCGCCCGGCAGGGCGCTGGGGGCCCGCGGCGCGCGCAGCAGTCCGCCCGCTCTGCCCGCGCTCGGCCGACGCCGCCGGACACACCCCTCCCGCCCGGCCGCCCCCGCCCCGCCGCCCCCCGCACGCACCTTCACCGCGCCCCGGGCCGGGCCCCGGGGCACCGCGCGGCCGGGGCCGAGGGGCACGAAGCGCTCCTCGCCGTCCTCGTCGTCGTCGCCGTCCACCACCTCGACGACCACCTCCTCGTCCTCGTCCTCCTCGTCGTCATCCTCCTCCTCCGCGCCCCCTCGGGGCTTCTCCTCCACCCGCCCGAGCCCCCTGCGCCGCCGGCTGCCGCCCTCGTCGTCCTCGTCCTCCTCCCCCAGCAGCAGCAGCACCGGCGACGAGGCGGCGGCCCCGGCGGCCCGAGGGGGGCCGGTCCCCGCGCCGCGCGGCGGCGGCGGCAGCGGCGGCCTCCAGCTCTCCGGGCCGGGGCCGGGCGCGGGGGGCGCGGGCCCGGGCGGGGCGCCCTCCCCGGCGGGCGCGGGCGCGGGGCCGGGCGGCTGCAGCGCGGCGCCCCCCCGGCGGCTGCCCAGGCTGGAGCGCTTGGCTAGACGCCGCGCCTGCATGCCTGAGCGCGGGCCGGCGGCTTGCTCCCCTCCTCCTCCTCCTCCTCCTCCTCGCCCGGCGGCCGCTGGGGTCGCCGGCGCCCGGGGCGCGGGGCTGCGGGGCTGCGGGGGGCGCGGGAGCCGCCTCCCGCGCTGGCGGCTGCACGGGCTGCGCGCGCTGGGCCGGCCCGCGGGGACGCCGGCAGCCGGCTACGGCGGGGCGGCGCGGCGGCCGCGGGCGGGGGTGGGTGTGAGCGAGCGGCGCGCCGCCGCCTCCGCCGCCGCCCCGGAGCCGCGGGCCGCGCTGCGCTCCATGCGGCCGGCGGCCGGGCCCGCGCGCCTCTCCCGGGCCGCTGCGCCCGCGCGCTCGGGGCCTACGCTGCCGGCCGGGCGCGAGCTGTTTGTGTTGTGTTTTCCACCGCCGCCCCCCTCCCCGCGAGCCCTTCCTCGCAGCCCTCCGGTCCCCCCGCTCAGACAAAACCCGGACTGGATTTGTTTCCCCTACCCACGGCCTCCGAAAATCGGGCGCTTCGGAGCAGCTGGCCCAGACGCCGGGCACACGCTCACCCGCGGCTGATCATTCCCTTCGGGGGGAGGAGGGCAGACTTCGCTGGAAGTAAGCTTGTCGGTCCAAGTCCGACTTGGAAGGAAGAGATTTGCCGCAAGTCATTTTAATGGTCTCTGTGGTGCAGGGCGACTACTCGAGCTTGTGTGAAATCGAGGAAAGTGCACCAACCCGAGATTTGGGGTCAGCTCCTAATAGGAATCATCAGACTCATTTGGATTTTTGAAATACTGTTTCATGACATTGCCTGCCAATCTCGCAGTCTCTCTGCACACAGCATTCTAGGCCCTGCCTCTTGAGCTGTCTTGCCACTGTGTTAAGTCTGTAAGTCGTTCAGCTTTTATTTCTGCACTTTTACCTTGAGTGCCTGATCATGACTGCTGAATTCCAAGAAGCGTTCTGCTCTCACCATTCAAATGTGCAGACGACTGGCACTGGCAAGGTCTTTGGAGAAACAAACAGGAGCGCAGCTTCAAGATTCTTTGAGTTTGTTATTTAAAAAAATTAATATTAAGTAAGATCAAGTTTGGAAACCAAGCACATAACCAGTTTGCCATATAACTAATGACACTGTCACTTTCTGAGGATTTTTAGGTGTAACCAAGAAAAGAAAGTCATTTGCTGCTCTTTGGGGTTAGGCTAGATAGTAAGCCATACTCTCTGCATTCAAATCGTGTGCCAAATTCCACCTCTGGAGGTGAGGGCTGGGGAGGATCTAACTCATCAAATACCCTGGCAGGCGCCTCCATGAGGCCAGTGTGGAGGATGTCCTCACCCTCTGCTCCCTTTCATTGTAATTGCTGTTGGAGGTTTAACATCCTGCGCCCTGTTAGACACTGAAGGGAGCTCATTAAATGCTCACGGTGTCTTCCAACTGTTGAGCATTAACACCAGGATGACGACAAAGCTTCTAAAATGAACTTTTTGTTCTCCCTGAAGCAGATTAGCTTCCTGATATACCTATTTCAGGTAATGACACTCTCATTATAATCATCCAGGCCCAAAATAGCGGTACCGTTTTAGCTCCCTTCTCTGCCTTATCCCTTGAGGCAATTGCCCACAAGTCCAATCCATTGTTCTCTCCGAAATGCCTCTGGAATCCACCCCTTCCTTTCCATTCCCAGAGCTCCTACAGTATTTCATGGCAACAGAAGGGAAGGTCCCTACGGAGCTTTCTCCACCCAGTTTCTCAACAGCACACCCTCCACTGACCCCCTCCGGACACCACCACCAGATTCATCTTCCCCACCTCTGTTCAGATCGTGGCATTTTCCCATTGAACTTTCCATTTGTAAATATTCCATTGAGGAATTCAGAGTGAGGAAACAGTCTGAGCATTTTAAGAGATTCAGAGATGGGTGTGTTGGATCAAAGCATGGAACAGCAAGGACCATCCAGGAAGTGAACTAATCCGTATCAGTGAGTGTTTACGAAGGATGGAGAAGGGTCACTGAAGTGCTTTCATCGCAATTACAAGAAATTCACCTCGGTCGATATGGGAGGTGATTTTTGGGGAGAGGTAGCAGGGTCCTTCTCTGACCAGGAAGAGTAGAGATCAGGGGCAAGAGGATGGCTGACAGGTACAGTGGAGGAGAACGAAGGTGTGAGACAAGCGGGTTAGTGCTTAGGTACCTGGTCTCAGGAGCAGAGTGCCCAGCTCTGAATCCTGGCTCTGGAACTTAGCAGCTATATGTCCTTACTCATTCTCTCTCTGTGCCTCAGTTTCCTCATCTGTAAAATAGGGATAATAGTAGTACCTATCTAATAGTAAAACTGTTTTGTAGGATAATGAGTTAATATGTGTAATCAGCTTAGAAGGATACCTGGCACACGGAAGCTCTGTATAAGAGCTTGTAGTAAATTTACTGCTAGTGGGGTATAAACAAGGTGGCCCAGGATACTCGAAAGGAATAACAAGGTAGCTGTCTTTTAAGTAAGCTCAGAACTGTCAATAACTAGCAAAAACATGCTTTGCAAGTCCCACTGCGTCTTATCAAGGGGCTGTGGTCAGGCCAGAGATAACGCTTTTTATGTCCGAAGTTGCCGTAGATGAAAGAAAGTAAATGTTTTCCCGAGAACCGAGAGGAAAGACAGAGTTAAGTGAATCAGTGATTGGTATTTGTGGTTTAATAGAAGAAGGACTAATCTACACCATTGTTCTTTCTTTCAAGATTGCTGTATGTGCGTTCAAATCGGCTTGTTCTTTCCCTCAGGCCACCTCGGCAGAGCCCCTGCACATCCGTTCCTGGCCCCACTGGGCCCCAGAGGCCGCCCTCTGGATGGGAGAAAGAGACTGGCCTTGGTGTTGGGACCATTAATGTCACAAACAGGTTTGGACCAAGGTGGGCTTTAAGGGCTGAGAAGGATCTGGGTGGGCAGGGAGAACAACATTGTCCAGGCAAATGCAGGCCCCTCAAGACCACCCTCATGGAGTCAGAGGACATTTAGCGAGAAGTAAAATCAAGTTACCTAATTCATCAGGAATCAAGAAATATCACATTGTTGTGGGTTCATGACACCCTGCACTCATGATATGGGCTCAGAAATCAAGAAATAGTTCAGACGCCAAGCAAGTGCGGAGGAGTCTTAGTTCCCTCGTGTTCCCTAAACATAACACACTTTTACTTCCAAAACTAGGAGCGCTTGCCACTGAGGATGAGGCGTGCCTCTAAGTCACGGGGTAAGGAAGGCACATCTTCCAGACAGTCCGATTTAACACATCATCATTTAAAAGATTCCAGCACTCATTCAATATGTATTTATTGAGCCCTGCGGAGGGCCAGGCCTTATTCTTAGTGCTGTTGTGCTGCAGTGAACACAACTCTCAGTGAGGAGGGGAATAGACAACCCCCGAAGAAGATAACTATATGGTTCTATAGATGCAGTAAGTGCTAGAGAGAAAAATAACGCAGAGGAGGGGTGGAGAGGGCTGGAGATTTAATATAAAGAAAGAAATATTTATACTTAATATTTATTTAGTATAGTTAATTTGTTACTTATAATTTATTATTTATGTAATTATTATAATTATATAATATATAATCTATCGTTATATTTTACTTATAATTATTTATAATTATATTTATTTATAATTTATTTATAATTTACTGTTCTATATATCATATTTATTTAATATATTTAACATAAATAAATATATTAAAACAAACATAGGAATTGGATGGAGTGTAACGTGAAATTTGAATGAAAACTTGCCTCAGCGAGCGTTTCCAGCGTTGCAGTGGACTCCATGCTCTCCCCCTGGTAGGTGGTTCTCCTCTGCATCCCGCGTGCTTTGGCTGAACAGTTTGTGACTCGCTGATGAGGAAGACCAAGGGTGGAGTAAGCACCACCCCGTAGCACAGAGCAACTTGCTGCCTCCGGCCTGGTTTCTTCTGATCCTGAGTGATTCTTAAACCTTTGAGTTCTGAGCCCCAAAGATATGCAAAACATTTTTTTTTTAACATATGCTGAGAAATTAGACAAAGAAAATCAGGTTCAATTTGACATTTTGTTCAATTTTTTTAAATTCAAGATTCAGAAAGATAGTCATCACTGTCCCCAAATCATGAGGTGTGACCATCACCAGGGCAGACATACAACAAACTTGTGCCGCCAGCAATAGCTCTTTTATGTCCCTGAGAACCTTAAATAGTTGGATTCCTTGAGAATGGTAGCTCCTTTAAAAAATTATTTTAAAACTAAAAGTAAAGTTTTGACCTTTAAACAGGTTATAAAAGTAAGATTAGGTTAGTTTTTCCACACTTCTGGGAAACTTAGAAACAATTTCAGACGAGGACTGTCACCGCACCATATGAAAAATAGATTAAGGTTAAGAGAGTCTCTCATCTATGACAACCTTCGGGCTGAAAGCCTGTGTAAGTCAAGCGTAAACCTCCACCCAGCTGAATGTTTCTTCCATGAGCAACTAACTTAAACCCTCTTTAACAACACAATGTACTTTCTGCACAGTTCTTTAAAATACCTCCCAGAGACTTGGATTTTTTTTAAGTGAATACGAAAATGATAGATTTACTTTCTTTTTTATGTAACACATATTTGCTATTTTGAGGTATGTGGGGAGTGTGTGTGTGGAGATAGAGATTTTGTCTTCGTTGTTTCCTAATCACTCTAGTCATCTCACATTGGCACTTGAAAGGCGGTAGGAAGAACACTGGACTAGAAACGCGGAGACCTGGGTCCAACTCCTGCTCTGGGGATTACTAGCCATGTGACCCTAGTTAAGTTTCCTAATCTCTGCAGTGTTCACAGCCCTAAGAGGAATGACTTGCCCTGTCTAATGACTTTCCACTCTTAAGTTCCACGATATAAGATATTAAGCTGAAGTATGTTTTAAGATTAAGTCAAATGCCCATTATTAAAGTCCACAAATGGAGTCTAATATGTATGCCTGCAAATGTATGTGGGTACATTCATTTATAGACATCTCTTCTAAGCCAATTTAAGGTGCTGCATCTTAGGACTGCCATCTCTGTTCTGATCAACATCACCCTTAATTTTACTTCCCTACCCAAAGGTAACCACTGCTATTGTTTTGGTATATTTATTTTAATCTCTTTCCTATGCATCATTTTTTTTTGTTTCATATTATTTTTCCACCTGGCTTTATAATGTAAGCTTTCCTCTCACACATGGCAATATAACTTGTAGATAGATTATGAGCTAATAGGAAGAAAATAAATCATGAAAATATTACAAGAAAATGAATGTTTTTAGAATCTCTGGAGAATGCCAGCCATTTTATTTATTTATTTATATCAATCTTTTTTTTTCTTGAGGAAGATTGGCCCTGAGCTAACATCTGTTGCCAACCTTTCTCCTTTTTTCCTTTCTTCTCCCCAAAGCCCCAGTAGATAGTTGTATGTCATAGTTGTACATCCTTCTAGTTGCTCTGTGTGGGAGGCCGCCTCAGCATGGCTTGATGAGCCGTGCATAGGTCTGTGCCTAGGATCTGAACCAGAGAACCCAGGGCCTCTGGAGCAGAGCGCCTGAACTTAACCACTACGCCACCAGGCGGGCCCAAACAGCCATTTTAAATAGAATGTCAAGTCAGAGCCATAGCAAAAGGCTGATAAATTTGACCACAAAAAACCTTTAAACTTTATGACAAAGGCACCATTAAAAAGCTTCAATATAGATGAGAGATGATTAGAAAACATTTTAAACATAAAATCAAGGATTAATACATAACAAGACACAGCAAATTCAATATTATTAAGACAATTAGATGTAATATTCATCTATCAGACTGGTAGAAATTTTAAAGCTTTGATAATATTCTATGTTACTGAGAGCATGAAGAAACAGGTACTAATGTATACTGTTGCAGCATCTATTGTAATTCCAAAATGCACTTGCCATTTGAAGCTAGCAATTCCACTTCTAGCTGTCTCTCCTAGAGAAACATAAGTACATGAGCACTAAGGAGCACACAGAGGATACTTGTTGCAGTACAGGTTTTAATAGCAAAATATTGAATGCAGTGTAAATATTCATCAAAAGGAGAATAGTTTAAAAAGGAGACTTTGACAGAGTGGGAACCACTATGCAACACTAAAAAGAGTAAGGGAAGTCGCTGTGTGCTATAAGAGGAAGGGCTCAAATTTATCAATGAAAAGGGCAAGTTATAAACTAATATTGAAATGTGATTTCATTTGTGTTTTAAAAAACCCCACAAAGTATACTATAAACTTCCACATAGTGTGGATTCAGGTGGAAAGCTGGATAGATGGATGGGAAAGTGTGTGAAGGTGAATGGGATTCAGGGACGAGGCAAAGGAGGTCTCCTACTTTCTGTATTTTTGGCTTTTTAAAAAGAATGTATTCAAATACTACATAGTTCATTTTAAAATAAACAGTGAAAACTCTTCATAGCATAATCTTTACTACAGAATATTCTGCCATGCCTTTGTGCCATGATTTCACCGTGTCTTGCTATTTCAAATAGGTTGCTGTCAGCCTTTGTACAGAAGGCATTATACACTTTTTGGATTCTTAGGATCAGTGCCAGAAGTGGAATCAGCAGTCAAAGGGTATGCACATTTTCTTGATACATTTTACTAGATGGCTTTCTGAAGGAGTTGCCGAAATTTACATTCTGACAGCCATGAGAAAGCCGCTGGTTTCCTGCCCTCTCCCCTGCTATGATCGTATCTCACTCTTTCTCTCTCTTTGCTACTTTGATAAATGTTCCATTGAATCTCATTTTGTTTTAATTTATTTCTTTGATCATTAACGAAGAAAAGTATTTCCCCACGTGTTGGAATTTTATTTCCCCTTCTGCGAATTCTTTTCTTAGCCTTTGCCCATATGCCTACAAGAGTCTGGGTTTTCCTTCCCACTTGTATGAGTTCTCAGCGTGAAAAATCATATTGTCATATGTTTGCAAATACTTCCCTAGCTTTGTTGTTTCCCTTTAAATTTCTTCACATTTTCTTCTCCAAAGCTTTATATTTACCTATGGGCCTTTCTTTGCTGATTTTATTTACAAATTGTTATCACTATTTTCCACCAAAGTTGGTACTGATAACCTCTGCTAGACTTCAATCCTTATCATTTTCCTTCAATTCTTGCTCTCTTTTTAAAAATTTTTTTGCAGCAAGGCTTCATTTCAATTTTATTATGTGCTTATCCAACAAGATAATTTCCTTGTACTACAGGATGTTCTATTGCTGGGATGAATTCTTAAAATTAAGTTTTCAGATTTGATTCTCATTTACTTAGTTATTGATTACATGCCTTCCTGTCTGTATTTTAGTTAATAACTCTTGGTTAATCCTTTCATCCTAATAGAAATATTTCTAAGTTTAAATAATCATTATCATCATCAGAATATCTCTAATAAGTAATGTTTTTCAAAACACTAAATCTAACCCCTTTAACTTATTTAACATTAATGCAAATGTGAGCATACAAATGGTTCGTCTACTCCAGCATCCTGCAATCACGGAAATGGTCTATATTCACACTGTCCAATATGGTAGCCGCTAGCCACATGGAGCTGTGGCTACTACAAATGAGCAACTAAATGTTTAATTGTACTTAATTTTAATTAAGTTTAAATAGCCACATGTAGCTAGTGGCTAGGGAATTGGACAGTACAGGCTCAGACTTTCCAAGAGTCATTTTCTACTTTCCAGATCCATTTTTAGGTGAACCTGACCGAGCTAATTAAGTAAACAAACCATGCTTGTGATACTTTGCTGCAAATCCAAAATCCAAACTACCATAACTGTGTTTTCTCATCTACCAACCTAATTTTAAAAACCGGTTTTTGAATTATTAGTTTATATTTAATAATTCTCATTCAAGCCTTCATCAGACTTCCAATTAGGCTATTTTCAGGTTTGAGTGGTGAGATGTGAAATCTCCTAATCTCTCCCTCTGCCGGTCCTGTTTTTATCTGCACCATTTCAGTTCCTATGTTTGTTATTTTATTCTCAAGCTATTCCAGGGGAAGAAGTACCTGAATTAACCCCAGCAACCTATTATCAGAGTCTTGAAAGCCATAAAATAAATGAGACATCAGCACATGCTGATAGAAATACCCCTGGGATTTCTTAAAAGCTAGTTGTAAATTTCTTTTTGTTGTTGTTATTGTTAATATGAAAAAAATGAGAGACAGAATTTTGTAAAGAGTCTAAAAATTCCTCAGAGCTCACCATACTTACTAGGGTATAGAATTTCCCCTAAACCATTGTAGATACAAAGACTGTCCATCTGGCCCACATGCATGAAGGAAGCGGAGCGGGGATGGGGGGGCGGCTAAACAGAAGTTTTGAACAAAACTTGGTACAACTACTGTTGTTTCTTGCTCCTTTCCAGAAGTTAAGAGGAGGGAAGAGAAGAAAAATGAAGAAAAACAGACAAGGAAGGAGAAGAAAGAGGAAGAGACGAGAAGGATGAGCACCAAGAAAAATATAAGAATAGTCTTGGGTCTTTGGTAATTTACTATGTTATATTAATTCACTCATAAAAGGTTTTTTTCTATTTAGCCTATTGTGTCCTTCAGAAACGCAGAGCTATTTTCCCTTATTCGATTCTCAGTGAAGAGAAAAAATAGCTAGTTTTGATCTTGGGTATAAAAATAATGATCTTCACTATTTTTTTCTAAATCTTTCCCGATATGTTTCCAATACAGAGTTTCAGCCACCATGCTACAGTCATTTCGCCCATGTTCTTTTATGAGGTTTCTTTTTACACGACTTCTACATTATTCCACTATTAATTACACTATTTTCCTAATAGCTTTAAATATCTTTCTCCCATTCTGACTTCATGTTCAGCTTGTTGTTCTCAATGACTTCTATATCCCTTTTACATACCTTGCAGTTCATTAGTCATTCCCTACCCAGGATATTTATATTTTCTAGAATCTAAACTCTGATGTCGGCCTAAGTATATGAGCTGCCGTCTTTTAGAATAGCATTCACCTTGTGTAACTTAGGCCTGTAGATATTCCTGGCCAGGATTGGCTACATAATTTGTGGGGCCCCATGTGATGTGAATATGTAGGGCTCTTTGCTCAAAATGATCATCAATTTCAAGATAGAAACAGCAGAACATTAAACTAAACGTGCACTCTTCTAAACGTGGGGCCCTGGGTGACTATGTATGTGCCCGTGAAGCAAGTCCTGTTTCTGATTTGTCGTATGACACTGGCAAGGGCGGTACAATACACTCGAGGCAAAACTTCGTGTCTTAGGATCTCTTCCTCTTCCTTTTCTCAGATTCTTCTCCTTCCTTGGAGGAGAATCCAGTGTTAGGAATTGAGTAGTTTTATTTTTCTTTATGGCTCTTTCTTTTTTTTAATTGCAGTCACATTGGTTTATAACATTGTATAAATTTCAGGTGTACGTCATTATACTTCTATTTCCGCATAGATTACATCATGTTCACCACCCAAAGACTAATTACAACCCATCAGCACACACGTGCCTAACCACCAGTCCAGTCTCTGTCTCGATGTGTTTGTTTGTTGCTTTTATCTTCTACTTATCAGTGAGATCATACGGTATTTGACCTTCTCCCTCTGACTTGTTTCGCTTAGCATAATACCCTCAATGTCCATCCATGTTGTCACAAATGGCTGAATTTCATCGTTTCTTATGGCTGAGTAGTAGGAATTGAGTGTTATTTTGTGCTTGGGCCTATAGGAGATTCAGAACCGACCTGTTCTAGGAGGGCTTGGAATCCTGTTGGGGAAACTGAAGAGTTTTGAGCAAGGGAGGGACATAGTTCAATGTGCATGTTAGGAAGGTTATTCTGGCAGCAGCATGGAAGATAGACTGGAAGAGAATGCCCATAGAGACGGGGAGTTTTGCCTTAGTCCAGGTAAGAAATGAAGAGAGTCTGAACTAAAGCTGCAACAGCGAGTAAGCAAAGAGAGGGTAAATGTAAAAAATTGTATACAAAGCAGAAATCAACAAAACCTGGTAACTAATAAGATTGTGCAGCACGAGAGAAGAAGGAACCAGGGCAATTGTCTGGTTTGGACTCGTGGGACTAGGTTGATCTTCGTGATGGTCACAGAGGCAAGGGAAGCAGGCTTGGTGGGGAAGATAGTATCACTTGAGGAAATGTTGTGTTTGAAGTGCCCGTGGGCATCCAGGTCAAGTTGTGTAATAATTTTTTGACATTTAAGAGAGATCTGGAGAGGCTGTATGGATTTCGGAGCTGTGCTGGTCCTTGGCCAGTTTGCCGTCAGATTCATTCCTTGCTCTTGCCCCACTCTCCTCTGTATCACAGGTTGCCAGCCTCTGCAGCCTGCTTCTCTCAGGCTCCCTTCTCAGACGCTGCTGGCTGGGTTTGGCCCAAGAGAGACACTGGTGGGAGATTAGAGAGAATAAGGCAGAATCCAGGAAATTTCTCCCCACTTTCTGCTCTGGGGGTGTCCTCCCACTGGGCTCATCTCCTCTGAGGCTCCAATCCCCCCACATAGACCAGTGGCTCTGGTTTCCACCGGGTCACCAGAGCCATTGGCCACGGCATAGCCTCACCTCTTCCTTTCATCCCTCCAGCCTAGGGAGGTAGCATCTTCCCGTCACTAATTTCTGGGTTGTCTCAACACCCCTCGTATATTTTCTCAGCTCGTCCATCAGCTGTGGGCATGAAATTCCTTGTGTTTTTAAATTTAGAGTGTTTTCTCTTTTCCTACTTGGATCCTGCCTGATCTAGGACTCATTAGCATACACGGATGTTGGCTAAAGTAACTGAACGTGCCTTGAGATTGCAGATGAGGACTGAAAATTGCCAACTGAGTTTAGTAACAGGTTGGTGATCTTAACAAGAGCATTTTCAGTGGATTCAGGAGGACGAAAACCAGACTGCCGTGGATTTTTAAAATGGCTGGGAATTAAGGAAGTAACAAGTGCACATTTCAGGTTTTTATTTTTTTCTAGAAATTTAACTATTTAACTCCTTCCTGTGAAGGAGTGAAGGAGATAGGATAAAGAGGATTTTTGAAGATGAGAAAGACTTGCATATGATTAAAATAAAAGATAGAAGAAATAGGAATTAAGAGGGATAAGTGAAGAAGACAGATCCTAAGGGGAGGAGGTATAAGATCTGAAGCCCAGTGGATGGGTTGACTTTGCATCAGCAGAGGGTCATTTGTTTGTCTCATACAAGACAAAGGGCCTCCAGAATAGATGTAGATGCAGATACTTTTGTAGGTAGGGGGCCAGATGAGAATTTGATTTAGTTCAAACCCAGGGGCTTCTGTTTTTTTCTGTGAAATAGCAGAGGGTGTGCTGGTGGGTTTGCGGAGAGTTGTAGAAATCAGCACTGGCCCCTGAGGGGCAAGGGAGAAATAGCAGATACAGGTCAGGACTAAGTCAGGGCGTGATGAAAGAGCAGCTGAAATTGGTTCCCACGAACGGTGTTTCCACCACAGGACTGTGCTGTGTTCTCCAGTTTCTCTCAGAGCTGGTGTGGGAGTGAAGAAGGTGAACACATTTGATATGTATCTGTGGTTCTCCGACTAGCAGCATCACCTAGAAACCTGTTAGAAATGCAAAATCTTAAGCCATGCCCCTGACCTACTGAATGAGAAAATCTGAGGGTGAAGTCCAGCAATCTGTGTTTTAAGATGCCCTCTAGGAGTCGACCTGGTGATGTAGTGGTTAAGTTCATGCACTCCACTCGGGCGGCCCGGGGTTTGCAGGTTCAGATCCTGGATGCGGACCTACACACCATTTATCAAGCCATGCTGTGGCGGCGTCCCACATATAAAGTAAAGGAAGATGGGCACGGATGTTAGCCCAGGGCCAATCTTCCTCAGCAAAAAGAGGAGGATTGGCAATGGATGTTAGCTCAGGGCTAATCTTCCTCACCAAAAAAAAAAAAAAAAAAGAAGAAGCCCTCCAGGCAATTCTGATACATGGTAGGGTTTGAGGACCACTGGCTAGACCATGGCCACCCAAGGTGTGGTCTGCAGACAGGCAGCTAATTTGAAATGCAGTATCTCAGCCCCTCCTCCTCTAAAATGGGAATCTTGGTTTTAACAAGATTCCCAGGTGGTTTGTATGCACATTAAGTTAAGAAGCACTGAATTTGTCAGTTTATTCTCCCAAGGGGTATTTGTAGATTAGCCAGTGGATTCTTGAGGACGTAAATTAGGAAGTAATCTTTAACAGAGTAATTTCAGGTTCAATTTCAATGGCAGGGGAAATATCACATTTGGAGGCTAAGAACCATGCCTGACACCTTTCAAATGACACCATGTAGGTGGCTGCACACTCTATCTCCTTCCATGGATTACACTTGAGACCAAAATTTAAAAAAATACCAAACCAAATGCTGCCCTGAAGTCTAGTCCTTCAACAAAGGTTACTGAGTATCTATTGTGCATGCCAAGGTCTTGGCTGGACCCTGAGATGCCCAGATTGTTACCCAGTTCCTCCTGAGGAGCGCCAGTCTGATGGAGGACACAGACACTTGAGCACATTTTACAATGCCTCTGGTGAAGACATGATCATGACCTACAAGGGATTTTGTGGATCTTGGAAAAGGAGGGAGCCAGACAGCCAGGGTGGGTCAGAGTAGGCTTGCAGGATGAGGTCCTGCTAGAGCTGAGTGTTATAGGGTGACTGGGGATGGACCAGATGATGAATTGGCAGAAAGAACATTCCAGAGAGAGGCAGCCATGGGAGCAGAGGCACCGGGACAGCGCGGATAGTTCGGGAACTCCCCTTAGGGGATGGGAACACATTCATTGCAATGCCTGGACACATCTCATTAAAATAACAGTTCTTTTTGACGTTTTCGGTCCAAAGACCATGTAATCTTACTTCTGAACACAACTCTTCTTGTTTGGGGCTGTAACTTAGCTGGCGCGATGGGAGGAGCCAGCAGTGGCAGCCACACCGACATGCTCACACTTCATACAGGAATCAACAGTCCAGGGAAGGGGAAATCAAGACGTGTTAGATGGTCTATGGAGAAATCCCCCTATTGTCACATTGTCTCTTCCTCTCAGTCCAGAAACCGTGAGTTCAGTGGCACAGAGAAGGAGAATACTCATGTTGGAAACCTTTGACAATCTCATTTCTCCACTCACTGTGTCTATGGGCATCCTAATGTCTATCCAGGCCAGCAATGCCAGCCCTCTCTCTGCATCCCCTGGGTTATACAGTCTTAGCTGCACTCGTGCCAGAATACACCAAAGTGAGTGAGACTTGTTGTCTGAGTAACTCAGCCCTTCCCCCATTGCAGAAGGTGGCTGTGAGTCCCAAGACCCTGGTGTCTTCTGCCTCAGTGTTCTTTAGCCTTCACACATTTATGCTGGAATCCGTGATACTTTATCTCCTAAAATCAGCCCTCAAGAAAGAAGCAGACGGCTTATATTTGGGTCTTGCATCTCTTATTTTACAAGGGTTATCTCCTAAAATCAGCCCTCAAGAAAGAAGCAGACGGCTTATATTTGGGTCTTGCATCTCTTATTTTACAAGGGTGTTCACTCAAATATTTAATTTTGAACAACAAAGAAGGCAAAGAAATTTACCCTAGATTTGGCAGTTTCTCCTGGGATCACCTGTGCTGGATGTTGCTAGAAATTAAGACTTCTAGTCATCACATTACAAAGCAAGATCGTGTGTGATTTTGGTGTGGCAATCACAAGGAGCAAATGGTTTCCTGTGGTTGGAATAAAGTGTCCAGAGACTTCATCATACACAGTCCAAAAAGTACTGCACGTCAAACGGCTCGGCTGTAAGTGAATGTCATGTGCTCTGGAAACATGTTAAAAGATTGGAAAAGTACTTCTGGTGATGGAAAAGACACTACTACAGATGAGCCACGTGGAAAGTTTGAATAAAATAGATTCAAGGAGTGGGAGAATGGAAAAAAGAAATTGTTTTGAATTAAATTATTATTTTATACTTTGCTTACTTTAAAATATTTGCCTGTAACCCATTTAGTGAATGGTGTTTTTACTTAGTAACATGCACTATACAGTCCAGTTCCATCTACCTGTTAAGTAGCAGACTCATATATTCAACATCCTACTCTATACTTGGATGTCTAGTAGGCCTCTCAAACTTAATATGACCAAAATAGAATTCTTGGTTTTCTCCCCAAATTTGTTCCTTCCTCAGTTTTGTCCTTTCAGTAAATGGCACCACGGTTTACCCAGGAGTTGAAAACAAAAACCTAGAAATGATTCTTGACTGCTTTTCTCCCACATCCTGGCGTTATCTTCAAAATACATCCTAAGTCCAACCAATTGCACCCCCTCCATCACTACCATGTTTATCTAGCATGACCAGGCTAGACTCCTAACTAGTCTAACTGCTTTCGCCTTTGTCTTCCTACAGGCCAGCCTTCACGTAGCAGCCAAATTGTCCTAAATACAGAAAACAAAGTGTGCCCGTCTCCTGTCCAGGACCCTCCAACAGTTTCCCATCCCAGTCAGAAGAAATCTGAACTTCCTTGGGAGGCGTAGAAGACCCTGAATGATCTAGCCCTGTCTCACCCCTCATTAACCTGTTCTCCTCCTTCCCCTCTATCCACACTGCCTTCTCAAGTCTTTGAGAAGTCTTCCTTGGTCACACCAAACTCATGTTCGTGTCACGCTGTCACGCTTCCAGTACCCTCTGCCAGAATGCCCTTCTTCCAGATCTTAGATGGCCTGCTGTCTCCTGTGCTTTATTCAGGGGTCTGCTCAAATATCATCTCCTTATGGAGTCCTTTCCTCACTACGCCGCTAAAATTGCACTCCAAATCAGATGCTTTTTTTCTTTAGAACACTTATACCAGCAGCGAGAATGTAAGCTCCGTGAAGATGAGATATTGTCTGTCTTGTTCATCCCTCTGTCCCTAGAATAGTGCCTACTATTTGTAGACACTCCAAGATTTCTTTCCTGATGTTAAAGTAGTACTTGACTATTCCGTTTCCATCCCTATAGGAATGATTATCCCTTCTGGGGGGCCAACAAACTTATTTTTGGATCTTTTGGAAGCCTCGGTGGTTCTCAAGCTTTACCATGCCTCAGAATCACCTGGAGGGTTTATTACAACACAGGTTAACGGCACACAGCCTCGAAGTTTCTGGTTCAGAAGATGTGGGACGGGGCTGGAAAATAGCACGACGAGCACGTTGTCGGATGCTGCTGGTGCTCCTGCTCCAGGCACCACACTTGTAGAAGATGAGAAACGTGCCTCCAGCAGGGTGCCTCCATCACACCTGTCTCTTCCCGACCCCGTTACCCTTTTTGCAATTGCCAATAGCATCACAGAAAGCCAGTAGGACTTGTGCCTTGGCTCTGCTCCTCACTAGAAGGGCAATCTTGTGATATGAAGCACGAGGCTTCCACTTCTCCACTCTCAGGATTATGTGCTATAGTTGTCAGACTCTCTGAAAAAAGTCTCTGGGGGAAAAATGTTTGTGGGACATTATGCATTCTAATTATGTCACAATTTGTAAAGGGAATGCTTTTCACTCTCATGCCCTGTTGGGCTTTAAGCCAGTGCTCTCTGCGCCTTGTAGCCTATGTCAGGGTCATCAGCACTAAAGGGCTGTGGTTGGCCACAGACGATCAGACGGGGCTCTGTGGTAGTGACTGCAAGTCTGGGCATTGACTGATTGTTTAATTTCTGCCCTATGCTATTCAAGGGGAACAGGAATGAGATCTAGTTCTTCAGCTGCAGCAGAGAGTTCTTATTTATTCCAGTGGGTCATGGGATGGTGGTGAAGGGGAGAAGTCTCTAAAACATTTCTCATTTTAAAGATATGTGCTATGGTCTGGATGATTGTGTCACCTCAAAGTTCATAGGTTGAACCCTACCCCCCAAGGAGATGGTATAATGGCCTTTGGGAGGTGATTACGTCGTGAGGCAGAGACCTCAAGAATGGGATTAGTCCCTTATAAAAGAGGCCCGAGACCAGCCCCAGTGGCCTAGTGGTTAAGTTCAGCACGCTCTGCTTTGGCGGCCTAGGATCCGTTCCTGGGCACAGACCTACGCCACTCATCAGTGGCCGTGCTGTGGTGGCGGCCCACATACAAAACAGAGGAAGATTGGCATGGATGTTAGCTCAGGGTGAATCTTCCTCAGCAAAAAAAAAAAAAAAAAAAAAGAGGCCAAAGAGAGAGCTCCCTCACCCCTTCTGCCATGTGAGGTTACAATAAGAAGACCTCTGTCTATGAGGAAGTGGGCCCTCACCAGACGCTGAATCTGATGGTGCTGTGATCTTGGACTTCTAGCCTCCAGAACTGTGAGAAATAAATGTTTGTAGTTTACAAGCCATTCAGTCTATGGTATTTGGTTATAGAAGCCTGAAGGGCCTAACACAGTGTGTGTGTGTGTGTGTGTGTGTGTGTGTGTGACTTCCACTTAGATGGATCAGCCTGGAGCGCTCTTGGTCCCATAAGAGTCTTCCACGTTTCTTCTCTATCCAACTTTTCTGGTGCACATTTCAAGTTGAGTGATAATTCTGAGCCCTGTTTTCCTTCTTTTTGCTCCCTGATATTCTCCTACCGCTCATTCCCCAGAGTGAAATCATCAAAGCTCTTCCTGAGAATACAGTTACCTTGGGGTATGACCCATTCAACAGTTTGCGTCCACCAATACCCTAGCCAGAATTTATTTGTGGTGGGCTAAGTACAATCTTAGTAGGCCTTTGAACTCAGGAAAGAGAAGGTTTGTGGAAAATGGGGGGAAGGTGGGATCAGGGGAGGTCTGGGGTAAGAAGAGTGGCAGACAAGGGACCCTTATGACAGAACTGTTGTATATCTTGATTGTGGTGGTGATCACACAAATCTACACGTGTGATAGAATTGTATAGAACTAAATACACACATACACACACATGCACAAATGATTGCAGGTAAAAGTGGTGAAATCTGAGTAAGATGGATTATATCAACGTCAATATCCTGGTTGTGATATTGTACTAGATGTTACCGTGAGGGGAAACTGAGTGAAGGGTATACAGGATTGCTCCGTTATTTCTTACAACTGCATGTGAATCTACACTGATCTTAAAATAAAAATTTAGAAAAGAAGTGCTACAGAGAGGACAGGTCAGGTTGATGTTGGCATGCAGAGTCCTGAGCAGCTAGGACATTGAAAGGACATTAGGAGCCCAAGAAAGGAGAGGACCCAGATCCAGAGGGAAGAGAGGTGTGGCAGGGGAGATAGGGCATGTTCCTAAGGAACACTTCATTCTCCTCCTGTCCTTAAATTATACCATGAGGAGAATATAATCTATTACCGAGCCATAATTTCTAAAATGATCATCCTTCAGATGCTCAAAGTAATGATAATAATAATAGCTGACATTCATTGAGTGCTGCCAGGTGTCACTTTCCTTATATGAGTTAAGTCATTTGAGCCTCTCAGTAGTCCTATGAGGTAGGCACTGTTATTACATCCACTGTACAGATGAAAAATCCAAAGCACAGAGAGATGAAGAAATAGCTGGTACCTGGCAGAGCCAGGATGTGTCTGATTTCAGCAGCAGCATCACCGACACTAACTAGCACTGGTGGTCCAGTGGTTAAGATTGGCGCTCTCACCGCCATGGCCCCAGTTTGTTTCCCGGTCAAGGAACCACACCACCCATCTGTTGGTTGTCATACTGTGGCGGCTGCATGCTGCTGTGATGCTGACAGCCATGCCACTGGTATTTCAAATACCAGCCAAGGTCACCCATGGTGGACAGGTTTCAGCAGAGCTTCCAGACTAAGACAGACTAGGAAGAAGCATCTGGTCACACACTTTCGAAAACATTGGCCATGAAAACCCTACGAATAGCAGCGGAGCATTGTCTCATACAGCGCCAGAAAGTGAGAGGATGGCGCCCCCCTTCCCCCCAAAAAAGACAAGGCGGCGAGCGTTCCACTCTGCTGTATGTACAGAGTTGATAGGAATTGGAACCAACTTGAGGGCACTAAAAATAACAACAAAATCACCACCACTAACTGGGTGCTCATATGTGCCAAGTGTACTGTCCTAAATGCTTTTCTCTTCATGAGGAAGAATGTCCCTATCATCATACCATTATTTCTGGAAAATTCTCCATCATATATTGGCATCAAATAATCACATTTGTTTATTGTATGCTTATTAAGTGCCAACCACTTTACATAAATTATTCCGTTACATCTTCACAGCAAGTCTGGATGTATTATCTCCACTTTATTGATGAGAAAACGGAAGCCCAGAGAAGTTAGCTGTCTTGTTCAAATCACACAGCCAACACATGCAGAACCAGTGGAGGTGCCAGGTGGGCAGACACCACAGCCAACCTTCAGCCTCTGAACTCTACTGCCTCCAAACCAGAAACCACAGACTCAAAGTCACTTAATTTTCCCCCAAAGCTAGATGCTTTCAATTTCCTGGTGTCCACTGACCAGGCCGGAATCTGTTTTATTTTGTCCGGTGTGTAACAGATATAGATCTTGCATATTCATTTTGCAAAGCGCACTCGGGGAACTTTCTTTGCTATGTTAATCTATTCCCTACTCGAGGCACAGTGGAAGTTCTTTTTACTCTCACGGTTCAGTACACAACAGCTGCATGCACAATTCAGTGTGTAATAAGCCCTCTTGAATGATGATGGCAACGACATTTTGCTCTGAAGGTTTGCAGGAGGCAATCAACATCTCTAACACAGAAGCCATCAACTCCTTTAGTTTCCCTCAGTTTTGTGTCACTCCAGAGCACCTGATGGGAGACTGAGGACTTAAATGCTCATCCATCAGTCCCCCTGAAGGAAGGGGACACGTTCTCTGTTACTGTATCGCCCTGTGACCGCAGAGACTGTACCCACGAAGTCAGAAGGAACTTGCAGGGGCAGTTTCTTGCAGGAATTAACCAAACAGATTTCTTGCAGGAGTTAACCACATACACGCACAGCATCTAGCCGCAGGCTCCGGGTGACAACGTGGCTTGGCGCTGGGCTGCGGGCCTCGCTCGCTCGCCCTTCCCGCCCGGGGCGCACGCCCACTCCGCGCCGCTCCGCGTCCTGGTTTTCCCCGCCGCTCCCTGTCGGCGGCGGGCGGCCGGTCCACACGCGGGGCTGCGGGCAGGGGCGGCGGCGATTGGAGGAGCCGCCTGGCTCCCCAGCCAAGCCGAGCTGTCAGTTACTGTGCAGCGCGAGCTCGATTTTGGCGCCACAGCTGGGAGTGCGGCTTTTGTTCCACAACAAAAACAGGCGCCTGAATGGCAGGGCTGCCAGCGCCCAGCCCGGCGAGGCGGGCAGAAAGGAGCCCGCCTGGGGGATGTTTGTGACCTGTCATTAGAGACAGCTCCCTCCGCTTCCGAATGATCCCGTGGAGACAATGTGGCAAATCATGTTTGCACCAGCCGCGACCCTGCTCCAGCCGCGGGGGTGAATGGTACGCGCCAGGCTCTAATGAGGGGCCTCTTAGCTCAGGTGGAAACGCACTTGGTGGGTAACCGAGTCGTTTCCAGCGCTTTTTTGCCGCCTCTGTCAAAGAACTTCTGTTTTCCCTCTGCGACTGAAAGGCTGTCCTTCTGGCTGAAACAAGTTAAATGATGGATTCATTTATTCCAGGAAGAAAAGCTGGGCATTAAATGTCATAAGGCAGTTCATCCGATTTGTGATCTCCGGTTATAAACACATACAGACAGCTTCCACTAGATAGTTTGTTTGATTTTTGCTAAGTTAGAACACACCCAGATATAGGTTGTCATCTCGTCTCATCTACTTTGAGAAAATATGTGAAAACCTGAATCATAAAACAGATAGATTACAGGCGAGTGTTCTCATTTCAGAAAAGTCTTTAAGTTTCAAAAGCATATTCAGAAGACTTGAACGCCCCCCCCATCTCCCCCATCCGCCTAAAAAATGCAACGTCAATCAGATATCTAAAGTGCCACAATTAAAAATGTATTCCTTCAGCTTTGGACTCAGCTTTGTTGGAATGAAAATGCTTTTGAGGAAATTATTAGGTTTAAAGATAGTCATTTACACCTCAGTGTGAATGTGTTTAACCTTTTCTGTCTTGAGAGCAGGTTTTTTAGATGGAAAGAGACTAGTTACAACTGAGTTCCTGAAAAGAGACAGAGGAACAACATAAGTGGCAATGAATGCCGAAAAAGAGAGTCTGGGGGCCTCAGAAAATAGCTGTTGTTTTGCAATTCTGGGAAAAGTCAGCTTTTTAAAGAGTGTTTTTTGTTTTGTTTTGTTTTTGCAGCACTGTCCAGCAGAACTTTTGGTGACGATGGAAATGTTCTATGTGTGCAGTCTCCAACAGGGTAGCCACTAGCCCCATGTGGTTGTGAGCACCTGAAATGTGGTTGGTGTGACCGATGAATTGAATTTTAAGTTTTATTTCATTTTAATGGCCATGTGGGCTGTGGCTTCTATATTGGACAGTGAAGCCTTAGAGCATTTTAAAAGTTGAACTTGCCCACAAATCTTCAAGAATAAAGAATTGCATAAAGTTAGTGTAGTGGGCAGCCTCTGAGACACCTCTAATGATCCTGCCTCCTGGCATTCACGCCCCTGGTGAGATCCCCTCCCCTTGAGCATGGGCTAGACCTACCAACTCACTTCTAACAACAGAATATGGCAAAAGTGATGGCATGTCGCTTCCAAGATCAGGTTACAAAGAGACTGTGGCTCTGTCTGGAGCACCCTCTTCGTCTCTCTCACTCCTCTGTTCTGAGGGAGGCGAGCTGCCCTGTGGAGAAGCCCCTCTGGGAAGGAACTGATGTCTCCAGCCAACAGCCAACAAAGATCTGAGGTCTGGAGTTCAACACACCTCAAGGAACTAAGAGCTGCCAACAGCCACAAGAGTGAGCTTGGGAGTGGACTCTCTGCTTGGTGAGCCTTGAGATGACCACAGCCCTAGCCAATTCCTCGACTGCAGCCCTGTGAGTCCCAGAGCCAGAGACACCCCACTATGCTGTGCCCGATTTCCTGGCCCACAGAAAATGCAAGATAATGATGTGTGTTGTTTTAAGTCACTACATTTTGGGGCAATGTGTTACACAGCGATAGATTTTCATATGGGTAGGCTCATTGAAAACACATTTGTACTAGTTAGGGCCTCACCAGATCCAGAGAGACCTCCAAATACCGGCATCTAATGCAATAAAAGGTCCATTCTTGCAACAGTCCAATGTAGGCGTTCTTCTGATGGTGATTTGGGGCCTCAGCCCCTTGTCGTTTCTGGATCTTCCATCTCTAACTTATGGCTGCTCAGGTTGCCCTGGAAGTCGTTTCCAACCCAGCCAGTGAGAAGGTGAAAATTGCAGAGTGGAGCCTGTGGATGAGGTGTTTTGGTAGGGGAGCAGACCTCGGAGAGGCTGCATATTATTTCTGTCCATGTTCTACCGGCCAGACCTTAGTCAAACGATCCCACCTGACTGTAAGGCAGACTGGGAAACACGGCGTGTGTGTCCAGGATGAAGGAGAAGCAGATCTGGGAATCGGCTGGCAGGTTTTGCCACAACACAATATCCTTTTGGTTGGTAAGCTCCTTGACAAAACCAGGTCTTTTCACACCTTGCCAAACCCCAGGATCACGCAGACGAGGATCTCTTCACAAGTAACAGTAATGGTGACGACAGAATGAGAAAGGGACTGACTGTGCTCCCCAGCTCAAGAAAGGAATTCACCAAAGTTGTCAGAATATTCGAGTCCTATAGGTGTCCATGATTCAGCCAAAAGTTAACCAAATCCAAATTGTTTAAAGAAAGGTATGGGCACAGTTCTGAAAATCAGTATAGAAGAATCAAGAAAAGCTGTCTGTACATGCTCAAAGGAAACTTCTGAACTACAGAGTGGGATCCGGGGCAGAATTCCTGAGGCATTCCTCGCATATGATTCCCAAGGTACCTGTAAAATCTGTTGTTGCTTCTGAGGCCAGCTCTGATTTTCTAGTTGCTTCCCTCAGTGTCACTGTCTGTCCTGGGTTCTATAGATAAAGGAAAGAAAAGAAAATTTTGGTTTGATTGATTTTGTTGTTTTAGATTGAGGAGCTCTTGCTCATCTAACAATACATTTTTAAATGTCATGCCTCCTTTCATCTCCTCAGGCCCTTCCACCCTCCCTTCACATTAACCCATGGCTGGTTCCCAAGAAATGAGTCAGTGAAGATGGGAATGTTAATTTAACTGAGTAGGTGTCTGTCAGCATCACTTTAAAAAACGTTTTGGCTCCATTAAGTAGTCACACAACCAAGAAAGAAAGGAAGGAAGAAGGAGGGAAGGAAGGAGGGAAGGAAGGAACTAAAGAAGGAAGAAAGGGAGGGAAAGAAAAGGAAGGAAGGAAGGAAGGAAGAAAGGAAGGAAAAATACTGAAAGGAAAAAGAAAATGTCTGGTGCACATCCAAGGGCAGTTTTCTGAGGAGCTAATGTAGCTCAAGCTTCAGGCCTCCTCACCTGCAGGTGCCCCTTCCTGGGCTGAATCTCTCCTCCATTGAGAAGGGAAAGACACAGCAGCTCTAACTGAGGCCAGGAGTGCTGTCCTAGCCTGGAGTCCTCTTGTATAGTCATAATTTTTAATGGATTTATTGAGATATAACACACATAACATAAAACATACCCATTTAAACTGTACAATTCAGTGTTTTTTAGTATATTCAGAGTTGTGCAACCATCCCCATAACCTAATTTTAGTACATGTTCATCACCCTAAAAAGAAACCCTGGACCCATTAGCAGTCTCTCCCTATTCCCATCTCTACCCCCTGAAACCCAGGCAACCACTAATCTACTTTCTGTCTCTGTAGGTTTTCCCATTTTGGATATTTCATATAAATGGAATCACATAAGATGTGCCTTTTTGTGACTAGCTTCTTGCATTTAACGTAATGTTTTCAAGGTCCAACCATGTTGTAGCATGTATCAGAACTGTATGTCTTTTTATTTCTGAATAGTAGTCCATAGTATGGATAGACCACATTTTGTGTATCCAGTCATCAATTGATGGGCATTTGGTTTGTTTATATATTCACTTTTGTATCTATTTTGTAAATTCCTACTGGTGGCCCCAGTGTTGGGGGTGGGGCTGGCAGACTGCCAGCACTACCTTCATCTCCACCTGGCCTCCTGTGACAGCTTTCCTCTGGCAGTTGTCAGGGAGCATTTGGGCCCTATTTTTATCCCTGGAGAAGGATCTGAAACTGAAGCTCCACTGCACCCTGCTCAGGGTGCACGAAGACCCAGGCTTCCAGGTGTCTTCTGTCAACCCCAGCGCCAGCCCAGTGTGGGTAGGAATACAGGGGAGAGGAAGAAGTGCAGAGACCCGATCAAGCCTACCAGCTGCTGGGGCACTAGCTGCAGGAGCCATGCCAACTGTGATCAAAGGGCTGGAACTCTCTCGGGGCTTGCTCTAGCAAGAAGCCCTGCCTGAGCAAGAACCTGGAGAATGTTATAAATGTGGCTGCTCAGAAGCTGTAAGAAACTTTTCTAAACTGTCCATTTTTTAAAAGTTTAGTCAACCATGCTAAAGAAAAGACTGGATTATCTATCTATTTTTACAACAGAAAATTTTATTACAAAATTGTTGTTATATGAAGAAACAATAAAAGTATACAGAGAGGAGTGATGTCAGTAACAATGATAGAGTAGGGAACCCCAGTTTCTGCCCCTCCATAAAAGCAAAGAAAAAACTGGTCAGAATCAACTTTTCTAGAATCCTGGAAATTAACTAAAGGCTTGCAGCAACCAGGGAGTGCTTATTCAAGGAAAATGCTGAATCTCAGTAAGAACAGTGAGCTTTGTGGCATGGTAACTTAGCCCAGGCCCACGTCCCACACCTCGGCTCAGAGGTAGCCTTGAAAAGAACAGCCTGCATTTCCAGGACCGGAGGGACAGAATGGACTTCATTTGCAAAAAAAAAAAAAAAAAATGTAATTATTCTCTTTTTATCTGGTGGCTCCACGGAAGACTAGCTCAAAAGGTTTGTCTTTATTTGCCCTGATTTGGAACTGGCCCAGTTCAAGAGCTACTGGAAGGGAGAGGGGGCATTTGTCCAAAGCATTTATGGGCAAATGTTTTAGTTGCCACTGCCTGAGGCTATAGATAACAGTTGGCATAAACAGTTGGCATAAAAAGCTTGAGAGGAAAGGCTGGGAAAGGAGACCTCCATAAAGGCTTTAAAAAGCTCACACAGATTCCTAGGAATCTAGAATGCCATGCATGCTCAGGAATGACAGAGAAGGCCGTAGGATCTGACCTCTGGCTGACCCTGAGGCTCTTCACAAGAAGAAAGTGAAGGCTAAGGCAGAGTTTTAAATTGCCTGGTTGAGTGTTGAAGGCACGCCCCAACACACACACACAGAGCCCCTTTGCAAAAACTTTCAAATATTTTTGGTTCCAGGCATTTAAGGAAATATCTGTCCAATCATTAGCTGACCACTAATCTAATAGAATAGTGACTTTGATGGTTACTTATGACAAAGAATACAGACTTGACCATTTTAGTTCATAAAACTCATTAAACAAATAAACAACAATAACTAAAATAGGCAGCAAACAGCATACTCAGAAGAGAGGAGAGAATCTGATTTCCAGAGTTGCCACGTTATAATATTCAAAATGTCCAATTTTCAACCAAAAATTATGAAGCATGCAAAGAAAAAAGAAAATATCACCCAAACACATAAAAAATAGAAATTAATAGAAGCTGTCCTTGAGGAATTCCAGACTTTGGACTTACTAGAAAAAGACTTTAAATGAACTACTTGAAATATGTTCCAAAAGGTAGAGGAAACCATATCTAAAGAACTAAATGAAGGTACCAGAATGATGTCTTACCAAATAGAGAATGTCAATAAAAAACAGAAATTATATTTTTAAAAGAACCAAATAGAAATTCTAGAGCTGAGATAAAAAATTCACTAGAGGAGTTCAACAGTAGATTTGAGCAGGTAAAAGAATCAGCAACTTGAAGATGGGTCAATTGAGATTATCCAGTCAGAGAAACAACAACATAAAAAGGATGAAGAAAAAAATGAATAGTCTTAGAAACCTGTGGGATACCATCATATGCATAATGCCAGTCCTAGAAAGAGAGAAAAAAGAGAAAAAAGCAGAAAAAATATTTGAAAAAAAAAAAGGCAGAAAATGAAAATTTGATGAAAAACATTATCTACATATCCAATAAACTCCAAGTAGGATAAACTCCAAGAGATCTACACTGAAACATATCATAATCAAACTATCAAAAACCAGAGACAAAGAATCTTGAGTGCAGCAAGAGAAAAATGGCTCATCACCTACAATGGAGCCTCAATAAGATTAACAGCAGATTTCTCATCAGCACCCATGGAGGCCAGAAAGCAGTGGGACAATGCATTCAAAGTGCTCAAAGAGAATACAAAGTCAACCAAGAATTCTATGTCTGGCAAAAGTGTCCTTCAAAAATGAAGAGAGATTAAGATATTCCCAGATAAACAAAAAGAGAGTTGTTGCTAGCCAACCTGTCCTACAAGAAATGCTAAAAGAATTTCTTCGGGCTGAAACAAAAGGACACTAGATGGTGCCTAGAAGCCATATGAAGAAATAAAGACCTCTGATAAAGGTAACTACATGAGTAAATATACAAGCCAGAATGAATGTATTTGTTGTTTGTAACTCTTTTTTTCTATTTGATTTAAAGACATCTGCATAAAGCAGTATTTATCAATCTGTGTTGATGGGCACATAGTGTATAAAGATATACTTTGTAAAAACAACAGCATAGAGCAGAAGAGAAGAGAGAATTGAGGTATGTAGGAGCAAAGATTTGGAATACTAAAATTAGGTTGGTCTTAATCTGAACTAGATTGTTATAAATCAAGAGGTTAATTGTAATTCCCAGGGCAACTACTAGGAAAATAACTCAAAAATATATAGTAAAAGGAATAATAAGGACATTAACATGGCACACTAGAAAATATCTATTTAACAGAAGGCAGTTAATCTATTTAAAGGAAGGCAGTAATGGAGGAATTGAGGGACAAAAAGGATATAAGACATATAGAAAACAAATAAGAAAATGGCAGAAGGTCTCCTTCTTTATGACTAGTTACATTAAATGTAAATGAATTCAGCTCTCCAATTAAAGGCAGAAATTGGCAAAATGGATTAAAAAATGACTCAAGTATATGTTGTCTACAAGAGACTCATTTTAGACTCAAAAATTACAAATGTTGAAAGTAAAAGGATGGAAAAAGATATTCCATGCAAATGGTAACTAAAGGAGAGCCAGAGAAGGCTCTATTAATATCAGACAAAGTAGACTTTAATTGTTATTAGAGACAAAGGATATTTTATAATAATGAAAGGGTCAATCCACCAAGAAGATATAACAATTATAAACATGCACACACCAAACAACAGAGCTCCAAAATACTGAAACAAAAACTAACAGAATTGAAGGAAGAAATAGACAATTCAACAGTAAATGTGGAAGACTTCAATGTCCTACTTTCAATAATGGCTAGAACAACCAGACAGAAGATCAGCAAGGAAATAGAAGAATTGATAGTGTCAAAGGACACTATCAAGAAGTTAAAAAGACAACCTACAGAATGGGAGAAAATATTTGCAAATCTCATATCTGGTAAGGGTCTAGTATCCAGAATATATAAAGAACACTTATGACTCAACAACAAAAAGACAAACATCCCAATTTAAAAATGGGCAAAGGATTTGAGTAGATATTTCTCCAAAGAAGATAAGCAAATGGCCAACTATGTATAAAGATGCTCAACATCATTCGTTATTAGGAAAATGCAAGTCAAAACAATAATGAGATACCACTTCACACCTACTAGGATGGCCATAATGTAAAAAAAAAAAAAAAAAAATGGAAAACAACAAGTGTTGGTGAGGATGCAGAAAAATTAGAACCCTTGTACATGCCGGTAGGAACATAAAATGGAGCAGCTACTTTGAAAAACAGTTTGGCGGTTCTAGGATTACCATATGATCCAGCAATTCCATTCCTAGGTATATAGTCCAAACAATAGAAAATGGGTACTCAAACAAATCCGTGTACACAAGTGTTCATAGTAGTACTATTTACAATAGCCAAAAGGCAGAAAAAACCCATATGTCCATCAACATATGAATGGATAAACAAACTGTGGTATATCCATACAGTGGAATATTATTCAGCCATAAAAAGCAGTACCAATACATGCTACAACGTGGATGAACCTCAAAAACATTATGCAAGGTGACAGAAGCCAGACACAAAAGGTGACATATTGTATGATTTCATTTGTGTGAAATATCCAGAATAGGTAAATCTATAGGGACAGATTGGTGGTTGCCAGGGGTTGGGGTGGGGGGAATGGGGAATAACTGTTTAATGGGTGTGGGGTTTCCTTTGGGGGTGATAAAAATGTTCTAGAACTAGATAGAGGTTGTGGTTGCAAAACACTGAGAATGTACTAAGTGCCTTTGAATTGTTCACTTTAAAAAGATTAATTTTATGTTTTATGAATTTCACTTCAATACATTTAAAGGAATAAAGGACTGTCATAAGCTACAATGTGGATGAACCTCAAAAACATTACGCTAAGTGAAAGAAGCCAGCCACAAAAGGCCACATATCGTATGATACCATTTACATGAAATGTCCAGAATCAGCAAATCCATAGAGACAGAAAGTAGATTAGTGTCCACAGGCGATAGGGAGAGAGGGGGATTGGGACCGACTGCTAACAGGGGCAGGGTTTCTTTGGAGATGATGGAAATGTTTTGCAATTAGATAGTGGTGATGGCTGCATGACACGGTGAATATACTAAAAACCACCAAATAGTATGCTTTGAAATGGTGAACTTTATGTTATATGAATTTTTTCTCAATAAAAAAAGAAAAAAGTACACAGAGAAAAGATGTAGGGAAAATGTATTGTAGAGATGTGTCAGACAGTTAACAATAGTTATAATAAAATTACGTCACTTTTCTGATTTCGTGGTGCTTGTCGGCTTTTTATTATTTGTAATTTGTCGTGATTTCTTCTCTCACTCTAAATGAATATTCACTTTTGTACCAATTTTGTATTTTTTTTTCCTAAAAGGGCTCTCAAAGTTGATTAAGTCTCAGGTCCTGTAAAACCTGGATGCCACCTCTGCATTAATAGGTGCAGAAACTCGGCCACCCGAAGCTCTACAAGATTAAAGAATTCTGTCATCAAACAGGCCGTGCACTGTTTCAAGGGGACTCATGTCAACTCCTCTATGCCTCTTTGCCCCATCACACAGTCCTCCTCTGAGGTGCCCTTCTATTCCCACTTCTTACACTGCTACTGTCTTCATCTGGGTTATTATTGTCACGCAGACTCTGGCAATCACCTAACATTCTACGGTTTCCAAACCACGACCTCCAGTCACCCTCCAAACCACTGCCAGGAAGATCTTGCTGAATCACAGATTCCCTCCCTTCTTGTCTCTACCGAGAAACCTTCCAAGGCTCTTTATCTGTAGGTTAAAGAACAAATTTCTTCACAAACATGTCCCAGCCTGTCTTTCCAGACCCATCTCATAGTCATTCCCTCACTGAAATATATCCCCGTGTCACAAATCACACCCAACCTCTCACTCTTCTCCAGAACCTCACTTTTTAAAATGTTTCCTAAAGAACTAGGTGTCTATAAACATACTCAAAGCAAGGACGTTGTCACATCTATTTAAAAAATGTTTTCCTCAGTAGTTACTATATTTTCTGTACCCGGAATGCACTTGCCATGTGCCAGGCACCCATACGATGGAGTACATGCTTTCTGAATTTAATTGAATTGGAAGTGTATGTGTGTGTGTGTAGACATTCTTTTCCTTAAGGACTTTAGGCACTGAATAAAGGCCTAAGAGGCACATAAGAACAATTAGGAATATTAATATTATAAATAAATGTCAAGTGGTATACTGCAAACTGAGTAAATGAGCACTGATGGCCTACAGAGCAGAGCAGATTGTGTCATCACCACCATTACTGTCATTATCACCATCACAAGTGGGTAAAGCTAATCACTTGAATACTTCCTGGAGTAGAGAGGTAGTAAATAAATTCAGGTGAAAGGTGTCAGTTCAGGGTAAGGAGGGAAAGTGGTTCTCTTTGGGAGGTAAAGAACCTGAAGGCTCTAACATGTGGGAGGGAATTTTCAGATTTTCATGGGGACACAAGGGATTCTTTGACCCCAGTGGGAGGCACATGAGTAATTTAGCGTTTTCTGTGGATGTAGTATCTTCTTGTATTGAGATTAAAAGAGATACAGTAATCTAAGAATTTTTACTACTCCAGTGAAAGTTCTCCCAAAAAACAAAAATCCCATTTTGTGAGGGGAAGGGAGATGGGGACCCAGCTAGGTACACCATTCATGGTGGATTCACGGAAGCAAAATAAAAGGAAGATGGAGAAAGCACGCTTGTTTTCCTCTCTTCCTTATTCTTTCTCACACTCAGATGGAGCATTCTGAGGGCTTCACAGAAGAGATGGCAGGGACTCATTGGTGGATTGGTAGAAAGTAGAAGATATTTTCCTCACCTTATTTTACTGACCTAGAATTCACAGAAGACCATGAAAAAAACACTTTTCTGTGTGTGGGAGGAAGAGGGGAAAATCACCTCTTTTGGTATGTGGATGGAAAGGAGACTTATAAGCTCCTTAGGGAAGCATGCGGCTTATTTAATTATGTAATTTTTAATTTATTTTATATCTTATGGTTTTCTTCCTCTCTCTCTCTCTCTCCCCCCCCCTCTTTCTCTCTCATGCTCTCTCTCTTTTCTCTCTCTCTCTCTTTCTCCCTCCCTCTTCTTCTCTGTTCCCTCAAATTCTTTCTCTGCCTCCTTCACCTGCCTGCATTAGTTTTTGCTCGCTCTGCACCCCAGATTGGACCTTATCTGATCTTCCAGTTCAGACACCCAGAGGAGACTGAAGAGATTGCCTAGAATCTCTGTGTACTTTTCTCCTCTTCTTGTTGATTCTTTGCTGCCACAGCTGAAACTCACAACCTGGGGGGAGGAGCAGGTGGGGGAATCACCTGTGGTTTTAGTGACTTCCCACTGGAATTCTAAGGGAAGGGAGTTGGCTGGCCAGACTCCCCATATGTTTTTTACTAATATGTAATTATCCATCCATATGTTCTTATGCAGTGACCAAACACAGATTTTAAAAGCAGCCTTATGGGGAGCAGTCTATCACCCTAAGACAGAACAGCCATCATTCATTTGGTAAACATACTACTTGTGTACGAGGCACTATGTGCTAGGCACAATGGACTAGGCACTGTGATAGGTGCTGGGGAAGCAAAAACAGACCCAGAGCTCAAATCGCTCATATCCTATGTGGGAGGCAGGCAAACTAACCAACAGTCCTCCACGTCCTTGAGCACGTTGCAGAATATTTCTTGTCTTCAGCTTAATTGAACTCAATTCAGTTACCATAATATGAGAACCATAAAAGAGAATACAAAGACAAATGCCTGGACTCTACCTCACAAGGAGTTCAGAGTCAGAGTTCAGGGGAGACAGACATATCAACATATTAAGCGTGCAGAGTGATAAGTCAACACTCTCCACATGTGAAAGATTCACAAGCAGAAAAGACAAGAGAGTGATTATTTTTTCCACCACTGGGACAGAATAATCATAGAAGTCTTCACGGAAGAGATGACATGTACTCTGAGCTTTGAAGGGCATTCCAGGCAATGGGGTTGGGGCTCAAAGACACATCATGAGGAAACTTACTGGTAAGTTTAGAATGATATTGCTGGAGGGTGAAGTGATGGTGGTGGAGGTGAGCGGACGAGAAGCGGGGGAGGGCCACAGTGGTGAGATTGTGAAGGGCTTTGTGTACTCTCATCAGGAGTCATGCAGATGATGGGGAGTTACAAAAGACCATAGGGCGTAGAGAACCATGAATGGTACAAGCTCTCTGGCAGGAGCATGGAGGACTGATGAAATAGAGGCCATGCTAAAGGAAGAGAGACCAGGGGCCGCCCCGTGGCGCAAGCAGTTAAGTGCGCGTACTCCACTGCGGCGGCCCGGGGTTCACCAGTTCGGATCCCGGGCACGCACCAACGCACCGCTTGTCAGGCCATGCTGCGGCGGTGTCCCATATAAAGTGGAGGAATATGCGCATGGATGTTAGCCCAGGGCCAGTCTTCCTCAGCAAAAAAGAGGAGGAATGGCAGATGTTAGCACAGGGCCGATCTCCTCACACACACAAAAAAAAAAAAAAAAAAAAAAGGAAGAGAGACCATTTGGAAGCCTATGACAAGAATCCACACAAGAGATGATGAGGGCAAGTCCATGGCATTGGAGATAAAGTGGAGAAACTAGAAAGGAGAAAGGTTTAGGAAATAATTTGAAGGTATTGATGACTGGTTGAATGTGTGAGGCGCACCACAGAAAGAAGGCCAGAATCAATCCCAGGTTTCTGCCTTAGGAAAACGGGGTAGATGGAGATACCACCAGTTGAGAGAATATAGAAGGAAGAGAGACAGTGGGAAGAACAGTAGAGAGAAGGAAATCATTTAAGTTGGAGGCTGTTATGGAGCATTTATGTGGATATTTCCAGAAGAAAGTTGGATATATATATGTCTGGAGCAGGAGAAGAAAGCAGAACTGAAATGTAAATATGAAATCTGGAATTGAAGCATCAGAACCAAGGGAGAGCTTGAAATCTCTTAAGCAAAGAAGATAGGAGAACCCAAGACAGAACACACTTAGTCCCTCACAGGATTTGTGGAGTAAAATGATTATGGGAAAGACTTATAACTCAGAGAAAGTGGGGTTCTCAAAATCGAGAGGAAGATTTCAAGGAGAAAGTAGGCAAAAGTATCAATTACTACAGAGTGACTCAGAAAGGCTAGATAAGGATTCGACCCTTAGAAAATTACTGGAAATCTTTGCCTGGGTATCTTTCCCTGCATTGTTGGGAATGGGAGACTAGTTATGGGGTTGGGAGTGAACAAGTGGAGTTTTGAATAGAGATTATTCCGTCAAGAAACTTGACTGTGAAGGCATGGAGAGAGAAAAGTCAGCAGCTAGAAAGCGCACTGGGTTTGGGAAGGGTTCTATGCACTAGAGTCTTGAACGTGTTTGTAGATGGAGGGGAAGGAGTCTGTTGGAAGGGAAGCTGAAGGGCAAGAGGCTCCCAGAGAGACAGAAGGGGTGGATTCTAGAGCACAGTTGGATCTTCAACAAAAGGAAGAGCACATCCTCCCCTGAAATTGTAAGAATGGCAATGGATGTGAAAAGATGTGAGTGTGTGTGTGTTGTGGGACATCAAAATTGGCCACCTCAAAATATGTCTCTTTACCTGGATTATTTTCTCTGAAAGAAACTTTGACCTTCCCCCAAACTTACACCTAAAAACAATAGACTGGGAGGGACTTTGCTAAGCCCATTCTTATCAAAGTTATGTTTACCAAATATTTACATTTGTAAGGGAAGTCTCCATGCGTAAAGTTATCTCCCTCTCTGTACTGGGAAGGGCGGGGGGATGGCCTCATCTCTAGAAACTTATCAATGTAGAAGGCAGGCTGCATAATAAACTTACTGTGCTTTTCTGGTAACCTCCAATAACTGACTCCCCGCTACCCCCAACATCCTCCTTTGTCTTTACCTAAATCTATTAAGAAGGGAACCTCTGCCATTTTTTCGAGAAACTCAGTTTCCCTGGTTTCTCCCATGTATACATGTTACTAACCTTTGATTTTCTCCTGCTATTCGGTCTCATGTCAATTTAATTTGTAGCCCAGCCAGAAAGGACCCAGAGTGGGTAGAGGATAGTCTTCCTCTCCTTCAGTGTGAAAGGAAAATTTAGGAATTTTAAGCCAGATGGCCTCAATTATTCAAATACGAAGAAGGCCATTTTCAAGGTGAAGAATCAAGAAAGGAGATAGGCACTGCAGTGCAGATGATGCTTTTTATACCTGCTGTGGACATTGGAGGAATGAAATTTATAAACTAGCTGGGCTTTGAAACCACGGGAGAGATCATAAATTAGTGGAGACACCTATCAGCAGCCCAGAGATTCAAGTGTCTTGCCCATCTCATGCTACTAAACCCAGGTCTAACACAACTTGAACCAGATCGTCTAATTCCTAGAAGCTCAGGGCTCTTTCCTTATGAGTTAAGTATTCAAGTTAGATATGTTAAAATAAAACCAATGCAAAAAGAGTACAGTAAAATCATGGAATCTGTAGACTCTGCCAGTGGTGACTGAATGCAGATTTTCCAGCATTAGGAGAATCCTGTCTGGCTGTTCAATGTCTTCATTGAAGACTAGACAATAGGAAATGGGCTTAAATTGCAGCAAAGCTTCAACAAAGAAGGATGTTCTAAGGAAGAGTGGGCTTTGGGAGGACAGAGAACAATCTGACCTGGTGACTCCTAGGAATAAATATACCTCAGGGGGTTTTGATTCCATCCTAGGAGCGTAGTTTATTTGATTTCTTACATTCCCTTTTAGCTCTGTGCCACAGTTTGATGTAAAGCAAAAAGAATATACATTAGTATACTCCACATAATGGAGACAACACAGAGTACTTTGTCTTTGCTTAACTTTTTATCTTACTCTCTTCTATAATGGGCACATTAGAAGTAGCTACTATGTAAAAATAATCTGGACATTAAAGTAAAACAAGTCATATGTAATTATTAATTGTGTCATAGCCCCATCCAAAAAAAAAAAAATGAGAGATTCATAACCCCCCCCCCCCCATCTTCTATCCAGCCTTGTTGGTTATCTCTAGCTTGATTAAAGGGAATGATACTCATTTGTAAATGCATTTGGCAAACTTACCCTGCTATTGTTTCCATTATTTTGCAAATTACAGACATTGAGATGAAGGCTCTGTAATTTCCTAGCGTTCTCTTTATTCCTGCTTGGAAAACTGGTATTGCCCTGGCATACTTCCACTTTGCTGTTATTTCATTTCAATACAGCAAATTCTTTATTATGATTAACAAAGACTTCTGCTTCGTTCCTCTTTGAATATCAGTCTGCTCATGGAGATGAGTTGATTTTGAGCCCTGCTGTCTCCTTGAATCTCTCTGCTTCGCTGATCTCAAAGATGTTCAAGACAACAGACACCCAAGTATTCCTAAATGACATGTTTTTTGTGTGTTCTCCCTTTTGAATGTGTTATATGTTTAGTAATTGTACCATCGTCTGGAACTTTTTTCTCTTCTTTCAATTGTCTGATTCTAAATGTCTCCTTCACTCGTTACTTAAAAGCCTGAAAATATGCAAGCAGTTGGATTTGGTAATTTGCTATTTTTAAGCTTCTTTCTCTTTTCATATTTCGGGTTTTTTTTTTCGTCATACACACATCTCTCAAGGTTTTACAATGTTTTGTAAGCAATCTTGATACCAGGCACTTTGGGGCATCTCGAATATGCAGCTGGTATCCCTTGAGCAACTACACATTTCTAATCCATTCACCAATCATTGCGCTGGAATCATTTTTCCCCAAATCAGGATCTCCTTCCTTAAATCTTGCCTGGGCGTCCACCCAATATAACACTCATGTAGCAGCCCTCACTCTTAGAGAGCACTAATTAAATATTCGCCTCCTAAGAGCAGTCATATTTAGAAGAAATCACGTTAAGAGAGATTTTCTAGACCACAGGGCTTGGTGGAAAATGCTGGAATCAAAACAGATGCATGATTATGACTTGTGAGCCCATGGTCCACCATCAGATGTCAAGGTGCAAAGTTCTCCTCTTATCCCTCTCTTCCCTCATCTCTTGTCTTTTTTTCCGTATCTCCTCTGTGTTGTCAGCATCTTTGGTCACTCCTGGTTGCTTTAACTCAGTTCAGCCAAATATTGGGAAGAGTGTGCTGAGGTGAGGGCAGCGCAGGCCCTTTTTCCATATTGGGTAGATTGCATTGTGGAAAATGAGGATAACAACAGCAACAATAATGTCTCACATTTATTGACAGCTTACTACATGCCAGGCATTGTTCCATCTGCTTTACCTGTTTATCTCCGTTAACCTTCACAACAATCTTATGAGGTAAGTAATACTATAGATGTGGATCTGGTAACTCAGAGAGGTTGAGGAATATGCCTGATGCCCCACAGCTAGCTACTAAGCAGAAGGTGCAGGATTTGAACCCAGGATGCTTGACTGCAGATCTGGAACTCTACTCTGCCTGCATAGAGGAAGCTCTCAATGGATTGTTAGTATTTTATGGTGATCGTTATTCAGATATTTATCTTCCATGTAGTTTGCACTCCTGCATGTTAGCCTGTGTTTGACCCATTCATCTCATTTAATTTTCACAACAAGCCATGGAATTATGGTTTCCATTTTACAATCAAGGAAACCAAATCTCAAAGACATTCTGGAACTTGCCCAAGATTACTCAGCTGGTAAGAAGGTGGGGCCTGGACCCTCTAGCTAGTCACCCCTTTTCGTCCCTCTTCAGGGTCTGCTTTGGAGAACTTGTTGAATTTTTCCTCATCAGGCTGTGGAATCTAATGAGGTCACATTGACGATGATAACTGGGACGGCCATGGCTGGTGTTTGCACCTGCATGAGCAAGGCTCATACAAGGCCCCCTTGCTGAGAGCTGCTCCTGCTCTGTGGGCACTGCCGCCTCCTGGTGTCCCTCTCTCTCAGCGGGCAGACTGTACAGTGCTCTGTTGCAAATGGGGAAGACAGCTCACACCAGACTTAATTCCAGCAGGGTCGTTGTGCCCTGGTGCTCTCATATCTAGAGCTATTGTTTTAATGTTTTCCTAAAAATGTAATGAGCATTCTTTCACTTTTCAGTTCCAGCCCCTCTGCTGTCTAAGAGTCAGTTATGAGGGCAGGGGATCCAGGCTAGGGATCACAACCACGTGACAGATGCCATTCTGTGTTCAGAACCATCCCCCTGTCCACCCACTAAGATGGAGGCTTGCTTCCGGGTACAGCACACGGGCCTGGATCTTTCTCTCCTCGGGGGGTCCACCTCATCAATCTTCTAAACATGTTTTACACACTGAATCTCTCACTTCGACTAGAGGGCGGAGTCTCTAATGGCTGCTTCTGGCTTTTTGTCTGTCTAGTATCCAACCTCTCTACCCAATAGCCCGTATTCCTTCTGGGAAGATGCCTTTTCCCTACACTGTGTGGCCCGAGGGGAGAGTGATACCTGCCCCGCTAGGGGAGCTGAGGGCCAGAGCCTCCTCTCGCGCAGCCGGGGAGTGAGCAGGTGACCATGTTTGACCAATCAACGCTCTCTTCTGGGACTTTGAGTGGTGAGTGACAGACACAAAGGCAAGATGGGTTGTCATCCCAGGAGAAATGCTGCCCGCTGACAGGACAGCTCCTGCTGCAAGTCCCGAGGCCTGGCCCTCACACAGCCCTTAACATCTGCAGTTTGCAAGTCTCTAGCTATTCTGAGCTCCTGGTGTCTGTACAATAAATGAATAAAATAACCAGGTGCATTTCTGTTGCATACTATTAAGGAGCCAGGCTGAAATAATACAAATTTACAATGTAAATGTAGCAAATAACATCTTTGTGGGCCCTCTTTTCTCTCCTTTTCATTCCCTCCCTCTTCACTTCTTTTCTGCTGCCAAACCCTCTCCATCTTGTGCTGCCCTCTCTACGCAGGTCCTCTCACAGTGCTCATTTTACTAAGCTTATCTTCCCCAGAGCCAAGGAGTCTGGTTTTCTTTCTCTCCATTTTACCACAACCCAAATAACAATGTCTGCTGTACTGTCTTCAGCACGGATCATGGTCCAGGAGGTCTTCATGGTTGTAAAGGGTTACCATCAATCCATATATTTTAAATCCTGGAATACTCTTAAAAAAAAGCCTTATAGGAACAATATGTGTATCAGATGAAAGAGCAGCTGCTGTGTGTGTGTGTGGCACACACTGAGTTTGAAAATCAGTGTTATAAGCCAATTCATGCTCCCTTCCTCCAAGAATATTCATAGCTGATGATGGTTCTGAGTGGGCAGCAGAAAGAGTATTTGGGCCTAAGGAAAACTAGGATCTTCTCCCATCTCTGCCACCATCTCATTGTGTAGCTTTAAACAAGTCACCGAATCATTTTGGGTTTCACTTTTTGAGTTTGGAAAAATAAGGGCATTACATTAGATTTTCCTTAAGATCCTTTCAGTACGATCATTTGAACTGTTCCATTTTTCATTTGCATTTTCATAGAAGACTCTTGAAGATTTCACACTTTTGCATTCCAAACAAATAAATCATCCCTATCCAGAAATTAAACAGGCTAGAAGGAGAAATATTTCTGGTTTGCTGGTGTGGGGGCGGGAGAGAAGAGAAGGAGAAGAGAGGAGCCGTATCTCACATTTTATTGTTCATGCTTCCTGGCCATTGCAACTCCACAACTGAGTCCTTCTCTGATTAGATTAAGAATGCAAAGAGCCTAAGCACCACACCAGCACAGTGGGAAGGGGCTCTCTGGTGTGCTTCTGTATTTGGTCCAAACACAGGACAGATGCTTTCCTGGTACTTGTGTAGCATTTCCGATCATTGCTCCAATGCAGCAACAACTCTGTGACCAGAAGCCAGGCTAGGAAAGGGTTAACGAAAATCTGATCCGTAACCAAACGTAGTCAAATGTTTTCCAGACAAGGAGAAAACTAAACGTGCTGTTTTTCCGGAAGTCGATGTCCTCATTTTTCCAGATGTTGCCATCCTATGGTGAAACTGACATGGTTGCTATAGGACCCCTGCAAATTGCTCCAGCTCTAAGTGTCCAAAAGTTACCTTGGACCTGTTACGGAATGGCATGTTGCAATGAGCTCATTAGGTAATGGCATTGACCTCATTATGTAAAGGCCTGCACATGTGCCCTGGTGAGGCCCAGTTGTTACGCAGTTGTAGCATATCCTCTGCACTCTGGTATGTAAAGTCTCCAACTGCACTAAGCTGGGGGAGGGGGGCACTAGCCCCTGTGTTCTTCATTGCTTGTGCAAGCAACAAATTTTTTTTCTTCATCCACTTCAGCCTTGCTTGTGCTTTTGGTTCCACATTCAGCAAGAGACGGACCCACTGGGTTCAGTTACAACTCTCCTTTGGTTCAAAACACAGTACGTAGATCGACATTTTCTCCTTGAGTAAACAAAAACCCCTGCTGGCCACCCTATGCGGTGTGGTTTTTCTCTGTGTGGGCATGTGTTTTTGTATTTCTGTCCCTTGCCCCGATGGGGATGTGTTTGTATGGCCAGTTTTATGTTGTATTTGTATGTTGCACTTGTTATGTATATGTTATGTCAGGTTGCATTTGTTAAGTCAGTTATAACTCACAATGAATGTCAGCTATAATCATGTCAGTGATAGTTACCAACTCTTCAATATTTACCCAACAGATACAATGTGTAAATACTTCAAAGATATTACCATTTGTTTCAACCATTGTGCAAGAGAAATGTATTTTTATCTTCATTTTAGATGAGGCAACTGGGCAATGAGAGTGTCATTAGCTTTCCCAAAGTCACACAGACAGTAAGAGGCAGAGCTGGGCTATGACCCTGTGCTCATCTTTCTCAAAATTCTTATTGCTGAAAGGAACCTTGAAGGAGAAGGAGCTTTTCCAGAGAGTGGGCAGGTCACCTCAGGAACTGGAGGCGCACAAGTGCCTTTTTATCTCTATTCATCCAGACTCAGGTCTGTCTAAAAGCAGGAAGTAGAAGGCATGAGTGTTCGCCACAATATTTGCAGTTCATAAGTTAGAAATGAGCAATCAGCCGCTTTTCACGTAGGACACTATAATAAACACTGGCACGGTCCCTGCAATTTGGTTATGCAAAGAAAACAGGAAACAAGCACATTTTCCCTGGGCTTCCGTCTGAGGAGGGCTGGCATCTGCAGCCAGGAGGGCTAGATTTTCTTGTCAACATCTATTTACTATCCAGGTCACGTGAGTGGAGAGAGGACGATGAGTCACAGTTAACTGGCTGCTAAATTAGGAAAATGTAATCCATTTGTTTCTTTCAAATTAGATCCCCCCAAAGCATTTTCAGGCTTTTTTTCCTCAGCAATCATAGTCACAACCTAAACAGCTAATGCATTCCCAATTTGTGATAATCTGGCTCTCTATTATAAGATAATAAATTATCATTGTGCAGCATTCTCTTTCTATGTGAGGGCAGGATTTTGAGTATATTATTGTTCACCTGCAAATGCCAAACCTCTGTAGAGGTTTCTGCCTTTACTCTACTCCTGTCCACCCCGAGCTACATACTTTGCAGAGTCATCAAAATACAGTGCATCACGTCAGATGGTTTGTATCGCTAGCAAACAACAATGTAGTCCTTAACCAATAAGAATCACGCTTGGCAACTCTGTGAGAAGTCTAGTGGGTGACTCCCCGTGACTGTAGATAAAATCGACACTCAGCAAGGCTTAAGCAATTTGACCAGCTCGTCTGGATGCTCAGTTCCCCATTATGGCCCCTTTCTCCCTGTTGCACACCTGCACACCTGGAAATTAATGCCACTCAGGAAATCCTGGTTAGGAAGTGCTAAATGTGTGATGGTAAAAACAAACAAACAAACAAACAAAAAAACAGCAGGCCCACATACAGTGCCAGCCCGGCCATCATCCCTCAGGAGGGGTACCTGGGGTCAAGTCACTGGCTGGGAACTCTTCTGTAGAAGGTAATTAAGCTTAATTTCCTTATAAATTTGCTAACTTGAGTCAGAGCCTGATTTCTTTTTTTTTACCCAAATTTAGCAATGAGGTCAGAGATACCTGGGTTTACTCAAGCATAGACACAAGGCTGCCTGTTTTGATCTTTATTTTCAGGGTGTGCTGCCACTCTTTGGGAACCTCTAATGGTGTTTCTCCAAATGAACAGAGCTGTATTTCCTCTTGCTCTGCACAGAGGAGGTTCACTTCAGCCCATGGGCAGGAACAGCCATGGCAGTAATATGGGGCACGAGAAGGGTACCTCTGGAAACCATCATCCCTCCTGTGGTCACCATTATCATGTGCATCTCTTGAATTTATGCTGGGCACTCTGTTAGGATCCTTACATGGATGCCTCACTTAATACTCACGTGAAGTGTTTTATAAATGAGAACGTTGTTTTCGAGAGGTTAAGAAACTTGGCCCAGGCCACACAGCTAATGAGAAACTCAAGCCTGAAAGCAGAAACTTGACTCGGGAGCAAGTGGCCCAAACCACTATACTGTGTCACCTGGACCAATTCACCCAGAAGTTCAACAGCCTGGCGTGTGCAGCAGCGTTTGCTCTGGAAAGAGAGCGTCCACACATCACACAGGTCCCGGTTCTGGTTCAGCTCCTCCTCCTTTCTGGCTTGGGCGTGGAAATTGACTTGTGTCTTAATTTCATCTCCAGTCTAACAGTCTATGGCAGTCCCTAGAGCAGTGATAAAGACTCGGGCAAATTTCAATTTCCTCCCTTCCTCTAGGGAGATGTCTGGACTAACCTAAAGGAATCGCTTTTAATTTTTAATGGTAATTTTTAAAAGACTGGGGACCAGTCCTTATGACCAGACATTTTAGGGTAAAAGAGCATCAGTGTAGACCCCTTTTTACCCATTTTGCGGAAGTAGGGATTTTCGTACTGAGGACTCTAGTGCAGGAGCAAAGAGTGGGTTCAAATCTCAACTGGCTACTCACTCCCTGTGTGACCTGAACTCTCTGCAACCCTGGTTCCTTGTTCATAAAATTAGATTATGATAACAAAAAACCAACAACCCAATTAAAACATGGGCAAAGGACTTGCATAGAAATTTCTTCAAAGATTATATACAAATGGCCAGAAAGCATGTGAAGAGATGCTCAGACATTAGCCACCAGGGTTGGCAAGGATGTGAAGAAATTGGAACCCTTGTACATTGCTGGTGAGGATGTAAGATGGTGCAGCCTCTAGGAAAGTTTGATGGTTTCTCAACGAGTTAAACAGAATTACCATATGATCCAGCAGTTCTACTCATAGGCATATACCCAAAAGAATTAAAAATAGGTGTTCAAACAAAAACACGTACACAAATGTTTACAGCGGTATGATTTACAAGAGTCAAAATATGGAAACAACCCAAATATCCATCAACTAGTGAATGGATAAACAAAATGTAGCATATGAATACAGTGGGATATTATTCAGCCACAAAAGGGAATGAAGTACTGACACATGCTACAACATGGATGAATCTCGAAAACATTATGCCAAGTGAAAGAAGCCAAATGCAAAAGGTCATGTATTGTGTGATTCAATTTATATAAAATATCGAGAATAGGCAAATCTATAGAGACAGAAAGCCAATTGCTGGTTGCCAGGGGTTGGTGGGAGGGGAAAATGGGGAGTGACTGCTTACTAGGTATAAGGTTTCCTTTTTGGGGTGATGGAAATGTTCTGAAAGTAGATAGTGGTGATGGTTGCACAATATTGTGAACATACTAAATGTCACTGAATTGCATAATTTAAAATGGTAAGTTTTATGTTATGTGTATTTGGGCCGGCCTGGTGGCATAGTGGTTAAGTTCACGCACTCTGCTTTGGTGGCCCGGGGTTTGCAGTTTCGGATCTTGGGCGCAAACCTACGCACAGCTCATCAAGCCATGCTGTGGCAGGCATCCCACATATAAAGTAGAGGAAGATGAGCATGGATCTTAGCCCAGAGCCAATCTTCCTCAGCAAAAAGAGGAGGATTGGTAACAGATGTTATCTCAGGGCTGATCTTCCTCACCAGCAAAAAAAAAAAGAGAGATATCATGGTAACACATACCTCATAGATTGCTTTAAGTCTTAAATTACATAGTAAGCGTCAAATAATCTTTGTCAATGATGGTATTGGTAGGGATAAAGGATGGGAGAATATAGAAAGGGCCTCAGAGAATTCAGGATTGAAAAGGTGGACTAAGGAAGAAATAAGTTGAGGCCTGGGTGGTGAGGGCATAAGAGAAGAGTACAGGAATTGTGTAGGAGGCCGTGGAGGAGTTGGTGAGGACGGAAAAGGTGTATACATGTGTATATTAAATAAGGGGGAGATACAGCCACCTTTCCATAAAATTCTAAGCAATGAACTTAGAATTTTGTGTTTACACAAAATTTGTGTTTACACAAATCATCCTAACATCAATGGGATGGTTAATATTTTGTGGTGAGAAGAAAGTCAATGAATTTAGTGCCACATGCATAGCTTTGCAAGCCCTGACTTGTGAAGTAATCCAAGTTTCAGTTTTAGAGAGAATGTTCCCGTCCAGGGCCTCATTTTTTAACATCCCTGGGTGCAATAAAAAAGAGTCATCAGAGGCACTTTCATGAGATTGGACACATTTGTTAAGCAGTTCAACAGATTTCAGGACATGAGGCTGTAATACTTGGCCCAACCTCTGTCAAGTCATGGCTCTGATTTTAGAGTATTCTCGATAAGCACCTTCCAAGATGTGACTCTAAGGGGAAAGAATGATGGGCCTATGGCCAGGATTGCAACCCCAAGTGACTCTGTGGATCCTTTAATGAAAAGATGACTACATCACTCCAACCCTCCCTCACTCCCCAACATCTGGCCTTGTTGGGCTGGGTGTGAGTTATGTACATCACACACAGAAAAAGCTGTAGTTCTTAGGGTCAAACCCTAGAAGAGAAGGGAGAGGGAATAAGATAAGAGCTGCTAGAGACCCTTCGGACTCACAGCTACTCTACTCCTTGCCCTCTTTCTAGGCTTGGTGCTTAGAAGCTTCTTTTCTGGCAGATGCTCCCTTAAGAGAGGAAATAAAATGCAGATTTCCAGCAGGCTAGGCTTCAAGAGGCCCTGAAGGGGGCTCTGGAATCTGGGAAAAGTATGGTGTCAGCTGTGTCTGCAAGCTGTGCTTCTGTCTTGAAAGTGTGATGGGTCGAGTTGTTTATGATGGATGTTTCCAGTTTCCTCCTTCTCAGGCCCTCACCTCATCCACAGATTTCCACTCCTCCCTTTCCACCTACTAAATGAGAATCCAGTTGGGTTCCTGGACCATTTCTGAGGCAAAATTGGGAGAATGGAAGAGGGCAGGCTAGAGAAATGGAAAGTTTGGTGGAAAAGGAGCGGGATGGGGCAAATTGCTTAGAGTGGCAATGATGATCTACATAATGAAGAAAAAGGAGAGAAGGTGGTGGGAGAGAAAAACCTAATGGGCCGTGCTGGAGAGGGGATTTGGGATTTTGCGTGTGAGAGGCTCTAGGAGAATGTTCGAAACCCCGGGGGGTGGGGGAGAAAGAGGCTTTGGGGCCTCTTGATTAGAACCTCTGGGAGAGATGAAAGTAAAGATTCAAATCCTCTTAGATTGCTATTTGGCAGCTGGATGGGTCCTCTTCGAATGTAGAGATGAGACCACAGGAGACCAGCTTATATTTGGGTTACACAATAAAATAGAGACTTGAATACCCTCTGGTATAAATTGTCCCTTTGTTCTAAGAAAGAAACCCAAATGATGCAGAGACTGTTGAATAAAAAAGACTGATGAGGTGCCAATAGCTCTAAGAAGCTAAATTCTCCTAAGAGATATTGGAACCTTGTTGTGTATGATTTAGATGGAGATGCTTAAAGGGTTTGTCCTCGCCGCAGCACCGCTTTTCTGCATAGGACCAGATGGAGCTGATCTCTGCAAATCATGTTGTTTCTTTCAGAGAAATCCCTCCTCCCCCACAAAGAACATAAGTTGAAATGCATCCACAGCTGAGTTGAAATGCATCCACAGCTGTAGAAGCAGCGAATGTCCTGGGAAGTTCGAAAACTAAGAGAACTCTTAAAAGATCTTGAGACTAATTGAGTTAGGAAAATACATTCCAGTGGCATCCATTCAACCAGTTACCTCCTTCTGGCTTTCCCAATGAAGTTTCAGGGAAATTTAAGTCTTGTTATAAACCAAGTGAGAGTTTCATTTAATCCATTTGCCAAGATCAAAGTTACAAAGGGCCGTGGTCATTTTGAAGTATCCAATTTTTTTTGTTTGTTTTCAAAAATGGATGTTTTCTAATCTGAGAAAATAAAGAAAGCCCCTCAGAAAATAACCTCTAATTACTGCTTTCCATCTTTCAAAATGTTACAGTGAGGTCATCTGAACCCCTTTTCTGGTCAAATCATTACTTCTTCAAAGATTGTTTCTTGTTGTTGTCTCATCTATTGTGTGATGAAAGAAATCGAATATGGAGCAGTCCTTTAAAACTGGGGGTGGTGAGGGGGAACCACAAACGGCCCCATACCCTGGACTCTTCACAGGGCCTTGATACAGTAGAAAGCTTACTAGAAGTGCCCGAGGGTAGAGAAATTCCTCTCCATGGATGAGGTACTGTTTTTTAAGCATTGGTTCTAAAATCAGTCTGGGACATTAAATTTCTCAACTTCCCACTCTCTCCTCCCTCAGTGAACTCTGAGGAACAACAAAAACCAAACCAAACCACACCAAAAAACTGTGCTCTGAATTCCATTATCTTGCAAAACTTCCCAGTCAGAGGACATTGTTTTCAATGATTTACCCCAACACAAATACACGTGAGGGAGAGGGAATGAAGAAAAACTTGCCAGCTCACGAGATCACTTTTCTCCGCTTTTGATGACCTGATAAATTAAAAATACGTTATTTCCCCACAGCATTTTGAACACACTCGAGGCGGTGTTTTGAAAGAGAGAGAAGAGTCCTGTTTGCTTTCCACACACAGGCCCCTTGGACTTTGGTTCATGAGTGTGACTCTGAGTTGGGAAGAGCTCCAAGGGACAGAATATTGGCAGGTTCCTCCTCACTGATTCCTCGAGGCCCTTCGGGGAGGGAGGGAGTTCTGCTCGGGACTTGGCCGAGCTCTTTGCTGGACGCCCCAGCCCCTTAGCCAAAGTTCAAGGAACTTGACAGACAGAGGCTCTTTGGCAAGAGATGTGAAGGGGCCAGGTTGAGCCTGCCACCCCACACCTTCTGTCTCCTTCCAGGGAAGCTTGGTTTCTAACCCAGCTCACGATGGCTGTGTTCTAGGTGGGGCGACCTCTGCCCACCCAGAGTGGCATTGGCCCTGTTCTGGGGTGAGCCCTGGATCCCCCCATATCCCAATCCATACAGCCTCCCAGGGCCCCACAGGAGGAGAGGCAGGGGCTTTGTGTTTACTCAAATAGTTAAAAAAAAAAAAAAAAAAAAGACAGAAGGCTTAGACAGATTTCCAGGAACCAGACTGTGTTAGTCTAGTAAAACCCAGCCAATTTAATTTCAGAATTTCTGATTATTATTTCCGTCCTTATTTTGTATTTAACCCCCCTAAAAAAGAGTTAATAAATGAGAAGAACTATGTATGTGCATTAAGCTTTCAAATGACCGGCCAATTTCAACCACTATACTGGCATTAAGAGAGTTACCATGTCAAGGACTAGATTTGTATATTGTTCCTATGAAAAACAACCTTTGAGTGAATCTTTAAAAAAATCCTACTTTTTTTTTTAAATAGCAAAAGCGACACATGTCACTGTTGAAACTTTAGAAAAAATAAGCAAAAAAGAAGAAAATTAAAACCATAATTACAATTATAATCTTGCCATCTAGATAAAAGATTACATTGTTTTGTTAGGCCAGAATTGGCTTCAAGTTAGGTAGAACAGAATTTGAATTATGAGCCTAACAGTATGATTCAGAGCAAATTCATCAACTGAAGCATTGATTTTTCTCTCTGTAAAGTGAGCCATCTATCCTGTAGGGGTATTTGAGCGTTGTGGTAAAGTTGTGGGCACAAAAATCATTGCTGATTGATAATACCTGTATTTTATCCCCTAAACTATTGATCATAGCTCAGTATTAATTTTGTACCATCTACAGTTTCAGAAAATGAGCTTATTTAATTAGTCTCAAACTCCTTTCTTTCCTATATTGCTGTGACACGAATTTATGGCTTCAGTATTCTGTTTATTGTTTCTATTGCTGATACTTGGCTGGGAGAAGATGTCTACAGAGCTGTATTTTATGGTGAGCACAGCCTGATTTCGTCTCTCCATTATTTTTGGCAGTGAACGATGTTATGGCAAGTCTGAGATCAACTTGATTTTCTTCCTCATAGGTGATTTATTTTGCTTAGGAGATGCCTGAAGGTTTTCTTCAAGTTCAACAGTGTACTTAGGAGAAACTTTGATATTGCTATTCTAATTGAAATGTTCCTGGAACATAGGATTCACTTTTCATCTACAGCTTTAGTAATACCTTAAAACTCAGATAATTCTCTTGTATTATATCTTTGAATATATCTTCTATTTTGAGGTTTTTCAACTCAGATGTTTCAATTATTCTTATATTAGATTATGTTTATCTACCACACACATTGTCTTCATTATAATTGCTTTAATTGTTTTTTTATTTGCATTCTCTGGGTCAGTAATTAATTTTCAGCAGTTTTTATTCTGTTTTAATTTTATTAGCTCTAAAATGTTGCTGCTTTGTCTTTCAGTTTGTTTTATTTCTCTAGAAATTGTCTTTTTTATCTCACTGCCTTGCTGTCTCACTGATTGGATGTTTTTATTCAATTATACTATAGTGAGAAGGGAGAGTGAGTAATATGCTTCTGTTGCTTGAGTTAAATTTTTATCTAGGTTAGGCTTTCTGTCTTTTGCATGCTATGATCTCCTTTTTCCCCCTTTTCTTTATTGTCTTCAGCTCAATTTTTTTAAGTCAAAATTTTTTTTATTGTATTCTTTTGTATATTTGTGTGTGTGTATGTGTGTGTGTGAGGCAGATTAGCCCTGAGTTAACATCTGTTGCCAATCCTCCTCTTTTTGCTGAGGAAGATTGGCCCTGGGCTAACATCTGTGCCCATCTTCATGCACTTTACATGGGATGCTGCCACAGCATGGCTTGATAAGCAGCGAGTAGCTCCATGTCCGGGATTGAACCCTCGAACCCTGGGCCGCTGAAGCGGAGCGTGTGAACTCAACCACTACGCACTGACCAAGGGTCGGCCCCTTCTTTTATGTATTTTTAATTAAACTCTTTATTTTGAGACAATTATAGATGCACATGCAGTTGTAAGGGATAAAACAGAGAGATTCGATGTATCCTTTGTCAGTTTCTCTCAGTGATAACATCCTGTAAAAACTATAATACAATATCACAACTGGGATATTGACACTGATACAACCAATTTTATTCCGATTTCTCCAGTTTTACTTGTATTTGTGTGTATGTGTGCATTTAGTTCTATGCAATTTTATCACATGCGTAGGTTGGTGTATTTATTGCCACGAGGATCCCCTGGGTTGTCCTTTACAATCACAATTTGCCAATTTTGGACATTTCATATAAATGGAATCATACAATATGTGGCCCTTTGTGACTGGCTTCTTTCATTAACATTTCAAGGTTCAGCTATATTGTAGCATTTATCATTACTTCATTCTTTTTCATTGCTGAATAATATTCCATTTTATTGATATACCACATTTTATGCATCCATTCATCAGTTGATAGATGAATGTTGATTTGGGTTGTTTGTACTTTTTGACTATTATGAATAATACTGCTATGAACATTCATGTACAAGTTTTTATGTGGATATATGTTTTCATTTCTCTTGGGTATATACCTAGGAGTGGAATTCCTGGGTCACACGGTAACTCTATGTTTAACTGTTTGAGGAACTGCCAGACTGTGTTCCAAAGTGGCTGCACCAATTTACATCCTCACCAGCAGTTTTTGAGGTTTCTAATATCTCCACATTCTCACTAAAATTTATTATTATCTGTTTTTTTTGATTAGAGACATCCTAGTGTGTATGAAGTGGTATCTCATTGTGGTTTTAATTTGCATTTCTCTGATGGCTTATGCTGTTGAGCACCTTTTCATGTGCTTTTCGGCCATTCATATATCTTCTTTGCCCAAATATCTATTCAAATTTTTGCTCGTTCTTTAATTGGGTTATTTTCTTGTTATTGAGTTGTAAGTGTTCTTTATATAGTCTAGATACAAGTCCCTTGTCAGATACATGATTTAAAAATAATTTCTCTATTTTTGTGGGTTGTCTTTTCACTTTCTTGATGTTGTCCTTTGAAGTATAAATTTTTTTTTTTTTTTTTTTTTGGTGAGGAAGATCTGCCCTGAGCTAACATCCATGCCAATCCTACTCTTTTTGCTGAGGAAGACCGGCCCTGAGCTAACATCTATTGCCAATCTTCCTCCTTTTTTTCCCTTTTCTCCCCAAAGTCCCAGTAGATATTTGTATGTTGTAGTTGCATATCCTGCTAGTTGCTGTAGTGGGACGCTGCCTCAGCATGGCCGGACAAGTGGTGCATCGGTGTGTGCCCAAGATCCGAACCCGGGCCGCCAGTAGTGGAGTGTGAGCACCCAACCGCCAAGCCACGGGGCCAGCCCCTAGTATAAAAGTTTTTAATTTTGATGAGGTCCAATTTATCTATTTTTTATTTTGTCACTTGTGCTTTTGTGTGGTATCTAAGAAACGACTGTCTAATCCAAAGTCATGAAGATTTATACCTATGTTTTCTTCTAAGAGTTTTTGAGTTAATTTTTGTATATGAGGTAACATAGGGGTCCGATTTCATTCTTTGTATATGGATGTCCAGTTGTTCCAGAACCATTTGTTGAAATGACTATTCTTTCCCCATTGCATTGTCTTGGCATCCTTGTCAAAAATCAGTTGATCATAAACATGAGTTTTTTGATTTTGTTTTTTGTGAGGAAGACTGGCCCTGATTAAGATCTGTTGCCAATCTTCCTCTTTTTGCTTGAGGAAGATTGTCCCTGAGCTAACATCTGTGCCCATCTTCCTCTATTTTGTATGTGGGACTCTGCCACAGCATGGCTTGATGAGTGGTGCATAGGTCCATGCCTGGGATCTGAACCTGCAAACCCCGGGCTGCCAAAGTGGAGCACAGGAACCCAGCCACTCTGCCACTGGCCGGCCCCTGTTTTGTTATTTAATCCCTGAACTCTCAGTTCTGTTCCATTGAGCTCTGTGTCTATCCTCATGGTAGTAGCTGATGCTTCTTCCCTGAAGCCCGTGTGTGTGCTTCCTCCCTGACTACTTTTCGATGTCATAATTTCCCTGAGAGTCTCTCCTCTGCTTCTTCGCAGGGCCTGAGATGTTCTCTTGTTCTCCTCTGCCTGTGATCTCTTGCTCCCAGCACCTGTGCATCTGCAGTCTGTGGATCCTGTAGCTCTCCCCGCTGCCACTGCTGTCAGCTGCCTCCATCCTGATGTCCCAGCTGTGTCACCATTCCTGTCAGTGCTCCGAGTCAGACAAGACAGAAACCAGCCCCTTGGGGAACCTCAGACAGGACTGAAGGGTGCAAACAAGTTCCACTGGTCTCCTTCCGTCCTGAGAGAGGAACTGGGAATTGGGCATCATCCATGTGATTTCACCATGCGGAGGTGGAGACGGGTCCAGGGCCAGGAAAAACAACACAAAGTTTCCTACTCTTTTGAGCGTGGCTTCCTGTCATTTAGGGGTTTGCTTGGTGGCTGCAGAGCCCTACAGTTTCTATAGTTCCCACAAAACTACTTTGGTCTGTACTTGGTGTTTCTGTGGGCCTGTAGCTTCCTCGTCCGCCATCTTGCTGACGTCACTGCCCTGTTTTTGACATTTGTAAGTTTCTCATGGCTGTGTGTGTTGCCTGGGCTCCACTTGACAGTTCTGCTCCACTTCGTGTGGCGGGGAATGCAGCCTCGCACGAGGTGGGAGCCAGCATTTTCCAGGTCTGCCTTTCTCTGTTGCCAAGGCGTTAGAGCAGCACTGCTTTGCGCCCTTTGTTCCTTAAAAGCAGAGTTTGTTTTTTGATGAGCCTCACTGTTCACCACAGCCCTGCTTCCTAAGACTTTGGCGCAAGGCCCAGAGAGGCTGAGCAGGAAAGACACCTGACTGCTCCTTCCCCAGGATGTACTTGCAAGTCTGTCCCTTCCTTCCACACTCAGATCTAGCCTGTACCTCCTGAAGCTCAGTATCCTCACTGTCTCCTCTCAGGGGCTTGCTGTCCCAATCTTCCTTCTCTATTAAGAGTGGCCTTTATTTGCCCAACAGTTCATGGGGCTTATAAGGTTTTCCCGGACAGGTCTGAACACTAGCTGATTTGTGTCAGATGCTCCCACGAAGCTCCTCGGGCTTATGTGCACAATGATCAGAGCAGCAGGACCCTGCTGGTCCTCTGGCCATGCTCAGACAGATCTGAATTTATCAGGGCTGACCAGTTTAGCCTCTGTCTTATTCCATTTGGGCCACTATAACAAATTATCATAGACTAGGTGGCTTGTCAACAACAGAAATTGATTTCTCACAGTTCTGGAGGCTGGAAGTCCACGATCAAGATGCCGGCATGGTCAGGTTCTGGTGAGAGCCCTCTTGTGGGCTGTAGACTGCCGACTCCTTGTTGTATCTTCACATCACAGAAAGAGAGCCAGCTGGCTCTTTGGTTTCTTCTTATAAGGGCACTAATCCTATTCAAGGGGGCTCCACTGTCATGACCTCATTTCCTCCCAAAGGCCCCACCTCCAAATACCATCACGGTGGTATTAGGGTTTCAACATATGAATTTTGGGGGGACACAAACATTCAGTCCATAACAACCTTGTTCTGGAACTCTGGTACATTTTGCTGAGCAAAAGGATGCTCAAGGGTAGCTGCTGGCTGGTGAGGACGGGAGCCTGGTAAGCAGATTTCCAGCCCAATAATGGGGTGGACCTGGTTTATTGGGAAAAGAAATCTGTTCTAGACTCTGCCTGCTATGTGTCCACTCACATAAAGGCAAAAGAGATGTCTCCAGACCTTGCCTCTTGAAATAGAAAAGAAACCTTATTATTCTGTTCTTAAAATGCTGTTATCTCCAGTGCTCTTGAAATCCTTGGCTTCCTTCTCCAATTCCAAATTCCTACCATTCGCCTGAGATCCTCCTCATTCTTATGAACCACTTGGATTTCCTTTTCTGGCAAACTGTCTTGGGGCCACCCAGCTCGGCACTCTACTTTTCACAGCCCTCTGATGAGATTTCCCTCCACCATCACTAACCCTCTGGCATCTACCCTAGTGGGGTGAACTTCCTGTGTTCCCTTCTAGTGCTGCAGGATCAAAAAGAAAAGGGGACATTTTACAGCAGGGTGACCCTCACTGTGTCCTCAGGTGTGAACTCCATTCTGTTATGGATACTCCTTTTCTTGAAGTAGTTTATTTACCTAGTGTTGCTCATGGTAACTAACACACACTCATTTCCCATGAACTTTTGTAAATTTAGGGGCAACTCCAGCCTAGAATGGGCATGGCAAGACAAGGTGGTCCAGTCATATCTGCCCAAGGTGTGTGGCAGTAAGATGGTAGAAAAATCATGCAACTATTTGATACATATGCTGTCACTTACCTATTCCCATCTATAGCAGACATCACTAACCTGTCATAATATTTGTTCTTGTTGAGCACAAATTTGGCCTCAGCATCTTTCTCATCTTAGAACCATAGTGACAACATGCTGTGAAATTTGTCATGTGAAATAAATCTTATTTTCTCTTCCTGAAATATAAAGAAGATGAGTTTAATTATTCAGAGTGAAGAGAGTAAGAGAAAGGCTGATCTGAACAGCCTGAAGAAGGAGAGGGAGAATAGAAGGTGGAAAGAAAATGAAACAGCAGAGCTGGGCTGTAGGGGGTGAATAGTCACCAGGAGACAATGATGGAAATGCTCCAGGTGAGGCGATACAAATAAGGATGAAGAACCTAAACCTGGAAGGAGGGGTGTTTGGGAATCCTTCTGAACAGAGCTGCTAGGATAGAAACCATAACCTGAAGCTAAAGCAGTTTTGATTTGGGGTCTAGCCAAGAAAAGACTCTACTTTCCCAGGGCCCCAGGGAGTTAGCAGAGAAGGTAAGTCTGGCTCAAGAAGTGGAAACAGTGGAGGGTAAGGAAGGGGAACCGTCCACCTTGAGGTCAGGCCTTTGAGAGATGTCCCCAGGGACCTAAAAGGGACGGACGCCTGGGAGAGAACAGTACAGGTTGTAAGTACTTCCTGAAAAATGTGGCCTTTTACTGGTCATTTCATTCATTTATCCATAAATTTTAGTACAGAATTTCTTCACACATCTGTAACAGTGTGCTTGTGTACACGGATTGGATTGTAGGGGACAGAGTGGGGCTGGGGCCACAACCCAGAGGAGCAGTTTTCAGAGCAAAAAGCAGTCCCTTAAATTTGTAGCTGGTGGATACAAGTTGCTCATACTGGAAAGTTATGAGAAGTCACATGGAATCTTGCTGTCTGGGGGCTCCCTCTGGGGTTGTTCGGTTTTGTCAGAGTAACAGAGTTTAAGATCTTCATTCTTCCCAGATTTGCCACAGGGGACCACTTTCCAACACCTTCACCTGTGAATGGTCCGGGACATAATGAAGCTGGGACTCCTGGCTTTCCCACCTCCTTCCAGTTCAAGCTGGTTTTACAATATTTTGGCACACGTGATACCATGATTTAGGCCAAGAATAATGTCTGTCTAACCGGATTAGGCCGATATCCAGGGAGCTTTTACACTGGTCACTGCTGATATTTTGATGACACGTTGATAAGGAAAGATGATGTGTGAAGATTTCTATTGATTCCAGTTAATTAACTGAATGCTCTGGGAGGACTTCCTCCTGTTTTCTTTTACTCTTTCTTGCATGAAGGAGAATCTGCCTTTGCCAGTCAAGTGTGTGCCTGATTTGCTGGGTCTCATTGATTCAATGCCTGTTGCCTCTCTCGCCTTCACCTCCCTCTCCTTGATTCTCTCTGCCCACACCACGTCAGGTTTTCATGACCTCTTACCTGATTCCTTACAAATCCTCCAAAAGATCTCCACCCCTCTCCTCCTTTTAGGCCATTCTACAAACTTCTGCCAAGTGATTATTCTTGCACCATAATTTTGATCATTTCATTCTCGGGCTCAAAAGAGAAACTTGAGCATATTAAAGGCTTCAGGGCGGGAACCAAACTCTCCTTCACAGACTTTCTGTTTAAGTGAAACTACCTGCTCTTCCTCATAAATGACACATGTCTTCCTGTTTCCTTGCCTTGTGTTATTTCCTTCCTTGGAATGTCCTTCTCCCAGCTTTGCATGTTTAAATTTTACATATTTCTTTCTAAACCAGTGTTTCTCACCCTTGGCTGCACAATGGATCATGTGGGAAGTTAAAAAAAAAAAAAATCCCAATGTCCAAGCCACAGCCCAGACCAGTTTAATCAGAACCTAAAGAGGTTGGACCTGGGCATCAGGATTTTATTTTGAGATTTTTTTTCTTATGGTGGGAAAATATACATAACATAAAATTTACCATTTTAACCATTTTTAAGTATAGAGTGCATTAAGTCATTGACGTAAGTACATTCACGTGGTGTGCAACCATCATCACCGTCCATCTCCAGAACTTTTTCATCATCCCAATTGAACAGCAGCTTTCCATTGTACCCATTGAACAATAGCTTCCCCTTTCCCCTTCCCCCCCAACCCTTGGTAACCACTATTCCACTTTCTGTCTCTATGAATTTGACTATTACAGGTACCTCATATAAGTGGAATTATACAATATTTATTCTTTTGTGTCTGCCTTATTTCACTTATCATAATGTCTTCAAGGTTCATTAATATTGTAACATTTGTCAGAATTTCCTTCCTTTTTAAGGGTGAATAATAACTCATTGTACGTATATGCCACATTTTGTTTATCCATTTATCTGTCGATAGACACTTGGGTTGTTTTTACATTTTTTTTTTTTTTTTTGGTGAGGAAGATTAGCCTTGAGCTAACATCTGTTCCCAATCTTCCTCTTTTTGCTGAGGAAGATTGGCCCTGGGCTAACATCCGTGCCCATCTTCCTCTACTTTATGTGTGGGATGCCTGTCACAGCATGGCTTGATTAGCAGTGTGTAGGTCCACGCCCGGGATCTGAACCTGTGAACTCTGGGCCGCGGAAGTGGAGCGCATGAATTTAAACACTCCACCACCAGGCTGGCCCCTCTACTTTTTGACTATTGTGAATATGGTGCTATGAACACTGGTGTACAAATATATGTTCAAGTCCCTGCTTTCAACTCTTTCGTGTGTATATCCAGAAGTGGAATTGGTGAACCATATGGCAATTTTATGTTTAAGTTTTTGAGGAACCTGCATCAGTATGTTTTAAAGTTCCCCAGGTGACTCCAGTGTGCAGCCAAGTTGACCCCACTGCCATAGAGCCTTGGCCGATTCCTCCAGCTAAACGTAACCTCTTCCTCTTCTGATCTCAGCTAGCATTTAAATAAACTTTTCTAATAGCACCTATTTATTTCTATGTTATGTTATTTATATTGTGATACTTGTGCCAGACACTGAGTATATGACAAGCACAACCCCAAGAAACTAACTGCTTTCATGGAGCTTGCAATTAAGTGGAAGAGACAGATATTAATTATACAATCATATAAATGTGTAATTACAAACCAAGTATCTGCTCTGAAAGAAAGAAACATGTTTCTATTGAGGGCAAATTAACAAAGAAACTGACCTAGACTGGAGGCGGGGGTCGAGGAGTCTTCCCTAAGGAAGAGATGCGGGGGCTTAATTCTAAAAGACAAAAAGGAGTTACGCCAGCATATGGTGAGAAGGAAGATCACTCCAGCTGAAATAAACGCGGGTTCCATGGATGAGACGGTCAGTGTGGCTAGGATATGAGTGGCCAGGGGCCAGTGCTGCAAGAGGAAATTGGCCATTGGCAGGAGACAGACCATGCAAGACCTTGCAGGTATTTTAAGGATTTTGTTCTTGATTCTAAAAGCATTGGGTCTCGTTGAAGAGTTTTAAGCAGTGGGATGATGAACTTGGATTGGCATTTAGAAAAGATCATTCTGCTGCCATGTGGAGAAGGGACTGGATAGGCTTAGAGTGGTTGTGGGAAAACCAGACGGTTACAGTGGTCCAGTGAGAGAGGCTGGTTCCTTGGACGAGGGAGGTAGCAGTGGTGATAAAAAATGGGTCAGAGTTGAGAAATGCTTAAGATGGATGATCCTTGATGATGGATTGGACATAACCAGGCGAGGGCACTGTCAGGGATGACGTTTACTTTTCTGACTTGATCAAAGCTTTGAGATTGTAACTATGCTTGATTAAACTTTGCTTGCCTCCAGAGTACCCTGCACAAAACATATGTTCACTGAATAATAATCTTCAAATGAATGAGTGAGTCAATAAACCAACCATTATATTATATTGAACACACCCATATCAAACATGCTGAATAATACTATCCTCTAGATTATTTTTTTCTACAGGTGGATATTTGCATGATTGCCTCAGTTGAATTAGATTCAAAATATTTTCTTCTGCTTCTGTAGCCAGCACTGTGCTAGGCACTGGAAATACAAATATAAATAAGATATTGCCTGCCTATGGATAGTTCCAAATACAGTGTAGAAAAAGATGTACACATAAATAATTGCAACCAAATATAGTTGTAGTAGTAATGCTCACTTTAACTGCAGAAAGAGAACAGAGCAGGCAGTGATTAATGTTTTTCCCAGGAGAGCTAGGAAGGTTCCCAAGGCAGAAATGTAAGTACAACATATTCCAAGCTGAGCTGAGGTTTTGTTTTGTTTTATTTTATGTACTTGGATGTTTTAGGGAATGGCAAGCTTATTGTGGTTAGAGCATGGGATACCAGAGAGGCAATATCACCAAGCTGGGGAAGGAGGCAGCAAAGAGGAAGGCAGAGGGAGATTTGGCCAGGGGCCTGAGCATCACAGCAGCAGAGGGATGGGGAAGAGTGAGGAGGCCAAAGTATATTCTGTGGTACATTGGCCCTAAGATATTTTCGTAAATCAAAGAATTTCATGGCCAAATAATTTTGGTAAACACTGATAATTACATCTTCCTCTTGGAGATTTGTGTGCACATTGGCATATCAAAGGCTCTTTGGAATAGAAATTGGCTTAACTTTGTTCAATATTAGTATTCTCAAATACATTTGACTGATAAAGCCCTTTCTCCCATGTAACATGTCACACACATTGACATCCTGCAGGAGATAACAGTTTGAAAAATGGTACATTGGTCTATAGATCGGAGATGGTATACATGGTTTTGCTGTCATTAGGGTCAAGGTGTAGAGTGTGTTTTTGCTACTAATGGGGATATATGGTGTGACAGTAAATCTTTCAGATGGAACACTGATCTGAGCAGGACACGACATAGAGCAGGGTTTAGCTCTCTGCTAGCAGCAGGCAAAAGAGGAGAACTGCAGATTGAATGTTTACTAAAACACACCAAATGCCACTTCAAGAGTAGAAAAGACAGTGGTTGGACTCCTAAATACCTGCCACCCTGTAAGTAGAGGGTTGTTTTATAGACGCTGTGAGACATTGTTAAACTGTCATGGTGACTGTGTGGTCATTGCTAACTTGTTTAGTGTTGTTTTGAACTTTTAATCCCTTTGAATGTATTGCCCAAAATTCTGATACTTGAAGGGGGTCCATCAGTAGAAAAAGTTGAGACCCATTGCTACGTCCCTGTCACAGCATCTGAGGGACACCAGAGTGTTGATCTCAGTTCTCAGTGGGCAGCCATGGGTTGGAGGCAAATGTTCCAATCAGATGAGCAGCGCTCAGGGGCCAGGGAGCTAGCATGAGGCTTTTGGATTTGCATGTCCAGCATCCATTTCTTCTCCTGGTAAAACACCCTGATTTTCCTTTTGGGAACAATTTCCTGAAATGTATTGTAGTACTTGAGTGTACCAGAGCCATGTCATCCCTATGTGGCAGAATAGCACATCTCTCTCTTCCTCAAGCTTCTATATTGCTCTTCTGTTTATAAATTCTGTGGCTACTCAATGACTTGTGGATTCCTCCTCTGAAGAGTTTGTCCTAGGGAGCAAAGCCTTTTTACTTTTTTACAGGATCCTTCCTACAGGTCCTAGAAGTACATGACACATTGCTGGGACTAAAAATAAAATGAGTGAAAGATTACTAGATCTAGCATAAAATATGTCTTCAATCAGTTACAGAATTGCTAAACCACCACACTGCCATATAAGAAATTATAGGGGTACACACCAGACCCCACTCGACTCTTTTATTTTCTTTGAACATTAATGACACAGGTTTTTCTCTTTCTGGCTTCTACAGGACTCACCCATAAGTTCAGATCAGATGGCACCCTGGCAGCACAATATTATTCCAAGGAAAAAATAACGTTATCTTGACATTCAACTCATGGAAATTTGCTTTTGCTTTTTCTAGGGTTAAAGTTCTTAATTTGCAACCCTTAGTATGCTTTCAAATATTTTTTATTTGATCTTCCTTTTGAAGCACATGTAGCTCTTCCAGGTCTAGAGTCAAATAATTCCTCCTTCTGTCCCTGGATTTCTTTAAAGAAAAGCAAAACAAAGAAATCTTCATTTTTTAGTCCTCTCTGCCTGGAATATGGCTGGGAGCTCATCTAAGAATTTAAATTCTACCTGAGGAACTTTGGCCCCAAGATATCATCTTTCTTTAACAATTGTAGCATGATCCAAACTTCACTTGAGCTTTAAATTCTCCCATTTGGGTGAGAGAAGTTTATTCAAAATGATATGTACTTTTAGACGATTCTCGTATATTTTTTCATAACTTCGGATACCACACATTAATAGAGCAGCAAGAATAGAACTCTACTAATACATTAGGAAGGGCCCTTTCCCCTAAGTAAAATGCAAAGGAATGTAAAGTCCTTGATCCTATAGAATAGCTCTAATTTTCACTTGTTGAAATTGTGGTAAGATGGATATTAGACAAGCACAATTTGTTTCAATAAAACTCGTTATGATTTAGGAAGGAAAGATCATGACTTTACAGATGTCTGGAAATCTTGGAAGGTTTTGGTGCCAGGGTAAACATAAAATAGACACAGTCATCGTCTTGGATTTTTTAAAGGTCTCAGAGAGGTTTGGCCTTCATGCATTTGTATTAGGGCACAAAGCAGGACTTGATTCTGAGTTGACTATGTGTGCAGGGAAAAAAAGAAGACTAGTCACGGACATAGAAGCTTCCTAGAGCAACACAGGATCAAGTAGGATATTAAAATGGTGTACTTTATATGAGAAAACAGGTCTTTGATGATCCAAAGGGAATCTATAGCATAGTAGTACAGTAACACCCCTTTTTAGGGTTTCCATTAAGAAAAAAGGAAAACTTCACATTGGTAAAATGTCTAGATAACATCCATCTATTCATTCACTAAAAAAAAATTATTAAATTCCTACTATGTACCGGGCATTGTTCTAGGAGCTGGGAGTGGTGAAGAGACAGTCCCTGGTCTTGTGCAGTTCACATTCCAGGGATAGACAGACAATTCACATAAACCAAACAAGCCGATTTACTCTTAGTGACACCAATTTTTATTTTGTTAAGAAAATAACCAGAGAAACAGGGCAGAGCATGACTGGTGAGGTGGGGTGTGGGCATGGTAAGGACCACCTAAGACAGTTAGGGAAGACCTCTCTGCGGAGATGCATCTGAACTGAGGCTGAACAATGAGAAATAGTCAGACCTGTGAAGGGCAGCAGGGGAGCATTTTAGGCCCAAGAACAGCAGGAGCAAAGACTGAGGTCAAGACTTGAATGAAGGCAAGTTCTGGCTAAAAAGAATGAAAGAAGAAAAAAGAAAATGGAAAGTTATCCATTTAAGCACCAAATTTGGATGGATTCTGTTCCATTTTTTGTCAACTTTATTGAAATATAATTTACGTAACAGAAAATGGATGTAGGTTAAGGATAAAGTTCAGTGAATTCTGACATATGTACTTGCTTACGCCAAGGTCTCATAGATTTTCTCTGGTTTTCTTTTAAGAGTTTTATAGTTTTAGCTTTTACATTTGGTTCTATGATCTATTTTGAGTTAATTTTTGTTTTAGTTTAAGTTAAATGTCCACGTTCATTTTTTCCATAAGGATGTCTAATTGTCCCAGCATCAGTTTCTGGAAAGACTATCCTTTCTCCATCGAATTACCTCGGCATCTTGGTCAAAAATTAATTGACCCTACATACGTCTGTCTCTGTTCCTAATCTGAACTATTGGCCTGTATGTCTGTCCCTCCGTCAGTGCCACACTGTCTTGATGACTGTAGCTTTATAGTGAGTTGACATCAGGGAGTGTAGATCCTCCAATTTTATTCTTTTAAAAACAAAATTGTGGGCCAGCCTGGTGGCTTAGCGGTTAAGTGCGCGTGCTCTGCTACTGGCGGCCCGGGTTCAGATCCTGGGCGCGCACAGATGCACCGCTTCTTGGGCCATGCTGAGGCTGCGTCCTACATACAGCAACTAGAAGGATGTGCAACTGTGATGTACAACTATCTACTGGGGCTTTGGGGAAAAAAAGGGGGAGGATTGGCAATGGATGTTAGCTCAGAGCCAGTCTTCCTCAGCAAAAAGAGGAGGATTAGCATGGGTGTTAGCTCAGGGCTGATCTTCCTCACACACACACAAAATTGTTTGGTTACTTGAGGTTCTTTGATGTGGGGTATGAATTTTAGAATCAGCTTATCAATTTCTACAAAACTCCCTCTGCAGTCTAATGGGATTGCACTAAATCAAGCGTCTATCAGTTTGTGGGCAGCTTACATCTTAGCAGTACTGAGTTTCCTGATCCATGAATGTTGTATATCTCTCCACTGATTTGGATCTTCTCTAGTTTCTCTCACCAATGTTTTGAAGTTTTGGGTTTACATGTCTCACATATATTTTGTTAAATATATTCCTAAACATCTTGTGTCTTTTATGCTACTGTCAATGATCTTTCCTAAAAGTTTATTTTTCAATTTTTTGGTCATATAGAGCAATATTATTGATTTTGAATATCAATTTAGTATCCTGCAACCTTGCTAAATTTACTTATTTGTTGTATTAGGTTTTGTTTGTTTGAAATGGATTAGAAGATGTATTGATTGAACATTCAGCCTTACGTATTTGTCATTGAGGTTTAAGGCAGGAAGCGGGCTGTGATGTTGAGGGTTCAGCACGTCTGAGCACATCTGGAGGCTCTCTCGAGGCTGAGGAAGGGGCTGGGAGCATGCGAAACCAGGACGCCTCCTGAGAAAGTCCTCATCCAAAAGAGCCAACTGATGAGCCACGTTTAGTGCAAGGACTGTGAGTTTTTGGAACGGAGATGCTGGTAAGAGGCAAGATCCTTATCTGCAGTCAAGATTCTAAAGAGCTCTTCCACTAAAACCTTTTAAGGCAGATAATCCTTGGTAAGCCACTTGGGATAAAAGGTAACCACAAACTAAAAAGACAAAGAGGGGGATTTCATTTTATTTCTGTGGTAATGTGTGGGCATGTGTGTGTGAGAGAGAGAGAGAGAGAGAGAGAGAGAGAATTTAATGAGATAGCAGAACTAAAAACTCACGGAGGTTTAGTAGCTGGCAGAAATTCCACACCTCTGTTCACCCTTTCCTACCCCACTCTGCAAGTACCCCCCATACCACACATGCTTCAATGAAGTCTATCACATTAAAAAATACAGGGAGTTTTGTTGTTGCTGTTGTTGTTTGAATAGTTAGGTGATACGGTTGATTGCAGAGGCATGAACCAGAGCCAGCAACGGTCATGAGAATAAGAGAAGAATTTTGGCTGACTTGGACCTCTGCAGAGCATGAGAAAAGAGGTTGAACTGACCTCATCTACAGCTCCTGGACTGGGCTACTCAAACTAACATCCAGAATTCATTTGTAGCAACAAGGGCTGCGTCTTGCTCTCTCGCCTCCTATCTTCACAGCAGTGACAGGAAATGTGCACATTTGCAATTTTGGAGAGGGTTCATCAGGGTAAGATTTAAGGCAATTCCATAATCACAGAACCTCAGATTTGCTCCATTTCCCACGTGCTTGGGGAAGAGCTTCTCTGAGAGCATGATGCAGGGGACCTCCCTGTTCCCTCTGGTCATTTTAACTTCACGTCTGAAACTGTGCCCAGATATTTAGTTCATTAATTCAATCATTAATTAAAAAAATATTTATTAAGAGCCTACTATAGGCCAAGCATTGTTTCAGGTACCGGGGCTTCAGCAGCAAATAAAACAGACAAGAATATTTATCTTCATGGAGTTTATATGTTAAACTATTCCTTCAAGGACCGTTTGCTGTACTAGGACTTGGATCTGATTTCACAGTTTCCCTAGAAAATAACCACATATCACACCAGTTGATAAATGCCAAAATGGAGGTATGCGTGGGGTACTGTGGAATTAGTGAACCTGTCCTGGGGGATCATGGAGGGCTTCCCACAGGTGACGTTAGACTTGAGTAGGATGAGTATGGAGGGTAGGAAAAGTTTTCCTCCACCTTCCTAGGGGCTCCAACTGGACTGACATAAGATGGATTAACAAGAGAAAAGCAAACAAATTTTATTTACATGTATGTGGGAGCCCTCACAAGCAAAATGACGACCCGAAGAATTGACTAGGCCTAAGGGCCTATATACTAGGTTAAACAAAGAGTAGCAATTGTGCAAAAGTAACTAAAATATATGGTAGGGTTGGGGATGGTGGACTAAAGGAAGATAGTTTTTTAACAAGGTCTGTGTGTACAGATTTCTCTCGGCCTCAAATCCCTGTTTCTGGTGATAAGAATGTTTCTTCCTCCTGGTACAGGGAGGGCACCATTCACATGGGAATTTTACCTCCTGCTTTTAGGGAGAAAAAGGAAATCTGGAGTGTCCTTCTTGCATCTGCTGTTTTTCAAGTGCCTTTAACTCAAAATAATCAATATGCCAAAGAAGCATATTTTGGGGTGTCATGTTTTGAACTCCTTCAAGTAGGAATTAGCTGGGTGAGAAAATAGGGTAGGCCTTCCTGGCAGAGGAACAGTACTTGCAATGGCCTGGGGGACTACCCCAGCATGGCTCTGTGGAGGTGGGAAGTGGAGGGCAGTTGAGGCAGGAACTGTAAGCAAAGCTTCATCGTTGAAGGCCTTGTACGTGATGATGTAATAGTTTCTTACTGCTGCTGCAACACATTACCTTGACACAAATTTATTATCTTATAGTTCTGGAGGTCAGAATTCTGAAACGGGTCTCACTGGGCTAAAATCAAGGTGTCTACAGGGCTGCATTCCTGTCTGGAGGATCTAGAGAGGAATCCATTTCCTTGCCTCTCCCAGCTTCTAGAGGCCACCTGCATTCTTTGGCTTGTGGTCCCTTCTCCATCTTCAAAACAGGCAGCATGGCATCTTCAAATCTCTCCATGCCTTCTGCTTTCCTCTTCCACTTTTAAGGACCCTTGTGATTACATTGGGCCCAGCTGAATAATCCAGGATACTCTCCCCATCTCTGGGTCAGCTGATTAGCGGCTTTAATTTCATCTGCAATCTTAATTCCCTCTCGACATGTAAGGGCGCATATTCACAGGTTCTGGGGATTAGGACATAGACATTTTCTGGGGGAGGGCATCATTCTCCCAACCACAGATGGGGGGCTACCGAAGGGCAGAAGCTGAGGACCAATATGGTCAGATTTGCACGTAGAGGAATGGCTGTTATGCTGTGTGGAGGTGGGGCTGGGGGGGTGTTGGGTGGGGTAGGGTAGAGAGGAGGTGGGGGATGCAGAGGTTGTAAATAAAAAGCCCAGTTAAAAGACCATTTCAGTAATCAAGTGAAAAATGAGTGCCTGTATGCACACACTTTAGATAATTTAACCCTAGGATTCTTAGAAAAATTTAATCTCATTAAGTTTGAGACACACCCTATAGTGTGGAGAAAAGGAAATTATTTTTAATCCTGGTTTAAGGCACGAATAACTTTGGAACAAAGGCTAATCTTCATATAGAATTTCCTTACTTTTCCCCAAGAAGAAGTGTTTTCTTAGTTGGTAAAATGGGGATGTTGGACTAGATCCTCCCTAAAATTTTCTCCACACTAACTTCTCTGGTTCTGTGAAAAGGAGATGGGTTTTTTTTTTCCCGGCTTACTTAGATTGTGTCTTAAAAATCAATTAACACGTGGCTGAAAAGACCTTTGAGAATACAGCAGTAGAGCTAATTCTCAAGCTAATGCTAGTGCTCAGCGATCGTTTTACCAAGCTACAGAAGACGAGAGCAAGACGCTCCAACACAGGAAACATGAACCACTCCGTGAATGGTTCAGAGCTGGGAGACTCTGAAACTCTCAGGGTGTGTTTTCAAAAGAAACATAGCAGGTTTTAGTTTCAATTCTTTTTAACCTTGCAGGTGGGAAGAATGGACTGAGGAGTGGATTCCTACTGTGTCCTTCAGGACTCTTGGTGGCAACCGAGGGGAGCTGACTCTGCCTTAGAAGGATCTTGAGGATGCAGAGATTGGCTGGGGGGCTGAAGTCTGGGCCGAGAGGACCATCAGGAAGCAAGGGAGCACGGGGGCCTCAGAGCTAGGAGTACAGACAAGGGGATGCCGCAGAAATGTCTGGGACATTGTGCCGCCCCTGTTTCTGCAGAATGTCTGACCTCAAATTATGCCCTCCATCTTTGTGTTACTAACAGGAGATTCAAAGCCCTGGAAGCAAACATCTGATTGGTCACATACACATTCCCTTAGCTGGAGAGGAAGAATCCGGCCCCCTCAGCTTGGCCTCCCATCTAGCCCACTATTCACAATGGGAAATCTCCTATGAGGAAGAACAGATTCCAATAAGTGTGTGTATGTGTTGGGGGTGAGGTGGGAGGGGAAGGTCAGTTGCTAGATAGCCAAAAAATGACAAATGTCCTTTAATCCAACTGTCTTGGTTTTTCTCTCTGGTTTCTTTGCCTTCTCTCGGGTCCTTTTTAGTCTGTTAACTTACTATACGGGAGGTATGCCACATCAATTTAGACCGATGAGCAAAGTAGGGTCCCAATTGCCAGGGTGAGTTAGACAATGAGACTTTTAAGAGTCACTTTGATTCTTTTGAGATTGCCATCCTGATAAAGCATCCTGGATGCTGCAAATCTAAACCCCAACCTAGGTGGAATTTTCCAGCCAATGTCTAGTTTGTCTTTGTGTTGCAGACACAGCTCCTGAGTGCCTCCCAGCAAAGGCTGTGTGGACGGACAGAACAGGTGTGGAGAACAGCCCGGAGGGGCCATCGCTTTGGGAGACAGATGCATTTGTAGCAGTGATGTTTGACCACAAACCCATGATGCCCATCTGGTTCAGTACCATCCTTGCGTGTATGTAGTAATTCTTCTAGTCAGTGCTCGAAGGCAGAGATTAGCTAGATTGACTGCTTTGTTCTCTGGACGTGGCTGTTTATTGTTAATAGCACCAGAGATAGAGAGGGATATTCGTCAGTGCTAAATTTCACCGTCATATTGATGCAGATTGAGAAAACAAGAGAAAATCCACCACTTGGGAAGAAAAGGTCCAGCTTTTAAGTGGTCGCTCTTTCTGTGTCTCTGGTTTAGAGGCTGGAACAAGCCCGCGCTTTGCCGGTAGGAGAGGACCCAGTGGGTCAGGCTGCATAACTCCAGTTCTGTGGTTGTCCCGATGCTGGTTACAGACAAGCAGACAGAACAACCACTTGTCTTCTCTCTGAACTATTATAATGTTGCTGAAAGACTCAAAGCAGGGGATTTTGTAGTGAACAGCAGCAGCGGTAGCACTCACTAAGTGGCATTTATGCAAATAACTCCCTCACCATCGTCTTAGGATAGATGAAGACTCCTTAGAGCCTGATGTGGGGGAGACAGCGTATCTTAAACAAAAAGCAGCTCCTTTCATTTCACATCGGATGCCCCACTGTGCCAGGAAATGCTAAGGATGAGAAATCAGAAAATGCTCACGTGAAGAGTAGTGGTGTCAGTGAGCTGAATACATGTCTGCGTCTTTTTAGCCATTTATGGAGAACAGTTATTCGTGGGAGGGAGCTGGAGGCTACATCCATTCTTGGCCCTGTTTCCTTCAAATCTGCTCCTGGCCCTTTCTCTGCTCTGCTTTGTGTGGCAAGTTTGGGGTTGGGGTGGCAGAGTTTCCAGACTCTCTTGTCCGCTGGCTTCTGGCTGGGTTTGGCCAATGGGACACACTGGTAGGAGACTGGAGGGCAGGAGGAAGAGAGGAGCTAGAACGTTTCTCTCTGTCTCCCCCTGCTTTGGACATCTTATTAGGCAACAGCTGTCACTCTTCTGCGGTGGCTCACTCAAGCACCCCTCTCCCGGCCAAAGGCCTGCAGGGGTTCTAACTTCCACCTGGGCTCTGGTAATTCTGCCTCTCTCCTTTTCCCTTCCAATCCAGAGACAGTAGTGCCTTCCCCGCCGCTGATAATCTCTGGAGAACTTCACCATCCTCTGTCTGGATTCTCATCAAATTCCATCACCTGACTAACCAAGTCCCTGTATTAAATTCCATCTTTTAAAAATACTCAGATGGTTTCTGTTTTCCAAATTAGACCTTGACTAATACGAGCAGAGAGGTGTTTTGCTAACAAAAAAATATTCCAGAAACTACACTGGACCAGCCTGCGAAGCCCTGACCATGGTTCATTACAACGACCCACTGCCTCCTTTACTGGTCTGGGGCTGCTCCGCTGAAGACACTTGTGTATTTCTGAGGACTGACACCTTGTCAATTTTGCGTTTCCCATTGTGTCTGAACTCTCAGCATCTCTCTGCCACTCTTGGGCCTGTCCTCAAGAAGCAACATTGACCATAGGCTTTGGCCTCAGACTGCCTTGGCTCAAACGCTGGCTGGTCTGCCTCCTCTGAGCCACGTCCCCAAGTGCCAGCGGGGCTGTCCAATAGAAGCATATGATGTGAGCCTCATCTGTGGTTTACATTTTCTCATACCATATGTAAAAACATAAAGAGAAACAGGTGAAATTAGTGTTAATAATATGTTTTATTTAACATAATACTTCAAAAATCTGCTTTCAACACGTAATCAGTGTAGAAATTATGGAGATATTTTACATTCTTTTTCTCATGCTAAATCATTAAAATCTAGTGTGTATTTTTACAGTTATAGCACCTTTTAATTTGGACTTTCCACATTTTAAGTGCTCGATACCCACATGTGGCTAGTGGCTATCTTACCGCACAGTGCAGATCTAAACGAAGATCTAAAGGCCGCTGGAGGCTGGCTGAGCGGCAGATGCTCAGACACCCATCTAGCGTAGCCACGGGGGGAGGGGGTGAGTGCACCGGGAGGTCCTGGGAGGAATGGACATGGCCTCCACAGACCATGCCTGATCCTGGCCCGGAGGACCAGAAGCTGGGAGGCTGAGTGGGGTGGGGGATATTTGGGAGAGCAGGTGAGGAGAGAAGCAGTGGCTACACTTGCACAGTTTTGGCAGGACAGGGACATGGGAACGCCCACGGGCACCCAAAGACACCATTTAGAAAGAACCCAGCCCCCGAGACGTGCCACTGCCCCCTGTGGGGCAGCACTGGGGCAGGAACCGAGGCCCAGGATGAGAGGTCGCTGCTGGTGCCGTGCACGCATCCCCTTTGGCCGTCTCGGAAGGTGCCGCTGATTCTCCCCATCAAAGAGCCAGCGCTTGGACGCCTGTCATGACGCAGAGTCTGGGCAGCGAGTGTTTTCCTTCTCTACTTTTCACCCTCCTTTCCTGTGCTTTACTCTCCCTAAACCCTGGAGGGGCCTGAAGTGGCGAGCAGAGGGGAGAGCACGGGAAGCAGATGCGGGGCAAGGAGTGCGACGGGCCAGGCTCTCCCCCTCCATCGCTTCTGAGCCTGCAGAGAGCGACATCCAGGGAGAGGGCTGCTAGCGAGTTTGGGAGCGAATTAGGTACCAGTTGACATAGGGGTTAGGAAATAGTGGTCCGAGTTACAGAGACTAGGAATCTAACTCAGGTTTTTGAATAGTCCTCATTAGGTGGGATCATGAGTATATCCATCACTGGAATGAAAACAGCAAAATGTGGCAATGCTGTTTCCGTTCATTTATTTAAAAAATATTGATTGAATGCTCACCAAGTGATGGCCGTATCTACAGAGCTGGTCCTTCTGTATTTTGCATGGAGAAGGGCCAAGCCCTTGCGGGCTTTCTTAGCTGTTTATAAGATTCCCCAGTGGTTCTCAGAGAGATCCATCTTACTGAAGCCACTAATGTGTCTTTTCTCGTCGTTACCAACATTGTTTAATCTAAAATGCACACACCATAAATCAGATGGGTGATTCTGTATTGAGGAGGGAGTATCTTATTATTGCATTTAGGCAGTTTATTTTCTAAATATTTCTAAATAAGTCAGTTACCCAGAAGTGGTGAAACTTTCATCCCTCCAAATCCTGCCGGATGGGTTCAGAAGGACGAACATCCCCGGGAAAGGGGGCTCGTTTCTCACCTCTCTATCACTAAATTGGAAGTTAACCACATTCTACAGCTGAATTTAGAGCCTTGCATTGCAGCCAAAACACAGTGCGGATTAGACAACTAAAGATGTCTTTTCAAGGGAAACAAAGAAATTAATTAAAGCCAGACAGGAAGTGTCTCCGGTGCGCTGTCTGGCATTGTACCATCTCTCGAGCCTGCAGGCGCCAGTAAACAGGGCGCACTGTGGCAGGTGGGTGTTGGGAACCTACGCCAGACCTTGAAGTTAACAGAGAACCCCTCACGGGATCCACAGCTGCCCCCACTGTCACTGCTGGCCAGCAGGCTGTGGCCCACGCCCGTAGGGAGGGAGTCAGTGCCGTGTGTGTGTGCACACATGTGCAAGTGTGCGTGTGTGCATGCAAGTGTGCAAGTGTGCATGTGTATGTGCGAGCACTCATGTAGGACACAGACAGACAAAAGGTGGAGAAGGACATTAAAAGGGTCATGATGATGACAAACGGGCATCCTTTCTGTTCCCCAGTATAAAGGGACAGGGTCTCTGAAGGATGGAATAAAGAAAACCAGACGTGTTGGGGGGGATAATAAGTCAGGCACTTTCATACATGTTATTTCATGTAATCCCCTGAGGCGAGCATTGTCCCGTTTTTACAGATGAGTAGACTGAGGTATACGGAGTGGCTAGTTAACCTGGCAAAGGTCAAATGGTGCATAAGTGGCATTATTGGGATTTGAATTCTAGTCTTTGACACTGAAGCCAGCCTGGAGACATCGCATTCCCCACACGGCCTCACCAAGGGCCCCTTCTTGCAGTTGCTTCCAAGGAATGCATCTCCTGGTGACTTACTATGGGGACTTTGAAGGGAAATTATTTGCCTTGCTAGGCCTCTTTGTCTCCATCTGTAGAAGGAGGCAGATGAATGAGGTGAGTTCAAAGATGCCTTCTAGCTCTGACATTCTGTCTGCGAAGCCTGAAGGTTCGGGGGGCTGTAACCCGGACTCTAGACTAAGCTGGTTGTGGTGGAAATTTTACCTCACCATCAGGCCCAGACATACATAATGCATTTAGTTTCTCAAAAGCTGACTTGGAATCGGACACTAATCCCCACTTTCTCCGACAGCAGGCTTACTGTTTCTGGAGGGAAATACAGTGCCTGGCACATGAAGGGCTCAGCAATTATTCAATCAATGAAGAGAGATGGAATGGAACCCAGTGCTCAGTTGGCTGTGTGTTGTAGGTGCGGGGAAGTGAAGGAGCTGTATGTAGAGGCACACAGAGACACATCTGTACATCACAGGATTTAAAACGATGTTTACTACCAGGGCCATGTGGTGAAGTCTGGATTTTTTTTTTAAAGCAAAGACAGATCCAGTTTCAGTGAGTTGGCTAAATGACTTACTTTGATGTGGCTACTTTGTAGACCCAGATACACAACACAGGCTGTTTTTGTGGAGAAGAAAAGAAGTGAAACTTTAAAGCTACTGCCTGTTTTATCTTTGCTGCAAAGACAGAGACCCAGAGTAGATGATCTTTTGTATCTAAGAGCCCGTTAATTAGTCTTGGAATATGTAACGGCAGGTCTCAGGCTCAACCAGCAGTGGAGAACGGAACTGCACAGTCTATTTGAATGAGGACATTGGGAGGCGAGTGTGTTTGGAGGAAGAACACTGGGGTGGGTGCCTGCAGTTCGACTGAAATGCTTAATATTCAGTTCTAACTTTTACCTTTGACGACATCTGTCACCTTCATAAATGCTTTGTGTCGAGTGATTTTCAGGGATATTTAAAAGGTGGGGTCTGGGTCCTCATAGAACAGGAGACAGAACAGCTGCAGAAGGTGAGAAGAAAGCTAGATGGATGGTTTAGCCAGGAGCAAGAGTGGGGCACGCCGAAGGCCCTGGCACTCCAGACATCTTGGGACAACCGTGGGGGGTCCACTTCCTATGGGAGACAGTTTTGTTTCGATTTGAAAAGAGAACATGACCTTAGCTGAAATCCGTGCAGCCTGGTTACAGAGCGTGGGGGGCGCTGGGTTTAGGAAGCACAGGAAAAGCAGGCCGGGAGTACACATGGTCGCTTTATCTTAGGGCTCAGTGGGAAACCACTGGTGCCAAGGGATATGAATAGTTAACATTTTCCCAAGGAAACAGTCAATCTGTTAGTTTTTCCTTCCCCAAATAACAAGATGGAGATGATAAGTAAGTGAAAGACACTGAGGACAACTGAAGGTCACTGGATCCAACTAGCTGTGAAAGAGATTGAAGGGAGAGGCACCAGAGGTTTGAACGCCACGTAGAAAAAAACCCTGACAATAATTGTAATGGACAATGAGAATCTCCGAACTACAAACATTTCATTTTCAAAAGCTTCCCCGTAATTAATGAGTTATGAATAAGAGGAGAGAGTACAGAATACGTTTTTTCGTGGGGAAATTATTTTTACCTCAACTTAAAAAATGTTAATTGAGTGTTGCTGGACTGACCAGTAAGAGAGTTTAATTCCCTCTCACTGGCCCACTCTCTGCTTCACTGGGTCTCTCTTCAGTTACTACGCTGCTCTTCACTGAAGTGACCGCAGAGTCTTTCATCCAGCGTTGGCTGAGATCATAACATAACACTTACTCATTGGGGCTGGTGTGAACGCAAATGAAGTTAACGGAAGATGACGATGGGTTTTCAGCAAACCCCTTACTGAAGCCCTCATGTGGAGGGACCCACTGATTTGGCTCATGTCTGGTTAATCATGTTTCAGTGGAAAGGCCATAGTTTTCCAATTTATTATAATTGGAGACTTTACATCTCCTTCCTCTTCCCCTTTCGTGGCATGGTATTACACACTATCTTTCACCAAGAAGCTCAAAACAATATTACTGAATAATTAAGAAACCAACAGGAAATAGGTAAATATTCTATTCCTAGTTGTGGAAACGGGCAGGTGGGTATTCTAAGCTGAAACTGAAATCATGATTTACCTGCCTGCAAACCCTCTTTGTCTGTATTTATAGTTCATTAACATTATCACCATCTATCCAGAAACCCAAGCATTATCTTTCAACCTCTACGCCCCCAAATCCCCCACATCTCATCAGTTGCCAGATCTCTTCTGCTCTACTTCCTACTTACGTCTAGAATTAGCATCTTTTTTCCATTCTCTCTGCCCTGGTCGAGCCCTCATCACATCCACACTGGTCTCTCTGCCTCTGGTCTCAGCTCCCTCCAGTGCAAACTCCAAGTGCCTCACACTGAAGCCCCTTACCTCCTTGCCATTGCGTCTGCGAATGTCGCCTGCATCACCCAGGCAGCTGAGAGCTCAAGGCGGGGCGGGGGAAATCTGTCTGGTTCACGTTTGTGTTGTCGGCACATAGCGTGAAGCCCAGTACATTCGCTCCACGTGAACGTCCACCCAGCCTCCGTCCACCCTTTCAACATACATGTTTACTGAGCCCCTGCTATGTGCAAACACACTCGTAGGTGAATGGGAACATGGCGGTGAACAAAACAGGTATTAGTGTCCTTTTCATATGAGGCTTCTTACGCTGATGCATGTTATTTACACTTCAGTTTTATAAATTTATGGAGTCAAATATATCAGTGTTTTCCTTCATGATTTGTGCTTTTTGTGTATCGCTTAAGAAATCCCTCAGTTCTAAACCATAAAAAAGATTTCTCATAGCACAACTGTGATTAAGAACTCAGACCTGGAGTGAGGCTACCTGAGTTCAGATCCCATCTACGCCACTGAAAGCCGGGGAGCGTAGTTAACTCCTCTGTGCTTCAGTCCGATCATTTGTACAAATAACAGTATTTAAGAGTATTTAACTCATGGGGTCATTTTGAAGATTAAATGAGCTACTACAATTAAACGCATGTAGAATTGTGTCTGATAAACAGTAAATTTACATATTATAGCTACTATTCTATATGTTCTTTATGAATATCTCTCAAATCCATCTGAAATTTATTTTCATTTGTGGTATAAGTTGGGAATCCAATTTTATGTTATTCTTCATATGGAAACCAATTGTTGCAGAATCACTGTTTATCATCTTTCAATGGTTTCTCTTCATTCCTAGAATCACAGTACAATTCCGTATCTTAATCTACTCCCCCATACGGGATCTGGCTCCGCCCGCTTCTCCAATCTCCCTTTTCACCTCTCTCCACTGTTGGGGCACAGCCACCCTGGCCTCCTCTGTGGTCCTGGAACACACCAGCCTCTTGGTCTCCCCAGGGCCTTTGCACCTGCTGTTTTCTCTTCTTATATGTCCCCCTCCCCCAATTTTTATACGGCTGCTCCAGGTCATTCAGGCCCTCTCTGACCATCCAGTATAAAAGGTATTATCCCTTCCCACCCCACACAAACCAAGGCACTGTCTATTTCAACACCATTTTATTTACTTGATTCTGTCTTCTTGATTTTACTCATCACACTTAACGATCTGAAATTTGTTTTGATAAATCACTTCTTTTCTTCCCCCGTTGGAGGTAAGCTTCGATGGAACAAATCTTTCCCTGTTTTATGTGCTGCTATATCCTCAGAACCTAAAACAGTGCCCAGGAAACAGTAGGTACTTTGGGGAGTCTGCTCTTGTCTCCTGACCCAAACAGGCTTGCTCCTTAGAAGGATTAATTCTAGCGACAGCATGGAAGGCTGATTTGTGGTGCCACAGAGATACTAGGATGGGGACTGGCTGGATGAGAGCAAGAACGACGGAGAAAGAGGTCCAGAGGCCTGGCAGGCTGACCCCGTACTGAGTTATTTACACTCGTGTGAGAAGAGCTAGGTGTTCCCGGCACGGAGCCTTGGTGTTGGCTCTGTTCCATGCCTGGAATACTCTCTCTGGCTTCTCCTTTTGGTCTCACCTTAACTGTAACCTGCACATATATGACTTTCTGGATGCCTGTATCTAAAGTGGATCTCCAGAGACGTGGGACCACCAGCCGAGGTATGGAGATACCAAAGACCCTGAGAACTGAACTGTGCATGTCAACCACTTAAGGGCAGGCACCGAGGTCACCGGGGGGTGCGCTCCAGTGAGGCAGGAGTTAGTCTTTCTTCTGTCACCGTTTTTCAGCACCTGGCACATAGTTAAGTGCTCAGTAAATATTTATGAAATGAACCAATAAATGGTTTTTCTGTGGTTTCTTTTGTTTTCCTGTTAACTTGTTTTCCTACTTTGATGTGGCAATTCTTTATTTTTTTTCGTTGGGACCTGAGCATTTAAAGCTGTTTGCTTTGAATGACTTGTCTGGTTTCGAAGGCAGCTCTGCCAGGTTGCGATGCTGTTTATTTACATGTCAGATGTTTCTCTCCTTCCCCCGCTGCCGCTCTGTGGGCTGGTTTTAACTTGGAGGACGTCCCTACTGTGTTACTCTGCCATGGCTTCAGAAATCCAGTCACAGAGAGACTTCTGGTGGGGAAGAGCTCAAGTATACAATCCTAAGACATTATAAACACGAGTCCAAGACAGGCTCATAGGTCTATGGAGATGTGAGAATCCAAACCAGGTCAAACATTTATTTAGTGCTTGCTGTGTGCAGAAAACTGTGGTATATGCTATGGGGGACACTTCAAAGCTAACATGTGCTCCAAAGGGCAAATGAGGCAGCTGGGAAAGATGCACTTCAGTCCAGAAGGATCTCATTCTGAGATGACATCAGGACGTACAGATGGAGAAATCTTGGAGGCAGATGTAATGGCTGGTAGACAGTTGGCTATGGAGCAGCCACTGTCCAGCCTCGAGACTTTAAGAATCATCTAGGATGAGAGCAAATACTCAGAATGGCGACCTTCAGGGAGCAGTAAGGTCCTGAATCGTTAAAAAAAATAAAAAGAAGCATGGTGCAGATGGTGTTCACGGAGACAGAAAGGTGGACCAATGAACAATTTTTTTTAACAATGACAAAAAAGAGTAGAAAATGTCTGCCTCACCTTAACTAGGGTCTCAGAATCCTCCACTCCCCTTAATGAACGTTTGTTAGATATCTACTGTGTCCGAGAGTTGGCAGTGCACCTCCGACAGAATTGCAAAGACCACTCCATTCCACAGGTGACGGAAGACCTAGCAAATTGCTGAGCTCCAGAACTTCCATCTCCCCAGGGAGCCCAGGTGGGAAAACTGGTTCTGCAAGCCAAAGACTCAGAACACACTTTTAGCTCTGAGCCTCCGCACACAGAATGGAGTTGGGACTAACAGTCAGAGAAAGGAAAGGAAATTCTCCCCATATGTTGAGAAATGAAGGAGGGATTTGAAACCAAGATGGCTAGGCTCTTCCCGCATTTGCCTTGAGGTTGCCATCACTGCTTTGCATCACGGGCAAAAACGCAAAGTCGTGGAGTTAGCTGAGACCCTTTTTGACCCTTTGACATGGGGTGGGGGGACAGCAGGCACGGCCTCTGTGAAGGCACAGCAGGCATCTGCTGATGTGCGGGGTCTGCAGGATGCCTCTGCTCCCTCCTCCGCCTCCCCCATCCTCAGACACTGCCAGCAGCCTCTGGTGGGTCTGCAGTGCCCACCGTGAGAGTCAAGGGCAGCTGTGGCTCAAGCTCCTTAAATTGGAAACAGTCCTATGAGTAGCGGGGATGGAAACCTTCTGCACAGGCAGGAGTGAGCTAGTTAGAAATATGCAGGGCAGTCCCTGGGGAAATGGTGAGTATTTATAATTGTGCAGATGGAGTGGGGCAGAAGGAGGGAGCATGGGACAGGCCTAGAGAGGGGGCCTGGGCTGTCTGTGGGGGTCTAAAAAAGGCAATTTGTGGTTTTGGGGTTTCCCGGAGTTAAGGGGCACAGAAGAAAACCCCCACTTGCTTCACCTTTTGCACCCAAGGCCTGTCTCCAGTTATTAGGAAGGGGCTGCCGGGGTCAGATGCTGAGGAAAGCCTTTGCTCTGGGCCTTCCCGCTGGGTTTACACCCCCTTCAGCCATCGAGCAGGCGGGTGTCCCCCTGTGCCTGGGGCATTATTTGCTCTCAGGCTGCACTTCTTCATGGAGTGGCTGGCGGTGGGTGTGTCAGCAACTCCCCAGGCCTGTGGTGAAGACGGTCTGTTGGCATCCACAGTGTTCAGCTTCTGTGGGCACCATGCTCAGCACCTCATTTAATCACCAAGACAAGCTGGTTAGCAGGTTCTACACTGCTGTCCCTCACTTCTTATGTGGAAATGGGGCACAGAGGACTCCGACAGCTTCCTCAGGTGATCATGCAGCTGAGACTCAAACCCAGGTCCTTTTCTGCAGAATTTGTGACTCCGACCACCACACTCTGCAGCCTGGCTATCACGCGCATCCTCCTCCTGTCACGGTGGTGAGTTGATTCGCTGAAATCCCAACACTCTGGTTAGGGACTAAAGGTGTCTAAATTAGCCATACTTGACCTTCCTACATACCAAACGAATTTTAACAAGCTTTTATATAAAACTGACGTTTATTGCAATTAAAAAAGAACAAAGACAATTTGATAAGTGCCTTTAATTACAATGTACCTGCTATTTACATGTAATTATACTTTTATATACAGCTTGAATAAGGTTCATTACATGTAAACTATAAGATATTACAAGTTAAACTCCAGCCTTTCGGGAACATTCGGAATAAAAATACTATGGGCAGAAACACACAGAAAACAAATACCCATTTCATTTCCTTAGGTACCGTTACTGGATGAATGATTAAGATCTGGCCACAGAAGAGAACTGTAAATATGCATCAAATTGAAACTTATTCTTAACATGATTAACAGTATTGCTATTATTTAAACCCTAAACATAATAATTGGATCATTAAAAATAATACAACTTCAATTTATATAGCACCTTTCTTCCAGAGTTCAAAGCATTTGTATTTACCTGTATTATCTCATTTGTCCCCATAACATCCCTATGAGGTAGGCAATGGTTGGTATCATTATCCCCATTTTGTAGATGGAGAAACTGAGGCACAGAAAAGTTAAATCATTTGCTCAGGGTCACACAGTAAAGTCAAGGCTGGAACAGGGACCACAGAGCTGTGAGCTCTTATCTCCCAAACCAATGCTTCTCTTTAGACTAAACTGTCCTCTCTGAGAATTTAACTCAACACCTCAATTCACTTTTCCAAGAAATAAAAAATGTGCATTTTTTCCTCCCATAAAAATTGTTGAAATACTAATAGGTGAGAAACCAACACTATGGAGTGGATGTTTGATGCTACAACTCTTCTAGAAAGAGTTTATGGAGGTCTTCTGTTGGTTTTGTTTTTTTTGTTAACAGAAGTTTCTTTTCCCAGTTAAAACAAAGTGAGTCTTGAAACAAAATATATTTGAAAGGATGCATCTAGTCGCCCACAAATGATAGCATTAGTAGCCATATTATGCTATCCACAAACCAGATTTCTTCCTGAGTTTACAAAGAAGAAAATAATCTAAACAACAATTTAAATCTTTCAGATAGTCTTTTTCATTTATACACATTTACTGTTTGCTCCTTAAGAGACTCAGAGCGGTAGATAGGGAGTTAGGATAATGCACTTTCCAGAGACACACAAACTGAGACGCTTAGGGGCAAGGAGTCTGGCCCATGTCACTTAGTTCAAATTTTACTTCTAAGTCCTGCCCTGCTCCACACCCCTCTGCCCCGCTCTGCCCCAGGAATCAAATAAATAGTTAGTATTCAGAAAGAAAGAAAAAAGAAATTAAAAAAAAAGTCAAAATCTGAGGCATACAGGACTCTCTCCAACGCTTGTTGACTTGAACATGAAATTCAGCTTTCCTGACACTTTTTACATGTGTCTCCCTAAGGGACGAATGCTTCTGCTGACTTTCCAGGACACCAGGAGGGACTCAGGCAGCAGCCCAGAGGAATTAGGTTTCTAGTAGGGCTCCAGGAAAAACAAGAGAAGGCTCTATTCAAAAAATAAATGCAAAAAGAGCAAGCAAGCTTAAGAGATGGGTCATGAATATTATGCCAGGTTCACCTACGGGTTTTACATTAAAAAAAATGTAAAAACTTGTCAAAGGAATGTTCAAGATCCTTTCCAGGCTCACAGCCTTTTGGTTTTCGTCTCTGCCCAGGAAGGGTGCCGCCGTCTTTCAGGGAAGGCTTTGCTACCTAAATGGGCAGCTAAAGTTAAAAAAAAAAATGTCTCCTTAAGCTTTAAAAAGGAAAAGGAAAGAGTTTTCAACTTGTTGAGTTAAAAAACAAACAAAACAAAACAAAAAAAACATTATAAGAAGACAGTTCTGAACTGCAGTCTCCGGGGGCTGACACTGGTCTCTCTGTCAGCCTTTTATTGTCTCCTTAAGATTACCTAACCGGTATGTGAGGTGGACTTTATACATTTAATTTTTAAAAGAGAATGAGCAGATATCTGTTCTGTTAATTTGGAAAAAAAAATTACACTCCAGAATATCCATTCAAATAATTAACTATGATGACTAAGAGGAAAGTTCAAAAAATCAAAATGAAATGCATCTTGGATCCTTCGGTGTGTAGAAAGGGAGACCCGCAGCTACTGGATCACGCATTCCCCTGCGCTAGTTCTTACAAGGCCCTTGGTTTCTCACTCCAAACATCAGTGAGTGAGACAGTTTGCCTATAAATGGCAAAGTTATCCTCAATATTTGGTAATACCACAGTTAGTTAGATACTAGAATATTCTTGTTTCCTTGAGACCTGGGAGAGTAGGTCAACCTAGTTATCACAAACATAATTCATAAGCATTATTTCCCAGCGGGGATGGGGTACCATAGCTGCATGGCTAAAAAAGGTTACACTCAATGTACTTTATGAATGATTAATTCTTAGAAAAAAGGGTTTTTTCCCCTCAAAATAATCAGCGTCGTCCTACTTTACGGGTAACTATTGGTCTGCTGTTTCCAGGATTTAGCTTCGCTGGAACTTGAGGAGGCACAGGGCCTCACCAGTACATTGAGGAGGCACAGGGTCTCATCAGTACATTATGGGGGACAGTCAGTCTTACCTGGTCACAGCATGGGGCTAATTTTCCTGCATTTGTGAGTTTGAGTCCTCAACAGAGTTTTTAAAAAGTTCTTTTCCATGGCCCTTTTGTGCCCACCATTCTCATGAAAGATCTGGGCAAGAGTGTACATGGTTTAGCAAACCTCATGACAAATAATGCCCAGCATCTCCTTCCCCCGGTGGATCTGTGGCCGCATCTCAGGAGCCTGGGACGCAGCACAATGTGAGAGGGGCAGGGCTGTCTGCTCACCGGGCGCGGCGGGGAACAGTCCTATGCTGGCCGGCAGGGTCTGTGATGCTGAGGACTGTGATGGGCATTGGGAAAGATGTGATGGGACGTGCTGTGGATAGCGGACACGGCGGGGCTGGGTGGGGGAGAGGCGGAGGGCGGTGGTCTGCAAAGTGACAGAAGGCCATCTGTGCCGGAGGAGCCAAGTCAGGCTGGAAGCAATAGTGCCCTCATGCCCCCATTCTTTAGACTCACTCCTTAAAAGGACTAGAGGCAGGGAAGGGGAAAATTATAAGATGTTGAAGCCAATAAGAGATATTTTTGGACTTAAAGTTTAAAAATTCCCAATACTGAAAACTTTCTCACTGTTTTGTGAATTGAACAACTGGACCATTACAAAGACCTTTCAGAACAAAGAGTCAAAATGCCGTTAAGGGTCATGAATGATTTTTGAGTATTTTTGAGTAAGGAGAGTACATTGAAACTGATCAGGACCACCTAACAGACAATATGTCACTTTTCTGGGAAACTTTTTATGAGGAAAAAAATGCATGAACAACGAAATGCAAGTTCCTATCTGTTTAGCTATATTTCAAACTTCCCCTGAAAACATGAGACATGTTAACACAACACAATTATTTAAAAGGTAACAACACCAAAACATTTTACTGTTGTCAATTTAACACACAGAGGTCTGAGGAATGACCATTACCAGCCTTGAGAATCCATTATGCAAGGCTGTTTGAGATAAAAACAAAGCAGAATACATCTTTTAAAACATACCCATAGTATATAAGTGTCGAGCAAAGAAAAATCTAATCTAACTGTATTAAGATAAACGATTACCAAATTGAGTGCTTTAAAAAAATTGCCTTTATAACAAAAATTGTATTTCTCATTTCATCTGACATTAAGAGGAATCTGAACTACTATTTCTTAGTTAAATAAAATAAGAACCTAGAAAAACAACGAAACACCTTATAAATATTAGAGAGTGGATGTAAACACAGACTTAAAAATGAGCAGTAGGAAAAAAAACCACTTATGGATATTTGTTCTCTTCTGGACCACGATTTTTAAAATTTACTTTGGTAATTCCAGATGAAGATTCTAATTTATCTTGGTTTCTGGACTGATCTCTTTAAGTCAAACACTCTCTAAGTATATTCATCTTGTCTAATGCCACTGTCAAAAATAAAGTATTTAAGAAAAGGTACAACACAGAGCAAGAAAATACTACTAGAGGACAAGGAATTTAGATTTCACTGCAAAAAAAAGCCATATTTGATATTATAGACACATGTTCCTATTTTTCACATCAGTTACTTATTAACACCAACACCACACTTGAACTTTCCCAATTACACAGCACAATAAGTCTGTCAAGATTTCCAGGAAATAACCATCAGACTTACTGTGCTTCCAGCAGCCAGAGCGAGGCTGGCCGGGGACCAGAAATCAACACATTCAGAAGAATGGCATCCTCAGATCACACGGACTCATATTAACTGCTACAAGAGCATTGAAGAAAATGTCATTTACTCATTTACAACATCCTCCTTCAGTCCTGAACTGCAGCTCTCTGATTATAGTTGTGTCATCATCTCGGAGCAGTTTTTTGCACATCACCCTACACCACTGCCTGTGGAGTCTGTGGTAAAATCTCGAGGTTTCTAAAAAGAGTGAAATAAAATGCCACTGTGTGATGATGAGCCTCTGTTTCTGCTACCTGGTGGTGGTGGTGGTGGGGTCACCTTGCTGTGGCTCCATCCTGGTTCACGTGGCTCTTGTTGCTTTTGGCCAAAGGCACACCTATCTGAGAAGGACACCTATTTACACTGCCTCCTGTCAGGTGGAATACGCAGTGAGCCACGCATATAATAAAACTATTATTGCCTCCTGTCGGGTGGAATACGCAGTGAGACACACGTATAACAAAACTACTTTAAAATACCACTGTTCTTCAGCTAAGAGAATTATGGACACAATTTAAAATCTGAATGTATTAATTAGAAAAATTAAATAAGGGCAACTGAAGAAGGTTTTCTTGTAATTACCAAATGAAAACTGTCGGAGAACTGTTGCTTCTTTCTGCTTTTATGACAATAGTCATCACACGAGGATAAACATTCAAAACAGATAATAGGATGTATCCTCATTAATTAAGCACCAGAGCAACTTTATATATATACCTGTGTATATATGTATGTGTATATATATTATATAGATCTCACATACATATAATATTATATATATAGATCTCATATATATAATAGTATATATCTCTCTCATATATATATAGTTTGTTACTGGTTAAAGTAAGTAAATGCTCTAATTAGAAAAATGAAAATCAAATACAAGAAATAGATACAGTGACATGCTGAGGTTAAATTTTGGTTCTCTGTGTTGACTAGCTATTGTTAATTTAGCACTCAATCAGAATTAACTCTTGGATTTTGAGGGCAGATAAATCAGTAATTGGCCTTTTTCCCACAAAGGAAAGTGGTACTTTTAAAAGCTTTAATAGACTTGATGCAATTCCATGCAGAACAGGAAAAACATAATGCGCAGCCATCATTTTTGCGAAAATTACTTTCTTCTAGAATTTAAAATTTCCTCAAACATTTTGTATAAAACACATGACACTTTCCTGCTGACTATATTTGAGAAATAATAAAAGTAGCATAAAAAGTTCTTCTCCACTTTCAAAATATCTGAATAAAAACAAAGATCCAACTTTTAGGCAAGATAAGTTTATAATTCTGATTTATAAGTCAAAAAGATTTTCTTAGAACTTAAATCTTTATCTTTTTGTATCATTTCACATAACCTAGATTATTATAACTGAATGCATAATATGGATGTCAAAGTTGAATTTTAAAGATACAGTAAATTTTTTTTATAATTACCTTTCATACATTTAAACTCTGCAGCATTTAGCTCAAGATGAAACTTTTTACAAGAAGCCATAGGCTTTTGTCCAACTCAAAGATTCTAGCACAGATTTTCAACAAATAAAGTACAAGTGATGACATGTATGAAATACTGTATTATAAGGTCAAAACAGTGATGACAGATCAACAAATATACTTCAGTACACTTCCCTCCCCAACCCTCACGGCCTGTGCTTCACTTATTCTTTTAGGATTTGTACTGGAGGGTCTTACTGTTCCTTTTAAAGTACACTTGTAATACTTTATAGCACAACTTATCCTTAGCACGGGTTCTCAAATCAAGAGAGATATTTCAGTGCATATTTTATGGCTATTTGCATAGCCTTTCTTTCAAAACTTCTGGAAGAAATTCTGATAATGAAATTTCAAGATGATATGACTATTTATAATGAGCTTCTCTCTCTAGAAATGGTTTTACACTTTAGAGATCATACCCACTTCCCTGGCAATAAGTAAGAACTTAAAAGAAATACAATAAAACTTTTGAGCAGTCAGGTGGCTGTAAAGGATGTTACTGCAGCATGCACAACGCTAGGTGTGCAACATGTCACGGCTACCACCATGTACTCAAGGAATGCCATGACGCAGAGATTGTTGGGGCAAACTCATTAATACTCACAATGAAATCGCCAAGCAAAATGGTGCTTATGAAGGTTGTGAATTCAGAGAGCAAGCCCCTTGCACTTTCCTGATAAACTCTTCCCTAATTCAAGAGTATTCTGCCATTATCTTCTAATCAATGATGATTGTGCTTATGGACATGTAGCCTTCACGGGAGAGACTAGGCTGATTGAAAAATAAAGATGACCAACCAGTTTGTCCCAACCTAGCTCACTTTACAATCTCAGAAATGTATTACGGAGCAGTCACAACATCAGACCTGAATGCAAGGGATGGAAAAAACACACCAGTGAGCTGGGCCCTACAATTTTCAGGATGCTTCATCTTCCCAATTGCATTCTTCATTGTAAGGAGTGAAAACAGCAAGATTATTCAATCTGAAAAGTCACAGATGTCACAGCGGTATAGAATAATTGCCTCTTTTTTCCCCCTTTATCAGTGTAGGAAAAGCTCCCTTTCTGTAGCCCACACTGCATAATAGCACTTCAACCAGGTTCCTTTTAAAATGAAAAGTGAACAAGTTTCCCAATGTTGGCTTTATAAAATCGAAAGCCATGATTCAATTCAAACCAGGCTGAGCTCTTAATCTGACTTATTTCAGCCACTGATTTTTGTAAAATTAAAGGAAAAAAATCTCAATAGGCAATTTGCATTTGCAAGCACTGGACTTCAAAATTCATCACTGTTTTCTTTAAATTGTGACTAAACCTTAACGGAATTATAATACTTTCATGAGGTTAATCATTCACAGTCATCCCTAGTCATATTTTGTTCTTTCCATTTTTACCATTTCAAATAGTTCAATATCGCCCACCACAAACCACTGAAAATTATCATTTATGGTTATTACACTTATTTCTCCAGTGAGTCAGATGATTTGCCCAGGAGCTCCAAGTACCAGTTGAAAAGTTGAGTCTTTAAAAACCTTCAATGTTTTAAACACTTGGTTAGAAAAAAGATTAACAACTACTTGTAATTATCTACCTTATGTGCTTTGTGGTGTCTTTTCAAAACGAGAGTATAAATCATTGTACATAAAATCAAAATAGTTAATATATATTTTTTTCGGCACTTTCTAGAAATTAGGTGCTAAACATAAAACATCTTATAAATTTATATAACAAAAATAAATGTTTACATTTTAATTTTAGATAGATTACCTTAGGGGAGCAGTTCACCTGTGAATCCCACACTGTTGGTGTGGCAGCAGAGACGAGCAGAAACACACATGCAAGTCCACAGCCCTTCAGAGATGGACACGGTGGCTGCCATCCAAATATGTGGGCTGTGTGCCAACATAGAGATTAAGGCTCTCTGTTTTGGAGGAATGAGCTCTGGGTTAAAACAAGTGTAGAAGTACCACAATAGTCGTTGAAAATACTGAAGAGGCTCTGAAGAGTTTCAAATACTGGGGGGAAAAAACATTTGGACTAGAAAAACAAAACAAAACATCTAAAAACGACTTCAAGTACTTTGGGAAAGGCTGCTGACGTAGAGTGCCAAAATCAGAAAGGACGAAGACCTCAGGAACGCCAGGGACGGCTCCAGTCCTACCCACCTGCGGGTTCCGATTCCCGGCTGCAGCCCCCTGAAGAGCACTGGCGAGCTGACGGTAACCAGCAACCACAGTTTCTGACCGTCCTGAAACACCTACGTTGAAGGCGAAGACCAAGCCTTATGGGAGAATTTCTTGGAATGAACCATTAGAAATCTGACGATCTCAAGGGGGAAAAAGCCATACATTTTAACATCAGTAGCAGAAAGGGGAGAAAGGAAGAAGATCCCGGCTCTTCTGAACGGCAGTATTTTGGGCAGGTGAGTTGTGGTTCTTGATGAGTGTAGTTCTTCCTTACATCTTGGCTTTCCTCACTAATAGGACGAACCCACTGACAGCTGGCATCTTTCCAGAGGGCGGGGTGCATGAGGGAGATGTGCTTGGGCGTGCCAGTGCCCCCGGCAGGCAGGGGCACACTCGTGTGCAGCCAGGTGCGTACCTCAGTGTTCCCGAAGCTGGGAAACAGTCACCAAATCTTCAATTGTCTTCAGTTTACTAAAGCAGCATAGAAAGTGTAGGTTGATATGGCTCCTTATCTTCCACAGAAGAAAGGTCCCCAACTGGCTGGTCACACGACGTCTGGGGTTGTCTTCTGTGTTGCTAGAGCCTGGTGATATCTCTGCTCTGCTGCAAGTCGCCAATGCTCTCGTAGTCATTCTCCTTCGGGACAAGACCGTGGTGGCCATTGGGCTCCAGGGTGGCCTTCTCCTCTTCTCTGTTTAGAGCCTGTATTGCTTCATAATCGGGCTCGGGCTCCTGGCCGGGTCTCCCTGCTGGTGGAGGCGTGCTGATGCTGTTCAGAGTTTTCTCAAAGTCTTTAACAGTAGCATAGAGATCATTGCAGGAAGAGGGGGATGTCTGGGCAGCTCCTTGGACGGAAGCGTAGGCGGACTCGGGCGCTTTAAGCGACTGTCCTGATTTATTCCCTGACTGTCCGGGTTTATGTACTGACGAATACATGGCCGAGATCTAGAAAACCAAGGGTGAACTGAATAAACAAGCTTCAAGCTCAACTTCTCTCTCTCCCTTTTTAGTGACAAGCTAGATACTTAGCATTATGGCCATGTGGCCCTGTAAGGTTTATTCTTTTGTTTGCTGATTTTTTTCCCATCTTTATTTGGAGATAATTGACATATAACATATGTAAGTTTAAGGTGTACCACATGATGATTTGATACACATATATCTTGTGAAATGATTACCACAATAAGGTTAGTTAACACCTCCATCACCATAATTACCATTTTTTTGTGATGGTAACATTTAAGATCTACTCTCTTAACTTTCAAGTTTAACAGTACAATATTGTTAACTATAGTCACCATTCTGTACATTAGATCCCCAGAACTTATTCATCTTATTCCTGGAAGTCTGTACCCTTTGATCAACAACCCACATTTCCCCTACCCCCTAGCCCCTGGTACCTACCATTCTACTCTCTATTTCTATGAGTTCAGCCTTTTTAGATTCCACATATAAGTGAGATCATACAGTATTTGTCTTTCTCTGTCTGACTTCACTTAGTGTAATGCTCTCAAGGTCCATTCATGTTGTCACAAAAGATAAGATTTCCTTCTTTTTTATGGCTGAATAATATTCCACTGTGTGTATATATACATATATATGTGTGTGTGTAAATGTGTGTATATATATACACATGTGTATATATGAATCATTTGTCTATATATATCTCACATTTTCTTTATCCATTCATCCACTGATGGATACTTAGGTTGTTTCCATGTCCTGGCTACTGTGAATCATGTAGCCAGGGGTGGCTACATGTGAATCATGTACCCCCATGAACATGGGGGTAAAGATATCTCTTCAAGATAGTGATTTCATTTCCTTCAGATATATACCCAGAATTGTGTTCTTTATTATCTGTACTAATCCTGGAGTACCTTACTAAAGAACAATTATATATATTATCTTCAACTTTGTAAGTAGACCAGTCATATTAGCATAATTCCATGAAAACCAGGTTCTCTCCAGGTCTGCTGGGGTGTATGAGGAGAGCAGGTGGCGTGGGCAGCTCAAGAGCCCCCAGGACCTGACCACAGCATCACGTTTTATTTGATTTCAATATCAGAGTGACATTTCACCTGAAAAGGGGCTCTACTGCTTTGTAAAAGGGGAAGGAAACACGTATTAGACGAATGATTCTCAAAATGTGGGCTTTGAACCCGCAGCAGCAGGATCTAGGAATTTATTAGAAAGGCAAATTCTTGGGCCCCGCCCCAGAACCATTGTATCAGAAACCCCGGGGGTGGGGCCCAGCACTTTGCTGACTCTGACGTCCACTAACACGCGAGAACCACTGAATCAGACTATTTGATCCACTCTTGCTGCATCAAAGTGGTCTCAAGAGTAGTTCCTGGATTCTAGTTGGCAGTAATCATATATCTGTACAAGTATCATTTTCCATTAATTTTAGACTTCATTGCATTTTCTTGGTTAAATAGATACTTACAGAATGGGCTAAGTTTTCTTCCGTGGGGAAAATTCAGTCTTATTTGCGACCAACAAACTCAGAAATGAAACTTGGAGACAATTAACTTGTGGGACGCTCTTTCCTATGCACACTTACTCAGTCTCACCAATATATCCCACATAACCTCTACGGTCAAGAGGAACTGAATTGTCATAGGTAATGATAGATTAAATACACCGATTAAGAGATTTTTTGGGGGTATTATTTTACTGTTAGAAATCATGGTTGGAAATAAGGAAAAATATCCTTCATTACCTTGTATTTATCTTGGACACAGTGACTGATTTATTCAAACACCCGGGAAATAAATGAACATGCTTCCTGACAGATGCTTGGCTCTGCAAGTGCGGACAGAGATTTTCCTGCTTTCCCATATCCCACATGCTGTGGATGAAGCTTCCAGCTGGCCTCAAAAGCTTCTTAAGACAGGCCTGCTGCATGGAAACTGGTCATTTGCATGAGGACTTTTCACTACTGGTGGCTCCGTTTTGCCAGGCCTTGACAAACGTTTAGAGTCAGAGAAATCGTCTTTGGGAAACTCTCGCCATGTTGATCTGACCTTTCTAAGGAATATTAAATTAAGACTCTCACCTTAGAGGTTTTAATGGAAAAATTACTCTTAAAATGAAGAATTTTAATTTATTTGCATTTAGGAAGAATAAAAAAATCTGCTTTTCACAATGAGGTGTGAACAGATGGAACTTATTATCCCAAAGGTGGTCTAGCCAAAAATGTGGACAGATTATAAAGGGGTAAACCATGGAGGACAGTGAGGAAGGACACTAGATATTTATTCCTCACCTTCACGGGCAACTTCAGGGAGGACAAACCCCTTTACCTAAATTCTAACAACGCAATGGCCCCTCACCACAGTTTCTGTTTCTCTCCTCAACTTTCTTTCCCATGGCCTCTGCCATTAAGACCCCCTACTTTTTGTAAGTACTGGGGTCTTCTTGGCCTTTGTACTATTTTTTTATTTATTTCATTTATATAAATTTTTTATATAAACTTAGGGCCGGCCCCGTGGCTTGGTGGTTAAGTGTGTGCGCTCCGCTGCTGGTGGCCCGGGTTTGGATCCCAGGTGCGCACCGACGCACCGCTTCTCCGGCCATGCTGAGGCCGCGTCCCACATACAGCAACTAGAAGGATGTGCAGCTATGACATACAACTATCTACTGGGGCTTTGGGGGAAAAAAAGGAGGAGGATTGGCAATAGATGTTAGCTCAGAGCCGGTCTTCCTCAGCAAAAAGAGGAGGATTAGCATGGATGTTAGCTCAGGGCTCATCTCCCTCACAAAAAAAAATAAATAAATAAACGGAATTTAAAATTTTACACAGTCTCTATTTATTTATTTATTCTTTTATTTATTTTATTTTCTGAGGAAGAATCGCCCTGAGCTAACATCTGTGCCAGTCTTCCTCTATTGTGTATGTGGGTCACCACCACAGCATGGCCGCCGATGAGGGGTGTAGGTCCGCGCCTGGGAACCAAACCTGGGCTGCCAAAGTGCAGTGCACCGAACTTAACCACTAGGCCATGGGGCTGGCCCCTTGATTTATTTTAAAGGATTAGTTTCCAGATCTCTCCTATATCCTACTTTCTTGTCCCGAATGGGATGGCTCTGATACAGTGTGAACCCAGACTGCAGGAAGTCCTGGAACTGCCACAGGCCCTGGTGGGAGGGCGCTGCCAGAGTCTAGAGAGGGGCGGCCACACTGGAGATGGAGGTGTGGGGGGGGCATGGAAGAAACAATTTGGAGGTGGAATTGAGGGGACTTGGCTACTGCCTGCGTCTGAGGACAGTGAGGAAAATGGGGTGTCAAGGATGACCCCCAGGGTTTTGGTTTGTGCAACCTGGTGGAGAGATGGCAGGTCCATTCCCTGGGACAGGAAACACAGAGGGGGTGTGGCAACATCCCCTAAGGAAAGCCCTTCTGCTCCTTAAACTTTCAAGGTGGGATTGTAGTCTATCTTCATATTTTAATAGTCTGCTCGGGGTCCTATATAGGAGATGTACCTGCAGGTGTGCATCATTTCTATACACGTACAAAATTCACCATGCTGGGATTCCAGACAGAAGCTATATGCGGCTAGATAAATTAAGGTGTTCAGCTCTCTGTTTGAGCCTGGCTTCACATAACAACATATACACTGGCTTTTACAATTTTAATGCTTCACTGAAAGTTTAACCAGTGAACTTTTCGCCCTGGTGCTTGGGAGAATATTCAATCCTCTCTTGTTGGTTGCTATGTCTGACCTAAGCTTTAGCCTGGAATCATATTTCTGGAGTTACCTGCTCTCTGCCTCCCAAATTCCTCACTGAGACCTTCTCACTCTGTCTCCCAGATGGGATCAAATTCTCGACACCCATCTGTTCCAATTCCCTGTATTTCCAACCCACTATGAGTTTCCTTCTAATGTGGGCTTCCTGACTGCTGACTACAGCCCCCATATTTAATTCCTCTCTCCCACTCCTATTTTCTCCCCTCCCCTTTCTGTTTTATCTGATCCTTCTTTCCTACCCGGTTTCCTTTCCTTAGCTGACCTGTCTCCCTTCTTGTCTCACCATCTCCTGCTCACTCTCTCTGAGTCATTATAAAGTCAACATCCGCAAACCTTGCTCTCCAAACTTATGCTTGAGAGAGTATTTTAGCTTTTTCAGACAAAGGGTAACATGACCGTGCATTTATTCAAGGAGGGAAGCTCTATTCTTTATTACAGGAGCTTTCTGGTTACTTAAAAAGCAACAAAACTTACCTCTTCTTCCGTGAGAGTCGGGTCTTCCTCCCGGGACTTGTATGACAATGAACTAAATCTCTGTTAGAACAAATACAGACCAAAGGAAAGTAGTTTGAAGTCAACAATCCAACCCCAAAATTCCTTTCTTTTGCGTGTGTTTGGATGCATCTATCTATAAAGATGTTTTCAAATGATTCTTAGGGAACCACAAAGAAATTATGTAAAGCACCTGAGGAATAAACACTTATAATTATTTAGACTATTGTTTCAGTTGCTAATCGTCACTGAAGGATTGATCCTCAATGAAGGATTGGTCATCAATGAAGGATCGATAATAAAAAAAAATGATGTTTCTTTATCAAATGCCTGAAATTTAAATTTCTACAGTTTGCATGAGTCATCAGGAAGATTTTTAATTCATCTGGAAACTTTTCACTGCTAATGAAGGAATCAGCTCACATTTTGTGGCTTGTTCCCTGTTGAATACCTAAACTTAAGAGTTACAGGTTATTGTTTAGAAACTGCCACAAAATGAAGCCTCTTACTTGATTTATATAAAAGTATATATCTAATCAGACAAAACCAGAGGCCCCTGCGAGGGGGTTCTCTCTGTGCAAGCTTCTCTGCTTTGATTTCTGGGATCCTGGAAGGGTGGAGATCTCCACACTGCTGAGGCAGCGACAAGCAGAAGAGGCTAACTATGTGGCAGAGTCTAGTCTCTCCATTTAATTCTTGGTCTTCAAAATGAGGGAAAGAATACTTGGCCCCAATTAGACACGATGTAAAAACTGGAAAATATCCAAGTAAGGTGCCAAGAGGGAAATATTTTGTAAACACGAGTTTTCAGTATTTTATTACTTGGAGGGGGAAAAAAGTCAAACACAGCTTACACTAAAACAGCTTTCATCATTCAACGAACTCAAAAGTGTTTGGATATATTTCCCAGAACAACGTGCACAGAAAAGCCCCAGGATTAGCGAGACTCCTAACCACGACAAAAGCACGTGAAACACAAACTTGGAGCCCACCTTGTTGGTTTCGCTGGTCCCCTCCGCGGCTCCTTCTTCTCCCGCCTTCTGCTCTATCTTCTCCTCAAGATTTTCATTTTCATCCAGGAGTTTAATGGGGACAGGCGGTGGGGCCTCCTCTTCTGGATCACACGCATTTCCAAGAAGACTCTCCGCATTGACACTTTGTCGACACTTTTTGTTTCTGTCCACGGAGGCATATTCAGCAAAGTCCGCTTTGCCATCCGTCTGGGGCCCCGGGAGCTCTTTCAAAGCGGAGGTCGACTTTGACTTGCCACCTTGGCCCTTCCCCGGGGGTGCGGCTGTGGCCACCTCCTTAATTTCCTTCACAGTCTCATACAAGCAGTCCTCCACCATATTCTCTTGGGAGGAACTATCCTTGAGCACTTCATAGGGTCCTTCCATCCCCGGACCCCGCTCCCCGTCCACATTTCGCGCAGCGAGCATCGTGTCTACTGCGCTGTCGGGAGGAATTCTGGGCAGTTCTCGGCTCTGATGACACTTTGGCTTCCCTGTGCTGTCCTGGGAGTCCAAGAGATCCGAAGCCGAGGTCTGGACTTCCTCGTAATGTTGCATGCAGGTCAAAGTACTGTCCTCTGAAAGAACTGAAGCAGCAGAAGCATTAACAGTGGAGCAAGACGATTCCTTCAACAATTATTACAGTGAATCAGATCACGGAAAGTGAGGCTAAATCAAGGTGCTTGCTTTTTATTTGACTCTCGGCTGCACATTACAGCTGTTATGACTGTTAGTGGATATTCTTTCAACCACAGCTTAAACTAAAGCCATCCATTACGTCTTTCCAATACAACATTTAATACGTTGTCTTGGCTATAAATCTGGTTCACTACTTGTTGTTACTCCTGATGGGACTCTTGTAGGCAGAGTGTCCAGTGTGACCAGAGCATAAAAGCGATATTCCATGGGGCCAAACTGTGGGAGGCTGGGCGCCAAAAAGCGGGGCATGTGTGGTGGCCACTCTCCCTGGCCCTACTGGCCTCCTCCTGTTTGGAGGGAATAATGGGCAGCCATCCCTGTTCACAGGTCACTTTTGTTTGGCAGACGTGATAGAAACAATGGGGCAAAAATGTACCCTAAAGCGGTATCACAGAGCGACGGCAAACCCTGTGCCTCTTTACCTTCTTCCTTCTGTCTCACTGCCCCCCCCAACCCCAGCATTTCTACTCAAATTAGAAAATCCAAATGTGAAATGCTTGGACCACCACAGAAATGTCACTGTGTGGAGCCACTCAGTCATCCCTTTACCAAATGTTTTTTGAGAGCCTGCTGTGTGCCAGGGATGGCTGAGGTGCTGGAGATACAGCATTCAACAAAACAGAGTCCTGCCTTTCTGGTACTTACACTGCAGGGAGCAAGTTACTAAACTACTGTGTCTCCATTATATAAAGAATATATAATATATATACTATATATATATTGTTTATATATAAGTATAAAAAGCATAAGTATACATAAGTGTAAATGTATACCTAAACATATATTTATACTGATATATTCATACATATTTATCTTATATACTCTTTATATAATATATATTCCTTATATATTAAATATAGTCTTTATATCTGTGTGCGGGGGTATTTATAAATTACGATTTTTTTTTTTTTTTTTTGATGAGGGAGATTGGCCATGAGCTAACATCCGCTGTCAGTCTCCCTCTATTTTGTATGTGGGACGCCGCCATAGCATGGCTTAATGAGCAGTGCATAGGTCTGTGCCCAGGATCCAAACCTGTGAACCCTGGGCTGCTGAAGCGGAGTGTGCGAACTTAACCACTATGCCACCAGGCAGGCCCCATAACTTACTATTTTTAACCCACTTGTTTTTACTGACCAGACTGGGGTTCTCTAAGGCCCCTGGAGCCCGGAACAGTGTCTAACACATGGTGGCACCACTGTTTTTCCATGAAAATCTAAATGAGTGAATGGATGAATGAAGTGCACACCTTTTGTCCTGATAAAAAAAAAAAGATTGTTTCTCTTTGCGGGATCAGAAATTGTGTCCCTAAGGAGTAACTGGGGAACGTGACAAAGGATCCCTCAAGCCTTCTGAACTTAGCAGCGCCACCCACCTCTGTTCTAAATACTGGGTCATCACGGAGGGGGTGAACTTTTGCCCTCTGGTTCTAGATGTGTGTGTGACGGTGGACAGAGAATGGGCACTGGAGTCTGAAGACCCCGGTGTCAATACTGACCGACCCACAGTTTCCTTGTCACTCAGTGGGGGTAACAGGACGATCTCCTACCTCAAGTGAAAGTGCTCTGTAAGTGGAAATGTAGTTGCAACTTTTCTCAGCAAGAGCATCCTGTGCATGAAACAGGCAGTATGCAGAGCGATGCCGAGGGTGTGCCCAGGACTCAGATTGCTGGGCTCAAGTTACACGTCCTCAGCGCGCTGACCACATGATCTGAGGCAAATTATAACCTCTCTGGGGTAGGCACAATAACGGCCCCCCAAAGACGTCCACATCCTAATCCCTGGGACCTGTGAGTATGTTTTGTTAGAGGGCTAGGGAGGAGTAGAGGATACAGATGGAACTATCAGCGACCCTGGGCTGGGGACAGTAGCCCGGGTTATCCAGGTGGGCCCAATGTAACTATGAGGGTCCCTAAAGTGAAAGAGGGAGGCAGGAGAGTCGGAGAGAGATCTGAAGATGGAGGGAAAGGCCAGGATGCAAGGAATGCGCGTGGCCTCTTGAAGCTGAAATGGGCAAGGAAGTCGATTCTCCCCTAGAGCCTCGAGGCAGAAATGCAGCCCGGCTGATGCTCTGATTGTAGCCCCGTGAGACCCGGTACAGACTCTGACCTCCAGAGTGGTAAATTAATAAAACTGTTTGTGGTAATTTGTTGCAGCAGCAACGTGCCGCAGTTGCCTCACCTGTAAATTGTGGATAGTAATAATACCTATCTTATGGGGTAGCAATGACTCCTATCTTACAGGGTAGTAATAGTACCTATCTTACAGGGTAGCAATTTTACCTGGCTCTCAGAGTATCACTAATACCCATCTTACAGGGTAGTAATGATTCCTATCACACAGGGTAGCAATAATACCTCTCTTACAGGATAGTAATGATTCCTACTTTACATGGTAGTAATGATACCTATCTCACAGGATAGTAATGATTCCTATCTTACAGGGTAGCAATGATTCCTATCATACAGGATAGCAATGATACTTATCTTACAGGATAGTAATGATACCTACCTTACAGGGTAGTAATGATTCCTATCTCACAGGGTAGTAATGATACCTATCTCAAAGGATAGTAATGATTCCTACCTTACAGGGTAGCAATGATACCTACATTACAGGGTAGCAATGATTCCTATCTCACAGGGTAGCAATGATTCCTAATTACAGGGTAGTAATGATTCTTATCGTACAGGGTAGTAATAATACCTATCATATAGAGTAGTAATGATTCCTATCGCACAGGGTAGTAATGATTCCTATTGTACAGGGTAGTAATAATATCTATCATATAGGGTAGTAATGATTCCTATCGCACAGGGTAGTAATGATTCCTATCGCACAGAGTAGTAATGATTCCTATCATACAGGATAGCAATAATACCTCTCTTACAGGATAATAATGATTCCTACCTTACAGGGTAGTAATGATACCTATCTCACAGGATAGTAATGATTCCTATCTTACAGGGTAGCAATGATTCCTATCTTACAGGGTAGTAATGATTCCTATCATACAGGATAGCAATGATACTTATCTTACAGGATAGTAATGATACTTATCTCACAGGGTAGTAATGATTCCTATCTCACAGGGTAGTAATGATACCTATCTCACAGGATAGTAATGATTCCTACCTTACAGGGTAGCAATGATTCCTATGTTACAGGGTAGTAATGATTCCTACCTTACACGGTAGCAGTGATACCTACATTGCAGGGTAGCAATGATTCCTATGGTACAGGGTAGTAATAATACCTATCATATAGAGTAGTAATGATTCCTATTGCACAGGGTAGTAATGATTCCTATTGTACAGGGTAGTAATAATACCTATCATATAGGGTAGTAATGATTCCTATCGCACAGGGTAGTAATGATTCCCATCTTACAGGGTAGCAATGATACCTATCTTACAGGGTAGTAATGATTCCTATCGCAGAGGGTAGTAATGATTCCTATCTTACAGGGTAGTAATAATACCTATCATATAGGGTAGTAATGATTCCTATCTTACAGGGTAGTAATGATACCTATCTCACAGGGTAGTAATGATACCTATCTCACAGGATAGCAATGATTCCTATCTCACAGGATAGCAATGATTCCTATCTCACAGGGTAGCAATGATTCCTATCTCACAGGATAGCAATGATTCCTATCTCACAGGGTAGCAATGATTCCTATCTCACAGGATAGCAATGATTCCTATCACACAGGATAGCAATGATACCTACCTAACAGGGTAGTAATGAGTCCTATCTTACAGGGTAGTAATGATACCTATCTTACAGAGTAGTAATGATTCCTATCTTACAGGGTAGTAATGATTCCTACCTTACAGGGTAGCAATGATACCTATCTTACAGGGTCGTAATGATTCCTATGTTACAGGGTAGTAATGATTCCTATCTTACAGGGTAGCAATGATTGCTACCTTACAGGGTAGCAATGAAACCTACATTACAGGGTAGCAATGATTCCTATCTCACAGGGTAGCAATGATTCCTATCTCACAGGGTAGCAATGATTCCTAATTACAGGGTAGTAATGATTCCTATCTTACAGGGTAGCAATGATTCCTATCTTACAGGGTAGTAATGATACCTATCTCACAGGGTAGTAATGATACCTATCTCACAGGATAGCAATGATTCCTATCTCACAGGGTAGCAATGATTCCTATCTCACAGGGTAGCAATGATTCCTATCTCACAGGGTAGCAATGATTCCTATCTTACAGGGTAGCAATGATTCCTATCTTACAGGGTAGTAAAGATTCCTATCTCACAGGGTAGCAATGATTCCTATCTTACAGGGTAATAATGATTCCTATCTTACAGGGTCGTAATGATTCCTATCTTACAGGGTAGTAGTGATTCCTATCTTACAGGGTAGTAGTGATTCCTATCTCACAGGGTGGTAGTAATACCTATCACATAGGGTAGTAATGATTCCTATCACACAGGATAGTAATGATTCCTATCTTACAGGGTAGTAATGGTATTACTAGCAATAATTGTAATCTTACAGGGTAGTTGCTAGCTTAAATGAGTTAGCACACATACAAATCTTAGAGCAATGGCACATAGAAGTCAATTAATAAATACTAGCTTTTCATCCCAATGAGATCATTTTTGCCCAAACTGGTAGTAATATTAAAAGTGAGCAAGAACACATTTCCTGCTTTTTGAGCGACATGTTTTGAAACCTAGTCCTTTCCTAGGTGATGAGGCCTGCGTGGAAAGCCAGCGTTTTTGCAGTACTTACTGTCACCGTTGGTGAGGGCCCCGTTCTGTTCACTGCTGACAAGAGCATCCGTGGCCAGGCTAGTAACCGAACGGCTGAACATCTCCTTGTCCGAAGGCTGCAAAAACAAATGCACCACACCAAGAATCAGACTGCAGAGCAGAGGAGCCTATCCATGGATTTTTCAACAAATTAGAACAGCAACAACAAAAACTCAAATCCACTGCTTAAATTTAAGTTAAGTGAAATTAAACAAAATCGAGTTCCTCAGTTGTACTAGCCACATTTCAAGTGCTCTACAGCCACATGTGGCTAGTGGTTACCCTATCAGGTAGTTCAGATACAAAACACTTCCATCATGGTGGAAAGTTCTACTGGACAGGGCTGGCCTAGGATCTTAAAGGCACTGGGAATCTTCCAAGGCTATCTGCAAAGCTTCCCACCTGGTGATCACAAATGGGCTCCAAGTAGCTCATGTGGTATCAGTCCCCTCAGCTCAAGGTGAGGAGGGGACCAGAAGCCCCGTGCTGGTCACAATTGACTCCAGCAGACAGCAACCTCCTTCTTGCGTCACAGGTGCTGCAAAATGTTATTCTTGCTAAAGGTGTGCCATGCCATGAAAAACATGGGAAAGCATCACCCTTTGTCATCTGAAGGGAAGAGACTTAAATCTGGTCAAAGATAGTCGTAGAAGTCAATGACATTATCTATTTCATAACCAGCCAAGTCTCCGCTGCAAGGCTCACGAAAACAATCACATGGTAAAAAGGTTTGCAAACCCTTCGTATTCTCACAAACACATTCGGGACCCTTGGAGGGAAGAATGGCACGTGGATTGTTTATTTTCTACTGGGCTAGCATGTGTAGATATTACCTGGAATAATACACCAGGCTGAGCTATAGCTATGAGTAGTCAGAAAGTAAGCTGGTAGTTCAACGTATTTCTTTAAATACCCAACTGCTCCCAGGTAGCAGCCTGAGTCACTGCTCATATGACCTGTTCCCCTATCCTTCTCATGGAATGCAGACATGACCCAGGACCCAGAAGACACTGAGGGCTGTGGAAAAGCCAGCAAAGCCAGGTCATACCAAGGGTGTTAGGGGTCCCAGGCTCTGGTTAACTTAGTGACCAGCTGTTATGGTTGAACTGTATACTCCCCAAATTCCTGTTGTATCCTCCCCAAATTCCTGTTGAACTTCTAACCTCTAATACCTTAGAATGTGACCTTATATAGAAACAAGGTCAATGCAGATGAAACCAGTTAAGATGAGGTCATAGTGGAGTCCTCATAAAAAGGGGAAACGTGGACAGAGACAGACACACACACAGAGCAAAGACTACGTGGAGAGACTCAGCGAGAATACTATGTGACGATGAAGGGAGACAGCTACAAACCAAGGAAAGCTGAGACTGCCAGCCAGCAGGCCACCAGAAGCTGGGAGAGAGGCTTGGAACAGATTCACCTCAGAGCCCTCAGAAGGAACCAACCCTCTGACACCTCGATCTTGGATTTCTAGCCTCCAGAACCGTAAGACAATAAATTTGTTACTTAAGCCGCTCGATTTGTGGTCCTCTGTTATGACAGTGCTAGCAAACTGATACACTGGTTGGAGATGGGCAGAGGCAAAAAAGAAACATCCCTGCGGTAGGTCGGAGCGCATCCATTTCAGGAACTCTCCCAACAACCTGGCTACCTGCACAGGCCCCTAGCCACAGTGAATATACACCTGCAGGAGGAGGACACAGCCCAGGCAGCCAGTTTGCTCTGGCTGAGTTCTCTCCCTCCAGATCCTTCAGGTCGTGAGTGTGTGGGAACACGCTTAGATAAGCGGCTGATGTTTTAAAACGCAGACACACGCAGACACATGCACACACACACAGACACGTGCACACGGGCTCACCACGTTCATCAGGTTCTCATGGTCCCCGCTATGCTGTCTCGGCTTCTTTTCTCTGAAATGGCAAATAAAACATTGCTGTAATATCCAACCTGCCATCTAAAATTAAACACACGCTCCCCTTTTCCATCCTAATTTTTATCAACACTTAAATCTCTCTTTGAAGAACCAAATTAATTTTGCCAAGGAAGCCAAAGCTAGACAGCTACTCGCAGGCGGTAGGGCCTGAGGGGGTCGAGTCACAGCACGGGACGGTCACCTCTCTTCTCTCCTTCTTCTAGGAGAAGAAAATACATGTTCACAACAAGAGGACCGAGGCAGGTTCCTGAGTTGAAACTGTTCATATCTAAAATACTGGAATGAATTACACCTTTTTTTTTTTTTTTAAGGAAATCTAGACAATTCTTATCTCTTCATTGTTCTTAATTCAGAGTCTTTGCAAAGTTGCACACTGCAATGGGATTGAGAAAATAATCAAGGAAAATACAAATTTTGGCACGTCAGGAAGGGTACATGCTCTCAGGATGAGTCATATGTACTTCCAGTCTATGGAAAAGTCCGTCAAGTAAAAATAGAATTTATTTTTACTCAGGACAGGCTAAAGAAAGCCCTCAGTTCGAGAGAACAGTTTCCCATGTCTGTATAAGGCAACAGCGACACCTAGTGGGGGCGCGAATGATTACAGAGGCAGGCCCTCCCAGGCCCAGGGGAGCAAACTCCCTGCTCTCTTCTATTTCTTCATCTTCTGGCCAGACTGTCCCAGCCGTAGGGGTCCTGGGTCCAAACTGGGCAGGGACTAGGAGGCTACTTGGGTTCAGAGAGGTCGGCTGTTCCCCTCTTGACAGAGACTTTAGGGTAGGAAGCCACATCCAGACTTTTAAATGACACTTGACTGAGCTCACGGGCCCCCAGCAGCAGCCAATCCACCAGGAGGCTGCACGGATTGTAACATGTCTGAACACCTTGAAAATTATCCTGGTTAGAAAGAACTTTGCTTCTCTCTGAGCACAGATCTCCTTTTAGAGGGATACAGACATTTTACACGAGGGAGACATAGAGGGAAGGGGAGGAAGAGAGAGAGAGGGCGGGGGAAGTATAATTAAAAAAAAAAAAGACAAGATGATTATTTCCTATCAACCATGTCTTTCTTGTAAGAAAACTAATCTTTTTCTTAAGAAACTGCAGTTCTAGATTACAAATCTTTATTGAAATGATCCCTCCAAAGGGATCCACGTAACAAAGCAAAAATTCTTAGTAACTCTGGGGGGCAACAAAAAGACTATCTTTAATGCACATCCTACTTAGATTTCCAAATGTCCACCAATGGAAAAAGACAATACAAATTTTGACAAAGATGTGCTCAAAAGAATAGCAAGAATGTCATTCTGGGAAGTTTCCATATACAAGGGCTCTTCCCCAACAACATCGAACGTGGATTCTCATTCAGCTAATAAAAACTGTCCCAGGATCCTTTGCAACAGAGAGGTAAGTAACCCTAACACATGAGTTTCTGTGAACTTCTCTGCAGTGGGATTCCATTCATATCAGGCTTTTGATATAAACAGTCTTCTGGGTGCGGGGAATGTGTGATTTTAAGGTTCCGGTAGATACACTCACTCTCACCTGTCACAACTGGAGCACAGAAAGATGAGGAAGGCGATGAGGAAGAAAGTGGCCACAGCCGCCAAACTCCCCCACAGGGCGATCTGCATCTGCCCACTGCTCAGCATGCTCCCCAAGGGGCCCATGGTGGCGGCAGGAAGTGGCACGAGCTGGTGGAAGATGTCAGTCCTTCAAAGCTGGCGACATGGGAACAGAGAGCTGCGTCCTCCTGCAGAGAGACCACATGTGAAACAACTTCTCGTGTGAAGTGACGGAATCCTGTAACTGGTTCACGCCAGGAGGAAGGCCTCTGAGCAAAGGCAGGGGCTGAGTGCACAGTGTCTGAGGCAATGGACGTCTTGTTATCTGGATATGACTGGGGACAGATCCTCAGTCTTCAAATAAAGCAAGATTCCAAGTACTCCATTGCAAATAAATAAATGCTTATTTGGATTCTGCTTTTCCAGAACAGTCTAAAGCATTTATTACAGCTTTCACAAAAATGCAGTTTGCATCTTCCCTACCTGTCTCCCTAGCTCCCCAAACCTGCTTTTCTTCGAGAAGGTTTAAGGTCACTGCAACTAATGAAACAGAATGTCTCTATATTCACCTCCATAACTAGTTATCCGTTCTGAGTCTGTGACTGTTTATTTTCGGGGCCAGCTTTCCTAGCTCCTGCGAGCACTCCATAAGCACGGCAAATGAACGGATGATGTATGTGCTAAGAATACATTACCAGCAGTACATGAGACGTGTATATAAACAGCTACCAATTAAACATAAGAGGTGTCCTTCGTACATTTCAGGCCCTGGCATGTGCCTGGGACTCGGCTAAACGCTCTCCTCATTTCTTCGCTGCCACCAGCCTGTCAGGAAGGCACTGCTAATCCCCATTTTCCAGACAAGGACGCTGAATGGCAGAGACGTCGAGTAAGTTCCCCTGAAGTGTCACAGGTGCTAAGTGTCTCTTGGCCCCTAGAGGGCGTTCCTTCTCCCTGGGGGCTGCTGCTATCTGTTCCAGCTACAACGCTTCTCGACGAAAAGAGTCACAGATTTTGAAAAACAGAGTAGTACATTAAATTAACGATTCTATCATCAGAGAGGCCATGTTTAAAGAACATTTGCTTTGCTCACTTCTAGAACATACTAACTTAAAAGGAATAGCTTTTAACAATCTCAAATTTCATGACTAAAGTAAGCAATTAAATATTTTTGTCTTACGATAATGTTATTTTTGTCTTATGGTAATGTATCAGAACTTAAAAAAACTTTTTTTCTTGAAAAAAAAAACTTTTTTTTTGAAAACGACTGTCAATGTTGACATTTTATTTGCGTCACTGAAGAGCTTAACTGTATTCAGCCATCACCGAGCGTTCAGTTCAAGCCAGGGCCTGGGTGGCTGTGGCCTACAGTGCACCGTGTTCAACTGGACCAATTTTCTCCAGGTGAAATACATCACATTTATTTGAATATTTAAGGCTGAAGAAAAAGAAACTTTATCTGCAACGTATGCAGAGAGAATTCCAGGAGCTGAAGTCAATTGTCTTCCTTAGGTCCTGGAATCCACACGAACACTTCCTCACGCTCTGTAAATATATAAACGTACAACTTCCTGTGTAATCTAGAACTTCTCTCTCCCTGTGTTGGTTATATATTATGCCTGTAAACACCGCATGCATACAGTAACAGACGGTTCAATCGCTTTTGCATGTCTGCCGCTGGGCAGCTACAACTGAATGAAAATCACCACCGCTCCTATGATTTGTTGAGGCAAAGAATAATTCACGTTAAACTTAGACTACAAATTGGCACCACAATAAGTTATTAAAATACATTCAAGCAAGCACATGAATCATGGTCACCTATGAATATGTACAAAATAAATTTTTATATACAGGTCCAAGGCATAACACATTTTCGGAAGCACAAACAAAGGATATCTGTTGGTTCCTTCATTCATTCACTCATTCATTCATACAACAGATTTAATCAATGTCTATTTATAAAGGGCTAAGTTCTTAGAAAATAGTTTGCTGTGAATTATTCAAAAGCCAGATATCCATCCAGCAAGCTAGTGTGGGATCTGTAGCGCCTCCCTCCACTTCTGTACATGTTTTTCTTCTCTCTCTCTCTCTCTCTCAACATTGGGAGGCTGTTAGAACATGATGGAACATGTGGGGTGCCTGGCCTATCAGACCAGTGGAGGGAGAAAGCGGATGGAAGCAGATTATTACAAGCTACTGAGAAAGGTGTAACTCAGAGAAAACGTGTCCAAGCTCCTGGCTTTTCCACTTCAACTAGAATTTGCTGAAAAGCTACTGAAAGAACTACTTCTTCCAAAAGTTTTCATGGTGGACGAAATCTCACGATGAAAAGAGTGATCGTCTGGCGCATGTTTCTGAGTCAGATGCACTGTGATCCCTAAGGATAGTTGTTGGGCAGCTTCCAGTCCTCGGAGCTCTAAGTGCTGCTCTACAGGAGGACCAGGAGCCAAGGTCACCCCAGGGGCCGGCGGGGGTCTGCCTATACATGACCTTTGAGCCTCACAGCAGACCCCCTGCGTGCGGTTATTCCCATTTTAGAGAAAGTCTGCGCCCCTGTTTCTCTTCTCTCCTGGTCTCTTTCTTTTTCTGGACTTCTGTTCCCATAATTCTCCTGCCTATTCCTTCTCGGGTCATCTCTTTCCTAAATTTCAGTGGCTCAACTACAGTGGAGACAGGAATGTCCTCCCCCCATGTGTGTAGATGCACTGGCCCCTCCTCTGTGTGTAGATGGACTGCCCCCTCCCCTGTGTGTAGATGGACTGCCCCCTCCCCTGTGTGTAGATGGACTGTCCCCTCCCATGTGTGTAGATGGACTGCCCCCTCCCCTGTGTGTAGATGGACTGCCCCATACTCTGTGTGTAGATGGACTGCCCCCTCCCCTGTGTGTAGATGGACTGCCCCATACTCTGTGTGTAGATGGACTGCCCCCTCCCCTGTGTGTAGATGGACTGCCCCCTCCCCTGTGTGTAGATGGACTGCCCCCTCCCCTGTGTGTAGATGGACTGTCCCCTCCCATGTGTGTAGATGGACTGCCCCCTCCCATGTGTGTAGATGGACTGCCCCATACTCTGTGTGTAGATGGACTGCCCCCTCCCATGTGTGTAGATGGACTGCCTCTCCCATGTGTGTAGATGGACTGTCCCCTCCCATGTGTGTAGATGGACTGTCCCTTCCCCGTGTGTAGATGGACTCCTCCCCCATGTGTGTAGATGGACTGCTCCTGCCCCATACTTGTAGATGGACCGCCTCCCCCCACGTGTGTAGATGCACACATATGACTTGCATGTTCTTCTTTCTTGGTGGAGATGAGGGTGGAGGCCTGGTGTGGATGGTCCAGGACTTTCCAAGAAGTGCAATGGCCTTTCCTCCCATGGCTGGACCCTCGTGCACTGGTTTCACCGAGCTTAAACGCAGTGCTTAGGAGTCCTCATTTAGTTTATTTTCAGCAGTGGGGGAATCAGCATCCTTCCCCCTGGCCAGAAGGCTTCTCTCAGGATTAGCGATAGAAGGACAGAATAAGAGGACACGAGGCACAGTGTCTGGGATGTAAGAAGTTCCCTGACAAGGGAGGGCCCCTGCTGTAATGATGGCATTTTCCAGATCACACACTGTGCCTTATACCAACCAGGTTCCATGTGGAGAAGACGACCCAAGGCTGCAAAGCCCAGGACACTGTTACTGGTCCTCGAAGACCATCTTATTTTCTGCTAATTCCTACGTCAAGTAAGATATTTTCTGAGTACCCAGAATTAATCCACACCAGCAGAAATACATGAACAATTTGAGGCTACCTCTCATGATTCTTTCATGGAGATATTTAAGCCTATTTCTCTCAATCATGTTCTTACCTAACAATACAATTGCATTCAATTATAGAATATCATGTCTTCAAAGTTTAAACAATAGTCCCTTGTCAGACCACATGTGCAAATATTCTATGAGTTATTCAACATAGGGCAAAGGAGGACCATTCATTATTCCTCAGCAAACATTCATCATGGCACCCGAATGCCCCCCTAAGATGAGTTGCAGAAGACTGTAATATTAAGGAAAGAGCAGATTGTCGAATAGTTGTACATCAATTCTTTTTGCTTTAGAATAGGCTTCATGTCCACTGCACTGCATCATGACCAGAGACTGTAATTTAACACAAATGTATGACACTGCTGTAAAAGAGGTGTAGCCTTCCTCCCCACCCCAATATTACATAATTCCGAACTACAGGGGCCACTTGTCCTCCGGCCCTGAGAAAGATCAGTAATTCAGGTTATAGGACTTGTGTTGAGGATCCTCTCAGAAGTTGGGCTGGATAATTATCCTGGACTAAAAGCTCCACAATCTCTCATACTTTTACATCCATTCAGTTCATGATTTTAATCAACACGATTCAATCTTAAGAAAAAGCCAAGCCTTTTAAGAGCAGGTGCCACTGTTCACCACGAGGTGGCAGTATAATTCTACCCGCAGCCCTAGGCAGCAGGCTCCTGGAGGAGGGCCACTCAGTTATTCCTGCCGTCTGTGCCTTATGCTTGGCATTTTAATTGTCTTCATTAGCCTGCACCATCAGCCACCAAAATCAATTCCAACAGGAAATTGAAACAAAAACAGGATGAAACTAACGAAAGTTGCAGCCTGAAGAGCAGCTATTTGTTTCTTTAGCCAAACACCCTTAACAGGTAGCTGCCCTGATCACGGCAAATTCTGTAAATAATATGGTAGAGCTGGGATGGCCGGTGGGATTAGTTAGAGCAGCAGACACTTTAGTTCCTGTGAAGCAGGTTTAGGGCAGTAATGATGGTCATTGCCTTTTTACTGCTGTCCTAGTTGACTCATAATTAAGCATGACAGAAACCACCTCCACTCATGACCCCTCACTGATGGACGGAATAAGGAGTTCAAGGACTCAACCCCGTGGGAAGGCCTCCTTCTTGGTCGTCACCAGGTATGGGAACCATGTGATAAAATGACACTTTATGAGCTACATATTAGCCAAACAAATTTAACAACGGCTGAGGAGCCAAATTCTCTGCCGGGCTCCTGTTCTGTGAGGCACTTTGGCAGAAACGAACCTCTCAGTAGAATTCTCGAGTCTCCTGAGAGTTTTAAGCGCAAGTATTTAAAGTCAGGTGGCTTTCTCTTCAGATTAAAGGGGCCCCGACACAGGCCAGGCTCCTACTCTGAACTCTGTGTGTGGGTCTGTGGTTAACACAGGGACCCAAGGAAGCAAATGTTTGCCGCCCGTCCTGCCAAGGCACCGAGGTTCTCTGCCGAATAGGGTCGTTACAAAGATTCCCCTATTTCTCTCCTTCCCCGAGTCGGGGGGAAATACACCCAAAGAGCAGAAGGTGGTAAAGGCCTCCAAGGTAAGATTTTCTTCCTTATAGTTTCCCGAATCATTTTATAACATCACTACGGAGCAGTACCTTGACATTTTCTTCTGTGGCAGCTTAAGAGAAGCACACCACCTGTGAACACGAGAGAAAGGACCCTGGAAAGCCTTAATGTCACCCAACTGACCCCGTTATCAACGCTTGGGGCTGACGGCAGAAAAGGCCAGGCATTCACTCTAAGAGCAAGTTATAAATCCTTAGGGCCATCTGTCAGCGAAACCTGATTACTCTTCGTACATACCAGACCTGTTGATCCACACAGGAAACGAGAAAGCTGACCTTTTGGGGGGTGGTATGTGTGGCTGTTACTTGTCTTCAAAAAATACATTAAACCTACAGTACAGAAGTAATACAGTTTATTGATTATAAAAGCCCTGCTGACATTTTGTTTTCGCCTTCAGAAAAGCCTCAAGGCAAGACTTTGGCAGGTAAGGAATGGCTTCCAAGGTTGCTTTTGCTCATTTCCTGACTTAAAAACCAATTCCCAAGGTTCATTATTTATTTACTTATTTATTTTTGCTGAGGAAGATTGGCCCTGAGCTAACATCTGTGCCCATCTTCCTCTATTTTGTATGTGGGTCGCTGCCACGGTATGGCCATTGATGAGCGGTGTAGGTCCATGCCCAGGATCTGAACCTGGGTTGCCGAAATGGAGCACACCAAACTTACCCACTAGACCACTGCGCCGGCCCCTCATTTTTTACTTGTAATGGTAAATCTCATGAGAGGGCAGGAGAAGGAGGGTGGGGGAGAGAGACAGACAATGAATCTTCCAGACTGGCTGAGGAGCAGAGGTACAGGGTCTTCCATTTTGCACAAACAAGTCTTAATGGGACGTTTCACAAAGTGTGCAGTTGGGCTTCAGATTCTATTTCTTCCTGCCTCACACATTTGCTCATCTGATCTAAATTAAAAGCTCCTTGAGGGCAGGGATGTATCTGTCCCACCATCTTCTCAGCATCTACATGAGCTGGAAAATATGAGCCAGTCAAGAATTTTTATGGAATATTTGTTTCTGTGGGAAGAATGCTGAGCAGATTCCCAAGCTGACTCTCAAAATACACGCTTAATTATTAATTTATCAGGTGAGGGAGGGAGAGGGAGTAAAAGAGATGAGCACATCAAGCAAACAATTCAAAAATAAGCCAAGTGTGTCTTAAAGCAAAACCTTAGCTCTGGAATAAACATGGCCGGTGGGTTCTCTGAACTGTCACCTGAGCAGCCGAACATCTCTTGAGAAAAGTCACGACACTGGAAATGTTGGTTTCTCTGCTTGTGAATCCTCGCTGACCTCAGCAGGCCTATCTGCTCCGGCAATGTCACTGTGTCCCCAAGCTCTGCACTCCTCTGACCCCTTCTCAGCAATGACATTTCACGCCTTCTCCATCTCCTAAGAACCCTGATGCTCTCACCTTTCTCTTCCCTCCTTCACAAACTCTGGGCCTCACATCTCTCAAAGAAGAGAGGAGCCTTAGATACTCTTGGCTCTTCTTTCCTCATTTTTATCTGACGAAAGCCTACCCATCCTGTAGGTCTCAGTTTAATTGTCACTTCCTTGGGGCAGCTGATGCTTTGCCTTTTTTTTTTTTTTTTTTTTTTACAAGCTTTCCCTTCATAACATTACTCAAAATGGAGATGACGAGCACTTCCTGTGTCTCCTCCACTGGTCTAAGCCCCCAGAGGTTGGCGCTGTGAACGGACCTATCTGGTTCACAGCTGTAGACCTACTATGTGGCACACAGTAGGCCTTTAATAAATAAGTTGAGTGAATTAATAGTTGAATAGGTTCACAGTTCAGAGGAGGAAAAGCATCCAAGAGGAGGTGGATATTGACCAGGCCTTTTAAAAAAATATCTTTATTTCTCAAACTCAAAGCTTTCTTTCATCAAGTTCTAACCCATTTTGCAGTGACAAGTGGTTTCACCCACATCACATAAAGTCAGTGACCATTACACCAAAGAGGAAACCTCACATAACCCAGCGACCATGAAGAAATTAATATTTCAAAGGCTATGCAAATATAGAATAACAAAAAACTTCCAATTTAGTCTAATAATTATCTTACTTTTCATCGATATTAATTTGGAAATGAATGGATAAAAACTCTTAATTTTCCTACAGCAGCTATTTTTTTCTCCATAAAAAAAAGGACCAGATAGCTTGAGTTTTAAATGCCTTCAGATCCACATTATGGATGGTCTTCTCATTATCCTATGCAAACACACATAGGATGTGTGTCACAAAACGTGACAATTTGCACCAGCTCTCACTGGCCCAGGCAAAACGCGAGGCATTTTCTTTTGCTTACACTTAAACTATTTTTTTAAAAAGTGATAGGTAAATGAGATGTAGAACGTGAACTCACAAAGTTCAAGTAAGAATTAGAAGAGGAAATGCTTTTTCTCAGACTTCTCAAACGATGGGGACGTGAGGAGTTACAGAAGTCTGCTTGCCTGACTACGAGCTAGGTAGGTCTCCACAGCCTGCCTTCACCCTACACACCATCACCTTGACTCTACCCAGTCTGCCCCCAGGGTCCAGAAGAGGCCTGCTACACACCAGGCTTGAAATAAAAAACACTGACGAACCTAAACAAGTACATCCTATGTGCCACTTTTCTACATGTTATGTTATTCAATCCTCTTGACCCTTTGATGCAGACGCTACTGTACCTACTTGTGGATGAGCAAACTGAGGCTCAAAGTTAAGTGCCTTGTCTAGGGTCACATGGCCACAGGTCCCTGGACAGAGTGTCCCCAGCACTTTCTACTCCAGCATACTACCTGGCAGTGTGTTCTCACCAAGGGCGCAGGGCCATCCCCACCGTGTTCATAACCCCCAGTGTCCGGCCTGTCTGGGACAATAGCAGACAGGTGAGGACATGAGATCCTCACCATCTTCCCCACAAGCTTAACACCACTCCGTGTGACCTGTTTTCAGCACCAGAGAGAAGAACATTCACTCTCTTCCAGTTTGCCCACTGCTCATTCCCAGCCACACATTCATCGTGGGTCTTCCTTCTAAATCCAGAATCTTTACGGCCCTCACCCATCAACTTCGCGGAGTCCTGAGATGTGGTGCTCACAGGCAGGCAGGTTGACTTGATAGTCCCACTCTGTTGCTCTGCACTGTTTTTAGTTGGCTTCTGAGGCACGGGTGGTTCAGCCACTTTTTTTTCATAACAGTAAAAGACTTAACCAGAAACAAAATTTGGCTTCTTTGCGGAGAGGTTCAGAAATTTACCGTTTGACATAAACACCTCTCAAGTCCTCCACTCACAGCTCGTGGCATTTAAAAGATCAGACTCATTTCAACACTTGGTGGGACTGTGGTTGGACAGCTAATTGCAAATGCTCCCGTATCTGCTACATATCAATTAGCTTTTAGCAAGCTCCCCTAACCAGGCTACCTCATGGAGATTGCACATCAAAAGACGCTTATTCTGGGGGCTGACCCCGTGGCCTGGTGGTTAAGTTCAGCGCATTCCGCTTCGGCGGCCCGGGTTCTCGGGTTCAGATCCTGGGCGGGGACCTACACCACTTGTCAGCTGCGATGTGGTGGCGACCCACATATAAAGCAGAGGAAGACTGGCAACAGACGTTGGCTCAGGGCGAATCTTCCTCAGCAAAAAAAAAGATGCTTATTCTGGAAAAGTAAACCCTCAAGATGGACGAAGTGGAATTTAAGAGTTAGACGGCCATTTAAGTTGTGCACCAAAAGAAGCCCAGTTTGCAGCACCAGTTCATTGTGAGCCGGAGCAGAGTTAGATAAAGCAGTGGGTCTTGGCCACACCTTTTGTTGCACGTCTACATCTAAATGTGAGGGCTGCTGACTTAAGAGCTAATCTTCTACATGTGCACTGGCAAGAATGTGGCTCAGCTTACTACCCAGTGCTGAACACAGCATAGTTATCTTTAATTTTCACCTTTACTATATTGAAAAAATATTACAAATTCTTTATATTATAAAATCGGCAGACAAAATACTTTTTATTGACTCCTAAAAAACAGAATCAAAATCTCAAACAATGTCCCTGGGATTTACTCGCTGGTGTTATTGGGAACTCCTTAGGGCGGGGGCAATGTCTCAGAGTCACTAGCTTGATTAGAATAAGTCAGAACTTGTATTTGAAAATGCAGGTTCTCAGGGCTTGTCCTCAAGGCTTTCTGCCAGGAGGGGGTGCAGATGACTCAACAGTATGACTCTCAAGCCCCTTCTAGAGGAAGCGACAGGGCATGGTTTTTGTCGGGCAGAGCTTCTCAAAGGGTGGTCCTGGAGCAGAAGCCTCAGCCTCATCTGGGAACTTGTTAAAAATGCAGAATTCTCCCCGAGGCTTAGGAATCAGCAAGTTTAGGGTGGGGCTCAGCAATCTCTGTTTTAACAAGCCCTCCAGGAGACTGTGATCCGTGCTGAAGTCCGAGAAGACTGTTCTAGAATAGTGCTGCTCACACTTTAATGCGTGTACAGATCACCTGGGGATCTTGTTAAGGCACGGACTCTGAATTCTGCATTTCTAACTGGCTCCCAGGGGAGGTCTGAGGACCACATTTGGAGTAGTACTGGTGTAGATGTTCATCTTCCTTCCAAACTGGGTTGAAGGGTCATCCGGCCAGGTCCCTGGTACTCAAACTAGCTTCATCTTACTCACAGTTACGTGAAGGTGAAGTCAGAGCTCCCGTGTCCTGGGAGCCTTCCTGATTCCCATATAAGCACTCAAACATACGGCAGCTCTGTACGAGGCCAGCGTCTAAGGATAAGGGAGTGAGTGGACGTGTCACCGACACACGGAGGCACAGACCACGTTCTGCTCTGTTCTTTTCCACTACGTTGCTATGCAGCCCGAAAGAAGCCCAAACCTCCCTGTGCCTCAGTTTCCCCTTCTGAAAAATGAGGTCACTTATAAGGCTTATTTCCAGCGCTGAGATTTTATCATTATATAAAAGTAGCTGGTGGTCCCTAAGGTTTAAAACAAAAATTCAGGACTTTCCACACACAGGGAAATGTTGACCCTGTAAGAACCTGAAATTCTCAGTGTGATCAATAGTTTCAACTCCCCAGAAAGCCGGGTCTTAGTAATTCATGGGAAACCTGACGAGACCACACCAGCTGTACGGACGTCAGGAGCAGGAATCATGAGTGGCCTTTTCAATTAGTGTGCAGGGCCGGGAATCAGTCCCGACAGCCACCCAAACATCAACTACACTTCTGGCAACACCACCACTGCACACTGGTTACAGAGTTGACTTACAAGTCTCTTTATTAACGTGTACTTGGAATATTGCACATTTATAATTTATATTTATAACAGCCTTTCAACAAAATGCAAGGACCAAACCAAAATATGCAGATGAGCATGCACAGGTAATGCAGAGAGAAAATACTGCTGCTAGAAGCTTCTGAGGCTTTTTAAAGGCATATGCCCCAATTTGGGAAACTGTTACAGAGACAGCAAGTTGGAAAGGGTCCATCTAACATCCAATCTCAGCACTTGATAAGCCTGAGGAGGTTCCAAATGTGAGAGAACATTCTGGAGACTTTCTCTGTCTCTGTTATTCAAGATGGCAGCTCTTTGGGTTGGTTTCATTGGTTTCTTGACTAATACCTCTGATGATATTTCTTAGTATTTGACACTAAGACACAAAGAGTGTTTTACTCTTTGCCCTTCTGTCACTCATTAAACAAACAATTGCTAAATGCCTACTACGTGCCAAGCACTGGTTCATTTCTACTCACAACTTGAATATGAGATTACACTGGTCTGCTGCAAATTTGCAAGAGATGAAAAACATTTAGAATTAAGTTCCTAATACAGAGATACACTGATCAAAGATGAAAAACAATTTACTGTTGAATTGCAAGCATGTGAAATCAGAAAAACGCCAAAAAGCTCCAAGTCCTTTCACTTTCACCATATTGCGTTAGAAACAACACTCAGTCACAGTAATTGAAGCTGGATTTCTTTCAGCTTGATGGCAGAGGCGCCGGGGAAGCGACGCAGCTACAGTGCCCTTGGACTGATGTTGTTTCAAGCTGAGAACTGTCCTCAATGTGTCTGGTGGATTCCAAAGCCTCTGCATGTTCACAGGGTGGAAAGGACCAGCTCCCATGCAGGCACTCATCGCAGTCAGGGTCAGCCAGCCTCTGAGGATGGGTCAGATTTCAAGGACCTCTAGAGAGCCCCCCAGCCCCCTACTGAAGGAGAGAAAACTGCTTTCACTTTACAGTTAAAGCAAAGCTTAAAAAAACAAATATTCACGGAAGAGGTGGCATGTGCATTTAAAATCCTACTCAGGCATAAATGACCGGAACAGACCAAGTCACCCAGTGAGGAAAAGGGACGGGAGGGAGAAGGATGAGAGGGCTGAGGCCCGAATGCAGGGCCCTGTGTGTGTGTCTGAGGTAAGCAAGGGGAATAGACTTGGGGGAATTTTCTGGTAATTTTTTTATGCTGTACCACTTTGTCTATAGCTGGCCTTAATACACGGGGTATTTTGTGAATTTAAGAACGTTGTGTGCATGTACATGTCTTCATACTTCAATACATTTATTTTCCTCTCCTCCTCTGCCCAATTTAGGGATGATAAAACTATGTTGATGGAGGCAGGGGAGATAGGTATAATAGAATAGCACACCTGTGGAGGTTCTGTTCCTCCATGGTCTGGCATGACTAAACATGGAACTCAACAATCAGAGCCAGTCACATTCTTCGGAAGAGGCCCATGTTCATTACAAAGGTTATTAATATCCTGGAGAGAGCCAAAGACTTTGGACTAGATATACAAGGCAATATGGAGGAAACTGGAGTCTTGAGTAGAGACATGACAGGAGAGAATAGTATCTCACTTCTGAGCAAGAGAATATTTGCTCAATTTAAATGGATGAGTGTTTTGACTATGGCCCTAACGAATAACTAGCCTTGATTTGTATCAAAGCGCACGGCCTCCAGGCCCCTCCATCTACCAGCCTCATCAGTTCCACTCGCCTTCCTTCCCAGGCCATATGGGAGCAACAGCCATTGCACAGACGCCTTGCAGAATCCCTACAGTCCTTCAGGACACCTGGGGCGCTGGGTACACTGCTCATGCCCAGGCCTGACCCTCAGACATTCTGATATAAAGAAGCTATAGTGGGGCCCAAGAATCTGTATTTTTAACATCCTAAGTGGTTCTGAACTAAGCAGTTTACTGAAAACCCTTTGCTCAGAATTTGTTACGAGCCCAATGGGAATCCCAGTGAGGTGGGAGTTACTCATCTTATCAAGCCTTCAGAAGTTCAGAATTACTCAAAACTGACATAGCCTTTGGCCAGGGGAATCATAGAAGGAATTAGGAAAGGGTGAGAGGAAATGTTTGCGTAAACATGGTTTCTACACGCTGCGTTATTTCCATTGGTTCATCCTGAGAAAGGAAAAATCTAATCCCATATTGAGTCCCAGTGGGCGGAGGGAGTGCAACTTCACGGAAATCTGCTGGGAGAGCTCCTCAGGGCATCTCTTCTCCTCACAATGCCACGTAGCTAATGTGATTATAAGACCTAATGAACTGAAACTAATGCAGTTTTGAAAATCTTCATAGCTAATGATAATCACATCTTCTCCCTCAAGATTTCCCATTTTCTCTGTTTGTAAATCATGAATAAAATGGAAGTTATGGGTTAAGGCTGTGTTTATGAAAAGTCTAGTGTAATTAGAAAGTTTTATATTTTGAATGTCACAGTGGTTTCCAAGTTGAAGGATCACATTTGGAACTTACATTATATGCCACAGCATTAAGAACTTCTCTGGAGAGACTTAGAATATGGATTCATAACACTACTGTTGTAAAGACAGTCTTTCCCCCTGCTGAGTTCAAAGCATTTTGTATGTCAGGTAGTCAATGTAGCCACTCTGCCTCAATTTCCATTTTCTTTGGAAGGCAGAGAACAAGTCCTCAGATTGCACAATGAGAGCTAACGTGAGGGTATGCTTTGACACCCCCCACCCCTCACTTCTCTATGCTACGTTTTCACCCTTTGGGGAAAGGAACATTTCAAAGGAATTAAACTGAGAGGGGGTGGAGTGGCCTGTGGTGAAGGGGCAAGCTTTGCAGATCGGAGGGGCACATTCTAGAGATGTGTTGCGGTAAGCTCAATAAAAAAGATGCCAGCCACATCTAAGTGCCCAAGTTAGTTGATCTTAATTTTGTTAATTTAATAATTAAAGAAACACAGATTTTTATGGAATATAAGGTAAAACTATTAAGAACTTAAAAAATGGAACATGGGAACCCAAAGCAATTTTGCATATGAAGGCAGGAAGGTGAGTTCACTCTTTTCTGCCATTGAGGCTTTGAACAGCTCTGGTTGTGCTAAGAGCACAGACTATAACATGTGACGGGGCCTCCTAGGGGTGTGGAGTATGCGCTGCATAGCCATAATGGGAGCTCTGTAGATGCACACTGTGGGACTATAACAGTGGGATTTGATCTGGGAGGGTCACTGTTTAATTACATCTCATGCCTCTATTACAGGAAAACTTCAACAGAATATACTTACAAAATGGAACAAGAAGATGTACTTTCAGGACAAAAAGAAAACTCGGTTAGGAAAATCGAGGAAGTCACTGACACCTAGTTATGGCTATTGGGAAAAGAAGTTAGTGTTTATCGTTTTAATTCACCGGATTAAATAATCTAAGCCAAGTGGCTTCATTCCAGTTATTTTTGTAAGCAGTTATTTATAATGGTTATGTGATTTCTCAACACTAATTATAAAACAATATATTATTATTCCTTAAATGAGAATGATTCAGTCTTTTTTACATTACTTCTCTTAGGCCTTTCTCCGAACTCTTTAACATTCTACTTCATTTTACATCTTAATACGTTGGCATATTATAATTTATTAAGAACAAGCTAATTTTAGGCACAGCCGGTCCACTAATAGTCACTGATACACTGTTTCATCTTACTGAGAAGATGATTAAGAACAATCTTGGATGTTCTGCAGCATTCACTAATCTATCATAAGTCTCTGATTCTGTAGCCAGGATCCATCTAAGACACCAAGGTGTATGATTTCAGTATAATCCCCAAACCATTAATACTCTCCCAAAGACTGTGTCATAATACTATTCCTCTGAGAATTAAAAAGAGTAGAAATGGGCTGAGAGATCAAATTCCAATCTGTCACATTTCCTAACAGAGTTGGGATCCAAGGCCTTTTCCCCTATTTATCACTGGGTATGGCTTTCAAATGAACGGAAGGTCACCCTCCTGCCACTGCTGACCGGAATACTGACATCCTCCATATCGCAGCTGACATGGTCCTAGTGTCATGAGTCAGGGACTATATTAGGTAGCAGCTGAACCTACTGACTAATTAATGTCATAAGAAAGTGACTTTTATAAGAAACTGTCATGATTTGTTTATCTGCATTTTTTGGTAAAGGTATTAATGCCATCATTCTGTTACACAGTACATAAAGCTTTACCTGTCTGCATGATAAGCTCTTAGAGATTTTAATGCCAGAAGAAGGTTTTTTTTAATCCTGATGAATTAGTTTGCCTCTTTTTATAAAAACTAAACTACACATACAGAAATCATATTTCCTTTGCTCTTTCCCCCTCATACAGCTGGCTGGAAGCTCAAAGCTGTAATTATCTTTCAATTATAGCAATTACTTTAGTCTAGCTTTTTCTTTCTTCTTTCTACACCAAACCTGATTACAAGTTTTTGATTTCATATGTTTTGAAGAGTCTTATATAAGTGTCTTTATTATAACAACCTCAATAATTTTTAGAAGCAGATCTTAAGTTCTAAATATTACATATGTGAAGCTTTAAATTTAATTACCATGGACTATTCCTTTATAGATTTTTAAAGTTCTCAATGTCCAGACCAGGCTTTAGAAGGAAGAAGTGTTTTCAAAAAAGCAAAGAATGAAAGAAGGAAAAAAGGAGGAAGGAAGGAAAAGAAGACTTTCCCACCAAATTAATCTTTGCGATCGAAAGTTCTGATCTCTATTCTAAGGAAATAACGAAAGAAGTATCCAGATGATACAATATGAGATGCAAAGACTAAGATCATTAAAATCAACTTTATCCTAAAAGCTATAAAGAATTATTAAATTCCTTTGAATTAGACTGTTTTCAATCCTGGCTATACATTAAAATCACTGGGGAAACTTTTTATAATACGAATGCCCAGGCCTAACCCCAGAAATTGGTTTAATTGATCAGGGATTGGGTGTGGATGCTGATATTTGTAAATGTATCCCCGGGGCATTTGAATATATAGTTAAGCCTGAGAATCACTCAGGTAGACTTCTTTCATATTTCTAAACTCTTCACTAGCAAATGCTACTTCATTTTATTTCTTACAGTATTGGAACATGGCATAATCAGGATGTGACATAAATACAGCTCATTGTTCTCTTCCCACATACGTCTACACTGGGAGCCATATAAACCAAGCTTTTTGCACATGTATTCCGTTAGAACCCAGGCCAAAACCGAGGTATGGCTTCTGTTCCAGAGGGTGCTATCCGAACTTGCAACATAAAGACTCAGACTCAGAAGATCCGAACACTGAGCCATGTTCTTTGATTGTCTGTTATATTATGTCTACCTATTTTTCTCTGCATCCCTCAAAATACTAATCAAAAAGTTGTATGGCTAAACATAATTGAATAGATAAATTAAAATAGCATTATTTTAAACTATTTTCAAATACGAAAATTTCAACAAGAAATACAAAAAATCTCTTGGTTTGTTATCGGTGGGAGGCTCACATACCACTGTTTTTAGATTGATCTAAAATATATTCAATATCTCCACTTTCAAAATGATCCATAATTCTTTGAGGTAAAGAGTGTATTAGAAATCAATATATTATTATGACAATCCTTTTCTTTATGCTTTAGGCTACTGTAGCTTTTCTCTCGATTTTCGTTGCTTAAATGAACACAATACACTTTGTTCAGCTCCATTGGACAAACACTTATTGAAGGACTACCACCGGCCAGGTGGGCCCCAACCCTCCAGTTTCAGCTGGCTCCTTAGTCTCCTTGGCTGTGACCTTCCAAACCCACAGGCTTTTTCTTTCTCGCTCTTCAACATATCGAGCTTTCCTCACCCTGAAACTTTTAAACTAGCTGTTTATCTGCTGGGATGATTAACATTCAGGTCACCAAACAGCTGGTTCCTCTTCATTTTTTCTGTTCAAACATCATGTTCTCAGAGAAGCCTTCTCTGACCAACCATTCTAAAGCTCTCCTGTCCACCCCCAACTCAGTCCTTACCCCATTACCCTGTCTTCCTTTCCCATTATCCCTATCTGAAAGCATCTTCTTTGTTGGTCTTTGTGTTTATTGTTGCACGCATGACCTCTAGAACATAACCTCCACGAGCACAGGCACCCTTGGTCCTTGCAGCTGTGACTCCAGCACCCACAACAGGAGCAGGCACTCAGTAAATATCACTGGAGTGAATGAATGCATATCTTTGCAGTCTTACCAAGAACAGTTCCAAATATAGTCTTGTATTCTTTAAAATTGAAACTACTGATGCTAATAGATAATAAATGAGTGTGTACAGTTGCAATTCTAATCTGTAGTTCCACATGCAATATGCACATGCTGGACTTTTTTTTTTTTTTTTCCTGCTGAGGAAGATTCGCCTTGCGCTAACATCCGTCTCAATCTTCCTCTATTTTTTTAAGTATGTGTGTCGCCAGCACAGTACAGCCACTAACAGAGTGGTGTAGGTCCACGGCCGGGAACCAAACCTGGGCCGCCGACACAGAGCATGCGCCAAACTTAACCACCATGCCACCAGAGCTGGCTCCACATGCTGGACTTTTAGTTAGGCCCACAGAGCCAGCCACTCTCGCAGCGAAGGCGATTCGGGCCCCGTGCCTCGCTTACCTCTGGCTGGCTCTAAGCTTCTCCCAGAGAGAGCTTCTCCACTGGCACACCTTGCAATCTTGGCTGTTCCTCTCAATTCCCAGCAGAAAGCAGCTAGACATTATGTTTGAAACTGCACTTCCAATCTTCTGTTGAAGAGTTAGACCACTTTACTGGGGTGACACCAGGTTTATTTGGCATAGGGTGTCTTGCTATTGTTCATTCCCATATACATCTGGCTTGGGATGGGAGTTATATCGCAAAAAGCATCCACTTACTGTTGGTGGATTTATTACAGCCTGGGATCTTGCATCAGTAATCCTCCCCCTCCATTATTCCCACATGATACTAATAGTCCTGGCCAGGAAGTCAGCTGTAATATCTTCAGGACAAGTCCCACTGCCATATGGAATAGACAGTTGGACACTACCTCTATTCAGAGGCGCTTCTGTTTAGTCTAGACTAGCACTTTAAGCCATATTGACACCACGCTCTGCCAGCCTTCCAAATATGTGCCTGTGTTTGCATGTCAGCACCATTCAGTATCTTCAGTATCTCAGTTTTCCAATCAGCATAAAAAACTATATTTGATATCAAAATCAGCTACATTTGTATCTTGTGAAACACGCATAGTGCAGTGTCCTTGCCCAGAAAAGGCACCTAATAAATATTAGCTCCTTCTGCTGCTTTCCTTGCTATTTTAACAAAAACTTATTTTATTCAAAAATATACTTAAAGAATCTTCATCTTTTAAAAACTCAATGTATGTAAAGTATTCAAATGTACAGCTAGCATCTGATTATTTCTCTTCGTTATTTAATTAGATATCTGTTAAATTCAAATAATACATTGCAGTCATTATTAATATCAGAATCAGCTGCTTCAAAAGCAGGATGTCCCATAATAGTGTAAAGTTCTAAGAGATGCTGGATCTTGCTTTAACCAAGTCCAATATACATAAATTTGTATTTATAAAAGAGTGGTATTACGAAATGATATGGATGTTACACAGAAAATACTATTTTAAAAGATGATCAATTAAAATATGTTTAAAATAGAATTCAATTTCAAACAGACTTTATAGAAATTTACAGGAACTTATGTAATGCATAGAATAGGCCATAAACAGTCACAAAGCCAACTCAGAACTAATAATTATTTCTCAGCAATGATTATCCAATGCTGTTCAAACCACAGGGTTGGGGCTGATGGAAAACTTTGTAGTGGGTGAGTCAAATGATTACACCTGAACCCACTGACGAATCTGAACATCATGAAAAGAGGCACAGCCAGACCCTGGGTTGTGTGATGCAAAAGGAAGCATTAACTACGAAGTCATCTCGCCAAAAATGTGAACCTGAACTGATTAAGCCTCTAGGTGTAACCATCAGGATTTTATTTATTTTTTTTACTTCTTTCACTATGAAATGATCAAATAATAATCAAAGATTTTGTCTACCCCTGTTAGTTAACTCACATTCACAAGATTGTGGGGACTGTGCATAAGTTTCTGCGTGTGTCTATCTGCGTAAAAAAAAAAAATCAGAACAAATTTATACGTACCACTATATAACTATCCATAATGATTGTCATCAATGTTGTCAGTTAAAATGCCATTGTATCATATGTACAGTGGTAAAAATGATAAACTATGGAGGTAACCACACATTTGAGAAGACACCTCCAGAGCTTGGCTCCTCTCCCTGGTTGTGAAATATTATGGTTCTTGTTCTTTGAGGTTCAGTCTTAGACCCCTTTCCTTATTTTGCTCCATATTAGCTTCTTGGGCGTCTTGTCCACACCCATGGCTTCAATTCCCTTTGGGTTGCCTTGATTCTTAATTTGTACCTCCAGCCCAAGCCTCTACTCTGAGCCTCTACTCCCATATCCAGCTGCCGCCTGGACCTCTCCACCAGGATGTCTCCAGGCCCTCAGCCTCAGGGCGGACAAGGCTGGATTCTCCATCTTCCCTGCACAGGGGTCCTCCTGCAGGGCTCCCTCTCTCTGTGAATGGTGCCACCTTCAGCTAATTGCACTAGGTCGAATCCCAGGCCCTCCCATTTACCACCCTCTCAGTTTTCCCCCATATCTAACCCAACACACCAAGCCCTCTTGATTTCATCTCTTAGATGACTTTCAAATCCATCCCTTCAACTAGTCCTTGCCTCTGCATCCCTAGTTCAAATCACCAGCATCTCTTTCCTTGGCTACTGCATTCACACTGCTACCCTCCAGTCCCTTCTTCAAACCCCAGCCAGAGAGATCTTTTCAAAAAGAAAATCAGATCACAACAAGCCCTCTGCTTAAAACCCTTTAATGGTTTCCCACTGATCAAAGGATAAAGAAAATGAAATCATATAAAGTAGCTACTTCCTGCAAGTTTTGGCTTTTGCCTATCTCCCCGCTGATCTCATTCTACTCTCGCACTGTCTCCATCCCACTCACTTCCTCCTTACTTGGAACTTCTTGAACTCCACCCCAGCCCTTGGCCTAGCTAAGTTATACCCCAACCAGACGCCAGGGAGGCCTTCCCAGGCACAAGGTCATTGCTCATTGCCATATGTGTCTCTCTCTTTCACAATACCTCATTCTCCTATGTCCACTTATTTGTGTGATAGATTTGACCAATGTCTGTCATACCTACTAGACAGTGTGGAAACGCTACTATGAAATCACACATGAACTAGTAGTCAGTAGACACTATATTCCGTCATCTGATTGTACATGGCAATCTCTCCTCCAGTCATCCTTGGGTATCTTGCCGGATAATCCGGTAATCTTGCCGGATCTGGGGACTATGGTCTAGACTGTTTTTTGTTTGTTTTTGTTTCCATAGCTGGTTGTGAAGTATGAGGTCAGATTTAAAAGAGGGCCCATTTGCATTCTTTGTTTCTTCAAAAGCCCACTACTGTAAATCAACACATAATCTTTTCAAATGTCTAGTGATATACCATTTCATTATTTTATGAATTTTCAAGGTCAAAGTTTTACAAAACTTAAAAGAGCACAAACTATTTCCTAAAACTAATATGGATTTACAAAAAGCATATTATATGAGTCTGACTTAGTACTTTTTAAGGTAGATTATAAGGAAAAGACAATAATAATAACATTATTAATAGTACAGTGAAAGTACCTGGGCTCAGGAGTCTGACAGACATAGGTTGAATCCTGCTCCACTGGTCAGTCACCTCGTGATCCGGGCTGAGTTTCCTGACCTGAGTCCTTTACTCATCTATGAAGATCAAAGAGCATTCTCCATCTTCCCTCACCCCACAGATTCAGAGCAGCTATTATTATTGCCTTATTTGTGTGTAATACTTCAGCGTTTATCAAACGTTTTCACAGACTTGACTTTTTGAGTAGCTCAACAATCTTGTGAGAAATTAAGGCAGGGTTCTTTTTAAAAAAAACCGACTTTATATTATTTTACAAATGAGGAAACAATACACCAGAGAGATTAAGTGGCTGCCTGAGACCCAACCTAACCTAGGAAATAGCAGAGCTGTCCCCGTCTTCTACTCTAAATCCTATATTCTTTTTTTTTTTTTTTTTGTGAGGAAGATCAGCCCTGTGCTAACATCTGCCAATCCTCCTCTTTCTGCTGAGGAAGATTGGCCCTGGGCTAACATCTGTGCCCATCTTCCTCCACTTTATATGGGATGCCGTCACAGCATGGCCTGACAAGCGGTGCGTTGGTGCGCACCCGGGATCCAAACTGGCGAACCCCGGGCCACCGCAGCAGAGCGCGTGCACTTAACTGCTTGCGCCACCGGGCCAGCCCCCCCTAAATCCTATATTCTTTTCTCACTATACACTGTATTAGAAAAAATGTGGTTCCATACAACGTGAAGTTCTCATCAACAAACCAGGAAGGAAAGGATCCCACAGCTGACACAGTCACAAACTCCAAAGCCACGGGGCCTGGCAGGTAACGCAAACACTGAGGAAAGCCAGAGGGATATTAACCTTGTGGAAATATTTTCTCTTTCTCAAAGAAACACAACATTTCTCATGTTTCTTTAAAGGCATGACCTGCTCATTCTATCTTTTCTTTTTCTTAACTCTACCTTAAGAAAACTCTACTTTTTGCTTTCTTCTGAATTTTACCTTAAGAAAACCACAGCACAAAAACAATGAAAAATGGTGATCAACACTCAAGTTGATGGCTGGGGAATAATAGAGCAGGGTAGGGACTGCGGCCAACTATTATTCCACACCCAACCGAGTTGGTTGCCATTCTTTTAAAAGACATGGCATCCTCTAGAAGGGACAAAGTTCTAGTCTGAAAAGGTAGAAGGATGGGGGTCTGTTATTCTGAGAACTTGTGTGCACACTATAGACGTATGAGACAGAATGAGTATTTGTGTTTTACTCATCATCTAAAATCTGAAGGATTAAATAGATTATGCTTACCAAATTTGTGAACGGCTTTCATTTGAATAGGGTTTCTAACAGCTTGCAAGACATGTGCTTAATATATTTAATATACTATAAACTCTTTACAGTAACAAAATAACGTCCAGGGATCTCTGAGATCCAGTTCAACATATTTGCACTTAACTTTTATGTATAAAAAAATTATTGCAGTAACTTAAAATATTTTCAGAGTTTGCAAGGGTAAAATTCTCTTGTCTTGGGCTCAGAAACCTATATAAAACTACTAGTTTGGCAAACAAATGACAAAAAATATGGGATTCCCCTTAAAGATATTATGTATAAATAGAGTCATCAAATTTAGAACAGCAAGCCCCAGATGGTCCATCAGTATCAACAAAACCCACTTTTCTTGCCAACATGAATTTCATGAAGCAGAAATCACTCTCAGGCATGCAGAGACAGACATATCAGATCTACAAATACTTATTACCATATGCTCGGTACCAGGTTAGGTAGTTTATTACACGGCCCATAAAACATTACTTTAAAAGCAAACACTGAGTGTTCACAATGAACTGCTTACTCTTTATGGCAAAGGCACTGAAGTCTTTATGGAAAGAGAGACCTGTCCTCCTGTGTTTTAGAGTGAGACGGGGTGGTGATACAGACGTGACTGGCAGGCTTTCAAGGCAGAAGCAAGGCCATCGGCAAACCTGTCCGTGCTGGGCTGTCTTGGACATTTTAACATCTCTTTCTGATAACCTAAATTTCTGGGATTGCATATTAGTGTTGTTGTTAATAACCTAGTGACTATAAATCTGATGGAATGCCATAAATATAAATGTCTTTGTATGATCATTATTGATGAGACAAGGAACTGCGGCTTATAGAGTTTCAGTAGCTACCCTCCCGCCCCCATCACTCAGAGAAGAGGAAAGTGAGAGAGATGATGATAAGAGCCACAGCGCTTAATCACTCCACCCCAAGGACTTTTTAAAATCATAAAAGGAACTACAGCACAATGAAACTCAGTGCTTGAAAACTATGTGTAAGCTGGCGGACACGGCCCTTTTGATGGATGGCCTGGGGGGCTTCTGGAGGTGGAGGGTTGGGTAAAGCAGGCTGGAGTCAGGAGGCAGACCCCAATGACCATCTGAGATCCCTTTAAGGAGCATAAAAATTCCACGGTTGTAAAAAGCAGACACCATCCTCAACGAACATTTGCCACATTTCTATACTACACATTCTTGAATAATCTTTGATCTTCTATTTATTTCAAAGAAGACAGACTTTTTTTGACCCAGTTCACATCACTGATTAGAGATATTTTAGCTGCCAGATAAAAAATATCTCCATTGAATCTAATTTATGGGATCCAAGAGCAATTTATGGATCAATATAGAACTCTATGGGGCTTAAACTGGTTTTGTGAAAATACTTGTAACACAACAGTAAAAGAAATCAATAAAATTTATTAAAGTTTTCATTCTTTGCATAGGTTTGAAAATGGGTTCTGACCCATTAAAAAGGCCTTTAACATTTTTAGAGTTGAAATATTGCACTTTACTGGCTTGGATCTTTTCTTGAGTTGACCCTTCACATTGATGAATATGTCTTTCTCCTGGACAGCTGTGAAGATGTCTGGCTGCCGCTGCGGGGCTTTGTCAGCCTAATCAGGTGATGACACCTGAATTCTGTGCCAAGACACACATACACTCATAGGCAACGAGCTCTTCCCTACTTATATTGGCCTTCTGCAACAGGGAAAAAATGCATAACATATAGTCTTTGTGAATACCATTTGGAGGCTCATCTGACACTCGTTAAAAGTAGGCAGTTAAAGAATTTGGCTGACACTATGGAAAACAGTGTGGAGATTCCTCAAAAAATTAAAAATAGAACTACCATATGATCCACTATTCTACTTTTGGGTATTTACCCAAAGAACACGAAAACACAAATTCAAAAAGATACATGTACCCCTATGTTCACTGCAGCATTATTCGCAATAGCCAAGACATAGAAACAACCTAAGTGCCCACCAATGGATGAATGGATACAGAAGATGTGGTATATATATATGAGGGAATACTACTCAGCCATAAACAAAGATGACATCTTGCCATTTGTGACAACATGGATGGACCTGGAGGGTATTATGCTAAGTGAAATAAGTCAGACGGAGAAAGAAAAATATCACATGATTTCACTCAAACGCGGAAGATAAACAAACACCTAGACACAGAGAATGGATTGGTGGTTATTAGGTGGGAAGGGGAGGTGGGGGGAGGGCAAAAGGGTTAAAAGGGTACATGTGTATGGTGACAGATGGCAACTAGACTTTTGGTGGGGAACACAATGTAGTCCATACAGAAGGTGAAATATAATGATGTACACCTGAAATTTATGTAATGTTATAAACCAATGTCAACTCAATAAAAAAAAGAATTTGGCTGAAAATCTGATTTCTAATATAACAGCTTCCATTTATTGAACATACACTATTTGCCAGATACTTTTCAATCTGGAGCCTCACCTAGAAAAATCAAGTTACATTTAACTTATTCTTTACAGGATTGCTGTGAGCTACAAAAGATGGTCTAAATAGTCACGATTCTTTTCCTCTCTGTATCCTCACTCCTTGCAATGTGACTTTGTAGATCCTCCCATCAAGAAATGTTGTCTATTTCTCTAAGCTTAATTCTCGGCTGGCCTTGTGACTCATTTTGTTCCATGGAATGCAGTGGAAGCAACGGTGTGTCAATTCTGAACTGAAACCATATGCTTTGCATGCTTCCACTCTCACTCCCAGAACCTTGCTGATCCTCTATGTGAACAAGCCCAGACTAGCCTGCTGGACGTGAGTTATGTGGCCCAGGTGTCCTCATTGCCAACCGCCAGGAGCAGACACACCTAGCTGACTGGGAGCTGACACATGCATGAGCCCAAGCAAAACGAGAAGAGCCGCCAAGGTGAGCCAGCCCAAACTATAAACCCACAGAATCAGGAGCTAAGTAAACGGCTGTTGTTTTAAGCTGTTAAACCATGGGGTGGTTTGCTATGCCGCAAAAACTGACTGATACAGAGGGAATTATTCTCTTCACTGTACCAAAGAGAGGTACAGAAAGGTTAGCAACTTGTCCAAGGTCACTCAGCTGGTAAGCGGTAAAGCCATCAGGTTATTATACCTGCCTTAAGGGCCCACACTCTTAGTACGCCACTGTACTGACTGACATAAGCAAAAAGCACACGTTGAGTGCCTCGCACATGCTCTGTGTTGGGCTAGAGGTATTTCCTACATTCAGGGAACTTACAACCTCCATTTTGTTTTTCACTAAGGAAATTGCAATTTGATAGTTTTGCTCATGCTATTGCTTTTACCTGAAATGCATTTTTTACTTATTTTCCACCCTTAAAACCTGCTCAAATGTAACCACCTCTTGGAAACCTCCCTTAATGTCCCAAGACAGAATTAGAGTTTCCCACCATGGTTGACTGCAAAAATAACCACAATTACTCACTCCTTCCTTTATCCTCGCCCTTTGTGAGGTGACTTTTCAGTACCATCCATCAAAAGGTAAAATCTATTTCCCTATGCCTTGAATCTGGACTGGACTTGTGACTTACTTTGGCCAAGAAACATGGCAGAAGTGATGGTGTGCCAGTTCTGAGATTAGGCCCAAGGTGCCTTGCATACTTTCATTCATTTTCTAGGGAACCCTAACTCTATCACATGGACAAGACTAGGCTAGCCCTGCTAAAGGGTGAGAGACCACATGGACCAGAGCTCAATCAGCTAGGCTGTCCCCGCCGAAGCCCCCAGACATGTGAGAGCCCAGCCAAGATCAGCAAAGCCCAACCATAGCTGAGCACTGTTGCATGTGGGAGCCTAGTTGGGACCAGAGCAACTGGCCGCTGAGTGCAGCCTAAATTGCCAACTGCAGAATCAAGAACTAAATAAACGGTCATATTAAGCCACTAAGCTTGTTACGAAGCAAAAGATAACACATACAGATTCTTTGTACTCTTCTGGCATTTTAAAACCTATTTCTGGAATAGCACATATATTGATAAATGTTCACTGAATGAATAAATGATTAAATATTCAATTACACTGAGATAAGATTTATCTAACAAAGCAGAACTCTGACTTTTTACTTGGAAGTGAATAAATTCTATCTTTCCTGGCTGTGGGACAGACCACCACTCTTGGTGTTTAGCACAGGGCCTGACACTCTGCAGGTGTGCTCAAGAAATGTTAGTGCTCCTGCTGGATGGGAACTAAGACGCCCACAAAAAACAAGAGCCAAACCAAACACTGTCACAGTGAGGCAGGCAGGAGAGCTTTCCTAACTCCTTTCCAAATCAGGACAAACTCCTGGTATTTGTGAGGTGGAAATTTAGGGTAAGAGACATGTTTTTTTTTGTTTTTTTTTCCCTTAATATTGGCAAGCTTCTTTCTCTTTGAAAGTATTCACTCTTTAAGTGATCCACAGCTATTCAAGTCGCCCAATTTCAGAGTGGGAGAGTTCTGCTATAGAAAGACCATCACAAGAGGCATTCCCCACTCTTCCTCAACGCTACTAGTTCTCAACTTTGGCTGCTTAGTGGAAATACCCTGGGAGTAAAAAAAAACGCCTTCAAAGATTGTTTTAATTAGTGTGGGGTGCAAGCTGCACATGGGGACTTTGGAAAGCCCTTTGGGCGATTTTATTGAATAGTCAAAGTTGAGAACCACCCTTCAACCCCTCCCCAGGGTGCCTCAACCAGTCCATTGGTTATTATTGGATTTAACGTTCAAGGAAGATTTAAGTAAACTTTCTTTTTTATATGCTTCTAACCAAGACCCAGCACTGAAATACTATAGCTAGAAATAATTTCTCATAATGGACAATGACTAGCTCAAAAGGAATTAAGATATAATCATCAGATGAGTAAGTTCCTGTGATTAACTCGATAAGCATAATATGAACACTTGGCAGGATCTCAAATGTCTTAAAGGCCTAAGCATAATTAGGTATTCAAAATTCTATTGTCCTAAATCAAATTACCACATAATGCTATAAACTGTATTAAATAAAAAATTTAAGCTAAGTTGTATTTAAGTGTACAATCTGAAAACACATTAACCTAACATTTTTCTGTTTGAAAATGCACATTATCATATGAGTAATGATACTTTATCACAAATTAAAGTATAATTTAATATGATATTGAATTCAGATTCAATGTGGGCATTTAAAAAAAACTAGCCTTGTCTTCTTAATGCATAAGTGCATCTCACAGGGCAACACTATGCTTCACAGGGACTGTTTCTTTTTTTGGCAGGATTCAAAAGTGCTGAAAAATGATAAATAATCTTATGCTATGAACTATATAATGCAGGCAAATCGCTTTAGTGCCAAAATTTCATCCTCAATTAATTCCATAGCTGCAATCACAAATAGATCCCCAACACGTATTCGGAGAGTCAGAATTTTCTAAGCCACGGATTCCCTGAGAGAAAGATCTGTTTTGACCCTTGATTTCACAGAAACAGAAAATGAGTTCCAGAGAGGTTCAACACGTCAAGCAAAGCCCTCAACACTGAGAGGCTGGGAGCTGAGCCCAGGAAGTCTGAGCCTGCACCCCCTCGCCTCTCTGGAGATGGACACAGAGAATACAACAGCCAAGAGTGCTCAAGCCCTATAGAAACAGTGGCTGGAGTCCGCCCCAGATTTTGCCAACATCTGCTATCGATGGCCATGTTCACAGAGGACCTTGGCAACAGGAGAAATAGTTACCACTTTCTTCTCCAATTCCTCCTATCACAAAACAGACTGCAGTCAACTCTAGCCACTGAATACATTAGTTCTAAATACAGTTACTGTGCTGTTTTCTAGTCTATTATTTTTTTACGTTAACATGGTACATTTGTTACAATTCATGAACCAATATTGATACATTACTATTAATTAGAGTCCAAACTTAATTGAGATTTCCTTAGTTTTCATCTAATGTCCTTTTTTATTTCAGGATCCCATCCAGGATACTGTATTATATTTAGTTTGCTCTATTTTTCACTAATTCAACTGTGTAGTGTACACATGAGAGAGAGAGAGAATATGAATCTCTTCTCTTCAGCCAATTAAGGGCAAAATCCTGCAAATTACTCTTCTCACATTCTCTAATGTAAAAGAAAAGAGCATATGTTAGTGAAGTAATCTGGAGTTTTAATTTTGAGAAAAACACTGTGGATAAGAGGAAAGTTAGGTTAAAAAGAATTTGACATTTGGAGGGACCTAGAAATACGGTCTCTGATTTCAACACGGATTAACAAAATCTAAAAAGCAAGGAATGGGGCAGATAGTGTGAGAATTTAGAGCAATAAAAGCCAGTTCACACAGAACTATAGTAATGCAGAAAACAGAAGTAATATTGTGCAATTTGTCATCATTTACTTTAGGGGAGTTTGCTTTTTTAAAATCCACAGAAATGCGGTTACAGTTTGCTTGCCAACATTTGTATAAAACATTTTCCAAACAAGACTGATTCATCTTACTCTGAAATGAATTGTTAGATCACAACAGAGAATGTTAAAGAGTTTGCATCCCTTATAGAAATGCCAAGCATTTTACTCTGCCTGGTGCTGAACTAAAAATAGGGAAATTCACATGCTAAAAATGTTTTCCAAGTTGCCAAACATAGTTCTTTAGCGTCTACTTCCTAGTACAGATGCCTCGTTCTTCCCAAGTTTGAAAATGAAAGCTACTTACAATTCAGAGAAATGTTAGCGTACATCAATTAATTACCTGTAACAGATATTTCACTTATATATATTTTCTTTTCCTTAGATCACACCCATTGAAATGCTTCTTTAGACTTTTAAGGAAGTTTTATTAAAAAGTAGTTACTCTGATGACAGGTGGACTTTTAAATTAACAATCAGAATAGCCAAGCAGCATTAATATTGTTGGAAAATAACAATGCTGATTTAAATCAACTTGAAATTTGTTAGCTGCATTTGGATGTAAGAGATGTAAAATTTATTTACTACAATAAAAATAAACTAATAGTAAAGTCAGAACATGAAAATTAATAAGCCCACCAAACAAGATGGTACAAATAATGCCCCAACGTCCAAGAACACAAGAAAATTAAAGTCAAAGAAAATTTAACTGATTAAGAAAACAGGACTTAGGCAGAAATCACCTTTTGTTGTAAAAAGAACAATAAATAGGAGAAATGCCATTGATTTATGATTGGTATTTCAATATAGTATACATATCTATTTATATCTTGTAATACATAAAAAGAACATAAATAGTATAGGGATTTGTGTGCCCCATTTGAGGTTGGCATTCATTTGGAGAGGTGATCACTGAATTTCTCTGAGAGCCAGGACAGGAGACTACAGGAGATGCTCATGTGATGTGGATGGAGCGAGGCGGGCCAGAGTGGTTTCACAACATTTTCTTCTAATCAACTAACTCTACCACACTGGCTTTTAATTTTCCATCTGCAACTCACCAGACCTCATATTATCCAATTACCAGTCATCTCCTCGAGAAGATCAAGATTTTCTTAAACCGAATACAAATAATTACTGCACCATCTTTTCCTGGCTTCACTATAGGCTTCACCTGCTTTGACTTGCATAGTGATATTTTTGCAAACCTCCATGGGAGATATTTTAATTATTTAAAAACTTTATAATACATAAGAAAGAAGTGACAACTAAAATTATTTGATTTTAGGTAAATTATTATCAAAGATTATCTTATCAAGTTCATTTAAATACAAACTTTAATAATTCTATTTTAACTTTTTCCTATTTAACAAGTGATGGGCTATTAATTAACTTTAAATTCATTATCTAATAAAATGCATGACTTGCAGGCAAATTTTTGAAATGACATACTGGTGTATGATTGGCTTGGGGACCAAATATATAAGTTTCAAACTATATTTAACATGATATCCAAATAAACAATAATTGTTTTCATTAATGAATGTTTGGGTTTCTTGCATTTTGGACAAAAATAATCAACCTACAATAATTTTTGTGTTTATTTATAAAACAATGAGACAAGACAAAAAGTTTTAGTTGCTGCTTGTAAGCATTTCTCTGCAATTAATATATGTTTTGTTTGATTTGGCTGTGTTGTCAGCTTATCAGCAGGAGTATAAGGACATATATATTAAGGGTATGGATGATGTTTATTTCTAATAAATAAAAAGCCAATTGTAGGGGCCGGCCCGGTGGTGCAAGCGGTTGGGTGCGCGTGGTCCGCTATGGCAGCTTAGGGTTCGCCGGTTCGGATCCCAGGTGCACACCGATGCACCACTTGGCAGGCCATGCTGTGGCGGCGTCCCATGTAAAGTGGAGGAAGATGGGCACAGATGTTAGCCCGGGGCCAGTCTTCCTCAGCAAAAAAAGAGGAGGATTGGCAGATGTTAGCACAGGGCCAATCTTCCTCACAAAAAAAAAATGAAAAAAAAAGCGAATTGTATATGATTACCACTACCTTCTTTTTTTCTACGTTGAATTTTACACCATACAGATATCTTTTTATTTATTTATTTATTTATTTCCCCCAAAGCCCCAGTAGATAGTTGTATGTCATAGTTGCACAGCCTTCTAGTTGCTGTATGTGGGACGCGGCCTCAGCATGGCCGGAGAAGCGGTGCGTCGGTGCGCGCCCGGGATCCAAACCCGGGCCGCCAGCAGCGGAGCGTGCGCACTTAACCGCTAAACCACGGGGCCGGCCCAACCGTATAGATATCTTAATAGGCTAATATAAAACTTACCAAATATATTAAGATATTTAAGATTTACAAAAAGTATAACATAACTAACACCCATGTAACCACTATCCAGTTTAGGAAATGAAACGTTACCAACATTATGAAAACTATATGAGTTTTGGCCAGATGACTGCAGCTCATAACATCACAACATCAATGCTTCTTAGGCTTCTCGTCTCACTAATCAGATATCCATTATATGTGTAAAATACAATAAATGAGCAATTTTAAAAACTAATTAAAGGCTTGCAGTGTTTCCGTGAGTCATAAGCGTGCTCGCTCATCTGACTGTCACTAATGGCTCAGTACGCTTTAAGAGGTCCTCAAACAGTATTATTTTCTTTAAAAATATTTCAGTAATCATTTTACTTACTAATAATTTAAAAATAGAACTTGGATTTGAACCTTTACCACCCTGAACAATCTAAAACCCCTGGGACACCTTTGAATCCCAACGATCTTACGAAGCGGCTGTAGGGAAACCCCGACGGAGGCCCTGACAAATGCTAAGAAGTTGGAGATGAGAAGAGGAAAGGGGAGGAGGTTCCTGAAAACACAGAATGTGATGATGATGTACAAAGGAGGTCACAGAAACGAATTCTATAGACACCACCTACCCGGGAAGCGCATCTCAGCCCTGGGGCCTCCCCTCACACAGCCCTCCAGGTTCAGGAGAATACTTCAGAGCTCAGAGAGTCGAGACCCAGACATCTCCACACACACCAAAGCAGAGCCGGTCTACAAGGTGAAATGGTTTAATGAAGAGGACGAGGCAGCCCCAGGTACCTAGGAAGCACACCTGTGGAGGTTCTGCATCTCTTTGGCACTGGCCTGTCTGTCACAGAGCCCAAGTTTCTACTGAAAAGACAAAGAGGCCACAGAATTTAAAAACCATGAGAAAAATTTGGTCTCAAAACTGGCAATAGTTGTTTCTCTAGGGAAAATTTATTTGTTTTTAGCTTAGGACCCTGCTAATCATGAGGCTATGATTATAGTTCTCTTTTCAAACTGTTCATTGGAAAACACAGAACAAAATTTGGTTCTTTCAAATCGACCACGGAGGATTTCACAGAATTCATTCTCCATACTAACCTCCCTCCTTCCTCCATCTTTCCTACCTTATCTTCCCTCATTTTAGCCTCACTCTTTTTAACTTACTCTGTCTTGATGTGTTGTGTACTGTATCTTATTCTTAAAAGCCCCTTTGGAGCAAGAGAGGATATAAATAAACAGTTTCCAGCTTATAAAGATGAAGAGAGCTTAGAGATAATCCAGTTTTGTCCTCCACACTTGACGGATGAGAAATCTGAGGTTTTAAGGTCCCAATGTCTACTGATTCAAAGATGGGCTGGAATTTAGAGATCCCAAATGTAGCTTATTGATTTTTCCTCAATACCCAACTGCCTTCTACGACATTAGGTTCTCTTGTCGCGCCTTTTCTTAAGACAGCACTGCCCAAGGGATGTTGCTAGACACTTCTCCCCACCTGAGAGAATAAAGAATTTAGGAAATTCTGCATTTTACATCTTGTTTTGGAGAGTTACAAGAAAACTCTGAGAAACTTGCAATAAGTAAATCAATTCAATTTCATTTAACCTGTGTCTCCCAAAGGTATCTGACCATAAATAAAACCTTTTTTCTTTTCTCTTTTAGGGGCATGGTGGGGAGCTGCACCCATTCACACCCCTCAGGGCACATTTTAGGAAGGGCTGGGTTAAGGTAAGGCCTCCAGAAGGCAGCTGTCTAGATCCCCATGGCAGGTGGGAGGGAAGAAGGGTCAAATGTCCACCTCACTGACACATCAGCCTGAATAGTGGCTTCTCTCAATGATGGCAAGTCAGGCGATACCACTGGCCTCAGGGCCATTGTATGTCAAAAGGTACAAGACCCACTGAAAGAAAAAGGCGTTGAGGAAAAGGGAGAGCAACCAGCCTTGGCCTTTCTCCCAGTACTGCTGGGGTGATCCCACGTGGCATGCTGGGGAGTACAGTTCACCTGACAGCCTTTGGATGCAGTGCCTGGAATCCTCTGTTTACCACACAGCATTAATCCACACCCACTTCAAATTCTAGAAGGACAGAAATGACAAATTCTACTTCCACTGATGTAAACACCAAGAGACCAAGGGTGTACAGTTCCAAAACCAACAACGTGACACGGTGTACCTCGCTCTGTGGGGATGGCACATGTGTTCACAGGTCCCAAAGGGAGGCGACAGTTAAGCAAGCTCTGGTGTGGTCCAGGAGGCACCTGTGGTTGGGCGCTCGGAGCCCTAACGTCTAGACTCTGGTGCAGATGGCCCAGATGCCAATGCTGTCTGCCCTCACCACCTGTGGGGCCGTGGACAAGTTACTCACCCTCTCCGAGCTTCAATTTCCTCTTCAGTGAAACGGGAATAATAATAATAATAGTAGTAGGGTAGTCAGGTGAATGAAATGATTTAATATTTGCAAAGTGGTTAGACCAGCGCTGCACTAGTAAGCACAATATAAGCGCTTGTTAAATAAAGTTTTGCATTAAGCGCTTACTCCAATTTCCTTCTATTGGTTTCCTTTCATAATAGACAAAGACGACATACATCATTGGTGACACCAAGGCCCTCACACTTCTCACTTTAAGACGCCAGGCCTGCCAGTTACAAGGATACAAATGGGGCCAGACCAGAGAACTCTGCTTTTAGAGGTGCACGCGCTGCCTTAGCCGGCCGTGAGCTCCCACTGCTTCCTGGCGGGCTGTGGTTGCATGCTATGGAGAGGCTGAGTGTCACTAGTGCATGCTAATGATTGGGCCTCGTGTACAGTGGTTACTGGGGACTCAGAAGAACAGGAACAAAAAGGCAGGACGGGAGGCAGGGCTGCCAGAGTCACAGATGGGCCAGCGATGACCCCGCAGACGGCGTCTTCCAGGGCATGCCAGTCCTGCTGCCACAGACAGCTCTGAGAAGCCTGGTGGAGCTCTGTCTTACCTCCCTGAGCATCTCTTAACTCCCTCATTAAAGATAATCTAATAAAAACTACTTTGAAAACACACAAAATAAATGCACCAAATAGATTGAAGCAATAAAAGAAAATAGTCCGCTAATTCCTTGGTTAACTTTTCTGGGTTCCCTTGCTCTTTACGTGAAAATATTATCATATAAATATATGTTACATACTTTTAAAAGGTTAACAAACACATATCTTTATAGATTGTCAAATACATTTTAAAAGACTGAGAAATTTAAAAACAACAAAGCCTATGATGTGCGTGAATGATGTCACAGTGGTAGAGTAAAAGATCTGCTTTAGGTATAAAAGACTAATAATCCTTACACGGGTTACATAAAAAGCTGAGAAGGGTTTGCAATGATCTAATGACTGACTGCATACTGATGCCATCACCACTGTAATTTTAGAGATCTCATAATTTACAATATAGTTCTTGTAAAAATACGCAGAGTTCTTACAAATACAAGCCAAGACTGGGGAATATGAGAACTCTCTCTCCGAGCATAAGCACGAGGGGCCTAGAACTTGGCTGGGAATGGCCCCAGCACACCTGCTCTCGGGGGTCCCGTGGTCCCGAGCTCACATGCTCTGTCTGTCACCACAGCAGCCTGCAGCCCGGCAACATCTTTTTCTGCTCCAGTAAGAAACACACACGCACGCACATGACACCCGGGGCTACCAAGGACCATTGGATCTTGCAGTTTCTGTGCCTGGGGAGGAGCGGGGGGAACGCAGAGCCATAAGAAGCAGGAACACCAGGCCTCGGTCATAGTTTACATTTCCGCCAGCTTGGTTTCTAACACAGGGCTTGCAAATTGCTTTGAACCTTTGGTTTTACAGTTGTTGCCTTTAAAGTTCTAGCATTTGGGGCACGGCACCCTCTCACACTGTCCCTACCAGTGCACCTCTTACCTCAAGGCACATCTTTTAATGTGTCTTTCTTTCTCTTATCTTAGGCAGCTCACACTGGCTTATGTGAATCACCACATGACGTGCGTAAGTTATTTTTCATTTATACGGACATGTGAATGCTAATGTACAGGGAGTGATCTCAAAAGCAGGTCCGGTGTGTTGATAAAGTATTTCTGAACTTTCATGATTTAATTCTCATTACTGCAGTATTTTAGATAGGCACACTGCTATCTTAAAGAGTTTTTTCATGTAACACATGCATAATGCAATGTGACGAAAACTATCACTTAAAGGAAAACGATTTCCCCAAGTGGTGACTTCATCTACAGTAATGAGAAGCTATTACAAAATATTTTAAAAGAAATCTCTAGGCTGATCTATTGCTTAGGATTTCGAGATTCCCCACTGCTCTGCTATTTTCCCATTCTGTATGCACAGCACAGACTCCTGCCAAGCGTATTACAGTGAACAAACAACGTTGTCTTTGTCAGAACGGAGAATGAATAGTATCACAAAATTCTCCTCTAATGTACAGGCACCCCCCTACCCCCGCCCCAACCCCTTCAGATAAGAACAGCCAGGATGAGGACTGATGAGGAAAACGTTACTCTCCCTCTGCCAATCTGAAATTGCATTCTAGCAAGCTAAGTCATGTCAACCATATATTAACTGCTAAACAGAGAAAGTTGACAAGTTTATTTTCTTCTAAATTGGATAGCAGATTTTTGCATTTCTGTGTGTATGTGTACACGAATATCTTTATCAGGAAGGAAGGAGGCGTTTCATCAGATATAATTTCAGGGCTTAGCAAAAACAGCTTTTAGCTACAGACTGAGCAGCAACAGGGGAACTTCATGACACAGCAATTTGTGTTAAAATACTGGCAGCTAATGCATGAATGCTGAAGCTGACTATGAATTCAGCTGCTTCTGTTAAGCCTTTATTCCCACTAAGCTCATGATTCATAAAGAAAGTGCCTCCAGTTACTTCTCTGAAACATACAGTCTAATGCTGACAGACTTCCCTTTGGGGCTTCTGTCTCTCTTATTCATTCTCTCTCTCTCATATTCATTCATTCTCTCTCTCTCTCATATTCATTCGTTCTCTCTCACAAACACACACCCCTTCCCCTCTTCCCAAAAGAGGCATTAAAGATATGATTTTCTAAAACAAGAACTTCATGAAGCATTTGTCGCCAACCAATGAAAGGCTTAACTTAGTAGGTATTTTCATAAAAGGAGAACATGGATTTCTTTAAAACCTTCCACATTTGTAAGTCTTAGTTGGTGTAAAATACCATGTTTCAGGGTTTTTTCCCTTTGTGACATGAATAGAGCATATCTTCTATTCTAACCCCTAAAAGGAATTACCCAACGCCTTCCTCTTACAAGAAGAAAAGCTATTTTTACAATCAGACCACACTGCCTTTTGTTTTCATGAATATCTGAGAGAGATTAACATGAAGAAACAAAGTACAGCTTTCCCTTTCCTCTCTTTCTCCCACACATTTTTAGTACAGCTCAATGAGCTCCAGATTCTGATGGCATTCTCCTGGTAACACATTTAGAAGAGACGGCAGGACACCCCAACAGCAGTGCTTTCTTCTCTCTCTCTCTCTCTTCTTTCTCTCATATCACTCTGGGTTTGATTTAGACTAAACAATCAGGCCTCTGTGCAGTACCACTGCAATCTGCACATTCTAATGACATGCCCCCTCGTTGGTACAATGGTAATATTTACCTTGGAGAAATGTTTGACCCAATAAATATTCAAAATTCTGGCAATGTATTCCCTTTGAAATGTTGTTGTGCTGAGAGTTCTCTCTTTTTTCTTGGCCTATAACCAAAGAGACAGAAAGTTAGAAAAAAAAGGCAGATGGATATAGACTGTGAAAGATAACTTGTCCAGTTCACTGTGAAAATGCTAGCAAATTTATGCCAAACACTGAGCTTCAGAGTCCTTCCTGAACAAAGCAAACTGCAAAGTGGAGGAAAAACTACAAACAGTAGTGAATAGATCAAAAATTTTCTCTAAAATAACAGCCAAGTCAATGTCTAATTAAATACACAATTTTTAAAATTTATTTAAATATACAACTTAAACACATCAATTTACTTGCTCTTTCCATATTTTTCCTAGTTTTATGACAAATAAATCCATGTGTTATTATAATAATATTAAAATTCAAATAACTGTTACCTGAATTGGAGATAAAACAAGTGATTTATATGAAGAGAGTATTTATGCTATTAGGTAAGGTAAGCTGGGATTTAATTGCGAACATGTCTTAATAAAAGGAGATTCTCGGTGCAGCATGAACAGTGTGACCTGAATGATACACAGATCTCCTAATCCCGGTCTTTACCCATTCCACCGTGGAAATGGGGAAGATGCACAGAAATGGAGGAGACGACAGGATGACCTCCCTTGATCTCCCTCCTGATTCACCGGTGCTCCTCAGCCCCATCCCATCTTTGGCTCTGCTCTATTTCTGGTGCCCAGTCTTTCCTCCATCCTCTTTTCCTCTCCAGATCTCTTCCCATCCTCTAATAAATATCTCCTCTACTGAACCTCTGTTTTACGTAAGACATCATGATAGGTGCAGTATGAGAGGGAGGAGGGGAGAGGGATGGAATGAGTGAATGAATGTGTTTATACTCTAAGGAGAATATCCTGGCTGTTGCCTAAGATTCAGAACTTCTTAATTATTTTAACAGAGTGAGGTACAATTCCTGATTTGAATATAAAACACTGAGTAGAACATGAGCCTTCTACATTTGCATCTAGTGATGTTCTTTCACGAGGACCACATACCATCACCTCAGACTGAGTGTTGCTTTCTTTCACAGCAGAGTCAGCAGATTATTTATATTATCTTTAGGTACATCTGTTGTTTCCCTGACAATTATCAAGCGAGAAACGGCTGCCTTTTGTTTGTCACTGCATTCAGCTACATTATTATTTTCTTTTTTTTAATAAGTCTAAAAAGATTAGGACAAGACACGCAATCACGGATGTCTTCCTCCCACCCGACTCCAGGTCTTTCCGCTGTTAGTCATGGAACTAAGAGGGCAGGGCTTCACTGGGGGAAAGGCTTGACACACAAGATCCTTTCCCAAGCCATCATTTAACCTTTCATTAGATTTCAGATCAAACCTCCTCCTGACTCCTTGCCATACAGATCTATTTAGATGTGGATTCCAACTGCAAACCTCTCTACTTCCCCACGTCATCACAGTCAATCCCAGGGAACTCTCCTGAATTCTTTAGAAATATAAGCAAGATTTGATTATCTAAATCAAATTGCTACAGTAAAAAAGTAGAAAAGAATAAACATTTTTCTTAAAATGCCAAATCTTATTAATATGTATGAGAAATAATATGCTTGCATATACTTTCTCTATTACTAGAGAGGAGTAAAGAATCTGATTTAAAAGTCGAACACATGACTTGATTGTTAATTTAACGACATAAAAGTGGTACATAATTTTGCATTTTCAGAACACGCATTTCATGAATTAAAAATGTTCCAAGGAGACAAGGTAATGTGGTACTGGCATAGGAGAGACATATAGATCAATGGAATAGAATTTAGCATCTAGAAATAAACCTGTATATCTACGGTCAATTGATTTTTGACAAAGGTGTGAAGACTATTCAATGGGGAAAGAACTGTCTTTTCAGCAAAAGGTTCTGAGACAACTGGATAGCCACATGCAAAAGAAAGAAGTTGGATCCTCAGACCATATAAAAAGTTCCACCTGGTCTGAGTTCCACCTCAGACCATATAAAAAGTTAACTCAAAATGCATCAAATACCTAAATTTAAGAGCTAAAACTACAAAACTCTTAGAAGAAAACATAGGGGTAAATCTTCATGAGCTCAGATTTTGGCAGTGGAGTTTTAGATATAACATCAAAAGCACAAGCAAGAAAGAAAAAATAGATAAATTGGACTTCATCAAAATTGAAAACATTTATGCTTTAAATGATACTATCAAGAAAGTGGTAAGACAACCCAAAGAATGAAAAAATTTGTGCAAATCATATCTGATAAAGGACTCTTATCTAGAATATATAAAGAACTCGTAACTCAATAACAAAAAGACAACCCAACCAAAAACAGGCAAAGGATCTGAATAGACATTTCTCCAAATAAATAAGCAATGGTCAATGGGCCCACAAAAAGACACTCAATATCATTAGCCATCAAGGAAATGCTAATCAAAACGACAAAACCACTTCATACTCATTAGGTTGGCTATAATCAAAAAATCTAAGATAGTAACAAGTGTTGGCAAGGATGTGGAGAAATCTGAACCCTCGTACTCCGGCTGATGGGAATGTAAAATGGTACAGCCACTTGGAAAAAATCCTGGTTGTTCCTCAAAAAATTCCACTCCTATGTATACAGCAAGAGAAATGAAAACATATGTCCACAGAAAGACTTGTACTCAATCTCAATAAAGGTGTTACCAAAAAAATCCTCTAAGGAATGTGGACATTATAAGGTCAGTCATTTTCCAGATCAATCTGAAAGAAATACGGCAACCCCAAGTGTAATTCTAGCTGGAATCATTGGGGTTGTTGCACTGAAACAGGATTGCCTGGTTCCACGGCAAACTATCATATTCTGACTGAGACAATCAGAGCACAATTCTGCATGGACCATATGGTCCTTCAGGTCCCCTTTCATCCTCACGACTGTCTCTAAGTGTGGACAGCAGTTAATTATGGCAAACAATTACTGATCTCATCAAATAGAAATCCTATGCTTTCGATGTTGATTTCTTTTTCTACTGAATGGAATTTGAGGACTTCTGAAATCAGGTATCTCAATCAAAACTCAAACACGACCACCCCCACTGCATAAACCGTTAGTGGAATGCTAAGCTCAGCACTGTTTCTTCTACAGCTATTTCATTAACAGTTTTCATGAGGACTGTTAGTAGCTTCTTAACATGGGTGATGACATTCATAAGAAGGCTCAATCAAGTGAACTCTGATAATTCATGAAGCCCTTTGCCAAATAACCTGAAGGCTTGGTCCCACTAAAGCCTCTCAGAGGAACTGAAATAGAATTCAATTCTGGGGCCACTGGGACCCTGAGAGATGGGATACGCACCTGACAGATGGCCTGGCCCAAGCTCTAGCTTGCACTGCTGAGGAGAAGTCTAGAGAGAGGAGTGTTTTTTCAAAACTATGCCCTTATAGTCCCTTCTGGGGAAGTAGTGATGACACGACAGCATACCTCCCTGCTTTCTGAGTAGATAAATACAGAAATTTGGTAGCACAGACTTGAGCAACCCTCCTCCAGATTCATGTTTGAGTTTTAAAAACTATACCTAGAGGCAAGATATCTACTCAATATGAGACTAGAATCATGAAGCTCAACTAACGATTCTCAAATTTGAAAGAAACTTACAGGGATCTATAAATCAACCCAGTGGATACTTACTTGAACCCTTTCGGCAATGTCAACAGAACTTGGTTAAACATAACAGCTAGAAGTATTGAGCACTGAATGAATCACAGTGCCTAACACACAATAATCACTCAATATTTATTTACTGATTGAGTGAATTAATTTGAACGCATGAGAGTAGACTCGAGGATATTGCTGTAATAAAGCCGCTCTCACTTGCAGTCCCTGAAGACACAGAAAGGAGTGGGACTGCAGGTCACTCATGATCGGCACATCGCCACAGCAATATATCACACACGCAAAGGCCATCCGGGTAAACACTCTCCTTTATCTGTGTTGCAACAGAAGCAAATCAATACACAAAACCTAGACCTGCTGATCCAGCCGATGCTGGATTCCCTTCCATAACGAAGGGTTTCCACAAGGAATCCCCTTCTATCTCCGGGAAGCGCTATTAGGTTTGAGCTTGTGGTAAGGAAGGTTCTACAGCATCCCAGTGGCTCAGCAGCCTCAAGGTAATTTGAGCCCTGGTTCTAATTTCCAGGGCTCTGCAGAACAAGTCCAATAGTTTCCCTACATGGCAACCTTTCAGATACTTGAAGACACCTATTTAAAGAAGCCCCTCTTCCTCTACTTTTGAGCCTCCCCTTCTCCATTTCAAAGACTATAGTTTTGAGTCCTACCGACCATAACTCCAAAGAACACAAAGGCTGTAAGGAGAAGGGAGCTGGGTCCTGGCCAGGCCTGCTCACCGGAGCAGAGCAGGCTAAGAGCCTGATCCAGCTACAAAGCCCGACCTAGGAACCAGACACGACATCCAATGGACAAGGAAACTTTGATCGGATTTAGGAAACAGTCCTTACCTGGGTTTTGGTGATGGTGGTAGGGGAATTCCTGGGGCCCAGCTATCACAGGGAGGCAAAGCTATCAGTAGAGAGCAATAGGCCGGTAAAGTCAGGAAGGTGGTCCATTACCGTCCTGGAGGTCTGGTCACAGCTACAGAATCTGGCCACTGGGTAGTGACTTAGGGTAAGAGACAAAATTCTTGAGAAGACCTCTGGGCAAGATGAAGACAGGTCATGGTACCCAAAGTAGATACTGAGTCCCAGATGCTTAGATACACAGGAAGAGAAACAGCTGAAACTTGGAACCTCAAGGAGTATCATGGGAACCTGGAAATCCTTCCTGCAATACCAGAGCCTACATCTGGATGGCAATAAAGGCCACTTGGAATGCAATGGTGGTCATCCCAGTGGTCAACACTGGGGCGGTGCCATTCTTAGCATGGAGGAGATTAAAATTCAACAAACAAGTTCAGCCAGCGTTGAGCAAGACTCTACTGTGGTCAAGGCACAGACAGAACATGATTAGTGATATGCTCCTCTGGACTGTGGGTAGGTCTAAAAATCTTAAGCATTTCCTGCTTCAGCGAGAACAAATTCAGATTTGGGGAGGGCAAGACGATGCATGCAAAAGGAGCAAGTGGGGAGGAAACAGAGGAGGCAGGAGGAGACAGGCTAGAGGCTGACACTTTCATTTGTTGGTTGTTCTCTTCAAAATGATTAAGCTCAATGGCAAGTCTCCAGATGAAGTAGTACTTCATCAGTGAAGAGGAAGACAAGACTCTCACTTGTGTCAGTCTGGATTCTGTACTTTTATTTGGAAAACCTAAGATTATAGAAGCTTTTTTCACCAGCTACATTATACTGTTGGCATACAGGAATCTTAGAGTGGACTAACACAAAGTCTAAATATTTTTCATATGCGATGCTGCTAAGGCACATCTCTCCCTACTGCCCTTTTGCAACTTAATTGGTGGTGGTTGGCGAGGTGCTTCTATCATCCCTGTGCCATTTCTGCCTCTTACATTTGGGTCATTGTGTTAAATGCCAAGATGTTCTTGATTTCTCTTTCTCTCATTTGTTATTACACTAACCATCTCTCCCAGCTTTGGGCCATGCATTTATACAGTTTTATCCAAGTTTTACCCAAGATGACTAGGACAGGATTAGGCTCAAATACCGGAAACCTTTCTCCAGGAAGAGAGCAATTTATTAATCAGTTCCCTCTGGATATACTTACCAAACCAGTTATTAATTCAGCTAATTATACACACCCCCTATTTGTCCAAATGATAAATGTTAGCAATTAGATACCCTTTGGGTAAAAACAAACAAACATATCTATAAACTAATGCATGCTATTTCTTATTAATCCATCTGAATTCTACGACGGGTTTAATAAATTGTCAATATAATAGAGATCAACCTCAAAGCACAGACATTTCCTTCCATTAAAATTTCAATATTCAGTCTTTCACAGTAATCACGCGAGAACACAGTACTAAATATGCTCAATGGTATGGCAATCAAAAGGATAGCTAAAAACAATGCGTGTGGGCCATGATGTACTGTACAATACTAGGTGAATGTGACTTACAGTGCTTCCCCCTCCCTCATCCCAGCGTTCTTGTTTTCCTCGGGCTGCACTTTGCGCCTTGCTAAGCTCCCCAGAGCCTGCTGGCCGCTGGTCCTCCCAGCTGTGCCTCTCGTCTTTCCCTCCCCTCAGCTGCTCCAGCTCACACGTTCAGCCTCCCTGGTATTTACTGTGCTAACAGTTCTGGTCTTCATGCCATCTGATGTCTCCGGCTTCATTTTTCACACGCTCTAACAGCTGCAGACCCTGATGCATGCAAAGCAACAGTCCATTAAGAAAAGAGTGTTTTCTGGGGTTTTATTTTCCTTACTGAGAAATAAAAAATGGAAGAGGCAAGAAAGGAGAGTTCACAGAGCTGCCAAAGAGAGGCCACTAGGAAGATAAGATGAAGGCCAAAAAAAAAAAAAAAAAAAATCAAAAATTTTTTACGCCTCAAAAAGATTATGACACTGGGAAAATAATTCCTTCTGAAAATCCGCTTCAATAGTGCAGTTTAATGAAAACAATCCCCTTTCCAAGAACATATTTCTCTTGAATTCCAGGGAGCCAAAGATAAAAATCCTTAAACATGCATCCTTATACTATCTACGATATACAGAACCCAAGTAAGCATAGATACAGTTATAAGACATATATTGAGTTATTAACCAATGACATTTTATTAGCAAAACCCTTCTTTTCGTAAGTATGTTACCTGGAAAGAGGCTTAAAATGACTCAATTTCCTATAAGACTTACCTGTAGGCAGGCAGCCCATGCGAGGCTTGAACATAAATTCTGTGCAGTTTCATTATTAACAGAGAAAAAAATCAAAATGACGAAAGTACTCAACAGGAAAAAACCCCTTTCTTGTTTGCAAAAAAATAGAATAGTTTCTAATATGCAAATTTAATGTATTTAAGGAAAGTTGCATGTTTCTCAGACTTCTGAACATAAAGCAAGGTAGCACAAATACTGACATTAAAAAAATTCGCTTCAGAACACAGTTGCTTTAGTGAACAGAAAATAGAGAAATTGGCTCCTCTAATTACTAGTTTATGAATTGGCAGTAAAACAAATAAAAAAATCCTTCTTTAGGCAATGTAAATAAACATGGAATAATAACCAGGGCAACCAAAGAGGCCATTCATTCATTCATTTCCTGATTCACCTTTCAATGTTATTTCCTTGCTAAAAAGAACAAAAAGTCAATATTACTCCAGCCCTTCCACTCTTTTGGAGGGGACTTAGGCTGCCATTTACAGAGCCTACAGCTTTGGCTTGTCTTTGCCTCATGATGGGTACCTAACTGGGTAGCCACCTGGCACACTGCCTTTTCTGTCACAGAGCCTCAGACCAGCCTTCAGACATTTCCTGATGAGGAATAACTTCTGTTTTATCTAGTCTTTGGATCACGCAAGGGGTGGGTGGTGGAGTTCGAGGGCTGCTGATCACTGAGTTTTTCCAAAAGTTGTGTGAATGGTGTGTACATGTGGGGTGGGGGGTAGGCAAGGAAGACTTCCCCTTGCCCAGAAAGCTGAGGAAGGTGTGGGGTCAGACACTAACTTGAAGTTTGCCCATGTATGCCTCTGAGGTCCAAAAATTGATAGAAACCTACTTACTGTTAGGAGTCCCAGCCACAGAGTGACTTCAGGATAGAAAAGGCTGTCCCCTCTGTTCTTAGGGTTCTGCAGACCTGGCTGTGCTGTTTGCGCTGACCTGAGGCAACGGGTCTGCCTGTGGGGTCAGAGAAGGAGACGCATTTAAACTCTGGTTATTTTCTTGGCAGCCTTCCACATTACTGAAAGATTGTTGTCTGTAAAGTGTCTGAGTTTCAGAGGGGTGTGGTGGGGAGGGTGGCGTAGGTTGGCATTGTGTAGACAGACCATGTGGGACAAAGTAACTTTACAGTGCCCCCCTTCTCTCTCTATATGTTATATGTATTACAGACTATACAGCTATATCTATCTCTCTTTCTCTATATATCTGTGTATAAGAGAGAATATATATTTTATACATATGTAGCAAGAGAACACACACACACACACACTCACTTGACCACTTCAATCTTAGACTTCCAACACTGTCTCCAGATGCCACACTAGAACTGTGCCATTGACACTGTAGCCATGTGGCCATTCTCTTATGACCTAGGGCTAGTTTTATGAGAGGCTATCATATGCATGGCATTTCAATCATTTCTCTGACGGAAAATAACTACTAGATGACTAAGTTGAACTTTAGAGAAATTCCAAGACACTTAGTGAGATGTAATGCTCAGTATCCCAGAGAACGTCGAGATTTGTTTGAATGGAAATAATGCATAAACTGACGTACGCGTAAGCGCACCAGCAAGAGCCTCCCAACGGTCAATGCTCAGTAAATGTCAGCTCTATTACAATTTGTAAGACATGGCATGGAAGGTATCATGATGGACTCCAGTCTACTCGGCCACATCTCTGCAGGGTGGCCACACTTAGAACATTGTACTTTGCATGTGTGAGTTTGCATGCCTGTGTGCTACCTTTTCGAGCCTATTATGGGTCAAATTGTGTCCCTGCAAAATTCATATGTTGAAATCCTAGTCCCCAGTACCTCAGAATGTGACCTTATTTGGAAAAGGGGTCATCACAGATATAATTAGTTGAAGTCAATCTGGAGTAGGATGGGCACCTGATCTAATATGATTGATGTTCTTATAAAAATGGGAAATTTGGACCCAGAGACACACACAGGGAGAATGCCACATGAAGACTGGAGTTATGTTGCCACAAGCCAAGGATGTACCAGCAGCTAGGAGAGGTCTGGAACAGAGCCTTTCCTAACATTTTCAGAAGGAGAAAGGCCCTGCTGACACCGCGATCTTAGACTTCTAGCTTCCAGAACTGTGAGAGGACAAATTTCTGATGTTTAAGCCACCCAGTCTATGGTACTCTATTATGACAACCTTAGGAAACTAACACAGAGCCACTGAATGAAAAAATGGTCAAGTTCTCTAATAGTGGAGTCCTGACTTAAAGGCACAGAGGTGAGGGTGCGCAAGGTAACACTCATTACTTTGCATTTCTCATATCAAGAAGGTTTACACATCAATCCAGCCACTGTACTGAAGTTATTTCTTAATTTTATAAATTCAAGTGAACACTGAAATAATAGGGAGGTTCACACAATTCACGACACAATTCCAAATAGGGAATTTGTATTTTTAAACCTTGTTTTCAGCAATAGATTGAGGGACTAATTACCAAAACAACATCAAGCAGAATTAAAGAGAAAACTTGCAGTAGTTTTTTTTTAATTGTGAGGAAAGTCTTGAAATGATTCCTTAAGAATTTGGACTGACCAAAACTCCTAGAGAATTCCTTTACTTTATTGGGACATATTGTACTTAGACTGATATGACAGATCATTTGATTTATTTCCTTTGACTCCTTCTCTGGGTTAATTCATGCTTTTCTTTGTCTTTGAAGGTCACTCAAAATTCATGCTTAAAAGCCTGCTCTGGGGGGCCGGCCCCACGGCATAGCGGTTAAGTGCGCATGCTCCGCTGCTGGTGCCCCGGGTTCGGATCCCAGGCGTGCACCAATGCACCACTTGTCAGGCCATGCTGTGGCGGCGTCCCATATAAAGTGGAGGAAGATGGGCATGGATGTTAGCCCAGGGCCAGTCTTCTTCAGCAAGAAGAGGAAGATTGGCCTAGATGTTAGCTCAGGGCTGATATTCCTCACCAAAAAAAAAAAAAAAAAAAGCCTGCTCTGGTTCCCCTTCCCCTGTTCCATTGTTTAGCATTTGTGGATATTTCAGAGTTGGCTTAATATAATTTTAGAGTTAAAAGAAAAATCCACAATAGTTTAGCTCAACTAATTTTGGCAATAAGGAAACCTATGCCCAGCTGTGATCACACCCTTTTAGGGTCTGAGCCACGAACATAACCCAGGCCACTTTCCATTACTTTCTGCTCTATGGCAGTGGCTTTATCACGTTTCACATATGCTATTTGTGTGTATTCTCCTGAATCAGATGATTTGGCTCCAGGGCTGGTGGCTTTTTTTTTTTTTAATCTTATCCAAAGATTCTCCTGCAATGCCCATATCCAGAGCAGGCATATCAAAATGCCTCTTTAAATATGGATTATTTACGATATAGCTAAGTTTCCATAAGAAGATACTAGCAACTGATAGTACATGACTGCTCTTTAGCACATTGATGTTTTTTTAAAGTCTCTTCCATTTATTTAACATCTAGGATGTATTTCCTTTAACCAGACTGTAGAACTAAACGGCATTATGTATAATTCAGGTTTTGTTTTCTTAGTTGTTTAGATTTCCAGACTAATGGCATTTTAAGTGAGACGTTAAATCTGGGCTCTACTACTTGGGTCCTTTGTCTGGCTGTCTGGTCAAACAAGGAACACGAGCCCATCCAATTGATTGAGTAAGATGGGAAGGGGAAAGAGAAGGAAATAAGAGAAAAAAAGAGAAAGAAAAAAACAAGCTTTAAAGATTTTGAACTCCCTTGGACGAAGATACGATTTCTACCATAGTGGGTAAAAATCATCAAACAAATACTCCAGGAGGCAATACGTCTGCATCTTAGCACATAACATGGAAACAGCTGTTTCCATGTCAATCTGCTCAAACGGAGAAAAGCAGCAGAAACAAAAACGTCCCTGAATCTAACTGTGAGAGCAGGAAGCAAGAAAAACAGGAGCAGCTTCAATCACTGCAGAATTACACTTTTTTTTTTTGTCTGTCATCAACAGGTGTTGCCGTGGTAACTATTCTGTAGTTAAGAAGTACTAGAGGTAAGAAAATCTATGCAAAACCGTCATAGAGGGAAAAATAAGAAAGGTGTGCTGTAGCAAAACTAACCTCAGACCTAATAGAATGAGCAACCAGAGACTTGCTCTGCCATTCATCACGTGTTCATGTTGTTTGAAAGGGAAGGTGCAGGGGAGATGGGGTCTCAGCCCAGGAGTGTGGTCCTTGGAGGAGTCAGGGAACTCTGAGCGGTGGACTGCTGTGGCCCTCAATTTATCTTAGGTGCTAATTTATATCCTCACTCCCACGTGTACATTTTAGCTTTTTGATGACTTTGGGGGGAAGGTTGCAGTTGTGTTGTGTTATGTCTGGAAAATTCTAGAAAGTGAACATATATCAATGAATGTCTTCCTTACTGTACCTCTACTTCTCACAGGTAGCATATTTAGTGACAATTTCTCTGCTTTCTTCCTTCAGATGGAGAAGCTAGGGTTTGCATGCTATGAATGAGCAAAATAGTTAATTAAAAGCTATTTCTTCCTTAGAACAAGTATAGCCAATATCTGTAGCCTTGGTACCAGGAAATACCTCGGAGCCTGGCTAGGATCAGAACCCCATTTCTATGGTCTCTCCTCCATTGCTCACAGCTTACGATACCATTCCATATATTTAACATCACGAATGATGAAATTATTATTATTTCTGAAATTAAATTCTGCATTTTTATTTTGTAAACTACTGTTGGTGCCCCCACAAAAGGGCACAATCTATCGCCTTTATTTACCAAGCTTTTTATTGTTGTTGTTCAAATGACCACTCCACTCAACAAATAACATGGATTAATATACGTAGCGCTAACTTCTGTGATTCTTCAAAGTTAGGACAGCCGACAAAACAAGCTTTTGAAGAATCAAGTCTGAAAGGTTCAGCCTGACAGACAAATCAGTGTGGTATCAAGGATATTCTGCTAAGACCAGGCAGGCATCAGAGTTGTAGAAAATAAGACAGCTGAGGTGTCAGCAGACATGGCTCTGAGACCCCACTCTACCCCCTCTGTCCATTTCTGGGACTCCAGGTCCCATTCCATAAAGAGATGGAAACACTGCCTCCTTCAAAGGATTGATGTGAGCTCAAATGAAATAATGCATATGAGAATGTTTTGTTCATAAACAGTAAAACACTAGGCAAATAAAAACTGACGTTGGAAATACTATTGTCACTTGTTTTCAAGCTTTCTGCTATGTTAACATTACCTGATTCACATTTTTGATGATAAGTAGGACATGAAATTTTCACATGATGTTTCTGGTAGAAAAATCTCTTTCCTTGTTATTATTTGCAGGTGCTTATCTGATTTGGACATCGTCTTCTATTAGTTCCTTTTCTTTCAACTTTTTGTTTTCAGGCTGGCAGATTTGTACCACTGGGGTGGGTGTGTATGTGTGTGTGCATGTGAAGAGGAAGAGGGCTAAGGGAGGGAAGAGAGAAAGGAAGGGGAAATGAGAGGAACAAATGAGTTAACAAAGAGAAGGGGCAAAGAGTTTCCCTCCCATTCCACAGATATGTACCTATCCCTGATCAAGGATAGGGGTAGGTTTGTTATTCTATTTGCAATCAATCTGTAGACCACTAGCAATAAGGACTGGTAGCTTTATACACTCTTCAGCAGAAGCAATTCTGGAGATGACACTAATTCCTGCAACTGACTGTCATCTCGTGCTCTGCTTCTCCCTTCTCATGCCGAAGGGCTTTGCCGATTGTAGTTGAAGATGCATAAATCCTTCTGCTTCTCAAACTAAACCCCTAGATCTCTTTTACAGTAAGATACATACTTTTCTTTTTTGTTTGCTTGTTTTATTTAAAAACATAGCTCCCTCTTCAAAACGCTGCCCTTTTGCTTCTGAGTGTTTGACTCCATGGCCCCCCATTGCATCCCTTCCATTCGGCCCCCAGTTTCCCCTTTCCTTTCCATGCGGCTGTTCATCACATTCAGCTGTTGGCCAAGTCTCATGGGTTTTACCTTCTTAAATGTTTAAGTAAATTTCCAGTTTATCATGCGTATTGGAAAGGCTCACAGGATACAGAAAGATTCTTATGAAAAATGAAAGTTCTTTTCATTTTATTGCCCCAATCCCATTTCCTTCCTTATAGGTTAGCACTGCTAGAGTTGAGCACAAACACTTAAAAAAGGTCTGGAAAGACTCAAAAATCTACAAGTATTTTTTCTTTCTTTCTTTGTTACATATATGGTACCCCTGCACTGGCCATTGTTCAACGGTTTCATTGTGCTCACTTACTGGATCTAAGAGAACTTTCCATGTTAGCACATATAGAGTTATCTCATTCCTTTTACCTACAGAGCATTCAATGGTATGGATATACTATAATATACTTAGACATTTCCATGCCAATGGATATTTAGATTGTTTTTGGCTTTCCTCAATTAGAAAAAATGTTATAAAAATAACTCTTGCATATATATCTTAGTACATGAGTGAGTTTATTGATAGGATAGATTCTCAGATAGAGAACTGATGGGCACACTTTTCATTTCATTCTCCCTCCCCTTATTGACCTAAAACCAAAGTTGTATTAATGCAACTACAAAAAAAGAGTACACTTGGTTCTGTTAGGTTTCAGCACCAAAAAGATTCATTCCTCTTAATATCTTCTGAGATTCTTGAATATCCTTGCCTGCTGATGGGATTTCTTCCCAGCTTTCCAGCGCTGCTGTGGATTTCTTCTTCTTCTTTTTTAATTTGGTGAGTGGAGAATAAAGTAACATCCCATATACTTGGTCAGCCATACAAGATCCATCAGACCGCTTGCCCGGACAAGGCCAAAAGGTTCCTAACTACTCTTGCCTCCTTTGTATTCATGTTCCACAGCTATTGGCGTAACATTCTAAAACACAAATATAATCACTTGATGCTCCTGCTTAAACTCCTTCAATAATACCCTAATGCTTGGTGGGTGTTATGGGTTGAATTTTGTCCCCTAAAAAATATATGTTGAAGTCCTAGCCCTCAGTACCTCAGAATGTGACCTCATGTGGGAAACAGGGTCTTTACAGAGGTAATCAACTTAAGATGAGGTCATGATGGTGGGCTCTAAGCCAATATGAACGGTGTCCTTAGTAAAAGGGGAAATTTGGACACAAACATGCATGGAAGGAAGATGATGTGAAGAAACCTAGTGAGAACACAACGTGAGGATGGCGGTAGAGACTGGCATTATGTTGCCGCAAGCCAAGGAACTTCTGGGGCTACCAGAAGCTGGCATAGGCAAGGAAGGATCATTTTCCTACAGGTTTCAGAGAAAGCATGGCCCTGAAAATGGCTTGATTTGGAATTGTAGCCTGCAGAACTGTGAGACAATATATTTCTGTTGTTCTAAGCCACCCAGCTTGTGGTACTTTGTTATAGCAGCCAAAGGAAGCTAACACAGCGGGTAAAGTCCACCTCTTACGCAGCTCACATAGTACCTTTCACAGAGTGGCTCACTGCCCTCAGCATCTCCTCACTGCCTTTCCTACAAACACCCTATGCCTTACCTGCTCATGTCCAAAGGCTCTAGGATTTTTCCCATCACTCATGCTTTTGAACATGCTGGTCCCTCTATCTAAATTCCCTTCTCCTATTCTCCAAGCACTACTAATGTGTCTTAGCTAAGCTCCTAAGCTAAGGGTCACCTCTTTTATGAGCTGCTTCTGACATCCCCCTTCCCCACCAGTCTCCCCAGCATAAGTGACTGTCCTTACGAGTCCCTTCTGTGCTGTACCTAGAGTATTTTGACATTATTTTGTACTTATTTGTTTATACACATCCATCCCCCTCTTCCATGCTGTGGCTTCCTGAGGGTAGAGCCATTCAACGTCTCCTAGCAAAGTCCCTGAACATAGAATTTCCAAAATGGGATTTTGCTGGGTGAACAGCACACAGTGACATGAAAATATAAAAGCTGTACACAATTTATCACAGACTTTATTCTGTTAAATGTCTCCCATGAGGAGAGGTGGAGTAGAGTAGGTCAGAGTTGATGATAAATGGTTGATGCACACAATTGATAATGGCTGAGGAGTACTTTTCCACATACTGAATTTGTGGCTATTTTCAGCTTGTTATTATTTTTGATGAGATTCATTCTTCTAATCAGTTGCACTGAGAAATTTTAGACTTTTCCATTAGATACTGTGAACTCTAACAGCTCCAACCATCAAAGATAAGTGTTTAGCGTCCACTTGAATCCTGATGTCTACTGACTGCTTCCTTCTTAGAGTGTTTCATCAGAGACAGAAAGTAGATCAATGGTTGCCTAGGGCTGGGGGGAGAGTGGGAGATGGGGAAATCAGGGGAGGGAGGGTGACAGCTAAGGGTTGAGGGATTTCCTTTTAAAGTAATGAGAATGTTCTAAAATTGATTGTGGTAATGGTTGCAAAATTCTGAATATACAGTAAGTCATTGAACCGTACACATTAAATGAGTGAATTGTATGGCATGTGAATTATAACTCAATACAGCTGTTAAAAAAAAAGTATAGTTCATTTAATCCAACCCAGTCCACAAGAATTTCTGTTAAAACAACTCAACTCTTCAGTAGCCAAACATCCATCCATACGGCCAATCCATCCATCCAACTTTTAGTAGCCAAAATAAAATAAACCTTCTGTACTAATAAAAAAGAAAACAAACAAAGCCAAAACCACAGCCTGTAACATTGACAGCATCCTTAAGAAAATTTAACAGACACTGGGACATTTCTTGTCAGCCCCATTGGCTCTGACCATCCTATTTCATAGTTATAGCAGCATAACTAGGACTCAGAACGTTCCTTGTTTCTTAAAGTATCCAATTCTCTCTTCTTTTTCTTTCTGTCATTAGAGATATACTTAGTTTGATAAATATGAGAGCTGGGAGGGAACTAACATAAAATGATGAATGATGGCCAAGAAGTGAACTCTTAAAATCTACCAAGTTTTAGATAGTGGAGGGGATATCAGTTACATGGCAAACCCAGTGACCTCAGTGCTAAGCGAAGACAGTAGCATTTGTCAGTGTGTCAGGCAAAGGACACAACACCTTTAACACTTGCCAAACTGTTCAATGTCTTTTGAATAAATGAGGGAATGAATGGCTAAAAGCAGACATCCTGGTGCTTATTCACATACTGTTTTGTATTTACCACCTATCATGCAAATGCTTGTCTTATCTCCCCAATGAAATTTCAAACTCCTTGAAGACAGGGAAGGTAGCTAATGGGTTTTCTCTCCTTCCATCTTTCCATACCCAAAGCATTCGGCTAAGAGTTAACAACTGCTTTATGGGTACAGGATATACCCATCTTAGACTCTCGTGGTACTAAAGAGATTTTTTTTCCTTTTTCGTAATGTTGTTTTGGAGCAAACATGATTTAACGAACGGAGTAACAAAATCTATGTGATAAACCATTTCATTATTGATTGTTACCATTCTTTGAAGCCCCATTTCTAAGCACTTAATGTTGGAGAAATGTATACTATAATCACTTAAGCAACAGAAGAAGCCCTCAAAATCAATAGGTTCTTGGCTCATGATGGTATGTAGCTTGACTCAGTGAGCAGGATTCCACTGGGTCCACCCAGATTGACACATACCACAAACTTCAGTTTCGAAAACTATCTCAGAAATAAACCTTTTTTAGAAGTAGCTTTTAATGTAACCACAAACAAGATTCTTATCATGGAAAGGGAGGGGATAATTTCTCTCTGCAACATGTCCTTATCCTTACATAGATCACACACTCCAAAAATTACAGACTCTTTGCTATTGAAATCTGATGATTAGTCACCGAGTTCACTATATACTTGGAACACCTACAGTTAAATGTAATTAGTCAAGATAAATTATAGAGAGAACCATGCAAATATATGAAAAAACATTCTCAGAGTTCAATGTGCTAGGATGCAATAAAGAAAACAACACCTCTCTTACACACATTCACAAAGAAATACTCAAGTGTGCGCTTCTGAGAGCTCCTTAGGTAAGGAGGGAGCTTCCCAGTTCCCCTGGGAGGGACCGCCCAGCCCTCTCTCTGTAGCCTGATCTGCCAGCCCAAGCTCCTTTCCAACACACGCTCACCTTCCCCTGCCTATGTCTTTGCCATACCATTCGAGCCTGGAATGTTCCACCCCCTTCTCCCCCGATCATTTAGCTCTAAGTCCTGATGGTCCTTCTTTGTGAGGCTTATTCTTTTCCTTCTGTCCTTAGATTCTCCCCAGCTCATTTGACATCAAATATTACCTTACCTGTCCTATATTGGGGGTGAATCCTTTTTCCCCACATGGTTCAAGCAGATAATGCTTCTGGCTCTTTCCTCTTTTTCCTTTACTCCATACAAGGGGAGGTGGAGTGACTCACCTAATGGGTATTTGGGGAAGAATAAACTAGGTACCCTGGACTCAGCTCCTCCTTTCTTCCTCCAGGGAGGGGAGCTGCCCTCTGGGAAGGTGAGTTTCCCTCTGATCCTCTATGCCATCATTTGAGTTGATTCTTTGGGCCCACAGAGAGGCCTGTCCCAGCCAGTGTGGCCTGTGCTTAATTCTGGGGTTCCAAATCAGTACAGCAAATATACTCTGCCCTCCAACCTGGCCTTTACTAGTAATAAAGGTGACATTCGAGACTTACCTACCAACTATTTTATCCTATCTCTTAATTTTTTTTCAGAACTTGGGAGGGTCAGAGGCGTGTCATTATTGTGGTTTTCATCAAAGACTCCAACATCATTCATATATGTAATTATACATATATTGATTAGATGGCTTTAAAAATTGATGTGAGATTGTGTTCTATCTCCCTGCCTCAACATAATTTTGACTCACGTCTCATATGTCTTTGCCACACAGTGCTTCACTACAATGCCCAATGTAAAGTAAAAATAAACTCAAATAGGTTCAATCATGAATACAGCATCTAATTAAGGATATGCAGAGAGGATTAAAAACAAAACAAAATTTAGGATTACAATACATGATTCCAGCTAACGGCTATGACTTTACTAACGCATTTTTGGTGTCACTTATCAGCAGTGTTAGTATAAAGTTAATACAGGCAGCGTGAGTATAAAATTAATATATGCTACCTACTGTGATTCTGCAGAGTAAATTTAACTGCACGTTGAGCAAGACGAGAGAATAAAAGATAAAGCATATCCTGATTGATTTTCTTCATCCAAAGCCACAAGATCTCATTTCAACAAAACCCTGTCATTAAATTTACAGCATATCTAAGAGTGAATTTTATGTGATATATACTTGAATCTACTTTCCAAAGCAGTGATGGCAATCCATCATAAGCCAAGTTTTCCTTTACCTACACGTTAAACCTTCATATTATATGCTACATTATCCATTGTTCACTTTTACGTAAAAAGCTATTAATGTGCAACGTTGCTGAGAAATACTGATTTAGTTGACTAAGTACATGTTTTTGAGTGTCCTCTCACGAAAAGACAAAAGTAAATTAAATACACAAAGGATTACATTTATGTCAAAATAAACACAGTGTTTCAAAAAACTTGAGAGGTAAATTAATGTGATAAACTACTAATTTTTCTTCAATTTTATTTTCAGCACACTATCTTTTTTTACTTAAATATGCATTTACTGAATGCTAACTGGATGCTAGTACTAATAAATATATGGTACTAACTAGCAGTACATAACAACACAATAATAATGCTAGTAATGATTGCTTATAGAAACCCCTTTCTAGTTTTCAAAGATATGTCAGACATTTTTTCTTTGACTCTCATAGTCTCCTGCTAAAACAATAGAGCAGACATTCTCACACCCACTTTACAAATGGGGAAACTGAGGCTCAGAAAGGTTTAGTGATATTCCTAAGGACTTGCAGGGCTGGTCCTCCAGTCCAGACTGCTGACTCCCAGTAGTTAACAATTCACTTGGAGATTCAATAAATAGTTACTGAGCACCTACTATGTAACAAACCCCATACTGGGGCTGCGGATAGAGACAGTCCCTGCTCTCCAGCTCTCTTCCACTGAGGACCAGCCATCAACATGCACACAGCATGTTCAATGTACTATTTTCACATTATATATGGATAAAAACAAGAATAAGTTTGCAAACATTTTTCCTATAAAAGCAAAACTAGGGAAGACTGCCTTAAAATTAATACAATTTAATCATTTACTTTAGAAATAAAGAACATGTTACAGGAGCACCCAATACATAAAGCAAATATTAACAGACATAAAGGGAAAAATGGACAGTAATACAATAATAGTAGAAGACTTTCAACACCTCACTTACATCAATGGATAGATCATCCAGACAGAAAATCACAAGGAAACACTGGCCTTAAATGACACATTATACTAGATGGACTTAATAGATATATGCAGAATATTCTATCTAAAAACAGCAGAATACACAATCTTTTCAAGCTCACATGGAACATTCTCTAGGAGAGACCACATGTTAGGCCACAAAACAAGTCTCAATAAACTTAAGAAGACTGAAACCATATCAAGCATCTTTTCTGACCACAACGATATGAAACTAGAAATAAATTACAAGAAGAAAACTAGAAAAAACATAAACATGTGGAGGCTAAACAACATGCTGCTAAACAACCAATGGGTGAACAAAGAAATCAAAGAGGAAACCAAAAATACCTAGAGACAAATGAAAATGGAAACAATGTTCCAAAATCTATGGGACACAGCAAAAGCAGTTCTAAGAGGGAAGTTTATAACAACACAGGCCTACTCCAGGAAACAAGAAAAATATCAAATAAAAAATCTAATGTTACACCTAAAGGAACTAGAAAAAGAACAAACAAAGCCCAGAGTTAGTAGAAGGAAAGAAATAATAAAGATCAGAGTGGAAATAAATGAAATAGAGACTAAAAAAACAATAGAAAAGATCAATGAAACAAAGAGCTGGTTCTTTGAAAAGATAAACAAAATTGATAAACCTTTAGCCAGACTCACTAAGAAAAAAAGAGAGAGAGCTCAAACAAATAAAATCAGAAACGAAAGAGATGTTACAACTGACACCACACAAATACAAAGGATCATAAGAGATTACTATGAACAATTATATGCTGATGAATTAGACAACCTAGAAGAAATGGATAAATTCCTAGAAACATGCAATCTTCCAAGACTGAATTAGGAAGAAATACAAAATCTGAACAGACCAATTACTAGCAATGAAATTGAATCAGTAATCAAAAAGCTCCTAATAAACAAAAGTCTAGGACCAGATGGCTAGATGTTTTACCAAACATTTAAAGAAGAGTTAATACCAACCTTTATTAAACTATTCCAAAAAACTGAAGAGGACGGGATGCTTCCAAATTCATCCCACTAGGCCAGCATTACCCTGATACCAAAACCAGACAAAGATACTACAAAAAAAAAAAATTACAGGTCAATATCCTTGATGAACATAGATGCAAAAATCCTCAACAACATATTAGCAAACCAAATTCAACAATACATTAAAAAGATCATAAACTATGATCAAGTGGGATTTATCTCAGGGATGTAAGGATGGTTCAATATGTGCAAATTAGTCAATGTAATACACCAAATTAACAAAATGAAGGATAAAAATCATATGATCATTTCTAATAGATGCAGAAAAAGCATTTGACAAAATTCAACATTCATTTATGATGAAAACTCTCAACAAAGTGGGTAAAGAGGGAACATACCTCAATATAATAAAGGCCAAATATGACAAACCCACAGCTAACATCATACTCAGTGGTGAAAAGCTAAAAGCATTTCCTCTAAGATCAGGAACAAGGCAAGGATGCCCATTCTTGCCACTTTTATTCAACATACTATTGAAAGTCCTAGTCACAGCAATCAGACAAGTAAAAGAAATAAAAGACATCCAAATTAGAAAGGAAGAAGTAAAACTGTCACTACTTGCAGAGGACATGATACTATAACCCTAAAGACTAAACCAAAAAAAAATTAGAACTAATAAACGAATTCTGTGGAGTTGCAAAGGATACAAAAAGATACAAAATCAATATACAGAAATCTGTTCTTAGAAAGAGAAATTAAGAAAACAATCTCATGTATAATTGCATCAAAACCAATAAGATACCTAGGAATAAATTTAATCAAGGAGGTGAAAGGCCTGTACTCTGAAAACTAAAAGACACTGATGAAAGAAATTGAAGGCAACACAAATAAATGGAAAGATATACCATGCTCATGGATTGGAAGAATTAATATTGTTAAAATGTCCATACTACCCAAAGCAATCTACAGATTCAATGCAATCCTTATCAAAACACCAATGGCTTTTTTCACAGAACTAGAACAAATAATCTTAAAATTTGTATGGAACCACAAAAGACTCTGAATAGCCAAAGCAATCTTGAGAAAGAAGAACAAAGCTGGAGATATAATGCTCCCTGATTTCAAACTAGACTAAAAAACTACAGTAATCAAAACTGTATGGTATTGGCACAAAAATAGTCACATACATCAAGGGAACAAAAATAGAGAGTCCAGAAATAAACCCATGTTTATAGGGTCAATTAATCTGTGACAAAGGAGGCAAGAATATAGAAAGGGGAAAAGACAGTCTCTTCAACAAATGGTGTTAGGAAAACTCGACAGCTACATGCAAAAGGATCAAACTGGACCACTTTCTTACACTATACACAAAAATAAACTCAAAATGGATTAAAGACTTAAATGTAAGACCTGAAACCATAAAAATCCTAGAAGAAAACATAGGCAGTAAGCTCTTTGAAATTGATCTTAGCAATATTTTTTTTGATCTGTCTCCTTAGGCAAAGGCAACAAAAGCCAAAATAAACAAATGGGACTACATCAAACAAAAAGCTTTTGCACAGCAAAGGAAACCATCAACAAAATGAAAAGGCAACCTATTGAATTGCAGAAGATATTTGCAAATGATATATCTGATAAGTGGCTAATATCCAAAACATATAAAGAACTTATACAACTCAATAGCAAAAAACAATCTCATTAAATAATGGGCAGAGGACCTGAACAGACATTTTTCCAAAGAAGACATAGAAATGGCAACAGACACATGAAAAAATGCTCAACATCATTAATCATTACGGAAATGCAAATCGAAACCACAAGGAGATATCACTTCATACCCATCAGAATGGGTGATGGGTGAAGAAATAGCAAGTGTTGGGAGGATGTGGAGAAAAGGGAACCCTTGTGCACTGTTGGTGGGAATGTAAATTGGTGCAACCACTATGGAAAACAGTATGGGGGTTCCTCAAAAAATTAAAAATGTATATAAATGTTGAATCATTATGTTGTACATCTGAAACTAATATAATACTGTATGTCGACTATACGTCAATTAAAAAAAACGAATATGTTTCATTGCTACTCCTCAATGCTCAAATTATAATGACAGTGTTTCAATTAAAATTGAGACTGCAAATTAAACATATCCTTTGGCATTTTTCAATGAAGCGTTTAATCCTCTATTAGAAGAATGAGAATTGAATCACACAAATTAGTCTACCTCATTCATGTACCAAAATGTCAGAAATAATCTAACGGAACAAACTTAGATTTAAACATTCACAGGAATGGGGATGAGAATGTCGCTGGAGAAGGCCTTTTTTTGAAATTCAGTTTTGAGTTTCACGCATCTAAAATCACAGGGATCTGAGGTCCCAGGACCACTCTGCAGTTCTCATGCCACAATTTTAATATGAGGTTGCCCCCTCATAAGTGCAGTTGTCAAAAAATGTCATAATATATGAGAGAGAGAAGACCCACGCTTAGTCCTGAAATGAAAAAGAATGGTACCCACACTGCTTTTTATCTGTTTATGCCCATAAATTAATTCATGAGTAGTAAATACATTTAGATTTAAGGCAGGTTTCTTCTAGGTAGGAAAACAGACAGACACGCTAATATGATGTAGAGAAACCCAATGAGGCAATGAAAGGAGAAAAGTAGCTGCCTGCATCAATCAGCCAGTGAGTTGACCCCACAACTGTAGCCTCACTCTGGCTGATAAGCTGGCGGAACACAGCAGAACACATTCTCATAACAAATGAAACACAAACGCACCACCTCGCACTCCGAGTCCTCAGTCTCCTGGAATTCAACAAGTAGAGAAGAGCACCAACGTGCATGTTAGTTGTCCGTCTCCTTCTACCATCCTTTCTTTCTCTGTAGGATTGTAACTTTATTTTATACTTTTCTTGAGATAAAGTCTATATACTTTTTAAAAACCTCTTAATAAATGCAGCATTATTTCTTATGTAGCATATATTTGTGTGTCAGTCTGTGAGCTGTCTCTGATGTTGTTTGAATGTTGGGGTGGATAACCGTGAAGGGAGCTTTGTCACATGCCCCAGCACCATCCACAGGGCCTGAAGGTTTGCTCTCTTATGTAAAAAGAGCCAGATTAGAGTCCCTTTTAGATGAGATAAGAGGAAATAGGAAAATGAGAACACAGAGAAATCCTGATGTATATAGATCACTGTCAGGTGCCCTTTAAAAACTATGCCAGCTTTTCTAAACCATCAGGTCCCAAGTCGCCACATAAATTACTACAGAATGATACATCTATTTATGCATTTCTCTATTTGTCTTGGATTAATTAAAAATCTAAATCTTCTGTTCAACTTTTCTACCTTCTTCGGTTTATCAAACATACACAAGATTTTGGCAACCTGGAAAAAAAAAAAGAAAAAAAACAGCAGAAGAGGCCTAACTTACAAAAGAATTTCATTTCAAAAGCTCATCTTCCATCCTGTCATTAGGAATGCCGAATGCGCTTTCTCATTAGAATGAGTGAATGAAGGTTATTACATTCGTAAGACAAACAGGTCACAACAATTTTTATAAAGTTAAGCAACTTTGTGGGAACCAAAGAAACCAATAAACATTAAAACCTTATGTATTGTATTCTGAAGTTTCCTTTGATCTTCAGTTCTATAGAAAGGTTTACAATGTTGCCATTCGTGCAGAAATACCATTATGTACCATTTTCAGTTATTATGTCACATATGCATTTCCATGTTTCAAAACAACCTGCACATGTCATTTAAAAAATTATAAAATATATTTTTATATCCTTAGTCACTTCCTCATTGTTGAGGTAAGTAGTTTCCAGATTTTCATTTTTTTAAAAATGTGCTGTTATGAATATTCGCATGATGACTTCTGCACATTTTTCTTAATAACACGAAGTCATGATCTCATACGATAGAAAACAGAGCATTGGAGAAGAGCTATTTATTTATCAAGATTGAGATTACTCTTCCTTTACTCGGCTCACTGGAGCACCTGTGAGCAACAAGGACGACGTCAGAAAACTGAACAGAGACGACGTGTAATTAACAAGCATGATGTCTCAAATATGGAGGTGATTATCATTATTATTATTGTAACATCAACAACCACTACCACCACAATTTCCTAAGCATCCACCACCTGCCAGGTGCTCTGCAAACATTATTCCTATCCTCTACACTTTTACAAAGTAGAGATGATCACTCCCATTTTAAAAATAAAGAGGGGTTAAGGGACTCATCTAAGGCTATACAATTTCCATTAGGGCCATACTTCTAACAGAAGTCTCTATCTCTTTGTTCTGCCTCAAACTGCCTGGTTCTTAGAAAAAGATCACTGGATGGGACTATTGACCTGCTAAAACCTATTCACTAAAGACTTGAAAGGGATTTTTATGTGACACCTTGTAGCGAGACTTTACATGCCACCCTCCAGCTTGGGTGAGAGGTCTGCCGGGGGCACTGCCACCACCGGCAGATGGAACAGTGAAATAGTAACAGCAGCAGCCGCCACCTCCACTGCAAGAGGCAACCTGACCAACAGGGCGCTGAGACGGTATTTTAGCTGAATGTCCTTAACCAGTTACTTTTTTCCTCTAAGCATTTCAGCTATTTTGAAGTCTGATGGTGGGTGGCATTTTTCTCTAAATCAGAATATAAAACCATCCTTAATTTGACAGTAATTGAGCTACATCACTCCTTTTCATGTCTGATCAAAATATAGCTTTGAAAGTCTACAGATAATTAAAATTTCAGGAAGTATTTGGAGAAGCTTATTAATATATTACATAATTATTAACCAAAGAAAAATATTAATCTTCAAGATCACTGTTGAGCACGGGGAACTATTATTCTGGGGATTATTTTGTGTGAACAAGCCCAAATCCCTGTGTTACACAAAAGCTAATGTCTTTGCTCAGAGGATTAGAATTAATTTATGACCTCTGCTTTTGACTTAAATACTATAAACATCTCTGTCGTTCTTGAAAACAAAGGCTGCTCCTGCATAATTTTTCAGATAGAGAAACTGAAATTAAAGTACTATGAAAAAATATTTACAGGATAAAACAAATGCCAAGATCAAAAATACTAAGACACCGAGTGGATATTTATTATCCCCACTAATCCTTTTACATTTCAAAGTTTATTTATTTTCATTATGCTCTTCTACGTTCTTCACCAGTTATTATAGCATAATTTTAAATTCATAAAAGAGAACTTAAGAGTTAATAATATCATGAGCTTTAAAATAATATTCAATTAATACTGATGAGAATGGAAATGCATCTGTTATCTCAATACGTTCTTTGGATGAACCAGAAAAAATGGTAATCTAATGTTAGCGTTTTAACTCCCCATGCCCTGGCCAATGAGGTCCTGCCTAAAGAAGAGAGATTTAATTTTAAAACACCAATGATGAATAATTTTAAAGTGACAACTTAATAAATCAAACAGTCATGCTTTCTTTAGTGCATTCAAATAATGAAAATACAAATTTTACAATACTCTGACTTTCTAGCACTCCTAAATTCTTACTTGTGAGGCAGTCTCTCAAGTTGACAAATGGACCCATCTCTCCATAGCTTATTTGATGGAGACATACAGATAGTTATTGCTCACTGAATATACTTTATGGCAACTTCTAAGGACCGTAAAAGGAATTTCTGGTCTAATTGCAGGTGGGGCCTGAGAACACAAGAACGATAAGAGCATTGGTTACTTAAAAGCCTAGATGACTGTCCTCAAGTCGTTTATGTATTTTGGATGGTCAGTGACAGATCAGACATGAGTAATATAAAGGAGAGAAGCACCTTGGGCATATGGTGGTGCCATTAATTGTGATAGCCAACTCAGGAGGAGGAACTGATTAGGGTGGGAAATAAACATAGGAAGGATTTAGTTTAGTAAATGTTGATTTTAAGGTGGATATGGGGCATAAAGGTAAGGAAATCTGGCGGGTGGCTAATGGCTAATAGCCATTTAGCCATTCCTAAATGGCTAAATTTAGGAATCAAGATCTCAGGAGAAAGGTTGAAAGTAGTGAGCAAGATCAGGGTATGCGAACTTTTTCTGTAAAGGGCCAGAGAGTTAATATTTCAAGCTTTGCAGGCCATACGATCTATCACAACTACTCAATTCTGCCATTGTTAGCACAAAAGCAGCCATAAACAATAGCTAAAGAATGAGTGTGCCCGGATTCCAATAAAACTTTATTTATGAAAACAGGTGCCAGAATGTATCTGGCCTGCAGGTCAACCCCTGAGGTAGATGACAAATGAGGCCCTGGGAATGGATAAGGTCACCCAGGAAGAACATATGGAAGGCAAATTAGTATGATATGAAGTTTGAAAACATGTAATTCTGAATTTCTATTCAGTTCAGTAAGGATATATACCCTATACAAGGCTGCAGTCAGATAGATAGATGGTTCACAAACCCTGGCTCTGGTTCAGACTGTGTGTCAAGCTGGGAAAGTTATTTAACCTCTGAGCCTCAGTCTCCTGGACTGCAAAATGAGGATAATGTTGATAACAGCTAATGCTAGGCATGGGGCGAAAGAATATATTAATATTTATACTGCTCCTCAGAATTAGGTACTACTATCGCCTCCTTTTATAAATGAGGATACTGACCCACAGAGGGGCTAAAATGCATGCCTGCATCACACAGCTAGTAGGTCTGATTCCAGGCCAGGCAGAAAGCCCTGTACCCCTCGCTCTTAGTCATACCCACACCTCAAAAGGTTATGATGACGGTTAGATGAGAGAAAGTGAAGCCTTTTATCACTGCACTTGGCGTGTAGAAAGAACCCAGTAAGTGGCGGCCGTTATCATTATAACCCTGAATGAGGCTGGTACACTAAGGCCACAAAGATGACTAGGATAAGGCCAGTCTCGTCCAAGATACTCACCTTCACTCTATTTCTAACACCAGCTTTAAAAAGGTCCCCGAATCAACTCCATTGTTAATTTCATGCTGCCTTTCCCTTGAAGAGGGGGTGTGAAGAAAGGAAACAGTATCAGCTTTCATTACCTTTTTGTTGTTTGCTTTTACCAAGTGTTCCCAGTAAAGTCTGGTTTATTCTTCTTAGCGTATATGTATAGAAACTTTCAGAAGGATTGGCTTTTTTTTTTTTTTGTGCTGCTGGTGTTCCAATCTACTGTAAGAATCTACAGGTCCCTATTTTGGGTCCATGGTAGATAACGTTTGAATAAAAATTTAATCTTGACAGAAACTAGGATCAGCATTCAGAAAAAAAGCTTCCACAAAAGATACTTCTGTCCAACCAACTCCTACTTATCCACTAAGGTCCAGCTCAAATCTTCCCTCCTCTGCAGAATTCCTTGATCCCCTGTGCTCCATTTCTCTTGGCAAGCTTTTGCTCTCTCTCTTAGGGCAGTAACCACTGATAACAGCTTATTTTGTCCCTTCTGCTGGATGAGGAATGCCTTGACTGATGAGACTGGAGTGATTTTTACTTTTTTTCTTGATATGGGGAACAATGCTTAACATAAGGATTTACATATACAGTAGTAAGAAGTGCAAGGAAAGCCATTAACTCAGAAAGAAAAAGGAATTTAAGTTATAAGTAAAAATAATGAACTTTCATGTTCTATGTACTAGTGGTACCATTTTTCCAAACATTTTTTAAAAGTTTAATAATCACATGAAACATATCCAATTATTATTTAAATTTATTTAACTATCAATTGTTGCTGAAATGGAGTTAAAGTCAGTGTTGAACTTTTCCAAAAGCATATGAACCCTGGGATGAATTATCCCTACCCATGAGATTGAGGAAGTATTTAGATCTTAAAGAGAAGCCAAGGAAGGCACAGCAAGAGGAAATATAATGATTAGGTTATATAAGGGTAAACAGCATTTATAACATTTAAAAAGGCAGCTTCGGGGCCAGCTGGTGGTGTAGCGGTCAAGTGCACACACTCTGCTTCAGCAGCCCAGGGTTCGCAGGTTCAGATCCTGGGCACGCACTGACGCACCACTTGTCAAGCCATGCTGTGGTGGTGTCCCATATAAAGCAGAGGAAGACAGGCACAGACATTAGCCCAGGGCCAATCTTCCTTGGCAAAAAGAGGAGGATTGGCATCGGATGTTAGCTCAGGGCTGATCTTCCTCACCAAAAAAAAAAAAAAAAAAAAGGCATCTGCTTATTTCTGTAATTATTCTATATAACTATATATAACTTTATAACTATTTCTTTAATAACTATCAATATCTTAAATATATACTTCATTGCAAAAGGACTAAATAAATGTTTCTGTTTAAACAAAACTCAGCAAAATATTTGTATGCATCGGGTGCTATGTAAGGCCAGGGATTAAAAGACCAGTATTTACAGCACAAAAAATTAAGCACAGTCCCTACTTGGAAGGTGTAAATCAGGGTTTCTTTAGCTGGGGCCCTATAGATAGATTCCAAAAGGTCCTTGGCCAACTTTGGGAGGGTCTGCAAACCACCTGCAATTATATGCAAAGCTTTCTGTGCATGAGTCCTTCTTCAGAGAAGCAGTCTAGAATTGCCATTAAATTCCTGAAGGGGGCTATTACCTCCCCATACCTAAATCATAGTCTGTACACAGACCTCTCTAAAACACATTTATCTTACTTAAAAAGTCTAAGTATTTATTCCAATCTTCTTCTTTTGAAAAGAATAAAGGACCAGATTATTAGTCCAAATTAAGCAAGTAAACATTTGTGGTTCTATCCCAGACCACTGGCATTAGATCCAAACATCAAATTTGGTCCATTAGTGAGAAGCCAACTTCTTTCCCCACTATTTACCAGGGAAACTTATCCTTAACTTCGAATTTTTAAACAGTTCAGTGTTTTCAGGGATCTCAGGCATCTTTTTATCTAAAGCTTAAATAAAGGCAAAAATCAATATCCTAACAGATGAGCACTTCTGAAATGCTTAACTGTTAATGAGTATACCTTATCTTTAATCTGTAGAGTTAACTCTATTTAATAGGTCAAAGAACACAATGGTGCAAGAATGTTTTTCTTACAGCTTATTTTTTAAGGTAAATCACAGCAAGTTGAGGGCAAAATTAAAGTAAGAATTGAGAATCCCCACTATTCCATTCATAGGCTATAATCCATCTCGTATAAACGGAAGACGTTTTAGCATCTCTTGGGAGAGAAAACTATTCTTTCCAGAACAAAACAAATTTCTCTCAAGGATTAGATTTTGAGAGACTTTATAGCGTTTACAAAAAGCTTTTGATATATCCCCCTGCTAATTTAATTTTCTGCCTTTTCTCTATTAATAGCCTGGACCAATTTGGAATACATTTTCCAAATTATTGAAAATCAGTGAGCAGGGGTGTCATTAATGCTTTCAGGACACTAATGTACAAGAGGTTACTTCTTCAAAGGGTAAACGATGGTCGAAAACGAGGCGACCTTCCTAAATGAGGAAGTAAGTGGCAAAGGCCCTGAAATTCAAAAGCTGTTTTCTGTTTACCTGAAATCGCTCAATAAGCATTTTCTTTGATGACCATGGAACCAACATTCCCTTGTGTTAACCTGACATGAGGGCCTGTAAAATTGTATTCAGCCGCTACAGTAGCTTTTCCACTCCCTGAAAGAATAGTTTGATTCATACACGTTCCAATTTATATCTGTTGTGCATAAATGAAACAGACTTGTAGAAAAGACTGGATTCATTATCATGTAAAATACAGCCATTAGCAGAAAAATCTAGTAACTATATTCCCAGACATAATAAGATCAGATTCTTAGGCTTCTGGGCTGGAGTTGGGGGATGAGAGGGGGAGTGTTTCTCAAACAAGAAAGCCTTCCTTCTGAAAGAGGTATTCACAGGGGTAAATTAAATAACAGTACCAAAAAAGGAAGCTACAACAGGCCATTCCTCAAGTCTACCGTCAAAGCAGAACATTCTATCCAATTGATCCTTAGGATTCACACCAGTGTATAGGTAATTCTTAAATGTGCTTGTGTTGCTCTCTTGAAATCTTTCGTAAGCTATCTTGGGGTTGGAAAATTTGATAGGACTCACTCGCCTCAATTGTCTGTCATGTTAACACACGGTAGATGTGTTATCATCGTGCCAATCAGATGCCACAATCAGGAAATAACTGTGGGTTAATGACAGAAATGCAGCAATTCCATAGCAAGGGGAGGTGATGGTAAAGCCTGACTCCAGGCAGTGAAGATGAAACGGCCTCAAAGATGGGCAAGAGGGGGAAATCCAGAGAAGAAAGCAGGTGAACGGAAGGAACACTGCATAAAGGCTCCCTAAATGCCAGGCACGGCTCTCGCACTGAGAATACAAGGTGAACAAGTGGATGAGGCCTCAGCTGGCTCCCCTATGGGTGAAGACTGACAAAAGACTAATCCACACTAAAGTATCAGACAGGGAAAGTAAGTCAAAAAGGTAAAGGAGACAGAAGTGACAGAGTGCCTTGAGGGATCCCGAGCCCGGGCTGCTTGGGGAAGTCCATTTGGAGGAGGTAACACTTAAGATGAGATCTGAAGAACAAGAAGGAACCATCTTCTATTCTTTCAACCTATAGGAACTATCCTTGATGAGAAAAGGGCAACAGATGGCAAATTACAGAGATGTAATTTAGTCTCATAATTCAGCATTTTCACCATTTTTTGTGTGTTTGAGGCACATTTTCAAATATTAGAATACTTGTCAGATTATACAAAGGTATTATAAGACAAAGCAATTCAAAATCAGTCAACGACTCAATCCTGTCACTCACAATGATTCAACCAACAACGCCTCTGTTCTCTATGAAAGCACCCACACTCATCCCGAGAGTTACCAGTTCCATTCTGAGGTGCTATTTGCAGCCACACCACACTCTCACAGACTCAGGAGGCAAACTTGTCTCCAATGACAGTAAACAGATCTTTCTTTAGCAGGCGCTCAAGAACACACTACACTAAAAACTAAACTTCACTTGTCCTCTGCAAACACAACCTGTTTGGCTTCCTAACTACCTAACAATACCTTTAACTGTATATACACATTTTATAAACTAAATATATTCAAATGTGGAAAAATAAATTTTGAATATTAATGTTTGGCAGCATGCCTTTGTGCTGTGGGGCATTTGCTGGGCAAGGGTAAGGGTTGGTGTTAATGAGGTGGAACCCTGGTCTGCCACTCTTAAGTTTCTACGTTTTCTGACTGTGCCATTAGGAAATATTATCATTTTCACAGAATTGTCAACCTGTTGGTTCCTGCCCTATATGAAGGATTAGGAAAAATTTTTATTTCTTTTATTTTTCCTCCCTGTTTTCTGATTCTTCATAGTTAAAATCACCAGAGAGAGGCCATCAGGATAACTCTCCTGATGCCTGCAGAGACATGTGGGCCCCAGCACAACCAACTGACATATCAAAAGTACTAGAAGCTACAGTTGATCCCAGAAGTCCACCGCTCAAAATCATCATCATGTGTTAACAACCTGGGCATAGGGCTGTCTGGCTGTGACATCTGTCACTCCATTGACGACCAGGTTGATTTAGTGAGCTAAGGGGGCCTCTAAAGGAACCAAACACAGGCTCAAGGAAAATGGCTTTCTGAATCAGCTTCCTAATTAATTCAAAAAGATAGAGCCAAAGGGCAGCATTAAAGAATATACAGCTGATTATATTGGAGCAATGTTAAAAAGACTTTGAAGGACTTAGCTAAAGCTGTTTAGGAAACATAACAAATAACCTTAACATAATGGTTAGATTCCAACGGCCAACCCCTCTTCTTCACACAGGTCCTCTAGAGTGCCTTCCATGCCGGGAAACTCTGGTTTCTCCTGAAGCCAAAACCTCAGCCTCTGTGCTCCAAAAAGTAGCTCTTAGAATCTTCTCATTTTTGCCAAGTAAGACATCCATTCATAATACGAATAGCAATGTTCCTGAGCTTAATGGGAAAAACTCTACAACAGTGACATGCCACCAGGTTGTCTCGATGCCTAAGGCTGTGAGGCAAAGGAAAACAAAGGTGACCAGGAGGGAACAGTCCCCACAGTGAACGATTTATATCCTTTCCCTTCTAGTTCCTGGAGCCTTTCTCCAAAGAGGCTCTCATTGTTGCTATCAGGAGAGAGGAAACAGCTGAGATCCAAAGGGATAGTATCTTCGCGACTTCTCCCAACCCTCTGGGGAGTAACTGGGGCGCCCTGGGAGCCACAGGCCTGACCGAGCACCCAGCTGCTCTCAGGAGTGGGTGCTGAAGGTCCCAGTCTCCAAACTCAACGTGTGTCCTCAATGGCTCCCAAGTTTCTAAGGAAACTGTGTCTACTGGAAGCGGAGCTAATCATCTGAAATCTTTTCTTTTCACAAAAGTTCATGGACCTTTAAAACTGAAAGAAACTTTATTCTTCATGAAGAAATAACTCCCACTTCATCCATCCCTTTTCTCTTTCTCTTTCGTTTCCTCTTTCCCTTTTTTTTCCTAAACATCAACTAGTTACTTTTAAAAAGAAAAGTCTTGATACAGTGAAGACTACAGACGTCAAGTGAATGCCTACCCATTTCACATACTCTCTCCTACCTTTATTTAAATGGGCAAATAAAACAACGATATAAGCAAACACAGGCCTGGAGAAGTTCTGGAACTCACCCTGGGTCACACAGTGGCCGGGGGTAAATAATGAAACTAGTGTCTCGGCCAAGTGACTCCCTGACCAGTTCCACCATGCAAAAATCAGACAGCTAATAGAAAACTGACATGTAAAATTCCAGATGGTGACATTCTAGCCATTAGATGCATTTTTTTAATCACCAGAAAAATCATTTAAGGTTGGGGAAACAATCTGGAACATATTTTAAGTTAAAAAAAATTCTAATAATAATTTTCATACGTTAAAAACTTTTAATAGCAAATACACACAGATATCAACAAAAAGTGACTACTTTTCGAATTACACGCGACTTATACAGCCTGGCTCTGCAGAGAGCTGTTATATATACTTTAATATACCATCAAGGACACAGAAGTATTCCAAGGTCAAAGAAGTATCCCAGAGTGAACACACTCGTGTTAACAGCCCGTTGGGTAGAAAAGCCCACCCTTTGGGCTCCCTGCACGATGATGCAAAATTACAGCCAGCATATCATTTGACAGTGAGCCAACAGATTTGTGGTCAACAAGGGATCATTGCTGGAGAGTTGATTCTACCCAGCCTGATGTTCCGACTTTAGTTATACCTCATTTAGTTCCATTTGAAAAGTGGCATACAAAACAGAGGAATGAAACAACTATACGCTGAAATTTTCCTTTTACACTTGGAAGCAAATGCAACGGCAAATGCACTTTTTCAGGCTTATGAGGTTATACTCCCTGCATCAGAATTGATTTCTGAGTCTCACAAAAGCTCTGTGTATCGAGCCTGCACCACAGATTTACACGGCTGCAACTCCTGTCAGACATCATCTTAGCTTTATGAATAAATAAAACCATGCCCAGGGGAAACATTGATTTAAGAGGAAAAATCAATACCCATCCAGCACGTGACAGACTTGAGCTTTGAGGCTACTTATCCCCAAAGCACAATGTAATACTAAGTGTAAAACCATGCATTTTGCTTCCTGATAAAAGGTAAGCGAGGGTATGTGACATTGGTGGGCAAATGCTCGCCTTCTATGGTCCTCAGTACATCAGGATTCGCCTTCTCTTTTAAATAGTAGTTAGTTGATACTCAAAAAAGCAAAGAGGAAGAGAAAGAGAAAAAAGAGATGGTGACCCAATGGTGGCAAAATCTTGATAATTTGTGAATACAGATTGTGAGTGTATGAGAACTCACTGTATAATTCTTTCATGTGTGAGAATTTTTTCATAATAACAATTTAAAAGTATGTATCTGCTTGGAGAAAACTCTATAAGGCTAATATCAACCAAGATGTTGACAATGGTTCCCTTTGGGTAATGGCCTCATGGGGGAGCTTTCTTTCTTGCTTGCAAGTGTTGAATTTTCCAATTTTCTGTGGTGAATATGCATATTTCTTTTATAATTCAGAAAACCCACACACAATAAATGTAGGGATGGATAGCAGAAAAAAAAAAAAAGATAAACCTTAATTAGACTGAGCACAATGTATTCTGTTGACTACAGGCCTAGAGACAGCTAAGATTTACATCTTAACACATATTCATTTTCAGCTCTTTCTTACTGCTCTTAGACATTTTTTAGGGTGCAAGTAGGTTGCTATTAAAATTGCCTGATTTCAAAAATAAAGCTAACAGCTTATCCTGAAATTAAACTCATCTCTGCGAGGCAAAGATTGAACACGAGACAAAAGCGGGCTAAAGTCATCATTTCCTCAGCCCCGCAATCACCATACAACCTCAGCCTGTTTTCACAGTGGAGACAGTTGTTAAAAGTTCTGACAGGCTGGTAGGAACCTTTGGTTACAAAGCCACTCCAGAAAGCCAAGGCTCTTGCTTTCTTGCTCAGAATTGGTTGGAATTAAAAATGAATCCCATTATTTTTCTCTAGTTCCTCAAAGATGCAGTTCATCACTAACTGTGTTAGCGGCAGCCTCTCTAGAAACACCTTCATTTATTCATTTGGATTGGGGATCACGGCTCACCAGATAGACACTGATGCTGTCTGTTCTCCTTGCTTGTCTTTCTGATAAGTGGAAAGAACAACTCCGGAAATTGGAAAAACACTTCCAAGACACAGGCACATTGGAAGCCTGAAAATGAGTTGGGGTAATTTAAATTTTGAATCCCAAATTAAAACATCCTAAAAGTAACTACTATTATCACCAAAGTTGGTGAGGATATTGGCTGAATCTACTTCTAAGGTGGAAATGATACACAATTACAAATTCTGAAAGCATGTAGCCACTGTGTTGGTACTGGCGTCAGCAGAAGAATTAAAGGGGCCAGAAATTGGTTTTGGTGGCTCTTCTTTAATGCATGGATACCAAAAGCAAAATAGAAAGCAAAACATTGTTGAGAAAAATGCTTGTATTTAGTCAGAGAAAAGCACAGCTTGAGCTTAATTACTTTTCACAAATACTATCTTATTCTTTATTACAGTTTCAGAGATACACTCATTTAAAGAAATTAGAGCATCTACTATGTGTTACTATGTGCAAGGCATTTACCAGATGTTGTAATACAAAAATAATAAGATCTGAATCTTACCCTCAAGCTTAGCGTCTGTAAGAGGTTCAGATATATAAGTGGATAATTAAATACAGTGTGATCAGAGACACAACTGAAGAATTGTGGGAGCCCAGCTATACATGGGGGAATCAGGGAGGGCTTCTCAGAGGAGATAGAAATTGAGGCGGATCTCGAAGGACACACTGGAATTTATCAAGACAAAAGGGGCAAGGGCATTCTGGGAAGTGAGAACAGCGTGTGCAAAGGCATATGTGCCTGAAAGGCTTCAATGCATTGGCACACCCAGAGAAAGTCAGTCCTAATGAAGCACAGACTGCAAAGTAGAGGAAGGTAGGCAGTGTACCGGAGGGGTGCACAGGGCTGATCATGGAGGACCACACCAAGGTGTTTGAATCTATTTCTAAGGTTACAAGCCCCACAGAAGTCACTGAGCAGGAAACCACGTTAGAAATTTGGGATCAAGGTAGCCAGAGTGGGGACAGTCTGTTGGAAGAGAGCTATATCAGTTTGCTCCAGCAACAAAGTTGCGCAGAGCTGATGAGGATCAGAACTAAAGTAGTGACAGTGGGAGGCAGAGGAGAGGAAGATCGGAAGGATATTTACAATTAACATTTGTGACAGCTGGCAGTTAATATGTGACCTCACCAAGTGCTAATCACTGTTCTTGGAACTTTCATGTATTATCTTAAATCCAGAATGTGGTGTGGACAGAATGCAGAGGGGGAAGCAATGTTGGCACGGAGATTTCTGGCTTGATTTACAGGGCTGACAGCGATGCCTCTAACTGAACTATTGATTCCAGGAAAAGGAATCAGTTTTAAGTAGAGGATGAGTAGGGGGTGGGGAAGACAGTTTCATTGCATACATATTAATTTTGAAAGCTGCTTGGGATACACAAATGAAGATAACCAAAGCATTCGGGTCAGGAATTTGGCAGAGAGCAAACTGGAAACTCGGGATTAAAGTGAAAAAAAAAAGAGAGAAGAAAAATATCCTCATAGTAAAATTTAAGCAATCAGCCACATACAAAAAAGCAGTACACAATACAATGCTTTTCAGAAACTTCAGAGGACTGTGATTCCCCTCCTAAAACATCTGAAATCTATTCCAAAATATATAGATTCTTAAGTTAAACCTTAATTTCCCCCAACTAGAAAATGCTGTACATTTCAGGCCCACAAATAAAAATGTGTACGGCAAGCAGCTCTAGCGGAACCGGAAGTGCATTAGGGAAAACGATATTTAACCCCTGAATCGAGATTCTTGTCAAATGTTGGGAGATCAGAGGAAGGCATTTTTGGAGTGTGGATCATCAAAGCTCTTAATGCACTGATTCTTTAGACTAAGTTAACTAACAAGACACAGGCTGTTTTCCAGGATCTGCAGTTATATTTAGAAAGACCTAGAGGGGAACCAGAATGACCCTGAAATTGCTCCCTGCTCTCCTAAGAAGAAAGGGTTACTCTGCCCTGAGAAAGAATTTCTCAACAAGTTGAAGGAAAGATTTCATTAAAAGACAGTGCCCTATTTTACAAGATTCCTTCTGTGAGGAGACTGGGAACATTCAGGCCAGATGTACCCCTTCCTTTCTAGCCTGTAGAGGAACTGGATAATGATATATGATGGATAGGGGTCAGTCAGGTCACAATGCTTGAGGTCTGTAAATCTTTTAAATGGACGGACATAGCACTTCAAAGTCCAGGATTCATTATAAAAATTGATAACCATGTAGTAAACCAACTGCTAAAATCAGATACAGAACATCTTTGTGTTAACCTGTCGTTCATTTCAGTTGGATGATTTTTTTCTGGATTTAGTTCTGTTCAAGGATGACCCAAGGTCATTAAGGAATTTTGATATTATCAGCACAAAATGAGATTACTAATACCACTAATAACAGTAACAGTAAAACACAGCCTCATATATTGTTGTTGGTAGTGGTGGTGAGCACTGCATGGAACTGGAAACTGATGAGGCTATCCGATTATTATCTCCACCTCAAAGATGAGGAAAGAGATGGAGAGGGTAGACATTTTGCCCAATCTCACATAGGTATTACAGGGCAGAGCTAAGGTCGTGCCCATTTACTGACCACAGGGAAACACCATGTTGTAAGGAAGCATGACCACTGGTGTTTCGGTCTCTATGGCAGAAGACCCACGGTTCTAAATTGAAAACTGGACTAGCTAATACCCTTGAGATTGTCCAGTTTCAAAGCTATTTGCCTGCAGTTCTACAACTCAGAGTCCCCAACTAAACTACAGACGCCTGTACAAAGTTAAGGTAAAAGCAAGCTTGAATAAGCGAGAATGTAGAAAAGCAGATAAATGAATACCTTGAAATCCCTCTCTCCGCGCTCTGAAGTTGCACTCAACTGTTGAAATAAGAGAAAGACCTCGTGTTTTCTGGAAAGGAAACACAAGAGGAAACAATTTCAAAATTCTGAACTGAAGTAACACTGCAATAACTAAGGGCAAAATGATTACTTTTTCTTATTAAAATTTTGAGTAATAAAGAAAGCAGCTCACAATTATTTAATTAACCTTTAGTACTTTAATACTATAAAAAAAGAATGTTGAAAAACATAAGTTAAAACTTGCTCTTAAAACAATCACCTACCTATACATTATCCCAAATTTTATATATGGAGGAAAGCAAAAATGATGGCATTAATCACATGTGTTCTCAATGATTAATAATTATGCCCGTGCTTTGTTTTTTACTCATTGCTTCATTCCACCTCTTTCTCCCAGACACTGACGGTAACTATGGGTTAGCACCACACACCTCAAACATGGACCCTTTGAGTTGTGCAAGGTACCCTCGATTGCATACCTCAAGAAGATGACAGCCTTGCCAGAACAAAGATGGCTGGAACAAAACCGTACAGAATTGTGTAATAACTGCTATAATAGACTTAGCCATATTATTTTATGTCTTTACCTTGAAACATGCTATATTTTTGTTAGCATGGTTTTCTATGCTTAAGATAAAACTGTATCACTTACAAAGATCACTTCCTCCGAGAGGATGTGTGATTCAAGTTTGAGGAATGTAATCTCAAATCTAAAACTCTGTTTTTGTAGATTGTGTATCTAAGAAGGCATCTTAAAATATGCTAAGTGGAAGTAAAAAGCGAAAGAATGATCCAACAACTAGACTCAATGTTCTCAGAAAAATTATCCACTGAGGTAAACCAATGCAATTTTTTTTCTTTTTTGGTAAAGATTAAAGGGGAAAAGAAAGTTATTTCTTGGAAAGGAATGAAAAACAAAGCAATGCTAGAAAGACCAAAGAGAAAGAGTAAAGTTGACAACAAGCAGGATTGTGGTCCCTCCATGACCTGCCATGTCAGACTCTCCAGTGGCCAGCAAGATGAGAGCTCCCCAACCCCCATCCCACCTCATGAGGCCCCTGCCCACATGCTCGAAGAGCCTCCTGGATGTGAGCTCCAAGAGAAAAGTGCAGTAGAAGGCGAAGGAGAGTTACATGTCAGGGAAGGAGGAGAGGGGTAAAGACCACATTTGCCAAGAGTCCACTTTCAACAAAGAGAGGCAATGGAAATTCTCTTCTCCTTGCCTTTCACTGGGAAATCCCCCATTCTGAACCACTAAGCATTTCAGCTCAGCAACACTGTGGGTTCTGGAAGGTTTCCACAGCAGCCTGAAAACCCAGCATTTATAAAACCAGGAAGATATATTTCAAGCTCTAAACTACTGCGTCAGAGTCAAGTGTTTGGGATTAGCACCTGTTCAAAAGTGGAGATGTCACTATTTTGAGATGCTGCAAAATCTGTCTAATAAATGCTTACTGATAAACCTCTGTGCTGCACAAAAGCAAAGGTGGTAAGGCCCAGTTCAGGAGACCAACTGACCAATATATATGATATAGAGAGACATAAATAATAACAGAAGTATGCAGAGTGACTACAGTACAGAAAGAGCGTGAGAGCCCCATACACACAGCTCTCTGCAGCTCTTGAGATAAAACCCAAGCCACTTGGCATGGTTTGACAAGCTCCCCGTCATGGCGCCTGCTTATCCTGGCAGCATCATATCTCATCATCTGTCCCATCATCGTCATCTCCCATCCGGCGTTCTCCATGCCTCTGCCACGTTGTTTGTTTGCTTGTTTTTTTTTAAGAGGCTAAACAACTAATATAGAAATGAGTATCTCATAAAGCAGCTGTTTCTAAGCTGGAAACCGTCTGTAGTGTGCTTATTAAGAGTAAGTGGATCCTGGTACCTGGTAGGTAGGTCCTCCAACCTTTCCCAACCTGGGTCCTCAGCCTGTCACATCCTTCTCAATCTTCTCCTTCTTTTACAGACTGGAAGAAGAAATAAACTGTAAACACCAGTGTAAAGTATAGAGCATTAGCATTTTGGGTTGCATAGTTCTTTGTTTTGAGGGACTAGCATTCCCCCCCCAGCTGTGACAACCCAAAATGTCTCCAGATTTTGACAAATGTCCCCTAAAGGGCAAACTCACCCTCGGTTGAGAATCACTGGTCTAAAATGAATGATGACTTATTAAAACATAATAATATTTATAATCTAACTTCCAGAATATGCAAAAAGACAGCAATCTGGATGGGGACCATCCAAAAAGGCACAGATGGGGGAGAAGAGAGGAGGGAAGGCACACGTATTGAGCACCTGCTGTATTCTTGGCCCTGTGTGAGGTCTCATCTAATACTCAGACCTCATGTACCTCCAGAATCAGAATCCTCATTTTTTGTTTTTTTTTTGAGGAAGATTGGTCCTGAGCTAACATCTGTTGCCAAGCTTCCTCCTTTTTTTCCCTTTTTTCTCCCCAAAGCCCCAGTAGATAGTTGTATGTCATAGTCGTACATCCTCTAGTGCTTCTATGTGGGACACTGCCACAGCACAGCTTGACGAGCCGTGCATAGGTCCACACCCAGGATCTGAACCGGTGAACCCCAGGCCGCTGAAGCAGAACACGCGAACCCAACCGCCACACCACTGGGCTGGCCCTCCAGAATCCTCATTTTAGCAGATGACTCACGGGCAAACTCAATTTGAGGAAGAACTGGCTTACATTTGAGCCAAGTTGGCTCAACCTCCACCCTACCAGAAGCCGCAGGCACCCTATAAAAGGTGCCATTGAATAGGTTTCTGAGGTTAGGGACTTCCCTGGGGCTCTGCTTCCTATCCCCCACTTTAAACGGCTCATTTTGGCTTCTTGGTTTCCATCCAGCTGCCTCACGCCCTTGCTCTGTCCGCCTTGCAGCCTTACGATATAGCTAGCAGGCTTCCGATTCCATTTACTAAAGAATGCTGCCCCTCCGAGCCCCTCGCTCGTATTCTCACCCTGTCTGTAGGCAAACGGCATCCCTTAGCTTTCTAAGAGCGAGTTCCAGATAGCCCCCTCCGCTCTCGTTGTCTTCGAGAGGGCAACCAGATACTTAATTCCCTAGATCCAGCCTGCATAATTCCACGTGCTCACATAGATCTATTACCAGGCACTAACGCAAAATATATAGTATTGTCATTGTGGCTTTTAAAGGTTTAGCTTCCTGCAATAATAACTACTCACGGTTTTATATCTTCTGTAATATGAGCAGACTGCTTTCACTCTTGATAGTTAATTTCATAAAACAAGGAAAACAACAGCTGTATCCAACATGACAGAATGAAAGATGAGGTTGAGCCTAATTAATGCAGGCTTTGCTTCAATAACAGCTTTATTCTCAATAAACAGAGTGTGACATTTTCATTAACTCAGATACAAACTCCCGTACAAATACTCGCACATGAAATACTATAAAAATACCAAATTTAGACTCTCTCGCTCTTCTCTTTCAAGACCCAAATGATTTCAGATGCTGGCACTTGTAATAGTTTTATTATGATTACTAATAATTACCAGTTATGAATCTTGCTATTTGCAGGCCGTGTGCTACAAATTCCATACATCCTCGTCTCATGTAATGCTCATGAGAAATCCAAGGGACCTGGACTATTGTTATGCTGGTTCTACAGATGGGGAAACTGAGGCTTGGAAAGGTTAAGTAGCTCAGCCAGTGAGTGGTGGAGCCAAGTTTCAAACCCAAGCGTACTTGACTCCAAGCAGCACCTCATTCACACACATCATTTTTGATAACACACAGGTGTCCCCTAAGAGCGTGCCCATGTATAGTTTTCTCTGTATCCTTGCATCCCTAAGCATATACACAGCCACTACTATTATTAATATTAATATTATATGTGCCTACTTGAATCAAGAAGGTATAAACCAATGGTCTCTAATCCCATAATTGGGAAACATTTGATTCAGACACCCTTGGTTAGACGCAAATATTATCCAGATCTGTGATAATTCTTTTAGCTGTTTCTCACCTAGAATAACTTAATAAGCTAAGCCAGTTTGGCATCACTCTGTTAAACTGGGATATGGTTATAACAAACCTGCTCATCACCATGGGTACCTGAATGCAATCTCTGGTGGGTGGGTGGCCTGGCCTCCAAGAACAGAATCTGTTCTGCCGGCAAGAGAAAATGCTAGCAATGTCCACTCATCTGATCCCTTCCTCCACCAAGGCAGCTGAGCCCTTGGGTCAGTTCAGCAAGTGAACAGAGGAAAGAGAAACAAATTCAAAACCTCCTGTGTGAGTTAAGTACCATGAGACTTCGGACACACCAGTTTACTGCCCACAATTCAGAGATAACAATGTCTGGCCCTGCCTCCTCTGGTGCCCAAGGATAGCATGTGGATGACTTGATGGGCCCAAGGCCCTTGGGTAGGAAGAGCTGAGGTTAATGAACCTATGTCCACATTCACAGCGTTGAGCAACATAAAATCAGGCCAACACACCTGCACATGGCAATTAGAGTTAGGTATGTGGGGCTGATGAAATATTTCTTTTGAAGTTAGTGAGGCCAAAATAAACAAACAACAACAATAACAACAACAAAAGAAGCCTCAGAAACTGATCTTCCCATTCCCCACCCCCATCTGTAAAATAGAAACAGAAACCTCTTGTTTTTAAGTAAAAATTGCAGGGCAATCTTTTCGGTTTCCCAGATTTTAAAAGGAACAAAAGCTGTAAGAAAATAAATATTCTAAGGCCCACGCTAAATTCATAAGCTTTTTACTTTAATATGTTCTGCATCTGGATGAATATTTATCACTCACTATTTATTACTGCCTCAATATTTATTACTGTCTCTATGCCTATTTCTCTCTCTGTCTTAGGTTGTCAAGTCTGATAAGGCAGGGACCAAATCTATTTAGTCCTTTTTGTAAAGCATGTGAAACTGTTATGCATAATTAGGCACTTAAAGGGTTTTTGATGAAGATGATTATGAAGAATCAGAATAGTTAATACCATGGTGGCATGTTTCCTGGAACCTTCCTGTCTTTCTGAAATATCAGATGAGCAGACTCGCATAGAATGGTAGAGCTAATGGAAGCTTGGGCCTAGAGATCATGAAGAGCTGGCTAAACCTGTGGTCTGTGGCCGGGCAGCATCAGCGTCATCCAGAAGTTTGTTAGAAAGGCAAATCTCGGGCACCACCCAGACCTACTCAATCAGAATCTGCAGGTGAACAGGATGCCCAGGCGATCTGTAGGCACATCAAGGTCTGAGAAGCACAGACTAGAGAACCATCTAGTTCAAGGACTTCAGAAGAACTGTGGCTTGTACCTTCTGACCTCAAATTTCCACCTCCTCTTGCTCCTTCAGGAATATTCCTCCTTAAATTATTCTTCGGTGGGTCTCCAGAATTAAACTGCAAATCAGTAACAATCGCCAGCTTGCCAAGAACACCGGTCGTTTCTGTTTGCCAGAGAGGCCTTTATTCTTTCAACATCTTGAATACACACACAAGATGCTGGAAATAGAAATCCAGAAACCCATCTTCCAGTAGCGGGCTTGCTCACTACACACAGCCAAAGAGGAGAGACCACACCGTGATGGTGTGTGGAACCGGACACCACGACTCTTGGCTGAGACCTGGATCCCACATTTTGCACATTTCAGGCCCAGTGACGCAGCCCAGGCTGCCCGTCACCTTTCATTTCTATTTCCTACTTTCACTAAATGCTCCTAAGTCCTGACTCACACACGGCTCTGCCCTGGAGTTCTAGAGTCCCACCAGATGAACATAATTCAAACCTTTAAGGATATGCATTCCAAGAAGAAGAAAAAAACAGAACTATTTGAAAACTCTTAAAAACGTCTTTGAATTGCTGTTGATATGCTGGTTTGTCACTGCATCTTTTAAACCAGTTCCCTCCACGACTTCCCTGCCCAGCCATATTATAGACTTCCTATACAGATTAGGAGTCATCGATTTGTAATTAGAAGAATTTTATTTGGGTTTTTCCCCTAGACTTCAGCCACAAAATGTAGTTAGTAAAGAACGTTCAATGATATTCAAATTCCATCACTGTTGTGTCACTTGTATTTTCCAAAAGGCTGAAAAGGACTGATGTGCATCTTAATCAGGTCTGCATATGGCAGACATCTGTCTTGACTCATATTTGAATACCAGCTGGTACCCTCCCAAGATATGGTCACTTTTCTGGAAAAAATATTAATTTCTCCAGGTATGAAAAGATTGGCTATACTTGTTCCCACAACCGTACGTTTTTTCCTGCACATTTAGAAATCAGAAAGGAATTTGTTGGACATTAAAAGAAAAGCACTGCAATGAAGAAAGGATGTTTTAAGAACACAAAAGATTAATTGAGGCAATAATTCTAGGTTTGGCGTAAAAGTTTGAAAGAATGTTGAAAATTTTGCTGAAAGCACATTGTTTAGATTAGCTAGAGACAAAGACTGACCTATGTTGTGGGTACCACTTCCTAAACAAACCTTGAGAGAGCACCGTATCAGAGAGAGCCAGAAGGGCACAGACTTACTCTAGAGCACTCTCCTCTGCCTCAAGGCAACATCCGTTATAAGAGAACGTCAGCCCATCTTTTGGGGGTACAAAGTACCTCAGAAAAGATCAGAAAAGATGAAGAAAAAAAAGGACGAGGAGAAGATACTGCTGAACGGCACATCCCAGGAAGCCTACCATGAATTGGCTGAAGTATCAGGTTTTAGGAAAACTTCACTGCATCTTTGGGGTTGTGTTAAATCGCCTATTAAGCACTTAGAACAGGGCCTACCTGGCGTATAGTAAGTGGAAAGTAAAATCTGCCAGCACTGGATTCACATTACCAAATTCTCAAAAAGCAGCAACTGAATGAAATTATTTAGCTGCTGCCCTTTAGATGAGGCATGAACTCCCTGCTTGCCACAATCCTTACCACTCCCTAAGGTCTCCCAGATACTACAGCCAAGCCTGGCTGCTTTTAATCATTGCATGGCCCTGTTTTTGTTCTTAAAGTAGAGTTAAAGGAAAGGGATGTAGTTTTACCCACATCTCTATCAAACTGTTGACCTTCTGAGAGGGCTCTGAGATCCTCTGGCTCATGTCACTCACTTATGGTACCCACCCGAGTTTGTGACTCTTGCCCTGGATATGCTACCAAGCTGTTGTCTCTGCTGGGACCATGTTCTCCATCCCCACCTGCCCAATTAGAATCCATTTTTCAAGACTTATGCAGTCCTTCTGAACTTGTCAGTCAGAATCTATTGCCTCATATATGTTATGTGTACTAACATTTTAGAACTAGTTATCTGGACTACAGGTCATTTTAGGACAATGGTTGAATCTTCTGATCTTTCTCCTCCTAATTGTAAGGTCTTCCATTGCTCACGACATCCAGCTACAGCTTCTCAACCTGCTTTCTTCTGGAGCCCTAATTACCGCCATCCTACACACATATACACACCTCAGCGTGGGTCTAAAGTGTGTGTGTGCGTGTGTTTGTGTGCACATGGGCGGTGGTCCTGCTAGGGGGGAGGTGGGGAGGAAGGGGGAAGGTAAAAAGGACAAAGGAGGGGTTGTATGCCTTCCTCATTTGGACCTCCCATCCCCATAGGACCCCATAGGACCCCACAGGACAAAGAAATGGAGTAAGTGCTAACAGAGACCAGGAAAGATGAAGGAAAAAACCCGCTTCATTTTCTTCCAGCATTTCTGGAACTCCCTACCCAGCTTCCACTCTGCAACCCAGTGGGGAAGTCAGGTCTGTGTGACAAGGTAGGAGCAAGAGTGAGGAGGAGGAGGAGGCAAGATACAGGAGAGAGAAACATCCCCACTTCCGCTCCTCATGACTTCCTAACCTGCTCTGCATAATCCCCCACTTCAGAGATAAAGCCTGCAGCTGCTGAAAGGCTGGGAAAGAGAGGACACTGGAGAATAAGGGGCAGTCAAATCTCTCATACCGCTCTTCCCCGCCATCTCAAAAGCCTTTAAACCTCCTTCACTCCTATGCCTGCTTCTCAGTCCCACACTGCTCCTCGGCAACATAAATGTCTCTTTCCACAATTCACTCTGGTCCTTCTCCTCCATCCCTCAATCCAAAGGAGCCACACCAGGGGCCAGAAGAGCAGCTCCTTGAAGACAGGACTCCTATCTTGTTCAGTTGGTGTATAATTGTGCCAAGTACTGCCTGGCCCACAGGAATCAAGCCCATGCGAATAGAATTGGATCAATGAAAACGCTCGAACTCAAAAATACTTTTCCCTATAGGATTATTGTTATAAACGTCCTCAGCAAACCTCTTTATCTATAGAAGTAGAAGAATATAGAAAGTGTCTGCTAGTTTATTTCTTTCAATGCCAGAGTTTCTGGGTTCAAATTACTCAGATGCATATTATTTCTCACGTACTTGTTTCTTGAGATAAGGTGACAAACTTTTAATCTGTTTAATAAAATCAACTGCAAAAATTTTAAAATCTATTACTAAAGATACTTTAAAAACAGCTTGAAAATAACTGAGGTCAATTAATTTCATTGTTATATGAAGGTTTTTCTTCTTTAGTCCTTAGGAAAGCAGGATAAGAACTAAGGCCTTTCCCAACAGGGCCAAAGATCTTTCTAACATTTTATAAGTCATGAATGGCTGTATTTTGGGAATGAGCAGATATTTGGGTTTAATGCAAAGACTAAACCGGAAAAAACATCAAAGTTTGGAAATAGTTCTCCAAAGAGACATCTGAAAACGCTCACACATTGATAAGGGTCCCCAAAGCACGTGCAGCTTTGCCATTCTTTATCCTTCCTTATTTTATGGAAGTTTCTTCCCAGGCTCTTGACTCATTACACTAGAAGACAGGCTGTTTCATATGACCTTGTAGGTACAGAATAAAAAGAGCAATTGACAAAGAAGAAAAGAAAATTGTACAGTGCAGAGATGTTGCTCTTTATGAAAGGAAACATTGACCATTCGGTGCAGTGTCTTCTGTCCTTGTCGTGTGTACCCTCCTTCCTATGACAACAAACCCTGACCGTGGGCTAACCATGCACACCAGACGCTGTTCTACGCGCTCTTCATACGACAACAATCCTATGAGAGAAATACGATTATTATCCCCACTGTACAGAGGAGGAAACTGAAGTATAGAGAGGTTAATTATTTGCTTAAGGTCACAGAGCTGGGGTTGGGGGTCGGGGGAGGTAGACACACAACAACGAACAGTCTGGCTCCAGAGTACAAGCTCTTATCCTCTCAACCTTTACTCTATTTCACACCCTTTTGCTCACTTATCCAATATCTTCCTTCTCTTCTGTAAATGCTGGAGTTTCACCCACAGCAGCATCATAAGCTCAGAAGTCACTGATCTCCTGGTCTGGTGAAACACTAGCCAGGTCTCAGCCTTTTCAGACCTTCCCTCTGAATAAAGATAATCCGGATTAGCAGCGAGATGTAGCGCAGGAAGAGTCCAAAGATTAGATCCCAAGTGGCCTTTCCATTCTTGGAATCCCCGCCCCATTACCCCTCATCTTCTATCAGCACTAATCACATGCCCGGCCTGGAAGGTGACCATCTTCAGGGAATTTTCAGTCATTCCTCAATCCTAAAACAATTTGTGCAAACAAGGCAGCCTCCTGTCAACTACTCTTTGATCAGGGAAAAAAAGACACTTCTAATTGTAATAGAGTTTGCAATACCCTTATTCTCAGACAATACTGAATTACTTAGGGGTTCAATATCAAACATTATCAGTTCACTTCTGAACGTCTACTCTGTAAAGAAAATGTGCTAAGTACTAAAAAGTATATCAATATGAATAACTTATGAATCCTGCCCTCATGGTAATTCCCCTCCTTTGAAATTCTTTACTTCCATTTCCTACTAGGTCAACTATTTCAGACGGGGTATCTGAGAAGCAGGAGAGACACTCAGAGCTGGGCCCCTCAGCAGAGAGGCAGGGCCTCTGAGCTGTAAAATTGAAAACACCTTGAACACATCGTTAGAAAACCAGATGCAGAGAAATATTACCTCTTACTATGCATATATGTGCCATGAAACCAAATCAATTTGTAAGCATCTCATTGAAACTCCAGTAGAACTACCAGAAAGTCTTGAGCAAAGAGAGTTAAAGCGACCACAACAATGAAGAAGATAACTGCACAATACTCATTATTACTAATTTAAGAAACGCCAAAGGAGACATATTCTATTTCACACATGCCTATTTCATTTTAGTGAACAGCTTTCATAGACGGACTAAGGATTTCAGCTCCTCCAATTCTACGGGAGTCTTAAGTTCAACAACTGCAAATTCTCTAAGAATGGAGATTCTCAGAAATATAACTTTAAGTAGTTTATAATTAGGGAAGATACAACTGTACAAGTTGCTAAGATAAAAGGCACAACTTTAGGGCTGGTCCGGTGGCATAGTGGTTAAGTTCACGTGCTCCATTTCAGTGGACTGGGGTTCGTGGGTTTGGATCCCAGGCACGGACCTACGCACCACTCATCAAGCCATGCCGTGGTGGTATCCCACATACAAAAAAATAGAGGAAGATGGGCACAGATGTTAGCTCAGGGCCAATCTTTCTCAAGCAAAAAGAGGAAGATTGGCAACAGATGTTAGCTCAGGGCCAATCTTCCCCACCAAAAAAAAAAAAAAAGGCAGAACTTTAAAGCCATGAGAAAGAAACATGGCTTGTATGTAACGAAAAAAAAAAATTGAAGCAATAGATTCTCACTGAAGAGAAGATCAGAAAGGCTGCATAAACTTTGAAGACTGAGTCCCATTTGGGCAGGTGAGGAAGGGACGGAGAACACGGTCCCAGCAGAGGTAACAGCTTTGGTTGTATCATGAAGGGCAAGAGTCATAAACTCAAGTGCTGACCAGGGTCAGGCAGGTACCACATGTGAGTGAAGTGCACCAGAGGAACTCACAGCCTTCTCAGAAGGTCTAGGATTTGGTAGAGAAGTGGGTAAAAATGTTACTTTCTTCTACTCTGTTTTAAGAAAAACAACAGTGTCATGCAATGATTAAGAAGGCAGCTGATGGTTGGCTGCATTACTTGGGAGACAATAGGGAGTGGTGAGGACTGTGGCAAACACGCCTCATCTAAAGGGGCAGTCACTAAGCATATGTATCTAACGCCTTGCGGGTATTTGGGAATGCGAACCTAGTGTTGGCAGATTTTCTGTTTTTTCCTAAGAGAGGCTAGAAACCTGGATTTTTACACATTATCTCACACTGTTTAAATATATGCGACTCATATAAATTTTAAAATAATACTTTACCATCCAACGCTAAGTGGGCCAACAAAATAGGCTTGAGGATCAGGTCTGAGGGCCATTTAATACATGACTTCTGCTGAGGTGGGAGTAGGCTGGGATTTGGACAGCAAAGCCTGGAATTTCAATCCCAGATGTACTAGTCTACAGCCTAGAAAAAGTGCTCAAATTTCCTGAGGCCAGCATCTTGCTCCAGAAGGATACCTGTTGGAGACTAAATTAAGAGCCTACACAAACAGCCAGAGGAGTGTAGTCATTATGAAAGAACACAGGCTTCGGAACCAGAATGCCCAGTTCAAATGCCCTCACTACTCATCAGGGTCAATTATTTCAGTGTCTCAGTGTCCTCTTCCTTAAAATGGCACTGACCTCATAGGGTATTGGGGATTCAACAAATATTAACTATTTTTTGACACATATGATCAATATAACAGAATCCCTTACCTTCCTTCCCAACCCCCACCAAATAAAGAATAATTATACTGTAAAAGAGACAATTTCATACTAACATCTTTCTGAATTTGGATATGGAAAGTTCTTTACAGTATGACACTGAATCATGTTTTCAAATTGAAACGATCTACAAGAAATTTAAAAAGTTGTTTACTTTCCTTCTTTTATTTTTAATTAAATTTTTTATTTTTAGATAATTGTAGATTCATATGCAGTTGCTTATAATACAGGGAGATCACATGTACCCACTGCTCAGTTTCCCCCAATGGTAACTTCTTGAAACAATACGGTACAATATGACAACCAGGATATTGACATGGATACGGTGAAGATACAAAACACTTTCATCACCACAACGATTACTCATGTTTGCCCTTTTGTAGCCACACCCTGCACCTACCACATCCTTAAGCCCTGTCAACCACTAATCTGGTCTCTATTTCCCCAATTTTGTCATTTTTAAAGAATGTTACATAAACGGTATCATACAGTATGTTACCATTTAGAATTGGCCTTATTCACTTAGCATAATTCCCTAGAGATTCATAGAAGTTGTTGCACGTAGCAATAGCTGGTTCCTTTTAATTGTTGAGTAGTGTTCCACGGTATGGATGTACCACAGTTTGTTTAATCATTTGTCTATTGAAAAACATCTGAGTTGTTTCCAGTTTTTGGCTACTATAAATAAAGCTACTATAACTATCTGCGTATAGGTTTTTGTTAGAACATAAGTCTTCATTTCTCTGGGATAAATGCCCAGGAGTGCAATTACTGGGTCATATAGTAGATGCACGTTTGGTTTTTTTAGAAACTGCCAAACTGTTTTCCAGAGTGTCTGTAACATTTTGCATTTCCACCAGCAATAAATGAGTGATTCAGTTTTTCTAGATCCTCACTAGCATTTGGTGGTATCATTTTTTTTTTATTTTAGCTGTTCTGATAAGTGTGTAATGAAATTTCAATGCTGTTTTAATCTGTATTTTCCTGATGGCTAACGATGTTGAACATCTTTTCATCTGTTTATTTGCCATCTGTATACCCTCTTCACTGAAATGTCTATTTCTTTTGTCCATTTTCTAATTGCATTGTTTGTTTCTTTTTATTGTTGAGTTTTACTAGTTCTTTTTTAGACACACGGTTTGCAAATATTTTTTTCCCACTCAGTAGCTTGCCTTTTCAACCTCTTAGCAGGGTCTTTTGAAGAGCAAAAGTTTTTAATTTTGGTTATGTCCTGTTTATTAAATTTTCCTTTTATAGATTGTGCTTTTGGTGTCAAGTCTAAAAACCTTTGACCTAGCTCTAGATCGTAAAGATCTGTTCCTATATTTTTTCCAAGAGTTTTATAGTTTTTGTTTTATGTTTAAGTCCATGATCCATTTTGAGTTAATGAAAATTCATTTTTTCAGAAACATATGGATGTCCAATTGTTCCAGCACTTTTTATTGAAAAGGCTAACTTCCCTTCACTGAATTGCTTTAGCATCTTTGTCAAACATCAGAATCCCTTTATGTTGTTTACAAGCCACACAGTCTGTGGTATTCTGTCATAGCAGCCCAAACAGACTAACAGTAGCTTAAAATATCTCAGATTTATAATTTGACAGATCTGGAAGTCAGAAGACCCACTACACTCCATCTGGACATGCTAAGGGAGAATTGGTTTTCTTGTCTTTTCCAGCTTCTAGAGGCTGCCTGCAAATCTTGGCTTGTGACCCAGCACCACACCACCTTTTCTCCCTCTGCTTCCATCACATCTCTGTCTGGCCCTCCTGCCTTGCTCTTATAAGAACTCCTGTAATTATATTAGGCCCACCCAGCTAGTCCAGGATGTTCTCTCCATCTCAAAATCCCTAAATGAATCACCTCTGCAAAGTCCCTTTTACTACACAAAGTAACGTATTTACAGGTTCTTGGAATTATGATGTGGACATCGTTAGGGGACCATTATTCAGCCTACGACACTTAGCTTCGTGTATCTGTACATTTATATTTTTTTTGCCAAATTCGGAAAGTTTGCAGCCATTATTTCTTCAAGCACTTGTTAGTCCCTCCCTTTTCTTCCTCTTCTCCTGGGACTCCAATGGCACAAAAGTTAGATCTTGAGAGTCCCACAGGTCCCTGAAGCTCTGTTCTTGTGTTTTCTTTACTCTATTTTCTCCCTTTGTTCAGATTGGTTATTTCTATTGTTCTATCTTCCAGGGCACTGATTCTTTTCTCTGTCCCCTCCATTCTGCTGTTCAGGCCATCCACTGAGATTTTTATTTTGATTGTCGTCTTTTTCCAGTCTAAGATGTCCACTGGGTTCTTCCTTATATTTCCTATTTATTGGCTAGGGCTTTCTATGTTTTCATTTGTATCCAGAAGTTCATAATTGCTCAAGAAGCATTTTTACAATGGAGGCTTTAAAACCTTGGTCAGATCATTCTAAGATCTCTGTCATCTCGGTGTTGGCCTCTATTGATTGCCTTTTCTTCATTCAGTTTGAGACTTTCCTGGTTCTTGGTATAAGTGATTTTTTATTGCAACCTGGACATTTGGGGTTTTATATTACGAGACTCTGGATCTTATTTAAACCTTCTGTTTTAGCTGCCTTCTTCTGATACCACTCCAGCAAGGGAAGAGGGAGAATGCATCGTTATTGCCAGGTCGGGGAGAATCAGGTTCCCCATACACCTCCATTGACACCTGAGAGGGGGTCCTCCTTACTGCTGGGCAGGGGCAGTTGTGGCTCTCCACTAGGCCCCCACTGATACTTCCTGGCTGGGAGGAGTGGTGTTACTGCTTCCTACGCGGTCTCCACTGACCCCTCCCCAGTGGTTGAGAGGGTGGAAACCCAGACTCCTCGTGTGGTTTCCACTTACACAGGGGTAGAGGTGGCAGGTTTTGCTACTACCCAGCAGAAATCAAAGTCTTGGCTCCCTACTCTGCAGCCTTCTGTGACACCACCCCGTGGCAGGCTGGGTGCCTCCTTAGAGTCCGGCAAGGGTGCAAGTCTAGGCTTTGCAATCAGCCTTTGCAGGGAGGGTGGGGCCACAGTTTTTTCTGTCATGTTTGGCTAGCAGTTGTTGTCTGAAAGTTTTCTGTCTTGCTAGGGTGTCCCTTTTCTTGTCCTTCCGCTAGAGAGGACAGGCTTTTGTTGTTGTTTTGTTTGTTCTTGTTGGTGTTTCCTGATTGCCGGCTTCCCCAACTCCACATCTGGGCTATATGAGACCAAAAGAAAAGCCACATACTAATTGTCATGTCATCCCTTGGGTCTTGAGGTCCACAGATGATCTGCCCTCTTTTCTCCACGTGCGACGTCTTCTGATGTTGGCTTTACACAGAGTGTCTAGGCTTTTCAGTTGTACTTTGTGGGAATAATAGGGAAAAGTATGTCTCTTCCATCTTCCCAGAAGCAGAAGTAGTCCTTTCATTCTGAGGTTAAATTTAGAAACCTTATCAAGCAAGGAAATTTCACTTACTATGTTGAAAAAGCTACATCAAGTGGTAGCAAAAGCGTACATGAAATCAATTTCAAATATTTATCAAATAACCTTAAGGAAAACTTTAGAAATGTGCCATGGCATTTAACCCATAAGAAAACCAATTTACAAAGAATATGTTTTAAACGTCCTCAAAAAAATACCCAAATGATTTTAGTTAACTTTTTATTTCAAGAAAAAGAAAGGGACTTTCTCTCTGTGGGTGATGTTTTGCAATTTATTATCTAGAATACCGAGGTTTTGGCTTTGTTTCCTACTTCAGTGATCATCTGAAGGCATCTTTCTTGCCTAAGCTGTCTGTAAGAAGTAGCTACACAGGTCTCATGTATGATTATATTTATATTATCTGAAAGCTTTTTCCCAAATGATCTCTTTATAGAATTTAACAGATCTAGATGCATGCTAAGAGATGGCAGTTATTATTAAAGAGCAGACGGGGCCCTAATATTACATCTATTTTCCCTTAATCAACCCTTTATTTTAGATGAAATGGACAGAGTGGGAAAAAGCCTAGCTAAAATTAAATAAAAGTCTGCCTAAAATACATTTAGATGAAGTCTGCTTTCAACAGAAATTTTTTTGCATTTCAATATGAAAGGTTACTCTTAAAAAGAAATATAGTTAAGAAAGTGTCAGAATCAAATAAGATGCAGTAAGTAGCAAGAAATGTGTAAATGAGAATAAACGTCAAATTGACAAAGGCACTTTAAGACAACCTAACGGCAGCTCTGAGTTAAGAGGGTTGGGCATTGACTTGGAATAGTTCTGGCAAAAATTAGGATTTAGGTTTTGTATTTCACTTGCCAATTAGAAGCAAACGGTGATTCCTGGGGGTCGACTCTACGTTCATCACAATACTGCTTCACATAGCCATTTTCTCTTCTTTGGGTGAACAGAAGGAAACCCCATGGTACAGCACTCAGTGAAATGTAAAATAGGGATTAACAAGCCATTCTGGAGATTTAGCAAAATTAAGCTTCATCAAGCAGCTTGACTCACAGCCAATCAGGCAAAAAGCATCCTGGAAAGAAAACTAACAGTGAAGTGACAGGGAACACAAAAAATTAAATAACTCACAAAAAATTAAATAACTCACAGAAGCATTAAAGTCATGAAAAGGTGCATTGTGTTCTGTGGTCAACCAAGTCCATCACTAAAATAACAAGAGTCATTCTGCACTCAATATGCAAGTCCAAAACAGCCCACTGGCCCCCTGCAAAATCTGCTTAGGAAACAAACAGTATATTCCCCCACTATCTCCACAGAGAGAATTTATCAACGGAGAGGAACACGTAGGATGGTGTGTAGACTTATTGTCCCTTTATGTGAAAAGGACAGACAGGACATCCTTGTAGAGCTGAGATGTGGCAAAGGCCATCTCCAGCCCCCTGAGACCTGGAAGACTGAATAAATTTGAGGTCTGTTCAGTCTGAATAAGTCTTTCATATATAAAACTGAATTGTTAATACAGTCAGGTAAATTTAAGTACACAGTCAAAATGTGAAGTCTTTGAATACTTAAAACTAAATAAAGCATGCATTTTGGTCAATTATGTTTCTTTGTTTTATGATTTTTTTTCATATACAATTCTAATTCTTCTAGCAAGCAGCCATATTTTTTAATGTGGCTAGTTTATATGGGCTATTTAATAACAGGATTTTGTCCCATTTAATAGCTATTACACACTGTAAACCAGAATTGAGAGCTGGGAGGACTGTAAAAAGGCACTGAATTCATGTTCCTGCAGATACGAATCTTCGGGCAGGACTACAGGAAAGCAGTTCAGGCCCAACACGAGCAGTTCTTATTTTCACTGATAGGAAAGAAGAAGAAAAAAGTATGTATATGTGTTTACATGTGTTTGCGTGTGTACTTTTTATGAGTTTATTTATTTAGTTTGTATTTAACCCAGAAACCATGTGCTCTAACGTAAGCCTATTTCCAAGGGTCCATGTCTCCCAGTCTGAGAATAAATCATTAACGTCCTTCCTTAAAATGTTTGAATATTGTTATTAAAAATACTAGAGCAACTGGTTAGTCATGTAATTATTAGATCCCACCTCTCACCATATACAAACATCAATTTCAGGTGAATTAAACATTTAAATGTAAAAGGCAAAACCATAGAACTTTGAGAAAACAATATTGAAGAGTTCTTATGACCTCAGGGTCAAAAGGATTTTCTTATCTTTATTTATTTATAAAAATATATATATAATAAAATACATATGAAATAGAAACTATATTCTTTTATAGACAATATATTTTGCAATATATATTTATATATAAATATATATTATAATATATAATAAATAATATAATAATAAATAAATAATATATAATAAATTTTTATAAACATAAAATGTATTTATATATTTTTGTCTACTTACTGTATTTATATAATGTATACAATATATATTATTTAATATATATATTATTCTTTTATATAAAGAGCCTACTAAATTCAACTACATTAAAGTTAAGGTGTTCTTTGAGAATATACTAAAAATCACTGAATTTTACACTATAAAAGGGTAAATTTTATGGTATGTGAATCATATCTCAATAAAGGTGTTATTTTAAAAAAGAAGATATCCCATAAAAGGATGCAAAAACAGGTCACAAAAGTAAGAGAAAAATATGTGAAACACATAACAACGATGGAACCATATCTGGAATATATAAAAACTCCTACATATCAACAAGGAAAATGCCAACAGTCCAAACAAAAAATAGGCAAAAGATCCCAAGAGGCATTTCACAGGGTAGGAAATACAAATTGCTCATGAACGTAGGAAAACACGCTCCACTTCACTGGCAATCAGGGAAATGCAAATTAAGACCCACAATAAGATACCATTTCTTACCCACCAGACAAGCAAATTAACAAATATGATAATGTTAGGTTACGGTGTTGATAAGGCACATCAGAAACTCTAACATAATGCTTGTTAAAGGATAAATTGATATAACCACGTCGAAAAAAGTTTCTCATTGCCCATTACAATGAACATATCCACAACTGATGATCAGCAGTTCCACTCCTAGGTATATATCTTAGGGCAAGGGTCAGCAAACTATGGTCCACAAGCTAAGAATACTTTTTTACATTTTCAAAGAGTCGTAAAAAAAAGAAGAAAAAGAAAAATATGCCACAGAGACCATATGTGCTCTGCAAAGCCTAAATTATTTACTACCTCGTCATTTACAGAAAGTTTACTTACCCCCGTTTTAAAGAAACTCTTGCACATTCTTAACACTGTGTTAAGAGAACAGAGTTGACAACCCAAATGTCCATCAACAGGAGATTGGCTAAATCAATTGTGGAATACTCATACGACATAATTCTATTCAGCAATGAAAATAAACTACAGCTGGATGCAACACACTTTAATCTCCAAAATAACTAAGTGAAAGAAGCAAGTCATAGGAAACATAGAGTATGATTCCACTTACTTAAAGTTAAAAAATAAGCCCAACTAATGATTTGGGGCTACACGCATGGGTAGTGAAGCTGTGGCTCTGTGGCAGCAGGAGAATGAACTCTCAGCCTGGAGAGCCACATCAGTCACGTGGACCAGCCAGGTAGCCAGCACAGGTGAAGACATGGAGAGGCAATTTTATGCGTTGTCCACCATGATTTAAGAATTTAGACAGTTACAGGCAAGGGGAGGCATTTTAATGCTATTGGGGTCCTCCCAAAATATATCAAGGATCAGTAAAAAACACTGATTTAAAGCTTAAGTTTCCTTGGTACAAAACATTTACACTAATTTTAAGATATTTTTATGTTGCCTAATCACCTCATCATGTTTTATCAAAAATAACTCCTCAATATCCATTATCTCAAGAGAGCTACAGATTTGGGTGTGCTTCTTTGATTACGTATTATTTACATATCAACTCCTTCCTTAAAGGATCTGAAGCAGCCTCAGTGATTTATGAGTTTATGAAAAAAATGTACTCGACGCAGGCAGAGCATGTGTCGTAATAGTTGCTCACTAAAATTACAACTGGCTTTCAATGTTATGTCTGTGATCTTTAATCCCCCAAAGTACATTTCTCTCCAAAAGAATAGCTCCTGGCACTAAAATAAACATTCTATAATCATTATTAATTGGGGATTTTTTTCACCTACTTTTTCCTCTAATGCATATAACTCTAATGTGTTTATCCTTGTTATGGGTAAATAGCAAAACAACTATGATATCTTTAGATGTGATCAGAGGAAACTGGGTAAGGAGACCCGGCAAAACAGCTAGAAAGTGCTAAGCCTTTAAAAAGAAACCAAATAAATCTGCCTTGCCAAACGAACGTTTAAATAAAACAAAACCAAACCACCATACACATTCAGAAAAAAAGCTAGCTTAACATGCCAGTAGAAAGAATCAAAGATGAGCTCTAACAAGAGCAAGGGAACATCATGACCAAAAATGTTAAAATGAAAGGCTTTAGACAAACGGAAGAGGTTCATTTGTAATCTTTGGGGGGAAAAGGTTAAATCAACAAAGAAAAGTTTCTTTCTTGGCAATAAGAGCCGGTCTATTTGTTTTTAGCTTTTCGAGAAATGTTGTACCAAATTCTTACTGTTCCCTCTTGAAATTCAATATGCTAAATTATTTTTACAAGTGGAGATTTACCACAACTCTGTCAAGAACTGTGAAGGCTCTCAGATTTGATCTGACTTGTAAGCTAACAAGTTGTCCAGCCACATTTTCATGGGTGCTGTAAGAAGACGCAAGTCTCCCGGGTCAGAGACAAAGGATTCTATTACTCGCAGCATAGCAGGCAGCACAAGTTTCATGTTTAGTCACTTGTGCTTGGTGCTCAAGTCCAGGGGGTGCTATGGAGGGGCTCAGGTGGATGCCGTGCTTGCAGTGGGCTTGCATCATATCTAAAGAACCCTGAGTTTGGGGAATATGAATGGTTCATAACGGAGCCTTGCCCTGGAAGGAGACATTATCTTTACTATATTAGACAGTATACAAACCTACCCTTTGCTCTAAATGTAGACACTATCTCCATCTTCTAAGGCTGTTCACATTACAAATATCCTTGAAAAAATAGTTCAGAACAAAATGGTAGTTAGTGCTTCTGCTTGCAAGACATGCAGATGTGTGAGAGACCCTTCCCAACACTCTTATTTAAAATAAAACCCCAAAAACAAAACCTCTGACGACTTGGATTGAAATTGCACTGCAGTTATAGATTAATTTGGAGAAGGACTGTATCCTTCCTATATTGAGTTTCTCAATCCATGAACACTATGTCTTTCCATTTACTTAGGTCTTTTATGCGTTGCAGTAAAGTTTTATCATTCTCTTCATAAAGATCTTTCTCACTGTTATGAAGGACTATTCTTGAGTCCTTTGTACTTTCTGTTGCTAACATAAATGGTATTTTTATATTATTTAAAACAGTCGAAAACAATTATCTAATTCTCCCCGGTTTATAGAAACACAATGATGATATATCCCACAATCTTTCTGAACTGCCTCCCAGGTAACCTCTAGAACTCCTTCTCTGCTTTATCAATCAACAGCATTCCACAAATATTCAGTGAGGACCTTACTATATGTCGTTGGGGTGGACTATAAAACTATACCAATGCTTTCTATGGAGTAGCTCTTTTCTTTCTTAAAACATTCTATGAGATAAATTCTGTTATTGAGGTGAGGACAATGAAACAGACAGGATACGTAACTTGCCTAAGATCACACACTGGAAAGTGGAAGAAGAACATGCTCAATGCCCTCAAGGAATTTCCATTCTAGCCTTAAGATTTACATATGCATGAAAATTTCAGTTCCTGAATAACAGTGACTTTCCTCTCCAGTACAGAGTTTCTGGGATTGGTTGAAATGTAGCTATGGACCTCAAGTGGACCTCAAGTCAGGAGACTTAGGGTAGGGTCCTGCCCCACAACCTTCTAGTTTTGTTTTTTTTTTTTTTGTGAGGAAGCTCAGCCCTGAGTTAATATCCATTGCCAACTCTCCTCTTTTTGCTGAGGAAGATTGGCCCTGGGCTAACATCTGTGCCCATCTTCTTCTACTTTATACGTGGGATGCCTGCCACAGTATGGCTTGATAAGCGGTGCAGAGATCCGAGCCCAGGATCCGAAACTGTGAACCCCGGGCAGCTGAAGCGGAGCACACAAACTTAACCACTATGCTACCGGGCCAGCCCTCCTAGCTTTTTGATGTGTGCAGACAAGAAATGTAGCTAGTTTAAATCTTCACTTTCAATGCCATAAAGAAAATGCTGCTTGCTCTATCAATTTCACAGGCTTAGAAGAGGAAGCAAGTGATAAAATGATAGCAAATTGTGTAAAATGTCATAAAATGTAGGTAATTAAAGTGTAAATTGTCAGAAAAATGAAGGTATTGATCTTTGCTCTCTGATTTTAGGCAGTGTCTATATAACAACATCCATCCATCCTATTTTTATCTTCAGTTCATTTCAGATCAATTCAGAAAATATTTGGTTGGTTACTACAGTCTAGATTTAATGCTACATTGGAGAAACAAACATTAATAAGATGTGATGTCTGCCTTCAAGAATGCCAATGGGAGAGAGAGAGACCACTAATCAGGCAATTACAATAGAGTGAGAGCTGCTCTTCAAAAGGGATAGAATAGAGCATTATGGGAATGCCAATAAGGGACAGCTAAACCAGATTCATCTGGGGTGGCTGGACAATCAGGGTCAGCTGCTCAGAGAAAGGGGGGCCTGGAGAGTGAAGCAGAAGTTAGTCAGCCAAGGGATTCAGGGGCTAGTTTATGCAGTCTCAGGCCATATTTGAATAACTTGGAGTTGATGTGTAACTAGAACACAGAACACTCAGGAGAGTGTAAGAAATGAGGCTGGACTGACCATCAGGGACCAGATCACTACAGACTGTGTATGCCATGCTAAGGACTTAGCACTCTTTCCTGAGACCATATTCAGAAAATCACTGAAGGATTTTTAAGAATGACATAAACAAATCCGCATGTTAGAGAATTCTCTCTGGCACCAGGGTAGAAAATAATAAGTTCTAGCTAAGTCTGGCAGAATGGAGACGAATTAGAAGACTCTAAAAATAATATTGGGCCATATGTCAGCTGGATGATAATACTCTAAACTAAGAGACTGGCAGAGGGATTTGAAATTCAAAGGCAGATTCAATATTTAATAATAAGAGTACACAAACCTTGGGGGCCAAGGGCCATAAAGAGTGAGCCTTAAAGAGGAATCAAGAGTGACTTCCTGTTTTATTTGCCTGGTCTATTGAATGGGTGACAGTAAGTAAGGCAAAGACTATAGGAAGAGATAGATGTGGCAGAAGGAAGCACGTGGGGGCAGACTGATGAGCTAGGCATTTGAACATGTTCAGTTAGAATATCACACAGCAAATATTCATTTTGCATCAGGTACCAAAGGGAAACTCCAAAAGAAGCACTAAACACAATTCATTTCCTCTACGATCTGGTTGAGAATGTACATATATGAACAAACTGTTCACAGCAGTACTTGATAAACGCTAGGGTCAATGAAATCCTTCAACAGTGAACGGCAAATTTTATCAATGAGTTGTACCACGATAGTTGTATCCTAGATCACAAAGTGAAGCAAAATACCCTAACAATAGTAGTTTGGACATCCGTCTAAATAAAAATAAATCCATTTATGAATATTAAAATGACAAACTTTCTATAATGAGGCTTCAAAGATATTTATTCTCAATACAATTTTATCATTGTCAAATATGACAAATCCATAGAATCTTTACAGCTCAGAGCACAGAGGTTTCTAAATGTCAGCCAACTAACCATCAAATGTTGATGTCCCTCTACAGATATTAGCTTGGTCCACAATTTTATGCCTTGTCATGGAACTGATTCGACAACTGCAACAGTGTTACAACTTCGTAAATTAAGTCCATCATTGAGCAGCATAGTTTTCCCAACATCATACAGAAAAAACAATGAAGAACATTATTTCTCAAGTGAAGTCAATGGTATACATCATTTTATCTAAGTCAGAAGGACATGCAATCTGATTTTTTAATAATTCATTTTTAATCCCTAATTGATCTCAAAAATAGTGTCTATGTCTTGTGGTGGTGAGCTTCAATGGGAGACATCACAGGAAAACAGAGGGAGGGAAGCATAGCACACAACTTCTTTCAGATCTCTCTTTAAACCCCAACTCAGAGACTTCCTGGCTTCGTGACACAGGCAAGTCACACCATCGCTTCAACTAGATTTCCTCTTACAAATGGGACTTGAGAGGCCTTAATGATATACATGAACGTGCTTGAAAAATACTTGGTTTTCAATAAACGTTTAATGAAAGAGGACCTTCAAGGTCCTTATACTGAACAAAACAAAATAGAAAACAAAGCAGATAATATGCTAACAATACATAGCCTTTTGGCACCATCAAAACCAGCTGCACGAAAACAGAACGGACTATATACCTGCCCTGAGGCTGCCCCAGGTAGTCATCCACCTTCAGTGGGACAGCCAGGTATCAGAACATACCTAGAGCCTGGGGAGATCACCTAGTACAAGAAGGTCTGAGGGTGGTCATAAAGTCTAGAAATCGGTGAATATATACAACAAATGGTATGTTAGTATTCCTTTCCCATACACAATGTGTCCCAGAGCATGCACGTCTGTTTCCAGACTTTACAGATAATCTACATAGTCAACACATAAATGCTTTCACTATAATCACGAAGCCAAAGTCTCTCCCCCTGTGCAAATCCACCTTTCTTTAAACTGCAGATAAACCTTTAGGTGTCTTTTCCTTTCAAGACTGTCACTGAAGTTCCTCTTTCGCGTACAGATAAAAGCAGGCACAGACAGGGGGACATTTTGCTTTCACAATGTGATGCCTCATCTTGCATGCTATACCCCCAGCGGTGGCTGAGCCCACCTTAGACCATTAATGATGGAAATAAGACTGACCGCCAACACCGAGCAACAAAATGTCCCCCCGGGAAAATCTTAGCCTCTCTGGACAGTCAGCCTCACACAGCAGCAATCAAAGCTGATGGCTGCTAATGAAAATAACCAGTAGCTATGGCAGCTGATGGCTGCTGATGAAAATAACCTCAGGAAGGAGCGTTCATCTAATGTTCTGAAACCCTCAAAGCAGCGATCTATGCTGTGACAATCATAGTGGGATCTGTAAACAAAAAGGCCTCCTCTCCCCTGCCAATTCTGCAGGCTTCAGGGGCGACAGAGCCCTTCACCACTTCCAGGAAGCTCATTCAAATCGGGTTCACACCTGAGGCAGGCAATTCACAACTGGAGTCTAGTGTGAGTGATGCTGACATCCTAGAGGATGCTACCTACAGCTCACAGCTGTCCTCCCCCCGGCCCACTGCAGGGGGCCCAAGAGGTGTGCTTGGCAGGGTAGGATAGGAGGTATCCAACTCTTGGAGGATCTTTTCTTGCCCTTTTTTCATGCTCTTCCTCTCTGCATATTCCCTAGGGAGGATGTGTGTGTGTGTTATGGACTGAATTGTGTTTCCCCCAAATTCATATGTTGGAGTCCTAAACCCAGAACCTCAGAATGTGACTGGATTTGGAGCTAGGGCCTTTACAGAGGTAATTAAGTTAAAATGAGGTCATTAGGGTGGGCCCTAATCCAACACGACAGGTGTTCTTATACAAGAGGAGATTAGGACACACAGATTGACGACAGGGGCACCCACGTGCAGAGGGACCAGGGTGTGAAGGGGCAGCCAGAGGATGGCCATCTGCAAGCTACAGAGAGAGGCCTCAGAGGGAACCAAGCCCGCTGACACGGTGGTCACGGACTTCCAGCCTCCAGAACCGTGAGAAAATAAATTTCGGTTGTTAAAGCCACCCAGTCTATGGTATTTTGTCATGGGAACCCTAACAAACTAATATAGGACGTCTTCCTAAAAGTCACACCAACCTACACTTTATTATGAAATTAAATCTTCCAGATAAATACGTTCAATACCCTATCAACAGAAGAAAACAAAGCTGGAAGCTTCCTGACACTTTCAGATGGGGGAAGGCAGGTAATTTATTTAAGTAAAGCTGTTTTCAAGCCAGCTTTTAAACAAGATTTCTAATTATCAGTGTGCTTTTCACTTAGCAACCCTCCTCCATCTTTTCAACATCATTTTTACAATTCTTGGTTCAAGAGCCACTTAAGAAATAAATGATTCACGGCAACTGAAAGCATGATAATTTTCTGTGAGACATAATGGTTGGGTTTCTAGGTCTATGGATGATTTAAAAAAAAAAAGGCTACCTCTTAACCCTCTTAACTTCTTTTACGGAAAATAAGGTAAAAAGAGACCCAGGAAGACCGATAAAGATCAAATCTTTCCTTTGCAATATATATTTTCCTCCTAGGACTTAAAATTCTACCTTTAAGGAACAAAATGAAACTTCTCCTTCAGAAAAGAAAAGCTGGCAAAAGCTGGTTCTATCCTAAGACGGGATGTACTGAGTTCTGGATTTGAGAGAAGGATCGTGTTCATTCATAAGACTCATTAACAAGCAAAGGTTTTCTGCATTTTGCAGGGCGATCTTCCCATTTCCACGCAGGCAGGGCTATCTACAAAAGGGGGCAGACTGCTCTGCCAGTCATAAGATACACCAGCCGTGTGACACTGGGCCAGATGTTTAATCACACGGAGTCTGTGTCCTAATCTGTAATCTAGGGAAGATACACTTCTCTACAGGGTTGTTGTGAGAATTAAATGGGATATTAAAGTAAGTCCTTAGCCACAACAGTTCTCAAAAATTGGTCCGTGGACTCCGTGCATCAGACAGCTGGAAACTTAATGAAGCCTTGGGTCCTGCTCCATGTCACTAGACCAGGATGGCGAGTGGGAGTAGGAATTTGTAACAAGCATTTTAACAAGTGAAACAAGGCTGGTGTCCTCGCCAGGCTGTGAGGCCCATTCTGGGTCTAGACAGAGGACAGAAGAGGAGCCCAAGACCAGCATTTTAGCATCAAGTTGGCATGCGGCAGGTTTGGCTCTCAGCAGGTACCCTGGTCCCAGGATCTGGGCTCCTGCTCGAGGTCCCAGCATCCATCTCTGGTTCCAGCTCACCGTTTGTCCTGCTCCAAAGTGATCTTCCTATAATACAAACCTGGCCATGCTGCTCCCTGCTCCAGAGCACCTAACCCCAACTCTCTGTCCTCCTGGTCTCCTCGAACTGCCTGAGTCTGCTCTGTCCAGGCCGGTCTCTGAATTCCAGCCAGCCCTGGTTGTTTCCTTCACATGTCAGCTTAAACGTCACCTCTTCACGGGGGCTCTCCCTCAACTGCATATCACTCCCAGTAACATAAATATATTTTACTTCTCTGCTTAGAACCTAACACCTGCTGACATTCCCTTGTTGATGTGGTTGTCTCCTCCCACTAGACAGTCAGAGCAGGCTGTTCGTTTACTGCTCTATCCACTGCCTCTCACAGCAGCCGGCACACAGTAGGAACTCAATAAATGGATGCTGAATGGATGTGCACCTTAATGAATTACTGGCCTGCACCACGGCCAGCCTTGGCAGGGTTCTCACACTGCACACATGAGGCTGAGAGACGGAAAAGCTGCATTTCTTACCATGCAACTGGACGACTGTGGGGCAGAATCTGCTTTGTGCAATATCTGTGCTCAGGGGAGAGTGTTACAGAAATACAATTTCTGTAGACTGACCCCATTAAAGAAAGCTGGCATTTAAATCATTCCTCTATCTTCATAGCAGTTTGTAAAGAGAAGCATTTCTCCTTTATTTCTTTTTGCACAACTAGATTTTCCATAAATTTCACACAGGATGTCCTTAAAACATCTGTGCATACTTGGTATTAATACCAAAATCACCTCACTTAAATTTTCCTACTCACTGTTAAAAATAAAAGGATTGTCTTCGGAACAAAATATCCCTTAACAGAGAGTATTGTAAACTCGCTCATGTTATAAGCGTTCTCAGCCCCTGTAGAGACTGTGGAACAATGAAGCACGGCCAAAGGCCCTTGTGTGCTGCTCTCTGGAAATGGACATGCATTCTGACCACAGAGAGCCTGGAGAAGAGGCTTTACAAAGAGGGCTTTATAAAGAAGGCTATCCGAATGCATTTCTGTCCTCCTCCTGGGTTCTTTATTGTGTAACGAAAGATTTTAGAGACCTACAGATATATTAAGAATAAAAGAAAACTATGACTAGATGACAGTTCAATTTTAGTAGTGGCCTCCCCTCTCCCGCTAATTCAGAAAAATTATATTCTGTACAATAGTTTCCTGGCAAAGACCCTGCCACTCGTCTTTCTTGCAAGGGAAAAGCAAAGTGAAAATCTCCACTTTGGAACTTTAATTGGTTCTCCTGTGTCATTATGATGAGTGAGTTTCAAGTGAACTAACAGCAGAGAAGGGAGGAGGGTGCATGGCTTTGGTTTACAGAGTGTTACAAAAAGGAAAAATGGAAAGAGTTGGTTGCAAGGCAGGAGGCCGAAGTTATGAAAGGAAGATCAGGCCCTTGGCGGCCAGCATCATGAGGAGATAAGTACACGCTTCGCCTAAAATGGTTTCTGGCCTGCTGGGGGCATGTGGATGCCCGGGATTTACTGATGAGAACACAGTCCAAGGGGGAGAAGTTGTCACACCAGCTGGTGGGTGGAGGTGCCACTTACAGAAACCCACTCCCCTGAGCTGAAACTGAAAGTAAACCTAGGGATGAGGGAGCGTTGCTGTTGTTTAATCTCCTCATCCTTTTTCAAACTTCCCTAGTCCTCCTTCCACAATGGCTTATTACCTACAACAAGAGCCCGGTATCGTGACTCTAAACTGGTGGTTCTCAGAGATGGCTGCAACACCCGGTGAGCTTTCAAAAACCACCCAGGTCGAGGCCCTCCTGGGCTTCTTAATCCGCATTACTGGGGGTGGGCCCTGCGCATCACTAAGCATTAAACCTCCCCAGATGATGCTCTTATGTAGCCAGCACAGAGAACCACTTCTCTAAAGGCAGCTGGAGAGAAGGAGGAGAGAGACAAAGGTGCGAGGGATCAGGTGTGTGGAGCACGGGGAGGGTGGCAGGCATATTTAAATGAGGAAGGGAGTGGAGCAGTGACTAGGTGAGGCCCCGTGGGTTATCAGCTCTTTAACAGGAAATGTGGCAACAAGAAGACATGTTTGCAAACTCAGGAAGACTCTTGGCAAGAGAAGACAGGTGCAAAACCAAGACAGGGCAAGTTCAGCTCTTGCAAGTCGGGAGATAAAGAGAAGATGATACAGGCGAAGAGGCTGTAAGACCTGAGGGGAGACTGTCGCTGAAGCTGGGGGAGCAGGTGAGCATGGACCCAAACACCCAGAACGAAGTCCGGAGAGGAGGGGCAGGGTGTGTACTTCCACACCGAACGGCAGTGACGCAACATCTTCTCACGTTGATGCTTCGCCTTTAGACGGAAATTCTGGTGTCATACTTGAAGCAATTAAGAACTTTTAAGAAAAGAGGTAGCAAATTATATCAATGGAGTCCCTAGACATGCTCCTGAGCGCCTACTAAACACCCAGAACTACCACCTCAGTCACTCGGCTGGCCTTGGCTCACATTGCTCTTTAAGGACTTACCACTGCCTTGACGATGTTTTGAGTCCTCAGAAGGCAAAATCCTTGGAAGTCCCTATAAACGTGCAATTTTTCTCTGATGTGGGTGCAACACTACTCTGTCTTTCCTCTAATTTGCAGAAATTGGGTTCCCTTACTCATAAATGGGTCCCCCAATCTGTAGTTATGTTCTGCCTAAGTAACATTGCCATAAGAGTGTGCATACTCACATGCAACTAAAGCAAATTTTACACACTGATCGAAATACGCATTCACATTCATGATGGGTCTATAGCTGCTTAGGAATGCCATGGAAAACCAGTTAAAACTCACTGCCACACAGTTACAGCGATGTGAGTAGCACCACTGGAATCTGGAAATTAACAGAGATGTGAAATTTATGGTTAAAAGACTAACAAGCCTTGCTAAATACCATCGGGCAAATCATATAAGATGACTGCAGAATTTTTAACAATTTGGAACAAGTCTGAAATGTCTTGCTTTGGATAGGTGTCCTACTTCTAAGTTGTGAGCTCAGTAAACAATCCCATGTCATTTTGTTCATGTCTTTATCTTTCTTGAATTCTAAATATCTTTATCTCAAGAAAATTTACTCTAGTGGGTTCTCTACTTCTATTTTCGTCTCTGTTTAGTATCACTGCCTGAGATCTTGTGATGGGTATGAGGTTACCAAGCATGAGTCTGGGGCTACTTGGGATGACAGCTGGCATTGTTACCTTTGAATTTTTCTCCAAGGACATCTTTTTGACCCAACAAAACTGTCTTCATCTTCTGGGGCCCTAGGGCCTGGGGGAGCTGCAGTAGATGAACATGGCTACAATCCAGGCCTAGAGCAGGGAGGTGAGACCAAAACCACAAGAGAATGTGGGTCTGGCTGGCCATAACACATCCATACCTGGCCTTCATCCACCAAAACTGAACAGCTAACCTGGCATTTTGTCAAGGCTGATGGGAAGTTAATGATGTGAAAGATAGACAAGTACACCCATGGCTAAGTTGCACGAAGTGTGTATGTGGCAGAGGAGATGGGGGGTGGGGGTGGGAGCTGGAAAGAGGATGGAACGATTATTTCACATGTAATATCCTGGGAGACATTGGAACAGGTTCACAAACGTTTACCCACAATTTTGAAATGGAGAATATTCTGAAAACAGAGCTTCTTTGTTACTTTGCTACCAAATGAATTTGCTCTAAAAACTGACCCGACATGAGGTCATTTGGTCTTTTTCTAACCAACTAAATGTGAATATTCATCTACTTTGCTACAGAAATTACTGAGTTTCTTGAATCCCATGAGCCTTACATAAGATGCAGTATACAAACTGTATTACCTTTCTAAAAGCTGAATTCTGAAAGACGTTTGGCCCCAAAGGGTTTGGCTGAGGGGCTGTGACCAGGACACAACTCCTCAGATAGCTGAGTTCTCTGGATTTAACCCTTTTGTAGCTTCCCCACATCAGGCACGTACTAACCTGACCTCAGCTTTTCAGTGATTTCTATAACACTACGGTAGTAGACAGAGTCAAGGGAACAAAGCAGCACAAAGCAGAAATCCAGGCGTACCACACACTCTTGAATGTGGCACAAATGCTGCATTAAACACACAAATTTGTCTTCTCTTGGTCACATTTTCCACTTTATTAGTCGGAGAGTTTTGATAACTGTGTTTTCAAATACGTTTGAAATGTGTCTGGGACAGGTAATACGAAAAATATAGACATTATGCTGATCTTCACAAAGAAGATCTCAAACTACATTTTGAATTGTAAAAATTAACATTCCCAATGAAATGTCCAGAGATTTGCTAAAAGACAAATCTATAGAGACAGAAAGTGAGACAGAAAAGAGAAAAAGAAAGATCAGCTGTTGCCTGGGGTTGGCAGCGGGAATGCGGAGAGACCACAAATGGGCACAGAAGGTCTTTTTGGGGTGATGGGAAAGTCCTAAAACTGGATTGTGATGGTAGTTCCATAATTGTGTAAGTTTACTAAAAGTCAGTGCATTGTACACTTAAAATAGAAGACTTTTATGGCATGTAAATTATACCTCAGTGAAGATGTTAAAAAACCAATATCCTAAATTTCTAAAGTAACACTTTTTACGTCAACACCTTCTTTTTTTCCAATGTTTCAAATGAATACCAGTTCAAATGGGGGAAGAAGAGGGCAAGAAACGGGACTTATTCCTGATTATTATGAGAAAATAAGAAATTTCACTCACAAGCAACTAATTTTACATCTAGACAGAGAATATGATTTCTTCCTGATATTTTCCTATATTTAGCAAATGAAATCTAAATTATGTCTATTTTAATATGTTATGCATGCCTCTCTAATTACAGCATGTATGCCATCAAATAGTATTTTATTTACCAATCATCTTGCAAAGAGAGTGTGAATTCCCAAGGGCTAGGACTATGTCCCAGTCTTCACTGTATTTTCAGGACCTAGTAGGTATTCAATGAATGATTACATTGGATGTAATGATTTCTTCACCAGAATCATTTATCACATTTCCATTTGCTTCAACAACAGAAAGCAAATTAAACAGACATGCCCTACCTTCCAGATCAGGGTTTCTCAACCTCAGCACTATTGACATTTTGGCCCTGATAATTCTTCCCTGCAGAGGGCTGTTTTGTGCACTGTGGAATGTATCACAGCATCCTTGACTTCTACTCACGAGATGCCAGTAGTCCCCCCTCCCCAGTTGTGACAGCCAAAAATGTCTGCAGACATTCCCAAATGTCCCCTGGGGGGCAAAGTCACCCCTGGTTGAGAACCACAACTCTAAACGGAAAGAGCATGAGACAGATCAAACCAAACGGATGTGTTCACATGTCAACCACGCTTGTCATGTTATCACTTCCTGCAGCTAGTGAGAACGTCAAGAAAGAAAAAGCCTACAACCAGCAAATGATGATTCTCTGACCAGAGGCCTTGGCATATTATTGGGAGAAGGAAAAGAGAGAAATTCTGTTTACTCTCCTTGTAACTGCAGAGATGCAAAAGGCTTATTCTAATGCAAGGCTGACAGTTTTCAGGATATGTGGAGCTGTGAGAATACTTATGAGAAAGATCCAAATGCCAAATGGGCTATGGCTAGAAAACGGTATAAAAGAAGCATGTTCATTGCCAGCGCTGGGCTGTTCATTATGAACTGTATCCAGGAGAAGAATTTTGAAAATGCTCTTGAATATGTATTAAAAGAAAAGATCTATAATAATTCAGGTCCTGACATGCTACTATTAGCTAATCACTCAGCCAGTTGGAAAGGTTAAGAACTGTGGTGGCAGAAACCATTCAATTAAGTGTAAGTTTAATACTTTGGTGCTTTATTTTTCTCAACAACCACAATGTTTAGCAATCCTGTTCCAAACACCCCAGCACAAAGCCTGAAAAGCCATTATTCATATTGTATGCTCTTAAGGCCACTCCAAACTTTTTAGTTTCACTTCTACTCTGGGGATATTGAGCATTTCACTCTGAGGTTAAAGTTCAAAATGTACATTTTGGGCAAAGTGACTATAAGATAACAAAGCAAAGAAAAAATATTCTTAGCAGTAATCCAAATATGTTTAAATATTTATCAAGATTTATCCTACTTTACTTCAAAGGAACTTTTTTATTTAGGAAAACAAAGAAGTACACTTCTAATCTCAACTCCAATAATTCGGGCACTACAAACGTCACTATTCTCGTTTTCAACCACTTCTGTATTTCTTACCAATCTGTGACGTATAAGAAAGTAGACAGCAGACAGTTACATGTCAGTTCCTAACATCTGAAAAGAAAGCATATTTTTCTAAATTCTGTTTGTAAAAATATTTATATTTTTCTCTGTGTGCCTACTGGTAAACACAAGCAGGATTAGGGCTCTGAAATATTAAGCATGTAATACCTAAATCCACTAAAAGAAAGAACATACACAATATGCAAAAGCTCTCTATTCAATCAAGCCCTAACTGTACACATAATTATGGTATTCAAATTAGATTACTAATTTAGACATGTCCCAGCTTGTCAAGTATACACTGACATAAAAATGTCTGAATAAAATTTAATAGGAAGAAAAAAGAGGTAAAGAAAACTTAATTACTCTTTTTAGAAAATGAAAACTCCTAGTACATAACATTAAAATATACACTCATGGGGGCCGGCCTCGTGGTGTAGCGGTGAAGTGCTCGCGCTCCACTGCTGGTGGCCCGGGTTCGGATCCTGGGCGCGCACCAACGCACCGCTTGTCAGGCCATGCTGTGGCAGCGTCCCATATAAAGTGGAGGAAGATAGGCAGGGATGTTAGCTCACGGCCAGTCTTCCTCAGCAAAAAGAGGAGGACTGGCATGGATGTTAGCTCAGGGCTGATCTTCCTCACAAAAACAAATGTGCACTCATGGAAAGATTAGTAGGAAACGCAGCCTAATTATTCATTTTGGTCGTGAGTAATAAATACAGTAGTGTCAAATCACTCAACAGATTTACTACAGATTACTAACTCTGTGCCCGGGATTATCATATTTGCATTTGGTTGAAATTGGGACACATGAGGCATGAAATGGCCAGATTAATTTTCATTTTACTTCATTTAAGTTTCCTCACATACTATTATAAATATAAAATGCAATAAAATCATATATAAAATACCATATTACTTTATATTGTTATTTAAATTTTTATATGCCTACATTTTAATTTCTCAACTATCCTGGACGAGGCTACTACAATATACCATGTGTAATGATAATCACTAGAACTAAGATAAGTTTTATAAAACTTAAAAAAATTTACAAATGTATGGTTATTTTAAAAAAGCAGCACCAATAACAAAAGATCAACTGAATTGTGACTGAATGTCACAAATGGATAAGCCCTTTTGGCTTCAACTTTTCCTGCTAAAGCTAAAATGTAAAATTGGCACCATGAAGCTTGAAATTGAGATTTAAAGATTAGCACTGGTACCAGCATTTTGCTGCCTGCTAGAAATTGCTTTTGTCTGGAAATTGCCTTTTAGTAAGACTCATAGATATTTTATGCAAAATAAAACACATCTAGCATCATAGATTCTTCAAACAGCCATAAAATTCCATGCCTATTTTACGATTCTAACATTACTATATATTAATAGCTAATATTTGCTTTAACAGTAGCAAAATTAGGTAAATTGTAATTTTAGGATATCAGGAGCCAAAATACAAGTTGTAAAACTAAAATAAACCCTTTAGATTTATCCTGCATCATTTTACACTACTTAAGAAAAAGACAAATGCTTTAATACTTTGGCAATAAATGAGTAACATAATAGCTGCTTTGGCAAGATAAAGCAAGCTGTATCATTTAATGTATTTGGAGAATTCAAGAATGATATTATAAAAGGAAAACCAATAGTTTAAACTTAATTTGGCTGATTTTTATTTCATGCACATGCACACATACATGTACACACAGAATGCTTCCCACATCCAACAGCCATTGCAGCAACTGGAAAACAAATTTCCACTGTATCACAAATAGCAAGCAGAACTACAAAAATTTTACAGTTTAAACTATTGACTCTTTTATTGTATAATACAGATGCTTTTTTAAAGTTTTTTTTTTTTTTTTTTTGGTGAGGAAGACTGGCCCTGAGCTAACATCTGTGCCGATCTTCCTCTATTTATTTTTGTACGTGGGATGCCGCCACAGCATGGCTTGACGAGCGGTGTGTAGGTCTGTTCATGGGATCCAAACCCTTGAACCTTGTGCCGCTGAAGCAGAGCACAGGAACTTAACCACTACTCCACCGGGCCAGCCCCTAAACTTTTTAAGATGAAAGAAAAAGATGTTTATTTTGTGAAAAACGATTTCCCCCTGGTCTAACTTAATCACATACATTTGCATAAATAACCTGTGGCCCATCAAATAGAGGGTCTGCAGCCAACACGGTTTCTACACTTGGTGCCTGAGCACTTTAATGAAAAAACCTCTTAAGTGTTCCACCCCCTAATTTTTCTTTAGTAGCTATTCATGAAGACACAGGCAAGATGATGGCGAGCCCAGAATGCCTCACCTTGGGTCCTAGGAACTCTACCACTTGTTAGCTGTCCTATCAACATGCGGATTTCCGAACCCTGTACCTCAGTTCCCTCTGCTCTACAATGGGAGTAATTCTGCCTTTAGGACAAAATGAGCCAGGACTGAAATGCATGATATTAACTAAAACACATGGTAATTATTCCCATCATCCCAAAATACTCCAGTTTGTCTATAACACAATGAAGCCTGTTTTTATAAGACAAGTCAAAATCATAGGAAACTGTACTCAATATATCTCAAATAAACCAATGAGTCAAAGGGCTCATTAATAACTACAAAAGGATTGGTTCAAGCGTCCAAACCCTCTGAAAATCCTATGGCCATGATAGAAGCTTCGTTTTGTAAACTGTCAAATACTGTGTCATTCATCACTTTCCCTTTCGGTGTGCTCATTCTGGAGAACCAAGCGCTTTATGCACCAAGAAAGTGATTCTTTCATTCTTCCCACGTTCCCAAGTGCCCATGTTCTGCTGTCAACGAAGGAGAAAAATGAATGGAAGAGGAAAACAAGAAATGACAATTCTATCCTATAGGCAGCTTGAGATCCAGGATCATGCTTTATTCATGATTTTATTTCTTATTTCTTTATTTTACCCCCATCCCCACCCACCTTCCACAGAGTAGGTCTTCATGTTTATTGACAGGCACTGAAAGCTATATGAGAAATCGCCACCATCATCTGTGAAGATACAAGCGACTTAACAGTCAGAACTGTCCCCTTGCTTTCTGCCTTTTCTTTCTATTTCATTCCTTTTGTCACCCGCCTCCCATTCCATCAAGCAGCTCGCTCTGCTTTGCCTCTGGCTTCTGCCACTTTGTGCCTAAGCACTTGTCAAAAAGTTCCCTCACTTAATCTTACTATCCCATCTGCTCGTCTTCTGCCTGCCACCTTGGCCTTCATCTATTTTTTCATTCCACGCCTTCTCTGAGGCAGATCACAACCTCAAAATCAACTTCAAATACACTGAAGACTTGCAAACCTATATTTCCATCTCAGCCTCTGTCTTGAATTCCAGAACCCCAGGCGGGTACAACTGTCAACTGAATCTCAAGCCTGGTTGTCCCTCCGACGCCTCACATTATATAAATCCACACCTGAATTTGTCATCTTCCTCTGCAAGCTGTGCCATCCTCTGTATTCACTATAGTGACCAATGGTGCCTCTGTCCATTCAATTACCCAGGCCAGAGACCTGGGAGTCATCTTTAAAGTTACCATCCCCTCCCACTCCTCTCCCCACTCTTATCAATCTAAGTTCAGACCTTAAATCCACAGTAGGGTTCAACAGCTTTTTTACACAACTTCTCTTTTCTGCCCCCCATCCTCACACCCCACCCATTCTCTGCAGTACACCCAGAGCGATCATTCCAAAAGAACAACCTAAAGTGCTCAAATTCATCTGGACCAAATATGGCTCACAAGACCCTTCTGAAAGTGGCTCCAGCCTCTGCTCTCCATCTCCTGGCTCATCGCTGCCCCTGATGTGCACCAGTCCCACGGAACAGCCAGCTGTTCCGTAGACACCCCACTGTCTCCGGCGCCTTCACTGCACTGTGCTCCCTGGTCCCTCTGCTCAGAACAGTTTCCGCCAGCCCACTCCCACTCTCAGCTGCCTCCTCCCCGCTGACTTGCTTTTCCAGGCTCAGATCCAGCCCTACTTCCCAAGCAAAAGTCATCCCTTGGGGTCAGGTACCCAGACAGAGCTCGGCATCCTTTATGCACTGGTTACAGTTGCTGCTCGGTGTCTTTTCCCCTCACGAGACTGAGATTTTTGAGGGCAGTGAGAGGAATCTTCTTACGTCTGAGGCTTCATCACCCAACAACATGCCTGGTTATCATATCAATATATATCTGGGGAACGCATAAATGAGTAAACATCACTCCAAGCAAATGTGACTCCAACACTGCTGAGCTGCTAGTGATTGATTACGTGTGAATGAGAAGTTCACAGCTCTCCTTAGAAGGTGTCAGGGGAGAAATAATAAGGCCTCTCGGGTTGCAATTCCCAAGTGCTGAATGCAGAGGTTGTGGTGTTCTTGTGTGTAGCTATGTTACACATTGGTTTTTTTTTTAATTAAAAAAAAAATCATTGTCTTGTGTGGTTTTATTGCCTCTGACTTATTACATGAGCTGCCTCAACATTCAAGTTTCCCAATAGCTTCAGCATGTTCAACCAGAATGGGGGTGATGGAGGAATGAGTACAGGTGCGGGTGAAGGGCTGGAGTGAGCAGAAGCAACATTAACAGTAATGATCAAGTCACAAATACAGTGAGAGCAGATGCCCGAGCACTTACCTGATCACCCTTCATTCCTCAGAGAATAAATTCACAGAATGGCTTACCTATGCAACCCTGGGGCTTTCTAAAGACTAAAATGACAGATGACAGCAATGATGACTTAGTCACACCTTTTTAGAAAATCAATTAAAGCTGATCACTTGTAAATGAATATATGATATGGCATGTAGGGATTAGGTCCTGTGAAATCAGAAAGGAAGGTACAAAGCCACTACTGATCAATTAAAAGAACATTTTTTTTTACTTGCCTACTCCATCAGGTTCACAGGGTTTCAAGTGCTCCGTATTTTAAGTGAAGGCCCCCCGTGAGGCCAAATTTCCCTGTCCTTTGCGAAAAAGTCTACATTTAGAAAACTGGATTTTTCATAAGTTTTTAGTCACCTACAGGTTTGAAAATTGTACAGTCTTATAAAATCAAGGAGGGGGACAGGATGAGACATCAATAAGATATGCTAAAATATTATAACAACAACAACAACAATAACTAAAACCCCAGGGGATACGAAGAACTTATTGAACAAATGTTGGCTCCTGTGTAAAATTGGAAAAATAGAGGACAGGGGGCTCAGGGGAAGCATTTTAAAAATATTATAAGTTGGTTTTAACTTCTGTCTTTTTGTGTGTGTGTGTGTGAGGAAGATCAGCCCCGTGCTAACATCTGCCAATCTTCCTCTTTTTGCTGAGGAAGACCAGCCCTGGGCTAACATCCGTGCCCATCTTCCTCCACTTTATATGGGAGGCCGCCACAGCATGGCTTGACAGGCAGTACGTCAGTGCGCGCCTGGGATCCGAACCGGTGAACCCCGGGCCGCTGCAGCAGAGTGCGCGAATTTAACCTCTTGCACCGCCGGGCCGGCCCCTTAACTTCTGTCTTTTTACTCTGCATTTGGACTGGAGTGAGCGAGGCTATGACGCAGACGCAGAAGACTGATGCAGTGTTCCTACTGTCAGCAGCACACTTGAACCCTCTTTGTTAGACACATGTATTCATTTTAAAAACCATAGTCTCATTGTGAAAGACACATGACACTGTTGTAGTAATGTTCATTACTGATACTTTTTTGATTTAAATAAACTTTAAAAAAAAAAAAAAATCACCTGAGAAAATCTCAGGTCTCTGCACTTCCCTTTCCTTAATGGGAATGACGCAAATCTATGACCCCAAACACAGATAACGTGAACAGGCCTCTCCACGGCGTCCATTATCAGCTGACGCCTTTATGGTTCCTATTTCACAATGCTAACACGCGGTCTTCTTTTCTGAGCTCGTTGCATGAACTAAGCTTAAGCTCTTCTTCCACAAAGACAAGGAGATGACACTATCTGTGCAGTCAATGCCGGCTGCTGGCCATGGGCAAGAAGGTGGGCACACACCTCCCCACCATCCCTCCAGCCCTACCCCAGGTCATTGTGGGGACCACTGGACACAGCACAGTTATTCTGAGAAGCCCAATATAGGACATCTATGCAACATAGTCCAACTATCACGTAGGCTCCAAAATTGGAGGCAGGAGAATGCTCTGTAAGGACGTCAGGCCTCGTCACACGGCTGTGGGCACCAGTCTTGACTCGGAAACTCACTAGCGTAACCTTGGACATGTACCTTGACCCTTTCTGGGCCTCAGTTTCCACTTTTGCAAAAATGGGGGTAATAAAGCAACTACCACATAAGGTCACTATGAGGATTTAAGTAAATTCTGCACGGAAAGTTGTCAGCATGGCAGCCAGCACATGGTAAGCGCTCTGTGTTCGCTATTCATTCCAATTCTTATCCAGAAGGCAGACCAGTAAGGACCAGAAATGTAGCAGATAAATCACGCTCGGAGCTATCTTCCTCCCACACCCACCCCAGCTCTCAAACTCAGCAGTGTCCCAGCCTTGAGGGACTGTCTCTGTCATGTCGCATGTGAACTGCTTGCTTGTATAACCAGACACTTGTATAACCCCCCAACACATCTCCCACGGATATATGAGGCAAGAGCTCTAGAAATATACTCAGCTCCTGACTCCCCAAGCCCAAACTGAAGATAATTCAAAATAGTAGATACGACTGGGGAGAGTAAATGATCCTCATTCACTTACGTCCATATTAAAATCAGCTTGCGTTTCTTGTCCATGTTGACAGCAAGAGAAAGCTGGATGTCAGAGCAAAGTTATTTGGAGATTTAGAAGTGGCCCCAGATTGGCCAATAAATAGATAACACGGACAAGAGATAAAACAGAACTATATGTAAATTCTGAAGAGTATATTATGGACCCAGCTTAAGTCACAAAATTGATCGGGGAAGATTTTACTACAGAATAACCCAAATTGCAGGAGCAGCTGAAATATAAGTATTGATTGAGTGGAAGGGAGTATCTGTATTCTGAAAAGGAGGGATAAAACTGAAATAGAAGATACTTCAGAGGCTTGTGGAAAGACTCCTCTGATGGCAAGGACTCTTTCTGGCACACAGTGTCTGTAGCATTGTGTCACCAGGCACACTAAGGCACCCTTCTGGAAGCTCACTCCTAGGGTGTGTTTATTTTATTTTATTTTTAATTGAGATATAAGTGACATACAACATTATATTAATTTCAGGTGCAAAACATAATGAATCAATAGTCGTATATATTGCAAAATGATCACCACAACAAGTCTAGTTAACATCCATCCATCACCACACACAGTTACAAATTTTTTTTCTTGTGATGAGAACTTTTAAGATCTACTCTCTTAGCAACTTTCAGATATGCAATACAGTGCTATTAACTACAGTCACCAGGCTGTACAGAGAGTTCTGATATTAAAAAAAGAAAGCCAACTTAGAACATCTGCCTTGAGGTACCATTCAGTGATAGAACACATTAGTTAAGAGGTTTAATGAAATACTAAATCAGTCTGTGAGCAGTCTGTTGCCCGTGTGCCTCATACAGAAATTACATTTTAATATCTAGAAAATAAAATATTTACCAAAGTGTCAGAACACTGTGCAGTATCTGGATGGTACCCTAAGAAAGCCACAGAAAATGTGGCCTCTCTATCATTCCCAACCTCTGGAAGTCAGGTGAGAAGTTCAACAGGCTGTGGACTAGACTTTTAACAAAGTACTGCTCATACAGGACCCCAGAAACTGCTTCTCACGACACCGAACCAAGGCCTAGAGGCAGCGTGCTTATTTACTGTGGAGTACACATCACTTCCATTTTTGAATATACAGGATGACATGCAGCAAAGTGCAAGGCCTCTCTCTCCCTCTGCCCCGGGGGGAGTTCTCCAGCAGGGGCTGAACTCATGCGCAAGGATGGCACTGTTCATGGACCCATTACTGCTGCTTGCGGTGGTTTATGAGGCTGCGTGGACGGCTGCAGCTACCCCTGCAGGCAGGAAACAGACCAGGGAGCACCGTCCTCCAGTGTGCACTGTCACATCACGCCAATTTTTTCTTGACTCACTGAACACATGAATAAGGAAGTAAAAAGCAACGGAATCCACTTTAACCTGAAGCAGAAAACTCACTTCACCTGCTGTGTCTCTACCACTTGCCACGGTAGGCGAGTTCTTGAACAATGGTTCCGCTCCTGGTCACAGAGATCTAGGTTGACAATAATAGCTCCTGGTCACAGAGAACTACTTGTGAGTGCTGTGAAGCACTTTGTATACTTTAATGCTTAACTTAAATTTCTTCATCTGTAAATTGAAGGTAATGATGCACCTATTTCATTATGTTATTAAGAGGATTAAAGGAGAACAGATGGAAAAAGGATTTTGCAAGTTGAGGCAGCAGGATCAAAAAGATGTGAAACATACAGACATGGGTTAAAATCCCAACGCCGACTTCCACTAGTTGATCTCGATGAGCTCCAGTTTGCTCATCTCCAGAGTGGAGATAGCCACCCACCGCAGTGAGGAATTGAGGGAGACAGTACGTCAAACCCCAGCTGGTGTCTGCATCGCTAGGAGGTGTTCGATAAACGTTAGTACCCTCACTCCTATTATACATGTGACCTGCTTCTGTTCACCTCCATCAGTAGCCATTCAATGTCCATAGTATCCAAAGGTACATTTCCTTTCATAACAATGACACTGTCACACAGTTTTATAGGCCAGTTTGATATGCCAGACGCTGGGTCAACAGCTTTACGTCTATGCCCTCATTTAGTCCTCAACCCAATCCAATCACGTAGGTGCTACTCTCATCCCCACTTGACAGATGAAGACACACCGAGGCTCAGAGGTCAGGTAACTTGCCCAGATTCAAAGAGATGGTACCAGAGCCGGCAGCCCAGCTCCCTAGTCTGTCCTAACGATGATGCAAAGTGCTTTTGGAGGTCAACCTGTTTGAGAGTCCATGCTTTGATTTATCTCTCCTAGAGATAAGCAATGGATGCTCTCACCAACTACAATGTGTTGACTTGACTAACTTTTGAAATAACATTTTGTGTATTTTCTTAGAATTCTTTAAAAAACTCTGACGTTTTTAAATGAGGTGCCTATAACTAGTTCATCTTGTTCAATATGCTGGAATACCATAAATAAATATCCTTTTTCTCTCAAGACTACCTATATAAATCTTACATTAAAATATACCCCTGAATTTTGGTTTAAACAAGTACTACAAGTCCAAATCAAAAAATTAGTGCAGTCTTGGGGCCAGCCCAGTGGTGTAGTGGTTAGGTTTGCACGCTTTGCTTTGGTGGCCTGGGTTCACAGGTTCAGATCCCAGGTGTGGACTTACACACCCCTTATCAAGCCATGCTGTCGTGGTGTCCCACATATAAAAAATAGAGGAAGATGGGCATAGATGTTGGCTCAAGGCCAATCTTCCTCGGGAAAAAGAGGAGGATTCACAATGGATGTTAGCTAAGAGCTAAACTTTCTCACCAAAAAAAAAAAAAAAAATTAGGGCAATGTTATCTGTTTTGTTAAACTAATGACTACTATATCAAATAATCTGAATAGTCTCCTTATTTCTAATATTCCCTGTCTTAACAGTTACTGCAGTACTATACAGTATTTCAAAATATTCCTTTTACAAAGTTAATCAACTCAAACATTAAATATCAATGATGATAATCTATTGCTCTGCTTTAAAGGAATCTCTAGGGGACAGATAAGAAAGAAAGGTTAAAGAATTCTATCCTTCAAAGTAGGACAGGGCAGCTACCTATAAATCATGCTCTTTGTTTATTAAGATAATTAAGCCCATTGGTACACTTAACTTTCAGACGTTTAACTCTCAACAATTGTCTGGCATGAACAATTTCCACTCTTTCTAAAACAAAGGGGATGTGTTCAAAAGGGGTCCTCTGCAAGCTCTCTGCACAATGCATGCTATTTTAAAACATGATTTGTGTGTCTAATATCCTGGAGATGTCTTGAAAAATATACTGGGTTTTTCCTCGCAGGCTCCCTATTAGGAGAAAACACTCCAATTTGAAGAGCGCACTCTGTTTCAGACTACAGGCGGCTATATCATGTCAGCATTTTCATTAAATATTGTTCAAGCTAGACCTTAAGCAAATGGAATGGAGGGCCACAGCTGCAGCCACTGCAGAGGCAGAGTTCTCCCGATGGGAGGCTTACATAAGAGGCGCAGGACATTCAGGGAGAAACACAAGGGTCATCCTCTGAAGCCTATTTCTTTAACACTAGCCCGCATTCTTAAAGTGCATGAAATCACATCCACAGAGTGGATTTCTCCTTTTCTTTGCCTTACAGCACAGAACGCTGGAGTGACATGTAAGTTGTTTTTTCCCTAAAGGACTGGGATCCAATTAATGGAAACGTTGGCAACTTCTGCCTAGGGGAAGAGCCAAGTGGGATGCGCGGGAAGCCTGGAGGCCTGGGAAGGAACGGCTTAGCTCCCATCCCCAAAGGTCCAGCGCATCCAGGAATATGACAGGAGTCACTCCCCTGAGCACTTAGGACAGAGGTGACAAGACCCTGCAAGCACTCCCAAACCCGCAACACACACACACACAGTCAAGAAGCTCGGAACGTGCATTCGGCAGCAGGCGAAGCGCCCTCGGAGCACCTGTCCTCTTAGAGCACATTCGTCAGAGGCCGGAGCCACCCGCCCCGGACTGCACCCTCTCCCCGCGGCCGTGTCCGCTTCTCCGCACCCCGAACTCCCCAAGCTGGAGCCCCGCTACCCAGCGGTGCCGCCCCCTCCTCCCACAACATGCAGATCATAAAAATGAACCTCCTCTTCCCGCGGCTCCCTCCAACTTCGGAAACTACAGCCAACTTACCGGGACGCGGAGACGGGAGCCTCCCCGGGGGCCCGCGCTGCGGCCGCGCGCAGCCCCCTGCCCCGCACTGCCCGGGCGGCGCTGGGCGCGGGCGAGGCGCGGCGCTCTGCACCAGCCGCCGGGGCTCCGCCGTGCCGGCGCGGGCACCCGGGCAGGGCGCACCGCCGGCGGCGGGGAGGAGGCGGCGCCCAGGCGGCACCGGCCGCGGGGACCCGAGCGCGTCTCCGGCTCCGCGGGGATCGCGGCTCCAGCAGGGCCGCGGCCAGGGAACAGCCGAGGCGCGGCGCCCGCAGAGCCGCCAGCCCGCTCCGGGCGCCGGGTCACATCGCCGGCGCGCGCGGGCACCGCAGCGCGCACCGAGGATGACAGCCGCCGAGGCGCAGCGGCCGTGCGGGCGCGGGCGCGAGTGCGCATGAGCCGGCCCGCTGCGGCACGTCACCCCGCGGGAGGGGCGGGAGGGGCGGGAGGGGCGGGGAGGGGGCGCCGGCGGGGCGGGGCCGGGGGACCCGGGTACGGGAAGTCTCCCGCCTCGAGGGTGGCCAGCCTCAAGCTGGGCGGTGGAGCTTGTTTGTCCCCAGAGTCCATTGTGCCTTAGGAGCCACTGTTTACTCTCAGCGGTCCAGAGCACGCTGGGCCAGCCCACAAAAGCCGGTGTAAGTCAGGGTGTAGCTTAACCTTAGAGGGCTCGATTTAGGGACAATGGTCCTCCACCTTGGCTGAAGGTTAAAATAACTCGGGAAGCTTGTAAGAGCCCTTTGCCCCGGCCGCACCCCGGAATCCAGAGTAAGTACGTGAGAATCTCTGGGTGGGGCCCGGGTATCTGTAGATTGTAAAGCTTCCCTAGTGACACCGAAGGAGGGGTATACAGCAGAGCTGCTCAGACCTTTAGTGGGTGACAGAACCTTCTGGGCATTTTTGTTTAAATGCAGATTGTGATTCAGTAGGTCTGGGCACTAAGGGGAGACTCTTTATTTCTAACAAGCTCTTGGATGATGCCAGCGCTGCAGGTCCAGACCACCCCACCCTTGCTGCTCAAAGTGTGGTCTAGAGGCTGGAGCAGAGCTTCTGAAACGTTGGTCTGCGTGAGAATCTCCTGAGTAGCTTTTCAAAAATGCAGGGCACATTCCCACGCCCTGCACACGGAGGTTCTGGTGCAGCCGCTGGGCAAAGGTGGGGCTCAGGAATTCCAGTCCTAAGAAGCGCTCTAGACAAGTCCGATGTAGGTGTTACGGGGACCGAACTTCAGAATATTAGACCAGTAACCTGGAGTTGAGAATAAACTTTTGCAGGAATAGAAGTAAGGACATCTGACTCCAAGTCCAAGTCCAACTGGTGTTTTGTTTGACTAGTCCAAATTTTCTACGATTATTATGCATTATTTTATTTAGTAGGAAAAATAGGTAAATCATATTAAACACGCACACACAACACACACTCTGTATTCATTACACATATTGTTAAAGGAGGCTTAAAGTTGGCTGGGGAAGAAGGATCATTAGGAGAGGAGGTGTCGGAATAGGGAGCACAGTGATGGAGTAAGGGATGTGAGATGGCCTGGTAGATAGTGTGTTGCAAGGAGAAGCTTATATAGGAGGAAGAAACCTTGGGCTCAACCTAGAGCCTGGACAGGCACCTTGGAGAAGAGGATCCAGGGACCAGGCTGGGCCTCCTGTCTGGTAGGACAAGGTGAAACTCAGGTGTTCAAGACCTTATGAATGTATGGCACGTCACATCCATTACCTCATTGAAATCTCACAATGGTCTCAAATTGGATAAAAATGATATTATGCCCATTTTACAGATTTAAAAAAGGATGCTCTGGACATTGACTTACTCAAACAGCGGAACTTGAACAAGAGTACAGATCTGAGTGTTGGGCGTAGCGTCTGTAACCAAGGAAAACAATGATTCAGATCTTACAAAGAAAATGGTTTCTGTGTTCACTATTCACATCCTTTAAAGGCTGTGCCTAAATTTTGAGTTAGAAAGGCTTTCATTTTTGTAGGGAGGAAATACATTTTGTGTCTTCACCCCAGTTTTGCAGCTCCACAAATTGGGATGCAAAATGTTCTTCTAAGAGCATCCCAGTCCTAGGCTTTGCAGTCACATAGGGCAGGCTTCACCGAGAGCTTCAAAGAGCAGCACTCACATTTTCTGGTGACAAGTGTAATTACCATCCTCATTTTATCCAGGCCCAAAGACGCTAAGTGATTTAGACAAAATCCAGGCAAGAACCAGCTTCAAGCCTCTGTCCTTTTCCTCTGCTCTTCTGTCACCAAACGACATACTGAAGATGGTTTTTCGTTTTCAAATTTTTCATACCAGGATTTGCCATCTGTAAACTAGAACTCAAATGTATTTCAAAACCACTCCTTGATATAGAAGCAGAAGTGTCAGGAACAGTTCTTATGCTTGCGGTAAATGCTACGGACTGTGCTTCCAATCTGAGTACAGTTTTGGAAGAAAGTGTGTGATATTGATATGCAATCTCCCAATCCAGAGGTTTGCCTGGGAACACTACGCTGTAAACCATGTCCTCCCCACCTTTATCTCTACTTCCAGTGTAGCTCTCCCATTAGAGCTGCTCTTCTGTGCCATTTGAAATAAAAAAGGAAGAAATGAATGCCTAATTAAAAGAGAATTCTCTGTAAATGAGGGAGCTCCAATCAAAATATTTATCTGCACAGTATATGAATTCATTTGCATATTGATTTTAAGAGATAAGGATTTCATTATATAAAAAGTTAATTAGTATGTCCCACTGCCATTGTATTGTGAGCCACTATTATTGGCATTAAACACATGAAATGTGTAATATTGGCTTAATATTGACAATATTGACTGTATCTGATCTAGAGTTTGTTTCTCATTAGCTGCTATCGTTGTCTGGCAGGAATAGCAGCTAGGTTTTTTTTCTTCGAGGTCTGTATTCCTTATGGGTCAGCAAAGCCTGCTCTTTGGCTGAGAATTTCTTCATTCAATACCTCCAAAAGTCCCAGTAGTGAGGATTTCAAATATATAGATGCTATTGACTCCGTCAAACCTATTCTCTGCTCATTCAAGAAGCTGTTCCTACAGATTTTTATTAAACTGTTTCTGCTAAGAATCACAAGCTTCTCACTGACCTGAGAAGTTTTGGCCCCCCAATTCTCCGTATTTGTTAGTTACCTTTGCTCATCCATTTCACCCGCAGGGATTCTTTGACCTGAAAATCTTGCGACCTCTGCCTCCTTCATGGTTATAGTCCAGATGAGAGAACTGTGGGAATCCAAGGTGACTGGCAAAGCTGAGACAGAAGTGGGAACAGAGAATTAGATTTCACTAGGGAAAAATAAGGTTGCCATTAACATTAATCCCAGTTGTGCTTGATTTTTAGACATGGTTTATTACACAGTTTGCTTTGTTTGAACACATGCAGCTGCTGGTATCTTCACTGGAAACCCTAACCGAATCCCCGGTGGGATGTGGGGTGGGGGTGGGAGTGGGGACGGGAGATTAACGTTCTGTCTTCTTTTCCTGGGAAACTTTTGAAAACTATTGGAAAGCCCGATTCCTCTGGCCCTAACACAGGAAATTTACCAAGTTGCATTTCAAATGTGTACCTCTGAATTATTTGTTCTGAATAATTTGTTTAGGACTTAGAGCAGTCAATATAATAAATGATTTGGATTTTCAGGCTAGCTCCAAAAAGTTTTTTAAACCCACAAATAAGTTAATATAGTGTTCATTGTAACTCCAAGCCTGAAAGGAAATAGGTTCCAGGTGAGGATGGATTCTGGCCCAAGGGTAAGAGTGGGGTTTAGGGCTGAGGAGGATGGAATTTAGAGACTGAAGAGGAAGACTGGCTATGGCCTTTGGTGGCTGAGGAGCAGAGGCGGGTGAAGACTGGACATCAGTAGCCTCTGAGATAAAGTTGGGAGAAGTATGAGTCTGTGACCAAGAAGAAAAATAGCAGTTGTAACTGTGCCTGCAGCTTAGTGCTTTCCTGGACTTCAAATGTTGAGTCCCACGTTTGACTTAATCTATAGGAAAGAATGATCAGAGATTAATAAACAGATTATAAATACCTTAAAAATAGATAAAAGCTTTAAAGAACTGCTACAGAAATGTACATTCACTCTTAATCTCTGAGAATAACCTACCCCTCCCTCCCAACCAAGTTGCCCACTAACAGAATAGAGACCACGTTCACAGTCAGAACCACACAGAACTGTCTGGCTCCGGCTCCCAGCATCTCCATCCATCATCTGTAATCACGTGTTTGCTGTCTTTGATTACCCAACATGGAGTGACAGTAGCTTCAAGCACATAGTAGTTTCCTAATAAATGCTGGTTGTTAGTGGTAGCTTTTTTTTTCTCTCTTAGAGTTAAAATCTGCAGCTTGATGTCTCTGAATGTCCATTTTATCATTTTAATGTAAGCAATGATTAACGGTCGTTTTTAAAGGAGTGCTTTTCTTTTCCATCAGAAGACTTAAGAATGACTTTAGGGCTCCTCTGAGAACAGGGGAATCGTGTAGAAAAGGCTTTCAGGGGAGATCAAGGTAAAGCCTGCTAATGTTACTCTGCGGCCTTGTACTGTACTGCAGAGGAAAAGGCAGGGTTTAGGACTTGACACGTCCACATCTTTCTACTGGGAGAAAGAAATTATGGTGGGAAGAGAGACAGTACATACAGAAGTGAAAACAGAGAGCCCCTTAAGGAAATGTCTTTATATTACAGATTAAAGAATGGGTATTCCCATCAACCTTTGTCATCCTGACCTTATACATTCCTTAAGTTTCTATCCTGACATCGTCGCTCAAGATTTGTGGCTGTAAAACTGATGTGGATACTCAGAATGTTGGCAGGGATTCCTTATGTTGGGTTTTTAATTCTTACTTCCATATAGTACAATTCTTGCAAACATATTTTAAGTAGGCATCAGAGAAAACTGTGTGTTTCATTAGTCGTAGATCATTTACCAGTCAACAAACAAAAATTCAGGATTGAGAAAGGAAGATGTATAAAGTTAATGAGAGTTTCACTTCCTCAAGAAGCTAGTGGCACAGGCTCCAGAGTCAGACAGATGTGAAAGGCTCTTAGTGGCTAAAGCATTTCTGTCATTTCCTGCCCTGTTGTACATCTTCTTCCTCCATCCCCACCCTCTCAACAGTTTTTCAGCAAATAGATTTTCTGCTCTCAGTCTTGTACTGCGACTGGAGCGGAGGCTGTCTCTTGTTCTAGAGGGACAGAAGATGACAGGGAGAGGAAATTCGGTGTACTGTGGCTTTCTCTTTGGGCCAGAAGCCCATTTAGAAGTGGAGGCATATGCTTATGTACTGTTTACATGGCTTTCTTCCTCATTCTACGTAAAGTTCCTTATCTGGAAAATGGGAATAATAGTAGTAGCTCTTATTATTCTCTGAAAGAGTCAGCCATTCATCTAGTCCTACTTTCCTAGGAAGAAAGAGCATTCAGTTTCTGCTGAACTCCCTTTTCTTCCCTACTCCCAAAGAAGAGAACACCTTCTGGAGAGGCATGATGGTCAATACTAGCAAGGGCTAGTGAGAGTGAGGGTTCCCCAAAGTTTCCACACACTTGGCAGTGGTCAAACCTACTGTTCTGAACAGCCGACAAAAACTTCTGGAATTTGAGATTTTACTTGTGTGGTTGGCGGTCAGAACTTCAGTGGAGTCTCAAACATATTCTTTTGGGAATGAATAAAAACACGATCCTAGGCTGATGGAAAGGCAAGGGACCTTGGAGATTTCACAGCAATTCTTGTAGAGAGAATTCCAAGGGGCAAAAGCCATAAAATAAACCATCGCTCCAAGATGTCTTGTAAAAACAGCAGTTGGTTTTAGAAATATTTAATCCCAAATTCCACTGAAGTGCACATGGTATTTCCTGTTTCTGGAAACTTAGAGGGAAATTAAGCTCTGTTTGAAAGAAAGAAAGCAGAGCCAGATGTTGGTGTTGGTAATGATCCGCAGAGCCCGACACTCATGTGGCGGCAGTCAGAGAGATGCGTGACAGCTGTCTGAAGCCGTGGGAGCTAATTTCTCTTGGCTAGAAAAGAAACAAAGTATAGGGGCTGTCTTGTTTATATATACAAGGGAACAGCTGAGCCCAAGAGACATCATTTTGGTTTGTAAAGCCAGTAACAGCAATTTCAAATATTATTTATATTCCTTTGACATACTTTGTCCAGATCACTTATTCAAGGAATGTTCAGTATCCAACCAGCTACAGTGCCATTCTAAAAGGTTTTTTGTTTTATTTGTTTTTTTTTTTAGAAAATAGTAGGCTATTACATTTCGAAATCAGTTATAGGCAGTCTGATAGTAGTTTGCTTTGTCCCTATTAATAATTATAAATTTTTCTGAAAATATATGATTGGACTTCTTAATTAAAAGAGCCTTGAGAGCAAGCTCTGATGGCTTGGTGGTTAAGTTCTGCACACTCCGCTTTGTCGGCCTGGGTTTGGTTCCCTGGGTGCAGAACCACTCCTCTCATCTGTCAGTAGCCGTGGTGTGGTGGTAGCTCACATAGAAGAACCAGAAGAACTTGCAACTAGAATATACAACTCTGTACTGGGGCTTTGGAGGGGGAAAAGAAGAAACAAGGAGGAAGATTGGCAACAGATGTTAGCTTAGTGTGAATCTTCCCCTGCCAAAAAAAAAAAAAAAAGAAAAAAAAAAAGAGAAGCCTTGAGTATATAGGAATTATTCAATCTGTTTTGTCTTTCACTATACCCTACCCCAAATCTTCTACTTTGTTCACACTGGTTTGCTCTTTGTTGCTTCATTACTCTTTGTACTTTCTCGCTTTTGTTTCGCTGCTGTATTTTACTCAAGTTCTCCTCTCTCGTCTCTGTCCCTCAAATAGCAGCCATACTCCAATGCCTAATTTACTCATACCACTCCACAGCCTGTCCATGAAGTTGACTTTGATCATCCTAGCTCCCCGGCTGGAGATGTCTCTCCTCCCGTGAGCTTCTGTAACACCACTGCCCATGTCATTCACGTAGCGCTTCTAAACTGTCCCTGGTTCCTGGCACAAACCTTCAAAAACACTTGGAATTTCTTGAGTGATAGGAGTGTCTTATGATACTCATAATGAACCCCGTTGGACCATAGCTGAGTTTATGCTATTGAGATGTGAAGGGAAACCAACTGTGTGCTTAGAAGGTTGGAACCTTCAGCCCCACCCCCTGACTTCTGGGGAGGGCGGCTGGAGATTGAGTTCAATCACATGGCCGGCCAATGCTTTAATCAATCATGCCTACCTAATGAAACCCCGATACAAAACTCAAGACATCAAGGCCTGGGGAGCCTCCTGGTTGGTGAACATGTTGATGTTCTGGGAGGGTGGTGCACCCTGACTCCACAGGGACTGAAGCTCCTACACTCGGCACTCTCTCAGACTTACCCTAGGTACCTCCTCATTTGGCTGTTCCTTTAAAACAAAACAGTAACCATAGTGTAATGCTTTCCTGAGTTCTATGAGTCATTCTAGTGAATTATAGCATCTGAGGGAGGTTTGTGGGAACCTCTGAATTTGTAGCCAAGTCACAGAGACGTACAAGAAGCCTGGGGAACCCACTTGCAGCTGGCGTCTTACGTAAGGGCAATATTGTTGGGGATCTTGCCCAACTTGTGGGATCTGATGCTAACTCCAGTTAGTATCAGAATTGAATTGAATTGTAGGACACCCGGTTGGTGTCAGAACACAATATTACGTAGTGCATTTAAAAAACACACCACGTTTTTGTGTTGTCTTATTTATAGCTTTGATTAACATATAGAGCAGAGATGACATCACCATCTCAAGATGAAGAAGAGAGCAATTATATCAGGAGATTATGTCTGTATCGGTCAGTCTGCAATGTTGATTGATGGGCAGTGAAATAATCAACAAATTTTAGTATGCACATCCTGTCTCTCCAGCTGAACTGTAGGATTTGGGAGTAAAGTCCACATTTTCTACATCTTTGAATTTCAAACCATGCCTAGTGAATCGTCTTAAAATTCCTAAATACTAATGACTTGCTTTATGGTTGATATGATGATGTACAAATAAATACTTATTAATTATAATTCTCACCTTGCATTTCATGCCTATGTAACTGTCTTGTGTCTCTGGACATGACTTTAATATTCCTTTTTCTCTCCTCATTTCACAAATGGCAAAAGCTAAGCCACAGATAAGCATCTTTCCTAGGGTCTCAGAGTAAGTCAGGACCAGAACTGAAATTGAAAATCCGCCTCCTTTGGCTTTCCAAGCCTATTACTTAGTTTATCACACTCTCCTTATGTGTTAAGAGCTACTGGTCATTTCCAGTTCTGACCATTATATGGATGTGTGATGTAGTGATGTAGCCATTGGAGTTCCGAATCAGGCTCTATCATGCTGGTGTGCTTGTCACTCATCTTAGAATTGTTCATTTAGCCTTATGTTTACGCTAGTAATTAAACCCAATGTCTTCTTGCCAAAGAAGAATCACTTATACTGAAAAGAAAGGTTAGGAATCTAAATTAATTTAAGATACACCCTTAAAAGGGATAAGAAATAGACTTCAAGTATTGACAAAAACAGAAACAAGCAACATTAAAAAAAAGAAATCTCAAGAGCATAAAAATAATTGTATTGCTTGTCCAGCGGTTAAAATTTAATTAGCCCTATTGAGTTGTGGCTGGACTCACTCTGAATCTCCTTCATGTTATAAATCAGAAAGGAAACAGTAACTTTGCAGCCAGAGGAGTTTTTAATGACTATGGCGGATACCAGCCAACAATTTATTTCAGAGGGAGAACAGAGAGAGAAATCTTGTTTTATTTTATCCGATTTAATGTTACTCTTCAGAAGTAATTACTTGCTTTTCTAGCACACCAGACTTTTACTTTATTACTAACAGAATCTCTAAAAGTGAGAGTGACTGGGGTGAGGGAGCAGTCATTGCTATAACGCTCTGTTTGACAATGTGCAATCATGTCTATGAAGAGCTTTAAATTCCCCTCAAACATGTAGGAAGCTCAAAGTTTATTTAACCCAGAGCTGAGTACATAACAAACTCAATAGTAAACATGTGTTGATAGGCTGGTTCTGAACACATTTCCCTAGGAGCTTTATCTAAATGGCAAACACTGACAGAAATGAGTGTTTCCTGGAGTCTTAATTTTAGATACTACTTGTGACACTTTCTCAGAGACAGACCAGGTGACTTTAGTGGCCATTTTGCAGTTAAAGCGAAAGGTTCATGGTCCTTCCCTTTTAAAAGACTCCTGGATAAACAGTGATATGTTCCTGACCCTGCGTGTCTGTTCCACACAAGCTTTCGTATGCGTATGCTCTTGAGTGGGAGACACCTGGATGACTCGCCTTTTCAAGACAAGGCCTCAAAGTTGGCCTGATTTTAATTATTTCAACAGTATTTAATTCCAAGGGAGTCCAGATCAGTTCCCTTTTGAGATCCACTTATAATAATTTCAAACATTCAGAATTTCAGAGCAGTGTCTGAGCTAATCTAGATGCTTCCAAGTTAGGGGTGATATGGCCACCATAGGCTCACCTTCCTGGGGCCACAGAAGAATAGATCGAGACTTGATTAGAAAAAAGTGGCTTTGGCTTGGCTAGAGAGTTCTGTACCTGCTACAAGAGGGACTACAATGCAGGTTTTTCTTTATTGTAGCAGAGAGAGCCGATAAGGAGATTAAGCTCCCAGCGCCGTGGTTAACAGCATGGGCTCTGGGGGAAGGTAACCCCGGTTTCTATGCTCCACCGGCAGGTACGAACATCTTAGTCAAGTTGCTTATTCGCTCTGTCTCTCAAAATTCCTCATTTATAAAATGTAGCAATGACTTACCTTACTTAATATTTAATAATAAGACTAATAAAACTAGTGGTTTTTAAACATTTGGCACTGCCTCTGGAACCTAGAAAGTGTTCCAATAACAACCAATGGTGCTTCCTCTGTGCCCAGTGGGGTCTGTGCATTTTATACACGTAACTCCTTTATGTTTCACAAAGATGGTGTGAGGTCCCACATTCCCATTTTACAGATGAGGAAACCGAGGCACACGCAGGCTAAGTAACTTGTCCGAGATCACGCAGCTAGTAAGTAGCAGATCACCTCTTCACATTTTAACTCAGGCCATGTGGTTCCAGGGTCTGTGCATTTAGCCGCTATTTTCTGCTTCTTCTCTAATAAATGTGATGTTTTGTGATTGTTGTTTTCCTTCCTGTAAGTCTTTCTGACTCCGTGACACAGGCGTGACCTCTGTTCCCTCAGGTCTCTTGTCCTAGGAGGAGCAGCGGCTGGCTAAGCCACCATAATCCATGACAAGCCTCTTGTCACTTGCATGACTCCCATGGTGAAGGGGAGATGGGAGCAGGAAGAGCTGGAAGGCCACATACGAGGAGTTATATTTCTGTTTGGATCTGATCCTCTCCTTGCTATGTAAACTTGAAGATCTTCTCTGGGCTTTAATTTTCTAAATTATAAAATGACAGTTTCAAACTGGAATATTTCTATGCATCTTCCATATCTAGAATTTCATGATAGTTTATTTACCTAAATTTAAATATTTACTGAAAACCTACTTACTGAGAGCATGGTGTGTTTTACTGTGGATAGAAAAAAAAAAAAATGAATAAATAGAAGCCATGATCCCAACTACAAGTAATTTTTATCCAGCAGGATAGACACCTGTGTAAGTAAATAGGATGGAGAGTTGGGGAAGAGCTGGGTTCGAATACAATTTTCCTTTCCTCCCTGTGTATCACCCTAAACAAATTATCTATCTGGACCTTAATTTTCTCGTTTGCAAAATAGGTTTGATAATACTTTCCTTGTAAGTTTTGGATCATTGCTGGTACTCGTAAATGTTATTAAAAGTGTTCAACAAATGCTTTGAATAAATATGTTTATTAAAAAGAAAGAACATAGGGATGTCAGCAGGAAAAATGTATAATATTGTGAACATTTTAAAAGCATATGTGGAATCGTGAACTGAATTAATTTCCATAGTCTCTTTTCAAAATAAACTAAGTAAGAGGTTATTTTCCAAAATGCACTGTAAACGGGTTAAGAATTTAAAGTCTAGACTCCAAACACAATTTTCCAATGAGGGCTACTTGTAGCTCATGATGTCCAGAAACGCCCTCACCACGCGCTTTGGCAAAAGTGTTGTGCTCACCTGTGTGGTGTGTGTGGTGTCTTTTGTGGAGGCGGCCAGAGGATGCACAGATCGTTTGCTCGCTCCAAACTCTAATCCCTGTAAAAGGCAGCAATGTGTGTATAAGAAAAAAAAAATGTGTTTTCAATAGTGAGCAGTGAGGGGGAAGCTCGTCTTTCCCAAATCTGATATTTTCCTCCCTGTGGAAGGGGTTCCACTGGTATAAACTGTCTGGGCTCTCTTCTTCCCTTACTGCTTCCCACTCAGGGAGGGAGAATGACTTATCTGACTGGTGAGGTTGCAAAAAGAAACAGGCGTGTACAACCCACCCCCTCCTCCTCTCTTTTAGATGAGCTGCCAGTAGGAACCGAGCGCTCTGCTCTGTCTCTTTTCTCCTGTTTGTATTACAGACTGATCTGCTCCCGAAGTCGAGCACCGCCTGCAGCAGAGAGGGGGAGCCTATGGTATTGAGAAGCCTACTTGCCCAGGGATGTAAGTCACATCCTCCAATAACATCTTTATTGGTAATAAATGCTAGATTATAGCCTCCATCTACCTAACTTCTCTATGTCAGTTTATTTGGAGTTCAAGCGAGGGAAAAAAGGCATTAATTATTGAGTACCCTTGATCTCTGATGTTCAAGAAATTGTTGACCCTACCCCAGGGGACCTCTGGTTTTCCTGCTCAAATAGATGGGTTTATACAGATTCATTCACATTGCCTTCTTTCATTACCCCTCTGATGGTGCCATGTGTTTTTCAGGGTGACTGTGGACTAATGGAACTAGTTCTCACATAGACTTTGAATATTTTATAGACAAGTCAATGAGTGGGAAGAATTTAATTTAATAATCGTTTCATCCTCTGCATGTGAAATGTGCTATAAAGAGATGTCAATGAATACTCTCATAATTACAAACATATAATTTTAATGTATTACTTTAATGCTAAAGGAACTGACTATATTACAATATTATCAACACTTGATAAGAATAAAATGTATATTAAAATGGGACATGTCTCTGCAACATGAGAAGCATGTCATTTAACCAATTTATAAGTAAAGAAAAAATAGAGTGGAAGGAGGCTGAGTTCAAACACATACTGCCCGTTAGTGGCCAATCTGGATGCAGATGGTGGATTTGTGAATGTCCTAGTTAAGCCCTGACTCTGGGGTCCTACCTGAACCTCCTATGTCGCAGCTTCCACACTGACAGCTTTTAAATTCGGGACTCCCACAATAGTGTTATCTGTTTAGTCCACTTCAGCAAATATTATTTGATTCAAACTTTCTATATGCCATGTTCTATGTTCTGTTTGGGCAAAAGAGCAATGAACCAGACAAATATGGACCATGCCTTCATGGCAAACAATGGAAAGAACCCAACTGTATTTGTTAGTTAAATTTCTAATTAGCAAAGAAATATTTTCTAAAAATATAAGTGCCATTATTTAAATATATTTACTATGATTTTTGTTGCTTTGTTTCTTATAACAGAAAAAAATAAGGAAAAAGATCCTGAGTGTTCATCCATCGGAGATGATTTCATAAATTACTGTACTTCCACTCTATGGAATAGTATGTAGTTATTTGATAGAATGAGGTAGATCTATATGAAGGAATTTGGGAAAATGTAATGATATGTTGTTAAGAAAAAAATTAGTTATGTATATGATTCCATTTTTGTAAAAACAACAATAATAGCAATGGTAATTCACGTATACTATATGTTAGTTTATTAAAGGAACAAATAAGGAAGGTGCATACCAAATTTTTAACAATGGTTACATCAATTGGGCAAACTTTTAAATTGTAACACAGAGAAGTTAGTGCCTTTAATTAAAAGCATTGAAACAAATGTTTTACTGGTGAAAAAAAATACATAATGTTAAGTGGAAAAAATAGACTATGTTTCAACTAAGAAAAATAAACAAGAGTATGTGGAGATGAAAATGTCAAGATGTTAACAGTATTTGCCTCAGGGTAATATAATGATCATTATAAGCAAATTTTTTCTCTCCCTCTGGACGCTTTTATGTACTTTCTGTATTTTCTACAGAAGCAGGCATTACTGTAACAATCAGGAAGAAATAATACTTAGAAAGAAGATGTTTGTGCCCTTTGGCTTATTAATTCCACTCTTGTTTCTTTTTGAAAATAGAACATACCAGAAGAATCCATATGAGAATAATTTCTTATAGAGTAATTATAAGGCGAGGCTGTGCCCTTATTCCAGAAATGGTAATTTAAAACCGTTTTTGGAACTTCTTTTGGATTTTCCATTGCATTCAGCAGAATCATTGGAATATTATACCCACTCCAGTTAAGCAGAAAGTTTATCTCTGAGCTCCATTCAACATGCCAACTATGTTCCAGTCATTCTGGGTAAGGCCCACTCCACACTACTCTGTGGTATCATAATGTAAATTCATAGGAAAAAAGCACATCTCTGAAGTATTACACAAGACTTTCCCCTCTAGCTATTAATTATTCAAAAAGGGGCATATTCTAAAGCCAATCCAAAAATAATAAATAGAATGCTTCTTATGTAGAATTTATATTCTCAAACCCGAGGAGCTTAAAGCTCAAGTAATTGCTTACTTTTTGAGTGTGAAGTGTGAGGGGAAAGTAGACAATCTATTGGAGAAACAGTATTGATTGCCCACCATGGTTCACCTTCTTATCTTTGGGAAGCGCAGCGGCAGATGTAAACAGAAATTACACCAGGTGTGGTGGATGGTTGTCCAGACCACTTCTGAGGCACTTGGGCTGGGTACCAGGGAGGAGGGATAGAGAGAAGGGAAATTCACAGGGAAGGGCAAGGCTTAGTTCCTAGCTGGAAAGTCTATGCTGTTAAAACCTGGAGTGGGGCAGGAAGACCTGAGATACAGTTCTGTCGCTTCCAAGTTTTTTGAACTTAAACATGTCAGTTAACCTCTGAGCAGCGAATCTCTGATTTGCTCTGTGCTGAATTGAATAAGGCTATAAAAAAATATACAAGTGCTTTACAAAGTTATTGTGACGATTCAAGGAGATAATGCAAGCAAAAGTATATTTTATAAAGTGTGAAGTTCAATACATAAAGTGGGTATATTAATAATCAAGGGCATGTTTATATCATTTGGGACACACAGTACAGTGTCTTCCACTTGGTCATTACCCATTAAATATTTATTAAATTTATCTGGTGAGACAGGACATACGTTGGTGATAAAGTGATGTTTTGGCAACCATTTTCAATAGAAAAACGAGGTTCCCTGGGTAATGTGAAATTAAAGACGGTTATCACGCTTTGCATGGGCACCGAATACGTAACATCGTGCCATCTGAGAACCGGTAGGATAACGTGTGGTCCCTTGACTCAGCTTTCTACTGGTGGCTGGTGTTGTCTCATCTGTTCCTTCCTGGAGCTCCAATTCATTGATTCAGGTGACTCATTGATTCCGTTATTCAACCAGGAAATATTATTTGAGAACTGATTATGTTTCAGACACGCTGCTAAGAGCTACTGATACAATGGTGAGGAAGGACACGCACACTCCCTGTCCTTATGGAGGTTACAGCTTAGTGTAGGAGACACATAATTGTCAGTCATCACTCAAACCATTGTAACCATGACAATCGCTTGGAAGGAGAGAGATGTAATTCCACAGGAACCTAAAATTTCTGTGTTTGATTTAGTCAGAGAGGTCACGAAAGACTTCTGGTAGTGGGCAGAAGATGAAGAGGAGAGAAAAGAACATTCTAGACAGAGGAAACAGCTTGTGCAAAGGCCCTGAGGCAAGAGGGAGCATGGCAGTACGAGTAAATAAAAGAAGGCCAGAGTGGCTGAATTGCAGAGTTAAGGGCTTGTAGAAGAAGTTGGAGAGATTTGTGGGAGCTGAAAACCATGTGAGACATGAAGGCTATGTTAAGGAATTTGCAATGTCCCCAAGGAGAAGTAGGAAGCTGATTAGGGTTGTAAACAGGTGTGTCTTGATCAGATCTGTACGTTGGGGAAAAAAAAAATCACTCTCATTGTGTTTGGAAGAATAGACCAGAGACGGGCCAGGGTTGATGTGTTAGTTTTCTGTTTCTGCTGAAACAAATTACTGCAGATGAAGCAGTCTAGAAAAATACTAGAGTTTGCTGTAGGTCAGGGGTCTGGGCGCTGCACAGCCCAGCTGGGTTCTCTGTGCAGGATCTCCCTGTGATAACAGGGGCAAAGGTCATGGGGGCCAAAATTCTGCCTGCTACACTTGATGTAGGGATGCTAATTAGAAAGTTATTCTAATGGTTTGAGCAGGAGAGGTTGGTTACCTGGACTAGAGCGGTGTCTGTAGAGATGGAGAAAAGTGTATGCGTTAGAGGAATCTTGGGGAATGAGGGAAAGAAAGGCATAAAGGAACACTCTGAGGTCTCTTGCTTGCACAGTTGGATGAATGGGAAGCTCACTACCTCACAAGGCAACTTGTTCCATTTTTGGACAGCTCTCATCATGTATTCTTGTTCCCTGACCCTCCGGTCTTGCTGCCCCATTTCCAGCCCCTCTCTACCCTGCATTCAAACCGTCCCCGCATTTCCTCGTTTCTGCCTGGAGGCAGCACCCCTGCAGATGCTCTCGGCCTCTGACCGTTATTGGAAACACATACCAGAGAAGATCTGTGTCTTTAGTAATTTGTTTCAGATGATAAATACTATATATGTATGGATTATAGAAATTCATACAATACTGATATCTAAACCTAAGAGAGTAAAAGTCCCAACCTCAAAACTAACCACTGTTTATAAGCTACAGTTTATTCATCTCGACTTTTTTCAATGTATATAAGTATTTTTTACAAAAAAAGGGATAAGAATATACACTTCCACGACAGGGTTTATTTTCCTCAGTGATGTATCTTGCAATCCTTACATGCCCCATATATAGATTTTTCTGGTTCTTTTGAATAGTGGCATAGTAGTCTCTAAGTGGATGTGCCCTAACTGATTGGACCCATCTCTCACTAGTGGCCACATAGCCTGTTTTCACTTTTTGCTGTTATGAGCGATGGCTTAATCACTATCTAGTGCAGACATCTTTGGCCACTTGTATGATATATCTCTGGGATAACTTTCTAGAACTGGAATTGCTGGATCAAAAATTATATATATTTAAAATTTTAATTGCTATTATAAAAGTGTCCTTCAAGAAAAGTGTTGCAGTATGTTTCTTTCCCCTAATCTGGGAGTGCCAGGTGGAAGGAGAGTATGACGTCACTTAGAACCAAAGGAAACCCTCTCAATGAAAAATCCAAGATGAGACCAAGGTTGTGTCTTCAAGGAATCTAGAGAATGTAAGATTTAACAAATGTAACACACATGTCCCAGTGTTGCTGGTACTGTGCTAGGTACTGAGAATGGTGTAATTGTGTTGAGGTAATTCAAAGAAGAGCAACTGAGTCCTTTCCTCAAGGACCCCTTAGCCTGGTCGGTAAGCATGAGGCTGGTGCAAAGCACTAAGGGCGCACGGGGGAAAGGAAGAGGTGAGGAGTTGGGGGAAAGTTTCTTATTTGAGCTGAGTTGTTTTGATGAGCAGGATTTTGGAGGGAAAGAGTTTGTGTGTCCATCATTAAATATGCAGAATGTGCATAGATTTCGTAACTTGAGGAATAGGGTAGAGGAAATGAGGCTGGAAAAGCAGGTGATTTCAGTCTGTTTCAGTGAGAAATGCCTTTTACTGTAAGTGATAAGAAGGGAAGAGAAATGGCCTAAACAAATAGGTTTATTTTTTCTCTAAATACAGGATAAATAAAGTCTTTCTCTAAATAAAGTCTAAATACAGGAGGCTGAGGGATTTGGTTCAGTGGCTGAATGGTGTGGGGGCCGGTGTGTCTGTCACTCCCTCAGCCTTTCTCTCATGGTGGCAGGAGGGCTGCTTCGGTTTCTGATCTCACATCTGCATTCAAGCCATAAGGAAGGAGCAAGGGTGGCACCAGCACATCTGTTCCCTGCCTCGGGAGCCCCCACAACAGATTTCTGTTGCTCTTTTCCTGGCTACCACTCACTGCAAGAGAAGCTAACAGCATGGAGAACAGAAGTCCATAACTGGCTTAGTCCAGCTGTGGCCATTGCTGGGAAATGGGCACACAGATTAACGAAGAAAACTAAGGCTCTTGGAGCCAAGAAGAGGGATATAGGCATCAGGGGATAATTGGAGCTCTCCTCGTGGCTTAGATTTCAAAGGGCCTGCACACTGCTGGAATGTGAACTCCTGGGCATGCCAAAAGCAACCAACCACTCAATTCTCCACGTGGTTTATAAAGGTTGCTAGTGGTGACTGTTCTTTCTCGAATAATTCCAAGATTCCGGACTTGGTGGAAAATTACTTCAGAGTGACAGCTACTGATCAAATGATCAACCCCCTTTATTTACTTTACAGTCTGAAAGGACAAGTTTGTGCCATCTCTTTCATCTGCAAAGCTTTCCTTGACTTCAAAAAGAATATTATAAACAAAGCACTTCACAGGATGTGGAGATAAAAATCAGTTATGAAACAAATTTACACGGCAGAGTTAGAAAGATCATAAGGGATAAACAAACAACCTCTTTTTAGTTGAAAAAAATCCATATTTATACATAAATGTATAATTGCTATCAAGTAATTATAGAATTTGAAACATCTTTAACTGGGTGATCATACAGTCAGCTCAAATGTACCACAGTTTAGTGGTTCCACCTGGTTTTTCTTAAATATAAAATAATTTTTGTTTTCATCAAATCAGAGTAGCTGAGAACTATTGCTAAACACTCCATATTTAGTTTATCTATAAATTCATATTCTTCACTCTGATTGTTGATATGTTTATATTTAGTAGAGAAACAAATGGGAACTTAGGAAGTCAGAATAGGAAGTCCACTATGAATCCTCCATAAGTTAAATATTAAAGTAACCTGTTAAAAACGTAGAATGTTTGGAAATTATTGAACTTGCCTTATACATTATAATTACTATTCTCTTGTTAAACATTAAAAGTATTTTGGGATAGAGAGGAGGATCATTTTCTTAAATAAACTATTGATTATTTTTTTTTGCTAAGCACTTTTATATAGCTATGATTCCTTATGTGAAAATATTAGGAGAAAGATTGCCAGTCTAACTGTGTTCTCTGTAGACACTCTTCAGGGTTATGCCCCATAGTATATGAATAAATGGTTTTAGTATTCTTTAATTAGAAAATTTTGATCACTTGAAATGTTATTTCATGTTATTGATTTCAATAAAAAGGCATAAATGTTTCAAACTTTCAATAACAAACACCTTCTTGACCTGAGTTACTAGGTCAGTCCCACAATAAATTACTGGAAAACACAACTGCAGGAACACAAAAGGAAAAAAACCCAAAAAACACAGGCAAAGACTCAGCAGTGACAAAACCACCAATATTTATCCCTGCCCACCATAGACGAAAAACACATTGATGATTGAGTGATTTCAAAGTAATAGGCATAATCCCCTCTTCCACAGGATATTGCAGATGATCAAGCAAAACCTACTCTTTTTTTGTCATAAAAAATGTTCTTCTCTTTCACTTCCTCCTTCTGCCCCATTGGTGCTGACCAGTCTGGGCTGCTCTGGATGTGACCCCTAAAATGGGTCAGGGCTGCTCATCCTTCTTGCTTCCCCAGCTGTGTCAGTCTGGGTCCTCTAGGAAGCCGATGGCAAGTGTGCAAGAAATTTATTTGGGGCATTGTCTATGCGGAATACAAGGAGAGGGAGCAGGAGTAGACGGGGGAGGCTTCAGACTGCCCTGCAAAGCTGACACCTGTGAAAGGAGAAAGAGAAGGGAGGATTGGGTACATAGATCCTCAGACCGCAGCACAATGTTGAGACAGTCTCAGCCAGACCTATAGGAAATACCCAAGACAAAGTTTCCCATTGAAGAGGCTCCCTGTTGCTCAGGAAGGGTGGCTTTGGGTTATTTACCATTGGAGGGAACCCAAAGGAGTGCCTGCTGGAGACTGCCAATCATCTCTGCTCCCTAAGAGATTCTCTTGAAGGGAGATCTGAGTGGGGCATTCCTGTGGCCAACACACATATTCCAGAAATATCTTCCTTATTCTGGATCAGCTCATGTCACTCCCTTGTCTGAGAGTCTGCAATAGCTCCCTGTTGGCTACAGAATAATGTCCAACGTGCATCAAAGGTTTCTGAAACCTTGACATTGGATACATTTGCACTGTCTACTTTGAGTGCATCTCCTCCTGATTCCTATTCTCCAGCCAGACAACTTCACACCATCCCCCAGAGTGCCAGTACAGTGTGATGCCTCTGAGCTCTTGCTTCAGCTGGTCTTACACCTTCATCCTCTCCTTCTCAGCCACTCAGAACACTTCTCACCTTTCCATATCCCTGCAGACTCCTTCTCCTCTGAGACGTCTTTCTTGAGCCATCCAGTCAGGTGCATCACCTTTCCTTTGTGCTCAAACGTCCTATGGTGCAGCTGTCTATTTAACATGGATTTCATTTTACTTTGTTTTATGTCTTTTCCTCAGAGATCTAGAGGACAGGGACTACATCTCTAGGACCCTTCTGGGGTCTCATACATAGTAATTGTAATTTGATGAATATTTATTGGAAAGAAATTAACCCAAATGCAGGAAAGGACATTTGTTTGTCAGGGGAGAGGATGGGGAAAAAAGATAGAATTATCAAAGCAACCCCCAAAACATTTCTGCATACATGCTTCCTGAGTCCTCTTGGCCTCTCAGGAGAGATTAAGATTCCTTCTCTTGGAACTTGAAGCACATAGTGTCTAGAAAAGTTGAGAGAAAAGGGGCAGGGAAGCAGATGGAGAGTCCTTTTTCTGCAGCCCTTAGAGAGCTCAGCTCTAAAGGAGAGAATTAGATCTGTGTTTTCCTGTGTAATTCTTCCTTTTCTTTCTTACGTGTATCCATGTGGTCCAGGCTTCTCCCACCTGGTTCTTATGTGAACTCTAGACGATGTTCCTTAGGCCTCCTCGTGTTTCTCTTTGCATCTCCATCACCCAGCAGAGGCCCTGGCAGAGTGTGAGTGCAGAGTACGTGGCGGCAGGGAGCTGCGTAAGTGTGGTGTGCAGTAAGCAAGGAAGTGGGCACTGTGACAGAAGCAGAGATCTGATCGGCGCAGGGTGGTTGCCAAGAAATCACAGAATTACAGAGACGGAAAAAGTAGCAGGAGGTGAAGGGATGCGGAGAAAAAAATAGGGGAGGCTCTTTGCTTTGCAATGGTCCGTTGGATAGACTATTTTTGGCCCCACAATAGAAGTAAAAATATTAACCGAATTCAAGTTAACAAGTTTTTATTATGCGCTTGTTTTTGCAAAGGGTCGTTCTCGTTTCTGTGGCTGAGGCAAAAAAAAAAGTAGGATATAACTAATTTCTGGTTGCAAAGTAATTATAATCTAGGCGGGAATACATATACAAGCACGCATTAAACAGCTTAATTACGACACGGTAGAACATGAACTTGAGTTTCTTTCCTCTTCTGCATTTAATTTACCCGTAAGTCCTGATGGCTTAACCTGCACAATATATCCCAAATCTGTCAGCTTTGTCCATCTTCACCACACAAGCTGAGTCCAGACCTCACTTGTTCCCCCTGGACCTGCAGCAACCTCCTTAATGGTCTCCTTCATTCTGATTTTGTACCCCCACGGTCCATTCTTTGCCCAGAAGCCAGAGAGATCTTTCAAAAAAAACCAAATCATATCTCATCATTTCCTACCTAAAACCCTCCCATGGCTTCTGGATGCAGCCAGAGTAAAAGCCAAAGTCCTTACACAATCCAGCACTAGCTTGCCTCCCAGATCCATCTCTACTGGGCTTCCCCTTGCTCCTATCTTGGCCATACCACCCTTCTTTCTGTTTCTGGAAACGGCCATGCTTGGTCCCTCCTTAGGACCTTTGCAGATGTTGTCCAGTCTGCCTGGGACACTTTGCACCCCATCTTTGCAGGACTGGCTCTTTTTTTCATTCGTGTCTCAGCTCAGACGTCATCTCCTCAGTGGAGCCCTCCCTGACCCTCCCAATCCAAGCTATCAATCTCCCCGTTAGCCACTTTCTCATACCACCCCGTTATAGATCTTCATAGCTCTTAGCAGTACCTAAAGTAATCTTTTATTGTGTATGTGTTTATTGGCTGTTCTTCCCGCAGAGAATGTAATCTCCTCACCAGCGGAGATCTTGTTTATCTCTTTAATTATCTTATTTCCAGTGTCTAGCATGATGCCTTGTTTACAGTTGATTCTTTTTTGTGTGTGTGTGTGAGGAAGATCAGCCCTGAGCTAACATCTGCCAATCCTCCTCTTTTTGCTGAGGAAGACTGGCCCTGGGCTAACATCTGTGCCCATCTTCCCCCACTTTATATGCGACGCCGCCACAGCATGGCCTGACAAGCGGTGCATCGGTGCGCGCTCGGGATCTGAACCCGGGCCGCCAGCAGCAGAGCGTGTGCACTTAACCGCTACGCCCAGGCCGACCCCTACAGTTGATTCTTATTAAATAGTTGTTGACTGAATGAATGAATAAATGATATGAACTATCAGAAAACAAAGAAAGGAGATTGTAGCTCAGAGTAGCTGGGGAACGTTCTTGGGGGAAGAAAGATTATTTTAGATGTGAAGAATGATGTGGGGAGCAAAGACTTAGAGGCAGGAATGCGCACATTTTTGTCAAAGGGAGGCCCTGTCTTGGCTGGAGCAGAAGGAACACAGAGGCAAAGATGGGGTGGTTATCATGTCGCGAGTGGAATGTGGATGGAATCAGAAGGCACAGAAAAGTCATTACACCGCCAACTAGTGAATGTGCATTTTGCCTCAGGTGTCAAAGCACTGAAATTTCGCAGGGTACCTGAGAGCTGGGATGCCTATTTATCATCTTATTTCCAATTCTAACAAATATGGAACAAATTACATCCCTGAATCATGAACATAATAGGAAAAATTTAGTAAGCCCCTCAGTGACAGTGATTTGATTTTTTTTTGGCTCCTCCGTTTCAGGAGGAAAACTTCAGGAGAGGTGGTTCACTATTTTGACAGAGCAGCTCCCTGAATTACTCAGTCTAGGAATAGTTTTCATTTACTTGACATTTTATTTTCTCTCAGGAATGACCCTTATAGAATATGCATTTCTTTTCCTTGAATGAAATAATATATGTGAAAGTGCTTTGCAAACCATCAGGCACTGCCGGTCTTAAGGGACGTAAGCTATTGAAAGCATCCAGTCTCACTGCTCTGGTTTTCTTGCTTTTTATTGCAATAAGATGGACTATTTTATTACACCTGCAGGTTATTTTCTGCTACCATCAGGAGGCAAACATGTTTATCTGTACATTACCCAGTTACTAACTCTTAAGAAAATTAATGAAACTCATGTGTTTCTGAGAGAAATCTTGGATGAACAATCCATCACATAGCATATTGTTTGTTCAGAAGAAAAAAAGAATTGAAATTCTGCCAATTGATAAGAGCACTTATTCCTCCCATTCTCCACTTGGCTCTTCTCTTATCAGCACAGAGTGTCTACATGCAGAGTCAAGAAGGGCCACTGCGGTGAGCACCCAAGGTTGCAATGGTGGGCTGCAGAGATGGGGAGACTTTGGTTTGTGTTCTAGTTGACAGTGAAATGTTGCAGTAAAGATTCTAAGGAACATACTCAAAATATGAAAATATTTTCCAAAATGGGATCCATCTCTCTCTTTGTCCTTCATGAGTAGCTCAATCATGGTTCCTGAGCATAATATTTCTGTGGTCACATTGATGCTTTCTGTGCAATCTTTTTTAAAGTGATCATTCCTCCATTTTATAGACATCATAGGAGCAACAAGTTCTAGGAGATACCAGGGCTCCTGGGTCCATCTCCAATAAAAAGCAAGACTCAACATTCAGTTAGGAGGGAAGGGACAGATAGAGAGAACAAGGAGTGGGATGGTTTGGGGGTCTGCCCTGAATAGAATTCCAATGAAATCAGCTGCAGTGGATGAGCAGAGAGTGGTGGGGGCGGCTCTATCTGAATAAATGTAGGAAAACAGAGACCAGACAAGAGTTTTCCAGTGAAGAGGCAAGGCAAAGGAAATGCAGTGTTTTGGGTGGAGAAGTAAGTGATACGTGAGAGCAAATGCAAACTTCTATGAGAACAAGGGAGACTAGGATCCTACCTGGTTTAAGAATGGACTGGGATTAAAATTTGTCTGATAAGCCAGATAAACTGGATTTGGCAATAATAATAACAACATCTAATATCTATTGAGCTTTCTATGCAAGAGTTGCCACAATAAGCATTTTCATGGATTATTCTGCATTATCTCATTAACCCTACAATTTCACGCCGTAAGAACAAAGCTTACCCTTATTTTATAGCTGAGGAAACAAAGGTTCAGGAAATCTAAGATACTCACGTGATGGAGCCAGGACCCAAACTATGACTGTCTGACTCCAACGTTCATGATATACATATTTCTCAAGGACACAATATGGCTTGTGATATACATTCAATTTGAAAAACATAGAGAAACACATACAAAGAAATTAAAATTAACCTTAATTTTACCATGTAAAAATAATATAGCGTAATTCTTCAGATAACTTCTATTCCTAAAGGTAACTGCTATGAACACTTTAGTTTATGTAGTTCCTTTATATATATAGTTGTTTGTTTAGTGTGCATATTTCTTTTCTTAATGTAGATCATCTTATAAATAATGTTCTGCAATTTTTTATATAAAAAATATATTATAGCAATCCTTTAAGAAAGTGATACCTTTCTGTATTTGTGCATCTTTATCCCCCTGAGGAAAACAGTGCTATAAAATATATGCATACATATATCATATATGATATATGTATATATGTATATATGTGTACACACACAGTATATGCATATACTTTAATAGACGCTGCCAATAGGGGGTTGTACCAATTTATATTTTTACCAGTGTATGACATAAGATCTTCCCTTTATTCACATCTTTGCAAAAACTAGTTGTTATTAATTTAAAACATTTTTGTGGGTGCCGGCCTGGTGGCATAGTGGTTAAGTTCGCACACTCTGCTTTGGGGGCCCGGAGTTGGCAGGTTTGAATCCCAGGCTCGGACATACACATCGCTTATCAAGCCATGCTGTGGCGGTGTCACATATAAAGTAGAGGAAGATGGGCACGGATGGTAGCCCAGGGCCAATCTTCCTCAGCAAAAAGAGGAGGATTGGCAACAGGTGTTATCTCAGGGCTAATCTTCCTCACATACACACACACAGACAAAATTTGTGATTTGGATAGTGGGGAAATATCTCATTTGTTTGCTTTTTTTTTGGTTATTATTGAGGATGAACATTTTTCACATATTTAATGATCTTAGCATAAATATGTTTCTTAAATATGTTAACATGAATATTTTTTCTCTTAACCACTATACTGTTTTCTGTGTATCTGTGGTTTTACGCATGTGTATAATATGTGATATGGGAAGTAGAGACGGGTGGTGTTGGGGAAAAAATGAATGTGGTGGAGGTAGGGGCTGGTACAGTGTGAAGGGAACATTGGGATAGTCCTTGACTATTTTATACAGCTGTCTCAGAAATATTTCACAATCAAGGCCATTGGAAGGAAATGCTAATGTTTGAATGATAACAAAAGAATGTTTCAAAGCACTGTTTCCAATCTTCGATCATTTATATTCTCTTATTATGAAGTTTTTTTTTCACAACTAGATATCTGGTTTCTTCTAATTTGTAACATGGGGACAAAATTTTCTTTCTTTTTAAAAGGATACCTTGAACATAAAAAAAAGACATGAAAACACTTTGAAAACATCATTACTCCCTAGTATGATAATTACTTTTATTTTCTTTTGTTTTGTTAATGACATCCTCTCAGATCTGATCTAACCCATTTCAAATCCACCCACACACTCTTTTCCTATCTCTCTTAAAAACACTCACTTTTTTTGTGTGTGAGGAAAATCAGCCCTGAGCTAACATCCGATGCCAGTCCTCCTCTTTTTGCTGAGGAAGACTGTCCCTGGGCTAACATTCATGCCCATCCTCCTCTACTTTACATGGGACTCCACCACAGCATGGCTTGACAAGCAGTGCATCAGTGCGCGCCCAGGATAAGAAACTGCAAACCCCAGGCTGCCGAAGGGGAGCGCGCGCACTTAACTGCTTCGCCACTGGGCCAGCCCCAAAACGCTTTTTTAAATAGTGAAAATAACACACCTTTGCCATTCTCTTGGATTGACATTCAATTGTCTTTCAGGCTTAAGGAAAGATGTTTTACTCTAAAGTCAAGATTGAGAATTATCTGAGTTGTCTTTTACTTAAGGACTGAGAGCAGGAGAGTTTTATAAAGAAATGTAATGCTCTGGAATTTTGCTTTCTTTTGATTCAGAAAAATCTAAACCTGTTGTCCTTCAGGGCGTTACGCAAAGCACATCTGTTAACTCAGGATCCTCCTGATAAAAGTGGACACGGGCTCTCTTGACCATTTGACGAATTTGAATTCTGTTGGGCTGCTATACATATGCCTGGAAAGTCCGTCGAAGAGCAGATATTATAAATCAAAATAAAGAAAAAAATCCACTTGGCTGTAAGAGAACCATTATCCATGATCCATTAGAAATGATTCCCCCAGATCTTTATCTAATCAAATGCAGTTTTATTAACTACTATACATTTTTAATAGCCAGCTCGCTCTATTCATTGTAATTCAAGGTTGTGTCTCTGCAGCCATTGTAAATTGCTTGTTATGCTCTCCTGCTTTATAATACCAGTGTAACCTTTTGCTGTATCGTGCTGTCAAAACATTCCAATCCAATTTGATGAAATTTTATTCTACACGTGTGCATCCTTCTCTAACCTACAGAAGAGCGGAGATAATTGACCACATCTGAGAATTTCTATCTCCAAACACCTGTACTAATTAAAACTCTAAATAAATGAAAAATTCTTGATGATAGTGTTCATCATTAAGAACTTCTTTTCATGGGCTTAGCAAACAAGATGTGGACTGTGTACAATGGCGAGTCAAAGATGGATGAATAATGGAAGCTTTATTTGCTGAGCATTCCAAAGGATCCCATTTATGAGCCAGCTACAACATGATTCATTGGATCCATTAGTGGTTCCCACACCAGTGGCAGACTGGCATGAAAGACCCACATTTCCAGGACTCATGAAATGGTAGCCCTTATATTGCCTGAAACAAAAGTGATTCCACACTACTTTCCATATAGATTGCATACTTGTATTGATTTTTCCCTGACTGTTTTACAAGACATAGATCTTCTCCAGATGCTCGGATCACACTCGCCAAATAAGGGCTCAATCCAAAGGGTCTCTGGCCAGCTGTTAGCAAGATATTCTGCAGGGCGTAAAAACCGAATGTGGAAGGCCAGCCCTGTGGCTTAGCGGTTAAGTGCGAGCACTCCGCTCCTGGCAGCCCGGGTTCAGATCTCGGGCGCGCACAGATGCACCACTTCTCCCGCCACGCTGAGGCCGCATCCCACATACAGCAACTAGAAGGATGTGCAACTATGACATACAACTATCTACTGGGGCTTTGGGGAAGGAAAAAAAAAAGGAGGAGGATTGGCAATAGATGTTAGCTCAGAGCCGGTCTTCCTCAGCAAAAAGAGGAGGATTAGCACGAATGTTAGCTCAGGGCTGATCTCCCTCACCAAAAAAAAAGAAAAAAAGACTCCAATTGCTTTAAAAAAAAAAAAAACACTGAATGCGGTGTAGAGAGTTAACTAAGGATGCAGTTGTTTTTTCTCTTACCTGACACTTGAAACACAATACAATATATTTTGGCCAAGAAGCATTTTCTTTTTGCTTTCTATTTTTGTGTACATACCAGCAGAGAGGAACACAGGAAATCTATGACAGCCCAACCTAAACTGTTCTGAGATGAGACTAGAAATTAAGTTTCTAGCAGGAAACCACATGTATTTTGAAATCCGGTATAATGTGCAAAGAAATCATCTCTTCCTCTTCTCTATCCTGTAACAATAGTCATTATACTCTTTTACTAGAGAAATAGGCTCTTTGTTTTCTCTCTGGTTCGTAGGAATACGAGAGATGTCTTTATAATGAAATGAACTGCCTGGCTGGTACTGAAGTATTTGCTCTCTTGATGTGCTTTCCCACTGTTCAAATTCTTTGAGAAAAACTTAATTTTCCTTTTAATATCTGTTATATGGATATAGAATCAGATTTCATTATTTTTTTTTATCTCTGGTTTCCTTAGCCATATCAAAGATGCAACCCGGGAACTAACTCTTTAAGAATAAAAAAAGGCTTAAAGCCTATTATTGCTTCTGATATTGAAATACACCAGAAGCGCTGAAAAAGAAAGACGTTTGCTTGTGCTTATCTCGGAAAGCAGTGAAATGTCATTGCAGAGAAGGACCTCAAATGTATCACAGTATTTCTGCAAGAAAATTGGATTTATCCCTGATGTGTGGCTGGGTGCCAAGGACCCAGATTAGAAGTACAAAATACACAATTTCTGCTCTGTAACTGTTTTCTGTGTAACAAAGGAACCCAAATTAGTGCATAATGTGTATTGTGCATCTCCTTTATGTGCACAAATGTAGTGTGTGTCACCTAAAGGGTAAATGAGCATAACCCCTAGCACTGTGGCCTGAAGGAAATGGGGCAGACCTTCGTCCAACCAGATGCAGAGAATGCTTCAACAAATTAAAAATAGACAGCAGTTACAACGTGTTCCTTCTATATACTGATACACAGAGACAGCAAAGGCAGCCCTGACTGTATGTGAAGTGGTAAATGATAAATATTTTCTCTAGGTCTCCTAAGAATGTTCTTTCATGAAGTTTTACACAGAAGAAATTCCAGAGGGTAAGAATAGAAAATATAACCGTTAATTAATTAATTTATTCTTTTATTTAATTGCATTTATTGAGTCTTCCGATATGCCAGGCACGAAGAATCATACGCATAAGCATAAAATCATCACTAACTTAGAACTCAGAGTCAAATGAGTTCACAGGAAGAAAGTCATGTGAACATAGAACTATGATAAATGTGATCAGAGTGCGGAAAAAAAAGTGTATTTAAAGTGGAAACAAAGGCAGGAGTAATTCCTCCTGTTTATTTATTTTTTAGGGAGGATGTTCCTGCTGGCACCTCTTATTCCCTTTCCTGCTTTAATATTTTTTTAAGAGTGCTTCTTATCACCTGATATAGTATATATTGACTTGCTTATTAACAAGTTTTTTTACAGTGTGCACCAGCCCTACCCCAAATGTAATAGAGACCCCCTGAGAACAGAAACTTTTCAATTTTATTCACAGCCTATATCCTAGTGCCCGGGACAGTGGCTGACATAGAGTAGTTGCTAAATATGTTTTTGTTGAATGAAGGAAAAGAATGCCAGCTGGGTGCTAGACTCTGTATCAGGTGCTAGAGATGCAGTGGTGAATAATTCTCACGGTGAGCCTGACCGCAGGCAGCTTACATTCTGAGGGAGGAGAGATAAACAAGACACAAATAAGTGTGATGATTTCACACACAAACGAGTGCTGACGACACAACAAAAGTGGATCCGCCATACGGAGTGAAGACCGAAGTTGCTTAACTCGAGAGGCCTGGCCTCTCGGAGGTGACATTTGAATTGATCACGAGACCACGAGAAGCAGGAAGCCGGGTGAAGATGCAGGGAGAGAACCTCAGGGGGAAGAAAGAGCTAGTCTTGTCCTGCGAAGGGAATGAGCTTGGTGTTTCTAAAGAGCCAGACAGGCCAGTGAGTGCAGAATCAATTGACGGAGCCAGAGGTGAAGGGGTAGGAGGTGTCAGGTCACACAGGACCTTGTAGGCCAAGGTAGGAAGTTTGGATTTTATCCTCGTCTCAAAGGGAAGCCATCAGACATGTTAGACAGGGGAGTGACGTGATCTGTTTTTTTTTTGGTGAGGAAGATTAGCCCTGAGCTAACATCTGTTGCCAATCCTCCTCTTTTTGCTGAAGAAGATTGGCCCTGGGCTAACATCCGTGCCCATCTTCCTCTACTTTATATGGGATGCCGCCACAGCATGGCTTGACAAGCGATGTGTAGGTCTGTGCCCAGGATAGGAACACGTGAACCCTGGGCCGCTGAAGCGGAGTGCTCGAACTTAACTACTACGCCACCGGGCCAGCCCCTGATTTATCTTTTATAAAGTACATTTGCAGAGTTGTTTGCTGTTACTGTGCAGAGGCGGTGTGAGGAGGAGGGTGGGGAGGCCTTGTCGAGGAGTCTGGTATGGAAGTTCAGGAAAGATGCGATGGCAGGTTGGACCAAGGCCGTAGCACTGAGGTTGGCGAGAAGCCCTTAGAGCTGCAATATGTTATGCAGGCGGAACGGACAGGTCTTGATGAAAGACTTACCGAGGAGATGGCACAACTGAGTTAGTGAGTGGACGGCAGAGGCTGACAAACAGGTTGGTTTCCGTTAAGTGGAAAACATAACCAGAACATTACAGGAGATGAGGACGGCTGGTGAGCCCCCTCGAGTCTGTTCTTGGGAAGTGTGAGTCGATGAGCTCGTGTACAGGAGGGACCTGGAGGTTACCTGTATGTAAAGGATACCGGCATTTGATCTTTGTGGCTGAAATGGGTGGGGCAGAAACGAGAAGGAGAAACTAGAATGAGAAGGCAGTTTTAGGAGCCTGCAGTTGAGGGTGACACAAAATAGCGCTGGAAAGAATAGAGCTGAGAAATGTTACAGAAAATTGGTAGGCCATCCCTTGTGCCAAGACAACTGCTCCATTTATCTAAGGCAGAGGAAAATCACTTAAACCAGGTGGAGCACCGTATAGACAAAACAGTCAACAGATTGACTGCTTTTCCCACATTTTAACGACTTGTTTTTATACTACCGACACAAAACTTTTTTCGAGGGTTGTAGGTAATGGATGAAGCACGGGAAACAAATCTGGATTTCATTTCAAACTTGGTTTCAGATTAGTGGTGACACAAATGCAGTGCTGCCATATACGGCTTTGAGAAACCAGGGAGAGAAGAAGGGAAAGAGACTAAACATTGTTATCTGAACCAGTGAAAGAATGTTATTTCACATGACTAAAACCTAACTGAAAACCTTTACCTTTGGCTAAGAATATGTTTGCGTGCTTACATTTAAATAGAAGAGGGTGTGGTTTTCAGGAAGTTCATCTAAATATAATGAATTAGTAGAGTTCAAATCAGACTTAGGAGATGCTAAGAAGCTATTTCATTTCCCAGCGTCAACTCTGGAAGGGGAATAGATCACTCCGGATTCTTCTGGAAAGATGATCTTTCTTGAGCATTCCCAGGAAGATTATGGGAAGAAGCTATGTGTTTGTGTTTAATATCATGAAAAATAAGGAGGTGAGAGGTCAACAAAGCTATCATTAAGCTCGTTCATTTATTCATTTGACACATATGAAGTACACTCAAATCCAAAAGTATGCAATAAATATTCAAACCTCTCTGAGGTCAGGAACCATCCCCCATGCATCTCTCTATTCCTTACAGCACTCAGCACCAGTGTGTGAATTAAATGAAGGAGTCTGGCAGAGGGAAAGGAGGCTGTGCCTGGAATGTTTAGAGAAGCCACACGGACAAAGTAGAATTCTAGCTTGTCCTTTAGCAGAGGGATAGTCTATCTAGAAATTAAAAGAGGCAAGGAGTTATAGTTATTAATAAGTTTGAAAGTAAGATTTACCTCTTAATCCAAGTGTGGACAGAATGACATAAAACCATTCATTCATTCATTCAACCATTCATTTAGAACCCACTATGTTCTAGGCATTGTGCTATATCCTAAGCGTGCATTATAAAATAAAATATTCAGTCTCTGCCCTAAGGAAACTTGGAATCCAGTGGGGGGCATAGATAAGAAACAAATAAATAGATAAGTAACTGAATTGAAAAACACCAACGAACAAACAAAAGAAATCCAATTTTTTCTTCTGATGAGAACTTTTAAGATTTATTCTCTTAGAAACTTTCAAATATACAGTACAGCATTATTAACTATAGTCACCATGCAGTACATTACATCCCCAGGATTTAATTATTTTATAACGGGAAGGTTTGTACCTTTTGTTACAAAAAATTTGGCCCTATGTGTGGTGATGAATGTTAACTAGACTTATTGGGGGATCATTTCACAATATATACGTATATTGAATCATTGTGTTGTACACTTGAAACTAATATAATGTTATATGAAAAAAGAACAAACAATCCAAACTGTTCTGGTAGAAACTAATGAAGGATTGGTCATCAGGGAAGTCCTCTCTCAGGAATGACATTGAATTTGGATGGGAAGCAGCCAGCCATCCTTCGAGCAGAGAATCTGGCAGGGGAGGAGGAGAGAATTGAGGTGCTGGATGGTCCACCCAGAGGCAACAACACGCGAAGCTGTGAGATGGAAATGTCTGGGTTCTTTTGGGAACTGAAAGGAGGATTTGAGCCTCAATTTTTGAGGCTTGGTTTGGAATAAAAATGGGATATCTGAGTGGAGAGTTCCTAGAATAAGGAGGAAATTAACAGCCTAAAAGGAGGTGAAATGTCACTGGTAACATTCATTCATTTCATAAACATGCACTGAGTCATTCTGGACATTGGGAAGGCAGCAGTGAGAAGCTTGCACTCTAGAAATCAGAGAATAAGTAGTGCAATAAACAATTTGATTTCAGACCCTGATAAGGTGCTGTTAAGATGACACAATATCATGGGAGTGACAGTGACTGCTTTAAATAGGAAGTCAGAGAAGGCTCTTGAGGAGGAGACACCAGCTGCATAGCCTGGAGTATGAGAGCATTTCAACAGAGCATATGCAAAGGTCCTGAGATCTGCTGGTTCTCTGCAGCTTTTTCCATGGTCACAAAAGCTTGGAATATTCTCATGGTCCCTCTGTCCCACAGCACACAAGCATACCTCACTTCATCATGTCCAGGGGCAGCCTGTCATCTCTGGGAAGGGTTGTCCCTGCATGCCGCACCTGCTCTCTCTCCTTGGCCTTTGCCTCTCTTTCTGTCACCCTGTGCAATTTATCTTCCCACTCCGGCTACGCTGCCAGCAACACCTCCTCCTTCTTGAGGTACGCACACTGAAGTGCTCTGCAGACTATATGCTGGGCGGAGCCTCAAACAGCCAAGGAAACTTGCATGGCCCAGGAGGTTGGATCAGGAAGTGGGTGCCCAGCGTAAGCATGGGCATAGTTCACGGACCAGCCCAGGATTCAGCTCAACATCCTGTCACTGAGCTCCTGCTGTGGGGACTCTGAGCCAAGCACTCGCATCTTCCTGACAGATGTCTGAGTGTGCAGCTGAGAATGTGAGCTCTAAATGTGGAAGCAAATGCATGGGTATCAATGTCCAAGATCAGAATAAGGTAGAGAACCATGTTCTCAAAGACTAACTGAGACGAACTGACAAACTTGTCAAATTGCAATTAAAGGTGAACTGAGAGGTTATCAAGTTGCTATTTAATGAGAAACTATACCCAATATACACATATATTTTCTTTACAGAATTAAATCACCCAAGACTCAGACTCAACGAACATTAACGGAACACCTATTATATACCAAGTACTCTGCTTGGAAAATGAATTTAATTCTTACAGTGGTCCATTGTGGTATGTCTAATTTTCCCCATTTTACCGGCAAGTGGTGAGAGAACAGCCTGACACTCTGATCCCGTAGTAGAGACAGGCAGAGCAGGGGCGTGGACGCAGGTCCTCCGATGACAGATCCCGGCTCATCTCTTGAGACACCAACCGCCTGCTCCGCATCATGACAGCATGTCAGGAGGCAGCCTTGGGAGAGTCAAGACCAGTGATGGCTACGCTTGGTTAAGAGCATGAGTTAGAATCTCGGTGTTATTTCTTTCCAGCCATGTGAGCTTGGGCCAGTAACTTCATCTTCCTAAGCCTCAGTCTTCTGATCTCTAAAATGGGAATAATAATATAAAACCTACCTCGCAGGGTTGTTTAAGGATTGAATGAGCTTCTTATATCAAGCATCCGGAGTCAGGCCCGAACATTGGGCACTCAATAGATGGGAGCTACCTATCATCCCAGAGGAGAGAAGTTAGCTCGTAGGGTGCTCTTCTGAAGCTCGGTCACATCCGCTAGCTGGTTGTACCCTCTCGGATGGGAGGATTGGAGCAAACGGAGCTGGCTGGCACTGTGCGGGGACTCTAAGGTAACAGCGTGCCCGAGACGGTGCTGCTTGCTCTCCAGCCCTCTGCATGGATCGTCCTCATTCAAGCACAGCTTCCCACCACCCAGCCTCACGTCTGCAGCCGAGGTGGAAATGTGGGGGGCACAGGAGCAGCAGCCAGCGGTTACTCTCCTTGTCTCATGTCACAACCTCTCACTGACGTTCCAACAACCGAAGAGACTCACGATGGAATCGAAGTGCTGCCTTTTTAGCATAATCGCTGCCCCCTTGTACCTTCTAGACGTCTGAGTAGGATGATTTACATAAATCTCCTGCACGCCATGTCAGAACATTGAAACCTGAGTGTTTGAATCTGGATCTTATTAAGAAGAAATTCATCTCTAATTTAATTTAAATTTTTTTGTATGCTTACCGCATCAAATATCCTGCCTAATAAATTACGTAAAAACATATTAAAAATAAGTGAGTCACGTGAACGTTGAAGTTAGAAAATAAATCAGAAAAGAATAAAAAAGGGAAGTGAATTGTTCTAAGTATACCAGAAAGGCCTCATGTATTCAGAAACGCATTTTCTTCCCTCCAAATCAATATGCAGTGCTCAGCGCAGACAACTATCACATATAAAGCCCAGACGATACAGCAGTGATTACGACACGCAGCTGTGCAGCTGTGGTATCACCCCCTCCCCCTCAGCCCAGTCCCTTCCATCAGATTCGTTGCTACGTTAATATTTGAGGCTTAAAAGACCAGAATTAATGCATTCAATTTTGTCTCTGATGTGTTGGTTTTCTTTCAAAAATTCCTGACAGAATGAACAGCCAATGCATCAGGATAATCAGAGATGAAGGGAGGCAGCCCATCATGTGGTCCTTAGGCTCGTCATCATCTCCTGCTTGAGCCCTGGCACAAGATGACCCTCTTCCCCATTCTTCTATAGGACAACGATTTTCAGCTATAAATAGGCCACCAATTTTTTTTTTTGAATAATAAATATGCAGGGTGATCTGCCTCTGTTTTGATGAACAACAGCGACTACCAATATCAGACGAAATCTGGGGAGGTGACTGGAGGAAGTGTTACAAAGCCCCTAAAAGTGACAACGTTTAGGTTAAGAGTGTATAGCCTGACCATTTTACCAATTCTTTGTTTTTTTTTACGATCATGAAATAGTTTTCTATTAATAGAAAGATCCTGTGAAATAGGCAAAGATCCTCCAGAGAACGTTCCAGTTCATTCAACCTTACAGTAAAAATAGGGAAGTGTTTGGGGGAGGACAGCAGAAACACAGGAAGTGGACAGCTGAAAATGAGAGTGTGAAATTATAGCGTTTTCACACTGAGCCCCAGCCTCTGCCCGTCCCCTACCCCATCTCCTCCTTTTCCTCCGATATCTTCACTCTAAATCAGGAATGTGGAGAAAGGGAGAAGGGGAAAGGATTACACAAATGTCCGGCTGCCAATGAAGTGAGAACCTGCTTTATGGCCAGAAGTGATTAATCTTTATGATCCTTCTTTCCACCCTTCACTCAACAGCAGTGGAGAATGCAGAGTCCTATTGCTGTCAGCCGCTGAAACCTTCCTAATCCAGACCTGCTTCTGGCTCCTAGTCCCTGGTTGGCTAGTGCAACCTAGCTTTCTTTACTTGCCTCTCAGAAATTTACTCAAATCCTGAAAAGACTTTCAGAGGGAGAAAACGCTACCACAGGGCCTCGTGGTATCTAACCTCGTGACCACTGTGTGTATGAGGGTGTTTTTGAAGCTCTGTAGGAGAAGGTCAGAGGCTAGGATGCCTCCAACCTGCACCTCCAGGAGCATTGGGCTTTGCCATGGCAGCTTTCTGAGGTCGGCTGAGGATGCCAGCAGTTAAATCTCAGCAGCAAGTTGTTTTCAAGAAGGGGATGAGCTTGGGGGGAGCAGGAAGGTGAGGAGCAGATGAAATTGAAGAAGGGATATGTCTCCCTTGATTATTTCTTCTTAAATCAGCAGAGGTTGGCTAGCAATGAGTGAGGGAAATGTTTGGTACGTTAGGAACAAAGCTTGTGTAATACATTGTGAAACTGGCTGTAGCGAAAGTCCTATGAAATACACCATCCACCCTTAGAAAGATGGTTTCCCTTTGCCCTGGGAAATTACGATAAAGATGTGGGGTAATACCCATGCTTTACAGCAACCCATTACAGATTTCCAAATGCCCCGTCACTGTCACAGAGCACCAAGCCCTGTCGACTCTGATTTACAGCTCTAGGGGCAGGGACAGACATAAATAACTGAATAATTAAATATGCACATAAATCTTTTCTCCAATCCCTCATCCAAAATTTTCACTTTTCTAAAGAGCGGAGGAGATTAATTTTTAATGTTATTAAATTAGTTAGAATAAAACCTAAGAATAGGCACATTTGAACATTTGATAGAATGCATTTTCCTCCTCTCATGATAGGAGCAGCATCTCAGGCCCTTCCTCATTCAGTTGTTACTAAAAATTTAAAGGGAAAATAATCCATTAAATAAAAAGGGCTGAGCATTGAAAAGCGTTGATTGAGTTGTCATCTAATATGACCAACTAAACTTACATCAGAAATGTGGTCAAAAACAGAAGACAGCTCCAACTCTTGGTTATCTACGGAAAGGAAAGCCATGTGACGTGTGGATCATGTTGTCATGACTACATGATTCTAAAAGTTGTTTTTATTTGATTTTTAAATACATTGTAAAATTTTCACTGCAGGAATAAAGAGGATATTTTTGGACCATGTTGGGGGTTAAGTCAGATGTGACTGGAAGATCTCATTCCAATCCTTTGCACTTATCAAGGTGACTCTTAATTGTAGGGCCACCAGCCTACTACAGGCTCTTAGCATCTGGGAAAAAAGTCATGGGCGTGTGTGTGAGCGCGCGAGCACGCGCGTGTGTGTGTGTATGAGATCATTCAGAATCATTTTGAAATATAATTTTCCCATAGCATTTCCAATTGTAGTAACATATAACATCTAAATATTTAAACATTTTTGAGTGAACTTATTTTATTAAGTATGGTTTAAAGTGTTTTAAAGAGCAACCACAAAAAAGATAATAGGTTTCCATTCTGATCCTCCTTAACCCCCATCTATTTATTTATTTATTTATTTATTTATTTTTGTGAGGAAGATCAGCCCTGAGCTAACATCCATGCTAATTCTCCTCTTTTTGCTGAGGGAAACCGGCTCTGAGCTGACATCCATCGCCAATCCTCCTCCTTTTTTTTTTTCTTCCCCAAAGCCCCAGTAGATAGTTGTATGTCATAGTTGCACATCCTTCTAGTTGCTGTATGTGGGATGTGGCCTCAGCATGGCTGGAGAAGCGGTGCATCGGTGTGGGCCCGGGATCCGAACCCTGGCCACCAGTATCGGAGCGCGAGCACTTAGCTGCCAAGCCACGGGGCCGGCCCCCATTTTTTTTTTTAAAACATATTTTCTTTATTATTATTTTTTTTAGTGAGGAAGATTAGCCCCGAGCTAACATTTGTTGCCAATCCTCCTCTTTTTGCTGAGAAAGATTGGCCCTGGGCTAACATCCACGCCCATCTTCCTCCACTTTATATGGGACGCTGCCACAGCATGGCTTGATAAGTGGTGTGTAGGTCCGTGCCCAGGATCTGAACCTACAAACCCCAGGATGGCAAAGCAGAGCTGGAGAACTGAACCACTACACCACTGGGCCGACCCCTCTTTAACCCCCATCTTGAAGAATATTTTGGGAACTGTAGCACCAGTATGAATACAATGGTGAGTCCTTTGATCTTGTTTCTTTAAAAAATCTAAAAGAAAATGAAACTGGTAAGAATGAAAATAGATATTCCCAAGTATACCTTACTTGAGCAATATTGTGACCCAAATTTTTGAATAAAGAAATTTAAATGTGTGATAATAAACTGCTCATTTCATAAAATACTTAATGCTACAAAATTTCAGTCAAGAGAATTTGATTAACCCACTAAATTTCATTCAAATTGAATTTGACTAAGTCCTAGTTGGAAAAACTGTTCTCTACGGAGACAAAATTTCTGCAAACTGCAGTGTAATGTGCTCAAAGTATGAGTATGTCCCAAATGCGACTTGGGGTAGCAACACAGGCATCTAGGAGCAACTGAAGAAGGAATGAAAGCCCAAGGGCACAGGAAGGAAAAGAAAACAAGTAAGGAAGTAAGGGCTGAATAGTATGTGCTGTTCTTAAGTCCATCAAAGCTAATTACAAAAAATATCCTGGATATGGGGTTGATTATCTCTTCTTAGGATGAAATACTTTTATTGAAACATCTGTAAAATATCTATTTTTATAAATGTTTTAATATAGATCTAGTGGGGACATGTTCAAACTTTTTTTTTTTTTTTGGTGAGGAAGACCAGCCTTGAGCTAACATCCATTGCCAATCCTCCTCTTTTTGCTGAGGAAGACTGGCCCTGGGCTAACATCCACGCCCATCTTCCTCAACTTTATATGGGACCCCCGCCACAGCATGGCTTGATAAGCTGTACGTAGGTCCGCACCTGGGATCTGAACCTGCAAACTCTGGACAGCCGAAGTGTAGCACACGAATTCAACCACTACGCCACCAGGCAGGCCCTAAACTTTTATTTTTTAACCGATGAGAGACATAATTAAAAAGTTCAGAAACCAATTTTTCAAAAGAATTTAATATTAAAATTATTTCGTCTGATGAGACATCTAAAAGCACACATTTTCCTCTCCCAGAGCAGCAAATTTGAAGGGAAAAAAAATTTCCTAAACAACGAAAAAAAAACAACCCAATGAATATCATTGACAATTTGGTTTATCCTGTCATTCACAACTGTCTTACTGACTCCTGGGGCCTTCTTTTTAAATGCACGAACACTTATGTAATGTATTTTTAAATTTATATCAGCTTTACAAATCATTTTTAAACTAGTAGGTCTGGAAAAAAAAGATTAAGTCTGCAGGGAAAAAAAATTATTTTTCAGGTCATTTAGCTTAATATAACAAAGCCATTTCATTTTTGTGCCCCACATCGGACTCCACGACTGTAATTTCAAGGCCCAGGGATAGGATCCTAAGTAAGTGGGTGGAACCCTAGCTGTGATTTTACCTACCTGTGTTCAAGAGTCTGCACTGATCTTGATTTGCTTTCATCTCACTCATTTTTTTTCGTGTTCTGTGGTTTCCATGGTGAATTCCTTTAAGGCAGATGGACTAATCCCATCTTCCTTGGACTCAAGCAATTCCAGAGGTGAGGCATCTCAGGGATCTCTGTGAAATCCAATCACAGCAGGGAAAGATCTGGTTTCAGAAAAAGAAATCTCCTCTCAGAAAATAAATAAGCTTCCAATAATTAAAAAGGAAAATCAGGTTGAAAGATTTAATGAGGTTTTATCCTTGTAATTAGTCACATCATTTTGTTAAAATTAAAAAAAAAAAAAGACTCCCACGAGCCTTCTGTGCCATAATAACTCAGATTTGCACGGTGTGTGGCCGTTTACAAAGCTTTCTCACAGATAATTTCATTTTAATTTATACGGTGCCTGCTTAGTTTTCTGTCAGATTTTAGGACTCTGCTGTGATCAGTCATCATCTGAAGCTCTCGGCTGCTGTAAACAGGACCAGGGCCGTAGCGGGTGAGTTGTCGTGGATGAAATAGAACAGAGGCCCATAATGGAAGCCCCGGAAGGCATGCGTTCATATACTATTCCTTTTCTAGCACACTCTCAGAGCCAGGACATCAGAGACAACATCAACGCACGACTACTGTATTTGATTTGATTTTTTTGTTATTCAAAATCATTTCCTGGGAGACAGTATTCTTATTTAAACCTCGTTTTAAAAACCATTCCATCCTTACCACCTCTTATTTTAAGCTTTCCAGATTGAATTCTTACAGATAAGCCTCTTGGAAGTCATCATCCACAGAAATGGACTAGAGACAATTGATCTACATGGATTTGCTTTTGAAATATCGGTAAGTTAAGGTAAAATCAAAGGCTTCGCACTGTAAAAATAGCTCACATTCTTATTTGTAAAATTCAAATCAGCATTTCCTAGATCCAGTTCCCCTTCGTAATTTCCAGACTGCCACCTGGATGCGTTCAGGCTGTTCTGCGACACGGTTGAGCTAGTTTTGAAGGTTCCTCCTTTGTCTCTGGGCTCCTTCTCTTTCATCGCCCAAGGACTCTCTGCCTCAAATTATTTTATCTGAAGCTATGTCTGAACGTGAATAGACAAGTGGAGAGCTGAGGCAATTATACTATTAACTCAAGCAGAAAAAAATTACACTTTGCCTGAGTTATCTGGAAATCTCTGGCAAACATCTTTTTCTGTTTCAGTGATCTAGAAGTTTGCCTAAGCTTTTTTTCTTTGGGGTAGATCTGGTCTGTGTCACGTGGCTCTGGGTATTCAGTGTCTACCCATGATTGCCTCATTTCCTGTGCTACAGACTGTATCTATTCTAGGAAGGCTCTGCCATGAAAGGAAGGTTCAGTGGTTCTGAGGTACAGCGCTTACAAAGATATCCCTGTGAACACTCAGATTGATATTTGAAGTTCTTAACTGGTCTTAGAGTCTGTTACACCAGTCGTGGTGAGCTGGACAAACCGACATTTTTATCCACTCATTCACTCACTGATCATTTATTGAGTGCTCTGTGCCAGGTCCTGAGGATATGAAAATGACAATGTCTTGGCACCAGCACTTGAAGAGTTCAAAGACACATTAAAAAGTAGTCACAATACAATGCAGTAGGTTTGAACAATGAGTCCACTGTGGGCAAAAGCGCACATCCTCTAAAAGTTTCAAAGAGACGGAAGCAGAAGCCACAAAAGCAATTTCCCATGAATATACATTTTATGCTTACCTTGTTTTATTTTTCTCCTGCAATCCCTTAAGAATGAGGGATTCATTCTCACTGGAGATTCACTTGCTACCTCTCAAAGATATTCAGTCTCTGAGCATTCTGGGGTACACATTTTCAACACATGAGGGTTTGGCAGAGGTTTGTCCAGCATCTCTGCCAAAGACTCTCCCTGGCAGATGGCAACAGCTGTTTGTGATGGAGTCTATGAAAGTACAGGGGAAGCCCCCAAGAAACGTCCTTTTTATTACACTAATGACTTTTCCCTGAGAGTGGTTTTTCATTGTATCAGTGCATAATTGTTTTTGCTAATAATGCATTTGCTCTCATCACAGAAAAATCTAATTACGCGATGTAATGAATCATTAACAATTTCCTTAAATTCATTTCAGTGTTTGCATGCCGATATTCAGTTTATGCTAATAAACCTGAAATATTCATGCCTTTAAGTCTGAGATTGAGGACTATGTTCAAAAAATTTGTTTGAGTAAATGTACATTTTAAATCTGCATTTTGTGTAACACTGAAGTGTAAACTCTGCAAGATTATTCTTGAATGCAATATTCTAATTTTCTATTCCCTCTTTGAGCAGAGTTTTTAAATTTCCTTCACACACCATGTTCACTTAGCTACGACAAAATGACACGTAGTCAAGTTTAACATCAGAGTGTTAGTTAATTGGTGTTTGGTGATGGAAGAAGATCAAAAGTAATTGATGCTGACCTTTTTCACTTTGCTTTATTCACATTGAGATTCAGCTTCTGATCCGTTTGCTGAAGCAGATATTACGAATAAGTACCTTACTATCATTATTTTTAATCAAAGAAGGGGAAAATAATCCTTGAATTCCAGCCATAAAAAAACAACACTGTAAAGTACAGAAGTTTTCTACATTATTATTGTTATTATTATTATTAAACATATACTATGTGCCAGGTACTCTGCTCAGGGCTTACTGTTCACTGTCTCATTTAATCCTCCCCAAAGCCCACGAGGGTGGTACTATATTTTCCTCATTTTACAGATGAGAAACTGAGATTTGGAGAAATGAAGCCACTTGCCCAAGTTTACACAGTGGTACGTAGTGGTTCTCAACTGAAGATGATTTTCTTTCCTGGGGACATTCAGCAAGGTCTGGAGACATTTTTCATTGTCACAACTGGGCACGGGGCAAGTGGTACCCAGTGATGAAAAGCCAGGGATGCTGCTAAACATCTTACACTGCACAGGGCAGCCCCCACGACAAAGAATCGTCTGGTCCAAATGTCAATAGTGCTGCTGTGGAGAAACCCCGGTGTAGCAGCCGTGTGATGCCTGCGCCACGGCTCCTCGGGTGACGGATCTCAGAGCAGCTGTGGTGGACAGCTGTGGTGGACAGTGGGCTGCAATTGCAAGCGTCTCGCCACCACAAGAGGTAGTGGCTCTCTGCTTTTCTGCCTCGGCTTTCTCTGAAACATCTGTGCAGGTGCAGCCTGGGATTCTGCAGGCGTTGACACCTGCAGGCAACCCTGCACCCGTGTACAAACTTCCTGTTCACGGATGGGACAATCCTGAGGGCCTTCCGTATGGTTCCTCTGTGTGTCCCCAGATGAACTGAGTCTCAGTTGTCTACAGTGGTAACCAAGAGCAGGCCCTTATTGACCCAGTGCCATCTCCCGCTGGTTGAGGGTTGCTCCAGGGGTGTCAACATCTCTGCAATGCCAGGCTGTGTCTGTTGCTGGGCTTCAGAGAAAGCTCCGGGGCAGAGAAACAGAGGCACCACCACTTGAGTGTGGGATGCTGGTAACTACACTGAACTACAATTTATTGTTAGTGCCATAGAGTCAATTCTGACTCCTAGCAACCCCGTGGACAGCAGAGTGGACCCTGCTCAGTCTTTTTCTACCACCTCTCACCTTCTAGCACTGGCTCAGACAATGCTCCACTGCTATTCATAGAGTTTTCATGGCCAATTTTTTATTTTTGCAGAAGTAGGTGGCCAGGTCCTTCTTCCCAGTCTGTCTTGGTCTGGAAGCTCTGCTGAAACCTGTCCACCCTGGGTGACCCCGCTGGCATTTGAAATACCAGTGGCATAGCTTTCAGCATCACAGCAACTTGCAGCCGCCATGGTGTGACAACCGACAGACCGTGGTGTGGTTCTCTGACTGGGAAACGAACCCAGGTCTTACCCACTAGACCACCAGGGCTGGCTACATCGCACTATAGCTGCATCAGTAATATACACTTTATGGGTTTGTATCACTTCCCTGTCTCACTTCCCTCTCCTCTCTCTTCTTCTTCCTAGACTTGCCTCCCATATAAACTGCTGGGGCCCAAGTCCTTATTTTAAGCTCTGCTTTCAAAGGACCTCAAACAAAGACACAAAGCCAGTAAGGCTACTGTGTTGTGCCGCAGATCTAATTAAACAGAAACAAAGGCTGGCTGTGTCACCTGACAAGGGGGACTATCAGTCCCTCAGCACCCTTTGGCTTACAATTCCTTCTCCACTTTAACTTCCATAGTCAATTATTTAATATTGCTTTATCAGGTCTCTAAATTCTCTCACTACTTTAGCTTTTCCCAAACCCAATACCATCCCCAAGGATGGGGTCATCCTTTGTTTGTTGCTGTCTTCTGTGCAGAAGTCATATTGGCTTGCGAGAGGAACCCCATTGACCTGATCTGTTGCAGATTTATGCTGATGACTTGAACTTGGCCTTTGCTACTGTTTGGACATCGTTCATGAATCTTTTATTGACTTCCTCGCATACTTCTCATTTCTTTTTAGCCCAAAACCTGGCTTTGTCGGTCTTCTTCTACATGATGTCTTTGTACCATTGTGCACATTCTTCCTGGAATTTTTCTTCTTTCAACGTCCATGATTATACTACATTTACCACTCCTTTGATCTCTCTGACTGCTCTTTTTTTTAATCCACTAGGATCTCTTTTTCCTCCTTCCTGCATTTGAGGACAAGACTTATCATCTGTCCTTTTCCTATATTCACTGTCTGGGTACACTCATTCACTTCTATATGGATGACATCTAAATTTCTGTTTCCGGCTCTGGTATTTCCTCTAGGTCCCAGGGTCATTGCTCACTGTCCACTTGATTAACCTGTCAGCTAATCTTCTCCTAGGCAGAACATATGGCTCAGAAGAAGTTGAATCCCCTCCCAAGGCCGGGAACGCACCAGAATGGTCTAAGGGGAATTTTCTCCTTTTGCCCAATTGATTCAGCAATTGTCATACAAACCAGTTCAATTCCCTGAGACTCGAGGAAAGATTTGTTGGGCATTCTGGGGAAATTCTTCCTTACTCTTTTGGGAGAGCTTTCAGAAGTAATTCTCTTTTTTTTTTTATTGCGTTTTCTCAGGATTTATTCATGAGTGAATGTGACTTCTGGAAGGGAGGTTGTTATGTTAATATCACCTTGGGGATAAAGCCAACAAAGGGAGGGGATTGAGTCAAATGAATCTCAAGGAAATGGAGCTGGGGAAACTAAATTAAATCTGTCCTAACAGGTGCACTATTTTTGGATGTCCAGCAATGGGAGTCAATACTTTTCTTTGTTGTTTAAGCCAGCTTCTGTTACTTGCAGCCAAAGGCTCTTACTGAGAATATGCTTTGCATGTTCTCTTTGGAAGTATCCTCAACCTTTCCATTCTGCCCCATTACAATTGTCATCTCTTCAATGCACATCCAGTTACTGGCAGTCTCCTAGTGAATCTACATACTTGCATTCTCTCCTCTTTCTGGTTCATCTTTTTCACTGTTGCCAGGCCAGTTTTCCTAAAAGACAATTTTCATTATGTTACTCCACTCCATAAATTCCTATAATGGTCTCTTTTTGCTTTTAGCTTTTAGTCCAAACTCCTGTGATTTGTTTTTAAGGCTTTTCATAATCAGGCATTTTTTTTATATACTCAATATGGTTTCTCTGTGTTCTTCAATGTACAATTGACAACTTTTCTTCCTTCCTTAATATTCTCTCAACTGAGAAGTATTTCTCTTATGCAAATTTAACATATACTTTCAGTCTATTCAAGTTCTAGATTCTCCATAAACTCCTCCTGAATAAAGCCAGCCTTTATTCATTTAAACTGTCTTTATTGGGTACATACTATATGTTCTAGGTACTCAAAAGGCATTGGAACTATAAAGGCAAATGTCTGAAAAAATGTCTGAAAAAGTCTTCTTAGGGGAGCAATAATGAAAAAAAAAAGTTGAGAAACTCTGTTCTAGATACTGGGTATACAGCAGTGAACAACAAAGAAAAAGAAAACCCTGGTCCTCATAGAGCTTATATGTGGGAAAGGGAGCCCACAGTAAACAAGAAAAATAAGTATGACGTATAATATGTTAAAAAAGCAATAAGTGACAAGGAAAAAAGTAAATTAAAGAAAAGAGATAAAGGGGGCAGGCCCTGTGGCACAGTGGTTGAGTTTGCACGCTCTGCTTCAGTGGTCTTGGGTTCGTGGGTTCGGATCCTGGGCATGGACCTACACGCCACTTGTCAAGCCATGCTGTAGAGGCATCCCATATACAAAATGGAGGAAGATGGGCACAGATGTTAGCTCAGGGACAATCTTCCTCATCAAAAAGAGGAAGATTGGCAATGGATGTTAGCTCATGGCCAAGCTTCCTCACAAAAAAAAAAAAAAAAAAAGGAAAGAGATAGGAAGTAGATGTATGAAAGGAAAGGGCGTTGACGCTTTAGCTAAGGCAGCCAGGGACATTTGAATTGAGACCTGCATGAGTGAGGAGGAGCTCTCCAGACATGGAACAGATTGTGCAAAGGCCTGGTGGCATGAATAGACCTGGCACATTGGAGGAGTGGCAAGCCAGTGTGGTGGGAGAGGAGTGGGTGAAGGGTATTAAAAGGCTGTGTCAAAGTGCTCATAGGGCCCAAGTCACAAAGGGCCAAGTAATGACCTTTTTTAAACTCTACTGGGAAAAGAAGTCATTAGAGTGCTTTGAGGAGAAAGTGATGTAATCTGATTTACATTTTCACCAGAATCACTGTCACTGCTGTGCTGAGAATGGACTGAACAAGGCAAGTGGGCACCAGGAAGACTGGGTGGGAGGTGTACTTGTCTGCTTGGCTGCTGTAACAAACACCATGGGCTGGGGGCCTACACTGCAGACATTTATTGCTCACAGATCTGAAGGCTGGAAGTCCAAGATCAAGGTGCTGGCAGGGTAGGTTTCATTCTGAGGCCTCTTCTCTTTGTTATAGGTGGCTGCTGTCTTGCTGTGTGCTCACATGGCCTTTCCTGGGCGTGTGCATAGAGATGGTAAGAGCAGGCTCTCTCTTGTGTCCCGAGGCCCCACCCTCATGACCTTATCCAACACTAATTACCTCCCAAAGGCCCCATACCATCACACTGGGGGTTAGGACTTCAAAATATGAATTTCGGGGGACACAAACATTCAGTCCATAACAAAATACCACTGCAATAATCCAGGTGAGCAATGGTGGGAGCTCGTATGACATGGTGCGGTAGCGAAGTGCAGAAGTGACTGCACTGTGAATATGGTTTTAAAGGTAGAGCAGACAGAATGTGTCAATTGATCTGATGTGGGAGATGAGAGAAGAGGGGTCAAAGATGTCTAAGGGTATATACATATTCTTTGGATGTACATAGTATTATTATTTTTTACTGTAGTTTTCAATATCCATAAGCTGAATAGCACAAACCAAAGCAATGAAGATTCTTTGGAACGCTAGAATTTGAAAACGTTTGGTCTAATGAATCTCAATTTGTAAATAAACGTATGGGGGCACTTAAAATTAATTTAATTTAATTTTGTTTGACATAATGGCTGAGGAAAACTAGCACTTAAAAGACATAGGCCAGGGGTTTAAACCATCTTGCAATACATGGGACAGTCCTGCCCAACTAAAGAACTCTTCTGCCACAAATTCCAACGCTGCTGTTAAGAAATACCAGTGGCGTTGCTTTTATGTGTTTATTTCCTTTTTTAATCTGTTACTGCACTTCGAGGCAACAGAAAACAGACTATTTTACTGCTGATTATTTCAGATCCATCCCTCCCCCTTCCCCACCCAGCTAAGTCCTCAGTGCCTTGAGGGCCAATGTCACCTCATATATTTCTTTCATTTTCTTCTAGAGAGAATAGCATAAAATGCCTTTGTTTTGGTCTCTCTCTCTCTTTTTCTCTCTCCGTATATGGCACGTACTCTCAGTTTATCTATTTTTTACCGGAATACAAGGAATGATCTATGCCAAGCTGAAACTAACTGTGATTAAGGACTGATTTTTGCGTTAAGGACTTAGCATACAGAACATGATGTGATATGATCATATGATAATATGAGAATATGATAAATACTAGCTGTTAGTAATGATAACAGGAGGTATATAAAATGTCTTCACTGAGGCAAATGCCTGCCCTAGTTAAAAGCTCTTCTTGTTGTCATCCCTTTGCCCATTCTCTTAAACTCATAATAATAAAATTTAAAAATTATTGTCAAATCAAGGAAAAGTTGATTTTCTTAATCTTAACATGATCCCAACTCTCTACCATTTAATTCTTCATATTCTCTTACAAATTTTGTCCACATGTGGGGCCGGCCCGATGGCTTAGTGGTTAAGTGCACTCACTCCGCTACTGGTGGCCCGGGTTTCGGATCCCAGGCGCACACTGATGCACCTCTTCTCCGGCCATGCTGAGGCCGCGTCCCACATATAGCAACTAGAAGGATGTGCAACTGTGACATACAACTATCTACTGGGGCTTTGGGGGAAAAAAGAGGAGGAGGATTGGCATAGATGTTAGCTCAGAGCCAGTCTTCCTCAGCAAAAAGAGGAGGATTAGCACAGATGTTAGCTCAGGGCTGATCTTCCTCACCAAAAAAAAAAAAAAAAAATTTGTCCACATGTAGTTGATTTTTATTAGAAATAATAATACTGAATATGTAGTCATTGTCATATATTTTATTCACTTAGAATCATTTTGTAAATACATTTCAATGTTTCTACCTAATTATCAGAGTTGTCATTTTAATAGCTGCATAACAGACCATCAAATTTACTGAAAGTTCCTTCCTTTTTTGTTGGACAATTTGCTTCTTGTCTTTCATGAATTATATACGATGTTTCTGCTGGTCTTTCTATCATTGATTTTTCTTATCCTCTGTTAAATACTGCCACTCCCTCCTGAATTATGGTCTATATGCTTGGTTTCTGACCGCTGTGATTTATATATATATGCTAGCATCAATTCACCTATCTGCCTCTGATCAATGATAGTTGCTTGATCCTTTCAGCTTTTCCCTGATATTTACATTCTCGGCTCCCAATAGCTGGTGCTTATGATCCCGGGCGCTCAAGAAGGATTTGGTACAGCCTGAGGCACATGTGGAAATCAGTTGGATGTTTCAGGGTAAAAGAGAAGACATATCCCAGAATAACTGAAATTTTTTAAAAATAAAACCACATATATCCTCTTTTTTTTTTTTTTTTTTTTTTTTGTGAGGAGGACCAGCCCTGAGCTAACATCCAATGCCAATCCTCCTCTTTTTTTTGCTGAGGAAGACTGGCTCTGGGCTAACATCCATGCCCATCTTCCTCTACTTTATATGGGATGCCGCCACAGCATGGCCTAACAAGCGGTGCGTCGGTGCGCACCCGGGATCCCAACCGGCGAACCCCGGGCCGCCGCAGCGGAACGTGCGCACTTAACCGCCTGCGCCACCGGGCTGGCCCCCACATATATCCTCTTTTGATAAAGTTCTAAACTATAGTAAATATGCTCCCAGAATACCTATGGATTACTTGATGATAATAAAAATTAACAGCTGAGCATTGTTTTCAATATTGAAGAAAAGCAAACAAATCAACAGCAATCATAACATTACTTCGCATGCCTGAATAGGATGGAATAATGCTTTCATAGAAGATGTGATCTGGGTTCAAATAACACCATTTATCAAACGCAGAGGATTACTGTAGCTCTTGACTTCAAGGCACTTTAAATCTATCAAAGTGAAGATTCAATATAGACACAGGTCAGATTCCATGGCAAAAACTCAAAGAGCCCAACCAAAATAAGATGACATAGTAAGGTTGTGAGTAAACAGGCTACAGAAATCAATGTTATATATTTGATAAAAAGGAAGAAAAAACTCTATTTGACAAGAAAAATAAAATGTTTAGGAATAAGCATGAGAGCTATATAAAGATCTTTATAAAGAACATTTTTAAGTGCTACTGAAACACACAAAAGAAGATGAATATATGGAATATATAGAAATTTTTTGGAGAGGAAAAATCAACATCATAAAGATGTGATTCAGTAAACATAGCAACAGCATTTTTATTTTGGAATCAGACAAGCTGGCACTAAAGTTCAAATGGAAAAATTAAAAACAAAAACAGTCAAGAAAAATTTGGAGAGTCGTGAAGAGGACTAGCTCTTTTGTGTATTCAAACATATTTTAAATCCTCATTAACAAAAACAATGTGGCACTGGTACCTGAATAGAATGACAGTTCAATGGAATCAAATAGTAAAACCAGAAATAGGTCTAAAATAAAAGGAGAATTTAGCATATAAAAAAGGTGGCACCCCAAATCGGTAGGGTGGAGGTGGAAATTTCAATGAATGGTGTTGGGTCAGTTGGTGGGGTCTGTTGCAATGTATGACTTGATAGGACCTTTGTATGGACCCTCCTTCCTTCTGTTTCTATTCTCCCATCCCTCACTCTCATTCTTTACATCACATTCTCCCATGAAGTACATGCACAAGAGCCTTTGTTGCCCCTCTGCTTTCTAGGGAACGCAGGCTAAGGCACTTATTCTATCTCTAACCTCTTCTTCCCTCTCCCCTTCTATACTCTTTTCTCATTGTATCGTTTATAATTTCTCAGAGATTATAATGTTTCCAGTTTGTCACTCTATTTCCGATATTTATTTTAGTCTTAGTCTTACAGTTATTTAGGTGTAATGCTCACTGTTGGTGGTTGGCTGAAGTTTTTCCTCTAGTTGATTCTTTAATAAGGGTTTGTGGGAACAATATTCCCTGAATTCTTGAATGTTCAGAAAAATTTGTTTGTTGTCCTTACAACTGAAAAGCAGTTAGGCTGGGTATAAAATGCTTAAGTCACAATTTTTCCTTGGAGATTTTGTAGGAGTTCCTCCACTGTGTTCTGACGTTGGAAGGTGTAGAAAAGTCTGAGACCAATTTAAGACCTTTTCTCCTGAGCGCCCAAAGAATTTTCTTTCTTTTAAAAGTGTACTAACTTCATTAGTATATTTCTCAGTATGGATCAGTGTGAGTCAGTTTACTCTGGGAAATGGTAAATTTTCAGTATATATAATAAGTCATTTCAGAAAAGTTTTTTTGAATAACTATTTCTATTTTCATTTTGCTTACTTTTTAAGTTTTTAATCTCTGTGTCCATCATGGGCCTTTCAGAGGTGTTTACTACCCTTGAATCCCCTCCAAATTTTACATTTATTTCTATTATGATTATATTTTTTTCCTCCATTATTCCTAAACTCCACTAGTTCATATTTCATCCCTTTTTGTTATCTTATTGTCTGTTACTGCATTTCTGTCTCATGCGCTTGTTTCATAGAGATGATTGCTTCATTAGACTTTTTCCCCCTTTAATTCATTGCAAAATATATATATTTTTAAATAACTGCAATTGGCCTAGTACCACTGATGCTTTATTTTTTATTTTTGCGGAGGAAGATTAGCCCTGAGCTAATATCTGTGCCAATCTTCTTCTATTTTGTATGTGGGTCACCACCACAGCATGGCTGACAGTGGTTAGGTCTGCACCTGGGACCTGAACGCACGAACCCGGGCTGCCGAAGCGGAGCGTGCTGAACTTAACCACTAGCCCACGGGGCTGGCCCCATTGCAAAATATTTGATCATAATTTTTTTCTGCTCCATGGCAACTTCTTTCTGGTGAGTTTTTCATCTTCCATTTGTTTTTCTGTTCCTTTCCTTATTTCTTTTTCATCAGTAGATTTTTTGATGTGGTTCCTGTATTAGCGCCATTTTAATCACTTATCAGAAAGTATGAGCATTTTCCTCACATCGGTTGTTTGCAGGAGGCTCATGATAGGGACGAGTCAAGCTCATGTATCAGGCTAGCTCGACTTTTTCTTGTGATCCAGTTCAATGAGTCTGTATTTCTCCCCAGCTTGTGGAGATAGGCAGCTATGGTATTTTTTACAATGAAAAGTCTTTCTTTTCTTCTGATGAAAATGGACTGCTTCCTGCAAATACGGCTAGTGTGTGTCTGATTCCCATCTAATCTCACTTTCTCTGCCTCTTAGATCCAAGGCAGATCCAGGAACCTCATCCTGCTATTTGGTTGCCCCTGTTCTCATTACAGCGAAAGGTTTAGGTTTAGTATCTCAGGTGTTCCCCTAGCCTTCAAGAAATTTATTTTAATGACTTTTTGTGAGATCTGCTGCTACCGAGTTCTTTCTGCACGTTATTTTAAATCCCCTTCTTCCCCTAGTCTCTACTGCTTTTGGTGGTGATCTTCCCACCTCTATGGAGTCTGGAGTTTTATCTGTCTCCTAGTTTCACTAAAAATGGCACCAAAAATAGAGTTTGAGGTATTTTGCTTTCCTTCCCCTTGTGTTCCTTGTTGCTTTTTGTTTTTTGGATAATTTTCAAAAAGAGAAGACGTAAATGCTGACTCAATGTCACTACGTTTTACAAGGAAATTTTAAGTTTCTCTATAAGCAATGATGAATTCCCTCATTAATGCCATCAACAAAAGTTTGCTTCTACTCAGAAATAGGCTTTGTTCAAGTACCAAAAGAACTTTCTTACCAAGATTCCATTATGGCCCTGTTTCATGCCCACATTCTTATCGCGTGAGTACTTGGTGCATAGACTGTATGATCCACTCCTGGCACATTAACTCAGGGGATCCACCACATCATCATTAACTCACTCATGCACCACAACCTACTATCTTCCCTGTTCTTTCATTTCATATATCAACTACAAGTATTCTTATACTTACTTGAGATTCTATTCTCTTCAAACTTAATTTTCCCCCAATTTATCACATTGTTCTTGGCGTAGTTTCCTTCTATTTCCAGCCTGGCCCACACATGATGTTTATTTTAACAAACTCTTGGTAGTACACGATTTCCATAACCATCCACTATATCTGCCCAAGAAAAGCCCAGCCCCAGATCAATCCAAATGTCTGTCTTCTTTCCCCCTTACTGAGTACTGATAGTAAACCAGTATCACACAAGTGGTGAGACTTGGCACCACTACAGATGAATGGTTCCCAGTCTCAGCTGAGCAACAGTCATGGCAATAATAATAACAATCACTCACATCAATTGATTAGTTTATTTAAAGCTTCCCTATGGGAAGGAAGAGAGGCTTTGGAGTCATTTTGCTCCTATTTGAAATCCAGCTCCATGACTTACTGGCTATGTGACTTTGGATAAGTTATTTAACATCTTGACCTCATCTCAATTTTCTTATCTCTAAAATGGGAAAAATAAGAGTACCTACCCTTAGTGTTCTTGGGAACGTAGAATGAGATAATACGGTTAAGAATGGTGTCCCACACACAGTTTACATTCACTAAGTGTTAGCTATTGTCAGTATAATTACATTTTTTTTTTTTGTGAGGAAGATCGGCCCTGAGCTAACATTTGCCAATCCTCCTCTTTTTGCTGAGGAAGACTGGCCCTAGGCTAACATCCATGCCCACCTTCCTCCACTTTATATGGGACGCCGCCACAGCATGGCTTGACAAGCGGGCGTCGGTGCACGTCTGGGATCCGAACCGGCGAACTCTGGGCTGCTGCAGCAGAGCGCGAGCACTTAACAGCTTGTGCCATCGGACTGGCCCCCAGTATAATTACATTTTTTAGGACACGTTTCTCAGCCAAGACAACTGAGACACAGAACAAGTAATTTCCAAGAACTATAAATTCCGTAAAGGTAGCATCTTTGTCTGTTCAGCCTGCTATAACAAAATACCACAGACTGGGGGCTCATAAACATCGGAAACTTGTTTCTCACAGTTCTGGATACTGGAAGTCCAAGATTAGGGCGCCAGCATGGCTGGGTTCTGATGAAGGCCCTCTTCCGGGTTGCAGACTGTTGACTTCTCGTGGTGACCTCACAGGGTGGAAGGGGCTGGGGGGCTCTGTGGGGTCTCTTTCATAAAAGCACTAATCCCATTCATGAGAGCTCCACCCTCATGACCTAAGCATCTCCCAAAGGCCCCGCCTCCTAAACCATCACATTGGGTGTTAGGGTTTCAACGGATGAATTTTGAGGGGACATAAACTTTCAGACCATAGCGAATAGTGACCATATTGCTGCCTCTTTTTTCTTTCACTGCTGTCTATATAATACTTTGCACACTACCTGGCATGTGTGAGAGTCTGCTATTCAACAACTAGGTGCTGAATGAATGAATGAATGAATGAACAAATATACTTCCCATAGGTCACTCAGCTGATAATTGGCAGAGCCGGTATTTGAACTCAGATCTCTTAGACTTGCCAGTCACATTTCTTTCAGCCACATTCTATTGGTCGAAGCAACTCATAAGACCAACTGGATTTCAAGGGTTGGGGAAACAGACTCTAGTTCTTGCTAAGAAGAACTGCGAAGGATTTGTGGCCATATTTAAACCACCACAGACACTCTCTCTCATTCCCTATTCAGACATTCGCCATTTTCCTTGGGTCTCCTAGACCTTCATATATCCCCACTTTGGAAGGTAAATCATCTCTAACTTAACAGAGAAAATGGAGGATCTTAGGCAGAAACTACTTCTCTTTCCTGCTCCCACCTGGCACTTAATTTACTGTAGATGTGCCTTCCCCACCCCCCAGACCTTGGCCCCATTCCCAGGAATCAGCTGTTCTGATCCCTGTTCTAGTCTTCATTCCAGGGTCGGTGGATGTGCAGCTCTTCTTCCTGAAAGAAAGTAGTCTCTTTACCCTTGTGCCTACTGCCTTCTCTTACTTTTTCCTCAGGGAACTCACATCATCATTGAATCTTTGAATAATTTAAATATCTCTTTTAAGTTTCATGCCATTTTATAAACATGCTGCTATCTTTTCCACCTTTTGAAAAAACCACAACTCTACCCTATCTTTTGCTTTCAGTCATACGAAAATATTTGCAAAGAAATATCTCCGCTTACTGCCTTTTTTTCTGCCATCAACTTTCTATTGATGACTAAACCCATCACCATCTGGCTTTTACACCAACTCTCAAAAAAATGCAAATTGTTTCCACCAAGGTCACTCATGACATCCTAGTTGTCTAATCTAACGGCTTTGCTTGAATCATCACTGGCTACTCTTTTACAATTTCCTTTACTAGTTTCTTTTCTCTACTCATGTCTGGGGTGTTGGTTTGAATTATCACCTTTGCCCATGACTGAAACTGTGTGACCTCATGCTGGATGGTCTCATGCAGTCCTTGGCACCGACCACCATCTTGATGGTCATATTACCTCTCTCAGGTGCTCTTAGACTCGTACCCAAACCCAAATGGACATTTTCCCCTCATATTCTACTGGCAATGTATCAGTTCTCTATTGCTGTATATATGCTCTATTGCTGTATAATAAACCAACCCAAGACATAGTATCTTAAAAAAGCAATAATTTATTTGCTCATGATTCTGTAATTTGGGGCTCAGCCAGGTGGTTCTTCTGCAGGTCTAGCCTGGGGTCACATAGGTGGTTGCAGTCAGGTGATGGGTTGGCTGGGGATTGGCTGGTCCTGAATGGCCTCATTCACATATCTGGAGGCTCAGCTCAGAGTGCTGGAGTGGCTGGACTTCTTTTTCTCCTGTAGTCTCTCATCCTCAGGAGGCTAGCTTGGGCTTTGTCACAAGGTGATGACAATGTTCCAACAGGCTGAGAGTAGAAAATGCAAAACTGCTTGTTGCTGAGACTTGCAGTCACATGCTACTTCTGCCACATTCTGTTGGTCAAAGCAAACCATACAACCAGCTATATTTCAAGGAGTGGGGAAATAGACTCCATGTCTTGCTAAGAAAAACTGAAAGAATTTACAGCCATATTTAAACTATGCGTTATACTTAACACGCCCCTAACTGATATTTAGCATCTTCCCCAAATGTGCTGATACTCTTGAATTTTCTTTTTTAATTCACTTGGTCCCCCAGCTCAGAAATATAAGAGCAGTAGTTGACAAACCTCTTATCAAGCCCAATTGTTCTCCAGGTTTTGTCAACTTTTCACTTTACTTTCTCTCAAATCCATTGTTTCCTTCCTATCCCCTTCATAATATTTTACCTGCAGCTTCAAATTGAAACTCCAATTTTGCCTCTATAATCTATTCTCAATATTCCTGTTGGGATGATCTTTCTAAAGTTCAAGATGATCATAATACGTTGTAGTGAATGTATATATATCCTTTTTTAAAAAAGTTATTTGTGTTGTCTGGCATCTGAATCTCATTCCTATGTTTGGCCTGTTTTCCTCTTGCTATTGACGCTGAAAAGAATCGTCACTGTTTTCCCAGACTCCTGCTGCTGGGGTACATAAACATAACCCGGGCCAGCCCAATCAGACGTGCTCGCTACAGAATTTGAATCCAGAGCAGAAAGAGGTCTCAAGATCCAGTCTCCCAGGCAGCAGTTCCAGGAGTGGCCTCCAGAGTCCAGTCATCAGATATGTGCCATCAGTGTTCTTGCCCAGCCAGTTTCATGTCATGGTCCTGCTGACTCTTGTTCCTGACTATTTTCTGAGCCTGGTTCTCCAGGCTTCTACATGATTCTGTTTGCCACGCAACAACTTTTCAATATATTGTTTTCCTTTTCTCCTTAAATTGGCCAGGGTTCATTTTTGTTGCTTGCAGCTCAGAAATCTGTCTGTTTCATACGTTTTTGCTTCACATCTTTCAGTGAATCATTCATGAACTAATGTTGAGAAAACATTTATTGAGTGAATTATTGAACCTGATTTCTGGCTTTCAGAGACAAGTAATCTGTGGAGGGAGAAGAGACTCATAAACATGAAAAAGTTCCAGCATATTGTTGTCAGTATTTTGGAGTTGGATAAATCATAAACGACTTCATGAGATGCTCTTTGGGCTTTGGTAGATGTTCTATGTTGGTGCTGTTAGAGAAATACCATTATGTGGGCTTGGCCCTTAGGGCTACCTTTTAAGAGATTTCAGGGACATATAAAATTATTTTAATTTAAGAGAAAGATATCACTGCTCTCTCTTATTAATAAAGTGTTGTATAAAAAGTATAATTTAATTGATTAAGCATTACACTATTGAACTATGGCAAGAAAAACCATTATAGGCAGTGCCACTCTCTTCCTATTTTAAATTATAACAAATTTACTCTGACCCAACACTCTTGGCATGATCTGGTTAGATCTAGTTTATTAATGACCAACATGCAGTCATAATTTTAGGTGGAATTATGGAATATCCAGAGGTTTCAGCTGATTCTTGCTGAGCTAGACCATCATTGGTCAAAAATACAAAGTTATGTGTTGTTTATTGCTAAACGAATGCAACAAGTAGCAAGTAATAGTAGTTCAGAGAACTGTTATAGATAGTATCATTCCCTGTTAATTCCAGACTAATACTGCCTTTATATTAATTATGCCTTTGGGTGTATAGGCTGGCAACATTTTATGAACCAGAGAGATCAGGAAAAATCTATTAGAAATGTGAGACTTGAGCTGGGTTGTGATGCATGATAAGAATTTAGATATTATGAATATGCAGAGAGACTAAGGAGGTCATTAGTGAGTGGGGAATGGACTGGGCAAGGTATATGGAGGAGGAACTGTATTTGGCATGTTAGAGTGGTAGTAAAATTCCAGCTCAGTTGAGGAGTATTAAAATAATGCAGTAATTGGAGAAGGGGTTGGGGAAGGTAAAATTAGGGATAAGAAATTACCATAAACAATTTGTGAATGGAAGAGGAATGGATGTAGTGTCTAGAAAGATTAATTTGATAATCATATGTGTGACAGATAGAAGTGAAGAAATGTTGGAGTCAAGAAGAGTTGGTAAGGCGGTTACTGCAATTATCACCTCATGGGGTTATTGTAATTATCAGCTCCAAAGGATCTGGTGGTGAGTCAGGTAATAGGAATGAAAAGAACTAGGGAAATTTTAAGATATTATGAAGCATAAATTCACAGAATTGAAAGATAGGACACGGACATCAAGAGAAAAATGAATGAAGAGTTAGAGAATTAAGTGTTTGATGGTTTATCAATTGAGAGAAGAATGGCTGTGCTAATAGATGTGAAGTCAGAAGAGGACAATCAATTTTAAAGACAAGAAGACAAATCCAATGGCAGTTGTGTTGAATTTGAACATCTAAGTGGAAATGTTCAAATGGCAATTGTATATTGTAGCCTAATAGAGGCATTCACGGCTGTAGAAATGATTTGAAAACCATCCTCATAGAGAAAATGACTGATATGGGATAAATGAACCAATGAGAATGAATAGTAGATCTCTGAGAAATGGCCATGCATAAGACGTAGGAGGAGAAAGAAGAAAGCAAAGGAGAAGGAGAAGGAACTATGCGAAAAAATGGTGGAAAAGTGAAAATGGAACCTGGATTTGGAGACCTAAGCAAAGATAGACAGATTAATAGTGTCAAATGATATTCCAGTATTATTCAAACATCCTTAGGATTATTGCATTTATATCTGTACTAATTATCTATTGCTATATGACAAAATATCCTAAAACAAAAATAAACATTTGCCATATCACACAATTTCTGTGGGTTAGGAATTCAGGAGTAGCTTAGTTGCAATGTTCTGGTTTGGGGTCTCGTATGAGGTTGCCAACAAGAGAACAACTGAGGTTGCAGTTTCTGAAAGCTTGACTGGGGATGGAGGCTTTGTTTGCCAGATGGCTCACTCACATGAGTAGAAAGTTTGCACTGGCTTTTGGTAGGAGGCCTCTGTTCTTCTCCACATGGGTCTTTCAAAAGGCTACTTAAGTGTCCCTGCAGCATGGCAGGGGGCCTGCTCCACAGTAAGTAGTTCAAGAGAGAAAACACCACAGTGTCTTGTATAACCTAGCCTCAGATGTCCCCCTTCATCATTTTTTTTCCAATATCATACTGGTTAGATGTGTCAGCCCTATTCAGTATTGGAGGCAATGAGACAAAGGTATGAATATCAGGAGGTGAGCATCGTTGGGGGTATCTTAGAGGTTGACTATCATAAGATGCCTCTTCCTGTCACCCATAAGAAACTTAGTAATATGTAGCCTTTCCTACGAAACAACTGACTTCTAAAACTTCAAATTGATGGAAAATTTTCTGAAATAATGAGAATAACGTATCTTTTATAATTAATTCTTTTCTTCTTTCTGGTCCATTAGATTTCATTGTCAATACACGCTCTGAACTTGTAACTCGGATTGCAGTATTATGAAATAATTGGTGAAATCCACAGGGTCGGTAACCACATGCCAAAATTATCCTCCTTAATGAGACATTTAATGTAAAGCAGATGGATTGGTGATGTTTTCAGGCTCATTCGTTGAGTATTAATGCTTGCTTTCCTTGTCTCCTAACAGTGTGCACGTAATCTGCTTTAAAGCTGCATTGATTTTTAAAATTTTATTGTAATTTTATGTTTATCCTTTTATCATTTCTACAGGTTCTTCCAGTAGATAAATAGGCAAGGTCTTTATTAATTAATTAATCAACTAAATTAATCTTTAGTAAAAACTCAAGTGGCATTTGCAAAATAGACCATGGTTCTCAAATTTGAGTGTGTAGAAGAATCACCCAAGAGTTTTGTTTGCAAATGCAGCTTACAGGGCCCTACCAATAGAAGTTAACACGTTAGGGTTGGGACAGGGCCCTGGAAACAGAATTTTAAATGAGTAGTTGGGTGATTCTGAAATAGGTGATCTGTAACATCTGGACCAGCATTCTCATGAAAAATCTTCACTAACTTATAATGTTAATATACAGCAGTTTGCAGAATAAATTGGAGAGAATGAAAGCTCTCTGAGAAAAGTAGCTACCAACCATTAGTTCTTAAAAGAATGTACTTTAGGCAAATACATACGGGAAGACTAGAACTGTCTGTGGTTGCTAGTAAAAGCCTGAAGAAAGAAGAGATAGTGTGCAAAGCAGCAAGATGTGGAGATAATAGTGTTTCTCTCCTAGTGTAATTGTGAGGATTAAATGATTTAACATAAAGCGCTTAGAACAGTAAGAGTCACAGAGTAAAACCTCAACAAAATGTTGTTGTTGATGATGATGATACCATAAATTTTATCATTCAGACTGGAACAGAACGTATATTATTCTCTCGGAAACACAAGTTAAAGATTACCATCCATTAATCAGTGAGTAGGATCTAAATATTGACATCAGATCCTACTGTGTATATATTCTTAATAGTTTGCTATGTATAAATACAAAGAGTAAAATATAGACAATTCTTATTTCAGTGAATTCAGACATCCTCAAAAAATACCTAGCTGCTGCAAGTTAAAAAACACATAAAAAAGCACAAGCAAAAACACTTCTTTATTAGTTTCCAAGGCTATCACGAAAGGGGTGGTTTAAACAACAGAAATGTACTATCTCACAGTTCTGGAGGCTAGAAGTCTGCCATCAAGGTGTCGGCAGTGTTTGTTCCTTCTGAGGGCCGTGATGGAAGGATGTGGTCCAGGTCTCTCTCCTGGGCTTGTATATACCATTTGCTGCCTGTGTCTTCACATTGTCTTCCATCTGTGTGTGTCTATGTCCAAATTTCTTCTTCTTATCAGGACACCAGTCGTATTGGATTACGCCCCACCCTAATGACCTAATTTTAACTTGATTACCTCTGTGAAGACCCAATCTCTAAATAAGGTCTGAGGTTCTGGGGTTAGGACTTCAACCCATGAATTTTGGGAGGGACACAATTCAACGCATAACACCCTCTTTCCACTCTCCTTGCAAGGTCTTGTTTTATTTACAGGCTCTGGGGTTGGTATTGAGGGTCCATAATGAGTACACTTAGAATAGGGCACACACACACACACACACACACACACACACACACGCGACAAAGATGGGCAAAGTCTACTCTTCCCACAGATTGCTTTTGTAACAAAGCTTTTCTTTCTTTTTTTTTTGAGTGGGTGGGATGGTAGCATTGGCATTGTGAGCAATATAAAGGAGCAAAATATCTTGTCTTTGCCCCTGAAGGGCTTACACTCATAGGGCACACAAGAAATAAATGTGCGGGAAAAAAATGAAAAACAGTACACAAATGTCTACTAGTTGAATTGGATTCAGCTTAGAGTGTGACCACATGTCATGAGTGGCGTTTTGGGGGTATGTAGCACAGAGGAGGAGCTCAATAAACAGTACCTACTACTATTTCACTGCTACTAACTGGGCGTTCTTCCAGAAAGCCTTTAGATGAGATAAGTAAGAGTGGGCTATAAGCAGAGAGAAATGGCCTAGTAAAGTAAAACAAGCAAAGCATATTCGGAGTTGATTCTTTTGTTTATAATCTTAAGTAGTAAGGACTAAGCGGTCAATCACCTTCACTTTTTAAGTAAATCACATTATAAAGTTTGCCCTCTTGTTATTATTTTCTTGGGCTCTGACTTATCTCTTTTAATATTGTCATATTGTTACACATCATTTTGTAAGTCTTCTCAAATACCCTTTGGAACAAAATGAGATATAAATACACCAGCGTGCCCTGGGGAATTGTCTTGCTTTATTTTGTTTGCCGTAAGGAAAACACTTTTATAAGTCAAGCCAGTTTTCAAAAGCTTGAAACTATGAACAAGCAATATGAGCTAAGGAAAGGTCAAATAATGGATCAAACTGAATCATGTAATTTGGATAGGATGGCTTTTTCTTTTTATGAGAGAGTGAAATTGTGTCAATTGAGTCGATTGTAGGTTTACTAGGAGAAAAGGTCTCAGATCCATAGCTGCATGAATTTCGTGTAATAAACTAAGAAGCAGTAGTGAATAACAGTGATTTATGGGATTCTTCTTGATCCTGACATTTCATTATTTTTATACAGAAATGGCATTTCTAGTGCATGCTTTTAGTATTATTTTTTCTCATCTTGCTCTGAAATTATGTATGTATTGCAACGAACTATCTCATTTTATAGTTTTCTGACTTCCATGAGGAAAATAGTTGTACCTTAAACGAGGTTCTTGATCTATTTTCATTTGTGTTTCTCTACAAATCTTTCTGAAGGTATGGAAAGGAATGACACGAATATGAAATCTAAGACTCAAAACTTACTTCTTACAAATTACGTGCAAATACACACACACAAACCATGCCACTCATTGGTATATGCAGTTTTAAAAGAAGTAGCAAAATTAAAATGATAAGGCTTTATTCTTCCCTTTTAACCGAATTTTTTGTGTAAAAAATTGAATTATATTTTTGAACCAATACAATCATTTAAGAACTAGAGAGCAAAGTTTCATTTGTAGCATGACATTAATATGGTTCTCTTCATTGCCTATCAGTTTTTTGTTTAACGTAGAACTTTGTCATAAGTGATACAAGGCACAGAATTTTAAGAAGGATGGAGAAACAGTTTGTTGTGTGTGGCAAAAATCTGTGGCTTGTATATTATGATTTGGCTACAAACTCATCATATGATAATGACTGTGACCTCTAGTCTCCACATTAGAGTAGTGACAGTGTAGTCAGATTGGACCTGGGCTTAAATCTCTGCTTTTACACTGAGTTGTAAGAGGTACTTTATCTTTCTAAGCTTCAGTTTCTCCGTCTGTAAAATGGAAATGATGATACTCATTTTATAAGAACTTGAGGAGGGTAAAATGAGATAATGTATGTCATAAATGTTACGCATTACCTCTTGCAGCCCTTACTTTCCAAGAATAGTTCAAAGGTTAATTGAATGAAATTAGAATGTTTAAAAATAAGAATAATAGAAAATTAGACTTGGTGGGAACAGTGGAGATTAGATTGACCAATGCCCTCTCCGAGTAAACATCCTTGACTTTATAGCCTCTGCTTGAAGCTTGTCGGTGAAGAGGCGTTCACCATCTGCCAATGTAGTTGGCTCTACGATAAACTGTTTTAATTACTACCATATTTTCTATGTCACTCTATGCATAAAATATTGACGTGCTGCCTTAAAACTAACATTGGAGAAGGAAATAACCTTATTGCAATACAAGGCTTGAGGACTTTACACTTGAGATGACTTTGGTTCACATGGCAAGAAAAATACAGCAACACCGTAATATCTAAATGAAATATTGCATGCCTGGGAGTGCATCCTTTGGAAAACAGATGGTTCTTTGTTGAAAACAAAACATGATTATAGTGTTTTCATGCAAGAAATCTTATCCTGTCTAATTATAAGAATCAGACTGGTTGTAGCTCTTTCGGAGCGCAAAACTTCTTCAAATCAGGAGAGAAATTTCCTACTTTTGCATCTATACAATTGAGAAAAGTGAGATAAAGGTAAAATATCACTTTAATGAATACCGTTATGATGTCCAAATCTATATAATAAGATTATGTGCAGGCTCAGACACGTGACCCCTTGTTACTGTGTTCTCTTGATCTGGCTGCAAAATACACTGTGAGACCAAAAAGTTAGCATAAGTGATGCTATGTTCACCAGGCCCTGTCTGTTTAAGAGTTCATGTCCATAAATGTTGCTTTGACATTTACTATTGCATTGTAACTGGACTTCAGTGCAATGGAACATTTCTTTAAACTTCAACAGATATGAGGAGAGAATAACTACCCTTTCTTTCGGAGAAAGTATAGAGCTTAGACAGATTAGTAAAGTCCTTGGGGAGAAAAGGGAAAATAGAGAAGTTTCTGAGTTAGTTACCTTTAGTTGATAAGTGAAAATAAATATCCTCTATTTCAATGACCCCCCAACTGGGGTAATTTTGCCCAGGGGCATTTGGAAATGTCCAGAAATATTTTTGGTTGCCACAAATCAGGAAGAGGTGCCATTGGCTTTTATAGGTAGATGCTAGGAATGCTGCTAAATGTCCTAGAACACACAGGTCAGCCTCTCACAGCAAAGAATTATCTGGGCCAAAATGACAATAGTGCTGAGATTGAGAAGCCTGCAATTTGAAAGTCTGAATTACATCCCCTTAGGTACATTTTATCAATATATATATCTATATAAGTTGACTTGTAATGTAAAGTAATTTTAAATTCCATCAGCTCCATTCATATGAGATTCTACTCAGACTGTAATTTAAAAAATAGTTATTTTCTGAATGTTACCTGAAAATAAGATTTTCACAGTGATAAAACCTATCCTGAACAAATAGTGGCCTCAAAACTGCCTTTCTCTGAATCTAGCAGAAGAGCAAAAATATGCAGACACAAAATCTGTAAATGCCTTAAGCCCATTTATCTTCCTGGGGATTCTATAGATTGCTCTGAGCAACAGCAGCAAAAGCCAATCAATGTGGGACACAGAGGGTATGGTAATTTAAGTTGTAAATATTGGAGCAGTAGTAAAGGCAACTAAACCGAGTGCAAAATTAGAGAAATGGCTGGGAGCCGGAGCAAATCAGCTTAGCCTGGGGGAATTAAGCCTCATGAGTTAAAAATAGGAAAAGCAGCTCAGGAAACAGAGCAAAAAGGAAATCAACCATCTTCAGACCCTAGACTGTAGACCACATAATTCTCATGTTTGGTCAATTACTGTGCAAACATAAAATCCCAGTGACATTCAACACTAAGTGCTTATTTTTCGTGGGTCAGCTTGGTGGTGAGAGTTGGACCACGTAGACTTGGTTGGATGGCTCTGCTTTGAGTGACAGGCTTGGCTCTGGTTGGCTCCACTTATCTTTATTCTAGGGCAAACAGATGCACAGAGGAATCTCTTTTTACAGCAATGGCAGAGGCACAGGAAGACAATTGCACAAGCATATTTCAAGCTCTTGCTGTTGGCATATTTTCCAACAGCCCATTGGTCAAAGCAAGTCACATGGGCAAGCCCACAGTTGAAAGACAGGGAAGAATACTCCTGTGGAGGTAGGGAGGAGGATGGATATTTTTAAACGATAATGTAACCTACTACACCATCTACAATTGAGCCCAGATTTTCTGAAGGACAATAACTTTTATATATTCAACTAATTCAATATAATATTTTTGATTCTCAGAGACAAAGGATGGTCCAGGTAATGAGTAATGTAGTTGGCTTCCCAGGTTCTGAATATTATCCCCTCTTCCTACCACTGATGTGAGAAGCTGAGCATATCACTTTTTCTGCAGAGTCTCATCTCTACCATCTGCTAAATGTAGATAACATTTGCTATTGACTTACTATTCCATGCCTTCCAAGAAACAAGATAAAAACTCAAATTTGCTAGGAAATCCTCAGTGGAGGGCAGTAACAAAGGACTCATCATTATTTAATTGTTTAGCCTCGGTCATTTTTCTCCAGTTCCTTTAACGTTATTTAGAATATTTTCGGAATTTGTCCAGACAAGCATTTGATGCTTTTCCTCATCTCTCTCTCCAAGGGATACTACTTTGAATTTGTTTAACATTTTAGTAAATCCATTAACCTTTCACCCTAGACTTAGAAAATGGGTTTGATGGTTTAATTCTGTTCCCTGAGGAGTCTATAACCACATCATAAGCTGTGCTGTGTTAGACATTAATCATAATGTATTTTCAGACCAAATTCAGAGTTAGGATAATGGAAGTATAGAAAATAAGTACTGCGCAAAGCCAAAGAAATTTATCAATCTTGGCTCTTGCTATTTTTGGCATACTTGGGTTAATTCCTGTTGATGGAAATTGTATGTACTAGCAAAAGAGATAAAGCAATAACTGAGTTTTTAAAAATATCCACTTAAGCTTATTCTCCTTCCTGTATGAGATTGCCACCTATAGCCTTTATTTAATCTCTGACAAGTCTTTTAAGCACTCTTGGTTTCTCCAGATGCTGTGATGTTCACAGTTTGGAATTAAAAGGGATATCTCAGGAGGAAGGATCTTGGTTTCTGGAAAGAAGGACTAGTTGTGAGAGTCAGTCTTTGCTTTTCTATTGCCTCCTTTCACTTCCTGAATAAATCCTGAAAGGCAGGAAATACATTAATAGCCTCAGCAGGTTACTGTGAGGGGAGAAAAAGAGAGTTAGTTAGACCTTGTTTCCCTTCCTCCCCACACAAGTGTGATTATTGCTAGGAATGGGCATCACTGGAGAACAATATGTACCTACCTTGTGCCTGACCTCTACCTACCACGTGGGTAGCATGACCCACCTCCCCACTTCCCACCACACATTGCATGCAAGGATTTAGTGCCTACCTGTGGCTGACCTCACGTTCTGCCTGCTCTCTGGAACCTGGACACCAGGCCCCTCCCAAGGGATTCGATCACTGAGGGTGTCCATGTCTCATCTGAGATCTCCAGCCCCTTTGCTCTGCTACCAAACTGACTTACAAAGATTAATCTTGGAATCAGGTTAATTTCCTCTATCTTCCTTGTATTTGATCAAGGATTTCTCTCCAGTTCAATTTCCAATATTGTTGAGGTACCAGAGGACCTTATCTAGTTAAGACATTAAAATTTCAGATGAGCAATAACTTCAAGGAAAGGAAAAATGTGGATGCAAATCCTAACGTTTTCCACAGTTGTTATTTGATGAAAACAGCATTTTATTAGAAGGCTCAAACAACTCACTGGCTACATGAGGCTTTATTAGTTTGGGAGATGGAAATGGGTGAGGAAGGAATGGACAATGGCTGGTCATAATGTAGAGTCAGCTGTGTCAAATCACAGTGGCCTTCCATCAAAAGATATTACTTGGTAGTTTTTGTCTCATGGGTAGTAGGCAAGAAAAAGTTTGGGCAGAGAGCTATTATTTACATTAAAAAGTCTGGGTCACTGGTTTTCTATTTGAATTGGAGTAATTCTTTTGTCATTTTATAAATAATATTCGTCTTTTTCCATATGTTGTCCATGGTGTTCTCTTGCTTTTCTAATACTTTTAGCTATCTGTGGTTTTATTTTATTTCTTATTTGTAATGCTATCTACCTGTGTTGACTGTCCATTTTTTTTGATTTGACTTACTGAGGGTTTATTGTTTCATTCACTTCATTCTATAAATATTTTGAACATCTATTTTACCCAAGTGATTGATTCTGAATTTTGCCTATTTTCTAATGCACTAATTTTTGCCATTATCTTTATTAATCCTTTATTATTATTAATTTGATGCTTCCTTGACCTTGGTTTTTTATTGATGTGTTTTGTTTTATATTACTTTGATCGATTATGAATCCTTTTACTTCTTTAATTAAAATGTTAATTCATATATTTCCTCTTTTTAAAACAAGACTAGCAGTTAATGTTATAAATTTATGTCTGAATCCAGCTCTATCCTTTATGTTTAGAGATGTAATTGACATATTGGTCACTTGGCTTTTACTGCACATTCCCCTCATCTGATGGTGCTCCTGTGCAGCCTTTAATGAGCAGGAACATGGGACCCTACAGTCCCATGACTGGTCACATGCAACCCAATCAGTCCTAAATGATTGGATAGGGATCTGTTCCCACTGGACAAATCACATTTTTCTCTCCTTAAAGATTGTATTTGAAAGAAGTGACTCTAGTTGGTGTCTGCTAGACTCCAACTGAGATAACAGAAAAAGTAAGAATTGGAGAGGCCATGTTTAACCCATGATCAACTGGAATGAAAAAAGTGAGGCTGCAGGTGAGCCTGTGCACAAAGAGAGGGACAACTAAGAGACTACACAGAGTGAGACAGAAAGAGAGAGTGGTCACCTTGATTCTCGAAAGATTTCAAGTTTGGCTTCTCTTCTAGCCTCTAGTTTCCATTTTACCTAAGCTAGCCAGAGTTAGTTTTCTTGCAACAAAATGATTCCCAACACAGTAGTTTTTTCATTTTATTTTAAAATTCTTTTACCATATTTTTGACATTATTTTAAACTTGGTTGTTTTTTTAAAACACTTAAAATAGGCAGTTTAGTTCATATGTTAGCCTGTGGAAAAACCAGCCAGTTGGTTCTTCTGTCTGCCCCACAGTTTATCTGGTAACAACTTGAATTTTCAGCAAAGTTCCTGGATTTCTTTGCTTCTTTTAATCACAGTCATGATTCTTTCAAAGAAAGGTAGTAAGCTCTTTAAATGGAAAGAACATGTATGAGTTTCCTCTGCTGCCATAACAAATTAACACGATGCTTGTGGCTGAAAATAACACAAATTTATTATCTTATGTTTCTGGAGGTCAGAAATCTGAAATGGGTTTTATGGACTAAAATCAAGGTTTGGCAAGTCTTCATTGCTTTTGGAGGCTCTAGCGGAGAGTTACTCCCTTGACTTTTCTAGCTTCTCAAGGTCACTGTATTCCTTGGCTATGGTCCCTTCCTCCATCTTCAAAGCACATCACTTCGAGCTTTGCTTCCATCATCACATCTCTTTTCTGCTTCTGACCCTTCTGTCTTTCTGTTACAAGGACCCTTGTAATTACATTGGACCAACCCAGGTAAACCAGGATAATCTTCCCATCTCACAATCATTAATTTAATCACATCTGCAAAGTCTCTTTTAATATTTAAGGTAACATATTCCCAGGTTCTGGGAATTATGATGTGGATATCTTTGGGTTGCCATTCTTCAGCCTACTACAGAGCATTAGATTAGGGGCTATTTATTCACGTCAGTTCTATAACTGATTGATCTTAAGCAAGTCACTTAAAGTCTCTGTGCCTTAGTTTCCACACCTGTAAAGTAAGGAACTTATATTAATCACCTTTTAAAAAATCTCTTCCTAGGCCAAAATTTTTTTCTAGGTTACCGTGAATAACACATAATATAACACTAAATTGCCAGCATAATTTTGAAAGTGGTTATTTTTTCTCAAGAATATTTTACTAATTTTAACTACTAGGTCTCTAATTTCAAGCAAGCATTTAAATGTTCCTTCTCATTTGACAAGAACAGCATTCTGCTTCCACTATATATAATTATTTTGTCCTTTCTTAATGACATTGTTCCTCGTTCTTATTCAATACTTCCTTTCTTTTCTAATGTGTCTCCTTATTCCTTCCTACACATACTACCCAACCTCCTAATTCTCCTGCTTAGAAAAAGCTTGTAAGACCAACTAAAATATAGTGGCTTTTAAGGAAGCTTATTTTAAATAAATACCCATGGTTTTTTCCACTCACTTTTCCAAAATTATAGAAGTAATACATGAGCCCTCCATATTATTACTAGCCATTATGTAGGCCCTCCTCACCCACGTCACCAAAGGGACATGAGTTAGATAAAGATTTTTTTTATTTTTATTTTTTAAATAATTTAAAAAACATTGGATTAAAGCATGGATAGCAGTTGTTAAAATGTAACATTAAGGAGATAGCATATTAGTATTAACAATTAAAAGATTTTCTCATAGTGAGTCTATTAGATTAGCCAGTCTACTCTCCTGTACTGAGAGAAAGGGAAGAGAAAGCAGGCATATTTCAGGGGAAGCAGTTCATAAAATATTCAAACAAGCATGATCTGGGAAAAGACATCACAGTGGAAAAATTTAAGAGACAGCCTTAGAATCAGAAGAAGGCCTAACTACCAAGAGACTGGCTATGATCTCTGAACAAATCTGCTTCATTGTCCCTTTTCTTAGAATTGTCATGAACATACACTGTCTTATGTTCCTCTTCATGGTTTCCTGGGGAATATCTTTGAGGAAGGGCAGTCATATAAACCCCTGATTTTCCTACTTTAAACTTCAAGTGTGAACTAGGTAATCTCTAAGGCCCCTTCTAGCTCTGAAGTTAATTTTTTTTTTTTTAAATATTGAGTTCTGGTCCAAGATGGTGACATAGAAGTCTCCTGAACTCACTTCCTCCCATGGAGATACTAAATCTACAGCTACACATGGAGCAGTACCCTCTGAAAGTAATCCAAAAACTAGCTGAGTGACTCCTACACATCATATTAATGAGAAAATACCCACATCAAAATGGGTAAGAAAGGCTGAGACACTATCTTGCCATAAACCCTACCACTGGCACAATGCCATACATTTGGGAGGGAACTTACAACTCCCAACTTCTTCCTGAGGAGCAAAGGGTTTGGACGCAACATTTAGCCCCCCAACTTTTATGATATCCACCTGAGGGATGAGGCCCCCAAAAACCTAGCTCTGAAAGCCAATAGGGCTTGTGTTCATGAGACTCATAAGAGTATAGCAAAAAAAAGAAACAGTTCTTAACAGGTTTATAAGGACTGAATGTGGCTATCTCCCCAGGGCTCAGTGCAGAGGGAGCAGACAGAAATACTCATCTCCCAGTCTTTCCCTGAAATAGGTCTAATTGGATAATTTAAAATCTGCTGCCTGAAGTTCTGGCTTCCAGGCAGCCTGCATTAAGGTGCTGACTGAGCTCCTTCCCTTGGAACACTGAAAGGTCTTGGCACACCATGAACTATGGGAAGCCGCTAAGAACAAAGAAGGCAGCCAGAACAATCACAAAGGTTTGAGAGACAACGAAGAGCTCAGACCAGGCTGAATGATAAGATTCATCTCCTACATGAGACTACTCCATCAAGACTAGGCGAGATGGGTATTTTATCTGATGCACAGAAACCAATACAGAGATTCAAGTAAATTGAAGAAGCAGAGGAATGTATTCCAAACAAAAACACAAGATAAAACTCCAGAAACAGTTCTTAATGAAGTGGAGATAAGTGATTTACCTCATAAAGAGTTCAAAATAGTGGTTATAAAAGTTCTCAATGAGGTCAGAAGAACAATACATGAACAGAGTCAGAATTTCAATAAAGAGATAGAAAATATAAGAAAGTAAAAAACAGAAATCACAGACTTGAAGAATAAAATAACTGAACTAGGGGCTAGCCTGGTGGCATAGTGGTTAATTTCACATGCTCTGTTTTGGCGGCCTGGGGTTTGTGGGTTCGAATCCTGGGCACAGACATATGCACTGCTTATCAAGCCATGCTGTGGCAGGCGTCCCACATATAAAATAGAGGAAGATGGGCACGGATGTTAGCCCAGGGCCAATCTTCCTCAGCAAAAAGAGGAGGATTGGCACAGAGGTTAGCTCAGAGTGAATCTTCCTCAGCAACAGAAAAAAAAAAATAACTGAACTAAAAAAATTCAATAGAGGGGTTCAACAACAGACTAGATCAAGTGGAAGAAAGGATCAACAAATGTGAAGACAGTGCAGTGGAATTGATCCAATCAGGGCAGCAAAAACAAAAAATAATAAAAAAAAGTGAAGATAGGGGCCGGCCCTGTGGCTTAGCGGTTAAGTGCACGTGCTCTGCTACTGGAAGCCCGGGTTCAGATCCCAGGCGCGCACTAACACACTGTTTGTCAGACCACGTTGAGGCGGCGTCCCACATACAGCAACTAGAAGGATGTGCAACTATGACATACAACTATCTACTGGGGCTTTGGGGAAAAAAAGGGAAACAAAAAGGAGGAGGATTAGCAATAGATGTTAGCTCAGGGCTGATCTTCCTCAGCAAAAAGAGGAGGACTGGCATGGATGTTAGCTCAGAGCTGATCTTCCTCACGAAAAACAAAAAGTGAAGATAGCTTAAGGGACTTATGGGACCTGATCAAACAGATCAATACTCACATTGTAGGGGTCCCAGAAGGAGAAGAGAGAGAGAAAGGAGAAGAAAGCTTATTCAAGGAAATAATAGCTGGAAACTTCCCTAAACTGGGAAATCCAGTTACAAGATCCAAGATCCAATTACAAGAAGAAAACTGGAAAATTTGAAAATATGTGGAGAGTAAGCAACATGCTACTGACAACCAAAGGGTCAATGAAGAAATCAAAAGAGAAATCAAAAAATATCTTGAGACAAATGAAAATGGAATACAACATACTGAAACTTATGGGATGCAGCAAAAGCAATTCTAAGAGGGAAGTTCACAGTGATAAATGCTTATATTAAAAAATAAGAAAAGTCTGAAATAAATAACCTACCTCTACACCTCAAGAAACCAGAAAAAGAAAACACTAAGCCCAAGGATAGCAGAAGGAAGAAAATAACCGAGATCAAAGCATAAATAAATGACATAGAGACTAAATAGACAGTAGAAAAAATTAATCAAACTAAGAGCTGTTATTTTTGAAAAGATAAATGAAATAGATAAGCCTTTAGCTAGACTTACGAAGAAAAAATAGAGAGGACTTGAATAAGTAAAATTAGAAATGAAGTAGGAAACATGCAACTGATACTACAGAAATCCAAAGGATCATAAGAGACTGCTATGATAAATAATATGCCAACAAATTAAACAACCTAGAAGAAATGGTTAAATTCCTAGAAACACACGACCTACCAAGACTGAATCATGAGATAGAAAATCTGTATGGATCAATTACTAGTAAGGAGATTAAATCAGTAATCAAAAACCTCCCAAGAAATAAGAGTCCAGAATCAAATAGTTTCACTGGTGAATTCTACCAAATATTTAAAGAAGAAATAATAGCAATCCTTCTCAAACTCTTCAAAAAAAAAATTGATGAAGAGGGAACACTTCCAAACAAATTTCCCAAGGTCAGTATTATCCTGATACCAAAACCAGACAAAGACACCACAAGAAAAAAATCATAGGCTTATGTCCCTGATGAACATAGATGCAAAAATTTTCAACAAAATGTTAGCAAATCAAATTCAACAGTATGTTAAAAGAATCACACACCATGATCAAATAGGATTTATTCCAGGAACACAAGAATGATTTAATATTCACAAATCAATATGATATACCACGTTAACAAAATGAGAGATAAAAATCATATGATCATCTCAATAGAGAGAGAAAAAGCATTTGACAAAATTCAACATCCATTCATGATAAAAAAAACCTCTAAACACACTGTGTATAGAGGGAAAGTACCTTAAGATAATAAAGTCTATATATGACATATCCACAGCTAACATCTTACTCAACTTTGAAAAGCTGAAAGCTTTTCTGCTAAGATAAGAAACAAGACAAGGAAATCCACTCTCATAACTTTTATTTAACTTTTTCTAGAAGTCCTAGCCAGAGCAATTAGGCAAGATAAATAAAAATCATCCAAATAGGAAATGAAGAAGTAAAACTCTCTATTTGCAGATGACGTAATATTATATAGAAACTCTAAAGACTCCACCAAAAAACTGTTAGAACTAATAAACTAATGCTAATAAATGCAGTAAGGTTACAGGATACAAAATCAATATAAAAAATCAGTTGCATTTCTATACACATCAATGCTAACAATGAACTATCATAAAACTCCTAGAAGAAAACACAGAGGATAAGCTCCTTGACATTGGTCTTGGCAATAATTATTTTGGATTTTGGACACCAAAAGCAAAGGCAACAAAAGCAAAATAAAAAGTGGGGCTACATCAAACTAAAAAGCTTCTGCATAGCTTCCAAGTGGTTTCTTTTTTTTTTTTTTTGGTGAGGGAGATCAGCCCTGAGCTAACATCTGTGCTAATCCTCCTCTTTTTGCTGAGGAAGAGCGGCTCTGAGCTAACATCTATTGCCAATCCTCCTCCTTTTTTTCTTCCCCAAAGCCCCAGTAGATAGTTGTATGTCATAGTTGCCCATCCTTCTAGTTGCTGTATGTGGGACGTGGCCTCAGCATGGCCGGAGAAGCAGTGCCTCAGTGCGCGCCCGGGACCGAACCCGGGCCGCCAGTAGCAGACTGCGCGGGCACTTAACAACTAAGCCACGGGGCCGGCCCCCAAGTGGTTTCTTAATTTAGCAAGTTCCCGGCTCTGTCAAATAATAGTGGGCTTCCATCAAAAGATATTACTTGCTAGGGCCAGTATGTCCAGATCAACTGGACACCCCCACATCTTTCCTTTAGATTAGTCTCTTCTCCTTACAAATCCCTATTGAAAGTGATTTTCTTCAGCTGCTTGAAAATTTTGCTATCATGAACGTGTTAACCTAGAATGTATCATCTGGACTATGAACCAGGAAAAATCCAGGCTATGTTTACTGTTGTTACTTAATACAGCAGTCCTGTTCAACCTTTACGCAGGAAGAGTGGTGAGAATATTGGTCGTAAATGTCAAGAATTTATGGTTCCATAAAAAGAGGGTGTAATTAAGAAACTTAAGCATCAACGTTCTAAATATAAGCTAAAAAGATTAGGGCAAAAAGGCATACACATTTCAGCTGCTGTTTCTTCAGAATTGTGCCTTTCCCTGAAGAGAAGAATCTCTGTAGCCACTCAGAGACATAAGTGGCCGAACCTCATTGGCCATCTGCAAACAGCTCAGACATGGACTTCTTTTTGGGGGGAAACTCAAGCAATTCTCCAGCATGAGAAAACTATTCCCACAACACTGTCAAGATGCTACTTCACAGTTATAATGTCCACACTAATTTTTCAAGGAAATTAATTATAATTTTATGGAGAAATTAAGGCAAAAAGTTCTCTACAGAAAATCCTGAAGAACTTGACAAGACTTAGGTAGCCAATTAATTCTGAAATGTAGTTACAACCAGGTTCATTGTTTTCTCTTGACTACCTTTACGATCAACAGTTTCAACTGAGTCTAATTTTTCAGCCATGCAAATTACAGAAGCCTTCAGAATGCCAACAGTAGCATGCTGGGATTAATTATTGACTCAGAAGGGAGAACATCAACTACTGAATCATCAACATATCTCTTGCCACACCTGTCGTTTTCTCTGGATGACTTCCACCGAAGTATTGACAAAACTTGACCTTGGACAGTCACTAAGGTTTGTTGGGACTATGGCCAAAGGTGCTTAGGTGCTAGTAGGCCAGGTTCCATATTCATTAACCAGGTTATTCTGCTCCACACACGGCAAGAAGTGTACTTTTGAGTTTTCCACGTTAATGCTGATTGAAAGCTTCTAGACAAAAAGCCTCTCATTATTGGAATCCCATGTAGGGTCCTGGACTTTTTCCTGATGCAAACCTTACTGCTTAGCTAAGTCAAAAGACCAAGGCCCACTGATGGGTCACCTAGAAGGATAAGTATGCTCATTTACTACAGTTAAAATACCTGCCCACAACCAGAACACTGCATTACACCTTCTGGATGATCCTTGCAGCAATCAGAGCCAGGGGAGTGCATTGTTTTCCAATTGAATGAACTGGGAGCCAAAAGTATCGCCAGCCATGCTCCTGATTTGTCTGGAGAAGGGCACTTACCTAGAGTCTCCCATTTCTCCTTGGAACATAAAATCATTAAATAACTGACCTTGAAGGTTATTGTGCAGAATGATGACACTTTAAGAAGGCTCCTCTTTTGGGGGTAAGGGTGCTTTATAGTAGTCTCACAGACCTCAGTGCTTTGACAAGGGGTGGCAAATAGAATAAAGAGAGTGAAATAATAGTAACAAAAAGGGCATTATAGAAAATGACTAAATAACACTGTCTCGCCTGTTAAAAACTTTTCTTGCTGCTATTATCTGTAATTTCTAGGTCAATGTTGCTAATGTCAACCCAGGGCCTAACTGAGCTAAGGAAAGAATACAGGAAGATTTGTATTGATGTGAGGTCAAGAGGAGAGTGGCATGGAGTATGGAAGTGCCTCATCACACCTCCATTTGGATGCAATAGCCCAATTCGGTGCAAGCTTCTAATACAGCCCGATGGTTACTCACATCCCCGTGGAGCAAAACTTGAGTCTTGCTGGATCACAAATCCCAGAGATAAATCAGTTTCGCACCATGTAAGGTTGGCACCAAACTTTTAACAATTAGCTCTCTAGAAAGAAGCCTTTGAAGAGTCTAGAAAATCAGTCAACAATATTTATTGAGTGTTTTCTGTGTGCCAGTTCTGGGTTAGGCCCTTTAGGCTTAATCATAAATTATTGTCAGATCAAATTCAATAAAATGAACAGAAAATTTCTAATATAAAAAATGAAGTGTCTTAAGTTTTAAAATTAATATATGAATAAATTATCCTGTCCCACTTTTTCCCTAGGAATTCTTCACAACCCAGGAAAGAAAATTTACTCCCAAATTCCATCCCCCCCCACTCCCCGTGTACAATTTTGACATATAATCTTAACCTCAGGTACCTGAGTCTCTCTCCCGAGGCAGGGCCCCCAGTACAATGTCTCCCTCTGCGTAGAAAACTATCTGGATATATCAAAGAATTTTTCCCCAGGCACTGGAAGCGTGATCCTGGGAACAGGGCAATTTGGTCATTCCCTTTGGAATAATTCTGTCCTCCTGTCTATGGGGCGCAGCACTGGTGGAACTTTATCCGGGTATGCATATGTTTTTGCTGAGTTTTGTGTAACCTGGGACCGGGAAAGGGGTGAGCAGATTTCCTTGAAGTCAGGAGCATGTGGATTCAATTTTGGTGTGTAATGTAGTAAGTATAGTCTGCATTCCCAACTGGAATGTCTAAGCATGGCCTCTGTGTTCAGAGTGAACACACACTGACCAGTCTTGGTGTGCTGTGGGTGGAGAGATCGCCCTTTGCTCACACTTCCTCACTTTAAGAGGTAAAGCCAAGTGACAGTTGAGTGGTGAACAACCACTAGATGTTCCAGCCTCTTCCTCTCCTCATTCGCTCGTACTAACTGCCTGGCAACTGAGTTGATGTATTTTGGTGAAGTCTGAGTTCCATGCTCTGATAGCTCTCTGGATTCCCGAAACCTCCACAAGCATGCTTCAGTTTCTTTGCTATTCGTTGTAGATTTTTTTCTTGGGAGCAATTTACCATGAAATGTCCATTTCTCAACCAAGCAAAGGAAATGATGTGCGCAAGTACAAAATAGTAAAAATTATTCAAGTAGAAGATGAATAATATAGAACAATTAATTGTAAGAAGAAACTGGTCTAGAATCACATATTATAACTTCAAATATAAGAAGAGAGGAGTAGAGTAGGGGAAAAAAGGTAATGCATACTGATCAATAGAAAATTTTATTCTTGGTAATGCAAAGAATTTGGTTAAATATGTTCTTAAAAGTTTAAAGTGGCCAATGGCATGATATAGAGTTAGAGTAAAAAATTAATGTGAAAGCTATTAGTTAATAATCAATTAAAAATGAAATGACCCTGTTAAAGGAGATTTTCAGATTGAGCTAATTAACTGAATTAAACTATCCCATTTACAAGCAGAATTTTGTGAGTAAATAGACCTAATACAAAGCTATTCATTTAGAATAAAAGCACAAGATGAGTAAGAGCATAGTAGACAAATACAAATACAAAGAAACTAGATCAGTATGAAAATGGGCAGAGGGTCTTTTTGATATGCTATAGAATATAACTGATTTACTAATTCACATGTTTATAAAGTGCACACTGAGTGCCATATACTCTGCTCGATGCTGAGGATACAGTGGTCAACCAAACAGATGAGTGTATAGAAGAAAGTGAACCAGGGCTGGGGGATGGGGAACGACGGGAGGCTGGGGTGGAGGTGATGACGATGTGATAATCATAATAAGTAGTTTGCCTAAAATATATAAAGAAAACCACTGATAGAAATATAAGGAGAAATAGAAATACGTACAGTTCTTCCACATCTCTTTAATATATTTCACTCACTTTTTGACAGATCAAACAGGCAGGTCAATAAAGGGATATAGAGAGTTTTAATAATGTTCAATTAATAATATTGATTTATTGATATATATGTATATAATGTGCACAGCCTCTGTACATTATAAAGAGAAAATACATTTTTCCCAGGATCTGTGAATATTTTTTAAAAAAATCATTACCTACAGTATCCAAAAAAGCACATTAAGTTCTCCAAAGCAAAAATTACACAGAGCATATATGCAATAAAATTAGTCTTTATTAACAAAATATAACCCAAAACCTAACTGTGTGAACATTAAAAACTCCCTTACAGGGGCTGGCTTCATGGCCGAGTGCTTAAAGTTCCACGTGCTCTGCTTCAGCAGCCCAGGTTCATGGGTTTGGATCCTGGGCACAGACCTACACCACTCGTTGGCAGCCATGCTGTGGCGGCAACCCACATACAAAATAGATGAAGATTGGCACAGATATTAGCTCAGGGCTAATCTTTCTCAAGCAAAAAAAAAAAGGAAGATTGGCAATGGATGTTAGCTCAGGGAGAATCTTTCTCAGCCAAAAAAAAAAAACAAAAAGCAAAACAAAACTCCCTTATATAATTCTTGAATCAAAGAATTCAAGAAAATGACAATGGAAAGCATTACATATTAAAACATATGAGATGCAGTCAAAGAAGTATCCAGAGACAAACTCATATCATTAAATGCTTTCATTAATAAGCAAGCAAAGTGGCCGGCCCTGTGGCCTGGTGGTTAAATTCAGTGTGCTCTGCTTCGGCAGCCTGGGTTCAGAGGTTTGGATCCTGGGCACGGACCTACACCACTCATCAGCCATGCTGTGGTGGTGACCCGCGTACAAAAGAGAGGAAGATTGGCACAGATGTTAGGTCAGGGCAAATCTTCCTCAAGCAAAAAGATGAAGATTGGCAACAGATGTTAGCTCAGGGCCAATATTCTTCACCAAAAAAAAAAAAAAAAAAATAGGCAAGCAAAAAGGAGTACAAACCTGAAGCCAGAATTTCCCAGACTGGTGTCCTGCACAACACTATGTCACAAAATGTTAGTGTATACTACAGAAAGTACACTATACTATAGAAAGTATACATACTATACTATACTATTCTATACTAAAGTATACTATACTATAGAAAGTGTTTCTGTGGTAAAAATAATTTGGAAAATGCTGTGTTAAAAAAGCTATACATTTTTTTTTAACTTCAGAATTCCTCAGTATCTTTAACATGATAATGAGCATTGTGAAGGTCTAAGAGGAAATATAATATTCACTATTTCCCAAACTATTTGATCAGAGAAAATTCTTTTTGTAGAATACACATGTACGTCTCAGAGCAGTGCTCTTCTGAGCAGTTTGGGAAACATCAAATTGAGCACTCAACTTAGGAAGCATTGAGAAAGAATGAAGTAATAATAAAAATTAAAATAAATTAAAACTACAAACCATTCAAATTAATAAATAAATTCATAATTTGATTCTCTAAAAATAAAATAAAATGCACCACTACTTGACTAGGCTGAATATAGAAAAATAACAAAACTATTTGATAATAATAAAATTGAAATACCAATGAAACATGACTTTTGAGTAAACTGTAAATTGCTTAAATTGACTCAAAAGGAACACAGAAAGTCAAGAAGATGAATATTATGATAGAATTGGGGAAAAAAAGGCCCCTAAGTGCCTTTAATGAAGAGTCACAAATTACATGATTAGTTATTTCAGAACTTCAGCAGATAATTCACTTACTACATGAATGGTTCCAGAGAATAGAACATCATGGATAGATTATCAGTTCATTTTAAATATCTAGTGCAATATTTGTTCCAAAACTAAAAGAGGATTGTATAAAATACAAAAAAATACAATAAAATTATTTGTTAAAACTCTTTTAACAAATAGATTAAAAATTTCTAAATAAATTATTGATAAACTGAATCTGTCATTTTAAGTGAATATATAAGATATATTTTATTTATGTATTTAAATATTTTTTCATGTAAATATTAATATATAGTTTATTAAAGAATACAAGCATTCTTGACTATTAAGAAATATGTTAATATAATCCATCACATCAATAAAGACAAAAAAGTGATAAACTTGATAGATGCTAAAGAGGCATTTGAAAGGATTCAACATAAATTTCTGACCAAAAGCATTTAGTTATCTTAAAATGGAAGAATTTTTCCTTAACATGACAAAGAATGTTATCTCAAGTTCAGTGCAGAATTTTTCAGTAGGCCAACTAAATACGTATGTAGAGAACCAAAGAATTTGGTTCTTAGTATTTGCAAAACACCCACGTAAGTAGTCATCTTGAGAAAATAGAATTGTTGAATTTTTTGGCAGTATTTTACAGTTTAATACTGAGATAGGCAGGAAGCTAGATATGAGCTGGAGCACGGTCACTCCACCAGGTGCAGCGTGGTAATTACTGGGCAACGACTCTTCAGCAGTGCAGCACTCCCCCTGACCCTGACCCAGAGTAGCCCCAAGCCTCATTATACCCTCATTTGCATTGTGGTTTTTACCCCCTGTGGGGGATCACCACCATGACAGTTCTGGAGATGCCTATGTAAGGAAAAAATCTCCCGCTCCTGACGTGTGGGTGGAGACAATGCCCGGGTTGGTCCACCTTCCAAGACCCTCACCCACCCCCGGGGACCCGACCTTCCAAATCCACCGACCACCACAACTTTGAGGCAGTTGCTCCCTTGAGCCTGCCCACTCCCCCACTTGGGGATGTACTTTCACTTTCCTAATAAATCCTCCTCTGTTAAAACTTCCACTGTGTGTCTGCTCTCAACTTCTTTTGTGTCTGTGGACCAAGAACCTGGGACCTCACCACACCAATCCAACCAGTGCCCGTGGCAATACTGTTTCTGTTTTGAATTGCATATTGAACGGCAGCATCATAATCTTGTCTTACCTGAAGCCTCTATATGTCTTTATCTTGCTCTGCTCAAGCAATAGTTAACCTCATCCTTAACAGAGGTTGCTTAATGCTTAAACAATAAGCATTCCTAACAAAGTAAATAACACAATGATGCCCATTATCATTTGTATTTTAATACTACTGCCTTGGCAGGCCCCGTGGCTTAGTGGTTAAGTGTGTGCGCTCGGATACTGGTGGCTCGGGTTCGGATCCCGGGTGCGCACCAACGCACAGTGTCCCTGGCCATGCTGAGGCGGCGTCCAACATACAGCAACTAGAGGAATGTGCAACTATAACATACAACTATCTACTAGGGGTTTGGGGAAGAAAGGGAGGAGGATTGGCAATAGATGTTAGCTCAGAGCTGGTCTTCCTCAGCAAAAAGAGCAGGATTAGCATGGATGTTAGCTCAGGGCTGATCTTCCTCATAAAAAAAAAAAAAATTAAAAAACTTTAAATACTACCGTCTATGTAGTAAGGCAACAAAAAGAAATAAGAGATGCAATTATGAGATTTGAGGAGACAGGAGTATCATTTTATGCTGAGAATATGGCTATTTACTTTTAGATTGCAAGAAAGCAATAACAAAAAATTATTAGATATAGTAAAAGAGTTCATTAAAGTGATTGATTATAAAATAAATACAGCAAATCATTCATTTTTCTATTTACTTGTAATGATGTTTGAAAATATAACAGGAAAGAAATCTCAATCACAATAGCAAACAATATTATGTCATTTTGGCATAAATCTAACCAAATAGAAGGGCTTACATTAATAGAGTTACATATTTCTTTCCTTAAAGATATAAAAGATTAAATTAATGAAGGTGTATCCCTTAATCTTGGATGAGAAGGCTCAAAGTTTTATAGATTGTCAATTACAACAAATTATTGGTATAAATTTCATGCTAATCCAATTAAAATATGGCTAATTCTTAGATATATCTGGAGGAATAAAGTCAGTATAGATTAAATATTTAAAATAAAAAAACAATTAAAATTTGGGGAAGATGAGGAGAGGTCTTTTAAATAAATTAGGAAATATAGAGAAGCTATAAAGAAAGGATAAAATATTTTGACTACATAAAAATATTTAAAATGGTTTATAGCAAATTATATCTTAAAAACAAAAATGAAGTTTATAAGGAAAGAATATTTACAATGCACATTATTGATACAGGGATAATATTTATAATATACAAAGGGCTACTATGCATATTTATACATATTTGTAAGAAAAAAATAACCGAATTATATAAATAGGTAAAAGTTATAAATGACAATTCATAGAAAAGGAAATCCAAGTGACTCAAACAATATACATGTGTAGAAACAATTTTAGCTATGAAATATTACTTCTTATCCATTATATTAGTAGAATTTTAGAAGTGATAATATCCAGTGTCTGTAAGGATTTGGGCAAGATAGTATTTCCATAGACTTCTGGGGGAAACGTGAATTGTAGTACCCTTTTTTGGAGGAAGCAATATGGTAGCATCTATTTCTAGATAATACCCTTCAACCTAGAAATTCTATTCCTGTGAATCTATCACATAGAAACAAAAGCTTTGATACCTTAGAATATATGGTTAAAAAACCCTTTTTCTATAGGATTGTTTGCAGAAGAAAAAGGTTAACAAGTGATTGTCCGTCAATAGGAAAATAATTGAATGCATTGTGATACATCCATATACGGATTTTTAAGCAACCACAAGAAAGAATAAGTAAATCTATGCCCATCAAGCTGCATTTCCATTATTCAGTGAGAAAATTAAGATGCAGAGAAATGCTTACAGAATGGCTCCACTTCTGTAGGACAAAAGTTGACAAAAAGCCTTATATATGAAAGTGTAGTATATAGATATTTTCAAATGATTGTATGAGCGTGGAGAAAGAGAAGGAAGGACTTTTACAGGCTGCTGGTGGTTATATTCACGGTGTAAGCAGACAAAGTGGGGAGGATGAGAACTAAGGTTTTAAAAAATCTATAGCACACTGGAAAGAAAGGTATAATTTAGAGAATATAAAATTCAATCCACATTATTGGTTTACATTATAAAAATGAAATACATACGTGAACTAGAAGATAACATGAATGGATTAAAACATTGATTTGCTTGGGACTGTTATATAAAAAAACAAATTTTTGAGTAAAGAAAGGAAAAAATTCAGTAAAGAAAGTGAAAAAAGGCAGGAAAACTTTGAAATGACAATAAGGAAGGGAAAATTGTTACAGCCTGTTAATTAAAATATCCTTGTGTCGGTTGGGTTTCTTCAGATTCTAAGTTGTCTCAGCTGATAGGGAAATAAAGCTAAGGCAGAGCAAAGAAGAAAAGGAAATGATCTCTGAAGACCTCATGGAGATCTAAAATGTTGCTTATTGCTGTTCAGGATAGAAATTGGCTTTGGCCTGTTGATAACCCAGAATTCTAGCTTCTTCCATGCTCAGCTACCACTCTGCTTCTTTTGCTGTTTCGGGGAAATACAACTGGGGTCTCATTTTCAGAGGTGATGGGATCCATCATGTTTACAGAGTGGGTGGGAGCCAGAGTGAGAACAAAATTCTTCACATAGAAGTGGAGATCTGCCCCACTAGGGGATTCTAGCCACCAGCTGCCGTGCCTGCAACTCTTTAGGAGCAACACTAGATTCCCATTCGTACGGTAACATAGAAGTTCTTGCGCCCAGAGGAAGTCCACCATGAGACTGCCTCTTCTGGAGAATCCCTTGTCCCTTTCCATGCCCATATTCCTCCACTCTCATCCCCCTCAGAGTGCCCATTCATTTCACCGTAGTAATAGGGCTGTCCCTTGCAGTTGGTTGTAAGTCATATTCCCTCAGCTCGTTCACAAGTCATGAAGCTTCCTGCTGCCCATATGATGTGGTGATAGACACATGTTCCCAAACCAGCTAGATCTTGAACTTTAGAGGGGCTCTGTAGATCTAGGGTTCTAGAATAAGATGTTCAGCATTTGGAGAGAGGGACAAGGGGTGATGGGTGACTTTCTTCAGCTTAAATTTGAACCCAACCAACGTAAATGGATGACTTGATAGATAGGCTGATAACATGTCTTCAAAATAACTATTGCTCCTGTAATTTATGGTAAAATCTTCTCATAAGTAAAGCAATATCTCACAAATTTATCTTCTTTCTGAAATTTACTAAATGCTTTTACATATTTCATACATTATGATATGCACCTATATCTTACAGCCAAATTTTATGCATTCTAAGCTTTATACTCTTCATGAATATTTTAATTCAAATAAAGTAAATTTTAGGGTGTTATGTTTTTTTCCCTAAACCAAAATATAGCATTCAGTCATTTCTGACTTTATTAGTATTCTCTAAATATCATAGACAAAATTAATATTATAAATTTTGGTTTAGTTTGTTATTTCTTAAAATGGCTCTAGTTTATATTCAAAGAATTTTTAAATTTTTCTGAAAATATTTGGAAAAATAGTTCATTTTGTCTGAAAATTGCATCTCCAATGCAATGGTGTATCTCTAACTATTATCTACCTGATATTATTTCCACATCCTAACTGCCTAATTTATCATCTGCGGCTTGTCACAACTGATGACTTCAAGTATCACTCTTTTGTTTCACCAATTAGAAATGCTTGTTCTGATTCTGAAGCCAACTAACCCCTCTAGGGAAAGTACAAATAAGAGAATCATAAATTGAAAAAATGGTTTTTTCCTTTTTCCCACTTTGGCTGGGTGATATGTACACTTAATTAGGTTCATAAATCTTGGTTTCCCTGAGAAGGACCAAATCTAGAAGGGAACTTGAACGCTAATAAAATAACTCCATGTGAAATACTCCAAATTTTGCACGATCATCCTAGATTTATCCTCATTAGCAGGAAAATGAATAAGAAAACCCACCTACAGAAAATTTTAATTTCCCTGAAGAGTGTGTTTTTTTTGTGTGTGTAGGATGAAGCAATTGAAAAGACACAATTGAAAACGATAGAGGTACCACTGCTTGAATCCTGCTCTGGTTCATTCACTCAGAGATTTTAGAAACTGAATATAGAGGTTTCCTCTTTCTTCTACTTTCTCCCGCCCAGTGGTTTGGAACTTGCTTTTGAAAGGAAATATTAAGAGGCTGTGCTGAATGCTAAGGTTACCATTATTTTCTGATTTCCACCCTATGATTTTTCTTAACCAAAAAACTATGCTAGAGTTGGTATGGTTTAGGAAAATTATAACAAATAAATTGAACCTACTTGGATTGATTCTCAGATATTAGTTCATTAGGAAATATGTTTACTAATCAAACAAATATCTTCAAAACTCTGAATACCGCTGGAGACTAAGCTGTGAAATGCTTCAGTATACGTCACATTATTGCATCTATTAGTAACACAAGGGGGCTAATTGGCATTTTTAATCAGATGTCTTGTTTCTGACCAAAAGAACTAGCTTAGTTTAGAAGCAATCTTCTCAAGCCTGCCTGCTTATCAATATTACTGGCTCTGGGTTCCATGAGTTTGTTTCGCCTGCAGATGGCAATAATTTCTTTTCTTTGACTTTTCCTCAAAATAAGGTCTTAGAGTGGAAGGCAGCTTAGTGATTCAACATATCCAACTTCTCTTCTTGTTTGAGTCACTCACTGTCTTTTCTAACAAGTATTAATTGGGCACCCACTATTGGGTACCACTGTGTAGGGGATTACAGATGGTTTTAACTATTCAAAGGTAATTTCTTCATGAATTTTTCCCAGGAAAAGTTAAAGACTAATAAAGTATATAAAAGTCATATCCATAAATAATATACAAGCAAGAAAATGACAAGGACATGCGAAGGGGACGGGTGAAATCTTAGGAGTCAGAGGAGGCAGCTGTTAGCAGAGGGATTAGGGACAGATTCCTGGAGAAGGTGAAGGTCAGCTGCCTCCTGTGCTGAGACAAACTACACACCCATATAGATTCACACACAAATCCCAATGCTGCTTTCCTTTTTCATTACTACCATAATGCTCTCCTCCTCAGAACCAGGCTGACCGTTTAAATCATGAACCCACTGCAGACAGTGCAAACTGGTTTGCCCTTACCACTGGACGAATAGTTCCTTCCAAGTGCCAACTGGTCCCGTAATTGTTACCATCACTGATTCTTTTTAAGTCTTGATTTCATTTGATATCTCTCTCTTGCATCTAACACTGTTGACCACTTCCTTCCTCCTTTGGCTTCCTGAATAACACCCTCTTTTGATTCTATTACCCCTCCAAACATTGTTCCTCAGGCTTCTTTGTTAGCTTTCCTTCTCCTGACACTTTATTTAAGTGTTGATACACCTTGAGCTTCTCTGACCCTCCTAGTGACTCTGTGTGTCTTCTCTGAGTGCACGCATTCAGTCCAATGGTCTCAGTTAACATTTTTGCCCAAATTCGGGCATCTGTTCTGGGCTCAAGTGCTATAGGACGTTTCCACTTCAGTCAACCCAAAGCACTGTTGTAGGTTGGGATCCCTGAAAAAGCACACAAAGAATTTGCATGTAGGGTGTCTGTGAGGGAGTGCTCTTGGGAACAACATCTTTAGAAGGGGAAAGAAGGAAGCATTTCAGATGGAAGGAGAAGTTGAGTTGTAATGCATTCGGAAAGCCTCGGATAATTTCGCGAGGAGCTCTGAAGCTGGGATGGTCCTTCAGTATTGTCTCTAGTTGGGGTGAAGGGACTGGGCCTTTATACCCCTGCACTGACCAGCACTGGATGCAGGCTGCCCTCAGAAAAGAGGCTTGACTTGGGTGAGAAACCTCCTACTCCCAGAGTGCGGAGAGTAAGTCCTTCAACCCTGAAGGGGAACCTGCGTTGCCCAGCACGACGTTCACTACAGGCTCCTACCACATCCATAAAACCGTATCCATCATTATTTCCATGAATGTGTAACTTCTCTTGCATTTCCACATTTGTTGAATTGCTCTCCAAGTCAGTAACACCTATCAGATCCTAGGGGGTCATTGAGTCTCCTCACTTAGTCCTCACTAGCAACTAATTCAAAACCCAGATCTCTCCATCCTCCATCCTTAATTTTTCACTCGTCTTTTTCCTCCTCTCCCACCATCTCTCACCCAAGCATCTGAAATAGTCTCTTAATTACAACCGCAGGCTCATGTCTTGCATCTTTCCTATCTATTCTCCTCCTCTTCACCTCTAAAGTGATATTTCTACAATGTTAAACTAACCACATCAGTCTTCTGGTTAGGCAGTGGTTCTGCGTTATCTTCTGTACAATGGTCAAATTTCTTATCATGGCATGAAATTTCTCCAGCCTCATCTGAAGCCCACAATTCACAATTCAGAAATGTTTGCAGTCCTCCAAGTATATCAGGCTATTCATAGCTCCCTGCCTTTGATCATGATGCTCCTTCTGCCTGGAATATCCTTTCATCCCACTCCCTTGCCACTTGAGAATGCCTATTCAGCTTTCAAGTCTTAGTTCAATCAGTAACCCTCTATGAAACCTTTCCTGGCTCGTTTCATCCCTCTTGAATCATCCCATTCTTTATTTATGACCCTACCGTGCTCCAACATACTGCTAACTTTATAATTCTTAATTGCACTTTTTGTACCCATGACTATCTGTCCTACTGTTTTTATTCTCCTGGAAGGCAGAAATTGTCTGATTTATTCCTGAGGAGTGTGGAAGAAAGCAAATTAATAATGAATCAAAAGATTGTTAAATAGAAGAGAGGGGCCAGGTGCTAATAGACATGATGAATTTGAAAAACAAAAACCAAAACAAACAAGTTTCGTTTTGTGACTTTCTCCAGTTATGCCCAACAGCCTCACGATAGGAAGGGAAGAGAGAATCTGAATACTCAGGGTGAAGAACTGAAAAGTTGGGTCCATTGGGATGACACGGTGTAGAAGAGATAAAGGCTTCTAGAGAGAGCTGTACTGAAATGGCTACCCATAGGGAAGAGTCTGTGTCAGAGACAAAGGAGCCTGCAGCCTGGGGGATGGGCTGGGAGAACAGAGGTGGCACAGGCACTGGAGGACAAAAGGCAGAATTGGTAATAGTGAGGCAGTGGGAAGGGAAAGAGGAAAGAACAATTTGTGAGCTCAAAATTTGTGAGCTCAAAATTTGGAGCTCAAAATTTGGGTGATGATAACGTCCCACGTCCAGTCTTAAATTGAGGCAGCTTAAGAGAAGGTTAATGAAGATAAAGGTTGCTATCACTAAAGAAACTGGACATCTTGGAGGTTGGGGGCTAGTGGGGTCATTATTAGAGTGACCATATAGTATCCTGGGGCCCACCCTGGGTTATGCCTGCTGTTCTAGAATAATTATTAGTAGTATTTCTCTCACTCTCAAAAGTGTCCTTGTTTGGATGATAAATTTTATAGTCGCTCTAGTTTTTATTAACTTCCAAAAATGGCACAATACTATTTAGTGTAGCTAAGATACCTTTCCGGACCATGGGAGAAAAATTAGGGTTTCAAAGTTAGAATTAAAACATAGTAGGAGATTTAAAGAAAAGTTATTGCAATTTACCATGGGAACATGATAATAATGAATGCATTTTTAATTATAATGTATATCACAAATAGAATTTTAAATTTCACATTTATACACAAAATCTTAGGTTTTCTGTAGAATGGATCTTGCTTTTTTATTTTTTTTGGGATAGAGTGCATTAAAACAAATTAGCAAAGCTTAACACGTGGCTAAATAGTTTACACTTAAAGGGGAGTCTGTCAACTTAGAGATGTTTCAAATATAATTGCCAATTTCAAACATAATTGCCACATTACAAAGAGGAAAGAACACAGGATGCAAATCAGAGGATGCTTCTTCCCAGCGACCATGAAAATAACCAATAATTATCCTCTCTAAGCGCATTTCCTCAGTGGTAAAATGGAATAATAATAATACTCATCTGACCTCTCAAAGTGGCTGTGGTGAGGACCAAATGAAATAATGGAAAATTCTTTTAAAAATGGTACAAATGTAAGTATAACAAATGTCTTTTCTAAAAACAAAACAAAAACAGGAGAAGGAAAAAGAAAAAGAGATTCCAGGGGAGTTATTAGTATTTTTATTTTGAATTAACTTGAATATTTTTACATAAATATAGAGTTAACAAACACATTTGTCACTGTTAATATATTAATAGATGAATTGTTCACAATTTTAAAACTCATTTCGTAAAATAGAATGTAGGAAGAACCCTGGAAACAACTGAAAACCACAGTTATCTTGTTAGAAACCTGTCTTCTCATTTTACGTGAAAGACAGAGTAATTAGGGAAGCAAAGGCCTGATGAGAAAATGAAGTAATATTTGGAGACAGAAATATCCAATTCATTCTTTTATAAGTGTTTTACCTGTTAAAAGCCCTCAACCCAATCATCAGAAGGTCAACCGTTTTGTAGATTAACTCACTCAGCCCCTGTCAGGGATGAGGAACTCTCTGGTGAGAACAGCTGTTGGTCATTTGTCTTTCCACATCAAAGACCCAGGAAGATTCTTTAGTAAATTAGGGTGGTATTAGGGAGATGAAATTAACTCCTGGTATAAGGAAAATGTATACCACTAGTTGCCGTATAATGAAGGTAGGAAATAATAAAAATTAATTGGAGCAGTAAAACTTCCTAGAAAACCTGTTACTAATGGTAAAGCAGATAAGACTATTTGATTTTTTAGATTGTGCCTAGAACACGTAGTATTCTGTCTGCAAATATGTCAAAAATGATGTGTAAAACACCACATGTAAATGTAAATGGAAAAATACTTTATTTTTCATGCAAAATACAGATTCTTCAGAGAGTAAATTCAACTTTAATTATTAAAAAGAGGCAAGTTTGGGACCGGCTCGGTGGTGCAGAGGTTAAGTGCAGAGGCCGCTCTGCTGTGGCGGCCCGGGGTTCGCAGGTTCGGATCCTGGGCACGCACCTACGCACCGCTTGTCAAGCCATGCTGTGGCAGTGTTCCATACAAAGTAGAGAAAGATGGGCACGGATGTTAGCTCAGTGCCAATCTTCCTCAAGAAAAAAGGGGAGGATTGGCATCGAATGTTAGTTTAGGGCTAGCCCTCCTCACAAAAAAATAAAAAAGGGAAGTTTATTCTTGTACATAGTTTGCTCTAAGTTCTTGGAATAATAGGAAAACAATGTAGACATTTGTGAAAATGAATATACTTTTGTAAGAAAATGAATATACTTTTGTAAGAAGATGAATATATTTTAAATTCCAACTATACTCTTGGCTCTACACTAGGCATATTACATGGATTATGACATTTAATTCCCGTAGCAATAAAGGAGGTCCGGGCAGTTCCCGCTCTCACTGTTTGTAAAGGGGAAATAGGGTACAGCTAGGTAAGTTAGGCAGAAATCTAAGGGTCTTCCCCCTCCACCCCAAGATGCCAGTCCCCTGGTTATTTATCAGACACTAATCTACGTAGTGCCGTGAAGGGGTTTCACAGTTGTAATTAAAGTCCCAAGTCAGTAGACCTTAGACATGGAGATTATCCAAGTAGGCCTGATCTAATCACATGAGCCTTTAAAGGCAGAGTCGGAAATGTAGAGAGAATTGAAGTGTGGGAAGGACTCAGACTTGCTCTTGCAGCTTTGAAGACGGAGGGGCCATGTGAGTGTGGGCAGCCCCTACGAGCAGACAGTGGATGCTGGGTCATCGCCAGCAAGTATACAGGGACCTCAATCCAACAACCACAAGGAGATGAATCCTCCCTAACCTCATCAGGCCAGAGCCCAGCCTGGCCGACGCCTGCATTTTGGCCTTGTGAGACATGAAGCAGAAGGCCCAGGTGAGCCATGCCAGACCTGAACTACGGAACTGTGAGATAACAAATGGGTATCCTTTTAAGTTGCTAAGTTTGTGGTAATTTGTTACAGCTGCAACACAAATCTAGTACAGAAACTCAGTCACAGAGCAAATAAGAAATAGATCTAAAATTTAACCCGTTCAGCATCAAGTATTGTGGTGAAAATAGATGTGAGCAAGATCAAGAGGTTGATTTGAAGAAATTTCACTCATTCATTTATTCATCAACTACCAAATATTTTTTGACTACCTTTTACATGGCAAGCCTAAGTGTTTAGGGGCTACAGAGAGAAAATATCCAGACCCTTTTCTCAAAGAGCTCACAATTTAAGGGTTGAGGGCGGACAAGCAAAGGAGTCGGTGCTGTGCAGCGTGTCTCTAAAGTACTATAAAAAGAGAAGCTAGGGGTTGGCCGGGTGGCGTAGTGGTTAAGTTCGCATGCTCCACTTTGGCTGCCCAGGGTTCACAGGTTCAGATCTTGGGTGCGGACCTATGCACCACTTACCAAGCCGTGCTGTGGCGGCATCCCACATATAAAGTAGAGGACGATGGGCACAGATATTAGCCCAGGGCCAATCTTCTTCGGCAAAAAGAGGAAGATTGGCAATGGATGTTATCTCAGGGCTAATCTTCCTCACCCAAAAAAGAAAAAAATAGGCTAGAGGTTGTCGTAGCAGAGATGCTTTCAGTCCGACTTCTTACCATGTTGCCTGTGGTAGGCAGGATAATGGGTCCCCAAAGTTGTCTTTGTTCTAACCCCCAGAACCTGTGAATATGTTGTGTTATATGGCAAGGAGAAATTAGGGATGTAAATGGAATTAAGGTCATTAATCTGTGACCTTAAAGAAGGGAAGATAATTCAGGATTATCCAGGTGGGACCCATGTAATCACAAGAGTCACCAAAAGTGGAAGAGAGAGGCAGAAGAGAAGGTCAGAGTGATTTGATGTGAAAAGGACCGGCTTTGAAGATGGAGGAAGGAGCCACAAGCCAAGGCAGGTAGGGAGCTTCTAGAACCTGGAAAAAACAATAGGTTCTTTCTTAGAGTCTCCAGAAAGGAACACAGCCCTGCTGACACCTTGACTTCAGCCCAGTAAGAACCATTTTAGACTTCTGACCTCCAAAATTATAAGACAATAAATTTGTGTTGTTATAAGCCAACAAATTCATGGGGATATGTTACAGCAGCAATAAGAAGCTAATACATTGCCTAAATTTCCCTGATATGAGATGAATTAAAATAGGAATAGGGCGGGAGAACGCATTAGGGTTGTTTTATTTTAGCTAATATTCAGGAGACAGTCTTTAGACATTGTGAGCATATGAAAAAAGAAAGGAAGTGCAAAAACCATAAATCATAAGAGAAAAAATTATAAATTCATTAAATTTCATCAAATTAAAAATTTATGTTTTTCTAAAGAAGCTATTAAGAAAATGAAAAAAAAAAGCCTCAGACAGGGAGCAAATATTTACAAACATTCATTCGATAAGACTTGTATCCCGAATTATGTAGAACTCTTACAAATCAATAATAAAAAGACAAACAATACACTTAAAAATGGGAAAAATATTTCAAGAGACATTTCAGCAAAGAAGATATACAAATGACCAATAAGCTCATGAAAATGTGCTTAACATCATTCGTCATTAGGGAAATGCAAATTAAAACCGCAGTGAGATACGTACTACTACATACCTAGTATGGCTAAAATGAAAAAGGTTGATAATGTAAGTGTGGGTGAGGATGTGGAGCGACTGTGCTTCTCATGCGTTGCTAGTGCAAATACAAAATGGTGTAACCCCTTGGGATGATGGTGTGTCAGTTTCTTTCAAGTTAAACATACACTTACCACCACTCCCACTCCCAGGTATTTATCCAAGAGAAATAAATTTGTATGCCCAAACTAAGATCTGGATGTGAACGGTTATAGCAATTTTATTCATAATCGCCCACACTGGAAACAACCCATGAAATGGTGCATGGATAAACTGAGTGTGGTACGTCTGTGCAGTGAAATACCACTCAGCAATAAAAAGGAATGAACTGATACAGGGAACAGCATGAGTGAATCTCAAAAACATGATGCTAAGTGAAAGAAGCTAAATTCAAATGACCACGTATGGTAGGATTCCATATGATAGTCTAGAAAAAGCTAAACCATAAGGATGGAAAGCAGATCAGTGGTGGCCAGCAGCTGGGGGTGGGGGAGGTGATTGCTGAGGGACATGAGGGAACGTTTTGGGATGATAAAAACATTACATATCTTGTTTGTGGTGGTGGTAACATAACTATATGTACATTTATAAAAATTCATTGATCTGTACACTTAAAAGGAAACATTTTATTGTATATAAAGTATACTTCCGCAAACCTGATTTAAACTCCTCTCTCCCCCCAAAAGAAAATAAGTACATAGCACACGGTTTAAAGAAAGGACTGACTAACCTCCTAGATGTAATCTTTCTCAGTAAAATATGGCTTCTTAAATATATAAGGGCATAAAACCCACACAGGTGCAAAGCTTTACAACTACTGCTTATGCATTAAAATTCAACTGTAGTGTATATTTCTTTTTCTGGTCTATTTAATTAATGTAAAATTTAAGAAAGGATATTTTAATTGAATCTAAGAATCCAGAGATGAATTAATATAACCTGAAAGAAAAACAGAAAATGTTCTCACATAGCTTCATAAAAAAATGCACTTGGATAAACAGTTTGATGCATGGTGAATAGAATACTGACAATTACACAATAGTTTGCTGAAATGAGTGTAATTTATCTCGCTCAACATTCAGGAACAGACTTTTAAAGGACTCTTTTACTAAAAAGAGAAACATTTCCATGCTCATAAAGTGCGCTAAGATCCTCAGAGAAAAATATTAAGTACTGGCTATTATTTTTTGTGAGCATTGGGCTCACTTTGATAGTCATTGTAGTTGTTTCATTTATAATTTCTGGGATTGCATCCATGAAGTGCCTCTTTTGTATGCACATTTGTAATTCATTAAAAGCACACATTTATTTTGGGAAATGCCTCTTTAGAGATATGGACACTGAACTTGTGAGGAGGCAACTATTTTGCTCAAATTATTTTGTGCCATCTGAGGCATAGAGAGGATCAGCACCCCCAGGGGCTCTGGGTGTGGTGCCTTCTGTGCCACGTGGGGGGCTCTGCAATTCTCCATGGATTACTGACAAGAGAGAGGTTTTTAAGAATTTTATTTTGTGGACAGTTCTTTTGAGGATATAATTTGGCAAAGAACTATGATCCTTGCCTCTCGTTCCCCAAAGGGGACTGAAGATTGTAATAGGAAAACATTAGATTAGAAACACGTAATTTTATTTTACTTACAAATTTTATAATCTAAGGGGGAAAAAGCCCAATCCAATTCTAGGTTAATATCCTTCCGTTGCAGCATATTCTGTTTGTAAAGGCAGTGTGCTTCTCACTGTTTTAATAAGCATTTCTGCCTCTTCCCTTGGGGGCTTGTGGTCATCATCAATAGCCATAAACTGTAGAGATGTGACAGGATGCTTCATCTCATTAAGATGCCACACAACCATGATTCCTTCGTCCTCCCTCTTACATCTGATTTGTGCTCCTCAAAGATGACCTTTAAGGCTTTCCCTGCTTTGCAAACACATTGCATGTCCCAAGGGCACAGAATTAAGTAGGTCACATGCTTCATATTGCATATCAGTACTTGCCTTTTAACATGCACTTCCTCTGTCTACTGTGGGAAAATCCTCTTTTTCATAAGACATATTTGGATAAGTTCGTGGCACTTTCTACAGAAGAAACATCATTGATATATTGTGGGAACACTTAAGGTTATTTGGGACTTCATCAGTCATGAGAATAATTGGTCTCACATTTTTTAAAGAGTAGAATCCACTCATACTAATTGTAGTGTTGCCTTAGGCTTGTACTTCCAGAGGCATGAAAGAACTCTCAAGGACAATAGTTTCAGTTGTACCCTTGGCCAATTAAAGTATGTCAATAATTTTTGAATAACGCTATGCATAAAATGTCACAACAAAAATAAAAAATGTTTAAAATGTGTTTTGGTAATCTTTGGCATTAATAAATTGGTTTACATAAATGCATATGAACCTGGTAGAGTTTCTATTAATTCCTCTTGAAACAGTATTTACTATGCATGCTGTAGGATTTTCCAATCAAGTAAATAAATATGCATGCTGTAATCGTTTATCATTTTCCTGTCATAACTTTAATAACTGAGAGTGAATTTTTAGCAACAAGATAAAATTTCATTTTGCTGACTATAATTATTAAATAGTAAAAGATTTAAAAATATTTAGTACAAGTATATTTTGAAGAAAACCAGGATTACTGGCTCTGCCCCTTCACCCCACCATCCCAATCTTGTATCCTTTGTAAATCAAGTAAGTTTTCTCTGCCCAAGAAATCAACTAGATTAATCCTAGATGAAGCATTTGAAACCTAATTAATAGGCCTATTTAAATAAGTTGGATTGCATGACTAGTGACTGCTCCTCTTAGTGGGGCTAATAAAGAGATATCAACAAAACGCAATGGAGTTTTCACATCGAAGGTCATGTTAAATTAACAGGAGATGAAACCGTGGCAAAGACGACGCAGAAACCTATAGATCAGTGATTCCCAGATGTGCATCTAATGCATTATAGATGCATCATAGATCACCTATAGATTCACATATAATGCGTTCATGTGCATATAAATCACCTGGTGAGCTTGTTAAAATCGGATTCGGATTTAGTCACTCTTGGGCGGGGCCTGATATTTCTCATTTCTTACAAGCTCTCAGGAGACGCTAATGCTGTTTTGTGAGGGACTGTGTTTTGAATTACAAGTTTATAGACCATCACTAAATCACCATCACTAATCACTATTCGTATAAGCACTCTGGGTTGGCACACGGTTCTGAGGTCCCACTCAAGGCTAAGCTGTCTCCTTTTCTTGTATCCAAGGAAATAGTAGCAATGCACTGAGATGCAAAACACACCTTCTGGATTTGCCTTCTTTCCCTTTTATCACCCTTCTAGAACTGTCCTGAACTGGCTTTAGGAAGAGTGACTGGTGCTGATGTTTCTCTGAAATATATTGTTGGGTGATGGTGACAGTGGAATGTGAGGGCCTAAACATGCCCTGACATAGTCAACAACGGTGATTTACTTGGGGGTGAGGGTGTGTGTGGGGCTGTGCCAGGCTCTGTTTATGTTTGTTCCAGGTGTGTGTGTGCCCACGTGTGGATTTCCCCCATTCGTTGAGTAGAATCACACTGCAATGGGCTTCTTACTTTCATTTTTCCCCTAGAACATGGACTGAAGCTTTCGTTTAGTCTTATTGAATACAAAGACCTCCTTTTTAATACAAAAGAAATTAAAAAATTTTATTATGCAACTGAAAATTCATAATCAAAACCTTTGAATTGAATTTGTCCTTAATCTTATCTACATGGATTGGAAAAAAATCCAGCAAAATGAAACCAGTACACCTATGAGAGGCATATTATTCATTCAACCTAGAGACAATAGTTTCTCTCTGCAGCCATTGTTTTGGAGACAGTTAAGAAGATCTAGCTGATGAACCTCCCACTTCATTATACCACATTTAGATCTCCTTCTGTTTTGCTCTCCAGGATGACTGATTTACTATCAAGATTAGAGGTCCAGGAAAGACTGGAGATGATGAACTTATGCAAAGTCCAGAAGAACTGGAGGGCCCCATAAAATTATTATTTAAAAATAGGATATAAGTATAAGAGATGCATAACTTTTCCTTAACATAATAAATCACGAGGAACTAACAAAAGAATTTGAAAATTCCATTTCAAACATTCTTACGAATGCTTCAAGATATTTTTATCTTTCTTTTTATTATCTTTGGCTGGGTGATGTTTTCTTATAAATAAATCAACAAAGCCAGACAGTAATATATAAAGACTGATGGCCAAGATTCCACCAACAACAGAGATTTTCATGTTTTGAAATAACAAATCAGTTTTCAATCTGTGATGTGTTCTCCATAACCCATTTCCTTTTCTTCCTAGGCACACGACTATCTTTCTCACCCTCCACGGTTGATTGTGGCCATGTGACTGAGTTCTAGCTAAGGGAATGTGGGAAGAAATGTGTTCCTTCTCTAAGATTTTCATAAAAACTCCCCCACAAGTCTACGTATGCTCTGTCCCCTCTTGTGACTGACCAGAGAAGACAAGAGCACTGAGGGAAGAGAGGAGCCACAAGATGGAAAGAGCCTTGGTCCATGAATGACCACACAGAAGGTGATCTGAAAAGGAAACTCAACCTTGGACTATAAAGTTAGAGAAAACGGAACCTCTGTTGTTTGGAGGCATTACACACTTTGGATTGGTTTGTAGTGCAATAAGCCTACCCTAAATAACACAGGTGAAAATAGGAAATTAAGTCTAGTTTTGATGTCCACTCTCTCTACTGAGGAGAGGGACTGGGTCTTCACCTTTGAATATCCGGCAGATTGCCTTGTATTACTATGTGCTCCATAAACATTTGCTGAAAAGTATTGAATTCGGTGCTATCCTCCAGATCCTGCTCCTTTTCCTGAGCCAGTGACCCAGAGGATGACAATCCAAGAGCCCATGTCCTGCTCAGACCTGTATCCAGAAACAATTGGGGCTATTTCATTTAAAAAAATTCTTTTCAGGTGTACTTTGCCTATACCTATTGCAAACGAACTTTTGCGTGAATGAATTCACCTGTCAATATTTCTTTTTTGAATGACTTTCTTCTGTTGCAATTTAAAAGATTGCTTTTAAATTGACCACTTTTATTGACTAGTAAGAAAAGGCTAACATCACTTATTTGGGAATAATGTCTGTTTACTGGCTAGAAAGCAGGAGAAAAGGATTCCTTGTATTGTGAAATATATATTGGGCTTAGTTTTTATCTCCAAGGAATTTGCACTTTCTGGGAGTAGAGGGGAAATTATCTTCTATGATTATTTCTAGAATCTTCTCTTCTTACTAAAGAAGTCATGATAACCTGCTGGATCCTTCTGTTTCTTGGGGGACCACTCTCTGGGCTGGGTGGGTTATCTACAGCAGACTGTTTCTTTGAACACATTCTTTTATACATCAAAATGGTGATATGCTCAGTTTTCAAAAAATATTTAAGTTCATAATTAATGGTATTAGGTACCTAGGTAGACGGTACATAAATATTCAAATAGAAATGGCTCCTGCTTTTTGTAAACCTGTTCTTTAGAGAGACAGAAGCCACTAATGTGGACTTAAAAATAACACAGTAAAACCACACAAGCGTCAAACATAGAATAGACGACAACATTTAAAAGGAAAAAAAACCTTTAGTGTGGGAGGATGGAAGCACACTCAGAGAGCATTTCAAAGAAGGGAGGATACATACCTTCTTTAGTCCTATTATTGCTTTTCAAGGATTCTTAAGCCAGATGCTTCTTTGGCTCTGTAAAACCTGTGCCATTATTACTGTCAGTGTACACGAGATATTATCAGTGTTGTCTTTATTGAACAGAGTACACGGCACCTCCATCCTTCCAGTTGGTCAGCCAAAAACCTTAGCGTCATCCTCATGCCCTCCCATCCTCTCATGCCCCATACCCAACCTCTCAGGAGGTCCTGATGGCTCTACCTCTAAAACATATTCTCACCTACCCACTCCTCCCACCTTGACTGCTGCGAGCCTAGACCTGGCCACTGTCAACTCTTGTTTGGTTGCCGCGGTAGCTTCCCAGCTGGTCTCCCTGCTGCTGCATATGCTTCTCTACGCTCTACTTTCCTTACAGCAGCTGGCATAGGCCTTTCGGATTAGTGTGTCACTCCTCAATTAAGTTCTGCAAAGGCTTCCAAATTTACAGTGGTCTGCTGTGGGCAGACCACACCACATGGTGTGGTCCCTGGCTTCTCTGATGTCATCTTCTAAGACTTTCCTCACTGCCCACTCCCTTCCAGCCATACTGGCCATCCTACTTCTCTTCGAACACACTGAGCATGCCCTTGTGTCAGGGCTTTCTACCTGCTGCCTTTAATGCTCTTCTCCTGTGTATTCCTTAAGGAGTGATAATTGCTGTAATGAATAGATCCCAAATTCCATAATGCCTCAGACAGGGTGGACATTGTCTTCCTCGTCTACAGTGTGGGGCAGGTGAACAGCTCAGTGGGGAGCTGTTCTTCCATGTTGTCATCTGGAACCCAGGCTGAAGACGGTTCTCTGTGTTCAACATGAGGCTTCCAAGGTTGCTCTGGAGGGTGCTCCCTTACAGCGAACCAGGAGAAAAGAGCATAGGGACGTTCACGTGGGAGCTTTTCGTTGGACAGGCTGAACATGGCAGTCATCACGTCCACTCATGTTGCATCAACTAGAACCAAGTCACACAGTCAGGCCTGATAGCAGGGAAGCTGGGAAATGTAGTTCAGAGTGGGCCAGGAGGGTAGGAAGATTCTGGTAAGGAGCTAACCACCTCTGCCACAACCTAGTAGCCACATAGATTTCTCTGTCACTCTCTTTAGGTGTTCTAAAATGGCACCTTCTCAATGAGACCTTCCAGTCATTATCCAATAAAACACCCCATCCCTTTACTTGCTGTTCCTCTTCTCTGTTTTATTTTTCTCTATTGGATTCATTGTCACTATATATTTGTTCTTTATTTTTAAAAATTGTTTATTAGTAGTAGGTTGAATGTGGTCCCTCAAGAAGATATGTCCATGTCCTAATTCCTAGAACCTGTGAATGTGACCCGGTTTGGAAAAAGGATCTTTGCAGATGTAATTAAGGATCTTGAGATGAGATTGTCCTGGATTACCTGGGGGCTGGGGGGGGGGGTTCCTAACTCCAATGACAGGTGTCCTCGTAAGAGAAGAGAAGGGAGACGACACACAGGGAAAGGCCACGTGAAGAACGAGGCAGAGATTGGAGTCATGCAGCTACGGCCAAGGATCCTCCTCTAGAGCCTTTAGAAGGAGCTCAGTCCTGCCAACACCTTCACTTCGGACTTCTGGCCTCAGCACTGTGAGAAAATACATTTCTGTTGGTGTGAGCCACCCAGTTCGGAGTAATTTGTTATGACAGCCCTAGGAAATGAATACGTCTCCCCTGCTCTAAAGTAAACTCTGGAGAGGAGAGACCACGTTCTGTTCATTGCTGTAGATTTCCATGCACAGAACAGAGCCCGGCCTGTAGTGAGTGCTCAGCAAATACTGGTTGAACGAATGAGTGAGTAAAAATGGGAAAACGTGTCTCCAGCCGACTCAGAAGATGTAATCTCCTTTTTGAATAGCTTTTATAGTCTGCCCCAGAGGACCATTTTCCAGGTGTGTCCTCATTCTGAGACAGTCGTGTGTGGAGCTCAGGAGCTCTGAACTTCGACAGACTCGGACTGAAACTCTGACCGCGGGATTGCTGCCAAGTGTGATATTGGACAAGTTAGTTAATATTCCTAAACCTCAATTTCTGCACAAGATTGTTGGGAGGATTAAATGACGTTATATATATTTGTATGTTATATATACATGTATATGTATATGTGTATATGTATGTGTATAATATATATATATTCCTAGTATAGTGCTTGGCCATGTAGGTTTATAGTAAATCACTATTATAATAACAATTATAATTAGTTGGGATTAATGGGGAATAAACTGAACCTTTACAGACTCAATTATCTTTTAATCTTAAATTCCTTTGAAATGACATCTACCAAGGATAGCATTTCTTTACTAAGAATTTCAATCAAGTAAGCCCTTCCTGACCACAAAATTCCCTATTATGGTATTTTAGCATTCGTAGATTTACTTCTGTGTACCACATATAAGCCATGATATTTTTGTTTTAAATATCTGCAAACTGCTGAGAATTCCAAGTTGTGAAATGAAGTCAGCTTCATCTGAGCAGCCTGCCTCCCCCCTGTCTCAAGGAGATGGGACAAACTATTGGCCTCTTGCTTCTCTGCCCTTTGGCTTACTGTGCTCAACGTGATCTGTCCCACTTTTACTATCTCATGAAAATAAATGCTCTCCATGCTGTTTATGTTGTGATTTAATGCTTAAATATCACATATTGATATCGTGTGTCACAGTGGGAACTTTTCAAAAACATAATTATTCATTTGCATAAATTAGCATAACATTGGGGCACAGACAAAAATTTATGAGCTACTCCACTGCTGCAAATAAAATAAAATATAAAATAAAAGTAAACTTGAAGGAAGATCTGTAAGAATATGAAGAAGTGGTTGGATAATAAATTGGGGGGTGGCACCAAAGAAGAAGGCAAGGAAGGTGATGTCTTTAGAAGGCAAGACAAGTGTTTTTGCTCTGTTTTATTATTTTGTTTATTGAACATAAACATTTTCATTAGACTTTCATAAATTCATTCTCAGCCTCAATCCCTTTAATTTTCTTCTAAGGTCTTACATTTCTCAACTGCGGGGTAAAATAATCCTTGAGTTTGGAGACAGTATAAAATCTCGACTCCTCACCCTGGCGGAGGAGATCTTGCCTGCTCCAGCTCAGGCGCACTCTCCCCTCCCACCCCAGGCTCTGCCATGGCAGCTTTCTTCTGACCTCAGGATTGTTGGACCTAGAACATTTGCACTAGGGACTTCTTTGGCCCAGGAATGTACTTTCCCTGATCTGCATATGGCTGACTTCTTCAGAGAGGCTTCCCTGAATCCCTGCTCACACGTCATCCTGGTTTTGTTATTTGCCCGGTATTGATATTTTTCTTGGTGTGTGTGTGTGTGTGTGTGTGTGTGTGTGTGTGTGTGAGTGTGTGTGTGTTTGCCCATTCATTGATGAACTGGTTATCTTCCCGTCCCATTAAAAAATAAGCTCTGTGAAAACAAAACCTTTTCTGTCTTGTTCGCTGCTGTATACCCAGTGCCTAAAACAGTCCTTAGTACCTAGTAGATGCTAGTAAACACATATTAAATACAGTCAAAGCAAAAGCTTCCTATGCATTTATTTTATTATTAGTTTCTCTTTTCAGTCCTAGATTTTCCAAATTCTGATTTTCAAGTTCTAAATTCAGTCTGAGACATCACAAATTCTGACTTCTGGAATTACAGAATGATATACAATATTAACATGCAATATTAAACTCCAAATACTACTATATACAGATGTTGGTTATTAGGGTCCGTGAAGGGTGCAATTGGAGAGCATTTGGCTAGGGGATTCAGTAATGCGAATATCACCTTGCTGCTAGCATATCTTCTACTTTGGTTTTCCCAAGGGAGAAGTACATGCAGAGAAATACTGACAAAGAAAAGCCAAGAACGGCTTTATTATCAGCGGTTCTGGCATCTCCGATCCCAATGCAAAGCTGCTGGTAAAATGCATTAGAGAAAGAGGGTTAGGCCCATGGGCTGAGATGTGTGAGGGAGAGGCAGCACCATTTGACAGCTATATCTTCTCAGGCTTGGCTAAAAGTCTTGCTATCTTATCACTCTCTGGCCAACAAGATACAAATGATAGTAAATGTCTGAAAATCCAGAGACAGGGCATTGGCTCTGCTCCTTCTCCGTGGAGCAGCCCTCTGCTGTCTTACTATTCCAGACACATGGATTTAGAAAAGAATAACCACACATTGTAGACATATCCCTATCTAAACTGTGGCAGAGATTCTTACCAAGTTAAACATACATTTACCAGAAGACCTAGCAATCTCACTCCTAGGAATTCACCCAAGATAAATGGAAACATGTGTTCACGCAAAGACTTGTGTTTGAATGTTCCTAACAGCTTTATTCATTGTAGCTAAAAACTAAAAACAAGAAAATATTTGTTGTTGGCGAATGGATAAACAAACAGTAGCATGTCTATATAATGAAATATCACTCAGCAACAAGAAAACTCCACTGATACATGCAATATCACAGGTGAACTTTAAAAACACTACATTGAGTGAAGGAAGCCAGGCCAACAAGGCTGCATGCTGTATGATTCCATTTATATGATATTCTAGGAAAAGAAAAACTATAGACAGAAAGTAGAGTACTTGCTGTAGGGAGCTGAGGAGCTGGGAAAGGGAGACGGAGGAAGGGACTTGTTTGCACAAGGGCATGTGTAACCTTTAGAGTCATGAGAAATATTCACGATCATGGTGGTGCAAACACAACAGTATACGTTTGTCAAAGCTCATCAAAGTATACACTTAAAACTGGTGAATTTTATTTTATATTAATAATATCTCAATAAAGCTGATGTTATATATATATATATCCCTATAAATACTCTGGAATCTGATGCAAAAATTAGTATTTCTTCCTTTTAAAGAAGAAGGGGAGAAGGAGGAGAAGGTAGACTTTTTGTTCCTATTTGAAAGAACGGCCTCTGGGGCATGTTCTAGCGAAAGGACAATGAGTGACATACTTTCTGGTTCACTCAACATGGCTCTGAATGGTTCTTCTCATTTCATTTTGGAATTACAAATTCTTCTTTGTGTTCTTCAGTGACATGTTTTCTGGCTAGGATTTTTTTTTTTTTTTCATTTAAATAGGGTTGGGGGATGGTCAGGGGTCATGAGAGGGGAAGTGAGCTGCTGCAGGGTTATGCTGTTTCTATGAAATGGGAAATGGAGAGTGAAGGATTGTCATGGTTTGTGTGGTTAAGTCATGAATGGAACTTACGTGCCTTGGCCTGATGTGTCCCTTACACGTTTAGAGTGTCCCCATCATGAACCCTTCATTTTCACAAAAGTCCCAGTATATGGTGATTTGGGTAGGAACCTGGGTTTTATCCCAAGGATTGTAGGAGAGTCCCTTTGGTCTATTCACACTCATAAGTTGGGCAGGAAATCCTTCTAAGAGTGAATCTCCTTAAAGTCAGTGCTATTAGTAGATATAATCATTTTAGGTCTTTGAGTAAAGTTTGCTTGAGTTTTGGCTTCAACCTGACTAAAGAACTGAATAACAGATGACAAATGACAAAATCAGGTTCTGCCTCTTAAATTTATTTTTTGGGTGATATTTCTCTTTAATTATCCCTGTTAAATATTTGTACCTATTTAACCTAAGTTAAGTAGTTGAAAATCTGACAGAGTCAAGGAATATGTAAAAGTCAACCCAGGGTAGATGTGTGGTGCCTAAGTCAGACCTTCTCTCGGGTATTAAGTTCCTCTCTCAGCCCTTGTGGGTATTTATTCCCTAAGACAAGGTGTACCACCCTAGAGTTAACGGTAGCAGATAAGGGTATGGCCACTTGAAACCAGATAAATCTTCAGCTAAATTAGCCAGGCTTACGGTAGCCCCCTCTTCTGTGAAGGAAGCAACGAGAAGACTTGTATCCTCTTTAGTCTTCTTTTGTAGCTTACACATATCCATATATGTGGAAATTATTTTGATTATGTTTGTGATTCTCATTTGAAAAATGATCAGTTTTCCTCTTAAGCCTTAACTACATAGGAAGGAATGTTATTCCAATCCCAGTCTGCTTAATTTGAAGGGAAACAGCTATTTCTAACCATTGCTAAATCCCATAACTGGCTTCCAAGATTGGACTGCACCCAGTCCAAACTCTACCCAAGCTGGGCCCATTCTGCCATCTAGTGACCTCCTTCCTGAACTACACTGGTAGGGCATTACCTTGTTTGGTCTGCTCAAGCCCCGAGAATTAATTTTAATTTAATGAGTCATGTGATCAGTTTTGGCCTTCACATCCTTTCATTCCTACCTACTATCTGTGTGACCTTGGTAAACTTATTTACTATTTCTGCAACTCAGTTTATTTATCTGTAGAATGGGGATAAGGACCTACCTCCTATGGTTTTCATGAGGCTCAAGTGAGATAACATATGGAAAATGCTTAGCAGAGTGCCTGGCACAGGTAAAATCTTCAATAAAGATTTGATGTTGTTATTATATTTATAATAATAACTATAATTATGCAAGTTCAGAACTGAAAACAAAAGTAGGCCAAAGCATGGGAAATCAAGTAGTGGATATATGAGGATTTCAGAATAAGTTAAGTATATAACATTTAAAGCTTGAAAGAGAATTACGTTTATGTAGGCTTTTTGTGTACGCTGCCAACAAATGCATTATTGCAATTATGCTTGCCTCATTCCAAGTCTTTCTCCACCTCATACTGAATGTTCCCATCACAGCAGACAACTCATTACTGCACATGCATTTTAATGCCCTTCTTCCTCTTTCTGGAATATTCTGCCTCACATTTTTACACTTCACAATCCTTAACTCCCAACTCAAATGTCAGCTTCCCGCACACACTTCTCTAGTTCCGTCAAGCGGAGTTAAATCCCATGTAGCCCTTGCTCTCATCTCTATTAGAACATTTGACACAGACAGGCTGCACTGGAGAGAATCGGGAATCGGGTAGCTGCATAACTAGAGCATGAAATGCCCGCTGTGAGATAGTGTGTATTATCTTTGTATCTTCCCTCTCCCGACCCCATGACTAACACAAAGGCTTCACACAGTATGCTCCATTGAAGCTTGCTGAGTTGAAACAAAAGCTTAGCTAATATCGTAGAGCTACTTTTTAAGAAGGCTGAGTGACTCATAGAGGCTTCTAATGTACATTGGACTAAATTGGCCTAACGGTTTGAGTTGGCAGGGTTAATCCATCAAAATATGCTTTTGGATCAAAAAATTAAGTAATATTTTTATAATAATAATAGATTTCATTAAAGAACATTTAGAAATTACTAAAAAATGAAAAAAAATTTATGGTTCGACTACCCAGCAATTATTAATATTTGATATATTTTTTACAGTGTTTTGTCTGTACATTATTTTTATTACATGGTTGTGATCCTTATCTATTTGCAGTTATATACCTTGATTTTAAAATTTAATATATTGTAAGTATTTTCCCATTATACTATATGCACATTAAAAACATAATTTGAAAACGAAGAATTCCACTGAATAAATGTGCCATAGGGTATTTAACATCATTATATTTTAGGCATTTAGCTTGTTTGTAATTTTTTTTGTGGTTATATGTAATAACACAAAGTAAATCTTTGAGCATAAAGGTTTTCCTTTGTCTAGGATTATTTGCTTTTATGAGTCCCACAAGTATAATCCCTATCGACTTTCTTATTATAGTAAGCTCTGATGGACCGAGAATTGGAGTATTTGTAATAAACTGAATGTCTTCTCAATAGAAAGGTAACCAGAAAATGGGTTTTGACTTGTAATAGGTCCAGGTCACCATCACGACCTTTGACGGCCCAGATCTTATTAAAGATGTGAAGAAAGGCTTTAGAAGATTGGACTGAGCAAGCACAGAAAGCATACTATTTTCTAAAACGATTCCCTGATATTAAATTGTTTCCTTTATTTTTTATTGTTTGTTTCTTTATGCATCCATGTGTGTACGTGTGCGTGTATTTTGCCATTTCATTTTATAAGTGAAATACTTGGGCCCAATGTGTGTTAGCTGACTTCATATTCTTCCACAAAGAATGATTCCTGGACTTATTCATTTATACATTTATTAATTCATTTTACAAATATTTATGGAAGTTTACTCTATGCCAGTCACTTCCACTCGTGTTATCTAACCAGACATTAATGAGACACATGCTTAAAAGGATGTTATAACTTAATGAGAAAAAGACAAATAAGCAATGGCATTGCCATATGAAACTTACCTTAACAGAAGTAAGAATAGTATGGCCTTGGGAGCAAAATGGAGGACTTAATTCTGTCTGGGGTAATAAGAAGACTTCACAAAGGAACTTATACTTGAGTCTTGAATGAGGTAGGAGTTTAACAGGTGGGCTTCAGGAGAATTTGAGTCAGAGAGGCCAACATATTCATAGACGTGAAAGGGAATGTCATGGAAAAATTGAAAAATTCTTTGTGCCTGAAGGGAGGGCTTACATAGAAGGAAGGAGCAGGAAATCATGCTGTAAAGATAGAATGAGGCTAGATTATGAAAGGTTTTATATTCCAAGCCAAGAAGTGTGTATTTTTATTGTAACCTATTAGGAGCCATTTAAAATTTTCTTCTTGTTTTTTTGTTTTAAAGCAAAGGAATGATATTAAAATGATAGCATTCAGTAATTCATCCCAGGCATATTACTTGAGAAGCTTACATGAGAAATTTTCACAACAATGCTATGAGACAGTATAGTTGTTTTCTTAAATAATATGGAAGTTGAAAATGAGGCTTGGAGAAGTTAAGTAATTTGTCCAAAGTCACACAGCTAGTAAGTGGCCAAACAGAGATACAGACCTGAGTATTGTTGACTGCAGAGCCCGGCCTCTTAACCAATGTGGTCTATTGTCTATTCAGAGTAATATTTTAGAAAGATCACTTTATATTCTTGAGGGAAGTGGTTTGCAGTAGAAAGAGAGCGAGCCCATTTGTGGAGTTAACACAAGAAAACAGGACGGAGGTGATGAGGGCCAGAACTTGGAGGGAATAGTAGGGGCTGAGAGATTAGAAAAGTAACAGCTATAGGAATGAGGCTTGGATAAACAGAAAGTCACTGCAATCACTTCCGGAAAAAATGGATAAATTTCACCAAAAAAACTGATAATTTCCCCATTTATGGCACCTGTCTTTTGGGGACTGTCTATCATAATGTTCTAGAACAAAGTTATTCATCTCTGATTGGTCTTGGATAGTGATATTTCTTCCCCAAATCTGGCATAATTTAGTTTTTAACCACAGGATTGTCTTTAATAAACAGAAGAATTGTGTTCAAGGAAGGTTATTTATTCAGCCATCTATTCAACACATTGCTGGATTCTGGGGCACACAAAGATGGACAGACTAAAATCCTTCCCCCCAAAACCTCCCCAACAAGAAGGGTTGGTGAGAGTAGCACAAAATGATCACAACGCTGACAAAACGTACCCAGTGTCCCCAGAGGTGTGGACAAGGCATCCTGCGAGTCCCCAGGGAGGGGAGCGCGCTTCTGGTCGTGGCCTGTGGGCGAAGTCCTGAGACAGTTTCGTGGAGGAAGTTTGTGTTTAACTTGGACAAGGGTTTGAGGTGAATGAGAGTGATGAGTTCCAGGTAGAAAGACGAGAATCATCAAAGAAGCCAAAGAAGGCAAGTGTGGGTGTGTTGGGGGGAAGGGGTGTGATCCAGCTTGGCAGGGGGCAGAAGGCACGTGTCTCTGAGGAGGGGGAGGCAAGGCCCGAGAGGGGCGAGGAGCAGCATGCCGAAGCAAGCCATGACAAATCGTAGAGCAGGCTATACGATTGGCACTGTTCTTGTTAAAATATTAACTTAGAAGGACTGTGAAAGTGAATTCTCTAGATGGAGGGACATTTTTTTTTATTGAGAATCACTGGGTTATAAACCTGTCACACCTCAAATATCCATTCAGTCTCGATGGCGCCGGGCACATTACAGATGTGCAGTAAATGTTTGTTGAATGAATGAATGACTTCCATCCTTCCCTGTATGTGTATAATAGAGGAGGAGACCTGACCTGCTTATCAGCAAGTACAGGTCTCCCGGAGAAGTGGCCCAGAGTCAGGGCTACTTGAACTCTGCAGTCAGGAGCGGCTCGATGACTCACTGAGGACAAATGGTCAAGCCTCTCTCTTGGGGCCCCATTTCCTCATTTTAAATTGGGAACAAAATTAGGACCTACCTAGTAAAGTTGTGACATTGGAAAAGCCTGGCATATAAAGCACTACACAAAAGTCAGCTATTATCCGCGAGATGTTAGAATTCTCCTTTAGCAACCAGAGCTGTTTTCTTAGGCTTCTGGCACCCGTAAACCTCCCGAAAGATTATTCCACCTTATCCTCACATCTGCCCTCCTGCCATTTTATTTCACTCCTGGAAATGTATCAAGCAAAGACTCAGAAACATAAAAATCATCACTTTTCCTTGCCCTAAGTGATGGAAACCCTTCTCACACGGCGGGCTTCCGCGGGCACCCCTCTGGCTGCCTGCTGGCTCCTGTCAGCTCTTCTAGCACGCTGCCCAGGCCATCTGCTCTGCGCCACGGCGGGCCATATGGAATGTAGCCCCCACTTCTTTGGAAATGCCTAGCTTTTTTCTTCTCTGGGTTTTTTTTCTTGGCTGTACTTCCCAGGTCTGTGGAATGCAACGGCTGCAATAACAATTCCGTTATCTTCCATCCTTGAAAGGAGAGCCAATGACTTAAATTTTATTAGGAGACTGTGCCTCTTAACACTCATGTTAAGTAATAACCAAAAACCTCACTAAAAGCACTGTGACATTTGTGACACAGGATAAATAATTCAGAAATCATGGTTATATAAATCTTTCCTACAATGGTCCCTGTTCTCTACAAAGGGAATAATAATACATCTTCTTTCCTTCTTTCTTCTGATACTTTAAGCTGCAATTACCTTCTGCCAAGCTTCGCACAGCAGGCACAGCCATGCCGGGATGATTAGCTCTTAACCGTTTCAGGTTATTAGCTGTGCAGAAAATTATATGCAAACCAAGATATGGTTTGGCTCCTACTGTGTGACAGTCTCAATGAGATTTACAAATATCAAGGAGATTTCTAAGCTCTCTGCAAAACTCATAGCAAAAATGCTTGTCTCTTAAAAGTAGGGCTTAAATTAAACCTTAATCGGTTTTCAAAAATAGCAATTGAGGATTTTGTCTAAGTAAGTAAACGTGTAGGATTGCTTATTTAAAGATTTTTTTTTAAAGGAACAGATTTTTCTTAAAATGGAGTAAAGGTGAAAGGATGCCATCTTAGCTGATTTTAAGCAAAATCATGACATGAGACAAGTAAGTTTTCAGCTGCCATGACGTCCTTTCCACCCTTCTCTGTTTTTGTTCCCACTTATAAAGCATATTTTTCTATCATAAGAAAAAGTACATTAAAACACTAGGACATTGGTATAAATTAATTAAAAAATGTCAGGCCTCCGAAGATAAAAGAATTACACGCTTTACAAAAGCATCCCAGAGGAAGAAATAAGCAATTAACCTTCATTCTCACCATGGGATAATTTCCTCCTTCCCTTCCTTTTCTCTTAGGCAGTGATTCTACTTCCATAAGAAACAAAAGCTGTTTTCCCTCCAGTCCCTTCCAGAACAGTCAACATACTTACATTCCTATCAGCCTTGTCTTTCCCAAAGCACTTACCATAGATTGCACACAGTATAGTTGCTTGGCTCCTGCTTAATGAGCTCGGATAGAAAGCTCAAGTAACTGCATCTTGTTCTTTGCATGCTCAGTTGGAAGCACCTTGCCTGGACCTACGAGGTGGGTGAAAATGAATTCGTGTTGAAGGATCGTGTAAAGTCCATCATTTACTACAGAACAGAGAACCTTGTATGAATGAAGCCATCTCTGGAGTTAATTGCTCCAAAGTTAGATCTTACATTTGAACTCAAAATAGTTTCCTTACAGTTTTGTGTTTACACACACTTTAACATTCTTAAACTTTTGGTGGCACATTTTAGGGGATTAACAAAACAAAACAAGCTAAATAATTCAGCAACAAGTACAACCTATAGCTAATGTTTTGCAGCAAGGCGTCAAGGGGTCAGGGCAGACTCCCCAAGATGGCATGGGCAAGGAGGTGCTTTACCCCACCCCATGGCCCACAGAGTCTTCGTCAGCATCCCCCTTGCTGCAAGCCACCCCAAGTAACATACAGTTTAAATAAAAGCTGGATCTAGCTATGCAGACTCAGTTTACATGTCTCCTACCTTCACCTTTCAAGCAGATAACCAACCTACGTAGAAATTCAGTAGTCACCACCAGTCAAGTTGGGATCCACTAACACCTGTCTCATAATGCCTTAGCATTATGTCGTTCTGCCTTGCCCAGGCTCTTTTATATGCTCAAGAGGCATCCTCACATTTGACTAAACACTCTCTTTCTTTGGCACTAATCACTATGCTTGCCTTTTACCTGCGGCCACCTGTACTCTTATTCCGTACACACTGCGCCCTCAGATCAGTGTTCTGGCAGACAGCCGTTGCTGTAACTGCATGAATAGCTGTAGTAAATAAGAGCGGAAAGGTGGGTACGCTGTGACAGGTCCACAGCACTCCGCAACCTGACAGGCCATGGAAGCTTGGTCAGCAACCGTGAGGAGAAGTCAGTGGCACCTGAGACCCCCTCAGAATGGAGGCCCCTCAATTTCTTTCTCTTGATCCTTCATATCTCCCCAACCCAGGGGCAGATCCAGATTTGGGGGGCTTGAAATTTATACAATCTGGGAGTTCTTATTTATACAAAATAATAAAAATAATAAATACAGAATTAGCTATGAAAATGAATATTTATTTCAATTGAGAAAAAAACACAACAAATTACACATTTTAAAAAGCTGACATATACCCCCCAGCATCACAAAATCCACAAAAAAATATAATTATTCAAATTAATTAACTGCCAGATGCAACTCTATAATAATACTTTCCTAGCATTTTTGGCTGCATACTTTTTGAATACTTTTTTGTTGTTAAACTGAGGTACAACTGATATATAACATTATATTACTTTTATGTGTACAACATAATGATTTGACATTTATATATACTGTGAAATGATCACCATAATAAGTCTAGTTAACATCTGCCACCATATATAGTTACTAAAATTTTTTTTTCTTGTGATGAGGACTTTTTTTTGTGTGTGTGTGGAAGATCATCCATGCCAATCCTCCTCTTTTTGCTGAGGAAGACTGGCTCTGAGCTAACATCTATTGCCAATCCTCCTCCTTTTTTTCCCCAAAGCCCCAGTAGATAGTTGTATGTCATAGCTGCACATCCTTCTAGTTGCTGTATGTGGGACACGGCCTCAGCATGGCCGGAGAAGCGGTGCGTCGGTGCGTGCCTGGGATCTGAACCCGCGCCGCCAGTAGCGGAGCTCGAGCACTTAACCGCTAAGCCACAGGGCAGGCCCCTGATGAGGACTTTTAAGATTTACTTTCTTAGCAACTTTCAAATATGCAATACAGTATTATTAACTATAGTCACCATGCTGTACATTACATCTCCATGACTTATTTATTTTGTAACTGTAAGTTTGTACCTTTTGACCCCCTTCACCCATCTCACCCCCTCACCCCTCAGCTCTGGCAATCACTAATCTGTTCTCTGTGTCTATGAGCTTGGGTTTTGTTTTGTTTTGTTTTAATTCCATATAGAAGTGAGATCCTGTAGTATTTTTCTTTCTCTGTCTGACTTAGTTCACTTAGCATAATGCCCTCAAGGTCCATCCATGTTGTTTCAAATGGCAAGATTTCACTCTTTTTTGTGGCTGAAAAATATTCTGTTGTATATATATATACATACCACATCTTTATCCATTCATCCATCAATGGACATTTGAGTTGTTTCCATGTCTTGGCTATTGTAAATAATGCTGCAATGAACAAGGGGGTGCATATAGCTTTTCAAGTTAGTGTTTTCTTTTCTTCAAATACCCAGAAGCGGAATTACTGGATCATATGGTAGTTATATTTTTAATTTTTTGAGGAACTTCCATTCTGTTTTCCATATTGGCTGCACCAATTTACATTCCCACCAGCAGTGGACAAGGATTCCCTTTTTTCCACATCCTCCCAACACTTATTATTTTTTGTCTTTTTGATAATAGCCATTCTAAAAGGTGCGAGGTGATATCTTATCATGGTTTTGATTTGCATTTCTCTGATGATTAGTGATGCTGAGCATCTTTTCATGTACCTGTTGGCCACCTATATGTCTTTGGAAAAATGTGTATTCAGATCCTCTGCCCATTGTTTAATTGGATTGTTTGTTTTTTTGCTACTGAGTTGTTTATATATTTTAGATATTAACCCTTTATCAGATATATGATTTGCAAACATATTCTCCCATTTAGTAGGTTGCCTTTTCATTTTGTTGATGATCTCCTTTGCTGTGTAGAAGATTTTTAGTTTGATGTAGTCTTACTTGTTTATTTTGCTTTAGTTGCTTTTGCTTTTGGAGTCAGATCCCAAAAATCGTTGCCAAGACTGATGTCAAGGAGCTTACTGCCAATGCTTCCTTCTAGGAGTTTTATGGTTTCAGGTCTTACATTCAAGTCTTTAATCCATTTTGAATTAATTTTTCTGTTTGGTGTAAAATAGTAGCCCAGTTTCGTTCTTTTCTATGTGGCCGTCCAGTTTTCCCAACACCAGTTATTGAAGAGACATTCCTTTTCCCGCTGTATATTCTTGGCTCTTTTGGTTACTTCTTTATATGACAAATGGTAAGATTTCTGGGCATTTCCATTTTACTCAAGTAGTGACCAATTTCAAATACTCATTACACTAGGTAATGACAACACTCATTACCTAGTTTGCTATCAGTACCCCCTTTGTAGTAGCATATTATGAATCTTATGTTGGTATAAAATCAATGTTGGTATTTCCTATCAAATCAGCAAGAAATTTATATCTTTTTTCAGTGTGTTGATATAATTTACTTCTCTTTACTAATTTGATTATCAAATAATCCAAAAGCTTATTATTTCTTTTCAAAATTTATCTCTTCATTTTAATTAATTGTGGCTCTTGGTATGATCTGAAATTTTAAAATATTATAATTAGCTTCCAGATGTCAGAATAATTTCTCATCTTTATTGCCTTTGTTTCATATTCTATTAATTTTTATCTGAATTTTCACTATATTTATTAATAAATGTAAGATAATAAAATAAAGTATTCTTCATATTGATCTAATTCAGGAGTCTGTAATTTCTTACTATTTTATTGAAACCTGTTTCCAAATTACAGTTAAAATGGCATACGTAAACTTTATCAACTTTTTGAATAAACTTATTGTGTTGAAGTTAATTTTTAGTGTTCAAAATGTATGTTAGATTCTTGAACTATTATTATTCCCATGTTCTAAGTCTTGAATAAGTTTATAATGAGCATACTATCTTATATCTAGAATTGTTAAAGAAATATACATGTTGTTAAAGAAAAATCCAAGTCACATGTCTTTAAAATGCTCCATCTGCAAGAGTATAAACACAACAAAACAATGCTGCAAAATTTAAAATAGTCAACAATTTCAGGTACTGCAAAGGCCTTTTTTTTTTCTGTCTACCACAGGAGATTAAGTGAATGAGCTGCAGTCTGCACACATTCTCCCATTTATTAATATTTTAAAGAGTGCTTACAGCCATTTGTCTTCACCATTGTCGTATGCTAATCACTAGTAAGTAGTTTATGTGCATTACTTCTTTTTATTTCCACAACTATCCTATTAGTTGCGGATATTATGACTATTATTATCTCCATTTTACAGATGAAACAGTGAGGCTTGAACGTGTATGTAGCTGGCAAATGATTGAGCCAGAAGTCAAGCTCAGGAACTCTAAATCTGGGGTTCAGGCTCCTGACTGCTACAAGATTCTGCCTTCTTTGGTGGCTGTATTAATATAAGTGAAAAGAAGATTTAGAAGGAGGAAATGTTTGCCCTGAAGTACCTGAAATATTTGCATAACCTTAGCTGGGGTTTTTTTGTGGCAAGAAAAACACATTTTGCAAAGCTGAAAGGGTCCCTATTTTTTCCCAGTACCTGTTGTAATGAGTGATTGGATTGTAGCAGCTATTTTTAGCCCTGAGACCTGCAGAAGGCGCACATGGACTTTCAGCTCTTACACTGTTTTGATGGCTACTCCAGACACAGCTATAGGTTATTGGAGGGCCTGTGGTATCTTGGATCCTGCCCCTGACTGACTGTGCCCTCTGTTGAATTATATCACCAGACTGGGCCACAGGCTTGTCATCTATAAAATGAGAGAGCTACACTAAATGGTCTCTGAGGTCTCTTCCAGCTGTAAAATTCTGTAAACCTCAACTGCAGTGCCAGCTGAAGCAGGAACATGGGGTGTACCTTGTACCAAAGAAGTTTATTCATCTTTAGTTGCTGAAGTCATACTGTTTAGATATGGAGTCATAGTTCAAGGCAGAATACATAGTAAAAGACAAATCAAACTATCCTCTCTTCTCAAATATTCCGATTTATTAATTATCCACAAAATTAAAATGAAGGGGCTGTGAGATTAATATGCTTTGTTGTATATGAGTAAAGATATTATGGGAGATACTCAATATCACTGATGAAAAAATAACAATAATGATGTTCTCACTTTCATTCATATTGGTTTATTGCAACGAGATATATAACTTCTGTAAATCCAATTTAAAAAGTCAGTCATTATGCAGGCATGTTTACAAATAAATGTTCCTGACTAAGAATTATAAATGACCAATAAGCTCATGAAAACAATATCACCAAGAATAAAAGAAGTGAAATTTAAAGCAGAGAAATACAATTTTCTAGCCCTCAAACTGATAAAGATTGAATGGAAGTGTAATTTGGCAAAACTTTCTAAGGGAAAATATATATTTAGAATTTTGTATACTCTTTAACCCAATGTATTCTATCTTCAGAAATTTATCCTAAACAAATAATCACACTGAAAACTACAAAACATTGCTCAAAAATTTTTTTTAAAGACCTAAATAAATGGAGAGACATCCTGTGTTCATGGATTGGAAGACTTAATGTTGTTAAGATATCTATACCACCCAAAGAGATCTACAGATTCAATGTAATACTTATCAAAATTGCAATGGTATTTTTTGCAGAAATAGAAAAGCAGATTTTCAAATTCATTGGATCTCCAAATAGCCAAAATAATCTTTAAAAAGAACAAAGTTGGAGGACGCACACTTCCTAAATTCAAAACTTAACTATAAAGCTACCACAACCAAAACAGTGTGGTACTGGCATAAGGACAGACATATAGACCAGTAAAATAGAATCAAGAGTCCAGAAATAAATTCATACATCTATGGCCAATTTTTTTAAACAAGGGTTCCAAGACCATTTAAGGGGGTGTCTTGACAAGAGTACAGCCATGTTTGGCTGTTCCATTGACCTACAGCCACCAGCACAAAAAGAAATATAAAAGCTGCTTTCTGCGTGGTGGGAACTGGCCCTTCTCCCACGGAGAGAGTTGCAAGTTGTAACATTTCAAGGCTCTTGGAGTGTCGCAGCACGGGATAGACTGGCCATCTGTGCTGGGCTAGGACGATAACCAAAGAGAACAATGCACGTACACAACTACTGGGCTGGGACGTTAGCCAAGGGGCTCAGTGCACGTACACCACTGATAACCATTTGTGCTTGGGAACACTAGATGCCTGCTCTGCAAACTCTGTAACTGCTTATATAAACTGCTGGAGACTGAGACCTGGTGAGAGTTCCACCTGTGGAAGGGACGCCTTGCCCAGGACGTGATTCCGCCCAGCCGTGTCCATTGACAGGACTCTCCCGGCAGTGGGGCATGGATGTTGTGAGTAATTGATTTATTGTGAAGTAATTGATTTGATGTGTTCTCTTTTCGGTGAACCTGGTGTTTCTCTTTCCGGTTGATTTGTGTCATTTCCCTTCAGTCGATCTGGTGTTTCCTTTTCCGATCGATTTGATGCTTTTCCCTCTTATTATATGACCTATTCGGATCTGCTGCTATCTCAGCCGATGTGGGTGTTTTCCCTTTCCAGTCGAGCTGGTGTTTTTTCCCTCTTATTATTTGACCTATTCGGATCTGTTTGCGGACTATCGCCTTTACTATCCTCTATATAATAAAATATACCTTCAGTCCATTTGTTTGGAGTCGAAAGTGTCTTTTACATCTCCGATCGAATCCCCAAACCTCTCATAACAGGGGGGAACAATAGTCTTTTCAGAAATGGCTCTGGGACAACTGGATATCCACATGCTAATGAATGGATTTGGACCCCTACCTCCCAGCATATACAAAAATGAACTCAAAATGTATCAACAACCTAAGTATGAGCTAAAACCATAAAACTCTTGGAAAAAAAGTAGGAGTAAATTTTCATGACCTTGGATTGGGAAATGGATTCTTAGATACGACCCCTAAAAGCATAAGCGACACAAGAAAAAATAGACGCTTCGGACTTCATCAAAATTAAAGACTTTTGTGCACTAAAGGACATTATCAAGAAAGTGAAAAGACAATCTACAGAATGTGAGAAAATATTTCCAAATCATATATCTGATAAGCGTCTAGTATCCAGAATACGTAAAGAAATGTTACAACTCAACAACAAAAAGATAATCCAATTAAAAAATGAGGAAAGGACATGAATAAACACTTCTCCAAAGAAAATAATACAAATGACTAACAAACACATGGAGAGATGTTCAACATTATCAGTCACTAGGGAAATACAAATCAAAACCACAGTTAAGTATCACTTCACACCCACAAGGATGGCTATAATTTTAAAAAATGCAAAAAAATAAGTGTTGACAAGGATGTGGAGAAATTAGAACGCTTGTACATTGCTGGTGGAAATGCAAAATGGTTCAGCCACTACAGAAAACAGTTTGGCAGTTCCTCAAAAAGTTAAACATAGAATTGCCATATGACCCAGCAATCTGTTGCTAGATATATACCCAAAAGAATTGAAAACAGGTACTCAAACAAGTACATGCATATGGTGTTCATTGCAGCATTATTCACAATAGCCAAAAGGAGGAAACAGTTAAATGTCAATCAATGAATAAATGTATAAACAAATGTGGAATATTTATACACTGGAATATTATTGAGTCATGAAAAGGAATTAAGTAGTGATGCATGCAATAACATGCATGAACCTCACAAACATGCTGAGTGAAAGAAGCCAGACACACAAGGTCACATATTGTATGATTCCATTTATAGGAAATATCCAGAATAGATAAACCCAGACACAGAGCACAGATTGGTGATTGTCAGGGGCTGTGGAGACAGGGAATGAGGAGAATGCTTCATGGGCAAGAGGTCTTACTTTGGAGTGATGGAAATGTTTTAGAACTAAATAGAGGTGGTGTTTGCACAATATTGTGAATGTATTAAACACCACTGAATCTTTCACTTTAAAATGGTTAATTTTATGTTATATGAATGTCACCTCAAATTATTATTTTTTTAAGTTAGTAGAGACTATCTTTGGCTAGTGGTGTTATACATGACTTCTTTTGTTGTTTATCTGATTTAAAAAATTTTAACAATAAAAAGTATTGTTTTAATAATTAGGAAAGAATTATAAAAAAAAAATTAATCCTCAACAACCTCACAATTTAAAACTACACTTTAAGCCAGCTGGAAAAAATGGCTAAGAAAAATCTCGACATGTTTTTACATACTTTGAGAAAAACACATCTTTAAAAAATATATTAAAAACACAATGTTTGTAATTTTCATATCTACTCATTAAAAATTAAATTTCTTTTCATGTATTGCTTCCCAGAATTCGTTTTTTTTTTTTTTTGGTTTAAACAACACACATTTATTTCTCACAGTCCTGGAGGCTGGGAGTTTGAGATCAAGGTGCTGGCAGATTCAGCGTCTCGTGAGGGTCTGCTTCCTGGTTCATGGATGGCCGGCTTTTCATGGTGTCCTCATATGGCAGAGAGAAAGTAGGGTCTAGTCTCTTCCTCTTTTAATAAGAGCACTAATTCCATCATGGGTCTCCATCCTGTGATGTCATCTAAACCTAATTAAATACCAGAGGCCCCACCAAATACCATCACATTGGGGATTAGGTCTTCAACATACGAATTTTGGGGGACACCAACATTCAGTCTATAGCTCGAAGGTTTTTAAGCAGGAGATGGACTCCTCAGCTTATGCCTAGTAATTCCCATATCTGGAGCCGTTACTCATCTGGGTCTAGTATTGCTGTTTCTTTCTTTTATTGTGGTAACATTGGTTTATAACATTATATAAATTTTGGGTGTACATCATTATATTTTGATTTGTGTGTAGATTACATCATGTTCACCACTCAAACTAATTAGTCCATCACCATGCACATGTGCCCTGTCACGCTTTTCGCTCTCCTCCCTCCCCCTTCCCCTCTGGTAACCACCAACCCAATCTCTGTCTCTATGTGTTTGTTTGTTGTTGTTTTTATCTTCCACTTGTGAGTGAGATCACACGGTATTTGACTTTCTCCCTCAGTCTTATTTCGCTTAGCATAATACCCTCAATGTCCATCCATGTTGTCACAAATGGCAAGGTTTCATCTGTTTTTATGGCTGAGTAGTATTCCATTGTGTATATATACCACATCTTCTTTATCCATTCATCCCTCAGCGGGCACCTGGGTTGCTTCCAAGTCTTGGCTATTGTGAATAACGCTGCAATGAACATAAGGGTTCATATATCTTTACACCTTCATGTTTTCATGTTCTTTGGATAAACACCCAGCAGTGGAATAGCTGGATCGTATGGTAGTTCTATTCTTAATTTTTTGGGGAATCTCCCTACTGTTTTCCACTGTGGCTGCACCAGTTTGCACCCCCTCCAGCGGTGTATGAGAGTTCCCTTCTCTCCACATCCTCTCCAACACTTGTCTTTTCCTGTCTTGTTAAATATAGGCATTCTGATGGGTATGAGGTGATACCTCATTGTAGTTTTGATTTGCGTTTCCCTGATAAGTAGCGACATTGAACGTCTTTTCATGAGCCTGTTGGCCATCTGTATATCTTCTTTGGAGAAATGTCTGTTTAGATCTTTTGCCCATTTTTTAACTGGGTTCTTAGTTTTTTTGTGGTTGAGATGTATAATTCTTTATAAATTTTGAATATTAACCTCTGATCTGATATATGGTTTGCAAATATCTTCTCCCAATTCTTAGGTTGTCTTTTTGTCTTGTTGATGGTTTCCTTTGCTGTGCAGAAGCTTTTTAGTTTGATGTAGTTCTGTTTATTTTTTCCATTGTTTCCCTTGCCCGGTCAGACATGGTGCTTGGAAATATGCTGCTAAGATCGATATCAAAGAGCGTACCACCAATGGTTTCTTCTAGAAGTTTCACGGTTTCTGATCTTACATTCAAGTCTTTAATCCATTTTGAGTTAATTTTTGTGTATGGTGTAGGATAATGCCCAGAACTCTGTTAAGCAAAATAAGAAGAATGGCAACAGAAAAGTTCATAGACTTATTACAGAACTAGTGCTTCTGGGCGGAAAGGAGAGTTGGTGAGAAAGGACAGGTTATTAAGACATAAAATGTCAACTCAAATCTACTTTTATAAAAGAAGCAACTAGCCATTTAGAGAATGAGAACAAAGTCCATTTCACAGCTGTCTTTGTTTTCCTCCCTTTCTCTGCTTGATATAGAATTTAGAGCAAGTAAATGCACAATACTGTTTCTTTGGCTTTAATCATAAAACTATTCCCTGAGGATTTTAGCTGTAGCAGTTGAGTTCTGGTTTGAAAAAATTAGAGCAGCAATAAAGGAGAAGGATCTGCACTTCTCATTGCTTCTAATTTTCTTCTGCAATGAGTTTCCTGCTTAAATGCGCATGCAGTGTGTCCTCTTTCCTTACGGGAAAATGTGTGCAGCAGCAACACTTCCAGGAGCCCAGCTTCCTTACGGTGTTCAGTTTGCTCTGTTGGGGAAACATACATCTAATTTGTACCAGCCCAACCCTAGTGTGGCCAACATTTGGAAGAACACGGAAGAGTGCTGTTGAAAAGATGAATAGATCAGAGAGTTTTATTTTTCTTTTTACGAGCTATTTAAAAGAAAACCATAAATATCTAATAAAATAACTCGATATTGCAAAGGAAAATGATGGGTGAAAGTGTTTCCCAAAGTATGATTTGCTGACCACCTGAATCAAAATTTCCTCAGGTGTTTGTTGAAAATACAGATAGCAGGTCCAACCCTAGAACTACTGGAACAGACTCTGTGGGAAGTGAAACAACATTTAAAAAATAAAATACAACATAACCCACAAACACACACATTCTAAGCCAGAAGTTGATGAACTAGGACCAGGGGACCAAATCCAGCCCACTGTCTGTTTTTGTAAATAAAGTTTTATTGGCACACAGTCACACTCAGTCTATGGCTGCTTTTGTGCTAAGATGGTGAAGTTCAGTAGTTGTGGCAGAGACTCTATGCCCGTAAGTCTTAAAATGTTTACTATCTAGCCCGTTACCGAAAAAGTTTGCCACCCCTGACCTAAGCCAATGCCTCTCAAACTTGAATGTGCATACGAATCACTCAGGAATCATTAGAGAAAGTAGGTCTGGGGTGGGCCTGAGATTCTGTGTGGCTCAAATCTCTCAGGTGCTGCTGCTGCTACTGTCTTGTAGATCACATTTAGTAGCAACAGTCTAGAGTTGTGGTTCTCAGAATATGAGAAATGCAAATTCTTAGCTCCAACACAAACTTACTGGATCAGAAATGCTGCAGGTTGGGGCTGGCCCAGTGGCGCAAGCGGTTAAGTGCGTGCGGCGGCCCGGGGTTCGCTGGTTCAGATCCTGGGTGCGCACCCACACACTGCTTGGCAGGCCATGCTGTGGCGGCGTCCCATATAAAGTGGAGGAAGATGGGCACGGATGTTAGCTCAGGGCCGGTCTTCCTCAGCAAAAAGTGGAGGATTGGCATGGATGTTAGCTCAGGGCTGATCTTCCTCACAAAAAAAAAAAGAAAGAAAGAAAGAAAGAAATGCTGCGGGTTGGACCCAGCAATCCATGTCTTATCAGGCCCTGCAGGTGATTTCTGTTGCATGCCAAAGCTGGAGAAGCACTTGTCCAGATTATCCCGATGCAGGCTAAAACTCAATAACCACGGTCTTTGGAGAGCCTGAAATTATATGCTTATGTTAGATTTCACTATCTTTGAATCTCCTAAACACAGTATATGTTTGTTGATCCTAATAATCGACAGAGAAGGAGACACTCTATGAAATTGCCACTTAATATCATATTATTGATTTCCTTCTTATATATTCAGAATGACAGTCTCAAATAAATAAAATTTCAGGGCCGGCCCTGTGGCTTAGTGGTTAAGTGTGCGCGCTACGCTGCTGGCGGCCCGGGTTCGGATCCCGGGCACGCACCGACGCACCGCTTCTCCGGCCATGCTGAGGCCGCGTCCCATATACAGCAACTAGAAGGATGTGCAACTGTGACATACAACTATCTACTGGGGCTTTGGGGGAAAAATAAATAAATAAAAATTAAAAAAAAAATTTCAAATGTATCTTCATTGGCTTGTTCCAGTTTAATTAACATTTTACTGTTGAGGGGGTCTTCTATTTTGTAAAGGAGCTTCAAGTGCCATGTCATTTCTAAAATGACCAACAGAGGGAGCTGATGTTATAATCCTAACCCTTAAAGATAAGGGTAATTTTTCCTCCTTATTGGCTGAATCGAAGAAGGAATGGCCTCTTGACTCATCCTTTAGAAAATACTATTGTTTGGATGTATAGTTTCTACTGTCCATGTTATATACAGCTATATACAACGTCAAACAGCTTTCTATGTTCACAATGAGTGTAACTTGTAAGTAATTCTATTCAATTACTTTCAACATGCACAGACACCCTAATATGTTCAAACAATGTTGAAGGTACAAGATATTACTAACATACAGATCCTGTTCTCATTAAACATAAGCTTCTGGGGAGAGGGGTGTTAACAGAAGCATGTAAATAAATCTAATAATACAGAATACAACCCCTTACCAAGATCAGAGGGGAACTGAGACCAACATGTAGATGCTTTGGCGTTTCCTAGAAGTGGCCATTTGGGTACACGACATGTGTAGTCACAGGAGGAACTGAGTCGTGTAGCTCTGAGCTGAATGATGTCCTTTACCATAGCACTAGAAGAAGTACAAACTGTCAACTGTAATTGTCCAGTTTGTGAGCAGGACATAATGTTTACAAAACACAATGGAACATATTCTCAGGGGTAAAGGACCAATACGCAGATGGCGAGTGAACTATATTAGACCCCTGCCTTTAGCTTCAGGAAGATATAAATGGCTTTTGACTGGCATGGATTCAAGATGTGGCTTTGCTTATCCAGTCATACAAACTAATGTTAATAATATAGTTGAAGGAGTGAAACAAAGATAATGTATCAATTTGTCTTAGCAAGTGACATTTTTCCTGATCAAGGAAACTATTTTATGGCACATTCTGTACTATATGAGCCAAGTACCTAGCACAGTGGAGACTCAATAAACCTTTGCTGATGTATAAAGAGATGGATGGAGAACTGAATGGCTGACTGGATTGACAGAATAAAGAGATAGCTGAGGTCTGATGAGGATGTTATCAGTGGGAATGAAAGAAAAAGACAAACTGGAGAAACACTGTCTAGGTAGATTCTCGGGGTTTGATAATTATTTGGATTTTGGGATATAGAAGTCAGTGGATACGAAAATGACTGATGACAAAGGGATAATAATGACTTGAACAGAAATAAAAGAATCAGAAAGCTAATTGAGCTTGGGGGTTGCGTGTCCAGAGATGAGTTTTACTTTAGACTGTGAGAGTTGGAGATGCTACACCATCCAGGATGTGAGAAACAAGAGGCTGTTGGTATTGCAACTTTAAGGTTTGGAGAGAGGTTTGGAATAGAAATAGAGATTGGAGTTATCTTCAGAGAGATCTCAGGATAGTTTAGATATATGATAAAAAGAATATATTCAATCACAAATGTACTAATCCATTCAATAGGATTTATCAAAGACCTAATATGTTCCAGGCACTGGGCTACAGGCTGAGAACAATGGCCAACATTTTTGGAGTCCTTATTACATGACAGGCAATGCCTGGTGCTGGGCTCGGAGCAACGAACTCAGAGGAAATTTAGATCCTAGTGGGGAGAGACAGAATATAAAAGTAATAAGTAAAATGTATACTGTTAGATGGTGAGAGGAGAAAAGTAAGCCTAGAAAGAAGCCAGAGAATGTTAGAGTTAGGGGTTTCAATTTTAAACAGGATGATCAGGGAAGGACTCACTGAGAAAATAACTTTTGCACAAAGACCAGATGCAGGTAAAGGAACAAGGGTATACGGAGAACAAATGTTCCAGGCAGAGCAGCAAGGAACACTAAGTGCAAAGGTCCCGGGGTGGGAACATGCCTAGAGCACTGGAAGAATGGCAAGAAGGCTGGTGTTTCTGCAACAGACTAAGCGGGGGTAGAGGAGAAGGAAAGGAGGTCGGGGTAACAGGGACCAGCTGGGTAGGATTTGTAGGCTGGTGACGTGACTTTGGTTTCCACTAAGAGGGAGATGAGATCCTACTGGAGGGATTTTAGTGGAGGTGTGACAAGATATGACAAATTCTAATAGTATCACTCAGGCTTCCACTGGGAAAAATAAAGTAGCCAGAATAGAAGCAGTTACAAGTCTAGTTCAGATAAGAAATGAGGGTGACTTGGGCCGGGTTAATGGCAGCGGAAGTGGAGAGCAATGGTTGCCTTCTAGACATATTTAGAAAGCAGAGCCAACAGGACTTGTTGACTGATTGTGGTGCATGAAAGAAAAGGGAAATAGAAGATGACTCGACGTTTTTGCTCTGAGCAGTTGGAAGCCTGGTGTCATCACTGTCTGGGATGGAGAAGCCTGAGATGGACGTTGTTGGGAAGGAGGAAGGACCAGGAATTTTGTTTGGACATGTTAACCATGAGATACCCCTTAGACAGCCAACTGAAATCATAGAGGAGGCTGTTTTATGTACGAGTCTGGAGGTCAGGACAGAATTTTAAGCAGGAGATATAAATGTGGGAGTTGTCCTGTACAGGTGGTGTTTGCAGCCTGAAGTGGATGAAATCACCAAGACAATGGGTGTGGATAGATAGAAAAAGAGCTTAAAGGCTTTAACTTTGGAACTTTCAACATTTAGGGTCAGAAAAAATTACAGGAACTGGTGAAGGAGAGGCCTTCAAGAAGTTGATACTAAAGGAAGACACATATGGGAATAAGTGTTAAGTATGTTTGTACTCATTATAGAGGGGGTTCAAAGGAGACAACGAGGTCAAGTCTATCAAAGTAGTGAAGGATCAAGAAAGATTCGATTGAGAAGGACTCACTGAAAGTGGGGTGAGGAGGTTCCAGACAAAGAATGAGATTAACAAATCCCCCTCACTGTGGTAGAGGAGTTGACAGCAATGACTCTGGAGCCATACTGTCTGGATTAGGATCCTGGCTCTGCCACTCACTAGCTGTGTGACGTTGGTCAAGTCACTTAACCTTTCTGAGCCTCAATTTTCTTGTCTATAAAATGGGGATAATAACAGTTCATATAGCATAGGGTTGTAATGAGCGTTAAATAATTTAATATTTGTAAAATTCTTAGATTACATAGCATGATATATGCTATAAAGAAGTAACAGTTAAATAAAGAAATTCATAGAGATTTGGAACCCAATGGAGCAATTTGGAAATTATAATGGTTAGAGTACAGGGTGAGCAGGGAGAAGAAATAGTGAATCATGAGGCTGGAGAGGCCAGTTGGGGCCAGCTCCTGGAGGCCCTTCATATCCTAGTGAGGAATTTGGACTTTTTCTGTAAGCAATTGATCAGATTCATGTTTTTGAAACACCATCCTAGCAGTAGTGTGAAGGTTACAGAGTGACGAGGTGAGGCTAGAGGTGAGACATGGGTAAGGAGAGGGAACTGAGATGGGATGAAGACAAAGAGCGGGAGTGAATGAACCGGAGAGCATTACGAAGATAAAATTGACAGGGGTGGGTCACTAATTGGATGTGAAGAGTAAGGACAAAGGGAAAGACTTGAACGACTCCCAGGTTTTCAGTTGTGTTACTGGTTAGCTAAGAAGGAATATGGGCAGAAGAACATGTGTCTTTAAGGAAAGACAGCACTTTTGTTTTGTGAACACTGGGATCGAGGACTTCTGACAGTCAGGCTAATATGATTAGGCACTCTGGGAAGTGGAAGCATGGAACGCAATCTGATATATGGCTGCAACCTCAGGAGAAGAGTCCAGGCTGGACACACACATTCAGAAGTCAGCATTGTGTAGGTGGTTGTGGGAGTCACAAAATTGGAAGAGATGTCTTAGGAATAGTGTGTAAAATGAGAAATCCAAAGCAGAGCCCTGTAAAGCATCAACCCTTGGAGAAGAGACAGCTGAAAAGGAGACAAAAATGGTATAGAGGTAGAAGAAGACAGAAAGTGTGGCTTCTCAGAAGCCACAGAAAGGAAAATATCCAGGACGATGAGGACTGAAGACCCAAATGCTGCAAACAGAAAGATCGGGGGGCACGAGGACAAAGAGATCTCGTTAGGCGTGGCAATTATGAGATCACTGGCCCCTCACCATAAATGTGAAGTGGTGAAAGCAGGAGGCCAATTACGATGGGTGTAGCAGACACAATTGGTGCTCCTCCCACACCCCTTTGGCCCACCATTCCCACATCTGCTGATGGCTTCCTACTGCAACCACTGCTACTTTCTGCCTTTGTGGCCAGCAGGAGCTGGCCGGAAGTGCTACAGAGTTCATGCTCTCAGGAACAACCCTCAATGATCCAGGATGAGAGCTGATTAGTAAGTTCCCCAGTATTGCCAGCCCCCCAAGGAGGCAAAACTCTCAGACATGTTCTACATAGTTTCTCAAATATCCCCAATGAGTCAAGTCACAGTTTCCCCCAGCAGTACCCTAGGCACTGACACATCCTGTGTTGGCTCTTTCCCTTCCCTGACTCACTTCCCCATTCCCCTAGCTGGGATTCTCTCCCAAATAAGCTACTACCATCAAGTTCTTATCAGAGTCACCTTCTGGAGGTGCCTGACCTCAGACATTTGGTAATAAAAGTTATAGGAAATGAAGATGAAAACAAGTTAGAATATTTAAGATAGGGCAGTAGCTAGAAGGTGGCATAGTGTCAAGAGATTTTTCTTTTCTGTATATCATAGGAGAAAATCAAGCAAGTTTACATATTGAGGGGAAAGAGCCTACAGGAAGGGGTGGAGGGTGTAGGATGAGTGAGGAGCTCAGCGAGCAGTGTCCCTGGGATGGTCGGAAGGCAGGTGAAAGCACAAGGTGGGTAACAGTGGAGGAAGAGGGGCACCTCTCTACCGAGGAAGAGGAAAGGAGAGATGGCAGTCGCAGCAACAGGCAAGAGCGTATTGCGTGTATGTTCCAGCGGCCAGAAAGCAGAAAGGGGGCTCATTTGCTCAGGGTGAAGGAGATTCGGGTGAAAGTATAAATCTATTGAGCAAGAAAAAAGATGGAGACTAATGGAATGCCTTCATTTAGGTGGTGAGTAGAAAAGAGGGAAACTGAGAGAGGCAAGTCAAGGAGCAAGTAATGCAGGGCCACAGACACGAAAGAAGGCACAACTTAAAGGAGAAAGTGATCAAATTCTCCAAGGCTGCAGAGAGGCTGAGGCGATAAGGGCAGGGTTTGGATTGGGCCGTTTCCTGAAGGATCATCAGTGATTTTGGAGAGAGGAGTTTCCATTGGGTTGATCAAATAGAAGCCATCCACTCAAAGGATAAAGGAATAAGTGGATAAGGGAAAAGATGGAGAGCAGTAAACAAGAGAGCCCTTGATCGGAGAATAGTTCCAAAATGTATATTCACATCGATTTAATGGTGAAAGAACCCCACAATGTTTCCAGGTACACCAAGATGCCTGTATTCAAAACCCATCAGCTACTGCATTGTATGATATGAAATTGGCTGGATTTGACCTTTTTTTTTTTTTGCCTGAGGAAGATTCGTCCCGAATCTGTTGCCAATCGTCCTTTTTTTTTTTTTTTGCTTGAGGAAGATTGGCCCTGAACTAACATCTGTGACAATCTTCCTCTACTTTGTATGTGGACTGCCACCAGCGCATGGCTGATGAGTGCTGCAGGTCTGCACCCAGGATCCGAACCCACAAACCCGGGCCGCAAAAGTGGAGCATGCCGAACTTAACCACTACACCATGGGGCCGGCCCCTGGATTTGACCATTTTTAACCTACGAACATGGCAATTTTATATGATTCAACCCAATATTCAAAAGTATCATGAGTTAGGTTTCTTACTGACTAGCAGTCAGATTCTCAGGTCCTTTACTTCTAAGTCACTTCTAAGTCTACAGAGACTCTCTGAAGCATCAAACTGCCAAGAACACTTTGTGGTACACGAGACACATGGATGCAGGATAATTAAAACTGAAAAATTATTAATTTCATTTTTAGAGTTCACTAATAATATATGCTTTATTTAAAGAATAAAAATTTCTGTAATACAGTATTAGAAATAAGAAGCTTTCTTTTTGCTAGATTTTCACAAATATTCTGAAAATAAAAATCTTTCTCTAGATCCATCAGTTTTTACTTCAAGTATTTTTGAGAATGAAATAGCTATAATAGAACGAAACAATGAGTGGTAATTTATCTGCTAGAGACATCACTGAGTGAAAGCAACTGTAGTGAACTTGATTATTTTGGACCATACTGCTTGCTTCAATAATTTTTTCTCAAATTTAATTGGTTTGAGGCCAATGATGAAGGGCATGTAAAATGCAATTAACAGACGAAAAATATCTCTTGTGATTTGATATTAAACAGAAGTGATGGAGTGTAACATTAAGAAATGGTATCAGAGGTGCACACTTTGCATTTCACTTTAATTATATCAATTTTAGATTCTGGAACACTGTAGTTTCACACATGTTTAATTAAATTATGTCAATGTCAATACTTTTAGGTCAAAAAATTTTTTGGAGGAAGTTTCAGAGACAGGTAAGATGGAGACAGTAAGTTTTTGACTTTCTGGCTACTGGACCAGAAAAAGCTCCTGAGGTCTCTTTTACCCGTAAAGATCTGTGGTTGTAACAGGGAGTGATTTAAAAGGAATGCAAAGCCCCTAAGACAGACGACATCATTTCTAATAGACTTGGGGCTCACGAAAGAGAAAGTGGTCTGTATTAATTCCACAACTCTCCATCCCCCATAAGTAGTTTCAGACTGATGTATTTTTTTGAAAATGTACAAAACAAACAACAAACAGAGAAACTAATGAAATCTTTTTTAAGAATTAAAGGATTAAACCATTTCTTTTTTTTAAAGAAAAATTGAAAATCTCTAATTATATCTTTTGTAAAGATAAGAAACTGCAGCTTTAAGATAGTAATGCTTAGGCTGTGTGCTGCTGGCAGTAATGCTTAGGCTGTGTGCTGCTGGCTGGACAGCTGATGTCTGTCTAAGCTGCCCTATAAGATGCCACGCACCAGATCCTATTCCACATACTCCTTTCAACGGTTTATAGGCATATGTAGGAATTACGTATTGTCTTCCCTTGACCCTATTTGTTAATAGGAACGCTCTTTTTGCCGTTCCAGTGCTCATTTCCTACTCTCCTCTCCACTTTGTTCTTTTCCAGAAGCAGTTCATGGTAACAGTTCAAGGGAGAGTCACCGAAGGGGTCTGAAGTCCCCATATGGGGGACATTAGTTATATTTGTAGTACCAAGTCAGCCATAGGCGCATTTGAGTGGCTTAGATTCTGAAGAAAACATCTAGGATCACAGAGAATACCAACTCAGACATTTTGAGACTAGTTATTTGCTGGGGCCTAAAACTATGCTTTTGGAACATTTTGAATGGGTAAAAATCTTAAGACCAAAATAAAATTTACATTTTATATTGGTTCAGTTTATTTACTTTGTTAGCAAATAAGTTAGGTAATTCTATTCATAATAGTTACCACCCACGAAACAATATGTGCCATTTGTAATATACACATATGTGATATAGTCCCCATTTAAATGGATATTATGGTCCTCCTTTAAAGATGAGGAAGCAGAGAATGTAAGTGACTTGCTCACGATCATACAACTAGTATGTGGCGGAGCTAAAATTCAAATTCAGTTCCATCGGCTCCAACTTCCACACTTTTTCCACCCCGCCATGCAGCCTCCAAAAAGAGCCTTCAGATATTTCTTGGTTACACATCACTCTCGCAGCTGTCAGTGTAACCTTGTATAGTGGAAGATCAAAAGTTATTATGTGGCCCCCTCAAAATCCACCTCCCTAATTGGTGAACTCAACCAACTCTAGCTGCGCTCAGCTGACGGGTTAAAATCGACAAAGGAAAAACTACCAAGTTAGATATCCCTGAATGAATTAAAATAATTGGAGGACTATTTCATAAGCTAGGATGAATAATATATGCAGAATTTTATTGAACTGGTACTATTTTTTTCCCTACATACTTAAGATATTTCATAGTTCTTTCTCTAATGCTTATATTTTCTTTTTAAAAATAAACATTCGGGGCCGGCCCGTGGCTTAGCGGTTAAGTGCGCGCGCTCCGCTGCTGGCGGCCTGGGTTCTGATCCCGGGCGCGCACTGACGCACCGCTTCTCCGGCCATGCTGAGGCCGCGTCCCACATACAGCAACTAGAAGGATGTGCAACTATGACAGACAACTATCTACTGGGGCTTTGGGGGGAAAAATAAATAAATAAATAAAATTATAAAAAAAATAAAATAAAATAAACATTCTTAATTAAAGCCTAACACTAGATAGAGAAGAATGCACAAATCTTAAGTACACAGCTGGGTGACATATCACGACATGAACCCATTGGTGCGAGCCTCTTCCAGACAGAAAACTTTGCCAGCATTCTGAAGCCCCCTCCTTCCCTTCCCAAGGACTCCTCTTTCTCTGCTTCCCAAGAAACTATCGTCTTGGCTTCTAACATCATAGATTAGTTTTACCTATTTTTGAATTTTTTTATGAGTAGAATATTCAGGTTTTTAATTTGTGTGTGGATTCTTTCACTCAACATCGTGTTTGTAGAATTCACTCAAGTGCTGCGAGTAGCTGTGGCTCTTCCGTTGTCATTGTTGAATGCTATTCTATCGTGTGAATACACCGCACTAAAAACCCGTTCCACTGTTGATGAACATCTGAGCTATTTCCATTTGGGAGCTCTTACAAATAACACGACCGTGAACCTTTTTGTACATCTCTTGGTATAAATGTTCAACTTTAGTAGATAATTCCAAACAGATTTCCAAAGTGGTTGTACTAATTGCCAATCTTACTAGCCATGAATGGGGGTTTCCATTCTACATTTTAGTCCTCCTTTTTTTTTTTTTTGAGGAATATTGGCCCTGCGCTAACATCTGTTCCCAATCTTCCTCTTTTTCTTTTTTTCTCCCCAAAGCCCCAGTACATAGTTGTGTATCATAGCTGTAGAGTTGTAGCTCTTCTATGTGGGACGCCTCCTCAGCGTTGCTTGATGAGTGGTGAGTAGGTCCGAGCCCAGGAGCTGAACTGGCAGACCCTGAGCAGCCAAAGCGGAAAGCTCGAACTTAACCCTACGCCACCTGGCTGGCCCCTTAGTCCTACTTTTTGATGTTTGTTAAAAAGGTTAGGAGCTCAGAGGAAGCATTACCTCTGTCCTAGTGCAGCATAGGGATTTTATATATTCCACCCAGGATGACTCAGCTGTCTTCTTGGACTCTTGTCTTTGTGACCTACTCCCTAGCTGCAAGTGTTAGCACTCTAGCTGAAAGTGCTTTCTGGAATTTGCTGTGAACTGGGACAATTTAATAACATATGGCAGGGCACCAGTGTGATGATCTCATCTCAGAGTAACCACTTTAAAATCATCTTAGTATTGTTGATTCACTAGTCTGAAAAGAGCAATGTCAAAGTAAGCCATTTAGAAGGTGGAGGCACATTAAGCCTGGATGCTGTGCTGCAGTCACAGCAAAAATGAAGGCTGAGGTCTTTTTAATGTCTTTAATGTTTCTCATAGTGTTTGGATGGAAGTTCTGAAGATACCAGAGCTTCTCCAAAGCACCGCTCTAGAAGATAGTGTTAATAGAGCTGACAACAGGTGCTAACCTTCTTTTTTTTTTTTTTTTGTGAGGAAGATCAGCCCTGAGCTAACATCCATGCTAATCCTCCTCTTTTTGCTGAGGAAGACTGGCTCTGAGCTAACATCTATTGCCAATACTCCTCCTTTATTTCCCCAAAGCCCCAGTAGATAGCTGTATGTTATAGTTACATATCCTTCTAGTTGCTGTATGTGGGACGCGGCCTCAGCATGGCCGGAGAAGCGGTGCGTCGGTGCGCGCCCAGGATCTGAACCCGGGCCGCCAGTAGCAGAGCGCGAGCACTGAACCGCTAAGCCACGGGGCCGGCCCGGTGCTAAACCTTCTGACCCATCTCTTTTAAGTAGGTCAAAACCTTTTATAAAAGTTTCTTAAAAATCCTAATAATCTTATTTCATAAACTCTTTCAAGCTATACCTACTCTTTACTTAGTTAAGAGAAAAGCTGTGAGAGATGATCATTTACCTTAGATAATCCTGGGTACCCGGGACAATTCCACAAATAAGTTTGCAAAATGCAATAGATCTATTACTTTAACTTGTCTTTGAAAAGTTCAGTGAGAGTGTGGAGATGGTGTGGAGAAGAAAAGAGAGTGACATTCTTGAATTTACTCGTAAGTAATATATATGTACCTATAATTTTTCTTCTTGCTGATGGTGAGGAGAAACTAAACAAGCGAGTTAAACTTGCAGCCTTCAAAGAGAATCTCCCATCCTTGGTTCATGTCCCTTAAGTAGATGAAGAGGAAAAGGTGATGTAATCTCTGAATAATAAATAGAAGATTAACAGAGGCTTAATCTCCACGGTATTTCCAGTACCCAAAGTTTCTTTGACCACAAAATCCATTCACAGCCTCTTGGTTGTCTTTTTATATTAATTACATGAATGGTCACTAATCTCTAATAGAGCATCAATATTCTTAATTACCTTTTCTTCAGCCCATGGAATCATGTGCAGAAGGGCACGGTCATCATCTAGTATCTGGTGATAGTAAAAAATCCCCCAGTAACCTGAAAGTGAGGTTTTCATGTTCAAATTCGCTGCCGCTGTCCTCTTGCCATTTGCTTTCAGGGGCATCGGTTGACTTAATTGATTTATCTAATACATTTGGCATAGACTCTGGCAAAATTTTCAAGAAATGGTAGAAATCTCCAGTAGGTGGGAAAAAAGAAGGAAAGCGAGAGTGAGGTTAAGGAAGAAGGACGAAGCGTGAGAGAATGGGAGTGCCCCTTGCACATCTTCACAGGTGTAAGTCAACACAGGTGTAATCGGTAGGTTTAAAGAGTGGGGCTTCTCACTGTGCAAGCAGAAATCAGTGTCCTCCCCTCCCTCAGCTTCTGCACAGATTGGGAAACCTCCAGTAGGGAAAGGTGGAGACTCTCTTCCCGCCTCCACGAGGCTACCTCTCGCTGCTGTAGTGCTGAGGAAGAGAGGAAAAAGAAAGGGTAGAAGTCTTATTTGACTGCAATGGTTTGATCTGAAACTTACTGACATCTGATACTAAATTTAAATATATCTGAAATTTATTTTGTACTTAGTGAATATTTAAAACTCATTATTTTTTTCATGAGATGTTACTGTGGATTCTTTGGAGAATGGCATCCCGCAATCACTGAGAATTTCTCACTTGCAGTTTCCTTGACTCAAGGAACTCTTCCCTCTCTCTGCTCACAACACTTCCTTCAGCAGGATCTTGCTGGGCAGAAGGGGGCTGGGCCACAATAATAAAGATTCTATTACGAAATTTGCCCAGGAATCTGAGTCTAAAAACAGTCAATGGTATATATTTGAGTTTTCAACCGTTATATTTCAGCCTTAAATTAGATGACAAATGATTAAAGGACACAATTAGGGCTTTTTTGTTGTTGTTTTTGTCAATGCAGCTTTCTTTTGAGGTTGTTCAAGAAATGCTCTGTGAAATTAATATATACATCCTTGAAATTTTGATATACTTTGTTCTCATTTTCTTTTTTTTTCCTGAGGAAGATTTGCCCTGAGCTAACATCTGTGCCAATCTTCCTCTATTCTGTATGTGGGTCGCCACCACAGCATGGCTGACAAGTGCTGTAGGTCCGTGCCTGGGATTTGAACCCATGAACCCTGGCCACTGAAGCAGAGCATGCTGAACTTAACCATTATACCTCAGGGCCGGCCCCTATTCGGTTCTCATTTTACAGATGACAGACAAAAATCTAAGTTTATACAGTTATTTTGTAGCAGAGTAAAGTCTAGAAAGAGGGTCTCCTACATCCTAGGCCACTGGTCTTTCAACTATACAATTGTGCCTTTAGGGTGGATACTTAATAAAATTATTGTTTTATGAGTGATGCTAGTGTTTCTTTGACTGGCCTATCTTAAAATATTGAAACGTAGAGTTATGATAGAGACAAAAGCTGCTCTAATTCGATTTTTAAATAACCTTTTTAAAATAATCTTTTTCAATTCAAATGAAGACAAAGGGGAATTGAGGCCACAAAGATTATGACATTTTTAAAAAAAAATTTCTCTAAGAATCCTAAAAGACCCTGTTACAGTTTAAATAGTGAGCAAATTGTGTTTGTTTATATGACACACATTGTTGTTATATATATCGTTCCCTGAGAAACAATTAATTGCATAACTAACCATAGTGTTCAATTTCCCATAGCTACTTAAAATCTATACACTTGTATTGTTATAATCATCAATTATTAACTATTATTTTCATAGACCAACTATGAATTGACAGAAAAAATTTAATTTTTATGCTAATCCTCCTCTTATTTTTCATTTTACTGTTTCTCTCTATGAAGTATGTTTTAAAATACTTAAATAATTACTGAACATACTTCATTCAGGCAACAACTGCAGTTGTATTATGCAAATAATCTAATTATGTAAGTAGAGTGGAAATGACTCTTTTTGGAATGTTTTGTGATAGTATGGTGAAACAAGTTAAAGTCATTATTATTTGGTCCTTCCTAGCCTCTAGCTTATCCTAAATTGAAAAAGTTATTGGAATTATTTTTGGTTTTCACTATTATTTTTGCTATAATTGATACCTCTCTCTCTCACATGCACACATATGCACACATACACACATAATATATATTTTATAGAATTTTATGTATAGTTCTTTCTTTCTTTCAAGTATTTTACATATAATGTATTTGGGTCTCTAGGCAATTTTTTATGTGGATGAAATATCATCATCAAATACTTATAGGCTTTATGGGACCAACATGGGAGAATAAATGAGCAGACATTCTATGTTATTTCACAGGGTCAAACTAAAACCAATAGCCAGAAATTACTGGAAGCAGATTTCAGCACAATAGAGATAATGGCATTCTCCCAATTAGAACTATTAAAACATGGAATGGGCTTCTTGGTGAGGAAGTGAGGCCTCTATCACCGAAGGATTTAAGTAGAGTTGGATTTATTTGTATTGAGGGAATTTTTTTTTTTGTAAGCCATAGTAGTTATTTCAATGATCATAGCAATGAATCTAGCAGGTCAATTCTTTTTTTTTGTTTTTTGTTTTTTTTTCACTTTGTTTTGTTTTGTTTTTTAAAGGGGATCTTCATGGGCTTTAGCTGAAGTAGAAGACACCTATAATTCCTCCAAACTCTAGGATTTTAAGATTCCCCTTTAATTCTGAATCCAAGTCCCAAATCCATATTCAGAAATGAAACTATGTAACTTTAAAGAATTTACTAATAATATGTCTGCTCAAGTGACAGCTAATTGGGCCAAGATCAGGTCTGACCAGAAATTACTGCCAAAATACGCAATTAAAAATTACATGACTGGGTGTGGGCGCCAGGGATCAAGTTTTGCTTCTGTATATGCATTAGTGACTCCAACTAGCTCGGTTCCCTCAGAGCACCAAGGCCTTAGGCTTCAGGTTGAGAAAGATTAGCGTGAGAATGAACTAGAGCCTGGCCCTACAAAACGAGAGGTGCCAACAGCTCAGCAAAGCTTAAAGCAAAAGGAAACCTATTACATTTTTCACAAAATGTAGTGTCACTATTCGTGTTTATTGGAAAGGGATAAATATAAGGTCTGCTGAATTCCGAAGTGATTTTTATTTTATTCGTTTCCAATTATGATTTATATCCCCACTTGCTTTCAAGTGAGATATTAGGCAGTTATGATTTTTTGTTCCATAACGGAGCCAAACTTTTGTTTGTGTAAATATATCTCAGAAATAATTATGTCAACCCAAATGCAAAAATACAATATAATGGAAAGATATTCAATTTGAGGAAAAACCTTTTTTTTTCATTTAGTAAGTGACATAAAGTAACTTTCATATAGTAAGTAACATTCAAAGGGACGGTAGTAAACGACATTCTTTCCTGTTACTGGAAGCTGGTCCTATTCTAGAATAGTAGAGGAGAAGAGAGTTCCAGGATATATTTCAGTTTAAGCGAGTCCTTGCAAGACTGGTTTGGGTCTGTGGCTCCTCAGAAGGTTCATTAAATACATCTATCTGTCTTTCTAGACTGACTAGAGTTTTTATCACTTTGTATGATGTACTGATACTATAGCTGCAGAAGTGATAATATTCTATACCATGCAACAAATACAATAAAACTCCTCATACCAGAGCCATAATCTTCCCCTAGGAACCACATACGGTTTCTACTGAAAGTCAAGGTCATCAGAGTATGTGTGGTAGAAATCTCTGAGTCTCTTCTCTCAAAAGAGGATGTCAATGACACGAGAAAGAGAACACAGCAGGATTTGTGGTCCTTAACAAGCCGGCCCTGGTAGTCTGGTGGTTAAGATTCGGTGCTCTCACCACTGCGCCCAGGCTTGGTTCCTGGTCAGGAAACCACACCACCCACCCGTCAGTTGTCATACTGTGGTGGCTGTGTGTTACTACAATGCTGAAAGGTATACCACTGGGATTTCAAATACCAGCAGGGTCATTCATGGTGAACAGGTTTCCGCGGAGCTTCCAGACTAAGACCGACTAGGAAGAAGGACCTGGCCACCCACTTCCAAAAAAAAAATTGGCCATGAAAACCCTATGAGTAGCTCCAAGCACCAGAAGTTTCTACCCTGTTGTATACAGGGTCACTGGAGTTGGAATTGACTCCAAGGCACTAACAACAAACTGGGGTGGTGGGGAAGCTCTGTTTTGATTTGTACAGTGGCAGATTTTAGCATGCAAATTGTGTATCTTACCATACGTCACAACCTTAGGATCAACCAAGTTTCAGTTTATGAACTAAATCATGCCAGTGTGATGAACTAACTCTAAAACATAGGGAGAGTCGGGTAGTGATGTGGGTTGCTTCATAATATCGAACCCAGAATTTCTCAGACAAGATCTTTCTAATCTGAGCCAGGTTTACCTCAGGTGGCTTTGCAGCATTTGTCACATTAGTTTTAAACAAGATGTATCCATTTAGTACACCCACCTGGTTCCTGTAAAAGAGACGGCCTGTTCTAACAGACAGACAGACAAAAAGCTAGAGTTTCCAGATATAATTGAAAGCAATAGGACTATGTACCGCCTCCCCCACCCAAAGACTCTGTGGTATCTTCTTGGAAAATTCATTTAATATTATAAAGATAAAATGACATTGTCTGATATTTTTCAAAGCCATTTAATACTTGGGAATTTTCAGAGTGTGCTGAACTAAAACAGAAAAATTTTTCATAAATATTGGTTAAAAAAAAACAAATGCAGTTCTTTAACCGGTATAAGCTTAGGTAACAAACTCCTTGAAAATAAGGACTAGGTCCTATTCCACAAAATTATTAGACGGTCTAAAAATGTAGGCTGACTTGAATCAAAGGAATCTGTTATCTGTGGACAGCTCTGCTTGCCCTCCATTTGTGGGCATGCAGAATAGTCCACACGTGACATATTTGTATAATGCCATGAGAGTAGGGAAAGACTGAATATGGCCCTACAGCATGTCTTCCCTCCTGTACGGCAACCTTCAGGTTGTACATTAGATGATACTAGAGTGCCATGATAATGCCATACGTGAAATTTAGGCTCTGGAGCTGCCTGATAGGTGAGAATTAAATTTCACAACTCTTCATCCAACATCATTCAATTTGAGACACTTGGAGTAAAAGAGAGCACTGTTCATAATTACACCAGGACAACAAGCATAACTCCGACCTGTCCAGGCAAATTGGGACGCATGATCACAATATTTTGCACTATGCAAAAAACTGCGTGCTCAATTCTACTAACCACCCAGGGCAGAAAAGCCATTAGAAACTCCAGCTTTGTCCTGAGGGATTAACTATGTATTTTGAGGCTGCAAGATAAGTGACAAGATTTGAGATTCGTGGCACAAATTTTCTTTATCTCACCTTCGAAAATAGACCCAAACCAAGACCATGGTTGCCCTCAATGGTAACACCCACTCAGCCTCCCAGTTCCTGTATGAAGTCACAGCATTTAGCCGACCTAGAAAACAGAATGTGGTTCACTGGAAACTCAAATTGGTTTTCCATTATTAACAGTGAGTCACTTAATTGAGAAACTATTGCTGTAAAAGGAGAAATTCAGGAATACAAGAGGCAAGACAGCCTGGGGAAACATATGGGAGAGTAAAACAAACCTTCCACTACACACTAATGAATTTATGTATTGAAGTTTGGTCAATGCAGAAGGGAACAGGTGAACAAAAGGCACCCTGGGGTGTGTACGGGTGGGTGAACAAAAGGTCTCTAGCCTGCCTCCTGGCTCCTTTAGAGGAGTGCACCGAATCACCTCGATGACGTTTTTGCAGCACTGGACAGGCTTCTGAGGGATTATAGAGTGGCTCTTCCCACCACCAAGTGAAGGGGACCAGAGGTAGGATCAAGAAAGCGTCTTCAGTGGGATTTAGGTAGATAATTAAATTCTGATGACTCTTCTTAAAAGCTAATTCAGGCAAAAGGGAGCTATGGGACTGACCCATCAGGATAAATGGCTCAGAAGTAAGCAACCCTGTGGTTTTGTAGATTTGATTTGTAGATTTGATATGAAAAATCATTCATTCCTGTGGATAAATATCAATAAAGCAAAGTGATCAAATGGTGTTTGAATCTGGGGAAAGAACAACAAATCACAGAATATCACATGGAAGGTGGGACTGAAAAATGGGCAAGTATAATCTGCAAGAAAAGAATTTGGCCTTTTCCAGTGGAAAAATCTTGTTTGGAGCTTTTTTCGTTCCTACAATTTTTATGAATTTGTCTGTATGTTTGGGGCTGGGGCGACCCCAGACTTTGTATATAATATAATGTACATCAGGAGTGGTAATTTCGTTGGAGGTGGGCTTGAGGAGGTTGGGGTTGCTAGGAGATTTATTCTGAGGCTGTGTTGCCTGGTAAGCACAGCGTTCTTACTGAGATTTTGTGTTTACTAGGGTGGCTTTGTAAGCATCCTCCTGTTCTACTTCAAGCTGCCCCCTTAGGTGTTGTGTTTTCAGAACTGGAACATTTTGAGCACTGCCCACATGAGGCATGGCAGGATTAGCCCAAACCACATATTTCTGCAATCTGTTGCCATGAGCTAATGACAAATATAATATCCAATAATACAAAAGTCTGGACAGTAGGGAGATCTATGGAAGTGAGGGAAACAAGCTGATCTTACACTGAAATGAGCCATTATGCCCTCTGCCTTATTTTGAAACCAATCACCTTTAATTATCGTAACTTTTGCAATGTCTTGTTTTCCCTCCAGCTATTCTCACATCCAGTCATTTTGCAAGCACGTATTAATGATGGATTATTTAGGCAACTGGAAAGTTTTAATGGTGAGCCATTTGCAGTCATGTTGTATAAGAATCAAACTGCTTTAAGTAAAAGAACAAAGTTCATAAAATAACTCCATATGTGTAAGTGCTTTAATAAGAAATAATCTTATTTCCAAAAACAAAATCACCTTCCATTGATGGATGGCAGCTTGTGGCTGGATACATTGAAGGATCTAGAACTTAGTATTCAGGGTGTGCCTTAAGCTGCATAGCTCCCAGACCTTATTCTCATCTGGGAATTTTTGCTGCTGCGGACAACCGACAAGAGGCAGATCCAGGCTTTATCTACTTACTACGATTTTCTTTTCGAACTGATTCCAAAGGAGATTTTCTTAAGGAAGATCTGGTCTTAAGTTGGGTAGGCAAAGCATGTCTAGAGCAAGACAAGCCAGGAAGAGTCAGGGTCAAAAAACTGGTTATAAAATTTCAGGGAGAAACTAGGTTAAACACATATATTATCCACCCCCCTACCTCATTTGAAGCCTCCTATCATGCTTCCTGGTGAGGAGACAGAAAAATAGCTGCCTCAACCTAATTAGAAAAAAAGTCCAAATGTTGAGTAAGATAATTTCTAGAGTTTTCCAAATTCCTGTCTTTTCTATATATTTTTATGCAGATATAATCAGAAAATACTTAAGCACTGAGGTGCAAGTCACCCTGACGTGGCAGAGTCACACGCAGATTGTTGCATTTTACAGCTTTGCTACTCAAAGCATGGTCCCCAGACCAGTAGCACAGACACCACCTGGGAGTTTGTTAGAAATGCATGATCTTGTGCCCTACTCTGGACCTACTGAATTAGAATCTGCATTTCAACAAGATCCCCAGGTGATTTGCTTTTCTCCCCCGCCCTTTATTGATTAATCTGGGCATATAGTTAGAGAAGACTCGATTGTGTGGGCATGGATTGCTTTGTGCATTCTCTGCAACGATTCATTTAACGTGGTGCTCTCTTTCTCTACCAACTGCACACTTCTTGGCCACCAAAGCTTGCTGTCCTCAGGAAGTGATTATATACTAACATCAACTTTGTAGAAAGCACATTTATCTACACAAACTGTAAGTAGGAAGCTGTCTTTAAATAAAATTACATAATACACACCAAAACTATGTGTGTGATTGTGGAATGTGAAGCTGACAAGCTACTAACACTTATCAAACAAAACCTAAGAAAAATATTCTGTTTTACCACTAGATGGAAATAGAGTAATTTTGAGTATATTTTTCAGGGCCATGAACTACCTCAGAGGTACTTCATAAGCCGAAAGGGACCTAAGAAATCATTTAGTCTAATTCTTTTTTTTTTTTTTTTTGCTGGGGAAGAATCGCCCTGAGCTAACATCTGTGCCCATCTTCTTCTATTTTGTATGCGGGTCGCTGCTACAGCATGGCCACTGTTGAGTGGTGTAGGACTGTGCCCGGGGTCCAAATCTGGGCCATCGAAGTGGAGCACATGAACTTAACCAGCAGGCCACAGGGCTGGTCCCTCATTTAGTCTAATTCTTACCTCCTTAATTTCATAGATGAGAAAACTGAGGGTCAGAGAGATTAAGTAAAATTGTATCTGTTTTACAAATGGCAGTGCTCTAGAGCCACTGGGGGAAGAGTTGTTAGCAATTCTTGATTCTTAACCATTTTCGTCCATAAGAACAATGTGCTGTTACCCTCCGGCATGAAGACATGGTGTGACACTTACACTGCTCTGTGCTGCTACTAAAACCAGTGCCCAGCACAGTTACTTACGTTTGTAAGGATAGGCTGGGACCAAACTATTGTTCCTTACATTCCCTGTATTGTAATGTAATTAATCTTAATCCAGTGATAATTCTCCTCCTTTTTTTCCAATGAAGGGATACTCAACCATTCCATAAAGTCATAAAAGACTTTAATCAGAATTGTTTTCACAACATTTTTGGTTTTTACACCTCATATTGGGTCCAAGTTAAGTAGCCTGGAACAGGACTTTAGTTAGCAGTTAGATCTTGAAATCTATTACCATTACTCTCTCTCTCTTTTTTTTTTTGTAAGGAAGAGTGGCCCTGAGATAACACCTGTTGCCCATCTTCCTCTATTTTGTATGTGGGACATTGCCACAGCCTGGCTTGATGAGTGGTGTAGGTCTGCACACGGGATTAGAACCTGCGAACCCCAGGCGGCCAAAGCAGAGCGTGTGAACTTAACCACTACGCCACTGGGCTGGCCCCATGCATTACTCTTAAATAAGGAAGAGGTAATAGGGCACATGTGTACGGTGATGGATGGTAATTAGTCTTTGGGTGGTGAATATGATGTCGTCTACACAGAAATCAAAATATAACGATGTTCACCTGAAAAAAAAATTAGATCCTTTTGCAAAAAAAAAGAAAGAAAGAAAGAGAGAGAGGGAGCGAGGGAGAGGGAGATGGAGAGGGAGAGAGAGAGAGAGGGAGAAAGGAAGGAAGGAAGGAAGGAAGGAAGGAAGGAAGGAAGGAAGGAAGGAAGGAAGGAAGGAAGGAAGGGAATCTGAATTTAGGGCTTGAGGGACATTAGAAATAATCTACCCCAATCTCTTTCTATACATACTACAGATGAGAAGCATCAGAGAACAAGGGGTTAAGTGTGTTGCCCACAGTAGCAGAGCAATCACCATGACCTTCTCCTTGGTTCCATAGAAGACACTAACAGGTATTTTGGCCTATATCTTTCTGTTTTGTTTGTTGATGCCTTTTAACCACAAAAGGATTATTTCCACTCATCACATCAAAGAGTGTGTTTCAAAGTTGTCTTAGGTAATGCCTCTGGTTTAAAAACTATTTCTGAAGTAACTTAAGTATTTAGTACTGTAGTACCATCCTCCTTTTGTTATTGCTGTAACGGGTTGCTTATGATAATCTAAAAATTAGGATTCCAGTACGGAATCCTGGCTACTATTACCATGTTCTATACAAAAACGGATAAAACATGTTAAATCAGCACATTAAGAACTCAAGTGCAAACACACAGGAGCTGCCTCTCTAGGAGGGGGCGCTGCCTTAGGTGTGTGGAAGAAAGCACTTGCATCACTGAGCAAATGGCACACTCCGCCACGCTCAGAACATGCACGTTTACTGAGCAGCGGAGCCTCGGGTGTGGGACAGGCAGGCCCTTAGTGGCACAACTACATGGCCTGAGTCACTCAGTATTAACATGGTATCACAAGGAAACGGGAGTCACCCTAAAACTAAGGCAAGGACTTGAAATAAAAGGGGTACAGTGCAGGGAGTAAATGTCCTGAGGCACACCAGGAGATGACAAGCCAACCTCAGATTTCAGTTTGTTAAGGATGGTACAAGAACGAGTGTCTTGGCATGGTGCAGGGGACTGGAGCCTCTACTCTCAGCTCCCCCGGGAGCACAGTGAGCTAGACGCAGCCAGGTGTGGTCCTATTTCACAAGGTCTTGAGTGACAAGGTCCTGGACAGGGATACTGGTTCTCCCACTCTGTGAACTTTCTCTGCCTTATTTCAAAAAATTGGGGTAATGCTCTTGAGCAAACATTTAGAGGATTGAGCAGAATTAATGGACATATAGCGTCCAGGAATCACAGCATCTAGCACAAGTAGGCACTCAATAAACGGACCTCATCTCCATCAAGGCGGCTGGCCTCTCTGGGGGGCAACTTCTTCGCCTCCACCCAAGTCACTCCCACAGGGACCCAGGAGCACAAAGTAAGACATGCGACAAATACACCTGGAAAATTATAACGTTCTACACACAAATGTCGGGTATTATGATGAGGAAAGGTGAGGAGGAAATGTGCTGGAGTCTAAAGACTCTGGAGTCTGAGAAGAAGCTGTGGAGGGCTCACTCAGCTGGCAATAGAAACTAGCAAGAATTCTTGAATGGGAACATTTAATAGCAACGACAGTCACTCAAGCTGAAACCTCCTATGGACTTTTAGTTTGGAAACCGAACTTCCTGGGACACCTCCACCCACCCTGCGCTTTCGGATAAAATCGTCTAACTCAACGCAGGTACATACTCACCTGAGTCAACCAAGCCACGCATCAACCAATCCCTGCGGCCCGAGCCCAGCGAGGGCCCGTCAATTCCTTGGGGTATTTTGAGTGGAAAAAGGGCGGCGGCTGGCCGGGGAGGCGGGCGGGCCCCGCGCTGGCCCCTCTGGGCCCCCGGGTGTGCGGGGGCGCGGGGACGTGCAGGGCCCGGCGTCCGGGCGGCGCGGGGCGCGCCGGGCGAGTCTCCACTCGCTGGAGGCGCCGGCGGGGCTCCTGCGGCGCGGCAGGTGGAGCCCCGGGAGCCGGGCCCTCGGGGCGCGCGCGGGGCGGGGCGGGGGCCGGGCGAGGCGCGCTTCCCATTGGCTGCCCGGCGCCGCCCCGCCTCCCATTGGCTGCCCGGCGCCGGCCCGCGCGCGCACCGCCTTTATAAAGCGCGGCGGTGCCGTGGGGCCGCACGCCGCGCTCCCCACCGCCGACTCTCCTTTGCTCGCAGCGCACGCCGCCGGCGCCCACCATGGCCACCATTCAGCAGCTGGTAGGAAGATGGCGCTTGGTGGAGAGCAAAGGCTTTGACGAGTACATGAAGGAAGTAGGTGAGGCTTCCGGCCCGGCGGCGCCTGCAAAGTGGCGTGTGTCTGTCTGTCTGTCCCTAGTCCCCTTCAGCGCGCCGGGCTCAGGGTCCGGGCGCGCTCGGTCGCCTGCCCCAACCTCTGTGCGCCTCTTCCATCCTGCACCCGCACCACGCGGCCCGTGGGTGCCGGGCTGCGCTGCGCCGCGCCGCGCGGGCAGGCGGCCGGGAGAGCAGCGTGCGCGCCGCCGCCGAATCCCGAGATGTGCCGCGTGGTCCGCCCGGCGCCCTGCTCCTGTCCCCTCGCCCACGCGGCGACCCCCGCGCTGCTTCCTGTGCGCTCCCCCCTTCCCGCCCCAAGCTTCACGCCTGTCGAGCCCCTCCAGGCGGCGCCCTTAGCTTTCCCACGTGTTCTTGCCCGCCGCGCAGCATCCCTCCTCCCGCCACCATCCTGCCTCTCCCGCTAGCCCCATCGCGGCTGCACGCGCACTGCCGCCTCTTTTGTTCCCCGATGGCGCGCCGGGCCCCCGCCCTCTTCCCCACGGGGACGCGGTGCCGGCGCGCGGTTTCCAGCAGAGGGCCTGAAGGGGCTGCAGCTTCGGCTCTCATTCCGCTCTCGGTCCCGTCTCCCCCACCCCCGGGTGCTCTGCCCGCGCTCACCGGGTGGGCCGGGCCCTTTGGGTTGGTGCAGATCCCCGAGGAGCGTCGGGGCATCCTCACCTCCAGGCCCCAGAGGGGCGCTCGGAGGCGCGGCGCCGGCAGCGCTGAGCTGCTGGCCTTGCCCCGCTGGGGGGCGGCAGTGGGCGGGTGGCCTGTGGGAGGAGCGCGACGAGGCCGACGGTGCCCGGGGGTGGCCGAGCGCGGCTGCATCTTGAGTGTGAGGGGCAAAGAGGCAGTGAGTGGACGTTGTTGGCCAACCGCAGTCAGAAACCGCCGGGCCCTCCTGCAGCTGCTTTCTAACGGCACCCAAGACGGGCGTGGTCCTGCAGAAGGCCCTTGACTTCTTCAAGCCTTCCAAAGGAGCCTAAGTCTCTCTCACTCAAAATTGTGCTTTATTTTCTATTGTTGTCCTTTCCTAAGCCGGTGACAACGATTGCCTGCTGGTTGAGACATTGGGTAGATTAGCAAAGAAAAATGGACCTTTGTCGCAGGCCCCTAGGAAGTGGGATGGAGTAGCCTAGCATGGGTCCTATCTGGAAGGGGCCTTCCAGCCCTAACCAACTGGGACTGTGACTGTGCTCTAGAAGACGCCATCTCACAAATGTTCACATGGCTGCTCTCTGGGGCACAAGTCACTGCAAAGACCCTCTGTTGAAACCTAGTCCCTGAGGCACTTCAGAAGCACTCCTTCACTAGCCTTTATGCAAGATGATGACTGGGTAATGCTGGTTTTATGGTGAATTTTGAGTATATTTATGATACTGTGAGTAAAACTGGAAGGCAGTGTTTTTTTCTTTGCTTTCACTGTAAACCTAGATGGAGATGACTCTGGAAAAAGCTGTTGACTGCACTCATGTCCAAGAAATGCAGCATCTGTGTATGTTCACCTGTGTGAGCACCAAATAGAGAATGCCATTTCTCTGCCCATTGAAGGCGAATGTGTTTATTGGATGGCTGGTTTCCAGGGTTCTAGAGTCATGAAGGTTGTCAAGGCTCAATTCATTAGAGAACAGTCGAAGTGTGGAAAGAGCAGAGCCCTTTATTTGTCCAAAGTGAGAATAAATAATGACTCAACCAACAACACAAGGCACCAACCCTGAGTTGGCAAAAGAAAAGGCTCCCAGGGGACATTTCAACCTGGCTGAGTGTTCCTTATCAAGCCAGTTACTCTACCTAGGTTGTAGTCTTCTCATCTGTGAAACTGGGATTTAGCCTAGATCTAAGTTTCCTTCTAGATGTTAACACCAAGGGGAAATACACAGATTATAAATTAAATATGTCAATATGGTAATTAAGTTACACAGCTATAAAGTGTTTTCTATGATTGACGGTAAGGTTTTTTCCATTTAATTACATCAGGATTGTGCTATTCTTAAAACATTGTTCTATTTGAGTATCTCAGGATTGATTTCTGTTTTGTGTAGTCTGTTACTCAAATATTTATCCAGGGCCTTTTGTGTGCCAGACTATGTTCTGAAGTCATATAATACAATGGTTGGCAGAATTGAGAAATCAATTTTAGAAGTCTGGATTTCTTCCCTAACTTTCTGAAGGCCAGCAGAGTATGGTGGCCAAGAGCTGAGATTTGGAGCCAAACTGCCTGGGCATTGGCTCCCAGGTCCGTCGCTTTCTAGCTGAATGAGCATGGGTAAGTTTCTTCAGTGCCTCACTTTCTCACCTGTAAAGTGGGGACGGTGCTATGAGCCTCTCACAGGGTAGTTCTTGTAAGGTTTCCGTGAATTAATATATGTCAAGTGCTGGCACCTGGTGAGCACTGGCTATGTGTTTACAGTAGTTATTGATAAGTGAGAATACGCATAGCATAGTAATTACAGTTGAATGACTACTTTTATTGTGTAAACTATAACTCTGGTCTTCTTGTTATCTAACATGATATAACGTTCTCCAGGAGTGGGAATGGCCCTGCGGAAAATGGGTGCAATGGCCAAACCAGATTGTATCATCACTGTTGACGGCAATAACCTCAGCATAAAAACTGAGAGCACTTTGAAAACAACACAGTTTTCCTGTAACCTGGGAGAGAAGTTTGAAGAAACTACAGCTGATGGCAGAAAAACTCAGGTCAGTCATGCATATATTATAAAATCACAGATTTCTAGAGTGATACATTGTATTAATAACCTTCTTACTGTTTACAGGCAAGAACTTAATGAAAAAGTCTCAAGTTATTTTATGAATTGAGCTTGGACAAATTAGTGAAAGTTCCAGCTTCATAACTTTGTCTATTTTATAAAAGTAGTTGAAGGACCAGAGAGAGAATGAGTGTCCCTTATGTGTGTCTAGATTGAAAAACATAAACTATTATGAATAAGATGGGTACAGGTTAATGAAGTAGACCAGAAAGGAGAAGATGGAAAAATGTTGATCGAGGAGGTTATGAGTCATGGAAACTTTCTTGTAATGTATTTTGGGAGATTAAGAAGTGTACTTTATTTTTGCAGACTGTCTGCAACTTTACAGACGGCGCGTTGGTTCAACATCAGGAATGGGATGGGAAGGAAAGCACAATAACGAGAAAATTGGAAGATGGGAAATTAGTGGTGGTAAGTGCCAAATGACTTATGTCTTACTGGGTTCTTGTTTGTCTTCCTAGTTCATGTCGCTGTTCTATGTCACTGATGGTGAGGAGGAGAACTAGGTGCGGGATAAAAAAATGCAAAATAACAAGTTAAATGCTAGAACACGAATAACTAAGAAAGGCCTCTGTGGGGCTAGAGAGGTGAAGTGATGTGGCGGAGGATGGAGACGGAGCTGGGTTTAGTCCACGCTGTGCTGCTCCGTTACAGTATAATGTTGGCAAGCCACCAGTGCCCTCTTGGGCATACATTTTTCCATTTCTTTAAAATGAGGAATAATATTGACCAAGATTAGATGAATAATTTAGATGTCACAGATCAGTACTTTAGTTTTCAGTAAAGCATACAGACATCATAAACAAAAGAGCAGGTTCTAGCTTTCCAACCCAGGAATCCTGAAACGCATTTTCTTCATCTGTGAAGTAGATTACAGGTTTTGTAGGGTTCTGATCTCGGCATTTAACTACTACCATTGCTCTGGGGTGCAAGGGTAATCTAACTCTTTGTTATCGTTCTTTCTCCTAGATATGCGTCATGAACAATGTCACCTGCACTCGGGTCTATGAAAAAGTCGAGTAAAAATTCCATCATCCTTTTGGACAGGAATTAGCTGTGAGGATGAACAAGCTCAGTTCAATGAGCAAATCTTCATATTGCTTCTTTTTTTTCATTACGGTGTACAATTATCTTTATCACAAACATTTTGCATGCAATGATTTCCGTGTGTTGGTTTAATTAGGATTATCCCTTTGGTTAGTAAATAAATGTGTTTGTGCTATACCAGTGTTCTATGCTTTTTTTAACTTTACAGGAAATTAGTGATGACTTTTAATAATTCTGAGTTGAATAAATTCTGGGATAGTCTTAAGGGTACTATCTTGAGATTATATTTTAGTAATTTATATGTAGAGCTACTTCTGTGGCAGGTACGCTACCAATCATTTAAGCTTGCCCTACACTGTTTGAACTGTATATCAACTCAACGATCTTAAATTTCTGGCAGAGACTGTTCTCATTAAAAAATAGCTGTGTAAACTTTATAATTTAAATATTAGAATAAAGGTTAAATTGCCATCTTTGACTAATGATTGTACTTTTCATGGTATACTTATAACCATTATTCAGGAATTCTGCCACCAAAAATTCATTTAATAAACTTTCTGAGAACCCACCCTGTGCCAGGCAGTGTTCTAGAGGTTGAGGTATATCTGAGCATGAGGACAAATCGTTGCCCTCACTGTGAGGAGAAACACTCCTAGCTTTGGAAGAACACAATGTGCTCATGAACAAAAGCTGTAAAAGTGGAACAGCTCTAAAATACTTCTTGTGTGTGAATATAAAGAATAACCAGAATTCTACTGAACTCCTGTTCTATTTCTCGAACCCAAATACAAATATCTGCAGTTCATACTTGGAGAAATAGCTTGTAGGCGCTAGGCTAAAGCTTTGTATGCATTATCCTCAGAACAAAACTTAGAGGAGCTGATGCCATTATCTCTATTCTGCAACTAAGAAAACAGGTGTTTGACTAGTTAACCTGTTCCCGGACATAGGAAGTAGTAGAGCTGGATTGGGAATCTACATCTCGTCGAGTCCAATCAATGACTGTTCTGCAACAGTGCCTCTTCTTGGCTTGTATAAAGATCCTGAGTCTAAAGTCCCTTAATGCAATAATTGAGACTTTTCTGAAACCACCCTCCATGCACTGAAATGTTAGCCTGTAAGAATCTGAAGAATTACTGAAAGTCAGCCATCAGTAAAAGAGTTCGACTCACTGATACTCTTGCCCTGTGTTGTGCAATCTGTAGCCATGAGCCACATGAGGCTGTTGGACACTTGAAATGTGGCTAGTCTGAGCTGAGCCGTGCTGTAAGTAAAATACATGTTGGATTTCACGGACTTGATACAAAAAGTAAAATGCCTCTTTTTTAAATATTATTACATATTGAAATAACATTTTTGGATATAGTTGGTAACCTAAATATTACATATTCATAAAATTAATTTTATCTGTGTATTACCTTTTTTAATGTGGCTAGGGAAAATCTTAAAATTACATGTGCTGGCATTTTTGTGTCCATGTTTTTTTATTGAACAGTGCTGCTCTAGATTTCCTTTTCTATTTGGATTTCCATCTTATTTTAATCTCCATTCTCGAGTTCCTCTTTCATCCTCTTTTTACACTTCTAATAATAGTGTACATTGACATGACTTCCTGAGCTAAACACTGGGCCAAGTACTTGAAGTTTTGTAATTCTCAGAACTGCCCTAGATGATGTGTATTAATTATTTTTTTCTGCATTATTTAGATGAGAAAACTAAGGCTCAGAGTCTAGGTAATGGTCCCAAGCCATAGGTACAATTCGGAACAGATTGGAGCACAAGTTCATGTGACTATTAAAACCTGTGCTGCTAGCCACCATGTTCTAATGCCCATACTGCTTTAGTTTATGGACTGAGGAGTATCTCTTGAGTATCACAGTTGGCTCATGTTTCTTTTGTGGGGCAACTGTTGACATTTTTGGAAAGAGAACAAAATGTTCATGGAACCCATCATTCTACCCCAACACCCCATACATTTCCAGATGTCCTGTAAGGGTGTGGTACCATGTTTAGTTGAGAACCACTGGGTAGAGCAATGATTCTCAGTCTTATGTTATTTGGTGTCAAGTAAGCCCTTTCTGCTAAGCAATCCTTTCATGTAGATTGACCCCTTATCAAAAGGTATAAACTAGTGCCTTCGTTGAATATTTTTATTTTCTCTTAACTGGTGGTATGCTGGAATGTGTTATGCTGGAATGTGTTCTGTTTAGTTCTACAACACACAGGATCTCTTAGGAGATTCACTTTTACCACAGAGCTATCAGATCTGTTTTTTATTCTTTGACACTTTGTTGCCGATAACCTACTGGACATTTCCCTGTGGATGTCATGTTTAATTTCAAACTAGTTTAATCTCCCTAAAATATAGTGTGATGATGTAAGTGCTTGGGCTTTGGAAGCAGACAGTCCTGGAATCCAATTCTGTGTCTACCTGTTAATAATGATGTGACTGGGGGCAAGTTACTTAACTTCTGAACCCTAGTTACCTTCTTTGTAGAAAGATGCAACACTGGCTGACTCATAGAGTTGTTAAACATCACATGAGGTAGTGTGTGTAAGGCATGTAGCGCAGGGCCCAGCACATCGTAAAGGCTTCGTGTCTCCCCAGTCCTCCCCAGTGGAACTCTCTGTGATGATGGAAATGCTCTAACATCTCTGTCCAATACGGTGGCCACTAGCCACGTGTGGGTGGGTATTGAGCACTTGAAATGTGGCAAGTGCAACTGAGGAACTAAAATTTTAATTTTTTTAACTTTAATTAATTATGATGTAAATTTAAATACCCACATAGGATTAGTGACTGCTGATTTGGACAGCACAGGATGCTAACCTCATGTTTTCCAAAATCAAATTTCTTCTTTTTTTTTTTTTGCTGAGGAAGATTGGCCCTGGGCTAACATCCATGCCCATCTTCCTCTACTTTTTTATAGGGCACGCTGCCACAGCAGGGCTTGACAAGCGGTGCGTTGGTGTGAGCCCGGGATCCAAACCTGTGAACCCCAGGCCCCGAAGCAGAGCACGCGCTCTTAACTGCTATGCCACCGGGCTGGCCCCTCAAATTTCTTGTTTTTGATTTAAAACCTACTCCTTTTGTAGTATTCACGATATCAATCCATAAGAATGTCATTTTTTCTAATTCCCAGGCTAAAAGCCTTGGAGTCATCAATTCCTATCTTTCTTTCCCATACCATATCTAACCCATTAGCAAATTATTTCAGCTTTACCCTCAGAATATATTTAGAATTCAATTACTTTTCACCTCTTCCATAGACACCACCCTGGTTCAAACACCACCACCATCTCTCCTCTGCTCTTCGTGTTTGCATTTTTATTCTCCCAGAGCTATCATTTTAAAAAACAGGTTAAAATACGTACTCCTCTGTTGAGAACGCTCCACTGGCTTCTCATGTCACTCAGAGTACAAGCCAAAGTCTTTGCAGAGGTCCTATCTGATCTTGCCTATGTCCCCCAAGCCCCCCACATCGCCTCCTGATTTCTTCTCCTACCACTCTCCTCTCAAACATTTCCCTCCAGCCACTGGCCATTGTTGACACAAGTGTGCTCCTGCCTGAGGGTTTTTGCACCTGTTGTTGCCTCTGCCTGTAACAATCTTCTCTCAGCAATCTGCAGCCCAGGCTTTCTCACTTCTTCAGGTCTTTTCTCAAATATCACCCCGGCAATGAGTCATCTCCAGACAACACCATGTGTAATAGTTACCACTCCTCCCCCGTACTCTCTATTCCCCTCTGCTGCCCCTGACCTTATCCCCAATCCTTTACTTGGTTTTTTGTTTTTTAAAAAATTTTTTGGTTATTTTTTGTCCCTCTCACTGGACAGTAAGCTCCATGAAGAACGGACTTTGTTTTTACAATGTTCTCTCTCTATCACTCAGTTCGGAAACAACCTGCCACACAGAAGATGCTCAATAAATATTTGTTTATTTCACTACAAGTAAGATGGTTTAACATAAACTCTCACCGAAGGAGAATGTACAGATGAGCGATGACTGAACTTTTGGATCCTGTCCTCAAGCTCTGCGAAGGCATCAATCATTCTCTTCAAACAAGATCTGAGCCTGAGGATGAACGATTATGGTGAATCACGACTGTGAGATCTTTGTAGGGAATATGAGGCTTCGTTACATGCTAGCATAATTTTGTTGCATTTATTATTAGCTTATTCAATGGTTTCTTGAGTCTTGATCTCTTCAACTGTTTTATCAAAATTCTGGTATTTGAAATTGTGCTACGACCATAAAAGGATTGAGAACCAGCTATTTAACACCTCGGTTTTAATGCTGCCAGCTCGACTTAGGGTATTACTCAATTCTTGCTGCTTATTAATCAGTGATTATTAATGTCTGTTGTATTTTAAATTCACTTTTAAGTTTATGAGAATAATTCTGGCTTTCCCCTGGGTTTCGTGTCCTCACTGTTCTCCTTTTTTAGTGTTAGAATTCACTGCTGATGGTGGGTCATGTGTGATGTGGGTCAGTAGGGAGAACTGATGAAGCTGGTGAACCGGTTTAAAAAGCTGAGTGACACGTGTTTTGAAATATCGTGAAATGCAGGGAGGTATGACTCGTCTCTGATCCCACAGCAACTGGAAAATAACTCAAGTCTTATGACATCTGGTCTGCCAGGCTCTGTCACCAGATCATAAGTGTCGACTGAAATAGTCGACATTAATAATAAATAAAGAATAAAGAGTGACATTAGTGAAGGAGTTTATTCAATAATCAGCGTGAGGAGTTCAAACCCCAGGGAAACAGTTCAACAGATACTCTGGTGAAACTGCTCTGAGGGGTGTGTTTAAGTGCAACTTATATCTCTTTCACAAACAGTGTATGTGCAGGGAAGAGGAAAAATATCTTACAACCAGATTTCATATATGTCAAAGAAAAGAGATAGAGTATATCTGGTCTTTTCTCTAGATTATACATTGAAGGTGACATAAACAAAAATTCCTTGGTTACACATCAAACAAGTTCAGAGATGCCGATGTTATCTATGTTCGGAGGGAGGCAAGGACCAGGGTTGTCAATTATTCCCTCAATCTCCAAGAAATGCAGCTGGGAAATGTGAGAGCAAGATACCCTTTATCTCTTCCTGCTGTGGATCTGTCCACTGGTGTCTTCAGTCATGAGGTGTGGGGTTGCAAGGTCATTTTGACACAGGCTGAAGATGGCCTGCACGGCTGCCTCACAGGACAGAATGGATTTTATTGTACAGACTTAGAACCTATGCAGTTTGCTCGTTAGATTTGCCTGTTAGGCCAGAGAGAGGGATCCCCACAATCTGTCCACATAAGTGAACATTTACTTAGGATCAATTCTGTTTCCCCCTCCCCTACCTCCTTCTCCCACACTACATTGAAAATGCCTGAAAAAAGAATCACAATATTTTTAAAAGAGCACTTTTTTAAAGTGCTAGTGACACATGATATGGTGAAAAAGATAGAGAGCAGGGTCAGGGTCCTTTTTCATGAAACTGACATTCTAGTGTGAGAAGACAGAATATACATGATGAAAACAAGTGGCGTCAGGTGGTAAATGCAGCAGGAAAAAAATTAAACCAACTGGTGTGATAAGGAGTGAGTCAGGTTGAAGCTGCATTAGATGGATGGTCAGAAAGGCCAATGTTTGCACTGAGACCTGAATGACGAGCAGAAGGTAGGCAAGTGACATTAGGGGGCATAGTGTTCTAGGCAGAGGGGTGATAAACAAATGGCAAGCAATAGGATATATTGGAATGTATGAGGAAGCCATTTGGTGTAAAACTAATTCAGCCTGAACTTGCTGTTCCAAAAGGGCCTGACGTGGCCATTGAGCATGCATTATATATCTGCTTTAAGCATTTACTATGTCCCAAAGACAAGAACAATGCCCTTAAGATAAAGTAACTTCTCCTACATCAGCATTTCCGTAAGGATAAGCATCTCTCCCTAGGCTAGGAATTGATTGCTGAGCTCACCCTGTGACCATCCAGCTTGAGACAACAGACCTGCTACCTACTGTGTCCATCAGGGCAATGTCGTGTCTACTATATAAGGGGCATTGCAATCATATGTGATACATGCTCTTTGATGGTATATAACTGCTCTGTACATCCCACATCTTGGGAGTGCTCCGTTCTTTTGTGAAAGGATTCTCCCGGGCTATATGGTCCTCACATTTGGCTCATAATAAACTCAACTCAATTTTGATTTATAGATTGCTTATGGATTATTTGCATCGACAGGGGTTAGAACTACAAAAGCCCTGTGGAGACAGGCAGAGTGGCAGAGTGACAGAAGCTTCTTGAAAGAGGAGCAATGTGGGACAAGAAGTAGTCTGGGATTTGGGTAGGAAAGAGAGCATGTGGGGCCTGGTGGCTGCTGGTGAGGGATCTGGGTTTATCTGAGGGTCAAGGAAAACCATGGAGGGTCTCAAGCAGGAAATGACAGATGACTTTTAAAAAAACACCGTAGTTTCATTTTCAGTAATGGAAAACTTATATTTGGAATAACTTACTGAAAACAACTGAAAATACTGGATAAAATATTTTTTAAAATTTCCTTAAAGCGATAAAGAGCTAAATAGTGAGGAATTCCATGGCCTAGATCTGGGAATCCAGAAAGGCAAGTTCAATTGACAGGGCTGGTTCTGCCCTCGAGCATTTATTTGTGGGTCCAGAAGAAGAGGCTGAGTGTCTGAGCAGTGCTTTTGGCCACAAAGGAAACGATTGGCCTTTGTCTGATGGTAGATGGGCTGACTTCATCTTCTATTGTCTTAGGAAAAGAGTTCTTAATAGTTGAAAATTTAATTATGAGGATGTTCATGAGAGTGCTCTTTACATTAGCACATAACTGTCTAGAAACGAGGGATTGGTTAACTAATCACAGTATGCCCATACAATAAAATACTAACGGGCATTTGAAAAAATAAAAAGCCTACCAAGAGCTTGGAACAAGCTTCAAAATGCACTGTAAAGTGAAAAACAAAAAATCTTGACTACAAAATATTATGTACATGATTGTCTCATTTGTGTGATATACATGTGCATATATATCACACAAATAGAAAGATATAGAAAAATGTTAACAATGGTTATCTCTTGGGATTGGGGTGATGTTTTTTTATTTTCTTGCTTATCTATCTATAGTGAGAAAAATGCAAAAACATTTTGATGCAAATAGCTTTATATTTATATTTTAATGATAAATAAATAGTTATGTTAGAAAGCACGACAGAAAAGTACAAAGAAGAAAATAAATAGCCCTGAAAGTCTCACTTCCATAGAAATCAATATTAATATCTGGTTATGATGCATTCAAATAATTCTTTTCACATTTATATGCATATAGACCCAAAATATTGTATACATGGGATCATACAACATAGTATTCTATTGGCATTACTTGTTTTTTTAAAGTCAAATAAATACAGATTCACATTGCTTTTTTAACTTCATAATATTTAACTTTACTTCAACTCTATTATTTATTTTATCAATTTCCTATTGATAAATGTTTAAGTTTTTGAAAATGTTTCAGTGTTATTAACAATGGTTCAGTGAGCATTCTTATACATTGATGTAATAAAGTCATTTAAAAATATTTTTGGAATATTTACCCTTCAGTTAGCTCCATAGCACTCACTCAGCCTTTCTTATAACACAGGTCCAGTATTGCCTGGCTGCAGACAAAGCTATCTCACAAAGTTGTAGAATGTAGTAGCAGCTGATTAAGGAAACTTTTACCCTACAAAATATTTTGCCCCCAAGAGGCACTTTACCTACTTTAGCAAGGAACACATTTTTTTTCCTTTTTATAATGACATGTCTAAAGGGAGGGAAATGTTGGTTCTCAAGTCAACCGTAAAGGACCAATTTAAGGACCACTATTTTGTATATGATGGAACGATTTTGCCCTTTCTGGTTTGCTGGGCTTCGTGCAAGGCCATGGTATTTACTTGGACACAACGCCAGGGGCCTCCGTTCTCCTTCTCATCTGTGTAGATGGCCCTGCTAGGTCGTGTGTAACCTGCGTGGAAATGCCACCGAGGCCCTGGTATTTGGTTTAATTTGTTTCTTGCTTGGTTGGTTTGTTGGTTTATGGATTCTCTAACAAGATCATTACTAAAAGAAATACAAGGGAGAAAAATTCCAGAGCTATGTTTCAGAGTTTCAGAACAATAGCGATGAAGACAGTGTGCACACAGACATTTGGAAAAAGTTACACATAAGAGAACAAAGACTTCTTTCATGATTTAGACAGAATTGGTTTGACAAAGGTTTTCAGCAAATCACACAACCAAATAGAGAAACTAAGCTTGCTGACTCAAGTCTCTTGCACTAACCACTAAACTCAGCTTCCTCCCCAGAGCAGAAGCACAGGAAGAAAAAAAAGTGCCACCCTTCCCGGAACAGGCAGACTTTTGGAGAATGGCCAGTTCTGGAGGTTGACCTGAATAATGCTTCATTTTACGAGATGGGAACCACACCCAGAAACCTTGGAGAGACCATCATGACACAGATGAGATAATTTCAAAGCTTTCTGATTTCATGTTGAAATGATTTCGCACACCAGTAGAACATTCTGATAAGATCTTAAATTATTTTTTCTGGAAATAGGCAGTAATTCTAGTACCCCAGAAAATTTAAATCAATGTTGATTCTGTACGCGTGGACAGTTGGTGGGGAAATAGTCTCAATTCCACTTACCAGGGGCACAAAGACATATATTAAAATATAAAATAAGGCACCAGAGCAGAATGAGGCAACACAATGTTAATGAAGGCAACAAGTCCAAGAGATAATTTCATAAAAATGCCATCAGAGTGTTTGCCAAGTAGAGGCTAATCACATTACCTCTATCATGTCTCTTACTTCATTATATCTGGAATCTGTACACCTCCAATCATTCTTTTTGGATCTAGGAGAAACCCTTTATACCAAGACAAAATTTATATATACCTTATATATATCATTAAAAAATCAGTTCTCCCTTATCATATTAACTTTGATTAGTTAGCTGGTGAGGTCTTTGGGTCCAATCCCCATGTCAACATGTCTGAGATGGATTAATTGATTGATTCATTCATTCACTCAATTCAGCAAATGTATGTTGAGCCCCTACAATGTGGCAGACATTGTGCTAAGGTTGGGGCATACAGAATTGCATAAAGGTGAGAAGTCCTTGCCTTCGTGGAGTTTAGAGTTTGGAGGGAGGGATGGGCAACAAACAAAAACTCATGTAATTATTATAGGTTCGCGTAGTTGTGAAGGACTGAACAGGCTGCTTGATAGAGAGGAACAGCAGGAACCAATAATGGGGCCGTTAGGGACGGCCTCCATGGGGAGGAGAAATTTAAGTTGAAACCTGAAGGAAGAAAAGGAGCCAGGCGGTAGAGAAACAGTGGAGAGTGTTTCCAGCAGAAGGAGTAACAAAGTCAAACAGCCAAGAGAGCAGGAAGCTGCTTGGTGTGCGGCTGGGCGGAGCGCGTGTTGGGGAAAGACAGAGCTGGAGAGGGCGGGCGTGGGCCGGTCCTGCGAGGCCTTAGAGTCATGGGAAAGATCAGGGATTTCATCCAAGTCTGCTGGGACGTGCCTGGAGGGTTTACAATGAGACAGAGTCATAGTACAAGGTAGACACTCATATTTCAATCCCTTGGACCAGATATAGTTTTTAATTCAGAATTTGTTTTGCATTTTAGAAAGTTAATATACTGCATATATGATATCCAGATAGTAACCAGTATATTATATAACTCTCCCAGAGGCAGCTGGAGGCAGTACCCGGTAATCACACACATTAGTGTATTTGCAATGAAACCTGTGACTACTCACACAAAGTGGGACAGATAGGCACTGTACACAGCCCTGCATCAGCTTACCTCTGGCTCTGCTGCTAAATGAGTTCAGATCCAGTTAGGTTTGCCACCAACTATATTATGAAAAAAAAATCACTTTTCAGAGCTTTTTGGATTTTGGGTTGGTGGATAAGAGATTATGGATTTGTAATTATCCTCCCTTCCCCCAATTATTATGACTAATATTCATTAATTCATTGATTCAGCAAAATTTTTGAAGGCTTTTACATGTGCCAGGTTGGGTTCTGAATTGTTAGAAATATGTTCAACATGAAAATATTCATATATTTTTAAAAACAAAACCTAGTTTTAGAAACATAGCTATATAAGATTGAAATGTTAATTTTCTACCACTGTAGTAAAATATTACTGACAACAACAAACCCCGATAAGCTAGCACGAAGCGTCTCGGAGTGTAGGCTGACTTAGAAGAGTCTGGCACCAGGTTTTTCGTCAGAGGGCAGTGAGGTGCTAGAATCTACAATGGGCTTCCCTGAAACTCCTTTAATGTGTTACTGTCCGGACCCATTCAGAAGTTCCTGAAGCCCACATTTGTTTTTGATAGTTAAGGGAATTTATCTGCCTGTGATGAAATATTTGTCGTGCAGAATTTAGAGGAAATAGGGCACGTGAAACCAAGAGGATATTTTAGATAATCCTTGCTCCAAAGGAGTTTCAGTACTGTTCTTGCAGTGGTGACAGATACTGAGATAAGAAATTTATATGAATAATTTCATTTAATCCTGAAAAATGAGGTAGAAACAAATATTGTTTCCTTTTTCCAAATCAAGAAACAGAGGCTTACAGGCAATTTGAAGGGGACACTGGAGCTGCACCTGTAGAGAGCCAGGCATGTCCAAAAGTGTGCCCTGCGCCTGGTACCCGGCCACGGGAACCCCCCCCCCCCGCCCCCCGTCAGGATCCCAGCATCAGGCAGGGACAACTCTGAGATGTAACGGACCCTCCAGCGTTGCCCTGCGGATCAGGCTGAGCCGGGCCTCTGCAGAACACTGCCAGAGATCACACTCTGCCTTGGTTTCCCCCTCTTCCCACTCCTGCTGCCTCTCCTCCCATGCCCTTACAGGTCTTTACAGAGCACTTCCTCTAACAAATTGCTTACACAAAAATTCTTGCCTCAGGGTCTGCTTCTGGAGAACTCAGAACAGCCATGCTGAGCTCCGGGGAATTCCTGACCCATGGAAACCATGAGAGATAACACAACGATTGTTGTTTAAACCAGGGATCAGGGATCGGGGTGCATATGTGACAGGCAGGAACGGGTAGTCAGAATTCCCTGCAATACTGCAGGAGATGTATACAGCAGGTATTTGTAGCCCTTCCTCGGAGTGATCCATGCCTGAATTTATCCTGATTAGACAGACACATATTCCAGACATGGGGTTTCCCTTCTTGCTGCAGGACCTCCAATGACACCACTATCTAAGGGTCTGATCTGCTGAAACAACATTGCCTCGGGTCAAGGGACCCACTTGATGGCAGATGAGGTGTGACACAGTGTACATGTCCATGGAATCCACTGGTCCTACCACGAACCACCTCACTCGGAAGATTCTAGCCGGAGAGAGCATGGAACAGTCTCTTGAAGGCAAAGCTAAGTGCAGGGTCCTGTCCTTCAGGAGGTGGTGGGTACCACAGAGCGACAGCCCTTACGTACCACTGGGTACCCAACAGGAGGAATGTAGAGGGGCAGGAACCAGAGGCAGGAAAAGGAGTGGCCCCGCTCACCATGGCTCCCGGTGACCTACTTCTCCTTGTTCCTTCGGATGTGTTTTTACAGTTTCTTTCTTTCCCCCTGCTTTGGTGTGCTTCCAGCAGCCGCAGCTGTGGCTCTTCTGGGGCAGACAGTCCTCGGACTACTGGAGGCATTTTACTTGCACAGGCAGAGGGCTGGAGAGGCCTGATGTTTGTTCCCCTCCTTTCCCCCCAGTGCTGCCCAGCGGAGTGCGGCAAGCGAGCACAGCTCCCTGGTGCAGATTGGGACAACTCAAGGGGGAACTTACCCTCTGGACTTCCCCTGCAGGACCAGGCTGAGCCTGAGGTCTCCTCCTCGCTGGCCTTCCTCTCCTCCCTTCTGCTCCAGAGGAAGCTGACTCACTTTCCAGAGTCAGCAACAAAATAAATGGTGGAATCAGGACCTAGGGTTGCCATATTGAACACATAAAAATACAAGGCGCCCACTTAAATTTGAATTTCGGACAAACAGCAGATAATTTTTTAGTATAGTATGTTTCGTGCAATATTTGGGACATACTTATATTTAAACTTATTCATTGTTTATCTGCATTTCAAATTTAACTGGATGTCCTGTATTTTATCTGGCAACCATATCAGGACACTAGCCCAAGTCTAATTCCAGTACCTATGTGGTTTTTAAAAAAATTAATAAATCATTTTGAATCTGTAAAAAAATTCAATGCACATATTACAAAATGCAAAAGATTATATAGTAAACAATGACTATCTACGACCCCTGTGCCCAACCAGTCAGGTCTCCTTTCCAGAGGCTATCACGGTATTTCTGGTTTATCTTTCTAGCCACATTCTCTGTAAAAGCAGGCATAATTATACCTGCATCTCTGTACTTTGCTTTATTAGTTTAACAGCCTATCTTGGAGATAGATCCTTATCAATGCATATGGAACTGACTTGTTCTTTTTAATAATTACACATTTACTTCAAAAAGGTTCAATTAATTGTCGTGTGGATTATCTTCAGTCTTTTGCTTTTATAGATAACCAAAGTCCAGGCTATGTTGTTTTATTCAATTTAAAGGGAATCCAGAGTCTAAGTGTGAAAATGCAGATCAGCAGATTGAGCTGCTGAAAGCTCCTAATAGGACCAAGGAGAGAGAGAGGTGACCTGACGATAAGTAGAGCAAGGCTCAGCAGATGCTATCTCTGCTACCTGACATTTAAAATTATTCTGCCCCTGATAAGAATGCTGGAATTTTTTGAGTGGATATTGTGGACAGATTGTGGGGACCCCTCTACATGGTCTAACAGGGAATCTAACAAGCAAACTGCATAGGCTCTAAGTCCATACAATAAAATCCCTTCTGTCCTGTGAAGCAGCCGTGCAGGCCATCTTCAGCCTGTGTCAAAATGACCTTGCAACCCCACACCTCATGACTGAAGATGCCAGTGGACAGATCCACAGCAGGAAGAGATAAAGGGTGCCTTGCTCTCACATTTCCCAGCGGCATTTCTTGGAGATTGAGGGAATAATTAACAACACTGGTCCTTGCTCCCTCCACACATAGCTAATGTCAGCATCTCTGAACTTGTTTGATGTATAACTGAGGAATTCTTGTTTATGTCACCTTCAACACATAATCTAGAGATAAGCCCAGATATACTCTATCCCTTTTTTGTTTGACATATGCGAAATCTAGATGTAAGTTTTTTTTCTTTTCATCTTCCCTGAACATACACTATTTGCGAAAGAGACATAAGCTACACTTAAACTCGCACCCTCGGAGCGGGTCCCATCAGAGAATCTGCTGAACTGTTTTCCCAGGGTTCAAACTCCTCACGCTGATGATTGAATAAACTCCTTCACTAGTGTCACCGAGGCTCTCTATTTCAGTCGACGATATGAGTACATGTTTGTACCTAATCCTTTACAATAACTCCCCAAGAAAACTAATAACCATTTGCCAGTACAAATATCGTTATCACTCATGAGAGGAGTGGAATTCGTGGCGTTGTGCTCAATTTCATCTGGAAGCCAGCACGTTTTCTAAAGGATGTGCTTGACACTGGAGTGCCTGCTGCTAAAATCCACAAAGACTAGAATGTGTTCTAAAAAGGCTGTTTCTGGGATAAGCAGATGGGCCTATAAATCAGTAGCATTCCTTTCTAGAAAAGCAGTCTCAGAGAAAGTGGAACAATTGTGAGGTAGGTTCCTGGAAGGTCGTTTTGCTAACATGTCGCAGAAGGGAAGATTCATTACAGGGAAGGCAGACACGGGCCCAATTGCTCAGGGTAGAGATATGTGATGGGTTTGGGGATCACAAGAAACTGACAAGAGCTCATAGTCTGGTATGTTGTCAAACAGGGGAGTTTTTGCTGGCTGAGAAGATGGTGGGGAAAATGGGGTGATAGTGTGGTATGCATGAAATTACTATTATAGACTGATATTTTATTTGAGGCAAGTCTCATTGGGTTAGAAATGCTCCCTGCCCTCACTAGATTTACCATACAATAGACTGACATGGAAACAAAGATGCTATCTAAACATACACAGGAATCATTTTGAACAGAATTCATATACGACAGTATAATACATAAGTAATATACGTGGGAATTAGGGAATACTCCCTAATTCTCTGCTAGTCGAGTGTATTGAACTAGGCCCTAAAATAAGCCTCAACAAAGGCAGGCTAACGGAGTAGTTCTATGGTAAATTTATTATTTGAAAAAGGAACCCTAGCAGATTAGGCTGCATCTCTTTGCCTCTTTATTTTTAGCACTCTTACATCAAAATATCTGCTGGTACAGCACAGCAGATATTCTCTGAATTGTGTGCGTGGTGTGTGTGCTCTCACGTTTTTGTTTATGCGTTAAATAAATATCACAGGAACTGGAACAATCTGTGCTCCTCGAGTCCAGGAATCTTCTCAGCCACAGGATTTACTTGAGCACTTCCTAAGAAGTGGTGCTGTAAATACACAAGCCACACCACCCACCGGCAAATAGTACTTGAACGCCACGTGAATGAGTCTCTTGAATGAATGGGAAGGGGCTAGAGTGCAAAAAAACAGAGTTTCTTCTAAAAACAAACAAATAAAACGTTGATTTTTTTTTCCAGACATTGGCTAGAAATATTAGTCTGCTTACCCTTCTGTTTCTTATTTCTTACTCTTTCCAGCCTACCTACACTTCACTGTTTCCTCACCAGGTAAATTTAAAAATGGTAAAAACAGTGAAAATAATCTTTATTCCTAATTCTCACCTTTCAATCTTCATTAGTCCACGAATTGGCTTTCCTGTTCTCATGGGTTGGCGATGTAAGGGAGGAAAAAGTTTTCCGTGATCCTCTGAGGGTGCCTGGCTGCATCTGAAAATTAAACTGGCAAAGATAGATTAACAGGAGAAGAACACACACATTTTGTTGAATTTTTACATATATGAGAGCCTTCACAGGAGAATGAAGACTGGACGAAGTGACCAGAACAGGAAGATTTTAAAAAACTTTTAGGCAAAGAAATGATAAATTTGTGAAAAATTGACAAGACAAAGAGTTTGGGCTAGAGGCAGCAAATGGTGAAGAAGTAACTAGGAAGATAAGCGTTGGTTTAACAAGGTTTGTTTGCAGATTCTTCTGGTGCCCTCTCTGAGCTGATAATAGTCGTCTCCAGTAAAAGGAGAATTTATTTCCTGCATTTATGCAGAAAAGGAGGATCTTTTTCTGCATTTACTGCTTCTTAATTGCCTTCAGCCCAAAATGATTTTTATGTCAAAAATGTATATTTTAGGGTGACATATTCTGGCTTTCTTCAGCAAATAGGTGTCATGGAATCAAATAATTCCAAGCCCACAATGACTTGGAAGGACAATTTTGTAGAAAAATCCAGGAGAAAGAAATATAGAATCTTAAATTTTCAGGGCTAGAAGGAACCTAAAGAGAATTCAACCCCATATCAGATATTTGAATCTCTCTGGAAATGTGTAGAGTTGTTTAAAAGCAATTTCTAGTTTTGTGAACACTTAAGTCCTTAAACCTACTCTCTTCCCACCTATAAAGCACTAAATTACCAATTCCTAACTTTCAAACCAGTTATGTTTAAAAATGTCATAAAATAACATTGTACTTATCACATAAAACTAACATTATATGTCACTGTCTAAATTAAATTCATGATTTATTTATTTTTCTTTGAAACAGTATTTCTTTCTTTTTCAAGATAATCTTCTGGTATATTTTTCTATTTTCTCTTTTCTCATCTCAGTGAGAAAACAGATATCATCTCTGTTTTCCTATTCTCTTCTTGGTTCAAATCTCAAAGGGCATTGAACTGGGAACTTGAGGAGCATAATTAGCAGAGAAAATAAAACAAGAAAAAGTAGAGAAAATAAACTATTAAAAAAATCAAATTCTGAAGCCGGAGGGGACCTTAGTTAGATATCATCTGGTAAAATATCTTCATTTTATAAGATGAAGAAAGAAAGACCCAGAATGTTTGTGTGACTTGATACACAGACGGTGAACAGTGGAGCCTCTGCTGGGTCCCGTGCTCTCGATTTCCAGACTTCCTTTATCTACTGCCTTTTCTCCTTCAGGCATTCAAGAGAAACTTAACGCATAAGGGTATTTTGGCTTCTCTTAGTTCCTGAAAACTTGTTTACTAGACATTTGGATTCTGAGAACTTGATTTCTTTCTTTCTCTCTCTCTTTCTCTTTGCCCAGCAACTAACTCCAATTTAAACTCTTTGGCTTCAAAGCTATAGGAAATATGTATCCACTGAGCCAATTCTCAGACAATTCTCTGTGTCTGGAAAGGATTCTAGAGTCTCCCAGTTCTTGGCTATTTACAACAATGAAAGGGAATAGTCGTATAGGTAATCCAAAATGATAGATAATTCTTGAGAAGTTTCAAGCTAATTTAAATATGGAAATTAATAACTAGGTTAATGTTAATGGGATCATCCTTCTTAGGCAAGGCATAGATACCAGAATGTTTAGGGCTTTGCTTTCAAAAAGAGAGGACTTACATAACTCCATCCAACACCATCCCTGCAGCTTGTAAGAGACATTTTGATAAGAGCAGCTGATATTCTAGAATATTCTTCAGATAGAAGAAGTATAAGCAATTGGTTATGGTTTGTTTCAACAGATGGAATATATTCAATATATGTAGAGAAATGGATAATAGAGCTGATAAACCTTCTGTGATAAAGTTCCTAGGATGGATTTCATTGGGAAATGCCAAAAAGTTGAAAGAGGAACCAAAAGGAATGGTCACTTGTAACCACTTCTAGAAATATTATTAACAGGGCTGTCCTTGTAAACAGTAGTGCTCATTCCCACCTGTCCCCTCCAGTAAATTATTTTTTCAAATCCATTCGAACTCTATGCATCTCCTCTTTTTATTATTACTACCTTTCTGATTCTCACTGTTTTTTAAGAAGGAGGTAATCTACTGTTTTTATTGAAAAGGAACCACAGATTCACATCTCTTCTCTTTGGAGGTTTTTTAAACTAGACTTATCAGGAATAATTGAGAGTTTAGTTTTATTGGAAACATTTTTTTAAGACTGTGTCAATATATAGGAAATAAAAAGATGTTGACCTGTCAGTTCACCCATCCTCAAGACCAGTGTGGATCCGTGCGTGCCCCCGACTGAGCCGCAGCAGGTGACAGAAGTTCCCTAATGCTTGTTTTCTGTACTGTTGGATGGGAAGAATACAAATGGATGAAGTTCCTCCTCATTCTCTGTAGATGGCATATTTCCAGATTCTTTAGAGTCTTTCTCTTTTTCAGGATCACTTCACCTCTTGTATTTTCCGATTTCTTCAAATTGATTCTTCTTAAGCAGAGATCTCATAACTAGACACTTTTATGGGTAAGTGTTCTGCTAAAAAGCAGTTCTTCCTTTATCCACAGCCTTTTCTCCTTCAGGCCATTCCCACTTTCTCTTCCTTAAATATCCCATTGCCCAATTTTTGACCACTAGGTGTCATAAGTATTCACACAAATGCCTCAAAGGTGCAAAAATAAGCTTTCTCTTAAAATGAGCCCCTGAACATCTTGACTTACCACGTGCAGTCTTATATCGCTTGGCCCCACATATTAGCTCCCATTTACATGTGATTCACACTCAGAATAGAACGTTCAGAAAAAGTCACAAAATCAAAGAAAAACAAAAATTGAAATCTTGGTGTATGAATGGTTTGTCAAAGGGGCAAATCTGTGTACCTTGGGATTCTGCAGGACTAGTTCCTTCCAGACTCCATTATACAGAATTTGCAGACTGCATTTTAATTCAGATAGATGGAATAACTGTTCCATTTAGCTTTTCTTTGTATTGCAAGTCAACCAGACCTATACATATCTTTCACTGATTTTTTTTTAAAGATGATGACTATATTTAATGAAAAGATGTAGTTGATCTCTTGGTATTCTAAGTCAAAAAGACTGTTATTGCTCTCACCAAGATGAAAAGGAAATTAGCTTAGTCATTTGGATATAAAAGCAGTGAAAATCTTGTATTTTTAAAGTAGCTGTCGCCTTACAAGAAATGCTAAAGGGAACCATTTAAGTGGAAAAGAAAAGACCACAAATAAGAATAATAAAATTACCAAGAAACAAAACAAAACAAAACAATAAAATCACTGGTAAGGGCAAATATATGGTAAAGGTAGCAGATCAACCACCTATTAAGCTAATATGAAGGTGAAAAGATAAAAGTAATAAAATTATCTATTTCCATGATAAGAGGGTAACAGATACACATACACAAAAAAGAGGTTAAATGTGATATCTAAAACATAAAATGTGGGAGGAGAGGAGTAAAAGAGTAGACCTTTTAGCAAGAGGTCAAACTTAAAAGACCATCAACTGAACATAGATTGCTATATATGTAAGTTATTATATATGAGCATCATGGTAATCACAAACCATAAACCTATAATAAATACACAGAAAATTAAGAGAAAGGAACCCAAACATAATACTAAAGGAAGCCATCAAACCACAAAGGAAGAGAGCAAGAAAAGAAGAAAGGGACAGAGAAGAACTACTAAAACACCAAGAAAAAAAGTAACAAAATGGCAATAAGAACATGCTTAGGATAGCTACTTTAAATGTCAATGGACTAAATGTTCCAATCAAAAGACATAGGGTGACTGATTGGATGAAAAAACAAGACCCAATATATATGCTGCATAAAAGACACGTATTTCAGACCAAAAGACACTCACAAACCAAAAGCGAAGGGATGGAAAAAGATACTTGATGCAAATGGCAATGAAAAGAAAATTAGGGTAGCAACTTATATCAGACAAAATGACTTTAAAACAAAAACTGTAACAAGAGACAAAGAAGGGCACTACATAATGATAAAGGGAGCAATCCAACAAGAGGACATAATGCTTGTAAATATCTATGCACCCAACATAGGAGCACCTAAATATATAAAGCAATTATTAACAAACATAAAAGGAGAAATAGACAGCAACACAATAATAGTAAGGAACTTTAACACTCCACTTACATCAATAGATAGATCATCCAAACAGAAGATCAATAAGGAAACATTGGCCTTAAAGGACACAATAGACCAGATGGACTTAGTAGATATATACAGAACATTCCATCCAAAACCCAAGGAATACACCTTCTTTTCAAATGCACATGGAACATTCTCCAGGATTGATCACATATTAGGCCACAAAACAAGTCTCCATAAACATAAGATTGAAATAATACCAAGCATCTTTTTTGACCACAACAGTATGAAACTAGAAATCAACTATAGGAAGAAAATTGGAAAAGCCACAAATATGTGGAGATTAAACAAAATGCTACTGAACAATTATTCGGTCAATGAAGAACTCAAAGGAGAAATCAAAAAATACCTGGAGACAAGTGAAAATGAAAATACGAGATGCCAAAATTTATGGGATACAGCAAAAGCAGTTCTAAGAGGGAAGTTTATAGCAGTACAGGTCTACCTCAACAAATAAGAAAAATCTCAAATACATAATCTCTAACAGTACACCTAAAGGAACTGGAAAAAGAAGAACAAATAAAGGCCGAAATCAGTAGAAGGAAGGAAATAATAAAAATTAGAGCAGAAAAAAATGAAATAGAGACTTAAAAAACAGTGGAAAAAATCAATGAAACTAAGAGCTAGTTCTTTGAAAAGATAAACAAAATTGACAAACTGTTAGCCACACTCACCAAGAAAAAAAGAGAGAAGGCTCAAATAAATAAAAAGTCAGAAATGAAAGAGGAGAAATTACAATGGACACCTCAAAAATACAAAAGATTACAAGAGAATGCTATGAAAAGCTATACACCAACAAATTGGATAATCTAGAAGAAATGGATAAATTCTTAGGACCATACAACCTTCCAAAACTGAATCAAGAAGAAATAGATAATTTGAATAGACCAATCATCAGTAAGGAGATTGAAACAGTAATCGAAAACCTCCCAAAAAACAAAAATCGAGGACAAGACCAGCTTCCCTGGTGAATTCTACCAAACATTCAAAGAAAACTTAATACATATCCTTCTCAAACTCTTCCAAAAAATAGAAGAGGAGAGAACACTTCCAAACTCATTTTACTAGGCTAGAATTACTCTGATATCAAACCAGGCAAGGAAACTACAAGAAAAGAAAATTATAGGCAATATCCCTGATGAACATAGATGCAAAAATCCTCAACAAAATGTTGGCAAACCAAATTCAATGACATTAAAAAGATCATATACCATCATCAAGTGGTATTTATTCCAGGGATGCAAGGATGTTTCAATATCTGCAAATCAATCAATGTGATATACCATATTAACAAAATGAAGGATAAAAAATCATATGATCATCTCCACAGATGAAGAAAAAGCATTAGACAAAATTCAACATCCTTTCATGATAAGAGTCTCAACAAACTGGGAATACAGGGAACATACTTCAACATAATGAAGGCCATGTATGACAAGCCCACAGCTAACATCATACTCATGGAGAAAAGATGAAAGTTTTTTCTCTAAGATCTGGAACAAGACAAGGATGCCCACTTTCACCACTTTTATTTAACACAGTACCAGAATTCCTAGCCAGAGTAATCAGACAAGATAAAGAAATAAAAGGAATCCAAATTGGAAAGGAAGAAGTAATACTATTTCTGTTTGCAGATGACATGACATTATATATAGAAAACCCTAAAGACTCTACCAAATAACTATTAGAACTAATAAAAAATTTAGTAAACTTGAAGAATACAAAATAAATTTACAAAAATCAGTTGCATTTTTATACACTAACAACAAACTATTAGAAAGAGAAATTAAGAAAACAGTACCATTCACAACTGTATCAAAAAGAATAAAATACTTAGGAATAAATTTAACCATGGAGGTGAAAGATCTGTACACTGAAAAGTATAAGATGTTGGTGAAAGAAATTGAATATACAAATAAATGGAAAGATATTCCATGCTCATGAATTGGAAGAATTATTATTGTTAAAATATCCATACTGCTTAACGTGATCTACAGATTCAATACAATCTCTATCAAAATTCCAATGTCTTTTTTCACGGAAAGAGAAAAAGTAATCCTAAAATTTGTATGGAACCACAGAAGACCCTAAATAGTCAAAGCAATTTTGAGAAAGAAGAATAAAGCTGGAAGCCCACAGTTCCTGACTTCAAACTATATTACAAAACTATAGTAGTCAAAAGAGTATGGTATTGGCGTAAAAACAGACACACAGATCAACGGAACAAGAATAGAGAGCCCAGAAATAACTCCATGCATATATGGTCAATTAATTTATGACAAAGGAGGCAGGAATATACAAGGGTGAAAGAATAGTCTCCTCAATAAATGGTGTTGGGAAAACTGGACAGCCACATGCAAAAGAATGAAACGGGACCACTATCTTACACCATACACAAAAATCAACTCAAAATAGATTAAAGACTTGAACACAAGACCTAAAACCATAAAACTCCTAGAAGAAAACATAGGGTGTAAGCTCCTTGACATTGGTTTTGGCAATGATTTCTTGGGTTTGACAGCAAAAGCAAAGGCAACAAAAGCAAAAATAAACAAGTGGGACTACATCAAACCAAAAAGCTTCTGCAAAGCAATGGAAACCATCAAGAAAATGAAAATGCAACCAATAAAATGGGAGAAAATATTTGCAAACCATATATTAAATAAGGGATTAATATTCAGAATATACAAGGAACTCCTGCAACTCAATAGCAAAAAAACAAATAATTAAAAAATGAGCAAAGGACCTGAATAGACATTTTTCCACAGAAGACATACAAATGGCTAACAGGTACATAAAAAGGTGCTCAACATCACTAACCATCAGGGAAATGCAAATCAAAACCACAATGAGACGTCACCCAATACCTGTTAGGTTGGCTATTACCAAAAAGACAAGCGATAACATATGCTGGTGAGGATGTGGAGAAAAAGGAACACTTGGGCATTGTTGTTAGGAATGTAAATTCGTATCACCACTATGAAAAACAGTATGGAAGTTCCTCAAAAAATTAATACTAGAACTACCATATGACCCAGCAATCCCACTTCTGATATACAATAGAAATAAAACCATTATCTCAAGAGATAGCTGTGCTCCCACGTTCATTGCAGCATTATTCACAATAGTCAAGGTATGGAAACAACCTAAGTCTGTCATTGGATGAATGGATAAAGTAAATGTGATATAAAAATGAATGGATAAAGTAAATATATATATATATATATAATTCAGCCTTAAAAAGATGAAAATCCTGGAGATTTTGACAACATGGATGAACCTGGATGAACTTATGCTAAGTGAAATAAGCCAGACAAAGACAAATACTGTATGATATCCCTTATATATGGAATCAAAAAAAAAAAGTCAAACTTATAGATACAGAGAGCAGAAAAGTGGTTGCCAGGGGCTGGGAAGTGAGGGAAACAGGAAGTTGGTAAAAGAGTACAAACTTTCAGCTGTAAGATGAATAAGGTCTGAGGATCTAATGTCTAACATGGTGACTATAGTTAATAATGCTGTATTGTATAACTGAAACTTGCTAAGAGAGTAGAACTTAAATCTTCTCACCAAAAAAATAATAAAGGGGGTAAATATGTGAAATGATGGATGTGTGAATGGACTCGTTGAGGGGACTCCTTCCACAACGTATACATGTATGAAATCATCACGTTGTACACTTGAAATACCTTCCAATTTCATAATACCTCAATTAAAAAAAGAAAAAAAAGTTGTCAGTGTTTCTTAACCTTCTTTTCATTATCGCTTCCTTAAGGAGCCATTTTAGGCATTTTTTTCCTAATCAACCTTACCCTCTATAAAACTTTAATATCGCAGATATTCTATATATCTGTTTGTGTTCTGTGGCCCTTTAGAAGGCCATAAACCATTGTAATATCTGAAAAAAATTTTCACCCGCCCCAAGAACCAATTTTTGCTAGTGGGTCATATTGTCCCTATTGAGAATGCATGGGTTAAGTGAATAGCTCTGCTTTCAATGTCATCACAATTAGTGAAATAGTAAAAAGAACACTCAATTTGTAGTCAGTTGACTATGGAGGATTAGAATACAACTCTACTTTGTACTATTTCTCTCTCTTATTTTAGAAAAATTATTCAATTTCCTTGAATGTCAATTTTCTCCTGTATTAATAGAGTAAGGTTAAAATAATAAGCAAACAAAGAAACAGGATGGAAAATATCTTATCTGCCTGCATCACAGGGCTGTTGTGAGAGTAACTTTTCCTGAGATAAGTTAATTTATCAGGATGGGACTCACCACAAGATTGCCAATCAGATCTGTCTTCACAAAACCAGTCTTGATAGAATTAACATCGAGAGAACTTTAACTGTTTGCACAGTAGTAACAGGAATATGGCTATGAGCTCTGCATTTCGGTTGAGCAAGCAGCCAGATAATAAGTTTCTTTATAAAGCAGACTTTGTCTAGACATAAAGAGGGAGAACTCACGCCTAATGGAGGAAAAAGTCACAAAGGGAAACCTCGGAATATTTTCCCCCTTGAAACCTTGAAAACACTGTCAACCATGGCTTGACTTCAGTCAAGCCATCAAGGACTGGATTAGGTGACTGCAATTCACACCTTCTTTCTATTTAATCCATTGCTTTTCTGTAATGAATGTAATTATCGTTAGATTACCTAAGATTTCAATGTAAACTTTTATTTCTAACTCTAGTTTATTAAGTATAACATCTATACGTTGGTCTTATAAAATGCATTTACCTTTTAACTCGCCACAACTTCTGAAACACACAATTTGTTGAAAAATAATAATACATCTGACATTTACTGAGCACATAGTATATGCCAGGGCCTGGGCTAGGTGTGTTACAGTCATGGTTTCCAATCTCTATAGTAACATGTAGGGTGAATATTACACACTGTATCAATTATCTATTATAGCAGCAGACATTTTATTTACTCCCAGTTCTGTGGCCATTTGGTCTGAGCTCAGCTGGGCAGTTGTGCTTGCTTGGGGTCACTCATGAGGCCACAGTTTGTGGGCAGGTTGGCTGGGAGCTAGGTGGTCTAGGGGGCCTCTGCTAGGATGGCTGTCTCAGCTCCATGTGGTCTCTTCTTCTCCCACAGGTCAGCCTGGGCTGGTTCTCATGGCTGCAGTGTCCCAAGAGGGCAAGAATGGAAGTTACAAGGCTTCCTGAGACCCAGACTCAGAACTCACACATCGCTTCCATTGCATTCTACTGGTCAAAGCAAATCACAAGGCCAGCCCAGATCTAGGGAGAGTGGAAATAGATTCCACCTCTTGATGGGAGGAGCTGCCAAGAATTTGTGGCCATTTTTAATCTACCACACACACTCTTACAGATGAATTATTTATTTATTTTGAGAAATCACCTAGTAAACTCTTTTTTTTTTTTTCATTCACTATCTTCAACTTAGCACAATGAAGAGGTCAGGTAAGGAAATAAAAACTTGTAATAATTTCATGCATGCAGTGACCCAAATAAAAGAAAAAAATCTTACTGTTGAAATCTAAACAAGCTCTGAGTTTTAGTGATAAGTCAAACCAATATATTTGGGGTGTAAGTACTTCCCCCAAATGTTGCTTGTGTAAGGGACAGTGAATAAGGCTGGACTCAGAGCAGCGTGGAGCGTTAGGTGATGCTTGGCGCTCTGGAGCCTTGCTTGCTCTGAGTGGAGGCTGTGTGTTAGGTCTACTGGCAAACTAGAAACCACTGGTCATGGGCTGTCTCGGGGCCTATAGCTTTGGTACAGCTCCCTCACCTCCTCTGTTTCCAGAGCTGGTAAAGCGATGCTCTCTCTGCAACTTGAGCAAAAGGATGGGAAATAGTCTGTCAAAAGAACATAGTCCTATGAGGGTCAGGAGTTTTTCCTTTGTAGAAGGAGGAGGCAGCCGAACACAGTGGACCTTAGAATTGTGTAGATCTGTTATGCTCTCTGCTCTATCATTTTTATCATTTTCTAGCTTTGGGACTTTGCGCAAATTATTCTCTCTAATTCTCAGTTTCCTCATTGTTAATATGGAAATAATAACTCAGAGGATTTTTGTCAACTCTAAATAATTAATGGCCTTAAATTGTCAAGTATAGTTCACAGCATGAAGTAGATGCTTATTGCATGGTAATTATGAATAGAAGGAAATTCAGTTGAATTTTACTTTCCATAGATAGCTTATGTTGTCTTATGGAGCCATATGTGATATTATTGATTCAAAAAATATTTATGGTGCCACATACACTGCTAGGTTTTGGGGATATGAGAATATAGTGTCAGGGTCTGTGGTCTCATGGAATGTGTAGTCTAATTTCCTCACTTCTCAAAGTGTGTCTAAGGACCAGCAGCATTGACATCACCAAGGAGATTTTTAGAACGGCAGAATCTCAGGCTCCATCCCAGACCTACTGAATGGGAATCTGCATTTTAACAACTTCCTTCGCACAATTCACGTGCACATTAACATTTCAGAAGCACTGCTCTGCTGAACCTTAAGTGGAGTCTATGACATTTTATTCCACTTGGTACCTAAAGGTGTCCTGGGAACGTTCTTGCCTTTAAGAGGGTTGTACGTCTGAGATACAGAACTGAAAGTGTAGAGATAACACGCTAGAAAGAGTTTGGTCTTAACCACTTTAATTTAGCAGAAAGAAATCAAGTGAGAGCTACAGGCTGAAGTGTTAAAGAGAAAATGACAATAAAAGCAAGGGAATGCGGGGCAGGCCCCGTGGCTTAGTGGTTAAGTGTGAGTGCTCTGCTACTGGAGGCCCGGGTTCGGATCCCGGGGGCGCACCGATGCACCACTTGTCTGGCCATGCTGAGGCCATGGCCCACATACAGCAACTAGAAGGATGTGCCACTATGACATACAACTATCTACTGGGGCTTTGGGGGGGAAAAGGGGGAAAAAAAGGAGGAGGATTGGCAATAGATGTTAGCACAGGGTAGGTCTTCCACAGCAAAAAAAAAAAAAAAGGAGGATTGGCATGGATGTTAGCTCAGGGCTGATCTTCCTCACAAAAAAGAAAAAAAAAAGCAAGGGCATGCATATTCTACAATCCTGTCCTGTTTCCTCAGTTGTGGAGGATATGGTGCAAGCTTTGACATTATCAACCCCACCGAGTCCTCCACCCCTCCACCCCCAGTCTTGCTATATTTAGGGGATTCTTGTAGAGTGAATTATATGACTAAGGCACTTTTCACTGCAGGACATAGAAGGAGCTTTCACTTACTGAATGTGCCCATGCCTGGGTCCTCTTAAAGACTGATAAAAATCTTTAACATCACAGTGATGTGAATAAAGTCATAGAAAGAAGGCTCTCACATTTACTAAAAACACAAATCTCCAAGGGTGTGTTAGTTGTCCCCCAATACCTGTTCTTGCCTGCTTAATAATAGAATTACTCTTTTTAGCCTGAAACATAGTTGCCCAGAATAGAGATTGCATTTCTCAGCTGCCCTTGCAGGGAGGTGCAGCCATGTGGATACGTTCTAACAAATGAATGAAAGGTACCAGAGGCAAAATTCTGGTCTATGTAAGAAATCATTTCTCGCAGGTATGTAGACCATATAACGCCATATGGAATGACACTTTTGGGAGGTCATCTTAAATAGATGAACAGATGAATGGTAGATGAACTTCTTGGCTCTTTCCTACTTCCTATTGATTGGAGAGTGGATGTGACAGCTGAAGCTCCAGCCTTCCTCTTGGACTATCAAGTGGAAGACGTGTTTAGGATGATAGAACACAGCCTAAGGGACCAAGGCCCCTGAGGATCAGAGTCACCACTCTAGTCCTGAAGTGTCTATCTATGGTCTTTGTTCACAAAAGATAGAAATAAATTTCTATTTTGTCCAAGTTGTGGTATCTTAGTGTCATGATATTCATAGCCAAACCTAACTGTGGCTAATCCAGACAGCTTGCTGATATATTAAGTAATGAAATCAAGATTAAAAAGCTCTTAGACTGAGATGATAGTCAAAACTGTTGTGAAATAAACTGTAAATGCCAACATTAAAAAAAAATGTCCAAATATAGAATTAAGGAGAACAGGCTACAGAGTAGTTTGAGTGTGTGTTGGGCAGGGGAAGTTGGCAGACACTAATTTCATGTGGGTGAACAGCGTAATGAGGCTGTTTAAAGCTAAGCCACATTAGGCTAAGTTAATTGTGCCCAGACCAAGGGAGGTTAACACTTTCAGTTTTCTGCACTGGCATAGCATATCTGGAGTATTGTGTTCACTTCTGAGCCCTGTATTGTTCTGAGTGACGATCTAGAGAGTGTTTAAAGGGCAAACAGTATAGCATTAAGTCTGACAACCATATCACAGTCAATGGAAGGGACTATGAACTACTAGCCTGGAGAGGGGAAAATATAGGGAAATGTATCTTCAAACGTTCAAAGAGTTGTTACATGGAGGACCGAGCATGATTGCTTATTTGTTTGTTTCCCAGAGGGCATATTTATGACCAATGAATGAAAGATACTAGAGGAAACATTCTGCTGTGCTGCTCTGTGAGGTGCTAAGTTTGATCATCATAGAACCATCCTGAGTGCTAACCTTTATTTGGTGCAGTCTACAGAGCAGGTGCTTTGTATGTGTTATCTCATTTAGTCCTTACAAATCTGTGAAGCAGACTCTATTTTTATCTCTGTTTTATAAATTTGAGAGTCGAGGCTCAGAAAAGTTGAGTGACCTACTCGACATGGGCCTGCTGGGGAAAGGCGGAGCCAGGCTTTGAGTCTGTCTTGCCTCCACCCATTGTCCATCCAGGGAAGCAGTCAGGCACCAGCTGGAGAGAAGGGGCAGCGTCTGCTGAGTTAAGCCACATCTGGACAAGTCTCTACCTCTTTATTTTGACAACATTTTCTTAACTCTGGTAATAATATTGAGACTCTGTGTGGTATGGCAGGAGTAAACCCCACTGGGTTTGTCTAGGACCCTGTGGGTGGAAAGGGGAAATCACGAAACAAGAAGGGGAATGTATCAAAGTCTATATTTCAATCTGCAGTCTCCTACTTTCTAGTTGTATGGTTTCAGGCAGGACATGTCATCTGTTTGAAACTCATTCAGTTTCTTCACGAGTAAAATCCAAATAATTGTGCTCAACTTCCAGGGCTGTTGTGATAGGTAAAAATAGTGATCAGCTCAGGGCCTGCCCCAGGGCAGATGCTCAAAACCGGTCATTTATTATCATTGACACCTGGTATGTACTGAGGCAGGTATTAGCTGCAGCTTGTGGTCAGAAAAAAATCAGATATTGGAGTTCTTCCAAGATTTAAAGGAGAGATTTAAGCTCATTTAAATGACATAGTTTTTATAAAGCTTTATTCACTACTTGTCTAAAAATTTATGACTTTATTCTTTTGGATGAAACATATATTGTCAGGGTTGGAAAGCTAAAAACTGCATGCCCCAGGCTCATCCAAAATTATGGTTCTGGATGTGATTTAAGTTTTGCCTATCAGAGGCACTCATGCAAGACTTGAATTAGTGAAAAAAGTATGTGAGGACAGAGACACAGAGGCAGTGGCATGTTAAGTGTTGGGGAAATATAAAAACAACATCTCCTGCCAACGCGGAAAACCTCTCTATAGAGGTAGAAGAGAAAGAAAACAGTTTTATTATTGAATAAGCATAAACCAGAATATGATGTGAATTACAGATAATCTGCTAAGAGATTGCAAAGACATAAAGCAATTTCACCCTTTTATATAGCCAAGTAGACACAACCCATTCCATACACATTCTCAAGATATACAGTAACTAGTCCTCAGGTAAGAGGACATGACAGTACCATTTACCATACAAAGTCGAACCTAAATTCACCTGGCAATTGGGGCAGCCACCTGTGTTTGCTCATTGCCTTTATCCAAAGGAAAAATAAATTTCTTGTATCGTTATGACAGAAGGTAGCTTTGCAACTTGGAGCCAGGCACCAGCTGAAGTTCAGCTCCTACCCTCCCACGGAAACTGGGAGATAGGGGTGCTATCTTCCTTGATGATAACATTTCAAAGAGTTGGTTTCCAGGTCCTTGAGGAAATTCCTGGGTTATAAAATCGGCAAGAGGCATATTGAGCTTTTAAAAAGAGTTACACATGTTTCAAAGAAGCAGAGAAATTACAAGTTTTCTAAAGTCAATGCTCTAAGAAAAAGGGAGACTTGCTACACTTCTTTCAATAGGAAGAATTAAACTTTTTTTCTTATTTTTAATTTGTACTTGTCCTTATACTCCTCATTATGCATGCATGGTCCTGAAGCCAACAGTTCAGGTGGTAGTTTCCCTATCCTCCAATCCCGGTCAACAATTGTAGGAAATACACTTTCCCTACATCATGACCAAGATGGTGGTCCAATTGAGACTGTTGCTTCTAGACGTGCCAGCTTCCTATTAGCATTCCCTTGGTGGGCAAATTCTGCAGTTTTGGTCTGCAGCATGCTAGATCTTGCTCCTCCAACATTTCCAGTGAGTTCGTACGTACCTAATTCACTGTATAAAATCCCTTTCTTCTTAAGTACCTGGAGTGGTATCTGTTTTCTAAAATTGAACTCCATCTGACATAAAATCTAATAAAAATGATTCATCTCATGAGCCACAATTCTGTTTTAGACAGTTTCTTTAAGATTATTAATATACACAGTAGATGTCTAGAATTTGATACTTTAGATGATTTTGGTAGTGAAATAAATATTCTAACAGGCATAGGTAAATTCCTATTAACTTTTGATTGTTTTATGGATAATATGAAATAGGTGAGACTTGAGTATATTCTTAATTGGTTTGGGAAACTTAAAAAGCAGATTTCCTAGTGAGGGACTTCTTTTTTTTTTTTTCCTTTTCTTTTTCCTATTCATATAATAAAAGAAATGCAATTATTGAATAATGTAGTTCAAAACATAATGACGTTTAAAAATAGAAGAGATATGGCTAACCCAGGATGTCCCCATTCCCAAGTCTCAAGGAACAATCCTGTTTCGTATAGTAGTATCTAGTTCCTTCCATCCTTATAGACATATGTCGGTCCTCTCATCAAGAAGTAAAGACTAAGTCTCTTCTCCTTGCATCTGTGCTGACCTTGTCAGTTGCATTGACCAACAGAATGTGGCAAAAATGACTGCAACTTTTGATCTAGCTGTTAAGAGGCCTGGAAAATCCTGCTTTTTCTCTCTTAGAAGCCAGCCACCATTAAAGGAGTCTGACTAGCTTGCTGAAGAGAGAGGCCTCTTGGACAGAGACCCAGGGATGTGAGACTATGAAGGGTGACAGAGACAGACCAGCCAGCCCCCAGCCCTTCCAATCAACCACCCTTTGAGGTGCCAGACATCTCTAGGTATTCTCATCTGTTGGCCCCTCCCTGGAAACCCTTTTACTCTTTCTTTCCCTAACTAACTCTTACCCACTCTTCAAGATTCAGCTCAAGTATCACTAACTGTAGATGTCTCAGAGAAGCATGGAAATGTGGTAATTATGGCCCAGTTCCTCCAGGGACCCTAGCCTGGAGCTGGAGTGGGAGAGATGGGAGAGTCTTCACATATAATTAAAATCACTTTCTACATATTTATTATTTAGTAAATGATGACTAATTGTTAGTACTACTAGTTCAAAAGACTAATACAACTAAATCCTGGTAATTATATAGGGAAAAGTATTATATATTATCATGCAATGGATGGTGTATATGAAATTTAGGTAGTTAATATTTGAATTATTATATAATAATAAATTTATATATGATATGTATAAATAATGACTTTATAATAGTTATTTCATATAGTACTTTACCTCAATAATAGTAATATTTAGTAAATAATAGTAATTATTGAGAGTTAATAAAGTGCTAAATATTGTAAGGCAATAAATAATATTTGGACAGTTTTTCTTACTTTGTAATTGCATAAAATATTTGTTTCCTAGAGCTCAACACTGAAACCTCATAGATAATTCTATTTAACTCTTAAATATCATGCTTCATTAGCAGTGCAGAATTTTAGTCTCCATTAACTAACCCCTGCAGTTCTGTGAATGACATTCCTGAGCATTAACTTAAAATAGTTTCTGTTTACAGTGTCCAAGACTTTTGAAAAAGTCATATTAATAGTCAATAAAGGAGCACAATTATGTTAATCCAGGATAGCACATTCTACCATGGTATGTCATAGTAAAGAGATTAAATAATTACCATATAATTGACACAATATAGAAAGAAAGTTGAGGGGAAAAACAGGAATATGGTCTCATGAAATCTTACTGGACCATCACTTCGCACCAGGCCCTTTGAGTTTTAAGGCACAGAAACTCATTCAAACTAGGGGAGATAAATTAGGAAAGGAGGTGGAAATAATTTAGGGCATCAGGAAAAAAAGAAAAAGGATTATACACCATGACCAAGTGGTAATTATTCCTGGAGTACAAGGTTGGTTCAACATATAAAAATTGATCAATGTAATATGCCACATCAACAAAACGAAGGAAAAAAACCATAGGATCATCTTAATTGCTGCAGAAAAAGTATTTGACAAAATTCAAAGCCCCTTTCATGACAAAAACACTCAACAAAATAGGAATAGAAACCTCAACATAATAAACACCATATATAAAAAATCCACAGTAGATATCATAATGGTAAAAGACTGAAAGTTTTTCTTCTAAGCTCAGAAACAAGGCAAAGAAAACACAGAGAACATCTGATTTACAACTTAATGCTTGGCTTAGTAAATATTAATACTAAACTGTTTAGAAACAATTAATACTACTAGTCTGCATTAGCACAGAGATAAAGCACTGGCAAATTTTCAACTCTTAACCTATTAGCATCCCCAAATAGGTATAAAATCCCTTTAGTGGCAACCAAGGATGGGGCAGTGAGAGTGGTCCACTCCGAGTGCAGGCAATAAGTCAACGTATTGTCTTAAAAATAATAATAAAATCAGCTAGGTGGTCTGCTCTTGAATATTTCCATGTACCAAATTTAACAATTTTAGCAATTTTAACAAACTTCACGATAAAATACTCCTCCCTGAAAAAAGCTTTTGTTGTTGTAGGTTCTAAACAGTTGTGGTTGTTGCTGAATTTTTACAATATATGTAAGTTTCAAATTAGCCATTTTTATTACTTATCCTTTCACGAACATTGAATCCTGTATAGGAGCTGTTTGAAGAACTCCCCAGTCCTACACTTGATCTCCTATACACATGCAGATTCAGGGATGTATGTTCATTTTGTGAGCAAGGCTGTAATGTGTTGAGCTCTCTTTGAGTACAGTTTGTCTCTACATATCCCTGAGTGTGAATAATGAAAAATGATGTAATTTTTCTTTTTTCTGTGCTTAGAATCAAGAGAATACAGATTAAAACTATAAGGAGGTAACACGAAACCCCACCAGAATAGCTAGAATTTAAAATAACTGATAATGCCAAGTATTGACAAGGATGCAGGACACTGCTGGTGGTCCACACTTCTTTGGGAAAACTATTTTATGTCTGCAAAATTTGAACATACTCATACTGGATGATCCAGAAATTACATTCCTAGGCAAATATCCAACAGAAATGCATATGTACACCAAGAGATAGTAAAGAATGTTCAGGGGCTGGCCTGGTGGTGTAGTGGCTAAATTCGCACGTTCTGCCTCAGTGGCCCAGGGGTTGCAGGTTCAGCTCCCAGGAGCAGACCTACTCCCTGCTCATCAAGCCATGCTGTGGCAGGCATCCCACATATAAAGTAGAGGAAGATGGGCAGAGGTGTTAGCTCAGGGCCAATCTTCCTTAGCAAGCAGAGGAGGATTGGCAACAAATGTTAGCTCAGGGCTAACCTTTGAAGGGGAGGAAGACTATTCTCTACCCACTCTGAGTCCTTTCTGGCTGGGCTACAAAGTAAATTGACACGAGACCAAATAGTAGGAGAAAATCAAACAAAGTTGTATAATGTGTATACATGGGAGAAACCTGGAAAAAATGGGTAACTTGACAAATGGCGGAGGTCCTAATCTTAAATAGCATATTCATTTAGGTAAAGACAAAAGAGGATGTTGGGGGTGGGGGGGTCAGTTATGAGAGATTACCAGAAAAGCACAGTAAACAAGAGTAAAGTTATTACTCAGATTTAAGGCCTCGCCTTCTGCACTAAGTTTCTAGAGATGAGGTCATCTCCCCTTCTTCCTGGTACAGAGGGGGAGATACCTTTACAAATTGAGATTTCCCTTACAAGTGTAAATGTTTGGTAAACAGAACTTTGATAAGAATGGGCTTAGCAAGGACCCTCCCAGTCTATTGTTACCCAGAGTTATCTATGGTGATGGCCCGTCCTGGGTACAGGCCTTCTATCTTAAATTCTTTTAGGCAGTTAGTGAGGTGGAAGTCAAAGTTTCTTTCAAAGTCTTCTGAATCTTTATTGTCTTCAGCTTGAAATAATCCACATACCAGAGTGGCACATCTTGGGGCGACCTGCCTTGAACAACCCCATCACCTTCCTCACCAAAAAAAAATGTTCAAAACAATATCATTTGATCATTTGTAACCACCTCATATTGGAAACATTTCAAACTTCTGTAAAGTGTTGAAGGAATAAACCCATTGTAGTACATTTATACAATGCCAAAACTCAAAGTAATGAAGGAAACACTGCTCTACTCAACAACCTGAATGAATCTCATATATATAATGTTGATCTATAGAAGTCTCATTCAAAGTGACTCATAGTTTATAATTCTACTTATATAAAATTCAAAAATAGGAAAAATTATTCTGTGGTGTTAAAATGCAGGGCAATTCAGACAGTTAAACAATGGCCTGGGAGGGATGTGAGGGCATTTTCTGGGGCTCTAGGAATGTGCAATTTCTTGATCTAGCTGGTGTTTATATGGATGTATTCCCTTTGTGATAATTCAATAAACTGTACCTTTATGATTTGTGTACATTTCTGAACATATAAGTCAATAAATATGTTTATTGAAAAAACATAGACAACCATTAATGTATAAACAAATGCTCTCACAGGCATTGCATTTTTGGGGTATGGTTATACAGTCTGTTAGGGGTGGGCTGGGGGATTTAGCTGTAACACACACAGAGAGAATTCCCCTTAAGAAAATCTGAAATAAAGAAATCCACATTTACAAGGCAAATAAATCAAGAGGAGTGTTATTTATATGGTACTAAATGCATCCTTTAAGGAATTGTAACCACAGGACCAGAAACAGAATTTGCCACCCCAAAATAGGCCTCTGTGACATAGGGGCTATTTTGAGCTGGTGATTATTAAAAAAACAGCAGACACAGAAAAGCTCTGAAAACCTAGTAGAAGTTACCCTCTTGGAAGGGAAATTTAAATTTGTAAGAGAAATCTCCATTTGTAAGGGTGCCTCCCTCTCTGTGCCAGGAAGGAGGTGATGATTGAATCTCTAGAGACTCTCATCAATGGAGAAGGCAATCACTTAAATCTGTGTAACAACTTTACCCTTGTTTACTGTGCCTTTCCTGGTAACCTCCCATAACTGACCTCATCCTAACAACAGGATGCTAAAGCTATTTTTCAGGGGCAGCGAGCCAGCCAGGAGCATGCACATAAGAGAAAATTTTGATCTGCCAATCAAAACTCATCCTGCCGGGGCTTCCACATACCAGCCTGCTTTCCCTGATCCCTTAAACCTTACCCCATATCTTTGATGGGGAGACAGAGTTGAGAGTGCTGTTTCTATTGATGCAAATAATCCATAATCAACCTATAAATCAAAATTGGGTTGAGTTTATTATGAGCCACATCTGAGGACTAGCCTGGGGCCTTCCTTCTCCAAGGAAGGAAGGGCACTGAAAAAGTGGGGTGTACAGAATGGTTATATACTGTCCAAGAGCATGTATCACATATGATTGGGATGTCCCTTTTACAAAAGTCATGAGATTGCTTTGCACAGCAGTTCACACAGCAATTGAACACAGCAGGGAGCAGGTCTGTGGTCTCGAGCTGGGTGGTCACAGCAGGTCAGAAATCAATCCCTAGCCTAGGGAGAGATGCTAATCCTTAAGGAAATGCTGATGTGGGGGAAGTTACTTTATCTTTAAGGGCTTTGTTCTTGTCTTTGGGACACAGTAAATGCTTAAAGCAGATATACAATGCATGTTGAACAGCCACGTCAAGCTCTTTTGGAAAAACAAGGTTAGGCCGAATTAGTTTTACACCAAATGGCTTCCAATATCTCTATTGCTTGCCATTTATTTATCATCTCCTTGCAGATTGATCTCACAATAAAGCTGTATTCTTTTCCCAAAAGCTGATGCTGTAACAATTGGCTTTTTTTAATGTGCATCGGGTAGGAGAACCTCATCTTTGTGTGGTAACAGAATGACTCTCTTTGTTCATTAAAATGTAACGTGATTTTCAAATATTTTATTCTGATACTCGGAAAGAAATCTATTATGTAATTTTTTAAAGCAAATTAAGTATTACACCTTCATCTCACCTCTATATACTTTTTTCCCTGCGTATTTATCTTATGAGACTCTAGTGGAGTATCTTCACCATCTTTAGTATCGTCATCATCATCATTATCCTATTTGCATTTGCATCATGCTTAGCTTTCTCTGATTGCACAACAAGCCTCAGAGGTTAGGAAGACAGATATTAGACTTACACTCCACATGAGCAAAGAGGCTTAGATTGGCTAGGAAATTTTCCTAATATCCCACTGCTCATATGAGATGAAGCTGTGACCTAGTCTGGTGTTCTCTCTTCATGAGCCCTTGAATCTGTCATGTTTCTCGGCTGCAAGTCACAGACGTGAACTCTGGTCATCTTAAGTCAAAAAGAAAGAAAAGAAGGAAAAGACAAGAGAGGGAAAAAGGGAAGGGGGAGAAAGAGGAAAAAAAAAAAAAAAGGAAGGAAAGAAGAGAAAAAGAAAAAGAAAAAGAAAAAAAAAAGAAAAAGAAAGCCAGAACATATTGGAAGCATATCAGAGGCTCAAGTATCAACAAGAAGCTGGAGCATCCGTCTTGGGAAACTGGCAGTTCCAGGCAGCTCCAGAGGCCCGACAGCAGGAAACATGATGTAGAAACCATCTGGACTTTGTGTTGCTGCTGGGATGACTCTGAAATCCAAAAAGATTTCTTATTTGCTCAGGAGTCCAAGTGCCAGAAAGGAGGCCTGATGAGCTGAGTATACAAAACGGCCAGAAAGGATTGGAGTCCCTTCACTCCAGGGAGGAGGCTGTCAGAGATGGGGAATTTCCCAAAAGGGATATTAGTATAAGGGACTTTCCCTAATGAGAAGTTAGAGTGTTGACTGCAGGGAGTTGTTGGATGCTGGAGAGCCAAAAAATGGCAAATGTCTTCTACAAGATTCATCCTCATATGGGAGAAAAGACCAGATAGATGAGTCATGCTAGCAGCTGGAAGTATGATCAAGGTGAAAGTAAGTCAGAGGGATGGTGTAGGTAAGACACTAGGTTATAATTAACTTGACTCCACATTCAATGTTGAACCAACCCAGTGCTTCTGGGAGACTTTGCAGCCCTTGTGGATGCATGGATCTAAGCGCGTTGCTTTAAGCCGAGTCCACCACTTGCTTTCCAGACTGAGCTGATTCTCAATCTTAACTAGTGAAATACAAAATAAGGCTGCATGTCAATCTTTCTTTTTTTGCTGAGGAAGATTCACCCTGAGCTAGCATCCGCTGCCAATCTTCCTCTTTTTGCATGTGAGCTGCTGCCACAGTACGGCCACTGACAGATGAGTGGTGTAGGTCCATGCCTGGGAACTGAACCCAGGCCGCCAAAGTGGAATTCACCAAACTTAACCAGTAGGCCACAGGAGCTGGCCCTGCATGTCAATCATTTTAAAGATGTAATAGGGTGAAAAACAAACGGAACAACAATAACAACAGAAAAGCTAATGGGCACCTAACAGAATATAAAATAGCGAACAACGCAGCGGCAACAAGAGAGGTCCAGGCTGCTGCTGGTGCAGGAGCAAGAATAGTTTAAGAAAACAAGTGGAATTTTAAGAGTGTGTATTTTTTTGCTAGGACTGGGAATCTGTGAGTCTTCAATATAATTTTCAATATGATCAATATAATTTTAATATAATCATGGTTGAGATTCCCGTGTATATTAGCTTGTTAGGGCTGCTGTGACAAAATACTACAAACTAGGAGGTTTAAACAACAGAAATTTATTGTCTCACAGTTCTGGAGAATAGAAATCCAAGATCAAGGTGTTGGCACCTTGAGAGATCCAGGTGACACATCGACAAGCCAAAGAACACCCAAGATTGCCAGTAAACCTGCAGGAGCTAGGAGAGAAGCAAGGAGCAGATTCCCCTCTGAGCCATCAGAATCTCTGCCTTCGTGCTCACATGGTGTTCCCTATGTGTGTGTGTCTGTCTCTGGGTCCAAATTTCCCCTTTATATAAGTACACAAGTCGAGTACTTACGTGGGTTAAAGCCTACCCTGATGAGCTTATTTTAATTTATATTTGTAAAGACCCTATTTCCAAGTAAAGTCCTATACTGATGTATTAGGGGTTAGGGTTTAAACATATATTTTAGGGGGACACAATCAGCCCCTAGCAGGAGGGATGTTTGTTATTCATCAAGAGTAATATGTTGTAGTTTGTAGTATCTTTTTCTGGGACCAAAAAGCATGTTCAACCCTGTTTCATATGTAGGAACAGCTTGGTTTGTGAGAAGATCAATGATTTTGTTAGGCTCAAATGACAATACCAAGGCTGCAGATATTATGTCCTGAGGTCTGACCTTTATTAATTCCGTGAAGTTCCTGATTTCAGGTTTACTACAAAGTATAAAGTCCTTTCATGGAAAAATACTGACTATTTAACACATTTATTTTATTTAGAGGTTTCATTTCTTCCACCTCAATCTTAGTCTTCCAAAACTCGTTGAGGATTTTGCTATTAATATTTTTTTGGCCCTTAAATCTGATATTGTTGGTAGGGAGATGTTATAGGTTTGGAATTTATCAATAATAACTAACATTTATTAAACAATTATTATGTGCCAGGAACATAATAAGATCTTTATATAGATTATCTCAATTAATTCTTGAATCTCTCTCACTACACATGAGGAAGGTGAGGCTGTGGAAGCTTCCACGAAAGTCAAGGTCAGTAGCTAGTAAGAGTGAGAGGAGAATCTGGACCCAGGCTGGTTCTCAAGTCCAGGTGTACCACTGTACAGTACTGCTAATTAAACTGTTTCAGCAAATTAAGATTACCCCCAAATTTGCCTTTCAGTTCAGTTGCTCACAAACCAGTATCGTTTTGATTCAAAGCTGGAAATTATCTGAAATACTTGCTGGGTAGTAACAGCAACATTGTGATCAACTGTTTTTCATATCTTCTGGAGATGCTACCAGTGAGGAGAAGAGTTAGAGGAGGAGGCAGAGGGAAGAAGGGTGGGGAAGAGGAGGGGAGGAAGGGGTGTATCAGGACACCTGTGAAGTTGTTTAGCATACGGAGGACTGTGTGACTTCTCGCTTTCCCCCTCTTCCCAAGAACTCGGGTAGGGTGGAAGGAATCTTCTTCTCAGAGAGGGGGCCATCAGTGCCTGAAGCTGACTTGCTGACAGCTGGCTAGAGAGAGTCGGAGTGATTAGGACTTGCAGCAGTCTAAACACTATCTCAGAGGATACACTCTTTATATATAATAACTTTATTATAAAAAGGATTATTTTTTCTTTGGACCCAGGTTGGCACTCCTCTGGGTTATTTCACACCAGACATTCATTGCTGAGAGATGAGTTTGTCTCCATCTGCATTGGGTTAGACTTCTGTTGACTTAAAGGGGGAAGACGTGACTGACCCAAATAAACTTTTATCTTCTGTAGTTGGTAATGGATGAAAACAGACTGCATCTCTTTCTTTCCAAAGTCTGGAGCATGGAGAGAGGTAAGGCACGATATGCTAAGGTATCCTTTGGCAAACTGCAGCTTGGGAGGATGCCCCAGGCCTTAGCCAGGAAACATGCCACATCCAGAATGCACAGGGGTGCGAGAAGAAATTAATCTCGCATTTTGCATTTGGAAATTCTCTATTTCAAAAAGCATCGGCTTCCAAGAGGTCTGGCTGCTTTCTTAACCATCTTAGCAACACAGCACATACTTCATCTCCCATATTAAAGAGAAGGTAATTTGCTGTTTATCTCTCTTTCTCCCTGACTTTGTGCAAAGACTGTGGCCTTTGGCAGTTTTCTGCTGGGCTTGAGAGCTATACAAACACATCCTCTGTGATCTTTGAAACTTATTCTTTTTCTCCAGAAATGTGCTGAGGTGTCCACATCGCTGGCCGTGTCGGATAGTAAAAGTGGTGTGATGAGGACCGAGTTAGACGGTGAATGGAGGATTCTTGACACCAGGTACTGCCCAGCCAACAGGACACGGCTTTGTTCCACGGCAGCAGGAAGCTGCTCTGTAGGCCAATAGCAAGGCTGAGAAATGGCCTGATCCGAACAAGAGCCAGTCTGACAGCACCCCAGCACTGCCCCCCCAGCCTGGGCAGTGGTGCAGAACGCTGCCCTCACTGCTGACCCGGCAGAGCAGCGCTCACAAAGAGCTTGCTGTTGGTCTGGGCATAGACCACCACTTACAGATACAACAGGGAGATTAACATCTGTTAGAAACCAAGCAAACAGCGGATAGTATTTCTAAATGCTTGTATATCTAGATCCTGACTTTCTTTTATTTAATTTCAAGGTATGCAAACACGACAGCATGAGATACTCTGGGTCCGGTGCAGTGGTTGCTAAAATAGCTCCTGGCTTCTCTAGGTTTCAGGGTCTCCTTATTATTTTGGCTGTCAATTCAATTAGCAAGAAGTATGCAGAAGGGCTTATAAATGGAGGAAGGGGAACCCCATAGCTACCCTGATTGGGTGGGCATTATGGATGAGTGCTCATAACTAAAACCACAGTTTCCTCCTCTACTCCTGGCCCCCGTGGTGATCTTATTACAGGTCTGAAGCAGGAAGTTTTGTCATAACAACAACCAAAGAGATTCAGTGCGACCGAAAAGTGTTTCTCGTGAATTGTCATCTTTATTTCTTTAAATTGGAAATGAAAATAAAATAAAAAAGGAAAAAGACAAGACTAAATGTTCAAGTTTCTATCATCTCATACCTCTGAACTTGAACTATTGGAATGATCTGCTTTGCCATGAGTGTTACTAGGTAAGCACAATTAACCCTAATGTACCTGCATTTTCCCTTGGGAAAATGGTATTTAGACCATCACATGCTAATCAGCTAGTTCAAGTCCATTCTGCAAACCAGTTAAATAGAAATAATCTCAAAAGCTTATTTGTCAGAAATGACATTCCCTTTACTCTGGAAAATGAGAGTGCTTTGAGCAGGCAAAAGAGTGGCTCTGCCATTGCTTCTTTTACCTTCTGTGTGGGTTCATGTTCAGGTTGGGGAACCACACTCCCCCACACAGGAAGCTGCAGAAAACAGCACAAAGAAGTGTTGGGACAGAGAAACACACGGCAGCAAAGTGAGTGGTAAAATGTCGGTCGTGCGCCGCTGTTCTCTCCTAACCCTCTCCTAACTCCCTGCTCACTGGTAGGAAGGCACTTTCTCTCTATCTCTACCTTTTTTTCCTTCTGCCCTAAGAAAAGGCTTCTCTAGTGACAATTTACACATGGCATCTCAAAAACAACCTTTCCAAAGTTCTCAATATTCTCAAAGAGTAACCTTTCAGATCCCTTCATTCTCTAATTTGGTGACCCCAATAATTTTGCTAGTTTCTAGACTCTTTCCATGGAGGTGACAAATGTTGGGAAATCTCTTGTATGGTGTATATAAACTCTTGGTGAGAAATCTCGTGACCACAGCCTTTGGTACACATTACTCAACACAGTTTGCCTTGGGTCTGCCAGGGATTAAGATATGGATATTGCGTTGGGGAATATTGCACGGATGCACTAAGGACCGATGAGTTTCCCAAGAGATCTCCTGTTTCCAGGCTAGAGATCATAACTAAGCGCCTAATTAAAAGGCTGAAAAGACGTAAGGGAAATAAACTTCAGGGAATTTTCAGAGAACAATTGTTTAGAAACCACTATGAGACTAGCTACTAGATTCATATGATTTCGTCAAAAGATCTGATCTCTGGCACTGTATATTTCAGAAATGCAGCTGCCTTGAACACTTGGCAGCTATTGTTTTTAGGTGCTGCCAACCATAGGAGTTTGCCATGGGCAGTAATTATAAATCATAAAATGTCAGTAAAACGAGAAAGGTTATGAAAAATGACTCATGAGCCAGTTTTTACAACGTTGTCAAAATAAGGAAGGGAATTTTTTTCTAATGAAGAAACAGGTTTAATCTTATCTGTGTGTCAGTAAGAAAGTCAGTGGTGGAATACATAAGCACAAATGACTCAGATAAGTAGCAAACCACAAACACTCAATCCTGTACAACCCTATGCATCACTCGGCCCCAGGGGTTCACTTCTTGGTTTAAGGAGATCAGGTTTCTCAAAGGCAGTGTGGTCAGGCCAGATATATCAAAGGGAAGGAGGAAGGAAGGTCAGCCCAGGGGGGATTTTTTATAGGCAAAGGGGGTGCTACCACTATTATTAGGCACCCACTATTTATCAAGCACTGTACCTTTGCATATCTGATCTCACATGCTCTTCTCTGCAACTCAATGAAGCTGGTATAGTCATCCCTATAATTCAGATGCTTCCCATTGGGAAAGTTTGGTAAATTTTGCAAGATCTCACAGACAGTAAGTGATTTCAGAGAGTCTCAGGCCATTCTGAGCCCAGGTCCCAAAGCCCATGTGTCTTTCCATTTGTGCCTCCTCTAGGTGAATAGTAAGGGCCTTCAATAGAGGGGAAATAAAATCCCAGCAGAGCTGCCCTGCAGATGGGCGAATGAATGGAGGCAAAATCTCACTGCTGTGTTATAGGAAGGAGCATATTAATTCTATGCAACTATCTTTTTATTTTATTTTTTGGTGAGGAAGATTAACCCTGAGCTAACGTCTATTGCCAATCCTCTTTTTGCTGAGGAAGATTAGCACTAGGCTAACATCTGTGCCATCTTCCTGTACTTTTTTTTTTATATGTGGGACGCCTGCCACAGCATGGCTTGATAAGCAGTGCATAGGTACATACCTGGGATCTGAACCTGTGAACCCCAGGCCGCTGAAGCGGAGCACACAAATTTAACCACTACACCACCAGGTGGGTCCCTATGCTTCTATCTTTAACCAAATCTATCCCCTGCAACAAACCCTTACCACACTGGGTAGTAATAGCTCACCCAATCAAGCTTAGTTTAGCCAACAGACAAAAGAATATATTTGATTCCATGTAATCAAAAATAAAATAGTTTATTTTTAAAAATCCCATTATTTAATATCACCACTTATTTCATCACAAAATTCTTTGATTATTGGGAAGTTGGAAGACTCACAGGGGCAGATATTAGTTTTCCAAAATTCTAATTTTTCTTCCAAGACCAAATTTTATTATTGGCAACAAGCTCTGTCAGTTGTTTTCCTTGAAGTGACAAACTTGCTTTGTTCATTTTTGAGAAAGTATCTGCCAAATGCTCAAGTTTAAATAACTGTAGTTTTTCTATCAGTGATTCTTTCAAGTAAAAATGGTGTTACATGAAAAAGTGACCAGTTGCAATTCAAACAATCACACAAGTATTTTTCTCGAGATAACCGATGTACTTCAGTATGTAAAAGTGCTTGATGAATACTCCCCATTTCGTCACATGGACTATTAAAAAGACATGTAGTCAAAGGTTGAGATGAAGTAAAATTAATAATAAAAATAAAATATTTTTATTAAAACTGCAGTTGATAAATTTTGGTCATTCTGCAAATTGTTAATTTCAAGACTTGATTTTTAGTGAATGGGCCTGCCTTCCTATCCAGGACTCTGTAGTTAAAAATACAACAAGAACCTCAGTAATAATGGCAGCATTCATTATAAATAGACAGTGAGCCAGTACTGGGCTAGATATTCTGCAGTAATTGTCTTCATTTTATCCAAACAACAACTTTTTGAATTAGGCATTCTTATGATCATTTTCCAGAGAAGGAATTTGAAGTTCGAAGAGGTTAATGACATAAATTGTCCTAGGGAGGAAGAATCAAGACTGCTTGTCTCAAAGGCCAGGTTGCCAGTATAGCTCCCAGGCTGTGAAATGCAAGATGGACACTGCCCATTTCTGCCCTAGATCTGTAAAGATTGAGAGGAGGAAAGAGATTGCTCCCACTTCACTGCCTGAACAGAAAGAGCTCAGCGTCTCCAGATTGCAGCATCTGGGGCAAATAGTAGGTGGGCTAGGAAGGTTCCAGACAATTGCTCAGGGAGTATGAATGACAGCAGAGGCGACACAGATGATGGGTCGTGTCTGGGCATCCATCTGGCAGTGGGGCTAGACCTTGGCATCTCCTGGCAGAGGCTGCAGCTCCACATTCAGAATATCAGCTGCCTGCTGCTCTCCGGCTCCTCAGCGAAGTTCTCCATTTTTACCCTGTAAGGCCATTGGGTCTATTAGGTACAAAGGAATGGGCTATTGCTCCTCAGTGCAGCCTGGAACTGCTTACTCTCCAGAATAATGCCAGTCAACCTTGCATGGCGGGGAGGAAGGTGAGAAGGTCTCTTATCTTATGACCACAAAGCATAAAACTGAAGGGCGTGTGCTCAGGTCTAGATCAAGGGACCCAGCTGTAGAGGTCATTGGAATGAAAGGGATGCACGTGGAAGATTTTGACTCTGTCTAGTGGGCTTTTGTTTGGGTAGACTGGGATGAGATGTTTATGTGCTGACATGATGTATGAGCCTTTGCTCTTTATTAATACCAGCTAGCAAATATTCCTCCTCCTCCCTTTCCTGACACTTTCTATAACTGTCGGCGGCCAGCCTGGAGTGATTATCCTAAATTTTTACACTCCGGTGATAGATCGGGATGTAACGGGTGATTTTACGTACTCTGTCACCCTTGCCACACGCATGCTGCTTCCCCTTTCCCAGTGCAGCTCAGAAAGAGTAGGGCTTGAGAAGGAAGGGAAAGCAGACTGGAAAATTTCTTTTCCTTTCTGCTCAGGATGACATGACACCACCTTATCCATCAGATTATTTTTCTCTTCCAATCTCTCATCTTGTACCCTTCTCAGATTGAATGTCTCTAGTTAGTGAGATGGCAAGTTCATATATATATATATACTTTTTAGTTTATTTTTTTAAAATTATAATTCAGTGGTTTTTAATATAGTCACCAAGTTGTACAATCATCACCACTATCTAATAACAGAACATTATCACAACCCCAAAAGTAATTCTGTTTCCATCTCCTCCCTTTCCAAATCCCCGGCAACCACTAATCTACTTTCAGTCCCTATAGATGTGCCTATTCTGGACATTTCATAAAAATAGAATCACAATATATGGCCTTTTGTGTCTGGCTTCTTTTACTTAGCATAATATTTTCTATGTTCATTCATGTTGTAGGCTGTATCAGTACTTCATTCCTTTGTACGGCTGAATAATATTCCGTTGTATAATTATTCCACATTTGTTATCCATTCATCAGTTGATGGAAATTTCAATTGTTTCTACTTTTTAGCTATTATGAATAAGGCTGCTATAAAGATTCATGTACAGGTTTGTGTGGACATAAAGTTTTGTTTCTTTTGGGTATGTACCTGGGAGTGGAATTGTTGGGTCATGCAGTACTCTCTATTTAAATTCCTGAAGAACTGCCAAATCATTTTCCCCAGTGGCTGCACCATCTTGTATTCCCACTAGCAATGGTACGTAGTGAAACAAGATAACAAATTAATGCCAAGTCAGGCAAGTAAGTTATTGAAACTAGAAATGGATGATGTCATTAGTGTGTAAGATATCAATGAAAAAAATACTACAGTTAGTGACTGCAAGGCAAGAAATAAGCTGGTGTTGCTTAAAATTCATTCAATTCACTGTATGTCAGTAAACGATTTATACAGACAACACTAAGCTAGAAAGCTGCTTTCTACATGCAAGAACAAGACACTAGGAGAAGAAAGGACATCCTGAAATATTCAAGGAAGCATTCTTTTTCTGTCAACCTGAGAGATAACAATAGGGGGTTATGAGGAAGACAGATTTTCAATGTGGACTATTTTTGTTTTTGTCAAAATTCCTTAGGTGAACAAAGGAAATCAATATAAATGATGGAGATCTCTGATCCACTTAGGAAATGGAAAACAATGTCCAACAGAAAGAGTTGGGCAGATCCAAACCGATACAGAAGTGGTGGAAAATTCCATCACCTTCTGAATATTTACCCCCTTTGAGATTACAGCAGAGCGTCTACAGCTAACATTCAGTCAGTGGAGCAGTGGAGCACTGGGTTGGAATGATTTAACCAATCAAATACACTAGTCAAATTTTTACCCCCATATCCAGGAGAGGCGATCTTTCACAGACAGCCAGTCTTTCACAGTTGTTTTACTCATACATAGGATCATCTGGAAAAGAGACATTTTCTGAGGTAAGTATGGAGATGCGTGATTAGAATTACTTATAGGTATTTTGGTAGTCCTGGGGCATTAGTCTTAGCTATTAGGATGTTCTGCATAAAGTCCCCAGAAGTTAATAGGAATTAATACAGCAACTCAGACCTATGATCATCCAGAACAGGATTACGTCCCCAGTTAAGACCACAGGGATGGTTTGCTGGATGACAGTTGAGCTTCTGTCTCTCAACCCTGAAGATTAGGAATGTACTATAACTCTTTCTAGTTACTTTAGAGCCCATTTTTGGATCTGTCACACATGGCTTTACATAAACCTTGTACAAAATTCCGTTATATTTTGACTTGCCACCCATATATGTTGAGATTGGGTTTCACTGCATGTTACAAAGTCCTAAAATAACCAATGGATTATACAAAACGGAATTTTATTTCTTTCACATAAAGGCCAGGGGTGCACGCTGCACAGTAGATATGACAGCCTGATCCATGGTGTGCTCAGGGACTCAGCCTTATCCCAGCTCACCAGGCTACCTTCCCTTGTGTGTGTTCTTATCCTCATGGTCCAGCCACCTGGGCTCCAGGCAGTAGAAAGGAGGAAGGGATGAAGAAGGGTGGCAACAAGTGGGTCGACCTCATTCATAAGGAGTCTTAGAGAAGCTGCCAGAGAAAACTTCCACTTACGTCTCATTGGCCAAAACATAATCAGAACCGTACGACCACACCAAACTGCAAGGGAGGCTGGGAAATGTAGTTTGAATGTCCAAAACCATTTGCCCAGCAAAAAAGTGGAGGTTTCCATTTTAGTAATTTATTTCAATAACCATGAAATAAAGAGATGACAAATATTGGGGGACAATATTTGCCATGCCACATTTTAGAAGTAAATTATTAGTCTGTTTTGTGTAATGTAATTCTTCCTGTTAGTTTCCCTATGTTTACCTCTTTTGAACTTCAGTGTTGCCTCCTACTTCTAATGTAACTGGCTTGATATTGGTTAAGAAGTAGCTTAAAGATCCCCAAGAGCTCTGGCTGTGGAGATGGGAACTAGATGGGGGTACACTTAATAGAGTTAACTCTGGTAATGAGGTTCCCTCTCACTATCACACTATTATGAAGGAATGGCTGTGCTCACCCTTGGTGTATTCTTCCTGTGATTGTCAACTTCAGTTATTTAACTTTTAATAAATTACCAAATATAACTGCTCAGCAAATCATCTTTCCAAACCAATTCCTAAACACTGTTGTCTGTGCTTACACGGCAGTATCTCTGCCTCACTGTGGACACTGGGGATGCTCTCGTCTGGACCTTCTGCAGCACAGGTGTTTCTTCTTTGCTAACTGTTAGAACTGAGTGCATAAATCTTGCCTCAATGAAGAGAGAGACACTTTGGATAATCAAAATTCATCAATGGTTTGGTCTACTTATGATCATCAAAAGGAGATCTTCTCTGTGGCCAAAGAGAAAGAAATGGATGATGTGGTTTAAAATGTGGGACTATAGTTAATAACACTGTATTGTATATTTGAAAGTCGATAAGAGAGTAGATCTTAAAAGTTCTCATCAGGGGCCGGCCTGGTGGCATAGTGGTTAAGTTCTCATGCTCCGCTTTGGCAGCCCGGGTTTTGTAGCTTCAAATCCCAGGCGCCGACAGATGCACTGCTCATCAAGCCATGCTGTGGTGGCATCCCACATACAAAATAGAGGAAGATGGGCACAGATGTTAGCTCAGAGCCAATCTTCCTCAGCAAAAAGAGGAAGATTGGCAATAGATGTGAGCTCAGGGCCAATCTTCCTCACCAAAAAAAAAAAATTCTCATCACAAGAAAAAATATTGTAACAATGTGTGGTGATGGATATCAACTAGACTTAGTGTGATGATCATTTTGCAATATACACATATGTCAAATCGCTATGTTGAACACCTGAAACTAACATAATGTTATATGTCAATTATATCTCATAAAAAATAAATAAAATGTGGGAATATAATTACAGGAAAAGTTGATGGTGAAACATTATAAATGTTTAAAGGAAATCTTGCGTCAGGTGCCAAATAAAGTAGTCCACCAAGTTAAAGAAGAAAGAAAATAGTCTATTTAAACTATATAAATCTAAGAAAGATAGATATTTTAGGAACAGAATTATCCTTTAAAATTATCCATCCAAGCTTTTTTTATTTTATAGATGAGGTTATTGAGATGCAGGGAAGTGAGCTGAAAACACTCAGGAATTTAATTACAAACCTCTTGGGAAAATAATTTCTATTTTTGCCATTATTGAATAATAGTCACCTGTAAACTTAAGATTTTGTTAGATTCTCACAAAGAGATACAAATTATTAAAAATAATGTAAATTATTGATTAATGAAAAAAGTTAATGTAAACCTTGGAGCAAATCCCTAAACTCTTAAAAGTGAGGGGAAAAATTAGTCTTAAAGATGACATAGTTCAGAGGGTGAAATAGACATTTAAATATAACGTTGTCCTATTTGTGCATGCAAAAGAGCCTGTCAATATTTGTTTGGCTATCTAACTACTTACATTTAAAAGAAAAAAAAAAAAAAAGAGAAAAGCCCAAAAGGAAAGCATAGGTTTTTTTTTCTTTCATTGTTTATTTCCTACACGCTTAGCTTTTCACAGTTTGGTGGGCAAGATATAAAATTTTTGGTGAAATCTAGCGTGGAAACCCACCACACTGGCCACCAGGGCTAAAGCCGGACGGCTTCAGCTATTAGCTGTCGGCTAACAATTATAGGCTGTGTTTAGTCATACTTATTTCTCTGTTAGCTTCTTCTTTTCAATATATTCTTCCAAAAGAAGGTTTTGAAAATATTTCATTTGTGTCTGTTGGTTAAGGAACCTTTTCTGTCTTGCTTTGATTGGATAATGAAGAAAACAATCACTATGATCTACTTAACAAGACCACAGAACATCTAACCGTAAAAGGAAAATAATGGCTGATCTTCCATCATTTCTGCATCTTCCACTGAAGGACTTTCTGCCTGAAAAGTTCACCAGTTCCTCTCGTTGCTTCGTGTCCGTGACCAATCTGCTCAGACAAGAGTGGATGTGACTCGGGCAGTGCACTACAGATGGGGTGCCTGGTTTTTTTAAAAAGGCACCTCTGTCAATTTTGTTGCTGTGGACATCCATCCTTCCTTAAAATTCCTAAATTAAAATTGAAGCTTTTATGGAAAGTTATTATTATTATAAGGAGATATTAAGATAGAATAGTCTTTAAAATGTATTGCCACATTCCTAACAAATGTTACTGGGATGGGAAAATAAAGCCAAAAACAAAAAAATATGAACAGAAGGGCTTCTGTAGGATTTGTAGTTGATTTGTTCATTCCTTCTCTCTCTCTCTATCTCTTCCTTTCTCCTTCCCTTCCTCCCTTCTTTTCTTCCTTCCTTCTGTCTTAGAAACCAGTTACTGAAAATCTGTTACTTCACGATTTTGTAGTGTCAGGACGTGCTCTGGCAGCATCTCAGGTGCTGGAAAGGATTCACGTGAGGAACAGCCTGGCAGCTCGCTGAAGTCATTTAAAAGACAGCAAACGCTATGGAATAAACAACCAAAAATGAGTGCCAGCTGGATTTTAAAGTAAAATTTCTTGCTTATTTGAAGACTAGTATCAGTTGAACTAATTCTTCACTACAGAAGGGCCATCTCCATGTCATTAAGTCCAGAGAGGAAAGTTGACTTATGGAATTTTGCACTAGCTGTGTACGGAGATGGCTTGTTTCACTGTCTTGATATCCTTTCTCACAGAATCTTCATGAGAACTCAGACACAATTCAAATCCAGTCTGCTGATTACACAGAGATTAAATATCACGAAGTCTCTATTATTAACTAGATTTTGGGTGTGAGTGTTTCATTGTAAGCATCCTGGACCCAGAGACTTTCTAGCCCCTCTGGGTCAAGCCCCCTCAGCTGCAGCCTGCTTTCCCCCAGGATTCCTAGGTTTCTAATCTCCCACCTAGCTCTGCTCTTTCGCTACTTTTTGACGGGTGATGAGTGACTGGCTGGCTTACTCACTGACTTTATACACAAAAAGTGAAAAACCGTGACATTCTTGGTGGACGCATTCAATTAATTATATCCTCTAAACTCGTTCTCCCCACTGGCCCTGTTCTGACAGCTGTTTTTGTCTTTATTATTCATGAATGAGGTTATATGGCACTATGGATATTGAGTCTCTCTCTCTTTGGAGCCTGAATTATTGCCTGATAGGGAATTAACAAATCATGTTGATTGTTTCAGGTCTCAGAGATAATGTTTCTCCCTGAGCTAACTTCCTTCCTCCTCTGTCTGCCCCTTACCCAAGAGAAGAAACAGTCCATAAGGTCTCAAAGTTAAATCGCTTTTTTGACCCACCTTCTAGGACAGCCCCTTCAAGTAAAAAAAATATGAAACTTTTAACTGAAGTTTGGCCTCATTAATAAACACAGGATTCTTACTTTTTCCTTCGTGGTGGTTGCCTGCCCAGATAATCTTTCTCTGTTGTGATGGTTTTAATAACTCATTTTTGTTTGAAATTTTTTCTCTCTAAAAAGCAATAAATGCACCTAGCAAAAACTTCAAGGAGTACGAAGTAAATATAGTAAATCTCCTTCTATCCTGAGACCCAATCCTCCAGCTTGCCTCCCGAGAGGGATGTGTCTAAAGCTTCCTATCACACAGAGAAAAAGTTCCATTTCCTCAGTCTGTGGTTAAAAACTCTCATGATCTCTCCCCAGTCTCTTTCCTTCATTTTTTTTCCTACTCCAGGCACATACCCTCTGCTCCAGCCATGCCTACTATCCAGTTTCGCTTTTTTAAAAATTTATTGAGATATCTTTGACATATAAAAATTGTATATATTTAAGATGTGTGACTTGATTTTTTTTTTAATTTTATTTATTTATTTTTGCCCCAAAGCCCCAGTAGATAGTTGTATGTCATAGTTGCACATCCTTCTAGTTGCTGTATGTGGGACGCGGCCTCAGCATGGTCGGAGAAGCGGTGCGTTGGTGCGTGCCCGGGATCCGAACCCGGGCCGCCAGCAGTGGAGCGCGCGCACTTAACTGCTAAGCCACGGGGCCGGCCCTGATGTTTTGATATGTGTGTACATTGTGAAAAGATCACCACAATCAAGCTAAATAACATATCCATCACCTCTCCTTAGTAACTAGTGTGTGGGGATGTGTGTGTGCATGGTGCAAAGACAATTTAAGATCTACCCTCTGAGGAAATTTCAAGAATATAACACAGTATTGTTAACTATGGTCACCATGCTGTATATTATATCTCCAGCACTCTTTCCTCTTGCATGACTGAAACTTTGTACCCTTTGACAAACATCTCCTCATTTCTCCCACCCCTGGCAACCACCATTCTACTCTCTGCTTCCATGAATTTGACCACTTTAGATTCCACATATAAGTGAGATCGTGCAGTGTTTGTCTTTCCATGTCTGGCTTATTTCACGTAGCATAATGCTATCCAGTTTCTGGAAGAGTCCTGGGTCTCTGCTCCCGGATACCTTATCCCCGAGTCTTTGCTCTCGTGGTCCCTTCTGGTTGGGAGCCTTCCATTCTCCCACAAAGCCTGCTCAGCCTTCCAGGCCCTGTTCAGATTTTCATTATGATGGACTTCCCTGTATATGCCTCACATATTTGTCTTCACTACTAAACTGTGAGATCTAAGAGGTAAGGAGTCAAGAAACTTGGGATGTAGACTCAGCTCAGTCATTAGTAACTGTGTGGCCCAGAGAAAGACAGGAAGCCTCCCAGGGCCTGCGTTTCTCATCTGTTACAATATTTTTGAAAACAGAGAGACAACTGCTACAAGACTTAGAAGAAAGCAGTAACTCATGCTGCCTGTATGTTCTTAAATTAGGGAAAGATATTCTCTCTTCCCTATATAAATGAAAATAAATACCTGAAGTAAATAAAGTAGCTTATTATTGTCCTGCAAGAAATACAAGGCTAGTGGAAAAATAATGCATTTATTGGAGTATATGAGCTAAACACTGGTTATTATAAATCTGAGTGATATGAAATCTCAAGTTCCCTGTAATGTTTAATTAATGTGCTAAGACCCTCCATTGAGCAGATAGCTTACAAGTTGATTGCATTCATAAACTTTTATTGGTGGTCTTTCAGATTAAATAAACTCCTTTACATTTTCTTCAAAGGTTGTTTATAGCATGAGCTCTGTCTTATGCATTCTCAGGGAGGGATTGAGAAGAGCTTGTGACCTTATTTCACTATTAAAACACTAAGGACATACTCACTAAGATGTCCTTCTAGGAAAGAATTGCATTTTAATCCAGTTAAAGTAGATTTTAATATTCATAAGAGGATAAAATTATCTGAATAAATCTATCATAGAGTATTGTGGCAAGAATTGAATAAAGCCCAGGAGCTTAATATTTTAGGGGAAATTTTTCTTTCCAAAGCTGGAGATAAAAATAGAAATAGTTTAACCTTTCAGTTCACGGAAATGAGCTTATAAAATTCTCAGACCACAAATGTTAAGGTATATTCACACAAAAAGAGGAAATAAAAAGAGTCTTAAGAGTTTTTTGGTTTAACTTCACACAAGTAATTTTGAAAACCTGGATGAAATAAAGAATATTTTGAAAAATATAACTTACCAAAACTCAACCAAAGACAAAAATTAGGCAGATAGATTTCTAAAGGAGAAATAGAAAAAGTAGTCCAAAAGTTGCTTTTATTCCTTCAAATGTTTTCCAAAGGGAATTCTATAAAACCTTTAGAGAACATATAATTCCAATGTTATTTAAATTGTTTCAGTTCATAGCAAAAAAGGAAAGTCCCTAAGTGCATTTTGTGAAGGGAGTATAACATTAATACCAAAGGAAAGACAAAGATCACAAACAAGAAAATCTATAGACCAATCCAATAAAGTAAAGAATCCAAATAAAATAATAGCAAATAAAACTCATTAGTTCCTTAAAAGAATAGTAGATCATTACCAAGTGGATTTATTCTAGAAAGTTAAGTTAAGTCAATATTATGAGCTGTAAGTCATCATTTTATAGAGCCGAGGAGAAAAAGCATATGATCCTTGTAAACAAGGCTGAAAAAAAGCATTGACCCAGCATCGTGTTTTATGGGAAAACTCAAGAAGCGTTCTGTTGAAGTCAGGAAAAAGTTAAATAATGTCCACTGGCACACTGCTGTTTCACATTGGACTCGAATATTAACCAATGCATTTAAGAAAAGAAAAAATTAGACGTTCAGATACTAAAAGGAGAAGTTAAGATTACCTTCACTGAAAACATTATTTCATACTTAAAAGTTGCAAGATAACTAAACTATAAAATTACTTCAAACAATAAGAAAATTTAGTAATATAATATGGCACAAAATGAATAATGATAAGTCAATGGGCTTCATGTATACAACAAGAGGAAGAGACAGAAGCACAGATTTCATTTGCAGTAGCAATAAAAATAAAAAATAAGAAGAAATTACAAAGCAATACGAAAAATCTATATGAGAAAATGTTTGAACACTTCTGAGGGCACAAAATAATACTTGAAGAAATAAGAAAATACACCATTCTTGGATAGGCACATTCATCATATGAGTGTCAATTTTCCCTAAGTCAGTTTGTAAATTTAGCACGATCCCAATAAAAAGGCCAACTGTTTCTTTTTTGTTGTTGTTTCTTTTTTTTTTTTTAAATGGAGGGATAAGATCTCATGGAGGTGATTCTCAAGTTCATTTGGAAAAAGAAACATACCTCATGCATCTATGAAGATAAATTACTCTGAATGAATCAGTGTTTTAAATGTAAAAAATTAAAAAAAATAAAAATACAAGGTAAAAACATGAGTAAACTCCTATAAAGGAGGAAAGTCTTTCTAATTATAGACTCAAATCCATAAGCTATAAAATAAAAGATGGTAAAATTCAACTACATTTAAAAAAACCTTCTGCATGGGATAAAAATATTATAAGCAAATTAAAAAGAGAGAAATGACAACCTGGGAAAAATTATTTGTAACTCATATCACAAAGGAAAGGCTCACCTCTCTCTTAATATAGAAATACCCTTGAAATAAATAAGAAAATGTCTGTTAAACACATAGGGAAAAAATAGGCAAAAGATATGAACAGATAGTTCAGTTCAGGCAATATAGACGACCTTTAGATTTGTAAAAAGATGCTCATTTGCACTCATAATAAAAGAATTGCTAATTCAAACATTACCACACTTACAGTTTCAAAATATGGTCCCAGAATCATTTGGATCCCCTTCCATCAGGACGTGTCTCTTTCCCTTGATTCTGGGGTCTATAACTTTCTGACAACAGAATACAACAGAGGTGTTGCTGGGCCAGTTTCTGGGCAAAGGCTTCAAGAAACTGGCAGTTTCCACTTCCTGTCTCTTTCTCTTAGAACCCAGCCATGATGCTGTGAGGGACCAGAAGCCTCCCAGTGGGGAGGCCCATGTGGACAAGAGGCAGCAGCCAAGACCAACTTGCCAGCCATGTGAGTACGCCATCTTGGAAGGAGACGGTCCAGCTTCGGTTGACCAGTCCCAGCTAACATTACACGGAGCAGAGATGAGCTGTCCTCATTAAGTTCTGCCAAAATTGAAGATTTATGAGCAAATTAAATGATTGTTTCATTTTAGGCCTTTAAAGGCTGATTTAGGGTGGTCTTTTGAAATATAGCAATAGATGACCAGAACAATCATGATTACTATTTTTCACTTCTTTTAGAATGGCAAAAATCCAGAAATTTGACAACTCACTCCACTGTCAAGGCTCTGTGGAAATAGTGACTCCTATACATTGCTAGGAGATAGGGACATGGATTGGGGCAGTGGGGAAGCGATCATTTTCCTGTACTGTTCATTTTGACTCTTTTGACTTTGGAACCATGTGAATATAATATCTCTTCCGCAAGTCTATCTTGAAAAGAAAAGTCTAAAGTATATATAAGTTAGTTTATTATCTAGGAAAATTATACTTAATATGTGTATTAAACAGTTTATGAGACAATTTCATAAACATTGTCTCATTTTATTAATCATAACAATTCTGTGAAGAACATAAATCGGACAATTATTACAATCTCCAATTACAACATCCCGTGGACATTGCTTCCACTCCTGGCCAAAAGTGAAGAGCTTTTCTATAAAGATATCAAGGCCCTCCAAATAAAGTTCACCCCACCCAGGCATTTAGCTGTCTCCAGTGAAATGACCAATTCTTGCCCAGTCATCTCAGACCTAAGTTCGATAATTGACAAGTCCCATCCACAAACCGCGCCCTCTCAATCAGCTTTCTGTTGCCTCATTCTTAAAAATGGCCATTGAGAAAACCAAAAAAATTACAAGGAATAGAAAAGAATTTTTTAAAAACTCTCATTGTTACCCTTAGAAGGTTTCACCAGAATTTTCTGTTCATTAAAAAGAAAGAAAGAAAAAGAGAGTGGGGTACTAAGTACTTACCCGGGAAACAAGAAAGAGCTCTTCAAAAATTTTTTCCGCGCACACACAAAAATCAATGGATCAGTAGAAATTCAAATTGAAGAAATGTTCTAGAAAGTATTATACAAGGATTAAAAATTGTAAAATAGGGACCAGCCCGGTGGTGTAGTGGTTGTTTGTCTACTCCATTTTGGCGGCCCGGGGTTCACAGGTTCAGATCCCTGGTGTGGACATATGCAACGCTTGTTAAGCCATGCTGTGGCAGCGTCCCATATAAAGTAGAGGAAGATGGGCATGGACCTTAGCCCAGGGCCAGTCTTCCTCAGCAAAAAAAGAGGAGGGTTGGCAACAGATGTTAGCTCAGGGCTAATCTTCCTCACACACACAAAAAATTGTAAAATAGAGGGAAAAATCTAGAGTTACGGAATATCAATACTTGAGGTTCAACATATAACTATGAAATTCCAGAAAAAGAAAATAGTAAAATTGAAAAGGAGAAATGACCAAAGAGCCAGAACAGCAGTTCTCAAAGTGTGATCCAAGGACCTTTGAGGTCTTACTTTTTCTTCATATTAACAAACAACATATCTCAACAGATAGATGACGCCAATAGATAATATCAAAACCAGGGAAATCTAGGGGGCTGGTCCCATGGCAGAGCAATTCAAGTTCCTCACACTCTGTTTCAGTGGCCCTAGGTTCACAGGTTTGGATCCCAGGCGTGGACCTACTTCACTCATCAGTTATGCTGTGGGGGCATCCCACATACAAAATAGAGGAAGATTGGCACAGATGTTAGCTCAGGGCGAATCTTCCTCACCAAAAAAAAAAAAAAGAAAGAAAAAGGAGGAGGATTGGCAATGGATGTTAGCTCAGGCGAATCTTCCTCACCGAAAAACAAAAGGAGAAATCTAGAACTAGCTGCATAAGGTTCTTATTTAGAGGTAAAAGCCATTTTAAAAAGTAGCTACTACAAGAAACAGATAAATAATTAAAGGGATTGTCTGTGGAGATGGGAGTGGGGGCAGAAGAGATTATTCAAGGATCCTTTCTTCTAAATTTCAGTATTTAGATATCTAACTACTAGATAGCTCAGGTAACAGAGGGGTCACAATCAGGAAGGAAGTTCTCACAGTTTCACATTTGGAGGCTGAAGGTTGGTCCTTCCTGAGGTTTGGAGGTGAGAATTACTGCCACCAGCTGGTCTGCAGGTGGGGACACTTCCTTCTGTGCAGCTATAAAATGATGAGGGTGTTTGAGGAGCACTGTGGTCGCTGTCTTCCGTGGTCTTGAACAGCTAAGTAACTTAACTCACCACTAAATTTTCTAGCTGCTCTATCTTCCTTTCCTCATTATCTTTCTCTCCAGTTCTTTGTTCTGTTGTCCCTTTATAACTCCCAACTGCAAACTTGAGGCTCACTGGTTGAAGTTTTTGTTAAAAAGTTTTTGTTCTTCTTGTGTGGAGCAATTGTGTTGAGTCAAATTCTTGGAATCTCTTGCCCTAGTTTGTGCTGGAATATTTGGGGAAGTCCAGGGGCATCTCCAGAACAGCACAGCTCTGTAGAGTGAGTCCTGTCTCCTGAGAGGGAACATTAAGTGTTGACATTAAGTGATGGACACTCTGGAATGATGGAAGTGGAGTAGAGAAGCCCGAGACCCTTATGCCCCCGTATGGCCACATGGGTCCACTGTGTGCTGGAACTCTGGGAGTTAGCCGTTAGCACGGTATACTATAATGGCATTCCGGGGGGAAAGAAGGACACAAATTTATTTTGTATAACAGCATAGTAGCTGCAGTGTGATCAACCTTCCCAGTTTGCCTGCGACTATCCCAATTTTAGCACTGAAAAGTTCTGCATCCTGGGAAACCCCTCAGTCCCAGAAACACTGGGACGGTTGGTCACCTTATGCTTAGCATGCCTAGTATGAAGCCAACTGCCTGGAATAAAATCTCAGCTTCACCACTTATTAGCTGTGTGACTTTGTCGAAATTATTTAATCTCAATTTTTCTCAGTTGCTTCCTATGAAAAGGGGATGAATTAGTACCTAAATGTTAGGGTTGTGACAATAAATGACTTAATACATGTGAAGAACTAAAAATGGTGTGTAGCGTGTGGCAAGTACTCAATGAATATTACCTAATAACAAAAGCAATCATAATATTACTATTTTCAAGTGGAAAGATGATTTATTGTGCACCAAGGTAAACAGAAATGTATAGACAATATCATTTTGTTTTTGAGGTTGATGAAGTCAAATAGGACCAATGGGTGTTTTGAGATGTCAGCTGAATCAAAATCAAGTATTTACCTGGTTAATCCTATAAATTCTGCAGAAATAGCTGTCAGGAAAAGCAGCACCCCTTATACATCTGAACTGTAGACAAAGCTTTAATCAGTAGGTGATATTAAAACAACACAATAATCAAAGCTACTTTCATATCTGATTTTAAGGTGTAAGGTCATGTCCATGTTGATGAATTGAAATGGACATCAGGTACCTACGTTTGACAGGAGAGGTAGTAAAATATGGAATGCGGTGAAGTAGGGCCAGGTGTTACTGAGTTTGAGTTGTTCTAGGATTTATCTTTTTGATATTAGGTAAATTCTTAGTCTTCCTGAAATTGAGGGTTGTAAAAAATGTACAGTAGACACGTGCCTCTTATTGTTGGTTTTGTTTCTATGCTATTCAACATCTGAACACCGTTCCTCTCTTTCCAGCATACAGGCATTGGTCCCACTCTGGAAATTAAGAGGCAAGTTCTCCTGCCCTGTTGTAGCTATAACAGTAGTTATCAAAACTCACTGCGCATCAGGATCACATGGAGACCTTTTAAAAACATTGATTGCTGAGCCCCGCCCCCTGGGGGATTTGAGCATTTACATTTCTAGCAAGTTCCCAGGTGATATTGATGCTGCTGGTTTGGATTACACTTTAAGAGCCACTGAGCTAGAATGTGAGCACATGACTCAGGTCAAACAAGGAGAAGCATCTGTCTGGACTTGAGACAATAGTGCAAACACAAGGTCAGCTGAGAAACTGTCTGTGAGGAGAGCAGACACATCAGGAATCCAGCTCTGGCAGCACCAAGTGTCCAACAGCAGGTATCAAAGCAGATTGTTGCTGTAGAATGACCTTCGCTGTCTAGCCTTCCTTGATTCTTGCCTGTTTTCTGTCAATTCTGTGAGCTACTGTATGTCCTTTCAGTAAATTCTCTTTCTCAGTAAGTCCACCGGGGTCAGTTTCTGTTGCATGCATCTAGGAACCCTGACTGAAAAAGCAGTGCTATCAATGAGCAAGCAGGGACCCGAACAGCTGTCAGTCAGGGTGCCGGATCACTTGACTGTAACTGAATCAGGGATAGAGGAAGGCTTCGAGTACTATATTAGCAAAGAGGAGCGGATTTAACCCAACTAAGAGGTGGGCGACTGGGGCATAGGAAGTGGGGGAAGGGTATGTTTGGAGAGGGCATTAGGAAATAGCAGGACAAAACTGGAGACAGAAGTAGGAATGAGGTTGTGGAGAACTTTGAGCACCCTACAAGGGAATTTAGACATTATTTGACAGTATTTAATCTGTCAATATTTCCCAGCCTCCTCTGATCATATGAATTACTCTGACATTCTAGGGCTGGGCCACATAATCTAAATGTTTAGTGATTCTGATGATCAAACATGCTCAGGAAATGTTGCCGTATATAATGAGAATCACCCAGGGATTTTCACTACGGGAGTGACATGGCTTTCTAGAACACTCTCTAACAGCGTGAGGAGGATAGCCTTCAGGGATAGAAGATGGGAAACAGGCAGACCAATTAGGCTGTTGCTGGGCTTATTAGGACAAGCAATAATATATGTCTTAACAAGTGCAGTCATAGGAAGGAAAAGGATTCAAAGCATATTGGAAATAACGGAACTTGTTGATGGAATAATATTCAGTAAATGACGGGATTCAGGGTGAGAGAGAGGGAGGAATCTACAAGGATCACTACCAGGACAGTTTTGGGTGATGGATGGATATGGGAATGCTCCTTTTCAAAAAGTTTGGAGATAAAACTAAGGTGCCAGAGAGCAGTGGAGAAAGGCAGGGTCCAGGAAAGGCATTAATTATTTTTTCTAGTAATAATATAGACAAGCTTGAAATGGTTTATAGAAGGGGACAATGCTGAGATCCTAGACACAATCTGAATATGATACCAACTCCTTAATCTCCAATTCGTGTGCCCCATGCCCAGCAAGACAAACACTGAGACATCGGTGCTTGGAGATGGAGAAAGGTTGGACTTGGCCAAAACGAGGAGGTGGGAGCCTGAATTTGCTCAAATCCCCCTACCCAAGAGCAGAAAGCAGGGGGGTTTATGGAGCTAAGACACTTGGCAGGAGGAGCTTCGGGGCAACAAAGGGGTCACTCCCGATAAGCCCCTGGGCACTCTGACTTCTGGTCTTCAACAGCTGCTGAGGGCCGGCCACAGCCATCTGGTAATCGCAACCTCCCCAAAGGCATTCTTGATCTTCTGCAAAACAGGCTCACAAATCCTCTGGAAAACAAACTCATAACTCCTGCAGACCCCTGAGTCACCCCTCAAGTTAAAGAGGAAAAACAGCAAGTTGGTTTAATATCTGCAGTACTCTACAGGTACCTGGCTTCAAATATTGTTGCATAGACTTCTGCCAGAAGTTTGTGTGTGTGTGTGTGTATGTGTGTGTTTTGTATGTTGTGTGTGTGTGGTGTGGGAGATGTTTTCTAATGTGAGTTCACACCACTATCCAAAGTTTCTATGTGTGTCCTTTAACACAGCCTCAGACTAGAGCAGAAAGATGGTTGGAGAGTCTGTCCTTTGCAGTAACAGTGCAGTCGGGAAAAAGGAGTGAGAGATGGGTTAGAGAGAAAAAAATCAGATGAGGGCAAGAAGACACTGCTGTGTGTGGCAGCACAGAACAGAGGTGATTTCCATGCTGCAGGCCGTGTGAGGTAACTGGCCTGAGCACATGACCCCACTACAAACTTGGTTCTCCCTACGTGACTCACTCTGTGTCACAGTGTGAGCCATCCGACTTTCAGTTCCCTACCCTATTAAGGGGAATAATGAAGCAGACAGAGATTTTATTGTAACAAATAACAAATTAGAATAAAAGAATTTGCATGCCCACCAAAATAGAGCATTCTTGTTGAAAGGGCAACATGATTGACATATTTAACGTAAAAGTTAGTGCAGCATCAGTATGTCTACAGGAATTGAAGACCTCTTTTCTAAATATCACTCTTCATGTCATGCTGTTTTATTCACAGCGCCAATTTGGTGCTGTGGCATGTTAACTATTTTTTTCTTAAAAGTTCTTCTAATCCAAGAGATTCAAAGTTCTTTCTAAAATCCAAACCAGAAAAGTGAATAATTAGATGCTAGTTAATTTGGTCTTCCTATACCTAAAGAATAAATACCATCCAAGGAATAGCAAAAGAAGTACACGCATACCTTCATAGGGCCATCTCTCCTTCGACCTTCACAATCTTTCAGAGCAGATTTTGTCCTTCAAACATACAATAACCGTTACTCATACAGCTAAAATGTAGTGACACTAAAATATGAACTCTGGCTGTACATGGATTATACTCACTTCATGATCATAAAATCCCTTTAAAATTATTGCTATGATTGTTCCGTTTCAGAAACAAGAAAACTGTGACTCAGTGAATTTATGTGACTTGGCCAAGGCCACACAGTAGCTAAATTTTATAACCAGTTTTCAAATTCTCATCTGATTCCTTCTGAGAGATAGGAGGAAAAAAAGTAATCCGAGAAGTTTTGCGTGGGTATCTTTTTGGAAGCCAGCACACTGTATAGCTTTGTACTCTGCCCTAAGTGATGCTCCTCCGTCCAGATGTTGGCCAAAACATTGAAAAGAACCTTTTTTCATAAAGCTGGAAAGGATCTTGAAAAGTATGACTTCTGAATCAGCTGTTATGTATTCGCTTCTAAGAAGAGTATTAATACACACCCATTTCATGTTACCGTCAAATCTTAAGTCTCCTGGTTGGAATTTCAAGTAATCGTGTTGTTTGGATATTTCCAAGACTGTAAGAGCAGTGGGGTGGTGCAGCGTCCTCCACCTCACTTGCAGGTCCCAGGTCCAGAAGCTTCTTTTCTCCCCGTGCACTCCCACATGACCATTTCCTTTACCATCTTCCCTCACTCAATCCACACCCATCCTCCTGTGCTTCAGACCTACATTATAACCTTGCTGTCATATCAGCTCACTTAGAGAAAGTTTACTCCTTTCCATCCATTCTACATAGTTCTACCAGTGTTTCCCATCCCTCCCGCCCCAGTTTGGTCATGTTATGCTTCTCCTCGGAACCTCCAGCAGCAATTAATTGCTTAAAGAATAAAGTTTAAACTCCTCAACATGGGATGATACTGACAGATTAATCTATCAAATGAAAAATATTTTCAAATGATTGTTCCATACCTTAGCTTTTCTTAAAACATTACTATGAGGAATCGATATTAAATATTTTTCCTAATAGTAAATTGAAGAAACAGAGGTGAATTTCTTTCCAAAGATATCCATTCAGGAATTAGACTATGGAGCCAACAGCAAATTGTATTTCTTAGTCCTCTGTTTTTGCCTCAAGAACAGAGGTTTGTTTTAATATCACTTTGATACCTATGATATATAGGTGTCATATGCGCCGCACATTCCCACATGCATACTCCAATTGATGGTTCTCTCTGAAGTGTCCCTTTGCTACACCACTCATGAAAACAGTGCCTGCTTACGAGTGAGAGGAACTGTAGTATCAAGGATAAGAGTGACACCTATGGCAGTAAGGCTCTGAGGCAAATTGTTTAACCTCCAAGGCCTAATTTTCTTATCTGCACAATGGAGATAAAAACACTGGTCTTAGAGATTTAATGAGAATGGAATGAGATGTTTGTAGTTCTTAGCACTTTTGACATAAGATAAGTGTTCAATAAATGGTCATTTTTAAATTGTTTTATTCTAATTTATGTAGAAATTTCTTGTTTGGGGGTTTGAACTCTATTTTAGTGACAAATTCCTAGTGGATCATGACACAGCGGTGTGTGATGACAGTGCTTTCTAGACAGCACATCTTTAAACGAGTTAAGTAGCTGGGGGCGTGGTCCTAGTTCACTCATGCAGTCTGGTCCCCTCCAGACTCAGGTGAGCCTGGAAAAGAGGTGCAGAGTGCAGAAGGCATGTGATGTGGCCCCCCTGCCATAGAGCCCCCAGACTGTTAAAAACAGAAATGTGGAGTAGACTTGGGGGGGAGAATCATTGCAGTCAGTGTCTCCTTCCGAATAAGGCTTTTGAAAAGAACATTCTCTTTTATTAGAGCTCCATTCTGGGGTTAATAAATATTATGTAAGCATCTAAGACATTCTTGCATTTGTTTATATAACTACTGAAATATCACTGATTCTAGAATTAGTGAGAGCAATACTCAAAACTGCTAAAAGCCAAACCTTTGGCTTCATCTAAAGCCAGATTCAAGCCTCCACTCTTTCACTTACTTACTGCATATGTGTTCCTAAGTTACTTGACTTCTCTGAATATTTTTCCATAGCTGTACAATGGGAATAATAAAAGTACCTACTTCATAAGTAGTTGATTTGAGAATTAAATGAGACAATAGATGTAAGATGTTTAATAGAGTACCTGACACATCCTAAAGGCTTAGACATATTAACACTCATCTTTTTCTCCTTTGAAATTACTTCTCTGGTCTCCCATTTGATCTCATTTTGAAACGTTTTTATTTTTATACCTATGTTTATCCTTCATTCCCTCTCTGTACCACACTCACTTTTTCTGATCTCTTGTGTTCAAAGAAGTTGTGTCTACAGCAAAGAAATCTCAACTGTGGAATGAAATGCAATTGGAAGGATGACAGAGGACCCAGTGTTTAGATTTCTTGGGAGAGCCTTAACCGGGAAGTTGGTCAGGAAATGTTACCAACACTATTCGTCATGCTAGGAGGGGACCTGACCAAATGGAGGGGACCATGGGGACCAGGAAAGGAGAGCAAAGAGGTTCTGGCTGGTTCTCAATTCAGAGTTCTCATTAATAGTCATCAGGAGCAGACAACTGGTTGTGTTCTGAGAGCCTTCCAATTTGTGCGAGAGAAAGATTCTCTGATAAAGTGCTACTTAAGCCTTCCTGTCCTGCTTGGGAATGTCAACGGGTTGTTTGGTGTGACTCTAAGCCTGGTTATGGTTCGGCATGTGTAAACCACCATCTGCCACATGATTTATCTCAGCCTTTATAACAGTATGGTTTTGATAACAACATTGCAATGTTTTTACGTGAGATAAATGGTAACATTAAATTACCTCTTTAAATTAAAGAACATATGTTATGAAGATTAGCAGCACCAAGCAGTCTATAAAGTATCTTGCACCTAAGGGAAAATCCTATGGAAATTTTAATCATCAATTACAATGAATTCCAAGTACCACTAAGAGTTGCCTCCTTCCTCCCTTTTTCTAAATTAATTAACACTGTCCTCATTTTCAATAGAACTGAGTGTTTGCCTTTTGTTCAGCTTGCCTAACAAAGCAATTGCAGACCTAACCAATGCCTGGAAAAGTCCAGCCGGCTGCTAGAAAACTCAGTAATGTTGCAGGATATTGGATACAAAACCTGTGATTTCTGGGACCACCAGGAAAGTTGCCAAAAGATGTAACAGCAGATGTGGCTTCAACTCCTACTCAGCACCCTGTTTTTCTCAGCATCGTGCCTCTTCAGCCTCTCCTAACATGTTCATCTTTTCCCTTTCACTTATATCCTTCCAACTCCTCAGAAAAACACACTTATACACATGTGAACCTTAATATTTATCATATTCCTCTATCCCTTCTTCAGTCCTCATCCTTTGCTTAAAAAAAAAAAAAAAGGCAAGCTTTAGGCATCAGATCACTATAATGTTAATTTTTCCTAATGATGTCTAAACTTATTACCAGAGAATTATGCATTCATTAGTAGTTCAGGAAACTAGCAAATTCATATATAAGTTACTCTCTTGGCTTAATCAAGATTGTACAAAGCACAGGAAATGCAATGAAGCTAAAGAAACACTTGTTATTTCGTTAGAGTGGTTGTCTATTATAATTTCCCCCTAAGCTATCTACCCTGTGAAGGTGGGAATTGTGTCTACTTTTTCCACCATTGTATTGTCAACATTTAAAATTTTAGTGCCCACTATATGGCAAGCACTCAATACATGTTTGCAAAGCCAGTGATCTCACGGAGTACCTGCTACATATCAATCACTGAGTTGGGTCCTAAATAAGATGAAGCCTCAACATTGAAAGTGTTTGCAGTCTACAAAGCCCTATGGGAGTACAGATGAGGAGCAATGGCCTCTACTCATGAGGTGATGGTGGAAGACACAGGGAAGAGTATGAAGAGGATTCGAATTTTAAGCTGGACCTGGGCCAGTAACTAAGAGTTTCCCAGATAAAATGGGAGAGTGGGGAGAATATCCTAGGCAAAGAGAATAGAATTACAAAAAGCATAGAGGCTTGAGAGTGCATTTGGGAACCATAAGTGAAAAATGTGGCCAGAGTGTAGGCTATACGAGACGGCGTGAAGCAATCAAGGCTTGAAAGGTGGCCAAAGAGTTTGAACTTCATCCAGTAGAGGGAGCCATTTAGGACTAGTTTTGCCATAGAATGATAATCCTGGACTCAAACTGAGTGAACGTATGAAAGGAGAACCAGGAGCAAGGGCACCTTGTTTCGCAGATACTGCAGATGTGCCTGAGGAGCAGAGGAGGGCCTGAATGAGAAGACAGCTGACAGGACAAGATGGAGGGGATAGTTATGGACAACAGCACGGAGGTAGAGCTAACAGGGTTTAACTACTAGTTGAAGGAGAGAAGGGAGGTAACTCCATTACTCAAAGGTTTCTCTATGGAGTGACGTGCACACTCAGGTGACATTTATCAAGACAGAAAATGGGAGAGTAGAAACAGCTTCTGGGAAAACAATGAGTTTGGTGTAGAAGATGTTTATTGATGGTGCAGCTTTGATAGTTTCACGATGGTGAACAGGAAGCAATTGGAATGTGGGTTCAGATCTCAGAAGAAATGTCAGAGCAGGAGATAAAACCAAGAGTGATTTGCTTTAGAGGTGACGGTGGAAGCCTTTGATGAGATCGCCAAGGTAGAGCATGCCAGAGAAAAGGACAAGAAGACCAATGACTGAATCTTGGGAAGTGCCTCTGTTTAAGGGAGAATGGAGAAAAGAGAATGAATGGGAGGAATAAAGACAAAATTCTCAGGCAAAATCCCAGTATTTAGTAAAAGAAACCAAGAGGGGAAAACTTCACGGAGGAGGGGAAATCGACAGTGTCGAATGTTGAAGAAGCCTGAGGACTTAGTAGAATGCTTTCAGTGTTTAAAACTTCATAATTGGAGACTGTGGATTCAAACTACAGGAGGCAAGAAGCAACTGTGAGGTGAGGAATGAAGGCACTGGGCATTTTGACTGTTCTGTGAAGATTTTAGCAACGAAACGAATGGAAGATCCATCGAGGGCTTGATAAGGTAGCAGTATCTGAGACGGTTTTATTAAGATCACAGAGAAAATCGTCTGGGAAAAATAGTTGTCAGAGAGGAAAGGAGTGAAGATTTCAGAGAGAAAACATTATTCGTGGAATAATCCAGAAGAATGAAAGAAGGAAGTGGGGTCTATTGCTTGGGCCTTAAAATGATTCAATTCACTCTCTCACTGCTTTCAGATGACGGAAATTGTGAGTTCTCTGAGGTCCAGAAACAATAAAGCTTTTCTAGGGAATGTTTATTAGGTTACAATTCTAAAAGAACCATGCTGGGGGCTGGCCCGGTGGCGCAAGCGGTTAAGCGCGCGCGCTCCGCTGTGGTGGCCCGGGGTTCGCCAGTTCGGATCCTGGGGTTCGCCAGTTCGGATCCTGGGGTTCGCCAGTTCGGATCCTGGGCGCGCACCAACGCACTGCTTGTCGAGCCATGCTGTGGCGGCCTCCCATATAAAGTGGAGGAAGATGGGCACGGATGTTAGCCTAGGGCCAGTCTTCCTCAGCAAAAAAAGAGGAGGATTGGCAGATGTTAGCACAGGGCTGATCTCCTCAAAAAATAAATAAATAAATAAAAGAACCATGCTATTTTGAGAATTTTTTTTTTTTTTTTTTTTTTTAGGGCTGAAAGCTTAGAATACGTGGGAATATAAACTCCCTCTAGCCTGAACTGGGAGGTCAGTGGCCCAGACCCTGCCCTGAGGGTTGACAGAACAAGCAGCTCTGCTCTGGCTGCCTTTCCTTAGCCTTCACCTAAGTGGTGATGGTGGCCACGCCATTTCTCGGATTAAGGAAAGTAATTATTTACAGTACAATTCATTCCACTTGGATTTGTAGTCGGAGAAAGTTAATTCCTGGTTATAACGTGTTTGTGAAAAAACAAAACACTTCACTCTTGTGTAGTGGGCAGAGTGTGAGCTGAGAGATTAAAAAATCCTGAACACATTTCTTCCGGGTCTGTGAACTGTGTGTGGTATTATTGGAGCATGACTGAAATGGTGATGGAAAAATTAACCACTGGACTGATAAATGCGCTCATATAGCTTGTAAGTAATGTTGAAGCACAGGGTATTTCCCATCTAACATTCTTCCTGGGAAAAGAGAGCAGAGAAGTTGATGACATTTGCATTCAATTAATGTGTTTGGTGGTAGACAGCTTGTGAACTCAAAACATTGTTAGCAATAACCAGATAAAGAATGGATTTGACAGAGTTATCTGATGGTCTGTTAAACGACCTTCACATTGAATTAGGCTCTGTTTTTCAGAGCAACTGTTGGTTTCTCATGAAATAGAGTGTATCTCATGATCCTTCTCTAAGTAAAGCTCTTTGTAGAAAGTAATGATTTTCAGTAATTAAAATACCTGATGCAGTAACTTGTACAAACACAACAGGGGAGCCTAAGAAGGCACAAGTTTTTCCACTTCTAAGCCAAAGGGTGAGTTTCAGATTTATAAGAGCTAAACCCTCGGCTGTTTGAACAAGCTTGGTATTGCTTAAGTTGCTAAGTGAAGAATGTCCTAAAGGAAAAGAGGAAGGAAAAAGTGGTTTGCTAAGTAAAATATTTTGAATTTGTTTAAAAAAAATGTGGTCAGTATTTCTAAAAATAACCTAAGGAAAGAATTAATAAGTAGAAGATCAACAATATAGCGTTCTCAGGTGTTCTCGTGTTTTTTGCAGTATACATTATACAGGGCTGGCCTCTAATTTTAGACTGTCTGAGGCCTGACTTGTTAGTTACAATGGGATGGAGAACATTTGGACCTGAAACTAGACCCTCATCTTTAAAGATGAACAGAGCTGTTCCGGAAGAACTAAAGATCTCAGCTGAAAGACAAACAGGGTTTTAAGGCAATCAGAACACCTAGATATCTGAGGGTTGTGTCCTCTTCATCTTTTTGTCCCTAGGGTACTGTATAACTCTCAGTCCATATAGAAGTCGCTGAAAAAATGAGTTGTTGACTAAATGAAGACCAGGTAATGAATGATCCTACAGACAAGCACACTACAATGATGAGAAAATCCAGGAATAGAAGTGCTCAGAAATTCAGGGTGCAGGAATTATGGAAAAGTCTGTAGGAGACAACAGAAGATAAACCTAGGTAGGGATTCAGGGTCAGGATCTAAGCCCTAAGAGAGCAGGACTAGTCCTAGAGGTGTTGATATTGAAGGAAAGTTGCCACAGCAAGATCCAGGCCTAGGCAATAAGGGAGAAGCCCATTTGTCAGGCCTGCATAACTAAATCATGCACTTATTCAACAATTGATTATTGAATGTCTTCTCTGTGACAGGTACACTCTTGGATGCCAGGAATAACACAAAAAGAGACAAAGATTCCTATTCTCATGTAGCTAGTAGTAAGAGGAGAGAGGAAATAAAGAAAAGAAAGATAAGTGAAATACACAGTGTGCTGGGTGATGTTAAATACTTTAAAGAAAAATAAAGGGAGATAGTAAGCATTGGAAAGAGTTGTGATTTTAAAGAGTGGTCAGGGAAGACATCACTAAGGTGACAATTGAATAAAGACTAATGAAAGGGTAATGGAGTGATCCCTGCAGATATCTGGGGGAGGAAGCAGAGGGAACAGCAGGTGCAAAGTCTCTGAGGCTCTGAGGCTGGAGTGGATCAGAAATTTTCTAGAAAGCAGGGAGGTTTTTATGGCTCGAGGGAAGCAATCAAGTGCGTGAGTAGTGGAAGATGAGACCAGAGAGGCAAGGAGCAGGCCAGAATGGGGCAGATCATGTAGGACTTTGTGGGATTGGACTGGACGTGCCAAAGTCATTCCTCTCCAAGATCAGAATTGTTCCTCGAGACCAAGGTCAGGTTGAGACTACTGGGATCCGTCAATTGAAAAGCACTTCTGTGCAGGGTGAAGAGGCTGGGAACCTATCAGCTAATCCTCAAGAAAAAAAATGCATGGGAAGCAAAACATGTCACCAGCACATTCCCCTTCTTCTGGAGCCGTCTCCTGCTGCACTCTGCACGATCCCAAAGGAATACATTTTACGTCCTGTTTCTGTAGAAAACTAAAGCATTAGCCTTGCTGGCTTACTATGAAGGAAGGGTTACTGAAATTATAACTAGGGCAGACTGAAAAGTCCTTGGTATCTGAAGGAACGTAACGGGGGGATGAGAAACACTGGAGGTGACAGGTTTGGGCATGACCCGGTTATCTTTAGCTGGTTCATTATCGGCAACTCCCTGTGCGAGCAGTAACTGATCGAGTCTTTCTCTCTGTGTGTGCAAGTGTATGTAATTCGTTACACACTTATTTATAGTTAACTATATTTGCTGAAGATAAATCTTGAGTGTAACTTAACCTTTAAATAAAGATAATAAAAACAAAATGAAGTCTAAATTTAAGAAACATAAGTGATCGCCAACATTCTAATTCTGGGTTGTCCATCCCTCTCTTAGGAAACTTACAGAACTGGATACCCAATGGAGACATTTATAGACCAACTTCTATTTGCATAAAGTTACTGGGTATGATCATTTTTTTTTTTTAAAGATTTTATTTATTCATTTTTTCCCCCCAAAGCCCCAGTAGATAGTTGTATGTCATAGGTTCACATCCTTCTAGTTGCTGTACGTGGGACTCGGCCTTGGGTTGGACGGAGAAGTGGTGCCTTGGGGCGTGCCCGGGATCCGAACCCGGGCCGCCAGCATCAGAGCGCGCGCACTTAACCGCTAAGCCACAGAGCCGGCCCTGGGTATGATCATTTTTAACTATTTTAAAATCCTAGAGCACCCTCTTTTCCAGCCGGGACATGTTCTTGGTTCCTCACATACATGACAAGCAGCAAGGGAGGGATATAGATGGTTCAAGTTGTCTTGTTCTTTTTTTCCCTGGAAAACAGTACCTCTTGAGTTGGGGGGGACTCAGAACTCTCCAGGAATTAAGTTGTATCCTATTCCATATTTATCATAAGCCAAAGCCAGGCTTCCATGAGGCTAAATTCAGTTGTTCAGCCACTGCTTAGCACAGCTAGTTTATCAAACAGGGTATTGTGCAGTCTAAATAGAAACAAAACGCCTTTTGATTTGGGCAGTTCTCATGGGAGCTCATTGAACTTATTGTGATATTTCCCTCTATACAGAAAGAACCAGATTAGTATCTGGTCACAGATCAGCACATTTATAAATGCTGACTGCTGAGCCGTGGGCAACATGTGATTGGATAGAGAATTTGTAGTTATTTTGCTTTATTGTGTTTGCTGCAAGGACAGGGAGGGGTATCGAGGCTCTGATCTCATCTGCAGGGGCCTGACATAACAACGTGACAGGCAGAGGTGGCCAACCCTGGGGATACACACTGTACCCGCACGGGGCTGGATGTAAGCAGTTGCTGATAGACTGTGCGGGCAGGTGTTAGCACTAAATGTGTAGACTCAGAACAGAAGGCGGAGGATGGAGAATGTAGGTGCCCCGGTGGATTAATCTGTACTTGAGCTGACAGGTGTCTCCATCACTCCTGGGGCAAGATATCAATATGACGGTGGAGGTGGTGGTGAAGATGAAGGCAACTGGGGAGAAAAGAGAAGCTGTGGGAATTGTTCAGGAGGCAAGTATCAAGGCAACTGACTCTGAGTATTTACCTGAATGATCAGATTGAAAATCAGGGAGACTTAGAGATCAAGAGACAAAGTACCAGTCACTCAGGGGCAAGAGGAGGTTCATTTGCCTGGAGGTGAGTTACACCAACCAGCTGTATAAAGCAATACTTTTGTTTGCATGCTGTAATAAGACACACACATATAAATTTTTATTGAAGTATAATATACATACAGGAAAGTGCACATATCATTAGTATACAGTGTGAGGAATATTTTCAAACTGAGCTGCTCTCATAACCAAGAAACAACATAATCAGGTTCCCCCCCAGGGCCCCCTCCCAGTCATTACAATTCCCAATGGAAACCACTATCCTGGCTTAGTATCCATTAGTTTTACCTTTGGCATTTCATATAAATGGTATCATACAGTATATAATCTTTTGTGCATGGCTTATTTCACTCAGCATTATCTTTGTGAGGTTCATCCATATTGTTGCATGCCATTTATTCTTGTTGCTGTGGAGTATTCCATCATATAAATAAATCACAATTTTTATATCCTTTCTACTCTTTAGAGACATTTGGGCAGTTTCAAATCTTTAATTATTAATAGAGTTTTCATGAACATTCTAGTACATTCTTTGGTGACTATATGTATGCATTTCTGTTGGGTATATACCTAGAAGTGGAAATACTAGGTCATAGGAAAGTGTATGTTCAGCTTTGGTAGATACTGCCAGTTTTCCCAAGTGTGGTTGTACCAATTTTTGTCTGTGTTATTTTTTTTAACGTGAGTGGCACAAAATTCTCCACTTAGCTCTTGCCTGAAGTACTTCCTTTCTTCCTTCTTGTCTTAAAGTGTCTATATTTTCAGTAACAACAAAGCTTTCTGCCAAGTCCCAAGAAGACTAAAAGAAAGGGGGAGATTAAGGAATAGGTCTGAGCATTAAAAAAATTACCTGAGGTTGTCATACAAAACTGGGTCCCCAGGTCTTTTTAGCTCTTATTGTCTGTTCAAGTACCAGTCCCTATGTAAACTCTAGTCCCCACTCAAGAATTTGACCCCAGTTCTCATTTTCTCCAAAGCTCCCAAACTCCTCAGGTTTATGTACCAACTCATAGAAAATGGATCTCAGAGCTCCCTATGCAGTGGGACTTGGTCCTCTAGCCTCTGTAGTTGGGCCTTTTTGTCATATTTGTCATATAGGTGACTGGGTTGGGTTCTACAGTCAGATAGTAACATATTAATTAATAAGACTTTTAGGGCTGTCTGTAATGTCACCTGCATGCAACACATTATACCTATAGGAAAAGCAATTTAGACATCTGACTATTTTTTGTGTGTGTGTGAGGAAGATCACCCCTGAGCTAACATCCATGCCAATCCTCCTCTTTTTGCTGAGGAAGACCGGCTCTGAGCTAACATCTATTGCCAATCCTCCTCCTTTTTTTCCCCCCCCAAATCCCCAGTAGATAGTTGTATGTCATAGTTGCACATCCTTCTAGTTGCTGTATGTGGGACGTGGCCTCAGCATGGCCAGGGAAGCGGTGTGTCGGTGTGCGCCTAGGATTCGAACCCCGGGCCGCCAGCAGCAGAGCACGTGCACTTAACCACTAAGCCACAGGGCCGGCCCTGACTATTTTTTTTTAGGTACTGGAAATCCAGGTGGATAATAAGTTGGGAATCCCTTGAATTTGCACATCAAACTTCAGTGTTCTTGCTTTCAAACTATTAGAAACCACAAAATAAATTAATGGCCTGCTGGAGGCTGTCTTTTAAATGCAGGGCAATTGCATAAAAAGCCGACTGATCAGATGTGAAAACACATTCTAGGAGCATTCAGAAAAGGAGACAGTGTTGACAATGTCTTTGCCATCAGCTGTGGAACAGATGGTCGAGATCAGCACTGGGCTGGTCTCTGATTACACAGATTCATCTACTAACCTTCTGGGCTTCATCTCATTTCTCAGAGAATGGAGTTCTAACTGTAGCGTCTTCAGCTGTTTTTCTGAGAGAGCAGTCCCTTAGGACATTGAGCGCTGCGTGCCTTTCCTAGGGCTGGAGCTTCCTGCTGAATATGGGGATAGTATCCTGCTGGGTTTGCTTGATAAACTCCAGAGGACTGAGGAGGCAACAACTACACTGAATGCTTATTTTGCCAAAATCTCCATTGCTGTAGCTCCTATTGTATTATCCTTATGTTTAAAAATAGAGTGACGCAACTCAATTAACTACTGACCTCTAACTGTAAAAAAAATCCTGCTAAATAAAGCTAGTCAAACGCGTCTGAATTGGATAGACCCTTCCCTTCCGAGTCATTGGAGAAGACTGCTGACTGGGAGTCTGTGTGTGCTTGGGCACAAATGCTTGAAATAATATAAGCTTGTGTTTAAATTTTGCATACTGTGTCCACTGCTATTAGTCCTAATTATACCCATCTATTATCTTGCATTAAAAGATACCCTCTGGGAGGAGGATTCTGGGAAGACGGTGGAGGAGGACACATCAGGAATCCATCTCCCTACCCAGACAACTGCACTGGCAGAATATGTCTGATATAACTATTTTGGAACCCTGGAGTCTGTTGAAGGCTTAGCCAGGGTGGCAGTTACCCATCGCCCACCCCTGGCCCTGTCTGGCAGCTGTGGTTGTGTTCCTGGAGCAGCTTGCATATAGTTTTCAGGAGCCAGAATGGGAAATAAGACCCTGTCCCCCCAATACCAGAGACCTGTGTTCTGATCTCTGATTGCTTCTTCAGATCTTAGAGTCACGCAGAGCAGGCAGTTGTTGTTGCTGCATCTCCCCACGTTGTTGCAAGTCCCTTATACTCAGGCTGAAGTGACTTCCAGGGGATTTAAAGGGCCAGCACCTTCTCTATCCCTCTTTCATTTTTCTCTTTTGGGACCCAGACATGAAAGACCTTCAAAAGAAACTGCGTGTATGGGGGAAATTAGAAAATCCCCAACCACGTCCAGAGAAAGGCATGAGCTCAGAAAAAACATGAAAAGACCTTAAGTTTACACCTCAGGCTGATCCTTGGCACAGAGACACCCTACAGCAATCAAAACAAAACAACAACAACAAACAGCAAACCCTGGGGAAGGAGGAGAATCTGATTTCCAGAGTTATCACATTATTGGATTCAAATGTTCAGTTTTAAACAAAAAAAATCACAAGGTATACAAAGAAACAAGAAAGTATATTCCATTCAAAGGAAAAAAATAAACCCACAGAAACTGTCCCTGAGGAAGATCTGATGGCAGATTTACTGAATAAAGACTAAAACAAGTGTCTGAAAGATGCTCAAAGAGCTAAAGGGAGACATGAAGAAAGTAAAGAAAAATGACATGCAAATAAAATGGAAATATCAATAAAGGGATAGAAAATCTAAGATGAGTCCAAAAATAAATTCTGGAGCTAGAAGCACAATAACTGAAATGAAAAATTCACTAGAGGAATTCAAAGTCAGATTTGAGCAGGCTGAAGAAAGAAGCAGCAAACTTGAGATAGGAAAATGGAAATGATCAAGTCTGTGAAACAAAAAAAAAAAAATGATTGAAGAAAAGTGAACAGAGCCTAAGGGACCTGTGGCACACCATCAAGTGGACAACGTGTGCGTTTTGGGAGTCCCAGAAGGAGAAGAGAGAGAGAAAGGGGCAGAGGGAATATTTGAAGAAATAATGGCTGAAAATTTCCTAAATTTGATGAAATACATGGGTATAAACATCTAAGAATTTCAACAAACTCCAAGTAAGATGAACTCAAAGAGACCCACACTGAAGCACATTATAATCAAACTGTCAAAAGCCAAAGACAGAGAGAGAATCTTAAAAGCAGCAAGAGAGAAGAGACTCTTCACACACAAGGGATCCTCAGCAAGATAATCAGCAGATTTCTCACTAGAAAACTTTGGAGGCCAGAAGGCAATAGGCTGATATATTTATACTGCTAAAAGGAATAAACAAAACAAAACAAAACAAAACAAAATTGTCCACAAAGAGTCATCTGGCAAAATTGTCCTTTAAAAGTGAAGGAGAGGGGCTGGCCTGGTGGCGTAGCAGTTGAGTTCGTGCGTTCCGCTTCGGTGGCCCAGGGTCCGCTGGTTCAGATCCTGGGCATGGACCTACTCACCGCTCATCAAGCCATGTTGTGGCGGCGTCCCATATAGAAGAGCTACAACTCTACAACCATGATATACGACTATATACTGGGGCTTCAAGGAGAAAAAAGAAAAAGAGGAAGATTGGCAACAGATGTTAGTGCAGGGCCAATCTTCCTCAAAAAAAAAAAAAAAAAAGTAAAGGGTGAAGGAGAAATTAAGACATTTCCAGATAAAGAAAAGCTGAAGGATTTTGTTACAGCCAGACTGACCTGAAAGAAATGCTCAAGGGAATCCTGCAGGGTGACATGAAAGGACATGAGACTGTAATTTGAAGCTGCATAAAGAAATAAAGATTGCAGTAGAGGTAAATACATGGGCAATTATAAAAGCTAGGATGATTGTAACTTTGATTTGTAACTCTGCATTTTTTTTAGATAATTTAACAAACGAATACATTAAAAAACAAATATTAGTTTATGTTTTGGACACACAGTACATAAAGATGTAATTTTGTGACATTAACAACTGAAGGGCTGGGGAGGGGTCTATAAGGGAGCAGAGTTTTTATATGTTATTGAAGTTAAGCTAGTATAAATTCAAATTAGAGTGTTGTAACTTTAGGATGTTAAATGTAACCACATGGTAACCACAAAGAAAATAGCTACAGAGTACACACAAAAGGAAGTGAGAAGAGAATTAAAAATGTTTCACCACACAAAAAAAATCAACTAAACACAAAAGAAGACAGTGATGCAGGAAACGAGGGAAAAAAGCGATAAGGTATATAGAAACAAATAGCAAAATGACAGAAGCCAGTCCCTTCTTATCAGTAATTACTTTCAATGTAAAAGAATTATACTCTCCAATTAAATGACAGAAGTTGGTTGAGTAGATTTAAAAAAAAAAGCATGATCCAACTATATGCTGTCTACAAGAGACTCACTTTAGATCCAAAGACACAAATCAGTTAAAAATGGAATAATATAGAAAGACATTCCTTGCAAATAGTAACCAAAAAAGAGATACATAGAATGAAACGTTATTCAGCCTGAAAAATGAAGGAGATTTTGCATTGCTACGACACGGATGAAGCTTGAGTGTGTTACAGTAAGTGAAATAAGCTAGCCAGAAAAGGACAAATACTGTATAACTCTACTTATATGAGGCACTTAGAGTAGTCAAAATCAGAGACAGAAAGTAGAATTATGGTGGCCAGGAGCAGGGAGGAAGGAAGAATGGGGAGTTATTATCTAATGGATATAGGGTTTCAGTTTTGCAGGATGATAAGAATTCAGAGATGGATGGTGGTGATGGTTGCATAACAGTATGGATGTACTTAATGCCACTGAGCTGGCCACTCAAAAATCATTAAGATGGTAAATTTTATATGTATTTTATTGCAATAAAAAAATAGGGAAAAAATACTCTCTGATTTTTTCTTCACTTTTAAACAAGGAATATAATTAGTCCTTCTGCAGATAAATTGCTGTTGTATTGAGATCAATGTGGTTTTAGTTGTAGATATAGTAGCAGGTTGAACAGATTGTATACTGACCCCAAGACACGTTTCTACAGGTGCTTTTATGAGCAAATTCTTGTTCTTTGCGTTTTGAGTGAACATTTTGTCTCTTTCCCATTAATTTCAAAGGCCTAGGGGGAAAATAGTTTATATTTCTGGTTAACTATAGCTCTGCTTGTGTGACATTTTCTTGCTTCTTAAAAAAAAAAAATTGCTGGAATCAGTGGTCAAAGTGTGCTCTTAAAGATCAGCTGTGGGGGCCGGCCCAGTGGCTTAGCGGTTAAGTGCGCGCGCTCCGCTACTGGCGGCCCGGGGTTCGGATCCAGGTGCGCACCGACGCACCGCTTCTCCGGCCATGCTGAGGCCGCGTCCCACAAACAGCAACTAGAAGGATGTGCAACTATGGCGTACAACTATCTACTGGGGCTTTGGGGATAAAAAGGAGGAGGATTGGCAGTGGATGTTAGCTCAGAGCCAGTCTTCCTCAGCAAAAAGAGGAGGATTAGCATGGATGTTAGCTCAGGGCTGATCTTCCTCACAAAAAAAAAAAAAAAGATCAGCTGTGGACATTTTACTGTGTGGTTTATTTGTAAAAAATTGAATTAAGGGAAGCACCAGAGACAGAATCCATGACCTTGAGAACTCACATCTGGCTGGTGTATGGTTTTAATCAGAGCTCTTCCGTTTCTGTGACAGAAACCCAGTTCAAGCAGACTTGAGGAAAATAGGGAATTGATTGTTCAGCTCACTGCCAAAAAACCCCCCTGCTTCTGTTCTCACTGGCCTGACTTCTGATTTCCAGCACCTGTGACTCTGTCTGCAGGCTTTTTTGGTCTTATGTGGGGGAGGCAGAAGTGCTCTAGAATTAACAATTAGGAGCATTCATCAACTAGCGACTGGAGTTGCTGGATAAACACCCCAGCCCCCTTGCCTCTCAGATAGGATAACTGGGGGCTGTGTTCTATACCAGGTCCCAGAGATCCCTTGTGGGATTGAGTTTCAGTTGCCCAAAATGACAGCTTGCTTGATAATGCACCCTTTATTGTCTCTTTTCTCTCCCCAACCTCGCTTCTCTATCCCCTACTGGTATTTTCTGGGATCGATTCCTAAATAAACTACTTGTACTATAGTCCTTGCCTCAGGAACTATTTCTAGGTGAATGCACACTACAATAATTGGCTTTTCTAAGGGACAAGTCCAATGGTAACCTTCAGATACTGCTGGATCCACGGATTTAAATGATGTTACTGAGAGTGTATTTCTCTTGTTATCTCTTCAGTCCTTTATCTTAGCTTCATTCTCACCCATTGGCTTCCATTAAGGGGACGAGATGGTTCCCAGCAGCCCAGTTGTAGACCATGTTCTCTTAGCAACAGCAACCCAAAAAGAGCTATTCTTCCCTAGTTTTTCTGATGGAAATTGGCATAAATTCACTGACCTGAATTTAGTCCATGTTAACTCTCATTTAATCAGCATGAGGGGAGGGATGGAATACACTGCCTGGATTGTACTGGAGTTGAGTATCCAACTCTGGAGTCAGAGTAGGGTCAGGCTAATCCATACCACATTCTCTGTGAACAGAGAGGTGGGTTTTCCAAGGGAGAATCAGGTTGCTGTTTACAGAACAAAGATAAATGGATGATAGAAAGATAGTATAGGGAAGCAAGATACTTATGCTTAATAACAAAGTACAAGGAAAATATGGTGTCAAATAGGTGACCTTAATAGGGAGGACTATCACCCACGGCTTGGGAATGGCATGAAGCAGAGGAAGGGGGAGAATTCTAATTCTTGCTAATCAATTGCTATAGACTGAATTGTGTCCTCGCCCCACCCCCAGTTCATAGGTTGAAACCCAATCCCCAAAGTGAGGGTATTTGGAGATGGGTCCTTTGGGAGGTAATTAGGTTTAGATGAGGTTGGGAGGGTGGGGCCCTCATGATGTGATTGGCACCCTTATAAGAAAAGATACCTGAGCCCCCTTGCACTCTGTCTCTCTGTCTGTCTCTCTCTCTCTGCCATGTGAGGACACAGTGAGAAAGTGGCCATCTGCAAGCCAGGAAGAGAGCTCTTACCAGAACTGAACCATGCCGGCACCCTGATCTCAGACTTTCAGCCTCCCCACGTGTGAGAAAGTAAATTTCTGTTGTTTTAAGCCACCCAGTCTATGGTGTTTTGTTACGCCAACCCAAGCTGGTCACACAATACATCAATCAACATTCTCCAGCTGTGAACAATGACCAACATTATTCTGAAATAGGTAAACACCATCAGTTGAAGTGAGACAGAGAAAAACTCCACCAAAGGTATCTAATGGCATACTCTAGTTCTGTTGGAAGGGAGCCATCAATACACATTTTATATTATTGAGCAGAGTATAGTGAAACATGCTTTTTTAGGCAGTAAAATAATCAAATAGTCTATCACTTTAATTATTTATTAATATGTAAATTAATTTTACTTATTTTGTAAGATCCAATGGTTCAGAATTAATGCAATGTTTAAAATACTTTTAGGGTAGTGTTACCAAACCAAGTGAGCTCGCCTCCTGGTGCGTTCAAGACGACTCTACGCCAGTGGAAGTTGTCTCACAAAGTAAAGTGTATTTGCAGCAAATAGGGGGCCATAAGGAATCATTTCCAAAGTCATGGCATCCCCCAACAAAGGGAAGCAGGAACTTTTATTTCGGTTGGGGAATGAATTTTCAAAAGGGAGAGGTGGGTATTCGCTTGCACAGGCTCAGTTGGAGAACGTGCTTCCACATAATGAGGCCTAAGCTCCTCCTGGAGAGATCTTTGCGTTCAAATAAGGCAAAGGTCATGCGCATAGCTCTTGTAGTGAGGCTTGGTCAGTTTCAGGATGCTCTGGTTACATCTCCTTAACATACAAAAGGAAAAGAAACAACTTGGAAAAACAGTTAATTGCTTGCAAACCCACCCTTGAGATTCTCGAGGCACCTGGTTGGTGACAGTAGTACTCATGTGATGGAGATTGTAGAATCCACAAGATACCTGGACATATTTCTTACTTCTCTCTGCCCTATGTACGGGCAGCGAGTATACTGAGGGCTGCTTCCTCTGACAGCCTGGGGATGCCCTTTGGTGCACGCCATTCTTGATTGGACTGAGCAAGATCTTTGCTGAAAGGCAAGTGCTATGGTCTGAATGTCTGTGTCCCCCCGAAAATCCATATGTTGAAATCCTAACCCTCAAGGTGATGGTCTGAGGAAGTGGAGGCTTTGGGAGACGATTAAGTCAATGGATGGGATTAGTGATTTCAAAAAAGAAGCCTGATGAAGCCCCCTTATCCCTTCTACCATGTGAGCACACAGTGAAAAGACATTGGTCTATGTGGAAGGGGGCTCTCACCAGGCACCACGTCTGCCTGTGCCATGATCTTGGACTTCCCAGCCCCCAGAACTGTGAGAAATAAATTATTGTTGTTAAAAGCCACCCAGTTTATGGTGTTTTGGTATAGCAGCCCCGATGGATTAAGAGAGAAAGTACATAAGATTTCCTAGCATCAGAAATTTTGATCAGTCGCTCATCTGTTAAATGGGGAAACTAATATCACCTGATAAATTTATTGTAGCAGACATATGAAATTACCTTATGTATTTGTAACTCATTTTCATAAAGGAGTTGTCATACCTTGTACCTAAATGCACAGAGATAACTATTAAAAACATAAATAGAAAATCTATTTCAAGGCAAAAAGTAGACATAAGAGATGTCTACCGGGAGAGTTAAAATAATTGCTATAATTGACTTTGAGCTTCTTGGTTGTCAAGGCAAATGGGGAAGATGCTAAATATTGCATACAGAGTTTGTTATCAGAATGATCCTCGGGGAGACTGTATGTCTGGGTGTGTGTGAGTATGTGTGTGTTTGTGTTTTTCCTGAGCCCTGAGTCAGCTGTGGGTGCTGAGCGTTCTGCTGCACAATTGGGCAATGTCCTCATTGTTTTTTGTTTGTTTTTCATCAGTCTATGCAAGTTCTGTTTTTTTTTCTTCTTATTTATTTATTTATTTTTTGTGAGGAAGATCAGCCCTGAGCTAACATTCGATGCCAATCCTCCTCTTTTTTTTTTTTTTTGTTGCTGACGAAGATTGGCCCGGAGCTAACATCCATGCCTATCTTCCTCTATTTTATATGGGATGCCACCACACCACTGCTTGACAAGTGGTGCGTTGGTGTGAGCCCAGGATCCGAACCTGTGAAACCCGGGCTGCTGAAGTGGAATGCACACACTTAACCACTTGAGCCATGGGGCTGGCCCCAGTTCTGTTTTATTTTATTTTTTTTTCACTATCTTTCTGCATTATTCCTGAGCCCTAGTCCTACTCTTCCACAGCCCATACACATCCACTTTAATGTGTTTGATTGCTTCATGTCTTTCCACAGATGCAGAAATGTATATTATTTGGCTATTGTTGTAAGATTTTTGAGAACAGCAAAGAGCATACCATGAAAACACCACTATGGAAAAGCTCTTCTTTTAGGGGAAAAGGTAGTTTGGGCAAGCATTACAGATATCCAATGGTCTATTTAGATATAAAGAGAGAAGTTAGAGTAGTCAGAAAAATGGATACTCATGGTCTCTCTAAGTACCATTTAGTACTGTTTTATTCCAATAGGCCTTTTTTGTTTTTAAGCCAGGAATAGCTAAAATATCATCACAGAAGATTATAAAATCTCAAATTACAGTCTGGAGTGTTGATATTTCCTACCGATATTTCTATATAATTTCTTTCTGTGTGTAGCAGGGATGATACAAGGTGTATTGAAAAAGGAAAGAATTTGGAGTTGGACAGATCTGGGTTCAAATCATGGCTCTGTCATTTATGAACTGCATGAACTTAGGATCTGTAACATTCTTCAGATCACTGAGCCTAGGGAGCCTCAATTGTAAGAATGGTTTGATAACAACCTCTCACAAATTTGTGAGGATTAAAGGAGATAATGACTTTATATACAGCATCTGACAGTACACAGCTCAATAAATATTTTTAAATGAATAAATGAATGGGCCCTTGTAGAATATGATTATGATGATGGCAATGATGACTTTTTAGGAGGAAAATATTGACAGAAGGACAGAAACAGGTAGAGAATAGTAATTAAAAACACAATTTCAATAGATCCACAAGAATTTGGTTTATCTTCAAAAATATTTTTAAGCAAGGATAGACCATAAGAAGCCTAACTTAACCCAGTGTGCTGTTATATTCCCACTAGTCAAAATTGGTCTGACAATTCATTTTCTGCTTTGAAGTAATTAAAAAGAAATGGAATGATTAATTTTGCTCAAAAAGAAACAAATATACCACCATGAAGAGAGTTTCCTCCATATTTCTTTGTGGGAAAATCATGTAACCTTTAGCTTCTCCGTCCCTCTGGGGCATAGGAAATATGCTTTGGTGGCTCTGGGCCATTTTACTTTATTCCTTACAAGGAAGAAATCTGAACTAGGAAATTTTCTCAAGAATTTTGGCTGTCCTTTTAAAAGCTAAAACATCTTTGTGGGTTATTTCTTCTCAAATATCTGTTGCATATATTAAGCAAATCCATTGCTTTAAGAAGAGATTGATAAAGTCTTTCAGAGAAGCTGACAATAAAAGGAAAAGCAAATGCCACCCAAGCAAATGCAAACAAGAAGAAAGTAAAGATTGTCACATTTGTATCAGTCAAATCTGAGTTCAGAGCAAAATGAATTAAATGAGGCAACGGAGGGAATTTTATAGTGATAAACATTATGATCCACAATGAAGAACATGTATGCATCAATTAACATGGCATGACATAAATCATAAGTTAAGAAATACCAGAACTGCAAGGAGAAAGAGATGGAAACACAGTAGTAGGCTCTTGTAGCACATGACTAATCAACTCATCAAAAAATAAATAAGGATATGAAAAACCTAAGAGTCCATGAAACAGTTACAGAAATTGACCACTAATTTTGCTACAAAGAATATCATGATTAATTACCAAAGGTAGAAAGAGCACAGAGAACATTATCTGGTCAAATTGCAATAAAACAAAAAATTAATCACAGAACAAAACAAAAAATGAATACTAATCCCCATAGTCTGAAAATTAATATGAAACTCAGATAAAAGAAGAAATCAAAACCCACATTGAAGAATCTCTATAAAATTGTATTAATAAAACCTTACATATCTGAAGCTATGGGATAATTCTAAAATGTTTAGGGAAAAACTCAGTCTTAAAAAATTATGTTGATAAACAAGAGTAAACGAAAATGAACAAACGAATGATGTAGTCAATTTGATAAATTAAAAAATAAAATAATGAAATAAACTTAAGACAAACAGAAAGAAATTATTAATAATAAATGAGAAGTTAATAAAATACTCAAAAAATGGGAAAACTAACAAGTCAAAGCTCTCGTTATTTACAGAAATAAAACAAACTATTAGTTAACATGTTCAAAGTTAGATTAAAAATGCATAAATTAAGAAAAAAAGTGGCACTAAAACCATAAATACAAAAGAAATAAATGTCATTAGAGATATTATGCTTAATTTTATGAAAATACATTTTTAAAACTGAATTAAATGGGTAAACAAGGAAAAGAGAAACTAGTAAAAACAGACCCCATAAAAAAAAGAAAATCTAAAAGACCCCTTATACAGAATAGAGAAAATTGTCAAAAAATTATACCCTACTTCACATGCATCTCCTGCATAAAACGTTACTAGGTCCAGATAGTTAGGAAACAGATATCCTGAAAGATATGGAAACTCTTTTGAAATATAGAAAAAGACACAAACCTCCAAAATTTTTTTATAAAATCAGCACAATACTTATAACCTGACAAACAAAAATCTGAATAATCTAATAATTATTAAATGCAAACAGTATTTATAAATCTTCCATAAATTTTTTCATAAAGAAAAATTTCAGTGTCAAGTAGTTCCACTGGCGAGTTCTACCAACCATTCAAGAAGCAAACGATAGATATCCAATGAAAACGTGTAGAGAATGAGAAATAGGGAATATTTCCCAGTTTGTGAGATTAGAACACCCTTCACACAAAACTCCCAAGCAGTACAGGAAATATGTATTACAGATCAATCTCACTCATGAATTCAAGTGCATAATCTTAAACCATTTAAATCTAGCAATGTGCATGCGCATGCACTCACGCGTGTGTGTTTTTAATGCATCATTGACATGCTGGGTTCATCCAAGGAATGCAAAGTTGGTTTAATATTGGAAAATTAATTGATTTAATTCACACTTGAATAGATGATCATACCATCATGTGCAAAAAACATGTTGATAAAATTTAATATTGTCATGATAAAAAAAAAAACCTCTTAGTAAACCAGGAATTAGAAGAAAACTTTCTTAACTGCAGCCAACACCATAATTAACGGTGACATATTGAAAACATTCCTTTTAAGATTATGGATAAAGCAAGGATGGCTTCTATCACTTCAACATTCTTCTTCAACATTCTACTGGGTATCATAGACAATGCAGAATGATCAGAAAAAGATATTAACACATACTCAGATTAGAAAGGATGAAGTGACAGACAATGCGATAGTCTATGAGGCCCTGCACTGTCTGGTCCTGGGTCACACCTCTGACCTCATTTCTTTGTGTCCTGCCCAGCCTCACTGCCCTCTTGCTGTCACTCAAAGAAACTAGTCCAGCTTCTACCTCTGAGCCTCTTCACTTGCTGTTCTCTCTGCCTACAGCACTCCTCCAAGGTTCCCTGTGTAACTCATTCCCTCAGATCCCTGCAAAAATGTCTCTTTCTCAGGGTAGCCCTCTCTGACTACCCTATTTAAAAATTAAACACTTCTCCCCTCCTCTTCCTTCTAGTGTTCTCCATCTCCCTGTCTTACTTTATTTTCTCCAAAGCATTTCTTGCCATCCAGCCGCTGTATATTTTATTTATTTATTGTCTGTCTCTTCCTACGAGAATATAAACTCCATTTCAGCAAGGATTTTTTTCTTTTTTATTCACCACTGAATCCCCTGGGTCTTGAATGGTGCCTGGAACAGAGGAGGCATTTAGTAAATATTATTAAATAAGTGAATAAAATCTATGTAGAAAATCCAAAAGATTCTATTATTAGAATGAGTAAGAGTTTAGAAAAGTTGTTTAAAACAAAATCAATATAGAAAGTTACTTGATTTTCTTTACAACACAAAATATAATTTTGAAAAAAATAATATTTTATAAAAGTGATAAGAAATTTAAAGGACTTAGGACTTTTAAGGTAAAAACTGTAAACTATTGTTAAAGGCATAAAAGAAGACTGAAATAAATGAATAGATATACCACGTCCTTGGATAGAAACTGAGTATGATAAAGATTTCACCTTTCCCCAAACTGATCTTCAGACTAAAGTAATTCCAATAAAAGTTCGAACAGGCACAAAGGGTGAAGTGGCCCATTTATATGGTGACTGACAAACAATAATGTGCAACTGAAATTACACAATGTTATAAACTATTATGACATCAATAAAAAAAATTTCCAACAGGGTTCTCTTTGTGGAAATATGACAAATTGATTTTAAAATTTAAATGGAAGGCCAAAGGGCCATGAATGACCACTTTTAAAGAAAAAGAACAACACTGAGGGACTTTCCTTATCAGAAATCACTATAAAGCTATTTTAATTAAGACAGTATGATATTGGTGAAGAGAGAGCCACATAGACAAATAAAACTGAAAGTGTCCAGAAACAAACTCACACATACATGGAAAATGGATTTTTGACATAGTAGCTAATGCAGATCAGTGAGTCAAGGATATACTTAATTTTAATGTAGTTGAATTTATCAATATTTTTCTGATAACATTTGTGCTTCTTATGTCTTGTTAAAGAAATCCTTTAAGACTCTGTAATAATACAAGTATTCTCCTAAATCATCTTCTAAAAGTTTTATAGTCTTTCCTTTTAATTATATCTTCAATCCACTTCAAACTGAGATTTTGTGCATGATGTGAGGTAGGGATACATTTTTACTTATTTATTTATTTTTTCCACAAAGAGAATCAATTGCTACAGTTCATCTTTGCCTCCCTGATTTGCAATGCCCATTCTGTCATAAATCAGGTTTCCGTATATGTGTGAGTCTGTTTCCTGGGCTCTCTGTTCTGGCCTATACAAATATGAAAAGATGCCCTTCCTCATTAGTCATAGTAATGCTTATTAAACCCATTTCATATCCACCAAGTAGGAAAAATTAAAAAGCCGGATAATATCAGGTGTTTACACAGGTAGGAAACAATAGAGATATTTACCCATTGCTGGTGAGAGTGTAAACTGATAAAACTATTTTAGAAAGGCTTGGCCTTGCCTAGTAAGTTTGAACTCTCTAACTCAGTAATTCAATTCCTAGATATATTCCTCCTAAGAACTCTTGCACATGTCTACCAGGAGGCATATACAAGAATGTTCACAACAGCATTGTTTGTTAACTAAAAACCTGGAAAGAAACCAAATGCCTGTCCCTGATAGCCTGGATAAATAACTTATGTTCCATTCATACCATGGAAGATACACAGCAGTGGAACTGAATTAACTTCAGTACATGCATCAACATGGAGAAATCTCAAAAATACACCATGAGAGGAAGAAGCAGTCACCAAAGAATACATAAAGTGTGTAGAATAGATGATTTAGGGATATATACAGAAGTCATTAAACTGTAAAGAAAGGCAAGGATATGATTAACTTAAAATGCAGGATGATGGTTATCTCTGGAGTTGATTGGGATGAGAAGAAGACATGATCAAGGTTTCTAACCTGTGTGGTGGGTACTTTTATTAAAAATTTCTTTCTTTCTTTCTTTCTTTCTTTCTTTCTTTCTTTCTTTCTTTCTTTCTTTCTTTCTTTCTTTCTTTCTTTCTTTCTTTCTTTCTTTCTTTCTTTCTTTCTTTCTTTCTTTCTTTCTTTTTTTCTCTCTCTCTCTTTCTCTCTCTCTCTCTCTCTTTCTCTCTCTCTCTCTCTCTCTCTCTCTCCCTCCCTCCCTCCCTCCCTCTCTCTCTCTCTCTCCCCCCCCCTTTTCTCTCTCCCTCCCTCCCTCCCTTCCTCTTCCTTCCTTCCTTCCTTCCTTCCTTCCTTCCTTCCTTCCTTCCTTCCTTCTTTTTTAGTGAGGAAGATTAGCCCTGAGCTAACATCTGTTGCCAATCCTCCTCTTTTTGCTGAGGAAGATTAGCCCTGGGCTAACATCCACATCCATCTTCCTCTACTTTATAAGTGGGACGCCACCACAGCATGGCTTGATAAACAGTGCATTAAGTCTGCGCCCAGGATCCGAACCTGCGAACCCTGCCCGAAGCAGAGTGCGTGAACTTAACTGCTATGCCACTGGGTGGGACCCCGAAATTATTTTTTAACTATACCTATAAATCTATATGATTTTTCACATATGTGATACACTTTACAATAACAATACTTTAAAAAGAAAATGACTATAATACAATATGATAAAGGCTACCTAAGAATTATTTTTTAAAAGTTATCACAGAAGGAGATTAAAATAATTAAATAAACAGTTGCTAAGTAAGCAAATCAAGGTTTGCAGTGGACACATTAAGCCGGGAACCAGGACAAAAGGAGTTGGATGGCTTTGTGGTCAGGGCAGGACACTGAGAGAGCCAAATGACCCTCCCTGCTCTCAGGACAACAGACTGGACAGTCAGAGCACAAATGGCCCCTACGAAGTACTAATGATGCACTGGCAATTTTATTACCCAATTCTTGTATGTGTGTCTTCATGAGGAGGCCCACTTATCCTTCTGAGTGCACTGATAATTAAAATATCACTCTTTCTTTACTCCAATATAATTTAAAAACAAGTCATAAGTCCCATGTTCGCAGAATCATTTTCATTGGTTACATTTTTGGTTGAGTGCTTTAGAGATAACCTCCTTAACCTTTCCATAAAATTTCTCCAAATTATATCATGAAATTAGCTCTTTCTTATATTTCCACAAACCAAGCTGTGAAGAATCGTGTTTGATTTTGTTAGTAACACAAAGTTACTTCCTCAACCTCCCTAAATTTAGTCATCTGTTTGAGGTTCTCAGCTTGCTTTATTCCTCTCAGTAAGTAAATTCAGCTGTTACCCATTTCTTTGAGCTTGCAGTAAATTTACAGTATCTGGTGACAGTATCAGAAGAATATTCAATTGAAAGATTTCCTTTTCAAATAAAAAGTTAAAAAAAATCTCAATTGTTTCTCTCTCTGAAAGACAGGTTAAATTTGGAACTGGATTAGTTTTTTCGCAAATAATCTGTCTGTCTCCACACTATAAATGGAGAAGTGGGTTTAGTGCTGCTGTTCCCAGCTCTCCAGTCCCATGCCCTGAGGAGGATATGATGTAGTAGTTCTCTCTCTTCCTCCCTACTGTCCTGTCACTCTTATCCAAATCATTTGGCACAGGCTACACATCTCACTATGCTTATCTTCCACCCACTTTCTGTGGGAATAACCCAGTTGTGTTGGACTAAATTTATGGGCGATAAGAGTTCCAATGATCCCAGCTTTTTAATTTTGCCAACTTGGTGGATATGAAATGGCTTTAATATGCATTACTATGACTAACGAGGAAGGGCATCTTTTCATATTCATATAGGCCAGAATAGAGAGCCCAGCAAAGAGACTCACACATATATGGAAACCTGATTTACGACAGAATGGGCATTGCAAATCAGGGAGGCAAAGATGGACTGTAACAATTGAGTCTCCTTGTGGAAAAAAATAAATAAGTAAAAATGGATCCTGGTGATTCAGCCTCAGGCAGTTGTTGTTTTCTCAATTTTATGCAGAAGCTGGAGCAGATGCTGTGGTTACTCCTTGCCGGCTCCTTAGAGCTCTTTTTTCTGAATTCACTTAGTCTTAGGCACTTAGTTTTCTGGGAACTCTTTTGGGACACAATGGGCAGAATAAACAACAAGGAACTAGAACCAAGCCCATACTCTGATTCTGAGAAAGCCCCTCCCCTGTGGCAAGAATTCAAGCAGGGGGATGGGGTTGAGAGGAGAAAGAAAGAAGCAAATTGTTCAACCAGCTCTCTCAATGGTGAAGGAAATTGCTTCAGATATTGGTAGAAATGGAGATTTCTTTGGCACATTGGGTCCACATAGATGCTTCTTTTTCCATTGAGGATTCAGGCCATTTCTTCAAGGTAGATTGACTGATTTATTTACTGAATCTCCAGCATCCATACTTAGCACACATAAATAGTCCTTGTAGCATGGGCATCATTGTTCTCCAAGGAAAATCTGTAAGAGAAGTTTGAATTGGTCAAGTTACAAAATCTACTATGAAAAAGGACAATTGTCATTATGAATTCCTTCGTTTGATGCTGAAACCATGATGATTTTAGTCTCTGGGGTTATTCACATAAATGTCTGTGTCTATAGCATTTAAGGAACAATTAAGGAATTTTTAGCAGAAATTATATAACACTGCTGGTAGAAATTCACTCAAAAGAAACACACATCTCTGATATTGTGTTACTAGGAATTCTATCAAAAATTATTATGAATTGATGTGATGGGAAAAATGTAAACTAGCCATGAAAAATAAATTCTTTTCACTAGTAGGTCCTATAATAAATCCAGAGAAGCCTAAATAAAATCAGGTAACGAGTGTCATGAAAAATCATGAAATTGATCCAGTTCATAAGAACCAGGCTGTCAAACTTCCAGGAACAAATCTTGGAATCTGAAAGTCAATGCTTTACTTTCTTAAAGCTAATTTTTGAAGCTGTTGAAATAATTAAAAACTGGTTATATTAACTTATACTCTATGAAATAAAAAATAAAATTATTTATCAATTTATCTGAAATTAAGAAAACCAATGTCACACTTATTACCATGTGCTAGTATATGGAATACCTTAAACAAAGAGTCTTGTTTTAAAGTGTTTTTAATTCTCCCTTCATTTAGTTTTCTTGAGAGTTTGTATTTAGGGGAAATATAAGAGAGGAGGCACTTAGGAAACATTTACTGAGTGGCACTTATGCTCTCCTGGTCAAGTGAAACAATTCATAGAAGAACTCATGGGTTTCGTTGCTAGATTAGACATTGAGATTAAATAATAGGGAGGAGTGAAAGGGAGATTAAAGGAATGATGTGGTTAGAAAGGAAAGGGCACCACCGTTAACTGTGAGTCTGGAGATGCAAATTTTATGAACCGATTATCATTTTTTTATTTAAACACATTAAAAAGTTGAGGAATTTAAGAACTCTATGAGTTCCTGTGCAATTATATTACCAGTTCCTTGCCAAACTTCCCTTCTCCTTTGATAAACTATACTATGCACAGTCTTTTTTTTTCATTTTACTATTTTTAAACAATAACAAAAAACACTGGGGGCATGTTTTGATTCTGCAGCTGCAGGGGTATTGTTCCCGGCCACTTGATGTGATGACGGATAGCCAGAGTTCAATTGCGATGATGATGATGACTTCTGGCAGGCAGCTCTAGAGAAATCTCTGGGGTTTGCGTGACACAGGACATGTTTTTCTGAACCAAAAGGAAGCGAATCAAGGTTTTGTTACCTCACCTTTTGAAAAATGGCCTGCAGTGGCTAGAGAATTAAAAGAGCTAAAAGAAGGATTGTACACGGAAAGAGCTATGAGCTGTTTGATCAGAAGATACGGAGTAGAGATGGGGTAGTCATCCGAGGGAAGGAGAGAAACTGACTTGTGGTGTTGCTGTAAAAAAAAAATGAAATGGAAATATTTTCCGGTGTTACTGCAAATTGAGGCACATGAAGGGAATCTTAAAGATACTTGATAAGGTATAGGAGCTCGAGGCTTCTTTTACATTTGGGAAGGCAACATTGACCTATTTTCTCAAAATGTTGGGAAAAGAAGTACCCCAAACTTCTTCCTTGTCTTCTAGATTTATTCTTGGCACTGGCATGGAAATCATCCAATCGACAATATAACTCCCTTCCGCTTTGCACTGAGATTCTCTAGATCCCTTTGGTAGGAGCAAGAGCTCACCTCACACACAGGGCTGCTAAACAGATTTCAAAATGCTGGAAGTCTTATCTTCCCCAAAATACCTCTGCCACCAAATGTAAAACTTCGATATTACTGTAATAATGATTTAGATAGGTACATCATCTCTCTCCGGCTGTTTGACCCTTTCTTTTCGGTTTATCACAAGAGAATATTTTCGAGGAGAAAACCAAACATTTTCAAGCCCTGTTGTAGAGGGTAGGTCCCGGGTAAATGTTGATCACAGTACACGCCTGGGAGGGGAACAAAGTTTCCAGAGGGGAGTGGGTGGGACACGAACGCTGCAAGAGTTGTTTTGCATAGTTCCAGCTCCTCCATTCCTCTTCAGTGAGTCTAAGTTTTGGCATTCTATATTACTCCAGTCTTAGAAGGAGAAAAGTCTCATCCACTTTGCTCCTGGGAAATCAAAGCTGGGAATTATCAGGGTGGAATAGTAAAGAAATTATACGGCATTCTTTCATCTCCTGAAAAAGCATCCCCAAGCTTGAGGTTCCGTTCAGATAAAAATTGGCCAAGAGCCAGTTCATTGGTTGGACGCCAGTTCCCCCAGGTCATGGAAAGTCTAGAGATGACAGCTTTCCTCCTGCACGTTATCAGGGATGAGCTCCACCCTGCTGTGCTGCTCAGATGGTTTACTGAAAAAGAGTACAGAGGAAAATACAAGCAGGAGCATCTACTTGCTTCCTCAATAGGCCTTAATTACGTATCTAAAATGCAGCGGAGGCATGACATTCCCTCAGGTGGAAGTAATTTAGTGGAGCCGGCTGCAGAGGTGAAGTCCGTGAACGCGCCGACATGCTATTGAGAATTTTATGAGCATAGGCATATATATGTGCCCTTTCCGTGAGAAAGAGTTCATATTTTTCATCAGCTTCTCAAGTGAAACCATGACCCCAGAAAGGTGAACTGTCACAGCAGAGTTAAAGCTTTGAGTGAGTAACTCTGCTCTGAGGGGAAAGGACTGTAAAGGAAGCATTTATAATGAACATGGTTTAATAATGTCATCTGGTGCAACACTGCGTAATACAGACGCTAGAATATACAATCATAATTGGTTTGATTCTTACTGCACAGAATATGCACAGCCACCTGGCTCCTGAATGGTACACAGAGCTCTACGTTGATGTAATTGGCACGATTTGGGGCATTTAGGAGAACGGAAGCTGATCTGATGCCTTGCTGAAAGTTCCTTCTCTAGCAGGAGTTAGGGATGTTCTTACAGACAGTGGGGTCTGAGTAGTGAGACTTAAGGGAAGGTCTCTGGATGAAATAAAAATTTCCACTTCTTTTTATGTTAGTTTAAACGAGTGCCTTTCTAATACCTAGCACCAAAATATGAATGAATCATAGAATTCTTAGTCACTTAGCCCTCCCAGGCCTGTTTATTTGTGTTGGTTTTGATGGTTAAAAGAGAGCTGGTGTGGTTTTCGTAGAGGAGGTGAGGATATTGGCCAAGTCCTGAAGAGTTCCTTATCACCCTCGCATCTGTCCCCTAGTGGTGTAGCATGTAATATTCTAATATAACAGCATTTCCTGATTATTATACCCTTTAACAGAGGTTGTGGAAAAATAATATGAAGAGAGATATGAAATTACTTACTATCTATGTTTGTAAAACCACTTAACAGAAAACACCAGTGGCTTCTTACTTTTTGTTTAAAAGGAGAAAATCAACATTTTGGGAGTCAAAAATTAATTCATAATGCAAATTTTATTATAGGTAATAATTTCCAATTAAATTATTCTTTATATGGGAAATAAGACACAGATTCTGTGAGTAGCATGAATATTAGAAATTCACTTCAAAATATGTACAAGTTTGAAAAGAAAACCAATCTTATCCGGAGAATGAACTTGATATACTGGGTTTTGTTGACTAATTTGATAAAGAAGCCAAAGGAATTAAAAGTAGGACTATTTTGAAGTACCTTTCCGCATAATGCTATTTCTTATTCAATAAGTAAAAGCATCTTTAATGCAGAATGGATATTTTAAGCAACAGTATTTAATAAGTATTTCTTTATCAGAAAATATAAGCTTAGCTTTTACTCAACTACTCTTATCAAAAACTTTAATATAAAACCTAAATACTTCTTAGAGAAAAGTGTTTACTCAGCAGCTGTTGCATAATGATGATACCTCAATATCCTTAAACGGCAACATACCTTAGCTGTTTATTTTTCCAAGATAAATGTGTTCTCCCAATAATTTTTTTTTAAAGAAAGTCTACACTTTAGCCTATCAGAAGATAAACAAGAAGCCAGTTATGACCAATGTTGTCACTGAGTTTGGTTCTTGAAGTGCATCCTATGTGCAGGATGAATAGAGTAATGTGGTTGAATCCAATGCTAAATAAGTACCAAGTCATTAAAGAATAGGGATTGCATAGCTGAGATGTCATTAAGACAAAGGCATTAAAACTCAGACAGTGGAGTAGAACACCCCTTGCCTCGGAAAAGGCAGTGGAAGGATTCTAAATTTCTCCTAAGCTCTGCAAGGTCTGGGTCAGACCTAAGACAAAAATCCTACGTAATTGTGGCTTCAAAATATATGAATAATTACTAATTTTTATATAGTGCTTTAAATTTTACAGAATATTTTCAAGCACATTTTGTATTTAACCCTCACAACAAACCTGAGGCCTTTTGAGGACAGAGTCCATGTTTTGTTCACTGTTGTATTCTCCGTGTCTTCACCCTGTCTGGCATGGATGAGGCACTCAGGAAATTTTTGAATGAATGAATGAAAGAAAGGTAAAGTGACTTGGTCAAAACGCCAATGTGTAGAGGCACTTGGGTTTAAATCTTGGTCTTCTGATTCCAAATTCTTTGTTCCTTTTATAATTTTAGCTTCCATCTTTTCTATAGAGAAATAGCCAAGTCTTTATTGTGTTATGTTTTCTCTTTTATTCTGATTTCAAAACAAAATCTGATGATTTACTCAGAACACATAACCTGGATAGCTTAGATGTTGGCAAACTTCTCTGTAAAGGATGAGATAGTAAATATTCTCAGCTTTGGGGGCCATATGGTCTCTGGTGCAGCTCCTCAGCTCTGTCATTGTAGTAGGAAAACAACCATAGACAATATGGAATGAATGAGTGTGACTGTGTTCCAGTGAAACTTTATTTAGGAACACTAATTTTAGGAACACTAATCTATCAATTTTATATAATTTTCTTGTGTCACAAAATAGTATTCTTCTTTTAGTTTTTTAAAACCATTAAAAGTGTAGAAGCTATTCTTAGCTTGTGAGCCCAACAAAAACAGGCATCTGGCTAGATTAGGTTCACAGGTCTTAGTGCCAATTTCTGGTTTAAATAATGATGGTAACAATAATAAGAAGAACTTGGCTTTCTTGTATAGTATTTAAATAAAATCAGTCCAATCATTCTTCTCTTGGTGCATTTGTGTAGGAAAAGAATATTCATTTGAATTTTCTCACTGATTTCTCTTTAATGCTACCTAAATGGAACCAGGTTTAAGTAGGGAAAAGCTGTCGGTGGTATAATATTATTTCATTTGGGATAAGTGAGTGAAAAACAGTGGCAGGGTGATTGCGAAGAAAAGAAAGAATTTCCGAAGAAGCCTTCTGTACGTTACTACGATTTGGTGATTTGAACTTTGCTCAGGGTTATATCAGTGTTGAACCTACCTAGGACTTCAGGAAAGAAAATACTAAGACTAACAAAATTTCCCTGACCGAAAACACAAAACATGCTATTTTTTAAAAAAAGAAATATTTTTTGTTTGAAAACTGGTATGTCCACCCTGGCATATTTATAATCAATGACAAGAACAAATCTCAAAGACTAATATATGCTCTGGGGAAAACATAGACATTGTACCCAGTTTCTATAGGGAAGTGAGAAATGAATTTGATGAAAAAGATACAGAAATGCTCCTGAGGGAAGGAGAAGGAGCAGTAGAAGAACGGAGATATTTCCAAAGTTAGAAGAACAAGAAGATGAGGCTTCACTGATGCGGAAAGAGAGGAGCTGGCCTTCTCCTTGGCTGTGTATTGCATTAGTATTGTTAGAAGTGCTCATTAAAATGCTGAAGTACCATCAAAGCATGGCTATAAAATAATCTGTCACGTTTCGTGAGAAACTGCATGAAAAATGGAATTTTAGGTTAAGAATCTTTGCCTTCATTTGTTTACAGTTCTTTGTGGTTGGAGGGGGACTGAGGAGAGAGTAAGAAAGTTAGTCATAATCATTTCATTATGGGCCTCTATTTTTGTGTGTGTCAATTTCAAGTGCGTTTTCAGTCCTCTTCATTCACCTGAACTCTCAAGGAGCGTAAGTTTCTCTCGTTTCGGAGAAGAAAATTAGAATCTGAAAAATCTCTTCTGAGAGCTCACTTTTTGATGATTTTCCTGGCTCCTGTGAGGATACACATGTTTGACTGAAATAACTTGCTGCTATCTCAATGATTACTTGTCATTCTGCTGCTAAATTGATGAAGAATCTCTCTACACATGGAACGGTAGGAGCATGCTGCAGTGGATACTTCGTTAAACGTTCTCCTGGGAAACATACATTTTGTGTGAGAAACCAGCAGGCATCCCCTCAAAACCATCCATTGATCTCCTGGAAAGACTGCCATATTCCCATTCACAAATCAAGACAGGCTGAGCTCTATCAAGCATTCCTGCTCAATCGACCTCAAGCTTTTTTTTGTGGTTTTACTCACTAGGAGGTAAGACATGAAAACACGGAGAGACACAAGTTCTTTTGAAATACTCGGCGGAGTCTGAGATACTGCTTGCCAAGTACAAGGTTTATATTTAATTTCTGAATGTTTATTTGTTTCTTGTATGTAAACTCTCCACCCTTCGGTGTTGACTTTGGAAGTCACGTAAACAGTTCAGATCTCTCCTTGCCATTTTCAGACGTTAGTTTCTGAAGAATTAATAACGGTGTATTTCCTGTGTGTGTCCCAGGGGTTTCTGTTTCATCTTCCTTCTCCTTGAACTGTAATATTAGACTATGACCTCCTGTTCCTGTCTTCTTGAGCAAGTCCTGCGTCTCCTCAGGAGAGTCTTCCTGGGCGAAAGAGCATTTGTGCACAAACTCTAACAGAGATTAAAGGAGAAAGATCTCTCTATTTGGAGAATCTCCTGTTTGGTGCCAAAAAGAACAGTGGTTTACAGTGATGAAACCCACTGGTTCATGTCATCTCTGCCTTTAACCGCTTTGAAACATTGGAATAGCCACCAAATCTCTTTAAGCTTTTTCATTTGTAAAATGAGGTTAATTAAACTGCATTTAAGTCAGCATAGGCTTGATTTTACTGGGATAACAAGCATGCCCCAAATTTTAGCTGTAGAAAAGCGCAGAGGTTCTTACAAGTCCATCATGATTGGAGGAGATCTTGGATCTGGGTAGTCACCTAAGGATTCAGACTCAATACCTCATCAAATGCTGCCCAGTGCAACCAACACAAGCTGCTAGTATTCAGTTTTTAAACCTCTTCCCAAGACCTTGAGTTTATTAAGTGCATTATTTGCCTCAAATTTATTTCAGGTAAGGAGTTACCAAAGGTTTTCCACTGAAAAACACAGAATGCCATCCTTTAGACCTACAACTAATAGTTTCCTCACCAGCTATTGCTTGGTTCCTAAACCAATGCTGTATATTTTAGTTTGGTGCACCATCCTAATTCTACATTCTAGTTTCTATAAACATCAGGTTAGTATGATTAGTCTGTGATAGCAAATAACCTCCAAAAATAGTCAATGACTTAAAACAACAAAGGATTATTTCTCACTCAAGACACATTCTATTAAGCGTTGCTTGGATGTTTACTCATTACAGCCTCTCAAGGATCCAAGCTCAACAAAATGTAGCCAAACATTGTTGATTGCTGCACCAAACAGCAAAGAGAATTCTGGAGCGTCTTATACCAGCAATTAAATACAGAGCTTGAGAACATCACATGTTCCTTCTACTCAGAACTCAATGGCAAGAAAAGTCATGAATATCCCCACCAAACAGACTTACTGCGTGACCAGAAAGGGGCAACTTGCAAATATTTGATGAAAAGCACCAATGACTAGCACGAGCTCTTCCCTTCCAGTCGTGAAATTCTTGTTCTGGGGAAATGATATTATTCTCAGTATGGTTCAAAGAAATCTTTGGGTAACAACTCTAGGCCACAAAAAAATAATCATGCATGCATAAATTTAACTTTTAAAGAAATATTCCAGGACCTGTAAAGGCTGTGCAGTTTTCAGAACCTGTGAATGAATGCATCTAATCAGGACTCTGATAGAAAGTGTACTAGCTCTGTTTGCATTCAGCTCACACCTCACTAGCTACTCCTTTTGTGGCATGGTGTCTCTGGGACAAATGTAGTCAGTTCCAGTGGAGCCTGAAGTCAGGGTTGGAAAAGGACACAGCACTCTCAGTTGGTCCTTGTCCAGTGTGTTGGCTAGCGCTGACAGCAGCGAATTTGTCAGCAGCCAATTTTCCACTTACCTCTATTTCCAGCAGTTCTAAGGGGATTTCTGAACCAGCAGTCAAGAACAGAGGCATCTTTGTTTGGGGATGGTGTAAGGTATTTTCAGCATGCTGATTGATGTCCAAACTGGAAAACACTGTGGCTTCATTGTGCAAAAGTTTCTAAGCCCATATATTGAAGCAAAAGATCGCTGGTACAATGGATAGCCAGGAATATGCTCCAGATCTGTCATCCCTTTGTGCTTGCTTAGCAAGGGAACGGACATGAGCAGGAAATGAGAGAAAATAAAGGTCACACCCTGTGGTTAAATGTGCAAATGGCTTTCGTTATAATTATTAGACTTCAGGTGAAAAAATGAAAAATTTGTCCCCAACATGTGACCCACAAGCTTGCGGGCAGAGTAATGCAGATAATTACTTTCCACAGGACAAAGCACAGCCTCAGAGTTTTGGGACAGGAGTGACCAAGCTATGACAGAAGAGAGCTTGTTGTCCATGTGGCCAGAAACTGTGACCCGTTTTTGGGGTCTTCAAGTTCCTGAAATCTAACAAGTTCCTGACTTATGATTACATCTTGCAGAAGTATAATCTTCTAGACTGAAAGTTCTAGAGTCATTTTGACAGCCTGGCTCTGCAGCTGTTCAGTGGTAGGACCTTTGGCACTTATTTAATCTCTCTGTGACTCAGTTTCCTCCTAAACAAACAAGTTGTTACTGCAAGCAAAGCACTCAGTCCATAGTGGGTACCTAATCCACATTAGCTTGTGGGTTCAGAAATCATCAGTTCCTGAGGAATATGATAATATCCACAGCAACATTACTTCTAAATTGTCAATAAGGAAAGATTCTTAAAGTGGTTGATTAATTTAAAGATGTTCTCGGAACAGATAATATGTAAGCATTTTTCCTTGCTCCTCCAGAGTTTTCTCCAAAGGTTTGACTTCAAGAGTCTCAAAATACTTCTGTATTCTGAAACTCAGAAGGTTTGATCACAAAGACTTGGGTTAAAAATTTCTGTATCCTGGTGTATTCTGAAATACAGAAGTCGTGTTTCAAATACTTGTCTCAATCTATTCTTCTCAACCTTCTTTGGGAGAAAAAAATTTTCTCTTACTGAAGAGTTGCCCTCAACATTGAAACAACTCCTTGTAATAAAGCCTGATCTGACTTAGAATGTTATCTCAAGCCGCTTTCCAGCATGAATAGTCACTCCATGACTGCATTGGAGATGGCTCTCATTCCGAGGTGAATTCAATTATTCTATATCCTTGGAAATGCCCACAGATTTCCGAGGAGACTAGAAGGCTGGGGGAAAAAAGCAATTTGAACTTAAGATCAAATAAATTCTTTTATTTAGAATTTTGGAAAAGATATGTATGAGAATTCTGTGTAGGCATATTCCAGGTAGGCAAATCTACTTGGGATGTCGATTTGGCAGCTATAATAACAGTGCCTTAAACAAGATGGACATTTATTCTTTCTCATGTTAAAGTCTAAGCCATACGGCAGCTTTCCTTTATGAAGATAGCAGGGATTCCAGGTCTCTTCATTTCCTGTATCCTTTATTTCTAGGTTCTTGCCCTCATCTCTGTGGTACAAAATGGCTTACTACCAAGTCCACATTCCAGAAAACGAGGAAGAGTTAACAGGAAAAGGAGAGCAGGCCCCTTCTTTAATGATGTTCCACCCTTTAGATAAGGTGGGCTACTCTCACTCATATCCCATTGGCCAGAATTTGGTCACATGATCTCAGGAGTGGGCAAATGTCATCTTTATTCTTGGTGGTCATGTGTCCAACTGCAAGTCAATTTCCTTACTAGGAGAGGAAAGGAAAGAACAGATATTAGAGGATGATGAATAGCCTCTGCTTCAGTAAGAGACAGAAGGCTTGATGATAGCTCTATACAAATCTGATACCTGCATATTCTGTAAATTAGCCCAGGCTTGTGGATTTATGTATATTGTGAGTTAGACGGAGGAAAGCTACTCCTGATGTTCTGTAGATATTAATCTGAGGAATTGCCTAAGCTGTCTGTGTCTAAACCTCCACAGTTGCAAAGTAGGAGCAATCAAATTAACTACAAGAAGGCTTAAGAAATATTTGTTGACTTGATGAATCTTAGATTGGAGTTTTAAAATCAGTGAAATAGTCTTTAAAACCAACTAAACCATAAAGTTGGCATTATTTTTTAAAATAGTTGATTTTTGTCATTATAGCCAGTGGTTAAAAAGTGAATGTTTTCTTCTTCATCAACAACCTTATCCTTTGGAGAAAGGTGGCTGTTTCCATTTTCAAGTCAGGTTTGAGAATCAAGAGGACTATTTATTTTTCAAATTCAAGAGATGTCTCTCAGGCTAAAATGACCATGTGGACTGATAATATGTATGTGTACCTAAAAGAAATTTTGATGAAAAATTTGGGTTTGGTTTAAAGAATGATAAATAAAATGAAGTCAGAAAAATTTTAAAGCCTTGATATCAGGGCTAAACAAATAAGGAAAAGTCAAACGCGCATTCTTTCATTCAACATAGATGTATTAAGCACCTACTTTGTTCTAGACCAGAAGCTGGATATACAAGGATAATAACGGCAGACAAGACCCCTGCACTGAAGACTTTCCATGTTGTTGGGGGAGACAGGCAATAAACAAGTAAACCAAACGTGTAATAACAGATAATGATAAAAGCTATAAAATAAGTAAACAGTATATTCTCATAAAGAATAACAGGGGGCATCTATTTTAGTTAAAGTGGTCATGGAAGTCCTCTTTAAAAGAGTAATATTAAAGCAGAGACCAGGAAGAGAAGACACTAGACTTGGAGAGAGGTGGGAGAAGAGAATTCTGGACAGAGAAAATAAAGGTCTGGGGCAGAAAATATGTTGGCACGTTCAGCATAAATAGTAAGGTTAACAATATGAACCAACATATTTGTTTGTGATTCTCTGAAAAGCCTCCATGGTTTAGAACTGTTGCCCACAATGCCTCATGTTCACTGTGGCTTCCATTATTTTTTTATTAGTTAAATAATAGAAATTAAAATAAACCAACACCAAGTATTAAGAGTTTGATGGCCATGAGAGAATATACACACGTAGAAGCTGCTAAAATAATATGTTTCAGAAATGTATAGAACAAATTACTGAAATGTAAAGAGCAAAAATAAATCTAGAACATGATTAATTTCAAGCTTGTTTAGGTAATCCTGGCTGTTGCTAGACTGAGTGCTCCTGAAACAGATCTTGCTTTAATTTTATGGGCAGGCTGTCTCGCCCATATTTAGCTGGGAATGTGTTTACTTTATAATTGGAAGAATTATCCATTACTAGTTCTGCTGGATTTAAAGCAAGATTGTTTTCTCCATCTTGAGTGTAGGGCTCTCTTCCAGCTCGAATCCCCAGAGAGCGGTGCACATCTATATCTGGAAATCCCATCGCGCTGAGCACGTTGCCATGGCGTCAGCTCTTCCGTGCTTTCAATGCATCCCCTCACTTAGAGAACAGATGCTTGAGATATGGTTTGAAAACCTGACCACCTCTTTTGTGTGCTAGCCCTTTCTTCACATATTGAGGAAAACATTTCGAAAACTGTATCAAGAAGGTTTGCATTCCAAAACTTAGTAACTTCCTAAATTGCCAAATCACCTTTCACCCTGAAACGCTTGAAAGGAAAACCTAGAGAGACTTTGAAGATGAAACTTGTGTTTTCAAAGTTCTAATTCTTTTATCCTTTAATGAATGGCCTGCTAAAAACGTGCACACAGTTTGGACCAGAACCCCTGGGCACAGAGGCTATGGCCCACAGTAAACATTTGATCTTTTCACGTGAGCCATGTATGCAGCTCCCTACGTGGTGGGACGTGTGCTCTCAGCACATGAAGATTGGTGACCAGGCCTGGCAATGGCTTTGGCAGAGAAGCTCTATTCAGAAAAATTTGCCTATGTTTTCCTAATGAGGAAATCCCAAAAAGTGAAGCTGAAAGTTTCCTATTTTGGAAGGATAGTATGTAAGCTTTGGGAAAAATCAGACAAATGTAGAAATATACATAAAGCAAATGTGGCTTTTGCCTAGACAGAGATATCTTCAGAAAACCTGGGGTCATACCATATCAGATTGACTGATGTGAAACATGTGGACCAGGTGGAAAAGGGTGCCAGAAATGTCCCAGAGGACTTGTGGTGGGGCTGCAGTTGACTGCCTGGCTCCCAGCTGGCTCCTGCTGACTGCTGTGAGAACCACTAACGGAGAGCGCTCACACAAGCACAGCCTGTTTTCGTGTCTTCCCTTGCTAATGGTTATGGTTAGCTCCTAATCAGGAAGAGGTTGAATATCTTTAAGAAAATCTAGTAGATTTGTTTATATGTCTCTGTCATCAGGGGGTGAAATCTTAGATAAGGTGGCTACAAATTACGTAATTAATTTTCCACCAACCCTTTCTGGTGACTTCCACGTCTACTTTATGTGCTATTTATTCTCTTCCCCTGTCATTCTGTTTTTAGGTCTTCTGTCCAGTTATCATGACATAGTAACAAAAGGAGCACTAAATTTGGAGTCAGAAAACTAGTTGTGTGTGATTTGGAGCATGTCGCTTAACATCCAACAACCACAATTTCCTAATCTATAAAATGAGAATTGTAACACTTGCCTCTCTCTCTAGGATGCTGCCAACATCAGGTGGATATGATTATGAAAGCATGTTGTAAATTGTAAAGGGTTAAACAAATGTTGGTTGTCATTTATTTGTCTTAGTGTGGTTTGGGGGAAGAGGGTTGATTCTAGATTGTTAATTTCTTGGATGACAGTGGAGATGTAGAAATGAAAATACCAAAAGAGACCATTCTCCTAAGTCTCCCTGGCAGCAGGACAAAGTGTATCTTTAGGAGGATGTCCTATACACTTCCATGGTCGCAGAAATCACCTGGAGGATCTTGTTAAATGCAGATTCTAATTCAGCAGATCTGGGTGGGGACTGAGATTCTGCATTTCTAAAAGCCCCCGGGGGATGCTCATACTGCTAGTCCCTGGACTACACATTGAGTAGCAATGGATCAAAGAGAATGGAGTAAAGGGAGGGAGTAACATAGGCAAAGGGAGTGAGGAAGACAGAGCCTTCCTGTCTGTTATCCCTTAATCTTGGTACCATACCTATGAAATGAGTTGGCATAACAGGAACTTGTGAAGAAATCTTTCTGTTAATACTGGTAAGTATCTGAACATGGCTTGTTCTTAACTGAACATATTTCTTGGGGAGTAAATCCACTGCAAGAGATACATGAAGAAATTGTGCCTAACCAGGAACATGCCAGCCCTGCTCATGACCTTCTACCTACATGGGAGCAAACTAGAGAAATTCAGTTTGTAAAAGAAGCAGTCCATAGTCTGCCAACTGGGAACTGATCCAGTGATGATAAGATCATTGCTCCTGTGACCTTAGCCGTATTTAAAAAGTATTCTCTAGAGACCCTAGTATGACACGTCTTGATTGGACATTGTAAACTAACATCCTTATCATTCACATTTAGAACCAAATGACTTCCTTCTGGCATTTTCACAGCGATTTGGTAGCCTGCCATGATATTATGCATTGTTCAGAATAATTTTCCATGTAACTGAGGTTGATTCACATGATTTACAGCTATTTATGAAAGCTGGCTCTCAAAAGCGGGGGAGAAGGCAAGAAGAAAATAAATTTGTAATAAACCATTCTAAACAAAGAGCTGATGGAAAAACTCATAAGATAGTGTAATAATTCTACAGAGGTATGGGCCGTGATATATAGCTCTTGCTGACTGAATTCGATTGTGCAACTTTGTTGCACATTTTTTTCTTTTGAGATACAGTGATGTCTTGGCTCTTTTCTTGCTACCAAAATAACCACTCACGAAAATGTGCTGTTGTGATTTGAAATAAAGCTAAATAGGCATAAACTTGGTTGAGGCAACATTCGCTATGATTTGCTGCTTACCTAGTCATTCCAGTTGGATAACCAGAATCTTGGTTAAAATTGCCTATAGGGGAACATATAGTGAAATATCTGTTTACACCAATGTCTATCTTTAGCTTACTGTTTTATATTAAAAAAAGAAGAAAAAATCAGAAAAGAACTCAGTTTAAGTGTATCTCAGCTATATAATGAGAACTCTACCCTAGTTCTACACTTTTGTTAAACTTTACAATAAAAGTTTTAAAAATCCTTAATATGGAGAATATAGGAAAACAGAAATACTCAATAGTTTAGTTCTATCACTAATTTCCTATTTCCTTTAAGAAGAATCCTTGAGGCTCTTAGCCAAGTGAGGTTGAAGGGCAAGTCTGTGCGATGGTGCAGTCTATATTTAAACTGGTAGTTGTTGCTGGCACCCATATCTGTTTCAAGTTCAACGTGAAGCTTTATCGCCCTGGAGTGATCACTTCTGTGTACGGGGATTTTTAACGATTGTGGCAAATTCTCAGTCTCTCAGTCTGTAATTGCTCAAAGGTCTAGTACTGAGTCTTCACCAAGTATATTTCTATAGCTTTAGCTATCTCTGCCCTTAATTGCACAGAAATGAAAGAGATACCCTATTCCTCCAAAAGGCATTGCAGGATGCCTGCCAACAACTGTTTACCCGCTGGGATGGCCGCTCCCTTTCAATGCTTCATCTGACTCCAGGAGCCAGTGACTGAAAGTGATAGAAAGAACAACTTCCAAACTGATTACAAGCTAGAGACGGCCTCTTTTCTTCTGCTAAATATACAAAGTCTCTGGATAAACCCACTAAACCTCTCCCTTGACCTACCTGTGAAGTGTCATGGCCACAATCAAGTAGGCTATAGTGTGAGACCCGATAGAGGAAACAGTTTATTTCAGCTAGTTCTCTTTTTACCAGAAATTATCTGGTGTTAGTAAAAGTTTTCTGTGATGTCTATAGAATGAGCAAATTACACAACAAAATGCTTATTTCTCAAAATAAAAATATTTTCATGAAATATTAATAACTAATATTCACTTGGGGAAATCTAAAATACAAAAAATTATGCTTAAGTCCCGCCTAAATTCCATCATCCAGAAATAATCATAATTAACATTTTTTGTGAGCACTCTAAAGATATTGCTTTCTTCATATTCTTGGGCAAGTTATTCAATCTTTCACTTTTCCCTCGTCTGTAAAATGGAAACAAAAATACTACCTATCACCAATGGGTTGTAATCGTATTTTGGTGGTGAACATGATGTAATCTATGCAGAAATAGAAGTACAATGATGTACACCTGAAATTTTTACAATGTTATAAACCAGTGTTACTGCAATAAACAAAAAATTTAAAAAAAATAAATACTACCTATCACCTGGGATTGTTTTGAGATTTACATGAATTAATACATATAAAACATATAGCTTCATGCATGACAATAAACAGTTAATAAATATTTATTAATGTAATCACTATATACACCTATTTACAAGTAATATGTATATTGTTTCCAAAAATGGGATAAAACTATACAAGTTAACTTTGTAACCTTTCTTTGCCTAGTAATATGTTGAGGTCATCTTTCCATGTCAGTAAATATAGACCTACATCATTATATATATTTTTTTGCAGGGAAAGATTTGCCCTGAGCTAATGTCTGTTACCAACTTTCCTCCTTTTTTATTTTTTCCTCCCCATAGCCCCAGTGCATGGTTGTACATCCTAGTTGTAAGTCCTTCTAGTTCTTCTATGTGAGCCATTGCTGTAGCATGGCAACAGACAGACTGGTGGTGTGGTTCTGCGACCTGGAACTGAACCCAGACCGCTGAAGTGGTGAGAGCACCAGACTTTAACCACTAGGCCATCAGCGCTGGCTCTAGACCTATGTCATTATTTTAAATTACTGCATAATATTCTAATATACAAACACACTCAAATGTTTTAAAAATCTGGCTTTTCCTTGATCTTCCTCACTGGCACCTATTTGCAAATTTCCCTAAACTAAGTTTCTAGAAGTGGAATAGAAGGTCAAACAATACAACATTTTTGAAAGTAAGTATTTTTAGTAGGTCAACTTAAGCTATTTAATAGCTCAGCTTAGGCTTAAATTGACTTAAAAAATGCAATTTAATAATCATATTTGGTATGCAAATGAGAGAAACCTGGTATTTGGCTGTATGTGTGGTGATCGTGAGCACTGGCTGTGAGGAAGCTTCCCGGGTTCAAATTCCAGATCTGCTACTTGCTAGTTGTATGACCTTGAACAAGATCTAACCCACTCTGTGCCTCAGTTGCCCAATCTATAAAATAGGAATTTTTTAAAAGGACTTACTTTATAGGTTATTGTGAGAATAAAATAGGATTATATATACAATGCGCTAAGAATCATGTATAGCTTATAGTTCAATATTATTATTTAGCACTTTTTTTACATAGGCAAAGTGAAATAGAACAGTGAGCAATCGCCTACTGAAATTCATCTTTCTGTAACTTAGGAGAAGTGATATAAATTTTCACACTTCCTCCCAAAACACTATTAAAAAATATTGCAATTCATTTAAAATCCTTTCTCCTCCTCCTTTATTCCGTATGTGTTGTTACGTTAATTAAACAAGGAGACCATTAGATTGAGGCAGTTCTAAAGCTTCAGCAGCCTAAGGAAGCAAACTCAAAGCTAAACAGTCAAGACCTAAGGACAGCCGATCACAAACAGCCACGTTAGCTTTCCCAAATAAGGCAGATGCTTAAGCTATAGCCCGTAAATCATTGCTTCCCTTCTGCTTTGGTTCTGTAAAAGTCTTTCCCTTAGTTCCCATTGGTGGAGAGCTCCTAACTACTTCCGGTTTGGCACTGCCCAATTGGAATCTGTTTTTCCTCAAATGGTTAAAATTTTTAATATGCCTCAGTTTATGTTTTAACAACGTTGATATAGGGTCACTGGAGGAAGTGATTTGATTTCTTGGGCAGTAGGGGACCAAATCATCTGAGCTGAACAGCTCGGAGCTGCCACTTCCCAGAGTGCTGCGGGTTCTGTCAAGTTCTTTGCAATCTAATTTCCTTAAATTCTAAGACAGTAACGTAAAGAAATCTTTCCTTTGCTCCATTGGATGCTTGACAATAGACATAAAAGAAAAATATTATTTTTAAAACACTGAAAAGTACCAGCTAAAACAACTTATTCTGTGTTATTCTATAAAAAGGATTTATTTCCTTTCGAGAACCTACCCTATTAATAAAGTATAGTGTCACCAAGGAATGTACTTAAGGTAAGTCTGTAGCTGTAAGTTTTAATTAAATTCTTTTTTAAAAATTTAAACTATATCTTGATATTGGTTCAGCCTTCTTTTTCAGGCTCTCAGTTAATGTCTTTTACTAATCATGTAGATTATTTAAAGAAGAAAAAGTAGAATTTGACGTTTGTACTTCAGCGGCTTCCTAGACCAAGGTGATTTGGTAAAAACAGAAAAGACCCACACTGAGTACATAAGGGTTTCTACTTTGCCAAAAAATGGGAAATGCCAGATGTCCTCTTTTCTCACAGGAGGATTTCCCACGTACCTATACAGCCCTGACCTTGTCAAATCTGTTTGGTCATGATTATCGATGAGATCGCCAACGAAACAAGAAAGAGACAATCGTCAGCGTGAAGACCCTTGGGCATCCTAGTCTATGAGCACAGGGCAGGGCAGGTAATTCGCCCTCATATCAGGCCCTGCTGAGCCACACCACAGTCGTAAGGGAAGTGTTGATTTAAGTTGTGTTACAAATGTACAGACTATAGAAATGCCAATGATATAACCTCGAAGGAGTCTTCTTTACCCTTCAGGTTTAATTCTTGTTGAAGGAGAGCGAGTGATATGGCACAGGACCACTCAATGTCTATGCTTAGGAAGATCATGTCAACCACCTTCCTTAAACCTATCCTCAAAAAACAACATAAGTGGCCAGTCGGGTGGCGTAGCAGTTAAGTTTGCAGGCTCTGTTTTGGTGGCCCGGGGTTCGCAGGTTTGGATCCCGGGAGTGGACCTATGCACTGCTTGTCAAGCCATGCTGTGGTGGCATCCCATATAATGGAGAGGAAGATGGGCACAGATGTTAGCCCAGGGCCAATCTTCCTCAGCAAAAAGAGGAAGATTGGCAACAGGTGTTATCGCAGGGCTAATTTTCCTCACACAAAAAAACAAAAAAATCCAACAACATAAAACTCATTCATATTTTACTTTTTGTTCTCCACTAATCTCCGGCAACATGTTCCTGTCCTCCACTCTCTTCTGGCCTCCCATTCACTGAGGAGGTTCTGAAGGCAGGGCCTTTTCTCATCCCTCTTTCTTCAACAGTCATATTTGTTGAATGAAGGACTCTGCCCGTTGAATTTAGACAGTGATTTTCTGAGCAGGGTACTTGTTTAAGGTGGTGTGTAACATATTGCTGTTGTTAACAATTACCATGTAGAAATCATGGGTTTTTTGCTATATTCACTGGAGTCAAGAAAGCCAGCTAGGATGTTCTTGTGGCTTATGAACCATACTTTTACTTTCTAGAGTAAATGCTTCAAATAGTGACAGACCTAGTTGAATGTTTGAACGGTATTGGTTTTTTTTCTACTTTCCCCAGAGAGGAGAACCTTTCTCATCAGGATGGATTTCTGTTCCTTTCTGTTTGCCTGTGAGTTATTTCAGTGTTTACCTGGGAGTTATTTCAAGTACCTTCTCTCCATTTTTCACCCACTGCCTGTGGATGACCAGAGAGTTTTGACCCAAAGAAGGCGAAGAAGCTTCAGTTTAAACATTTGCTGACTGTGGAATGATCTGATTAAAAATGATCTCATACATCTACTGGCTGAATCAGCAAAACTAATATAAATCAGCAGACAGACTGTGGATCCTGATGAATCCTGCAGGAATTCTAGATTCAATGAGCTATAAACACAGCTCACAAATACACAAAGAACTGAAAGATGTTTCCTTCTGTGCTTTTCTGAATATTCCCTGAGTCCTCTCTACTGGAATGTTTTTGCCCTCATATCCACAATTCAAAAATCTAAAATTAACGTGAATTCTATACAAGATAAATACAGAGTGTATAGTTGGAAATGGTAGATCTAATCTATAATCCATGTTGCAAGCAGAAATAAATCTTAATCATATTACTAATTCCTGGACTCACCTGTCTTTTATGATTTCTTAATAAGAAAATCCTTCACTTTCCGATGGAATCAGGTAGTAACAGGCATCCTGTTAAATCAGGTATTTAACCATCCCTGGGTTATGCATGTGGCTTACCAGAGAAACAGAAGCAGACAGACTTCCTGTTTACAGTTTAACATTCCAGACCTCACTCACCATTTCAAGAGGAAAGAAGGGAAAGTTATATGTGATGACATGTTATAACGGCCAACAATAATCTCATTGTTCATTGTCTGTGAAATTCTGAGGAAAAGAATTTACCTTGATTAACCTGTGTGAAATCTATCTATCTGTTTGTTTCCAAACTGAACATTGGATGGGACCTCTGTGTGCAGGATACTGTGGCCGGAACTGGTGAAGTGGTGCTCATTCATACCTTCATTTATTTAGCAAAGATTTACAAAGCTTTTTCTAGGATTCAAATGCTGTGGGATGGACATTTTTAACATTAAAAAATTTTAAATTTAAAATTTCTTCAATTGAGTTCTCAATCTGGAATTAGAGATGTCAATACATTTTATATTGCTGTGGTGACACAGTGGAGGGAGTTATTAAATTCTCCTCATTGGAGGCAGTTTAGGGAAGTCAGCGTGGGATTGATGTCTCGTGAAGGATGACCGGGAATCTATTGGATGGGAAACAGGATTGGATGGGGAATATAAATATCATTTTAAATTATTATATGTATATAAAATGCTTATGTGTCTACATGAAACCTCTGGAAATTTGGGAAGCAGGCAGCTATTGAAATAGAAAAGTTTGCAAACATAATAAGGTGATTTCAGTATTAAATAACCAATTCTATTAGATACAATGATATAAAATTTAGAAATAATTGAGAGCCAGCCCTGATGGCCTAGTGGTTAAAGTTTGGCACTCTCTGCTTCAGCAAGCCGGGTTCAGTTCCTGGGCTCGGAACCACAGTACCCATCTGTCAGTTGCCATGCTGTGGCGGCAGCTCACATAGAACTAGAAGGACTTACAACTAGGGCATACAATCATGCGCTGGGGCTTTGGGATGAAAAAAAAAAAGAAATCATTGAGATCTTAGAGATCATCCAGATGAGCCCCCTCTTTTGAAGATGGACAACTGGAGTTATGTAATGGTAAATGAGTTACACAATGTCTCCCATCTGTGAGGCAATAGAACCGGGACCCAAGTGCATGAGCTCAGAGGCTGAATCATACTCTATTGAACAGCAGTTTATCTATTTCCCTGTATTAGTGGAACGAATCAAGACTCTAATATATTTGACTCTCTTCACCCTATTTTGTTTTTAACAACTAATCACTCAACAGCCTAGTAAATAGAAAAGGTTGTATATACAGACATTATTTGGGGCACTCTCACACACAGAAAAAATGCAAAACCCAAAACAAAAAACCTACTGCTGAAAATAAGGATTCGTATTTATATGTGCATAGACATAATAATAATATTTTATGTGTGAAAAATGCTTTCCACTTTACAAAGTACTTTCACATGCATCATATTTTTGCCTCCCCCATCAACTGTGTGGGGTAGCCATTACTGCCCCCATTGTACAAATTAGGAAATTGCCAGTTAGAGTTTGTGACACAATGTCACACAGGTAATAAGTGACAAAGCTAGGGTTCGAATCCATATTTTCCTGCTACCCTTGTGAGATTCTTGCTATCATACTCCCATTGTCTCTCTACGTGAAATATGCAAGAGACGCCCTGTACCCTTCCGTGTCAGTCGGGAATTTAATTAATAGTTGCTGCAAACCAGCACTTTTCTTGGAAACTTTCACAGACACAGAGCTGTTTAGGATGTGTTCTCACCTTCATCAGCATACAGTGTAGCTGAGGGAGATGGTACTGAAATGAATAAAATGTGGCATAATACAAGATAGGTTTCAATAAAAATCTGAATTTCTGCTGGCTTTCAGTGCAGTAAGTATATCCAGATGCCAAATTATATTAAGGAGGCACAAGCCACTGATGATTTATTTTGGAAATCCTAAAACTGAACTCTCTCATCAACTTACTCTACATTAATTAACTTATTTAATACAATTTACATGCATTAATGATGCATTAATAATATGAAAAAATGCGATTATAGAAGATCAAGAATAATAGTATTGGGGGCCAGCCCGGTGGCGCAAGCGGTTAAGTGCGGGTGCTCTGCTACCGAGACCCAGAGTTTGCCAATTTGGATCCTGGGCGTGCACCGACGCACTGCTTGTTAAGCCATGCTGTGGCGGTGACCCATATAAAGTGGAGGAAGATGGGCACGGATGTTAGCCCAGGACCAGTCTTCCTCAGCCAAAAAAAAAAAAAAAAAAAAAGAGGAGGATTGGCATTGGATGTTAGCTCAGGTCTGGTCCTCCTCACACACACACACACGCAAAAAAAATAATAGTACTATAATGCCAAATGCAAGATCGTGCAAAAATTCATGTCCATCTGAGGTTCCAGCAAGGGAATAATATTATTTGGTCTTCTGAATGGATGTGAAACTTAGACTTGTCACAGATTTAGTTTTCAAAACCTTTTAACTGTAGAGGCGTCAATCCTTTGGTACTACTCGGATATTCGCTTTGCACCACCAGACCAATTAAAATGGTTGCACCACAGTCAGTTAGTTAGCTAAAGGGAGTATCTTATGATTCAAAGATAGAGCCAAAATTCCAATCCACATACCTGGGACCTAGAAATTTTGCATTCTAAAACTGATTTTTTTTAAGAGAGAGCAAAATGTGGGAAACGCTATTTCAAAAATTAGTCCCATACTACATTTTTTTGAGTAATTTGAACTTACTTTCTAAATTCTGCTGAAAGATGATTTATATTTTGCAGAGGTTTGGCATTATTTTGTAGCTTTGTTTTCCCTTTTGATCCACATTTTGCTATTTTTAAACCTTCACTTTTCCATATGTCATGGATAATGGCCAATTGTGTTACCTCCTGGGGAAATAACAAAGAGAAGAGATAAACACTTGCTTCCCTAACACAGGACTTGGTTACGTCTGAGTTGATTTTATGGTAGTATTTTGACTGCCCACTGTTACTCAGTGTCACGCTGGGGACATTTGGTACTCCTGACTTCAATGACCTTTCACTTAATTTTAATCGACACCAAATGATAATAGCCTGCATTAAATTTCTAACTTTCAGAGACTGTGGCACAGTGGTTCTCAAACTGGCCACACATTGGAATCTCCTGGCATGTTTTAAGAACAATACTGATGCCTGAGTCTCACCCATCACCCATAGTGTAGACTCAATGGGTCTGTGGTGCAATCTTGGTATTGGTATGTTTAAAAACTTCCAGATGATGTTAATGTCAGCTATATAAAGAGAAGTACTACCTGGTTTAGAAGAAATCATTCTAAAAGCTAAACAGGACTGACTTTTTAAGAAATTACAAAGTAAATCTGTAGTCAAAAATTAGAAATATTATGGTCAACATGAAACTAAGACTCTCATCAATAAAATCCAAGTACTATGCTACTTCTAGTCAGTGGTGTGCCAATAAGTGTTTAAAACCAGCTCCTCAAGAAACAAAGCCCTAATTGGTTGTGTTTTGACCATTTGCCAGGTGTAAATATTCCCATCATGGCTGATTTTAAGCTACCAATGGTTTAACAATGTTTGCCAAATTCCTGAAAATCTAACAATCAGCTCTTATGAGACTACTTGAGCCAGCCCCGGCATACCTGGCTTCTAAGAGCACGACATCAGGTATGCCAATCACTATCTAATTGACATCAGATAAATTACATATCCTTTGGGGATTAGCTGTATTTATTTAGACCTTATTTAAGTTAGAGGAGATAATCATCAATTGCCATTTTTAAAAGTTGCTTAGATTACAGAGTTACATAGCAATGTTTGTTAGCTTTTCTGTGGATTCATCTTAATAGGTTTCTTGATTGTTTTTAATTTTGTGTAAATAATATTCTTAATAAATTTAGTCACTTGGTGTGTAAATCAACATCAACAGCTTTAAGATCTTGTAAAGTTCTCTTCATTTTGAGGGATAAAAATGATCTGTTTGAACATCATGTGTATTATCAAATAAAGGATAATAACAGGGGCCAGCCTGGTGGTGTAGCAGTTAAGTTCACGTGTTCCGCTTAGACGGCCCAGTGTTCACAGGTTCGGATCCCAGGTGTGAACCCACACACCGCTTATCAAGCCATGTTGTGACAGCGTCCCATATACAAAATAGAGGGAGATGGGAGCGCATGTTAGCTCACAGCTAATATCTTCCTCAGCAAAAAGAGGAGGATTGGCAATGGGTGTTAGCTCAGAGCCAGTCTTCCTCACACACACAAAGATAATAATAATAATGATAACAAAAGACACTTGTATAATGCTTTTCCTGTGGCAAGCACTGTTCTAAGCACTTTACATACATAAACTTATTTATTCTTTACAACTCTTTGAGGTATGTTCTATTATCTCCATTTTTACAGATAGAGGAACTGAGGGGCAGAGAGGGTAAGTAACTAGTCCAATAACACACAGCTGGTAAATAGCAAATTGGAATTTGAACTAGGCGGTCTGACTGCTCTTAAATATCAGGTTATATCAAAAAGAACTAGAGAATCAAAATCATTTTCTGAGACTATTTTTGAATACTGCAGAACTCTAGTTGCCCCCTCACCCCCACCCTCTTCCGGTTGTTTGAAAATCATTTTCAAATCTAGCAACATGTACCACCTGCCTAAAAGATTATTTTCTTCCTCATTATCAGTGTGGTTGCACTTTTCCTGTTATGAAAGCAAAAAATACCCACGATTTCTGTAAAGCAATTATATTGATTGAGGAGTACATTTTATAGCCAGTCATGTTACCACAAACCTCTAAAAATAGCACCACAGTTTTTAAACTCTCCTTTTTATGGGTTTATGTGGGGAGCCAAAAAATAAGTAAAAAAACCACACCTCAGTTATGATGCCTCCAAGACTGGTGTCAGGGTCAGAGAAGGACTTGCGGAGTGCAGTTTTTTAAAAAAAATTTATTTGGAAATAACTTCCACCTTGCAGAAAAGTTGCAAGAATCAGATTAATTCAAAGAAAACAAATGTAGCTTTTGCTCAGATTTGTCTATTGTTAAATTTTACCCCATTTGCTTTATCAATTGCTCTCTTTCTGTATGTACGTACGTAATGTAACACACACACACAATACTTTTTTCCGAATTTTTTGAGACTATATTGCATCATTATGGCCCATTACCCCCAAAATACTTCAGTGTATATTTCCCAAGAATAGGGATAGTCTCTTACATAGTTACAGTATACTTCTAATCTAATTTACCACCTATATTTCAATTTGCCAATTAACCTTGAAATTTGTCCTTTCTAGCCTTTATTTTACCTCTGGACCAGGATCCAGTCTAGGCTCACTTCCTGTATTTAGTTGTCACGTATTTTTAGTACAATTTAACCTGGAACACTTCCACAGAGCCTTCCTTTGTCTTCTAGGACATTGACATTTTTGAAGAATTCAATCAACACCCCCTCCCATTTTTTCATAGAACATTCCTCCTTTGGAATTTGTCTGCTGTTTCCTCATGATTAGATCCAGATACGGATTCCAGGCCAGATTACGACATAAGTGGTGCTGTTTCCTTTTCAGGGTATCACATTTGAAGGCACGTGCTGTTCATCCGCCCCTCATCGGTGAGGTTAATTTTGATTACCCAGTCAAGAGGTTGTCCAATTTTTCTACTGCATAGTTACTATTTTTTCACTTGTAACTTATGAAGCGGTTCAGAACAGGCCTCCCTAAGGTGTGTCAGTTTGGATGTGGCTTATTTTGAGCTAAAGGCAATCGAGATTCTGCAGGCCCAAGAGAAACTTTTACCTCTCCCCTAAAGAATTTACAGTGGGGCCTTGCCCATAATGAGAGTTATAACCAGAAATAAATTTGTGTGATCTATCTGTATGGCAGGGCAAACCTCTAATTATTGCACATCTGTTCTTCTTCTTGTCCTGTGAATTACTCTCCTCTCCTCTGAAGCCCCAGGACCCTATCCCATTCCTTGCCTCAGGATGGCATATATACCTCCTTTCACCTCTCTGTCTTCAAACCTCTTATGTATGTGGGGTTCCTGTATGTACGAAGTTAAGTTTGTTTTTCTCCTGTTAATCTGTCTCACGTCGATTTGATTATTAGACCAGACAAAAGAAAGTTTGAAGGGTAGAGGAGAATTCTTCTTCCTCAACACTGATAAGCAATGTGTGAGGAGATACTTTAAGACCAAACTAATAACCTGCTCCTAGTTGAAATTTCTCTCTAGCTTTAGCATACACTGATAATTCTTGCCTGAGCCAATATTTACTGTAATGGTTGAAAAATGATTTTCTAATTTCAGCACTCGTTCTACATTTACCAGTCAGACCATGGCATTCTACTGTGAAGAAGACACTCCTTCTCCTCCTCTCTCTCTCTCTCTCTCTCTCTCATTATCATAATGGATTTATACATTCTTACTTTTCCCCCTAATAGTTTATAATTTATGATTTTTCTCAATTATTTTGCTTCTCAAATTGTCCCAGATTTGGCCAATGGGAACACCTTCAAGCTGGCTCCCATATTTTGGTGATGTGCCTCTATTATTTTTTTGGAACACTTTCTTAGTTTCTGGTATAACAGATTATTTCAGGCTTATCTTGTACTTACCCTGCCTTCACACTGGAATCAGCCATTTCTTCAAAGAACCCTCATTCCTTTTAGTGGGGAATGATATTATACACAAAGGTCTGGTGGTAGATGTACTCATTCCTATTGTGGTATCTTTGCTTCTAAGCTCTCTGGGCAGATAGAGCTAGGAAATAAATGCATGTATATACACATATACATACACATAAATACATATATATACACACATATAAATGTATGCAGGTATGCATGTGCAGTTATATGTACATATATACACATGCCTTAGAAACCATGGATTTATATCTATTCCAGTCCATTCTCCCATGGTTCTTTCCTGCCTTCCCTCATTCCATATTTGTAAGTTCCTTCTTCCACAGTGAAAATCCTGGCTTCTAACAACATCAACACATTTTCTCATTGCTAAATCATATAACACATCTGAAATAGTTTCATTATTGCTTGGGCACAGTGGTCCCCTATTCTTGCCTGTCAAAAATCAACTGCACCCAGTAATTCCATGCCTCATTATTTATCCAAAAGAGAGGAACTCATATGTGCACAAATAGCCTTATACAAGAATGTTTATAGCAGTTTTATTCATAGTAGCCAAAAATTGGAAACAGCCCGGTTGTCTTAAGAGAAGAATGGATAAATAAGCTATGATATATCCATGCAATGGAATACTACTCAGCAATAAAAAGGAACAAATTACTGCTGCATGCAACAATACGGATGAATTTCAAAAACATTATGCTGAGGTTTAAAAGCCAGACAGAAAAGAACACATAATGTATGATTCCATTTATATGAAGTCTGAGAACGGGCAAAACTAATCTGTGGTGATAGAAACTGAATCACTATTTGCTTTTGTTGGAGGTGGGACAGAGCTGGACACTGACTGGGAAGGAGCATGAGAAAACATTCTGGGATTAAGGCAATGTACTGTATCTTGATCAGGATGTGAATTTATATGGGTGAAGGCATTCATCACAACGGATTAAAGGAACTCTACCTTGAATATCTGTGCATTTCACTGTCTATAAATTAACCCTCAATTTAAAAAAATTGGCTGGAGTATAGTACAGGCTGCCCCTTTAACTCCTCATTTTTAAACAGCTCCTTCTTCTAGATTGCCTCATTCTGATCCTCCTACCTCAGACTCTCCTGGACCCTGAAAGCAGTTGAGTTTGCCACCCCTGATCAATATATTTACTTCCTTCTACTATCTTATGACTTCCTTTTACTATCATTTCAAATATACCAAGTAGGAAAGTAGGTTAGAATTTCGCAGATAATTAAATGACATTGTCAACTATTTAGGTCTGGCCAATATACATACTTTAATAGAGTAAAGATGTGCATGCAAATTGAAAATGTTTAAATAACACTGAATTTTAGCTTAATCCTCAGTGTAGGCCTTTGCCTATCTGATCTATTAAGACAAAAGCAAAAACAAATAAGCAGACTGCAGTGAAGTCAGGCCTTGACATGGAGTTGATTTCCAACATCAAATGGTCAACTATCACTTCAATGAGGATTTTCTCAGACCTTCTCGTAAATTCTGGTGCAGACCACATCCTTCATCTTACATTCCTTAAAAAAAAGAGAGAGAGAGAATTGAATGCCTAAAACTCAAACCAGGGGACAGCAAATTTGTAAAAATAACAGAAATTAAAATCAAACTTATAAGTTTAAATTTAGAAAGGAATAAAATATCAGTAGATCAGTCTCTGGTAATACAGAATCATGACCATTAAAGTAGGAGAAACAGTTTTTAAGTTGATCTATGTTACAGCACAGGAATTTTTTAAAGTGGGAAGTTTTTATGCACAATTTGCGTGCATTTAAATCTACTAAAACGGTGTTTTTCAAAACTATCTGCACATTTGCATTACCTGGGGAACATTTAAAACAATGATGGCTCCTCCTCCCCCAAGAGATTTGCATTCCCTTGGTCTGTGTTGGGGCCCCCATGTTGGTACTTACTCCTGTAAATCTATTGTGCAGCTAGGGATAAGAACCTCTGTACTAAAGGAAGAAACATTTAAAACATTATATGAATCTATTTATATCCCATGTATGTGTTAATTAGTAAGCACAGAACCTAACACTTCAAAAAAACCATTGGAGGTCATCTCATGTAACCTTGGTCTTCACTCTTACCTGCCGACTAAAAGAGGTCTCCAGTTAGGAGAGGTTGAATTATTAACAAAGTTTTGTCCAAGTTGCTATGGATTCTTGAAAGCAAAACGCTTAGATATCTACGAATATTCTACAATTGAGCCTTTTGGTGTTTTTTTTGCTTTTATTTTATTATTTTATTTTTCTGAATCAAATGGAATTTTTATTATATTCAGCTTTTTTTCACATAATAGTTTATTAAGGCTTATTCGAGTCCTTAAATGTTCTTTGGAAATTTGATTTTAATTGCTCTATGATATTCAAATACGTGAATATACCATACCTTGTTTTTTTTATTCTCCTTTTTTTGGGTATTGAACTGCTTTTAAAACTTAGATTTGCTTTTCTTTTTGTGAATCCAAACTAGTGAGATTTATCCATATTTTCTTTAACTTTATTATATTTTTTAGGTGTTGCGATTTCTAAAAATAACAAATAGGCTTTTTTATTTCTAAAATCTTGGACCTATACCTAAAGTACGTGAAGATGAGTCCTTATGGTTTCAATATCACCCAAGCATTAACTCCGACTTTATTCTTAGCCATTCTTACCCACTTATATTCCAAGGAAGAAAGAATATTTTGAAAATAATATAACCAATTTCTCTATTTAAATAGCATTATTTCTGAGTTAGAAGTGAAAATGCTCTTACCGCTACCATTTTCCCATCCACCAACTTCCTCTTTATTGTTGTCTCTTTGTCATCCCATTTCTGAACTTGATTCAACGAGCCTCTTGTCAAGGTCACAACGCTCTGCAAAGAAAATTTCACATAATTGATTTGCTTGGATTTTGGTTGATTAAAGAAGCAGATCACTCAATATTGAACCGTCTTCATCTTGGATGAGGCACCCTCATTTTCCACAGGACAGAGTAGTTCACCCCTTTGAACACTAGTGGGAGCAATCCTCTCTCTCAAGTGGTGCCTGAGCCAATTTTGAAGAGAAACATTCAAGTTTACCTTTGTTTTCCTATTGTCAGCTGTGGTTTCTTCAAATTCTTGGCCTAGCTTGAAGGAGATCTCTGTATTTTTAAAGGTACTTTCAGTTCTGATGGTTATAATATCTCCTTTCTTGCTGATGATCACAGTGGGTTTGGCCAAATTTCCCAGTTTTCTGGTGGCTAACCCCACACCTGAAAATCAAGATTTTTGTGTTAGGATTATGTTGACCAGGAGACCATACCTAGAGAGGCTATGGGTGGCCACACTCTATGCTCAGTTGTGCCTCTGGCGTGTAGATGGCAGGTAGTATCATTCACTACTAAGGATCTCCTCCAGTGTTTCACCACCTAATGGAAATGCATGTCCATGGACTCAAATATTTTAGGTTTTGTTATTACAACAGTCATGTCTGTGATTTTTAAAGATAAAAGTGTTCAGACCAAATGGTGCACGTTATCCACTTTTACCACACCCAATCCCACACTCCATTGAAAATCACTAATTAATGTTTTCTGCAGATCATTCTAGACATTTTAGTTTGTACATATGGATATTATAGATATTTTTTAAATGAGACTATGACAGATACACATTGTTCCATAATTTCTTTTCCTCAGTAATATATTATAGATATAGAAAATAACTCCCCCCAAATCCTTGGTAGAATCTCATTTCTGAAATTTTATTGTGGCTCCTGAGTCTAGCTGGTAGGAAAAAACTATCCATCACCCTTCAAGATCTATCCCATTACAAATGAACAGAGATAAATAAAAGGAGTTTTAAAAAAATTTTCTGCATTTGAAAAATAAAATGAGACTAAGTTTTATTACTATTATTACCCAACTAAAAAAATGTGTCAGTTTTGTGTGTATATATATATATATATATACACTAAATAAGAAGTGAAGAGTTACAGAAAATAAAGAATTGTGAACTCTATTCTTCCTCATAATTCTGATTAATCTTTTATTATTTTATATGATTTAGGGCAATGTTTTTCAAACTAAATTATAATCTCTGCAGTAGAGCCTGAAAATCTACAATTCGCCAAACCCTGAGGTCTTTTTATGCACTTTAAAATTTGAAAATGACAGAATTAGGAGACTTTCATTGAGATTTTGTTATATTTTTCTCCTTCCTCAGCTGTCAAGTCCATAAATCTAACCAATCTCGTAGTATGGATCTCTCACCATAAATTCTCATAGCTCTCCAGGCAACATGACATGATTTTGCTCATTTTATCTAAAAATAGAACCTTTCTCATAAACTCTCTGAACAGGTAGGTAAAGCTACAGGCACTTTGACAAGCATAACAACCTGAGGTCATTGGCGTCACTCCCCATTATATTTATACAGCTCTGAAAATTTCCAGACTCTTCACACCTATTGTGCTCAGATCTATGGAACATTCTCCAGGAACAGTATAAAATAAAGGTGATATCACTAATGACTGGACTTTCCATCTTCACGCACTGCTCCGGCTCCAGGAAAGCCTGATGTTAGTGTAGCTGAGTTTGATTTCACTGCCACAACCCAACTCTTTTTCTCTCAGTAACTTCCCTAGACTGTGAACAACTTGCTTTATGAAGCATTTACTTTTTACAAACTCTCTATCTACATAACTATGTCATAACGGACAACGTAGAGGTAGAGAAAGAAAACTTCTGGTTTAGCTAAATATCAAAATTTTAAATTGAGATGTTCTATTAACTTGAGTATATCCAACTCCTCATTTCATGAGCACTTTAGTTGTTATAAAACTAACTTGCAGGAAAGTCAGAGAACGGGTTGATTAAGGTTCTCAGATTGGTTCCCTCCAGGTCTGAATCCAAAGCCCTATTGATATGAAACCGCCTTTAAAATTGGTGGGAGGCTCATGAATTTAAGCAACTCTCCCTTAGGTTAAAATATATTAAAAGTGCCACAAGCAGAATGCAAATAAACTCTCTGAATGACACAGCAGAAGATTAATTCTAGAAGAGGATTGTACTTCAGCCTATGCAAACTTCCCCAGACTCCTGGAAAAAGAATTAGAAGGAAATAGCGTTCTCAAAAAGGATCTTCTCAACCAAAACCACAAAGAACATTTCTTACCCAGAGCTTTCATGTATTCATCGAAGTTCTCACTGGAGACAAGCTTCCAGGTGCCCAGGAATCTGTTGCTCATTGTGATGGATGAGAATTCAACGCAGTTCTAGGTGAGGTTCAGGAGACTCAAATGAGATGCTGAAGCCTCCGAAGATTCTTTTCAAAGATGTCGGAAGCATGTGACTCTCACAGAGACCCAATGGAGAAAAGCAGTGTCAGGACTGGGCAATGAATGGCTCTTCAATCATCCATTAGGACAAAAGAAAACCTCACATAATGTTTCCTTTAGTCTCTAAAAATTTTTATAAAAATCAATGAGAGTCCTATTTGAACCTTTAAAAAACTTTCTGGTCAACCTTACATTTTTAAGAAGTGCTTGGGTCCTCGAGGCCTTGGAAGATTCCATACGTTGAATCCTATACCGAACTAAATTATATGAGCGTGAATGAATGTGTGTGTGTGTGTGTGTGTGCGCGCTTGGCATCTAAGTCACTTTCAATCCTGAGTCTGCACAATTAAGAATTCTTACTGAAAGAAGAAAGAGAGGAAAATGGCCATGAGTATTGTGATAACCGCCTCAAATATGTTGTGGGAGAGAAATGCAGGGAGCAGTGTGAGGAAGTATTCATAGGTAAGGGAGGCTTGGCATAGTTCACATATCCCAGGCAGGCTGAGTAGGCAGACAATACAGTCAGTCTATTACAAGAGAGCACAGAAATGGTATTCATGGGACGGACAAGAAATAGCACTATAGCATGCTCTTTGACCACAGCAAAGATTTCTATCTAGAAAAAACCTTGAGTCCAATTTAAGCAGGTTCTTAGTTAATACAACAACTTTGAGTTTAAGTCCTTTAACACAAATGTACAGTTTTATAAAGAGAAAGAATTTTCTATAAAAATAATACTAATGTATGTTGAGCTCTCACTATGAACCAGTCACTGTGCTAAGTGCTTTGTATAGATTATTTAATACTTTCAACAGTTCCAAGAGTTAATTACTATTATTATGTCCATTTATAAGGGAAAACTGGAGCTTAGGGGAGATTAGGTAACTTGATCCCAAAACTTGAATAAGGAGAGGTATGATTTGAACCTGGCACTGTTCCCCAGTGCCTAACTCTGGACTGTTATCTTACACAGCTCCTGCTATGCCATATGTGCACAGAGGCCCTGGCCAAAGATCAGGTGATCTCCACCAGGACTGGATAGAGATAGTCATTCTTGGCTGAAAAGTCAAGAGAGGTGGAAATACAGAGATGAGGCATCCAGGCTCCTATGGTCCATCAGAGCCCAGTCTTTGACCAGGGGGAGCAAATATAAAGCCACTTCGAATATAAGTGCTGCTCTTGGGAATACCTAGTTGCTGCCATACCTTTTCCTAGCAGGATTTCCACATTGGCATTAGTCCTGGCTGTGAGACAACTGATGTTACCAGGTTTTATATATTTAGGTTGGCACTCTTCACAACAATGAAAATATCCCATCATCAATTTACTCACAATAGGTAGAATTGCTGGCCTCTAGAGGTCAAGTTACCAAGGCCATAGCTATGCCATAACCATTGCAATTATGTGGTTAGGGTCCAAGTTGGGTCAAAAATGTGGAATCATGTACAATAGGTCCAAGTCTCATCTTACATTACTCATGCCTGGATAACTCAAAGTGGGAATGAAATCACGACTAAAAAACTCCTCAGCTAACCAACTAACCCAATCCTAGACCCACGAGAATGTAACTGGAGGGAGTACATTGTACTGGGATGGAAGAAGCAGCTATGAAAGAAAGAGATTTTGATTAGTGGATGTGTTATTTTCTTATCCAAAACTCTTAATTAAAATGAACTATGGTATCGCTTGTGCCTACAAAAATTTAGATGTTTTGCCTAAGCCTATGAAGGGCTCTCAAACCCTTCCACTTGAGCTGAGCCTTTGTATTCAGAGGGACTGGTACAGGAGAGCTGTACGAGTTTTCAGTAATCTCTGTATTGCACATAAGAATAGCTGTGGAGTTTAAAATATAAACATTGAGCTATACATGGGCAAGACTTATAACTTTGAAGCAATTTTAGACAAAGAAAAGAATTTTCTATTTTAGACTTATCAGCAATGTACCTGACTGCTGGAACTGACCAGCTGTATTTGGACCAAGATGAAATTCTGAGGCCCATATCTGAGTCAAAGTCACGGATCAAAGCAATGAGAGAAGATTCAGACTGAACCAGGCTTGAGATATTAAGTCACTTCTCACTAAGAAAGTCATCAATATGACTTCCTAGTGAGAACGAGAAAGGATGGATAATAAACACCAGAATCATATTATAACTGGACACATATATTTACACTTAACTAAATGTTCATAAAATGGACATAGTGTATCTACAGGGTGGGTTCACCTTTCACTGATTTATTGCCTATGTAAATTTTCAAGATTAAAGGAGCTACTTGAAGCATACACTGAAAAGAACATCCAGAGGTCCAAAGAAAAGAGGTAAGGAAAGTTTGCTCCATATAACATGTCATGTAAATATTGTCTTCAAGCTACATCCAATTGTGTACTTGCAAAAGTGATAAACAATCTGTAGCAAATGAATAAAGAATTCATGGTTCTCCACTTGAATGCCAAAATCTGAGTCATTCATTTAATTGCAAAGGTATTGAAAACCCACTAAATGCTGGGTATTGTTCAAGGTTCTGGTTAAACATCATTGAACAAAATTCCGTGCCCTCATGGAACTTACATTCTACTCATGATTTGATAAAGGTTTGAAGCAAGAAATTTCAACTCTAGTGCATCTGAAATTATTTGTAAAATAGAAATATTGTGATAATAATTGGTGGCAGGAAAAGCACACCATATATACTAGGAGGAATAACCAATAAAAATGGTCATTTTTAAAAAATAATTGAAAAAATAAAAATGAACCTTAGAATTTGTATTCCTCATGATAGATGAGGAAATTAAGCTATCTTTCCAACTGTGACATTTAGAAAAGATGCATGAAATTAAAAAAAATTCTTCAAGGCATCAGAGAGACAAAAAGGCAGAGAAAAATTTACGGTCTATGATTTGGATCAAAAAAGAAAGCCTAGAGAAACAAGCCCAATATTTGAGGCTGCTGCCCCTCTAGGAATCTATGAATTCTGTAAGAGGCCACTGAGAGGCAAAAGTCTGAGGAATATTTATGATCGAGTTACAGGGTTAGGGGAACAATGAAGGAGACTTCTGGCTACTCATCGCACTGTCATTTGGGACTTTGAAAGGCTACAGCATAGGAGAAAAGATGAACTAGAAATAGACCTGTGCTAATATCAATTCAATTCTTTAGTTTAGTGTGATCTGGGACAGCTAGTGAACCTAGCTACCAGTCAGAAACAAACATAAACTCTCTCAAAAGAAGATAATGCCACCTGGAGTCTAAATTTATTTCCACAATTTTTCATACACATTGCTAACCGAAAAAAAATAGAGCAAAAAGAGATGGGAATATTTGCTCAAAAGGCAAAAGAAATAATAGACAACAGAAGTAGATGATCAGGGCCAGCCCTGTGGCTTAGCAGGTAAGTGCGCTCGCTCCACTGCTGGCAGCCCGCATTCTGATCCCGGGTGCGCACGATGCACCGCTTCTCCAGCCATGCTGAGGCTGCATCCCACATACAGCAGCTAGAAGGCTGTGCAACTATGACATACAACTATCTACTGGGGCTTTGGGGGAAAAAAAAGGAGGAGGATTGGCAATAGATGTTAGCTCAGATCCGGTCTTCCTCAGCAAAAAGAGGAGGATTAGCATGGATGTTAGCTCAGGGCTGATCTTCCTCACAAAAAAACCCCACAAAAAACAAAAGTAGATGATCAACAGAGCAGATATTAATAAAACAAGCATATTATTGAGAATATCATCAAAACCAAAAGTTTTTTTAAAGACTAGTACAACTGACAAAATCTTAGCAAGATGGATTTAAAAATAGAGAAGACAAAATTATTGATTTCAGGAATAAAATAGAGTATATCAATACATCCTATAGTTATTAAAAAAATCATAAGAAAATATTATGAACTACTTCATGACAATAAACTTGAAAATTTAGAAGAAATTTATAAATTCATTAGAAAATACAATTTACTAAAAATAATAAAGGAAGAAGTAAAAAATGTGAATATTCTCAAATCTATTAACATTGAATCTATAATTAAAATTTCTCCCACAAAGATACTTCAGACTTGCAGGCTTCGCCAATGAATTCTTACAAATATTTAAGGAAATAAATAACACCAGTCTTACACAAAATCTTCCAGGGAATAGAAAAAAAGGTACTAATTTCCAGCTTGTCTCTACCGAGGTCTTGCACATGCTGTTCTCTTCTCCTGGAATGTTTAACCACTCCCATATGCTTAATCCTTAAATCTCAGCTCAGCCATATTTTCCTACCTTTGTGGTGATATCCTTCGGATTTCAGCTCAGTCATCTTTCGTAACCTTTTCCAGTGTATCATCATTTAACAGCTACTGCAATGGCAAATTTTATTAATTTTGGATATTTCCTTAATATGTATATCATCAACTAAAGTCTTGAGTGAGTGGGAACAACATGGGATTTACCCATGGAGTATCCTTGGTACATAACACCATGCATGTACACAGTAGGTAATCATTTGTTGACTGAATGAATGAATGAAGAAAATATAAAATTTTCTACTTCTGAAGGTTATTGTTTGCATTAAATCAGATAATAAATATTATGAAAGCATCTAAAATTAGTGCTTATGATCAATAATATTATTCTCCTAAACTTCCTTCTCTCCTCTCCCTCCCGTGCCTTCTCTTCCTTCCCTTTTTCATGGAGGCATGAAGGAGAAAAGGCTGTGAGTTGTACCTAAGTGTGAAACTTAGTGATAAGACTCGTTCCTTTATTTAATCATTCTTTTAGTCAGTGGTAAAAGCAGGTGGTTCTTTCCATGTTCAGGATGACATGATCTTATTGCAGCACTAGGAAAGTGCACGTAAGATAATTCCAAGATTCATTGTACATATTATCACCTCCACACACGCAGTCGATTACGCAACATGAATTCATTGAACTGTGGGGACACTAGAGTAACATGGCTAGTGAAACAGCAACAGTTCCTGCCCTCAGGGGCCTCATACTCTAGTTAGGAAGACAGACATTAAACAAACATTCAGAGACAGTAGAATATCCAATTGTTATTTTTTATCATTTGCAGATGGAGATAGTGAGAATGCTATTAAAGAGACAGTTAAACATTACTACAGAAAGACCCCTCACAGGATTTCTTAGACACCAGATGCCATGAGACTGATGACCTGGTTTATCTTCAGAACTCAGCCACTGGGGTATCTGGTGACTCTCCTAGACAGCTATTTGACAGAGGGTGACAATGACACCTCAGGCTTGATAGTCTCCTCTTTTGTGTTTCAAATAAATGTTTTTCTCTCAGTTTAACAATGCTGAGATTAAAATTCCTTTCTTAATGAAAGCCATTTCTTGTAACTTTCTTAGCCACCAGTGGATATTTGATCTTTTGGTTACTATGGTGACAGCTGCATTTATGCTGCCCAAAGGTAGTTAATAGCTTTTCTTTTGTCAAATGTTAATAAAGAGAAGGAAGAAGTAGTTTGTGGTTTCTCCAAACAATGCAGTTAGCTTTGTTTTTACTACCCTCTAACACACACAATCTCTTTTCCAAATTCTAGCCCAAGATTCCAAACCATTAATCCTAATAGAACCCCTGAGAATTGAAGTTCCTCATTCACTGGGTGGGGGAAATAGAAGACAGAATTTCTGCATTTCAGTTTCTTCCTCTAGTCATTATAGTGTATAATGAGCTGGCCACAGTTTTTCTATTCTATTTGCATTTCCTCTTAGAGAGAAAGTGATATTAACAGCATTAAAGTGGGCTCTACTTTTCAGACACTAGCACAAAGAGCCAAAGGAAATACTTTTTTAGGACTCAGCCATCTGCTCCTTTACAGCTGACGAGAGGAAGAAATCCCTTAAAAATAATTAACTTGCAAAGCATAGAGAAAAGTGTGTGTGTGCGTGTGTGTGTGCGCGTGCCTAGCTTTATTTCATAAGGAACAAATACAAACTCATAAAAATTCAGGTGATTTTCTAATCATGTGTTACACAGGGAGCCTACTTTTTTATTTCCTTGATTATGTCTTAAAATTATTTTTCAATAATGGAGATGGCATCAAAGATTTGAGAGGAAGTGTAATTTACATATTCTACTTTGTGAAATTGCTTTGTAACTTAAGTATTGAAAGGTATTTCTTTTAATAAGCAACTACTGAAATCTGAACTCTGTTTTACAAAGTAAACCAGAATCCATTTTCCCTGCTCATTTTCCTCAAAGCCCATATTTTTTTTTCTTTGGTGAGGAAGATTAGCCCTGAGCTAACATCTGTTGCCAATCCTCCTCTTTTTGCTGAGGAAGATTGGCCCTGAGCTAACATCTGTGCCCATCTTCCTCTACTTTATATGTGGGACACTGCCACAGCATGGCTTGATGAGCGACACATAGGTCTGTGCCTAGGATCCGAACCTGTGTACCCCGGGCCACCCAAGTGGAGCGTGTGAACCTAACTGCTACGCCACCCGGCTGGCCCCCCTCAAAGCCCACTTTTAACTAAGTAGCTGCTTCAAGACCTTGTTCAAAGCTTACCTCTTCTGCGACTCCTGTCTGCTCCAGCTTGTTCTGCCCAAGGGTTTAGTGCACACGCCCTCCAGTTACATTGTTCCTATTCTTTGCATTCTAATTGCCCTGTACAGGCATACCTAGTTTTATTGTACTTCACTTTATTGCACTTCACAGATACTGCATTTTTTACAGATTGAAGGTTTGTAGCAACAGTGCATTGAGCAAGTCTATTGGCACCATTTTTCCAGCAGTATTTGCTCACTTCGTGTCTCAGTGTCACATTTTGGTAATTCTCGCAGTATTTCAAACTTTTTTCATTATTATTATGTTTGTTATGGTGATCTGTGATCAGTGATCTTTGATGTTACTATGGTAATTGTTTTGGGGCACCCATATAAGAACTTAATCGACAAATGTTGTGTGTGTTCTGACTGCTCCACTGACTGGCCGTTTCCCATCTCTCTTCTCTCCTTGGACACCCCATTCCCTGAGACACAACAATATTGAAACTAGGCCTCTAAGTGTTCAAGGGAAAGGAAGAGTTGCACATCTCTCACATGAAATCAAAAGCTAGACATGATTAGGCTAGGTGAGGAAGGCGTGTCAAAAGCCAAGACAGGTTGAAAGCTATGCCCCTTGTGCCAGTTAGCCAACTTGTGAATGCAAAGGAGAAGTTCTTGAAGGAAACTAAAAGTGTTACTTCAGTGAACACACAAATGATAAGAAAGCAAAACAGCCTTATTGCTGATATGGAGAAAGTTTTAGTGGTCTGGATAAAAGACCAAACGAGCCACAGCATCCCCTTAAGCCAAAGCCTAATCCGGAGCAAGGCCCTAACTTTCTTCAATTCTGTGAAGGCTGAGAGAGGTGGGGATGCTGCAGAAGAAAAGTCTAAAACTAGCAGAGGTTGGCTCATGAGGTTTAAGGAGAGAAGCTGTCTCCATAACATGCAAGTTCAACGTGAAGCAGCAAGTGCTGATGTAGAGGCTGCAGCAAGTTCTCCAGAAGATCTAGCTAAGATAATTAATGAAAGTGGCCACACTAAACAACAGATTTCAATGTAGACAAAACAGTCTTCTATTGGAAGAAGATGCCATCTAGGACTTTTGTAGATGGAGAGGAGAAGTCAATGCCTGGCTTCAAAGATTCAAAGGACAGGCTGACTCCCTTGTCAGGGGCTAATGCAGCGGGTGACTTTAATTTGAAGCCAGTGCTCATTGACCATTCTGAAAATCCTAGGCCCTTAAGAATTATGCTAAGTCTACTCTGCCTGTGCTCTATAAATGGAAAAACAAAGCCTAGATGACAGCACATCTGGTTACAACATGGTTTACTGAATATTTTAAGCCCGTTGTTGAGACCTACTGCTCAGAAAAAAAGATTCCTTTCAAAATGTTACTGCTCATTGACAATGCACCTGGTCACCCAAGAGCTCTGCTTGAGATATACAATGAAATTAATGTTGTTTTCATGCCTGCTGACACAACATCCATTCTGCAGCCCATGGATCAAGGAGTCATTTTGACTTTTAAGACTTATTATTTAAGGACTACATTTTGTAAGGCTATAGCTGCCATAGAGAGTGATTCCTCTGATGGATCTGGGCAAAGTTAATTGAAAACCTTCTGGAAAATATTCACCATTCTAGATGCTATTAAGAACATTTGTGATTCATGGGAAGAGGTCAAAATATCAACACTAACAGGAGCTTGGAAGAAGTTAACTCCAAACTTCATGAATGACTTTGAAGGATTCAAGACTTCAGTGGAGGAAGTAACTGCATGTGTAGTGAAAATAGCAAGAGAACTAGAATTAGAAGTGGAGGCTGAAGATGTGAGTGAATTGCTACAATCTCATGATAAAACTTTAACAGATGAGGAGTTGCTTCTTATGGATGAGCAAAGAAAGTGGTTTCTTGAGATGCAATTTACTCCTGGTGAAGATATCGTGAAGATTATTGAAATGATGACAAAGGATTTAGATTATTACATAAACTTAGTTTATAAAGCAGCAGCACGGTTTGAGAGGGTTGAAAGAAATTTTGAAAGAAATTCTACTGTGGGTCAAACGTTATCAAAGAGCATCGCATGCTATAGAGATATTGTTTGTGAAAGGAAGAGTCAATAGATGCAGCAAACTTCAATAGCAACCACCTCCCTGATCAGTCAGCAGCAATCAACATCTCGCAGCAGATTACGACTCACTGAAGGCTCAGATGATGGTTAGTACCTTTTAGCAGTGAAGTATTTTTTAATTAAAGTGTGTACATTGTTTTTTTAAGACATAATACTATTACACATAATAGACCACAGAGTAGTGTAAACATGACTTTTATATGCACTGGGAAACAAAATATTATTATGATCTTAGCTTTATTGTGGTGGTGTGGAACCAAATCCACAATATCTCTGAGGTATGCCTGTAATCTGGGAGGGGAGTGTGGGAAAAATGAGACAACATGACAAATTCCTTGTGCTAGTCCATTGCGTACGGTCTGATTTACCCTCCCCACAACCTGTGAAGTAGATAATCTTTATTTTGCAAGGGAGAAAACTAAAGTGGTTAAGAGCTCATGTGTGCTCACATAGCTGTCTATGGCAGAAGGAAGATTCAAGTCCTGCTCTGATTTGTTCTCAAACCCTGTTAGTTCCACTTCACCGTGGTGTGTCTCTGGGGCAACAGACAAGTCTCATTCTATCATGGGGCTGTGGATAGATCGTCCCTCCCCACCTTGCCAAAATTTACACAGGATCTAGATACCAAAATTCCAAATGGACAGACTACATTTTCCTTTAAATGTTCAAAATAGAAATCTTAATAATCTACACCTTGGGGATTAGGTTATGTCCTAATACTTCATCCTAATTTTCCATTTATTTTTAGTTACTATCTTTGGAATAGTCAGTTGTCTTTTTATGGCCAAAGAGAAGCATGCCTTTTTATGTTTATTGCATTTTTCTGCAAAATGTATGAAAATTAAATACACTAAGAATGTCCAAAACAAATTATTTTTTGTGGGTGATTTACTAAACAGTATTGTATAGCAAAAAAAGAAATCTGGTGAAGCCAGCCCTGTGGCCTAGTGGTTAAGTTTGGCATGCTCCACTTTGGCGGCCTGGGTTCAGTTCCCAGGCTTGGACCTACACCACTCGTGGCCATGCTGTGGCCACATACAAAATAGAGGAAGACTGGCACAGATGTTAGCTCAGGGACAATCTTCCTCAACAACAACAACAAAAGAAATCTGGTGAATTGTTCTTTGATAATAGTACTAATCATGGGTGAGTATGATTAATCTTTGGATAATTAATACTTTCCTACAAACTTCAGTGTGGATTTGAAATATAATAGTTTACAACTAAGTTATTCAGGCTAATATTTTCAAAAATAAAATATATTTTCTGTGTGGCTAATAAAACCTACTTTCATTCCCTTTATTTCAAACCCTTTTGGAGAGTGAATAAATAATGGCTTTTTATGCTCAACCTACTACAATGAAAAGTTCCTTTATTTCCAACACAATTTGACAAATACGACATGTTATCATTTACATACAGAGAGATAATGACTTTTGAAGGCAAGTCAGATATACCAAGATACTGATCATGGGAAAGTGCTTCGGAAAGACTAATGATTATAAGCATAAACTTTAAAGAATTTTTTTCTTAACAGAAATTTTGATATGATTTTACTGAGAATAAAAATAAAAGCAATAGGATTTCAAGACGCCTCTGCTACTTGTAACATCATGAGGCAGTTGTGAATTCCATGTCTAACTCATTGCTGCTTTTCAGACCTAATATGGTATTGAACAAACAGTGGTCACTGAGTAAGAACTTGCTGAATGAATGATTTCCTCAGGAATATTATGTTTGAGTCTATCTACTAAAGACTCAACATCAGGATTTTGTTTCTCATTTAGTTTCTTTGTACTTTGAGCTGTGACATTTATGAGAAGTCAAGTAAGTCTTGACAATTCAGAACTGTATTCTTCTCTTCTTAATTATGCCTCTGTAAAGCCAAAGACTTAAATGAGTAAGTGCCTGGTGCGTTTTAGAGTACTATCTTCTTCCTAAAGGCTGTAGAAAACACTTCAAGCCCTGACCAGCGGTGTTGCTGAAGGGCTGTCACCTGCAGCCCCCTTGCAGAGACTGTCCTCTGATGATGGAGGCACGGCCTGTGCTCCCCTTCATGCAAAAGACACTACCTTGGGGGTTGGAGGCCTCTTTGCCTTCTGGAGAGCAAGCGTGGTTACATTTTGTACATACTTGAGTCCTTTAGGAAGGACAGGGACAAGTCACATGGGGATGACTGTCACTGCCTACATCCGACAGCTGGGTGGCCACCGCCAAGCCCGTCTCTTCAGGTGCATCACTGTATGCTCAGAGGTCTCAGAGTTTAATATGACAGCCCTGGTTCCTTTCCTTGGCCAGGGATTCAGTTCTTGCCCCAACCCCATGCTCAGTCTTTTTCCACATTACCCTTCAATTTCATCCTTACCAAGGTGACCATACCCTCCAATTTGCCAAGAACAGTCCCATGTTTGTCTGTAGTCCAGGTGTAATTATTGATGGTGCCCCTTTCCACTTTTCACTTCTCACCCGGTTTAGATGACAAATTACTTGAACATTCTCCTTTAGCACATATTAAATATGATTCTCAGGACTTATTTTTGGCTGATTACTATCTATTTTTAAATTCAAGGTGCAACACAATATTTACATAATTCTTCCTCTTTCTCCTTTTCTTTCTCCCACAGTTACAAATACCCTCAGTGTCTTAGGATTTACTCTTTCATTTTACCTATATTTACTCTATTTTGCTCTAAGCCCTGAATGTACTTCATAGCAACAGTACTTGGTGAAACCATTAAGGGACACTGTAGGTTTATTATACTCTAACTAGGCATTTAGAAATTCAGGACTAACATTTAATAAAATATCATTCTGCAAAGACTAAGTTGTCAACAATGGTGACAGTTGCACTGGTCTGATTATTTTAAATGGGTTTATGGATAAATAAGACAATGATTGTTTTAAATGTTGTTCTATAATAATTCAACCACAGTGTATAATGTCCAGGCTCTATTTTATACTCTATCTGTCTGTCTATCTATCTATCTATCTATCTCTCTATCTATCTACCTACCTACCTACCTACCTACCTACCTACCTACCTATCTATTTATTTTAACTACTTTAAGCAGGGCTAGCCTTCTACAGAAATAAAAGGTCAGCAATGTTAGTTTTCAGAATCTGTGTTGCCCGAAGTAGATTCGGATGACTTTAATGTATCCCCTTGGAGGTCACATGAATTTCAACAGAGCGCTGTTGACAGAATGGCTTACCCTAGATGGAACGGGTCCACTGGAGTAAACTCAAGGACTGCGGAAGTCAAGTGGGCAGAGGCTGAGGGGGCTTTGATGCTCTTACAGTAACACCATAGGCAAGTAGCTTCTTGCCTCACTCATTTCTCAGATTGTCCCCAACCCTCAACATCACACAGCTCCAAAACTGCACTTAATTTTATGGTTTTATTGAGCAAATTTATGTTAAGCAATTTTTTTAAATCGCTGGCCCTGAGGCATCGTCTTCAAGTCCCAGTTTCCTGTTAGTGAACGTGTTTTCACTGATGTAGACTCTTTCTTCATACCTTTTCATAAACTCGAGTGCTGACAGTATTATTCATGGTATATTTCTAAAAGCAAAGGGTGATCTATTAGAGTGGGTAGATGACAGGTTAAACTTGCTCTACCCCTCTTTCCTCAGGCCCTCAATTCAGGATACAGAGCAACTGAATGACTTGAAAGGCATGCATCGAATAGAAGCATCTAAAAATTCATTTTAGAGAAAACTCACCACTACCATTTTTCCGTCTACAATCTGTCTTTTGATTGTTGTCTCTTTGCCAAGCCATTTTTGGACATGAATCATTGAGCCACCATCTACTGTTATGATACTCTATAAATGCATAAACGAATCAGTTAGAAATAGCAATTCACTACATTCTAACCTACATAAGATTGGCATCTACTTTTTAACTTCTGTTTTAAAATTCTTTCCTCCAAAATCCTCACCTCAGTTCTTAACATAATTTAATACCATTAAACTAGAGAAATCTCTATTCAATTAGTGTGCTCCTCTCCCAGGCAAACACTACCTAAACTATTTGTGAATAATTATTCTTTTTTATATGCTCTTTTATACAATGACAAAGAGAGATCAGAAAAGAAGTGAAAATATGTTGAATTTTTTGGCCCTGTTAACCATCAGAATAATTTGCAAAAGGGCTGACTTTAGAGATGTACAATATAATTAACACAACAAGCCCAAACTGACTTGGTAATTAATCAAATTAGGTATGAATAAACCATGCCAAACCAGTTTCTAGTTTTTTTCCTGATTGTGCAACACCAAGAAGATTTAACTATTACCTTCACTTTCCGGTTGTCAGCAGTGGTTTCATCAAATTCTTCTCCCAGCTTAAAGGAGATCTCAGAGTTCTTGAAAGAACTTTCCGTTTTGATGTTCCCCCTGTCCTCACTGGCACTAATAATGATTGTCGGCTTCGCACTTCTTCGTTACGGCCAGGTTCCGGGCCGTAACACTCATTCCTGTAAGACAGAGAAAGCAACCACCTTCTTAAGACATTTAAGAAGAAGTGCTAAAATCATTTTGGAAAGCAATTTAAAAGGACCGCATACCTCCCCCTTTGCAGTTTTGGATAATGGGCTGTAATTTCTTCAATGCTCTTTGTGATAGTTGGATTGAGCCAGACCCTCCCAATCAGAAGGTATATCTAGTAATTATACTTGACATTTTGAAAAGCTAAATTCACTTTTTGCGTCTATTGTGCTTCATCTAAAATCTTGGAGATTCTTACGCCTCATCTAAAATGCACGTTTGTATAGTGTCTTTCAGGTGATCAGATGCTTGAGTTTTACCTCGGGAAGTGTTACAACAACGTGCAGGGGGTGTTGTTACCCTCATTTTAGAGACAAGTACACTGTGTTCCAGAGAGGTGGAGAGCCTTATTCTAGGTGATGTGTCTGCTAAGTAGCAGAGCTGAGATTGAAACACAAGTTTCTAATTGTCCGAGAACTTCAGCATATTTTTTTTTCTTAAAAAACCAAGAAATACAATTTTCAAAGTAAAAGAATATGACTTATAAAGTCCAAGCTCCTCTCTTACTTGCAGATTAAACTCAGATCTGGCTGAGTAAAGAGGAAGTAGGCAAACTCGACAGCGCGGCTCAGAGCCTGAGCATGTTGTTCGAATCGGGGATTGTCCGTGGTCAAACTTGACTCCTGCAGTAGGTGGACAGAGGAGCCCACCCCTCTCGCAGTTTCCATATCAAACTTGATTTCACATTCAGATTGTGGAACTGATGGGATGCAGGTGACTGCAGAGAAGCAGTGTTAGATGTTAGATGTGGATCACAGATGAGGGAACAGTGAGGTGGTTAAAACCCGGGCTCCAGCGTCACCAGGTGCTGGCTTGGGATATTATTTCCTTCTCTAACCTTCAGCTTTCTCAATAGTAAAACTTGGATAACTACGTTATCCACCTCACAGGTGTGTTGGGAGATTAAATAAGGATTTAGCATCATAGTAGTACATGGTAGGTGCTCGGCTGTTCTTCCCTCTTGCCCTCTGCCTAAGCCCAGCTCCCAATCCAAACAAGTGCTACTCTCGCCATAAGCCCCAAGTTTCTTGGATGCTCCCAAATTTAAACTCAAAGCAAGTGAGTCTATGAATCTGTGAATAGGTAGGGAAACATGTTTCTGATTACTCCCTGAGAGAGTTAATACAGATTATGAAAAAGGAATAAATATTACACTATGAGGACATTGACTTCTTATTATTCATTGATCATTTCTGCCAAGTTAAAAAATGGTAAGCTTAAAAAATTCTTGATTTTTTTTTTTTAAGGAATATTGGCCCTGTGCTAACACCTGTTGCCAATCTTCCTCTTTTTCTTTTTTCTCCCCAAAGCCCCAGTACATAGTTGTATATCCTAGTTGTAGGTTCTTCTGTGTGGGATGCCACCACAGCATGGCTTGATGAGCAGTGAGTAGGTCCGAGCCCAGGATCCGAACCAGCGAACCCCTGCTGCTGAAGCGGAACGTACTAACTCAACTGCTATGCCACCCAGCCGGCCCAAATTCTTGACTTTATATACAGTTGTTTATTGCAGGAGAGGTTTCTTTTAATTAAATATTAAAAATCACTTAATTAAATATTAATTACTGTTCTTCTAGCATTAGTAAAGAATAGTTCAGTTGTTTATAGTTTTGCCATTGTAATATGTTTAATCAACCGAACTAAGAACTAAAGATGGATCGGGTTTATACCTTTGAGAAATACCCAATGGTGAGACATTCCACAAGTAAAAACGTTCCATCTCTCCAATCAAAAATGTGAAATTCTTAAAAATAATGTTTTGAAAGCATCTCCCATGTATATCAGAACCTAAAAATTAACTAACTAGAAATTTCGTTTGTTGCTATTGCTCTTTCAAGTTATAACTTAAAGAAAACCTTGAAACAAATTTAGTTGATAAATTTAATTATAGATAGTTGTTACTGTCTATAAATTTGAAGCTTGGAAGAGTTATTTGATGAAATGACCAAGCCAAAGAGAAACTCTATCGAGGTACTAGGATGAAGTATTTTCGAAAGGATAAATGGGATTAAATATCTGGATAATGACTAGAAGGAAGTATCTGTGAGCCTATTATTCCAAAAAGAGATAATTATTACTAGCAATAAAAAGAAGCAAAAGTAGATACATAAACTTTGCTAATTTCATACGAACATGCCCTAGGATCACAAAAGAAAGAAAGAGTTGTAAGAAAATTCATTGTAAAATGCAAACCCAACACAAGATGCATTGCCAGTTTCCAAATCTTGTAATAGTATTTCTCACCCAGTTGTTTCATGTATTCTTCAAAGTTTTCACTGGAGACAAGCTTCCAGGTTCCCAAGAAGGGCTCAATCATGATGGAAAGCTTGCTGAGAAGAGGCACTCACGACCAAAAGCCAAAGAAACTCAGGCAATACAGTGCTACCAGTATCTTAATTTAACAGGCATCTTCATCACATGACTCTTCTGAAGCAGCCAATGGACAGCAGCAGGACCAAAGATTCTAGGCACTAGCATCAACTGATTTTATTTACCTCCAAATTAAGAAACAAAAAATTAACATGTAAAGTTGAATTTAAGTCAATGATTATAGCTTCTAGCAAAGAGATTTACACCCCGAGAGGCACTTGATAAATATTACTTGTGGAATGGAGACAATTTTCAATAGAGAACAGCCTTTTGCCTATGACTGCTGAGTCAGCGTTGAAGGAATATCCCAACAAATGTCTAACGAACACCTGGCTGAGGTGTTCTCCCACCTGATACAAGGACATCTTTGCTTGGTCCAGCTCAACTGTTTTTTGTTTGGACAAGTCATGGTGCCAGAGTCCCCTCTTCATTAAAATAATGTCATCACCTCCCTTCCTTGCAGGGCTGATGAGTTGATATTAGTTAATGTACCTGAAATGTCTACAGTTGCTTGGAGTGAGGTGTAGGGTATTATTAACATTATCATTGTAGTTAATCAAGAGTAATTGTATACTGGGAAGAGAGGTAACGATTCCCGTTGAACAGTGTTTTGGCATTTAAGCCCTAAAAAGGAGATGGAGCTAAAGCTTGGAAAATTCATCATTTAGGCTTACAAAGTAATCTTGATATTAAAAGATAGCACTTGAAATTGTGAGGGGAAGTTTTAGGGAGAAATATAGTATTTTGATATCTGCATTCTAAAAGAAAGATAAAGGCAGCAGATATTTTAAATCTCTGTGCAATTACTTCTGAAATCATCTTCTGCAACCCAAGTAATGGAAGTGGACTTGGCAGGTACTGAATTTTACTAAGAAGGACTAGATTCAGAGGCTGTAGATTTATATGACAGCTTTGAATTCCAGCTGTTTTGAAGAAGCCTGGATAAGGAGAGTGCCAGGCACCAGAAGAAGAATAGTTATACTATTACCTGCCTGTGTCAAATATTCCTTCAATTCAAAGAGATATTTATTCAAACCATCTCTTTGTAGAAAAAAGAAATTAAAAAAAAGAATGATGTTTTGGCATCACAGTTATAACTTAAGTTGGATAAAGAATTTCTTTTGATGAAAACATATAAGGAAGAAATTTATAATGCAATGTCTTTATAGGTTTACAGCATTGTATTTTTGTTAAAATATCTAGAGGGCAAAACAGGAGAAGAGAAACTGGAAGAAACTGAGGAAAGCAAATAACCCATCAAAACTGGAGGAAACAGGAAATAGACTTGTGCTAGAAATAAGTGCCTTAGCAGTCGAGAGTGCACTCAGAGGTGATGTTCAAATAAAGAACAAGTGACTAGACCTTGCTTTACTGGTTCTAGATGGGTATGCAGTCTCTACTTGAAAGAGCAAGCATACATAGCTATGCATGATTGCCAGTGGGGCAGTGTGACAAAGGTTTCCCATTAGTGTAACCATCTTTGTTCCAATTCCCTGCCATTGATTGATTCAGAAATCAATCCTGTGGCCCATTTTAGAACTCAGTTGGCCCATGACAAAAGGGAAAATCAAATTTCTGGATTCTATAAAATTTCCTTACCCCTACGAGAGAGCTAGAGGGATGCACATTTTGCTTTCTTGTATGATATTTAGAAGCCAACTCTTGGTGGTCTAGTGGTAAAGATTCGGTGCTCTCATCACCAAGGCCCAGGTTTGTTTCAGGTCAGGGAACCACAAGCCTCGTCTATCAGTTGTCATACTATGTTGGCTGTGTCTTGCTGTGATGCTGAAAGCTATGCCACTGGTATTTCAAATACCAGCAGGGTCACCCATGGTGGACAGGTTTCATTGGAGCTTCCAGACTAAACAGACTAGGAAGAAGGACCTGGCCACCCACTTCTGAACAAATTGGCAATGAAACCTATGAATAGCAGTGGAGCGTTGTCTGATCCAGCACCGGAAGGTGAGAGGATGGCACAAAAAGACCCGGCATGGTTCTGCTCTGCTGTCCACAGGCTCACTGGGAGTCAGAATTGACTCAGATGACTGGAGGACATTAACAAATGGTATTGAGAACTGCTGCATCCACTGTGTTACCAACTCAGAGATGAAGCCAAACTGAGGATGACAGAGTGGAAAGTGGGAGGAACTGAAGACCACTTTATTTTGGAATTTTTATTATGTGAATTAATAAATTCCATTATCATTTAAACAATTTTGTGTCTGAGTTTTTGTTACTTGTAGCTTAAGACTTCATAACTGATATGTTTTTGTAAACAGCTTCACCAAAATGATTAATTCGGACTCTCAAAACAACCAGTTACGTGTATCCTATGATATTGGTCTCATGCACAGCATCTTCCATCTTTTCAGATCCAACTCAAACACCTCCTCCTCCGTGAAACTGGTTCAGAGGTGGTTGATCCCCATTATGTGATACAATTATACTTTAACAGAAGTACATTAGAGAATTTTTCTCATAGTATTGCAGCTAGTTACCCTCCAGCTGTCCCCTGAGCTATTTTATGAGTGTATCAAGCAAAGAAAACATTCTTACTTCTGTATCCCTAAGACAGTGCCTGGTACACTGTAGGTGTGCCATAAATGTTTTGTGAATGAGTGACTAAACACAAGGTTTTAATGCATTGCTCTCACCTGACCTGCTCACGTGGCGGGCCTTCCATCATGGTCATCAGATGGGAGAGGGACTCACAGACTCCCTTCCTCTTTGCTCAGTGTCTCTCATTACCACGCAATTCTCCCTTTTCAACTAAGCAAGTTCTCTGCTATTCCTGCTGCTACCACCACGAGCTTTTGGCACCTTTGATTAAAAAAAAAGCACCATTTCCTCAAGTAAAAAATTTCAAGTCAGAGTATTCTTAATTGTCAATCCTAGCAAAGAAACTAGAATACAGCAATTTGTTATAGAACAGTTACATATCTTGTTTTCATGACAGTTTCAATGTTTATTTCTCCATTACCTCATTTTTATATGCTGCTCTAATATCTTATTTTCTATATTAACTTTCTTATAACATTTTAGATATTAAGTAGTTTTTAATAAATTTTAATTTTGAGATGCTACGTTATCCATTGGTGAGGGATACTGGTAAAGATAAATATACACTGGAAGCTACGACGTATTCAGAAATATGTCTGGTAACTTATTGCTGTACATAATATTTTAGCTGGAGCCACACTAAATGTTTTTCTATTTTTAAAAAATTTTGGTAAAATAAGTATAACATAAAATTAATTATCTTAACCATTTTTAAATGTAGAGTTCTGTGGTATTAAATACGTTCATATTATTGTGCAACCATCACCACCATCTATCTCCAGAACTCTTTTCATCTTGCAAGACTGAAACTCTATACCCACTGAATGCTCTCCATTCTCCTCTCCTTCTAGCCCCAGACAGCCACCATTCTACCTTCTGTCTCTGTGATTTTGACTACTCTAAGTACCTCATATAAGTGGAATCATACAGTATTTATCTTTTTGTGACTGGCTTATTTCACTTAGCATAGTGTCCTCAAGGTTCATCCATGTTGTAGCGTATCTCAGAATTTCCTTCTTTTTTAACACTTAATAATATTCCATTGTATGTAAATAACACATTTTGCTTATCCATTCATCTGTCAATGGACACTTGGATTGCTTCTACATTTTAGCTATTACAAATAAAGCTGCTATGAAAATGGGTGTACAAATATCTCTTTGAGACCCTGCTCTCAATTCTTTTGGGTACACACTCAGAAGTAGAATAACTATATCACATGGTAATTCTGTTTTTAATTTTTTGAGGAACTTCCATACTGTGTTCCACAGCAGCTCTACAATTTTACATTCCCACCAACAGTGCGCAAGCATTCCAATTTCTCCACATCTTTGTCGACACGTTATTTTCTGTGTTTTTTTTTTTTCTAGCAGCCATCTTAATGGATGTGACGTGGTATCTCATTGTAATTTCGATTTGTATAATCACTAGTGATTAGTGATGTTGAACATTTTTTCATGTACTTATTGGCCATTTCCATATCTTCTTTGGAGAAATGTCTTTTCAAGTCCTTTGTCTATTTTTGAATCAGGTTGTTTGTTTCTTTGTTGTTGTTGAGTTTCAGGGGCTTTCTCTATATTCTGGATATTAATCTCTTATCAAATATATGATATGTGAATATTTTCCCCCATTCTGTGACTTGCCTTTTTACTCTGTTGCTACTGTCTTCTGTTGCACAAAATTTTTAATTTTCATGAAGTCCAATTTGTCTATTTTTTCTTTTGTTGTCTGTTGCCTTTGGCGTCATGTTCAAGAAATCACTGCCAAATCCAGTGTTGTGAAAACTTTGTCCTATGTTTTCTTCTAAGAGTTTTGTAGTTTTATGTCTTACGTTTAGGTCATGGACCCGTTTGAGTTAATTTTTGCATATGGTATTAGGTAAGGGTCCAATTTCATTCTTTTGCATGTGGATGTCCAGTTTTCCCAGCACCATTTGTTGAAAAGAGTGTTTTCTATACATTGATGGCCTTGACATACTTGTTGAAAATCTTTTTTGACCATATATGAAAGGGTTTATTTCTAGACTCTATTTTATTCCATTGTTCTAGATGTCTGTCTTTATGCCAGTACCACACTGTTTTGATTATAGTAGCTTTGTAGTAAGTTTTGTAATCAGGAAATGTGAGCACTCCAACTTTGTTCTTCTTTTTCAGGATTGTTTTGGCTCTTTGGGGTCCCTTGAGATTCCATATGAATTTTAGGACGGGTTTTTCTATTTCTGCAAAAAACATCAGTATTTTGATAGGGATTCCGTGAAATCTGTAGATTGCTTTGAGTAGTATTGACATCTTAACAATATTAAGTCTTCCAATTTATGAATATAGGATGTCTTTTTATTTATTTGTGTCTTTTTAAAATTTCTTTTAGAAATATTTTGTACTTTTCATTGTACAAAACTTTCACTTCCTTGGTTAATTCCTAAGCATCTTCTTGATGCTATTGTAAATGGAATTGTTTTCCTAATTTACTTTTCAGATTGTTCATTGTTAGTGTATAGAGAAATGCAACTGATTTTTGTATGTTGACTTTGTATCCTGCTACTCTGCTGAATTCATTTATCAGTTCTAAGAGTTTTTTGGGGCAGGGGGTCTTTTCTTAAGTTGTATAGTTAGGTTATTAATTTGAGATCTTTCTTCTTTTTCAATATAAGTGTTTATAGCTATAGATTTCCCCCTTAGCTATACTTTCACTGCATTCCATAAGTTTTGGTATATTGTGTTTTAGTTTTTATTTATCTCTAAATATTTTCTAATCTCCTTTGTGGTTTCTTCGATTCATTGGTTGTTTGAGTGTGCTGTTTAATTTCCACAAATTTGTGAATTTTCCAACTTTCCTTCTGTTATTGATTTCTTATTTTATCCCATTATGGTTGGAGAATGATATCTATCTTTTTGTGTGGTATCTATCTTTTCAAGTTTGTTGAGACTTAATTTGTGTTTTATCCTGGAGCATGTTCTACGTGCACTCGAGAAGAATGTGTGTTCTGTTGTTGTTCAGTAGAGTGTTCTGTGTATATCTGTTAGATATAGTTGATTTATTGTGTTTCATGTCCTCTATTTCCTTACTTATCTTCTATCTGGTTGTTCCATCCATTGTTGAGAGTGGGGTTTTTGAAGTCTTGAACTATCATTGTAAAACTATTTGTCCTTTCAGTTCTGTCAGTTTTTGCCTCATATATTTTATTGATCTATTGTTAGCTGTGTAAATGTTTATAATTATTAACTCTTCTTGCCATATTGAAACTTTTATTAATATATAAGTCTACATTGTCTGTTATTAGTATAGCCACCTCTACTCTCTTTTGATTAATATTTATCCTTTTCTATTCTTTCATTTTCAACCTATCTGTGTCTTTGGATCTAAAGTGAGTCTCTTGTAGACAGCATATAGTTGGATCATGTTTTTTAATCTTTTCTACCAATCTCTGTCTTTTGATTGGAGCATTTAATCCATTTATAGTTAAAGTAATTACTGATAAGGAGTGATTTACTTCTGTCATTTGTTGTTTTCAATATATCTTATAGCTTTATTGTCCCTCATTTCCTGCATTTCTATTTTCTTTTGTGTTCAATTGATTTTTTGTAATGAAACATTTAAATTCCTTTGTCATTTCCTTTTGTGTATATTCTATAATTATTTTCTTTGTAGTTACCGTGGGGATTACGTTTAACATTCTGAACATCCTAACATCAGTGAATCACACAGAAAGAAAAAGTGAAGTTACACACTATTGTTGCAGTAATACAAGCTTTTATAATTGCCCATGTATTTACCTTTACTAAGATCTTTATTTCTTCATACAGATTTGAGTTACTGCTTTTGTCCTTTCTTTTCAACTTGTAGGACTCCCTTTAGGATTTCTTGTAGGGCAGGTCTAGTGGTAACAAATTTCTCAGCTTTTGTTCTTCTGAGAACGCCTTAATTTCTCCCTCACTTTTTTTTTTTTTTTTTTTTGGTGAGGAGATCAGCCCTGTGCTAACATCTGCCAATCCTCCTCTTTTTTTGCTGAGGAAGACCAGCCCTAGGCTAACATTCATGCCTATCTTCCTCCACTTTATATGGGGTGCTGCCACAGCATGGCTTGCTAAGCAGTGCGTCGGTGCGCGCCCAGGATCTGAACCGGTGAACCCCCTGGCCGCCACAGTGGAGCGCGAGCATGTAACCGCTTGCGCCCCCGGGCCAGCCCTCTCCCTCACTTTTGAAGGACAGTTTTGATTGATATAAGATTCTTGGTTGACTGTATTCTTTTAGCACTTTGAATATACCAGCCCGTTGCCTTCTGGCTTCCAAAGATTCTGATGAGAAATCTGCTGGCAATCTTATTGAGGATCACTTGTATGTGACGAATCATTCTCTCTTGCTGCTTTCAAGATTTTCTCTTTGTCTTTGGCTTTTGATAAATTGATTTTAATTGTTTTGGTGTGGGTCTTTTTGAGTTCTGCCTACTTGGAGTTTGTTGAGCTTTCTGGGTGTTTATATTCATGTTTTTCATCAAATTTGGGAAGTTTTCAGGCATTATTTCTCCAAATATTTTCTCTGTCCCTTGGTCTCTCTCTTCTCCTTTGGGACTCCCACAATGCATATGTTGGTCCACCTGATGGTGCCTCACAGGTTCCTTAGCTCTGATCACTTTTCTTCAATCTTTTTTCTTTCTGTTTCTCAGATTTGATAATTTCCATTATCTTATCTTCAAGTTAACTTGTTCTTTGTTCTGCCTGCCTTTGAGTCCCTCTAGTATTTTTTATTTTTTATTTTTTTGGTTACGGAGATTCGCCCTGAGCTAACATCCAGTGGCAATTTTCCTCGTTTTTTTTTTGTTTTGCTTGAGGAAGATTTGCCCTGAGCTAACATCTGTGCCAGTCTTCCTCTATTTTGTATGTGGGATGCCTCCACAGCATGGCTTGATGAGTGGAGTAGGTCTGAACCCAGGATCTGAACCCGGGCTGCCATAGCAGAGCACATGGAACTTTAACCACTCAGCCGTGGGGCCAGCCCCTAGTATATTTTTTATTTTAGTTATTGTTCTTTTCAATTCCAGACTTTCCTTTGTTTTCTTTTCATGCTTTCTCTCTATTGATATTTCCATTTTGTTCATACATTGTTTTCTTGACTTTTGCCATAACTTTCTTTGGTTCTTTGAGCATCTTTCAGGCACTTGTTTTACTGTGTGTTGAGTAGATCCACCATCAGGTCCTTCTCAGGGACTGTTTCTGTTGGTTTAATTTTTCCCTTAAATGGGCCATACTTTCCTGTTTTTTGATTGCTCTAGGCTGTCTCTGTGCCAAGGTTCCACCTAAGGTGTAAACTTAACACCTTCTCATGTCTTTTCTGAGCCTGTGCCTTTCCCTGGGCATGCACAGTGACTTTCTCATTTCCTCCATATATGCAGTTGCTTTTGAATGTCCTAGTCTTTATTGTCTGGCTCCCAAAGGAGAAAAAAGCAAAAAATGAAGGGAGGGGGAAAATGCCAGCCCTTTAAATCCCCTGAGAGCCATTTCAGTCAGAGGGGGAGGAGTTCGCAATAGGGAAGGAGGCGCAACGACAATGGCCACCAACTCTTTGTCTGCACTTCTGTGATCAGAAGCAGCAATCAGTGATTAGAGCACAGATTCCTGATATTTTGAGGACAGGGTCCCCACTGCCCAACCTGGCTCCCACAAGATTTATGTAAGCTCCTCCAGGAATATATGCACAGTTACCTGCTGAGGGGCTGAAAGGTGGAGTATGGGTAGCTGTTACTGTGCTAAGAGCTGAACGACTGGATTTAACCACATTTATACTCCGATCCTTTTCCCTGGAAGAAGTAAGCCTTTGATAGACTCCAGAGCTCCAAAATGTGAGGCAGATTCTGCTGGCGCAATTGTTTTCTAGGTGGGAGACAGATTTCTGTCTACTTCTGCCGTCTTCCTAGAACCCTCTCTCCACAAGTTTTTGTGAAGTTTATTAAGATTTTTCTTTTCACTTACATTGATGCCCCTTCAGTATCACATTTCTTACTATGTTTCTCAATAAATTTCAATTTTCAAATTTTTGTTTTGTTTTGTTTTCTGAGGAAGACTGGCCCTGTACTAACATCTGTTGCCAATCTTCCTCTTTTTTCTTTTCTCTCCCCAAAGCCCCAGTACATAGTTGTGTATCATACTTGTAGAGCTGTAGCTCTTCTATATGGGACACCGCCTCAGCATGGCTTGATGAGTGGTGAGTAGGTCCACACTCATGATCTGAACTGGTGAACCCTGGACCAATGAAGCAGAACATGCAAACATAACCACTGTGCTGCTAGGCCAGCCCCTCAATTGTCAAATTTTATATAGATGCAATAGTTAACATTCATAATTTTGGGGATTTTTTTTATGTTTCTTTGGCTACTCTTAATTTTTATATCATTTCAAAGTTACAGAAAATTTGCAAGTACAACAGAAAAATTTCCCATAAACTTTTTGCCCAGATTCTCTAATCGTCAACTTTCCAAGACATTTGCCCTCCCTTTGCATATATATATCCATATGTATGTTTAGGTGTTTTTTTGTCTGAATGATTCAAGAGTAAGTTGCAGAAATTTTGCCCCACTGCTCCCTAAATAAGGACCTTTACTATGTTAGCACAGACCATTCATCAAAATCAGGAAATCAACATTGATAACAATATCATCAGCCAAGGCACAGACTCTACTCAAACCTTAGCAATTGTCTCAACAGTTTTCCCTCTTGCCACAAGAAAAGGAAAGCTTTTTTCCCCTTTTCCTTCTGGCCCAGAAAACTGTCCACGATCATGCATGGTATTCAGCTCTTTAGTCTCCTCCAATTGGGAACCTATCTTCACCCTTTCCTCTCATGACTTTGACAGGTTTGAAGCATACAGCCTGATTACTTTATAGAATACACCTCAGTTGGAGGAGGGTGATGTTTCTTCATGATTCATTTCAGGTTATGTATTTTTGGCAAGAATATTATAGTACTGACACTGTGTTCTTCTCATTGTCTCATATCAGAAGGCACATGATGTTCATCTGTCCAATTACTGGTGACTTTCTTTTATCACTCGGTTAAGATGATATTTGCCAAGTTATTCTACTTTAAAATTAATTAATAAACAATTAGTAATTATTTTTATAGTTATCCTTCATGGGACAGCTCAAATACATCCTCTAGGTTGAAAACCTCCCTGACTACTCCAGCACTTGTTGGTCCTACTCCCCTGTCTTCCTTCAGTCCATAAAATATACCACACAGTTTAGCATATAATTCATGACCTCCCCTATATTGTGTCTTTATTCATTCTATTAAAATTTATTGAGTGATGACCATGTTTCAGGCACCGTGGTAGTTGCTGGATATACATGTAACTGTCCTGCTCTAGAGGCAGTGACAACCTAGTGAATGGGAAAGATGAAAAACCAGAATGTGGTAATATTGTGTTAATAGTAGGAACACACACATTTTTCTGAGGTTATGGGGAGGAAGGGTTTAATCCTTCCTAGATTTTGGGGCTGAGGGGTAAAGGAGGAGGAGGCAATATCAGAACAATTTTCTCAGGTGATGTGACGGTGTTCATGCTACTTCTTTCCTACATTGAGAGCATGAACGAGAGCCATCATTCTTTCTGTGGTCCAGACCACACCTGGCACAGGGAAGAGTTCACTCACTCACTGGAGAATTGTTTATTAAGCTCTGAGTCTCCTGTTTACTGTGCCTGGGCCTGGGGACACAGCTACAAATCTGACACAATCTTTGCCTTTGAATGCCCTCAATAACTGATTTATTTGTTGCTGTTGCCTACAATTTTCTGTTTGTTTAACTACGTATAAATCATTTTAACGTGTTCTGGATTGAGATGGGGCTGGTGTATGAATGGATGGATAGATCCGTAATTAGATGTAAGGTCAAAATGGTGTTTTCCACATCTTTTGACCAGAGGGATGCTCATTGAGAAACTATCCAAGTGCTGTGCCTCACTGCCTCACCACGCTGTTTCCTGCACCCATAGATTCTGGTTAGGAGTGCCATAAACACACTGCTCAGAAGCTAGACCCCAAAGATGGAAAACATCACCACCTGAAGGCCATCTGGGAGGCTTACACATTCCAAGTTGAGAATTCACAGTCTATTTTTCTTCTCTGCAGCAACACACCTGAGGGATAACTTTTACTAGTGCTTCACAAATCCTTGAGAAATCGTCATGTAAAAGTGATAACCCCTTTCTCTCCTATTCAAGAAAGAAATAAGAAAAAAATATTTTACAGGGTAATATTGAATTTGAGTAATTTATTTTCAAAAATAAAATAACTTGCAAATTTTGGGTACTTTATTATTGGTAGTTACATATTGTGGCATACCACACAATGGTTCAAGTCACAACAATGACTTGGGTGAAAATCACTATTCTAAGCAAGAAGCTAGGACACCTGCTCAAAACTGATGTATTATTTTCAAGTAAAAATTTGAGTCAATAATGCTTTTGGCTTTGGAAGAAGTATTTCTAAACCAGAAATTATAGCTCAAAGACAGTAGTAGTGGGAATTGGAGAAAAGAAGGGGTTTGCTGGCCCATTATTTTATCTGATTCTCACTGTTTCCAAAGAGGGAGTGAGTGGCTTTTTGAACTATTCGCATCTGCTTCAAAACAGATGGACTATACGTCCACACATCTGCCTTTCTGAAAAGTATCCACTTGATCCTGCCTCTCTGCCTTTAAGAGTAGAATCTTCCCTATGCTTCTGTATGTGTGTTGGCAGAAGCAATGTCAAACAATGGAAAATTATGTGAGCTTCAAAGCGGTCCCTGGCAGAATAAATTGGAGAACTGGTACTTGAAGATATCTCTTGTATCTACGGCCTTAGTTTTATGGTGAAAATATAGAAACAAGTAACTGATTTATTTAGCAAATTTTATTGAACTGGATATTCTTAGTCTATGCTTCCACACCAACTGAAAAATAAGAATTAAACTTGAATAGTACATTTTCAAAAATAACTAAATTCACAAATATGTATACATAAGAGTGGTACCTAAAGCAAGTTTGTAAAGGATTAGTGCAGAGGCACCATTAAGGTATGAGGAAAGCTCGGGAAGGAGGGGAGAGTTCTAGACAGGAAGGAGCGGAATATGACCCAAAAACCATCTAAAAACAAAAACTGGAAGCAAGAAAGAGTATGAAAATTGTTTGGTATGATTGAAGTAAGAGGTCTGAAGAGAACAAGAGCAATAATAAAACCGGAGAGTTAGATAAGAAAAAGCAAGCCTAAGACAAATGTACACGCTATGCTAAGGAGATTGGACCTTCTCTGGATGCGATGGGAGCCACTTAAAAGTTTCAATCAGCGAGTGTCCAGGTCAGATTTTCATTGTGTAAATATCGTTCATAAAGTATACAGGGCTTGGAAAAGACAGGAAAGGATAGAAATTGAAAGAGGGAGATTTATTAGGAGAACTTTGAAGTAATTAAAGAAAAAATTATGGTGGTTTGGCAATGGTAATGAGAAAAGCAAACATTAAAGAAATTTTAAGTTAATAGTTAAGTTAATCAGCATGACATTTTTCATATTAAATATTATAAAATAGATGTTGTGGAGTGAGGAAGAAGGCATATTCAAGGATGATTTTAAGATGTATGGAATGGGCAAATGGCCAAAACATCCTGACATTCACTGAGATGTGGAAAATAGGATAACAAGCAAGTTTTAGGGAATGGGGGAAGGGGGCAATAATGATAGGTTTAATTTAGAAAATGTTGAGTTGAGGTGCCTGGGACATCCACTTGGACACTTTCAACTCTTTTCTTCTTTCTACTCTCCCTCCTTCTCGGATGATCTCATCACCATTTATGAATTAAATTACCACTTGGATACTGACGGCTCCTAGATCTATATCCCAGCCAGGATTGCCCTCTTGAATTTCAGATTCCTACGTCTATTCCCTACTTAGCTTTACAGATTTAAAACTCTGAACCTCAGTTTTCTCATCTGTATAAGGGAATACTGAATCCTCCTCATAAGATTATTTTCATGATAAATGAAGTAAAGCGTGTAAAGTATATCTCCATAGTCAGTGCCTAATAAATATTGGTTTACCAAGAATTGTCCTAATCAGTCCCTACACATCTTATCTTTTTGAGTTCTCCAGTCCTCCAGAGAGCCCAAAGTGAGAGTCTGATTCTCTGCTTTTGCAAGAAAAGTAAATTCTCATGATCAGGAGCGTATTCCACCTCTCCTGGCCTCTCCATGTCTTGGTGTTATACACAGGATAGGTATTCAGCAAATAATGGACTTATTTTTAAAGGAACCTTCACGGACAGAATTATATCAACTTACAGTATCACACACTTGAACAGATTTTGGCTTACAATAAAATGTCACTATGTGGTTTGGAAATTTCAATCTGTGTACGCGGAACTCCAATGATCTGTAGAGGTACTTCAAAGCTTCCACAAAGGGCAGAAGAAACAACTCTTACACACACACAACCACACACATGTACACACACACAAACACACACACACCTACCTGGGAAGCCTCATTATTATTTTTGTCTGTTTTATATATTGGGATTCCATGGAGATTTTATTTGAACAAAAAGTTCCAGAATACATTCAAAATTTTATTTGAGTAGAAAGCTGCACTGGTAACAAAAAGAAAAACTTGTAAACCAACTTGTAAAGAACATTTGCATTGTTACTCATTACAAGACTGTCACCTCTTTTCTGGAATACACGTGGAATTATTTGCACTGAAGTTTTGAGAGATTCCAGAGATGACTTGGTTTACCAATATTTTTTCAGGTTACAAATTTGTAGCCTAGAAATCGTTTTCTACAACATGCATTGCTAGTCTGTTTCTCTCTCTCATTGCTCTGGGACAGGCGGGTGTGAAACGGCTGCATCTGAGCCAGCTGGCTGGGGACAATTTCACTTCATTTGAAACTATCTTAGTTCTCGGAGAGAGTTGCTTGACTATAGATATGCTAAAGGAGGACGTCATACTCGGTAATAGCACATATTCATCATCTCCTACCTAAGACAATGGTAAACTCATGCATATTAATTTTTTTACCTTGGAATACTATGAAAAATCATATTACTTATACCAGAAACAAAGCAATAATACAATTTTCTATTTCCTTCATTGAGTTACGAGTAAGAAATTATCCGGCACAATGAATAAATCATTACATCAACTTCTAAGTCTAAAAAGTTTTATTCAACCAACACAACCACATTGAATAAAATAAGTTTGGGGGAAAATTAGTTGCTTCCTAATTAGTGGAAAATAACAATATATGTTTGGACAATATAGCCAACAGAATGTCGTAGAGTTCGGTGCAAACTGCAGTCCAGCTCAATGTCTCTTGGTTTATGCTCTCTCATAAACTCTGGTAGAAGTAATGTCTTTCATGATACATTCCTAGACACACACAAAAATTCTTGGTCAATCATGAGACTAAACCATGGGTTCATTTACTGTTTCATTCAGTGTTGGGAAGGGAGCAATATTCATTTGAAAGATATTTCTTGTGGGCATATATATATATATATATATATATATATATATATACACACTTATCTGATATTGTATTAGGGAGATAAAAAGACGGAGAATATACAAGTTGTCCCCTCGAGGAACCATACAATCTATATGGTGAGTGAGAAATATAAGTAGAAATGCATAATACAATATGGTACGTGCTGAGAGGGATCAAGGAATGCTTCCTGGGGGATAGCAGGCCTGGGCTGAGTTTAAAAGCATGAAGGGCATGTGCCAAAGGGAAACCATAATCCCAATAGAATTACCTTTTTTTTTCTTTTTCTTTTTTTTTTGAGGAAGATTGACCCTGCACTAACATCTGTTGCCAAACTTCCTCATTTTTTTTTTTTCTCCCCAAAGCCCCAGTACATAGTTGTGTATCACAGTTGTAGAGTTGTAGCTCTTCTATGTGGGAAGCCACCTCAGCATGGCTTGATGAGTGGTGAGTAGGTCCCAGCCCACGATCCGAACCGGTGAACCCTGGGCCACCAAGAGCACATGAACTTAACTGCTATGCCACCAGCCCGGCCCATCACCTTTTTTTTCTAAATAAGCAAGAGGGATGAACTGTTTCTTTAGTTTCAATAACGATTATAAGATGACCCAGCAGTAGAATCTAGAATTAAGTAGCCAGAAGGTACGCACCACCACCAGCTTCTCATCCACTCGTTTTCTCTTTATGGTGGTTGATTTTCCATCCCACTTCTGCACCTGCACTAGGACACCACCCTCTAAGGTTATGGTGCTCTGCGGGCGTAATAGAAAATGATTATGATTTCTAGATGGCGGAGGAAAAAAAAATAAAAAACACAACACCTTTGTTTGAGGGAATACTTTAAGGTCATTAGTAATACTAAATTACAAGAATATATTGCAACAAGAAAAAAATGAGTGTCAAAAACATCAGCATACAAAATTATATATACATTATGATCAGAATGTTATACAAACATGCATTTGAAAAAATACTGTGAAGGAAGATAAATAACATTTATGTTGAGATGATAGTATTATAGATGATATTTTTCCTTTGTTTCTTCCAGCCTTTTATAAACATTATGTAATGTTACGTTACTTTAATTCACTTCAAATACTCTATATATGGTATGTCAAATAAATTATGTTTATAGTAAGATAATGACAACTTTATGAAAAGGGGAAAAATTCACCAACTAATTATTGAAGGCAACATGATTTAGATTCAGGAGGTCAGGGCCCATGGGCCTATGATGGAATAGTTTGCCACCTTGTACAAAACGGCTTCTCATAGGCAGTGGTCCTTTAGAAACCAGGGCTTTACTCTGCTCCAATTCCTTATTCCTCACCTTGACTTTCCTGTCATCTGCAGTGACTTCATCAAATTCCTGGCCCAGTTTGAAGGAAATCTCAGTATTTTTAAAGGTACTTTCTGATTTGATGGTGACCACGTCCCCATTCACACTGATGATCATGTTGGGTTTAGCCATGCCAGCCACTTTCCTGGTGGCAAAGCCCACTCCTACAGTTGGGAAAAGAAAAAATGTCAGTTTACAATTTTCTCTCACATCTTCATCTAAGTCAGAGCTGTAGTGTATATATGGATATGTGTGTGTGTGTGTGTGTGTGTGTGTGTAGGTGGGTACATGTGTGCATAAAAGGAAAAAGACACCAGTGAGGTTCTGAAAGGCCTCATTTAAACAGCTCCTGCAGAGTAAAGAAGACTAATACTTAAAGAGACACATGGGTCACAATTAGATGTAGGTCTGTTCTTTAAATTTCCCCTTCTGGATTCCAGATACAACTCCTCAGGAGACCCCCTGTTAATTTTCAACAAGAATATGTACACAGATTAAGTCTTCTGGAAGATATATATTTTTAAAAAGTCACTGTACTCTCAAATTAACTGGCCATCCCCACCATTAGGGAACCACTATCATTTTGCTCAATTCATGAAACACTTGGGGCACCTTGACCTTTCCTACTTAGATAACAAAATTCATCTAATACACAGTCAAAGACAGAATTCTCAATAGGATTTTGGGGACCAACGTAGAGTTACTCAGTTGAAAAATAATTTGTTTGGGTGTACAAAAACTGCATTTTATAATATTTGCTGCCAAGTCTAGTTTTCTTTGCTTTACTCCACTGTGAAATGAAGATTTTGATTAATTTCTCCAAAAAGCAAAATGTTTCCTACATTCATACTATTTTAGAATGGTGATGGTGTTCCCAATAAATTATAGGAAATGTTAAAGAGGGTCTAGACATCAATTGTGAAAACTTCAAAATTTAAGAAATCGCTATTTTAGTAAGTTTAGAAATCAATACTTTGATTCCCAATCACCTAAGTTGCCTTTTTTTTAAAAAAAAAAGGAGGAATATATTTTTCTTGTGAAAGGTATGGGATGAACAATTTACAACGTAACACAGACAGTGGTAACTTGCTGTCGCTGCATATGTTATACAGAATTTACAACAGTTATAAGTGTGTTGGATTTTTTAAAACATATATACGTAAATCTAAGCTACTTCTTTGACGAAAGGCTACTTACAGATACCAAAGGTTAGAAACAGGTGGATCAGGAAAAGAAATATTGTACAAAATAAGTGATGCTGAGGCTCTGATGTAGCTCCCTGTCTGAAAAGTAGCCACAGATGGGAAGATATTATGTTGTTTCATCAAGTTCTGGCTCTGTTTCAAAATATAACTTCAAATACATGGAATGAGTCAGAATAGTGAATGGGTGTAACGTCGAATGTGATTCCAGAATGGCCAACCTTGGGAAAAAGCATGTGCTCCTCTTGCTTGATTCTGTTCTTATTTGGCTGATGAAGGCAATACCTGCTGCTGATCATGGATTAGAGCAGCTAATTTCAGGAGGTATCTTACTGCCTTTCATTATCATCATTACTTTGTAATCTTAAAACATAGTGATAAAAGAATTTAAATATAAATATTAAAAGTGTAAAATGTTTCTAAAAATCAATAGCTGAATAGCTTCAAATCCTGGCATTTCTATACAGCACATATTAATTAGTTTATGAATCACAGCTAGTTGATATTCTAGAAAAGTAGGTCTCTCTCATGCTGAAGTCCCTGATTTCCCTCTCACCTATAAACAGGGAAAACAGTAGTTACAGACAAGCAAAAAATATACTGCATAATTTAGAGGAAGGTTAAGTCTTGAGATTTAAATCCTAAGCCACTAATAAAAATATTGTGAAAAAAAATCCCTTCCCAATTCACTACCCCTGGATATGACTTGATCATGCACAGGGCTGCGAGAAGAGGGACTTTTAAGGTAGAAACTGCCTGAGTGAGACCTGCCTCCCTTCTCCCTTGCTTCACCTCTGTAATTATCTGGAGAACATTCATACAGCACGCTGACAACATCAGCAGAATCTAAAATCCAGAAAGTCTCCATTATCAAGGAGGAGGTATGTTACGTATGTAACTTTCTCCTTTTGAATTACTCAATAATTCTATGACATCCCATGTAATTTCTAGTCAAAGAAATATTTAAGCCTTTTAAGGAGCATATTTTCTGAAATTAAGATTTTTGTCTCCCACAAAATAACCACGTTTTAATGGATTGGCATTATGACAATAAAATAACTGGTTAACATATGTTTACTCAAAAAAAGTACATTAAGATGAGAAATAAAGTGTTTTCTGTTTCAAATGTAAATAATTGCATGGTAGAAAATACATATGGTTTTATTTCCAAGTTATTGCTTGTTTTATATGCAAGAGAGAATCAAAGAAAAACGGGCAACGAGCCAAGTAAACCAAAGATACCCAAGTTTAGCAATCAAATAAGATCTTGTCATTTCTGTAGACCATAAAAACTCCATTTAAGCCCTTTTTCATATCGGTTCACCTTTAGGAAGCATTAGCTGTGACATTGGTCTAGAATGTTTCTACAAACAAATAATTCTCACCTGCTACTTTTATAGCCTCTATATAGAAAGCAGCATTTCATACCTGGACAATGTTTCTAGAGTAAAAAACCTGCCATAAACCCCTTTTCCCGGGAGAAAAAGTTATAAATCCAGTCACCCCGTAACACATATCCTTACCCACTTCTTTCATGTAGTCGTCAAAGTTTTCACTGGAGACAAGTTTCCAGGTACCTACAAATGCATCACACATTTCTTGAGCTGTCTAGGATTTTTCTTCCAGGTGAGAAAGAAGCTGCAGCCTTCAGGAAGATGCTATGACCCCCTTGAGTCCACATAACTACCTTTTAAAGATGCCCAAAACATGTGATCTTGGAAACAACCAATTGGGAGGGATAGCGGATCATTTCCTTCATTACCAGCCTCCGCATTTTTTCCTCTGAGTCATGTTTTTAATAGAAATTTCTCAACTTTGGTTCTCCCTGGCAAATGGTCATTGGACTTAGAGTACAAATTATTTTTAACCATTAGAATATTTTAAACGTTCCTGTTTTGACAGTTTAATGCTCAGTGCATTGAATTTCCCCCTATTATTTTCATACATTATTTATCTCAATATAGACTAGGGTAATTATCTTGGGATGAACTTTGACCTCCTTTTCTGGAGATTCTATTAAAATTATAATTATGTGGTTCTTTTGAATTGAAGAACATAGGAATTACCTTGGAGATTCTTAAGTAATTGCAAAGGCTTTTTGGGACAGTACTGCCTCAGGAATTACCTAGTAATTAAAACAAACTAAGTAACGGCATTTTATTTATTTATTTATTTATTTGTTTTTATTTTATTTATTTATTTATTTATTTATTTATTTATTTATTTATTTATTTATTTATTTATTTTGTGAGGAAGATTAACCCTGAGCGAACATCTATTACCAATCCTCCCCTTTTGGCTGAGGAAGATCTGTCCTGAGCTAACATCTGTGCCCATCTTCCTCTACTTTATACGTAGGATGCCTGCCACAGCATGGCTTGATGAGCGGTGTGTAGGTCCGCACCTGGGATCCAAACCTGCGAACCTCAGGCCACTGAAGTGGAGCCGGCAAACTTAACCACTACACTGCTGGGCTGGACCCCAATAATGACGTTTTAAAGTACCCTGGGTTTCTCATTTCAGATGTTTTGCGTGAATGAAAGAGAGAAAGTAAATTCAGTTATTCCCCAGGAATCTGGATTGTAGATTTCATAAATAATAATTTAACCTCACTCTTTCCATCTTCTAAATGAAAGCTTAGTGTTGATTTCCACAGACCCCTTTAAAAAACAGGCCCCAATCCAAATATACTCCCCTGAGCAAATTCATTCATCTTGAACTATATAAGCTCTAAGTTTATCCGGATCTAAATGGTGTTGCTTTACTTGGAAAAGATCAGAAGTGGTGTGGTCACAAGCTGTCAAAATCGTATTTCCTTCTTTTACATAGTGAATAGTTCATGAGATTGCTTTTCTAATGTAGTCATGGTTTTCAACTCCCCCCACCCCACACCAGAATGATGGAAGATGTTCCTACGTACCACAAACTCCCGTGAACATACCTGGATTTTAGGAAAGAAAAAAAGAAATTAAAATATTGAGGACAGATGAGTCACTACCCTGTGTATCCCACTGAACAGTATCTGCTGAGCACACGGTTGATCCGCAGACCCATGTAAGTATCCTGACGGCTTCCCAGAAATGTTTGAGGCAGAGGATTCTGTAAAAGACAGGATTTTCTATAGGCAGGCAAGTTTCTATAAAGGCCTGATAAAGTCATGTTACAATAGTACTTTTTAATTGCTGCATTTGTTAATGGCACAGTAATAATGTTCATCCACTCTGGACAGTTGCATAGATACACAGACTGTGGGTGATGTTCCATTTCGGGTAATCTTGCTAGTATAAGTTCATCTGTTTCCCATTGAACAGGTAAATAAAAATGACCAGTCTTAACACAGAGATAACTTTAACAATGTTCTATATTAATAATGGTTTACTTTTTTGTTTTGTTTTTAAACTCTATTTTTTTTTTTAGAGACGTTTTAGGTTTACAACAAAATTGAGAGGAAGGTACAGAAATTTCTCACGTACTCCTTGCCCCCGCACATGCACAGCCTCCCGATTATCAACGTCACTCAGCAGAATGGACCATTTTTTACTAAGGATGAACCTACATTGACACATCACAATCACCAAAACTCTATCATTTACCTTAGGGTTCACTCTTGTGTTATACGTTCTGTGTGTTTGGACAAAAATATAATGACATGTGTCTATCATTATAATATCATACAGAGTATTTTCACTGCCCTAAAAATCCTCTGTGCTCTGCCTACTCATCTCCCTCCCATGCCTCTACCCCTCCACCTGCCCCCTGGCAACTGCTGTTATATTTAATATCCCCATAGTTTTGCCTTTTCCAGAATATCCTGTGGTTGGAACCATACAGTATGTAGCCTTTCAAGTTGGTTTCTTCTACTTAGTAATATGCATTCAAGGTTCTTCCACGTCTTTTCACAGCTTAATAGCTCATTTCTTTTTAGTGCTGAAAATATTTCATCGTCTGGACATGCTGCAGATTATTTATCCATTCACCTACTGAAGGACATCTTGGTTGATTTCAAGGTTTGGTAATCATGAATAAAGCTGCTCTAGACATCCACGTGCAGGTTTTTACGTGGGCATAAGTTTTCAACGCCTTTCGGTAAGTACCAAGAAGCATGATACGGTAAGAGTATGTTTAGTTTTGTAAGAAACCACCACACTGTCTTCCAAAGCAGCTGTACCATCTTGCATTCCCACCAGCAATCAATGAGACTTCTGTTGCTCCACATGCTCACCAGCATTTGGTGTTGTCAGTGTCCTGGGGTTAGGCCATTCTAATAAGTGTGTAGTGGCGTCTCCTTGTTGCTTTGGTTTGCATTTCCCTGGTGACGTACGATGTAGAGCATCTTTTCATATGCTTGTTTGCCATCTGTACGTCTTCTTCAGTGAGGTATCTGTTAAGGTCTTCGGCTTATTTTTTGATTGGGTTGTTTGCTATTGTTGAGTTTTAAGAGTTTTTGTGTATTTTGGATAACAGTCCTTTATCAGATGTGTCTTTTGCAAATATTTTCTCCTAGTCTGTGAATAATGGTTTACTTTTCAAAATATATGTTGATGCTTTACTTTTAGTAACAAACTCTTCACACACAATTTCAAATGATTATCACGGTTGAATATGTATCATGTGTATTGTAACACTGCAATTTAAACATTTGTTTTGGAGATGGACTGTCTAATACTAGGGTGTCTATTCACATGTGGCTCTTGAATGCTTGAAATGTGGCTAGTCTGACTGAGAAACTGAATTTTTAATTTTATTTAATTTTAATTAAAATTTAAGAAATGATCCTGACTCAGTTGTTGGAAAACTTTTAAATACGTGTGGAAGAACTTGAGTATGTGCATCTACCTTTTTAACTATAAATTTTATGAAATCTAAATGTCGATCAAGCATTTCAAAAGAAAATTTAGAGTCTGAATTGAGGTATACTGTTAGTATAAAATGCACACTGTATTTTGAGGACAATATGAAAAAATGTTCAATATCTTATTAAAATTTTTTACATTGATTATGTGTTGCAATGACAACATTTTAGATATATTGGGTTAAATAAAATATATTACTAAAATTAATTTAAACTTTCTTTTTTACTTTCTTAACTGGCTCCTAGAAAATTTGAGATTACATATGTGGCTCACATATGTAATCTAAAGAGATGCATGGTGTTTCTGTTGGAGAGAAACATGGTGACACAAAGGTTCACTTGTTTATTCAACACATGTGTCAAGCACTGTGCTAGCTACTGGGGATTCAGTAATGAGCAAGCCACACCAGTCTCTTGCTTGCTGTCATGGAGCTTACATTCTAGTATTGGAGAAGATAATATACAAGGAGATAAATAAATAAACCAACATGAGGTAGTGACGTGTTTCAGAGAAAACAGAACAAGATAATCTGATGTAATGACTGCTGGGAGAGTTGGCAAAACTAGATGGGGCACTCCAGGAAATTCGGTCACAGGAGGCAGACAACCGAGCTGGCACCTGAAGGATGAGAAGAAAACATCCATGAAAAGATCATAGAAGAGAATGTTCCAGACACAGGGAACAGTAGGAATTGCTGGTTCCATTCCTATTCATGACAATTTCACCCAAACACAACCACCAACGCTAAACCATGACAAACGTATAGATATATGTTTCTATAAACCACGACAAAAGTACAGATATATGTTCCTGGTGAGCAGAGTGCAAACTCCATTAAGGCAGGAACTTTCATCTAGATTGTTCACTGATGGATATCAAGTAATTAAGTATTCAATAAAATGCATGAAGGAAATCCTAATTAGGTAGGTTAGTGAGAGTCTAGCAATACTCCTGTAAAAATACTTCAAGAATATTTCTATGGGCCAGTAGCCTCAAGTTCCTATGTCAACATACGTAGTGCCCAATAGTTGTTGGAGAAATGGCGTGGTTTAGATTTTCTAGAAAGAACCACTGGCTTCTTTAATGATTTCATATAAATAACAATAGTAGTAACCTATAGTAAAGGACCTTGGTAACTTAAATAGCAATGAAAGAATTAATATGTGAGAAGGTAGTTGAGTTTTCATAAAGAAATTTCATGTTATCAGTTGTGTAGAGTAACAAAACAGGCTTACCAGAGTTACTTGATGGGATGCTGTCTTTAAAAGCAACTCAATTTATGTTCCAAACAAATGGGCCATCCTGTGGGATGCTAATATTCTTTCTATGCATAAGTCCACTAAGCTATGTATCATGTAAGGTAGAGATTTCTTTCTAGACAATAAGCTGTCCAGAAATTTAATGCAGAGGCCCAAACCTCATATTTTATGCATCTACTCTGCAGTATAACTTGGAACACAAGCAACTGCTTAGTTCCTCCATAAATTATCTTCATCTCAGTTCCTAAGATTTAATCTTGCTGCATGGATAAGATAGAATATTCCCTCATCAAATAACCATCACCTTTCACCACAATGTTGATGGACTGTTATGTGAATAAGATGGTACCTAGTAAGGAGAATCACACTAAAATTAATTCAATATTATACAACCTGGGGTTCAACACTTTTTGAAGAATATCCTCCCTATGTATTAATGAAGAGAATTCAGATTTAACCAAAAATTTAGTGGTCCTCCTTTCTTGAACATGAATAGAAATTATACTATTCACATTTTCAAACCTAGTTTCATTGTGTAAAGCTCACACTGGTAAAAATTTTTCACAACACCTTTTTTGCAAACCTACAATGTCCAAGTCACTGTGCCAGGGGTAGTGAGAGAATATAATAATAAGAAAGACATGATTTCTGCCTCTCCTTAATGATCCAAATTCCCATTCTAGGTACCAGCCTGGGACCAAAGGAAAATACAAAGTCTTTTTAGATGTTTTATTTTGACAATCATCTTCATATGGCCATTTTTGTGTGTGTGCACAAGAGACGCATGTTTCTCCTAATTATTTTTTTACCCTTTTAGCATCTTTTGCTAGCATATAGTTTCATAAGATAAGCGACACCTTCATCCCATCCCCAATATCCCCTCATTCCTGACTCCCTTCTCCATCCTAAACTTTATCTCATCCATGACATAAAGTTCCTAGCACTTTACTCATTCATCAGATATTTGCTGGATTAATGCATTAATTAACAAAAGGAATGAGGTATGGGTTTAGGGTACATAATCATGCTTAATGCACATGTGTAGGGTTTAAACCAACAAAGCCATGGGTTCAAATCTGCTTTTTACAAAGATACGGTGGCACTAGGAAGAGTGGATTGTAAAGGGTAGAGGGAGCAAATGTAAATTCCCCTACAAGGCAAGAGTTAAGAGATGGTGAGGGGCTAAACAAAGGTAATGGCAGTGAGGTGATGGAAAGCAGTGGAAGAAATTAGAAATGATATAGGAATGGTATGGGAAGCTCCTTCCTTCAGGAGGAGCCTAGTCCGCATAAACAAGATATATAGGAGAAAATTCACCTTTGGTTATGAAAGGAATTTCCACACGGGCAACTATGCTTTTATTCACAAATGTTCAAATACAGCATTAAAATGCACATAACAAGCCAGACTCCTTCCCCAGAGCTGTGGGGAAAGGGTCTTCAGTGACTAGAGTCCCTCTTTGCTTTGAAAAAGTGGAGACCGGGGATATGGCCCCAGACCCGCAGTGCTGACTGGGAACAGGCACTCACTGGTTCAGGCCGCCTGCCTTGCACTTTGTTCTACTATGGACAGCTTCCATGGAATGCATCCCTCTGACCTTTGCCTGTGTTTTTTTCTTTTAGAGGAAATGAGTGTATGTTTCTGAAAATTTTTAAGTTGAAGAGGAAACATACCCAATCTCTGGATAATAAGGAGGTGAGACAAAGCTGTGATGAGAGGGAGTGTGTTTTCACAGCGTGTGAATGGTGGGTTAAGTTCAGGTCCATGCCAAGGCTCTCCTTTTGTTGAAACAAAGTTCCTATATGAATGCACTATTATTACCAATGTTTTGGGGCTTATTAGAGTTTTAAGATGAAACTCTGGTGGGAAATTTAGGCATATTTTATTTGGTTTTCTCCCTCCACAGATCATTGGGAACGTTTAATATGAGAATTGTTTTCCATTTATCATCCTAGTTTTAAGAGGCAAAGGTTACTCTCTACCAGTTTGTGTACCATTCATTGACCATAGGTTACAGTGACTGGTCATTGACTCTCTGACTTCAAAATGGTGATGCTTTTGGAAAGAGTGAGTAAGCCAGTAGGCTATGCATCAGTTAAAAAGATACTGGCTAATTACAGACTTGCGTTGTGGCTTCAAGGGTGTTGCGTAACTTCCTCACTTGCCCTCTTACTCATGAAAGGATCTTCATCCATAGTGTAGTAGGTACAAGGAGGATCTGACAAAAGAGCTGGCAAACCACTTTCTGAATGTGCAGTGTGCCCTACTTTGTCTTTGTTTAAGGAGGCAAGCATCATTATGAAGAAGTGACTATAGCAAAAGTGAAAAAATCAACCAGGAACACCAGAAAGGAATGTACAAAAGAGCTAGTTGTGATATCAGAAGACATCACCGAGAAAACATCCAGGGAGACAGACAAACACACACACACACACACACACACACACACACACACACACACGTTTGTTCTCTTTTTTGTGTTCACTCAACATGAAGTTTTTTCCCTTCTAGTACCTGGCTACGAGCTCTTTGGCGGTAGGGGTTGTATCGTTCATCCTTGGACACCCCAGACTTAGCGTTCTGCATGACATGGTAGTTCTGTATAGTTCATTGTTGAATTAGGAGGAAATCAATCAGATTGATTTAGATTGTATTAAGGTATAAATGACAGATAATATCATAATATTACTAGAAGTATTTACATTTTTTAAAAAGATCTTGATAAATTCCCAAAATTGTTTGTGACAGAGTCAAGGGAAAAACTTCAGGGGTGGGATACATACCATAGGACAGAAGAACCAGGCTGGCCTCCTGAAGTTGTAGGAGTATATAAACGGCTACTTGTGCTTCTAAGAACTGTTTTCATCCATGAGGAATGAGCACACTCTGTCTCTCTTCCAAACTTCTGTTCATAGCCTCATTTTTACCAACCTCAGCCCACTTACATTTTATATGCTTTTCAAAATTGCACACATATCGTGGGATTTCAATTACATAGACAGAGCTAAATGCAAAGAGGTATTCAGCCATGTGTTCATTACATGTCTAATAAGTGGCAGTCACTGTGCTTGATGCTGTGGCATAAAAATGAATAAACTAGCAGAGGAAGGCACAATAGGACTGTGAGCATCCTGAAGAGGGGGCTCTGTGCATGCAGCGTTTCTGGCAGATGGTAGGCACAGTTTCTGGTTCACAGCGGACACTTAAGAAATAAGGTTTGAGAGAGAGAGAAGAAGGCAGAGGAGGTCAGGCAGAAGGAGGAATAGAAAAAGAAGGAGAGGGCCGGCCCCGTGGCTTAGCGGTTAAGTGCGTGCGCTCCACTGCCGGTGGCCCGGGTTCGGATCCCGGGTGCACACCGACGCACTGCTTGTCCGGCCATGCTGAGGCCACGTCCCACATACAGCAACTAGAAGGATGTGCAGCTATGACATACAACTATCTACTGGGGCTTTGGGGGGAAAATAAATAAATAAAATTATTAAAAAAAAAAAAAGAAGAAGGAGAAAAAGAATAGGCGAAAGGGAGGAGGGAGGAAGGGAAAGAGAGCAAGCGTGCTTTAGGTGAATACATGGGTACCCTGAAGTTGTAGACCAAATGAGAACCAAGTGCTGGAATGAAAACACCACATGGAAGCAGATGCCACGATAGGCGCTCACAGTGACTTGATGCTGATAAAGAGAGCAGGAGCAGCTCATCCAAAACCAACTTTACTTACAAGGAAACACAGAGTATTCTTCCTGGGAGGCATTTTTACTGTGGGACTTCCCCCTAGTGAACTCTGATCGAGTAAGAAACACAAATGTCAGGCATCTGTGAACTGTATTTGCCATCTGGGTGTTAACTTCCTTCTTGACGAAAATCCTCTCCCACTGGGTGAAGTGTGCATTCCTGCCTATTCAGTGTCTTGCCAAAATTCTCCAAATCTGGATATTATTTCCCTTGTTACAAGACTCTTGATAATGATTTTATGCTATAAAGATGCTATCATTCCTTGTAATTTTGTCATTAGTTCAAAATTTTTATTCATTGAATACCAACGTATTTGTGACACATCATGGTTGCCTTATAAACTGTGTTGTATAATAAAAAGATCCATGAGCTCTGGAGTTAAGACATGTTGAAATTCTCTTTCCACTATTCACCAGCTTGGGACATTTGGCAATCTAACTAATTTCTATGACACTCCGCTTTCTCATCTGTAAAATTGGAAAACTCTTTTTTATGGAATTGTTTAAATTAACAATCTTGAATGCCAAGAATTTTGCATGTTGCCTAGCACATCCTTGCATATGCTGCCTGGCATATAGTACCTCACTCAATATGTGGTAGCCAGTAATAGCATTAGTAGTAGTGATAATAATAATAATAATAATAATAATAATAATATAGGCCAGAAGACAAACTGCACACTGGGGTGTGAGTCCTGGGCTGGGAAGGATTGGAAAATTTTCTCTAATGCCTTACTCACCGTCATCTTTAGTTTTAGAACTCTCAAAAAGTTGAGTTTCCCCAACAATGATGCTGGAGTGAAAGTTTAGTCTTGAGACCATAGAAATTCATAAAATTTAAAATGAGTTTTCTTTGTATCTGTGATTCAGAACAGGAAATTTTTTTTCTCAAGAAATGATATCATGTTAATACTCTCTTCCTTTTGCTCCAGAAAATTTCCTCTCCAAATGCGAATGTTTTTTAGTGTTTTAAAAAAATTAATATATGCTTGATACAAAAATTCACGCAATATAAATACACAGAATAAATAATTGTTTATTTATTTATTCCAGATCATCACTTTTAATGATTCAATAAATATCCTTTCAGTCATTTATCTACACATATGCAAACTAACACATGGAATATGTATATGAATTTTTATTAAAGACATTGAATAATATGTCAAGACTTTGTACATACATACTCTTCCATAATTTTCATCTTCACTTAGTAATATATCATCTTCATGTCATCTCTTCATGTCAATGAATATAAATATACTGAATTTTTAAAAATTGCTGCAAATTATTCCATTTGTATATGTGCCATATTTTAACCAATACCTCTACTTTTCATTGTTAAAAAAAAATTTTAGTAAACATTCTTGTACATTATAATTTGCTTAATATTGCTTACTATTTGCTTATTATTGGATTATTATTTGAAATTGTCAACATAAGAACCAGGTAAGTAGACAACAGAACACAAACTTGAGTACCAGAACCCAGAACCAGAACCCTGCACAGGCCCTAGTTCATAGTAGTCAGTAGTCACTCAGTACATATTTGGTGACAGACTGAGTATCTGGCTTTCTAACCAAGATCGTCAAGGGCCTGGTTTAGGAAAGGCAAGTGAATTGAAGGAAGAAATAAGTAACATTATGTACAAATATTAGTGTTCATGATCTTCTGCTAAAAATCAAATGGATGTGTGAGTGGAGAGCTTGAAGAAACTTCTCTTGAGAAGGCTTAGGGAAGATGGTTGGACCTTTTCAAATTCCAGCCAGAGAGGGGTGGAGTATCCACCCTTCAATCGTGTATTTTCATCCACTTTCTAAACAATGAGGCAAGGAAAATTTCAGGGACTATATTTTTGTCATAACTACTCTCTCAAGACCAATCAAGACCTTACAAAGTATGATTTTCCCCTTTGTGCCTTCTGGGTGGTTGAGAATTTGCACTTAGAGCTCCCAATGGTGGTGATTTTCTTTATTAGTAAGTATAGGAAACAGGTTTGAAATATCATTTTCCTGAGATAACAAGACTTACTGTGATTCTAACTCTCTTAGACCTCTCATTCTCATAAATGTATAAATAATCTAATATGTGCCTTACGTACTTTAAAGACTGCGTTGCATGAATGGGTTTATCAGTCAGGGAACTAGGTAGCCTAATCAAATTAAGCGCAAATCTGCAATAAATATATGATCATAATCAAAGGTGCACTTAAATAGTATAGGAGTTCCTTTAACATGGAACTAGACATAGAGAAAAATCTAGCATAAAATCTGATTTAAAATTCAGGAAACTGTGGATTGTGTTTCCTAACATTATGATTTCCATGCCTAAGGCTACACCATTGGGACCATTTGCCCTTTTCATGACCCTCCCATGACTGCACACACCGTGAAGCTGCCTCCTGATCCTTAGTATTACATAGAGCAAGGATTCTACCAAGAATAATTGTTTTGCCTACATAAAGACTCAGTCATTCTTCAAAGGCATATCGATGAAAATGAATGCTGAAAAACTCCTTTGAACGTCTCTATTACAAATTGCTACCAGTGTCAGATGTTGGTAAATGAAAAACTCCAGGAAGCAGCAGTTTCATCTAATACAAATCAAGTTAACCCCTTGATTATTTCTGAGGGGATTAACCACTATGTATGTGTGTGAAGAATCTTAAATTACTTTGACATGAGCTGATTTTTTTTTCAAGGATTTCCTTTGTCTTCTTTTTCCCCTGAAGAACTCATTTAATGTTTTGGTAAAAATTTTGTAGAGGTTGTACATTCATTTATGCATTGAAACCTGTGCTTTTTCAAACAACCATTGAAGTTTATATTTTTATATGTGTGTTGTTGCTCCAACATCTTCCCTGGAATATACCTGTGTTCATTAGAATCCTCCTAATTATTTCTTAAATCCTCAAAGAAAGGAGTTCTGGCTTAAGGAAAACATCTAATGTGAAATACTCTTTGTCCCTTGCTTTGCCGTAGTGTGTCTGAGTTTTATAAAATGTATTTCTTTTTCTTTCTTGGGTTTGCCAAAGGAAGGAATCAGCATCCTTTCAATAATACTAGCAGGCAAGACTATGCGCTTCGGCATTCCCAGGGATGCCAAAGTGGAACTACCCTTCACCTGAGTTTCTCCAGGGTTTGGATTCCCGATTGCTGATTGCCCTAGAACTTGGAAACAGCTATTCCACTCTTGCTCTTTCCCTTGGTTATCTTGCCAAATTCTGCAAATGTTATTCTTCCTCCCAAATCACACCCAGGGACATTGCCCTCACTTCTTGGCTTTTTCCCCCTTGTCCTTTGACATACTTCTGAGTTCCTTAGGGCTACAGAGCATGGACTATTTTAAATCAAGTCCATGACACATTCTCAGTTCCCATAGCCATGGTTTTTTTAAATTCTGGTACATTATCGTCCTTATTCAAAAATAACACTCTATTCAAAAGTCACAGAATAGTAACCCAGAGTGCAACCCAACTATTTCATAGCTGCCAAAATATCTTGAACAGAAAACCTTAGTGAACAGATCTTCTTAAAAGTACATTATTCCTTTTAATTGTTGGATACTTGCCTAATAACATGATTTGGAAATGCAAATGAAAAACTCTAAGTATATAGAAGAAGACATATGATAATTTTACATGTAATATGCAGTGTCTACTTTTTGATGTTTTTAAGTTAATTTTTCCAAAAATGTTCTATTAATCTTCAAGGTATATAAGATATACCGTTCTTAAAAAATTTACTGTTCTTATTTCGCTTAGCATGATACCCTCAATGTCCATCCATGTTGTCACAAATGGCAAGATTTCATCCTTTTTTATGGCCAAGTAGTCTTCTAGTGTGTGTGTGTGTGTGTATCACATCTTCTTTATCGGTTCATCCACTGATGGATGGACACATGTTGTTTCTATACTTTGGCTATTGTAAATAATGCTACAATGAACATAGGTGTTCATATATCTTTTTGATCTAGTGTTTTCGTGTTCTTCAGATATACACCCAGAAGCAGAATTGTTGCATCATATGGTATTTCTATTTGTAATTTTTTGAGGAAACTCCTTACTGTTTTCTATGGTGGCTGCACCAACTTACTGTTCTTAATTGGTATTCTAGTTTCCTTCAATTACTACAATTTTACAATAATACCAAGAAAATAATTAGAAAAATCATAGAATTATGCTGCTGTCACTGACCTCTAATGAGTTCTCTTTATTTTATGAGTGAGGAAATAGGTCCCCAATACGTTATATGGCTTTCCAAAGGCACACAGGTACCAACTCAACGAGCACCAACATAGAGTTGACTTTGTTTTATATGTATGCTCTCTTCCATATTGAAATATTATTTTCCCAATGTTATTCTATTTTCCCTAAATTGTAGCCCAATGTATACCACGTTAGAAGTTATAATATTGTGTATTGGACACATTTAAGCGTCTTAGATTTTTTTTAATGGAGTTGTCTCTTGGATCCTCTGCCCCGGCTTTCATAGCAACCAATTCAGTACATCATAAATAATACTGCGTTCCTAAAAGGATTGTGGCTATTAGCTTCAGCCTCAAAGACTTTAAGAATGCAGGGATTGGGGTCCCTATCATATTCCTATTCAGTTTACCTACCTGTGTAGCCCCTGCAAAAACTGGATGGATTGTGGCAGGTGACAATGGACAACCATCAACTTAACCAGATGACATCTGTCAACACAGGGGATGTACCTTACTGCCGCAGACAAGCACATTCGGAGACCTAGGTGAGCAGGTGCTGTCAAGTGGGGCTCCCGGGCAGGTAGCAGGATCCCATTGACAGGACACTACTTGAGACTTGACCAGAAGGCTGGTTAACAATAACAAGAGCCAGCCACAGGGGTAAGACAGGGATTTCATCACTGGAACTCATCTACAAGGTAGGCCCTGGGGCCCAGAAACAAGAAGGAAGCCCAATTACCAGAATTGAGACATCGATGCTCTGGACCCTGGGCTGCAAGTTCGGAGGGCGTGATGATGCTGTCTCCAAGTGGGGACGCTTGTGCTTCCTGGGGACAGGAAAGCTGAGACTCCAGGAGCGGATGAAGTGGCCTCAACCACAGGAAAGTGTATAATGACCGACCAGGGCCTAACCAGGTCATAATAACTATGCACAGTTCCCACCCTCCCCTCCCCGATTGGGCTGTTAAGTCTTTTTTTCTGCAAATTCCTTCATGTATGTATTTTATTTTAATGTTTATCATCTAGATCCTTTTGAGGCTCACTGTTGAAGAAGCAACTTTCAGAGAATAAAAGCCACTTCTAGCGCCTCCTTTTTCCTCTCTCCACAAATAGAAAAACCGTCCAGGACACTTGCAGATCGCTTCGTAATTAGCAACAGCCATAACTGCGTGATTGGCAACCTTTTTGAAAAGTTAGCACATTTTCATTCATTCATTTATACATCAATGTTTTATTCATTTAACAAAGATTTACTAAGCGCCTACTCTCAAGTGAGTCAGACCTGTGTTCTATGTTAGCTTGCTGTTTTCTGGGGGTAGCACTTATTTCTTAGGGTGTTAAAAGGATTATGTGAGATAACTCATATAAAGCATAAAGCACAGAACCTTGCAATAGTAATTAGCTAATATATAATAGCTACTATTATTACTTTTACTTTTATTAGTGTTAATCATAACATTAAAACACGGTTACAGTCTATGGGGGAGACAAGACTTTAAAATAAGAAAATGTAATACAGAGTAATAGGTGTGACAGGCGAGCGTCATAAGGATATGCAAGAATCAGAGAGAATAATAACCATAGAAGCCTTGACAGGGTGACTCGTGTTTTAGCTGGAGGTTGAAAGTTGAAGAGTCCATCAAACAGTCATGGAAAGGATGTTGCGAGCACAGGCTTTTCTTCGTGCCATGTGATCCAGGATGGAAGGCGAAGCTGGAAATGTACAAAGGGGCTACGTGACCAATAGCATTTGATCCTTTGCAGAGGAGTCTGGATTTGGTATGGGTAAGTTATTGAGAAGATTTTTAAGCTATGAAGATTTGAAGATGTTTAAGGCATAAAGAAACACAATTTACCTTTTATAAAAATCATTCTAGCAGAAACTGTAGCTGGAATCAAACGACTGGGGAAAGGGAGGAAGGCAAGCCAGGAGACCTCGAAGGCAAGACGGCCAGTGAGGAGCTGTTGAAACAGATCAGGAGGGAGGGGATGAGCGTCCGTCTAGCTCTGTGTTTTTTAACTGGGATTCTCCCAGCCCAATCCTGAGCAAGACACACCAGGGGTCCCAGCGTGTGCCTGAGAGCCATCCACTCTGCCCCCGCCCCCCGTCGCTGGTGTTGCCCAGACGCAGGTTGATGCGGCCTTTGGAAGACCTTTGGAACTGACCCTGGATAGGCAACTGATGAACCTCTCAAATGTGTCGCGGTCTTTGCCCTTCTGCTCCCTTTTTGCTAAACCCTGAATGGAGACGTGTTTCTTAAGGTGAGCTACACTAGCCACCTGTTTCAGGGGCTTGTTAAAAATGCCTATTTCTACACCCCTCCCAGCAATCAGAACCCTTTAGCACTGGACATCAAATCTGCACTTTTTACAATCTCCCCAAGGGAGACTGACTTTGAGAACCCCTGTAAGAGACCACTAGACAAGTGGTTCTTAAACTTAACTAATCATCTAACCAGCTTGGGGAACTTTTGAAAAATAGCCTTTGAGGTCCCATCCCTCTGGAGATCTGAAGGCCTAGGGTCAAGTGGGGGGTCCTGACATGGCAAGAGCCCCCCAGGGATTGGAGGCTAATCAGATTTAGGAACCATTGCCTAATATCGCCTTCCTGGTAAACTACCCTTCTGCTGCTTGAAGAAATGAAATAGTCACTAACCTGTCCTGGTGTAATTACAAAGGGATGGCTGAGTTGTCAATTTATTGAATGGAATTACCGCGGAAGGATTTTGAAAAACATAGAGGTTAAGATGAAAGAGGAAGTTCTTTCTTGCAACTTACTGCTATTGAGAGATGGCCTTGAGAAGGGGTAGCTACAGATGACCACAGCACTTCTTAACCTATGCACCACAAGGTGCGCATTATGCAGAAAACCACCTGACACGGGACAAAGAATTCCCTTTGATCTAATCAAGTGATTAGATCAGAGCCCTTTCCCAGCTCCTCTCTCATTTGCTTCAGAATCCAGAGGAACTCCCTTAACCATGTAATACCTGTGCTTCCAGTTCAGAAAGTAAGGATCATCATTTTGCCACTTGTTCATCTGCCAGAGAGTGTGAGGTTTATAGGGCATGACAAGGATCTAATCCAATAATGAACCTGTTTGGGGTGGGAGAAGATTTGGGATGGGGTAAGAACTTTGGATAAATTAAATAATAACTAATCATTATAAATAAAAAAACAACAATGGAAAAATGGCTTCTTGGGTCTTGTGTACTTATCAGAATTCAAATCTAATGACTGCAGTATAGATAGTTTGAGTTATATGAGATTAAGGAGTTGAAGGGGAAAGAAAGTTCTACAGACACAGAACATTATGCCATTAGTTATCACTTAAAGTGGATCTGGCTCCACTATGAATTTTTTCCTGGTTTAATGAATTCCCCAGGGGATTGCCTATTAAAGTTCTTTGCTCCATAAGAAACTCTGTTGAATACACTGAAGGGAAATTTTACTGGTTTCTAAATGATGAAAAAATGCTCTTGGAAAATTTTTCAAGGGAGTAACGGTAACAGGTCAAAATTTTTGCTTTAATTAACTGTGGTTGAACAAGTAGGCAGGCTTCCATCACTAGACCTTTTAAGAACTTGCAAGTACAAAAGGGGGTGAGCTTCTGCCTGAGGTAGAATGTGAGCCTTCTCATAATTCCTATTATTTAAATGTTCATAAAGAGAATGGCCCAAGGACACATGTGAACTATCCTATCTACCTTCTGGGAGACCAAGAAGAGAATTTATTTTTAAGCATAGACCTGCCAATAATAGGGCTGCTCACCCATTTGGCCTGGAAATTCCAGAAAAGTCTTCAAAAGAAAAACCCCACTGCAATCTAGAAGTATTTAGTCCATAACTATTAGGGAAGGACCAAAGCATCCTCAGAGTCAAGAAAGATTTGCTGAGAAAGTGTCGCTTGAACTAAGTGTTACAGGATATTACAAGTGTGCCAGAGGAGGGAGGAGGGTAACGACATTCTAGGGCATCCTTAAACGTGAACAGGCATATACGTGTGGTGGTTAGGGAAAAAAGCACGTGTTTTAGTGCCAAAAGTGTGTGGGAGGGTGAAGACGAGCATGTAAGGTGTCGGGTCCGGGGCTCTGAGGGTGGATCTGGAGCTGTGGGTCATGCGAAGGCATTTGTCAGCAACAGGACAGCCATCAAGTCTTTCCGGTAGGGGACTTAGTTGTGAAATCAGATTCAAGTTTTAACAAGATAATTCTAGTTGCAGAGTGGCTTAGTTGAAGGAGCGACCGGCACCTGTGACTAGGAGACCAATTAGAAGGCTAATGTAATTAATGCTAATGAAAGAAAAATGAAGAAAGGGTGATTTAGGATGGGGATAAAGGGGAGCTAGAAGTTAAAGCAACTTGATTAGGACACATGGAAAGGTTTTTGGGATCTGTGGTCCTGTGGTTTTTCCTACTCCATTCTCTTTACTACTGATCATCATTTGCTGTCATTTGCTTTTTTCAAAAATATGTATCCTCTTATCTCCTGCTCCCACCTGGCCAGTAGCAGTCTCCCTTCTCTGAAATACCATTTCAGCAATCACCTCCCGACGTGCATCGTTTGAAACCTGTTTGAGAGGGTTCCCTCCCTGCTTTGAATCTAGCTTTAAATGCAGCTGCCTGTCACTCTGCTTAGTACAAGTACGTTAAGTGGAACCAAATATACATTCTCCCCATCCACCACCGCCGCCATGACTTGGGCCCTAATGAGATAAACTGTGAAGTGCAGAAACTTCAAAAAGACATTTTACTTCTCCAAAAGAACCTGATCCCAAACAAGATATACCAGCAGCTCTGTATTTACTTCCTCAGGCCCCTACTATGGCCTTTTCTAAACTTTCCCAGACTGTTGTACTTCCCAAGAAGACACACGAGTCCACAAAGCTCTTCAGCCTACAGAGGAAGAGAAAAAAGAGGGAGCAAAAGGAAACAAACCTTTATAATTCCTTTCAACCCTCTCACTAATTGTTCCATGTCTGAGCCTTGGCGGGGGGGACAGTCAGGGTATTGCTTTTTGGTGGCCTCACTCTCTGATCAATGTCAGGGACCAAAAGATGATAGGAATGAGGATTTTCATCTTTTCAAGAGCGGGGCTGAAGATCCTACTTCCCTGTAACTTCTACTTATAGCGGAAGTTGGCTTACTTATAGTAGGTACACAATAGTAGTTAAATAAAGTGTGTTGAATTGAATCCTTGTTATAATTTTTTAAAAATTTGTGTTGGTCTTTATAGTTTTAGAGAATTTCCACACAATCTCCCGTTATTTTTATAATATTATGTTTCAATATAATATTATGTTTCATAATAATAATATTACATATTATTACATATATTACATAATAATAAATAAATATAATATTATGTTTCAATATAATAAAGTGGAAGTCTTACTGGCCCCATTATGTAATCATCTAAAATGTGGGTTAAAATACTTATGTAAGCATCGATAGGCAGTAGGTGGCAAACCAGGACTCAAGCCCAGGGTTTTTGATTCAGTATTCTGCTCTCTCCAATATTCCTAGGTCTTCCATGAGACCCTCATCATTAGCGTTGTATCTGAAGGAGCCTGGATTCAGATATGTGCAGGTATTTTCAAATTCCTGGGCAGTGATGGCAGGCCTCCATTTCCTGGCTATGAAGGAATTTTTGAAAACTAGGAAAATGGGTAAAGAATACCAGTGATAAGATAAACCAAATATTTGCCCATCTACCCAGAACTGACGAAAATTTATCAGGATTAGTCTTAAGATAAGAATATGGCACAGGATGTTCCCCAATGACCTATTACATCAAAGCACCACCTCCCAAATGATGTTCCCACATTTGGAGACCATCTGAGGGTCTTGTAAAAGTGGAAATGTCAAGTCCACTCCCACCTACTGAGTCAGGCTCCCTAGGGTTTGACATGTTTAAAAATATCTTTAGGTGATTCTTTTTTTTTTTTTTTGTGAGGAAGATCACCCCTGCACTAACATCTGCCAATCCTCCTCTTTTTTCACTGAGGAAGACTAGCCCTGGGCTAGTTTAAAAATACCTTTAGGTGATTCTTTTTTTTTTTTTTTTGTGAGGAAGATCACCCCTGCACTAACATCTGCCAATCCTCCTCTTTTTTCACTGAGGAAGACTAGCCCTGGGCTAACATCTGTGCCCATTTTCCTCCACTTTATATGGGATGCCGCCACAGCATGGCTTGCCAAGTGGTGCATCAGTTCGCGCCCGGGATCCGAACTGGCGAACCAGCGAACCCAGGGCCGCCGCAGCAGAGCGCGTGCACTTAACCGCTTACGCCACAGGGCCGGCCCCTCTTCAGGTGGTTCTTAAGCAGTCAAGTTTGAAAAAAAGTCACTGGACTAAGGACTTAGTCACCTCATTTAACCTCTCTAGATACTTTGGCCTCAGTTGTTCTATCTGCAAAATGGGGTAATAAGACCTTACCTCCCGAGAGCTAGGAGGCTACATCTAATTATCTCTTCCTGTCCGCTATGATTGAAAAACTTGACATTCAATTATTTCTTTTTCTCATCAATGGTTACTGATGATCCATTCCTGCTTCCTTGTGTTTATACCACAGCCTTCTTCCAAATTCCCTTCTCGAATCCCTTCTCTCATTTACGATTCAACCCCTCTGTGAAACTGTTCCCAACTGTTCCCACCCAGAATTTACCCCCGTCTCTTCTCTGAACTCAAAATATTTGAGGTCCCAGCGCTGATTTGGCCCAAGGCAGCCATGGCTTTGTGGTGACTACTTTTCTTAAGCCTATTTTATGACTCCCACTTTGAGGGCAGGGACTGTCCTTGTTGATGACAATGATGTTGATCAAAGCTATGTAAACTATCATTTCAAAACAGTTTTATAATCACCTTAATATGCATGTTCAATCGTCGTGAAATAGATCCTCCAAAAAGCCTGCTATGCAAAAGACTTCAAACTTAGTCTCTAGTAGATTTGAACTCATTTGGCTTCATTAGCTAAATACAGTTAACTCTCCAGTGTCTAGATTTCTAGACTCTTCGAATCAGAAAGAGTATGAAGTATTTCCTAAAAACAAGGAGATTTTAATTAAATTACAAAAAAAAAATGCTAAGTTGAAATAACCAGTCTGTGGCTTACGAGGGAAATACACACCCTTGAAAGATAATGTGGAGCATGAAAAAACAGATGTAGTCATCAAGTCAGCCCTTCCCAAGGTGCCCCCAAATGGATGGTAAAGCAGTAAGTTGTATTTTTGACATTGAACCTCCCCCCAAAACGACACCTCTATTTAAATCAGGATTATCTGCTAAATTATACCTGAAGCCCCTAGTCAAGAGTCCTTTTAATGTAGGATTGCAATAAACAACTAGACCCTACTCTTCAAGTTGGTACAAGACAATCTTAAATATTATCTAATTGTCAGCTTTCAGGCGTCTCTCTCTTTTTTTTTAATTATCTGTTATTCTCTTATTTTAAACTTACACTTTGGAACTTTGTGGCATTCACATTTGAAGTTGGAAGTAGAAAACTCATCTGCCGAATAGGCGATTGCATAGGAAAATTCACTGGAGATTAGGGATGCCAAGGGGGCACCCAGATTTGAGGACCAGCATTTTCAGAAGGATTCCTGATATTTCTCCAGCGGTTCTCTACGCATTGCTTTACTCCGCATTTAAGGTAAACACGTGTGGCAGGCAGACAGGAATTGCATAAATCTTCCTAAAAGATCATTGCTTTTCAGCGGTCCACCATTAACTTAACTTTCCCCTTTTCTATAATTGCTTGAATGGCTGAATATTAATGAAATTTGCAACTGCAAATAATTATTTGATCCCATAATAGGTTTCCTTGGCCATCTGCCTGATATTGTTTGAGTGTTCTGGAGTGCGCAGGAAAGGGTGGGGACTAGGGGACAAAGAGGGAGCTAAGGAAGCAAATGACATGAGAAACATTCCATTGGCCACCATTTTGCAAATGAATAGAAAACAATCAAAAGTTTATGTCTGGCAGCGTTCTTCTAGGGAGTTTACTAGAATTCACTGTCCTAAACAAGTATTGGAACACAAAGGTTAGTGATAAATGAATCCATCAAACAATAGCGAATATATTGAAAGTGAATGGATCGAAGCAGGGCAGCATGATGACCTTCATGGGCCCTCGCCTTTTTGCCACCATAGGTCCCTCCCACCATAATAATATCAATATTAAAAATTATTTTTATGGGGGCTGGCCTGGTGGTGTAGCAGTTGAATTCGTGCACTCTGCTTCAGGGGCCCGGGGTTCACAGGCTCAGATCCTGGGCACAGACATACGTACCACTCGTCAGGCCATGCTGTGGTGGCGTCCCACATAAAGTAGAGGAAGATGGGCACGGATGTTAGCTCAGGGCTAATCTTTCTCAACCAAAAAAAGAGAGGAAGATTGGCAATGGATGTTAGCTTAGGGCGAATCTTCCTCACCAAAAGAAAAAAAAAGACATATTTTTCTTCCTTCATATATTTTCTCTTTTATGTCTAATAATTAAGATCAGTATATACAAGATTTTATGGAATTTGTGAAAAATTGAAAATGTATCTAAATATAAGAAATTAATGATAAAAACAGGCCAGTCACCACTATACTCATAGTAGAATAGCTACATTAAAAAGACTGACCATGCCAAGTGTTGACAACGATGTGAAGAAACGAACTTTCATACACTGCTGGTGGGAGTGTTGAATAGTATATCCACTTTGGAAAATAGTTTGACAGTTTTTTTAAAAGTTGAGCATGCATTTACCATATGATCCAGCCATTCCACACCTAGATATTTACTCAAGGGAAATGAAAGTATCCACGAAAAGTCTATGGCCAAATGTTCATAGCAGCTTTATTTGTAATAGCCAAAAACTCAAAAGAACCCCAGAGTACATCAATAAATGAGTGAATAAATAAATTGTGGTATATTCATACAATGAAATACTACGCAGTAATAAAAAGGAATGAATATGATACACATAATTATGATAAGTGAAAGATGCCAGAAGAAAAAGAGTAAATAATGGATGATTCCACTTACATAAAACTCTAGATAATAAAAACTAATCTCTAGTGACAGAAAGCACATCAATTGTTGCCTTCAGATGGTAGGGTGGGGAGAGGAAAGGATGGACTGGGGTGGAATTTCTAAGGGGAATTAGAAAACTTTGGGGAGTCATGGATGTGTTCATTATCCTGATTGTGGTGATGGTTTCACCAGTGTATGCATAAGTCAAAACATATCAAATTGTATAACTTAATATGTGCAGTTATTCTATGTCAATTATATCTCAATAAAGCTATTATCAAAAAGAAAACAGACTAGTCAGTTTAAAATGTGAACCAGGAAAAATACTGGACAATAAACATTTGGAAAAAACAAGAGACAGAGAAATGGAAAATCTAACATTAAATGTATTAAAGTCTATCAGAGAAATCCTTCTGTAATAAACAGTAGACATAGTAGGTGGAAGTTAAGCAGTATATGTAGAATCTTTCAAGAAGGGTGCAAAGGAAGGTTTGCTTGTACAGTTAGGTAGAGAGAAGTGGTGGGAGGAAGAGGCAAGGAAGCCAATACCCCAACAATCTTATAAGCCCCTTCTAGTAAAGAACATAAATCTAAAAGATCAGGAGGTTGAAAAGATAGGAAGGTTGAAAAAAAGACATATATTAAAAGAAAATTGATCGCATACCAAGGTTACCTTAGGGAAAAACACGACATTGCTTAAGTGACCCTTTACACTGTACACAGCACCACCTTGAGGAAAACAGTAGGAAATACTATTTTGTGTGTAATAAAGCCCAATTCTTGTGTTGATTATTCATTCAGCATTTACTTAGCACTTCTGGGTGTACTCAGCACTTTCTAGATACTTGGGAGACAACAATGAGCCAATACTAACAATGACAACAAAAATCCTTGCCCTTTTAGAGTTTATTTATCAAGTAAAGCAGCTTTGTTTCTAAATAATTTATGGTTATTGTAAATTCACTTTACAAACTTTTAGAAAACACGAGAATTTAGAAGAAGCCTTACATTGAAAATAAACACAAAAACCATTGTGAATTTTTCTTTTTAAATGGTTTTTCATGAGAGATTTGCATAAATCAGAGTTTTTTTGTACCACTCCATAGTAAATTCCAAGATTCTTAAAACAAAACAAAACAAAGCAAAACAGTGTAGTGGATGTGGAAGTGTCCTGCTTTCTCCCTTTTTCCAGACTGAGGCACACATCCCCGCCCCCACAGCTGCTAAGAGTGTAGATTTCTGAGGTTCACAGCTGTCACCGCATCCTGGAATGAAGGTACTCCTACATCAAACAGTCATTGGGTTGCAGCTGCCCCTCCCTCCTGGGATATATTTAAACTTGGACGAGGGAGCTCTCTTTAGCCAAAAGCAGTTTCCAGTCTTCGTTTCTGTCTGTGCTTCAGCCTGGATAGATTCTATTGCTATGTCTTCAAGTTCACTAATCTTTCTTTCTGCAGTTTCTACTCTATTCTTAATTCTATCCAGCAAATAGTCATTTCAGATATTGTACTTTTCATTTCTAGAAGTTTTATCTTCCATTTATCTCCTCATTATGCTCAGATTTTTACTAAATCCTTGAGCATGTCAGCATATTTATATTTTGTAAAGTGATCTTAAAGTCTGTGTCTGCTAATTCCATCATCTCTCATTTCAGGGTCTGCTTCTGTTGAAAGATTTATTTTCCTGATTATAGATCCCATTTTCCATTCCTTTTTATTGTCGTGTTTAATAATTTTTGATTGGGTGAATAGACATTGTGAACGTAATATTGTTGAGTGCCTGAATTTTGTTTTTCTTTAAAGAGTATTGGTCTTTGTTCTTACAAGAATTTAAGTTACTGACAGATCAGCTTAATCCTTCCAAGGCTTGTTTTTAAGCTTTGTTAAGGTGGATCTAGCCTCATCTTTACTCTCAGGATAGTTTAGCCCTAGTACCAAGACTGGACCCTTCTGGGATCTCTTCTGAATGCCCTAGTTGGGTACCGAGGATCTCCACTCAGGCTGGCCAGAACTTAAACAACTCCGTTCCCTGTATGAGCTCTTCAATGTTCAGCCCTCTGGTCATTCTTTCCCTGCCCTATGAAGTTTTACTCTACGTATGGGCAGCTAAGGATTTTACCAAGGATAAAGGAGACCCTTAATACAGGTTTCTAGAGCTCCTTTTTTCTATGGATCCTTCCTCTCTAGAACCCTGTCCCATGTCTTCCAGCTGCTTCAAACCCCCTACCTTCCAGTCTCTGTCTCCTCAATTCAGTGAGGCCATTGTGCTCTTCTTATGATCCCTCTCCCTGCATGCCCACTGGGGAAGTGTCCCTAGGCCAAAAACTGGGGCAATGGTAGGGGGTCACCTCAAGTGTTTCTCTTCTCTAAGGTATCATGGTCCTGTATTTCCTGTTCTCCAATATCCGAAAATAGCTGCTTCATGTATTTTGTCCAGTATTCTAGCCATTTAGGGTGTGAGGCTAAGTCTAATTCTTGTCACTACATCATGGCTAGAAGCAAAGTCCCCAAATTCCTTTTTATCTCATCTTTACATGCAGTATAGTCTGATTACAAGCTCATTTCAATAATGCATACCCTCCATTTTCATAACATTGTTCTTTAGGAAAATGTATTTGAGCTCCTAATGTGGGAGAGGGTATAGCTTTGCCCCTTTGCTAGTCCTTAAGTAGTGGGAATGGAGGTAGATGCTGGGAATAGAGAATTGGGAAGAGATGTTGATTCCCATCAGTACCACAACATGTTAACTCTCTATACTCTTATATTTGTATAGGAAACGATAACTCTCTAGGAAACAAACAAAAGAGAAAAAAAATGAAGGGGAGTATTGCAAGGGAAGAAAGGAGCTAAAATCTAGATTCAAAATCATGCTGACTTGAGGTGCTCTACATCAGCCAAGTGTTTGCAAGTTGAGGGCCTACCAGGACTTTACTATTTTGAAACAGATTCTCCTCAAGGGAACTAGCAAAATAAAGATTGCCAAACACAAGATGTTACATCTTGCATGTAAGAGCTCCTATGTTCCACATTTGACAAGCTTGTGCTTGGTACTCAAGGGTCGCCACAAACACCACCACCAAAAACCAAACAGCAAGTCCCAATTTTTGATAATAGGTGTGGAAATAATATTTATAGAATTCGTGAGATCAAATTCTTCTCCCATCCCTTCTCTAGTCTTCAATATCATTTAAAGTAAAAAGTAACACATAAATAGAAATACCCCTGGCTTTACCCCTAATCCCAGGAGCAATGCTAAAAGCCTTAGTTTTCTTGCAAAGCCTTTTATCCAACTACAGTGTTACTTAGTGATTGATGGAGAGCAAAGCCTTCATAATGAGGTAATCTTGGATCCTGGATGGGCCATTCGCATCTTCATAACCTTGGGGGAAATCATTCAACTTCTGTAAGGCAGAAGTGTAAATGACTTCGTACATTGCTGGACACATAGCCATTCTACAACAGTCAGAACAAGTAGAAACCACACAGCAGAGAGATTTTAATATCAGGAATTGTTGAAGCTGGTATTAGAGAACTAAAAAAGCTAAACGGAGGTAACACAGAGATAGTGAACAGCAGGACTCAGCTACTACCCCTATGGCTGCAGGGGCAAAGGGAAAGGAATGGGCTTTTAGAATTTAAAAGCTTGGAGGAGGCATCCCGTGAAGCTGGGACTAGACTTCTGAGGAGAGGGCATGCTGCTGAGCTGGTGCTGGTACCCCTCTGAGTACACGAAGAGACTGGGACAATGACTGGGCTCACTCACGTGTTTCCCTTCTCTCTGGATCCCTGTTCTTTTTCCCTGAAGTCCTGTGTCCTGAAAACCATTGTTTCAGATAACTTGTTCCTTTTTTTGTTGATTCAGGTGGCAGGTAAATTTGACCCCTGCTACTCTATCTTGGCCAGAAAGGGAATTCTCTAATGTTTTCTAAATAAATAAATTAGCCGCTTTTTGGGATCAGCTTAGTTGGTTCTGGCTTGCTCTGTTTAGTTTTGCAGTGAATTTATAAAATCAGACAACCGTTCTGGCATAGTTTAGACGTAATGTCACTTAATGACATGCATCTTTCTAATATCTAAGACCAAATAGTTTTAAATCACTCTTCACTCTCTCCTTTCAAAATCAATCCATCGGTAAATTCTGTTAAATCTAACTTAGAAATCTATCCCAAATCCTATGACTTCTTGCCATCCGCATTGCAAGTCACCATGATCATGTGCCTGAAATATTGTTAGAGCTTCCTAATTGATCTGCTTGTATGCCTGGCTCATTCCCTAACTCTTTCATATCTTTACTCAGCTGTCATGTTGTTTGTTCCTATCAGCATGACCCCAGCCATATTTCTTCAGTCTGCCAGCAGCAGGAGTTTCCAGGAGCTGCAGTTGATTTCAGGCCACCGTTTAGCAAGCTTCTCAGAACCAGCCTCATGGCACCGCATCAGAGACAAGAGCACTAGCCATCTAGAGACTCCTCAGAGGTCTGGGTCCCAACCCCACGAGGTTTCTCATAAAAGTGGCTGCCAGCAGACAGGAAGTGAATTAAAGGTGTCCTCTAGGGCCTTCCTTGAGCATGGGAAAGGCCAATGAAATCATTCATGGGGTTCTGGGACCTCCCGCACAGACAGGAGGGTTCTGCATTGATGTGTTTTACACATTATTGCTCTGCATGCAATTTATTTGGCAATAGCGTCCATTGATTGAAAAAAAATGTTTGAAAATTGCTGGTAAACAAAGTTAAGTCAGTAATTTTTACAGGGTACGCAAAGAAGTGCTCATATCATGAAACAAGGAAGTTAAAATGAGTCTTTCTGGCAGCAAGAGTTGTATTTACATCTGGTGCTGGACTAAATTCAGTATATTAGTTTGATTAAATGTCATATCTCATCAACAATGCTGGTTAAAGTTGGTCTATAATGGGGACTTCAGTTTTCTTCTGATTCTTTCCGGTGGACTCCATATGGTCTACGGTAATTGCTAAGAGCAAATCCACACAGCACGCCAGTGGTCACTCAGAACCGGGATGACCACAGGCAAGACCTTGTCACCACCCTTTTCAAGAGTACCTCGGTTCCCTAGTCTCTTAAATGAGAAATTCTAATTGAAGATCCTCAGATCCCTGCCTAGAGTTAAAAGTATATTTTTACGACATCTCCACACTGTGTCAATATGAAAATTTCCCAAATTATAACATGTAACTGTATTCTCAACTTATTCCCAACATAATTCTCGTCTATAAGTAGTAAGCTAAAACTTACTGGACCTTCTCTTTCTCTTAGTCCAATTCCTATGGTGTCAGATTCTTAGCTTTTATTCCTTTTGTTTAGTGAATTGAGCAAGAATTTCCTGACAGATCTGTCTTATACAGAATTAGTCATGGTTTGGCTGTTTTCTGCTTCTTAAATGTTCTACTCCAAAAGGTAATCTCTAATCAGCTCTGGGTCTGAGGGTTTAGGTAGGGCTGGTGTCTCAGGTTATGGTTTTATTTGTGCATTTATTTATCATACTTATTATCACATAGAAAGACTCTAACAGAAACTCTCACAATATTTACCTTGCTTCCTGGAGAGGCATTCTGGCACCATGGTTAAAGAACATAGACTTGGAGTCACAGAAACCTAGTTTTGAACTCTGGCCCTGGTATTGATCAGCTGAGGAACTTTAGGCAAAATATTTAACCTCTGTGTCTTATTTTATACCTTTGTAAATACGTCACAGAAGGGAAGATGAGGTAGGCATAGAAAGTGCTATAAACAGTGTCTGGCTCTTAATAACTACTCAAAAAACAGTCTTTTATCATTGTTATAATTTTATTTTTCATCTTAGATTATTGTCAACTAAATTATTCAAATGGAACATTGTTTCCCCACACTTATTCACTAGACAGAAAATACTCAACATCGCTAACTTCACTGTTTAAGTAAAATCAAAATATCCTCTCTTTCTGTAACCCAGGGTTTTCTAATTTCTTTTTCTTTTTTTTTTTTTTTTTCTGCGGGGAAAGATTCACCCTGAGCTAACATCTGTTGCCAATCTTCCTCTTTTTTTTTTTTCCCTCTCCAAAGCCCCAGTGCATGGTTGTAGTAGTTGTAAGTTGTTCTAGTTCTATGTGAGCCGCCTCCACAGCATAGCAACTGACAGATGGGTGGTGTGGTTCTGTGACCCGGAGGGGAACCCCAGCCACCCAAGCGGAGCATGCCGAACTTTAACCACTAGGCCATCAGGGCTGGCTCTCTGATTTCTATTCTAGTAATATTTTGGCCGAATCTGAATCAACGAATGTGATTTTTTAAAAACCCAAACTTTTCCCAGCTTAGGAAGAATAAGTTACGCCTCTCTAGGAATAACTCTCCATTCCCTAAATATCCTGAATAACGATTATTGAACTGAATTGGTGCAAACTGTACTGAGGCTGCAACAGAGAAGGATGGACACTCCAGGACAGGCGTCCGAAGAAAACAGCACACACGAGCCCATCCGGGCGCCTCCCGCCCCAACCGCGGTCCCCTTGTTGCTCCGTCTACACCCTTAGTGCTGGTTTTCTTCCCTCCAGGGCAAGGCAATTATTCACCCAGAAAGTGGTACCAGATCTTCCTCTCTAGGTGGAAACATTTGTTTTTCAACCTGTTATTTACAAATTCCCTGAGATTGGCATGCTCAAGTGATACTTTCCCAGTAGGTCCCTTCTCTTCTGAGTCAGTCAGGGGCAGTGAGCACTCAGCTCTCCTCCATCCCCAGTTCTCATGCTGTGCCTGGTGCATGGCGAGTGTGCAGTGAATCCTGAACCACAGTATCTCTTCAGAGCAGCGGTGAGTCTGGTTCGGTTTGGTTTGAGATGGATTGCCCGACCACACCTGAGGGACGCTCCACTTCCGTCAGTCACAGTGAGTGACTTTCTATTTTAATGATTGTCAGTCAGGTAAAGGGGGTGGGAAGAAGGTAGGCGTGCTGCTTACTTCTTCTGAAAACCGTAGCTGCTGTTGTATTTTTCTGAGGTTTTTTTTTTGGGGGGGGGGGTAGACAAAAGTCTCTAGACTTCATCAGATTGTTTACAAAATCATATTAACATCGTTATCCAAATGTCATGGCTGCACTCGCTCATGTAGAACTCCAGTCCCTTGCAAAGTTCACCCCTGCTCCCTGCCCCAGGGGTTCCTGGGGGTCATCAGGGGTATCCTGCCTGTATTCTGCTGGTGTCTGATAACTATCCCTTCACCACAAGGCTTCCTGCACTGACTCTGCTGCCTACAAGAGTGTCTTCCTTCCACAGAAGACAGGAAACCCTAACATCGAAACCAGGAGCCCTGTTTGTGAAGCTCCCAGAGACACTGCCCCTTGAGATGTCAGAGCAGTGCTGGGGTCCATCCTGACAGGGAGGATGCTTCTTTCTCGCCTCCGTGCTGCAGGCTATTACCTGGGCCCTGCCGCAGAGTTGCACATGCCCCTTCCAACTCTGCCTGGAATCCCCTCTTTGTGCAGTCCAAGCAGCTCAGAAGGATGTTTCTCTATGCCTTTGGTTGTCTTCCTCATCATTTCAGTACACCAAAAAATAAACAAGCACTTCTCTCACTTTGACCAGAGCATCAAGATCCCCTATGTGTCAATTCAGGCAAATGACAGGCCACATGTTCAAATGGCCAAACTCCACATCCACACCTGGACTAAGCTGTGGCCTCCTGCCACACATTTTAAGACACACGGAGGCTTGTTTATTAATTCGTTAGATGTAGTGTTACAGTTGATTCATAACTGTACACTGTGAACCTGTTTCTACCTAAATTCCCTTTGTTACAGTTGTGAGGTGAATAATTAGGAAGCATGAATTCTAGTTCCAATTCCTCCTGAAACCAGTGGGGTGATATTGAAGTGCAGTTAACCAATTTGGGCCTGTTTCTCCATCTAAGAGATGAAGTGATCAGTCCACATGGTTTCTGAAATCCATTCCTGGCCTAAAGTGCCTAAGGTTCGGTGCTAATAAAACAGAATATTCTCCTCTGTATTGGCTGTCAGTGATAGTGGTAGCGGTTATGGTGTTCTCTGTAAAAATAGTTTGGTATTATATTAGACTGGTTCCAGATCTGTTTATTACCCTTTCACATAAGTTGAGGTGTAACTTTTGAGGCACACTATGTCCTAACTAGTTTATTAAAAAATTAACATTATTTTCCCAATATAGCACAGATCATGCTATGAATTTAAAGGATTGACATAATATGCTTAACAAGAAGAAAATCAACACGAAGTGCCACTCTGAATGTATTACAGCAGCCCCGCATTGAAAAAGATACATCGTCCTGGCTTCTCATGGCTGCCAATGCCAAGGTCCTACGTGACACAGGCATGTTCAACAGGGCAGCCAAATGTTGACACTTGTGCAAAGGCTCTCTTGTGTCAGCAGTTGTAGTATTTTACTTCAGAGTCATATCTAAACCACCTCAGCAGTTTGGATCACAGTTTGGGAGTGCTTGAGAGTTGGAGACCGAGTTTGTCTGTACTCTCTCATACATCCAAGTGCTGATAACACTGTTCACGGCGCTTTCCTAGAAGGCAGACAAAAGATAAGATATTTCAGTATTGTTGGTGAAACTGACGTTTAGAAAAACGCAAACTAAGTAATATCCATACATACATTCCTTAAAAATCTTGGAAAGAGATCTGTACAGACAATTACAGATAGCAACTATTTGTTGGCTGATTTTGCCATATATATATTTATGTATATATATATACACACACACACACATATATGGCAAATCATATATTATATATGGTGTGTATATATGTACAGTATATATGATGTGTGTGTATATAAATTTGTGTGTGTACATATATATACAAAAAAACAAAGTGTATTTGTAGGAATTTAAAGTCTTTATTAAAACACTTTAAATGCCTACATTGAAGCATTTTTGCTATTTTACATACTCTACACTTTTCAAACGCTAATAGTAACTTACATCGATGTAGTATTTTATGGTTTCAGAGCACGGGTATATACATGATGCTATTTAATTCTCTCAAAAAAACTGTGAAAACACTTTCTACATTTTGAAGGCAGGGAACTTGAATCTTGGAGAGGATAAATGACTTGTCCAAAGTGATATAAGTACTGAGTGGCAGAGAAGGAAAATCACATCTCTGGATTCTAAATCTAATTTTCTTCCTAAGGAACTATAAATCTATCTGTTTAGTGGTTGATGTCATTATAAAAAGCAGTAAAATAAATAATGTTAGTCCTCCACTTCTTACTTTATAAGGAAATGCACTCTTCATTGTTGAAAGAAAAAATAACACATCATTAAGAAATGAGGGCAGAGAGTGACGTCAGCATCACGGCAGAGTGAGTCGTCCCCTTTGTCTCTCCCCTCTGAGTTACAACCCGTCAGACATCATCCAGTGACCAAAAAAAAGGACTCCCTGCACAGAACACCAGAACACCTGAGAGATCCGTGTATCTATGCATCTGAAGGTGGGTGGACTGGACCTCCAGGACACAGTGGAACTAGGGAAGCAGCCCCCTGACTCCCCTAGCAGTGGAGATCCAAGATGCGTATCCTCACACCAGCATGCATGCCAGCAACCACAGGCAAATGTGGCACTTGTGGCTTGGCCTCTCCACCCCTAGGTGGCGGTGGGTGGCACACATGTCCTGAGGTTTCAGGACACAGAGCAGAGCTGGTGACCCAGCCCCTTCCTTCTCCCCTAGCAGTGGCCCGGGTCTCTCCAGCAGTGGGGACAGCAACCAAAACTCAGATTTCACCAGCAGGAGCAGGGTGCCCTGACTTGAGGTCTCAAAGAGCACACCATTGGGCACCAGCAACCAGAGACTGCAGGGCCAGCAACAACATGTGCAGCTTAGCTCCTACTCCTCCCCCAGCCATGGCAGGTGGCACCTGCAACCTGAGGCTTCAGGAACCACAGCAGAACCTGAGACCCAGCCCCCAATGGTGGCACACCAGACACCAGGTCTACCAGCAGCAGGGGATGTGTACAAGAACCTGGGCCCCCAACAGCAACAGTGACATCTATGAACCCAGCACCCCTGGCAGCGGTGCTACCAGCACCTCCAGGTAACCTGGGAGCAGCAGTGCAAGTGGTGCATGGGGCAGCAGCACCAAGCCCATGGAGAGCCCATGGAGAGCCCACAGAAAGGACGTTGGGGAACATGAGTCCCAGTCAACCCTGGAAGCAGCAGAAGTGCTCACAGCCTGGTGACTCCAGTGGTGACACCTGAGACTGCAGTGACGTCATAAGCAGCAAGGCACCAACAACCTCAGAGGAGGGCACTGATGATGCCTCTAGCAGAGAGAGTGGAGGGTGGAAAGTGCAGGCTCTCAAATACAACCAGAAGCAGCTCAGAACCAAAGTAACCAAAGCTGTACCCAAATAAGAAAGGTGATTACTACCACAAATGCACTGGCAGAGGATCAGTTCATCAAAGACCACGAAGCACTACAGTAACACTGCAGAACAGAAGGGGGAAGACAGCTCTCCAGAAACCAAACTTGAATTCACAGAAGATTACAATGTAACTGACAGAGAATTCAAATAGCTGTCATGAAGAAACTCAGTGAGTTACAAGAAAACTCAGAAAGACAGCTCAATGACCTTAGGAATAAAATTAATGAACAGAAGGAAAATTTCACCAAAGAGATTTAAACTCTAAAAAAAACCAACCAAACAGGAATTCTAGAGATGAAGAACACACTTAAAGAAATAAAAAATAACGTAGAAGCAAAAAAGTTGAGCAGACCCTGTGGAGGAGAGAATGAGTGAGCTCAAAGATAGAAACCTAGAAATCATTCAGGCGGAGGCAGAGAGATAACTAAGATTTTTTAAAAAATGAAGAAATCCTTTGAGAAATATCCAACTCAATTAGGAAAAGTAACATAAGATCCCAGAAGGCGAAGAGAAGGAGAAAGGAGCAGAGAGCTTGTTCAAAGAAAGAATAGCTGAGAACTTCCCAAACCTGGGGAAGGAACTGGACTTACAAGTACATGACGCTAATAGAACTCCTAATTACATCAGTGCAAAAAGACCTTCTCCAAGGCATATAATAGTAAAATTGTCAAAAGTCAATGACAAAGAAAAAATATTAAGGGCATCAAGAGAGAATAAAATAACCTGCAAAGGAACCCCCACCAGGCTTTCAGTGGGTTTCTCAGCAGAAACCTTACAGGCCAGGAGAGAATGGAGTGAAATATTCAAAATACTGAAAGACAAAAACTTTCAGCCAAGAATACTCTATCCAGTGAAATTGCCCTTCAGATATGATGGAGAAATGAAAGCTTCCTCAGACCAACAAAAGCTGAGGGAGCTCATTGCCACTAGACCTGCCTTACAAGAAATCATGAAGGATGTCCTCCCACTTGAGAAAGGCAAAAGTTTTCAAAGTTTTAAGCAAGGAGATAAATAGATAGACAAAATCAGAAAATCACAGCTCTTTATCAGAACAGGTGAGCAAACACTTAATTATAAAGGATATGGGGGGGTGGTGAGAAATGAGGATAGATTTTTTTTTTTACTTCCACACAATTATTGCATATTCCCTTAGAACTTATTTTATATTATGTCCTAAATTACCTTTTTATTCATTTTGGTGGAGGTGGGGGTATGGGGGAAGGGGAAGAGTTGACATATTTCCCACCACTCTGTAGAAGCAAGAGACATGACCTGGGAAGCGATGCTGAGAGGGAGCAGGATAGACTCAAAAAAGTATAGACTTTGGAATTAAGCCAACCTGGATTTTAATACTGGCACCACATTTTTCTAGCTCAATATCCTTAGGTAAGTCAGTGTTTGAATCTCAATTTTCTCACCTGTGAAGTGGGCTAATAAATCTTATCTCACAGGATTATTGTGAGGGTTGGGTAAATAATATATGAAAACATGGGGATGTGGTAGCCATGTAAATGTTAGTTTTTATTTGTGTCAATTCATCCTTACACCAAATAGACACTATTTAAGCTTTGCATCCCTAGTTTAAGTTTCCTTTTCACACTGTTCTTTGGTGTTGACCTGGAAAACAGTGAGAAATTAATCCTGGGGTGGAGCATAAGTTTAGCAACAACTCTCAATTCCTGCTGAAATCTTTATTGCAAAAGTACATGCTTGTTTTGGCTTACAGACAAGTCAAAGGACAGGCAAGACAATTTCTTAAATTCCCTTTAGGTTTTTAGTTCCTCAATCCATGCACATTTTATAATATTGATGATGATATGTCTATCTGCCAATGTTTTCCCCCACTCTTATAAAGCAAGAGGAAAAGAAAAATTACATTCACCTCCATTGTTTTAAAACAAGCTATTTGAGTGATTTTATATCTAGACGTTATAATAGGTGAAAAAACTAATGAGAAACAGCTCACTCACCACCACCATTTTCCCATCTACCAACCGTCTCGTTATAGTGGTCTCTTTGCCTTCCCAATCCTGAACCTGAACCAAAGAGTCATTATTTAAGGTTACCATACTCTGAAAAACACACAAAACCAAATTCAGCTCAGATTGTCATGCTTGAACTCTAAAATTTTATCATGTGGCAAACTCTTTTCAGTTGTTTTGCTATTCTCAGATAGTTTTAGAATGGTGTTTACAATTCCATTTATTTTAAGACTTTGTCAACAGTAAATTTGTTGGCTGATTCTTCTGGCAAAAAATAGTTTTATAAGAGTAAGAAACATAATATAATTGCGAAGGGTAAGTAAAATATTCTTTTTTATATTTTATTGTATAGGCAAAGTATGATCTTGTTGCATAAAGAATCACAAGTAAGTTTCAACTTTAAAAATACACGTGAAGCTAATTCAAACTCCCACTGTAAGATCTTACTTAAAGGAGAGAAGTCCCATTTCCTCTTTTTACCCCAACAATATAAAAATAATTAAAATGATAATAATAATCACAACGATAGTTACCACTTATGTAGCACTATGGTGTGAGGCACTCTTCAAAGAGATTTGCATATATTGATTCACGTAATCCTCACAACAAGCTTATGAGGTAAGTACTATTGTTATCCACTTTTGCAAATGAAAAGACTGAGCCAGCAAGGTTCTGTGACTTCCCCAAATTCACACAGTGGATTGGTGTCGGAGGTGGGATTCACACCCAGGTGGTCCCGAGCCAGAGTCTGCATCTTCCTCCGTTATATTATATATCATAAAGTTTAGAGATATCTCTGATTAAACTCTACTGTACTGCAACATCGCATTGTATAATCATTGGGTTGCATACATCTCAGAGCTTGCATTTCCACTGAGTTGGGCCTTCTACCAAAACTATTTACCGTTCTATTCTGTGGCAGAGATGATGATGGTCACTAAATTTTCCTTCTGTTCTCCTGTATTTTCTAGCCTTTTTATTCTAGCAGATTTTTGAAAATTTAGCACAGATATGTTTATTAAACATTTTAGGTCAAAATTCTTCTTTCGTTTTATATTGTACAGGAATTTGAAGTCTCACATTATTTAGCAACTATCTATTAATGTGATGTGTTAGTTCCTTTTATCAGGACATCACCCTCCATCTAGTTTAACAATCCTCTATTGAGTTCATTCATTCAAACAACAAATATCTATCAAGCAACTATTACGCAACAAGCACTGGGTTCTGTGAAACAAAACAGACAAGAAATCTTATCTTTGAGGAGCTTACATTCTGGAAGGGGGGAACTTACAATAAAGATAAAATATAAATAAAAAGTAAATTATGTATTCCAGTTGCAGCCCATAAGATCGAAGAAACTGTGTGTGTCACTTCCAGGCTGAGGCAATAAAAACCCCATTGTATCTTTCCCTATCTTGTTGACTGAGGAGACCCCAAGTACCTGATTGTCCAGCTACAAGGTAGTTGAACCTCCTTGGGCCTGGGTCCCTGAGAAATTAAGAGGGGCAGATACGCTATGCCCCGAATTCCCACCCCCTCCCTACACATACACAAATTTCCCCAACTCCACCCCAACACTGAATATGTACTATGAGTTAGAAATAAATCCCCATTGTGTTAAGCCACTGAGAGCTTGTGATTAATGTTTTACCATGGCATAATCTCTCCTATACCAGCTAATATAAGTTTTATTCATCATAATTTTATGTGTCAAAATGCTCCAAAATGGAAAGGCAGAACTTTTGTTTCTGAGAGACAATCTAGAGAAATAACTCTCAAAATGTGGTCTGCTGATCACCTGCATCAGAATTGTTGCTAAAAATACAATTTTCAGGTGCCCACCCTAGATATCAGAGCCTCCAGGGATGGGACCTAGAAGGAAGCATTTTTCACAAGCATCCCAGAAGATTTGTGTATATATTAAAATTTATGGTCCTCAGACCTAGGTTTTAGCCCAAAGTTTATCTAACACAGATTTTTGATATGTTTGCTATAATTTCTTATTTAGGATGATTTCAAATTAACATTCATGAAATTTATCTGAAAGAGTGTTGAAGGCCTCACCTTGGTTTTATGGCCACCTGGTGTGGTTTCTTCCAACTCTTCTCCCAGTTTGAAGGAGATCTCATTATTTTTAAAGATGCTTTTGGTTTTTATAGTGATCACATCTTCCTTTGTACTGATGGTCACAGTGGGTTTTGCCAGACAGCCAAGTTTCCTGCTGGTTCTTCCTATTCCTGGAAACCAGATAAAAGAACGCAATGGTTAAATCTGTTGTCGGCTCCAAGAACTCACGTTAGCCGTATAATTCTTTCTTAACTAGGAGACTTATGAGTTAAACAGATTTAGTGCTGCATGAATTCAAATATCTAAAGCTGGTAGTGCCACCATTATATGTTAAAATAGATTGTATTTGCAGAAAAAAATATCAGTCTCTAGTTTTTGTGTAGCAATTGTCATGTTTCTCTAGTCCAGTAGTTATTAATCTTGTTGGTCCATAGACCTCTTTGAAAATTGGATTAAAACTATGAACATCTCCCTTTTTAAAAAATATGTTGATTTACATACAAACAACATACTTTCGCATGGATTCTTCCAGATCCTTATCTCTTCACTTGCATTTGTATAAGTACACATATATAGAGTTTATTTTCTCTATTATGTTTTTTATTGTAGTTAAATACTTATAGAATTTATTTAACATTTTAACGATTTTAAACTATACAATTCAGTAGCATTAAGTACATTCACAATGTTGTGCAACTTTCACCACTATATATATAAGTTTCTAAAAAATATAAATTTTATAATATAACTATTGTTTTCCAACTTGCTTTTTCCCCTTACGTGTATGTCTTGGAGATTTTCCATGTCAGTACATATAGATATATATTTTTGTCATAACCATAGAATATTCCATAGCATGTATAGTCCAAAATTTTTTTATCTGTCCCCCTATGGATGGGCATTTAGTTTGTTTCCATTTTTTGTTATTATAAATAATGCTATAGTGAACATCCTTGTGCACACAGCTTTATGCAATACGTAAAGGAGTATTTCCTATAGAAATAACATTATACATACAGCAATACCTAAGTTAAATTGCTAAGAGAAGATAAATTGGGGAAATACTATAATATGGTTTGTGGAATTCATATTGTGAAACATGATGACAAGATATGATTAGATAATGGCCTCCAAAGATGTTCACATCCTCAGGGGACTTTGCAGATATGGTTAATGTAAGGATCATGAGATGGGGAGATTATTCTGGATTATCTAGGTGGACCTCACATGTAATCACAAGTTTCCTTATAAGAAGAAACTTTTCCTATAAGAAGAGGAAGCTGGATATTAGACTACAGAAAGGAGAAAGCAATGTGATAACGGGAGCAAAGATCGGCCACACACCAAGGAATGCCAGCAGCCATCAGAAGCTGGAAAACAAGATCTATTCTGAAGATCCCTTAAAGATCAAAAGCAAATGCTTGCAAAATGGTTATTTATTAAAATCATTTGCTGTTTAGTATATGGCATATGCACGTTTTATCTATGTAAATCCATGGTAAATTACATGAGGGCGGGGATTATGTCATTCCCAACCTAGTTTTGCACAGAACTATATCTAGGTGCCGAAGCAATATTTATTGTTTCTATGTGAAAAATTGGAGGGAGGGGTCTAAGAATAATCTAATTTCATACAGATTAAGTCCTGTGCTGTCAGAGCTCCCGTTTTTACTGGATGTGATACACAAGTAAACATGGCTCACCCAGTTCCTTCATATATTCTTCAAAATTTTCACAAGAAATGGCTTTCCATGTTCCCTGGAGCTGATCAACCATTCTGTCTAAGTTGATCTTAAAGAAAAATAGCATTATATGGATGAGTATATTGGTGTTCTCTGAAATAGTATTGGAACCTGTTCTTAGGACAATGCTGGTAGATAGCACAGAACAGTCAGGGAAAAAAATAAGGGACTCTAATCCTTTCATGCTCCCTTAATACCGTCTAAAGAAGAAAAGCCCTCTCAAATGTAAGTCAGGATGAAAATGGAAACATACTACAGTTTTTAGGAGGACTAGATATAATTTTTCCATCTCTAATTTAGGATCAAAACTAGATATTACAAATTACAAATTCTCTCTAGTTCCTTCCATAAGAACTGACACACACACACAGCAAATTATAAGGGGTGGACCTAGGCAGCTATGTTTATGCCATAGGACCCCTGTACTCCAGATCTTTCTTTTTCTCTGACCAAGAGTGATATCAAAAAAGCTAATTTATTGCCTGTTTTGAGGTCGTATCACAGTCTCATTCTTGATAAGTTGAACTGAAAACTGTAGAGACTTCATAGATGGTATTTGGCACTTGAACTAAAGTTAAGTTTAGTCAGGGATGGAACAACCTTTTTAAGCCATGTAGGTAACGAGCAAGAAAATAGAACAGAGAAAAAATGAAGAAAAGAGATTGTGACACAAACACACACACACAGACACACGCATGCACAGCCTTATTACTGATGGTTTTCCAGATGCCAGCTCAATTTTCCATAAGCTTAGAGAGTTGTCATTGCCATGAGAACACCAAATATCTTCCTAGTAAATACCCCTTAATTTAGGCTACTCCGTTCATTTCCATCTTGGCTGTGACACTCTGATGTCCACTGATATCTGTAAGGAATCAGAATAGAGGACAAAAAATATAACAGCAAATATACCAAATAGAGAAGAGGAGACATCAGAGGTTAAGGTAAAACACAAACACAGCCTTGTACATGCCATCAGCCCTGAGGACATCATTGTTGATTCTAGGCAGTGCTTGATGTCCATATGCTGACACAGAGTTATTAATAAAAACTGAAATTATAAAATTCTTTTAAGACATGAAAGGACATACAGCATTGTATAGCAATTCCCATGAAAATGTTAAATTTCCTACATCCGTAATTATCTGTAAAGGCTCTTATTGAGGCAGTGGCCTTACTGATAATTATTCAACTAATATTTTTGGAGCAGCTAGTATTATAGACCCAATATGAGGCTAAGCAATTTTGCATACACCATTGATTTAAAGTCCCAGCTACGGTTGGAAAAGTTGCCATAGTTTGTTTCTGTTTGTTTTCCTTTCTTTATGTTAGGAAGTTTAACATTACGTTTTTTTTTTATTATTATTATTAATATGTAAAATCTGTAAAGGTGTGCTTACTCAATTGAATAGGCATGAAACTGAAGCCAGGAAATGACCCACCACTGAAGGTACTAAAGGTATTAAAATTAGGCACTGAAGATGCTAAAATTCCTAGGATTTTTCAAGAAAATGTTGAAGGTGTTGCCTCATATGTTGGATGCACAATGATCCTCCAACATAAGAAAAATCACCTGTTGAAAATCATCTCCTTGAAGAGGATGCCATATTGGGAGCTCAGTGTTGGGCTCTATTGCTGGCAGGTTATACTTTCAGAAGTGTCGGTGAAACAGAGGCCATGCACGGCTCTATCTCTGCCCCTGCGGTCCCTCCCTTCATGTGCCCACCCATCGTGTCAATTCAAAGACTGGCTAATGTCAACTGGCCTGGTCATTGTGTCTCCTTGGTTATTCACTGGCTTCTTGTGATGGATGCTTTCTGTTGTCCGTCAACACGTGAGTCAGAAATCTTCACACATTATGCCCACTCTCCTCAGGACGTCCATATTCCTCTACGCCAAACTTCCTTGTCTCCAAATTTTCAGTCCTTTTCTTTCCAGACCCCTGACCAGCCTATCAGACTCTTTCCTCTACCCACAAGTACGTACGTCTTCTCATCTCAGGCCACTGCTCCCTCCACACAAAATGAGTACCAGTGCACCTCTCTGAGCTCTGCCCACTGAAATGAGTTTTCCTCACCGTTGTTTTTCAAGCGCCGCCCTCCCTGAGTATAATGAAACCACTGCGCATGCTCAGCTTGCTTTCACACGCCGAGCTGATCTACTCATACAACATGATCAGGCTTGCCCTAGTCCTTCAGCTGGTCACGTGGGACCCCCACATAGTCCTAGGAGTGATCTGAGGGAGCGGTGCTGGAGCAACTGTGGTGGGTGACAGCGGGGTCTGGGCTACCTGCTCACGCAGTTACCTCAAGTCTGCTGGTCCTGCTTAGCCTCGATCCCAGATGCACAGTTTTGATCTTACGTTGGACTGCTGCTGGGCCTGCCTGAATTTATGACTCTGTGGGTCTGACAGAACCTAGATCATATGGACAGTTCCAGATGCATGGTTACGTGGTGTCCTATAATTAAAAATTCTGTCTCTACTAGGCCCCAGTGACACACCAGGAACTCTTTTTCAAAAAGCATATGAGATTCTGTTGCAGATGGCCTTGCTCCAAAACTCCAGAGGTCTGTTTGGTGATGCTCCCCCTCAGGCTTCATTTATATGCCACATGGCATCATTTCCCGTCGCTAACACCTCCAATGGCATAGGCTTTTCTAGATCATTTGGTCCCGGCAGCAAGACTGTTTGTACTGCAGCCCTGACTTTCTGCTCCAGGCCCCACTCAAAACAATGAGCTTTTTATGTGACCCAGGATGTGGGCTGGAGCGCATTCCTAGATGTAGAATATGTTGCCACCATAAGTTAAAGGATCTTCCCGGAAATTTTTTTTCCTTCTTTCTGGTGGAAAGGCAAGATGTCTTTTGGAAGAGATGTCCTCACTTGCCCTTGACCCAACTGGATCCCTAAACACTTTACAACAGTGGAAGCTCCCTCAATTGTTGCCAACTTTAACTCCCACACCCTGGAATGCATGTGTCTTACCAATGCCGCTGGGATGCTGGCCACTTCCTGTTCACCACTGTGATCGATATGACGTTGTACAGGATGTCCAGACAGCTCAGATCTCATCTGATTACACTATGACAGAGAGCAGAGGTGATGTAGCCCCCAGACAAACCTGTACTTGTACATTGGCTTCCATGTAAATACAAATGGTTTCTGATCCTTTTTCTGATCTTTCCTGATTGGGATAGAAAAGTATGGCGAATCAATGTCTGCATACCGTGTGCCTGAGGCCATACTAATCTGCTCTAGCAAAGATAACACATCTAGCACAGTAGCCACAGTTATCTGAGTTTGCAGTAGCCTACAGTCATTCTTTAAGATTCATTTGGTTTCTGCACTGGTTGGACTGGTGAAACTCTGATATGGACCATCACCCCCTGCATTCTTAAGATCTTTTAGAGTAGCATTAATTTCTGCCATTCCTCCCCATCACCACCACCAAATGCAATATTTTTTGATTTACCATCTTAGCCAGGACTGTTGGGGGGGGTGATGGAAGAGTGGGAGTGTGGACGTGTGGTTTCAGAAGCCTCTACTTTACCTTCTTCACTATGATAGCTCTCATTCGGTACAATGAGAAGAATTCAAGGTTGGGGGTCACTCCAACAGCCAAGTTTATCAATCCCAATTATACCTTCAGGGACTGGGGAAGTGACCATTGGATGGGTCCACAGACCTACTGGACCTACTGAGAGCCAGACTTTGGCCAGGATTCTGTTTATTACCTGGTCCCTGTCTGCCTCCATTCTAACATGATGATTTGGAACTCCATAATTCAACGTTAATTCAACCCAATGCCCTCAAAATAACTGGATATTCCTCTTTCCCAAGGATGTATTTTCTCAAGTAAATTACCATAGGTCTCTTTTGAGGAAAATGGGAGAAATTAACACGGTGTATTTTTACGATGTATTTCAAGATTCTTCCTCCTGTGGATTTGGCTACCTCTTCAGCCAGTAGTTTCTGGGTCTGAAAACTGGCTGAGGTCTGGGATCTGGGCAAAGTATCATGACTTTCTATTGGAGTGACCACCCTCAGCCTGCTGTTCATCCATTCTTGCCTTCTTTTCATTGTATATATTAAGCAGCACCCTCACTGGCTATTCATCTTTTTTCCTCTAGGGATGCAATGTTCTATTAATCATCTCCACGATTCCCTCCAGGTCAAACCCCCTTAGCTACCCTTCAACTGTGTCTGTTGTTATGGCAATTGCAATCGCCTGGTTTCTGGCAGTAAAATGCTGCCGCCTGGCCCGTATAGCTTCAGAGTCTTGTCATCCCCATTGCTGATTGACTGATATAGATATAATATAGATATATACCTAGCTATCAGGTTTGTTTCTAAGAAAAGTATTGTGACTATATTGATCCATAACAGAAGTACAGATCTCATAACTTTCCTACAGAGATGGAGAGAAGAGAGTTCCACCATACGAGAGTTTCCAGTGTTTTGGCATACTGAACTTGAGTTATTTCAACTAGGCAATTTGAAGTGTACTGGAGCTGGACAAGGCGTAGTGGGCACTCTGCAGAGGTTAGCATGCTAGGAAAGCCCAGGCCTTACTCATTTGCTATTCATTAAATAAACATTTGAGTGCCTACTAAATGAAAGACCCCTGTGCTAGGCACTGGGTATAAAATGGTTAATAAAAGATATGTCCAAAATGTTTCCAATATTATGAAAGAGAATCTGAAATTATGCTAAATTCTCTAATATTTCAATATGGATACATATCTATATAATAGAAACATGGAGAACTGGTTGATATTTTAGAGCAGGGATTGGCAACTATGATCTGTGTACTAAATTCAGCCCTCACCTGTAAATAGAGTTTTATTGGAACACAGCCACACTGGTTTCTTTACATATTGTCTACGGCTGCTTTCATACTGCAATAGCAGAGTTGAGAGGTTGTGAGAGACACCACATGGCCCACAAACCTAAAATATTTACTATCTGGCCCCATCCAGAAAAATGTTTGCCAACCCCGTTTTAGAGTCTCAAGTCTGATTATTTACAACTCGGGATCATAACAACTATTGTGTTTGTAGGCTTTCTTTGCTTGAGATAGAAGAATGGTGGATAACGTTTTTCTTTCCATATCTTTTTCATCAAGAAAAGATATTTTTATAATTATGCTATGGATAATGTCAACAGAAAATTTAATATAAGGAGCCAAGCCCTGGCTCTTATAAAAGTCCCATGAGAGAGATGGTTATCCGTCAAATATACATGAAATATTTTAAAAATTTCTCTGAGTGCTGCAAGGCAGAAATACACAAGAAATAAAAATTAATTGACTAGGAAAGAAATGGTAAAAAGGCTGTCCTGCTGTCTGTTTCTTCCTGAGTCTAACCTCATGTAGCTAGTGGTCCTATTAAATTCTAGAACTTTCTTCAGAAATAGCCATGAGTCTCTCACTCTTTTAGTCACCTTAATGATGTTAAGCCTTTAGGTTTTTCATGCAGTTCTAATCCACTTAGATTAAAACCATGCTGTAAGAAAACTATCTTTAATGACTTTTTAAAGGAAAATTATTGAAAATAGGGAAAGTCCATCACAAAACTTTTAGGTGTTGTAGCAAACAGAAAATAGCGATCTAAAGAGTTGCATGGTTCTCTTCTTATATCAGTTGGGTTTTGTAGGGTGTTAGTGAACTTGGGAAGAGTACAGCCCTCGGTCCCCCCTCAGAGTGTACTGGTCAAGGACGATGGGAAAAAGCTGGCAACCTGGCCATTTGTGAGACTTAGGCTGTTTCTGCCCTGCCCCTACTGTTCAAATGAACAGATGGAGGTGGGCAGCAGACAGGAAGCTGGAAGTGAATGGTTGGTGTGGGGAATCAAAATTGGCCACCCCAAAGTGTGTCTATTTGCCTTGATAGAACAAAAGACTGAAAGAAACTTGGACCTTCCCCCTAACTGCCTAAAAGAATTTAAGGCCTGTCCCCAGGACAGGCCATCACCATAGATAACTCTGGGTATATAGATAGACTGTTGGGGTCCTTCCTAAGCCCATTCTTTTTTTTTTTCTTTGGGAGGAAGATTAGCCCTAAGCTAAAATCTGTTGCCAATCCTCCTCTTTTTTGCCGAGGAAGATTGGCCCTGGGCTAACATCTGTGTCATCTTCCTCTGCTTTATATAGGACGCCACCACAGTATGGCTTGACAAGCGCTGTGTCGGTTCCCGTCTGGGATCTGAACCTGCGAACACTGGGCCACCGAAGGGAGCGTGCAAACTTAACAGCTACGCCACTGGGATGGCCCAAGGTAAGCCCATTCTTATCAAAGTTCTGTTCACCAAACGTTTGCTTTTCCATTTCTTTGTGAATTGCCTTCCTCCATTTTGAAGTCTCCAACCACTACCCCCAACATCCTCCTTTGTCTTTAGCCGAAGAAGGTATTTAAGATGACAACCTCTGCCGTTCTGGCTGAGTTGCTCAGTTTTCCTGTGTTTCTCCGTGTATACACGTTATAAAGCTTTGTTTGATTTTCTCCTGTTGTTCTGTCTCATATCAATTTAATTCTTAGGCCAGCCGGAAGGACCTAGAGAGGGTAGAGGATTTATCTTCCTCCCCTACTGTGGAATGAGGCACACGGACACCCAAGCAAGCAATAACATGGCACTGCTCCATGCCAATATTCTTCACACACTTGTTCAAATTTTTTAGTAGAGTTGGGAAGTGTAGTGGGTTGAATTATGGTCCCCAAAAAGATACGTCCAAGCCCTAACCCCCAGTATTTGTGAATATGACCTTATTTGGAAATAGGGTCTTTGCAGATGTAATTAAATTAAGGATCATAGATGAGATAGTCCTGGATTTCACTGGACGTCCAATGACACATGTCCTCATAAGAGGAGGAGAGAGAGATTTGAGACAGAGAGACAGAGGACAAGGCCATGTGAAGACCAACTAAGGCAGAAATGAGGGCAGCCATAAGCCAAGGAATACCGAGTACTGGTGGAAGCCACCAGAAGCTAGGAGAGAGGCATGGAATAGATTCTTCTTCAGAGCCTCCAGAAGGCTGCCAACACGTTAACTTCATACTCCTGGCCTTCAAAACTGTAAGAGAATAAATTTCCATCTAAGCTGTCAAGTCTTGCCAATTTGTTATGGCAGCCCTAGGAAACTAATAAAGGAGAAACTAATTTTTAAAAATCTTAGGTCATTTTATGTTTAAAATAAGAAGTTTATTTCATTGTGTAAAATAACATTTAAACTTATGAGGAATTATCTGTATTTCACTGGATTTTTTAGTTACTTAAAAGTTATCATCATATTTATCAAAGATAGAGGTAACTTTTATATGTAATAAGTGATTACAATAACAGAATAAAAGACTGAAAATAATGGTAAATAATAGTATAATTATATAATAAAATTATATAAATTAACATTTTTTTCTGAAGTTCATGAAAGAAAAACATTTTTCTTATTTCTCTACTTTTTTATCTTTTCCCCCCTGGCAGTTTTCTTTTAAAATATTCAGAACCATACAACTTCTTTTGGGGGAATAGTAAAGGTTTTAAGATTTAGACAATAAAATAAATTACTTGATACTGATAAATAGTCCTATGTTGTGCTTTGTTCTGTTTCAGAGTTTCAGCAGATCGCCAACTTTCAGCTGGCCGTGGAGTTGAGAGCTGTCCGCTTCCAAGCAATACTGTGATTCAGACAAATCAAAATAATAGAGAGACTTCCTGGAGGGATGAATAAAGTCGGCAAGCTCAGAGCCAGGCAGGCTGAAGGCCTATGATTCAGCTCCTGCTGGATTCCCAGGCTCCCTTGCCCTTCTTTTCCCACAGTTGGAGCTGTTTGAACCCCACCTGCTGCCTTAGCATTGTCCCGAGGCCACAGTTACACATTCACCAGATTATTGCAAAGTAGCATTGGCCCCACTGGTTCCCAAGCTTGACTTGTATTTGTAAAAATGCCGACTCATGTGTTCCACCCTTAGATTTTCTCAGTCGGAATTGCCAGGGACCAGATCTGGCAATATGAATTTTTAGAATTTCTCCCAGGTGATTCTACTCAAGTTAAGACTCAGCAATGAAGGACAAATGTGCTAGACCAGTGGTTCTTAAAGTGTGGTCCCTGGATCAGCAGCATCTCGATCACCTGGGACCTTGTTAGAAATGCAGATTCTTGGGCCCCATCCCAGGCTTGCTGAATCAAAGACTCTGGGAAAGGGGCCTAGTACTGTGTTTTAACAAGCCCTCCTTGTTCTTATATGCACTCAAGTTTGAGAACCATTGCCCACACTTAGACTCACTTCCAAAGAATAGAGTATGGAAAGGGAAAAATAGTAATTTTAGAAGCCCAGTGGACATCACCGTAACCAAAAGTGATCAAGTTCAATGTCACCTGTGTTAAGTCTGCCCGTGCCACGTGCCCCCTGCTGTGACGCAGTGAGAAGGCACTCCACCTCTGTGGCCTTCTTCCTAAACACCCAAACCCAAATCTAATCATGAGAAAGCATCAGACAAAATTGAGGGACATAATACAAAATACTCTTCAGAACCATCAAGATCTTGAATAATTCTAGGGATCCTGAATTGGACCCTAGAATAGAAAAGGACATTAGATTGGAGAAATCTGAATAAAGTCTATAGTTTAGTTACTAGTATTGTACCAATGTTCATTTCTTAGTTTACAAATGTACACCAGAACGTAAGACGTGATCCTCAGGAGAAATGGGATAAACAGTATATGGGAACTCTCTGTCCTATATTTGCAGCTTCTCTGTAAGTCTAAAATTACTCTAAAATTAAAAAAAAGTGAATAAAGACAAATCAACAAAAGCAAAAAATAAGACAAAGAGAAGTGTGGTCCACAGATAGCAGCATTTGTGTCACCTGAAAACTTGTTAGCAATACAGATTTTATCAGAACCTGCTCTGGATTTGCTGAATCAGGATCTGCATTTTTCAAAAGATCCTCAGGTGAATCATTTAATGTACAATAAAATTTGAAAAACCCTGCTCTTAACCACAAGCCTGGGATTTAGCATGAACTCAACCTTGTCCAGGCCTGAAACAGGTACCGGTTTTTATTGTACAGTGTCTGCTTGCTTCTTAAGACCCCAGGCTCAGTTTTCAACCTAATTCAGGCGGCTAAGCTTCTCTGCCACTCCTTAGGGCTCAGTCCTTACATACTAACGCCTCTGAAAAGACTCAAACCCCATCTTGTGTTTGTGAGACGTTTTCTTCCTTAAAAGAAGGGAGTCTTGCCTTTGATCCCTGACTCTGGGCCTGGGACCCTGCTACCTGCTACAGATTGCCCTCTTGCTGAGAGCCAACTTGCCTTGTATTTTTAGTGCTGCCTTCTAGAAGCATTCTGTCACATTGTTCCATGCACCTCCCATGCTGATTAGTGCTGGCATTTCCACCTATTGTCACTATAAACTCAGATGTTGTCCTCTATTTGCCAGGTTCAATGATGCCTGGGATAGGATGACATGTGGAGAACTAGCTTCCCCATCAAACAGCTCAACAAAAAGAGCAGGACTTCCAGAGGCCCCAGCGCTTACAAAAAAGAGAAGATTCAACAGTATCTGCCATCAGAGGTAATGACTAGGAGCCACTAGAGGCCTGGGAATAAAACTAGAAAGGTAAACAATTTCCTCTGTGCCAGACTTTTTACTTTTGTGTCATTGAAGTCTCAAAGACAAGAACCTACTGATTCCATAAAGACAGTTTCTTTATGGAAACAGTCCATAAAGACAGGGTGTTATAAAAGTCCAGCTCGATTGGTGAAAATGGACACTTCCCCTGAACCTATTGGCATTGACCTTCTCTTGGGGAAAAGGATTGAAGTGAATTGCTGATGGTTAACATTCAGGAGAAATTGCTCCTTGAAGACATACCTGGCCCAGTCTGCCATAAGGGAGACCAGGACTTCTTGCTTTTTGTAGGAAAACACTGGGCGCTCACCTTGGGGCATCTTGGCAAGTGTCATCCTCAGGAAACTTTATCTGAATTGGACCATGGCACGTGGATTTTTAAGGGAAGAGTTGCACCAGCACCCAAATGATTTGAGAGCAGCTGAGGCACCCTTCAGTGACCTGAATGTTAGCACCAAGCTGGTGAGTGGCGTGTGGGGAGAAGTTTATGGGATTCCACACCTCTCTGAGTCATGAAAGAGCTCTGAGTGGGACTGGATGCTCCCACAAGTCTGCAGGTGGTAGGTAGGTCGCAGATAACTCATATGCAACTCTCTGGGCATGCTGACTGTGCTCAAGTTGCAGAGAGCTGGAGACGTGCATTTGAGCCAACACACCATACCTCGCAAATTCACCCATTTCTAACCTTTTTGAGTCTTATTTATTTTAGTCTCCACTTTTGAACAACTCCAATCTTGTTGCTGATGAACTGAAATCAGATTTTCCCACATTTTGATCACGTAGACAAGAGATTAATATCTTTTACAATATCAGTGACTAAAGCAGTTGCACAACCTGGGGAAACAGGAGAGGTGGGGAGAAAGGGAGCCAGGCTTCCTGAGGTCACTGACCCCATGCTGCGGTGGAGAAGGCTAATTGCACCCTAAGGTGAAGAGAGTTGACTTCGGTGTCAACTATAGGAAGAAAGTCTACTATTCTCTCAAAAGTCTTGTGGAATAATCTAACATCATCTCCAATTAAGATATTAAGTTTAAAATTTTGACACTTTAGAGTCTAAAAATTGCAGTGAAATATACAGTAATGAAAAACCTTGTCATAGAAGGCAGAGCATTTGCATCTTTGGCTTTGTGATCATGAGTGTGTGTTTTGAAACTAATTCACTGTAGGCTAGGCAGTATGTGAGTAATTTATTCTTCTCATATTAACATCAACTGTGAAATCTAAAGTGAATGATGACATTCCAGGAACAATTGCATATGATAATTCTTCGGCAGGTTTGGGCAACGTGGAGTAGCTCTCACAAGGGAATACATCATCTCACGCTATGTTAATGATGATGGCTCCACTGGGAAGGAACATAGGGGGAAAAACGAGTTTAGTGCCTGGGCTTTGGTTCAAGTCAAAGTGAAGATGAAAAGCAAGTACTATTTTGAAATTAATTTATGGGATTGTGGGTAACAGATGAGGAATTACATTTCAGGGGTGTCTAAAAACAAACACCAACAATTTTGAAAAGCAACGAGATTTCCTCATTCATTGCTCTGTGAGTATACAAAATTACATACGCTCTGATCAAAATGTGAAAAAAATTGCATAACAAAATGACTGGAATTAAATGCACTAAGTTAATGGTGAGTGTCTTAGATGATGGGACCCGGGGCAAGTTAATTTTTTCTTTCTTCCTACTTCTCAATAATTTCAATTTGTCCGAAATTGTTCTGTAACTAAAAGAATAAGTTCTATTTAAAAAGTAAAGCACAGGGGCTGGCCTGGTGACATAGTGGTTAAGTTCATGTGTTCCACATCAGCGGCCCACGGTTCGCCAGTTTGGCTCCTGGGCACGGACCTACTCCCCGCTCATCAAGACATGCTGAGGCGGTGTCCCACATAGGACAGCCACAACTCTACAACTATGATACACAACTATGTACCGAGGCTTTGGGGAGAAAAAGGAGAAAAATAGAGGAAGATTGGCAACAGATGTTAGTTCAGGGCCAACCTTCCTCACAAGACAAAACAAAACAAAAAAATAAAGCACAAAAGGACAAATACTATATGATTCTACTCATATGAAGGATCGAAAGTAGTCAAAATCATAGAAACAGAAAGTAAAAAAGTGGTTGCCAAGGGCTGGAGGGAGGGGAGGGAATTTCAGTGTTGGGGGAGGTGGGCATAGAGTTTCAATATTGCCGGATGAAAAAGTTCTAGAGATCTGCTGCAAAACAATGTGAATATACTGAACACTACTGAACTGTGCACTTAAAAATGTTTGATGGTAAATTTAATATTATGTATAGATAGCAATGCAATGCAGTATGTGTAATAACAATAATAAAAAGATAAATAAAAAAATAAAGTATACTCAACAAGGACTTGTGAGACTGAGAAGATAAGGGAGTCAAGGTCGGAGATTAGTGTCAAGTGGCCTCGTGATGCTGGTACCATGCAAGAAATAGTGCATACAGGAAAGAAAGAAGTTTGGTAGGAAAAAAGGAGATATGACTTCAATTTAAATAGCCAGTGTCTGTAGGATAGCCAGCTTATAGTGGATAGGAAGTTGGGTATACAGACCTGGAGCACAGGAAATAAAGATTCGGATCAGGAAAAAAAAGACTTAGTGACCTAGAGTGGATGACGTCACTCTAGATTAGAGTGTAAAACAAGAGAACAGGTGTAGAGTTATGTGAAAACCAACATATAAAAAACAACCAGCAGGGACAGAGAAAGGGGGAGGGTATTAGTTTCCTAGGTCTGCCGTAACAAAATACCACAAACTGAGTGGTTTATAACAACAAAAATTTATTCTCTGACAGTTCTGGACGCCAGAAGTCTCATATCAAGGTGTTGGCAGCAACATATTCCCTCCAAAGGCTCTAGCAGAGAATCCTTCCTTGTTTCTTCAAGCTTCGGGTGGCTCTAGGCATTCCTTGGCTTGTGGCTGCATCACTCCAATCTCTGCCTTGTCTTCACACGGCCTTCTCCTCTGTGTGCGTGTCTTTTCCTCTTCTATCGCTTATAAGGAAGTTTGTCATTGGTTCTAGAGCCCATCTTGATAATCTAGGATGATGTCATCTTGAGATCCTTAACACATATGCAAAATCCTTTTTCCAAGTAACATCACATTCCCAGGTTCCAGGGATTAGGATGTGGACATATCTTTTGGGGGGGCCCCATTCAACCTGCTATAGGGAGAAAGTCAGAAAATTGTGAGAACTATGAGGACGAGAATCTCTGCATATGGCTCAGGAAATGAGAAGTCCTGCACTTAAAAAAAAAACAAGATCTGTTTAATTTTGTGCAACACAGTTTTTTCCAAATGCATTTGGCACTCTCTTCTCTCAGTGTAAATACAAACCTGAATAAGACCCAATCCCAGCCCTCACGAAGCCCAGTGGGGAGGAGAGCATATAATCAAAATAATTGCAATGCACTGTTTAAGGGCTACAATTGAAAAATGTTCAAAGTATTATGAAAGCCCAGTGAGAGGTAAAAGTAATTTTCTTCAAGATTAAAGAAGAGTTTACTAAGTGGAAACTCTGGCCAAAAAAAAAGGGGGGAGGGATAATTTCAGGAAGAGATTTCATGACCAATGGCTTCGAGTCCAGGAAGTGCTTATGGAGTACTTAGGGAAGAGTCAAAGGTTGGGTAACCCTAGAGGGTAAGGTGTAGGGAGAAAGTGAACAAGAGGTTATGGTAGTGGCTGGGACTGTGGGTAGAAGATCTTGATCTTTACTCTTGTGTCCCATTCTAATTGTGATCTGGAAAATTAAAGGGAGTCTTTGTGCGGGGAAAGAAACAAGAGTTCTAGTTACCATAGAATTTAAGGAATCATTTGGGGCTCTGTGAGTTGAGAGTGATTCACCATGAGCACAGGCTGTCAAAAGATAGCTGAAAGAAGGAAAGCCTGGCACACGTGGAGACTAGAAACAGGGAGAGCCGTCAGAAGGACTTGTTGCACTAAATCAGGGGAGAAGGAGTAAGCAGCCTGGGAGAGCTGTGGAAATGAACAACATGTCGGATATAAGAAGGGGGCTCTAGTAGAGGCAAGAAGCAAAGACGATCTCTGGACTAGTCAGCTTGGGAGAGTGGACAAAGAGGGAGATAACTGAGAGAAAGTGACAGCTAAGAAAGGAAATGGAGAAAAAGAGTTCACCACCTTACCCAAGATGTCAGATCTAAACAGCTCTGCAAAGCTAACATTTAAAAAATAAGTTTTGGCGCTTGCCCAGTGGCGTAGTGGTTGGGTTCGCACCTTCCACTTCAGAGGCTCGGAGTTTGCTGGTTCAGATCCCAGGCGCGGACCTACACACCACTCATCAAGCCATGCTGAGGTGGTGCTCCACATAGAAGACCCAGAAGGGCCTACAATTAGGATATACAACTATGTACTGGGGTTTTGTAGGGAAAAAAAAGAAAGAGAGGAAGATTGGCAACAGATGTTAGCTCAGGGCCAATCTTCCTCAAAAAAAATAATAATAATAATAATAAGTTTGGTGCCGCTCGTTGGTGCTAAGACTGACCTGAATCAACGTAAGGTCATTTGTAATCTTTACATATCTTCTTTAGAGTGAATAAGCACATTTTTCTGAAGAAATACTGTACTTGATTATGGGATGTTGCCCCCATAATGCATGTCATATGCCTCGTGTTACCTTTCTCAGACCTGATAAATGTCTGAAACCAGATATTTCTGATTTCAAGCCCTATGTGCTTAGGATAACTAATTTTGCACCTGTAATGAGTCTAGTTTGAAAGCTGCATTTGAGGTGTCCAAAATGGTCCTGTCGAGAGAAAGTATGCACAGAGCACAGGTGCGGAAAAAAACATTTTCCAGTGAACTAATTTCTATACAGTGGGAATTTTAAATAAATATCACAATAATCCAGAAAAAACCATTCTCTTCACAGGAAGCGTTCTTAGTTAACTTGAACATATTGAAGCAAATTCCACAGTAAGGCTAAAATTTAAGGTCTCGTGTTCATAGCAGCACTGCATAGACTTTCCTTATCATTTTTCATCCAAGCAGACTGCTGTAGGAAATGTCAACAGGTAAGCTTTACATATTTTGTTATCCATGCTTTGTGTTTCCACTTCTTAGCTATTATTGAGTCAAATCAGTGTAACATGGAGAGCTGCCCATCTTCTCACGCCCTCCTCGAGTCATGGAACACGCAGGTTTCTTCTGAAGCCGGGCCTTTGCAGGACAGCATTTTTCCTCAGGCTATTTTTACTTGTTCAAACAGATTTACAAGAGTTATTTGCAAAAACTCACTTGTTCCCTTTATATTTATTTTCTGAGTAATGTGAAGAAGAAAGGAGAAAAAAATATCAGAATTCCCATGCTTTATATCTAGAGAGAAAGGAAGCAGAAGATGAACAATTAGCTACAATTTAGAAATAGAAGTTGTCCTTTGCCAGCTAACCAAGTCATGACACCGGGGCCAGGTTTAATTTAACATCATGAATGTGGAACAGTATGTTACCAAAGCATGTGTGTGTGTGTGTACACACAACATATACAACTTAAGAAACTGTTCAAAAATGTGTTTCTCTCTCCCTTCCCTCATTTCTCCCCTCCCCCATTTAGTCTTAGCACTACACAATGACCGTTAAGGTCTCTGGGATTCAATGAAAATCAACCATGTAATTGCAAGTAAGATTTGGGACCAGATGAGTTCATTTGATCACATTCCAGTTTCTTAATTACTACGCATGCATATATTTTTTTTTCTGCGAAGAGGACCAGCCCTGAGCTAACATCCGATGCCAATCCTCCCCTTTTTTCCTTGAGGAAGGTTGGTGCTGGGGTAACGTCCTACGCATACTTTTTAATGAGAGGGAATGCATGTAAATTATAACTGTTTTTCTTTTTCATTCAGCAGGTACTGGCAGAAATATTATAGCATAAATAATTGCAACATATCCTGGGATTAACATCTACTGTCTTATCTCTGCCCCAGCGTGGGGTAGTGGAATCCACAAAGTCAGCAATTAAAATGAGACATTATCACTTTAATTATCATTTAACTTTTTAGGCCCAGTTTAAAATCACTCAGTACTGTCTATCATTTAATTTTCCATATCTCATTCATTCACTCAATACATATTTCACACACACCTTATTATCGTGCTCACAGAATTCCTGCCAGTGTCAGAAACAGGGTGAGAACACAAATGTTTGAAGGGAAGGGAGTTAATGTTTGATGAGCATCTACTATGTGACAAATAACTTATTTGTCATCTCGTTTGTTCTCCAAAACCACGCCCATCAAGGTAAGTATTGTTATCTCCATTTTATAAATATGGGAAACAGGTTTAGAGAAGTTGAAGAACTTTTACAGAGCTCAAACAGCTAAAAAATGGTGAAAACCAGATTCCTTCCATCAAATATTCGTTGGCCACTTACCATGTGTCTGGCACTGCCTGAGATGCACCATGATACACAATGGACAAAGGTCCTTCCCTCTCATCTCTTCCCACTATAACTGTGGTTCTCAACCCTGGTTGAGAATGCACTAGAATCACCTGGAGAGCTTCTAAAACATAGCAGTGCCATTGTCCACTCCCGGTAACTAAGACAGAATCTCTGGAAGTGAAGCCTGAGATTAATTTTCTAAAGTTTACCAAGTGACTCTGAAGTGCATCCAGGATTGGGACTCTTTTAATTTATTAGATTATGCTGTATACAACGTCACCACCCTCAAAAAATCTACACTGTACAGAAGTTAGAGATAAATGCATATAAATATAATACACTTGGAAAACTATTTTAAGATAATTCCTAAGGAAATTGTATATATTTAAAGTATTGGAATGTGTAAGAGGAAAAATTACTTTTAGCACTGGGATGGTGTTAGGAGCTGAATTGTGCCCCCTCAAAATTCATATGTTGAGACTCTAACCCCTAGTACCTCAGCATGTAACTGTATTTAAAGAGAGAGCCTTTAATGAGGTAATTAAGGTAAAATGAGGTCATTAGGGTAGACCCTAATCCAATCTAACTGGTGTCCTTATAAGAGGAGGAAGTTTGGACACACAAAGAGACACCTGGGGTGTGCACACACAGCAGAGAGACCATGTGAGGACACAGCGAGAAGGCACCCATCTACAAGCCAAGGAGAGAAGTCTCAGGAGAAACCAATTCTGCTGGCACCTTGATCTTGGACTTCCAGCCTCCAGAACTGTGAGAAAATAAATTTTTGTTTTTTAAGCCACCTAACTTGTGGAATTTTTTATGGCAGTACTAGCAAACTAATACAAATGGCTTCACGGATGTATAATTTCACAAATGAATGGAATGTAGGGAAACCACTTGAAGGCACGGTATACTTTTGACTAGAGTTGTAGTTCTCAAACATTGGCGTACATCAGAATCGTCTATGGAATTTAGTAAAATACAAATACCCAGGCCCTGTGCTACTTCGACAAGTTTGGGCCACCTTATTCTTTTCTTGCTTCTGGTAATTCTGATGCACAGCCAAAAGACAGTTTAAGAATCATTAGACCAGAAGGTGGAAATTTGGAGGACATTATTGGCAGGTGAAAAAGTGGTTGTTCCTGGGTGACAAAGAGAGTCTAGTATGAGTATGATATTTACAGAGGAGGGTGATGATGTTAAGGAAATCTACAGAATTAGAACAGAAAGCATGATGGTTAATTTTACGTGTCAATGTGGCTGAGCCATAGTGCCCAGATGTTTGGTCAAACATTATTCTGAATGTTGCTGTGAAGGTATTTTGGGGATGAGATTAACATTTACCGGTGGACTTGGAGTAAAACAGATAAAGTGGGTGGGCCTCATCCAATTGGTGGAAGGCCTGAATAGAACAAAGGCTGACCTTCCCCACTCAAGAAGAAATTCTGCCAGCAGATGGCTTTTGAGACTTGACTGCGACTCTTCCCTGGGTCTCTAGCCTGCCAGTTTTGGACTTACAAAGTTTCCACAATTGTGACAGCCAATTCCTTAAAATGAATCTCTTGATAGATAGATGGATGATAGATAGATAGATACACACACACACATACACACATCCTGTTTGTTCTATTTCTCTAGAAAACTCTGACTAACACAGAAGAAGTTAGAAAGACTTAGAATACATTGAAGGAAGGCCTTGACGGGCAAGCTGTAGAGCTTGGTCTTTATCCAATTGGGACCATACAAGTTCAGGTGAGCTTTCAGAGTACAGGTTTTGCCTTTGGTGTTCATCAAAAGAACAAACACCAGTATAGAGTGTGGGTTAATCCCTTTTGTCCTTTTCTCTTTAAACCAACACCACAGAAAGAGGAGCAGCTATACAGAAATACATAATTGTTAGAGCAGAATTAAAAAGTTTGCTCATCTGTGAATTTTCTTTGTTGTTAACACCAAGGAATCATCAGTATATCACAGGGGTAACCTGGAGGAAGAGGTGAAATAGTGTAGTAAAAATGAGGCTGTGGATTTCAAATCCTTGATGAAGGTACCAAACCCATGTTCTGCTGTCATTTGCTGAGACATTGAAGCTGTACTCTTTCGATGTAGTAACCATGAAAAATAGCCAGGAGTTTTAAGAAGTAAAACAAATCAAGTCAGATGTCAAAGGATTCAAATGAAGAGCACTGGGAATTTTATAACGTACGCTTCTAACTTGGTTTTCAAAGACTTCTGCTCACACACACGTCTTGTGTCCCTAAAGCCATTGGAAGGATGGGAAAAAATACTGCATATATTTGTTTAAAAAAAGTTGTTGAAATTGTCTATCCCCATTATTTGCTTGTTGTAACTATGTAGTTAAGTTTTCTCAGTTCTAGACCAGACTAGGTATTCTTCTTCTTAATTTGTCTAAAATCTGTCAGTTCTCTCTCCAGCGTTCCACACTAGTCTGTGATGAGATGCTACTTCATTCATATATTTATTCAAATCCATTCATAATTTATTAAATAAATACGTATTGAGTATCTACCCTAAGCTTCAGATACTTGGAATACAGTGTTCAACAAGCCAAAAGACACAGTCTTGTTCTTATTTTTTGATAGCTTATAAAACTATGTTTTAAAATGAAAAAATAAGGAGGAATGTTCCAAAGGATACTGACCCAGACACCTGATGGGATTGCATTGCTTAGCAAATGTGTTGGGGATTTTCTCTGTGGGTGCTTGGTTTCTAGAAACTTCATGGAGCAGAACTTCCATGAGTAGAGATTCCAATAGACATAAAATACGTTTCCAGGAGACATGTAACATGAAGCAGTTTAAAGCTATCCTCTTTCCTCACTCCTCCACCCACCCCATCTTCCTCTCTTTCATTTAACAAGTAGGTTTGAATCCATATAGACAAAGTTGAGTGAGGATACGATGAGTGAAAATACAGTCTTTGCACTCCTAGAGCTTACAATATACTAGGGAGTAAGAGATGAATAAAAAAAATCATATGAATCAATGTAAACTGTAACAATACTAATTAAGTGCAATGAATGAAAGGCACTCATAGAAAAGACAGAGGGACGTCACTTAGGCTGGAGAATCAGAGAAGGCACCAAATGTAAGTACCTTTATTCTTATTTACAGAAAATTATCAAGTTCTATTTGTGCATTTGCTCAGTTCACCTAGTATTTTTTTGTTGTTTTTTTGTGAGGAAGATTGGCCCTGAGCTAACATCTATGCCAATCTTTCTCTATTTTGTATGTGGGTCACTGCCACCGCATGGCTTGATGAGTGGTATAGGTCCATGCCCTGGATCCCAACCCACAAACCCGGGCTGCTGAAGCAGAGCATGCCGAACTTAACCACTACGCCACCAGGCCGGCCCCACAGTTCACTTAGTCTTAATGTTAGGAATAATCATGATTTCTTTCTCTAAAGTGCTCTATAAAATATATGCTATTAAATACCCCAGAAGAGGTTACTTTTTAATTGTGTGGCCACACAACTCTGTTATCGGATTGTGAGGATGGATATCTTCCCATTAGGTAGGTAAATAGTGTCTGAGTTGAAAATGGATCCCCCACTTGGCAAAAATAGTGACAACCAAGACACTCTCTGCTACAACAACATTAAATATCCCTTCCTGGATGCAGAAATCCAAGCTGTTGCTCTTTATCCATTCCACATGTTTATCTTATGGGCTACAGCTGTGGTTCTCATTAGGCTAACCTGGGGAGCTCAAAGATGACTGACTGAGTCCCATCCCCAGAGATTCATAATGGTCTGATGTAACTGGGTTTTAAAAAGCTCTCCAATTGATTCTAATAGGCAGCTATGATGAAGAACAACCAGCCAATTGTGATCTCCATCCACAGATCACTGTTATTCCAAATGTGACCTAAATTCTCTGATATTTGGAATAGTCTTGCACATATTTTCAGAGTTTTGTGCTCTACAAGTATTTGAGTCAAGGAAGAGAGGTGCCAGCATTCTCCGAATTCAAGGAACCCTCTATGCCAATCAAGTGTTATTGATCATAGTTGCTTAATACACTTCACAGACTAAAAACTTGTTTTTTGAAAGGTCTTGAGGTAGAGAATATTTGACAGTTATCGTGAAATATTTGTTTGGGTTTGAAATTTATCTAAAGACCTCTGGCACAATGTCTAGTGGGGATTTATAGTGAAGTTTATTTTGCACAACAGACACTTAGAGCAAAACAAAAATTTGCAATTATGACAACTATAAATTTTGGCCTAAAATGCCGAGAACTTAAATGAGCAATTCAAATTATATAAGCCATGGGATTTGATCTGAGATGGACATGAATGCAATGACCAGGAAAGCTTCCTGGGGATGGAGGTAGGGTTGGCCTTAGCAGGTAAGCAGGATTTTGTCAGGTAGAGAGGACAGGGGGCAGGAAATGTGGGAAATATTCCAAAAAGAGTGAAGAGTGTGGAGGAATGGTGTTGAGTTGGGAATGAGGATAGTGTTCAAGAAACAGTGAGGACACTGGCCAGCTGAGGTGTGGATGTGATGCTGTGGAGTCCTGGGAAAGACAGCTATGTTGGTGCAATGGGGCGAGACTGGGGAGTCCTTTTAATTCCAAGTGCAAGAGTTTATGCTCTAATTTCTAACAACGAGAAGATCTTGAAGTTCCTCAGCAGGGCATTGATAAGGTGGCATTTTATGAACATCAACTTGTTGGTAGTTGCAGAATGGAAAGAAAAGATTAGAGGAAGAAAGACTAGTAGGAGGATTTGGTGGTAACATCTGTAAGGTCCTGAGAGTCTGGGCTGTCTTGACAACTGTACAAAGAAAACAATGGGATGTCTGAACGAGGCATTTTGGAATGAGAACTAACAAGAATTGGTCATTGACTATGTATAAGTGGTAAAGAAAAAAAGATGAGTCAAAATTATTCCCATGTTTTAAGCCTGAGAGATTTTGAAAATGTGGAACCGTGGGAAAGTTCCTGGAGATACTGGGATCTTTGGGCCCCTGTTATAACATGAACAGAATAACCAGTTCTGGTGGTTGTCTTTAGGGAAGGATAAACACACACTCAGTGCATTGCATACATCTCAGAGTGAGTTTTTCTACACTTCCTTAGAATTAACACTGCAAATATTTTTTCAGGCCAAATAACTCATGACAAGAATGGAATGATGCTCCAATTCCATAGTCAATTGGAGGAATTCCAACTTACGGAGCAGGTTTTCCTTAAAACCTATAAATTAAGAGGTTACTGTATTAGTTTGCTAGGGCTTCCATAAAAATGTATCACAGAGTGAGTGGCAACAGAAATTTATTTTCTCACAGTTCTGGAAACTATAAAAGTCCAAGATAAGATATCAGAAGATTTGGTTTCTCCTAAGGCCTCTCTCCCTGACTTGCAGATGGTCATTTTCCAGCTATGTCTTCACATGGCCTGTTCTCTGTGAGTAAGCATCCTTGGTGTCTCTCCCTCTTCTTATAAGGACACTAGTCATGTTTGATCAGGGCCCACCCATGTGACCTCATCTAATTTTAATGACCTCTTTGAAGGCCCTATCTCCAAATACAGTCACATTCTGAGGTTTACAGGGGGTAAAGACTTCAATATATAAATGTTGTGTGTGTTATGTGCCATCAGGTCAGCTCCCACTCCTGGTGACCCTATGAATGAGTGATGTCCACAATGTCCTGTCCTCAACAGCCCTCTTCAGCTTCTGTAGACTGATGCTTATGGCTTCCTTTAGCCATCTCATCTTGGTCTTCCTCTTTTCCTGATGACTTCTACTTTTCCCAGCATTATTGTCTTTTACAAAGAACCCTGCCTTCTCATGATGTACTCAAGATAGGACAGCCTCAGTTTATCATTTTTGCCTCCAGCGATAGTTCAGGCTTAATTTGCTCTAGGACCCACTTGTTCATCTTTCTGGCAGCCCAGGGTATCCGCAGAGCTCTCCTTCAACACTGTATTTCAAATGAATCAATTTTTGTCCTGTCAGCCTTCTTCACTGTTCAGCTCTCACACGCACACATAGCAATTGGGAATACAAGGGTGTGGATAGTCTTGGCCTTGGTCTCTAATGACACTTCCTTACACTTGATGATCTTTCCTAATTCTTTCATTGCTGCCCTTCCAAGTCTCAGTCTTCTCTTGATTTCTTGGCTGCAGTCTCTATTTAAATTGATGACTAAACCAAGGTAAACAAAATCTTTAACAATTTCGATGTCTTCATTGTCTACGTTCAAGTTGGGTGGTTCTTCTCTAGTCATGATTTTTGTCCTCTTGCTGTTCAAACACGATCCTGCTCTGGCCTCTTCTTCCACTTGCATCAGAAGTTGTTTCAAGCCGTTGCCCTTTCTGCCAGTAAGATGGTGTCATCTGCATGTCTTAGATTGTTGATGTTTCTCCCATCAATTTTCACTCCTTCATCTGAGTCTAGCCCAGTTTTCTGTATATGTTCTGTGTGCAGAGTAAAGAGTAAACAGATAGGGAAATAAAATGTACCCTTGTCTGACACCTATAGGAAACCCTTCTGTCTCTCCATATTCTGTCCTGATGTGGCTTCTTGTCCACAATACAGGTTACCCACCAGGACAATCAAGTGCTGAGGCGCGCCCAGTTCTTTCAGAGCAGCCCACAGTTTTTCATGACCCACGCAATTAAAGGCTTTACTGTCATCTACAAAACATAGACTAATCTTCTGAAATTCTTTGGAGTACTCCAGTAGCCAATGAACTATCACAATTAGATCTCGTGTGCCTCTCCCTCTCTGAAATCCAACTTGTGCATCAGGCATTTCTTGCCGCTTATAAGGTCAACGCCCTTGTTGCAGCGCCTTGAGCATCACTTTGCATTCATGGGAAATTAGAGCAGTGGTCCTATAGATACTTCAATCCTTGGCATCTCCTTTCTTGGAGATTGGGATATATATTGAGCATTTCCAAGTTGTAGGCTATTGTTTTGTTTTCCATATTTGTTGGCATAATCGTGTTCGGATTTTGACAGATTCAGTCTCTGTGGCTGAAATAATTCTATCAATATCCCATCTACTCTGGTGACTTCTTTCTTCTCAGTACTTTCATGGCAGCTTTTACTTCGCTTTCTATAATTACAACTTCTTCCTCATAGGAATCTTTCTCAAAGGAATCTGTCATCCTTTTGTCTCTTCACAGATTTTCAGGGTACTGTTTCCACCTTCCCTTTATTTTTTCCTGATCAGAAAGTGTGCTTCCCTGTTGGTCATTCAGCTTTCCTAATCTAGGTTTAAATTTCCTTTTGATTTCTTGAATTTTATGGAAGACACTTTTTTGTTGTCTTCTTCTGTCTCTTTGCATTGACCATTATAGTAGTTCTCTTTATCTCTACATGAACAGTCAACTGAAATACTGCGTTCAGGATTCTAACCCACTTTTGTCACCTTTTGCTTTTGCTCCTCGTCTCTCTGAACTATTTTTAGTGTCCTGTCATCCATCTTAATTTTTCTTTTCTTTTTACTTCAGGCATTGTCTTTTTGCATTCTTCCTTAATAATATTCCACTTTCAATCCATAGTTCTTCTGGTTCTCAGTCAATTAGGTTTAACAATGCAAATCTGATTTTTATGTGGACTTATTCACCGGGAAAGTTGTTTATGTTATATTTTGGTGCTAGGATTCTGTCAAGGCTCTTCCTCAGCCCTTCTCTGATCTTTGGTATTAACAGTTTGTGGGAAGTTCCACAATCTGCTCTGGTCATGTTTTGGCAGACAGAATATAAATGTTATGGGGGGCACAATTCAGTCCATTACAGTCAGTGTGTTCTCTAACTATTATTCTTTTGGAGATACCCAATACTCGGGAATCAGAAAGTTAAGTTAAAGTATTTTTCCCACACATCTATGGACAGCTAGTTTTCGACAAAGGGGCCAAGAACATACAATGCAGAAAAGAAAGTCTCTTCAACAAATGGTGTTGGGAAAACTGGATAGCCACATGCAAAAAAATGAAAGTAGACCATTATCTTACACCATACACAAAAATTAACTCAAAATGGATTAAAGACTTGAATGTAAGACCTGAAACCATGAAACTTCTAGAAGAAAACATAGGCAGTACACTCTTTGACATTGGTCTTAGCAACATATTTTCAAGCACCATGTCTGACCAGGCAAGAGAAACAATAGAAAAAATAAACAAATGGGACTACATCAAGCTAAAAAGATTCTGCACAGCAAAGGAAACCATCAACAAAAGGAAAAGACAACATAACAATTGGGAGAATATATTTGCAAACCATATTATCTGATAAGGGGTTAATCTCCAAAATATATAAAGAACTCATCACCTCAACAACAAAAAAACTAACAACCCGATTAAAAAATGGGCAAAAGATCTGAACTGACATTTTTCCAAAGAAGATATACAGATGGCCAACAGACACATGAAAAGATGTTCAACATCATTAACTATCAGGGAAATGCAAATCAAAACTACAATGAGATATCACCTCACACCCATCAGAATGGCTATAATTAACAAGACAGGAAACAACATGTGTTGGAGAGGATGTGGAGAGAAGGGAACTCTCATACACTGCTGGTGGGAGTGCAAACTGGTGCAGCCACTATGGAAAACAGTATGCAGATTCCTCAAAAAATTAAGGATAGAACTACCATACGATCCAGCTATCCCACTGCTGGGTATTTATCCAAAGAACATGAAAACACCAATTAGTAAAGATACATGCACCCATGTGTTCATTGCAGCGTTATTCACAATAGCCAAAACTTGGAAGCAAGTGCCCACCAAGGGATGAACAGATGAAGAAGGTGTGGTATATATACACAATGGAATACTACTCAGCCATAAGAAACGATGAAATCCAGCCATTTTTGACAACATGGATGGACATTAAGGGTATTATGCAAAGTGAAATAAGTCAGAGGGAGAAGGTCAAATACCATATGATCTCACTCATAAGTAGTAGATAAAAACAACAACAAACAAACACATAGAGACAAAGATTGGATTGGTGGTTACCAGAGGGGAAGGAGGGATGGAGGAGGGTGAAAGGGATAATTAGGCACATGTGTGTGGTGATGGATTGTAATTAGTATTTGGGTGGTGAATGTGAGAACATGATGTAATCTATGCAGAAATGGAAGTTTAATGATGTACACCTGAAATTTATACAAAGTTATAAACCAATGTTACCACAATAAAAATAAATAAATAAATAAATAAATAAATAAATAAATAAATAAATAAATAAATTAAATAAAGTTAAAGTATTTCTGAGAAGTAGGTTCAACATTAAGGGAACTTCTCTCCTCTTCCAAAAAACAGAAGAAATTAATCTATCATTTAAGTCCTAGGAATTATACAAAATAAAAACACATTATTCAACTAAATTGTTATTTTTTTCTCCCTATGATTATTCTAAATATTTTGGATAAAAGAGGAGAAAAAAGCATTTTCCGTCTCACCAAATCGTTTCTGTATCCATGAATTTTTCTACTTGCCATTCTCCTTACGATTTCAGCTAGTGTGTGGTGGCTGCCCTCCAAATGTTCATTTCATTCATTTATGTATGTATCTATTCATTCATTCATAAATATTTAAGTGTCTATGCGGGGCCCTTCATGTGCTAGGTCCTAGGACATGACAGAGAACAAGGCAATTGAGGGTCCTGTGATATAACTCTTACAATGCAGTGTGGAGCGCAGACAAGCACACAGGCATTAGCAGGAAGCTATGTCACGGCAAGGAGAGGTCTGAAGTCGCGTGCTGGGGAGGCTCAACCCAGGGGCACTTGGCCAATCTGTGGGCTTCAGAAAAGGCTTCCCTGAGAAAGTGGCATTTAAGCACTACCTGAAGAATGAATGGGGACTGCAAGAATAGGTTACAAGGTGTGGTTTTAAGGAGATAGGGTGGTGTCCTAGGGCAATTGGAAGCAGTTGAAGAGACTTAAACTGAGGAGTGATTGCATCTGATTAGGATTTTAATAAATTCACGCAGACTACTACATAGAGAGGAGTCAGGGGCTGGATGACCGAGACATGTTGGAAAGTTGTTCAAGGAATTAAGAGTGGATAATGCTTGGAACTAGGGTAGTAACAGTGAGGCAAAGAAAACTGTGATTTGTGAAAAATCTAAGAAGAATTGCCGAGACTAATACTTCATTTAAGTTCCACAGAGCACAATGATTTTCTCGTTTGTCTCTTTTGTTCACTGACGTGTCCCAAATGCTCTTCTCTCAGCTCATGGAGGACAGCAAAGATAATGGCAAGGGGGTGTTGGATTATCCAGACCGCACTGACTGGATTCTCTGACTGGATATTATAGGAACCATAGAATCTACTTTTGAAGGCCTACCATGTGCAAAGCACTATACTAGATGCCTTACATATACAATCTTATTTCAATCCTCATGAAAAATGTAAAGCAGAGAAACCAAGAATCAGTGATCAGGTGTAATTTACCAAAGGGTACGCAGTACATAAATGGCAGAATCAGGATTTGAACTCAGGCATTTCTGATCTTAAAGCCCGTTCTCTTCCCGTTATGACACTGAAATCACTGAAATCCAGCCTTATGCTCATCTCTCAGTAATAGGATGAACATCATTTTTTCCAGGGGGCCAATTTCTACTTCTTCAGGGCTGGTGAAGCAACCAACTTGCCCTGCTTCCCTCATGATTCACCATCTGCAGGCACCAAGCCCAGCAAATCCCAGGGGCTGAGGGGAAGAACAAGTCGAGAGCCACCATCTTGGATAAAGTGGTCCTGGCCCACAGCCTAAATCTCTCCTGCGGTGTTTGAGGTGGAATGAGGTCAGGGCAAACATTTTCACATTTTCTTTCTATGAATTGCTTGGATGATAAATTTTACCCTCAAAATATTTAAAAAGTAGTGGGGAAAAGTGGTACTTCGGGCTCAATTCTGACCAAGAAGAGAGAATTGTGGGCTAAAGAGAGAGTCACATGGTCTTTGGGAAACAACCACCACATGGTGTTAATTTTTTAAATAGCCAGAGAATGTAGCTATGAGTCGGTTAGGTAGTCAAAACATATTTATTTGCCCCTATTCTGTATCAGATATTGTTCTAGACTCTGGGTGCATGGACAAGACAGAAAGTCTATCCCTCAGAAAGCTGACATTCTGAAAGGTGGGTGATAAGAGACAATAAACATAAATGTTGGACAATTACCCTAGAGTTTAGAAAACCTAATTTTAATAATTTTGGGAAGATTTTAACATCTAAAGGCCTAATGCCAGACAAATAGTTCTGATTTTTCTTTTTCTTTTTTTTTAATTAACAATACAGAACTTGAAAATGGAAACCTAGTTTTAAAGGGAAAATTTATTCAGTAACTGATAAAACTTCCACGAGAATGATGGAAAGACTATAGTGGCATAGGATAGTTCTCCATCTTTTAATGATTTTTTAAAGTCTTTAATATGCTTCAGGGATTTATCACAATTTTATTTTTTATTTCTGTAAGTATTCTTTATTACCTTGTATCAATTCAATAAAAGCAAAATCTTACACCATAGTTAAAATACAGCTATTCTGTTAAATGCCAGCTTGGAATAAATTTTAATATATTCTCAATAGAAATTCTAAATAAGAGGACATGGAACAAAATAAAAAGTATTCAGGGAAATAATTTCACCCCTAGAGACACTAGAGGAGAAAGTTAGCTTAAGTGACAAAGGATTCCAGAAAAATAAGTAAATTTGGATTGTGAAAAATTGCTAGAATAAATTCTTGACTGTAGTTTGTGAGCATGTAGGAAATGAAATAGTAATCTCTAGGAGACCATGGTATCTTAATAACAAATCATACTTTTTTAATGAGCAGACCAACCATGCTAAAACACAGTGCCTTGATATTTTTAAGTCATTTCTCAAAATCTTTCACAATATCTGTGTTAATAAGATTTTTTAAATTGTGTGTGTAATACTACAGTTGGCAAATTTCATTCCTGGTTGCACAGTAACATTGATTAGCAGTTTGATGGAAAGCCAGCAGAAACACTTCGTATCCACTCCTGTCCCTTTAATATTTCTACCAGTGATTTGAATGAAGATATGGAAAGCACGTTATGAAAGGCACCAATGCACAAAGTTTAGGGTGAAAGCTAACGTGTTTGAAAAGAAAGGTTAGCTTCAAAACATCCTCGTGGACTGGACCAATTGGAAAGGGCGGACCTGTCAGGCTACTGTGATAGAAAACTTGGTACCATTGCTACCTTTCTCTTGGGTTTGCTAAGGCCAGAATCCAGAACTAATTGAGCACCTATTTTTGTACAATATACAGCAATTCATTAGCACTGAGGAAAATAATAACGCAATAATCATTGTCCAGAAAGGACTAATTTTAAGGGTAAGTGATAAATAGGCTTTTTGTTGTTGTTGTTGTTGTTTTCTTCACGTGAATAAAAGTAAAAAATTTTAGAATAGGAAAAAAATCCCATAGACATAACTTTCCACTTCAAATCCAAAAATCTCCTATAATTTACCAGATTGTGGCTATCAAGCATTTTCTAGAGTTTATTCATGGCTATTTCTCAATACTTAAAACAGTGCTTGGAACTTACTCCCTCAAAAAGTATTTGTTGATTGAATGAATGACTTTAAGGAAGGAAAACTCACTCCTTTCCTTGGCACTCATTTCATTTGTAGCAGATACCAATTGCTGAAATGGTCTTCCTTATTTTGAGTCAAACACATTTTTCCATAACTCTCTGTTTATTACATATAATTATGCTTTACTAGTACAGACAAAATAAATCAAGTTGTCTTCCAAATATTTTGAGACAGCCAACTTTTCCTTTTTAAGTATTTGTTATTTTTTCTAGGAGAAAGGTAACTAATTCCTAAACCTTCTTTAATATGGTTTCCTATCCTTTAACCATTCTTATCATTCTCCTCTAAATATGCCTCAAATTTTCAAAGATTTTCTTAAAATGTAGTGCCCTGAATTAAATGTATATCTAGGTGGAAGTCGATCTGAATACCATATCATGTTGTTGTAAGATTAGATTAGCTGTCTGAAAGAAAGTTATGTAAGTAGCAATTATTTCAGTTCAATCTGAAATCAATTAAAATTTTTGTTTTCTCAAACTACAAGGAGGTCCTAGCTGACATCTGGGTTAAACATGTTAATTTTTTTCTGAAAAGAAGATTATGTTTTCCATTTTGTTTTCTACAGCAAGTCTTTTACTAGCCAAAGGATAAAATGAGACAATTATTATAGGAAAAGTGGTTTATTCTAAAAGCCTTTATATTTTATTTTTAAATCTCATACAGGCCTGATCAGATAAGTACTCTTTGTTCTCTGTGCTGGGTCCTGAGGTCTGAAAGCCATAAACTGTGGCTGGCTGTGGCTTAGAATCTCCCTGGGCGGGACACCTGTGGAGGCCCTTTGTCAGCACAGAACACTCAATGAGGGGAGTCTGAGACGCCAGCTGGGTCAGAAGCCACTGGAGCACAGCAGAACACGATTGCCCAAGTTTCCCTCTAGGCCATATAGACACGAGGATTGCATGGACAGCGCTATTGGCAGATAGAGAGCTGGTTTCCGTGACATGCCCCTTGTTACTCTACCCTGTGCTCTGAAAGGAGGGAGAATGCGAAAATTCTTCCCCAGAAGGGAGGAAGAGAAGAAATGGCCATAAAGGCATATAAGGACACATCCCCTCAGCCCTCCTCACACACTACAAATGGACGGAACACGTGTCAGAGGACGGTGTCTCCTGCATACACCTAAGAGGGGGCATAGTGATTAGAATAAGAATTCTGCCAATTCACCCGCCAGTAACTTGGATTTTGAGCTATTTGCAGCTCTAGGCAGGGTAACAGTGGGAGTTGGGAGGACCTGGTCCACATTTCCTGGAGAACCCCTCCTTTGCTTTTTTTGTGGCACAGTGAGCTGGGGCCTGCCTGTCCACGCTCCCTTCCAGGCCAGGAGCTCCAGATGAAGGCAGCTGGGGCTGACCAGGACTCGTCTGCCTCAGGGCTCACATGGCCAAGGTGCTCTTGGCACTTAAGTGGACAGAGCTGGGCGAAGGGCAGAGGAGCACCACCGGGGGCACGGGGAGCCTCTCTAATGTCTCACAATCTGCTCTGGCTCCAAACTTGCAGACTCCACTCAGCAAAACACAGACTTAGCTCAAGCAGACCCTTTCTTCTTAGAAGGCAGGTTAGCAACCATATCTTGTTCCTTGAGCATTTGCCTTTGGGGTCCTACCCCAACCCACTCCACATTCCAAGCAGCTTATCAAAACAGTCCTCTCAACACTTGACTATTCCCTGGAAGGAATTCCAGCGATAAAACTTTCCCCATCCTATAACACTCCCAGTGATGTTTTATGCCCCCTATGGAGTGGTGTCTTGGCAACTGCACTCCTGGCCTACTGATCCAAATACGGGATCAGCAAAGAGTAGACCTTGCGTTCTCTTCATTTATGGGTCTAAGACCCAGTTCCTTTTCCTCGGCCAGGATGAGAAGAGGTCTGGTTCAAATGGGATCAACAGTGATAGAGTGAAAGGAGCTCTTTCCCCATCTACCTTGCCAGGTAGTTTCTCTCTCTTGCCACGTGCTTTGCTTTCTACAGCACAAATGTGGGATGGGGGATCCTTGACCTACCCTCTCCTGAGGCCCCTGAACGATGTCTTGCCTGGTAATATAGGCTACACTCTTGGTAGAAAATTTAGCGTCTGATGCTCTGCTCCTGGGAGTTCAAGAAAGGCCTAGGTGAGCATTGTGACACTACTGCTACCTACACTGGAGAGGTTCAGGCCATTGGGTACTCTAAAAGGTTATAATTTGTTGGCGGCATGAGGTGATCACCCTCTCTAGTCTGGTCCAGGAGGAAGCAATTTAATTTCTGAATTACTGAACCATAGTTCACGAGCAGAAAGGACTCTCAAGTAGTACAAACAGTTCTTTGTAGGAACGTAAGCTTCTGACATCTCTATATGGAAAGATAACATGCTCTGTCTATATATTTGTTCTTACCCTCTCTCCATCCTCATCCCCAGCCAAGCCACAATCTTTTCCCTTGAATTTATTTTGGGAAAAAAAATGATGAAAAATATTTTCCCACAAAATCTTGTCTCACCCCACCCTTGGCTGGTATGGCTGCAGCCATGGTCTCCCGGTGCAATGACACAAAAACAAAAAAGAATACCAACTGAAAGAAATGAAGAAATAACTAATTTGGCATAATTACTCCACTGTCTTCTATTCTCTACCTTTTTCATACCTTATTTGTGCTGAGGCAGCAGGATTTGAGAGACCTACCATCCCGCCAAATTTATGAGACGATGCTGGATCAAAGCCCCAAACTAACAAATTTAAAGAAAAAAATTAAACGCACATCACCTTTCAATCACAATCAAGGCATTCTTGGCCCTATTTTATTTCCCTTAGAAAAGTTTTTTATATCCTAGTACTAGGTGGGCCATCCCTCTGTCAGCTGAACAAAACACATCTGTTGGTTGTATTCAGACAGAGGAACACAACTTTGCAAGCCCAAACCATCAGCCATATGTGTAGGATGTTGCAGATTTCTCCCATCCCATCTTCCATTTCTTCCGTGTGCCTAAGAACTCCACAGCAGACCCTGTGCCAGGCTGAGTCATTATCTCATTTAATCTTCTCAACGTTTACAGAAACACAGACTTTGAGAGACTAGGTGACTTCCCCCAGAGCACACAAGCTAGCAGGCGGCAGAGCTAGGACGAGGGCCCTGTGACATTAAAGTCCACACTCTTGATCTCAAGTTGTGCTGCTTCTCTGCAATAAGTGAGGAAGGCAGTGGTAACCCTCCTTGACGAACTGACCCTCAGCTGCTGTGTCTTCAGGGTGCGACTGTGACCTGGAGGAGCCAAGATGCTGCGGGATCTCCTGACCACCCTTCCCTGCGCACGCATCTTCTCATCTCACTCCACGAGTGGGTCACATGTCTTTTCTGAGAACTTTTCATTATCCTTCTCCAGCCTCTAGAAGCAATGAAGTTTGATGGAAATTTGGCAGAATTTTTTTCTTTCTAGTTCCACTCTACTTTTAGAGGCTGTGAGATCTTAAGCAAGTCATAACTGTCCTCAGTTCCAAATCTCTAAAGTAGAGTAAAATCTCCTACTCTTCCTGAAAGAATCAAATGACGATAGTGTGTATGAAGTACACTTTCACAAATGGTAAAATATTCTATGTGATATACCCGTCCAGCTTAAGTTCCAAAAGTTGGGTCAATATGTTAGTTACCCTACACCCATTGGCAAACAAAAAAAATTGCGTAAACTAATTTTTTCCTTTGCTAATGTTGTACCTAACATTCTAAAACTTACAGGTGTTTAAAATGCTGATTTAACAAAAGAGGCTTTTGGGACAAACCAAGATGGTTGTCAAACAGGTTTTTACCACTGTGGTTTATGATATGGTTCTGGAGTGTAGCCAAATTAACAATGACGAGGTCACATGGAGATGCACAGCGTTAAACCCTAGAGCTGCAAGAGCCAGCATCCAGAATAAGAAACAGTTTGATTCCACCGTGTTCTGAAGTGAGCAGGTGATTTTGCAATTCTGTCTTCATTTCCTCGTTGGTGTGGGCTTAGCACTAAAGGGAGCAAAACTGGACTTCTGCCTCCTTTAATCTATGTCTTGTCAGAGTAAGGAGACCAAGCTAGAGACTGCTAACACTGGGAAGTGCCAACTTCAAGACTGAGAGGGCAGTTCTGAGCTGTGACAGCTCACTCAGAAGGCCCAACTTCTTCCAAGGAGTTTTAGCATGAAATATGTTCCTTTAGCTTATCATTTTAAAAAAAAAAAGCTGCCCTTTGCTAGTCACAGAAACATTCTCTCTGGATGATAACCAGAATTTTCTTTACTGTTATAAAGTGCTTTCAAATATCCTACCTTAAGTGAGAAAGGATTATTCTCTTTTTATAGATTAAAAAAACTAAATTTCAGAGAGACTAAGTCATATAGGTAGTACCTGGCAGAGGCCAAGCTTGAACCCAAACCTTCTTTTTCAAAATATAATAAATGTTTTTCTGCTCTCCAGTCCTTTTAAATTTCATCAGCACGATGCTGGGGTCATTTAAAGCCACAGTTTTGTGTTCAGTGAAACAGTGGTTAAATTTCAGAAAACTTTTACTCCAGATTTTACAGAATAAACCCAATTTGAAAGGTTGTTTACTATTATCCTCCAACAATTATTGAACATGTCATCACGCACTTCCCAAAATCTTCTGTTATTGCTTTGTAAAAATTCTATATGGGGGCCGGCCTGGTGGCCTAGTGGTTAAGTTTGTGTGTTCCGCTTTGTCGGCCCGGGGTTCGCGGGTTCAGATCCCCACGGACACATGCACCGCTTGTCAGGCCATGCTGTGGCGGGCATTCCACGTGTAAAGTGGAGGAAGATGGGCACAAATGTTAGCCCAGGGCCAATCTTCCTCAGCAAAAAGAGGAAGATTGGCATCGGATTTAGCTCAGGGTTAATCTCCTCACCAAAAAAAAAAAAAATTCTGTATGACTCTAACATTGTCTTTTAAATGCTGAAACTTACTTACCTGTGTATGTGCTGTCTCTTGACTCAGAACACAAAGGTTTTAAGGACAGGGCCATTTGTGGTTGGGGTCGGGGATGGGGAGAGGGAGGGATGGAGGAGGAGAATGTTGTGTTGAGGTCTGGTCCGGTTAGTTCAGATGCCTAAAGAGGGCACTGGAATGCCCATCCCTTGATCCCAAATGTGCCTAATTTTTTTCTAATAATTCAAATTGTATCATGTCTTAAACATGAATATGCTTAGGATGATACTTGTAAAACATTGGGTGACCCTAATTACATCTTAGAATTATCTAAGGCAAATTGTGTCTGAGAAGACTTAAAAAATATTCCAAAGTTCCCATGTCAGACAAACAGGAAAAGGAGGAGGGAATGTTGGACAAGGAATTATAGACGAACGGCCAATTGTGCCTTGACCCACATATCAGCACATAACCCAAGAGGAGCTGAATCAGCTAGGAAATGTCTGATATTACTGAATGGAGAATCAAAGCATGAACCCCCAGTCAGGCAGGTAGGGCCATTGCAATGGCTGCCTCCTCATCAGCCCTCACGCAAGTCCAGACCTGACCCTGCTCTTCCAAGGGCTCCCCAGGACGGGTACCAGCAGAACTGGTTATCTGACCTCATCCAAACCCAGAATCTACCCGAGAAGACCTTCCAACACACCCACTGAAGAGACCTGAGGAGCCCCAGGTGTAAGGCATTCTACCTTTAGACCAAGAGGTGGGTAAAAAAACAGGAGGGTCACACTCTATTGTCTAAGTGAATACTTCCCCCCAGTAAGCAGGTATCTGCTTCAGTAGCTTAGAATTGGGTGCTCAATTTGATGGGCTCCAAGAGAGTTCAATTTAACTTTATTTTTAAATAGTATCTTAACTTCTATTTTTACACTCTACTGGAGTGTGCAGAGGGGGGCTAAAAGAGGCAAATGCCACAAGAAAGAGCATAGTTTAATAGAGTAAAGCAAATCATATATCCAGAATAAGAAACAAACAGCCCAATTATAAAATGTGCAAAAAGTGAACATTTCACCAAGAAGGACGAATAAGCACATGAAAAGCTGTTCAGCCGTCAGAGAAATGGCAGATGAGAACCACAATGAGATGCCACTGCGCACCTGTTAGAATGGCTTAAATTAAAATGACGACCATTCTGAGGATAGGCAAGGATATAGAGCAACGGAACCTCTTAAGCACACTGATGGGAATGTAAAATGGTACAGCCGCTTTGGAAAACAATTTGGCAGTTTCTTAAGAAAAACAGAAAACATACACCTACCATGTAATCCAGCCATTCCATTCCTAAGTGTTTCCAAGATAAGTGAAAGTACCTGTCCATACAAAAACTCGTACATGAACATCTAGTATTTGTAATGGTTAAAGACTGAAAACAACCCTAATGGCCATCAGTTAGGTGAAAGAACAAACTGTGGTATATCCGTACAATGCAGTACTACTCAGCAATAAAACAGGAATGGAACCATTAATACACACTACAACATGGGTGAATCACAATGGAATTAAACTTAGTGAAATAAGGCAGACAAAAACGTATATATACCATGATTCCTTTTATATAACATTCTAAGAAATGAAAACTGATGTGTCATGACAGAAAGTAGACCAGTGGTTGCCTAGATATGGTGGGTGGGGAGGGGGAAGCGAGGGAGGGAGGGATAACAAAGGGGCATGAAGAAACTTTTGGGGATGAAGGATATGTTTGTTACCTTGATTGTAGTGTTGGTTGCATGAGGGTATACATAAGTCATCTGATCGAATTGTATACTTTAAATATTTGCACTTTTTTGAATGTCAATTACACTTCAATAAAGCTATTAAAAGAATGCCATGAACACTGAAATGTTTCCTTTTTTCTTTATTAATTTTGTATAACAAATATACACTTATGTATTAATTTTGTATAAAAACATACACATGGAAAAAATAATACTGAGGCCCTCAGAGGGAAAAATCACACCTTCTGTACAAATGTCTCTTTAATCCCACTTCCTGGCAGGAACTGTTAGTAACTACCTCTGACTTTTAATTCTTTGGTATTTTAATTTTCTAACTTTGAGTAATGCCTAAATTACTATTTTCAATTTTCCAATTTAAGATTCTCTTGGGATATAGCTCACTTACATCACCTCTCTCCTTTCTCTACTTTCTTTTACTGTGTTATTTTATTTCTTGTATTTCCTCAGTTTCTCAAAATCTTCATAGTCAAACACACCTCTCCACGGTTTCTGTCTGTTTCTCTTCACCATGTCTCTAATGCCATCTTGCAATGTATAGTCAGTCACACTCCCCATTGCTTGGAAATCATTCCTTTATTCTTCTTAAGACAATCTTCTAGGTTCTATGTACTTCATTTCCTGGCTTGCTATCCAATTGCCATGCAAGGATTCTCTTTGCCTGACTAACTCATGGGTTAGTTCCCAGTTCCTTCTATCCCATTTCTTTTTCTTGGTTTATATTACCATCTTGCTAGATTACACCCTCAAATAACTTTCATGAAAATGATGCATGGAGAGTGAAGTTTTTGAGTCCTTCCATATTGAAAAAGGTCTTCATTCTATTCCTAGACTTGATTAAATTGACTAACGTATAGAATTCTAGGTTAAAATTATTCTTCTCTGAACATTTTACTTATGAAAACTCTTATGTACCAGATTGATTTCTCCTCCTTTTCAGGTGCCTGTGTTTTTTTTAAATCTCTGAAGAAGTTTGTAGTTTAAGCCTTATCATTGGGGTACTGAATTTTCATAAAGTTATATCTTGGTGAGGTAGTGTTTTTTTTTTTTTCAATTTGCTCAGTGTCTAATGGATTGCTTTCACAAGAAGGCCCTTTAGCTCTGGGAAATTCTCTTATTATGTCCTCTTCCTCAATTTTCTCTTCCTCCCCCTTTAATTTATTTTTTCATTCTTTCCTTTCTGGAACTCTTACTAGTCAGCTTGTTGATATTTTTGGGTTGACCTTCTGTTTCATCTTTCCTCTCTAGACTTCCATTTTTTTTTTTTTCATTTTCCTTTCTGCTTGAGAAAATTTTCTAATTGTAATTTAAGCAATTCTAAAAAAAATTTTTAGGGACAGCCATCATAGATTTAATTTCTAAAAGGTCTTTTTTTGTTGTTTTCTGAGTTCACATTTCTTATGTTATGGATACCATATCTTCACAGCTCTCCTTAAGGACAAGAAGTATAATTTCATGGATTTTGTTTTTAAGTTTTCTATTGTTCTCTGAATTACCAGTTATTTTCAGAGCCACTTCTATTTCTTTTTCTTGGTCTTTTAAGCTGCTAGTTTTCTTCATATGTGTAGTGATCTTTGGTTATTCTTTTATATTTAATTCATATTTCATGTTTAATATTTCAAGGTAGCAGTGCAGGTTTTCTTTTCTCCTCTGTGTGTACGTCACTTTCCACCAGGGAAGGCTCCGCTTTAGGGTAAGCAAGCAAAAGGCTCCCCAATGGAGAGAGCTTGATAATGTCTACCATAGGAGCCTTGATTGAACCCAGGCAGTGCTTTAATTCTTTTTTTTGTAATTTTTATTTTTTTTTATTTTATTGAGGTCATATTGGCTCACAACATTGTGTAAATTTCAGGTGTACATTATTATATATCAGTTTCTGTATAGACTGCATCGTGCTCACCCCCAATAGTCTAGTTTTTATCCATCTCGGTACATATGTGCCTCTTTACCCCTTTCGCCCACTGTCGCCCCACCCCCTTCCCCTCTGGTAACCACTAATCTGTTCTCCTTATCCATGTGTTTGTTTATCTTCCACATATGAGTGAAAAAATATGGTGTTTGTCTTTCTCTGTCTGACTTATTTCACTCAGAATAATACCCTCAAGGTCCATCCATGTTGTTACAAATGGCACAATTTTGTCTTTTTTTCTGGCTGGGTAGTATTCTACTGTATATATGCCACATCTTCTTTATCCATTCAGCAGTTGATCAGCACTTAGGTTGCTTCCACATCTTGGCTATGGTGAATAATGCTGCAATGAATATAGGGATGCGTAAATCTTTAATTCTTTTTTAAAGAAGATTTCTAAGGTCAGAGGAGGGGTGTATGGGAGAAGAGTGTGGAAAGCCCATTGACAAAGTCATTTTGTAACTAGATTTTTAATTAGCCTCGTGTTTTTTTAACTTTTAATTTGAAACAATTACCCTTCACCCAGCTTCCCCCAATGATAACATCTTATATAGCATTACAAAAGCCAAGAAATTGACACCAGTACAATACTATTCATAAATATTATAGACAGATTTTAACAATTTTACATGCATTCTTTTTTGGGGGCATAATTCTATGAAATTTTGTGACGTGTATAGATTAGTGTAACCACTGACACAATCAGGATATAGAACTGTTCCATCACACCAAGAAACTACTTCATAGATCCTTTTATAGTCACCTCCCCATCCCACCACTAACCCTAATCCGAGGCAACTACTGATTTATTCTCCATCATTATAATTTTGTCCTTCCTAGAATGTTATATAAATGGAATCATACAGAATGTAACTTTCTGAGATTGGATTTTTTGAGTCATTATAATGCCCTTGAGATTCATCCAAGTTGTTTGTTTACTAATAATTTGTTCCTTTTTATTGCTAAATAGTATTCCATTTCATGGGTTACCACAGTCTGTTTATCCAGTCGCCCGCTGAAGGCCTTTTAGGTTGTTTCCAGTTTGGGGCTATTGCAAATAAAGATGCTATGGATATTCATGCACAGGTTTTCATGTGAATGTATGTTTTCATTTCGCTAGGATAAATACCCAGGGATGTAATTATATAGTCATATGATAACTCTGTGTTTAACTCTTTAAGAAACTGCCAAACTATTTTCCAGATTGGCTGTACCATTTTACATTCCCACGAGTGGTGTATGAGATACTCAGTTGTTCTGAATCCTTGTCAACACTTAGTATTGTTAGCATTTTTTATTTTAATATGTGTGTAATAGCTTTAACTTGCATTTCCCTAATGACTAATGATATTGCACATCTTTTCATGTGCTTATTTGCCATATGTATATCCTCTTTGGAAATATCTTTGTCTAAATTGTGATTGAATTGGTTCCTTTCCTACTATTGTTTAGAGAGTTCTTTATATATTCTGGATACATGTCCTTTGACAGATATGTGATTTGAAAATGTTTTCTGCTAGTCCTGTGGCTTGTCTTTTCATTCTTTTAACAAGGTCTTTCCAAAACAAAGTTTTAAAAATTTTTTCTAAGTTCAATTTATTGATTTTTTTTCTGTTATGGACCACACCACACTTTTGACCCAATATTTTTTAAGTACCCTTCACATCCCATTAATGCCCTCCTTTATATCTGAAAACCTTAGTCTAGAAACTTTCTGGATTCTGTAAGGTATATTGTGGTGTGCTGCTTTTTAAAAATTGTTATTCTGTTTTTAAGTTCCCAGCTCCTTCCCATCTTCCAGAGAATGTATTAAGTTATTTCATCCTTTCATAGTCCACCTTCCAGCTTACTCGCTTTACACCATTTCATTGAGTTATCAGAGGATAGGAGAGATAATGTTTGTGTTCGTTCCCCAATTGAACAGGAAATAAGCACTGATTATTTGCTGCTATATATTTATATAAGGTACTATTTGGCATACGTTTTCTGTAAAGGACTAGATAGTAAACATTTTAAGCTTTACAGGCCATCCTACCTCTGTCATAACTACTCAACTTCATCACTGGAGAGTGAAAGCAGCCATAGACAATACCCAAATGAATGGTGTTCCAATAAAACTTTATTTACAAAAAGTGGTCAACAGGCTAGGTTTGGCCTGTCAGCCATAGTTTGTTAACCCGACTTAAGGACATGAAGAGCTTGCTTTACAATGGCTGTTAGATCTATGAACAGTTTTTAAAATAATAATAAATCAATACTCATGAGTCTACAGGGAAGAGGATGAAGCAAGAGAATCACAGAGCCTGGGACCCTGATATATTGCGCATGAAACCTGACTTACCTATTATCTGCTCGCCATGTAAGATTTTGAATGTTCTTTATTATTATTGTTGAACTTAGTTTTATGTTTAGCCAATCACAAGTTTTTATTTACAAACAAGAATATCCTAATTCATATAGGACACTTGTATTTACAATTAAAATGACAAATCTCAGTCACTTGATACTCAGAGACTTTCTTCCCAAATAGTAGATAACCATGAGACTAAAGCCTTTCTTTACTCTTTACTTAATTTCTAGCCTTTAATTTTGATGACTTGAATAATATGACAATAATAATAAAATCTCAAATCAGAGGCACAATTACCCCATTTTAATGTCACATTTGCCAGACCTGACACTTCAAGGGGTCATATAAAATCCCTGCATACACTTTTTTAAATTTATTTTTTAATATATAATACTTTCTGTAATTCAAAATTTAAGGATGTAAACAGTAAAAGGTCTTCTTCCACCCCTGTCCTCCTCCTTTTCCTTAGAGGTAATCAAAATGTCCAGTTTCTTGAGTATGTTCCACATCACTCTGTATTAAATAAATTGTTCCCTTCCCTTTTACAGCTGCCTCGCATTCAATTAAATGGACATGCTGTCAGGACAGCCTAGCAGATGCTGCAGTAACAAACAATCTCCAAGTCCCAGTGGCTTCAAACTACCAAGGTTTTTTTCTAGCTCATGTTACATGTTTATCATGACCTGTCTGGGAATTCTGTTTCATGTTTATGTCACTGTGGGATCCAGGCAAATGGAGCATCACTATCTGGCCATTTTGGCAGTAGGGAAGAGAATTCTAGAGAGAATCACGCTGTAATTAAATGACTCATTCTAGAAGTGGCAGGTGTTGTTTCTGTTTACCACATTGGACAGAAGGAATCACAGGGCCACATACAACCACAATGGGCCCAGAGAGTGCTGAAAATATTTCAACATCCCTATTAACAATCAGAGTGTATCATACTTTCTGAACCAGTTTTCTACTGATGATTCTTTGTTTCCAATCCTTTACTGTTACAAATAAATACTGTAAAAAATGTGCATATGTGTCATTTTGCACATGCAAATATAGTATGGGATAAATTCTTAAAAGTAGAATTTGGCACACATCTTTAGAAGTCCATCAGTGGCACACAGCCCCCAGAAATTTAGTTTCTCCACACTAGACGTATACTGAACACAGATTATGAAAATTATGTTTTCATTTAAGGGGAGGAAGGTGGAAGGAAAGAGATATTTCAGTGGAAGAGTTTCCTTCAAATATCTCAAAAACATTTTGTATAACCTTGATTTGACTAAATGCGCTGGATAAAGAATATTACGTTCTTGGTATTTTCCTGCTCTAATATACTTAGTTGTTATATGTATCTTCTTTAGGAAGTCTTCCAGGGACACAGTGACTGCAGCTACACCCTCTAAGCTGGAATAGGAAACAGGTATGGCTACAATACTTTTTGTATTTTAATTCTTAGTCCCAATATTTCCATAAATTATTTTTAAATTTCAGTTGAGTCTGAATCACAGTCCTGGATGTTGCACTTGGGGCTGAGATTAGAAGATGGAATCTCCTAATAATTTGTTTTTATTAGATTTTCCAATAGTTCTATGGTATGTTAAGTTGTATTATAGTAAAATATGATTCTATGATCAAGTTAGTTTGGGAAACCACTGCGTTAAGCTAAACTAACATTTTAATCACAAGACGTTTCACAGCCTAATTTAACATGAATGCAGAAATTCTAAATTTCCAACACAGGAATATACGAGGTAGTTTTGCAAATTTTTCTGACCACGGAGCCCATACTTCATGAGCATCTATCTAAAGAGCCTAATTTTCAACAGAACATATTTAGGAAAATATTGGCTTATAGTATTAAAAAATGCAATTCACCAAATAATTATTGAGCATGAATTATAGGCTGGCCCTATGTTCATCATTCTGTGATTATTAAAAATAGGCTCAAGTCCTTGTTTCAAGGAGACTGCACGTTCTTGGGAAATAAACCACACAAAAACTACAAGAAGTCACTGCAACTTACACAGAATGTAAATAAACACTTTCCTGAGACAAAAGAGTTTTTTGTTCTCAATATAAAGTCTGATACTTTTATTAGTTCAAGTTTTCCCTTTTGTGTCCAAATCTCCATTTCATTTGTGAGGAAGTGAAATATTTAGTACAAGAAAAAAACCCTCTTCTTTCAGACTAATTGTTTCTTTCAGTCAAAAGGAAACAAATGTTAAATCAGTAGATCCATGACTTTAATTTTACTGTTTCCAGATTCCTCCAGTGAATAAAATAATTGTCTGCCCAAAGAGGAGATGTCTTATAGTTTAAATGACTGAACCCATTTCCATCAAAATGGAAAAAAAAAAAAAATTTCCAGGAAGAATACTCAAATTAAAAATATGTGTTTTTGTTTCTTAATTTTCTCAGTCAAGACACAAAATATTTAGATTGATAAATAAATCTAAATCTAAATGAGAAATCGTCAAATAAGATGATTTGAGAAATCATCAAATAAAAATCTCCTTAAGGCAAATGTAATTAATTCTTGATTATCGTTTGGCATCTGTTAAGCTTCTTTCAGATGAAAAATTACACTCTTACTGGCGTGTTACTACTTGTCTTTAAACACGTTAATATTATTAATGACTGTGTGCCACTCCAGATTTTGGTCACAATCTAGTCCGCTGGAGGTTTCCACTGTCTCAGAAAAGCAGGATTTGGTCAACTCACAGCCGCACACTGGACACACTCAGGACAGAGCAAGAATTTTTTTGTCTCTTCCGTACACTTTTTATCCAAGCGGGTTCATCCTGGAGGCTTCTGTTGTTCACAGGGGAGAAATAAGAGGACTTCGTTTTTGACTGACTGGCCTGGAAGACACCCTGGAGCAAACCTTTAAGACCAGGGTGGGAGGAGGTTAATGGGAGGGGCAGATTGAGAGCAGGTTGATTTTCAAGAGTAGAAGCCCCCCCGAGTCTCTTGCAGAGCAGAAACGCTCAGCTCTAACGCGTGCACCATGAAGGCTGGGTGGCAGGCACAAAGGAAGAGTCAGCTCTGGAGAACTCTTCTGCCTCCGCTCAGCCTGGAGGGACCATAGGTGTCACCGGCAGGACTTGGACAAGGAAGACTTTGTGATCAAAAACGCCTATTCCTGGGGCCGGCCCGGTGGCGCAAGCGGTTAAGTGCGCGCGCTCCGCTGCGGCGGCCCGGGGTTCGCTGGTTCGGATCCCGGGCGCGCACCGACGCACTGCTTGGTGAGCCATGCTGTGGCGGCGTCCCATATAAAGTGGAGGAAGATGGGCACCGATGTTAGCCCAGGGCCGTCTTCCTCAGCAAAAAAAAAAAAAAGGAGGAGGATTGGCGGATGTTAGCTCAGGGCTGATCTCCTCACAAAAAAAAAAAAAAAAAAAAAAAAAAAAAAAGAAAAACGCCTATTCCTTAACGTCCTTAACTGTGGAAACGCCTCCCTGCTTGACCCTCAGGAAGAGGAATTCCCCCAGACCTGACTGAGGTTGGGAGACAAAGCTGACAACCAATTTCATTTGATTTTGAAAAATAAGGGAATGTGACATTTCCTAGACTCGAGTGCTATGCAGCGAATCTACTGTCACGACACATGCTGCCTCTCCTGCTCCAGCTGTTCAGGGGCTTCAGCCAGATGCCTCCAGAGGAGAACATTCAAACAAAATCTCTTAGCACAGGTTACTGCTGAACCTGGCTGCCTGGGTGGGCTTTCAGACTTAACAGCATCATACCATTGATTATTTGTTTCTATGATGAGTAGAATGGAATTCATGAGATTTATATCTTGCAAAGTCCACTTCAGATTAGACAGAGACTGGGTCCTAAGAGAGTTGGGAGACCCTAGTTGTTCAGCTATAACATCCAAAGTGGAGGGCTGGTCTGGAACTTTTCATGCATTCTGCAGGAAGACATGATCTTGTATGAGCCTCAAGCAGAAAGTCAGCTCTGACACCATCAGTGGCACAGGGCAGGGTTGACCAGCAAGCTCATGGATGATGTCTGGAGACCCGAATGCAAAGAGCCAATAAGTGAAATCTGGTTTAAGCTTGAACCTGTAGGCAGCAGGAGGAAGGAATGATTCAAGTGTGGTCTTTAAGGTGACATTTTTTGAGCTTTCCTAAACTATTGAGAGTTCTTTCTGTCTCTTGAGGAAGGAACTCTTGGGGGAGAGGCCCATCTATCTGCACGAGCATTTAGCTTGTTCACATCTCTGCATTTTATAAATGCTTCCTACTAAGAAAGCATTTTTTAAATCACTGCTTGTACCAGGTAATTTTTGCTGGGGATGGGAAAGGGTTGGGTTTTTTGGTGGGAGAGGGGTGGGAGGGTATTTTTTTGTTGATGCTTTATGTGCAGGTGTGTTCTGAGGCAATAACAAGTTGCTGTGACAACAGCATGTGCTGCTGCCTTTGTAACTGCATGGAAACTTTTCACATAGGTTTTTCTCTAGGTTAATGCAGAAATGTGTAAACTGGGAGATGCAAATGTAATTTTTTTTAACCATTAATGAAATTAAGTTATTAAAATAACAAAATTTAATTAATGCTATATAATTCTAGAATTAGCCTTGTTTTACAAACCTTTAAAATACATTTTAGAAATCAAAGTTGATATGCTTAGCTATCTTTTGATTAATAAAAGCTTTCTTCAAGTCCCACATATTTGGACCATGGCAGCTAATTTTGTAATTTAAGCATTCATATGAACATATATTAAACTTATTGCCAAGAAAAAAAAAAAAAAGGTGACATTTTTTCCTTTAAAATAGGCTCTTGCAATAGACTGGATTTCTGAATATTAATTGGAAACATCATAGGATTATGTGCATAGATTTTTCAAATGCCTGAGATAATTTAATTCTACAAATACTTATTAGGTTTCTATCACGTACGGTGCACTGTGCTAGACACGTGGGAGAGATATGAAGGTGAAGAAGACAGTCCCATCCCTTTCTTCAGGAGCTCACAATTTAATGGGAGAGATGGAGACCATCATCAATCAGTCTAATACAAGAAACAGTATGTCATATATTAGAAGAAAGGAATATGACTAGCTTGCGTTTATTGAGAGCTTTCTACAAACCAAGCACTAATCTTCACTACAATATTCTAAGGTATTACTATCCCCACTTTACAGATGAGGTAACCAAAGTCCAGAGAGGTTAAGAAACTTGCCCAAGATTGTATAACTAAGAAGAGTAGATCCAAAATTTGAATCCAGAGACAACGACCCAGAACTCAAACTCTTAAGCTCTACAGTGAAATACAAATACCGTGTGACAGTAGAATGGGGGGATAAAGAGGTTAAGTTGTTCATAGAGGGAAGGAGAGATCAGCAACCAGTCAAGTCTTCTGGATCCTTTAACTTATAAGGAGAAGAGAAAAAATGGACAAGCAATGTGTTAATTCACTTTCAAAAGCAAATAAATTCCTTTTACTTATTTTTACTCTAAATATAGATTGAAAAGTTAGATTTAGGAGTCCTTCAAAGAGAAAAAAACTATGCCACCAATATTTCAAATACCAGCAGGGTCACCCATAGTGGACAGGTTTCAGTGGAGCTTCTGGACTGAGACAGACTAGGAAGAAGGACCTGGCCACCCACTTCTGAAGAAACCTGGCCATGAAAACCCTATGAATAGCAGCGGAGCATTGTCTGATGTAACACCAGAAGGTGAGAGGATGATGCTAAAGGACTGGTCAGGGTTCTGCTCTGCTGTACACAGGGTCGCTAGGAGTCGAATCAACTCAATTAACCAACAACAGAGATTACTCTCTGAAGGAGATTGGACTAGAACATGTAACTTCACTTCCAACTTGGACTCAAGCTACCATACCACACCAAGCAAAGTAAATGAGGTTTGGTTGGGCTCATGGAGGAAACTAGGATCTATGTAAACATGTCAACAAAAAAATCAGTGTACTGTTCCTAAAATCCTCCCTAAGAAATATGTCATGTGAAAATTATTCATATCCAAAGTGGCCGTTTTGTAGGTTTTTTCATTTTAAAATGTACCTTTCTTCATCTTTGTCACAATTGTATGTCACACCGTAATGTCACCTCATTTACAAAATGATAGAGACACTTTGCTAGAATGTGAGCAAACAAGGGAAGGGAATGAAAGAATGACGACCTTCAGTGATGGGAGTCTAGGAATTCAACCTCCGAGCGTCTGTTTTAGTTGGATCAATTCTCCTTTAGGAGCTTCAGCAGTGGGCATATCCAGGCTCACCAGATACAGCTGTGTTCGTGTGGGCCTGCCCTCCTCCTCCTGAAGGCCTAGTGTGTTTATGATTGAGCTTACTCTCTCCACAATTGTCTTCAGTGGGGCTGAGTCTTTAATCACAATAATAATTCCAAGGCCAAGCTGCGGAGTTCTCGGCTATTGATTTTGCAGTCTTAATACAGTTCAGGAATTTTGCTAGGGCCTGGCAGATGAGCAGCTGTTTCCCTGATTGAGGTCAGTGAATGTCCTGCCTGATAAGCAGGCATCCCAGGGTCTCAGATAAGAACGGTTGTTTACAGAGGAGCGAGATCAGCTTCTGGGGTGGAGGCTCCTGAAATGCTGTCGCTGCAGACTCTCTGGCACCAGAGAACCTCAGAGGTCAGGGGTCCAGCACCCAGAGAAAGCCACTCACACCATTAAGGGACCCTTGATGCTGGGTTCCGTGCTGTGCTGTACTTTGGGGCTCCCCAATGAAGAATTAGAGAAGTTTGGTTGCTGATTCGAGAATGAGTAGTGAGCTGTGACTTCAAGGTCACCAGACGAATGATGGCACCACAGGGCAGGAGGCACGAAGGACAGGCCTGAGGTGGTGGACTGAGGCACACAGACAGTCAGTGGTCATCAAACAATAGTGTGACAGCTGAGGGCCATTCTTCTCTACTTCTGAAAGGGGGTCTAGACGCTTAAGGAGATTCAGTGAGCTGAAGATGAACTGAATAGCAAAAGATCTTTATCTACACACACACCCACTCACACACACTCAGAATTCAGGGAAAAGTGTCTTTGTGGATGTGATTCAGGATCTTGAGATGCAGAAACTATTCTGGGCTGAGTGGGTGCTAAATGCCATCACAGGTGTGACTGTAAGAGAGAGGCAGAGGGAGATTTTCACACACACGGGAGAAGGTGATGTGAAGATAGAGGCAGAGACGAGAGTGATGTGTCCACAAGCCAAGGAATGCCAGCAGAAGCTTCTGGAATTCCACCAGATGCTGGAAAGGGCAAGGAACGGGCTCTCCCCTAGAGCCTCCAGAGGGAGCATATGCCTGCTAACATTTTGATTTTGGTCCAGTGATATTAATTTCAGACTTCTGGCCACCAGAACTGTGAGAAGACAAATTGCTGATGTTTTAAGTCACCCAGTTTGTGCTAATTTGCTACAGCAGCCATGGGAAACTAATACAGATAATTATCTAATACAAATTTATTTATCTACACAGGCAAAGCACCACACACATACTCAAGATTCAGAAAGAAAGGGGACCAGTAAACCATAGTTGGGAATAGCATAACATTGACAAAGGGGGTTGAGAACACTCCCTAAGAGGGGTCCCAGAAAAAGACCCTCCTCGCTGTCTGAAATAAAGAGAGACGTTGTAAGGAGTGAGGGTGAGTGAGTTGTGTCACGTAAATTCCACTAATACAGCCCTCTAAATATGCGCCAAGGCATTTCTGCTTGCTGGTAGCCTGCGAGTTTGTTTTCCTCCCAGGAGAACATTTTTGGTTGTTTCCTATTAATAGCTTTTAGACACTTCGTGCTCACTCCTCACTTTAGTTGGTGTGCGACTTGTACATTTTTATTGATTTCCTCTCGTCAAGTGTACTGTATTTAAGATTACCAGGAGTTTGAGGAGATGGAAGGAAATCGGGGAGTTTTGCCAAGCTCAGCATATCTGATTTTACAACCTCTTCGTCGGTCACATGGACCAAGTTTCCGAGACCTGCCCCTAACCCTGGCCTCTGACCCCCTCTCTGGTCGCCCTGCTGCCTCCCAGGGCAGTTCGAGGACCACATTAGAAAGGTTTGTAACCCCTACGTTGCTACGGCAGTGGTTGATTTTCTCGTGCTTTGGCTGTTTTCAGGAGACCCTCTCTACCTGCACACCCGGCTCGAATGCTAAATTTTATCAAACCATGTGAACTCTCTTCCAAAATGAGCTATCAACCTCATTTTACTATTTAATTCCCAAACTTGTAAACTGTCTCTCTCTCTCCTGAGCCTCCCTGAATGCTTTCATTTCTCAGACCCCAAAGGAATCTTTTTCAAATACAGTTATAAAATCTCACGTTATAAAGCCCTTAGCCACTCACTAGCTAATTGCCTTCCTTCCCTTAACTTGACTACAACCTCTCATCAAACCAGCTGTCCTGAAACGTGCTCACTTCTAACGCCAGATTTTTCCTATGCTTCTCACCGCTTTCTATCCACATTCCTCTTCACATTCCTGTCTGTTAGCCATGAGTCCACTTAAACATATTTTGAACTTTTCTTTTTTCCACCTTGTTCCACATATCAGATAATGAGTCCCTAAGTCTCTTTCTTACTATCTAGAGGAGTCAAAAGGCTCCCAGAGTTACCCCTGAATTTTGTCAATGAGAAAACAAGGAGGTTACATCATTGGCCCAAAGGGTTACAGCAAGTGGCTAGACACAGTAGGCAAAAGATCTGGGTTCTAGGTAGGTCTCTGGTTTAGGTCAGAAGAGAGCTATTTGAGAGAGTGTATTTATCATATCGGTAGATGGACTAGAACTGGGAAGGAAGACTCACTCAGAGCTCCAAGCTGTCTTGACTGCCTGGAACCCAACAAAATGCAGTTGGCAGGATAATGACATGGGACACAGACTGGGTGCACAAGGAGCCAGGTATGTGCCTTGCAGGACACCATCTCTATTCCTTATTGAACTGAAGTGAAGGCCATCTCCTTTTATTTATTTTTTCCTAAAATCTGTTTAAAATATATGTGACTGATTTTTTTTAAGAAAAAAATTGTTAGGGTTTGAACATGAAGTGATTCTGATTTCTTCTAGTAACGGCCTCCAGACACACTATGTTGACATTTCCCTTTCTAACTGGGCACTGAGTGCCTTCATGATTACTGGTCTTATTTTATAACTTCCAATAAATTTTGGTTATCACAGAGTCTTGTTTCATTTTTGAAGACTCATTTCTGTTCATTTTTAAAAATTAAATCACAAATTTAATTCAGAGCTTTCCCCCACGACCCCAGCATTGGCAAGATCTGACTCTACAGTTCCTATGTTGTCTTTTTGGGGAAGGGGCCTGGTTCGCTCTTTGTGAGACTTTCCCTTTTCCCTCTTCTAGTTGCTAGCTCCTCCAGTGTCTTGAGAAGAATCAATATCTCCTTACTTATCTGCGAGAGGTTGGCCATAGCTGCTAATCTGGATTGTTGTCATCAGGGGTGGACAATGGCACCAGTCTGCCCTGCTCAAGCCTTTGGAGCTTTCCTGGGCATTGATGGTTCACCCTTAAGTCTGGCCACCTCCGCTGCTGACGCCCAGCTGGCACGTTCACGTGGCCTTCCTCTGCCTGTGCCTCTTTGCGTCCCTTGCTTGGTTTCCCAGCAGCTCTATAGCTCCGAATCTCGTCTCTCCTCTACAGAAATCCCTAAGCAAGGACACATGGGATCCACCGTCCCTACCTCCTGGAAACTCCAAAGAGCCCTGACCCCCTCCTTACCTGGCAGCCCCTGAGATGCCAGGTCACCCCAATTAACCTTCCCCCTGCTTAAGGTGAAGGGGTCAGATCCACAAGTCCCCGACTAAGCAGACATCTAATTAAGGGGAGAAGTGCCCACTTCCTTCAGGTAGGGCCCAGCCTGATGAGGGTTCTCTTGACACATCCACCTCTTTGGGGTTTTGAGAGCAAAGCACCCTACTCTGTCTGCAAATTGCCCTTTCTAAGACAGGCTGCCTTCTTCCCTCCCAGCAAGCATCATTTTCCTTGATGAGAGAGCCAGCTCTGACTGGTGTCTCTCTAGCCTTCCAGGAGGTAGCTGGATTTAACACAGGTGTCTCCTTGAATTTGAATGTGAACCACAGAATGACTTTTGTTCATGGCTTTGAGCCACTGAAATTTTAAACAGCGTGAAAAATTCCACACAATGTTCTATTATGTATACATATGTAATAAAATACCAACAGCATTTCTGAAATTGTTCTTGTGATAAAATCATCCTCATTTAAGCAGCAGTGTGTCATACCTGAGGGTTCCAGGAAGTCACATGACAGTCACCTGAAGGAGGAACCTGGGACTTTTACCTGCACATTATGCAGAGGCAGCATTCACCAAGGAATCCCCAAGGTGAGAGGATTACCAGGCTCTGCTGGAGGATTACTGCTCTATTTATGCTTCGTGTCTCATCTCTTCAACATACACTCAACACTGGTTTTGTAGTGACTGTATACACTTTACAGACTCCGTTCGTGAATATCAGCTAGAAAGAAGTTTTCATGAAAAGCAAAATATGGTGATTCACAAACTCTGGATCAAGCATGCAGGAAAATGTGCAAACAAATGAATATTGGCAAACTTTGATTTCTAAAACAATCAAGTGATGGAATTTCCATAATGATTTTTAAAGAATCATAATTTGAGTGCCCAAAGATTAATACGTGAGCAGATATACAACCTGTTCATAATAGATCTTATTCTTTTTGCAGTTAATGAAATGAAAATGATTGATTTCCTTTAATTTTTATCCTTCTGTTACAAAGTTTGAAAGACGGTATGAACCATTTTGATAATTTCTTTTGGCTACCACTTGATTTGATCTGAGACCTTTTTTAACTGTCTACTTAAATCAGAACACACAGGCTGTGGCATTGGCTCTGTTTGTTCCATGAACTCATCATTTTAAAGGGCTCCGGGGTCAGACGCTCTAGGGAAGGGCTGACATGCGGTAAGTAACATACTCCCTCTGGTGGACAAAGGAAGAGAAGACAGTATTTGATTCTTTCCTTTGAAGATTAGTTACGATTTCAATTTCTGAGCACTAACTCTCTGTTTTTTGGTTTAGTTTCTCCCTAAAAAGCTACACTTTGTTAGGTTCAGTTTACCAAGTCTCCATTCAAGCATCAAGTCTATGAATCTTATTTGTGGTTTAATTTTATCTCCACTGGTGTCTTTTTTTTTTTCCATCATGTTTCTCTTATCATTAAAATCATTCTGCCAACAAATACCTATTAAATGTCTGCCATGTGTCAGGCATAGCTCTACGCACTGGGGACATAGCAGTGAGTGAACAAAATGATTCAAAATCCTGTCATTGGGGAGCTTAAAACAATATCAGACAATGTTCATTGTGTGCTTACTATCTACAGACTCTGTACTTAGTGATTTGCAATTATTATTTAACTGAATCTTCCCAACAACCCTTTGAGGAAACTGAGGAGCTAAGAAATTTGCCCAAGGTTACACAGATGGCGAGAGGTACGCAACACCTCAGAGGGCTTCCCCAACCAGACCACCCAGGAACTCTGACCCTCGGGGCCTTGTTTGAATTTTCACTATGGATTTTTTTTTTTTTTTGGAGGGAGAGGAAGATTGGCCCTGAGCCAACATCTGTTGCCAATCTTCCTCTTTTTGCTTGAGGAAGATTGTCCCTGAGCTAACATCTGTGCCCATCTTCCTATATTTTGTATGTGGGACGCCTCCACAGCATGGCTTAATAAGCAGTGTGTAGGTCTGCACCTGGGGTCCGAACCCACAAACCCTGGTGAAGCAGAGAGAGCAAACTTAACCACTATGCCACCAGGCCAGTGCCATGGCCTTTTTTTTTTTAGTTGCCTGTCTCCTCTAACTAACAGAGATGCTCCATGAGAGCAAGGGCTGTGTCCACTTGTTCCTCACCATAATCCAGCACCTAAAGCCTGCCCCCACTGGTTCCCCAGAATAACTTGGTTCATGGCTTAATGATAACAAAATCAATGAGCAGAAAATGGAACTCAGGGCTACTTGGCCCCAAAGCCCTTCTCACCAAGGTCCTTTACTACTTTCATAAGTATCCAAAAAATAGGAAGCAACCCCTTCTGGTTGGCTCAATTATTTTAGAGTTATATGTTCTCTCCATTTTCTTAAAGAGTAGGTCAAGGAAACAGAGTCTAAAATGAACAAGATCTGATTCTTCAGAAGATTTAAAATCTTTAAACAGATTCTCACTTGTCACCTCTCCTGAATTCTACAACTGGAGGAGACAGGAGGAAGCCAAACCACTGTTCACTCTGGGCTGAATGGATTCCCCTTGAAGAGCCATTCATGCTTTGGTGGGGGAGAGCAGAGGAGGACTTGAGCTGAGCTGCCCTGTCAGGAGCCACTGAACCCGCTGTGACTACAACCTAGTGCCTGTTCAAATAAAAGGGTCAATTTCCATGGTATTATTTTATTTTTTATTTTATAGTAGTTATTTTCTCAATCATTATGTGCCCTACACTATTATTTGCCACTCACCAATTGGCTTAAAAGCATGATAGCTGTCAAATCAATAACATTTCTTTGTATGTTTGAAAGTCATTAGCAGTGTTCTGGCCTCAGTTGTCCACAACAGAATGGTAAATATTGAAAGAGAAATTTTGCCATTTGAAGTGCTTCTGGCTTGAATACATTTGCTCAGGTTGTAGCACTGCCTGGGTAATTACTAGGTAGTGAGGCAGGATCACCTTCCAGTGCTGGGCAAGCAGGAAAAATTGCTAGGTGCAGGAACGGCTTGTAGGATGGATCTCTCTCAGCCTACTTTTAAGTTTATATTTTAAACAGGAATTGCCAGTGTCTGCTCCTATTACACAGACACAGTAAAACAAACCAAAAGGAGAAAACTTTTCAGTTACTTCAGGCTGATGGTTATTAAAAAATAGCAACAACAACAAAAACAATCCAGGGGAATCCTGAATATCAAAAATCAAGAGGCCTAACCTGTCACCCAACCTTTATTAAACCAGAGGGGTGGTTCTTCCCTCCTTGGTAAGTCTTTTGTGGATGAGGAGTTCTGTAAAGGTAAGCTTGCCAGTTGATTCTATACAGCTCTTCCTTCATTGCACCCATATTTTTTTCTCCACAGTCAGATTGTGTTCAAAGTTGATAACCACCATCTTATCTTGAGAGGTCAAGATACCAGTTTCTGATGGGGTTAAATTGCTCTTAGTCACTATTTTTATTTTATATATACCAGCTTCCCTGATAAACCAACCTATCTCCAAGTGGATGGATCCGCATTCTATGAAGGTCCTCTAAGGAATATCTTTTATCTCTGATCTCTTTTTTATGCCTTTCTGCAATCACATCTTCTCCTATCATGTCAACTAGCACCTCTATGCAGACATCTCTCATGTCTTACTAATCCTCCCTTTCCACACTCTAGACGGCTATTCCAACGGCCCTCTGGGCGTCTCTAGCTGGAGTTCCTACTCTTCCTCAAAGCTCAAGATGTCCCAAACTGAACTCATCCCCAAGTCTGCTACTAATCCCCCTGATCATTGCCAAAGTCCTGAGGATGAACTCTCTACAAATTGTTTTGGATCTGTTCCCGTCCTATGAGCTCCTGCTGCCCACAGCCAAGTTGCCCTCACTCTTTCTTTCCTGGACTTCTTTAAAGCTCTTTCCACTGGCCTCTGTGCTTTCCAAATACCACTCCTGTATGCAATCTGCTATTCGTCTTCTTAAGCGCAACTGCCATTAATCTCTCTGCCACCCGACAACCTTGAGAGGTCCGTCAACAAATTAGAGAGAAATTCCTCAGCCCAGCCGGGCATCCAGGGCTCTTCACAATGTGGTCCTCCTGGTGGGCCCTTAGAGCAACGCTCGATGCTTACTAAACTGGAGTTCTCACCTTCCTTACACTAACAAGTCCTTCACGCCGCCAGGTGATTTCTTACACTGTCTCTTCTTCATGGTCTGCCAGTCTCAACACCATCTTTCCCTATTGCATCCATTCCTTAAGACCTGTAGCTCGGTTCAAGAGCCAGTTTTCCAATCCCTCCTGTGAGGTTTTTTCTCCAGATATTTACAGCACATTGTTGGTCTTTCTCCCACCATACTTTCCTTATTTTCTTCTTCTTGGTATTATAGTTATGGGCATACCTCATTTTATTGCACTTCACTTCATTGCACTTTGCAGATATTGCATTTTTTACAAATTGAAGGTTTGTGGCAGATATTTAAAAATACATTTTTGAAGAGAGTGATGTCAGCATCATGGCAGAGTGACTTGTTCCCTTTGTCTCACCCCACTAAGTTACAACTAAACAGTCATTAACCAAAAGAGGATTCCCTTCACAGCACAACAGGATGCCTAAGAGACCCATGCAGCCATACATCGGAAGATGGGTGGAAGGGATCCCCAGGAAGCAGTGGAACTTGGTGAGCAGACCCTTCCCCAACCCCGGCGGCAGTGATCCAGGTCATGGGTCCTCACACAGCAGCTGGCGCAACTGTAAGTGGTGGCAGCTCAGCTCTCGTGAGGAAGCCCTGCGCACCAAGCACAGTGGCTCAGCCAAGCCACCTGTGAGCACAGAGTTGGCCCACGTGGGAAGAAAGCACCCCTCCCTTCCCACCCAGCACAGCACCTCAGCCAGACCCCTGCCGAGCTCAACACTCCAACCCACATGAGAGAGACCCAACAGCGGAGCACAGAAGCCGGCCTGCGTGTGCGCGTGTGACTCGACAAGCAGCTGTGGCCAGGCCGCGCAAGCTCAGAGCAGCCCTGCCAGCGTAACTTCCAGCAGAGGGGGTGGGATCAGAAAACACAGCTCCTGCACCCCCGCCCAGTGGTGGCAGGTGGAATCTGTGACCTGATACCACTGCAAATGTGCCAGGAAAGGATCAATTCATCAAACACCATGAAGAAGTACAGTAATACTTCAGAGCAGAAGGAAAATGACAAGTCTCCAAAAACCAATCCTGAAGTCATAGAAATTTACAATCAAAATGACTGAGAATTCAAAATAGTTGTCACAAAGAAACTCAAGGAATTACAAGAAAACTCAAAAAGACTGTTCAATGAGCTCAGAAATAAAATTAATGAGCAGAAGGAGTACTTCATCAAAGAGATTGGAGCGCTAAAAAACAAACAAACAAATTCTGGAGATGAAGAACACAGCTAGTGTGATAGAAAGTAATCTAGAGGGAAGCCGGCTTGGTGGCATAGCAGTTAAGTTTGTGTGCTCTGCTTCAGCAGGCCTAGGTTCGCAGGTTCGGATCCTGGGTGCAGACCAATGCACGGCTTCTGAAGCCATGCTGTGGTGGTGTCCTATATAAAGTAGAGGAGGATGGGCATGGATGTTAGCCCAGGGCCAGTCTTCCTCAGCAAAAAGAGGAGGATTGGCAATGGATGTTGTCTCAGGGCTAATCTTCCTCATACATACACACACAAATATCTAGAAACCATACAAACAGAGCTGATTTTATGGAGGACAGAATTAGTGAATTAGAGGATAGAAATATAGAAATGCTTCAAGTGGAGGAGAAGAGAGAACTAAGATTTTTAGAAAATGAAGAAATTCTTTGAGAAATATCTGACTCAATTAGGAAAAGCAAAATAAGGATTATAGGTACTCTAGAGGGAGAAGACTGGGAGAAAGGAGCAAAGAGCTCAAAGAAATAATAGCTGAGATCTTCTCAAACTTGGGGAAGGAACCGGACTTACAAGTACACGAAGCCAAAGAAACACCTAATTACATCAGTGCAAAAAGACCTCAAAGGCATATGTTAAAGCTGGCAAAAGTCAATGACAAAGAAAAAATATTAAGGGCAGCAAGATAGAAGAAAATAACCTACAAAGAAACCCCCATTGGACTTTCAGTGGATTTCTCAGCAGAAAACTTACAGGCGAGGAGAGAATGGAATGATATATTTAAAATACTGAAAGTAAAAACTTTCAGCCAAGAATACTCTATCCAGCAAAACTATCCTTCAGATTCAATGGATAAATAAAAGCTTTCCCAGATAAACAAAAGCTAAGGGAGTTCATTGCCACTAGGCCTGCCTTACAAGAAATGTTGAAAGGAGCCCTCCCATCTGAAACTAAAAAGCAAATGTTTATGAAACCTTGAGCACAGAGATAAACAGACAGATAGAATCAGAAAATTGCAGCTCTATATCAGAATAGGTTAGTAAACACTTAATTATAACATAAAAGATAAAGGGAAGGAAAGCATCAAAAATAACTGTAAACATTTCAATTTATTCACAAACTCACAACACAAAAAAGAATAATTTGTGACAACAATAACTCAGAAGGGGAAGAAGAAAGGGATGGAAACTGCTTAGGGTAATGAAGATAAGAGGCTATCACAAAATGGACTGTCTCATCTATGAGATCTTTTATAGAAACCTCATGGAAACCACTAAACAAAAAATCAGAGCAGAGCCACAAATCATAGAGAAAACTGAGAAAACCACTAAAATGAAATGGCAGTCAGAAATACAAGGGAAAAGAAACAATGGAAATATAGAACAACCAGAAAACAAAAGACAAAATGGCAGCTTTAGGCTCTTATATGTCAGTAATCACTTTAAATGTAAATGGATTTAATTCTCCAATCAAAAGACACAGAGTGGCTAGATAGACTAAAAAACAAGACCCAACAATATGCTGCCTCCAGGAAATACATCTCAGCTCTAAAGACAAACATAGGCTCAGAGTGAAGGGATGGAAGATGATACTCCAAGCAAATGGCAAGCAAAAGAAAGCAGGTATTGTCATACTTATATCAGGCAAAGCAGACTTCAAGATAAAAAAGACAATGAGAGACAAAGAGAGGCAGTATATAATGGTAAAAGTGACATTCCACTAAGAGCACATAACACTTATGAATATATATGCACCTAATACAGGAACACCAAAGTATATAAAGCAACTATTAACAGACCTAAAGGGAGAAAGTGACAGCAACGCAATAATAGTAGGGGACCTTAACACCCCACTTACATCAATGGATAGATCATTCAGACAGAAAGTCAACAAGGAAATAGTGGCCTTAAATGAAATACTAGACCAGATGGACTTAATAGATATATAAAGAATATTCCATCCAAAAACAGCAGAATACACATTCTTCTCAAATGCATATGGAACATTCTCAAAGATAGACCATATGTTGGGAAACAAGAAAAGCCTTAATAAATTTAAGAAGATTGAAATCATTTCAAGCATCTTTTCCAACCACAATGCTATGAAACTAGAACTCAACTACAAGAAAAAGGCTGGGAAAGTCACAAATATGTGGAGACTAAACAGCATGCTACAAAACAACCATTGTATCAATGAATAAATCAAATGAGAAATCAAAAAATACCTAGAGACAAATGAAAATGAAAACATGACATACCAACTCTTATGGGATGCAGTAAAAGTGGTACTAAGAGGGAAATTTATAGCAATAAAGGCCTACCTCAACAAACAAGAAAAATCTCAAATAATCTCAAACTACACCAGCAGACCTAGTAAAAACAGAACAAAGCCCAAAGCCAGAAAAAGGAGAGAAATAATAAAAATTAGAGCAGAACTAAATGAAATAGAGACTAAAAAAACTATAGAAAGGATCAATGAAACTAATTGCTGTTTCTTTGAGAAGATAAACAAAATTGACAAAACCTTAGCCAGACTTGCTAAGAAAAAAAGAGAGAAGGCTCAAATAAATAAAATGAAAAATGAAAAATGAGAAATTACAATGGATACCACAGAAATACAAAGGATTATAAGAGAATATTATGAAAAACTATATGCCAACAAGTTGGATAACCTAGAGGGAAATGGATAAATTCTTAGCCTCATACAACCTCCCAAAACTAAATCAAGAAATAGAGAATCTGAATGGATTAATCACAAATAAAGAGATTGAAACAGTAATCAAAAACCTCCCAAAAAACAAAAGTAAAGGACCAGATGGCTTCTCTGGAGAATTCTACCAAACATTCAAAGAAGATTTAATACCTATCCTTCTCAAAGTCTTCCAAAAAATTGAAAAAGATGAACTTCCTAACTCCTTTATAAGGCCAACATCGACCTGATACCAAAACCAGACAAGGACAACACAAAAAAGGAAAATTATAGGCCAATATCACGGATGAACATGGATGCAAAAATCCTCAATAAAATATTGGCAGATGAATACAGCAATACATTAAAAGTATCATACACCATGGTCAAGTGGGATTTATACCAGGGATGGAGGGATGGTTCAACATCCACAAATCAATCAATGTGATACACCATATTAACAAAATGAGGAATAAATAGCACATGATCATCTCAATAGATGCAGAGAAAAATTTTACAAGATCCAACATCCATTTATGATAACAACTCTCAATTAAATGGGTATAGAAGGAAAGTAGCTCAAAATAATAAAGACCATATATGACAAACCCACAACCAACATCATACTTAATGGTGAAAAACTGAAAACCATCCCTCTGAGAATAGGAAAAAGACAAGAGCACACACTCTCACCACTCTTATTCAACATAGTACTGGAGGTTTTGGCCAGAGCAATGAGGCAGGAAAAAGAAATAAAAGGTCTCCAAATTAGAAAGGAAGAAGTGAAACTCTCACTACTTGCAGACAACATGATTCTATATATAGAAAGCCCTAAAGAATGCACCAGAAAACTACTAGAAATAATCAATGACTACAGCAAAGTTTCAGGGTACAAAATCAACTGACAAAAATCAGTTGCATTTCTACACAATAATAACGAACTAGCAGAAAGAGAAGTCAAGAATACAATCCCATTTACAATAGCAACAAAAAGAATAAAATATCTAGGAATAAACTTAACGAAGGAGGTGAAATACCTATACCCACAAACTATAAGACATTATTGAAAGAAATCGAAGATGACATAAAGAAATGGAAAGATATCCCGTGCTCATGGATTGGAAAAATAAACATAGTTATAACGTCCATACTACCTAACGCAATCTACAGATTCCATGCAATCCCAATCAGAATCCCAATGACATTCTTCACAGAAATAGAACAAAGAATCCTAAAATTTATATGAAACAACAAAAGACCCTAAATGGCCAAAGCAACCCTGAGAAAAAAGAACAAAGCTGGAGGCATCACAACCCCTGACTTCAAAATATGCTACAAAGCCATAGTAATCAGAACAGCATGGTACTGACACAAAACCAGACACACAGATCAATGGAAAAGAATTTCAGGCCCAGAAATAAACCACACATCTATGGACAGCTAATCTTCAACAAAGGAGTCAAGAACATACAATGGAGAGAGGAAAGTCTCTTCAATAAATAGCATTGGGAAAACTGGACAGCCAAGTGCAAAAGAGTGAAAGTAAACCATTATCTTACACCATACACAAAAATTAACTCAAAATGGATTAAAGACTTGAATGTAAGACCTGAAACCATAAAACCCCCAGAAAAAAATATAGGCAGTATGCTCTTAGCAGTATCTTTTTGAATACAATGTCTACTCAGGCAAGGGAACAAAAGAAAAAATAAACAAATGGGACTACATCAGACTAAAAAGCCTCTGCAAGGCAAAAGAAATCATGAACAAAACAAAAAGACAACCCACCAACTGGGAAAAAATGTTTGCAAATCATATATCTGACAAGGGGTTAATTTCCAAAATATATAAAGATCTCATACAACTCAACAACAAAAAAACAAACAACCCAATCAAAAAATGAGCAGAGGATATGCATAGACATTTTTCCAAAGAAGATACATGGATGGCCAACACGCATATGAAAAGACGTTCAACATCACCAACCATCAGGGAAAGCAAATAAAAACTACAATTAGATATCACCTTACTCCTGTTAGAATGGTTATAATTACAAAGACAAAAAATAACAAATGTTGCAGAGGACGTGGAGAAAAGGGAACCCTCATGCACTGCTGGTGGGAGTGCAAACTGGTGCAGCCACTATGGAAAACAGTATGGAGATTCCTCAAAAAATCAAGGATAGAACTACCATATGATCCAGCTATTGCACTACTGGGTATTTATCCAAAGAACATGAAATCAACAATACAAAGAGATTTATGCACCTCTATGTTCATTGCAGCGTTATTCACAATAGCCAAGACGTGGAAGCAACTCAAGTGCCCATCAATGGATGAATGGATAGAGAAAACGTGGTCTATATATATATATATATATATATATATATACACAATGGAATCCTACTCAGCCATAAAAAAAGACAAAATAGTCCCATTTGCAACAACATGGATGGACCTTGAGGGTATTATGTTAAGCAAACTAAGCCAGAGAAAGAAAGACAAACATTGTATGATTTCAGTCATATGTGGAAGATAAACAAACACATAGATAAAGAGAACAGATGAGTGGTTACCAGAGGGGAATTGGGTGTGCAGGGAGAGCATAAGGGGTAAAGGGGCACATATGTATGGTGATGGATAGAAACTAGACTATTGGTGGTGAGCACGACACAGTCTATACAGAAACTTGTATATAATAACATATACCTGAAATTACACAATCTTATAAATCAATATGACCTCAATAAAATAAAATAAAATAAGTACATTTTGTAAGGCTATAGGTGCCACAGATAGTGATTCCTCTCGCAAAGTAAGTTGAAAACCTTCTGGGAAAGATTCACCATTCAAGATGCCATTAAGAACATTTGTGACTCATGGGAAGTATCAAAATATCGACATTAACAAGAGTTTGGAAGAAGTTGATTCCAACCGTCCTGGATGACTTTGAGGGGTTCAAAATCCCAGTGGAGGAAATAACTACAGATGTAGTGAAAATAGCAAGAGAACTAGAATTAGAAGTGGATCCTGAAGGTGTGACTGAATGGCTGCAATCTCATGATAAAACTTTGATGGATGAGGAGCTGCTTCTTATGGATGAGCAAAGAAAGTGGTTTCCTGAGATGGAACCTACTGGTGAGGATGCTGTGAAGACTGTGGAAATGATAACAAAGGATTTAGATTATTACACAAACTTAGTTGATAAGGCAGCAGCAGGGTTTGAGAGGACTGACTCCAAATGTGCTTACTCTGCACGAATTGCCAAGAATATTTTTTTCTCTACAGAAGCTGAGTGTAATAATTATTTACATTTTGTCTGGCTATCTACCTATCTGTTTCTTGTCATGTTCCAAAAAAGATTTAAGATGGCTTATGTGGATATGCAATATGACAAGAATTTAAATTAGAAGTGAGCTGAAAGAAGAAATAACAACAAACCAAAGATGAAAACATGGGGAGACAGGAAAAGAATTAAAAAGCATAATATAATGATTTATATACCTGCTTCCAGCGAACCGTAAATTTGCCTCTAAGATTTCCAGTGGCTAATGTTAAAGAGAAACCTAGTCAATTACATAATTCTCATCTATGGGAGGGATTCCCAAACTTTTGTTTGCATCTGAATCATCCAAAGAGCTTATAAAAACTAGAATCACTCAGGCCTCACTGAAAGAATTTAAAATTCTGTGGGTCTGACATGAAATCCTAGAATTTATAATTTCAACACATTCCCATTGATCTCTCAGATAAAAACAAACCACATTCTCAAGACAAGAACAATTATTTTTGATGTTAAGATTATAGAGGAATTTATTCTAGGGAATGACAAAGAGACCCTTGTGAAATACAAAACACTCTTACGGAGATTCAAGATGAGTTTCAGAGGTTCTTGGGCCATTGCTTACAATAACCTTCAAAATAGGCATTTACATAGTTATGTGAAAGTAATTATGTTGGGATTTGGTAAAGAGGGGGCAAAAAACATAACAATATTCTCCAGGAACTTGATTTTTGCCAGTTTGGCTTGACCTAAGATAGAAACTAAAAAGGATTTTATATCTACTCAATCCCATTATCTTTATATGGAGTCAAAAATTAAGCAGCCCTTGGTAAATATGTCAGCAAAGTATACAAGCTTCAGAGCTGTGTCAGCACTGAGGTTTATCTACAACCTATAATGTGGTTTTGAAGAAATGTTATCTAGTCAATAATGTTATCTTTTAAATTTTTTCTTGAGGAATTGTGTTATCCTCCAGGCTTGAATTGTGCTCAAGGGAGGAGGCAGAGAGAGAGGAAATGGCAGGATGTGAGATCATCCTTATGGAAATTGCTGTTTGTGAAGACCCAGATCTGTTCTTAGTGGACCCAAATCATCTGAAGTTCTCAAGGTAGTCAAGTTCTCAATACACAGGAACTTTATGTGAGTTCTGTTCACTTAATTTTGTCGTAAAAGAGACAAATTTTATTATGTTTTTCACATCTCACATCTTGTCACCTTAAATCTGAAGTGAATCTGCAAGACTTTGGGGTGCTTCATACATATTTTGTTTTGTTTTTTTAAATAAATCGAGAATTAGATAAGATGGTCTTTTGTTTTTCTAGGAAAGGGACAATTTGTGCTGGTTTTAAACAATTTATTATTTGCAGGTGTGCATAAAGTTACTGCCCTCAAATCTGGGCGCAAAATGGCATGAGAGGGGTGCTATTAGATACTGAGGCCTCACTCACTTATTCAGTAAATATCTGTAGAGGACTTGGTATTTGCCAAGCCCCGAGCCAGACGGTGAGAATTTAAGAATAATCAAGATTGCCTCCACGGTGTTTGCAGTCTCATCTTCACACACAAGAAAAGAGGTGACTATAACACAGTGTGGTAAGTAGTCTGAAGGCAGAAATGCAGAACACACGAGAGAGGAAACAAAACTATACTTGGGTGGTCAGGGAAGGCTTCTTGGAGGAAGTTACATGAAAGTTAAAACCATTATAATATGTAGGGAAAAGTTAAACATGTGAAGGTAGGTTAAGCATGGGTTGGGATGGGGTTCAAAATGGAAGGTGGGAGAGAATGTGAACAAAAAAACTCCCAGCTTGTGAACATTCATGAGACAGAAGGTGTGTTGCTGAAGCTGAAGGGAATCCAATCCGACCTCTACATGGTATATGTGAAACTGAGGGAGAAAATGTTGACAGAGAAGGCGAGGGAGCCAGATCGTGAATGGTCTTCTAACCCATACTAAGGAACTTAGACTGTACCCCAAGAGCACTGGGGAGCCATTAAGCTGGTGATCATTTATTTGCATTTAGAAAGATTACTTAAGCCTCTAAATCTCTCCAATCATCTTTCATCGTGTGCAAGCTCAGATAATTGTTTACCACTTGAAACCCTAAAGCAGTGAAAGAAATCTAGAATGGAGAACCCCAGTGCTTCTTGGAAAAGCCCAAGGAGCTCCACAGATGTACCCTGTGCTGGCTGCCCTGGGTGCCTCACCTTAGAGGTGGCTGGACCAATGCTGCCACTTCCAGGTCAGGAATGTGAAGATGCCTTGCTGGTTGTGAGATTCTAGATCAATGACCACATTAACATACTTCTCTTATGTTGTTCCTCACACACCCCGCCTCTGTATCTCCACCATCCAGGCAAACACTGTTTCTAAGGAACAGAAAAGTAGGCATATAATACTGTCTAAGCACCTCCTGCCTTGCAGGCTGGAGATGCGACAAGCTCCCTAAGAAAGGTAAGCAGGACATTTGCAAACGTTTTTATTAGTGGGTCAATTATTCAACAGGGACATTGAAATCTATTGGTAGAAACGTGTTCTCAAGTATGATAATGAAAGACAAATATTTCATTTTATATGTTTATGATTAATGAACCTTTTTTTTTTTTTTGGTGAGGAAGATTGGCTCTGAGCTAACATCTGTGGCCATCTCCCTCTATTCTGTACATAGGACGCCACCACAGCATGGCTGATGAGTGGTGCATAGGTCTGTGCCTGGGATCTGAATCCACAAACCCCAGGCCGCCAAAGTGGAGTGCAGGAACTTAACCACTAAGCCACCGGGCCAGCCCCAAGTGAACTTCTTTTTAAAGCTAAAACTGGAAGATGACTAAAATTCAGGCCATAGTAGATACAAGGTACCTATGGCTCTACTTAAGGCAATATGAGATGATCCACAATGTAGAGTAATTCAATTTATGAAAAAATTACCATGGTCTTAATACTATATTATTCAACTCGAAAATTGGTTAATGAGGTTATTTGGAGGAAAAATAAAATGTTTCAGAAGTATAAATGCTTAACATAAGATGATTTCCTATGTGTAGTTTGCCATCTAGTGTTAATCCGCGGAATTGAAAAGGCTGGTACAATAATTTTCAAATCAAGCTCACCAGGTGGCAAAGGGAAGACTCAAAAGCAACATTCCAACTTTAAGACATCAAATTATACGACGAAGCCCTCTGAGGTTTGTGGAGGCGGGGGAGTAAGTGGGTGGGTGAGTCGGCTACTTGTAAGAAATCGGTTACTTCTGGGAAGCCCTGACCTGTGATCTAACCATCTCATGTCTCTAACCAAACTCGTTAATTTGTTGTTCAGAATTTTCTGCTTCTCTCCCGTATGCACCCCTTCCCCACGCCCTCTCAAATCAGAACCTGTTGTGTTTGAAGTTTCCTTTCCCCTAGTCCCCCATATCCAATTGGTCATAACCCAGTTTTTCATAATATGGCCCCACCTAATAGTCCCATCGCATACTCCAGCCAAACACTTGCTCTTTACGGGACGGCTCTGAGCCCTCTGCCCAGATGGTTTACAGTCACAATAGAACTCAGAAGGGAAATACAGGCCCCAATTCAGGATTTGGGAGTCAGCAGGATGGATGTGGTAGGTGAAGTCATGGGCATACATGAGTTCCCTGAGGGACTGGAAGGAAGAGAGGACAAATGATAGCACCTAGGGAACAATATTACCAGAAGGAAAGTCAGCAAAGGAGGTCGAGAAGTGGACAAAAGGGAGAAATTTAAAAGTGTGATTTTAAAAACACAGAGAACAGGTTAGGGGAAAGAACTGCAGAGAGTAAGTTAAAGGCACAAAAGAGTTGGCTTCTGTAAATGAGGACATCGCTGCCGACTTCGAAGAGCACGGAACCGTTGGAGTGATAAAGGGGGCCAGGTGCTCCACATCCGTATCAACCCTGGGTATCATGGGGGGTTACTTGGTTTGTTTTTGTTGTTGCTGGATTTTTGTTCTGTTTTAGCCATTCTGCTGTATGTAGGGGTAACTCGTCATTGTTTAATTTGCATTTCTTGGATAATTTATGATACTGAGCACTTTTATACGTGCTTATGGTTTGAATATATTCTTTTGTGGAGTATGTGTTCAAGTTGTTTGCCTATTTTGTAAGCGGATTATCTTTTTTCTTGATATGTAGGAGTTGGATATACTTTGTCAGACGTATGTACTGCAAGCTCTGTGGATTGCCCTCTATTTTACTGGTGTATTTTGATGATAGGCTAATATTAACGTAGCCCAATTAATCATCTTCCTTTACAGACAGTGCTTTTTTGTGCCCTATTTACCAAGTCCTGTTTGCTAAGGTCAGGAAGACAATCTCCCATGCTACCTTCCTGAAGCTTTGTTTTACCTTTCATATTTAGAAATCTAAATATCCATCTGGATTAATTTTTGTGCATAGTGTGATGGGATCAAGATTCTTTTTTCTCCCCTTTAATATGAATATCCAATTGATTCCACACCACTCATTGACAAGACCATCCTTTCTTTACCACATTGCTGTGACACCTTTATCATGAACTAGACAGCTCTATGTGTTCGGGTCTACTTCTGGACACTATTCCATCAGTCTATTTGTCTATCCTCGTGCTAATATCACTGTTTTAATTACCGTAGCTCTGTAACAATTAGTCTTGATACTGGTGGTGTAATCTTCTAACTTTGATCTTTTGCTTTGGGATAGTCTTTGCTATTATTGGCTCTCTACATTTCCATATAGGTTGCTAACCCTCCCACCTTACCCCCTCACCCAAAACGTTATTGGAATTTTGATCAGGATTGCATTGAATCAATATCAATTTGACAAGAATTGACACTTGAACAATACTCAGTATTCTAAACCATAAACATGGTACATTACTCTATTTATTCAGATCTTTTTAAAATTTCAGTAATGTTCTGCAGCTTTTCTGTGTAGAGCTCTTGCACATCTTCCATTAAACTAATTCCTAGGTATCTGATGGCTTTCTTTTTATACTACCATAAATGGTATCTTCATTAAGTGCTATCTTATGTGTTGCTAGCTTATATGAATACAGTTGATTTTTGTACATTGACCTCACCTCCAGTGACATCACTAAAGACACTCATTGGACTGGTTTGTCTGTGGGTCCTTTTGGATTTTCTAAGTGGACAATCACATAGACTGAATTAGTTTTATTCTTCCCTGTCAATCCTTCTACTGTTTCCTTGCTCTGCATTTAAGACTCTAGACTTCCCTATAAGCAATGCTTGACCTGCAGCCCACAAAGTTTAATCTTATGTTTTCATAACAAAGGATCATCAGATAATCGAGAATCCTTGAAAATGAGAGAGAGATCAAATCAAAAAAACTGAAAACTGAGACACTTGAAAGAAAAGGACAATGCAGAGGATAGAATAAAGGGATAGAATAACATTAAAATAATACAAAAAAAGAATATCCTGAGAAAGATAACATATTGAATCAATGAAGCAAGAATAGGGTCCTTTCAAAAAAAAAAAAGGACCAGAGAATACATAAATGCAAAACGATAGCCAAAAAAAAAAAAAAAAAAATTAATAGCAGGGTTGGAAGACAGTTAACAAAATCCCTCAAACTCAAAAGCAAAAAGATGTTAAACAGAGAACATCAAAGGATCAATGTGTGAGGCCCAACACCTGAATAACAGAAATTCCAGAAAGAGAGAACAGAGAATGAGGAAGGGAGGAAGTTATGAAAGAAACAACTAAAGGACTTGAGGACTTTCCAAGAAAAGGCAGGAATAATTAGCACAATGAATGAAAAAAAAGACAAATCAGAGCTTTTCAGAGGGAAATTAGAAAACTCCAGAAATAAAGAGAAAACCCTAAAATCTTCCAGAGAAAAAACTACATCTCAGAGGACTGACAATTGAAATGACTTCTCATCAGCCACACTTAAACCTAAGAGCGTGGGGTGATGTTTTAAGAATTCTGAGGGGAGGGGCTGGCCCCGTGGCTTAGCGCTTAAGTGCGCGCACTCCGCTACTGGCGGCCCGGGTTCGGATCCTGGCCATGCAGACGCACCGCTTCTCCGGCCATGCTGAGGCCGCATCCCACATACAGCAACTAGAAGGATGTGCAACTGTGACATACAACTATCTACTGGGGCTTTGGGGAAAAAAAAAAGGGAGGATTGGCAATAGATGTTAGCTCAGAGCCGGTCTTCCTCAGCAAAAAGAGGAGGATTAGCATGGCTGTTAGCTCAGGGCTGATCTTCCCCACTAAAAAAAAAAAAAAAAAGAATTCTGAGGGGAAAACTTTTTTCAACCCAGAATGCTAGACTCAGCCAAACTATCAGGGAAGCACAAAGGAACAGACACTTTCTGACAGGGGAGATCTCAAAAGGTCACCTCCCAAGGACCTTTCCACAGAAAGCACTGGAAGAGGGGCTCACCAAAATGAGAGAATAAGCCACGAAAGATCCAGGACGCAAATGATTGAACCCAAGGGAAGCCTCAGAAGGACCACGACGCAGCACACCCCGCCAGTAACCAGTCAGACTGCAAGGAAAGGAAAGGGCTCCAAAGACGTATCTTCAGGAGGAAAAGAAAATAGTACTAATAGAACGAATACCCGATTGTGGTTGAATGAATGGAAAATAAAGAGGTTTACAATCTCGTGGAAAATCTGTTAATTTGAGGAAGAACAAAAGTTGCACAGGAAAGAAATGTAATCCCCACACACAGCTAGTTAGCTCATCAGTGACTAAAAGTCGTATGCTAAACACTGAGCATAAATTTAACAACAACAAGATATTACTATACTAGTAGGATGGAAAGGAGTAAAGGTAACTCACAGGGTGAGTTAAGAGCACAAAATCTCATCTTCCATAATAGCGGGTTAACAGATGATGAATCAAGTCAATAAATGAGGAGGTAGCAGAACATATCTGTCTCCAAAAGGACGGAAGTGAATACCAGAAGAAACTGCTACAGTAATCTGGGGAGATGGACCCAGGGGTGGGGTGGAATGGGACAGGGAAATGCTGCTTTTCAGTCTGAGCTTTGTACATTATTTGAAATTTTAAACTATGTACATGTATTAACTAGATAACAATAGAAAGTATTTACATTTCTAAAACAAGGCAGGGCAAAGATAGGGGTCTATGAACTTGAAGCAAAAGGAAACAGTTTGAAATGATTATTCTTTTCGTTAAACATGATCTCTTAGGCTCCAGACTAGATCTTGAAACTAAGGACAACTGAGTCAAAATGATATATATCACAGGCCAACTACTGACCCAGACATTGCAACCATATCCAGGGACACTAGTGAGTCAAACGGAAGCCAAAGAAGGCTTCACAAATAAGTACATGACAGAATGAGCTCGTTTTGTTTACAGAAAGGGGGAATGGTGTTCAAGTGTGTCTATTTTATGCATATGTGTGTGTGTGTGTGTGTGTGTTTACACATACAGGAAGACTATATAACCTGCCTATAACATATATTACACGTTACATCTAAGAAGTCTTGTTACTCAAAAAAAGATTTTTAAACTGTTGTTGGATAATTCACTTGTCAATCACCCTTTTTCAATGTCTAAAGAAATTTCAGCCACAAAACATCTAACTGCATTTAGAATAAAAATGATGAAAAAGGGGCCGGCCCGGTGGCGCAAGTGGTTAAGTGCGCGCGCTCCGCTGCGGTGGCCCGGGGTTCGCTGGTTCGGATCCCGGGCGCGCACAGATGCACTGCTTGGTAAGCCATGCTGTGGCGGCGTCCCATATAAAGTGGAGGAAGATAGGCACAGATGTTAGCCCAGGGCCGTCTTCCTCAGCAAAAAAAGAGGAGGATTGGCGGATGTTAGCTCAGGGCTGATCTCCTCACAAAAAAAAAAAAAAAAAATGATGAAAAAAAGCTACCTACTGAAAAATTATTTTAAAAGTCTTTAGAAAACTTGGGAGAACTATAGGCAAAAAACAAGAACATACATTCAATTACAAGTGCAAGTATCAAATATTTATACCTCAACACAAAACTCCTAAAAATAGTTTAAACTATAAATTTTAATCACATAAATAGCAATTATACTTTTAATTTAAAATTTTATTCATGATAATCTCAATTAAAATAAACTTAATTGCAAAAACAACCTGTCTTGAAATAATACAGTATGAGATGTTTTTACTGCACATGACCAACAGTGCAAATCCAGTGATTATAATACTCAAATCTTAGTATCATACGCATTTAATGTATTGGATGCACACAACAATAAAATAACCCCTGACCCTGGAGACTTTATGATGCACTTTTCATTTCATCAAATACAAGGCTCACATGAGCCTATGACAAAACATAATAGTCTGTTCACTTCCAAGGAGCAAGGCTAAGCAATAAATTAATCTTTTAAAAATATCTATGAACCAGAACAATTTTCTTTTTGAGTTTGATAAGCCAGAGACTATTAAGGAATATTTAAGGGCTGAACAGAATCCAGTGTCAACAAAGCTAAATAAGGAAGAAACAAATAGTTCAATATTAACAGTACAGTATATTTGCAGGTTCTAGGTTTCCTGTGCACAACCGGACCAGTCTGAACACCTTTAAAACATAAATCCTGAATTTAGTAAAACGTTTTAGTGAGGGACCGGCCTGGTGTTGTAGCGGTTAAGTTTGCGCACTCCGCTTTGGCGGCGCAGGGTTCACCGGTTCGGATCCTGGGCGTGGACCTATGCACCACTCATCAACCCATGCTGCTGAGGCCGCGTCCCACGTAGAGCAACGAAAAGGATGTACAACTATGACATACAACTATCTCCTGGAGCTTTGGGGAGAAAAAAGGAAAAAAGGAGGAAGATTGGCAACAGATGTTAGCTCAGGGCCAATCTTCCTCAAAATAAAAAAAAAATTTTACTGTATCTAATTATATCAGACACCTGATGAGGGTGCTTTTTTGAAACAGTTTCTTTGCTTTTACATAGGGACTTTAAAGGAATCCAAACAAATACTGTAACGCAGTGTTTTGAAAACCATATCAACTGCAGAAATGCCCACAATTAGGAATGATATCTGGCGCTAGGGTAATTGAAATGGTAAGGTTATATGAAATGTTAGAAGGAATGGTAATGTGAAAGATGAAAAGGATGACTAGATAATTTTTATTTCAAAACCTGAAGTAAAACTACAGACAGTGAGCTCATTACTTTATGTGTCTGTTATAACTAGGAACTGCTACCCTCTAAACAGTCATTCTTTCAACGCTTACTTTTGGATTGTCTATGTTGGACAAGTCCTGTGTTAAGTGCTATGTGTCCACTGATGAACACAACCAGGTTCTTTGCAAACAAAGAAACCTTGGTCTAGGAAATATTCGTTATATTCTTACAAATTTAATCAAATATGGCTTTTGGCACTACAGAGAAAATTTTTTCCAAAAAGTTAACTTTCTAATTAAGAATGCTTATGTGTATAAATAGTAAGTCAAAACTTCAGAGGCTCATATATACTTAGAAATGCTACGTTGCTAACTGACTGTCTCAGTTGATGACACCGATCTCATGAACTGCCTGCGTATTTTTCCCAAAGTACATTCTTCCGTGCAAAATTTTTTTAAAGCAATAAAACAAACATTTCATCTATTTTTTCATACCTAGTTTAGTAAAATATAAAACAAGTTGCAATTTTTTAATCTGGACATCAATGACAATTTAAACCAATTATATTATACATCTGAAACAGGTGTCCTAAATTTTGTAACCCCATCAGTGCATCAGCAAAACCTGGGGAGATGCAACTGTCATTGAACATATGAGTCTGCTGTAATTAATCTTCATCGTCTCTTTGAAAAGGTAATATCTGAATTTCTTTGGCTATCCTTTCTGCTAATGTTTTACTACTCGCAGCAATTATTCTTCGTGACATCAAATCAAACGGTCCACCTAAAATCAAACCAAATATGGGAAACGATTATATCTTGTACAAAAATAATTTCTTTAAACCAGTATAGCAATATGTACTATGGTCAATCATAACACTTTAATACTTTCAGTTATCTTTTAAAAATCTACTCCATCACATACCATAATGTTTAAGACTTGGCAATATATACATGATTTCCTAAGCATTTATTTTAGTAATATTATACCAGTTTTGGAGGGATGGGGGGGTCTCAATCATACAAATCAGAAAAGTGTCATCTTTTTCTATGTCTTCCTTTTATTTCTTCTTTTTATTACCCTCCTACCTCTTTAATGTCTGGGAATCTGTGGACTGGAAATTTGACTCCAATGCATTTTCATACCACTTCCCTTCCCAGTTCCTTATTTCTTTCTTGTCTTTCTCCCAGATCACTGGGTGAATTCTTTCAACCCAGGCTCATCCTTCACTTTTAAAAATTTCACCATCAGTACAAAGAAAGTATTTAAGCTCTCTAGGCCCAAGGCAGAAAGTGATGGTGGAGGAAGTCCACCGTCAACCACCACCTCGGTCACCATTCCAAGGGCTCTCGGTACAACTCTCAGATTCATGACCTTCTAGACTTTTTCTATAGCCTCTCAAGAGCTCCCGACACTCACATTTGCAGAGGCCAAGCCACTTATCATCACTCCCACACTACCATTAGTGTCTTATACTTGCCTCTATCTCCTAATGTTTATTTTGATTTTTCAGAAAATTACATGGCTTGTTTTGCCCTTAAGAGTGGAAGCATAACATATATCAAACATTAAAAGAAAACAGCCATATAGGGAGGAAAGTCCAACTAAGAGAAAAATGCTCTCCTGTCTCATCCTTTTACCTGTTACATCCAGGAGCACTCCACCAGCTTCAGTAACGATAATGCCAGCTCCCGCCATGTCCCAGCAGTGAATGCCCATTTCGTAGTACGCATCCGCAACGCCGGCCGCCACGAGGCACATGTTAACAGCTGCTGTCCCAACACCTCGAATCCTAACAGTAACATTTACAAATAAGACTGGAAAAAACTATTCTTTCAAAGAAGGTATTCCTCCTTAACTTCAGTTTAGGTGTTGACTGAGATAATTTGAACCAATCCAGACAATAAATGTAAAAACAAGCCGTTTTTAAAATAAAAATTTTTAAATAAAAATACCTAAAATCTAATTATCATGGTGCACTATATAATTAATCCTCACAAAGCAATCATTTAATAAGGTAAACATTAAAACAATGATATTTTCAGGGGGAAAAAAAGGAAGAAAATGCTATAATTCTAGTATAATGGCAAGCACATATATTCATATTTGTGTAAACCCAGGGACCACAGCCTTACAATACAGGTAGTCTCTAGGAGGGGTAAAATCCACTAATGGTCACTCCCATTGCATGCGGTCAGTACCCGTGACTAAAGGGACAGCAGCAAGCCTGGCTCTGTTTAGACCTGGCTTGCCTGATAAGAGATTTCAGGTTTGCCTTCTCACAGCACCTCATCCTTGGAAATACACCAAGTAAGGTAAGTCTGGACACTACCTGACAGCCGTTACAGTAATAACTGATGCAGGGAGGAATCATCAATAAATGCCAAAATGAACCAGCAAAAGATCGATATTGACAGTGTCAAAGTATCTCCCCCTCTTTGTAGTAGATACATGATAACTACAATGGGAAAGACAGCATCTCCACAATGGTCTGCCGCTACCAAGTGATCAAAGATAACACCACCAATGACAGGACAAAAGTATCATGTGCCTCCTGATACAATCCACTGAGAAGGACACATCACTTCTGGGGCATTCCTGCCAAAAACACATCCCCTAAATCTAATCATGAGGAAACCAGACAAACCCAGAACAAGAGACACACTACAAAATAACCAGACAAACCCCAAACAGGACACGAACTACGAAATAACTAGACAAACCCAAAACGAGAGACACTACAAAATAACTGGCCTACGTTTTTCAAAAATGTCAAGGTCATAAAAGATAAAGACTAAGCAACTGCTCCAGATTAAAGGAAATTGATAAGAAATGAAAACTAAACGCAATAAATGTTCTTGGATTGGTTCCTGGGTCTGATTTTTTCAAAATTTGAATAGATCACTATATTAGGTAATGTACCAATGTTAATTTCCTGATTTTTATAATTGTATTGTGGTTATGTTAGAAAATGCCCCTTTTATTAAAGAAACACACACTGAAGTGTTTAAGAGAAAGGGGTCATCATGTCTGCAAGTTACTTGCAAACGGTTTTTACTCAAACTACTTTTGTAATTGTTTAAACCTCTGAAAACAAGGCAGTGAGGTCTGTTCAATGAGATCCTTCACAGTTCATTTTTAAAGAAACAATGGGAAATTAATGACGAATGATTTTATACCTAAAGAATAAAAAACTATTGCACCTGAGTACATCCTTCATGCCAAAGCAATTTTTTTAAAAAAGGATTAGAATCACATGATGCCTTTAATTTCAAATATGTTTTACTGCCTATGTTCTTACTGCACGTCAAATTTAAGAACGAACTAGCAACTGCAATAAATCTCCACAATGTTTGACTGCTTTCCAAATACATAAAACCAAATTAACTTTAGGGGATTTTTTAGTTTATAAATGGTATTATTTTCCCCCTTTTCAGATGGGATATGTGATAGTTCATATCTCAGGTTATAGAAAGCAATTACGAAAATCTTTCACAAATAATCCCTTGGTTTTCTATTCAGAGATAGAATCTTAGGCTAGAAGAAAAATAACGATACCTACTGGCAAGACTTCTGTCTACTTCTAATAATATCATGGGCTCTCGGCAAGCGTTCTGGCAGTCAGGACAGCATATTCTTTTATGGACAAATATTACCAAAGAGAGCACTTAATTACCAACAACAGAGGCTGTGGTCTAGATTTTGCATATGTGTTGTGAATCATATCTTAGTCTAATCCTCCCAGAGAGCCAGTTTGGTATAGAGTAAAAAGGACTATCTTCGGTATCACAAAGATTTGAGGTTGCTCAGCTGCTTAAAAACTGTAATTTTGAAAAGTTTCTTCTTCAAGTTTTAGTGCTCTTGGCATCAGAATGGGGATTCCAATTTACCCTGGACCACTGCTGTAACGATTATAGAGGACAGATGTAAAGCATCTAGCAGAGGGCATATAAAAGGGCCTCGATATAAAGAGTAGCTTTGTTTATGATGAAATTATTCCCTAAACCATGATGCCAGAAAACATATAAGTAAACAGACACTGCATGCATTTCATCTAAATGAATCCCCAAACTTAAACAAAGGAAATGGACCCATAATGATGCCTCATAGATGTCATTTCCTAACTAGGAACCTAGAAGACTGTCTCTACTTGTTTAAGGCATTCACTCACATCAGGTGTGAATGAAGCTCTTTAGCTTCATTTTGTTTTGTATGAGTAACCCTTCTGAATTCACAATGAAATACTGAAGAATCAGCTGAATGCAAAAGATCAGGACAAATCAATAAATCAGTACTCTCCTTGGTAACGTTTTCCTGGTTAGACTTTCGAAAAGATCCCGAAATAAAAGGTTACTGTTTATTTTTACTTCAGTCAACGGAAAAATAAAAGGTTAAAGTTGTAAAGCACTTCCAGCTCTTTTATGGCTAACATCATCATTTTATTGCCCAAATTTAAGTCCACGCTTCAAAAGAGGACACTGTAGCTGCTGGCTTTTTTAATCATCCTGTTCTCCCCTCAAGGACACCATTCTGGGAGGTTCCATAGCTACTTGACAGCGACTCTTCTCTTTCACTTAGTCATTACTATATAGATCACAGATTTATAGCCTAGAATTGTTGTTTGTACAATGGCCAAACTATACATTAAGCGTCTGACTCCCAAAAGAAAAGTCTAATACTGGAGAAAGAGAAACAGTCTGGAAGTCAGGGCGCCAGTCACTCTGCCCTCTAGCAGAGTGTGATCTCTAGTGTGATCTCAGGCAGCCACCTCACCTCTCTGGATCTCAGTCAGCTCACCCACAAATCAGGCTGGACTGTGAGACAGGGAGACTTGAGAAGAGGACTACAAGCATTTTATAAAGCCAAATGAAAAACTAAGATGAAAAGGTGGCACCCTGGGTTGAAGAATATGTAATAATGATATGTTCTGGCAAAGTAGAAATAATGCAACTTAGAAAACAGGACGAAGAGAGAGAAAAAGGGAAAAGTAGAGTAAAATCACTGACTGTTATATAGGCAACAGGTGGAAGCCAAACAATTCTGGAACCTTTAGAGACAGTAAATAGTTAAGTAAGAAGAGAGTATTAGGGGCATTATAAAAAGTTTTAATACCAAAGAAACGCACTAGAATAAAATTTAACCTTTCATAAATACGAAAAGAAAAAAAGCAGAGGAGACTCACAAATAAACACAGCAACTACAACATAATACACAGGTAATTACAACATAAGGTAACATGACAGAATTGAGACCAAACAGTCACAACAACAAAGGAATAGGCCTAACTTTTTTATTAAAAGGAAAACATTTTCAAATTGATTATAAGTAAAACTGCACATTATGCTGCATTCAAGCGACACACTGAAAATGCAGTGATTCACAAGGGCTAAAAACAAGAGTGGACAGATTCACCAGGCAAATGGAAACAGTAAGAAAGCAGGGATTGCAATTCTGATGTCAAAGTAGACTGCAAGTCCAAAAGCATGAAATGAGACAAAGGCTACTGTTTAATGTTAAAATTACACAAGAAGGTCTAACAGCTATGAAGAGGCATCAAATAACACAGCTTCCACCTACATAAAATAACAGCTACAAGAGTTACAAGGAGCAATACAGAGAAACACACTCATAACAGAAGACTTGACCATCACTCTCAGTATGAGACAGATCAAATAGACAAAAAAATAAACATCATAAGGTAGATCTTTGGCTATATATCAAATACTACATCCTGATAACAGAGAATATACTTTTTTTCAGTGTATATAGAACTTTCACAAAAAGTGATCATGTACTAAGGCACAAAGAAAACATCAGTAGGTCCCGTAAGGTAGATTTATTACAATGTAATGAAACTACAAATTAAAAATTAAATTAAAAAAAAAATTTCCTTGTGGAAATTTAAGAACACAACCCTTGGGTGAAAGGGGAAATACAAACAACACAAATGGAAATTACAGATTTTGTATAATTATAATGCAAACACTACATATCAGAATCTATGGGATACATTTAAAGCAGTAGTCAGAAAAAATTCATCACATAAATATTTATATCAATAAAAATCAAAGAATAAAATAAATAAATTCTCTACTCAAAACAAAAACAACAAAATGCACCAGAAGAAAGCACAAGGATGAAAACAATAAGAGAGAGAAGAAAAAAACAGTCGATCAGATTAATAAATCAAAATCCTGGTTCTCTGAAAAAACTAAAATAGAAAAACCACTAAGTAATTTAATCAAGATTTTAATAAAGAAGAAAGCACAAATACACAAAACAAGAAGTGACAAGGGGGAAATAACTACCAATACAGAGAAACAAGAAATAAATTATAAGAGTCTACCTTTCATCCCTCTATACAAATAATTTGAAAATTTAGAGGAAGTGGGTAATTTCTTAGGCTGTGGTAATATTCCAGATCAAAGGTGGCTAAAGAGACTTGACACCTAAATGTAAGCCCTGACCCTAGGCTGAATCTTGCACTGGAAAGAAAATGCTACAAAAGATAGTATTAGATCAACTGACAAAACTGAATATGGATGGTAGATTAGATAAAAAGTAAATTTATGAAGTCAGTAATGTACTAAGGCTATGGAAGAGAATCTCCCTCTTCTTAGGAAATAACAAACTGAAATATTTGGGAGCAAAGTGCCATTAACATAAGTAATTTACCCTAAAACAGTTTAGGGAAGAAAAGGTGTGCATGTACGTACATACACACACACACACACACACACACACACACACACAGAAGGAATGATAAAATGATAAAGCAAATGGGGTAAAATGTTAACAATAGGTGAACCTGAGTAAAGGGTATATTATTGTTTTTTTGTATTATTTTATTTCTGCAAATTTTGTTAAGTTTAAAATTATTTTCAAATAAAAGTTTTTAACATTACAAAATTAGAATTATGGTACTGATCCCATGTCTATTAATAAAAAATTTCATTTCTAAAGGAAATTCATTCCTTAAAATATTTACATTATCTGGAACTTTAGGGGGAAATGAAAAGGGCTTACCCATGAATGGGAATGCAAAGAAGCTTTTCCATATTAGACAGAATAATTCTTACAGTCTCTGGTGTTCTGGAAGAGCCCAACTCTGTCACCAAGAGTGATTTGGTAATATCTAAAAGAAAATGTTTTAAATAATCACTACAGTTTAATAATAAGAATTCCAGTAAAAAACCTGACACTTGTAATTCAGAATAAAATAGGACATTTTTATCCCTCTTCTTAGTTGTATCACATTTGTTTCCTTCTAAGCCTTTAAATATTAAAGTCCTGGTAAATTTATTATCCCTAAGTGGTTGTTTCATAATCATCAAAAAAAGTCTAGCTTCTTAGATAATCCCCCAAAAGGTGCAGAATATAACCAATTTCCCTGCATGCATGATATCATTAGTGGGAAATAAGTAAATACCTTAAATATTTAAAAGTGGAATTTAGAAATTAAATGCAATAAATAATTTATATATAGATTTGAAATAAAAGTTAAAACTAAGTGGTAGTTCTCTTATCTGACCTCCATTTACTAACCTGACAGATTATCCAATGCTTCCCACTCCTTCTTTGAAACCTCTTGACTAAATTCCTGACACACTCAACTCTCTGGGCTAACAGGCTACTCTCTAGAATACTTTCCACTTCATCTCCTCCCACCAGTTGAGAAGTATGCTTACCAGCTGGTTCTGAACATGTTTACAACTGCTGTACTTCTTCTAATTATCACACAATTTAATTAAATATTATGCAAAGTGAAAAAAATTATAAAAAATGGAAAGGGTTGTTTCTATGAACGCTACCACGTTCCTTCAATTCTAAAATGCACGTCTTTATGTGAAGGATGCAACTTCCAATCTTCGGGGTCTTACAGTCCAATAAAAAGGAAGTAAAATAAAAATTTGTTCTCAAACTAAGTTTTTGAGGAGAAAGATTATAAAGTGTAGGAGGATTCTGAATTTAGGTTGCTTTGCAAGCATGTGTAAGTTCTTGCTGCACTTAGAATCTGAAGAGCAAACTATGGGAAATGTTGGACACGGTGTACGGAAGAAAGGGGACTCCAACCTCAACCAGCTGTCACACAGAGAGACTTAAAATGCCAATCACGTATATGCATCATTTTTCATGATTTCCAACTTCAACAAACTTTTTTTTTTTCAGGTTTACTGCCTAATAACTGGTCCCAGTGGCATCAGATCAGAGGAATTCTACAAAGAATCTGAGACGCAGTGGCTGCCATAACAGACCGTGAGCTCCACGAGGGCAGGGAGCCACTCTCATTCACAGCCCTTTCCCCAGCACCGAGCAAGCCGCGGGGCCTGCAGCGCTGTTTGCTAGGTGCCCCTGCCTCCCTGCTTCCATCACCACATCCCAGACTGCGGTGGAAATAAAAAGTGCAGAGAAAATAAACACAACTTATGAGTCACTCAACACCTGGAGAACTCCACAGGTTAACATTCAAAAACAATAAAATATGAGTACCTAACATCAATCACACCCAAAATCAGAGGATAAACCTACCTTCCTGCTGTGAAACCCGCAGCTGCTGACCGTTACAGAAGGCCCCCTTCCCTTTCCGGCCGGTGTACATCTTATCCTCCACACAGCTGTACACAACCCCAAATTCCATCTGCAGAAGGAAAGCAAGTTTCCCTTACCAAATCTGAGTGCTTTTCTTCATGAAATCAATATCTTTTCTGTGAGAGTAACGGGAAAATCTGGAATACTGACTAATAATGTTTTCAAATGGCTAACCTGTGAGATACTTAAAACGCTAATTTCCAGCTTAATCAGAGGAAAGGGGTCCTCAGACTCGAATCCCCGGCTCTCATCCCACCACTTCTCAACTTAAGTGCACCCACCCTGACCTCGCTCCCTCTCGCCTCAGAGGAGGACAGATCCCTCCTATTTTCTAAGGCGAATCCTTCCTCCCGAGTTATGATTCCTACCCTCTCACACTTCTCGGAAAACTGGCTCCGTCAACTGGCCCCTCTTCTCTTGGATATCAATTCTGGTACCTTCTCACTAAATTTCTCCCTCCCTTACAAAACCTTCAGAATGTTACCTTCTCCTTCTTCCTTCACTGCCAGAGAGCAGTCTACACTTTGCATCTCCTCTTTTCCTCTTAATACATTACAATTTGGCTTCTGCCTTGACCAAGCATTCTTCTAAAACTCCCTGCAAAGAGATCACTGCTGCACTCTTAGGGGCCAGATGCCTTCTCTGAAGAAGTGTCGACTGCTGGCCACCATGGTGCTTCTTCACCACGCAATCCAGTACCTCCGTGTTCACGGCAGTGCTCTCAGGCCTCCGACCTCGCTCATTAATCTGTCTTGGTGTCACTTTTTTTAGGAGCTTCTTCTCTGCCTAACACTTAAAAGATGTGTACCTCAGGGTTTTCTCATTCTTCCGTCTCCCTTTTAGCTCTCTATATTCTTACAGGTTTGTTCTTTCCAGTCCACAAAGTCAACTACCCCCTCTAACTGCGGCTCCCATCACCCCCGTCACCACAGGTAAGAACATGTGCTTCAGAGCCCAGTCTCTCGAAACCTCAACCAAAAGGGCCAAAATCACTCACTGCCTGATCATGCCTCAGTTCTTCCCCGTAAGTCTCCTCCTTCAAATTTTACCTTGAATGTACTTCCTGATTTTGGCATTTCCTCGGCTATTCTCACTGCCCCATCTTAGGTCAGAATCACTCGCCTCTCAGGTATAAGCTCTTCATTGCTGGAATTATCTATCACTCTGCACTTAAAAAGCTCTAGTGGTTTCCCACCACCTCAAAACAGAACCTAAATGTTCCGGCATGGATAGGCCACAATCTCACAAAAGACCACAACTAACTTAGCTCATCGATTCTGCTCCTGCCACTTCCAGAGCTCCACTCACGATGACCATCTCACTGTCCCCTCACACATCATGGTCTTCTCCAAGCTGTTCTTTTTAATTAAAATGCTTTCCTTTCCTTCTTTATTTGGCAAACCCTTAATTTTCTAAGACCCAACTCATATGACCAAATTCTAAGACCTCCTCTGTTGTGAAGATTTCTCCAACCCACTCTTGGCAGAATTGGTCCCACCCTCTTCATGTTCTCACAGTATTTTTTTCCATAGTTCCACCACATGTTATCTTTATCTGTTCACACATCTAACCTCTGCACTGAACTGGGAGTTCAATGGCGGGGACGGCACAGAGCCCAGGGCTGATTACAGGCTAAATGCTCACTTACCTCCTTTTGGATCTTCTCACTGATTAACACAACCCTATGCCTAAGATTTCATTTGCACTAACTTGCGTTTTTATTTTCAGAGATTTCTTAACTCTTTTGTGTACATGCTGATCAAATATATGACAAGCTCCTTGAAGACAGGTATGTAAGATGTTAATAAATATCATTAATTGTTTGACCAAACAGCCAAACAACAAGGAAATGCAACAGCTAGAGATTATACTCTCCTGGGTTTTAGATACAGCCAGTATTGGGTTTCTGAACATACTCTGCATTTTCCAGCCATGCTATGGTCCCCACCACTACTTCCTGGTCTTTCAATGGCCCCCTTCACCAATACCTATTAAAGCGTTCTTAGCTCAAATCTCAGTTCTTCCATTAAGTATGTTAGATCACATGTCAATTCCCAGCACATCTGACTCTATCACATATATAATGGTAATTAAGTACTGAATTATATTTCAGTTACTTGTATGTATTTTTTTCCTTATAACTCTTGCTTCTCAGAAAACATCACATTTTCTTCACTGGAAAAAGTATCATGATAATTTTAACAGTCCTGTAGCTTATTTCAAAATAACGCAGCTATATAAATTGAATATAGAGACAAATCTAAATTTATTATGGAGACACGTTTACTCTTTCTCAGAAAATGACAGCAAGGCATTTTACCAACCATAAATTTAAACAACATACCTTTTTATTTACAACAAATCCAATTGAAACAGCTACAAAAGGAAATCTTTAAAAGAAAAAACACACAAATTTACCGTGATAGAACTTATTTTCAATGTTTTTTCATAATATAATTGCTTACAAAATTTTTCATAGGAACAGTCTCATCCCTCCTCTCCTAGTGTGCATAGTATGCAATCCTTTGTGTAAACAGTGGGGATAGGGGGCAGGTAGGATATATAGACATATATACACAGGATGCTTCTACAGGCACAAAACATCTCTGCAAGGATTCACAAGAAACTGACAACATGGTCACCTCCAGAGATGGGTCCTGAGAAACTGGGGTCAGAAGTGGGAAGGACACTTTGCACTGCATGCCATTTTATATCTTTTGAATGTCGAATACCACTAATATAGTAACTATGTAAAATATTTTTTTCAAAAAATAAAAATTAAAAAAAAAAACATTTTTGGGGCCAGCCCAGTGGCATAGCAGTTAAGGTCGCGCACTCTGCTTCAGCAGCCCGGGGTTCGCAGGTTCGGATCCCGGGCGCAGACTGACATGCCACTTGTCAAGCCGTGCTGTGGCAGCGTCCCATATAAAGTGGAGGAAGATGGGCACGGATGTTAGCCCAGGGCCAATCTTCCTCACAAAAAAACAAAACAAAACCAAAAAGAAACATTTTTAATTGATCATGGTTAAAAAGAAAAGTCTCTTTTCTTTGGTTATTTCTCCCACAGCCAGGACTTATAAACACAGGTGTTAAATTGTACAGAATACATTGTTACTTGTCTCGAGTCTAACATCAAACTTGGAGCTTCGCATCTGAAAAGTAAAGTGTTAGCCACGTTATTGCTACGGCTACATGACAGTTTGAACACAGAGGTTGTAATTTCTGACTCAGAAGAGAATCAAGGTGAAGAAAACAGACAAAATGGATTCACATAACTACTGAAAAGAAAAACTTTTAAAAATATTTAAGAGTTTTTATTTTAACAAAAATGGGATCGTACTATACACACTGTATTATAATCTTCTCTGTGTTACAATATATCATGAGCATCTTTCCACATTGACATTCTATCAGATATAGATTCTAAATCTTAGCTTTATAGACTTGAACAATTCTCTAGTAGTAAAGATATCTACAGCTACGTGGCAATTGGAAATGTAACACCTTGGTGTAATCCCACTAAATTAGGCGGCTGATTTTAACTCTCACTGGCAACTTCATCAGGCTTTCTTCTAGTGTATATACTTATGAGTTATAGATTTACTCTGTGCCAGGCACTAAACAAGTTCTTATATAAATGTACTACTCATTGAGCCCCAACAACAGACAATTCTACGAGGCAGGTACCATTAATATGCCCATTTTACAGATGAGAAAAGAACAACAAAACTAAGGTTTAGAAAGATTAAGTAACTTGCCCGAGGTCACAAAGCCTACAAAAAAGCCTGCAGATTCAAGCCCAAGTCTGCTGATCCTAAAACCCATGCTCTTTTAAACAGTTCTTCTCCTGGATTGAACCCATTCTATATAGACAACACGCCAGTATGGACCCCATTAGTTCCTCAACTGATCTCAGGGCAGCAGTGTTGCCTGTCTACATGTTTACACGGCGCCAACACTTAGGGAAAGAATGGCGAACAGGGCACTTCACTGCACAAGACAGGTCCACAACATTAGCATTTCACCACCTCTTCCATATCTAACGAAAATTCTGCACAACACATTTTATTCCACACACTACACAATTCTCTAAAGTACATACGTTTGTGAACAGAGTACTCTAAGTGTCCACTCACTTAATACACACACAGTAACTACAATACTAAAATTTTAAAAACATACCTGTGTACAAAGTTAGTTGTTCCATCAATAGGGTCAATGATCCACGTAGGGTTGTCGGTTAAGACACTTTTTTCCCCAGCTGCCACAGATTCCTCACCAATGAAACTAAAAGCAAGAACGACAAACTTCGAATCTCTACACTGCTTTCAACAATTTTAAAATCTTAACATTTCCTTAGCTACAGTGTCTACTATAAAACATAACAAAAGGCTATACACCACACTTTTCTATTGTTGTTCCTTTTTCATTCAGACTGATGAAAGTGAGAAAGCTTTATTTCCCCCAGAGCAAAGTCATGTGAAAAATAACAGAATTCACAACTCTCAGATGCAATACCAGGAGAAGTGAAGGCACACGCAAGTGTGTGCACACACATCTGAAAAGGGCATTTGTTGCAGATGAGAACTTATTAAGGAAATGTGGTTTTAAGACCAAGTCCACAAATTCTCTCATACTCCTCTCTTCAAGAGGTAGGGCCTAACAACCCTTGCCTTGAGTGTGAATTTGGAATTAGTGACTCATTTCTAACCAACAAAACAAAGCAGAAGCGACAGTGGGCAATTCTGAAGACTCGCTCACAAAATGGCACTGTGGTTTCCATCTTATTCACTCTATTTCTCCCTCCCTCCCCTGACCTCTCTTGGTCTGGGAGAAGCCAGCCACCATGTAATGAGCTGCTGTGTGGAGAGGCCCACCTGGCAAGGAACCAAGGGAAGCCACCAGCAGACAAGCCATGAGGAGTGAAGTCACCAACAATCACATATGTGAACGGATCTGCCGGCCCCAGCTGAGCCTTGAGACGAGCGCAGCCCTGACCGATGGTTTGACTGTAACTCTGTGAAACCCCGGCCAGAACTATGCAGCCAAGCCACTCCCATATTCCTGACCCCAGAAAACTCCAAGATAATAAGTGTTTGTTGTCTAGAGCTGCTAAGTTTTTAGGGTAATTTGCTAGGCAGCAATAAATAATATAGAGAACGTTAAATAAGTCAATGAGAGAGCAAATCACCCACCAAAATGACTGTGTCTACATGCCTTCCTAACACACGCTGTGCAATAAATCTCAGGGGAGTTCAGTAATTGTGTCTGAGTTCACTGATTTTCTTCTTTCCTTTCCTACTTTCTTTTTCATTTCCTTTATTCAATACTGAACTGTCCTAATAATCATTATCATGACTTTCTTTTATCTTGGATATAAATCTTTTTATTGAGAGGCAGTATATTTAGCTACAGCCGTAAACATTTTTTCTTCTCAATGGCTAAAACACCAGTAAAGGCCAATGGCATGACCAAGAAGCAGGGAATGACAGTGTTAAAGCTTTAAAATGATGAGAATGTTTTTTTGCTATATTTCTGTGCCTGTAAGAGGGCTCTGATCTAGTATTTTCTTTTAAGCTCCCTAAAGCTACCACCACTCTCCCACATAAACGAGTTTGCAATAGAGAGAAGAAAACTGAACTTCTAAATCATGCCTACAGCAGATATTGGTCACATCAGCTTCCTAGCACCCAAACCCTCCTCCTACTATGAAGGAGTCCACATATCCCCTACTCACTGCTCCCTGGCAGCTGGAGCTTGGAAAAACAACCTGAGCTCAGCAAGCAGATATTCTTGCCTTGGATCTGTACTCTTGAGCTAATGAGGTAAAGATACCCAAAGGCAGCAGAGTCAAGAGTGAGGCTACCGACCGCATCCAAAGCAACGGCTCCTGAGGCATCTAGCTCTGCCCCCCCCCCCCCCAGTCCCTGCCTGAGCCCTGCTCTCGGGGCTCCTGAGATGCCTGACAGCCTCCAAATAAAGTTTCTGTTCAGCTTAAGCTAACTGAAGTCAATTTCTACATCAAGAATCAAAATTTGTATCTAGTATATTGACTCCAAACTAGGTTTTATTTTATCAACTGAAACAGAAATAAGAAATACCTGTGAGATGGATACTTCTCCTTTATAGAAGAGATAAGCATTTTTTCAATTTTTTGGTCAGTAGCAGTTACCAAATCAGCTGGAGAACTTTTAATCATAACATTCATTTCATTTTTCAGGGCATCACGAACCACCTAAAAAGATTTTTTGGTAAGCAAACAGAAAAAGCATTAGTCATTTTAAATCAAACTAAAAGATGAGATGTAGAAATGGTTTAAAACATTCCATCTGTCGTAAACGATACTCTTAAAATTTTCTTACCACGTAGTATATAAAATAAGCCTTTAGTGGTTATGACTTTCTAGGTACAAAACCATACAATCTTACATCCTATTTCAGATTCACAACTGTCATCAAAAAGTTTAATGACATAAAATCAGAGTGATCTCTCCACTTAAAGTGTTGGGTAAAATGAAACCATATGCGGATTAATCAAAATACATGTTTCACTGAACAAGGCAGCCACACGCTGCTCACATCCATCGCATTACAGCGGGCAAGATTTTAGCTCATACCTCTCCAGCCTGTCTTGCTAGTGTCACCGCACAGTCCATGCACTCCTGCCAAGGGTCAGCCATCTTCTGAACAGACTTAACACACACCAGGACAAAGCAGGTACAAATCGCTGAAAGTCTTAACTACAGAACAGTTAGTTCACAAAAACATCTCAATTAGCAAAATACTGTCATTCATGATTCACCCTCTTCCTGATTCTGGAGTTCAATTTTTTTCAAGATTTACTCATAGGTCTATTAAAAAACATTTTTTACCTAAATTTCCTCACTTCTATTGTAGAAACATTTTCATAACAAAAAATATTCTACGGAAGTGTCTCCCAAAGGGCCCACATCATATCACATTTGAAAAAACAACACTGGTTTGGGGTATGGGGAAGAAAGGACACAAGAAATATTTTAAAAGATAAGTGCGTGTTTGGGTGCAGAATAAAGCAAAAATAAGAGAAAGAACACTGGGATACTGGAATTAAAGAAGCTGAAGGCAAGGAGAGCGGCACACGTACTAAGTGTATGTCAGGCAGTTGAATGCTTTACACATGCGAATTTTTTTGAAATGAGTTTGTAAAGATAAAGAACTTAAGTTCAGATATGATACATAATTTGTCCAAGGTTATAAGACAGATGACACAGAATTTGAACTCAATTCTGATTTTAAAGTCCACTGCTCTTTCTATTATAACATTCTGAGGAAAGAAAATGCCAAGATTAAAAAAAATAATAAAGAAAAAAGAAATTTATTTCCCTGAGTTTCAGAGAGGGGGAAAAAAAACAACGTATTTTTGTCTTCTGAACTTTCCAGCTTTCCACTGACTTCTGAACAGAGACTAAAATAACTTACCACTGGCTTGACCACACTCTAATAATGTACCTAGGACAGAGAAGCTTTTTAAGCTGTTAGACTCAGAAAAATATGGCATCATTTATAAAGCAACCCCATTTTGGCACCTTTATAACAGAATAACTGACACAGAGTTCCACCTTGAAGATTACTCAGAAATCCCTCCCATGGTGCTTACAGTATAGGAAGGGGGAGAGGAGTGGAGGGGAGGGCAAAGGACAGATACAGCGAGCTGTTTCTGATACCAGCATTTAAAAACATTTAAAAAGGAAGCCGCCTTTTGAGTTACAGAAGTAACTGTTTCAAGTGCCTCAAGAGTTGTTCCCAAACTCTTTTTTTCATTCTTACTCCCATTCCTCTCTTCTAGGCTTAACAGGACTAGATGTTCTCACAACACATCTGCTTTCTCGCCAGAGACTTTGCTCAAGCCACACCTACCTCCACCTTCTAACAGCACTTGATACAACTCCTACCAATTCTTCCAGGCCCATCTCAAAAGCTGCCCTTTCTTCTAGGAATTCTCCACCCAGAGCCATTGTTTGTTTAATCACTCAATAGCTATTTGTGGAATACCTATTACATGATGCACACGCATCATGATGAGGAAAAAGAGGCCCATTCTCACTTACTCTCTAGTGGGGAGTCAAGTATTAATCAAAAAACTCACAGACTACAAGCCAAATCACAAATGTAATAAGGGCTAAGGAGGAGAACTGCAACGGGAAGCAGATAACAGGGGAGCTCTGCCGAGGTCTTAGGGATCAGGTGAGGTTTCCCTGAGGACACAAATCAACCAAGATCTGAAGGACAAGTGAACAGGCATTAACTCACTCAACGCAGGACGCCTGGAACATGAAGAGTAACTGAGGGGCCTAAGAGTGACAGCTCAGAGATCCAGGGAAAAAGGCGAGAGACAAAACTGGGGAGATAGTGGGGATCATCTGGTGCAGGGCTTGAACCGAAGATCTGAGAGTCATATGGGTTGGAGGGTGGAGTGGAGAGTGGAGAGTGGGTGTGGGTAAATAAGACACAAGGGGGTAGATCAGTTAGGAGATTTAGATTTAGGATGCAGTAGTCTGAGAAACACCTCATGGTTGACTTGTTGGCTTAAACCTTGCCTGTTGGGGGAGGGTGGCAGGTAGAGACGTTGAGGGAACCAAGAGAAGAGATACTTGGTTTGGGAGGTCAAGTTGGGGGGACTTAGCAACAGACTGGATATGGGGTATGAGGGAGAGGCAGAGTTCAATGATGCCCAGATTTCTCACTTGGGCAAGTGAATGAATAATGGTGACATCTACTGAGGTGGAACAACAGAACAGAGTCAAGTTTGGGATTTGGGGAGGAGGTGGGGAGATCAAGAGTTTAATTAGTTGAGGATGAGGGGCCTTCGTGAAACAAAAGGAGATGTCGATGAAGCAAGTGAATATAGAGATCTTGAGCTCAGAGGAGAGGTATGGCCTGCAGACATAAATGTATGTCATGCGAATAGGCAGCAAGTGAGTCTTGGGGCTGAATGACATTCCTTAAGAGGGAACACGCAGTGAGAAGCTCGGAGGACGCCCTGGCCTGGAAGACCCCATAACCTCTGCACATTACTCTTGGGGCCCCCCGCAACGTCTTCCTCACATTCAGGTCATCTGTGTGCATGCCTTATCTTCCCAACCAGTTTGAAGGGGGCATATTTTATTCACCTTCACTTTCCCAAAAACACAAACACCTGGGACATTTCCAACTGTGTCCGTCGTAGTCACGACCTTCCTGCGGTGGGGGCCGTGCCACCCTCCTCTGTGCCTGTCCCCGGCAGCCCGACCGCGACAGCAGGGATCCGGGGCTGCCTGTGGGACCAGGTGACGCTGGGAATATTCCAGGTCTCTCTGAGCTTCTCCGGCATCGGCAAAATGCCAAAGGGGGGATCACTCTCCAGAAGCTGCCGCACGGGCTCAGGGAGGTCGCGTGGGCGAAACCGCTACAGCACGTGGGGACTGTCCCCGGTGTCACCCGGCGGCGGGGCTCAGCATGAAGGCGCCCCCACCGCCGCCTCCGCCCCCGGGCGCCCGCCCGCACCGCCGACCGCGCCCACCCACGGCGGCCGCCCGCGGGGAGGGGCCGCCCAGGCCCGCAGCGCCCGCCGAGCCCGCACGAGGGCGGCGTGGGGTCCCGGAAACGCAGGTCTCACCTCGGGCTGCAGGGCACCCGGCTCGCTGGACAACCCGCGGGATCCGCGGCTCCGCTCTTCCGCAGGGAGCGGGGCAAGTCCGGACAGGAAGTCCCGCCCCGTGGCCCGCCCACGAGGGCGTGGCTGCCGCGGGCTCCGCCCCCTAGCTCCGCCCCCTAGCAGTCTTGCCCGGCCCCGCCCCTCCTTATCCTGGCCCGCCCAGGCTTCCGGAAGCTGGTCTCCGGTTTTTCTAACTTCCTTTCTGCTGCCTGCACTTCCTTCTGTAAATTTTTTAAAAATTTCTTTCTTCCTTATTTTGCCCATTCCTTCCCATTTTCCCACTTCACTTTCTTTTTCTCTTTCTTTTATTCCATACTACTCTTGACAAAACACAAATTGGAGGTATGACTCCAGTTTTGCAACTTTTATTTGCTAAACATATACTAGGTAAACTTGTACTGTACATATATACATACACACTATAGTAAACTTATGATAGGTAGATAAAGCGATATTAGATTATTAGATATTAGATAAATTGATGATAGCTATATAGACAGATAAATTGATGGCCAGAACCAACTGCTCCTATTCTCAATGCTTCATTTGGTTATCATTTTTTGAGGACTTACCATGCTCCAGGCAATTGTGTTTTTTATACGCTATTTTCTTGAACGTTGCAACAGTTCCATGAGAAAGGTGTGATTAGTTTCATCAGATGAGGAGCCTGAGGCTCAGAGAAGTGATTTGCCCTCGGATCGGAATGCATGACGAGCAAAGAGTGAAATATGCTGACTCCAAAGTCCACGCTCACAGAGTACATGGCACGATGAGGTTGCATTATATGAGAGACAAGGACTGTTCTATTCCTTAAAATGTTTCCTTTTCTTGAAATAACAGGTCTGGCATTATGGTGTATAAAGTCTTACTTTTATAACACAAAAAGCGCTGCACAAATATAAGATGTCCTGGCCACAACAGGACCAGGAAAGCGGGTTAAAAGCTCCTTACTTGTGAAGTGATTGCTTCCCATAATTTGATCAAAAGTGAAGGTCTTGTCACCAACGTGTTACAAATCAAACAGTTCTCCAAGATGAATGACTTGAACGGCGGGACCACTTCTCAAACCTTACGAAGAGCCAGAACTTTGTTTTCATTCTTCTAAAGCATGATGCCTTAAGTATCTGATTTGGATACCTTGATTTGTCTAGCAAATGATGCTTTTGTTTTCTTGATTTAAAAAAAAACAACACAAACTTCAGAAATTAGCTTTTTGGTTATTCATTATCAGTCATCTTAAAATAAAAATCTTGCCAACTACGTGATTGAAAAGTGTTGATTCGTAACCAAATAAAATTTTCTAGGCATTTGCAGAAATGTCGTTAGAGTCCTCTTTAAACCTCCTTTAAATGAACGTGGTCCCGCTGATTTGATAAAGCTGCTAAAATCAGTGTAAGCAATGAGACAAGACAGATCAAGTATTTATTCTTTCAAATAAAACCATTTCAAACTTCCCACCTCAGATGTACAGGAAGTCCAATCTTTTTTTTAAGGGCCTCAGCTGCTACCTCACAATTGTTCTCAAATAATTGGAGTTTTTTGAGTCCAAAGAGGCCGTTCAGCTTCCAAAGGCCTGACTGAGAGTGAAATGGAGAATCCTCCAGTGCTCCGATCCGGTTCTGGCAGTGTTGCAAACTGGTCCTACACAATCCAGAAGATTTTTGTCTGGTGCGGTGAGTGGTTCAGATGGCTGCAGAGTCCTCAGGACCTGATGCATTGCTCTTAGGTTCCCAAACGGGCAATTTTTAAAGCTCCAGTCACATCTGCACTCACTGTTCCCAATCCTAAAAATCATCTGCCACGCCAAGGTGGTTGGGAGGTAGAGAGAGGAAAGGTTCCAGCCTCAGCCATACACTGTGCCAGGACAAAACCTCCTCCCTGGCGTGGTGTCCAGGTCAGGGTTCTAGCCTTCCCTAATGGCGAGTTCTCTCCTGGGGGCCTTTGACATCCTTTCCTGCCAGCTGACTTCCATCCATGAGAGAGGTTCTAGTTACACTAAACCTCAAAATGGGAGACAGGTGAGATCCAATGCCCCTGCCACTTCCCAGACACGTGACGATACACGGAGAAGGTTCTGGGGAAGGATGGCCTTTGTCAAGCCACAGAGTGGTCTGGTCATCCTTCTGTATGGGCAAGGTGCCCAACTGTCCTGTATTTGCATGATGAAGAGGGACCACCAAGGTGATTCCTCCCGCAGCAGTCTTGGGTATCTTGCCACCTCTACTTAGTCTCCGGAGCTGACTTCTCTTAAAAGGCACCTCCTTTCACTAAAAAAACATCAGCTTCCACATAACAAGACTTCCTCAGTTAACAGTTAGCTGTTTAGTGGATTTTGATTAAAAATGATAAAATCTACATACACGACTTGCAGGTTCTCGAGGTGGAGTCTCCAGGATCCCCAACAAGATTTCATGTTTTGACCTAACACAGGTTGGAGTTGCAGATATTGGTTAACATCCTGACATGCCCCTGTAATGCCAACAGCTTTCCCAGATATAAAAATATATATCATACAATTTTTATTCCAGGAGCAATGTATTATAGAATCATCCCTCTTAAGGGTTGGAAACAAACTTTTTAAAAAACTAGCCTAACCCCTCTACCTCTGGATCTTTTTTCTAACCCATCATGGTGGTGTAAAAGGCATCGTATGAACTTAACCAATTAGCATGCTTCATGCATCTCATTATTAAAAAAAGAATAACTTGAGTAACTTCATCCCAATCCAAATTAGACAAATTTTATTATGTAAAAATCTCAGTTTTCTACAATACATCTATAAGAGAAATAAAATATATTCCAAGTTCCATCCATGCATATTCAACTGCTTTTAAGGTGGAAGGTCATTCAAATATGCATAGAGTGACAGTAATGAGTTTACTATGTGTTAGGCATTGTTTTGAGGACCTTACTCATATTAACTTATTTAATCCTCACAACAATACCATGAAGTAAGTACTATCATTATCCCCACTTTCCACACGAATTTAGGCATAGAGAGATTAAGTAACTTGACCAATGTCATCCAGCTGGTAAACGACAGAACTGAAATGCAGACCCAGGCATAGTCTGGTTCCAGAGTATACCATCTTGACGTTTATAGATATCACTGATTAATTCAAATAACATTTAATGAGCACCTACTCTGTTCAAGGCATTGTGCTAAACACTGAAGGAAATTCAAAGAAACACTGAAGGAAATTCAAAGAACAACATACGGGGCCGGCCCAGTGGCTTAGTGGTTAAGTTCACACGCTCCACTTTGGCAGCCCGGGATTCACAGGTTCGGATCCCGGGCGTGGAACTACACACCACTCACAAAGCCATGCTGTGGCGGTGTTCCACGTACAAAATAGAAGAAGACTAGCACAGATGTTAGCTCAGGGACGATCTTCCTCAAGCAAAAAGAGGAAAATTGGCAACAGATGTTAGCTCAGGGCCAATCTTCCTCACCAAAAATAAATAAATAAATAAAATAATAATATATGATCCCTGCACTCAAGAAGCTTGAATTTGGGTTATTGCCTTAACTAGAAGGCAGCAGCTGTGCATGGTTATTCTCGTCAACCTGAACCTTCTTCACTTTACCCCATCACCCTGCCCATGGGGTTAGGTCCCAATTTTATGCCAGAACCACAGACTTAAGGAGGTAAGCAAGATCTCAAGCCTCAGTCGAATCTTTTCATTTTAAAGATTTGTAAACTGAAGTACAGAGAAGTGTCTTGTTTGGGGTCACAAGGTTAATGATAAAGTGCAACTAGAAAGGCAGCTTTTTGTCTCCCAATTAGTAAAATATGTTCATGAAAATGTATGTAAGTTAAATTTGGGCAAACTTAATTATACTTAAATCCCCTAAGTGGAGATTTCTGTTGAAGGACTCAGGAGTGAAATATTCCACGCAGGTAATTATCATTTTATAAAGTGAATAAGAACCATCCACCACCATGCCAAACTAGGTCTGTTATAAATCTCCATATTCATATACTGAATTTGGTGAAATTAGAAAAAAGAACTTTGGTTGTCTTATCAGCTAGCAAAGTAAACAAAAATGCCCTCATACTATGGATAAAATGGTAAATAATACTAACAGGAAAAAGTTCAAAGATTTAGCTTTCACATGTAGCCATCAGACTGGTTTCGAACCAACAGCAGATACATCAGGGTCCGAAATCTAAACTCTGATGAAATACTGATAGCAGCTAACACTCACTGAGCACGTCCTGTGTGCCAGGCACTGTTGTAAGTACATTGTAAGTAAGATCTCATTTACTTCCGACGACAGTCTGATGGAGTTTACACCCTTATCCCCATTTTTTAGATGAAGAAAGTGGACTACAGAGAGATTAAGTAATTAGCCTACAACTACAGGGCTAGGAAATGTGGGCAACAGGATTATTTAGATTTATACTTCTCATTCTTGATGCCCACACTCTCTTTGGAGAAGAGTGCAAACTGGAACTAAATACTAAAAATTGCCATTGAAACTTCAAAAGTGGTATAAAAACAAGCACACTATTCATTTGGGCCCTAGTCTGTGCTTCAATATTTTATTTGAACAAGCATGTAGGAAATGTGTTAAGATATTATGGGGACTATCAAAATGAATATTGTTCATATTACCATATTATATTGTTTATATATAATGTTTATAATTCTCATGCTTAAGGATTTACAGCAAAATAGAAAGGATAAAACAGGAACACAGCTGTAAAACAAGCCAGACTGGCTAAATACTATGAGTACAAAAAATTATGAGAATTTAGAGAAAATTCAACTTACTGGTAGCTAAGAGGGATTAACAAAAGCTTCACAGCAAGGGTGATATTTGAGCCAGGTCTGTAAGAGTGGTTAAAATCTAGATAGAGATGAAACGGGCCCCTCAAGTTGCAGGAACAGTGTGAACAAAGGTATATTCATGAGATACCAAGTCATCCTGCTTGGAGCAAGGGCTGTGTGTACAGAAGTGGGAGAGAGGATGAAACTGGAAAGCCAGATTGAGGTCATATAGCAGAGCGTAATAAATGCCTCACTAAGGAATACAGACTTTATTCAAAAAGCAAAAAAAAAGGCTTTGTGGCAGGGAAAGTACATGATCAAAGTTAGATTTTAGTAAGATTAATCTGACAGTGATTGGAGAGCGGACAGAGGCCAAAAGCCAGTTTAGAAAGGTTTAGGGAAGAAGCAATAGAGGACTGAACAAAAGTAGCAGTACTGGGAATGTAGAGGAGACTGATGAAAAGATATTATGGGGAATTTTCTGTAGGCAATAGGTTGACTATAAAGAAAGAAGAGGGAAGAAAGGAGAAGAGGGGAAGAGATGACCTTGTGTTTCAGAGTAAACGGTAATGTCTTTAGTGGGAGATGCGGAAGACGAGAGGAAGCATGGCTGTAAGTGCAGAGATGCTACATTTAGTTTTAGACATCATGAACCAAAGAGAGTCCAAATAGGAATTTACATATTCACTCGCTGCAGGAGCATTTATTGAATGCTTATTATGTGGACACTTGTTCTGTAAATACTTGGGATATTATCATAATCACTACAGGGGGAGTTTTTTTAATTGCCCTTTACCACTTAAGAGACCATCATAAAGTATCATATTCAAATCCAACTGTAAAACCATTTCCAAACCAACAGTTGAAAAGTGGTTTCCTTCTTCTGAATTCCCATACAATTAATTGACTGCACTATTCTTTGGGTGTTTAGCACACATGATTACATATATATTTCACCCCTAATGTCAAGTTTTCAATCATAAGTGGGTTGAGGGCAGGTATCATTTTAGATATTCTTTTGAGTCTCCCAGCGTACCTCATTCAGAGTAGGAATTCAATAATGCTTTAATTGTTAGACCAGGGGAATTTTTTTTCTTTTCTCTTCTATAAGGATCCATCTTTTCTTAGCCTTATAGACCAGAAGAATCAGTAACATTTCACATCCAGAACACATGGCCACTGTAAAAGGAGCCACAGAAGCTAAGTCTGCCTTGGATTGTGAAAACGAGAGCTGAATAATGGCAAGGGCTAAGAAACTATTTAGTATCCCACTTTCAATAGCAACAGTTTTACAAACAGGAAGAGGCAGCATAGAAATTTTAGCAAAGGAGTACCCAAACAACAAACCCAAAGTAGGAACCAAGACACCCAAGAGAAGCACCTCTAGGCTAACTGTTTTTAGAAACATTAATCCTATTCTGAAACTCAAATAAATCCCTACAGACATTAAAATAAAACTCAAAGGTCTAATTACTCTCTCTAGGAAGTTTGCTTTTTCAGGTATTCTATGCTTGATGACTATTCCTACTGATACAGGTATAAGTATGAAAAGGAGCGTTGACATAATCTTAGAAACAGGGATATGAAATGTACCTGATAACCCTAATATTCTACTGTATATATAAGAATTGGCAGGCATCATTATCAGGGCCAATAACGTTGACGTGCAAGTCATCAAAATGGCCAAAGTGATATCTCCTTCTAGAAGCAGGGCAAAGAGATAGCCCCCACCCCCTCCTGGGCATGTGCAGGTCATTACAAATCCAAAAGCCTGTGCCTCAGGCAATGCCAAAATCTGAGTCAAAAGAAATCCACAAAAGGGCATAAGAAAAAACTGTGTAACTGCCCCAAGAATTATTGGCAAAGGTCTCTTCCATACTGTTTGAAACACCTGCAATTCAATCTTGCAACCAAATGCACATTTATTTAACAGTATCACTGGTAGAAAAAGCATTAGGATATTTCTATCAATAAGCATTGATGCCTGGAAAACATTGTCTTTTCTTTGTCTGAGCACTTTGACTTTGACATCCTTTATTTCTTCAATGAGTCTTTCTTGCCTACCTTCAGAATCCCACAGTTGAACGGTCAAATTTGTCTCCCCATCTTCTTCTGTCACTAGGTTTATGGTAAAGTTTGTAACATCCGATAAGATCTTGGTCACATTCACCACTCGCAGCATTTTAGGATCTTCTAGTTGCACGAAGAGGTAACTAGAGTTTGGCCATTTATCCTTGTAACTTGATCTTACAATGATGGTTTCTTCAGTCTTTGTGAAAAATAGTATTTCAGTCTTTTCTATATTCGGAAAACTGAGAAATGATTTCCTTGCTTCTCCCAGAGTCACAAACGACAAAAGCAGGACAATAAGAAGTTTTCTAATCATTTTGGAAGCTTAAATAAATTATATATGCAAAAATGTTTAAAAATAACTAGAGAAGATTCTTCGTACTGGTGTTCTAGTGACAGTCTGAGGTTGTTAGGTAACAGTGGTTTTTGCTGGATCAAAGTCCAGTAGGAGGGACTGTTGTACTTTTCAAACAAATACAAAGCTATGTAGTGAGTGACACAACCTGTTTAACCTGTAGTTATGAAAATGGTAAAAGCCAAAACATTTAATAGGTTCAATTTATCAAAGTAGAAATCTGATCTCTTTCCTGTTGACTTCCTCATTTCTGTCAATGAAAAAACAGCCTTTTATTTACCTGCATTTAAAACATTAGCGTCATCACTTTGAGTTCTCTTCCTTCCTAAGGAAAATCTACACTAAAAGCAGTCAGGATCCAAAAATCTAAAATAGATATTGAGGAGGCCTAGGGTTGGGTGTTATTATTTTATTCATTAAAGTCAAAATCAAATAAATAACTACTGAACATGTTTGCTGGGGCAGTGAGCTCCGGGCTGATTACCACAGTAATCAAGCCAGATGCGATCTCTGCCCTCCTGGAGCTTCGTCTTATCATCACCACCGCTTATCACTACTTACATGGCCCCTTATCATTACTTAAAAAACTACAGAGCTCATAAATTGGCCTTGATATATCCTTAGGCTGCTAGTAGTTTTCCTACAACTCTAAAGAGTGACTATAACAGTTAGGCAAAAACTGAAACTGTTTTTGGTATCCTTATGTGGAAAAACAATTTCCTGGATGGTTACCAGATAGCTTGGGAACCTAAGGAAAGCAGGTGGCTGGATTCATGGCCAAAGGCACAGCCTGGTTAAGGGGACACTGCTGCTAGACAGTTGGACCCTGACTCCATGGGGCAATGGAAGGCCACTGGCACCAATTCTAATCTCTTATTCCTTCCTCGTAATACTATTCCCTATTCACAGCGAGGGGCAAGGACATTCAGTTGACCCAACGTAGGTCATATGCCTGTGCCTTGGCTGCCAGGAATAAAGGGAAATCTCTGGGTTTTTAGACTTCAGACTACAGACTCACATAATTGCGTATTTCCCAAATAAGGGGGCATTCTCATGCTAAGCAGAAAAAAAAAAGAATAAGAAAACAAACAAAAAAACCCACTACAACTGTCTAATACTGAGCCTACAGATCTGGTAGTCTGAACATATAACCATTTCAGCAGATCCTTTATGTAATCATGACACAATCTGTGTTAAATGCAACAATGACAGATTGTATTAAGTATTTTAGATCATAAAATATTTGCTCCTCAAAAATTTTCAAAGCAATTTTTTATTGCACATTTTTACAAGTTTTTAAAAATTTTATTTATGTAGGTTAATCTTTCAAATGCAATAGACTCTACATTTCATAAATTGTATTTCTATGTACCACATCAAGAAAACAAGATACATTATACCAGTGTACACAGGGAATGGAACTAATGTTTGTGTGGTATCTCATAAATTCCCAGGGAACTTTCCTGGTTTAAAAAGACAAAAAAAAAAAACAAACATAAAACAAAAACTTTATGAAACCAAATCTATCTTTACAGTTATGTTACCCAATATCTTAGTTCACAATTTTTGTAGCCCAGGTAAAAGATGTGAGGAATGTAAATTTTGTTTCCCTCAGATTCCTCTTTCTGCAACCTTTCCCCTTCTTCAGGTTCTCCAAGCCTCCTCCTCCTCTGAAAACTGCAGGGAATAAAATCTGACAGATATGAGAAAAGGTTAATAATCTATCATTCACATGTATTTACTGACTGATTACATTTAAACTGAAGCTCATTTGTACCATAGTATTGTTACAACTATTTATCTGAATTTAAAACTATTTTTTTTCTATTTGTGGGTTTTCTACTTATAATTCTAGTTGTCCGCCAGAAGGTGGAAAGATAGTAGGGTGGAGTGGGGGCAGTCAAACCCTAAAATTTCATTAAGCATACTCAACTGAAAGCCCTAAACGAAAGCCTGAGAAAGTTGTGTGATTTCAGAGTAATTTGGAAATGAGAAGGTAGAGGGACTTTCTCTCTCACCCACAACCTTGTTCTTTTCAGGAGACTACTCATGCTGGAGCCCCTAGTCCCTAGAGACCCTGAATATGCTAGTACCTGGGTCTCTTCCAGAGTAGTTTGCTCCACTATCTGGGATCTGACCTAGCTCACTAGTGACCTAAGTCATTCCTTCCATGCCACTTTGTGTCTTTTCCGTCTAATCATTAACAGGACCTCTTCTTCATTCTCCCTAGGTTTAACTGAATCTCTGCCAGCCTTACCTCCCTGCCTTCTCAAGCCCCATAGGTATTTTTTTCTCATATATTTAGCTTTATTTCAATTCATAAGACATGTGTTGATCACCTACTATGTGCAATTAATTATGACAGATGCTAAGGTATTAATTTGTATTAAAACTTTCTGGTATCTGAGAATATATTTAAGGATTATTTCCACTTCTAGTGTTATAGTTTCTGATAAAAAAAACTATTGGAATATAGTTACACTTATTTACTATCTATTCATTTGGCACTTGCCACACTGATTTGTATTATAGTTATGAATATGTACTATATACATCTCTGTTGTATCCACCATGGCAATCAGAATCCAGATCCTTACATTTAGTGGGTACTCAAATAACTATGTTAATAAATGAATGTATAAGCCTTGATGAAAGTGAGATGTTATCTCCATTCCTTGCATGAAAATAATATGAAGAAAGAATTAGAGATGAAATGAACATTCTGCGTTTATTCCTTTAATTAAACCTTAAGCCACAATATGTGTCTACCATAATTAAAATAGAAAAGGGAAAAAGAACAAATAGAAATAGTTTCTATTCCTTCTCTATAGTAGTTCTTTGTTGAGTACAGATGGAATACATCAGTCAGGAGCATTAATTTTAATGTGTTGGTAAAATGTAGTTATGTTTGGCACATTTTTGCTTTGGTATATATAAAGAGCCTCTAAGGAAGTTGAGCTACCCCATCTATCTTCTCACTTATAATACATTCATACAAAAAAAAAAAAGGTGAATCCCACTGGAGGGGGGTTCTTTAACAGAGATATACCCCAAAGCAATTAGGTGACACCAAGAAAATCATTTCTCCTTCCTAGGCCTGAGATTCTTCATCCAAAAACTGAGAAGAGTGAACGAGATGACCTCTAAGTTTCTAGGATTCATGTACACACATCAATTTATACATCATGATGTAGGTAGATAGGAAGGCTATACTTCCCGGGCCCATGATGCCAGGCTTGGTCATGTGACTTGCTTAAAGCAAAAGTGATACATGTATCTTCTAAGAGTCAACCCACATGTCTGTCAGTCACCTCTTTCTTCCTCTGCCATAAGAATGGCAATGTCCTAAAAAGGAGTTGTTCCTTTGGCTTGGATCCTGGAGTCAAGATGACACAGAGCAGTCACAGGCAATCAACAGCTGACATTAATCAAATGAGAAAAATACCTTTGCTCTTGTCACTACAGCACAACCTAATAAAAGCTAATTAAACACAAGAATTTGCTAATAATTGAGGGTCAGTTTATAGTTAAACTTTAAAACACAAAAACTCAAATTCAATTTAATACAAACTGATACTGTAAATTATGACATAATGGAAATAAGTTAAAAAGCAACTTTTAAAAAGAAAAGAAAATATATAGTATTTTTAGTAAAAGAAATTGATTTAACATACAATTTTCCTCATGATTTCTGGCTTGAATCCTTGAATGACTATTCCAAGTAAGAATCAACATTTTCTAAAAACTGTTCTTCATCATTAAGATATTCCAAGATAACACTTCCACCATTATATAAAGGACAGTCCTCCTTAGCAATCCAAGTTTCCAAAGTATGATCCAAGGGTAAGGCTTCTCCTGAAATCAGGTGACATAACCTTAATTTCTGTTAAGAGAGAAATACACCAGACTGTAAAAAATAAACACGCTTACATAGAGTGTCCTAAAATTTTTAGGGAAAAATTATTATACCAGTTGTTACCTTAGCTGTTAACCTGTTATTGTCATTTTTAAGACTGGCTAAAGAAGCTGCAAAGTCTACGGCCTTTCCAACGCTCCATCGGCGGCAAAAGAACATTGGTTTGCTCTTCTCTCTGCTCCCTTTAGGTAAGAAAACTTGAAAATAAATTCTTTCTGTCTGTAAAAATAAAAAGTTACAATACACATTATATATATGAAATAGACATCTGTTTTTGTCTGGTGACATCTCTTCATCTCTTCTTCTGGTCAGAGAACGATTTCCCTCTAATGATGCAGCTTTTAGTGGGAATAACAATCATGGTACCCCAGCATCTCTCCAAACGCACGGGCACAGGACCCCAGACCCTGGCCAGGGTGATCCGTACAAAGACAGGCATGTGACCTAAGTTAGGCCAATTAAGGTCTTTTCCCGGGATTTTACGCTCAAAAGCTAGGGGGAAGAGGGGGTACTTTTTTTTTTTGGAGTTTTTTAAGTCTTGTTGAATTAAACCCGGCGTTGCCTGCAGCTATCCCCCATGCCTCTCAGCCATTCCTGAAGCAATGTGGAAAAAGTCTCCTCAAATGGGAAAGAAGGAGTCCAACACAGAGAGAAGTCAAGGAAACAAACAGACTCTTTCAACAGCATTTGAGTCCTAGAATTCAGTCATCCCTTGAGACTAGATCAATGCCACTCCCCATTACATGAAAAAAAATATTGTTTTGATTAAGCTAGTTGGTATCAAGCTTCCGTCACATGCAATTGAAAGATCCATGACACATATAACATTTCTTTTCATGTGAGAGACCTCACCACGTATTTAGAGACAGCAGGGTTTGAGAACAAAGAAACTGAAAAAAAAAAAAAAAAGACAAGTACCATATCAACAAAAGAGAAAGATTCGGAGATGCTTCCTCTAGTATTCTATACCTTATATCCTTTCTTATACTTCATTTTCTTGCTAAATTAACAACTGCAGGAAAGAAAGAATAGGAGTAAAGGTGTTTGGCCTCTGAGCTTCCCTAGTTCCTAAAAATTGCTTTAAAATAGTGCTGGCTTTATAGATCAATTCTTGCTACAATAAAAGTTTTGGTATAACAGGTGCACCTCTAAGTTGTAGAGGAAAGATCATAATTATTTTAAGAAGTATTAGATTCAACACAATTCTCATCTTAGCACTAAGGAATTTAAATTTGTTGAAAACCAGTGGAGTGTGTTATTACAGATAACGAGTATTAAGAGGAAAAATATGAAATCATTGGAAATTCAAGCTTTGGGCCAACTCTATAACCTAATAATCCCTGCTCCAAAAACAAAATAACAAGAGTATAAATAAGAGAATGTTAAAAAGATATAGCCTCATTTAAAAAAAAAAGATAAATATGTCTGAGGATCAAAAATGAAACAGAAATGCAAAGTGCTAGGCAGGCTGAGCCACAGGCGTTCAGGGCTCCAGCAGAGGAAGAGGCGGTGAGTGAGGAGGCTGGCTCGCGGGTTAACGGGGAACAACAGCACTGCGTAGAGATGAAGCACCTGGGTGCTAGAAGCAGAGGCTAGTGTGGCACCTGCGCTCCAGGAAAGGGAGCTGAAGGAGGCAGCTGAACAAAGTGCTGAGCAACGACTTAGGCTACTGCTTACAAAGAACGATATTTAAAGAGGCACAAAAGCAGAGTTACAAACTCTTGACAGTAAATAAAGCCAAGGTCATCCAGCTCAGTAAATGGATCTGTAATAATCCGAAAATTTCTGTAGAGCATAAGTACAAACTGCCAATCTCAAACTTAAGATTTGGAATGGAGGTCCTGGGTAGGTGGGCCAGCAGAAGAAAACGCAAAATTGCTGAATAGGGAGAGGTGAGCGAGAACAGTGAGAGAGACACAGAGAGAACCTCCTACTCAAGACCGACATGTAGAATCCGTAAACCGAAATTTCAAAACAAATCAAAGGTTAACTTACTATGGGCAGGTGAAACTAACCGAACTATAAAAAGACATTTAAAGAGTTCTTTAGGATGCACAATGATATAAATTAAGGAATAATATCCATAAAAAAGGAACAAGAAGTTATGAAACCAAAACAGGCAGAAATGAAATAAGAAAAGCTATGAAGATCCAATTAGAAATATAAAAATTAAAAATATAGTTTCTGAAATGAGAAATCAAACAGGATAAACTTCTATAATCTTCAATAAAAAGGCTTGATTGGAAGATGGATTTGAGAATCCAGCTTGCAGCATGCAGCACAAATAGACATAAAAATAGAAATTATAAATCCCATATATATGTTTCCATATTTCCAAAATATAAATCCAAAAAAACAGTTTCAGAAGAGAAGAAAAGGAATGGTGGAGAAGCAATATACAGAGAGAAAATGACTATAATTTTCCAAAAGTAAAGAGATAAATCAAAATTAATAATATACCTCAAGGGCTAAGTTAGATAATTAAAATAAATCCACATCTAGAAACATGGCACTGAAACTGGAAAATATCATAGATAAAATCTTAAAAGCTACCTAAAAAAGATAGATTACCCATAAAGCAACAAGAATAAGACAGACAGCAGATGCTCCCCAACAACAGATTACAGAGGCCGACGAACAGTATATTGCAAGAGTTGAGACAGTCTAAGAGACAATCTAGCTCAAATGCAGGTAAAATAAGGGCACTTTCAGAGAAAAAAGACTAAAAGAGTTTAGCAACAAAGACTCTTAATGAATGAACTAAAGAACGTACTTTAGCAAAAATAAAAGTGAGTCCTAAGGAAAGGAGAAACTCAAAAAATATGTTGGTAAATTTAAATAGCTATTGACTTAAAAATAATCTTTATGTGTGAACAAAGATGATGGAATGGGAGATATTCAACTGGATAGGCCTATCAAGTTCCTTGTCTTATTCAAGAGGATATAATACCAAGTAATTTTAGATTTTGAGAGAAAAACTGGTATTTAATGACATATATTAAAAATTAAAGATGTAAGCACACGCCTGTTATCACTATTATTATAAAACATTATATTGGAGATTCTAGATAATATTGTATAAGAAAATGAAATAACTAGTGTAATTATTGAAAAATAAAAATTAAAGCTATATTTATTTGTTAATGGGGTGTGACTGTATACCTAGGAAATCAAAGGCACTAGTAGGGAAAAAGAAACTTCTAAAATTAGTTTTAAAATTTAGTATGTGACTAAATAAGATAAATTTACAGAAATCAAGACCTTTTTTCTCCATATTAGCAGTTAGTACCTGGAAATAAAGGTGGGGAGAAATATTCAGTTCACAATGGAAACAAAACCCATAAGATAATTAGGAATGAAGACAAATAAGGAATAAGACTAAAATGAAAAAAAATATAAAATGCTGCAGAAGGCAATAAAATATGATCTGAATAAATGAAAAGACATTTAAGGTTCTTAGATAGGAAGACAATGTGTTTTTTCTCAAAATTAATATATATCATACAATGCAAATCTAATAAGAATCCTTCAGGAATGGTCCTCAGTCAGGACATGCTACTAGATGCTGCCAGGACATTGAATTTTACTTCACCTCACTTCACAGAAGTCACTCAGTAATATATTGAGGAGGTTTTCGCTCCTTTACTTGCTCCTGGTGAGCAGGGAGGGAGCCAGAACGCCCAGTACAAAGAGGAAGAAACTAAGCAGGTCTACAATTCTCTTGAGAATGGCAAAGGGGGCTTCTCAGAAAGGGTAGAATCCTCACTTCCTGTAGGCACTATTACTCACAGCTTACATCCTCCTGGGAAACTTTGGGGGACATGGCAAGCCACATTTCTAGGACCACGCAGTGTTACCTCTTGCTTTTGAGAATGATTTCTCTCAGTGTCTCCACTTTTACCTTTAAAGAGCCTATATTCTTTAACGGTATCTGCTGGAGTCTGTCACTCAAAACCTTGTCCCATTGCGACAACCATAAAAATCCCAAGAGATATATATTTTTAAATTTGGATATAATAATCATAAGGTTCATATGCATGTACAAAGCAAAAAAAACTGCTAAGAGGGGCCGGCCCGGTGGCGCAAGCAGTTAAGTGCGCGCGCTCCGCTGCGGCGGCCCGGGGTTCGCTGGTTCGGATCCCGGGCGCGCACCGACGCACTGCTTGGTAAGCCATGCTGTGGCGGCGTCCCATATAAAGTGGAGGAAGATAGGCACAGATGTTAGCCCAGGGCCGTCTTCCTCAGCAAAAAAAGAGGAGGATTGGCGGATGTTAGCTCAGGGCTGATCTCCTCACAAAAAAAAAAAAAAAAAAAAAAAAAAAAAGAAAAAAAATATCAAAAAAAAAAAAAAAAAAAAAAAAAAAAAAAAAAACTGCTAAGAAAAAATATGGAAAAACTATGGATGGGACTGGGATTATCACATATTAGAACATTCTATAAAGCTACTGCATCAAATCAATTTGGTATTAACATATGAGTAAAAAAACAGACAAGTGGAATAGAATAGGAAATCCAAAAACAGACCTGGTATAAATAAATTTTAAACTTATCATGAAAGTGATATTTTGGTATTTCAATTCAATAGGGCAAAGATGATTTATTTAATAATTGGTGATGGCAAAACTGTCTACACAATTGGAAGAAAATAAAATTGGGTCCTTAGCTCATATCATATGCTAAAAACAAATGCCAGATGGACTAAAGACGTATGCAAAAACCAAAAATCCTAAAGAAAACCTCAACAGGAATGAAAGAAAAGACATACCTTAGAAAAAATTAAAATACTGATATGTCAATGAGATATATAAGTGTCAATGAGATACATAAGATACAAACCAATATATTTGATAGATTTAAAAAGCAAAGCAGATTGATTATAAAGGATTAATGTCTATTATAGTCCAAGAGTTTCCATAAGTTGACCAAACAAAATAAAAAGACAACCCAAAAGAAAAATGATCAAAAGCATGCATGGGCATTTCAAAGAGGAGCAATTCCAAATGGCCAACAAACATATCAAAAGATGCTCAAACTGAATGGTAGTCAAGGAAACACAAATGCAAGCAGTTAGGAGATATCTTTTTACAGCCATCAGACTGGAAAACATTTCAAAAGAATGAAACTGCTACTGGAAAACCATGGGAGGAGAAGAGCACTCTCATGTATGGCCACTACGGGCAGTATATTGAACTGGGTAGGAGGGCAGGCTCTCACCACCTGAGTGATCTTAACACAACTTCAGATTACTCATCTGTGAGATGAGGATAATAATATATTACAGAAGAGTCGTGAGTATTAAAAGAGATAAAAAATCCAAAGTCACAAAACAATGCTTGGCATATTGTAATCAGTCACTAAAGGTTGATTATTATAATAAATGCTGGTAGAAATGTGAATTCTTGCAACTTCTTTGTAAAGCAGCTTGGCAACATCTATTAAAATGTAAAATACACATACCCTTTAAGCCAGCAAATACACTCTTGGGAATTTATCTCACAGAAATAAAGGTACCAGACTGAGGCTAGTTAGCATAGTAGCTGAAACTGGAAACGAAGTGAATGTTCCACAATAGGAAAATAGCAAAATAATTCACAGTACATATCGCACCACAAATATCATCAAGCTCTGAAAGAAAATGATTTACAGCCATACCAGCTCACTTGAGGGAATTTCTGCTAGACATCAATGAAAAGGATATTCAGAGATAAATATATATAATCTACCTGAAATCTACTTTATTTTTATTTATAGCCTTAATCACTATCCAACATCATAGTACATATTTAATATCTGTATCATCTCATTGGAATATAAACTCCATATGGGCACGGATTTTGTTTTATTTACTGTTGTAACCTCAGAGCCTGATACATAGCAGGTATTCAAAGTGTGTTGACTAAACGAATATGATGCCATTTTTATAAAATAATGAAAAAACACTCCTTTATGTCTTTGCATACACACACAAATATAACACATTTCCATTTATGTAAAGTTATATACATGTATACACACACATATACATGGGTGTGTGTGTGTATACTATGTGTAAGTACATACAACTATAAACACACACACACACAAACATGAACGATGCAGGGGAAAAGGTTATATCTACAGACTTGAGGACTGCTCCATGACAAGGTGTTAAGCATGTTAAGAACACGGTCTCTGAAGCCAGCCTGCCTGGTTTCAATTTGTAGTTCTCCACTTACTAGCTATGTTACTAGCAAGTTACTTAACCTTTTTGCGCCTCAGTTTTCTCATATGTCAAACAGAGACACATCTCACAAGCTTGTTGTGAGGATTAAAGGTGTTAGAAGAGGGACTGGAACAAAAGTAAGTGCTATAGAAGTTTTTACTGTTATGTTTTAAGTAACAAAAGAATTGCAAAGTACAGTCATGCATCACTTAACAATGCAGATGTGTTCTGAGAAATGTGTCATCAGGCGATTTCCTCATTGTACGAACATCAGAGTATACTGACACAAACCTAGATGGTATAGCCCACTACACACCTAGGCTATATGGTACTCATCTTACGGGACCACTGTCATATATGTGATCCTTCACTGACTGAAACGTTGTTATGCAGTACATAATTGTAATGTGAATAATGTTATTGGATACTTTAGGGCAGGCCCTCTCAACTTTGTCACTCTTGACATTTTAGACCAGAAAATTCTTTACTGTGGGCACTATTCTGTGCATTGTAGGATGTTTAGCAGCATCCCTGGCCTCTACCCACTACATATCAATAGCACCCCCATCCCCAGTTGTAATAACCAAAAATGTCTTAAGACATTGTCAAATGTCCCCGGGGGGGGCAAAATCACCCTCAGTTGAGAACCAGTGCCTTAACAGGAAGGGAATAGGCCCAGGAGGGTGTGTTTGGATTTTCCTGTTTATATCTCTTAATAGTTACAAACGTTAGGGTACCTTTGCAAATTTAAAAACATCAAATAAAGAAGATCTCAAAAATAGAAAATAGTAAAGATAATTACCAAAAGAAGAAGACTACAATCAATGGTTTCTAAACCAGCACACTAAAAGGGCATATAGAAAATGCAATCAACAGAAAAGATGACAGGAAATAGAAATAATCAAACGAAAAGGATGATGAGCAAAAATCATAAGATGGAAGAAATACATTCAAATGTATCAGTGATCATAATAAATATAAATGGATTCAACTCACCTATAAAATAGAGATACTATCAAACTGGATTAAAAAAACAAAGTCCAGCTATATGCTGCTTACAAGAGACATCCTAAAACAAAACAACACAGAAAAGTTGAATATAAAAGGGAGGAAAAAAAGACATAATAAATATTCATTCACCAAAAGAAAGTTAGCGAAACAATATTATTATAATTCAAACTAGAATGTAAGGCAAAATTCATTAAGGAAGATATAATGATGGAATTTCATGCAGCTGATAATACACAAATCAGCAAAACCATTAGAATTACAAGAAAAAAACCTGACAAAACAGCAGCTACAATAGGAGATTTTAACACATCTGTCTCAGAAACTGATAGATCAGCAAACCAAAAATTAGTATACACACACACACACACACACACACACACACACACAAGCACAGACACACATATGTATACACATGGGCAGAGAGAGATACTGCAAATATAAAGCAAATAGGGCAAAAGGTAAGTAACTGGTACATTTGGGTGAAGGATATGGAAAAATTCTTTGTACTATCTTGCAACTTTTCTGTGTTTGAAACTGCATCAAAATAAAGCTACCCAAAAAACACACCAAAACAAGTAGGTTGACAATAGATAAGTTCACCATTCAATGTGAGAAAAAGGATATCAGAGAAAATATAAACCAAGTAGAGAAAAGCAAATAATATCAGAGCAGAATTTAGTGAATAGAAAGCAAAGAAATAATAGAGGTCGATAAAACCAAATATGGTTCTTTGAAAAGACTAAAATATAAATAAATAAAACAAACACAAACCTCTAGCAAGACCTTTCAAGGGGAAAACAAAGAAAAGTACAGATGAAAAATATTAAGAATGAAATGGAATGACTAAAGACTTAATAGAGATTTTAAAACATGAGAGAATAACTTGAACAACTTTATAACAACAAAGTGGAAAATCCACATCGAATAGGAATTTTTAAGAAAAATATTATTTACCAAAATTTATTTCAGAAGAAATAGATTGTCCAAATAAAACAAGAACTACTTAACACTTTGAAATAGTATTTAAAATTCTCCCCTCAAAAAAGGCAACAGATCCGAAGGTTATAACAACCGTTAACAAACCTTCAAGAACAAATAAGCCCTACCTTCTACAACTCCTTCAAAGAACAGAAGAGGGAAAGCTACGGAACTAATTTTACGAGTATAATCTTGCTATGAATGTCACTAAATAACATTAAATAATACATTAGCAAGTCAACTTAGCAGTGCATTTTAAAAGAATTATATAACAGAGTCAAATGGTTCATTCTGGAATATGTGAGTGATTCAACAACAGAAAAATCGACCAATGTACTTTACCACATTGATAAGGAAAAAAAACAACATGATCATCTTACTAGATGTAGGAAAAAAACTTATAGTAAAATTTAATACCCATTCATGATATATATTTCTAGCAAACTAGGAAGAGAAAGAAATATTGTTAACCCAATAAAGGCTACTATCGAAAATCTACAGCAAACATAATATTTAATGATGAAACTTTAGAACCATTTGCATTAAAGTCAGAAACATAACAAAGATGCCTGCCATCACCCATATTATTCAGCGTTGTTTTGGAGATCTTAGCCAATGCGCTTTCTTAGAAAAGAAGAAGAAAAAGAAGGAGGTGAAGTATAAGGAAAGAAAATTTGAAAAAACACAAAACAACTGTCATTTGCAGAAGATATGACTATACAGAAAACATTCCAGAAAATCTACAAACTACAGGAACTATTAGGAGTTTATTTGCTGGATAGAAGGACAACATATGACAACCAGCCATAACCAATTAGGAAAACATACTTTCTTTGCTGAGGAAGAATCGCCCTGTGCTATTGGCCCTAACATCTGTTGCCAATTCTCCTCTTTTTGCTTGAGGAAGATTCGCCCTGAGCTAACATCCACGCCAATCCTCCTCTATTTTGTATGTAGGTCACTGCCACAGCATGGCTTCACGATTAGTGTGTAGGTCCACACCCGGGATCCAAACCTGCGAACCCGGGCCACGGAAGTGGAGCACACGAACTCAACCACTACACCACCAGGCCAGCCCCCAAAACACACTTTTTTTAAACAAGTTATCATTTACAATGGCAGCAAAAATTATGAAGAGCCTAAGAATAAACCTAAGATATACAAATATATATGGTAAGCATCATAGAATGTTACTTAAAAACATAAAAAAAGACCTAAATAAAGTTGGAAAGATAAAACCATAGACATGTCAACTGTCCCTAATCTAAAATTCAGCACAATTCCTATCAAAATCACGATTTCGCAGAACAGGACAATGTGACCCTAACATTTTTATAAAAGCATCAATGGCCAAGAACAGACATAGTTGAAAGAAAAGAAGAAGGTGGAGAGACTTGTCCTACTGATTATAAAGCTACGATAATGAAGACAGTTTGATACTGATGCACAGACAGACAAATAGACTAAAGGAACCCAACTGAGATTCTCAAACTAGTCCCACAGAACAGTCTGGTGTATGACAGAGGTAGCATTACAAGGATGAACTCTTCAATATCTTATAACAACAGGTAACCCATTTGGGCAGGGGGAGAAATCTCTATCTCTACTTACTTATAATTAAATTCCAGATAGAATGAAGAGCTAAACAAAAAAATAAAATAAAACTTTTAAAATTTTAAAGGAAAATATAAGAAAATATCTTAAAACAACTTATTTTAAAAAGCATGAATCCTAAGAAAATCATTAATAAATTTGAGTATATTAAAATTTAAGAAGTCTGGACCACTAAAGAGATCAAAAACAAAGTGAAGACAAGCCACAGACTGAGGGAAGATATGTGCAACATATTTAATCAAAAAAGGATTAGAATTCAGAACATATAAAGAATCTTATAAACCTACAAAAAAGTGCCAACAACCCAACAGAAAAAACGGGCAAAGGATATGAACAATTAATTCATGGAAGAAAGTCAAATACCCAATAAACATATGCAAAGTAGCTGAACCTCACTAGTTACAAGGGAAATTCAACTTGAAATCTCAGTGAGATATCATTTCACATCCATCAGATCGGTAACAATGCATAATACCCAATGTTGGCAAGAAACACTGAAACTCTCAGATGCTACAGGAAGGAGATAGATCAGTACAACCGCTGACAACAGAAAGTTGACAATATCTAGTAAAGCTGAAGATGAGCACACCCCATGACCCAGCTTTTCTATTTCCAGGTATATTCCCTAGAGGTCTCAATCCTTCAGGGGTTATAAAATCAACAATCTTTAAAATAAAATAGAATAAAAAATATCAGAGTAAATGACATATAGCTATTAGGCTAGGTATTACTTACTAAACCTTGTTAAGATATGTAGGTATGAATGTGCACGTATGTTTATATGTACTGGGTTGTTATATAAAATGTAATTGATATTATGGAGTTTTAAAGGGACTGCCCTAGAGAAATGTTCCCACATGTAGACAAGGACGTTCACTGTCAAACAGTTTATAATAGCAAAAACCAGGGGAAAAAAATCTGAATTATGTTCATTAAGAGAACAGATAAACTGGTATATTCATACTATGGAATAATGTGCAGCTATCAAGATGAATGAACTAGACTGAACATATCAGCAGGGACAAATGTTAAAACATGATGCCAAGTGAAAAAACAAATAAGTTAAACAAAGATCCACATGGTTCACTGCCATTTCTATAAAGTGAAAAAATTCACAAAACTATGTATTGTTTAGGCAGACATATACCATGTAATATTAGGAATGAAACACATCAGGTTCAGGTTGGTTGTTATTTGATGGCAGGGAAGAGTAAAATGGGGGCTCAAACTATGTTTGCAAGTTTTTTGTTTTGCAAAATCTCTAAGACCCACCTGTGGCAATGATTTATCTCCAACTGCATGCATCTTTAATTTCATCAGTGCTACCTTTGCAGCTGTTTCACTATTTTTTGCACCTTTCCGTCGTTTACTTGCTGTTTCTCCTGTCTTGGAATCTAAGAAACAGGTATAAGCGTATAAACACATACATACTTTTACATTACATTTTTCAGAGTTTTATTATTATTATTATTAATTACAGCCCTGAAACATACACGAATTACACATAATAGAGATATACAGAGACCACATTCATTTTGTAGGTATTATACTTACATGATCCATGGAAAAATACCACTGAGTTGACCTAAGTACTCTAAACATCCAAAAACTCACTGTTGTGTGCTTTCCAATTTAAGCCTATTTAATCCAAAGCAATCACTAACACTTCTACAGGGAATTTTTGGATTTGGTTATAGAAAATTTTAATAAAAGTACTATCCTTAATATAGAATGAAAATTCTAATGAACTAACATGCTGGCAGAGAGACTGGACTAAGTCACAGATACATTCTTTCCTCAGACCTCAGATTATCAGTGGCATTCATAGGCCAGCTGACTAGGCTTAAAGTTGAGTCTTTAAAGAATGCAAACCACTACTTTGGCCTCATGAATACCATTCCTAGCCATGATGGTTAACCAGCTGATATAAGTGGCCCAGAAAAGACATCTGGTAGGGTACTTCCAAAGGATTTCCGAATTTTCATTGATTAGGTAGGCCATGTGAGAAATAATGTCACAAGAATGTCATAAAAATCTATAGCAAGTTACAACCATCAGGGCTGTTAATAAGACCGTCCATAACTGGCAAGCTGACATAAGAGACAGGAGCCCTGGAACTAACAGAGTATACAGCAGTAAGGAAATAACAAAACAAGCTTTCTAGATACTTGCCAATAATGTCTTTAACAAGCTTCTGAGTGGCAGCCATACGAGGCTTAGGGATTTCCAGTTTTTCACATTCATGATCTGACTGATGACGGTGTCTACAAGCAATAGAAGAGTGACACTAGTTCATGTATTTGCATATGACTTAAACACATATACAGAGTTTGAATCCTCTGAGTGATCACCTCAGGCAAAAATTCTTCTCACAGTAAGGACACATAACTGGCACAAGCTCTCTTTCAGCACAGGCCTTGAACAAGCATGGGTGAGATGTACGCTTATCTGACTTTAGTCTCTCATTGATTACAGTCACCTGAAAATGTAACAAGGGGAAATGGCATTATATTTCACATTTAAAGCAAATCAACAAATCTATTTTAGATATTGATATCATTTTTGCATTTTGCATAACTTATAAGAGCAACTTACAGACTGTCACATAACAGATTCTAATAAACGCTTGCATGAGAAATGATTGCTGTGCTGACTGCTCTACCTTTTCAGTTTCCCTACTCTTGTATATTTATCTTCCAAGTCAAGTTAAAATGACTATTCACTTACTTTTTATAATTTTAGTCTTCCACTTTGTAAAAGTCCCACACAAAGATGCTCGCATAATAATATGCTGAGGTAATCATCTCATCAAGCCTCAAACAGCAAGTCATACCTACTTTCTACACCAATTTTAGGTGGTTACCTGTATATAAGAGGATGCTTAAAAATTATGTTTATCCATGATACAGAGGGTTAAAGACAGTTTTCATAATGATATACTATTCTCTATGCTGTATTTAATATTGTATTACCAGCAAATATTACACCAGAGAAAGACAAAATTTTATAAGATTAAAAAAAAATCCAAATCAACCAGTATATTTTGAGTATTAAGTAACTAGATTTCTAGAGTTGAATGAACTTAGGGAAATAATTTCTTGAAATCTATAACCAAATCTATAATCTATATAAATGATAGTTACATCTTATTAGAATTAATTTCTTAACAATTTTTCCAAATTTGTTCCAATGTTCTAAAAGTAAAATTTTTACCTCACTATTTAAATAATAAGATCTAATTAAGAGACACTCCATGAGAGACATTCATAGAAATCAAATTATATCATAAGAAAAAGGAACGCACAGGGCAGATTTACAAGCTGTATAAGAAACATCAGTGTTGGAGAGGATGTGGAGAGAAGGGAACTCTTATACACTGCTGGTGGGAGTGCAAACCGGTGCAGCGACTATGGAAAACAGTATGGAGATTCCTCAAAAAATCAAGGATAGAACTACCCTATGATCCAGCTATTCCACTGTTGGGTATTTATCCAAAGAACTTGAAAACACCAATTTGTAAAGGTACATGCACCCCTGTGTTCATTGCAGCGTTATTCACAATAGCCAAGACTTGGAAGCAACCTAAGTGCCCATCAAGGGACGAACGGACAAAGAAGATGTGGTATATATACACAATGGAATACTACTCAGCCATAAGAAACGATGAAATCCAGCCATTTGTGACAACATGGATGGACATTTAGGGTATAATGCAAAGTGAAATAAGTCAGAAGGAGAAGGTCAAATACCGTATGATTTCCTTCATTAAGTAGTAGATAATAACAACAATAAACAAACACATAGGGACAGAGATTGGATTGGTGGTTACCAGAGGGGAAGGGGGGAGGGAGGAGGGTGAAAGAGACAATTCGGTACATGTGTGTGGTGAGGGGTGGTTGTAATTAGTATTTTGGTGGTGAACATGATGTAATCTATGCAGAAATAGAAGTACAATGATGTACACCTGAAATTTTTACAATGTTTTAAACCAATGTTACTGCAATAAACAAAAAATTAAAAAAAAAAAAAGAAACATCAGAATGTTTACTATATAACTCTAAATGAGTATTTCCTTCTAATTAATTCTGCAAAATACCAACATGTTAGTTAATTTTTATTTTCCTCAAATAAATCCCGTAAACTTCAAGGGGCCAGATTTTGACTGAAACTCATTTAACTTTAATTTTCCATAACTGAGAGGACAGACGTAAAAATCCTTGGTAAAGCACTTGGTAAATGGTGGGCAGGAATAAATACCAACCGAAAAGTGTGAGGCAAATGCTTCTTTCCACATAGAGCAAATTCAGTTTAACTTCCCGCCTCTCTCTGACCCAAGGGAGGTAGAGCAACTTATCTAATTGTTCAATTTGAGAAAATTACATTGGGCATGGCGGGCTCAGCTTTCTCTTTTTCCCTCTTGGAACTGAAACACCCTCAAGCAGGAGGCCTAACCTGGTCCAGCACTGCTGCGACTGGTGGGCAAATCTGCCAAATTCTGGATTTCCTTTGCAGACCCATTTGGTTCTACATTAAGCTCCATAATTCAATTTATCCTTTATCAGTAATAAATATCATATTTTGGCTTCTATCTGCTAGTCTTTTTTAATCTCTCAATTTGGTCAGATTTAGGGTGGGGATTTTCTTGGACTACAGGTTTGTTTCTGGTGGTCCAAGGCTGATTGAGTCAGAACAATTTAATACCATAGAATCCTAACACCAGGCACCAGGCAAAACGAACACAAAAATGAAGGAAAACTGGGAGGAGTATATGATGAGGATGTTAATTCCATTGTAGATTTATAAATACAGAGCCTAAAGCTGTAAGTGGGCTACCTAACTAAACAGAAGTGAAATGTAAAAGAATAAGAATTATAAGAATAAAAATTTATAAATACCAAGTAGACTAATTTTGCTTTAAAACAAACTGAGAAAAATAATATAAATGCAGTAAGAGCCTCTTTACATAATAAGTTTAGTACGCCAAATTTTAATCTATGGCACACTGACTGGTTTTAAATCTAATCAAATGCTGAACGAAAGTACATAAATAGAAACATGTTTTATTAGACAGGAGAATTATTAACATACCTCAGGACAGCCATGTGACTCCCTGCTTCTGTGTTCAAGGCTTAAATGATTTAAAAAAAAGTGTTTATTTAAATGAGATCAAATAAAGAACTTACAGATAAGTGCAGTAATTTGAGACATTTTAAAGGTTAGTACCCTTAAGATTAATTACAATCACACTACATTAAGAACTCTGCATATAAGAATAAACTGAAATGTCAGATAAATTAAAGATGGAGCATCTACAGTCTCAAAAGTTTTAAAACACAACTGTTCAACTTCAATATAAGTAAAAACAATTCACTACTCTAAAACACCTTTACTTTGAGTGCTTTAAGGTGTGAGAAAATACGAAGAAGCTTTTGATTCCTTTTATTTCTCAAAGACCATCAGTAAAAAAACATCAAAGGAGCACTCTAGTTCTGAATGATTTAAAAATAGGTATTACTTTTATTTACTTCTAATAAATCTTTCTGAATTATCTTCTGAAAAGAATTTGTTCTTTCAGTGCTCTATTTAATAAATTAAATGGCAGATATATGAAAGTTTAATTGCAAAGAAAATACATTTTCCAAAATCCTTGATTAGTTCTCAAGTTTCACTTTGCATGTGATGTGTGTGCAGAGGACACATGGATCCAGTTTAAGAAATGGATAGGTGGGGCTCTTTTCATTTTATTAATTCAAATGAGAGTAATAATCGTAACTGGTTCTTTATATGGTGGATATGTTCTCTCCTTGTGTTTAAAAGACACAAATATAACCTTTACATGAAAGTCACACACAGAACCCCATTTCTGGAAGTTTAAAGATTAGGCACATATATGTATAAGTAATCAGAGCCTATGACTAGTCTATTTTCTTCTCCCAAGTAACTACCATAATATCAAATATCAATGGCTCAAGTAAGAACTATTTTAAATCATTCTGCTTTCCAGAAATAAACCTCATGTTACAAACACTAAAATTACTCCCAAATCCTCCATAAAAACTTAACTTACCAAAATATTCCCGAACAACCATCACATACAAACGGAAGAAAATCTAAAATTGAGGGAAAATGTTATATGCACTGGTCAGTATCTGATTTTGATTTAGTTTTCTTAAGTAAAAACAATCTTAAACTACTGAACCACCTCTAAAGGGGAATATCCTAGTGCAATATCCTGGTGCAGCAAGTAGTGGTTAAACAAAAGCCATCGCAACCTCCAGCACTCTGAAAGAAAGTAACTAGATTATCAGGAGGTAAATGTACATGCTAAATCAGAAAAAAAAAAAAACTTGTTTTTTTGTTTTTTTTGTTTGTTTGTTTCCCAGATTTACAACTTGTTTTTTTGTTTTTTTTGTTTGTTTGTTTCCCAGATTTACTAGGTATTGTTTTTGAGGACTGTATATTGTAAAAATCCTGCATTTGAAGTGAAAAACCTGGGTTTCAATACTGATTTCATTGCTAATTAACCTAGCAATGCTAGGCAAGTTACTTAATGGTAGAACTTTGGAGACTATCTATATATATGTATATTTATCTATCTATTTATCTACTTATTATTTATTTGATATAGTATGTAATGCATATATCCACTTATATGCACACAAAACCAAAGTTCTATTATTAGGTAATATAGAAATAAATAGATACAAGCATATAATGTCTGTATGTATATGTGTGTGCATATATATGTGTATATATATCTCTATCTATGCTATATGCTACATCTACTTCACAGGGTAATTTTAAAAACCAAATAAGAGGGCCGGCCCCGTGGCTTAGCAGTTAAGTGCGCGCGCTCCGCTACTGGCGGCCCGGGGTTCGGACCCCGGGCGCACACCGACGCACCGCTTCTCCGGCCATGCTGAGGCCCCGTCCCACATACAGCAACTAGAAGGATGTGCAGCTATGACATACAACTATCTACTGGGGCTTTGGGGAAAAAAAAAAGGAGGAGGATTGGCAATAGATGTTAGCTCAGAGCCAGTCTTCCTCAGCAAAAAGAGGAGAATTAGCATGGATGTTAGCTCAGGGCTGACCTTCCTCACACACACAAAAAAACAACCAAATAAGATATATGTGAAAGATAAGAATAGTAAGATGGTGACTATAATAAAAATAACTACAGTTAACTTATTTTGAAGATACTCAACTCAGAAAAATCCTGTGGTCACTAAGTGGAGATGTTTTCAAAGAAATTCAATAGATGCATTGACTGATACCGCAAAATCTAGTCCTGAATTGTTTCCCTCCTTGTTGTTGGGAACAACTAAGGTAGGACTAAGTAACAACTAAGTCAGGAACTGAGATTTTGGAAAGCACATGCCAGTATCCATCCTCAGATGCGGCAACTGACCATTAGTCACCAGATACAGTCAGTCACTCTCTGAACGGTTTTCAAGGTACCTCATATGAAATTACAGGATACAGCCAAGTGAGGCTGGATATAGCCAATCACACCGTTACCAGGTGCAAACAAAACGCACAGCACTTTGGAGAAAGCTACAATTGTCCCCCAAATATCTCATCTTACAGGGTATCTTAACCTGAAACAGAAAGAAGAGGTCCTATTATTACCCAGAGAAACCCCTGGATAATTCTGCTTGTGGGACACGAGGGCCCGAATACAGTTCTACCTGAGAAGTGGGCTTAACGAATGGTCACTGTTGTTTTGAAAGCGTGATACTGTGAGCATGTTTCACACCAAGAAAGTATGCAGATATTTGTCAACAAGAGAAGGCAACTGAAGTATATAATACCCCCAAACCTTTTATGTCTCCTTCAAATTGGAAAAATTGTACATGCTTGCTATTTTGAGGCTTTTGGTGACCAACTAAATATTAGATGCAAACCAGGAGGGCCCAGGGGAAAGATTTAAGATTAGGATAATTTCCTGACACCTGACACCATCCTTCTATCCATCCAGAAGCTAAATGAAACTTAGGATACTCCCCTAACATAGTACCCTAAAGCTTAACCCCTCTCCAGAAGTCCAAAAGATCTAGACTCTCGCCTCTTTTCAGACACTTACACTTTAAGAGACACTTGAAATGGAAAGGAAGATGAACTTCGTCACAAACGGTAAATACCACGGACTTATTAGGGGTAATCAGACAGACACACCAGATATACATAACTTACAGTCAAAACCCAACTGGCTAAGCTTCTGCATGAAAGATCGTCAAGGAAACAGGTTCTTAGCTGAATGGTTAGCGATTATGGCCAGCAGGAAAAGATACATATACAGAGTGCCAGAAGGAACAAGAGCTTAGCTTAGCGTCCTCTGCCCAGGCCCACTGCGGGTGTCACAAATCGACAGTGCCACTCCCACCCTCTCGGGACTAAACCTCAGATTCCTTCACCAGTGATTCAGGGACCTGCCCCCAGTGACTGAAGCTGCAACGGGAGATGAAACCTGTCACTCCACGTGGTATGAGCCAGACGTGACAGGACACACTGGAGGGAAACCCGGGTAACAAAGACACAGCATTCCCTGCGGCTCTAACGCTTGGAACGTGCCCGTTCCAGATGTGTGACATCCTAACGCCTGGGCCACACTACCACTGGCTGTCAGATCGGGCTGTGTGGACCACAAGGCCTCTCAGTTCAGTGGAGAGAAAACGTCACCTTATTACTAACGCTCTAAAACGCAGCGTCCTAGGCTGACAGCTTTTCTGTGGAAAACACCGTATTTATACCCTGAAGTAGTCCCGGCACCAAAACAGATGCTCGTTAAATACTTGTCAAACCGACGATGACGAGAATCAAAGAATGACAGAGCTGGAGAGAGTAAAGATGATCCCGAGAACCAGCCTGAGGATCAACACCCTTCTGATTAAAGCTCAGGGCCTTCTCACCAGAAGCTCCTCTCCCGAGGAGCTCGGGAAAACCAGGTGAAAAACTGGCCTCGCCCAACTCCTTCGCCTGACAGACTAGTAACGGACAAACAAAGAAAACGTTTGAGAAACGTTTGGCCCAACGTAGCAGCGGCGGGACGAGACGGGCGCTCGGGACCTCAGCGTCCCGCTCCCCGCGCCCCTGTGAGAGGAGTGGGCGCCTCTGCTCGGCGAGGCGCACGCGCAAACCCAAGCGAGCGCGGCACGGCACGTCTTGAGGAACCGCGCGGGTCCTTCCAAGCAGACCGCAAGTCTCTTCCACCAGGGCTGCGCCCGCCCCGCCTCCTCACACTCCGCCCGGCCCCGCGGCCTGCCCTCACTCGCCGCCCCGCTCTGCGGAGGACGAGCGGGTGCGGGCCTCCTCGATCACCTCGCTGCCGGCAGTGCTCCAGCTGGCAATGCCGCCCCACGTCCAGCTCCGCCATCTCCCGGCGCCGCCAGCGGCGGGGCGTGCCGGAGGGGCGGGGCGACGTCTCATGCGCGGCGCCTGCCGGGAATGGGGCGGGGCCTGCAGGTGGGGGCGGAGCTCCAGCCGGAAGCGGCAGGGGCTGCCAGGAGGCCAGGGCGGTGCTGCAGCTTTCCAGGGAGGCGTCCCACAGAAAGGGGAGTTGGTCTGTTTGTCTTTTCCCCTGCCTAGAGGCCTCTGTCTAGTTCTTAAGGAAGTGCTCAACTGCCTTTTTGGAAGAGTGCGTGCTGAGGTTCCCTCCGTGCTGCAGATGGAATCAGGGACGGTCTCACAAGGATTGCCTTTTCTTTTTGTTGCCTTAATTAACTAACTTGGGGACCCGGCACTGGGCCTGGCACAAGTATGGGCAAGAATCGAGGGAAGGGGATGGACACGGATTGTTAACTCCTGATTCATGCCACACCAGTGTTACTTGATCATATAGTTTAAATGCCCCTTGCAAGGGAGTCATTAGGCTTTTTAAAATGCGAAGTTTTCTTGTTTTGTTTTTTTTTAATTCCAGTAGAAAAAAAGTCTCTAGCTCTTGAGGTCCGATGTGTAGGGAACCTTCAGTTTAGAGAGCCCAGACTTGTTACCTGCCTGCCATAAGATGTGCCAGTAGTCAAGATGTCACTGACTAGTGCCCAGAGGAACTCAAGGGTGGGTTTGGAAGCATTTAACTGTTTTTATAAGACACAAGCTACCACCCTGAAGCTAACCAAGCCTCCCTACAAGGGCTACACCCATGACCTTGCCTTAATTTTCATACAAAGATCTCTTCAGGAGGAGATTAAGCCTCTACCATAATCTGCAGTGTATGCAGAAGCAGGTTTTCCAACTGAGCCTGTGCAAGCGAATACCCGTCAATCCCTTTTGAATATTCATTCCCCAACCAAATAAAAGTTCCTGCTTCCCTTCCTTCAGGGATGCCATGACTTTGGAAATGAGTCCTCATGGCCTCCTATTTGCTGCAAATACACTTTACTTTGTGAGACAAGTTCCACTGGTGTGGAGTCTTATTTAACTCACCAGGAGGTGAGCCCACTAGGTTCGGTATCAAATAGGCAGGGAGGTAGGAGAGAAACGACTTGTTATTACAGCTTGCTAGCAAGAAGGATGATGGCCAACTAATGTCTGAAAGAACCATCTTATAGAACAAAGACTACAGGCCAGTGATATAGAGGGCTGGTCTCCAGGTGGGGGAGGCATCTACACTCTGGATGGGGGCATCCATCTGATCTCCAGGTGGGGGCAGATATCTGGTCTTAGTTCCTGATAGTCTTTCGTTTTACTGGATATGCATCAGGGACTGGAGCAACTCGGTTATACCCTGATCTTTCAGTTGTCATTGGTGATGGCTATCTGCATAGACTCTCTGCCTGGGGGTCATCACATTCCTAAGGAACTCAAAAGAACAAAGTTATCAACTTATAGCAGCTGGGAGGGGCCATAAAATCTACAGAGCGTGTCTGGGTTAGTTAATCAGAGGTCATTCAAAGTTACAACAGGGTTTCTTTTCTACAATATGGCTCCCCTCATGTCAACCTTGTGTTGAACCAGTATCAGGCTCACAGAACATGACCACCTGAGAAGAGCGTGTAGTGGTTCTCGTGGGGTGTGGGGGTGGCTCATGTGTGGGATGAGCCGATGCAAAGGGACTGAGGAAGGAGAGAGCTTCCAGATGGAGTACAGATGGAGGCCACCCCACTGATGCCACATAGACACAACTCAGGGTGGATGGATGACAAACCTGTCCTCATGACAGTGAGACAGGCATCTTCGTGGGCTAGGTGGGGCCCTAGGTTAAAACAAGTCTGCACAGACAAGAAGCCACATCCGAAGTTGGCCACACCTCCTATAACACGGAGCAAGTCAGCAGCCCGTCCGGGCCTGCCGCAAACCACACAGTTTGCAGAGGGACCACAAACTGAGCATGCAGCTCCAGAACCAATCAGCCAATTCGTCACGCGTCCTGAGGTCCAAGCCCCAACTGCTGTGAGCACTTCCCTTTGAGGTCCCATAAAGAATCCCCCATGACCCAACTCGAGTCTGCTCTCTCTGCTTTCCAAGACAGCCCAGGCTCCCCATAGCCTGTCCCTTTCCCTTACCCAAGTCTTGCTTAATTGCTTAATAAAACTGTCTTTGTCTTATTCTGTGGCTCCTGCTTGAATTCCTTCCTGCGGGTGCCCAAGGACCCACTTTCTCTGGCCCGGGGCCCTGGGCAGGGTACTGGGCCAGCGACAACAGGAACAGGAGAAGTAACACCTCGTGTACGACTCTGGGTATCCCCAGATCGATATGCAATGGGGAAGGGGGAAGGGTGGACCGGAGAACAGGTGTCATTCCTTCAGGATTTGCCCTTGAACAAGATCGCCCTATTTAAGATTTCCATCTGAGACTCCCTTGGGTCTCTAGAGAAAATTTAGACTTTAAAGCTGGAAGCAACCTAAGATATCCTCTGGCTACCCCAGCCTCCTTAGCTTTTCTTTCTTTAAGATGAGGAAACAGGTTCACAGAACTTAAATGATTTGCCCAAATTAGTGGAAGAACCAGGACTAAAATCCACGTATCAAAGACTTGTTTATTCTTGAACCTAAGAATCGGTGGCTTACCTGGATTTTGTATGTTTATTTTGGCTGATTGGGTCAGTCAATAGCAGGTTTTCTAGAATTTTACTAAGTGTTTGAGTGTTTTAGGCAGGTGGCAAATATATATTTTAGCAGTCCAATCATAATGGAAATGTTTTTATTTTTTCAGTTCCGTTAGCCTGGGGGTATAGGTGTTAGATAATCAGAGTAGTCAGGATTGTAGTCACTAGCTCCTCCATCTCTGTTTAGTCTCCTTGGCTGATTTTTCCTCTAGGTGCTACTTAAAGATGCCTGTTTCCCCATAATTTTGTCTTTTGTCTATTTATTAATTTACATCCTCATACAAGTGAAATTCCAACGGTTCCAATGACTCCTATATTCATATTCTCAGCCCTGAGAACTTTCTCCCAAACTGCAGGTCTCTATTTCCAACTATCGGTTAGACATATTCACGTGGTGTCATTTGTCATGTAAAACTTAAGTCCAAACTGAAATGCTTTCTTACCATATCACCCCTTCCCTGAGTAAGGCAGTCTACCGCATTAGGAACCTTGGATTCATCCCCGACCTCTCCTTTCTTACTTCTCTCATGGAAGAAGCTATTAAACGCTATCAATTATGCCTCAGAAATGTCTCTCAAACCTGTACTCTTCAGTTTTCCTGGTTAATTCATCCCCCAAAACTCACTTCCTTGCCTAAGATCTTGCATTGGTTCTCCATTATTCACACGTTTCCTTAGCTTAGTAAGGAAAAGCTTTGTTGGTAAAGCTTTTCACAATCTCCAGCCTCAACAATAACCACTCCCCCTCAGGCTGCCCACTCTCCAACCATTTTTTGAACATACCTTCTGGCTCTTTCATATGTTCATAGTTTTGCACATGCCTTTTCTTTTCCCTTGAATGTTCTCTATTCCAGGGTTTCCCAAACTTTCTGGGGAATAAGATTCAGGTAGAGTGCTTGTTAATAAATAGGGCTGCCTATACTCCTCTCTGGGTCTGATTTGGAGGGTCTGGGGTGGGGTCCTAGGAAGCTATATTTTTAACAAGTGCCTTCACATTCATTCTGATCATCAGATCAGTTTGGGAAACAAATTTCTCTCTTACTTCACCTTCAGAATGTAATTCTGTTATCCTTTCACCTGGGAAGGCAAAATTCAGTCCTCCGGGACGTTAGGTTCTAGTACCACTTGCTACATCTTTTCTTACCAGCACTAACCTGGCAGTATTATAATTTACCTGACTAAACAAATCTGCAGTGGTTTCTATTAGCTACAAAATAAAGTGTGCACTCAACTCAATTCAAAAAGTGTTTTGAGCATCTATTACATATCAGATACTGTTCTAGGTTTGACACAGAATTGAATAAGATGTGGTCCCAGATCTCAAGGAGCTCACATAGTCTGTGGAGGAACGTCTCTGCTTCTCATTGAAAGTCTTTCAAATCTTGGCCCAACTTATCTGTCTCTCACTCATCTCTCAAAGGCCTCTTCACTCTCCCCATAGCCTCAGGCCCCTTACAGGTGCTGTTCCTTCTACCTAGACTGCTCTCCCCTCAGCCATTTGATCTGGTTCGTTTCTGCATTTCCTTTAGCTATCACCTCAAGTATCTTTTCCTTAGGAAATTCTTTTTTGTTACTAGCATATTTGTTGTTACATTCACTCTTTGTATCTCCTTCAAAGCATTTGTCCCAGACTCACTTTTGTATTTGTTTGTATGATTATTTGGTCAATGTCTGTCTCCTCCTCTCAGCTGTAAGCTTCATGAGGACAGGGACCTGGGTTGTGGTTATAGAGATGTTCACCGTGTGACTCTTTGTTAATCTGCCTCTATATGTTTATGCGCTTCTCTATAGATTTATGTCTCTTTTTATATTATACCGATTTATAAATCGGTATAAACCGATTTATATCGGTTTATCTTGCATGCTATGTTCTAAATAAAATCTTGAACATTGTAAATTCAAACTGTAACAATAATAACAGCTAAAATTCTTTGATTATTATGTACCAGGCTCATAAATGGATCATTTCATTTAAACTTCACAAAACACTTTAAGATAGATACTATCTCCATTTCATAAAATGATTTACAAAAATGACGCAACTTCTGTCTCCCTGTCCCCGGCATCTAAAACCTCTGTCCCCCTTCATCACCCCATTGACCTCTTAACTAACAGTACTTACCAGCTATCCTCCTGCCCAACCTCAAGGACTAGTCCCTTAGTCTGGAGTACTTTCTCCTTTCCTCAGACTTGCCGGGTTATCTTCTCCTCATCTTTCAACTCTCAAAAGAGGCTTCTAGGACCTGCCCCAGATTGGATCAGGTCCTTTGTTATATGTACTGGTTTCCTATTGTCGCTGTAACCATTACCACACATTTAGTGGCTTAAAACAACACAAATCTATTATCTTACAGTACTGGAAGTCAGAAGTCCTAAAACCAATGTGTTTGTGTTCCTTCCGAAGGCTCTAGTCTTTTCCAGCTTCTAAAGGCTACCTGCATTCCTTGTCTTATGACCTCTTCCTCCATCTTCAAGGCCAGCAAAGTGACGTCCTCAAACATCTGCCTTTTCCGGTCCTTCTCCACTCCTCCACCTTCCACCATTCTCCTCCCCTGGTTCTGACCCTTTTCCATTCCTCTTTTAAGGACCCTTGTGATTACATTGGCTGCCTGGATATTTCAGGACGCTCTCCCCATCTCAAGACCTGTAACCTAATCACAGCAAAGTCCCTTTTGCCATGTAAGGTTACACAGTCCCAGGTTTCAGGGATTACAATGTGGACAACTTAGCGGGGGGGCATTATTTTACCTACCCCAGTATACACCCTCATATTTTCCAGAATTGTTCCTTTGTAACATTTATAAAATTTCCAAGTTTATATTTGTGTATATTAATTAGTATATGTTTCTTCTTTATCATTAGAGGAAACAGACTGTGTTTTATTCATTATATCACCAGCTCACTGTTCAGTGCTTCACACATGGTAAGGCCTAAAAAAATATCTGTCCACTGAATCAATAAATGAACAAGTCAACATTGACATACAGCTGCCCCTACAGCTTTATAATCTTAATTGGCATTAATACAAATGGAATCTTTAGAACAAGGAACATGAACATGGTAGCTTGTTTCACCCTGCTTAACTGGTTACAAACATCTGGAATTACGTGCTTAGTTCTGAGTACCACACTTCAAGCGTGAAAGAGGCAAATGGGGACATATTCAAAGGAAGGCAACAGGATGGATAAGAATGAAAAACCCACAGCATTTATAATGTTTAGGGCTTAATCTGTAGAGTTGAGGAAGGGTGTGAAGCAAAGAAAAACCCATCATCAAGACTACCATCACCACTATTATCATAGCAGCCAGTGTGAGTGTGCATGTGTGTGTGTGCGCGTGCGCTGCATATGTGTGTTTTGGAAAGCAGCATCTTTTTTAGCAACAGTTTGCTACAGAAGGAAACTTTGTAACATTTTCACAGGTAATTATTCTTTAGAGAGGTAATTTTTGTTGTCCTGATAAGCATACACAAAATTATTTTGAAATGATGGCTTAAATTGTGTTTTGGCACCAATTGGATAATCATATATAATTAATTAACTATAGGATTGTTTTGATGGTGCAATAACAGCTACTATTAACTTTACTCCTTGAAATTCCCACCAGTGAAACAGAATCAAGTATTTTAAAATATGAATTAGTTTCTAGAGAGTACATTTTTAATATGAGAAAATGATTATGTAATTTCCTTCTCAAGTGCTGGGTGCAACATTTGTCCAGAGTTTTATCCTTTGCCCCAGTTAAGATGACCAGAAATTTTGTGAGAACCTTTGCATACTGGTCTCAGAGATTTAGAAGCATAGATGTCTCTTCTGTGTCAGAATGATGACACAGATTGCTGGATCTGTTTCCCAGTATTTTCATATTTTATACCATCATTTGAATATTTTATCACTTATGTGTATTTTTTCATTCATTCATTTGTTTATTCAACAAATATTGACAGAGTGCCCATGATGTGCCGGGGTCTGTTCTAGGACCTGGGAATACACTGGTGAACACGACAAACAAAAAATCTCTGCTCTCATGCGAAGCATTCTAGTGGGGAAGGGGTATGGAAAACAAACAGAGTAACAAACCCAAACAGCATATGATAGATGGCAGTAAAGTGCTAAGAAGAACAATAAAGCTGGGAAAGGGAATAGGAGTTCTGTGGGGGAAAGCAGATGAGGAGAGAGAGCTGCAATTTTAAATAGGATGAGAAAGTGACACTTAAATAAAGACCTAAGTAGGTGAAGGAGTGAATAAAATGGATGTCTGGGGACAGGTTTCTAGACAGAAGAGCAGCCAGCGCAAATGCTGTGCGGTGAATGTGCTGGGGCATCCTAGCCAGAGTGGGAAGGCCAGCGTGGCCGGAGCAGAGTGGACCGGGGGGAATGGAGGCAATGTGGACAGGAAAGTACCAGTGAAGTGAGGGTGCGGGTCGGTAGCACTTCACGTAGCGGCTTGAAGACATTTGTGAAGACCTTGGCTTTTTATTGGAGTGAGGTGGGGAGTCAATGGTGGGTTTTGACCCATGAGAGACAACAGTGGCTTGGAGCAGGGTATTAGCAGTGTTGGTGGTGGCGAGTGTAATCAGAGCACATGGGGCTTGCTGATGGGTTGGATGTGGGGTGAGAAAGAGAGGTGTCAAGGTGTCAGGTTTTTGGCCTGAGCAAAAGGAATTTTATAACTATCATCAACTGAGAAGAGAGGGAGCTGGACTGGAGACAATTTGTGTGTTCCTCGCTTAGGTACAAAATTTCATGTGATTGTACTCAGGTATAACGAAATTCTGGAGGTAAAGGAAGGTGTAAGAATCAACTTTGGGTAAGTTATGCAGTAGGAATGATATTGAGGTAGATATTGAGGTACATCCCACTTTATATCCAGTAAGTGATCGGTGTAGAAAACATTTTACAGCCAAATCTGATAACCCTTAGATTCTTTAAGTTCTTTCTGATTAGGGAGGGACAGAGATATGAGAAAACGTGGATAAAGAGCTAAGCAGGCAAAACTAAGTCACAGGCACCATATATCTTCATTACAAATTAGGGCAATAAAACTTATTTTTGCCAAATTATTATTTTTCATAATGGCTACTTTCATACTCATTATTCATACTCATTATTGAGTGTTATATACAATGAGTATTTGGCTCTAAGAAACAAAAAGAACTGCTGATGAAAAGAATGTGCACATGCTTGTTGAGCTGCTTAATAAATAACTATTCGATGATGATTCTGCAGTATGTTTAAAGGGTAATTCTTCTTCTGTTGCTTTAGAGAGTTCATTTGGCATTCTGAAAATGGATGTAATTTCAAGGGGTGGCCAAAATGTATCAATTAGGCTGACATCTAGGTCTTTTTAACAGATCTATAAATTTCCAATTTCCTTTGCCGTCTTAACCACGGTAAATCATCCTAAACAAGATCATTCTTTTGAACAACAGCCTCCTTATTAGCTGAGATCAATCGAGATTAGAAAATGAAAAATACACTAGATGCTGAGAACTCTTTATGAAACCACATTTGTAGGATGAGTATTGAATGAAGATTAATGTGTTATTTTCAGCTTCTACATCATTGATTTAAAACTTTATTCTCTATATCCCATTGCTGGATTAAACACTGATATATATTTGGATGGTTTTCTTGCTTGCAAGTATTATCTTTCCCCTGTTGAGGTTATGTATTAATGGAAGGAAATGATTTTTAATTCAAATGTATCTTGCTTTGCACACCGCATGTGCTTCCAAAAGTGCTACTCATTAAATTGGGTAAAATTGATTTTCTTCCACTGAATTATAAATTAATGGCTAAATCCTCTGTTTTAATTTCTGGTTGATTTTCATTCTCTCTTCGGATAAAATACAAGATCCTTAGCACATCATGTGGACCATGTGCGATCTGGACTCTGCCTACCTTTAAAGGCAATCTCTCAGCTCTCTCCTCTTCTGTCTCCAATTCCAGCCACCCTGGTCTCTTTCAAACTCGAAGACTTCAGACTCAAGAGTTTTGCACATATTGTCTACAATTTCAATTCTCTAAAACTACCTGCTTTATTTTCTCCATATAACCGTATAGTACATTACTTAATTAACTAATTGTCTGTCTTCCCCTAACTAGAAAGAAGACTCCAAAAATGCATGGGTTTTAGTCTTTCTTTATTGCTGAATCTCCAGCATCTAGATTTGTGTTGGGTATAAAGCATGTACTCAGAAAACATGATGGATAAATGAATGAATGAATGAATGAATGAATGATTACTTACCCTGGAATACCAATTTTCCTTCTCTAAACCTAGGTGACTTCTACTCATCATTCAAATTCCAGCTTGAATGTCATTTTCTCAGGTCACCTTTTTTTGACTCCTAAGACAAGATCAGATTTCTCTATTATTTGTTCTTGTAGTTCTCTGTACTTCTAAGTTCTCCATAGAACTTATTAGAACTTTAACTTATAAAGTCCATTATTTGTGAGATAATTTGCTTAACTCCTGTATTCTTCTCTAAACTGTAAAATGTCTCTACCTTGTTCTGAATCATCTCCCCAACATCTAGCATAATGCCTGGAACATAGAGATGCTCAAAAAACATCTGTTGAATAAAAATATGGATGGATGGATGGTTAAGCAACTCCTCATTATAACTTTCAGTCCCTCTGTTCCACTTGTTCAACATTCTCCCAACAAAAAAACAGTGGTTAGTGAACCACAAAGGAATGTTTTACTACACTGGAGAAGTTCTTACTTAAATGTACCCCTCCATAAATTCAATAATGCTTGTAGGATCCCTTAAAGTTAATGCCTCATACCAGTCTCTTCACCCCCACATTACTTAATTAAATACTTAATGGGTTTCTCCTCTGGACCAAGCCACACAGAGGGAAAGAAGGTCATGTAAATAGTGAAAGGACCAAACTTTTAAAACCAAAAGACTTCTTCCACTTGGACTGCCTGTGTGATCTTGGCCAAGTTGCCAGTTGAGCCTTGGGTTCTTCACCTGTCGAATAGAAATAGCAATACCTATTTTGTGCAGTTTATGTAGAGATTATTAATAGTGCATGTAGTGTGCTTGCCGCATGGTAGGTGCTCAAAAGATGGCAGCTCTTACTACTACCACTAGCAGATAAGTTCCTAGAGGGCAGACTATACTTGCATTCCCAGTACCTTCTGTATAGAATACTCTCAATAAAGGTTGGTTAAACTGACCAGCAATAGGAACCATAGCAGAATATGTGCTACTTCTCAACTCTCAAGGGGCTTATAACCTAAGGTAGAAAATAAGTTTCAAAACAGATGCATGAAATATTTAGATAATAATGAAATACAATACTTACGATAGTTTACAATCATACAAGATTAGAGCAAAATATGTGTAAAGTGCTTTGGATATCCAGGCAGGAAATGATAAGAGGTGGCCAGCTGTAGTTATTGGGAAATGATAAGTTCACATGTTTGTGTGTGTAAGATATATACTAGTAAGCCTTCTATGAAAATGTTCAATTTCTCTGTCATAATTTGATGCTGACTATACCAATGTTGGATAAAATGGATCAACCTGGCTTCTGTGTTAGCGTAACGGCAGACAAAATTGGGTTATTGATCTCGGGTATCAAAGTGTATTTGTCATAGTAATGGTGCTTTCTTTCTCCTTTAACAATCAGTGGTTAGCTAAAGATCACAAATAGGTTCTGGTGATGTTGGGTAATGTTGCTCAAATAGGGCTGTATTATGTGGGGCATATACTAGCCCTTGAAATCTAGAATATAAACCCAATTCCACATTCTACTTCTTTGTAGCGTGCTCAGCATAAGTTTTCAGTTGTATTGCATCATCCATAATCATTATATGCTGCTATATATTTACCAAACTCTTTACTTGCGGAGATAGTGAGCATGAACAAAAGAACGTTTCCTTTCTCTAGGACATTCTCTCTTTCTTGTTACCTAGATGTCTCTGTAAAGGCATTAGACATAGATCCAAACACAAGGCGCCCCGTGAAAGGTTTTCGATACACTGGCAATCACACTGATGCTTCAGAGTCCTACTTGCAGAACTGAATGCAACCACCAAACACACTCAGAAATCCCGACATTAGGACAAGAGATGACCACCATCTTTCACCCACTTACGGCCATGTAAGGATGATCTAGAATTGACCTACACCAACTGGCAGGCAGGTACACATCAACCTGCCCAGATTCTACATGTGCGGAGACAAGCTGCTCCTAGAGGAAGCCACTTGCCCAGTACCGCCATCGTAGTGGCAGACAGATGTCCTGGAAGCCCATGCCCCTGCACTCATACCCACACGACATACACCTAGACTAACACACCTGAATATTCCTTTGCACAAGGACGGAGACCCGAACACAGGAACACTGTGCTCACTCACACTCGCAAACAAAAACACGTATGGAATAAAGCACTTCGTTTATCTGGGTAGGCAAAGCGCACTTATTATCCACACGCTCCCAGGCCCCGCACGAGACGCCTGGAACATTGTTTGCTTTCTCTGAGCCATGCACAAACCAGGTCTTCAGCCCTGGGTGCATCCCCAGCGGGGACAAGGCAGCAGCTTTGCCGCAGTCTTGTGGGTCTTCTCAACTCTGTTCCCTGCTCTCCTTCAACTCCCCGAGGGAGGCTCGGGTGGCGCCGGCCGGCCGGCCACCTCCGACTCCAGTGTCCTCCCCGCCCTAGCCGCGCCGAGGGGCGGGGCCCAGCCGGCCGCCAGGAAATGCCCAGGAGTGTGTGTCACCTGCCCCGACGCCTTGTTGAGTCCCAGGAGCGCCGCCTCTCGGGTCGGAGCCCCCGAGACCGGAGGCCGCTCTCGCTCCCCTGCTCCCCTGTTCCCCAGGCGCGGCCCCGGGGCGCCCGAGCCGCCCGCTCACAGCCATGAGCAAGCTGGGCAAGTTCTTCAAAGGCGGAGGCTCTTCCAAGAGCCGAGCGGCTCCCAGCCCCCAGGAGGCCCTGGCCCGGCTTCGGGAGACGGAGGAGATGCTGGGCAAGAAACAGGAGTACCTGGAGAGTCGGATCCAGAGGGAACTCAGCCTGGCCAGGAGGCACGGCACGCAGAACAAGCGAGGTAGGCTCGGGGTCTGGCCCCAGGCTGAGCTCTCGCCCTCCTGCCTCCAGCCCTTCCCTGGGGGCGTCCAGTCCCGCCGCAGCACCTGTCCCCCAGGCCGCCCGGTGTGTTCCCATAGCCTTTCTAGGAACTGGCACTGACCCTGAGGGCTGGGACTGGAGTGAGCTGAGCAAGGGATGCTCCTAGATGAGAAATATAAGGGAGCGCCTAAAATCTCAGGAATCAAGATGAATAATATTTTTATGCAATACTTAAAAAACTCAGAATTAATGCAAAATACCCACGGTGAACAAAAGATCGAAATTTTAAATAAAGGCAGGATGGATATTATTGATTCTTTTTCTTTTGCCTCTGGCTCTTGTGTGTTCGGCACGGCACATCTTTAAAATTCTTTTTAAAATGTAATATTTTGTTCATCATGGATTTTTAAATATTAATTTTGAGTCTTAAAAATATTCGTTAAACTATTATTCATCTTGATGACTGAGTTTTTTGGCTCTCCCTTAAATTTTGCTGCTGGTGTGCCTGACCCTAGTCCAGCCCTGAGAATCCAACCTAAATGTCAAGTTTTCTATTGTGTCTTTGTATATTGAATCACACATTTTAACCTGCACATAAATCTCCAGTAAAGTATATTCTAGTACATTGTGGTTTACCTTGCGCCTCCGCTGTTGAAGACTTTGGTTGGCTGTTGTACTGTTGAGGTATTATACCAAAAAAACAAAGTCAAGGAATTAAATATTAAATTTCCCATCACTGGCTTTTGCCACACACGAGGGACTTTGAGTCAGTAATGATTCTTGGTGCTTCTGTCGCACTTTGAACCCTATATTACTCTTTGCCCAAGTTAATTGCTTTCCTCATGGTCCATGCCTCTCTATCCAGAATAGCTCTAAGCAGCACCCATGGCGCGTATAAAAACCCAGCTTCGAGAAATCGAAGTGATTTGCTCTTGTAACACAAGGTCCCTGGTAGACCCTGACAGAGAAGTGGCAATACAGGACTCTGCTCCCCACCAGATCCTGAACTTGCCTCCTTAAGTAGGACTTCTTTAGTCATAATGAGGCCTTGGGAGATTTAGCTGGCCTGAATGATGCCGCCATTGTTTACCACAGGAAAGGGATAAGGTCTCCTGGAGTTGACCCTGAAAACCCTGCTGCTTCCCATAAAAATGTGCCTGATACATTTGCACCCACTTATTACCAACAATAAGAACGACAAGTTTCATTTTTCTCTGCTGCTGCATATAACTTTTGTCCACATGATAGCATGTTTTAGAGTTAAGTGCTGGTTTCTATTTTTACTTTATGTCTGAAAATAGTTTGGGAAGTTATTGAAAGGCAATTTCTAAAGAGAGACTGTGTCATTATGGCTTGCTAAAAAGTCGCTGGTGGTTCTGTTCCTCTGCCCTTCTTCTTTCGTTTGATATGTTCTCTGACATTTGCTTAGTGTCTGTCAAGGGTTTTTTTATTTTTTGTTTTGTCATCCATTTGGATCTGTGTGTGGCTTTATTTACAGTGTTTCCTCAGTAAATATTGGTTTAAAAAATCTGAAAAATTGAACTTCTGCTTCTTGGAAGTGGTAAAAATATGGATTTGCTTTCAGAAGACAAAAATGTAAAATAATACAGAAACGTTCTCCCATTGGCAATGCACTAAAGTGTACACAAGTAGACTTTATAACGGCACCAAAAAAAAAAAATTAAAGACAACACTAAGAACATCAATCTAACTTCCTTAAAGTAGAGAAGTTACAGATGCAAGTATTAAGTGCCAAATATTTGGTGTACACCAAATATCAATAGGTGTCAGAAAAGCCCTTTATTCTTTGTCATTTATCCCTGGGAACTTCATTGGTGTTAGCCCAGGCCTGGTTCTACAGCAGCCCTGGGGGTAGCAAGAGGCTGGTTAGTACGAGGTCATTTGAAAGAATTTGATCACAGACCATGTGTTGGAAACATTGTTAGTATCAGCATCTTCCAAATAAACCAGGTAACTTCATATACACCTAGTTTCTGTTTTCCATTAGCCACCAAGAAATATTTTCACATACATAAGGCCCAATATACTTAGTATTAAATGGGCCTTGTGCTACACAATGTCAGGGCTAGAATGGCTGTAATTTACGTGATAATCAGAGTGACATAATAGACGTGCAGTTCAAATTTTACTTCTAAGGGTAGTTGGTCAGCTAACGTGCTGTCAAGAGTACTAGTTGAGTGGCCAGCTAGTATTAGGGCCATACTCCCAGCCAGTAAAAATTCTTCAGATCTATTTCTCTACAACAACAGAGGTTTTGCCAGTTAGCATTCTGAATGTCAAAAATGAGTTTTATTGGTAAAATGAGTAACTCTTAAATTAGCATAATAAGTGTTAGAAATGGGATCTCCTTGGTGGAACTGTGGGTATTCTAAACATGTAGATTGGCTAAAATAGTTTAGAGACGCTTTCTTGCTCCTCATGCAAGAACAGGCGATAAGAATGTACTAGGTGTATAACTCAGTTAGCGATAGGATGGTACCTGAGACTCGATCTCAGATCAGTGCAGTGTCCAGTCCTTGGTTCAGGTGGATTCTGACTGCACGCCCCTCCCCCACGGCACAGCATTCTGCCAGGGAATGTCACTGTCTGCCTCCAGTGAGCCTTTCATACAAGGTGTATTGAACTCAAAAGTACATAGAGGTGGGACTTCATTGAGCTCACGGAACAGGTCGGCAAACTGTTTTTGCCTGCCTCGCTAATGTATGTTTATTTAATAAGTGCAGGTGCAGAACCTAGTCTGAGACCTGCTTTCTTTGTAGCTCGTAGCAAGGTTGTGCAGTGGTAGCTAATTCTTCTCGCTTCAGAATTCTTTGGCAGTTACTGTAATCCACCAAAAAGGACTTGAGCGTGTACCACCAAACTGGTTTTTCAACAGACATGACCTTCAAAGTCCTGTTGGTCTAAAAAGTAACAGTCGAGCAAGATTTATAGTTTGCTTAAAAACTTGAGGAGGTTAGATTCCTTCATGCAATTTATCCAGATTACTATGCTAGAACTCCCGCGTTATAGCTAGTAATCTGCTTTGCGGAAAAGCCAACTTTTTACACATCACGTAATTCTCTTCTACTTCTGCTGAGCACTGTCATTTAGAGCAGTATATTTGGGTCACCTCTATGCCTGGGTCCCATCCCTCCTCCCCATAGATTCTGATATAATAGGTTGGAGTGAGGCTTGGGCATCAGTAGTTTTTAAAAGTGCCCCCAGGCGATTCTGCCCTGTGGCCGGGGTTAAGGATTAGGAACCTAACTGCATAGTAATGTTAATGAGGTAGAAATACAAGTCCTCTTAGTCTTACAGTGCTTCCTAACCTTTCTCCTATTGTGGCACCCGTGGGCACTGATAATATTCGTATGCTTCAGTGGGATAACCAGAGACCAGCCTGGCGACTCTTGATGCCCCAGGCTGGTGGCCTCAGGAGCTGAAGATAGCAATATCTTAGCACACTGCAAACCCCTCCTGCCACACTGGTTTGGGGGAACTGTTCTAACGTCCCTTATGAGGTCTTTTTTTTTTCTTTTTTTTTTTCATAATATCGCTGAGTTGCTCATAGGCATTTTGCTTCAATATAATATCTCGGTCCAATTTTTACACATTTCATAGAAAGTAACTTAGTGTTGGAGTGAAGAGCCTGGACTTCAAAGCAGACAGCCCCGGGTGTGATTCCCAGCCCTGCCCTACCATTTAGAAATTGTGACTTCAGACCATTTACTTGGCATCTCTAATTCTCGTTTTCCTCATCTGCATGGTGGTGATGATAAGGTTAATTCTCAGAGTTGTGAGGATTGATGACATTGTTGTGTAACGCCCTTCATGCAGTGCTCTATAAATATCAGCCAATGTTATAACAGTAGCATTTTTTTTTTAAAGCTGAAACTAGCTTCCTAGTAAATTCCACTTACTGGCCCAAAGTTTGTCTTCTGGAATAACATGGACTAAATCTACTCCATCTGTCACAGGAAGACTTTTCTCATATTTGGGGACAACAGTCACTTCTCTGAGTCTTGGTCCCAAGACCCCACCTTTGTTACTTTGTCAGTTACCCCTTGCTGTGCTGAAGTTTGGGGTGAGGCAAGTGAGCCGCCCGCGCACACTTGTGCGACCCTGAGAGTGAGTGCCCCATTAAATTTGCACCCTAGGTGCCTCTCTTTCCCCTCACCCTAGTCCTGGACCTGTTGCTTACCCTGTCCCAGGCTGAGCAGGAACACCAAATGTGTAATTATGTGAAGAGGGGTGGATCCAGTCCTGTTATCAGGAGGCCTCAGGCCACAGGGCCGATAGAGATGAAAGGTTGAGACACGGAGGATGTGAGTTTGGCCCAGATGCCTACTCAGTATTATCACACATGATTCCAGTGAAAACCTCTGCTGAGGCCATTCCTCCTCTTCATCGGGTGTCTGTTTGGTGAGAGAGACCCCAAGGCAGAGAGTCTTCTAGTTGAATATGTGGCTCACTTGGAAGCCTGGGCTGCTTTCTGGCAAGGGTGAATTTGCTGTCAGTCATGATGCAGACTTGGTCTTCCTTGGAGTCGGAGTGTGTGCACAGTCCCACTGGTTTAGCTCGGTGTTGGAGCCTCCTTGGGATCTTAAGTTTGCTTTTTATTATAGGTGTCATAGACCTGAATTCTGTAATCCCAGACTCTGGGGACCAGAAGGCTTTCTGTGTAAAGAGAACCACATCCGCGTCAGCTCGTTGAATGCCAAAGCAGTGAGGGCAAAACATGGTCAGGTAATACGAGACAGAGAGACTGCAGGACCCCAAGGGGTGCAGATTTCCCTGGGAGCTATCACTTACCTGGTGACCTCCTTTCTTAAGAGAGTTTCTCAAAATGCGGTCCTCAGATCACCTGCATCAGAATTCCTTGAAGATGTTCATTAAATTGTACACTCACAAGTACCCTCCTAAAAATTCTAATTTTGAACTTTGAACAAATAACTCAGTGATTCTGATGCCCACTGCCGTTTGAGAACCTATGATGTGTTATTCAAGTAGCTGTTAAACTGGAAGCCACTACTCTTTGCTCTGTTTTCTTCCCTCACCATTCCTACTGTTCCTCTCCTTGTCCTGCATCTCTCAGATACCTGGATGAGAAATCTCTGTCCCCCTTCCCCTCTGTTTACTGCCGAAGAAACATTCCTGGAGCTTCTGACAGGTCCTCATTAGCCACCTGAGTTAGTTTTCTTTAGGGAAGTTCTTATGGTACTACGACTCCACAGTCCTTATGAAGGGTCTCAGAGGTCTCTAGTGTTCAAATTACAACCAAGCATTACAGTAAAGTGTTCCGTTTGCCTCCGATGATCTGATCATTTTGTACCACGCTCTGTGTATTCTGAGGCCAGGGGAAAGAACGAGTGTTATTCCTGGGGCATTAACAACCCATATCTGGGCCAGGTCTTATTCTCCAGTCGACTGCCCTTCTCTCTTCTGGAAAAGAGAGATCAATGGAAATGTGACCCTCCCTCAATTTCCACCCCCGATTTTACTCCCCGACCTCAGGAGCTGCCCCTAGGCTTTCACCCCATCGTGGGGGAACCCAAAACATCTGAACCAGCCCTGGGAGCCCTGCTCACTTAGGCTGTAGTTTTAAAATTTGTCCCTTCACCGCTACTTCCCTCTCCCCTCTGATCCCTGGCAAGGATCCTGCGTAGACGTACACCTTCACTCACACACCTAGGTACTGACCAGCACAGAGTGCCCTGAGTTTGTTATCTCTCTTGTTCTCTTAATACAGCTTCAGTTTGCATATGCTTTTTCAGAGGCCATATCAGTTGCTTTACCCAATTGGATTTGGAAAGAGTTAAAAATCTCAGGCAGATTTACCCACCTCCCCGTTATTTAAATCAGTATGTTAAGCTTGCATTTAGTATTTTATATGTATTTCTATTAAATATCATCTCATTTTCAGTGAAATCTTGAAGATTTTTAAAATTCTAATTTCATTATCTTATATGAGCTGCTTTTTTTAGTTGAATCAGTTACACATTTGATCAGCAGACTTTGTTGTTGTCAAAGTCTTTGTTAAAATATATTGAATAAGGCAGAACCAAGGACAGACTCTCATGGCATGCCACTAGAGACTTCATTCAGGATAACTTCTGCATGAGAGCAACAATGTTTCATCTAACATTCAGGTAAGGCCTGATTACCAGTTTGACAGATCAACGCTCAGTGAGTTCAGTTATTCCTCTAGCTGTGAATACACCTGACCTACGTTTTTAGCCTGTAGCATCTTATTTCTCCAACTTTTTCTCTTTTCCCTAAAAAATGCCTCAATAAACCTTATGAATTATATTCCTAAAACCAAACTATGTTTGCATACCTCTGGTTCAGAAGTGCTGGTTTTGTGAACTGGTAGTGTGTTAGCTTCATCAGGTTCACCTGGAAAGCTTTTTAAAATGCCACATCAGGAGATTCTGTTTCAAGAGATCTGGGATCAGGTTCGGGATTGTGATACTCAAAGCTTTCCGGATGATTTTGATGTGCATAAGATTAGAAGGACAGTGATGGTCTGTGGTCTTTCCTCGAGTCAGCATCCAGTAACCCAAATTAAAGAAGTCTATGAGATTAGTTTGGTATTTTCCATCTTCGTGAACTCATATTGCCTTCTAGTTACCATTTTCTTCTAAGTCCTCAGAAACTATAGTGCAGAGTATTTCTATTCTAGAATCATTCTTTCAAGTATCTGTGGCACAGATTTTGACAGTTTGCTGATGTGTTGTAACTACTTATAGAAGGATAATTGATACTGTTTCTTGTGTTATGTAACATTACATCTAGTTTGTTTTTTCCTTCGTTAATTTGGAGGAGTATTATAAATTTTGGAACGTTTGTTATTATTCTTCATTTAAATTCCACAAAGCTGGATAATAGAGCACAACATTTTGGGAAATACTTATATTAAACAAAGAATATAATTTTCCTAGATTTATACTATTTTGCAGTTTATTAGATTAGCCACAATAAGGTAGAAAATTTATTACCAACACCATGATTCTGCCAAAGTCATATGATTTGTACAGTTTCACGACACTATGGCAGGAGATTTCTGTGAGCTTGCCCTCAGGTGTACTTATTATTGCTTGTGTGTTTCTCAGTAATTAGGACTACTTATTTCAGAGGGGATTTCGTTGTCAAGATAACAGAAAAGAAACACAAGATACTCTAACCTGTGAGATATAAGGCAAGGGAGCTAACACTGAGTTTTTTGTGTGTGTGTGAGGAAGATTAGCCCTGGGCTAACACCTGTTGCCGATCCTCCACTTTTTTGCTGACGAAGATTGGCCCTGGGCTAACATCCACCCCATCTTCCTCTACTTTACTTGGGACACCTGCCGCAACATGGCTTGATAAGCGGTGCGTAGGTCTGCGCCCAGGATCCAAACCTGCGAACCCTGGGCCACCAGAAGCAGAGCGTGCGAACTCAACCACTATGCCACCGGGCCAGCCCCATGAGTTTTTAAGGTTTATGATGCTTTGCTTAGGGGTCAGGTTTGGAAAGGGCTTGAATGATCTATTTTGGTATTCATTTTTTGTAATATGCTTAAGTACATGTGAATCTATTGTGTTTTTAAGAAACAAAATTATTGCTGATACTTATAGATAATATTGAATATTTATTTTTTAAAGTCATATTCTCAATCTTCTGCCTTAGTAAACTGTAACCAGAACTTTTAGTACATACTGGTAATTTTAGTTTCTCCTACTTTTTCTGACTATCATTTGATAGAAGTTCTAATTGGCTTAAAAGTTGGCAGAAGAAGAAGGAACAACAAAAAAAAGCAAGAGTCTGGGTTAAATATAAAGCATGTAGGAAGCCATTTCCTGAATAACTGATGTTCGGTACCAGAGACTTTGATTCCTTACCTCAAACAAACGGTGCTAATAGGGAATTTCCTGTAGGCAATATTTAGGACCTAGTCTAGAGTTTATATGATCATGCATTAAAGCGGGAAGACCTCCTAAGTGTGGACTAGGGATCTTTCCCCCACTGCTCAGTCCTTTTCCCAGGTATTTCTAACTTGTGGGTGTTTCCAGGAGAGGATGAGGGACAGCTGGAAGCCCCCACTGTCATCTGCTCTGTGAAGCCTCCATCAACTCTCTTCAATCTGGTAATCTAGTGACTTAAATATCAACACTGTAGTTACAACCCTCAGAACCAAACAAACCTAGAAAAGCGAGCAAACAAGAATGGTGAGTTTAAAATTACAGGAAGGGAAAATTAATTATTCTCCATTGGGAAAAGTTGGGAATCTCTGCATTAGACGTTAAATTCTTTATTTAAAAATTAAAATTTAATGTCCACCATCTAGCTTAAATGAAATAAAGTTTATACTTTCATATTTGGCTTAAATGTAAATTTAGAGGAATAAAATTCTGCAAACAAGTATTTGATATGCTTTGGACATTTTATTCTATATGTGAACATGAATTTCTAGTGAGTCTCTGGTTCTTTCACAAAGAGTTATATGCTTCGTGTTTATAGTGGGTGCGTCTTATTTGCTACAGCAGTAACATTGCTCAGCAGACCTTTCTCAGTGGGCAGTGCTATTTGCAGTACCACTTCTTGCCGTATGTTTAATACGTGTAAAGTGAAAGTAAATATAACCTTGGAGTTGGAACAAAGATATTATCCTAACCTAAAACTTCTACTGTGTTAACCAGAGCAAGAAAAAATATTATGATTATGCTAAACCAATTTATACATATTTTAAAGATCACATATACAAGAGCCTATGTTTTATCATTTTGTGAGCAGTTTGAAAACTTTTATTTATGTAAACTAGCATGCTCTACTGGGTCCTGTTGTTCCACTTATATTTGAAAAATGAAAGAATATTATAGTTCATCACCAATTTCAAGGTAAACTTATTCCGAATTTCAAATAGGAATAGTCACCTTGAGGATAGGAGCTATATATTCCCCAAGATTTGTTGATCATAGGATCTCAAATGACTAGTCATAGCATTATAGATAATGAGAACTGAAAGAGGCTATGTGGATATAGTTTGCTGGTTCTCAGGGGCACCTGCAAGCCATGGACACAGTAGTAGGAAATATTGGTGCATCAAATGAACAAGAAATACTTGTTTATAAGCACAAAATAGAACCATATTATACACAGCACACACACATTTATACACATATACATACAATATACACACATATATATATACACATACACACATATACACTTACACACATATATACATATACACATGTATATATACACATACACACATATACATGCATACCAATATGTACATACACACCGACATACACCTATATACACATATACACGTGCAATATAGAGTTATATCCATAAGTACATGTGTATACCTGTACACAGGTATACACATGTATATATAACCAATATAGAGTTATATCCATAAGTACATGTGTAGAATTAAGCATAATCAGCTATTTCTGAGTTTTTCTGTTTAATATTTGCTGGTTTCATATTCATACTATTTTTCCTATATTCTAGACAATTAGCAGGCCCAAAAAGGTTACCAATTTGTGAGGTTACTAATAACATTAATAGCAAGTAAAAAACTCATTCCTTCAATTAGTCATATATTCTGCCCAGTGTCAAACATTTAGTTGGGTTTTTACAAAGAATATCAAGTTGATTTTAATTAATAATTGGTATGTCGTTCCAATAACAGGTTAATTCTTGCCTGGCAGTTGACCTCGGAAGCAATTAGTATAAGAAATAAGAATTTCAGTGGGTATTTAAAATGTCTTTTATGCAAGCCTTTCTTCCTTTTTTGACAACACAAGGCAGATAGCACTTTTAGGTCGTAACCTTCCTCTCTCCGATTTACCTCCGCTACTAATCTCTGTGCAGTGTCCTGGTGGTCAGAACTGCCTCATCCCCAAAAGTAACCGTGAACTCTTTAGAATGTTGGAAAATAGCTTTAACTTCCTTTGTCCGTTTGCTGTCTTTCTGGAGGTGGGAAGGGGGCGCTGATCATCTTCTTTCTTATAGTTTACACTTTATAATATGAATGACCATCTCTTTTTTTACAGAAAATTCAGCCTAGTGTTACTGGCTTGCTTACAGCAATATTCCACTTCCAAATGCCCTTTCCTCAGACTATCTCTTACTTACTTTCTCCAATCTCATCCTTTTCATTGCTTTCTCAGGCATCTGCTTTGCCATTGTATAATCCCCCTACATCATTGCTGTCTTCTAGTCTTCTTCTGGCTTGCTCTTTCCTCTTTTTATGCCCTTTAATATTGGTGAGACCTCTGAAACTATGGAGGTTACTCAGAAGATCCAGCTAGTGTGGCAAGCTGGTGTGATTTGCTCGTTTTGAGGTTTTTTGTTCCTGGTTTCTAATAGCTCAGTCAGAAACCTCACATTGTTTGGTAGGAGATTTGCAGTGGGAGAGAGGGTTGGGGCTGGAAGGAATCCTTTGTGGAATGCCTTTCGTCATTTGTGTTCCTCGCTGAGCAGCGTGTTGGAGTAGATGTGTAGACAGTCACCCCGGCTTCCCCTACATCAGCTCCTCTGTGAAGCCTTCTCTGAGCCTCCAGAGAGAGCTTGTACAGTCCTCTGTGCAGCCCCTCTACCTTGTACATGTCTCTTATTCTCCTCTATGTCTCCACTGCTACCGGAGGTGAGGAATGTAACTTACGCATGTTAGTATCCCTGCACACAGTGCCTATAACACAGTAGGTGCTTAATAAATGCTTGTTGAACGATGAATAAGTGATTGAATGCCCATTTTATATTTTGCCTCCTCTGAGATGGTAGCCTTATTTCTTTGTCCCTGCAGTGCCGGACCCAGTGCCGGGCATGTGGCAGATCTTCAGTACATAGTTGTGGGGTAATGGAAATGAATGGATAAAGAATGTGTCTTAAAAGTGAAGAAGGCCAGGGAAATTCAAAATGGGGTGGCCCTGGCCAAATGAATGTCAGAATTTTCTGGTATTCTCCCAACTGTTTCTAGTCTAACCCGTGAGTTTGAACAGCAACGTTTTGTTTTTATTCCATTTGTGAAATGCTTGTGTTGATACTTCTTCAGATTGTTTTTTTGAGAACTAGAACAAGGTGCCATAAATAGAAAGTACTGTTTAATTAATGAAGTGATTTGTATTGAGTAAGAACAGGGCTTACATTCAAGTTTCTCACATAAAAATGTGATTATGAGACTTCCCAGTTAAAAGCAAGAGAGGACACAACCAATTATGTGTGACATCTGTGTCTTAAGCACTCTCTGGGATTACTCTTCTGAGTCTCATCTTTCAGGCCTTCTCTAGAGATCTTCCATTTCTGGGAGAGAGAAAAGCTGTCGTAATGTAGTTTCATTTTTCTTTTTGTTTTTTAAATTATTTTATTGAGGTCATATTGGCTTCTAACATTGTGTACATCTCAGGCATACATTATTATATATCAGTTTCTATATAGACTGCATGCTGTTCACCACCAATAGACTAGTTTCCATCTGTCACCGTACATATGTGCCCCCTTATCCCTTTTCCTCTCCCCCCACCCCCTTCTCCTCTGATAACTACCAATCTTTTCTCCTTATCTGTGTGTTTATTTATCTTCTACACATGAGTGAAATCATACAGTATTTATCTTTGTCTGACTTATTTCGCTTAGCATAATATCCTCAAGGTGTATCTATGTTGTTGCAAATGGCACAATTTTGTCTTTTTTATGGCTGAGTAGTTTCCATTGTATATATACACCACATCTTCTTTATCCATTCATCCGTTGGGGCCGTGCTTCACAAACAGGTTTATCTATAGTCACTGGATATGGTGGCTCCTAAAAGGTTCTTCCTTTTTGCCAACTAATGGATTAACAATGCACGTATTCATACACCTTGAATGAGTGAAGGACAATAGATTGACTTTTAAAACCAAGATGCCCTATACATTGTATGATCAATGAAACAGCAACTCTTTTCTGCTGTTTTAAGTTATTTTTATAGGTCACTGAAAGCCTTGCTCTGCTGGCAGCATAGTGGAGTAAAGGTGAAAAGGGCTATTTGAATTTTGGTTCAAGTGGGTAATTCTCACATTTCAGTCCCAATCCTCGATGGGCTGTAGTGAGGGCTCTTCGTGATTCCCTTAGCAGCGGTGCATACAGGACACTGTTCTGCAACTCCACAGCTGAAGGAACATCACTGTTATGTGAGGAGACAAAGCCCCTGGCTGTTTCTCCCCCACAGAGGAATACAATAGATTCCTTTGTTTTAGAAAGCGTGTTGTCCAGGTTACACCAGCTGCTTAAAAGCACATACAGGAGTTTGGGAGATTGAATTGCGTCTTCTACACAGGTTAAATTACATGGTTCTGAAAATGTCTTTTTTTGCCAAGGAGCAGTGCTTCATTTGCGTATTTGCGTATCTTTGAAAAAATACAGTTGCTTCTTTCCTAAATTGTTTATTAAAAAACAAGTCAACGCCTTTCCAGCTCCTGGCGGGCCAGCGGCATCATCATTCCACGTGAGACACAGCTCACGGGGAGACTCTGCACATTCACTTCTTGACTCTTTGGAGCAGAAGCCTCTTGTCTTAGTGTTCGAGAGAAGCTTACTGTGCCGGGCAGAAGTCACAAGAAGTATTAGGTGTCCAGGGGCCAGATCCAGCCAGGCAGAAATCACTGGGTTTGCTCACATCAGGATTTTTTTAAAAAAAAATGTAAATCACCTTTTAAATTTGGGGGATTTTGCGTGCAAATCCAGGTTTTTTGCTTCTTTTGAACATGTGGAAGGCTGAACCTGCAGTCTGCATGGCAGCTGTGGGCTGGAGCCCAGCGGTGTTGCTTCCACTAGATCAGGCTTATGCTCTCCTGCTCACCCGATTCCCTCTTCTTCCTGTTGGCTCTCTGATGCTGGGGCCGGTGTCCACCTCCATTTATCATCACTCTTGCACTATTTTTTATTGTTGTAATAGAAAAACATTCCTCTCTCTCTCTCTCTCACGGGTGAGAAAACAAAGGAGGCCTTTCCCCTTAGTTTCTCTCTGCTTCACTTATTTTCATCACCTGCCTGGCTTCCTCTGAGTGGAGACCAACCTGTAGTTCGTGCTGTGGGAATTCTAGTGTAAGTTGAGATCTCAACTCTTGGTGAATTTTCAGATTTCTCCCCAATATTTTCAAGGGCAGAAACCATATGTTAACATAGGCATTTAACACTGTGTTCAAACTAGAACTTATTGTTATTAATAACAAGTATTTTCAAGGTTAGGCATTATACCTTGTGGCTCCCACCATATGGTTCTGACAACCCTGTGAAGGAAGGTCTGATGATGATGAAGATCTGTAATATTTAGTAATCACTCGTTATGTGCCAGGCACTGCACAAAACACTTTACATATGTTATTTTATTTAATCCTGAACCACTAAATGAGTGATATCCATATTTTCCGATAAGCAACTTAGGTCAGGGCACGTATCTATGGATAGATGGAGCCCAGATTTGAAAGTAGGCAACCTGTCTCCAGAGAGCACAATGTTCTGTTGTAGTCTTCTAGGTATTGTTGTTGTTGTTGTTATTATTATCATCATTCAGGTGAGGGAACATCACTTAAAAAGAGTTAAGGTCACATACCAAGGTTATTATGCACAGTTATTAATTGGCAGAGGTAGGATTAAAATGTAGGTCTAGTGACTCTATAACATTATCCTTTATACCAACTTGCATTTCTTGATTTTCAGAAAGTAATCTAAGATCAATTCTTACTGGGAAATATGGCATATTTTTTAACAGAGAACTTCAAAAAATTTTAAAAAGGAAAATGCTTTTGGGTCATAGGTACCAGTTAGGTTCCAAATAAGTATAGACACTGAACTGGCCTGACAAGATAGGGAGGAGACACACTTCGAACATTCCACTTCTGGGTATGTTGGGTGGAGATGTGTATTTGGAATTTAGCTTCTGAGGATACTCTGCTGAATAGTATTATGTACTGCACCTATTGAAGCGTGGAGCTGTTTTGTAATATTATGTTTCTATTATGAGTTATGGTGAAAAAAACGGGTAACCTGTTGCTCGATGATCTCAGAAAAAGATATACAGTCTCATTAATTAATGAATATTATATAAATCACTATTATTAATAATAAAATTTAGTTGCTAAGTCCCTACCATGCACAAGGATTGTATATGGTGTTTTCCATAAATTATCACTAATTCTTACAACAATCACCCACCCTCATGGGGAGTATATCTCCATTTCCAGAAGGGCAAACTGAAGCTCAAAGAAGGGAAGCGACTTACCCAAGAATATACGTCTATTAAGTCATGAAACAAGGACTCACACTCTGGCCTTGAAGAACATGCTCTTTCTGTTAGACCATGCTGTCATAGTGCACAAAGTTATCACGTTTGTTCATTTAATATTCATTCACTTCATCTTCTGTAAAATGGGCCAATGATAGTACCTGCTCTTGGAGTTTTTGTCAGAGTTAATGACACAGTGCGCATAAAGCACTTAGCACCAGTTTGGCATATAGTAAATACTCAATGAATGTTAGGTTTTGTTATGTGTTTTGTTGGTCATGTGCCAGGAACTGGGCGAGGTGCTGGGAAAACTGATGAATCAAATGCTATATCTTTCCTCAAAGGGCTTCTAATTAGCGTAGGGGAGGTAGGTAGAACAGAGTTTACAAATAATTATAATCCAGTGTGATAAAGGCAGCAGTAGACATGGATTCACAGGCAGAGTGATAGCACAGAGGGTCAACTGGCCATTCTCTGTGTGTGGGAGAGAACCCTTATACAGCTCTGGTCACTAGTGTAATGAGCCTCCCTACAGTGTGATGTTGTAGAAAGGCCTTTATGCCAGATGGCTTTTTTTTTTAGTTCTTTCCTGAAGGACAGATTAAACAAATAAAAACTTTTGTATAAATAAAGCGTAAGTGGTGTTCAGCAAGGACTCAAGTTGTGGTATTTCACCTGGAGGGGGAAGCAGAGCGGAGCCTGAGATAACCCTGGACCTCTATGGCGGGCAGGGAGGGGTGGGGAAGAAAAATGACCACTCATGAAGGAAATATAGAAAAATCATCCACACCCAAAATAAAGCCTTTCTTTGGTGACTGTAGGAATCCCCAGCCTGTCTATTTGCTCCCTACCGGTGGAAAGAAGCCTGCCTGTGGGCATGCCCCACCTTCTTCTACAGAGCTTTGGGATACGTTCTCTTTCAGGAGAGAAACTTCACGGGAAAACATACTTACAGATCAACAAGAGATACAGCTACTTATACTAACTATTTTAGTCTTACACTTATAAATATGAACCTATAATAGAAGATCAGAAGAATTTTGAGGAAAAGCAATTGTATGGAAAAGAAGGCTCAAGATAAGCAAACAACTGAACCCAAGAGAAGAGAGACAATGTAGAAAATAAAAAATGTTAAAAACAAAACTTGTATTAGTATCTTCAGGGAGATTCAAGAGGCTGTTATAAGACAAGAATGTGCTGCCATAAAAATGAGCAATTAGAGAATAAGAAAAAGTTCTTAGAAATTAAAAAATAAAGAAGGAAAAGTGTAAAAAGGTAGACTAAACATAGCTGAAGACTAAATTAGTGACCTGGAATACAGAGGTAAGGAATTTCCCAGAACATAAAACAAAAAGAGAGATAAACTAGTAGATTGAAGGATAGATCCAAGGACTGCAATATCCATCTTATTGGGATATTAGAAGAGAGAAAACAGAGAGAATGGTTGAGGGGGAGCAGTGTGGATTATAATATAAGAATAAATAGAGATTTTAGAAGAAAGTAGACAGAAATAATGGAGGGGAAAGAAGTAACAAAAAAAATTTAAAGAAGATAATTTCCCCAAGCTGAAGGAAGATTTGATTCTTAGAATAAAAACACTCACTGAATGCTTAGTTGGGAAAAGCAAAAAATAAAAAGTGGGTGCCTGCACCTCTACTCGTGAAATATCATAACTCCAAGATATAAAAGAAAATCTTAAATGTTTCCAGAGAGGAAACAAGCAATCAGATTTTCTGCAAAGGGAGGGGGATAATATTATTATCAAACTTTTGAAATGTTGGCTATCCAACAACAATGGAATAGAGTCTTAAAATTTTTGAAATATTTTGAACCTAGAATTCTGTAAAAATCCAAACTATTATTCAAGTTTCAAACAAAATGAAGCCATTTTCAGACCTATAGGTGTTTAGAGAATTTATATCTCTGCATCTTTTCTGAAAAATACTTTAATATTTACTCCAGTAAAATAAAAAGAAAATCCGAGAAAGGACAGTGTAAGATACAAGAAACAATAGTAATATAATAAGCCAGCAAACACTATAGTTTAGTGTAAATAAGTGTTGCAATTGTGTCTATGAAGCTTAATGCAATTGTTAAGAACGATTTCCCTAAAAATTGAAAGAATAATTAAAAAAAACCTGGTAATCATCTGGAACTAATAAAATTGGAGATTATGTCAATCAAAAATTGGGAGGTTGGGGTGATAAAGGAATCTTATTTTGGGGTGATAAATTTTATAGATACTGATTAATTTTCAACATGGATAGAAAACTTAAGTTTAATTATATGTATATATTTTATTTTTTTTATTTTTTATTTTTTTTAATTTTATTTATTTATTTTCCCCAAAGCCCCAGTAGATAGTTGTATGTGGTAGCTGTACATCCTTCTAGTTGCTGTATGTGGGACGCGGCCTCAGCATGGCCAGAGAAGCGGTGCGTTGGTGCGCGCCCCGGATCCGAACCGTGGCCGCCAGCATCGGAGCGCGCGCACTTAACCGCTAAGCCACGGGGCCGACACTATGTATATATTTTAAATACAAGTATATCTATTAGGAGAATAAATTTAATATATATAACTATCCAACAGTTAAAAGTGAAGAAAATGAACAAAGAAAATTTGATCAATCTACATAAAGACAAGAAAACAAGAAGAAAACAAAAAGCATAGCAAACGAAAAACGCAAAAAAATGACAGTAAAAAGACCATATTAGATAACATATCAGTTATCACAATAAATAAGAGTGAGTTAAAATCTTACATTAAAAGATGATAGAGACTATCTGAATGATTAAAAGCAATCACACAAATGAAACATCTAAGTATATGCTATCTGTAATAGGCATACCAAAAAAGAGCAAATAAAAAACAATTTTGAAATGGAGGTCTCTATGAAATTATTACAGGAAAACTTCAACAAAAAAGAAAGCTGAAATATTAGTTTAATATAAAACAAAATGGAATTTAAGGCAAAAAAGATTAAATGAACAGAGAGTAATATTTACTTATTGATCACCAATAAAATCCACCAAGAAACTATAATGGCTATGAGTCTTTGTGCAACAAACAAAAAGCACTGGGATAAATAAACAAATCTGTTGAGATACAAGAAGAAATGCACTAAAACAGAGTCAGAAGAAAGGCTGCTCAGAAATCTCTGTTGCGATAACTTGCATGCTCTGAAACCATACTATTTGAGTTCTTTCGTCAATTCTATTTAATTATCACTTATCTTTATATTAACATTTCTCTGCTGCTCTTTTCATGCCCTCTCCCTAAATGCTTATCAAAACTCACATTTTAGGGTCTTTTTCTGAGTGCCTTCCAAGGCGCCACAGTCAGAAGGACTTTGTTAGTTGTTTGATTTCTGAGTGAAGCAAGTTATTTTGCTCAAGTGCTCATGGGAGGGTATTTGGATATCATTTCTCTCACTCTTTTCTCTTACCAGTGTGCCGTCTAATCCTTGAGTAAGACACTAGCAGTGTTGATTTCATGGACACTCTTGGTTAGAAGTCACCTTACTGGCCATCTTGTAATCATTTCAGACCAAGATATGCAGCTCGCCATCCTATGTTTTGGTTCCAGCTGCCACTCTCTGTCTCATTTCAAGCAAGTCACATAACTTTTCTGGGTCTCAGTTAGCTTGCCTTTGAAATAAGGAATTGGAGCTACAATAGACAGTCACTAAAGTCCTTTCTCCCTCTAAAGTTTTATTTTACTATTGCATGATTTTTACTCATATTTTCGTCTATCCTTTTTCTAAAACCCTATACTGACAGAAACGCTTCTTTGGTATATTTTATGGAATATGAAAATTGACTTCTCATTCTCTTACACTTGCCAGATCTTGGGAAGAAAAGAATAACTAAATGTTTGAGGGAGTGGTAGTTGGTACAGATGGTTGAAAGCAAAGATATTACCCTTAAGTTTCTGAGATTTATTTGGTACCCTCTTTGTAGGTATCAGCAATGCTGAGTCCATGTTGGTGCTGAGCAAATGTCTCATGAGGAAGTGACTTTGGCTCTCTCCTTATAAATGTGGCTTCTCTCTTATTTAGCTGCATTACAGGCACTAAAGAGAAAGAAGAGGTTTGAGAAGCAGCTCACACAGATTGACGGCACACTTTCCACCATTGAGTTCCAAAGAGAAGCCCTGGAAAACTCACACAGCAACACCGAGGTGTTAAGGAACATGGGCCTGGCGGCAAAAGCGATGAAAGCAGTTCATGAAAACATGTGAGTGACATCCGTCTCCCTCTGAGTCATAAATTCCCTCAGGGTTGGGAAGAGCCTTTGGAACTCTGTGATGATTTTGGCAGGAATGGGCTTACTCATTTGAGGCTCTTGGACCTGTTGGAATGGAATGCTCTCTCACAGAAAGATTAGATGTTATAATGGCCAAAAATAAAAGACCATGGAAATATGAAAGACATTCATTACATCCTTAATGTTTCCCAGTCACCTCGCTATTGTCGGACTCTCCACCTGTAAATGCTTTCCTTTCATAATTTTAAAAAGGCTTAAATGTCGACATCTGTGAGGGTGTAAGAACTATGGAATAGTGGTTGTCAAACTTCAGCAGGAACCAAAATCACACTAAAGAGAACACAGATGCCCAGGCTCCTTGAAGAAGAGTAGGGATTAGGCTTTTTTGTTTATAACCAAGTTCCCCAGGTGACTCTGATACTAACCAATGTTTGAGAGCCATTGACACAGAATGATAGTTATGAGCATGGATTTGAGGGTCAGATTTTCTGGGTTATAATCCCAGTTACACTACCAACTGCTGTGGGGCAAATTACTTTGCTTCTCCCTGATTCAGCATCCTTATCTATAAATTGGAGATAATAATAGTATTCCCTCATGTGGTTATTGTGAGATTCAATGAGATGCTAGATATACAGCACTTAGCATAGTTTCTGGTAGAAAGAAAGGAATTGGTAATCAATATTCATAGTGGTAATGGGACTAGTGACAATTTGGTATATATTCATACTGGGAAATCAATGCCTGGGACCTGACCCTTTCCTGAAATTAAATATGGTAGTGAAGTCTGGGCCAAAGATGCATGAGAGCAATGAATGCCTGAGGGATGTGGAGAAGTTTCCATGGATGGGAAAAGGTGGGAGAGGAGGAGGCTGGGGTCAGTAAAGACATCTTTACTAACATTTTCTTGCCTTGATAATTCATTGACAACCAGCCGTCATTTTGACAACTTCAGAAAGATCATTAGATTCGTTAACAGAGTCAAAATCCTCTATCATTGCTGTAAGCTGGGTGCTGGAATGTATTACAGAATCATAGCCTTTCTCTCCAGGTAGTTTAGCAGAGCATCCCATTGTGTTCCTTTTGAGAAAAATTCACCCCCAGGCCCAAACTTTAGCTGTACCTTTCTCATACTTTTGATAAATATATTCCTTGTATATTCATTATAAATATAAGAACTGGAAATAAGATAAAAGTATTCTTTTTGATTACTATATGAAGTTATGTCAAAATACTCAGCTTTTCCTACCTATAGAGTTTGGGAAACTTGCAAAAGATTTATTCTATTGGGAATCAAAATTTCAGTGTTCAGGTTACTTAATAATAGGAAAATTGTCAGTTTTCTGATATCCACTCACTTTAGCCTAGTTTTAGAGTCGGAGGAATGATTGAGAGACAGGATACCAGAGAAACAATCCAGATCCAGGCATTCAGGCGCTGACGGCATAGGCTGCTGGTTAGGTGCCAGTGGGGCTCAGGTGTTAGAAACTGTCTTTGAAGCAGCTGTGCATCCTGGGCCTGTGGCTTCCTGGATTCCTTTGCTGAAATTGCTGATTCTTCTGAGGGCTTCATGGGCCTAATCCTGCTCTCGTCAGTCATCTCCCAGGGCTTCAGCAGCTGTGGGAAAGCTCTCAGGGAGTCAGGATCTCTGAGCTATTAGGAATTCTAGAAAATAGATCTCTCACTCCAGAGTTGAGTTTCTACAAAAGGCTGCTGTCAGATAGCAACTGCTGGGAGCTGCCACAGCTTATCTTGTCATGGCGGTCCTTGGTGGTCCATGGCACCATTTCCTGCAGAGTTGATACATAGCAGCATATATTTAAATTTTAACATATGCCCCACATGTGTCCTATGTATGCATATACAGGATTATTAATTTTTAAAGTTGATAAATGTTACCACCAGGAATTTTTGTTATCCTACTGAAATGACTAAGAGTTTATATTAAATTGACTCATTTTGGGGGGTTATATCTAAATTCATAACTTTAAAATAAAATTCTAAAATATTTCAACAAAATATCATTTCCCAGGGACCTGAACAAAATAGATGATTTGATGCAAGAGATCACAGAGCAACAGGATATCGCCCAAGAAATCTCAGAAGCATTTTCTCAGCGGATTGGATTTAGCGATGGCTTCGATGAGGTGGGTAACACAATATAAAGAATGGAGGATTGTGGCTGCTAGAAAGGGCAGCCTCCCACTGTATATAGCAGGCAGGTTTCCTTAAGTACTTTCTTAAATATCACTAAAGAATAAATGATATTTGTTAGAAATGTACTTCCCTTAAAAGGGAAATGAGGTATTGGTAGCTCTGATTTAAAGGAAAGATTAATACAGTTTGGGAAACAGCCCCCTAATTAAGTTTTCAGCTATTAAGGAAAAACAGCATGTGGTTATGTAAAGTTAGTGACTTTTAATAGTTGAAGCCCCGTTACGAGGAATGAAGTGCTCGCACATCTGGGCAAAACAAAGCAGACTGTGTCACTCTGCAAGGAACAGACGTATCATGCTCTGTAGTTGTTAAATTAGAGGTTAGGCTGCCTCTGTTTATTTCTCAGGCTATAAAACAAAATAAACGTGGAGTGGCATTATTAATGCACACATTCCTTTTAGATTAATCAGTCCAATAATACAGACTATAATTATAATGGTTGTGTCTGCACTGTGAATTTCAATTGTCCCACTCAAAACACACCGAAAGTAGGACTAGTACGTATTTTGAAATGTTTCCAGCTCTCGGATTAGCATGGAAAAGAATCTGACTTCCTACTTCTACGTGGTATTAAGAATGATACATCTGATGAGTAAGATGTACTTCCACGGAATCCCAGAAAATGAGACTTGGTGTCAACACCTTTTTAAAATGATATAAACCAGGAGTTGGAAAAATTTGGTTTTCAGGCCAGATCATTCCCATGGGCTGTTTATGTATGGCCTGTGAGCTAAGGATAGTTTTTACGTGTTTAAAGGATTGTAGAACGCAATAACAGCAATAACAATAGCAGCAAAGAAGACTGTGCAACAGACACCATACATGGCCTGCAAAGCCTTAAATACTCTATCTGGCCCTTTACAGAAAAAGTTTGCCAAGCTCTGGTTAGACTTATAGGCATCTAATGAGTGCATTATGATACGGTGAAAAGATCTCTGGGCTCATGAGGACAGCTGGGTTCTGCCTTTTCTTACCAAATTTTGTGTAAGTCCCTTCACTTTTCTGACCCTTAGTTTTCTCATCTCTAAAAGGAAAATTACTGGATCACTGGATTATCTCTAAAGTTTCTTAAATTCTAAAATTCTTTTATCCATGACTGAATAAGTGTTTGGTGCCTGAAGGCTGAAAAGGATGGAGGAGATAATTGTTCTGTCGTTGTCATATTTACTAAAGAAAATAATACCTTTTTGGTGATGTTGATAACTATTCAGCAATTCTGGGCAAACATGCAGTGTAGGATAGTGAGTTCCACCATTATGATATTTACTATATTTGTTCCTAATTGTTTTGTGAGTAGGAATAGGACATCAGAGTATTCATTCTGAAGGCACTTTATTCATATAGCCGGTGGAGAGCCGGAAAGCACACAACTACACTGACTATACTATTTCACACGGCCCAATGCTATACCCTTTCATGTTTTATTTCCTTTTCATGAGGTAGATTTAACAGTGGTCAGACAATCATTCAGCTAGCTGCATGTCTGATACCCACTGACTTGATCAAATGTTGTAGTTGGCGTAAGTATCTCCTCTCTTGGCCCATAGTATTGTCACCCTTATTTTAATATAGCATAATTATTTGTTTTTTGCCTTTCTCCCGCATTCAATCATAAGCTCCTTAAATGTAGGGACTGTTGAGTCAACTTTGTATCCCCAGCATTGAGTTCAATACCTGACCAGGTGTGAGCTCTCAATAAATTTGTTCAATGATGGATGAATGAACAAATGAAGAATCTACTTAGTTGAACATAAGAGTGTCGTAGGTTATTTCTGAGAGTGACAACCTCAGAATTCCAATGATGACAAATTTAGTTTTGACTCCCAACCTCTCTTGGGGGGATGGACTCGGCCTGAGGACTCAGAGAGCCAATTAGATCTGAACCACTTCAAGTCATCTCAGATCTGTCATAAGGTGACTTACACCATTAAAGTCTCAAACTAGTCTTACCTCTGTAAGGTTCTTGGGACAGAGAATAGACTAGGATTAAACCAGACTCTCTGGGACTATTGCTAAAAGAAAGAAATACAGTGTACCTACCTTGAGTTGAAGTTTTCTTACCCTAAACGCACAGCATGATTTGTATTGGCTTTGATGACTTAACACAGGAACCATGGTATCTTTGATTCTTTTTGCCTTCTATATGTTGTGGTTTTGCTATACCTGTTGTTTTATTTTCAATAGCGTTAGCCCAAATGAAAATATTTATTTCCTCCAATTAAAGCTTCACAGATTCTTAATGTTTAACAGGAGAAAAGAAAAGACACATTGGAAAAATGACAGGCAAGGTGTAAATTTCCTAGAAACTGTGGAAGTTGTATATTCAGCTAGCACAAATTAGTGGAATAACTGTTTACTGAAGTATCATATGATTAACTACAACAAATTTGCACAACACAAAATATTCATTTTTTAATCATTGCTCAGTGTTGCAAAAAAGATTTAGTCCTAAAATAAATATTCCGTTTCACTGGGTTCTCACATATCAATTGGGTAGCAGGTGTTCTTGTTATTGTGTTAGAGGAAACCCACTTCTTGAAACGTTAACTCCCTAATTCTTTCTTTCTCTTATGTTCAGGATGAGTTGATGGCAGAACTTGAAGAATTGGAGCAGGAAGAATTAAATAAGAAGATGACAAATATTCGACTTCCAAATGTGCCTTCCTCCTCCCTCCCAGCACAACCAGATAGAATGCCGGGTAGATTGCCAGGCTTGTCCTCCACTGCGCATAGATCCCGAGCAGGTCTGTCCCCACCTCAATCATTTGTGCTCAGATAGTTGCCTAAAGTAATAGCAGGTCTTTTTGCACTTATTTTTTATTTCATAAATGTACACCTTTTCATACATAATTCATACTTGTTTTCTGTGCTGAAAGTGTGAATGTCATCAGTTACTAATTTTTTTCCCATTTTACATTCCAGCATCTTCCAGAAGAGCAGCAGAGGAAGATGATGATATCAAACAATTGTCAGCCTGGGCTACTTAAGCTAAAACGGAATTTTTTGACACCTACGTTAACAGCTGTACATAAGACATAAAAAATATTTTTGTCAAGTTCGGAAGTTAACAGAGACTCTGTTTTATAATTACACTGGATGAATAATTGTCTTAAGCCTCATAAGTAGAAGTTAAAAAACGAGGCATGTATAGACATAGAATCAGGGATGGAAAGGGGCTCCCTACTGTCTCAGAAGATCCCTCTATATTGATGGGAGGGGGAATTCTACCTTGTTCACTACTGTATTTCCAGTCCTGGCACATAATTGGTGCTCTCTATATATTTGTTGAAAGAAAACTGAATTCTACGAACATATAAAACATATAACAATTTATAAGCCATATAAGAATGATAGGTTTAGAATCGCTGGAGACAATCACTCTCTTTTCTATGCAAATGCGTCTGCTGTGTGTATCCATGTTAGAAGAGATGCGGCCCACAGTAAGTGCAAATACACCATGTAAAACGTCTCTTTTAGGAGAGACTTGTAGAGACATCTTGTGTGAGTCTATACATAAATGGTTTCACTTAAGTTTTGCAGTTTAAAATCTTAAAGGAGCTTTAATTGACATTTATTATGCCAATTAAGCTTGGAATGGGGCAATGGATGCATTACCCAAAATGTCTGAGAGCATTAACAGCTTACACTGCCGAGCTGGCATCTCCTGGGTATAATTTAGCCACTTAGGGAGCTGCATTAACACTCCCGGGCCATTATGATGCCATTATGGCTTCAGTGTGCTAAATGTGTGAATGTTCCTTCTTTTCTGTTTTGTGCTCTCTTGTACACTTATTTACACTTTACAGCATATTCTTTGTAAATACATAAAAATATAGGCAATTAAAAGTATATCTTGAAAATTTTGGCCATAATTATTTTTAAAGGAAAGTAAATTACAAAATTATATATTGGCTATAATATATCATGGACCATAAAATGACAAATATTATATAAAATGTTATAGTATTCCCTACATTTGCTTTGTGACATAGGGGAATGGAAAGAGCATTGGACCTGGAGGTAGGAGTCCTGGGTTCTAGGTCCTGTTCTGCCACTAAGACAGTATGACTGGCATGTCATAAACTCTGAGCCTTTGTTTCTTCATTGGGAAATCTAAGGGTTGGACTTGATGATCTCTAATGGTTCCATATTGCCACAGGCCTTTTGCACATGCTGTTCTCTTAGTAGTTTTCCCACCCTCCACAACTCAGATACCAAATCTTACTTATTCCTTAAATCTTAGTTAAAGTGTCCTTTGTTTTGGGAAACTTTTCCCGATTGTACAGAATAAATCAAGTCTCCCCTTTATATGCTTTTATAGCACTCTGCTTTCTCTTCTATCACCATCATGGTTTATATTGCATATTTACTTGAATGATTACTTAATTATTATTGTTCTTCCCTGTATGGTTACCACATAACCATGAGGGCATGGGCCATATCTCTTTCAGTTCAATACTGTATCTCTTCTCAGTACTCTGCACCGTTCCTTCTATACAGTAGGCATTCAATAAATATTTACTAAATGAACAACTATTAAGTTTTTACATCTCCTGGGCCATGATAGAATAATAGGAACTGGATTTACCTTCTACCCTCAGACAACTAGAAAACCAGACAGAATATGTGAAACAACAGTTTCCAGCTATTGGACAACAGGCAGCACTAGACTGTGATTCCTGAAAGAGAGAGACAAATGAAGTGAGCATTTCCAGTGCCCCTGCTCACTGCCTTCACAGGTGAGGAGGAACCCAGACGGAGCCTTGTGGCTTTACTGAGCGGAGGAAATCTGTGCAGAAGACTCTTGGAATGGAGGTTGCTACACAGAGAGAGAGAGAGAAAGAGAGAGCAAGCACTCTGGAGATCTGCAGAGGGGTCCCTTCAGGTCTTTGGCTGAGAATTGATCTGCATACATCTATGAGGATGCTACTGAGGCCAAGAAACAGCACTGGGAAAAAGTAGGAGATCAATTGCCAGAGCTCACACAGGGCCAGGAATAGCTTGTGTTCTCACTAGTCATAGTGGAATAACCTCCAAATACAGGGGGCATCAGACAGAGTCCTCAGAAGGGTACAGCCTCAGTAGTGAGGTCAAATTATACCTAGACTCAAGGCTGTTCTGGGCCCACCCTAAAAAGCTTAAAAGCAAGTTTCAAAAGGAAGAAATGATTCCAAGTAACTTAACTGCATCCCAGAACAAAATTCTAAAGTACTTAAAGGAATATAAAAGCTAACAAGTAACAACAATAAAACAACCAAAGTAAACCTGGCCCCAACAGCATAAAATTCACAAAGTCTGTCATCCAGTCAAAAATTTTCAGGTGTGCAAAGAATCAGGAAAAAACAACCCATAACCAGGAGAAAAATCAAGCAGTAGGAACAGACTCAGAAATGACATAGATGATGGAAGTATAAGACAAGGGATATTAAAACAGCTATTATAAATATTCTCCACATGTTTGTTGAAACTGCTATAGTAAATATACTCCATATGTTTGAGAAAGGAGGGAAAGCATGATCATGATAAAGAGAGAAATGGAAGATATAAAAAAAATACTCAAATTGAAATTCCAGAAATGAAAAATATGTTATCTGAAATGAAAAATACAGAGTATAGTGGATGGGATTAACATCTGATTAGACACTGCAGAAGAAAAAGTTAGTGAACTTGAAGACATAGCAACAGAAATTATTCTAAAAGACTGAAAAAAAAATAGAGCAAGAGTAAGGTGTGAGACCATATTAAGCTGCCCAACATGTAGGTAATTGGAGTCCTGGAATGGTGGTGGTGGATGGTTTGGGGGGGTCTTTGGGGAAAGGAGTAAGGTAGACAAAACCTTTGAAGAAATAATGGCTGAAAAATTTCCCAGTTCTGTGAAAACTATAAACTCACAGTTCAATGAAGCACAACATAGCTCAAGCGTAAGTCCTTATATCTTTCAATAATAAAAGTTATTGGGAAATGTTAAAACACCTCTCCCCACCTAGTTAAACACATGTGCCTAGTTAGTTCCACTGGACCTACAAGATCCAAACAATATCCGCTAGCCACTTGACCTGAGCACCTCAAATGTGGCGAGGGCAGTTGAGAAACTGAACTTTTAATTTCAGTTAATTGTAATTAATTTAATTTAAAAACTAATACTCAATTCAGTTATAAGAAAACTTTATGTTTGGAACAACTTGGGTATGTGAATCTACTTTTTCAACTGTAAAATTTATAAAATCTATGTACAGACCTAGTGTTTCTGATTGAAATTTGCATCTGAATTGAGATGTGCTTTAAGTGTAAAACGTGTTGGATTTCAAAGACTTAGTATAAAAAGAATGCAGAATATCATTAATATTTTTATATTGATTTCATGTTGAAATATTATTTTAGATGTACTGGGTTAAGTAAAAGGTATTATTAAAATTTATTTCACCTGATTTTTACCTTTTTTAAGTGTGGCTACTGGGAAATTTAAAATTATACGTGTCTCACACTATATTTCTATTGGTTAGTCGTGGGCAAAAAGATCAATTCCTCATTATCAATGAGTGTACAGATAATGTATGATATGAAGTACTAAAATACTAAAGTGTTAAAAATAAAAGAAATTTTGCCAAAGGTGACATCTTACTCTGAAAAGAAATAAAAATACTTTGAGATAAAATTATAATACTGCCCCTCTGTTGACAGTGAGGAAGGAGTAAAAGAAATGAGAGAAGACTTGTAAAAGTAAATCATCCCTGGATTGAAGCGGTGTTAAAAAGAATAAAGCTATTAATCAGACATCTGAAGGTGTTTCCAGCAAGGCATCCTGAGAATGGGAAAACTTTGTTTGGAAGTTATAAATTCTGAAGTGTTTGCTAAAAATTGGTCTCACTCCATCACAGTGGCACCTCAGTGTGGACCTCAGTTTGGGTAGTGCTGAATAGTTAGTTTATTATGTTTGGCATTTTTAAATAAAATGTTTTCCAGTATATTAGTTAGTTTTTTTTTTTATTCATTTCCTTTTGGTTGTAAGAAGCACATTCAAGATAACTTAAGAGACAAACTTCAAACTTGGCTTTATCGGAAGTGATTTGGATAGTTCTCAGAACCAAAGAAAATACTTAAAATGTAAATTAGAGGAAGATCAGAAACCAGAGAGGCTCTGGGATGCAGTGTAGCCACACCTAAGGGACTCCTTCTTTTGAACAGCCAACTGTAGGGAAAAGGGAGCTACTACCATTTTGCACAAGCTGATATTCTGTTCTGAGAGTCAAATTCTAGAGCCAGAATATTTGATTGGCAAAGCTTGGCTCATGTAACTACCTCTCGAGTCAGACATCTAGACCCCCATGACCTGAAAAGCAGGAAGGGAGGTTTGCTAAAGCACAATCAGTTGCTCCCACCTGAAGAAGGGGATTTGGAGGTTGGCCACCTAAAACATAAGAACACCAACTCGAACGATAGATGTTCACTCAACAACTGAGAATGATTAAATCTGAACTGCAGCATTTTCTCATTCTTGGCAAACAGATTCTGAGCACTGATTTATTTAGTAGAAACTGGAGTGGCAAATAGATTATACACCACAATGGTATGCATCTTACTAAAACAAATTGCATAATGTGTCAAAGGTAGCAATCCAAGCAAGAAGAAAGAACAAAAAGGGGAAAACCCAGAGAAGCTAGGACTAATAAGGATATTTTGGTACTATTACATTACAGCCGTAGGGAATACATTGATGAAATGTTAGTCAATTTCTATTTCATCTCTCCATTTCCTCTCCCCTATCTCCTTAATTTAAGACAGATATTAGTGTTCCTGCTGCAGAAAGCATTTCTTAAGATAGCTAAAATCCTCCAGCTTCAAATTCACTTTGCATCGTTTGTTTCTTGGCTTAACACAAGTTTTATTGCAATATATACAAGACATTTGAGCTATTTTTCAGAAGAAAAAGACTTAGGATACCTTAAGGGAGTACAGACAGGGGAAAGCAGCAGAGTTGTTTAGAAGAGAGATGTCCGAACACTGAGCAAATAGGCAATGCCTCTTTTATCAATGATTCTCCTGAACATTTCTAGTATTCACAGGCTATTGAAGGTTATATATACACTATTATTTAGGATATCAGAAGGATTAAGTGTTCCCTTTCATCAGGCAGAAAAAACTCCAATTCAGGCTTCACTGTGGAGCACTGAAAGAGTGACATGTATGTGGTTGATTATTTTGATTATATGTAATATAATGTGTGTATATGGATTATATATGCTTATATACAGATTATATATACACTGTATTAATACAACATGTGTTGGTCTTGCGCTCTTTTGAAAGTCTGCTACTCCTTGCCCTCCATAAATTTCTTGTATTTTCTTAATCCCAACTCTTGCCTTTCTTTCTCTTTGAATGACTCAGTCTTCTTCCCACCTCATAAATATGAATCTTTCCCACATTTTCCATGATTTAGTTATTTGCTCTCTCTTCATTCTATACTCTTCATAGATCTCATTTTAAATTATAGCTTCACTGTCACTTCTATGGGAATGACTTAGAGTTCATACATAAATTTCTTCATTCTGTCAACCAAAATTTATTCAATACCTCTTATACACTAAGCTCTGAGTTAGCACGAGGATTAAAGTTTGATAAAACAAAGTCCCTGTCATCATGTATATTTCTAGCTATAACCTCTATCCCAAGCTCCAGTCAACCACAAGTTAGAGGTTTCCTCTCGTTTTCCTGCCATCTATTCAATATCAACATGTTTACATTAAAGTCTATTTTGTGTGATATTAGTATAGCCACTCCAGCTCTTTTTTGGTTACCGTTTGCATGGAATATCTTTCTATATCTTTTTACTCTCAATCTATGTCTGTGTTTGAATCTAACTTGAGTCTTTTGTAGACAGCATGTAATTAGATATTGCTTTTTTATCTACTCACCAATCACTGCCTTTTAATTGCAGAGTTTGTTTACATTTAATGTAGTTATGCTATCTGTCATTTTGCTGCTTGTTTTCTATGTCTTATGTCTGTTTTTCTCAATTCCTCCATTACTTCTTTCTTTAAGGAAGTTAATAAATAAACGTTAAATAACTATATTCTCGTGTACCATTTTAATTTCATTGCAGTTTCTTTTACTATGTAATTTTATTTTCTTAGTGATTTCCTTGGGGATTACAAATAAAACATTAATTTATAACAAACTAGTTCAGATTAATACAAACAATTTCAAGAGTATACAAAAAATTTGTTCCTGTATATCTCCATCTCCCCTTTATGCTATGTAAATTACCTCTTTATATATACGTGCCTATCAATATAGATTTATAATTATTGCATTATGTACTTGTCTTTTAAGTAAACTTGGAAAAAAAGACGAGTTATAAACAAAAAGTACATTAATACAGTCTTTTATATTTACCTATATAGTTACCTTTACTGGTGTTCTTTATTAATTTTTGTTGATTCAAATTACTGTCTAGTAATTTGAAGAACTTCTTTTAGCGTGTCTTATAGGGCAGGTCTACGAGCAATAAATTCTCTATATTTTTTTTTTTCTAAGGAAGATTTGCCCTGAGCTAACATCTGTGCCCATCTTCCTCTATTTTGTATGTGGGTCGCTGCCACAGCATAGCTTCCGACAAGTGGTGTAAGTCTGTGCCCGGGAACCGAACCCCAGGCCACTGAAGCAGAGTGCGCTGAACTTAAACACTAGGCTATGGGGCCGGCCCCCTTCAATTTTTGTTTATCTGGGAGTGTCTTAATTTTTTTCCTTCACTTTTTGAAGAATAGTTTTGTCAGATATAGAGTTCTTGTGACAGTTTTTTTTCTTTCAACACTTTGAATACGTTATTCCACTGCCTTCTGGCCTCCATGGGTTTCTGATGAGAAATCAACTGTTAATCTTACTGAGGGTCCTTTGGACATGATGAGTCTCTTCTTTCTTGCTGCTTTCAAGATTCTTTGTCTTTGGCTTTTGACAGTGTGATTATAATGTGTCTAAGTGTGGATCTCTTTGAGTTCTTCCAACTTGGGATTCATTGAGCTTCTTGGATGTATTGATTCATGTCTTTCACCAAGTTTGGGAAGTATTTGGCTATTATTCTTTAAATATTTTTTCTGCCCTTTTTTCTCTCCTCTCGCTTTGGTGGTCCCATTACATATATGTTACTATCCTTGATGTTGTCACACAGGTCTTTTAGGCTCTGTTCATTTTTTCTGTATGCTCTTCAGACTAGATAATCTTAATTGATCTATCTTCAAGTCCACTGACTCTTTCCCTGTTTGCTCAAATTTGCTGTTGAATTCCTCCAGTAAATTTTTTATTTCAGTTATTGTATTATTCAACTTCAGAACTTCTATTTAGGTTCTTTTTAGAATTTCTTTTTCTTTATTGATAATTCCTATTTGATGAGAAATTGTTCTCATGCTTTCCTTTAGTAATTTAGAAATTGTTTGTTTTAGCTCTTCAGACATATTTAAAATAGTCAATTTAAAGTCTTTGTGTAGTATTCAATATCTGGGCTCTTTAGAGACAGTTTCTATTGATTACTTTTTTTCTTGTGTATGGACCATACTTTTTTGTTTCTTTGTGTGTCTCACAATTTTTTGTTGAAAACAGGACATTTTGAATATTATATATTTGAATATTATAAGCCATCCCTTAGTGTTTGTTTTTGTTGCTTCTTGTACTTGTTTATTTGGTTACTTTTCTGAACTAATTTTGTGAAGTCTGTATTCTTTGTTGTGTGTGCCCTTTGAAGTCTCTGTTCCATTAGCAGTCAGCTAATAATTGGACACAGATTTCCTTAAGCACCTGGAAATAAAATATATTGTATAAACCAATATATTCTGCATAAAGTGGTGTGTAACACTCTCTGCACCTTTTGTGAATCCATAATAACAATCCACATGATTTCTTAACATTTCAGTAAGATTCTTGTTTCCTTGAATGTGACATATGCAAAATCTGCACTACATGGGAAATAAGGCTTATATTTAGTTTATACATTCCCCAACTCGTTCATTTGTTCGTGTAGTCATTCATCAAAGACTACTTGACAGATGTTGTGGGTTTAAACAAGACACAGATCTTGCTTTTAGGTAGGTCACAGTCTAGCTGTGTGACTTGGGGAAGTTTCTTAATCTCTCTGAGGCTGAAGTTTTTTAATGATATAATAGGAATACCATCAATGATCTCACTGGATTGTCATGAGAGTTGAATGGAAATATGTATGTAAAGTGAGTGTGGTACCTGGTACAAAGTTAATACTTAATCAATGCTTTCTTCCTGCTCTTGTCAATGCTCAAAGCAACAGAGGACTGTAAGTAACAATTATCACCATCTGCTGTATGCTATCTGTATGCCAACTGAGTGCAAAGGGTCTTATTCAGTGTTTCATTTAGTTTGTAAAACAGGGCTATGAAGTAGGTATTAATGTAATAGGTATTAATTAATTAAGTAGCCATTAACAGTAAAATTGAAGGTGGCTCAAAGAGATTAAGCAACTTCCTGAGGCCACACAATTGCTAAATTAAGGTTAAGAATCTGAATTCAGGTCTCCTTTAGTCCAATATCTATATCCTTAACTTCTTCCTAAAGTTAAGGTAACTATCTCTGTTGTTACCACTACTTCCCTCACAAGATGACACAGGCATAAAATCCTTAAGGAATAGTTCCAGAACCTAAGAAAGGACCATTCCTTGCCGTTTCTTGGCTGTAGAGGGCAGCAGGAGCCGGGTTGTGAAAGGGCGTGAGCACGCCATAGTGTGAAGTCACTCTACCTTCTCTACTGGCATTGCTCCTAGAAGGTTATTTTAACTTGGACAATGCAAAATTACGTAGGCCTAAAACCATGTAACGAGCTCCTGGGAAACTGGGCCAGATTGACAGGGTTTTTAAATATTTATTTAAGTATTTATTTTTCTGATAGTTTTTTTTTTTTTTTTTAAAGAATAGTCCTCCTTTTGGCAGAGAAAGAAAGCAAACCTCAGCCAGAAAGATTACGCCAGTAACAGTTCAAACACTAGGAAAGAATGCTCCTCTCAGACCCTATTTGAAAAGTTAGCCCTCCTGTAGCTTCCTTCTTAGACAAGAGGGAAGAGTTCAAGGTCATATTTTAAAACTCAGGTTTAAAGGAATTTGAGCTGTTTTTTACTCTGGTTTCTTTCCTGAAGATGTTTGTTGTCAGGATCTAAAGCACCCTGCCATCGCCCGAGGCTTCCCAGGGCTGCGTGCTTGAAGTCACGTGGTGCAGGTTTTAAAGGGCAGAGAAGCTAAACTTGTGACAGAGACACTCCCTGTAGACTCAGGATCATTATGTGCTTGTGAGCTCCTTCTCTTAAAACGTTTTTCTTTTTAATGACTTTAAAGGTGTTTATTAAATAAGACTTGGATCAGGCTTGTGTTGAAGGAGTAGAAACATAATTGCTAAAATTTTGAGTTTCTAAAATATTGATAAACAAAGCAAAGCCTAAAATTAGTGAATGTTTGTCAACTGTTTGAAGTAATTAAATTTACCATTTATTGACTTGAGCCTAAAATCATGAACTTTGGAATACAATTTGCCTGCCCTTCGTGGCAGTAGACTAGACTGTGAGGTTCTTCAGGGCAAGAACTGTAAATGAATGACCTTAACCAACCATACCAAAAAACAGATAAAAAAGTGAATTGACAAATATTTATTGAGTTCCTACGCATAGTTCCAGGGATACAAAGATAAGCAAGGCTTGTTTATCACAGGAGGTGGTGTAGTCTGGTAGGTCAAGAGCACAGCTGCTGATTTAGACCATCTGGTTCAAGGGTTGGCTCCATCATTTATTAGCTGTGTGACTTGCTAATAAGTCACAGGCCCGGTTCCCTGGGAAGCCGACTCTGAGCTGGAGAGTATGGTGCAGGAGGTTTATTAAGAAGTGCTTTTGGCATCAACATCCAAAAAGAGAAAGGGAAGGAAGAACGATTGGATAGAAGGAGTTGAGCTGCCATGCAGTCCCAAGGGAGGCCTTAGCCCTCTATGAGATGTTCTGAGGTGAGGTCTGAGTGAGGGCAATCCCCAAGGGGATAAGTCATCGAACGCGACTGCCCTGAAAAGAGGGCCATAGTCTCGGGTGAGGGCTGCCACAGACAACACTTCAAGCAGATGAAGGGGTAAGTCCTTTCTTGAAGGGGGATTTGGAAGGTACGTTACAGCTTCCATCACAGCGACTTTAGATAACTTAGCTTTGTTGACCCTCATTTTCTTCTTTTGTAAAATAAGTATTTTAAAAATATCTTTATAGGGTCAATATGAGGATTAAATATAACAATACATGTAACATCCTTGTAGTGCGTGGCTCATGGTAAGAAGTCACAAAGTTCTCCATTATCATCATCTTGTTCACAACTTCTCCAATAAATACAACAACCACTCTGTAGGGCATGAGGTTTTCAAAAATGAGCAACAACAGTTCCTGCCCTTAAGGAGCCTAGTTGGGGGAGGGCAGACACGTAAAAAGACAGTGTGATGCAATGTAAGAAGTGCTTCAGTGTTGAAACACTACCTTAGGCTGGTCTCCTGGACAACCTGCTGCAGGAGTCAAGCACTGAATGAACCAGCCTGAGGACATAGTGGGCAGTAGCTAAGGCAGAGAGGTGTGAAAGGGTACGCTGGAGTCTGGGATGGCTGGAACATTGGGTGTAAGACAGCCTGGTGATGAAAGTCTCAGACATCCTGGTGTAGGAGTTTGGATTTATGCTGAAGGTGTTGAGGAGTCAATGGAGGATTTTTAAGTGGTGATCAATTCGCATTTGACAAAGTTCAATGTATCACAAAAATAGAGAATAGACTGGAGAGAGGCAAAGTGAATACAGGGAGACCCACTGAGGCCGTGGTGAACTGAGAGCGTGGCAATAGGGTTTGGCGGTGGAGGGAGTTCGAAGGGGACCGAGGAGTCACAGAAATCCCCCAATAGCTGGTTTCAGTGGCTCAGCAGATGGTGATGCCCTTTTCTATAAGATGAGGGATATTAGGAGGAGGAGCAGACCGGGGTGGGAGGAAAGGGATCAGTTTGGTTTGGGACATCAAAGTTGATGTTTTTAGTGCCAGTTGATTATTCCAGGGCTGGAGTGCAGAGGATAACCTGTAGAAGAGTCAGAGTTGCGACTGTAGAGAGAAGAGATTGGGATGAAAGAGGACTGGCTAGTTAATGGGAATTGCATCTGCAGAAGGAGGTGGATGAACAGCAGAAAATCCAGGAGGTTTTTGAGCGTCTATGAAATGTTTTGACCATATGGAAAAATGTCCCATTTCCATCCAGTCAAGCAGCAGCTTTCCACCTTTTAAATTATTTGAACAAAGTCACTTGTCCCAGAATGTCAACTCCCCGTCAAAAGGAAGACATGGACTAAAGAGGAAGAATTTTATTTTTTCAAAATAAGGTGACAAAAAGTTATCAAACATACCACTTTTAGAAAACTAGCTGAAGTAAAAAAAAAGGGAGCTAAAGAATAAGAAAAGTTTTTTTTTAAAGGAATAAAGAGAATGTGGGAAAATGAAAAAGGTAATATAGGGAATAGTTCTGGTACAGAATTATTGAATACCTTTTATTTAGAAATAGACATATTTCAACGTTGTATAGTTGGCATCGTAGTGAAAAACAGGAAAAATAATAGAAGTAAACATTGAAAAATTTATTAAAACTCAAAAATAGTTGATAATGGCTCTTTGCATTTTATATATAAAAATGGGTAAGGTAAGGGTCGATTTCATGTGCCTATCTTATGAAGATAAAGGGAAAAATTCACCAAAATATTCTACAGTAAATGAAATACACTCCTATTTGAGCTATTTGAGATCTAGGTGGGATGAATACTAGATTCAGCTAGTACACTTTGTTAGATGAGAGAGGCACTCAAGATAAAGCTTCTTGGGATGGATCTCCTTTAGGTCTGACAAACTCGTAAAACAGCAGCCGGTTCCCGAGACCTTGGGATTTTTCCATTTGCAGCATCCTGACATCTCCCCTGGTAGTTTGTTTCTGGAGTGTGTTATCGAGTGCTACCACTCATCGCCCCCGCTAGGCGGCACGCTAAGCTCGTGGGAAAGGCGAGGAGTAAGAGCTAGCTGAAATCAGCCATAGGCAGCTTCGTTTGTGTTCCCACCCATAGCAGTTTGGATTTTATTAATTGAAACTTTAGAATTGAAAGTGGTTCTGTATAAACTAGCAACAAGGCAGGCCATATGGTTTAACTGAGCCAGCCTGAAAGTAAACAGTCTTTGGAATCCTTGCTTTTGCTTCATCTCACACTTGGGTGCATCTTGCAGACGAGTAAGGTGCTGCTGCCAGTGACAATACCAGGGCTGCAGTGATACCCGGGGTGGTCCTCTCTTCCCCAAGGACAGGTGGCCTGCGACTGCGGTAGCTGGGAGATGCTTTGGTCTACTGGGAAGCCTACTACTGCTTCTCAAGGAATTTACAAGACCCAACAATCTTGCTCAGCCATGCACACAGTAGAGGTAGCTTCTCTAACTGGCAGCCTCAGAGAGAAGGGTTTTCACTGCACACTGGCAGTCACGGAGTGACATTTATTCCAGTAAATGTGAATTTAATTCAGTTAATTCAGAGAAACAGCTCTCCTTTCTTAGGAGGTTCCAGGCATTGGAAAAGGCAGTAATTTTCAAAGACTTCAGGAAGGTGGAGGAGATACCTGCAGCCAGGCTCAGGCTGGAAGTTGTTGACCCTTGGTTGTTAGTGTTAAAATGTGACTCACGACCCTTCTTCACCAATCTCTTTGTCAACTTAAGCCCAAAAGGTAGAACTGAAACCTGGAACTGGGGACAAATTTGAGATCTCTCCCTCCACTGGCTGTGGAAAACTGTAATTCACAGACAATGGCTAAGATCCACCCTCCATGAAGTCTTTATGGATATGACCAAACACAGGAGGGATTTGTGTGAGATAAAGAAGCACCGGACTGGGAGCCAAAGAGCCTTGTTTTCCATGATGCTCTACCACTCACCCCCTGTGTTCATGTAATCTTCTGTCTGTAATACGAGGGGTTTGGAGCAGAAGACTTGACAGGCATAAATGTTCTTGGATTCTAATCTAGCCAGGTAGAGTCTGTCTGCAAACTGCCCCCCTACAACCACTGCAGGAGAGCTTTCCAGATCACAGTTGCTTCTGAGGGAATGGCAGATTTGTTATGAAGGGAATTTGTGCCCGAGGGTCAGTTTGGATGAACTACTTTCTAAAGTACTTCTAGGGCCAGCCCCAGTGGCCTAGTGGTTAAGTTTGGCATGCTCTGCTTCGGCGGCCTGGGTTCAGTTCCTGGGTGTGGACCTACACTGCTCATCTGTCAGTGGCCATCCTGTGGTGGTGACTCAAATAAAAAGAGGAAGATTGGCAGCAAATGTTAGCTCAGAGCAAATCTTCCTCAGCAAAAAAAAAAGTACTTCCAGTTATAATAGAGGCCCTAGGTCCATATTGCTTGTGAGAAGTTTTGTTGTTGTTAATGCTGTTGAGTGGATTCCCCAACTCCAAGTGACCCTGTGTGCAGCAGAGTGGACCCTGCCCAGTCTTTTTGCACCATCCTCTCACCTTCCGGCGCTCTATCAGACAATGCTCCACTGCTATTCACAGGGTTTTCGTGGCCAATCTTTTTGGAAGTGGGTGGCCAGGTCCTTCTTCCTAGTTTGTCTAGTCTGGAAGCTCTGCTGAAATCTGTCCACCACGAGAGACCCTGCTGGTATTTGGAATACTGGTGGCATAGCTTTCAGCATCACTGCAACATACAGCCACCACAGTGTGACAACCAACAGATGGTGGTGTGGTTCTCTGACTGGGAAATGAACCTGGGCTGCAGCAGTGAGAGCACAGGATCTTAAACACGAGACCACCAGAGCTGGCTTGTGAGAAGTTTAAAAAGTATTAATTGTCCAGGGTTTGAGTTCCAAATATCCTATCTTTAAATGTTAATTCCAAGATTGGTCACAGTCCATTCATATGCAACAAATACCTATGGAGCTCCTGCCATGTATATGCTGGCACTGTTATGGGACAAGCACTAAAGGGCTATCTAGAGTCTAATGTGGTGCATGGACTTAAAACAAATGAGTACAGCCCAAAGGAGTCAGTGTTCTATTAGAGGAAAGGACAAGGGGCCATGGGTCTACCTGCCTGGGCTCCCCGGTGGGAAAATCCCATGCAGAGCTGGGACGTGGCGTGTCCGCAGTTCAGTGCTCATGGTGGGGGTTGGAGAAGCAGCGGGTCATGAAAGGTCTTGCTCGCGGCAGCACACGTCAGGCACACGCCCTAGCACCCAACAGACGGCCAATAATGTTTGCTGATTAAATGCCTGAGTGTATACAGATTACAAGGTGTTGGGTAATTGAGAGCAATACCTAAAATGTTTCTTAGATCTTCCAGTTGATAGCATCCAAGGCCAGTGTAGTTTGTGTTTTTGTTGCCATTTTCCCAGAAACTCCACGGACATGGGGAGAAATTGCAGCATGCACAGGTATATTGATTGGTTAAAAGAAATTCTTATTTCCATATCTCAAAATGCAATTTTCTTAGAGTGTGTCCCCTCCCACTTCAGCAAAAGCTTGTGGAAAAAAAGTGGAATCAAGTTGCTCAAATAACGTTTATTTTCAAACATTTTTAAGTTTAAAACTCCCTATGTAATCGAGTGAGGAACCAACCAAGGCACAAGGCACACTGTATGCTTAGTCACGGTGACCATTTGTACCTTGAAAATAAATTTGGGAAGTGACTTCCATATCAGCTTTTTACACCTTGACAGCACACTAAATAAATATTATTCCTCTAACATATTTGAAAGGTGAGACTGAGCCAAAAGAAAAATGCTTCCAAGAATAAGTTTAAGGGAATTTGATATCTGACAATGAATAGATCAACTTCCTTAATTTCTCTATTTCTTTGTGTCTTTAAATAATGTGCTTATTTGTTTCATGCATTTACATTGGAAGTTTCCTTTTAACTTTCAGTTTTTATAAACCAATTTGTAAGCATCACTAATGGAACAAGACTTATTGGAAAGATTGCAGAAGCAGAAGTTGAAATTTCTCTAAGTTTTGGCTTTATTCTCCTATTGAAAGAAAATGTAGAGAAAATGTTATGTTTGAAGGTTTTGAGGTGGGGAAGTATTTAGAACATTCAGTGAACTGAAAAGGGCTAGCATGGCTAGGGCACAAGAAGAGTGATAGATGAGGTTGAAGAGGTGAGATCCAATTTATTGTCAACTTGTGTGCATTAAAAATATATTTCCATGAAAATATCTATTCAGAGATTCCACCATCACTGAGTAAGACTACGAAAGGCAGGGATATGGGTCGTTCAGCATTGCAGGTAGCTTTCTTCTCTTAAGTCTCCAGACTGTGACTGAATTATCTTTTTGCAACACAGTGTGGTGGGCACCGGGTGACGCAGAAGTGGCTGACTGGCACACAAATTCACGTGTGCACAGAAAACCGCACGCTGCCTCACTTAGCACCAGCACAACATCCCTGACAACCTGGGGCTATGGTGCTATATCCAGGCTACGGGAGACGCCAGGCCCACAGCTGAGCCCTTGACACATCCTTTCAAATGTATGCCTTTCACAAAACCGCACTGGTGAGCACTATTATTATCTCCATTTTAAGTGAGCACTGAGGCTCAGAGACACAAAGTAATTTGTCCCACTTGGTAGGAAGCAGAGCCAAAATCCAAACTTAGGTCTGTTCAGTTTTTTTTTTTTTGTGAGGAAGATCAGCCCTGAGCTAACATCCATGCCAATCCTCCTCTTTTTTTGCTAAGATCGGCCCTGAGCTAACATCTGTTGCCAGTCCTCCTCCTTTTTTCTCTCCAAAGCCCCAGTAGATAGTTGTATGTTCTAGTTGCTGTATGTGGGACGCGGCCTCAGCATGGCTGGAGAAGCGGTGCGTCGGTGTGTGCTGGGATCCGAACCCGGGCTGCCAGCAGCAGAGTGCGTGCACTTAACTGCTAAGCCACAGGCTGGCCCCGAAATCTCCCATTAGATTCTTTATGAAAGTCTTCACTTACTTTCATCTCTAATTAAACTGCTTCCCTCAAGCTCTGTCTGTCCAGATCCCTCAAGCTCTGTCTGTCCAGATAAATATCTGTCGTTACATTATCTTTGTTTGATTAACAGTTGGAAACTGTTTGGTCCCACTGCAAACGTTATACAAATTTCCAATATCTTATAGATTAAAAAGGCATCTTAAGTGTAGTTTGATTAACCACCATTTACCGAATGCATCACTTGGAAATGTGGTTAGAACAAAACCATTTGGAAGCCAGGTAGAGCTGATTCAAGCCTTCAAAATTTAAAATATAGGGTAACTGATGGAATAATATGGTTAGTTAATGAACATCAGTCCCTCCATCAACATAAGTTTAATAAAAGATTTCCACTGTATTTAAGGTTTACAGATGGACTCCTGAATGGCCAATGATGATGGCGTTCAGTGTAGGAGGTTAGATGTCAGATCCTGCTCATTTACGAGTGCCTACTATGTGACAGACTGGGCTTAGCATTTTCACACTCCATCAGGCCACAACAATGCTGTAGTTTGGGTTGCATTATCTTCCTTTTACAGGAGACAGACAGGTTGTGGAATTTGCCGTAAGAAAATGGATAGTAGATGGTGGGGCAATATACATGTTGTTATTAGTTTGAAAATAATTTTTAAAAATTACAAAGTAATCCATGCTTATTGTAGAAAACTGAGAGAATACAGATTCATAAAAGGAAGAAAATAAAATTCCTTCATAATTTCATCAAGTAGGTAACCATGGCGATTATTTTACTACACTTATTCTTTCTGTATACAAATGCATAAATGTATACCTTTATACTTATAAAAGTGAGATCATATTGTTTTGTAATCTGCTTCTTTCAATTAGCAGTATATCATGAATATCTTTAAATATTCTTCTGCAACGTCACTTCCTTGGGTACAAAATATTTAAAATAAAATATTTAAAATAAAATAATTAACAAATCTCCTTAACACTGGGGACTTTGGTTGAAGTATTTGTGATAAATGTGATGCATATCCTTTGAGCTAAATCTTTACACACTACATATCTTTCCCTAGTTTAAGTTCCTAGAAGTGTAATTGCTGAGTTGAAGGCTATGAATATTTTTAAGGGTTTTGCTGTATGTTGCTAAATTAGGTCCAGAAATACCAGTCTTAAACCAGTTCACACTCCTACCAGCAATACAGCCTTCATTTCTTCACATTCTAGTAAAAATATAATTAAAAAAAATTCTCAGCCAATATATTGTCTTCTTATAGCTGCAATTATATTTCTTTGATTACTAGTGAGATCCAACTTTTTTCATTTTATTGTCTATTTGAATTTCTTATTTTTCTTTAACTTTGCTTTAAATACTAAATATTATTAAGCAAAAAACAAGACAAAAGCTTATGATATTGCGCTATTATTGTATCTCCTCTGAAGGAAGAAAAACATGATCTTCTACGATAACAACTTACTTACAGAATGAAAAACAAATTACCTGGATGAGACACCTGGGCCCACCAGGCATATTTCCATGACGCTTGTCACCATAGCGCACATGGAGCCGTGCATTTCTGGTCGTCTTCATTTCAGTACCACCAACATATGAGTCCCTAATATGTTATAGACCATTGTCCTAGGGGCAAGGAGGGGAAGAACAAGGAGGGTAATACCTCCTATAATCCGACTTCAGTTCTGTAAGGCAGGCCTCTCCCGGAATTTTGGATGATTGTATTCCAATTGCCTGCTGGAGAGTTCCACCTGGATCGCCTACAGTATTTCAAACCCAACACGTCCCAAACTCAATCCACCCTCTGCCTCCCTAACCCTCCTCCTCTCCGTGTCAGTCTCTTCCTTAGTAGCGTAACAATCTACCCAGAGAGTATCAATCTCCAAGACTTAAATTTTCTTTCCAAACACCTCTATTTTCTCTAATATTTCCCTATTTCAGGGCTTTTTAATCTTAATCATTCAATAAATACTTTTTTTTTTTATTGATGTTTTAATGGTTTCTAACATTGTGAAATTTTGAGTTGTACATTTTTGTTTGTCCATCACCCCATATATAACTCCCTTCACCCCTTTCAATAAATACTTTTGAGCACTTACTGTGTGCCAGGTCCTCTTCTTAGCTGGGAGGGGGGAAGGGATTAGAGGAAAATGGACAAAGCCCTGCCTTTTGGGGGAAACACTGGAGAGGTGGGCAGGTGGGAAACAGACAATAAGAAAGTAAATAAGAAATTTGAGATTAAGATGACTGATTTGAGGACTATTTTTAGATTGCTTGAAGAGGTAACATTTAACCTAAGACTTGAAGAGAAGAGCCAGCCAGTTAGGGTTCTGAAAATAGCATTTTAGACAGGGCATATGACAAGGCTAGGAAGCAGAAGACCTTAACAGACTGAAGAAACAGAAAAGTGGCCATGTGGGCTGGCATTAGGGAGAGCAGTTGGCGGAGAGAAATCATATTTGGGGGCCATGTAAAGAAGTCTGAATGTTATGATATTAAACCCAACGGGCAACCTTTGAAAATTTTTAAGTAGAGAAAAAACACGTGATTTAAGGTGTTCACAAAAACCACTATGGCTATTACAGGAGACTGGATTGCAGTGGGGCAAAGTGGAGGCAGGAAGATCAGTCAATATACTATTGCAGTCGATCATTTGAGATATTTTGGTGATTTGGACCAGGGTGGTGGCAGTGGAGATGAAAAGTTGGATAGATTCAAGGTATAAGGTAAGCCAGCCTCTTGCTCCCCAACCTCACTATACACACTTCATTAACCTGCGGATCAATCTTCTCCATCTTCTCTATAAGATGCGCTGACACTCATGACACCCCGAATGTTCTTGGCTAGTTGGCTCCTTCTTAGAACACCTGCACACGCCTGTTCCCTCCCAGGAGAGTTGTGTGATTACCAGGCAGTTTTGTTTCAAATTTGTGTGCACCAGCTGTCCACAAAACTAAATCTTAAATAAGTTTATTAACAGTATGTTGAAATAATGAAATATGAGAACAAACGATCATTTCTAGGGAAAACTAGGTCAGATGACTTGGAAAGAAATGCATGGTAAAAATTTAGGCGAGAGAGCAGTACAGGATTGAAAAAAAATAATGAAAACTGTGCCTTCTGTCACAGATTCCTTCATAGTTGTCTCATGTCTTCACTCTACAGAAACAAAAGCTAGTAATCAGAAAATGCATTAGGCCTATGGCTTAGTAAGAGAGAACCAGAAACTCTTATTCGTGAAACCATACCAAAGAAAGGCCTCAAACCTCTACTAGAATGTTGGTGAATGAATATACTTTCATGTGCATTAAGTCAAAATACAATGTTTAAGGTTTCTATCATGGTTTGTGTGTCCTTCTTCGACCTATCACATCAGGTAAGTGGGCTTCTACTGCATTTTGGAGCTAGAATTGATGCATGAGATGAAGGAAGAGGAATCAGGGAGAATTGGTGATACTTGTCACTTGCACAGGCTGGAGCTGACTCTTCTGCTCCTTATGCCCTTCTATTCCACTTTTAAGAAGCAGCTGAAACACTAGACTTCTACTCCTTGCCAATCTTTGTCCTCTCTGGCTCTCTCACCCCAATAATTCACTGTGAATACCTGTATTACCACAGTTACCACAATGCTGCACAGTGTACAGACCAGCCTATATAAAAAGCCGTATCACTCTCAACTCCTTGAAGGGATCACGTGCTTCTCAATATTTTTTATAACCCAGAGCTGACACACAGTAGATGCTCAATGCTTGTTGAATGAACAAATGAAAGAATAGGCTATCTACTTTAATCTTTTAAACTGAGAATATCTTTGTAAACATTTCATGTTACATCCATCCTATGCTGTTATGGACTGAATGTTTGTGTCCTTTCCCAAAATTTGTATTTTGAAACCCGAACCCCCAGTGTGGCTGTATTTGGAAATGAGGCCTCTAAGGAAGTAAGTAAGGCTAAATGAGGTCATTAAGTGTGGGGCTCTGATCCAACAGGACTAATGTCCTTACGAGAGACAGCAGAGAGCTTGCTCTGCATGCACAGGCACTGAGGAAAGGCCATGGGAGGATGTTGTGAGAAGGCGGCCGTCTGCAACCCAAAGGGACAGCCCTCAGCAGACACCAACTCTGTTGGCACCTTGATCTTGGACTTCCCAGCCTCCAGAACTGTGAGGAAATAAATCTCCATAGTTTAAGCCACCCAGTTGGTGGTACTTCATTATAGCAGCCCAAGCAGACTAACAAATGAGTGTACAGCGATAGGTTGTTTTCTCTTTCATATTTGAGAAATCCTTTGCCAAAAGGATCCTCAGAAGAAAGCGACCTTTAATATGTCTAATAGATGCCTTGCTCCCCTTTAGTCTTCAAGAAAAATTTTTTTTCCTTTTTTTCTTTGCTAATAAAATAAACAATATCACAGGAAGAAAAGTCTTCTTTTTTCCCCCCTTAAGCTTACAATCTACAATCCAAATTTAAGATAGCTTTTATCTTGGTACAATTAACAAAAAACTACAATTTTTATAGTGGTTGAAGAAGTGACTAGTCTCTGTGATTCTCTTCCTCTTCCCTCATCTTGTCACACCACACGTTTGCAAGGTGGTTTCCACAGTACCTGTGGATATCCCCTGAGATCAGAACAAGAGGAAGGGGAGAGGCTGTATCAGCAGCACGCTTACCTTCTTACAGGAAAAGCAAGAGGTTTCTCCCAGAAGCTACCAGCAGACTTCCACTTGTCTCCTGGCCATAATCATGTCACAGGCTCAAATCTAGCTGCAAGAGGGCCTGAGAAAAGAATTATTTATTTTATCCAGTTCCCATTTTGGGGTGACAAAGAAGAGGAATGCAAATATCTGTTGGGTTAGTCATTGAATGGTGTTTGCTATCCAGGGAACTGGAAGACTGGACTGGCAGATGTGCTAATTCTAGAGCAAGTCCTCCAGTTACAGGGTTAATCCTTTACGTTTCACAATTGAGCTAAGGCCTTCAGCCACCAGCTGACTAACACTAACACCTCTTTGATTACAATCAGCTAGGTTATGAACATTACATTAGGGTATTTCCAGTCTATACCTATTCTCACCTGTATCTGTTTACAGTAAAACACTGCCTTTCACCTACTGAGTATACACTGGCTGCATTGTTTTATATGATGTCTGTTTCGTGTGGAGACAATGACACTGTTCTACTTTGCTGTCCATGATAAACATGAAGTGGCAAGTGGTGCCTCTTCTAACCTGAGGCTATGGTTAAAACTATAATCTGAGTTGATCGATGCTGTGCTCTGGCCAAGAACCTACCCATAGCTTAGCACTAGCTAGCACTTCTAAGTTTGCATTCCATATTCACTGATCGTACTAAAAGGCATCTTTTCAAGGGAAGAATAATTTAACTTCGTGTAATTACTGGCATCACTTAATGGTGCAGCACAGGCTCTGACAAGTTCTTACCTAATGTAGTCTAAGATATCATTCAAATCTGAGACTTTATCAGAACAAAAATACACATGTCCTAACAGAAGAACTTGAATAGGGAAGAAAATTGGTGTTGAGAAAAATAAGATAGAAAAATAAGGTCCTATCTACTATATAAAAGCATAACCCATGAGATTCTATATAGCAGCTACAGGTGAGCAATTTGGCTTAGAGCTGCCCAAAAAACAAAGCAAAGAAAAAGACAGTAATAGACTCCGTAAGACAAAAACAAATCAAGCGTTTAGGAGAACAGGTTTTACGGCACTGAGACCTAAGAGAATTTTCTCTCATGTGTCCTCATAAAGAGCACACCATGTGATACAGCCGCTATCAGCCTTAAAAACACATGTACTGAGACTACAAGTTTTGATGCTTGTTTTTGCTAATGGAAGCCAAAGGCATAGAAGCCAAGTGCAACACAGTAAGGTCATTCTCTGAAGAGCTGAAATGTGGATCAAATATATCTCCCAGAGGATAAAATCCGGATTCCTGTCTTTACCAGATGGAAATACAAACTTGTTTTAACATACCCCAAAACTCCTCTATTTCTGTAAGTAAATAAAATCCACTTCAAAACCAGATAAATTATTCTGAGACCCAAGGCCTCTGCTCCCTTCTAATATCACAAACAGTTGAAGGAGACTACACAGATGATTTATCTGAGGAACGTGGTTTTCTAAAGAAATGTGCTTTAGACACCTAACCTCGGTATAGCAGACAGATAAAACATTTTAAAATTCTAAGTTTTATGGTTGCACTAGCTATACGTGAACTTAATTTTTAAAATATTATCCACAAAAGTGTTTTGTTTCAGTTCTGTTCAATTTTTTTATTGATTACATTTGAAGTGCATTGCACCTATTCACAGAGACTTAAAATAATCAGTAATATGAAGTGTAAACTTAAAAAGAAAATCACAGACTCATTCCACATCTGTGAAATGCAGCAGTTAACTATAATTAAATTTACAATAATTGTAAGGGATAGGGAGAACACAGAGACTGGAGGGGGAAAAATGGTATTCAACATCTGAACAACACAGCTACTGTTGTACTGAAAAAATAATTTATTAAATGAATATAATACTGGGAATAAAATGCATTATAAAAGTAAAAAAAGGAAATTCTAAATATAAATAATAGTGGTTTACCTAATTAACAAGAGTTTTTCTTCACTCATCCAAAAACTTTTAATACAATCTTCTGAAAGGCCAGATTTTAAAAGTGTATGGTTGGGGGCCTGCCCGGCGGCGCAAGCGCTTAAGTGTGCACGCTCCGCTGCGGTGGCCCGGGGTTCACCAGTTCGGGTCCCCGGAGTGCACCAACGCACCACTTGTCAGGCTATGCTGTGGCGGCGTCCCATATAAAGTGGAAGAAGATGGGCATGGATGTCAGCCCAGGGCCAGTCTTCCTCAGCAAAAAAAAAAAAAAAGAGGAGGACTGCCAGATGTTAGCTCAGGGCCGATCTTCCTCACACACACACACACACACACAAAAAGTGTGTGGTTCACTTTAAAATACACATGTAGCACATATAATATCTGGAATTTAGCAAAGATCATCTTGTTTAATTAGACTAAAAAATGATACTCATTAATTTAAATGATTGTTCTTTTTGAACCTTTTTTAAGCCCAGGATAATATTTTGAAATGAACAAGTACACAAATTTATTGTATTCTTTGACTCCCAGGATAGTAAACACATTTCTAATACACTTTGGGGCAAAGGTTCCAAGACAGAGCATACCTGTACATTCTGAAGAAGACTTTTAAAATTTTTCGTACTTTGGTAAAAAGCAGTCTCCTTTTTAGATCAAAGGTTAACAATGACTATCGGATCTGTTACTCGACATCAGCAGAATTTTATACAACCACATCTTAATACATACATCAAGAGAACAATAAACTTTGAGACAGTGAAGAAAAAAAAATAGGAGATTGTTATTCTATTTCCCCAGTAAGTTTCCCTCAGTGTTTAGAAAGCATACGCAGTTCAAAATGCTAGCATGATTACAATGCTTATTAACAATATGCAAAACAGCAGAAACAAAATAAATGAGTAACTTCATAGTATAAAAATGAAACAAAGCACTTTCAACAACTAAATGCAAAGCTGAAATAAACATTTTTTCATAAAGCTGACTCACAGACCCTAGGAGACTTTTGTAAAAAGTGAAATAGTAAAGGCACTACACAATTCTTTACCCTAACTCCACTTGCTAAAGAAATTTACCAATTAAACTTGGCACAACAGTTTAATTATCATAAAGTGCATCACTTGGCTAAATATAAATTTAAAAGAAAATCAGCCATAATATATTATAGCAACATATTCACATATATAGAAATAAAAATGCAATGCCAGGAGTCAATATAGTTAGGAACTTTGTAGTATATATGGCTTTTTTTTTTTTTTGTATAACTCTCTATTTGCTTAGAATCTATAATATATTTTCGAAAGAGCATGCCTTGATTAGCAAAAAGAGGTAGTGTCCTGAGAGGCAAACTCACTAATTCTACAGGTAGAGATTTAAGATAAAGACTACCTGGAAAATAAACAAGTATAACATATTATAATAAACTGGGACACAGACTATTTTGATATTACTGAATTAGCTTTTAAAATCCAGGCTATTTTATCACTTTAGCTGTGTTATTACAGGTCTTGCAGATAGTTTTCCTTTGGTACTAGAAAGTTATCCTCTTTTAAATAACAGTAACATTCCAAATAAGCAATTTTTATTTAGAGATGGTAAATATGTCAATATTTAAAACTCAATTCAGCTTTACCACTGATTTTAACCATTAATGAAAATATATCATGTCAGAGATATGAAGAAGTATATGTCAACCAGGCAGCAACATGCAATTAATTTCCATTTGACTAATATAACTGGTGATTTAAACACACACACAGGTGTATGCATGCACACAGGTTAGTTTGGAGCAATACATTGTTAGAACACCAAAATAATTTATGCACAGTATTTAAGAATGTGGGCCTTGATAACAGAACTCTATCTAGATTTTTTTTTAGTGTATTGAATACGAAGGTTGGATAAAAGACACTTTAAAGCAGCAGTGAATATACTTCCTATCCCAATAACTTAAAAAAACCTTTTCTTTATGTAAACTTGATACATGTGCATTCTTGTTTTCTGTAAATGCTTCAGTCTTTTTTTCTTTTCAAATATTTGCCATTCTGTTCTACATTTGCTGAAATGTAAAAATGGAAGGAACTGCTTGTGGTGTATTAGTCTTCTTCAGCACTATATGCCACTTCTGCTACTTCTATCTCAGATAGAGAATTCCCAGGTTCACCAAAATTTAAGCTTGGCTTATCATCAGCTCTGCAAAAACAGAGAAATATTCAATGAAGAGATTGGATGCATGCTATTTCACTTCACTACTACCTTTAAAAATCTTTTACCTTATGTAAAAAATATTTATATATTCAATTAGAAATTTAATATTTTTAAGTTGCCACTGTCAGATAACACCTTTGGAGATCTATTTTTAACTCAGCTCTCCCAACTACCATTTATCAATAAAAATCTAGTTTGTAATCACCTTTACCAACATAAAATTTGTTCTTATGATTATAGCTAACTAGTACCACTAACGCATTAATAATTACCTTGGATTTATATGCAATAAAAATTCTACATGCTTTCAAATATACTGTTTTTTCATCATTCCTATTAGGTAGGCAGGGTGGTTGCTGTTACAGGGTCCCACCTTCTGAATGGGAAAAGAGCGACACTGAGGGAGATTAAAGTAATTTGTCAAGATTTACAAATTAATGAACTAACTCAGTCACAGCCCAGTTAATTCGGATATAGCTTCAAAGTAAGTAATAAGAAAACTTACAGCCTGGGCGCCAAAGGCTTGTATTTCACGGACAGCCTAGGATATCTACAGTCCTTCCCTGTCTCCTCAGCAGATTCATGATACAGTGACAGAGTTCACAAAAAGTAGCCTAGAGTAGTATTAGGACAATCTCCCTCCAGTTATCCAGAGGATTAGGTTACAACACACTAGACCTTACATACCCAGACTCTTCATCCAGGACATCCTGATCAACCTCAAGCGCAGGGGACTCCACCTTTAGGATCTGTCCACCTTCTATTGCTGACACGTGCAGTGATTCTTCAGGTTCTAAAGACAGTGTTCTAAAAGTAAATTACAGCAACCAGTTATTTTCTTCTTAAATATCTTCTTGAATAAAATACATATATGTTTATTGTTGTGAATACATGTAGCTTTAGTAGTCTTCAGTTATGAAGTCTTAATTAGTCATATGACTAATAAATTGCTGACTCTGGGAGTCAACAGAAAAACTAATTGTTATAATTAATTTAAAATCATTTTAGCGTCAATTCAATACATGCTGATGAGAAGGCAAACTAGAACTTCCATATGTGAAAAGCTGGCGTAAAGGCCCAGAAACAAAGACAGCCTTTAAATAGGTTAAAATGAATAACGTTTATCTTGTTGAGCAGCTAGAGGCCTATGTTCCTGATGTTTCCCAGCCTTCAAATGTTCAGCCTCCTAAATAATCAAAAGACAATTTTCCCAGTCTACGAGGAAGTACTCCAAGAGTCTATGACTTTTGGAATCAGAAATGTCCTAAATCATATGAAAATACAAAGGACATTCAGCCCAGAGTACTGGGACCTGAACGAGTCAGACTGAAAACGCAGGTGTCTCTACCCACCGGATTCTGTTCTCCAGAGCGTCTATATGACGCTGCTGCTCACTGAGCAGTTTCTTTAGTGATTCCACCTCTTTTTGTTTTTCAAGTAGTTCTTTTTGAAAACGGTAGTTTGTCTCTTCTAAAGTTTCACAGAAAGCCTTAAAAACAAATAAAAATCACATGTGGAAAAATAATATAATTAATTACTTATGCAGTTTGTTTCTCAAGAGCACTACTGAAGAGTCAAAGGACATGGATAATCAAAATCATACGTGCGCAACCCACATGATTTGTTCTCTCCCAGCTTAGGTCTCTGCTGTCTTGGCTCTCTTAGTCCCCACCTAACAGGGGAACTTACAACTACAAGTCCCTTTTCTTGAGAATTATTAAGCAGTAAGTCAGGGGCCCTGAAGTGAGTGTGTGATATCCCTCTACTGTAGAACCGGGAAAAAATGACTAATAGCCACTGTTTTAGTCTCTGTTCTCCTTAGGTTATTTTTGCCCAGTCCTAGATAATTTGACTTTTATAAAAAGACTGTGGCTATTGGCTCCATTTGTACCAGCTCAGCAGCAGCAACAACGGGCTCCACAGCACCTTCAACATTGCACTCCCCTTTCCCCATATTCACTCAAAACTGACACTCTATCCTTTACACCGAGGACGCTGAACACTGCTGAAATAAAGACTAAACAAAGAAACACAGTCACGCTACCATGAAGAACGATGCCATGAAAAAATTCAGGTCCGTTACCTCGATGAGGCTTTCAAGTGTTGCTGATCAATTCTCTGACTTGTTCCCAGTTATCACTGTCTCCTCTGTGACTATCTGAAGGCTTCAAACCCAGCGAACCCCCTACAATATGCTGCTACTGCTGATCCCAAGCCCTGCAGATGATCCTGATTCCTACACCAGAAAAAAAATCACTGACTCCCAGAATCCTAATTACATTTGCATCCTGTTCCTGTCTCAAGAACACGTAACTCTTCAAGTTAAGCCCTATCTCCTTTGGAAGCTTGCTCTATCACTTACACATTACACACTCTCTCAAATTTTCAACCTTTTCTCCTCTTTTGACCCTTAAGATTACTTAATCAACTTGATTGAAGATGATTAAGTAAATTCTAAAAATCTCTCCACATAAAAACAAAATCATCCCTACCACTTTCCTGATCGTGAGTCTCTCTAGCTACTAACTCATCTCCCTCTTTTCAAAACGAAAAAGTTTTCCATGAAACACGTTTTTTTTATCACCCAAATTTAGCTCCTCATTTACTTCTAAAATCACAAAACTAGAGTTTTACTCTCTTTTTCTCTAGTTATGTTCAGGCAAAGGCTAACAATGACCTTCTAATTGTCAAATCCAAAGTACTGTTTTTCATGACTTCACAGCCATGTCACTACTGACTTGAAATTTTTTTTTCCCACTTGAATGGAATCCTCTTTCATTGGCCTCTGTAAAACTTGTCGGTTCCCCTCCTTACTTTGACAGTTCCTTCTAGCCTTCTACTTTTTCCTTGCATGTGGGCATTCCTCAGAGCTTTGTCCTTGACTATATATCCTCTGGCTCTATATGCCCCTCTAGGCAATTACACTTACGTTATCACTTCAGCCATTATGTATAGCATATGCTATCGACTTCCATTGTTTTGTTGTTGTTAATCTCCAGCCCAGACCTTTCCTGAGTACACAGACATCATTCACATGCCTACTGGTGCTCTTCACTTCGATGTACCAATGGCAAGTCAAATAGCATTCCCAAAAGAATATCTGCTCTATGGCCTAATCATCAGAGCCACCAGGCAGGCATCTTGGATCATCCCTCTCCCTAATTTCTATGGCCCAAAGGTAACCCAGTCTTGCCCACTTTTCCATTCTCCTCCTCCCCCATTGCCTCATCTACATCTCTTGTGGTTTTGTCACTTTACTCTCTATACTCATTTCTCCTGTTTTTGGTTCTTAACCAACTACAGCACCAGTAAACTAACTGGCTTACCTATGTTTACTCTGGCACTCTTCCAATTCAAGCTGGTTTTCTTAAAAACAGATCTTATCATGTTACCTATGATTCAATACTGCCTAAGGGTAAGGCCAAGTATCTTACCTTGGCAAATGAGGTACCTTGTGATGTGATATATGACTTTCACCCCAACCTCACAGCTTGCTCTATTTACCTTTCCCTTCCTCTGATCCTCCACATACCCCATGTTCCAACCAAACTGAACTATTTTTCAGTTTCTCAAATATTTGTTTTTATATAGATGGGAGTAGATAACACATATCATTCTGTGGCTTGGTTTTCCACCTAACCACATAAGACGAACATTATAAACATTCCCAAATTTAAAAATTTGGGTATATTCACATTATAAAAAAATGAAGTTTTCAACTATCATCAAACAGAACATAGAGAAAAACAAAGTAAATAAACCACAAATCACTTCCATTGATAACAATATGGTTGATTAGATTAAAAACGAAAGCCTCCAGCCATAAAATATCTAGCTAAAAACCCAACTTTTTAAGTAGCTATGAGGGCAAGAAACAGAGGCAAATCTCAGGGGGAAAAATGAGAAGAAATCAAAACAAGTGCCATCAGCACGTGCACTGACCCTACAGCTTCAGGGAGTGGGAGAAGAACGAGCTGAGGAGAGGCTGCTTTTTGGTAACCTTGCACCTGGAACACCAGGATGGGACAAGAGACGAATCAGGCATATTTTGGGGGCCAGTGACAAGAAATGAGACACTCAGGAATAAAGCAGGGGTCCTAAAGAGCTAAGTTATTAATAAAAGTCACTTATCAACACAGGGATACATCAAGAAAGACTGTCTCATCCTGGCCTCTAGGTGGAGGAGGTAAAGTCTTCCCTGAAGAAGGGCCAACCATGGGCCAATGCCTCATGTGGATTCTGGCTTTGAATTTATACTATCCCAATCAGCCAGAAACACCCATGCTGAGAAACTAGCATAAAAATGGTCCAGGACCAATGATACTCAAGGTATCTCTGCAGAGGCAAACAGGAACGTTTGTGGAAGGATATACCCTTGACCTCGGTGGTACAGAGTTCCTGCAAAGTTCTAATTAAAGTGAATTTACAATTCAAAATTATAAAACACACTAGGAAAATCATCCAACATAAAAGAGAGTGAACAGACCCAATAAACAGAAGGATCAGGATCCCATAAACTTCAGATAACATAACTACTGGATAGAGACCATAAAATATGAACATGTATAATGACTTGCAAATATCTTTTAAAAGCCACTATTAAGAAACATCAGGTATACTGAGATAAACCAAATAGAATGTTAAGACATGAAAAATACAGTCAATGACATTAAAATATTAACAGAAGGATCAAACAGTAGAATAAGCCTGTCTGAAGACAATATGGTAAATTGGAAGCTAGAACTAAGAAAATTACCCAGAATGAAGCACAAAGAGATGGAGATGGATGCTTTGAAGGAAAGGTTAAGACAGACAGACAAGGAAAATAACTAACATATACATTTATAAATAGAATTCTAAAAGGAGAGAACAGAGACAATGAGGAGAAGCAGTACTCAGCGAGAAAATAGCAGACAACTTTCAGAACTGATTAAATACTAGCATTTTCAGATTTGGGAAGAATAATGCATCCCAAAGAAGACAAAAATAAATATCACCCAGATACAAGATAGTGAAATTGCAAATGCCAAAACCAAAGACAAGATCTCTAAACCACCAGGAAGAAAAAGCGGTTTACTATAAAGGGACAACAATGAACTGAGCGTAGATGTCTCCCAGCAGCGGTCTAGGTCCAAGGCAGTGGACAACACTGCAAAGCACTGAGAAAAATGACTATCAAGGTAGAATTCTAGGTTCAGCTAAATCATACTTCAAGAATGTGAGCAAGATTAAAAAAAAGTCAGACATCAAAGACCTAAACATCACCCACACACATTCACTGAAAGAACTATTAAATGATGCACTTTAAGAAGAAGTGAACTGAACCCCAATGGAGAGAGTGAGATGAAAGAATTCAGAATGGTGGAGAAAGGAAGCGGTGAACATGCAGCTAAATCAAAAGAAATGTCAACTCTATAAATCATGATAATGGCTAACTTCTAGGAGGGCTGTAAAACTTGGTTCTAAAATACTTGATGAGAAAAAGATATGACTATTAAATAAAAGACAGTGAATACAGAACTTACAAACCAAGAGTAGAGAAAAAACAGAAGAAAGAAAACTCATTAAACATATAAAAAGGAGAAAAGGAAAAAAACAGCACTGAAAAACCAGGGTAAATAAAAAGCACAAAATAAAATGGCAGAAATAAATACAAATATATTGGCAATTACTATACACACCACAATAAAGTCACCAGTTCAAAAACAGATTTTTCCAATTGTATCAAAAAACAAAAATCTACCTCTCTGATACTTACAAGAAACACACTTAAAATATAAAGGTAGAAAAAAAACCTATCGGGCAACAGGCAAATCTGCTCCTTCTCCCCCAGAAAAGTTGTTTTATTACTATCAGACAGAACGCATTTCAAGGTAAAAAACATTATTAGGCACAAAAAGAGTCACTATCTAATAATAAAAGGAATTATTCACTGGGAATATTTCAACTACATAATTCCAAGGAGAAATTTAATAAATCCGCAACCATAATGAGTGGATTTAATATACTACTTTTGGTAATTAATAGATTAAACAGAAAAAAACATCAGTAAACATTTAAAAAATTTAAACAATTAATAAGCTTGATCTGACAGATATATATTGAACCCTCAGCATAACAATTAGGAAATACATATTCTTTTCAAAAACACAAGAAAATTTAGAAAATTTATCATATATGCAGATTGCAAAGATTACAAAGCGCTGCCTCAACAATAACAAAGAATCAGTGTCATAGAGAATATACCCTGACGAAAATGCAAATAGATGAAAAAAGTCAATGATAGAAGGAAAAATTTACAAAAGTTTAAGAAATTTAAGAGAATTCAAAATTTATGGAGCAAAGAAGATATTATAAAGAACATTACAAAATATGAATGATAATGAAAATACTACTTAAGACTTGTGATATATTGTGAGCATGTAACTCAAAAAGAAATTTATAGTTTAAAAGAACGTGTTAGAAACAACTGAAAAAGTATCCAACTCGAGAAGTCAAAAAAAGAATAGATTAAATCTAAGTAAAAGGAAGAAATTAATAGAGATAGGAAAAGAATTTAGTCAATCAAGAAAATCAATAATTCAAAAAATGATTCTTTGAAAAGACTATTAAAGTATAACAAATCCAAGGATAAAAGGCTGGTAGAAACAGTGAGATTGAAAAGTAGATATATAATTAAAGATATGTTTGAAAGACTTTTAGAAGTCAGTGTTACATCAATGTATTATAAAACCTATATAAAATGGTCAATTTTCCAGAAAATATAAATTATCAAAATTGATTCCCAGGGCCAGCCCTGTGGCTTAGCGGTTAAGTGCACGAGCTCTGCTGCTGGCGGCCCGGGTTAGTGGTTAACTGCGCACGCTCCGCTACTGGCGGCCCGGGGTTCGGATACCGGGCGCGCACCGACGCACCGTTTCTCCAGCCATGCTGAGGCCGCGTCCCACATACAGCAACTAGAAGGATGTGCAACTGTGACATACAACTATCTACTGGGGCTTTGGGGAAAAAAAAGGGAGGATTGGCAATAGATGTTAGCTCAGAGCCGGTCTTCCTCAGCAAAAAGAGGAGGAGTAGCATGGATGTTAGCTCAGGGCGGATCTTCCTCACAAAAAAATAAATAAATAAATTCTGAATTTATGAGTTAATCCCATAAGTAATGTTTTATCATTTGAGAATCTACAAATGTAATTCACTACAGTAACAGACTAAAGAAAGAAAACTCCATATGATCACCTTTATAGATGCAAGCAGAAACATTAACAACACACACATACCACAACCTCTTAGCAAACTAGGAATAGAAGAGAACTTCCTTAACCTAAAAACAAAAACAACAGACAGACACAAAGCACAACTACCAAAAGCCTACAGAAAACACCATCCAATGGTGAAATATAGAATCATTTCCTTTAAAGTTAGGAAGAGAGGAAAAAGGATGCTCACCATAACTGCTCCTATTTAATTCCAAAGATCCTAGCTAGCACAATAATATAGGAAAATAAAATGAAAAGAATTAAGGATTAAAAAGTAAAAAACTGTTAATATTGCAGAGGTTATGATTACCTGTATAGAAAATCCAAAAGGATCTACAAATGAATGAGAGATTTCACCACGGATGTGACGTATAAAATAAATACACAAAAAAATCAATAATACAACAGTAAAAAATTAGAATATAAGAAAAATATCAATTATGATATAAAAAAACATAAGAATAAGTCGTACAGCTCTCCTTAGAAGTTTAAGGAAAAAAATTTAAACCTTTACTGAAGGACTTTTAAAAAAGACCTAAGTAAGCAAAGATTTATTGATAGGAAGATTCAATACTATAAAGATAAGGCTCTTCAAAATAAATCAATAAATGTATTATAATTCCAAACAAAATGCCAACAGGATTCTTCATGAAACTCACAAGCTGATTCTAAAACACATATGGAGAGCAAACAGCCGATTTTCAAGAACAAGGACGGGAACTCTTGCCCTGCTAGATGAAAAGATTATAAAGCCATAGTCATTAACACACTATGGACTCAACAAATATAGAATCCCAATAAAGAAACAGAATGATACAAAAAAAAAAGCAAATAGAAATTGTGGAGTTGAAAAGCACAATAACTGAAATGAAAAATTAACAAGAGGAGCTCAACGGCAGATTTGAGATGACAGAAGAATGAATCAGTGAGCCTCAAGATAAATCAACAGACATTATCCCATCTGAAAGACGGAAGCAAAAGATTGAAGTAAAACAAACATCACTTCAGAGACATGTAGCACAATATGAAGTGTACCAACATACACTTAAGGGGAGTCCCAGAAGGAGAAGGGCGAAGGAAAAGAACTGAAAAGTTATCTGATGAAATAATGGCCAACGACTTCTCAAGTCTGACACAGAACATTAATATGCCAAATCCAAGAAGCTCAATGATCAAATAATGATAAACATAGAGAGATCCGTACCTTGATACATCATAATCAAACTGTCAAAAGTCAAAGAAAAAAGTCTTGAAAGTAGCAAGGGCAAGATGACTCATCATGTTCATGGGAACGACAACATAGTGAAAGGATGGCTTTAAATCAGAAACAACGGAGGCCCGAAGACAGCCGAATGACAAAAAGTACTGAAAGAAGAAAACGTGTCAAAAAAACTATCTTTCAAAAATGAACATTCCCAGATACACATACAGTGAGAATTTGTTGCCAGCAGTCCTGTCTTACAAGAAATATTGAAAGCTAGCCTTAGAGCTGAAAGGATGTGATACCAGATGATAACACTATCCTCAGGAAGGAATGAAGAGGCTGGAAACAGTAAATATATGGATAAATATAAAAGAGTCTATAGAATATTTTTCTCATTTCTTTTCTTAAGTTCTTTAAAAGACAAAAGATTGTACAAAGAAATAATTATTATACTGTATTGGTGGGTTTATAACATATATAGATGTAAAATGTATAACAATAGCAAGACAAAAGCGGGGGAAGAAAAAGGAACACATTGGAGCCAAGTTTATAATTCACTGGCATTAAGTATTATTCTGAAGTAGACTGTGTTAAGATGCATACAGTCATACCTAGAGCAATCACTAAAAAATAATTAAGAAAAAATAAACATTTCTACAGAAGAATCAAAATAGCATACTAGAAATATTTATTTCACACAATAATAGGCAGTAAAGGAGGAAGAGGACCAAAACAGATGAGATAGAAGGAAAACAAATTGCAAAATGGCAGAGATGTCAAATTGAATAAAAGATCAAGACCCAACTAGATGCTACATACGAGACAGACCTTAGATTGAAAGACAGAACCAGACTGAAAGCAAAAGGATAGAAAAAGAAATATCATGCAAACAGTAACCATAAGAGAGCTGCAGTAAACAAGACTGTAGTATTGGTACAAGGATAGGTAACTAGATCAGTGGAGAGAATTAAGAATCCAGAAACCCTTCCTTTTATGTTTTTTCGACTTTTGATAAAGGTGACAACACAATTCAATAAAGGGTACTGAGACGAATAGATACATATAGAAACTTAAGACACCTTATACCTTATTAAAAAAATTAGCTCAGGATAGATTATAGACCTAAACGTAAGAGCTAAAACTATAAAACTTCTAGAAAATAATGTAGGAGAAAATCATTGTGACCCTGTATTAGGCAAAGAGTTCTTACAATACAACCAAAAGCATAAGCCATAAAAAAAGTGATAAAATGTACCTCATTAAAAATAAAAACATTAGCACTTCAAATGATACCATTAAAAAGATGAAAAGACACACGGAGATGGGGAGAAATTATCTGCAAATCAAACATCTGATAAAGGATTTGTATCAAACTAAAGAAATCTTACAGCTCAACATGACAAACAGCCCAACTTAAAAAATGGGCAAAAGACTTAAACAGACAATTCATCAAAGAAAATATATGAATGGCAAAAAAGCACATGAAAAAGTGATCAAAATAAAAAATGATCAGAAAATGCAAATTAAAACTACAATGAAATACTACTATATATCCATGAAAATGGCTATGATCCAAAAGACAGAAAATATCAAATGTCTGTGAGTATGGAGAAACTGGAACGCTCACATACTACTGGTGGGAATGCAAAATGGCATAGCCACTCTAGAAAACAGTTAACTTTCTTAAAAATGTTGAACATGATTTGCTATATAAACAAACATTCCACTCCTAGGAATCAACCCAAGAGAAATAAAAACATATGTTCACACAAAGCCTTCTTTGAGATTGTTCATAGCAACATTATTCATAACAGCATAAAACTGGAACAAGCCAAACGTCCTTCAACTGGCGACTGGATAAACAAAATGTGGGATATGTATACAATGAAAAACAATTCAGTAATAAAAAGTAATGAAATACTGATAAAGGATATAACATGGATGACCTTCAAAAACATTATGCTAAGTGAAAGAAACAAGATGCAAAGCTTATATATTTTATATATATATATATATATATATATATATATATATACACATAAAGATTGTATACTGTATGTTAGGCATACTGTATACATAAAAGATTATGTATATTGAATACTGATTTATATATACACACACACACACACACATATACTATACGATTCTATTTCTATGAACTATTTAGAAAAGACAAATTTGTAGAGACTGAAAGCAGATCAGTAGTTCTCTGTGGCTGGGAGTGTGGACTGACTGCAAAGTGGCTTGTAGAAATTTTCTTTGAGGTGATGGAATTTTAAAAACTGGATTATGGTGATGGTGGCATAGCTCTATAAATTTACCAAAATTATTAAGTTGTACATTTACAATGGAACTGCAAATAGCAAATTTTATGGATGAAAATTTTACCTCAGTAAAGCTGTTTTAAAAAAGCTATGGCATTCACTTTAATACAAAGCACTGACGCAGTTTAATTGAAAACATTACAAACCTACCAATTAAATCTGTTCCATTTAAACACCATTAAACACTTAGGGAAAAAACTTGCATAAAATCCTAGCTAATCTATTATTACCAAATCTGTTTTGTGAATCTAGCCAATTGCTTCAAGAAATAGGCCACTTGAACACGTCAATTAGTGCAATCTGAGTAGCATCAAGCTTGTGGTGCATTGATAACAAGACAATAACTTCTACCTCTGAAGATAAGTTGTAAATTTGATTTTAACTGTAGGTTCTTTACTTTCATACTCGGAAGAAAAATTAGCCTACAGATAGCACTTCTAAATCTAGTAAACTAAATTTCCAAATAATTTTTTTTTTTACCAATAAAAATAAAGAGAACAAAACGCAGGATTTAATTTTAGAGCTTTATTGACCTTATGACATGTATGAATTTTTATTTTTTCATTGAACTAGGTTCTTGTATTTCAACAAAAGAAACCATTGACTCAAACATTACTGTGCAAAACTACCATGGTCTAAAATGATAATATTTTGCTGTTTTCTATTTCATTCAAGAAACAATGTAGTTATTGTACTGTATTATTTGTTCCTCTTTTCATGTGATATATAATACAGCACTTACCCTGCTTTCTTCTAGGCTATCAAATGGACCTGGTGGATCATCCAGACAAAGAAATTCTCTTACTGCAAGGCTTTCCAAAGGAAAAAAAATTTAGGGGTACAAATAAGTTTACAAAAGATAGAAAAAAGCAAGTTACTTTGAAGCTATACAGTATTTTAAGCAAGCTGTTTCTGCTGATATACCAAAATAAGTTAGTTGGACTAACCAAATACAAATATAAAATCTATAGAAGACACAAAGATTTTTAAGTTATTTTCTAAGATCTTACAAACATAGAGATTGTGAATTTACGTTACATACAAACTACAGGACATAAAACATAATTCAGAATAATGGTAAAGGAGACCAATCTAAATGGTGAATAGACACTTTATTACTTTCAAAGAAATATTAGTTTGAACAACTTTAAAAAAGTCATTATCTTATTATGAAGAAATACAATTTCTAATGTATACTTCATTTGTTTCTTCTTGAGGAGATGCTTCTAAAGCAATTGAAAAGTACTTACATTGAAACAAGTTAAAGATTTTTCTTGCAATCATGTTTATTATATTAATTTACTCAGATATTTTCCCTAGAGAGTACAAGAGAAAAAATTCTCACCATCCCATTTCTGAACTGCCATCAATTTCAAAATAATGAAATAATATGGTATTGTTATACTTTGCAATTATCAGAAATAGGTTAAGAGAGTAGAAAACCAAACTTCTTTGTTACAAAAATACTCTCCTTTCTAAAAAGCAATTTTAGTAACATTTTTATGTTCACAAATTAATTATAGGAATGATGCTGCTAGGAAAGAAAAAGTGGGAAAGGAATGTATGTATCTCTTTTTATACCTGTGGTTTATAGTAGAAATTTAGCCCAAGATCAGCAGTGATACTGAAAATGTACGCAGCTGCAGGAATCTTTTTGTGGAGTGGCTACTCTATTTCATTCTCCCTCCCTAAAAATCTTTATGATCTATGGCTCACTAGAATTCTACTCAAATGAAATCCAATGGATTTCCTAAGTTTTTTTCAATACAGTTCCAAGGTTATAGTCCATGCCCTACTTTCTTTAATCTGCATCATAAGAATGAAATTTAAAACTCCTTTACAACTTTGATTTACAAAACACTTTCTCTGTGGTTCACAACATTTCTTCTGTTTCAACAGGACTCAGTTAGTAGAGGAAGACAGACAATACTCTCAAGCTTTATTCCCATCCAAGGAGAGGGACACATCAGAATCTCTGGGAGATAATAATGTGTAAGAAAATTATTTCTTTCTCAGAAATTCTGATACCTTTTCTTTTTTCTAGAAAAGGAAGCCCTTACCCCGGCTTGAGAATCACTGACTAGAGAACTTTATTTAGATTTGATAAATATTTGACTGCCTGTATGTGCCATGGTTCTGCTCAGTGATCTTCTATATATTATCAATGTATGACTTATAAACCAATCAAGTGAATTCAAATAAAATATAAACACCAAAGAGTCTATATTATTAAATGGTCTATGGATTAAATACAAGTCAATTTTTAAAATAAAGTCTTACTTTTTTTTTTTTCCTTTACTTGTTCACTGATAGGTTCAATATAGCCCCCTAAACTCTCTTCTGTATTCAATCTTTAATACTTTTGCTCCCATTTCATCATGATAATGAATAGGTAAGAAAATCATAAGGATAAGAGAGAAATCTATGTGACTAAAAGAAAATCCAATAATCTGGAATTAAAAGGTAAAGAAAGACTATATCTTTCTACTCCCTTTAGAGTACCTTTTCAGTGTGTTTGGGAAAACTCTATTTTAAAATTGGGCTCAGTTGCTGACTTAACTTGCCTGAAGATAAGGAGACCAGGGATGGTATCCTTCAGTATTGTTTTTATTATCAGAGCAAATTTGCCCCATAACTTAAACTCTTCCTTTGATTCTCTTCAAAAAGGGTTCTTTAAAAGTTTTACTGTACTTTCAAACTTTTTAAAAAACTATTTCATCCAGCGAATCTTCATTTTCTATTTACTTTTATATTTTCCTCCTTTTTTTCTTTCATAGGCATATCTGTTTACATTTCACAAATTTTTTTAAAAGAACAGTAATTTAATAGGTAAATGTGCTCTTTATCTCAAAACTTGTGTTTTAAACGAGAAAAAAAACCCTAAAACTAATGCCTACAATTCATTAAAAGGTCGACTAGAAACTAAGTAAAAAATATACTAAAAATCCTAGATACCAATTCTGTCAAAACCAAATTAGGCAAAAAAAGTTACTGCATGAAAATATTACTGAGGGATTTCAGATAGAAATATTATATCAGTTAATATTTTTTTCAGTATTCTCCATCAGTTAAAAGAAAATAACAAAAAATTGACATTAAATACAAGCCTGAGGAAAAGGAGTCAGGCAGGGATCAAGGCTGGTGACAGTGACGGTCACAATGTAGGAGAGGCGGTGGGTGTGAGGCTGAAGGGCTCTGGCTTAGCCTCCTGCAGTGGCTGTGAAGGCCTGAAAGTGAGGGCCTAGTTTAGACCTTGACCATCTCTCACCTAGTTTCTTTTAGCACACTGTGTCCCTACCTTCAGTTATATTCCTCTAATCCAGAATACTTCAAAAAACAAATGTTTTACGTCAAATCCAGCTTAAAACCCATCTATTCCTCCTCTAGGAAGAGGGAACAAAGCCAAGATCTTGGTGTTGGCATAAAGCACCTGCTTACATTCAAGTTTTAACTGCCTTTCTCATTTGACACCTCAGGAATGGTGCATCCTCGTTTCTACCACGCTGTTTCATGCTTCCATGCCTCTACTCACGCTTGCTGCTATTATCCTGGCCCATCCTTCCCGCCTTTACCTGGCGAACTCATAGTTATTCTTCATGACTCAGCTCATCTATTGTCTCCTCATGGAGTCTTCTCTGACTAGATCCCCTTTCCCTACCCTCTTACTAGGTTCAGTATTCTCATATGTATCACCATAGCAACCGCAAGAGATCTCTTTCACAGGACTTATTACGCTGTATTATTAGTATTGTTTGTTTACCAAGCTGTCTGCTTCACCAAAAGGTAGATGACAAGTTCCTGAACTGTGTAGACCGTACCTGAATCAATTAGCACAGCAGAGAATAAGTAGTCAACAAATAATGAATTTATTTGTAAGAGCTAAGCAATTAGGAAAAAAATTAATAAAACAATTAAGAGCATCAGAACAAATTTCTATCCACTGTTGTGGATAAACACTATACCACAATTCTCAAATTTGAGGTGGATTTTAGTTTTCAGTAGATACTCCAACCTTCCCAAGAAAGCAAGCCTAAGACTGCAACAAGACCAAAAGTCTTAAGAGTTAAAAGAATGTTAGAATCTGGCTATTTCCGATGGTATGACTCCAAGATTCATAAAGAACACAACAAAAAGAATCAAGATATGAAAAATTTAGAGTCGAAAAGGAGACTTTTAGAGAACATTTACCTAATCACCTAATTTTCCAATTGAAGACACTGATCAAAATCAGTTAAGTACCTGGCTAAAATTATGTCACTACTAAGCCCAGAAAACTGAATTTTGTATACGGTCTCTAAGACCCACTTAATTAAGTAAGAGTTTACATGTATCTGAATACAAAATATTTGACTTTATTGCATTTTTAATAACTGTCCATAACTGAATGTCTACCAAACTAACATTTTGGTAGAAACTAACATCCAACCAACCTTAGCAATAATGTGTTGATTCTCATGAGCTAGAATTATATGACCTACTGCATCTCTAACTGAATTCTTCTTTCCTTGTATAAAAATACCAAGGCTAAGCCAACTTCTCTTGATAATATCTTTATATAGAAAAACAACTTAACTATCTCCTGTGAGAAGATGGTTCAGGTTGAAAATGTCTAAAAAAATAGTTTAAGCATTCTTGTTCAAAAATTATAGAATTATTGACTTTTACAACTGAAAGAAACCTAAGAAGTCACCTAACCCAATATATCCCACTTAATAATTCCCTCTTCAATACCACTGATAGTTATCTAGCCTCTTCAAATACATAAGGGAAAGAGAAACTCACTTTCTCAAAAGGCAGAACATTTTTATGCTAAATATTATTTGATTAATCCTTCTCCCCATCACAATCTTTCAAATATGTGAAGATGGCTATCATATCCCCCATGTACTGTTTTTTTTTAAAGGATAAATATTCCAATTTCTTTCAGTTGTTCCCTCATGTAAATGTTTGGATACTATTTTTTTCTTTTTAACCATGAACTGCTGTTAATTTACCAGATCCATTCTAAACTTTTTTTTACAGAGACAGAATTTAAAACACTGAATTTTGGCACTGAAGCCCTTATAGATGAATGGTAATATGAGGAAAAAATATATAATTTAACCCTTGTATTTTAAAGAATTAAAAAGGAGGAAAAATTTGGTGAATCAGGATATATGTGTAGTACTTCTGAAAATGGAGAACAGTAAAATATTTGCTGTGCTGATTAAACAATGTAACAATTTCAAAGTAGCACAAGACAGCATAAAACAATAAACAGCTATATTTTAACTATAAGAGATTGTGCAGTATAAGACTCTCCCCCTCCATCCACCTTTACATTTCCTTCTCCTTGACAAACTGAGTTACACGCTATTCCTGGCGCAGGACCTGGGCCTTCTTGCGTCTGCATTTTGATATGATATTCCCTTTCATCTGCCAAGTCCTTCCTCACCTTTTCTGTCAGTCTAAATATCATTAATTCTTTAAAATCCAGGCCAAATGTCACTCTCAAGGGAGCCTCCTCTAATTCTCCCAGTCAAAAGCTCTCTCTCCTCCTCCCCTGAAAGAGATCTAACTCTACCCATTATAGTTTTTTCTGGTGCTTCTTTCTACTGTTCAGTTTTCTTGAATAAAGGATCAGCATCTAACGCATCCTTATGCAGCTACAAGACCTTATATATAGTAAGACCTAAACAAATATTTATGGAACAGACAAAATCAATAACTCCTTTAACCATGAAAATATTAATGTTTTTATCTGTTTTCTTACTTTGTATTTTCCAAATGCATCTGAAAGTAATATTCTCTTAAAACATTCAAACCAACAATCCTTAACATCCTTTCAGTTCTTATTTTCTCCCACTTCTGCTTTGTTACAGTTAGAGAAGTTGTACTGTTAAAGCTGCCAGTTGTGTAACGGCAAGCTCTTAGCCAACATGAAGGTTAAGAAATAACTGTGTTGTGAGGTGCTAAGCAAATCAAAAAGGAAAGTGAAACAACTGTATGAAGAATTAATATGAAATTACTGTTTGGCCATACAAAGATAGTAATTTTTCTATGTTGCCATTCCAACTGTAAGAGGATGCTAACATGTATACCAACAGGTAATGTACAACTAATTGGTGTTTTAAGTAGTGATTCTTAAATGTAGTTTATGTTGTTATAAAGAAGTACTGGGATTTTGTCTTTTCTCCCTTAGGAGAAATTCATAAATGGCTGTTCAGCAACCTCAGACTTTCTAGGTATCTTCTAATTATTTGTTTCTGACTCATATTCACCTTCCTCCCCATAATCTTAATCTAGCCTTCAAGGCTCTCAAATCCTACTTTCTACTTCTAACATTGCTTCATCACCGCAAAAAGGACGGACTGTTCCCTTCTCTGAGTTCCTGTTACTTTTATAATCTGTATCATACCAAGAAGCATTTCATAAACTCCCTTATTCTGCTTAAACAGAAGCCTAATTTCTTCAAATGAATTTTAAGACCAAGGAGTATACCTTCTTCTTTCATACCCTTCTTAGCACGACACAGGGCAGATGCTTAAGATACAGATTAATAACTCTTCTTCCTCTCCCCCCACCATGCTTTAAATAATAATTTATTAAGAAATTTAATTGTGAAATAAAAAATGCTACCCATCACCCACAAAAAAAATAGTGGGTACCCTAGAATAGACAAGGCCTAAATACCTTATTTCAAGTTCAAGTTATCTTACAGCATTCCCTAAATGTCTGATGACATGATGTGACAAAAGTAAGAAGGCAAATAATGTAAGGCACATTAGATCCTTTCATGCGAGACTTCTTGGAACCTTTAATACGGTAGGAATGCCAAATGAAACTTTTCCCCAACTTATCTGGCCAAGAAATCTTTCTTTCCCTGAAATATCTGTTTATGAACTGAGCAAGACTACTACCTCTGTTCTAAAGTGTGCAGCTTCAGAAATAACAGGATCTCGAAAGTCCCTAGTAATGCCTACCTTAGAGATGGAGATCTATTATCAGTAATTAAAAAAAAAAGATGCATCTCAACTAAGATAAACTTTCACTTTTTAAAAATATCAAGAAATCACAGAAGTAGTTTATTAACATGGTTCATATTATTTAATATTTAATATTTCATTAGATGAAAATAGAAGATGGTCATTGATAGAAAAAATTTGATTTTAAGTCACCAGAACGCTTTCAATACATAAAGGTTTACTGAATAAGGGACGAAAGAAAGGGGATAAGACGTGTTGACTTCTTAGCTGTAAAAGTATTCATTTATGGTATGGTCTAAAATATATTTTCTTCAAAGGCTTTCCCTATGATTTCAGAATTTGTTGGTTTTTATTCTTTCTTCGTGTATCTGAATTAACACTAACCTTTTTTTCTTTTTTCTTTTGAGATGTAAAAAAAATATAAAAAAGTAGGGAGCACCCATGTTCGTACCACCTAGAACACACAACTGCTAAGTTTTGTCATATTTGCTTCTATCTTCTTTTCTTATAAACAGTACAATAGCAATATCAACAGTTCTGCCCTTCATTCAACAAGTACTGAGCATGGGCTCTGTGTTAGCACTGTGCAAAGCACTGCACATTGACTGGTGAGTAAAACAGCCACACAACCTACTATTATGTATGTACCTTACAAGCTGGTGGGAGAAATAATCAATCACAGAAATAGTTACAAACTGAAATGCTATGAAATTAAAGTACCAATCGGCCTTTCTTAGGTGGGATTCCATGAGAGAATTAGACCCTACTGACAATGATTTGAGTGACTATTTTCTCAATTCTCTCATGACTGGTACATAGCTAAGTACAGAGTTAATTCATACATACAACGCGTGTCTTAGGCATTAAGAGTTGACTCACAGAACCAGTTGAGAAGGGCTGGTACAGACACTATGAGAAAGAACTGACCTAGTTTTTAGTGATGGTGGTGGTGGGTGAGGGGTTGGTCAGGAAAGCCAGTTACCTAAGAAGGGAAGTTTTTATTGAAATCTGAAGGATATACAGGAGTTATCTAGGCCAGGGCCAAGTGAGATAGTAGTATGAAACACTGCCTTCCAGGGAACAGAATATTTGAAGGCTCTAAGGGACAAAGGAGCAAGGTGATTTTGGAAAATTAAAAGACCAATACAGCTGATGTACAGAGAACGGGGTCAGGGAGGAATAACAAAACATGACGTTGGAAAGACAGGCAGGTAGGCAGAGACCAGAAAGAAAGACAAACTATGTTACAAAAGATTACTACTGTTCAACAGGCTACAGAAATAAGAGTGGATAGATGAGAAAGATCAGCAGGAAAGCTTCTGCAGGAATTACGGTGAGAGATGACTGCTCAGACTAGGTTGGTGATGGCAGGAATGGAAAAAAGCAGACAGATTTGAGTGGAATTTAAGATGCACAAGAAAGGATAAGCGTAGTGAGGGACATGTCAAGGATGACTCCCAGGTTTGGGTAGATGATGCTGCTGAATATGGGGGGAGAGTGTAGACAGTAAGCTTTTCAGGCTGTGTTAGGTTTGAGGTCAATTTGAGATATTCGAAGCAGATGTCAAGCACACAATTGCATATGTGAATCTAGAGCTGAAAGAAGTGGTCTGGGTGCAGCTCCTTTCATGGAGGAATATGAGCAGGGACGGGCAGAGACCTCCAACAGCCATGAAGCTCAGGGAGCACACATTCAGAAGCAAGATGTACACGCACAGCGTCTGTGTGTTACGTATAACATAAGGTGACACACATTAAAAAAAACTGAGAAACAAGGGTAGAAGTGAGATAGGATGATTTTCTTAATTGTTTTCCATTCTATGTGAAAAATTGCTACAGACAGTTATAGGTATCTCTACAATATACTATTGCTACCTTGTAAATGCTCTCTTTTTTTGAAATAGTTCTAATTTATGACTTAAGATAATGTAAGTTCTAAAATTAGATAGCCAGCTGATATTGAATCATAAAGCAATTTTCTTGTAAATACATTCAGAAGCAAAAAAACCCATACAGATCCCTTCTCTCCCTTTTTAGTGGTTTTTGGTATTTTTCACTTTATCCTCTAAATAAACTAACCCAACTTCACAATTTTCGTATTTTTGCATTACTTTGGAGAAATATAAAGAATATAAACCTCAAAATTATATAGTGTCATATTAACCATATTAATGTGGGCCATTTTGTTTAAATGATTTCTAAAACACTAAATATTAAAATCAGGTTCACAATTGAGTGGTTTGAGTATACAGAACACTGAGTTTCTAACTTTGCTAACTTTTTTAAAGTGTTAATACACAGCAAATGCCAAATAAACTTTCCTGAAAATACACAAGAAAACTCCACACAATGCTTTACTAAAAAGGACAAATAATTATAATCCTACCCTATATTTTTATGCTTGAATAACTATGGTCCTGGGTCTAGTCTTTAAACTAGTTGTAGAATGCATTGATAACCTCTTATTTCAATTTGTTACATACCAGTTGGCAATGTCCTTGTGAGCTACTAAATTTTGAAGAAAACCTTGTAATCCTAATTGTCTATCTTCTAAAAAGTCGGCATTGTAATTATCTTTGAACCAGCGTTTTGGTGGAAGTGCTAATCGAAAGCCTGGAAACATCTCTTTTAACTGAAAAAGAAGAAAAAGGAAAATACAATGTTCAACTCAATTATATCAGCTCTACAAAATCTATCCTGTTGACTATGTAAAATTATTCATGAAATAAGTTTAAAATAAAAGAATTAAATTCAGCTAAGCTTTTTATGCCTTGATTGTTTTACTTCTTGATTTCTACCAGTTGTGTATACATACAAGTTACAGTTGCTCCACATTCTTGCCAACACTGGGCACTGTCTGTCTTTTTAATGTTAGCTGTTCCAGTACGTGTGCAGTATTTCACTGTGGCTTTAATTTGCATTTCTCTGTTGACAAATGATGTTAAATATCTTCTTGTGTGCTTATTTGAATCTGCATATCTTCCTTGGTGAATTAGCTATTCAAATCTTCTGACCTCTCCATTTTTTTTTTTAAAATTGGGTTATCTGTCTTTTTATTAAGTTGCAAGAGTTCTTTATATATTCCGAAACAAGTCCTTCGTCAGATATACGTATAACAATTATTTTCTCCCAGGCTGTGACCTGAGTTTCATTTTAACAGTCTTAACAGAGCATATGTTTTTAACTTTAAATTTATCCATTTATCTAATTTATCCATTTTTTTCTTTTATGGTTTATGCTTTTTTTAGATTGTAGCTAAGAAATCTTTGCTCACTCCAAGGTTGTAAAGATATTCTTCTATGTTTTTTCTTGGACATTTATAGTTTTAAGCTTTTACATTTTGGTTTAGGATCCATTTTGCATATCTGGCTTAACTTTTACTTTCTTAGGAAAGATTTTTCCAACCTTCTAAGCTACGTTAGATTTCCCTTTATACGCTCTGTTCAAGTGACTATAACTGTGTAACAAGTTACCTCAAAACTCAGTGGTATAAAACAACCATTTATTAGGCATGGACTCTGTGGGTTAGTAATTCATACAGGGCACAGTGAGGATGGCTTATCTCTGTTCCACAATGTACTGGGACCTCAGCTGGAAGACTTGAAGGTGGGAGCTGGAATCATTTGAAGTTCACTCCTGCATATGTACAGTAGATGAAGCTGGTTGTCAGCTGAGACCTTAGCTAGGGATGTCAGCCACAAGCCTAACATGGCCTCTTCAGGTGTCTTGGACTTTCTCACAGCAAAGAGGGTGGATTTCAAAGGCGAGCCTTCCAAGAAAGCCAGGATGAAGCTGTACACTTCTTATAATCTAGCCTAGTCACACAGCATCATTTCACTGTCCTCTATTGGTTGGAGTAGTCACACCCAGGTTCAAGGGGGAAGGGAAAGAGATTCTATCTCTGATGGTCAGTGGCAAGATTCTGGAAGAACACATGGGATTGAAAATATTGCTGTGGACGTTTTTAGAAAAGACAACCTGCCACACAGTCTCAAATCATTAATTTATTTTTTAAATGGCATTTATCACAATGTAAATAACATTTATTTAATTCTGGACTCTCCTACTAGACCTGTGATTCTAAACCTTGGCTGCACATTGGAATCACCCAAGGAACTTCAAAAGATATCAATGACTGTGTCCTACCTCTCACAGATTTGGACTTAATTAGTTGGCATGAGGCCTGGGCACTGTAATTTAAAAAAGCTCTCCAGGGAAGTCCAAAGTACAGCTAAGACTGAGAACCATTTTACTACACTGCAACAATTATGCCTTACTCATAGCCGCATCCTCAACATCTAGCATAGTGCCTGCTACATTACAAGCAGTCAACAATCTTTGCTCAATAAATGATGAATGAAATGAAACCATCTACATTCACATTCCTATACTCACATATAAAGCTAAATATCACATGGTAAGAAAAAAGGCTAGCAAAAGGGAAAAATACACAGGGTAAAATGTTAAGTAAAAATATAAAATATAACATTCTGTCTATATTCCTATAAATATGTAAAGATAAAACTAGAAAGTAACTTGGACAACTGAAAACCCTGATTTGATTTCAAGATATAACTAGATATTGTTGGCCTTAGAGTTTTGTTATTTAACGTGTTTGCATGAAAATAATAAAAGCCATAAGGAGGAAAAAAAAATAGTCTTTTATTAATTTTAAGCTTTAAAATTTAAGTATCACATATGTCCACATGTATGGTTATTTTTTTCCTTTAAAAAATTATCCTCAGGGCTGGCCCCATGGCTTAGCGGTTAAGTGCACGCGCTCTGCTGCTGGTGGCCCGGGTTCGGATCCTGGGCGCGCACCGACGCGCCGCTTCTCCGGCCATGCTGAGGCCGCGTCCCACATACAGCAACTAGAAGGATGTGCAACTGTGACATACAACTATCTACTGGGGCTTTGGGGGGGGGAAATAAATAAATAAATAAATAAATAAAATTATTAAAAAAAAAAATTATCCTCAGAAGAGGGGATTGTTCCACAATTGAGTCCTCACAAAGTCTTCATTTTACGGGTACTTACTCATAACTTTATTTTGAACAAAGTACAATTTGAGGACTACATATTAGCTTGTTAACTTTAATAAAAGGTAGTTTTCATATTTCATTAAATTAAAACATTTATACATCTCTTAGAAAAATGACATCATAATAGGCATTTGATGGTTCTACAAACAAACCTTCGAAAAATAATGCATGTGTTTTTGGGATTAAGATGGAGAAATGAGTACATTCATCTAATTCTGTATTTCTGTAGCCCCACAAAAACTATAGTGAAGAGAAAGACATATAAAACAATATACTGGAAACTAAAAAGGTAGATGGCCAGCCGTGGTGGCCTAGTGGTTAAGCTCGGCATGCTCCACTTTAGCGGCCTGGGTTTAGTTCCTGGGTGCGAACCTACATCACTCGTCTGTCAGTGGCCACGCTGTGGTGGCAGCTCACATACAAAAAGAGGGAGACTAGCACAGATGTTAGCTCAGGGAAAATCTCTCTCAGCAAAAAAAAAAAAAAAAAAAAAGTCTCGAGAGAGACGAGTGGTAATTGACTCAGTGGAGCCAAGAAAACCCTCAGTGTAGGAAAATGCATACCAAGTTTATACTACAGAAACTTCAAATTGCTCAGGAACTGGTAGCACAAGGCAGGAGACTGGAAAACACTTCTCTGGACAGTCTGATCAACCCAAGAAGAATGACCTAAAGATCCTGACATCAGAAATTCTCTGAGAATGGCCCACCTCCGTCACCCTCCAATGAAGCTTAAAGTCAACATAAGCCTCATCCATGGACTAGGGACTCCAATCAGCTTTTAGTACCAACTTTTAATCATGACCAGACAACCAAGAATTACTATATAGTTACTCTTTAACATGGAAGACAAAGACAAACAGAAAAAAGTGGCTGAGAAAAAGATACCACAAGGAGAACAAGACATGAAAGAATAAAAAATACAAATAAAAACTAATCACTAACATATTCAATGGATTAAGATATTACATTCAAGAAATAAGATGACAAAAAAAAGGGACAGTCAGAGAATAAAACATGCTTTTAGAAAGAAAGAGATAAGGAAATCTCCTCCAAAACAGCAAAAAAGAAAAAGAGAATTCAAAAGGGGAGGAAAAGACAAGGAATCAGCCCAAAAGGTGTGTTTTATAAAAGAAGTTACAGAAAGAGAGAACTGAGAACACAGAATGGAGGAATTCATTAACAAAGCAATTCAAAAACATTTCTCTGATCTAAAGGACCATGAGTTGCCAAATTGAATAACGCCACTGAGTGTCCAAGAGAACAGAAGAAACCTACAAAAAAATTGTGAAATTTCAATTAATTACACAGAAAAGATTCAACAGCAACACTCTATACTAACAGCAAGATGACAATAGCTTAATGACTTCAAAATTCTGAAAAAAAAAAAAAAAATTATTTCCAATCTAGAATTCTGTAGCTAGTCCAAACTTCAATCAAGTATGAGGACAAAAGGAGAATAGTTTTAGACATACACGGGTCTAAAAAACATCACCTCCCACGTACTTTTCCTCAAGAAGCTACTGGGGGATTAGTTCTACTAAAAGGAAAGAGTAATTCAAAAAAGAGGAAGACATGGGATAGAGGAGACAAGATCCAACAAAGGAGAGAAGTGAAAAAGTCCCCAGAAAGACACTGAAAGGCAATCTCAGGACACCACTTATGAACTACAAGATGAGATAAATCCCTTCAGGGCAGCGTGACCCAAGAGACAGGCATGCTGAGGATTATCAGCGAATTTCTTTCTAATGTGAGGACTGAATGCCTGGTTGAGCCTGGCTCAGATTTTCATACGAACTTGGCCGGTCTTGACAATGAGCTGATAACGGTTCTGCTCCCTCCCTATGCTCTGCTGCCTGGAACCACCTGAGAATCATTTTACCTCACAGAAGTGTTCAGTTTTGACCTACTTCTGTGACCTGGATGTAGAAAATAGCAAGCTTTTAAGTAGAACACAGAAAAACCCACTTCTCGTGGCCGTATTTCTACATCACCCAGCCTGCCCTGCAACTCTGCCAGATGCCTCAACTCTGATAGCCTCTGTGTGTTCCAGAACTTGCTACCACTTTGTCCTCTGACTTCCTGAGAAGAGGCTCTTACAAACTCCCAGAGAAGCTGCAGCCAGATTATAACCCAGGAGACTGAAAAAAGAGGACAGAAAAAAGATTAGTGTTCTACAGAAAATTTCCTCTTTCTAACCAGTGTTATTTAAACTATGTTCAATAATTTTCATATTGTCAATTGACTGTTTTTTCCCTCATTATTACAGATAAGTGGGGAATGTAAATTCCTTAAAGTTAGGATCACACCTATATAGTTTCTATATAATCCCAAATTCCTAGAACAATGCTGAACTCAAACTACTCATTTCATAAATACTTCACAATTGGTTTTATAAAATTAAAGATCCTAAAATTTTAACTTTATTTATAACGACTATAAAAATAACAACTACAGTTTAACCTGTGTGCCTGCTGGTGTTTCGCACACGTTTCTGATTCTTGCCAGTAAAAGCAGATAGTGGGTAGGGCTCTTTCTGGTACCTGGAAGACTGACATAGACACTTATTAATTTTTAAATGCCCAACTTGGAGCATCAAGGAGATATTTACTGGATTTAAATTAAACTCCTACTAACATCTTTCTTCAAAAGCTTAAGAGTTATTTAAATCTCAACTTGCCTAAGATAAGAAATATTTTAGCAATAAAGATGAACCTAGAAAGATAAAGGAAAGTAAACACTAAATAACAATTGAGCCCTGAAAAGAAAAATAGTAAGTCGTAAAGGATTAAATAGTTCTATATTGAAACTGTTAGAAATTCATCTATGTGAACAAAAATTATAATAATTTCATAAGAAAGCTAAGAAATCCACGAGTATCTGGTAACTTCATGAATTACTCTGATTTTGTTTGTTTAATCATTAAAAAAACCCAACAGAAGTACAGAATTATATGTTTTTAATTCATCAGTGTAATATAAGAACTTTTGAACAGTAAATAAAATTCATATATAATGGTAGAAACACATTATAAATAATACTTTAAGTATTTTGGCATACTACAAAAAGTCATCTTAACAATACCTTAATAAAGGATAAAATAGCTTAGCATTTTATATTTTACTTTTTCATTCAAACTGAGGTTTTCAGAATGGCATAAACTTGGCAGCCAGGTAGCTACAAAGTCACATAAATGGGGTTTCCCACCCAAATATTGTAAGAATATACCAACTTTAGAAGTTCTGAGTAGTCCAGGAAGGGGGAGGAAGAAGGTGGCAGATGGGAGAGAACAGGACCAGTAGTTTCTTCCACTAAACACCTGTCAAAATTTGGGAGTAATTTCTGGTCCAAGGTCACCTTACTTGGCTTCTCAGAAGCATCAGAAACCACCTGCTTCTTTTGGAAAAATGCTCTTTCCCTTGGTTTCATAAAATACCAACTACCCATCTGCCTCATTTGATTCCCTCTAGCTCTACAAACAGCTTAGCTTCTCTTTCTCTATTACATTCTTACTGCAATTTACTCAATCAACTCCATATTGTTGGAAATGTAGGTTGGTTCTAATTTTTAACTATTAATAAACAAATTAAAACACAGACCAAGAAAACAACAATAAATAAAACACCGTGATAAATACCCTTAGAGCTAAATCTTGCCCATATCTGTGATTTCTTATATAGGATAAATGCCCAAAATGTGATTATTGTGTCAAAATTATGCATAACTGTAAAGTGTACTCTAGGAAGATTCCTACTTCCAACAGTAGATAATACCATTTAAATGTCTGTCAACTTGACAGGTGAAAAATAGTTTCTCAATTTTCTTTTCTTAGAGTACTTGTGATATTAAATGTTTTCCAAATTTATTGTTCGTTTACATTTATCCTGTGGATTTCCTTGTTCATATCATTTGTTGTATTTTCTACTTTTGGGTTTACTTTTTTTGTTATTTATTTTTAGGGGTTCTTAATATATTGATGTTTATTATTATCCTCTCTGTTTCATATGTGCAGTAAGCAGAGTTCTAGATGGCTCCATGACCTCTACCCCTGGTGTTGCTTCTGTCATTTTATGTTACACAGCAAAAGGAATTCTGCAGGTGTAATTAGGGTTACTATTCAGTTGACCTTAAGCTAGGGAGATTATCTGGGTGAGCCTAACCTTATCATATGAGCCCTTTAAAAGCAGAGCTTTCTTCCTGCTTGGTGGCAGAAGAGAAAGTCAGAGAAAGTCAGAGCACAAGAAGGATCTGACCCACTGTTGCTGGCTTTGGAGATGGAGGGGCCATGTGCAAGGACTGGAGAGTGGTCTCTATGAGCTAAGAACCACCTCTGGCTGACAACCAGCAAGGCAGCAGGGACTTTGGTCTTACCACCACAAGAAACTGAACTCTGCCAACAATCTGAACCAGCCTGGAAGCTGGTTCTTTCCCAGATCCTCCAGATAACAGCCCAGTCCAGCTAACCTCTTGATTTTGACCTTGTTTGGCTCTAAGCAGCAAACCCAGCTGAGCTCACTGATATCACTAGATAACAGGTGTGTTTTAAGTCACAAAGTTGGTGGTAATTTGTTATAAAGCAACAGAAAACTAATACAATATGTTAAAAACTTTTTTTGTTCATTCTCTTGTAGTCATGATTTAGTCTTATAATATACATCCTTGTCAAGCTCACAACATTATATAAATAACCACTTATATTTCTGCTGGCAATTTTAAGGTTTTCACATTTTTATAGTAAAAATAATTTTTTATTTCCCAAAAAAGAAATTTATGCATAGAGATGGGACTTCAGGCTACTAAAGTGCAATGAAACAGTTAATTTTCTTAGGACTTAGCCAAGATTTAACTTCACTCAATTAACAAGGAAGAAAAAACACAAATACAACAGAACTGTCAGGAACAGATAATAATTCAAATTTGAAAAGTCAGTTTTCAATTTATTAAAATACTTACTTTATCATTAAGCCTAGAGAAGTCAGTGTATCTCCTGAAAACTATCCAGCTTTCTTCTGGGGCTTTCTTCACTAGTATTTTATATACCTATGCAGAGAGAAAAAGAAAGAATTTAAAATATATACCTATCTATCTATATACACACATATATGTAGAGATATTTAAAAATTCAAACCAAACGTTTTTAAAACTGTTACTTAACAACCCAGATCATAATGATTATTATGTAAAAAAATCAGAAATTATTTAGACCATCAAATGTACAAATAATCAATGTAGGCTCCAAAAGCAAGCTTTTTTTCCTTAAGAAACATGACTATGACAAATTCGAGACAAAATGCTTTTCTTTTTTTTTTTGTGAGGAGATCAGCCCTGTGCTAACATCTGCCAATCCTCCTCTTTTTTTTTTTTTTTGCTGAGGAAGACTGGCCCTGGGCTAACATTCGTGCCCATCTCTTCCTCCACTTTATACGGGACGCTGCCACAGTATGGCTTGCCAAGCAGTGCGTCAGTGCGCGCCCGGGATCCGAACTGGCGAACCCTGGGCCGCTGCAGCGGAGCGCACGCACTTAACCGCTTGCGCCACTGGGCCGGCCCTCAAAATGCTTTTCTGGTGAAGACTAATAATAAATAAACTCATCAGTTTCCAAAATATATTTTATGCCAACATATTTTAAAATTGATAAAATAATCAATCATGATTGAAAAAGCTATGAAAATAGTCACTCTTGTCCTGTACAATTAATTTAACTTTTAAACTCAATAACTATGAAGCCAGGTTTTCAAATAAATCTGATGTTGTTTTAATCTTCAAGGCTGAAATATAAGCTAAAAAATACTCATATTAGATAAAGGTTCATATCGCTATAATTATGCATAATTATCTAGGCCATTGAACAGAAAAACGTGGCTGAAGTAAGTCACTATTTCAAAAAGCAAATAATAAAAAACCAGATTCTATTTTACATAAGTATAATCTTAGAATTTATTATGAGGAAGTATTATTTACAACAGAATCTCAGAGATTCTGTCATATACCTCCTGGTAGTTTTTGGTACAGTATTTTGGACTAAGCTAAATACATGGTACGTATGAAGTACTCAATTAACTATCTGTCCAACGAGTGAAACTTGCTTAAAACGAGTAACTTTTTCTCTGAAGTCTGCTGAGCAGTGACTTTCGACTGTAGCTCTAGAGCTGTACGTGGCCACCAAACACTTGAACTCTTGACTAGTCCAGACTGACATGAGCTGGAAGTGTACAAAAACACACCAGATTGCAAAGACTTAATATGAAAAATGATGTAAAAATACTTCATTAAAATGGTTTTATATTGATTACATATTGAAACGATCATATTTTGGATATATTAGGTTTAATAAAATGTTATGAAATATAATTTCATCTGTTTCTTTTTACCTTTTTTTAACATGGCTACTAGGAAATTTTAAATTACAAATACGACTCACATTTGTGGCTCACATTATAGTCCTACTGGATGCTCCAGAGACAAGTCATTATTTAGGGACTGTAGATCATCCTACCATTCGACTTTTCTCCCTTATAGACTTCTCTTTCAGCTTTTAAGGGGGAGAATCAGTAAGGGTTAAGGCTGAATCCTTTAGTTTTGAAGTAAGACACAAGTAATTTATCTTTGTAACATACAAAGGTGAGGAAGATTATTTGGATACCCTTTCAAGTCTCCAGAAAGTCCTGATCTAAGACAGTCACAAAGAGGATACAAAGGAAACACTCTTTTTAGGAGCTACTAACTCAAATCAAAGGGATAAATGGACATCAAAACTTCTGAGTATAACCGAGGCATGATAAAAGTCAACTTCCTATGATAATTAGGTTTATCTACACATAATCCATATTGACTTTATTTGCCTGTTTTAAAAAATGAACCCTCCCTTCTAACTAGGCTATTCTCCACAGTGGCCTCTGAACACTCCTGTTTCTCTAGGGAAGACAAAGTACGGATTTCTCGTTTTACCTTTTCTAGAAAGCTCTCCTGCCTTTCTACTCGTTTAACTAGTGGTTTCAATGAAAACTTTATAGACAGTATTGATCATTTCCTCCTTTAACAGCAGTTATTGTTTCTATTCTTTATTTGAAAATTAGTATATACTACTTTGTACTATCTTTTTATGTAGTTCTTGTTTGAGGATTTTTAAGTAGATTATAACATATGCAGAAGCATACACTGGATTATAAAATACATACAGAAAAGTGCCAAAATCATAAGTATACAACTTAATGAATTTTCACAACATAAACACATCCATTAACTAGTACCAAGACCAAGAAACAAAACCTCACTAACCGAAGAAGCCCACCTCATGCCTCCTACCCAATCCTACTCACCAATCCTAGTCAGTTTTTGTTTTTAAACACTTTTCAAAGACTTGACATTCTACATATTATAAGATCTCACCAGTCAATCCTAATACTTTCTTAAGTTAAGAGATCAATTCAAAGGAATATATCTAGGAAAATTTACTTTACAAATCTAAGACTCTCAAGCTTGTATCTCCAGCTCAGACCTCTCTGCTAAATTCAACTTATACATGTGCACACACATAATACATGTGTACACACTCACAAGCACATACACACACACACCTGACATCTCCATTTTGATGTCTAACAGACATCTCAAACCTAGCATGTTCAAAAACAAATCCTGATCATCCCCTCAAAACCTGCCATCTAATTAAATGGCAACCCCATTCCTCTCATTGTTTAGACCCAAAACTTTGGGATCATCTTTGATTTCTCTTTCTCCCACATCCCAAGGCTCTACTTCCAAAGTATATCCAGAATCTGATCACTTCTTAGGATCTTTTCCACCAGCCTGGTCCAGGCCACCATCACGTCTGCCATGGATTACTGCAAGAATGTAACTGCCTCCTGCTTCCATTCTTCCCCCAGAAAACCCAGTCTCAATCCAGCAGCCAGAACGAACGTTTTAAAAATTAAGTCAGATCATGTGACTCTTCCTTTTAAAACCTTTTCAAAGATTCCCATCTCATGCAGAGTGAAATCTAAAGGCCTTACAATGGTCTCCACGCTCTACTTGATCTGGGTGTCACACTCTCTCGCCTTTACCTGTCATCTCGGTTCCAACATCTCTCTCCATTGCTTATTCTGCTGTCAGCCACAAGGGTTTCTGTAGCTATCCCATCCGTCTGGAAAGCTCTTTCCCCAGACATTGTCATGGCTCTCTCCCTTTAGTGCTAACATCTTTTCTGTGGGGCCATGACTGACAATGCTATTTAAATGGCAACTCCAGTTTCGGGGAGACTCTCTCTCTTTCCTCTTTTATTTCTCTCTGTAGGACTTATCACCATGTGACATACCAGTACTTTTAACAATTTACTCATCTATCGTTCATTCATTCAAGTTGCTGTACCATTATTACCTGGAAGAGCGCCTGGCACATAACAGGTAATCAAAAATATTAAATTAATGAATAAACGAATATGACTAATTTCATATCTGTCATTTACTTCTTCCTCTATGGCACCTTGAAAGACTTCATATTTATATACCACTGCCTTAAATTTGCTGACGAACTTGCATTTTCACACACATCACCTCAATGAACACTCATTCCTTCATAATGAAGGCAGGTCAACATAAAAAAATGAGCCACCAGTTTAGTATAATTTCCAAAATAACTCTCAAAAAAGTCAGGTCCATGCAGATTTCCCATCACATCATCAGTCTTATGATAGTTTAACTCTAAAGATTGCTTCTTCATAAATTATCTCAACAATTTTTTCTTGGAGGCTGTTGCATACTGTTGTAAAATTTTTTTTTTTTTTCCTGAGGAAGATTTGCACTGAGCTACCATCCGCTGCCAACCCTCCTCTTTTTGCATGTGAGCTGCCACCACAGCAAGACCACTGACAGGCGAGTGGTGTAGGTCTGTGCCTGGGAACCAAACCCGGGCCGCCAAAGCAGAGTGCGCCAAACTTAACCACTAGGCCACGGGGGCTGGCCCCATACTGTTGTAAATTTACAACATGAAATGTTGAAGTAAAGATAAAAACTTTAGTTCAAGAAAATCCAAGAGAAAGAACAAACTATTCCATTTATAAGTGAATTTAGCAAGGTTGCTGGATATATAAACACACATTAACATACAAGACCAAAACATATAAACTAGCAATGAACAAATAGAAAACAGAAAAACATATCAAGAACATTAAACATCCATACCTAGAAATAAATCTAACCAAAAGAAGTAAGACCTCTGCCCTGAAAACTACAAAACATTATTAAAAGAAGTCAAAGACTTAAGTAACTGGATTAAGTTCATAGATTCAAAGACTGAGTACAGTAAAGATGTCAGTTCTCCTTCAGTCAGTCTATAGATTCAATACTATCCCAACGCAAAGGGCCAAGAACAGCCAAGACAATCCCAAAGAACAACCACCAAGGTAGAGTACTGAACCTACCAGATATCTAGACCAATCATAAAGCTTTAGTAACTAAGACAATGTCGAATTGGTAAAGGAAGGAAAAATGGGACACAGAAGCAGACCCATACATTTACGTTCGCCTGACTTATGACACAGGCAACAATACAAATGCAGAGAAGGAACGGTCTTTTCAATAAAAATTTGATTACTTGATCCCACACAGAGGAAAAAAATGTGTTTTGACTGTTACTTCACACCACAGATAAAAATCAATTCCAGGTGGTTTACAGATCTAAATGTGAAAGGTTCAACGATAAAGTTTTTAGTAGAAAATATAGGATAACATCTTTGTAACCTGGGAGTAGGCAGATTTTAAAAAGTGCTAACCATAAAAGAAAAAAATAAATTGGACTATATTAAAATTAAGAACTTCTGTTTACCAAATGCATCATTAAGGGAGGGAAAGGGCAAACCACAGAGTGAGAGATGATAGTCACAGTACATGTTCCGAAAAAAGAATTTATGTCCAAAATGCATGGATAACTACAAACCAACGAGGAAAAGACTTCCCCAAAGGAAAATGAACAAAGGTCTTGAACAGACACTTCACAAAAGAGAATATCCAAATGGCCTAAAATGTCTTCAGTTTAGTCATTAAGAAAATGCAAGTTAAAACCACACAAGAGTGATATCACTCTACCCACTAGAATAGCTAAATTGAAAAAGATGCAAAAATACCACATGTCGGGAAGGTGTGGAGTAATGTAACTCTCACACACTGCTTAAAGGAGAACTAGTACAGCAACTCTGGTTCATTGTTCACCAGCGTCTTCTAAAGCTGGGCAGACGATGAAGCAATTTTACTCCCAGGCAGATACCAAACAGAAATGCGTACCTGTGTTTACTGAGTGACATGGACTAAAAGCTTCATAGCTGTAGCATTTGTAAGAGCCCAAAACAGGAAATTACCCAAATGCTCTTCAACAGCAGAATGGATACATCAACTATAGTATATTCACATACAGGAATCCTATCAGTAATAAAAATGAGCCGCCTGCAATTATATGCAAGATCCAGGATGAATCTTACAAACATAATGCTGAAGAGAAGAGACCACACCCCAGAGTACATACTCCATAATTCCATTTACAGAAAGTACAAAAACAGGCAAAATTAATCTAAGCTGTGAGGAGAGTGGGAACTGACTGACACAGAGCATGCTAGGCTGGCTTTTAGGATGCTAGTAATGTTCTTTTTTTTTTTTTTTATATACAAATGATATTTATTGCACCTTCGTAATAGCAAAATAAATGGAAATAAGTGAAATTCTCATCAAAAAGTACAGGTTAATAACTTTTGACACTTACATACAATAGAATACTAGGCAGATATGACATAGAAATATATGGGCTGATACTAAAACATCTCTCCACAGCTAGTAATGTTCTGTTACTAGATCTGTGTGCTAGTTTCAGAGGTGTGTCTGGTTTGTGAAAATCTGTTCAAGTAAAACAGAGCGAGACAAAATTTAGAAGTGTAAAAGCCATTCGAATTTTATGTTCAAGAAATTACAAGCATGGGGCGGCCGGGTGGCTTAGCGGTTAAGTGCGCACGCTCCACTACTGGCGGCCCAGGTTCGGATCCCGGGCGCGCACGACGCACCGCTTCTCCGTCCATGCTGAGGCCGCGTCCCACACACAGCAACTAGAAGGATGTTCAGCTATGACATACAACTATCTACTGGGGCTTTGGGGAAAAAAAAAGGAGGAGGATTGGCAATAGATGTTAGCTCAGAGCCGGTCTCCCTCAGCAAAAAGAGGAGGATTAGCATGGATGTTAGCTCAGGGCTGATCTTCCTCACAAAAAAAAAAAAAAAAAGAAATTACAAGTACAGGCTAACATTAATCAAATTAGCACAAGGTCAGAAGACAGGTTGGTCACACTTTCACTTTTTACTGGCGTACAGCACAAGCCAATACTCACAGTAAATTTAGCTCTTTCTTCCATCACCTCATAACCCAGGATGGTAGGTGTAGAAGGCCTATCTTCCAAATTTCCTGTCTCAGGATTCTGTTCTTCACTTTCTCTTGGTCTAGCAGTATACTCAATGGAAGAATCTGCACCTGTAAATTTAGTCCTAATGAGGGGACTGCTACAGATAGATGAGGTACTATCCATTTGATCAGGTACACTTGTCTGTCTAGAATTACCCATATTTGAGTCTTCTAAATGGCCTTTGGAAGAGTTTGAGCTTGTTGAGACACTGCCAAAAGAAGAACTTCTTTGGTTTCTGTTGGTTGTAAAACTGGAAGCAGCATTCCCTATGGGCATAGGAACGGGCACAAAAGGAGTCGCCATCTTCTTCTGGCCTCTGCAACACAGCTGCACACTGCACAGTCCAAACCCTTAGAGAACAATGAACACGCAATCCATTATTTTCTTCTTAGGAATTCACTATCTAAAAATGAGAAGAACAGATTGAAAGATTAGTCTTTAACCTGGAGCATTATCCAAAAGAAAACAAAATGTTCATACTCATTTCTTTTAATTTTGTGACACTCTATTACTTTATCTGGAATGAAAACAGGCCCCAAACCTCTTCCTTTAATCCCAATATCATCTCTAAGGGTTCCCATTTGCAAGGTATGGAGAACAGAGCTATTGCACACTCTTTTTCTTGACCCTCATATTACGTTATCCTTTTTTCCCCACTTTACTTCCTTGTGATGGATTTTTGCAATGTTCATTCTAACCCGATGACATCCATATAAAGGAGTTGGAAAGAGGAAGAGTGGTAAAGACCCCCCTCTGCTTATGGTCCTGACAGTACTACATATAGTACAGGGAGAAAAGAAGGGAAAGGAAAGAAAGAAAGGGAGGAAAAGTATTCACATTACCATTTGATTTAATTAGTGGAAAGCTAAAGACTTACCCAGAGTACCACGAGTGAACTAGAAGGTTAGACGCTACAAGGTAAATGTCAACTGCTCTTAAAGTAACTGTTTATTAAACCCAGGATGAAATGTATTTCAAAAAAACTTGGTCAAATTAATCAAATAAAAACCCAACGAGCATTCGGCTTACATCCAACAAGATTAAACGATTAGAAGTGTAAACGTTCTTCACAGTTTCCAGATCATCACTAATTCTGCTATGCCATAAACTGAGGACATTTAACAAATCTTGGTCACTCTTAACAATCTCTGTTGTCTACAGGACTTGATCCGGTCTCAGAATAATCTGATAATACAGCAAGGAAGAAAAGGTTTACCACTACGTTGTCAAATGATAAACTAAGAAACTGTAGTAACTACAGACCAGGGAAACGACACACAACCAGGCGTCTGCCTGCCCAACTCCACCGACACAACTCTGCTCACTGGTGAGGAAGGCAGGAAACCGACTGCTCGGACTTGGAAAGATGCTGAAACCAGATTTCTAACTCGGCACGTGGCTCTGGGCACCCTTCCCCATCACCAAAGCTTCAGGAAACTTGAGCTGCTGATTCACCGCTGCTCGGTTCCGCCTGATGGCCTCCCCCAAAAGAAGTGAACGCAAGTCTGAACTCTCACCCCTCCGGAGCCCGCGGGACCGCCCTGCCCTCCGCCTGCCCTCCGCCACCGGAGGCCCCAGGGCCGGGGAGGACGCGCACCCCCCGGCCGCTGCGCGCACACGGCGAGCGCCCCAGAGGTCCCGGGAGCGCGCCGGGCTCCCGGGGCGCCTCCGCCTCTGCCCCGGGCGAGTGCCCGAGGACCAGCGTCCAGCCCGCTCTGGCACCGCGCGCAGGTGAGCCGCCCGACCTGCGCGCGCCGGGCGGCCGGAGGAGAGCGGGCGGCCGGGCGCGGCTGCCCCGGGAGCGTCCGGCCGGAGCTGAGCACGGGCCACGGGCTCCGGCTCGGGGACGGCGACACCCGCGGCCCGCCACGCACGGCGGGGTCGGCGGTGGCCGGAGGGTGGCCCGGGGCTCCTGGCGCCCCTCCCGGGGTCCCGCCCCCCGCCACCCCGGGGCGCAGGTGTCACCGCGCCAGCGCCCGCCCCCGTCCCTACCTCAGCCCGCTCGCGACCCCGCGCCGGTGCGCGTCCCCGCACGGCCAGCCCCGACCTCCTTAACCGCAGCTCTCCATCGCCACCCACCGCACCGACAGCCCTCACGTGACCTCCGCCCCACAGCCGCTGCTCCGCCTCCGCCCGGCTCTGCCCGGGCGCCGGGCCCAGGTCCCCGCGAGGAGGGGGGCGGGGCGGCCGCGCCTCTCCCGGAAGCGACGTCACGCCGAGGGCGCCCGCCCCCGCCGCGCAGACTGGGGCTGGGGCGCCAGGGCTCTTTGCCAGCGGGGTTGAACCCAGCTTTGTGGAAAGAATTCTACCTTCTCTGCCCCAGCTCTATCTTTATAAGGTAACTTTTGAGAAATGCAGGCTACGGTACCTAGTATGCCCGACAGGTGACCAGAAGACTACACTTCCCAGGAGGAACTGCGGCCAACATTAGTCCGGTCTCCTGCTTGGCATCATGGGACTTGTAGTCATTACCAGCTTCGGCTGGTTCGAATAGGTTATAGATTGTTTTCCAGAATTAGCAGCGCTTTAAGGGATGACAGTCGGTTTTAAGAGTGGGAAGATTGAGCACTGCGTTTCAGCCTATTCGTCCTGCATAATTCAGAAGTCCTTATTGGCAGAGAACTCCTGAAATTCTTTAGTGTTTTTTAAAATGATCTAGGGAGCTATTTTATCCCAAATAATAAAGTATTAGGCTTGTTAGACTTGCATATCTGAAGACCTGTAAGGTTATCGGGAAAGTCGTTCTTTGATAGCGAAATACCAAAATTCAGACCAGTCTACAGGCCTGTTTATCATTAGAGTTGTGCAATTTGATTTAAGGATTGTTCCATGGTTTCTAAGGCTTTGGAATATTCCCAAGACTCAGAAAACTGATAGTTGTAATTTCAAAATGAACATTAGAAGATAATCTGCTTTGTGGCATAATAATGGTTTGAGGTTGATAATATCGCCCTTCCAGCGTGAATGAGACATAGAAAGAATTCTGTAGATGTAGACTAAAAGAAGAAGTGGTTTTCAGGGTAGACTTGGCAGTCTTGGCCCTGAGGTGGCTGTTCTATCCATGAGTAAATAAGGGTACAGAGAGAAAAGAAAAGAAAAGAAAAGAAAAATGAGCCTTGGAATATTTCCCTGACTTGTGGACAGGGCTGCGGGTGGTAGCAGAAGATACCTGACAAGGAAAACCTGATAGCCCAATATCAAAGAAGCCAAGGAAAATTAAACTTTCAAGAAGAAAAAGTGTACAGATACCACAGTTAGGAGAAGTATAAAGATCTAGAACAGGTCATTGAAATTGTCCAAGAAGAACTTCCTTTAGAGATAAATGAAAGGAGCATACAGGATATACTAGTCTTTGTGTCCTTTATCTTCCAGAATATCTGGTCTTGATTAATGTCTGGATTTCACTTTCAGAAAATGAAATGAACATATTTTTTTCATTAAAAACAATTTTAAATTGAAGTATAATTCACATATAACATTATATTAGTTTCAGGTGTACAACATAATGATTTGATATTTGTATATATTGCGAAATGAACGCCACAATACGACTGGTTAACATCTGTCACCACACATAGTAAAAAAAAAATTTTTTTAACATGATGAGGACTTTTAAGATTTCTCTCTTAGCAATTTTCAAGTATGCAATACACTATTATTAGCTATAGTCACCACACTGTATGTTACATCCCCATGCCTTATTTCATAACCAGCAGTTTGTATCTTTTGATCTCCTTTATTCATTTCGCCCACCTCCCACCCCCTGTCTCTGGTAACCACCAATCTGTTCTCTGAGTCTATGAGCTTTTTGTTTTTTTTTAATTCCACATACAACTGAGATCATATGGTATTTGTCTGTCTTTGTCTGTCTTATTTCACTTAGCATAATGCTTTCAGGGTCCATCCATGTTGTTGAAAATGGCAAGATTTCATTCTTTTTTATGGCTGCATAGTATTTCAGTATGTGTGTGTGTGTGTGTGTATGTATGTATATATCTGTGTGTGTATATATATATATACACACCACATATTCTTTATCCGTTCATCCATCAGTGGACACTTAGATTGTTTCCATATCTTTCCTATTGTAAATAATGCCGTGGTAAACATGGGGGTGCATATATCATTTTGAGTTAGTGTTTTTGTTTTCTTTGGATAAATACCCAGAGGTGGAATTTCTGGATAATATGGGAGTTCTATTTTTAATTTTTTAAGGAGACTCCATACTGTTTTCCATAGTGGTTGCATCAATTTACATTCTCACCAACAGTGCACAAGGGTACCGTTTTTTTCCACATCCTCACCAACACTTGTTAGTTCTTGTCTTTTTGATAGTAGATATTCTGACAGATGTGAGGTGATATCTCATTGTGGTTTTGATTTTCATTTCCCTGATGATTAGTGATGTTGAGCATCTTTTCATGTTACCTGTTGCTTGTTTGTATATCTTGTTTGGAAAAATGTCTGTTCAGATCCCCTGCCCGTTTTTAATAGGATGTTTTTTGTATTTTTTGGTCTTTTTTGCTATTGAGTTGTATGAGTTCTTTATATATTTTGGATATTAATCCCTTATCAGATATATGATTTGAAAATATTTTGTCCCATTCAATAGGTTGCCTTTTCATTTTGTTGATGATTTCTTTTGCTGTGCAGAAGCTTTTTAAATCAGTTCTGCTTGTTTATTTTTGCTTTTGTTGCCTGTGCTTTTAGAGTCAGATCCAAAAAAATCGTTGCCAAGACTGATGTCAAGGAACTTACCACCTGTGTTTTCTTCTAGGAGTTTTATAGTTTCAGGTCTTACATTCAACCTTTAATCCATTTTGAGTTAATTTTTGTATGTGGTATAATATAGTAGTCTAGTTTCATTGTTTTGCATGTGGCTGTCCAGTTTTCCCAACATCATTTATTGAAGAGTCTGTCCTTTCCCCATTGTATATTCTTGGCCCATTTGTTGTAAATTAATTGACCATATGTGCTTGAGCTTATTTCTGGGCTCTTGAACATCTTTGATAATCAAGAAAGAATATCCTATAATTGTCAGAGTCAAAGTTGCATTATCACAGCCCATATCTGATGGCTGGTCTTTGTATGGACTATTTCAGCTAAGCTTGGATGCCTCTACACAGTACACACAATCAAACTGAATTGTATACGTGTTAATTTGTAGAGTAACAGAAGACTATATTTATGCCCTCTCATTCTTTTAATTTTATATAAAATATAGACACCTAGGAGGACATTTTGAGCCCACTCAAAGTACAATTTTATACAATGATATATAGACATTGACAACTGGGGGCAGAGGGGTTTAGGGGGAGAGGGATGGATGGTAAAAAAAACCCCAGCAGAAAAAAGTGTGTGCAATTGGCAGACGTCTCTTGAGGTGGCTTCCTAAGATCCCAACATTTCCCCTTCTCTGGAACTGGTCCCTCTTCTATAAGGCTGGGCCCCTGGTAGTCATGTTTATAATATGTTACTCTTGTAACAAATGTTTTTTGTCATAGCTGATTGTGCCCAAGGAGGACGTTTGACCCAAGTAGTGTCCAAAGGATGCTCTCTCCTAGGAATTAAAATGGGTTGGGGGGAGATATAGGCTGGAAGTCACAGGAGCTAAAGTCAGACTAAAGAAATTCTGTGGTGAGAAGTTCCGTGGAATCCCACTGGTGAGGTCCCTTGAGTTGATCTGGTCCTTCCCCATTCTCGACTTTTCTTTGGAGTTCATGAGATACCCTGGTGTTCTTTCAATAGATTTACTGTTCACTTAAATCTAGCCAGAGTTGATTCTGCGTTTATAACCAAAACTACAACGAATACAGCAAGTTGGAATGAGGCCAACTGAATTTATATAGTAAAAGCTGATAAAATGCAAATGATTTCTTTTCAATGATTTATAATAACTAAAATAATAAACAACTCTTTTAAATTATTATTTTGGTATAATTTCATAGATTCCCTAATTCATGTATGTCGTTTTCCATTGGCAGTTTTTCTGTAATCTTAATATTCAGGATTGTATTCCACCTGCCCTCTATTTTCTCACTGCCATGAAATTGTAAGAGTCCAGAGAAAGAACCACAAGTGATCTATTCTTAGAGTAAGAGGAGAAGACCAAAGTATAACAGGCCAACAGGACAGCCAACTTTGTTTCACAGTAAACCTGTGACCTCTGCAATTCCTAGATCCAGGGTAGGGATTATATGGCATTTATGATGGCACAGAGAAGACTCTCTTCAATACTGCTGCCATTCATTAGTGATTTTCCACTCATCATATTATGTAAGGAAAATTTTGAAAGCATGTGTGGAAATCCTACTGGAAATGTAACAATGAGAACAAATTCCTTCACAAAATCACAGTTATAATCTTAAAACTGAAAGGGACCGTAATGATCATGAGGATAAGCCTCCATTTTAGAGCTAAGACTGCTGAGGAAAACAGAGGCTAAAAGATCTGCCTGTAATCACAGAGCCAACGAATCCCTGACTCCCAAACTAGTAAGTTTCTCACCGCACACAATAAGACGCCCTTTCCTGAGCACTTCTGCACTCTGTTGTGTCCTAAATGTCTTCCAGCCTTCCAATAGTGTCTTGCCTCTCGTACATTCTCAATTAACATTTAATACCTTGGAAGTCTTCATGGATTTTATGGATGAGGAAGGCCTGCATTCAGCCTTTAAGAGTTGGTGGGAATTGGATAATTAAAGGAGGGAGGCAGGGCACAAGTCAAAGACTTGAGAGAGGACATAACAGAGTGTGGGGTGACGAGACCAACCTGATGAGATTGAAGGGTGTTCGGGTGGAACTGGAATAGAGAGATGGGCTCCTACTCATCCCTCAAGTCTGTCTCTCAGGAAGGTGTTACCTTCCTGATATCCTCAGATGGAATTAAGTAAGCCCCTCCTCTATGATCCCATTGTATTTGGTACATGAGTGGAGATGATCATCTCTTTATATTGTGAATACTTATTTATGTGTGCAGCATAAGGGCCAGGATCATATATTAGGCATCTATGTGCTGACAGTACCATATATGGTACCTGAAGGAGATACTTCATGTATAGCCCTCATAATTACTATATTTTTTACACCTGGCCCACTTTGCATATTCACATTTCTTATCAGATTTCTGTAGACATTTCCATTTTAAACTCCTAGTTTGGAGAATAAAATCCAAATTTTTTGAGTAGGCCTCTGAGCCCCTTCGTGAGCTGACTTTTATCTATTTTTATAGCCTATTTCCTCCAGATTAATTAATTAGCTAGTTAATCAATTAACCAGCTATTTATTGAGTAGCTGTCACATGGAATGAATCTCAAAGTCCAGCCATATCAATTATTTTCCATTCTGAGCGCTCTATTTTTTTCTCTTGCTAGTATTTGTTGTTGCTTTTGCCTGGAATTCTCCTACTTCTCTCATCCCCTTTCCAAGGCTCAGCTCTAGGGGACCTCCTCTCCAAAAGCTTGTCTGAATCCCCGTCCACCATGTCCCCACAGCCCCCTCTGCTCTGGCCTTACTCCCATTGGGTGTGGTTATCCCTGTATGTCTGCCTTCTTAACTACAGCTTGTGCTCTTTAAGGCAGAAACCACGTCTTTTTCTTCTCCTCCACTGGCTGGCAGAACCTCTGGCATATGGTGGGGCTAAACTGAATGAATAAATGAATAAAAATGAGTGATTAAAGTTTTCTTATTGGATCAGCTTGGTGGTTTAATATAAACAAACACGCACACATTCTCAGTGGAATTTGGTTTCAAAGAAACATTAAATGGAAGACCCCTGTATGAAACAAATAAAGTGGAGTAGCTCTGCTTAAAGAGAAAGGATTCCTTCATTTGCTCAGAGTAATTTGTAAACCTCTGAACTAGATAGATGATTTCTAAGGTCTACTCAAATCTAATGTTTTATGAGTTTATATGTGTCTTCTGAAACCTGAAGGAGATAACAGAACAAATATCACAGCCTGCTTAGCGATGGTAAGATCTATAAAGGACATTAGGCAGAGCAAAAATAAAATAAAACAACAAAAAAAGCTAAACTCTTGATATTAAACAGACCAATGAATCAGGTATTAATGTACATTTAAGTCTTTGTCTTAATTAAGTTTGAGATATGCTCCAACTCCTGGTATAATCATGAAGAAGGAATTCTGTTTTCTGAGGTCCCAGTGCCAGGTTTCAACATCCCAGTGTGTTAGAGATCCTTTCAAAAAAGAAAAAAATGTTTTCAGGGGAAAAATACAGCCTCGGAAGAAGTAGCTAGTCTCCAATGCATCAACACTGAGGTTCCTACTCATCTTCTAGGTGAGCTTGATCCCTCTTCAGGGAGGGCTTAAATCACCTGGGTTATCTCTGGTCTTTTGTTTGGATTATTCCCAACTTTTTTTCATCCATAATATGTGACAATGATAATCCTTCCTCATAGAGTTGTTACGAAACATAAAAATGATCATGTTTGTCAAGTACTTAGGACAGTGCCTCCCAAAATGAACAATAGCTATTATTATTATCTCTAGCCATCTAGGTAGCTCAACTACTTTAAAAAGATAGGCAGTATTAATAATAATGTATATAGATATCTGTTGAATGAATAAATAGTAGTTAACTATGAGCAGAGAACTGTGCTATTGATTTTATGTGCATTAATTTATTTAATCCTCATAATAATCCCATGAGACAGGTACTATTATTATAACTGATAATTTACAGATCGAGTCTCTGAGAGGCTGGTTAGCTTGTCCTTTTTATATGGAAAGTTATTCTCTGGGAGGTTATCTTGGTCAGCAAGATTGGGAGTCAAGCCCAGTTCCATCTGTCTCTGAAGCCCATGCTCAGAGTTCTACTCCACCATACATTCTCTGTCATTGCAGGGGTAGAGCCTAGACCCTAAAGAGCCATACTTGGCAAAACCTTGGTTGCAATCGAAGTCTTTTGACTTAGTTCCAGGAACTCCTGGGTCCCTCACCCCATTTAACACTGCGGTAGCTAGCCCAAATGATTTCATTTCTTTTTTCCTTCTCTTTGACTATTACCTAGCTCTAATATAATTCATGCATCATAGGTTGGGCTCCGAAAATAATTTGTCTAGATAAACTGAGGTTATCCTGGGCCTGTTCTGTCCTCAGCTTCTTTATTGTTATTCTGATTTGCTCTCTGGTGTTGGCTGTGATGTCTCACTTCTTTCATCTTCCTTGTTGAAAGACTGGATTAACTGGAAGGATTGGGAAGGAGTTAACCAGGTGAAGTATGTGTCTGGAGGGGAAGTGAGGAGAAGGAGAAGTATCCCAGGCAGCAAAGGTGTAGAGATTTTATACAGAGACTGCTTAATAATGAGAGACAGAGCTGTTTGAATTAAAGACTCACAGACATAAAGTTTTCGTCTTTATGTGGCATCATAGCCTCAACTCTGCGAGGAGCCAAATCTTCAGACTCATTCAACAAATATTTGTTGAGTGCCTACCATATGTGTCAGTTGTTCCTCTAAGTCTACAGATATTTATCAGTAACAGCATATGCAAAGCCACTCTTCTGATGGAGTTCACATCCTGGTGAATGTTTATATAGAGACAGACAATAGGCATAACAAGAAATAAGTTTTAAGAATTTAGCCAGATTTACATTCTTTGAAGACAATAAAATAGAGTAATATGATCAGAGTGGCTGGGGCAGGGGAAGTGCATCAATTATACATTGGGGCATCAAATCAGACCTCTCTGAGAATATGTCTTGATTGCTGAGATTTGAATGTCTAGAAGAAAACAACTTTGCAAAAATTGGGTGGCAGAGCATCCCAGGAAAGCTGCCTCACATGTTCTGTAGGAGGAAAAGAGAAACTAGTTAGCAAAAGCACTCCCTTTTCCTTCTCCTGAGCTCCGATTCCAGGAAATAAGATGCCAAATGTTTCTCTAATCACATATGTGATCCTTATGTCTCTGAGACATTGGATTTTAACATTAATACCCAAATCTTACTAGTTTCAAGCTCCCACTTGATTCCACTTTAAGGAATTCTAGTCTGTTGTAAATTTTCCCTTTCCTGTGTGTCCTTAGAGTCCCCAAGGGGATATCTTGTATGCTCCAGGGAATCTGTTCTGGTTATTGCTCTCTGTCACTGTTGCTGGATGAGCTGCTGTCACTGCTTTTGCTGCAGGCTGAGTCGTGCTTGCCTTGACAGCTCCACACCAACCTTCCCACCAACAGAGATTTAGTCATTCAGTGTCTCTGGAGTCAAACTCTGACACCACGGATGCAAACTGGAGATCTTCCACTAATGTGACCTGCCTCTGCTGAACCGGAGACCCACAGTGCAGCAGTCTGCTGCCAGTTGAAATGGAGAACTCTCTTTCACTTTTGCCTGGATCCTGAAGTGTTACAGAGTTTGGCGAGCAAGCCTTTTTGGTTTTGGTCACCCAGTCCTCTTTTCCCCAGGGAACACCATACCGTGCCAACTGTCTGAATCACAGAGAATTCCTGTCCTATGAATCTTGGTGAGAGGTCAGAGCTCACTTCCCACTATAAAATTCTAAATTTCCATATATTTGCCTTCTTAGCCTCTCTTAGAGCCACGGTACAGATACATGCTCTAGGCACTTGCTAATCATATGAACCCTTTCCCATGCCTGCCATGGTGGTGGTCCAAGGTACAGGGTCTAATGCTCAGTGGTAGCAGCATCCTCACAAGACTAGTTTTTGGTTTGATTTGAGGCTTTGTTTCTGGCAGCATTGTCACCAAGCTTCCCAGAGGTTCTGTGAGCTAGTCAATATCTTTGAAAAATTTCTTTACTCTTAAATTGGGCAGAGCCACTTTTGGTTGCTTGCCATGCAGACGGGTAAAGAGAAGGGCCAAGGAAAGGGAAAGACTTAACTCCTGTGCTTGGGGGGAAATCTTCTCTTCTTCTCTTCAACCCGGTATGAATAAGGAAGCACAGAGTCCTGGTTGCCATTGGTAGTCATCTTGCAACTGCAAGGGAATCACTTTGGGATGAAGCCAGTGTGAGGACGGCAGAGTGCAGAGGGGTAAAGCGTCTTGATGATATCATTGGGCCTCTGATTTCACTGTGCCTAGAGTCTGCTCTGCTTCTGCACTTGAAATTATCTGAGAAAATAAATTTCCTTATTGATAAGCAAGCTTGAGATGGGATTTTCTGTTGTTACTACCTTCACTACAGTAAATACAATTAATGTTGCCTAGCCTTTATGGAGAACTTGAAGTGTTACAGGCTCTTTTCATTCATTCAACAAATATTCATTGATCATCTACATATATTAACTCATTTAATTACTATAACAACCCAAATGTTACAACAACATACTGTTATGTTTGCAGCTGGGTGTATATATTTATACATAGAAAAGACATATGCATAGATATAGATATAGACATAAGCATATACATGGATATAGATACAGGTACAGGTATGGCTATGGCTATGGGTGTGGATATAGATATACATACAGATAAAGATATACAACTAGATGATAAATGAGATTTATCATCTATGACAGCTAAATCCCAAAGTTAAAGGTACAAGTTGCTAAGTTCCATGTTCTAAGGGTACAGTGCACAAGTAGTTGGAGCCAGCAGTCTTCTCCAAAATTCTCATTGAGGGCTGCTAGTTCAGAGAACTGGGCCAATCACCAACATCAGCCAGGTAAGATTAGAGAAAGCTTGAAGAGAGAGGGTGGTGTGCCCTTTTGGGGAATGCAGTGTTTGTCAAGAGAGTCTGTCTCTTTCCCATCACAACAGCTAGCAGTTTAACCAACAATTTTTCTGCCTTATTACCGGGATGGCCAACTGCTCAGCCTGGGCTACGCCCTGCACCAGGCTTCTCTCATTCAGCTCATTTCACATTTTAATACCAGGTTCTGAATTAGTTAGTATGACCTGGACGTATAAATAATAGAAAATATGGCTTACCATTTGTGACAACATGGATGGACATTGAGGGTATAATGCAAAGTGAAATAAGTCAGAGGGAGAAGGTCAAATACCGTATGATTTCCTTCATTAAGTAGTAGATAATAACAACAATAAACAAACACATAGGGACAGAGATTGGATTGGTGGTTACCAGAGGGGAAGGGGGGAGGGAGGAGGGTGAAAGGGATAATTCGGTACATGTGTGTGGTGATGGGTTGTAATTAGTATTTTGGTGGTGAACATGATGTAATCTATGCGGAAATAGAAGTATAATGATGTACACCTGAAATTTATACAATGTTATAAACCAATGTTACTGCAATAAACAAAAAATTAAAAAAAAAAGAAAATATGGCTTACACTTGCTGCAACATTAGTAAGGAAATGTATTGGCACAATTACCTGAAAATCTAGAAGTAGGACAGATTTTAGGTTTGAGTGATCTGATGACTTAATGGTTCTGTTCTGTTTCCTGTGGTGTTAGGCTAATTAGCCTCACGATGTAGGATGGCTGCCAGTAGTAATCAAGTATATATGTTTCCTTGTTTATTTTTGTGGGAAAAATAACTTCCATCTGAATATTCCAAGCACGAGTCCTGAGATTCATCCTACTGGGCTAAGTCACATGCCCAACAATACACCAGTGACTGTGTCCAGGGGAATAGAACATATTTGCTGGCTTAAGTCAACCAAGGTCTACTCCTGAGGTAGGAAACTTTGAATCATTTTTACCCAAAATACATGAGTTGCGTGGGCGATGGAGTGCATATCTGAATAAAAATCTGGAGGCTGTCAGGAAGGGAGAATGGAACATGGTTGCTGAAAAACAATGTTCTCTACAAGGAGAGTTAATGACATAATGAGAGGTGATCAATGATGGGGAATATATGCAAATCCTAGATAAGAGGCAGAAGAACTTGGATATGGTGTCCCCGTTAATAGGTAAAGATGTATAGCTTTTAGAGAAAGGCTGGGATGGTTTTAAAGAATTCTTTCTCAACAAAGTTTAGCTTATACTTCCACTGGGATCTGTATTCCTTTGTGGGAAGTCAGGTTAGGTGGTGTCTAGTACAGTCTGAGGAAGTGTATCTCCCTCCCTAGCGATCCACAGGGAGAGACACTGACTTCATTGGGGCTGCTTAGTGATGAGGAGCATCTGCCTGTTGACAACAGTCCAGCTGGAGAAATGGTAAAGTTGACCCCCACCCCTAGTTTTCCCTTCCCTAGAAGTGAAGAGATACACTGTAGAACAGAAAAGGAAGGAGCATACCACTTAGGCTTGTTTCTGAAAGCTGGTTGAATATTTCTACTTGAATGTCCCATCAACACTGTAAAGTCATCATTTCTTCAGTGTCTCCCTCCTTTCCACCTTGATGTTCCTTCCTTTCTCTACTTTGGCTGGTGATGATATTCCTACTTACCAAATCACCCAAAGCAGAAAACTTGAGCATTGTCCCAGATTTCCACTTCTTCATTCCTTACACTGTCAGAAGCAGTCTCTGCCAATTGTTTTCTAAATATATTTCAAAATTGTTTTCTCTTCTGTCATCACTACAGATACCTTCCTGCAGGCATCCACGTATATTGCCTTGGATCAATACAATTAGCCCCAGATTGTGTCCTTGACTCTGTACATTCATCCTCCACTTTTGCTACTAGAAAGAGCATTCTGGAACACACATCTACATGCATTATAATTCACCTGCTCAAAATCCTTTATTATTGCTCAGTCAGTTATGAGATAAAATGCAAAACTCTTTAGCCTGGTAGCCTGGACCCAAGGACCTTTATGGTCTAGCTCCTGCCTACCAATCTAGCTTCATCATTCCTAATTTCCTTTTTCTCTCTCTTTAGTCCATGTACTGGATGAACCACTTGTCACAAATGTGAAATGCCTCCTTTCCTTTGTACATGCTGTTTCTTCTCTCTCCTTAAGATTCCATTCATAAAGCTCACATTTTAAATCCTTCATATGGTTTTTCATAACTTTCCCAAGCTTAGTTGGCATTTCTTCCTCTATGTTCCTATTTGTCCTTTGTATAGATTTTGGCTTTTATCACACTGTATTGAAATTGTTTCCGTATTTGTCTCCCCATTCATTCAGTCAGTCCACATTTCTTGAGTACCTTGTGTGTGTAAAGCATAATTCCAAGTGCTGGCCATTTAAAAATAAATACTTTATGCTTACTGACTTCAGTCCACAGTTAAGTAGAGAGAGGCAATTTTACTTGGAGTTGGGGATTAAGTGCCAGGTTGTTTGCTAGTCACTTTATATATGTTATCTTGTTTATTCTTTTCACCAATGACAGATATTTATTGAGCACTTATGATTGCTACACTCTGAACCAAGAGATAGAGTGATAATCAAAACAGAATTAATTATTGCCCTCGTGGCATTTACAGTATAATTGGGAAGGGACAGACCTAACAGGCAATTACAATACGGTACAGTAAGCACCGTAATTGGGTAGACGGAGTTCACACAAAGGAGATATGCCAACCCAGGATGTGGGGCAGGTAGTCAGTAATGACTTCCTGGAGGAAATAACTCTAAGTTCAGACCTGAAGGATGATTAAATGTTAGGTGAAGGGAATGAAGATTGGAAAGGGGAAGGGGCCATCCAGGCAGGGCAGTATTTCGTAAGGTCTGAAGGTAAAAAACAGCATGGTAGAGTCAAGTGTATTAGGAGTAAAACATTATGAATGTATGAATATGTACAATTTTCCATACACCCTTGAGTTTAAGGTGGAGGGGTCAATCGTGCATATTAGGTTTTGGCATAATCTAGTAAATGGCTGATTTTTCTTTTTTTAAATAAGGAAAGTAACCAAGGGGGAGTTGAGACTACCTTTCCCAGGAAGTTCCATGTATGCTTCCCTTCTGAGGAAATGAGAGAATTCTAGAAGCCTGAACCTGCTGGGTTCTCTGGCTGTCCTAGATCATTCTAGAATGGATTACCTTGGCTGTTGGGCTTGAGTGGAAGACTGGGGGCTGAGAGTAGTGTATGATTGGAGCAGAGTGGGAGGAGGAGCCACCTGACTGTAAGCGAGCTCTATTGAGAGAAAGAAAAAGATTTTTGCCAGCTTCTGATAATGGAAAACCTTCAGGGGAAGGAGAGTTGCATAAGGGGAATGCTTGAGTAGCTTTCTGTGAAATTCTGTATAAAACTCCTATGCTAGATTATGTATAAAACTCCTTTAAGAACCTCATAGCTAAGATTTACCCTATCCTTCAAGCTTTCAGACACAAGGCTCACATTTCTGTGGCTAGAACACCATGTAGAGACTGGACTTTATGGGGCACTGGGAATTCTTTGGATATCAGAAGGAAATGTAAGAAGAGAAATAGAAAAAGTTCACAGAATCCATAGCACAAAGTGTAGAGTAGGGAAGGCTTAGAATGGAGCAGAGGAGGTGAAGGACGACCCAGTCACAAAGGGCCTTGAAAGCAATGTTGGGGATCTTAGACATTAGCTATTGGGAATGGACAATGGGAAGACAGAGAAAGGAACCCAGGGTCAGATTTGCATTTCAGACAGATTACTCTATCTCTGGTGTCCAGAATAAATAAGAGGGAGGCAAGACTCAAGGCAGGGAGATGATTTGCTATGGTATATAGCAATCCTTAGAGGGCAAGTATTATTACCGTGATTTTCCAGATGCAGAAGCAGAGCTCAGGAAGGTATCTGGCAGTAAAGAGAGATAATTAGGACTATGGACTGTTTGGCTCTAAAGTCCGTGATTTTTCCTGGTAGATCTTACTGTCTCTGTCTACTAGGGTGTACTACTCTTCAAAGGAAAAAACTGAATCTTCTTATTTATGGGTTACAGTGCCTGTTCTGGTTATCTATTGGTGACTGACTAACCATGACAAAACTTAGTGACTTAAAACAATAATGTTTATCTGCAACGTGAGCAGGGCTTGGGAGATACAGCTCAACTCTACTCTACTCAGTGACACCTGGGGTGGTTTTATGGCTGGGGACTGAAATCACCTGGAGTAATTCATACGTATGTCTGCCAGATGATGCTCACTGTTGCCTGGAACCTTAGCTGGGACTGTTGGCTGGAGCACATCCACACGGCCTTTCCTTGTGTCCTGTCCTTGTTTCCTCACAACATGCTGACTGGGTTCCAAGGGTGAGCATCCTAAGAAAAAGAGGACCACGCTGAAGTTGTATCACTTTTTCAAATTAGCCTTGGAAGTCACTGCATTCTGTTCGTTAGGAATGTCTCACTAAGGCCTGCCCATACTTAAAGAAAAGAGAATTAGACTCCACCTTTTGAGGGAATTTGAAGAGTGTCAAGGAATTTGCTGATGTGATTTAAATCCACTACAGTGCCTAATATTCATAGCTAACACGTACCAAGCACTGAAATATAGCGAGCGCTCTTCTGTAACTTTTACTTATATTAAGTTATTTGATCCTCATGACAACCTTGTATTATCGTACCATTTCACACATGAGGAAATCTAGGCACAATAAATGATTTTTCCCAAATGACACAAATAGCAAGGGCTGTAACCACCACTGGAACCTAGACAATCTGGCTCCCAGTTCTATGTTCTTAACCATTCTGCTGTGTTGTCCATTGCAGTGTTTGGAATATGGTCTGGACCAATATCCATTTGTTGAATGAATGAATGCTTTGTATTTTGGGTTTCCCTCAAATGCTAGTAAAGACGTTCCTTAAGTGAATGATTTCATATGCCACCCTGCATGGGACACTGAATGGAAAATACACTCCTGTACAAGTGAAAAGGAGCAGTCATGGATTTCCGAGTAAGTGATGAATCAACCTATTCAGGGTGCCTTCCGTTTAGGAGATGCCTTACGTGCCACATTCTACTACAGTTACTCAGGAGCCTGAGTGTCTTCTAAGTAGATATGTTATGGTAACAGTCTCTCTCTCTCTCTGTGTCTCTCTCTCTCTCACACACACACACACGTACACACACACGCTCACATATCTTTGAAAGAGCATTCAGTTGTATATATATATTATATCGTGCTTAGATTTTTTTTCTCCTTTCTTAAAACTGGCTTTATCTCAATGGTATTCACTTTAAAAGAACATGTAAGGGATAATATATTCTCTATGGAAATTGTTTTTTCAATGCTGCTTACAGGATATGGTTAATTTCAAATCTAGGAAGAGCCACCTGGTGGCAAAATTTATCATTTCACTGTTATATATTTTTAAGGAAAAATTATAAGCAGCTCTAAAAGGAGTCCATTGTGTAGCAAAATAAAAGGTATTGATATTGTATACAAGTCGCATAATATGGCTTCTGAGATATATAGTTTGGTTTTAACATTAGCAAATATTATCCAAGGTATTTATTGAGAATTCAAAAAGCCTAGAGTAAAACATGCAAAAGATATTACATACACTAATGAATTTATATTTAAAATGCTCGTGTCAAGGTTCTAGTTGTCTCCTACTACACTCAGTTTCAGCATTAATTTGGACCTTAAAAATGAAAACTTAAAAAGTATATTCAATTAGATTTTTTTATTGATATTTAATTATAATACAGCTTAAGTTTTATTATATATTTAAACATATTTACATAAAATTTGTTGTAATCATGTGTCAATAATCAAGAATACTCAATTTCCTTTTTGGTTAAATTGTTACATTGACACCTTTGTAATTTTTCCTAAATTTCTTTCTTAAACTTTGGCAATTCACTTAATTCATCTTTCAATTAATTCCCTCATTTTCATGTCTTTCATAAAACCTTCCCCATTTAATTGAATGTGGTAGTAAATTGGCAACTCTTAATGAGTACTCATAATGTATGCTCAGGTATGCATAGCCACACCATTGTAGAGATCCCTGTCTCCCCTTCTCCACTGGCACTTTGAAAACTTTCTGGAAGCTCAGAGGTTAATTCAGCATCTTCCTCCCTTTCATTCTCCTGCCACGTCTCCTTTCCTTTATTCCCGATCTCCACATTTCATCTGACATCACTGCCTGTCTGGTAGTGGTGGCGTGGAGAGAGGTGGTGATGCTGTAAGTATTGGCATGGAAATGTAGCAGGGAGATCTGGAATCTAAATATCATAGTGAGGAGGAAGAGGAGCAGGTGGGTTGGAAGGAAAAGGAGAGAGGGGAAACACAGGGCGTGCTGTTCCTCTCCACTAACGCCCCTTCTCTGTCTCCTGCTTCCCTTCTCATTTCCAACTAGACTTCTCGCTCTCAAACCTCCAAGGCTGTATGCTTTTATTTGGGCTCTTTTTGCTTCTGTCTTTGGCATTTCTGGGTTGTCAGCTTCTTCAACTCCAAATCCAGGATATATGAGGCAAAAAGAAACCCGGGAAACTTACCACCCTGTCATTTCTTGGGTCGCCACGTCCCTGGCTGTGTTGCCTTCTCTCCACTTTTCGGTCTTATGTTGGTTATACATAGTATCCAGGGGTTTTAGTTGTTCTTAATGGGAGAAATAGGGGAAAGTAGACTTACTTTTTCCTTCTTGGAAGCGGAAATCTCAAAGTACTTATTTTTTTCAAATTTACCTTTTATAAACCACTTTTATTACTATGTGGAGAGCAGATTCAGAAGCGAAGAAAGTAGCAGAGCAGGAGAAGCTGGGAGACCAGTTAAAAGTTGTTTCAACCAATCAGTTAAGAGATAGTGTTCACCTGCATGAAGGTAGTAGCCATGGAAATGGAGCAAAGTATATGTTTCTGCTTACACAAATTCTTGGCTAGCTATTTATTTATTTAGTAGTCTTTTTTCATCCACCATATATTAATTGAGCACATAGCGAGTGCTAGAGCCTGACTTAGGCACTGGGTATAGAGTGGTAAGCAACAAGAGTATTATCTCTGACTTTTATGGACCTTATTGTCTAATTTGGAAAGATATATAATAAACAAGTAAACAAAAAGTTCTACACAAGTAAAGCAAAAAACTAAATGACAATGACAACTTGTGACAGTGCTGCGAATGAAGTAACCAGCACTATAATAGAGTGTAACATAGGACCTACTTAGATGCAGAGCTGGAGAAGGCCTTTGGGAAGATGATACCTGATGTGAGACCTGAACAATGAGAGGGAACCAGCCATGTGGAAATCTGGGGTTTAGGTGGAAGGAGAAGGCAGAGGGATTGGGTCAGATTAGAGGACGTAAAGACCAGTTGGTTATGAGATAAAGGATGACATGGAGGCTTGGACTGTTGGTGAAGACTTGAGTAAGTATGAATATATGATGAAATGGGGTTAGTCCTGATAGGCTCTAGGGGAGGATGCACACTTAGCTCTTGGGCTGTGAATACTGAATATTTACCAAGCAGAACGGAATTTTCAGTGCAGCTGCATTCTCAGGCAGCGTGAACTAGACAGGTGACAGGGGTGTTGCTCATTCAAGACCACTCAGGGGGATTTGGTCCTGAAGAGCAACATGGCTCCCTCAGACGGCAGTGGTGAAAGTTATGAAAAGCCTTCCTGATTCTTTTTATTTCCACTAAATATATTATTAACTGAATCACACTTTAATTGCCTTGTTTAGCAAATATTTATTAAGTTCATGTGCACAGCAGTCTGTGCACTGTAATATCCATACCTATATGGCAATACCATGATTATTTTACTTTGTTCATTGACTTGGGATAAGACAAAACAGATATACTTGAAATACGGTGTTGGTTGATATGTGTGCCAATGACGAAGATGATGGTAAGAGAAGAGAAGGTAAAGAACTAGAGAAGAATGCCAACAAAAATTGAAGATGTGTTAATATACAACTTGTTTGAAATTTTGACTACTTTAAAACACATTTTTAGGTAAGCAAAATATGAAGGATGCTTTGGAAGAAGAAAGAACTCCTCAAAAAAGAAAAAAGACTTTCACGTGTTCCTCTACCTTTAGACTGTGGATCTTCAAGGGTAGAGACCATGTAGAATACGTCATTGAATTACTAGTACCTACACAGCACCTTGCAGGTACAAAGTGCCAAGTAAAGGTCTGTCCAGTGAATGAATGAATAAATGATGGACAGAAAAATGAAATGATTAAGCTGATTCTCCAGATATCAACCAGCATGAATTCTGATCACACAAGTGCTCATTCAAATTTGTGTGTGTGTGTATTACACAAGTACATACTGCCCTAAGTGACAACAGAAAAAATTATATAGCAGGTTCATCACAAAGGGGTTTTTGTCTACTTGTCCACTCTTGTCTATTCCTTCCCCTCCCTTCTTACGGAAGACCCCCAGGTTTCAAGATTTGCAGGTCACTGAAAGAATAGTTTGTATCTTTTTTGTACCTTTGTAACCTATTCACTTTTTTTTATTGCAGTAACATTGGTTTATAACATTGTATACCCATTCACTTTTTACCTTAATTATGTTATTGGTGCATATATCTAATAACTGACCACCTCTCCCAACATATATACTCTGGTTGCTTATTTTATTCAGGGCAGGATCTCTGTCTAATTTGATTCATCTCTCTACCCTGACAATGCCTATTATGAGAAGCTCGCTTGTAGTGGACCCTCAATAGATGCTTGTCAAATGAATAAATATGAGTTCACTCTAGCATAAAATAGCAGAATAGTATCACTTTGCTATTGTTGAAGGGCTCTGGGTAACTCCGATGATAAGTATTGTGAGGACCAGGTTAGGTAATTTGAGTGAAAGTGTTTTAAAATGGTAAATGTCAAATGTACTTTGTGATTAATATGGCAGTGGTGGATCAGTCCCGGAGCTCTGATAGACCCGTGGGGAAGACATGGAGATGTTTCATTCTTGGTCTTTGACCTGTAGCGTTGGCTGCTTTTTGAGGAATGAAGGTAAATCGTGGACACAAGATCAAAATAAATATAGCAGTGGATAGTAGGAAGGTCTCCTTCTCAATCTGTCAGCCTGTTTATATGTATTGTCTATCTGTTCATCATCTATCTACATCCATGTATCTATCTACCTATCTATCTATCTATCTATCTATCTATCTATCTATCTATCACCTATCTATCTATCTATCTATCTATCTATCTATCTATCTATCTATCTATCTATATCTACCTACATCTATCTATCTATCTATCTATCTATCTATCTATCTATCTATCTATCTATCTATCTATCTATATCTACCTACATCTATCTATCTATCTATCTATCTATCTATCTGATCATCTTTTTGTAATTTTAACATAACTCATAAATGAGGTCATGTTATTTGTAATAGTCTATTTTGCTTTTGCTCTTAAAAATATATCTTAGAGATCTTTCCGTGGAAGTACATATAGATTCACTTATATATTGCTTATATATTGTCTTACATATTGCTATACACAATTCTGTAGTTTCGGCACACTGTATTATGTTGAAATAATTCCCTATTCATGGACATTAGGTTGATCCTATTTTTTTCGTTGTTCTTGTTGTTGAAATTCTGGATAATGTTGCAGTTACATACTTGTACATAGCAAGAATTTCTATAGGATGGATTCCTGAAAGTGAATTACTGAGCAAAAGGATATGATTTTTTATGTTTAAAATTTTGATAAAAACTGGCAAATTACTCTCTAAAATGGCTATGTTGGTATGCTCCTACCAATATTTCCCTACATCTTTTCAATGCTGACTTCAATGCTAGTGATTGATCTGGGGAGAGTGTATCATAGTAGGTTAAAGAATCCTCATGTCAATAAAGGAAGGATTTTTGAATTGTCATCTGGGATGAAATTCTTACTCTGCCACTAACTAGTTGTGTGATCTTCAGTAAATCATTTGTTCTTTTTCAGCCTCAGTTTCTTCATCCGTAAAATATAGGCAATGATAACAACCTTCCTGGGTTGTTGAAAAGAGTAAACGAGATAACTACATATGTAAAGTGCTTGGTGAAATTCTTGGAGCTAAGAATTATAGTTAAATTATGTGTTGCTTTCCTTCATCAAATTTTTATTTAAATATATTGCCTCAAAATGTAAGCCCTATTTTGGCCCTTACACATCTTATTACTAAGTCCAACTTGATTACTAAATTTTCAGAATAGCATTTCTTCTGAAATTATAGCTTAAATTTCAAAACAATATACATTTAGAAGAACGCATTTGGATTTTGCTGACTTTAAAAGTCCACACACCTGGCATTGTAGTTTTTTAAAACTTCCTTTTAATTGATCATATAATAATAATCATTGTTTCTTGATACATTTGTGTCTTACAAAATGTATTTTAACAGTGCTATGTCATACTAATCCTAGAGAAAAGCTATAGTTGTCCTCAATTTTATTTTCATAACAGACATACTACCTTAAGGAAATATTTTTTAAAAGCTGGAGTTTCTACCTGTTAGTGCAAAATGTTCCCAAGAAAAAGATAAAGGACGACATTAAAACTTCACAATTATACTGTAACCCTTGATTATGTTTCCAGAAGTTTCTTGGGCTGAATAAAATTATTTGGTTTGTAATAAGTTTTAGAAGAAATGAAGAGAATGGAGGTATTGGAAAATGAAGCATGTCTCTTAATTGGAAAGAGACAATGATTGTTTCTTTCCAATTTAAATCAAATTATTATGACAGCGGTTTCAAGCAATTGAAAAGAGGAATTATTCTCTGGAAATAATGACTTACTTATGTAGCCTAAAAGATATAAGTAAAAAAAAAAACTCTTTGGTTGTCTTTCTGCTGAAATAAATGATTTAAAAGTGAAAATATTTTTATTATTCATATGCAGAATTCATTTTTTTATCAAAATAATATATAAGCATTAGAAGACAGGTGTTTGCCTCTTTACTGGAATTTTCATGTGGGCCATCATGAGATATAAACTACATGGGCAAAGGAAATGAAACTATATACATATGCTATACATATATATATATATATATTAGGGTAAATAAAATGTTATGGTTTTAATTGGTTTACTTTCATAGAAATTTCAAGCAATTACTTTTTAAATTTACTATTTGAGATGAATATAATTTAAATTTTCAGGAATATAATTTGCATTTTTATGCTATGCACATGAACACATACACAATCCCAGTACATGAAAAAACTCTATATTGGATGTAGGATGCCCCAAATGTTGATACTAATAAAGAAGGATGATGAATTCATTTTCCTCACATGCTGAGAGAAGGAATACTTCAAGTATCTATTTTTTACCTTTTAGTGAAAATGATCTCTCCAAACTCCAGTACTTACTAGATTTTTAATAATGTGAAATACTACCCAATTTTAACCTCGAGAACAAATACTAATTGTCCAAATCCAGGTGTTAGAAATAATTACTAAAGTTTCCTTTTCCCATTTATTGGTACATGGACCATGCAAATCATTATTTAGGCATAGCCCTGAAGCTCTTAGAGTCTTATCTTGGTTGTGTTTCCACATTTTGAAAACTGTGAAATTTGGGAAAACAATGTAATAATACTTATCTGCCTGTCTGTGTATCTATCCATTTATCTAGTTAATATCTATTTATCTCTTCTATCAATCTGTCCACCCATCTCTCACCAATTTATGTACAGCATTTCTACTGTGTGTTACTCTTCCTTCTACTAAACGTGTACAGTCTTCTGTATATATACTGCGTCAGTTACACTCCTTTTCTTTCCCTTTTTTGTATAACATTGTTCCTACTTTCTTTTTCTGCATTCTGATTGTTAATCTTATTCTCCACAAATCTTGGTTGCAAACAATTCTTAAAGATGTCACCTATGTTCATATCAATGTTCAGAGTAAGGGTAACAAATAAAATAAACATCAGATGACAAACCAGCGTGATTAAAACAACCTCATAATTCTAATTCTGATTCCTTCCGTATGCTATTCTCAAAGATAAATCTTCTGAAAATAGGCCTTGCTCAAATCAATATCTCGAAACCCTTCACTAACTCTATACTGCTTAAAGAATAAAGAACAATTGTGGTATCAAGGCACTGCAGACCATTTAATCCATCTTGCTGACGTTATTTACAACTATTCTCTCATCAAAAACTTCAGCAAAATAAATCTGCTCCTTATTCACTGATAGGCAGTGTATTGTAGAGGGCCAGGCTGTCTGTGTTCAATTCTTGCTCTGCATTCTCACTCTGTAGCTTGGGTAAATTAGTTAAGCTCTCTGTGCTTCACTAAAAAAGGACTAGTAATAGTGTCCACTTCATAGGGTTATTATAAGGAGTGAAAGTGTTCATATTTATAAAGTCCTAGAAAATCGTGCATGACGGAAAGGGTTAAATATATATCAGCACAAAATGGCAGATATGCTTCCTTGAGTTAATTCTCACATACCATTCTTTTTTCCTATAAAATCATTACTTTTTTTCCTCTATTTAAACTCTCTCTTCCTTCAAGACGCATTTCAGATCCAATCTCCTTCAACCTTCCGTGATGTCTCCCGTTCTGAAGTTGTGTGATTTTTTCTGTCGTCGATGCAGTGCTTAGTGAGGTCGCGACCATGTTGCTTATTGTTCAAGCTGGGACTCTTTTGATAATGACAGTGAGTACTATTGGTAATTACACTGGACAACTGGCATAAATTGGGATTGACCTGGGTGAAGGGACAGATGGTTACCTTATGAATAGTTGAGCCTTAAATTATCAAATCTGTTATTATCAAATCAAAGCAAACTTTATATGCAAATCGTTATGGCAAATCTCCCATCAACTTAATTGTCAGGAAATGAGGTTCATCAAAATGAACCTCAGCTGTTTCTAGCTCTCCCCAGAGTACTGCTTCTTACCTGTTCAGGCACAAATTCCTCAGTTTCTTTTGTTCAGTCTTCTTCATTTGATCCTCATGCTTCTTCTGCCCTCCTGACCGCTGATCATTATGAGACAGCCATTCCACCTGCTGCTCCTGCACCGCCCAACTCTGCGACGCCCCATCTTCCTCCTCCTTACCCCATGTCACATCCTTCTCTGGTTCTGGAGAGGAGGAGATGTTCTCGCTTGTGTCATTCCTCCCTAAGATGTATGCACCAGGCCTTTCTTAATCACCCACAACACAACTGAGACCATGATAGTTCTTGCTTAGGCTTTTTCTGATGCATCATGGATAAAAGAAGAGGGCTTTGACTCAGAGAATTCCTAACAATCACTGCCCAAACCCATGATCACACCTATGCACTTACAGGCTTATTCGTTGCCTTGCCTTCAACCTGTTTCTTCTGACTAGGGACAGCTCAAACGCCACCATTTGAACCACTCTAGAATTCTCCGTCCTCCTCATGCATCAAATGCCTCAGCCCAGAAAGAGACAAGTTTCCTCATACCCAAGTTTCTCACCAGCCACCCTCCTCACCCCAGCTCTCTGGTTCAACCTCTTTAAGGATGATTGACAATAGGAAAACTCCTCCTGTCTGGGGAAACTATACCCCAGTGCTCAAGGATGTGGTCTGGTTCTATTTTCTTGTTAAGATAATCATAACAGCCTGACATTGGTATATTTTCCTAAAATTGGAATATTTAGCCTTATTCATCATCACTTGTTACATAGTATCTGCTACTTTGTTATTTGTATTTTCATGACTACGTTCCATATCCTTAACTAGATTGTGTGTTCCTTGGGAGCAGGTATTTACTTTGCCTAGCAAACAAAGTTCCTGACGCAAGAGGCGGTGTTCAACCAAAGTCTGTAGCTGATGAATATGAGATGATAAGTTAATATGAAACACTCCAAATTTATGAAATACCCATTCCTTCCTCAAGTATTGTTTCCTCCTTTTGGACAGCTATCCATGTGTAGAACAACTTTCCATGACTCTCTGTGTTCTCTCGGCAGAGCCATGTTGCCTACTGGTCTTCTCAACATGTTCTCCTTCTGGCCCGTGCTGCTAACATTGTAACACAGCTTCCCTCCTGGGACAAGTTAGTCTTACATTCTTGGCATCCAGCACAGGCCAGCTCAAACCTTGGTAAAAGGAGGGTCTGTTTGGGAAGTGAAATCCACAAGGTATATGATAAGTCACAAAATCGCGAATGCAAACGCTGGGCTCATGGTGATTTGTGTTAGGAGATTTCCCCACCAGCATTATCTTTCTCTGAAGAGATCTGTCAGTAGAACATCAGTGGCCTGTTCGGGCAACTCTTCAATTGTTTAATACAGAAATATTTCTCTCAAGTATAAATTTTCCCCTTTTCAACTCTAATAGTTTTCACATAATGATATATCTTTGTCAACTAACACTTTCTGTGTGTGCTCCATTGGATATCAACGTGGCACAGAACAAGGAAGGTCTTCCTCTTCTATCAGTGCGGTATTTCTTTCTATCATTCACGCTGACCTGGTGTCAGCGGCTATTTCACCAGATACCCTCATCAGTGCTTACAGTTAACCACAGAACGGATTCCCAGACTTTGACCTTTGTTCTACACACTGAGGACAAGGAAGAAGAAAAAAACTGATATTCTATCTGAACAGAAAATGGTGGAAGAATCAGGAAAAACAGCACTAAATGAAGAATTCTACTATTTGTTATAATTTAGTTTTAAGAAATTATATCCTCATTTTAGCTAAATATATTGAAATCTTCCAAACAATGGCAGATCTGTTATTTTTTATTATTTTATTTACTGCTATATAATTTTAATGATTTGCATTTTTGCTGAGCATTGTGATTTCTACCTGGTTTGTGAAACAAATAATGAAATCACCACTTATCTTTGATAGCAGGTTACTGATATTAATTATCTTATTCTTTATGCAGTCTGCAGTAAACTCAAAGAAATTATATTGGCAAAATATGGAAGTTGGTCTGAGAAATTTTTAACTTAGTATTTGTCAGGGATCATTGAGGGGACAAATAAATACTACCTCTGTTCCCCAAGGAGCAAGGCAGATGGAAGTCCAGATATCATCTTTATTTTACATAAAGCTAATGTTTCAGAATGTGGCCCATATTTGCATACACATATTGCAAATGTGTTTCTTAATACTGGATTCTGAAATTAGGTCAATTTTCTCACCAAGTTGTAACTGTCTGGATTAAGACAGCCCCCCAAACACACACCACAAACCAAAGGGCAGGAATCTGTGGCTGGAGCTGAGCAGACTACCCACTCACTGTAGGCAGGGACTTCCTAAGAGACTAGAAAGTGTAGAGGAAAGGGCTTTCACACCCAATTTCTCCTTCCAGGCGCACCAGTCATGTAAGTCATTTAGGGGATCATGAATCAGGGAGTGGAGAGAGGCCAGGAGTGTTTTACAAATGAGGTTCCCTCTGCAACAAAGGAAACATCAAGAGTGGGCAATAAGCATCTGCCACCACTAAAATTTCCTGGGTTTTTGCACTCTTAATCCATTGAGTTTAACTGTGAAATCTTTGGTTGACCAAAGTGATAGCTGTACCACCAGCGAAAGGGAGCAGCATCTCTCAGGATGACCCTTCCCCGACTTCTTTGAGGCTGCTCAGCCAAGTACCAGTCACTGCTCTATTGAGTACTCTGGGACCACTGGTTGGAAGTGTAGATTCTACACCCAAAAGGCTCTAAAATAGGTCGTAACAATAACCAGTTAAATTAACTCCTCCAAGGCCACTCAATACTCAAGTGTCGAGTTCACTTACACGTTAGTTCATATCAAATGTATCCAATCACATATTCAAAGGGGCCTATCAGGGGTTCTTCAAAGAGAGCAAATGACAAATCATAAAATACAATCATTTTCTTATTATCAAATTCCCAGGGAGAAACTAAAGTTGTAAACTTAATTCCCCTTTCAAATTGTACCCATCAAGTTCTAGTAGGAAGCAGATGGCACACTCAAACTGGCCAATTGAGAAGAGTTTAATAAAGGGACTTTATACCAGTTCAGACAGGGTATAGGGAAACCAACAAGGATGGACAGTTTCTGGGGTATCAAGAGGGAGTACCTGTCACCACCCTAGGCCTGAAGAGGCACAAGGAGGGAGAGATCCTCAGAATCTGGAGAAAGTAGTCGTACGGAGAGGGCTGCCATAAATAGAGGGATGCCACTAACTCATGGTGACCTGGCAGGGAAGGAACCAAGGGAATAAAGACCCTGAGCTAATTTTCCTCCGGCCCTATTGGTGCTTTCCAGTGGTTGAATCCGGTGAGCAGAGGGTGAGGAGCCTGTGCAGCTTCTGGGGCACAAAGCATAGAGAGTGATCTGAGGGAGCCAGAAGAAAATAACCAGCTCGTAAATTCAAATTTAAGAAAACTTGAAGGAAGTAAAGTGAAGGAAATAAAGTCCAAAATCAAATTCTGTTGCCCTTGTGTTGTAAAATGCCAAAGAAATTTAAGCCCCAAATCCATTCTTTTTAACTTAATATTCTGCTTAGTCTTAGCTAGAGTAATTTCTCAAGGCTTGGTAGAGTGGGTTTCTTTTACAAGCTACAAGCTAGGCTCTCTCCTCATGGAATGGGTGTAGATCCTTCAGGGCCTCATAAGTTCTATTAGCTTAACGCCCAATGTTTTGTGAGCTACTCTTCTAAAGAGACCAAATGATAAACAGGACACATCAGACTGTCACAGCTCTAGGCACACATGGAGCAAATTTTGAAATGAGTCAATCTCCAGTTTCTAGAACAGTTATACAAGGCAAAATAATGGTCCCAGAATCCAGAACCCAGGATCTAGTCTACCCAAATATTATTTGCCAAAGACCACGGTATAGGCTCATTGGTATCTGAGTGAAGGAGCTCAGACAGAGAAAATATTCTTTTTTTATTTTATTTTATTTTTATTTTTTATTTCTTTAAAATTTTTTGTTTATTGCAGTAACATTGGTTTAGAACATTGTATAAATTTCAGGTGTACATCATTATACTTCTATTTCTGCATAGATTACATCATGTTCACCACCCAAATACTAATTACAACCCATCACCACACACTTGTGCTGAATTATCCCTTTCGCCCTCCTTCCCCCCTTTCCCTCTGAGAGAAAATATTCTTGATTTAGCCTTGCCATCATGCCAGTCTGTCTATGCCAGTTGGTAAACTCAAATGCAAGAAGTCAGCAAGAGGTTAATCATTCCATTATGCATATATGGGGAAAAATCCACCTCCGCAAGCTATCTCCTCCTCCAGAGAGTAGCATTTGAGACACTGTTGCTGTTTTTCAAAGTTTAGAAGTTTTTACTGGTGGAGACTCCAGACAGAAATCTTATTTGAGGAGATCCTCTTTCCCAACCCATATTCAAAGCATCTTATTTGTGCATTTCTTCTTTGTACTGTTTATCTGTGCCTGACGTTGATCATCTAAACCTGGAAACTTTCTAGAGTAGTGTGGCACAGGTAAAATGCAGGTGTAGGTGTGCTAAATCCTTTCAGCATAATAGAAGCATGTGTTGTTCTGTCTCCTGTCTGATAGGCCTATGCGTAGAAAGATGCTTCCTGCAGTTGAGTTTTGCCTTAGCCACACCTGCTTAGGAAGCTGCACCTGTGTGGTTCAGGGTCAAGCAGCAGTATCTTGCATCCTGGGCCTGCCCGAGTCAGCTTCAGTTCAATCCTTTCATGAAGCCCACAACCCCGCCTTCCTTATGGCTATCCTGTGGCTAGTCCTGCTGTATGCACTGCCCCAAAGAAAGAGCCTCCATAAGCTGAGGTCACCACCAAGTGGAAAAATATCATGGGGTTTAAGGCTTAAATTCTTTCAAGCCAGGGCAGAAAAAAAAACCAATTGTGTAATTGTAAACTTCAAGATAGCCTGATGTAAGTTTCTACATATGGTCAAAGTGAAAAAGAACTGAAGCTATGTATCATAGCTACCCCAGAAGCCTCAGCCACTCCTGGTGTATGTCAGTCCTCAAATTTTAATTCTTTCTGTTACAAAGACCCTGGCCCCGTGTACAGATATTTCCTCCTTCAAATAATAAATGCAGGCCTCCTCTCCCAACATAGGCTAAATCTTATGCCCTGATCTGGGGCAGTAAAGAGAATAATATTTTGAGGGGAGTTTGGCTCCCAGGAGAAAGGAGAGAGGAAAGATCCAGGTAACACATGCTCAGTTTGTCCTTCTGTGGCAACCAGGAAGATGCACTGTTTACGTCTTCTGCAGCAGGAAACATAATTGACTCACTGCCCCAGTTTCTGCCTCTCTGAAGCCAACTCTGCAATTGTTCTGAAGTCACCTGCTGCTTCCAGTCAGTGACTGAACACAGCTTGGGGACTGGTGCGGGCTCATTCCTGAAGATTCCTCTAATGGGCAGCCTTAGCTTGAGATCCCCTGTTGGCCTTGCCAAACCTCTCTTGGAATGGCATCGCAATCTGAGACTCTTTCCAGTTCTTCTTAGCAGGTGTCAGACCTGCATCACGTTTTGAAGACTCTCTTCCCCCTTCTCCCGGCTCCCTTCTCCTCATCCGTCACAGGCATTTCCCCCAGTAAACTGCAGGTATAATCCCATCTTGCATCTGCTTCTCAGAGGACTTGAACTAGCACACATTCCAAACTCATCCAACTGTTAGGTAATTCTGTCTATCTCCCCTAGGACTGAGTGAGCGGAAGGAGAGAGATAAGAGAGTGGAGCTAATAAATATCCCTCCACATGGAATATGACATCAGGATTGGGAGATAAGCTGCACTCCCTATGGTTTCATTACAAGAAGTTGGGAGACTTCGAATACTTCCAATCTTTTTTCTGCTTCAAATATGTCTACATCAAAATATGTCTTCATGGAGTTGCTAGGAGCAGAATACTGAACAGACCCTTGAAATGGCCTCATACAGCTGTACCTTTTGATGAGAAAATACAGCTGATTGATTTAACCAGTCAAATAAAAATTGTCAATTGTTGAGTTTTTAATTTCAAATTTCAGGTAATTGCTATTACATCTTACAAATGCTGTGACCTCCTGATTCTTTCTTTTTAGTGCATTCCTATCTATTTGGCTAAAATTGTCAGCATCCATTCAGTTGCCCAGCCTAGAAATTTTCCTTCATGGACCATAGTTAATCAATCATCACGTGCTTTAGAATGTACTATTCAAAGATATCCAGAATCTATTCCCTCCTATCCATTCTTTCTGATACTGCTCTTGTCATCAAATTCAACCTTCTAAATAGCCTTGTTACAATCTTCTGTCTTCAGTCTCTTCATTATTCCAATTGATTCTTTTTCTAATCTATAAACCAAATTATATTACTCTCCTGCTTGGAAATTACTTTCCATTACCTATAAGATGAAGTTAAGACTCCTTATCCTGATGCAAAAAGTCCTTCATCTTCTGACCCCAACCTCTCTTTTGAGAATCATACCAGTAAAACTCCCTTTCTTCAAGTCCCCTGTCCTAGTCACGCAAAATCATTGGGTGTTCCTTATACTTGCTGTTGGTTTCACTTCTCTGTGTAATCCTGAATGTTTTTCTTTAGGCCTTGCATTTTACCTGGCTCATAATCCTCTCCTCTAAAAGGACTTCCAAGGTTTCCCAGGCAGAATGAATCATTTCTAATATTTGCTCTTAAAACATTGTATATATATATAGATCTACCATGGCACTTTTCAATTATATTTTAATTTTTCTCCATGTGTCTTTGTCCCTTTTGATTGTAAATTCCAGTGAAGGTAGAAAATTCTGGTTGGCATATAATAAATATTATTGAATTTAAGTGAAAATTTCAAGATATCACAGAAAAGGATTCTAGGAATAATCAACATTAAAATGTATTTCTCCTTTAACATACATATTTATATTTAATAAGTAGTAAACAAATTCTAAATAATATATAACAAATAATACAAATTAAAGTAATAGAGCCTTGCTACAATCTAGTTTTCAATACCATGAAATTTTTAAGATTTTGGTCTTCATCAAAAGTGCTGTAATATGCCGAATTACTTAAATTGTATTATTGCACCCAAATGTCTCTTATATCAGTAGCTCCAAAGGAAAGTTTTAGCTTAGGGTATAGTGAAATCATAAGTCCAAAACTGATTGAATATTTTATATGCATTATTTCTTCCTATTCTCTCTTTTTTGTTTTATTGTCGATTCTCTTAATCAGAAGCAAAAATAACCAATATAAGCAAAAAGAACCTAAGTGTAGTTGTGTGTACTTGTCAGTTTTGAATTAAATTACTAGAGCAAATACTAAAAATGTATATGTAGCTGATAAACTATAGACATATATAAGCAACATTAATGAAACATTCATGATGAGTACAGATTCATTTTGGCAACCTCTTAGTTGTTCTTACTGAAAGAGAGGAGAAGATGTATAACCTCTCTGGGTCTCAATTTCCTCAGTTGTAACGTAAAAGGGTTGGACTAGGCTCATTCATTTATTCAAAATGCTTATGTACCAGATGCTAGTGCTGGAAACACAAAGATGAGCAAGACAGATAGAGCTCCTGTCTTCTAGCGACTTAAAAGATAGAGGTGAATTTAAAATTCTTTTCCCTCTAGGGCCTCATAAACATGACATGATGGCATAAATTAAATGAGATAGGTAATGAAAAATTATTCCATATTTGCTTTTTTATTCAGAAGCATATTTTACTGATGTTTATATGACTAAAAATTCTCATCGGAAGACAAGTTTTAATGGTTGAATTGCGATAAACATATTGTCACTCTTTTGTGTAGTATTTGGCTCTTGACTTTAAACAAAAGAAAATTGGTCAGTGTAGTGACCACACATAGACTAGAGTTTAGTCAGACATACGCACTTAAATTCCCAAACAGAGTCCCTTATAGAGATTTCACTGCACATTGACTTTTACTCAATTCTAGATTGGCATTATCGTCAATGGTCTTGCATATGACTTGGTAATGGGAGCAGGGCATTTTTATATTGCTTTATGTTGTGCAGAGGGGAAATGGATTCAAAAATATAAATTATTTTGCCCATTTTTAAAATTGACAATGGATGATGAATAAAGAGGACAAATAAATAAGAAAATATTTACTGTCTTAGTAAATTCTGCCCCATGGACGTTTTGGAGATTAACCAGAATGATATAAAGACACTCAGAGGAAGATGATGATTTTGAATCTATATTATAAATGATTTTCATTTTTAATTGCTAAGTATGTATTTGTTAGTACCATGTGAGATATTTTCACTATCAAACTCTGATCATATCCTAAGATCTAGTCTTTAGAAGGAACTTCTTTAGAATCAGAAAACCTGCCCCTGTACTTTTAAAAATATGATCCCAATACATTGCAGCCACATTATATTTCTACTAAGCAAAGAAATGTACGATAAACAAGTCAATAGTAAAGCAGGTACATGTCAGCTCACTTTCCCATTTACAGATTGGAAAACTGTAATATTTCTTAGTGTAACAGGAATGATATTTTTGTGGTATTAAACCAATATGGATTTTTTTCCCCCAGTAATTTTATGGCTTTCAAATGAAGAGCCATGCCTGGTAGCTCAGATTATACTATTTATTCTTTAAGGTATAGATGATACATCTTCTATTATTGAGGCTGGGAAGTGAGGTTTAATGTCTCCTGGGAAGGAGGAAGATATAATGAAGGAGAAGTCTTTGCTAGAGAGAAAGCAGAAGTAGGATACCCTCCTTTTCTGAACATGTGGATTTGGGAAAGGAGGAAAGAGAAAGAGATGTGGCAAAGAGGTCAGATTTCCTCATTTTCCTCCTCTCGGGAATAGAACCCAGTGTATATAGTAGAAGCACCCAGACGTGTGTGGAAGAATCTGACCACATCATCAGGTCTGGTGGAAGCAAGCTCAGGGGAGACTGCAAAACTCAGAGACTCTCATATTTGGTCTTATCCAATATGACAAGCATGAAAACAAAAGTATGGTGAAGGGAGTTGGCTAGTAGATGACATGAGGCAGCATTCATGGCTCCACAGGTATACACAGAGTGCGAACGGATTAAGAAATTTCCTCATCCTCTAGTGAGAGGATGTGGAGGGAATGATAGTGTCAATGGACCATCAGAGGCCCAAAGTTGAGACAAAGAGGTCTCTGTGTGAGGGACCTCATGACCAGAGTCACAGATCTAAGACCACAAACTCTCATGGTGGATGCAATCGTGACGCTTCAGTAGACTCATCACACAATAGTAGGCACCTGTTCAGGAATTAGATCAGACCAGTCACATCACAGCAGAAACTAGAAAGGATCCAGAGGACACTGCAGAGATGCATGATCACCTCTGCCATAACACCATGAACCCCTAGTATTCCCAGACACTATACAGGAGTAGATCCAGGAGAGAGAGACTATTCCAGTTACTACTGCTGTGTAATAAACCACTCACTTACTGGTGTAAAACAACCATTTTATTATGCTCATGGATTTTGTAATCAGAAATTTGGACAAGGCATAGTGAGGATGATTTTTCTCTACCACATGGTCGTGAAGTGGTGTCTAGGAACACGCACTGGCTGAGAGTGACTTGATTGCTGGGGCTGGAATCATCAAGAAGTGTCTTCGCTCACTAGTGCCTAGTGGCTGATGTTGGCTGTTGGTGAAGTCCTCAGCTGGGGCTGCCAACCTGAACACCTCTAAATGGCCTCTACATTTGCCCTGGTTTTCAAAACATGAAAGCCTCAGAGCAGTTGGACTCCTTACATGGCGGCTCAGGGTTCTAAAAGCAGGTGTCCCAGTGGACAAGATGGAAGTCACGTCACTTCTTATCACCCAGCTTTGGAAGTCACATAAGCATCACTTTTGTCACACTCTATTGTTGGGAGTAATCCGATTATGAAATAATTAATTAATAATTATAATTACATAAAAATTAGGAAATATTTGAATTATACAAAATACTGTATTTAACATATATAAGGTAAATTACATATGTGTCACTTAGATATGTAAAGTAAATATATAAAGTAAGTTACACATAATTGGTATGTATAATAATATAAACACTTGTGAGTGCACTAACTTTAAGGTTTTTTTCTGAGGTTCTATCTTGTTTTTTCGTTTGGAACATATTCCTTTCTTTCTTCATTTTGCGCGACTCTCTGTATTGGGTTCTATGCATTACACAAAGCAGCCACCTCTCCCAGTCTTGACGGAGTGGTCTCGTGTAGGAGACGAACCTAATCTTTCAACCCTGCCCTAGCTCTTGGTTGTCTCTCAAATCTTTGTGATTGTCCAAGCAGCCTATATAATTTTTAACAGCTCCCAGTAGTTGAGGATGTGCCAAGACCTGTCAGTGTCCCAAAGGGGAGGAGCTCAGTCAGCACCTAGATTCCGGCTGATTGCAAGCCAGACCCGCAGGGGGCAGCTTTTTAAGTATGCAAATACATGCAGTCCTAGGGGACCACAAGGGTAAGTCTTGCTGGCCACAGTGCCAGGCAATGTAGAGGTGTCCCTTGATGGCAGCCACGAAGACTGGGGTGCTAGCCACGTGTGAATGCTGCCCTCCTGGTGATACTGGCGCTCTGGGGCACAGCAGAGGGATAGAGAGGGCAAAGATGGCACGGTCTCCACCCCTAGAGAGGACTCCAGTAGGCTCCTAAATGTGTGTGAAATCAGATGCCTGCCCCTCAGGCCACACTCCAAGACAAGCAAATGAGGCTCTCCCCCACCAAGTCCGGGCACACCTTGATCTGCCAGTTCAGTTTCTGCACTGCGCCCTGGGGCGGGCGAGTCCACGTGCATGAGCCCTTTGAGAGCTGTTCCTCAGATTGCTGTCGTTTTGTGAGTCTCCTGGACAGGAGCCCCAGTGGTTTTCAAAGCTGGATGTTTTGGGGGCTTGTTTCTCGGAGGCAGGTCTTAAAAGTTGGGGGTGTCCCATGTGGGGTTCAAACCCTTTGCTCCTCAGGGCGTAGCTCCGGATTTTGAGTTCCCTCCCGACTGAGGGACTGTGAGCCATTGCCACGTTGGGAGTGGGGTTCATGGCCAGAGTGCATCCCAGCCTCTTCTGCCTGCCTTGTTGGGCGGAAGCACAGTTGTTGCTCAGCCAGTCTTTAGTTTTTTTCCGGGGAAATTCTTCAGTAAGTACCTGTAGATTTGGTGTGTTCATGGGAGGTGTTGAGTTCAGGATCTCCTTATGTCTCCATCTTGACTGGAACTTTAGACCTCATTTCTTTCTTTCTTTTTTTTTTTTTTGTGAGGAAGATCAGCCCTAAGCTAACATCCAAGCCAGTCCTCCTCTTTTTGCTGAGGAAGACTGGCCCTGAGCTAACATCTGTGCCCATCTTCCTCCACTTTATGTGGGACGCCACCACAGCATGGCCTGACAAACATGTGTCGGTGCACGCCTGTGGATCCGAACCCTGGCTGCCAGCAAAGGAGCGCACGCACTTAACTGCTATGCCACCGGCCGGCCCCAGACCCCATTTCTTGATGTAGGGTAGCAAGGTCATATTGTAGAAGAGCAAGTGAGATGGGAGATATTGTTCTGACAATCTTTGGAAAGTACAGGGAAAATTCATGGAACATATTTATTTGAAAGGGAATATTGTACACTAAAAGAAGACTAGTTCAACCCTAAGTGACTGAGATAATATTAATTGGAAAGTTTCAATTTCCCTGGTACTCAGTGGAGTGCAGTTCACGGAAAAGATTAGAGCTGTTTTCCTTTTCACATACCGTAGTAGTAGATATTTATTTTGTAATCTCACTGTGTTATCCTAATTGATTTGGGTTTAATTTTGAAACCACTATATTCTCTGTCAGTGACATTTTAATAGCTAGCCTACATCTCCAGTGCCTAATCTCAAGTTCAACTGTACAGGAGCAAACATTTCTCTCTTAATCTATAGTCAGTCTTTTGAATACCTCCAAATGATGATTGCCTATTTCTTGGGGTGCTGAAAAATTCTTCACCCTAAATACCAGTCTCCAATGTCTTTGAGAATACGTCTCTTCCAATTGTTAACAAATTCTTCAGATTAAATAGCACTTTTATAATTGCTTTTAAAAATTATATCTTTCCTTATTAGACCTCAAGTGATTATCCCTCATGTCCCCCTTGCCCCAAGTGTCAGGTGAATTTTGTATATGCCATCTTGTCTATTTACTAAATTAGAATTTCTGATTGATCCCCAATTTGTTGGAAAAAATCTATCCAGTCATGGCAACAGAAACACACAGAAACGTAAACATATTTATTAAGATTGGGAAAATTATGCTATTACAGAGTGACCAAAATGGGGCATCATGCAAAGACATTTTCCCTTGTAAGGTTTTGGGATGGAGTAGGGAGTCAAATACTCAAATGAGAATGCACCCATGATGCAGATAGATGCAATTCTCTGAAAGTTAGAGATGATTCCTACACTGAAGCCCCAGGAAAGGTGAGAGAGCCAGGAGTGCCCCAGGAAAGAGGCAGTGCCTCCTGGGGCCAGTGTGGACGGGAAGCCAAGAAACTGTCTGCTCTCTGGTCATTTTGCCTGAGCTGAGAGACGTTCCAAAGATGGGGAATTTTAAATGGCATAACATTAGTATCTATATGTCATTTACTGACTTAATGCTTGCTATTGTTAATTTTAATGTTAATGAATATTTATTCCTATGATCTTGTAGTAAATATATTTAAATAGAAAGTGTGCTGTGTGTCTTAGCTATTTTTACAATTTCTAGGGGAAGCAGGAATTCATGGAAGGCTATCTTGACACACAGCTACAATGCCTTGTTATATTTATTATATATATGCTGTCACATATAATATTCTCTTTCATGATGATGCAGTTGAAAGGATTTTAGACAGAAGACTGTATTTTGGTCATAACTTTGCTATTAAATAAGAAGTTATTTCTCTTTTCCGGGCCTTTTGTCTCCTTATGTTAAATAATAAAAAGATATTTTAGATAGAATAATTTCAAAGGTTCCACCTAGCTTTATGAATCTATTAGTTTCTTTTATTTTAAGGAGATAATGAAGAATAATAAAGAATCGATGGTTTAATCTTGCACAAAATAATTATCATATATATCTACTCGGTCACACACTGACATTTATGAAGGAATTGTGTCAGGAGGTTTTGACTGTTTCTTTTCTATACAACATTAAAAAGGTTTTGCAAAATCCTGATGAAATAACTGAAGTATTTTTTATTATGAAAGTGGAAAAAATTTTATGGACATTAACGTAGCACTTCAAATAAATTTAGAAATAAATGAATAAATGTGAAATTAAATTATCCTTGAACTTCAGGCATATGAGCTAAATTTGATTTTGTTGTATGATACAAATACTTCATTTCTATTCATGTGGAAGAACAGAAAAATAAACTGGTGAAGATAGTAGAATACTTTGGTGAGAAAATAGTCAATTTAAGTGCAAATAACAGAAAGATTGCTGATAGGTGTGAAAAAGAAAAACTTATCTCATTTTGAAAATTATTGTGAAAGATAATATACTCGTTCTAGAAAAAGGCATCTAAATATTTAGCTTTTTTTCAGATTGAGTGTGTATTATCTTAAATTGTGACAAATATTTTTGATATTTGATTACATTTGAGATTTTACTTACTGTTAAATTACAGAAACCATTAGCTGAGCATAGTTGAAGCACATTATTTTGGAAACTATTAAACATAGTAATCATTTTTATAGGGTGAAGACTAGAAATGAATTTCCAATATTTTTCTTTTGCGGAACAGAATTCCATTAGAGGTAGTTTATATACTTTTTAGCCAGAAGTTTTTTCCCCCAAACAACATTGTATGTAAAACTGCAATTTAAATAGATTTAAATTTTAATAGATTTAATAGATTTAAAAATTGATTAGGTTGGTGCTGGTGGCCCTGAGCCCAATTCCTTTGGCCATTCAGTTCTCTTCCTTTTTCCACCCACCAAGGCTCCTTCTACACCCCAGAACACTGGGCATCGGAAGAGCGTTTGGAAATCAATACCTTATTGTATAAAGTAATGCTATATTAGTATATAAATGGCAACAGTAACTTAGTACCACATTACCGATATATGAGAAAGATAGACATTATTTATTGAAATTTTTTTGGAGAAAGCCAAATACTGTATGATTTCACTCATATGTGGAAGATAAAAACAACAACAACAGGGGCTGGCCCAGTGGCGTAGTGGTTAAGTTTGCATGCTCTGCTTCAGCATCCCAGGGTTCGCAGGTTTGGATCCTGGGCGTGGACTGATGCACCGCTTGTCAAGCCTTGCTGTGGTGGAGTCCCATATAAAGTAGAGGAAGATGGCACAGATGTTAGCCCAGGGCCAGTCTTCCTCACCAAAAAGAGGAGGATTGGCATCAAATGTTAGCTCAGGGCTGATCTTCCTGACACACACACACAAAACAACAACAACAACAACCAAACACGTAGATATAGAGAATAGATTGGTAATTACCAGAGGGGAAGGGGGAAGGGAGGAGGGCAAAGGGGGTGACAGGGCACATGTGTATGGTGACGGATGGTAATTAGTCTTTGGGTGGTGAACATGATGTAGGCTACACAGAAACCAAAAAATAATGATGTATGCCTGAAATTTATATAATGTTATAAACCAATGTTACCTCAATAAAAAAATAAACAGGGGCCAGCCTGGTGACATAGTGGTTAAGTTCAGCGTGTTCCGCTTCGGAGGCCCAGGTTTGGGGGTTTGGATCTTGGGTGCAGACTTACACCACTCATCAAGCCATGCTGTGGCAGTGAGCCACATACAAAATAGAGGAAGATTGGCACAGATGTTAGCTCAAGGCCAATGTTCCTTACATAAATAAATAAATAAATAAATAAATGAGCTTTATAAGTACAAAAAAAATCCAAATGATTGTTTCCTTACTAATAGATACTAAATCCTTACGTCTCAAAGAGAGTGGCATATGAAAGAAATGTACCCTGGTTTAAAACGGTGTTGCAAATCACCTAGAAATACTTAAATGAACTAGGGAGCTTATATGTAACAAATCAATGGGTATCCTCAGGCAAATGAAATAAAGTGTTGCTTCCAAGTCTGTTCAAATTGCTACATTAAAATCCTGGCTAGAATCAGATGTTTGTGAAAAACACAGCACTACTGATTTATCAAAATAATGGGAAACATGCTTTATTTTGGGTTATTTTTATTGAATCTTCTCACTTTTGAAAGATTTAAAATGACTGGAGTGTCAGATCTGGGTGTTTCCTGAATGTTAACGAATTATTTAGATTTACTCAGATGAGGTGAGCTGTGGCTGGAAGTCTCTCCCACATGTTTTATGGCATTTATATCAAGTGTTTGTCTTCACAGAATATTTGCCACTGAGCTCTTCCCGAGAAGCAGTCGGTAAATACTTGACTGACAGCTCAGAGAGCTACGAGGCTAACAGATGTCTTTGTTGGCAGTCTCAATATAGCAAATGCAGACTTACTTGTCATTGTTCACATGCTTTTCTGTCTTCCTCCGTTTTCTGTCACCTTAGTCATAAACACTGCACCGTCTCCCCTGAGCACATCGTCTCAGAGTCACCTTACCTTTTCCTCATCTCCTATCCCAGTAGTCAGCAAATCAAGAAAAGTTGTCATTTTCCTAACCCCATAAAACCATAACCGTATTTTTAAACCAAAACCTCCACGCCCTTGAGTCACAAGTGGATTGTTCATGTTGAAAACTGGGCAAAGGCCTGTTGGTCCTCAGATTAGCTTGTGTTTTTCTAGAAAGGGAGAAGCAGCATCACCAGCCAACTGTAACAATAGTCCTGCCCTTGGTAATGACATCACACTGGGCATCACTAATCCTTGAAAACTTTTAAGGTAGTTTGATGTTATAGAAATTATCCAAGGCCCCAAGAGGTTCTCAATTAGACACTTCTATTTGTGAGCCAGTGGTATAATCACATTGTGCTAGGAACTACTGGAGGAGAAACCAAGCGTGGTCTCTCACTTTAAGGACTTTATGGACTAGAGGCAGTATGGTATTGGGTTAAGAACACAAGACTCTAGAGCCAGACTACCTGAATTCAAATCTCTCTTCTGTCACTTACTAGATATGCAACCTTGGGCAAGGTCCTCAGTTTATCTATCCCTCAATTTCCGTATGTCTTAAATGAGGATTACGAAAATCACCGCCTCGTGGAGTTGTGAGAATTAAGCGAGTTAATATAGGTAGCACACTTTGTGCCTGGTACATAGTAGGCACTATGTGTGTTTGCTGTTATCTTTGGTTGGCAGGGCACTTCTCTGTCTCTTCATTTCTCATTTCTCCGTGCTACGTATGTTCTGGACTCATTGAGCTGAACTCCAAAAGTAATAATGCTGAAAATGCCTCTCCCAGTATTTATTTGCATCAATTGATCTACTTCTTTTATTTTTATCTAATTAATTAGTTAATTAATTAATTTTTTCTTGAGGTAACATGGGTTTATAACATTATATAAATTTCAGATGTACATTATTTAGATTTCTGTGTAGACGACATCATGTTCACCACCCAAAGACTAATTACTATCCTTCACCACGCTCATGTGCCCTATCACCCCCTTCGCCCTCCTCCCTCCCCACTTCCCCTCTGGTAACCACCAATCTAATCTCTGTATCTCTGTGTTTGTTGTTGTTGTTGTTGCTTTTATCTTCTACTTATGAGTGAGATCATACGGTACTTGACTTTCTCTGTCTGACTTATTTCACTTAGCACAATACCCTCAACGTCCATCCATGTCGTCACAAATGGCAAGATTTCATGTTTTTTTTTATTGTTGAGTAGTATTCCATTGTGTATATATGCCACATCCTCTTTATCCATTCATCCCTTGATGGACACTTATGTTGTTTCCAAGTCTTGGCTTTTGTAAATAATGCTCCAATGAACATTGGAGTGCATACCTCTTCGTGCATTCCTGTTTTCATGTTCATTGGATAAATATCCAGCAGTGGAATAGCTGGGTCATATGGAGTTGTATTCTTAATTTTTTGGGGAATCTTCATACTGTTTTCCATAGTGGCTACACTGGTTTACATTCCCACCAGCAGTGTATGAGTGTTCGCTTTTCTCCACATCCTCTCCAACACTTTTTATTTCTTTTCTTGTTAATTAGAGCCACTCTGACAGGTATGAGGTGATATCTCACTGTAGTTTTGATTTGCATTTCCCTAATTATTAGTGATATTGAACATCTTTTCATGTGTCTGTGGGCCAACTGTATATCTGCTTTGGAAAACTGTCTGTTCAGATCTTTTGCCCATTTTTTAATTGAGTTGTTAGTTTTTTTGTTGTTGAGATGCATGAGTTCTTTATATATTTTGGATATTAACCCCTTATCAGATATATGGTTTGCAAATACCTTCTCCCAGTTGTTAGGTTTTCTTTTTGTTTTGTTGATGGTTTCCTTTGCTGTGCAGAAGCTTTTTCATTTGATGTAGTCCCATTTGTTTCTTTTTTCTTTTGTTTCCCTTCCCTGGTGAGACATGGTGTTCAAAAAGATGCTGCTGAGACTGATGTTGAAGAGCATACTGCCTATATTTTCTTCTATGAGTTTTATGGTTTCAGGTCTTACATTCACACCTTTAATCCATTTTGAATTAGTTACTGTATATGGTGTAAAACAATGGTCTACTTTCATTCCTTTGCATGTGGCTCTCCAGTTTTCCCAATAGCATTTATTGAAGAGACTTTCCTTTCTCCATTGTCTGTTCTTGGTTCCCTTGTTGAAAATTAGCTGTCCACAGATGTGTGGGTTTATTTCTGGGCTCTCGATTCTATTCCATTGATCTCTGTGTCTGTTTTTGTGCCAGTACCATTCTGTTTTGGTTACTATAGCTTTGTAGTATATTTTGAAATCAGGGAGTGTGATACCTCCAGCTTTGTTCTTTTTTCTCAGGATTGCTTTGGTTATTTGGGGCCTTTTGTCATTCCATATAAATTTTAGGATTCTTGGTTCTATTTCTGTGAAAAATGTCCTTGGAACTTTGTTAGGAATTGCATTGAATCTGTAGATTGCTTTAGGGTGTATAGACATTTTAACTATGTTTACTCTTCCAATCCAAGAGCATGGAATATCTTTCCATTTCTTTGTGTCTTCTTTGATTTCTTTCAACGTTTTATAGTTTTCAGTGTACAGGTCTTTCACCTCTTTGGTTAAGTTTATTCCTAGATGTTTTTTTCTTTTTGTTGCAATTGTAAATAGGGTTGTATTCTTAATTTCTCTCTCTGCTACTTCGTTGTTAGAGTGTAGAAATGCAACCGATTTTTGTGTGTGGATTTGGTGTTCTGTAACTTTATTGTATTCATTTATTGTTTCTAATGGTTTTTTGATGGATTCTTTAGGGTTTTCTATATATAAAACCATGACATCTGCAAATAGTGACATCTGCAAATCAATTAATGTGATACACCACATTAATAAAATGAATAAAAATCATGTGATCATCTCAATAGATACAGAGAAAGCATTTGACAAGGTACAGCGTCCATTTATGATAAAAACTCTCAATAAAATGGGTATAGAAGGAAAGTACCTCAACATAAGAAAGGCCATATATGTCAAACCCACAGCTAATATCATCCTCAATGGTGAAAAACTGAAAGCTATCCCTCTAAGACCAGGAACCAGACAAGGATGCCCACTCTCACCGCTCCTATTTAACGTAGTATTGGAAGTCCTAGCTAGAGCAATCAGGCAAGAAAAAGAAATAAAAAGGATCCAAATTGGAAAAGAAGAAGCAAAATTGTCACTATTTGCAGATGACACGATTTTATATATAGAAAACCCTGAAGAATTGGCCAAAAAACTGTTAGAAATGATATACTTTTGTGTGTGGGTGTATGTATGCGTTGCATTTGGCAGAAAAGGAGGTGAGAATGAGCCTGTGGTGTGATATCTGTTTCCAGTCAGGCCCATGAACTGGGTTTGAATGGCCGTGTTTAAACACTGATAGAACTATTGCTCCAAGAGAGATCGGGGGAGATACTAGGCAAGAGGTGATGGTCAGAAGCCGAGAGAACTCTCAAGTGAGACAGTGAACAGCAAGCTGAGTTACTTTGAAGGTTTGAAGAATAGCTTCTGAAGGCTGACTTTATTGATTTGCTATCATTTATTCCAATTCACTCTAGTCTACTTGCCTAATTCAAGTAAATCAATACCTTTTAGACACTGGGCACTTAAACAAACAAACAAAAAAACCCATTTAGTGGATGGATGCCCAAAATAGGAAAACCTAAGATTAAGTAGTTTTCCAGGCTCCAGTCTCTCACTACTGGCTCCGAAGCTGATCCTCAGTAACAGGGATATATCTGTGGGCATCAACTAGCTGGGGTTGCTCCAATGTGGGTGGCTCCCCCTGGACCATGGATGAATGGCCTGGATGCCCATCTTCCCAATCCTGGGAGAGTTGGAGAAGGGTCCACTCTGATGGATGGGTAATACCAACTATAGCAACCCAGTTGGCGAATGGCGCTCAGACCTTTTGGAGCTTTCTCCCCTACTGCCTTCCCAAGGACTTCTGTCAGAACAGAATCAGGATCTCACTGGTTCCCGTCTCTCAAGCCTGTCACAATGAGCTTATGTCTCCTTGGCTTATTTCCCCCTGGTACCCAGACAGAGAAGAGGGACCTGAACCACTTGAGCAAATCAGAATACCGTAGACTCTCTTTATTCACAGCAGTTATCCAGGTACTCTCAGGAACACTGAATTCTCGAATACTGAATCATTTCTCCAGGGTTAGGTGCCTGTGAGCCTCTGCTCACAACACTGTCATCAACCAATCAATACACAAGCTTGTTTATGTGTGTTTCTGTTTAAGAAAACTATATTTAATATATATTGTTGATTCACTAACATTGAACTCACTGCCAACAGCACTATAATTCCTGCCAGAAGGAAGCTTATCTAACACACGTATTTTCTCCATATGACACTCACAGCCTTCTTGTATTTAGGAACACTAGACAACACTTCAGCACTATACTCAGGGCCATTTTAAATGGTGAAATCACCAAGAAAAAGTACAAAAATGTGAAAAAAGGGCACTAGATACATTTGAAAAGGACACTTGTTTAAACGGACATTTGTTTATGCTATGAAAACTAAAACAAGAAGGTGGAGTGTTGCCTTGTTTGACTTCAGCTGGGAACCTGCACGGGTGACAAATTTTCCATCACTCTGTGCGTGTCTATTTGTGAATTACCGTGAAAGCACCACATGCATTGATTTTGGGGTTACAGATAAATTGTAGTGAGTAGGTAAATTCACAAATATAGAACCTGCAAAGACTGAGGATCAACTGTATTCTACAGGCCAGGTCATACTGAACTGTACAAAGTTATTTGTGATTCATGAAACTTTTTGATTTAAAATATGCCTACTATCTGATTCTTCAGCATTAGGATGGCTTTGGCTCCTATTTTTACCAAGAGCAGAGAAACTATCTGCAGAAATTCCCATACAAGACTGAAACCTGCCTCATTTAAAAAAAATTAAATTCACAATCTTAAATTATACCCCCCCTAATTTTAATAAACCTATGTACAGTATGACATAGAATTAAGAGAGAGGCTTTTCTCTTTTTTCCTACAATGCTATGGCCTGATTGCTTCTTCAGGCAGCAGCCTTTGCTCAGACCCCAGTGCTCCTGAGAGGCGATGGTGAGGCTAGTCTGGGAGGCTTCTCCAGGTTCTTCACAGGCAGGAAGCACTGATACATAAGAGCCAGAACAGGGAACTGAGGAGGAGATGTGTGGGGTAATGGGTTTCTGGGCAATTGTGGGGACTCTTTGGATTGCCCCAAAATAACTGGGACATTTTAGAAGGTGCAATTTTTTGGTAATAAAGTTTGTGGAGAGGTATGCCATGATAATTTAAACTTTCAAAGGAAATGCGGCCCTGTTTCATATGCTGGTGAATTTATGGTAACTCGGATTACAAAATTTTGATTAAAATACCATGGGAATCCATATAATAAAATATTCATCATTTATTGAATACCTACTGTATGCCATGCACACTACCAGATGTTTTACATGCATTATTTTATGGAATAATGGAATTACTACTTCCATTTTATAGGCAAGAAAACGTAGGTTAGAGAAATTAATAAATATGGTTAAGCTAGCAAGTTAGAAAACTAGAATTCAAAGTTTGGTCTATCTGGCTTCAAATTCCACAATCTTTCCAGTTTACTACATTTCCGCAAATATTCTTGTCAAAGGGAGGTCAAGTCGAGGTTTGGAGTGGGAAGAATTTTTAGAAAGTTGGTAAGATAGGTAAGAAACATGGATGTATAAGATAACCTCTACAATTCTCTCTATCCCAAGGGAAATATTCTTTCTAATGCCATGTAATAGTCATTAATATACATCAACCTTCAACAGCAGTACACATGGGAGACAGAATGTCATGAAAATCATAGTATTGATCTTTTGAGAAAACTGGAGTGCCTTTTAATAATGACTGACATTTAAGAAAAGACTTACATTTTATAAACTTGCTGAATTTATTTTGTGCCTCACTGAGCTTTAGAAAAATAATTTGAATTTTAATCAATATATGTACAGAGTTAAAAATCAAGCAGTTTTAAAGTTTATGATAAAATACAGCAGTTTTCTACCCTACTTCTCCCTACCCCAGATCCTGCCCCTTAGAGGGGAACCACATGCCCTTCTTTATATCTGTCTTTCATAATTTCCTTCCTATGTCTAAAGAAGCTGCTTCTACTGCTAGCTTTTAATTTATTCGTATTAGATATCTGTTGGCTTCTGTTACTGTAGTTAAGGATTTACCTTACTTACATAAGACTTCCCTATGCCGCTGCTTCTCAATGTAATTTTATCAGTATTTTTGGTTTTCACTATCAATATTTACAATATTTTGACTGCTGAACTATGTGTGCATTGTACCACGATTATGTTTCATATCTTTTACAACAATTTGTTGATGTCTTTCATTTGTTTTCTCTACTCTCCTGTTCTCTTCATTCTTGTGGAGTTATATCTTTTCATTCTTTACTGTCAATTTTGAGGGGCATGGGCATGGATATTAAATCATGTTAAAGTGGAATTCCCATTTTATTATTCCTTTATGGCAACTGTTGGAATGTAGTTACATACAGACCTTTACCGGTAGATGTGAGGGAAAGATGTGAGGGAAAGATGTGAGTAAAAGTTGGCCCTCATCTCTGCCTTAAGAAATGGTTGACAGAACATGTTGCTTCCTTCTTTGTGACGGTCCATGAGGCACCAGTGTACTTTACTAGACTCTGGAATTTGGCATTTTCTTGGTATCTCATTGCCTATTTAAAAATTTTAAACGTTTTTCCTAATAATTTTGAGTTTATTTCTTGTAAAAAAAAACAACACACTACTGACTGTGTTGTTTATAATAGGAGAATTTAGCCTGTTTACATTTAGTGTAAAAATTGCTATATTTTATTTTTCTGTTTTATTTAAGATGACTATTTCTTGAACTGTATTGTTCCTTTTTCTCTTTATTTTTGCAGGCTTATTGAGGTTACTTTTCATCCTTTCTTTTCTTGTTGTTAATTTAGAAATTCTTCTGTGTGTTTTCATATCATTATAATTTCCATTCCACCCTTCTAATTAGATATATGTGTTTACTATTACATGGAAACAAGATACCAATGATCTTCTCTCCCATGCTATATTTTACCACTGCTTTCTCTCCAACATGAATATCTTTAAAATGCTTTTACCTTTTATCGTCTATAATACTTACATTTTGCTAAAAATGTTTCTGGCTTTTGTGTAAGGCAGCTATTGTTTTCTTTGTAAAATGTCTCTTATTTATATTACAAATTCCCTTTATCCATTTAGATTTAATGATAACGTATTGAAAAACTGCTATTTTCCCACTCTTTCCTTCTTCCTCATCTTTCACTAACTATTTTGACTCATTTGTTGTTTAGTTTCTCAAAAATTTTCTTCAGAAGTGGCGTGTGGGTTATATAGTGTCTGAATACTTGGATATCTAAAATACCTTTCTTTTACCCCAACAGATAATTGATAACTTGACTAATTTTAGGATTCTTGGTTTGCAATTCTAAGTTCTCAGTAGTCTATAGAAATTATTCCATTGTTTTCTAGCTGTAGAGGAGTCTTATACTAGTCTGATTCTTTGTCTTTTGAAATAACTTGTTCTTACTCTGTAAGATGTTATAAAATTTTCTCTTTACCCTTGTGTATTGGTTTCTTGTGGTTGCTGTAACAAATTACCCCAAACTGGATAGCTTAAACAACAGAAATTTATTCTCTCATAGTTCTGGAGGCAGAAATCTGAAATAACTATCACCGGGCTGAAATCAAGATATCAGCAGGCCCATGCTCCCTTTGGAGGCTCTGGGGGAAAATCCATTCCTTGTCTGTTACAGCTTCTGAATGTGCTACAAACATCTGCTCTAAATGTTTAGAAGATCTTCAGAATAGATGAGCAGTAGAGAGCATTCAGAATACATCTTGTTCCCCATCTTCTGGTGGCTGCCAGCTTTCCTTGTCTCATGGCAATATCACTCCAATATCTGCCTCTTTGATTACATTCCCTTCTCCTCTACTGTCTGTGTGTAATATGTATCTGCCTCTTTCTTATGAGAACACTTATGATAGCATTTAGGGCCTGCCCAGATAATCCAGGAAAACCTCACCATCTCAAGATCCTTAACTTAATTGCATCTTCAGACTTTACCATATAAAATAACATTCACAGGTTTCAGAGATTAGGACCTGATATCTTTGTGGGGACCATTCAGCCTACCACACCTTGGAATTCCAAGATTATTGCCAGTAGACCCTAGAGTGTGTCTTTTAAAATTTCCGTGAATCTCACTAAGAACCTTAAATTGGTAGATTCAAATCTTTCTGAAAACCGGATAAATTTTCCTTTATAATTTATGTAATTTTTCCTTTGTTACTTCTTTTCTTCTGAAATTTCATGATTTATTTATTAGATATCCTAGATTATTGTCCGTTTTTCTTTTCTTTTCCCTCGTGTTTACCTTCTCTTCATATTTTTTTTCTCTTTTGAGGTATTTCTTCCTCTGGATCTTTGAAGACATTAATTTGGTTCTCAATAGTAACCATTATTTACTTTAAACTTTTTAATTTTCAATAAAAATATCTAGTTTTTTTTAACTTCCAGAAATATTTTTCTTAGTGTAGTTGAATCATAGGTGCTTTAATTACTATTTTTAAATGCTATCTGTCTCATCCAGTAGTTTTAGTGTTCTGCTTGTTCTTTCTCTTTCTTCTTCTTTTTATATTTGTTATTTGTTTATTTTTGCATTACCTTACATATATTATTCTTTCATTATTTTTATTTACCATTGGGGCTTAGATCAAGCTGCTGGGGTATCTTAGAGAGGCCAAACTCTATCAATAGAGTTGTGAAGTAGTCTCTGCTGCTGTGGTCTTGTTTCTTCACATCTACTAATTTTTGATTTTGTATTAGACATTCTAAGATATGTTTTTGAAAGTCCGACTTTGTCCTTCCTATAGAACAGTTGAAATAGTTGATTTTGAGAAGGCATGCAGGTAATTTACTGGTGGATCATCTTTGTTCCTTGGAGCCTATTTTTAAGCTTTATCAACTTTATTCAGGGTCTAGAGTAGATCTTATACTGTAGCTGGAGTAGCCCTACTCCTAAGATATGGCCTTTCCGTGAGGTGTCAGCTGAGTGCCTGGGTTGTTTAGTGGGGTTCACTCTGGCTGGTCAGAATTTCTATTTCTTCCAGAAGTTTGCAATGACCAGAATATCCATTTTATTTCACAAATCCCTAGCAGTTGTTCTCTACTGGACCTTCCTGAGTCTACGTACATGCACAGCTTTAGGATTAGCCAAAGTGTTAAGATCATCCCTATATGGATTTGTGAGATCTTTTTCTGTACAACTTCCTTGTCTACAGTATTCAGCTCCACAAAATTTAACTTCCTCCACAGCTTCAAACTTTGATCTCTACCTCCTCATCTCAGTGATACTGCTGTGCTATGCTTGACTCCATCTCCCTGCATTGTAGTGTGGACAGTTTTCCTGGGCAGAAATTCAGGGCAATTATGGGGCTTACCTTGTGTGTTTCCCCTTTCTCAGGGATTAGAGTTTGACCAGGGTCTGAAAATATTGTTTTACATATTTTATCCAGTTTATATTCATTTACCATGAGAGAGTAGTCTGGTACCAGTTACTTTATTATATTTGAAATCAGAAATTCTCCCACTGCCAACTTGATATCTTCACTTGAATATTGCAAAGGCATTTCATATGCAACATGTCCAAAAACAATCATGATCTTCCATTCTCAAATCTGGTCCAGTTATACGATCAGAAACTTAGAATTTGTCTTTGATACTTCCCTCTTCCTCATCTCCCATATCCAGCGAATCTTCAAGATCCCTAAATATCTCTTGACTTTATACTTCTCTCCATCTCCACTATTCTCCTGATAGACCAAGCTATCATGCTTAAATAGCCTCCAAACTGATTTACTTAACTCTTGCCTCATTCTCTCCCAATTTATCTTTTCATTGTAGCCCTATTGATCTTGTGTAAAAGAAAACCTGATCACGTTTGTCCCCTCCCCACCTCTTGGTTAGGATCCTTCAATGGATTTCTGTTGCCTGTATGATATGGGAAAAACATTTTAACATGGCCTTGTAGTCTCTGTATGTTCTGTTCCCTATCTACCATTCCAGCTTTGTTGAGGATATCATTCACCTTATTCTCTTCACTTCATTCCATGAGACTTTGCTCATGCCCTTTCTAGGAATGGTCATCTTCATTTATTCACTCAGTTCACTTTCTCTCACCCTTTAGACATCAGTCCAATTCTCTCTTCTTGAGGGAAAATTCTTTGACCTCTTTGACTAGGTCAAATTCTTCAATTAATATGCTCAAATAATTTCATATATATCAGCTGAAGTTTCACATTTGTGTGATTTATTTTAATTAATGACTTTATACTTTACTAGAGTAAATGTCATGAAAGCTGTTTTGTTGATAATTTTACTGCCCATACTTAGCAATAGAGGTGAAGAAAATAACAAAAAGAGGTGAAATAGAGGTGATAAAGTAACACTGGTTAATTGAATAAGCAAATCTGCTCAAAATCAATAATATAGGATCCATAGATACATCACTGCGTCTAACTGTTATCATTATGAGATACGCCTACATTATCATTGTAGGCATAATTTCCATTAGGAATATAGAGTTCACATCTATATCAGTGACAGAACTATTACAATACCAATTTGTAAATTGAATGAAACTCCCTTTTCTGTGAATTCTGCTTATATCAAGCTGTAAATGAATATTTAAAATTGTATTGCCATTGCTAGAATCTAAATACTAAAGTCCCAAAAACATATGTAAAAAGTGTTTCTAAGATCATACAAGTGTTAAATACACACATAAAATGAATAACATCTAAAGTTCTATTCAACATTTGTATACTATGGTTGTATGATACTTTTATTAACTTATGCTAGTATGCTGGTATGCCAGGCACTATTCTACATGCTTTACAAGTATTAACTTATTTAATTTCAGAGCAACATTGTGAGGTAGGTATTATTATTATACTCATTTTATATATGAAAAAACAGAGGTTCATATATGTTAAATAATTGTCTAATGTTCAACAATGGAATCAGGATTCAAACTCAGGTTCTTTTGCTTTAAGAGATTAATATTTGCTTAGATTCTCTTTGTGAGGGCTCCACCATCTAGCCAGTGACTTGAAAGCCATATAACTTGAGGGTAAAAGTTTGGCCCCTCTGTATGACAGTTTCTTTATGCCTAGTCCACTTCGGGCTTTAAAAATCTGCCTCTGCTTTCTCATCTCAGCTAAGAAAAAGGTGAGAAAAGTGAGTGTTTGTGTGACGATAGGAATAGGTACCTTGTTAACACTCTCTATGAGGTATTTCTCTCACTTCGTACTTTCCTTGAGAAAAAATAGTGTTAATTCTGAAATATATGTGGGAAATTGTGAAATGGCCAGAATTTAAGGATTTCAGTGTGACTCATTTAGATTGAATGAAAGAAGCCGAAAAATTAGTTAAATATACTCAATTTGGTAAATGATCTGTCATAGGATTCAATTTAAAAAATCCTTTTAAGCAGAGTGTAGGTTTTTGTAAGTTTGGCAAGGTGTCAAAACTTGTGAAATATTCGGAGGTCTCAATTGATCAGTGGCCTCAAAATAGATTCTCTTTAATGAAAGCTAAAAGTTAAAAGGCAAGATTGAAATACAGGCTGCCTTAATGTTTCATAAAATTGCCAGATTGCCAGATGATACTTAATTGGAAGCTCAGAAAATAATGATGAGCAACCTAATCAGGAAAAATCTATTTTGTCTAAATCTCTGGAGAAGGAGGTTATTTAGACAGTAAATAGGAGACATTTAAAAATGAGTCTGACAGTTAAAAACAAAACAAAACTAGCTCCTCTCAGCAAAATTGGGCATAAAAGAAAGAACAACAAAAAATAGAAAATAGCTGTTTAACTTAACATATTGCTACATTGTTTTAGAGAAAGTTAGACTTTATCTAGCCAAGAGGTTGTGAAAAATAAAAAGAAGCTCTGAGTGCTTCTATATAATAAAGTCTCTCTGTATTTAGCAAGGGCTGCTAAAAGTTTTTAATCAATGCCTATGATACATTTGCTCTATTTAAGAATTAGAGCTCTGCTTGCAATGAGTCCAATTTTTTCAGAACTTGATGGAGAAGAAAAGTGTGGTCAGTGAACTAGAAATCTTGTTCTGGAAATTCAGAGTTGCTTTTCTTGTAATAGCCGTCTTAACCCCTGGGTATATTTTGTTAGAAGCACAGGAGAAATTTAGGGGATCCTTTAGGGCCATACTATCCTATACAAGTAGTTATTTAAATTCAGATTTAAGTTAATAAAATTAAGTAAAATTAGAAAATTCCTCAGGTGCATTAGCCACATTTTAATTGCTCAATAGCCACTTATGGCTACCATGTTGGACAGGACAGATATAGATATTGAACATTTCCATCACCCCAGAAAGTTCTGTTGCAGAATTCTGCTTTTGAATATGTGTATTTGGCCATCTCAGTGCTGTGTTCATCTCCATGGTCCTAGTCAATCTATCTGAAGCCCATAGGTCCTATTAGTTCTACGTGGACATATTGTAGTGGAAATGTCTTTCACTATTCACTTCCTAAGACTCACTTTCCTCATCTGTGGAGAGAAAGACTTACATGGTTTTTGTGAGAATTAATGTGAAATAATATAAGAAAACTGTGTGACACGTAGTAGGTTCTCAATAAACAGTAATTTGCATTCTCTATAATGTAATCGACTTTTCAATGAAAATCATAATTCTTGAAAATCAGGAGATTATAAGAGAAATATATATACTCTGAACTTAGAGAAAGCTTGTTCTGACCTCCATATGACTCTCCTCTACTATTCTTTTGTGTTTTTATCTTTTTTCTTGTGCTGCCACAGTACTTCTTAGGGAGTGTGTTCAAGTCCCTGATCACTATGCTCTTCTCAGGCCATGGTTTCTGTACTTGTCCATTTATCATCAAAATTGGGCAAGGGAGTAACAAGCAATGTCTAAGTGTCTCACCTGTGTGCCAAACATATTTCTCCTTGCCTCCATTATATAATAGTAGCTTTACCTCTTCCTAATGATCGGGTTCAGTTACCTCTGTCCAGCCTGTTGACTTCTCTTCTTGCCTGCTGGTCCTTTGTCATGTGAAGCCTAGAGTGCCAGGCTGATAACCATAGCCTAAAGTTTGATGGAGTTTGTGCTATTTCCCCTCATACAGTAATTTCTCCTTTGATAGTCAGGACTTCTCAATCCACAGAGCCCAGAATTTTAAGGCAGGAAGCAAAAATTCTACAAGTGGTTCCCTAGGAGTGATACAAGTGCGACTATCTCTTATTTCACCCCTTGATCCTCAGATCCATGTATTTACCCCTTGAGGACCCAGGGCCATTATATGTATATAGATGTGTATGTGTATGTACATCTTGCCTTCTGGAGAATGGTGCCCCATTCTTGCAGGATATTTTCTCTGAGCTGGTGCCTTACTATACCTTATGCAGGATTTTCTTTGCTCTTATCAGCCTGGCAGATTCTGGGTGGTACAGTATGTGAGAGGACCATTGAATCCCAAGTTCAGTGCCTACTGCTTCACCTCCATTGGTCTAATGTGATTTTTTGAGACTCATGTCGATGGATCAAACACTCTTTAAGGTTTTGGATAATGGTACAGGCTAAGGCTCTATGGGAAGGAAAGGGAAATCTATATCTTAATATGCCTATAGCAGGCCAAATAAATCATTGCCCTTCCAGGGTAGAAGGGGTCAACTTGCCACTAAATATTCCCCTGGTCTCCTTGAAACCCTCTGTCTGTCACACTTAGCCTTAAGTGCTATTTAATCTCTCTCATCTATTTGTTATCTTTTCTTCTAAAGCATCAATTGTCTCCAGCAACAGCTACCCAATTCTGTCATCATTATAATTGTACTATTTCCCCAATATATGTCAAATTACTGAAGAATTCTATATGCTAGTTAGTGCATTTCCTTCTACCGTAGGCCATCCCAGTTCACCTATAGTCAAAGTTTTAATATTTACACTGCTACAGTGCTGGAAACTGTTTATATTCCACCTATATCCCCAGGCATTGGTTCCTCATTGCCAGTCATCCAGCAGGTGATTAAGTTCCAGGATTTACTAACTGATGCAGGTCGGATTCCCTGAGAGGCTGAGTCAGATGGAATTAGCGTGAAGGGAGTTTATTAGGGAGTGCTCTCAGAACTAATACTTGTGGATAGGGTTGCCAGATTTGGCAAGTAAAATTGCAGAATGCCCAGTTAAGTTTAAATTTCTGAATAATTTTTAATATAAAATGCACTATTTGGGACATAATTATCTGAAATTCAAATGTGACTGGGTGTCCTGTATTTTACGTGACAACCCTATCTGTGGAGGAGGGCAAGGAAGGGGGAATGGACACAGAGAGAGATTGGACTGCTATTCAGTGACAACAAAGGCCTCAGCCGACCCTTTAGGGAACTGAAACTGAGATGGCCCATCAGCCTTGTCCTGAGTTGGGGTGAGGGGGCTGGATTTCTCTATCCTTGCATTGACCAGTCATGGGGTGCAGATTGTAGCCGGGAAAGAATCATGACCTTGGGGAAGGCAACTTTCTTCAGCTGAGATTAACTTGCTGCGAGGGCTGTCAGCCAGCAGTGCTCCCAGCAGCCAGGGGAATACAGTTCTGCAGGGAGTAGCTGGGGGGTGTCTCAGAGCATCTATTTTAATCGTCATCATTATAATCAGCATCCTCATTTTTGTCTTCTCTAATGTAAGTGCTTTGACTATTATGCGACAGCTCACATTGAGAACAAGGCCTTCAGTGATGATTCCCTAACCAGGGTCTTTTTCACTGCTAAAGGCTCTGGATGAAGGCCATCTCTCAGAATAAGGCCCTTGCTCTTGGTTTCTAACCACCTTGCTCTCCCTTTCCAAACTCGGTGTAAGGCCATCCTCAGATTAAGGTCCTGCCACTGCTGTGGAAATCAGCTTGGAGCCCTTGCTCAGAGCAAATCTTCTTTGTGGGCTTACATGCTAATTCCTATGTTCTTTCTTGTGATACCCGTGGAGGTCAGGACTCTCAATCCATTTGTTTTTCCCTCTTAAGTTCTTTTCTTCAGCTTTCAAGCGTTCAAGTCTCATATACTAAAGGTATAATCTCTTGACCCACAACTTTCTTTAGCTTCAATTTAGTCAATCCTCTTCCTTCTTTCAGCTTTTAAAAGAATAACCTATACTTGCTATCTATTCTCCCTGACTTTCTCTACCTGCTGGTATGTGGCTTTCAACTACACTCATCCACTGAGTGAGAGAAAGGCTACTAGTTTCTTCTTAATTGCCTAAGCCACTGGCCATTCTTTTGGCCTTTATATTACTGGACTTCCATTTGAGATCATAGTTCAATCCCTCTTTCTGAAGGTCTTTACTACCTTGACTTTACAACTCTTCAGTGTCCTGGTTCTCTTTGTTTCTCAGCACTTCAACGTCTCTACTTTATCCCCTTGTCCCTTAAATGTTAGTGTTCTTTTATTTTATCACAGCTGTCTTATGATTCTATACGTTTTCCCTGAACAATATTATTTCCTCTATAGTTTCAACTAATATGTATATGCTGGCTACCCTTGATATTATCTTTAGCAGAGGAAGATCTTTCCCTGGAGTTTCAAGTTTGTATATTCAGCTCTTCAAAGGTTACCCTCTATTTGGATGTTCCAAAGAGGCTCAAAGGCAATAGGAACAAAACTAAAATCACCATAAACTAGGTCACTTTCTTCAGGTAAGTTGGTGGTACTCAGACACCTGAGCTTGAATTCCTGGAGCTATCTCTGACTCCTTCTTCTCACTTCCTTTGTTCAAAAAACCATCTCATTCTGATTGTTTTAATTCCTAAATATTTCTGGAGCTGCTCCCTTTTATCACTCTAATCTTTCTCACATTTTTATTCCACAAGACTGCTAGAGTGATCTGAGATACACATCTAACCGTGTCAATCTTCTGATTAAAATATTTTATTGGCTCTAGAACAACTCTAATTTAAAGTCTAAGATAAACTTTTACTCTGTGACTAGACTTACCTTCTTTCCATAAACAATTAGAAAACTGGATGATATATATGCTGAAACAATTTTTAGACACTGGTCATACAGTTGGCACAATATTAAAGGAAGGGAAACACATAAGATGAGCCTACAATAATCCCAGATTTTTGCCTCCCAGTGTAGGGAGGGGTGTCTTGAACAAAACACAGTGGTCTCATTAAGTTGAGCAGACAGAGTTTGGTGTCCAGGATGCTCGAGGCATCTGGAAACTGTGGAGCAGAATAACAAAGAGGTGGAAACTGCATGGCGAAAAAATGTCGGAAGTCTGTGTAGGAGTCCTCTTGAGTTTGTTGCTAAATACTAAACTGTACGTATATATGAAGAAACTCCCTGAGGCCAGGCAAAGAATGTCTAGGAAACTGTAAGTTGAATAGTTTCCCCAGAATTCACATGGGGCTGGAAGACATTTGAGTTTTGATCAGCTAGAATGATGAGTCCTTGAATACCTGGGCCTTCAGGGAGAATTCAAAGGGGTCATGCCTTAATAGTGCAACTAAATTGTGAGTATTCCTCAACTGGGGAAGTAGGGGGTGGTGTTATATGGAAAATAATTTGAATAACTATTCTCTTATTTTTCTCAAGGTTGGAATAATAACCTTCTAAATGAATTAGAGATAAGTTAATTCATTATGTACAATGTTGTCTTAGATATAGGGTTTAATTCTCTTGTGGAACCCCCATTGAGAAAGAATATTTTAAGCTTTTCAAAGCTTGAAAACAAACTTCAAAAGGATCAAGTAAGTTAATTGCCTGCCAGACCAAAATCTAGTATCCAACAATGTAAAACACATACACAGTGTAAAAATCACTCAATCAAGAATTACTAGACATAAGAAGAAAGAAATTGTGACCATAGCTAGGAGAAAAGTCAGTCAATAAAAACAGGCACAAAAACAATGGAAATGATGAAATTAGCACATGACATGAAACATTTTTTTATGGACATTATAAACATACTCAAGGATTTAAAAGAAAACATGAACATAATAAGAAGGGAAATGGAAGATATAAATGAAGTGGAACTTTTAGAGATGAAAAAACTATATCTGAAAAAAAATTCATTGGATGGGCTTAACGGCAGATGAAACACTGCAGAAGAGAAGATCAGTGAACTTGAATACATAGATATAGAAAGTACAGAAAAATGAAGCCCACAGAGAAAAAAAAAAGACTAAAAATTTGTAGAGTCTCAGTGACCTTTGGGGTAATATCAAGCAGTATACCAAATGTATAATTGGAGTCCCAGGAGACAGAAGAGCAGAATAAAAATTATTTAAAATCTAAGGCAATTCACATGTTTCCCTATGCATTTAGTGATCTATCTTTTGCCTGTCTTTCAAGTTTCAAATGTAAACCAATTCCTGACATTTGGTTTTCTTTTCAGTTAACTGAGTGACTTGTAGTATATGACACAGATGGTGCTGTTTCTTATCTCTACATCTTTATTCATTCTGCTGTCTCTGCCTGGAATGCTGTTAACTCCTACCCTTGAGCAATACTTCTATTGAAAGTCTCAACCCGTGAGTCGTCTCCAAGAACTCTTTCTTGACACCCTCCCTTCATTTTCCGCCTAGCTGGGGATAGTTGTACTCTTTAGGCTCCCAAAATACGTTTGCATATCCCTACTCTTGCATTAAATCATTTTATTACAGAGATCTGTTTTTGAGTCTGTTTATTCCACCAGAAGGAATGTATCTAATTCATATTTCTATCTCCAGCACTTAGTAGAAGTGGAATAAGAGTTTTTGAAGAATAGGTAAGTGGTGACTTCATCGATCTGACTTTGGGTCTGAATTTGATATTTTCATAGACATATCATTAACAATAATAAGAATCCAATTTCCCTTAAATCTCATTTAGCATGGCTTACTTCTTTATTCGAAGATCAAAATATATTATCTTATAGCCAATGAGTCTAAGTTTAAAGTCTGAATATAATATTTTGGAAACTTATTTGAGATATATGTATGTATATATACACACACAAATATACATATATGATATATATATAATATATTTATTCTGCATTTCTTCATAAAGCTTTGTAAGTCTAGGATTCCAGATGAGGAATTATGGACTTTATAGTTCAAATACCTTCAAATTTTAATATAGCCAAATAGTTTTTGTGAGGCTCGGTGACTTGCCTCACTTCCAGAGATTCTGATTCAGTAAACCTGAATAACAGCTCAGAAATCTTCATTAAAAACATAAACTCCCTAGAAGACTTTGTTATAAATGATACATAATGTCTGGAGGGAAATAGGCATTTGTGTTCCATTGCTAGAAGACATTGACTCGTTAAGTTGTGGCTAGAGAAATGTAGTTTAACAGTGGGTCCTACAGTTGCACTTCGACTAGATATAGAAAAAGTGAGGCTTGGAATAGTAATAATTAGAAAAACCTCTTCTGAAATAAAGAACCCACATTAACTACGTTAATTTTAAAGTTCTGAGTAAACTTTATAATTGAGCAGTTAATGGGAACTGAGTGTGATGAACATAGAAACAGGAAGAAAACAGGAAAGCAAGCAGACGAGAATCTTCTTTATTGTATTTTAAAATTTGTTCTCTAAAGAAGAAAACATTGTTTTAAAAACTTTTATTTGATTTGGAGCACTTGGTTCCAGAAGGAACAAATTGCCGCTGAAAGCTCATGGATAAAAGGCTGGAGGGAAACTGCTATAATCTGTGCTCAGCAGTCACTATAGTTAGGAGCAAGATTTCCCACCTGATTGCACCACTCTAAATATTGTATTAAGTCAGTTACTTAAGGGTATTTTAGAGAACAAGTTAATGGGCAATCTTGTCATATTACATTACAGATAGCAATCGTGCTGTGTCGAATGGCCATATCAGAGAGAAACTTCTGAAAAGCTGAGCCAACTCAGAGAATAAGAGAGTGAAAGAGTTGTTTTTACAAATGAAAGTGACAAGCCATGAAATGTCCTACAGACACAGAATATTACTTTTGGCCTAAGTAACTTGGGCAAAGATTTTATTGATGAAATCTCAAAAGTGAATTATTTTGGATGGAATTTTGAATTTAATTCATTCTTTTTGATTACACTTTTTACACCATACTTTACATTGGATATTCACAACAAGTTCTCTTAGAGATCAATCTATCATCTGTCTATCTATCTACCTGTCTATCTGCTTACCTACCTATCTTTCCACCTATCCATCTATTAATCTTATATTTAAATGTATTCACAACACTAGAAAACAAAATTCTCCAAGAAGGTGTTATTTCAATTCCAAGTCATCCTGAAAATTTCTATCCCAATGAAGATCAGGGGTCATAGAATCTCGAGTCTTTTTCAGTCAGGTTGGTAGTACTCTCTAGTCCCCAAAAGGCTAGATAATTCCTTCTTCTGAACCAGATTACAGAGGGTCTCATTGGATATCTGGTTCAAAGGTCAGCAAACAGGGCAATGTAACTGCAACCATAATACTTATATAAAAGAGAAAACCAGACATCAAGTTGAACACAGAAATGCATATTAATGACCCATTAAAACCAATGTAATACTGAACCTCGTGACACCATTGCCTCCATTTTCCATGCAAATCTTGATATCAGTCATTTTTATAAGATTAGATCCATTGGGTTTTTTAATATTCCTTTTCCTTTTCTTCCATAATACTTTATTCATGCATAAAATAGATTTAAATTATTCTATTAAAATGTATCCATTAAATTTAAATCACTTGTAAATAAACTCTTAAAATATGTTTACATGTCATTCAGTGTTGATATTGTTACTATTACTGCCTGTGCTTTCCAGGTTTTTGGGATTTCTACATTCTGTTTCTTATTGGAGCTCTGCAATTGTGCTATGGTAACAGTGGTTTAGGAGATATAACAAAACTATCTCTTTGGATCACCATGCACTACCTCTCTTCTCATTTAATATAACACTTCAACTAACTATAATGTTCTCCTTGAACTGCCTCCTTCTAGTAATTTTAAGAATGCGTGGCTCCCTAAGACTATGAAAAAACATGCCTATAGAGGTTGCTTCTTCCATTTCCCAGTTATAGCATAAGCAGTATAAACTACTTGTTCCTATAGTCCTGCAGTCACTAATGTAATAGAATCTACTTGAATACATAGTAATTGTCAATAAATGCATTTTAGAGCAAAAAGATTCTTTGGGCCACACTACTGTAAGATATTGAGTAGCCCCTAAGTGGCTGTGTGAGAAGGGCAGATCCTGAAATCAAGTTGTAGATAGAGAGTACAGACAGAAAATATACTTAATTTTTCAAGACTGTGATCAGAAATAGGGCACTTTTAGGATCCAGGTAGATGTAAGTGTGTACAGGCTGATAAGCACGTGATGATGCAAGGACATGTCCACAGGTGAATCTAGTTTACCTGGAGGAGGGTTGAAGCTCGAGAAGACTACAAGACAGTTGGTGTTTTCAGAATTTAAGCTCATCGAGTAATATAAAATTGTGAATGTTTAAATTACATCTTCTTTACATAGTTTGAGGTCTGAGATTTCTAAAACTGTGTTAAAATAGTCTGAGCTTTTGGGTGGCATGGAGTAAAAGAGATTGCAAGTAGAGAAAAAGGCCTATGAATCCCAAGATGCTATCTTTGAAGGAGAAATATTCTCTATTATCTTAATTGGTGACAGTTTAACAAAAGCATTGTGAATGGCTCAGAAATTCTGTTAGAGACTATTCTGGCAAATATTTTTCATTATTCATTTATATTTCTCATTATTGGAATATAGTTAAACATTCTTATGCTTTTAAGAACTTCAGTGAAGTGCTTGATTTATTGATGGCTTGGATCTTTTTGGCAGTGACTTAATACCACAACTGCTTGGCAGTATTTTGATTCTTTACATTTCTTTTAGCTTATACGAGAGCACTGCCTGCAGAATTTTCAGAAGTCAAATTATTCTTGTATCAATTTTTATTTTATTGCTAGTGAAATTGCATATGGAATAATTTTACATGAGTTATAGCCACAGTCTTCCTCTTGAAGAAATTTGCTCTATTCTTGGCTTTCTATGCTTTTTTGTTCATGTCAGTGGCAATATATTCAGGATATTCATTTATTAGTGAAGGTTATGTGCTATTATCTATAAAATACTCTTTGTTTTATATTTTATTTAAAATCATTTTGTTTTTATCAAAACAGAACGGGCATGCTAAAAATTCAAATAGTACAGGAAGGCTGATAATGAAAAGCCCCATCCTTCACACTCACTTGTCAGAAGCAATAATTTTCGACTGCTGATATTAGATCTTTTGTTGGATAATCCCATACACCTAAATAATAAGATATTTCTTGAAATATAAGCTTTGGAAATACCAACTCTATTGAAATTCTCTATATTGTGAAATTTGCCTATTGCCTATATTATGAAAGATAAGTATTTAATTCATATTATTCAGTCCCTTCATCCCTTCTCAATTATTGATATTGGTATTAATTATTCTTTTATTAGTTCCTTTGTAACTTTAGGAATTATATATAAACTTATTATTCCATCAAATTTAGACAGTAACTCTTGATTTTGCACTAATGTAAGACATTATTATTAGCATTCTCACCATTCCTTTTCAGATTTTGCCATCTATAATTTTACTTTCACGTTACTAATATCGATAATATTTACATTTGGTTCTGCAAGCATAATTGAGACTTCCATTGTTAATCGATAGGTTGATGAGATAACTCTCCTATGTTTTATTCTATATCCATATCTACATAAATATTTCATGCATCATCTATATTTAAATAAATATCTCAGGATTTTTTTATAGGTTGATTCTAATTAAATTGTATTGTTTTAGTATTTTTAGCTTCAGAACCAAGTGATGTGCTAGAATTACCTTTCTCAAGGTCCACTGTTAAGACTTCACTGTTAGAAGAATATCACCAGAATTAAGGTCAGATGGATTATCTTTTCTTTTCTTTTTCTTTTTTTTTAAGGGTTTTATTTATTTACTTATTTTTTTTAAATTTTTATTTATTGCAGTAACATTGGTTTATAACATTGTATAAATTTCAGGTGTACATCAGTGCAAACTGGTGCAGCCACTATGGAAAACAGTATGGAGATTCCTCAAAAAATTAAGGATAGAACTACTGTACGATCCAGCTATTCCACTGCTGGATATTTATCCAAAGAACTTGAAAACACCAATGCGTAAAGATACATTCACCCTTGTGTTCATTGCAGCGTTATTCACAATAGCCAAGACTTGGAAGCAACCTAAGAGCCCATCAAGAGATGAATGGATAAGGAAGATGTGGTATATATACACAATGGATTATCTTTTCTAACTCTTCATTAATTGCTGAAAATCATGCCACGTTACAATTTGCTTCATATTTGAACCATGATTTTTTCATAAAATACATTTTTGTATTGTTTGTTGAGGCATTCTTTGTTTTTTTTGTGTGTGTGTGTGTGAGGAAGATCAGCCCTGAGCTAACGTCCATGCCAATCCTCCTCATTTTTTTCCCTTTTTCTCCCCAAAGCCTTAGTAGATAGTTGTATGTCACAGTTGCACATCCTTCTAGTTGCTGTATGTGGGACACCGCCTTAGCATGGCCGGACAAGCGATGCGTTGGTGCGCGCCTGGGATCTGAACCCGGGCAGCCAGTAGTGGAGCACGAGAACTTAACCGCTAAGCCACAGGCCGGCCCCACACTTGAGGCATTCTTAATGAGAAATTTCTTCTTATAGCCCACTGACTTCCTCTTCTAATTTGGACCAGTTATTTTCTAGATTTGCTGCATAGCTCTTGTCTTGGCAATTCATTCTGTTGGAATCCTGGGAGAGTTTACTGTTTTTCGTATCTCAAGTCTTCTTTCTTATTTTTCACTTTTGTTTAAGTGTACATATTCAAATGGATTTACTAGAAAGAATAGTGAATTAATGTTTTGAGTCTTTGAATATCTGCGAGTATCTTTGATTTGGACTCACATTAGATTTATAATTTGCCACAGCATATAGAAGTGAGGGAATATTATAATTTCCTACAGAAATGTGAAACATCGCTCCATTGTCACTTAACATCTTGTTGATGATAAGAAACATGATGTCAGATGATTTTTGTTCGGATGCTTTAGAAATTTTAAATAATTTAGCTAATAATTAATTACATTTTCAGTATAATTTTCTTGGTAATCCTTTTATTTTATAGTTATTTTGTTAAGTCCATTTAATTATGTAATACTTTTGAGTATAGATATAGCACTTAACAAAAATTTAAAAATTATTTGGCTAAAAATAATTTAGAAGACACTAAATTAATTCCTACGGAAAATATTAAGTCGTGTAAAACCTGCTTCCTGACACAGAGAACTTAGAGGTTGTTGTGATTATGATTATTTTATATTATGTTCATACTACTTAAAATTTGTTTGTAATTTCTTTCATAATTTTTAGAGTATAAATTATTATCCCATTACTTTATAGCATATTTTTTTAATTTAATGGAAAAAATTTAACTAATTTTTTTTGGTGAGGAAGACTAGCTCTGAGATAACATCCATGCCAATCCTCCTCTTTTTGCTGAGGAAGACTGGCCCTGGGCTAACATCCGTGCCCATCTTCCTCTACTTTATATGGGACGCTGCCACAGCATGGCTTGACAAGCGGTGCATCGGTGTGCGTCTGGCATCCGAACCTGTGAACCCCGCCAGGCCACTGAAGCAGAGCGCGCACACATAACTGCTGTGCCAGCAGGCTGGCCCCTTAACCAATTTTTTTTAAATATACAATTTTGACATTTAGAACGTGAGGGATGATAAGAAAATAAAGGATAGTAAATACTTAGATATAGCGTTTTACAAGCATCAACTAAGGTAAAATATATCTGTCTGACTATAGCAACATGTTACATAATTTAAAAGGCATATGCTCTGGGTTCAAATAATAACTCTTTTCTCTATGGTCTGTGCAAACCTTGAAAAGTTAGTTATTTCTAAGCTACAGTTTCCTCATCTATGAAGCAGAGTAAAATTTTCCTACCCGTGGAGTTATAAAGCTTTGTGAGATATAGTATATATATGGCCTGGCTTATTGTTGGCACCAATGTAATGTAAGCATTTTATATACATTCTCTTTATATACATTATTCTTTTTCAACAGTTCCTCACAGTAGATATTATTATTAAGTAGTTAAAATTGTTGGCCTATATTTTTTCAAAATATTTTCTTTTAACATCTGTATGATCTGTGGTGACAACCCTTCTTTCAATGCTCATATTGGTAACTTACATTTTCTCTCTTTTTTTACTGGATCAGGATAGCCAGGGATTTATCAATTTTTGTTGATTTTTTCAAAGGACTTTTGGCTTTTGAAATTTTCTCAATTGTTAGTTTTCTGCTTTTTGATTTCTACTCTTACTTTACTATTTCCTTCCTTCTATTTACTCTTGGTTTACTTTTCTTCTAGCTTCTTCAGGTGCAGGTTTAAGACATTGAATTCAAGCCTTTTTTATTTTCTAATATAAGCTATACATTTCTCTATATGCACGGTTTCATTGGTATTCCACATATTTTATATGTTGTATTTTCCTTATCTTACAGGTCATAGGTTACTCTTCGTCTTGAAGTCATTTTATCTGATATTAATATAACATTATTCCAGTCTTTTTATACTCACAGTTAGCATGGCATTATTTTCCCGTCTATTTACTTTCAACCTATCTGTCCTTTATTTAATTTATTTATTTACTTATTTATTTATTTATTTTTGCTGAGGAAGATTTACCCTGACCTAACATCCATGCCAATCTTCCTCTTTTTGCTTGAGGAAGATTTGTCCTGAGCTAACATCCGTGCCAATCTTCCTCTATTTTGTATGTGGGTCACTGCCATAGCATGGCCACTGATGAGTGGTGTAGGTCCACACCTGGTATCCGAACCCAGGCTGCCAGTGCGGAGTGCACTGAACTTAACCGCTGGGCCATGGGACCAGCCCCCTGTCCTTCATTTTTAAAGTATCTCTGCAAGAGCCAGCACATAGTGAGAATTGCTTTTTTTTTAATCCAATTTCACAATTTAATTCTTTTTATTGGCATGAGTAGTCCATTAGCATTTAATGTAATTATTGATATTGTTGGATTTACTCTGTCAATTTATTATTTGTTTCATCTTTGCACTTTTGTTTTTGGTTCCTCTTTTCTTGCCATCTTTTGATTAATCAAATATTTTTTAAAATTACATTTTTAGTTTAGTTATTGACATATTAGCCATACCTTTCTGCATTACTTTTTAAATTCTTGCTCTAGGAATTAAAATATACATTCTTAACTTTTCACACTGTACCTAAAATTAATATTTTAGTACTTCACATAAAATCTAAGATTAAGGTGGAGCCTCAAATAGGAAAACATGCCTTTAAGAATCTTATAAGCATGCCATGCAAATTATTGCCTTTAAACAATGGGACTTTTAAAGGCATAGTCCTACAATAGCCTCACAGACAGCTCAAAGTAGAGAAGGGATTATCCTGGCTAGATGTGTAGATATGTTTTTTGTCTAATAGAGTGAGCCACACAGTGTTTTTAAGATAATTGCAATATTGGAAACATGAACAACTTGGACCAAAAGGGATAGAGTTAGGTAAAAGTAAAATAAAACAAAATGAAAAGAGGCTTTTGAACCTCTAACTATATTGGGTAGAAAGCAGGCTGAGATACATACTGTCTGTTTTGTAATTTTGTCTAGGTTAACCCTGGATAGAGCAATGGTAGGTATGATTAAGATTAATTCTGAGAATGTCTTGTATTTCACATGATGAACTTTACAATATTAAGGTACGTTGTAAATCCTAATAATTTTACGTTTGAAGTAGACCACACAAAATACGACGTTGATTAATTCATTTCTGGAGACACTATTTCAATTTCCTTAATAAGTGTTTCTACTAGATCTTTACTAACAACATCTCTAAATAAATAATGATGGGCACGCTAGCTGTGATTATGAACATCAGAGCACGCATTTTAAAAGTTTCAGAATTGTCTATTAACATTCACTAATTTTGGTTGTTTAGAATCCTACTTTTCCAGAGCCCACTAATGAGACACTTAATGAACAACAAAGCTGTCATATATCTTCTTCTGAAGATTAGAAATACACATTAATTCACTAAAATTAAAAAGGGAATAGTTACATATGGAATACTAATTATAAACAGATTCTTATTTCAATGAAAACGTTCACAGCTTCTTTGGGATACATCGGAAACATTTGCTACAACCATTTTTTTTCTCCTGGTGGTGACAGCCAGACTGTTGAGGCTCATGATGTAATTTTCCAGACACTGTTTTTAGAGTGCTCAATTATATCATTCAGGCATAGATCAAGGCACGTGCAGATGCTGAAGCAGTACTCAAAGCTGCATAACAAATAAGAAACTTCAAGAAAGAGTCCTTTTGTAATTCATGTTGTTGAAAGATGGTCAATTATCTATACGAAATAAAGTGAAAACAATAGTATAATTTTTAAAAGTTATATCTGTGTGCTGTCTCCTTGCATGCAGAATAGACTAAAGAACTGAGGCAAATTGTATGGGTAATTCAGACTAAGCAATATTTTTTGACTTGAAAAAATATATAACAAAGAAGTTTCAATTATATAGTTGCCTCAGCTTTTCTTGTTATGTAGAATGTGCGTATTCGAGTATATGATGTACTTGAATATGTGTCTGTGTATGCATCATGTGTACATGTGTGCATCAAATCCAGAAGGAATTTTGTAAGGGATGTTACTGACCTGGAATTTGGCCTCATTGTCAGAATGAGGCCAATTGTCAACATATCCAGTCAAGAGTCTATATCAGGGCCTCTCAACCTCAGCACCATTGACGTTTTGGGCTTTGTTGTATTGGGCTGCCCTTTCCATTATAGGATGTTTCGCAGCATCCCTGACCTTTCCTCACTAGATGCCTTTGTAGTGACAACCAAAAATGTCCCCAGGTTTTGCCAAATATCCCATGCAAGGTGTGGCAGGGTATCAAAATCACACTTAGTTGAGAACCAGTGGTCTAAATATAACCTTGCTGTCGTGATCTGACTTTCTGGAAGGGTGTGTAAGGACAGTTAAGCACCAAGAAGAAACACCGTACTTTCACAGGTATCTAATCAAGAAGTGAAGTAGAATCTAAAGGATGATGTAAAATCATTCCTTTCTATTTCCATCAAGTTCTCTTTCAGTTTATACACAGTCAGCCTCAATGAGTGGCTGCAAAATTGTTCTCTCATTCTATTGTTGCCAAAGCTGAGGACACTTTCCTGGTTCCATGTGGAAAGGAATATGTTGCGTTCTTATTTCTTTAGATTGGAGAACCTATACAACAAACACAACTTAATCTTTTTAATATCAATTACCCTTCCTTCCACTGCTTATGTGTAATTTTGTGCTGAATGAAAAATTTCTCATTAGGGATGAGGATAGGTAAAGCTGAAGAGAATGAAGGGGTTAATAGAGTCCATCATTTCACATATAAATAATAATTAATAGAGGACTTCTTTATTTTTATAGGCTAGATCAGAAGTCAGCAAAATTTTTCTGTAAACCCCAGATAGTAAATGTCTTAAGATTTGCAGGCCACATGGTCCCTTTCACAGCTCCTCGACTCTGCTGTCGTAGCGCAAAAACATCCACTGTCAATACGTAACCAGATGGACATGGCTGTGTACCAACAAATCTTCATTTACCCAACATGTTGCAATGGGATTTGGCCTATGGGTCATAGTTTGCCAGCCCCTGACTAGACACCAGCAATAGCTTTCATCTTTCTTTCTGTTCTTCCTTTATCCCGAATCCCTGCCTCTCCCCTAACGGTAATCACTATTCAAATTTCTCTATCTAATCTCTATTGAGTTATAAATAAATATGTATCATTCATTTGCTTTTAAAAAATAAAGATTTATGGCCAATGTATATAAGCTAAATAATACATTATTTAATTTTCTTTGGTTTTGAGCTTTATAAAATTGTATTGTACTCGAAACAGTTACTGTGAAAACTTGGTAAATTATGAAAGCATAATTTTAAGAGTGGATGTTGTTGATGATTCAAATTATTTAGTGGTAATTGCCTCCCTACATCTTTGAATTTTGTTTCCTTTTGCTGTTCACTTCAGTTGCTCAGTTTTAATTCATTAGGAAAGACTGAATAATTTCTTAATAAGTATATTAGAAGGAACAATAATCAGAGTGTAATGGGATGAATTTTTTTTTAGCGTAAACTAAACTCATCCCCAAACTGAATCAATTATACGAAAAATGTTCATCCATAATTAGCTAGATATGTAAAATTATATTTGACTCTTTTCATGTTACCATTTTATCCCAGTCATGTTAGGTCTTCTTTACCCATTTCAGTTCAGTGTAATGATTAGTGTTCTAAAGCATCAATTTAAAGAGTGATATATTACTGCAGTAACTTAAGAGAATTAAGAGTGAATCCATAGCTGATTAGCTCACTGAAATTCAATTCACTCCTAAGATACTCCTCTATCAAAACAGTAAAAGAAAGGAAAAACCTGAAGGATCAAATCCTGACTCTTTTCTTTTTTTTTTTTTTGGTGAGGAAAATTGTCCCTGAGCTGATATCTGTGTCAATCTTCCTCTATTTTTTGTATATGGGATGCCACCACAGTATGGCTTGATGAGCCATGTGTAGGTCCGTGCCCAGGGTCCGAAGCTGTGAACCCTGGACCGCCAAAGCGGAATGTGCGAAATTAACCACTACACCACCAGGCCAGCCCCGAAGTCTTTTTTTTTTTTTTTATTTCTAGAAGTTACTCAGCTTTTCCTCCTTCACCCCTCCTCCCTTATCCCCAAGCACAGTGCCTCAGTTTAGCACCAAATCAAACTCCTGGGTAGCAACTGAGCCCACTGAAGTTGATTTTGGGGAAACTGAATAGTCAGGAACAATGTAAAATTTGACAGGAGAACATAAGTCTACCCAATGCATTTATTGTCAAAATATGAAGTATAATTTCTATTTAGTTAACAACTAACTGCAAAAGGCCATACTACCAATGGCTAAATGTTAGGCATTACAAAAGTGAAAACTTATAAATCACATGTAATTGATGTGGAAAACACAGGACCACAATGGAGTGCTAACACTGTCTGAATGACAGCTTTAAATAACTTCTCTAAATTGGCCTGCTGCCATAGGGTTAATAAGAGCTCCATAACTATGGATGGGTAATTTTACAGCCTTTCCACATTCTGTCTACAGCATTTAATGTGATTTCTGTTTTAGGGCTCTGATCTCCTGGCTGTGAATAAGTAACATGAATGCATAAATAGATTTTAACAAAAGTATAAAATAGCATGTGGCAAATTGAAAGATTCATTGGGGAAGAGTTGGGGGGTCATGCAGATTGTTAATGATTCTAAAAACAGTTTTCATTCAGCTAATTCACTCCTTAACTTACTGGTTTTCCAAAGAGCTCAATGTGTAATCATTTCTCAAGATCTGTTTTTCTAAAATATTAGTCTCCAAAGAAGAAAGATAGATAATTTACCTCCTTGTGGCTAACTCTGAAATATTTTCAGGCTAATTCAGAGACAAAGAGAGATTTTGCTAATGTCCTTTAGGAAAAATCTGCTTTTTGCTTTCTTTTTTCTTTCTTATCGGTAAGAACAGAGTCAAATATATAGCTATCTATAATGTGATTTTAGGATGTGTTGAAAAGCACTTTTGGCCATAAAAATTCCGTCTTTATCAGTTGAATAATCTTTGGCATTCTATAGTTAGAAATTCTTTATTTTAGATTTAGACATCTAGTGCTCTGGGAGTGAAAACGTTAAACACTCATTTATAACAACGAGCAATTCGTTTTGTCTTATTATGTGAGTCAGTTTTCATAGGAACAATCATGGCAAATATGTGTTGAGTACTTTACCATGTTCCAGATACTTCATGTCTTATCTCATTTCATCTTCACTTTAATATTACGAATGCGTTAGTTATATTATTCGCATTTTTGCAGATGGGGAAACCGAGGCTCAAATAGGTAAATAGTTGTTCAAGGTCAGAGAGCTAGTAAGGAGCAAAGCCAAAGCTCCAGTTCAGGTCTTTGACTCCTAATGTGCTCTTAAATGCTACACTATGATGTTAGAGAAAGAGAGGAAGAAATAAATAAAATCATTTGGCACTGATGGAGGCATTTCATTGGGTGAAGGTCAGGAAGGGACTGATCAGGACACTGGAAGATGATCATGTCTTCTTCATTGTTTTTTGTTCTTGTTTTTCCTTATTTTTGGTAAGGCTGAACCAGGAGCAGGCTTAAAATGATGCCTCAGCTATTATAGGTAGTATAGTGTTTTTTAAACTGTATATTATAACTCATTAGTGGATCATGAAGTCAATTTAGTGGATTATGAGCAGGATTTTGGGGGAGACTGGCACAGTCTTGGGAGATTTTGTTAAAACATATCGTAACCCATAGTATGGGAGTCAAACAATGTTAAGGTCGAAGGCTTAGAAAAAGAGAACTTCCCAAAGTCTTTTCCCATAGGTATGTGCTAGTATACATGTGATAGTAGATATTGGGGAGGTCTCCTCAACATTCATCCCACTGCTCCCCTTGTTATGTAGCAGCGCACAGTCTGGGGATTTATTACAGCTGCAGGGGCAGAAACTGATTAATTTGAGAAATTCATTGTTGCTCTCCCCAGTAGTCCCATCATAATTGTTTCAGGCTTCCAGGCCCAAGTCAAGTAGCCCATGAGATTCCCCAGAGGAAGAGTTATGTGGCCATTGTGTTAAAAAAATCAAATAGAAAAGAGTAGAAGATTTTAGAGAGCATCGCAGGGATTCTTAGCCCCAACACGGCACATTAGACCTAATGGGGCCACTTGCAATTCACGTGTGAGACAGAAAACTAGTGGAAAGGATGTTATAAATGCAATACATTGGCTAGAAGGAGCTTTGATCTTTTGCTCACTGGTGCGTCATCTGAATCTGTGGCATTTAATAACATTAATAATAGCTAATTAATGTCTATCGGGCCTTTAGTCTATGCCAGGGACTGTTCTAAGAACTTTGCATGCATAAATTTTTTAATTTTATTAAAATTAAATAATTTTAATAAAGTCTATGATTTGAGGACTGTTCTTAGTCTCGTTTATAGATGAAGAGATGAAAGGTGGAGAGTTAAGTAACAGGTCCAAGATCCACAGCAAGGATGAGGAGGAACCGGGTTATGCCAGGCTGTTTGGCTCTACAGTCTGTGCTCATGATCATGATGCTCTCCTGACCATCACACAATTGGGGCATCAATGCTGTATGAATTAATTTTATATTAACACAATTTACATTTAATTGTGAATAAAAGTGCAAGAGAAACTGACTCACAGTTGGCAAAGTGTTGAGATTTTCAACTGAGTTTCAATGTATGTGTGTGTGTTCTTTTAAAAAAATATTATGGAATAAGACTTTTTTAGAGTTTGGGACAAATGTAGCATTTTAATTGAAGTAACATTGTTGCCTTTAAATAAGTGGTTTTTATTAGAAGAAGAAGGAGGAGGTCGAAGTGAAAAATGTAGAGGCATGCTCATGTTCAACTGTTGGACATGGAAATATAAATAGCGAACGTTGAGAAAATATTGACGATTGTCAGGGTTTGGTCAGAAAAGCAGAACCAGTATGAGTGAGATGAACAAAGGATTTATTATAGGGATTAGACCTTATATAATTAGGGGACCTAATGGAAATGTCTATGCAAGAACTCCCAAGTCTGTATTGTTCCTGATGTTGTCCTGATAGGTCAGCCAGGCTGGCTGTTGGGAAGGAGAAGGATATGAAGTCGGTAAGAGCAAGGACATACTAGAACTTAGTCTTTCTCTCATCACCTCCAACCCTGATGAGATGATATGGGTGACCTGCAAGAGAAGCTGGTGCCCTTTGCCGTAGAGCTACCCACACACATGGCCCAGCTTATAGGGAAACAGAAAGAGAAAATCCGGTGGGAGCTGGAGAAGCTGTGGGCTGCTATCTCCTACCAGAAAGGGGAGCTTGCAGCAGATCAGATGAGCTGACATATTGCCTGGCATCCTTATACCAACCTTCAAAATGAAAAAAAGAAAACACGAAGGAAGGAAGGAAAGTGGAGAGAAGAGGAGGAAACGTTGCTTTCTCACTTCCGTTTTCCAAATATCATGCATACTTCTATTGTGGCCATCCCCAGCTGGAACCATATAAGAAGGAAATTCTAGAAAATGTAGTTGCAGCTTAATAATACACTACAAAGCCACCACAATTCTAATCAGTAAACTTTGATTTCTTTGAAGCTACATGTCCAAGAGACTAGTCTTAGTCTTAGACAAGTCTTGCATTAGTTGCAAGACTTTAAATGCAAGACTTTAAAATGAATGCTATTTCAGATATGATTTTATCAAAGTATAAAACCCAACGAAAATTACAAACTTATGTGTTACAGGTCATTATATTCTTGCTTATAAAAGCTTAAAGCTTTCAAAATTTAAAAGACATTTAGAAACACAGCTTGTGAAACTTACAAATTATTTCAAGGAAAGAAAAAAATATTAGCTCAATTTTCTTAAATATTTAAAAAATAATTATTAATGAGAAATTCTTAGTAGAGACAAATTTAGTTGTATATTGTGTGTCAAAAGAGAAATGTCTCATCAAGATGCTAAAAAAATTATCTTTCAGCAGGTATGTGTGAAGTTTGGATTTTTGGTGATCAAACAACCTATAGGTTAAAACTATATTGTTTATTAATAACCCACTATCCTCTCAAATAGGACGTATTGCAGAATATTTAGAAGCAATACTTATTATATGAATAACAGCTGATGTAGATTTCATGCTCCAAGTTGATGACAGCATCAGTTTTGCAAGCTACAAAATTTTAAGCCAGAGACATATGACAAGATGATTTTATGACGATTTCTTATATTGTTTAAATTTAATCCACTCACAACTGGACGAGACATATCCACAGTGTTAGGAAAATGCACTATTTATTAATATAAAATAAACCAGAAAAACTGTACAGGAATCAGAAGCTGTTGGAACAGCACATATAACTGAAAAATATAGTGGAGTTATTTAAAAATATCAGAAGCTACCAGTATCAGTGTTGTTTGTCATATCAAGAGGCTAAATATGATATTTAGATAAGAGAGTTGGCATATTTAAGTAATATTTTTGGCATTCTTAGTAACCTAAATTTGAAACTAAATGATATATTTCAACAAATCAGATATATCTGAAATAACAAGAGAAATCATTGTTAGAGTAAGCGAGATTTGCACGTAATTGCTAGAGCTACTTTGTTCTCAACATTGTTGTAACTTTTAATGACAATCTGAAAAAGTGAAATTAAAGAAATTATTGCATTTCATTTCTCTGTCTCAAACTTTTAGTTATTACTTCTAAAAGAGATATTTGAAAGATTAAGAGAAACATTTAGATAAATGATATACTTAATTTTCAAAGTCCTGAACAAATAATTGAGTTAAAATTGGTGCCTGAAAATATAAATGAAATATTACAGCATGGTTATCCATTTACACTGAAGAATGGTCACAAGACTGTAATTTCACCATAAATTTGGACTAACTCGAAAGAATTTTCTTGTTATATAGAATGTATCGCTATTAATACTATTCACAATGACCTGTTTGTGTAAATTAGGATTTTCAACCACACCTTCACTAAAAATAAAAGAAATAGGCTCAATAGTGAATCAGATCAGCATGTATCCCTGTCTATGTGTTTTCCATCTTGGATTGAATTACTAAATACGAAAGCACATCCATGATATTCAGTAAAATCACTCCAAATTTTTGTTTGTATTGGAAATTATTTCCTGTTTTATATTTAAATATTAAGACAACTATTTAAATGTTAATTTTGTTATATTCTTACTTTATCGCGCACAGTTGGATATGTATTATTATTATTTTTTTTTTGGTGAATTTGTGTGCGTGTGTCCATGTATGTATTTTTTAAAGTAAATTGTGTTTCTTTTACCAGAGGGCAACAAATAAATCAGGAAAAAGCAACATAACACTATTGTGAAAAAGAATGGGGGAGGAGAATAGAAGCATAAAAATACATGGTGAGTTTGGTGTGGCTCAGTTAAGATGTGTGCAAGGATAGATGCAGTAGTGGAGCAGGGAAGAGAGGGAAATGGCCATAACTGAGGTCGGAAGTTATATCAGGAGAAGGTCCCACAACAAGTGTCTTCCAGGAAGACAATGCAGCTCGACTCCTTGCTGGAACATAGCCAGGTCTGCTGTGGAGATGGCCAAGGTCCCTCTGTTAAGCAGAATTGGCAGTGAGTCTATGGCTTTTACTGTGGACGGTGGGAGAGACATACCATTCTGCCTACTATATATATACAGTATATTATTATGTGTATATATACAAAATCTGGTGACATGGGTGGAAAAGGAAGCACATATTATTACTTTCAGTGTGCTGTGTCCCATAGGGTGTGAGAAGCTCAAGAAGACCTAGAAAATCACTGTAACATATTTCTTTGCAGCAATGCTTGCTATTACACCAAGAGTTTAATAATGGGACGGGTATTGGCTGTGGAGTCAGGGTTAAGGATCAAGCCCTTGCTCCATCTCTAGCCGTGTGATCCCTAACTCATTCCATAATGGATTGGTAAGGGCAAAAGCTAAGCTAATGTACAGAGAGAGAGATGGAGATAGGGATAGAGATGAGAGAGAGAGAGATCCACAGTACAGAGCTCAGATAACATAGGATAGGCATACATGTTTCTCTCATGTGACAGTCCAGACACATAAGTGCGGGGTCTGGGTAGGGAAGCAGCTCTGCTCCAGGAGATCCTCCAAGGCCGAGCTCCTTCTATCTCACTGCTCCATCATGCTCTAGGGTGCTGCCCTCCTGCAAGATTGAATCTGGCACCACAACATCTGTCTTAGAGCCTGCAGAAAGAGAGAGGCAGTAAGTGGAAGGAAATGGACTTTAATGATGTGACCCAGAAGTTGTACAGTTCAGTTCTGCTCACAACCTGGTGGCCAGAACTTACTCAAATGGAAACATAGTCTCTAGTCTGGGTGCTGTGTGCTGTGCTAAACCTTGAGAGGTTCTATCAAAGCTGAGGGGAACAAAGGAACGTTTGGGATTGCTCAGTCTCTGCCATTAGCAAGAAAATGAATTGTACATACCTGATCAGTATCAGTATCAGCATCAGTCTCTTTACCTATGAAGTGGGAATAAAACTCTATTTCAGAGTGTTAGTCTGAGACTTATGAGAACACGTATATTAGAAAAGTGCTTTATAAACTGTAAAACACTATTATTATTTCTTCTAATTATTGATACTAGTATTCATAAGATACTTATTATGTACACAGAATAACATATGTGCTTGCTTGTTCTTTTATGTGGTAGTCCATTTTGTTACGTTTTTTTTTTGCTGAGGAAGATTTGCCTTGAGCTAGTATCCACTGCCAATCTTCCTCTTTTTGTATGTGAGCTGCTGCCACAGCATGACCACTGGCAGATGTGTGGTGTAGGCCTGAGCCCAGGAACTGAACCCAGTGGAGTGAGCCAAACTTAACCATCAGGCCACCAGGGCTGGCCCCATCTTGCTTTTTAACTATAGATTTCTTGATAGGGGAGTCTCAACTTAAGTTGCCATGTATGAGACCTAACTCAGTGTTGTAGATAAAATAAAACTTTATGGAGGGGCCAGCCTGATGGTGTAGTGGTTAAGTTCGTGCACTCCCCTTTGGCAGCCTGGGGTTCACAGGTTTGGATCCTGGGCACAGACTTATGCACCGCTTATCAAGCCATGCTGTGGTGGCATCCCACATATAAAATAGAGGAAGATGGGCATGGATGTTAACCCAGGGCCAATTTTCCTCAGCAAAAAGAGGAGGATTGGCAATGGATGTTAGCTCAGGGCTAATCTTCCTGAACAAAAAAAAAAAAACAAAAAAAAACTTTACAGGTAAATATTATTTATTGAACTATTGCAAGTTTAAAGTTCTTTGAGTATTTAAGTTCCTATGTAATGTGAGAAATAAATGAATAAATTAGCCTCTGCCTACATGTGGAAAATCAGCTATTAAATCTCCATTTCCTACCCATATTTGCCTTTGCCTGATAGATTAATCAAACATTTAGAAGTCTTCATAAAGTGTGTGAAGTAATCTCCTTTTTATTTATATTTTGTTTAGTGAGGTAGGAAAATAAAATATTTGGCTAGATACTTTCTAAATATTTTTGGGAGGCATACTTCATGATATTTATTTCTATAAGAATATGCATTGAATTCATCCTAATAAAGTCTTTTATTATTTTATTTTATTTTTTTATTTATTTTTAATTTTTTGTTTATTGCACTAACATTGGTTTATAACATTGTATAAATTTCAGGTGTACATCATGAAACTTCTATTTCTGCATAGATTACATCATGTTCACCACCCAGATACTAATTACAACCCATCACCACACACATGTGCCAAATTATCCTTTTCACCCTCCTCCCTCCCCGCTTCCCCTCTGGTAACCATCAATCCAATCTCTGTCTCTATGTATTTGTTTGTTATTATCTACTACTTAATGAGGGAAATCATACAGTATTTGACCTTCTCCTTCTGACTTATTTCATTTTGCATAATACCCTCAATGTCCATCCATGTTGTCATAACTGGCTGGATTTCATCATTTCTTATGGCTGAGTAGAATTCCATTGTGTATATATACCACATCTTCTTTATCCATTGGTCCCTTGATGGGCACTTAGGTTGCTTCCAAGTCTTGGCTATTGTGAATAACACTGCAATGAACACAGGGGTGCATGTATCTTTAGGCATTGGTGTTTTCAAGTTCTTTGCATAAATACCCAGCAGTGGAATAGCTGGATCATATGGTAGTTCTATCCTTGATTTTTTGAGGAATCTCCATACTGTTTTCCATAGTGGCTGCAGCAGTTTGCACTCCCACCAGCAGTGTATGAGAATTCCCTTCTCTCCACATCCTCTCCAACACATGTTGTTCCTGTCTTGTTAATTATAGCCATTCTGACAGGCGTGAGGTGATATCTCATTGTAGTTTTGATTTGCACTTCCCTGATAGTTAATGATTTTGAACATCTTTTTATGCGTCTGTTGGCCATCTGTTTATCTTCTTTGGAGAAATGTCTGTTCAGGTCTTTTGCCCATTTTTTAATTGGGTTGTTAGTTTTTTTGTTGTTGAGATGCATGAGTTCTTTATATATTTTAGAGATTAAGCCCTTATCAGATGAATGGTTTGCAAATATCTTCTTCCAATTGTTAGGTTGTCTTTTCGTTTTGTTGATGGTTTCCTTTGCTGTACAAAAGCTTTTTAGTTTGATGTAGTCCCATTTGTTTATTTTTTCTATTGTTTCTCTTGCCTGGTCAGACATGGTGCTTGAAAATATGTTGCTAAGACTGACGTCGAAGAGCGTACTGCTTATGTTTTCTTCTAGAAGTTTCATAGTTTTAGGTCTTGCATACAAGTCTTTAATCCATTTTGAGTTAATTTTTGTGTATGATGTAATGTAAGGGTCTACTTTCATTTTTTTTGCATGTGGCTATCCAGTTTTCCCAACACCATTTGTTGAAGAGACTTTCTTTTCTCCATTGTATGTTCTTGGCTCCTTTGTCAAAGATTAGCTGTCCATAGATGTGTGGGTTTATTTCTGGGCTTTCGATAATATTCCATTGATCTGTGTGTCTGTTTTTGTGCCAGTACCATGCTGTTCTGGTTACTCTAGCTTTGTAGTATGTTTTGAAATCAGGGAGTGTCATACCTCCAGCTTTGTTATTTTTTCTCAGGATTCTTTTAGCTATTCGGGGTCTTTTGTTGTTCCATATAAATTTTAGGATTCTTTGTTCTATTTCTGTGAAAAACGTTGTTGGAACTTTGATAGGGATTGCATTGACTCTACAGATTGCTTTAGGTAGTATGGACATCTTAACGTTAATTCTTCCAATCCAAGAGCACAGAATATCTTTCCATTTCTTTGTGTCTTCTTCAATTTCTTTCAGCAATGTTTTATAGTTTTCGGTGTACAGATCTTTCACCTCTTTGGTTAAGTTTATTCCTAGGTATTTTATTCTTTTTGTTGCAATTGTAAATGGGATGGTATTCTTAATTTCTCTTTCTGCTACTTCATTGTTAGCGTACAGAAATGCAACTGATTTTTGTATGTTGATTTTGTATCCTGCAACTTTACTGTGTTCGTTTATTACTTCTAAAAGTTTTTTGGTGGATTCTTTAGGGTTTTCTATATATAAAATCATGCCATCTGCAAATCATGAGAGTTTCACTTCTTCCTTTGCAATTTGGATCCCTTTTATTTCTTTTTCTTGCCTGATATCTCTGGCTAGGACTTCCAGTACTATGTTAAATAGGAGTGGTGAGAGTGGGCATCCTTGTCTGGTTCCTGTTCTTAGAGGGATAGCTTTCAGTCTTTCACCATTGAGGATGATATTCGCCGTGGGTTTGTCATATATGGCCTTTATTATGTTGAGGTACTTCCCTTCTATACCCATTGTGTTCAGAGTTTTTATCATAAATGGATGCTGTATCTTGTCAAATGCTTTCTCTTTATCTATTGAGATGATCAAGTGATTTTTATTCTTCATTTTATTAATGTGGTGTATTATGTTGATTGATTTGCGAATGTTGAACCATCCTTGCATACCTGGAATCAATCCCACTTGATCACGGTGTATAATCTTTTTAACGTATAGTATGCGATTTGCTAGTATTTTGTTGAGGATTTTTGCATCGATGTTCATCAGTGATATTGGCCTGTAATTTTCTTTTTTTGTGCTGTCCTTGTCTGGTTTTGGTATCAGGGTAATGTCGGCTTTGTAGAATGAGTTAGGGAGCTTCCCCCCCTCCTCCATTTTTTGGAAGAGTTTGAGAAGGATAGGTATTAAGTCTTCTTTGAATGTTTGGTAGAATTCACCAGGGAAGCCGTCTGGTCCTGGACTTTTATTTTTGGGGAGGTTTTTGATTACTGTTTCGATCACCTTACTGGTGATTGGTCTGTTCAAATTCTCTACTTCTTCTTGATCCAGTTTTGGAAGGTTGTATGATTCTAAGAATTTATCCATTTCTTCCAGATTGTCGAATTGGTTGGCATATAGCTTTTCATAGCATTCTCTTATAATCTTTTGTATTTCTGAGGTGTCTGTTGTAATATCTCCTCTTTCATTTCTGATTTTACTTATTTGTGCCTTCTCTCTTTTTTTCTTGGTGAGTCTAGCTGAAGGTTTGTCAATTTTGTTGATCTTTTCAAAGAACCAGCTCTTGGTTTTATTAATTTTTTTCTATTTTTTTTTAGTCTCTATTTCATTTATTTCTGCTCTGATTTTTATTATTTCCCTTCTTCTACTGATTTTGGGCTTTGTTTGTTCTTCTTTTTCCAGTTCCTTTAGGTGCATTGTTAGATTGTTTATTTGAGATTTTTCTTGTTTGTTGAGATTAGCCTGTTTTGCTGTAAACTTCCCTCTTAGAACCTCTTTTGCTGTATCCCATAAATTCTGGCATGTCGTATTTTCATTGTCATTTGTCTCCAGGTATTTTTTGATTTCTCCTTTGATTTCTTTGTTGATCCAGTCGTTGTTCAGTAGCATTTTGTTTAAAATCTTTTTTTTAATTGGCCATAGGGTATACTATTATTTTGGAAGTGCCTAGTAGGATCTTTTGCCTTTTTCCTCTCATTATATTGCCTTTTTATTGTTTGAAAGAGTTATTTGTATATTCTTTTCCCCCTAAGCTTATTGAGATATAATTGATAAATAAAAATTGTATATATTTAAGGTTACAACGTGATCTTTTAATATGTGTATACATTGTGAAATGATTACCACAATTAAGGTAATTAACATAGCCATTGCCTCACATAGTTACCATTTTTTTTGTGTGTGGTGAGAACACTTAAGATCAGCTCTTTTAGCAAATTTCAAGTAAACAATACAATATTATTAATTATAGTCACCATGCTGCACATTAGATTTCCAGAATTTATTCATCCTGTAGAACTGAAACTTTGTATTCTTTGACCAACGTTTTCCCATTTCCCCCAGCATCTAGTCCCTGCTAACCACTATTCTGCTCTTTGTTTTTATGAGTTTGACATTTTTAGATTCCGTATATAAGTGAGATCATGCTGTATTTGTCTTTCTGTGTCTGGTTTATTTAACTTAGCATAATGTGCTCCAGGTTCATCCATGTTAATGCACATGACAGGATTTCCTTCATTTTTAAAGCTGAATAATATTTCATTATAAATATTACATTTTTTGAGTTTTATAGTTGAGTTTATTCTTCATTTAACTTTCAAAACACTACTATAGTTGAATATTACAACAAAAACAATAGCAAGTAGTGAGCATATTGTGATTATAGTCCTTCACTCATTCACTACTGCATATAAAATGCCAGAGGTGAGTGTTATTCACTGGTACCATTAAAAGGTCTGACACTGAACGCCACCCCTAGGATGATGTTCATCATCCTCATATGGTTCTCCATTATAACGGTTCCATCTTTCCTGATTTGGAGCAAAGTTTTACCTGGTACATTTCAGCAGTCTCTTCTACTTCCTTCCTCAAGAGGATATAACAATTGACTTCTTTTTTATTATATAATGACCTTTGTCTCTTGTCAAAGTTTTTGACTGAAAGTCTATTTTATCTGATATAAACATAGACACCTCTGCTCTCTTTTTGTTATTTGCATGGAGTATCTTTTTCCATACCTTCATTTTCATCCTCTATGTGTGCTTAAAGCTAATGAGTCTTCTATAGGGAGCATATTTTTGGATATTTTTTAATATATTCAGTCCCTCTATGTGTTTTGATTAGAAAATTTAATGCACTTACGTTAGAAGTAAGGATTGGTAGGTAAGGACTTCCTATTGCTGTTTTATTGCTTTCTGACTATTTTGTAGTTCCTTTATTCCTTTCTTCTTCTCTTGCTGCCTTCCTTTGTGATTTGATGATTTTTTGTAGTGGTATGGCTTGACTCCTTTCTCTTTCTCTTTTGTACACCTACTAGAAGTCTTTGCTTTGTGAATATCATGAGGCTTATATAAAACGTTATAGCTATAACCATCTAGTTTACGCTGACAACAACTTAACTTCAACCTTACACAAAAACTTTATACTTTTATTTCTCCCCTCCCACATTTTATGTTATTGATGTGACAATTTACATCTTTTTATATTGTGTATTTATTAATAAATTACTGTAGTTATAGTTATTTTTAATACTTTTATCTTTTGAGTTTGATGCTAGAGTTAAGTGATTTACACACTGACATTATAGTATTAGAATATTCTGAATTTGACTATATACTTACCATCTTTCCCAGGGAGTTTTCGATGTTTTCATGTTACTAAATAACATTCTTTTGTTTCAACTTGAATAACTCCCTTTAGCATTTCTTGTAAAGCCAGTGTATGGTAAATAACTCTCTTAGATTTTGTTTGTCTGGGAAAGTTTTTATCTTTCTTTCATTTCTGAAAGACAGCTTTGCTGGGTACAGTATTCTTGGTTAGCAGTTTTTTTCTTGCAGCCCTTTGAATATATTATCCCATTTCCCCCCGTCCTGTAAGATTTTTCTGAGAAATCGCTGATAGCCTAATGGGGATACTCTGGTATGTGATGAGTTACTTTTCTCTTGCTGCTTTAAAGAAACAAAACAAAACAAGTGAACAAACAAAACAAAACAAAAACAAACTCATGAAAGCAGACAACAGATTGGTAGTTACTAGAGGGGAGGGGGATGGGAGATGGGCAAAATGATTAAAGAAGTCGATTATATGGTGATGGATGGAAACTAGATTTTTGGTGATAAGCACGCTGTAGTATATGCAGATGTTGAATATAATGTACACCTGAAACCTATATAACGTTATAAACCAATGTTACCTCAATTTAAAAGAAAGACTGTAAAAAATAAAATAAAATCTTTGTCAGATAATTTTAAATAACATAAAATTCTGTCTTTATCCTTGACTTCTGATACATTGATTATGTGTCCCAATGTTATCTTTTTTTGGGACCATGGAGGTTCATGAACCTGGATATCCACTTCTTTCCCAAGATTTGGGAAGTTTTTAGCCATTATTTCTTTAAATAAACTTTCTGCCCTTTTCTCTCTCTTCTCCTTCTGGTACTTCAATGATGGATATATTGGTTTGCTTGATGGTGTCCCTTTAATCCTTTAGGCTTTTTTCACTCTTTTCCATTCTTGCTGCTTGTTTCTCCCCTGACTGGATAATTTCAAATTATCTATTACAGAGTTCACAGATTCTTTCTTCTGCTTGATGAAATCTGATGTTCAAACTCTCTATTACATTTTTCATTGCATTCAATGTATTCTTCAGCTCTGGAATTTCTGTTTGGTTCTTTTTTATGATTTTTATCTCTTTGTATGACTTCTCAAAAATGTATTGTTTTCTGATTTCACTGAGTTTCTATCTGTATTCTCTTGTAGCTTGCAGAGCTTACTTAAAACAACTATTCTGAATTCTTTGTCAGGCAATTGTTAGATCTCCATTTTTTTGGGATTTGTTACTGGAAAATCATTGTGTTTTTTTGGTAGTGTCTTATTTCCTTGATTTTTCGTGTTCCTTGAAGTCATATGCTGCTGTTTTTGCATTTGAAGAAGGAGTCACCATTTCCAGTCTTTACTGACTGGCTTCAGGAGAGAAAGACCTACCCCAGTCAGTCCAGCTGTGGATTCTGGGGGTCTTTCAGACCCTTTCTATGGATCCACCTGCTCCATTCCTCTTGTTCCCTCTTAGGGGAAGTCTTAGGATTGTATACCTTTTCTAGATCCTGCAGAGCTAGACTGAGTGCTGAGAGCCTCCCGTTTATTTATCTTAGAACAGTGCCCTGAAGTATTCAAGGTTATGTGCCTTCTCCCAATCCAGCAGACTTGAGCTGGCAATCTGTGTGTGCTCATGCACGATATACAGAGGCTTGTGTGCATCATCTGTGGATGCACCTATTGGGTGCCAGTTATTGGTGGAGGGGAATGCAGAGTACTGGGGGCATGCATGGGCTAACAATTGACACATCTACAAGGTTTCTGGGCAGGCCTCTTGGTGGACTACACAAGGTGGTTAGTAGAAACTTCAGCCCTTTGTTGAATTCTGCATCCTGGTTGCTGTGAGCCCCCATCCATTTTTCCTGCTCTAGCTGCCCCCTGTCTAATGAGCCATGCCAATTCTCTTAGTGTTCTGGTTGGGGCATGAAAGAAGTGGACCTCTTGGGCAGTGTCGCTTACAGCTGGGGAAGCTGAGCACTTACTATACTCTCACTTTCCCCGCGGGAGGAATTGCAGGCTGAGGGGTCTCTCTCGGCACTGAGCTGTGCCACCTTTGGGGAGGGGTGATATGGATAAAGTGAAACTGTTCTTCTTATCCTCTTCAACGCATCTATTCTCAGATTTTTTGCTCCAGTGGGATGCTAGGACCTCTCCAGTGGACTCCTGAGCTCCCACAAATGTCCTCTCATCCTTGGGTAGTTGTCAAAATCATTTTTTCTCTTGGGGGGAAGATGAGGGCTGAGAAATCCTGTTCCATTATCTTGTTGATGTCACCCCTATTTCCCTAAGAAAATCTTATGGCCACTTACTAACTGAAATTGAAGATCAGGTTTGTGGTGATGGGAAGAATTTTCATTGTAATAGTTAATACCCATTGAAGACTTCCTATATGCCAGGCACTGTGCTAAGCATGATTTATGCATTATCTCATTACATCATCACAATAATCCTTTGAGATAGAGGGTATTGTTATCCTCGTTTAACCAATGGGAAAACTTAAGACTAGAGAGGAAAAGTAAATGAGGCTTAGAGTCTTTAGGCATTTCTTTGCCAGTAAGCTCAGTATTTGAACCCATATTCTTAAGAACAGAGATATATAATGATAAATAAGGTGTGCAGAAATGATTTTTCCCCTAACTAGGTCATTGAATCCCATTCAGGATCAACAGCCAAATAATAGCTCATTTCTTGCTCAAGGTGGACCTGCTGGGATAAATCCACATTGTAACAAGCACCGTGAAAGATGAAATAGAACTGTTCAGTTGCATTCACGAGATTATTGGATATTTTTTCTGGAAGTTTTGAGTAAGCTTAACTCCTGGGTTTCAGGTGAAAATAGAACGATGGAATGATTTTCTAGGTGTTTTCTGTGCTTCAAAGAGGAGACGAGAGACAAGAAGCAAGTTCATGCCCTCTTATGGCACGTAAATTATGGCGTAGATTTCATATAAATTAGGTGTAATAAAATTTCTGTTAAGAGAAACTTTCTGCTAAATAGCTTTAATAATTGCTTTTTCAACATATGAAATAATTTTAAGCTTTTTAGTTTATTGTAAAGAGTGATCATCTTTTAATGGCTGATTGTGGTTTTCAACCTTGAAAAACATTAGTGTAATCAATGGGCAACGTTATGATATATACACAAGTGAAAAGCTTTTGTCTTATTTGCAATTTGCAGCAGAAATTGATGGAGAAAATGTTGCGGCTCTTTTATGAAATGGACATAAATAGTGTTATAAATGATGTATATAAAAGGCTGAATCATTGCAGTAATGAGGCTCTGCCTCTAGAAATCTGTTATTCTAAGTACACAATTTGACGTCAGGAAAAAAATTAGTGAGTGGTTATAAATCAGGCTTTCCAATGTTAGGTTGGTTATTGGACTAGATTAGGTATGGGAAGGGAAGTCTGATATTATGCTTTTTTTCACTGACATCGTTGCCCCATTCAGGAGCGTGGTAGATTTACTGATGGTGTTAGGGGCAAGGATGCTCTTGTAGCACCAGTAACCATAATCTCTGCTTATCATGGTGATAAGCAATGGGGAACTCTGCTTTCTGTTGCAACCAATACCTCTACTCTCAGGAATCAGAGATGCCATAGTATATGAGAGCGCATAAGATTGCCAAGATACCTAGTAGAGAAATGAACACAACAAAAATAAATAGTAGTTAGAATAAGGTAGGTGCTGTGAAATCTTAATGTTTAAATTTTTGCTTTCTCTTCCTTTTCCTGGCTGTTTTTTTTTTTTTTTTGCTTTTACTTTATTTAGTGTGCATATGCTCTTGACACTTTCAAAAAAGGATGACAGCATCAAGAAGGGATGGTAGGTGGTGAAGTCTCATCTTCAAATAACATAGATGTGTGTGTATTTTTTAATGAGATACTAGAGTAAGAGTTGGAAGTGGCAAAGGGAATTAAGGAGGATACCGAACCTGCTTCTAGCTCCTGAGGCATGTGGAATTATGAGAGAACAAACTTGCTTTATTTTCGAGATTTAAAAAGAAACAGTGTCCTTAGGGTATAGTCAAGTTTCCCTTAGGCCAAAAGGTAAAAAAAATACTAAGAAAAAGTTGAAGATCTAGGCTATACATGTTGAAAATTCATATTGTCAGATATCCTTTGATAAAAATTATACTAATTTATTTGCTCATTAGAACCATGGAGAGTCTGATTCCCCACACTCTTACTCACCATGGGTATTCTTATCTTTTAATCTCTTCTAATTTGATAGATGAAACATACTGCCTTGTTCTTTTAAATTTCATTAATTTTATTAGCGAAATTAAATCCTCTTTTAAATGGCTATGGACATATTACATTTTTAATATGTGAGTTAAATAATTATTTTTTAATATTAAACAAAGTAAAAATTATTGAATTTACTCACCATTCTTCCCCATTGTGATTTTAAAGTTAAGGTGTCTATTGCGTTATTTTCATACTCTTATTAAATTATAAGCTCTTTAAAGAGATTATGTCTTATTAAGTTGTATGAATTACTTTATTGAAGTCTGTAATAGTGTGTTATTCAGCCCAAATGCCCAACATTTATGTTAAATGAAAAAATAAGTGAAGATCTGAGATTACACCCGGACAAAAGTCGTTGGAGATAAACAGATACTTAGTAACATGTGCTGGGTACTTTGCTCCATTAAACTGGATTCCTTTTGAAGTTTTATCGCATTAATCTCTGCTTTACTATTTCCAGAAATATATCTCATGGAAACACTAAAGACACCCTGATTATGTCGTTACAGTTACTATACAAAATGCTTATTTGGTTTTATAACCTTTTCACTGAGATGAAATTAATGTTTTGTTTTACTGAGGGTACGTTTATTTTTTAGGGCAATAATATTCATTTTTGACAAAGCACTTTATTTAAACTTGAAACTTGGTACAATAAAGAACCTAGATCCACCTCCCCCCTTGCCATATCCGCCCACTGTATTTCTCAGGTTGGTGGTTTGTGAATGGGCTCAGAGAGTGAATCAAAGTTTTCATCAGGTTAGAATTCATGAGGCAGATTGAGAAAAATAAAGGTCCGAGACTGCAGTACTTGGCAGCCAGTGGGAAGGTTCATAGTTCCCATCAGTGGTCTTCACTCTGAAATGGTTTATGTAGCTGATGAAATGGAACCTTGTTTTCTACCTGTGCTAATTACCTCTTACCTAAAGTTTCATTGCAACATCCTAGACTTCTCTTGCTAGTTTTTCTTTTATTTTTTTCTTCAGAAGTCTCTTTTATGGTGTCATCTCTTGGTTCTGCCTTGGTGTAACATTTAAGTCTCACTTAATATGTATTCTTGAGGCTAAGTAAAATAAGGAAATATAGTATGAGAAAGAAAAAAATACACATATTCCAAAGGCCGTAGCAAATTCTTTATTGATGCTTCAACTAGATGCTATAGCATCACTTAGATGGCCTGTGGTCTCAGAAACATGTCTATACTTCTTGACATGGCATTGCCCTTTCCTCTGGTACTCCTCAGGAAATGTTTTCGAGTAGTAAAAGGATTTAAAAGTCATTTAATTTCTCCAAAATTATTTCTCTTCACATCATGTATTAGGAATAAAAATTGTGTGTATTTACAAATAAAATATATCTTTGTCATCAACTTTGTCACTAATACAGTCATTTAACAAACAATGACTGACATAAACTATGTGTCAAATAAGGTGGGGATGCAATTATGGAAATATTGACCTGCACAGAGAGTGTAGTGTCTGGAATCTAGTTGGGAAGGAGACAGGGCAAAATAGTACTGTAATTGTTGTGAAGGAGGTGAGCTTGGAATGCTATGGAACACTTGGGAAAATCATCCGGTGTCTATAGGGTGAGCGGCTCAGGAAGGGCATCTTGGAAGATAGCATGTGATTTGAGTCTTGAGTTACAAGGAGGAGTTAATCAGGTGAATGGGATAGAGCTGGGATGGTCGATGTTGGAAGGGAAAGAAAGGACTAGAGCAAAGAATAAGATGTGAGATGTGGGAGAGAAAGCGGGTTTCTTTTACGAAAGGAATTTGGCAAGGTTGGATCACAGGGCTGGTGGGTGAAAGTGGGGAAAGATGGTTTGTAAGTGATGAGTGAGAACTAAATCATGAGGTCTTGTTTTATATGTTGAGGAGTGTGGCACTTGTGGTCGAAGAAATAGGGGACTGGCATGGACAATTTACGTTTTATGAAGATGGCTTTATAATGGAAGAATTTATAAAGACTAAGATCAATATATTCAGTCATTTGAACATAAAAAGACTGCAGGTCTGGAGGCTGGCCCAGTGGCACGGTGGTTAAGCTCACATGCTCCGCTGCTGCAGCTCGGGGTTCGCAGGTTCAGATCCTGGGTGTGGACCTATGCATCACTTACCAAGCCATGCTGTGGCAGGCATCCCATATAAAGTAGAGGAAGATGGGTACAGATGGTAGCCCAGGGCCAATCTTCCTCAGCAAAAAGAGGAGGATTGGCAATGGATGTTAGCTCAGGGCTGATCTTCCTCATCTGAAAAAAAAAAAAGACTACAGGTCCAAAATAAAAAAGACTAAAATTAAGAAGCAAGCTAAACTGGGACAACTATTTATAAGAAATGTGACAGAGGTTAATTGTTTTAGTATTTAAAGAGTTCATTCAAATTGAGAACAACAGCACTAAGAAGATCCTCATAGATAACTGAGTATGACACTAATAGATAATTAAGAAATAGAATAGGCTAACAAACTTATCAGTATGCAAATTAAAATAACAGGGAGGTCTCATTTTTTGGTTGTCAAATTAGGAAATTTTTTGAAAAAAGAATTACAGACTACCCAATGCTGACAACAGTATGGAGTAAAAGGAATTTTCATGCATTGTTGGTGGGAGCATAAATTAATATAATCTTTTGTGGATACAATTGTATATTGAGTTTGCAAATTGACCACATTCAGTGACCCAGGAATCTCTCATCTTGGAATTTCAGCTAAGGAAATAATATGAAGTATAGAATGGGCTATTTTGATGTGTAATGAGATAAATCATTTGAAGCACATAGTATATTTCCTGGCACATATAAGCACAAGATGCATGCTATTGTTATTACTGGCACAAATATGGGCCATAAAACATATTCAAAAGTCACTTCCAGTAGCCCTTAGAATAGTGTGGTACAGAGAATAACAGAGGTTTAATTTGATTCACTATATTATATTATCTTAAAACAGGCCTCAGGAAATAATTTGACAGTCTTGACAAAAATATACACATCTTGAGATGTTTTTGTATCTAAGGATCCTCTTACATGATCATAAGTAATGTTGCACTTGATCACTAATGAAGAGTGATACAAGTTTGAAGAGAAACTTGAAATAAAAAGAAATTCAGTCTAGCATTTTACAAGAGAAAGGAGAATGGTATAGGAGACTCTCGAACAAATGCGTGCTGTTATCGGAAATTATCTTAAAATGGAAGAATTAAGGTAAGACTTGAGGCAATTTTTCTTATGGTCAGGAGGTTGTAACCTAGCTGGAAGCAGGGAAGTAGAAAGCAAAATTATAACTGAATGATGGAAAATGGCTTAAATTGTACTTTTGGAAACTGCGTGTAGTCCCAGATTTGGGACAATCTTTTTTTCTTTTTTTTTTCTATTTGAAATAAATTTCTCAGGCTTAGAATCCCATAATGAATCAGACTAACTCAAATCACCCAGCAAATAGTGATTGACATTCTGTAAAATATGCACAGTTGCAAGTTTCAATGTTCACGACTAATTTTTCTTTTTAAACGCATTTGTCCTAAAGAACTGTGATGTGCACAGCGTGTTACATTCGATCAAGTGGAAGAGAGAAATTGAACTATTAGATTGGCTCCCACCTATGTACTTACCAGAAAAGCACACACCTGCCTCATTTGCCAGAACTTGATTGCTGCCACCATGGAGTTGTTTTGAACTCGAACTGCACCCAGGGTAGAGTGGGGGAACGGGGTGGGGGTGGAAGGGGGTGGTGGGGGGTGGTGGGTGGGTGGGAATTTCTCATCTTCCAAGTCCCGTCCTTCTTTCTCTCCCTCCCTCCTTCCATCCTTCCCTCCTGCCGTTCCTCTTTTCTTTCCTTCAACATTTCAATTTAGATTCCTGGTTTAGCAGACCTGACTCTGAGTTGGTCTTTGCTTAGGAAGAGTTTGAGAACCTAGGACAGTTATGAGTACCCCTATGGATGTTTGAAAGATATCTAGATGCCAAGACATCATTATTCTTGTGAAGGGAGCATAAGCTTTAAAGATTTTATTTATTTATTTTTTTCCCTCCAAAGCCCCAGTAGATTGTTGTATGTCATAGCTGCACATCCTTCTAGTTGCTGTATGTGGGACACGGCCTCAGCATGGCCAGAGAAGCGGTGCGTCCGTGCGCGCCCGGGATCTGAACCCGGGCCGCCAGCAGCGGAGCCCACGCACTTAACCGCTAAGCCACGGGGCCGGCCCCCATAAGCTTTAGAGTGAGATAATCCTGTTGCTTCTCAGTTCTACTGATTATTAGCTGTGTGATATTGTCCTAGTCACTGAATTTTACTGAGCCTCAATTTTCTTAATTACAAATAGGATTCTGTAAGACCCAGTTTGCAAGGCTGTGGTAAAGCTTTTGGCACGTAGCAAATGTTTAATTTTTGGTGCCAAATACTTTTACACTCCCCCAAAAAACAAAAAAAGTCTTGGATTTTATGAGAGAAGATATGATGTATAGATTAATGAATGATTATCAACCTGAAATCCCTACCTCTTTCCCTTCCTTTTATCTCTCATTCAAGAAAGCATATCAAAATGCAAGAAAATTATAGTTGCAATGAAATAATTATGGATGTGATCTAGATCTAGAAATAATTTTGGATTATGGATGTGATTATGGATGTGATTCTATAATCTAGAAATAGTTTTGGATGTGATCTAATTTATTTTTGAAAGGGTAAGTAAATTTTTGTACGTCGTTATTCAGATTATTTGAGACATACCACACAACTAACCATTGGTGGATCACTAATCTGTTCAGAGAAACATAATGGTCGAGAAGTGCTTGACTTGGGGATGTCTTCAGATCCCTGCTGGTAGCATTATTCCATAAAAAATTACACTAACTGCCAGTGATTTAAGAGGAGAACAGCAAAAGTTTTGAGATGTAGATTTTTTGAGGACTAACTGAAGACAGGGAGGGAGCTTTTATAGTTTAAAGAAGGCAAGTAGGAAGGTGATGGAATAGTAAAATTAGAGTAAAGTAGAGTTTAGAGATTAGAGTAATCTAGAGTAAAGATTAGAGATTAAAGTAACCTGGAAGTTACTTTCAGATGCCAATTTCTTCAGCTCTGTATCCCCAGGTTATTTGCAAGAGCGGGAAAGGGATAGTGGAAAAGACAGAACAGAAAACTTACCTATACTAAGGACATTCACAATTTAAAAGTCTGCAAGAATAGAGATTCTGGCGGCTGACCCTGTGGCGTAGTGGTTAACTTCGGTGCACTCTACTTCGGTGGCCTGGGTTTGTGGGTTTGGATCCTGGGCTTGGACCTACACCACTCATCAGCCATGCTGTGGTGGCGACCCACATATAAAGTGGAGGAAGATTGGCACAGATGTTAGCTCAGGGCTAATCTTCCTCAGCAAAAGAAAGAATAGAGATTCTGAAAACTTCTCTATAATTTTATTCACCTTTGCCACCACATGTTTTTTTTAGCGTGAAAAGAACAAAGAACCAATGTTACTTTTATTACAAGTTAGTCTCATTGTTATCCTTTACAGATAGATAACAGATAACAGTTGTTTATAGCCTACTTATTGCTGTCATAATTAATTAAAAGATTGTGTCTAGGGCAAATTCCTATATCTCCTTTGTGTTATTATCTCATCTGCTACTTGAAGGGATGAATCAGTTGATACAAGGTAGCTTGCTGTAACATTCTATGTTTCTATAAATATAAATGCTCAGAAAGGCTAGTCCTGCAAGTGCACAGCCATCTAATTTACAAATAATAGTCCACAATTTCCTAGGGAGGCTGAAGGTCAATGTGTAGAGTGAAGGAGCAGTGGACTGGCTCCATCAGTAACTCAATTGGGGCAAGTCACTTAAGCTCTCAGTAATGAGACGTTCCTTGTCTAGTTCACAGGGTGTTCATGAGAGTTGAAAGAAATGAAGCATGTGAAAACACTTTTCAAATCGTAAACCTGTATAATTGTAATCCAATATCATTAGGTGAAAGAGAGCAATGCAAGAATTATGAATCCCCAGAATTAGTCAAATAAACAAGGATGGCAACAACAGTATTTTTAACTGTCGTCTAATTTTAACTTGAAATGAGCAATAGATGCTTCTTCATTACTAAGCAGCGTATCATTACTTTCCGGCTTATTGTTCCGTTATATAACTAGGACGTTGCTACAAGCATTTAATGTGGAAAGTAGAAAATAATTCTGCCAGTGAGAATTTTTCCAAATAGAATATTCAGTTACGATGCAAATAAAGTCTTCAAAGTTATTCATTTGTTAGTTACACGCGGGCGTATTGCTGTTTCATACAAAACACATTACTGACTCATTATCTGCAAAGGTTGTGCTGAGACAGCCTTCCTTCCTTCCTCCCTCCCTCCTTCCCTCTCTCTTTCCTTCCCTCTTTCTATTCCTTTCCTCCTCATCCTTCCATTCTCCCTCTCTCTCTGTCTCCTTCCCCACCCCCTCCATTTCTTACACTTAGACATCACAGAAAGATAAACGCTGGAATCTTAGAATCATAGATCTCGGAATTAGAAACAGATGTTAAAGTTCAGTCAACTGGGTGCTCTTTAGTTTTCTCTAAATCCCAAGCCAAATCTATGCTTAAATAACTCTACAGTCTTTAAAAATAAACTAGCTATTTTAAAGCATTTTTTCTCTTCTCCTCCTCCTCCACTTCCTCCTCCACTTTCTTCATTTGAGCTGAAATCCTTCTCCCCCTTTTGTCTTAAGTCTGTCCCCTGCAGCCACAGAGAAAGCCTAATCCCTTTAGCACAAGGTCAGGATTTTGAGATTTGTAGGTAGCTATTCTGTGTCAAAGTATGAAAGCTCTCAGGGCTAGGGTTTAGAAGCTATTAGGAGCACTGTTATTTTATTTATTTTGCTGAGGAAGATTAGCCCTGAGCTAACATCTGTGCCAGTCTTCCTCTCTTTTATATGTGGGTCGCCAGCACAGCGTGGCTGATGAGTGGTTTAGGTCCGTGCCCAGGATCTGAACCCGTGAACTCAAGCTGATGAAGTGGAGTGCGCCAAACTTAACCACTGCCACAGGGCTGGCCTGGAGCACTGCTATTTTTAATCATGCTTGTTGCAAATTTCTGCAGAAAGAAGATAGTAAAATGTGACAGCCATCTCTGAATCCAAAGCTGTTCTGGCTTTTTAAATTCTTTTTTTTTTCCCCAAGAAAAAAAGGCAGAACTTGAAGGCCAGGAACTTCAAAAACACGCATTATGAGCCCATATATGTCTAAAGTAATTAAAAAGTATAACTTGAAAAGTATCGTTTATCTCCTACACTAGTCATGCTTTATTATATTTCATAATTATGTTCCATAATTCTTAAAAAATAAAGATTAGATTTTAGATACCTATTAAAATACCTTAATCACAAGAGAGTCTTTATATCTTTACACTAAATGGTAACACATACAGCAGAAAAATTTGTCATTTAATACAGAGAACAAATCATATCCAAATTTAATTTCATTTTAGACATTAGTGTAACCTGATTAGTTAGGAAATATGTCCTTCATGTAGCTCCCTAGGTCATAAATATTCTGGATCTTATATTTCTTTTTCTGAGCAAAAGGGAAAAGACTTACAATACAGAAACCGAATAAACAAAAGAACTTTTACATCCAAGTGATTTGCTTTTTAGTTTCCCTCCAATCAAAGTTAACCGTGTTCTTAAGTGGAGAATTAAATTTCTGATTTTATATTTCTTTTTTTTTGTAGGTGGAACATTCTCCATTCCTTCAACCATTATTCGTGTTGTAGTTTCAAGATCCTTTACTGCCCTGATTATTTTCCTCGGAGAAAGACTCATTTTGTTCATAATCCTTTTGGCAGTTGCTGCTGGTGCCCCCCCCCCCCTTTTCCCTCAGGCGCCTGTAGTTCCCATTCATGACAAGTGTCCTGAGGGAGGCACTTGTGATACCCGGCTGAGGGCTTCCTCTGTCTGGTGCTTCCTGAGTCTCTTCCAGTATCATTTACTTGCACTCAAATCTTAGTCTCATAGTTTGCTTGTAGGGAAACCTAACGTAAATCACTCTTCTTAAAATCTCCTACTGTGTACTTTGCACTCAATCATAGAATTTTTCCTTTATTTGAATCTTAAGAGGCAGGCAATATTAAGATACTGAAGGGTTTTGTTAAGCTATATTAAGTTTTTTTTCAACTTGACTCTACAGACGAGGGGAAATAATTGAAGGGGTTTCCAGAAATGGAATGGCAAGGTCACATGTGCTTTGTGGAGGATGGACTTAAAAAAGGCAAGGCTTGGGGTAGATATCCACTTAGGAGTGTGTTCCTGTGGTCCAGGCAAGAAATGGTGGCTGACTGGGATGATAGAAGCATGTAATAGCTACAAAGAAAAGAGTGTGGTTTGGGGAGATGTTTGTGGAGGAGAAATGACAGAACTTAGCTACTGGTATTAACTAGATGTGGAAGGTGAGGGAGTAACCGGGAAGATGTTGGTGCCATTTTTCTTCTTAAGGAAGGAGGAAGTTTGAGGAGAGTAGCTTTTTGTTTTTGACATATTGTGTTTGAGATATTCGTGTGAGCCTGAAGAGGCATATGCAGTTTTAGAGAGAACGTAAATAAAACATGTTTATGAGGCTGATATATAACTTTCATTTTATTTATTCAAAAGTGTCTTCCACTTTCTCTCTGTAACATCTGTCGTCTGTGTCATTTTTACATTAGCTGTGTTTGATATTTTCCTGTTACTAAAAATTATATAATGATGTAAACATTCGGACTAATTTCCATTTGCATATCAGTTTATGCCTCTGAGGTCGCAGGAGACTGGGTAGAGCATCAACAATTGTGAAGCTTGTATCTGCAAGACATTTGAAATGGATAAAGTAATTACAGTGTGTGTGGGTGCAAAAGGATGGCGTGTATACAGAATGCTTTAAAAAATAGCTCTAGAATTGAAGAAGAAAACTGGCTTCGTAAGATTTAAAAACTCTGTTCCTCTGCAAAGCTTGAATGTGGCAAGTACTATTTGATATAAATAAACATTAACTACTTCATGAAATAATTGTGTTTTTCCTCCTTTTCGTATTTGTTCATTTATATGCCTAGCACTTTTTAATGAGCAAAATAGAAAGCTCCCTGCCCTCATGGAACTTACATTCTAATGGGTGGGGGGAGATAGACAAAAGACAATAAAACTATAACTGGATAAATTATTTACTATGATAGGTGCTGATAATTGTCTGAAAAAAAGGAAGGAATAGATCAGAGTCAGGGGAATGGGGAGGTGGGGGTAAAGGTCGGGGGGGAGAGCAGTTAGTAGTGTTAAGATGGGTCTGCTGAGAAAATGAGATCTGAGCAAATGTTTGCAGGCAGGGAGGGAGGGAGTTATCTGAGAGTGTATTTAGAGGAAAAGCATTGCAGGCAGAGGGATCAGCCAGAGCAAAGGCCCTAAATGGGAACAGACCTGGGACAGTCAAGAAATAGCAAGGTGATCAGAGTGAGCAGAAGGGGGACCGGGGTGTCAGGTGATGTAGGGTCTTATAGGTATTGCATTCTAAGAACTGTAGCCTTTACCATGAGTGAGATGGGAAGTGGTACAAGGCTAACAGCAGAGCAAAGGCATTTTCTGATTTATATTTTTAGAGGATCACTCAGACTTCTCTACTGAGAATCAATGATAGATGGTCACGTGAGGAAGCAGAGACCTCTTAGGAGGCTTTTACAGCTGTCCAGGTGAGAGGCGATGGGCCAGCATAGCAGCGAGGGAAGAGATGAGAAGTGGCTGGACTCTCAATATATTTTGAATGTTAAGCCAAAAGGATCTGCTGATGGCTTGCATGTGAAATGTGAGAAACAGAAGAGTCAAAGGGGACTTTAAAGTTCCTGGCCTGAGCAAGTAGTAGGATGGAGTTGCTTTTTGCCAAACAGGGAATATTGTAGAATAGCAGGTTTTGGGGGTGGGCTGAAGAATCAAATTCAAATTTTGGTGTGCTAAGTTTGAGCTACTTATTGGATAACCAAGTGTTTAAAAAAATAAAATAATGCTGAGTCTCTGAATATGGATAACTTATTCTGACTCAAGTTTTTCCTCATCATTTATTCATTTTGTTTTGCACCAAAAAAAGGAAAGTATATTTATAGCAGGGAGCTCAAGGCAATGTCATTAAACACTTGAATTTGTGTGGGTAAATCTTATAGATCAATGAGACTAGGTGTGCTGAAACAATTTACAAACGAAGGACTGGAGGACCTCATGGAAAATAATTCATTTTAAGAGAAGAAGCAAAGACAACAAGCTTGACCCAATAGCAAAGCCTCAGTTGTCAAATCCGAGGGCAATTCTGGCCTCAGAGTAATGTCAATCTCTGATTTGTCCCAAGTCCAGCTTCTGCCCTCCCTAATTCCTTCCATGAGAGACTCACTTTTGGATACTGTAAGAGAGAGGGCTGTGAATAAAAAGTGGAAGAATGACTTTCACTAAAATCTCTGTAAGATATTAAGACAGAGGAGATTATTGTATTGGTTCATTCCTCACAGATTGTTATGGATGAAAGAAGGGATCCATCTCCCCACGTTAGTATAGCACACTGAATAGCCTTGATACCTTGGTATTTACTGTATCAGCAGCATCAGCAAAGGCCATGACGTAGGAAGTGCCAGTAGTGTCAAGTGTGGGGAACCTGGGAATTGTGGTATGGTACCCACTAGAAGTGGTAGCAGGGCCTAAAAAAGATGGTGGTACTTAGTCACAAGGTAGATGTTTGTGTCTTCCCCAAATTCATGTTGCAATCTTAATCCCCTCAATGTGAAGGTATTGTGAGGTAGGGCCTTTGGGCAGTAATTAGGTAACGATGGTGGAACCCTTCTGAATATGATTAATGCCCTTATAAGAAGAGACATAAGACAGATGATCTCTCTCTCTCTCTCTGCCATCAGAGGTATTACGTCGAGAAGACAGCCATCTGTAAACCTGGAGGAGGGCTTTCACCAGGAACCCAAGCAGGCTGGCACCCTGATCTCAGACTTCTAGCTTCTAGAACTGCGAGACATAAGTGTTGTTTAAGCCACCCATTTTATGGTATTCTGTTAGAGCAGCCTAAATAGACTAAAAGACAATAGATCCCCAGACATGAATGAGATTCCCACTGGGAATTCACAGCAGTATTTAGGGTGTGTGTGTGTGTGTGTGTGTGTGTGTGTGTGTGTGTGTGTATGGACTATGCAGATTATTGGGCCAAAAAAATCAGATGGATTTGAGAATCAGAGAAATATAGATTTTTACTGTCAAAGTGATTCAATTTTGGCTTCAATCTGGAGTGGACTAAAAGAGTGGGTTTAAATGCATCACTTTTTGCAAAAAAAAAGTACTATATTTTTGGTCACCTTGGTTATTTAGCATAGGATGCTACTGAAACAATAGTAGCATCTGAATGTGCCTTTGGGAAAGAGTGATTAAGAAACAAATATTTATTGGATCTCCTCTGTGTGAGACACTATTGTAGATGCTTTACACAAGCTGTTTCATGATACATGCTCCCATTGACTCAGTGAGGCCTGGATACAGAAGGAAGGACTTGGTTATAGAGATGGTGATGATGATGATGATGACAGCAGCTATTTCCAGCATAACTTGTATCTTAGGCAGATGCAGTTTGTTTTACGTACATTGCACTATTTAATCTTCATAACGATGCTATTAGATTGGCGTCATTTCACTCATTTTACAAATGAGGAAACAGAATCAGGTCAGTTAAGAAGTTTGCCCAAGGTTACACAGCTGAGCTGCAGAGTGGCTGTTCTAATCTAGACCTCTCTGACTTTGAAATCCACATTCTAAACACTTGTTGAGACAACCATTGCTTCAATGACGCTGCATAACAAACCATTCCAGAATTCAAAGGTTTTCAATTACAAATATTTATTTTCTCATTCCTGCGTCTGCGGGTCTGCTGGGGTAGCTCTGCTGTAGATCTGCAGGGGTTGACTCCAACTTTGAGTTGGGTTCGGGTCTGCTCACGTATCTCATTTTGGGTGTACGTTTATCATGGCCATCAGAGGTGCCCAGGCAGACCACATATACTTTTTTTTATGCCTCAGCTCATGTTATATCCATAAACATTTCAAAGCAAGTCATGTGGCCAAGACTTGTGTCAGTGGAGGTGAAGAAGCATCCCCACAGCGGGAAGAACTGTGAAATTACATGGCTAGGGGAATAGATTCATAATTTTATAATAAGAAGGAGCGAAGGATTGAGAACAATAATCCAATTTACCACAATACTGCATCCCACAACTTTCCTGTTGAAAGGAAATTTATCACTGCCTTCAAAGAGTCATTCTAACTATATTATCCATTGATGGTGGTTTGGAAGTGCTGTCTTTTTAAATGAAGAGCTGCATCACACAAAATATTAGATCTTAATACATGCTCAAAAAGGCTACTAATGACACAGAGTTTTCTACTTAACTGGGAGGTGCAAAGGCACATTTTCTACCTCTATTACTTATATGCATTTCTCTTTAAATAAGATAAAATTAAATTTAAACATTATCATCTGTATCCAAGTTGGATTTCTTTATAGTTCCTAGACTTATTCCTCACCCACTCCCCAAAATTGCAAATTTCTTGTACATATGTATATTTCAATAATACTGAACTTGGCCTCTTAAGCTTTTTCTCTATGATAAGGAAGCGATTGATTCATTAAAATCAAAAAAACAAATGGATGTAACAAATTAGTTTGCCTCGTACATACCAAACAATACTTCTATTGATTAAAATTTTTTTTCATTACAGATGGTTATAATGGCTTCATGCAGACAATGCTTTAGTCTATGGAGAGTCTACACATTGGCTACTGCTTGCACATTATTTAACTTCTAAATCCTATGATTTTGAAATCTTCTAGGAAGTAAATGCTAATAAGTCTGATTTATTGTTTATTTGGACACTGCCAGGTGGCAGTGCGTTCATCAGGAACCTGGAATCTGAGGTGCCCTTCCTGAATAATCTCCAGCTGAGTCCCTAAACATTTGTAGAACCTTCAAAATTAATCTAAAAGCATTTTAAAGAAGAGCTGCAACATAGATTTTTTCTTTATTTGTATCTTTGGCTTTGTAAGGGGTCCTTTTCAAGAGGGCTCCATGGGTGGAGATAGAAGTCGTTACAATAGGAGATGGCTTCTTGCAGAGAGAAAGCTTTGTCTAGATATTTCACTTCCTTAGCATTTCTTTCCAACCTTCTGTCAAAAGCATCCATTGGGGGGCTGTTAAAGCACATGGGACTATGCTGTGAAAAAAAGTTCACCGTTGATAGCCAACAGCCAAAGTCAGTCAAAGGTGACCTTTTTTCCTATTATGTAGCTCAGCTGAGGAGCTTGCTTTTTGAACTTTAACAACTTAGCTTCAGCCCCGGAGTCCTCTCAATAGCCAGTGTATGTCAGCCCAGCATGTGAATTAATTATTTCTCTTATAAAAACCCACAAAGTTCACTTTGCAAAACGCTCCACGGTTAGTGGTGTGGAACCCGCCTCCAGAAATTAGAAAGCAGGTCTAGGGACCAGGAATCCGCCTTTCTGTTTATTCTCATTGAACCTGCCGACAGCCTGTTTTAACTGTTCTCTTGCCGAGTGCCGGGCTCTGAGCTGAGGCATCTATGTAACAGCCTTACGAAACAGGTAGCATTCTTAGATCCACTTTATGGGCAAGGAATCTGAGGCTTAGAGAAATTACAATTTGCTCGAGGTCACACAGAGATTAAACGAAGGAATCAAGCCTTTGGCTCTAAAATATGTTTGTAACCACCACAACTATCCAGCCCCTCTCATCGCGTCTTCACATTGGGAATGCATCATAAGTGGACAAAGGTCCACCACAAGTGATTAGAAGTCTTAATTTTAAAACCTTTTATATATAATTGTGTGAAAGTGTGTTTGTGTGTATGTTTCTGTACCAGAATTAATTTGAGGGAAAATATGAGGCTCTTCTAATTCCCTGAAATGTCTCAAGGACAAAGATCTGGAAAAAGAGGAGTTATAGAGTAGAAAGAAATGGCTTATAGACGCAAAGCACTTGAATTCATATCCTGATTCCACCATCCTAGATGTGTGAGCTTTGGCAAATTACCTTATGCATCTGAGACTCCCTTTCCCCATCTGTAAAACGGAGATACTTTTGTGAAGAGTCAATGAGATAATGCATACTATAATATATGCCTAATAATAGTAGGACTCCACCACTGTTAGATGACTTCCATTTTCCGTGATAAAATGTGTGTCTTTGAGTTTGCGTATGCATGTATGTGTATGTGTGTATGTAGGGGAAATGGGGACTATTTATCACATTATTTTGACCCGTACATCAATCTGACTTTTATAAGTATTTTATAACTAATGATCTTGGTGAAGTTGACCAGTCACCCATATTAAGAGTGGGTTAACAGAGGAGAAAAATATTTGCACCAGTGTTTGATAGAATGTTTCTTTGACCGTAATTATATCAGATATACGTTGATGCTTATGAGATTGTTCTTATAGTAGAACTCTTATTTGACAAATTTAACTTAATTGAGTTTTTTTTTAAAGGTATCATTGTTACAAATTGTTTATTTTTTCCCCTAGGTAAAAGAACAACTCTTTTATATAAAATTTTATATTTAGAAAGAACAATAATGATACTAAAAAAAACTTACATAGCCTTTTTTTATGTATTTGACACTATTAAACAGCATGGCTTTTTTGATATTTCCAAAAGAAAGAAATAATCAACTCTAACTTAAATTAGAAAACTACATATTAGCCAAATGCATATAGTTATCTAGAGCTAGCCTAAAATTCTGAAAACTACATGATAGTATTGTTGATTTGTTTGGGCACACATTATATGAAAGAATACTCCCTTTCTTATTCAAAACCAATAACTATGTGAGTGCAAGACTCAAATCCTTTCTTTCTAGAGTATTGCTCATTTGACTCTTAGAAAGTAGAGTAACGTGTTGGGCCATAGAAAATAGTATAGATGGTTTAGGACTGCGATACATTTAGCATTTAGCACTTTTGACATTCAGATTATTCACTAAGCAGTTATGAACAACTGAAAGAATTGAGAGAGAGACTCTAAGGTGTCTGCTATTCTAGGCGCTGGGAATTGAGCGGGAATGAAACACAGTCCCTCTTTTATGGAGCTTATAGTATAGAAAAACTTTCATAGTTTTTCTCCTACGTTTAATTATGGAACTGGCCTTATGTCTTCTCCCTGAATAAAGGTGGCACAGCAGACTGTGAGGCAAGTTGTCTATATTACATTTTGACTTCACCTTGATAATGCTGAGGTCTGACCTCATGCTAAAGTAATAGGATTTAGCATCTAGCCATGATTTGGGTTAATCTGAAAAGATTCTTCCTATGCCAAAAAAAACCTCTTTTCTTAAAATGCCCAAGGCTGATTCATGTGCTGGACAGGTCATTTAATTTGGCATATTTCACTGGCCTTGACAAAGTAGACCTTCAAATACCACTAAAAATCTTTAGCACTGGGCAGCTCTTCAGTAATTCAGGATTTAGCTACTTATTCGATTTTTGGCAAGAGTTTCTAATATGTCAGCTGCACAGATTTTCCATTCTGTGTATTTGATCTCATAAAATCAGATCTCCCATACCTGTGATTTTGATCCCGTATTTTTTTCTTTCACATTTATAGCTGTTCCCCGGCCAGATCTGGGTATCTCTCTACTGCAGCTGATTCATGAGCACTCCGGCTGGCCTCAGAAAAGACAGAGTGAAATTTCATAGAGCACTTTGGCATGTCTCTCTCCACTATTTCTCATAGACTCTGGGCATAAATAATTTGTTAGGTACAGAATGTGCGGAAATATAAAGAGGAGTGGCCGATGAGATAGCAAGTCAGGAGACATTATTAGGTGTGAGCATCTGATGGAAGATTCAGGATGTTGAGGAGTTTGGAGTTGATCCGATAGCAAAGAGGAAATCCATTACAGGAATAGTGTAATGAAAACTATGTTTTATAAGAAGACCTTGATATAGTATCTTGGATAAGCCATCGTGGGAAAAAATAGGAATCAATAACAAGTCATAATAGTATGAACAGGTGATAATGAAGTTTTAATGATTATTTTAAGATTTCTCTGCTTAAGTAGAATATGACTGAAGGTAAAAATAATATTTTTTCTCAATTTTTGAATAATTGGAAAGCATACAGATTTAGACAGTCTTGAGAAAATTTAAGTAATGAGTGTAAGGTTCTACTCATTTTCATCTTCCTTTGTCCATTCTAGACTTCTTTATGCCATGTCTCTGTTGGTCTCGATTATGCAGTCCCTACCCTTAAATGAATGATTTAGAAGTAATTTTAGATTTCTGTAATTAAATATTTTTACTTGAAAGAGGAGTTTTAGATAACTCATAGTGTTATGTGTGTATGTATGTATGTGTGTACCGACCTATCATCTTTCTATAGCTATAAAATTGTTCAATATAACACATAATTAATCTTTACCAATAAAAATACAAATTATAAAATTATAAAACATGAATTTTGTCCAATTGTACATTTTTCATCATCTTCCTTTTGCTCGTTCCTTCAGCAAAAATGTGTCTTCTTAGCAACTTATAATTAATATTTATAAAGCATTTCAGGATGACTTTGAAAGGCAGATCAGTGTGAGTTTTTTTGACCTTGTGTTTCTGAGTTCCCCTTGGAGTCCACTGCTTCAAAACTCTCACTGCTAATCTCAGATGAAACAGTTGCAGCCATAGACACCACCTAGGTTATACCTAGGAATTGAAATAGATTAAAAATTGACTCAGAAAAATAAGTTATGTTTATTGTCTCAAGTACTGGGATATTTCCATATTTTTTTGTTAGACTCAGACATATGTTCATTAAAGAGGAACAGTAAAACCCAGTCTACTATTATTATTTCATATCAACTCTCTAGATCTGAGCTAGTATACCAGCCACTAACCAAATGCAGTTGGTCTGAATTGAGATGTACTGTATGGATAAGATACACACTGGATTTTGAAGATTAGTACAAAAGAAAAGAATGTAAACTACTTCATGAATAATTTTTTAATGATTACATCTTGAAATAATGTTTTTGAAATATAGAGTTAAATATATTATTAAAATTATTTCATGTGTTTATTTTTTATGTAGGTACTAGAAAATCTAAAATTAAACATGTAGCTCACATATTTTTACATGACAGCACTAGTCTAAACATTCTTGCAAATGCTTGCATGAATGAGTAAGCTTATGAAAATTCTATTTGCCAGATTTCCTTTGACTTTGTCCACAGGAAAATGCCACATTTGTTAGGGGTCCATATCTGTCCTCCCACAATCCTACCCCAGCGACCCCCCATATTATTTAGTAAGAGAGCATCTGCTTGAAGTAAGTACAAATGTGTACTTCTATGAACACTAAAGAAAAAACATAGGAAAGAGAGGCAGTTGTTCCCACTTTTTAAAAAGACTCACCGAATCATCTCTAATTGGCTTATGCTTGCTCTGTCTTGCCAGATCTGTCTCAGTTCAATGCATTTTGGTCTGTGGCTATCCTTGAGGACGATCCAGTCTGCTAAGAGCCATTACCTTTCACTAAACTCAGTGAATCTTGGGCAAAGTACATTGATCTACATAATCTTGGTAATAAAAAATCTGAGGCCCTAGGGAAGAGAATTTTCCTCTTCCGTTCTTTTTTTTGGGGGGGCAGGTGTGGGACTCAAAATTTATTTCTGTTGCCTTTACCTGATGAGACACATGCTGGGACAGTCAGTGCTTTCCCAGAGGAGACCAGTTTTTGATTCAGCCTCCACCTCTGCCCCACAGACTAGTGTTGGAGGAAGGTTGGGCTGACCTCAGTGACCTCAGCTTTGGGAAGGGAAGAATGGACAACTTTTACTGAACACCTACTGTGTGCCAGACACTGAGGGCTGTTTACACACATTCTCTCAATTAATCCTTGTTCCAAGTTCATGAGAATGTTTTTTAATATTTCGATTTTACAGCAAAAAACCCTGAATATCAGAGAGATCCCCTAACTAGCCGTGATGGAGCCTAGATTTGAAATCAGCCATTTTTAAGTCCACTCATGGTTTTTCATGTTACCATTTTACTAGGAATGCATCTCCTGTTTCATTAGTTGTTTATCGTCAATAAATTTATTAATAGACCCTTTTTTTGGGTTTATTTATTATTTGCATTTTTCTCCAACTCTAGTTAGGATAAAAAAAATCAGATTTTCTTACCTTATACTGTCTCACAATTACTTTTTAAATAACATTACTTATAATTTACCCACATTTCGTTAAATAAACTCCAGGATTGACTTTTAATTATCTTGAACAACTTCTGGTCATTTGTAAACTGTTACTTCTTTAAAAATAGTGGCTAATAGGTATATATGGTTTTAACTACATGCCAGGAACAGTTTTGTACACTTTGTATATATCCTCTCGTTTAATTATCTGCCAAACCCTATGATGTAGGGACTGTTTTGTTAGTGCCATCGTGTCAATTCCGACTCCTAGTGACCCTGTGTGCAGCAGAGTGGAACTCTGCCCCATCTTTTTGCATCATCCTCTCACCTTCCGGCGCTCTATCAGACAAGGCTCTGCTGCTCTTCACAGGGTTTTCATGGCCAATTTTTTCAGAAGTGAGTGGCCAGGTCCTTCTTCCTAGTCTGTCTTAATCTAGAAGCTCTGCTGAAACCTGTCCACTATGGGTGACTCTGCTGGTATCTGAAATATTGGTATAGCTTTCAGCATCTCAGCAGCTGCCACGGTATAACAACCAACAGACGAGTGGTGTGGTTCCCTGACGGGGAAACGCACCCGGGAGGTGAGATCGGTGAATCTTAACCACTAGAACACCAGGGCTGGCTAAAAAAGATACTGTTATTATCCCCATTTACAAATAAGGAAACGGAGGCAATGCAGATTAGTGACTATGAAGTAGAAGAGCTAGAATCAAGCCCAGGAAACCTACTTCCAGAGTCTACACGCTAAACTTCTATGCCATTCTGCTTCTTCCTAATTAACGGGTTACCTACTCTTGTTAGTTCTCTCTTCAGAAATATATCCATTTATTGCCAGTTTCCATTTCTCAGGAAGAATAATAGGACCAATGAAAGAAACAGTGTGGAAGATGAACTGAATTTAAGGAGTTAAGTTTTGAAGCGGAAACAAATACTTAAATTATCTTTAGTGTTTTGCTTCTTGTGCATCTATATTTTATGAGTTATGTGTATCCTTTATTATAGGTATTCAATATGAATTCAAATTCAATTCAAATTTGCCTAGTCTTGACTTAAACTAACGGTAAAACTATTGAGGTCCTCTTGGGCATTGACAGTGGTTGGTATTTGCATTTTTCTCTAGGTCTCTGATCTTTCAGATCAAAAAGCAGAACAGAATGTTCTACCTCTGCCAAGCCTGAACACACCAGTGACAGTGTGACAAGAGTCCCATCTAAACCTCTGAGATGTATGGGTCTTAAAGTTGAAAAGACCAAAAGGGAAGGAAAATGGCAGGATACTCTGAGTGTAAACAGGGCATGGAGGCTTCTCAAAAAGAATCAAATAAGTCGAATTTTCAGCTTTTTAAAAAGACATCCTCTGTACCATATTTGCAGAGATATCTCACACAGTGTTCATTCAGTTGACCAGTTTTGCTTACTTTGAGCCAGTTCTTCTATCTACTGTAATTCCCTTGACATAGTCACCATTCAAAACACGCATCGGGTCAGCTATATCTCTTGGTAGAGATTTGCCTTTACTTTCATAAATGTAGCTCAACATTTATTAGAGGCTTTCAGTGGCTTTGAGAACTTGGTCTTCAAAATGTACAGTAAATTGCACAGAAAATGGTCTTTAATTTTTCTGATTTAATTCTGGAAGTAATTTTCTATGTATTTTCCCCCATTGTTCTGAGAATATGTGGCAAATGGTGCAGAATTTAACAGACGAAAGGATTTAATGTATAGTCTATTTCCTTAATGTTTTTGTGCTTTACAGTTATTTCTGATTTTGAAGTGTGAGGTATAAAATTTTAATTCGAATGTAACAGTCCTCACATTTGACTTTCTTTCTATTGTGAGTGTGTGTTTGAAGAGTGTAAAGGCAAGACAGCTTAAAGTATATATTGATCTGAAATTTGGTTGTTATATTGTTAATGAAAATCAGCCTATGGGCTTCTGTATTTGACAGAGAATAGAAGGTCTAATTACCAAGTTAATTTCCCTGATGATTCTAATTATCCTTTAAGTTTTATAACATTTATACTGATTTTTTCCTTGTTCTTGAGGTTCAGATTCTTTTTTCAGGTTCTCTCTTCTACCAGATTTGAGTCTCTACTAAACACATTTGGGAGCTTAGGTATTTCCAGGCTGCCTTAATCTCCCCACCTTTACGCACCTTCAAAACAAGATCATCGAGCGAGTTTCATTAACTGAAAACAGTAAGAAAGCATTACATCCGTAGAACGGATGTGCTGTACCTTCATCCACTAAATTCCAAAACTACAAAATGTTTGCACAAACAAGCAAACATATAAACAAAACATAGTAGTGAAATTACTGCATTCTTTCTTTTTTCTTTCCATCCTAAAGACTTCCATTGTCACTTTTTGGTTTAAATTCTTCCAATATTTGCCCATCACACCTTGAAATAATCTCATCCTTTACAGTGACCTGCAAGGCACTGTAGGTTCTGGTCCCTGCTTTTCTCTTAGAACTTGTCTCTGTGATTCCCCCATTGTCACTCTGCTCAACACACTGCCCCCTATTCTATTCCCTAAACATGCTAAGCTCTTTCCTGACTGAGGGTCTTGGCCCTGGTTATTCCTTCTCAAAATATTTTCCCTTGGATGTTTTCATGCCTGAGTTCTTCTTACCATTCAGATTTCAGCTCAAATATTACTTGAGTTTTATCTCTCCACTCTCTTTAAAGTAACTGCCATCTCTGCCTGAGGTCACTTTACTCACTTAAGATTATCTTGTTTATTTATTCCCATCCCCTCATTCTTCTCTCCCCACTATATCAAGTTCCATGAAATCAAGAATCTTATAATTTATGTTAATCCTGATATTTCCAGCTTCTAGAGTACTTCCTGGCATGTAGTGAATACTCAATAAATATTTGAGTGGATGAATGGATGGAATAGTCACAATACAACTTAGACCTTACAGAGTGGCTACATGGATCAGCTTTGTTTTGGGGCAGGATTCGTGCAAAGGTTATAAAATAGCTTTCATCAAGAGAGACAACAGAAGAAAAATGGCTTTCGAAAGGACTGCATTCACATGTGAATGAGAAGCTGACGAGAGCCTTCTTGAAGAAATAAAAATTCACAAAACAGTTCAAAGAGCAAAAAGGAAACTTAACATTAGTTATATGGTAGCACCTCTGAAAATTAAAGATGAAATGAAATTAGACTAATTGCATGAAGACGTTTCTTTGTTTGACTGTAATCATTATTTGGAATCACCTATGCCCCAAATCTATCTTACTGAGTTTCAGGAAGAGACAGACAATTACTTGGGCACAAATGCATTTTCTTCCTTTCTTACTGTAGAGCTTCAGTGCTTTTGGTTTGATAAATTGCCTAAACTACCTGGCTGGCTTGAAGGGAATGTTGTGTTTTTACATTTATATTAAACAAAAAACTTGTGCTTGACAAATAAATCATCACATCTGATGGTATTGCCTCTCTTTCATTTGTTTGCTATCAATTGTGAGTTAAAGGTTACGTGCAGAACAATCCCAGGGGTGCAATTTACACTTCCAGGTAGCAGTCAAGCCCTGTAACCAATAACCACCACAAACAGAGGAGCTGTCAGAGACCAGATGCATTGCTCCCATTCCTGGTGTCCTTTTGTTTTTAGAAGACACTGAAATATGTTCTCTTTTCTTAGCTCAAGAGAATTTCAAAGATGTCCTTTGACCTGTCTTTTGGCACCATATGACAAATATAGAAAAAACCTCAATACCTCCTTAAGATCACATTCTGGAGGAAAGGGAGAGGGCACACAGAAATTATACTGAATGACAATACCTGTATTGTCTTAGAACTTTTAAAATTCGGTGCAGAGCATGGAATAAGGTCATGGAAGACTCAGCATAATTTTTGGTGGACAATGTTTTCTCATTACAAGCCTTCCCTGGGAAAATAATATAAACCGTGATATGTACGTGTTAGGTTTGTCATTGGCCTGCCTAACTTGCCCTGCCACTCCTGGCTTGGTGCTAGTGTCTCCCAGGGTCTGTTATTACCATGTACATTCAAGTTCATGATGAACTTTTCCCAGCGTTTTCTTCAAAGTTTTACCTTTTCTAGTCTTTCCAAGTGATTACCATAATAACTATTCAACCTTCTAGCTGTGCAACTTTTACAATCCCTTTAATTTTTCTAGACCTAAATATTCTCATTTGTAGAACATTGCCATTGAAGGCACTATCCAAGATCTTTCCCAGCTCTCAAATATAAAGAAAATGTAATCAATGTACTTCTCCACATGAGGCAGCTCTTTCTGACAAGATATTAGTAATATTATTTGTAATGTATATTTGTCATTTTTCATTCAGAAAGAAGTGGATTAACTGTTTTTTCATAACTTTGATGAATAGTCTTTACTAAACTAAAGAAGGCATTTAAGATAAGAGAATTATAAATAGCAAGGATTCTATCTTGAAGACAAGGGGACATTTCCTTATAGCAAAAAGCGGTGGGGCGTGGGGGCGGGGGTAGGCCAATGTGGGAGACATCAGACTATATTAATTGAGGAGGTGAGGTGACCCCTTAGAAAGATCTGGCCCTGAAGAAATGCATCAGGATAATAAATCTTCCCAGGAACAAAACTTTTGGCATCAGAGGAGAGAGCTTGTTCTGAAGACAATTTGCAAATTTCCGTTTGAACCCATTCCTGATCCATGGACAGACGTCTGTGTGTTAAGAATAAAAAGCACTGTCATGAAATATGGACTTGATTCACTAAGGGCTTACACCTCCAACTTGTCCTCACCAACAAAATATAACAAAGAGGGTGGCATTACTTTTTCTTCTCTATTACCACAGCAATAGACTTTGAGGGCTTCATATATCGATGGTGTTCTCTAGCAAGAGACGGCAGAGCAGGGTTAACACCAAGTGGGAATGAATTTCCTCATGAGAATATGGGAAATATCTCCTGGGAATTGCTCAAATACTTGAGGGTGTCTGAGGGAAAGTTTTCAAGGGGTTGAAGTCCAGCCTTGGCAAGTTGTCTCAGAGCCAGTGAAATTTCAGTTATTACAGTTAATCAGACTTCATTAGAACGTTGTAGAAGCTCAGGCTACTAATCTATACATGCAGCTCACTTTCCGAGAACCTGGAGCTATGAATTTAATGCAATCAGGCATGTTTGGTCAAAGCTTAGCAATAGATATTCAGATGTTTGAAGAAAACTTTTAGATTTACATCTTGTAACTATTAAGTTTTCAGCCAACAGAAATGATGCTCAGTCCTTTTAGCAATAATTGCATAGACGATTGCCCAGAGTAGTGTGGCACCTGAAATATATGAAGATCACTTATGAAATATACATTAGAGCAGATGGCCATGAGGAGAGCCAATTGGACAGAATAATAAACAATACAAATTAAGAAATTCATAGTCAAAGAAGATTAAGGGTACTTAAAGGGGACATAAAGACCTAGGGACCTTCTCAAACAAAGGATTAGTATGTTGGTGCTATGCCGTGCTCTCCTCTCTAATACGTTGCTAATGAAGGGACAGTGATGTGTAGGACAGATGAAAAGCCTTCATTAGAAGCTGATCTTCAATAACCCAAATCCCTTGATTCAACATACGGGGACAGAGTGTCTTAAATTCTGGTGCAATTTAGTCTGAGTATTCCTCTCTTTTATTCTGCTCTATGCATTTGGATCTCATTAACTTTTAAAAGGACTTTCATGCACAGACGATAATAGGCCCATTTAGTGGGCACAGTGACTTCGTGTACTTTCTAGTCTTCGCCTCTGGGATGCACTTCCCTGCAGAATGCTAATTCTCAGGGGCTTTGTCCTCAGCAGGTACTCTTCAACCAAAATTTGTAGAATGAGTGAACGAGGTTGTTCAGGGAGAAAAAGAAACTGTTTCCCCTTAGATTTAAAGTACTTTACACTTATATTTCAAGTGTCATTTGCTAAATCCTATTAATTTTTTCAAGATTCACCTCAAATTAACATTTATATTCATCATCTATTCATTCACTCATTTATTTATTCATTCAACTAGTCAACATTTATTGAATACCTATAGGGTGTAAGCTGTTTTGTTTGAGACTGATTAATAAAACATGGTGTTTATCCTTGATGGATTCACTGTTTAGAGAGGCAACCGAACATGTAAATAATTTACATAATACAATGAGAGAATTCCTGTAATAAAAATATGTACAAATTCTAGGTGAGCATAAAAGAAGAAATTCTCTCTCTGCTTGATTGAGGTGAAAGGGAAGAAAGTTTCATGAAAAGAGTCAGAGAAACTAACTTCTGAGCTGAATCTAAAATAGAGCTCTGCAAACCATGGCCTGCAGACCAAGTCTGGCCTGTGTCTGTTTCTGTTTAACACAATGTCTGTGCTGACTTTCATGCTACAAAACAGCAGAATTGAGTGGCTGTGACAGTGACAGTACGGTAGCAAGGCTAAAAATACTTATTCTCTGGTCCTTTATAGAAAAAGTTTGCTGACATCTGGTCTAAAATATGGTGGTTTTCCAGGGGCCAAGGTTAGATTAAGTGCATGTCCAGAGGCTTGGAAACATGATGAGAGAACTTGGTAATTAGAATAAAGATTAAATGTCCAGGAGAAAGCACGTAGGTCACTTTGGTTAGAGTGAAGGCTTCACAAAAGAAGAAGAGGGCTAAAAATAGAAATGTAATTTGAATCAAAATTGTAGAAGATTTTAAATGTTGGTGACACTCTTTAAACTCTCTAGAGGGAACACAGTACTGACTTCCGGGGAGCGTTTATAGTTCTCTCACTCAGCTTTCAGGGAGGAGATGCCCTATGTGACTGTAATTTCAAAATAGAGCTTTCTGCTCAGGAAAAGAGAGCACGAGTCATATTCTTTTATCTTTGGCTCATCTTTGGGATTATGCATTTTTGGAATGCCATGCAACAGGTATGGAAAGATAGGCCTGGGGTTGCCTGCTAATATGGGAGGGGTTTCTGGCCAAGGGAAATCCATGTCAGAACCAAAGTCTAGCCCAGGTTAAGGAGGCATCATCTCGGCCACTTAAATTGGTCTACTCTGGGCAAAGTCATCCTTGTAAATTAAAAGTGAGCCAGCTCAGTTCATCATTAAGGGTTTGGGGCCAGAGCTTTGACTAAAAATAAATTTGAGGATATAGGATTTGGGGTCCTAGATCTTGCCTATCTGTCACCACTTTTCACCTCAGAGATATAACCATAACAGTGACAGGTGGCTTAGAGATGTGTGCTTCTAACTCTCTCAAACAAATGGTGCCTGAACCTAGACGAGGGGATCCAAAACCAATTGGTACACCAGAATCAACTGGAAGGCTTTGGAAAAGTATATAATCTTGGGTTCTACCCCAGACTTGATTCACAATTTTGGGGCCTGGATCCCTGAATTATTTAAGTCTTTAAAAAACCCCCTAGATTATTCTTATTCTTTAACCATTTTGATACATTTGGGAACCACTGTTCCCAACATCCCTCTTTAAATGTTAGTAACTAGGGGGAAAATGCAACATTCCAAATGTCACCTTATCTGTGCTGAGTTCAGACTTTCTCTTTCAAAGATGAGAACACTGTGTTCTTCTTTTCTTTTGAAATGATCTTCTTAATATAGCCCATGACCACATCAGCATTTTTTGGTAATTGCATCATCCTACTGTCTCATTGAAATTTTGGTCAACCAACATCATTAACGCTTTTCACATTAAATACTATCAAATTAGGTAATTCTTAGCCTCCTCTCTGCTTGATTAAAAAAATAAATGAGAAACTATACACATTCTTATTAAAATTTGATTGATTTTACCCTAGAATTTCATTTCTGGGAAATAATTTTAAATCTTGATTTGGTGAGTTTCTCCTTTCATATTTCACCTGGAAGATTGATAAATAGGTCTTTTATGCTTTAATTTCAGTCTAGGTCTAAGTTTTAAGTCATGTGGTTTATAGTTGGACAGTTGTTTCTCTTAGACATGGATTTGTTTTTTAACGTTCTTTGGATATAACTACTCAATTAATTAGCTGCAGGTCCATTTGACTACAAACGCTTGGTTCCCATTTTTCTACTGTATTCAGAATATAGTGTGGAAGATTTCCTCAACGTCTGGCTGAAGTTGATGTACCACTTCCATACCATTCTTAATTCTAGCCTCTGAAAAGTGTTGCCTTTTCTATGTTATATTCCATGTAACCCCAGCCCTCTGGCCCTCATCCCTTTTTGGTATTCCTGACAGAGATTCTAGGGGTTCTGTCTGGGCTAGTAGAAGGAATTAACATTTTGGCTTGCTTTATTACTGCTTTATGTTTAGAGTCTTTGAAGATGTAAGGTGATGATGTGGAGAGAAGTTTTCATTTATACTTTTTACCTTCAAGTAATGATGAATGTTGATTTTAAAAAAAGACAACAGGCACAGTGATTGTTGAAAATCTAAGTGTGGGTGTCTGCTAGTGAGTGTTTTGAATCTATCTTGTGTGAGATATGTGTGTTAAACTACTTTGCAAATGAAAGTCACTATATAATTTTAGACATTATTATGTCTAATTCAAAATAGTTATAGAATTGACAATCCAAATTTCTCCCTCTCTCATCAATAGAGCTAGGAATAGGAAGGGTGGCGGCCAAAGTTCACTTGTGCTGAAACCTTTCTCTCTGAAGACATGGTACAAAACAAGAATCATCATTGGAATTCTTTCTGACCCCAAGTTTCACATGTGACTCAGGAGGGATAATGAATGGGTGTTCGTTCTCTTTGCACTTACTGGAATCCCTTGATCTCTGGGCCTTAAAGTCGCACTTAGTTCTAGGTGAATATGACCTCAAACTATTTTACTTAGGGCATAATTGACTTTTAAGGTCACTGCTGACCATTCAATACACTTTGGAAAGATACCAATCGCCTACTCTTAATTGTCAAATGCAGAAGTTATCTTTCTGCTCTCCTCAGTCATCTTACATTATTGATCAGTGAATATGATGAGAAGAAAATGGTGATGTAAAATGCTGTTGTTTAAGTTAAAGACAAATCCATTTAAACTTCTCTACATAGGAGTAAATTATAGGCTGTAAATTATAGGCTGAGACAGAACCTGTCTATCTATCAACTTAAACTGCAATCCATAAGGAAGTTAGAAAGGCCCTTGAGGACTTCTAGTAAAAGTCATCTTCTCATAAGGTGATTTCTTATAATCTTTTCATTAATTCTATTCCCTAACATTACTAAGGATTTTTCTTTTAGAAGGAGAGAATTAAAAAAAATTGAATATTACTCTGAGAATCCATATGTATCAGCTGCTTTTAAATATTCTTCCTTGAATACAGGATAAATCTATACAATTGGAATAAATGAATGTCATGCTATTACATATGGCAGATTTTTAGAGATGGAATTCTGGTAACGTTTTCAGCAATGTTTTGTGAGATGATTCACTAACATAGGTAATTCGGAGCTAGAAGGAGAAGGAAGAGATGAGTTGAAAGCTTGGGGGTAATGTACGTATTTAACTCTCTAGCCTATCCAGGCAAACAGTGACTCAACTTTAAGTGATACTAGATCCAGTGTTTTCTTCCTAGTAGTCCTGACATAGTTCATGCTGAAGAATACATACATGTATCTTTGCCTTCATGCAACTGGAATCTAGACAGGCAGAGCAAAATGCAAAAGTAAAGAATAATTTATTAGAATATGATTCAGCATTACTACAACTATAAACTGGAAGGTCAAATTCATTGATTTTGATGAAAACAGATATAGTAATTATAATTATTCCAAGGGATTTTTGTCTCAAAGGAGCATGTTTATGCTAGATTAGATGTTGCAATAAGCAGAGGTATTGGCTTGATCTTGAAGATTGCGTAAATGATTAATCTGATACCAATTCATAGGGTGCAATATCATTTCGTGAGGATGATTTTTCCTTAAGTTGAAATGTAAAATAGATTGAGATAAAATACAACCTTGGAAACTATCTTCCTACTTATCAGCAAGGAGGATCAGAAAACAATATCTAGGACACATCTCAAATTGAATGACTTTTTTTTTTTTTTTTTTGGTGAGGGAGATTGGCCATGAGCTAACATCTGTGCCCGTCTTCCTCTATTTTGTATATGGGATGCGGCCACAGCATGGCTTGAGGGGTGGTGCGTAGGTCTGCTCCCAGGATCTGAACCTGTGAACCCCAGGCTGCCGAAGCAGAGTGTGTGAACTTAACCAGTATGCCACCAGGCTGGCCCCACAAACTGAATGACTTTTAAAGACTGAAAACAGATTGCATTATTGGTTATCCGTATATAAAATAATATGGAAAGCAAAATAAAAATAGTTTGTGGGAAAAGCAGGTGTGAGAGTGTTATAAAAAGGAGCAGTTGGAATCTGTTCTATAACCATCATACTAGGACCTTCTACAAAGTGGAGATATTTCTCTTCTTTTATTACTATTGAATAAATTTGACATGTAACATTGTGTAAGTTTAAGGTATACAGCGTGTTACTTTGATACATTATGTATTGTAATATGATTGCTGATATAGTGATATTTATCATAGTACATAATTATAGTACAATATTGTTGTCTATATTCATTATTATGTGCATTAGATCTTTATGGCTTATTTACTACTCATTACAAGTTTGTAACCTGAAACACCATCCCTCTTATCCCCTCCCTCCCCTATCCCCTGGTAACCACAATTTCACTCTTTGTTTTTTACAGGTTTAACTTTTTTAGATTCCACATATGTGATATCACACAGTACTTGTCTTTCTCTGTCTGACTTATCTGACTTAACATATTGTGCTCAAGTTCCATCCATGTTGTCACAAATGGGATGATATCCTCCTTTCTCACTGCTGAATAATATTCCTTTCTGTATGTGCAGCACATCCTTTTTATTCATTCATCTGTTGATGGGCATTTGAGTTGTTTCCATATCTTGGCTGTTCTGAATAACACTGCAACAAACATGGGAGGATGTGGTGAAAAGAGAACCCTGTTGTTGGTGGGAATGCAAATTGGTCCATCCACTATGGAAAACAACATGGAGCTTCCTCAAAAAATTAAAAATAGGTCTACCATATGATCCAGCAGTTCCACTTCTGGGTATATACCCAAAGCAAATGAAAATAGGATTTCAATGAGATATCTGCACTCCCATGTTTGTTGCAGCATTATTCACAATAGCCAAGATATAGAAACAACCCAAATGCTCATCAGTGGAGATAGTTCTTGAATCATAGGTGGATGGACCGTTAAGGTAGCTGTTACATAAATGCTTATTGTTCAATGAAAAAAGAGAATTTGAAAGGTCATACAAACTAGTTTGTGAAGAACAGAAACTTTAAAGCACTTATAGGAGAAAGAGCCTATCTTCTATGTTTATTTGTTTCCTGGACTTTTCTGTTCTTCACATGTGTATGTCAAAATTGAAGTCAATTTTATTTATCAGTACCTTTCACAAAAGGGAAATTTATTGTATAAAATGGTAATACAGAGGGAGATTTAGGAAATAACTGTATGAATTTCAGAGAATAAGTTTATTTCAATTAATTTTGCTATATGTGTTTGAATAAGATAAATGAGTATGTTAATGCAAATATGTTAACTTTCATCAATATACAATGTTTTGAGTCAGTGGTAATCTCCAGTAACTTCTAGTCTACCCAGCTAAGCATGTTGAGGATGGTGATTTTTTTAAAAATTTTATATTTTTCAAGATTTGTAGCACAGACTCTAAAGACTATTTACTATACCTCTAAGATTGCATACAAATGGTATCCAATATATGCTTGTTGGGAGACTGAGCCATTAAAAAGAGGCTAGTAGAATGCCTCCATAGCATTTCCATTAGTCCATTAATTTGTGTTATTGTATTGGGCAGTAATAAAACGGCATTTCTTTTACTCTTTAAAAATTGATTTTTTTTCCAATAATTTATGTTGGCTTTCTCTGCGGTTGATTAGAATCAATTTGATATTCCTCTATCCTCGGGAGAGAAGCAATATGAACACAATTTAGAAAACCATAAAATTTAGAATAGCTCTAACATGATTTTTGGTTTTCATTTTTGCTTGAGAATATGCTACACAGATGTTCTGGATAGGCAAACTATTTCTTTCAATTATTCCTCCATTCTTTACTCATTCAGTCAGTTGTCAGCAATTTACTAGGCCCTTCTATGTGCCAGGCATGCAATAAATATGAGGTTCTTCAAGTAATGGGTGAATCCAGACCTACTACGGAAGGACCTGCTCTCTCCAGCACACTGATGAAGTGTCTTGAGAACTAAAACTGTAGAGAGAAGTCTAACACCAGATAGATGTCTCATGGGCACGAAGCTCACCAAGCTCACGAAGGGAAGCTTGGTGGCTTTCCACATTTTAGTCACCACATTTCCCAGCATCCAGGCAATCATTCCCAGTTTCTTTTGCCTGAAGTGCTCGTTTTCCCTCTTCTTTCAAATAACTCTGCCTCCCGCTTAAGATCTCAACTTAAGTTTCACATCTTCAAAGAGACCTTCCTTGACCCCCTAGCCTAGCCTAGACTAAATTCAATCCTCCTGATCTATGGGAATGTCACCCTTTATTTCCTTTTTCTTTTCAATTTTACTATAATTATCCCATTTCTAAATATTTGTTTGATGTCTATTTTTTCTTGCTTCATTCTCCTTTTTAAAAGGATCGTATTAACCAGGATAGGCTAAGTTATGTTACAGGAACAGTTAATTCTGAAATCTCAGGTACTTAATATGACAAAGGTTTATTTCTCTCTCATGCTTTGTTTTTGGTGCAGGTCTGTCTGTAGTGAGATCAGCTCAACCCAGTCATTCAGAGACTCCAGACAACTGAGGCAGCCTTCACCTTATAGTGCAGATGTAACTCCTAAAACAAGTGTGTGTGCGTTTGTTTCTGTTTTAGTTTATTTGTTTGTTTTTTTTTTTGTTTTGTTTTCTTTTACTTGGTCTGGGGAAGAGAACCAGGAGAACCGCTCCAGGGCTTCTCACTCTCCATTGGATAGCTCTACTGGTATAGTCCTGCCCAACAGGAATGGGATTGAGAAATGCAGCTTTCCTTGGGTCGTTAAGGGAGAAGGACCTGATGTTCATGAATGGAGGTCATCATCTTTGAATTGAAAACCTGGGGAGAAACAATGGTAAGAAGGAAATGAAGTCCTAAACTGGGGCCAAGATTGTGAAAGTGCTTTTAGCAATTCTAATTAGCTTAGATCCGATTATCCCACACACTACTGAAAGGATTTGCCTCCTGATTGCTAAATCATTTGCAGTAGTTATTGAGTAATTGTGGGGAGTAGAAGGAGGTTCAAAGAAAGTGAGAGGGGCAAGCATAATCCCTTTTCTAAAAATTTATAAGAAATGGAGCCTGTAAACTATAAACTGGCAGAGGATTGCAGGGATTGTTTATGGAAAGTTATGAGAAGTCTTGTCCACAACAGGTGCTTATCTGCAGACCATTACTGCTCCATGTGAGAAGATAAGTATAGAAACAGAGAGTAAGCATTTAGAAACTTTTGTAGACACTTGTCAGAGAATTTTACATCTATTGACTCTAGTAATATTTTAAAAATATATTTTAAAAGTTAAAATTATTGAAATGTACTTGTGTTGGGGCCCAGGGCACGCCACCCCAAAATATCCCACAATAGCATATTGATTATTTTAAATTAAAGTAATTTGAGGAAAGAAGGGCATTCTGACCCTCCTGTCTCTGTTCCCCATGAAAGCAGGAAATAAATCTCCCATGTGAAAGGTCGTCTCCCTGCATCTTTATCAACAGAGCTGGGAATTCAGTGCTAAGAATCTGCATAAACAAACCTTGCTCATTTACTACCTCAAGCATGAGCTCACTATTTATGTACCCCAAACCTAAGTTTCTTTGTCCTGTCACAAATTTATTGTTTCTTTGTGTAAAAGGTATATATACTGCCTACTTTGTTCACTCTCTGAACATCATTTCTTTTTGATCTCCAATAGGTATGTATTAAATTGGGTTTTTCTCTTGTTAATCTGGTCTTTTGTCTATTTTATTATTAGTTCAGCCTTGAGAACACAATAAGGGAAGAAAGGGACTTTTCACCCACCCTGACACTTGCATTTTGTGTCTTTGATTTTTATGTTATTTCATGTTTCTAGTAAATCATTTTTACTGTATTTTACAAAAGTTTCAGTCCATGATAAATTGAAAATTTGAAAAATCCAGACTGATTCATTGCCACAGATTGTTTGTGACGTATTGGTTTGAGCATCTTCTGAAGGAAATGAAGGAAAGTGATGACTGGGAATGAGAATATGCTGATATATTAAGACAGCAACTAGCATCAGACCACATATATTTTTCTTTTTAATGACCAACTAACCTAGTAATATCAGAGGAACACAGTATATTTAATGTATATGGATTGTGGCATATGACAAGTTTTCTCACAATTTTGGAAAAGGTGTTGAAATATGGGCCGGGTACTGGCTTTATTAAGTAGATTGTCATTTAAACAATGACACACAAAGAGCTCTGGTTTATGAGTCGGTGTCTACCTCTCCAGTTGTGCCCCCCCGACACTGTTCCTGGACACTTTCCTTCACCTTTGGGGGCTACATCCTAGCTCCTCCCTACATTTGTAACCCCTGATATTTCAATGATCTTTTTGCACCATTTGTGAGATGTGGAGAACGGGAAAAATCAAATCAAATAATTTGTAACAATTTAAAGGAAAAGATTGGGGAGAATTATGTGAAGCATATGTAATAAAGAATATGTATTTCAATTGACAGAGTTAATAATTTTTAAATTATTTATTGGCTACCAAAATAATGAAAGTAATCTTAGATTACATTATTAGGAGATTTATTGACTCATCTCTGAATTTGTGTTCAACTCTTCTACCAAACTGGATTTGAGTCAGTTTACGATCTATATATCTTTAAAAATAACAATAAACTGTTGAGGTAGGTTCAATGCATTTTATTATATACTGTAGTATTATAAGAGAAAGGTCTAAAATTTGTTTCTGAGTTATCTAGTGACCAGAACAAAGAGAGAAGTAAGAGTCACAGATAAGATAAAAGTAAAGCTTTTTCCAGGAAAAACCAAACTTTTTCCCCAAAGCCATACTTTTTGTGTTCTCATAGAAAGGGAATTGTGTGATGTAGTGGGCACTGTCCACGAACAAATAAGTAAAATAAATACAATATTGAGTTCGTATGTTTTCTTCTTGCTGTGGCTCTTTGGTAGTCTGGCTTGATAGAAATATAATAAAGCACATCTGACATAGGTTCTAAATTTTCGGGTTTCATAAGGATTATCTGGGGAGATTCTGACTCAGCAGACCAAGGGTGAGGTTCAGGATCCTGTGTTATTAAAACGCTCCTCTGTTGATTCTGCTGCCCATGGTCCAGAGATCACAATTTGAGAAACACTGATCTAGAGGAGTAGTTGGCAGTTTTCCACGTAGGTGGTTTATCGCAGTTGAGCCTAATGTAAGAACGGTTGGTATTGTGATTCTACTATTTGGCAAGAATCCCGATTGCAGACATGAAATCTTACTAATTCAGGAGGCAGCCATGTAAAATTTGACCCTAAATGCTCCCCGTTAAATGAACTTTAAAAAAATTAGTTCTGCTGTCCAATGTGTTTCTTCTGGCTCTCTGCAATCAATAAATACTCCAAATGTAGGATTTTTATCAAAGAGAGAGCCTACACTGAAAAATTCCCATGGAAAACACTGACGTGAAGGAATGCCTGAGGAGTTTCACAGATAATGAAGAATCATTTAAAATATCATCTTAAAGGTCAAATTGACAAATACCTACTACTTAACCATTAAAAAATTAATACACTAATTAGTTTTAAGTTTTATTTTGGGTGATTTAGAATATTTAGTTGTCTTTCATTTATTCTGTAACATGATTATATTGTGCAAGAAGTAAATGGCCTAGCATCTTTTTTAACTGTTGTTCAAAGTAATGTGTTTGATTATAGAAAAATATGTCATGTGTTTTGAAGATTTTAGGTCCTTTAGCTAACCTAGCACTACATGGCAGGCGATGGGTACTAAATTTCTTAGAATTTGTGTTATTGATCCCCTGAGAGGATGTTTGAACTAATCTCAAAAGAAAATATCAGTCACCTTCTTACAACTCAGGCAGTATTAAGAATCATAGAATGAGATGAAAAGAGTATGCTTTGTGCAAAAGAAAATCTTTTGAAAGAAATTCTGAAAAGTTATATAAAAGAGAATAGATTTCCGAGATAGCATAATTTCTTTCAATTTTATATATACATATAAAATCAAATTGTCCTAAATCCAAGTTAAGTTTTTAAGTCTCCTACATGTGGATTTATTAACTATACTTTTTCTAAAAGTTGCTCTTTTTTTGTGAAACACATTAGGCATAGCACACTAGAATCAATCTCTTAAACATGGGACATGGACATTTTTTCCTCAGATGTGCTGCCTAAATTGTGGTGATTCTTGAAGCATTACACATTTTTGACATGGAATCCAAAATGAAAATTTTGTTTCATGAAGATAGAGATTGATTGTTTTTATACATGAAATCAAAGAATCTTAGAGACAGAGCAAATCTTTTCACCCCACTGCTCTGTTGCTTGTTAAACACACTTAAATACATTACCACCACCACCACCACCACCACCACCACCATCACTGATACCGGCTCAAGACAAGGTTGACATAAGGGAAGCCATATTGTAGAAAAGAAAAACTCTGTTGTAACTTTGAATGACCTCTGATAAACTAACCCAGCTGGATCTGCACCCTCCAGGAGATCCAACTGCTCTGTAGATTTTACGACCCCTGCTTGTGCACGTACCTCCCAGCTGCAATAAGATGATAACTGCTTTTTTGAGTTCTTTAGGAATGTGATGACCCCTGAACAGAGAACCTATGCTGATAGCCATCATCAGTGAAAACTGAAAGATCTGGTGTGGCGACTCCCAGTCTGTAACACCAGAAGGTCAACATTCCTAACCCCCTCCCCAATAACCCAATGGCCTATATAACTGCTGTAAGATTTCATGCCCCCTTAAGATGGTTCTTTTGGACATGAGTTGGCCATCTTCCCTCTCACTAGCAAGCTGTAATAAAAAAGTCCTTTTTCTCCTACCACCTTGCCTCTTGACTATTGGCATGTCTTGCGGTGAACAGAAGACCCTGTGTTGGGCGGTAACATTGCCATCACCAGCCATGCCTCAAGGCAGAAATCCTTCCTACACTAATTTTCCAAGTTTCTCTACCCTTTGATCAGAAGTTTTCCAAGATAAATTCTCACCACTTTATGATTAAGTCCACTCTCTTGCTACGCATTTTTAATTGTTGAAAAGATTTTAGGCCAAATTTGTCTTCCTGTAATTTTCATCTTTACCCTTTGGTATGACACACTAAGTCTAGATATGCACCTGAAACCATCTGTTAAGGTGTTTGAAGACGTTTCTGAATTTCCCTTAAGTCTCTCCTCCAGGTGGAACATTCCAATTATCTCAAGTATTTCTTCCATCACCCAATTTGCAGTGGCACACTGTCTTGTGTATTTGCTTTTTCCCTTATTGGGTCATCTACTCACTGTTGACAGGGACAAGGTCATTTTTATCTTTCGGTTTCCAGTTTGAGCATAACGCCTGGAACAGATTAGACAAGTAAAAACTTATGTCCAAATACTATAACGTTTGTCTGCTGTTAGAAGAGTAAGTGATCAGTCATCACCAAACTTTCTATAGTTTTTCATTAGTCCCTTTAAAAGTAGTGCCAAAAACTAAATATGATACTCCTAAAATTATCTGGTGATTTCAGATGCAGAGTGATTATTACATTTTAGGACTTGGACAATCCACATTTTAAACAATATTGGATATAAGTTTCTTTTCAGTATATCACTCTGGCTAACATTGAGATTATAGTCAGTTAAATACATAGGATTATTTTTCAATTGGCTGTTTAATTAACCATCATTTCCCAATCTGTATGTATGCAACTGATTTAATCTAAATCTAGGAACTTAAATGTCTCTTAAATTTACTTTTTCATAAAAATTTTAGTTCTGCAGGTCAAATTTATTTTTCCTGACTCTGTATTAATGAATAAATGTGGTAGCCTTGCCTTTAATGCATCCTCCCCAATTAAACAACAATAGATCACTAGAACCTTATTGCAAATTTTCATCAATCTATCAATTAACATATTTTAGTTATAATGATCATTCCACCTAACTATGCTGTTAACCAGGTAGTCCTATTCTTTCCCCACAGGTATTCAGGGAAGGCTTTGTTGAAAGATATGTTAAATCAGGATATACTCTTTTAGAAACTGATATTCCAAATTATTTGTCTTAAAATTTGATCCAAAAAAGGAGATCAGGTTATTATAACAGGACCTTTCTTGGTGACTCCAGCTGATTTCTCGAGATAACGTCTTTCAAGTAGGCGTACATTATTCTACAATTCTTCTAGGGATCCATGCCATTAGTATACTCATCAGATAATTTCCCTCTTCTTTTTGAAAAATCACTGACAAGATCTTTCCTTCATTTTTGGAATCTCTTACATATGCGAAGATTCCTTCCTCCTTACCTGCCCCCACCAAGATTCCAAGATTGTCAGTGACCTGGGTATTGTGTAACATGAAACATGAATTGTCAACAGGGAAAGTCTAGAATTTACCAGGTATAATGCATTTAGAAAAAAATGACTTTACTAGATACCATTATACTTGAAGTTCTTTACACCTTCCCTGTTTTTTCACCTGTGCCTTTTGAAATCCATAACTTTGATCTGGCTAGGTACTCTGTAGGTCACATCTCTAACAATGTTGTTTCCTTTAGTCTTTCTCTCTAATCTTATGGGTTGGTTCCCAATCGTGCTTCTGCTCTTAGGTCTGAGAATTTCTCTATTGATGTTTTTCCTTTGCATTTGATCTTATTTTGTCTTTCCTTCTCAGTGGTATCTTTGTTAGAGATCTATTGCTTTTTTCAGGCATATGTTCAGTCTCTCATGGGTTTTCACTGATACCCATGAGATCCACCTATTTCTTTAGGTTACATTTTAAATTTTAATTTGAAAAACACCGATATTCCTGACTGTTCTAGATAGAGACCATAACCAAACCCATAGGGTCTTGGTTTTATTACTGAATTTTTTCCCTGTGAATTGTTTAATATCACTTCCATCGTTATTCTGTTTATGTCAAATTTATTTTTTCCTACTGTTAGCTTGATCTTTTAATCTGGGCATTTTCTCCCCTCCCTCTTAAAAGACTTCATCATAGCAAAATGTATTCTGCACAGGCTTTTTTAGATTTCCAGCCTTTCCAAATAGTCCATGATTTAGGAGTCGTAAACCTTAGTCTAGACAACCAAATCCTGATCATCATCTTTTATGTAGTTAGATGTTCTCTTTCTGTGTATTTTTTTTTTTTTAATTTTACTTCTACAGTCATACTTTTCAACTGGCAGAAAATATAAAATCTCTAGCTATACCTCCACATCTGTATTAGTTATCTATTTCTGCATAACAAACTGTCCTAAAACATAGCAGCTTAAAACAGGCATTCATAACCTCCAAGTTTCTGAGGGCCAGGAATCTAGGAACAGCTTACCTGGGAAGTTCTGCATGAGGAGCTCTCAAGAGGTTGCGGACAAGTTGTACGCTGGGCTGCAGGGATCTCAAGACTTTAGTAGGGTTGCAAAGTCACTTCAAAACTCATTCATGTGATTGTTGGGAAGCCTTGGTTCCCTGCTGGCTTTCAGTTGGAGACTTAAGAAGAGAGAGAGAGAGAGAGAGAGAAAAGGAGAGCACAAGTGAGAGAGCGCCCAAGATGGAAGCAGCAGTCATCTATAACCTAATCTCAGAAATGACGTACCATTATTTCTCCCATGTGCCATTGGTCACACAGACTATCCCTGGTACAATGTGGGAGGGGACTACACAGGTTGTAAGAAGCAGGACGTGAAAATCATTGGGGCTATCTTGAAGATGGCTAATACAATGTCTTTCAGTTTCCCATCCAAGCCTTCAAATGGAAGCATTCTAGGTTGCTTCTGAAGAAATTAGTAATTCCTATGGAAATTAATTAAGTAGTGGTAGTGGACTGAGAATATGAGCCTTTGCAGGTCCTCTGGTTAAATTTAGATAAATTATCATTAAATTATCATGCTCTGATTAGCTTTATTGTATGTTTTAGATGATGTTCTAAACTTCTTCACTACAATTTCCACATTATTTCATTTTATAGTTTTCAAAGACTAAGGAGAATGATTGGGCTTGTTAAATATAGAGAACAGTCACCTGGAAGATGAACTCTGACATATATGTTCTTCACCACATGTAATTCAGTTTCAGAAATTTAGCTCTATGCAAATATGTAATAATGTTTTATGTTATAGTGGAATTAGGTAGTACGTGTAAAGATAAATGGGATGTGGAGACATAAAAGTCATGAATTCATTTTAACTTTTTAAATTGTGCAAAGCAATGTCCTCAGCAGAGGGGATGAGATGATAAAATATCATGTTTACCCTCAAGGAGCTTAGAGTAATTATTAGTTGTAGAACAGACTTGAACTTTAGCCATCGTTCAATATTCCCTTACCTACTAGCTTTGGGGTGGGTATCCGGTCTGTTGGTTAGGGATGCTGTGAAAACTATTGAGATGATTCTTGCAGTGTTGTGATGTATTTAAAAACAGTGTGTTATATAAATGCCTTATTAAAATATAAAGAGCCTGTCATAGGCACCGTAATGATCAGATATCATTACTCAAAATGTGTATTTTTGCCTCTTATAACATAAGTATAATGGTTTCTAATGCATCACAACTATTATGAGGCTTCTTTTACAAACATGAACCTAGGTGGCAAAATGGAATAATTTGCTAATTAATGCAAAATAGAACCAAACCCTTTCCCCCCATTATTTGACAAATGGAATTGTTCTAGGTTTCTTCTGGGGAAATTAGTGTTTCAGACAAAAGTGATTTTTGACTTGTAGAGCCTTGCATACAACATTTTCAAATGTTTAAAATAATTTGGAGTAAGATGGCATTACCCTTTTGAGAAATAGAAAAGAGAGATTAAAAGCATTTCTTCAAGAGGGGCACGATATATTTAAAGTGCTAAAAGGAAAAAACTTACAACCAAGAATACTCTACCCAGCAAGGTTATCATTCAAAATGGAAGGAGAGATCAAAAATTTCCCAGACAAGCAAAAATTAAAGGAGTTTGCCACCAAGAAACCAGTGCTACAAGAAATGTTAAAGGAACTGATTTAAGGGGAAAAGAGAAGACCACAAATAGGAAAAATTATCTATTTCCATGATAAGAGGGTGATGGATACAAATGCACAAAAATGAGGTTAGATATGATATCAAAAACATAAAAGGAGGGAGGAGGGGAGTTAAAGAGTACAGCTTTCAGAGAGAGATCAAACTAAAGAGACCATCAATTCTGTATAGAAGGAGAAAGGAACAGAGAAGGACTAGTAAAACACTGAGAAAAAAAAGTTAAAAAATAGCAGTAAGTACATACTTATCAGTAGCTACTTTAAATGTCAATGGACTAAATGCTCCAATTAAAAAGCATAGGGTGGCTGATTGGACAAAACAACAAGACCCATATATATGCTGCATACAAGAGACACACTTCAGACCTAAAGACACTCACAAACTGAAAGTGAAGGGATGGTAAAAGATACTCCATGCAAATGGTAATGAAAATAAAGCTGGGGTAACAATACTTATATCAGACAAAATAGACTTTAAAAAAAAAACTGTAAAAAGAGACAAAGAAAGGCATTACATAATGATCAAGGGAACAATCCAACAAGAGGATATAACACTTGTAAATATCTATGCACCCACCTAAATATATAAAGCAATTATTAACAGACATAAATAGAGAAATAGACAGTAACACAATAATAGTAGGGGACTTTAACACTCCACTTACACCAATGGATAGATCATCCAAACAGAAGATCAATAAGGAAACATTGGCCTTAAACGACACACTGGAACAGATGGACCTAGTAGATATATACAGGGCATTCCATCCAAAAACCGAAGAATACACGTTCTTTTCAAATGCACATGGAACATGCTCCAGGATTGATCACATATTAGGCCACAAAACAAGTCTCCATAAATTTAAGAAGATTGAAATAATACCAAGTATCTTTTCTGACCACAACGGTATGAAACTAGAAATCAACTATAGGAAGAAAGTCAGAGAAGCCACAAATACTTGGAGATTAAACAAAATGCTACTGAACAGCGACTGGGTCAACGAAGAAATCAAAGAAGAAATCAAAAATACCTTGAGAGAAATGAAAATGAAAATACGACATGCCAGAATTTATGGGATACAACAAAAGCAGTTCTAAGAGGGAAGTTTATAGCAATACAGGCCTATCTCAGCAAACAAGAACAATCTCAGATAAACAATCTAACAATGCACCTAAAGGAACTGGAAAAAGAAGAGCAAACAAAGCCCAAAACCTGAAACTATGAAACTTCTAGAAGAAAACATAGGCAGTACGCTCTTCGACATCGGTCTTAGCAACATATTTTCAAGCACCATGTCTGACCAGGCAAGAGAAACAATAGAAAAAATAAACAAATGGGACTACATCAAACTAAAAAGCTTCTGCACAGCAAAAGAAACCATCAACAAAGCGAAAAGACAGCCTAACAATTGGGAGAAGATATTTGCAAACCATACATCTGATAAGGGTTAATCTCCAAAATATACAAAGAACTCATGCATCTTAACAACAAAAAAACTAACAACCCAATTAAAAAATGGGCAAAAGACCTGAACAGACATTTCTCCAAAGAAGATATACAGATGGCCACCAGACACTTGAAAAGATGTTCAAAATCACTAACTATCAGGGAAATGCAAATCAAAACTACAATGAGATATCACCTCACGCCCGTCAGAATGGCTATAATTAACAAGACAGGAAACAACATGTGTTGGAGAGGATGTGGAGTGAAGTGAACTCTCATACACTGCTAGTGGGAGTGCAAACTGCTGCAGCCACTATGGAAAACAGTATGGAGATTCCCCAAAAAATCAAGGATAGAACTACCATATGATCCAGCTATTCCACAGCTGGGTATTTATCCAAAGAACTTGAAAACACCAATGCGTAAAGATACATGCACCCCTGTGTTCATTGCAGCGTTATTCACAATAGCCAAGACTTGGAAGCAACCTAAGTGCCCATCAAGGTACAAATGGATAAAGAAGATGTGGTATATATACACAATGGAATACTACTCAGCCATAAGAAACGATGAAATCCAGCCATTTGTGACAACATGGATGGACATTGAGGGTATTATGCAAAGTGAAATAAGCCAGAGGGAGAAGGTCAAATACCGTATGATTTCCCTCATTAAGCAGTAGATAATAACAACAATAAACAAACAGATAGAGACAGAGATTGGATTGGTGGTTACCAGAAAGGAAGAGGGGAGGGAGGAGGGCGAAAGGGATAATTCGGCACATGTGTGTGGTGATGGGTTATAATTAGTATTTGGGTGGTGAACATGATGTAATCTATGCAGAAATAGAAGTATAATGATGTACACCTGAAATTTATACAATGTGATAAACCAACGTTACTGCAATAAACAAAAAAATTTAAAAAAAAAAGCCTTTCTTCAGTTCACACAGTAATCCTGAAAGAATAAAGAATTTAAGTTAGCATGTTTGTGCTACATTGTATCCCTACCAAAATGTCAACTTTCAGACAAATCTGGGAATTATATGGAGGGAAATCCTCACCCCAAAACGGCCTCTCGTCTGTAGTTTTAAATGAGATCCTTTTTCCTTTTGGAGGTCTTTCTCATGGTCTATGGTTAGATGCAAAAGGCAAGCCACACTAAAATATACACACAATCCAAAATGGTGCAACATATTGCAGCTTTGAATTAGCGTTAAAGGGAAGAGTTAAATTAAATCTAGCTACAGTAAAGCTTATTAACTAAGAAAAAATTGATATATTATTTCCCCCCCTCTGGGGTGCCAAGTTGAAGTACATAGGACAGCAGGCCATTGAATTTCTGTTGAGCTAAACTCAACCTGGGAACCTGAATTACAGGATCCTTATTGTCTGATGGTAGACCTGATGAATTCACAAATGCTTATTATTTATAATACAGGAAAATCAGAGATAATCAGCTTGTAAAAATTCCTTCTTATAGTGCTATATCTTTGAATTCTGAACTCTCAATGAGTAATTTCTGAAAATGTCTCCTGGCATTTTGTTCTTTGCAAGTTATAGCTGTATTCTTTTAAGAAAATTCAATATCTGAAGATCATTATTTACCAAATACACGGAGGAGAGAAAATTGTTACTATTTATTCTATACAATGATGCTGTTTTACAAAATGATGTATCATACGATTCCTATAAATAGGGAGCTCCTCGCTCCTCCAGTGCATATAAGAATGTGAATTGAATAACAGAAATGTGATGTACACAAAACTTTCCACTTACACATTTACTGTGGAACAAAAAGAAAGAGATTTTTTTAAAATATAAGACTGTTTCTGATTAATCTGTGTTCAGGATGAGCTTAAACCATTTAACAAAAATCTCAATCCATCTTTGTAAATCTGTTGATTTTTTCACCAGGAATCTTATTGTAGCTTTCACCAATCAGTATAATCAAATTTAGCTTGCAGTTCATCCAGGGCTTACTGAATTTCTCTGAATTATATCAGTCAAGATACTAAATGAGGATATAGAACATCTATGATCTTCTAATACATCGGTTGCCATGGAAGCTGCTCTTCTGGCCTGATTTGATCAATTTTTTTCAAGCAAGTAATTTGATAATTCTTTCCAAAAGGAAAATGTCATGTTCTTGTTACCAAATTGTTTCTTTTAATTCATGACAGTCTCCTAATAACTGTGATATTTTGGTCATTTTATATACATTCAGCAGATACTAAGACTTGAGTTTACATATTTTTTAAAATGTGACACTAAACGTCTTTTTACTTTTAATTCCCCTTTTATATGCTAATCAAGAAGATTATCTAGAAAGTCCAAATCTTTGTGATATAAACATGGGTGATGTTTTTCTTGAGAAACAGAGGCTAATGGCATCATAGTTAATGAAACATTTAGGTTCAAGTGCTTTTACTGCCGACCACCACTATGCTCAAAAGCATTCATGAAATGCTGCATTTGAATGCTGCTGGTTTATCACAATTAGCAGAACTGGGATCCTTACTCAGGATGTTTTGACCACCTAGTCCTGGTAATCTGCTTGAAATGAAATGGAACAGCAATGAAAATGTGCCTTGCTATGAAATGTTAGGCGCAGAGAGGAACTTTTTCACTTTCCCTAAACCAATCTCAAACTCGAGGCAGCACTTTTAGTTTATGATCACAGGCGTAAGATCCAGTGTGCATTTGCATACTTAACTTGAATGCTGCATGAAAAATAGGGGCATCGTGAAATTAATTAGGACATTTACTTTCAGCCGTGAGAAAGAAAACAAGCTATTATCTAGCAATTGCCAGCTTCCTTTAGGTGGCAGTGTATAGCAAGGAGAGGCTGGTTGTGATACTGCCTAGGATCTCTAACAAAAAATAAAAAGAAAAAAAAATCGGTTTCTCGTCGGAAATGTCTTCTTGCATCTTCTGCGTTTGGTTTCTTTCTCTAATGCCAGTTTCTGGTTTGAATCTCTGAACATACATGCCCTGTATCATTGAAATCATTACCGTGCATTTTCTTTGCTTCAAAAACAATACCTGTTCTTTAATATGTACCTCCAAGTACCCATTGTAGTGTTATGAGCCCTGTGGGTGTTAAGAATATTTTTTGACCGACTGACTGTCAATACTGAGCTGGAAGTAAACATCTCGACTGCTCTGTCATTTTATGTTTTTCAAAATTGGAGCACAGAAGTTATCCGGAGAGTGTCGGCCAAGATACGGAAAACAAATATATAGACATACTGTTTAAAACATGTTCAGAAATAAGTACTTGTTTTCGAATTCTAGAGAAAAATTCCCGTGAGTTTCTCTTTGTGGTATGCTGTTCCACTTGGTTTTGTTGGGAATTATGCTTTGCCGGATATGGCCAAATGCTTTGTCATAAATTCGCATATGAAGCTACATTTATCTGTTTTCATTATAACCACGTACCCATGCTGTACCTACTTTCTTCTTATGTGAATATAATTTTATAGCAAAAACAGAAATATGAAAAAAGTCCTTAAGAATTTTTCTGTTCTTCTTTTCTCTTATTCTAAACAGGAATTATTGTTTATTATTATTATTATTATTATTATTATTATTATTACCAATGTCGTTTGTAAAAGAGACAGGAAAGGAATTAGAGTAGTGCAAACATTGCAGCTCCAAATCTTGATCAGACACTTTACCACTTTTTACATAATTATATTCTGTCCACGTCTGATTCAATCAGAAGTCTTTCCAACAAAGCAGGTTACAGCGGCTGGAGTTTTGGATCTCCTTTAAGCCTCTGATGTAATCAGGCAAAATGTTCGCTTCAAAAAGAGTACACAAACCTCACAACCTATCTCCCCAATTTCAAATGACACTTTTAACCCTCCGTGTTTCCTGCAGCCGTCACCCTAAGTCAACAGCTGGACTTAGCTGCAGGCCACAAGCTTAACTCTTGCAGAACATTTTAGCAATCTTCTAATGCTATGTTTGTCAACAGTGGCTTATTTCCTTTGTCTACTTATTAAAAGATCACTGAAATCTCGCTCACTAATTCAGTTTATTAAAATAAAGAGGAAAAAAACAATAAAGCAAAAGTCTTGCAAAGGAACTATTTAAGATAACCTTTCCCAGTTATGTGGCGTCTATGGCCCCGCTAAATGGCAACTTTTTTTCTCTGTCTCTCTCGTCTTTTCAATGTTTTCAGATTTATAAAAATAGGTTTTTCACTTGACCCTCATTTGCTGCTTTCTCTCTGCAAGCTGTAATGCCCTTCTCCTGAGTCTCTCGTGTTTTATCAGATGTTGCTTGTTTTTATGCTCTGTATGCTTTATGTACTTTGTGCTTTTTTCCTTTTCAAACTACTGTGGATGATTGTGGGTTTGGGTTCCCTGACAACCTGTCCTGCTCCTTTGTAAACCTCCTCTGGTGGGTAGAACACAGAGCAGCTGCTGTTTAATAAAGCAGCATCTCATTTCATTCCTTCCACATCCATCAAAATGTCTTTTCCTAGATCTGGCGTTCTTCCACTATTATTTGGTTAACTTGCCACCTACAAGTGATTTTTCATTTCTTGATTAGGGAAAGAATCTCTCAAGGGTGATGTTTTTCTTGTCGACTTGGAGACTACCAGCTTTCCTCCTAGAGACAAAGAGCTTGTGCCTTTGCCATTTTGATACCTATCCTGGCTCCAGCACCATGAAGCTACTGGCTTTGGTGAAAATTAGTGGTATTTGGAGAAAAATATCACATATTTAAGCTCATCTTGAGTTAAAAAAACAAAAGAAAAATTACATAGCCTAAATTGATGGACTGCTAAAATTAGTTACAGTAATAGCAATTCTGAATGTTTGTGTGTATATATTTTTCTTTACTTGTAAGAATCTCAAGTTATAGCATTCATGTATACACTCCCATTTATTTTTTCCTATCACTTTTAAGACACAAGCAAGAATTATTTTTCTCATTTTGTGGGTGGGCAAAATGAAGCGAGGCTAAGTGAGCAGAAATATAGTGACAGAGGAGGGAATAAATGTCTCCCGATTCGCAGCCTGCTGCCTCCAGTACTTTGAAGCTGCTGGCTTCTGTGAAACTTAGCGGTATTTGGAGGAAAATGTCACCATTAAAGCATACTATAGCTTCCACTGAACCAAAGGGAGTCTGTGTCTACCTTTGGGATGGAATGCAGTGATCTGTTTTTGAAAAGTCACATGGATCTGTAACTGTCAAAGAGGGCAATTTCTTTGATCACTCCAAGTGTCTGTTAACTGATTAGAAAGGGTTGTTAATAATACAGCAGGCGTGAGACGGCAGGCGATCTATTCCTAACTGTGCAATCCATTTGAGGGCTCGTTATTAAAACACTGTTAAATGCCTAAAATAAGAATATTGAGCGTTTTCAGACAACATCTATTGTAAGGCCTATGGATAACCAATTTTTTTTTTGAGGAGGTCAGCATTATACTAAAAAACATATATATTTAACCTTTTTTCCTAATTACAATACGTGTTCATAAAGTAAAAGTTTAGAACATACAAAGACGCAAAACCAAATTGACTGTGGTTCTACCACTTTGGTTTAATTATTTTTCAGATTTTTTAGTACGTGTACACACATAATTTTACAAAAATGGGTTTGTGGGTCTCTCAAGGGAACTTCAATAAATAGCATCCTTTTTCCACATCTGAAAAGTGAGAGAAAAGAGCCCGAAAGGAATATAGAGACCAAAATAATGTTTATTACTAAGAGAGGTTAGGCAGAGCAAGTGGCTTTATATCTGTTAGCCAAGTAAGCTTGCTAATAGGAAATTCCAGGATTACGCAGATTTCTCCATCTAGTCCCAGGTTGTTCCAAACAAAGACCTGAATGTAAAATGCAAAACTATAAACTCCTAGAAGATAACATAGGAGAAAATCTAGATGACCTTGGATTTGGCAATGACTTTTCAGATACAACGCCAAGGGCATGATCCATGAAAGAAAGAATTGATAAGTTGGACTTCATTAAAATTAAAAACTTCTTTGTGAAAGACAGTGTCAAGAGAATGAAAAAGTCATAGACTGGGAGAAAAATTTGCAAAAGACATAGCTGAGAAAGAACTGTCATCCAAATATACAAAGAACTCTTAAAACTCAATAATAAGAAAACAAACAACTAAATTAAAAAATGGGCCAAAGACCTGAATAGACTCCTCACCAAAGAAGACATACGGATGGCAAATAGGCATATGAACAGATAGTCCACCATCCTCCATCATATGTCATCAGGGAAATGTAAATTAAAACAACAATGGGATACCACTCACTTCACACCTATTAGAATAGCCAAAATCCACAACACTGACAACACCAAATACTGGCAAGGATGCGGAACGATAGGAATTCTTGTTCATTGCTAGTAGAAATGCAAAATGGCACAGCCACTTTGGAAGACAGTTTGGTGGTTTCTTATAAAACTAAGCATACTCTTACCATGTGGTCCAGCAATCACATTCCTTGCTATTTACCCAAAGGAGTTGAAAGCTTATGTCCACACAAAAACCTGCATGCATACATTTATAGCAGCTTTATTCACAGTTGTCAAAACTTGGAAGCAACCAAGATGTCCTTCAGTAGGTGAACGGATAAAGTGTAGTACATCTAGACAATGGCATATTATTCAGTGCTGAAAAGAAACGAGCTATTAAGCCATGAAAAGACATAGAGGAATCTTAAATGCATATTGCTAAGTAAGAGAAGCTAATCTGAAAAGGCTATATGTTGTGTGATTCCAAGAATATGACGTTCTGGAGAAGGCAAAACTATGGAGACAGTAAAAAAATATCAGTGGTTGCTGGGGGTTAGGGAGGAGAGAGGGATAAATAGGCAGAATACGAAGATTTTTTAGGGCAATGAAATTACTATGGTACTATAACGGTGGATACACAACATTATAAATTTTTCTAAACCCATAGAACGTACAACACCAAGAACGAACCCTAATGTCGGTTATGGCCTCTGGCTGATGATGTGCCAATTTAGGTTCATCAGTTGTAACAAATGTACAACTCTGGTGGGCGATGTTGATAATGGGAGAGACTATGCCTGTGCAGAGGTGGGCGTATAGTAGGGGAAATCTCTGTAACTTCTGCTCAGTTTTGCTGTAAACCTAAATCTACTCTAAAAAATAAAGTCTATTAAAAAAAATGCAAGAAAACATAATCCTGTGCTAAATTGGGTCATCCAAACTGTAAATATTCAAAGTAGAAATACATCAATGTTGTCTTACATAATCAAAAAGGACTTGATGGAGGAAGATGGACATTGTTTGACCCATGAAAGATGGATACACTTTGGCTGTGGGTCAAAAGAGGAATGGGATTAACAAAGGTGCAGCAGTATCTAAGACTCAGAGAACTTCATTATGTTTGTTCTCAGAGATAGTGGCACATCTCGGATTAGAACACTAGTCTAGTCCTCGGCTTTCTTCTTAAAGTGGCTTTGAAAAGTATATGTTGAACCTTCAGAACGGTACTGAGAGAATCCAGTTCAGTACCTTCGTCATTACAATAATTCTGCTTTTCTCCGTCTGTTCTTTGGACAATCTATGTTTTCCTGATATTTGTGACAAAATGCTGAAAATGGTAAGAATTGGAAAATTAAATCTAGCTAGTACTAGCAATTAGAAGAGTTACCTCTGTAGGAACTTAGCTTCAAATCTCACGAAGCAATTATGAATAACCCTTAATTAACAGTCATTTGAGCATATTTGTGGTAACCACTAAGTGATAACTCTGGCCTAATCTTTAGGGTTACACTACACAGTAAATAGCAGCTACAGTTACCAAGTATTTTGTGCAAGTTGATATATAAAGCGTACAGCAAAAATTACTGAAACCAAGAATATTAGCATCTAAAAAATGTTGTTTACCAGGGACTAGTATAAATTCTATGATAAAAAAGAGGACCCAATGCACTTTCACATTTATAATAATTGTTCTGATAAAATGTTGAATCAGCCATAATCATTTACATTCTTGGTACTTGAATATATTCTTGGTACTTGATTTCTCAGTACTTTTGATAATAACATATGCAACTGTGGAATTCTTTACCATTTACTACCTGTTTGTGCTATGCATAATGAAAAACCATTATATTAAATTGCCTCTGCAGCAGGGAAGTATTTTCTACTGGAATAAATTCTTGGAGTAGATTTCTGATTCATAAATAGGTAGGGAGGTGAAAAGATTCAGTTAGGATTAGGATTTTGAATTATGTTAGCCATTATTTTTTCTCCCTATTGGGAAATCTAAAACCTAAGACAAAGCTAGAATTTAGCAACTTCTATCACATAATCAGGACATTCTTCTTTGCATAGTAGCTAATCCCAAACCATCAGGGTGTGGACTAGGCTTTTCTTTTTTAATGGGTTTTCATTTTTAAAGTCACTATTATTTAACTTCAAAAAAATCAATTATTATTATCCTATCTTCTGCCTACATGGACAACAATTTACAAAATCTTTAAAACTCTGTCTTCATTTCTATGTGGTTTACCATCAAATGGTATATGTAACATATTACATTTAATATGTATATCAAAAGTGTTTCCTTTTGCCTTGTATTTTGGACCTAATTGTGATTTTATTAAACACGTTGGACCTTAGTCTTTTCCACCCCACATGTCTTGCTTATTGTTTGTTTGCTAATGTGACTTTCCCTCTCTGTATCAAACCCACTGAATGGGCGCTTATGAAATATTTAGCTCAAGCTCATTGGGTTTTTTTTTATCTTGCACTGTTTGATCATTCTATTGACAAATTTTCTTTGGATAATAAACATATCTATTTAAAGTTTTATGTTATGATAGTATGATATAACACATCTTGTTAATTTTCTAACAATCACTACGGTATTGAATAGCCTACCCTTTAGGATGTATTTATTTATGATATCATTATGGGTATCATAATAGTGCATGATTTTAGAAACATGTATAAAGGTTTGCACTTTTCCAAAAAGCTTTACTATAAATTCTATTATTTTTTTATTTTTTTGTTTATTGCAGTAACATTGGTTTATAACATTGTATAAATTTCAGGTGTACGTCATTATACTTCTATTTCTGCATAGATTACATCATGTTCACCACCCAAATACTAAATACAACCCATCACCACACACTTGTGCTGAATTATCCCTTTCGCTGTCCTCCCTCCCCTCTTCCCCTCTGGTAACCACCAATCCAATCTCTGTCTCTATGTGTTTGTTTGTTCTTGTTATTATCTACTACTTAATGAGGGAAATCATACGGTATTTGACCTTCTCCCTCTGGCTTATTTCACTTTGCATGATACCCTCAATGTCCATCCATGTTGTCACAAATTGCTGGATTTCATCGTTTCTTATGGCTGAGTAGTATTCCATTGTGTATAAATACCACATCTTCTTTATCCATTCGTCCCTTGATGGGCACTTAGGTTGCTTCCAAGTCTTGGCTATTGTGAATAACGCTGCAATGAACACAGGGGTGCATGTATCTTTACGCATTGGTGTTTTCAAGTTCTTTGGATAATATCCAGCAGTGGAATAGCTGGATCATATGGTAGTTCTATCCTTGATTTTTTGGGGAATCTCCATACTGTTTTCCATAGTGGCTGGACAAGTTTGCACTCCCACCAGCAGTGTATGAGAGTTCACTTCACTCCACATCCTCTCCAACACATGTTGTTTCCTTTCTTGTTAATTATAGCCATTCTGATGGGCATGAGGTGATATCTCATTGTAGTTTTGATTTGCATTTCCCTGATAGTTAATGATTTTGAACATCTTTTCATGTGTCTGGTGGCCATCTGTATATCTTCTTTGGAGAAATGTCTGTTCAGGTCTTTTGCCCATTTTTTAATTGGGTTGTTAGTTTTTTTGTTGTTAAGATGCATGTGTTCTTTGTATATTTTGGAGATTAACCCCTTATCCAATGTATGGTTTGCAAATATCTTCTCCCAATTGTTAGGTTGTCTTTTCGTTTTGTTGATGGTTTCTTTAGCTGTGCAGAAGCTTTTTAGTTTGATGTAGTCCCATTTGTTTATTTTTTCTATTGTTTCTCTTGCCTGGTCAGACATGGTGCTTGAAAATATGTTGCTAAGACTGATGTCAAAGAGCGTACTGCCTATGTTTTCTTCTAGAAGTTTCATAGTTTCAGGTCTTACATTCAAGTCTTTAATCAATTTGAAGGTAATTTTTGTGTATGGTGTAAGGTAAGGGTCTACTTTCATTTTTTTCACGTGGCTATCCAGTTTTCCCAACACCATTTGTTGAAGTGACTTTCCTTTCTCCATTGTATGTTCTTGGCTCGTTTGTCAAAGATTAGCTGTCCATAGATGTGTGGGTTTATTTCTGGGCTTTCGATTCTATCCCATTGATCTGTGTGTCTGTTTTTGTGCCAGTACCATGCTGTTTTGGTTACTATAGCTTTGTAGTATGTTTTGAAATCAGGGAGTGTGATACTTCCAGCTTTGTTCTTTTTTCTTGGTATTCCTTTAGCTATTTGGGGTCTTTTGTTGTTCCATATAAATTTTAGCATTCTTTGTTCTATTTCTGTGAAAAGTGTTGTTGGAACTTTGATAGGGATTGCATTGAATCTATAGATTGCTTTAGGCAGTATGGACATCTTAACTATGTTAATTCTTCCAGTCCAAGAGCATGAAATATCTTTCCACTTCTTTGTGTCTTCTTCAATTTCTTTCAGCAATGTTTTATAGTTTTCGGTGTACAGATCTTTCACCTCTTTGGTCAAGTTTATTCCTAGGTATTTTATTCTTTTTGTTGCAATTGTAAATGGGGTTGTATTCTTAATTTCTCTTTCTGCTACTTCGTTGTTAGTGTATAGAAATGCAACTGATTTTTGTATGTTGATTTTGTATCCTGCAACTTTACCATATTCGTTTATTACTTCTAAAAGATTTTAGTGGTTTCTTTAGGGTTTTCTATATATAAAATCATGCCATCTGCAAATAGTGAGAGTTTTACTTCTTCCTTTGCAATTTGGATCCCTTTTATTTCTTTTTCTTGCCTGATTGCTCTGGCTAGGACTTCCAGTACTATGTTAAATAGGAGTGGTGAGAGTGGGCATCCTTGTCTGGTTCCTGTTCTTAGAGGGATAGCTTTCAGTCTTTCACCATTGAGGATGATATTCACCGTGGGTTTGTCATATATGGCCTTTATTATGTTGAGGTACTTTCCTTCTATACCCATTTTATTCAGAGTTTTTATCATAAATGGATGTCAAATGCTTTCTCTGCATCTATTGAGATGATCACGTGATTTTTATTCTTCATTTTATTAATGTGGTCTATTACATTGATTGATTTATGAATGTTGAACCATCCCTGCATACCTGGAATCAATCCCACTTGATCATGGTGTATAATCATTTTAACATATTGTTGTATGCGATTTGCTAGTATTTTGTTGAGGATTTTTGCATCGATGTTCATCAGTGATATTGGTCTGTAATTTTCTTTTTTTGTATTTCCTTGTCTGCTTTTGGTATCAGGGTAATGTCAGCTTCGTAGAATGAGTTAGGGAGCTTTCCCCCCTCCTCCATTTTTTGGAAGAGTTTGAGAAGGATAGGTATTAAGTCTTCTTTGAATGTTTGGTAGAATTCACCAGGGAAGCCATCTGGTCCTGAACTTTTATTTTTGGGGAGGTTTTTGATTACTGTTTCGATCTCCTTACTGGTCATTGGTCTGCTCAAATTCTCTATTTCTTCTTGATCCAGTTTTGGAAGGTTGTATGATCCTAAGAATTTATCCATTTCTTCCAGATTGTCGAATTGGTTGGCATATAGCTTTTCATAGTATTCTCTTATAATCTTTTGTATTTCTGAGGTGTCTGTTGTAATTTCTCCTCTTTCATTTCTGATTTTACTTATTTGAGCCTTCTCTCTTTTTTTGTTGGTGAGTCTAGCTGAAGGTTTGTCAATTTTGTTTATCTTTTCAAAGAACCAGCTCTTGGTTTTATTAATTTTTTATATTGTTTTTTTAGTCTCTATTTCATTTATTTCTGCTCTGATTTTTATTATTTCCCTTCTTCCACTGATTTTGGGCTTTGTTTGTTCTTCTTTTTCCAGTTCCTATAGGTGCATTGTTAGATTGTTTATTTGAGATTTTTCTTGTTTGTTGACATTAGCCTGTTTTGTTATAAACTTCCCTCTTAGAACCGCTTTTGCTGTATCCCACAAATTCTGGCATGTCGTGTTTTCATTTTCATTTGTCTTCAGGTATTTTTTGATTTCTTCTTTGATTTCGTCATTGACTCAATTGTTGTTCAGTAGCATTTTGTTTAATCTCCAAGTATTTGTGGCTTTTCTGATTTTCTTCCTATAGTTGATTTCTAGTTTCATACCATTGTGGTCAGAAAAGATATTTGGTATTATTTCAATCTTCTTAAATTTATGGAGACTTGTTTTGTGGCCTAATATGTGATCAATCCTGGAGCATGTTCCATGTGCATTTGAAAAGAACGTGTATTCTTCAGTTTTTGGATGGAATGCTCTGTATATATCTACTAGGTCCATCTGTTCTAGTGTGTCATTTAAGGCCAATGTTTCCTTATTGATCTTCTCTTTGGATGATCTATCCATTGGTGTAAGTGGAGTGTTAAAGTCCCCTACTATTATTGTGTTACTGTCTATTTCTCTTTTTATGTCTGTTAATAATTGCTTTATATATTTAGGTGGGTGCATAGAGATTTACAAGTGTTATATCCTCTTGTTGGATTGCTCCCTTGATCATTATGTAATGCCCTTCTTTGTCTCTTTTTACAGTTTTTGTTTTAAAGTCTATTTTGTCTGATATGAGTATTGCTACCCCAGCTTTATTTTCATTACCATTTGCATGGAGTATCTTTTACCATCCCTTCACTTTCAGTTTGTGAGTGTCTTTAGGTCCGAAGTGTGTCTCTTGTATGCAGCATGTATATGGGTCTTGTTGTTTTATCCAACCAGCCACCCTATGCCTTTTAATTGGAGCATTTAGTCCATTGATGTTTAAAACCTTACTATAAATTCTTTAAGGGCATTCTCTAATTAGTTAATCCTGTATATATTCTACAAGACACTAACTTCATACTGGGAAAATTAAGGGATCATTTTCAGGAAAATCAAATTTTGGTCTACATAAATTAGCTTTCATGACAATACTGAAAGTGATTTCTCTGTGTAGTGCAAGTGTGATTGAAAAAATGACAATTGCATCCTAGCTGTATACGACATAGAATTCTTGTAAAGTTGTTCTTTGGTTTGTAATTGTAGTGTTGTTTCTCTGTCTTTTTGATTCACTGTCAATATCATTACTCAAAATAACAACAATGAAACCAACCACATTCCCATTGGGCATAATTAAGTCTGCCATTGTAGTTTATGAACATGTTACAACAATGCCGTATCTTTTACTGTTGTGATTCATCAAGTACCTGTTTATAGTTCTGTCATTTCTTTCATTATATGTTAGCTTTTGAGTAAATTTCTGTCATTTATTCTACAACCAAGACTAACCCAGTGAGGTGGTTTGGAAGCAACCATTCTTTCAGAACTGATAGCTTGGCTTTGTTCTAGGACATTAGTTGGTGACATTTTTTGCAATAAATGTTTTATTACTCTTGGGTGATGTTGTTGAAGTTTGATTAAAAATCAAGGACCCTGTCAAATAAAGAGGGCTTTCTATGGGGCTGAAAATAGAGTATGTTACCCAGGAAGCTTAAGATAAAGCATAAACTCTTTGGGAACAGATTAGAATCATGTTGCGTGAGTTAAAATCATGTGTTATATGAAAGTTACAAGAAGATAAGAGTGTCTGTTTGAATGAAATGTTTGAGGACAATCAGTCTAGTGTGTGTATATTCTACAAACTCATGTTTGTGTGAAATATAAGGTTTTAGAAACTTTGTAACAATTCTCCACAGTATACATGTCAGCAACACTACTGCCTATGGATAGAAGAGAGAATGAATTCAATAGCTTTGCCTCAGGTCGGCCACCTAACACAGAAGTTGGTGATTAAGAAAACATTTTTAACGTCTTACCTTTAAGAAGGATCTGTGCTAATTTCCTCATTTTTCATATCATCTTTAGATGCTGCCCAAGATGATTAATTCAGGGCTGGAAATTTAACTATGTAATTTAAAGCCATAGAGGCAACCACTGGGCTAACTCAAATAAGTAATATAAGGTGAAGGGGAGACAGAAAGAGGAAGTAAGGTAGGTGCCCAAACTCCTCATCTCTCATGGTGAGGAAACAAGGGGAACTTTTAGGCCTTTATAAGTAAAGAGAGACAAATAAACGTATTATGAAGAAGGTAACCAGTAAAATAACTGAAAATAAAAACTGTTGAAATACCTGTTTTTAGGAGTATGGGGCAAGAAGGTCAGATTTGAGCAAAAAGACCTTACTTTTTCACTCTTAACTTTCATATTGTTTGAATTTATTTTTTCATGTGTATCTTGTATCTTTAGAAAACAAACTCTCCTTTGTGTTTCTATTCCCCATTCTCATGGTCTATACGTTTTATATTCACATGAAGCTTTACCCAAATCTCAAATCGCTTAAATCCTTCCATCTTTCTATAAAAATGAGCCATCTTGTATGACCTCCAGAGCATTTTCACTGGGTTTTGTGCCCATGCCAGTCGTCTGGGTGGGACCGTCTACACTGTGCCTACACTGGCAGTTTGAGGGCTTATTGGAATAAAATAGCTGTTATAGAATATGGTTCCAAAGGTTAGAACAAAGACCTTCATGCAAATGTAAGAAGAAGAGAACAGTCAGAGTTGTTCAAAGATGGGATAAATTACTTAGAGAGGGGCTGAAGACCTGTCACTGGAAGGTTCAGCTTAGGGTCCGTGGCATTACCATCATTCATACAGTGGAAAGTGAGATAAAATTGTGGCTGAATTTCTGCCTTATCCAGGTACAAGGCACATGCAGGGAATCTTGTCTTTTTTTCTTTCGATATGTAGAAGAGGATGGAGTGCACAGCCTCTAGGGTAGTGTTTCTCCATGTATCATCCATAGACCCCCTAAATGAGAATCAATGTGGAATGTTTGGAAGTTTCTGGGCCCCCAAATGTACACGTACATTCCTCAGAACCTTTTGAGTCCTGGGAATCTTAACTTTTAATAAGCTCCCCCAGGTGGTTCTGGTGGCTGCTAAGGTGTGAGAGTCTGTGCGTGAAAAGCAGAAACACACAAAATTTGTGCCAGATAAATATACTTCAAGAATGTGGCTCTTACGTGACCATCACAATGTGTGCAATGAAATAGCGTCTGGGGAGGAGAAGGTCAATGCCAAGATTTAAAAAAAAATTGTGTCCATTGTTTTTTTATAGTTTTATCTCCTCTCTTCATTTGACATTATTTTCCTTTCACTTCATGCTATAGCGGTAGTGATGAATGCTGATGAGGCAATAGTTAACCAAACCCCAGGCATTCATTTTCAGGTACTTATTTGAAACCAGAACAGCACTTAACAGCACTGACTTACCTGTTTGGGAGATTAACTAATTAAAAGCTTAAGCAAGACAGTTTTTTTTTTTTTTTTCCCCACCTAAACTGGTTAAGAGGAAGGAAATTAAAAAAAAGAATTTTACCTTCTGGTATTTTTCTGCCATGATTTTATAGTCTTAAAATACGGAGGGTGTTTTTGATTTCTCTGTTTTGAAAAATAGGATGGCAGATTCATATGAAATGGTGGGGGAGGCACAATTGCAAAATAAGTCATATGTATTTAGCCATATTTATTTAAAAAGATGCGGTAGATGGGGGCAATGTTTTAGACAAATTATCCAGATGATTAAGGGAAAACAAAGAAAAATTGTAAGTTTCATTGGCTAGGTATATTTTTTGTACTGTCTCAAACCAATATACTTTGTGGACTGTAAATTTTAGTCCAAATTATCATTGGTCTAATAAGAGAGATTAATGAGCTATGTGCTATAGGACAAGTAATCACTCTATTGATGATTCAAAAAGAAATGCCACCATCTTGTTGTTGATACAGTGAGAGAAGATTTATTTTATTTCTTTTTTCTTTTTTTTCTAGCTTGAGACAACCATCAAATCAAACCTCAGTATATTTTCCACAGTCTCACCCTTGGCCAGGTCAGTATTGAAAATGTGTCTTCCTGAGAGCCGTTGTTGCACTTGGGTGCCCGTTTACTTTTGACGCTGTGTAGCGATACATCAAAACCATCTTTTTTAAAGCAAAATCCATTTCAAATGAGTCTCCTATCTTTAAAAGTTTCCAGCCATCTTAACAGCCTAAGAAAAACTGAAATACCTGCTATGGACGGCAAGATTTTGGCTAAATTTCACAGATTATTAATCTTATGATGTTCACTCATATACTCCAGGTAGTTTGGTTGCACTTTCCCTTTTCAAATGCGCTTTTAAACTGTGTAATGTCGCTCCGCTGTCTCCGCAGAGCTGGCTGTGATATCGTTGTGTGTGAAATGATCCTGTTTATAGTTGGATGTCATCTTGTTAAATCTGGGACGTGATTAGGGGTTTTTCTGGTTTGAGAAACACGTTACGATATTGTGACTATTGCCATTCATTATGTAGATTATACCTCTTTTTTCTTTTCCTTTGAAATGAAAAGATGAGGGCTTTTAAAGTTATTCTTTAAGATGGTATGTGCTCTTTAGTAGAATCTGAAATGTAACTGTAATAAATATTCATCTAATCTACAGGACTTGCACACGGAGTTTATCACCATTTCAATTTCAAGCTTTCATTATATGCCGTTAGCACTGTCACATTGGACTGGCTCATTTTTCGCCCTTTGATAGTGACAACAAAAGATCTAGACTCTTTTTATATTTTGTAGTTATGTTCAGGCTTAGTAAAAAATCTTATAATATTCATTCATTCACGCATGCTTGTCTCATGGGGTAAGGTAACCGTATCATTTGCTTCAGTTCTCTTCCTTTTCTTGTTTAAATTCTGAAGCTCTTCTATTTCTAAATTCATTTTCTTTGGTACATCCAATTCTCTCCAGTACTCCCAGGAACAGCTGTGGGTGGTGATGGGCGATGTGTGGAGATAGTGATTCCGCGCTCTGCACATCTCCCCGAGCAGTTTTATAAAATACGGGAAAGTACAGGAGAGCTCTGTGGCAGATGGACTTTCAAATAGTATTCACCAAAATCTTTCCCTTTCATATCAAGAAACTTGAGCTATATACCCTACTTAGTATGCTGACATTTCACGGTTGACATCCTCATATATTTTCCCTTTCACTTGATGGGCAGGGATGGGAATTGGGGTGCCCTTTTCAAACAAAACAAGCTTTCGTTTTTAGCATCTGTGAGTGTTGACTACAACAAATCTATTTGGCTGAATTCTACTTGTTTTCTAAATTCCTATGCTGTACACCTAATGAAGTGACTACCAAGTGTTGGAAAAATGCTAGATAGTTCTCTAAGTGTTCCTTACCAGCTTGGCTCAACAATTGCGATATTCGAATATATATTTAGTTTAGAAATTGTTAAGAAAGGAATTTTATGCCATCTTTCCTTTCTTTTTCTCTCCAATAGTTTGAGTATTTGTTTTATTGATTTCAAAACGTCACAGACATTGGTGCTAAAAGAACTGTTGAACAGTCTGATGATATCAGATACCGTGTTTAAAAAATCTTGACCTTGGAAAGCATTATCTAGTTTAATTTAGGTCCTGTGCTTTGAACTTATTTTTACTTTGTACTCAGGAATAATTAGATGACCAAGCAGTTTTCCCAAATGGAAAAAATGTTTTGCCAAAGAGATAGGGAATTGCACCTACGTTTTCATCTTCTTTACACAAGGCAGTTTCAAATATCAAAAACTTTCAGCAGAAATATCACATCCTTGTTCTCAGTCCTGCAGTAAATTTGGTTACGGAAAATTTAATACAGTCTGTGTGGAGAGTCTGGAGATAAGTAAGTGTGTTGTTTCCTCTTGGGTAACTCTAAATTGTTTTCTTTAAACTTGTGATTTAGCAGGTAATCCTCTAGGTGAACCTTGGCAATCTGGTTACACTGTGACGCCAGGCCCTCTGAAAACAGCAGGTGATTGGCTAGCTGCCTCACCATGTCCAGCTCTGGGCCTGGGGGAAAGAGACACGTGAACGTTTATGATGAATTTTAGTGTGAGGTTTATTTAGATTGGAAAGTAACCATGAATGGTCAGAAGAGAAGTTTGGGGTTTAGGACCCATTAGTGAGTGGCAGTTTCGAAAATTTCATTTGTACAGGTAACCCCTGGTACCACCTCTCCTGCTTATTTGAAGGGGAGACAAATGCTTATGAAAGATTTAAGATTAACCTGTAGAAACAGAAAAATCTGTCCTCTGAGAAATAGAAAAGAATCTGTGATAGGGAAGGGTTCAAAACCAATGACCCTAACCATTTTGTGGCAGTAGAAAGTGGGCTTTGTTAGAAGTGATTGGGCACAGCAGGGGCAGGTTGTTATTTGTAAGAGTAGCTAACAGTTTTAGGTTCACAATTATACGCCAGACGCTGGCTCAGATGCTTCGTGTGTATAATCACATTTTATCCTTTTAACTATGTAAGGTAGAAACTATTATTTCTTTTGTTACACTAGTGAGAGAATTGAGACTCAGAAAGATAATTGTAGAAGACAGAGTGATGGCTCCCCCAAATATGTGGCTTCCCCACATCCTAATCCCTGGAACTCATGAATATGTTGTTTTCCCAGGAAAATGAGGCTTTTCAGATGTGATGAAGGTTGAGGGCCTTGGGATCATCCTGGCTTATCTGGATGGGTCCATCCTCATCACATGAATCCTTAAAAGGGGGAGCACTTTTCCTGGCTGTAGTCAAAGATGCAGATGTGATGATAGAAGAGGGGTCAGAGAGATGAGAAATTATGGCTTTGAAGATGGAAGAAGGGGGCCATAAGCCAAGGAATTCAGGCACCCTATAGAAATTGGAAAATGCAAGGAAACGCATTCTCCCCTAGAGACTTCAGACAGTGTCTTAGTTCATCTAGGCTGCTATAACAAAATACCACAGGCTGGGTGGCTTATAAATGACAGAAATGTATTTCTTATTGTTCTGAAGGCTGGAAGTCCAAGATCAGGGTGCCAGCATGGTCAAGTGAAGGGCCTGTTCCAGGTTCCAGACTTCTTGTTGTATCCTCATATGGCAGAAGAGTCTAGAGAGCTCTGTGGGGTTTCTTTTATAACAGCACTAGTCCTATTTATAAGGGCTTCACTCATATGATCTAAGCACCTCCCAAAAGCTCTGCCTCATTGATTGCATCACATTGGGCATTAGAATTTCCATATATGAATTTTGGGAGGACACAAACGTTCAGACCTTAGCAGAAAGGAACAGAGCATTGCAAATATCTTGATTTTAGTACAATGAGACCCATGTCAGACTTATAACTCCAAGAACTGTAAGATAATAAATTAGTGTTGTTTTAAGCCACTATATTTATAGTAATTTGTTAAAACAACAGTAGAAAATTAAGACAGTAAGATTATTTGTATTTATAGAAGGCCTGAGAAAGCCTCAGAATCCTTAGCAGGGCTGACAGAATGCATTTCTCTTCCGAAGCCAGTCAGTAAAGACTAGAGGAGGTGACTGCTACTACAAATGTGAAGAGAGCAACTCAATACTTGAAGAAACAATGAAAAATCAAGGAAACATGACACCACAAAAGGATCACAATAATTTTCCAGTAACCAATCCCAAAGACATGAGTATCTGCAATTTATCTGACAAAAAAATAAAAATAGCTGGGTTAAGAAAGCTCTGTGAACCCCCTAAAATCCCAGAAACACAAAACACAGAAAGACAATTCAACAAAATTAGGAAAACAATACAGGAACAAAATGAGAAGTTTAACAAAGATAAAAAGAATAAAGAAGAACCAAACAGAAATTCTGGAGCTGAAGAATATAATGAACGGAAGGAAAAATACATTACAGAACATTAATAACAGAATGGATCAAGCATAAGAAAGAGTCTGCAAAATAAAAGACAGAAGCTTTGAAATTATCCGGTCACAGGAGAACAAAGAAAAAAGGATGAAAAAGAGTGAAGAAGGCCTGTGGAAACACTGGGCACCATCAAGACAAGCAATCTGCAAATTATTGGACTCTTAGAAGGAGAAGAGAGGGAGCAGGGCATGGAAAAAGCTTCTTTAAAGAAATAATGGCTGAGAACATCCTAAATTTGGGGATAGATTTGGATATCCAAGTTCATGAAGCTTATTGGTCCTCAAAAAAACTAAACGTTAAGAGATCTTCTCCAAGATACATTATAATAAAACTGTCAAAAATAAAAGACAGAGAAAATCTCAGAGGCAACAGGAGAAAAGAAGCTTGTCACTTACATGAGAATCCCCACAAGACTATCAGTAGATTTCTCAGCAGAAACCTTATAGGCCAGGAGAGAGTAGGATGATATATTGAAAGTACTGAAAGAAAAAAACTGCCAACAAAGAATACTTTATCTCACAAAGTGGTCCTATGAACCTAATGAGGAAATCTGTGACTTAATATAAGAGGAAAATTGTGACATCAAAAACATAAAAAGAGGGAAGAGTAACGGAGTAGAGTTTTTGTATGTGATCAAAGTTAAATTGTTATCAGCATAAAATAGACTTTTAGGTCTATAAGGTATTTTATGTAAGTCTCATGGTAACCACAAAGCAAAACCTACAATGGATTCACAAAAGATGAAGAGAATCAATGTATACCACTATGGAAAATCATCAATTCACAAAGCAATACAGCAAGAGAGAAAGAAAGGAACAAGGGAAATACAAAACAGCCAAAAAACAATTAATAAGATGGCATTAGTATGTCCTTATCTATCAATAATTACTCTAAATGTAAGGGATTAAATTATCCAATCAAAAGGCATAGAGTTGGGGCCGGTTCCGTGGCTTAGCGGTTAAGTGCACGCACTCTGCTAGTGGCGGCCCAGGTTCGGATCCCTGGCGGGCACCCACGCACCACTTCTCCGGCCATGCTGAGGTGGCGGCGTCCCACATACAGCAACTAGAAGGATGTGCAACTATGACATACAACTATCTACTGGGGCTTTGGGGAAGAAAAGGAGGAGGACTGGCAATAGATGTTAGCTCAGAGGCAGTCTTCCTCGGCAAAAAGGAGGAGGATTGCCATGGATGTTAGCTCAGGGCTGATCTTCCTTGGGGGGGAAAAAAAAGGCATAGAGTTGCTGAATGGATAAAAAAACAAGATCCTACTATATGCTGCCTACAAGAGACTAACTTCAGAATTAAGGACGCACATAGGCTCAAAGTGAAGAGATGGAAAGATATTCCATGCAAGTGGAAACCAAAAGAGAGCAGAGGTAACTATATTTATATCCAACAAAATAGACTTTAAGACAATGATTGTAATCAGAGACAAAGAAGGTCATTATATAATGACAAATGAGTCAAATTATCAACAGGATATACCAATTATGAATATATATATACATCCACCATTGGAGCACCTAAACATATTAAGCAAATATTAACAGATCTAAAGGGAGAAATGGACAACAAGACAGTAATACTAAGGCATTTCAATACCCTGCTTTCAACAATGGGTAGATTATCCAGAGAGAAAATTGACGAGGAAGTGTTGGACTTGAACTATCCTTTAGATCAAATGGACTTAACAGACATATACAGGACATTCCTTCCCACAGCAGCAGAATACACATTATTCTAAAGCACACATGGAACATTCCAGGGTAGGTTACACGTTAGATCACAAAACAAGTCTTATCATTTAAAAAGATCAAAATCATACCAAGTATTTTTCCTGACCACAAAGGTTTGAAACTAGAAATCAATATCAGTAGGAAAACTGTAAAAGTCACAAATATGTGGAGGTTAAACAATACACTCCTGAACAACCAATGGGTCAAAGATGAAATAAAAAAAAATATTGAAACAGACAAAAATGGAATAACAATATATCAAAACTTATGGGATGCAGCAAAAGCAATTCTAAGATGGAAATTCATAGTGATGAATGACTATGTTAAGAAAAAATAAATATCTCAAATAAACAACCTAACATCACACCTCAAGGAACTAGAAAAACAACAACAAACTAAGCCAACAGTTAGCAGAAGGAAGGAAATAACAAAGATTAGGGCAGTAATAAATGAAATAGAGAGCAGAAAAACAATAGAAAAGATCAACAAAACTAAGAACTAGTTTTTTAAAAAGATGAACAAAATTGATAAACCTGTAGCTAGACTCATTAAAAAAAGAGAAGACTCACTAAATAAAACTAGAAACGAACAAAGAGATATAAAATATGATACTGCAGAAATACAAAGGATCATAAGAGACTACTTTGAACAATTATATGCTAAGAAATTGGATAATCTAGGAGAAATGGACAAATTCCCCAAACATGCAACCTACCTGGACTGAATCATAAAGAAATAGAAAATCTGAACAGACCAGTAATGAGTAAAGAGATTGAATCAGTAACCAAAAATCCTCCCAACAAAGAAAATTCTTGAGCCAGATGGTTTCACTGGTGAATTCTACTAAACATTTACAGAAGAATTAATGCAATCCTTCTCAAACTCTTCCCAAAAATCGACGGGGAGGGAACCCTCTCAAACTCATTTTACGAGGCTACCATTACCCCGATACCAAAGCCAGATAAGGACACTTCAAAAAAAGAAAACTATATTCCTGATGAATATAAATGCAAAATTTTTTATCTAAATACTAGCAAACTGAATTCAACAGCATATTAAAAGGATCATACACAATGATCAAGTAGGCTTTATCCCTAAGATACAAGGATGGTTCGACATATGCAAATCAATAAATTTGATACACCACATTAATAGAATGAAAGCTAAAAATCATATGATCATCTCAATAGATGCAGAAAAAGCATTTGAAAGAATTCAACATCTTTCATGATAAAAACTGTCAACAAATTGGGAATAGAAGGAACATACCTCAACATAATAAAGGCCATATATGACAAACCCATAGCTAACATCATACTCGACAGTGAAAGGCCAAAAGCTTTTCCTCTAAGATCAGAAACAAGACGAGTGCCCACTCTCACCACTGCTGTTCAACTAGTACTGGAAGTCCTAGCCAGAGCAATCAGCAGATAAAGAAATAAAAGGCATCCAAGTCAGAAAAGAAGAAGTAAAATTGTTTCTGCTGGCAGATGACATGATCTGATATATAGAAAACTCTAAAGACTCCTCCAAATAGCTGTTAGAACTAATAAATAAATTCAGTAAGGTTGCAGGATAGAAAATCAACACACAAAAAATGCATTTCTATACACTAACAATGAACTATCTGAAAAATAAATTTAAAAAAATCCGATTTACAGTTGCATCATAAACAATAAAATACTTAGCAATAAATTTAACCAAGGAAGTGAAAGATCTGTCCACTGAAAACTGTAAGACTTTGATGAAAGAGATTGCAAAAGACACAAATAAATGTGAATTTACCCCATGTTCATGGATCGGGAGAATTAATATGTTAAAATGTCCATACTACTCAAAGCAATATACAGATTCAATGCAATCCCTATCAAAATTCTAATAGTAGTTTTCACAGAAATAGAACAAACAATTCTAAAATTCATGTGGAATCACAAAAGACCCTGAATAGCCAAAGCAATCCTAAGAAGAACAAAGCTGGAGGCATCCCATTTCCTAATTTCAAACTGTATTCCAAAACTATGGTAATCAAAACAGTATGAAACAGGGGCTGGCCCCATGGCTAGTGGTTAAGTTTAGCGTGCTCTGCTTTGGTGGCCCGGATTCTGTTCCCAGGTGCAGACCTGCACAGCTCATTGGTGGCCATGCTGTGGAGGCATCCCCCATGCAAAATAGAGGAAGATTGGTACAGATGTTAGCTCAGGGTGAATCTTTCTCAAGCAAAAAGGGGAAGATTGGCAACAGATGTTAGCTCAGGGCGAGTCTTCCTCTGCAAAACAAAAACAAAACAGTATGAAACTGGTATAAAAATAGACACATAGACCAACGGAACAGAACAGAGAGCCCAGAAACAAACTATCTCATATGTGATCAACCATATTTGACAAGGGAGCCAAGAATACTCGATAGGGAAAGAATAGTCTCTTCATTAATCAGTGTTGTGAAAACTGGATAATCACATGCAGAAGACTGATACTGGACCCCTATCTTACATCACTCAAAAAAAATTAACTCAAAAGAAAGACTTAAACATGAGACCTGAAACCTAAATCTCCTAGAATAAAACAGGGAAAAAGCTCCTTTATGTTGGTCTTGGCAACAATTTTTGGTTACGACAACAAAAGCACAAACAACAAAAGCAGAAATTAGTAAGTGGGACTACCTTAAACTAAAAAGCTTCTGCACAGCAAATGAAATAATTAACAAAATGAAAATACAACCTATTTATTGGGAGAAAATATTTACAAACCATCTATGTAATACGGGGTTAACATCCAAAATATGTAAGAAACTCCTAAACTCAATAGCAAAAAAACAACAATCTGATTAAAAAGTGAGCAGGGGACTTGAATAGACATTTTTCCAAAGAAGACATACAAATGACTAACAGGGACACAAAAAGATGCTCAACTTCACTAATCATCAGAGAAATGCATGTCAAACCACAGTGAGATATCACCTCACATCTGTTAGAATGACTATAATGAAAAAGAGATAAGTGTTAGTGAGGATGTGGAGAAAAGGGAACCCTCTGGCACTCTTGGTGGGGATGTCAGCTGGCACAGCCACTGTGGAAAACAGTATGTAGGTTCCTCAAAACTCCTAAATAGAAGTACTATATGTTCCAACAATTCCGCTTCTCTTGATTTATGGCCAAAGCTAATGAAATCAGGATCTTGAAGAGATATCTGTATTCTTATGTTCCTTGCAGTATTATTCCCAATAGCCAAGACATGATACCATCCTAAGTGTCCATCTACCAATGAATGGGTAAAGAAGATGTGGCATATATATATAATATGTAATGAGATATTTTTATATGTAATATATAAATAATATATAATATAATATATATAAATATAGATATATTTATATGTAATGCGATATTATTCAGCCATGAGAAAGATAGATTTCTGCCATTTGTGAAAACATGGATGGAACTTGAGGGCTTTATGGTAAGTGAAATATCAGACGAAGGAAGACAAATTCTGCATGATCTCACCTGTATGTGAAATATAAAAAAAACAAACTCAGAGCAGAGAGTAGAACGGTGGCTGCCAGGGGCTGGGGGATGGGGAAAATGGGAAGATGTTGGTCCAAGTGTACAAACTTCCAGTTATAAGATGACTGGTTCTGGGGATATGATGTACAGCATAGTGACTATAATTAACAATTTTATATTATATACTTGAAAGTTTCTATGAGAGTAGATCTTAAATGTTCTTACCCCTAAAATAAAATGATAATTACGTGAGGTCATAGAGACGTTAACTAACCCTATTGTGGTAATCATTTTGCAAATTATACGTGTATCAAATCATCACATGGAACACCTTAAATGAATACAACGTTATATGTCAATTATATTTCAATAAAGCTGGAAAAAAGATTTGTTGAATAAACAATCAAATAAATAAATAAATAAATAAAAGACATTGTTACAAGGGGGATAAAAACATTTAATGAGTGCCTGCTGTATGCCAGGCATGGGGCTTGGTGCTGGGTAGGTGGTATGATATATTGACATATAAAACAGTCATGGTTCTTGCCTTTTTGAAATATTCTTTTGTTGAAGACATTAAAAAAATATGAAAACAAGGAAATGGACCACTAAATATCATCATTACAATTGTGATAAGTTATGGGGCATATAAATGTATGAATTACGAAAGAATAAGATGGTAACTGTGATGACCTTCCTTTAAATGGTTCGGGAAGTCTTCTCTGAAGAGGTAATGTTTATGTGGAGACTATGTTTAAATTGAGAAGCACAGAAAAAGCTAGCACTTAGGAAACTGGAAAGAGTGTTAGGCATAGAATGGGGCCTGTGCTAATATCCCAAGGAAGGAGACAGCTGGTTAGTGTGCTCACAGAACTGGAAAAAGGCCCTAGTAACTGGAGGAGAGTGAGCTAGAAAGAAGACGCAAGATGAGGTTGAAGTCATGAGCCAGTCAGGCGGAGCTTTGCAGGCCACGCGTAGGAGTGTGGATTTTATTGTAGCCACTAGAAGAAGCCGTAAAAGAGTTTGCAAAGCAACGAATGATTTGAATTGACTTATGCCTTACGAAAATTTGATATGCAGAGAATGGATTGTAGAGGACATGAGTTGAAGCCGGGAGATGAAGAAGACTGTAATCCATGACACAACAGATACCCACTCCTCCTTCCTGGTCTGCTCAAGTTTAGCGAATGTCTCCTCCTGAAAGAGATCATGCACGATCATTTTCTCTAGAAAAATGCAGAGGGGCTGCATTACACCTGCATTATCTTTTTTTGTGTGTGTGTGTGAGGAAGATCAGCCCTGAGCTAACATCCATGCCAATCCTCCTCTATTTGCTGAGGAAGACCAGCCCTGAGCTAACATGTATTGCTGATCCTCCTTCTTTTTTTTTTTTCTTTCCCTTTTTCTCCCCAAAGCCCCAGTAGATAGTTGTATGTTATAGTTGCACATCCTGCTAGTTGCCGTGTGTGGGATGCCGCCTCAGCATGGCTGGACAAGCGGTGCATCGGTGCGCGCCCAGGATCCGAACCCAGGCCGTCAGTAGCAGAGCGTGGGACTTAACCGCTAAGCCACGGGGTGGCCCCCACCTGCATTATCTTTTAGTCAAGATTTCAACTGACAAAATATGAACTCCTTAAATGACTGGACATAAACAACGAAGATTTCTGTCAGCCTTGATATCATACTAAAATTTACCTTCTCTGCATAGACATTTGCATATTTTTTCCCAAAATTTGGTTGTGTGCTTTGGGGGCAAGTATTAATCTAATCTGTGAGTTGGAAAGCTACCATATGGAGAAATAACTTCTTCAGTATCACAGCTTATATGAGAGCTGTTTTAAATATCTTCTTCTGACTCTTATTATAAAATTCGGGATAAATAGCCAAGTTTATTAGGTATGAAATTGTGTCTGCTACAGATCTAATGTTTCTACATATTCCTATTACCTCAGATGATGAACTCACCTTTATATAAGAAGCTCTATTTTGCTCTGAAGATATTAGATAAAATTCAAAAGATGCCAAAAATATAAGCAAATGCAAGTTCTAATTTCGTTTTTGAGTTAAAAAACCATCACTAGTGCCAAACTCGACAATAATGACAAGCTAAGTCCTTATACAGAAGAAAAAAAATTCTTTAGGAAATTAAAAAGCTAATCATCTTACAACAATAAACACTTACCCACATTGTTTATACATAGTATTCTGCTTGTTAAAGAGATTTTAAGAGTCTACATTAGTGTGTAGAGTTAGTGCAGTGTTGGTGAATTAGAGTTGCTAACTACTTGAATTGCCAACTGTGCATTTTGGTAGATTTTTGCCTTGAATGCTAATGTGGTATTTTAAGTATCATTTTGATGAATTTTATTGTTACATTAGACACAGTCTGGTTTTTCCAATCAGTCACGTCCACTCCATCACTGTCAACATGCTTCATCACATGTCAACATTAAATATGACCAGAGGTAAACATTATTGAAAACTGTGCCTCTAACTGCTGTTTTACAATGGCGTAATTTTGTTTTTATTTCCTTTGATTTTATGCTGATATGGGTTTCAGCAGTATTTGCCTGCAGCCTCTTTCAACTTTTCTTTTTAATTAAAAAGCCTAATTGGGAGTAATAAAAACTTCCAATTAAGCCTTTTAAATAAAAATTGAAAGCTGAAAGTGGCTGTGGCTGCAGATAGAGGCCTGTGCTGACATTTTCATTACTGCAATACAATTTGTGTTTCCAGGTGCAACTTGAGACCTGTTGAGTTAGGAGATGTGGACTTTGAGAGAGATACTCAAACAGATCATTATTTGGTTAAACATCCATGTTTTTTTGAGGGGTGTTGTTTTCTGAGGCAGGAAGGATACTGAAAGGGAGCTGAAATCAATCATCATCCTGGAGGGTTCATTTGATAAGAATTTCAGTAAAATTGCACTTTTAACAAAAAAAAAATAAGAGATTCTAGTATTCGAATAAAAAGGTAAAATATTTTAGCTTATTTGTTATTTTCATTTAGGTATAAAATAATCTAAAAGATTTTGGCTTGCTTTATTTTCTTTCATGTCTTGCATTAGAGAAATGTACTAGAAAAAGCCTGCAATGGAGTCTAGGATTACACAATGTCTAATCGGACAGATTGGAGCATAATTTGCTGATCCTTATATACTAATTGAATAATAAAAGCCTCAAACTTTTTATACTATTTGAAATGTGTGACTTTCTGCAATTTTCTTGTTTTATATATCAAACTTTAATTCCTGTTAGCCTGTAGTATCATATATGTTTGGGGGCAGGAGGGAGGGGTATGGTTGGGAGTTGGATCAGGCAGGAGGGGTATTTTAGCTTTGCTTCATCATTGGCTCTTAGTTGATTTCATATAATTTGGAAAGGTTAAAGGAGGGAAACTTTCTATGTCTGAATGTCTCAGTTAAGTAAAATATTATTTAATTCAAATTTTTATCTTTTTAAATCTATGGTCACTATTTATGCCTATTTTTAAAATTCAGTTTTATTGTTTATTTTCTTATACATGTAGCACTTGCTGCTTACAGAAAAATTGGAATGTATTAAAAATCAAAATAATACATAATTTTACCTCAAATCACAGTTAACATATTTGGTATATTTTCGTCCAGTTTTTTTCGTTTAATGCATTCTTTCTACATACAGGCCTACACACACAGGCAAAAATAATATAACTGGGATTATATTATTATAATGTTCTATTTCTTCCTTTTTTTCACTTAACATTGTATCTAAGCATTTCCCATTTTTAAAAGACATATATGTCTATCCTAATTTATTTGACCAGTTTCCAATTTTTGGACATTTGGGATTGAAAGCCTGAATACCATAGCAGGTTAGAGCTTGAATTTTGGAGTCATGCTGTCTGGATTCAATTCTTGGTTCCAAAATCTACGAGCTATGTGATCTCAGGCAATTTCCTTTTCTGAGCTCTTTTTTCCCTCCTGCATAAAGTGCAGAAAAGCATATTATGCGTTTTAGGGATAGATATGAAGATTATATGGGTTATCTATGTAAAAGTGCTGTGGCGCATAGTAAACACTACATAAGTATTAACCGTTATTATTTCTAATTATTTTCCATTTTCAATAATCTATGCATTTCAAATAATCTAATAATATTTTTACTTGTTTAGATTTGGCAAAATTAACTCATTCTCTGTTATCTTTAGTCGTACTAGATCAGATGCTTCTAGAAAGATTTATTTAGGTCTTTGATTATTCTCAGGAAAGTTTGGGAGCTTCCTTCCTATGGGGCCACATATTTATTGTTAGCATTATTCTCAGATATTTTATATTGTTTTTGGTAGCTATTATAAATGAAATCTTTCTTCTCCATTGCACTTTTCAATATGCTTGTTATTTGTTTGCCAGTTGTTGATCTTTAGATATCTATCCACTGAAAATTTGCTATACTTTTAGTAATAATTGAAACTAAATATTACTTTAATACATAAGGGGTATCTCAGTAAAATTGTTTCCAAGCTTTTTCAAAAATTTATATTTTGATAGATTTTTTCTTTTCTTACCTGAATATTATTCTATTTAGGTTGCTGTTTTGCTTTGAGTAAATTTTGTAATTTAATATTTTTTTTGCAGAAAATTATCTATTTCACAAATTTCTTTTCAAATATCTTAACATATAATTTTGCATTTAATTCATTGGTAATTTAAAATAACAGCCCTTTTATTTATTAGCAGATCCCTTTTTCCATGTTTAATTTATTTACCTCAATCTTTTATTCCTGAGCAGATTTTCTAGAGATTTATTAACAATATTTTTTTACAGAAAATATAAGCCCTTTGATTCATTTATTGTTTTCCTTTTGTTTCAAATTTACTTTTACTCTTATTTTTTAAAACTTAATTATTTTTGTAATTTCTCCAGGTCAATGATTAGCTTATTTTTAAAAAGTTAGACAATATACTTATTATAAATTTGCCTCTGAATATATCTTTGCTTGCATTTAGTGCATTTTTTCATACATTTTTCTTTTTTTCTCATGTTTTGTATGTTCCTAAATTTTAGAAAAGTGTCTTTTTGACTCTAGTATTATGTAAATTGTGCTGTTATAATTTTCTCATCGTTTCTTCTCTTGGCTATTGAACTACTGTGGCAGTTTCCTTCATCTGTGTCTTCTTGTCACACCATGCTCCAGACTGCTGCTAGGAGTATCTTTCTAAAAGCAATATATTCTTCCCAATAAATGTTGTTTAAGGGTACAAACTTCCAAGTAGTAGATAAATAAATCCTGGAAATAGGATGCACAGCATAGTCATTATAGTCAACAATCTGCATTATAAAATTCAAAGTTGCTAAGTGACTAGATCATAATTGTTCTCACTACAAAAAAGAAATGATAATTATGTGACAGGATTAGGTGTTAGGTGTCAGACGTTAGCTAACACGATGGTGGTAATTATGTTGTGATCCATAAATATATCAAATTAACACATTGTACACCTTAAATGGACACAATGTTATATGTCAATTATATATCACTAAAAAAACAAAAGCAATACACTGTTTTCTCCGCTGACTCTCTACTTTATATGCTGTAAAGTCAACATCCTTATTAGGACCTCTTTAATTTAGCCCCAACCTTCACCTGTAATTCTCATCTGCCATTTTGTCCCCAACACCTCCTGAAAATCCTCTCACCATTTATATCGTGTGACTCCCTTTATTTGGTTACTTATGCTCTTACTCAACTTCTCTGGTCATATCCTTTGTTGTGTGTAGCATCTTCTGTGTAACTTCTCCTTTATCCTCGGTCAAATTCAGCCGTTTCTCCTGGGTGCTCTCAGAGAGTTTAGAAGCCATTCTGATATAGCACTCACCATATTCTGCAGGCATGATTTCCCTCCATGCTTGTCTCCCACAGTTGAATGTTGATAAACACACAGAACAAGTCATCTTGATTTTTATATTACTGTTACATTTAGTTGTTAAAGTACTTCTATGAATTAAATGTTATTATCTATTTTTGAAGATGAATAAATTGAGAATCTGAGAAGTTAAATCATATTTCCAAAGTCACAGAACTAGTCAATAATGTACGATATTAATTAATCCAAATTTGTATCTACTGCACTAATGTTTCACAAGCTTTGACAAAAATATCTCCTCACGGTCAAAGAAATGTAAGGGTGGAAGGCAGCATCTGAGGGCATAGCCTGAAATAGCTCAACACAAAGACATACTTATTTGAAGTGCTTTCTTTCGTATTAAGCATCATTAGTCTAGTTCTACTCTAAAATATATTCATATATGTTTCAATATAAAGCAATATTTTACTATTCTCCATTAGGATAAATAATCATCCTTTACCTAGTTTTGATACTTCATTGTAGATCCAATTCTATGCTGATCTATCACATTATGATTGTTAGGCTGAATTATAAAGAGACGAAGCCACATTTTAAATTCACAATTGATGCAATTTTTTTTACATTAATCTAGACTTCCATAAAACTACAGATACAAATAACAACAGGTTCACCCTTAAGTCACTGAAGAGGACATACCCAGAATGCTCCTAAAAAGGTGGTGTGGTGCAGTTTTAAAACTATTCTTAGTGGAAATTTCTATACACTTATCACCTGATTGAGACATCAGAACAACTTTTTATTTGGTGAACTGAAAAATTATTTGAGCTCTAGCTTTTTTTTTTTGTTCTAGGAAAAATAATGTCAAAGGGATTTTTTAATGAAAATAAGATTCTTAATTTTAGCATTAATACTGGCTCAAACAACTTATAGTGCCTGCAATCAACTCTCTTTGTCAAATTCTTCAACTTCATTTTTGCTCTAGTAATCATGTGTTTTGCAGTAAAAATATTCATAGTTTTGCATGGCAGTGTTTAAGCATTCAGTCTTGGGAGAATATTTGATTGCTACACTGGCTTTAAGAATTACTCTATTATTAAGGATATAAATGAGTTAATAACTTTGTCATTACATTTTTGTTTCCTCCAACAGAAAAAATAGTACACTTTAGCAATAAATTAGAAGCCTCTGAACACTGCCTTTGTGAATCCTAGGAAAAATCTGTGTAGTAGAACAATCCTGAGTATTCACCTCTCATGTTTTGTATATAGATGAACATTCATAGAGTATTTAAATCAGTTCTTTGCTCTCATATTTACCATCTCTACCACCTTATTGAGCACACTGAGATGATCTAGAAGCAAATTATTTGAGTTAAATTGTTCATAGTTCTTGGTATATGACATTGTAGCTGCTGGGTGTCTCATGAATTTGATCCAAGCTAACTTTCCTGTGGTTGTGACTGTCATAAATTTGACTCCATTCAAATTTGCCTATTATTTTTTCCCAGTCAATAATGTTCCTTCTTGTAAAAACCATCAGATGGATTGTTGAAAAGCTGTTTAACACTTATTTTACCGTTGATTACCTTAAAATTCTACATGTTTTTATAGACATCATCACTAGAAATAGTGTACCATGATCTACATAATTGTTTCATCATTGTGTATTCTAGCCTAACAAATGGTTTTAATATATATAGTAAGAATATTAACATGCCTGGGACATCTGATAAGTCATCAGATTGGCTATTCCTCATCTGAGATCTTTACCCGGTTTCCTCCTACTACGTGAATTCTACTTTCCAAGATAATTTTGAAGTTGACTTTGAAGGAAACTTTAAGCAACTTTACTTTATTTACTTGATTGTAATTTTCATTGTAGTACTCCAAACTCCTCTGTAACTGAACTCAGTGGGTTTGTCTCTTGGTGAGCATGGAGCCGAAAATCTCAGCCAAAGCAGAGGTAGGTGAAGAAAAGGTTTATTGCTTGCTCAAGCAAGGAGAACACCCGTGATAGCTCCCAATGCAGTGTCTCTCTGAGCTTAGGGCTGATGGAGACTTTATACACAACAGAGCAGAAGACACAAGGTTTATTTGTAACAACTGTGTAACAACTGTATTCATTTAGGGCACAGGTGTAGCAGGTAAACGTGCTATTGCATACATTGCATGATCTCAAAATGGCTGTTTGGACCCTCCTAGAGGAGGTGAATTTAAGATGCTAATAAATTTAAGGTAACTTTAGGACACTTGGGCCTGGAACGTTTTGCAGGGGTCTTGGTGCAAACATGTAAGTTTCTCCTCAAGATAGCAACATCTGCAAAATGGAGGCAGCAACCTCTGCAAAACAGAACACATAGGTTCTTCTTGTCTGAAAAACATTTGACAGACCATGTTAGTTATTGACCAGACCTTCAGTCACCCTTTCTTTGCCTGGTTCCCTGGTGGCACCTCCTCCCCTTAGCTCTTGGCAAAAGCACTCTGGTGATTTGATTTTAAAATTTCCTTGTGTTGGATTGTAAATATTATTGTAAGTTGGCCCTCTGTAGCTATGGTGCAGGGCTTTCACGTAAAAGACACAAGATTTGGGCTCATTTGACTTCCCCTGAAGTCAATAAAATCAATGCTATAAATAAGCTTGTGAAGAAATCTTGCTGGGTTTAAATTTACTATCAACTTACAAATTGTGGTTGGGTTAGGACTATCATCTCTTTTGCTGTTAAGTTCATTGATAGAGCTGTAGGGTTAAAACTAGAGAATGATTAGATCTCTCTTATTATCATGAATATCTCCAAGTTGCAACCTGCTCTCTAATGTTACTATTTCTAGTGTTGCATCTTTCTATTTGAAGATAATTAACAAAGTTATTAACCTTTGAAAAGTAAGTGGAAAATGATGCAGAAATAACCAAAATCAGAGTTTTTAGCACTTAAATATTGACAGGGGAGTAAAAGCAATAAAAAATAAAATTATATCTTGTATTTTGTAAACCCAATTTTGACCTAGGTAAATTTCATCAGAAAGTTGAACTGACTTATAGAATATTCGTGTATGTCTGTATATGTGCGTTTGTGAATTCAAACCTTTAAAAACTGTGTAACTTATAAAGTGACAAACAAACAAACAAAAAGAACATAGATTTCTACGTGTCTCCATAGACTTGCTGAGTCATCATTCAGTAAGCGCATCTTTCTCTGGTGAACCAATGGAATTAGAATAAATTATTCTCCAAGCCATAGCTCTTTCACTTTTGAATGCATCTCAAATACTGATGCTGTAGGGGTTCAGAACGAGTAACCCCAAGCTGTGCCACTCGGACATGCAGGAGTGGAGGGTTTCTGGAAGCTTATTATAATGAGAAGGCAAATATTTTCAGCTGTAGCTTCCTATGACTGCCTCCTTGGTGCAAAGGAAAACACTTTTCTAATGGGGTTCCCTGAATCTGATCTTTAGGTCCTATCTTTGCTCTCCAGATTTCATGGCACCCCAAATATTCTAAAGCACCTCCTCCTTTAAACTTCCATGGTGTGAATCTCCATTATTTTAAAGGAAACCCTATAAAGCAAATGCTCCAAAGTAGAACAAAATCCAAATACTCAACTATTTAGTCTATGTTAACTTGAGTAATATTTTCAGCAGGACAGTCTCCATTGTAGACTTCGGCACTCTGAACTCAAGGAAACTGTGCCCTAATAAATTGAAATATAGTGATATTTCATATGTTGATTTTTTTTTCCTCATGATAAGAAACGTTTGCTAGTATAATATAAGTTTTGGTAATCAAATCACATTTTAAATATGCTAGAGATGTTTGATACTTGAAGGAGTAACATGATGAATCATTTTGTAAGACAAATAGTGCGTAATCAATCTTACTGTATAGTCTTAGTTTACGTATATCATCTTAAAGTTGTCATATGTATACGATTTTCTGGCTTGTAGTTTGTCAAACACCAGGTATATGGTGCTAGTTTCAAATAAAATAAGATATCAATGCAAATTCAGAGTTTTTTCCAACTTTGTGAAATAGTGATTATTCTAAATGGATATGGGAATGTGTATGTGTGTGTGGAGGGGAGCATAGGAGACATTAGTAGACTAAATATTAACTTTCATCGATTATTCTGATTACATTGAACTCTTCTTGGGCTGTAGTCATTTATAAAGTAGCCCATAAAAGAAATAGAGGAGCACCATGCAGCTCAAATCAAGTATCCATCTTCCTTCTTTGTCCACAAACCTCCCCTTATGTGAGTTCTTGGCTTTGGGGACTGATGGGCTAGGAAAGAGTATGAAAGAATGAGAGGACATCAGTGGCTAAGAAAGAAGTATCTTTTAAAGGGAGAAGACTTTAGCTCTGCAACTGAGATGCATGAGGGTCCAGTCAAGAAGCAGCAAACTCTCTAGGCATTTCAGAGAGTTTGGTACAAGAAAATAGTCACACAGATGATGACTATCTGAGAAGCCAAACAAGAGATGGCAAGTCAGTTAATATTAGCAACAGGAAGAAATCATTACCAATGATGCCTAGGGGACAGCAGGAGGAGATGTTGTTACCAGAGCTCCCAAACCTGGGGATCTAGGTGAAAGCCAGAGCTGTGGTGAGGGCTGTCCCGTGGGAGCTGGGTCTGTGAAGGAATGAGCTGTTCTGAGTGGGCTGGAGCCATAGGGAGATGCAGTTATAGATGCCACTCTAGGCTGTGGGAAGGAGGGCACCAGTGGAAACAAGGTTGTTTCTCCCTTCCTCTCACTCTCCATTCTCCTGCATTTGCCTTCCGTTGGTCAACTCTAGGTAGAAATCAGTTGGGAAGGGTGTCTGTGTTGTTTATGGGGTTAATTCCCCCAATACGCAGAACAGAGAAACAGAAGGACAGAAAATGGATCTGAGAGTAAGCAAAAGAATGACCAGATCATGTAGTATTGAACATTTAATTTCTACTTGGAAATCAAACATCACAGAGATGCAGATGCCTTATTTGGTTACAAAAAAAAAAAAAAAGATAGTAAGAGAACATATGGGGACATGGTGCCTACTAAACTTCTCCAGAGAATGCATCTAGAAATGAGTGGGTTTAAATCCAAGTCACTGAAACAGAGTGAATCCTAGTGGAGCTGTGGAAAAAAATTTCTGAACTGGGAATGAAATGGAGATTCTAGAATTGACTCAGCAACTCTCTAGCTCTTTGTTCTTGAACAAATCTTTAGTATTTTCAGCATTAGTTAGTTTACTCTTTTTTCTTTCTTTCTTTTCTTTCTTTCTCTCTCTCTCTCTTTCTTTCCTTCCTTCCTTCTTTCTTTCTTTTCTTTCTTTCTTTTTTCTTTTCTTCCCTCCCTCCCTCCCTTTCTTTCTTTCTCTTTCTTTCTTTCTGCCTTCCTACCTTCCTGCCTTTTTCTTCTTTCTTTCTCTTTCTGTCTTTCTTTCTTGTCTTTCTTTCTGTCTTTCCCTCCCTTCTTTCCTTCCTTCCTTCATTTCTACTCCCTCCTCTCTCTTACCTTCCATTCCTTCCTTTCTTCCTCCCTTCAATGGTAAGTTTGAGGATGGGATAAGAATACTGTAGGAGAGCAGAATTTGCTACCCCAAAATGTGTCTCTTTAGCTTATTTTTAAGAACAAAAGACTCAGGAAGAAACTTTGGCCTTCCCCTTAACTACTTAAAAGAATTTCAGATAGAAGGCCTGTTCCATGTAGGAGCTATCACCACAGATATCTATAGTACAATATGAACTAGGTATAGTCAACAGGGAGGAAGCTAGCAAGGCCCATTTGATCAAAGTCCTCTCCATGTCCCATTGTCTTTACAAGGCAGGGCAAACATCTGTTTACCAATCATTTGCTTTTCTATCTCCATGTGAATTGCCTTACTCCCCTTTGAAGTCCCAAATCACTACCCCCAGCATCCTCTTTTGTCTTTAACTAAAGAGGGTATTTAAGGTGGTGGCTTTGGCCATTTTGGTGAGCTACTCAGTTTTCCTGAGTTTCTCCCAAGTATACATGTTACTAAACTTGTTTTATTTTCTCCTGTTGTTCTGTCTCATGTCAATTTAATTCTTAGACTAGCCAGAAGAACCTAGAAGTGTAGAGGAAAATTTTTTCCTCCCCTACAGTTGCGATGAGGATGGGAGACAACTTAACTGGCTGGACACAGCTTGCTCTGGAACTGCTGCAGCTGAGAGATGCTGGACCTCTGACAAGAACTGGTAAGAGGTAAAAGTTCTTACCATGTCAGTCTCCCAGATCTCTGCCTGCAGGGTCCAATGAAAGCGAGAGTGGTGGGTTTTTTCCTTTTCTAAATTTGGATTAGCAGGAGAAAATATTTGTGAAGATGATTTTTTGGACTTAGTGACTGGGAAATTTGGTAGAGTACTCTTTGGTTTTTATTGATCCTTCTCCTCCCAGAGATGGTCACCATTTTTCCTTGTCTCTGTCTTTTGTGTCATTTGTCATAGAAAGGAAAAACCATAGGGCAGGACACAGGCATAGGCCCTATAAACCTGTGGTTTCGGCCACCCCTGCAGTCTGGTCACAAACTTTGTTGTGGTTTAATATGCACATGAGGTAAAAGATATTGCTGAGGGACATCTTGAAAGCCAAGGCTGCAAAGTTGGTGGGCATGGGTAGAGCATTTAAGGGCCATTAGGGTGCTCACCACCTTGAGAAGACTCCCATGATAGGATAAGTTGGTCATGGAACAGATTAGATGGACACTAGGTCACCCACTAACCTCAAGGAAACATCTGTGGAATGAGGTACACTGTAAAAACCATACACAATCTCCAACTCCACAGCACATCCCTCTTAGGTATTAGTTTGGCACCAAGAGACCCAAAGCTTAGCTAAAGCTGTTATATGCAAATAAGAAAAAAAAACAAAAAGGATGAAGTTTTTCCTTTTGTCTTATTCTAGGTCTTGAGAGCTTGGCTTTGTGAGAATATCCTTTCTGATCTCCGCCATCCAGAGGATGCACACACCAGCATGCATCTTGGTGACCAGTTGAATTGACTGGGGTTCCGAGATGCACTGTCTTTGTCCGGCTGTGTCAGCTCTCAGTGAAGTTTGTCATAAAGGGTCCCATTCCACAAGGGACCTTTGCTGTCTCAACCTTTGTTGCTTGTTAGGGCTGGAAAAATCCCTGTGGGAGCCTGGAGAACAACACCATCCTTACCGCCTGTGCAATGAAGGTCTTTGCTTCCTTAGACTATTTTTGGGAGTGAATTTTCTGGATCTTGTGTCTTTTGGTTTCAGTTGCTATTAGGATAAACCTTGTTTGATTTTTCTCCTGTTATATGGTCTCATGTCAATTTAATTCTTAGACCAGCCAGAAAAATCTAAAAGGGTAGAGGAAAATTTCTTCCTCCCTTACAATACTCTCTGAGATTCCTTTTATGTGTAACATTTCATGCATGTTGGTTGCCAGAGTCCTGTCAGTATAATATGCCCTTTCCATAATTTTATACGTGTGCTCTTGCATTATGGTCTGACATCCAGAATATTACTCTAGCCAATAGGAGCTCTGCCTATTGGGTTTTTACCCTTGTTTTTCTTTTAGGACATGGGGCCCCCTGGAGGAAGAGTGGTAGTCTTCAATGTTCTTTAATAGTGAAATCCCTTGAAAACATCATTTCTTTATAAAAACTCAGTTTTTCTCTCTTCCTTCCCTTGGACTCCTCCTGTTCCTTCCTTCTTCTTTCCCTTTTTCCTATATGTATAAGCTATAAAAAATTTAAATAAAATGTCCTTTAAAACATTTCATGGAAGACATAATTATCAGAAAGTGAATATGCAGAAAATAACATCAGGATTTATAAACACTTTGCTACTGAAAATTTGGTTTAAAAATGTAATGATTAGGTTTAAAAGGTAGCAATATGGCTGGACTTGCTTTTCAAAAACGCAGCTGCTAATCAATAATCACATTTCCTGGAATTTCATCCTGAGGCTTTATTCTTCTAACTTATGGATTTTTATCATCAATGAAATATAAATGGTATCAGACACTGATACCATATTCCACCAAAGCCGATCAAGTACATTTTTCAGTTCATTTGGGCACCAGATACCCAAGGGAGAATGGGGTGGGGTGCCCTACTGGAAAGGTAAGAGGGATAAAGTACAAAACAGGAGTCCCTGGAGTTGAAGGAAATTTTTGTCTATTTCAAAATTTACTTTAAGGCTAGACTGTGTGGTCAGGGAAGGGAAGGTTTTAGTCTGGAGAGGAAGGTTGAAGGCAGATGTATTTGCTTTCTCCTGTCTCTTTCAACGGATTCTCTGCATGTATTGCCTCTAGATCCAGCAGATTCAAATGCTTGGATGAACTACTAAGTAGAAATAAAAATGATACTTCTCTTTTATTTCCTCTTTTTCTATGCAGTCATAATAGGTGGATTTTCATTAAACATGGGAAGATAAAAAATGGGAAATGCACTTTCCCTGAACTCTCTCAATGTTCTATAAAATGTTCAATTAACTGTACTTGCCAGTGTCCATATTTCTTTCCATACTCTCTACATTGCACAAGCTCTCTCTAGTGTCTAAGTTAACATTAAAAAAAGAGAGTCAATTTATTATTTTTTACTGAACTCAGAATAGCTGGGTGAATAAGTACTGCTATGAATCATTTCGTTTGCTTCATGACCTGTTGTTTAAACCTTTGAGGAACCATAACACAGTAGGAACTAAAACTATCTGAAAAGTCAGCTAGTAGACAATAGGAATAAAACTTGGTTTTCCCCATGCCTTTGTGCAGCATATCACCATAGCCAGCCACTGCCTTTACTCTGGGCTGTCAAACTGTGTGACAGCCAAGCAAGTAACTCCTTTTCACACATCACATAGAGAATTAATAAGACTAAAGATTACAAAGGAGAGTAAAGAGCTGGTTAAGAATCTGAGGCATTACACACAGAGAAATTTCGGTATGAATCCCATATCTGTAATGTAATAGCTGTGTGACCTGGACAAGTTATTTACTCTTTCTGAGCATTAGTCTCCTCATTTGTAAAATGGAGATAGTAATACTTACCTCACAGGTTATTGCAAGGATTGAGATACTGAATGGAAAACACCAAGAATAGTAAGTGATGCAGGGGAGAGCTTAATAGCTCAATAATGCTATTATCAATGGAAATGAAGCAAGAGCCTTTTCTGTCATTGTTATAATCAAGGGACTACTTTGCCACAGGAGAACAAAAGTTGAACAGTGATTTCTCTTTTTATCTCAGAAAATGTGAATCTAACTCTGTCAGTTCCTATTAAGGAAGGGTGTGTGTGTGTTTGTGTGTGAGTGTTGTTTGTGTGTTTGTGTGTGAGAGAGACAGAGAGAGAGAGAGAACATACTGGCACAGTGGGTGGTGATGTTCCTTCTTGGGTGTGTTTATATCAATTGCTTTAAAACATTATTTAGTGGCAACCTAGGGGAAAGAGCAATTGACCTGGAATAAGAAAACTTAGGTTGATGTCTCAGCACTGCCAAATATTGATTGTGTTAAATACTTGATTCATGTAGGTGCCCAAAAAATGTTTATTAGGTTTAACGACAAATGAGTTGTTAGTCCCTTATATTGGAGGTGGATATAATTTTAAAAAGCAAACTTGGGTCGAGTAGCTTTCCACGTCTGTGGAACAGATCGAACCTGCTAGAAATGTCACATCCTCCAAAATGTTTTCTTGGCTGACCTGGAGCCACTAACAGGGATTTCATTATTACTGAATAATTTATCGATGTCAGTGATTTTCAAACTTTTTGATCTCAGGACACTTTCACACTTTTAAAAATGACTGGGGACCCCAGAGAGCTCTGGTTTGTGTGAGTTATATCTATTGATATTGCTGTATTAAAATTTAAAAGAAAAAAATTTTAAATATTATAATAAGACCATTACATGTTAACATAACACTATCATGAAAAGAACTACATTTTCCAAGACTAAAAAAATAATAATAATAATAATGAGAACAGTGGCATCCCCACCCCCCCATTTTTGTAAATATGATTAATGTCTGGCTTCATAGAAGACAGCTAGATTCTCTTATCTGTTTCTGCATTCAGTCTGTTGAGATAACACCTATCAGGTAGCTTCTGGAAAACTCTATTATACAACTGTAAAATAATGAGAGTGAAACAAGCAATGAATATCTTGGATTTGTTATGAAATAAGTTTTGACCTCATAGGTCTCCTGAAAAGATCTCAGGGACTCTCATGGGTTCCTAGCTGACACTTTGAGAGCCACTGATATTGGTTAATCGTTGTTTCTTTCAGATGTCTTCTTTTAAATTTAAAGACTCTTGGAAAGGATACTACACTTACTTAAATTCTTAAGTTCTGAGTGAGAGAGAGGGAAAGAATGAGAATAATGTAGACTTGAAGGGAATACGGACTTGAAAAATATCAGAAATGGGGGCAATGAATCCTAATATCAATTATATTTTGCAGTTTGTACATTGGCTCCATCACTGAATAGTGGCTTAAATTTGGACAAGCTACTTAATCTTAAGTCTCAGTTTCTCCATCTATAAAAATAGGAATAATAATATTTAATTCATGGTGTTGTTGTGGTGATTAAATTGGCTAATATTTGTAAAACACTCAGCTTAATGTGTGACACATAGTAAGTGGCCCATTATTAAGCCATTATTTTTATTGTTATTTTATTCAAGATTTGACCCGCTTATAAACACATGTAAATGATCTTCTCAGGGTTACACTTTTGTGCAGAAATAAATATCTTCCTGCAGAAGATTTCCATATTTAGAATAATGTCCTTAAGTTAGAATCTTATTGGAATTACTGGCTCAATAAATATTTTTAAAGCTTTGAATTTATGTGAAGAAATTACTTTCCAAAGTGCTATATCATTATCACTCCTATCAGGAATGTAGTGTTTGATAATTTTATGTAGATTCTGGGCCCTGGGATATAGCAGTAAGCAAAATAGAAGAGCTGATCCTTATCTGTAGCAGGTAATATAATTTATTTAAATTTTTACAAATTTCATAGGTAAGAAATGAAATGTCTACTGAATACAAAGCATCAACATAAGCATAGGTGTGGTGTTTGGTGTATATGAAATTTTTCTAATGTCTCAACTAGCATTTAATAAAAGTACATTTACTATATTTTCCTGCGCTAACCCCTAGGACTAATGATTTTGTTTTGTTTTGGCTTGCAGACTTTTAAAAGCTTTTAGAGCATACTTTATCAACATATTTGTTTTCCAGACAAGAACTGACCCTTGGGCAACATATTCGAAGGGGTCTAATTTTATCCTGTTTTAAAATCTTGGTAGAGCTAAAGCAAGAATGAGGGCAGTGTAGAAGATAGAGTGCAGGCAGACTGGGGTTGAGATTCCACGATAGACCTCAGGAGACAGGTCTCAACTAGGACCGTGGGAGTAGGAGCATGCAAGAGAGCTTCAGATGGTGTTATGGGCTGAAATGTGTCCCTTCTCAAATTCACATGTTGAAGTCCTAAACCATAGTGTCTCAGAATGTGACTGTATTTGGAGATAGGGTGTTTAAAGAGGTAACCAAAATTAAATGAGGTTGGTAGGATGGGCCCTAATCCATTATGACCATGACCCATGTCTTTATAAGAAGAGATTAGGACACAGACAGACACAGAGGGAAGACTGTGAAGACACTGGAAGAAGATGGCCGTCTACAAGAATGTAGTTAAGTCCCTTACAGGGGGGAAACTCAGAGAAGAGTTTTTGCCTGCTCCCTCTGTGCTGAGCCCTGGGAGAATAGCCACTGCGGGCAAGTGCTTGCTTGCTTGCTCATTAGCAAGTGTTTCTTCGTTTGCTATTGTCTCGTGAGACTCCTGAATGCTGAGCCCTCTTGGCTATTAGAGCTCAGTGATCTGGGGGCTTGTTCCTCAGGCAGCAGCTTTAATAGTTAGGGCCCTAGATGTTTGAACAAGCCACTTCCAGGGGGATACTGGTGACTTGGTTTTATTGTTGGCATCAGCTGAAGGAAGAAGGCAGGGGAAGTCCCCACTGGCTCCTCCAGGCTCAGGGGAGATTGTAGTCAGCCCTGATGCATGCTAATTAGAAGTCAGACCTTCAGGCAGCAGCTTGTAAATTATGCAGTCAAACCTCTTCCAGGGAGAAACTGGAAGATGTGGACTTTTGCCTGCTCCCTCTGCGCTGAGCCCTGTAGGGATAGCTGCAGCCCTGCTTGCAGGCCCATTAAGGACTGCATCTTTGTTTGCTGTAGTCCTGTGGGACTTGTGAGCACAAGCCTCACTGGCTTTCCGAGCTAGGTGCTTAGGGGTCCATCTCTCAGGTGGGGCAGTTGACACTGAGGCACTAGATGTGTGGTCCAAACTCTCTCCTCTGGGAGAAGCTGGGAGTTGAGGGTTCCATCCAGATTGTATGAGGCTGTCCCCAGGGGTGGGGTGATGGCTAGAGATGATCTTAGCCTTTCCTAACCATTTTGATATGCATATTTTCTTTTTTGCCCCGTGAGTAGGAGTCCCTCAGCTAATTTCTGGTTTCTCTCAGAGGGAATTGTACATTTCCTGAGTGCATGGGAAGAGGGACATTCAGGATGTTCTTATGTCGCCATCTTGGTCCAGAGTCCAGTCAGTGTTCTTTTGAGTGAACTCTGACCTGGGTTTGTGGTTGGCCGACTGGGTGGATAATAATACTGTCAAATGTATAACTAGTAGGGCCCCTCTTTGAACCTGTAGTTGTTAGCATAAAGTGTGAACTTAATCCATTCTTTCCATAAGAATGTTTCATTAACTAGTTGTTTATAACACTTGCTCATTCTCACAAACATCAAAAATTTTACTTGGTCATTTATTTTACAAATGACCTTTAATTTGCCTATTAAAAAGTTTAAATTAACAACCAAAAGGTCTTCTTACAAGGTAACTTTTGCCCTTGTTAACTTTTTTCTGCTAAACTCTTTTTTTTGCAAGTGTTGCAAGCTGATTTGGAATAAATTTAAACTTCCTTAATTGAGTTAGGTTTTATTAAAGTTATAGAACTATGGATAATTAAGTCATGAACAATAAACTACATGAGATTTTAGTGGAAAAAAAATCAATGCATGCAAACTTGATTGTTGTTTTTCCTAGAGATACTAAATTAGACACTGCAAATGCTGCATTGTGTATACTAAATTTGGAGCTTCTCTTTTAGCTAGTCTAATTAGCAGAGAGACCATAAACAAAATTAACTTAGGTGTTGGTTTCAATGTAAAAACTTTTTTTCTTGCTTTTCTGACTTTCTGAACACTGATACCAGATTCTTAAGTTTTTTTTTTTTTTTTTAAGGAGACTGCTATTCATATCATTAGTTTCTTTTCTTTGTCAAATCAAGTTAAGTAGGAAGAAAAACACTTAATGGTGATTTGGGATTAAGCAAAGAGATAAAGGGCAAATAGTACTTTTCTGAAAAAAAGTCTTTAAGAAAGATATTTTTCTGAAATATTTGATCATTTTATACTGTTTACCCATCAGTTTATTTGTTCATGACTAAGAACTTCTTTCTTTTTGAGCTATTTTAGAAATTAAGATGGTAGAGTATCTTTATTTTTATAGGAATCACTGGAAAATGTGTAGGACATTTATTCAAAAAGGAGCATAAATCCTTTTAATAAGTAGACGTTCTCTTCTTTCTTTATTTCATGGTCTACAAATCAAGTATGCAAGATATGATGTGTGTAAAGGATAACAGAGAAATTTAGAGAATATAATCCTAAGAATATGTAACATTAGCAATGTCACTTCTTACTTAATTTCTACAATAGCTCTATAACTAGCCTCTATGATTTCTCTCTACTTGATTTCCTACTTTGAGCCCAAGTAATCAAAACAAAAATTTAAGTTATAGAATGGCACTTGCTTCATGTGAGGTGCTTTTAAACAGTGAAGCACTCCTTGGGGAGTATGTCCATAGGATACATTCAGGTGTGCTTATTAATCACACCACTGGCCCAGTTCCTTCATCTATTTTTCTGGAGTATTTAAAACTCTTATAGAGTGATCTTTTAGTATCCAAAAAAATGTATGGGAACTTAATCTTCGCTGGTTAGTGGGATAGGTATCAAGAATTTTTGTGCATCTTTGCTTCTTCATCTGCAAAATGCAGATTGTAGGACTAAATCAATGGTTTTCAAACTCAGAATAGCATGGGATAGTTGTTAAAAATATAGATTCTAGGTCTCCACTCCAAGCCTTTGAAATATGAATATCGGTGACTCGGACTTGAGACTGTATTTCTAAAATGCTTCCCTGGTGTTTCTGATTTGGAAACCATTGGCACAGGGATTATGATACTTGGACACATTCCAACTGCCCATGATGATTTTTTCTTTTTCATTTATAGTTGAATTTTTTTGTAATATCTTTCCCCTTCTTCCTCTCTTCCTTTTCCTCTCTCCTCCTCCTCATTATTTTGCATTTGGCTTGCTATTCATTCTGTTTGCTAATTTATTTTGAGCCATGAATGCAATGTTATTGTCCTGATGGTATGTGTTGTGTCTAAAGCTGTTTTACCATATTTTGGCTTCCCACATTCAAAATGACATTGCTATATTGAGTTATTATCTATTAATTTATGAGCTTAAGTTATTGAATATATCTACTTTGATCTCAGTTATTATTATTCATTGACTATGGATGACTTTTCCTTAATGAGGATTAAATGGATTTCCTGAACAGACATAGAAAAGAAAATACTAAAATGATAACAAGAATAAAACTATTGTAGTTTGGCTAACTCTGATGATAGGAAGTATTGTGATAGATAAAACATTAGATATCAGATCTACCTCTGAGTTTTACGTGTTTTAAGGGGACTATAGGATGAAAAGAAAAGAAGGCTCTGTTGCTGAAAGATAATTGAGGCCATTGATTCAGTCAACAATTATTTATGGGACACTCATTCTACATCAGGCTGTTCTGATGACACAGGGGTGAACAAAAGGGGCCAGGTCCTTGCTCATTTGGATTAGACTCATGCTGATGGGGAAACAGAGAGACAATCAAGACTCAGTCAGTAATAAGTACATACTAATATTAAAATAGATGGTGGTAAGTGTTACAAAGAAAAATTTAATGGGATGATGTGATAGAAAGTGTTTGTGTGGTCACTTTGAATTGGGAGGCTAGGAAAGGCCTCTTTGAAAAAGTAACATTGAAACATGGAATTGATTGATCAGAAGGCAACTATGCAAAGATCAGGTAGAAGAACATGCTGAGAGGAGGGGGCAGTTTATTGCAAACACCCTAAATCTACGGATGAGCTTGTTGCATGTGAGGAGCCAAAAAAAGGTCAGCGTGTCAGGAGAGAAGTAGATAATAGGTGAGAAAATTGAGAAGTGCCACAAGTGGGGATAAATCTTGTAGTAATAAGAATTACGTATGAGCCAAAATAAGAAGTTGTAAGTAGGAAGTGGCAATATTTTATTTAGTTTATATTTTTTGACTGTCATGTGAAGAATGTACTAGAAGGGGCCATAAGTAAACTTAGGAAGCCCAGTCACAAGTCTGTTGCATTGGCCAAGTAAGATATGGTTATGCCTTGGACTAGAGTGATGGTAGTAAGGACAGAGCAAAGTGCAAGGATTTGAAATATGATTTCAAGGTAGAGTAGACAAGACTTGCTCATAGATTGATAAATGTATTGAGGGAAAGAGAAGCATAAAAAACTTATGTCTTGAGCAACTGGGGGAATGGTGGTGCTATTTACTCATCTAATATGTAGATGACTGGAGTAGCCTATCACCTACCCATTCTTCCTTTATAACTCTCTCAGACATTTTGATATGGGATCCCACAATCTGTCTCATGTAGTGAAAAGAATTGATATTGAGACATCTAAGCTCTGCCTTTTGCCAGCTTTGGGAAGTGAGAAATTTACATAGATTTTGTGAACACAGATTTCTCATTTGTGATCAAAACATTAGATGAGATTTATACTGAACCTCTTAAGCTCAGATCAGTGTGCACAGTAAGCCAGTCACTGAGACACTGGTGCTTGGAGGTAGAGAAAGGTTTATTTGAATTGGCCAAAATGAGAATGCGGGAGAATAGGTTTACTCAGAGCTGCCTTAACAAAGGAAGAAAGCAGGGGGTCTTCATAGGGCTAAGGGGCTTGGGAGGTGGAATTTTGGGGAAACAAAGGGAAAGTCGATGTTTCTTTCACTTCAGATAAGACCTTGGGCAACCAGACTTCTTGGCGTCAGTGGCAGCACAGGGGGCTGGTTATCTGGTAGTTGTAACTTCCTTAAAGGCATTCTTTTTCTCCTGCAAAATAGGCTCATAAATCCTTGTGAACCTTGAGTGACCCCTTTGGTTAGACAAGGAAACAACAAGTTAATAAGCTATAAATTTGCATGTTCTGTGAAGCAAGCATTTGGACTCAACAAATACATCTAATGGGAACTAAGTTTATTTATTCTTTTCATCTGTGTCTGTGTTGGGAGCAAAGTTGGAGGGTAACCATGCTTGTATGGAATATTTACAGTAACACTCAGGTACCCAGCTTCAAGATCATGAATGTGCGTAACAGAGGACCTGTACATAAAAAGGGCACCATTCTTTACATAAACTCAAACTTTCCCCAGTTGTATTCTATTCTCTTACTACAGAACATGATTCTTATGATTTAGATGCCACTAGTCAAGGTTGTCACTCATGGTCATTTTAGTAGATTTTATCTGAAATGCTGGAGGATTCTGAAGATTTTTATTACATCTGTTTGAAGATAAGCATATCTGAAACTGTAGCTACCATTTGAATTTACTTCTTAAGAACAAGTGTTTCTATATTCATTGACTCACAACATGACCATATTGGAAAACTATTTGTTCTTCTGACCTTACAAAGTTGTGTGTCTTGTTTTTTTTTTTCCCCCAGCTTTATTGAGACATAGTTGACATGTAACATTGTGTAAGTTTAAGGTGTATAATGAAATGATTACATACATGTATGTATTGTGAAATATTTACCACAATAAGGTTAGTTAATACATCCTTCCCCTCACATAATTACCATAATTGTTGTCATTATGGTGAGAACATTAAAGTTCTACTCTCAAAGCAACTTTCAAGTATACAATACGGGTATTGTTAATTATAGTCATCATGCTGTACATTAGATCCCTGGAACTTATTCATCTTATAACTGAAAGTTTGTATCCTTTGACCAACTTCTCCCCATTTCCCACACTCCTCAGCCCCTCACAACCACTGTTCTACTGTTTCTATGAGTTCAATGTTTTTAGATTCCACCTACAAGTGAGATTGTACAGTATTTCTCTTTCTTTGTCTGATTTATTTCATTTAGCATAATTCCCTCGAAGTCCATTTATGTTGTCGCAAATGGCAGGATTTACTTCTTTTTTATGGCTGAATAATATTCCATTGTATTTATATATATATCTATCACATTTTAAAATCCATTCATCCATTGAAAGACACTTAGGTTGTTTCCATGTCTTGGCTATTGTGAATAATGCTGCAATGAATGTGGGAGTCCAGATATCTCTTTGAGACAGTGATTTCATCATCTTTGGATATGTGCCTAGAAGTAGGATTGCTGGATCATAGGTAGTTCTATTTTGAAATGTTTAAGGAACTTCCATGCTGTTTTCCATAGTGGCTGTACAAATTTACATTCCCACGAACCAGCCAGTGCCTCTGGCTGTCAGTGTGCACAACCCTGGCTGCTGGTTCATTGCAGGCTCACGGCAGAGGAGGCCGGTGATGACAGCTGTGCTGGGTCTGTTTTCTTCCGTGGCAAAAGCAGCGGGGTTTGTGTGCAGAGTAGGTTATTGGGAACCCCGATTGCTCCACTGTGTGGCTGCTACTGGTAGCCCCTGCTTTTCTTCCTTGTTCTGAGCCATCTCTGTATGTCTCAGCTTTGCAGGTCTCCGGGTGGGGTGGAAACAAGGCGGGACCTTCACGCAGTGCCCTGAAAGGCTGAGGAAGCTGGTCGCTCAACCTGCTCTTCCTTCCTCTGCAAAGGGAACTCTTTCTAGCTGGGAAGTTCCCTCTTGCTGCTGAGCCCTGCAGCTTGGGAGATGGGATGATATAGGCAAAACGAAGCTGTCTTCCTTCCCATTTTGGGCAGTTATTCTCAAGCCATTTGTTCCACTGTGCTGCTGAAATTTCTTAAGTGGACCCCAGAGCTCTCCCAATGCTCTTTTTGTTCTTGGATAGCCGTCTAATTGTTGCTCTTTGTGGGATCTCCTACTTGTCCATCTTGGTGACGTCACGGATAAACTCTGTGTGTCTTCTTAATTGACTAAAAGCAAATCGTCGCTCCTAGAGGCAAGAGTAGTGTTAGATAGACTCAATGAAAATAAAGCAGCTGGTGAGTTGGGTAAACTGATACAAACTCAGCTGTGACTTACTGTCAGGGTTTACATGCATATATTTGAAATTTATTTGAATACAAAGCAATAAACAAGAGTAAGAAATATATAAACAATCTGGATGCTCCAGAAATACAATTCATATTCTGTTTTTCTTTAACAATAAAGAGTAAGCATTTTCCCACTTTTGTGTATACTGTGAGGACCTGATTTTTAATATATGCATGGTATTGCATCATATAGATGAGTTACGTATTATTTAAAAAGTTCTCTAATCACCCGTAGAACTCTGATTTCACTACCAGTATCATAATTTATGCTATTTAACAAAGAAAGATTGAGAATTTCAGAAACTTATGGACTCTGTTTGTGGATTTACATTGCTTTTGGCTGCTAATGTAGAGTTACACTCAGCTATATCCCAGCGGATATACTTTTTTTCGTGGATGGTGAACAAATTGAATTATTTTTAAAAAGACAGACAGTAAATGGTATATTTTAAGAAGTCTGTATAACTTACCTTTAGCTCCTCTTGTGTATTTAAATATGTTTTAAAGGAAAAAAAAATCGCAGTACCTAATACTTCTAAAGCTAGAATTAAAGTGCATTAAGACTTTCTTGAATCTTGTTATCTGTCATTCTAAATCCTCTTGAAGTTAGGTATAAAGAATAATAGATATATATTCAGTCAAGATACTGAAGATTTTTGCAGGCTTTTGGATGAGAAGATTTTCAGCTATCAGTGTTTAAGCTTCAACTTGCTGTCTGTTAGTCTTGACAAGGGCAAAATAAGATTCTAATAGTTGTGATTGTGGAGAGAGTGCTTTTTCATTAGGTGAGGCAAAGTGTCAATTAAAAGGGTATTGAGATAAAGAAATTGAACCTAGATTAAGTTTATACTTTTTCATGGATGATAAGAAAATCCATTTTCAAGTTACATTTCATTGAGGATATATACTATCAGAGGCAAAGCTGAGATACCTTACATACTTAACAGACTGCCTTTAGTCCTCAAAAGACTTATTAACTGTCTAATAATCATTTCAAAAGAAGTTTTGTATATATAAAACAAGCATATTTTAAATAAAATGGTATGCTAAGGTCAAACAATGGCAGTAACTTTTAAAGAAGCTATAAACAGCAATCTTATTTTCCCCTCTATCTTTCCTAGTAGTTCCCTACCATTTAAATACTAAGCATTTGCAATCTTTCAATGGGGTTTCTAATCTTATAAGGAAATTTGAAAACTGTATTTGATATATATCCACAAAAATAAATACCATGTCCATTTCCAGAGCGCCTGTCCATTTTTAGAGGCAAGGCATGGTCAGACTAAACTTAAGCTTTTAGTACAATGTTGAAAATTGAGTGTGCATCTATAAAATGCATGAAGTACCAAGCTAGAGTTTGCTCTCCTGGCTAATCTATGTAAATAAAATTAAGTTTCTCTCTGATGGTTATTGCATATAGCGAAAGTGGTTGGATAGATTTTCTCAAATTTAGAAATCCTGCTAAGGACATAACATGTAGGCTATGCATTAAATAAGAAATTCATGTAGAGAAGACCCAGGAGACCCTCAAAGAGATGCCTCCAGTGGAACTCTAGGCATTGATTTGCACAGAGCTGCTTCTCACACTGCAACTTGATCTAGTCTGCTTCCAGGTAAGTAGCACTAGAGATTTATCTACATATTTGTGATAGTTAATGATTCTTCCTATTTGTTTAGGAAAAAAACATAATATTGAAATTTAGCTACTTCCTTCTGGCCTCTATGGTTTCATAGGAGAAATCTACTGTCATTAGAATGAACGTTCTCCTATAAGTAACTCATCATTTCTCTCTGAGTGCTTTCAAAATTTTCTTTTTGTCTTAGATTTCAGAAGTTTAATTATGATGAATTTTGCCAAGAATGCCTTTGGGTTTATCCTGTTTAAGGTTTATGTAGCTTCTTGAATCTGTAGGTTTGTGTCTTTTGCCAAATTTGGGAAGCTTTCAGCTACTATTTATTTGAATACCCTTTCAGCCCTACTGTCTTTCTCCTTGATTTCCGAGGCTCCAATGATATGAATGTTGAAACTTTTTATTATATTCCCACAAGTCTTCTAGTCTCTGTTCATTTTTTTTTCCTGGTCTTTTTTCTCTCTTTTTCATACTGACTAAATTCTATTGATCTTTCCTCAAGTTCACTGATTCAACCCTCTGTCGTCTCCACTATTATTGAGACCATCCAGCAAGTTTATTATTCCTATTATCATATTTTTAGTTCTATGATTTTCATTTAGTTAATATTTATTATTTACATTTCTTTGCTGGGATTTTCCATTTTTTCCATCTGTTTTAAGAGAATTTGTAATTGATCATTGAAGCATTTTTATGATGGCTGCTTTCAAATCCTTGTCAGATAATTCCAATATCTGCTTCATCTTGCTGTTAGCATCACTTGATTGTCTTTCCTCTTTCAAGTTGTGATTTCTAGATTCTTGACATGATGAGTGCTGTTTGATTGTATCCTGCACATCTCATCTATTTTGATAGGACACTCTGGATCCTATTTAAATCTCATATTTATCAGGCAGTTACCCTGTTGATTAGTACACAGGCCTTAGCTACAGTTTTGGTCTGTGGTTCAGTTTAACTTTCAGAGCATTTGCAGTGTTATTCTGGTCTACTTGGTTAATCGGTTACTGATATGGTTGCTATTGGGCCCTGCTGGTGCTGCCCAAGAGGACTCAAGGGGTTTTCTGGGGCTGGGGAGCTGGCGTCTCTGGGTGGAGGGGAGGAGCCTCAGCCCACAGGGACTATGAGTCTTCCAGGTCCAAGTGAGGTTGTGGCGGGATCCCTCTTTCCAGCTACCCCCTATCTCTTGGTGAAGGAGGGGCATGTCAGGCCCTGTGCAGAGGAGAGCACTTCCTCTGGCAGCTTATTGTTAGTGAGGTTCCCTATCCATTCCCTTATGGGTGTTGCTGAGCTCATCTGGTGTTGTCAGAGAGACTTCCAATCCACCAAGGGAAAGAATGAGCCTGTCTGCTGTTGCTAGGTTGAGAAGAGTGTGCGTGTAAATTGCGCTTGTATTATTTTTTCTAGTCCTGGGATCCGAAACCAGTTCTCCTTCCTTTTATCGCCTTTCAGAGTTTTCTTTTGATTGCCTCTTGTGTTATTTCTGGAATTTATAGTTATAGTTAGTAGGAGAAACAGGGAGAAATGAGTCTACACATCTTGTCCAGATCTCAAGTTCCACCTACCATGGCATATTGGAAATGGAAAGGAATTTGAGATCCAACAGTTTCAGCGTGGAATCCTTGTTTAGCCACAAATCTATATGACCTGTATGATCTTAGGAAATTTATTTAACCTCTCTGAGTCACATTTTCTTCACCTGCAAAATGGGTTCATTTATTTATTCACTTGTTATTCATTCAACAAAGTGGCTATCATTGTGATATTCCTTTAACTGGGCACTGTTCCAGGCACTGGAGATACAGTTGAGCATAAGGGCAGGGACAATCCCTGCACTCATGACATTTCATTTTTGTGGCATATGCAGCTAATCAACAGGTAATCTGAAAATAAATAATTCCAGAGAGTGATAAGTTCTGTGAGAAAAATAAAACATAGTAATGTTAAAGAATGACTGAGACAGATACCTAGATGGGTGTACTTCAGATACTCAGGCGGAGTCTCTCTGAGGGGGTGCCATTTCATTCATTCATGCCACTGATGCAGCCCACATTGGTTGAGCTCTTACTAGGTCCTGGGTATATATTTGAACAAAGACCTGAATGACGAGAGGCCGCCAACCATTTGAAAATATAGGGGGAAAGCATTTCAGGCAGAGGAATTTTTGTAAAAAAGCCCTGAGGTGGGAAGAATTTTGACAAGATCAAGGAACGGAGAAAGGTGTCTCGTATGGTTGGAATGTGATAAATGAGGAGTGTTGTACCAGAAGTGATCAGAAAGGTAGGCAAGGAACTGATGATGTAGGAGCTTTGGAGCCATGATCATGAGCTCAGCTTTATTCTGCCAATAATGGGAAGCCTTCAGAGGGTTTAAACAGATAAGTGATACAATCTATGTATGTTTTATAAAGATTACTGGAGCTCTTTCATAGGGAATGGAACGTAGGAGAGCAAAAATGAAAGCTGAGACCTTAGTGAAAAGGTATTTCAGTAGTCCAAGTAAGAAATAATTAAACTTGAGCCTGAGACAGAGCTGTGGAAAGGAGAAGTTGTAGACGGGGGATATGCTGTGCAGGTTGAGCAGGCAAGATTTCCTGAAGGATTGGCTCTGTGAAGTTAGGAAAAATGAGCACTCTGTTTCGGACTTTGGGTGGATGATAGGAACCATTTTAGACATGAGAAGATTGGGAGAGGAGATGGTATTAGAGTTGGGGTCAGAAATAAATATACTTGTTTTGGATAAGTTAGGTTTTGAGGTGTCTGTAAGACCTCCATGGAGAGGTACTGTAAGTAGTAAATATTCAGGTCTGCAGTTCATGGGGTTCGGGTCTGGGGCTACAGCGTGAGTCCGGGTGTCACCAACATTTAGATGATATTTAAGGCAGTAGGACTGCAGGAGGTCATCTAAATGGAAATTATAGAAAAAGAAGAGAAAAATCAGAGCTACTCCATAATTTAAAGTCAGGACTAAGGGATGCATCCAGCAAAAAGAGACCAAGAAGGAGGAAGAGAAAGTGGGAACAGAAATAGGGTAATTCAGTGTCAAATAAGCTAAGTGAAGAAAATATTTCAAGAAAAGAGAAGGGGTCAACTTTGTCAAATGCTTTAATAAAATAAAGACATAGAAGTAAGTGATGGATTGGTTAATTTGGAGGTATTAAGTGGCCTTGACAAGAGCCATTTTAGTGGAGTAGTCACGGTTATTATGAAAATCATTTATATATAAAGTTAGACATTCTACTAATTTTAATTACTTTTCCCTCCTTCAGTTTCTTCATGTGTGAAATGGTGATAACGATGCTTTTATGCTCATGACACTCTTTTTATGCTCATATCACTAGATTTTTGTAAGGATCCAATGACAACGCATGAGAAAAGTTAACCTATGCAGAGTTACACAAATGTACACTTAATCTTTATTTTTCTGTTGTATATTTGGAGGTAGACATGTTTTAAGCAAATGAACACTGAACACATACAGCCAACGAATGGATGCTCTTCCTTTAAAAAATAAGTTTGATCCAAAAAGAATTGCCTCTACACGATAGATATTTAAATGGTTGGACTTGTTTTTAAATTTACATGGAGATATGCAAAAAAGCCCATTATTTTAAAACCAAATATTGAGCCATACTTTTCCAAGGTGACAGATATAAACATTTTAAAGGCGCTTACAAAGTTTATTTTCAGTGATGACCTTGTTTTTATAATAATCACTACTACTGACATTACCATCGTACCCACCACAATTAAAATCCCAGCAATACGAGCTACCATTTTTAGAGCATACTGTATATCAGATACTTTACATACGTTAATCTCATTTAATATTTATAACCACTCTATGATATAGGTGGTATGATTGTCTGCACTTTACAAGTGAAAAATTGAGTCTCGGAGAGGCTAGGCAATTTGTCCAAGAACTGCAGAGAGTGGATTCAGTTTTTAAAATCAAATCTTTCTTAATCCATTGTTCTCGCTCTTAACACAATCCTGCCTTTTCATTTTTGAGTGTGTTGAGAGGTAAGATGAGGGTTCTGGAGTACCTACACAGACAAAGTTTGTAGACTTGAGACTAAAACCAAGTTTTGTTTATTCTAAGAAAAGAAAAACTACATAGGAAAAAATCTAGAATGTAGGTTAGAACATCAGATCTAGGAGGAAAACGACCTGAGACATGGGAAAACCATTTGAAAAATGTAGAACTCTACCCAAGACTGGATGTATCTATTGAAAGAGGGACAGGGGAGACAGCCAGGCCATAGGTAAATAAAACATAATATGTCTTGGTTATGAGTTTACTAGGCAGGAGAGAATTCTAGGAGTCACAGTTGGGGATGCTGAAGTTTAAGGATGGGATATCCATCATTTGGGGAGGGTCAGAAAAGGAAAAACTAATATGTATTTGTTTTATGGGCAGCTGAGACATGGGAGTGATTGTCATAAAGGAAGAAGTTTATTATATTCACAGACCCCTAGAATCAGGAGGCATGGCACGCAACACAGGGCCTCACAGGGAAGCACCAGTGTCAGTCAGAAGGGTCAGTTGCTCACGCTGAGGGGAAAATATGGGCAAGATCCTTTGTTGTGGTTTCCATGAGAAGGAATAGGCAAGGCAGGGTAAGCAGACTAGCTTTGGCTAGTTTGAATGATTTCAGTGGGCTATGGGGTATAGGAGCTTCACCAATAGTTTGGTATCTGGCCCTAGGGTGATTAGGGCAGATGGATAGTGGCCTGCAATGTGAGAGGCTGATGAAGAGAGGGTTGGGTGTGTGGGCTCTGCATTGACTGATTTGCATGTGAAAGTTGCGCTCATGGGCAAGTTGTTCGATATCACTAGGAATTAGCTAACCCTGAGAAGGGCAGTCCCTCCCAGGTCATTAGGGCCCCAGATGTCAAAGCATCAGCATATAGAGAATAAAAATTCATGGTTAATACAGCATGAAGCACTTACTGTATACTAGGCACAGACTGTCTCATTTATTTCTCATGGTAACTCTTAAGGTAGGAATTATGTTTTGATTTTCATAAATGAGAAAATTTATGTTGGTTGATTGTGGGAAAAGTCCCAATTTGGGATGAAATCCTGACAGTGTCAGTGCACTAAGTAATCACTTAATAGCACTGGACGCTGCCATTCTGTAGTTGCTACAGGATGTGCCTGTGGGTGGCGGAGAGAAACAGGACTAGATGATTTATAAGGTTTCTCACTGCCTGAGTTGCCTGGTATAGTCTGATGGGATTTGCAGAAAAGGAGTGATTTGAGGATGCTTGTTGTGGCAGTGTGCAGGAAGCGCTGTTAAGAGGGAGCTCGCCCAGGAGAGTGTGGTAATAGAGGCACTGGGCATAGGGGAGAATTAAATAGTAGAAAACCTGAATCCTAACTCTGTCTACACTACTTTGTTGCTGGGTAACACTGAGTGACTTCCTAGATTAAGGGAGAAAGGACTAAAAACAATTCCAAAGAGCTTTTGAGGATTCAAAGTTTAGTAGAAGAACTAACAGTGATGAAACAAAATAGGAAAGGAAAATTTTGTGTTGAAATAAGTTAACTAGTTATGTAGAAAGTATTCAATAAATACAAGTTGAATTGGATATAATTTCATCTGGTGTAGATTTTCTAAGAAAAGCAGGCTATAGTTCACCTGAAGAGAATCTGGATGCTCTTATTAAACTTAAATGTAGAGATTTCTGTTACTTATCTCTCCCTTTTCTTAGTTTCTATGACACGGGTTAGCTACCACACAATCTCTAGTAAATACTCTGGTAATTGTTTATTAATTGTCCTTTATTGTGCTTTAATGTTTTCCCTATTTCTTACAAAAATAGACTATTAGCAACTCAAGATAAGAGCTATGTCTAGATCTCTTATAGCATCTAGTAAGTTCTGGACATATAGATACCCAGTAAATATTAAGAGGTTATGAATTTATTGCCTGAAAGAATCTTAGAAAGCTTGTAATTTAGTTCTCTAGTCTTGCAAATGAAGAAACAATCTTGGGAAGGAGGAGGTGCTTGTCTAAGGTCAAAGGTGAGGTAGTGATGCTGCCAGGATTCCGTCTGGCACCTGGTTCAAAATCTTGCCTTTTGATTGAGAGATTGAGTGTTCAGTGCTTGCTTTGGCTTTCTTATGAGCTTCATGGGCTTTAAAAGAAAAGCGAAATTCATTTAAATGTTTTATAAATTCTAATTGCCCATAATTGTATAAAATGCCTTGGATGATATAATTTTTTAACGAGGCCTTTATTCTGTCATTTGTCATTGATAGAGATGACAGGAATAGAATATGTGTTAAAAATGTCAAGTGTACTAGGATGATGACATTTTATGAAAGTGCATAATTAAATTGTATTTTGGAAGAACCGATAATACATATTTCCAAAGGAAGTGAATTATATTTGAGAACGCTTTGAGGAGTCTCCAAATGGCATTCCCTAACTCCACACCAGCTCTGTATATTATCTCAGAGCTGCCAAAGAAGAAGACAAGATGATACTCTCTATGGCAACGTAGGAAAGACAATGTAAAGTGTACAGATGTCTAAATGCTTCCCAAAGGTACAGTGGAAGTTGCACATTTTATTTCTAACAGCATGTCCTGGGGCCAAAAAACAAACTGCTCACCTTCATTACAAACATTGACAGAGGTACAATCTAATATGGGATTAAGTGAAGAAATGTTTGCTTACTAGAAAATAATATTACTGATAGGGCTGCAAAAATGGTATTTTGCAGCACTGATGTTTGGCAATACCTGTGTTTCTACTCTAATTGGATATAAGTCTTAAATTGCCAAACTCTCTGCTCAGTCCCTTGTCAAAAGAGGAGAAGAGTGGTGATAATTTTTGAAAACTTGAATATATCATAATTCTACTTTATAGTTATCTGAGCCTAATCCTATGGGGCAGATAATGTTAATAATGAAAAGAAATGTGTTCTTTGTTGGTAACACATTTATGTCAATGCTAGCTCATATGCTGTAAACAAATGTGGACCAAGTGAGGAAGGAAAGTTAAGGGAAAGCAATAAAAAGTGTACAGGAGAGATGAGGTGAAGTGAATTTGGCTCTCTCAGTGGGCCAAAATTTTCATAGACCAACTTCAGTCAGGGGTTTTACAAATCCAATCTTTTTCTAGTGGATGTTGAGACTCCAGGCGAAAGCAGTAGGTGGGACAGGGGAATGGTACAGCTTTGTGAGATGAAGGAGCTTTAAATTTAGGAAAATTCACCTAAGATGATGTGGGGGGAGAAATGGAATGTGCTAGTAAATTGGCTTCAGAAGCTGCACAGGGCCATTGGACTATTAGAACTTCAGGACTCTGAGGGTCAAAGAAAATAGAGAAGGCCTGGGTGTCTAAGAAGCACAGAAAGTAGGGATCAAGTAAGTGACCTGTCTTCCCCATGGGAGACATACAAATGGTTTTAGAAATTTAGAGAAACAGTACCAAGGAGGTACAAAAATTTTTTAAAATTTGCCATTTGATGGGGCAAGGGCTTTGATAAGTTGTCTTACTTGGTTTGGGCTGAGATGCAAATGCACTGAATTAAAGCACAGGTTGGAAGGAGTCTAGCAGTCCATGCTTCAGGCTCTTGTGAATTCCACTCACCCTTTGGAGGTTTTCAAATCCTTAATTATCACTCACTGCTACTACCATTCTGTGTGGAGGACTCAAGAACACTTTTGGTTTACATGATCACGCTGTAATGCATTGTTCTAAGTGTGGTTCACTTTGGTACAGTGGATATCTACAGGATAGACAGGGAGATAAAAGCTATGCAAACATATAGAGAAACGTGTTTTTACTTATGAGCAATAGCAACCTAAATTTAACATTGGTAATTTATTGCAAAGGCCACAGCTCTGTTCTATCTACATGATAGAACATCATGTTTTGGTGCTCAAACCGAAATATTATCTATTGTTTTAATATTTATTGCATGCAGGCACCATGGAGCATTTAGTAAATATATGGCAGGATATAGATGTTCATTTTCCCCCTTTTTTTGGTTGCATTAGAAGTTGCATTTGGGTGCAACTACTTCTTCACCTCAGTACCTGGTTGGATTTGAAGATTAAGCCAAAAGGGAATTTATTTTCCTTCATTCAAACTGAATTTTAAGGGTCACTAAGTGCTATTGTTAAAGGATATAAGAAAAGAGAAAAGAGTTTACTCAGAAATTAGAAAGGAGACAAGGGTTTGCAGAACAGACAAAAGACAGGACATTTCTTTGGCCAAAGAAAATATTTATACATCTATATTTATATATATATGGCTTGAAGACAAAAAATATATAAAGGAGAGGGTTTTCAGAAAAAGTATTCTCTGACGGCCAATCCCCAGAAAGTTTCCCAAAAAGGAAGCCTGATATTTGGGAAGAGCCAGGTGCAAGGCACTGCAGATGGTCAATGCAGAGTCATTGCCGGGTTTCCTGGCTCCATGTAGGAACGGAGCCATAGCAAACTCTTTCACTTTCTCTCGAGCTACACCTTCCATGGGCTGCTCCCACTAGAATCTGTCCTAGCAGTTTCTCCTTTCAGTGTCTTCTGAGGACCTCACCTCTTCATAATTCAGGGCCCCATGTTGTTTTTGCCCAGCAGGAGAGACACTTGACCTTGCCCTACGACTTGCTTTATTCCTGTTTGATTATTTTACTGTTGCCCTCCCTCACCCCCTGCATCTGCCTACTACAAATCCCAGGACATTTGTAAGTAAAAAATTAGGGGGTCGAAAAGTGTGATCCCTAACCACATCCCTCTACTTGGGGGACCTGAACTAGATCACCTTGAGACTTTCTCAGGTGTGGTAAATACAGCCAGGTTACACTTGTATCTCTTCGTTTAATACTAACATCCAGGGTAAGTTCAGTTGTTTTTTTAGGCAAATTTTATAGGAAAATGAAGCTTTGAGAGGTTATACAGCTTGCAAGAAATACAGGCACATGAGGAATTCTGGTTGGTCAATTCTGAAGCCAAGTTCTTGATTTTTCTTTTCTTTATTTTTGCCACTCCCTTCCGGTCCCTCAAGGAAAATATCAAGTTAGTATGCATCATTTTTACTTTTAAACAAAGGCCTCTCCATTGCATTCTGTCTTGCCTCGGTTGGCTAATAACAGGAGTGGCTCCCCTTCATCCAGTGACCCTGAATCTTGCATCCAGGAATCAGCCTTCTTGCCAGAACAGAATATAAATATCTTAAATATTTAATGAATATGCTTCCATATGAGGGTTGTATAATACATTGCTAGATGGATGGTTTATTCATGACCAGCCAGCCTATTTGAGGCTAGATGCCTTGCTATAAATGGCTGAAGCAGGAGATGGCAGAGGTAAGACAGAGGAAACACAAATTTAGAGATTCGAAAGTCTGAGAATGGTCTTAAATGACCTACTTTCCACCCTCTTGAATTGACTATTTATAACTTGCCATCCTGTCAATTAAAGACCTCATTTCACCTAAACAAATTTATATGTTCCCTATGAAAACTACTTCATGTCATTTATTTATAGTCTACTTCAGACCTTTTGAAGTCTGAGTTTCGGTGTGTATTTCATAAAACTCATAAAATTCTTAATATATTTTGGTATTCTACTATTACAGTTATCTATGACCATCATAATGTGTAGCTAAGAATAACATCATCATTTTTTCAACTCCATGTCCTGTCGCTCTTTCAATTATATATGAGTTGGGCAATATTGAAAACAAGAGAGCTGTGGTATCACCTATCACTGATACTGAAATACTCATTTAAAAAATACCCATCTTAGCTCAGGAGCAATACACCAGAAAGAGATAAGTTGAAAATGGTTGTTTCTTCAAAAGTTTGTTAGCATTGCACGTTAAAGATAGTACACTGGTTTTGTTTGCTGTTGTCTGTATGGTTTGCATTTGAATGTTAAATGTGGTATAAGACTAGACAGACATGGAGTTTAATGGAACAGCACACGTGTGAATTTGAGGGAACTTGCCTTACAAATGACACCTTCTTGGTAACCATGTTATGTCTAAAGCAGTGAAGGGTATCTCTAGATCTTGGTTCACAGATGAATTATTTACCTGTAAGTGACCATACTCGTGGTCAAATGAACAGTTTCACAATTTGTGAATTAACAACTTAGTCTTGCTTTTAATATGTCATATACAATTCATATTATAGGATGCATCTAGGATAGTCAATGTTTTATTCAATATTTTCCTTTTAATTATTGTTAACTTCCTGTTTTCAGTAGAGAAGGACAAAACATCTAATTTTTGGTTGCCAGTGAAAAATCTAGGGTTTTTATTCTCAATATATAACTGTCAACGTGTCTGAAGTAGGAGAGTTTTGCTGAAGAAATCATTCTTTAATCAAGAAGGTGCAAACTGGCCCCTCCTTGAAACAATAGAAAAGTAAAAGGAAAAAATGATTGAGTAGAATTGCGTGAGCAACACAGTTACATAGGGTTTCATCTACAAGTCAGACTACATCATGATCAACCCTACTATTTAAATGGGACAACGGTTTCTTGCAAACTGGGCAATTACTCAGGGCAAGAGAAACAGAATGTAAGTTCCACCCATCTGACCTTCTGCCAGGTTTCATGTTTATTCTTTATACTTGCACAGTCTAACACATTTATTCTTCCCACAGGAGTTGCTCTGATATGCATTAGACATTAATATGCACATTTGAATGAGGAGTCAGGTTCCAAGTTACAATAAAAACCACCTGTAAAGAATTTCCTCCCTATTTCAAATATTTAAAACAGCCACAACAGATTAAATTATTTCTTTAAGGAAAGTAAGTTGTGCTTTATTCTTTTTAAATGTTCCAAATTTACTTTATTAGTTATTTTATGGTATGTCCTTAATGAATACATTCACATCAGACCGAGGGGAGTGAAGCCCGTTACTGATAGGGCTCTCTAATGAGCCATACAGAACTGAAATAACTACATATGCATTCCGCAAATGGACCATTAATTGGAAAAAGAACCAAAGTGTGAAGATATAATCCTATAGGATGGAACTTAAAATGGTGATATATTTTAAGGCTTTAGAATTTTCGATTCACTTGTGTGGAGGAAAAGGTGAATGTGAAACCTATTTGTGTTTCCTTCTATCTAAGGTATAGCATTTCCATTAAGCCATTGTTGTAAACTTTGAGAAAAAAAATTTTTTTGAGAATTTTGTTCACGAGAACTCTTATCTTTTTCTTTTTTGGTTATTTAAGTAGCGTGTCCCGTCTCACTGGTGTCTCTCCTTTTGGGTTGCTGGTGCTGCAGGGTTTACTTAAGATGTAACATACTGCCCTGAGGAGGAGCAAGGACATCTCGATACCAGTGCGTCCACTAGAACAACTGGTAAGAACCAGGGTCTTCTGTAGATGCCCGAGGGGCAGGGCAGGGCTGGGAGGGAACATTAAATCAGGCCACGCTGCCACTAGCCTCCACTGGCCCTGGAAAAAACAGCCTGGGTAGGGCCAACAGCCACCTCTTCCCAGGCAGCCAACCCTGTCACCTGCTCACACTGCCACCCGTGGGGGCTTTCATCCCCAGGGCCCCAGAGGGTCCGCTGGTTGCCTTACTCGGTGCAACTCCCGCCCTCTAAACTGAGCTGGGGCCACCACCAGTCTTGCCTGTGATGCGTTTCAGGCAAACACAACCTCTCTCTGCTTTGCAAAAACAAAAACAAAACACTGGATGCATATGTGAGTGAAAAGGGGAGCTATTCATGTTCACAGTTGGACCACAGGCATAAACCTGGTCTGTCCTGGACACACTGGGACATGTGGTCGTATTAGTCAGGGTTCTCCAGGGTTCTTTATATGTATTATATATATAAAGAGATTTATTATAAGGAATTGTCTCATGAGCTTATGAAAGCTGGAAAATCCAAAATCTGTAGAGCTCATATCCCAGTTCTAGTCTGAAGGCTGGAAGCTGCTGTAGAACCAAGAAGAGCTGATGTCCTGGTTTGAAGGTTGTTCAGCAAGAGAATTCTCTTACTCCTGGTGGGCCAGCCTTTTGTTCTATTTAGAACTTCAACTGATTGGATGAGGCCCACTCACATTATGGAGGGCAATCTGCTTTACTTAGTCCACCAATTTAAATTTTTTTGTTTGTTTGTTTCTGAGGGAGATCAGCCCTGAGCTAACATCCTTGCTAATCCTCCTCTCCTCGCTGAGAAAGACCAGTTCTGAGTTAACATCTATTGCCAATCCTCCTCATTTTTTTTTTTCTTCCCCAAAGCCCCAGTAGACAGTTGTATGTCATAGTTGCACATCCTTCCAGTTGCTGTATGTGGGACGTGGCCTCAGCATGGCTGGAGAAGCGGTGCATCGGTGCGCACCCGGGATCAGAACCCGGGCCGCCAGCAGTGGATCGCGCGCACTTAACCACTAAGCCACTGGGCCTGCTCCTAAATTTTAATCTCATTCAAAATCACCCTCACGGAAACACCCGGAATAATGTATGACCAAATATGTGGGCACCCCATGGCCCGGTCAAGTTGACACATAAAATTTGTAAGTGCAATGGTCATCCAACTTATTTCAAAGCAGCAGATGATTTAATTCCATGTTGAACCTCTGTCCACAGTGATTCACACAGTATTTTCTTTTACATTTACTTGAATGAATTCTATCTCTTCTTGTTCTATACTTGCCCTTAGCTTGGGTCAGAACTTCCCTGGCTCTCATCCCATCACGTGTTTACCTCTTTCTTGCATGTATTAAATTCTATCGTGTCATTTTAAAACAGTGGTCCCACTGTGAGGGACGTGTGGTGGTGGTTAGTAGATGGAGGGATGGAGGCAACAGGAGGGTTGTCAGACACCACCTTGGTTTCAACTATGATAGCTCTGTTTTTTTTCTGTTTTATTTGTTTTTCTTCCCAGTAAGGTTTTATGTGAGGGCAGATTAGTTGGCTAAAATATATTTGAAAATCACCGCATGTTTTCTTTAATGAGTCCATGATTTTGCATCAGGTGACCCATGAACCTGCTGAAACTGTTTGTAATAATTCCTTTCTTCATATACAGACATATTTTTCTGAGGAGAGGGCACACAAATTTCTCATTTATTTAAAGAAATCTATAACTCACAGCAAATCATCATTGGTCAAATGTTATGCATGACATCTTACATTTTCAAAAGGAGACATGATTTAGAATTACATTCAAGGATTTTGAGAGTATCGATATTTAGGAAGTCATCCCCTGTGTTTCTGTTGGATCACTAACAAAATGATACAGAAATGATGCAAGGATTCATCAGCACCAGAAAACAAAAGAGAAAAAAATGGTTCTTCAATCCACATTTGGTTGTGGACATTCCTGCCTTCTTGGTGTGGTGGCGTACTTGATATGTGGAGACTTAGACATCTTCCTGCTCGGCAGCTTTCTCTGAAACTTGGCTAAATAGAAAAATCAGCGAGTCAGATCAAGTTTAAACAGAAAAATTGTCATTTTTCTATTGTTGCATAGCAAACATTCTCAACACTTAGTGGCTTAAAATAACAGCATTTATTTTTTTCTCACGATCCTTTTGGTTGACAGGGTGGTTTATTATTCCACGTAGTGTCAGCTGCTGGAAGCTGGGAGCTTGGCCAGATCACCTCGGTTCTCCACGTGGTGTCTTATTTCGTGTGTCTTCTCTCCTAGGAGAATAGCCTGGAATTCCTTATAGCATGGAGACTGGGTTCCGGGAGGACAATCCCAGTGTACAAATGCTCATCAACCCTCTGCTTGCATCGTGCCTGCTGACACGTGGCCAAAGCCAGTCTCATGTCCGAGCTCAAAATTAATATGGGAGAGAACTCCACAGGTCCCAGTACCGGGAGTGGACTCCTTGTGAACCACCGGTGTAAAGTCTAACACAGAAAGGACTTGAGAAAGTTCTTTGCACCAAACAGGCTGGTAGCTCATGGTCAGAAATTAAATCTACTTTAAATTAAAAAAATTAATTTTTAATTAATTAAATTAAATAATTAAATAATTAAAATTAAATTAAATTTTAATTTAAAAATGTGTGTCATTTTGAACACCCAAGTTTAGAAAATGCATCCATACATATAATAATAGAAAAACTTATACCTTGAAACCTTCCTTATTAAAGTAGGAAGAAAGAAAATGAAATAATTGTGTTCTATTAAAAATATGTTTTTTAATCCCGAAAATAAAAATTAAGGAGAACATAGGCATGAATAATAGGGCAAAAGGGAGACTTTAATAATTTGAAAAATCTTCACATGTTATAGATTAATATCAAAAATTGCTTCCTTGAAAAGTCTAACAAAATTGACAAAGCTCTCATAATTAAAAATCAAGTAAAACAGAGAAAACATACACAAAATGAAGAATGAAAATTGATCACAGGGACAAAGATTATTATGATTAATTCTAGGCTTACTAATATGTCCTTCTTTATACTATTCTGGAATCAATTACCAAATACTATAAAGAAACACAAATTTGAAGTAAAAATGTTCAAAAGGATGGTGCAAAATTATCATTATTTGTAGATAATGTGATTTGCTATCCAGATAATTCAAAATTATTGAGGTTAACAAGAAATTAGATATTTATAAAATACATGTAGAAAAATAAAGAGCTATATTATTTATCATCAATGATCACGAAACGTTGTGGAGAACAGTTTTCATTCACATTAGTAGCAGAATTTCAGGAATAAGTTAACACATTGCCTGGTTCATGAAAGGCTCCCCCTAAAATATATTCTGGATGATCAAGGACTAATATAATGAACAAGAAGAGTGTAGAACCTGTATAAATAGAGCTAATACACTTTACTTGAGACACAATCAAAGCCTTCATTAGATAAATGTATATCATGTTCCAGGATGGGAAGTATGAATATTGTAAAGATGTTAATTTTATCCTATTAATTTAAAGGCTTAATTCAATTCCATTATGTACTTCCAAAGAATTTTTTGGAACTTAAAGTCATACAAAAGTTTAATGGAAGAACAAAAAAGGGGAGAAGGGTATACATTTCTTTTTTTAAAATGAAGGGTAACGTAAGATAGCACTACCAAGTAGTTGATATCAAAACTGGGCCATGGTAATCAAAACAGAATGTGATTAGCACCAAATCCCAACAATCAGATTAATGGGACTGAATAAAAATGTCAGCCACAGACTTTAATTGTAATCAGAATTTGATATATGGCAAAGTAAAATTTCAAATCAGTAGGAAAATAACAGTTTATTTAAATAGTGAAGCTGAAAGCATTATCAAATATAAGAAGATAAGATCTCTACCTCAAATCATGATCCATTAAAAGTAAAAACAATGGTAATCGGTACATTTGCCTACAAAAAACTCAAAATTTTTGAATGTCAACATATTATGAATAAAAATTTAAAAATGTAAGTTTCAGTTATGCAAAATAAGTTCTAGAGATCTACTACACAACATTATGCCTATCGTTAACAATACTGTATTGTACACTTAAAATTTTGTTAAAAGGGTAGAGCTCATGTGAAATGTTCTTACCACAATAAAGAACAACTTGATAAAGTATTAAAAAAAAAAACAAAAAGTGAATATTCTCATTAAATAAAGGGCCTTTACAAAAAATAATGAAAGAATGAGTAATGAAAACACAAGTAACAAAAAAGTGATTAGGACATGAGCTAACAAAGCAATACAAAATGAAAAAAGAACAGGATTTGTTTAACCTCACAATTAATTGAAGAAAATAAAAATCTATAACTTTTTCATTTTAAAATATGAAAAATTGAGGAAAAATGATAGCCAGTGTTGGCAATAGTTCAGGTAAATGTGACTTACATGTTATAGAAGGGAATAAGTGACACATTTGTGTGGAACAATTTGGTAATATGTATCAAATATTTTAAGTGATAATATCTTTTGATCTAGTAATTTTTTCTCCTAAAATTTACCCTAAGGAAATAATCATGGGTGTGAATTAGAGCACTAATATTTAACAGCAAACATAAAATAAAATTTAAACTACTCACATTTACAACCATAGAGTATTATTGAAGGATCTCGAATCTATATGATGGGAATACTTACAGGCATTAATAATGCATGGCAGAAGAATATATACTTCATGGCAGGCAATAATATTCAGGATGATTAATATTATGTGAATATTTTATAAAATATTATGCATAGTATAATCCTAGTGGAAAATATCCTGGGAGATATATACCAAAATATTAATAGTGCTTATTTGAGACATTATAAATAATTTTTATTTCTTTTTTGGTGTGATTTTCCAAAATTTCTTGGTTTTGTAACCAGAAGAAAGCTATCCAAAGTTACTGAATATTATACACAAAAGGTAATGAAACAAGACTGATCCTTCTGCTTGCATACACTTATGTGAGCACATATTTACACACACACCCCTCCCAGAGTACAGATCTCTTTGTTTTACAGCATCAGCTCTGAGAGCAGCTGTGAATTAATAAAGCTTCCAGAGCTGTAGTGTCTGTGGCACAGGCGGACTATTTGGACATTCTCAGCGTGTGTTCCCCAGTTACACGAGGCGTTGAAGACCCCTGTGACTGCGTGGTATAGAGATTTGATCTGCCGTGGCCAAATCTGCTATCCGAGGACTTTTCTTCAGGCCCAGACCTGACCATTCTCAAATATTCAGAATACTACTGGCCTAAAAGATATTTATTTTTTTTTAGTTTTCCTTCAGTTACTCCCTGAGGTATTCTCTGTCAGCAACTGATACAAGATTTACTATTTTGTATGTCAAGAAGCATTGCTATGTCTGTCTAATATTTACTTATTCATCTTCCCTCTGTGTTCCTTTGTTCTTATTTCCTTTCTCCTTACTTCCTTCTCTCCGTTCTTTTGTTCTTTCTTTTCTTTTTCTCTCTCTCCCTCTCCCTTCTTCTCTCCAGTGCCTGCCATATGCCAGGTGTAACATAGTGTTGACCAGTGATGATCAAACCTCTTTACTTGGCTTCAATGAGCTCAGTTACTTGGGGAGATATGTGGTAATTAAAGTAGAATTTTTCCATTAAAAGTGTTTTGTGTTTTCAAAAATTTTATGAAATCAATACTTTGCAAGGGCTAAATTGCATAATTCTCACAAGGATTTAGTGAGAAAGATGGTGAGAAGCTTAAATGTTTTGACAGAATACTTCAACAGAAGCCGGGCAACTTGCCTCACAATGTGACAGCCCTGTTAATACAGAGCAAAACCTCTTGGAATGATGATGAATTTGAAAACTCTAACCTAACAAATTTGAATTCTTTTTTCCAATTTCCTGCTATGGACTGAATGTTTGTGTTTCCCCAAAATTCATATGTTGAAAACAAATCCCCAGTGTAATGGTATTGGGAGGTGGGGCCTTTGGGAGGGGATTAGGTCATGAGAGCAGAGACCTCGTGAATGGGATTAGTTCCTTTATAAAAGAGACCCCCGAGAGCTCCCTTGCTCCTTTCCCCATGTGAGGTTACAGCAAACAAGACAGCCCTCTGGGGGGAAGCAGATTCTCACCTGACAGCAAATCTTCCAGTGGACTTGATCTTGGATTCCCAGCCTCCAGGGCTGTGAGAAATAACTTTCCATTGTTTATAAGCCACCCAGTCTATGGCATTTTGTTATAGCAGCTCAAATGGACTAAGGCATATCCCTTGGAAGTGTTTTCCAGCTTACCCTGACAAGGAACAAACTTTTCCTCTCTCCATTAACTATTAACTCTGTATGGGACCATCTCCCAGCCCCAATCCCCAACATCTGCAAATTGTTATGTCCTTCTCACCATGTTCTCAAATGTGGTTTTTCACAGAACATCTGGTTTTTCTAGGGTGGTTAGAAAAGTAGACTTGAACTTTGCCCTCTTTTCCTCTGCTTCTCACCATGAATCGCTTTTACCTTCTTTTATTTCTAAAGATTCTGGATGTGAATATAGCAACTTGGAAGTAGGGATGAAACATGTGAAATAAGATTTTAATTTGTACCTGGGAATTTTCCCCCAGAGATTAAAAAGAGACTCAAGGCCATACTACTGTTCAAAGTTCGTGTAGTCCGTACACTCATGAATTAAAGATAACATGATCCTGGCAGACAGGATTCAGCCATAAGAATGTTCTGATTTATTAAACTTGTCTTTTTAAGTAAGATAAAGTAGTTGAGCTAATAGACAATTCGAGTCTCTTCTTTCGGAGTCTCAGGAGGAAATAATTCTGCTATGAGAGCCTTGGGAGAGAGAGAACTATAAAACAGGTTCCACTCTGATGGACGGACATTGGGAAAGAAACTAGATAGTTTTGTTCATTGGCGGAGGCTAATTCACATAGTGTTAAGTGCTTCCCTGCTTTCAGTCAAGGTGATGCCCTGAGACTCAAGGCAACTCCACTGAATCTCCCCCAGGAACTGAGTGCTGGAAGCCGACCCATGGTTTAGGAGGAACAGTGATCTTTGCTTTAGCTGTGCACCACAGCCATCCCAGCATGCCTTGGGGCCAGAAGTGGGAAAGTAGAGGAGGGGGCAGGCGCTGGTATTTCTATCTATTACTTTTCTGTCAACGCTTCCTGTAAATTAACTTTTGCTGTTAAGGGATGCTTAATTTATCTGAGTGTGCACAGGGGCAACAGAGGGATGACGTGGGATATAGAGCAACGTTAATAGCTTACATTTTTAATGTGATTCCCTTTTTGAAGACCTCCTGAGCCTTCCTTCACTCTTGTTCGCTTGAGCATCCATGAATCCAGGAAGAGATCTTAGGTTCTGAAATTCAAAAGGAGAGATTTCGCTTCTATCCTTTGCCTTGCAAACCAGGCTGGTGGTTGATGAACTGTTTAAAGTTTATTTCTCTTTAAACATGGGAGAAATCTTGTTCCGCAGGTTAGAACACTGGGTTTTAAATAGAAGAAATTTTGATAGGTAGAAGAGTAAGAGGAAAAGGCAAAAGTTCACTTTTCCAGTCTTGAAGGATTGTGGGAAGGAGAAAGATGAAAGAGACAAAGTATCGTGTGAAGTGGTCAAAAGCAGGGGTCTCTAGGGCCGGCCCGGTGGTGTAGTGGTTAAGTTCTCGTGCTCCACTTCCGTGGCCCAGGTTCTTGGGTTCGGATCCGAGGTGCAGACCCACACTTGCTCATCAAGCCATGCTGTTGCGGGGTCCCACATGCAAAAAATAGAAGAAGATAGGCACAGATGTTAGTTCAGTGACCATCTTCCTCAAGCAAAAAGAGAAAGATTGGCAACAGATATTAGCTCAGGGCCAAGCTTCCTCACCAAAGAAAAAAAAAAAACCCACAGGGGTCTCAATTTCTATTCTCCAGACTTCAATCTAGAGTAGGTAGTGTGTCAGATAGATAAAAATATCACAAAGTAGGGGCCAGCCCCTGGCCTAGTGGTTAAGTTCTCGCGCTCTGCTTCGGCAGCCCGGGTTCATGGGTTCAGATCCCAGGGGCGGACCTACACCACTCATCAGCCGTGCTGTGATGACAACCCACATACAAAATAGAGGAAGATTGGCACAGATGTTAGCTCAAGGTGAATCTTCCTCAGCAAAAAAAAAAAAAAAATATATATATATATATATGTATATCACATAGTAAAGAGATGTGGGACTTCTTCAAGCCCTTCTTTGCAACTCTGGGGGGAAGGTAGATTTGCGCTTTGTAGACTGACCCACACCACATGCTGGGAGAACTTGACAGAAAGCACTGGACTAGCAGCATGGCCCTTTAGCCATGGCCATAGGATGGATCATCTGTGCCAGGAAGTGGTAGGATCAAAGTCAGGCCTTAGAACTGTCTTTAGTGCCAGCAGGAGATACGACGAGACCTTCTGTCCCTGAACCCTGAGCAGAAACATGGGTCCAACCAAAGAAGAATGGACCAGAAGTTTACCAGGGCCAACTTCTGTGCTGGAGACTAGAGGAGCCTGACAACAGGTTGGGAAGCAATCCGTATTCAAGAATCGTAAACTGCTCTCCTCTGCCTCTAGTCTAGACCATGTGAGCAGTACAGCTGTCTCATCTTAGGGAGAGAAGCGGCTGGAGGGATGTTGTCTGCAAGACTGAGCGTTTTTATCTAAGAGACTGAACTTGTCCTGAGGGGCTCGTTTTTGCTATCAGACTAAACTTTAGATTAGATTGGGTATTTACTTCACAAACAACGGGGGGCACAGTAGGAAGAATAGATTAGTTGTAGGCAAAATAACAAACTCTATCTTATATTAAAAAGTTTGTTATATAACAAACTTTTATATAACAAACTTTTAGTTCCTTAGGTTACAGTACGAATAAAAATTGGCAACTGCTCCTCAGATGTAAATTATTGAAATTAGCCCACAGATATCATTCTGCAAAATTGTCTAATTTCCCATTCAACTGTTTTTTTTAATTAAATTCTGATTAAGCCTCCTATGTTCTTCCGTGTTTTCCCCACACTCAATCCCCAACCCCTAGCCCATGCATCTTCTCCTTCCAAGGTTTCTAGATTTGGATTATGGGAAACCAGACTTTCAAGATCACAAAGCTTGGCTTGATGAAATTCCATTCAGAGTGTCACCTGTTATGAACCTACTATGCTCATATCTTTTCTAGTTGTTAAAGCATGGGTGCAGGTGTTCACTTCCGCATTTCTGCATCTGGAGCTGGAATCCACCCTTTTCAAAACAAAATCTTCTTTTTAAGACAAGTGGTGAGAAATGTTACTGCCTACTCCTGTCTGAAGTGATAAAGACTCTCCGGTTTTAAAATGCGTTTGTAGCAACTATAACTAAAGGAGATGAGAAAGGTTTGCCGTACAGATAATCTGCATCTAGACTTTGCTTCTCCAGTTTTTTGCGTCTAGCTCTGTGTGGTGTTCTGCTTTTTCTGTCTCTCTAGATCACGTCTTGTGTCCTGAGGTGTGCATCTGCTTCACGGAATCTATGAATCCACTCAAGTTATATGCAAAGGCTGTGTGAATAGACTTTTTTTTCGGTGAAGATCCACATTTTTCATGAGATTTTCAAAGAGGAATGGGACTGAATAAATTTGAGAATTCTTATTCTGTCTTTATATGTCAGCCTTATTTTGTCTCATCAAGTCTTCATTTTCCCCTTTCCTGTCCCTCCCCTGTTTCTCCTTCCACAATATGGGTAGGAAATAGGAACATAGAAAAACTGTGCTTTCTAATTATAACATAAAGAGGAAAGAATGAGATGTTTTATATATTATCTTACAAAATAAATTTGTTTTGTTGTGTGTTCCTTGGTTTATTATTTAACTATAGATCATTACCTGTTTTGAAGCAAACAAATAAAAAATCAAAATAAAAACAAAAACGGCAACAAAACACCCTCTGGATTTCTTTTGATTTTGAAAGAAATATAAAAAACAAATTACCTAATATTTTGAGGAAATTGTTTTTCAAATGAAAACAACATTTTTTTCTGAATATTAATCAATTATTTTAGAAACATTTAAATCATACTTAAAGCAGAATATGTGTATATCCTAAAATCTTACCACCCAGAATTAACCACAATGAACCTTTTAGAAAAAGTTCTTTAAGGTACCTTTTGTATTAATACACAATTTAAAATAAATAGGGTCATAATATAATTTGTGTTTTGCAATCTGCTTGTTTTCCCACTGAATAATATATCATGGTCATTTTTTCATGAAAAAGATGATCTAAGATTTTCGATGCTTATGTAGACTTCAATTTATATCCGTATACTATAATTAATTTTACCAATATCCTATTGAAATATAATTTAGTTTTTCCGAATTATTCACTATTATAAATAATATTTTCTTGTGTGGCTTTTAGATATATCTTTATATTTTTAAAGTTCATTAGGATATAGTTCAGACATAACAAAAATATATAAAGGAAAATAAAATGGACGTACATATACTCACCACTCAGCTCAAGACTTAAGACAATACCATAGAGTTGGGTCCCCTGTATGTGTTGACATCTTTACACAGTTGTCTAATAGACTACTTCAGATAAATTCCTAGAGACTGAATTTGTGGATCAAAAGCACAGTGAAATCATTGTTTTGAATACATTTTGTTTATTTGTATTTATTTATTCAATAAATATTCAGTACTTGTTGAGTGCTGGGGACTGTGCTTAGGCCAGGGCTAGAGAGATAAAAGACACAGTTCCTATCTTCAAGGAGAATATACTCTTGAGTCAAATAATATGACAAGTAAAACACAGCATGAAAAGTGATGAAATAGAAATAAAAATTGGATGCAAATGGAGCATAGGGAAGTTGAACCTATTGGACTGTCATAACAGGTCTGGAAGAGGAAGTGATTAGAGTATGAATTTGTTAAGAAAGGAAGGTAAGCATGGAAGACTTTTGAAGTGGACAGCAGCATTGGTAAAGGCCAGGAACGAAAGATCAGGTCCCATTGGGAAATTGTCCCTAGTCTGGTACGGCTGGAGCATGGAGTTCTAAGAGAGAACAGAGAGGGATGAAGGCATAAAACAAGGGGAATTTGAGTGTTAGAAACAGAAAGAACTTTGGTTGGCACAATGGATAGCATGAGTTAAAAATAGTTTTTTAATAAAGTAGTAATTAACATGTTTGAAGGCAGAAAAGGAGAAGTCATAGAGGAGAGACTGAGAATACTGGAAAACCATTAAATTATCTGATGAATTTTAGTATGTTTGGTGTTCTGTTTCTGTGTCATTATGTCTTCAGTTTTAAATATTTCCTTTTGAAAGTCAGTGTAATAAATATTCATTCTTCTGTCTCATATTTAGGATGCAGCTTACAAAGAGAAGTCTATGGTTCTTCCTTTCATATCCCATCCCTCCGGCTGTATGCATAAGGAGGCAATAACAGGTGCTGTGCTTCCTCCCGACTGAACATTCTCTGTGTTAATACTGATTGGGCAGAGATCAGAGTGTGGTGATGTGAAGATTGGGACTAGTGAAATTATTAGGTTTCTTTTCACTAAAAATAGAGCATCAGTGGTCATCCCAAAGCAGTAAATTGGCATGCAGTAGCAAGTTATTCATGATGTAGGCAATTCACTTTCAAGTTTTATCTAAAGGAATGATGCTTCTTATGGCAAGTTCTGTATAAAATTTATGGCATTTCAGGTTAACGCTATTGACCACCAGGGAAGACAGTAAAAATTGAGAGTGTAAGCCAAATAATCTTCTGTAATAGTAGACTCATGCTTTCTTCATTTGACCTCTGATTGCCTAGATGTTAAGGGCTGCACTATACTGGAACAGCGTGCAACACCCTGGACCTTCGAGTCTTAGCGTCTGCTTGAAGCTTAATGACTCACATCACTCTTGGCAACCGTGCTTCCGACTTACAGCAGTAATGCTGGTTCATGTGGATAATGGAAACAGTTTTCTGCCTCTGCTAGTAAATGGTCTTAAATGAACTTTGTTCAAAGAACTTTCCTTATAGAACCATTCACACTGTTTTTGACCTTGTACAGAACTCATTCTCCACTGTAAAAATAGTCATCACTGGTTAGAGAGAGAAAATTACATAGCTATTGAATACGACTGGCATAACCTGAACCATGAAAATTGAAGAAAAGGGATTTTCTAGAAAAAATTACTTTCTATCCTTGCCGTATAGTGTTATTGTTTCCTCTATTTTTATGCTTGAGACTAGCTTTTTGGGGATTTATATTACCCAAGTAATTAGCTTTCTAATTTCCTTTGGTAATTATTAAACTGCCTAATAGACTAAATGGTTTAGTATAATTGATATATGTGTTGACTTTTAGGTATTTAGAATTCTAATGAGGGATTTCAGTTGTTCTGTTTACACTGAAAATAAATAAAACTACTCTAATTTTGAACTTTAAGGAATACGTAAGAAATGAAATATTGCAATTGGCATAAAGCTTTACTTTTATGTTTTAAAAATTAATTCATTTATTAAATGCATGTGTGTGTGCATAAGTGTGTGTGTTTGTATTTAACAAAGGCTACGATAGTGACATACCTGAAATATTACAGAAAAAAATCAGAAGTTTGGGAGAAATATTTGAATCTATGGAAAATTTCACTTTGTGAAAAACCTTACGTGAAACTAAGCATACCAGGAGCTCACTAAGATGATAAAATTAGCACTAAAGTTGCTAAAAGGACCATTTTAAAGATCTAGGAGTGTTGCTGGAATATTGTTCAGATATATTTTAGGAGACGATTCTGATTATCTTCTTTATGAGGAAAAAATTTAGATTTCTATGCATTCAGACTTTCTCTTTCAAGATCTATTAAAAATTAATATCAATTGGAAAATTTATTCCAATTCTTGAGTGCCTCTCGTATGCAAAGTTCCATGATAGACAATCTGAGTAATATTTATTCTTTCATTTCACAAATATATATTGAGTTTTTTATATTGTGAAGCACTGGAAGCTTTCAATAAGCTAAAAACTAAATCTCTTCCATTTATTAGGAAGGTCAATCTGCCTGTGGTACCTGGGATGATTGATGGGTGAATGAAATAAAACTGAAGCCAGGGAGACTGATTTAGAGGTAATTCAATAGCCAAAGAATGGACTGCAAAGGAGCTAGACCAAGGCAATGGCAATGGGAATAAAAATAAAGGAATGAATTGAGAAATATTTTAAAAAGTTGACTGAGTGTATATAGGTGGTATAGGCAAGAGAAAGAGATAAATGAAAGAAGATTCAAGAATTTTAGTTTGTGTCATTAAATGAAAAACAGTGAAACTGCTAGAAATAATAAATCCAAAGGGGCAGATGATAAGTAGAGAAAGACCAAGGCTTTGATTCTAAAAAATATGAAGGTGATGGTAGAGACTTCCAGTTGAAGGGGTTCATTGGCATTTGGGGCTATGCAGAGGAATGGGTAGATTAATGTAGTGGCCAGGGGATCATCTAGTTGAATGGAGAAAGATGTGGGGCAGGAAAATTGAAGTTTCTCTCCCAAGTTCCTGTTGTTGAGATTGATATAAATAAGTGAATTTTGAGTTAAATATCCTATATTCAAGAACTACTTTGTCATAACTACTATTACATTGTGGTAAATGTCTGGGAATTTAGTGAGGTGATCAAGGTTTAGTAGTTCATACATACATAAATGTACATATACAAATAACCACATAGATTCAATGATGAACCTTTCGTCTTAGTTTTCTATGATTTATTTTGGTACCTACTTATATCCCTGGACAAGAGTGATATAATTGCAGGTATGAGGCGAAGGTTTATCTTACCTAGGAGGCAAAGTTTATGCCCATCCCAGAGTTTAGACTGAGCACTTCCCCTTTCTGAGCTCCTCAAGCTTGCCTAATAAAAATGGATCCACAACAGAAGGAAAAACGCAGCTCCATAATGCTTCTTTTACTTTTCTTGCGAGTGAAGCAAATGGAATTGTCTAGGTAGAGACTAAGTTCTTAGAGAGGTTGGGAGGTGGAGGGGAAGAGATAGGGAAATGAGTATTTTACATTAATTTCTCCATAGTGGGAGGGGAACATACCCAAGAATAGCGAGGTGAGACCTCAGCGCTCCGAGTAGTTTTCTACAGACCTGGGAGCTGCAGCTATGAAATACCTGGAGTCAGAAGGAGATCTGCCTCACTCGTATCTCTTCATTGAATTCTCAGCTGAGTGCCATCTCAACTCTGTTCACGTTGGTCACCATCTCATCCAGACTCAGCATATAGAGCCCCATCCTCATTTTGGTAGTGATCATCCTGGATTCATCATATCTCGTGCGTCTTTAGCCAATGCAAAGACTAAACTGCCCTAATCTCCCTAATCTTTAACCAGATGTAATGGTAATGATAAATTTCAGGTCAACAGTCAGGAAAGAAAATGGAAAAACAAGTAAGGAAATGGACTGCCACCGAGAACTTTCAGAAAGGAACTTAGCTTTATCAACACCTTGATTTCAGCCTTGTGAGATTCTAAGCTGAGTCTACTGGACTTCTGATCTATGGAAACTGTGAAATAAAAATTTGCGTTGTTGAAAGTGGCTACATTTGTGGTAATTTGTTATGACAGTAACAGAAAATTAATATAGATAGTTTCTAGTTTGGGACAATTATGAAAAAAACTGTTATAAAATTTAAATATAGATTTTTTTAAACATAAATTTTCATTTATTTTGGGTAAATATCTAGGAGTGTCGCAATCAATTCTTGTTATTTGCGGTAGTTATGTTCTATAAAGTCACCTTGAACACTGAGTTAGCGAGTAATGAGACATTTTTCCTGGGAGAAACGCAGGGTTAAGTTTCTGTGAGCCTCTAGCTGCAATGTTTTTGTCAACTGATCAATACGTAACTTTGTTTTAAGTGTGTTTTCTGTTTAATGACACCTTATTTAATACACATTGTTGCTTCATTAACACTGAACTCATGGCTAACAGCACTGTAACTCGTGGCTGAACAAAACTCATCTAACACATTTTTTCCATAAGGCACTTTACAGGCATCTTGAGTTTAAAAACACTAGACAGCACTTCAGCACTACACACCCGGGGGCCATTTTAAACAGCAAAGTCACCAACAAAAAGCACAAAAATGCAACAACAAAAAAAAATAGAAAACTAAATAGACTGAGAAAAGGACACATTTACAACATGAGAGTTAACACAAGAAGCCAGAGCATTGCCTTGTTCAATCTCACCTGGGAATGTGCATGTTGAGTGACTTAAATTTTTTACTGCTCTGTACATGCCAAGGAACGACCACAAAAGCCTCCTAAGTATCAATTTGGGAGTTACAAATGAATGTCAGCAAGTGGGCAAATTCACAAATGTGGAATCTGTGAATAAGGAGATTTGATTGTATTATCGTACCATCCGGTGAGTGTATGTTTAACTTTATAAGAAAATGCCAAATTGTTTTCCAGAGTCACTGTACCATTTTGCATTCTCACCAGCAATGAGTGAGACTTCCAGCTTCCCACTCCCTCACAGTAATTAGTATTGTCAGCTTTTCTGATTTTAGCTATTCTAATAGATATGTAGTGGAATCTCATTGTGGTTATAATTAACATTTCCTTAATGGCTAATTACACTGAACATCTTTTCATCTACTTATATTTCATCCTTATATCTTCTTTGGTGAAGATATTTCTGTTCAAATATTTTGCTCATTTATTAAAAATTGTGTTGTTTGATTTCTTATGGCTGTGTTTTAAGAGTTCTTTCTATAGTATTCTGGATGTAAATCCTTTTTCAGATATGTGATTTGCAAATGTTTCCTCCTAGGGTATGGCTTGTCTTCATTCTCTTAAGAATATCTTTGGCATAGCAAATATTTTAAATTTTGACAAAGTCTAATTTATTAATTTTTTCTTTTATGAGTTATGCTTTCAGTGTTGGATCTAAAATCTTTTTGTATAACATAAAGTAATACAGATTTTCTCTTACGTTTTTTTCTAGAAATTTTATAGTTTTACATTTTACATTTAGGTCCATGATGCATTTTGAATTAGTTTTTGTACAAGGTGTGAGATATAAATTGAAGTACAGATAGATAAATAAAATGTCCAATTGTTTCACAATCATTTGTTGAAAGACTATCATTTCTTCATTGAATTGCTCTTGCATCTTTGTAAAATATAAATTAACCATATATGTGTGGATCTACTTATGGACTTGATTCTGTTCCCTTGATCTATGTGTCATTCTTTTCTCTAATACCACACTGATTAGTGTAGCTTTATATTAAGCTTTGAGATTAGGTATCGTGAGTCCTCCAACTTTGTTCTTTTTTTCAAAATTGTTTTGGAAATTCTAATTACTTTGTCTTTCCATATAAATTTTAGAGTTAGCTTGCTCACAAAAAAACAAAAAATCCTGCTGGGATTTTGACTGAGATTGTATTGAATCTGGCTATTTATTTGAGGTGAATTTTCATGTTTATTATATAAAGTCTCTTAATCCATGAACACATTATTTCTCTTATTTAGGTTCCCTTTGATTTTTTTGATCAACATTTTGTGTTTTCAGCACACAAGTGCTGCACATATTTTGTTAAATTTATAACTATGTATTTCATTTAGTTGCTTTTTAAATTTCAATTTCTAATTGTTTATTGCTAGTATATAAAAAAATTGAACTTTGTATATTGACTCTATAATTTTGACTTTGTAAACTCACTGAGTTTCAAGAGTCCTCTCTCTCATTTTTTTTTTTTTTTTTGTAGATTCCATAAGGATTTTCTAAGTAGATAATCAGGTAGTTTATGAATAGTGATAGTTTTATTTCTTCCCTTCTAATATGTATGCCTATTTCTTTTCCTTGTCTTAGTGGTGTGATGTTGAATAGGAGTAGGTGAACATCTTTGCCTTCCCCAAGTTTGGGGGGAAACATTCAGTCTTGTACCATTATATATGATGTTTGCTGTAAATTTTTTTAAATGCTACTTAGGTTAATGGAAGTTCCTGTACGTTTCTAGTTTGCTGAGAGGGTTTTGTTTGTTTGTTTTTACTATGAATGGATGTGGAATTTTATAAAATGCTTTTTCTGCATTATTTGAAAAGATCTTATTGTTTTTATTTTCTAGTGTGTTTATGTGATGAACTATATTGATTGATTATATGTTGAATCAGCCTTGCATTTCCAAGATACACCCATACACCCACTCGATTATGACATACTATCCTTTTTATATACATTGCTGTATTTAATTTGTTATAGTTTGTTAATAATTTTTGTGTCTATGTTCAAGAGGGATAGTGGTCTGTAGTTTTGTTTTCTTGTGATATCTTTGTCTGCTTTTGGTATTGACATTATGCTGGCCCCACAAAAGTATAAGAGGAAAGTGTTCTATCCTCTTATATTTTTGGAAAGATATTATGTGTAATTGATATTGTTTCTTCCTTAAATGTTTTGAAGAATTCATCATTGAAATAATCTGGGTCTGGATTTTCCCTTGTTAAAATGTCAGAATAATGTTTAAAACATGTAATTCAGCACGTATAATGTATCTGAAATATTGGTCACTTTCTCAAGTATATTCTCAATTTCTATAATACATTTATTACCTCTACAGTGAGTTTTGGCTTAAGTTAGCACAAGGTATCGATGGAAAGAAAAATAAATAAGTAGGTTTGATGCAAAGAGACATTACTTTGTTAGTATTCTTGATATTTCACTGAAGTTGCTGAAATCTTCCAGTCAAAGAGCTAGACCTAAAGATGAGGCAACTTGTAACCTTAGATTTAGTCATGAGACTCATTTGAGCGCAAGTTTTCTTACCTAAAAAATAGATATAATGCATCTATCTATAAAATGTGTTACATCAGATAAAGTATTCTGAATTTATGCCTAATTTATAAATGACCTAATTGGTTGGGTTTTAATGGAATATAAACATTCATTTTTCATCAAGTTAAAAAGTATCAAGGGTTTAAGTTATTTAACTGTGAAAGAAGAAACTAGTTAGTTGTTCATCAAAATATGCATTCCCTTTGCTCTCTGGGTACATAGGAAGGCTATTTCTCAGCCTCCCTTGGAGGTATTTGTGGCTATATGACTGAATTCTAGCCAGTACAATGCGAGAGGAGAATTGCATACCTCTTCTAGTCCTGGTTCCTAAAGGCCTCTTCCATGCAGTCCTCCTTGTTTTGTTCCTCTTCAGGCTGGCTGGGTTGGAGACAATCAATGGTGACCTTGAAGACTGCTGAGCTGCTGAGAACCTGAGTCCCTGAGTTATTGTGTGGATGAGAGTTTCCCCACCAACACATTCCCCTGTCCGGTAACGTGGTGTGAAAAACACAATAATCTAATGCTTTTAGATCATTTGGGGATACACTTGTTAACAACAGCTAGTGTTACCCTAACTTGTACAATTAGAGAGGGTGAGGGTTCTCTCCTAATATTACTATAATTTTCTTTTTTTAAAATTATTTTATTGAGGTCACACTGGTTTACAACATTGTATAAATTTCAGATGTATGTTATTATATTTCAACTTCTGTATAGACTGCATTGTGTTCACCACCAAAAGTCTAGTTTCCATCCATCACTATACATATGTTCCCCTTTACCCCTTTTGCCCTCCCCGCATCCACTTCCCCTCTGGTAACCACCCATCTACTCTCCTTATCTATGTGTGTGTGTGTTTGATCGTTTTTTATCTTCCACATATGAGTGAAATCATATGGTATTTGGCTTTCTCCATCTGAATTATTTTGCTTAGCAAAATACCCTCAAGGTCCATCCATGTTGTCACAAATGTCACAATTTCATCTTTTTTATGGCTGAGTAGTATTCCACTGCATATATATAAAACATCTTCTTTCTCCATTCATCTGTTGATGAGCACTTGGGTTGCTTCCAAGTTTTGGCTATTTATAATTTTCTTACTAGGAAAAATAAATGTTCAAATTTGAGCAATCTCAAATGGAACAGAAGTATCCTATTTCAGAGAAGACACAATTTATCATCCCTCAAAACCTATAAATCAAAAATAAAAAAGAAAAATAATTTTTAAGAGTTTGTTAATCAGTGAAATATTTCAGGGGACGATGTTTGTGATTGTGTTTGTTTGTTTAAGGATAGGCATAGTAATCCAAGTAATGCTGCAGAGGAGAGCATTCCACACAGCCATGATATTTAGTTTATGTAGCTAGAAACTTTACTCACACCTATAACTATGTAAGACAGTGGGTGAGCAATGTAGATTTTAGGAATTGCTAAATGACTCTGGAGAAGCTAAAGGATTTATATGTACTTGAGAGCAATATGAACTATCGGATATTTATATGGCTCACTAACAATTTCCATGTTTCTACTTTCACGCTGAGAAATATTTGCACACATTTAAACAGGATACCACAGTACTTTAGGAATAACAAACCAACAATTAAAATGCATAGAGACAATAGATGCATGCTCTTTCCGTATGATGGAAGATTGTTTAGATTTCAAGGTTTATTTTGCCCTGCCAACAGTGTTATTAATCATCCTTCCTCATTTCCTTTCACTGCTGGGGTTTGACAAGGATTTTCTTTCACCTTGAAAAACTGCACATGGTGGAGAGTTTCTTGGCCTTATTCCTGCAGTCTTAATACCTTATACCCTACTGAGGAAGGGTAAATTGCCTTCTATTCCATAGTCCACTATATTTCTGAAAAATGGTTTTCAAATCACAGATTTGATTCCTCTCTTGGTATTGAAAGATCATAAACAAATACGTTTTTATGTTATTTTTCTTTAGTCAGCTTTATGATTTTATCCTCGGCAACTGGACTAATTCAGTAAGCAGCAGACCATAAGGCAGTGAGTGGATACACTATTAATTTTTATTGCTAAAGTTTCCTTTATGTACTATTTGATCTGAAGATGTTATTCACATTTTTATGGTGATACTGGCAGACTTGAGAAAATCTAGCTGTATAATTCTTATTCATAAAGCCTGGGTATTTTTAACTCAGCAGCCCAGGGAATGGCAACGATTCAAATCTCCTCAACCAGTTCATTAAGTGAAACGTCTTGAGTGGGAGAGGGAAAGTAAAGCGGGTGGGTAGTAGTTTTGTCGCTCATTCAGTAGAGCACAATTGGGGCGGTTTAGCTACAGTAGTAACATCAGTTCACTACAAGAGCTCAGTGGATGATTTATTCTTTCTTTTGTTCACCTTCAAAATGAGAAGTATAGGCCTGAATCACCTTAAGAATAGCTTCTTAACACTGCTTTGATTCTGTGGCTGCACAAAATTGGAGCTGAAGCTGTTGACCATTAAAACAGAATGGGCAAATTTAAAAAAGAACCACAAAAGGAAAACAAAGATGTGTCCCATTTCCAAATGGGCATTCTACAGGCCCTTGTCTCCAAGACTGTTTTGCTGCTGACTTTGAAGTTGTACGAATTGTTAAGTACAGCAGAATCTCCCTTCCCAGGTTCACACTGATTCATCCAATGCTCTCAATCCATATTCCCTCACCTTCGAAAATAATGTGTGTCCTGTAGAGACATGGAGGAGGTGCTGGATATGATAGAAAACACTGGGGTGGTAATGATAGTACCAGCCTTCAAAGGACTATATTACATCAATTTGACCAATATTTACTGAGGACTTATTGTAAAACTTCATGGAAATACAAACAAATATAGTCCATGCCCACTAGGAGATTGATCAGAGAAATAAGATGCAGTCATAAAAGATGCATAAAATATAATTGGTAATCATGCAAAAGCTCTTTTGAATCTGCTCAGTGCTATATGCTAAGTGACTGGTGTGGGCATTTAAAGGGAAGTAGCTCATTCTATGCTGGTCTAATCTGGGAAGTTTTACAAGCATTTGGTTTACTCTTCGAAGGTTGTTTCACGTTAAGCAATATTAGAACACAAAAGATTTTTATCTTTACATCCATGAGGCGGACAATAAATACCAAAGGCACGCAAAGAGGAAGACATGATTCAAGGCTGGAATGTGCTGAAAATTCTTTATGGAGGACGTAAGATATGAGTTGGGTATCTCCTAAAATCTACGGCAAACATAGTTAACAGTGAAGGGTTAGAAATTTTCCTTTAAAATGAGGACTGAAGAATGACCACTGATGATTGTTTCTATTTAACATGAGGCTAGTGATCCTAGTAAACATATTAAGATAAGAAAAAGCAATGAAAGGATGAGAATTTGAAAGCAATATACAAAACAGCCAAGTTGCTGGGCACAAATCTATAGCAGATGCTTTCTGAAAAAGCTTTAATGAGATATAATTCACATACTATACAATTCACCCTTTATTTAAAGTGTACAATTGAATTTTTATATTAATTTTAGTATACTCACAGTTGTACAGCTATCATCATAATGTAATTTTAGAGCATTTTCATCAATCAAAAAAGAAACCCTGTACCGTTAATAAAAAAGAAACCCCATACCCTCGTCCCACACACCCTAGCCTTAGGCAACCATTAACATATTTCTGTCTCTAAAATTTGTCTATTCTGGGCGTTTCACATGAATGGAATCTTACAACATGTGGTCTATTGTGACTGACTTCTTTCATTAAGGATGATGTTTTGGAGCTTCATCCATGTTGTAGTATAGATCAGCACTTAATTACGTTTTACTCTTTTTTTTTTTTTTTTTTTTTTGTGAGGAGATCAGCCCTGAGCTAACATCCGCCAATTCTCCTCTTTTTTTTTTTTTTTTTTGCTGAGGAAGACGGCCCTGGGCTAACATCTGTGCCTATCTTCCTCCACTTTATATGGGACGCCGCCACAGCATGGCTTACCAAGCAGTGCGTCGGTGCGCGCCCGGGATCCGAACCAGCGAACCCCGGGCCGCCGCAGCGGAGCGCGCGCACTTAACCGCTTGCGCCACCGGGCCAGCCCCTACGTTTTACTCTTTATTGCCAAATAATATTCCACTATATAGATAAGCCAAATATTATTATCTATTAATAAATAGATAAATCCATTCATCATTTAATAGACATTTGGGTTGTTTCCACATTGCGGCTACTATAAATTATGCTGCTGTAAACATTCACGTACAAGTTTTTGTGTGGATGTATGTTCTATTTCTCTTGGCTAGGAGGAATTGCTGGGTCATATGACAACTCTATATTTAACCATTTGAGGAACTGACAGACTGTTTTCTCTACCCACCAGCAGTATATGAGGTTTTCAGTTTCTTTACATCCTCACCAAACACTTGTTTTTATCTGTCTTTTTGATTATTGCCAATCTACTAGGTATAAAGTGTGTCCCATGGTTTTGATTTGTGTATCTCTGATGGCTAATGGTGATGGCACATATTTTCATGTGGTTGTTAGCTATTTGTATATTATCTATGGAGAAATGTCTATTCAAATCCTTTGCCTATTTTTAATTGGGTTATTTATCTTTTTATTGTTGACTTGTGAGAGCTCTTTGTATGTTCTGAATGCAAGTCCCTTATCAGATATATGATTTGCAAATATTGTCTTATCCTGTGGGTTGTATTTTCACTTTCTTAATTGTGTTCCTTAAAGAACAAAAGTTTTTAATTTTGATAAAGTCCTATTTATCTACTTTTTCTTTTGTTGCTTGTGTTTTTGTGTCGTATCTAAGAATCCATTACCTAATCCAAAGTCATGAAGATTTATTCCTATATTTTCTTCTAAAAGTTTTAGCATTTTAGCTCTCACATTTAGCTCTCTGATCCATTTTGAGTTAACTTTTGTGTATGACGTGAGAAAGGTGTCCAAATTCATTTTTTTGTGTGTGGATATCTAGTTGTCTCAGCATCATTTGTTAAAAAGATTATTCTTTCCCCATTGATTTGTCTTGGTACTCGAAATCATCTGGCCATAAATGCGAGGGTTTATTTCTGGACCTAAAATCTTTTCCATTGAGCTATATGTCTACCTTATTGCAATACCACAGTGTCTTAACAACTGTAGTTTTGTAATAAATTGTGAAATCTGCTAGTGTTAGTCCTGTAACTCTGTTATTTTTTCTAAGTTTTTTGGCTACTCTGGGTCCCTTGTGTTTCCATATGAACTTTAAGATCAACTTGTCAATTCTGCGAAAACCACTAGCTGGCATTTTGATGGTAATAGTGTTGAATCTGAAAATCAATTTAGGGAGCATTGCCATTTGACAATGTTAAGTCTTCTGATCCTTACACATGAATGTCTTTCCATTTGTTTAGATTGCATTTACTTTCTACAATGTTTTATAGTTTTTAGAGTATGTTTTGCATCTTTTCTTAAATTTATCCCTGTCATTTATTCTTTGGATGTTATTAATGAAAATGTTTTCGTAATTTTATTTTCTAATTGTACATTGCAACTGTATATAAATACAATCGGTTTTTTTACTTTGATCTGTGTCCTGTAACCTTGATGAATCCATTTGTTAGTTCTAATAATTTGTTAGTGGATTCCTTAGGATTTTCTATACATAAGATTATGCCATCTGAGAATAGAGGTGGTTTTACCTCTTCCTTTCCAATCTGGATATTTTCAAATTTCTTTTTATTCCCCAATTGCCTTGGTTAGACCCTCCAGTACAGTGTTAAACAGAAGTGGTGAAAGCAGATCTTTGTCTTGTCTCCAGTCATGGGAGGAAGGCATTCAGTCTTTGCCCATTAAATATAATGTTAACTGTAGGGATTTTTGTAGATATCTTTTATCAGGTTGAGGAGCTTTCCTTCTCGTCTTAGTTTGTTGAATGTTTTTTATCATGAAAGAGTGTTGGATTTTGTGAATTGCTTTTTTCTGTCTATTGAGAAGATCGTGTGGTTTTGTCATGTTTTCTATTGATATGATGTGTGACACTAACTGATTTTCAGATGTTGAATAAATTTTGGATTTCTGGGAGAAATCTCACTTAGTAACGATGTATAATCTTTTTCGTATACACTTTTCATAAATTGGATTCAGTTTGCTAGTAACTTGGAGATGTTTGTGTATTCATGAGAAATATTGTTGTATAGTTTTCTTTTCTTGTAATATCTTTGTCTGTTTTTTGGTATCAGAATAATGCCGGCTTCATACAATGAATTGGGAACTGTTACCTCCTATTCTATTTTTTTTTTTTAGAAAAGTTTGTGAAGAATTGCAATTAATTCTTCTTTGAATATTTGGCAGAATTCACCAGTAAAGCCATTGGGGCATGAGTTTTACTTTTTCAGATGTTTTTGATTATTTTATTTCTTTACTTGTTATAGTATATTCTGATTTTCTAGTTTTTCTTGAGTCAGGTTGGGTAGTATGTTTTTCTAGCAATTTTCCCTTTTCTTTATTTTTTTATTTTAATTTTTGTGAGGAAGATTGGTCCCTGAGTTAACATCTGTTGCCAATCTTCCTCTTTTTGCTGATGAAGATTGGCTCTGAGCTAACCTCTGTGCCCATCTTCCTCTACCTTGTATGTGAGATGCCACCACAGCATGGCTTGTTATCAGTGTGTCAGTCCGCTCCTGAGATTCGAACCCACAAACCGTGGCTGCCAAAGTGGAGCACACAAACCTAATTACTGTGCCACTGGGCTGGCCCCACAATTTGTCCGTTTCATGCAAGGTATCTAGTTTGTTGGCATACAGTTGTTAATAGTATTCATTTATACTCTTTTTTATTCATGTGAGGTCATTAGGGTCGCTCCCTCTTTCATTACTGATTTGTAATTTGAGCCTTCTATCTTTTTCTCTTAGTCAGTTTACCTAAAGTTTTGTCCCTTTTGTTAATCTTTTCAAAGAACAAACTTTTGGCTTCATTGACATCCTCTGTTTTTTCATTCTCTATTGTAGCAAATTGTTACCATATGCCATGCACCGTTTATATACTTTTTATATAAATAACCCTCTCTTCAGCCCTTTGATATAAGTACTATAATAATCTATCTTTTACATAAGAAGAAATTGAAGAAGAGAGATATTGAGTAATACGCCCAAGGACACACAGCCAGTACTTGACCAGACCAGGGTTTAAATCCAAGCAGTTTGACCTTAGATTTCATTCTCTCAACCATTTACTAAACTGTACAAAATGATTTGTAACAGCACTGTTTGTAATAGTGAATCATAGCTATTAAATTGAGTCTGGTAACATTACGTATATTGACATGGAAATATATTACCTCTATGCATGCACAAATGCATACGCGCCTGCAAAAATGCGTGTTATATATGTTAATACAAGTGATGAGGGAAACAAAGCAACTTACTAGAGAATATTTTTTTTTAATTTATTTTTGTTTAAAAAAATTATTTTTTGGCTTATTGTGGTAACATTGCTTTATAACATTGTATAAATTTCAGGTGTACATCATTATACTTCTATTTCTGCATGTATTACATCATGTTCCCATGTTCACCACCCAAATACTAATTACAATCCATGACCGCACACATGTGCCTAATCATCCCTTTCACCCTCCTCCCTCCCCCTTTCCCCTCTGGTAACCACCAATCCAATCTCTGTCTCTATGTGTTTGTTTGTTGTTATCTACTACTTATTGAGTGAGATCATACGGTATTTGACCTTCTCCCTCTGACTTATTTCACTTTGCATAATACCCTCAATGTCCATCCATGTTGTCACAAATGGCTGGATTTCATCGTTTCTTATGGCTAAGTAGTATTCCATTGTGTACATATACCACATCTTCTTTATCCATTCATCCCTCGATGGGCACTTAGGTTGCTTCCACGTCTCGGCTATTGTGAATAACGCTGCAATGAACAGAGAGGTGCATGTATTTTTACACGTTGGTGTTTTCACGTTCTTTGGATAAATACTCAGCAGTGGAATAGCTGGATCATATGGTAGTTCTATGCTTAATTTTTTGAGGAGTATCCATACTGTTTTCCATAGTGGCTGCAGCAGTTTGCACTCCCACCAGCAGTGTATGAGAGTTCCCTTCTCTCCACATCCTCTCCAACACTTGTTGTTGTTTCCTGTCTTGTTAATTATAGCCATTCTGACGGGTGTGAGGTGATATCTCATTGTAGTTTTGATTTGCATTTCCCTGATAATTAATGATGCTGAACATCTTTTCACGTGCCTGATGGCCATCTGTATATCTTCTTTGGAGAAATGTCTGTTCAGGTCTTTTGCCCATTTTTTAATTGGGCTGTCAGTTTTTTTGTTGTTGAGATGCATGAGTTCTTTATATATTTTGGAGATTAATCCCTTATCAGATGAATGGTTTGCAAATATCTTCTCCCAATTGTTAGGCTGCCTTTTCATTTTGTTGATGGTTTCCTTTGCTGTGCAGAAGCTTTTTAGTTTGATGTAGTCCCATTTGTTTATTTTTTCTATCATTTCTCTTGCACAGTCGGACATGGTGCTTGAAAATATGTTGCTAAGACCAGTGTCAAAGAGCGTATTGCCTATGTTTTCTTCTAGAAGTTTCATTGTTTTAGGTCTTCCTTTCAAGTCTTTAATCCATTTTGAGTTAATTTTTGTGTATGGTATAAGGTAATGGTCTATTTTCATATTTTTACATGTGGCTGTCCAGTTTTCCCAACACCATTTGTTGAAGAGACTTTCTTTTCTCCATTGTATGTTCTTGGCTCCTTTGTCAAAGATTAGCTGTCCATAGATGTGTGGGTTTATTTCTGGGCTTTCGATTCTATTCCATTGATCTGTGTGTCTGTTTTTGTGCCAGTACCATGCTGTTTTGGTTACTATAGCTTTGTAGTATGTTTTGAAATCGGGGAGTGTGACACCTCCAGCTTTGTTCTTTTTTCTCAGGATTCTTTTAGCTATTCGGGGTCTTTTGTTGTTCCATACAAATTTTAGGATTCTTAGTTCCATTTCTGTGAAAAATGTTGTTGGAACTTTGATAGGGATTGCATTGAATCTATAGATGGCTTTAGGAAGTATGGACATCTTAATTATGTTAATTCTTCCAATCCAAGAGCACGGAATATCTTTCCATTTCTTTGTGTCTTCAATTTCTTTCAGCAAAGTTTTATAGATTTCAGTGTACAGATCTTTCACCTCTGTGGTTATTCCTGTTCTTAGAGGGATTGTTTTCAGTTTTTCACCATTGAGGATAATATTAGCTGTGGGTTTGTCATATATGGTCTTTATTATGTTGAGGTACTTTCCTTCTATACCCATTGTATTCAGAGTTTTTATCATAAATGCATGCTGTATCTTGTCAAATGCTTTCTCTGCATCTATTGAGATGATCATGTGATTTTTATTCTTCATTTTATTAATGTGGGGTATTATGTTGATTGATTTGTGAATGTTAAACCATCCCTGCATCCCTGGAATAAATCCCACCTGATCATGGTGTATAATCTTTTAAAAATATTGTTGTATGTGATTTGCTAGTATTTTGTTGAGGATTTTTGCATCGATGTTCATCAGTGATATTGGCCCGTAATTTTCTTTTTTTGTGTTGTCCTTGTCTGGTTTTGGTATCAGGGTAATGTCAGTTTCGTAGAATGAGTTAGGGAGCTTCCCCACCTCCTCAATTTTTTGGAAGAGTTTGAGAAGGATAGGTATTAAGTCTTCTTTGAATGTTTGGTAGAATTCACCGGGAAGCCGTCTGGTCCTGGACTTTTATTTTTGGGGAGGTTTTTGATTACACTCTCGATCTCCTTACTGGTGATTGATCTATTCAAATTCTCTATTTCTTCTTGATCCAGTTTTGGAAGATTGTATGATTCTAAGAATTTATCCATTTCTTCCACATTGACAAATCTGTTGGCATATAGCTTTTCATAGTATTCTCTTATAATCTTTTGTATTTCTGAGGTGTCCATTGTAATTTCTCTTCTTCCATTTCTGATTTTACTTATTTGTGCCTTCTCTCTTTTTTCCTTGGTGAATCTAGCTAAAGGTTTGTCAATTTTGTTGATCTTTTCAAAGAACCAGCTCTTGGTTTTATTAATTTTTTCTATTGTTTTTTTGGTCTCTATTTCATTTATTTCTGCTCTGATTTTTATTATTTCTCTTCTTCTACTGATTTTGGGCTTTGTTTGTTCTTCTTTTTCCAGTTCCTTTAGGTGCATTGTTAGATTGTTTATTTGAGATTTTTCTTGTTGTTGAGATAGGCCTGTATTGCTATAAACTTCCCTCTTAGAACCGCTTTTGCTGTATCCTGTAAATTCTAGCATGTCTTATTTTCATTTTCGTTTGTCTCCAAGTATTTTTTGATTTATCCATTGATTTCTTCATTGACCCAATTGTTTCTCAGTAGCATTTTGTTTAATCTCCACATATTTGTGGCTTTTCTGATTTTCTTCCTATAGTTGATTTCTAGTTTCATACCATTGTGGTCAGAAAAGATGCTTGGTATTATTTCAATCTTCTTAAATTTATGGAGACTTGTTTTGTGGCCTAATATGTGATCAGTCCTGGAGAATGTTCCATGTGCATTTGAAAAGAATGTGTATTCTTCAGTTTTTGTATGGAATGTTCTGTATATATCTACTAGGTCCATCTGTTCTAGTGTGTCATTTAAGGCCAATATTTCCTTATTGATCTTCTGTTTGGATGATCTATCCGTTGGTGTAAGTGGACTGTTGAAGTCCCCTACTATTATTGTGTTACTGTCTATTTCTCTTTTTATGTCTGTTAATAATTGCTTTATATATTTAGGTGCTCCTGTGTTGGGTGCATAGACATTTACAAGTGTTATGTCCTCTTGTTGGATTGTTTCCTTGATCATTATGTAGTGCCCTTCTTTGTCTCTTTTTACAGTGTTTGTTTTAAAGTCTATTTTGTCTGATATGAGTATTGCTACCCCAGCTTTCTTTTTATTGCCATTAGCATGGAGTATCTTTTTCCATCCTTTCACTTTGAGTTTGTGAGTGTCTTTAGGTCTGAAGTGTGTCTCTTGTACGCAGCATATATATGGGTCTTTTTTTTTATCAAGTCAGCCACCCTATGCCTTTTTATTGGAACATTTAGTCCATTAACATTTAAAGTAGGTATTGATAAGTATGTACTTACTGCCATTTTTAAACTTTTTTTCTTGGTGTTTTAGTAGTTCTCTCTGTTCCTTTCTTTCTTCTTCTCTTGCTCTCTTCCTTTGTGGTTTGATGGCTTTCTTAAGTATTATGTTTGGGCTCCTTCCTCTTAGTTTTTTGTGTATTTATTATAGCCTTCTCATTTGTGATTACCATGGGGTTCATAATAGTAACATACGTATATAGCAGTCTATATTAAGTTTATAGTCTCTTTAATTTGACCTCTGCTCTACTCTTTAACTTCCCTCCTCCCACATTTTATGTTTTTGATATCATATCTAACCTCTTTTTTGTGCATTTGTATCCATTATCCCCTTATCATGGAAATAGATTTTTTTTTCTATTTGTGGTCTTCTCTTTTCTCCTTAAATAAGTCCCCTTAGCATTTCTTGTAGTATTGGTTTCTCGGTGACAAACTCCTTTAATTTTTGCTTGTCTGGGAAACTTTTTATCTCTCTTTCCATTTTGAATGATAATCTTGCTGGGTAGAGTATTCTTGGCTGTAGGTTTTTTCCTTTTAGCACTTTAAATATATCATGCCACTCTCTTCTAGCCTGTAAGGTTTCTGCTGAGAAGTCAGCTGATAGCCTTATGGAGTTTCCTTTGTATGTAACTTGTCCTTCTCTTGTGGCTTTTAAGGTTCTCTCTTTATCGTTAATTCTGGACATTTTAATTATGATGTGTCTTGGTGTGGGCCTTTTTGGGTTTATCTTGTTTGGTGCTCTCTGTGCTTCCCATACCTGGATGACTGTTTCCTTCCTTAGGTTAGGGAAGTTTTGAGTTATTATTTCTTCAAACAGATTTTCTGCCCCTTTGTCTCATTCTTCTCCTTCTGGGACACCTATAACATGGATGTTAGTGCACTTGATGTTGTCCCAGAGGTCCCTTAGACTGTCCTCACTCTTTTCAATTCTTTTTCCTTTTTTCTTTTCAGCTTGGGAGATTTCTTCTAGTCTTTTGTCCAGCTCACAGATCCGTTCTTCTGTATCCTCTACTCTGCTTTTGAGTCCCTCTAGTGAATTTTTCATTTCCAGTATTGTATTCATTTCTGGTTGGTTCTTTTTTATATCTTCTGTTTCTTTGTTGACATTCTCACTGAGTTCATCCATTCTTCTCCCAAGATCAGTGAGCATCCTTAACACTCTTTGTTTGAACTTTCTGTTGGGTAGGTTGCTCATTTCTGTTGCGCTTAGTTCCTTTTCTGGGATTTTGTCCTGTTCCCTTACTTGGAATGTATTACTTTCCCTCCTCATTTTGCCTCTGTCCCTGTGCTTGTGTCTATGTATTATGTAGGTTGGCCACATCTCCTGCTCTCGAAGAGATGACCTTATATAAGTGATGCCTTAGGAGGAGTGGCAGTGTGCTTCCCTCTCCTCTCCAGTTGCAAATGTTCCAGGAGTGACCCCTGTGTGGGCTACATGTGTCCTTCTGTTGTGGTGGGGTTGTTCTTCCCATAGGTGCCCAGGGAGGCTGAGCTGTGCCCCTGGCCAGCCGTTGTAATACTCAGCTGCGTGTAGTTGTTGTGGGCCCTTCAGTCTCTTTATCGGGTGTGGGGTGTCCCAGCACAGTTGGCTGCAAGGTCTAATAGCACAATCCTGTTGCCTTATTTCTATTAAGTGAGTAGGCCTCCAGCATGGCAGGTTGTTAGGCTCAGGGGCTTACAATTGCTATAAGCCTCTAGCCTTTAGGTCTCTTGTCAGCTCTCTGAGGATTGCAGCTGGGTGGGGCTGGCCTCAGGCACGGGAGCACCCAATTGTTTCAGGCTTTGGTAGGTGGGGCCAACCCCCTATGTGGGTCTTTGAGAAGCACAAGTCTTCTGCAGCTGGCAAGCCCTGCCGCCCACAGGCCCACACATACAGTCAACACAGTCCTGCCCCGTGCGTGCACCCCGACATCTTGAGGTGGACCCTGTCTCTCCAAGGCAGGAGCCCCACACTCTCCACCACTGCCCCACACTCTCCACCCACTCTTTGCACACACCCTGCCCTACAGAGGTGGACCCAGTCACCAGGCTGCAAAGAATCCAGTCACCAATCTATGTAGGCCCACAAGTTGCCTGAGGGCTTGTTGTTGGGTGGGGCCAGTCTCTAGGGTGGGCTGCCTGCCCTGGCTGAGCTGGATTAAATCGGTGCTCTAGTGAGTGGGGCAGACCCTGGACTAGCAGACCTCAGGGAGAACTCCAATGGCATCTGCCGGTGTCTATGTCAGCACGCCCCCACCAGATCACAATAATGGCCGCCACCAATGTCGCAGTCCCTGGAGAGGTCTCACCTCTCACCCAGATGCACTCAGGGCCTATCAGATGAGTCTCTTTTCCCCAAAGGCTTGTGCACCTTTCTTTCTAGTGATTTTAGGTTGCTCTTTGAAACGGGTGAGTTTGTGTGTGGGCCCTTTAAGATCCGGTTTTAATATCTTTGTGAACCGGGTTTTCTGGGGGTACTCCCCAATGTTTTAGTAGCAGGCAAAGTCAGATATTCTGCCACTCGTCTTGATTGTGCTGGGTCCACAAAATGCCCACAGCGGGGCGCTCCTCGGCTCAGGGCCCCGCGCCTCCAGGGAGGCTGCGGACCTGTGAGCTGCTCCCGGCGGCCGTGAAGCTGGCGGCTTGTGAAGGCGGCGTTTTTCCTCTCCAGAAGGGAGTCTCTGCCTCTTCCACCTCAGTTAGGATTGTCATTTGTTGCAAGAGTTCCTCATATCCAGTTTTCAGTTCTGCCTCAGGGGTAATTTTTCCACGAGTAGTTGTAAATTGGCTGTGTCTGTGGGAGAAGGTGAGTTCAGAGTCCGCCTACACTGCTATCTTGACTTCTTCCTCGAGAATATGTTTAATGTAATCTTATTTTGATTCAAACAAAATAAAACCCTTTATTTCTAACCACATAGAAAAGTTCTGAAAGAATATTTAATAAAAGTTTAAACAAAGGTTGTTTTATTTTTTCTTTGATGATGTGATTATGAGAAATATTCACTATGTGCAATTATCCATTTTACAATTTTTTTCAAAAAGCATATATTATTCTTTATAATTGAAGTATAAAGATATGTATCATAGATTGATTTCCATGAAAAGTGATTGAAATAAGAAAAACGACACAACATGATTAAAGAAGTATAGAATCCTTGTTAATACATTAAGATTTTTATAATGCTTAACTATCCTCCTGACAATGGTATGAAGACGACTCTGGGGTATATATTCAAACTATGGGAGAGAGCACACAAGGTGAATGATAGTAGAGAATTGTGTGAGTAATTAAATGAGGATCTCTAATTTGACAGTGCTCACATATATCGTTCTGTTTTCTATAAGGTTAAATAATTTTTAGAATTATCAATATGAAACTAGTGTGAATTCATTTAAACAGAAAAAGTTATGGGATCTGGAGGCTAAAATCAGCTGGAGACAATGAAGCTTTGGGGGACAAAGTGAAGGGATGATACAGGCAAGACCTTAGAACCAGAGGAAGCTGCAGAAGAGATTCCTATGCTGAAAGTAGATGACTCTAAACTTAAGATTATATGATTCTATACTTAGTATCTAGGCAATTTCCTCTGAATACAGTGCACTGAAATGGGAAAAATTGCCTTTGGTTGGATAGTTTAAGTCAATTGTATTTGACATACATTTATTACTTGTGTATTACCTGCTGGGGACTCTAATAGCTACTATGGCAATACAGAGGTTACCAGGTCATGATACATACCCCTTAGCAATGCATAGTGCTTAGTCTACTATCTTCATGCAGCCTCACATGTCTCTTTTATTTTCATTAATCAACAAATCAATCAATAGCCATTTAATAAGCATCTACTCCAGAAAAAAAAAATCCTTATCATTAACCGATAAAGTCAAACTCCGATTTAGCAAATTAGCATTTCACATTCAGTATTGACAGTGAAAGCTTTCCTTATTGAAGTTACCCTTTATGAAAACAGAAAAATGCTAATAGCGTTCCAAATTTAACCTGGGCATTTGCAAGAGTTTTGATGTGCACTATAAATGATGGCTTTGCTTCAGCCTTTCCCCTCCTCATGGGGCGAGGAATCTGCAGGGTCAAGAGATGCTCCCACGTCGAACGCTGCGCTCCTCCCAGGACCCCAGAATTCTCTGAGCTAATGGACCCAGCTCACTTCTAAGGTCTTTAGGGGCTTCTTTCCCAAGTATGTTTTTTCAGTGACTGGTCAAGTCCCCAGTGTGTGCACCCCTCTGCCCAATATTCGGTCAAGAGGTACCTGTTTGGAGGACAGTGGAAAAACTTGGACGCGTAGCCTGGGGTGTCCATATACATGTGTATGAAGCCCGCAAAGGGCATGATGGGTCCGGGGTGGAGGGAGGTGATAGTCAGGAGCCTGCACTAGTGCTCTTCCCTGGACTCTGCAGATATTAAGGGAGGCCTGGTCTTTGTATTCTCTCTCTTGTCCTTTACTTATTCCTGAAATAGGCAATGCTCCTTCACACCTCAGAGCCTGTTCACACGCTGTTCTCTCTGTCTTGCATGCCTTCTTCTTATCCTCGGCTTCTCTATTCCTCTGGCCAGCAACCTTTCATGCAAACTCCTACTTATCTTTCATTTCTTAGCGTAAGGTTGCCTCCCCAGGGATGCTCTCCTCGCCAGCACGTGCTATGTCAGCTCTCTGCAGCAGGCCCTAATGAAACCACAGTATGGTTTTCTTCACATCACCTACTCGCAGGACTTGAATTTATATGGTTATTTGTCTCATGCGTGTACCAAGCACTAGACTTAAGTTCCATGGCAGATGAATGATGTCTGTTTCATTTATAGGTATTTCCTTATCACCTGGTATAGTGCCTGGCACATAATAAACATTTACTAGATGGATGAATAAATGAACAAATAAGCAGACAAATGAATGAATGGAAATCCTTCCATGAAAAGAGAATTTTTCCTAATTTGTTCTTTATAATCTTTGGGGGCTCAGCATTATGGGAGGCTATTTTAAGTTTTGTGTGCAATGCAGGGTGCTCTTCCTGAGTTTGGAATTTGGAGAGCAGGCCAATTACTGTTGTTTTTGAAGATGTAATTCTGTGGTGTGTGGAATAATGGCTCCTCAAACATGTCCATGCCGTAATCCCCGTAGACTCTGAATGTATTCTTTTACATTGCAGATCAAGGTTATGGACCTTGAGATAGCGAGATTATCCAGGTGTGCCCAATCTTAGCATATGAGTTCTTAAAAATCAGAGAACCTTCTGTGGTTGATTAAGAAAGAGATGGCTGTGTGAGAAGGACTTGACACCCCATTGCTGGTTCTGAGATGTAGTGGCTTATATGCAAATACTGGAGAGAGGCCTCCAGGGGCTAATGATGGCCCCAGATGTTGACAGCCAGAAGGCCTTGAAGTCTTCAGTCCTGCAACTGCATGGAACTGAATTCTGCCAACACCAAAATGAGCAGGAAATGGATTCTCCCCTAGAGCCTACAGAAAGGAAGACAGGCCCGTGGACACCTTGATTTTAGCACTGTGAGATCCATGTCAGTCTTCTGACCTAGAGAACTGTAAGATAATAAATACATGTTGTTTTAAGCCACTAAATTTGTGGTTACCGCAATATAGAAAACTACTACAACCTCCTATCCAGTTCTGAGCTGCAGTGGGGTCTTCAGAGTTAAAGTCTTTCCTTTTAATCTGGGGAGAATGCTCTTTACTGTCCTTAGATTTGTGAACATTTACTCAATGTTTGTTTCATGTCATGAATTTCAATCTTACTCTTTTACATATTCTTTTGCAGTCTCATACTACTGATGGAAGAGTTTGCAAAAATTATGACATTTGTGAAATTCTCCTTATAACATACTCAAAAAATAAGAATAATAAAAAAGATTTAATTTCTAATGGGGTATACAACATATTTCCTGCTTATCATTTAAGTTTGCCTTTAGTCGAACATACATCCTGCACATTTGAATGATTTAAATCTGCATCTTTTAACAAAAGAAAAATCAACATTTTGTAGTAAAGCCATGTAAATTAGAGCAAGATCTGAAATGATAATAATAATTTCATTATGCATTCAACTGAAGTGTACTCTCTTGAAATCACAAGATCTTAGAGCTAGAAGTGATTTTAACCTCTTATGTCTGAAAAGGAGGAAACTGATACCAGAAAATGTAATACCTAACTGACTTGCACATGTTTATCTTATCTGTTGCAACAGACCCAGAACTAGAATTCTGATATTATGTTTTCCAGTTGAAGTTAGCATCCACTAAGTGTTTCTTTCTTAAGAAAGAGGGTAGAGGAGATATATATATATATAAATTTTATATACATATAAAATTTAGATTTAAACTGGATCTTATAAACCCAATAGTTTAATGAAAGGGAAGTATATTAAACTCTTGGGTTTATGGGATCCAGTAAAACCCAAATTATAATGAATAATGTAAAATATAGTAGTAGTTTTATTGCTTTGTGGTTCAGAGTTTATTTTCTTTTATAAGGGCATATAACTTTAAAAGACATGCTGAGATTGGTAAATGTTAATACTTCTTAAGGGAAGTAGTAGATAAAATGTGTATTCATTATACTATTTTCTCACATTTGTATATATTTGAAAATTTACATAATTAAAAAAAGAACATGCTGTAGTTCACAAGGTTAAACTCTCAGAAGCACAGCAAATTCCATGGAGCTTGAAATTTTGAAATTATCGAAAGGATATTAAGCTTTGTTTGGTTTTGTCATGTCATGTTCTTTGACATCCATTGTGTGTGAGTGCGTGGGTGTGTGCTCTGCATGTTATTCTGTCAGAGGCACAATGTCAAGAGATCTTTTCTACAAAAACAGTAAAACTCTAGGCATTTGAATTAACTGCTGGGGAAGGAACATGGAATGTATTCAAACAAGGTAAAGCTAGGGTGAATATCAATTCATTATATAAAATATATGCAGGTCTAGATATTTGCAGATGTAGAGAGGTATGGCTATTTAAATTCTGTTCTCTATTTTAAGTAACTTTCTCCTTTGTGTTTCTTTAAAGAAAAACAAACTAGGGCAACTTTGACAAAAATGGCAAGTTTTATGTTTGCATTTTGAAAAGTCTTTAATGTTTATTAAGATTGTGAGTTTAAAGATAGCTGAATTACATTCCTGCAAATTTAAGGGAAATTAATAGAATAATGAAAGAGTATGTTGCAATTTAATGGTATCTCCATTAATGACCTCCTTCTCTTCAACCAGATGTATCTGGGGTAGCAGACGGTGGTGCAGACGTGATTTTTATATTTGCTAGCAAGTCAATGGAGAGAACCAACTCCAAACGCTCCTGTCTTTCGGCGCTTCTGTCACATTGTGCTCCAGCTCATTGCACTATCAGAGTCAAGCAGTTTCTCATCTCATCCTCTGACTTGTCAATTTATAGTCGTTTAAAATGAAATCCCAGTGGAACCTTGTTTTAACTAGAATGAGAGACATGCTGTTTAGGGTTACAATTTTATTCCCCCCTCCAATGAAAGAATAAAGACTCATTAAAGTGCCTGCATTTTCCCAGATATCCTTTCAATAATATACCCGGACAAAAATTCCAGACTTGTATATCTGACGTTAACGGGAAATACTGATTATCTCTTTTCCTAGCCCGGATGTTCAATGCCATTTTTCTGTATACATCTATGGTAGGAGAGTTCTTGGCCTCTACTTTTATTCCATGGGGCATCTTTAAAAAATCCAGTGACAATAAATAGAGTTAGAATCATGTCTTCTCTTAAAAGATTCTTCCACAACTTAGTAGATCTCAGGATTGAGTTTTTCTTGATCTGTGGAATAGAAGTTGGCTGTTTGTGACCCTCTGATTTGGCCTGTTTCCCTGGAATCCTGGAATTATAGCTATGTGGTTTATTTCTGCATGTATGCAAAGTAAAATCTGGCCTTTCTCTGATATTTTTTTCTTATTTTAGGCCAAGTTCTCCAATAATTTACTCTTTAAATGTAACTAAAAATAACCATGTTTACATATCATATTTCAAACTACCACCAGATCATTTAAAAAATATATCATTTAAAAAGATTGTGTTGAAAGGTCCAGTATTTCATAACACTAACAATTTTACTCTTTTAGAAAGTAGCTAACTAAGAATGTGTCTTCTAGGTGCTTTCCTTCTGAAGACCCTTGTTTGTCAAAAAAGATGAACTTCCATGTCCCAAGTTATGTGAATAGATTTACTTTTCTGTTTAAAACAGCAGCCCCTCATTTCTCACTGCTGAAAACTCCTCATTGGCTCTTAGTTTGCGTGTCCAATGACTGTACCATTGACAAGGCCCTCTTTTGTTTTCCTTTATTTAGAAACACCATCAGTTCTGACATGTTTGTTGTACTTTTTTGAGTCAAACTTCCTTTTTAATTCCATAGCCTTTTTTTTTCTCTTGATAATTTCCCCAGCAGCATGAATTTGAGCGACCCTAGGACCAGGGTCTCTCCCTCCTCCATGAGGCTACAGGACACAGATAAAGGCAGCATAGTCAGAGGAAAGCATGAGGATTTGGTGGCCAAACAGATCCATCTTGAATCTCAGTTTCATCCAATAAGGTTGCTGAGAAGAGTAAATTTAGTAATATGTGCAAAGATTCTGGCACAGTGTTGGTGTTCAACAAACATTATATCCTTTCTCTTTATTTCTGGCCACCATTTCTTTTGTACCACGTGCTTTATTATTTACATTTTTGGTTTTAATTAGCATTTGTAGCATTTTAAAGTATTTGGCAAAGTGTCTGTCATATAACATCACTCAACAAATATTAGTCATTATTAAAATTATTACCCTTATATTTCCACCCCAACATTTCCTGCCTCCATTTCCAATAAAGTTCTTTTTTTTTTTTTTTGTGAGGAGATCAGCCCTGAGCTAACATCTGCCAATCCTCCTCTTTTTTTGCCGAGGAAGACTGGCCCTGGGTTAACATCCGTGCACATCTTCCTCCACTTTATATGGGACGCCGCCACAACATGGCTTGCCAAGCAGTGCATGGGTGCACGCCCGGGATCCGAACTGGCGAACCCCGGGCCACCGCAGCAGAGCGGGTGCACTTAACCTCTTGCGCCATCGGGCCGGCCCCTCCAATAAAGTTCTTTATGCTTCCAATTGCTCATATATATATTGTTCTCCTCTAAATGTATGCTGAGAATGCTCTTATCTAGGAACTGGCTTTTTTTGATGTCCTTCTCAGGAGGATGAGTTCCTAAAGGTGAAAAGTGAAAAAAGGGTAAAGTAGAAGAAAAACTACATCATTAAATAATAAGGAAAAGTTGGAAAGGAAAAAAAAAAAAAGAAACTATATTTGTCTTATTTGGATAGTATTTAAGAAAGAAAATTTTTGAAGAGCAAAGTGCATTCAGAAATGAATTGTTATGATATTGATATTTTAGATTCACTACTTGGCCTTTGAGTGATTCATTGTATTAATAGTGCATACTGGTGTTTGACCAATTTAACAGTAATTGAATGTAACATGATGCATGAAATCTGCTGTGTGATTACCATCAAGATGCAATTTTGTTTCATGAATGATATGAAGTTTTTTGAAATGGGAACTTCAGATTTCACCTTGAGATAAAATTTGTAGTCATGTTTCGATACAGGTGGCTAGATACATTGTTCAAACGCATTATGAAGAAAATGAAACAAACCATGGCCACTTGTGTGTTCATTAAATTATATGAGATTAACAGGTTGGCGCTTTCTTTGAAAATATATCTTATTTGATATCAACATTCTCCTGCTCTAAGTAACACTAGTTATAATAATTTCTTATATCTTCTTATCAATGCTCGCTCTTCCCTTCTCTAATTGTTTCTTTCTATATGAGCTGTTGTCACACAATGACTTTTAGCATTTGATTCCAGTCTACTATAAAATCCTCTCCTTACTAGCAATGCTGTATTAATAATGGAAAGCACATATATGAAGTTATTGACTCTTCTATATATTTTTAATATTCAGTCAATTTACAACATAAGAATGCTATGGGGGTGCTTTCTCTGGGAGGATCTCATTCCCCCAAGGGCTTCAATTGCAATGTCCCAAAAACTTCTGGGTCTGTGCAGTCAACCCAAGACTTTCTCCTGAACTCTATGCCTGCATTCTCAACTGCCTACTGTTCATTGCTACAGGCATTTAAACTACAGTTATGAAGAGCTGAACTCACTGTTTCCTTCACACAAATCTTAAAGAAAGTTACCACCACTCATATAGTTGCTTATTTTTTGAGAAAACAGTGTCATCCAAATGCCTACTTCTCCATAAACAACCTCCATGTCAAGTCAATCACTGCATTTTCTGAATTCTGCCTCCTTAATCTATTTCCTTCTCTCCATCCCCATAGTCCTACCACTTTTTGGGCCATCAGCATCATTTACCCATTTTACTGCAACAGCATCCTGTTTGGTTAGCCTGTTTCTTGCGTAGATAAAAATGCAGGCACAGAATTATTTCTATCACCTCACTCCCATGCCTAAAACACGTGAATGGATTTCCCTGCCCTAAAATAAAAGTCAAAACTCCTTAACGTGGGTTACAGTTTCCTTTATGATCCTGTTCCAGCTGTCTTCTCCAGCCTCATCTCTGTGTTCTTCCTCTCAGCATTCCCTGCTATAGCTCCACTGAACCTCTTCGGGTTCCTGGAGTAGCTTATTCACTATCCTGCTTCAGTGATTCTGCCCTGCCGTTTTCTTTCCCTGAGACACTTCTCTCTCTACTCCATCTTTATGATTCACTTTTTATCTTAGTTAGGGTTCTCCAGAGAAACAGAACGCATAGGATACACACACAGACACGCGCGCACACACACACACATGATTTGTTATAAGGAATTCGCTCACATGATTATGGATGCTGAGAAGTTCCAAGATCTGTAGTCAGTAAGCTGGAGACCCAGGAGAGCTGATGGTGTAAGTTCTAGCTGGAGTCAGGGTCCAAAGGCAGAAGTCCAATGTCCTAGATCAAAGACAGACAGAGAGAGTGAATTCTCCTGTACTCTGCCCTTTTGTTCTATTCAGGCCTTCAATGGAGTGGATGAGGCCCACTCACACTGGGAAAAGCAAGCTGCTTTATTCAGTCGACCAATTCAAACATTATCTCATCCACAAATACCCTCATAGACACACCCAGAATAATGTCTAACCAAAAATCTGGGCACGCTGTGGCACAGTCAAGTCGACAAACAAAATTAACTGTCGCACCCTTCTAGTCTCATTCTGGATACTCTTTTCTCAAGAAAAATTTCCGTGGCCCCCAAGTCCTGATGAGGTTGCATTCTTACTCTCTTATCTGCTTCCATAACACCCTGCTTTCCTCCATCATAGCCCATACCACACTACATGGTCATTCCCTGCTTACTTACATCCCATACAGGACTCTAAGTCTTGCTCATCTTTACCTCTGTAATTCCTAATTTAGGAGTTAGGAATTACACTTTGGTACTTAGGAAGTGTTCGATAAATATTCGCTGAATGCACGAGCTATTCTATTAACCTTTAAGCTGAATCCTTACTAACATTAAAACTATATAATTATTTTAGCTTGATTGCTTATATAAAACCAACATTTACTGTTGGCCAATTATGGCTGAATATATATGTATAACAATATTCAACATTCTGGTTTCATTAACTTTCCTCTGGGATTTATACACTAAACCCACTCGATCTGTGGTTTAGATATTTTATGCTGATTAAAACTGTGGCTACCTTGTTAAAATTCTCTTGGTTGCTCACCACCAGGGAAAAGGGCATTCAATGTAGCTGTTTCAAATGAGAAAGCAGCATACGAAAGGAACAGAGGCTTTGGAATAACAAGGCCCAGGTTAGAAGATGAGCGCTGGCTGCCTTCATCTTCTCTTAGTTATTGACTTCTGTATACTGAACATCTAGAGAAGTACTTGGCACAAAACAGATTCTAAAAATTGCTAGATGAGCCAACTTTGATAAGTTACAAAACATATTTTAATCACAGGCTTCTCATTTAGTAAGTGACAGTAATTGTGTTTACTTCACAAAGAGTTTTGAGACTATAAATGAGTTAATATACTCAAATTGAGTACAGAGTGGATGTGAAATGAAAGTCTTGTATTTCTTATTTACATATCATGGGAATATCTGTGAATGTGTTTATAAGTGCAAAATATCTGTTCCATCCTGTAGCCCCCAAGTACACATTTTTTCCCCATTTATTTTCAAGCACTTCAGGCAGTATCCTGAGTGCTTTACATACATCATTTCATTTTATTTTAATAAGGTATTGGTCTTTTTAATTGACAATGAAAATCTTGTCTCATAAAGATTCCATAACTTGCCCAAGTTCACACAGGTTGCAAAGCCTACACTGGCATCTGGGTTTATCTGATACCGAAATTCAACGGTCATAACTGTTCAATTTTAAAACAGCTGGAATAAAGTCTGTATCCATTAAAGTTAATTTCTTTTCCCTTCTTGTCCTACAGGATCAGCGTCCTCCTGTTCTATGTCCTTTGGATTTGCACAAGCACAGAGTGTATGATGTTTGCGGCAACAAGGCAGGGACAATTTAATGGCATTTCCACCAGATTGTGTGAAGACACTCCAACTGCTCTTGGCTCCTTCCCTGTTGCATTGGCCTCCTTGCCCTCCCACAGGTGGGCTTTCATACCCAGGGCAGAGCTGGAACACGGCCATGACTGCTGCAGAAGAGGTCTTTCCTGGACAGACTGGTCAGACTGCACTGGAGCATTTGTAATGGGAGGGTTGTTTGTCTTTCCTTCATCTTTAAGAAGGTCAGAAAAGACCCAGCTCGCTATGTCCGGGTAAAGAGAAACGCAAAGATGAAACTTACCTTACATCTCTATACTCCTCTCTTCCCAATGTTCACCTTGGTATATAAATGGAGTCCCTAACTTTCACTCCTTAATCCCAACACCAGATGATGTTCTTCCGTCTCTAGGGAACCTTTCCTTTCCTTACTTTTCTCAGATTTACTTCCACAAAAATCATCCTCTCATTCTATAAATGGTGCCTTTTTCTTCATTGTTATTATTGCCCTTATTCTTCGTCTCTATCTTTGAGAATATTCTTTTTTCTCTCTATAAAAATAACAACAAACATCCTGATTTGATTCTGATTTTTCTTTTAATTACCATTCTTTCTTTTTCCATTTGATGCAAAACTCTTGGGACATATGGTTATCTTAATTTTTCTCCCATTACCTTTCAGGTTCTATGATTTAAACTATTTCATTGAGTTAAAAACCATCAATTGAATTACTTTTACAACTTTATAAATTGCCTGAACGATACAAATTGATTTCATTGTTTTTAAAGTGATACTTCATATAGTCATAGAAGCATTTCCAATCAACTGTATTATAAATTATCCCTGGAGAATCAGTGTTTCTCTGCAATGAGTAGGGGCCATCTTCCAATATTGCAAACATTTAGCCCATTTACAAGTGAGTCTGCTTTTTATTTCAGGATTTAATAAATTGATTTTTATAGTGAATTTATTCAATTATAATAGGAAGATATCCTATGCATTAATAATTTTAAAATTTAAATATACAAGTACCCAGTTAGTTTTGTTCTTAATTACTGTATATACACAGACACACACTTTTTTTTGCCTACTGCAATCCATATAAAATTTAATAGTAGTTTGACTAATGTGATAAAAATTATTTTGTTTATAGTTACTTCAATTTGTTGGAAGAACTTTAAACACTTGGTTCCTACAAGTGGAAATTAACATTTTAAAGACAGTGTTGTCAGAGAGTTCAGCAAAGCATTTGAGTACTTTTAGCCTCAAGAAGTGGGAAAATTGTACTTATTTAAATGTCACTGTTTTGCAAAAACTTTGAGTCTTTTTCTTCTTTGTCTCTTTATCCCTCATTTGCTAGTGTTTACACAATATATCCAGTAAATGTATTTTTTGGAAGTCTAACTATTTTTAACAGATGCAATCCTTAATTTTATTGCTTCATATTTATATTAGAGATTAATATGTTTGCCTGAATGCCAGGCAGATTAACATCTCTTTGTTTAGCTTTATAATTTTTGTTTTAAGCACTGGAGAAGTTTGTTATTGACAAAGCTGAACTAATGTCAATGATCTTATTTTTCAGAATTTTTTCTGACATTGAAATTTTGGAAAAACATATATGCATATAAATTTGATGATAAAGGTAGAAACTGAGGCTTTAATTACAAGAGATACTCAGTGTACTTTTTATTCTTAAGCCTACTGGATGAGAAAATTCAAGCCATTATTCAATTTTTTTTAAATAATTTATTGCTATTTTTAGAACTCTTTACCGTGTTTATTCTAATTCTTTAATTCCTTCAATAAGAAAAATCAACCTAATTAAATAGTTGCAGGTTAAAATTAAATTTCATTTCAATATTCTTGACCCAGGAACCCTAAGAATTTTTAAGTGTTTAAGTAACTCAGTTGTGTAAGCGTTAACAGTCAGAAATATATCCAGGTCGTCTAAGTCATACAATTGTCAGATGGTTGCTAGGCAACAGATATCAGGTTTGGTTGATGCTTGTTTCTAGGCAAAGCTTACCGTGTGAAAAGAAGAACAAATTACATGACACCTGCATTTTGTTGTTATGCTTTTTGAAAATAAAGTTGTATTTGGAGGGAAAAAAAGCCCTGACATTTATTATGCATATCATCTTTCTTCTAAATGTCAGAACTATATCATTTGATAGTTAAGTGATAAGGTACAATGAATTGAAATGACAGATGACATTTTATTTCTTGTATGGTTTTAGATAAGGGCCTTTTGCCTAATCCTGTTTTTATATCTTGTCATCAAGTTAATTAATTTTCTGAATTCATTGTGATAGAAAAGAAGCTGCAAGTCAAAATTAATTGAAATATAATTAATTTAAAATATACACATTTCAATGCTACTAAGGACAAGAAGTGAAAATGACTTATGTTACATGATTCTAGTACAACATCAAAATATTTCACTGGTGATGGAAGTGATGTTGAGAGAGAGGTCACATTTTAGAAATCTAAGGTGAAACTCTAATTCTTTGCAAATGACTTAAAACTACTATTATTACATATTATTTGATTAATTTTTATTTTCTGTAATATATAATAAATATAATAAGAAATATAAAATGTTCAGCATAATGACCACTTCCTAGTTATAAACTTCAATGATGTTAGTTTTTCTCTCCCCCTTATTACTTTCCATATTAATAATTGATGTATAAGGAGTAGGTGAGAATTTTGATAGTGGTTAAAGATGGTTCAGTTCAGACCCAAGAGAAAATAATCAAAATTATCTGTTAGATATCTGGGAAACAAAAACATTGTTTGATCATTAGTTTTCAAACATTATATATATATATTTTTGTGTGTGTGTGAGGCAGATCAGCCCTGTGCTAACATCTGCCAATCCTCCTCTTTTTTTTTTTCTGCTGAGAAAGACTGACCCTGGGCTAACATCTGTGTCCATCTTCCTCCACTTTATAAGGGACGCCACCACAGCATGGCCTGTCAAGCTGTGCGTTGGTGAGCACCCAAGATCCGAACCAGCGAACCCCGGGCCGCCACAGTGGAGTGCGTGCACTTAACCGCTTGCGCCACCGGGCTGGCCCCAGACACATTATAGTTTTTAAAGTATAAATTTCAGAGTCCTGATTTTTATTCCCCAAATGAGGAATTATGGCAAAAATCATTAAAAAAATTCACTCTTGATTAGTTTAGTTTTTCATTGGGAAAATTTAATTCAAAACTTAGCAAAACCGATGTTTTCGTTTTGTGTAACTGGATGCAGTCTTTCACAAATTAAGAGATTTTCCAGTGAATTTTCAGTTCCTGGGATTAGATAAAAGACATAGAAAAAAAAATATATATATATTCAAATTCAATATTTTTACAAAAGAGAATTTTGTCAAATTTCTATCCAGAATTATGATTCTGGTGCCTCTTTCTGATTTCTGGAGTTAGAAAATAGAACTTAGGAGAAAACTGAAATAAAGTACGTAAGATAGATGAGTCAGATGGAGGTGTATAATGACAACGATTTAACAAGTCAACTTAAAAATAATACCATAATTTTTTTTCTAATTCTAACAGAACTTTTTGTTTATAGAAACCTGAATTCTGTATTCAGTTCACAGAGCAGACACCTACTTAGTTACTACAGACTTAAAAAATTGAGACCAGGATTTGTTTTCTCTCTTAGCAAAATCACTCAAGGAATATCTCTTTATATTATTCTTATAAAAGTGAGGATTCCAGAGCCCACATGAATTTGTTGGTGATAACATATAACAAATAATAATAATAAAATGAAGATACTTTAAATTATGAAACATTATTTTATTTATGAATATGTCTAACATAAAGAGAAATTGTGGTTATGCTCATTACATACTCTCTATACAGCAGCTTTTAAAATGCGTGACCTTGTTCAAGAGCAAACTGCCTAACACTTTCTAAAATAAACACTATGTAGACTTGAATAAATATTGTTACCAGGCTTTAGAAATGTTTCAACATCTTATGAAATAAACACATTTAGAAAATCAGAGTTATTACAAATTAAGGAGTAGATTGCTCAAAAGATGATGCTGCTTTCAAAGTTATGTCTCTTAAAACTATTATGCTCAATTTTCTTTTTCTTTTTGACATCCAGAAACAGAGGCATGTCTGGATGAAAAGAGTTTTATTTAAAAGGCAAGAAACAAACTTTAAAGAATTAGTATTGATGCTTGAGGCTTTAATATGAATTTCTGGGGATATTTTGGGAATTAGGTGTGGTTAATTCACTTTTGTTCATTTCTTCTGCGTGTCTTCCACGTTGAGGGACATGTGAAATCAATGCAACCAGGTGTACAGAAGAGAATCAAGCTTTTTCAATCCCACTTCCCTTAAATTACTAACTACTGTTATCGTTATTTTAATGAGACTTTTATTAGTATTTGAAATGCTTCTTGTCTTACAACTTCCATTGAGTTGTTAAATATCTATCTTTTTTTCCTCATCTTATTTCTTTAATAGGTTATCTGTATAGAATTTCATGGACACTCTAAGAAATGATGATAGATTCTTTAGTCCTGAACTGAGGATGAGTAAAATAGTAACTTTTGTTAGGTCAATCAATGATGTCCATTTCAGTTATTTCATAAAGCACATTTTGGTGGAGCTATAATAAGATTTTCCTTTTGAGACATACTTTATTTTCCCTCAACCCATGGGCATAATCTGCTAGAAAGTGACAGCACACCTCCATTGTATAGCAAACAGTCCGATTTATACAGAAGAGATACCAAATTTCCACACCTGACTTGGAATATTTGAATGTGAATCGTAGAATCACTGAGAGAGATTGTCCAAACAGGTGGCCTGCTCGGCTATAAATAGGAGAATAGAAGAGAATATGAATAAGATGAAAAAAATTAAAAACTTCATGATGCCGTTAGTTTGGCTTATATTGCAATTGAAATTAATTTGATTACATTACAATTACATTAGCAAATAAGTGTGAAATATGGTCACATATTATATGTCAGAAAAGCCATTGTCAGGAGACCAAGCCAGTAGTCTCAGGATGCTGACTGTACTTAGAAAAGGAACAACATCTAGGGATTGGAGAAGGAAAAGAAATAGAGAAGAGGAATGGGACCAACATTTATTAAAGGCCTGACGCTTGAAAGACACTATTCTAAGCGCATGTTGTCCCATTTAACATTTATAGCTCAATAAGGCAGAGTGTCATCTCCAAAAAATAGATGAGGAAACAAAAAACTTCAAAGCGTTATGTAACTTGCAAAAAGTCTTAAACTGGCAGCCAACAGAGAAGGCATTGGAACTCTGGCATGTCTGCCCGCTGGCCCGGGTTTATGTGGTTACTGAACCTGAAATTAGCAGGGGTAGCAGCACCTGCAGCAAAAGATCCATCCTTATGTTCCTCATTTTATGGCTTTATGATAGGTGCTGAAAAAAGAAACCCTCAGTGATGAGGGCCCAACTTTAGAAAATAATCTATTATTTAATGGAGGTTATGTTTTGACACATTATTTAATGGAGGTTAAGTCTTAGCATACTTTACTTCCTAAATTTTATGTAAGACAAACACTTCTGCTGCAGATATGTACATATAACAGCCTGAGTGTGTTCATTTTACTAAAAGGCAAACGCTGGTGTTATAGAAAGATATAAATGGTGAACATCATTTAGAAGAGTGGTTTTCAAACTTGTGCTTTTAAACTTATTTTTGAATGTGAATCAGTGAGAAAAAATATACTCTCTTTCATCACCAACACACACACAAATTTATAAAATAGTACTTTACCTTAACTGCATGTAATGCGTTATATATCCATCCTATCCATCCCTCCTCTCCCAATTCACACCATAGCGTAACACTTTCTGAAAAATACTGGTTATAGATACACTGAGTTGATTCCATAACACACTATGGGCCATGATATATGGTTTGGAATTTACTGATTGAAAGATACCAGGTAAAGCTTCCTGGAGAATGTAAACTTTAAACTATAAACTTAGACTAAGAAAATAAGTAGAACGTAGTTAGGCAAAAAGTAGGGGATGGGTGGCATTGTAGGGTTGTATTCTAGGCAGAGAAAACAGAGGTGCAGAAGCCCAGAATTGGAAAGGAATTTGGTGAGATCAGGAAACCGAGAGAAGGGACGGTATAGCTGGAATATATTGGCAGAGTGGGAGAGTGACGAGTGAATCAATATGCATATAACCCAAAGCTATATAGACCATATTAATAATGAATTTTTTGAAGGAAGCTAATGGAGGAGGGAGAGGTGTGGACTGGATCACATTGGTTTCATGAACAGGTCAACCTGGAGGCCGGATGGGGAAGAATCTGAGGAGGGGCGAGAGTGGGCATCAGAAGAGCAGTTAGGGGGCTGTTATAGTGGGCTGGGTGAGAGAATAGCAGTTTAGAGTAGGCCAGTGCAGAAGGGTGGGAGGAAAGTAGATGAGATAAAGGTATGTTTATGAAATAAAAACAAGAAGATTTGGTGATGCATTGGCTGTGAAGAGACAGTGAAGAAGAATGAGAGGTTAACGACAATAGTTAAAATAATTACTAACATTTTACAATAGTTACTGTGTGTCAGACACTTTCCTAAGCAATTTATGTGTTAAATTTGGCCTTCAAACATTTTTCTGAATGCAACTCAAGTTAAGAAATCTATTTTATGTTATCAGATACACACACGTATTTATAAAACAGTACCTCAGATTTCTGGCTTAACAGTTAGGTAAAGGCTAGTGCTATAACTGAAATAAAGAATAATGGAGAAGTCTGTTTTTGGAGGGGGAAGGGGGGAATGATGAGTTTGATTTTGCATATCGTGAATTTTAGATGTCTGTGTGTGGATCTGAGCTCAGAAGAATTATTTGGGCTATAGATAAAACATTTGGGAATAATCAATGCATAGATAAAAATTAAAGCCTGTGGACGGAGTGAGACAATCTGGGCACAGAACACAGAGTGAAAAGAAATCGAGGTTTACTTTAGAGCTGTGTACAAATCAAATATTAATAGTCAAATTGAGGAGGAAGAGCTGAGAAAGGAGCCTGAAAAGAGTGGCTTAGGACAGAGGAGAATGTCAGGGGAGGTTGTGGTCACATGGTCACAGAATTGAGGTGTTTTGTTTGCTTGTAAAATGACGAGGATATAAGAACGCGTAATGAACTGTATCAAATACCTCTGTAAAGTCAAGTCAAGTAATAGTAATAAAAGTTCCTTCTGGATTTAGAACACGCTTGTTGGTGGTGACCCTAGTGAGAGGTGATCTCTGTGGTGGAATGTGTAAGCGTTGTAAATGTGTGACTTAAACCAATTGTATTTAATCTATGACTAGGTAAAATTCACAAGTTAACATATTTTTCAGGTAATATTCCCATTTTTGGATAGTTAAAGACCTAGTCAAAATTACAGCTTGACCCATAAAGTCTGATGTTGGAACTCTGCCAACTGTGAAGACGTATTCTTCCATCACGGTAAGGATATGTGGATGAGAAGAACCACAACACAATGAAGACAACAGTTGAGTAAGAAAGTTCTTGTATCAGCACAAAGGAAATTTTGCAGGAGTTGAGGAATGAGGAGAAGTTGGAGGCATGGAGAGTGGAGGAGTGGGGAGAGAATGATGTACATCTTGTACATCATTGTACAAGATGTATGTACACTCGGCCTTCTTGCTCTGCTCTTCAACTTGTAAGGTTTCCCGTGGATGGTTATGGCAGCTGTATGAGAACAAAACAGAAGTTGATAATTTTCTCAGTTGCCTTAGACCTGGTCCCTGAAGTTCTAGAACACAGGGAGGTTGTCAATTGTGTGATGGGACAGATTTTCAGATTAGAGAAGATGGGAGAGAAAGGAAAGGAGAGCACTGAAGACTATTAAGAATAAAAAACTCCTTAAAGAGGATTGCCTACGAAGAGAAGGAGAAGCTAGGTTAGTATTCGGGGTTTTCTTTGAAATCGAAATATTTCTTTTCTTGAAGAATGGAGATACCTGTTGGTTCACAGCCTCAGGAGATCCCCAGATGAAATTCAAAACTGGCCCCCATACGCAGAGGGCAGGGAGAGACTGAAGAAAGAGGCAGACTACTCCAGATTGGTAGGTGGCATTTTTAATAAGCAAGGAATCTTACATATGAGGCTTGTCTTGGGAGGCTGCAAGACAAGTAGATACCTGCATCTGCCCACCAGAATCTTAAAAGTTTATATAGAGGTCTTAACAGGGTTCAGTCATGTATACTGTCCAGACGGTCTCAGCAACATATTACTCTCTCAAGGCTGTGTCCTTGAAATGACTCCTAGTGTGGGAACGGTGGGCAGAACACACATCCCAAGGGCAGAGGAGCGGGTAAGGAGCCTCCGATTGCTGGTCCAGCTGATGGGTCAACCAGTTGTTCACATCCACTTGATGACCTCTTCCCACAATACCTCATCTATTGTAATGGGAGAGAAAGTGGAAAAGAAGAGAGCAATTTCAGGTAGACTGATGGATATGGCGGTGCAAAGTTGGGTTATCTTCTGAAGGCTTCTATAGTCTCTGTGAAATATATAGATAAATGTAGGCAATGAGGTAATCTCTTGGGAGAGAGAGATATGACAGGAGGTGAGAGAGAGTCGACAAGAGAAACCTAGCAGGCTTCCTGGGCAGGATTGAAGTCCCAATGTAGTTTGCAATGGTTTTAATCTCAGATGTGTGAACTTTCCCATCAGCCCCGCAGCTTGCACAGGAGAGACAGATGGTTGGCTACGTCCTGGATTCGGGTGTTGGGAGAGGTGTAACTAAAGGACAACGGGGAGATTGTGTTCAGAGTATTAGTAAAAGAATGACTAAACTAATGACAACAGACGGTAATTGGTAGGCTGGAATTACACACAATGACTTCAAAGTAAAAAAGTGTATCTGAATTTTTCAGTCCCGAGCTCATCTTGAGCTGGACCTCCCATTTCCACTAAGGACAGTAAAATAAATTGGCTGATTAAAGATAATGAATCTTGTATTTTAAAATAGTCTCTTTGGGAACAAATATCCCATGAATTCAAAGTTCAAAATTCCTTTTGTGACTGTTTCTCTTCATCTCAAGGAGTCTTGCCTTCATCTTTCTCAGATGGCTTGTTGATAGAGGAGCTCAATACCAATTGGTTGGGGGAAAAGGACAGTTAAATCCACCTTTTGTCTTTATTCTTCTCATTCTCTCTTTCTCCTTGGTTACTTCTCTCAATAGCTGGAGATGCTTACCTCAGTGTCTTGTCTGAATAGGAACTATTGCCATATCACATTACCTTCTTTATTCAGGAACAATATTATGAAACAGGGAACTGATATACAGGAAGAAAGAGAGGGGTTGGTGGATTAATAGTCCCAATGTGTTAGGAGAACAGATGTAGCAGAAATGGTTCAGGAAACAAGACAGAAGGATAGGCAGGTGTGTTCAGGGAGGATGATATTTGAATTTAGTATTGCAAAGCTGGGAAAGTTTTGTAGATGACAGTGTCCAGAGGGCGCCCAGAGGAGTCAACAGATGAGGTAAAGTGGAGATCTTGGAGACGGCAAGGTGGTGACGCAAGACTGCTGTGTAATTTGGGTCAGCGACATTGCCTTGGAATCATCTAAGACAAACATAAGAGTTGGAATGGAGATTGAGACCATGATCCAAAATCTTCAGTTAATGAGGCATGCATTCCAGATGGCAGTGGCATGAATTTTAAATATCATTTTCAGTAGAGACTTTCTGATCACCGTAGAATAATAAATTGAAAGGAGAGAGTATAGTGTAGAGGCTTTTTAGAGCTAGCATTCAACAGGAAATTTATAAAGTGATCAAAGAGAGCAATGTTAGAACTTTCATGCCAAGACTTGCAAAAAGAAGATATAATTTCTGATGTATTCTGGAAGTTTTGTCGTTGGTCCCCAAATGTTACATGGCATGGAGTAAATGTTTTCTTCACTTCCAAATAGATAAGAGGTAGGAAAAGTATAGATGAGCAGTTGGATGAAAGGTACCAAGGTGCCCTTCTCTCCTCTGCCCCTTTGCCTCTAATCTGGTAAGGTAGCAAGATTTGGAGTCACCATTGTTACTGCTAACAGCCAAGTCTGCACATATTTACATAACAGAATATGAAAGTGAGTTATGAATAGCAGTCAGTGTCATTTTCTTGTATTTTGATCAAAAAGATTTATAGAAATATACTTGGACTAATGGACCTTGCTGGAAGTGGTTTCCAGATATCTCACCCTGCTGACTTAGACGTGAAATGCAGGAAAGGAGTGGGGAGTTGTGAGGGGACTGAAGAGACATAGGCAATTCCTGGCTCAATGTCAACTGCGAGAGGCTTTGAAATTTACTGTTTAATTGTAATTAACTAGTTAAGCACTTGATTTAATTACTAGTTGCTTCAATTAGAGGAGAATTTGGTGGGTAATTTTTTTAATTTCCAAGGCTTCATTTAGTGGGTAGATTTTATCTATTATAAAATGCATTTGCATGTAAGACTGATTTCTTCAATTGCTTTTTCATAAAGAATTCTAGAATTGACACTTTGAATAAAGTTCCATATTATGCAAAGCAATCTTTTTAAAAAATATATAAACCAAACTGTTCTGATGAATTCACGGAGTTATCATGTGGTCTCTTTATTTACAGTCATTAGAATTGATGCTGTTTTCAGAAATTATACCTTATTACATGGCTTATATTTTTAATGCTAAAGGTGTTGTCTAATTACACCATAATTAAATGTAATTTATCAAATAGAAATAAAGACAAAACCAGTAATCAGAGACTTTTTCTCCATTCATAGATATTCAGTTGAGGTGTATCGTGTAATTAGTTTACCAATGTTTACTCTAGAACAAGTAGAATAAAATTGTCATCATTTTTCCTTTCATCATCTGACAGCACACTTGGAATTCATTTGCATAGGTTTACAATGGAAGTCATTACTCCCATCACAGATCTACTGTTCTATAACCAGCAAGGAAAAAGTGAAGTTTATGAAATGGTAGAGATAAGAAGATGGATTTATTGTTGAATAAAAGAGTTCAAGTTTCCTTTTCTTTTTTGGGGAGCAACTGATGTTCATGTAGAACTCTTGTGATCTCAGGTTTGGCCAAATCTCCAAGAAGACAGATCCTATTTTCTCCCACACACACAACAAAGTAAGAAAGACAACTGAGACGTGACATACAAAGGAGATGGCCTGAATCTGGTGCTCGAATCTTATTCCCTCACCCATCCAAAGCAATAAAGTGATTACAGTCAGAGAGGATAAGCAGTAGGAGATAGAAGATTTCTTCAGAGTTGGTATGCTCAGTGTTCTTCTCCCTTCCCAAGGTAGAGAAGTATGTCTGTGTGTTGGGGTGGTGGATTGTTTTCTTCTCATCTCAAATCTATTTAGAGGCACTGCATGAAAACCTCATGGAGATCCATCTACGTGTATCTGTGATTTGGAGAACATAGAAGATGAGGCAGGAGCTGCCTACCAAACGACTAAATAAAAAGAAGGATGCATTTTGGAAGTAAGTACACTCACACCAGTTACTGTCAAAGATGTATATGTCCCGTTGTACTCTTTCAACAAGACGGGGTTACATTCATCTGTACCATATACATTTACTATAAAAGATTTAGCTTCCCAATTAGCAACTATATAACTGGTTTGAGTTCAGGATAAGGAAGCATCACTACCCCACCTCTCTACCTTGCCACCTCAATCCCTTCTCCACTCTTGGCTTTCTGGAGTAATGGTCTCTCTTAATCCATTTCTAATGGTTAACAGAATGGATGTTGGGGTCGGACACACCTGGAGTAGAATTTTGACTCTATTGCTTACTGCTACATGAGAGGTTCTTGCAGCTTACTGAACTTCTTAGGCTTCTACTTTGCCATCTGTTAAATGGAGAAGAGTATAGTGCCTACCCCACGGAGTTACTGTGAAAAATCAGTACCTGTAAAGTACTTAGCTCAGTGCCTGGCACATGGTGCTAAATAGATGTTAGCTATTATAAAATATATATTAAAAATGGTTGTCCACTCTAGAGTAGCCTAGTGTCCCCAATCCTATCCCAAAATACAGATTCAGGAGTTTCTCCTCTGAATTCAGTTGGCAGTCTTGTGATCTCTGTTGGTGTTAAAAAGTCTCGAGTGTTGCTGGGAGATGTCGCACTGAGCAGCTGAATGATACAGAAGGGGAAGTCTCATATCCGTCCTATGGTTAATGGGCAGAAGAGGCTTCTGCATAAAGTCAGGAAAATATTTCTGTTAGTGAATTGAGTTGGCAGAAATATCTGTATGTGGCTACCAAGTGTTCTCACTTAAATGGTTCATGAAATGACCAGCTGCGTCAGTTCCCTGGCACCACTATGGGTGCGAGGCATTTGAATGTGTCTCTTAAAGAAGTCTTCCTCCAGAATCTTTCACCGCGAAATTTTCCAAAGATTATACTCTGGAAACAATTTTGGGAGTGACACTCCAGGGGTTTGAATCCTGGTATCCTTTTAACTTCCCTTTCTTAACCCCATCTTAGCCAAAGCTCAATTTCTCCTATTTTTTGCACAATAGGACTTAGTGAGACATTGAGAAAGACCAGACGTTAGCAACAAAAAATATGTTTACGTTCCTAGAGGATAAAAAGAGAGTTGGGGAGGCCGTTGCTTTTCAAACCACAGCTCGTGTATAGTTTAAGAGAAAAAGGAGATACTTTCCCACAATACTTTCTCTTTATGCGTCAGATAGTTTCACTTGTTGCAGAAAAAAACGAAGTGAGGGAGAGAGGAAGTGAGGAGGAGAAAGAGAAAGGAAGGTAGAGAGAATCTTTTTATTGCTTGTTACATATATGCACACATACACGTTTATAAATAGCTAGGCAGCCGTCACCCACTGTGTGCTAGGCTCTGTGCTAGGAGCTTTTTTCCTAATCTTAATCTTTCATTTGATCCTAAAAAAATGGGATCATAATCTCTGGTATGTACTAGGAAATTATGGTTCAGAGGAGTTAAATACCTTGCCTAAGTTTACATGGCTAAGTAAGGGGCGGAAACTTACACTGTCTCACTCCAAAGGCCATGCTCTTTGCGCTATACCGTGATATCTCTGATTACTCGTTTAGTTAATTTTTATTCCTTATGTAGAGATGACCAAAAAATGGGTATTCATTTGGAAAAAGTAACATAATGATTTGGACATTGGACAAATATCTATCATATCCATCTTGATCCTTTAAAATTTAAACTTCCTTAAGATATCACTATTTGTATTATATTTTGAAAATATTTTTATTTATTTCTCATCTTCATTAAAATGTACCATAATTATTATTTCACTGTTTAACACAAATAAGAAAGGACATAAAAGAAAAAAAGCCTAGTATTTTTTTTTTTGTGAGGAGGACTAAACCTGAGCTAACATCTGATGCCAATCCTCCCCTTTTTTCTTGAGGAAGATGGGCCCTGAGCTAACAACCGTGGCCATCTTCCTCCACTTTATATGGGATGCTGCCACAGCATGGCTTAACAAGCAATGCGTCAGTGCGCGCCGGGATCCGAACCTGCGAACCCCGGGCCACCGCAGCAGAGCACACGCACTTAACAGCTTGTGCCACCAGGCCGGTCCCAAAAGCCTAATGTTTTTATTGGTGTCAGTATGTGCTTATCTCCAGTGGAATTCATTTGTCTTGATGTACATCTTGTTGTTTTTGCTGTTACTAAATATCTAAACAATTTTCTATACTTTGCACTTAATTTTATATTTCTTTTTTCCTGTTTGTTGCTGACTGGAGCAGCACAGGGACAGATGATGATGGGGCATTATGAGTGTAGTGGAATTCCGGGTTAGGGCCACCGCTATTACATCAGCCATTGACGAGTCACATTTCCATGTGAATATTTTCTAGAATTTTGGGAAGATATAGAAACACTGCTACGGAGAGAAGATAATTTCTACCTTTAAAGTTGCTTAAAACTAGTGTTTTACTTAGGAGTCTTTTCCTTTACATATTTAGGTTAATGTGTCTACATTTAAGAGTTCTTTCCTTTTCCATATTCACGTTTTGGTTTTAGCACCTTTTCCGTGTAAAACGCAGAAGGAAATTGCTGCAGTCCATTTTCAATTTCCCTTAGGATTCAGAAATACTGTACGCCAGAAACTTAAATCTCAAAATATTACAGATCCACTTGAGCACTGTCCGAGTGAGGAGGCTGAGGCAGCGGGGTGAAAGTAATGGATGAATGCTTACTTCCTTCTCTCTTCTAGACCACAAATTCTAGAAGCAGGGTCTTCTGCTTTTTCTCTTGGTGTCGAGGACAACTTGGGGCTCCGCCCTTCTCAAAGCGAGCACTCCAGCAGACAGACAAGAGAAAACCAGTAAGTGAAAGTTATGTCACATTGTGAGTTATTTCTTTTTTTGAAATTATTTTTATTTTCATTTTTATTTGTTTATCGTCCCGCTTGCTCTCAGAGCACACAAAACTCAAAAGTAACATAATTGGTTGGAAAGGGCATTGGAAACTTATCTCACTCCCCATGGATTCCTGTCTCCCAAATGGGAGTCAAGGTTAAAATAACCCGGTGCTGATCGTCATATCATCTAATGCTGTCTAGACATGGTGAAATGTTCTCATGCGCAGTTTTGCAGACAGGAAAAACACAGGTTTGCATCAATTGCTGGCTCAACCCTTTTGTGATTTGATTACAAAAAGAGAACTCTGATTTTATTTTTTATATATTTTACAGCAAGGAAAATGAGGGAGTGAAAGCCATTTTGTGGACTCTGTTCCATGGGGCAGGAGCCTTGCTCCGTAGAGTCCTCAATATTCAGAATGAGGGTAGAAAAAAAAAATTCTATACATGCTCAATTTTAACTGTAGTGTCCAGGCTCACTCTTTCCTCCAGCTCATATTTCGTCTAATTTTTTGTCATCATATTCGTTGCTGGGACCCTTCTGCTTAGAGCTCTTTTTAAATAAAGACACTTACAAATTTATTTTTTTGAGTGATTGAGAAAATCCCTTGTCTCCATTTTCAGCTGCTCCATAGCAAAACTTTTGTCATTTCCTTTTTTATTTCTGTTCCTTTCCTTCTATGTACTAGTGGTTTTTTTTTTTTTTTTTTTTTTTTTTTTTTTTTTTTTTTTTTGTGAGGAGATCAGCCCTGAGCTAACATCCGCCAATCCTCCTCTTTTTTTTTTTTTTTTTTGCTGAGGAAGACGGCCCTGGGCTAACATCGGTGCCCATCTTCCTCCACTTTATATGGGACGCCGCCACAGCATGGCTTACCAAGCAGTGCGTCCGTGCGCGCCCGGGATCCGAACCAGCGAACCCCGGGCCGCCGCAGCGGAGCGCGCGCACCTAACTGCTTGCGCCACCGGGCCAGCCCCTATGTACTAGTGGTTTTTGACATAGGTCCTATGCTGGATCCTTTTTGATTATGATTCATCTTGAAAAGACATGAGATCTTTCCAGGTCAAAAGTCTATAGGAGGGGTGTGTGTGTGTGTGTGTGTGTGTGGGCACACAAGCGTGCATTTGATTCAGGCTAAAGGGACTGTCTCTGTTCCTAGGTCATGTGTGTGAGTTAAGCGATCCTTCCTGTGCTTCAGCTGCTGGAGCTAGGGGTGTGGGGCCTCACTTGCTCTCCTCCCCCAGCAGAGAGCCTGTGCAATATCTCATTCAGGCCATTTTCTGATCCAGGTCCTGCCATATGACATTCATTGGCTAATGTTGGTTGTTATTGTTATTACAAAGTTATCATGTGTTTTTGTATTATTAAGATAGTGAAATGTACTGATTATGTCACTGAGAATTGCTTACATTTAGAATGCTGAGGTTGTCATTTTGTGCAGGGCCTCTACGGCAAAAATCAGATCCCCATAGAAATAGTGTTTTCCTGAATAAAAGTATTCAACTATAACAGAAGTCTATACTTTTAGAAATGAAAAAGACCAATGATTGTTTTTTAAAAGATATCCCATAGGTTCCCATGTGGAAAGTTCTGTAGCTAATAAATAGCAGAAAATGAGTGACTTATGCTGTTATAAATTTAAATTATTTTCTCAAATGATATATATACGTAGTAACAAATCAAGCAGATCAGAAGGGCTTGTGATGCACAGTAAAAATCACTACCCTCTTCTCTCCTACCCCCTGACCCACGGCCCAGAGGAAATCTTTTAAAATTGTTGTTCTGTTTATGATCTTCTTGACTAGATAATGTGATCATGCCTCTATTTTCTGCTTTACCAACTTAATAAATATCTATTGATTGTTTACTATAAAGAGTCGTTTTCATTTTACCTGTCATTTTTCAGACATTATTTTGAGAGTATAAATTTGAGATTGGGGCAAAAATTAGATCGGTTGAGACAGAATGGGCATAAAGGAGTCAGAGACAACAAAAATTGTCAATTCTGTGGAGTTTTGCTCTAAAGGGGATTGGAAAATGGGTCTATAGTTGGAGAGAGATGTGCAGTCAGGAAAGGTTTTTGTTTTCATTTGTTTCGTTGGGACTAGAGAGCTTACATGTTTGTAAGTCAACGGAAATGATCCAGGAAAGATGGAAAAAGTGTTTTATTTGTGCAGAAACTATTCTTAGCACCCTAGCTCTAGCTGTGTCTATGTCTATCTATAGCTATATATCATATCTATACGGATATATTCATTGAATCCTTACAACAGCCCTACGAGATAATATTATTATACCCATTCTACAGGTAGCAAACTTGGGGACTGACAAGTTAAGTGACATTCTCAAGATCACAAAGCCAGTAAGTGGCCATGTCAGGATTCAAATTCAAATGTCTAGATTAAAAAACCAGAGACATTGGTCGACTGCCTCTGATACCAGTTCATTTTTAATTTTTCTGTTAAGTAGCTTTTACTTCTCCCACCGGAAGATTTTAGTATCTTCTCTTTGTAATTGGCATTCTGAAGTTTTGCACTATTTTATCCAGTTGTGGGTCTTTTTTGTTGAACACCAGAAAGGCCATTTCAATCTAAAAACTATGGCCAGTTCAAATCTGTGGAATTCCCTTTCATCGCCATCATCAGCAATCATCGTTATCATCATTTCCTCCTCATTAGTTTTCTGTTGCTATGTAACAAATTATGACAGACTAATGCCTATTTACAATTTGTCAGTTCTTTACGTCAGAAGTTCAGGTTGGTTCAGCTGGGTTCTTTGATTAGGGTCTCACAAAGCTGAAATCAAGGCATTGTAGGGCTACACTCCTTTTAGGCTGGAGGGGAGAATCTGTTTCCTTGCTCATTCTGGTTGATGGCAGAATTCAGCGTCGTGCGACTGTAGAACTGAGTCTCCTGTTACCTTGCTGATTCTCATCCGGGGACCACTCTCAGCTCCTAAAAGTTGCCTGTATTCCTTGGCACATGGCCCCACTCCATCTTAAAAGCCAGCAATGACATGTTGAATTCCCTTTATGCTTCAGATCTCTGACTTTTTCTTCTGCTACCAGCCAGAGAAAATCCTATGCTTTTAAAAGGCTCTTATGGTTAGATTAAGCCCACCCAGATAACACCCCTTTTGATTAACTTAAACTCTCCTGATTGACAACCTTACTTACATCTGTAAAATCCCTTTTGCCATGGAACGTAACATAGTCACAGGTGTGACATCTCGTTATATCTTGTCGTATTTACCATTTTCGGGGTCAAATTTGGGATTCTGGGGCTACCGTGTTCACTCTCCCTTCATTTTCCTCTGTTCCCTTCCACTGTCACACGTTGGATTTTGTAGAATGCTCTTCTGTATTGTTTATGTTTTCTTTCATATTTCCCATCTTTTTGTCTTTTTCTTCTATATTTTAGGAGATTTTGTTTTCTCTTTTCAATTTCATTCTCTTTTGGAGAAATTTAATTTTTTTTTTCTAAGAGGTTTTCCTTGTTTATTTTTTAAGCAATGGTATTCTGATATTGTTTTATGGTGTAATATATTCTTGCACTCACTATTACATAATTAAAGATTTTTAAAAGTTGGTTTCTGTGTTCTGAATTACCTGTTTTCTCTGGTGGTCACTTTTCCTATGTTTATTTTGAATTTTAGCTTTTATGTTTCTGGAATTATGTATAGTGATTCTTAGTTATATGTTCATATTGAAGACAGTATTATTGAGAGAGTGTAGTGGGTTTCCTTTGACTCTTTAAGTAGGTCTGTTTCTTTAGGTGGTTGAGAATTTCAACTTGGGGCAAGGTATGGGACTAGATGGGGCATTTTACTGATAGACTTTGAGGAACATAGGTAGAGAGCTATCTGATCAACTGTGGGCCAAAATGTAAGAATAAGAATTTTTGGAGGGTACTTACTTCAGAGTCCTACTTCGACTTTCTCTAAACAGATTATTTCAATTTTTTTTAGAGTATGTTATCAAGTGTCATGCCTCGGGGAAAGCCTGGCTGTCTGTGCAGAGGCTGTGGAAGAGAAATTAGGTTGCTGACTGATAAATTTATTTTATATAATATTTTTAATGAATTTTCCTGTTTTCAGTGTTATTTCTCACTTTGGTTCTTTGTTCCATCAGTTGACTTTGAGCCCAAATCCTCCCCAGGTTGCTTTCAAGTGAATATTTTCACTACTCCTCAGCAGTATTTTTATGGTATATTCTGGCCTATAGTTTTTCCCCCTCTGTTTCATCTGTCAATCTGCTCACATATACCTTCATCTTTGAAAAGTTTGTTCTAATCTCTTGTATTCTCTGATGCACCTCTCATTCTTTTCTTTGGTAAGAAATTATTTATTTTGTATTTCAAAATCTTCCAAGAGTAGTTGTAGGGATAGATAAAAGGCAAATACGTGTTTCCAGCCTTCCATCTTAGATTGGATGTGAAAGTATGACTTTTTTTTAACAAATAGATGGATTGGTTAAGTATATTCTGAATTAGCTCATTTTAGCATAGTGATTAAGACCACAAATTTAAAAAGACTTCAGTTTAAAACCAGCTGTACCACTTGCTAGCTGTACCCCCTTTAACTGAATATTTAACCACAGTTACCTCAAGAGTACAATGGTTGAAACTATTAGTTGAGATAACACAGGATTGACATTTAGAACAGAGTATATCCCGTGTTAAGTGCTCAATGAATAGTAATTACTATAATAGCAAGATAATGACAGAGAAATAACTGTGTGATCAAAGTAATATGGGTTATTTGGTTTATACCATTGGTATGATCATTATCATTATCAAATATTGATTGAAACCTATGATGTCATAAGCAATGAGAACACAAAGATATAATGGTAAAAAATTGTTTTTCTCTAAATATAATTAAAAATAGTTGTGTGTAATACTTATGTATTATTTTTATAATGGTATAAGATCTTCCTTTGAGGAAATAGTTCCAATTTTATAATGCTTATGTATAGTAAAATATTTCATTAACAGAAATTATTTCAATTAGGTTCTGTGTTTCTTTTCGATGGGTAAACAAATATATTTCTTATTTATATAATTTTTTTAAAGGAAACACTGTTGAATATAATATATATCTGAAATATGAAAGTAGCTTACAACTTACATAATTATTTTAGTATATATAATAAAATAATTCTAATATATATAAATATAGTCTAATAAGTATTATATTTTTATATATAATAATAAATACGTATATCCTAGGCAAAGGGCCATGTTATTCACTATATCTCTGCTCCCTTGGTCAGACAAAAATTAATTCTAGTTAATGGGATTCTGGATGATTATTAGCTTTGAGAGTAGAAGAATATTGCTTCACTTTGAAGTTCTAAGTCATTTATCACTACGTGCTTGGGAATAATTCTGAGACTTCGTACGCTAAATAAAAAGATCAGAAATACGAACTAGATGTGTTCTGTTTAGGAATACATTAGGAAAAAAAGGATGTGTAAGTATACAAACAGTGGCCAGTTCACCCTTGGAATTTCATTTTTGATATTCAAAACATGCTAGGTTATTATCTTAGCTTATGGGAGCCGTGACTTACTACAACTTATTACCATGTCTATGGTAGCACTGAAAACATTTTGTCTTTCATGCTACTGAATTTTAGAATTTTTAGTTTTCATCTGGAAAGCATGAATATTGTTACATAATTTATCTATTGCTACAGAAAATATATGAATTTACAAACTGGAAATCTTCCATTATTCATACCTTACACGATCTCTTTAGCATTTGTCACATTTGACAACATTTTGTTTAGAACTTCTTTTTGAACTCTCAATTTTGGTTCTTTTCCCACTTTTTTATTGTCTGTATTGCTAGATCTTCTTATACCTTTGATTATCTTCTTACTCTATATCCTTTTTCGAGGAAAACTTATCCACAACAATCATTCAGCTACCACCACAAAACACTGACATTTATCACGCCTGTGAATCCTGCCCAGTCTATTTTCTAAACTGTAATTCTCTGTCTCCTATCATCTATCGTCTATCTTTCTATCTACCTACCTACCTATCTGTCTATTACCAGCTTTTTTACAGCTATTTTACTGGAGATGTCTGCCTGAATGTCCTGGGAGGTATCTAAAACTCACCAGGTTACAAACCAAGAGAAGGCCTTCTCTATTCAAAAACGTTCCCCGTTTACTCCGTACAACATGTCCACTGCATCCAACAACAATCTCTGAATCTGCTACTTCTGACAGTTACTAGCAATATCATCAAACCAGTTTCTCAACTAGTAAATTCAGGGTCTTGTCAATGTCTCAATTTTCTTTTTTTTTTTTTGACTTCAACTTTTACTTTTTTAAAAAAAATTCAAAAATGATCACAACTTACTTTCTTCAGATTTATGACCAAACCATATTATTTTGTATTGAAGATATTTTTTAAATGTCTTCTTATTCCATTCCATTCTGACCTCCACTTTTCAAGTCTTTATTACTTTTTGCATCCTTTATTGTGTTTCTTTTTACCTATTTATATATTCTTAAAATCATTACAGAGAACCTATTATGAGCTAGTCACTGTGCCAGGGACTTACTTCAGATAGTAGTCAAGGAAGCCCTCTCACATAGTGACATTTATGCCAATGATAATGGGAAGATGATCAGAAGCCAAACTATTCTCACGTCTCCTCTCCCCTCCAACGCTACTTCCTATCATTCATTCTCCACAGTGACTTCAGATTATTTTTTTCTAACACAGGTCTTTAAACACAAATGTTGCTAAAGTGCTCAAATTTATTTAAGGACTCCAATTACTTATGATGTGAAATCCAAATTACTTTAAGGCAGACCTCTGCCTTCTGTGCCAGCATGGATTCTTTCCTACTCTTTTTTTGTACTAGGACAAAGATTTGTATTCTCCAACAAAATGTGAACAAAACAACACAAAATAAAAATAAAAACTGTATGTTATACATTGTTCTTTGCATGTGCCTGAAATGTCCACCTACTCTTGTATGCCTACCTCATCCTTCAAGACTCATCTCAAGCATAACATCTTCAATGAGGCTTCCCTGAGAGAATTAGATTCTTCTCTATGCTCCCACATGCCCTCAGCTTCTAGAAAATACCTCTCTTATAGCACCTATCACATTAAAATTCAATCATCTTTTACATGTTTGTTTATTCAACTAGATTGAGCTTATTCAAGTCAGGGACTGAGATATTCATTTCTGCTATTTCTGGCATTGAGCACAAAGCCCGGCCTATTAGATATTTATTACAAGTTTGATGAATGGTTAGATGGATGGATGGATGGAGAGATGAATGACAAAAATTTGCTTTTTTCCAAAAATAATTGCTTTGAATATATCATTAGTCTTGCTCTCATTTCAATGCCAACAGTTTAAAGAGATTTCAATGACATGACTTTTCTGACCCTAGAAATAAATTTCTATATTTTACAACTCCAACACGAAGAGCTTATAAAAACTTCTCAAGTTGTGCATTAGATTCTTTTATATTTTTAGGATTTGAGGCATGGAGGGAGGGATTAATGGAAATTCAAAGTGGGTTTGAAGGACATCTCAGTAGTTACTTGTAAATAAGAACATTCTGTTTATCTTCTTCTAGTTCACTAAGGAAAAAAAATGACAACAACGCTGGGGAAAAATAGATCGCGCATTTTAAATCACAACAAACAAAACTAATAAACAGCAAACCACAGAGACCTGTCAGCTGAAAAGAAGATACAGCATTCATTTTATAAAATTCACTGGCATGTCAACAGACAAACTGGCAGGGAAAGAAAGTGAACAATATTTTTCAAGAAATATCTACTTTGCTGAATAAATCTTGAGCAAAATATTGTGTGAACTGTATGGATATGGAGTAAGGGCCATGCAAAGTGAAGAGTTCATATTTCCAACATTAAATATTTTTTTGTTGTTGAGATACACTTCCTTTGAAATTTGAAAATTATTCCAGTGTCATTAATAGTAACCCCTTTTCTACAATAGAACATTTAAATAGATGTTACAAAAGATTCTTCTCTTTCTAATAATGATGAGTCAGGTATGGTGATAGAAATAGTAAGATACAGGCAATTATCTTCATATTAGCAGCATGATTCTGGGGATAACAGAAGGAAGCCATAACATTGAAAACAGGTAGAATTATTAACATGGAGACCAACTGATGTGATTATCCCCTCAACTTATCAAGAATTGCAAAGATGATCAGATTGAACATTTAAAGTAACAGGATCCTTGTTATAGATTGAGTTCTCCCAAAAGAAGATTCTTAGATTTTGATTTAGGCACAGAGTATTTATTTGGGTGGTGATCTCAGAATGCTGGAGTGAAACAGTGGGGGGAGTGAGACAGGGATGGAGGGAAACCCAATCAAATGTGGGTTCTTGAACTGGTTACAACTCTAGGCAACTGGGCTCAATCTTACTGGGGACCCTTTGGGGAACCACGTAGAATGAATCTCAGAACAGTCCCTCCAATGAATATGAGGCTGGGACATCCACCTACTGACACCCATCTTTCACTGACTGAAGGTTGCTCCTGGAGATGTATATTTACCGCACTTATGGACTGTGCCTTTAGAGTAGGACACTTTGGGAGCTTGAGGAGGGGAGCCTGCAGTATGTGCAAGAACTGTCCATCACAGCTATAGCTGAAGATAGAGCTGGTCCTACAGTGTGTGGTGTGGGGCACCAACAGTATCCAACATATACGTGCATTTGCACTTAAATTTATAATTTCTCAAGCAGCTACTTTAAATATAAGGATGTATATTTCTGTAATTTAATTGCTCTGAGATCAAAAATAACCCAGTACTTAAAGATTTGCAAAATTTGAAACAAATTTGGAAAAGTCATAATGTGCCACTCATGACACATATGTGGTAAGTACATTCTAACATCTTGTTGTTGCTATTAACTAACAGGCTGGAGATAATTTGCTCTATGTAATTCTGAAGACATCATTTCAGTGAAGATCTCTTCTTGTCATTCTTCAAGACGTTTTTCTTTGAGAGGATCATGCTAACAAAATGGAAAAATGCTTCTGACATCTAAAAGGGTATCTTTGCCATCCATCCTTTTGTTGTAGGTAGAGCAGAGCTCCTCTTGGGCATTGGAACAGTAACTAATTTTTCTTTTCTTTTTGCTACTAAGCTATGTCTTAGATCCTCTATAAATATTATGTCATCAAACTTTTAACTTACAATAGTCATAAAATTTTTCAACAAATATGTATTTCATTGTGAATAAGTCTTGAGCAAAATATATGTGAACAGAAGGTTGTTACCCTGTTCCAGGCGCTGCTCTAAGGAAAGTATCTGTATTAACATATTTAACCTTAATTAAAATACTGTGAGGTAAGAAGCATTATTTTCCTTATTATGTAGGTAATGAAACTGAGGCACAATAAGGTTAAGTAGCTTCCTAAAGGTCATAGAGTTGGTAAGTATCTGAACTAAATTTCAGACCAGGCAGTCTGACGCTGGAGTCTGCTTGTTAACAAAGCTACTAAGTGGCAATATCAGGATTTAAATCAGAGGGTAATTTAAACCTGGATTGATCTGATTCCAAAACCTATGTTAATGGTTATTCTGCATCATGTTGCTTCAAAATCACCACTTCAATCCTCCTCTGTTTGTCCAACAGACTGAGTTTTTGAAGTGCAAATGGTGTCACAGCTCACCTCATCATTTGTCTATTTGAAACCCTTCAAGGCTTCCCATTACTTGAAGGATCAGGCTCAGTTCCCTTTTAGGTAGTTCCTTTTTACCTGCTGGCTTCACATTCTGCCAATCTTTGAATGCCACATTCTAGTCACATTGATTTTCTTGCAATTACTCGTTTCATACTTCCCTACCTTCATGATTTACACATGGTACACATTTACACATCTTTGGAATCCTTCTCTGACTTCACTTGGTTTCACCCCATTTTTCTTTATAACATTAACTAAGGTATAACCACTTTATGAATATTGCTTTTCATCTGAAGCAGGAAACGTTTTAAAGTGAAATGAGACGCTATTAAAAAGCTATGTCAAGACAAGTGTAAACCAGCACTGCTCAGGACAATATGGGACTCATGGTCACCCCATTGATGAAGGTCTTCCTGTCTCCTCATCTCTCCTAATTTGAGTTAGGTACTCCTTTCTGTCCTTGTATCTTATCAATGTTATATGCTTTTAACGCGGTACTGAAATTAACCCTTTTTGAGAGTCTGTTTCACTAGAATGGAAAATTATTGAGGATAGGAGTTTTATTTTGCTCACCTTTGTACTACTTTCCAAGCTCAATTGATTGTAGGTACTCCATGAGTATTTGTGTAATGAATGGACTCAACGTACATTTCCAAAAGCTAACTACAGCAGGAGAGGACAGGTTTATAGGACTTTGGTTTAGTATATAGAAGTGGTAGCACTGGGTGCTGGTGGGACTGATGTAAAAGGGATGGCCAAATTAGTGGAGGTTAAATCGGATTAATTTTTGGCAGGGCTAAGGATTAGGGTTTGGTCTCAGATGGAGAATTATCTGGTTTGAGGTGAGATTATATACTTGTGTCAAACCTGGATTAGTGGGAAGGACTGAGGTTACAGTGAGGGACGAAGGTAAGAATAAGAAATGCATGCAGCCCAGAAGTTTTGGCAGGATCGGAGCTAGTATCAGTTTTCTCTCATAGTGAATTTAAACGTGTCAAAATAATAGTATCTTAAAGTAATAATCATTTCCTTCTCTGTGTTCTGATTATATGCGCATATAATAGATATATGTACAAATGATTATTATGTATTTCTACTGTTACATCATATTGTATATGTGTGTGTTGGTGTCTATTTGATTACATACTTGTTTCCCCCATTAAGCCATATGCTTCTTGAAGGACTAGGGACTATGTTTTACACACACTTTTTTTCTCTTTCCACCAGATCCATTGATGTGCCTGACATATAGTAGGCATTTAACTAATTCTTTTAAATAAATGAAAAGTTTTCCCTATTTAACTCAGTTCACTTTCTATGTTTGATCCATCAAACTGCTGATTGTATCTTCGCTAAATATGTGTTCAATTAACAACAACAGAATGTAATCTTATATTTGTTTTTGGCTAACTGATGAGTTTATATTTTTCCATTACTCTACTGTAAGCATCATGAGGGCAAAAGTTATGTCTGCTGTGAATATTTGTATCCCCTCTGGTGAATATAGTGATTGGTACATAATAAAATTATTTTTAAAAATGTTGCATGAATGAAAAGTTGAAATGCGCAGATTTATCTTTGAAGAGGATAGGGTCTTTGGTGGGCTGACTTGGGTTTTCTAAGTGGAGTCCTCTCTCACATTTTTCATCCAGGATCTTCTCTATTCTTTGGACAGTTCTAGTGGCTGAGAAGTCAGTTCTTGCCTATGATAGTGAAAAATGTCGTATTTTCCTTGGTACCATTCTCATGACTTTTTTCCCCCCTGAGGTTATGTGTGTGGAAGCTTCAAGTTCAGAGTTAATTCATACATTTTGCAAGTATTTATGAAGTGGGTTAGTTATTTCTAGCATTCTGCCATCTTCCCTTCCTGGTCTGTTTTTTTCTATTACTGACATCCTTACTCTAAGATCTCAGGTCAAGCGACAAGCTCCTCTCTCCCTCCTGCCCCTGACCCACTCTTTTTGAGAAATACTTCATGTGTTGGAATTATGGCACCTTGAGTCTCGCCTTGAGTGAGAGGGTGGGAAGTGAGATGCAAACTACAAGCTCGAACTTAAGCTCTTACCAACTTTCTACTCTTATCTTTTAATAGATGTTTATTGAATAAAGGAATGAACCAATGGAGACTGAAGCAAAGATAATTGATAACTAAGATCTTAGGCAGCATTTATTAAGTAGCATTCAGGGGTGAAAGCCATGCTTTACTGAAGTTTTATATTTTCCATTTTTTGTTGTTATTGTTTGGTTTCTGATAGGTAATGCTTTTTATTTTTTAAGAGGCTAGTTTCTCCTCTGAATATTAAAAAAAATAGAATTAATTTAAAAATTACATATTACTTTCCTTTCAAATGATCCTTAGATAAAAGAATCTAGACGGTCATCTATGCTTCAGTCTAACCCAAGGCAGGAGCAATTGTCCTCTCTTGCCACTTTCCATTATTTCTGAGTCATTATGCACATAGTTCCACAGCCATATCACAGTTTGAAGAGAGAAGATAATACACCAACTCATCCAGAAAAAAACCCCATATTTAACACTCATATACTTAGCGCATGTTATAACAGTTTTATTCTGTAGTATACAAAATATAGCGTATTATTCAATTCGATCATTCATTCAACAAGCATTCCTTGAGTGCACATTGCGTGTCAGGTACTATGCCAGAGTTTGGGATGTAGAGGAGGATACAAGGTTGACCTACAGACCTCGAGGAACTTTGGTGCAGAGAAGACAGGTATAATGCAACTGGATTAAAGGAGTAGGGAAAGAGGATGATATTTTTTCTTCTTGAGAAGATCATAGACAGTGATCTCTAAAACACACACAAAGTAAAAGAATAGATATTTGTTTGAGAAAGCAGAGCTGAGCAGCTGGAGAATAAAGGAGAGGCCAGTGGGGAGCAGAGTGACTTGATTTGGGGGTTTTAAACATCGTGTTGCAGAGACAAAATGATGAAGGCTGGCCTGCCGGGTGGAGAGACCGAAGTAGATTGATGCCTGTAATACGCTAACCAGGCCGTGACGAGCATCTGAAGCAAAGCTCTGGCGATGTGATAGAGAGGAGGGGTAAGTAGGAGGCTTGCTTAAGAGCAAAAACCCATTTCATGTGTGTGGTGAAGGCGACTGAGGGTTTCAGGGAGGCCCTGCCAGTGCTGGCTTCTTGTTGCTCGAACGTCACGATCTTCTCTTGACCTAACGTTCCCAGGCAATCTTTCTCCAGGTTGCCACAGTACTTTCTTCCTGAAAGGGTATATCTTACAAGAATATATGGCGCCGTTAGAATATTACCTCGGAATGGTCACACCTAAGGGAAAGTGTGATAATTTTACCCATATTGGTAGTGATAGTGAAACATTCACCCTGGAGAAGAGACATTTCCTTCATGTATTAAGTAAAAGTCACTAATAGGCAACGACGTTTTATGTCCTTGTCTTTGCCACAATAACTGGAAAACAAAAGTGTGTATGTTTTTAGAAATCTTAACATAAATTCTATTCACACTGCAACACAGTTCTCATTGCTATGGTAGTGTGTATATATATATATGCACTTACTTCGGTAGGTAGGTGGTTACTTAGAGCCTGTAGTATCTACAAAAAAGCAGTTAATGAGGAGTCAGGATCTGAATTCTTGTCCTGCTTCTGCTAAAAATGTTTATAAAAACTTGAACAATTTATCTATGTAGCCTAAGTTGTAGATAATCTACTTTAAAATGTACAAGTACCCTAGAGAAGGAAGAGGTAAGCAGGTAAGGTTTAAGTGAAAGGACTAAATAAAAATATAAATAAAAAGATCTTGAGATAAAGAATCCTGGGTTATGTTTTTGGAGTTGTCAATGATTCGTTGCCTAGAGTAACCAGTTTATCTGAACACTATGAAGAAGCTGTTGAAATATGTGAACTCTAAAATTATATGATTCCAGAACATTTTATTCATTTAAATAACTCTATTTAATAATAGTCAAAATATAATAACTAATGTTTATTGAGTATTTCTTATGGCCTAGGCAATGTGTATATTGATTATCTCATGTGCTTCCCCAACAACTCACGGGGAATCATGACTATTCTGTTTTAGAGAGAATGAAATGAGTTTCAAGGAGACATAACAACAAGTCTCAAGTCATAAATGGTGGAGCTGAGGATCATATATGTCTTGAGATCATGTACCCACACGCATACATACACACACACACAGTATGTTTGCAGAACTGAAATGAGGCAGAAATTGTAAAATTGATGAATTTTAAATGTCTTGATAATTATTTGAATAAATATTTGCCTGTTGTTGGGTAGTGGTCATATTTATTGATTTTCATATCTCCAGCAACAATTAAATTGTCTGGCACATAGCTGCTCAAGTAATATTAGTTAAAATGAGTTAAAAGATCTGAATATTGGTAAACAGTATTGTTCCTGGAATTGTTGGATATATGTCTGGGACTCTTGATAGACAGAGTAGATTTGGTTATTCTATGGGACAAAATCAGCTTTCCTGGCCCAGGATGATGGTGGAGGGAACCGTAAAGAACTGAAGGAAAAGAGAAAATAAAACAATCCACCCACAGAACTAAGCACTGAGATGTTGGAATAATATTTATATAATACTTTGGGGTTTTTTCTATCAACTGTGTTGTTGCCAGACCAAATATATTTTTATTCTGAGCCTTTAAGTTTTGTTCTTTTCATAAGACATCATCAATCATCTTTTATTCGTTCATTTTTTAGTACACTAAAATTCAAAGTTGAGAGCACAATTAGGTCTATTTGAATAACTAAGAATTGAGGTAAAAGTAGCCCCAATGGGAAAAAGTCATGGACTCGCAGTTATAATTCACCTCCCTATTCCCTGCTGCTACCCTTGATACAATGTTCCTCTTTTAAATGTTATACCAAAACCTTTTTTAAAAATGTCACTAAGATATGTATCCCCAGGTGATATAAGGAAACATGATATTCTTCTTTCTACTACTCACTCTCTTGGGAAAAAGAATAATTTAGGAATTTATTTTGTGAGAACCTCTGTCACGGCTTTCAATCCAGCTTTCTTAGAACTCTTGTTAGCTAAGGAGTTATGTAACTTTTAAATGCTCTTTTGAAGCAAAACTGAAGTCACATCTGTCTTTACATGTTGCGTCCTACTGTTAGTGACTTTTATTTTCAAGTTTTTCTTCTTTTTAAGGATTTGTCTTATTAGATTTCATTTTTTCAGACATTTTTCAGGAAGCTGCTAGAATGTTTATCCTACTTTTCAATGGCTTCCTGCTGTTTTGGTACTAGAAATAGTTCCACTGGTGCCATCATAAGTTTTTCACAAATTTATTCCCATATCATTATTAGTCAAATAATCATAAAGCAAGGAACCTTGGCTTGGTGGCCGGCCAGTTTTTGTTCAAATATTTTCTTTTAATTTGTCCTTAGTTTGTCTTGGAAACAAAAATGCACATAAAAAGTTGCCATGTAAAACTGTATGTCATTAATCATATGATAGATTAAATACATTGTGTGGTTCTGGAAGGGAAAACTAGAACCAATGGGTACATATTATATAGAGAAAGAGTAATTTATTATGGGAATTAACTCTATAGGGTTGCAGTTGTCAGAATTTTAAATGATAACCAATTCTATATCTTTGAGGATATTTAAGAAGAGATTTAATGATCTCTTGCCTGAAATGTGATAGAGGAAGTTATATACACCCAACATAAGTAGAGTTGAATTAAATGATTTAGAATTTTTTTGACTATAAATATGTAAATGCACTCATGATTACATACTTACTTGTATGTACACACATATTTCTCTAAATTATGTGTGTGTGTGTAATAGAAAGGGTTGGACATAAAATGTTGAATAGAGAGAAGTTATGGCATTTTAATTAAAAAAGGAAACTCCAACTGTTTAAGAGATATAGGCAAATTGGTGGATATAGAGGGGAGCCATTATACCACCACTGACACGTGGTAGCCATTGCTAAGACCAAGCTGGTGACCTATGTGCTGGTAAAGAGTCAGCCAGGCAGGCAACAGACTCATTGTGATTTGTGGATTCCTAGAATGTGAGAAATGATGATAAGGCAACCCAAATACTGAGAAGTCAGGGTCAGAAAATGTGATTGTTTTCAACTGGGACATTTCCAGTGACGTTTTCTGATGGCTTCTAAGACTTGATGAGTGTGAAGTTTAGACTGAGAAGAAAATGATCTACTTCACTTAGGGAAGTTTCTTCCAGAACAGTTTTGGGAAAGGAGGGAAGTTACTGCACATCCAGAAAACTGGGAGATCAGACACAAATCTTGTATACCTAGACAGTGATGATACCGGGAACTGCCTGGAATGAGCTGGGTTTGCGCTTTAAATCTATTATAAGGGAAATGTGACACTGGACAAGGAATATAGTCCAACATGCTCCACAAAGGAACACAATTTTGGTGTTTTTGAGAGTATTGCCTGTGTGTGGTTGTGGGACAAAAGCTGGGAGGTATTACAGCTTCAGACTATGTAAATTTCCTTTAAAAAAATGTGTGAACGCTAGTCTCAAAGACAGAACTCTTGAATTAACAGGGATAAGATGGGGAGCCCTCTTGAAGTACAAAGATGCTTCTGGTTTAACCACATAGAGATCCATAAAAGAGCTCAGCCTGCAAAACTGTTCACATACAATTGTCACTTAGCATGCTGATATAGTACACTAATTTATTTTTTAATTATTTTTACCGTGCTAAAATTTACCATGCCTAAATTGGTAAATACCAAGGTTAAATGTTTCTTTCTCTATAAAAACAATATTTACTTGCCTTATCCATTTCTATCTCCTCCAGTTGATGATTGGTTGATGGGATTAATAATGTGTACTAGAATAAAAGAGATAAAGGTGGCTAAATCAGGTGGGTGTGGCAAAAATATCTATTCCCACGTGGAGTATACAGACTGAACAAGTGACCAAATAACTAATTTTAAAAGCAGCAACAACTGAATTGGTTAATATTTTTGGTTTAGTTAAAGCTGCACTACTGAATTCCGTGCTGGATTCACCATGGCAAAACTAACGCAGATGCTCAGACTCTTGCATTCACAGACAGTCTTCATCTTCTGCTCTGAAAGGATTACTACTACATAATGACACACATTAAAAAGTTCTATGCTAAGAAGCATTGGTTATGAGAAGCAGCTGGTCCTGGTATTTTATGGCAATACTGGGGCAAGATTAGTTTTACCTAAGAATAGGGGTGGTCATGAGAATGGCTCTGTTCATTTTCTGTGTAGGGTAGCAATCTGTGCTGCTCCTCATGATGTGCTAGTTTGGGCAGAGCAGGCATCAAATAATGCTGAACTGAGAATCCTTTGAAATGTTTCATTTCTGATACTCCAGCGACCCTGAAATTCCATGACCAGCCAGAGAGGGGTTTTAGTCCTTACAATACCACTTTCTTAGTCCAGAATCTCATCATTTCTAACTTTGATCTACACAACCTCTTTTTGCCACAAGATCCAAAGGAAATATGGAAAATAAAGGTAAGTAAAAAAAGATGAACAATTTTTTCGTGATTAACCCCACTCTAAAAAAAAGAAAAAAAAATCCCATATTAATCAAGAACTGAAATTCTAGACCAACCGATCTAGTAGTTTTGAGAGGAGGGGATTGAGAGAGCTAGACCAGAAGCAGGTGAGAGCAGGCTACGGTTCTACATTTTGAGTTATATCCCTAATGGTGTCTGTCTGCGTGTGTGCGCGCGCGTGTGTGTATTACATTGCTTGTGACTCCTGTATGATTTTCTACTTTATACATCTATCATCTTTGACTTTCCCGTTTCCCAAGTGAAGTTCACCTTAGTTGCTTCAGCTCCGGTTTACCTCAAACAGTGCAGAGATGAACAGCCTCATCCCTGTACCCTAATGAATCTGTTTATAGTTTCTCTGACTCATATGCTCAGGGGGGCTTATTGACTCACTGTGTGCATGCCTACATAATTCCCTGAAATACTCCACAGTGCTCTTCAAGTGGCTCACCAGTTTGGCCTCCTCTCAACGGAGCATGAAGGATTCTGCTTTCCCACGTCTGACAATCTTTGGAATTACTTAACAATAGTATTCTCGCCAAACTTAAGGGTGAAAGTGCTATGCCAGTGTTTCAATTATTCTCTAATTATCTGTGAGGCCGAGTACATCTTTTCCTATTTTTAAGTCATTTGAATTTCCTTTTATTGTTTGTTGGCTATTTATGGCCTTTGCTCATTTTTCTGTTAGATTTTCGGTTTGTTGTATATTATCAGCAGAACCTTTTATGTTCCTGATATTAATTAATTGTTGGGCATAGACATTCGAAATGCCATTTCCTGTCTGGAACGGTTAACTTTGTATATGGCGTTCTTTATTGAACTGAAATGTTAATTTCAATATAGTCAAAATTTTGGTGGTGGTTTTGAATGCTTGGAAAACATGCGTTGTTTATATGCAGACTGTTTATATCTATTAACTCATAATTCTTGATTTAGTTAAGTCTTTCCTGTCTTTCCCTATTTTGGGTTCAGCTTCATCTGTTTCTGAAAATAATGTGACAAATTCTCTAACTATAACTGTGTAATTCGAAGTCCCCTTGTTTGCTTTCTGTGGTTCTATTGTAACATTTTTACTTCAGTTTTTTGGTGGGGGGGGGACTGCAGGTACGCAAATCATGGCACATCAGCCTCAACAGTGTATGCAACTTGGTTCTTGTTTTATTTATTTTTGTGTATTTTTTTCCTCTTCATTCTGCATTCCCATTCTTACACCGACCCCTCCCTCCACCATGGACAGCCGGTCTAATGTATTTAACATATAGTCACGGATATGCATCTATGCTTTAAAGATCTATATTTTTGTTCTCCTTATTGATGTATGCCTCTTAAATTTACTTAATATGAATAACTATATCACCATGATAAGAGATTCCATAGTATTTCCTCCTGGATTCTTTTGACTTTTTTCTTGAAGACCATTTTTAAATTGGGTCTAGTGTGTCTGAAGACCCACTTTATCTTGTTTTCGCATCTAAAGAAAGTTTAAACGGATGTTAGAATTTTAGGTTCAAATATTTTTTCCTTCAGCACTTTGAGAATATCGCCCCATTGTCATCTTGTATCCAGAGTCAATTTGTGTTCCTTTATAGATAATTTGTTTCTTTTGCTGTCTCTTTGCTTCTGATCTTAAAAAACTGTATTTTTTTCCCTTATCTATCCTATTTGTTTTGTGAGGAAAACTTTCATTCTGTAGGCTTACATCATCTTTTTCCTTTTTTAATTCTAGGGGAGTCTTAATCATGATTTCTTTTCCTCTTCTTTTGTTTTTTTCTTACCATGTGAGCTGCCAGATATGTGATAACACTTCTTCATCTATCTTCTTCACATTGTAATTTTAATATTTTCTTTTTCCTTGAGAATTTTCCTGTTTGTGCTCCTCAGATATCTCCTTATTTTTCCCTTTGTGCATATTTCCTAGAAGTGTCAGCTAATACATATCTAGAGGAAAAGAAACATTTCCAACCCAGCCTAGTTTGTGTCCTTCCTAGTGAGTTTTAAAAGATAAAGAAAACCTGTGTTGAAAAAAAACCCTCAGATAATCCAATAGAAAAATGGGCAAGATACTGAAACATGCAATTAACAGAAGAAAAAAAAACAGAGGAGACAAGAAAGAAAAGATACTCAACTACATTACCAATCAGGGAACGCCAGTTAGAGTGATAACGAGATATTATTACACACACCCCCAATTAGCAACGTTAAAAAATCTGTGACACAATCAAATGCTGGTGAAAATGTGGAGCAACAGAAACTCTCATTCCTGCTGGTGGGAATAGAAATTGGTACATCCATGTCAGTAAGCAATCTGCCAACACAGAAGATGTACACACATCTAAAGATTCAACTCCTATGAATATCCACTTAGGAAATGCATGCACATATGCTGGAGGATATATGTGTAAAAAATTTTTCATAGGAACCCTTTTTTTGGAATACTCTACAACTCTCCACATCAAAATATTCATCTGCAATATAAAAAATAAATGTTTTTATATAATTGTATATTGGACTATTATACAGCCACGAAACTGGATGAACTATACCTCCACACAGCAACAGAATTCTTACAATCACAATGTTGAGCTTTACATAAAGTTCAAAAACCAGTGAAAAATATTTATATTGTCTAGGGAATGAATAGAAAGTGGGCAAGAACAAATCTCTTAAGGTGTTGGATAAACATTAAAAGCACGTTTTACAAACATAGCAGAGGAGAAGGCAAAAAAATGTGGAAAATTCTGAAGACCAAAAAGAGATCAGAACAAATCCTGATGGGTAAGTGAACACAGAAGCCTCTGGATATCTGTTTGCCCAGAGCTTCATTTCAAATGGGTCTTTATTCTGCGAGGAACAGAAGACAAAACTTGGGGCTCAAACACAATAAGCCATTAGATTGGAAACTTCTGCATAAAGTCAACTTAATGAAATAGAAAAGCTAAACAAATATTCGTATCTAAATAAACAAATAAAAAATTTCACCCAGTTGTTAGAAAAGAAATAACAGGCCCAAAATGGAGTAATTTGCCTCCACGACAGCAAACCAAGACATAATTTCAGTTTTAAACATCTCCCAAGAATGTGATTTTAAGTAGTCAATCTGAAATTTTCTGATCAGCACTAGTGAGGTAATCTGTGTGATAAAACTCCCACTGTTCCCTTCCTCTCAAAAGATGTCCTGGCCTGAAACAATACTTTCTTTTCTTTTGCTAATAACTTCCTTACCTCACCCTCCTTTTGCCTATAGAAACCTTCCATTTTGTACAACTCCTTGCAGCACACTTTTACTTGCTAGATGGGACAGTGCTTGTTCCATGAATCATTTAGTAAAGCCAATTAGAGCTTCAAATTTACTCGGTTAAATTTTGTTTTTTAACACCGTCAGTGAAACATGCCATTTACAACCATTGGTTGTAGGTGGAGGGGGGAATATTTTTCCCTAAGCAGATCTAAATGTAAGCTGTCCCTAATGTGCCTATAGATCTGGATTTCAAAAGAAGTGGATGGCTGAATACCCCAAACTTCAGAATTTATTGTAAAGTAGCCCTGGCTTTTTAGTTGACAGAGGCGAATGAAAATCCTCTCTGGAAGATCGCACCTTATTGCAGGACTCAAAAAATTCCCGTAGATAAAGTTCCAGGAAAATAAACTCATAACAAGGGTATCATAGAAATAACAGGAGGAAGCTTTGCAATGAGGAAGAGTAAGAAGAAATAAACAACGGATTCAGATTTGACAAGAATACAGTCGTTAAGAAATTCACTAAGTTAAGGTAATAAAGAAAACCATATGTAAGAAGCATTTTGTAAAATTTAACAATTATTCCTGATCAAACCCTTAGCAAGCTAAAAAGAGAAGTGAGTTTTCTTCATTTAATAAAATGCATGTTTACTTAGAGCTAGGTTCAGCTACATATGACAGCAAACTCAAGACAACGCTGTCCTAGACAAGTTGTTTTCTCTTTTAAATACAGTCATGTGCTAATTAGCAACTGGGATATGTTCTGAGAAATGTGTCATTAGGCGATTTCATTGTTGTGCAAACATCATAGAGTGTACTTACACAACCCTAGATGGCGTAGCCTACTACACACCTAGGCTATGTGGTACTAATCTTATGGGACCGCCATCGTATATGTCCCTCATTGACTGAAACATCGTTATGCTGTGCATGAATGTAGGTGGAGTCCATAAACAAGTTCAGGGATGCTGTGGTTGCTCAATGAAGCCTTGGTTATACATTCTATTCTTCGTTTCAGTAAAATGCCCCAATTTTTTCCAACATTTTTTTGCTTAGTTTAGACAGAGTTGATCTCTCTCTCTTTTACTCAAAGATCCTTAACCAGTTCTGAAAGCAGTAGCTTATTCCTTTTAAAAATAGCTTTGAGATGTAATTTGTATACTATCCAATTCACCCGTGTAAAGTGTGTAATTAAATGTTTTTTTTTTTCTTTTCTTTTTGGTGAGGAAGATTAGCCCTGAGCTAACATCTGTTGCCAATCTTCCTCTTTTTATTGAGGAAGATTTGTCTTGAGCCAGCATCTGTGCCCATCTTCCTCTATTTTGCATGTGGGACGCCGCTGCAGCATGGCTTGCTGAGCAGTGTGTAAGTGCATGCCCGGGATCTGAACCTGCGAACCCCAGGCCGTCAAAGCGGAGTGCGCGCACTTAACCACGACACCACCAGGCCGGCCCCCTCACTGTTTTTTAATCACAGGATTCTGACTAAACCACAGCTAATTTTAAAATATTTTTGTCTCCCCTAAAAGAAACTCCCTTAGTAGTTAATTTTTTATGCTGCCCGTACCTCAAACCCTAAGCAACCACTACTCTTTTGTCTCCTCAGATTTGCATATTCTGAACATTTCATATATGTGGAGTCATACAATGTTTGGTCTTTTGTGATTGACTTCTTTCACTTAGCCTAATGTTTTCAAGGTTCATCCATGTTGTAACATGTGTCAGTCTTTCATTGCTTCTTATCATTGAATAATATTCCATTACGTGTATATAACATCTTTTTTTAATCTATTCATCATGATGGACATTTGGGTTGTTTTCAAACTTTGGCTATTATGAATAATGCTATTATGAAAATTCATGAACAGGTTTTTGGGTGGACATATGTCTTTATTTCTCTTGGGTATATATCTAGGGGTGGAATAGCTGGGTCATTTGGTAACTCTATGGTTAACTTTTTAAGAAACCACCAACTGTTTTCCACAGTAGGGGTGCCATTTTACATTCTCACCCAGCAATGCATGAGGGTTTCAATTTCTCCACTTCCTCACCAACATTTGTTATTGTCAGTCTTTTTTATTACATCCATCCTAGTCAGCATGAAGTAATATCTCATTGTGGTTTTGATTTGTATTTCTCTGACCATTAATAACATTTATGATCTTTTCATATGCGTGTTAGCCATTTGTATACTTTTTTTAGATGTCTATTCAAATTCTTTACCCGTTTTTAATTGTATTATTTGTCTTTTTATTATTGAATTGTGTAAACTTTATATATTCTGTATGTAAGTCTCTTATCAGATATATGATTTGCAAATATTTTCTCCCATTCTGTGGGATATCTTTTTATTTCTTGATGGTATCATTTGCAGCAAAGAAGTTTAGATTTTAATTTTGATGTGGTTTTATTTATCTATTTTTGCCATCTGTGCTTCAGGTGTTATATCTAAGAAACCTTGCCTGACCCAAGCTCATGAAGATTTACTCTAGTGTCTTCTTCTGAGAGTTTTTAGATTTTGCTTTCTTTTGCATTTAGGTCTATGATCCAGTTGGAGTAACTTTGTATATGGTGTGAGGTAGAGGTCTGTCAACTTTAAAATAAGTTAGCCAGTTATTTTACCAGCAAAAAGAGTTTATTCAGGAATAGCAGAGGAATTGCAGTTCAGGAAATGCAAACTATGGTGAACCATAAGCAAGTCCAGAGAACAAAGCAGGAGAGCTTGCCTTTATAGATTAAAGGTGGGAGTTGGGAGGGGCTGTTCTAAATGAAAGTTCATTGAAGGAAGGTAAGAGTTCAGGGTGGTGATGGCTTCTCATTGGCTGGGCTGTTTCTGGGCAGGGAGAAAATCTTCCCTCTTCCTGCTGGAGTAGTAAAGTGGTTGCACTTCCTGCCCCAAATTGCAAAGTAAGCTGCAATGGAAGGTGTGTGTGTGAGAACTCCCCCTACAGGGCTTCCTGATTCCATTTTAAATGAGGTTTCCCTTTATTAATTTTAATAGGTTCAATTTCACTCTTTTGCATGTGGCTATCATGTTGTTCCAGTACCATTTGCTGAAAAGACTATTCTTTCCTCATTGAATTGTTTTCATACCTGTTTCAAAAATTAATTGATGATAAATTCAAGGGTTTATTTCTGGACTCAATTCTATTCCAGATCTATACATCTATCTTTATGCCCAGACCACACTGTATTGATTAACGTAGCTTTGCCATAAGTTCTGATATTGGAAAGTCTAAGTCTTTCAACTTTATTATTATTTTTCTGTATTGTTTTATCTATACTGGGTCCCTTTCTTTTCCAAATAAATTTGCAAAGACATCAGCTGGGATTTTAATAGGGATTGCTTTGAATCAGTAGTTTAATTTGGGGAGTATGGCCATCATAACAATAACAAGTTTTCTCATCCATAAACATGGGATGTCTTTCCATTTATTTAGATATTCTTAATTTTTTTCAACAATGTTTTGTAGTTTTCAGTATACAGGTTTTGTACTTATTTTGTTAGATTTATACCTAAATATTTTATTCTTTTTTGTTGCTATTTTAAATGAATTGTTTACTTAATTTTATTTTAGGAATGCTCTTTGTTAGTGTAGAGAAATACAATTAAATTTTGTATATTGATCTTGTATCCTGCAATCTTGATGAATTTGTTCAATAATTCTAGTAGTTTTTTTGTTGTTGTGACTTTTTTTTAAAGCCTACTTTATTTTTTTTTAAATTTTTTGTTGATGTCATAATAGTTTATAACATTGTGAGATTCCAGTTGCACATTATTATTTGTCAGTCACCATATAAATGCACCCCTTCACCCTTTGTGCCCACCCGCCAACTCCTTTCCCCCTGGTAACCACCAAACTGTTCTCTCTGTCCGTGTGTTATCATATTCCACATATGTGACAGGTCATACAGTGTTTGTCTTTCTCTGTCTGGTTTATTTCACTTAACATAATACCCTCTAGGTCCATCCATGTTGTTGCAAATGGGATGATTTTGTCTTTTTTATGGCTGAGAAGTATTCCATGGTATATATATACCACATCTTCTTTATTCAGTCATTACTCAAGGGACACTTGAGTTGTTTCCACGTCTTGGCTATAGTGAATAACGCTGCAATGAACATAGGGGTGCATAAGTCTTTTTGGATTGTTGATTTCAAGTTTTTTGGATAAATATCCAGACATGGGATAGCTGGATCATAAGGTATTTCTATTTTTAATTTTTTGATGAATCTCCATACTGTTTTCCATAGAGGCTGCACCACTTTGCATTCCCACTAGCAGTGAATGAGGGTTCCCTTTTTTCCACATGCTCTCCAACATTTGTTATTTTTTGTCTTGGTGATTATAGCCATTCTCATGGGTGTAAGGTGATGTCTTAGTGTAGTTTGCATTTTCCTGATGATTAGTGATGTTGAACATCTTTTCATATGCCTATTGGCCATCTGTATATCTTCCTTGGAAAAATGTCTGTTCATATCCTCTGCCTATTTTTTGATCAGGTTATTTGTTTTTTTGTTGTTCAGATGTGTGAGTTCTTTACATATTATGGAGATTAACCCCTTGTCGGATATATGGTTTGCAAATATTTTCTCCCAATTGGTATGTTCTCTTTTCATTTTGATTCTGGTTTTGTTTGCCTTGCAGAAGCTCTTTAGTCTGATGAAGTCCCACTTGTTTTATTTTTTCTTTTGTTTCCCTTGTCCGAGTAGATGTGGAATTCAAGAAGATCCCTTTATGACCAATGATGAATAATGTACTGCCTACATTTTCTTCCAAGGGTTTTATAGTTTCAGGTCTCACTTTCAGGTCTTTGATCCATTTTGAGTTAATTTTTGTGTATGGCAAAAGCAGACGGTCTACTTTCATTCTTTTGCAAGTGGCTGTCCAGTTTTCCCAGCATCATTTATTGAAGAGACTTTCTTTTCTCCAATGTATGTTCTTTGCTATTTTGTCAAAGATTAGCTGCCATAGATGTGAATTTTATTTCTGGGGTTTCAATTCTGTTCCATTGATATGCGTGTCTGTTTTTGTACCAGTACCATGCTGTTTTGATTACTATCGCTTTGTAGTATGTTTTGAAGTCAGGGATTGTGGTGCCTCCAGCTTTGTTCTTTTTTCTCAGATTTTCTTTAGCTATTTGGGGTCTTTTCTTGCCCCATACGAATTTTAGGATTCTTTGTCCTTTTTCCGTGAAGAATGTCATTGGGATTCTGATTGGGATTGCATTGAATCTGTAGATTGCTTTACGTAGTACAGACATTTTAACTATGTTTATTCTTCCAATCTATGTACATGGGATATCTTTCCATTTCTTTATGTCACCATTGATTTCTTTCAATAGTGACTATAAAGTTTTATAGACATTATTTATAAAACTATTTATAAAACTATTTTATAATTTTATATAATAGTTTTATAAAATTATTTATAAAACTATAAAATTTTCATTGTATAGGTCTTTCACCTCCTTGGTTAAATTTATTCCTAGATATTTTATCCTTTTTGTTGCAATTGTAAATGGGATTGTATTCTTGAGTTCTCTTTCTGTTAGATTGTCATTAGAGTATAGAAATGCAACTGATTTTTGTAAATTGATTTTGTACCCTGAGACTTTGCTGTAGTTGTTGATTATTTCTAATAGTTTTCTAATGAATTCTTTAGGGTTTTCCCTATATAAAATCATGTCATCTGCAAACAGTGAGAATTTCACTTCTTCATTGCCTATTTGGATTCCTTTTATTCCTTTTTCTTGCCTAATTGCTCTGGCCAGAACTTCCAACACTATGTTGAATGACAGTGGCGAGAGTGGGCATTCTTATCTTTTTCCTGTTCTCAGAGGGATGGCTTTCAGTTTTTCCCCATTGAGTATGATGTTGGCTGTGGGTTTGTCATATATGGCCTTTATCATGTTGAGGTACTTTCTTTCTGTACCCATTTTGTTGAGAGTTTTTATCATAAATGGATGTTGGATATTTTCAAATGCTTTCTTTGCATCTATTGAAATGATCATGTGGTTTTTATTCCTCGTTTTGTTAATGTGTATCACATTGATTGATTTGCAGATGTTGAACCATCCCTGTGTCCCTGGTACAAATCCCACTTGATCGTGGTGTATGATCTTTCTAATGTATTGCTGTATTCGGTTTGCCAATATTTTGTGGAGTATTTTTGCATCTATGTTCATCAGTGGTATTGGCCTGTAATTTTCCTTCTGTGTATTGTCCTTGTCTGGCTTTGGTATCAGGGTGATGTTGGCCTCGTGGAATGTGTTAGGAAATGTTCCATCTTCCTCTATTTTTTGGAATAGTTTGAGAAGGATAGGTATTAAATCTTCTTTGAATACTTGGTAAAATTCTCCAAAGAAGCCATCTGGTCCTGGACTTTTATTTTTTGGGAGATTTTTGATTACTGTTTCAATCTCTTTACTTGTGATTGGTCTATTCAGGTTCTCTATCTCTTCTTGATTCAGTTTTGGGAGGCTATATGAGTCTAAGAATTTATCTGTTTCTTCTAGATTGTCCACTTTGTTGGAATATAGTTTTTCATAGTATTCTCTTATAATCCTTTGTATTTCTGTGGTGATTGTGATTTCTTCTCTTTCATTTCTAATTTTATTTATTTGAGCCTTCTCTCTTTTTTTCTTGGTGAGTCTAGCTAAAGGTTTGTCAATTTTGTTTATCTTCTCAAAGAACCAGCTCTTAGTTTCATTGATCCTTTCTCCTGTTTTTTTGGTTTCAATTTTGTTTATTTCTGCTCTAATTTTTTATTATTTCCCTCTTTCTGCTGACTATAGGCTTTATTTGTTCTTCTTTTCCTAATTCTGTTAGGTGTAGTTTAATATTGCTTATTTGGGATTTTTCTTGTTTGTTAAGGTAGGCCTGTATTGCTATGAATTTCCCTCTCAGGACCACTTTTGCTGCATTCCATATGAGTTGATATGGTGTATTTTCATTTTCATTTGTTGCCAGATATTCTTTGATTTCTCCTTTAATTTCTTCAATGATCCTTTGGTTGTTCAGTAGCATGCTGTTTAGTCTCCACACCTCTGTCACTTTCCCAGCTTTTTTCTTATAGTTGATTTATAGTTTCATAGCATTATGGTAAGGAAAGATACCTGTTATGATTTCAATCTTCTTAAATTTATAGAGGTTTGACTTGTTTCCCAAGATAGGGTCTATCCTTGAGAATGTTCCATGCGCTTGAGAAGAATATGTAATCTGTTCTTTTTGGATGGAGTGCTCTATATATATCTGTTAAGTCCATCTGGTTTAGTTTTACATTTAAGTCCACTATTTCCTTATTGACTTTCCATCTGGTTGATCTGTACATTGATGTGAGTGGGTGTTAAGGTCCCCTACTATTATTGTGTTGTTGTTGATATTTCCTTTTAGGTTTGCTGTTAGTTGCTTTATGTACTTTGGTGCTCCTGTGTTGGGTGCATATATATTTATAAGTGTTATGTCTTCTTGGTTGAGTGTCCCTTTTATCATTATATGCTGCCCCTCTTTGTCTCTCATTACCTTTTTTATCTTGAAGTCTACTTTGTCTGATATAAGTATGGCAACACCTGCTTTCTTTTGTTTGCGATTAGCTTGGAGTATCATCTTCCACTCCTTTACTCTGAGCCTGTATTTCTCTTTAGAGCTGAGATGTGTTTCCTGGAGGCAGCAAATTGTTGGGTCTGTTTTTTTAATCCATCCAGCCACTCTGTGTCTTTTGATAGGGGAATTCAATCCATTTACATTTAGAGTGATTATTGATATATGAGGGCTTAATTCTGCCATTTCATCTCTTGTTTTTCAGTTGTTATGTATTTCCCTTGTTTCTCATCCCGTGAATTTTGGACTGCTAATTCAGTTTGGTGGCTGTCTATGATGGTTTTCTCTTTATTTATCATTTGTGTCTTTGTTCTGATTTTTTGTTTAGTGGTTACTGTGTGGTTTGTGTAAAAGATCTCGTAGATGAGATAGTCCATTCCCTGATAGCCTCTTGTTCCCTTAGTCTAAGCAGGTTTCGTCCCTTTCCTCTTCCCCTTCTAAGTTGTTGTTGTCACAACTTATTCCGTTATGTGTTGTGAATTTGTGGTTAAAATGAAGTGATAATATTTATTTTTGATGTTTTGTTTTCCTTTATCTTTAGAGTTATAATTAAGTGTTTGCTAATCTGTTCTGATGGAGAGTTGCAATTTCTGATTTTGTCTGCCTATTTATCTGCTTGTTCAAGGCTTTGTAAACCCTTCTTTTTTTTTTTCAGGTACGAGGGCCTTCTTGATCAAGCTTGTGGCGAGGGGAGGGTCTTGTGGCAATGAAGTCCCTCAGCTTTTGTTTATCCGGCAAAATTTTTATTTCTCCATCATATGTGAAGGATGTTTTCACTGGATATAGTATTCTTGGCTGAAAGTTTTTGTCTTTCAAAATTTTGAATATATCATTCCACTCTCTCCTCGCCTGTAAGCTTTCTGTTGAAAAATCTGCTGAAAGCCTTATAGGGCTGCCTTTATAGGTTATTCTCTTCTGCCTTGCTGCCCTTAATATTTTTTCTGTTCACTTTTGCCAGCTTTACTAACATATTTCTTGGAGAAGGTCTTTTTACATTGGTGTAATTAGGATTCCTGTTGGCTTCTTTTACATGTAATTCCAGCTCCGTCTCCAGGTTTGGGAAGTTCTCAGTTATTATTTCTTTGAACAAGCTCTCTGCTCCTTTTTCCCTCTCTTCTCCCTCTGGAATACCTATAATCCTTATGCTGCATTTCCTAATTGAGTCAGATATTTCTCGGAGAATGTCTTCATTTCTTTTTAGTCTATGTTCTCTCCTCCTCCATCTGAAGCACTTCTGTCTTCCTGTCCTCCAGATTGCTAATTCTGTCCTCCATATTATCAGCCCTGTTGTTTAAGGACTCCAGACTTTTCTTTATCTCATCCATTTTGTTTTTCATCTCTAACAGTTCTGTTTGGTTTTTCTTTATAGTTTTGATCTCTTTTGTGAAGAATTCCCTCTGTTCAGTAATTTGGTTCCTGATTTCATTGAACTGTCTTTCAGAATTGTCTTGTAGCTCGTTGAGTTTTCTTAGGATGGCTATCTTGAATTCTTTGTCATTTAGATCATAGATTTCCATGCCTTCAGGATGGATTTCTGGGTGTTTGCCTTTTTCCGTCTGGTCAGGAGTATTGATATATTTCTTTATACCATTTGATGGAGTGGATTTGTGCTGATGCATAGTGATAGTTTCTGGCTGCAGGTTCCAGCTGCTGCCACTTGAGGGGGTGCAGGAGCTGTGTAGTCTGAGCCCACTGCTGTGATCCCTGTCAGGTGTGGCTGTCTGAGCCTGGGTCACTCCTTGGGATCACAGTGGCCCTGTGGGATCTCCCACCAAATGGAGAAGTAGTCAAATGGGGGGCTCAGGGCTTCTGCCGCTTGCTCCCACAGACCCACAGAGCTGTGCTCCCTGCTTCAGGGCCACAGCGGTACTATGGGTGTTCACAGCAGCTGGGAGCTTGTTTGCCCAGATTGGGATCTCAGCCTCCCTCGCCCTCTGCTCCTAGGTCACACCAGCCATTGTGCTTGGTGGGCGAGACTTCCCCTCCACGACTGAGCCAAGGCCACTCCCTGGGACTAGGTGAGATTGTAGATTCTTCCACCAGACGAGAGAGTGATCACACGGGGGCTCAGGGCTACTGCCGCCAGCTCCAACAGTCACATCGAGACACGCTTCCCCCTTTGGGGCTGCAGCAGTACTATGGGTGTTCACGGCAGCTGGGAGTTTGTTCACCCGGACTGGGATCTCAGCTACCCTCTACACCTAGGTTGCACCAACCATTGTGCTTCGTGGGTGGGACCTCCCCTCTGGGACCGAGCCAAAGCACCTCCCTGGGACCATGGTGGGGTTGTGGTTTCTCTCACTAGATGAAAGAGTGATCACACTGGGCTCAGGGCCATTGCCGCTTGTTCTCACAATCCTGCTGAGACACGTTTCCCCCCTTTGGAACCGCAGCAATACTAGGGGTGTTCATGGCAACTGGGAGCTTGTTCACCTCAGTGGCAGCTCAGCTGCCCTCTGCTCCTAGTAGCACTGGCCTTTGTGCTTGGTGGGTGGGACTTCCCCACTGAGTGCAAGCCTGTGCTGCTCTCTGTGGACTGCATGGCCCTGAGGGCTCGCCCACTAGATGAGGAAGTGATCACATGGGGGGCCCAGGGCTGCCGTCACCTGTTTCCACAGTCATGCTGAGGCATGCTCCCACCCTTGGGGCCACAGCAGTGCTATGATTGCTCCAGCCAGGAAACTAGTCACACACGTGCACTGGGCTGCCTGGAGTCCAGAGGGTGTTCACCTATCTTCACCACCTCCTGGGGGGATAGTCCATCCACCTTCAGGTGTACAGCTGCTTGGGTCTCTCAGGCATCCTGGTGTGCTGTGTGGGTATCCTCCACTGGTTGATGAATGTCCTTTTAGTTGTAGTTCAAAGGGGAGAGACACAGGGAACAGCTCACTCCACCATGTTCCTGACGTCCTCTCTAGTAGTTTTTTAATGGACTCTTTAGAATATATATATAATTTGAAAATAGAGGTAGCTGTAATTCTTCCAGTCCAATATGAATGTGCTTTATTTATTTTTCTTGCTTAATTTCTCTTTCTAAAACTTACAGGACAATTTTTAATAGAAGTAGCAAGAGCAGACAACTTGGTTTTGTTCCTGATCTTAGGGAAAAAGTATGGAGTCTTTCACCATTACGTATGATGTTAACTGTGAGTTTCATATAGATGCCCTTTTTTAGATTGAAGAAGTTATCTTCTATTCTTAGTTTGTTGAGTGTGTTTATCATGAAAGGGTGTTGGATTTTGTCAAATGTTCTTTCTACTTCAATTGAAATGATCATGTGGCTTTTCTCTTTTTCCTATTATTGTGAATGATTTTATGTTGAACCACCCTTGCATTCCTGACAAGTCGCACTTGGTCATAGTGTATAATATAATTTTTATATGTTGCAGAATTTGGTTTGCTAGTATTTTCTTGAGGACTTTTCCATCTGTATTCATAAGAGATATTGGTCTGTAGTTACATTTTCTTGTGATATTTTTGTCTGATTTTGGTATCAGGGTAATACTGGCTCATAGAATGAATTGAGAAGTGTTGCCTTTACTTGATTTTTTGGAAGAGTTTGAGAAGGACTGATATGAATTTTCTTTGGATGTTTGAAAGAATACATGAATGAAGCTGAGTCTAGTTTCACTCAGTCTAACTGAGTTCTACCTGAGTCTTTTCTTTTCAGGTAGTTTAAAAATTACTAGCTAGATTTCACCACTTGTAATGATTATCTGTTGCTGTCATAACTTATTACCATGAACTTAGTGGCTTAAAACAAAATAAATTTTTATCTCACAGTTCTTTACGTAAGAGGTGTGAGACACGTCTCATTGATCTGAAATCAAGCCATAGGCAGGGCAGTGTTCCTTTCTGTAGGCTTTAGGTCAGAATAAGTTGCCTTGCCTTTTCCAGATCCTAGAGAATGCCCACATTTTCTCCTGGTTCCCTTCCTCCATCTTTGAAAGCAGCCTTAGCATATCAAGTCCTTTTTACATTGCATTCCTTAGACTTTCTTTCCACATTCCCTCTAATGGACCTCAACTGGGAAAGGGTCTCTACTTTTAAGGGCTCATATAATTAGGCTGGGCCCATTGGATAATCCAGGATAATCTTCCTGTATCCAAATCCTTCATCTTAATCACACTTGCAAAATCCCTTTCTCCAGGTCAGGTAACATATTCACAGGTTTTAGGGATCATGATGTGGACATCTTGGGAAAGGGGACGTTATTCTTCGAACGACATGTTTAAAAGTCTATTCAATTTTATACGTGTTGATTTATGAGACTTCTTAAATTAGTCCAAAGGACAAAGGTGAAGAAATATACAATTACATTGTCTTTTGTAATTACCTACATAATTACCTTTACTGACACATTTTTTTTTAATGTGTGTTGATTCAAATTACTGTCTTGTGCCAATTTCTTTCAGCTTGAAGAACTTCATTTAGTATTTCTTGTAAAGAATATGTCCTAGAAACAGATTCTCTCAGTTTTTGTTTACTTGGGAATATCTTTATTTCGCCCTCATTTTTTAATGATAATTTTACTGGATATAAGATTCTTGGTTGACACTTCCTGCACTTTGAAAATGTGATCCCATTGCCTTCGGTTCTCCACTGTTTCTGATGAGAAGCCAGATATTAACCTTATTTGGATTCCCTTGTACGTGATGAGTCATTTTCCTCTTGCTGCTTTCCAGATTTTCTCTTTGTCTTTCAACACTTCAACCATGGATCTCTTTGAATTTATCCAGTTGGAATTAATTTAGTTTTTTTGAATGTGTAAAGCAACGTTTTCCATCAAATTAGGGAAGTTTTCAGCCATTATTTCTTCAAATATTATTTCTGTCCCTTTCTTTCTCTCCTCTTTTTTTTTTTGGTATTCCCATTAGATATATGTTAGTGTATTTAATTGTATCCCACATGTCTCTGAAGCTGTGTTAATTTTTCTTCATTGTTTTTACTCTCTGTTCTTCAGATTGTATAATCTCTATTGATCTCTCTTCACGTTTGTTGTTTCTTCCACCAGTTCAAATCTGCTTTTGAGCCCCTCTAATAAAGTTTTCATTTCAGTTACTGTACTTTTCAACTCCAGAATTTTCTTTTGTTTTTTTAAATAATTTTTGTCTCTTCATTGATATTCTCTATATGATGATACATTATCATTATATATCTTTTTCATTCTTTAAGCACGGTTTCCCTAAAATCTCTCTATATATTTATAATAGGTCATTTAAAATCTTTGTCTGCTAAGTCTACCATTTGGACTTCTTCAAAGGCAATTTCAATTGCCTGCTTTTTTTTCCCTGAGTATGGGTCACACTTTCCTGTTTCCTTGCATATCTTGTTAGATTTCATTGAAAACTAGACATTTCAGATAATATATTGTAGTAATTCTGGATACTGACCTTCCCAAGGAGTTATTGCTTTTGGTTGGTCATTTGTTTATATGCTGAGTGACTTGACTTAAATTCTGTAACGTCTTTTTCCCTTGCCGTGTGCAACCTCTGATATCCCTGCTAAGACTCTTCTTCTTTTGCTTTTTGTTTTTCTCTTATCCGAGCTACCTAAGAGAATCCTCTGGTTTGGCATAACAATTAATCGATTAAAGTTTTGCTTAAGCTTCCTTATTTAGTTAGATTTTTATCCTTTACTGTTGGTATACATGTGTGCTTGAAGGTTGCTATATCAGTTTCTATGTCTTTTCTGTCCCCTCTTCAGCCTGGTACTATTCTCTGATTTCTCTGAGCTTTACTCTCTGATTTCTCACAGGAAAGCACAGCCTGGGCATCACACAATCTTCTAGACTTCCAGGATGACTGTGATATTATTTTAAATCCTGGCTTCTTAGGTGTCAACCCTGGATGAGAGTATTGTTCACTCCATGTTTAGTCAGAAGTTGTGTTTAAGCACCGCCATAAAGGTATCCAGATTTAGGTAAGGAGAGACTTTATTGAAGAGGTTATTGCAAAGTGGAGGAAAGGGACTATTGTAACAGGGAAGATGCAACAACTTTAGCAACAAGCATTAGGCAAAAGGAGTTTTTCTTTTACAGGGAGGAGTAAACAAGGCTAGAAAGAACTGGATGTGGGTAAGGGGAATGAAAGGGTGGAGTGATGGGATAGCAGATCAACGAATGTTTTATCCTGATGTCAGCCTATTTTCAGGAGGGGCTGTTTAGGAGAAGTTGTATGCTGGCTCAGAATGAGGGTAGGTCAAAGTTCAGGGGTCCGCAGGAAGGAGAGAAACTTAACCAAAGTTTGGTTAACAAGTACTTTGTTCAGATTGATCAGTGGGGACAAGCAGTTCAGCAAATATTTAAGAGGCAAAGAATGGGAATTTAGAATGTCTGTGTCTGGTCTTGTCATAGGTCAATGAAGGGGACATATGTGAGTCTTATCTAAGTCATATGGGAAAGGGTGTTCCTTTGCAGTAACTTATTTCCAGAATACAAGGAATGGGGGATTTCTTTAACCATGACTGTTTTCCAGGATGAGAGGGTTCCAGTAAAATTCAAACTTGTCAGCCTCTGTTGCCATTCAGACTTTCGCCCTGTGTTGACGGGTCTGTGTATCATTTGGGAATGCTGTCAAGCTTGCCCCACATCCTGCTGTGTTTGCCCCTGAGTGGGTGCAGCCTGGTGCACGCAGAAAGTCTTTCTGACACCTAGAGTTCTCTATTTCCTGTTACAAATAAAGTTAGTCTCCTCAGGCAGGTCTGAGAACCTCTTCACCCTTATGACCTGCCTTTCTCCCTGGACAGAACCCCTGTGCTACCGTACCGGAGCTGGGGGCATAAATCTGCTTTTCCCAAAGTGACATCTGTAATCCACTATAGGCACCGGAGTGTGTATGTGTGGCAGATCTTGGTCTTCTTGGCTTGCCTTTCTGGGCATTGAATCTCCACCCTAACAGGTGCTGGGGCAGAGGTGATGGGCCCCAGTATCCACCACCTCCTCCGCCTGGGGCAGAGTGGGGATGAGATGGGGGAAGAGGGACCAGGGTCTCCTTTACCACACCTGCTTGGAATAGAGGTTCTGTGGGGGCTGGGGGAGGGAGGAGTTCAGGGAGGGATGAGAAATGCCAGCAGTTGCTGCTCCTGGGATGATATCATAGACCCTAGGATCTGGGGGAGAGGGAGCCCTGTCTTCTTGGCTGCCCATCCCTAGGGTAGAGCTTTTATAACGTGGAGCTGGGGAGTGGAGGTAGGTAATGAAATGAGGTTGGCTCAAATTCCACAGACTCTCAGTGTTCTTACCAATGTTGAGTAGCTTTTGTTGAATGAATTTTTATGCATTTTCTATATACTCTTATGACAATTTCCAGACACTTTAAGTGATTGTTTTTTATAATTTTCACCAGTGGAATTGATGTTTTTCTGGGGAGAAGGTCAACCAAGCTCCTTACTCCATTCTTTTAGAAGTACCACAGCAGTTTATTCCTACTCTGGCTTCTTCCACTTTTTCCCTCCTAACTTCTCTACTTTTATTTGAGTAGCTCCAAGTTTTTACCTCTTTCAAACTCTTCCCAAATTACATAGAGACCTGCCAGCTGCCCTCTGCCAGGTCAGACCATAACTTTCCCACAACTTCTTTTCTGTGTTAACTATTGATGGCTATTCATAGGCAATCTGTCTTCTAACTTTTCAGAATTCCATATGAAAATATTTACTTCTAGCCCTAAAGAGAACCACTGGGCATCCATATATCTCAAAAATTCATTGTTTTAAATATTTTTTATGCCTCTGTGTTTTTTGGACTTGTATGCCTGCCTCAATGCACTCTAGTTAGAATATAAGTTCTTAGGTTATAAAACCAGACCTATGTCTTTCTCTCTGTGCAAAGCCTTGCACAGTGTCATTAAAATAAAATGGGCGTTAAATGCCTGAGTTAGATTTTGACTATGTTTAAGCATGGGGTAGTAAAAAGAATCTTTCACACCAAGTCAAAAGAATTGGTCTCAAGATGAAATAGGTCTATTACATAACAGTCAACCCCCTCATCAAACATGGGGTAAGAGTTCACTCATTCACAATCATTCATTCAACACAGATTTACTGAACACACATCACAGGAACAATACTGGCTTTCCCTTGCTTGTAATATTATGATGATTTTCCAAATGAAACAATAATGATGGTGAAAGATTTTTTTTGTGTTTTTTTACAACTATTAAAATGCCTAGATGTAAAATTCTGACTCCAATTACAATGTGTGTGGAGGGTTTCCACACCACTAAGCAATTCTTGGACACCAGCTGGGTGTCATATACTTCAACTCGATTCTGACACTATCTACCTGGAGATGGTGTCAGATCCCACAGGTTAAGGGCTCAGTGATACAAGACTGCACTCCGCCCCTTTCAGATGCCAACTGCAAGTCCATGTTGTCACCTGTGCTTCTGACGGACTGGCTATAGATCGGAGGTTCCAGTGACCTCTCCTTGGGTTTGATTAATTCACTAGAATGCTCACAGAACTCAGAGAAACATTTACTTATTAGATTATTAGTTTATAACAACCAGATGGCAGAGGTGCATAGACCACGGTATGGGGAATGGACATGGAGCTTCCACACTCTTCACTCTTGCCAAACAGTCACGTGTTCACCAACCCAGAAGCTCTGGGAACCCCCTCCTTTTGGTTTTTATGGAGGCTTTATTACATAGGCATGATTGATTAAATCATTGGCCATTAGTGATTGAACTCAATTTCCAGCCCCTCTCCCCTCTCCGGAAGTCTGGGGGTGGGACTGAAAGTTCCAACCCTCTAATCACATGGTTGGTTCCCCTAGCAACCAGTCTCCATCCTTAGGTGCAGTCCAAAAGTCACCTCATTAACATTTGACAGACCAAACTCAGGTTTGGTTGAAAGGGGCTTGTTATAAATATCAAGACACTTTTATTGCTTTCATCACTTAGGAAATTCCGAGGGTTTTAGGAGCTCTGTACCAGAAATGGGGATGAAGACCAAATACATATCTTTATTAAAAATCACAATGTCACATGACGTAAGGTTATGTGATTCATTACAATTGTTTTCAACGATATATAGTTCTCATAACAACAATCAAAATTAACATTTGTCTGCTGCAACCCATTTGTTACCACTTTTGCATACAATTTGTAATTACAAAGAAAGTCAGATTATTAGAAACTATCTATACAACAAAACTCACAACATACCAAATGTTCAAGGCACATTATGAAATATCTCGGTCCATTATTGATCAGATACTATTTTATTAAGAAAATTTATAATAATGTGTTAGAAAAGACAGTCACTGGCAGAGGAGACCCAAGTCAGACTTTAACTCACTTTGTGGCCTTGGGTAAGTCAATTTAAGTTTAATCACATTCTCTGGTCATATTATAGTACCTGTCCAGTCTAATTTGCAGGATGGTTCTGAGGATCAAATGAAATTCACATGAAGAGATATTGAAAAGTCAAAAGCATTATGCAAGTCATAGGTGTTAGTCACAGACTATATTCAGTTGAGTTACAAAATTTTCAGAGAAAAGCTACAAACTAGATATAAACTGTATTAGACACCCAGAAAAGTATTCCCTCATTCTTGAATGGATAAACTCTTGGCTTCTGGGTGATAATAAATAGAGTAAGGCGAACATCAAGTGGAGGACACTTCTAATAAAACAATTGCAGGCATGATACAGGAGCCAGAGGCACAGCACTTAGGACCAGAGGCATTGCTCTGTCCCTCTGGGAACACATGCAGTCCACAGTGGAGCAGGATTTTGACAGAGAATAAGGAGATTGCTTGTGTATAGAGTCCTGCTGCATAAGTGACATTTCTGTTCATTACTTGCTCACTGGGTAGGTTTGATTACTGCTATGGCCAGATAGTCTGGGAAAGAAAAAGGAAATAGATGGGCCAACGACCTTTGATATATTAGAGTACAATAAATGACAGCAGAAAGTAAACAGCCATCTGAGGGGGGTGGGATAACAAGTGGTTAGCACACGCCCTGACAAGTTCTGCTGCTGTTTGATGAATTTCACACTGGCCTTTTCAGAAAGGCAGAGAGTTCATTTCCTGGAGGAATAAAATATTTTCACACAGTTTTCTCCACAGAACAGTTAGATAATTAGGAGGGATGATACAGGTCAATCATATATAAATACTAATGATAGCCATTAATTAATAGTAGCTCAGGACTTCATGTTTATTTTTATTTAATCATTACAACAATCCATATAGGTATCATAATCTTCATTTTAGAGCTGAGAGAGTTTAAATACCTAGACTAGGGTTGCACAGCTTATAGGTGGTGGATTAGAATTCAGATCTAGATGATTCTAATTCTAGATGTCATATTCTTTGCCTACATCTCTGATTCCCAAACACCAAACCTTGATCAGTGTTTCTTCACGTCAAAATTTTCCTTGGTTTACTGAACATCTTTCAGAGAAATTCATGACTCTATGTTTGATAAATCTTTGTGACAAAATTGAAAGTTGGATATTCTATGTCTGTTCTTCCTTATTATATTGTAAATTTCTGCTTCATGAAATTCAAACATTTTTACACCATACTGACACCATGAGTAAACAAATAAACAAAACTTAAATGCTTATAAAAATTGCATCTCTGAAAAATATTACTTCTAGGGGCCAAGTTATTCTTTTATACACAAATGTTTAAGTCATTCATACTCTTAAACGTACTAAGACGATAAATATACCAAGAGGACATGAGAAACGCTTAGCATTAAGCCTTAAGCTTCCTTTTAAAATTATTGATGTTTACAGCATTTGCTATTACAGTAAAACTTTCATTAATTGTGATGAGTAGAACCCACCTGCAACACGTAGACATCCTTTGAGGAAGCACTTTCCCTTCCCCTTTGTCTGAGTGTGCACATGGCATTTCCTAAGGTTCTTTCCGTGAATTCTTCTTTGTGTGCTGTCACTGAGGCTTTCATCCAATTTGTGGCTGAAAATATTAAAGTGGTTGCTTAGAAACGCTGAAGTTGGAAATTTATGAGTTTTCAGAAGGTTGCATTGAAGTGTAGGGGTAGCATATGGTGATCTGACATGTTTTGTTCCCTAGCCAAGGAGAGGAGTAGCCTTCTGTGATCTCTCTAATTATTTCATGGCACTTTAAGATGCCAAGCTGAATTTAGAAAACAGCAAGGCATTAGGGCTAAGGAAAAATAGAGTGTAATTTTTGTTTCCAGTATTTATGACGGAAGTATTTGTTGTTCATTTTTTAAAATTGATTGGAATGTTTTTAGAAATCTAAAAGCAGAGGATAAATTTTATCCAAAGGATAGAATCAAAAGCTCATTATTTTGACTGAAATAGAAAGAAAGCAAGAATGTTAATGTGGAAAGAAAAAAAGACAACAACGAAATGCAGATATTTCATAAGGAAGAGTTATGGTTCTAAAAGAAAATTTTAACATATCAAAATCCATTTAATAATATATACTGGGAGAGAATTCAAAATTTTATTCCAACAATTCAAGAGGAGTTGGATATTAGGAGACAGAATCAAGGAAGACAAATACAAATAAGAAATTAATATATGATTAAGGAATTGAAACCCTAGTAATGCATAGGTGTTAATTTGTGTTATGGCACCAACTTGGTCTTGGGGGAAACATCATGAAAATTTTGGATGAACAAAATGAAATGAATAATTCATTCATTTTCTCATTCTAAAAATGTTCACCATAAGCCAACTATTTCAGGAAAGATGTTAGGTTCTAGGGATAAAAAGAAGAGAAAGACATGGGCTTTCCCTTCATAAAACTTCTAGTTTTTGAGACACAGGCATATGAGTCAATGTGGAACCCTATATGGAATGTATAATAATACAAATATGCCATGGGGCTTTGTGAACATAGGGGGCCACAATATGGTCATGGAAAATTAGGAAGATATAAGGGTGGGCTAATTACCATAATAATTCTAAACTATTGTGGTTTAACACAGTAGGACTTTCTCTAGCTCATGTATTTCTATATATTTTTGTGTTGTTGGAGTATAAATTGCAGGTCCTGATTAATGAGCGATGAAGCTCCACTGCCGATGTTTTTTCCTGTTACACTTTCAATGTATATCCAGTTGCCTACCTGACATTTATCCTCTGATGACTCAAAGGTTTATCAAATTCAACCTGTACTAAACCAACTCCAGGATCTTCTACTCTGCTTCCTGATCTTTGCCCTGTCCCCCTTCAAACCTTCTCCTCCCTCGTCCTATCACAGAAATAAAAAATTGGGATAGACTGATGGTTGCCTGAGGTAGGGGGTAGGAGATGGGCTAACTGAGTGAAGGGGGTCCAAATGTACAATTTCCAGTTATAAAATGAATAAGCCATGGGGATGTAATGTACAGCGTGGTGACTATAGTTAATAATACTGTATTGCGTATTTGAAAGTAACTAGGAGAGTGGATCTTGAAAGTTATCACGAGAAAAGAAATTTTGTAACTATGTATGGTGATGGACATTAACTGGGCTTATTGTGGTGATCATTTTGCAATATTGAATCATTACGTTGTATATTTGAAACTAATAGTGTTATGTCAATTATACCTCAATAAAAATAAATTTTAAAATATTGGAAATGATCCTCGACATCTCCCTTCCCTAATTCCACAAAACTAATCTATCACTAAATCTTACATATGTTAAATTCAAATTTTTCTTGAATATGTTCATTTTTCTCTATTTCCACTCTACCACTCAACTCCAAACTAACGTCATCCATTGCTAGATCTATCACAATAGGGACCTAACTCATCTCTACTCTTGCCATCCATTTTTGCCTCTGTTCAGTCTGTTATACACAGTGATACATTAGAAACCAGGCCCATTACCAGCAAAATGACTTGCATTTATTTGGTGCTCACAAAGTACTAGGCATTGTTCTACATATATTGCATTGATAGTCTTATTTAGTCCCCACGTAGTTACATATAGTAGCGCCTATTCCCATTTCATTTTATAAATGTAAAAACTGGGGTTTGGAAGGTTTAGGTCATTTGCCCAAGTTCATACAGCTATTAGGTCTGATTAACTTTAAAATTTAGGTGGTCTGTTTCCTGAGCCTATGTCCTAAATCACTACGCTAAATTTTCTCTCAGTGCAGACATTTAAAAGATTTATTTATTGAGTAAATGAATAAGTGAAGAAAAAGTGGCAGATTGGCAAGTGCCACATATAATGGAGGGTCACGTTAACACATTTTATCTTGTCCATGTGGTGGAAAGGAATGGTTACATTTTTTTAAGAAAGCAATGATATAGATCTAGAGATTTGAAAGGTGTCTTCATTACATGCATGGAAAATGGAATGGAAGGGGGAAGGTTTCAAGGCAGAGAGTAATTTCATTAGAGAATGAAAGAAATGGACAAGGGGAATAAGGACAAAATTATATCAGAAGAGGTTAGAGATTCTTTCAATTTCTTGATGGCATATTCCTTCTTGGTCTCCTTTGTAGTCTCTTTACTTCCCTAATATACCACCTGGTCCAAATGCAACATTAATTGTATCTTTCAAAGACAAGTTCAGTGTCGACAGGCTTTCTAATGGTGAAATGAGGCATCGTATGTAGAGTGACGACCCAATACAGTTCTTCAAGAAAATGAAATTCTTTCCTTCACCTTCTTCACATTCCCTCCTCAAATGACCTGGATACGAGAGAGAAATGAGTGTAAAGTTACCACAGACTTGAGTTTAGAAGAATAAGCAGTCACAAAAGTATTAGAAGATAAGGATAAAGTGTCCAAGCTTGGAGAACTTTATTTTCTTGATTTTAGAAGATGGAAAAGTCAGTGAATGTATTTTAATTTTGCCTAAGTTTTGCTTATTCCGCTTAATTCTGGTCAGAGCTAATGGTTTCAAATGATCCCAAATGGCTCTAAAATTTGGTTAAATATAAGCATACATGCAAATGAGAATAGAAGAGTATGCAGTTTTAACTATTTATGTAAATGATTTCAAATAGACATAGCATTTGAAATCTCTCTTTCCCTCTGTGTGTGTGTGTGTGTGCGTGCGTGCATGTGTGTATGTGTACCACTAATCAAAATGAATTTCTTAAACAGAATCTATCTTGGGATATTTATTCTGATTAATATGATATGACAACGTATCAGAGTAAATAACGTGGTAAAATATGTTGGGCTAAATTTCTAGTTTCTATTTTTTTTTTTGTGAGGAAGACTAGCCCTGAGCTAACATCTGGTGCCAATTCTCCCTTTTTTTCTTGAGGAAGATTGGCCCTGAGCTAACATCCATGCCCATCTTCCTCTACTTTATATGGGACGCCGGCACAGCATGGCTTGACAAGCGGTGCGTTGGTGTGAGCCCGGGATCCAAACCTGCAAACCCCGGGCCGCCGAGGTGGGTCGCGCGCACTTAGCTGCTTGCGCCACTGGGCCGGCCCCTCTAGTTTCTACTTTAAATGCCATAAATCTATTCCTGTAAATAGGATTTGGGATAAGGTAGAAAGCCTCATGTATAACAGGCATATTCAATGAATACATCAGACATGTAATCACAAAAAATGCTAAAGACACAGGTTCTGCAAAATGTTATGCATTTTTGCTGAGCATGTAGGACCTGCATTTTCTGAAAATATAGAGTTCCTCTGTGTGATATTTAACTTTCAAAGCAATGAATTACAAGGACTAGGGTTATAGAATGAATTCTTCATAGTAGAGAATCTGGGAAGTGACAAAGAAGGAGAGAATGGCAAACGGGAAGGGAGATTTCCTCTGTGTTCCTCTCTCTGTAAATGCGTATTTCTAGTGCAGGAAGACCACTTAGCTGAATAATTTATAATTATTCTGTTAGCATGAAGTTGATCAGAGAAAAATAAATGAAAATAAAACTCGCATGCACTGTTACAATTCTTTCTCTGTATTTTGTATTGACTTTTTTTTTTTTCAGGGAAAGATTCGCCCTGAGCTAACATCTGTTGCCAGTCTTCCTTTTTTTTTAACTCCTGAAAGCCCCAGTACATAGTTGTATATTCTATTTGTAGGTTCTTTTCATTCTTCTGTGTGAGCCACTCTCACACCATGGCAACTGACAGATGGGTGGTGTGGTTCTGCACCTGGGACACGAATCTGGGCCGTTGAGGCAGAGAACACAGAATTTTAACCACTAGGCTATCAGGGCTGGCTCTGTATTGACTTTTGATACTTGTATTTTTTCTCTCTAGTTTTAGATGATTTATCCACTATTAATAACATATCAGTAAATTCCCATAATTTAAATATTTTAATAATTACCCTATAGAGAAGGAAGAACTATTCCTCTACCCTCTAGTTTCTTCTGACTGATCTAAGAGTTAAAGAATTAAATCGACAAAAGACAGAATAACAGTGGAAAATCAAACACAGTTTAGTAACATGTATACATGGGAGAAACCCAGGAAAACTGAGTAACTCACCAAAATGGCTGAAGCCACCACCTTAAATACCATCTTTAGTTAAAGACAATGAGGATATTGGGGGTAGTGGTTTGGGACATCAAAGGGGAGGAAGGCAATCCATATGCGATGAGAAAGCAAAAGTGTGGTAAACAAATGTTTGCCATACCTTGCAGAGACAATGGGACATGGAGAGGACTTTGATTCAACGCACCTTGCTAGGTTCCTCCCTGTCCATCACACCTAGTTCATACTATACTATAGTTCCTTATGGTATTAGTTCCTTCCCAGAACAGACCTTCCATCTTAAATTCTTTTAGCAGTTAGGGGGAAGGTCATATTTCTTTCTGAATCTTTTTTTTTTTTTTTTTTTTTTTTTTGTGAGGAGATCAGCCGTGTGCTAACATCCGTCAATCCTCCTCTTTTTTTGCTGAGGAAGACGGCCCTGGGCTAACATCTGTGCCCATCTTCCTCCATTTTATATGGGACGCCGCCACAGCATGGCTTGCCAAGCAGTGCGTCGGTGCGCGCCCGGGATCCGAACCAGCGAACCCTGGGCCGCCGCAGCGGAGCGCGCGCACTTAACCGCTTGCGCCACCGGGCCGGCCCCTCTTTCTGAATCTTTTGTTCTTAAAAATAATAAAGTCAAAGAGACACACTTTGGGGTGGCAAATTCTGATCCCTCACGTTCCCAACACGAATGTGATTCAGAACAAATATAAATAAAATAAGAGAATCATGATAATTTCTTATGTGAGAAAAGTAAGTGAAAAGAAATTAATGTTTGGACCTTTGTCACTGAATAATAATAATAATCAATTTGGGGGGTGGGGGTGGGTGAAATGGGTGAAGGGAGTCAAAAGGTACAAACTTCCAGCTATATTTAAAATAAATAAGTCTTGGGGTGTAATGTACAGCATGGTCACTATAGTTAATAATACTGTATTGTATATTTAAAAGCTGCTAAGAGCATAGATCTTAAAAGTCCTCAACAGAAGAAGAAAAAATTTTGTAACTGTGTGTCCTAATGAGCGTTAACTAGAGTTACTGTGGTGCTCATTTCACAATACATACAAATACCTAATCATTATGTTGTACACTTGAAACTAATATAATGTTATATGTCAATTGTATCTCAATAAAAAATAATAAAATAATATTACGATCCACAAAGCAAAGTCAATTGGAGTTGTCAAGAATTTTAACATTTTTAGATGTTATCTGAAACATTTAGAGAGGAAATGACATAATGTCTGGGATTTGTTTTAAAACACACCAACAGACAAATATAAAAGAAAAACGGGAGAATAAACGAAACCGTCATAAAAAATGTTGATTGGTATTGAAGCTTAATGTGGATTTTGTTATATTTTTTCTATGTTTGAAAAATTTTACATTGAAATTAAAAAAATAAAGTTAAAATAAAGCTCTTCAGCAATCTTAGGTTGCATCATCATCCATCAATATATGTACTATGCAATAAGGTAAATGTTGTTGATGACAAATACATCAAAATTGAAAAAGAATATGGTAGAAAAGAAAGAGCAAAACTTTAGACAGAAAGAGACCTGGATGTGATTGCTTGCTTTTATCTTTGCCTACCAAGCGACTTTGGGTAAGGTCAGAGTTACAATTTTCCCTTATATAAAATAAATATAATATTTTTTTGCAAGGCTAGAATGCGATGGTCTTTGCAAATGGCTAACAAAATGAGTGGAATGTATATTAAACTCTATAAATGCTTCTCATAGTAATTGTTCATGATGATGATGACAATGTTGATATTGTTAACACTCTAATTTCAGAAATCTCATTTGGTCTTGGTTTAAAAATCTATTAGGTCAAATGACTCTAATGATCAAATGATCTAACATTTGGTCTTAACTCTATTGGCATTGATGTCTCCAGAAAAGGAATCATTTCACACATCTTTCTACAAGAGATAAAGGTTTCAAATAGTCTTTCGTTCAACAAATATTTATTGAGCTTCTACTATACACAGGTGCTCCTCTAAGAGTTGGGAAGAAAGCACTAAACAAGCCACACGATGCCTCTGTCCTCAAGTGATTAATATGCTAGCAGGAACACGGCACTATGATTGAAAACATAAAAATTCAATCACTTGAAGTATTGAAGTATGCGAAATTAAATAAATTTCAATCATTGCAACATGATTGATAACATATACATATTAGTTATAATCAATGCAGAAGCATTGGGTGGAAAAATTTCAATATGATCAAATTCATACCAAAATCAATATTCACAACTAAAAGGGAGATTCACTGCATTTGTCTAAATATCATAACCAATCAAACCCATTTTGGGTTTATTTCTTCAACATTTTCTTATTACATGTTCTATTATGTATTTTCTGCATGTGCCATAAAATAAATAAAGCAAAATATTTATAAAATATGATAAATTTTAGTTATTTGGTAAAAGTGATCCACTTTATTTCTATTATTTACCTTCTAATCTTACCCATAATTTCCTTAAAAATATTGCTGTATGTGTTCAAAAAACCTAAATATATGGCATAATTTTGAAGATATGTATAATTTTAAATCATCTGTTTAAATGAAGCTACTGGATATTTACCAGTAAATTATTAAACAGAATAATAGGAATAATGGTTTATTTCCTCCCGCATATGTAGTAAAGTTATATAGACAGGCAAATCATCAGTAGGACCGGAAATCTCTGTGCTATCATTTTCAAATTTCTGTGACAAAATTGCTTAATTTCTTTAGCCCAGTTTATGAGGGAGCATTTCTAGAGTAATAAGGCGGGCAATTATTTAAAAGTCTGACCTGTGGTACATTTATTATGTTATGAATATAACCTACTTATAATGTGACTCTTTCTTTTACTTCCCATTAAGTAATTTCTCCCTACCTTCACCCTAATTTTAAGAAAACCACCAGATTTTCTGTTTTGAAAGTGTCACATAATTTTAAAAAAAATTATGTGCCTGAAAGAAAAACATAAAAATACTCTCATATCATATTTATTTTCAACTTACATGATGATCGATTAATATAATGTTATGTCCCTCCCTGGTGGGACAATTCTTCGCTTTACTGTGGGCTCCCCAAAATGAAGAGATGATTATAAAACATATGGAATAATTAATTCTTAAAATATTCACTGAGTGACAGGTGCCAGCCTTAAGCCTGGAGCTGAGGATTTAAAGACGAATGAGGAAGTCTTTGCCCTTCTATAGCTTACAGTCTGGTGGAGAGTTTGTAGGACTTCAAGAGGATGGTCAAAAGTGAATTAGGGGAAAAGCAGAGACCGGAAATCTTGCCCCATCTCTGAGGCTGCGCAGCATGTGGTACAGCTGCATGTGTGAAGTTTTCTTTCTATTAGCTCACAAATGGTTAAGCCCTCTGCCCTTTCTGAAGGATGAAGCTACTCTGAATTCATGCGCCCAACTCCATTTCACTCTTGGCTTAAATTGTTTTAGGAGGACATCTCTCTTTCCTAAACTATCTTTCATGCCGGGAAAGGACTAAAAGCCCTGCTGATGCTGGGTAGCCAGAAATTCAGGGAAAACATAAAACAAGATTTTGTTGATTGAGCACTAGGAAAGTCGCATGCACCTCAGAGCACGGGCCAGCTGGTCAAGTTCCGGCAAGGCTCACAATGACCCACGTGCCTGAGTTGGCTGGCGCTGACTGGACTATTCCTCACGGCATGGCTGGGACTAGAACAGATTTGTGTGTGTGTGTGTGTGTGTGTGTGTGTGTGTGTGTTTTAAATTGGTGTGTGTACTAAAAGTCATGAAAAAGTTCAAATATATGTACAAAAAATTCTAAAGAAGCCCATGTATGCAATTAGAAAATTTCCCCTGTACAGATGTATATATTAGCTTTCAGTAATTACCTTCAAAACAACTATATAAGAGAGAAGATTGGGTAAAATACAGTTAATAGCTTCTCCCACCACTCAAATCGAATGTCGAAATAACAAAGAAATTAAGAACTGGCGTGGATAACTGTCCTTCATTATTGCAGTCCATAAGCCACATCCAGGGGACAGAAGGCTCTCCACTGAACACCCTCCCACTCGTGCCCCTTCATCACACTGTGTGAACACAGAGAACTTTCAAAGAAATGAGTGGAAAATGGGCCCATTAGCTGAGAAACTGAATAGGTGATGTTTTATTTTTCTTTACCATTAAATGTAAATTAAGGTAAAACTGAAGTAGAGTCATTACCATTTATGCAAACAGTATCTATAATAAAGTATCAACTTTAGAATGGCCAGGAGGATCTTGCAGATGAAATGAGCACTGGACCACACATGACAAAGACTCCTATGTACACTCAGGTGAATGAATAAATTTAGCGCCTACTTTCAATTTGACATTCCTATAAGACTTAGAAAGAATAAAGTAGATCTCATCAATATGAAAATTAAAAAAAATCAGTTGTGAGTTTCCATTAATGTGCAGCAAAACTCAAACTAAATATTTTATACTTTATTTAAATGAATCCTCCCATTTGCAAATTTTTTACAAAGAACTATGTTCAAGAATACAAAGAAAAACAGGAACTGATAAAAGTATCAAACACTGCCTAGCAAATCTGAAGTATTTCTTCATATTATTAAACTACAAATTGGCAGTACAACTAAATTATTTTTCTGACTAAACGGGCTTCAATTTTTTCCCATTTAACATCAAGGCAATAGTGAGTTAAAGTGTCCAAACTTCTCGGAGTTCTCAGAAGTGCAATGTCAATATAATCATGATAAGAATAATCATTAATATTTTAATATCACTAAGTGTCTTGCTGTAAACTGATCCTTAGTTATTGACTTGACTAATGATACTCGCTGGTAATTTTTTTAAATCAAACATCTTAGACATGGTGATCTTCTCTTGTAGTTTTCAATACAATTGAAGCTGGGTCATAAAATTTAGCTCACACTGTACTCAAATGTGCTGAGAAAAATTGCATTTATTTATTTTGTTTTTAAGCTAATTTGGATTTCTTCATGGGAAGAAGGATAAATAAACGCCCAACCAGTTTTAACCTTTTCCAATGCAATACGATAATCAGTCTCGTCATGCAGTGAACAAGCCATCCGCTTGCCTCCTCCTCTCCTACAATAGCACACAGGTACATGAACCAATAGAAGTGGCTTGTATGACTATGACATCAGAGGGAACTGCCAATCCAGGAGCCATGTGGTGTCCTTGTAGTGTCCTTTGGTAAGCGGTCATCTCCCTTGTCTGCTGGCTGCTAGGGACCTGTTGGGGCCAAAGTCTGGGGAGGGGAAATTAGGGACACACATATCACTTTCTTGCTCTCCCCCATTCTTCTTACCAACTCGCAGGCTAGAGACAGCTCAGTCTCTCCTTTTACTTTCTTTATATTCTCCGCCTTCTACTATCAAGCAGCAAGGCCTCTGCCTTCTAGGTCCTAGGTGGAAGAGCTAACAGCCCTTCTAAAGGAGATCTCTCAACACTAAGAGCTGGAAACACCAGTCTTGGGCTTCCCTACGTGACAGAAGGCAAGGTGGCCACCAGGACACTGGAGGAAAAAAACCTTAATACAATAGGCTCATTGTACAACTATTATAGTTTCAGAGTAATTCCATCTGCCTCCCAGAAATGAATATTAATATATTCTTTCTCTTTTCACTCCTCCTGTAAGAAATTCTGTTCTCCTTCTGGACAGAAGATGTCTCAGGCTAACAAAGTGAAAGTCAAGTACACAGAGAAGTAAAAGAGAAAGCGCATTAATGCTTTTCTAATTAACTCTTGACATCATACAGTCTTGGAGGTTTTTTAAAACTCTGTTTAGTTGTGAGGTATTCTATTTTGAAAATGTGATAAAATGCATAGTTGACTCAAGCTATAATGGTAAACGTGTATGGACTCATTTTCCTGTGCAACTCATGTCTCTGAAGACCATATTCTTTATTATGTAATTCAAATTAGTTGTTCTATCTTCTTTGGGGGCACCTCTTCCTCTCCTAATTTTCCCCTTTTAGTTTTTCCCTTTTGCTTGAAGTTTTCAAGTCTACGTTAGTTTCTCTGCTTTTCATACTATCTCTCACCCAGGTTAGCATTAAAGAACCCAGTGAAATTTTCTCCCCCTTTACTCACCCTCCTTTCTGGCATTCTATTTTTAATTTATTCAAGTGAATGTGTTCACATTTATTACTTACAGTGTCCTGCTCTTTGCACCATGCTCTGGTTCGGGATTTTGTTTTTCACATACTTGCAAAGTTCCCCCTGCTTCTAGTCATCAATCCATGTTATGTAACTATACAAAATCTATTTTTAATCTCACTTTCTCCAGGAAGAATTCCCTGATTAATACTAGTCCATTGTGATGTTTTGTTGTTGTTAGTGCTATGGAGTCCATTCTGACTCTGAGCGACCCTGTATACAGCAGAGTGGACCCTGCCCGGTCTTTTTGCGCCGTCCTCTCACCTTCTGGTGCTATATCAGACACTGCTCTACCGCTATTCACAGAGTTTTCACGGCCAGTTTTTTCAGAAGTGGGTGGCCAGGTCCTTCTTTCCAATCTGTCTTAGTCAAAACGCTCTGCTGAAACCCGTCCACCATGGTTGACACTGCTGGTATTTGAAATCCTGGTGGCACAGCTTTCAGCATCACAGTAACACGCAGCTGCCACAGTATGACAACTGACAGATGAGTGGTGTGGTTCCCTGACTGGGAAACGAACCCGGGCTGTGGCAGTGAGAGCATGGGATCGTAACCACTAGATCACCAGATTGTGATCTTACTTTTACACTATTGGTCTGTATCACCTATTTGAATCATTATTTATTATGGAAGGTAAGATTCAATTTTAATAATTTTGATGAAATATTTTTTAATCAGTCACATTAAGACTGATTTTCACAGTTTACACAGAGAGATATTATTTGCATAGTGGTTGCATTCCTACTAAATACAGTTCCCATTAAAAAACATCCAGCTTGCCACTTGCTCTGGTTTGACCTTTGTACAATTTCCTTTACCTTCCTTCTGTACTCATCACCATTTGTTCTCAGCAACTCTGTTTTAAGAACTTCTTTTTGTGATCATAAAAGTAATTTATAATAAAACAAATGAATGTGTTTCTTGTTTGAATATCTCTTTTATGATTGTGCTGTGCAATGCTCTTTCTGTTGTTTCTATTGTCTTTATTCAGCTTCTCATTTTCTTCTTTTTTTCCGTTGTTTGGTCCCTTACTCATCTCGTGTTCATAAACCTTGCTAAGGTTTTTGTACTTTAGTAAGTATTTAGCATATTATGTGTCATCCACATTCATCTCTAATATCCCTACACTTTTATCTTAATGGGATGGGATTCTATTTGACATTGAGTTTGTTGATAAATAATTTGTGATTCTTCATACTTATGGTATATGTTTTTATCTCTGATTTGAATAGACACATCGTGAAGGCATGAATATCACCTATTTATTTTACACATTCACAAAAATTAACAGAAATTCTCTAATCTCTTCCCAGAATGCCTAGGAACATTAATTACTGTCAACTAAGTATGCATTCTGGGAAGTTTAAATTCATTCAGTATCATCAAGAACAAAGTATGAAGAACATTCTAGAGGCATAGTCCCTAGTTTTGAAGAGTTCTTCACGTGCTGTTGCTTCTATCCGAAGTGCCCTTCCCAACCACTCAAATGTATAATTGTCCTTGAAGACTGAGCACAGTGTCGTCTCCTTCACAAAACTTTCTCTTGCTCACCTCCCTCCCAACAATCAACCCATCTTCCATACCACACTTTGATTAATGCCTCCAATATTGTATGTTTCATAGTGTAATATATTTTTCTGGCTCCATTCCATGCCTGTTCTTCTTCCGAGAATATGAACACCAAGGCCAGGCAACGTGGCCTTATTCATCTTTGTATTGTCAGTGACCAGAAAAAAATATATATTCAGTAAATACTGAATAAATCATTGGGATTCATATGAAGCTATTTTTAGAAGGTGGGATTTGGTTAGAGTAAGTAGTCAAAGGAAATCTTCAGAATGAAAATCTATAGGAGATTCCGTTTCCTCACATATACAGCTTATTTCTTTCGCTTACTCACATTTATACCTACTCAGCTGCATTTGTTATTTCACACATATTTTTCACTTGGCTGCATAAACCTGTTTGAAAGCACAATGCAGTACCTTGATGGTGGGTAAAATAGAGCTCATACCTAGACTACCTTCTTTTGGTTGATATTTTCTTGGTGAGATAGTGACGTGAGCTAGGCAGTTTTCTGCCTACCTGCTCACTTTAGAATATCTATACAGATACAGATAGAGTTGTAAATATATTGTAAAAATAGAAGTTTAAAATTTTTTTCTGAACGTTAGCATGAGAGTTACTCTTTAAAGTTTATAACAAACAACAAGCCATAAATGTTAGCTACAGTGTCCTAGTTTTGTTTAAAATGACAAAATTTTTTAATACAAAAAGTAAATATGCAATATTAATATTGATAATATGTAAAGTTGGGATATAGAAGAGATTTCTATTTCCAGCAATATGGCAAATTAGATTTCCTGAAAATTTTAATGGGAAAAAAAGATGACAGATAAAATAGAATAAGTAATACACATAAAATAAAATAAAGCACAAAACACAAACATTTAAATAAAACACATGGCTGAGTTTACTAGGATGGAAAGGACAGCTCTAAGGATCAAAAAAAAAAAAAAACCAAAAACAAAAAACGAAACTTGAGAAGAAAATATGCGAGCTAATGCTGAGGCTTGTCAGTACTTGCCATTCTGAGAGTGCTTGCTAGTCTGGGTAACTAGGAGATTGAGTATTAATGCCCATAAAGGAACAGAAAAGAGAGTTGTAACTGAGACCCAGTTTAGTTTACCTAATAATGCAAGAACTCTCAACTAGCCACCTGTAGTGAAGTGGTGGACTAAAATAAAATCCATCCCTTCGAAAGAGAGAGGCCTTGAAAGATTGACTTTTTGACTTGTTCTATAGGTAGGATTTTTTCCAGTGATAATTCACAAACATATGTTTGGGATCTGAATTTACCCTACTTACATAATCTGACAGCGTTCATATACAAGGAATTAACATAAAAGTACTCCAAGTCCCATAATACTCCTGGGGAGGCTTTTAAAATAAACAAAATGTTACTGAAGATTTGTTTCCAACCCAAGCTGTTGCTAAGTCTAGAAGATAAAGCCCCACTGAAGATTAGTTCAGTCCAAAGTTACAAGAAACAACATAAAGAAACAATCCAATATGAGCAAGAATCAATGGATACCAAAAGAGTAGTACAAGTCTCCTGAACTTGTTGCATAATAGAAACGTTGGAGAAAAGCTATTAAATAAATATTTTTAAGATTAAAAAAATCATAAGAAAATAATTTACAAAAAATAGGAAGTGAGCAGGATACTATGACTAAAAGATAGTCTTAAAAAAGAACAGATCTTGAGCAATTAATAAACATATTTTCTTTAAAATTACACATAGCAATTTTAGAAGAAGAAGATTAACTGGTATTATATATTGAAGATATTACACAGAAAGAGAAATTCAAAGATAAAGATGTTGAAAACCTAAGACATTGGTCAGATAGACTGAGAAATTCAACATTTAGTCGATAGGGGTTCCTTAGCTGAATATAGAAAAAAAAAAGTGGCTGCTCAAAAGATAACATCTGAGAATTTCACAGAGTCAATGAAAGACATGAATCCTCTGATTTAGGAAACATTGGAGGCAGAAAAATCACACCTATGAATTCAAGTAGAAGTGAAACAGCAGAATATAAAATAGAGACAGAAGATCTGAAAGGTGGCCAGATGAAAAATGCAGTGTTTACAAAAGGACAACAATTAAACTGGCAGCATTAAAAGAAGCCAGAATATGATAGTATGTTCAAAATGCTGGGAGAATATCACTGTAAATCTAGGCAGCTCAGCTATCTTTTAGGATAAAGAAAAAAATACATATACCAAGAGTTGAAAATAATGTGAAGCAACTAGAACTCTTACGCTGTTGATAGGAAAATAAATTAGTACAATAACTTTTTTCTCCTTGCTAAAATGGAGATAATATGTTTAGCACATGATAAGCATTCAACAAATATTAGTTTTTGACTGTTTAGTAGAGGTAGAGATGAATATCATAAAATGGTTTAAACGTCCGAGTTCACTTTACAAAGAAAAATAAGTGCCCGAGTCAATGAATAAGCAAACAAACAAACAAAAAATAGAAATACCTTGTAGTACTGAGAATGGACTCCTAGGAATCATTAAAAAAATACAATATGCTCAATTTGAAATATACATAATTAGAATTTATAAACATTTAATATAATGCATAGAAAAAGACATCTTTAATTTGGTACTCTCTTTTCTAACTTTTGATTATTTTTTGTTTGTTTATTCCTGATGGAATAGCCTCTTAGGAAGTTATTTTCAAATAAGTGTTCCCAGAAGTTCTGTGAAAATCATTTTGACACTGGGTGGAGAAAGGTTGGAGATGAGAAGGTGGAGTTCTCAGGGCTCACTCCCAGTTCAACTAGAATAACTCCTTTATTTTTCTGCTTATACACTGAGCTTTCGTACATGATAGGAGACAGGGGCAAATTGCTATTTTTAATCACAGCTACTTTTAATTAGAATCAAATTAGTAATTAAAAGAACATTTTAGTAAATTTGTTTAGGCACATTCAGCAGTAAGAGAAGGAGTATGCTTAATTGTTCTATAAAATAAAGAACAAAATACTTTGGGGCTGTAAAGAAATCTGGTAAGAGTGGGTGAGAAGATAAGGAAGGAGAGAGAGAGAGGCAGAAGAGAAGCTGAGATTGAGTGAAGGAGGGTCAATAAATCTTCCTTGTGATGGAGTGACCAAATGGCGATGCCTACTCTTCCATTGGAAATTATGGTGTTTCTCTGATGTAAGACCGTCATCTGGCTCTCTCCCATACAGTAGTAGAGCTTATTGATGAATGTTCCTTATAATTTACATTGCTAAGAGGGCTGAGCAATGTTTGACAACGTATTTAGAAGCAGTTCTCTTGGAAAGGGGCACTGAGGTAGAGGAATCCATGAAAATGTCACATGAGTTTGTATAAATCCGTGAGGAGAGTCTGACTTCCACGGGGTGCAGAATTTTAGGGGTTGGAAGTGTTGAACCAAGTCTGGAATCTGGGCTTCATGAATAATGTTTCATTTGGAGAAAAGATTTTATGCTAAGTTTGAAAATTATTCCTGTAGTAAATGATTCATACAGTTACATCCTGTTTGAACACAGAAGAAGCCATGCCATTTTCCATACACCATAAGAATTTTTACTGAAGTTGACTCTACTGTAAGAATCACACACAAAAAAATGGTTTAACTCAACCGTTTTCTGGCTGGATTGGGGGTGACATCTATACTAATGGAGTGGGGATCATAGTCACAAAAGAATTGTTGATTTCCAAGAACGAAGTGGGACCAAGGAGGGCCCTTGGCAGGGGACCTGTAGCTACTTCACAGTTAGTAAGCTTTTGCTATACAGTGTGACTTTCCCTAGGGTACTATTTGCTGGTCAATACATGGCTCCACTATTCTAAGCCACTTCATTGGTCAAAGTGTGAGTCTCTTCTAAAAACCGAACAGGGTCAAAAGTTGATGGTCAATACTCCTTTATTGAATGAATAGTTGAATGAATAAGTGAATGTATGAGTGTCATTTAAAGCTTTGTAAATATCATGTTCTCTATCGCTAAAACCTTTCTAACCCATTTTTTAGAGATTCTTTCATTATGAACGGAGAAATATAAATGTAAATCTTATAATCATAGTACTTTATTAATTGTGAAGGTAAACACAGTATTTAATAACACCACTTCTGGTAGTAGAATATGAATATGAACCTAAACTATAGTCACACAAGGTCATTTATGTTGGAGGAGCCTATTTGCATGAGATACAAGAAGCCTTCTAAAGAAAAGTTCATTTTAAGAAAAAAAGAGTCAGAAAAATAAATCTGAGAGTAGGCTGAGGTTAAAGAAGACTGGCCATCTGGGGCCTGTGCTGATCATATTAACCTTTAGCCCTAATGGTTTTCTTTCCCCCTTCTCTTTATCCCAGGTTTTTGTGCCAGAGTACAGAGGAGTGGAAACGAAAACGTATATTTCAAATAGCTACTTCCTTAAGATGTCTGTTAGGCGTTGGTACCATAACTCCCCAATATTCTGGGATCCATACAACAGAAATGTGAAGAAAGAAAGAGAGAATGACGTTCCTTACTTGTGCAGAGGACCTTGAGCAGAGTGAAGCCACCTTTTACATGTCTTAGATCCTAGAGTGTTTACTGGCGGTATCGGCACTAGAGGCCCTTCTGGCACAGGTGTATGGCAGCATAGAGAGGCATTTGTCCACTCATTCATTTACACGTTCCTTCAACCGAGATTGATTGGGGCCTTAGATAACATGCTAAGGATTTAACTGAGTAACACAAACCCCTTTATTGAAGGCAGTGTTGGACCAAACAAACAAGTAGATCAATACTTCCAGGACATTGTGAAAGAGGAATGCGCTATGTGATATAAGATTATTTAGATGGGCCGTCAAGACTACTCAGAGAAGATTTCCATATGAGGGTCATAACCTGAGTGTTAAAGGAGGAGTAGATGTTAGAGGAAGCATGTTTTCATGACAGAGAGACGAGCAATTGTGAAGTACGCAGACATGAGACAAAACTAAATTTGCAGAATATTTTGCCAAACTGCATGCCATCATCTACTGAATCCTTCTTTGGGTTTATCTAAATAGGTTATAAAAGTCATAAAGTATTAATTTTGAAATACTCAAAGGAAATAGGCACAATTCTTCAATTTGGTTTGTTAACTCTTCTCTCCTTCTTACGCCTCTTACATTCTACTTTTTAATAATGACTCTGGTATTTTCATTGGTTGCTTCTCTTTTCAGCTGGCTTTTTACAATATCCCAGGTCAAGTTTCGTGTATGCCAAGCAGTAACTGTGAATTCTTTTTTGATCATAAAGAAAGCTCCAAAACTTTTTTGTCTTCACACTGCCTCAATCACTGCCTCTGCAGAATAGAAACCAATCTCTATATTTTTACATAAACTTTCTTAGCACAAAAATTCACAAATCTAACTGGATATTCTTTTTGCTTAGATGGTCTTGGTAGCTATGCTCCTCAACTGACCACCTCGCAAGTGGGCAGTTTCCATAATGAAGTGAAAAATGAGATTATGTTGATTTAAAACTTTGTGATATGTTCTGATATCCATTCCAGGTGCCTGTGGTGCAGATAGATATTTTTGGCAATGTTCTGCAAAGTTGGAAAAACATTGCTCTGTGGGTTTCTGAGAAACATTTGCTATTTTTCTCATATACGTCGTGCTAGTAGCAACTTCTAATCAGCAGGAAACAAAGGGCATGAGCAATTTATCCATTAAGTGAGTCATATGAAGTAAGCAAAAGGAGACTTGCTGATGGTTAAAAGTGATATTTTTACATTTTGGTCAAAGACCATTTCTCATAAATGTTTTAACATATGCTAAGCTGCAAGTATTTTGGTTCAATTGTTAGCAAGGTAGCAAAAATATCAATATTTTTAACATAATTTTTTTTTTAAAGAACTCAAAAATAACCATGGAGCTTTTTCCAAGACTACTTAAAAATCACTTTTCAGTTGAGATGTCAAACTTTTAAAATCAGTTTTGGAAAATAAGAAATCTATATAAATTTATCAATTAATATAGAAATAAAGTTTAAAAACCAAAGAACAAAAACAAAAGAAACTCAAATGTTAGAAATCTAATTTTTGAAGAACTTTAAAAACCAAAATTTTAAAGTACAATTCTATTAGTATCACTATCTAGTTTTCTGCATTATTTTTTCCAATTTTTTATTTTGAAAAATTAAAATCTATATGAGTTGTAAGAATTCATCAAAGGACATCATTTTACCACATTTGCTTTTTCTTTCTCAAATACTTCAGCATGTACCTTCTAAAAACAAGGATACTCTTCTACATTACTGTAATAAAATTGTTACAATCAGAAAATATAACATTTAAAAATACAATTATTTAATATATAATCCATATTTAAATTCCTCCAATCGTCCAAACAGAATTCTTAACAGATGTTTTTTGATCCAGAGTACATGAAGAATAATGCATTGCATTCAGTTGTTATTGTCTTTAATCTGCTAATAAAGCAAAGCTTTGTTAATTGTTAGTAAATCAAAGCTAAATTTATTACAACTAATTGAAGCAAGGGAGAATCATCTTGACAGAGTAAGATTCTCAAAATAGAAAAAGTTCAAATGGTTCCAAATTGGAAGAATGCACCTCAATATGGATTCATTTAAGGTTTTTCTCATGATTTGACTGGAGTTAAACATTTTTGCCAGGCATACTACACAGGTGATTTTTGCGTCCTCTGTACAGAACGTGATGTCAGTTTCTTCCATTATTGGTGAAATATGGCTTGATCATTTCTTTAAGGTGTCATCTCTCAGATTTACTCACTGCACAAGTTCTTTTTAGTAAGTAATCTGTGGGGGAAAGTTTATGAGGACATAAATATTGTGTTCATAAATCCACTAATTATTAGCTTCCATTGATTATTTCTGTTATTATTATGATAGGTGAAAAAGAATAAATTTTAATTTCTATAATTTTTTCGACATGTTAGTTGATATTTGTCCATAAAGTAGAGCTTTTCCTTTTTCTCACTTTGTAATTACTATTATTTAATAGCAATATATACATTAGGTTCCTTTCTTATTGCAGTGTGTTATGTTCTTATTCAGACTGATAGCCAAGCCATTCCCCATTTGGCCAGTGGGAGCCTATTCATGCATGCTCCAGGATCCTTTTGATATGTACCTATAATTTTTAAAAGAAATTCCTCACTTTCTGTAACAAGAAGACTTTCTAGTCTCACCCTGTACTTTCCCTGCCTTAGCCCCGCAATCAATATTTCTCCAAGGGACCCGAGTTTTTTTCTATCCATTTCCAAGCCATTGCCACTCACTCCCTGCAAGTAGTCATTTCATTGGCTGCAGGTTTTCACTTCCTGTACTTATTTTTTCAAAATTAAAGCAATATATACTTAATATTCCTTCTCATACTTTCTTATCCAAAAAAGGAGTGCATTATAGGTACTTTATTGAACTTAATTTTTTTTTTCACTAAAGAGCTTGTCCTGAAAATCACTCCATATGAGTTCATAGAAATTTTCTTCATATTTTTGTTTAAAACTGCATAGAACTTCATTTTGTGGTGAACAGTCATTTATTCAGTCAATCTCCTGTATATGGGCTACATTTTTTAATTGTATTTTTGTAAGTGTATCTTAACAGTAAATTCCTAAATTTGAAGTTTTGTTAGATACTGCCAAATTCTTCCCAGAGAGCTGGATCTATGCTGTATTTATATCAGCAATATATGAAAGTACTTGTTTCCACAGCCTTCAAACAAAGTGTTCTCAAACTTTTGTGTTTTATAAATCTGATAAAGAATATATGGAATCTTAGCATAGGTGAGATAAATATGAATTTCTTTTATCATGAGTGAAGTTAAATGTCTTTTCATATGTTTAAAGGTCATTTGTATGTCTCTTGTGTCCCTTTTTGTAAGCCATTTATATCTTTTGCCTTTATTTTTATTTGGTTTTGGTATTTTTCCCTGTAATTTAAAATGTTCTTTAAATACTTAGAATGATCACTTTTTACCTGTGATATATACAAACAATTTCCTTTCTATGTATCAATTTTATTTCCATGTTTTTTGGGGGGGATGTCATACAGAATTTTTTTTCAATATTTCCTTTTATTGCATCAGGATTTTGAGTTATAGTCAGACTTTTTTTCACCCAGTTTATAAAGGAATACCATTGTGTTTTTCGCTGGTAATTGCATAGATTTAATTTGTGTGTTTAGATCACTGATTCATTTGGGGTTTCTTTTACTTTTCCAATTCTCGTGCCTCTAATTCTTTCTTCTAATATAATTTCATGGGCAATACCTCTAATTTATTGTTAAATAATAGTGGAGATAGAAAGTATTCATGCTTTATTCTTGAACTTGATGGGTATATCTCTTTTTCTTCCACATTAAGATGCTGGCTTTAGGGTTGAGTATATAATGTTATATGTATGTGTGTATATTTCTATATTATTGAATAAATTTTAATCAGAAACGGGTGTTGGATTTTATCACGGGCTTTTTAGCATCTATGGAGATAATTATGTATTTTTCTTTTATATCTATCAATATAGTGAGTTTTACAAATGAATTTCTATCTTTAGATTTATTAAATAAACTTCAATTAATGATGATATATCTTTTCCTAATGTAGTATTAGATTTTATTTGCTAATGTTTTATTTAAGATTTTTAGATTGATATTAAGAAATAAAATTGGTATGTGCTAAACTTTTTCAGTTTAGGAATCAATGCTATTCTTGCTTTCTAAAAATATTTTAAAGTGTTCCTTAATTTTCTATGTTCTGTAACAATTTATATAGCATTGGAATGATCTAATCTTTGAAGTTTTGACAGAATTCTCTATGGAATCATCTGGATGTGATGCTTTTCTATTGGGTAGTTCTTTAATAACTCTCTCACTCTTTCTGTGTCTCTTTCTGTCTTTCTGCCTTTCCATTCTCTCTTTCTCTCTTTGTCACATGCAAATCATCTGTTTAAACTTTTTGTCTCTATTATAATCAAATTTGATAAATTATATTTTTCTGAGATACTATCTATTTCATCTAAGTTTTGGCATTTATTTGCATAAAGTTTTGCACAGTATTCTCATAATATTTTAAATCCTTCTGTTTCAATTGCTGTTTTATCCTTGTTCTCACCTTTGTTCTTCAACCACTGTTACCACCTCTGTTTTAATCTTAGACCTACAGTTAAATACATTTAGTGCTGAAAATCAGTCCTTTTGCTCAAGCGTCTTCAGTCACATCTTGAGTGGAGTAAGCTTGTCCTGTAATTGATTTTGCAGGAAGGACTCATACAGTATTCCTGGAGTTCTTACAGGATTAAACAGTTTCTATAGTCTTGACACTTGAAAAACAGTTTTGCTGATTTAACACCCTTGGCTCACACTTTCTTTCCTTGAGTTATTGGAACAAAGGTCCCACCTTTGTCTTGGTTTCAACGTCCTTGTCTAGAATTTTGATGTCATCAAATTTTCTTTCATTGATATGTGACTTTGTCTTTTTGCGTGAGTATTCCAAGGATAATTTTCTTTATGCTTAAAGAAAGATACTGAAGCTAAAGATTAAAGGTGATATTTTTTTCAGTATATGGTGATCTCTTCAATTACATAGCTTCGGGACTTCTTTGTTTCCGAATTTTTTTGAATTATGGTTTAAAATATTTTCAATTATTTTATTTTAGTCTTTAACATCTCCAACTATGCCTGTCTTTTATCTTCTTTGCCTATATTGATCAATTTCTCTCTGAACATTTTGTTTCTTTCATTATTTCAATTTTGGTTTGTCTTAGTTGTTAGAATGCCTTTCCTAAATCTTCCTTATTAACTTTGAAGTTTAAGCTTTTCTCTCTTGGACACTCTGTAATGTAGCTAATATTAACACATGTTAATATTTATCTTAATATTGAAAAATTATTTTCAGAGTGAATGAACTTAGATGTCCATTTCTGTTCTAAATTTTGGAATTTATAATTCAAAGTTTTTTAATGCAAGTTTTTACTTAAGCTTGTTTAATTCAGTTTGGAGTGTTGTGTTAAAGGTTTTACTTTAATTATTTAGTTAATTAATTAATTTCCTTGTTAGCTCTTTTATTAGAGAGAATTTTTATCGGTTGAGATGTTTTGATTCTCCTTTTCTTGTTTTCTTTTTATATTAGGTCCATATGGAAGTACTCTGCAATTTTCAGTTGATTCAGTATTTGAAAAAAATTATTCTGGATTGGCAATAACAAATATCTACACACAAGACTTTCAGATGGCTAATTAGGTTTCTCTGTTCAAGAGTTCTTTCTTCCGTTAATATTTTGAAGTGCAGTTTATTTAACGGATACTACTCTTTTCAGGGAAAGAGGCTTTGATTTGTCTTCTCTTTCTATCATGTCTTTTTTTCTTTCTTTGGAAAAATAAATTTTCTTTTTCTTTTACATCTTGCCCTTCACCATGAAGTCTCAAATGTGTGCCTCCTGCTTCCCTATGTGCTTTTCTCCCTCAGAAGTAGTGATACAAAATGAATGGAGTAAAATAAAAATTATACAAGGAAAGAAAAAGATAAGCAAAAACTGTTTAAAATACTTAACAGAATACGCTACTTGGATAAAATTGATAGAATGATGAGTTTCAAATAACATAGGACACAACTTAACACTGGCTTAAATATAGGTTGGATTTATTATCTCTCATTACAAAAAGGCCAAGTTGGGTTAATTCTGTGACTTATTGTTCTCAAAGGCACAGGTTACTTTACGCTTCACGTTGTCATATTGAATTTTGTTTTCACATTTGCCGTCTTATGGTCTAAATCACTTGGAGAAGAATGTTCTTCTGTAAGAAATGGCAAAGGCCAGAAGAATGTCGTTTTCTTGAGGGAGTAAGGTAAACTTTCTCAGAATCTTATCTTCCCCCACTGCCACAAACCTGGTATTTTTCCTTCATGTCTCCTTGTCCAGATTTCATAAATTCATATATAAGTTTACCACGATTTATTTTTAGATAAATCAATATTTTCTTGTCCTGGACCACCAGTTATTTAAACTCTGTGTTCTTTTAAAAAACAAAAAAGGGGTACGAGACGATTGTTGATTACGTCACCAATTGTGTCTGACACAGATAATAAACATAACAAATTCCACTAAAACATAAGTGTATTTAATGGGAGAGAAAATAATGAGAATACCCTAAGAATATGAAGGATAATAATCTTGAAAATATCTTAGAGTAAGATAAAAATTGTAGGATCTTCTTAGAACAAGTATCTGAAAGATAATAATCTTAGAACATTCAGTAGAGTTCTTAATGATTTTTCTCTCTAGATTAGAGTAACTGTAGGACGTCTTTGGGAAGAAAGTCACAGCACAGAGAACTTAGCTCTTTAGTTATTTCTAAAGATTCAACTCCTAAAATTTGAGATCTTACATTTGTGGACAGGCAATATCAATTACCAGTTAATGCTGATCCTTCTGGTTCTACAGACTTACAAAGCTGGTACCAAATTCTCCCCTTACGAAACATAGTGCCCAAGAAAGTATTAAAAATTATTTAATTGTATTCTTATTAGGGATCATATGAAGAGGCAAAGGAATTGAGCACTATTTTCTCCCAACTTCTCTTCCTCTTTTGGGAGAACTTGTCCATTAGAAATTGTGCCTCCTTAGCCTTGATGACTGGGCCAGACGGGGTAATATACAGCATGTTGACTCTAGTTAATAATACTGTATTGCATATTTGAAAATTGCTAATAAAGTAGACCTTACAAGTCCTCACTACAAGAAAAAAAATTTGTAACTATGTATAGTAATGGATGTTAACTAGACTTATTGTGGTGATCATTTTGCAATATATACAAATATCAAACCACTGTGTTGTACACCTGAAACTAATATAATGTTATATGTCAATTATACCTCAATAAAAAAAAAGAACACAATAACACAAAACAACATAAGAAAATGTAAGGTACAACATTCCATTAAGAAGAAAGGAAAATGAACTTATTTCCTCGTTTATGTAAAAAAATCCAGAAAGCTAAATATGACCACTATTTCCATGATAAATTTATTGTGGGAAATATCAAATTATACAATGATTTACACATTCTAATCTAAATTATTTTAGAAGTATTGGTGATCTATTATACTGAACCTTATTTACGGAAACACTATTTTGGCCATTATACAAATTATTTTTCAAGAAGTCAACTTTTGAATACATACTATGTGTCAGGCACTGTGCTAAATTGCTCTGCATAGCTCCCTATTAAATAACTGCTAGTATTAATACTTTGTACAGGTGAGGAAACTGTGGCTTATGGAGTTTAAATAACTTCACCACTATAACACAGTTAGTGAATGGTATAGATGGGTTCTGAACCCATGTAATGGTCTTGTATGCTTAACAAATTGTCTTAGTCAGAGCAAGTAACCTTATTAATTTAAATGTAACTATCTATAGAACTTGTTACCACAGTATTCTTTAGGTAGAGAACAGAACAGAAAGGGGTATACCACGTCTTCGATAGATAGGCTCAAACTTCATGCCATATTTAGGACTCACCTAAGGAGATAACAAACTGATTATAATGAATTGTCTATATGGCCTTCTATGATCAGACTCAAGAGAAGTTTCTTTAGCCTTGCACCTATGAAATGAATTGTCAGTGGTGACTCCATTTTGTACCCTGGACTTCACCTTGTTAAAAATATGAAACTGGGGGGCCGGCCCGGTGGCGCAAGCGGTTGGGTGCGCGCGCTCCGCTGCGGCGGCCCGGGGTTCGCTGGTTCGGATCCCGGGCGCGCACCGACGCACTGCTTGGTAAGCCATGCTGTGGCGGCGTCCCATATAAAGTGGAGGAAGATGGGCACCGACGTTAGCCCAGGGCCGTCTTCCTCAGCGAAAAAAAGAGGAGGATTGGCGGATGTTAGCTCAGGGCTGATCTCCTCACAAAAAAAAAAAAAAAAAAAAAAAAAAAAAAAAATATATGAAACTGTGCTGACCATGCTGACTTGCCAAAAGGGAGTTATTTGCTGAGACAGAACTTTCTGAAGGACTGTCCAAAAACATACTTTTTCTGGTAGCAACCATATGCCCTTGAGTAAGCCAATAAACTGTAGCAGAAATTTACCCTCCTTAACAAACAATGGAGGGAACTGTTCTGGGCTCTCTTTCTTGCTAATAAAAAGTCTGGACTTTCCAGCTGCTGCTGGAACTGTGTTTCTTGAATTGCAATTCTAAGACCCCAAATAAATGCTACTCTTCTATTTTACAGTTGTCTTTTTTTTAATAAGTTGGCATATTTGGTGTCAGAGATATGGGATGTGAAGTGACTTTCCACCTATTTCTGGGGCTGCTGTTGGTTTGGAGCAAGACCCCTGTGTGAGCCTCCTGTGCTCTGTCATCTCCCTGACAGCCTCAGGCCAGGTGAGTCCTCTCAGTTCTGAACCTCCACCTTGGTTGAGGTTCTGGCTTTTATCTGGGTGTCTTTTGGAACTAGTTTAAGAGAATTTACTTCCTCTTTTGGTGAGTCCATACTTGTAGCAGGAAGTATGCAGTCTATTGCTACAGGGATTCAGCTCTCTTTGGGGATCCCTGCTGGATTTATGTTAAAAAATTATGGGCCCTCTGCATATCAATTTTTAGAGAAATGGCATTGGTATACCAAGGATGATTTAAAACTTGCTTGGCCCCAATGGGGCTCTTTTGAAATATATAAATTAGTTTATTTGCATGCACAGTTAGAAAATAAGAGATCTAAAACTAAGCAAGTGGAACGGGAAGCTTATTTTGATTGGTATGTTGAAGTGTCCTGGGAAGTCCCCCATCCTGTTCAAAAGGCAGGGAAACGTGATTCCAGTGTTTTAGGCACTGTTGAACAAGAAGGCCTATCGTAGTAAAGAAGTTTTAGGGAATCCAAAGGCAAGATAGGTTCCACCTGGTCTATGGACCAGGATCTTGTGCCTTTCTGGAAATGGGTGAACTTTTGGATAATTTGGGATTGTAACAGCCATTCTGGAGAAACTTTCTTTTGGATAAGTCCACCTTAAGGGGCACCCTTAAAAGAGAGGATTCCAAACCTCTCAGAGACAATGGAATGCATTCTTTGATTCCTATGCAGAAGCTTCTAAAAGAAAAAATGACTTCAAAAACAGCTATAAAAGGGTCCTCACAGCATGCAAATAAAAAAAATCTTTAGTAAAAGTCTTTGGCCTTCTGAGCAGGTAAACTTTACTTAGTCCATTTGCCAGAAACACAATTTAGATTCAACTATTCTTTTGTGTTTTGTACCTGAGACATGGCTAAAAATTTTAAAGATCTTTGTGTCTCTCTGTATGTATATACATATGTGTGTGTGTGTGTATATATATATATATATGTATGTATATATGTATATATACATATATGTATGGTATTTTTCTACCTCTGGATGGTATTGCCAAAATTAAACATTTATATATATTAAGTATTCCTAAAATTCTCAGAAATATAGAAACTAACCCAAATGTCTTTCAAGTTCACATTGTCTGAGATCAGGCATGTCTTCAGAGTTATCAATACTGAATGTAATGCAAGCATACAAGTTTTTCTATCTGGGTTTACTAATCAAATAATTGTTTACTAGTCAAATAATTCTGTTACAGAATTTGTCAACAAGAAAAATAACTTAAGATGATGGTTAACTCTTTAATGTCTAATCCAAACATAATTGTTAAAAACAAGTGTTTAAATAAATGTAAATAAGATAAAAGCTTACACTAAGTTAAACTAAATAATGGATATCCATTAAATATCTAAATCATTTCCAGATAGGATAGTCACTGAGACATTGACTGTTAAACATACAGAGAAACAAACAATATTTGGGTCCACCAATAGACATGTTTTGTGCCACATTGAAAAGTTTGCTGTAAAGAGAAATACGCTTCTAGAAATTATGAAATGTGTTTATGGGTTTGCTAATCTACTACAGGATGCTAATAGATGAGCTTATAATATCTGATAGCTCACAATTTCATGCTTCCTAGTTTTCACTGGAAAGCAAAGAGTTAAAAAAGTTGGAAGAAGAGCTGAGAATATAAGGTGAACCAAAGAGAAAATGTCAGAACACTTAGAGTGATAAACATAAATTAACTCTGTGCAAACTGTGTGCATTGATGCTGAGAGAGTGCAGGCAAAGCAGCAGGAGCCGCTGAAAGATGAGAAGCAATGGGATACTCTTGAGAGCTTTTTCCTACTATGGAAGGATTCACTGTAACTTTTTATTTTTCAAACTATTGTCACAGACCATTAAGAAATTATGATTAATGTTTATTTAAACAGAACATGTACATGGTATCTACATTTATCAATATAGATAAATGGATAATACATATCTTCAACTTTATAATTCATAGATAAATTTATTTATTATATATAAATAAAAGAAAATAATTTCATAAAATGCAAAATAGAAGGCACATATGGCATATATTAGGCATAGGAAATACATATCAGTTTATTAAACTTTTATTTCAGATACTTATATGGTTTTATATATACAGGTAAATGCTGGACCATGATATACACTAGATTTCTTGCTGTGGAATGATTCAACATGTTTGAAAACCATTGCTCTTATACTACAGTAAATTGACTAACAGAAAGGTCTGTGCAGCCAAATGGAGAGGCCAATACAAGAACCACCACCCTTCCTGTCCTGTAGGCACACAATGATAACTCCTCAAGGCCAGGCTGTAATCACTCTCTGACAGGCTCATATTCTGTTGCCTGTTTTTTCAGATTTACAGCCAGGCAACAATCTTTGTTTAAAAGAACTTCCCCCAGTTCTTATAACTACTTACAATGCTGGGAATTCTGGTGATGGCTTCCCAGATATTTATAGCCCTGCCATCAGTTTAGACGCTGTTGTTCCATCTTTCAAATCTTTATTCTGCCTACTCAACTTACAGCAGCCGTCTTCAGCAACAATGTGGGGATCTTGTTCTATCTGCCTATTCTATCATGAACAGTGTAGCAGAGCAATGTCAGGATGAACCTATAGACCCAAGTGAATCTCGTTCTATAATATCCAAAAAGCATATGGCTTACTTTAACTGTATTTTGTGGAAGGAGTTTATATTCATTTAATGTAATGCATAGGCAATTATGCCACCCTCTAAGGTAAAATCTGTAATTATTCTGTAACAACTGCTTTGCTTCATTTCTTTTCTAGATAAACTTTATAAGTTTTTGAAATTGAGAGAATGACTGTAAATGAAAAGTAAGCAAGAAAAGTAGGCTATGTGTTTTCAGTGAAAGAAGATATGAAGAATGAAGATGGAATTTTGTTGAAGGAAAAAGAAAGCAATTTTGTTCTAAAATAAAATGATTGTTCCAAAATAAAAAAAAAAAGGACAAAACAAGACATAAAAAATTGTAGAAGGGAATCTTTAAAAAGAAATTTTAATGTGTGGTCAAGCTGGCTAAGATTAAAGTGAATTTATTGAAAAATAAATTTTAATATCAAAAGTACACTGGTGCAAAATTAAAATTCGGACATTAATTAAAAGTACAAAGAACAAAGTCCTTTATTAAAAGGACAAAGTCTTCTCAGATTATTGATCTGCTCTTAATACGAAATTATAAAGAGGGGGCCGGCCCGGTGGCGCAAGTGGTTAAGTGCGGGCGCTCCGCTGCGGCGGCCCAGGGTTCGCAGGTTCGGGTCCTGGGCGCGCACCGATGCACGCTTGTTAAGCCATGCTGTGGCGGCGTCCCATATAAAGTGGAGGAAGATGGGCACGGATGTTATCTCAGGGCCAATCTTGCTCAAGAAAAAAGGGGAGGATTGGCATCAGATGTTAGCTCAGGGCTACTCCTCCTCACAAAAAAAAAAAAAAAAAAAGAAATTCTAAAGAAAGTTTCTTTATCTTTAATGTAATTTGCCTAGAAAACAAAGATTCTCTGTTTTGTCTTTATTAGGTCTTCGATTTCTTAGAAAAGCTGAATTTTCTCAATATTAAAAGAACTGGGTTTTGGGTCTGGCGTGGTGGCGCAAGCGGTTAAGTGCATGCGCTCCACTGCAGCAGCCCGGGGTTCACTGGTTCGGGTCCCGGGCGCGCACCGACGCACTGGTTGGCAAGCCATGCTGCACCGGCGTCCCATATAAAGTGGAGGAAGATGGGCACCGATGTTAGCCCAGGGCCAGTCTTCCTCAGCAAAAAAGAGGAGGATTGGCAGATGTTAGCATAGAGCTGATCTCCTCACAAAAAACAAAACAAAACAAAACTGAGTTTTGCTTAAAACTATGTAACCTTCTGCATTTACCCTTAAAATCTTTTTGTTGCTTTGGTTAAACGGATAATTAAATATTGTTTCATAAAAATCTGTGAACCTTTTGGATTAAATGTTTTAAAACCTTTTGATATTTTTAACCAAATTCCCTGAATCAAATTCTAAATATAGTCTTTTTGACCTGAGAGATATTAACCTAATTAGGTTTATTTGATATGTTAAATTACATGGGAAGTATCAAATAAGAAGTAATACTAAGCCTTCTTTACATCATATCTGTGTAGGTACATATTGTTAGTGCTCCAGAAATGACACGAAATTCCTGGAAATCTGATGTGTCCTAATATAACATCATCAAACTCCAACTATTATCTTAAAATGTTGCATGTCCCCAAAATAACCAAATTCCTTTGTCAATTGCATTATAATGAATGCTCATCAGATCTTTAATAATGGGCATTTTAGAGTCTTTTGTCATTTATAGACAGTTTTTGCTTTACTCTGACGGGCTTTGGCAAAGAACTGTGGCTGTAAAAGTGCTTCATCTTCAAAGAGATTCATAGAAAAGACTTTGACAAGTACTTTAGAGTACAGGTCTTTGATAACTTGGGTTATCAAATCATAACACTGAACTGGGTGGGAATTTCTAAAATTCTAATGGGAAACTGATTGCTTTGATATTTTGTTTTCCAGATTTAAAGGACCCTCTTTTCTCCTCTCTTTTAAGCAATCTATAACTTACAGCAATTTGGTAAAGTGTATCTTTGCAGTGAAGTTTGAAGCGTTTATCTTTTTCTCCATGACTGATCCCTCTAGAATTCTGAAATTCTTATTAAATATTCTTAGTTTCATGACAATATACATATTTGCATAAGTTCAAGAAGAATCTGTTCTCCTTATAACGGGATGCTCAATGCATCTAGCCCCTACTTCCTTTGATTCACAGCTGATAAAAGGGGATATACGTCAGTTTGGCAAAGGCCTAATCAAATCCATAGAGAATAATCACATTTTGGTAGAACAATCTTTCCACAGTGCACTCCCGGGAGACTAAAACACCAGACATCATAATCTGCAGCCCAGAACTTTCCTGTAGACACTGGAAAAGACACCTTTAGAAAGACTCCCTCCAACCTCACCGGAAGGAAACTTATCAGCTACTGTTAACCAGCCCTTGTGTCACTAGACTCCAAGGTATAGACTCTTGGATTCATAAGTTACATCTAAAGAGACCACTAAACCCTGACTGCACCTGCACACCAACTGGTGACCTGAAAGTAAGAGTTCCAGGAATTGAAGGAGACGACAGCTGAGTAGACAGCTTTCCCAAGATTCTGGACCAGTCCTGTACATTTTTTATACCCTTTCTCACTGAACAATTTGTTATTCCCTTCATACTTTTCTCTCTTTTTTTTAAATTAAGGTCATATTGGTTTATAGCATTATATAAATTTCAGATATATATCATTATATTTCTACTTCTGTATAGACTGCATCGTGTTCACCACCACAAGTCTACTTGCCATCCGTCACCATACATATCTGCGCCTTTACCCCCATACTTTTCTCTTCATCATCCTATTGGGAGAACTCTTTTATCTATTCTTCTACATCATGAAAGCATATGACCTCCGTTTGTAACTCGTATCTTTATACTCCTTCTTGTGGATCTCTTTGCATGAAGTGAAGAATTTCAAGAATGGGTTAATGCTTGGCATCTTAACCTAGAAAGCATCCCACAGATCTTTGGAAGGCTGAAAATGAAGGATTGTTGGATTGAAGTATTTGGGCTATTATTTGTCCTGATAGGTATTTCAATGCTTTCTTCTCTAATGCACACAGTGGAATTCTTAGGCGGTGGTAAAACCCTATGAAATCAGAAGAACTCACTGCTGTTATATTGGTTATTGCCTTATGGATCGAACCTCTTACATAGTCGACATATCAAACCACCTTTCTTAAAGTTCTTCTTACAATGGCTTTTGTTATTAGGGTGATTTTCACTCTCAGGTTGGCCTTTTATTTTTCTTCATAATCCTCATTATTAACTGTCATACCTTATCACACTCTTTTTATTCCTACCTTGCAGAAACTTTCTGATTCCCAAAATCTCACTGATTGTTGGATCTGTGCTAGAACAAACGTGCCTCCACAGCCCTGAGGACTGGGCCGTGACCCAAGAGATCACAGTTGCATGGCAACAGATAGTCAGACAAAATGTCTCTCTCCTGGGAATTTGAATTTGAGATCCAAAATCCCTAGTTGGCTATTCAGTCAATGAAGTCATATAACAGTGAGGTTTTGGTGACCTCATCATATTTGGTCACGTGCATGGAAAAGAAGAGCAAGCTAGTCTTCAGAGAAAGACAAAAATGAAGTAGACATGCACAGAGAAGAGAGGAAAGTATGTAGTCTAAATGAGAGTGAGAGAGCTCCTGAGAGAGGCAAGGGCTTAGCCATCTTTGCTTTTCAGGTCCTGGTTACAGTTCACTTAGAGTTGCCGAAACTTCTTGCCTCTCCTGTCTCCATTTTATTTTTACTTAAGTTAGTTTTGGAAGATTTCTAAACCCAACAATCCTGGCTTTAACAATATTCTCTTGCTATTGTTTCTATAGTATGTCTGAGAATCAATTTCAGAGTTTAAAGGATTCTAAGATATCATAATTTTATAGATGAGGAAGCCTAGAGAGGTTAAAAATATTACACAGGTGACTGAAGATCCTGACTAAACCTAGGATTCCTGATTTTACAAACACCAGTGTTTTGTAGAAAATTAAAACAAAGATTTGGGAATAAATAGTCATTTTCTCCTAATACCACCTCATTTTCCAATGAAACTCTTCTAACAAACTATTAAGTTTAAAAAAAATTAATTTTGAAGGAAAACCAACTTACCGAAAATAGTGAGATATCTATTCCCTGTACCCAGATCTATCAGACATTTTGACATATTTGCTTCCTATATCTCTTTTTGAAAGATATAAAATAGTCAAAATCCAGTCAAAACTTTGTTTTAAAAGATAATTTTAGAGCACATAGTCTAGTATGTGTACTTTTATAGAGTACCCTCTACTAAACTCAGACCCTTTACTAAACTCAGATATGATTATACAGTCTAATTGTTTTCTGAGTTTCCTAAATAGAGATGTTTAAAATATATTACCAACATTCATGTGACTTTTTTTTACTGAAAAAAAATTTATATTTATCTCAAACCTTAAAAAAAATGATACTGAATGCACTTAGCTGTACTTTACTAGCAACAAATTGAGGTATATCTTTACATTTTTATGTTTGTATAGTTTTGGAAAATAGTCTTTAGTTTCAGCTTTCTTTCCTTTTCTCATCTTGAGCCCTTGCTGGAAGTGACGTATCATTCAAAGGTAGTAGCAATCAGTATTCTTTCCATTCTTGTTAAAATATCAGCATTGTTCTATATTATATGGAGATTAAGAATATCAAGGGAGAATATTTAAAATACTGTGGCAATGAATTTATATAGTAGTTATGTGACTATCAATATTCTTTCAAGGGATTTATATTGTAATTCAAGATTACTTGAGCACAAGCATAATAAACTCTTAAAGTAGTAGCCAAATCTTCTCACGCAAGACTCTGAAAGACTCTTTCCAATTAAAAAAAAAGTAATACTAATCAACTATAACGCCCCTGGAGGAATTCTACAGGGAATACGCAGTATTATTCCTTCAAATAATGAAAAATTTAAAGCAATGTATTTACTCATTTTCTTCCTTATTCACCCTAGTATATATATTTGTCAGAATATAAAAATTATGAAGTGTTATCAATCTGATTGTTTTCTTCCTATTTGACTTATTTTAATTGTTTGCTTTTATCTATCAGCCATTTTTTATTTTGCTACAATTTGAGATCATTTCAAACTTAGAGCTGCAACATTAGCACAAAAACCTCCTATATACTACAGTACAGTTATAAAAATCAGAAATCTTAACATTGATATAATACTACTGTCTAATCCATACTCCATACTTGAATTTCTGTCCTAATAATGTTGTTTGTAGCTACTTTTTACACCGCCCCCCCTCCCCAGTCCAGAGTCCACTCCAGGATAACTCCTTATATTTAGTTGTCATATTTCTTCAGTTTTATTTAATATGTAATTGTTCCTCAGAATTTCTTTGTACTTTACAACCTTGGGGTTTTTGAAGAGAACTGGTTAGTAACTTTGTAAAATATTGCTCAATTTGGGTTACCTTAGCTTATTAACTCTTTCAAATTACTAGAAATTCCTGTATTGAATTATATTGCAATGTACTTTTGGAAGTTGAATTATTTTTTCTCTAGATGCAAGTTGATCTACCTTAGTCATTTAGGGAGGACATTTATTGCACAGGTTAAGCATTCTGGCTTTGCAGTCAGACAGATTTAGATTTTATTCTACCTTTCCTGCAATTAGTTGTATTCATCTTTCCGAGCTTCAATTTCCTAATCTGTAAAATAGGGAAAAAGTTGTATTTTAAAGGGGTTGCTGGAGGGATTAAATGAGATAACATATGCGAAGCATTTGGTAAAGTGCCTGGCATATAAGCAGAGCTCCATAAAAGATTGGACACATTATACATTTGCCAATGGAAAGTAACATGAAAAAACTGATAAGCTGGTTTAGTGGCATTAAATAATATAGCACCAATATTCAGGCAAAGAGGAAAGTGAGTTAAATTGCCTTTTTCATTTGAAGGCCTCTGAAGCATTTATGTTTCCAAGTTTCAGACATTAGGTTTTTTTAATGTGTCAGTTTTCAGTGTCTAAGGCTTTATATTTAATTTTTCAAAGCAAAATATCTCAGTTTATTTTAATTCTTTTTGAAATAAAAATCATAGCTAAAGGAATTTCTTTCTGACAGTGTAGAATTTAAAACAAGAGTTTCCTAGTAATTTGGTTATTTGCAACTAATTTGTTTATATGCTATATATTACCTACCCGCTTATTTCTTACATAACAGTACTTTCTCAAGATAGATCAAGAAAGTGCATTTAGCAATCATGTAGCTGAACTGACAATAAGAGTAATAGCTTTGATTTGGGCTGTGGAAATATGGGTTCAATTGGAGAAGGATGCATGCGAAAGAGGAAAAAATACACATTTTTAGCTTATTGCTTGATGCAAGATTGATGTGAATTATCTTGACCTAAGCTGTGTCTTGTCTTTGGAACCATTCCTTCCGGTCATTTATTCTACTTTCTGGTGATCCTCTGTCCCAGGGGTCTTAAGCTTATAACGACATAACAGTTTTGTTACAGCTTTTCCTGCGCTGCCATATTCACATACAACTTTCCTTTCTTCTTGGGTGAAGAACTGAGATATTTTTAGGGAAAGTTATCGCATCAGTAAGGCATTTTGGATTGTTTGCTAGATGTCTTGATGAAAAAAATTTATCTAAAACGTTCATAGATATTTACATTTTAAATAATATATGTGATAATTAAATAAATAATTGACTATTTTCTAGGCTTTGTGTTTGAGAGAGAGTTTTGACAAGTTTGGGCTAACTTGTGTTCTGCAGTAGTGTTCTGTGGGGTCTATTGTCTCTAAGTTGATACCACCCTTCATGCCTTCTTAACTTTCTCTAGTTTTGAAGATCTAAGTATTATTAGCATATTTAGCCACAGTACTCAGGTCAAGGCCACAGGCAGGAAGAACGGAAGCATGAATCAACTCATCAAAGGATGGGCTGCCTGCCTGGAGAAAACACTGGAGTGTGATGTGGGACTTTTAGACAGGCAGAGGGCTCTGACACCCAGGCACTCTGGGTGGCTGGAACGTGCCTGTGGCAATTTTGCACTGGTTAATTTCAACTGAACAGAATTTTCATTTTAGTCAAAAATAGAGAGGCTTGAATTAAATATATCTAAGTTTGTTATGACCTCTGTGAATAGGAATAAAGAAGATAAAAAGCAAAAAATAAAAAAAAATTTAAAAAGAAAATGATTTAAGACATCATCTTAAACATGAGTAGACAGGGTGACTTGCATGCTTTTTTTTTATGAGCTTCTGGGCATTTGATTTTCTCTTAAGTTACATTTTTGCTTTATATACACAGTGTTACTAATTTGTCATGTCTTGGCAACAGCTAGAAAGTCACGTGTGAAAAATTATTTAAACAGCTTACCATTTTGATGTCATCTCCTTATAATATTTAGAAATCAGTTTTTTCTCCTGTAGGACACAATTACAATTTTCTAATATCAGTGTACATTATTTCTTACATTTTAGGAGCTCTCTTTCTTTGGAATTGAGACTTGACATTCAGATACATTAACAATTAAGTGGCCAGGATATTTGAAAGAAATTGGAGGTTAGCGCAGAAGTGCCCTTCTACTGGGGAGGCATTCATGTATCAGAGACATTCTCTTGAATTTATGTAAAAGTTAGAAACACAGTATTGTTATTTAAATAATTTTCCCACATAATAATTCCTTTAAAAGTTGTAATTGCTTTAAATTTTACTACTGGTTGTAGTCATTTGTGTGATTGTGTCTATGATTGATGCATTTTAATGTTGCAATTGTCTGGCAATTTTCCATGATTATATCCATGACTGGTATTCTTTATGGTGCAGTTGTGTGGTAACAGTCTGATTATATTGCTATTAAGATTTTTACATAACTTTTCCTCAGGACACATTTGCAGAATAGAGGCTTTATTTTCAAGAGTATAAGCTCCCACGTAAAGCAAATCAGTTCACCTGGCTTGGTGAATTGTCTTTTCATGAAGTCAATAGGCTGAATGATTTTCAGAAGAAAACCACCACTTTCACTTTTCATATTATAATATTGAGAATGTTATTTAGAAATTTATATTACTAAAATTCATAACTTCTTAATATGCAATCAGAAAAAGCTGTGATAACAAAGACTGAAAAAAGTGACCAGAATATTTGGGAAAAATCTAGCAAAGAGCAGTATTAAGAAGGCCAAGAGAAGAAAGAGGAATTAATCAGATGGCACAGAGGGAGATCAGGTGAAGAAAGTACTTAGACATGTCTACTGAATCTGGCACTAGAGACAATAACCTTGACCTCATTGAGACCAGATTCTGTGGACCGTGGGGAAAGAAGCCAGGAGTAAATGTAATTAGGACTCAATGGGAGATAAAGAAAGTCACACAATGTGAGAAGACAATGTTTTTCTCGGGGACAAATGTGGAGAAAGGAGAAAGAGAGGATAATATACATAGGAAAATAAAAAAAATGCTGGGAGTTTTTTTTTTTTTTTTTAACACAGAAGAGATAATTATACACTGAAGGTAAAAAAATAAAAGAAAGAAAGATACGAGGAAAAAGGTCTCTGAGGAGGTTCAAAGTTCTATTAAGTTCAAAGTATACTGAACAGATAACTTGGCCCTTCTTTCAGTGAGATATAAAAGAAGGAGGGAGAGTGGTATATGAAGATCAGTTCATTTGTGGGTGGAGGTAGAGGTTGAGTGAATTTCTGCTACTTGGCTTTTGTATTTGCTGTAACTTAAAAAGATACGTTTTCTCTATCAAAGACGGGCATGGAGGTGTGCATGAGCATGGGGACAAAATGGAGAAATAGAGAAAAATGTGTAAGAGTTGGAGACTCCGCCATGCAGAAGGGCTGATGGAGTTGACAGACGAGAACAAATAGAAGGATTGTTGAGTGAACTTGAACAGAGAAAACTTATTTGGTACAGAGGTACGATTTTTCCCAGCAGTGCTTAATGGTCTGCATATAAAGCAGGAGAGCAAATGTTTGGAGTGATTTCCTGATAGTGATGTACAGATCCAGTGTAGTGGGAGGACAAGAAAACAAAGCAGTTGTGGGTTGTGGGTGGAGAGTATTTGAAAGTGATGGACCACAGGTTCAACAAGGGATAAAAGTGCAGTCACTAGGAAGCTGACCCAGTATATGAAATGGCTCATGTTCTGGGGTCTTGATGAAATGCAATAATTTGTACAGTGAGAATATGAAAGTAAAAATGCTTAAAGGGTAAATGTTTTTCAGTAAGAAAATAGGATTTTAGATTGAAAGATTTTGAAATACTGTTATTTGGCAGGATGACGAGAGAATTGATTTTAAGATCAACAGCATAGTTCATAATTATTTTAATTAGCTTATTTATTCTTTTGAAAATTAAAGTCAGAGATATAACTGATTAATTCATCTTGTCGTTCTCAACACTGCCTCTCTCTTGAGGGAAATATTTCTTTGACCAACATATCTCTGGCAGCGATCTGCAGCCTCTGTTGAAAATCACTAATTTTCATCATCAAGCGAGGATAGAACTGTGCTGTCTAGGATGGTAGCCACTAAGCACATGAAGCTGTTGAGCACTTAAATACGGGTAGAGCTATGAAGGAAGTGAATTCTAAATTTTATTTAATTTTAACTTAAAAACTGAAGCACCTAAAGCATTTTTTCTTTCATAAATCTTTATTGCTTTAGTGGGACTACATTTCACTTTAACCACTGCATCAACATTATTGTGTTGTAGTGAATATGACAGGTATATCATTAATAATTTTATATTGATTAAACGTGTAAATGATAACATTTTGGATACATTGGGTTAAATACAAATATATTATTGAAACTAATTTCATCTGTTTCATTTCTACTGTTTAAAATTTGGCTACTAAAAAGGTGAAAATCACATACGTGGCTTGTTATATTTCTATAGGACAGGACCAGTTTAGAGTGTCTTTGATTGTAGCTGTCTTTTCGAAACTAAAAATAATAAAAATTTCTTTGTTAAAATTAAAAATATGTAGAGAGAGAATATGTTCGTACCTTTTCCTTTATGTATAAGAAAACCAACATTCTGAAAAGTAGAACCGACAAGATGGTGGAAGTAGAGCCCAAGAAAAAGCGGACCTTCTGCAAATGCCCCTACCGCGGGGTGGCTGTCGACCAGCCGGGGGACACATCCTGGGAGCAGCTGGAGCAGCGGGCGCAGCCGCAGCCACTAACCCGCCCTGCCGTGGAGGCGGCTCTGCCGCTGACGCGCCTGCGCGCACCCAGGAAGGAGGCGCTGCCGGTGGAGAGGCCTGAGGCGCTGAGGATGCACCTGGAGACATGGTCGTCCTGCTGGAGATGGTGGGCATCTACAACGGCAAGACCTTCAGCCAGGTAGAAACCTAGCCCGAGATGACTGGCCACTACCTAGGTGCGGTCTCATCACCTACAGGCCCCGGGAACCATGGCCAGCCAGGCACCGGGGCCACCCACACCTCCCACTTCATCTCACTCAGGTGGCCTGCTTGGCCAATAAAGGCACAGAGTTCCTTTCTTCCTTCCTTCCTTCCCTCCTTCCTTCCCTCCCTCCCTCCTTTCCTTCCTTCCTTCCTCCCTCCCCCCCTCCCTCCCTCCCTTCCTTCCTTCCTTCCTTCCTCCCTCCCTCCCTCCCTCCCCTCCCCTTCCCTTCCTTCCTTTCTTCTTTCATGGTTTTTACAAATATTTTGTTTATTTTAATGAAGGTGGTACAGACAATGTTTATTTAAAACCCATATCCCAGGCCAAAACGTGCAAGGAAAATAAACAAGAGCCATGTTCTGTTCTGTATACTTCTGTATCAATAACTTTATTAACTGGTAATGAAAATTAGAACTTTTCTGGGATCTTCTGACAAGATTTTTCTTAAATCTTTAAAATGCCTTCTCTTCAGTGAAGCTAGCTTTGGAGTTAGTCATTACTCTCGCCGTATCTGTTATCTCGACCCCAACCTGATATTCCTGTTTTTTGGTCCAGACCTTCAGGTTTTAAAATTTGAGAATATTCTGCCATCTCCTTGTTTTTCTTGCCAAGGTTTACTAATGTATTTGGGAGACAAACTTCATTGCTTAGAATTATTATATATTAGTAGGAAAATGAAAATTAAGGCAATAGTGAGAGGCCAAATTTCCAATGTGTAGGGAAACCAATTGAGTCGGGCCTCGACATTCTGCAGGTTGCTTTCTCATTTTACCCCATATGCCCCATAGGACATTTGCTCATTCTTGGTGGGAGAGGAGAGACAAACAGGTTGAGAAGCTCCTAAAAGGCAGGGGAGTCAGGAGAGCTTTAAACAATTTTTCAGATCTGGAGAGACAAAAATTAGAATTTGGTTCTGCCAAAGCACCTGGATTTGAGGAACATCAAGATCCCAGAAAGAAGGGAGGCATGAGAACTGAATCAAATATTCCAGTTTTTCCCTTGAGACATGGACTGTTTCCAAGCTTCTCAGTACAAGTGCTAAAATTCAGACGCCTCAGTCTCCTTGAACTCCCGTCTTTGCATCCACAGTCCAGCAAGACTGCCGTGCTTCGCTTATCTCTCCGTCCCTGCTCTGGCTTTGGAGAGCAAATGCCGTCAGTAAAAGGGAGAGATTTTAGTGTTTTCTTCCCGAAGATCACAGTCCTGCATTGTGTGTTTTCCCAATATCTGAAAAGAGTTGTTTCATGCTCTCCAGTATTCTTGCTTTTTATGGTGAGAAGGCAAGTCAAGGACCAAGGCAAGTTCTGTGATGGTTGGAAGTAGAAATAATTTTTTTTTAAGTTTTCATAATTAAAATAATTTCTTGCATGATGGTAGTAGAGCATCTTTAAAAGATTCTTGTGATTTCTTTAGATTATTTTATTTATTACCATAATCTTGGGTTACTTATAGTTATTGAAATTTGAGCTCCTAAACTTGAGATGATTTGTAAATCAACATAATATAAGTAGGCAAATTCAGATTAATTTAAGCATTAAGGACAGCTTATCAATGAATATAAACCAATATTGTGAATAGAAGCATTTCAGAAAGATTTTTTTAGCGTGTGGATCAGTTGCCCATCCTTATTTGCCATATTTTAATTTAAATATTGATTCAATGTTTAATGGTTTAGTTTGTTGCCATATTTTAATATAAGTATCTACATTACGTACATTTGTATATGCACATAACTCAGATCACAAAGTGCATGTGGTTCAAAAAAGGGTTACCTGGTGGTGTTTGTACCACTCTTCCAGCTCCTAGCAGCATGATACCCAAAGAACAGGAATAATGTGTGTGAGGTGTGGGAACCAGTTTAGAATTACTGAAACTGTAAATTTAAGGTTCTTCACCAATTAAGCAAAGGTGGAAGAATTTGCCAGATGTAAGAGAGTATAATAGAAATGGAGGAAACAAGAAATGGCAGGTATATTATTTTGTGAACTTTAAAATAAAATAGCCAGTTATCCTACCAGCAAAATGAGTTTATTCGAGAGTAGACAGAAGAATTGCAATTTGTTAAATGCAAGCTATGGCAGACCACAGGCAAATCCAGAGAATAAGGGAGGGGAGCTTGCTTTTATAGAGAAGAAGGGGGAGTTGGGAGGGGCTGTTTTAAACAAAAATTCATTGGAGGAAAGTAAGAGTTTGGGGCGGAGATGGCTTCTCATTGGCTGAGCTGTGAAGCTTCTCATTGGCTGGGCTGTTGCTGGGCAAGGAGAAAATCTTTCTTCCTCCTGCTGGAGTAGTAGTTGCACTTCTTGTCCAAATTGTAAAGTAAGCTTCAGGGAAGTTGTGTCCTGTAGACCTCCCCTAAAGGGCTTCCTGACTCCGTTTTAAGTGAGGTTTTCCTTTATTAATTTTCACAATTTCTACAATGAAGCTCCTACCTCAGAGCCCTTCTGCACGTGTTATCCTGTTTGCCCCACACCTGTTCTTAGCAGTAGAGCACATGTTGCAGATGAAGAAAAGGAGGCTCAGAGAGACACCAGTGATTGTCCCAAGTTATAAGTTATGTCAGATACATTGTTCTGAAACTTAATTCAAAAATGCATCTGAAAATGATGCAGGTGTCAATAAGTATCCCTACCCATATCCAAATCCAAAACTATGTTTTCATCTACATCCAGATTGTAAAGATGCTGGGTTACCAAAACAATTACACCAGTTCTTCATCCTCAGTGCCAATATTCTGTTAATTCCTGGAGCTGATAAATGTGATATTGGGAACTGTTAATTCAGTCAAATAGAGTTTACAACTTTGCAAGAATGAATAAAAATAATGATGACTAACCTTAAGGGGCAATTGTGACTTATTAATTGCTAATTTTTAATCCATTTTCCTATGAAGCAAATTTCAGAAAGCATTATGTATACTAAAGGAAGTGATTATTTCCTAAAGTCTTCTTAAGAATTAACTAAAATGGGATAAAATATTCTGAAATTCAATAAGAATTCAGTGAAAATTGCTGTGAAATCTATTGCTACCATGTTATTTTGCAAAGACAATGGTGTCTAATTTAGATTTCTTTGATTTATTGAAAGAACTGTAAGGTAACAAAGATGGTTAAATTAACAGCTCTGCACTTTTGGTGGTTAAAACTAAAAGCAGCATTAATAGTGTAACTGGCCTTTTAATTTAAGATTCACAGCATTAGCAAAAAAGTGCAACGTATAATTACACTTTCCTAGCATGTTTACATTCTTTTTCTCATTGTCTTGCTTTAGAAAAGAAATCTGGGCACCAAATATTAAAATATTCAACTGTTATGCTAGCATTTTTTAAAACATCTAACTTAACAAAAATAATTGTTTTAACATCTGTTTCCTTTTCAATGAAATCTCAAGTCTCCTAGATCATCTGGAAAATATCACAAGCATAGAGATAATTCAAATTCACTACTGCTCATTTTGAATTTATGTGCTCTTTTAAATACATTACTATTTAGTAACCACACTTTAAAATCCCATCTTAATTTGAATATTAAGATGAGAAATATGTTTTTCCTCTTGAAATCTTTCCTATCCGTTAAAACACATTTCAAGTCTCACCTCCTTCTTCAAGTGTTCTCTGTTTTTTTCTGTCCTACACTGATCTCTTGTTCTGAATTCCTACGTGATATTTCCTCTGTCCCACTTGCATAGTCTCATGTACTCTTCACCTTTGTATGGTGATAAGCCAACTACACTTTAACATCCTTCAGGATGAGGGCCCGGTGGCCTATTGGTTAAGTTTGACGTGCTCTGCCGATTTACTCACAGTTGGCTTTGCATAACAAAAGAATCTCCTGGTACCTGCGTTATTGGTAAAAATTATATGGTTTTCAAAGTACATACCAAGGCATCAAATGTAATAATCACAGCCAGTTAGCCTTATCTCACAGCCAAATCTGTCTAAGAGAATTTACTTACAATTTCTAAGAGAATTTACTTGGGAAAGTTGTAAGTTTATAAGCTCTGTGGTGGTTGGTTTTTGGTGTTATCATAATTGAGGCATTCTGGTCTCTTGCAGGCCTTGCATGGATCCCTTTATTTCTACTCCTGGCTGTTGCAATATTGTCAATTACATGTCTCAAATTTTTAATCTGAGATATTTTTCAGTATGAGGACTGAGAGGCAATTTTACTATAGCACCTTCTTTGTCAAAGACGATTATAACAACCAAAAGGTGTCAATGGGGGAATTTATCATAGACCAAATATGCCCAAAAGAATCAAAAGGAGATGGAAATTTTGTGCAAAAATTTTGAGAGGAAAGAGATATAGCACCTTATTTTTCTTTAGGTGTTTAAAAAATTGAATTAACAAGAAAGTCTAGATATAGAAATATGTAAGAATCTACAAATTACCAATAATATTTCAAAATAACTACCCTTCGTAGCTTTGACCATCTTTCATAACTCTTCTAAGAAAATCATTTGGAGGAAATATCTTTGCATCCCAAAATGTTTTTTTTAATATTCAGCTGAATATATTTGGTTTAATTTTGCAGATACTGTTTTGATACATTTATTGTGTACACAAAGATCAAGGCAATATTTTATTTATAAATTCCACACCCAAAGATTCCCTCTGTGGGTTTTGTTTAGTCACTAGTTCCTTTTGAAAAGGAGCAGCAAAGTCATATTAATGAGTCCATCTGTTAATGGAGTTTAAAGTTTCCTTCATTCTCGGATGGCTGTCCTTTTCTAAAGATTGTCTTCTCCAGCTCAATAGCAAATACAGATCCCTTTCTTTGCTCCTTGCCAAGTAGTATTTTCAACTGGGATAGCTTTCTGTATTTCGTTTTTGTAAAATCTTGAAAATATTTGTCTTACGGTATTCCATCATTTTCCCTGAGAGCACAGTTCCTGCATTTGACAGATAACCTCTTGACTTGAGAAATGCTTTGTTTCTCCAGAGAATCTGAATTCATAAAACAATCAGAAAATTTCATTTAGATGAAAGTCCACAGCGATATAACCTCCTCCTTTTTGTGCAAATATGTATGGAGTTTGGTTGCCATGGTTACTTGTTACTAGCCCTGTGCTCTCTGTGGTTCTGTGTGAAGCTGGGCCAGAGATCAGCAAGCCTAGAGTGTCGTTATAGTGAGGCAGAAACTGAGAAGAATGCTTTAGTTGATGACCATGCAGCAGTTTAGAACACACAATTTTAAGGTCACAATTAAAAAAAAAATACTTTAGGGGCTTCCCTCCACAATGCTAACTGCTTATTCAGTAATGTCATAGGAACAAGAATGAGAAGAAAAGAAAGACTCAAAAGTATAACTATATTGATTTTCTATCTGTCTATCTATCTATCTATCCATCCATCCATCCATCCGTCCATCCATCTATCTATCCAATATGTATAACTAAAAGAACTTATTCATAAAGTAGAATTTTTAAATGTGTGGATTAGTTTAGTACAATACTATAGTTTGTGTGTGTGTGTGTGTGTGTGCATGTGTATGTCTTAAAAGAAAATGCAAGTTCACAAATGTGTATTTTGACCTAAGGTAAACCCAACAAACACAAAGTTGAACCTCTTAGGAGAAAAGTTGTTCCCGGGATTCTATACTCAAGGATAGTTCTGATCCATTTTATTCATGGAAATTATTTAATTTATCCTGTGAAGCAATATTATAACATAGATTTGGAATGGTGTTCCAAAAAACCAAGCTATATCTTGAAAATTATGTTTTAGTTGTGTTTATGCTATCTGTGTAAAATTAAAATAGTGTTATATACCTTTATTTTAATTTGGCATCTGGATAGCAACTGTCATGTAGTTATTACCTCCAAAAACTTCAAGATTGTTACGCAGAAAAAAGACTGAGGGATCTGATGGTAGAATTCTTTGATAGGTAACTAAAATATGATACACTTCAAGAAATCCGGCAGCAGCCCTATCACCTGATGCACAGTAGAAGTGTATTCTGTTCTTTAACCATTATCTTCTAACTGTTCTTGGAGACACAGGATCAGTATCAAGCAGAAAACTGAGCGCTATTCATCTTCTTTGAAGGTGTGGCTTTTTGAAAACAGCAGACTGCAATCCTTTTCCTCTTATGACTTCTAGGACCCCAAATACCCCCCAAATAAGCTATGATGGATAAGGGCAAAACTGGAGATGCCTTGAAAACTGTATTTCTATGTCTCATATTTATTCATGGAATTCTTTAATTTAGAGTTTTAAGATGTCAGGCAAGGAAATAGGTTATTCCACTTACATCCAATAGAATAACACTAGAGCAAGTGTCCTAACCTGGGGTCCAAATTCAGGGGCTCCATGAAATTGGATGGGAAAAAAGAAATCTTTATTTTCATTAGTCTGTAACTGAAATGTAGCATTCCTTTCAAGTGCAAATGTAGGCAATAAACCACAGTTAAACTAGCAGGACTCGTGACTTTCTCCCCAAGAGAGATCATTAATAGTTTGATAACATATTTAAGTAACTTTAGGTGTCTCAAAATATCTTTTATGCTCATTGATACTTTGGATTTATGGTAGTTATGAGACCTTTCACTAGATCTTGATATTAATGATTAATAAAGAAGCACATATATATTGGTATATAATGTATATTTTATTTTAAAGTAGATTGCTATCTGTGTTTCAACATAATTTATTTTCTTGGAATTCTGTTTGCCTTTTTAAGGTTTCTCTATGGTTCAGTGTTCTGGCAAATCTTTCCATGGCACAAAAACATAAAGAAGCTCTGCTTTAAGCAGAACATTTGCTGGAAATTGTGTAATAGACTGGGACTTGTGTATATCAACCTGCTCTCCAGCCCTGACTCCACAATGAGGATTTAGCTAGCACCCAAACACTAAGCTGTCCCAAAACAACCCAACACCAAATCCCTTGGTAAGCACCAACTCTGGATAACTCCTACAAAGTTTAATGATGAGAAGGGTAAAAGCACTGCAGATCAAAGGAGCGAAAATATCAAATGAAGACTCAGAAAAAGACTGTACCTCTGAAAATGAGCAATTACTACAGAAACCATAAAATTACTTCAGAAAACACTTTGACATCCTTGATAGAGAAAACCATCAAGACTGAATGGGATAAGATTAAAACGGAGAAGGAAAACATAAAGAAGTAATCAAGGAAACAAAATATGCAATGTCTGAATTAAATTTTCATCAGAAAAATTAACGAACAGGATTCTGGAAGAAGAGAATCAATTTAATGATATGGAAGATCGACTTTAGACACTTTGATTCATAGCAGGGAAAGAAAAATAAAAAGGAATGACAGACAATGGAATTATAGGTGTTTCAGCAGAGAAAAAAACAAGATAATTAGATTAAATTATTGTTGAAGACATTAAATTATTGTTGGAGACATGTTTCTTCAGAAAAATAATTACCAACATATACCAAATGAAACAGCCTCCAGGAAAACTACCACTTCAGGTAAAACTTTTTAAAAAAAGAAACCTCTATTTTAGAAAAAAGTCCACTAGGCACATGAGGAAAAAGAAAATCTACAACACAGAGGAAACAAAGAAAAAGGAAAACAGATTATCTGTAAAAGAAGTAGTCTAGCCTCCAAATTCTCTCTAACTCTAAATATGAGATGTTATGGGAGGATATTTATGGAGACTTGAGATAATTTTTATCTAAATAAATTTCCTTAGAAATAGATCAAGTATTCAAATATACAAAAGATGCACTTACAGATTACTTTGAAAAGTGTTTAAAAGTTTTCAGTATATATTTTAGTAATATTCCAACTAATTATAAAATAATTCCAAATTAATTGCTCATAATTGGAGAAATGAGGTATAAAAATGTGACAACTAGTACAAATTAAGCCTAAATCATTGTTCAAGAGAATTTATGAGATGTAAAATTAATCGCAATAACCTTGGTGTAAATCATGTTACGTTAGTAAATGTAATGTGGGAATGGGCAGGGGAGAATTAAGGGGTGTTAAACTGCTTATTATAAAAACGAGGCACTTTATTTTGAGTCTAATGCTATTCAATGTTCCAAACTATCTCTAGACTTGTTATGAAGTTAAATTTATTAGAACTTTCTAATAAATTTAGAAATTTATTATTTCCCTCTAGTAAGGGAGACTACCACAAAGTCTTCTTACTGTCTCAAAAGGGGAAAACTAAAGTGGGGTTTTATAGACTTTGAAGCTAGGATCAAATGATTTAAGGCAGGTCTTTCCAAGTGGGTATCTGATGGAGACAGGGCTGAATTCATGATGGATTAGTTTAAGTTTGGTGGACACAACAAAATGGGGGTCTTGAACTGAGTCTTGACTGATAACCAAAATGTTACCCAAGGGAGCAGATTATGTCTGATAAATTGATCATGAGAATTTCCTGAATGAAATAGTGAAGTTGTATAGTGGTTTCAGCCTTATCATTCATAGACCACGTTTTTCTGGAACAAATGACTAAATCATGTTGACATAGGTGGTCTTCAGGTTTATCTAAGTTGTGTTAATACACACGGCCTCAATGATGTTTTTAAAACTTCTTAAAAGTAACCAGTAATAAAATTAACACCACCATAATGTGGAATGTATAATTACAGCAGATAAATATGTATGTTTGCATGCATAACAAAACTATATATGTCAAAACATTAAAAATTCTGTTAAAAATGTAAATGCTTAAACCATTGTATTGACAAGAAAAAAGTTTCAGCTTGAGTAAAGGTAATAAAATTTCAATATATGCTGTTTACATGAAATATACAAAAAACAAACATAAAAAACTAATGGGCAAATGTTGAAATGGCAAATGCAAAATAATAATTCAATAATCACTTAAGGCAAAGTTGTCATCAAAGTAAAAAGTCCTAGAAGGGAAAAAAGGTAAATTTTAAATAGAAAAAAAATACAGACCTTAATAATGAGATGACATGCTTTATGTAGTGAATAGTAGAGAACAGCAATATATAGAAAAATAACTTTAAGGAATCTGAGGAAAAATAATCAAGAAGATAATTTCAATACATTAAAAATTCCAGCCTTTACCAGAATAAGCAGACATAAGTTTTAAGTATGTTTGCAGAATTATAAATAATCTATTAAAAAGTTTAATTTTTGTGGAAACAGAGAAGATTGAGTGTCTATTTGACAAGATCTCAAGCAAATCCTATAAATACAAAGGTTGTATTATATAAGACACATTTTCTGATTTGTGTGCAATATATTTATTTTTATTTTTCTCCCCAAAGCCCCAGTAGATAGTTGTGTGTCATAGTTGCACATCCTTCTAGTTGCTGTATGTGGGACGCGGCCTCAGCATGGCCGGAGAAGCTGTGCGTCTGTGCGTGCCCGGGATCTGAACCCGGACTGCCAGCAGCGGAGCGCGGGCACTTAACAGCTAAGCCACGGGGCCGGCCCTTTGTGTGCCATATAGATGAAAGTTATTGTCAAAAGTTTAAACATTATCAATAACAACATCAACAAACTACAACCATTTTTAAATTTAAGACAATACAAAACTTTACCAAACAATTTTTGAGTCAAAGTAGAAATTAAAACCATTAGTAAACAATTAAATATGATGAGAACACTACTCACTAACACTTACATGATGCAGTCAAGGCTATACTTAGAAGAAAAGCAATAACACTAAAAGCTTTTGTTGGAAAATAAGAAAGAAAGTAAATTAGCTAATCAATAGTTCAAGAAATTAGACTAAATTAAAAATAAAACTAGGCAAAGCCAGAAAAAGAGAATAATTACAAAGAAAATTATGACTATAAATTATATAAATGGAAAATTAATTCTTGTAAATTTTTTTTCAATGAGTATTATATGTCAAATATTTGCCAACTACATATCATAGACCATATAGATGAATCCTCACAACTGCCCTATGGAGCACTTCTCACATGGTTTTATAGAATATTATTACATTATTATTATACCATTTTATAGATGAGGAGTTAAAGCGTTATAGAAATTAAATTTCTTTTAATTGGAGCATTTAGTCCATTGATGTTTAAAGTAGCTATTGATAAGTATGTACTTACTGCCATTTTTTAACTTTTTTTTTTTTCTCTCAGTGTTTTAGTAGTCCTTTTCTGTTCCTTTCTTCTTCTATACAGAGGGGAAGGGGGGAGGGAGGAGGGTGAAAGGGATAATTTGGTACATGTGTGTGGTGATGGGTTGTAATTAGTATTTTGGTGGTGAACATGATGTAATCTATGCAGAAATAGAAGTAAAATGATGTACACCTGAAATTTTTACAATGTTATAAACCAATGTTACAAACCAATGTTACTGCAATAAACAAAAAATTAAATAAATAAATAAATAAAGTATAAATCTATAAAAAAAAAATTTTCTTTTGTAAGCGTCCATAGTTCACAGGTGGTGTGGTTGTAATTTGATCATTGTTCTTTCTGATTCCAAGGTTCATTTCTTAACCAGTGTGTTAGTTTTCTAGTGCTGCTGTAGCAAATTGCCACAAACCCGGTGACATCAACAACACAAATTTACTGTCTTATTGCTTGGGAGGTCAGAAGTCCAAAATGGGTCTCATTGGGCTAAAATCAAGGTGTTGGCAGAGCTGTGTTTTTTCGGGAAGCTTTAGGGCACAAATCATTTTCTTCCTTTTTTCAGCTTCTAGAGGCTACCACATTCCTTGGCACATGGCCCCTTCCAGCTCCAAAGCCAGCAATGGTCTGCTGAGTCTTTCAAACATAGCCTTACTCGGATGCTGTTCTGCCTCCCTGCTCCTCTCATAAGGATCCTTCTGATTACGTTTGGTCCATCCAGATAATTCAGTATAGTTTCCATATTTTAAAGTCAATGAATTCTATCTGGAGCTTTAATTTCCTCTTGTCAGATTACATATTGTATTCACAGGTTCTGGAGATTAGGATATGGACATCTTTGAGGGGCCTGCCACAATAACATGCTTAAAATGTTAATCTTCCACGTACTGCCTCTTTGAATATAAAACAGGCAATTTTGATGAGGAAAAAATGTGTAGAAATTAGAAATGAAAATATCTAAATAAATTAATTGAAAGTGAGTTTGTGTTGTATGGATAGGTTCTTGTAGAAGACACTCTAGCTGTTTAAGTAGAAAGGAATCTGGTAAGGGGTATATCTTGCCCACAGAACCTTTAGGAGGGCTACAACAATACAACCAAACACAGAATTAGCCCAAAGATGCTGCTTTATCTTTCTGGAGTAGAAGCTGCCTACAGGTACTGCTGTCTCCAGATCGTTCTACTTTGCTTCTTTTTACTCTAGTGTATCAGTCTGCTTGGGCAGTCCTAACAAAATACCACAGACTACATGGATTAAACAACAGAAATTGATTTCTCACAGTTGTGGGGGGCTGGGGAAGTCCAAGATCGGGGTGTAAGCATGTTCAGTTTCTGGTGAAGATCTCTTCCTTGCTTGCAGAGATGGATGCTTTCTCCCTGTGTGTTCAAATGGTCTCCTCTTTTTTGTGCTGGGAGGGGGCTAGGGAGCACTCTGATGTCTCTTCTTATAAGGACACTAATCCTATCAGATTGGGGTCTCACCATTATAACCTCATTTAACCCTGATTATTTCCTTAGAGGCTTTGTCTTCAAATGCAACCACACCGGGGGGTTAGAGCACAATTTGGGTGGGGAGAGGACCCAAAGATTCAATCTGCAGCATCTAGTAAGATGGGGTTTCCATGCCTAGCCTGGATTATCAGGCAACTAATTTCTAAACACAAGAATCCTATCGGTACCTTGACTGGCAGAGCTGAAATCTAGCATGGGCACTATAGTGACACGGATATGAAGAAAGGGAGAGGTTGTATTTATTTGTTTGTTTTTTGGAAGGTGAGATTCACTTGTGGAGAACTATCAAACTGTGGGACGGATGTTCAAAATATTTTTGGGCAGCCCCAGAAAAAAGTGTATAAAAGTAGATAGAGAAGAAATATTAAAATAAGTATATTCTGTAAAAATCTTATTAATTAATTTCAAGGGTCTTTTTGTGAGATAGATGAATCATCAGGAAATTATCAAAGTTGACTAAAGTCATTATAGAAAACCTGAGAAGTATGAAATAAGTGAGAATGTTGCCCTATCCCCTAAAAGAGTGGATCTGGTTTATTTTATAAGATACTTTTTTCAAATCCTCAAGGAACAGATAATTTTCAGCCTATTTCAATGTTTCTAGAACACCGAAAAAGAAGAAAAGCTACCCTGTAATGCTGATAACAAAACCTAACAAAGAGCATAGAAAGAAATTATCAATCTCAATAATGAATATAGATGCAAAAATGGCAAGTAAATTACCAGCAAATGATATCCAGCTGTATTTAAAGAACTTAATCCATTATGGCCAGTGGGGTTTATTTCATGAATGCAAGAATGGATCATTACCAGGAAATCTATTAATCAGATCCTTCATATCTAAATCAAAATCAAATCAAAATCAAATCAGATCTAAATCAAAATATATTTAACTATCCCCATGTGAAATTTGCTTGAATATAATTATCAATTCTAACTCAAAATAAAAGACTAGAATTTTTGCCTTGACCCAATAAAACTGTATACAATATATATCTCAGATTCAAAATCTGCATCATGATTCATGTTAATCTTAATTTGTTTAATTGGCTAGTTCATTTAGCACAAATTAAAAGCTACAGATATTCTAAAACAGAGGCAACATTTTCATTATTTACAGACAAATTATCTGTGTATTTTGGGGCAACAGATCATCAGAAAAACTAAAAGAAGACATGTAGCGTGTATAGTGATGGCTGTGTCTTTGAGGTCTGACATCCAGCTGGGCCGTTTGCTCCTTGGACAATTGTTTAGCATTGGACAATAGTTCAACTTCATTGTCTTATTTTATATAGGTTAAAATAGAGGTGCTACTTGTGCCTGTCCCCTATTTTGAAAGAGTAAAATGGGATTACAGACCTCAAACATTTAGCATGAGGCTGGCACAGTGTGAGTGCTGGTGATGTTGTTCATTATTATTATTGTTGTTGTTAGGATACATAGAATAACAGTTAAATATAAAGTAAACATAAAAGAATCAGTAGATTCCTTATATACCAGTAATGTCCCATTTGAAATTTTTAAAAAAACCAAAAACATCAAATTTGACTTCTTTTGTTTTATTTACGAAAACGTAAAAATACAATCATATCATGGGAAAAGCAATCCCATAAATTCTATCTTAACACATGTAGGAAAATGAAATAAGAGAAAACAGAATAGTAGCAAAAAAGACACTTTGACTTGAAAGACTTACTTTACTAAAATGATGACTTATTTTTTTGCCCACGAACTTTGAATTAATGTCTACAAATTTGCGGAGAGTTGGGGTGACTAATTGACTTTGGATGGTTGTGATAAGTGCATTTGTACTGGGTCATCACTAACAACTGCTGAAGAATTAAGGAATTACCTACAATCTCTGGGACTTCCTAATTCATTCCATTGATCCTCTGAGGCTAGGAGAATGTGAATACCTCTTTCAAATACAAATCAATTTCCTGTTGTGATTTCATACAAGTAAACAATATAAAAGCATATCAGAAAGAAGTCCAGTACAAATCTTTCTACCATTTTGTCTGTCATTTTCCTTTAATATCATATATATGTTACTTCATGGATATGTTGTTAGTATCTGAAATTGATTTTATTCTTCCTGATTCAGTAGTCCCAAAATGAATAAAAATGACCTCTAATTCATTCATCTATTCAGTCATTGATTCACATAACAAATATCTACAGTGTACCTATGCTTATTTCAGGTACTGTAGATGATTGGAATACATTAGCGAACAGAAATGACTTTCTGTGGCTTGTATTCTAGTGGCAATTTCCTTCTATTGCAGTTGTATGATTTCTGGGACTTACATGGATTAGAAAAATAAATTATCTGACAATCTCACATCAAAAGAAATCAATATTACTTTGCCAGTAGAAGTCACATTTGGATATTTTAAATATCTTTCTCATAATTCTAATCACATAGAACTGTCCCTATGCAACAGAGAATAATTTTAAAAAGTGCAAAACCTATGTCAAATTAAACTTAGTAGATTCAACCATAAATCTGTATCTCCAAGACTTTTTAATATACTAATTATAGTATATTATAATTATTTAATTTTCATATACTAATTATAGTATAATTATTTAATTTTCTCTGTTATAACAAAATGAATATTCAATTCAACAAATATTTTGAATGGCTATGATTGTGTTACATCTTATTTAGCAAAGAGATTTATCTAAAAACACTTTTCTCAAGGACCTTACAGTTGACTGGATAAGATTGTCCAAAAATAATGACCTTTAACATAAATGGGGAATATAGGGGAAAGAAAAAATCAATGAAAAACAGAAGAAAATAAATAAGGGCTAAGGGCATTGCCATGAAGCTCAACGTTGATACAATGGGCAAATGCTAAAAGGTAGATAAAGAGTGAAGGGAAAAAGGAAAGTACAGTTTGAGAGAACAGGATAATTAAAGTCATAGAAGTGCAGGAGTGAAAATATACTTGAACATTGAAAGATGTTAAGAAGTTCGAAGTGGCTGCTATTTCCCAGGGTACATGGAAACAGTGGCACTAGATGAGTTTGCAAATGTGTAATTGTGAAAGCCTTAAACACTAGGGTAATGAGTTTAAACTTTATCCTATGAGTAATAGAATATGGTAAAAGTTTTTGAAGACCAAGATCTAATTTGAACTTTACTTTAATGGTTGATATCATGGAATTAATTTGGGACAAGGTAGAGAGTAAAGATATAAAGACCCAGTTAGTAAGCTATTACCATGATTCATTTGAGATGTGATATGGATCTGATTTGGGTACTGGAAGAAGGAATGGAAAGGAAGAAGAACTGACAGATTAGATGTGGATGATAGAAAGAACTTGACATGACTTCGTTATTATCCAGAATCATTTGTGAGGGTGTAGATGCCATTAATCAAAAAAGAGAACATAGGTAAAAAAGGAATTTTTCGTGTAAAGAAAACTCCTCGTTGCTTACTTTTAGCTTTGGTTGTGTTCAATTTGTCTTGTGGGCAGAGTTTATGTGGAAACACAAGCTGACAATAGTATGTTCGAGTTAAGACAAACCTCACATTCAAAATTCTTCCTTACACATACCTTAATATTTTGAATATTAGTGACATTAGCTGTACATTTTATAATGATATTTATAATTACAAAATATTTCATATATTGGTAAGGAATTTAATATGTAAATACTTCCCTGGTCATTGGCTAGATTGTGTTTGAGTGCTCAGATTTCGGTAATTGTTAGAAGGGAGTTCAAGAAAGAGAAGAAAGACAGAGAAGGAGGATAATTAGCATTCAGTACTATCCAAAGAGAATGTTGGATTACTTTTGCTCCTTTCACTTAAAATAAGAATCAATAGAAACAAAATTTTGAAGCATCAGTAAACACGTCATTAAGATCGAATTCGATTATGCCAGCGTACCGTGCACAAATAATCAGTGGTTTATGTTCTCCGAGGGAAGCGCCCATAGACTTGGTTTACTTCTCAAAGAAGCAGATTATAGATTAATGTGTTTCAAACTTGAATTCATGCAAACCTAACGCACTGTAGTCAGATGGGGTAGGTCTGGCGTGGGACCCAGTATCGTGCTTTTCTAACAAGTTCCAGGTGATAGCGGAGCTGCTGGTCTACGGAACACACTGAGCAGCAAGGCTCTAGATTGAAAATGTGAACTTTGGAAGAGAAGAGATGAATGCGATGATTTAAATTCCCCAGCGAATCTTTTAGCAATCCAGAGGAAAAAGAAAGCTGTGGTGCTTTTGCTATTAAATTATTGAACTCAGTTTTCTTAGCTAGTTTGATTTCATTCAGATCCTGAGCACTGGCCGTGTCGCTGGAAATGGCTGCTCACATCGCAGAATGTGAAGTCACAGGTCTTTTTCAGTCTCGGTTACCTGAAAATTGAATCTTGAGTTGTGACGAATTCTTAATCTTGGCTCAGCACAGGATAGCCTTAGGTGCCACAGATCCCTGGAAGCAGCACCTCCCATTCTAATGTTGCTGTGAGATTTCAACAGCCCCTTCATTTTTCCCTCTTTTCTTTGAAGTTTCTTTGATCTCTCAGCTACCTGAAGAGAAAGGGCGAAGTTTCTAGCCTATCGGGAAAATGTCTCTCAACCAGCCCCACTACAAATACAAACAAAAAATAAACCTCAAATGCAGAGTCAATTTTTTTCCTTCTGGTTTCCTTTGCTGAATATTTGATAATAGATTCACAAATTTGTGAGGTAGCTGAAGATTAACTTCCATAACTTTCCAGCCTTCAAAAACCCCTCCTTTGTCCATTCCTAGGAATCCATGAACTTTATCTTTTCCCTCTACTTGTTAACAAGCCATTTATTTGATCTTCTATTCACATGAATGTATACACGATTGACAGTTGAAGTGTTATTTCTTCCTTGAAAAATTTACAATGTAGTTAATATAGACTAAGTTTTAACTGCTAAATTTCAGACAGAAAATCAGGAATGCTAAAGAATTAATTTGGGGTAATCACTTCCTTCTCTATGGTTCTTAAATCATATCTATTTCTTTGCGAATAGGTCAGTGGAAGACTATCAGCCAAGGCAGTGGCCAGAAGGAATTCACACACGTTGGACTTGGTTGATGATAACTTAGTGAGCACTCGACTAATAATCAGAGGGTGGGGGCCCTTTCTGTTAATGCAGGACAAGAAAATTTGGAGTCCTCAATATGCAGTGTCATTGCAATTATGGGTAACTGTGGGAAGTACAAGAACCAAAAACTTTTTAGGATTTTAGATATGCATCTAAGTCAATTGTGTTGCCTTATTTCACTAATTTGGTAGTTTTTACAGTTGATGAAGACCTCTGAAATTTTGTTTAGGCAAAAAATTAAATCATTTGCACTGTGAGAACTGCCAACTAGCCTGTGAATGTCCCTGTTTGGTGCCTAGCATCTGCCTATCAATATGACATTTCTCTCTTCTCTACCCATCCTTACCTGTACGGTCCTTATTATCTTACACCCTACTGCATTGAACAGCAATATTTTATGATATAAAGATCTCAGAAGTTATTATTATAAGCAAATTTTAAGAATCTGTTGTGCTTGGACTGAAGATGAGGACTTTTTTCATTCTCTGGCGTTTCTATTTTAGCTTCCTCCCTCTTATTCTAATCATGACTTAGTGTTTCTAAAAACCAGAATGGTAAATCCACTACACCTATTAAAACTGGTCCAAGAAAATTTAGATATATAGGAAATGCCACATGTACATTTTAGGGAAATAGAGCAGATTTCTCCAAAATGTCTCCTTTATCACAATTTCTTGGTTGTTTAAAAGACAATGCAATTGTTTAGCATCCAATAGTTTTGAAGATGCAGGATTTTTTTCCTAACGTTTATGCATCTTAAAACATCTTGACTCATTATACTGAATGTTTTATGATTATTCGATCTCATGTCTTTCATATTTAAAATGCATGCTTTATTTTGTGTTTCAGTGGAATATTTATCTTTTTTTATTTCTTTGTACTTCAAGAAAACAATGATCATTACACACAAGTAGAATTTTTTACATTTTATTCTTTTTCTAAGTTTTGGTATTTTGTATTTTGCAAACCATGAGCATTTTGTTCTTTATCCCTATATATGCTGTAAGTTTCTGGTAATTAAAATATAAAGTAAATATATGAAAGCATAAAGAAGCGAATGTCTGCTAGAATTTTATTACTCTAAACAAAGAGGTGAAAACCATTCATATTTCTACGCCGTGTGAGATTGGTGATTGATTCAATCCCATATCTTGTCTCTAAAAGAGGTATTTGGAGTCTCATGAAAGGGACAGAACATTTTGAAACTAATGTTAAAGTTAAAATATATCTGAAATTAGCCATGAAGTTACTTTTTAAACATTTAAATGTTTTCCAGTTATCCATATCTTGAGTAGTTGTGATTCTACAAGAGAAGTACATGGGCTTATGGTGGTGTAGAAACAGGTAAATTCACTTTATCCATTTATAGAATTTTGCAGAGAAATCTCTGTTCATCTTTTCCCACCAATCTCAATTTTATTGCCTCCTGTTTCCTCTCAATGGTTATCATCCCAAGTGAAAATCTGAATATTTTTTTCTATTTTCTCCATCTCTGGGTAATTCTAGTTGCCTTTTTTTGAATATTTTTTTTGCTTGACTACTGAGAGAAACAATAAAAATAAATACATCATTGTATATTATAGTATTTGTTAAGATAAAAAAAGAAGGGAATTTTAAAGGAGAGCAACTGGGGGATTGAATACAGATTTGGGGATATCACTGAGCAAGTGGTATTTAAGTGGTATTTTCTGAGACCAGCCAAATAGACAGGACTTAGCTGGATTGAGAGTGCAGAAGAATTACCTTCTAGGTAAAGGAAAAGCATGTGCAAAAATCCTGAGGCCAAAACATATTAGGTGGGTCGAGAGACTCTGAGGCCAGACTATAACTTGATGAGTTAAGAGATTGAAAAGGGACCAGTGTTTTCAGACTGTAGTGAGAAAGTGTGAGAGGGACATGAGATGATATTGGAACAATAATTATTGGAGGCTGTGACAAAGATTTTGGTCCTTTGAGCATCTAGAAATCATTCACATAAAAATTGTATTTAATCTATTTTTTAATTATTTTTTTATTGAGTAACATTGATTGATAACCTTATATAAATTTCAGGTGTGCATCATTATATTTTGACTTCTGGATGGACTACATTGTGTTCATCACCAAAAATCTAGTTGCCATACATCACCATACCTATGTGGGTTTTTACCCCTTTTGCCCTCCCCCTCACCCCCTTCCCGGCTGGTAACCACCAACCTATTCTCTGTGTCTATTTGTATGTTTGTTGTTGTTGTTTTATCTTTCACATATGAGGGAACTCATATGGTATTTGGCTTTCTCCATATGACTTAATTTCACTTAGCATAATACCCTCAAGGTCCATCCATGCTGTTGTAAATGGCAAGATTTTACCTTTTTTTTATGGCTAGTAGTTTTCAGTCGTGTATATATATACCACATTTTCTTTTCCATTCATCTGTCAATGGGCACTTAGGTTGTTTCCAAGTCTTGGCTATTGTGAATAATGATGCAATGAACATATGGGTGCATATATCATTTTGAATCAGTGTTTTCATGTTCTTTGGATAAATATCCAAAGGGGAATAGCTAGATCCCACTGGTATTTCCATTTTTAATTTTTTGAGGAATCTCCATACTGCTTTCCGTAGAGCTTGCACCAGTTTGCACTCCCACCAACAGTGTATGAGGGTTCCCTTTTCTCCATATCCTCTCCAACACTTGTTATTTCTTGTCTTTTTAATAATAGCCATTATGATGGGCGTGAGGTGATATCTGATTGTAATTTTGATTTGAATTCTCTAATAATTAGAGATGTTGAACATCTTTTCACATACCTGTTGGCCATCTGTCTATCTTCTTTGGAAAAATATCTGTTCAGATCCTCTGTCCATTTTTTTAATTGGGTTTTTTGCTATTGTTGTTGTTGTTATTGTTGAGTTATATGAGTTCTTTATATATTTTGTAGATTAATCCCTTGTTGGATATATGATTTTCAAATATTTTCTCCCAGTTATTGGGTTATCTTTTGATTTTGTTCCTGGTTTCCTTTGTGTAGCAGAAGCTCTCTAGTCTGATGTAGTCCCATTTGTTTATTTTTTTCTTTTGTTTCCCTTGCCTGATGAGACATGGTATTCAAAAAGATACTGCTAAAACCGATGGCGAAGAGCGTACTGCATGTGTTTCCTTATAGGAGTTTTATGGTTTCAGGTCTTACATTCAAGCCTTTAAACCATTTTGAGTTAATTTTTGTGTATGGAGTAAGATAATGGTCTACTTTCATTCTTTTGCATGTGGCTGTCCAGTTTTCCCCACACCATTTATTGGAGAGACTTTCCTTTCTCCATTGTGTGTTCTTGGCTCCCTTGTCAAAAATTAGCTGTCCATAGATGTGTGGGTTTATTTCCGGGATCTCCATTCTGTTCCATTGATCTGTGTGTCTGTTTTTGTACCAGTACCATGCTGTTTTGATTGCTATAGCTTTGTAGTATGCTTTGAAATCAAGGAGTGTGATGCCTCCAGCTTTGTTCTTTTTTCTCAGGATTGCTTTGGCTATTTGGGGTCTTTTGTTCCATATAATGCTTTGTATTGAGTGAACATTCAGATTGAGGGAGTTTTTTTTCTTTACTCAGGTTTCCACATGGAAATTTTTATCATTATTTTCATAAGTTCCTTGATAGATTTTTAAAAGCACCCTTCTAGAAAGACTACTGAAAATCCTTGGGTTCTATTACCATATTTATTTTTATTTGTTCTTGTCATATATATTCTTAAAAATATGTATTTGTATAAGTAGAAAATATAACTTTCCTCTCATTTTTGGAACATTTTTAGCTTTATAACTTTTATAAACATTACTCTCTCTAACATATGGGATATCTGCAAAATATTATGACTAATTGTCTATTGAAACCAGAAAGTCATCTTCCGTTGACACATCGAAGATACCAAAAAGCTACTTCATTAGGAGAAAGTGTATCCTCAGTAATATTTATTTTATACTTACTCGTGCTCTGATGGACTGTTTTGTTCTCTTCCTGGCCACTTAGGCATTTCATTAATGAGACAATTCACTTCTTAGAGCTTTGAGTTTAGATATATTTTAATTATGCCATATGCTTCACTACAAATGGAGCTATTATAGATATCATTAAATTCAAGCTTTTATCACAATTGTTTCAGTTGGAAAGCTTTGCAGAAGCCTGAGAAAAAGATGCAGAGAAAGTATTGATACTGAGAATAAGATTATACCCATAAAATCTTTGTTGCATTAAACCTTTTTAATTTTAACTGATTTAGGTATTGGTTTTCTGCCATTTTGCTTGGGAAGATCACTTAGATCAAAATGATACTTAATCAGCAAGTTTAAAACACATTGACCACGTATTTATTCAATTTCAAATGGTCTTCTTAGACTGTCAGTGAACTATCCTGAAATAAAAGCTCTTTTCCTTAATCTCTAATACATTTCAATATGTAAGCATTTTAGGTGCTTTGTCCTTCAAATTAATATCATTTTAAATGAGTTTGTATACACTTAATGTACTTCCTTTCTTTTTATGAGTAATTTTGTTGCATTTTACCAATTTTTTATCTCCATATTTCTTCTAGTTAATTCATCTCTTTACGATAATGAAGGACAAACTAATTGCTGAATTAGCTAAATTATCTAACCAGATATTATATCAGTTGATTCAGGTGATATAGAGGATACAACTTCTTGCTCTTTTGAAAATAACTTTTTCATCTTGAAATGTTTAACACTGTTTATTTCTCTTTTTTCTTGTCTCAAATTCATCATTCCTTGTTGTTTCTTTCTGCTCAGCTAATTTATTTCATTTCCTTTGATCTAGAGATTTAAAAATTATAGTTAGTTTTATAAAGACTCAATATTGTAAAGATGTCCATTATTCTCTGGTGAATCTATAGGTTCAATGCAATCTTAATTAACATTGAACCACGATGTTTTGTGTGTGAAAATTTCAAGCTGATTTTTAATTTTATGTGGATCAAGAATTCTTGGACCAGGTATAACCAAGAAAATCTTGAAAATAAGAACATATCAAAACATTTAGTGAAGATACTTTCATGAAGACGGTACGAGATTCATCTAAATACAGCCTAACGGAACAAATTAGAGAATCCAGAACCAGAATGACAAAGGTAGTACAGCAGGCCGTTGGTGCAAAAATGGTTTATGTGGTGGCAGCCACAAAAGCTAGGGCTCCAGGCATGTGTACAAGCTCCTTCCAGAGAGATGTTGGTGACCTGATTTTATCCTTGGAGTGAGCCAGAGGGAGAAGGCAGTGGAAGTACCAACATGTTAATTAGAAGCTGCAACCTCAGGCAGCAGTTTGTAAAGTATACAGTCAAATCCCTTTCAGGGAAGGACTGAGGGATGGGTCTTTTTGCCTACTCCCTCTGTGCTGAGCCCTGGGCAGATGATTTAGGTGAGTGCTCACGTGAGCACTAGTTAAGAACTGCTTCTTTGTTTGCTACAGTCTTTTATGACTCATGAGTGCAAGCCCCATTGGCTATGAGTGCCAGGCAATCTAGGGGCCATCTCTTGGGTGTCACATGCAAAACCTGGCACGTGAATAGCTAAAATCTAAAATATTGACATTGCATAGTTTTGGCAGGAGTGTAAAGCAAGTGGGAGTCTTGATTACTACTTGAAGGACTATAAATTGGTATAACCACTTTGTAAAACTATCTGACAGTATTTACTAAAGTTTGGCATCAACTTGCCTTATCATCCAGCAATTCTACTCCTAGATATTTTCCAAAGAGAAATGAATGTAGCAAAATATATATACAAGAAGGCACATAACGGCATTGTTCATACTGTCTCTCAACTAGAAACTATCCAAGTATTAATCAAGAGAAGATTTTGGCAGGGCCTGCCCTGTGGCCGAGTGGTTCAAGTTCCGCATGCTCTGCTTAAGTGGTCCAGGTTCATGAGTTCATGGGTTTGGATCCCGGTTGTGGACCTGCTCCACTCATCAGCCATGCTGTGGTGGTGACCCACACCCAAAATAGAGGAGTATTGGCATGGATGTTAGCTCAGGGCAAAACTTCCTTGCCAAAAAAAAAATGAAAGAGTAGATTTTGGCAAATATATATCTCTGAAAACTATTGAGCTATTATTATAATTTACAATAACATAAAAGAATCTCACTAATTCATTGAAAATTCACCAATGATCTTAGCCTATGTGATTTTAGCACTTTTTTTGCATGCACAGTATACAGAGAAAATAATATATTTAAGCAAGCACTACACAAATAACTTTCATTTTAAAAAGAAAAAGTATTTTTTAATTTAAAATTAGAGGTAATAGGGAATGAAAAAATAGAGAAAAAGGAGGAGGAGGGAAACAGATTAGGAGTTGAAATATTTATAAGTATTTTTCCATTGATTATTTTCATTGTAAAGCAGTAAGTGTTGTGAGAAATAGGAAATAATTAGATCTTGTCTAAACTAAAAATTTGGTTGATAAGATTAAACAAAATGAGAAGAGAAGTAAATAAATGTCTAAACAAATCTTGATGGATACAAAGGGGAGGGAGAGTCTAAGTGTGGCCAGGAATCAGGAATGCTGGAGGAAATGGAGTTTGGCATGGCTCTTGAAGGATGGGAAAGATACTGACAGATGGTATTATCCAGAAGGGTTTCTCAGAGGGGTTAACAGATGGAAGTAGGAATGTATAGGGCAAATTTGGGAAACCAACAAATCAGGAATTTCTGGATTGCATCAATTTAGAAGGTAAACGTGGCAGAAAACGACGGGAAGGTGAGTTGGGTTCAGATGCTGGGTAGAGTTGAATTCCATTCTAAGTAATTTGGACCTTTTTCTATCAACATTGAGTTCCTGTGGAAGGATTTGAGTAGGAAGTTGATGTTTGATCTATGTTCTGAGAATGTAATTGGAGGAAATGTGAAGGGAGCATTTAGCTGGGGAAAAATTACATGACTTTAGGGGAATTTTCAGAGTACACAATCCCCGTATTTAATACATGATAAAAGAGGGTTCATATCAGTTGATAGCACAGGAAATGATAGAACCCAGATTTCTAAATTTTTAACCCAAGTAATCTTTTCTCTAGAATTAGGAATAGGGGGCGAGCTATTGAATTGTCTAGGTGAGAAGATATGATGGCATGAACTAGGGTAGTGGGAATAAGAATAAATTGACACATGAGAGAGACTTTGGAAAGGTGTGACTGAGAGGATTTGGTAACCAATTATATGTGGGGAATGAAGGAGAATATTTTTGGATTCCAGCTTGAATGACTGGAAAGAGGAGGAAGTTTTTAACTGAGCCGGGGAAGAGGAGAACCAGCAGGTTTGGGAGGGAATCAAAGAAGATGTTTAATTTATTTCTGTGTATAAATCACTAACTTTACTTAGGAATCAGCAATAAGTTCAGAAGTTCTATTGAAGATTCCTTTTCAAGGCTGAGATGATATGTCAAAATGATTGGTTCAGCTGTTTGAATGATTTACTCAAGTCAATTGCTAAAAATTAGATTGATTATTCGAGTAACCAGATAAATGCACTTTTCGATTTTTACTTAGTTGTTTTAGCATTCTGTAGACATCTTAGGAATTTTCCTTCATAAAAGTATGTCTGATATTTGTTTTTTTAAATTTTATTTTGGGCTTCATCTAAGTTAACTGTGGCCAGAGGGAGAAAAAGATGCATCGTTCAACAGCAGCCACATTTTTCCCCAAGCAGCTTTGAAATACAACATTGAAAGTTCTCTATCCATAATGATTTATTTATTCAAAAATAGTGATTGAGTTCTTCCTATGATGCAGACATTGTGATATGCCTAGGATTACAAAGGTGAGTGAAAACGGAGGCAGACCTTGCTCTCCTGGAGTTGACTGATTAATGTGGAAGCCAAGGATCTATCAATTCATCACCAAATGTAGTGGTTTAATCGTAAATACTGATGAGTGCTCTACAGGAAAGTCACACTGTGCTATGTGAGGGTGAGGCTGAGAAAGCTCTGTATCTCTGTCTATAATCAGTGTATTAAAAAGAATTAGCACAAATAGTGTTTGAGAATCTAATTCAAATATGTTTTTTCAAATAACATAAACAGTATCACTCTAAGAATCTAAACTAAATGCTGATCCAGATCAGTGAAGGTTGTGATTAAATCTTGTTCTAATATATTATAATTTACTAAAAGCTGAATGTATGGGTCATGACATACCAGGAAAATTAGGATAAGGTCTTTTTTCTATGAATGTACTTTTCATCTCAAAATATTTAACTCATTTGAATTTTTTTGTGAAGTGAAATCTGAGCCAATTTAATTAATTCTAAATGATACTTGAAAAATACTAGTTTCTAAACTTTGCTAGAATCATCTGGTCTATTCGATTTGCACTTTATTTTTGTAGAATTTTATTATGGAAATTATCTCTGTTTAGTCTAACAGAGAATTTTAGACACAACATATAACCCTAACCCAAAACAAACACAATGAAATACTACTCAGCCATAAGAAACGATGAAATCCAGCCATTTGTGACAACATGGATGGACATTGAGGGTATTATGCAAAGTGAAATAAGTCAGAGGGAGAAGGTCAAATACCGTATGATTTCCTTCATTAAGTAGTAGATAATAACAACAATAAACAAACATATAGAGACGGAGATTGGATTGGTGGTTACCAGAGGGGAAGGGGGGAGGGAGGAGGGCGAAAGGGATAATTCAGCACATGTGTGTGGTGATGGGTTGTAATTAGTATTTGGGTGGTGAACAGGATGTAATATATGCAGAAATAGAAGTATAATGATGTACACCTGAAATTTATACAATGTTATAAACCAATGTTACTGCAATAAACAAAAAATTAAAAAAAAAATTTTGTATTATATGCAGAATACCTTGGATTATTGAAAGACACATCTCTTGGTCTCCTCCTACTTCTGGGTTGATTCTTTATCTCCTGCGCTGGCTTCTTGGTCTCTAACCTCTACTTAAACCTGCTGTTCTCCAAATCCTGACTTCAGTTCCTTCTCTTGCTATCCGCCACCTTGAGTAACCTCATTTGTTCCTACAGTGTAATTATCATCAGTAATATAACTCTTATGTCTTCATTTGTAGAACATGGTGATTTGCTGATTGGGCATCTCCAGCTGCTTTTCCTCAGGTGTCTCATGATGAAGAGTTTGGTTCTGAAGTTAGATACCTAGGTTTGAATCCTTGCTTTACCACTTACCAATTGTGTGTCTTTTAAAGATATTACTTAACTTCTCTGTGTTTTGGTTTCTTTATCTCTAAAATGATAGAATAATGGCATGTACCTCATAGGGTTGTTTTGAGGCTTAAATAAGGTACTATTTAACAGTACCTAAAACATTTATCTAATTGTTCCATGTGTTTATGAAAAGGAGTTGCATTCTCAAACTGCAGAGAGGGAGAAATAGCTGTTAGATCCACCTACTATTTGATTTATTAGATTCCTATGTATTCTTCCTTTCTCTATCTAAATAATTTTATATCTGCTTATAGATACTATTATATAGATACTATTATAGATATATAATATAGAATATTATATGTAATCTATATAAGTATATAGATAATATATTAGATAATAATCTATATAAATAATATAGATACTATTATTTGTTTCACTGAAGATCAAGGCAGTACTACATTATTTATCGTTTTTACTTTTTGGTGAGGAAGATTGGTCCTGAGCTAACATCTGTGCCAATCTTCCCCAAATTTTGTATGTGGGATGCCACCACAGCATGGCGAGTGTTGTGTAGGTCCAGACACAACAAACCCGGGATCCAAACTGGCAAACCCCAGGCTGCAGAAGTGGAGCGCATGAGCTTAACCACTATGCAACCAGGCCGGCCCCTATTTATCTTTTAACATGCCTCCCAGATATTTTAGGACAAGGTGGTAAAGTGAGTTAGTGCTTAAATTTAAATGTTAATGGAAGATAACGTAATAAAAACAAATACAGAGTTATAGCTATGCTCAAATATAAGGCACGTATCTCCACGGAGCAGAATGTGCACCATGGTGAACAGAGCTGATTTTGTGGGCCTGCTGACCTCTGGGTTAGTAGATGCGCAGTGGAAGTCAGAAGTTTAGCTCCTATCAGTAAAATGCATTAGAAATGATTTTCAAATAAAATATTTCATTGCTTGAAAATAGAGATTAAGATGTGGCACCCTGCTCACAAGATGTGGCCAGAGAAAACTGCCTCCAAGTTCGTAAATTGATTTCCGAGAGCCCAGTCAAAGTACCTTGACTGACTCTGCCATGTCCCTTAACACACTGGGAGTAGACCCATATTCTTGACAGATAGGGCCAGCTACAGGCATCTTTAAAAGAGCCAAAGTGGGATGATGCACAGAGAGAAAGAGAGTGGGGAAGAGGGAGAGGGAGAGCATGTGCAGTATTAGTAATAACAACAGAAATCTTCCACCAAATGTGAACCTGAGAATAAAATTTTAAAGTGCATTTAATATCATGCTAAGAAGACAAAACAAGGGGCTTGCCCAGTGGTGTAGTGGGTAAGTTTATGCGCTCCCCTTCAGCGGGTTGGGGTTCACTGCCATGGTGTGGCAGCGTCCCATGTACAAAATAGAAGAAAATGGGCATGGATGTTAGCTCAGGGCTAATCTTCCTCACAAAAAAAAAAAAAAAGAAAAAATAATTTTTCCTGGATAAAAACAATTTTCTATAATATTTTGATAGAGACTTTAAGTATGTTGTGGCTGTTCAACAAATCGAGTTAATATCTAGCTTCTATCAAAAGAGAATAAAAAATTATGCTCTCAAAAATTATATCCTAAACACTCCAACAGTATATGTCACATAGTAATCCCTCAATAAATATGCCATGAATAAATTAATAAAAAAATAGACCAATATCACTAATGAACATAAGACTAAAGATATAAAATAAAATATTAGCAAATAAAACTCAGCAGTGCTTATAAAAATGTATAAAATATTGGCAAACTGAATTTATCAGTGTATACGTTTAAAAAATCATATTATGATCAAATATGGTTTATCCCAGTAATCCAAGGAAGTTCAACACCACAAAATCTATTATCGCAGTGTATATTTAGTTGATAGTGTGATGTACCACTAGATACTCTTTTTGGACTTAAGGACTATTTTCCTATGCCTGGGAATGCTATTTCCTAGCAGATAGCCCTCAGCTACTGGTCATTTCCAAGAAATGAGTGGATGAAGAGAGTCACCTTGTCCGAGGTTAAGCTCCTTTTCCTAAACAATTTGCATTAAATGACTGGTCCATGAAGGAAGTTAAGGCCATGGCCCCCTCCCGCCAATTTAAGAAAAGTCTGACATACCATCCCACCTCAGCTGTGGAGCCTCTTGTAGTGTTGGCTGATGTTTCCCTTGAGATTTCATTACAGACTAACTTCTTGCTCTGCCCCATCCTGCCTCTTTCCCTTTCCTTCCATAGATGATGATCCCAAGGCTTGATTCCAGTTCATCTTCCTACATGTTAATTTCCATCTCAGAATCTGCATCGTGGGAAACCCAACTAGAGACGGAATAACACTAGTACAGTCATGTGTGGCATAATGACGTTTCGGTCCATGATGGACCACATATACAATGGTAGTCCTGTTATAATAGTACCGTATGGTCTAGGTGTGTAGTAGGCTGTACCATCTAGGTTTGTTTGAGGACACTCTGTGATGTTCACACAACGATGAAATTGCCTGAGGACACATTTCTCAGAATGCATCCCATTGTTAAGTGACTTGTGACTGTACGTTAAAGAAAAATATACAGGAAAAACATTTGAATGATTTAACATTTACTGAATATATATCTCTTAGGAAACTAGAAATTGAAGAGTATATCCATAAAGTGATAAAATATGTTAAACCAGAAGCAAATCCAAGAAAATCCCCAGAAAGAGCATTGGAACTAATAAGAAAGTGAAGCAAGTTTTCTTACATAAAAAATCTACATGCAAAGGCTCAAAAGCATCCCTATACAACATGAAAAACTAATAGAGAATATAATAAAAAACACATTAATAATAGCAGTTAACAGTTTTTGAGTATGTACTGTTTGCCTGGTACTTTGATAAAAAGATTTACATATTCCCAAGTAGGGTATGAATAAGCATCTAGGAATAAACTTAACAAAAAATGGCAATGTGTATATGGAGAAAATTATAGAAAGATATTTAAAGATATAAAAGAAAATCTGAATAAATGAAGGATATGCCATTTTAGGGATCATAAGATTCATAAAACTTTAAGAAGCTAATCTTGATATTTATACATAAGATCTAAGTGCCAAGAAAAGCCAAGACATTTTTGAAAAAGTTGGAGAAACTTTCCTTATCATATATAAGCTTACTATAAATCTAGGAGAATAAAGACAGATACATAAATAAAAATATATATTTTTATAAAGATAAAATATAGATGGAGATGAATAAAAATAGAGCTATGTAACAAAATAGAGAGCTCCAAAACAGGCTATGAGTATATGGAGCCCTGATCCATGACAGATGGAGCATGCACATCAGTGGAGAAAGAATACAGCAAATGGTTCTGGGACAATTGACCAACCTTATAGAAAAAAATCAATTTAGATTTTAATTACACCAGGCACAAAGATCAATTCTAGCTAGGATAAAAAAACCTTACAGCAAAAAGCAAACCTTTAAAAACTTTCAGAAGAAAATATTGGCTGTCATATTTACGATCTGGTGGTTGGCAAGGATAATTTCAAGAAGACAAAAAAGTGCAATCCATAAAGGAACCAACTGATGTATTGACTTCATTAAAATTTAAGTATTCTGAGTATCAAAAGATATCACACGACTTCATTCTTTATTCCTTACCTTGTTTTTAATACTTTATTACATGTTTATGGATTTTCAAACATTATATATATGAACATTTCATAAATAACATCCTAACTTGGTTTTTCTTTTCATTTAATAATATATATATATTTTTAAGAGGATAAATGTAGCCTTATTTCATTCATTTTTTTTTGTGTGTGAGAAAGATCAGCCCTGAGCCAACATCCATGCCAATCCTCCTCTTTTTGCTGAGGAAGACTGGCCCTGGGCTAACATCTGTGCTCATCTTCCTCTACTTTATATGGGATGCTGCCACAGCGTGGCCTGAGAAGTGGTGCATCAGTGCACACCCGGGATTGAACCTGGGCTGCCAGCAGCGGAGTGTGGGCACTTAACCACTACGGCTTAATGGTTAATGAATGGGGCCAGCTCCATTTCATTCATTTTTAATTTCCATAACATACTGAGTTGCAAGAATATTCCTAAACATACACATTGATAGAAATTTATATTGTTTACTATTTTTTCTTTTTATGAACAATGTGGCTATGAACACTGTTGCAATATGACCTTGCATGAGGTTTTCTCTAGAGAGAAAGTATCTAGAAAAGCAAAAGAAACAAGGTAGACCATTATCTTACACCATACACAAAAATTAACTCAAAATGGATTAAAGACTTGAATGTAAGACCTGAAACAATAAAACTCCTAGAAGAAAATATAGGCAGTCCACTCTGATATTGGCCTTAATGGTATTTTTTCAAATACCATGTCTACTCAGGCAAGGGAAACAAAAGAAAAAATAAACAAATCGGACTACATCAGACTAAAAAACTTTTGCAAGGCAAAGGAAACCATGAAAAAAATGAAATACAACCCACCAACTGGGAGAAAATGTCTGCAAATCATATATCCAACAAAGGGTTAATTTCCAAAATATCTAAAGAACTTACACAACTCAACAACAAAAAAACAGTCCAATCAAAAAATGGGCAAAGAATATGAACAGACATTTTTCCAAAGAAGATATATGGTTGGCCAACAGACACATGAAAAGATGTTCAACATCACCAATTATTAAGGAAATGTAAATCAAAACTCCAATGAGATACTACCTCACACCTGTCAGAATGGCTATAATTAACAAGACAAGAAATAACAAGTGTTGGAGAGGATGTGGAGAAATGGGAACCCTCATACACTGCTGGTGGGAATGCAAACTGCGGTAGCCGCTGTGGAAAACAGTATGGAGATTTATCAAAAAATTAAAAATAGAAATACTAGTGGAATCCTGCTATCTCACTTCTGGATATTTATCCAAAGAACATGAAACAAACAATTCAAAGAGATCTGTGTGTGCATCCCTATGTTCATTGCAGCGTTATTCATAATAGCCAAGACATGGAAGCAACGCAAGTGCCCATCCATGGATGAGTGGATAAAGAAGATTTGCTATATATACACAATGGAATACTACTCAGCCATAAAAAAGAGAAAATTGTGCCATTTGCAACAACACGGGTGGACCTTAAGGGTATTATGCTAAGTGAAATAAGCTAGACAGGGCACGACACCGTATTATTTCACTCATGTGGGAGATAAACACACAAATAAGGAGAACAGATCAGTGGTTACCAGAGGGAAAGAGGAGGGTAGGATGAAAGGAGTAAAGGGGCACATATGTACGGTGAGGGATACAAATTAGACTATTGGTGGTGAGCACGATGCAGTCTATACAGAAACCGATACATAATAATGTGCACCTGAAATTATACAGTATTATAAGCCAATATGACCTCAATAAATAAGTAAAAAACAAAATTAAAGGAAGGAGGCAGATAGGATGAGGGACAACACATGGAGTTTCATACAGAACAATGAAAGAAACTTAAAAAGTTGAAGCAAATATGGCATAAAGTTAAAATTTGCAAAAGTTAGGTGGAGGGCTCATAGCTCTTCCTCATATTATACTACATGATTTTTTATATATTTGAAATATTTCATATATGAGAGAGAACTCCTTGTTTTCTTAGTGCTTTCTGCATTGAGCTCAACTTTGTGTGGTGTTGATATCACGAACTCGGCTTTTCGTTTTTCTCTGATGTGTATTTGTGTAACCTGCTACTTGCTACATTTCCAAGCTATTTTCTTCAAGACGCAGTTTTTAATTACTGCATAAAAAATAGATATTGTTTCTTGATTCAGTCTGACATCCCTTTTTCCTTCTAATAAATAGATGAGTTAATCTTACTCATATTTTTCAACTGCTTCATTGAGATATAATTCATATACAATACAATTAACCCATTTAAATTCAGTCATTTAAAGTATACAATTCCATGTTTATTTGGTAATTCATTCACATAGTTATGCAATCGTTGCCAGTTAATCAACCTAACTTGAGAACATATTTGCCTTTCAAAACAGAGGCTTTATACCCCTCCAGTTAGTTTTCTTTCTTTTGTTTGTTTGTTTCCCACCACTACCTTCTGCTGGGCAAACATTACTCTAATTTCTGTCTCTCTAGTATTGCCTATTTTGGACATTTCATATAAATGGAATCACACGGTATGTGCTTTCTTTGTGTCTGGCTTCTTTCACTTAGTGTGCTTTTGAGGTTCATCCACATTGTAGTACATATCATCACTTCATTCCCTTTCATTCCCAGATAATATTCCATACATTTGTTTATTCATTGATAAGTTGATAGACATTTGGATTGTTTCCACGTTTTATGTTACTTTGAAGGCTGCTATGAACGTTTATGTGCAAGTTTCTGTATGGATGTATAATTTCATTTTTTTTTTTTTTTGCTAGAAATGTAGTTGCTAGGTTGTAAGGTAACATTTTGTTAAACACATATGCTTAACATTTTAAGGAAGGAAACTTCTTTCCTTAAAGGAAGGAAGGAAAACTTCCAAACTGTTTTACAAATCAGCTGCAGCATTTTCCATTCCCATCAGCAACATATGGGAGCTCCTGCTTCTCCACATCCCCGTCAACACTTGTCGTTGTCTGGCGTTTAAATTATAGCCATTTATAGTGGGCATGAAGTAGTATTTCATTTTGGTTTGATTTGCATTTTCTGAGTGAATAATGGTGTTAAACATCTTTTCATGTGGTTATTGACCATTTGTGTATCTTCTTTTGAGAAATGTTTATGTAAATACTCTGCCCCTTTTTGAATTGGATTGTCTATTTATTTTTATTTTTTTTTGTGAGGAAGATCAGGCCTGAGCTAACATCCATGCCAATCCTCCTCTTTTTGCTGAGGAAGACTGGACCTGGGCTAACATCCATGTCCATCTTCCTCTACTTTATATGGGACGCCACTACAGCATGGCTTGATAAGCGGTGTGTAGGTCCACACCTGGGATCTAAACCTGCAAACCCAGGGCCACTAAATTGGAGAGAGTGAACTTAACCACTATGTCACCGGACAGGCCCCCTAGCCTCAATTTTTTTTTCTTTTTTTTGTGAGGAAGGTCGGCCCTGAGCTAACATCTTCCAATCCTCCTCTTTTTGCTAAGGAAGACTGGCCCTGGGCTAACATCCATGCCCATCTTCCTCTACTTTATACGGGACGTCGCCACAGCATGGCTTGACAAGCGGTGCGTCGGTGCACACCTGGGATCCAAACCGGCGAACCCCGGGCCGCCGCAGCGTAGCTGGCACACACAACCGCTTGCGCCACCGGGCTGGCCCCTAGCCTCAAATTTTTGATAAAGAAATATAAGCTTGCCCCAAAGTTATAGTCCTCTTTGGACCCCTCCCATAAGAAAGTAAAAAGGCAAAGCATAGCCTGTGAGAACATATTCACTATGTCTGTCTCTCTGTCTCACTCTGTTTCTATGCTTCCCTCTCTCTCTTTCTCTCTTTATGTGTAATTGCCTATCTATCATCTATCTATCTATCAATCAATCTGTCTGTCTATCTATCTATCTATCTAATCTATCTATCTATCTATCTAATCTTTCCTCAGAAGAAACTGCTATCATGGATTTGACGTTTCTCTTTCAAGTATGTATTTAAAATTATTTTAAGATTTGTCATTCATTCACTCATTAAGTATATAGTGAATGCCCAATATATACTAGGCATTATTCTAAATGCTAGGGATAAAGCAGTAAAAAATGTAGAAAAAATTCCTTCTTCCTCTATTGGAACTTATATTCTAGAAGAAAAGATAGTAAACATGATTTTAGGAATAATTAATGCTATGTGAAAACATCAGTTAAGGTAATAAAAGGTATTAGGTATGTATATGTGTTTGTGAGGGATATTTTTTGATAAGTTGGTCAGGCAAGGCAGTTTTGAGCGGGTTATATGTCAGCAGAGACTTGACTGACACGAATAATCAAGAAAATTTGGAGGAAGAGCATCTAGCAGAGATTGCCCTTGACTGTAGTACAACCACAGCATTTTGAGCTATGGATCTTGTGTTTAATTAACTCCGCTGAACTGATGCTGGTCCACAGCTACACGGTGACTGTGCCTTCTCCTCTCTTTTTTACTCTTCAAGTTCTTGCCATTTCTGTTGGTTGAAGACAGAGTCACAGAAAAGGAAAAGGATGGCATGTTTGAGTTTTATCACTTTTTGCTCTGTGTTTCCTAAGGAAATCTTTCAGATTCAATGGGAATCTTTGATTTTGCCATTGGCTTGTCAGTAGTGTTTGCCACATGGCTTCAGGGAAATGGATGTTGTTGGAGTTTCAAAGGATTATGTGAATTATTTGTAGGTCATAATACATGAGAATAATGCATCTCGTTAGACATCTTGGCTGGTATACGTAATAACTGGTGTTTTCCTTGATTTGGGCCATACTCCATTCTGTTTTATAGATAATAATACTATTTTAATTGCAGATAGTGTCTATTGCATAATTAAATTAAAGATGAAGTTTTCTTTTCATGTACTTTTTAATTTTATTGGTTTATTTTGAGGATGCTAAGAGGCAAATGGGTGAAAAAGACTGACTCCAACACCTTTTGAAGGAAGTTAAAATATAATCTAATCAGATTTTCTAACATTTAAATTATACCTCAATGCTAATTTATTGTAACATGATTACTGTTAAATATAATTGACACTTTCAAAGAATTTTTAAAATTCATGTGATGAAACCATTTTTACCTTTCTTTTTATCCATATTATTTTTTATCTTATAAATTAAAATTTAGATGGTTTACTTATTAGGTTATTAGCTATACAGATTAATAGCCTAAATATTTTTAATATAAAACCATTACTATTTCTGTTTTATGTATGTTGTTGTGTGTTGAAATTTTACAAAATTAAAATTGTTATTAATAGCTTTCAGCCTTCATTGGGGTTTCATTTTTAAACTAAATCTATTATTCTCTAGAATCAACATCAGTATAGTAATTTTTTTAATTGCTTGCCCTTTTAACTACTAAGGTTTTAATACATATTTGTGGTAAGCCTAATTTTTAAATGGCTCCCATGACCTTCACCCTATGGTGTTACTTCCATGATTATGTCGCGTTATATGGAAAAAGGTAAATTTTTATGCCGGTCCTAATTTAATCACACAAGCCCTTTAAAAGCAGAGAAGTTTTCCCACTTGCAAGAGAGAGAGTCAAAGCATAGAGAAAGAGTCATTGCTCCATTGCTGGCTTTGAAGAGGGACGAGCAAATCCAAGGACCGAGGTGTACTCTCTAAAAGCTGAGAGCCACCCTGGTTGACAGCCACCAAGGACACTGCGATCTCAGTCCTACAGCCACGTGGAACTAGATCCACCAACAACCTAAATGATCCTGGCAGTGGATTCTTCCCCGAGTTTGTAGAGAAGAGCTACCCCAGCTGACAGCTTGATTTCAGCCTTGTGAGACCGAAAGCAGTAAACCCAGTGAAGCCCACCTGCACTTCTAACTTAGACAACAGGGAAATAAGGAATGGTTTTTAAAGTGCTGTGTTTGTGGTACTTTGTTACACAGCGGTAGAAAACTAATATGATATTAAAACATAAATAATCATAAAAATGTTCTGTTTTCTTTTTAATTAATGAAAATGCTTCAAATGATGTAATATGTTTGTAAACATCTATTTTGGTTTTACGTCATTGGCAGTAAGAGTAGGTTTTTTTTTTTTCTTTTTTTTTGAGAGCCTCTGTAAAGGGGTCTGGTTATACAGGAGGCATATGATGCAGTTTCTGTAAACTTAAGTTCTTAAACCGTATTTCTAGGCTTAGGTCCAATCCAAATAGATCTGATAATACAGCAAGCCTTGACAAGTAAGTCGCTCTCTTGGAGGAAAGAAATTTTCCCCACTGTGAAATATTAAATCTCATAGAGCAGCATGAACTGTTTACTAGTTTCCCTTCCCTTCAATACACCTTTAATGTTTTGAAAGAGTTTGACTCATTTCACGTGTGGGATCAGTTTACCACTGGCTCGATATAAATCAGAGTTATAAGTAACTTGCAATGCTATACCTTAAGATTTCTGAAATTCTTTGAATTTCTCAACTTGCACTTTTATAGAAAAAGTCTGAAAAATGCTATTCCAAAAAAATGAATTTATTTAAATGATATCAAGGGAAAAGTTGTCTTTCCTCATGTTAAACATATATATGTGCATATATATGCATATATAATCTATATACATATAATATATATGTGTGTATATAATCTATTACAGACTTCAGAGTAATCCCAACTTCATGGGTGTCTTTGGCCTTGGCTAACACCTATGATATATTACACAGTTATATTATTCATAAATTTTTCCACTGAATGTCAAGTAAGTGCCATGTCCTTTGTTGAAATTGTATATACATCCTGAATAACTTATAGTCTTTACCTTTCAGGAGTTACATAGAAACAGATGAGAAACATAAAATGTGACAAATTTTATAAGAAATATGCGAAGATGATAAAGAATTTTGATTCACTGCATATAGAAATTTATAGTAGTAGAGGGTATACTAAAGGTATTTTATTTTACTATATTTGTTTAAATGCCGCAGGCAATACTTTCCTGAACTCTATCTTCATTATAAACAACAAAATATGAATAGGATACAATTTAATTTTTAATCTCCTCCAATAAAAACTGAAACAAGTACATTATTCTTCATTTATCTTTCTATGTTTTGTAACCTTTAAGATAGTGAAAATAAAAGCACTCAATTTATAGTGTTGTAGAAATATTAAGGAATCATTTTTTCCAATATGTCAACTATGCCTTCGTTATCATGGGCAGAAAGTGTCAAGGGTTTTTTTTTAAAATATATATTTTATCACAATAGGAGACTTGTAATAACAAAAGGAAAGTTATTAGTTTGATAATATTTTTTAGCATAATCTTTTAATCTTTGATATTTGATTACATAGACTATGCCACAATAAAAAAATTTATAGTCACCACGGGCCGTATAAGAAGAATAAATGATGTATGATGACAGTTAGATGTACAGAGAAACTTTGTTTTTCAGTAAATATGGTTAACTAGAAAAGTTTAGTTTATCTTAGGATGTTACCTGGGAATTGAATAATTGTAGGTACAGAGTGCAAGACAGACTTAGGGTCAAAAAATCAAAGTTTGAATCCTGAGTCTGCCATAAAAAACTTTACTTGTATTTATTTTGTTTATTCATTTACTTTTACCTTGGACAAGATACTTGAAGTCTCTTGAACTTTCTCTGTGCAAACAGTAATGAGGATGTGTTTCTGACAGGGCTGTTAGAGTCAACATTAATAATATACGTGAAATTTTCATTTTAGGCTGTAAGATATACTAAAGTAGCAAATGTGATGCTTATGGTTGTTTATATTAATAATATCAAATAAAAATAGGTAATTGTCACTGTTTAAGACCAAAGACTCATGATATATCTCATCCCTCAAAGAATTGTCAATAGTCATTGTTCTCTACACATTTCCACGGAGGCTGAACAGGATGTGAAGTCAATATTATAAAGAACACGTGCATGACAGAGTTTGCAGGTTTGAGGATGCACAGAACAATAAAGTTTGGGACACAATAAGTGGGGAACAATGTGGGCAGATGGCACAGAATCAAGAGCCTTATTGATGTAGCGTCTCTGTCTTTCTCCAATAAAAGAAGATTCAGTGGAAAGGGTTATGTTAAACTTTTGTGTGAGATGTGTTTTAAGCCTTTTTATACACTAATGTAGCAAGAACTTTTTAATATACTTTCTTGATTGGTTGGTTGTTTGAATGGTAACACATTCTTAGACAAAGTAATCAGATTACATTGTTAGCGGTTTTCAAGACAGGGAGGCAGGGTTGAATTCGCAAGGGCTGGCTCTGTGTAAATGGTCCATCTGTTTCCATGGTTACAGGCTGGCTGCGTAAACTACAAATTTGTAGGTGTTGGTTTGTGCCCTCTTATCTTAAAGAATCTGAAGAAGATTGTTTCTGTAAATATGGTTTCCATCTCTTGGCTAAGTATGAGTCTGAGAATAAATTTAGGGAAGAGACAGCTTTTAAGCTGTATAAATAGCAGTTCATAAAGATACCTTTCCCTGAATCTTGTACCATGTTTTCAATATTAAAAATGACCATATTTGTAGTTTCCACTATTCTAATTATAAGGAAATGCACTTTATCACATCTTTTCGGAAGGCATCCATTTTCATAATTTTCTTGGCCACAGGTGCTGATGTAGTCTTCAGTAATGCAGAAGGCTGTCTTTTTTAATACAATCTATTACCTTCTCTTCAGGACAATTACGGCAACCAATTTTAGCAGGCACAAAGAGGATTTTAAATTATGATACAAAAGAGATATTTTCAAATCCAAAGTAAGGTTTAGGAACTTGCAAGAAACACAAATGAACATACTTAGATCTTATTTGAAAGAATGGAAAGTTTTCATTTCTTATACAAGAAAGTACATAGCTTTTTTATTTTTTCTTTACCATTTTAATTTATTCTTTTTGCTCTTATATTTTCCCTATAAAATAATATTTAGAATTTTATTTCTTTGAATTAAAAATAGCAGCCTTACCTCATTTTTCTTAACTTTGAAACCATTGAACTGTGTTTTCTATTTGCTTTGATTCTGTTCAGTGTTATGGTGCAATTTTTCTTTCTTCCACACCCCCAAGCCTCCTGCTGAGTTGAATTGATTGCAGAACTCTTATTGATTTCAAAGGGAATTCCATACTCCCAAAAACCTCCCTGACTGTGTGTATGTGCATATAGCCAAGTGATAAAGTGGCTGAGAATTACTTACAGCATGTGCAAGATGAAGATTAGAATAATAATTTCGTCATTATGATTACTGCTATTTAATATTTATATAGCACCTTACTCTGAGAAGCTCAAGAAACTTTATGAATTTTAAATTATCCAGTGAGCTCTAATCTTAGCTACACCCCTATGTGCTGGGTAAGGCACAAAATTAATAATGGATTTGAGTGCCATATATGGCTAAAGATATCCAAGTCCATTGCTGTTTAGCTCTCTTCTGTTATTGGAAAATAGCATTATATATTTATCTAGAAAGTTGGATTACTATCTCATTATTTTAGTACTGGGGGTCTATTTGTAATTTATTTTGCAATAACTCCAGGTAACAGCTTACTCAAAAGTAAAGAAGAAATATACTTACATATAAGTGCAAAGAAAATTTTTATTTATATTTAGTATTAGTGATTAACATTCCAAATTAATCTTTAATGAAAAAAGGAAAATTTTATAGCTTTTTATCCCATACAGACTATAGTAATTTTGCACTCGGTGCCTAGACTTACATATATCTGAATAAATTTTCCTGGTTCTTTAAATAAAACTGGATTCAGTATTCTGTCTTTAGGCCTATTTTACACATGGAAGTGAATTTCAGATTATTATAATGAATTATTTGATGCCACTCTCCTAATCTATAATTATAACAGAATGTAAACATCATGCATTTCATGAAGCTGAGTTATTAAAAATACTAATTTTCTCAATAATACTTCAAAAAGCTCCCATTTGTTAGACTTTTGAAATATAATTTTAGCTCTACTGGATTTAGATGTGGATTTTAGATATTTTTTCTTACATGATATACTACTGATTATCCCTAAGACTCTTATCTTTCTCTTCCTCTTCTTCCATTATGTGGTAATAATCTAAGAACTTGAAAAAATTTGTCTAGAATAGGCTAATTCGTATCTAGGAAGACATTGAAATAATACACATCAAATAAATATATATTTAGATAAATAAATAGAGTAAGAGTTGTTATATAGCCCTGGACACATTTTTTTAAAGTTTCACTAGAATACATAAATTTATAATTGTGGTATAATCAAGAATCCAATTTTGCAAGCAATTGGCGAAGAGGAGGGAGTGATGTGGATACGGATAAGTGAGTAGCATTATTATAACTTCATTTAATAATCACACAATTCTAAATATATTCTAAACTATTTTACAAACAAGGAAGTTGAAACTGAAGAAACCTACGTAATTTGAACGAGGTCAGACAGCTGGTGAATGGTTGAAGAAATCTATTCTCGAAAACCTGTGCCTCAAAACCTATGGCCTTCCTTGTCAAGTAGGCCAGAAATGGAATAGATTTTGACACAAAGGAACATATCTAGAGGGCTTCTCAATAACCCCAGTGTGTGATCACGAAGACAACATATAATTTGTCCACAGGACTACTGTTTTATGGCTTAGAATCTCTTTGGCCTTATCAAATATTTTTCACTTCTATGTCCACTCTCAGTAGGTTTTCACTTCTAAACCATGTTACATTTTACGTAAACGAGGTTTGCAGGGATTTTCTGTATGAATAAATAAATACAATTCCAAATACTACGACTACTACTACAGCCTCATTGAGCAGTGGTTTTTGGCAATCAGCTTATCTCACTTGCCTGCCTGCCATGCATGTTTTTTTCAAATCATATGCACAACAGAACTGCAAAGAGCTACATGTCATAGACATTCAAAGCCATGATAAACTATTAACAGTAAGTCTGTTACCAAGCCTCTACTAAAGTCATCCACATTTAGGTTTCTGTTTATTGGTTTATGTTTTTAAGCCTTGCTGTTAACTTAATTCTTTGAGGAATCCCCCCACAACAAATATGGCTGCCACATGAATTTCTCATGACTGTGGAGCCTAGATATGCTTATGGGAGAAACGCTGGAGAAGTCATTTGGTCATTGCACACACATAGTTTCAGCACTTACATTTCATATACAAGTGAAATATATATATATTTAATTTTTTAATATTTTATTTATAATTATTGCTTCTATATTCATTAGTAAAATTGATCTATACTTTCCCTTTCCATATCTTTCTTAACTACGGTAATTTAATCCTGAGAGTATAAAGGATGAGGATAAAAAAAGAAGAGCTAAGGGACTGTGGGTCTGTGGGTGCAGATAGATACTGTTATCCACTCATCATCCTTACCGGCCACTAGACCACTGTAGTAGACAGGAGATGTACCACCCAGACCCCATTTCAAGAGAGGACTTACTGCACAGCCATGTGTCAACTCCTTCACGGTCTTCATCGGAAGCAGAAAGCTGACTCAACAAGGTCATGCCCTTTCCAGAGAAATCCACATCTGGTGACTGAGTGAGGCAGGGGTACAAATACCTGGCTGTTTCGGCTTGATGCAGGACACCTGTGATGGTAGTTCTTGCTCCCAAACTCTCTGCTTGTTAGGCCAAAGCTGTGTTAGGCCAGCATCATAGTTTGACTTCTCCCTTTGTCCAAGCCTGCTTTAGTCTCTCTCCTTTCATAGGTATTGGTCTCTAATAAATGCATTGTCCCTCAAGCTCTGTCTCAGCATCTGCCTCAGAAAAACCCAACCTATGACAGCTACCCTGATCTCACCCTGTCATCCCTGTCTGTGGCTCATAGCGTTAGTGCGTGGAGCAACGTGCAGTCCTGTGCAATGCGGAAGAGGGAAAGAACATGATTAGAAGCTCTCCTTTGGTCTTTCCATTCTGGATTGCCATTTTCCTCCAACAAAGGGACATAAATATAAAATTTCGTAAAAGTTGACTGTTAGTTTCTCACATCCAACAATTTCCTTGTTGATTCTGTCAGTTCACTAGAGTTGGGTTTAGGAGAGAGAGCCAACTGTCTGCGTTAGTTCCCCATCTTGCCAAGAAACTGTTTGTGGGATATTAAAAAATGATCAAGTGCTGCGTATATTTCAATGGTTGTTAGACAGCAGTAGGCTTTTGTATGTTTTGTATTCAATTGTAAAAATACTGAGTACTTTTCAGGTCATGGTATTGAGATTGATTTTTTTTTTTTGATTTTAGCTTGTAAGATTTGAACTGAATGAAATTTCTACACTATTTATCGCCACCAGAACAATAGTCTTAATGGTTATTTGTCTAAAGAGGCAGGTTTAGTAGAGAATCTCTTTTCTAGCAGTTTAAATTTAATTGGATAATTTGAACTAAACTCATTTGAGGTTGACATTTTGTGTCTCCTTGTCATTCTTATCAATGAAATTTTACCATAATAGCTGAATGTGACATCAGATTTATAATTGTAAGGCTGCAGAATAGGTACTTCATAAAATTGAATATACTCTCTTGAAGACTATACTCTTTAGTAAAGCTCTAAGTGTGTCACTAACCTCAGTCTACCACTCTGGATTTTCAGTGTCAAATGTGCAATTACTTGATAAAAGTGCTATGAAGGAAACTAAGCCCTGATGAAACTTTCTTAGCAATCCCCACGGGGTAGCAGTGAGGGAACCATAAAAGCCTTGCCCTGTAGAAGTTTTGTGAGTAAATATCATAGAGCCAACTACTGGGAAGGAGGCTGAGATATAACGCCAGGTGTTCCATTTAAATGAGATGGGCATGCCAGTTAACTACTATTAGGAGTCATTTGAATGCTCTGAACTAAGTCTCTGCCTTGCTGATTATTCCAATTAAGCAGGCATGCCATGTAGCAGGGTAATGAATAAGTGGAACTCTCTCAATTGGGGCACTCAATTTCTTAGTCCATTCTGCTCAGCAAATTGTAGTGTAGGAGTTTATTTTCTTCTTCCCTCGTTATCCCAGTTTCCCCAGTATGGATTCTTGGACCTCAATAATTAATTGTTTGGAAGTGATTTCTTTATTCTCATGGTGCCAATTTCAATTTGCCCACTGAGGATATGTAGTTGAATATTTCTAAACAGGGACCCATTCTCAAAGCACTTCAGTACCACTTGATAAGCCAATATCTGGGAGCTTATTTCAAATTTCACACACATACACTGATATAGAAAATGTCAACTATGGTTATGTCTGGGTGATAGGATTATAGATAATTTTCATTTTCGTTTTGTGAATTTTTGCATTTGTATTCATTGCAATGAATATGTAGCACTTTTCTAATACGAAAAAAATAATAAATATGATTTAAAAAATGCATCTTTAATTGGCACATTTAAACGCGAGCAATGAAAATGAAGGTTTTAGAATCAGGAACTGATAGTATAATTACTTAAAAGAAATAGCACAGAATGAAAAGCAGAATAACTAGATTTCCTTCCTCCATAAAATGTCTAGCTATCATTAGTACTGACTTTTTGTTTTCTTTCCCATTTCCCTCAGCAGAAGTGCCTGTTATCCATCTGTTTCTCTTACAATAAACAAAGATAATAGACACAGAAAATCTTACAGTTAAAAGAAACCTTAAATTTCAGCAATTCTCACAGCTTTATTTTACAGATGATGGTGTTTGAGCTCCAAGAGTTTATGTTGTGACAGGGTTATCTCCTGATTTGTAGGCAGGTTTGCTTGACTCTAGTTCGTTTCATTGCTTAATTTTGGGAAATCAGGAACTCTGGATACAGCAGGACTATTTTTGTAATATGACATTACTGCTTTGATTACTGTGTTAATGTGACCTCTCAATTCATTTCTTGGTTATGAAACTCTAGTTCTATTACTATCTGTCCCAGAGGTTCCATGCTGACCCAGGTAAAAAACTTGAAAATACTTCTTTAACTCAGGGTTAAAATTAGATGACTTTTTCCTCTCATTCATACCTATGACAAAGAGTCTGTCCACTTTATTTTATCATCTTTAGTGAAATTATCTTTTTTTCCCCCTGGCAGCTCAATAAGAAAAATAATGTGATGTTGAAGTATGAAATATGAGTCTGAAGATTTAGAAGTAATAGAGGACTGAGTGAGAAGAATTGCTTGTCATTTATCCTAGACTCTGTGCAGCTGCGAAGACCCAGTCCAACAGATGCAGCTGTTTAGGCCTGCTCCACCTGATAATTTTTCCAGCAGCATTTCCCTTAAAAAGTGTCATGGACTGTTATGATCATCTATCTTATGTAAAAATAGAGTGCTATTTAATTTGAGCAAAGTTCTTCTTCATAACTGTCTTCTCACAATAGCAAAATGAAGTAAGGGAAGTTCTTGTAACTCGAGTCTTGGCTGCAGCATTTACCGGCTTCAGTTCGTTATTTCACCATAGCTTGGCGGTATCCGCCAGTGTAGACACAGGTTTTGCCAACTTCATTTGTATTAATCCATCAGAATTCACAGAGTGTTAAAAGACAGGATAGCTTTGTGGGTTTTTTGTTTATTTGGCTTTTTGCCTCAAGTGGCAGAAGATACGTCCTGAGTTGATCCATTAGAAAGCAGAAATGGAAACAAGTCATTATGTAACATCTTCAAGCCAATGGTTCCCCAATTCTCTTTTTCCCCAGGCTCTCTGGGCTGCCTTGTAAGGCAATGGCCAGCAACCTCTTTAATTCCAAGCTTGTAGAGATGCGAGAGATGATAGTGCTCAGAGAATGGATTTGTAAATGTGTGTTTATTTTCAGTGAAGTTGATTATGCCAAATGTTGAGGCTCTTGACACCTAATAATAATCTTCTCTACAGAGATCTTGATCCAATTGAGAAAGAAGATCAAAAGGTTAGCGCATGGAGGCCAAAATATCACCTTTATTTTTATAAAAGTTTATATTTATGGGCAACACTGAACCTGAGAAGTAGTAGCCTTAGCCACACAACAGGGCTGGACTGGGCAGGCTTCTCTGTGGCCACTCTGGGAGGCTCCTTTAAAATTGGTGGCATGGAGAAACAGATTGGGACATGTGTTTCCTGAAATAGCTCAGTTCCAAGAAGGCCAGAAGCAGTCTCTGTTCTACTCACATGCAACTCTCCTCTCAAACTCGTAATTAGGTGAAAAGTGAGGGAGGGAATTGAGACAGGCCGGTGATGCTATAGACAGTGAACTTCTTCCCCTGGAGAGAAATATTAGAAATAGGGCGTTTCCCACATCACCACACACGTTGAAATGATCCAAAAATAGGATATGCTATTTTAAAAGCAACACTTTACCACTTATCTAACAATATTTATATTATGCCATGTAGTATATAACTAGTACTTACCCTCCCTTGTTTATTTTCTAAAATAAAAGCATGATTGAAGACATTTAGGGGGAGAAAACCACCTTCTTTCCCTTGACTGACTGCCAAGTAGAGCAGTTGGTGCCAGTTGGCAACAATATCTTATATGTCATTGTTCCATGCTATGAAGAATTAGGGGACATTCTGATCATATCCAGAGCTGCAGCAGACACCGGAAGCTGATTTATTTTTCTTCTTGGGAACTGCAGATGGTCAAGTCCCTCTTTCATTGCCTTTGGGATCAATCCATTTCCGGAGCTGATGGAGCTAACTAGCCTGATCTTCTCAGTACACCTGTCCCCGCTGACTGAAAAGACTGCAACATTCTTTTTAGGGTCTTATGGCAGATGTTTTTTGTACTACCTGTGCAAGGTTAAATTCTTGGGGAAAAGAAGAGCTGGATAGTACTTTCGATTATAATGAATATGCTTATTTATATGAAAAGGTAAACTTTTCCTATTAACTTTTTCCTCATATAAGGTTTTTTCTTACTGTTGGGTCATAATAAATTGCAATTTTTGTAGATCAAACATAGTCTGATATTGGCAATTTCATATGGTTCTACATAATGGAACTATTAGTAATGGTACATTATCTGGAATAGTGTATATAATGGAATAGTAATGGTACTATTATCTGTATCATTTCAAAATTCCTGATACACTATCTGCATGCTCTAAAGGACCTTAAATGTTAGTGTGTGTGTATACACCCACAGTAATTACATATAAATGTGTAACATTTAAGATATATACATTATGTATGTTACATATATGTGTGTACATGTAGCATTTAAAATTTTTTAGGGCATGTAGACAGCATATCCTGAGTATATAGAACAAGTGTTTCTTATAACTTAAAATGAAGCATATAACTTAAAGGTTAGTTGCAATGTGGAATCTGAAACCATATCAATGAAATTCATACTTACAATGATGAGAGAATGAGAATTTAAAGGGCAAATAATGTCTTAGCATTATTATGAAAATAGTCTTAAATTTCAGTCCTCTTGAAAAACTCTGGCGGTCCCCCAGAAGTCCTTGTACTACACTTGGAGAACCCTGACTTAATAAAATATGCTAATGCAATAGAGCATTATAGGTGTGTGTGTGTGTGTGTGTGTGTGTGTGTGTGTGTTGGGGCAGTATTCTATGTAGGGTGGTACTTCTCTGAGGAAGTGAACTTTGAACCAATGGCTAGTGATGAAGAGGAGCCAACCACAGGGCCACCTGGGAGAAGAACCTTCTCTGTAAAAAGAGCAGCCCGTGCAGGTGCTCTGAGTAGAGAGGAACAGAAGAGTCTGCATTATTCACTTATCCAGACAATTAGATAATCTATTTGTAGAGAGACACATTTGTAAATTTCAGTCACTCAAAATGACTTCAGTTTTGATTTAATAAAAGGTTTGACAGAACAAGGAATGTGACTCTCTTTTAGAAAGATTCACTGATTTTATCATATTGCTACTTTACTGATAGCCGTTCTGTTCCTGCTTGTGGAATCTAAAGGATGTGAATGTCCCATGCTTCTGTTTCTACTAACTTTGGGGATTTAAATTGCAAAGTATATTCATAGCTATTTTTTCCAACTTAATAAAATAAAATAGTTAATAAAGATATATAGTAATTAGGCAACTAAAATATATGCTATTTTTTTTTACTTAACTTGTAAATATGGGAAAAACATAATTTGTTAGAATTAACCATATGTGAAAGAGTTAAGTCTGTCTGTTTATTTCAAATAAGTCTCTGATACAATTATGGATAGTTATTTCTCTGAAGAAATTCTCAAGTAGAACTTGCATTCAAACAAGAAGCTAAAGAAATGTGACTTTTCTGTATAATTTTATAGAGCAGAATTTACAAATACTTTTATCCCAGAACATGACTGAGAAAATATTTCTGGAAGCATAATATATTTTGTGTTCACGATCTGCTCCCATATGCTTGTTATTCTATATCTATCTTTAGAATCTTTCTATAAGGATGTTTGTTGGTGATTCCATTTAAAAAAATCTACAAAAAAGGGGGATTTAGGCATACTCTTGATACCAGAATTTGTAAAATTTTAATTCACAATAACAAATGAAAATATGCTCAACTTCTCTTTTCAATCTACCTCAGTGCGTGGCAGCCTATGCTATCAGGGAAAGGTCCTGAGTTGTCATATACCTAAACCTTATCATTCATTGCTACCATCTCATTTAAGCGCAGCTTTCTCTCCTCGGTAGATATGACAGACAGATAGTCTACACTGCATCTACCCAAGGGAGCTTCTCAGGAACTTGTTGTCTTAGGCTGTAAGAATTTGATTAACTGCCTTCCCTGAAAAGTTGCCAGAGTTACCTCCTCTGCCAAGCCATCTGTGACAATCGGGAGGTTGGATAGGAGGACTAGGTAGGATGTGTGAACCCTAGCAAAGTGTGAAAATAGCACCTTTGGTGGCCTATATTTCTAATATGATTCTTTCTGGTTTTTCTACTTATGATTCATTTCTAAGTGTTTTATGAATCATTTCAAAATCCTGGTAAGTAAGGTCCGACTCAAATACTCCCTCCCTTAGGAAGGGTTCCCGAATCCTCGTCTATGATTCTCTAACACTGTTTGTAGCAACCAGATAAAGTTCTACTGAAAGACGCTTTTTTCAGAGCATTACCACAACACCTTTTATTGCCACGCCAATCATGCTGTGCTTTGTGTTAGAGTTATTTGTGGGCTGTAAGCTGCTGAGCTGTGGTGGAGGGATGGCGGAAAACGTGTGTGTCTTGGATTTAGACAGTTCTGGATTGGAATCCAGTTTGATGTTAGGAATCTTTCGTCATCTCTTTAATCTTTAGTTTCTTCATTCGTAAAATAGGGTAAATACGTATTTTGTGGATTGTTTGGTAATTATATGGGATTTTGTCTGTAAAGCATATAGAGCATATTGAATACTCTATAAATGTTTAGTCCATTTACCTTTCTCTCCTTGCCTGGGGGTCTGGATTACGTTTTACTCATCATTTAATCTCACAAAATGTGTTGCCTAACCTATTATTTTGGGTTTCTAGCAAAAGCCAATTTAAATTCTGCTACCTCTTCTTAAGTCTTGCAAGCATTATTTGCACTATTATCAATGCTCTACTCTGAGAAACATTTGGTTCAAAATACTGCAGAGCTGAAGTACGTTATCTAGGGAAAAGACGGAGGGATAGGTAAGATCCTAGAGGAGAGTTCTCTAGTCTTGAAGGAAAGAAAAATTATGCCATGTCTGAGAGACTTAAGCAAGTAGAGTAAGTGTGACTAGAGTAGTTAGAGAAGGAGGAAGCAGGAAATTAGACAAAACTCGAGTATGGATGGTCTTTCCAGACATATTAAGGATTTAAGACTTGATCCTCAGGGATACGAGAAGATATTGGAGTGTGTTTTAAACATCAGGGTATTATAATCAGATTTATATTTTTTAAATAATCTTTTGTCATAAAGTGAAGAAAACGTGAGTGGTAAGTAAGAGTGACAATAGAGAGATCAAATGAGGATGCCAAGAAGATATTATAAGTATATACATACATATATGAATACATACATGTACATGAATATAAGCATAAAGTATCTTAACTTCAATTTCTTCTCTCTGAGTACAGCTATAATAAGAGACTATTTATCTTTATATTCTGGTTTTCCCATAATAATTAGTATATGTATGATAATGAAATATTACAATCTTATATAAAAGATTACTTTGTCCAATTTTATTTTACATTTTCATTAATACATGTACTAATCTAGTATTGTTTTTGACAATTACATAGAGTCTTTTTATTTAGGTGTGCAATATTTTATTTAACCCTTTCCATGTACTTTTTTTTTGAGGATTTCTGCTCATTTCAAAAATTTCCTCTCGCCTCCTTTTAAGTATTTCAAGGGCTCTTTCTTTTCCCTTGTTTTCCCATATTCTTTCTCAAGCTGCATTTATTTCCCTTGGCTCAGTTTGAATAAGGCTATATTTGCTTATATTATGAACTTTAATTTTAGTTTGATTTGTTTTTTGGGGACAGATTCTGCTCTCTGCCTAATGAGACAGTAGTCAAATACTCTTCTCAGATGCACTTTACTGTGGTTGAATGTATACTCCTTCCATCCAATCTTACACAGTAAATAAAAACCTATAAATACAGCAAACGCTGCTACAGGTATTATCTGTCTCACTAAGCACCTGAATAAGCTTCCTGTTTGGAGAATACGTACGTGGTTCCCTAACAGGACTAGCCACCAGCACATTAGTTTTACTAACATATGTTCCTAACTGGTGTTTACTAGCTCTGGATGGGACCCAGACATATGTATTTTTAATAGTCTTTGCAGATGATACTGATATAAACCAGTAGATTTATTTACCATGTATTAGGCATTGTCTAAGCACTTTAGACACTTTACGTCATTAAATCCTCACAACCCTATAAGTACTGCTATTACTACCATTCCTATTTTACAGGAGGGCAAGCGGATACTACTTTCTCACAGCTGTAAGCGGTGGATATGGGCTCCACACCTAGGCAGGCTGGTTCTGGAAAGTAGGCTTTTAACCACTGTGTGGTCTGCCTCCTAGAATATACCACTCAATATGTATTAGCTTACTGAGAGTTTTTTTCAATATCTGGGCAGGTGTTTTCTGGATTTGATGATTTTACATAGAAAACGTTGATGGTGAAAATTACTAGGGAGAGCAGAAGAATGGCTTGACTTGGTGGAATAAATGTCAAAGAAATTGTGTTTGTCATAACCACAAACAGCTTTTGAGGGATTTAGAAAGCGAGCTGCTCTGTTTTCTTGTGGGTTCATACATCTTTAAATTAGCGACTACATGGTGAGAATGTGCAAGGCACCTTCCCATCTTTTTCCAGCAGTTTCTGTTTCACAATGTAAAGTCCACTGCTATGGAACGAATTGTGTTCCTTCAAAGTTTGTATGTTGAAGTCCTAACCCTCAGTGTGATTGTGTTTGAAGGTGGAGGGCTTTGGGAGATGATTAGATGAGATTGTGAGGGTGAGAGCCTCCTGATGGGATTAGTGCCATAATAAGAAGAGACACCAGGGAGCTTGCTCTCTCTCTGTCTCCGCCATGTGAGCACACAATTAGAAGGTGGTCATCTAGAAGCCAGGAAGAGAGCCTTCATCAGATGCTGGCACCTGATCTTGTGCTTCCCAGCCTCTAGAACTGTGAAAACATAAATTTCTGTTGTTTACGCTACCCAGTCCTACTTAAAACTGACTTCCAATATTGTTACCACTTCCTTGTGTGGATTTTTATGGTTAATTTTCCGAGTAGATAAATCTAGCTAAACTTCCACCAGCATGCTCTCTTCAGACGTCAGATTTTTTGGAGGAAAAAAGAAGCACTTTGAAATTAATGTTATGTTCCACAGTTGACTTGTTTTTTTTTTCTATTTTTCACGGTTTTGATAATTAATATAATGACCATCTACTTAAAAAAGTTGTAACATGGACTTGAGATAACTGATTTTTCATTCTGGGGGAGTGGGGCTGGAAGAACCATCTCATGTTTGAATTACTTGTGTAACATCCCTAGAAATGAAGGTAATACAATATTATTTTCAGAAAGATTACTAACCAGTGTATATAGGAAAACATTTTCATAAATAAATTCAGATTATTTGGGGATATTTGGCTGAATACTTTGAATAATTTCAGCAATTAGCAGCTTAATTTTACTTTTGTAGGTCCAGATTGGAAGATAGGAAACCTGTCATTTCATCTTGGCTGTCTCCCCCAGCTCTGTGGAATCAGAGCCGTTCACAACCAGGTGAAGCCAAAATGTGGAGCCTTGATTTCTATCACTTTCTCGATACATCAGTCATATAGAGCTTGGAGAAATGTCAACAAATTTTAGATTCTTAAAGAAATAAGAGCATATGACATTTCTTATTTAATGGAGTAATTGAGATAAACAGTAAACATATACCTTGCTCCTGGAGAAAGGCAAGATGGCGGGTTAGAAGATATCATCAGGAAATCGGTTTTGAGAGAACATCTGAGAGATCCATCTATGGTAGGAGTGGAAACCCTCAGCCCCCTCTACAGGCTAAGAGATTATGCTGTTTCTTCTGCTTAAAACATGGGGAGATAGTAGCTTGACCAGAGATGTGTACCCCGGAGACTAATAGTACACCCTCTATTTTTAGAAGAAAATTATTTTATAATTTATTTAAATATTTTATAGGGCATAATGAATAGCCCAATCTTTTCAAGGATGCACATTCATATGATTTTGTCTCTTTTTTTTTTAACCACCATACATATTCATACAAGTCTTCATTTCCATCTGTTTTCTTTTCTTTGAAATCTGGAGAATTATTCTAGAATTTTGCTGACATTATTGATTAAATGTAATGCAATGCCATTCTTTTTCTTTATTGATTCTAATGCAAATTAAATTTTTTTCATGTGTTTCCCAAATGTTACATGGGATGTCTTTTAAAAAATTTATTTATTGTTTATCAGAAATTTAAATATAACTGTACATCTTGTATCTTTATTTATTAAATCTGGCAACCCAAAGGAGTTGGGTTTTGAGGGTTTGTTAAATCTTTCCAAAACTTATAGAATAAAAATGTCAATAATTTTGAGTCAATATATATACATAAGAAAAAATACAGCTGAGAAAATGGAAGCAATAAAAAGAAAAGAATGGGTCAAATGGGATGTGGATCTTTCCGTATCATTGTAAGTCCATTTATTTTGACATCATATTAATCAATTTTAAGATGTAATATGGAGAAAGCTCTAAACTAAGTGGTGAAGAGTTCTCTGTGATTAGCACAACTGGCTATAAAATTTACAAGGCCTAGTGCAAAATGAAATGCTAGGCTCTTTGTTGGAATATTTTTAAGAATTTAAAGTCAGAGACAATAGAGTACTTACCTACCATGTAACCCTCCTGAGTGTGGGTCTCTGTGCATACCCAGGAGTCTGCACTGGTGGTTAGACACATCTGGTACATATGCGATAAATGTTACTGTAGTATTATTACAATTGCCATTTTACAAATGAAAAATGTGAGGTTTGGGGAGGTTAAGTAAGTAGGCTACATAGAAAGAAGCTGATTCAGATTTGAATCTAGGTCATCTGAGAGCAGAGTGGTCCTAACCGTGAACAATAGTAAATTCTGTTGAATCCTAGAAAAAATAAAACCAAAGGAGAAAGTTAGTAGAGCCTTACTGGGGAGATGAATGTTTAGATGGGATTCAAATGCCTGTGGGGATTAAGCAGATCAAATAAATGTGGAAAACAGATTAGGAATAGCAGGGTTGGTGGGAATCGTGGCAAACTGGAGCTAAAGTACAACGTGCAAATCCATTCGAGTCCAAAATGATAAAGGATGTTTGTGAGCTAAATTTGACCACGGAGGGGAGGCGTTTTGTGGTCCTGTGACCATTGGTTTAGATATTGTGAATAATTATATTCAATATCTTTCTCCCCCCCCCCCCCCACCTTTCCTAAGTAATAGTCTTTGAAATGAATATAAATGGGGTTAGGGAACCTTGTAAAGGGTGACAATAGTGGTCATATTAAAAAAGAAAAAAAAAAAGCTTTCCTTCTATTTGATGAGAAGGGATTTATAGCATCTGCTCCAGTGACAGAGTATAAAGCATCCTGGTTTGTTGTGCACTGTGTGTACAAAGGCTTTCTCCTTTTGATGGCTGGGGATTTTATCAATTGATTTTCATAAGGGATAGCTGACTAGGTGCCCAAAATGGCCACATACTTTTCTTGTACTTCAAACATGAAACCATTCTGGCACTGAGAGCTAGGATGTGAAAATGCTAAGCATTCAGCAAAATGGATTAGTCTTCAGAAGGGAGCTTCAGCCTGTCAGTGCCAGAGGGGTTAATGGAAAACAGTGTGTCATATTTGCCATTTCCCCTATATTATGTTGCCCAGAACACCCGCTTAATGAACTAGACATAAATTATCATACTATAAGCACGTTCTTTAATAACAAAAGCCTTGTGGAAGCATTTCTTGCTGTTGAAATAATAAACTCAGAAAAATGATTTTGACGACGCTTTCTCAAACGCCACGCACAAAAAAATGTAAAAAATCGATTGATGACTCTACTGGATTTTTCTTTTCTCAGAGGGTAATAAAAATCATTTTATGAGTTTAAAAGGTTTATTTCAACTGGAATTTGAGTACTGCTTTGTCAGGGTCATAGGCGCTTTCAATTTAGTGAACTCCTAAGCCTGTAAATGATCCTTTAAAGATCTTCTTCCCCCTCATGTTTTTTTCACTTGTAATAATTCCTTAATTCCTATTTCTCAACTTTCCCCTTTGAAATATAAATATATACTGAGATGAGGTGCATATGAGGTAAATGTTACTGTATACATTATTTAAATCTCAAAGGGTAAATTCTTTAAATATCTAATGTATGTATTTAATTTAATGATGCTCAAATAACATTAGCTAAAAATAAGTTTTGTTAATTAGGAATATATTGATAAGAAATGTTTGTATTAAGTCCACATGTAATGCTGACACGTGATGCTTTTTTCTTTTGTTTTGGTATTTTATTAGGATTTTAGAAAATAGGTTAAAGTGAAATGAAATCACCTAACTGAATAGTATCTCTTTTTAAAAACACTTTACTTATATAAGAAATGAATTGAAATCCACTATATAAATTAATATTTCTCTTCTTCAAATCCAAAACATTTCTTCAAAGCATTGTTTATATTTACTCCATTCACATTGCTCTACTTCTCCTGATTCCTGCTGCCTTTTTTCCCTTCTCTGCTCTGTGGCTAAACAATTCTTCATTATGCAGACTGGATGATTTGGGGCATTAAAATCAAGGGAGAAGGGCTTCTCAAACATTTTGTGCAAATATTTTCTTTTACTGAGAATTCATAACTAATAATCTTCACATTAAATATCAAAAAGAGATATCAAAAATATTTTTTAAAAACCCACAAAGTGGGGCTGGCCCACTGGCATAGTGGTTAGGTTCTCATGCTCTGCTTCAGAGGCCCAGGGTTTCCAGGTTCAGATCCTGGGCGCGGACCTACGCCTCACTTATCAAGCCATGCTGTGGCAGGCATCCCATATATAAAGTAGAGGAAGATGGGCATGGAAGTTAGCCCAGGCCTGGTCTTGCTCAGCAAAAAGAGGACGATTGCTGACAGCTGTTAGCTCAGGGCTGGTTTTCCTCACCAAAAAAAAAAAAAAAAACCTAAAAGTAATGAACAGTGATAATAGCTCTTCCTTTTGTTTTGTATGGTGTTGCTTCTAGAACTTTCCCTACTTCAGAATAAATTTTATCTTAGGTGCCTCAGTCCCAGTGGTATCCAGATTCCATAGGCTGGCATTAAAATGTAAGATCCTCCTTTATTGACGATTTATCACATAATCATCCAATTTATATTTTTAAACAGGTGGAATTATAATTTCAATGAATTAGCAGCAATTTTTGCTTAGAAAAACTCACTTAATTGCCTTCTGAAATTGAAGGTTATTGGTAGAAATGTGCTACTCAGTATTTTTAGATCCAGGAAGTAAGGGTTCAAGGAGAAAGTAACAGCTATGCCAGGGAACTGGATATTGTTGTTCTCAAGTTAGAGGTGAAGGAGCTGAGATTACATTATTTCACCACTGTCACAGAGAGAAGCACGTGGTGGGGGCACTCTTCAGTGGCACCTTCAAAATTTCTAGGAGGGGCTTGGGCTGGGACTAGAGCTTTTTTTTTTTCTTTTTTTGGCAGGGAAAGATTTGTCCTGAGCTAACATCTGTTGCCAATCTTCCTCTTTTTTTTTTTCTTTCCTCCTCAAAGCCCCAGTGCATGGTTACATATCCTAGTTGTAAATCCTTCTGGTGCTTCTGTGTGAGCTGCCAACACAGCATGGCAACTGATGGATGGGTGGTGTGGTTCTGCCACCGGGAAGCAAACCCAGGCCTCCAAAGTGGTGAGAGTGCTGAACTTTAACCACTAGACCATCAGGGCTGGTAGAGCTGCTTCTTGACACTAACTGGGCATAGAAAATACTCTTTGAATTTGGTTGTGTAATAATTTAATGTGATTTAAAGATGTCTTTGCATATAAACTCATTTGTTTTGATAAATAAATCATAGGCTTACTTTGGATTGTTAGGAATAATAGAGACTTGCTATGGACTAACACCCTTCCCCAATAGCCCCCTTCTTGTTACCCTTGATATTCATAGAGCATAGTTGGTTTTCTAAGTCACATCCCTCAAGTCAAATAGTCTCCTTGGGTATTAGAGCAAATTATATTTTGTACCCAAATGTAAAACAGAGAAAACTTATGTCTACACCTTGATTTTGTTCTCACTTACAAAATGATTTCACATAGCACTTACACAACTCAACTTTAATAAAATTAAAAAAAAAAGTAAACAAAAATGGACTCTAGATCACTTAATGGGCCTATAAGGTGAGCTAATTAATTGCACGATTCATTAGTTTTGGGATCTAGGCAAAAAGTTATACAGTTTTGGTTGATTTATCTATTGATTCAAAAAGCTTGTATTCAAACCAAAGAGGTGGACGGGAGCAAGGAGGTGTGGAAAGAACTCTCAAGTCAACAATTCAGAAAATGGGGTTTATATTAAGTATATTGAGTAACAGTGAATAATGCTTTGAGAAAATATTTCAAAAAGACAAAGACTCTCTAAGGAGCTGAAGAAAAATGTTTTATGTATTTATTTATTTATTTTTATATAGAACTTGGAGTATAATGACAAAATAATAATTAATGTATGCTAACATGGTCCAGTAAGACTTTCCTGGGACTGGATTACAAATGTCCCAGGACTGAATTCTTCAGTGAATATTTAAACGTAGGGAAAAACATCCTTATTGTAGCGCTGAGCAAGGTTCATATGCTTAAATGATCAGAAATAAGCGGAGGGATGTGATTCTATTTTGACAGTTTAAAAGATAAGCTTCTGTTCTAAGTTTGATCCGTTGATCTATATGTACACCACCCGTGGCAAAGACAAGAACTTTCCACCAACAAGAACTTTGCATCCTTCTAACCTATGTACAGAGGTTATTGGAGCCCTACACATTATGGAACATATTGAAGAACTTTTAATTAGAAGTTCTAGCTTTCAGTTTTGAAAAGATTTTACCTTTTTTATATTTTTCATGGGAATTAGTATGTGTCAAGAAATGCATCCCACAGTGAGAATTATGATTTATTCATTAACACTTGGTTATGAGACTAGCACTTGCCATTATATCACAGTAGGTGAGAATAAATATAACAAACACAATTCAAACCCTGTCACTTTTTTTTTTTGCTTACACATTGCTATTCGTTATGTAATCTAATTAAAAACAAAGATTATTGGTACTATTATGATCCTTTCTTTATCTTTATCACTTAGTCTATTTTTTATTTTTTTGTCTGTTTTAATTTTTATTTCTTTTTAAATTTTTTTATGTGCTAGCCTATATTTTTAAGCTCTAAATTTAATTCTGTTGATTTAAGGTTAATAAAATTAACTCTTATAGGCCCTTTCACTATGCACAAGCATTCTCTGAGGAGTTGAATTTTGATGTTAGAATTTACTCATTAGTAAATTTGAATATCTTTAAACGGCTGACTAAATATGATAAGTAATTTATGTTCTTATTCATCATTTGATTTACTGTTTTATTTAAAAATTCTCCATAATTGCTAAAACACTATACACACTGGAGATCACACACAGGATCAGATTGTTAAGTCAAATGTACACAAAGTGAAGATCTTACTCAGGCCATGCTTTATTAATAATTATCCAATAGTCAAGAGGCACGGGTGAAGCAAGAAGATGTTCAAGTCCCCCAGAATGACTGCTCAACTCTTTATTCTCTCACTGGATGCCCTCTGACTCCAGTTAACAGATGAAGTATATAGATGCTTTACTTAGAAAGGGAGAACATTTTAAATCAGGAAAGACCTTAATTTTATGCTCTGTTGTGAACCAGATGTCCCCTCCAGATTCATATGTTGAAGCCCTAACCCCCTAGTATAGCTATAATTGGAGATGGGGCCTCTGAGGAAACAATTAAGGTTAAATGAGGTTGTAACGGTGGGGCCTTGATCCAACAGGGTTAGTGTCCTTATGACAGAGACACCAGGGAACTCGCTCTTTCTCTGTGCACACACTGAAGAAAGATCATGGGAGGACCCAGCAAGAAGGCAGTCAACTACAACCCAGGAAGAGAGCTCTCACCAGGAACCAAATTTGCTGGCGCTGTGATCATGGATTTCCACCCTCCAGCACTGTGAAAAAATAAATTTCAGTTGTTTAAGCCACCCAGTCTGTAGAGTTTTGTTGTAGCAGTCCTAGAAGACTAATACATGCTCATACAGTTATACTGGTTTTGTGACATTTTCCAGGGAGCCATGCTCAATAAATTTGTAGATTACAGGTTTGCTTAGCATAGCAATCCTTGAAAACCAGGTACATTCTATTAAAAGCATACTGAAGAAAAGAAATCTACTGCTATCAAAACACACAGCATATTTACAAGGAGACTGGACTGGATTATATGCCTTCTTCTTTTCTAGGAGTGTTACCCACCAAAATCCCTCTCCAGGTACAGGATATAAGTGGATTGAAGATCTGTTGCTATAACCCTTATCTCACAACACTGTTCACACTTCTCTTTTATTCTGTTTAAGATATGTTTGTTTTGTGCTTGTTATCAGAACCTACAGAAATAATAGTTTTTTAATGGCTATATAATTTTCTCATTATATGAAAACACTTCATTTTATAGAATGTATTCTCTATTGATGGACATCTTAAGTATATGTTAACGAGAAATTGTTGCAATATGTTTGTATATTTAACTGTATTTGATTAGCCTATTGCTAAAACATATATATTCTCTTGCTCTCATCTTCACGGAGTCACCATATTTCCTCCTCGTTGACTTTAGGTTCAGCCATATGACTTGCTTTGGCCAACAGAATGGGTAGAAGTGATTGTTATATTGATGATTTTATTTGTCAGTTCTAAAGTAGAAAAATACATTTTCTAAGGGTACTCCAGAAGTAAAGTATACTTGTTAAACTTCTCGCTTTCTCCAAGAAAATATCTATCTTCTCAGATTGTTAATGCACATGGAAGTTTACATAATAGGATATATAGTTGTATTTCAGATACTTACCAGGGAGTAAAATCTGGATCTGAGAGCTGCTCAATAGCTATAAAAGTCACTTTGAAAACAACTCGATTTGCTTAAGTATAGCTGATCTACCCATTTTTCTAGACATTCTAAGTACCTGTCAAGAGCCTCAGAGAGTTGTGTGTATCTGGCTCACATCGGTCTCCCACCCAACTGCCTGTTATTGAATCTTTTGGTGAGTTGTCAGCATCTTATACTAAGAGATATTAGAAGAAACTTCTCTCTGATGGTCATTATTGTAGTTATTTTGACTTGTTGATATTGTGTACTACATAATACAGAGTCCTCTCTTTGAAATCTCATAGTAAACATATTTTTTTTAATCCTACTCGTACAACTGTATTTTTCTTTGCCTCAAATTTTCAGCTATTTTAAATTCATTTGGTATTGTATTTCTGAAAGCCACTCTGAGCCTTGCAAGTACATAGCAAAGTATAAAATGGGAATATAAATAAAAAACTGGTGGAAGTGTGATAAGGTGAGAAAAACATCAGGTTGTCCTTTCTATATGACATTAAATTATGAGACAGAGATGGATTCCTCCACTCACTCTTCATTCCTCTGCGTAGCTATTAATTTAACTGCCTACTTGTTTTGACATTAGGTTAACAAGGACAAATGTGCACAACTGCTCCCTGGTTCTCTTTTCCTCTTTGGATTATAAAGGAGCAAGGATGGCCACCAGAACAGGTGCAGGGTGATACTCATAAAATCTGCCAAGTATCTCTACTGATTCATGACATGCCATGGCCCTCAAGACACTAAAAATTATAGAATGCACCCAGATTTTTATTGGGTAGAAAAAGGAAAAAAATCTTGAATGGAGCCATTACTCCAGACAGCAATTCAAATGATTGTCTTACTCTGTTAAACTCAAATTGTCTCAACAGAGGCTCCAAATCAGCATTTCCAAATCAGACAGATATCAGGACATATACCTCAGGTAATGATTAAAAGTTTAAAAAATTAAAAAAAAATACGTGAATGTTTTCGGTTATCTCTGTATATGTGAATTAATTATTTTGGGGTACACTAAAAGACCTTCCATTATTTTTCTCTTCACAGTAATCTTTAAATAATTTGGACTATATATTTTTAACATTTTGAGTCATTTTTTGGCTCAATGTAACCTGCATGAGTCAGCCAAGTAGATTTTTTTAAAAGAAACTAACAAAAGAAAAATACAATTATTAAATAACGTTTGTTTGTTTTGGAATACACACACATATACACCCACAAGATTTGCTTTCAAAGCATGAATAAAGATTTTTCAAACTCTGCGGTATTTGTATTTTTCCTTTTAGATATTGCATGGCATTTGTCTTTGGTATTGGATTATTATTTCACTCTGCTGTTTCGGTTTCTTTTTGGTGAGGAAGATTGGCCCTGAGCTAACATCTGTGCCAATCTTCCTCTATTTTGTATATGGGGTGCTGCCACAACATGGCTTGATGAGTGATGTGTAGGTCTACACTCGGGATCTGAACCCACGAACCCCGGCTTGCAGAAGCAGAACACGTGAACTTAACCACTATGCCACTGGGGCAGCGCTCACTTTGCTTTCTAATTGTAAACCATACATAAGTTATTTTATTGATTAAATCAGCACAATGCACTGTTATTTTTCTATGAAATTATTAATTAAATTAGAATAAATCAAATAAGATTGAGCCTTGCAGAATAGATCATAGCATCAAATGCTAGGTATGGATGTTATCCCAATGGTCTGAAGAGGAGAGGCCACTCAATGCAAGTTGATCTCGCTGAGTGTGTGAGAATTATCCAGGGAGAATAATCAGAAAGATTAGTGAGTGTGAAGAGCCCAGGACCCATGGCATCACGGGATGATATTCTAAGTTATCAAAATATTAACTTCCAAAAAGTGAGGATATGTTAATAGAACTGTCATCATTTCCACTTCGAAACTTCCATTTAAAAATGTTGTGCTAAGTTGTGTATTTCCAGAAAAATAAGTGACAAACTGAAGCCATTTATTTCCTACCTAGCCTAAAGCTCTCAACAGAAGCATGACTTCCCCAGAACAGTCCTCTTTGATAATCTCAATTCTCCAGTCTAGGGCAGGTTTTATTTATGTTTTATTGTACTTTTGAAGAACCACATTTCTTCCCTTTGTTTAATTAAATGCTCATTTATATATTTATTTGATTATTTAATAAATCCTTTTCTAATTGTTTTATCACCAGATTCTGCACAATGTAGGGACTCAATAAATGATATTTAACCTTATGGATGATTGAAATAATTCTTGCTGAATTCAAAGAGGTTGCTCTCTTTTTTAGCAGAACATATTTTCTTTCCTTCAGAATTCTGGACTGATGGTGGATACAAGTGTTTCTTATTTTATTTTGTTTTAAGGCACATAAATTATTGCATATTTTTTTTGTATTTTGCATATATGACATTGGAGAAAGATGTTTTCTAATCTCATTGATATGGTTGGCTAGATATTGGGACTTAACGTTTTGTTGTGAGATAATTGTTTTATCTGCATGTCTTCTGAACCAAGGGCATTGACAGGTTTTGTCAATTGTGTTTGAAATGCAGATACCTCTGGAAGCAAGAGACATGTCTTTCTCCACATCAGGAGATTCTTTTTTTTTTTTTTTCTGACCAGGAATATACAGATAATGATTCTCTGTGGGGAAAGGTTAGGCAAGTTTTAGAATCTTTAAAAGATTGAGTTTCCTAATTTTGAGATTCCTTAGCTGTGACAAAGGTCCTACTTATATATGTGGTCCTCGCCTTGGCCTGCCTCTGCATTACCCCGTGGGACTTGGGAGAGCAAGAGTAACCAATGTGGATGAGAAGCTAATGTTGCTTGCTATGGTATAGATAATAAGCTGTCTAAATCCATTCAGGCTTGTTGTCTCCTTCCCAATCCACTCTATGGAACAGTGGCAAGCTGACCTAACAGCTGTAGTCATTGCTGTTGCTTAGGGACTTGACACCTTTCTGCTGAAAGGTTAAAATTATGAATATGTATGTTTCTTTCAATCATCTTAAAAACACTTAGAAGCTTACAGGTTATTAAAGCATTATCAGACAAAAATTTAATGAAACTTGGAACCCAGAATATTGTAATAAGCAAAGAAATTAATTTTAACCTATGGGGTTTTGCCTGGAGAATCTGATTTTAAGTTTTCAGTCTATACTAAGGAAAGGAGAGAAGAGTGAGGAGGAAAAGCTGTTCTAGGTTGGCTAGAAGAGGGAATTCTTTGGTAGCAACCATAGAGCTGGAAGAACTGTAACTTCTAAGTGTGTGTGAACCAGGAGGAAACCGGCCATCCCCAAGTGCTACAAGGAAAGTTGCCTTTTCATTTAACAGAGAAAAGGGAAAAAACCCTGTCAGACACTACAACCACAAGCTTGCCGATGCTGTTTTATAGGACAAATCACATCAGCCAGCTGCCCCAAATACCTTGGGATGTAAGTTTCATTTAAAGTGGAAGTGTCCTGGGGCAGGCCTGGTGGTATAGTGGTTAAGTCTGCATGCTCTGCTCTGGTGGCCTGGGGTTCGCAGGTTTGGATCCTGGGTACAGATCAATGCACTGCTTATCAAACCATGCTGTCGTGGTGTCCCATATAAAGTAGAGGAAGATGGGCACGGATGTTAGCTCAGGGCCAATCCTCCTCAGCAAAAATAGAAGGATTGGCAACAGATGTTAGCTCAGGGCGGATCTTCCTCACAAAAAAATAAACAAAGTGGAAGTGTCCCAAGGTGGCTTGCCGAGGCAAATGTCAATGCTCTCTGGAAGGAGGCCCACTAATTCTAGACCTCAAAGAATTCCCACAAATAACTCGCCAAGGAAAAAGAATAGCTGACCATGAGCAAGAGTAAAAAAATAAACCAAAACAAAAATACCAGAAAGAAGAAATGACCTGCAAAAACTTCAAATATTAGAGCAATCAGGCTCACCTTATTAAATTACAATACTTAGCATATTTGAAAGAAGAGAAGTTTGAAAAGATCTTCACAGTATAGGAAACTATAAAAAAGGATCAAACAGATTTGAAAAATAACCTAAAAGACTATCTAAGAAATAGAAGATAAAATAATTGAAAATAACATTTAATGACTTAATGGATGCATTTAGCAGCTAACTAGATGAAGCAATAGAAAAATTAGTGAACTACAAGATTGAATAGAAGAAATTATCTAGAATATAGAGGTAATAAGAGAAGGAAACCATAAAAAAGACAAAAAATCCAGGGAGTATTAACATAAGAAAGTCCAACATATATCTAATTGGTGTTCTAGAAGGAGAGGAAAGAGAAAAGTGGAAAATAAACAATATTGGAATAAATAATGCTTGGGGTATTTCTGGTCATAAAGATACCAATCCACAGATTCTAGGAGCAACAATTAGATGGACAGCTTACCTCTCAGTATCAACAAAAGAAACAATGGAAGACAAAGAATAGTGATATCTTCAATGTGCTGAAAGAAAATGTGTCAACCTAGAATTCTATACTTAGTGACAGTAAATGTCTAGAATTAGGGTAAAAAGGTATACGTCTCAAAAAAGACAAAATCAGCAAAAATGTTCCCACCAGTAGATCCTCATTACAGGAAAATCTAAAAGATGTGGAAAGGCAGAAGTGATAACAAGGAAAACATTGGAGATTGTGAGAAGGAATGAATAATAAAATAAGTGGTAAATGTGTAGTAAATCTAAGTGATCTTTAATCTTTTAAAAACAATATTGTTTTGTGAGGTTAAAAGGGACAAGATAAAATTAAAACAAACAAAATAATAACATATAAGTGAGGAAGAGTAGTAATTGATGTCCTTGTATGATGAGAGAAGAGAATAAGTGTATTGATTAATTTTCAACATTGGTAAGTTATATATGTGTTATTATAACCTTAAGAGAATAGAATAGACAGCATACAGTCCAATGTAGTAAAGTTAAAAAGTGTAGAATGTGAGAAAAAATACCTACTCAAACATACACAAAACAACCACGAAAAGACAATAATGGAGAGAAGAAAAAACATAGAATGAAAGAAATAAATTAGTAGAATGAAATAAGATGGTAGATATAGACCCAGATATATCTGTAATTAAATTGAATGTGAATGGAATAAATACTCGGTATGAAAGTTAAAAAAATCAGGCTGCATAAAAACATGAATTCCAATTTTATACTTTTCAAAAGATCATATCTAAAATATCAGAAATCAGAGAACTGAAAGTAAAAAGGTGAAAAACAATATGATACTATCTGGCATGACTATGTTAATAAGACACAAAATAGATTTAAAGCTAAAATCATCACTAGATGTAAAGAAGGTCATGCTATACAGATAAAATATTCAAAAATTAGAAATATACAAAAATTCTTACTTTTTGAACCTTATAACAGCCTCAAAAAGTCCTTAATTGACAGAACCAATACTTGGTAAAATACTTTGAATTGGAGTCATGACATCTAAATGAAAATGCATTGTTTATATATAATATTTATACCTTGAAATCCAATTATCTTCAGGGGTTATGATGTAAGATCATTAATCTTATTGCTAGAAAATATGATGAAAATGCCTACTATTTAATTTTTGTTTTGCTGAGGAAGGTTAGCCCAGAGCTAACATCTGTGCCAATCTTTCTCTGTTTTGTATGTGGGTTACCGCCACAGCATGGCCACCAATGAGTGGTTTAGGTCTGCACCCAGGAACTGAACCCAGGCTGCCAAAGCGAAGCGCACCGAACTTAACCACTAGGCCATGGGGCCGGCCCCCTATTTAATTTTCTTATCTCTGTTACTTATGCATATCAACCACAAAATTAACTGATAAAGATTAATTAGAATTATGATAATAAAGTTTGTCATAGTGTTTTAGTTTGTAGTTTGCTTTACATTGCTGTGATGACTGGCTGGGTCTCACTCTGCTACTCTTAGGCTGAGCTAACTTTTTCTATACTGAGTTCCCTTATAATTTGCTGTGAGTATTTGTTTTCCCTTATTCACTGGTGGTCAAATCTTAATTATCGTGTGCATAGAAAAGCATTTATTTATCTAATAATTGGAGTCAATGGATTAAGTGTTGTGATAATAGATAGAAATTTAGATTTGGGATTAAAAAAAAAGTAGTTTTGGAAATCTTTGTGATTTGGGGTGAGACCTCTCAGGATTGTTAAAACTTGATCTGAAAAGGAAAGAACTAGAAGAAAAGATTGCTTAAATCAAGTCCAGGTTAAATAACCATAGTAATGATGATGCTAATGCTAATAATAATAATCATAACTATTTCTACTCTGATGTCTATGCCTAGTCCCAATTTTACTATATATTCAGTTCATACCTATTTTTTAAAATTATTATTGATTTGTAAACATTTTGAATGTATTCTGGATACCATATCTTTGCTAGTTATATACATTGAAAAGCTCTGATTCCTTTGGGTAGACTGTCTTTTATGGAGTTACATGTTAAATGAATCATTAATTTCAATATAATCAGTTTTATTATTATTATGTTTTAGAGTTTTGTTTTGTTGTGCCTTGTTAAAAGAAACTAGATGAACTTTCTTTTTTCATTTATTGTTTATTTTATGAAATTTCTATTTTTCAATATTTATATTCTTTAATACACTTTTACATTTTTCTATAAAATGTACATTCGATACTAGGTATATTCCAAAGTTCTTATAATTTTAGCTTCTTAGTAAATGAATCTTTTAAATTATGTGTTCTTTACTTTTTTCTCCCTAATTTATTGGAACTCCCATTATTTTAAAATATTGATTTTGTTGTCTGGCAATCTTGTTGAATTCTTATATTAATTCTAATTATCGTCTACACATTATCCCATGTTTGTTATATAGATGATCATACCATCTACACACAATCATGCTCTTCTTTACAATTCTTTCCAAACTTTACATCTCTTATTAATATTAAAAAAAATTTTATTACTGCACTGGATAAGACCTCATTACAGTGTTAAAAACAAATGGTCCTAATCAACATCCTTGTCTTTTCTAATTTTACAGAAACATTTCTAACAAATCACTGTAAAGTATGAGGTTTTCTGAGAGTTTTCGGTAAGTCCTAGACCTTTCGTTATATCATACTGCCTTGAAAGATTATATCTTTACATTTCTTTAAAGAAAAGATACAATCATTTATGGGAGGGAAATCATGATGCTCTTTGGAAATATGGTGAAATATATGGATTTCTCCACAGGAATAAAATGGACTTTTGAACATTAACACAAGCACCTGGTGTACACTTTTAGGGGCTCGTGAGTCTATTAAATATCCTCTATTGACTCACAGTTAAGACTCTTTGATCTAAAAAGAATTTTATTCATCAAACCATTCAACAAACATTTATTGAATATCCATTATATGGCAATGACTGTGAAATATATTGTGTATACAGAAAAAAGTAAATTGAAACTCATGAACCCTAGATACTCATAGTATAAAACATAAGCTCATGCAGGTGTTAAAATAAAATATGATACAAGACACCTCTGAGGAAAGTATATGAATTCTTATCTCAGTGATTTCTTTCTTTGTTAATGAAAGTGCATGGTGTAATTTCAAATAACATTTTGTCATTAGGTAGAAGTTCCTGATATCATGAATAAACACTAGGCTGGGCAAATGAGAATAAATTCATGTAATAATAAATTGTTATATTCTATCTAGCCCCTTTGCCCCCTTTAGTTTTTTTCTTTTCTAAAATTCACATTTCATCACACTACACTGGTGTGTACACTGGCATGTACTGGTACATGCTTTATTTTGGTTCAGCCAACATGTTGGTACTCAGAGTTTTTTTATCAGTAGTTTTGCAAAAATGTCTGCAGGCCATGTTGCTCAAAAGGAATACAGATCCCTTAGGCTTTCTAGAGGAAGCTTTGTCTGCCATTGCTTCCAAAAACATCGTTGACAACTTGAAAATAAATAAATGGATAAAATACTTTGGTTGAACTGATTGTAGTGACGGACAAGGCGCCTTGTCCGGGGAAGTATGGCCACAGGCCTGCTGCACGGAGGATGGTTTGGAAGTCTGGGGCTTGATCTCCCCTGCAGTGCTTGCTGCCTCTCGGTATGAAGAGCAGATGATTATTTTCGCTGGACCTCTCAGCAGTGTCTGAGGCCCCCTGCACATTTCACTGGTTTATAGACACTTAGAGGAGGCATTCTGCCTGTGGCAGGATTAACCTCACTTTTTCCTGGATCTTTAAAAGGAGGATGTCAAACCGGTCAAAGCTTCCTTGGGTGTTTTTCTATTCCATCAATCTTTTGAAACGAAATTGCTTACACCTGTTTCTAGGGAGGTCTCAGGAGGGAGTTTTCATTTCAAATGATTAATACATGCAATGTGTGCCTCACTAACAACTAATGCTAAAAATAATACATAGGAACACCCCTTCAAACTAAGTTTGCAGCAAGTTTTGGGGCAAAGTATAGTAATTAAATTCGCACATGTATCCTTGCCTATCAGCTCATATTTAATTTTCGTATGTGTGAGAAGTTAAAAGACTTGGGGAAAGAACAGCAACTGTTACCACAATATAATAAAAATTACTCAGTGCATCTTTTACTGCTGAAACTTAGGGCAACCATCAATTGAGTAATCTTCAGTATATGGTCTTGGATATAATTGTGTTAAATGTCAATCAATTTCTTACCCAGAATTGGTAAAATTAACTATCAGAGAATTAAATTAAAATGGAATCCCTTCCAAAATGTAATTCTGAGTTATTTCTCTACTAAATGTTTAATATTCGTATAAACTATTGGATCATTAGTTCATGCCCAGTCTTGAACTTGATCTAAGACTTAAAGCCTTGATCTTTTGTTTCATGAATATTTAATTGGACTGAACTCTTTTCCTGCTACTGTGGAGAGAGAGTGAAACATATTCTTTATTGCTCAAGTTATCCGTTGTGCTTGGCATTTTAATTTACTTTCTTAAACTTTTTAACCAAGCACCATTTCAATTCCAATGAGCATACTTTATCACACTTTTTCAGATGACTACATTTTCTCTTTGAAGTTTTTTTTTAATTCTTCTGAAGCTTGAGAATATTTCCCATCTAGTTCTAGCTTACTAAACATTGAGGTCAGACAGAAATCATTCTCCTATGATTTGGAGATTTTGGTTGGTAGGTGACTATACTTCAAAGAACATATTGTACTTCTAAATATATCTGGAAATTATCAAACGTGAGTCATCTTCATTTCTCTAACTGATTAATGGTATATGTGAATTATCATTCAGAATTAAGTGTTTTACTATAAATTACTATATCTAGGAGAGTATTTAATACAAATTACCTGTCATAACCACACCACTACCGCCACCAAATATTGTCTATCTTCATTAAGTGGTAAGGTGGAGTGATAAGCATCATGTTTGGGCTGCTGCTTATATAAGAGGGTAGGAGGAGATGAATTTTTACTGTATACTTCTCTACATTCTATATGTACTACATATATACATTGATCTGAATTACAAAGAACCACATTGAAGTTATTGATTTCAAATGAACCATATGACTAATAAATTTAATTATAATGCTATGAACTTTTTAATATCTTATGACTTCCCAAGCATTTTCTTTTTCTCATTTTATTCCCATAAAATAGATGATGAGTTAATGATGTTCATATATATTTACTAAATAATATAATCGAATGAAAGAACAGGTTTTCTGAAACCCAATCTGGCCATCTTTCAGCTACACTGCTGTTAGATAAATTTCAGTGTTTCACACATATATTAAAATCGTTGCCTATGTTTGCAACTTCAGTTATTTAAATCAGATATTTCTATACCATCTTGAACACAGACTTTTTTCCAAGTAGTGCAGAGGTTCCAAAATTGTGGTCAGCATCCTGAACCCAGCCTAGATTTGTCTTTTCTTTGTCTCATGCACTGTTTAATATTTAAAAATAAGAAAGTAGCATAAAAGTCTGGATTGAAAAGTGAGAATATTGGGCCACAAAGATTCTATGTCTTCTTGTGGAAATCATCGAATAGTGCTAAAGAGCTGCGGTCTCCTTGCTATAAGATATTCTATTTTCAGTAATCCAATCCTTTGTGTCTTCCTAACACTGAGACAGAGTGTCAGCTGCAGAACTAAGAACAAAATATGATGACATTACAGAATCCTTACGTGAGGCTCACTTTCCTCCTTTGTGTTATAAGACTGACTACTACAGGTAATTGATTTTTGACTACTGATTGTATCACTTAATCCTACTTTTGGGTTGTTTATATTGAGTTCTTACTTAAACTTCTCATCACCTGTACATCCCTTAAATGATGGTGTTCCTATCTGAAAAACAGATTGGACTACACTATGAAAGGCCTTCTTCTCATTCTACAGAATCTTTCTAGGAGGCTTCTAATCTCAACTTTACAGTGAAAAGTCATACATTTATATTTCTAGACTGTATTTCTCTTTGTTTTCTTTGATGTTTAGGCTTCTAGATCTCATTTATTATTGCACATCTCCATTTGGGTATAGTGTAGATATCTCTTATTAAACTGAATTTTTTCATATTGTTACCCAGATTTGGTCTTCCTTCTATATTCCTTAACTCAGAATATGGTAATATCATACTCTCATTACCAAAAATTAGAAACATTGAAGTTTTCTGTCTCTTTTACTCTTTTTCTCAATTCCTAAGACCTAAAAAGCAGCCAGGTTATGTTCATTCAACCTCTCAAATCCACCATTTTGACTGAAAAAACACTTACCACCTATGTATATACTAGAAACATGCAATAAATGTGATTAAAATAAGAAAATTCTCCCAACTTCCAAAAGTTCATAATTAGACCTATGAATAGAAAATTATAATTCAATGTGATGTGAAAAATGGTGGGATTATACAGAGGGTGTCACAGGACACCGAAGAATGCCATTTAAGCCATACTGAGAGAGACTGGTGTGGGAAGTGGTGGTGTTGCTTCTACTGAGTGATGCTTCGATTGCGTTAGCCAATGACGAATTTAGGGAATGGGAATTTCATGTAAAGAGAATAAACTGAAGATATAAAAGGGAAAGGTCGATATGGGAAAATTTATAAGCAGCATAGCTTGCTTGAGGATAAAGTATAAGGTAGGAAGCGTGGTAGGTAAGTTGAAGAAACAGATAGAAATTGCATTATGAAAGGTCTTAAATGACATATAAAGAGCTTAGACCTTGTCTTCTCAGGAAAGAATTTGAAAAAATTTAGGCAAAGGTGTAATAAAATCAGAGATGCAATTTAGTAAGAATATAATTGAGTATTTTTATTTGGTATAAATGCCTGTGTGGAAGGAGCCTGGTTAGGGAGATAATGCAATGGTTACGAAAAGAAATTTTGAGGGAGTGAAATAAAGTGGTTATAATAAGGACATAGAAGATTTGATCTAATAAATATTTAGGAATTAAAATCTGGTGATCAAACCAAACATAGAGGGAGAGGGAAAGAGACAAATAAGAATAATGTTTTCAGTTTTCTTGCTTCGATGATTGAGTAGCTGGTAGTATGATTAACAATAGCAACAAGTATGTATTGAACTAGAAAGATGTTCATGGTAACTGAAAAAGGCAGGTTGTTGTGTAATATCTGGAGAATGATTCTACTTTTTATCCAACATAAAAATAAAATTCCCGGGGCCGGCCCGGTGGCGCAAGCGGTTAAGTGCGCGCGCTCCGCTGCGGCGGCCCCGGGGTTTGCTGGTTCGGATCCCGGGCGCGCACCGACGCACTGCTTGGCAAGCCATGCTGTGGCGGCGTCCCATATAAAGTGGAGGAAGATGGGCACAGATGTTAGCCCAGGGCCGTCTTCCTCAGCAAAAAAAAGAGGAGGATTGGCGGATGTTAGCACAGGGCTGATCTCCTCACAAAAAAAATAAAAAATAAAAATAAAAAATAAATAATAAAAAAATAAAATTCCCATAAGTATTTATAATTATTAATATTTTCTTAAAAAAATTTGTAAGTGGAAAATCATAAGTAGAAATGCTGATTGGTGTTATTCATATAGGACCAGTTGAATATGATTAGTTTGAGAGCTCTATAGGGGACTGTAGAGCTGTATAGATGTTTGACTCTGCCATAAATACATGAGTTACTTTTCCATTGAACTATATAAACATTTCTTCATTCCTACTAATAAAATCAGCTACAATAATACTTATGATAAAATAGCCAATATGCATACCATGTGCAGGTACTGTGGTAGACTTTTTTGTATTTTTTGTGAAATTCACAACAACCATAGAACATTTCACAGGTACCGAAACTAAGGCTTGGAGAGGCTAAGTGTAAAATGTAAATTTACGCTTAGGGATATGCCTACATTTAAAGCCAGTTCAGTCTGAACTCTTAAATACTACTTTATATATGGCGCATATGTGTAACGCGGTTGACTGCAATTAGGAATGCAGTCTTTCTCAAGGGGGCAGATACCTGAGCAATTTCACTTTCCTTCTACCTTATTTGTAGTTGCTTAGGAAAAAACCCACTGATACAATATAAAAATACTACGATTTTTATGGGGAGGGGGTTAGGTGGCTGTTTTAATAAGCAAGGCAACTTACATACAAGGCTAATCTTGGTTGGCTACAAGACGAGTAGATCTCCACATCCTCCTGCCAAGTTCTTAATTTAAGAGTTTATTTAGAGTCCTTAATGAGATTCAGTCATGAATACCACCCACATGGTCTCAACAACACATTACTCGCTCAAGGCTGTGTCCTTGAAGAGGCTCCTAGTGCGAATGGTGGGCCAAATGTACATTCCAAGGACAGGGGAGTGGATGAGGAGCCTCCAATTGCTCCGGTCCAGTTAGAGTTTCAGCTGGTGATCACATACTCTTGATGACCTTCTCCAACTCTCCACCCCTGGTGACCAGCTCCTACAAATCTTGCAGGCCCCTCCTCTTCTACAATGTGCCCTGAGTGGTCAGCAAAGGGTTTCATTAGCATGGAGGTGCCTGGTTTGGTGGCTCTCTGGTGCACTGGAGGCAGATACCACAGCAACAATATAGGCACATGTAAGAGAAGGGCATAGAAGATATACTCAAGGATTAGGGTAATGACTTTTCCAATCACGAAATTAAAGTGTTTTTATTTTTGTACTTCATTCTTCACTCTTGTCTTCTGATGCCTCCCTGAAATCCCAGAGTTTCATCCTGATTTCCATGGTTGTAACATCAGAAAATGTCACTTCTGGGGGGAAAAAGTGCCTGATACGTTAGGTAAGCATAATGTCTCACAACTATGAATTGAGATACCTAGTAGATGTTTATGAGTTGAATTTATATTAAGAACTGATGTAATATCAGAGACTAGGAAAGAAAATGCTTAAAATGTGATTTTATCACCAAAGATGATTTTCTATCTATAAGTCATAGTACAGAATCTATCTAAAGAGCATGCTAACTTCTTGCTGAAGTGATAAAGTTGTCCTTTTAAAATTTGACATAAAAATTTAAAAAATTATGAATATTATTAAATCAATGTTATATAATCTTATTACTCTTCTCAAGAAAACTCTATCCTGAACCTTCTATGTGCTATTATGTAGACTATATGACGAGGACTCTCTGTGGACTAGACCTAATGAATGATCACTTATAATCATTAACAAATGTGTACAAAAGCATGGCATACGGGTGACGCCAGCCTGGACTCCATTCAACACAAAGGCAACAAAAATACATTTCAATCATTCTCATGAAGATTCGAATTGCTAACATATCACTTCAAATTTGGAGTTAATAAAGAATGTCGGAGGCTGGCACGGTGGTACAAGCGGTTAAGTGGGCACGCTCTGCTTAGGCGGCCCGAGGTTCACGGGCCCGGATCCTGGGCATGCACAGATGCACCGCTTGTCACACCATGCTGTGGCAGCATCCCATATAAAGTAGAGGAAGATGGGCATGGATGTCATGTCAGGGCCAATCTTCCTCGGCAAAAAAAAAAAAAAAAAAGAGGAGGATTGGCATCGGGTGTTAGCTTGGGGCTGATCTTCCTCACACAAAAAAAAAGAATGTCGTAGAAGAGGATAATGACAAGTACAATGTTATAGCCATGCCTATTTTGTCTTTTGCCTTGCATAAAATAAGCTCAAAGTGGTAAATGTATTTTCAATGGTATGATATAATTTTAGCACGAACAGAATATTCTGTATAATATGAAAGCTGCAAAGTCTCGTGTTTAAGCCTTAGGAAAATCGAGAGTTCAAAAATATCTTCAATGAAAATGGAATGATCAGCTATGACTATTAAATACATCACTGATTTTACGGATTGACTATTTTTGCTGGCATAGGGAAATCTGACTGAGAATGGTAAGAATCTTAATTTTACTGCCTTATTAATGTTGAATATCTGGTCAGACGAATTTGAAGTTAGTGATTAAGTTCACATGACATTGCCAAAGAAGAGGTTTTGTTTGTGGACAGATTAATGCAAACAGGGCTAGTGGTCCACTCACCGTTCACTCAACAATGGAGATTGAGTGGGACATTTAACCTGTTCCAACTGAGTTCACTCCTTCGTGTTGTCCAAAACTGTATGGTTTCCCCTTAAGGCTGAGGCTGTTATATAAAAAAAGAAACTATTTATTGTTATTATTATTTTGTTTCAGCTCAACCTCTAATAGATGACTTTCCTAGACTCCAGCAGAATGAGAATGAACCTCAAGAATCTGAGTAGTTTAACTGCAAATTACAAATCACATAATAATTATGAAAACAAAAGAGAAATAACACATTCCAAGCGTCATGCTTTTTAGATAATAATCAATTTTAATATTAAAAAAATCTTTTGAGGGGGGCTGGCCTGGTGGCGTAGTGGTTAAGTTCACCCACTCTGCTCCAGTGGCCCAAATTTGGATCCTGGGTGTGGACCTACACACCACTCATCAAGCCACAGCGTCCCAAATACAAAATAGAGGAAGATTGGCACGGATGTTAGCTCAGGGCCAATCTTCCTCAACAACAACAACAAAAAACTCTTTTTATTGTAATGATTGATTACTTTGAGTTGTTTTTTGACTTTGTGTTCAATTTTTTAATTGTTACCTCTTTTAATAAATAACTTGTGTTTGTTTCAGTATTTATCTCATTTACTTATGCTGTGCAAATACTTACACAATTTTGTTTTCCAAAGGGGTAAGTAAGACCTCAGTGTTTGATATCCTTCTTGGATTTATTGCATATATTTTAACTCTATGTTATGTTCCAGAACTCATCTTCTGACTGCTCAAATACCACCATTAACTGCTCATTGAAAGTTGGCTCTAAGATCACTTGTTCTAATATTACTTATGACTAAACAGAAAAAAATGCTGAAAGAGACTTCAAACAATTCTTGTCTGTCCTCCACTTTTGATGATTAACTGTGCCCAAAACAACACACAGAGGTCATTAGCAAACTGGGCCTGAAAAATGGTAATAGATATATATTTTTCTACTTGTCCATATTAATTAATGTAGGCATTTCCTCCAAGTAATATTCCTTTAAAGAATCTTTTTGTGACTCAAAAGTAGCTTTAAATAATATTATTAAATTGCTGATTATCTATTTGGTAACAGGCAATCTACTTTCACAATTTCTTAACAACAGTACTTCTCTGAATTTAAAATTCTCCATATAGTTGTAAATGACTAGCTTGTATCAAACCAACTTTCACCAAGAATAACTATAAAATTCACATTTAAGAATAGAAAAAGAAAACACCTTACTTACTGGAGGCATTGGAGAGTATCTAGGGAATCCAGCAATTGTTAGGACAATATCCTAATAAAAGGAATACACAAGATGAGCCCAACTTTCCATAAAATTTCCCCTTGAGATATTTTCCATTGCTAAGTGGCTGAAGGCAGAGAGACTAAGCAGAAAGCAAAAACTCAGGACTCTTGACAGTCTTACAGGGCTAAAGAGACAAGATAATATGAAGCACAGGTATAACCAACCAGTCAGAATTGGAGGGACCAAGATCCTCAAGAAATAGGAAACACAGAGAAGTGTGTCTGATTTTCTAAGTTGATATTCACTGTAAGGCATTTGTCAGCTTCTAAGCTGTTGTGGAATGAGAGACCAAGAAGAAAAGAAGACAGCAGAAACTCAGAAGGTAAAAACTGAAGCAGATGTTTTGTCAGGTTCAATGTGCTGGGAAAACAAAATTGGGAATATAGGGTCTGTCAAGAAGAAAGGGGCCCAGTAATTGTTCTAGTATTTCATTTGAGACCTTTGAAAAGTTATGCTTTATGAAAAAAAAGAGCAAGTCAGAAATAGACCATACCTCAAAGAGACTAAAACCCACCTTCCTCTCATCTTAAAACCCTGATTGGATCAAAATGATTTGTTTATGCTCTGACTGTCATTTAGGGAAAAAAAAAAAAGTAAAATCTCTCTGAAAGAAGATAAAATTATCAGAGAAGAGTTTTTGTAATTTTTTATTCAAAATGATGGGAATCCAATAAAAAAATTTCAAGGCGTATTAGGGTCAAGGAAGAAATGACCACAAACCAAAGAAAAAAGAAATAATAGATACAGACCCACAGACAAGTATTTTACCAGTCTACTCAGTCTAAAATATCTCTGATTATTATGTTCATGAAAACATTTGATATGATAGAAAATTTTGTCAGAGAAGTGAAATGTTTAAAAATAATTGAATGGAAAATACAATAATTGACATTAAGAACTCAATATATAAGTTTAAATATAGATTAGACACAATGAAAGAAAGGATAAGTGAACTTGAAGAAAAGAAAGTAGAAAATTACTGAGACATGGAGAGAAATAAAAGGAAGGAAAATACAGAAATGATTATAAGAGGTCATGGTGAAAAACATTAATATACTCTTAATTTGAATCCCAGAAGAAGAGATGAAGAGTAGACAAAAGCAATATTTAAAATGGTTCTAGTTGACAGTCTTCCGAAACTGATGAGAGATATAGAATCTACAGGATCAAGAAGCTCTAGGAACCAAAAATAGCTAGGTGTATCCTAATGAAACTGCTAAATAACAAAGATAAATTATACTAAAAACAGTCAAAGACAAAAAAGATTCATTATCATCAAATGGTTAACATTGGAACTGAGAACCGACCTTCGAGAATAGTAAGTTTGTAAGTCAGAAAACAATAGTATGACAACTTTATTGCGCTCACAGGAAACAACAGCCAACATAGAATTCTGTAACCAGTAGAACATTCTTTAAAAATGAAGGGGAAATAAAAATATTTCAGGCAAACAAAAATAAGATTTCATAGCCAGTAGATGTGCACTATGTGAAATACTAAAGGAGTTTTACAGAGTTTTTCAGAGATAAGGAAAGTAATCCCAGATAAAAATATAAGAATTGAAGAACAGTGAAAATGATAAACAGATGGGTAAATGTAAATGAATATTGATTGTAAAAACCATAATAATATCATCTGTCAATTTAAAATATATATAGAATTAAAAACACAATAATAATGACAGTAATAATGTGAAAGACAGGAGGGGGGTAAAATAAAATGCTGAAGACCCTTGTGTATTCTATTTCATTTATTTATGCTCTGATGGTTATCATCTTCTTCCTTTTCCGTATGTGAGTTCAATTAGCTTTTCTTTTTATAGTGTGTTAAGGTGAACTCTGTGGTCATTGATTTGAGACCTTTCTTCTTTTTAATAAAAGCATTTAGTGCTATAAATTTCCCTTTAAATTTGCTTTGGGTGTATCCCAGAGATTTTTATATATTGTGTTTTCATTTTCATGTAGTGCAAAATACATTCTAATTTCTGCTTTGATTTCTTTTTTGACCCATTAGTTATTTAAAAGTCTCCTATTTTGTTTCTAAATTTTTTTGGAAACTGTGGGGTTTATCAAAGTTAAGCATTTGGACATCCTAGTTTCTGAATAAGAATGCTGTAGACTTGTTTGGCTTAGATGTATGCATTCAACACATGATACATAGATAGATAGATAGATAGATAGATAGATAGATAGATAGATAGGGAGTTGATTCTCATTATTTGCAATAGTTATGGTCTATAAAGTTGCCTCAAACAATGAATTAGTGAATACTGAATCGTTGCTCCAAGGGGAAATACAGGAATACAGGGTTAAGATTTTGTGAGCCTTTGGTCACAACATTTTTGTCAAACAATCAATGCAAACATTGTTATGTGTGTTTCTGTTTAAAGTCACCTTATTTAATATATATTTTTGATTCAGTAACATTAAACTCACAGCCAACAATACTATAAGTCCCTTACAAAGCTTATCTAACATTCACATCTTTCCATAAGGCACATCACAGCTTTCTTGCGCTTAGAAACACCAGACAGACCTACCATACTATGTTTGGGAGCATTTTAAATAGTGAAATAACCAACAAAAAGCACAAAAATGTGAAAAACATACTAAACAGACTTTGAAAAGGACACTTGTTTACAGCCTGAGAGCTGAAATAAGAAGGGAGGTCATAGTCTTATTGCACCTTAGCATGTCCACGGTGCCTGGGAAAGTGCTGCAGGTATTAACTGGGGATTATGAATAAATTTTAGCTAGTAGGCAAATTTGCAAATACTGAATCTGAATAATAAGGATCAACTGTATATACCCTGGCAGTGTCATTAAATTGAGCCTTGAGAAACACGTATGGTTCAAACTTGGAGGCGGAGAATATAGGTCCCCTGTGAATTCTGAAACAGTCTATTCTGTCATCAGATACATTGACTGGGCTCTTCCAGGATAACAGGCACTTTTTCTTGGATGATTTTCTTTGGTTTAAGTTCCAGAATTCTGTATATCTTTGGGGAACTCACCCAGCTAGCTCCTTTCTAGATTTTCTGGCCAACCTCTAACAATTTTTTACTCCTAAAAACAAAAAATGCATTCCTCTCTTATTCTTTCATAATATGCTTTCATGTCCATTACTCATAAATCGTAGCAAAATAGAAATGATCTTTCTTTTCCAGGAGGAAAAAGACGACTTAATCCTCCAACTCTCAGAGGAACTGAGTGACAATACTTCTATTTTCAATGCAAAGGAAAAAAAATGAAAAAAACCACAGCTGAGTTTCTGTATTTAAACAGGATGAATATTCATATCTTGGAACACAGTTTCTTTAAGTGAAAATTCTGAAAACATATCTGAGAACAATACGTATATACATAAAACATATAACATTTTCAATTAAGATTTTTGAGTAAGTGGGATATAACTTATAACTACTAAGTCAGATAATAAAATGGCAAAATCCATGAACATCTGCCTGAATGACTGTACTATACTGGTAATATCATATACAAAAGTTTAGATTCATATCTGGAAAAACAGTTTGTTTCAAGAGCCTTAAACATGGATTTCGTGTTACAAAATCTTCAATTTGAATTTGCATTGATTTTTTTTTTATAATTCCAAATATTATATCCATTACTTCACTGATGAGGATTGTTTCTGGAAATATCATTTGATCATTTGTAAATCATTTGTATTCCCATATAGTTGCCCAAAATGATTTGACTGGAAAACATCCTTCAAGTCACATGGTTAAATAACCAAAATTTTCCAGTTTTCTTAAAAAAAAAAAAAAAGGAACTAATTAGATTAAAATACCAATAAATATTATATCTCCTGTTGTATAGGTTTAAATGAAAAAGCTGACTACAGTTTGAGAAAAATGTTAATGATATGAATAATTACTTTTCCTTGGATCTTATACTTTTTATTTTTTTTAATTATTCAACTGTAGGACGACTCTAGTTTACTTTCAGATTTGACCTATGGAAGTATTACAATGTGCAGGACTAGCTCAATATATATTCTTTCCCTTTTAAATTGAGTGACATTAAATTCATAATGTATAGACAAATTCCAGGCTTAGCAGACATTGATTAATCTGTCAATACTTATCTTTCTTTTTTGGGACATCCAACAAAATTAAGTTAGTAAAGCTTGCTGAGAGGATGCTAAAATGCATATTGAAGGAGAAGAGCCGTATCGTCTTAAAGCAGGTTTTAGCATGGGTATTAGCAGATTATCAAGTATAAACTGCACATCCCTGCATATCATATATTATTCTCCAAGATATCTTTGGGAATTTATAACTATAATTTTTTTGATCTCTTGACATGCAAAAATACTATCTGTGTTCCCAATTGTTTTCTCCGTATATCCAATGTTTTGTTAATAAAGAAAATGCATGAATATAAAAGGAAATCAAGCATTTCATCAAGAAGTAAAATCCTGCATTTTACATTTAAGAAATGTACATTGTCATTTACTATTTAGTATATCATAAGGAAGAATCATTTTACTCTCACAGTTTACAAATAACACTCATAAGAGAGTGACTGATAAATCAGAAACATTCCTGGCAATGACTGTTGCAATTCTTCAGCAATCAATAGGCAGGCATATAGATTTGCCAAATGAAATGCTAAACCACCTTTTTCAACTGTGAGGTAGTGTTCTTAGAAAGCCATTGTGACAAAGTGGCTTTTTTTCATTTGTTTTTAAATGAGTTTTAGGCCATTTAATTATTTCAATTCTCCCTCTTCTAATGTATGAGAGAAAGCACTCTTAGATTTGCTTTGATAACTTTTATATTTTACATATTATAAAATAAAGCCACATTTACTGCAGAACACTTTTGAAAATATGCATAAGAAAATGAAGCAAACTAAAGTCTTCTAAAACGCCACTACCCCAAAATAAATAATCCTTCTTAAAATTAGGAATATACAATTCCATTTTATATATATATATATACACACATAAAAAAATATATACACACACACACAAAGAGGCAGACAGAGAGAGACACAGAGAAACAGGGAAAGAAGGACACATTTATTACCTACAGTTTTCTTTTTTGTAACTACATCGAGGGACTATGTTACAGTTTATTAATAAAATCCCACAATTTTATAAATTTGTAAAATTTATTTAAAAATGTATAAGATTTAGAAAATCCCAAGAATTTATTGTTGAATAGCTGTTTTCAATATTTTGCTATTGTCAATAGTGCACCAATGTAAATTCCTGTGGCTAACACTTTGGTTACTACAGTCTGTGATTACTTCTCTAGGATTAATTTCCAGTAGTAAAGTATAGATCATAAAGCAAAACATCTTTTAACCTTTTTTGATATGTTGATACATATTGTCAAATACATCAACTGATACATATTTTCAAGTTGCTCTCACAGCAAATTGCACTGTCACCAGCAGTAAATGAGACTTTCCTTTTCCACAAAACTTCTAAATGTTTGATATTAGCATTAAAATATTTTCAAAGATATTTTAATTAGCTTTGATTTAAGCGAACAAGAGGTTAAACATTTGTTTATTATATTAAATATTTTTAAATGGTCTAATAATATTCTTATACATCATTATACATTTTCTACTGGAGTTTTCATCTACTTCTTATAGATTTGTACAAAGTCTTTTATTAAAAAAATATTGGCTTTTCATCCATTATGTTTCTGCAATTTTCTCTAGCCAATAGTTCGCCTTTCATATTATGCAAACTATTTTATAATCTAGGAAAAAATACATACATATACACACATAATAATCATTTCTCTCTCTCAATATTTTTTTTTTTTTTGGTGAGGAAGATCAGCCCTGAGCTAACATCCATGCTAATCCTCCTCTTTTTCCTGATGAAGACTGGCTCTGAGCTAACATCTATTGCCAATCCTCCTCCTTTTTTTCCCCCAAAGCCCCAGTGGATAGTTGTATGTCATAGCTGCACATCCTTCTAGTTGCTGTATGTGGGACGTGGCCTCAGCATGGCCAGGGAAGCCGTGGGTCGGTGCCCGCCTGGGATCCGAACCCGGGCCGCCAGTAGAGGAGTGTGCGCACTTAACCGCTAAGCCACAGGGCCGGCCCTCTCTCACTTTTTTTTCAGTAATTTTTTTCCTTGCTGAAAAAGTTCTCATCTAATTATCCTATTTCCTTTTAGATTTTTAAGAACATTTTCAATTTTGTATCAACATTGTTAATCTGCAGCTTACTTTTTGTTAGTATGAATTGAGGATTGAAATTTATATTTTTTATTGATGAATCCACCTTTTTTGTAATAGAAAATGCTGTATTCGTCAAAATGTCAAATATTCCAAGGTTTATTTTTGAATTTTTTTTGTGTGTGTGTGAGGAAGATCAGCCCTGAGCTAACATCCATGCCTGTCTTCCTTTACTTTATATGGGACGCTGTGACAGCGTGGCTTGACAAGCGCTGTGTTGGTCCAGGCTGGGGATCCGAACCTGCGAACCCCGGGTTGCCAAAGTGGAGCATGCGCACTTAATTGCTCCACCACCAGGCCAGCCCCTACATTCGAATTTTTAAATTTAGTTTCATAGGTTTATATACCAGGCTGCGTATTCCTTTTCATATCCTCTTTCTTGGCACTGTACTTTCTTTTATATTTAACCACTTAAATACTAAGAAGAAGATAAAAACATTATTTGTGCTCCTATGTTCGTTGTAGCATTATTCACAATAGACAAAACATGGAAGCAACGTTAATGTTTATTGAAGGAAATTCTGCCGTTTGCAGCAACATGGACCAACCTGGAGGACATTATATTAAGTGAAATAAACCAGTCCAGAAGGACAAATACGCATGATAGCACTTACACGAGAAATCTGAAATAGTCGAACTCATAGAACCAGCGAGTAGAATGGTGGTTACCAGGGGATGGGGGGAAGAGGATATGGGAAGATATTAATAGGAGAGCACAAAGTTTCAAGTATATAAGATGAATAAGATCTAGAGATCTAGTGTACAGGATAGTATCTATAGTTAACAATATGTGGTATACTTAAAAATTTGCTGAAGGGGTAGATCTAATGTCAAGTGTTCTTATCACAAAAAGTAATAGTAATGAATTATTAAAGAGGGCAGTAGGAAACTTTTGGATCTGATGGATATGTTTACCGCATAGATTGTGGCGATGATTTCACAGCTGTATACTTACCTGCAAACTCATCGATTCGTATATATTAAATATATATAGCTTTTTGTATGTCAATCACATTTCAATAAAGTAGTTGTAAGAAAGAGAGTTTTTCAACCTCATTTTATTACTGGATAAGGTCACTGCTGTGTCAGATAATTAAGATTAGTAGAGAACAAGTCTAAAAAGTTAGACTAATTGGCTCTGTGTTTCCACTACGTCTCATACCACAGACACATTATTTACTTTAAAAAATTCAATTCAGTCCCACAATTTCCCCCACCTTGTGAGTATCCCTCCGCGTCTCTCTCTGACTTTCGTTGCTCTCAGGAGATGTTTCTCACTTGAGGGCTCCAAAGACAAGCTCTGATAAGCTGTGTTGCCCTGGTGTCTTCTTGGCACTTCTGACACTGATTGACCCTATCTAGCTCAGGGAAGTGGTAGTACACTGCTTTAGTCTCACTCTTCTCATTGTTTCCTTTGTGACAAAAAAAAAAAAAAAAAACAGATTATGGCCCTCTTGATAAAAGCTGAGCTAGTGTCTGTGTGGGCAAAATACAAAAACTAGAGGGAAATGTCTCTTCACACATTTTCAGGTTTTTCTTCTTCCTCCAGTGTCATGTGCTTAAATGCATCAATTTTTCTCTCCAGCACGTAGCAGCATCCTGCTCTTTGTGTTCATTGCATCCTCATAGATATTTATATATGAATTTCCAGGAAATTTTATTTGGGGCATGAATAAAGGAATCTGATAAAAATGGGATGCTGCTTCATAACATTAATAAACTCAAATAAATGCAAATTGCATGCTGAATAACATACATTTTAGTTATTTTATCTACTTTTGAAAGTGTTAGTTCCGTGATCTGACAGTTTCTTATTGAACAACTTTGCTTATTACAAAATACACTAGGAGAATTGTGTGATTTAAAAATGACTTATCTTTTAAATACTTGATTTACATGTCTTCACAATTCTTTTTATTGATCAATTGCCAAATTTAAGAGAAGTTTCAAAGTGAAATAAGCTTAGGGAGTCTGAGTTGGTCAAGGGAGAGGCACAATAGACAGCCAGCATCACGGGAGTTGCAGGAATATTCGGTCTGTCTTCCTGTCTTCCCTGGTTCTTCCTTTTCCCCATCTCGGACATTCTCTCACCATCCTTCTAATCCTGGCTCCCGAATCCACCTTGCTCCAGGTCTCAGCACACTCCAGGCGGCAGGATTCTATGGATTCTGCTGTTCAGCTGATGCTCGTCTTTGTTTTCTTTGGCTTGGGGTAACTCGATTGCCCTTTCAGACTCGAGCTCATTGGCGACTAAGTGCTTCCCTGAAACTCAGGTCCTGATTAACCAGCTTCCTAATGCCTGAGTGGCCACTCGTGGCTACCTGGCAACGACAGTGTCAGGGTTTCTGGTTTGGCGTCCTCATCCTCATAGACTGAGTTATCTCCCTTTCACTGTGTGATATTCCAAAGATTCCAAAGCTTCACTTACACACACACACACACACACACACACACACACACACACACACACTGACTCCTATTTAACTCAAACTCTTATTCGGTACTTTCCCTTCACTGATATCTGTGAATTAATATCTGTTTCTTTATTTGTCTTAAAGGATAGAGCCAAACTCTCTCTTTCAGAATTATTCTTTGTTTGTAACTTAAATTCCTTTGATATTCTTTAAGTTAATTTGAAAAGTGTGAGAAATGGAAGAAATGTAAACTCATCCCATTCATATGTAAATTAAATTTCAGGAAAAAATTATCACTATACCTAAGACCTGGCAATAACAATTGAAAAGAGAATCACCCTTAGTTTGTCTGAAAAAAGAGGGGAAAAAAATCACCGCAAGCCTCAAGTTATTCCTGTCATCTAAATTAAAGACTGTATGATGTTTTAAAACCTGAAAATATTAATAATATTCAATTCTTATCAAAATAAACGTAGAATAGTCCTTAATTCAATTGACATTTTTCTTCCAGAACTTGGTTCTTCAATGATTTGGGACCCTTCCATCTGCATATTCAATTCGTTTCTAAGATGTCTTCGTTTTATCAAAAAGAGTATATAATTAATGGTATTGACTTAATAGCATATCTCATTAGTTATACATTTTGACTTTTCCTCTCTTAAAGACAATACTAGCTACATTTTGACTACATATTTCTTCTCTTTTAATGTGTATAATGCAAAGGCTTTTTACTAATAAATAATTAATCTTATGGAGTCCTAGCTTATAATAATTGTCTTCATCTACAATGTGAGCTACTGTGCATTCTTCAACAGGGCACATGGGGCAAGGGGGGACATGTCAGTAGTGGCTCCATTGCCAAAAGTGTTCTTAACATACAATGCGTGAATCATTCTCTCTCCCTGCCTCTCACGATATCTTACCCCGATTTACTTTGTTTTCGGGTTTTTTTTACATAGTACTTAAAACGCTTTAACCTAGTATGCGCTTTATTTATTTGTATTTATTTCTATTTACTACTTTTCTTGCTATAATTTTCTGGGAGCCAAGGCAAAATTAAGGAAATTGTTTAAACAGTTTAAGTCACCTTTTAACCCAAATTATATTAATTTTATCATCAATAAAATGATAGAAATATCAACAATTTTATAACATCAGAACAGCTAAGAATGAGAGAATAGATGGGAGAGTAAACTTTGAGTAAATTGATACAAAAGGCCACTCAACATCAGCAAAACAAATTAGACTAGGAAAATTAAATAGATGAATCAATTTAGAAAAATATTAATGGAAGGCAGATAGACAGAGATTAGCTTGTCTTATAAAATATGTGTTTTAGAAAAAAAGATTATGATGAGCACAATGTATTAGACATATCCCACTTGACTGCCCCACAATATTCATAATGATCTCAAATGATCTCTCTCTCTCTTTTTTTTCCCTGCATAGCAAATGTTTGCAACCCAGAGGAAACCATTCTTTTGCTGAGGCCCATTATAGAGATGAACAGATGAGTGTCTGATTCCAATATAAGAATTATATTCAAGGAAGTTTTATTTATTTCCTGGTGTTCAGAGTTGCAGCAAATGAGCATGCCTGGGTCTGAGTGCTCAAAAACAGTAAAAGTCTTGATGGAATTCTGTATCACAGAATATTAACAATGTAGAAAACTGCATTATTTATGGTGGAAGTTTAAGGTACTTATATGTGTCTTATTTGTTAGACATCAACATTCTGTTTGCTGTCTCTAAATAATTTGGAAATCTTAAAAATAGTCAACACAAAGACTGTATCCAAGGAACTTGTTGATCTAGTGTTCACAGTTGGATGTCAGGAATGATTCTGGACATACCTGCTTCAAGTGGACAGAAACAAGCAAATATCTGATAGAAATATGTAACCTAGTACTTTGTCAAGTAGGTAAATCTTTCTATTTAGCTATATATGTATAGACCTACCTATTTATACAATTATATACTGTTTATCATAAAATAAGTATATACATATGATATTATATATAATCTTTTCTTGTAGATAATCATATTGTTTAAGGAGGAAGATATATATTTTTTAATATTTTTTGCTTCATCCAAATAACTTGGAAATATATTAATGTATAATTAAAAATCAATATAAATACCTACTATTAAAATGCTATGATTATGATTACTACTTAATTTACTATTAAAATTATGATTTGAATTAAAAGTTTGTTTCATTATAATGGAGACACATGCATATCATATTTCATACTTTGCTTTTGTTGCTGAGAAGTTCAGAGTTAGACTTAATGTTTAATCATTACTCTTAGAGGTTCATCTATTCGCTTGTTCTGCATCATTGATTCTAAACAGTCAGGGAAAGACAAGCCTCCCATAGGAAGGTGTATTAGAGTCTCTGAGTTCATAAAATTTTTCATCATATTATTCCATCGGGTTATAAAAATGTTGAGAAAACTACACATTTTATTTTATTATCTGCAAATTTAATAGCCTTACTATGTATATGGGTTTTATTGACTTATCTCAAATTCTTTTCAGAAGAACATTTTATATTATATACTCTTTACTCCAATAAGTATACATTTTCCCCTTGAAAAGCTCTATGTAATTGAAAAATAACATAATTTAAAAAATAGAGCATGGTTAGCCTCAACAAACTTTTATTGAACACTATAACATATGATATGCTGTAGATAGAAACATGAATGACCTGATTTTTTCCCCCTGGTAAATCTTGGTGGGGAGATGACTATTTGAAGGGGTCATTTCAGTATAGTGTTGTACGTGAAAAATAGTGTCTGCAGAGATGTTAAAGCTGATGGATTCAGGAGCTAAACTAATGGAATTTGGATTCTCAGCTTTGCAACTGAGTAGCTGTGTGATCTTTGCCAAGTTGATTAACTTTTCTGTGTTTTTATTTCCTTATACACAAAGGGATAATAATATTAACTACTCATATGGTTATTGTTTGGATTACATAATTAATGTATGTGACATGCTTAGCCCAGAGCTAGAATTAAATTGTTAACCAAATATAATTTATCATTGTGACTAGTGGAGCCTAGATTGGTGAGGAAGGTTAGGGATGACTTCCTGGAAAGTTCTCTTGCAGAGATTCTGGCTCTTGAAGGCTGAATAAAAACTCTCTAAAGGATGAAAGGGGTTGTAGAGAAGCCCAGGAATAAAGAAGGGTGAGCAGTTGACAAAGACAGATGGATGTGACATCATAATCTTGAAATGCCATCGGTTTGATATGACTGAATCGAAAAGTGCAAGTGGGGAGTGGTAGAAGAGCGCTAAAGAGAAAAGCAGGAACTTGATCATGAAAAGAATCATACGTCCCTCAAAGGAGATTTGACTTTACCTTGCAAGCAATGGATATAAATTAAAAGTATTTTTAAAAAATGAGTGAATTGGTGAGATTGGATTTTGCATAGGTCTTTCTGAAGCAATAGGTTGAGAGATATAAGAAGGGAGGCAGAAAACAGCTTATGAGGTTATTGAACATAGCCCTGGATAATATAGATTACATTGTTCTATAGTCATAAGGATTAATTTACAGGACCACTATTTTTGAAATAATCTACTTATTTTCCATTTTAAATTTCAGTGAAAACAAAACACACTAACCACAGGGGAACTAATTCTCATGGGAATAACATAAATGGGAGAGAAAAGTCAACATTGTTGCTAATAATATTTCCCAGAAAAAAAGTTGACTGCATATTGTATAACCATTACAATGATTTCTATATGTTTTTGTAGAAAGTTTGTAAATATCTTACGTGATTATTATACATAAAGAGGCAAAATTAGTAACATAATTTCTTCCCTTTTCTACCTTATAATAAGAGTAGTAGTAATAGTAGCGGCAGTTGTAGTCGTCTTATAACTTATTGAATTAAAATAATAAAAAGCATTTAGGTTCACGCTTGTTCATTTGAGTAAGCTCCTGAATCAAGAATTATTTTCCTTTCTACTGTTTACATCATCCTTTACATATTGATTGCTATAGTATTATTAATGTTTGAATTTTTCAATATAAGCCTACTGTTGTTTAATAGGAAATACTGGTGTTCTTTCTCTCACGCATAATCTATGATCCTTATTAAAGTCACTATGCGTATGTACATTGGGGAATCTAGAATGAGACATGCAAGAAGCGCCGGTACTTCTGCAGAGCATGCACTAAGTTCCCCACACTGTGGTTTGATCCACACGACTCCTTGCTGAGGCAGAAAGAGTGTGCTCTCTGTTTTGCATTTGAGGAAATTGTGACTCAGGCTGTTTATTGACTTGCCCAAGGAACAGCCTGAAATTTATATCCAGGCTTTTTGACTTCCTATCCAATGTTTATTTTCTTTTGTAGTATTTCTCTATGTCCTGAAAATAGTCGAAAAAACAATTTGAACTGTAGCCCAAATTCGTACATACCTTCATTTTAACCCTGTTGCTGAAAATGATAAAATGGCATTTTGGGCATTTAAGAATCTAGTCTGAGCCAAGAGAGTTAGTGAACCTGTGCCCTGAGTCAGAGAAAAGCAGGTATGAACAGTTACCAAAAAAGCAAAACCCCAGGTATGACCTATGCTTGATTTCTTAGGCACATTATCTAATCTCTCCAATTCTCCCTGAAAACAATTTATCTAGTGAGTTATAATAATAGTTATCTCACAAGGAAGTTAAGAAGATTAAATCATGAATATGCACAAAAGTCCAAGCGTGTGGCTGGGAATTTAAGTTCTCAATATGCATTAGACTTTTTCTTTTTATTAGTCAACTTTATAGATGTTTGATTGAGTTCTGGAAAGAATAGCTCCTTTAGAAATGCTTGGCTTTTGAAGAGGTTGTTCTTCAATGTAAAGTATGGCCTAGGGCCAGTAGGGGGCAGCAGAACACCAGTCCCAAATCCAAAAATCTGGGCGCCACCTCCCTCAGGTTTTGCAGTGAAGGTGAGACAAGCCCTTGGACATTCCCGGAGATCCAGACTGGTGAGGAAAGAAGAGAAGAGCTAAAGCTGTGGTACGTGTGCTCACACAACTGCAAGCTAAGGTTTGACAAAGCCAAGATCCAAACCAAACTCTGGAAAGCCAACTGAAATAGACACCAGCGTCTGCTAAGCCACATCCAGTTGCACAGTAAGGTCATAAAAATAGTTAATACGGCAGGAATGAAATTGAAATTAATGTGATCAGATTCTCAGTTCTGGGCCAGAAGATTCTTGTGATATTGGAAGAGATTATCCCTGCTTCTAAAGTAGGGCTCCACTTTGCCCTATTGGGGACATGGCCATTGCATTGTTCACCGTGTCAGGGTCCCTCAAGCCAACCTGCCTTGTACAGGTGCTTCAGGTTTGGAGTGGAGATTGCATTTACTAAAGCATTATCAGTAAAATTGTGAGAGAGGTTGAGAAATCTTCAGGATAAGCATAGACTCCCAGGTTGGTATTTAAGACTTTGCCTTCCCAATACATGAGACACTAGAGATTTTACTGCTGGATGGAAGAGTCTAATGTTACAACAATTTTAATTTACTCTGCTTCCTTCGTGAGTTCCCAGAATTTATGGTCGTTTATTGACATGATAGAGACCTCAGTAGTAATACATGCAATGATTCTGACTAGGGCAAGGCCACAGATGTCAACTTAAGCTAAGATAAGGATGTACAAAACATATTTGGGGGACAATGGGTAGAGCAGGGGGCTCTGGTAGTTAGGCTGAGTGTGGAATCAGATGTTCTGACTTCATTGAATCAAAGTGCAATATATCTTTCAGTTGTCTTGATTTAGCAGGACAAAATAGATCATAGAATAAAAATAAGGTAAAAATATAATGACAGAACTCAGCTTTTACCAAATCATGGTGTTTACACTTAGGAGACACCTTCTTCTAGAAATCAGAGGGATCTTAATTTAAATTCTATAATTTAGTAATCTGTATTATTAGATCCAATGGTAATTACAGTGCTTTTTCTTAGTGTGACCACATTTACCTACTTCTGGAAATATCTAGGTGTAATTACAGTGCTTTTTCTTAGTGTGACCACATTTACCTACTTCTGGAAATATCTAGGTGAAATGGATAGACGAATTTGTTTCTTTTAAGGGTCCTAAGCTGTGTTGAAACAGGGCTGAGAATTGCAAATAGTAAGGTTATCTTCAGAAAAATTTTCTATCTCCTTAAACTCTTTCTAAAATATGAAAACATGTTCTTCATTTATGGAAAAATACTTTGCATTACTGCTTTCTTAAATATCCCCTCATGTCCAAGTCAGTGACTTGTTTCTCAAGAGCATCTCCAGTACCCCCGCATTAGATCTTTCACCTCCAGGAAAGATGTTTAAATCTCAGGTCTCAAGCCATTCCACTCCCAGAGTGATGATGACTTGTCGCTTGCTCCCGTCAGTCTCAAATAACTCTGAGGTCCTTCTGCTCTTAGACAGCACTAGAGAGGGGTTATGGGTTGAATTGTGTCCCCCTAAAGTTCATACGTTGAAGTCCTAACTCCTAGTACTTCAGAATGTGACTTTATTTGGGAATAAGTTTGTTGCAGATGTGATTAATGAAGATGAGGTCATTTGGATAGGCTCTAAGCCAATATGGCCGGTGTTCTTATACAAAGGGAGAATTTGGACACAGAGACAAACAAGCACACAGGGAGAATTCCATGTGAAGATTGGAGTTATGTTGCCACAGCCAAAGAACTACCAGAAGCTAGGAGACAGGCCTGGAATAGATCCTTCCCCAGAGCCTTCAGAGGGAGCATGACCCTGTCGACACCTTGATCTCAGACTTCTAGTTTTCAGAAGTGTTAGAAAATAAATTTCTGTTGTTTGTCACTCAGTCTGTGGTTCTCTGTCAAGGCAGCCCTAACAAACTAATACGAGAGGGAAGCACACAGCTCTGCTGAGCGCTCTCTTGGTAGTTAAAGTGGCCTATTTCTCAGGACAACATTCTCACTAGGACTATCCCTTTTAAGAAATTGTTCTTTGTCACTGAAATGGCACTAGAAGTATAACCTTTCTAGTGTATATAATTTAATTCCCATTTTTTTCTTTGTGCCTCTGAGATAGTATTCAACTCCATTAAGATTCCTTTTAATGTTAAATTCACAAGTTTAATTAATACTTTTGTTTATTATAATTATAAAACATTTAAATAAGGAAATATATACTATCCAGTCAAAAGGAATGGTGTGAAGAATGGATGAAACAATACATCATCACTCTGACAGATCCTATGGTGGCAAAGTGTCTTATAAGTATCCATAGGTGGCCAACTCTGCTCAACTATTCTAGGAGGAGAGACCCAACGACAGTATTAAATCTACTGAAAGTCCTACAGTTGTGTGTGTAGGGATTTCAGTAGATTTGTCCTGCTGTATTGATATTTTATAAACTTCTCTTCCACATTTCATTTGGTGACATTAGAGTTGTGCATCACCAAAGTTACGAGACACGTGGAAAATACAATCGAATGTCGTTAAGGTAACTGTAAAGAATTGTGAATATGAAAAATGAAGAGAAAGAAAAAATAAGAAGTTCAGTAAAGACTTCAGTTATATTGCAATTTTAGCTGTATTTACATATTCATATAGTGAAATAAAGTATTGAATTATAGAATTTTAACTCTTAACTTGTGAAAGTTAGCATCCTATCTGAAAAGTACGGGCTTTGAATCCTCAGTTCGCAAAGTGAATATGGAAAATGGCTCAGTGCACGCCTCTTTGGTGGAGGAGGAATCACTCTGGATGTGCAGCCCCTCCTGCCCAGACCTGAGCATTTCTTTTGGCTGATCAGTGACCCCATAGCTTATTGAGATGGCAACCAACACACCTGAGATGATCAAAATATTTCCTTATTAGATAAGTATCTTTCCAGTATGCAAACGGTTAGAGCTGAAAATAAAATGACAAAATAAACAAAACCTAAAGAATTCATACTTTGGCACTAGGGTTAAGAATAGTATATGTAATTGGCATTTTAAATGTTTATCACATTTAAGAGAATTTGACATAGACTATCGAGATTTTATTAGATTAAAATTTACAATTTAAAATGCACAATTGATTTTGGACTTCTGATTTCAGCAGGAAAAATATAAAAGAATTTGGCCACAGCTCTAAACTATGTTGGGATAATCAAAATAATTTGAGTAACTATTTTCATAAGTTTAATTTGCTAGATTCTTAAAAACTATTTTTAAGCACTTGGAAAGGTGTTGCTTGTTAAGTCATACATTTGAAGACTATAAAAATAAAGTAGAATTATTAAATTTTGAAGTGGTTTTAAATGTGAATTATAACTGAGTTGTAAATAAAACTTTTCTGAGGGGAGGTTTAGTTTGTTCGAGTTAATCAAAGAAAAAGTGAAGATTGTTGTCTTTTTCATTAGATTAATAAATAGAATAACACTATTTGTACATTGAAATTATGAGGAAAGTAATATTTCCGTATTTGTTTCTGTGACATATTGAATATTAATTTTAAACCTGAAAACTGTAAATAGTACTCTCTAAGAATAAAACAATCGAGAAGATCACTGAATTCATTTGACACTATGCTATAACCTAAAGTTGTATTATGAAAGAAAAATGTGAAACCTGGCTACTCCAGGCTCGGAGCTCTACCTTCCCAGCAATATCAAATCGTGAAAAACTCTGACATATGCTGTTGTCAGACTGTCAATTTCTCCCTCTGGAAAAGTTTTGAATATCAAAGCACACCAAGTTCCAGCACCTAATTTCTAGGAGCCTTACAGATCTTGTTTATTTGACTCTAAACGTGGGAACAACTGCTGTTTGAAAAGTCGTACTCTAGGGTCTGATTGCCCTGTGGCAAGATCTCTGTTCTTGATGCTCTCTAAAGTGTAGTTTTGAGGGAGGATTATACAGCTTTCTGACGTGACATTGTCAAATCCACAAGATTATCTCTTCTTGTGGGATAAGAAAGAAATTGTTTTGCTCTTTGGTATAAAGTGTGTCAAATAGACATTTGACACTCCTACTAAGGGAACAGCGAGAAGTTTATGTCATCAACCTAAATTAGAATGTACAGAGCAGTGAGTTCAGCCACATTTCTGTTACTGTGATTCTTATTTATTTTATTTTATTTTTTGGTGAGGAAGACTAGCCCTGAACTAACATCTCTTGCCAATCCTCCTCTTTTTGCTGAGGAAGATTGGCCCTGGGCTAACATCCATGCCCGTCTTCCTCTACTTTATATGTGGGACGCTGCCACAGCATGGCTTGGTAAGCAGTGCAGATGTCTGCGCCCGGGATCTGAACCCGCAAACCCCGGGCCGCTGAAGTGGAGTGCGCGAACTTAACCACTATGCCCCGGCCCCTGTTATTGTGATTCTTAAACTGCCAAAGAAGCCACTTAGGGAGTTTGCAAAATCATCTGCATTGGACTTCTGTGTTATATTTCTCCTTCTTGAATTAACTAATTCTGTGACTGATGGTAAGCTGCTTTATCTGTAACTTTTGCTACATCTGTAAAATGCAGCATTTGGATCAGTGATCAACATGGTGTCTTTGTGCACAACTCCTTGTAATTCTTGAAACTCAGGTAAGTTTATGTAAAAATTTTAACTTGCTATAGATAGTTTCAAAATTTCATAAGGCGCACATCATATATATAATGATGGGTTTATTTGCTCTCTGTGTTGGTTTGCTTGCATTTAATTTTCCTATTTCTGCTGATTGTGACACCTTCTCTTGGCCTGTCTTCTGATGAAGAGGGAAGCCAAGGTAAGGAGCTTTGGTGTTGGCCATGGAATGGAAAACTCTCTGGCCAAGGATCGGGCATTTGACTCTGGTTCATGAGACATGCTTTTGATCAAATTAATTAGTGAGCCTGGACACATTTTGAAAGAAAATGAAAGTTGTAATAATCACAGTGCATTTAGCCAGGTTGCTGAGGGAAATTTCTTTCCTTCTACTTTGTGTTTGCCTGAGGATTTTATAAATGTTACTTAATCATAGATTAAAGAATTACAGCAATGGTGCTTTTACAATCAAAGTCATTATTAATACAGTGTGCCAAGTAAAACATTTTTTAGTTTTTTTTTCACATTTTTCTTTCTCAGTGAATTGAGTGCTTGTTTATCTTTGTATCCAACCTTCCGGTACAGTGTCTGGTACAACATGCTCTATACACATTGAATGAATGAATGAATGAACCACCATTTCCTATTTGTTAACTATAGTCACATAACAAATTGCCCCCAAATTTATTGCCTTATGTCAACAATAGAGATTTATTATTTTGGACAGTTTGTGTGGGTCACGTATTTGGAATTGGCTTAGCCAGGTAGTTTTAGCTCAGACTTTCTCATGAGATTACAATCGTGATGTCTGGGTCTCTCCTTAGGACTGCTTGTGTGTGCTCATGTCGTAGATGCTGGCTTTCCCTAGACCAAGTGATCTGAAAGAGATCAGGGTATAAACTGTGATATCTTTTATGACCTAACCTTGGAAATCACACACCATCATTTCCACGATATCCTGTGGGTTCAACAGGCCAGTCCCACTTAATATGGGAGGGCACCACACAGGCACATGAATACAAGAGACAGAGATTACTGGAACCATCTTGGAGGCTGGCTAATACATATTTACAGACACTTTAGATTTGACAAAAGTTTTCACATTTATTAAGTCATTTTCTCACCTAGTTTAAATCTTTCATGTTAGAATGAGGCAACTGTGACACAAAGAAAATTAGTCACTTCATCATCATTCTTGGGGGTCAAGAAGTATGTTCTCAACAAACTGTAAATACACAGCGAAGTGAAGAATGATGTTAACAAATGTGTATCTATTTAACTTTTCCTAACTGTTCTCCAAACCACTTGCTGTAAAATCCTATGCATATCCTGATGCCGTGTAGAATGTGAAGCATCTTTATCCATCTGAGATGTGCCTAGTTAAAGCCTGAGCTTTTACAGGAAAGAAACAACCTCAGTTAACATCAGTAAGTCCCTTTAGCTTAAGTGCAAGAAGTCAATCACAGGAAAATCACAAAGCATAAAGTAACCCATAAAATAACACTGCCAGGCTGATCTCAGAAAACACAAGCAGTGAAAGGGAAAGATGCTTTCTGAAAGATGTACAACCTCTCCTGGCAAAACAGAGCCCAAAACAAATGACAGTGCATGTTTATGCTCGAATGGCTATCACCTTAAGAAAATTCAAAGCAATTTTCCATAAACATAAGGTTATCGTATCCCAGAGTAAGAACGATCACTAAATTGAGGTCAACCTTACAGACAAATATAGCTGGGAGAGAAGAGGAGACCAAACTCTGAACATTTAAGAAAACTATTTAAATTTTCTGTAATTTTGACTTTTGTTTCTTTTAAATTTTGTTTTATTTGGATTTCCTTTTTTTGACTTTTTTTTTGTTTTTTAATGTGAGCACACATAGCCCCTTGTTTGGGAATAGTTAGCTAGATGGTAATAGTGACACACTCAATAATTTGCAGTAGTAAATTATTCAAAATGGAGGAAATTATTGTTTTCCCATAAATCACTTCGTTTAGCCACTTCTGGGTGATTTGTGTTTGAAGAAATCTTCCATCACAGATGGAGGGAAGGGAGAAAAGAGCTTTTAGATTTTTTCTCATTTTGTATGCCAGGCACTGTGCAGAACAATCTACTTTTATCATCTCATTTAGTCTCCACAGCAAGCTGGTGAAGGATGATCTGAGATGCAAAGATGAGGAGGCTGACAGCTAGACGTGGTTATTGCTTGTGGCTAGTAGCTGAGAAGGGCAGAGCCAGAGTTTTGCCTGCCTGCCAAGATCTCCCTGCTGCCCCGTGCTGTCTCTCAGGGAAAAGAAAGGCTCAGCAAATCTGTCATTCCAACGTCAAAGACTGAAGCAAGTCTCTCAGATTATTTTACCAGGATCCATACCAGAACTTGGAGAGAGTTAGAAAACTAGCAAACTGTGACCCAGTCATACCACATTACCTTAAAAACAAGCAAAACGTTATCAAAATTTCTAAACAATCCTTGCTTAAAAAAATAATAAGGGCCCAGCCGGGTGGTATAGTGGTTAAGTGCACATGCTCTGCTTTGGCAGCCCAGGGTTCGCAGGTTCGGATCCTGGGTGAGGACCTATGCACCGCTTGTCAAACCATGCCGTGGCAGGTGATCCCACATACAAAGTAGAGGGAGATGGGCATGGATGTTAGCCCAGGGACAATCTTCCTCAGAAAAAAGAGGAGGATTGGCATTGGATATTAGCTCAGGGCTAGTCCTCCTCAAAAATAAATAAATAAATAAATAAATAAATAAATAAATAAATAAATAAAATAAACATTGCTCTTGTATAAATACAATTATATTTTCAGTGACATACAGGTATGATGGCAGATCCTAACTGAACTGAGTGTTTTGCTGTTTACTATCCTTTTCCTGTTGCTGTCACGCTACTTAATCTGGCAAGCTTACGCTAACACCATTTGACCAGAATTCCCTCCAGGCATTGCACTCAGATTTGTGTTTAATTCTGTACCAATTTCTGTTGGCCTGATGATCAGGCCTGACTCCTCTCTCTCATCAGCCATCCCCTCAAATGTAACCTGAACAGCGTCTTGAGCCTTGTAGGAAGTTAATTAATGCCCACCACACCCTGTGTGTTCCAAATATTGAAACGACAGTTGTCTTAATTTCTTGGGGGTAGCATGCCTGAAGGAAAAGAGAAATAGTGTTTGAAGAACATGGTTAAAAACATATGGTAGAATTCTCCTAGCCCAGTGCCCTACTTCCGCGAAAGAACTGAACAAAAGCACAAACACCTGTTGCCGTCAAGCCATGCACTGGGACCCCACAACCTCTGCCAGTTTCTCTCTCCAGTGTTTGCTAGTCCTGCTGTCATCAAGTTCTTTATTTAGTGGCTTTAAGTTTCAAGGTACTCAAGTCCTCCTAAGCTCTTTTCAATCTTTTGTTTGCTTTCTAGTGATCAATCCAGGTGCATTTTATCCTTCAGTCTAAGTGATTCATTGTTCAATTAACATTTCTTGGCTTCTATAAATTATTCGTCAATTAAGTTTAGTGTGGCGTAATCGGTTTAACCCGTGGCAGCTCCCTCCCGTCGGAATTCTCTCAGAGGCTCTCCATCCGAGAAGCTCTGCGTTCTCGACACCATGTGCTTTCCACATGCGCTTTTTCTTCAAATAGAGAGAGTGCTATTGAGGTCAGGGGAAAGGTTATACACCCCTTTAAGGGCAGCATGTGGCCATTAGCACAGCGTTTTCAGTTCTTCTCTAACTCATTAGCGTATGAATCTTGATGAATCTATGTGACTCCTTTTCTGTCATGCAGAATACAGACTTTTTTTACCATCATCATCATCACAGATCACTGCTGTCCCTATTGCTGATTCTTTTTGCATATGGTAACTTTTCTCGAGTTGCAGAATATCAACATGGTCCTTGTATAAAATGACCAACCCGAGATTGAAGGAAATAGGCAAAACCTGGCAGAAGTCTCTTGATGCCTCTCCAGTATTTGCATGTCTGCACAAACATAACCTAGACGAGGAAAATACAAATAGAGTGAGGAAAGGCTATCTTCCTGTTATGATTAACAAAAGGAAGTTCATCCACTCGCTAGGGAGTGTGGTATAATGAGGTGGGGGAATCAGAGAAAGAGTTAGGGGACCTGATTTCTAGCCCAAATTTGTTACTGCCTGGTTGGGTGCTTCTCAGTTTTTGAAGCGCATATATATCATGAGGGGTCTTGTTTAACTAGAGATTCCCTTCCAGTTGTTCCAGGGTGGAGACCAACTCCTAGGTGATGTTGGGGCTGGTCCACACTTTGAGTAGCAAGAACTTGGTTAACTAACTTGGAAGAAATCCCTGGTCTTTTTTAAGTTTTGTTTTTTTTCATTCACAAAATAAAATAGTTGGACTCAATAGTATGCAAAGGACCTCATCAATCTTACAGGGTTTTGAAATATACAAGCCCTTAATACCTCTATTAAGATAATATTAAACTGTAACCTCTGGTGCTTTTATTTGTCATAAATTTACTTAAGAAGAAAATTTGGTCCCTTCTTTTTGTTCCCAGATGAGATTTGAATCATAGTTAAGGAAATATTTGAGATTAATGAAAAATATTCTTTTCATAATTAAACTACAAACTATAACTTCCTGATACAGAGAAATACTAAGAAAATAATGCAATGTCTATACAGCAAATGCTTTGTCTTTATTTTTGAGAATATTTATATGGTCTTTATTTTTGAGAATATACTGCTTATCTATGAATACATATAATTATTAATAAAAAATGTAAATATATATACACACATGCATATATGAGTATATATCAGTGAATATATATATATGTATACGCATATTGACTTTTTTCTTAGTTATTTTTAACATATTTTTATGGAAATCTTCACAAATATAAAAATGGAAAATGAACTTATATACTAATCACCCAACTTTAAAAATATTAATATTTTTTACCAGTTTCTTTTATCTATTTCCTATCACCATACCAACTCATTTTTTTAGGTGAGATGGATTATTTTAAGGTAAATGCCAAATATATAATTTGTCAATGTTATTTTAATGTAACATTATTTTGGGACAACATTTACAACATTGGAAATCTTTCAAAAGCATTGTTGCTCTTTCAAGATTGCATTTTATTTGTGTGCGTGATTCTCTAAGCAATATTGCATGAATCCAGCGGTGCACTGGTAAATGTTTAACAACTGGCCCTCTGAAAACAACAAAACAAAACAAAAACCACTGGTTTGCTGCATTTACAATTTCTCTGGTGTAAATTCTTACTATGGCCAATTTCAAGTCAGTAACTTGACATTAGTGAACGTGGATTTGAAAGAGATTCTTACAACAGTTCCCTTGAACCAGAATAAGGTGACTCCAGCACACACACCACTTTATAAATCTTCCTACTTAATTACATGGTTTGGGCACATAAACATATTTCCCTCTGCAACTTAAATGTTAAAGTCCCGGGCCATTTTGAATGTGGAATGGATATCTTACCTCTGTAAATATTTTAATTTATACCAGCAAGTTATCAAAGTATTTCTTTCAAGTGCCAGCATAGGAGGTGTGGAATATGCTAGGAGTTAATGATTTTTTAATTAAATTAAGCAATATCATCTATCCCTGTCATGGCATCTGTACCAATGGGCATTCAATAAAAATTTGTTCAATGAACAACAGAAATATTGTAATATGTAAATGGAGTTATAATTAATCAAAAATACGTATTCTCTTTCACATGTAATAGAGGGCAGACAATTGAGTATTTTATTTAAAATAACATTCTTAGACTATATAGGTGATTTATATTCAAAATCTAAAATGCCTGGGGCTGTTCTGTTTTTGGGCATGTGAGTCATCTAAAATCAAGAGATGGAAATCTGGGGGGTGTGATGTTAAATAATGCATGAGTGATATAATTTTATTGTGTATCTCATTAGCAAAATGCTGCAGGAGACAGTAATGTTAAAAAAAGAAAAAAAGAAATCTTTTTTTTTAGACACCATTTTTCAGCATCATCACGTGTAAAGAGTCAATTTTCCGACAACCTGATGGGACATTATATGAAGTTATAATGAACTACAGACAGTTGCCTTTCTGTGGATCAAAAGGAAAATCATGAATCTCATTTCTAATTTAGGCTTCAGTCTCTTTCTCTTTATTTCCTTTCTTTTTAATCTTCTGCAACAAACAATTTCAAATCTCTTCCACCTAATAAAATGTAAATTACCTCTTGGGTTCAAAGTTATTAGAGCCGTTTTATTAGCTCTTGCACTGTACAGTACTCTGGAATCAGGTTGTATAAATAATCATCTTTTTCCTTATCTCCTGGCTTCATCTATAATTAATGGTCTACATCACCTTATCTTACTGACAACCATTTCTTCATAAACAAATATGTGATCTGGGCCAAATGTGGTTGAAAGTCCTAAAAAGCCAATATATCAATTTTGCTGCATTTTAAAGCCTACAATTTCATGCCTAACACTTGACATTGTAACCATGGTATCTGCAGTTAGATGCCAGATCTAAAAACGTCAAATAGAAAGATTATTTCTTGAGTCTGTTGTATCCAGTCAAGAACGCTAACAGGGACAAATTATGAGAGCATGTAAGAAGACTGTGTATAATAAAGATATTTACCATATTTTTAAAAATATTCACTTTAGAGAATTTGCTATTTGAAGCTCTTACCAGAAAAATTGTTACAAGCAAGTTAATATACCTTATATATGATCCTTGATTTTACAGTTTCTCTTCAAATAAAAATATATTCGCTGGATTTTCCCATGTTTCTTTATTAAGAGAGAGGTACTGTGAAGAATAACTGAGTTGTATCTTCCCAGTTGTAAATTTTGATATAAACACACACATACATAAAAATATAAATGTAGAATGTTTGAAATAATATTAACCTTATTCAGATACCAATGCATATTCTAAAAATCCCAGTGTGTCAATTAGACTCTATAGTGGACATCTATTTTTATTTTTACTTTTTGCTGCTCAGCCTCTATTTTCCCTTTCTAACAATTTTCCAATCTACCTTTAGGAATGTTTCCCACTTGTTATGTGGAGTTTGGGTGTGATATTAATGTAGGTGCTCTGCCTACAGTCAACAGAAACTAGAGGGTTCCTGCAAACTCATATCAAATGTCCTACCTTCCCCACAATTAAACTGGGGTAGGGGGCAGTACTATGATCTAACCTTGAGCATTGAGACTTTCCCTCTCAGGAATTATGAATATTACTTCATGCAAGAGATAAAACAGAGACCAGTTTGTTGCTATTGTTGATGTTCATTCGCTTGTTCGCCTGTCTTTTCCTGGTTAAGGCTTGAGTCTTAACTTGAACAATAATCAAAAGATCCATCAATGGACTTAACTAGACCAAACGCAGTTTACTCGAGAGGGAATTTACTTCCTTAAGAGGCAGAAAAAGCTGCCTTGGGATTTAAAACAATTCCCATTGTTCTTTTTATGGTCTCTGTCCATTTTGTATTGTGGATAGGCGTTACAATAGAAAAGGAAAGATGGGGCGTTTATGTCCAGGGTCGCAGGTCTCCGCTACTGCCCTCTGGAGACAACACCTGTCTGGAGGCCAATTATGAGGTAAGATATCCTGAAGCTATTCCAGGATGCTGTGGAACTGTATGGGGTCAGAGGCTGGGACTGGGATAGTTTGCCTAACTGGGTTTAATGTCAATGTCATCCTCATTGACTATGTTCTCTGAAACCCTATAGGAACCAGGTGATTCTGGAAAAGAAGAGCACATATTCTTTAAGAGTTATCATATAAGAGAGAAAAACTTTTTGTTTTTCTTTGGTTTGGTTTTGTGAAAAAATGGCTAAAAGTTCTGCATTCTAACCTATTCTTAGTTCAGACCAAGGGCAAGGAATATTCTTGTTTCACCTTGGATAAGTCACCCAACCTGGACCTTAATTTCTTCCCCTGTAATAAAATCCTGGCTAATTAGCCATATAACAATGTGGTTAGCCCATGAGTGAAAGCACTTTGCATTTTCTAGTTAAAATGAAATATGTAGTATAATTAAACAATAATACAATGATGATTAATCATTTTTCACAATTTAATTAGGCAATGTGTATGATTAATCATGGTAATTTAAAGGGTATAATAAGCAAGCAGAATAATTATGTATAATGGAACATGAGGTATAGGTTAAAAGGTATATATTAAAATTACTCGTAAGTATCCTGGAAAAAATTATTAAATGATATTACTGAATATGCCTTTAATGTAATTAGTCTCAGAGCTTTATATATAAAAGGCAAGCATTTCCCTCCCTTTGCACCAGGCAAGGAAGCTTTCTCTTGTTTCTCTATCTGCCTTCTCCAGCTGAGTGTATGTTTTTAAGTGCTCTGCATTTTTTATTCAAGTCTTCTAAAAAGGGAACAGAAAGACATCTGAGATTTTTGGAAGGACAGACAGGGTCAACTCTCCTTGTAGAATCTTTAATGCTAGTCTTCATTTGAACAAACCATGTAAATATAGACAGCTTCCATCATAACAACACCTTGTCTTTAATTGCCTGATTTTGGGGTGAGTTTATCCACACAATGTCAAAGAAAGGTTAGATTTTTTATTTTAGCAAAAGGGAAGTGTTCAATGAGAGGATGTGATCCAACATTCCCTGTGATTCTTGCTGCTTGATACCAAAAGAGGTATTTTTAACGTTTTTCCTCTGTCATGGTAAATAGCAGAAAGGATATCTGCTTATTCATAAATATATTTTTTCATTCAGAAAATACATGGGTTGTGGCCACGCTTCATATAAACATCCAGTGGATGAAATCTACAAGTACAAATATCCATCCACATCTCTATCCAGCGCCTTCCTGGCAGGAAGATAAGCTCCCACTGTCCCAAAGTGAAACTTGTGCTATAAATAATGGCTGCATTTTCAATACAGTTTACTGGGGAAAAAAATCCAAAATATTGATAATATATTGAGCCTAGTTTGCGTAATTAAGTCTATCTTGAGATTTTTTAGCCTATTTCAGGAAATTGACCAATAGTAATAACATCTTTCAATGGGAAAAGACATTCCAAGTTCCAGACAAATGACTCAGGGTTTAATTTTGTAGTACAACTTAGTTGTAAGATAGGGTTTAATTATTCCAAGAAATAGACCACAAGGATCATCATGTTATGGCAGGGAAAAGAAGAAGATGTAATGTAGCATTTTCCTGCTTTCATATCCTACAATCTGTGATACTTAACTTGAGCACAGTGTTTGATTAAATCACTAGACAAAAAGATTTGGAAAGCAAGTATCATTTGTAATGCCTTTAGGGGGTTATTCCTCGATCCCACACTTGTAAATAAGCTCCCAGCAACATCAGCAGGAATTAAGCATGTCTCTAGAAAGACACAGAAGCAATCTGAGGTGACAGGATCCTAGCTGGGTCTTGCTATTCTGAGTCATGCTAAAGCACAGGTTCTGTGCGGCGGAGCTGAGGAGGCTGGATAAGAACTGCAGACCGTGCATCTGTCAAGAGATATTAGTATGGCTTCTTAGAGAGGTGGGCATGCGCAGTGAGAAGGGGAAGAAAGGGAAAGGGAAATGAAAGAGGAGATAAAACAAAAGCAGATGCAGCCAAAACAGATTCGGCTGCACACCAACAAGCGCATACTGCGCTGCAGAGAATGCAGTGATCTCTTTACATATTTCTGCTCACTTTGCCATCAGGATGGTCTTTTAATAAAAGTAGACTAGCTTACGAAGCCATTCTCTTTGTCTGACAGGGACCTGTGTGGTCATAATCGTTTTTGACCTATTATGTATCTACGGAACACAAAATTGCATATGGACTCATTATTATGGTCTAGCTGGGGGATTAGTTCTAATGATGAATGATAATAAAAGCTGTGGATGGAATTGCTAAATAAGTACTGTAAACCTTACCTGCAATGGAAGTCCAGAGCAAATTACCCTCTAAGCAAGCTTCACTCCGTAAGCAGTGCTTAGCTGAACTTTGAAGGAAGGCTGTTACTTGGACTGCAGGGTAGGATAGGGTAGTCCAATAGACATGTAATACTGAGCAAAGATTGGAAAGCACAATATGTGGGCTAAGTCAGGGAGATAATGAACTTTTCATTTTGGGGTAGCAGAGGAATTCCTCTGCACAAGAAACTGGTATTTCTTGTGTTGGGATAGAGTTGGTCATTTTTAGCTTCTCCAAATTCCATTCTCTTCCCAGTTATAATGGCTTATCCTCTGCAATTATAAAGGTGGGATAACAAGTGAATGGGTTTTCATTCATTCATTTGTTCAATTCAGAATGTGTGATGATTAGTTTTATGTGTCAACTTGGCTAGGTTATAGTTGCCTCTGCCATTTGCGACAACATGGATGGATCTAGAGGGTATTATGCTAAGTGAAATAAGTCAGATAGAGAAAGACAAATACCATATGATTTCACTCATATGTGAAAGACAAAAAACCAAACAAACACATAGATAAGAACAGCTTGGAGGTTACCAGAGGGGAAGTGGGGTGGGGGGAAGGCGAAAGGGGTAAAGGGGCACATATATATGGTGACGGATGGAAACTAGACTTTTGGTAGTAAACATGATGCAATCTATACAGAAGCCAAAATATAGTGATGTACACCTGAAATTTACATGTTATAAACCAATGTAATCTCAATAAAAAGAAAATTAAGAAGCTTAGTTTATGATTTTCTTAATTTCATAGCCAATTGAAATTAGTTCCGAAAACAAACAAAAAATTAGATATTGGAAAGAGTATTAAAATTGCAAGGCATTAGTTGATGCTATTGAGGAAGAAAGGGGTATTTAAGAAAAGGTTATAAACTGATTTTTCTGGGATGGTGGAAATCAAATTCAGTTCAGAGACAGGGTATTTAACTGCCGCCATCTTGAAGTATTTGATTAAATATTTATAGAGTGCTTGGTATTTAGAGTCACATAGACTAACATTCCAGTGCTAGGCACACAACATAATAGCAGTGTGACAATAACAAATTATTTAACCTCTTAAACTTCCATTACCTCATCTCTAAAATGGGGAGGGTGGTGTTAGCAGAGTCTACTTGTTTGGTTCTTGTGAATAATAACTGCAACTAAAATGTTTAGCACTGTGCTAAACGCTGCTGCCTCTATTCTTTTGTTATGGTTACTGACTGGGTCAATTATGCTAGTTTACCAGGCACACTTGGTTTAGTAGACAGTTATTATGAGCTAGAGTTTGGAAGAAAGAAGCGTGACTTGGATTTTTAGTTCCATATATTAAAATCAGAACATAGTCATGCTATCACTGGGAAATGGTTGTGGTTCTCATTTTACAGCAGTTCTCACATCTCTTCACACGGATATGTTGGCAGCAGGCAAATGAGTCCAGTGTGGCACAGGTATGAGAGTGGGTGCTGCCTTATAAATCGAGAATTCTTACAAAATTACCCTTAACCCTAGTGGTCCTAGGAAGCTGCCTCCCTAAGTGGATTATTGCACAGTAATTGACCAATCTAGCTATGATTTCCTGAAACCCTCGAGCTTAGTTTAATGGTACAAGTTTCAGGCCAGTCCAAGTGAGTAGGAGTTACACTTTAGACCATTGGCAATCTCAGGCAACTGAAGTTATTCAGAAGGAACTGCATCTAAATGAATGAATTCCCTTGGCAGCATTTCAGAACAGCTGTCATAGAGGCCCTGCATTGAAACGAATAAACACTATAGATTTAAAATAAGAGTATAATTTACCAGGAAGGGCTGCATAAGAGCTGTATCCAGGAAAGAAAGAAGAAGAAAACATTTATTGTGGCCTCATTGATGTTATATCAATTGCAGTGCATATAAAAATTAAGGAGTAATATAGGCCAAGGAGAGAGAGAACATCAGTGATACTCACTATAGAGATGAAACAGCGTATCTAAAATCCTTTCTCAGAAAAATCTCCTTGTTTTAATTTGATGAACAAAATATATAATCTAATTTGTTATCAGCATTAACAAAGCATTTGCAATATACCAAACTGTATAATTATGTGGATTTATAAAAATTAATAAAAACATATCATACAGAATTACTTATGAACACTATATGAAAAGAATGAAGAAACAGATCAATAGAATAAAATTAAAATTTACAAATATAAGTACTATGCCTTATACTAGGCACTGTTTGGTATATGTTAGATTTGATATTTCAAATTAATGGAAAATGTGATTATTTAATAGATGATATTGGAAAGTTGATTTTTCAAAGAATAAATTAGATAACTTTCTCATGATATGTCAAAAAACTCACGTAAGTTATAGCTAATTTTAATGGTGCCATAAAAATAAAAATGATTTGGTCTTGGTTGTAGGAAATTCTCTCAAAATGTGGATGATAATGTTTTAGGATATGATCCATTTTTTTTCCTTTTCTAGGTTTCATTCTTTTCCATCAAGCACACTGAATAGGTAGCTGGCTCTCTACTTCATTATTTTGAGAAGGATTGTGGCACACCAAAACGTGGAAATTACATCTATTCTTAGATTTGTTGTTTTCTCTCAAAGGCCAAAGTCCAAGAGTGAACACAGTTTATGGAGGAGGAGAGAGGAAAGGTGGGACCATCCTGCCTCGTTGCCTGCTGCCTTAGCTCTGAACACAGCCCAGGAACCATGGCACCACTCTGGAGAGCTGGCAGAACTCTACGACAGGGCAGAATTTTCAGGCAACTTAGGCAACTGAAACAAAGGCAGACACCACAAAAGGAAGAAAAAAGCCATATTTCCCTGCCTAATTATGGAAAAAAAATCTTTAAGTCAGTAATAGTTTCTTAGTTACTGAATAGTATTTTCTCATATTATACATTATATTTTATTTATTTAATCATGTACCTATTTTTGAAAATTTAGTTGATTTCCAATTTGTATTCTAATAAATACTACTTTAAGAAGTGATTTAAATATTTATTTTCAAACACAGTCTCAATTGTTTACTTAGAATGAATTCCAAATGGAAGAAATTACAGGTTACGGTACAAATTAATTTTCCCCATTCATTTATTCAACATTCTACACCGACATCTATTGTTGGCTAGTCGTGTGCTATGCCTTGGGGATAAAGTGGAGTATAAGACATAGTCTATGCCTTTGAACATTTTATTCCTTTCAGCATATCACCAAGAAGCAAAGAAGAAATTGCAGTATGATATAAATGCTATGATAGTGCTAAATATAGTATAAATATAATATAGCTATGGGGAACACAAAGTCTTGAGAAGGAGAGGTGGTCTGGGCTGAAACATATAAGATTTACAAAATTTATCCACATAAAACGAAGGAAGGAGATTCTAGAGAAGAACAATACATGTAGAAAGAAAGAAGAAGCCTAAAGGAAGCCTTCTTCCTAAAGGAAGAAGCCTGAAGATTTGTGAGAGAGTGTAGCCCATTCAGGAGATGGAAATATGTCAGTGGGCTGGTGCAGAGAATATGAGGAATGTCATAGGATAGGACCCAAAAAAGGTAATCAAAAGCCAGATCACAGAGAGCTTCATGAAAGACATTAAGGAGACTGGACTTGTTTGCTAAGGTCAAAAAAGTCATTGAAGGATATTGTAGCAGGATGGAGCATCATAAGATTTTCCATCAGCCTGAGTCGCTGAACAAATTTGAAACTAGACAAGAGTGTCACATCCTGCCGGCAACCGGGAACACCTATATTGGATTGCTCTGTATTGGGAAATAAACACTCCTTCCTTTAAACCGCTGAAGCTTGAGGGTGGTTATTACAACAGCAAGCAGTTTGCTGTCCACATAGAGTGAATAGAGGATCCTCATTGATGATGTGCAAATCATTCATTCAGCATTCAGAATGTAATGGCTAATTTCTCGATAAAAATCCTTATGTTAAATCCTATTGTTTAAATTTATTAAAATAAATAAGACAGTGTCTGCATTTGAGATACATGAAGAGATTTGACAGTGATAGGTGGGGAGAATGTTAAAAAGAGAAAGGAAGTTAACCTGTTACATACCTTAATAAAGAAAAGAATTGCTAGCTGGGACATCAGTTTGGGAGTTTTCTCTCCTCTTGGATATTCCTCTCTGATGTTCAGTATCTAGTAATGGGGGAGATGGGCTTTAGAAGTTGTTATATATATATGTGTATATATACAGTGTAGAGGTGTTTTAACTTTGTGCATACCGAAGAGGAACAAAAATTAAGCATATTATAAGATTGCATGCTTATACACAAATAATGGCTATTTTTAATGAAAAGTTTTCTGTACTAGCCAGGAGTAATAGTTATTGAGAGTATTGGTTTAGTTTGGTGGAAATGTGGAACTTCTTAAAATTAAACATATTTTTGACTAATTTTCTTCTACTTCTCTTCAAGGCTCTTCCAAGAACTGAAATAAGCCATAAAAGACCCACCTGTAGAATAAGGTTTCTATGAAGTTGTACAAATATGTCTTCATTTATTAATGATCAGTAATTAGATATCAATTATATAAATTTTAAAAGATGTCTCTTAAACCATATTAGAAAACTGAAATTCTTACTTTTATGAAAATTTTTCTGTGAAATATGAATGCTCAGTATTGTTGGTTATACCACCTAATACATATAGTTACAAAAAGATTTAAGTGCTACAAGATTAAAGTCTTATCTGTTACCACAGTGCCTTTAATTACATGAAATGGTAATGTTTTTCTCTTAGTAGATTGCGTTATCTTGGGAAGGTGCTTATACTGTAGATGGAAGTGTTAGTTGAATATAGAGTTTCCCTTTTTAGTGTCTAATAATAATCAGTGTAAACAGAGAAGTCAATTGAGGTTGGCAGGTTGGGGGAATAGGGTTGGAGTTTAGGCTGTTATCTGCAGAAGCAAATTGTACAGGCAAAAGCAATCAGCAAAGATCAATTTAGCCTGTGGAGTGGAGTTGCTGGTAAAATACTGCTCTACGTTTCACCTCCATTTATACTTGCCCTACAGGTTATTATTTATTACTGAAAATTATTACAAATTCTTAAGGGAAAATAGTGTAATTCATTTGAAGTGATGCTACACTATTGTGCATGCAGTATACTGGAATTCTTGCAATTACTACTCTGACATAGGGTAACGGGCTATTATTCAAGAGTTACTCCTTGTGGTTCCAACTTTAACAGATTTGTTTCTATTTGTTAATATATTATGCTTACTTATAGTCAACAGGAAAAATTGTTTTTAATTAAGTGAATTCTATGAATTATTATCTCTGAATATGTTTGTCTTTTGTAAAATGAGCTAACCATAGTGTTTAGCTTGATATAACGTGTAAAAAGCCATGAAGCTTTTTGGGCTAGCAAGTATTGAGGGAGTTTTCATCTGAATTACATTTCAGTAGTTGTGACATACTAGGAATCAACATTACGCACTTATTTCTAGGTGATATCACTATTACAACAGTGACACCATGATACTTACTTTATGTTGCAGGATGAATTGTGTGTGCATACTACATAATTACTGTCAGGAATGTATAAAGTGTTATTTTTCAAAAAATTTCTTCAAAAATTAAAGAAATACAGGGTAAATAATAACTAAAAATTTATTGCATAGCTGTGATGCACCTTACATTAAACTAAGAGCTATGTGGTGTACCAGTTGGGTGCAATGTATTGTTCCTTACAGTGGGGAAGACAATAGTAATGCACGACAAATAACTAGAGAAAGAAGACAAGAAAACAGTAAATCACATGGTAATTGAATACAGAAGTTCAGGGAAAGGCAAGGTGAGTAGAAGTTTTAGTATGTAGAATAATATGTCTTTAAGCAGTTTAAGCTTGGTTTGAGGTGACAGCATGAGTAACGTTGAAATAATTAAAGAAAATGCTCCATTCTGGACTTGTAGAACACCCAGAGCACGTGCATATAAGTTGCATGTAGCTTTGTGTGTTAAAGGAGCCAAAGGGTGGAGGAAACATATTGGTTGTCAGCAAGAAAACTGGTTGACCAAGTAGAGTGGATATGATTAGAGAAGGCTTTAAAAGCTATGGGACAAATGCACGTAAATCTCTATCCTATCTTATCTTTATCTACATACCTACCTACCTATTTATCATCTATCTATGTATCTATGTATCTGTGTATCTATCTATCTATCTATCTATGACCCAATTCAGAAGCTCTTGACTCCGTAGGTCAACAATGGAAATGCCTTTGTGAATTGGGACTGTTTTGGGGGTACTATAGACAGCAAATGAGGGTAAATTTTGACTTTAATATATTTTTGCTCCAAAAACATAGTTCCTCCACCCTAAACCTTCTGTTCTTAATGACTTAAATAATCTATGCAAGAAGAGATGATTTTTCTTTGGGCTTAAATTAACTGGTTGATTGACATATAGAAAAGAAGCTACCATTAATTAGCTATTATATTTTAGTCTTAAGGCTAGGCACGTCTCGTGTTTTATTATATAATTCTTCACAGCAATACCTGGAGTTATGTGTTTTTATCATTGAACATTAGGGATTAACATACTACTCAGCCACAAAAAAAGATAAAATCTTGGGGCCGGCCCTGTGGCATAGTGGTTAAGTTCGTGCACTCCACTTTGGCAGCCCAGGGTTCTCAGGTTCGGATTCTGGGCATGGACCTATGCACCACTCATCAAACCATGCTGTGGTGGTGTCCCACATACAAAATAGAGGAAGATGGGCACAGACATTAGCTCAAGGCCAATCTTCCTTAAGCAAAAAAAGAGGAAGATTGGCAACAGATTTTAGCTCAGGGCCAATCCTCCTCACTAAAAAAAAAAATATATAAAATCTTGCCATTTACAACAACATGGATGGACCTAGAGGGTATTATGCTAAGTGAAACAAGTCAGACGGAGAAAGACAAATACTGTATGATTTCACTCATATGTGGAAGATAAATAACCCCAAACAATAACAAACAAGCACATAGATACAGAGAACAGATTGGTGGTTACTGGAGGGGAAGAGGGTGGTGGGAGGACAGAAAGGGTAAAAGGGCACATTCGTATGGTGACTTTTGATGGTGAACATGATGTCGTCTATACAGAAGTCAAAATAAAATGACGTACACACACATGAAATTTATATAATGTTATATACCAATGTTAGCTCAATAATAATAATTTTTAAAAAAGCAATTAGGAACCTAAAGTTATCAAGCAAATCCAGCCCTCTCTAATTCCAGGATCTATGCTTTCTTTCATAATCAAGCTGCCACATCACATTGTCAGTGGTTAGACCTATTAAATATATCCATCTTTGCTTCACCCATTCTAAAATAATATGTAACACCCACTGTCCTGTTTTCCATAGCTTAGATGGGCATGTTGATACCAGGTGGCCCTGTATCTTAGCCTACAGTTGGTGGAACCAAAGGCAGGCACCTGATCTAGGTTGAGTCAAATGGTTTTTGTCACTACAGGAATTTGAATTAAGAGACACAGAGATGAATTGAGCTGATATTTGTAATTGGATCTATAAATGATGAGGTGAAGCCAGAAGCAATGCCATGAAGAGCATGGCATGTTGCAAGTGAAAGTTATGTGAAGCAGAAAATAAAAGTCTTAGAGAGGACGTAAATCTCTCGGGAGGAAAATGAAACAAATGCGGTTTGGGAAACAGAGGCATGCAGGGGTCTGTGTCTTTGTATGACTAAAAATGTCTTTATTAGATTCTCTTGCTTGAATAGACATCTGACTCTAGGTCAAAATCCTATTTTCATTGCAAGTTTCATTATTTTACAGTATCTTGTGGTACAGACAATAAGCTGTATCCTAGTTCATTTTTATCTCTTTGGAGGCTATCTGGTTTTTCTTAGTGGAAGGCTGTAAGTTTTGCTGTATTTTTTTGTAGTTGTTTATTAGTTGTTGCTGTTGAGGGCATATATCTCAATCAGCCACTTTGATTTAGGTGTGCAAAAATGGCATATGTCTTTAGTTTTATTTAATAAAACTCTGCACTAATAATTTTTAATGCAAATAGAAATATAAGGAACTTATACATAAGTAAAAGAAATTAACTGTACCCATCAGAAATAGATTTATTTTCTTTTCTTCTTCATAAAGGAGTGGTAATAAAATAATTTAAACCAAAGTTTTTGCTTGCCTTAAGTCACTAGGAAAACAACTATTTCCAAGACTCTTATAGATAACTATCATGTGTGAATATTGTATAAGAATATCAAGACAATTTATAACATTTATAAACAGTGAATCTAATGCATTTAGGTAATAACTCAACAGTCATAGCATGAAACCATTACTAGCTTTGGGTGCTCTGTATGTAAGAAATTATTTCTTTAGTATTAATATGAAATGTGACAGCAATTTCTGAGAATGTCTACTTGCAATAATAGTCTAATTAGAAATAATGAACAACATATCTGGAAGGGAGCAGTGGATTTTCATTTTATATGGCAATATCACAAGGCTAGAAGTATTTTGGAAAACCGGTACAATTTATTTGTCCATCTTTCTCATGTGTTTCCTTCCAAAGGTGTCTCATGCACAGGTAGACTATGTATAGAACAAGATTAGTGCTTAGGTGTTATGGGGATGATTCTACAGATGTTTGCGGATGGCTATTGGTCTATTTGGCCATACAGAAAGGGGGCACTTTTCCTTCCTCCTTTAAGCAAAGGTAGACTATGTTTCAAATGACAAGAAAATAAGAAGTGATAAGAGGAGGGATTGGAAAGAAGTGCCAAGGTTCTTTGAAAGATTCTAGTGAACTAAATTCTTTAAACCGCTATTTCTTCTTTTAACAAATATTTATTGAGGATGCCTGCTGTGTGCCAGGTACTCTTCTAGGTGTCCGGACTACATCAATGAACCAAACAGATAAAAATCCTGGCTCTTGCTGGGCTTAAGCTATTTCAATATGTCCATTTTCCTACACCCCATTGAAATACATCATAAATGTTTGGCAGCTTTCACTACTAATGTGCAAAATTTGATGTGTATTCATGCCTCTCCTTGAATCCTACTGATTCATTCAATTTTTTTGTTCCCTCAAATGTTAACAGCAGAGAGCTTGTAAATCCCTACATTTCTCAGACAGGACCACTTACGAAGACCCACGGCAGTAGCGCTCCAGAGAACATAGGAGACTGTCACAAAAGTGCTGATCCCTCTAGGGTACCATTTGTTGAAAGAAAAGCCATCTGTAAAATCAGGAAATTCGTAGACGTTGGTTTGCATATCTAGGTTGTGTAACTATGAGAAAACCATGGACATACTTGGAATTCCATGTGTATGTAGTACTTTATCAGGAAGGTGAGAAATAGGCAGAGAGTGTAAAGGAAGATAAAGGTGGGGTTATTGCCAAATCCATGTAAAATCTCAATCTAGAAATTTCCACGAGGTATTGTTGGCTCTACAAAGAAAGGCTTGGGAAGACACACATTTAAGGGGGTAAGAAAGCTCACCAAGAGCTAAAATAATATCATTGAGCCAAGATTTAAGTCTACACAAGGCACAAGGAAACTGAGAAAGTAAGAATATATAATTTTGTGTTGTTATATGAAGTGGTTCCTCGGGGCGCTCTTAGGGGATTTGAAAGAAATACACAGCACAGTACTTGTCACTAGAAGCAATGGGCTAGAGAGGATGCAGTGAGTGGTGGCACTGGGCAGTCAAACCAAGAGAATCAGGCATTGCTTCACGCTGCTGGAGACACTGGAGAGAAGGTCTCGCCAGCAGCGAACCACAGAGCTGTTGCCAGCAGCCAGCAGAATCCATAGCCGTCGAGAGGCATTGCTATTAAGCCAAGTTTTACACTAACATCTGGAAGCATTTGCAATATAATATCAAGAGGCAATGAAAGATACAGAACTTTATATGTAATACAATATTGAGAAATATGTATATGCTATCTATGTCCATACATAGGAAACGAAGAAAAGGAATACAGATTTTCTTCAATGATCATGATTTAATTTTATGATTATGAAAAAGGAAAAAATGACATTTTTTTTCTGTAGTTCAGTCTAATCAGTATCAAATTTTATGTAATACACACTCTATTTCTGATTTAAGTCCATCTTAATGTCCATTTGAAAGAGTTTTACGGTTTAGAGACTGGTTTGTTCTGTGCATCCAAGTGGATTATTAAAATATTAATGTAGAAGTGAGTGACAATTAACAATCCTATATTCTTTACTTTTATAACTGATCAAAGGAAGCAGTGAGGGGAAAAGAAGCATAACCACTTCAAATATATTTTTAAGAAATGCTTTAAACACTCTTACAACCATATGAGTGATTATGATTTGGGTCTAATGTTCATGGAAGCCAAAAGGAATTTATGGGGTTCATCACCATGTGCCTCCTTTTGGTAGAGGCCGGGGACAGAGACACATACCAGAGTTGCTTAATCCTGTGTAAAATGAGAAAATCCCATCAGAGAAATTAGTGATGCTTGTACCTAAGGAGTGTCAAACTGAGTTCCTTTGGAAGAGGGTTTCTGACAGAAAAAGGAAGTAGGGGAGGAATCTGTAGAATCAAAGTCAAGTGGTAGTAGGGGGAACGAGAGTTGCTAGGAAACTTTTCCTAAAAGACTATGGATTTGGCTTCTTTCAGACTAATGACTCTGGTGTCCTTTTCTTTAGAAGTGTTATCAGCCAAAATGGGCTGTGGCTTCCTCAGCCAATTTTTTCTTCTTTCTGTACGGAGCTCACCTTCAGTCTCTGGCTAATATCGTTTGCTGTTTTAATAAAGGGTTCATCCTTCACAGTTTATATCCTAGATGAAAGTAGATGTGTGCATGCTGACTACCAAATGCCTTGGCCATGAATCCGAAGAGCAGAAAGGGTGATGTCTAGACAGTGTCAGGGGAGGTAACCAGGTGAAAGGGAAGTTGACTGTGTAATCTATTTTAGAAAGCTGGGGGCCACCAGCTGTCCAGGGGGGTCAGGATAACTGTCCCCAAGCATGAAAGGGTATGTGCTTTCAGAGATTATCAGGGCAGATTTGAGTGTCTACAAAAATCTACATTAGGCAAATGATCTGTCAAGCAGTCAGTTTTAGTCTAACAGTAACCATAAAGAAATACTAAATAAAATGACAACGGAAAAAGCCAGCAATCAAAACTAGCTTCCATGTATATTAAAACCACTTAGTTCTCAGATTGAAATAGTTGATTAACAACACATAAGTGATGAAATAAATTGAAATAAAATAAGTCTTAACTTTGTGTGTGACAGATTATTAATCAATGCAAATCATCTAAGATAATATGTTCATTTGAATTAACATGGCAATCAATAAGGTAACAGATATTGGAATCCAATCTCTACCATAAACACTCAGTACTTTATCCATTCAAAAACATGTGGTGACCTCCCGCCTATGAACTTTTATGCAACCACTGTACCTTTCATCCTGGCCCAGGGGCTTGTTTTGCTGAAGGATGCAACATACAATCACGATGCCTTATTGGCCTAAACACAAATCAGTGAGGGCTGAGGTCTTCTTTTTTTAATTAAAAAAAACCCAGTTATTCAGTGACTCTTCCTGTGAAAAGCCTGCCCATCGTTTGTATTTATGACACACCTGGAACACAAAAATCTGAGTGCTTTCATCAACAAACTGACAAATGCTAGGGAAATGCAAAAGCAACTTTGACAGCAACGGTGAGACTGCATTTTCATTATTCAAAGAGGTTGCTAGTGTCAAGATTTGAGAAGTGGGAAGGAAGTACCATCAAAGAAAGAGGCCCAAAATTCAGCTGCTTTCTCAGGCTTTATCTAAAGGAATTGAGATGATTTTGTTGTGAATTTATTTTGTCTTATTTGACTTATATCTCAATTCAAGATAGAAAACATTGTTTGATGTCCTGTAGAATTATTTATTACTAATTTAATTTTTTATTTTAATTTTAATATTTATTACTAATTAATTTTAATTTAATTTTGTTACCTAGTTTCGTTTTAACTCTCTATTCCAAGATAAAGCCTCTGAATTCTATATTAAAACGCCATTTCTACCGTAAACATCATTGAGCATTGAAAGTCTGACCCAGTTATCTAATTCTATCCAGCCCTGATCTCGTGTTACTGGAGATCTTCAAGTCTTTACATGTCATATCTTTGACATTTATATGAAGTACTACAGAATGAGCTTAAAATGAAACAAGTGATACTTATGTGCAAAGTATAAAGGCTCTTTCTGGAAAGGTTCTTATCTTTTCAATAAACCATAGAATTTCTTGCCTATGTTTTTTCCTTAGGAGAAATGTTGACCTTGTTTAACACCACATATTGTTGACACTTAAGCTGTAATACAAGGGTTTGTTTTCTTTCTTGTAGCTGCTTTCTTTTATAAAATTAAAAAAGGAAACTTCTCCCTACTGACATCTAATTCTTATCATTTTCTGCTATTATTTGTTATTGTCAGAAAGTATATTCTCAAGGCCATCTCCAATGTTAAATTCACGTGGAAGGCCTTTTACTTCTTATAGCCATGGTACAATTGTATGTGTTCTCTGTACACCTGAAAGGAGAAACAAAATTACGGACTAAAGAAGTAGAAAAATTGAGCAGTATTTCAGGCGTAAAACAACTAACACACACTGGGCTCTTACTGTGAACCAAACACTCTTCTAGATACTTTAATTATATTGTTATTTAAATTGACACAAGATGCAAGGGAAGCTCAGAGAAGTTCATTGACTTGCCCCAGGTCATCCAGGAATTAGGTATGGGGTCATGAATTGAACATATGTGTGCTTGCAGAACCTGACATCTTACGACTATGCTATTTTCAAATATTGTTTTAAATGCTGACTATCTCATCTAGGTAAAGCACAAAACTAGGTAAATGAAAGGTTTAAAAAATCAAAGATGGGGCCCAGCCCCGTGGCATAGTGGTTGAGCTCAGCACAGTCTCCTTTGGCAGCCCAAGTTCACGGGTTTGGATCCCGGGCACAGACCTACACCACTTGTCAGCCATGCTGTGGCGGCAACCGACGTACAAAATGAGGAAGATTGGCACAGATCTTAGCTCAGGGCTAATCTTCCTCAAGGAAAAAAAGAGGAAGATTGGCAACAGATGTCAGCTCAGACTGAATCTTCCTCACTGAAAAAAAAAAAAAAGATGTAATTCACAAGAAATTCTAAAGAATTTTAACAACATGTAAGTAACCTTGTACCATTCTGTTTTACTCACCCATTTTAATCAAAGCTCTGAAAAAATTTGTGTCATTATATATTGACTTTTTTAAAGTGAATATACAGTGGACAACTTTGTAGCTTTCTTGTGGAGGATATATATAAAGAATAAGTTTTCTTGTTATATAAAAAGATCTTTAGTTTGTAGATACTTCTAATATTCCCTGAGATAGTAAACCATTTACTTTTCATTATTGATGTTACTTATATTTGAAAGATTAAATATTTCCTGATGTTTGGGAGCACATACCTAATATTGAAGTATATTGGAAGAAAACAATCAGAAAGCAGATAAAATATGAGGAGTTCTTTATATAATATTCTAAGTGGGATATAAGAGAGGGTCTCTGTGGAGTAAAATAAATGAGGATCAGTAGAACGATATAAATGCTTTTTACTGTGCTGTCAGACTTTTAAGCCAGGACAATAGTAATGTGGACATGACCATCCACTTAAAGAAATCCTCTGATTCCAGCTAAGATCTTGAAACTATTAAAAACGACGGGGTAAATCTCCCTTATTACGGATTGAATTATGTCCCTGCCAAGTTCCTATGTTGAAGTCCTAACCCCCAGTACCTCAGAATGTGACCTCATTTGGAGATAGCATCTTTCCAGAGTTGTTCAAGTTAACATGAGGTCATTAGGGTGGACCCTAATCCAATGTGATTGGTGTCCTTATAAAAAGGGGAATTTGGAGACAGACATGCATACAGGGGGATCCCCATGTGAACACGAAGACAGCCACCTACAAGCCCAGGAGAGAGGCCTGGAGCAGATCCTTCCCTCATGGCCCTCTGAAGGAATCAACCCTGCCAGCACCTTGATTTTGAACTTCTGGCCTCCAGAACTGTGAGACATTACATTTCTGCTGTTTCAGCCGCCCAGTTTGTGGCGCTTTCTTATGGCAGCCTGAGCAAACTAATACACCCGTATTATTCTTTCCTGGCATAATGGCAGGTCTCCATCATTATCTTTGTTACAAGATGGTTCAGCTGACTATTCCTTCAAGGTATTTTGTAAAATGACGTTGTTACTGCTGTAAAATGGAAAAACTAAAAAAAAAAAAATAGAAAAATTATCAAAATCAGTGAATACTCCAAAGTTCTTATGCTCACTTTTATTCACTGTCCTAACTTCTTACATTACAGAATAGTGCTTGATTGTATTTATGTTGCAGATTATACTTGGTTTGAAAGAAAATGATTTGTTTGTATATACATAAATCTGCACAATTCACTCCTCTATATTTTTATGTATTAAGAATAATTCTAATAAAATTTGAATTCAATGCAGTGACTATATTTTTTTACTTTGTTCATAATATTGTTTAACAATAAAACAATAAATGATTTTTTTAAACAATAATAATACTAAAGTCAATATAACATTGATCTTTTGTATGTTCTGTGAAATAAGAGTTGCTTTTATTTTCTGTTTTAACTCAGTTAATTGAAATAACTGAGATGGGATTAAGAGGATACAGATTCTATTTTAATCGTTTGCTTTTCTTCTCTACTTCTTATGATTTGAATATATTAAAACTGTAGAAACAGGATAATTCATCAGGGGAATGCATTTTAAAAATTGTTCTTACTATCACTTATAACTTCTGAAAACATGTTATTATAGGGAATTACACTTTACTGTACTTACAGACAGAAAAAAATTGTAACCAGACAGCCATTAAAACCAAATGTCTGGTTTTAATACTCTTTTAAAAAGTACTTCCATAAAAATCGTAAATAGTAATATAGAAGCCTTCCTCATTGTAAGGGCTGAGAGAAAGAAATTGTTATATATGCATTAAAATTTCGTTAATTGTTAGATATGCATTAAAATTTCGTTATTATCAAATGCCCCAGAACATATACATCTGCTGTCGAATGCCATAAAAAGTATTTGGAAAATATGAACTTGAATGTAAAATGCCACTTAAACCACCGTCTATTCCTATTCTGGCAAAACGCATTCAACAAATGGCAAAAAGGCATTCAGTTTTTATTCAGTAAAAGCTTGCTCTACAGCATTCTTTTCTGAATTTAATATATTTTTCTGAATGATCGCTTTCCTCTGTCATCCAAGTACAAAAAGCCTGTGGTAATTGTCATGGTGTCTGATTCATCGTCCAAAGTATCTTCACGGATAGTTTTAATTAAATCTGGAAATGTTCACTTCCACAACTGCCAGTGGCTCAGCATTCTCAGGCTGCAATCTTGGTATCCAGCCTATAATGGTGTCTCTTGCTGTGTTAAACAGCTATTCAGTATGTATAGTTGTTGGGTTTGACCTTTTCATCTTCTAGTGTTCAGATTAACAGAAGGGAGAGTGGCTGAGAGGCCTCGCTGATTAAATCTTTGTGCTTGATTCTTAATTCAGAATACGGTGGTAATAATAGTTCTTGGCTTAAGCGCAATCCATTTTAAAAGTTCTGTAATTGCTAAATTATAATAATCACAGTTATGTGAGATGACTGCTAGGGAGGAGATCAGGAAATGTGCTTTTCTATTTTAAAAGGATTTTTATTTCATCCATTTCAAAGCCTGCCTGCTTGAACAATATACAGCCAGTATTTCAATTATATAATTTTTAGGAGGCTATCACTGCAATCACTTACTTGGAAATAATAAAGAGTTTCCCATTCCATCACATCCTGCACTACGATAGCATGTGCACCAATCTTTTGGATCTACTGGAATTCAATCTCAAGACTAGCAAATTCATTGAAACTGGTTAGGCACTGGCTTAAAAAATAGATAGAATGAAAAAGTCTGTTTATTTCCATTTTCAAAAAATATATATGAATAATTACATACATTTAGTAAACTTTATGCTTAGTTTGGAGATCATCTCCCCTTGTGCAAAAATGACAATATCAGGGCTTCATCACATCAAAGGACCTTGCGTGTGGTCTAAGATACTAAATATGGCTTTTAACCCTGGGGCACTTGACCTACTGTTTTTTTCCAGTACTGTAAGCAGAACTAGAGTCTGAATGTTCCATCATTTTAACCCTTTGTAGCACCTTGGAAAATACACTCAAAGGTTTAAAATAATGTTTATGCTAAAAGCTTTGAAAGTATTTTGAAGATTAGTATTTAAAATACAATGTTTAAGAAGTTATTCCTAAACGGAAAGAGAATTTCACAATTTCATATAGCAGCAAATCTATACTTAAAGAAAATTGACTGACGTCTGAGTATCATAATACTGTAGTCCGAGAAAGAGTGATGTCAGACACGCTAGTGAGTTTCCCTAAATATTATGAGCTGATTAAATTAGCATATTTAAATAGTCTCGTAAATATTGATAAGCAATGAGTATAGCTCAAAAATATAAAACAATGGAAAAAATTCTGCATGAATTACAATGGTAATACTTGCAACAAGTCTCACAGAAAAATCATAGATTTTGAAACTTATATAGACCTTAGAGATTATTTTGATTCTCACATTTTTTAGATGATTAAACTGAAGTTCAGAGTTGTGAGGAGAATTGTCAGCAGCCACAAATCTAAATAGTAATAGAACCAAGACTGTCACCCATTCTTCCATTTCTAATATGTTTTCCCAGCCAAAAAAGACCTAGTTTAGAATCCCATGTCCACCATCCAATTTTTTAGGGACCTTTGGCAATTTACCTAAACCATACAGAACCAAGTTTTCATCATCTGTAAAGGATGAAAAAATATGAGAAGAGTTGATAAATGGTTTTAAATGCATGGTCATATTGTATATACTGAACATTGGTAGATATTACTACTATGAAAGATTATGTGACCTTGGCAAGTTTTTTTATTTGCATATAATTAAATAAAAAGAATAAATTAAGTATAGTCAATAATATTGTAATAATTTTGTATGGACAGATGATAACTAGACTTATTGTGGTGATCATTTCATAATGTATATAAATATTAAATCACTATGATGCACACCTAATAGGATATTGTATATCAACTATACTTCAAAAAAACAAAAACAAAAACAAAAAACTAAGGACTCTTTGGGCTTTTTCTGGATGAAGAGAATACATTTTTATATGGTGCCCCTTCTGTCTATAGAGACTAGGGTCCTAGGGGGCCTGAACTAAGTATTTGATCATTTAAAGGAAAAATTCTAATTCAACTCTGCTCCAGTGCATGGTATCACTCAATGGTAGAAAACCTGCAAAAGTGTCTCTTTAGCAGAGGAGTTTAGTGAGTAGTGGGAATGCAGATTTGAGACAAGAATTTAACTTCCGGTAAAAAGGTGGAAAGCTAAAGAGCTCTCTTTGTAAGAGAGGACAGGATTTTGGCAGCGCAGAACATTGTCTGAGGTGAACGAGAGAGATTCAAGGAGAGGAAATGCAACTAGCTAGAAACGTCTCATTGGGAAACGGCTCAATAATCTTCAGAGCACATCTGTCTAATATTAAATTTATTCTACTCAGGTGTATTTAATACTGCCATAGAAAGTAGAATTTGAAATTGGCTTGATCTTTTCTTTAACCAAAAATTATTATCAAAACTTCAGCTTTACAGTGTAATGCTAACAAAAATCAAAACCACCCTCTTAATGATATTTTGATGCAATTCGAATATTCTGGGCAAACTGAGAGAACCATGCCTAGGAATAGTCATTCCAAAGATTACAGTCTCTCCCCCTGCATTTTCTAAAATATAATCTGGAAAAAGACAACAGCAGCCAACCAGGTGACTGTTAGGGGACTGAAAAAGTGACCACAGAAGGTTCCCCACTGAATACCGTAGCTGCCGTAGTTGAAAAGCTTAACAGAGAGACGCTGCCCACAAAAGAGACCACTGTCTCCCAGGTGGGATGGTCCTGCCCTATCCTGTAAGAGCCTGTCTAGTGCTGATCTGCTCTCAGTCTGTGAATAGGGTGGCCATTCTACACTTAAAAAGATCATAGGCTTAAAGTCTCTGACAAAATAACGAAACACCAAATTGTAACAGGCTCTGTTTATGTTGGTTTTTGTTCCAAGCATGTTTATGCATGTGTCTGTGTATATAATCTTTATACAATATTTATGTGTAGGTTTATATTTTTATATTTATATATAATATTATATTTATATTTTATTTATATTTATACATGTGCATATATACATAATTCTCTCTCTACATATTTATATATGTCAATATATAAACATATATTTTTATCAGAAATCACCCTTTACTCCAAGATCCAGGCTTGAAGAACTCTCTGCCTGTCTTGTGACAGAAAGAAAAGAACAGAACAAATCCCACACTGAATCTTCAAAGTTCCCCTAATATTTAATTGGTCATAATAAGTCATGGGGCCAAGCCTGACATCAACGGGGCAGAAAAATATAATTATCTCCCAAGCTTGTTAGAGTAAGTAAATACAAAAAGTAATACAGTCTATCTCAAACATTAACTAAAGGTATATAATTTAGCAACAAGTGTACAATTTTTAGGTTAAAAAAATACTGAATCTAGCATTCTCTCTCCAGATGTCCTCAATGCCTAAGTTTGTACATGTGACTTAATGTTGGTGAAAAACGGAAATAAAAGTATTTTTTGAAAGAAAACATACATAATGTAAACAAATTGAGGTTATTATACCATTTACAAAATCTCAAATTATACTCCAAATTCTAGAAATTGTAGGGAAATGTGGGCCTCTCCCAATTTCTTACTAATTGATGAAGTTCAGAAAAGACAACTTCATATACTATTAAATTTAAGAATTATATATTATCAAGTGTAACAAATTAGAAATGTGCTGGACTTAGTCCAGCTAAGTCCAGCTAAGGTAGGAAATAACAGTGACATAAATAGCTTCACTGTGCAAAGTAGTGATTAACTGAGAAATGGCAGGAAATGTTTTTGCCCCACCCTACCATCTCTCCATATTGAGGGGCACGCTGCCTGTGTCAACTACGTGAGCGACCTGGATGGACAATCTCTCTGGGAAGTGGCGGTAAGCAGTACCCTAACCCTCAACTCTACTCCCACCTCCAGTTTTTATTCATCAATATAGAAACCACATTCCTTAGTACAAATGAGTTAGGAGGAGGGAAGGACAGGATTCTGAAAAGGAAGCATATATCCCAAAGTAAAGCAATATTAATGTGAGTGGCAAGAAAAAACTCTCCAGTTAATCAGTTGTTCAGCACCCGTTAAGTGTGAAGCACTGTGTCAAGACTTAAGGATAAAGTGAGAGGAAAAGCATATATAGTTCCTGCATTCTCAGATACCTAGAGAATAAAAGCAGGCCATTGATATTTAGGAATAAGTAAATATTTGCAAGTGGGATGGTGGAAACTCTGGAGTGGTATTTTTAAAGCAAAGGCATAAAGGATGAGTGAGAGTTAGCTAAATGGGATGAAGTGGGAAAAAGTGTTACAGGAAAGGGTCAGAAGCCCAGAACAGTGGCGTGAGGATCAGAAGCTGGTGGCCGCATGACCTACAAAGTAAACAACTGAGGAAGAGCAGCATAGAAGGTGGAGGTTAAATCGAGTTGAGAATGCAGAATTAACACATAATTCAACATACAATGGGTATCATGAGCAGGGCAGCACAGACGCTATAACACCACAGCATAAGGGATTTGACCCCAATCCTGGGAATCAGGGAACGCCTCCGTGGAAAAATGACACATACAGTGAGAAGTCAGTGAGGAAAATGGGGAGTAAGATATACTATTCTAGGTAGGGGTGACATTATGTGTCACAAGCTGCATTCCAGAGAAATGGACTCTGCCTGCAGCAGGTTATTAGGAAGTGCTCTCAGCATTAACGTCTGTGGAAGGGAAGAGACAGAAGAAGGAATGGACAGAAGTCAGGCTGTGGTGCAGTCTCAACAGAAGCCTCATCCAATCCTATTGGGGGCTTTGAAGTACAAAGACCCTTAAGAGTTGTCCTGAGTTGGGCCTAGAAAGTCAAGCTTGTATACCCCCTTGTCAACAAATAATTGGACGCAGGCTACTCTCGCTACCCCACCCCAAAGGGGGCACGATGTTGGGTGAAGCAATTCTTTTCAGCTGATGCAATCCCCACAGGGGTTGACAGTTGAGATACAGCTGCTGGTGGCAATTTCAGGAGCTGAAGTAGTAAATCCTTCGTTCCCGGAATGGGACCTGGGTAACACCTCACAGCATCCGCCACACCATGTTTGAAAGATTGGGAGTTACTTTGATATACTGAGAGAAATCTAGGATGACTAGCAAAGAGAGGTCCCAAAGGATGGTGGCAAAGCATAAGACTGTAAATAACATCAGAAGCTGGAATAGGAAGGACCTTGCAAACCATTTTAGGATTGTGGGCTTTAATTTACAGGCAAAGAGAAGCCATGGGGGCTTTTAAGTATAGGAGTGACATGGATAGATTTGAATTGAAAGGTCCCTTTACCAGCTTTGTGGAAAAAAGATTGAAGGAAGCCCGTAGCAATTCAGAGTAACCAAATTGAAGGAAGAGTCTAGGGGAGAGACAACGGTAGCCGGGCAGTAACATGTTAGTAAGGGAGTGGCACAGTTCCATATATGGCTCTCAAGTTGATGAACACTCCTGTGGAGATTAAGATTTGGCTGTAAAGTCTAGGAAATGGAGGAGATCATGATGGGAGTGAGGGGATGATTAGGAATGTAGAGATCCCAGGAAAGACACTCAGAAGTGTTCCAACATTTATTGGTCAACAAGAGAAAAGTGGACTGGCAAATTAGAGAGAAATTAGAGAAGTTGGAGGGAGGAAAACTAAAGTGGAGTTCAATGGAAAGCAAGAGCTGAGAGTCTTTCTTTGTTCAAAAAATAAAGAAGAGGATCTTTATGAAGCACAGTTGAAAGATAAAGTAAAATTAGGAGAGAAGTATCTACTACATTTGGCTGTAGAATAGGGGCTGGGAGCAGGAGATAATCTAGGAAAGGTGACTTTGTTTAGTTTTGAGAAGTTAGCATCTTTTTCCTCACTTTCATTTTCTCTGTGAAAGTATCTTAGCTAAGTCCGCTAAGAAAGTAAAAAGAGTTAGCATAGTTTGAAGCTAGAAGAGATTAACTAAAGTATGAAATATTATTTTTAGAGACAGAAAGAGAAAAACTATTAAAAAGATCAATTACCCTTGCTGGTCAATATTGTGTAACTAGCCGACGTTTCTGACGATAAAATTATAACACTGTAACACAATTATAAGTTAGTTGTGTTATTTTCTTATTTATTCATTTGTCTGTATTACCTGTATTACTTGAGTGTAGGCAAAGAGAAAAAAGTGGTGTTTAGTTGCATAAATGATAACAGAATAAAAAAGAGAATTAGAGTTTTGAGAAGACAGTGGCTGAAATGATGATCAGATCCAACCAAAGTTGAATAGGAAGGGAATTAAGGAAAGGGTGTAATTCCATTTTGTGGCAGAGACAACTTCTAAACTGCAAATATAGACAATTTTGAAACTAATGGCAGGACTTCAAATTAAACATGGCAGACCAAATATATTCCTTTACCTCCATCGTCTTTGAGACACCATGAAAATGACAGTAACATGAATTTCATAAAGTCATAAGTCTATAAAGGCAAAGAGAACCTGAGGGAAGAGTTGAGCAATAATACTTGGAAAGCTGAAGGCAGAAGACTGAGTGGTAACTAACCTGGCAGATCTAAGCAAATCTCATGACGTCAGCCCCAGGGACAGCACAGGAGCAGGCTGATTCAGGAACTCTGGAAAGCTCCGAATTTGGATGTACAAAGGACCTCTAGGAGTGGGGCTACCAAAAGACCAGAAAACAGGAATATTGGTCAAAATATGTCTCTACATTTTTATGGCATTAAGTACAGCGTCTTTCGACTCCCCACTTTTTGGTAAGAACATTAACAGGTCTATTCTTTCTTGTACCTCTCCTATCTCAGTGCTACTTCTCCACATCTCACATTCGCACTTGTACATCATACTTTACATTGCACTTTTTATATGTGAATTTCATATTTGCACTTTTATATTATATTATGACACATAGTGTGGTAATATAATTGGGGTATTAAAGGATGAGAATTAGGACTCTTTTATTACCCTCTTGCGTTTGGAATCAAGTGAATGAGGCAGAAAGAGAGAGAGAGAGAAAGAAGAAGAGGAGGAGGAGGAGGAGATTGAAATGTCTGCTATATGCTAATAGAAGCCGTACTGGAACACAGGAGGCCAAAGCTAACTAATTCAGACCAGACTGAAGAACGACTTCAGACCTTCCCTGAGGGAGCAGAGACTGCCCTAACATGAGCAAACGGTATGGAGAGAGAACGTCAACCAAGATGTGCCTTCTCTGAAAGTGAGAGGGAGGAGGAAGGGGAGAAAGAGGAAAATGCTGGGCTAAGCATAAGCAACTTGCTCTCCTAGGCACACCCATCAGATAAGTTACAGGGTTGGGTGGAAAGGAGAGAACTTGGAGAGTTTCTCCCTTATTTTTCACACTTAAGAAGTCAAATGAGAATTCTTGTCCCTCTATGGCAACATTAGAAGTGGGGATAAGTGTTCTTTCAAACAATTATAAAGTTAAAGGTTAATGATGTTTAGCTATTTTAACTATGTGAATATTGTTTGCTGTAGAGTCAAGTAGTATACTATGAATGTGTTCTGTTCTTTGTGCCTTTTACAATTTTTGTTTATTTTGTTTTTATTTCTTCTTTTTAAACTTTCCTTTGGCTCTCCTGGAATCAGACCAAACCTTCAACATAATCCTAGCTGTATGAACTTACTTTCCTGATCTGTTAACAGTGATGCTAATGGTATAGCCTTTGTAGAGATACTGTGATGATTAAATGAGTTAATATACATAAAATGCTTAAAACACTGCCTAACACATGGTAAACATTCAAAGTGTTTGCTATGATTCTGCCTTTAGTGTGGTATATTGTGTCCTTTCAATTTCTCAAGTCATATAATATTATCTAAATCATATAGATGTAGATAAAACTTTCCCCAAAGATTTCTGCCAGAGTCTTCTGTTCTCCTGCTCCAAGCTGGACAAACTGTGATATGTGCCTGGAGACCAGTGGTCTCTGGGCTTTCCCTCTTGGGTTTAGTACATTGGACCTCAATGGTCCTTTTTTTATTGCCCCTCATTTTACTAAGTACATCTTTAATAACAAGAAGGTGTGTGAATGAGGTAAATTCTCAGGCTTTGTAGGTTGAAAAAGTCTTTATTTTCTTCTCACTTTAGTTGGTAATTGGGTCACTATAGGTTTTCTATTATTTTCCCCCTTATCTTTTAAGGCACTGTTTTTTCTTCTAACAGCCAACTTTGATGATGAGTGGTCTGTTTGCAGTCTGAAAAAGGTTCATTTGTAAGCAATCTGTTTTTCATTTCCTTTATAGAATCTTTTAGGAATCTCCCTTTTGTTATTGGTAATACGACATTTCAGAGTGTGGGTCACTTATTTTTATTCACTTTGTTCAACAATTTATAGAATCTTTATTTTGATGACAAATACTTCCCTTCAGCTTTGGTAAATTATCTTCTATTATTCTTCCCCTTACATTTTTTTTCTAGAACTCTGTTAGTCAGATGATACCTCTCAAGTAAAAATAATTCCCTTGCTTGAAGTATATAACGTATAATATGTAACATATAATATTAATATATAATATAATAAATGATATTATATAATGGGATAAATGATATGATAAATGATATAATATATATGCTTGTATTAAAGATATTTCTTCAGCTTTAACTTCTAACACAGTTGTAATTAGTTTCTTTTTATTTAGGTAATTGGAATTTTTATTGTTCAAGAAATCCTTCTTGTTCTCTCAATGTACTTCTCACAGCATTGAGTTTACTAATCAATTTTCCTCAAAGTTTTTGTTTGTTGAATCATGTGCACCTTCTCCAATCAATTTTTTTTGTTTGTTTTGATCGTTCTTTTCCATGATGCAGGCTTTCCTTGAATATCTAGCAATTCCCGGTCATGAATTGATACTTAATATAAGGTGATACAAAGGATGATTGCAGTTCATATGTTTGTGGACAGAATTTTCAACAATCTGTCTCACTTTGGAACAAGCAGGCTATTTTAGTGAGGCTATTAAGAGCAAGAATTCAGAACACTTTACTCTGGGGTACTAAAATTGCCTTAGCTCTCCCCTTATAGTTTAGTTCAATTTTGTTTTATTTTGTTGCTTTTTGGGAGATAACCATCAATTGTTTTAGCAGAGACTTAGATGTCATGTGGCTTTCATTTTTCTCCAGGGCCTGGGAGAGTAGTGGACTCATTGCCTCTTTGCTGTTTAAGCCTTCAAACAATACCTCTGTTTCCATCTCCATTCCTCACTCTTAACTTCTGTTATGCTTTCAGTCTTTGAATTTGTAGTCTCCTTGGGCATCTGCTAGATGGTCTGGCTGCCTACCAGAATTCTAGGTGATGTTTTCTTAACTCTGCCTTACCAGAATTAGTTGAAATCTCTCTTTCATTGATGACTTGCATTCTATTTTTTTAATTCTGGAATTATATTGTTCTTTGTACACTTATTCATAATAATTTTAGTGTCTCAGGAGAGATATAGAGTGAACATATGTGCTCAGCCTGCCATCTTTTTTTTTTTTTTGGTGAGGAAGATTGGCACTGAGCTGACATCTGTTGCTGATCTTCTGCTTTTTGCTTGAGGAAGATTGACACTGAGCTAACAACTTTGCCAGTCTTTCTCTATTTCGTATGTGGGATGCCGCCATAGCATGGCTTGATAAGTGGTATGTAGGTCTGCTCCCGAGATTCAAGCCTGCAAACCCTGGGCCACTGAAGTGGAGTGCATGAACTTAACCACTATGCCACCGGGCCTGCGCCAGCATGCCATCTTGACTGAGGCCCACGTTTAATTTGAAAACACTGAATGTATATGGAACGTGGACTAGAATAGAGGAAAAACAGAGAGTGGAGACTAGTTAGAAGCCTCGTCCAGATGAGATGATGGTATGTTGAACTAGACAGGCTACTGTGGAGATATGGAAACGTGTATGGACTCAAGTATTTTGCAAGTGAAATTTACACTATATTATTTAGTGATTTGGTAAATCAATTCACGTTTACATGGTTCAGGTTTTTCTTCATAGTTTTAGTAGTTCTCTGTTAGCTTTCGTTTTTCAGAATGAAAAGGTGATTCTAATCCTTTAAATCTCACTTTATAAAGCAATAGCAATATTTCCTTTATTAGTTTAGTTAATCATCTATTGTTCTTTTCCTCTGTTATATTTCTTTTTTATTTTTGATGATTTTATTTATTTATTTTTCCCCCAAAGCCCCAGTAGATAGTTGTCTGTCATAGCTGCATATCCTTCTAGTTGCTGTATGTGGGACGCGGCCTCAGCATGGCTGGAGAAGCGGTGCGTCATGCGCGCCCGGGATAAGAACCTGGGCCGCCGGCAGCGGAGCGCCCGCAATTAACTGCTAAGCCATGGGGCCGGCCCCCTCTGTTATATTTCTTAATGAATGGAAATTATAAAGGCACACAGTATTCCAGGTGTTGACAGAGGTTATATTTGAAAATTATGAGAGTGTAGTCCCTGTTGCCCCTGATATTGCACAGCTGGAGGCAACTCCTGAACCAGTCTTGACCAGGTCAAGGTAACATAAGAAGCTTCAGTCCCAGTGGGGCTGGGAAACTCTTGGTAGTTATTTCATTTCCAAGGTCTAAAGGTATACAGCTGTGGTTCAGATTCTCTAAATCCTGACCTTTTAACTAACATGGCTACAGATATCCTTTGGGAAAGATATACTCCTAAGATAAAGCCAAAACAAGATTTTATAATGAGCTTGGATTTAGTTTTAAAGTCTTGGTTGGGACCCCACTAGTCCTGGTGATCTGCATTGCACCACATCAGAGGGTACCACAGCAAGTATTTTTCACATTAGGCTTATGCTAAATAAGTCCTGACAGCCTTCTCAAGTAAGGGGCTCTTCCTGAGTAGGAGGCATCCAAAGACCATATTGTTATATGAGATTTACTGATGACAGTGACAAGGAAGCAATCCGAAAAGATAAATTTTGAAAAGTATAGAGAAAAAATTGACCAATTATCATTATTATTATTAAAGAGAAATCCTTCCTCTTATTACTTTAGCTCATTCAATGTCATTGTATTTGACCCATCTATACAAGAGTCCCATTTTTGTGAAAATGGAAGAAGGAGACAGAGAATTCAAGTTCCTGTTAGAGATAGGTGTACTAATGACATTAACTAGAATTGACAGGAGAAATTTGAAGCCAATAATAATAACTCAATAGCGAACTCAATAGCAAAAGCAAACTTGATTAAAAAATGAGCAGAGGACCTGAATAGACATTTGTCTAAAGAAGACATGCAAAAGGCCAATAGATACATGAAAATGTGCTCAACATCACTAGTCATCAGGGAAATGTAAATCAAAACCACAATATCACCTCACACCTGTTAGAATGCCTATTATCAAAACCACAGGAGATAAAAAGTATTAGCAAGGATCCAGGAGAAAAGGGAACCCTCTTGCACTGTTTTTGGGAATATAACTTGGTTTAGCCACTATGGAAAATATACAGTTGGTATGGAGGTTCCTCAAAAAATGAAAAGTAGAACTACCGTATGATCCAGCACCCCCACTTCTGGGTATTTCTGAAGGAAATGAAAACAGAATCTCAAAGAGATATCTGCACTCCCATCCTCATTGCAGTGCTGTTCACAATAGCCAAGATATGGAAACAACCTAAGTTGTCCAACTATGGACGAATGGATAAAGAAGATGTTGTATATAAACATACAATGGAATATTAGTCAGCCATAAGAAAGAAGGGCATCCCACCATTTGCAACAACATGGATGGACCTGGAGGGTATTATGCTAAATGAAATGAGTCAGACAGAGAAAGATAAATACTGTATGATATCACTTATACGCGGAATCTAAAAAAGCTGAACTCATAGAAACGGGGATTAGAATGGTGGTTACAAGGGGTTGGGAGGGTGGAGGAAAAGGGGAGATGTTGACCAAAGAATAAAAACTTCCAATTATAAGGTGAATAAGTTCTGAAGATTTAATATACAGCATAGTGGTTATAGTTAATAATACTATATTATATACTTGAAAGTGCTAAGAGAGTAGCTCTTAATTATTCTTACCACAAAAAAGAAATGGCAATTATATGACATGATGCAGGTGTTAGCTGATGATATGGTGGTAATCATTTTGCAAATCAACACGTTGTACACATTCAACTTGCACAATGTTAGAAAGTAATTATATCTCAATAAGGCTGGGGAAAAAAAGAAAATACATACATAGAGCTTAAAATAAAAGAAAAAGCTTAAAATAAAGTATAGAGTTGAAAGCTATAGATTAGGAAGCTCCATTTTCAGGATCCACATCTAAATTAGCAAGCAGAGTAGAGAAGAACAGCAAAGTGATAAGAGTAAACCAGAAGGAAACAAGGAAAGATATTTATTCATAAAGGAAGAGAGGATAATTTACGTTGATAAATTCTATGAAAAGGTCAAGAAAGAGAGATTTAGGAAGAGCCATCACAATAAGCTATTTAAAAGTTACTTGTGAAAAAAGAAAAAAAAAAAAATCACTTAAAGACTTTTTAGGGTGATTCCCTTCATTATTTTTACTCTGTGTGGCTTAAAAAAGCATAATTGTAACCATATTGAACATATAATTTCAATGTTCTAATTGAAACATTAGAACAATGCAATTAACATTGTATAGTCTGTATTTTATGTAAACAAACAGATTTGGGAAATATATATGATGCTGGCATAACACTGCACTGAATGGATAAATCATAGTTCAAGATTCCCTGAAAATGGACATTTAATTTGCTTCCAATTTAGGTTATAATTAGTATTTCTTATATTGTCTGGTATATGCTAGTTTTCTCTACTGAGGATTATTTCCTTAAGAAATAACTCCAGATTTATAATTATTAGGATAAAAATTTAACTGTTTTAGAGGCTCATGATTTACATCACTAAATCGCTTTGCATTTATACTGCCTTGAGCAATGTACATTGGTGCATATCTAGCAATACTTCTACGACTACAGAGTATCTTCAGTGTTTTAAATCTTTGCTAGTTAAGTGAATATCCTGTCTTCTCTTTCTACACACTGCTTTAATTGGGAATGAGGAACAGAGACGTTGTGCTGTGGCCTCCTCAGATAGGCTACCACAGATTGCTGGAGTTTTATAGATGGTAAACTCCAAATACATAATTAATAGGAAAAAAATGTGGAATATAAAGACTTCATTTTAATATCTCGTAAATTATGCCCTTATTCTCCTGCATTCTGCTTCTATTACATACCTACTTAAATCTGTTTTATGCAGCAAGTAATTGCTGTAGGAAAATACGTATCTTAGGAAATTTCGTGGACAACAAACTCTGGTGAGTTATGATGTTTTAGGAAATGGAGGTGGAAACTTAAATTTACTAAAGTTGCTTAGCTTACCAACAGATTGAAATATTAACGTATGGGGAAAGATTTATAGATTACTATCAATATACTTAGAGAAAAACGAGTTGGTAGTTATATGTTAGCTGCTATTATGTAAACAAGAAACAGTGGAACTCACAAACAGATAAAAATGAAGAAAAAAGGAGATAGATACTGAGGAAGGGAAAGCAATTTCTACAGTGGTGGGTATTAGCAACTCATGTGAACTCCTCAGTGCTAATCTGAAACGTATATAATTGTTTCTCAGCCAAACACAAAACAACAGATTAAAAATTAATTATTGATGCTTTGCTTTTGGAACAGACTATTGAAATGAGATTACTGTTTTTGGAGAAAAACAGGCCCAATAATTACCTGAAAACAGTACTGACAGTGATAAAGTATTGTCTGGCTCTGACTCTTCCTTAAGGTGATGATTTTTCCCCATTCAAATTTCCAAAAATATGTGGAGGATCAAACAAAGTAAGTGTATATATGGATGATTTCACTCAAACACCTTCTGTGGAATCTGTTGACAAGAAAAATAGCTTAATAAAAAGAAAGAGAGGTAGAAAAACTTGGAGGGAGAAAGATATTAAGTAAAAAGAAAACCTAAAAGATTAACAAACTGTTGAATCCAGAGGTTTATCTGAACCTTTCAAATTAGACTTTCTTCAAGCGACTGTCAAACAAAAAGGACCATATACACCATATCACTTTAACATGAAATTGGCATAAATTATTTTTTATGTGGTGCTTATGGTATCAGTTTTTATTAATCATCATCTCACATCTACTTTATTTTCTCAGAGTGAAAGGTCTTAAAAAAGTGTGTCTTCCTCTGTTGAATTTCATTCTTTTTACTTTCTTATATTCTTTCTTAATATCAATGGAGATGATCATTCTCTAATATATATATATATAACTATAATATATATATATTTAAAAAAAATAAATTACCCTAACAGCACATTATGAGAGGAAATGAAAAATAAAACGTAAAGTTTTGTATATGAGGTATTTGTCTTATACAAATAATTGGCATTTATAAAATATGAATCCTTCATCCTCAGATGCTTGATTTACTGTGGAGAATATTTCCTACAGTAGAATTGCTACATATATCCCACACTATTTAAAATTATCATTCATTCTTTTATATATTTATTCCACAAATATATACAGAGAATGTACCATGTGCGAGGAACTGAGCTAGGAAATCAAACTTAAATAAGATACAGTTCCGTTCCTCAAGGAACTTAAGGGATCTGTTTTTGTCAAAATAGCCAAATTTTGCAAGAGTAGTCTGGAGGCATGGAGATCCTGGTAAGGCCAGGACCAGCCAAATGTGATGTAGACAATTTCTGATCAGTACATCTAATACATCACTTGTGCAGGACCACTTTTCCCATTCAGTGGCCTCCCCTCCCTATTTAAATGTGCAGTGCACCCTCCTCACCACATTGTCTCACGCAAAACTTGATTTTTCAGAAGGACTACATGTTGTCGTAAATTACTTAGAATGATTGATATCAATGAATTCCTTCTCTGAGAATACTACTTTTCAAAGCAGAGCTCAAATTGTAGAAATCTAGTCTTTAATCACCATTGGAGAAATGTTGATTATCCCAATCAGGTAGGGAATCTTTAGTGCAGGCCTAAAATTTCACTAACTATAGCCTTTGTAAACTGAGCCAGGTAGGAGCCAGCACGTGTCTTATTCCCTGCCTCTTACCCATTCTTTGTTACTGCTTTCTATCCTGAGTTCTGACCTAGCCCTGGTTTCCCAATGAGTAGCAGACCTAGTAAAAATAGAAACGCACACACACACACAATCTGGTTTTAATAAATTGGAGAAATGAGACAAATGCCCAGTGTCTCCCTACTTCAATCATTCAAATTTATTTTTTAAAAATTATAATGGCTGTCTAAATTGTATTCCTTCATGGTTTTTTACTGAACATGTAGAGGTAATCTAAGATGAATTCTATTTGTATGAAATTATCAGATTTCTAATGTCATCCTCCTGCTAATGAGGTTGACTGACTGTTTAGTTAATTCAAATGAGGAAAATCCTTCCAACTATCAAGATGATCAAAAAACTTAGTTCAAATGAAGATATTTCCAATGAAAAAAGATGAAACAATTTGAGGAAAAAAAGAAAAGATAGTTTTATTAGTTTTCTATTGCTGCCATTAACAGATTACCACAAGCCTAGTGAGTTAACACAAATTTATTATCTTACAGTATTGTAAATCAGAAGTCTGACACAGGTCTCTGCAGCCTAAATCAAGTGTCCACATCACTGCGTGCCTTTCTAATGGCTCTAGGGTAGAATCCATTTCTTTGCTCTTTTGAGTTGTTAGCAGAATGCAATTTCTTGTCCTTATAGGTCTGGGGTACCCATTGTCTTGATGATTGTCAATTAGAGGCTGATTATAGCTTCTACAGGCCGTTTCATTCCTTGGCTTGTGGCCTCTTTTCTCCGTCTTCAAAATCAGCAATAACAGGCTGAGTCTTTCTCACTTCTCATCCCTCTTACTCATTCTTCCTTCATTTTGTGCTCTTAAGGACTCCTGTGATTAGATGGTACGCACTAGATAATCCAGGATGAGCTTTCCCTCTCAAGGTCTGTTCTTACCTAAATTACATTTGCAAAGTATCTTTTTCCATATAAGGTAACATATTTATAGATTCCAGGGATTCTTTGGGGGACCATTATTCTGCCTACCATAATAGTATTGAATAAAATAATTATCCGTGAGTCTATACTGATATATGTAAATAATTTAATAAATATGTAAATGGGGGAAGGGATAACTCTTCCTTACGGAAGAATTTTGATTGATAAGTGTAGAAGTAATGAGGGAAACAGAAACAGTGTAGTGGTAATTGTTGCAAGCAAGATGTACTAAAGGATGCTAAAATTGGTTATTCAAATTTTAAGAGAAAGATGTTTGCATAGTCTCAAAATAATCTTCCTCAGCATATGTATTAATTACAATGGGAAAATAGCAACTTGTTGACAGTGGAGACACCTAACAGACACTACCTTAACCAATGGATCAAAATTAACTTCCCAGTAATAAGATATATCAACATCATATACACCCTGGTATTATGCACTGAGAAGGGCATATCACTTCTGTCATGTTCCTGCCAAAAATGCATTACACCATCCTAATCATGAGAAAACATCACACAAACCAAAGTTGACTTACTTGACCAATACACTTCAACGTGTCTGGTTTATGAAAGACAAGGAAAGGCTGAGGAACTGTCACAGATTGAAAGAGACTAGGGACACATGAAAATAGTGCAATGTGGGATCCCTGATCAGACTCTAGAACAACAAAAAGTAATTAGTGGGAAAATTGCTAAAACAAGATCTGCAGTTTAGTTAATAATATTGGGCCAATGTTAAATTTCTGGTTTTGATAATTATGCTATGATTACCTAAGATGTTAACATTAAGAGAAAATTACATGAGATTATATGAGTGCTCTCTGTGTACTATTTTTACTACCTTTTTTTAAGTCTAAAATTATTTTTTAAAAAAGTTAACCAATGGAAAGCACGTGTGTAGGGTTATGGATATTTTTAATTTTCTCCTTTTTGTTTATCTGTATTTTTCCTATAATGATTATGTATGTATTACATTTTTATTTAAGTAAAAGCAAAAATTGAGAGGGAAAACAAAAAGGCCTGGCTCAACCACAGATGCACAATATTCCTGTCTCAAGTACACAAGTAGAGAAGAGCCTTAAGGAGTTGGCTCATTAATCAATAATCCCTGCAATGTGTGGGGCTTCAGGAAAGATCCCTCCATCTTTCAGTTCACAGATGAATACTTACCCATACAAAGATGTGCAAGTTTCATGTCCTGGGAATAACAAGGGTTTAGAGGCTGAAAACCAGTGTCACCTACTATTTATTGATCATTACTAGACCTTGTTCAAATTAGTTAACCTCTGAGCCACTGTTTACTCATGAATCATAATAAAGCTAATCTTTGATGGTGTTTTTTTGCAAGGATTAAATGACACAAATGTGGTCACGGCTCTGATAACTGGAAAATGGTCTTTACTTACCCATCCGTACTATTGTTCGGTATCTCCAATTGACAAGTGAGCCGCTGGCAAATAGAATTGCTTATGATAACAGACCTGAGAAAGTTGAGTGAACTCAATGCAGGAGCCTATCTTACCCTCACTTAACTGAAGTGTGGCTGCAGGGAAGGCTTTGGTGAAGAGGGAGATGGGTGAGCACTTTTCTCTTTTGAGCCTACACTTCGGATGAAATATGTATGGAAATTAAGTCGTTTTCAGTTCATCTTGATTTTTGTTGCTCTCCTCATACCTTCCTGACCTTCCTTTGCCCCTGAGCTTTTCCAGTGCTGAGAGATGATCGCGTAGGTAAAAATCATCTGGAAAGCATGTCATGCGTGCAGGATGCACAGGGATGCAAGAATTTAATTTTCTTTCAGTGCAAAGCAGCTCTGCCTGTTTAAAACTGATTTCTCTTTACAGCAAAATCTACAAACGTGTATTGGGAGAAAAGGTTTTCCACTTTAAATAAATTCTGCTGTTTGTGCTTTACGTGAGGAGATTTATGAAGTTCATTTAAAAAATTGGCTAAGCAAAGGGAGTTTTCAATCTGAAATGAAGACAAACTAAGGGGAAAAAAACATAAAAATATATGGAGATCTGACTCATCCTAGACCATTAGCTCAGCACTGGTGCACGCATACATAATGTTAATGCAGGAGTACAGTTTTAAAACCTGATTAGAGAGTAGACTGGGAGTTTAAAAAATAATTAAAGGAATCAGCTTTAAAGTACACATCAAAGAATACTCTTTGTGCAGATGAGAATGCAGAGAAACACAGGAGACTGTCTTGTATTTAATCCTTGATTCTCAGGGCAAGTGTTTTAAGAAAACAGATAAAAGATTAGAGCACGACTTACATACAAAATAAGAGAATATATAAATTTAAAGCCTGAAAAAACCAAATCTCCTCATTCCTAATGTAATTTCCAGCTAGCAATAATCTTCTAACAGCCTAGTAAAAGCATTAATAGTAGAAAGTTAATATAGGCAGCAAATTCTTAATTCTTATTTACGTTCTTGTCATTTGGTTTTGAATTTGAAGTTACAGAGCTCACACCCAGCCCCCTTTCAGCAAAGTAAATATAAAAAAAAATTTATTAAAAGATTCTTCTTCATTTCTTTCTCTTTAGTTGCAAAGTAGCAATAAGAAGGCACATTCTTAATATAGAGAAAAAGAATGATGTGCTATGAATGGATGCATCAGCTTAATATGATTAGCATATCTTTGCAGGTAAATTTTTTTTCCTTGTGAGGGAAAAACATTCCATACCCTTGTCACATTCCTCAATTTATACAGAGGAAAATAAGTCATTAGGGATGGGTTATTGTCTGTGGATGAGACAGTCCACTCATCTTGTAGCTGTATGCATTTTCCATTTTAGATTTTACACATTGCTCTAAGTTACTATGCGTTGCCTGAGAAATCAAGTGTCTTTTTTTGCACTGAGAAACAAATGCAGAGCAGTTCATTTTCTTTTGGTGAGAGAGCTAGAGCCTAGGTATGAAAAGAATTATTCTTAATATGGATGAAAAACGTTTCCCCAAAAGTATTGAAAATTCTCTTTTAGTCTAAGCATAGTGGTTCTTAAACAGAGTCTTGCACAATCATTAACATCAATTTACATGGGAGGTAATTTGAAAAGACTTTTAGAAAGCCTGGGAAGCCAAGACTATAACACATCTATTCATTAGCTCTCAGTCTAACTACCATTCACCCTCACCTTCTTGAATCGATGTTCCTATTAAATGGAGTATGTCCTTCTGTGGCCTCTGAGGAACAACTAAGCCTTGCCAAGACTTAGAGCACACATAAGGAACCCTATCTTGAGGTAGTCTGTCTGATCTATCACCCAAGAGAGCCATAAGGACAGTCGGTATTAATGACTATAAAGACCGAATCAAATAATTAAAATTTTAAGTAGGATTTGAAGTTGTAAATGTTACAAGAACAGAAAATGGTTAATCTGTTTGTGGTATATCCTATGGCTAATTTGGCAAAGTCATTGATGTGGCAGATCAGTGTTTATGGAACTTGTCTTTGGAGAGTTAAGAATAACAGAGGACTATAGTTTCTAATCTAGATAAAATTTGGTGAACCAAGAGATAGCACAAATAGGACTTGCTATAGCAAACTAGCATTCTGCAAGCCAAAAGACAGTTTTAGGTTGTTATCTTAAAAAGGAAAAAAAGAAAAGAGTGTATTTAAGTGATGTGTGCCAACTAAAGCTGAGTATTGTCAAACTGTTCAATCCCCTAAAGCCTCAAATATGCACAAATTCAGGTTCTAAAATATTTGGCAGATAACAGGCTGCTGGTGTGTGTGTGGAGGTGAGGGATGGATATCACACCAACGCAAGAGGGATTTGGAATTTATTAACTTGAAAGTAAAATTATTTAAATTGATTATTTTGTGTGTGCATGTGAGGAAGATCAGCCTTGAGCTAACATCGGATGCCAATCCTCCTCTTTTTTGCTGAGGAAGACCGGCTCTGGGCCAACATCCGTGCCCATGCTCCTCTATTTTATATGGGACACCGCCACAGCGTGGCTTGACAAGCAGTGCGTCGGTAAGTGCCCTGATCCGAACCTGCGAACCCTCGGGACGCCCATGTGGAGCACGCAAAAACAACCGCTGCGCCACCAGGACAGCCCTTATTTAAATTGATTTTAAATTGACAAGGTGTAAGCATGAAATCAACGAAGATAAAGGTAAAGCAAAATTTTTAAAAGTGCCTAGAAGTATTTCAATTCACCTTCAAAATAATCCTATATAATAATTCCCACGTTTCAGAAGCTATTTTCCCCAAATCATACAACGAGTGGTAGAATTAAATTAGTGGTTATTACACTTGACATGGAAGTATGGGAGTCACAAGGAATTTTGCTCTGAATGTAGGTCTTCCAGTTGCCTCGGATTTCAGAGTTTGCAAGCTGAAGAAGACCAAAGGTGTGGCTGCAATTCTAGACCCCTTTTTTCCCTGCACAGTTTACATAATAGATATCAACAGATTGTTCTTCATGTGCGGAAGCTCTGTACCAAACAGGAACCCAATAATCCTATTTTGAATTATTCTGAATGTACCATAAAAAGATATCAAAGATAGACAAAATTAGACAAAGAAATTAAAGCAGTTTAGACCTTCAAAGTCAATTCAGTAAAGTTTCGTAGGAGAATAATTGTTTTTGTGTGTTTTTATATGAATAGTTGAATTCATAGTTTATAAGTTGAGATGGAGAAAAACCACCCACCTCTACATTGTGTTCATTTTTCTATCAAAAAGAAAAATATTTATAATTTATGGCAAGACATAACGCCAATAAACAGATATGGAGAATTATCGGGAATTATCAGATCTCTGTACACCAAATAGACCTGCCACGCTTCCTGTAAAGTACTCAGCTAAATAAATATATGGAGATTCGTGTCAGGTATAAGAAATGTGGAATCCCCCCACCTGCAGTGAAATAGCCCGGAGTACATGGAAAGATTCTTTGGACTAAACTAGATGCAAGAGGAAGACCAACATGAGGCATCTTATTACCAGAGCTGGTTTATTAATATTTATTGCAAGGAATTGGCTTACTTGATTGTGGGAGCTAACTAGGCAAGTGCAAAATCTGTAGGGTAGACTCTCTGCAGTCCACAAGTGGAATTTCTTCTTCATCAAGGAAACCTCAATTCTGCTTTTACAGCCTTTCAACTGATTGCATCAGACCCACCCAAGTACTCCAGGATAATCTGCTTAAAGTCAACTGATTACAGATGTTAATTACATCTGCAAAATAACCTTTACAGCAACACCTAGCTTAGTGTTTGATTGAATAACTGAAGACTATACCCTAACCAAGTTAACACATAGAACTGACCATCATATCATCTTGATTGAATAAAGGAAAAAAATTGCACGATCTTTTCAATACATGCAGAAAAAGCATTTGACAAAATCTAACATCTTTCATGATAAACACACACAGACAGACAGACGCACACACACATACATACACTCACTCAGTAAACTCAAAATTGATGTCCTGTCCTGATAAAGCATATCTACAAAAACGAAAAGGAAATGCAGAGCTAACATCATACTAACGGTGAAAGACTGAAAGCTATCCCAGTAAGATCAGAAACAAGAGAAGGACGTCTGCTCTTACCATTTCTATTCAATATTGTGTGGAGGCCCTACCCATGTTAATTAGAAAGAAAAAAAAATCCAGATTGGAAAGGAAGATGTAAAATATCTCTATTCTCACATGATATGAGCTTTTATGTAGAAAATCCAAAAGGAAACCACACAGACACAAACAAAAATTGTTGTAGCTAATAGATGATTTCAGCAAGGTTGCACGATATAAGTTCAATACACAAATATGAAACCAAAGCACAGGCGACAACAATAAAAAAGAAATTCAATTCATCAAAACTAAAAACATTTGTGTTGCAAATGTTACTGTCAAGCAAGTGAAAGGTAACCCATGGAGTAGAAAAAACAATATATTTGATGTCACTTATATCCAGAATATATAAAGATTTCTTACAATTTAATAAAAAAAAGGCAAACAGGGGGCCGGCCCGGTGGCGCAAGCGGTTAAGTGCGCGCGCTCCGCTGCGGCGGCCCGGGGTTCGCTGGTTCGGATCCCGGGCGCGCACCGACGCACTGCTTGGTAAGCCATGCTGTGGCGGCGTCCCATATAAAGTGGAGGAAGATAGGCACCGATGTTAGCCCAGGGCCGTCTTCCTCAGCAAAAAAAGAGGAGGATTGGCGGATGTTAGCTCAGGGCTGATCTCCTCACAAAAAAAAAAAAAAAAAGGCAAACAATCTAATAAAAATGGGCGTTTCTGAATATAGTTACTTTTCCCAAGATGAAATCCAAATGGTGAGTGAATACGTGAAAAGATGCTCAACATTACCAGTCATTCAGAAAATGCAGAAAAACAAAAACAAAAACAAAATGAGATACCACTTCACACCCTCTACAAAGGCTATAACAAAAAGACTATAACAAGTCAAACAAGGCTGTGGAGAAATTGAAACCCCGACACATTTTTGGCAAGAATGTGAAATGGTGCAGGCGTTTTGGAGAATAGTTTGATATTTCCTTAAAACATGAAACATAGAGTTATCAAATGATACAGCACTCCCTCCTAGAGAGATACCCAAGCAAAATTAAAATATACATCAACACAAAAACTTATAAATGAATTTTTACAGAGACATTATTCATATAACAAAAAAGGGAAAACAACCCAAATGTTCATCAACTCATGAGTGGATAAGTAAAATTGGTATATCCAAACAACGGTATACTATTCAGCCATAAAAGAAAAAGAAAGGGAATACTGATACACTCTACAACATGGATGAACCTTGAAACCGTTACGCTAAAAGAAAGAAGCTAGTCACAAAAAAATACATGTTGTATGGATTACATTTATATGAAACATCACAAAATGACAAATCTTTAGAGACATAGTAGATTCCTGGCTTTTTAGGGCTGGGGGTAGAGTGTGGAGAGAAATGAGGAGTGACCTCTACTGGATAAGGGTTTCTTTTGGGTTTATGAAAATGTTCTGAAATTAGGTTGTGGTGATGGTTTCACAACTCTGTGAATATAGAAGGGAGTGCTGAAGTGCACACTTTAAATGGGTAAATGTAAGGTATATCTCATTAAAGATATTGAAAATTATGAAGACATTGGTAACATGGTGATAGAATAGAAAGGCGTGAAGCCTCCAAGAAGGTATTACCTATATAGGTTTTCAAAAGTTATTTTGGAAAATAAATTTCAATCTAAAAAGACACAATTTAATAATGTCAAAGGTAAGCCCATTACTATATATAAAATACCAACAGTATTACAAAGTACATATGAAACAAGTTGGAGGAATTGATGTAAGCTCAATATATATCAACAATTTGATATGGTTGTCAAAACAGAAGAGAGAGGGGCCAGCCCAGTGGCATAGTGGTTAAGCTGGCATGCTCCACCTGGGTGGCCAGGAGTTTGTGGGTTCAGACTCTGGGTGTGGACCTACACACCGCTCATCAAGCCATGCTGCGGCAGCGTCCCATATACGAACTAGAGGAAGATTGGCGCAGATGTTAGCACAAGGACTATATTTCTCAAGCAAAAAGAAGAAGATTGGCAACAGATATTAGCTCAGGGCCAACCTTCCTCACCAAAAAAAAAAAAAACACAGAAGAAAGACACATATAAAGGTATATTAATAAAATCATTGTGTCTAGAACAAAGAGGTGATACTTTCTACTGTACAACAAGTCGAAACAGTTTTCAGTTCAAAAATTTAAGAAGAAAGCCTTGGAGAAATGCGTTGTGTCTAATGAAGACCGCCTGAGTTATTTTAAATGAACAAATCATGCAATATAAAAATCATTTGATGGAACTGATGTACTTGAAAAAGAGAAGTCTGCACAGGTAACGCTCTTTAAATATTTGATGTAAATTACTGTAATGTAAAGTGGTGACTGTTGCTCAAGAAAGCAGAATGAAAAATAATGACAAAAGTTAGAAGTAAGCAGATTTCGATTTTAGCAGTAGAACAACTTTTATTAATAAAGTGAAACGAACTGGTTTATTAGGAAGTGAGATTTCTGTCACTGGTGGTGTTCAACTAGATGTAGCATAATCAATTGGGGATTTTATCTTTAGAAATTATGAAATCTTAGGGGATTGAAAATTTCTGACTTCAAAATCAATAGTGTAATGGACAGAATATAGATTTCGGAGTCCAGAAGATTTGAGTTTTAAATTCTGTCTCTGACAACTTTTAGCAGTATGGCTTGGAGACATTGCTAAATTTCTGAGTCTGCTCTTCTCATCTACATGATAAGATATGATAGATCTTCTTCCATTGGGTCTTTATCAAATTCTGAAAATGTTTTTTGAAAGAATGAAAGTCATTAAAAGTCATTTAAAAGAATTATATGGGGGCCGGCCCGGTGGCGCAGCAGATAAGTGTGCTGGCTCCACTTCAGCGGCCCAGGGTTGGCAGGTTCGGATCCTGGGCACCCACCAACACACTGCTTGTCAAGCCATGCTGTGGCGGCATCCCATATAAAGTGGAGGAAGATGGGCATGGACATTAGCCCAGGGCCGGTCTTCCTCAGCAAAAGAGAGGAGGATTGGGATCTGAAGTTAGCTCAGATCTGATCTTCCTCTCTCTCTCTCTCTCTCTCTCACACACACACACGCACACACACACACACAAGAATTATGTAAATCTGGTTTCCCATCTGGCATTTAAGAAGCTTGGAAGTCACCACTCTGTCCTAAAAACAAGTAAAAAGTTAAACTAAAAAAATCAACAACTCTTCTTAGATCTCTAAGAGAAGTGAGGCTACAGAGCAAACACTGCCCCCAAAATCAGAGAGACTGACAGGCAAATACAGAGAATCATAACCGGCGCAGAAAACCAGGAGCTGAAACCTCCAAGAACCGGTGCCCAGGGGTAGGAAAACTGAACTGAGTTGAGGAGTTGCTGGAAGCTCAGTTGGACTACTCTGAGAGTCAAGAACTCCAGGGGACCCAGTCATGGGAAAGGGGGCCCCACGCTTATACGAGTTTTACTTCCTGGAGTAGTACCAGGTGTTAATAGTGAAGATCAGAGAAAAATACCCTCCTGCTTCTGGCAGGGGGTCAGGGGAAAAGAATCATTTTGAAATATGCCAGAGGCTTTTGCTCTTCTTAATGCCATCTGCCCTCAGGAGAACCTAGTTAACCAGAGCCTAACCTGCTGGGGTTTTATCAGAGCCTAACTGACTTGGGGGAAGGGAAGTGCCCAATCCCAGCTGCTCCAGCCTTCTGTGTGGGAGAAGGGAAATACCCAACTCCAGCCCCCTCTAGCCATCTTATCCCGCCTAAGAGGGGGGGTGAAAAACTGCAAGCAGGTGTGTTGTTCACAGTCTAGAGGTGCAGGCTCACTAAAAGACTGAGACCTAATCACAGGACTGTAAAACACTTCACCTCCGTCATACCTCATCACCATATTACTAAAGGCCTACTTATGGCCGTTCTTTTTACTCAGCACATCATCGCCAGCTATCAAGAAAAAACTACATGGCATCTTAAAACGCAAAAAACACAGCGAGAAGAAACAGAGCAAGCATCGGAACCAGACATAGAAGGGATGTTGGAATTACCAGACTGGGAGTTTAAAATAACCGTGATTAATATGCCAAGGGCTCTGACAGATAAAGTAGCATACAAGAACAGATGGGTAAAGTAAATAGAGAGATGTAAATCCTAAGAAAGGACGAAAAAGAAATGCTAGATACCAAAAATACTGTAACAAAATGATGAATGCCTTCGATGGGGTTATTAGTAGACTGGACATGGCTGAGAAAAGAATCTCTGAGCCTGAGGATATCTCAATAAAAAAACCTCAAACTGAAAAGCAAACAGGAAAAAGACTGAGAAAACAAAACAGACCATCCAAGAACTGTGGAACAACTACAAAATGTGTTAACATATGCACAGTGGGAATACCAGCGAGAGAAGAAAGAGAGAAAGGATCAGAAGAAATATTTGAAACTGTAATGAGTAAGCATTTCTGCAAATTAATGTCAGGAACCAAACCACAAATTGAGAAATCTCAAAAAACACTAAGCAGGACAAATGCCAAAGAAAATACACCTAGGCATATCATTTTCAAACTACAGAAAATCGAAGATAAGAAAAAAATCTTGAAAGAGGCTAGAGGGGACAAAATACCTTACCTATAGAAGATCAAAGATAAGAGTTATATCTGACTTCTCTGAAACCGTACAGGCAAGAAGAGAGTGGAATGAAATAAAGTGTTGAGAGAAAACCCCACAAGTCTAGAATTCTGTACCCTGTCAAATTATCCATCAAAAATGAAGGAGAAATAAAGACTTTCCAGACAAACATAAATTAGAATTTGTTGCCACTATATCTGCGTTGCAAGAAAAATTAAAAGAATTTTTTTAGGGAGAAGGAAAACGATATAGGTCAAATACCCAGATCTATGTAAAGAAAGGAAAAGTATCAGAGGAGGAATAAGTGAAGGTAAAGTGAAATCTTGCTTTTTCTTCTTCTGAATTGATTGAATAGAAAACAGTTTGTTGAAAATAATAATTGCAACAATTTATTTAATTATGTATGCTTTAGTATATACGTATATTTATGTATGCTTATGTACAAATGAAATGAATGAGATCCATGATACAAGAGATAGGTTGTGGGGTTTAAGATTATTTTGTTATTATAAAGAATTATGTATGAAGAAGCTTGGATAGTTCTATTTTTAAAGTTTTTGAGGAACCTCCATACTGTTGATCCATCAATCCCACTTTTGCATATATATCCAAAGGAAACGAAAACAGGATATCAAAATGATATCTGTACTCTCATGTTTATCTCAGCATTTTTCAAAATAGCCAAGATATGGAAACAACCTAAGTGTTTGTCAACATGAGTGGTTAAAGAAGATGTGGTTCATATGTACAATGGAATATTACTTAGTAGTGAAAAAGAAGCAAAATCCTGCCATTTGCTACAACATGGATGGACCTTGAGGTCACTATACTAAGTGAAACAAGTCAGGCAAAAAAAGACAAATACTACATATCTTCCTTATATATGGAATCTAAGAAACTGAAATGTAGAAACAGAGAGTAGAATGGTGGTTACCAGCTGCTGCAGAGTGAGGGAATTGGGGAGATGTTGGTCAAAGGGTACAAACTTCCAGTTAGAAGATAAATTCTGTGCAGTAGCAGTAATGCACAGCATTATGATTATAGTTAACAATAATGTACTATATACTTGAAAGTTGTTAAGAAAATAAATCCTAAATGTTCTCACCACAAAAAAGTAATGGTAATTATGTGATGTGATGAAGGTATTAGCTAACCCTATGGTGGTAATCATTTTGCAACATATAAGGGTGGTAATAAACATGTTGTACCCCTTATACTTACATAATGCTATATGTCAACTATCTTTCAATAAAGGTGGGGAAAAAACATAAATTTAAAACAAAGAAGAAGATTGGATAGTGTATGAGGATACAATAAAGTATTTTTGTCATTTTCACTTCAATAATTTTAAACTTTAAATAAAATGTAAAGATAAATATGCTCTATAATATGTCTTTTTATTTTGTATGTTTCAAATTATGAATTGATTGGTTAATAAAAAAGTCACTTATAAAAACAATATAAGATTTATATTCATGAGTTTAGTTAATGAATAGAGGTTATATGAGGGAATTTGCATTGTAAATTTGAAAACTATGTGTAACCACCATTGACTTGTAGACATTAAAACTTTTTGATACAACTACTTAGATTAAGGAAGATACTTGCAGGGCCGGCCACGTGGTGTAGCAGTTGAGTGAGTGCACTCCACTGCTGGCGGCCCGGGTTCACATCCCGGGTGTGCACCGACACACCACTTGTCAGGCCATGCTGTGGCGGCATCCCACATAAAGTGGAGGAAGATTGGAACGGATGTTAGCTCAGGGCCAGTCTTTCTGAGCAAAAAGAGGAAGATTGGCATGGATGTTAGCTCAGGGCTGATCCTCCTCACACACACAAAAATAATAATCATAAAAAAAAAGAATAAATTAAAAAAAAACTTCACTTAAAAAAAGATATTTGCACATTTTGTGAATATCAAAAGTAAACAGAAAAAATAATTCACTGTCAATATGGAGCTTGGAATTGAATCTCTATTCTGCTTTGTTTTTGATAATGATGCTCATATTGATAAAAGTGTTATACCTGGCAATACATCAATTCTCTAGCCAAAGTATTGAAATTATTACTATTGTAATCTAAAATATCCACATTACTAATAAATCAGCCAATCATAATGCTCCAAAGTGAAGATAACATTGTAATTCTAGGTTACATCTCTTAATTTCTTCCAAAAAGATTTCCATTTCTCAATGACCAATATAAACTATATTGCCTTTAAAAGATATGTATACATATAATGTACATAGTATAATATAGACTTCATTTGTCTTTTTCATATTACTAAAGGAGGGTTATTTTCCTTTTTTATCTTGGAACATGGCACATCTTCATTCTCCAATGCTTTTTTGGAGCCCAGTATCCAAAATGTTATATGTGTTAGCAGCAGAGCAAGATGTCTGCTTTCCCTTAGCAACTGAATATATTTTTCAACGATAGCAATATTGAAAGCCTAACTTTTTTCAAGATGACATAGTTGCAGTGGACGTTTGGAAGTGTAAGTGGATATATCCAAATTCGTTACAGAGCAGGTTTCAGGCTTATTCTTGGCTCTACCAAGAGAAATTAGATGTTTCCAATCGTTCACTTTTTAATCAAATTTATTATTCACTTTGAGGCAGACTTACTCTTTATCAAGCTTTGTTGCTTCTAAAACCATAAAACATTCTAGCAGAAATAATCTCTTGGTCTAGAGATATCTATAGCTAAAAAGAATTAGGTAATTTCATTGAAAAGATATTGTATTTAAAAGAAGTCTGGAGATATTTTGAGAGCCTAGTTGGTCTTACTTCTTATGGTTTGTCTTTCATTATAAACAATCTATTTGAAAGTGTTTTGTATAAAAGATGTAATTTCTCTGATGAATGCCTGAATAAGAGAGACACAAATCTTCCACAATGATTCTGGCTTCAAAATAATTCGTTATTTAAAGTCTCTCTCTCTCTCTTTTTGGTGTACTTCACTTGGCATTAGTCATTTATATTTCCTGATAGTATCATTGGTGAAAGTAATTAAATTCTTTCTTAACTCAGTTTTGAAACAATTCAAATTAGATTAATTCCTCATTAAAAGAAATTATTATAAATTCATTTTGTATTCTTTCAAACTAATCAAGTTGTACAGTAATCTGTACATAGTAGTTTTTGAACAGAGATTGACATTTTGACTTGAGTGACAGATTGATACTCTGACTTGGGTGATGAAATCCCTTTTAGTTATCTGAATTGGTCTTAATGCTCAGTCTCCTGTGTTCAATCAGTGCTGGCCATATGAATAGAAAGCTATGTCAACGTGGCATGCTGAATTGAGGTTCCCAGAAGCATGTTTTAGGAATAGGTGACGTTGGCATCAAGATGTGTCAATGCATGTTAAAATGTGTTTAAAGCATTTCTGTAAACTGATGTTGTCAGTAAACCATATGTCTCCATTTCTCGAGTCTATTATATAATAATAGAGAACATTCACTGGGTACTTACTATGCATTAGGCAATATTCTATGTTCTCCCAATGGATTAACTCATTTAATTTTCATAATAACTGTTGGAGATAGAGCCTTTCATTAACCTTATTTTATAGATGGAGAAACAGATGCAGAGTAGTTGAGTAATTGTCAAAGTCACACATCTAATTAAACAGTGAAGCTGAGGTTCAACCACAGGCGGTCTTGTTCCAGAGTTCAGATTGGCAAAAAAAGGCACAATTATTCCTTTACATATTTACAAATATTATCCACCAGTCGTACCACTAGACCTTTGCAAAATGTTCGTGTAGAAACATTCAGGAAAACACACCCAAAAATGTCAGACTGGGGCAGACACTGACATGATCTGTTTGCAACAACTTTCTGTGAGTACATTCTTAGTTAACAGACAGTTGTCATAGTCCAGTCATTTTAGTCACTCGATTAAATTCAATGATTTTGAAAATTGATTATATCATTACCATTTCGTTTAAGCTTCGCTCTCACTATTCAGGTGTCAATACACTCAGGAATTGAAGGAAAATTTCTGAGTTCAAACCTTTGAAACCATTTTGAGCAGGTAGGAGGTTTTATTAGAATAGCTCACCCAAATTTAATAAGAAAGAAAGATGTAACTTTTATTTTTTAACTGTTTGTTACTGCTAAGTGGAGTCATTTCTGTGAGAAAACACATCATGATCATTGTTAAAAATAGAAGTTGGAATAGTCTTTCTGCAAGGATTTATAATGGAAAATAAGTAGTACATTGATTCTTTTAAAAAAGTTTAAAGACCTGCTATATGCCAAACAGTTTTTCCATGTTGCAGATACAGCAGTAAACAAAACAGACAAAATATCCTGCCCTCGATTTTACTGCCAGTTTTTTATATGCCTATGAAAACTTCCACAAGAAGGAACAAAAATGTAAATATTTAGAATGGCTTAGCAGGTAACATAAACAGGTAAATAAGACAGGGTTAAAATATCAGGGAATGGTGGGGCCTATAATGAACTGGAGAATTCATATCTAGCCCAGAGGTCTTTGGGTTTCATTTCTTTAAATCGTTTTACCAGCCAACCAAATGTGTCTGCTTTTTAAAAATAAGGGAAATTTCACCTTTCTCCAAGAATCTCAAGGATTAAGTGGTACTTTAAACCTTCCATTCAATCCTTGTTTGCACTTGAAGATACACTACAATGTATGCTACAAGGAGTCAAGCAGAGTTTGTTTCAATCCTTCTAGGGCTGGGAATCTCTGTACTTGTTGGGTTAGTCCATTTTTATGGTTGGCTGCTCATGTAGATCCTTCCCTTGGAATCCACTTCATTGTCTACTGGAAACACATATGTCTGAAACTAAACCACATCAAAATCAACCTGAAAGCAATCAATTAACAAGCATTTCCTAACAATATTTATGTATTATTCCAAGGCTAACCAGAAGAAATGTAAAATATCTAGATGAATGGAAAGGACTAGCACTGATGAAAAATAAATAAGTAAATACTACAGACTGTATAAATTATTATAACTTCAATAAAATGATCAAGAAATAACATCTATAAGACTAATAGAAAGGAGAAGCAGAGATTTCACATATAAATGAGATCATACAATATTTGTCTTTCTCTGTCTGATTTATTTCACTTAGTATAATGGCCTCAACGTCCATCCATTTAGTTGCAAATGACAGGATTTCCTTCTTTCTAATGAATAATATTCCATTGTATATGTATACCACATCTTCTTTATCCACTTAAGTGTAGACAGACAAGATTGTTTTCAAATCTTGGCTATTGTAAATAACACTGCAATGAACATGAGAGTACAGCTATCTCTTTGAGATCCTGATTTCATTTCCTTTGAAGAAATACTCAGAAGTGGGATTGCCAGATCATCTGGTAGTTCTATATTTAGTTTTTTGAGGAAACTCCATACTGGTTTCCACAGTAGTTGTACCAATTTATATTTCCACCAGTGGTGCTCAAGGTTTCTCTTTTCTCAACATGTTTGCCAATATCTCAATTATCTCTTATCTTTTTAATAATAGCCATTCTAATAGGTGTGAGGTGCTATCTCATGTGGCTTTGATTTGCATTTCCCTGGTATTGATTAGTGTTGTCGAGCATCTTTTCATGTACCTATTGGCCACTTAGCCAGACCTGGTAGTCTAGTGGTTAAGATTAGGCACTGTCACCTCTGAAGCCAGGGTTTGTTTTCCAGTCTGGGAACCACACCAACCATCTGTCAATTGTCATACTGTGGTGGCTGCACCTTGCTGTGATGCTGAAAGCTATGCCACTGGTGTGTCAAATACCAGTAGAGTCACCCATGGTGGACAGGTTTCAGTGGAACTTCCAGACTAAAACAGACTAGGAAGAAGGACCTGGCCAGCCACTTCTGAAGAAATTAGCAATGAAAACCTAATGTCCAATATAGCACTGGAAGTTTATAGGATGGTGCAAAAAGACTAGGCAGAGTTCTGCTTTGCTGTACACAGAGTCACTGAGAGTCGGAATCTACTTGATGACACTAACAGCAAATTGGCCATCTGTGTGTCCTCTTCAGAAAAATGTCTCTTCAGGTCTTCTGTCCACTTTTAAATCAGATTGCTATTGAGTTTTATGAGTTCTTTGTATATTTTGGATATTCACCCTTTATAACCTACATGGTTTGCAAAGTTTTCTCCCATTCTATAGGTTGCCTTTTCATTTTGTTGCTTGTTTCTTCCACTGTGCAGAAGCTTTTTAGTTTCATGTAGTCCCACTTGTTTATTTTTACTTTTGCTGCTTGTGCTTTTGGTGTCATATCCATAAAATCAACTTATACCTATAATAGTCTATTTTAGGTTGGTAACAACTTAAGTTTGATCACATTCTAAAGCTCTGTATTTTTACTCCCCCTCTCCACATTTTATGTTTTTGATGTCACATTTTACATCTTTTTATCTTGTATATCCCTTAACTAATTATTCTAGTTTTAGTTATTTTTACTACTTTTGTCTTTTAACCCTCATACTAGCTTTACAAATGATTAATCCATTACCTTTACTATACATTTACCTTTTCAGTGAAATTTATTCTTTCATGTCTTTTCTTGTTACTAATTAGCGCCCCTTCTTTTCAGCCTAAAGAAGTCCCTTTAACATTTCCTGTAAGGCTGGTTTAGTGGTGATGAACTACTTTAGCTTTTGCTTGTCTAGAAAACTCTCTCTCCTTCAATTCTAAATGATAATTTTCCTGGGTAGAGTATTCTAGGTTGGAAGTTTTTTTCTTTCAGTACTTTGACTATATCATGCCACTCCCTTTGGTCCAGCAAAGTTTCTGCTGAAAAATCTGCTGATTGTCTTATGGGGGTTCCCTTGCATGTAACAAGTTGTTTTTCTCTTGCTGCTTTTAGAATTCTTTTTTTGTCTTTAAATTTTGAAGTTTTAATTATAATGCATCTTGGTGTGGGTCTCTTTTGGTTCCTTGTTTGAAACTCTCTGGGCTTCCTGGACCTGGATGTCTGTTTCCTTCACCAGGTTAGGGAAATTTTCAGCCGTTATTTCTTTAAATAATTTTTATGCCACTTTCTGTCTCTGTTTTCTCTCTGGGAGCCCTATAATGCAAATGTTAGCCTGCTTGATATTGTCCCATAAGTCCCTTAAGCTATTTTCACTTTTTTCATTCTTTTTTCTTTATGCTGCTCTAATTGGGTGAGTTCCTCTGCCCTATCTTTGAGTTCATTGATCCTTTCTTCTGCTTCATCTAGTCTGCTGTTGAACCCCTCTAGAGTATTTTTAAGTTCAGTTATTGTATTCTTCAGTTCGGTTTGGTACTTTCTTTTATGTTCTATCTCCTTGTTGAAGTTCTCACTGCGTTCATCCATTCTTCTCCTGAGTTCAGAGAGCATCTTTATGATCATTACTTTGAGCTCTTTAACAAGTAAATTACTTATCTTTGTTTCATTTAGGCTTTTTTCTGAGATTTTATCTTGTTCTTTCATTTGGAACATATTCCTCTATTTCTTCATTTTTCTGGACTCTCTGTTGGTTTCTATGTATTAGATGAAACAGCCACCTCCCCCAGTCTTGAAGGAGTGACCTCAAGTAGGAGATGAACCTTATCATTCAATCCTGCCCTAGCTCTTGGTTGTGTCTCAAACCTTTGTAATTATCGAAACAGCCTATTATATTTTTAACAGCCCCCAGTAGTTGAGGGTGTGCCAAGACCTGTCAGTGTCCCAAAGGGGAGGAGCTCAGTCAGCACCTAGATTCAGGCTGATTGACGCCAGACCCTCAGGCAACAGCTTTTAAAGTATGCAAATATATGCAGTCCTGTGGCGCCACAAGCATAAGCCTTGCTGGCCACCAGAGACAGGTGATCTGGAGATGTCCCCTGGGTGCCAGTAGCAAAAACCAGTGCTCCGTATGAGTGTATAAGCTCTTTTCTGGGAGATACAAGTGACTGGTAGCAAGTCAGAGGGAGAGCACAAAGATGGCATCCATCAGCCTATGTTCCCTCAGAGCAGCTCCGTAGGCTCCTAGATGGGTGCCCAACCCAAAGCCTGCACCTTAAGCCAAGGCTCCAGGAAAGCAAATAGCCTTTTTCACAGAAAGCCTGGGGTGATTTTCAGTCTACTGTCTATGCAGTGTGTTGCTGGTAGTAGCCTGCCAAGAACTGCCTCTTTAATTGTTATAGTCCCGTGGGACCCAGGAGCACAAGCCACCCAGCCACTGGAGCCAGGCAGTCAAGGGGTATACCCCAGGTATGGCAGCTGCAAAACCCGAGGCACCAGGTGCTTGTAAGAGCTCCCCTTTGGGAGATACTGGTGCTCTGGAGCTCAGCAGAAGGAGAGCACAGGTAGTGTCTGCCCTCCGAGGTCTCTGGAAAGGATTACAGTCAGCCCTTAGGTGTATTTCTAATTAGAAGCATGCCCCTCAGGCTGCAGCAGCTATGATGATAAGCTAATAGGCCTCTTTCACAGAAAGACTGAGCTCCTGGGTCTCTTGCCTCTTGCTGTGCCCTGGGGCTGGTATTTTTTTAAGAACTCTTTCTCAGTTGGTTACAGACCTGTGGGACCTGAGAGCCTGCGCCCCACTGGCCACCAGAGCCAGCCATGTAAAGGTGTCCACTACAAAAATCAGGGCACCAGACAAGAATATAAACAGTATCTGGGAGATACTGGCAAGTGGAGTGAGGCAGAGTGAGAGCGCAAATGTGCTAGAGGCAGAGGCACAGAGCAAAGGCAGATGGGGAACGTAAAGATGGCCCCCGCTGGAAAAAGAAAAAGAAAAAGGATAAGAATAAAAGAGAGAAGGTGCCTGCTGGCTAGACCAAAGCAGAGGGAGAGCTCAAAGATGGTGCCCACTGACTAGAGCAGGGCAGAGGGACAGTGCGATGACAGCTTCCATTCGTGACCAGTGTTCCAGCAGTCTCCTAGATGTGTTAAATTAGATGGCTGCCCCTCGGGCCTGCGCTTTGCTGTAAGCAAATGAGCCTCTTTCACTTAAAGTCTGGGCACCATCGGCTGCTTCTGAGCTGGGCTCTGAGGTGGGTGAGGCCAGGCTTGTGAGCCCTTTAAGAGTCATTTCTCAGATTGCTACAGTCTTATGGGTCTCGTGGATGTGAGCCCTGTTGGTTTTCAAAGCTAGACGTTTTGGGGTCTCATCTCTCAGGTGCATGTCTTAAAAGTTGGGGTCCCCAATGTGGAGTTTAAACCCTTTATTCCTCAGGAAGAAGCTCCGAGTTTTGAATTCCCTCCTGATTGTGGGACTGTGAGCCAGGAATGGGGTTTATGGTGAGATTGTGTCCAACCTCTCATACCCACTCCAATGTGGTTTTCTTCTTATTTGCCCGATGTGTAGTTGCTGCTCAGCCAGTCTTTAGGTTTTTTTCAGAGGAAATTGTTCCATATCTAGCTGTTGACTCACTGTGTACATAGGAAGAGATGAGTTCAAGATCTTCCTACATTGCCATCTTGAACAGATCAAAGCAAAGGATGTCTTATTCAGCCATTTTGCTGATGTCACTGTCAAAATTCTTAAACTATATATATATAAATTAAGGAAATTAATTTGTACTATTTAGATTTTAATTTCAAATATATTAAATTTTCAGAAACAGAATTTGTCTATAACACATTATTTTCTATAAATTAATAAATTCCCCAAAACAATGATATTTTCAACCAACATTTTTATACAATAATAATATAATAGGCACATATGTGTGGTGATGGATTGTAGTTAGTATTTGGGTGGGGAACACGAGAACATGATGTAATCCAGGCAGAAATAGAAGTATAACAATGTACACCTGAAATTTATACAATGTTGTTACTGCAATAAACAAAAAATAAAAAATAAATAATAGAAAAAAATCACTATTTTAATACCATTTATAATATAAATTAGTACCAAAATATAGGCAATGTTTTGTACTCAGAATATAAATATTGTTGAGTTTCCCATTGCACAACAGATAGAAATTTCCACAGAAATATGAAAAACTGGCTGAGTAATATGGGGTCAAAAGTCCTTACAAAAAGTACTACTCAGAAATGCAGGGAGATGTTTCAAACTTTATTTCTTGCATCTGATTGAATTTCCTCCTAACTGTGCAACTCAAAGACCACAAGGAAAACTTGCTATTTGTTATAGCTATTTTCTGATTGAAATGATGTCCTTCTTGTTTATATTTGTCCTTTCTGGTAAATGCTCAATTGTTTTTATCCCTCCTTCTCCGTTAGCTTCTGGGTAGATGAGGAGCTTATGGGGTTCTTGTAGTAGAGCAAGAGAGATCTCAGATATGATTGGATGCCTTTGGGAGGCTTTCTGGGTCTTCTGTCTCTGGCCTTGATGGTACCAGTATTACTCAACAGCCTGGCCAGCTCTCTCCCTGCTGAAGTCTATGGACTGTCTCTCAATCCCTCTTTTCTCTCTGTTTCTCGTCAGTCAGGACCTCGTGGTCCTCTCTGCCGACTCAGCCCCACCACTCTTTCCCTAGTGCTGCATATTTCACCAAAGCCTGGCTCCCATTAATCTCCAGCCTGGGTAATCCACTTTCAGCCTTTGCCCTTGTGTCTCTGTGTCCCTGGTATGGCAATCTGAGACCACTCAACTGCCAACATATAGGTACCTCCTTCAGATTCTTGAGCAGTGGACCCTTTGCAGTCCACTTCTGGAAGCAAAACAGTGTCTTCTCTGGGTCTCAAATGGGAAATGTAGCAAAACTCCCTTTGCTTTCAGTTCTTCCTTCAAGCCAGTCAACAGATCTCTTCCGGTGGGAATCCTGGTCTGACCAGGAAGATCAAAACACTCTGCCTCCTTCATTTTCTTCTCCCTATCAACCCGTCAAGGACAGGTTTTCCCCATCTCCTCCTGTCTGTTTTTCCATACTTTTCCTTCCTTAAGTGGCATTTTACACGCCATCGTCTTAGGGCACACGTGGAGCAGAGGGAGAGAACTGATGGAGACTCCAGGAATAAAGCGTTACAAAGCATAGTATGCCTTTCACGTCAACTTGCTATAACACGAATTGATAACATAAGGCAAGAAATAAGCCTTGCCAAACTCCCAAACATTTGTGAATATATCACAATTTCAGTACATTTTCATCTCTTTTATTTTCTATAACAAGCTTTTAGCTGTCTAAATGGATTACAAGTTTGGAGTCTTTATTGCATCCCCTCGAGCTTATCTCCTTTGTTTATATCTGCTTCTTTTCTGCCTCTGGGTATAAAACACGTATTCTCAAGAGCAGAGATTTTCTGTCTTACAATAAATCTATGACCCCCAGCTCCTAAAATAGCAGCTTCTTTCAGAACATTGAAAACTTGAAAAAGTTCAACTATTAGTTCTAGAACACATTTACATTAAACCGTCTCTAAAGTAACTGTTACTGTGAGCCTCTTTCTTCATTTGAAAATTTAGTTATTTATTTAGATATTGGTCCTCTATAAAGTATTTTAGTATTATAGGTAAAGGCCTCTGTTGCTTGGTATATAAATAAGGGCTCAAAAGAAAACTAGTTTTCATTATTATGAATGGAGAGAATTTATCTAAGTGTTTATTTGTATTTTTATCCTAACACAGTGAGTGGTACATAATACATAGTGGAACTTAATAACTATAAAATATGTATTTTAGAGTTTACATAGCACCTCACACACACTATTTCATTTGTTACAACAGTTCACATATTATTCACCATTATTGAAATTAAAAAAAATAAACAAACAGTAACTTTGCTACACAGAATTCTTTTGAGATTAATTAAAAAACATAGTACAAACATTTTAACTTAAGAAGAATTGAAATGACAAAAGGAGGAAAGCATGATCAGGCATACTGAAGAAGAGCTATGGAGGTGGAAAATGAAGGTTATTAAAAGAAAAAAATCCCGATCTTCTCACTGTTCAAAATGCAGTAGTTTAGAAACCATTCATTCTTAACTTTGTAGGTAGCAAATATATGTAGGATCCAAACAGACAATTATACCGTACCCAGCCAATATCAAATGTAAATGATGCTAAGTACAGACATAACTCTTTTTATTGTGCTTTGCTTTAACGTGCTTCACAGATACTGTGTTTTTTGCAAGACGCTCCACCAGCAAAAAAGATTATGACTTGCTGAAGGCTGATGTTTTAGCAATAAAACATGAATAAATAAAACTCGCTGATGGTTAGCATGTTTTAGCAATAAAACATTTTTTAATTAAGATATGTACATTGTTTTTTTAGATATAATGTTATTGCACACTTAATAGACTACAGTATAGTGTAAACATAACTTTTATATGCGCTGGGAAACCAAAAGTTTTGTGTGACTTGCTTTATTGTGATATTCACTTTATTCATAGTCTGGAACTGACCCTGCAATATCTCTAAGGTATGCCTATAAATATTAAATATAAAACGAAACCCTAACCAAACCCAGACTAGACTGTTGGTAGAGGCTGGTAACTGATTGTTCATAATCACTCAACCATACATTTACCCTGGCTAACAAGTGCCATCGGCAGTTTAATGTCAACTAAGGGACAAAGTATATTCACCTGTTGGCACTGTTTCGGAAATTACAAGCATTGGAAAACAATTATTTTGGTAATGCTTTAAAAAACAATTATTTTGGTAATGCTTTAAAAAACACTTATTAGCTTATGTTTTTGGACACACACATACAATGTACAAAGATGTAACTTTGTGACATCAATAACTGAAAGAGATTGGGACAGAACTTTAAATGAGCAATTATGTATGTTATTGAAGTTAAGCTTAAAAAATTACAATTAGAGTCTTGTAACTATAGATTATTAAATGTATTTCCCATGGTAACCACAAAAAGCATAGTTACAGAATATATACAAAAGGAAATGAGAAGTGAATTGAAGTATTTCACTATAAAAAACAAACTAAACACAAAAGATACAGTAATGCAGGAAATGAGGGACAAAAAGCTATAAGCCATACAGAAAACAAACAGCAAATGACAGAGATGAGTTTCTCCATGTCAGTAATTACTTTAAATGTAAATGGATTAAAATCTCTAATCAAAAGACAGAGATTGGCAGAAGGCATAAGAAAAAAAGTTGGCCAATATGCTATCTGCAAAAGACTCATTTTAGATGCAAAGACACAAATAAGTTGAAAGTAAAAGGATAGAAAAAGATATTCCAGGCAAATAGTAACCAAAGAGAACAGAGGTTGCTATCCTAGTATCACACAAAATACCCTTTAAATAATAAAAGTTCACGTGAGACAAAGAAGGTCATTATATATTAATAAAATATTCAATACAGCAGGATGATACAATTGTAAACATTAATATCCCTAATAACAGACCACCAAAATATATGAAGCAAAAATTGAAGAACAGAATGCAGAGATAGACATTTCCATAATAATAGTTAGAAAATTCAATATTCTACTTTTAATAATGGGTAGAACAACTGGACACAAGATAAATAAGGAAATAGAGGACTTGAACAACACAGTAAACCAACTAGATCTAACAGACATTTACATAACAGTCTACCCAACAACAACAGTATACACATCCTTCTCAAGAGCACATGGGAAATTCTCCAAGATGGACCATATGTTAGCCACAAATCAAGTCTCAATAGATGTAAAAAGATAGATATCATACAAAGTATCATCTCTGACCACAAAGGGATAAAATTAGAAATCAATAACAGAAGGACAACTGAAAAATTGACTTATTTGTGGAAATTAAAGAATACATGCTTACTCAACCAATGGATTAAAGAAGAAATCACAAGGGGAATTAGAAAATACTTAGAGATGAGTGAAAATGATAGCGTAACATATCAAAACTTATGGGATGCAAAGAAAGCAGTGCTAGAATGGAAATTTATGGTATAAATACTTACATTAAAAAGAGGTAACATCTCAAACAAACAATATAACTTTACAATTTAAGGAACTAGAAAAAGAACAAAGTAAACCCAAAGCAAGCAGAAGGAAGGAAATAATAAAAATTAAAGTGGAAAGAAATGATATAGAGAATAGAAAAACAATGGAGAAAATCAACAAAACCAAAAATTGGTTCTTTGGAAAGATGAACAAAATTGAGAAAACTATAGCAAGATTGTCCAAGGAAAAAGAGAGAAGACTCAAATTACTAAATTGGAAATGAAAGTGGGACATTACAAACAATTCTACAGGAATCAAAGCATTATGAAAGAATACTATAGACAATTGCACACTGACAAATTGGATAACCTATACAAAATGGACTAATAACTTGAAGTACAAATGGTCATTCCTTATAACCCTAGAAAACAGTAACATATTTCTAGCATAATGTGGGAATGTAAACTGGTACAGTCATTATGGAAAACAGCATGGCAGTTCCTAAAAAATTAAAAATATAACTACTATATGATCAAGCAGTTCCACTTCTGGGTATCCATTATTGAGATCAATATTTGGGTTAATCATAGTTTGTCCATGGGAAATGAGTCCTTAGAGTGGCCATGTTCTGTGTATGGTACATAAACTTTCCATCGTCTTTTTCATTATTTTCGTGGAAATATAGCCTTTTTCCTCTCTTATAGTAAATTCCAAATTAACACCCATTCTTTATGAAGAAGTGCTCCCTCCCCTCAAATATGTGCTGTCGAAAACTGGGAAATGCTGAGAATGATGCAGATAGATAAAGGCATGGAAGTGTTTTTTATTTCTAGCATGAAATCACTGACTAGCACTGGGCTTCTTTCCTAGATTGTAACATGCTCCGTCAGCTGAAGACTGATTTGTTGTTACGTCAGAAATGCATGAATGAGTAAAGTATGAATATAAAGATAGAGCATTTTATTATGCAAGTAAAAGTGGAAACCTCTGACTGCCTGTGCTGCGTTATTCTCTGAGGCCCAATAATGTAGAGAGGTGGAAAAAAGACAAAGGACCAGAGGGATGATTTATGATAAAATATTAGAAAAATTATATCTGGATGCTTTGGCCAAACTCGAAGTAGTGTGGGAAGTGAGTAGAAATGGATCATATATTTTATTCCATTCAGTTCCAATTCAAATGTTCACACTGAAATTGCTAGGGGAAGTGAAAAATTGTGGGCTCCAAAGTTACAGTAAAGATGAACACAGTACTGTCATATTTGAAAATGTGATGATAAGTGGCATTCTACCATTGATTTTGGATGTGTTCTGTCTCCTTAGCTAGCTTGTAAACTGTGAAACAAATATGTGTTTTCTCTTACTCACACTTATTTTAAAGGAGATTTAAAACTTCCTTTGTCTTTGACATCTTTCCATTTACCAATCTATGTTATTTATCATTACATTCTTTTATACCTTGTTTCAGAAATGCTCATTTCAATTTCAACTGTCATTTTCACCTTGTAGAGATGATTGTTGAAAGTTCTTTTTCTAATTAATCTTGATTAGGGTGAAAAGCTAAAAAGTGTCAGCCTGCATACTGAGAATTTTCTTCAAAAGAATGCTTATTTTGTGGCCCCACTTTTAAAAAATGAAAAAGTTGTATACTAACTTTTACAATTGGAACAACTTCTTTTGGTACAAAATGTTTCATAGATCAGAAATATTTTATGGTGGCCTGCACAGTTTGGCCAGATAAAAGATTTGGCACAGTTTAGCATTTAAGAGAGAAACCTCCAGGATCAGAGTACCTATTTTTCAAATCCCAGCCACACCCTTTCCTAGTTCTGTGATTTGAGGCAAGTTAATTAACTTCTCGGGGACTCCATTTATTCATCTGTAATATAGAGATAATTCTACCTATGAAATACTACTTATGTACATATCAGAATACCTGGCATGTAGAAATAATCAATAAAAATTTAGCTATTATTAAATGAGTTTCTGAAAATCAAATACACAATTTGAAATATTAGTAATAGGCCCTCAGTTTTCCAACTTTATCTTAAGAAGAAATAAGTCAATGGGAAATCACCTAATTCTAATGAATAGAGATTGGGGATGGGATATGGGGTTAATTAAAGAAAATTGAGTCTCATCCAAGGCTTGGGGCTGCTGAGCTGTTTATTGGGTTTATTCAAATGGTAATCTGATACCATACTTGACACTTCTGGCTTTCCTCTATAAACACAAGCTAAGAAGTTGAATACGGGGTCATTGCAGAGGCCAAATTCTGTTCCAGGTAGAATTATTAATATCATCTCTATCACCAGTTACATTCATATGGAGGTAGAAAATCCAGACAGAAAACCTCCTACTTTAGGACCAGGAGTACAGATCTAGGGACAGATGTCATTGGCACTATTACTCTGTGATATTTTATGTTATTTTTAGTATTATTTATTAGACACACAGTCAAATAAATAAGCTATTTTTTTTCTTTTTGGTACTTTTAATTGAGCATCACGTATGTGTTTATTTTTATGCATGAATGAGATAGGCGGGATTGAAATAAGCCTTCTAAAAATTCCCCAGAATAGTTCATAGACCATTCTTAAGCATCCTTCATGCCTGGTTTATTACAACATCATCATAATTGATGTCCTATGTTTTCTCAGTTCTCCCACATGACCCTGGCTTGATCCTTGATTCATCCATTAACCTCAAGGCCAGATGTTACAACCAGGTTATCATCCTGTCATCTTCAGCTTTCCTTTTATAAGTGTTTCTATATCCTCATACTTTGTCATCTCTTCTTCATCTTCGCTATTTCAACAAACAACTGAAGGTTTTCCTATTGGGAGTTTTGGCTTCTTTCTGTTCACTAAACTCTTGTTATAGTGGTTTTCAAAGGCCTTTCTGATCAAGTTACTCTCCTGTTTTAAAATATTTAATAGTTCAAAAGTTCATAAGCTACAAACTCCTTAGTATAGCAAACTAAATGATTACTGATTAGTCTGCATTTATCAGCCTTATTCACAAATGTGCTCTCCTTTGAGAGTTATGTTCAGTGTCCCAAATAGGGTGTCTGTGGGTTTTAATGACTCTGAGCCTTTGATCACTCTTCCCTCTCTGCTTGGAATGCTGACAAGGGTGAGCCTGGTTGAGGTGTCTACCATGACGTTAATAGGTGAGAGCAGGATGGAGACATATGGTGTAAGGATATCATTTATGGTGCTAGTGTAGTGAACCAGGTATTTTCCAGACTGGTTATAGGCTAATTTGAGGAATGTATAATGAGCTTTTGAGACTTCATTCACATCTCTTCTTTTTGGCACCTTTTTTTCCTAACATGCTGTACCCATCCATAGGCTTCTTCAACACAACCTTTGATCCTCAGTCATATTTTATACAGATGTCTCTCACAGCACTTTTTTGTGCCATTTTTTTGCTCTTTTGATTCTTGTAATGGTTAATTTTACGTGTCAACTTGACTAGGACACAGTGCCCAGATATTTGGCCAAATGTTATTCTAGATGTTTCCATGAAAGTATTTTTTAGATAAGATTATTATTTAAATCAGCAGACTTTGACTAAAGCAGATTACCCTCCATACTGTGGGTGAGGTCAGCCTCATCCAATCAGTTGAAGGCCTTGATAGAAAAAGACTGATCTCCCTGGAAAAAGAGGGAGTTTTTCTAGCAGACCACCTTCAGACTCAAACCACAACTCTTCCCTGGGTCCCCAGCCTGCGGATTTTGGACTTGTCAAGGCTCCACAATCATATGAACCAATTCTTTAAAATCTATCTTTCATCCATCTATCTATCTGTCATCTATCTATCTATCTATCTATCTATCTATCTACCTACCTACCTACCTACTTACCTAGCTATCTATCTATCTTGTTGGTTCTGTTTCTCTGTAAACCTTAAGTAATACATTCCCTAAAAGCAACTTGAGGACAGGCTAGGGCTATGTCCTTTCATCTTTTTTTTTTTTTTTGTGAGGAAGATCGGCCCTGAGCTAACATCTGCCAATCCTCCTCATTTTTTGCTGAGGAAGACTGACCCTGGGCCAACATCCATGCCCATTTTCCTTTACTTTATATGGGACGCCACCACAGCATGGCTTGACAAGCAGTGTGTCAGTGCGCACCCGGTATCCGAACCAGGCGAACCCTGGGCCGCAGCAGGGGAGCACGTGCACTCCACCGCTTGTGCCATTGGGCCAGCCCCCTTTCATCTTTTTATCATCTAGCATTTTGCTTTGTATTCAAATTGATGAATAATGAATCTATTCAAATTATAAACAATCATTCACGTTAATGCCATATTAATATTCCTAACCTCCCACTTCCATAAGACATCGTCAGTGTTCAATTTCTGCTCAAATATCTGCTGACATATCCTCAATAGCACCCTATTACCTCATGGTTAGATGACAAGTCCTCTCTCTTGTATTTTATGCCTTTTAAACTAACTACTAACTGTGGCACCTTCTTCCCCATTACATAAGCCCTGTGCTCTGAGCAGCTGGTTTGTTCATTGTACCTTAGTACACTGTGTACATTCTCCATCCCTGCCTTTGTTCGGGCTGTCATACTTGAAGGAGTATCCTCCACAACATCGATCTGTGAAATCTTGCCTCCACTTTATCCGCACCTTCTCTGAGACATCTTCTCTTTGAATTCAATTCTAAAGATCTATCTTCTTGCTTTAAAAGCCTTCATCCAAAGCTGTAAATTCAACATATCACGTAGAGCCTTGTATTGCTGGTTGTTCATTTTCTCTCTCTGTCTTCTTTATGTTAGTGTTAATCTGTCAATGTAGTGGCAAGCGTTGAAAGTTAAAAATACAAGTCTGAAATGAGATGAACAAAGAGCATCATTTTAAAGAATTTGGAGAGATTGAAACAGAGTATCATGGCAGATTATATTTTGATTCTATTGTCAATATAATCTTAAAGAAGGTTTTAGTAGATTCTCATAGAGGGCTTGAATTCTTATAATTTATTTTTCAAATCTTCGCTAGATTATAATTGAAATTTTCTTTGCTCGTGCAGTTCTTCAACTTTCTAATCATCATCTGAGGTTCAAGGAGCTAAATTATTTTATCTTTTTAAATAATAGTCTTACTTTAAGAAAGAAAACAAACTGAGAAGAGAGAAAAGGAGGGAGAACTGTCTATCTATCTACCTATCTATCTACCTACCTACCTACCTATCTATCTACCTATCTCCCTATCTATCTATCTATCCATCTATAGAGACACAGCGAGTTCAGCTTTTTCTGTGTGTGTGTGTGTGTGTGTGTGTGTGTGTGTGTGTTTATGACTTAAGAATTGTTTTTGTTGGGGATATTTCAAATTTAGTTGTTCAAAACAGGAATAAAGGTCAAAATCAAACGTAGGGTAACAAAAGAAACATCTAAATATATCTACAAAATACTATTTTAAATGTCATATTTAAGATAGAAGAATAAAAATAAAGGGACGCTGATTTTTTTAGGACTTTTTTTTAACAGCAGTTTTCAGTTCCCAGCACAATTGAGATGAAAGTACAGAGAATTCTCATATACACCCTGCCTCCACACGTGTATCGTCTCCCCTGTTATCAACGTCCCCCACCAGAGTGGTACATTTGTTACAATGATGCACCTATATTGACACATCATAATCACCACAGCCTATAGTTTACAGTTCATTCTTGGTGTTAAACATTCTATGAGTTTAGACAAACCTGTAAAGATATGTATCCACTGTTATAGTATCATACAAAGTATTTTTATTGCTCTCAGAATCCTCTGCGCTCCTCCTATACATCCCTCGCCCCGAACACACAAGATCCCTGGCAACCACTAATATTTTTACTCTCTCAATAGTTTTGCCTTTTCTAGAAGTCAAATAACTGGATTCATACCGTAGGTAGCTTTTTCAGATTGGCTTCTTTTACTTAGTAATATGCATTTAAGATTCTTCCATGTCTTTTCATGGCTTGATAGCCCATTTCTATTTAGTACTGAATAATATTTCATTGTCTGGATGTACCACAGTTTATTAATCCATCACCTACTGAAGGACATCTTGGTTGCTTCCATGTTTTGGCAATCATGAATAAATCAGCTATAAACATCTGTGTGAGGATTTTTGTGTGGACATACGTTTTCAAATCCTTTGGGTAAATACCAAGAGGCACAATTGCTGGATCATGTGGTAAGAGTATGTTTAGTTTTGAAGAAATCACCAAATTGTCTTCCAAAGTGTCTATACCATTTTGCATTCCCATCAGCAGTGAATGAGAGTTCCCATTGCTCCACATCCTTCCCGGCATTTGGTATCGTCAGTGTTCTGGATTTTGGCCATTCTAATAAATGTGTAATACTATCTCATTGTTGTCTTAATTTGCATTTCCCTGATGATAAATGATGTGGAGCATCTTTTCACATGCTTATTTGCCATCTGTATATCTTCTTTGGTGAGGTGTCTGTTAAGGTCTTGGCCCACTTTTTAATTAGGTTGTTTGTTTTCTTATTTTTGAGTTTTGAGAGTTCTTTTTATATTTTGGATAACAGTACTTTATCAGATGTATCTTTTGCAAATATTTTCTCCCAGTCTGTCACTTGTATCTTGACATTTTCTTTCAATTATAAATTATAAATCAATTATAAACTTAGAGTTCAATTATAAACTTTAGAGCAAAAGTTTATAATTTTACTGAAGTCCAGCTTATCAGTTATTTCTTTTGTGGTTTATGGTGTTGTATCATCACCATAACAAGGTCATCTTGGCTTTCTCCTATGTTATCTTCTAGCAGTTTCTTAGTTTTGCAATTTTCATTCAGGACTTTGATCCATTTTGAGTTAATTTTTTGTGAAGGTGTCAGGTCTATATCTAAATTAATTTTTTCCATGTAGATGTCTAGTTGTCCCAGCCTCGTTTGTTTAAAAATCTATCTTTATTCCATTGTATTGCCTTTCTCCTTTGCCAAAGATCAGTTGACTATATTTAAGTAGGCCTATTTCTAGGCTCTTTATTCTGTCCTATTCATCTATTTGTCTGTTCTTTCAATAATACCAGACTCTTTTTTTTTTTTTAAAGATTTTATTTATTTTATTTTTCCCCCCAAAGCCCCAGTAGATAGTTGTATGTCATAGCTGCACATCCTTCTAGTTGCTGTATGTGGGACTCAGCCTCAGGATGGACAGAGAAGTGGTGCCTCGATGCACACCCGGGATCCGAACCCGGGCCACCAGCATCGCAGCGCGCGCACTTAACCACCAAGCCACAGGGCCGGCCCCAGACTCTTTTGATTACTGTAGTTTTATGGTAAGTATTGAAGTAGGGTAGTGTTAGTCGTCCAACTTTGTTCTTCTCCTTCAAAATTATGTTGGATATTCTGGATATTTTGCCTCTCCATACAAACTTTAGAATCAGTTTGTCAATATCCACAAAATAACCTTCTGAGATTTTGATTGGGATTGCCTTGCAACTCTTGATAAAGTTGGGAAAAACTGACATCTTGACAATATTGAATGTTCCTGTCCATGTACGTTTATTTAGTTCTGCATTTATTTATTTCTTCTTTTATTTAATTTGTCAGAGTTTTGTAATTTTCCTCGTACAGATTTTGTGCATATTTTGTTAGATTTATACCTAAGTATTTCATGTTTTGGGGGTGCTAATGTAAATGGTTGTGTGTTTTTTGTTTAAAATTCCACTTGTTCATTGCTAGTATATAGGAAAGTGATTGACTTTGTATATTAACTTTGTATCCTGCCACCTTGTTATAATAACTTATTAATTCCAGGAGGTTTTTTTGTTGATTCGTTTGAATTTTCTAAATAGATAATCATGTCATCTGCAAAGAAAGATGGTTTTATTTCTTTCTTACCAATCTATGGACCTTTTATTTTATTTTATTTTTTGTCTTATTTCATTAGCTTGGACTTCTAGTATGATATTGAAAAGTAACAGTGGGGGGGACATCCTTGCCTTGTTCACGATCTTAGTGGGAAAGCTTCAAGTTTCTTACCCTTAAGTATGATGTTAACTGTAGGTTTTTTTGTAGATATTCTCTATCAAGTTGAAGTTCCTTTCTATTCCTAGTTTACTGAGAGTTTTTATCATGAATAATTGTTGAATTTTGCCAAATATTTTTTCTGCATCCATTGATATGATCGTGTGATTTTTCTTTTTTAACCTCTTGATGTGATGGATTACATTAATTGATTTCTGAGTTTGGAACCAGTTTTGCAGACCTGGGATAAATCCCATTTGGTTGTGGTGTATAATTCTTTTTACAGATAGTTGGAGTCACACTTACTTTTAAATAAAGTAAATAAAGAAAAAATCTCAATAGTATAGAGCAAAGTGTTTAGCTTCACAACTTTGAGACATGAATCTGAGAGACATCTCTCATCATGTCAGTAATTATATAATACAAACAATATTCAGTATTTAATAACTGCAGAAATGAATGATTGCATCAAGTGAAGATTAGATAGAGTTATACACTTTATATTCAGTGTGGGTGAATTGGAATAGATACTTTTTCTTTTCTCTTTAAATTTTGGATATTAGAAGGAGAACTAAGAGAAGAAGAACATTTTGAACTGGTGTATCTCAATTCTGGCTGCACACTAGAATCACCTAGAGAAGGTTTAATTAGACTAGTACTCAAGATTCACCCATGAGGAAATAAAGCAGGCTCTCTGGGGGTGGGGCCCCAAGTCTGATATTGTTTTAAAACTCCTTGGGTAATTTTAATATGTTGGTATTGTTGATAACTGCTGTTTCAGAAAAATAAAGCATATGAGTATGATAATATGTCAGAATATTTTGGGAAAAATTACTCAACAGTGTCTGTTTCTTTAAAGCAATGTTAATTCAAGAAGGCTGGATATCTTAAAAAGAAGCACTGTCTCACATTTATAGATGTTATCACTGTTCTCATGTAGCAATAGCTGAAGAGATGAAAATGTTGCTTTCTTGTCACAACCTATTTACAAAAACGTAGATTTAGACAATTATATGTTCTGAAAGACGATGTTCTGATGTCCCAAGTCTCTGTAAGAACAGTCTCATCTGTGGTTCCTGACTGCAATAGCATCCTTTTCTTTGTTCCACATTAATTGACCTTCCTTACAGGTTTCAAATATTTCCAGAAAATGCTCTTTTTCACCTAACTTATATGTTACAAATTCGTTTTCTCTCCATTTTAGTTAGGAAATTTGCAAGTTGACTCTAAGTTACTGAGAAATGCAATTTCTGGGAACCACGCCATGGAAAATAACATAGCATCATTTAGTCTTGCCTGTGTGTTTGAATAAAAGCTGCATCTGTAAGTTTATCTTCTTAAAAATAATGAAGTGCCACAGGATTTTGAGAGATGCTAGTTTAGGCGGCTTCTCGCTTGTGCCCCTTTTACTTTGCTGATCGGGGGAAGAAAACATAATTTTGCATTTTAAATCCTCACCTACTGTTGAATCATTTCTGTGTTGATTAACGTTGTAATCACAATGTTATTCTAGCTTCTTAGTCGTGTAGTATAAGATTTGAGGAGCTTTTATTTTTTTGAGGAAGATTGGCCCTGCGCTAGCACCTGTTGCCCATCTGCCTCTTTTCTTTTCTTTCTTCCCAAAGCCCCAGTACATAGTTGTGTATCATAGTTGTAGAGTTGTGGCTCTTCTACGTGGGATGCCACCTCAGCATGGCTTGATGAGCAGTGAGTAGGCCCAAGCCCAGAACCCAAGCTGGGGAACCCTGGGCCACGGAAGGGGAGCACGTAAACGTAACCGCTATGCCACCGGGCTAGCCCCAAGGAGCTTGTTTTTTTTAGCATTAATATTTCTGGGAAGCTGTCCTTTGTAGAAGGAATAGAAAGTGTGGCCAGGTTGATTCTAGGTACCTAGATAATTACATTGTAGTTTCCAAGATAAATAGATTGGTCAGGTTTTTGAAATTCTGGGAAAACTTTAATCCTAATATTAATGCTAACCATGGCCACTTATTCATTGTCAGTCTCAGACAAAGCAAGTTCCTAGAGATTTGATTTAATCACATTTTTGGGGTATGACAAGTCTCCACCTCCTCCTCCTTCTTCTTCTCCTCTTCATCATCATTACCATAGTTATTGTTATTTTTTTCCTAAGACTCACTATAAGCTATGATTAAGAGGGAACTTTTAGGAGCAGGGGATATTTTGTCTAACTAGATATTTTAGAAGGTGACTACTGGGAAAGGTGAAATAAGGAAACACTGGGCAAGGGATTTCTGAGCCAGGAAGAGATTCTCCTTTTGAATTCCTAAACTTTAAGAGCAAAGCTTCTAAAACCAGTCCTCAAATGATGGTTCTACCATCAAGGAAAGGATAATGAACCTTATCATTGGAATGGAAAATAATAATCCAACCTAGAGAGTGGGTCTTTGAGGAACACTTGTACTTGAGTATTTTTGGAATATTAGACAACTGATCTTTCATTTGGAGGAGAGACAGAGAGCATGCAAAGTTAACCACTACGCCACCAGGCCAGCCCCACTAAGTCATTTTTTTATAATAACTTTATTCATAATCTCCAGGAAATGGAAGTAACCCAATGCCTATCAACCAACGAATGGATAAACAGATTGTGGTGCATTGATACAATGGGGCATTACTCAACAATAAAATGAAAAAAATTTCTACTAGATGCAACAGTGTGGATTAATTTCAGATTTATGATAAGGAAGCCACTATAACTCAATGAGGAAAGAGCTATTTTTTTCCACAAATGTTGTGGTAACAATTGCATATACTTGTAAAAAAAAATGGAGCTTGACCATTATTATCTCACACCCCCCACAAAAATTAAATTTAAATGAATCATAGACATAAGCATAAAAGCTAAAACTTTAAAAGTCTTGAAGAAAATCAACTACATCACAGTTATAGATTTCTTAGGCAGGATAAAAAATACCAAACAAAAATTATAAGTTGGACTTCTTCAATAGATGTCATTAAGAAAGTAGAAAAGTAAGCCTCAAACCTAGAGAAAATATTTGCAATACCTATATCTGACAAAAGTCTTGGGTCCGGAATATATGAAGACTTGTGACAACTCAAGAAGAGGACAAAATAGACTTTAAATAAATAAAAAATGGTTACAAGAGATAAAGAAGTTTATTATACATTAATAAAAGTTTCGATACAGCAAGAAGATATAAAATTATACACTTTAATGCATCCAATGACAGACTATCAAAATATATGAACCAGGCGCTGGCCCAGTGGTGTAGTGGTTAAGTTCTCGCACTCCACTTTGGCAGCCTGGGGTTCGCAGTTTCAGACCCCAGGTGCAGACCTACGCACCGCTTATCAAGCCATGCTGTGGCAGGCGTCCCACATAAAGTAGAGGAAGATGGGCAACAGACGTTAGCTCAGGGCTAATCTTCCTCACCCAAAAAAATATATACATATATTTTTATATACATATGAACCAAAAACTGACAGAACTGAAGGGAGAAATAGACAGTTCTACAGTAATAGTTGGAGACTTTAACACCCTACTCACAAAAGTGGAAAAGTAAGGAAATAGAAGACTTAAACCAACTAGATCTAACACACATATACAGAACACTCTACCCAACAACAAAATTAGCATTCTTCTTAAATGCACATGGGACATTTCCTGGGATAGACTATATACTAGACCACAAATTAAGTCTCAATAGATTTAAAAAGATAGATATCATGCAAAACTCTTGAAGGATTTTTGGGTTCCCTGATTTAGAGGACAATCATTATTTAAACATGAGTTTGCGTCTCTTCTTTCACCTTAAAATGTACTTTTGAAAACATGCATACACTCCCACACACAAAAATGCACACACATGCACAAACACATGTTATTCCAGGGATTCAGATTTAATTTATTAAAGTTATTTTTTCTTGCAGGTTCATCATGCTTTAAAAGATTAATTTCCTTTATGAATTTGCAGGAGGTAAATACATGAAACTAAAATTATAATTTGATGGAGAAGGTAGGATAGGTATAAATCATTTATTATAGAAATTCGGTAGTAACACTGATTTTACTATAAATCTATGCAGAATGGAACAAAGAAATATGATTACAATGATAACATTGTTGCGAAAGGATTTACCATGTGCTGGGTTCTAAGCTCTTTTATGTAATAATCCCATCCTCTTAAGACGTTGATGAAATAGATAATATTATCTCCATTTTACAGACAAAGAATATGAAGCACCAATTGGTTAAATAACTTTAGTTAAGGTCAAATTGCTCATAAGTGAGGGAGGTGGAATTTGACACATACATTTTAAATGTGAGGATTTTAAAAATTGTGTTTTTGCAACCGAATATTAATTTCTTTAATTTAGGATTCGAGTATTTGGGTCTGTATGATATTGATTCTTTGATGTTTGTGGTCCACTGTGTACTCAATTTTTTATAAATATTCTATATACTCTTAAGATGTCTACCCTATCATTGTATAGTATATAATTTTAGATCAATTGGAAAAAGCTATATATTTAGTTTAATTAGTCTATATCCTCTCATTTCTTATTTTGAGAATCAAGTATTATAAAAGATGTGCTAAAATCTGCCACTAAAATTGCAGATTTCTGAATTTCTTTTTGAATTTGTCAATTTTTGCTCGATAAGCTTTGCTATCAGGTGCTCAGAAATTTGAAATTTTAAGTCTTTTCTGGTGAAATATACCTTTAATTATTATGAATTAACCTTTTTTATTTTAAAAAATATTTTTACATTTTTCCCCTTGCTGTTGTTACCTTACTGCATTCTTATGGGCTTGTTGGGACTTTTAAAAATTTCATGTTTTTCTTCTACTGGATTCAAAATTATTTATGTTCTTTCGTTCTTTAATGGTTAACCTTAAAATGAGATATATATTTTCTATATACCTGTTACTCCATAATAGCACAACATACATTATCTGTATTTATAGCTATATCTGCTTACTCCAGAGCACTACCAGATTCTCAGCACACTTGAACTTTGCTCATTCTCTGCTATCTTTGGAATATCTGAATACCATACTTTAGAGATACCTTGCATTGTATCTTTCCAAGTTAGACAGCTCATTACCATTTTCTATAGTCAATGTTACTATAGATTTGTGCATCTGTTTAAATTTCTTTTGACACTATACCTTCTGTTAGTTCAGACTTTATTTTGGAATTGTTTCCTTCTTCTTAAAGCACCTTCCTTAGAAATTCCTTTATGGAAATTTGGATATGTTTCTTTTTCACTGCGTTTCTTTGTATGATTATTAGCTCTTTCTTAGTACTCTTTGCTGTTTTTGAATTGCCACCTCTTGTGTGTCAGGGCTCTACATATAGAAATCTTATAAGGCCTGTGTTAAGGGAGCATTCTTCCAGAGGGTCTTTGCTTTTAATTCTTCATATTCTCTAGCACCATCTACTCAGGATTTCTCTTATAATTCAATATCCCTGCTCTGGGCTTTCGAAATCATGCAGGTAAAGTTTAATACAAATTAAATTCCCTGGGGAAATATTTTTTCCTTTGTCTGCTGGAAAGGAAATTTACTGAATTTGTAGTTTCTCAAGAACACCAACTTCATAGAAGGATCTCCATGGAAACACCTAACTATCCAGGCCAGCTACCCAGAGCCTCAAGTGCCACTCTAGCTTCTCCTTATCTCTATTGCTTCAGCTTTCGGCCCCTAGAGATTTCCTTTACTTTTTGCAGTCTCAGTTCTGTAGTTAGAAGTTCTACATTTTGTTGAATTTTATATGATATTCTTAATTGTTGTTGAGGATGGGTATTATATCTGCTTTGTCATTTTGGTTGAAACGTAACAATCCATTCATTTGTTCTTTCAGCAAGAATCTGACATGATAGATTTGCTTATAATTAAACTATAAACAGAGAATTAACTCACAGCTCCAAAGGTTTAACCATATCATGACCACATGCCTGACATTTTAGAAATCTTCCTTATTTCAAATATTTTATCATGTGTTCAATTTACATGCTTATATCCATACGGGCTTCAGGAAATGTGGTGACCTAGCATCATACTAAACAATTTGAGAAATGCTCAATTAAGAAATGTTTCATTGCTTTGCTCCCTCTCATTTCTCACTGCCTCTTTCAGGAGACAAATAGCCTTATTATTTGCATTATTATTTGGGTTGGCCTGGTGGCACAGTAGTTAAGTTCAACACGCTTTGGTGGCCCAGGGTTTGCAGGTTCGTATCTCGGGCACAGACCTACACCGCTCATCAAGCCATGCTGTGGCGGCATCCCACATACAAAACAGAGGAAGATGGGCACAATATGTTAGCTCAAGGCTGCTCTTCCTCACCAAAAAAAACAAAAACCGAGTAGTATTTGCTTCAACAAAAATGTATGGAAACTTATTTTAGCCCCAATGTTAAGCTCTGCAGATGCAAAGAAGAAATGAATAGACTCTTTTATTCAAGGTAAATTAATATTTAGAGCAGTAAGTAGGGAATAAGACAAAAGTGTTTATAAAGTGCTGTGAGAATCCACTAGAGAAAGTCCTTCACTGCAACAGCAAAGGCAAAAGAATCCCACAGAGAGGTCTTAGCTGAACCTTGAACAAGTCAACATGATACCTTCATGATATCATAAAAGGCAGGGAGGGATATTAGGAGATGAAAGGGGATGTTAGGTAAGGCTGAAATCTGAAAGAAATTGTATGTGGCTCTAAGACACTGAACTCTGCCTCATAGGCAATTAGCAGAAATTATTTGGACTCAAGCAGGGAAATGTACAACCATATTTGCATTTCAGAAAGCATAGGAAAGATGGATTTGGTGTCAAATAGAACTTAAAGTAGCCTCTGTGATTTAGAAAGGGTCTGATAGTCTCAAAATTTTAAAAATATTTGTTTTGTGAAGTTCTTAAAGCTAGAAAAAGAGACAAGTGGGGATATTGTGACTTAAATTTTAAGTCTTTTAATCATTGTTATTGTCACTAGCATTCTTAAAAATATTAAATATAACCAATCTTTGGCAGTGCCCCTCCTCCATAAAAGGAAGCCTCCATATTCTAAAGAAAGTATTATCTTAATGTTAAATAGATACATTTCCCATAAGTCTATCTAAATCTATAAATGTTTGGGGAATTTTATTTCTCTGTCTGACATTCTACCATGGACTCTCAAAATGGAGATTCTTTCATTGAGTCAAGATATTGCGTGCCCAAAAATTCTTTTACCAATAGCTAATGGCCCTTAGAAGGCTTAATTTATATATGAAAAATTTCAACCCTGGATCTAAAATCATTTTTCAAAACTTATTTACTTCTGTAAAAACTCCAAAAGACAGGAATCCATCATAGATGTGAGAATAAGGAAAGGTCTGTAATAATGGATATTATTAGAAAGGATGGCTTTAGGTAAAGTGTTAACATGGTAAACATGAGACCAAGGGAACTGCTGGTTGCTTACAAGTCCTGAGTAGGAGAAGAAAACGAAAGTGTGGTGAAGAAGTATCATTTTTAGACCCAGGAGAGAGAGCCCTTGCCCTGGGCTCCATGCATTATAGGGCTTTGCTCTGGTCCTATTCTAGCCATTTGCTGTCACTTGGGACGAGGTATCCACATGGCCAAGAGAATGTTTTTACTCAGGGCTCATGTTTCCCATTTTAGCTCATATTTCAAGTCCTTGAAACATTTAAACACCTGCCTAATAGTACCAAGACTGCTCTCTAAGTCTGTGTAGTTTTCTTCTCTATGTTTGTCCTCCTGAGAGATCCCCCCTAGGCCCAACATGCAAGGCCAAGGAGTTATTCTTTGTGGAAGTTGTGAATGGATCTTGGAAGTGCATGCAAGAGCTGTCATACACATGCCCACGCGGTCCCTCGTGGGGTGGAATGGATCTGGATTGAAAAGAGCATGGGAGGCATGCTCCACCATCAGGCATCGAATTTGACCCTCGAGATCATTTGGAATTTAACAAACAAGACAGAAATAAAGAACATATTCTATTTAATAGTTTGATCTTTTGTTATATAGATAACAAAAGTCCATAGTGTATGGACTTTTCTTTTATTTCTTACCCTGCATCTCTAAATGTTAGAAGCAGATCGATGGAGGAGTACTAAAGACACACTTTTCTTACTTCATGACTTGTTCCTGTGCACTTTCATCATAATCACCTCTGAGCCAAAGAGTAAAATAAGTTAATGAAATCAGGAAAAACTTCCTGAATCAGAAAACTGGCATTGGAGGGAGGCTTAGACTCTTTACCCTTATTCTTAAGCATGAGGTAACTGAGATTATGAGTTTTGTCCCAAATCATCCAGAAAGGTAGGGGCAGAGTTAGATAAAAATCTCATTATATAGACAGCTTCATATTTCTCTTTGCCTTTTATCTTTTATTAATTAATGTATTTATTTTATATCTCTCTTAGCAGACATTACTGCAAATAGCTTCTTTTTAGGTCTTATCAAAAGTTTAAAAAATCAAAATCATGTCAATGCATGTTGTAAAGTCAAGATTCAATGACTTCTTTCTTCTTTTTTTCTTTTTTTGAGGAAGATTGGCCCTGGGCCAAGATCTGTTGCCAATCTTCCTCCTTTTTCCCTTTTTCTCTCCAAAGCCCCAGTAGATAGTTGTATGTCATAGTTGTATATCCTTCTAGTTGCTCCATGTGGGATGCCACCTCAGCATGACCTGATGAGTGATGCATAGGTCCACGCCCAGGCTCCAAACCTGCGAACTCCAGGCTGCCAAAGCAGAGCATGTGACCTTAACTGCTATGCCGTGGGGCCAGCCCCCAAGATTCAATGACTTTTATTGCAGTTGCATTTTTAATTTTGTAAACAATGTTATTTCTACTGAGTCAGTGACTGACATTTTTAAAAACTATTAAATGTTATTAGTCAGATAGTCCACTAATATTTATAGAAAACATCTTATAAAATTGAAATTGTGATTTCTTTATTCACATGTTTACATAAATATTGGAAATTCCAAGAGAACATGAAAATGTAAACAACTAAAACTTTATATTCTATTTAGTGAATAACACACATATACCAAACATTGGAAAAACTAATACAGATCAATTAAGAAAATTTAATAAATGAATTAAATCTGTGCTAACGTACTATACCGGTTTTAAAATTGATTAAATAATGACATTGCTCCAAGATGAAAAATCTTCTTCAGGAAACATAACTTGCAGTTCTAATATCTAGATGAAGTTATTACTGTGACTGTCTTAGCATTATGCAATTCTACTTTGGATATAATATCACATATATTAGAAATAAAGGACTAAATATTACTGCCCAGAAGCTTATTGCTTATTTTCCAAGCAAGTATCATCCAACTATTTAGCCATATCCGATTACCCCATTCAATTAATTAAAACTTAATGTCCACTCACATTCATCATTTATCAGACACTCATTTGAATTACAATGAATAGAGGAGCATTGGCATTCATTCTGGAAAACATATCTACTCAATGGAGGGCAAGAGGTCCTGGCTGTAGAAAAGGTGCTTCAAAATGCATCACAGTAAAAATGAAGAAAGAACTATATTCAGAAATTGATGCTCACATTAGGGCATTAGAGTGTAAATAGGAAACTTGAGTATCTGCATGACCCCACCTACTTTATTTCAGCACATATTATCCAAATTTTACAAAGGTGATCAACCTTTAACCTTGATATCTTTTTATATCCTTTTTATATCTTTTTAAGTCCTGGGCTACCATGTAAGAAGTTAGACTTCCCTGTGGAGCGAACAAATGGAGAAGCTCTGAGACTTGAAGGGGAGGAAGAAGGCTCCAGCCAAGTTCAGGCTTCTGGGCATCCCTGCCAAGGCACCAGAGATAGGAATGAAGCTATCTTGGACAGTCAAGACAAGTGGAGCTTCCAGTTGAATATCGCTGAGTGACCAGAGTCAACACCACATGGAACAGAAGAATTATATGAATTAAATCACCCATAGGTCTCACCACCTTAAGTCCTTGATCCCCCAAATTGTGAGATATTAAATAATTGTTGATTTTGTCACTAAAATTTGGAACACTTTGTTACACAGCAATAAATAACCAGAAGAAAGGCTCATCTTGAATTTTTTTAATTCTTTTAATGTAATGAATTGCCTTTATTGGAAAGAATATATGTGCAAATCCTAAGACTAAAGACTAAGAAATCTTTTTTTTTTTTTTTTTTAATTTTGGAACAGAAAATCATAACCGGGTAGACTAAGAGTAGGAACCAACAGAATAAACATTCAAAAGTGAAATTAGGAAAAGATCTCAGCATTGACAACAACGAAAAAAATCTTATTGCTAGACATATTAATTATATTGATATTTACTGACTAACTAAAAACACTGTCTCTGTGTTACAACAACATTTAGTTTCTTCCAAATGACATACTACCTTTAATTATAGGATAATTAACTCATAATGGAATTTGTTTTGTCCAACTGCTTGTCTTTAAGTACCAACCACATAAGCCTTTCTAGATGTGTGCCTCAGTTTGAATATTTTAAGGAAATAAAGCATAAAGCATAAAGAACTCCTGTTATATTTTACCCTAATCAAGTTCCTAATTAATGAAGTTAATGATCCATCATAAGTTACCCATGGTAGAAGACACTAAAATTTCAGCAGGGAGAGAAAATAATGAAAGTAGTCTTCATTTTCAATCAAAAACTCCAACTCAAATTCAATAAAATATTTACGGCGAAATGTTGCATATAACTTTTAAAGTCTGGAAATTAAAAAAGTTCAGATAGCTTCCTCCGAAAATATAAAGATATTAGAATTCCATTTGGAAATTGATAAAGATCAAAATTCTGAATAGGCAGTGAAAGTTTTCATGTACCATCAAAGATTTTAATTGACTGAGTCTTCATATAAGATAGTCATTAGGTGATTATTTTTTATTACTTCAAGTGAACATAGTTACAATTAAACTGAGAAAACCTTTCCATTTTGGGATGGCTTATTCAGACTATTTGCAATTAGGACTGAAAGGGTCACCTTTATTCCTGCACTAAATGAAAGATGCTCATATTTTGTCGCTGCCACTATTTCATGGTTTTACCTTGGAAATTAATCACATGAAATTGACCCCTAAAGGCACACATCCATTGCAGAAGAAAAGTTTAATATCTCAAGATCTTGGCATAGTTAAGAGAAAACACAGACATAAATTGTAGTTAAAGGATTCTTATGGTAAATTCATCTGGAATCTTTACTCATCAAAACCCAAGAGTTTTGGCTATGAGGTATGTTGGCAGTGGGGATGGACGTATGCTCCAGCAACAGCAAGGAGACCTGAGGCTGTGGTAGTGCTGGCCAAGTAGAGCGGTCAGCCTGGGCAGCAGCATGCCTTTACACAAACTGTGCTCTGCATATAGCTGAGGGAGTTGAAGATGAAGGTTAAAACCTGTCTGTGCTCTGCTGTCCATCTATACACAGGGGCACAAGTCTCATCAGCCCAGACCAAGAGACGCCTTTTCCTTCCAGGAGTTTCTCACTGGAATTGTCTTTTTCTAATTCTTACAAAGATGACATTTTAAGAGCAATGGCCCTGGGTCTAGCTTTCCCAATCGTGTGTCCAAAGAGACACAATGAAACTTATCTGCATTTTTAGTCTGATCTAGACTGAAGCCGGGATGGACAGCTGGTAAGGCAGAGACACTTGAAGTCAGGTGGATTGAGACTTGGTCCTTGAAGCTTTGTGTAGGTTGAAGAGTTGTTCTAGTGAGCAGCTGCGTACTCCTGGATAGAGATAAGATCAAGCTCTGAGTAGAAAATGACAAGCAGGAGCTACTTTGAGGCTTGGCAACCAAAATTGGTAAGAGGTTTAGGGCAACATAGGGCACCGTTCTCAGCAGGAATGATGGCAGAAGCATAGTCTGAGGCTAATTAATAGAGCACGGCTTGAGCCTGAGTTAAACAGAGACTGGGTGAGGCTGAGTTGGTAAGTTGCTTGACTCAAATGAGGTGTTAAAAAGTGGATGAATATTAAGACTGGGGCCAGCCTGGTGATGCAGCAGTTGGGTTTGCGTGTTCCGCTCTGGCAGCGCAGGGTTTGCTGGTTCAGATCCTGGGGCAGACCTACCCACCGCTCATCAAGCCATGCTGAGGCAGTGTCCAGTATAGAAGAGCTACAACTCTACGCCTATAGTACACAACTATGTACTGGGGCTTTGGGGAGAAAAAAGAAGAAAAGAGGAAGATTGGCAACATATGTTAGCTCGGGGCCAATCTTCCTCAAAAAAAAACAAAAACAAAACGAACAAATGAAAAAGTGGATGAATATTAAGGCTAAAACAAGAAGTTTTGTGTTATCTTCCTTTAATTTATGCTCCAACACTCCTTAAGGGTATGAGTTTACTCTCCCCAAATATTAGTAGTACCAGTAAGTGTTTACTAAAATATTAAAAACATTCGCCAATATTGACTTACATTACTTTCCACTTCCCAAGTACCATGTTGAGTGCATCATATTTTTTATCTCATTTAATCCTTATAAATGGATTCTCTGAGGTGAAAAATATTTTCCCTATTTTCTAATTTAGGAACCTGACTGAGGCTTAGAGAAGTTAAGTCACTGCAGACAGATACCAGGAAGTGGGACAGGTGAGATGAACCTAAGACAAATATTTTTGAAAATGTTAATTATCACCCTAAGCTACCTCTTCTCCGTGATTAGAAATATTTTTGGTGAAAATGTTAAAAAACACTAAGTGTGAGAAAGCCTCTTCAACACTTCTATACTGTATAAATTATAAATATTAGATAATGTTAATGTCTTAGTTTGAGTTGTCTCGGGAACAGTCAAGAATTCAATTTCACATGGCTTACCTGAGTGGTGATCCCAGGAAATAACATCAGAAAGTGACATAGGAAGGGATAGAAACCAGTAAAAGTGTGTTATCAAGCAAGTTACGACTGTGGACTTCTGGAGCTTAATCCCAATGGAGAACTCAGGGAACCAGTGTAGGAAGTATTATGCTATACAAGGGGTAAGTCAACTGTGTTACTTATCCATCAATTCTCACTAGATGCTGGTTGAGTATATTTCCAGGGGCGTCAATTGCCCAGCAATTCTAGCCCGCAGTGCGCAGGCAGAGCAGGCTCAGGTAGCCAGAAGAAGCTCTCCACACGCTGCCTGCTCAGATTTGGGCCCCATGCACTGAAATAGCACTGTCTGAGCCAACACAATGGGACAACAGTAACCACGACATTCAATATCCATCCCTCTTTCTTACCTTGTACCTGAAGATTTTCCTGATCAACCTCTGGCAAATTACAATCTCCCTTTCCTCTAAAAGTCTGTAGCGTTTTATTTTTACCATTATCATAAAATTTACTAGTTATTCACTATTGTGCTTTGTTATAATGTGGGTACAAGTTTTAACCCTCAAAAGAAATGAAAATGACTTGAAGGTGACCTTTAAAATGACCCTTTTAATGACCCTTAAAAATCATGTATATGTCACAGATCTGGCTTTGTGTCTTGTTCTCTTTAGGCCTTCAGTGTATATTGTTTATCTGTACTTGATCCTCTTTCTCACAAATTTGTTTGGAAGCACAAGCCAAGATTTTGTTTTTGAAACCCTACATTTATTACGCTACATTGTATTGCTAGGCAATCTCATACATTTTGGGATTATGTCTATGCTGTTGCTGTAGATGGCCACTAAATGGTTTCTCACCCTGATTTCAGTTCCAAAAACTAGACTTCCATCATAGTTCAACATCTGTCCTTCAAGATCTTTAACCTCAGTAGGTTCTAATACCAGACTGCTCATTTTATCTGGACTCTACCGGATGTTTTACTCCACTCTCCACTTTTCTACACCCTTGTCTGTGCCTTGGGAAGCTGATATGTATGTACCACATCAAAGAACCTCCTTACCCTCCCACAGCTGATTGGGTTCTGCTCTCGGGGAGAATTGCCAGATCACAGTAATAGAGAAGAGAGAAGTTAGGATATCCCTTCTTCTGGGTCCTACCCTATTGGTCACCAAGGTCCAGCTGAGTCCTGCTGCCCTCCAGAGGCCCAGTTCCCTTAGCCCTTTCAATCTCTTCATTCTGAAAATGTGCTTTCTCCTCTCTTCACTTTAGGCTTTAGGCTAGGTGGAGGCCCACTGTTTCTATCCCTGATATATTGAACTGTAGAGTTATACCTACTCGCTGACCACACTTTCATAAGTGGCAAGTGGTTTCAATTCTCCTCAAATTACAAAATTTGAGTATGTCATTTCTTTCCTGAAGGAATGAAATCACCAGACTGATAAACCAACTAAAGAATATTTCTTTCTCTTCTTAATTACATTACCATCTTACCAGTCTTGAAAAAGAAACAACCATCTCAAACATGTTCCTTTCCCTATTTACTTCGTATTATTTACCAATCAATAACTGAATCACACTTACTCTGAAATAAACTAACTCCCTTCTGTTGTCCTTCATGCCACTACTTTGTAATATTTGAATTAACAAGGTAAGTTCTGTACTGTGTCTGCAAATTCCAGTTTCTTATCTTTCTAGTACATTTTCTACATTTCTAAATTATAAAATTGATCATATTCTCTTTCTCTTCAATCTTCTTTAATGATTCTTCTATTACCAAAAAAATATATTTCTGAAACACAATATTCCTTTTATATAAAAAACATTTTATTTTTCTTTTTTTCTTTCTTTCTTTTTTTTTTTTTTGTGAGGAAGATTAGCCCTGAGCCAACATCTGTTGGCAATCCTCCTCTTTCTGCTGAAGAAGCTTGGCCCTGGGCTAACATCTGTGCCCGTCTTCCTCTACTTTATATGGGACGCCGCCACAGCATGGCTTGACAAGCGGTGAGTCGGTCAGCACCTGGCATCCGAACCTGTGAACCCCCGGCCACCGAGGCAGAGCAAGTGAATTTAATCACTACACCACTGGGCTGGCCTCTAAAAAACATTTTCTGTACAACTCGGATTACTTGTACAAAATTCAGTCAATGTTGAAAAATACTGAAACTTGGTATTTATCTCAGTCTGTCTTGTTTTGTCCTTACCTTTCCTAATCACCTCAATTCTCCCTTCCGTTAGCTTATGACTCCCATGATTAGGCCATTTTTCGCTTACTTGTTTGATGATAAATGAGACTTTTATTTAAAAATGTTTATGTTAGGTCAAAATAATTGAAGTACTTAAACTCTCATATTTACTCATTTCTAATCAGTATCCTAGAGCAATAGTTCTTACTTCTGACTGTGTAATACAATCGAATGGGGAAGGTTTGTTGTTTTTGTTTGTAGAAGTTTTGAATTTATAATATAAATTCTTTTTTTTTTTTTACAGAGTTTTATTTTCAAGTATGTTAATTAAGGGGAAAAAAGATAGTACAAAGTATTAGGAAGAATGACACACCAAGAATACATAACAATTCATTTACCTAGATGTATCTAACAATATAGTTTGGAAATGTATAAAATAAAAACTTATACAATTATAAACAGAAAAAGACAAATCACAACCATGTATAAAGCAAAAACAAAGAACTACAGGGAAAAATTTATACACATCTACCAGAAACAGATGAATCAAGCTGGGCTTATTTATTTTTAATTGTGATTCCATTGCCAGAGATTTGGATTAAATAGATCAAAGATAAGACTTAATATCTGTAATTTTCACAAAGTCCTTTAGTAAACATGTCCCTCCTGGTTTGGGAATCACTGTTCTGTGACTAGTCTTTGAAAGCCCATATGCTTAAATCTGCTTATGATCTGACCAAAAAAACTCAGGAATCTCTAGAAATCTCAGTTATCAAATCAGTGAAAATAATGTTGAGATATTAAGATGGTGTCTAAAGTCCTTTCCATTGGTTTAAATTTAAAACATAGACGTGTAAATATAAAATGAAGAGGTCTGATTAGACACTCCCAAATATTGCTTGCAAATTTAACATTATGCCAATTCAAGGGTTGAGTGTTTTGTTTTGTTGTTGACTTTGGAGTGCCAATTGTATTGAGCAATAAAGAGGAAGTATAACAAATGTACAAAATGGCAACATCAAGTTCTTACTAGATTGCTGGAATCAACAAACCAGAGCTCATTTCCTGGCATGACACTTTCTACTAAGTTTTAAAAACTCCCCTTTTGTAAAAACAGAAATAATCCCACCTATTTGCAAGATTTAGGGGAGAAATGTATGTAAATCACTGGCTTAGAGTAGATAATAAAAAATGTCATTTCTCCTACAGAAATATATAATCTAGCAGGGAGCCGAAGCATAGAAATATGAGATAGTTAATCACAATGCAGTGTGGTGAGGAGTCAGTGAAGGACTTCTCAGTGTGGGTTCAGCTAGCTTCTCCTTCCTACACCTCAGGTTTTCTTATCTACCTGGGGGCGATAATCAAAAGAGGTTGACTTCAACAAAAGATTTTCCTGCTGTTTCTATGGCAACCAGATGAAAATAATCACAACGCTTGACTTCAATCCTTAATGCAATTTAGTGGGCAACATTTGTTAAGCACCCACTGCGTGCAGAGGAATGTACCGGAAGGTTATGGCAACAAGACTTTTTATTGTCCTAAGTAGAAACTGCTAGGAAAAAATAACTTTCTCTATAAATATATCATCCGAAAAATAATTTTAAAAATCTGCCCCATTATTTGCACATTAGGCTTTCTAAGTTTACCTTGATCTGTAAGCACTTCTTTGCAAACTTCTGCACGAATAAAGTTATCAAGGAAAGAGTGGAATTTGTCCTCTCTGCTGAAAATGTCACTGACTAGGTGCCCCAAGGAACTCAAGGGTGAGTTTGGAAGCATTTAACTGTTTTTCCAAATTGCTTTTTTTCCCTTTTGTTATGTTAAAGAGACGCAACCACCAACCACCCTGAAACTGACCAAGCCTCACCGCAAGAGCTGTACCATGACCTTTGCCTTATTTTTAATACTAAGATCTCTCCAGGAGGAGCTTAGGCCTCATTACCCTAACCTGCAGTGTGTGTGGAAGCGTTTTCCCACTGAGCCTGTGCAAGCAAATACCTGCTTCTTCTTTTTGAATATTCCTTCCCCATCCAAAATAAAGCTACCTGCTTCCCTTTGTTCTAGGACACCATGATTTTGGAAATGATTCCTCATGGTCTCCTATTTGCTGCAAATATACTTTACTTTGTGAGACAATTTCTACTGATGTAGAAGTACATCAGTACTTCTACTGAAGTACACCTACTTGATGTACAAGTAGGTGAACCTACTTGTTTTGGTAACAAAAATGATTTGAGCTAGTTAAGACAATAGTTGAATACTGTCATACTAATACTAGAAGATTTCTCTCTAGAATTTTCTCCTGGGAGTATAGACACATCTATTTGTCCCCTGATACAAATATAGGAAAAGGATGTTTCCCCAAAGTTTTGCCTTCTTTTGGAAGATCTTAGGATGATGAGGTTAAACAGGAAGCATGTCATTAAATAATGGCAAGCAGTAAATCAGTTATGGTGACCTTTCTCATAAAGCAGGCTAGTTAATGGCCAGCTGAAGAATGTCAAATAAAGAACACAAAACATCTTTCTTCCAACTTCTCACAGCTGTGTGTGGCCAGTCCACAGGCTAGAACAGATGCCAGGTGTCTCCCACTGACCTTCAGATCTAGTCAAAATTCTTAATAAATGATTTTGCCTTGACACCCATCTCTTTTCCAGAGTAACTTTCCACTGAGATTCATGTCACTCAGATCCATTTTACCTATATAATACTATACTCTTGCACCCATCTGCATATTGCTCAACTAACTTAAACAAGGAGACGAAATTAGTGAAATACGGTGACGTGGCATACTGATGAGTGCTTATTTAAAGCTGTGTGTGTGCTTGCATTTATTCAATTTTAAACACTATTTTTTCTTATTACATGATAAGCATAAGTTGCTTATATTAAAAAATAGAAAATACTATGAACAAAATAAGAATATTAAAGTAATCCATAATTAAATACCCTTGGATCTCAATTATTAACATCTAGGTGTATAAGTTTTTTGCATTTATTTTATTGTTAAAAATGAGATTTCACTTTTTACATAATTTATAACCTCCCTTTATATTTACTGATATATCATTGATCATCTTTGCACATTGTTATGGAGTGAATCGTGTTTCCCCCAGATTCATATGTTGGAGTTCCAACCCCCAATGTTACTATATTTGGAAATAAGTTCTTTAAAGGAGGTAATTAAAGATTAAAAATGTCATATGGGTGAGACTCTAATCTAATAGGCTAATGTCCCTTTATGAAGAGGAAGATGCACCCAGAGCTCTCTTTCTGTGCACACAGAGAAAAGTTTATGTGAGACACACCAAGATGGTGCCCTCTGCAAGCCCAAGAGAGAGTTCTCGCCAGAAATCAACAATGCTGGCACCTTGATCTTAGACTTCCAGCCCTCAGAACTGCGAGAAAATAAACTTCTGTTGTTTAAGCCACCTAGTCTGTGGTATTTTGTGATGTCAATACAAGCAGACTAATGCATACCTTAATAAATGTGTTTCCATAACATTTTAATCATGATGTCATATCTTCTGTATATCATAATTTATTTTTACATTCTTATCATTGGATATTTAAATTACTTAATTATATTTAAATCTTAATATTTATTTTCATATGAAAAATTCCTAGAAATATTTTTGAATATGAAGCAATGCACGTTTCTAAATAGTTTTGATCCACATTGGTAACTGTTAGTCCAACTTATACTTCTGTAAGCAGTGTAAGAGTGTGACCATTTCATAATATCTCCACAAGCAAAGGAATTATCGTTTTTCAAAAACTTCTGTAAATCTGGTAGCCAAAAGTATATGTGGCTTATTTTTCGTTCAATTTGAATTTTCTGATTTGTAGTGAATTGAACTTTTTATTAGCCTTTTTATGTTTCTACTTTGTGCCTTGTGTATACATGTCCTTATAGGTTTTTATTTCTTTAATTACAAGAAAAATATGCTTACAATTATCTATTTTTCTATTGCAAGAAAATTATTTGCAGAGCCAAGAGATTATTGTGGATGATATTTATTTCAGTGACATGAGAAAAGAAATTTATTTGTGACCAGTGTGGCATTGAGCGGTAGTTCAGCATAAGAGCATAGGAAATACATCGTTTTCACATCACCATTTCCTTATGTTTTTTCTTCTATCCACTGCTTCTCATAAAATTTTCACTTTCTCTGCTAATCCCTTAGGTGGTGATATTTCCAGGGCAAGCTCCTCATTTTACACATTCTTGTTAGTTAGTCAATATCCTATATCCACTTGCTGATGTGTATTCCAAATCTATAACTTCTTCTTATATCCATCTGAACCCAATTTGTCTCTTCTGATTTCTAAGAATGACCTCGCCATCCACTCAGGTTCTTATATCAACAACATGGATGTCATTTTTGACTCATTTATCTTCTTCAGTTTACATCTAATGAGCCAATACTTTGATTACTTCAACAAATATTTATTGATATGCTGCACTATATCAGACAATGTTCTAGACTCTTGGGATACAGCAGGAAACAAAGCAAACTCAGCCCCTGTTTTTTCAGAACTTATATTTAATGGTTATATGTATTAGGGTCCAGTCAGAAGACATTTAAAGCTGTGTGTACGCTTGCGTTTATTCAGTTGAACATAGAACAATTCAATTGAATTCAAATGAACATAGAAGAATTAATTTAAAGAATTATTAACTGATTTCAGGCAACTGACTATTAAGGGGTAAAGGAACCCTAAAGAATAAAAAAAATAGCAGATATAGAGAGAAACTACTCCTTCTAGGGCTGAGAACGTACCAAAGGAAGAAACCAAGTTGGAGAAGACTTCCCTCCCCTAAAGGCTGAGATTCAGAACTTACTGAGAAAGATGTGGATGTAGTCCTGCCGGATGGTAGGGAATCTGGCTGAGGTGCCACTGGCAAGGACTGGCAAGAAGGAAACTGCCTGCTAGGGAGTCACGTGCTTAGAGACCACCCACTCTAAGCACGGGGCACGGGGCATGGGGAGACATCTGGGGATGCTTCCCACTGGGTGCCACCAAGACTTGCTGAGAAGCTTTTCACTGGGTATCTGGTAAATCTTGTTGTAAGTCACCTGCTGGGGTGCGGTTGAAACTCAATGGGAGTCCCCTCACCATGCCCAGACAACCTGTGGAACTCACTAGAGGGTGAATGTCCCTGGATGTCCTGCATACCAGTGGTGGCTGTGCACTGTGGGAACAGGAACAAAAGCAAGCCAGAGCTAGAACCATTCCTCTTGCAGTGTTCTTCGTGTGCTCTTTACTGACAACGTTTAACGTTGTGCCATCTGGCAAAATAGAAATGTTTGCAGGATTCAGATTCAGTATCACAAGCAAGGCAAAGAAGGAAGGATTTGTAGATGAGGGGCAAAATAGTGGCATAGTCCACTCCTTTGATTCTAATAACGAAACAACTCCATGTTTCCAATTAACCAGATACAGCTATAATTAGCATAAGTAAAAGTCTCAAGCATTCCCCAAAATGTGAAGAAACAGAGTCCCAAGAGTCATTTTATCCATTGCTGGCTATATTAAATTACTCCTCAAATTCTGTCACAGTCCTATTGAATAGTATGTACCTAAAAACTAAATTGTAAGGTTAACTTGTGACAACTTGTATATAAATTAACAATGAATATAAGGAGATAAAAGAAGAAAATGACTAGCATATCTAAACCCATGCATAGACAAACAAAGAGAAAATAAACAAAGCTACTATATATCTCGATTCCATAATGGGTCACGAGTCTGTAACTGGTCTGTAATTGGCTTATGACTGTCTTCTTCTCTTACCATTCTATATTATCTTACTCTCACTAGGAATCTCAATTGGTTGGGATTTTACTTGTTGAAGTCACCCAAGCACTCATTCCCAAAGGGTCTTGATTGCTATTTTCTAGTTTTCTTAGTTTTTTTCTTTTAAGTACTAAAAGGCATCTCAGAGAATTCCCTGGGTTCTAGACATAGTTCTTTTTTCCCCTCATTGTATAGCATTTACCCAATTTCCCCTTGGTAATTGGGATCAATCACTCCAGCCAGTAGTATAACTCCTTTTTCTGCCTGTTGGTTTAGCGGCATCAAGATCTCAAAATGGTCAAGTGGCAGGCTCATCTTACAATTTAATGGAATCATTGTTGTGCTCCATGGTGGAAGCATTCCTCCCTTGGGGATTAAGACCTCCAAACCAGCAGAGCTCAAAGTTTTCGGGAGAGAAAATAGAAGTTATGGGAGTGCCTTATTAAGTATAACAGTGAGAGAAGCCATTTCAATGATCACCCATGTATTCTGGATCTAGGGGAGACAGCACCATAATGTGATCTCTAATTCAAAGGGTATACAGCATCCTCTAAGACAACTTCAGTTGCCTCCTAACTGGCTCCGTATCTGAGTTTTTAGTAAGCCATTACACCTTCCAATTAGACCACCTGCTTCTGAAATAAGATGTGTTATTTCCTGGGCTTGAGCCTTTGCTGCATGACATTTGCTGTGAAATGAGTTCCTTTTTCAGAAAGAAATGCTGTGCAGAATGCCATGATGATGGATAAGGAATTCATCTATGAATTTGTGGATAGTTATGCTGGCAAAAGAATTACTGACATGGCAAGCAATTCCCTATCCAGATTACGTGTCTATTTCAGGCAGGATGGGATTTTGCCCCTTTTAGCATGAATTAGATTCAATGTAATCCATCTATCACTAGGTGGCTGGCTAGTGCCCTGGGGAATGGTGCCATATCAGGAGTTCAGGATTGGTCTCTGCTCTTGGCAGATTAGGCACCCAGCAGGAACAGTTGCCAGGTTAGAATTGGTACGGGTGTGTATGTCTGCGATGTTGAGCCCATCCACAGCCTCCAACCATGCCACAAGGCCACATTGTTTTGGGACCCACTCAGAAAGTATTGGTGTTTCTGGGAAAAGAAATTGACAAGCATCCACAGAGCACACCATACTGTCTACCTGGTTGTTATGAGCCTCTTCAAAAGTGGCTGTATTTTGGGTGGCATGCACATGGGGCATGATTATCTTCACCGTCTGTGCATTAATACAGATCCATATATATACGTCTTCCATAGACTTTCTTGTCTACAGTCCTTCATTTCTGTTCCTTCCAATTTCATGGACATCCAGCCAAATTGTTAGCAGTTGATAAAGAATTAGTGTATATTTGTACTTCTGGCCATCTCTCTCAAAACAAAATGGACAACCAGATATACTGCCCAAAGTTCTGTCCATTGGGAGGACTTTCTTTCTCTACTCTACTCAGAGTTACCCCTGAGTGGAGCACTGGAACTTGCACTGTTTACACAGATGGCAATAGCATATTGTGCAGGGTCCTCTGGAAACTAGGCTCAAATTTTTTCTTCTTCAGTTAAGAACTCTCTTGAGGACTATAGATGTGGATGGACGTAGAAGAAACAACGTAAAAGAAGTTGATTTCAAATCAATCTGAGTCACAAGCAATCTGCTCATACCTTTCGTACATTTCCATAGGTCTCATATAGCATTGATGGTAGATTGCCTTTGTAAGCGACAATCTTATGGTAAGGTAGGTCGTATAACACCCAATGTATAGCACTAAGCTCAGCCTGAATGGTTAACTGATGTGCCTTGGTTAGACACTCGGTCTCTACCAACGTCCAGTAGCAAGCAGTCAAGCAACCCCGAAGCTGTTTCTCAAAAGGAGAATAGTTATCTACAAGAGAGGACAGAGATTTGTTATAAAATTCTTGATTTCTGCCCTGTGACCTCCTATTGGTGCTTGCCAGAAACTCCATGTGTTTGCCATAGACACATCAAGTATCATTGAATCTGCTGTCTTATAAAGGTCGAGCGGCAGAGCAATTTACCCTGCAACCTGGATTTCCTGCAAAGCCTTATCTTGCTCTGGTCCCACTCAAAACCAGCAGCGTTACGGATGATTTTGTAGACATGCCCGAGCAGCACACTCAATATTGTATAAGTTTCATCTAAAATTCAAAAAGACTGCCAGGCATTGTACCTCTTCTCCTACCCCCCACCCCCGGTGGTAAATAGTGCAAAGTGCAGAAATTTATGTTTAATCTTGTAGGGGAAATCTTGACTTGCCCTACATCACTGAACCCCAGAAACATCACTGAAGTGGTAGGCTCTACAGTTGTGAGGTTTCTCCCACTCTCCAATACTACTAAGGCATATAAACTATTTTCTGATTTCCTGTTTATCAGCTCTAGTCAGCATAATGTTATCAGTGCGACGTTTACAGAATGTCAAGTTACTGAAGATCTCTGTGGATGACATTCTGGTAGAAACCAGGAGAATGTATATGAATTTGAGCCTACACTATCAAGGTATTCCATTGGCCCTACAGGTCAAAACAAGCTGCGTCTGGAGGTACTGGTAGATTAGTATAGAGAAAAATACATTAGCCAGGTCAACAGCTGCAGAGCAACTGCCAGTGTCTATGCTGATTTGCTCCAGCAAAGATACTGCATTTGGAATAGTGGCTTCAATTGGAGTCAACACCTGATTAAGTTTACTATACTCTACAGACATTGTCCAAGATGCATCTTTCTTCTCAGAAGGCCAAATAGTTTAGTTAGAGGAGAATGTGATTCGGCCCTGAGCCACAGTTTGTAGACCTCTGCTTTATTGAGCTGCTTGTCAGTTTTATTCTGATCACTGGTATGTCGCTGCTGCCCTTAATGGGCGATGTGCCCACCTTGTCTTTGATGGTTAAATATTGCCACTTAGCCTATGCTATCCAGAGCCCATGATATTCGTTGAAATCAGAGAGATTATCTCAACGGTGGTATTCCAATAACCATATCTGGTTTATAAAAGAGAATAACTATCAAGAATGGAAATGCTTGATTCACTAAAGTATTTCCCCATGCCTTTGTGAAAGGAGTGTCTCCTGTGTTTCTTTGGAGGATGTATTTGGGGTGATGTGCAGGTCACACATGATAAATCCAAACGAACATTCCTATATCCTTAAGACTTTCATTCTTATAAAATTTAATTTCTATATTCTTAAGACTTTTTAATTCCCTCAACACATCAAGCCTGAGAGTTTGGGACTATTAACCTCATTTATTGTCGGCCACAAGCGAACTTAAGTTTCAGTCAGTTAGCCAAGTAAGCTGGTAGTGCCACCTCCAGCTCCATGAAGTAATACCTTTAATCTGGAATCTCTAGTAATGAGATATTAATATGATATCTCTCTGAGAAATCAATGAGATATCTGAGACGCAGAGAATAGAAAACCCTGCTCTCCAGTTTTCAGACCATGACTTTAGCTGAGAATTAAGGGACATGAGCTTGGCATTTTCTCTCTGTAAGTGCTCCAGTGAAGATTCTACAGCATTTGTAGTCACTATCACTGCCTTAACAATCAAGTGCTGCAGCCACTTGAGTCCCAAGACACTTGTTCCAGTCGGCACATTATCGCAACGAGATAGGGGGCAGTTTTATTAATGATGATTTCACTGCATGCCATGGATTACAAGAATCCCATTTTCCGTTGGAAAGAATCTGGAACTTGAGCTCAAAACCAAGACCACAACCAAACCAATACTAAAATCCCGTCTTTGAGGGTCTATCTCCTGGAACCACTCCCAGTACCGATTCTGTCCAGTCAATCAGAAATCACACTACTAACTTGAATGGGAAAAATTTAATATAAAAGATATAAAGAACATAATTTAGTACAAAGACTTATTAACTCCAAGAGAGGAATTACAACTAAGCAGTAGAGAAAACTGTATTAGTTTTCTATTGTTGCTGTAACAAATCACCGCAAACTTGACATAAAACAAAAGACCATTCGCTATGTTGTAGTTCTGTTTGTCTGAAGTCTGACCTGCGTTTTAGCCAGCTAAAATCAAGATGTCAGGAGGGCCATGTTTCTGAGTGGAGAATCTATTTCCTTGCCTTCTCCAGCTTCTAGAGGCCACTTAACGCTCTTTGCTTCATGACCCCCTTTCTTCATTTTCAAAGCCAGCCCTGGTTTAATCCTCCTTATAAAAAGGGCATTTTTCTGGCCCTTCTTCCATCATCATCTCTCTCTCTCTGACTACTGCTGGGAAAGCTCTCCATTTTTAAGCACTAATGTAATTAGTTTGCTCATACCCAGATAATCCAGGATAATCTCCCCATCTCAAAATTGATAATCTTAATCACATGTATGAATTTCTCTTTTCCATGTAAGGTAACATATTCACTGGATCCAGGGATTAGCGATGGACACCTTTGAGGGGATATTTTTCTGCCTGTCACAAGAACTCTAAAGAACCTGAGAACAGCATATATATGGAGCAGCTGCTACTTCTATGGATAAGAGAGAATACTCAACGAAGGAACAAACTTGGAAAAAGGCTTCCTCCAAGGTTGATATTTAGACTTCATTAGCGAAGGTAAGACTAGATGGAAATGGGCAGAAATAGTTCCAAATTTTGAAGTTTTCTCTGTCTAAGTGGCAAGATGAAAAATAAACACATAAATGAATAAATAACCTTAAATAATATTATATTTCCTGAAGAAAATACAAAAGTATGATCTGATAAAATGTTATTGAGAGAGGTGACTAATTTAGATTTGTTGGTAAAGAAGAAATCTCTTAAGAAAAAATCACATTAGCAGATACCTCATTGGTATTAAGAAGTTAGCCTTGCAAAGGTCTGTAGACAGAGAAATGCAAAGCCCCCCTCTCCCCGAAGAAGGGACAAATATAGCACCTTTGTGGGACACTAAGAAGAGCTGTAGGTCTGGATCTTGGTGAGTGAGGGGAAGAGTGAAGGGTATTATGATGAAGAGGTAGACAGGGGTCAGGTTCTGTAGGACTCTGTAACCCAGGAGACAATGATTAACATTTTTAGTTTTCATCGAAGTAGAATGAAAAGTAATTAACAGGTTTTGGCAAGGTAATAACATGACCTGATTTATATTTTTATAAAAATTACTCTTGTTACTTTATGGAAAATAGATTGTGTCTTATTGATTTATCTGTCTGCTCTTTGAAACGTGTTTTTTGTGGGCAGGGTACGTGCCATTATCGTCGTCGTCCTTAGCATCTGGCACATTACTTGAAACTTGGTAGGTGCTTTAGAAAGCCTTTTGAATAACTGAATAAGTGATTGAGTGAATAAATAAAATAAATAAATGAAACAAAACTGTTTCTTAATAGGGAGTTGTCAAGAGTGAGAGAGAAGTGCCAAGTGGCAGCACAAATTTGTGGAGCATTCTTCTGGGCAAGACCAACCTTCCATGGTGATGACAGGGGCAGGGAGATTCATCCAGTTAACAGGCTGCCTGTACCCTGAATGCCTGCTTGAGTGCTAAGAGTGAGCCGCTGTTTGCCTTTTCCCAATTTTGAGTTTCGTCCTGAGCATCAATGCTGATGGGGAGAGTTAAATAAAATGGATATATCACTCCATAATGCAGACTTTCATAACACTGGTTCTAACCAAAGAAAATCCTATAAGCAATCAACAGCACCAGAATATTCTCTTTCTAGAGAACAGGTTGAAGTTAGCTCGTCTCTACATAAATCATTTTCTTACCCTTCATGACCTCTCTTCTTTCCTGCAGCAGGAATTCTTCCCAAACTTTCTCCCAAGGTGGAACTATATAGAACACATACAGCTCTGCACCTAAGACTTTGTGCTGAATTTACATTTTATTAAAGCATTAGGTATGGGTCATACAGGTGAGGCAGCAAAAAGACCACCTTTGATATAGGCTCAAATATTTTATCTAGTGGTTTTGGTGTTGGCTTCAATTCTGCCTGTTTTCTCTCTTTGTTGGTTTCCTCTCCTTACTTTTTCCCTTTCTCTCTCTTCTCGTTTCCTCTATTATCATGTTCTGGCTTATCTGTTCTGTTATTCTTGAATTTACTAATTCAACTCTTACTTCTACTAGTTAACCTTTCGATTTTCATCCTCCCATGAGACTGATTCTCCCTATGATCAATATTGTCCTTCAAGAAAATCCATTATCATAGTCTCAACTCCTTTTTCTAACATTGTTCTGTACCCAAAATAAGAACGGAGGGAATGGCGCAGAATGGGCAGTATAAAATGATAGGTCCTCTTATGTGCTAAAAGTATGTTGCTGAAACGCCAGATGAGCATCCAGCCTGGTTAGAAGAACTATGAGTGTAGCAAGCAGAGTGATGAACGCGCAAATAAGAAAGAATTACAGGACTAGAATGCAATTGACTGTGAAGATAGATTTCACAGAACGTTGAACCCAAAGAGGGGAGGCAAATGGGTGGTCAGAGAGGAGAACATTGAATTTTAGTTTTGATATGGAGATTTAGAACGATGTTGAGATCTGAAGTGTGACTATACCGTTTAGTAATTGATGCAGAGTAGAATGGAGAAGTGGCGCAATGTAGTATAGGTAATTAAAGGTGCGTGGGATCAGGTGTTATTCCTTTATTCTAAGACTTTTCAACGGACTTTTGGAACAGCTAAGACATATAATAGTCATTACTATAAGTTCTATTACTTACACAAAATATTGATTTTAATAATTTCTAACAAGACTTATTACAAGAAATTAAAAGCAGACTATAAGCACTCAAAAATTGCATTCCTCTGTCTCTTTGTTTTCCTTTCTTTTAATTACAAAATGAAAACTTTGTTTACTAATATAGATTTCAGATCCATCCCAAGTCATGAAAGATCTACCCATTTGTTCACATTCTTTTCTATGTTCTTTATTAAAATTTAAAAATTTTATCCATGGAGGCCTGTGTATTCTTGGTTAAACAAATTCCTAGGCTTTTTGTAGACTTTGTGGCTATTGCAATTTTATCTTTTTGTTGTTTTAACAATAAGATTATTTATTATATTTCTGTATTGTTTAAGGCTGATGTAGATAAATCTTATTGTTTTACGAAGGTTGGTTTTACTATATTCTAAAACATATTGTCAGTTATGCATGGAGAGAAAGAGAGACACCAGGTTTAGTTAAGTTACTTTGTATCTCTGGGTCTCAGTTTCCACATCTGTAATCCAGGAATATTAATAGCACCTACTTCATAGGGCAGCAGTAAGGACTCCATAAATTACACATAGTAAGTTCTCTGAACTCTGACAGGCACTTATTAGTTGTAGAATGAATATTAGCTATTATTGCTTCATTATTTTTGCTCAATATTAACAATTTAGAGAGAGATAAATTCTGTCATTGCTGTAAAAAAACTTAACTTTATAGAATTTAAATTTTTGAAAAGTCGTGTTAAAAAGAGCAAATGACTGCATGTTGATCTCAGTTGGCCAACTGCACCTTTGAGGGCTGATGTATTATTTCAAGTGCCAACTTAATCCAGAAATACGATTCTCAATTCTACATTTATTTTTGTGATCATTTTGAGTTGCGGAAGTTAAGCAGAGTTAAAATTCTCTTTCTTTTCATCAGAAAGAAATGGTTAAAATGGGCTGAGATCCTTCCATTATTTGTAAAATCAATGGCTTATAAACCAGACACCTTTATTTTGTTTTGCAAAGGTTCACCATAAACTTATCTGTCACGTCCCTCCATTCTAACTCTCTGCAAACCTAATGTGTCATTACTTTATTAATTTTGAAGCCACATTAATGATTTCGAAATGAAATTAAGCCAATATATACCACTTATTATTGACAAGAATATAATTTTTTCTTCTTCTCCAAAATCAGAATCCTTTCACAGTAGCTTCCAGTGTTAGGCGTTAACTTGACAATCTTAAAGCACACATCACATTCTAAAAGGCCTATTGAAAAATACATTCAACCTGAAGATTTTTATAAACAACTTCACACATTTTTTTTTTTTCTTAGATAATTTCATGTCAGTGACCAGCACTCAAAACCTAGGGCAAATTAAGTATGATCCGAAAGAGTGTCAAATAGTTGGTAGCTAAAGACTTCATTACCTATATTTAAAGAAACTGCCTTGGCCTCTAAGAATGTGAGAATGAACAAAATTAGAGGATTCTGGTAATATTTTTGTACTGAAATATAGCTTAGCTACTCTTATGAGCGTATACTAGAACATGCATTACCTCCAGCATGATCATGATCATTATGCACTTCTCTGAACCTCTGTAATCCTCTAGAGCTGTTTAGAAGTGCTGAGATTTAAGGATGAAAAGGTAGAGAGAAGTGTAGACAATACTAACAATGAGAAGAGCTTTTGTGTACCAGCGTTTACAACATACAATCATCCATCTTCAAACTCTTGGAACTCAACTATTTGACATGATACTTACAATTATTCAAATAAAATCTATGCTGAAAAAATTTAATGGACAAAAAGGAATCATACTTAGGAAAAACATACTTTAAGCTAGCGAAGTATGATGAGTCTCTAATCAATTTATTAATTGAGTATGACCTGTGTGTTAAGGTAAATACTGTAGACATGGTGTGGCTAACAAATATCAACAGTAAAATAAATGTGGTATGTAGTTGAAGCTCAAGACCTATTTATCATGTGAATACTTTGCTGTCTAGTCCAATATTGAAATTTATAACAAGTACACTTGCTTTCTCTGACAATGTTTTCTTTTAGCTGATAGGTATATGCCTGGTCTTTGTCATAGTCTTTATCCAAAGCTTAATATATTGAAAAACTGAACTATACAACCTATCTATCACAGAACCATGCATCTAATAGTACCTAAACACACACTCCTTAATTTGAATTGAAATTATTTTAATAAGTACTTTTGCAACAATGTATTTTTCCTGTGATGACAATAATAAGTAAAGGAAAATACAAGTGCATAAGCATGCTAAAATAATCTTTCCCCAAATTCAAATAGCTAAACATTTATTACTTGAAAATACAGCAAGCCACATATTTTCTAGAGCAAGTATAACAGTGCTCTTAGAAACTGCAGGCTATCCACAACACAGCCTGTCCTAGTTCTTTACTAAAATAGATATTAATGGAATACGATGGTTCCTAATGGGCTATTGAACTACAGGATAGAAAGGAAGCTAGACGGGGGTGATATATGCCAATTAGCAAGTTCTTAAAGTAGCCACAGAGTGAGGCACTGGCTGTTCCAGGCATGAATCTAAGCAGCAATAAAAAAGGATTCAACTCTGAAATAAGCCACCTGAATTTCTGTCTAGTAGGAAGTTTCATGATGCTTGATAAACTTATAATTAGCATGATATATAGCAGGAAACTTTTCCATTTAAAAAAATTGAAAGAGATCCTGGACATAATTATCTTCCTAGAATTTGGCCAGAAAACCTAAACATATTTCCCAAGTGAAGAATAGAACACGACCCCTCGGGAGGGTGAAAGGAGTTTCGGTGCATCTCAAACTCTAAATTTTATGAAGCAATAAAAAATTCTCAGAGAAGAGCCAGCTAACTCCATATTTGCATATGAATTATGACCAATGATTCACTCTGAAAACAATATGAGGGTAAATTTATAATTTAGCTCAGGGTCTGCATAGCATGGTCTAAATGAATCAAACAATATATAATAAATTTCATGGACAGTTAAGTTTTAGTTCTGGTGATGTAAATTACAGGTGGGCTCCTATTACGGATAGAAATATTGTTCAGATGATAAAAACAGGGAAGTTAAAAAGTCTTATCCTGCTTTAAGTGTCTGAGCTTCAGAAGAAAGAGAAACTCAGTGGGGGAGATAAAGAGTGGTGATGGGAACAGAAAAGAACTAATTCCAGTGCCAAAAATAAAAGGAAGAATCAAAGCTAAGCCACCTGGGTGACCTATCTGAGCCATCTCAGGGTGAAATGAATCAATCCAGCTTCCAATTTGTGGCCGAGTGTAGAAATGGATCTAGAAAAATCAAAGAGGATTGCTTGGGGGAGCAGGAAGGGAGATCCCGCTGGGTGGTTGTTTGATCAAGCTTAGCTCGGCTCCATCAGATGAGAAAAATCAAACAGTTTCACTGTGTGTTGGTGGAACATTTATGGATTTTAATTTTGCCGGAATGCACATGTTCATTTTGGCTGGGAGTGGAGTCAGACAGACCATGTCTCCTAACACGTTTAATCTGTAATTATCAAACATTCAACTCCATTCCTGTCATTGATCTGAAGAGCTAGAAATTCAGAATTCATTAAGTTTAGCAAGTAAAATCAAGTAATTGGAATCACAGATACACTTGGTATGTTTGAAGACTCAGATGCATTTTCAAAGCCTAAATAAGACTGCATGAAACCATTTAATAGAAAACCAGAACAAAGCTCTTTTAATATTAGGTTTTATGACAATTTACAATCCCCCTTGTTCTCCACTTTCCTCAGGGAAAAATGATATTTCAGTACAAAATTTGCATGTCTATAAATCTTTTGAATCTTGTAAAAAATTACCTTTTAGTAAATCTGCAAGTAGACAATAATGTGCATTTCCAAAGCTTATAAGAGATAAATAGATCAAGATGATCCCATCATTCTCTGTTATTAAAAATTACAGTGAGGTATTGTTAAGGAATCTCTTTTCACTATTTTCAGTGAGCTTTTTATCTAAATATGCATATTCATAAAAAAATATATTTTTCATACTTTCCAAAAGACCTGTGAACTATTAAGTGTACAGAAGGTATATAAATTGGACGGCGAAAAAAATTTCTATCAAATTTTACGGTCGTTTAAAGTAGAAAAGTCAAAGGAAAAGAAAGGGAATACGAGTTATTTTTGAACAAAGCTATTCATCCTGATCATGTGTCCATAGGAGAGATTGTGGATTTAGGCTCTCTATAGAACAACTACTTAGCTTTCCCAGGGGGTCTCTTTGTATGTGCTTAATGGAGAAATAGCTTATATTTCTTCAGTTACACTTAACCATTCAAGAGGTTATCATGATGGGAAAAATATCAAGACAGTGAAAAAGCTGTACATATGTATATTATAATAGTGGAATTTTATTGTTGAGTTAATTTGGGAAAAATAATACTAATGGTGGTGGTATTGCCACTAGACAGTGTTTGTCTATGAATGAATATAAGGAATAAATAGATCTGCAATCAAATTCCAGCTTTGCCACTGTCTAGTTGCATAAGCTTGAGAAAGTTACTACATAGGTGAGCTTCAGTTGGCTCATCCACACAATGAAGATGTGGGATGTAAATGTAAAACCAAATGCAACGCCTTAGGCATCCTAAGCAACACTAATAGCTAATTCTGATTAATAATATTATTTTTATGCAATTACAAGAATTGATCAGTAGTGGTATATATATTAACTGAAGTATAATGCATGTGAGATATCACAGAACAGACATCCATCTTCTTATCAACTATGGTAGGACAAATGGCAATAACTAACATTGGAGACAAGAAAAAGTTCATTTCCTTTACTTGGATTTGTATTTACACAATTTTGTGGCTAGATGAGGCATTCAGAGTGCGTGTCAGTCTATGGACAGTGGCAGAGCTTTATTTAATTGATGAATGCTTACTAATTTGAAGTGCTTCATTAGAAGAACTTTTGTAAATTATTTGCAAGAACAACAGGATTGCTGAAGCATAAACTTAATGAACTAACCAACAAACAAATTGATAAGATTATTAAAAAGATGCTTATCCAAGAATTCTTCTCCACGGCACCTTTAGAAGACTTTCATGAATTTTCTCAGATTCTTGTTTGCTTGTCTTTACTTGTCAAGAGTGGCATGAGCAGGATGTAAAGAAAATGTGATTAGCATGAGTAATTTTTATATTAGTTCACATTAAAACTAATATCTTCAAAGAGCATGATAGAAACTAGTACTAGTTAGAAAGACTATTCCTGTACTCAGACTAAAATTATGTCAACCCTGTTTAACTTGTGATTTTTAGCTGACATGATGTTTTGAATTACCAGCACATGATTTCAAAAACACTTATGAACTTGGTATAGAATTTGCCAAGGTGAATGCCATGACATTACAGTTATTCAAGAACATATATTAAACCTGGACTCTGTAGCTGGCACTTTGGCAAACCTTTGCAACACAGCGATGACTAAAACATGTTCTCTTCCTCTTTGTCAAATAGAGAAGACAGACAAGGAGTCAAAAGTTATAGTACAGACCCTTCTAACATCCTGAAAGACAGTGGTTTTTGACAGCGTGTGCGTTGTCTAACGATTTGTTGATCAAAAGCAATTTCCCTGTAAGGAATTAAAGAAAAAGAACTGGTTAACACCTGAGATATTGTTCACAACAAGCACACTGAATCTCAAACCTCCTTTCCACTGCAAAACAGTAAGTAATCTGGACATTCTTCTTTGAATCTATATTTCACCTTATAATGTTTGTGAACATAACAGTACAGATGTCACAATCAATTCATTGGAATTGACATGACACATGAAGTGGTTTTGCTGTTCTGGGCTGAGTTTCCATTCATAGGACAAACTCAGATGGTGCAGTTCATCAGTGTTTACATTTTTAAAAATAAACTTCCTTTGAAGTATAACATATTTACAGAAGAGTGCACAGATCATAAGCGTTTAGCTCAGGGCACCATTACAAAATGACCACCCATTCAAACATCTCCCTGGCAGAGATATAGAATATTATCAAGTCAAAAGCCCCTATCATGCCCCTTTCCAGTCCCTTCACCCGTCTTCTTAGACATAATAATATTCTAATAAACCGATGCTTTTTTTTTAATTTCGTGTCTGTGAGATTTATCATTATTATTGAGGATAGCAGTAAAGTCGTTCATTTCCATTGCTGTAGAATAATTCATTATATTTAAATATATATATTCCAATATTTTTATTCATTCTCCTGTTGTTTGATATTTCATGTGTTTAGTGTAGGCTTATTATGAATAATGCTTATCTGAATATTATTGTATATGACTTTCAAAGGACACATACATGCATTTTCTTGGATATATGTTCAAAAGTGAAATTGCTCTGTTATAGAATTTATGCATGTCAAGTATATGCAGTAAAAATATGTTCTTGGCTTCTCTTCCACTGGTTAAATGTTGTCTTTTCATAGACACAAGGTCTAACTTTTTAAATTAAACTTTTTGTTAAATTAATAAACTATTTTTAGAGAAAATTTTTAGATTTATAGAACAGTTGAGTAGTAGAAAGTACAGAGTTCCCATTCCTGATCTAGTTTATCGTTGGCCAAGTTAGTAATATTTTCCTTCATCTTTAATGTTTTATGTGCTTTGTTTAAGAAATGTTTGCTTAGCCCCAAATCAAGAAATCTTTGTCTCCCCCAAATTCAGAATACGATCAACAATTTTGTTGTAATTTTTACCTCTAGATCTACAATCTGCATGAAGTTTTCACCGTTATGTTTTTTCCCGTTGATCTACAAGATCACTATTGCCATCAGTCAAGTACCCATATGTATATCTATTTCTGAATTCCATTATCTTTTACTTAACAATTCATCACCCCTTGTACCTTTGCACTACTGTCTTAATTACCAAGTATCTTTGTAAGCCTTGATATACAATTGTATATATATTTCAATTTTATTCTTATTTTATTTGGATTGTTTCTTGATTCTTAAGACCTCACTCCCTTGTTGTCTACCCAATGCCTTTAAGCATTGTTTTTTTCTGTCTTGCTTTTCTAGTTGTTCTCGATTGCTTTCAGCTTGTCTATCAGAGCTAACGTAGAAACAATGGCCATATTTTCCAACTAATACACAATAATAGTGCGGAGTATATCCCTCTTGATCTCCCTTGCCCCTTTCCAAAATTTATAAAAACAAAGAGATGTAGATAACTTGATGCACTGAGCCTAAGGACATACATCTATACCATCCTCTTCATTACAGGGCTGCTTCCCCTTGCTGAGAGTTACTCATATTTGTTTACTTATTTACTCTTCCCTTGTTCGTTAAATACTTTCTCTTTGTTTATGGACTTCCTCTTTATTGCAGTCTCTGCCATGATTGTTATAGAAAACATCTATGTTAAAGCTTGAACTGTGTCTCCTCAAAATTCGTATGTTGAAGTCCAAATCCCCACTACCTCAGAATGTGACCTTATTTGGAAATAGTGTCATTGCAGATGTAATTAGTTAAGATGAAGTCCTACTGGAGTAGAGTGGGCCCCTAATCCAGCATGACTGGTGTCCTTATGAAAAGAGAAAATCCAGACACAGACATGCACATAAGGGAACGCATGTGAACACGAAGGCAGAAATCAAGGTGATGTGTCTATAAGCCAAGCACTTCCCAAGATTGCTAGCAAATCCCTAGACGCTGCAAGATAGACGTGAAACAGATTCTCCCTTACAGCCTCAGAAGGAACCAATACTGCAGAAACTTTGTCTCAGACTTCTAGCCTCCAGAACTGTGAGAAAATAAATTTCTGTTGTTTAAAACTACCCAGTCAATGGTACTTTGTTGTGGCAGCTGTAACAAACTAAAATAATCTACAAGGCTGACACATCCAAAACTATGGACTCTCAGTTCATCAATCTCCTTATCAACAATCAACTTCTGTGTTCTTAATCATTCATTTACATGGTTACCGATGAGAATATTTCATCACTTTACTTCCAAAATGACTAATTTAAACACCTCACTTTTGGCAAAATTCCCTTGTGTAATACACTTGTTCTTCCAAAGTAGACCAGAAATGTTATTCACTAGCTACCTTCTTTCTTCTCACCCCTTCTTTCACTTCTTTCTTTAGAAGCATGAATACCATGATTCACTAATCCAATAAAAATGTTATCAAAACCATAAATGTCCTTGGCTCCCTGTCAGTGTATTGCACCTGGGTGGCAAACATTCGATAATGGATAAAATCAGAAAGCCATTTTGTTCCTTCCAATATTAGAGCATCCAAGTGATACAAGTCTAGGTACAACACAGGGGGTCAAAATTATATTAACATCTGAGTGTAACAAAAAAACAATACGAATAGAACATGAAACCCCAAAACTAGTAAACTAATAATACGAAAACCTATCAATCCAACAAAAAGAATGACAGAAACAAAAATGTAGCAAAGAAAGAGCAGAGAAAATAGATGGTATTAAAAATCCACATATACTAGTAATTTCACTAAATTAGACTGAATTTGTTTAATCACAGATATGTCTATACTAGAATGTTTTTAATTAAGCAAATTCATTTCTACTTTTCTTGCAAAAAACATGCTGAAACCAGAGTGAAAGAGACAGCATGAAAATAAAGGATGGCAAAGAAAATATCAGGCAAATATTAACTAAAATCAACCAAGTGCATAAATATTAATATCACTTAATAGATATAATAATAAAATAAAATAGATATAATAAGTGGGACTACATCAAACTAAAAAGTTTCTGCACAGTAAAGGAAACAATCAACAAAATAAAAAGGCCATTTGCAGAATAAGAGAAAATACTTGCAAATCAAATATCTGATAAGGAGTTAATATCCAAAATATGTAAAGAACTCATACAACTCAGTAGCAAGAAAAAAAAAACAAACAGTCCAATTAAAAAATGAGCAGAAGATATGAATAGACATTTTCCAAAAAAGACATACAGATGGCCAACAGATACATGAAAATGTGCTCAACGTCATTAATTATCAGGGAAATGCAAATCCAAATCACAATAAGGTATCACCTCACACCTGTTAGCATTGTTCTTATAAAAAAGACAAGAAATAACAAGTGTTGTCAAGGATGTGAAGAAAAGGGAACCCTTGTGCACTGTTGGTGAGAATGTACATTGATACAGCCACTATGGAAAATAGTACAGGGGTTCCTCAAAAAATTAAAAATAGAGCTACCATATGATCCAGTTATTTCACTTCTGGGTATTTATCCAAAAAAAATGAAAATACTAGCTCGAAAAGATATATGCACCACCACGTTCATTGCAGCACTATTTACAATAGCCAAGATGTGGAAGCAAGCCAAGGGTACATTGATGAATGAATGGATAAAGAAATTGTGATATATAAACATGCAATAGAATATTATTCAGCCATAAAAAAGGATGAAATCTTGCCATTTATCACAACATGGATGGGCCTTGAGGGCATATACTGAGTGAAATAAGTCAGACAGAGAAAGACAAACACTGTATGATCTCTCTTGTATGTGAAATCTAAAAAAAAAAAAAAAACAAGATCATAGATACAGAGAACAGATTGGTGGTTGCCAGAGGCAGGGGGTGGGGGGTGGGTGAAATGGCAGAACGTGGTCAAAAAGTAAAAAAAAGAAAACTATTTATGGACATGAAATTTGAATTGCACATAATTTTCACTTGTCATAAAGTATCCTTCTTTTGATTTTCTTCAACCATTTAAAAACATAAAACACATTAACAATTTTTGTAAAGCTTGTGGGCTGTACAAACACAGATGGAAGGATCTGGCCCATGTGCCATAGTTTGCAAGCCCCTGGGTGGATGTATCAATGGCATGGTTTTTGTGAGTGAGTGTGGAATACTCCAAAAGACCATCTAGTGCATGTTATCATCATTATTGTACCTCTAGTGCTACTTCCACCCGCTCTGTACGATAGGGGGCCAGGACCCTTGCTACCTTGTATCCCAGGGCCTAGTATACAGTGGGTGCCCAGCAAGTACACATAAGGCACTTAAAAAAAATAGAGACGTTGGAGGGACCAAGATGGTGACATAGGAGGCTCCTGAACTTCCCTCTCTCCTTAGACACACCAAATGTACAGCTACAGAGCAAGCCCTTTCCTCCAACAGAAACCCAGAAATTACCCGAGTGGTTACCACACATAGGGCAAATGAGAAAATACCCACATTGACTGTGTAGGAAAGGCAGAGACGCTCATCATAAACCCCACTCCCCTCACAGTGTCATACACCCGGGAGGGAACTCTCAACTGCCAGCTTCTCCCTGAGGAGTAAAGGGTTTGGACTCCACATCTAGCACCTCAACTTTTAAGTCTCCCATTGAGGAGCAGGCCCCCAAAACACCTAGCTCTGAAATCCAACGGGGCTGGCATCCATGAGTCCTACAGGACTGTAACTAACAAAGAAGCAGTTCTTAAGGGGTGCACGAGCATTTGCTGTGGCTGTACCACTAGGGCTCAGTGCAGAGAGAACAGGCAAAAATGCTCATCTCTCAGTCTTTCCTTGGAAGAGGTTTGCAATATTTTACAAGCTGTTGCCTGAGGGTCCCCCTTCTAATTAGCATGCATCTAGGGGCTGGCTGTGATGCTCCCTAGAGCCTGGGGCAGCTGGATGGCACTTCCATCTTCTCCCTCTGGCTCACTCCAACAATAAAATGAAGACTCCAGTATTTCTCTAGAAGAAGCTTGTATAGTACATTCAGAATACTCTAATATTATAATTGTGGTGAGTAAATCACTTATAACTCATATAAAGGTTAAAAGACAAAAATAATAAAAATAACTATAACTACAAAAATTTGTTAATGGATAAACAATGTAAAAAAATGTAAATTGTGCCATCGCAAACATAAAATGTGGGTGGGGGTGTAAAAATTTAGAACTTTTGTGTGCTTTCAAAGTAAGTTGTTATCAGGTTAAAATAGATTGTTGTAACTATAGGATGTTTTATGTAAGCCTCATGGTAACCACAAGGCAAAATCCTATAGTAGATAGAAGATAAAGAGAAAGGAATCTAAGCATACCACTACAGAAAATCATCAAATCACAAAGGAAGAGAGCAAGGGAGGAAGATAGGAAAAAGGAATTACAGTATAGCTAGAAAATAATTTAAAAAATTGCAATTGTGTGTCCATACCTCTCAATAATTACTTTAAATGCAAACGGACTACATTTTCCAATCAAAGACATAGAGTGGCTGAATGGATAAAAAAACAAGACTCAACTATATGCTGCCTAAAGGAGACTCACTTCAACTTTAAGGACATGAATAGACTGAAAGTGAAGGGATGGAAAAAGATATTCCATGCAAATGGAAATGAGACAAAGAAGTGATAGCTGTACTTATAGCAGACCAAATAGATGTTAAGCCAAAAACTGTAATAAGAGACAAAGAAGGTCGTTATATAACGATAAAGAGGTCAATTCATGAAGAGGATATAACAAGTGTAAATATTTATACATCCAACATCAGAGTACCTAAATATGAAAGAAAATATTAACATCTGAGTGGAGAAATAGACAGCAATATGATAAGTGTAGGGGATATGGATACCCCACTTGGAAAACAATATGGAGATTCCTCAAGAAATTAAAAATGGAACTACCATATGATCCAGCAATCCCACTTCTGCGCATATATCCTTAGAAAAGAAATCACTATTTCAAAGAGATATCTGTACTCTGACATTCCTTGCAGTATTATTCACAATAGCCAGTAGTTAAACAGAAACAATTTAAGTGTTTGTTGATGGCTGAATGGATAAAGAAATTGTGGATGGATAAGGAAAAATATACATACACAATGGAATATTACTCAGCCTTAAAAAAAGAAGTAAATCCTGCCCTTTGTGACAACATGGATGACCTGGAGGGCATTACTCTAAGAGAAGTAATCCAGGCAGAGAAAGACAAATGCTGCATGGTATCACTCACTTATATAAGAAATCTAAAAAAAAGAAAAAAATTGAACTTATAGATACAGAAAGTAGTATGGTGGTTGCCAGGGACTGGGGGAGAGGTTGGTAAAAGGGTACAAACTTTTAGTTATAAGATGAATAAGGCATGAAGACCTAAGGTATAACAAGGTGACTATATTTAACACTGTTCTGTGTAATCGAAATTTGCTGTGAGAATACAACTTGTGTTCTCACCAAAAAGAGAAAAAGAGGTAAATAAGTGAGGTGATGGAAGTGTTAATTAACAGTGGTAATCTTTTCACAATGTACACGTATATCAAATCATTACGTTGTACACATTAAATATATTACAATTTTATTTATCAATTATACTTCAGTAAAGCTGAAAAAATAAAATTAATAGAGAAAAAATGTTATATAATAAAAAAGAAATAATCTATCAAAAATATAACATTCATAAACTTGCTTTCATACATGCATGCAAAATATATATATTTATGTGTATGTATGTTTATATATATATATAACTACACAATATACATTAATCCTTTATCTAGTACCTATTGTATTCCAGGCACTATTTTAATCCTATTACATTTATCTAATGTATCAACAAACTTTACTCTAGGCATTCTTATTACCCTGCTTCTATGCCTGGGGAAATCGAGGGATAGGAAGCTTGAGTAACCTGCCCAAGATCACGTAACTGGAGGATCCATGCCGCAAACCCAGGCAGTCTAACTCCAGGGTCCTTAGGTATTATTCCAAGTTAACTTAGCATGTAACACATAATATCAACCTATATAAAAGCAAAAAAATGAAATAATCACAGGAAGAAATGTAGTGGATATTTTCAAAAAAAACCAAAGGTTTCTGAAATCAATAGCTTAAACAGGCCAGAATGATAAAGACATAAATTTCCAAACAACACACTGAATAAGACCGTCCTAATAGAATTATGCAGAAACCTGAATCCAATCAATGGTAAGCAGCCATTCTTTTCCAGCATAATGGGGATACTGTAAAAATCGGTTATTTCGTGGAAACAGCATCATGTAGACCCTATGTTCTGATTATGATACCAAAAATCAGAAATATAAGAATAAATATAGCCCAAATATTTCACAAATTTGCAAATAAAATTACACTTTAAATTATTAATAGATTTTTAAAAAATCACAATAAAATTATGAAACACTTATAACCAGATTTAAAAATACAGTGTGTGAGATGCAGCTAGACTGGCAATTAAGCGAGTATTTATGTCATAATTACATTCATTGGCATATAAACAAAGTTTAAAAATAAGTTACAAAATCATTCAACCCAAGAGTTTTGGAAAAGAGCAAAACAAAATGTACAAAGGATGCAGAAGTTTGGAAATTCAATTAAAATGGGAGTTGATAGCAAACTCAGACCAAATGATATACACAAAATGGTAGAGATTATATTTAAAAAACACCTGTGGGAATACTAATAAATAGACGACTTTAAGTCTCAATGATCAAGATGAAAAATGAGAAGTGCAAATAACAAGGATTAGAAATACTTTCTTTAGATGAAGAGGCAGTTATAAATATCATAAGAAAATCTTATGAATAATTAATGATAATACATTTGAAAGCTTAAATTACTATTCAAAATTGAAAATTTACTATTGAAAATTGAAAATTTACTATTGAAAATTGAAAATTAAAATAGAAAATTACTATTTAAAATTGTTCTAATGTGACTAGAACCCTGAATCTACCAACAGCTATTAAAATTACTGATTAAAAAATCAATAAAAATATAAATAATTAAACAATTTAAAAAGAAGAGAAAAATATTCTAAAACTATTCCTCAAAATGGACAAAAGGAAGAGTGTGATCATTTTTGAAGCATTGTCCAACATAACTATGCAAATGAGAAGACGAAGGTGCAGGGAAAATTTCGTGCCAGTCTTATCTGTGAACATCGATGCAAAACTGCTAATTAAACTACCAAAAAATCAAATCCATCAATTCATTAGAAACTCAGTCTTTACAGTTGTTGGCTTCTTCCTCCAAAATCAATCCTGAAAAAGGTACAGAAGAGTAAAGTATGGATCTTAGGAACTATGTTAGAAACCCTTAGAGGAACTAAGGCTCTTCTGAACTGATGTGGGTGGATGTCAACAGTGTCTTAGTGGGCAGATAGCTGGGAAAAAAAAAATTCAGATTGGTCTTGACACTTTCATTTCATTCCTTTGCATTGAGCGTGCCCATTGTCCAGTTGCCCAGCTGTGTTAGCACAGTTAGATATAATTGATTGAGATGTATTTAATTTTAAATTCTGAAAACTAAAATTACACTTTTTTCAAGTGTCTATAGAGACACTTATTAAAATTATTCTATATCTCAAGGATCCTTATGTATTTCTCATAGAAATAAGACATACCTTGAACTGCTGGATACTAATACAGTGAAATGAGAAATTAATAATACATAGAGAAACAAAGCACTTCAACTATCTGAATAGTTTGTCTTAGGTAAAAAAAATATAAACACATACTTGCAGAATATTTAAAACATAAAAATGAAAAGGTAAGTAGTCATAATGGATGAGATGTGACTAAAGCAGTACTCAGATAATATGACGGCTTTATTCAGTTATATTTCAAAACCAGGAAAAAGTAAAAATAAGCAACTTATGCATTCAGCTCAATAAATACATCATTAACTATAAGATATATTTTAAAATTTAAATAGTTTCCTATACACATTCAGACATATACAAATATATATGTGTGCATATACACAGAATACACACATTTTAGGTGTGTATATATATATATATAATTATTGAAAGTAAAAATATTGCATGTGAATGCTAATCAACAAAAGTACTTTAGAGATTATCTCTTTATGGAAAAAAGGGGGGTGCACTAATCCGTAACACATCTTCAACTCTAACAATGATGTTTTGTATCTTAATCTAGATGGTGCCCTCACACGTGATTTTTAAATTATTCTTTATATTTTTTAAATATCCTAAATATTTACTAATAATTTAAGGGCATCAGGATGAACATGTCATAAGAGCACGTTAAGTTTTGAATTAACTTGGTCCATTTTCTAGAGCCAGATTTTACATTCTGTCTGTGATACAGAGCACATCTGGTCAATCAATCTTTTCAGTAGCTAAGCAAATTCTGTTATGCCCCAGAACTGAGAGAAGAGTCCTATTTGACTAATTTGGGGTCACTTATGCTATCTATTTGGTTTAATTTATATGGTGCATCATTCATTATCACATAAATAAACTACCTACTGACAATTCTGACCATTTCAGTTCAGGACAGATGGCTTTAGGGTCAGTAAATTCAACAGAAATAGACTATGAAACACTTTTGCTCAGCAGTTCTCAACATGCTGTCATACACACTGTGGAACAATAGATGAGTCTCAGGCCGGCTCATATGGGTAAAGGATAATATATGCACGAAGAGTATTAGATTATGTTACTCAAATAGTTGTTTATGAACATTAATGTCCCTATCAAATAGAATTTCAAATATTTCACATTTTAGTGATGGAAGCAATTAAGAAAGTATACATATGTTATTCAATAAAAATGTGTAACATTTTATTTTACCCTTATAAACATCTGTATTTGGTAGGGAATCAGAATCAGTGACTTTTTATGGGTTATCCTAGTTTATCTTTTCAGCAGTACTATGAAGCAGATGTTTTTATTTACTTTTTATAGATGAGGAACCATTTAATAAATTGCCTGAGTTCACACAGATAGTAAATGCATAGGTATTAACAGAGCCGTTTATTTTCTGATTTATTCAAGTATAACATACAGAACAGTTCAGAAACCATGAGTGTGGATTTTAATAAAGTTTCACAAATTTAACTCAACCTTTACAACCACCATTCAAATCAAAAAATAGAATTTGCCAAAATGTACAAATCCCCTTTATGACCCCTCAAAGTTGTTACTGCCTCCACTGTTAAAGGTCTACTCTCATGATTTCTATTACTAGGGATTAAATATTTTTCTATTATTGATATTTACATAAATAGAGTCATGCAATTCACATGACTGTATCTGTTATATTTTGTTCAACAAAATTTCTACGAAATTCATTCATGTTATTGTATAGATTAGTAGCCTAATAATTGTCACTGCTGTATTCTATTTTATGAATCAGATGAAACATCTATTTTTTGTGGATGGACATTTCTATCGTCTACATTTTAGTTTTTTTATAAATTGTATTGTTATAAATATTTTGTGTATGTCTTTGGTCATACATAAGCATGAATTTCTTGTGGACGTATAACTAGGAGGGGGGATTTCTTTGTCACGGGGTATGCTGTGATCAATTTAGGTAAATAAGGAAAGAGTTTTCCAAAATGATTGTTCTTATTTATTATCCCACTAGCTATTATAAAAGTTGCTCCACATCCTTGCTGAAACTTAATATTGACAGTCTTTTTTGTTTTAGTCTTTCGGGTGATATTTTTTGTGTTTTTAGTTTCATTTTATTGATAACTAAAGAGATTGAGAACCTTTACAAATGTATTATTGTGAAATTACCATTCAAATGTTGCATTTTATTCACATTTTTATTGGATTTTTAGACTTTCTGTTTAATTTGTAGTCCTTTATATATTTGTAGTCCTTTATATATTTTGGACATTAAGACTTAAATATGTATATAAAATTTATATATATATATATATAAATACAGAAGCACGTATATATATATACACATATATAAATATGTGCATACATACACACACATATATATATTAGGAATTTTCTATATGTTATATAATATATATTATAAATATATAGTGCACATATAATATATAATATATATTGTGTATAGTAAATATAATACTCTATAGTGCATATAAAACTACATATTATAAAATATATTTTATTATAATAATATATTTAAAAATATCATATATAAAAATCATATATGATTTAAAAAGCATATATTTTAAAATCATATAGTAAAAATATATGATTATAATAAAATAAATGTTATATTTTAAATATTTTATATATATAGCAAATACCTTCTCCCAAGCTGTGGCTTGCTTTTTTTCACTCCTTAATGGGGTCCTCTGATGAATAAGTTTTTAATTCTAAAAATGTCCAATTTTTCAGTTACTTCTTTTATGATTAGTACAAATTATTACCTGTTTAAGAATTCTTTGCTCATACTAAGTTCATGAAAATATTTTTCTTCATTTCTTCTAAAAACTTGAGTGTTTTCTTTTCGTATGTTGTGTATTGTATCATTTAGGGTTTGCCAGAATGTTAAATTTAGGGCTGGATGGCTAGGATACTCTCAGCTGGGATAGCTCGGCTTTGCTAAGCAGACTCTCTCCCTTCTGGAGATTAGCTTCCTCCAGGAGGTTGCCTGACTGTATACTCACAGCAAATATAGAAAACCAAGGGAAAAAGTTTGAGAGAGACTACAAAATCAGAGGACAAAAGACAAGGATGTGGGGAGAAACCAACTGGGACCGTTAATGCACTCAATCTACCATAGTCTACTCTTTGACCCTAATCATTCATTTTTCCCCCAAATGCAATATGAAAGAAAATGAAAAATTCATTATCTTCTAAGGTACTCAAATGAATCATCCCATCACAGTATCAGACTCAAAGACCTGACTATCATATCAGGTCCCAATGGGTCTCCTTGGAAGTTACACTTCCTCATCTGGAGACATATACAATTAAAATTCGAGTTATAAGTTACCTGCTTTCCACACAGCTAATGTGCAGTGGTTTTTAAAATTTAACTCCTATAGACTCGACCATGCACAAAGGGAAAGAATTGGAAGTATGTAGCACTAGTGTGTAGCAGTTATGTAATTCAGCTGCATTAAGGTTGCCAGTTCCACTTTTTGGGGATTGGGGAATGTTCCTTGATTTAAGCTCCAGTTCTGCTCCTAGGAGTGACACCCCAGTCCTTGTTCTCCATGGTTCTTGGGTAGGCCCTTGGAGAGTCATTCCTGTTCTATCACAATGAAGTGATTGTTTCAAGGGTGTATCCATATGTCAAAGCTTATCAAAATTGTATAATTTAAATGTGTCCAGTGTATTGTATGTCTGTTATGTATCAATAAAGAAAACCGTTAAGTATTTGTGAAAACAATGTGACCTACCACAATACACAATAACACGTAAGAATCATGAAAACATAACGAAGTCTGCAAAGACGCAAGTCCCCAAACACCACATACTGCATACACAATCATTGTAAAGCTCAAAAACAAGGAAAACTGAAAAATTGGGCACCAGCCCCATCGCCTACTGGTTAAGCTCGGCGTGCTCCACTTCGGCGGTCCAGGTTCACAGGTTTGGATCCAGGGCTCAGACTTACACCACTCGTCAGTCATGCTGTGGTGGGCACCTACATAGAAAAATATAGAGGAAGATTGGTGCAGATGTTAGCTCAGGGCGAATCTTCCTCCAAAAAAAAAAAAATTGAAGAATGTACGAAGTTATTGATAATGTTTTATTCTTGATTTAAGTGATGTGTTCCCAGATGTTCATTATTTTTTCACTTTAACAATTAATGACTTGTATGTTGCATATGTTTTTGCATATATAAAATATTATTATTCAAAGGCTAATGAAGGAGAATAAAATATACAAGTAAATCAGTAATACAGAGCAGATTGTAATAATTACCATTCAACAATGGGTTCTCTTGGACTTTAGGAAAGTAAGAGATGTGCCTCAAAGCATTAATGGTGACAGTGTTAGGGATACACCACCATACATACATAAACCAAACTCCTAAGATGATTTATCACTTGAAAATCATATTTTAACATGTCATACTAATGCCATCTTATTGGTTTGCTATATTAGGATATATAGATCTTAAACATGTGACGTTGTAAACTCTAAAAGTGCTTTTTGATTTGAAGTCATTGAATTTGCATCCAGACAAATCTGTAATCTATGTATTTTTATTCTCAGTGCTCATTGTGTTATGTCATTGAAGCACCTTGAATATAAGATATATTAAAGATGTAATAAGTATAGATCAGTAAGAATTAACTGTTAATAGTCTTTTCAGGACTTAATGGTGCAAAACAGTGAATTAATCTGTTCATGTTAATTCAAAAATGCTACATTAAGGCAGAAATTTTCTTTATTTTTAATATAAAGATAGAATCACTCTGCTAAATTCTTTAAGTTTAACTCCAATTTTACATATTTCAATAAAGAACATTATTTGTATGGTATACAACAGGACAGAAACATCTGGTGTTTATGCATTTTCTGCTAAATCACAGATGGCTAATTATTTTCCATGTGTCAGGAAAAAAATTGATTAATCACTCATTCTTGTTAGACTAATGTTCTGCAACTAAGATCTGTTCTTTTAAGTCTTCAGCGTCTTCTATACGTTTTGTGGCCAATCTTAACTGTAAAGATATTTATTTCCATATTTTTCAAAAATGTTTAGATAGTCTTTCTTCTAGATGCTTGTAGAATTTTTGCCTCAAGATAAATTTAAAAATATCATTGGACGGGCCCTAAGAAATTCTTATGTGATTTTAACTGCTTGAACATGGGTTAATTTGGAGCGATTGGATATCTCCATTGCTCCATTGCTGTCTCCCCATGCTAAAAATATCTGTTAATTTATTTGTGGCTTTATATGTATTTCAGTAAAGTTTTATAGTTTTCATTGTGTACCTTATATATATTTTTGCTGTTTGTATAGGATCTTTATGTAATTTTTATAACTTTTAAAAATATATAGATGTTATTGATTATTGTATATTGATTATTGTATAATCTCTAAATGGAGTTACTCATGCCTGATTTGGGGTGAGAGAAAGAGCTTAAAATTGAAATACAGAAACAAATTTGGGGTGACTGCTGTAAAAGGAACTAGCTTTTTAAGCTATTTTATAGTGCTGTCCAAAGAACTTGGAAAAGCAATGTTTCCCTAATGACTTTTTTTTCTCTTCCTCATTCAGAATAACTCACACTACATTCTGCATGTCAATGATACTCTTATTATGGGGCAATCATTTTCAATCTGTTTTATAAAATGAATGTTCAGAGAGCAAAGACAAATGGTTTGGAAAACAAAGGGCAAAGACATTCCTTGCAAAGAGCAGAACCAGATTATGGCAAATGTGTTCACTAAAGAACTTCCTCCACTCTCAAAGCAGGCAGTTTTCACAATCCTTGCCTGGTAAGATTTTAGAATTTTTTGTTACCATTGACCGTTGTGTGTTATACATTCTGCATGATAATCCTTGCAAAAAATCATGTGGTTATCTTATTTTCTTTTTTGTTTATAAGTAATCAGACCATAAGAAGCCACATCCAGACTAGGTAGAAGACCCAGAGATCTTGGATTTTGAACTGGACACAGTTATTGGGTAGGACTAGGGATGGACTCCTTTGGGGAAGAATATATGCATATAAAGGTCGTTGGTGGAGACTGTGACAGAGGTACGTTGTCCCTTTACAATAATTCCACCGTCTTCCACCGTTAAAATGATCCATACATTTTGGCTGGGAACATCTTCTCTCAGCTAAAGACTGCATTTTCTTTTCTTTTTTTATTGTATATATTTAAGGTGTACAAGTTAATGATTTGATATATGGTTACATTCTGAAATAATCATCACAATCAAGCTAATAGCATGTCTGTCACCTCACATAGTTACCTTTTTGTGGGGGTGTGGGGTGAGAATACATAGCTTCTACTCTCTTAGCAAGTTTCAAGTATAGGATACAGCACTGTTACCTATAGTCACCATGCTGTATGCATTGTATCTCCAGAACTTATTCCTCTTATGTAACTGAAATTTGTTCCCCGACATCTCTCCATTTCCCCTGCTCCCCAGACCCTGAGCAGACCACTCTACTCTGCTTCTATGACTATGACTATTTTAGATTCCACATGTAAGTGAGCTCATACAATATTTGTCTTTCTGTGTCTGGCTTATTTTAGTTAGCGTAATGTCCTCCAGGATCATCCATGTTGTCACAAATGGCAGGAGTTCCTTCTTTTTTAGGGCTGAATAATATTCCATTGTGTGTTTATACAACATTTTCTTTATCTATTCATCCACCAATGGACATTTAGGTTGTTTCTATATCTTGGCCATTGTAAATAATGCTGCAGTGAACATAGGAGTGCAGGGTTCTCTTAAAAATCCTAGTTTCAGTTCCTTTGAATAAATATCCCAAAGTGGGATTGCTGGATCATATGGTAGTTCTACTTTTAATTTTTTGAAAAATCTCCCTACTGTTTTCCATAATGGCTGTACCAATTTACATTCCCACCAGCAATGTACTAGAGTTCTCTTTTCTTCACATCCTCACCAACAGTTGTTATCTTTTTTTTTTTTTAAATCATAGCCATTCTAACAGATATGAGGTGATATTTCATTGTGGTTTTGATTTGCATCTACTCATTTGATTGTGGATATTAACCCCTTATCAGATATATGCTTTGCAAATATTTTCTCCCGTTCCATAAGTTGCCTTTCATTTTGTTGATGGTTTCCTTTGCTGTGAAGAAATTTTTTAATTTAATGTAGTCCCATTTGTTTATTTTTCCTTTTGTTGCCTATACTTTTGGTGTCATATTCAAAAAAATCATTGCCAAGACTGATATCAAGGAGCTTTTTCTTTATGTTTTCTTCTAGGAGTTTTACAGTTTCAGTGCTTATGTTTAAGTCTTTAATTCATTTTGAGTTGACTTTTGTGTACGGTGTAAGATAAGGGTCCAATTTCTTTTTTCTTTTGCATGTGCATATCCAGTTTTCCCAACACCATTTGTTGAAGAGGCTATCTTTTCCCCAGCGTGTATTCTTGGTGCCCTTTCAAAGATTAGTTGACAGTATATGCAAGGAAAGACTGCCTTTTCAGATCTCCGTAGGTAAGCTAGATAGGGATTATGATTAAGTTCTGGTTATGAGATATAAGACTCATACATACATGACTTCTGATTCATGCCTATGAGAAGAGTTGTGTCAACCCTTCCCCTCTTCTTTCCTTCCCGTTAGCTGATATGTACAAGTGATGTTGTAAGCTATAATACGCATATTAGTACATGACACAGGGAAACCAAACCTTGAGGATGGCTTGGACAAAATGACAGAAAGAGATTGGATTCTCATTACCACATAGCTGCCATTCTAGTCATCGACAGCGCACACCAGGTAGTTACTTGAGAGAGAAAGAAGTGTCTATCTTCTTTAAACAACTGTTTCTACTAAAGCAACTAATGTATGCAAACCAATTTTAATTTGTATCTATTTAATTTTATCTTTTACTACAACTTTAAAACCATATACAATGTTATAAACCAATGTTACTGCAATAAACAAAAAATTAAAAAAAAAACCATCTATATAAATTAAATACATTCTGAACTTATGTGCAAATATAGTTCCTTAAGTCCCAGAATCAAAAGAGTTAAGCCATGTTTTTATTTTATTGTTTAATTATGAGGTATATTCAATTACATTGCTCCCTTGAATCCATTACTGATAATATATACATAAATTATGTTTAGCAAGATCAAAGTTACATTATTAATATGTGTTATTTGAAAATTAGAATGGTTTTTATCTTCATTTTGTCCTTTTAAATTTCAATTTTTATGTAAATTTTATCCTTTCCATACAAAATAGTAGTATGCACTATATAATCTATGAATAAATTATGACTGCGTTTAAAAAATAACTCATTGGTTGGGGGCATTTTTCAGCCCAGGCCATAACTGAGTTGCTAACACTTTAGTAGGGAGCACAAAACCAGGGAAGCCGGAGACAAGATACCTTTAGAGTGAAGCAGGAAAGAAAAAGAGCAAATATTTCGGGGAGTGCATTAGGGAACTGGTCACAGCTTCAGAACGAGGTGGGCTGGTGCTCGATCTCACAGGAAGTCTTCGGAGAGACAAAGGAAACTACTGCATCCCCAAATAGTTGGCCAAAGGAAAGGAGATCATCTGTATACCAGGCTCATTTTCTATAAACAAAGTTCTGCTATGAGGCATCAACTCTACTCCTCTTCCAGATGGCACCACCTGGTTCCTGCGAGGTAGGCTGGCTCCCAGAGCAAGGCACAGCACACAGGGAGAGGCAAGGAGCTGGTCCAGTCTGTGATGTGTGTGGTCAGGGAGCAGTCTCTGCTGAAGCTGGCACCTCAGCAACAACAGAGAAGCCATGTGCCAGGGTGAGAGGAGTTGAAATGGAAGGCACGGTGCTGTCTACTAATGTCTATGAATGACTTGAGGGACTTGTTGAATAGATTAGATAATCGAGATGGTTTACTCTCTACCGTGAAGTTGGCAACAAAGCTCTTTGGAGACTTTCTCCAAAGATCTTGTGGCTTACAAGAAAGCATTTAGTGCCCAGCAATCTTCCTGGAGTGTCCACAGTAACATTAAGTAGAGCACATCTGAAGAGGCAAAATATGGGATTGAAAAATAGTCTGGGGACCAGTTCAGTAGATATGGACATTAGAAAGGGGTAAAGCCCCAAGGAAAAACGAACACTAGTAGCTTCTCTTTAAATGCTCTAGAATTTTATAAGTAATCATTGAGTAGCTTGAAGGTTAAGGGTATTTTTAAGCTAAAGTATCTGAAAAAAATCTGCTGTCACTAGAGAAAGCTTAAATTTGGAGTCTAACGAGTGAAAGAGGATGAGAAGCCCTGGGCATCCTGGGACATCCTCTTCTGGCTATGTGTGAGCGTGGGGGCCCCGGGGATGCTTAGGAAGGGTGTAAGCACTTATAACATTCATTTTTATACCTAGTAAAATTAACTAGAAGACATCTCAAAGTGTTGAATATCTTTATTTATTTACCTGTGCTCTGCTCCATGGTGGGTTCAAAATCCCCCAAAACCCATATTGGCCCCATAACAAGGAGCAATCTCCCTAAGTCCTAACACATTTACATGCATTTACTTTTTTTGTCCTGAAAAATATATAAATAATAGATACGTAATATTATAGGCTATGGTTTTGGATGAATTATGTGAATATTCAACCAGTTAAACTAGAGCTACCTGTCATTTTAGTAAAAGAACATCATGCAGAGTGACAGTTCAATTAAATTGAATTAACAATTTCCACATGTTGAGGAGAATTACGTCTGAACCTTTTAGTGTTCAAATGAGCTTCAGGCTCTTTTAATTGTTTGGTTATTTTAGAGCATAATATTTTTAAAAATTGAAGATGGCTTGAAAACAACCACTTGATAATATCCCAGAGGAATTAATGTAAATGATGACATGTATTAGCAAGGAAGAAAAAAAAAATCCAATATTTACTTTATACATCTGCACTTTTATAGAATAGAGCATGATGATGATTAAACAATATTTCATGATCTGGTAATTTTTGTCCATATTTATAAGAAAGCTTATGGCAGTGTAAATTGGCCATGACTCTATTTTAGATACGTGAGAATAAAACATCATCTCACTAGTGTTCAGAAGACATTGTATAATATAGCTATGTCTCTGTTGAATTACTCTGTGAATGCAGAATAATGGTCTATGATGTTTAATACTTTTGGTTAAAATTCCATTTTTGTGGTTCAAGAAATGTGTTTTGACCCATGGACTCTATGCACTGATTTATCTACTGCACATAGAGTGAACCTAAAATGGTTTTAAAAGAATTCTGAAGATGCCAGGGACCATCTGAAAGAATTTTATGATACCTATATTAAAAAAAGAATTCCCATTACAGAGAAGTTTAAATTGCCCAAACCATAAAAGGATTATTTTTCTAACAAGTGAACTTGTGTTCTATTTCTTGTCTTTCCTGTATTTTGTAGACTTTTTGGAGTAATCCAAGATCAATTGTGCCAGCGCCCAGGCAATTAACTCTTTGGCTGCAGTTCACCTGCTAACTTGATATGCCATCCTCTTATTAGATGCTGGGACCTGAATTTCACCCAGCCTAGAAAAGTCTTTGAACTCAGTGCGATATTGTTATATGAACTAGATTTTATCTCATTTAAAATTGCTCAATGACACTCACAAATGGAGAAAGGCAAGGAGTTCTTCAGCAGGAAGTCAAGTGTTCACTGAAGACATAAATGATCGTTTTTTGAAGCAATTCTTTGTTTTTTAAGAAAATAATTTATATTGCTTAATCAAAGAGGCTTTTCTTCCAAAATATGCTATGTTTCTTAGTCTATAGACTGAATGCTTGTGTCCCCTCAAAATTAATATGTTAAATCCTAACTCCCAATGTGATGGTATTTGGAGATTTCCTCAGAGATGATAAGGCTCCTCAGACAGAGAAAATCCATCTTCTAGTGGTAAGGACAATTAGAGTTCCAGCTGATGATATTAGACCATAAATTCTGAAGTACAGTCATTGTCCCCATCTGTCCTAGAAGGCCAACACTATGAGAAGAATATATAATAGATGATATATAGAATGTGTAATAAATGTTTGTCTCTCCTTTTAATCTGGGACATTACTAAGGGGTAGAATTAAAAGGAACATATGTTTGTATTTGAAGTAGTGATGAATAAAATGAAACTAGATTTTAAATACACAGTATGTAAAAAATTAAATTTTTAGATGTTTAATCTAAAAAAATCTAAAAATTTTCAAAGTATTTAAAAAAAATTCTTAGTTTTTAATATTCATGTTAAAGACAAAGTCTTTGTGAAGAATATTCAAAACGAGCTTCTCAGTGTTTTTTTTTTTTTTTTTGTGAAGAGATCAGCCCTGTGCTAACATCTGCCAATCCTCCTCTTTTTGTGCTGAGGAAGACTGGCCCTGGGCTAACATCCGTGCTCATCTTCCTCCACTTTACATGGGATGCTGCTACAGCATGGCTTGCCAAGCAGTGCGTCGATGTGCACCTGGGATCTGAACCAGCGAACCCCGGGCCGCCGCAGTGGACCACGCACACTTAACCGCTTGTGCCACCGGGCTGGCCCCCTCAATGTTTTGAGTATACACAAATTCTCTAGGTAATGGCACTAACCTTGATGTCAGGAATCGGTGTTGGAAGTGCTTCTAGATGATCTATTAAAAATTAGTTACATTGAAACAATTTAGCCTTATACAATTTATTTTTAATTTTAATGTGTATATACAACATTTAAGTACACATACTCCTTTCATGCAGTTTAATCAGATTCATGTATTATCATTGTCTCCATCAAGATTTGCACTTCAGCAACAAGCCAACACTATTAAGAAATATAGGCTAAACATGCAAGTATACAGTCCATAAAATTAGCACAAATCTATAAAATATGACCTTAAAATGTATTTCGGTGAAAATGTTATGAATGGATTTGCATTTATTAAAATATATGAGCTTAATGTTATCAAGCAAAGATTTTACAAATTTTCTGTCCCATTCTAATTTTGGATTCCTTAATTTTGTGAGTAAAGAAACCTCATCTCAGCAAATCAAATAGTTGTGATTTATCTACATTTTCAAAAATATATACTGGTTTAATTGGGATTACCATCAGCCTCATCTTATTTCAAACTCACTATTCTCTCTCATGTACCTGTAGGTCAGTTCTATATCTGGCAAGTGATAGGGAATATTAAAACTGAATGGAGAAATATTCCAAAAATAATAGATTTGATATCTCCCTTCCATGATGATTTTTACTCTTTTAGCAACATGCTGTTTCAATTTAACAATTTCTAGAGTGCCTTTTCTGTGCAAATCATGTGCTTAATACTGGGCCAGGCAAAGATAATTGAGTTAGGTGCTTCCCCTAAGGAACCTTCCACCTTGGAAGCAAATGACACATGCTTTTGAATAGCTGTATTACAGGTCTACCGTAGACACTGCCAAAAGGGAAGCAGGAATCCATTGTGAAGGACGCCAGAGAAAAAAATCATTAGTGATAACTCAGGATGTGAATGGAAACTTTAATATCTTGATACTTTCCAACCAATGCCTATTTTTATCAGTAAAATTCAAGCGTGTATTGCCCATCACCAAAATCTAAAATCGGTGAAATAAAATACAAGCAGCAACCAGGTAATTTGGAAGATATGAAGTGGTGATCAGTTTTCTGAACTCCACTGAACATGTATCTTTCTCAGATTTTATAGTAGCTAATTCTTTTCTGTGATTAAGAAGCTCGGTAATTATCATGATGCTTACAATTTATTTTCAGACACTATTTAACCCCCCATTATGTTAATTTTGATTCCCTCCCTCTCTCTGTTACTTTTATTTGTCCTTAGAACTCAGTCAACTTATCTTCAGTTCTTTTAAAATAAAACAGCATTTGGGGCCGGCCCTGTGGCTTAGCGGTTAGCTCAGGCGGCGTCCCACATACAGCAACTGGAAGGATGTGCAGCTATGACATACAACTATCTACTGGGGCTTTGGGGAAAAAAATAAAATAATAAAATAAAATATAATAAAATAGCATTACTTATACAGTTGTCAATAACTTATTCTTGTATCTTATTTTATACGGTTTTAAGATGATTATCTCAAGATAGTTCTCAAATATTCGTTTTGTCATTTCTTCAAATATGATTTTACCCCTGCCAAATGTACCCTCAAATTGGATCTCAAATTCTAATTAAATGGAGATAAACTTATGTGACCTTAAAAACTTCAATGCAGGAGGGAGTTATGTTTCTTTCTTTTTATTTTAACTTAGAAACAATATTTAATATGTCTGAATCTATATTTGTTTAATAGATTTTCATTATTGCTCAAAGTATAACATCATTTACAGAAAGTATACATTTGACAGGTATTTCTATATGCTATTCAACTAGAAAAATGCAATTATTTTATTAATTTGATATGGTTTTGAATATACTGGCAGGGTGTAGTATATCTTATTAAATCAGCAAATACAGTTATGCATAATATAATTACATTGTAGCTATAAATATAAATGTTTAATTAGACACGTTCGCCTGTAGAGAGATAGAGAATGTATAGTCCTGTTGAGGTTTGGAATGTGTTTTATTATTTTGTTACTAAATGACTTTATAGGGCTTCCTAAAAGGAAGGCTGGGTGTTTATCTTTTTGATGTCTTTATTCTTAGAGCTATCTTTATGGATAATTAAAAAATTAAATTTCAAAGACTTGCGCTTAGTATGTTTATCAATCAGAGTACCAGTTGGAAACAGAGAGCAAGCTAAAATTAGGATAATAAGGGGACTAAATATAAAGTAGGCAAGATACAAGGAAACTCCATGAGACAGCCAGGACTCCCAGGCTGGTAAGAGTGGTGGTTATCAGCCTTGCCCTTTTTGATGAGCCTGGGGAGGGAGCGTTTTTGGAACCTCAAAAGGAAGTTCCCTGTGGAGAGGGCTGGCTGAGAAGGAGAAGGTTCATTTGGTTAAGGGACATGGGCAAACCCCAAAGTAAAACAGCAAGGGAATAAATGTTCTGACATCTTCTCCCATGGACATTTGGAAGGATTTCCCTATTGACTAAATCCAACCAGGAGCCTCAGCACATGGGTGTCCTTTGACATGGTTTATACAAGTTAATCTTCAGAGACCCAAGGGCGGGGTGGATCTGGGAGGCAAACAGAAGAGATCAGACCCAGTAGATATCAGGAAACAATCAAATTATAGTCTTTAGCCCACCAACATAATCCAAATAAATTAAAAGTTTATCACTAGGACATAATTTACACCAGACTAATTTACTCAAAATAGTGAACAAACAAAACAAGATAGAAGTAACATAATTTACCCTCCTCTAAAAGCCATTGTGTTGTCTTAAAGTACAATATACCAATAATTTAGTCATACTATTTTCTAAGATTCTAGGTGGGATTGAATTTGTGGTTAATTTCTTTATAGTAAAATTTAGCTGCCACTGGGTCAGGGAAATACATAGAGGTCCAATTAGGTCTTAAGGACACATCTGAACAAGTCAATTGTGCCCCGTTGTCACCATGCCTTCTGGCTGGGGCTGCCTTCTGACTGTGTACTACCTCATGTTCTCTTCCTGCTCAGCTTTCTTCATAAAATAAAGCATAATGCCAGCAAAAGGGTGAAGTAGGAGGCTCTAAGTCTTGTCCACCTCACAGAAATGTGGAAAAGCAAGCAAAAACCGTTAGGACCAAATTTGTCAGAACTCTGGGAAACAGTCAAAGGTATAGACCAACCAAATGAATGATGATTCAAGAAAAGGGCAACTTCAAAATAGTAGGAAAGCTTTTTGGTGTTTCTACTTGCCTTTGCCCCACTCCCTCCAGTCTGGAAGAGGGAAGCCAGTTTTCTCAGTGTGGGATCCTCTTCCCTGGTTCCAGAAGGAGCAGAGCATATCTTTCCTACAAATTATTGTCTATGTCTCTTTTAGCTTGTCTGGTAACTATCTAGAAAACTGACACAAGACACTTGTCTCTGTTTCATCTAACTCAGGGCAAAGAAGTGGTGGGAATCACTTGAAAACATTGCAAACGGACCTATAATCCACAGATGCCTGGAGCAAAAGATTATAGCATGTTTTAACTGCCTAAGGTTGAGGAGCAGAAACTGGAGAATATTTTTTCGGGAAATTAGAACACTCAAAAGCACTGGTGTATGTGGGGGAATTTGGAAGCTCATGCACTTGCTCACAGCAGGAGACACTCTCAAAAAGGATCTGAGAAAAATCATCTTTCACCTCAGTCTGATTTGCAAGCTCAGTGTAAGCCTGGCTAAGTGTCCTACAGGATTTAAAAGACAAAGGAATAAAAATAATTATAAATCTATAGTATCAGCCACAAAATGTCTAGAGATGTATTTGTGACAACCAAAAAGCAAAGTGGGGGGAGGTGAAGCTGAAAAGGAGCAGAATTTTTGTATGCCATTGAAGTTAAATTGGTATCAACTTGAGCTAGGTTGTTATAAATTTAGAATATTAAATAGAATGAAGACTATAAAAATTTAATATTTATATATACAATATATATATGAAATGAGTAGTGCATTAAAATGAGTGACTACAAAAAAGCAACTAAACACAAAAGAAGGCAGTAATGGAGGAAATGATGAACTTTAAATATAAATGGATTAAATTCTCCAAACAAAAGGCAGAGATCTGTAGAATGGGCAAGAAAACATGATCTAACTATATGCTGTCTATAAGAGACTTGCTTTAGATTTAAAGACACAAATAGATTGAAAGTGAAAGGATGGAAAAAGATGTTCCATGCAAATAGTAACAAAAGGAGAGTTGGGGTGGTTATACTACTTTCAGACAAAATAGACTTTATGTCAAAACTGTTATCAGAGACAAAAAGAGGATATTGTATATTGATAAAAGGGTCAATTCATCAAACAATATAATAATTATAAACATATATGCACAAACAACAGAATTCCAAAATATATGAAGCAAGCATTGACAGAATTAAAGGGAGAAATAGTTCTACAATAAGAGTGTGAGACTTTACCACACCACTTTCAATAATGGATAGAACATCTAGACAGGATTAATAGGAAATAGAGGACTTAAACAGCACTGTAAAGTACACCTAAAAGACACATCCAGAACACTCCATCTAACAGCAGCTGAGTACACATTCTTCTCAAGTGCACATGGGACATTCTCCAGAATACACCATATGTTATGCCCAAAACAAATCTCGATAGATTTAAAAAGATAAATATCATTTAAAATATCTTCTCTGACCACAACAGGATGAAGTTAGAAATCAATAACAGAAGGTAAACTGGAAAATTCTCAAATATGTGGAAGGCAAACAATATCTTCTTAAACAACCAATGGGTCAATGAAGAAATCACAAGTGAAAATGGAAAATATTTAGAAATGAGAGCAAATGAACATGAAACATACCAAAACTTATAGGATGCATCAAAGGCAGTGCTCAGAGAGAAACTGATAGCCATACATGCCTACATCAAAAAAGAAGAAATCTTGGGGACTGGCCCTGTGGCTAAGTGGTTAAGTTTGGTGTGCTCTGCTTCAGCAGCCCAGTTTCGGTTCCTGAGTGCAGACCTATACTACTCATCAGTAGCCATGCTGTGATCGCGACCCAATAGAAAAAAATTGAAGAAGATTGGCACAGATGTTAGCTCAGGGTGAATCTTCCTCAATGAAAAAAAAAGAAAGAAGAAGAAATCACAAGTCAATAACCTAATTTTCCTCCTTGAGGAGCTAGAGAAAGAAAAGCAAACTAAACCCAAAGCTAGCAGAAGGAAATAAATAATAAAGATTAGAGAAAAATAGAAAATAAATAGCAGAAAATAAGTTAAAACAAACATAGAGACAACCAATGAAACCAAAAGTTGGTATCACAAAGCTCTTTATATTTATTACATTTTTGTAACTAGTCATTTTTAATAATTGAATTTTGCATATTAACATAGTATATACTTATCTTTTTCAGAGGAGAAGTAACAAAAAGAACATTAAAGCATGCAGCACAGTAAAATTCCTGATAAGTTGTCACCAGATTAATCTTTAGATAATCACGAATAAAACTTAGAAATTCATCTAAAATAGGAGTGACTTCACTGACGCAGTTGTGAATTCTAAATTTCAAGCAAGACTGCCCCTCGAATATTTCCTACTCTAATGAGAAGAAACACATTTTTGTTAAATTAGTGTCTAATGTAAAGTACCATCTATTGGCAAAATAAAGAGTGAGTTTTTAAAAACATAGCATAAATCAGACTTTGGAATTCGTCTCTACTTTAGTTTTTGACTCTATCAAAAATTACATAGAGGGCCAGCCCCGTGGCTTAACGGTTAAGTGTGCACACTCTGCTACTGGCAGCCCGGGTTTGGATCCCGGGCACGCACCAACACACTGCTTCTCCGGCCATGCCGAGGCCGCGTCCCACATACAGCAACTAGAAGGATGTGCAACTATGACATACAACTATCTACTGAGGCTTTGGGGGAAAAAAAAAAAAAGGAGGAGGATTGGCAATAGATGTTAGCTCAGAGCCGGTCTTCCTCAGCAAAAAGAGGAGGATTAGCATGGATGTTAGCTCAGGGCTGATCTTCCTCACAAAAAAAAAAAAAGTTACATAGACAGCATACTGTTTTGATATGTGTAAATATATCATTCTTGAGTGTGTCTTGTTTGGGCAGAATCCTATTTTCAACCTTAGAATTGAATGTCTACTTGGCATCATTCATTAATTTATTCATTCAAGTGCTGACTAAAAATGCTGAACTAAAAGACATGGCTCCTGTGCTCTGGTGCACAAAGAACTAAATCTAATTACAAATTGGAAAGTCTGTATAAGGAAGACTAAGAGAAAACTAAGAATTATTGGAGCAGGGGGCAGAGAAAGATTATTTCCCATACATATACATTATTTATTCTGTATAAAATTAATATGAACTAGGTATCATTATTATTCCCAATAGAATGAAAGCATCATCGATGTATTGGTTTTTTTTTCGTCAGGTATCCCAGAATCCTAGAACAGTGCCTGGCATCTTATAACTACTCAGATATTTGTAAATGAGGGAAAGAATACATGAAACAGAAAAGAAACAGAAGGAGAAATTGTTGAACAAGTAAATTTTCACTTAAGATGAGGTAACTGAAGCTCAGAGAGCTAGGGGGACTCTGAGCTCACCACGTGAGTTTATTCTAAGTTTAGGTCTTAGGCTGAGAAAATATATTTTGAAAAATTTATTTGAAATTAGATTCAGTAACAAGGGCAAGATTTGTTTGTGAAGAATTAAAACAAATGAACTCTCAATAACGTGTTCTGATCTAATATATTTTTCCTTCTTTACTACAGACAGTAATCTTAGATTTAATGAAAAATATGAGAAACAGTCTTTCAAGGACAGAGCTCTTTTTAAATTATATCTTTTAAATATAATAACATCTAGTACACCACATACACCCACACAATGATGCTGATGATTAATAGTATAATTTTCTAAACAAGGCAAATTTAAAAGAGCTTGCAGGCTTTTGCTAAATGGCAGAATATTGAACTTCATCTAAACTTGAGTACTACTGTATGCATCAAAGTTTGTGTGAATCATACCATTATTGACAGAATGCTCAATAAACATAAGAAACTTTTGATTAACTGATTTTAAACCATATTCAAACAGTCTATGATGTTCAGTACAACGTCCATGTTGCTTTTACTGTATTCCATTCAATTTAACTGAAGATATTTCAACCTAGCATTACATATGATTAGAAATAATGCCAACTCAAGTATAAACAAATGCTTTTCATCAGGACATTAAATATAAAAATTACTAAATCAGATATTTAGGGTGTTTTTAAGTGAGTACTTTTTACATCTGGACATATTTTTTCTTCTGTGTACTTACTATGATTAATCCTTGAGTAGTGGTCATTTTAAGTGTTGTAAGTACGTCTTATTGACTAAAATATTCAGAGTACACATTAATAATAATAATAATAGGGAAAATACTTGACATAAATAAATCTCTATGATCTTACTATATTTTAATTTACATTGGAAGGACTCATATTAGGTTTAATAGTATTGCTTTGATAAACTTGTTATAGAGCTCTTAATCTACTATGGCATCCGATATCAGGTGATTTAGTGCACAATATCTTGCTTAAATATTTTCCTTATGAAACAATTTGATATAGGTGAATGTTTCCATTGGTTGTTAACAGATCTTGAAACTTGACTCAGCAGTATTTTCTAATATTTAAGTAATTTTTTCTTCTTTATTTTTCGACATAAGAAAAAAATTATAGTGTTTTTAGGTAGGATAGGCTTTGAAGTCAGAATATCTTCTGTTTCAATCGAAGCTCCATGTTATGTGAACCTAGGAAGTGTGTCAATCTTTCTGTCTCTAAATTTCCTTATCTATAAACATAGAGATAATACCTACTACACATTTTTACTGAAAGAAATTATAGAATATTGAACATTTATCAAAAAATTGGTACAGAGAAGAAATTTATAAAAGAAAGATAGCTTTATCAATAAAGTGTCTTTATTATATTACTTATATTATATTAGAATTAATAATGATTATCCAAAGCTTCGGCCATGTCAGAAAATCAGATTACTGTATTAAATAGATTCTGAATACAGATGGGGAAACTCAGCTGCTAATGATTCGTATTCTACATTTTCCCATTGAAATACTCATGAAAATATTTCAAGTAAAGCAAATGTAGTAGAACATAAGAAAATAGTGTTATTGATGAACAACCTGCCAGAAATCACAAAGAATAAAAAAGAAAGAATCTCCATTAATCAAAGCACAGAGCCAGAATGCAGTCTACTGAAAGAAAAATGCTTTCGAAAAGGCTAATTCCACCTACCGCCCTGATTCAAGAGTTGCAACTGAAGGAACCTAGCCTTGTTTCAATCCTGCCCACCTCTCCTCCCCACCCCTGCACACTCTCCATTAGTCTATTCATTTCTCCAAAAGTTTACTCCCTGGAGCACTTCTTGGAGATGTTAAGATGAGTGGTTAGAAAAAAATGACTCGGTGTAAATAAGGTCACACAATTTTCTGTGCAGGTCCAAAGCACCTTCACTAAAACTGTCAGGGGTGAGATGAGTTAGTTAGAATTAAGATTTTTTTCTTTGATTTTTTGAGAGGGAATGCAATTCATAGTCTACATATGAGATGATTCCCTACACACTGTCTATGAATAGTCAGATTAAATGTGAAACAAATAAAGGCTGTAGATGACCTCACATCAGTTTAGGCCAGATCTTACTATCAAAACTGTTATGGCAAAGTAATTTTGATTTCAGGATTTTGGCTTTTGGAATTGTAGTTAAGGGAACATGGACTTGTACTATATCCCTTCCCTTTGAAAACTAAAAATGCAAGTTTGCATATTAAGTCTCTAAACATTCCTGCAGTATAGAAAACTCCTTCATCTGATTCAACCTTCTGTTACATAACATTGAATTATTTATTCCACTAAATATTAACCATGTACCAGGCTTCATAACGCAAGAGAGATTTAAGGGTGAACAAGACAGATATGTTCCTGACCTCACGATACTGATAGTCTAGAAGAAACCAATGTTACTGAAAGACAATTTCATGAATAATTAGACAATCCCAGTTGGGATGAAGAATAGAGAGGCTTAAGAGGGAGTACTCTGAGAGAGTTTAGTGAGATGCCTACCCAAGTCGGACAGGGGAGGGCAGCCTTCTTGGAGACAGTAGTATTTAAGTTGGGAGCTAGAAAGGGGGTTGGGAGAAGAGAGGCTCTGAGAGGAGGAGAGCAGGTAGAAGAGCAGAGAGGGAAGGAAAGACTTGAGTGAGGAGAAGTTGGAGCGTTTTCTGGGGACCAGATTGAGTCAGGGCTTGTGAACAGTTGTGGATTTGGGCCTTTATCTTAATAACAATGAAAAGCCAGTGAGGGATTTTAAAATGGATCATCATGCTCAGACTTGTATTAAAAATATTACTGTGTTTTCAACAAGGGAAATATATCTGAGTGTGGGAGATGAGTTAATGAGCTATTTTGAGAAATATTGCTTTATCAGCAACTGTTTTTGGAAGCTGATTCTGGGACTGTAATTCACAGTAAAGCAGCACAATTAGTGGTCTTTAACATGGGCATTAAAATCGGAAATGGATGGATTTTCTGTCTGGCAAAAGATATCATCAACATAGGCACATGTTAGAGATGGAGATGGAAATAGTCATAAGGCAAAAGACAAAGGACTGATTGACTGTAATATACGAGGAAACTTACATGTTGATACAAAAAAGACAACCCATTAAATAAATGGGCAATGTATATTATATATATATTTTTCGCCAGAAAATATATACTAAATGGTGTTCAAATTCAATAGCAGCCAAGACAATGCAAATTCTTGAAACTCAATTAAGCGCTAGAGTGTTATGTTATATAGTATTCTAGTAAGGTAGCAATGGTCACCTCTTACTTTCCAGTAGAAATTAACTTAGAACATATATATAATTACGATTGCTTGTATCTTAGATTTGTGTAACACAAATATTACAGACTGAAGTTTAAGAGAAAAGGTCAGAATTCATTGACCCTATTCTCTGGGACAAGTCTGAGAGAGACAAATAGTAATGGTGAATTTGAAAAAAAAGAAAAATACTTTCTAAAAGAAACATTCCAAAAAAGTTTTAAATATTTAATATTAGTGGTTCATCAGGAAATATATACTGTTTCTAGAAACTAGGATGTTAAACTATTAGTGTGTAATTTTGATTGTCAAATCAATCATTCAGGGACTTGCTAATCACACTTGACAAAGTAACGTTAAAACCTATGTCAGTGGGGAACTCTGTGGGCCCCCATTTTAGTGAAATCACAATGCAAAGAGGCAGGACCACAGAAATAAACCCAATATAACAGAACTTATGTGGTCTGAGATCTCATGAAAAAATTCAGTATTAATATTTTTGATTAAATACTTAAAAAGTAAAGGTAAGAGTTTTTGTGTGCTTTTTGTTTGTTTTTTATTGTATTTTAAGAGCAGCAAAGTTTGTTTTTATTCCTTTGTTCAGGAACATCAATATAAACAGCACATTAATCAGAACCTTCAGAAGCCGGATCAGGAAATATATAGGGAACCTGATGAATTTTGTTTACCTGTCACATGGGCACATCTATACAAGCTCCTTAATAGTATTTTATGTCAAGAGCTTTACAGTGTGTGCAGCCTTGGCCTGATAAATGACTCAAAAAGTGTACTTACACTACACTTGCCGCTATTTCAACCTAAAAAATTGTAGGATTGAATGCTCCATAAATACCCACTGCCCTTAGGAAATAGTAGTATTATTTGTACCTTTGTGTAAACCCTTTAAAGTCATGAAATATTGTATAACTAATTGTGTCCCAGGAAAGCCTGAAACCAAGGGCGTTGTTAATTGATTCCATCTTTGTTTCATGTAAAAATCCTCTTCCTTATTCACAGCTACCAAATAAACTAAACAATAGTTTTCGTGATCAATGCTGTTGATTTCTATTATTACTTCATCATGATATTAGAATGGTAACTGGGACATATTTTCTGAAATAAAATTAAACTTAAATCAACTATGATCAAAGTTATGTTGTGTACAGACGGTCCCCGACTTACAACGGTTTGACTTATGATTTTTCGACTTTAGGATAGTGCGAAAGAGATAAGCATTCAGAAGAAACCATACTACCAATTTTGAATTTTGATCTTTTCCTGGGCTAGAGACATGCGTACCATACTCTCTCGTGACACTGGGCAGCGGCCCTGAGCCGCAGTTCCCAGCCAGCCACGCCATCACAAAGGTAAACAACCTATACACTTACAACCGTTCTCTTCCCAATCATTCTGTTTTTCACTTTCAGTACAGTATTCCATAAAGTACATAAGATATTCCACACTTTATTATAAAATAGGCTTTGTGTTAGATGATTTTGCCCAACTGTAGGTAGGCTAACGTAAGTGTTCTCAGCACGTTTAAGGTAGGCTAGGCTAAGCTAGCATGTCTAGCAGGTTAGGTGTAGTAAATGTGTTTTCGACATATTTTCCATTTGCGATGGGTTTATTGAGCCACAATCTCATTGTAAATCGAGGAAGATCTGTATATAATCTATCCTTTAAATCTGTATTCACAAACTAATAATTTCATCCATAATACATAAAAACAAAGGTTTTTTAATTTTGCTTCATTTTATTTTATTTTTTAATGATCATTTGGGGAGACAAAAAATTACTAACAATAATAGTAGTAGAAAATTATGGATCAATAATCAAAATTATATATTGACAGAAAAGTATCAAGAGTAAATGGACTGAAAAAAAAAAAAACCAAAGGTCAATGAGATTTACTTAATTCTGACTCTGATTTGCAGTCTGAAGAAGGACACACCATTTGGAGTCTCCTTGACAGATTTTTTCACCTTAAAAGAAATGTCATTATAATCCGCATCATCTTCCACATGAGAATCACATAATGTGTAATGAGAGTGTTTGTAAAGTGTTTCGAGTGCTTAGAGGGAAAGTATTTTATTAACCTGAGAACTTTTCCTTAAGGCTTGAACATGCAAGTGATAATGTGAAAAATATTCAGTTTTTGTTTCAGATTATTACATCTATTTTAAAGTGCTATATTCTTAAAATACAAGAACAAAAAAGTTGTTTTTTATAAGAAGTATAACTGTCAACCCTTCTTACCATATAATATTAAGATAGAAATTATTTTAGTATAATATTTACAACTACTAACAATACATAGCGTTTCCAAAGTAAGCAAAGAAAACAAGATTGTAATAAATGTGGGTATTAAATTAAGTAGAGTATTTGTTAGAATAATTAATGCTATAAATCAGTGGCTTTGTTTAATTTCAAGAAGTTCGTTGCATATAAAATTTCTTTTAGATTTGAGATCCACAGCAAGTACTGATTAGTGAGTGATTAGATATAAGAGCTCTGTCTCAGAATCGAGATAGAGATAATCGAATAGCAATCTGTGCATAATTATGTGTCTCTTTCTTTTTTATCTTTCAGTTTTTCAACTCATTCACATAACATTTCAAGCAAATTTAGACCTCTGAAATTAACCCTCTGTGGGTGATATTGCTGCTGATGACAACCTATATCTTTCTATTTACTCACTAAATGAGAATTCATACTGCATCTATATTTAAAGGTAGGTGGACCCTTCTAAAGATCAGTAAGCAAGTGGGCTAAAAAGAGTAATTTCAGCTGTTTGACGTAATACTCAAAGCTTTAGATTACTTTAATTTTAATAATCAAAGACCTTGAGAGATAACCTGCTTCAATGACACACCTGTCAAGTCAGTAAGCATTGCATTATTACTTTTTACAGTTCCTCAAAGATGGCAATACCATCGACAATGACGGAAAATCTGTAATTTCTATATAACTTTCACCTTCACTGACGTAAGACCTTTATTTCTTCTTTTGATCTTTTACAGAAACACTCTCTGTAAATACTTGAAAATAGCATTTTAATACTCTCTTCTGAAATACACATGCTCAATTACTTTAAATCACTAATTTCTTACATAAACATCTAAAGTTTTAATGCTTTTTTCAGTTTAATTTTACTTTAGTCATGCTAAAAGTCATGTGGTAAGAGATGTCTTTATGACAAAGCAATGTGAATGGCTAAAGCAGCAAAAACAAAACAAAAAATCTACCTCACAGTTTTTCATTTTGTATGACTCAGAGTTATTTTAAAAGAAAAATATAATTTTGTATATATTTTAAAAGAGATTTAAAACTATGTGCTTAGCAAGTTACCATCCAAAATTCATTTTTTGACATTGTGGATAACTTGAAAACATTTCAACTTAATTGCCATTCCACTAAAAAAAGCCTTTGGAAATTAAATAAAGATATTGAAATACACGCATCCATTTCAAAATAATTCTGAGTTTTCATAGTTTTTAAACAAAATTTTCCATTTATACATCTTTTTTTTTAAATTTTTTGTTTATTGCAGTAACATTGGTTTATAACATTGTATAAATTTCAGGTGTACATCATTATACTTCTATTTCTGCATAGATTACATCATGTTCACCACCGAAATACTAATTACAACCCATCACCACACACATGTACCAAATTATCTCCTTCACCCTCCTCCCTCCTCCCTTCCCCTCTGGTAACCACCAATCCAATCTCTGTCCCAATGTGTTTGTTTATTGTTGTTATTATCTACTACTTAATGAAGGAAATCATATGGTATTTGACCTTCTCCCTCTGACTTATTTCACTTTGCATAATACCCTCAATGTCCATCCATGTTGTCACAAATGGCTGGATTTCATCGTTTCTTATGGCTGAGTAGTATTCCATTGTGTATATATACCACATCTTCTTTATCCATTTGTCCCTTGATGGGCACTTAGGTTGCTTCCAAGTCTTGGCTATTGTGAATAACGCTGCAATGAACACAGGGGTGCATGTATTTTTACGCATTGGTGTTTTCAAGTTCTTTGGATAAATACCCAGCAGTGGAATAGCTGGATCATATGGTAGTTCTATCCTTGATTTTTTGAGGAATCTCCATACTGTTTTCCATAGTGGCTGCACCAGTTTGCACTCCCACCAGCAGTGTATGAGAGTTCCCTTCTCTCCACTTTCTCTCCAACACATGTTGTTTCCTGTCTTGTTAATTATAGCCCTGCTGACGGGTGTGAGGTGATATCTCATTGCAGTTTTGATTTGCATTTCCCTGATAGTTAATGATTTTGAACATCTTTTCATGTGTCTGTTGGCCATCTGTATATCTTCTTTGGAGAAATGTCTGTTCAGGTCTTTTGCCCATTTGTTAATAGGGTTGTTAGTTTTTTTGTTGTTGAGATGCATGTGTTCTTTATATATTTTGGAGATTAACCCCTTATCAGATGTATGGTTTGCAAATATCTTCTCCCAATTGTTAGGTTGTCTTTTCGTTTTGTTGACGGTTTCCTTTGCTGTGCAGAAGATTTTTAGTTTGATGTAGTCCCATTTGTTTATTTTTTCTATTGTTTCTCTTGCCCGGTCAGACATGGTGCTTGAAAATATGTTGCTAAGACCAATGTCGGAGAGCATACTGCCTATGTCTTCTTCTAGAAGTTTCATAGTTTCAGGTCTTACATTCAAGTCTTTAATCCATTTTGAGTTAATTTTTGTGTATGGTGTAGGTAAGGGTCTACTTTCATTTTTTTGTATATGGCTATCCAGTTTTCCCAACACCATTTGTTGAAGAGACTTTCTTTTCCCCATTGTACGTTCTTGGCTCCTTTGTCAAAGATTAGCTGTCCTTAGATGTGTGGGTTTATTTCTGGGCTTTTGATTCTATTCCATTGATCTGTGCGTCTGTTTTTGTGCCAGTACCATGCTGTTTTGGTTACTATAGCTTTGTAGTATATTTTGAAATCAGGGAGTGTGATACCTCCAGCTTTGTTCTTTTTTCTCAGGATTCCTTTAGCTATTCGGAGTCTTTTGTTGTTCCATATAAATTTTAGGATTCTTTGCTCTATTTCTCTGAAAAATGTTGTTGGAACTTTGATAGGGATTGCATTGAATCTATAGATTGCTTTAGGAAGTATGGACATCTTAACTAGGTTAATTCTTCCAATCCAAGAGCACGAAATATCTTTCCATTTCTTTGTGTCTTCTTCAATTTCTTTCAGCAATGTTTTATAGTTTTCCGTGTACAGATCTTTCACCTCTTTGGTTAAGTTTATTGCAAGGTATTTTATTCTTTTTGTTGCAATTGTAAATGGGATTGTATTCTTAATTTCTCTTTCTGCTACTTCGTTGTTAAGGTACAGAAATGCAACTGATTTTTGTATGTTGATTTTGTATTCTGCAACTTTACCATATTCGTTTATTACTTCTAAGAGTTTTCTGGTGGATTCTTTAGGGTTTTCTATATATATAATCATGTCATCTGCAAATAGTGACAGTTTCACTTCTTCCTTTCCAATTTGAATCCCTTTTATTTCTTTCTCTTGCCTGATATCTCTGGCTAGGACTTCCAGTACTATGTTAAATAGGAGTGGTGACAGTGGGCATCCTTGTCTGGTTCCTGTTCTTAGAGGGATAGCTTTCAGTTTTTCACCATTGAGGAGGATATTAGCTGTGGGTTTCTCATATATGGCCTTTATTATGTTGAGGTACTTTCCTTCTATACCCATTTTATTCAGAGTTTTTATCATAAATGGGTGCTGTATCTTGTCAAATGCTTTCTCTGCATCTATTGAGATGATCATGTGATTTTTATTCTTCATTTTATTAATGTGGTGTATTACGTTGATTGATTTTGTGAATGTTAAACCATCCCTGCATACCTGGAATAAATCCCACTTGATCATGGTGTATAATCTTTTTAGCATATTGTTGTATGCAATTTGCTAGTATTTTGTTGAGGATTGTTGCATCGATGTTCATCAGTGATATTGGCCTGTAATTTTCTTTTTTTTTTGTTGTCCTTGTCTGGTTTTGGTATCAGGGTAATGTCAGCTTCGTAGAATGAGTTAGGGAGCTTCCCCCCCTCCTCAATTTTTTGGAAGAGTTTGAGAAGGATAGGTATTAAGTCTTCTTTGAATGTTTGGTAGAATTCACCAGGGAAGCCGTCTGGTCCTGGACTTTTATTTTTGGGGAGGTTTGTGATTACTGTTTCGATCTCCTTACTGGTGATTGGTCTATTCAAATTCTCTACTTCTTCTTCATCCAATTTTGGAAGATTGTATGATTCTAAGAATTTATCCATTTCTTCCAGATTGTCGAATTGGTTGGCATATAGCTTTTCATAGTATTCTCTTATAAACTTTTGTATTTCTGAGGTGTCTGTTGTAATTTCTCCTCTTCATTTCTGATTTTACTTATTTGTGCCTTCTCTCTTTTTTTGTTGGTGAGTCTAACTAAAGGTTTGTCAATTTTGTTGATCTTTTCAAAGAACAAGCTCTTGGTTTTATTAATTTTTTCTATTGCTTTTTTGGTCTCTCTTTCATGTATTTCTGCTCTGATTTTTATGATTTCCCTTCTTCTACTGATTTTGTGCTTTGTTTGTTCTTCTTTTTCCAGTTCCTTTAGGTGCATTGTTAGATTGTTTATTTGAGATTTTTCTTGTTTGTTGAGATAGGCCTGTATTGCTATAAACTTCCATCATAGAACCACTTTTGCTGTATCCCATAAATTCTGGCATGTCGTATTTTCATTTTCATTGGTCTCCAGGTATTTTTTGATTTCTTCTTTGATTTCTTCATTGACCCAGTCATTGTTCAGTAACATTTTGTTTAATCTCCTCGTATTTGTGGCTTTTCTGATTTTATTCCTACAGTTGATTTCTAGTTTCATACCGTTGTGGTCAGAAAAGATGCTTGGTATTATTTCAATCTTCTTAAATTTATGGAGACTAGTTTTGTGGCCTCATATGTGATCAATCCTGGAGAATGTTCCATGTGCATTTGAAAAGAAAGTATATTCTTCTGTTTTTGGATGGAATGCTCTGTATATATCTACTAGGTCCATCTGTTCTAGTGTATCATTTAAGGCCAATGTTTCCTTATTGATCTTCTGTTTGGATGATCTATCCATTGGTGTAAGTGGAGTGTTAAAGTCCCCTACTATTATTGTGTTACTGTCTATTTCTGTTTTTATGTCTGTTAATAATTGCTTTATATATTTAGGTGCACCTATATTTGGTGCGTAGATATTTACAAGTGTTATACCCTCTTGTTGGATTGTTCTCTTGTTCATTATGTAATGCCCTTCTTTATCTCTTTTTACAGTTTTTGTTTTAAAGTCTATTTTGTCTGATATGAGTACTGCTACCCCAGCTTTCTTTTCATTGCCATTTGCGTGGAGTATCTTTTTCCATCCCTTCACTTTCAGTTTGTGAGTGTCTTTAGGTCTGAAGTGTGTCTCTTGTATGCAGCATATATATGGGTCTTGTTTTTTTATCCAATCAGCCACCCTATGCCTTTTAATTGGAGCATTTTGTCCATTGACGTTTAAAGTAGCTATTGATAAGTATGTACTTACTGCCATTTTTTAACTTTTTTTTTTCTCAGTGTTTTAGTACTCCTTCTCTGTTCCTTTCTTCTTCTATACAGAATTGATGGTCTCTTTAGTTTGATGTCTGTCTGAAAGCTCTACTCTTTAATTCCCCTCCTCCCTCCTTTTATGTTTTTGATATCATATCTAACCTCTTTTTTGTGCATTTGTATCCATTACGTTCTTATCATGGAAATAGATAATTTTTCCTATTTGTGGTCTTCTTTTCCTTTTAAATCAGTCCCTTTAACATTTCTTGTAGCACTGGTTTTTTGTTAACAAACTCCTTTAATTTTTGCTTGTCTGGGAAATTTTTTATCTCTCCTTCCATTTTGAATGATAACCTTGCTTGGTAGAGTATTCTTGGCTGTAAGTTTTTTCCTTTTAGCACTTTAAATATATCATGCCATTCTCTTCTAGCCTGTAAGGTTTCTGCTGAGAAGTCAGCTGATAGCCTTATGGGGTTTTCTTTCTATGTAACTTGACTTTCTCTTGTGGCTTTTAGGATTCTCTCTTTATCTTTAATTCTGGACATTTTGATTATGATGTGTCTTGGTGTGGGCCTCTTTGGGTTTATCTTGTTTGATGCTGTCTGTGCTTCCTGTACCTGGATGTCTGTTTCCTTCCTTAGGTTAAGGAAGTTTTCATGTATTATTTCTTGAAATAGATTCTCTGCCCCTTTGTCTCATTCTTCTCCTTCCGGGACACCTATAACACGGATGTTAGTGTGCTTGATGTTGTCCCAGACGTCCCTTAGACTGTCCTCACTCTTTTTAATTCTTTTCTCTTTTACCTGTTCAGCTTGGATGATTTCTTCTAGTCTTTCGTCCAGCTCTCAGATCTATTCTTCTGTATCCTCTACTCTGCTTTTGAGTCCTTCTAGTGAATTTTTCATTTCCAGTATTGTATTCTTCATTTCTGATTGGTTCTTTTTTATATCTTCCATTTCTTTGTTGACATTCTCACTGACTTCATCTATTCTTCTCCCCAGATCGGTGAACATCCTTAACACTCTTAGTTTGAACTCTCTGTCGAGTAGGTTGCTCATTTCTGTTTCACTTAGTTCCTTTTCTGGGGTTTTGTTCTGTTCCCTTACTTGGAACGTATTCTTTTGCCTCCTCATTTTGCCACTGTCCCTGTGCTTGTGTCTACGTATTAGGTAGGTCAGCTACGTCACCTGCTCTTGGATAGGTGACCTTATGTAAGTGATGCCTTAGGAGGCTTCCAGTGTGCTTCCCTCAGTTCTCAATGTTCCAGGAGTGACCCCTATGTGGGCTACGTGTGTCCTTCTGTTGTGGCCTGTTTCTCTCCCTGTAGACACCCAGGGAGGCTGAGTTATGCTCCTGACCAGCTGTTGTAATGCTCAGCTGCTTGTAGTTCTTGTGGGCCCTTCAGTCTCTTTATCAGGGCCGGGGAGCCACAGCACAGTTGGCTGCAAGTTCTAATACCACATATCTGTTGCTGTATTTATACATCTTTTTAAGGAATCATATTTATTTGAATTTTAATGTATGGCAAATTTTGTCATGTATATATTATTAGTCTATCATTAATCAAATTGATGCTTTCGGATATAATTGGAATAAAATATGTATCTGATTTGTACATATTCAATATTATTTTGCATTCTTATATGTTCAGGAATTAAAATATGTACATATGTATATGAGAGAGGTAGGTGATAGAAATGTGGTTCAAGGCATTGGCATAGTATCATAGCATATATTTGGTAAACTACAATATAGACTCAATTGACGTAATTAACAAATATTTTACACCATTTTTTCCAACATTAAAAATGTTTAACTACTGGAACTAGAACGAAAATTCTCCAGATGACAATGAACATAGGATTAAGAATCAGGGTAATAGCCAAATCCAGGGAACGAATTACTGATGTAAGGGAGATAATACCTTTGAGGCAGAGGTGACGTAAAGATCAAGTGAGATACTATATATGTAATTTTCTAGAACAATAGTGGACACGTGTATGCATTCTATTTATGCTAGATACGTCTTAAAAATGTTAATTTTCTTTTTTCTGCACTTTCTCATGATTCATAATCATTAATTCTCTGATGGGGTAGAGACTAAGAGTTACCTTCTAATAGCCCTTTTCCTTTCTTCTTCAGCAATGGCATCCCTGAAATTTAGCTGACCAATACATTGTCCAGAATAAAGACTAAATTGCCAGTCCTCTTTTAGCACATTATTGTCATGGGACTACATGTGATCAATTAGCTATAAGCAAAAGTGCTATGTACAGTTTCTGGGACGTGTGTTAGAGGGGGAGGAGTTGTCTTTCTCCTCTCTTCGTTTTTCTGCCTGGTTGGAATGCAGATGTAATGGCTGGAACTGCTGCAGTAAAGTTGGAACATAGTGTTGAAACTATATTTTAATGAAAACAAAGCAATAAAGCAAGATTTTTCTACAAAGAAGTATTAAAAAAAAATCTAGTGGCCAGCGTGGTGGCGTAGTGGTTAAGTTCACATGCTCCGCTTTGGCAGTCTGGGGTTTGCAGGTTCAGATCCCAGCAAAGACCTATGCACCACTTACTTCTTTCTTGAAGGAAAGTCAGCCCTGAGCTAACATCTGCTGCCAATCTTCCTCTTTTTGCTGAGAAAGATTAATCCTGAGCTAACATCTGTGCCCTTCTTCCTCTATTTTGTGTGTGAGATGCCACCACAACATGGCTTGAAGAGCAGTGGTGCATAGGTCCACACCCAGGATCTGACCTGTGAACCCCTGGCCACCAAAGCAGAGCACATGATCCTAACCACTATGCCACTGGGCCGGCCCCCTCTCCTCTCTCTTAAGAAGGATACTAATCTCACTCCTGAGGGCTCCACTCTCATGATTTAATTTCCTTCCAAAGGCCCTACCTCCTAATACCATCATTTGTGGGGTTAGGATCTCAACATATAAATTTGTGGGGAACACAAATTTATGGACACATTCAGTCCACAGCAAGTGGAAACCAAAGACCAAGCTCTGAGGGAAACCCAATGCATATGATTAAAAAGAAATAAAACAAAAAAAGAAAATCTGATTCTGAGGAAAACAACACTATCTTATGCAGCAAAATATAACTTTAAGAAACTGATTAATATCCTCAGAGGTTAGAAAAGATCCTGCTTACCTATAAAGAGACTGTTATAAAAAAAAGGAGCAGGCAGGGGCCAGCCCGATGGCATAGCGGTTAAGTTTGCGCGCTCCATTTCAACAGCCCGAAGTTCGCGGGTTCAGATCCCGGGCACAGACCTGGACACCACTCATCAAGCCATGCTGTGGCAGCGTCCCACATACAAAAGATGGAGGGAGGTTGGCATGGATGTTAGCTCAGGGACAATCTTCCTCACCAAAAAAAAATAGAAAAAGTAGCAGGCAGAAAATTTTCAAAAGCTCTTCAAAAGTTAGAAAGAGTTAGAAGAAGTGTTGAGGAAATCTTCTAGAATAAGAGCCAATAGTCAAGGAAAATATGAAAGGAAAGAAAAAACACATAAAACTTCAATTCAAGGCATCAAACATCCAAATAGGAAAAATTCCAAAAAGATGAAATAGAATAAAAATGGGAAAAGAATGGTTAAATTAATCAAAGCAGAAATATCCTACAGGCAATCGCTTCTACTTGAAGGAGCCCATGAAATGGCAACGAAGAGGAGTGAATACAGACTCACATCTGACAAATCATAGTAAGAATTTATGATGCCAAGGATAAACAATTCTAAGTGACTTCAGGGCAATTTATAGAGAAACTGCAATGAAAAAAAGATTCACATTATTATTTTCACCAATAACAATGTTTATTAGAAGATAACTGAACAAGCTATTTAATATTCTGTGGGTAAAATGATTTTAAACAAGGAATTCTATCCCCACCCAAATTATTACAATCATCAAGTCAAAGATATTTTAAAGCAGGCGAAATATTAGAAACTTTATTTCCCTAGAATACTTCTGAAAACGTTACTTAAGGATGTACCTATGCAAAATTAGCTTAACAATCAAGAATGACATAGACATCAAGCAATTTCTCAATTAAAACTTTCATGTTATCCAGAATTCTGTTCACTATTCTAACTTGGATGTTAATTATTAGGTTTTTTTTTCACTTCTAGATATTTATCCAAAGAACACGAAAATGTTAATTCAGAGTGTGCACCCCTATGTTCACTGCAGCATTATTCACAATATCCAATACTTGGAAACAACCTAAGTGCCTATCAACGGATGAATGGATAAAGAAGACATATATATACAACAGACTATTACTCAGCTGTAAAAAAGATGAAATCTTACCATTTGTGACAACAGGAATGGACCTTTAGGCTATTATGGTAAGTGAAATAAGTTGGATGGAAAAAGACAAATACTATATGATTTCATTCATATGTGGAAGATAAAACAACAACAACAAACAAACACATAGATACAGAGAATAGATCTGTGGTTACCAGAAGGGAAGGGGGGAGGGAGGAGGGCGAAATGAGTAAAGGAGCTTATTTATATGGTGACAGATGGCAACTAGACTTTTGGTGGAGAACACGATGTAGTCTACACAGAAGTTGAAATATAATGATGTACACGTGTAATTTATATAATGTTAGAAACCAATGTGACTTCAATAAAAAAAAAGTAAAAAGAAAAGAAATATTTTTCATAGATTTACTCTAAGCGAAGTAGTAGGCATTTTTCAAATTAAGTAGTTTTCAGCACAAAACTAGCATATATTTTAAACATAAAACATATTTGGGTATCAGAATTTGTTCTTGCATCAGTTTAGGTTTGGCCAAGGAAGTGAATCACTATGAATGATGTAGAATATGGTATTTATTAGAGGATGTGGAATTTTGAAGTCAATTAAAAAATGAATGGAACATACCTCCTATGTTTTCTTCTAGGAGTTTTATGATTTCAGGTCTTACATTCAAGTCTTTAATACATTTCGAGTTAATTTTTGTGTATAGCATAACATGGTTGTCTAGTTTCGTTATTTTGCATGTGACTGTCCAGTTTTCCCAGCACCATTTATTGAAGAGACTTTCCCCATTGTATGTTCTTGGTTCCTTCATGGTAAATTAATTGACCATATATGTGGGGATTTATCTCTGGGCTCTCTATTCTGTTCCATTGATCTATAAGTCTGTTTTTATGCCAATACCATACTGTTTTGATTAGTATAGTTTTGTAATATAGTTTGAAATCAAGGAGTGTGATGCCTCCAGCTTTGTTCTTCTTTCTCAAGATTGCTTTGGTTTTGGGGATCTTTTGTGGTTCCATACAAATTTTAGGATTGTTTGTTCTATTTCTGTGAAAAATGCCAATGGAATTTTGATAGAGATTGCATTAAATCTATAGATTGCTTTGGGTAATATGGACATTTTAAAAATATCGATTCTTCCAATCCATGAGCATAGGAATATCTTTCCATTTATTTACATGTTCTTTAATTTCTTTGATCAATGTCTTATAGTTTTTAGTGTACAGATCTTTCATCTCCTTGGTTAAATTTACTCCTGGGTATTTTATTCTTTTTGATGCAATTGTAAATGGGGTTATTTTCTTAATTTCCATGTTCAAGATGCACATTAAAAGATGCTCAACATCACTAATCATCAGAGACGTGTAAATCAAAACCACAATAAGATATCACTTCACAGATATGGTAGAATGGCTATTATCAGAAAGATAGGAAATAACAATTGTTGGCGAGGATGTGGCAAAGAGGGAACCTTCATGAACTTTTGGTGGGAATGTAAATTAGTGCAAACATTATGGAAAACAGTATGGAGGTTCCTCAATAAATTAAAAATAGAACTATCATATGATCCAGCAATCCCAATTCTGGGTATTTATCTGAAGAAAATGAAAGCACTAATTTGAAAAGATATATGCACCCCTATGTTCACTGCAGCACTATTTACAATAGCCAAGACATGGAAACAACCTAAATGTCTGTCAACAGATGAGTGGATAAAGAAATTATGGTATATATACACAATGGAATACTATTCAGCCATAAAAAAGAATGAAATCTTGCCATTTGTGACAACATGGATGGACCTTGAGGGTATTATGCTAAGTGAAACAAGCTAGACAGAGAAAGACAAATAGTGTATGATTTCACTTACACGTGGAATCTAAAAAACAAGACAAATGAACAAACAAAGCAAAACAAAAGCAGACTCATAGACACAGAGAGCAGATTGGGGGCTGGTGGGTGGGGGAAATAGGTGAAAGGGATTAAGAGGTACAAACCTCCAGTTTTAAAATAAGTAAGTCAAGAGAAGGTATTGTATAGCGTGAGGACAATAGTCAATAACATTGTATTAACTTTGTATGGTGACAGAGGGTACTGGAATAATTGTGGTGATCATTGTGGAATGTATACAAATGTCAAATCATGAGGTTGTACACCTGGAACCAATATAACATTGTATGTCAATTATACTTCAATAAAATAAAAAATATTTCCAATGGGAGAATGCCATCCAAGCGTCAAAAGGCCTGAACTGTATTCCTAGGTCTTCCCTGGACAAATGACTCTGGAAACTTGCTTATTTTCTCTGAATTTCTGCTGCCTCATCTGAAAAATGAAAAATTTGGACTATAAAGTATCTTGTATTAAAAAAAATGCTATGGAAGGCTTTTACTTCTTTATCCGGTGGAGGGTTTGAAGTCGCTGTAGAAAAATAGGCTGGTGATCAAGAAGAAAAGCCCTAAGAGAAGCAGACGAGAGGCAGGACAAAGTGGGATCCATGAAGAGAAAACGCAGCTGAATCTTTCACTCACCACCTCCAACCTCAGCTCCAGGGTGGCCTGCAGAAGGGACGGGCAGCCTTTGCCTCGGTACTACACACCAACCTGTCCCAGGACGTTGTTGAAGGAGGCATCCAACAGAATCTGGAGGAATTGGACCTGGCTGCTTCCCAGTGCCCCAAGGTAAGCCAGGAGATCAGGGTCACCAGGGGGAAGCCCGGGTGCCCTTCATTGACCTTCAGAGCAAAATGGCTGCCGCCTCACTCTGCCTTCCAACTCTCTCCCAACGTGGGACCATACAGGGAAGGAGATTTGCAGGATAGTTCAACTTAGCTGAGTTGAAGCAGTACACAAAACAAAGAATTTGGACTCTTAAAAGATGTGACACTAGGTTTAATGAATTGAAGCTAAAAGAGGAAATAAGGCAGGGATTGCAACAATCATAATATGAAACAGAGTGTGGTATGCGACATGCTATTAGAATCTTACATCCATAGTGTATGTGGCCCTAAAGATCATCAGCCTCTTTCTGAGTTCTGAAAAGAGATGGACTGTTTGCATAGATTGAATTTATTTATATCCCATCTTTTTCAGTGTTGACTTGTGGCCAGTTCACCAACAAACCCCACATCTTTTTCTTTTGTTTTTGTGAATGGCAACAACTGAAAATGGAGAAGGATAGGTTAAAATCTCTGACTGAAATCTGACTTGTACAACATTGTTGAGAAATTTGCTTTAATATGTGTTTGTAACTCTCTGATTCCTGGAAGTCTCTGCAAGCGCATCCATAAAGGGTAAGACCAAGGACACAGACTTCACAGCCAGCCATTCATGGTAGAGAAGTCCCGCTGATTCAAAGGAGTAGGAAGCTTTCATTTTCTCCTAAGTTGCTGCCAGTCAAGGCCACTATGGCTCAGCCTTGAAATCAAGCGGGGGGATCAAATTTAGGATGTTAATTACCAGAGATGAACTATCCTTAATAGCATTTAAGCACTTCTTAACTCGTGTGAGATCACTCTAAATTTGTTTTTCTATAACCATATGTTTAAAATTGCTCCTTTCCTAGGCAGATTCCATAGAGAATTTGGTAACTGATTTATTGAACAGTGTGAACTCAGTAGGGCACAAAGATGAAAATCAATTAGCACATTCTAAGTGACTAATGTGTGCCAAACTCTGTAGGAGGCAACACAAGTTATATGGAAATGAATTAGGCAGGACCCCAGTCCCAGAGAATTTAGTTTAGTGGAGGAAATAAGGCATGAGTTACAACAATTGTAATATACAGTAGACTGCGGTATGTTACCAGACTGTTAGAGCCTTTCACCCAGACTATCATACGACGTTAAAGATTGTCAGCTTCTTTCTGATGAAGAGAGCAGTGTTGTTCATGGTGGAATTTATTAAACACGTTTAATGTCAATTTGTGGTCATTTTCATCAAATAAAAAAAGTATAAATTTATTAGAAGTAAATTGCTTCTGAATGGCAGCATTAAAAGGTGGCATCTTAAAGGATGTAGTAGGAGTGTAGGCAAATATTAGTTTTTGTAGCAAAGTAAATTTAAAAATTAATTTACTGATAATATCTTTTGGCTAAATAACCTGGATAGACTTAATTTTATTTTGTTTTGTGGTCATCAAAGGAATTCAAGCATATTACATGGAATATTCAATTAAAAATGAGACAATAGTCGATGTCTTTAATATGGTGGCTGTCAATATTTTAATACAAATTTTTATTTTAATATAATTTAATATATTTAGACTACAAGGAAGAATGTTTACATACAGCTGTATACATCACATATTACATATTATTGAAACCTTTAATCTTTTTCCTGCATATTTTCTGAATGACTTGGTTTTTAATTATTGATATTATTTTGTAATTACCCATGTATTTTAACGGTCATGAGCCGAAGGACTTCTCATTTTTTTTTTTTTTATAATTTTATTTATTTATTGTTTTCCCCAAAGCCCATGTAGATAGTTGTACGTCATAGTTGCACATCCTTCTAGTTGCTGGATGTGGGACGTGGCCTCAGCATGGCCAGAGAAGCGGTGCGTCGGTGCGCGCCCGGGATCTGAGCCCGGGCCACCAGTAGCGGAGCGCGTGCACTTAACCGCTAAGCCACGGGGCCGGCCCAGGACTTCTCATTTTTAGAGAATATTTATGTGTTACTCTTTTAGCAATTAAATTATGTAAATCTGTGGTCAAATTATAGCTTTAATCATCCTTTTCAAGTATACACCCTACTTCAATTTATCTGCCTAACAAAGAATTACATGCTATCGTTTCTATAAGATCAATAGAAAAATTGTGTAAGCTGCTGTGAAGGGGCAATGTATGTTTTTGAAACAGAGGTACATCTTCAGAAGTTTCTCAGAATTCAGAATAAATTGTTACTTCAACAAGAAAAAACAATAGCAACAAACAAAGCAATTTGGATTTAAAAACCAAATTTAACAAAAAATATCAAAATATAATTCTATGTAATCTTTTTCCGGAGATTTGACAAAAATATAATGGATATTTGGGTTTTAATAAATATGATGTTACATCTCAAATTAAAAATATCACCTGTTGGGGCCGGCCTGGTGGCATAGTGGTTAATTTTGTGTGCTCTGCTTCTGTGGCCCAGGGTTTGCAGGTTCGGAACCCAGGTGCAGACCTACACACTACACACTGCACATCAAGCCATGCTGTGGTGGCATCCCATATACAAAATAGAGGAAGGTGGGCACAGATGTTAGCTCAAGGCTAATCTTCCTCAGCAAAAAGAGGAAGATTGGCAATGGATGTTAGCTCAGGGCTGATCTTCCTCACCAAAAAAAAACCAAAAAAAATTCACATGTAAAACTATTTTAATAGAAGATTTTAAACTCCTTACAATCTTTTTATTATTTTCTTTTATTTATTAGTTTATATGGACATCATTTCAACTTATTTTTTGCATAGAAACAATATTCTTTAATTATCTCCTGCTTTTTGCATATAATTTTAATTTTAGTTTACATCAAATAAAACAAAATATTTAAAAGTGCTTTTTATAAATCATAACGTGCTATGTGTGTATAGTGCTATGTATGTATATACACATATATGTATTTAATGTTATATCAACCAGACGCCAGTAGTCATTAGTATCACTAAGATTGTCATTAATATCATCACATTACTGTATTCTAAATTCAGTGGTATCCGTTATTCAGACGTTTGGAGCCTAAAGGCAGACTTCTCTCGAGAAAGATGGGCTCTGAATATGGTCACAGCTGTATTTGCATTCATTTTCTGCAGGTATCTAAATATTCCTAGTGGGTAGCAATTAAAGGGAAGTGTTGCATATTGCTTAGTTCTTGCATTATTCCTGAGAAGACATGGGTTTGAATTCTGACTCTGTCACCTCTTAATTGCGTGAACTTAGGAAAATTCCTCAAACTAGAGTTACTAATTCGTATGTTGGTGATAGTAGCACCTCACTGGAAGAATTTTCCTAAGAATTATAAAGATAATCCATTTATTTATCTGACACATAGAAATGTTTAGCAAACAGAGCTCTTTTATTTTTTTTATTTTTTTTTGTTTTTGTGAGGAAGATCAGCCCTGATCTAACATCCATACCAATCCTCCTCTTTTTGTTGAGGAAGACTGGCCCTGGGCTAACATCCATGCCCATCTTCCTCTACTTTATATGGGATGCCACCACAGCATGGCCTGACGAGCGGTGTGTTGGTGCGTGCCCGGGATCCGAACCTGTGAACCCTGGGCCTGTGCAGTGGAGCATGGGCACCTAGCCGCTACGCCACCAGGCCGGCCCCAGAGCTCTTTTAATACTGTGTGCCAGGAAGATAATGAGTACGAACATCATTTTTTCATTTACTCTTTTAACCTAATAAAGGAAAAAATGACATATTTTATGGAGAAAATAAGTACTTGCCTAAGAAACTTGCTTAATATTATATTTTTACTAATAGAGAGCTCAGGTGCACTGGTATCTACAAATGATTCCAATTAATTAACAGGAATACACAGTTATAAGCTGAAAAGAAATTAAACTTTAAAGAAGTCATCATTTGTATAAATTTATGCAGCTAGTCAATGTCAGAATCAGTAGTTAAATCCAGGGATCCTGACATCCAGGTTGACACCATTTTAATTAAATCATTCGCAAAATGTGTTTTCAAAACTATGTAATAACACAGTTTCATTTACATGAAATATCCAAAAGAGGTAAACCCGTAGACACAGAAAGCAGATTGATGCTGCCAGGGGCTGGAACAGAAAGGGGAAATGAAGATTGACTGTTTAATGGGTACAGAGTTTTTTTTAGAGGGGTGATGAAAATGTTTTGGATCTAGATAGGGATGTTGGTTGAACGTTGAATGCACTAAATGCCACTGAATTGTTCACAGTAAAATTGTTAATTGTATGTTATGTGAAGTTCACCTCATTAAAAAAAAACCTAGAAAATGGTAAGATATTTCTAACATAAGGTAGGAATGTAAACTGGCGCAGCCACTATGGAAAACAATATGGCGGTTCCTCAAAATATTAAAAATTAAACTACCGTATGATCCAGCAATCCCACTTCTAGGTATATATCTGAAGGAATTGAAATTAGTATCTTGAAGAGATATCTGCACTCCCATGTTTATTGCAGCATTATTTACAGTAGCCAAGACATGGAAACAACCTAACTGTCCATTGACGGATGAATGGATAAAGAAAATGTGGCATATATATATATACACACACATATATATGATGGAATATTATTATGTATTATTCAGCCATTATAATTAGGAAATTCTGCCATTTGAAACAACATGGATGAACCTGGAGGGCATTATGCTAAGTGAAATATGCCAGATAGAGAAAGACAAATAGTGTATCATATCACTTATATGCGGAACCTAAAATTCTTTAAAAAATTACTGATTTCGTACAAACAGAGAATAGAATGATGGTTGCCAGGGGCTGAGGGGAGGGGATATGGGGTGATGTAGGTCAAAGGGTACAAATTTTCAGTTACAAGAAAAATAAGTTCTGAGAATCTAATGTACAGTATGGTGACTATAGTTAATAATGTGGTATTGTATGCTTGAAAGTTACTGAGAGTAGATCTTAAGCATTCTTACCACACATACGAAAAATAAGTGAACTATGTGAGATGATGGATGTGTATAACTATAATGATCTTGGTAGCCATTCCACAGTGTATTGGTATATCAAATCATTACGTTGTACACTTGAAATACATACAATTATATTTGTCAATAATTCCTCAATAAAGTTTAAAAATCATGCAAATAAAAAAAAGAATAATGTTCAGCATTCAGTGATACATTTTAATATGTATTTTTGTCTTGTAATCTCAGTGGCAGATTCTGGAGTTCCAAAAAGCTGGTAATGTATCATTCCCTTGAAAGATATGAAATCAAATAATATCTAAAGTAGGCTAAATTTTCACAAAAATAACACCAACATTTGTGTCAAAAGAGCTGCATGGAAGACTTCCGGTTAATGATGGTGTTAACTTGGCATGTCTGCTCTTAAAAAAAATTATTTAAAAAAAAAAGAAAGAGGGAAACAGCATACGATTTAGGAGACACCTAAGATGCTAAACCATACATTAGGAAGGTTTGGCAAAAGGACATTCACCTGGAGTTTCCCGCAGGAGGAAGCCAAAAGAAGTTCCTGAAGCTTCTCGTATTAGAAAATGCCTAAAGATGCACACTTCTCAGAGGTGAAAGGCCCACCATAAAAAGCAAGTTATAAACCCCTTGTTTACAACAAAGGGGACAAAGTCCACTGGTTGTGGTAGGAGCTTATGTGAACCAGGTTTAGCTGTGGGAAACAGCATAGGGAGGGCACACCAAGGAATCATACGCATTTGCCCCTCTGGCGCTGGGGAGAAGAGAGACTTTGCATTGTGAACAATGGCGAGCTGCCCTTCACAGTTACTCAGGGAGACTAACAACTAACAAACTCCAGGCAAAAACTCTTTGGTCATAGGGAGCATCCTTGATAGCTTGGAACACTATTCTCCACATGAACGTCTAAATCACTGATCCTTTACCTATGAGTAATCACACAGAAATCAATACAGGATCTGCATAATGTTACCAAAAAAGGGAAGGAAAGTAAAAGTTAAACGGATGGCAGATGAAGAATATCAAACAGAAGAAATACACGTTGCAAGGGGAAGATGAAAATTGCGTCCAATTATTTTTGGAAAATTTTAAACACATTTAGTGAAGCGATTGAAGCAAGATCAAAAGCAAAGTTATAAAAACTCAAGGGAGAGATAGAAAGGCACGAGAAGAAGATAAAAGTTGAGCTGGAAGAGCTCAGTCAATAAGAGCAGATGCCGGTACATCACCATTTCCCTTCTTCGCCAGTCTTGAGAGGGAGCGTTCCTCTAAATGCTTGGGGTGATGGTATTTGTGGGAGACGTGTGCAGAGGAGAGGAAGATTATGAACTCCGCCTTTCCACTGCTTTCCTAGGGCGTTCCATGAAGGGGTGGGGCATCGTCAGGTGGGACATCATCTGGACATTCATATTTTGGTCCTATTTAAACCCTTTTAGTGACCTCGCCTTTATTTTAGACACACATCAGTCACGATGAGGACTTTAATCTCTGACAAGTCGTCACACAGAGAGGGATATAAATACATCACTGAGATTCACACAATTATAGAGGAATTATGGATAGAAAGGTATAATTTGTTGCCTGGATTTTTGAAAAGCTTTGACTGAATTGTCTTTTAGAAGCAACCATGTTGGCACAAAGCATTTAGAATGAGGTTTTGAGAACATTTTCAACCTGCCTATATTTAATTGGAGGGTACAGCGATACTCTCTGTGCTGGGTATTTGAAACATGGATGCGTATTGTGTTTTCTATTTATCTAAATCTATGTAGCAAAGAAATGCTCCCAGATGTTTGGAACAAAACAGCATTTCTATGAGCATTCCAGATACATGAAAAGCATACTTGGAAAACTAAATCACTTTCATAGGTCGATGTTATAATGTAGTGACTGTGTCCAAAGATAAGATATTCCTACAAAGGTTAATGTTTCTCTGTCTCAACATATTTTTAATATTTAGTCAGGAATAAGAGAGAATATGTTTAACATTTATTCCATTAAGATAAAAGAAAGAAATATATCTTATCAAACAGAAATGATTTGAGACAGACAGAAACTAAGAATAGCAGTAATCAGAGATAAAGCATCAGAAATAGACTATTGTTCTCCTTTATATTAGAAAAATAAAAGAATTAAAGGGCACATAGGCTATTAAAGTCTAATCTCTCTTTCTTTTTCTGTCTCTCAACTTGCTATGTTTCTCCCTGTAGAAAAACTGAAAAATAATGCAAAAGAGCAATTTTCTAAGTTGAAAGAATTAAACTGATAGGTTCTAAGAACTTGAGACAAGTCAGTGTAGCGCATCATTTCAAATCTTTTCACTGATTTGTTTTGAACTCAACTTGTCTTTATTTCTCGCCACAGTTTTCCCAGCATTTTCCACTGGGAGAATGCTGTTTGATTAATAAAATTTCACTTGCATATAAACAGAGAATGAACATAGATTGAATAATAGTCCTCTACAAAGCAGTAGTTGCAAACTCTTCTGGGATAGCGTCATCCTAAAATGATAGCACAAATGTACGTTCTAGCTCTGGAGTCGGCCACTGACATGCGTTAACTATTCACACCATTATGAGTACCTTTTTCCTCAATGGACGCATTCATTCATTTATCCCTGGAATAATACAGAACCAAAAAGAAATTCAGATGAAGGGCAAAATTCCTGAGAGTTTATAGAAGAGTGAGAAAACAGTTAATTAAATCAGAGTGTGACATGAGTTTGACCAGAGCTGAGGTCAGCAAACTATGGGCCACGAGCCATATCCAGCCCACTGCCTGCTTCCTGCGCAATCCAAAAGATTAAAATGATTTTTACATTTTTAAATAGTGGAAACATATTGAAAAAGAAAGGTAGCATTTCATGAATCATGCAAAGTATGTGAAATTCGAATTTCACTCAATAAATACATTTTTGTTTATTGAACATAGCCAAGTGTATTTCTTTTTGTATTGTCTATGGCTGTTTTTGTGCTATGACAGGTTGAGTTGAGTGCTTGCAACAGAAACCATATGGCCAGAGAGAAATATTTACTCTCTGGCCCTTTACAGAAAAAAATTTGCTGACCCCTGGACTAGAGGAACATAAAAGAGCATGGAATTAAGTTAGACCCACTCTACTTTGTGGTCAAACAAGAAGAGTGCATAAGGACCCCCTCCAACAAAGTGATCCTTCACATGTTCTATTAAGGGAAACCAGAAGAATTGTGCTGGGCATTCTAATTTCTGAACATGGCTAGCAAGAATTTCAGATGGTTCTGCATTGATAGCGATAGCTTGCAATATTATTACATTGCCCCTAGCTGTGAACTCCTTAGAAATTTTTGTTTCTACCCCTAGCCCAGAAACAAAAGTATAAACCATCAACCAGGATTGTAAAATGGAAAATTCCCCACCTTTCCAACAAAGGACACATAATTTTGGTATAGCAAAGTGTCCTTACAAAGTCAGTACCTATGATCCTCTGCCCAGGATCCTCTTCTAGCATATTTCCTAAGAAAACCTCTCTGTGTGTCATAGATAAGCAGTAAAACAGGACTGTGATAAACAGACCTTCACTAATGGTCCTTCTAGAGAAAGCAAAAATTAAAAACAAAAACAAAAAACCCCAAAACATCATCTTTAGCATCTTTTTCCCTTCCTCTATCTCATATTTTTTCATTAGAGAATCATACCCATAAAATAAATAAAGCAATGCTATAAAAAGATTTCAGTCATGAGTATTAATTAACTGAAAATATCTCTATATGAACACAACATTATATCATTATTTTAAAGATTACATGAGGCATGCTCTTTTCATAAATGAAATGTTATCTTTTATTCAATCACTATCCCTACAACCTCTCTCTTTTCATTTTTGAGATCTAATTATCATTGTGTAAATAGAAAGTTTGCATGCTATGTATATGAGAGAATATATTCTTCTAGAAAATAAGATTCTAAGTATAATTAGTTTACAGATTTTAGAAAAACTCTTTCCTTTCTTTCACACTCCTATGATCTATCTAAACATAGCAAGATCAATTCATGAAAGAGTACTCCAAGACTGGAAGTAAAGTTGACTCCAGGTGACTAAAACATGAACCGATTTCAGTTAGTTTGATTTTTTCAGCAAACAAAATAACCAGCACAGTGCCATGTAGAGGATGCCATCTTGCCAAGCTAGACTCCCTGCTGTCAATAAAGGTGTAGCTAATCTAGCGGGGGAGAGGCAAACAAGAACAAGTGCAAAAGATTTCTCAGAAACAAGTATTTCCCACACTTCTTGTGTTCGTTATCCATTTGATAAAATGAAAACACTATTAGAGGTTATATAAAACAGATTAAGATTTTTTTGACTAATGGCCATTAGTGTAGTATAACCATGATACTAACAGTCACGAACACTCACAAGTCACGAAAAATAAATAAATATAAAAGAAAAAAAGTCAAAAGTGTTGACTGTAAGAAAAATGTAAAGTACAGTGGCTGTATATCCCAGCTGGCCAATTAAACTGGTTCTCTCTGAGTTATCGTAGATAGCCCTCTTTCACTTTGAAACATATCTTTTTAATTTAAAGGTTCATCTCCCTGTCTGAAGATATTGGAATGTAAGATACACACTGAGACAGCAAATCATTAAACAGAATGTTATTCCTTTTTGCAGGAGAGAGACAGCTTCTTGAGGAGTTCCTCTAGAGCTGTGTTTCTCATCATCGCCTGGCATAACGTCTGATACCTACTAGAAATTCTAATATTTGAACAACAGATAAATTATACAAAATACCACGAGAACATTCATATATCACAGCTTCTCTATGAGTAAAAAAGGCACACAACTACAATCAACTGTATGATACTTTAGCAAGATTTTGACTAAAATAATGTCTCAAATTTTATAAGAACCATTAACAGCTTAGTTCATTAAAGATATTTAACAATTGCTTTTCTTTGCCTTTTGATTGCTGTGGGATGCTAGAAGGAAAAAGGATCTTGTGGGATGTCGTGAATTCTCAGGGCCCCCAGGGAATCCATTACAATATCATTACTGCACTATAAGCCAATAGTGATCATCAGAACTTCAGTTTTATCGCTACATAAATTCTAGCTAACAAATGAGAAGAACAAGTAATAGGCACAATGAATATGCCAGTTAACACTTTAAATTATTTTTAAACTTATCCTTAAAAAAGACTAAGGGTACAACAATACGACTGCCAAAGGAAACAATTTTTTTCATCCTTAAAACCATGTATAAAGGGTCATCAACTGTAACAATGCACCACTCAGGTGCCAGATGTCGATAACGGAGGAGACTATGCTGTGCATTTGTCAGGGCAGGAGATACATGGGAACTCTCTATACTTTCTGCTCAACTTTACTGTGAACATAAAACTGCTCTAAGAATAAAAACAGGGCCCGCTTGGTGGCATAGTGGTTAAGTTTGTGTGCTCCACTTTGGCGGCCTGAGGTTCACAGGTTCGTGATCTGCACGTCGCTCGTCAAGCCATGCTGTGGTGGCATCCCACAGGCAAAAATTGAAGAAAATGGGCACAGATGTTAGCTCAGGAACAATCTTCCTCACTAAAAAAAGCTAAAACGAAACCACATATACCTAGAGCAGTGGTTTTCAACCTTCTCTGTGCATCAGAATCACCAGGGGGGCTTGTTGAAATACAGATGGCTGGGCCACCCCTAGACTGTCTCACTCAGTAGGTTTGGATGGGGCACAATAATCTGCATTTCTGAAAAGCTGGGGCGTGATGGTAATGTTTCTGGTCCTTGAACCACACTCTGAGAACCAGTGACATGGAGGGACCCAGCAGTGTTGTCTTACAGTTGACGAGTACTGAGAAAGTTTCTTCTTCAACCTAGAAAAAACAATGAGTTCAAAAGGCATTCTTGTTAGTAACTGGTTAGCCACTCTTGAAAGAGAATATGGGATATCAACGAGATCAGAATCTTCCCAGGTTTTCTATTTAAAGTTATTTTCTAAATGATGATTGGCTTCATTCTTTTTACTGAAATGACTGACTCTTTTCCAAGTTATATTTATGAATATTTCCAGAAACCTAATACAAATTTTAGAAAAAATGTTAGGGTTGTTTTTACATGAAATATGTAAGAAGAAAGAATCAGTAAATAGAGAATGTAATAAATTGTTTGGTAGTTTTTCTCAATAATGATTTACTATCCTGCTTAAATATTACAATAATGGTAATTTTAGTAAAATTATATAGAATTCACAGCTTTTATCTCTGATAAATTATGGTTGAGAAAATATATACTCCATGTTGCAGGGTAATAGAATGTGATTAAGTATTCTATCAACATCATTGAATTAAAAGGAAAAAATAATTTCTTTCACTGACATCTGAAAAGACTAAAAGTGGCAATTACACAGACATACTGTGTTACCATGGTTATAAAATTATTAAACAATTTTATCATGTTAATGCCACTTGGACTTGTCTCGAAAGTCCAGAGAATATAATGAGAATTTAGCCTGACAGAATTATTCATTATTAGCATTGTTGTTACTAACGTCCTTCTCCTGCATGCGTTAATCATTAGTTCTAGATAAGCTTGAGCGCAAGACACTCCACAACTCATTAGGAATACCACTTTGCCATATTTTAGATTTTCTGTCTTACACGTTGATCAAAACTCATATAATTATTTAAATACCCAATGTTTATAAGTGATTATAGTTTTGCCAACATCAAATGACATTTCGCAGAGTAGCTATTGTACATAATGTCTGCTTTGTGGGCTTTCGTTGTTTTGTGCCCGGAGATATGTTAGATACACAGAGCAGGAACTGAAATCCAGGTCTGTGGTTCCCTTTTCAAAGTTATACTATACTTAAAACATAGATGTTTTAGAGTGATTAAGAACCTTAGAGTGATTAGAAACGATCTAAGAATTTTAGCTCACAAACGAGCAGAGGCCTGGAGTGGCTTTTCCAGTATTACATAGTCAGTGGTGGAACCAAGAGTAGAACTTAGACCTGAGCACTCTGCTCAGTGTTCTTGCCTCAGTACTTTTCTGCCTCTCTACTTTGTAACTTGATGAAGCAAATGAAAAGAATAGCCATCCTCTCTTTATTACAAAGAGCAAACACGTGCATGTAACACAACAGGCACTGGAAAGCAAGCTGATGAGAACTGGTTTGTGACTTCTCTGCTTGCAATTCCCCTCAGGCAGCTGAGGTTAACAAAGTCATTTCCACTGAGAGTAAGAGGATGGGGAATTGTTCTGTAGGCCAGGGCAAGGTGTTTCAGGGGAAGGACAGCGATCTGAACTTTCTCCCTCATTTATGAACTGACGGAGCATGATTCCTTCAGTCCTCAGGACTCTGCCAAAGTCATTTAACTGACTTGTATAAGTTTAGACTTGCTGCCTATTTACAGTATTTCAGAATTACATTTTAATTCTCAATTGTTGTATATCTGCTATATTTAATGATGCTTTGGATTTCAAAAGATGAAAATCCAAATAGGAAAGAGAAATTTGAAAGCATGGTTGGTAAAGATTTAAGGTAGTTATTAAAGATTTGGGAAACTGTACTTTTAAATATGTCTATTATGTATGGTAGAAGGGGTGTCTGTTGTGCTCTGTGTGGAAGTCAGACCCCTGTCGGTGGGTGAGCAATACCTGTTGAGTCAGAAATTTCATTTTCATGACCAGAAGAGCAATGTGCTCAATTCCGTGGGTACCACGGAGAACCAAATATTGGGAAATAGAAGAACACAGGCTGGAGAGTCAGAAAGAACATGATTCAAAGTCTAGACTTTCCAATTTATGAAACTGGGCAGCAGCACAGAGCAAGACTAGAGCCCCAGCCGTGACACTACACCTCTGCTCAAATCCTGCCTCCAACAGGCAAGCCGTGTGGTACTGGCCCTGATATTTCACCTTTCTGAGCCGGAAGTTCCTCTTCTGTGAATCATGAATAAGAATACACGGCTCACGGAGTTTTTGAAAGTATTCAGCAAGATGCTATGTGGGAGAAGAGATAGATAGCCTAGAGACTGACACATAGGACTTTAATATTTATTTTATTAAATGTATTTATTATTTGTTAAATTATTTTTCCACTTAATTTTTTTCACTTGTCTTCCTTTTTTTATTTTTAAATTGTCTAAAAATCAATTTCTATTTCTTTGTTGCCTAAACTATTTTAAATACTAATAATTTAAAAGAATGAGTTAAACCGTCTTAAGATACAAGAGAACATATAAGATCAAATAAAGATAAAGGAAAAATGTGGATTAAAGAAGAATTTTAGGAAGAACGTGAAAAAGTTGTTAAAATTTATAGTCTTCTCATTCTTAATCCAAGATAATTAAAATAATCCTCTTTTAAAAACATATTTTCTTACGTTTAATATTTGGAAAGTGGGTTATTGAAACAAATTAATTATGCAACAATACGGCAAGGGCAGCCTAAGGAGAGAGTTGGGAGGGTTAGAAGTTGTAGTGCTTTACTTTTACGATCATATTTTTAAATCATGAACAGAAGGAACCTCAGAGAAAGAAGAAGATTTGTTAATCTTTAAAGGTGTTATTTGAGGAAATGTGCCACTTGTGCAGAGTTTTATCTCACACTAAAACGACAATGCAAGAAACCTAGAGGGACAAAAATGGAATGAGTTAGTGTAAATCTGTGGAGACTCTGAGATATGTTTTGTACTAAGGAATATTTTTCAAAATAAAAATTATAATTTCTTCAAGGTATATAAGAGGCTAAGTAATATTTTCATGAAAATCTATATAGAGCATGAAAACATTAGACTATCCACAATTAAATGTAAAGAACCTGAAAAAAGTGTATAATATATTTCAAGCACTTGAATACTTGTTATTTTTTTCACAGAACAAGGAATTAGATCAGGGAATATTAAATAATAATCATTTTTATGAATAAGTGTCAAAAATATGACCTCTCTAGTAAAAGAAAAAAAAAATGAATGAATGGTATTTCAAATCTGCAGTCTATACCATTCATATGTGAATCGTTTTATTTCTCTGAAGTGACTCTTTGGAAATACTGATGAAGACAGTAAGCAAACAGATAATCATAATGAAGGGAGGATACTCCAATTTTCTAATTTAGATGAAATTTGGGGAAATATTGATGTAGCCTGGAATACAAAACTAAACTAAGCTAAGTACTCAAACTTTAAGTCTGAATGTCTGCATTTTCGTCCTGATTTGTCACCCTTTAACATTGCGACCTTGAGAAAAATAACATAATTCCTCAGGGACCCGGTTTCACCATATATTAAATGAGGAGAGTAAATGAAACAGTTTCCTTACAGGCACTTACCAGCCTGCTGCTGTCAGAAGCCTGCCTGCCCAGGTCTTACAATGTTTAGGACCTTAGTCATCAAGGAGACGTCTTGTCCTGTGTTACTGCACATCCCAGCTCCACAACTGTGAAAGCATGGGAGCAAAATGGAACTATAGAATTATTAAGTCACAGGTCTGGAGGAGCCCTTGTTGAGATAATACAGAATTCGGAGGTAAAAAGCAAAGCATATCAGACATCGCCCAATTCAATGTCAATTCCTTTGGAAATGGGTATCCACCATCCCCAGACCATACAAATCACCCCTTCCTCTGGGATCCCCCGACACTTAGTACAGCGTGCTTTACTCAGTCACACAGATGAGCGTCTCCTCCGCTAGACTATGTACCCCTCTAAATAAGGAGCCATTAGTCTTTATTTTCTAAGCATGTAGCAAAATGCCTGACACTCCGTAAGCTGAGAGTAATGTTTTTCAATCCTATTGGTAGCCTAAATTTAAATGAACCTAATGCACAATGACAAGCTTTTTTAAAGGAAAGTCCTTCGCGTGCGCACACACACACACATATACGCACTCACAGAGGCACACAGAAAAAACTAGGAAAAGGCTAACACTCAAAAAATTGGATAATTAATGAGCCCCTTGTTGAAATTTAGTGAATATTTTATACAATTATTGTCACTATGGATATTCATATATGTATGTATATACATACATACGTATACACACACACATATAGCTCATTTGGTCACATGTTTAAAATTTTCTAAAACCCATGTAAATCAAGAAATACTGATAGTCTTTTAAAATATCATTGGGCTAAATTGTATTTTATACTATAATCCTCCAATTCATTAAATCACGACTCCTCTAATTCCTCTAATAACCATCACATTTCACTTTAGAATTTTTTTTTAGATGAGTACATACTGTATAACAAAAATGGGCTCATTTCCTAAGAATATGATTTGATCGTATTTCTATTTCTGTTAAATGTTGTGCTGATATAAACAAAGTGAAATAGATAAAGGTACTTTTTAGGGTAACTCTATAAAACCTTTGAAAAACAACTTTATAAATTTAAATGCACATGCTTAAATTTAACATTATGTAAAAGGCTTTATTTTTGTTAAATGCAAAATAAAAAGATTTTACTGGTGAAGTACTACCTTCTTTTATGTCCATATTTCCTGCTGTACAATTGTAGGTTAATAAACACAGACATCTCTTTGTATAAAAATGATAGAAATTTATCCATAATTTTTATTGGAGTAGCAAGAATTCAATAGTTGTCAAAAATATTGTCTTCTTTTATATAGTATGAGTATATAACATATAAATATAAATATATATATGTAATATAATATGTGAACCTTAAAACGAAAGCATCACAAAGGCAGTGAGAATTTTTGTTGGTTTTCTTTTTAGTTTTTATTCTTATACATCAACAGTCTTTCTGACGTTGATGGTCTAAGTAAGAAATTCCAGATGGAAAATTAACTAAAAGGTCTGTTTAACATTCATGGTTTGTATTTCTCATTTGGTAATTTTCTTAATTTATAATAGATAAGTGAAAGAAGTATAACTATTTTGTTTTGTAATCCTTCTCTAAGTATTGCTTTGCTTTATTAAGTTTAGGTAAAAACTTAGAATTTTGAAGTCTTTTTAAAAAACATATTACTCTATGGGAAAAAATATCATTAAAATATCAAATAAAATCTATATAGGTCATTACCCGAGCAATAGGAAAGTCTATGCTTGTGAAGGATTTTAACAAGTAATTGTACGGCTGATATATTACTTCTAATTTTCTGCTGGAGCAAACTCTGAAGCTTTGATCCAGAACAGACAAAGCTTCACTACTGAGGCATCTGTCTTTGAAGGGGGTCACTCTGAAGCCATGACTCAATGATCTCAGAAGTTGAGAGAGAATGGCAAAATCCAGAAGGAAGATAAAGTGAGGCAAGAGCAAAAAGTCATTGAAAGGTCAAAAGAAGAAGATAAATTCAGTTACATTATCCTTTGAAAAGTGGCTTCTGCTCATGCATAAATGCCAACATTTGAAAGTCATTATCAGGAACACTGAAGGGGAAAAGGCTCTTCTTTGGCCCTTTCAAAGTACTGAACAAGAAGTTTCTTTGGTATAGAACAAATCTGAATGTTAAAACTGGAGAATATACAACTTGTAATTCTTACATTCTAATATTGTTCCTAGGTAACACTTGAAAACTTATCATATTTGTGACAAATACGTGCATTCCTTACTGGTAGCCACAGGAGCGTTTGCTTGGGGTTTTGGATGGAAAATAATATGATAATAGACTCTCAGCACCATGAGTCATTTAGTCAGATATGGCGAATCTGGTATCTAAATGCTGCCTCCTGCCCCTTGCCTCCTGCCTCTCTAGGGTCTTCGAAACCAGAAGCGGGACTGTGGTTGGAACAGGGAGCTGCAAGAGCCTTTTTTCATGAGCCCACACAGGTGGCTCCAGCTCAAGACTAGGCAATGGTAATCCAGAGCCCTGAATCCAGCCCAGGTCCAGCATGAGTGAGAATCACCCCACAGCAGGGTGGCAACACAATTCTGGTATCAAAACCTTGCAGTCTGGGTGGATTCATGAAGGAAATAATGGTAACCATTGGGAGTGGTGGGAGTGCTGGGGACTGGGCAGTCAGGGGTGGAAAGCATATTGAAGAGGAGAAACAGGGACCAGCTCCATACAGGCCCCTGTCCAGATTTGGGGTGCTCTGCCTAGATGTCACTGCTGGCCCTGGTTTTTGAAAGGTAACTCATAAACCTAGATTTATCTATGATTAATTTAAAAAGGACATTTGATTTTGCCTCTGATTGCAGACTTGGCGGGCTCATAAATTAATATTTACTTGATGGTCCAATTTGCAAAGTGTCTTGCTAACTCTTCCATTAAAATTAGGAGTGGAATATACTGATTGAATTTTCCCCTTTGTTATAGTAATAATACCTTGCTTAGATCTCTCGTTTTCTCTTCATTCTTAAAAAGCTTTTTACCTAACATATTATTTTTTTTCAACAAGCTTTTTAAAAAAACTTTTAATTTTGTAATAATTTTAGACTTACAAAAATAAACTCACCCCCAAACGGTATCAATATCAGGATTGACATACTACTATTAACTGAGCTACAGACTTAGATTTCACCAGTTTTCCCGCTAATGTCCTTTTTCTCTTCCAAGATCCCATCAATGATCCCATATTGCATTGTACCTTTAAGTCTCCGTAGTCTCCTTGAACGTGTAACAGTTGTTCAGTCTTTCCTCGTTTTCTATGACTCTGGCACTTTTAACACACTTTGATTGAAGAGTACTGAGCAATTATGTTGTAATGTTCCTCAAGTGGGTTTGTCTGAACTTCTCTCATAATTGGAATAAATTTATGCATTATTGTGCAAGAAGAGCACAGAAATGATGTTATGTCCTCAGTGAATCATATCAAGGGTTTATGGTGTCACTAAGCCTTAGAACCAGGATGTTTACCTTGCTCATTGGATTGGTCTGAGGTCTGCTGGTTTTCGCCAATGTAAAGTTACTCTCTTGCCCTTTGTAGTTAATAAACACACTGGGAGAGATCCTGTGAGGATATGCAAGTCCTGATTCTCCTCGAACTTCCACCACCAATTTTAGAATTCATTTTCTGGAATTAGGTGAATACTCTTTGCTCTCTCTCTCTCTCTTTTAGTTCCTCTTGATATTTAGGAAGGTATATATATGTTTTTGTTCTGGTGGTTACCTTTGGACTTATAACTTCATTGATTCCTTTAGTGCTGTGTTTTCTTATTTGATTTTTAACAATAATCTTTTTTCTGTTTTCTTCTTTGTTCTCATCCATTATTTTAGCTGCATTATTTCTACTTAGTCAGATAATATAACACTAATTGCCCACCTTCATCCTCATCTTTGTTTTAATTGTATATGTACATTTATGTATTTTAAAATACTCACCATCAGATTTTTGGCAAAAGTTTTCTCAGTCATTATTTAGATGACATCAAATTATAACAGATTTGGTAAGAATGACTAACGGGGGCAGAATTTCCTAACTTCTTATGCATTAAAAACTCTTTTTCTAATATGCTTGATGTTTGAAGGACATCTTGTCTAGATATAAACTCCTGGGTTCAAACTTTATGTTACTGAGTTTAAAAAAAATACTACTCCATTGGTACCTTTGTTTGCATATTGATTTTGCAAAGTCTGACGCTTCTGTAAATCTTTTGCCCTTGTGAATTGTTTCATCTCTTGTCTGAGGACCTTGAGAACTTTATCTTTGAAATGTAAGAGTTTTACTGGGAAATGTCTAGACATTTATTGTTTTGGATTAAGTTTATAGTTTTAAATATATTTAATTATTTTGTTTTTTCTTTTTCAGGGACTCTAACTATATGAATATTATTCCTTCTTTGCCTGTCTTCCAGTTCCACTATTTTTTTTAACAGTTTTTATTTCATTATGCCATTTTCATTATCTTGGCTATTTTCCTATATTCATTTAATGTATTTTTATTGAATTTTAATTTGAGTCTGTTCTCTCTTGGGCATCTTAAAATTAATTTTTTGTTTTGTAGGTAATTTGGTCATTTTTTCACATTTTTCCCAGACTATCAAGCTTTTTTTCCATTTTTTCCTATTTTTGTGTTTAATTTTAAAAATTCTTATCAAGGTGATTTTTCATATCCTCAAATGCTTGCTTGAATGTGTTTAATTCTTTTTGGAATATAGACAATATATATTTTTTTCTGCTTCTTTGTTGTTTTCAGCGTAGGTTTACTCTATCAATTCGTGTGAAATTTTATTTTTTGATTTTTAAAAATATTTTCCTCTTAAATTTTACATTGCTTTTGTTCATTTAAGATATTAAGGAGCTTTATTAGATTCCCATTTTAATGGTGTCATTTCCTGCCAGACTAGGAAAAATCAGGTACATTGGCAGAGTTAACTGTCTGTCTGTTTTCTTGTGTGTTTGTTTTGGTGGGCTGGGTGGGTTGTGGGTCTTTCAATGTTGAGTATGTACGTTTTTTTTCTCCTTTTGCCTTGGAAGCCTGTAAAACTCTCCCTTTTCTTCTTTCTCCCCCACCACCTCATTGCCAAAGGACACTTCTTCCTTCATATTTGCCTTTTTAATTTCATAGAAGTTATGTATTTAGAATCCTGTCCCTTTATGTCTCATTCATCCGTTTAAACTAAATCTGTCCCTTGAAGTTATATACCTTGCCTTTGCTATGGCATCTAATCTTTTTAAATAGCAACTACTTTGAAGTCCTTTCTCTGTGGTCTGTGCTCTGACCTGCCTGGTTACCATGTTAGTATTTTAAACTTTAGGATAGTTTTAATCTTTCTGGTGGTTGCTCCAACTCTCCCACAAGACCCTTTGCTAACATCCCTTCTCTTGCATTTCTTTCTCAGTCAGTCTTTGCTCACTTCAAAGCTTTTCAGAGGACAAGGGGGGAGCTGGCACTTGTTGGACCAAAATGTTGGGGTTTTTTAATTTTTCCTTTTCCTCACAGTTACTTTGCAGTTTTGGCATTTATTGTCCTCAAATAATGTCAAGAGTGTAATTTTGTGTAGAATTTTTGTAGTTGTGAAGTTATTTCATATTATTTGAGAAGGAATCTTGGGGAGGTTGATGATTACTATACATCCACCATTGTCTTTAGAAATCCTAAAATCCCCCTTTGCGAAGGGTTTGGTATACCTTTTATACCGATGCTTACATGTTAAGCTCAGACTTCTGTTGCTGGAAAGGATCTAAGATTTCATCTGGCCCCAGGAACACACTTTACATGTATGATATCTGAAGCCATACTGCTGGAGGTGATCGACTCAGGCCATATTGGGTTTCATTCCTCCATAGAAAGTGCCCTTCCCACTTTACCATATTATCTAACTACACATGTACTAAGCTCTAAGGTACCTAGAGTAGTCATAGATTATATATTTAACTTTTATCCCCTTATATCATATAGTGCAGTGCTGCCAGTGAAGAGGATAGGAATTAGGATCGACTCACCTACCTGGAAAAGACGGCAGAAGCCTCTCCTTTCATCCCAGTAGAGTAAGATAATTAGAATATCAGATAAATGGAAAATGAGTTCGTGACAAGATACTTAAAAGCAAGATTTTACAGATAGCTGACTCTTCATAAACGCCAGACCATTTTAGCGTCTATCTCTGAGAACCAAAGACTTGAGAAATATGAGGCCTACTGAGTCCAAGGGTATCCATGTAGCATCATGGGTACAATTATTAAGGCTCCAATTATTAAGGCTGAAAGTAATGTTTCTCAACCAGAGAGCACCACCAGTACAAATGTAATCCAGATAATTTTACCTCAGCCTCTGTCTTTACCGTAACTTCTATTCTATAATCAGCCATCCCTGTTTGTTGTATATTAGCCTTTGTATTAAAATTTTCATGTGCGTGTTTGTGTGCAGATGAAAGACTCATAAGCCTATTTTGACTATTCACTATTCTAAGGTCACTATTCTAAGGTATATATGGCTAAGAACATTGAAATAGGATCCCATTGACTTATTTTATTTTTAATAGGGAAAAAACCCCATATCTATATTGGTCTAATGGAAATACTCTTTAATCATATAGTTTCCTACCTCAGAGATAATGTTGGAGGAGGAAGATGTTTTATATAGTATAGCTCCCTTTACGTGGGTAAAACTGATATATAAATATATGCTGTTTTTTGTATGCATCATGTTTCTGTTATTCTTACTCTATAAACTTTGAAAATATTATTTTCTGGATGAAAGAGAATTTTGTTTATTATTATTGAACTCATCAAAGTGGGTTTCTTTTGGATTAAACAATTTTTTTTTTTTTAAGATTTTTTATTTATTTATTTATTTTTCCCCCCCAAAGCCCCAGTAGATAGTTTTATGTCATAGCTGCACATCCTTCTAGTTGCTGTATGTGGGACGCGGCCTCAGCATGGCCGGAGAAGCGGTGCACGCCCGGGATCCGAACCCGGGCCGCCAGCATCGGAGGGCGCGTACTTAACTGCTAAGCCACAGGGCCGGCCCTCTTTTGGATTAAACAATTTTTAAAATAAATTATTTGTTGTTAAAAATACTTGTACTTGGTTTTACTGAAAACATGAATTTAATCTGCTTTAATTGTATTGTACACACACACATAAACATATGTACACATAAATGCATATATGTATGTCTATAAAATCATGTCTATCTACATATCTATACACACATGCACACATATCATATGTACGTGATTAATTCTATTTTATAAAAAGGATTTGGTTTTATACCTATGGCAGTTAACCTTATTATCATTTTCCAATAGGGGTGAGTCATCCGAATATAAAACTTGGTATAACTAGGAAAACAAGCATTTTCTACAATAATCATACAAACTAGAGATGACAAGACATTTTTGTAGATTAATCCAGATATAATCAAAATAGTTCACATCACAAAGGTAAAATGCCTTTCCTAGTTAATCATGAGTATCATAGTCCTGTATAAAAATAATTTAATAAGACATTATGAGATTAATTCTATTGAAAGCATTTTTTCTTAGTTTTTTTATTTGATACTTTGTACTTTTAAATTAAATCCATGTAATGATGTATGTTCTTTAAAAGTAGAAAAATTTTAATGACAAATTCAGATATAAATTCACAGCTCTCTGCTTTGGATCGGTATTTTCCACTTTATATCACATCTCGTGGTCTGCTAAATGTTCCCTGGAAAATAGGGTCAATATTCTATAAGATTAAAGAAATAATCAATAATGTATGGTTCTTTTGGAGAGTTATGCTGCACATAAGTCAGTTACAGCTTCTGTAATATCTCATATGTTCAATGTCTATGAAATGTCATAATCTTTAAAAAGATAATTTCATATTTTGCATACAGATTTTGAGTAGCATATCAATACATGTAAAAGTTATTTACTGAAATTATTCTCAGTGTATCTTGTAAAGAATTAAAAGGAAAATTTTAATTTTTAAACTTCTAATACTCTTGAATTCAACAAACACAAAAGACCTAAATTGCCTGAAGGTAAAAAATTTCATTTTTTCTTTTGTTTGACATAAAAAATGGATAGACTCTTCTCATATTTCAAGTGCTGAACTTGGGCATGGAAATTTTTTATTCTAAGGTTACTTCTTGTGAAAAGCAATCGATTGTTGAATAATAGCGTTAGGGAAAAGGAAGGTATATATTTATATATTTATTTATTTATGGTAGTAAGTCCCCTTTAAGGATATATTTTGCTTACATAACAAATATAAAATTAAAACAGTGCTTATAGAACAGTCAGGACAACAGCGAAATAATGTGAACCTACAATAACCTTGCCATGAGACTAAGGCCATGATTATAATCCACACATATTGTTGGATTTGTTTCACGGGTAGTGTATACTTGCTTTATCGATTTTCTTGGACAAGTTTTCCAGTGATAACAAGGAAAACTTAGAAAAAGCAAATGACTACTTGGCAGGTGAAGGAAAAGTTCCTGAAATTCACGTAAAGATTTCTAGTATGAATGAACCATGAATTTGAGATCAAGAATAGCAGAGGAGGAGGATGTACAGAGAAGATAACAAATTTATTTTAACAATTTTGAGTCAAATGATCAATATTTCCATAAAAAAGTTTCAGTAGGCATTTGGAAATTTCTAGACTGTCCATGTGGACAAAAATCATTTATATTTAGGTAATAGAAGACAATCTATGAGAAAAGAAAAGTCCAGAAATATACTGAGTAATAAAAGAAAGAAATGAACTATGTAACCCAAAATATATAAAGGCGAAGATCCACAGAAGGAGATTGATAAATATCAGTCAGAGAGGTTGGGGATTTGTAAGTAAATGTGTGACATAGTAAATTCAAGAGCAGAGAGATTCAACGAAGAGAAGATCAGTAACGTCAAATGCTTGGAAATAAAAAATATGAGGACAACACAATGCCATATATTTAATTAATGAAACTAAAATAACCTGATGAGAAAGCACAGAACTTCTAGCAGCAACATATGGGCAGAATGCAAGTATTTAAGGAGTGGATAAAAGAGAAGAGTTGATGCTTGGAACTTCTTCCCTTTAACAAAATTGCAAGGGAAGAGATAAGGAAGCAAGGCATTGAAAGCTTTTGAAAGTTTGATCTTGAGAGAGTTGTTGGTTTCCTTCTATGCTTGCTTATATTTTGACCATTAGACGAACTAAAACATAAGTTGGCCTTAATTTTCTTCATTGAAATTGGAATGTTGCAGTGTTTAGAGTTTCCCAGTAACATTGACGATATGAGAATAGAAAATTGCAATATTCCCATTACTTATGGGACATTGTCAGTGTTTTCCCATAGATGTTACATATTCTCTTAAATAATTTACTAACGTAAAGAAATTTATACATTTTGGGAGATAACTCATCAGAGTAGAGCGCTAAAAAAATATCAAAACAAATTATCTAAAGAAAGATAATAGCATTTGCCCTGTTATTTTCCTAAAAGTCACTTCTGTTTATTTCACCATTTAAATGTGAATGATAATCAAAGTCCCTTAAAATGTAAAAGTCTACGATTTAACAATTTACGTGTATGTCAACTAGATGTTCCCAAATCCCCCACAACCTTGGAAAATTCTTTTTTGTTTAATTAACAATATCAGGTAACCCCATCCCAATTTCTGAGGCTTCTTAGAAGACTTACGTTCTCATGTTCATAACTCACACAAGATTTCCTGTTAAATTTTCATTTCTACACTCATTATCTTACCAAATGTAAGAGCGAATCAAATATTTCATAATACAGGCCAAAAAGTGACTGAAAATTGGCTACTAGGTATCATGTTTCTATGTTCTCTGGCCATTCCTCCTCTCAGGAACACTTTGTGCTTTCCCCAGAGCCCTGCCCAGGACAGCCACACGTGCGTGGTTCAGCAGACAGTGCCCTGCACTGTGACACTAAGCTGAAGGGGCAAGTGAGGTCTAAAATTCAGCACAGAGCTGCAGCCCTTGTTTACTCCCATCCAGTGGAAAGGCATCTTTCCTGTTCCACAAAAAAAAACATATGGGGTAGCATCAGCCGTGGCTCTTCTGGCTCTTATATCCTTTTAAACTCCCCTCTCCATAAAGATCTTTCTTCCTCAACTCTCTATAATTTCCTAAGTTCAAATGTTCCTAAGTCCTGCCACCCCATTGCCTGGAACCTGAATTACAAATTCTATTGCTCTGATTTGTCTACACTTCTATCTAGCTGTGTCCAGTGGCTTAAATTTTTTACATAAGCTCACAGTCAAGTGATATTCTAAAAGTTTCTTTCCCCAATATGATTTCTGCTTTGTTGCAGTTTTCAAATAAACTTTTTTTCGACCTTTAGCTTTCTACGGTTTTGAGTCCTTCTAAATAAGAAATAATATTAATATTTATGCCTCCATTTAAAGAACTGCTTTAGAATCATGTAATGATGGAAGGAGTCGAGCTTCCTTAGACATAGGGGACAGTGCTACACAGCCCTTCTGAAAACTGCTTGTTGACACAGTCATTGACTATTTTTGAAATAAGGAGACTTAAACAGTAGCATAAAATAGGTAGGGGGTAATTAATTCAAAGAAAAGAAAAAGCAAAGATAGTACAGAACAATGTATTCAATTTCCCTGAGTAATATAGAACATCAGAACATCTTGGCCATGAAAGAACATAAGCTTTCTTTGAAGATGGCAGTTAGAAAGCAACAGGCTGTTGACTGATTCAGAGCAGCCTTAGCAGTGAGTGAAAAGAACAATTCAACCTGGCTTCAGTGCAAAAGAAACTTTTCTAACACATGTTAAAGCAGTCCTAAGCAAGATATCTGATTTTTCAGAGCAGTTTAGGGCCATCAGGAATACAGTAACATGGTTAGCAATTATCCATTAATAATTTAATGAAACAGCATCAAAGAATTGGCTGGACGTTTTTGCTTTGCTTATCTCGGTAGTGAAGAGTCATGGAATCTCTCTTCTAACAGAGGTAAATACATTGGGCTCTAATACCAGGTTACATTATAATTTATTATGGAAGTATTTTGTAATCAAGGAGTCATTGCTAGCCGCCTTTCTTTTCCCTTGAGGTAGTCTTAAACCACATTTCTGTGCCTAAACAGGGGCTCTGCATTTGCTCTATGAACTTTCCTATATACTTTATTAGTCAGCGTCAACAAAAAAAAGGATTCCATGGATTTGTGTTAATCATTTCTATGTGGGTGGTTTTCTCCAAAATAGTAGAGTAGACTGGTATGTGTGGGTATATTTAAATCCTGTTAAATTCTTTTGTAGAGTCTGCAATAATAAAGAAACAAATCAAATTTTATAAAACTGCATAGATAATTATGCTATCTAGTAGTCTGATGCTATTTTGGATGGCTGTATGCCTTTTAAATAATGAGATAGAATGGGGTGTTTATATTATATAAGAAAACAAAAGTACATCTGTACATCAAATAAAGTTACATCAAATAAAGGTAAATGGGAACTCTAATAAAATGATTATCATAACCCAGCAGGAGCCAAGAAGTTCTAAAATAGTTCTCTTAACACTTAGAATATTTTGGGATATCATTCTCTAAAATGCCCACCCCCAACTACTCAATTTGTTTTGTTTCTCACTAGGCAAATGTCTGGGTGAAAACTTTAACTGCTTCTGGTTGTTTTCATTTTTCTTTTATACTCACAGGTTGAATGCAAGATTAAAATCTAATTGAAAACCAAATCCCAACATCTCGAACTTGTCTCACCTGTGTCGGTAAGTTAATAATTAAAAATGATAGAAACTTGAACCCTAGAGACTCCTCTGATACACAAATTTGCATTCCTTCCAAAATCAGAAATAATACTCATACCAAGAGGTTATTAATGTTTTCCATGGAGCCTTTATTCAAAGCATATACAGAATTCTACAACGTAAAAGGAAAACCAAAGAAAGCTTATTATTGTAAGACAAAGTGCTTCAATGAATAAATGTGAAAAATTAAAGACACAGAATGTATCTATCTCCTGTTTGCACAATGCACATAGAGATATATCTTTTATACCCCAACAGAGGGAAATTTAAATATTAAGATAGTCATTTATATCACACAAGGGTGCAACTAAATATGCCTTCAATTTTAAGCTTCCTGCAGTGCCCTGATAGAAATCCACAGCTGTGGAGGCAATAATCTATAACAATGGGCTGACCGACTGATCTTATAATGGTAAGCTATCAGAATTCAATTTGGCCATTGTAAAGCCCATAATTTAGATAGAATGCTGCTGGGATTTTCATAATTGAAGTTGCAAAGTAAGTGCCATAAGAATCTTACTTTTATCATTTACACATTCAGTTTTGGATTATTCTAATTTCTAAAACACATTCTTTTTATTAGAATTCTTTTCTACTACCCTACAGTCAGAAATCAATTTTTAATAGAGCTTTGTAAAGATATCCCTGTGTTTAATAAAAAAGCCACATATAACTAAAAAGTTTTCTAAGATCAGAATAGATTGCTAAAGGAATTTTCATAATTCTCTTGATGGTGGTTTTAAACATCTTGATTTCCACTACCTTGAAAGATTTATGTTTCAAATAGTTCCTAAAATCAAAAGTTTGCAGAGGCTCTTATATGCCATCTTTTACATTTACATTTATTCTGGTTTATTAAAAATATATTTTTAAAAAACATAAAATTTTATAGTAAAATGGGTAGAGATATAAACAGATAATGATTGGTGGAAGAAATATAAGTGTTCAATAAACATACGAAAAAGTTTATAACGACTAGTAACATAAAATAAATACAAATTATAATATGATATCATTATTGTTTATCAACTATTAAATGTTTTAAAAGCATATTATTCAGTACTAATCAAGTTAGACAAGTATTCTCGTTCATACCTGGGAACCAGTCTCATAAGGACCTTGACTTTAATTCATTATATTTACATTGGTTTTACCTAATACATTCACATCTTTCCCTAATAAAATAATCAGAAATGCACACACAAATATTTATCCAAAATGTAATAACAATTATAATAATAATAATGACAGGTAACATTTAATGAACAGTTGCCATGTTTCAAGTCCTTTTCTTAAGGTTTTCCATACGTTAACTCATTATTTATCACAAAGATCCAACAAAATTTGTTGTATTATTATTCCTATATTACTGAAGAGGAAACTGAGCACCAGAGGCTTTAAGCGACTGGTGCAGAGTCCCACAGTTATCTGGTAATGTATCTGGATTACATACCAACCAGGCAATTCTTGTTGCAGAGCACATGGTGCAACATCCACATTGCTTTTAGGAATAAGAATAACAATGATAATAATAATAAGCTGAAAAAGCCAGAATGCTTTACAATAGTAAAATTCTTTGCATATACTAGAATACATATATATGACAAAATTATATACAGCAGTTAAAGCTTATTTTTGAAAATTATTGATATGGCAAAGAGCTAATATTTTATTAAATACATAGGGGACTACAAAGCATTTAAATATGTTTCCAATTATTTATAAACATATGCAGATATAATGTACCAAGAAAATTACCTTTAGCAATTACAATTTGTCCTCAAGATGGAATAGTCTTTGTTCAGGAAAGCACCTTGATAATTTTTCTAAATATAGGTTATGAGACACTGATGCCCTTAAATAGTAGGAGACAATAGTAGAAAATGATAGGTAGATCCCTACACAGAATATATTATGTATCTTCCACATTTAAAAAAATAAATTTGTATATCTATATATTATTTCATTCATGAACAGAATTTTAGGGTGAGGGAAAAATGACAACAAGGGAAGGGAAAAGACAAGATAAGAGAAAAGGAAAAAAGAAGTGGGATGCAGAATTGAGAAGAAAGTGAAAGAGAAAGAAATCAAGAGTAATGCAAAGCGAGGGAGAGAGGGCTGATTAACACTGCAAGAGATTCAAGCCTTAAATTAGTGACAATTTTTAAGAAAAAATAATTTAGTATTTAATTTTATTTTTTATGTTTTGTGGTTGCTACAGCGACTCTCTTCTATTTCTCCTGAAACTCGAATATAAGTCTACACACAGCAGACTTACAGAATTTTTGCTTTTGTTTTTTCCTTTCCTTTTAGTTTGGTAGGGTGAGATAGCAATTAAAAGTGTCTTCAGACCTGAAAGACCCCATTCAAGTCTTTGATCAGATGTCACTTTCCCAATAAGATCTTTCTAGACCACTTTTTAGAAATTGCAACCCCTACCCTACTCTGCTGCTTAATTTTTCTCCATAGCAGTCAATACCACCTGACATATGAGCTATTACACTCATTTGTTTGCCTGTGTGTCTGCCCCTCATACTCTTAATCACCCCTGGAATATAATTTGACAAGAATAGGATCCCATCTGTCATTCTCACTGTTGTTTCCCTAGTGACTTGAAAAGTGCCTACCATAAAGTTGGCATTCACTGGATATTTTTTCAATGAATGAAAGGGTCTGTGTCAATGTTGGGGTGAGCATAGATAAAGTACTAATCGCAAAAATGCAAAATAGAGAAAAAGAATACAGTAGGATGCAGAAATCAAAGCCGGAAATAACTAGCAAAATATGTATATATGTATACATATATTATATGCCCCTTATAAATTGACGGAGCTTTTGGAGAAGCTATTGGATATATCACAGAATAGGAGAAAAATATTTGACATAGTCTTACCTAAGTCTTAAGATGAGATCTCACAGAAAATTTTTCCCTCATAAACAAAGACTACTCTATCACATATCCTTCCAATTTTAAATCCATTTATATTTTCTCATTTTTTGCTTCTAACATTTCACAATGATTATTTTTCTTGAAATATGATCAGTTTTTTCAGAAGAGTCTCATAAAACGTGCAAAAGCATGCAGCCTTGATTCAATTAAGTCTAGAATATTTTAAATTTTGGAATCGATTGATTCTAAATACTGCACAGTGAAAAGCACTTAAAAGGTATAGTAATTGGTTTTTATTTGACATCTGTGTAAATTCATCTTTTTACTTATGCTCTCAATTTTAAGATTATCATTTCATGAATTGAGCTTTTTGTGCTGTAGTTTCCCATTCATTCATTCATTCCATAAATGAGCTACTATTTGCTCAACATCTCCTCCACACAAAATGCAGTGTAAGAGTTCATTCAATATGATGATCCAAGACACTCACATATAAAACAGTTAAGCAAGACCAGTAACAAATAGTGTATTGAGCAACTATGTAAATTATAGAAACAAGACTACTTTCTATCCATCTGTTATCACAGCAAACAAAATGGATGGAAGTATTTAAACCAAGTTTTTGGAAGATATTCTAGTAATTGTATATCTTAAAATATAGGCTGTTAGTGTAGCCTATACATCAACATTCACCTTAGAAGGACTTTGGGGCACCTCACAGTGAAATGCAGTCATATTCCTGATCATCCTAGAGTACATGGAGAGGCTATATCATTACTGATCCAGAGATGTGTTTTTAACAACCTTGGAAGAGAAAACACACAGTTGTTTCAAAAATGAGCTTCAGATCAAATCACAAGAGGAATCACCAGGAATTGCACGTGTTGATTGGTTCCTGAGTTGCTTTCCACGTGGGCAACTCTCTGCAGGGCTCTGCACATTGGAAAGCAACAGGGGTTTCCTAGACTGTGGTTATAATTCCCCTGAGCAAGGCTGGGGCTGGGGAGGCAGGCAGCAGCTAATAACCTCTAAATGTTGAAGGAAGAACTAGGTTGAAGGCAATAGGATTGCGAGGACACAAAAAGAATACAAATAGAAGCATAGAAAAAGCAGGAGCTTGGAAGTAGGTCAGATTGCGTTAGATTTTGGCTTCAGAATTTACAATAAATGTGTGCTTGGAAAAGTTATTTGACCTTCTTGATCTTTAGTGTCACTATGAGAAAAGCAGAAATAATTTTAATTTCTCGAGGTTCTTGTTTGTAAAGCATCTGCCTTCAGCACACAATAACAATGATGACTCTAATTATTCCCAGGTTACATGGAGATTTTTAAAATAGTCTCCATATATAGATTCCAAAGAGGCAAACCAGAGTTTCTGTTGTGGAATAAAGTAGTGGTGATCTTGTCTCATATAGAGAAACTGTGCACACTACTGACCTTTCTTTCTAGTGCGTTCAGGAGTATTTATGCAGGTAGACAACAGTATACATTTTTGTTAAGCTACTGAAGCTTGGAGAGTCTGAATGTCCAATGTGGGATGTTGAGATGGTCAATTTTAATCTCTCTCTCTGCATATATTTACACACTATTGATTCTGTTTATCCAGAGAATCTTGACTAATATACGGGAGGAAAAGACAGAGGAAATAGTGGGTCCAGCACTAGAACTTTATTAACTTTGAAAGTTAAAAAAAAACTGAAGTTACATTTAATATTAAAATATGTATATCATAGTAACTATTCTGTCATTGTCTTTTCATAGAATCTGATGGCTAAGAATGAATGTGTTTTAGGTCTGGAAAGCACTGAAAGAATTAACTCTTTTTTTTTTCCTGTATGAAAGCAGTCGAGTGACTAAGGTTACATAGATCTCCCAACTGTCCAGCCATTAGCTCTTGTATTCCCTGCCACATGAGCCCAGATGTTACTGCCAAAGCTAAAACACAGAAGAGTTTGACTTTGAGGACTTTAAAAAGTGCTTTGAAGGGTCACAATTTATCAGCATATTTGTTGACTATTCTTGGCTTGGCTAGACGAGATATTTAACTGCTGAAGCACACAGCTGAACAATTGAAATTTATGATATTTTTGCAGGGCACCTTTAACATAATTAAACTGGAGTTAATTATACATATATTTTATTCTACAGATAATAAAGACAAAGTAATATTCTATTCACAACACTTAGCAGCTATTTTTAGGTTCAAAATATTATATATACACACCACTTAAAGTTTCCATTGCATTCAGGCGTAGATTAGGCAACTGTCCAAAATCTAGAACCACCATGAAGGAAGCCATTGAATTTCATTATTATTAGCCTCTTCATTTCTTGCGTAATGCTAATCTCTCCATTTAATTTACATGCATCTTAACCTTAAAAGAAAACATATTTCAAGAAGGAAAAAAAAATCATGCCTTTTCAGATAAAATTAAATTACCGCAACAAATACTATTCTTGGGGCTGGCCCTGTGGCTTAGTGGTTAAGTGCACGTGTTCCACTACTGGCAGCCCAGGTTCAGATCCCAGGCGCGCACCGATGCACCGCTTCTCCGGCCATGCTGAGGTGGCCTCCCACATACAGCAACTAGAAGGATGTGCAACTATGACATACAACTATCTACTGGGGCTTTGGGGAGAAAAACGGAAAAAAAGGAGCATTGGCAATAGATGTTAGCTCAGGGCCGGTGTTCCTCAGCAGAAAGAGGAGGATTGGCATGGACGTTAGCTCAGGGCTGATCTTCTTCACATACACCCAAAAAAACAAGACAAAAAAAACCAAATACTATTCTTCTTTGTACCTATTTTTTTTTTGAGACTAAATTAAATCCTTAGCTGAATGTAATATTTTCAGAAAGTTGACTGCCACTTCTGACGCTTCCCCAAACAACTAAACTTGTTTTTGCTTTTAATTACCCTTCATTCTTGTCTTAGTTTTCCAAAGGCACCACAAAATTCTTCAAATTGATGCTCCTATAAAACATCTACTTAAGAGGTTATAATAAAGGTTCCATTTTCTACTTGACTCTTATTCTTGAACATTATTTCTCTAGTTACTCTTATCATTCAATAATTTACAATATGACCCATGATAATTTTGCTATAACTGTTAAAGTGCTCAAGCGTCTATATGTTCATTTTAGCATAGAAAACTGTCACTTTTTATTTTGGAGTTTGGTCTCATTTTATTATCAGACTTTAAGCTTCAGATAATCTTTCAAAGCATAAATTTTGTGTCTGATTAAGTTGGAGTAGTAACAGCAAGGGTAGGGTTTTGTCCAGAAGAGCATTTAAAAACAGCAACAGAAATGTGGAGATGGGGGGAGATCATTAAACTAATAGAATTAATAGTGCTCTGAAGGCAAATCGAGTATTATTATTTTACCCACTTCCTGCCTCAGAATATCATTTTGCCTCCATTTCAACATAAGTTAATAGTGCAGAGATCACAACATGGTAATAGATTTTTAGTAAGATGAAGTGCAAAATTATTATTTTGTTCTATTTATTCAGAAAACACACAGTAACACTGATGAGAAACAATTTCAATGAGAGTTTTGCATTTAAAATAGATTGGTGATGGTATAAAGAAATATTAGTCTTTACTGCCAGGATTTTTAAAATAGTATTGCTATACTTTATAATTTGGGCATAATTATGGAATTTTTAGTAAGAAAAGTTGAACTGATTAATTATAAAGTTAAAATGCTTAATTTAACACCGTTGATAAATTCTTGGCCTTTAAATCTATTGTTCTGACTTAAATATTTGGTGTTCTTCAGTAATTCTTTTCACATAATTCAAATTACATTTGCTTTAAATTAAACCAATTTTCCGTTGTTGTATCTTCAACATAGACAGTCACTGTTATTATAAAATGGGATTCCTTTATGAATCTGAATGCTATTATTATATCACGGTTAAATAACCCTCACATCTCCATTCCTAAGTCACCGTAAGCCGTTTATTACCTGGTTTCAATTATCTTTATTCTTTCTTCTTTTTTAACTCCAATTGCCAGAATCATAATTCATGAAAGAAATCATGCAGAATGGAAGTAAATTCGGCTGTTTTTTTTAGTTCGTTAAGTCCTTGATGGTTCTGAAGAAATCTTCAAACCTGTCTTATGGTCTGTCTCTTCAGAGAATCCAGTCAAGGACCTCTCTTGTTAACCAATGAAAATATACAGAAGAGGGCTGGCCTGGTAGCATAGCAGTTAAGTTTGCTCACTTCACTTCGGAGGCCCAGGGTTTGCTGGTTTGGATCCTGGGCACGGACCTACACAGAGCTCATCAAGCCATGCTGAGGTGGCGTCCCACATAGAGCAACTAGAAGGATGTACAACTATGACATACAACTATCTACTGGGGCTTTGGGGAGAAAAAAGGAAAAAAAGGAAGAAGATTGGCAACAGATGTTAGCTCAGGGCCAATCTTCCTCAAAAAATAAACAAATAAAAAATAAATAAAGAAATAGGAAGAAAAAAAGAAAATCTACAGAAGAGATTGAATGCTTAAATAAATAAAAACATAAATAATCTTATGCCACGCTCAATGACATCTATTGCAACAATTTAAATTTGTCAACGTCATGCTAAAAGAATAGGAGGCCTGTAATGGGTATAATAAGCCTGCTGTGATGTCACTTTTATCTTTGATGAAACGCGAAGACCTTTTTATTGGGCAACCACGTCATACCAAGAACTTATATTGCACTGGCAAACTCTTGGAACCCATCCTCACATTAAATGCTCTTAGAGTAGCACTCCTGTTTGTGTTTCAACAGCTGGCCATTTGAACTTCAGGTTAGGATTTTACATTTCCTATCATTATTATATCTATCTATATAACATATATCTATATCACATATACCTGTAGCTATCTATCTCTCTCTATATAGTCTATTTTTCCATTATCTTGAGTTTTATTTCTCTTCATTGTGTTTCCTATTTGATATTTTAATTTGGAGTGATGTAGTAGGTTCAGTACAATATCTATTAGAAAGAGTCACAAGTTCCTTCTTGTGAAACATTTATTGAGCAGACAAAAAAATATAAGTAGAAAGAGAGAGAGAGAGAGAAGCAGAGAAGGAGGGAGGGAAGGTAGGAAGGAAGGGAGGGAGGGAGGGAGAGAGGGAGGAAAGGGGAAAAAATCTGCTCTCTCTGATTACATCTAAGGCATTGACAAACTATCACAAGATACATTGTTAAATTTTCTGCTTAAAACTGGATACATTTTCTCTACGGCATAAACTATGAACAAGAAAATATATCAAAGTAAGGAATTAAGCTCATTTCCCCATAATTTGATTTTATTGCTTTCTGTTGTCTCCTAATGATCCTACATTTCTTTTCCATGTGCTCTTACGTCACTGACAAATAATCAAGGTCTGAAGTAATATTGTCTTCAAGGGACTGGGAATTTAAGATTAATTACATTTAATGTTTTAAATATGGAATATTCTTTTTGGTCCCAATTACCCTAATACTACTTTTTATATAATTTTAAGGAAGAACCTAAAAAAAAGTGTTATTTTGCTTTTGCGAGGCCCTGGAGGATATTCTATACATAGAAAATATGTAACACCTTGTACACAGGAATAGTTTATAATTGTCGCAGAAGTGGTTTGTTGGGAAACAAAATAGTTTAGCATGTGAGAATATGGGCTTTGTAGTCAGTCAGAACTGGATTCAAGGATCTATTCTTGTGCCTTAGTTCCTTCATTTATAAAATTTAAATAATAATTCACTACAAACAGGGATATTGTGACAACTAAATAAGATAATACATGCAAAGTGTTCAAAGTGGTGTTAATATCAGCTATTATGAAGTATATTATGCAGTAATTATTCTAATCTAATTTCTGTATTAGGGTGCACTCAAATCTGTTTTACTGAAGAACTTGAAGAACACATCTCTATTAAAAAGTATTCAACTCTCTCTACTTATGATTCTAAAAGCATACAAAAACAAATTCATCAGACAGGAGTAGACGAATGGATTTGATCTAACTTTTCGTCTTGATATTTTAGTTTGGAATAATGTAGTAAGTTTCAGTTCAATTCTTTTTGAAAGAGCAATTTCCTTACTGTAAAAACAAATTAATTGACCAGACAGAAAAAATAGAAGAAATGAAGAAGGAAGGATAGAAAGAAGGAAGGAAGGAAGGGAGGGGGGAGGGAGGGAAAGAAGGAAAGGAAAAATATATGCCTAGACATCAACTGAAAAATCAATAAAAAACTACTCTTGGGTCCCTTTCCTCCGTTGGTTTCTTCTATCTTATGTCTTTGTCTGTTCCTTCATAGACTCCTGAAGATTCAAATCTATTACTTAGATTCTTCTCAGTATATACTTTCTTCTTGGGCATTTTGTCCATATCAATGGCTTCAATTGCCATCTATATGCAGATGATTCCTATACTTATAGCTTCAGTCCAATTATTTCCTCTTGTTTTGATATCTATTGTTTCACTTTTCCATTTGACAACTCCAGTGAAATGTCTCAAAGGCAAACACAACCTGCCCAAACTAAATCCATAGTCATCCCCTCCCTTTCTGCCCCCAAACTGATCATGTTCCAAGGTATCCTGTTTAAATAAATGTCACTTCTGCAATCCAAAAACTGTGAAGGCATCAGTGATACCTGTATCTTGCTCACCACCCCTTTTTCTATTTGTTTGTAAGGTCTGTCAGGTTCTTTTCCTCAAAAACTTTTTGAATGTAAATACTTCTTTCCATGTCCCCCATGGCTGTGCTTGAAATCATCTGCCGGTTCATCTACTCACATTTTCTCCAGCACTCAAGCCAGAGTGATCTTTCAAAATTCAGATATGACCATTTCACATCTCAGTGTCAATGTTTTCAAGGTATAACAATAGAATAAATTTGTTCCACCTTAAAGTGGTCCACACGACCCACTATGGTCTGGCCCCTTAATTCTAAGAAACAGAAAACTCTCTAACCAAGATAAAAATGTATTAAAATATATTGGATAGCTCACAGAATTTTCTGGAGAGACAGAAAACTGAGTCCAGATGCTATACAGCCAGGAACAGTGACCAAAATCACACCACAGAATCGGTTCCATGAAGATGCTTTTGCTGTTGATACAGAGCATAAAGACCTTGCTGCTAAACACAGGACACCATTGACACTGATCATGGGACACTGCTTCCAAAACTTCTCCTGGGACCTAGATACAGCTGCTGCTGTTCTCATCATTCTTCAACTGGAAAGGACTCTAAGGAGTTACTAATTTTTCCTGCCCTAGCTTTTGTCTAAATATCAGTGATGAACACTGACTGGCCCAGCCTAACCCATAAACTTGTCTCTAGCTTTGAGAGAGTAGGAAAAGTGAGTATACAGGATTTTGAACTTCTGTGATGAGAAGTAGGTACCTCTTCCCAATGAGAGCATTTCACATACATTGAGGGAATGTTTTTATTGGTTGACAGAAAGATTGAAAAATGCTCAGTGAATTTTTCTACTTCTCCCTCCAATTATACACCATGCTTTCTCCTTTCCAGCCTCTGTCAATATCCTCTAGTCCCTCTCACGTTCAATTATCCTTATTGCCACAAATGCTTCACACATATCTCCATTCTTTGAGTGCTCTACCTTCTCATTCTGCACTTAGTTAACTCAGGTGACACTTCAGAGCCAAGTTCAGTCATCATTACATGGTTATGTCATGACCTCCTGGGTTAAAGAACCCTCTTATACACTCTCAGAGATATAGTCTAACAATATTTATCACTGTTGCAGTTTTACATTTGTTTTTGTGACATTTCATTAACACATCATACATTTCATTATATTAGGGAACGTGGTTGTTTTTGCATAAAATTGAGTATCTTCAGGATGTAGTATGATGTCTAACACAGAAAAGATGCTTAATAAACATTTTTGAATAAATTAATGTATAAATGAATTTCTAAAAATTAATTTATAAGTACTTAACTATAGTGTCTTCATATGTACTAATTTTCTAGAGTTGATATGTTACCACAAACTTGATGGCTTAAAACAACAGAAATTTATTCTGTCACAGTTCTGGGTGCCAGAAGTCCAAAATCAAGGTGTCAGCAGGGTTGGTTCCTTCCAGAGGCTCTAAGGAAGAATCTGTTCCATGCCTCCCTTCTGGCTTCTAGTGGCTGCCAGCAATCCTTGGTGTCCCTTGGCTTATAGTCATTACCACTCCAATAGCTGCCTCTACCTTCTCATGACCTTCTCCCCTCAGTGTGCCTCTGTGTCTCAAATCTACTTCTCCTTTCTCTTATAGAGAAATTAATATATAGTATATATATAGTAGAATCCCAGAAATGGGATTTAGGGTGCACCTTAAGTTCAAGGTAATCTCATCCCAAGATCCTTAACACAATTATATCTGCAAAGACCCTATCTCCAAATAAGGTCACATTCATAGGTATTGGGAATTAGAAATTGGACATATCTTTTTGGGAGACACTGTTCAGCCAACTACAGTCCACCCTCCACCCCACAATAATTCATGCCCATCTCACATGTAAAATAAATTCACCCAACGCAACATCCCCATGAGTCTTATCACATTCCAGCATCATCACTAAGTCTAAAATCTCATGTAAATATCACCAACTCAAAAAGTCCCAAATGCCATCATCTAATACTCCAAATCAGGTATTTAAGATTTTGAGTATGATCCTTCCTGAGGCAAAATTTCTGCCCATCTGGGGACCTGTGTACTAGAAAATAAGTTATATGCTTCCAAAATGGAATGATGGATGGACATAGGGTAGACATTCTCATTCCAAAAGGGAGAAATTAGAAGGAATAAAGGAGTCACTGGTTCTTAGCAAATTCAAAACCCAGAAGGACAAATTTCGACAGGTTTCAAGGACCAAAAATAATCTTCTGTGCTTGATCCTTCACCTTCCGGGCCTGCACAGGTTACTTTGGACCCTGTTTCTGGGCAGGCCTCTCTGACCTCTGTCTCTGTGTCTATGGCTCTGCCCTTGAAGTCATTATACCTTTTTCTTAAAAGTTAGCACATGCTCATAGTCAAACAGCCCTAGCAGCCTGTTTTCTGCCTACAGAATCCCAGGAGTCTGACAGTCTTCGTTTATTTCATCCATCTCTGCCTCTTTCAATCCAACCTAACAATGTTTCTGCAGATATAACATTCTCAAAAACTTTGTGGACCTTCAATGTATGTCAAGGGGATCCACACCATTAGAAAAAAAAAGGCGATTCATAGCCCCTTCCTGGACAATCCCAGTTTCTTCCTGATTTCTGTTGAAAGGGTTGATTGGACCCATGAGTCACACACCTACTCTTTTCAGCAAAAGGTGGTCCAGCAACACAGTTGGCCTTCTGTCCAGAGCATGCTTTTCAACAGTGAGTTTCCTAATGTTAGAATCCTTTGCAATCTAGATAGACCAAGAGCTTCCAAGATCATGAAGTGCTGGTCTCTTTTTGCTCGACAGTTCTTCCCTCAACTTATCTCTTTTCCCTCAAATTTTACTGTAAGTATCAAAAAAGATGCAGGCAGCACCTTTCATACTAGGAAATTTTCTCAACTAAGTATCCAAGTTGCTTGTTTACAAGACCTGCTTTCCACTCAAATCTAGACAACGATTGAGCCAAGTTTTCTGCAAATTTATATCAAGGATTACCTTCCTTCCAGTTTCCAATAACATGTTCCCTATTTCATCCTCAGACCTCACCAGAAGCACCTTTAAAATCCGTGTTTCCACCAATAGTACCTTCAAGATGATCTAGGCTTTTTCTATTACATGCCTCAGAATTCTTCCAGCCTCTACATATTGTCCAACTTCAAAGTCACTCCACATTTTTGGGTACTTGCTATAACAGCTCATCCTTCTGAGCACCAAAATCTGTATTAGTTTCCTAGCATTGACATAAAGAAATTACTACAAACCTGGTAACAGAAATTTATTCTCTCACAGTTCTGGAGCCAGAAGTTCAAAGTAAACGTGTTGGCAGGGTTGGTTTTTGGTGGCTCTAAGGGAAAATCCATTCTATGCCTCTCCTATCTTTGATGTGCCATGGCTTGCAGCCACATCACTCAAATGTCTGCCTCCATTTTCACACGGCTTTCTTTCTCTATGAGCCTCTTTGCCTCAAATCTTCTGCTTTCTCTTATAAGGACACTTGTCATTGGTTAGGACATCCTAAATCCAGAATGATCTCATCCTGAGATTCTTAATTATATCTACAAAGATCCTATGTTCAAATAAAATTACATTCACTACATCAGATAATACTTGCAAATGTATGATTGTTTTAAATAAATATACATATACATATAAAAATATATATATACACATCATACATACAGATATACACACACACATAAAACTATATATATGAATATATGTTTGTCTGGTTTATATATAATATTCCTAAGAAAAAATTCATTTCACATTTTAGCATTTCTAAATTGAAATATGTCCTATTATGGATGTGCATAGTTTATTTTTTAGGTTTCTTTCTTCTCCAAAACCTATTCTTAAAATATATTGAAAACTTATTTGAATCAAGGAAATATAGTAATTTAAACAATCTTGACTAATTAGTTGATGGACGAAAAATCAACAAGAGGAAAATTTCCAACAATATGCTGTCAATTGTATGTGTATATGTGATATAGGAGTTTGTGTGTATGGATGTGACCTTTAAAAATCAACTGATAATTTTTACAATGGAATGCAACTGGTTTAGAGAAGTTTATGTGACAAATATAAATTGACTACAGCTAAGTTGTCAGTGGTCTGAAAAATTGTCAAAAAAAATCTTGCATTGTTATAACTTTCCACCATAAGTTACAGAGACTTCTGTGCTCTTTTCAATTAGTTCACTTCTGAATCACTGTGTTTGCATCACATGCTTCACGATTGGCATTGACAAAACAGGGCACATGCAGAGATGTTAATTGATGCCTTCGAAGGGGACAAGAATAGTTCAAAGATTAAGGGTTACAGCTTGGAAAAGAGAGGACTAATGGGAAGATATTAAATTATTTTTGAGAATTTGAGACCATTCCAGAGAATTGGAGTGAAAGTTATAGGTTTTCTATGCAGGGTCAGAGGACAGAACCAACGAACACTGTATTATTTTATATTGCTGCTATGATTATTTACCATAAATTTATTACTGCTTTGAATTTCAGCCATCAGGGTGGGCTTGGCTCTTCTCTTTGCTTTGGGTCTCACGAGGCACAGGGGGACTCTTACCTGGAGTCTCTGGTAAAGAATCCACTTCCGGGCTCCTTCAGTTTATTGTCAGAATTCACTCCCATGCAGTTTTAGGGCTGAAATCCTTGTTTCCTTACTGGCTTTCAACCGGATATTATTCTCAGCTTCTAGTGGCTTCTTGCACTCCCAGGTGTGTGGACCCTTCATTTTCAAAGCCAGCAATGGCAGCTAGACTCCTTCTCTTGGTTTAGTTCTTTCTGACTTTTACTTCTGCCTTAAGTCTCTTGCCTCCAACTGGAGAAAATTCTCTGCTTTTAAGGCCTCATGTTATTAGATTGGGAACATTCTAACAATTTACAATTATCTACGCATCTCAAAATCTTGAACCTTATTCACAGTCCTTTTTGCCATGTAACAGAACATACTCACAGGTTCTGAGATTTAGAGTGTGGATATGTTTTCAGGGTCATTTTGCTGCCACAACCGGAAATACGAGTTTCAGAAAATCAGCTTTTGTTTTAATAGGAAGAAGAGTTTTCAATAAAAAAATTCTGTCCAACAATAGGATTTCATTTGCCTTTTAAACGGTGCTTTCCTTATCAGATGTATTCAAGAAGAAGCAGAATGTCCATTTTTCAGACTTTGAGAGGTAAATATTCCCATTTGCAGGTCCATTGCGAGGCTTTTAGTTCAATTCCATAATATATATGATTAAGCATAATTAAAATCCCTTTAAATAATTATTACCTTGCCTCACTGTTTTAATTGTTTGGAAATCTCACATTTAGAAAAATGTCTATTTTCTGCAGTGTCCCTTGCATTTATTTTCATGTTTTTGCCATACTTATTTAAGGGATAAATTGTTCTTATTCTTCCAATCATAGACCTGGATTCAAAGGGGAGGTAGGAATGTAAGGAGTTCTCCTAACAGATTTACCTCCGCTCTAAAAGTGACTTTAAACTTAAATTAGCCTTCTCCAACATTAAAAAAGAAGAGAAGACTTGCAATTTTTCCATGAATTTACCTTTTATCTCAACTTTCAGACCTATAAACTCTATTTTATCTAAGCTTTGTCTTACATTACATGGTTTCAGAAGAATACGCATAAAGGCATAATTATATGTGCAAAAAAAGACCAGACTCATAATTATGTCACCTACTGTTTATAACGTTACACATTATTCCTTAAAATGACACTGAAAGAAATCTGTAGAAGATGAACTCCTAACATTTCTATTGTCAATACACAGGTTTAAAAAAACACATTATTGACACTGGCAATAATTATTCTGGGAAAGAAAGTGATAACCTTTAAAATGTCAAGCTGTTTAAACTTTTCAAATTTAAAAAACATATTATTTGTGAGGTACTGTCAAGAAGATTTAACTAATAAGAGCTCTACTAGAATGTGCTGACAGTAGGCTGACAAGCTCCAAGCCAGAGCAGGATCAAGGCAGCTTAGAACCTTGTAGCAATTATCTATGTGCGTCATATCATGGTCTTCTAAACGTCATGTTTGTAGAAAGAATGGGAAGAGATGACTTAATGAGATAGAGGGCGCCTGTGTTCCAGGACTCTAAATTGTGACTGCCATTATCAAGTGGTGGCAGATTCAGAGGATATATCACCAAAACAGAATTATGAAAATTTTAGAGATTTCTCAGTAGACTTGCAAAATGCCCTTATCTTCAAATACCCAAGGGTCCTTGCCTGGCATGTAAATTGCTTGGTGCTGAATCATATCTAAGTATCACTTTTTTTTTTTCCATTTAGGAGAGGATTTTGATGTTGCACAAGTCAGTGAATAGCTGAACTGAAATGAACACAAACTGTCACTTCAAGAACCCATCTCCACGGCAAAATAACGAAGCTGGAATAAAAAAGGAAACAAAACATATTTCCTGTCAGTCAGCTGTCAGGGTGTTTATTTGTTTCTTTAAGCAGTGTCCTCAGACAACAGCAGGGAAAGCAGATTTTTGCTTATAATGTTGTTTAGCAAAGGATTTAGGTGAACTGAGGATATTTTCCATTTCTCTCTCAGGTAGTTCCAAAATAAAATTCTTTCATGATTCTAAAGAAGTCAGAAAACCTTTTCTTCAAGTTGTCCTATTGATAGCAGAAGGTAAATAAGGCAAAATGTATTTGAAAAAGTAAACTAAGTGAATAAAATAAACTTGAAAGAAATACCTAACTCATGCTTTTCTGCACTTGTATTTTTAGTGCAGTGACGTCTGCTGTAAATGAAAGCAAACACATGTTGTTTGACCTCAAATATCTTTTATCATTTGTTTTAAGTGGTTTCAAACCTGGTAATGACATGAATGAGACCACACGATTTATGTAGACATTCTTGTCATGATGAATGAATAATGAGGACTGAAGTTCACTCAGCCTTAGAGATATTTCTATAACAAAGGCCACCAACACGAATTCTCAAACTATCCTACTTGGAGCCCTCCATTCATAAAATACTTTTATAGTCTGAGGGTCTAAAGGTACAAATTATGAACGGGAGGACAAATGAGGTAACACACGTTAGGTAGTAGAAGTGCTTTTCTTGTAAATTACGGTCAGATTCACTGTAACAGGCAGTCCACCCACCTCAGGATGGACTCTTAACAAAAGCAAAGACCTTCATGACAATTTGCAAACACCTGCCCTGAATTCTGTTGCAATTTCTCAATCTGCAGACATTTGGCTCTTGAATTTTATGCTCGGTATTCTCTTTCTGCATTTCCTCAGTATATGTTGAGCTCTAAAATATGCTACTTTTAATTCCAATTTGTGTCTTTACTGAATGTAAATTTTGTTGTTATAGTTCTCAGTTTCTCCCTCTATTTCCTAATACAATGCTGCCTTTCTTTTTCTTTTCTCCTCCATTGCTTCTCCACTCTCTATCAAGATATACCACTTCTGTCTGATTGTCCCCACGTGGGCTTCTAAATTATGTCCTAATTTTAGTTTTAAATCACAAGCAAAATAAAGCCCACATCTCTAAATTAAAATATTATGTAACTAATGTACATTAATACTTGATGTAAATTTATTCCTGGAGACCTTTCTTAGGAAAGTCCCAGAAGAAGTTTGCTAATGTCAGCATGTATATCATTGGAGATTTCAGAAAAAATATAGAATATATGACTTAGACCTTTAATTTTGAGCTACATTAGTGTCATGTTTATACCCCATACACACTTAGTTCTCTAAGGAGTAGATTCTCACTAAAACAGTAGTTTAGAAACAAACTATTTATAAAAGTCTATAAAATAATCACAATTGTTCTCTTTATCGTAGCTGAATCTTCAAATAGTTTTCTTTTAATTCAAAAAATGTTGGTCATTCTGGAAAAACATCTATTTTTTTCCATCCATTAAATAGAAATAAAATTATCAAAGAAGAAGTACATAGTTTGAAATTCTGTTCTCTTTAATTAGAATGGTGCCTCTTTTTCCTCTTTAAAAAAAAAAGCAAGCAGGCAGGCAAGAAAAACAAGAAACAACACTGTCAACTCAATTTCCTAATATGAAGGATCTTAGGAATTAAAGATTACTCTAACTGTGTGTAGAGAGAAGACACATCTAATCAAACACTTGGTGGCTGTTTGTATGAAATTCCTAATGGAGAAATGCATACACTTTCATATTGCAGTATATACTCACTTCTTGGAGAGTCAAAATGCACACTAAGATATTAAAAGCTCTGAGAAGCCCTGTAGTGAGGAAGCCTATATTAAATCTTTCTCAGACATATTTGACCAGGAGCCTTCTCCTGCACATTGTTTTTCATAATCATTATTGACACTTCACAAAAAACTCATACAATTAAAGCTGAAGTTCTCAGGTCAGAGTACATTGATTAATTAAACAAAAAACAAAACTATCTCAAAAGTTATTAGTTTGTTTCTTAGCCAGTAACTTAAATATCTTTGAACTTCAATGTGCTTACTTTCAAAATGAGCATCGTGCAAATGACACCTACCTAACATGGTAGCCACAAAGGTTAAAGAAGTACAATCAGAAGTTAATTATAAACCGTAAGTCACTAGGCAATTGGTTAGAAGAGGGAAATGTAGGGGCTGGCTTGGTGGCATAGTGGTTAAGTTTGTGCACTCCGCTTTGGCGGTGTGGGGTTCATGGGTTAGGATTCCAGGGGCAGACCTACACCACTCGTCAAGCCATGCTGTGGTGGCGACCCACATACAAAATAGAGGAAGATTGGCACAGATCTTAGCTCAGGGACAATCTTCCTCAAGCAAAAATAGGAGGATTGGCAACAGTTTTTAGCTCAGGGCCAATCTTCCTCACCAAAAAAGAGAGAAAAGAATAGGGAAATGTATATTTTGAAAAGTTTAGTTTTAGGGTCAGATGGATTTATCTTCAAATTCTCACTCTGCCATTTACTACCTGCCTGACATTTTGCAAACATCTTTTCATTTGTGAATGTGTTTCCTCATCTGTAAACTGAAGTTAATATTTAACTTGCATTGTAAGAATTGGAGATAAAAGATTAAAAATCCTACGATATAGTCATTTTCCAATATACGAGAATAATATAATTTGGAATTTTATTTTTAAAATTTGTGTTATTTGTTGTGAATATGGTATAAAGGATGTGAAAAAGTGAGAAAATACGTATATTCTCAGAAACCCGGTAAAAAGAGAACATGTAGTTTTTCTCACAATAGGAAAAAATCAATTACTAGTGGTTTCTGGGTTTTTCAAGAAAAAAGATACAAATGTCAGTGCTAAAAATGGCAAACCATTCTCTTTTTACCAGATCATTAAAAATAAAAATAACTGATAAAATAATGCTAAGTTTAGTATTTATACTATGTATCATACTCTGGGATAAGAATTCTACGTTCAGTATCTAATTAACCCCTCGAAGCAGCTCTCTGGCGTTGGTATTCTTGTTATCTTTCCCTTGAAGGACCAGGATATATAAATATAGTTATCAGTAGAACTTGTCATCAAATATTTGCAGCACAGTTCCATCTGAGCACAGGTTTGTGTGCTGCCTGGCCCCATCATTGTTGATGGAGCCATGTGACTAACGGTGGTTGAAGAGTTTTGACCGAAAGTCAAGAACTGATTTGCCAATTCAGAATCATCCAAAGCTCTCTTTGGCTTCTGGAAAAGTTACAGAGAACATTCAATTTGGGCTGCCACTCAGCTTTTTCCAGGAGTGACTGGAATGAGCAGAGTTTCAATTAACATTCACTTTCCCTAGGTAAACTTCAATAGACACGTAGCATGAGTAAAACATAAACTTCTCTTATTTTAAGTCACTAAGATTGGCGTGTGTTTGCTACCCCAACATAAATTAGCCTACCCTGATGATTAATATGCCAGAAATATGTTCATAGTAGTACAGCTATTAAATGGAAGATCTAGTATCTGAACTGTTCTCTAAGACGAGAGCCTTTGCTCATAATCCTACACCTTATCGTTCCTCCTCAAATATGGGTAGTACGGTAGGGGAGAAATCTAAGAATTATGAGAGGATATTGTCTATTGACACGTGGACTGAATTAATAGCACCCGTTATTACAAGTGTTACTGTCAAAGCATATATTAAGCAGGCTTAATAAGTATTTTTGTGGAGATTAACGATAAATCTGATGAAAGAATGCATCAGCAACCCAAAGAGCTCAAGAATAAATTTGTAGGTCAGACGTGTATATTCCATTGAAATAAAAAAGTGATGTCTCAATTCTAGTTTCCTTAAGGGCCAGCTCCATTTCATGTCTGTTTCGTGGAGGCACGCTAATTTCATACTTCAAGTAGAGTTTCTATAAAGTATGGTAAAGTGACATGAAAGGGTATGAAATGCATCCACAGTAGCAGCTCTCAGAAGAGTACTTTTATCAGTCTGAGAACTTTTCTAAATCACAGAGATAATTTAAAAGCATATTAAAAGATGTAGAAGGAGGCGATCAGTTTAATAAAAGAAAATGAAAAAATAAACCAAGACTGGCTGAGCTGGTAAATTAGGTTAACAAAATTTAATTTAGAGGAAATACAACTTTGACTTTGCAAAGTTTAAATAATAGTTTTAGTTTGTGGACAGAGACTTTGAAAGTTTTTTGGCAAAGTCTTTGCTGGGCTTCTTTTCTAAAAGATTTACATTTTGGATAACACAAATTATAGACTACAGAAAAAGTAGGAAGATGTCATTTGTCAGAGAGACAGAGAGTAGGCATATCCTGCACAGCCAGAAAAATTAGCTGGAGACACATTAAAATGAAATGTCTTAAAATGAAATACTCCACAAGAGCCTCAGGATTCAATGTTTTTGTATCTTATTAAAGTAATACCTAGTACTTTGCAGCAATTTTATACTTGGATTTCCAAATACTTGAGAGGCAAAAGATTATCATTATCCTTATTCTATAGATGTGAAATGAAACTACAGTTAAATTGGTAAGAGATTTTAAATTTACACATACATAAATATAAGTTGAAATAAAACCAAAGACTGCAGATTTCAACTCCGTACTTATAAGACAAAGATACATTAATTTTAATTCAACTCATATATTTTCTTAATCATGATAAACAATTACTCACAATAGAAGAATATTCTTTCAAAGACAGTAAGTGACCGCTTTTATTTCAAGACCTATTTTATTTTCTCTATTCAATTGTATTAAATTTTAAAATTCTAAAATTTAAAGTAAATGCTTCATGACCATTCCTAAAAGAGATATATTTCACTATGAACTTTTATCCAAGACTCCTTTTTATTATATCAGTGCAACCATTTGAATAGAATCAATTTTCAACTATCTTGTAAACAAAAAAATATTTTTCCATTTTCTACTAATTATTACATAACATGGAGCCCCAAAATTATTATCTTGAATGCTATACAAATTGTTTTTGTTTCTCTGTGTTGTTATAATTGATCCCCCAATGCCTAAAAAGCCATGCACATGAGGACTTTCTGAATACATAATGGCATCAATTACTTTTATCAAATGAGTTAAGCCAGTCTTCATTGTGGCTTTAAATATGTGTGCCATCAGTAAATTTTCACTAGGCTGAATGTTGAAAGCAAAAGTTTAAGGAAAACCATATTAGTATTATGATTTTAAATTTTCTTTTTGAAGTAATTTACATTATTAGGAGATGGTTAAATAGAAAGATAAAATCATCAAAAAACTTAATGATCATTCTTAATGGCAGGCACAACTGAATGTTCCCTTCACTCCTCAAACTGGTTGAATTTTGAAGGATTGAAGGGTGGACTTGAATGAAATCAGAGAGAGTGAGAAGGTGGGTGGTAAGAGATGTTGGTTAGGGGACCATTACAGTAGTTCAAGAAAGAGATTATGGTATATTAAAGAGACCGTGGAGATAGTGCAAAATGAACAAATTTAGGAAATATATGGAAGCTGGAGGTGTTCAAACGATTGTTTAATGGAATAAGATCCATGGACTTGTGTTCACAGACTTCCTCCCTCTTCTGACTGACCAAATAGAATTCTATAATTACCAGCCTAATTTAGTTTTCTCCTCCCTCATAAAAAGGATAAATATTCTCTTGTAGAAAGTAAAACTAACTCTGTCTAGATAATCTAGGTAATTGAATGCTACAAGAAGTGGACTGTTGGAAGAAGATGGAAGTAAAGCTGGTGTAGTCTGTGGAATTCTAAGATGGTGCCCAGATTCTCTCCTGGCGATGGGTACACCTCATATAATCTCTTCCCATTGAGCGTGGGTGGACGTCACCTAATTTGGTGAACCCTTTATTTTTTTTTTTTGTGAGGAGATCAGCCCTGTGCTAACATCGGCCAATCCTCCTTTTTCTTTTTTTTGCTGGGGAAGACTGGCCCTGGGCCAACATCTGTGCCCATGCTCCTCCACTTTATATGGGATGCCACCACAGCATGGCCTGGCAAGCAGTGCGTCAGTGCACACCCGGGATCCGAACTGGCGAACCCCGGGCCGCTGCAGCGGAGCGCGTGCACTTAACTGCTTGCGCCACTGCGCCGGCCCCGGTGAGCCTTTTTAAAAAGAGGATTTAGAGGTCTAAGAAAAGATATCAGAGAGATATGAAACAAGAGAAATTCTTCTGCTGTCCTTGAAGAAACAATCTGCTCCGTTCTGAGAGAAGCATGTGGCTAGGACTTGAAGAAAACCTCTAAGAGCTGATGGTGATTTCTGGCTAATAGTCAGCAAGAAAACAGGTAGCTCAGTTCACAACCACAAGAAAAGGAACTCAGGCATCCACCTAAATGAACTTGGAAGAGTTCCTGAGCTCAAGATGAGAATGCAGCCTGGCTTCTACCTTGATTTCAGCCACGTGAGATCCTGAGCAGAGAACCGTTATGCCATAGCTGGACGTCTGACCTTCAAAACTGTGAGATAATAAACGGGTTTTGTTTTAAGTAGCTACATTTGTGGAAATTGGTTACACAGTAATAGAAGACGATATAGATGGCAAGGCTGGGGGGAAGAAAGAAGCAGCACAGAAAGAGTCTGTGGGAAGAATGTACTGTCAAGAAATCAAGGATTGCATGTTTATAGCTTATGTAAAAGAAATGTGTATGGTAAAAAGAACACAAATCTAGATATGCATATAGTAAACCTAGAGTGATCACTAAAAACGTTTCAAAACCATATAATGCCAAGAGTGGAGATAAAATAAAAAAACAAAAAATGCTCAATTGAAAAAAATGCAGATGAAATGAAAAAAATACACAGAGAACAAATGTAACAAATGTAAAAGTGCTAGCAAGATGGAGGATTTTATCCAACAATGTCAATTGTTACATTAAATGTAAATGGATTTACACCAATTAAAAAATAGAGAATTTTCATATTGAGTAAAAACACAAGGCCTAACTATATGTTGTCTACAGGAAACTCATTTTAAAAATAAAGACATAACCAAAACCTATGAGATGCTGTAAAAGCAGTTCTGAGAGAGAAGTTTATAGTGATAAATGCATATATTAAGAAAATACAAAGATCATAAATTAACAACCTAAATTTACACCTCAAGGAACTAGCAAAATAAGACCAAAGTAAGCCCAAAGTTAGCAGAAAGAAGGAAATAACAAAGATCAGAGCAGACATAAATGAAATGTAGACCAAAACAACCATAGAAAAGATCAGCCAAGCGTTGATTTTTTGAGAAGTTAAACAAAATTGACAAAACTTCAGCTAGACTAAGAAAAAAGAGAGAAGCCTCAAATAAATAACAACAGAAACAAAAGAGGAGACATTAAAACTGGTACTACAGAGATACATAGGATCTTAATGAAAAGTTATATGCCAACAAATTGGATAACCCAGAAGAAATGGATAAATTCCTAGAAACATATGACCTATGAACATTGAATCAGGAAGAAATAGAAAATCTGAACAGACCAATAACAAGTAAGGAGATTGAATCAGTAATCAAAAACCTCCCAACAAAGAAAAGGACCAGATGTTGTTTAAGAATACAAGCTAGCAACTAGTAGATAAATATAAGTTCTGGGGATATAATGCACAGCATAGAGATTATAGTCAAAAATACTATATTAGAACTTCAAAGTTGCTAAGACTCTAGATCGTAATTGTTCTCACCACAAAAATGAAATGGTAATTATGTGATCTGACAGATATATTAGCTAATGCTGCAACAGTAACCATATTGTAATATGTAAATCAACACATTGTACACCTTAATCTTACACAATGTCATATGTCAATTATATTGCAGTAACAAAAAGAAGAAAAAATATAAAAACAAGTTAAAAGTCAAAGAATGGAAAAAGATACACTACGTAAACACTAACCAAAAGAAAGCTAAATAGCTATATTAATTTTAGACAAATTAAATTTCAGAAAAAGAAATGTTAGCAGATATGGACAAGGAAATATATAATGGTAAAGAGATCAATTATCAAGAAGACATAACAATCCTAAGTGGGTATGCACAGAAAAAAGAGAACTTTAAAATAGACAAAGCTAAAACTCATAGAACTGAATAGAGAAATAGAAGTATCTATACTTGGAGAGTTTGACACACATTTCTCAATACTTGGTAGAACAAATAGACTGAATGTCAGTAAGGCTATAGAACACCTAAACGATATAACCAAATTGACTTCATTGACATTTATAGAATATTTCAATAAATAATAGCAAAATACACATTCTGTTTAAAATAAAGCACTTACAGTTAGTTACATAAATCAGCTGATGAGTTAAGAGGTAGCTATGCTGTGTTTATACTCAATTGAAGTGAAATTCCCAAGTCGTGAGAAAGTAACAAATATGATATCTGGTGACACCTTCAAACCAAACTTTTAAACTTGAGTCAATCACCCTGCCAAAGAACAATTCAGATTAAAGTTGAAATCCGTAGATAAAGGAATTACAAAAATTTTGACTGAAGCCGAGTGTGGCAGGGCAAGAGTTAAGAACCTAATAGGGGAGAAACCCTGTGATGCCCTACTTCTCTTGGTGCCCTAAACCTCTGCTTACTTTGCTTGATGGTTAATCCAGGACTGCTCTATTGAGTTGCTTTTTCTAAAAACTCATATAAATGGAATCAGATACTATGCAGTATGTTTAGGTATGGTTTCTGAGAACGTGTTCAATTACGATTTTTCATTTAGTGTAGGGCTGTTTGGTGTCTCTATTCCTTTTCAAGTCAGTTTTGTTAATTGTGTGGTTCAGAGTTTGTCTACTTTTTTTTTTTTTAAGAAGATTGGCCCTGGGCTAACATCCATGCCCATTTCCCTAGTCTACTTTACGTGGGAGACCTGCCACAGCATGGCTTGATGAGCGGTGAGCAGGTCCACAGCCGGGACCCAAACCTGCGAACCCTGGGCTGCCAGAAGAGGAGTGTGTGGACTTAACCACTACCCCACCGGGCTGGCTCCCAGACTTTGTGTACTTTTAATGTAATTTGTCAACATTATTGGCATGAATTTGTTTACAATATTTTCTTATATTCACTCTGATACATTAGTGACATCTGAATCTTAATAGTTTCCTCACTTTTCCATTCCTGATAATGTAAAATTTGTATTTTCTCTTTTTTCCTTATATAAGTTTTGTTAGAGACTTGTCAATTTTGTTGATTTTTAAGATCCACCTTTAAGCTTTGTTAATTTTGTCCATTATTGGTGTGATTTATATTTCATTGATGCCTGCTCTTATCTTCTCTTTACTTCTTTTAGGCTTAGTCTATTCTACTTTTTCTAGCTTTTTAAAGTAGAAATTATATTATTTACTTTAAATGTTTTTTCTTTCCTATATGCATCCTACAAATATTAGTTTGCTATATTTTGATTATCATTTAGTTTGAAATATTTTCAAATTTATCTTGTATTTCTTCTTTGACTCATGGATTACTTGTAAATACATTGCTTATTTTCTGAATATTAATGTGTTCTATACATAGTTTGTATTATTGGTTTCTAAAATAATTCCATTAGTTCACAGAATATATTCTATAGAAGTCCATTCTTTTGATTCATTAAGAATTCTTTTTGCCTAGAGAAAAAGTCAGTTTTGTTGAATATTTGGTATGCATTTGAAAATAAGGTATATTCTGCATTTCTTACGTGTGTTTTCTCTAAATGTTCAAGCAAGTTGGTTGACAGTGCTGTTCAAATCTTCTATATAGTTATATTTTTTTGGTTTAGTTTTTCTAAAAATTTCTGATGGAGGAATATTAAATTCTCCAATCATGATTTTTTGATTTGTCTATTAGTTGTCTATTATACATTTAATTCTGTTCATTTTCACCTCATTTAATTTGAAGCTGTTGGTAGAGGCATACATATTTAGGATTTCTATGATTCATATTGAATTGACATTTTTATCATTATGAAATCTCTCTTATATGTTTTAATAATCCAACTTTCTTCTGTTAACACTTTGCATGTTACATATGTTCCCCATCCTTTTGCTTTCAATCTGTCTTCATATATGTGTGTATAGTTGATTCTCTCTTAAATTTTTATGAATATATTTGCCTTCAATTTGAGTTTTTATTAGATTATTATTTAATGTAGTCATATATTTGTATCTAATTCTACCTCATTGCTATTTTTACTATTTGTCCTGTTTTGATTTTTTTGTTCCTGTTTCCTGCTTTCATTTGGGGTAATCAAACGTTTTTGGCATTCCATTATAAAGTTTCTACCAGCTTTATGATTTTTTTTTTTTGTTTCTTAGTAGTTGCACTGGAAATGGAAATGAGCATCTTTAAATGACCACAATCTACCTAGTCTTATTGTGCCACTCAATGTAAAATATGAGAAGCTTATAAAGTATGTTTACATTTACCCCACATGATCTATTATATAATTCTCACATATTTTACTGTTATAGACTCCATAGTCCTTAAGCAAATAGTTGTCTTTTAAAGAAATCAAGAAATACTCAATGTATACATACATATTTCCACTCCTGGGGACTCTATTCTTTCCTATAGATCTAACTTTCCATTTGATATTATCTTAATTCAATCTGATCCCCTTGTTGCCTGATTTTGTAACGAAGCTCTTCTGGGTACAAATTCTTTCAGTGTTTATCTGATAATATCTTTACTTCACCATCATTTTGGAAGGCTATTTCTTTCTGCATATAAAATTCTCCCTGACAGTTTCTTATTTTCAGCATTTAAAACTGTTTTTCTGGCCTTGATGTATATTGTTTCTGATAAGAAGTGAAATGGCCTTTGTATCACTGTTGACCTGTATGTAACGTGTCCTAGTTTTTGGAATTTTTTTTTTTTTTAAGAATTTTTCTTTATCATTGCTTTTACTAGTTTGACAATGATGTGCCTTGGTTTGATTTTCATTTTACTTATCCTGTTGGAGTTTGCTGAAATCTTGGATCTATAGGATAATGTTTTCAAAAAACACTGGGATATTTTCACCCATTATTCCTTGTGATACTTTTATTTATTATTATTCTTTTGCCTCATTCTCTTCTGTACTACTGGGACTTCAATTACATGTAGGTTATTGTGAATTTCAGTCTCATAAGTTACTAAGAAGTCTCATTTTTTTCCCCTAATTTTGTATTATATTCATCAAATCAGATAACATTTACTGATACATATTGAAGTTTATCCTTTATTCTGTAGTGTCCAATATACTGATATTTGGATTATCTTCTAATTTAGTATATTTTTTCAGTTCTAGAATTTTAAGTTGGCTTTGTTTATGCTTCATATTTCTGTGCTGAGATCTCCCATCTCATTACCCATGTCTATTTTTTTAAAGTCCAATAAAATATTTATAATAGATATTTTAAAGTTACCTAACTATTCCAATATTTTTGTCGGCTTGGAATTTAGTTATATTAACTATATTTTTATTGATTACTTGTAAAGTATTCTAGCTTCTCATATCTGACAATTTTGTTTGAATGATAGACAATAAGGATGATATATTTTAGGGAGTTTGATCATGTTGTCTTATTTTGTCTTGGCAAGCAATTATGTTACTTGTGGAACCTTCTGATGCTCTCAGCCTTGGTTTTTTATTTTTGTTAGGGCAGATCTGGTTCAGTTTTGATTTCTAGTCCTAGTGTGTGTTCCTTTCTCTTAAGACGTTTCTGGAGATTTCATTTCATTTCCGGGGTATCAACTGAATGCTACTGAAGCTCAACAAGTTCTCTCCTTTCTGGCTACACTAGAACTTTAAAATCTCCCAGCAGTGCACGACCATATCTTCCTTTACCTCTCATTCTACGGAAGCTGCTCTCTGCTGGGGCTCGTGGAGTCTTCCTTGCATCTGCGCAGCTTACTCATATCCAGGACCTTGCAGGAAACTCATGTAGACTTCCCGTGCCACATTCTGCTCAGCTCTTTCCTCTGCTGCACCCTACTTCACAAATCCCAGCCACCTCCTTCGTTTTCATCTCCAAGCTCAGTCTTTAGCTCAGCAGGGCCATATGCTCTGGGTGGATTCCGTGTCTCTGCACCACAGTCTGGAAGGTACCTCAGTGCAGAAATTTGAGACCAGTATGGAGTTCTCCTTATGTATTCCCTTCTCCCATGTATCAAAATCCTGTACTGCCTCTTTTCCAATATCTACTAAGAATATATATATATATTAGTAGAAAACAAGTCCTACCCCATTTTCTCCAACATGGTCAGAGGCTTCAAATACTTGTGGATGTTCTTAAAGGTTCCACAGGAAAGAATTCGTGTGAATGAATTTGCTGCAGATTTTATTCATATAAATTGTAATGTGACTGACTCCACCCAGAATTATGCATCTTGGCAGCCTTCCACAGATATTGAATTATTGGAGTGTTAAGAAAGACAATGGAGATAACATATTTAATTGTAAAATTCATTTAGTTCGCTAAAAAGAGATGTGTCATTAAAAAAGAAGAAGAAGAAATTCTGCTATCGAGTAAGCCAAAGAAGTGTAACTGCACCCTCTGAAATGCTTGGGAATAAAATCTGCTTGACAGAAAAGTCTTCAGGTTTGATAACGACACAGAAACGTGCAAGGATAGACATGTTTTTCAGTATTGAGGAATCCTGCTTATTTTATCAAAAGTAAAATCAAAATAAAAAACTTCTAAAGACAAATTTTCCTTGGAGAACTTCATTAAATTTAGTTATTATTCCAGGTTTGCTCCGGGATATTTTTAATATTAGCTGAACTCTGATTCCATTTCAGAGATCAAAGTAACAAATAGCCCAACTACGTCAATAAGTAAATCACAGCTTGATGAACCCTTCTTCAGTTTAACACTTTGCTAGAGTAGATGTGTACTATCGACGAAGAAAAATTAAATATAGGTGACTAAAAACTGTTTTATTTTACTGATATCTGTTTGCTTTTTAAATTTAATTCATCATAAATGTTCCTCCAGTCTCCAAGCCTATGACAGAAAATCAGCTACCTGTCAAGCAGACTTCATGTTACTGAAGCACTGTGAATTATTATTATTTTTTTATGTGAGGGAAAAATAACACAAATGGAAAACAGCTGTCAGGCATAATTCAATTCATTATTGTTTAATGCAGTAGACAGAGGAAGAATCTTATGAAATATTAATTCCACTAAAAATAGAAGCACAGCCATAGACATTTCTCTCCATTCCCGACAACACCAGGGGAGCCAACATAAAGCCGTGTGATCAGCTTGGGATTCTGTGTGTCAGCCAGTCTCTATGTTGTCACAGGAAGGGTTTAAGATGATCACATGTTGGTGGGCAGTGATGTCAGAAGAGGGTGCTTTTTTCCTACAATCCAGACAGAATAATTACTATGTAGTGTTGGATAAATTATATATTTAAAGTCTTTAAGATATTACTATAGATTATTTACAAAATAAATTTAATAATCAGTCTTAAAGAGTATCTGCTTTTTATGGTGGCCTTGGTCTGATCTGGTCAACAAAGTAGTTATTAATTTCATAATTTAATTTTTTTTCCCAAATGTGACAATGGATCTCCACTCTTACCAGGAAAAGGTGACCAGTTCTGATAAAACTGTGAAATTAATACACTCTTCCACTCTTCAGTTTCTCTCTTTATCCTAGAGAACAAGTCTATTTAAAGCACGGCTTTTACTCTCGTATCTAAAATCTATTCATGGCTTTCTGTATTTTTTATGAATTAAAAAAACAGCATTATGGCGTGTAACATAAGACCTTACATGACCTGACCCTTGTCTGCTTCTCCTGGTTTATCTAAAACATTTCCATTCTCGACTCCGGTCTGTGAATGTTATCTACCATCATTTTCTCACGTGATACTTCCTCAGAATCTATGCATTAACCTCCTACCCCTCCTCGCTTTTTCTAGTTCTAAGACTTGCTTACTCATTATCATTCTCTAAATTTCAAAATTTCAAGTCAAGCGTCATGTACTTCGGGAGGCAATCTCTAAACTCCTTCTACTCTCCACAACTGCTCTCCATTATTCATTTTCTTACTTCTGCATTTTTTCGTAACTGGTACCATTTTTATTTTTTTTAACTGAGGTATAGTTGACATACAATATTATATTAGCCTCAGGCATAACTATTTTTAATTAAATCTATATCATGATTCTTTGGTTAAAGTGCGTCCCTCTCATTATAATCTGAGCTCCGTAAGGCCAAGAACTATTTAGAAAAACTGATACTGTTGTGGCTCATCTCTTTATTGATCGCCTAGCAAGTAACAAGTGTTAATATTTGTTGAATAAATAAAGAAAGGGTTGTACTACTCTGTGGGCTACAGATTAGCAGTAACCTAAAAGGAAATGGTTTTTAGGCCAGCCAAATCATCAGTAGTGTAAACACAAATATTTCCACCTAACCCTTAAGCAACCCCTATAGCACATATGAAGAATAAACATGTTAATTTGCAATGAATGTGGTCCTAAGTTTCATTACGTTCATGATTTATTTATCAGGTTATTTGGTTGTTTCATACATGGAAGGCTCTCTCCACACTGGGAATCTGCTCCTCTATCTGCAGTGACAAGTGCTCTGTAATGTCCCTCTCTCACATCCTTCACAGATCCTACTCCTGTTTGGGTACCTGGTGAACATGTAATAAATACTGGATTTATTACATTGAAATAGATTTCACATCTCTGCATTTTAATATCAAAAACAAATCAGTAAATGCAGCTGAGAAAAGGCATCACAAATATACAAGCCAATTACCTATTTTCCTATTGACAGAAAAAAACAGTTTGGTACATTACAATTGTACCTTGGATGGGTTGTTTCGGCACCGTGGGGACACAGACACATAAACCATGCATTGAACTCCCCTCTGCAGTGACTCCTCCGGAGGAGGCAAGGGAGGGAAGGAAATGGGCAGGGAGCGTCATTTTCAGGCTGCTACTTAATAATCTCTGATTTGATTTGTGGTTATTTACCGGGGAGAAAGAATTCATGACAATCAACAACTAGGCTTCAGAGAAACATATAAGGTCTGTTTTGCAGGAGTGTGTGATGAGAAAATGGTATTTATATGATGATAAGGAGAAATCGATTCTCTTTGCCAAAAAAGAATTTTAATATGAGCTGTTCATTTTGTGCAATGATAAGTGTTTAAGAGGAGCATAGCAACAAAACTAAAATTATATTCTATGTATAGAAAATGAGAGTATTAAATTTAAATTAAACTATTTTCATTTTTTTTATTCTATAGCCTATCAAATCAGTTTCCACATGAGTTTAGAAATTATAACAACTACAATAATTAAATAATCTATGCTTTCCATAATAAAAACCTTATTTAAAATTTCATGATATTCAAAGTGGCATCTTTTTCATAGTAATTTTGTTTCAAAGAGCAGAAAGATTATTGTCAGGAGCATTTTATTTTGTAGAAGATGGGAAAATTAAAAGTGCAATTATCTTTTCTTACTTCCAAATTAAACCACCATAGGTATAAAATTGTCAATTGAACAAATAACTATATTTGGGGAATTACATTTTGGAGCCCATGAAATACCTAGTGTTCTTGAAATTGGATTCAATTCACTGTCACAAAGAAAAAAATGATTTTTTTCTCTTGACAGATAAGAGTGTTTTATTCATTCAAAATTATTTAGAGCAAAACATATATTTTCCAACTCTCAAACCTTATCTGTTATATTGTGATTGAGTTATTTGTGTGACTAACATAAATGTATTAGTGTTCTCCAGAGAACAGACCAATAAGATATATATAAGTATAGATGAGAAGAGATTTATTAAAGGAATTGGCTCACATGGTTACAGAGGCCAAGAAGTCCCACAATCTGGTGTCTGCAAGCTGGAGACCCAGGAAAGCTGGTGATGTAAATCAATTTGAGTTCAAAGGCCTGAAAGCCAGGACCACTGATGTCCAAGGGCGGAAGAAGATGAACATCCCAGCTCAAGCAAAGAGAGCAAGTTTGCACTTTCTCCACATTTTTGCTATATTCAGGCCCTCGAGGGATTTAATGATGCGCACCCACACCAGTGAAGACGATCTACTCAGTCTACAATTTCAAATGCTGATCTTTTCCAGAAACACCTTCACAGATACACTGAAAAATAATGTTTCGCCAGCTATTTAGGCATCCCTTATCCCAGTCAAGTTGACATATAAAATTAACCATCACAATGTAGTACCAGGATAATAAAATATATGAGGTAGGAAATATATGTTGATGTCCTCTCTAGGGTCTTCAATCCAACATCTGATGCCTTCCCAAATTGAAATTCATTGAGAATTCATTCAATTCTCACTTGGTTTCCTCTTTTCCTCACACCAAACCTACTCTATGCAAACTATTTCTATCAGTCATTTATTCATTAATATGAATAAATTCTCTCTTCTCCTCCTCCTTCTTCCATTCTAGAAGATCATTTACATGCTATGTCCTAAAATAAACAAACTGGTTTTTGTTGATTGAATATAAGCCTGCTTGGCCAATAGTTTCACTATAAGATTAACCTTCTCTATGAATGACTTGCTCTTGGATAGAAATTTTAAAATTATCTCTCTGAGCCTGCTGTACCCTGAGACCTCTGGATTAGCTTAGATGTGGAGGCACACTTTTGTGGGATCTTAGCACCAAATTTTACTGTATGGATTGTGTGTGCAAATCTCTGTATACAACTGTGACTTAGGAATAGTGTACCTTTCATTTCACACTCAGGCAGGCATCATCTTAGCCTATGCTCTTCCTTAGCCCATGCTTTCTCTTCCTTTTTTTTTTTCTTTTAACGTAGACTTTTTTTTTTTAGAGCAGTTTTAGGTTCACGGAAATATTGAGCAGAAGGTACTGAGTTTCCATATACCCACTGCCCCCACACATGCAAGTAGCTTCTCCATTATCAACGTCCACCCCAGAGTGGTGCATTTGTTACAGTTGATGAATCTGCATTGACACATTGTTATTGCCTAAAGTCCGTAATTTACATCAAGGTTCACTCTTGGGGTCGTACATTCTCTGGGTTTGGACAAGTGTATAATGAAACATATCCAGCACTACAGTATCATGCAGAGTAGTTTTACTGCCCTCAAATTCCTCTGTGCTCTGCCTATTCATCCCTTTCTCTCTCCTAACCTCTGACAACCACTGATTTTTTTACTGTCTCCATAGTGTTGCCTTTTCCAGAATGTCATATATTTGGAATCATACAGTATGTGGCCTCAATTCCTTTTTGACATATATAGGATCCCACATTTTCCTTGCACACTGTCCTCTTTCATACTAAGAAAGATACAATGAAATCATAACCACACTTGAGAAAATATACAATAAAATCATTCTTGTATTTTTCTGTTTTCCAGCAAGTAATAGACCTTTCATTCTTTAGAAGAGAGAAATGCTTCTTTCTGTTTTAACCTCCATAGGCATTAATTAAGCAAACGTCATAACACAAATATGTCCACTGGGACAACAAGAAAATCAGTCCTGAGAATAAGATATCATTTTTTATAAGGTTATTAACATTTAGTAGATATTTATATTAAATGTGAGGTTCTGTGATAGGTGGTGTAAGTTAGCCTTTGTTCATTTTTTTGCCTTTTCATTGCCTGCAGATTGTTTCATATCCTTTTCTCTTTTAAAAAATTAACCTTTCTTCTAGCTCTTCAACTGCAGAAAGTATATCTATTCTCGAGGTTGGTATACCCATTATAAATAAGTATAATCTTTATTCAGACTGAGAAAGAAATAGATTGTTAACTTTTCAAATGTTTTACCACACTTGGTATTTCCTATAGCAGCTGGCACAAAATCTCTTTCCAATAAACATTTGAAAATCAAATTATTGAAAGATGAAGCTTTTGTAAGTATGATATATGGTCAGTGTTCATCTATTGAAAGAAATATATGTGAGCGATGTGATAGTAATCCAAAAAATATGAACATTTGGCTTTGAAATGTGATTTTTCACTTAAATTAGATATTAATTCAAAAGCTTTCAGCAAGTGGTATCAATCTCCCACTATAGAATTTGCATGTGGTGTTCAAATAGAAATAAGGCGTGAAGTCTGACCTAATAGTTTTACAACATAATAAGGGAATAGGAAACACAAATAAATTACTATTAAAATATCATAAGCCACATAAAGTCTAGAATAATGTAATATAAGTGTTCAGGGGTGAGAAAGTTATTTTATTCTTACATGGGATACCTTAATGAGGCTCTGTCACTTAAGAGGTTATAAGTTTTCTCTTGATGATCTTTCAGATTTATTTTATTTCCAATATCCCTGTTTTTTCTTAACTTTCAAAAAAAAGTCATGCTTATTTTAGTCAATTTGAGATACAAAGAATTTGGCAAAACACACCCTTTATTCACCATCCATAAACATTTTAGGATAATTCCAAAATATTATTTCAACATGTATTCAATGTACATTATTGAGATATATTCCTTTTTTGTACTGTCTTTGAAATCCAATATGTATTTTAAACTTATAGCACACCTAGATCTATACTGCCTTCATGTTTAATGCTCAATAGCCACGTGTAGATGTTGGACAATATTGGATAGTATAGCTCAATATAGGGTAAAAAGGTCAATATACAAATATTAGTTTATTTGTGTTTTCCGAGAGTCCTAAACAGAGTCATAAAATATGCTTCTACTTTTTTTGTTTGTTTCTGTCAATTTCTATTGTATGAGTACTTATGCTTCATACATTTTCCTGCTAGGCTATTCGTCTCAGAAATATATGCCTTTTATGATTTATTAGGGATTATGTTAACTGTTATTATATAAATATCATCCATTTCCTGGTTAGTAAATTATGTTTTAAATTCTACTTCAATCTTCAAATTTTTCTAATTTCTCTTGTGATTTCTTTTTTGACCCATGAAGTATGTAAAAATGTGCTCTTTAATTTCCAGATATTGGAGGATTTCCCTGATTCATTTATTTTTATTGATTTCTAACTTAATTCCATTTTTGTCTGAAAGCATATTTTTGTATGACTTCAACACTTAAATTTATAGAGATTTGTTTTGTGGCTTAGTTACATTCTGTCCTGTAGAACAGTCCATGTGCAGTTGAGAAGAACGTGCGTTCTACAGTTTGTTTGGAGTGTTTTATAAATGTCATTTGGTTAAGCTGATTAATAGTGTGTTACAGTTTCCCATAGCCTACAGATTTTCTGCCTAATTATTCTATCAATTACTAAGTGGAGAATTGACATCTCCAACTAACATTGTTGGATTATCTATTTCTCTTTTCAATTCTGTGAGCTTTTGATTGATGAATTTTGAGTCTCTGTTCTTAAATGTGCATATATTTATAATTGTTATACCTTCCTGATATAGCGACTATTTTATCGTTATGAAATATTTCCATCATTAGGAATATTTGTCTTAAAGTCTGTTTTGTTGATATTAATATAATCACTCAAGCTCTCTTATGGCTATTGTTTACATAGCATATTTTTTCTTTTACTTTCAATTTATTTTGTCATTGAAATAAGGGTATACTCTTTTTTTTTGGTAAGGAAGATAGGCCCTGGGTAACATCTGTTGCCAATCTTCCTCTTTTTGCTTGAGAAAGATTGTCCCTGAGCTAGCATGCATGCCTATCTTCCTCTATTTTTTATGTGGGTCACTGCCACAGCACAGCTTAATGAGTGGTGCTTAGGTCCGCACCCGGGATCCAAACCTGCGCACCCCAGGCCGTCACCAAAGTGGAAAGCGCAAACTTAACCACTACGCCACCAGGACAGTCCCAGAAGGTATACTGTTATATACAGCACATAGTAAAATCTTGCTTTTTAATCCAGTTTAACAATCTGTGCCTTTTCATTGGGGTGTCTGGACTATTCATATTTAGTGTGACTATTGATACGGGGTAGGGGAACACATTGAAAGCTCAGGCTATGTTTAACTCCTCCTGGCTTTTACTCTCCACTGTGCCCTTTTGCACCTCCTATTTACATGTGCAGAACCTCAGGATTTGCCAGGCATGTGAGGCTGACTGGGGCTCTTTCCTTTCTTTGTTGTACGTGTACACTGGCTCAGACAGGCATATGCTTGTTCCAACCATGCAACTTTAGGCAACGAGAGCTGTTGGCTCTCTCCACTCTCCTGCCTTAAAGCTGTTACTTGCATCAACTATGCCACTGTGTGTTACCATCCACTGCTTCAGTCAAGCTAGTTTCCTTCTGAGCAGCAGAAAACCTACCACTCCTCTGGCCTTCTTTGTTCTGATAGAACCTCCATATCGACGGAGCTGTATGGTGGGGATGGGGGGAGGTGGCAGCGGTCTTAGTCCAGAACCCACAGATTCAGATGTTCTTGCCTGAATTTCAGCAGTTTTTAAGCATAAATACTTCTCAGAATGTTGTATGCCTTTGGTCAATTTCCAGAGAACTGAAATGATTGCTCCTGCCGTTTTTATCCAACTTCATATTTACTTTTTGGGGAAAGGCTTTTCCAATCTCCTTACTGGGCCATAGCCAGAAGTTGCTTTAGTTACTTTTTTTTGCATATAATGCAATATACATTGTATTTTTTTTTTTTTTTTTTTGCTGAGGAAAATTCGCCCTGAGCTACTATCTGTTGCCAATCTTCCTTTATTTTTTATGTGAGCCACCATCATGGCAAGGCCACTGACATGAGTGGTGTACATCTGTGCCCAGGAACTGAAGCCAGGCTGCTGAACCAGAACACGTTGAACTTAACCACTAGGTCACTGGGGCTGGTCCATATACTGTATTTTTAAAACTGTTTTTAGGAATAATATGAGGCCTAGAATAATGTTACGTTTCCCCAGAGATTATTCATTTTTCTTCTCTTGGTAACCCAGCTACAGTAGCACTGGGATTAAGATGACTCAAAGATGAGCTGAGGTTGTTATGAAATCTTACTTGGAGCCCAGCGTCCTTCTAGACTGCAGTGCTTTATCACTGTTTTCTCCTACCCTCACCCCTTTGTTAGACTCAGACACCAATCTTGTTGACTTGAACATGTGATAGAATCAAGAACGTTGCTCAGGGCCGGCCCTGTGGCTTAGCGGTTAAGTGCATGCGCTCTGCTACTGGCAGCCCGGGTTCGGATAGCAGGTGCGCACCGACGCACCGCTTCTCTGGCCATGCTGAGGCCGCGTCCCACATACAGCAACTAGAAGGATGTGCAGCTATGACATACAACTATCTACTGGGGTTTTGGGGAAAAAAAAGGAGGAGGATTGGCAATAGATGTTAGCTCAGAGCCGGTCTTCCTCAGCAAAAAGAGGAGGATTGGCACAGATGTTAGCTCAGGGCTGATCTTCCTCACCAAAAAAAAAAAAAAATGTTGCTCATCCTCAAGGTCTTCTAGCCTCTGTTTCTGAAGTCACCTAGTTCCCAAGGGTAAAAAATGGCTTCAAACTGTGCACCGAAATCCCTGGCCCTTAATGTGACAGTGGTCTCAATTACTTAATTTATCATTAATAGTATCCTATCTTGTTATTTCATTATTAAACATTTTTGTCACTTAGTTTTAGCTATCTTTATTTTAAGCAGTAAGTTTCTATTTTTTATTTCAATTTTTCTTTTTTACACTTGCTATTGAGATTGTATGTTGTCTGATTTGAATGTTATAAATCTCGTTTATAATTTTACTAATAATTATCTGTACTTTTACAATAGTTAAATTTAACTGATATTTATCCAATCATGATATATAAGAAAAAAATGATAAATAACGTCCACCAGAATGATTTTATCTGCTCTTGAATTCCACTTCTGTCTCACTATCTGGTCTGTTTTAATCTGGAATTGTTGAAAATGTTATTATACTAATATTATCAAAAATATTTCTAGAATTTTGCCTTCATGCTTGTCCTCATATCTACAACATTCTATTTTGTTCCATATGTTTCACTGGTCTCAAAATTACTAATAGTCCTTTCATATACTGACTTTCTTGTTTCAAATAAAAAAGCATGTGACTGAATATTATATATACAACCAAGTTTTCATTCATATATGAAAGCAATAGTGAGATATTTTCACATACCCAATGGTGTGGAGAAGAAACTACCCTATGCTTCCTAAAAAATAAAAAAAAAAGTAAATATAATTGTTAACCTGCTTAGCCAAACATATTGTATGTGTGTGCATCCATTCATACTAATTTCACACTGTTTTCAACTCAGCCATGAGTTTTGGATATTTATATATGTTATTAAACATTCTTCCAAATTACACTTTTAACGACTGTGTAGAATTAAGGTACGTAGGTATATTATAATTTGTTTTAACCATTAATTTATGAGGCAAGAGGGCAGAGTAGTTAAGAATGTTGGTTCTGGGATCTAATTGCTTGGGTTGAATCGTAGTCTAAAAATTAGTGACAATGTGAGTTACTGGGTAAGTAACTTAAATTCTCTCTTCTTCTTGTAATAATACTTGATAGAGTTGGGAGGATTAAACAAGTTAATGCACCTAAAGTTCATAGAAGAATGCTTGACACCTTACAAGCAATAATGTTAATGCTTTTCATGTTTTCATTTCTCATTCAGCATATTGCCACTTATGGGTTATCAAATTAAACTAGACTTCTATCAATTCATCTCATCCTTACAATATCTAGCAGAAATTTCTTGAAATATCTGAATGGCATTCTTCCCTAGTTTACAGTGCTGGTGCTGATTTCTGCCTTTGTGTGTGTATATATATATATATATACACACATATATATATATATATGTTAATTCGGCATTGCACTGAGAAATGTTAAATGTGTGTGCTCGTGTCACCATCTCATCTGAGTCTGCTTGAGACTAGCTTGCATTTGAATAGTTCCCCATTAAAAAAATGCCCTTTATTTCCCATCATTATTTTTTAGCAGTCAATGAGATTTTTAGCTTTTAAATAGATCATCTGAGTGTCTCCTCCATTAATAGACGTGCTTATTTTGGATTGTGACACAAATGTGACCTTACATGCAGACTTTCACTAAGGTTTTCCTTTAAAGAGCTTTAGTCTTGGGTAGAATGCAGCGCATTGCACTAGATTGAAGTAGAGAGAGTCATTTACCCAGATGCAATTTGAAAACAATTTCAGGCAAAATATTAACTGCAGGATCCTCAATTCCTGTTAAAATTAAATTCCCTTTTTTTTTAAGCAAGGCAAGGTTAATAATATACATAATACACATTAATAAAAAAGAGAAATACATTTTGTAAATAAGGAAAACATTAGCAACTAGAAATCTTCTTACACTCAGGAATGAAATATCATCTTTGATTTTTAAATGTTTTTTATGTCCTATTATATCGTATCATTTTATTCTTTTGTCCTTTCAATAATTGTTTATCAGTGTTCATTGAGCACCAACTATATGCAAGACACTTTTCTAGGTACTGAGGATGCAAAGTGAACAAAACAATCGCTGTGCTCAGCAAGCTTGATTCTCTCTAAATCATTCCTTGGCTATGAATGTTGATGACTCTAATCGATTCATCCTTTTTGATATGCTAGCCATAATGTCTGTTTCCTCAGAGGCAATCTCCTTATGATAGGAAAGCTAAGACATTTAGAGCTTATCATTAGACTTTCTGGCCTGAAGTATCTATAACTCTCTTTGGAGTGAGTTAACACAAAGGGTCCATAAAATTCTTGTATGTGATGAAAGTCGGTTCCCTGTTTTTCAGTGGTATTGGATAAAATTGATCTGCAAATGCACAGTATAAAAACTATAGTGAGAATATATGATAAACCCAAAGTCGAATTTTCTCTATTACTAAGTAAAGAGATAATATAAAAGATTTTGAATATAGATATATGTTTCAGTCATTCATTAAAAGATGGCAAAATATTTAAAATCAAGGATTCTTTTGCAACAGTGAATGTCTGGTTAACATACATAAAATCCAATATTCAGAAAGTTCAAGAGTAAAATAGGATGCCAAGTTAGGGGTCAGGCTTGAACTTGGATAGATCCATAATCTTGTGTATAATAAACAAATCATAAAAGTCATAAAATCTTTAGGGATAACCCTGTACTCAAAAGCAATTACTGCTTAATGTGCCATTTTGCCAGCCTGCCAAGTAATTTCACTCAGTGTACCTGACACATCTAAACTCAGAATTGTCAGAATAATTTCCTGATTGAGAGTAAAAGAGAATGTACCTTAAGATATGATATATCAAACCTGAAACTTTCCAAAGGAAATGTGACAGAGTTTATACAATCATCATAATTGTAGGTTACTGTGATATCTTGGAAAGAAATTAAATAGAGATTGAAAATAAGGCAGATACTAGGTTCTTTTCCTGAGTCTAACACAGCTAGATGTGCAATGTTGAAAAATCACTTAACATCTCAAGGCTTCGTGGTTTACCTATTAAATGAGAATTGTGACTACACCATCTCTACGGCAACTTCACCATCAAAACTCTAAATACAGTCTTCACTTATTTTCTCAAGTTGTCCTCCAGTAGATACAATATAAGTATCCTAGATTTAACTGTAAAACAGATCCAAATATTAAGTACCCAAGGAATTAACATATTATAGAAGATAGCACTTAATAGAATAAATTTTAATAGAACACATACCTGCCAATTTTAGATATCCAGAGTCTGCATTTCAAATTCTATACACCTGACAAATTTTCTAAATGAGTATGAGCGAAGTATTTTGTGGCACACAAAATAATTACATTACTTGAAGTATTCATTAAATGATAATGATAAGGAATTCATTAAATGTTAAATATCATACCCAAAGATATACTCTGCCATGTTTCTGACACGTTTGTCGCTCCAGAAATAATAATTGATAAATTAAATTAATTGAGTTGGAATTTACCTTCTGTATTAGGTATTCTAAATAGTCTCATAAGTTTTATTCAAATTAAATTTATGAACCATACAGGCAAATGTGGTCAAAACCTTAGTCCCAGTTGTATTTAATAGTGGATCTTGGATCACTCCTAAGATTTTCGAGTACTAACTTGATCATTTAAACATTTCTGGGTTGCACTGTAGAACTGATGTCTTTGCCAATTATCAAACGCCCGCTGTGCTCAATAATTGTTCTAGGCTTGAGGAGGAGGGGCATTTATAATCAAAGCTCATTTCTACCTTGAATGGATGGGCTACTGGACATTGGGAAATCTCAGCAGCTGACTTACAGCAGCATTGGGCTATTCCTCCTTCCAAGGCATGAAAACGGCAGGGCAGAGACAAAGAATGAGAGAAATATCTGGACTTATAATTTACATTTACTGTGTTTATTCACTTAAAAGTCATTTTGAAAACATTTGTAAATAGCTGTTTTGACAGGCGTTAAAAAAACAAGCCAGCCCTGGTGGTCTAGGGGTTAAGATTCGGTGCTTGCTGCAGCCCGGGTTCCTTTCCGGGTCAGGGAACCACACCACCATCTGTCGGTTGTCGTACTGCGGTGGCTGTGTGTTGCTGTGATGCTGAAAGCTATGCCACTGGTATTTCAAACACCACCAGGGGCACCCAAGATGAACAGGTTTCAGCAGAGCTTCCAGACTCGACAGACTAGGAAGAAGGACGTGGCCACCCACTTCCAAAAGAATTGGCCATGAAAACACTATGAATAGCAGCAGAGCATTGTCTGATAGAGCCCCAGAAGGTGAGAGGAGGGCCCAAAAAGACCAGGCAGGGTTCCACTCTGCTGCACACAGGGTCACTGGGAAGGAGAATCGACTTGATGGCACTAACAACAACAAAACTTCTCCCAAGTCACATGGACCTAGGGTCTCTATTATAACTAGAAGTACTTGAGAAAGTAGCTCATTCAAACTGACCCTCGGGCACAAATCACCTTCACAACAAATCCGCCACTCCCACAGAAGCAACTGTGATCTGGAAAGCTCTCCTGCAGTGGTTGTAGGGTGGCCGTTGGCAGACAGACTCTACCTTACTAGATTCGGATCCAAGAATGTTTATGCCTGAAGAAGCCTGTCAAGTCTTCTGCTCCAAACCCCTCGTTTTACAAACAGAAGATTACATGAACACAGGGGGTGAGTGGTAGAGCATCATGGAAAACAAGGCTCTTTGGCTCCCAGTCTGGTGCTCACACAAATCCCTCCTGTGTTTGGTCATATCCATAAAGAATTCACGGAGGGTGGATCATAGCCATTGTCTGTGAATTATACTTTTCCACAGCCAGTGGAGGAAGAGTTCTCAATTTTGTCCCCAGTTCCGAGTTTCAGTTCTGAGTCTTGGGCTTGAGTTGACAAAGAGATTGATGAAGAAGGGTCATGAGTCATATGTGAACACCAACAACCAAGGGTCAACAACTTCCAGGCTGAGTCTGGCTGCAGGTTTCACATCCAACTCTCTGCAGTCTTTGAAAATCGCTGCCTGTCCCAATGCTTGGCACCTCCTAAGTAAGGAGAGTTTTTCTGAAATGAGATTTTCTTATTGGGATGGAGCAGAGAGAACTCTGGTATACAATCAACAGAACAGGACTCTAGGTCTAGTTCTGCCGTTAATAAACCTGTCTCACCTGGAACAATCATACGTCACTCTTTATTAGCATTATTTATTATTCTTATTAGCACCAATGACTCACTCAGTCACTGCTGCCAAAACTTAGGACTTATTTCTGAGACTTTTCTTTCTCTCATACCCTGCATTCAACACCTTGATAATTCCTGTTTGCTCTGCCTCTGTTATATATCTAGGGTCTAAACACTTTTTAATGTCTTCAGTGTTAAAGTCCAAGTCCAAGTAACCAACATATCTCACCTGGGCTACAACAATCTTCCCGTAACTGCTCTGCCTGCTCCTCTCTCCCATTTGGTCCAACATGCCAACATCAATTTCAACTACTGTCACACATTTCCTTCTGTCCTGCGACATGCCACGCTTGTTCCCATGTCAGACCTTTTTCACTTGCTCTGACTTTTACTTGTAACATTCTTCCAACCTCTTCATCACCCAGAAGTCATTCTATATCACAATATTTTATTTAATTTTATCAGATTCAGAAACCAACATTAGAATAGTGAGAAATACTATGTTTATGTTCTGTCTCTGCATACTAGAATGTAAGTTCTCAAGGTCCCTAGAGTTTGGAGTGCATAGCTCATTGGTTAAATGCACACTGACTTGTTTTTCACTCTATCTTCACTGCTAGAAAAGCTCCATGACATAGTTCGTCTTCGATAAGTATTTGTTATTTAGCTGAATGGCTAATTCTTCTGAGGGATCAGAGAACACTTCTCAGAAGAAGTAATATTAAGCTAAGTCTTTAAAAATTAATGGGAGTTAACCAAAAATGAGAGGAGATCTGAAGCAGAGGGATCGGAATTTATAAAGATATAATTTAAAAAAAGCACTACTACCAAAAGTAAATAAAAAATTGATGCTATTGGGTTTTCTTCAAAATACCAAGTACAAGTTATGGAAATATTTAAACACTGAATTAGAGTAAAACTGCTGGGTGGGCATGTAAAATGCAATTTTAGATGACCAACTCATTAATGAAGCATATAAGTCTAAAATTGTCCTGTTTTAACTAAAATAATTTGGTATTCCTTGACTATATTTTCTTAAATGTGTACAAATTCTGTGATATATTCTTTTAGTAACATCCTTAAATTAATCTTAAACATTATGTCTGATTATATTATAGATACTGTTCTTACTGGCTTGAATTCAAACTTGTACCTTTAGTCAATAATCTATTCATTGTCAACGCTAGTATTCATCATCTTAACTTCATTTTGACAATGAAAACACCACCTACTCTGCTGCCAGGAAACTGACTCAATTTCATTTACATCGTGTTTTCCTTTTAATTAGCCTTCTCGCTCTTGATAGGTACCTGTAACCTACGCAGGTAATTACCCTACGCCTACTCCTTCAGGCCATAATACTTTGATAGCTTTTTTCTTTAGCTCAGTGTATCCCAGTACAACAATGCTTATTGCTTAAGCAGATATACACGTATATGCCTATTCATTTGGCCCTATCCTTGAAACCAGATTTCATGACTTGTTCTAACCAAAACCCATCAATGACTTCCCATCACGCTAAGAACAACATCTATATTCTCTCCGTGGCTCATAAAGTCCAACGTGATCTGGCCACTAGGTACACCTGACCCTTTGCCACAGTCCTGCTGGCTTTCTTGAAGTTCCTCAAATACATTGCAGCCGCGGGCTTTTCGCTCTCCACTCCTTCGACCTGGATGCTCTTTTCTCAGATATTCATAGTGCTCATTCCCTCATTTCATTCAAACCTCTATTCCAATGTCATCTCTTCAGAGACACCTTCACTCATCACTCTATTTGAAATAGATTCCTGACCTACTTTCTTTCCAGCGTTATTTACTCTGTTTTATTTTTCTTTTTTGAACTTGTCACAATCTGATGTTAGATTTGATCGTTTAATCGTTTATTGTCTTTCTCCCCCACTGAAACGTAAACTCCTTGAAGGAAGACACTCTACAATACTCTAGCCTCAGTTCTTAAAATGATGCCTTGCACGTAATAGGAATTGAATAAGTATTTGTGAATGAACGCCTTAGGTCCCAGGGCAGGCCGCCCAAAAATATCACACAATGGTGTATTGATTATTTTGAATTAAAGTTACTTGGAAGCAGCCAATGCAAAAAGGGCATTTCCGCCTCCTCTCTCTGTTCCTCCTGAAAGCAGGAAATAAATCTCCTCCCTGCGCCAGGAGATAGAAGCACCCTTATCTCCAGAGCTAGGGAATTCAGAGTTGAGAAGCCTGTATAAACAAACATTTTTACTTTTACTAGTTTACTACTTCAAGCCTAAATTCTGCTTAAATTCCTCACCAATTACGTAACTCAAACCCATTTCTTTGTCCTGTCATTTCCTCACAAATTTATTGTTTCTTTGCATAAAAAAATATAGCAGCAGCCTGCTTTGCCCATCTCAGAGAGCATCATTTTTATGATTTCCAATATTTATGTATTAATTTGGTTTTTCTCCTATTAATCTGGTCTTGTGTCAATTTTATTATTAGTCCAGCCCTAAGAGTTCAAGAGGGGTAATGGCGATAATTTCCCCCTCCCCGATACATGAATGAATTCAATGACTTTCAACAGAAAATAGTATTCTGAGAAAGATGGTATATCAATAAAGGAAATTTTGGTAAAGAGAGTTGAAGCAGGTTATGAATGGCTGGGAAATTTAGTAGCTCCTCTAACACATGGTAACATTTCTTTGATCTTCATTCTTTGTGAAAACAGGACCTCTTAAAGTTGAGGAGCATTATCAATCAGGCTGACTACAAATATTTAGCTCACTATCATAGGAGGAAGTTCATCTGCTCTGTTAGGTTCATTCCTATGCCCAATGATCTTGTACTTTTATTCTATTCTTCCATTTTATCTCATTTCTATATTCTATTTGGACTCCAGTTTTAGAGTCCAACTCATAAAGCAATGTCTGTTTCTCTTTATATGCATCGTGATTAATGTCATATGCTTTCATTTTTAAACTCATAGAGGGAAAGACATATCTGAAAAATATTTTCTTAGGAAAAACAAAGAAATCTATCTATCTGTCTATCTAATATACCATATATATATGTATTTTTAGCTATTTTATTTTTATTTTAATGGCATGGTGTATTATCCTTGATGATATTTCCTTGTTTCAAAATCAATATGATTTTTTCTATAATTAGATTATAGTACTGTTTATACAATTGTTTAAATTTATTAAAAATTATTGAATTGCACACAAAGAGTGGATTATATGACATGTGATACCTTGATATATATTTTTAAAACATCAATATTCATGCTTGGTGTTAGGTCATTACATCAGAGTGCTGAGGCAAGTTTTTTTCCTGAATCTTGTGCACAGTTAGACTGTTTACACATGCACACAAAATACATCTTTATTTTCTCAAAAAAATGTCATTCAAAACACTTTTTTACTATCCCCCAGGTCATGGGAAGTGTGCCAGAAATTGTGAGGTTATTTTTGTCAAGTTAAGGTTCCAAGTAACTCTATTCAATGGGCTGTGTACTAGGTAAGATGACCTGATTTCAAAGAAGAGAAAACTAAACTAGCTCAACTAAAGCCCTACCTCTATCTACTGATAATCTCTCCAAACTGCCTTTCTGTTTATACACCAGTGAGCTGTGTGCCTTGATCAAGCACTTCCAGACATCAACTGATTAGTATTTTTGTCTCTTAGTTCAAATTCTCAGGATGAAGGACCTCACTGATCGCTGACTAGAGGAGGAGGGCAGAGCACAAGCACATTGTCTCCCTCCAGATCCAGTTTGCGTCTGGTGTGTGGTTTCATGTGGTCATCTAAGCAACACCTTCAATGCAGAAAAGTCATGCCAGTCGGCTGACAATCCACATGTGTCTATTCAAAGATTAATAAACTATAGCAAATTTCTAAAAAATTATTTTTTCAAGCATGGTGTGATAGTGTGCCCTCAGTGAACATCGACTAAGCTTACATAGGGAAGGGAGTTTTAGAAATGATCTACTTTATTAAGTCAATGGAAAATTAGGTCTGACCACAAAGTTTTGACCATTCTAGCTGAGAAGGAGTTTTGAAGCACTTATGATTTACAAAGTTTTTATAGTGCTTGTGATTTATGGCACTCGTTTCACATTTGTTATAGTTTAATTCCAATATTTATCTAATCTTTCTGTGTGGTTTTTCAGATTTACTATCTGCTCTTTTATAAGGCTGATTACATCTTAATGCCTATAATTTTCCTAGAACATTTTGTTGTAATGAGTACATGCTAATTAATGTATTCATTATGAGATGTGTATGTGACTATTTGCATCCTTTTTTGTGCTTTATAACTATATTCTCACTCCTTCCCTTCCACCATAGTGGTCTTTTCCAGGAAACTGAGTCTCTAATTCTAAGTTGTGAATTTTCTTCTACTTACATCTCTATGTGATTTTAATTATATTCATAAACAATAGTAAGATTTATAGAATGTGTTATATCAGCAATTAAACTAACTGCAGCATCCCCTGGCTCATTTAAAAATGATTTCTAGTATATCACCATGATGAAAGTTAATATCAAAAAACGCTGAGGAAAGAAATCACGGCCTCAGGAAAAGAGTACTTATTTAGACAATAATCAGTATGACAAAGACAACTTAAGAATAAAATGCAGTTATATCTGAGATTTTCAAAATTAGGAAAAAAGCAGTGACGGTCTTTAGAAGAATATAGAACATTGAGAAGGGCATTAGGTTGAAATCTATGAAAAATGGTTTTGAGAATTCTATGCCTAAGACAGAAATATTTTTAACAATAGCTTTAAATACTTTTATGTCTAGATTTTCCTGAATTGCAAAAGATTTCCTTCTTCTTCCTGTTTACCCTCCTAATCCCAACTAAGGTTTTGTTTTGTTTTGTTTTTTGGTTTAGCAGTAAAAGAAGCATACATTTGGAGGGTTAAATAACCTAAAAAAATAGAAAAATAATACTGAAATAGATCTTACAGGAAAAAGCAGATGTCTTTTCAGTTTCGCTTATCTATCCCTCTTTCTGAGTAGACACTCACAGATTCAAATGTGAGATGAAAACCCATTCAAAACACATGTAGACTGATTTTGGAGCACACAGAACAGTAGTTGATAGCCGAGTACCCTCAGGATTCAGACAGACCTGTACTAGAATTCAGGCTGTATGCTCCCTGCCACTGTGACCTTACCCAAGTTACTAACTCTTTCAAGCCTGTGCTTTCTCAATGGTAAGAAGGAGATAATAACACAAACCTCAAAAGGTAATTGGAGAATTAAATAAGATAATGCACATGTGAAAGACTGATTGCAAAAATGGCTGTGTACCCTTTACAGTATGATTTTGAAACTCCTCTCACTAGACAGTGTTGTCTCTTTTCCTCTCCATGCTTCAGCCAATACAATGCGATAAAAGTACCTAGAGGCTAGTTTTGAGCTTTTACTTAAAGAAGCCTTGCATACTTCTTTTTCTGGAATCTGCCCAGCTATCCTGAGCATAAACTCAGGCTAGCCTACTAGATAATGAGAGACAAGTCGCCCAGTTATTCATATCACCCCAGCTGATACCCAGCCACTGACATGACGTGCTGATGAGGGCATCCTAAACTGGCCAGTTCCCAGGTGACCGACCAGGTGACTGTAGACAGATGAGTGAACCCACCCAAAATAGCTAAAACCAGAACCATCTAGCTGAACCGACGTTAAACCGCCATTTAGCAGAATCGCAGGTTACTTAAATTCTTGTTGTTTCAAGACACAAAGATTAGAGTGGTTTGTTATGCAGCAACAGCTAATTGATAAAACAGTCAAAGTGCTCAAAACAGTGTCTAACACATTGTAAGGGTGAGACTAACTTAGATAATATTATCAGAATTTAAAATCTGTGTTTTAGCGAACTTTTTAAACTTGGTCTTTACTGAAAAGTTAACACATAAAAATTAAGGTTCCTTGAAATGAAGGCTGTACTTCATTAGAAATCTCTTTATCTTTTTATGCATTAGTGAACTAATTAATTGTTTGCAGTCAAAAACTACATTATTAGTAAAAGGCCTCTTTTTGACTTTTAAATTTTTAACTTCAAATACTGCATCTGCTTAATTAAGTTAATTTTCATACCTGGATTAACACTCCTACTTCTCTGGGCTAAAACTTCAGTATTCTTGCATCTCAGACTGTACTTTAACACATCACCCTGAGAGCCACATGTGGTAAACAATTCGTGTTTAGTCCTGCATATTAACTAAGAACTATTTAGTTTTTAACTGTTTCTTGGGTAAGCAGAAGTCCGAGGAGTTCAACCACAAAAAAATGACTCTGGGGTGAAAATCAACTTTTCAAAGTTCACCTCAGATATCATCAAATAGAAAACTTCAAAAAAATTCCAAAACACCCTCAGAGACGAGAGAAGGTAAAATTAATCCTAAGATTTAAAAATCTGGCATTTAAGTAAAATCGAGGGTGAAAAAAAATCCAGGTGTCACAAGTTGCCTTGTTGTCATTGACATCCCTGAGGACTTCAAGGTGAGGATTAAAAAAAAAAAAATTTAAATGGGAGTAAGAATAGAACAAAGAAAAAGAGGGCAATAGAAACCTTAGAACTTATTCTTAGCTGAAGACTCCTAACTGACTATTTTCTGCCCTCTGGACTTTTCTATTTATAAAAATAACATAAATGAGACATCATGGCTTTTGTCTTGAATGACTACAAAAGCAGAATGACTTTTACCAATCATAATGAAATGAATGCAGGTATATAATTATAGAAAATAGGGCAAGACTTAGTGATGATTCATAGCTATCGAGTTAAGCCTTTCTGTCCATAACAGTGGGAGTTGTGCACTTTGAAATTTGGAAAGTTATGTGAGAAGAAATGCGAAGAGTCTGAGATTTTACTCTATTTGCAAGCTAACAACTTATCCTGCCATGAGTTCATAGCTGCTAGAAGATGACACAAGACTTTAGATCAGAATCAAAAGACAGTTTACTGCTCACAGCAAACGCAGGAGCCAGAGTATCAGCATGTTTTTTGCCAGCTCTCTGATCCTCAGTCCTCGTAAGACGGCGCAAGGAGTTCATACCTACACAGAAGTGGGTGGTATATTCCTCGAATCTAGGGCATCTGAATCTCTTATAAATGGGCTGTGACCTGCCTGCCTGTATTAGTTTTCTATTCCTGTGTAACAAATTACCACAAATGTAGCAGCTTAAAACAAGACAAATCAGTATTGCAGTTTCTGTAGGTCAGAAGTCCTGGCACAGGATAGCTGGATTCTCTGTTCTGGGTCTCACCAGGTTGAACAAAACGTGCCTCTGTGGCTGTGAAGAGTTGAACTCAAGGTGTTATCTGGGGTTCAGGGACCTGTTCCAATTGAGCTTACTGGTTGTTGGAAGAATTCATTTCCTTTCAATTGTAGGCTTGAGGTCCCCATTTTCTTGTTACTGATTGGCGAGGCTAGCTCTCAGCTCCTAGACACTACCCACAGTGTCTTACCATGTGGTCCACATAGGCAGTTCACAAAATGAATATTTTGTTTCTTTCAGGGCAGCTGGTATGTATTTCTCTGCCTTTCTTTCCTGTGATCTCTGCTTTTAAAGGGCTTTTCTGATTAGGTCAGGCCTGCCCAGGATAGACTCCCTTTTCCCCTAAAATGTAACATAATCATAGGAGTGACACCTTATCATATATACAGGTTCCTCCTACACTCCAAGGGGAGGGGATTGTAAAAGAGGACATGTCATTGGAGATCATCTTAGAATTCTGCCTAAATGTTGACTTTTTCCCCACAAGTGAGATACTCCCTCGAGCTTCCAACATGGTCAACAAACACATCCTTTGCTTTTTAGAAAGAACTCTCTGTATCTTTCAAAGTTGCGTTTGTCCACCTCATGGAAATATGAGGAATGGCAATGTGGTGTGGGAAGAAATCTACAGGTGATGTGAGAGGTTTGCATGGGAGGTGTAGGTTCTGCTGCTGATTCAAACCTTAGGAGAAAGGTTTAAAGAAATAAGCAATCAAATCATGGTCAGAATCATCTAGCAAGGCATGGCTGATCCATAAGTCAATTAAATTTAAAGCAATTGAAACAGTTTGGGACGGATGCACCAGATAATTTTTCTTCCTGAGGAATGCTCTAAGGCAATTAGCAATTCTGGATGATAAATATCATTAACGTCCTTCTCTCCCCTATAACTCCTGAAATCTGAGGTGTTCCTTCCCCAAGTTCTGAGATTTATGTCCTCCCTTAACTCCAAAAAATCAGTGTATTCCATTCCAGTAGCAGTAAATTTACCACTTTTTCTAATCATCCCTTACATACACCCACACATTTTGTCCAGAAATGTCAGATGGAAGAAAGTCAAGGGAATTATTATAAAACCTGTGTTGGCCAACGTAGAGGGACATGATGAACAGTGTACTCAGACATGCAATTATTATCCTCATAATCTAGGATCATACCAATTCAACAAGGGAATCCAGGTAGTTAAAAAAGACTTAAGTTAGAATCCTCTAGACTCCTTTTTCCCTAGGCTGCCATCCAGAGGATATGTCAACCAGGCTACCTAGGCATTATCGTTAGGGATAAGAAAGATATCTCATGCCCCAAAACGGTCAGAGCAAGATCTCAAATTTGTAAAATAGATCTTTATAAACTCCCATTCCTTTTGCTTTGATTATTACTTGAAGAGCAGCCAACAGGAGGTGGTCCCTTTTTGAGAACATCCACATTCAGTGACCAACCTACCTTGGTGGTAAGGACCAGGAGGAAATGAGGGAGGTAGAACCAGAAATTGTTTTGAGACAACTTTTGAGGAAGTCATCCCAAAACTCCATAATGTAGACGGCTGTGGATGGTAGAGATCATGAAAAGTCCATCAAAAATGTTGACTATAAGCTCATTATTGTGTGATTTTTGTTACAAATGGCCAGACTATAAATAGTCTTTAAAGCCAAAAACATGACACAAGTCCGTTTCCAGGGCAACAATGCTGTATCCAGAGTCAACCAACATTTAAAGTTTCATGGATGCTAGTAGACGACATGAGACTCTTAAATCAGATATGATGGATAATTTATTACTCAGAGGAATAACAATAGTTCGAGTATGAACATTTTTGTTTTGGTTGGCAGAGGCTCAAATTCCACAGTTAAGTGAAGAAAGCCAAATGATACCTGAACACACAGTGGGTTGCATTACAGGAAAGGAACTCTGATCTTAGAGAACCCAAATCTTTTGTAATGGACAGTACATTTGCCTTCGCTTCCAAGGGATGCATTATGTTTGTGATTCTGGACAATAGTGCCTGCCTTTGCTTTGGAAGGAGACATTAATTCCTATAAGACTGCGAGGACGTCTGTCTTCTCCTTTGGACGAGACACTATTTCTCTATTTCAAGGCTCCTCACTACACAAATATCCTTGAAAAGATTGTCTAAAATAAAAGCGAGGAAAGTCTTCCTGATAAGGCATGTGCAGGGGAGAGGATGACAAAAGAACTGAGACGCATAGACGATTGTCTTCCAACAATATATATATATATTTTTTTGCTGAGGAAGATTCACCCTGAGCTAACATCTGTGCCAATCTTCCTCTATTTTGTATGTGGGTCACCGCCACAGCATGGCTGATGAGTGTTGTAGGTCTGCACCCAGGATCTGAACCTGTGAACTCAGGCCACTGAAGTGAAGTGCACTGAACTTAACCACTACGCCATGGGGCTGGGTCCCCCAACATTATTATTTTTTTGTGAGGAAGATCAGCCCTGAGCTAACACCCATGCCAATCCTCCTCTTTTTTTTTGCTGAGGAAGACTGGCCCTGAGCTAACATCCGTGCTCATCTTCCTCCACATTATGTGGGACACCGTCACAGCATGGCCTGACAAGCGGTGTGTCGTCACTCGCCCAGAGTCCAAACCCGGGCTGCCAGCAGCGGAGCACGTGAACTTAACCGCTACGCCATGGGGCCAGCCCTCCCAACGCTATTTTTAAATGATAGGACTTGAAAGAAGCCTAGCTCATCTGCTTAAGTCCTTAACCAATGTTGGGTTAGGTGAAAACCTGTAGAAGTTTTAATTTGGAAATTTCAACACCTTTAGTTTTATATAATTGTCAATTTATATTTTTTCACTCAGCTTTCGCAGTGTGTCAGAATCTGTCCTAATTTACCACGAAAACATCTGTGAATGAACAGAACCGTTTAGTGTGGGTCACAAGTGGCAATGCAGATGGCCAGTCTGGATCACTGCACATCCATTCAGTTGATGCACAAACTGATGGGTCTTTTGGATGGGCTCCTGTTATCTGTACCAATTGAGCTGCCTAATTAGTTAATATGGTAGACCTCATGTTTTTATATATGATCCTAGAATTGACAAGCTCCTTCTTGGTTTTCCTATAATACTTTTTCTTCCCTCAAAAGGGAGAATTTCATTGGTAAAATATTGGATTTGATATATTCATCAAATTACGTGTAGGTTTTTATTATATTTGCCCCAAAGTTTATCCAAGTTACTATTGAAAGAACACATCTTACATGTAAAATACAATGTTTTATCCCACGGAATGATACATTTTAATGAATTTTTAAACAAGAATGTCTTAAAATACGATTACAAAGCCACAAAAGAAACATTTTCCTTCACTTGCACTTTCCTGATGGGAAAATTTGTTTATTTAATGGTAGTACCAAAAAAGCATAAAAACTATATACTGTGTGCAGACAGATCTTGGTATAGTTTAAATTCTTTTGTCAATTGTGATCTTAAAAAAAAAAATGTAAGAGACTGAGTGGAAGGGAAAAAGAAAAGAAATGACAACGAATTGTATCATGTTAGCCTGTAATTTCGTTGGGGATTCTATGGCTAATCTTTGCAGAGGTATGTTTTAGTGAGTTTTTTTCTGAAGTAGAATGAAGCCCTCTGCACTTCAAGAGACACAGAGGGGTTAAAGAAAAGTGGAATATGACAATTCAGAGTGAAAAGAAAAATCACTATGGCAGCTCTTTCATTATTTAACATATTCTTTGACTGCTCTGAGTCAGGAAGTCTTTTGTCACATAATGCAAATCCCTAGCAGTGGGAGAATCTGAAGTTTTAAAAATCAAACCTACAATTATTATTCTTTCAAGTGGGGTGATTTTCAAAAGTACAAAGTGTCATATTAAGAATGCAACAAAATAACGCAGAGTCGCTTAATGAATTATGTGCGACCCAACTGTTGATTTATGCTGAGCAAGTAGGGCTCAGTGTATTAAAAAATATTTACAATGTAAAGTATTAAGACTATTTCCAGTAAATGATGGAAAGTGATGATTATAAGCAAAACATAATATCCCATAATATAATGATATAGTTGAATTTGTTCAGTTAAAAGGAAATAAAGAATGAGAGCAGATAATGCATTCACGGAGGGAAAGGAAAAGATGAGACAATTATGGCATTGATGAAAACAGAAAATATATAAAAAATAAGAAACCAAAACAGAGAACCCATTTGCTAATCCCTAATATGGAAGATGATTTGTAGCACACACAAGAAAAAAAGGGGAAGGGGTAAATATTTCCTCATATAATCACACAACACTAGTATTAGTTTACTTCTTCCCTGTCCCATTCCACCCACCAATAATGTCTAGGAGGAGGAAGAAAGGTCTTTAGAGGTACAGAGGGGTCCTTTTAATGTATTTACTATTTTTGTTCTGAATAAGACCTAAAATGACCTAGTCTCTTTAATAGAGCATATCCTGATGTGATAATGTTCATTTGGGGTACACCATGAGATATATTTGAGAGGATCATGAGTTATAAAGGAAGATCTTTACAAGGGATAAGAGTCAGGTTCATAATCTGTCTATACTGGTTATCAACTATATGAGACTTTTTATGGGCTACTAAATTGCTCCGGCCTCAGTTGCCCTCAATGTAAAATGCATGGTATGTACCTCATACACTGGTGAAGATTAAATGAAATACTATATGAAAAGTGCTTACAAAAGTGCCTGCAAACTACTAAACATTAAATATTAGTTTTGTTCACTACTGTCATTTATCTTCTATGTAGCCTTTTTGGGGCATAAATTGCTTTGTGTTTTATTTATCTTCTACTTAAATAAAACATTTTATTTTACTGAAGTATAGTATAGAACAGGCGTTTAGTGAATTTTTACAAAGTGAATATTCCTATAAAGCCATACCCTAAATATATAAATAAAATACCAACAGCATTCAGGAGCCTCCATTGGTTTCTTCCCAATTTTTACTACCCTAAATGTGACCGTTATTCTGCTTCCCATGCCATATATTAATTTAGTTGATTTTTATACTTTATATAAATGAAATTATAGTGTATATGTTCTCTTGTGTCTGACAATATTCTCTTGAAAATGTTTATGAGATTTAGTTATGTATGAAGTACTGTGTCAATTTTCATTGCTGTATAATATTCTACTTTATTAATATACAAAAATTATTTATTCCATCTATAGTTGAATAGTTTTAGATTATTTCCATTTTATGAATGTTATAAATAATGTGCCTGTCACTATCTGTACATATCATATATACATATACATGTAAAATATGTTATATATAATCATATTGCAATCACATTTTACCATATATATATGAAAATATATATGTTACATATAATCATATTTATATATTGAAAGGGATTCCCATGAAAGTGGAATTGCCAAGTCATAGGCATGTTCATGTCTAGCCTAGCTGATGATGCACAGCAGCTTTCTGAGGTGCCTTTAACAATTTATACTGCGAAAAGCAAGAGTTTTATTTGCTTCTGTTTCTTGACATCATTTGCTATTTTCAGGCTAATTTTTTTTTTTAATTTTAGTCTTCTTGGTGGATGTAGAGTGGCAGCTTAATATGGTTCTAATTTGCATTTCCCTGATGACTAATAGGCTGTGTTGAGCATCTTTTCATATGTGCGTTGTCCATTTGAGATCTTCCGTGAAGTAACTATGAGTCTTACTATTTTTCTTATGTTGACTTGTTAATTCAAAGAAGTTATCTATGTGTTCTGTATATGAATCTAATATATTTCCCAGAGATATTTTTCTGCTCTGTGGCTGGCCTTTTCACTTTCTGAAATTTTTTATTTTGATGAACACAAACTTTCAATTTTAACGTAGCCCCAATTTAATGTAAAATTTTCTCATGAGTGTTTTCTGTTTCCTACTTAAAAAATACTTCCTCACACAAGGCCACAAAGATACTTTCTTATGTTATCCATTACAAATTTTTATTATTTTATCTTTCAAAATTAGGCTCACGATTCAATTGTTGTGAAATAGGAGTCAAAATTATAAGCTCTGTGTAGATCTACAACGACCTATGACAATTATTGTAAAGAGTAGCATTTATCCCATTGCTGCATTGTCTGCTTTGTCATATAGCACGCATACATACATAGATGATCTTATTTCTAGATTCTACTTTCTTCCATTGGCTTCTTTCTTAATATCTGTGTTAATACTATGTCACTGTAATTCCTGTAGTTTATAATAAATTTTGATCTACTATGCAAGTCCTCCAATTTTGTTCTTCTTCAAGATTGTGTTGGTTAATTTTGATTTCCATATAAATTTTGGAATTATCATGTCAATTTCTCAAACCACTGTGCTGTGTGGCTGAATGGAAATTGATTAAATCTGGATAGGGAGTGACCGAATAACCAGGCTTGCTTGGGACACTTAAAATTTACTCTATTGTCTTAGCATAATTATTAATCGCACCACATTTCACTTGTAAAAAGTCACAGAGAAGATGATAAATTATAAAATAATTTATAGATTATTTTGACAGTAACTCACATCTTTACAACGCTGGCGTTCTAATACATATCGTATATTCCTCAATTCATTCAAATACTGGTTAATTTCTTTCTTAATAATGGTTCAGGGATTTTTATGGTGAGATCTTGTACGTCTGTTTGATTTCTTCCAACGTATAGGCTATATGCAGTGTGGAATAACATATAAAGGTTATGCAGGTTTGAATAAAAATGGTGATACCATATTGTATCATTCTCTAACTCAGGGAAAATGATTTTGACATTTCACCATTATGTATGATGTTTTCTTAAGTTTGTTTATATAGATAACCTTTGAGAAATTAAGGAATATACTTTCCTCCCAGAAATGAGTTTTACTATGAATTTTTTATTACTATGGATTTTGAATTTTATCAAATGACACTTGTATACAATAGAAAGGATCATATGGATTCTGATATGATAAATTTTATAGATTGAGTTTTGAAAAATAACCCAAACTTGCATTAATGGAATAAATCCAATTAGGTGATAGCATATCATGCTTTTTTATTTATACTGGAATAGGTTTGATAATCATTTTATTTAGCATTTTTGCATTTATGTTCATGAGTGAAATTGGCCTGAAAACCTTTGTCTTCAAGTTTAGAAATGTTTCCTTTTTCTCTATTTACTGAGAAATTTGTATAATGTTAGTGTTATTTCCTCTTTATATGTTTGGAGTAACTCATCAATGTAGTTATCTGGGCCTGGGGATTTTTTTGAGGGTGGAAGCTAATTAAATAAAACAAATTTCTTAATAGATTTATAAATATTCAAATTTTCTGTTTATTCTTGTTTTGGCAAATTGAATGTTTTGAGAAATTTGTCCATTTTACCTAAATTTCCAAATGTACTAGCATAAAGTTCGTCATTATATTTTCTCATGTTCTTTTTAATGTCAGTAAATCTTCAGGAACGTTTCCCCTTTTACTTTCTGCTATTTTATAATTTCCTCTTTCTTCTGATACTAACCAGAGGTTTATTCCTTTTTTCCATTTTTTTCAAGGATCAAGATTCTTTTTGTCATGTTTATTTGCTCTTTCAATAATTTCTTTCTTATATGTTACTTCCTTTCATATACTTTTTGTTTAATTTGTCCTTTTTTAAAATATATATGGAGCTTAAATCTTCAATTTTCCACTTTTTCTTCTTTTCTCATATGTGTATTTAAGGCCATAAATTATTCTCTAAGCATAGCAGTGCTTCAACCAATAAAATTCAATATTTTAAATTTTCATTATTATTCTTTTCAATTAATTTTGTACTTTTCATTGTGTTTCTTTGATCCCTGAGATATTTAGGTGTATACTGACTCGTTTGCAAATAAGTAGGAATTTTTACAGTGATCTTATTGTAGATGAATTCTAGCCTAGCCCTCCTTTGTCTGAGAGCATGATCAACATGATTTCAGTTGTGGGGATGAGATTTGCTTTATGGCATATCTCACTGTCAAGTTAGGTATATGTTTCAGGTGGACTTAAAATTATTTGTACTCTGCAGTTATTAGATATAGTGTTCACTATATGTCAACTAAGTCAATAACGTTTAATATGTTAAAAAATTTACCTCTTTAATTTTTTCCCAGTTTTTTCTGTCAGTTGCTACTAGGGGTTTTAAAAAAAAATCCCAGTATAATTGTGTATTTGTCTCTTTCTCCTTTCAGTTCTCTCAATTTGGCTTGATATATTTTGAGGCTATATTACTAGGTGCATACAAACTTTCCAGTTTGATTTCATGTTTTATCTTTATATAATATCCTTCTTTATTCATATCTTTGACCTTAAATTCCTTTATCTGCTACATAAGTATAGTTACACCAACATTCTGGGTTTTTTTAGTTTTGTCTGTTTTGTTGGATTTTTAGATATTTCATTTTTAGGTTTCAGATTTCCCAACTTTTGGCTTTCAATCATTATTAGTAAATTTTCCAGCTTTATTGAGGTATAGTTTATATATAGAAACTGCACATATTTAATGTATACAATTCAATAAGTTTGGACACATGCATGCACCTGTGATACCATTACCACAATCAAGTTAATAAACATATCAATCACCACAAAGAATTTCCTTATTTCCCATTGTGTTTTTTATTTGTTTGTTTTTGTGGTAAGAACAACTAACTTTTTAACAAATTTTTAAGTGCACAATGCTGTATTGTTAACCACAAGCGCTATATTGTACAGCAAATCTGTAGAGCTTTTTGTCTTGTATAACTGAACTTTATACCCATTAAACAGCAGCTCCCCATTTGCCCCTCTTCTCATCCCCTGGCAACCACCATTCTATCTTTGGCTTATATGAGTTTCACTCATATAAATGGAATTATGCAATATTTGTCCTTCTATGAGTGAATTATTTCACTTAGTGTAATGTCTTCCAAGTCTATCCAACTTTTTTGAGTAGTTATAAAATTTATCTCATAAACAGTTTTTAAATAAAGTTAAATTTATATAGGCAATGCATTTCAATTGAATTATTTTTTTCTTTCTTTTTATTAATAAAAATTGTATATATTTAAGGTATACAACATGATGATTACTGCAGTCAAGGTAACTAACATATCATGTTCTTACATAGCTCTCTCTTTTTTTTTTGTCTTTTTTGTGAGGAAGATTAGCCCTTAGCTAACATCCAATGCCAATCTTCCTCTTTTTGCTGAGGAAGACTGACCCTGAGCTAACATCTGTGCCCATCTTCCTCTACTTTATGTGGGACACCTGCCACAGAACGGCTTGAGAAGCGATGCGTATGTCTCCACGTGGAATCCAAACCTGTGAACCCTGGGCTGCTGAAGTGGAGCATGCAAACTTAACCACTACGCCACCAGGCCAGCCCCCATAGTTCTCATTTTTTTGTGTGATGAGAGCACCTGAAATGTGCTCTCAGCATATCTCCAGTATTCAATACAGTATTATTGACTATAGTCTATGCCTGTACATTAGATTTCTAGACTTATTTGTCCTATGCAACTTCAACTTTGTGCCCTTTGACAAACATTTTCCCATTTTCCCTACCTCCAAACCCCCAGCCCCTGTTAATCACTGTTCCACACTCTGCTTCTATGATTTTGACTTTTTTTTAGATTCCACATAGAAATGAGATCATGGTGTTTTTGTTTGTCTCTGTTTCGCTTAGCATAATGTTCTAAAGGTTCATCCATGTTGTTGAAAAGGACAGAATTTGCTTCTTTTTCATGGCTGAAAAATATTCTGCTGAATATATATCCCACATCTTCTTTTTCTTTTTGTCTTTCCACGGACACTTGGATTGCTTCCATATCTTGGCTATTATGAAGAAGGCTGCAACGAACATGGGAATAAAGATATCTCTTCAAGAGTATCATTTTGTTTTCTTTGGATATATACTCGGACGTGGGATTCCTGAATCATATGGTAGTTCTATTTTTAGTTTCTTAAGGAACCTCCATACTGTTTTCCATAGTGGCTGTACTAGTTTACATTTTCATCAACACTTTACAAAAGTTCCCTTTTCTTCACATCCTCACTAGCATTTGTTATCTCCTGTCTTTTTGAGAATTGCCATTCTAACGGTGTGAGTTGATATCTTATTGTGGTTTTGATTCACATTTTCCTGACAATTAGTGATGTTGAGATCCTTTTCATGTAACTGTTGGCCATTTGTATGTCTTTGGAAAATGTCTATTAAGTCCTTTGCCTATTTTTATGCCCATTTATTTATTTATTTGCTATTAAGTTGTATGAGTTCCTTACATATTTTGGATTTTAACCTTTTATCAGATATATGGTTTACAAATATTTTCTCCCATTTTGTAGGTTGTCTTTTAATTTTGTTGATTGCTTCCTTTGCTGTACAGAAGCTTTTTAATTTGACGTAGTCTTACTTGTTTATTTTTGTTTTGGTTTGTCTTTGCTTTTGGCATCAAATCCGGAAAATTATTGCCAAGACAACGTCAAGGAGGTTACGGTCTATGTTTTCTTATAGGAGTTATACAGTTTCAGATCTTACATTCAAGTCTTGAATGCATTCTGAGTTGATTTTTGTGTATGGTATAAGACGGGTGGTCCAGTTTCATTCTTCTGCATATGGGTATTCAGTTTTCCCAAAACATTTTATTGAAGAGACTATGTTTTCCCCAGTGTACATTCTTGGCTCTTTTGTCTAAAATTAATTGACCACACGTGCAGGGGTTTATTTCTCGGCTTTCTATTCTGTTCCATTGATTTATGTGTCAGTTTTTATGCCAATACCATACTGTTTTGATTACTATAGCTTTGTAATATAGTTTGAAATTAGAAAGTGTAATGTCTCCAGATTTGTTTTTCTTTCTCAGGATTTCATTGGCTATTCAGGGTCTTTTGTGATTCCATACAAATTTTGAGACAGTTTTTTCTACTTCTGTGAAAAATGGCATTGGAATTTTGATAGGGATTGCATTGAATCTGCAGATCACTTTGGGTAGTATGGGCATCTTAACAATATTAATTCTCCTAATCCATGAACACAGGATAGCTTTCCATTTATGTTTGTCTTCTTCCATTTCTTTCATGAATGTTTTATACTTTTCAGTATACAGATCTTTCACTTTCTTGGTTATATTTATTCCTAAGTATTTTTTATGATATTGTAAATGGAATTGTTTTCTTAGTTTCTTTTACAGATAGTTTGTTGTTACTGCATAGAAATGCAACTGATTTTGTATCCTGAAACTCTACTGAATTTGTTTATTATTTTTAACATTTTTTTGGTGGAGTCTCTAGGGTTTCCTATATATAAGATCATGTCATATGCACACAGAGACAATATTATTTCTTCCTTTCTGATTTGGGTGTCTCATTTCTTTTTCCTGCCTAATTGCTCTGGTTAGGGCTTCCAGTACTCTATTGAGTAGAGGTGGCAAGAGTGAGCATCCTTGTTTTGTTCCTAATCTTAAAGGAAAACATTTTAGCTTTTCACTGTTGAGTATGATGTTAGCTGTGGGCTTGTCATATATGGCCTTTATTATGTTGAGGTTTTTTCCTATTCTACCCAGTTTGTTGCGAGTTTTTAATCACGAAAGGTTGTTGAATTTTGTCAAATGTCTTTCTGCTTCTACTGAGATGATCATCTGATTTTTATCCTTCATTTTGTTAATGTGGTGTATCACATTTATTGATTTGTGTATGTTGAACTGTACTTTCATCCTAGGGATAAATCCCACTTGATCAGGGTGTATGATCCTTTTAGTGTGCTGTTGAATTCAGTTTGCCAGGATTTTGTTGAGAGTTTTTGCATCAAGGCTTAACAGGAATGTTGGCCTGTAGTTTTCCTGTAGTGCCCTTGTCTGGATTTGGTGTCAGGGTCATGCTGCCCTCATAAAATGAGTTTGGAAGTAATCCTTCATCTTTTATTTTCTGGAAGAGTTTGAGAAGTTTTATATTAATTCTTCTTTAAATGTTTGGTGCAATTCACCAGTGGAAACAACTGGTCTTGGACTGTCTTTGCTGGGAGGTTTTTGATTACTGATTCAATCTCCTTACTCGTTATTGGTCTGTTCAAATTTTCAATTTCTTCATACTTCAGTCTTGGTAGTTTGTATGTTTCTTGAAACTTATCTATTTCTTCTGTGTTATCCAATTTATTGTCATATAACTTTTCGTGGTAATCTCTTATGATCCTTTGTGTTTGTGTGGCATCAATTATAACGTCTCCTCTTTCATTTACAATTTTATTTATTTGAGACTTCTCTCTTTTTTTCCTAGGTAGTCTAGCTAAAAGTTTGTCAATTTTGTTTATCTTTTCAAAAAACCAACACACAGTTTTATATATTTTTCTACTCTCTATTTCTTTTATTTCTGCCCTTATCTTTATTATTTTCTTCCTTCTGTTAACTTTAGGTTTAGTTTCTTCTCCTTTTTCTAGTTTCTTTACGTGTGAATTTAGATTGTTTATTTAGAATCTTTTTTTTTCTTAATGTGGGCATTTATTGCTATTAACTTCCCCCTCAGAACTGCTTTTGCTTCAACCCATAAGTTTTGGTATGTTGTGTTTCTATTTATTTTGTCTCAAGATATTTTTTTATTTCCTTTTTGGTTTATTTTTGACTCACTGGTTATTCAACAGCGTTTTTAAATTTCCACATATTTATAAATTTAAAATTTTCCCCATTATTGATTTCTAGTTTCGTACTATTGTGGTCAAAAAGAAACTTGATATGATTTCAATCTTAAATTTTTTGTGGTCTAACATAAGATCTGTCCTGGGGAATGTTCCATGTGCATTTGAAAAAAAATCTGTATTTTGTTTCTGTTGGATGGAATGTTCTGTATATGTCATTAGGTCCTTTTGGTCTATTGTGTTGTCAAGTCTACTATTTCCTTATTGATTTTCTGTCTAGATATTCTGCCCATTGTTAAAAGTGGGATATAGAAGTCCCCTACTATTATTGTGTTGCTGTCTATTTCTCCCTTCAGTTCCGTTAATGTTTGCTATATCCATCTATCTACATCTATCTATCTAATCTCTAATACTGGAACAACTAAATATATATACATGTATTGAATTGACCCCTTTATCATTATATAGTGACTTTTAGGTATACCTTGATAGTTTTTGACTTAATGTCTATTTTGTCTGATATAGGTGTAGCCACCCTTGCTCTCTTTTTGTTACCATTTGCATGGGGTATCTTTTGCCATTCCTTCACTTTCACACATTCATGTGTCTTTAAAGTTAAGTGAGTCTCTTGTCAGTAGCATATTTTGAGTCTTGTGATTTTATCCATTCAGCCATTCTATGTCTTTTGATTGGAAAATTTAATCCATTTACTTTTAAAGTAATTACTGATAGGTTACCATTTACTGTTGCCATTTTGTTCATTGTTTTTAGATTGTTTTGTAGTTTTTTTGTTGTTTTCTTCTGGTTTTGTGTGTATGTGTGTGAATTGATGAAATTTTTAGTGGAATGTTTTGATTCCTTTCTCTTTATAGTTTGTGCATTTACAAGTTTTTTATTGTGGCTATGATGAGGCTTCCATAAAACACTTTATAGTTAGAACAGTCTGTTTTAAGCTGACAACAACTTAACTTCAACTGCATGCATAAACTCTACATTTGTACACTCCTCCCTTACATTTTTTCTTACTGATGTCACAATATATATCTTTTATCTATGGGTATCCATTAACAAATTGTTGTAGCTATACTAATTTTTAATACTTCCACCTTTTAATTTTTATACTAGAGTTAAAAGTGATTTACGTATCACCATTACAGTACAAGAGTATTCTGAATTTGGACATTTTCTTACCATTACAGAGAGTTTTATACTTTCCTATGTTTTCATGTTTTTAATGTTCTTTCCTTTCAACTTGAAGAACTCCCTTTAGCATTTCTTGTAAGGCAGGTCTAATGGTGATGAACTCTCACAGCTTTTTTTTTTTTTTTTTTTTTAATCTGGGAAAGTCTTTATCACTCTTTCATTTCTAAAAGAGTCTTTCTGAGTGCAGTAATCTTGTTGGCAGTTTGTTCTTCTAGAACCTTGAATATATTATCCTCCTCTCTCTTGACCTGCAAGGTTTCTATTGAGAAATCCACTGATAGTCTTATGGGGGTTTCCTTGTGTATGAGGAGTTTTCTTCTCTTGCTGCTTTCAAAATTCTCTCCTTCTCTTTGACTTTTGATAATTTGATTATAACGCCTCTCAGTGAAGATCTCTTCATATTTAATCTGTTTGGGGTCTCTGGGCTTCATTGATATGGATATTCATTTCCCTCTCCAGATTAGGGAGATGTCTTTCATTATTAACTTAAACAAACTTTCTGCCTCTTTTTCTTTCTCTGTTCCTTCTGGGTAATGGTCTTTTCCCTCCTGAGAAGAACCCATGGGAAATTAGGACTTTATGTTTCAGATAAAAATGGCATGCAATATAAAGTCTGAGTACATATCCTGACTGAATAGTTGAAATCTATTTCAATAAGACTTGTTTTATGGCCCAGAATAGGATCAATTTTGGTAAATGTACCATGGGTACTGAAAACAATGTTTTTTATAATGTCAATTAGTGATGGTGTTTGAATCACCTAAATTCTTACTGATTTTCTCACAACTTTTTCTTTTGAATATTGAGAGGGAGGCTTAACTACTTGATGATTGTTGTGTATTTCTCGATTTTTCCTTGTAGGTCTACCAGCTTTGATTCATGCATATTTCTAAGTCTGTTATTGAGTGCATAAACATTTAAAATCATTATAGTTTTTTGATGAATTGACCTTTAATCATTGTGAAATGATCCTATTTATCTCTGATTATTTTCTTTGCTTTGAAATTTACTTTGTCTGATACTAATTTAGTATATAAGTGATGTATATTTCCAAACTGAGATTCTCTGGTTTTAATTGGGAGATTATGCATGTGGTTGTATACATATCTACCTCAATAATATATATGTTAATTTTTTATTTGTTCTTACTTTCCTTTTTAATATTTTTCCAACTTATTTTGTATTAACTGAACATTTTTATAATTGCATTTTATTTAGTTGTTTTGTTAGCTTTATTTATTTAATTAGATTTTTTGTTGTGTATTGTTTGTATTGGTTCCTTGAAGATTTACTTTGTCCTTTAATTTACCACAGTCAACTTTCAAATAATACCATATGACTTCACAAATGAGCGTCATCTACATTTTTCATATTTTCCTTCTTATTTTCACATCTGTTAAAATGTTTTATATAATGTCATTTATGGTCACAAGTCACTGCCTAAGATTCTGCTTTCAGAGGAGCCCAAGTTTAGATATTTTCAGGAAATGCAAGCTATAAAGAAATATGATGAATGAAATTATTATAATTCTAATTATCATAATAATAATCTAGACTTTAGGAAATTCTACAGGACAAAAGATCCAATTTCTTCAATATTGAAAAAGATATATCCATAGAATAAAAGAGACTTAAGACATATATTAACAAAAGGCAATATATGAACTATACCCAAAATCATAATTGTTGATTTCAATACTCCACTCTTAGTAATTTACAGATCAAGTAAACAGAAAATCAGTAAAGATAAAGTACCATAAATCATGGTATCAATCAACTTGTCCTAATACACATTGCTAGAACATTGGCATTTTGGGGGATATATCTATATATTGATTAGGTTTGAACTACATGAGGGAATATGTTTGTCAAAACTTATCAAACTCTCTAGTTAAAATGGATACATTTTATTGCATATAATTTATACCTGAATAAACTGCTTTAAAAATTAAAAATAATATTTAAGGGGTATATAAATTACAACACATAAAACATATCTGAAAACAGATTTAAATAAAGTCATTTCAAACTAAATGATACCCAGGAATAAAGTTTAGTTTTTGGCAAGATAATAAAATCGTGCTTATGCTTTTAACATAAATTCTTTATTCTTTACACAGAATGCTAAAATATTTTTGGTGAGGTTTCATAATATTTGGAAATTCTTCTAAAATAATTTGAGCATGAGGGGAATAGTTGGATATAGATGAAAAAATGTATTTCCATGGTTTGATCACAGGTGAAGCGGACATATTATAACATGAGGCCTTTATATGACTTTATATATCATCGTTACTTTGAGATTTTCCATAATAAAAATTTAAAAAGCATGAGCTATTTCATAGTAATTAAATCATGGATTTTGTGATTCCAGATCTTTTTATGCTGCAGTCTAGAAAGAAGATACTGTATTGTTTGATTAGAACATTGCCCATGATTATTTTTTATTAACATTTTGATACTCTTTCATAAAGAGGGAAAAGAAAATTAATTAATATTTATTCATGGCCAAGAAAGAACAAAATACTATTCCAAGGTACATAATTTTTTTAATTCTTCTATAGAGTCTTAAAATTAAAAGCAGTTTCCAATTTTAGAATAAAAAAACAGAGGCTCAGCAATATTACCAAATAGCAAGTACCAGAGATGTAATTCTAATGCAAAATAAAAAATAATACCATGAAAACACAATTTTTCAGCCTTGGTAAAAAAGATAAACTTTAATTATCTTATGATATATGAAAACATTGAATTAATAAGAGATGTACTTTATATTATTGCTGAAACTCAAAAAATTGTATTAAAATGTATAGGATACTTCAGAAAAAGAAAAACATTGTGGCATCTTCTATAGAAAAATCTCATGCGTTGAGTTATTGAGTTATTTTGAGTTGAGTTATTTTGTCTAAGTGATAGTGAGATTTTACCATTTGGCTGTACACCAAACCTATATTCTATCTCTCCTCAAATCCTTTGATCCTTCCTTGGAAAGATAAAATTGATTATACCAAGGAGAAATCTGCACTGTCTCTAATTTTTTTCTGAGATTTAATGTTTTATTTAGCTCTTTCTTGCTTCCTTCATGGTAGAAGATGTTTTTGTTTGTTTTCCCCATCTCCCCAGTCAAGGAAACTGCTTTTGAATTTGATACTCCATTAAAACATAGATTGGCATTATTTCTCACTCTTTACTGGAAGATAACATTGGCAACATTAAAAATTCTGGTGATTTACCTTGCTTAGCTGACGCTCTTGTGTTTGCTGTTGATCAATTCTGAAGACCGGTTTTTCTCGTGTGTAAATCTTTTCTCAATCATTAAGAATAACTTACTTGAGGGGCCGGCCCGGTGGCGCAAGCGGTTAGGTGCGCGCGCTCCGCTGCGGCGGCCCGGGGTTCGCTGGTTCGGATCCCGGGCGCGCACCGACGCACTGCTTGGTAAGCCATGCTGTGGCGGCGTCCCATATAAAGTGGAGGAAGATGGGCACCGATGTTGGCCCAGGGCTGTCTTCCTCAGCAAAAAAAAGAGGAGGATTGGCGGATGTTAGCTCAGGGCTGATCTCCTCACAAAAAAAAAAAAAAAAAAAAAAAAAAAAAGAATAACTTACTTGATTGTTTTGGAATGGATTTAATTCTGTTTTTCAAATTTAGCAAGTCTGTCAATCTCACCCATTAAAATGAAAATTGGTTTTCTCTTCCTTAGTGAAATATTTTATTGTTTAGCTTTAAGTGTTGGCAGAGGGAGTTAATAGCTCTTTATACCTCTGAGCAATGAATTCAAGACCTACATAAAGTTCTGATCATTTTCTCTCATTCATTTAACAAGTAGATATTTAGCACCTGGTTTCATCATGTACTGTTCTAAGAACTAGGAATACATCGAAGCCCCTACCTTTACATATAAAATGCTATATATGTATATATATGTGTGTGCTCTATAGTTATTTACACGTTATTTTTTTTTACCTAAAACCTACTATATTCAAGGTTCTGTCTTAGCACTGTTGATAGTGTGAGAAATTAACATATGTGGAACCATTTTAAATTAGAGCTAGAGCAGCTATTCCAGGGGAACTGCCTTGTTTGCCTTGTTCCTTCAACCTTGGCCTGGGACAAACCTTTGGACTGTGCCAAAACGGCAATTGTTTTACAAGCAATTGTTAGAGAAGTCAGCAGAAGAATGGACACCCTGATCGCAAACACTGAGGATTGTGGACTTTCTGAAGATAGAATCAATAACCAATCATGTATAGCTAAGAGTAGCTGACCTTGTCAATAACAAAGGACACTGTTTGGGCTCCTGCCTGAGTCTGTGCTCCCTGAACTGCAATTGTTCGACCCCAAATAAATTGCTTACCTCTTAAACTGATTTCTGTTTTTGTAGGTTTACAATATAAGGAGGAATAAGATATGGTTCATGTCCAGATGGGGAAAAGTATTAAGAAACCTATTGGGAAGCCAGTGTGGGGAGAGAGGGAGAATCCCCCTCTGCCCTTTTCCCTTAAGGTTCTTATGGCTGGCCAAATAATCAACAATGCAGGTTAGCAGGAGAAAATAATACCGAGTTTAATAACATGTATACATGGGGGAAACTCAGACATGAGCAACTCATCCCTCTGTCTAAGCTACTTGCTTAAGTGTTGTAGCTAAAAGCAAGGAAGGTGTTGGGGGTGGGTAGTGGTCTGGGACTTCAGAGGGCAAGAAGACAATTCTTTTCAGGGTCATCTATAGATAATGTGGTCAGGGAGAGATAGAGTTTTTGATAAAAGGGTCTTGGTGCCCCTCCCATTGTAACATCTATTTTACATTATCATTACAGCTATCATGATAGAAGATCTGTTCCAGGAAGGAGCCACCATGTCAAAATCTTTAGGCAGTTAGTGGGGGAGGTCAAATGTCCCTCAGAGAAAACAATCAAGGTAAAGAGATATATTTCAGGGTGGCCAAATCTTGATCTCCCACACTAGATATAACCTGGATACTACGGTGTTACTGGACAGCATATGTGCTATACTGAAGTGTCTCCCAAATGCAACATGGGATTTTAGACAGGATTGATTTGTGTGTGTGCTTGTGTGGTGTGTGCACGTGTATGTGTAATGGATTCGGTAGGCTAGGGTGAGGGAGATCTGAGTGGATGCAGTTGGAGATTGGTGAAATTTCTTCCAGCAAGATTTCTAAGCAGAGGTACTGATATGTTTTTCAATACCAGGAAACATCAGTGTGTTCCACGAAAGTGAGGACCTCTCCTTTCTCTAAGGCTCCTTTGGCAACCTAGAAGTAGTCAATTATATTAGCAGAACCAAAAACTCACGTTGCTTCCAGAATTTCACATTACCTTCTATTTCACAGTACATTACTGCTCTGAACTTTCTCAGTTCTCTTTCGTCTTCCACCTGATGGCAATAGTTCCTCTGACCAAGGTTAGCATCTCTACTGTGTCTTCTTAATCCTTTGTGATCTTTCTCCCTTGACTTGCTCTGTTTGTCATGACAAATCTTTTCAGGATTCCAATCTCTTTTCTCCCTGGCTTATTGCTTTACCTTATGTACATTCAATTCCTTTCCATCTACAAAAATGAATTATACTCCCAACTTGAATCCCTCTCCGGTGAGTGTACTCTTTCTTGCTTTGCACGAAAGAATAGCCCCAATTCATTGCTTCCATTTCACTACCTCTCATTAACAAGTAATTTAGTTTTTAAAATCCATATTGACTGCATATGCCACACTAGCCACTGTTCTAGATGCCAAAGGCACAGATATAAAAGATGTAGTCAGATTCTCCTATAGAGAGAGACACAGAAAAGTAGATCAATAGCTTAAAAAATGTCTGTTCAGGCTAAGGTCCAGAGAAGGGATATGTAAAGCCAAACAGGTTACTTAGATTAAATAGTCAATGAATGTAACGTTTGAGTTGAGTCTTGAAGAATTAGGAGCAGTGAACAGGAAGCAAGAGTATTTGGAACAAATGAAAATGTGCAAGAAACTTAAACGTTGAGGAGTATGATATTTTTAGTAATTAAAAATAACTGTGTGATCTGAGCAAAAAAACAAATAGCCATAGTATTGAATTACTACCTAAGCAATAAAATAAATATCCATTACTCTATCCTGATATAAATAAATTATTGAATGAATAAATAAATGGGAGAATTCTTCCCTACAGAAGAATTTCAAATAATAAATATGGAAAAGATGAGGGAAATAGAAAATTATCATTAGAATACCACAGTAACAATTGCCTCAGGCAAGGTCCCCTGATGAATGCTAAAGTTAGTGGGCAGAACTTTAAAGAGAAATAGGCTATCTGCATAGCCTCAAAGGCCTTCCTCTGAAGTACATATAACTTCCTGTGGTGTTGTAACCTATGTCCACAAACTTTTTGATACTCTTTTCTCTAGGAGGTAGAGCTTAATTCTCTCCCCTTAAGTGTTGCTTCTACAAATATTTATTTACTTCTACAAATAACATATGGAAAGAGACAAATAGTAATTTTTCAATGGAGAAATCTGACAGACACTACTATAATCAAATGATCAGTTAAAATCACCAGTAATAAGTTATTTTGATATCATATATCTCTTCATATGGTGTGATGAGTAGGGCCCTTTACCTCTCGAATATTCCTCCCCAGAATTTATAACTTCAGTTATGAGAAAATATCAGACTAAACCAAGTTCAGAGACATTCCAGAAAAGACCTGACCAGTATTTTTCAGAAGTATCTAGTACATGAAGAACAAGGAAGGAGTGAGAATCTATCACAGATCTGAGGAAACTAGGGAACCATGATAACTAGATGCAACATGGTATCCTGGATTGGATCCTGGAACAGAAAAGGACATTAGTGAAAAAACTAGTGAAATCTGAATCAAGTCTGTAGGTTAGTTGACTGTAATGTATCAATCTTAATTTCTTGATCTTGATAAATGTATCACGGTTATGTAAGATGTTATTATTGAGAATAGCTGGGTGAAGGATACACAGAAACAATTATATTTGGAACTTTTCTGAAAATCTAAAATCATTTCAAAATATAAAAGGGCATAAAAACTAACTTTGTGTAGCATAATGAGCATATGTTAAATGAGAATATAAAAGCAGTAGCCTTAACAATCAAAAACATGATCCATGAGAGAAAAAAATAAGTTGGACTTCATTAAAATTAAAAAAATCAAAACAAAACAAAAAACTAAACTTTTACTATGCAAAAAACAGTGTTAAGAGAAAGAAAAGACAAGCCAAACCACAAAATGGGAGAAAATAATTGCAAAATACATATGTGATAAAGCACTGGTATCCAAAATATACAGTCCTTTTAAATCTCAACAATAAGAAAACAAACAACCCAATCAAGCAATAGGCCAAAGAGCTGAACAGACACCTCACCAAAGAAGATATACAGATGGTAAATACATATGAAAGATGCTCAACATCATGTGTAGTAGGGAATTGCAAATTAAAACACACCTATTAGAATGGCCAAAGTCCAAAACGCTGGTGACTTTGAATGTTGCAGAACATGTGGAACAGTAGAAACTCTCATTCTCTGATGTTGGGAAAGCAAAATGGTACAGGTACTTTAAAGGAGAGTTTAACAGTTTCCTACAAAGTTAAATGGGTTTACCATATGCTCCAATAATCTCAGTCCTTGGTTTTTTCCCAAATGAGTTGAAAACTTATGTCCAAACAAAAACTTACACATGAATGTTTACAGCAGTTTTACTCACATTTGCCAAAAATTTGAACCAAGATGTCCTCCCATAGATGAATGGATAAACAACGATGGTACATCCACAGAATGCAATATTGTTCAGTGACAAAAAGAAATGAATGGCTTTTCATCAAGCCATGAAAAGACATGGAGGAAGCTTAAACGCATATTTCTAAATGAAAGAAGCCAGTCGGTAAATCTACATAACCGTATGATTCCATCTATATAACATTCTGGAACCATCAAAACTATAGAACAGTGAAAAGATCAGTGATTGCCAGGGATTTGGAGGAGGGAAGGAGGGACGAATATGTGGAGCATAGAGGATTTTTAGGGCAATGAAACTATACTGTGTGATCCTACAATGACAGATACATGACACCATGCATTTGTCAAAACTCATTGAACTGTACAACATTAACAGTGAGCCCTAATGTAAACTATGGACTTCAGTTAATAACAATGTATTCATATTTCATCAGTTTTAACAAAGATACCACACTATTGCAAGGTGTTAATAATAGGAGAAACTGAGGGTAGGAGTTGAGGGGATATATTGGAACTCTCTGAACTTTCTATTCAATTTTTCTGTAAACCTAAAACTTCTGTACAAAATAAAGCCTAAAAAAAAAAACCCAAAAAAGCAATAGTCTTTGAATAGGAAATGCAGTAAGTAAAATGATGATTATTTCCCCTTGCTTTTCTCATGGAATATGGAGAGTGAGAGATTAAATAAATAAGAGATCACATTCATGGTAGCATTGAGAATGAGATGTGGGTTTAGTGTAGTGTATTGCAGAGAGGAGCTTATGGGAGAAGATAAATGATAAATAAAGGGGTAATTTTATTGGAAACTAAAATCCCTTGAATAATATTGCCTTTGGTGACGCTATTTTCCTATGTGTAAAACAATTCTTGTTAAAAGTTATGAACAAAATCAAGTATAATCTTCCATTGATTTAATTTATATTTGAAAATTCAGTGAGCAATAAAGAACGGGACAGGACTGATCCACACAATAAAGAATTATCAGTATCCTACTGGATATTCATGTAACTGAAAAAATACCTTTTACATTGTTCTCACCCAAGTATCTACTCCATCATCCTTATTACGCAGTTTTTGCATAGTTTAATGGTAAAGCTTTTGTTCTCTACAAAAATGCACCCTCCTACTGAGCCAGTCTGGACCACTTAGAATTACCAGAACCCGCTTTCCCTCAGCAGGGAAAAGGCCAACTTAAGGCTCACTGTGTACTGTTTTTGGTTTCCAATAGCTCCTTAGAATCCTGGTCAGTGATACTGAGTTGGTAGCTTGAAACTGGCATGGTGCAGAAATTTACATCACGGAAACTGACAAATATTACAAATAAGATCATTAGTAGTAGTATTAGTATTTTGGAGAGCTAATTTTTAAGTATTTACTAGAATAACAATGCTTAAGGCTAACACTAAAATCCAATCAAATAACTCTTGGCAATTTTTCCCTAGCTCCTTTAAATATTACAACTCCTTTAGCAAGGAAAAGCGAGCCACAAGCAAAGAAGTGAAATTAGAAGGGCAATAGAGGATTATTATATACTTCTCTAATAAATGATCATCCCCCAGTAGCATGGCTGCATTACCTCCTTGGATTTGGTGTATCCACACCAACCTCCTCCTTCCAGTGGATGAAGTAAGTGGGCAGAGAAACAGAGAAAATGGTGAGCTCCAGCTAGAAGCCAAATCCATCTGTGTTTGACATCTCAGGTGACTGCTGATGACTCATCAATATAATGGAGCTGTGTTTTAAGGAGATTTCATCTGTGTTTTATGCAGGTGTCCCCAGAGTTGAGACTATACAGATGACCCACAGATTAGAAAAGATGTAACAATGTATACATATAAATTTCTGTACTTGTCAACTCTATTATCATTTTTTTGACTGAAAATGCCCTTGGTCCAATCCTTACTTTATCCAAAGAGCCATGTATCACCCAAAACACTAATTTTCTCTCATTATCATAGCAATTATTGTAAGTAGTTTATGAATTTTAATAATGTCACATTACTTTAATGGGGAACATTTCCTTTCCTTCCAAATTAGTAAGAAATATATGTTTTAAATGTATTGAAGTGTTTTTAGAGCCTTATTCTGAGGGATTCTCATGCTGGGTCTGAATCTGTCATTTGTGAACAATGATTTCTCCAAGCTGCTCTAGTGGCTGTACGTCTTAGGAACGCAGCGAGCTTCCTGGTCATTCAATCTGTGTTAGCTGCGCAGTGCAGATTTGCAGCAGCATAATTCAGACTGACTTCGCCAAATAATACTTCCTCTGACAACACTTTTAAAGTGGCAAGATATCTTGGAAAAGTACAGAATTGTCTTGAGATAGCACATCCCCCAGCAGAATTCAAAATACTGCTGCAAAACTGACAAAATAGAACCTAAATTGTAATGTGATATAGTAAAGCAGCTGATAGATTGTACTCTGCACCAAAAATTGCTAACTCAATGCCCAGTAGAGAACCCACAGAACTGTAGCGACTGTCAAAGTCCGGATTCTATAGGGAAAAAAAATAGCCAAATGAAAATGGGGTAAGTAAGTAGTATTTTCCAAGTTGGTTTGATACATAGTGGCCCTGTTTTTAAAATTACAAAGGTGGCACAGAACATTGGAGAAAGTGTGTAGGTTACTAGTTGAAACATTGGAAACAATTTTTAAATTGTTTTCCATTTGTTTAATATGTTGTACAGTGCTAAGTTAAGCTTAAGGGAAAAGTGGTTTTGGCATGTGACTATTTAAGTATTGTGTTTACTGTTAGTTGAAGCCTACAGAGAATTTACACTATGATTTAAACATCTCAAGCTTCTTTTTTTTTTTTTTTTTTTTGTGAAGGGATCAGCCCTGTGCTAACATCTGCCAATTCTCCTCTTTTTTGGCTGAGGAAGACTGGCCCTGGGCTAACATCCGTGCCCCTCTTCCTCCACTTTATATGGGACGCTGCCACAGCATGGCTTGCCAAGCAGTGCATCGGGTGTGCGCCCAGGATCCGAACAGGCGAACCCCTGGCTGCTGCAGCAGAGCATGCCACTGAACCGCTTGCGCCATCGGGCCGGCCCCTCATGCTTCCTTTTGTAAATAACATTTTTTCATAGTTAAGAATGAATGCTCATGATATAAGGTGTTAATGTATCACAGAGTCTCTTAGAAGACATTTGAGATTTTTTTCCACATGTGTGATTGGCGAATGATTGCATTTAGGGATTACTCAGAGAAAAATAAATAGTCCCATGAGATGGCACAACATAAATAAATGTTTTTACTCTTCAGCTTTATGTTTACTGTAATCTGACACTCTATAAAGGCTTAATATGAATTTCACTCAATAATGCTATCTATTTTGTTACTATTGCCAGATATTTTATTGCTGTGCAACTGAAAATGCTTTGGTTGCTAATGTAGACATGCTTTAAGATGGATGGCCCCATAATGGCTAAAAATAACGCCCGACACGTAGTAGATCTTTAATATTGTTGACTGAGTCATTGATTGGGTTCTTAATTCAGGACATGGAAAAGAATTAAAGTGAATTTCAAATCCCTACAGGCCTATAGTGTCTTGTAGAAGAGGCTAGTGACCTTTATAGCTCCCATTCTCATCCGTATTTCTTCAAGTTTTGAAAGTGGGTATTGACCACTGCCCTTAAATTCCATCTTACACAGGGATAATCAGAGGGATGAGAATTCTTACACTACAAAAAGTGATTGACAGTAACTCTCCTGCTTGCATCTAAAATAAGGGTTTTATCCTACTGTCTCCTGGTGCCCTCAAACCAGAACATCTTAAAAATCAGGTTTTCAATACATAGCACAGGATCTCACACTTTGAACAATGAGTGATGAAGAGACTTTATTTCCTACCAAGAGTGACTTTAGCATTGAGAGGAAAAAAACTCAATATCAAGAACAAGAAAATCACGTTTTTGCTGACAAAGAATCAAATATTCTTATTTCCGTATTTTTAACTGTCAGAATAGAGAAGTTATTATATTTTCCAGTAATATGCATATATTTGTCTCGTATTGTAAAAGAAAAACAAAGTATAGAGAGGTATAGTCAACAAAATAAATTTAAAAATTATAGACAATAAGAGAAACAGTCAAAGGCACAAAAATACCCAGATTGTCAAGGTAAAATAATTCCTAGGATGTAGTTTGTTGTAATTGTTAATAAGGAATGCTTTTTTCTTTTCAACTGGGGACATAAAAGGGAATAGGACTTCCTGGTAGCTGTCCATTAGCTGGATGAAGCTATGTTCAGTGCTGTCCTGCAAACTGGAAATTACCTTCTCTTGCCTTAGATTTAAACCCATAGTAATGTTGGACAGTATATAATGTTCTTTAATGCATTACTAATACAAGTAATAAACAGAAAAGAGAAGTTTTACTTCGTTTAACAGTCTCCCTGAGCCTCTTCAGAAAACTCCCTGTGGCCTTTTGCAAACCAAGTTCAGCCGTACAGATCTGCAGGTTTGTAATCTCTGCCATTGATTGGTTTCCTTTCCTTTTTGTTCCCCGCTATTTTTCATCTTAAAGTCCATTATTCCCTCCACACTTGATTCATCTAGATAGAGACTGCAACATTATGAACACTTGCTTAATCTGTGGAATAAACCTTATGAAAGGAAAAATGTTATCAAACAATTGCAATATTGTGTTTTGGTTAAAACATACAAGTACTAGTGTCTTCCAAAAGTAGTCAGATTTTCTATGGTATTGCACTGAGAAACTGAAGAGAGAGTTATTTGACTTTTTTTCCAGATGACCACTGCATTATGAACTGTGTAAAACTTCATAGACTTACTTGCTGCGTGGACACATAAATCAATATGTATTGAATTCTACTTGGGGCACGTCAGTTACTAAAAGATGTTGAATAGCATGGGTTAATTTCAGCTGGTCTGGATTGACCACCTGCTGATCTCCAGATCTTCCTGAAGCATTATGATGACTCTTGGCCAAGGCAAGCAGATATACCAACTAGAGATAAATGACGTTCTGTAATAAAAACCGAGTCCTGTGAGTCCTTCCAGTAATCAAACACTGAAGGCAATTAATGAATAAATAATGCAGATGGAAACAAGGAAGCCCAGTAAACAGATAAAAAAAAACAACAACAGAGTATTAAAGTGTACCAATAATATGATTGAAGAAACTAACTAGCTAATGTGGATTGGCTTAGAAGCACTTAAAAGCACATGGATACTTACTGAGGTGTATAAATTGAGGAAAAGAAATTAATTGGTATAAGAAAAAGAGATGTTATTTGAAGCATTTTGCTAGAAACCTGTAAAAGAAAAACTTGGTTGGCTATCTTGCTAATGTGATGTAAAGGCGATTAGCTAAATAGTTTCATTTCTAGAATGAAGCTAAGAGGTATGACAAGTTAACACTGGGTTTTTCAGAATAGTTTAGCTAAAACAAATTTGAGCATGAAAGATAGGGGTGAATAAAAACTAACTGGCCTTTCGGAATTCCTTCCAGTTAGTCCTCTGTAGTTCTTCTATTTTGTTAATGTGTTTATATGTTTATCTCTTAATTACTTACTTTTAATACCAGAGACTATATATATTAAGATGGATACCAAACTGTTTTTTAGTGAGTGATATTGCCATATACAATTCAATTTGGAGAACTTGTTTTTTTTTCACTATAGAATTATTAGAGTGTAACTCCTTCAACTAGGGCATTTCCATGTTCAGCCCTCATTGAGGAAACCAGTAAAAGTAAAATCAAGCTCCTTTGAATGAAGAGGGTAGAGAGACCACCTGGCTTATTCTGTCCATCTATAAGCTTGGTCCTTGCTGTGGACTGAATTGTGTCCCCTCCAATTTTATATGTTAAAGCCCTAACTCCTCGTTTGATGGTACTTAGAGACGGGGCTTTGGGGAGACAATTTGTTCAGTTTTATCCTGACAGTAGATTTAAAGAGTGCACAGGGCAGTAGCATATAGTAATACTGATGAGAGAGGTTTTTGAAAACTAGTCTTCTAATCGACACTTATTAATATCTAAGGATTAGATTTTATTGGGATGCAACACATGAAGGCTTTACCGGGGACAGAGAAATCTGAAATTCACTTTGTAAAGTTGCATGAAGATGGTCAAGTTACTGAGCATTTTTGGGCCTCAATTTGTTCAAGTGTACCTGTTTCAGAGTGCTAGGGTATACAAAGCACTGAATAAAAGTTAACTACTATTATGTCCCCATATAATATCTGTTTATTTCACCTGTGCACTTATGCTTTTTGTGTGTGTGATGGAATTTGTTTACCACATAAGGGCAATTTTTCTGCCACGCGTTCATTTGACTTATTTTAAACGAAATGGAATAAATCAATTTATTTTTCCTTCAATATTCTTGTAGGTTCCCTTCTAGAATGGTGTTATATGGCATGAACGAACTGCTCATTTGTTATGATATTAACTACTTCATACTATTAAGCTCCTTCTCCTTCCCTCTGAAGAACAAGTGGGCACGCAGAAACAGATGTGCTTCTCTGATTCTCCACGCCATAAATCTTACCTGGGCAAGCTCTCCACGTGGGAAATGCTCACTCCATTCTAGAACTGTGCTATTGGGTGGCTATGTCTAGTTAATCCCGGAATAGTTATTTTCTTCATTCCATGTAAAGTTCTACTCTTTTTATGTGCTAATTTTAATTTCGTCTTCCCTCTTGCCTGAAAAACGATTCTTAATTTTCACTTAGTCAAGATTATCACGTTTTTGACTAAAACCTTGTTTTGTTTGTGCATTATAATAAGCCTTTCACTACTCCCAAATCACAAAGATAGATTCCTGTATTTTCTTCTATGATCTTTACCCTATTAGATTTTTAAAATTAACTTTGTAGTTTGCCTTTTGTTTAGGAATATAATCCACGTAGTTCACTTTTCTATGTAATGTTTACAAAGGAAGTTATGATACAGTTCTATTATTTTCTATATAATAAGCCATTATTTGCAACATCATCCATGAAACACTTCAGTTCCCCATTGATTTGCGAGATCATCTTTATCAGACCTTCTATTCCTATGTAGATGAATCAGTTCTTAGCTCTTTTATATCACGTTATTCTACCTGTCTTTTCATCCATAGTAGCACACTTCATTTTTGTTCTATTTTAATTTTGAGGTCTTTGTAACAAGTAGGCGTATCTGATACAACAAATTTTCCAACTCTGCTCTTCTTCCTCAAAACTGACTTGGCTATTAATGAAAATGCATTATTTTAAATAAATCATAGGATTTGACTTTATATGTTCTTCAAAAAATCCACGATGCATTTTGATTTGGGTTGGTTTTCATGAATAAGTTAATTTGTAGAGAAGTGATATCCTGGTAATGTTAACTAACGATGTTCGTGAACACAGTGGATCACGTCTATTTTATTCACTGTGTTGCCACAAGTGTGAAAGGGCGCTTGGCATGTGTTAGGCACTAAATACATGTTGATTAAATGCTTTTCTTTTTCTCATTTACTCACATCATTTACTTCTGTTGCTAATTTTTTTCCAAAAAGGTCTTGGATAGTTAAAGCCAAGAAAATTTATGAATTTTCTTGCAAATATAAATATTTTATAAAGTATTTTCTAGTGTGCTACTGAAGCAGAGAGAAACAGTACTGATATTTATTGGTTGGTCTCATATTTGGCAACCTTGTTGGTTCTCTTATTTATTCTGAGAGTTTATTGATTCTGTGGGTTAGCTATTTTTTGCAACATTTTCACTTCCAATCCTTATTCCTTTTATTTCCTGCTTTGGCTAAGGATTTTAGTACTGTCGATAATTGGTGACCTTGCCTTTTTTATGATCTTTAGGGGAATACATCTACAATAAAATATAAATGTCTGTAGTAGGTTCTCTGTTGTTTTTTCCATTCTCATCTTTTCTTTCTTCATTTTTGACCTTATTAAAGAATTTCCCTTACAATCCAAATTGCTGTTTTAGCCATAAAAGGAATTATATTTTATTAAATGTTTATTTTGGCTCTATTGAGATGGCTTTTTTTTTTTTGCTTTCAGTCCCTTAATATAAATTATATAGACAATTTCCATAATACTTCTATTCTTGCATTTCTGTAATAAATTTTTCTTGACTTCTGTCTAATTTCTAATTATATAAATGCATTATAATTATATAATGGATTGCTAGTTAGTGTTAACATATTTTAGCTAAGTGTACACACCTTTATTTTCATATGTGAATTGAGCTTTTACACATATTTTATTTCACGTACACACAATATCTGATTTTGAAACCAAGGTTTTAGTAGATGCTGAAAATAAAATGGGGAACTTTCCTCTTTTTTTATTTTATTGTAAAATATGTAAGATAGAGATTTTATGGGTTTTGAAATTTTGAACAAATTGATTACTAAATCTGTCTAGTGTGGAGATTCTTAAGAAAGTTTAATTTATATGTAAATAACACTAATTATTATTGTTCTAATTGATGTTTTATTTATTTTACTATTTTGATAGTTACTGTTTTCCCCAGGTTTGTAATTTATTGATGTATAGTGATTTATAAAATAATTATTTTTCAAATACATATTTGTCTTTGGTATTTTCCTTTGTCATTCCCTTTGTATTGTTTTCACAATCTTTTTTTTCAGTCTTGTCATAAAATATTCTTTTATTCATACATTCAAAGATTATCTTCCATTTAATCTCACCCCCACATTTTGTTTGCTTGTTTTAGTTTTCATTGGTTTCTGGTCTTATTTTTTATTGTTTCTTGGGTTTTGGGCCATTTAGTTAAAACCTATTCTCTTTTTTCTAAATTGCAAAAAGAACTATTTGTCCTATTTCTTCACTTTTTTCTGGGGTGTGGAACAAATAGCAGCCTCTCATCTGGGAGAGAGACTTCTTATCTTTGTCCACATTTTTATCAGCTGAATTTTAAAAAATATGTGTTTATATGAAATCAAAAGCTACCTATTGTTAGCTCTGAAGTAAACACATTTCTTGAAATATGAGTAGTTGGTTAAGTGACAAAATAATCAGGGACATGAGTTCCGTATAAATAATTAGAGATCATATCTTTTCCTTTTTTTTTTTCAGTAATAGAATTACAAAGGAAATTCTTTTTGGTGTGGTGGTTTTTAAAACAGTGCTTGCCTATTTTCAATAATTCTCCTACCCAGTGGCAGCATCTAATTCCCAATCTATGAATCTAAGTTGTATGTTTGACTCCCTTGCAACCAATAGAATGCAACATTATTGACACTGGGTGACTTTAAAAGTTCTATAGGAAAAAGACAGGAACTTTTCATCTGGTACTCTTTAGATTCTCACTCTGGTGAAATTCAGTCACCATGTAAAAGCTTCAATTACCCTGAAACCATTAGGCTGTAGGGACCACATACTGGAGTTTCAATTGATGTTTTCAGCTGATCCCAGCCTTCCAGCCATCCTTTCCAAACGCTAAACATGTGAGTGATGACATATTAAACCCTTCAGATCAGTGCATCTATTAGCTAAGTACTAGTCAACTCCGTGAAGAGAAGAAGCAGCTCCTAGCTGAGGCCTGTCCATATCCCCAACTCACAGAACTCATGAGTTAAAATAAAATGGTTCTTGTTTTCAACCACTAAGTCTTGGGATAGTTTGTTATGCAGCAATACACATACTGAACATAATTTGCTACCAGGAGTGGGGCAACAACACAAGCAAAACTTAAAAATATATGACACTGATTTGGGACTAAGCAGCAAGTAGAAGCTGAAAGGGCTTGGAGGAGAATTTTAGAAAAAGCCTGATTGTTCTCAAGGTATCACTTGGTGAAAGCTTAAAAGAAAGTGAAGAAAATAATTAATTGGAGGCAGAAGGAAAAGAAACAGTGTTAGGTAGTGGCAGAAAATTTAAAAACATTTTCACCTGAGACAATGTGAAAAATAGAAAATGTACCTAATGAATAGATGAATCTGACTGAGTATATTTCCAGGCAGGATGTAGCAAGCTTCAGTTAGTTTCTTCTAGATGAGTTTCATAAGACACATATAGAGATGTGCTAAGGGAAGTTATCCAGGTATCCAGCAGAATGTAGAACATTTTCATTCTAGCACAGATTTCACAAATTTTGATATGCTTTATTTTTTATTTTCATTGAATCAAAATATTTTCTAATATCCTTCGAGATTTTAGATATACTTTTTAAAATATGAAATATTTGAGGATTTTGTGAGATGTCTTAATGTTATTGATTCCTAGTTTAATTTCATTTTTTCAGGGAGTGTGCTTTGTATGATTTCAATTATTTTACATTCACTGGGAATCATTTTAAGGTCCAGAAGATGTCCTATCTTGTAGAATATTCTTTGTATACTTAAAACAAATACGTATTCTAGTGTTTTGAGGTGGAGTTATCAATAATTATCCACTGGGTGAGGTTGCTTGACAGTTTTGTTCAAGAGTCCTTATTGAATTTCTCGGTAAGTGATTTTAATCAATTATTGAGAGAAAAGCATTGAAATCTCAAATTATAATTGAGATAGATCTATTTCTTCTTTTAATTTTCTCATTTTTTTCTTTAGATAATCTGAAGCTCTATTACTATTAGCCTATTACTTATGCTTCCAATAAGCTTCCAATAAGCTCAGTTCTTCCAATAAGCTGAGCTACTTCCAATAAAGTTAAGCAAGTTTGAATCAACTTTATGCCTATTGAATAAAGTTAGTTATTTTAAAATGAAGAAAAAGGATAAAAATTGACCCCTTCATCATTCTGAAAAGTACTGCCATATCACTTGTTTTCAAATCTAATTTTTCTAAGATTATTATTGCCTCTCCAGTTTTTGTATACTTAATGTTCTCATTGTATATCTTTTCCATTTAACACACAAATATCTTATATTAAACTTGGTTTCTTGTAGCAAAGCACTACATAATGATAAAGGGAACAATCCAACAAGAAGATATAACACTTGTAAATATCTATGCACCCAACATAGAAGCACCTAAATATATAAATCAATTATTAACAGACATAAAAGGAGAAATAGACAGTAACCCAAGAAGAGTAGGGGACTTTAATGCTCCACTTACATCAATGGTTAGCTCATCCAAACAAATGATCAATAAGGAAACATTGGCCTTAAATGACACATTAGACCAGATGGACTTAGTAGATATACACAGAACATTCCATCCAAAAACTGCAGAGTGCACATTCTTTTTAAATGCACGTGAAACAGTGTCCAGGATAGATCACATGTTAGGCCAGAAAACAAGTGTCAATAAATTTAAGAAGATTGAAATAATACCAAGCACCTTTTCTGACCACAATAGTGTGAAACCAGAAATCAACTACAAGGAGAAAACTGGAAAAGCTACAAATATATGGAGAGTAAACAAAATGCTACTGAACAACTATTGGGGAAATGAGGAAATCAAAGGAGAAATAGAAAAAAAACCTAGAGACAAATAAAAATGAAAATATGACAAAATTTATTTTACATAGTATTGGAAGTCTTAGCCAGAGCAATCAGGCAGGAAAAGGAAATAAAAAGGATCCAAACTGGAAAGTAAGTAGTAAAACTGTCACTATTTGAAGTGACATGATTTTATATACAGAAAATCCTAAAAATTCCACCAAAAAACAATTAGAAATAATAAATTAATACAGTAAAGGTGCAGGATACAAAAGCAACATACAAAAATCAGTTGCATTTCTATACACTAACAACAAAGTAGCAGAAAGAAAAGTTAAAAATACAATACCATTTACAATCACAACAAAAAGAATAAAATACCTAGAAATAAATTTAACCAAAGAAGTGAAAGACCTGTACACTGAAAACTAGAAAACATTGTTGAAAGAAATCAAAGAAGATACAGAGAAATAGAAAGATATTCCATGCTCTTGGATTGGAAGAATTAATGTAGTTAAAATGTCCTTACTACCTAAAGCAATCTACAGATTTGATGCAATCCCTATCAAAGTTCCAACAACATTTTTCAAAAAAATCGAACAAAGAATCCTAAAATTTATATGGAACAAGAAAAGACCCTGAATAGCCAAAGGAATCCTGAGAAAAAAGAACAAAGCTGGAGGTATTACATTCCCTGATTTCAAAATATAGTACAAAGCTGTAGCAACCAAAACAGCATGATACTGGCACAAAAACAGACACACAGATCAATGGAAAAGAATTGAGCCCCCAGAAATAAGCTCACACATTCTATGGACAGCTAATTTTCGACAAGGGAGCCAAGAACATACAATGGAGAAAGGAAAGTCTCTTCAATAAATGGTATTGGGAAAACTGGACAGCCACATGTGAAAGAATGAAAGTAGACCATTATCCTACACCATACACAAAAATTAACTCAAAATGGATTAAAGACGTGTAGGTAAGACCTGAAACCATAAAACTCCTATAAGAAAACATAGGTAGTATTCTCTTTGCCATCAGTCTTAGCAGCATCTTTTTGAATATCATGTCTTACCAGGCAAGGGAAACAAAAGAAAAAAATAAATAAACGGAACTATATCAAAGAAAAAATCTTCTTCTCAGCAAAGGAAACACCCTAACAATTGAGAGAAGATATTTGCAAACCACATATCTGATAAGGGGTTAATCTCCAAAATATATAGAGAACTCACACATCTCAACAACAAAGAAGCAGACAACCCAATTAAAAAATGGGCAAAAGATCCAAAGAGACATTTTTCCAAGGAAGTTATACAGATGGCCAACAGACACATGAAAAGATGTTCAACATTACTAATTATTAGGGAAATGCAAATCAAAACTACAATGAGATATCAGCTCATGCCTGTCAGAATGGGTATAACTAACAAGAAAAGAAACAGTAAGTTTGGAGAGGATATGGAGAAAAGGGAACTCTCATACACTGCTGGTGGCAATGTAAATTGGTGTAGCCACCATGGAAAACAGTATGGAGATTCCTCAAAAAATTAAGAAAAGAACTACCATATGATCCAGCTATTCCACCGCTGGGTATTTATCCAAAGAACATGAAAACACAAATTCATAATGATATTGCACTCCCATGTTCATTGCAGCATTATTCACAGTAGCCAGGACTTGTAAACAACCTTAGCACCCATCAAGGGATGAACGGATAAAGAAGATGTGGTATATATACAGTGGAATACTACTCAGCTATAAAAAAGATGAAATCTTGCCATTTGCAACAACATAGATGGACCTTGATGGTATTATGCTAAATGAAATGTCAGATGGAGAAAGTCAAATGCTGTATGATCTCACTCACAAATAGAGATAAAAACAACAACAAGAACAAACAAACACATACAGACAGAGATTAGATTGGTGGTTACTAGAGGGGAAGGTGGGGGGGAGAAAGGCAAAAGGGGTGACAGGGCACGTGTGTACGGTGACAGATGGTAATTAGTCTTTGGGTGGTGAACAGCCTACACAGAAATCGAAATATAATGATGTATGCTTGAATTTATATAATGTTACAAACCAATGTTACCTCAATTAAAAGAAAAGTCTAAAATTGGTTTCTTGTAGACAGCACATAGTGAGTCTTGTTTTTTCATTCTATTTAACATTTGCCTTTTTATTGGATGATTTGGAAAATTTACATTTATTTTATTCACCAATAGGGGCAAGTTTAAAATTGCATTTTTGCTAGTTACTTTCTGTTTCTCCTATCTGTTCTTAGTACTTTTTTTTCTTATCCTTCCTTCTTTTGTTCTTTCTTTATGATTTATTTTTATTTATACATGGCTTATTAATTAGAATGCATTGTTTTATATTTTTATTGATTACCCTAGGGTTTTATATTATGTGTATACATATATTTTTTACTTATCATTGTTTATTTTCAAATTACACTATTTTAATTATGATGTAAAACCTTACAAAAGTATACGTTCATTTTTCCACTCCCATTCTTCATTTTATTGTTGTCATACATATTGTCATCATACATACTTTAAAAAATTTTGAAAATCCTATAATACTTGATTATTGTTTCTACTTTAAACACTCAGTTTTCTTTTAAAGAGATTAAAAATGATTAAATATATCTTTCACACTTTCCCTCAAAATAGCCATTTCTAATGCTCATCATCTCTTTCAGTAGGTCCAGATTTCCTCTTGGTATCATTTTGTTATTTCCTAAAAAAAAATCCTGTAACATTTCACATAATGTAGCCTCATACATACCAGGACCTAACTTAGATGATGAGTCTAGTCTTTGAGCTGATGCTGTAATTGGATGAGACTTTCGAGGACCTTGGCAGGAAGTGAGTGTATTTTGTGTCCGGAATGAAAGTGAGTCATTGAGGTGACTTGTGGTAAGCAGGCACTACAATGGCTCCCAAAGTTTCCTACATTCTGATATTTACGTTCTAATGTAACACCTTCCCCTTGAGTGTGGGTTTGACTTAGTTAATTGCTTGTTTTAAATAGAATATAGCAAGTTAAACAGGGTGTAACTTTTGAGATTGGGTTAACAAAAAACTAAGATTCTCTCTCTCTCTCTCTCTCTTAGATCTCTTGTTCTGGTGGAAACAAGATGCCATGTTGTGAGTAGTTCAGGCCAACATCGAGGACTGGAAGGCCTTCCACCAGCTCTGTGAGTGAGTTTGGAGGTGGATCTCCTGAAACTTACCAACAGTCACATGAGGAATCTTGGAAGTGGATTTTGAGGCCTTCCCACGGCCGTGAGAGAGAGCTGGTAAGTGGATCGTGCCCCACAGAACCCTGAGATAACTGCAGCTTCAGATGATACCTTGACTGCAGTTTCGTGAGATCCCTGAGTCAGTGGCATCCAGCTAAGCTCTGCCCAGATGACTGACCCACAGAAACTGTGAGATTAAAAACAAAGTTTGTTGTTTTAAGCCACTACATTTGGGATAATTTGTTACACAACAATAGATAAATACCCAGATTATCTGCCTTATACTTTGTGATAGAATTGATTCAAGATGATTCAGAACTTGACTGAACACTGTAAGACTAAAGACAAAAAGAATGGCATATGTGTATTGTATTCTAGTTGATAAATTTCTTTCTTACAAAGATATCAGTCAAAAATTTGGAAACTGTTGGAGAAAGAGATCATAAATAAGGAAAATGGATGGGTGAGATGAAACCCGTGGAGCTGGATTAGAGTCAGCGGTATCAATATGGACTCATTGTTTTAAAATATAAATACAGAAAAATATATTTATGAATACATACAGATATGTGTGCAAACATAAGGTATTATCGGTGTGCATATTCTCTCGGTAGCAGCAATGACACCACAATAGCAATGAGCACATTTAGTGCCAAAAACATAGTTCCTAAATACAATTCTCTAATAAAATTTCCGTGGAGAACCAATTGATTCTAGACCTGGGCAGGAAATATACAAAATGAGCTTGAGAAATTCTTGGTACCAGAAAATAAGGAAGTGGGCATATGAAAAAATATGAATATATCAAAAGCCCGCCAGAGCTGACCTTAGCATTCCCAAGGTCCAAAACTGGAAAAACTTGATTAAAAAATAAATAGGTATAGTGTTGGAATCTAATCTCTCATATAAAATAAACATCTGTGAGGCTATGCTGAAATCAATAACTGAATAAATAACTAAACAGGGAAGAAGTAACAACTCTTCCTTATGGAAGAATTCCAGTTAATAAATCTAGATGGAGTGAGGGAAATAGAAAATTACTATTACTATGCTACAGCCAAAATGGCTGCCAGCAATATCTTCCAATGGATGCTAAAATGAGTAGATGAAAGTCTAAATTGAAACAGTATATTTACATAGCCTCAAAATAGTTCCTTCAAAACGTGTAGTAATTATAATTGTAAGAATAGTGAGATCAAATGGATTTCTGACAGACACTTGATAGCCAAATGATCAAGGTTAGCATCGTCAGTAACATAAATAGGCATCATGCATCCTCTGGTGCAATGTACTGAGAAGAGCATGTAATCTCTCTGCTATTATTCCCAACAATGCATTACCTCAGTCTAATTTTGAGGAAAACATTAGACAAACCAAAATGGAAGAGGATTATTAAAAATAACTGGCCATTACCCTTCAAGCTTGTAAATGTCATGAAAGACAAGGCAAGACTAGAGAAGAGTTGCTGATTAGAGCAGACAAAAGACACATGACAACTAAGAACAACGTGGAATCCTGGGTTGGATCATAGAACAGAAAAAAATACACTCATGACAAAATCACTGAAATTTAATTGTCTGTGCTTTAGCAAATAGCATTGTGCCAATGTTAACTCCCTACATTTTATAAGCGTTTTACTCTTATATAAGATGTTAATATAAGCAGAGGCTACGGGGAAAAGCCTATAGCAACCCTCTGCACTATTTTTGCACCTTTTCTGTATATTCAAAATCATCTCAAACATAAAAAGAAATAGTTAAAACGCAGCAATAACTAAGGGAAAATAACAGTTTAGAACAATAGGACCTCAATGATAATCACTCCCAAAAAAAGCCTTAACAACCACAAAACTTTCTTCAAGATGGGCCTCTATTTTCCCCAACCTTTCCTAACAAAAATTGAAAGTTTTTAAAAAGAAATAATCTGACTCTTTTGTCATCTAAATTAAAATGAAGAGATTTATAAACATGGCTTATTGACTGCTATAGTAGCCTGTTACAATATAATTAACTAGAATATTGCAGATCATTAATAAGGAAGGTGGCAAAGAGACTCAAGGACTTTCAGGTATTAGCATGATAAATACACAGAAGAATCATTATGTCAAATGAAATTACTTTAGCGTGGATATGCAGAACAGATTCTAGCAATTCTTTTATAAGGATATTTGGCAGATGGGCTCACGGTGCATGTGTTAGTGCAGGAGAGATTCTGTTAATAGGCCAATAGTTCCAACAGCCGACGCGTTAGGAGACATAATTGTCCATCATATCAATGATCAGTGACCTTAAAGGCTATAAATACACTGTAACTGTCTTTTGTGTCAAGAATCTGCAAGCTAAAGGGTGCCCAAGAACCATAACTTGCAACGGTACAGTCCCTAAATATGACTGTACGATGGACTGTGACTGCTGAGAACAAGCCGTCACAGTCTAATGGATCAGTAATCAGCATTGTTAATATTCATAGGAGTTGCACAGCAAAACCCACCATACATGCCGGTAAAGGGAAAATGCACCCTTTGTCCTTCATTTGTCCAGGTTAATTTCAAGAAATGTCAACCCCCATGTCTTGAAATACTGTTATAACAGTTTATCAGTAATGTCTGTATTAAAAGAGAAAAAATGAATTTTAGAAACTCTTTAACAGAATAAAAAAAGAATTTATGTTGAGGAAATCTTTCTTCCTTACTTGGATCATTCCCACAATATTTCATCACCCTAAGCTCAGCAATTTCCACAATAGCTCTTTCCATTTTCTGTCAAAATTATGAGCACATGATCCTTTTATTTGCATACTTAGTAACAAGAATGGAAGAATAACGGTAACTTCATTGAACAAGAACAAACAACAACTTTTGTCTCAATTATTTGCTTATGTTTTTCTTTAGTACCTAGAAAAATTGCCTCAATCTTTTCTTTTTATTTACATATCAAAAAATAGGTTTTCTCATGGGTATATTAACATTATTTCAGAATCCCATTCCATCTGGTATACTCATTGTTTAATTTGTCCTAGAGTTAACAGGAAAGAGCTGACAGGATGTGAATTTGGTACCATAACACTAGTGCATGCCATTGTTTTGAACTCCAAATATTTTCTACACATATCCACATACATGCACGCAAACACACACTCATCACAGTGAGTACCCATGGAAACAAAGGACTTATATTTTTAGAAACACTGACATTAGTTGTCAAAGTGACACTAAGAATGAGGCATCGAGAAGTACCTGGATCTCAACAGAATATATTTAAAAGAAATACTCTTGGGGCCGGCGCTGGGGCTTAGCAGTTTGGTGCGCGTGCTCTGCTATTGGCGGCCCGGGTTTGGATCCCGGGCACCCACCGACACACCACTTCTCTGGCCATGCAGAGGCCGCGTCCCACATACAGCAACTAGCAGGATGTGCAACTATGACGTACAACTATCTCCTGGGGCTTTGGGGAAAAAAAAGGAGGAGGATTGGCAATAGATGTTAGCTCAGAGCTGGTCTTCCTCAGCAAAAAAAGGAGATTAGCATGGATGTTAGCTCAGGGCTGATCTTCCTCACACACACACACAAAAAGAAATACTCTTTTCTTATTCTAATGGGCTCTTTAACATGAATTATCCAAAAATCACTGTGACTCACTGACACCATAAAGAAACACGAATTGGTGACACCTATTAAAACATATGTGAAAAAGAATAGATAAAATAACAGAATAGGCAACAACTTAAAAACTTGGCATGAACAAAGTTGTTAGGATGTATGAAAATAATTGCAAAGTAAAACGAGAGAAACAATCATGTATTTTTTAATACAGTATTGCATTAAATAATTAATTTTTATGGAAGGAAAAATTGCTTTCATCAGCTTACCCTTCTAAATGATTAAATGTAACATCATCATGTCACAAGCCTGCTTTTAGTAACATGATGAAAGCCATTTTGACCGCTACACGCTGATAAATAATTGAATGATACTTACCTAAAAATATGTGCTGTGCATGCCTAATTAGATGCTAAAACTTCAAGACATTTGTGGAGTCAATAGTACACAAACTGCTGCTTCTACTCTGAATAATATGCAGGAAAACACCAAATATTTGTCAAGATGACAAATATAAATGTCCTTTAAGTCATTGGAAAATACTAAGGAGAAATTAAAAATAGGAATTACACCACACAATACAGTTTTTCTAATGATGTAAGTTACTTTAATGGTGTAATAAAAAGAACTTTGGATTCAGAATCAAAAGCTCTGGGTTTGAATGCCAACTTTAATACATAATTATTAATTTTGATGTAGAGAATATTAATTTGTTCTTTTAATATCTGTGTCCTCACCTAGGGTAGAATTAAATAGTATTTGTGAACACACGTCCACTGTACAGGACTTTACTAATATGTAGTATTATTATTATTTTCACTGATATTTTTTTATTTACATAAAATGTAATTAGACATTTGGTGTGTACAGTTCTGTTGGTTTTGGCAAATGCCTAGAGTCACAGATGCCCCACCATAGTCATGATATAGAACAATCCCATCACCTCAAATATTTCTGTGTTTTGTCTCTTTGCAGTCAATCCCTGGCCCTATTTTCAGCCCTGCTAACCACTGATCTGTTTCCATTTTATTGTTTGCCTTTTCCAGATGTCATATAGATGGAATCAAACAATATGTAGTATTTTGAGTCTAGTTTCTTCCACTTAGCAAAATGCATTTGAGATCCAGCCATGTTTTTTCATGAATCAATAGCGTGTTCTTTTTTATTGCTCAGTAGTAGTCCAAGTCTTCCATAGCATGTATATACCAGAGTTTATCCATTCACCAGTTTACGGACATCTGGGCTTTTTTTCAGTTTCGGGTGATTATAAGTAAAGATGCCATAAACGTTAACATATAGGTTTCGTATGAGCATAAGTTTTCATTTCTTTGGGCTAAATATCTAGTGAATGTTTTGTCATGTATATGTTTCATTCATAAGAAACTGCTAAACTGTTTTCCAAAATGGCTCCCCCAGTTTGCATTCCCAACAGCAATGTCTCAGTGTTTCTCTGTATTCTCTCCGGCACTTGGTATTGTCAGGCGTTTTTTTTTTGGAGGGGTGGGGGGAGGGGAGGAGGAATGACATTTATTAGGTGTTCAGTGGTATCTCATTGTGGTTTTATTTTACATTTCCCTAAAATTTAATGACCTTGAGTATCTTTTCATATGCTCATTTGTCATCCAGATATCTTCTTTGTTGAAGTTTGTACTTAAATCCTTTGCCCATATATTTATTGGGTTATGTATTTTCTTGTTGAGTTTTGAGAGTTCCTTATATATTTGAATACAAGTCATTTTCCAAGAATATGACTGGCAAATATATTCATTTTTCAATAGTGTTTTTGCATAGCAAAAGTTTTTAATTTTGATGAAGTAACTTTTTCTTTTATGGATACTGCTTTTGATATTATATCTAAAAATTCTTTGCTTAACACAAGTTTTCAAAAAATTTTCTATGCTCTTTATTTCCAGAATTTAAAATTTTATAATTAGGCCTATGATCCGTTTTCAAGTAATTTTGTATAAGTTGTGAGCTCTATGTCAAGATATGTGATTTGCATATGAATTTCTAATTGTTCCAGCAACACTCGTTGAAAGATAATCTTTTTGTTACTGGATTGCTTTTATAATTCTGCTTTAAATCTGTTGACTCTAATCTTGTGGGTCTGTTTATAGAAGTCCTCTCTGTACTACTGACTTATATACGTATCTTTTCACCAATATCATACTGCCCTGATTGCTTTTATATTAAGTCTTTATTTGAGGTATGATGAGTCTACTCATTTTGACTTTCTATACCAAAATTGTTTTGGCTATTCAGAGTTCTTTGCCAATTCTCATTCTTCTGCCTTTCTGTGTAAAGTTTTTTTAAAAAGTTTATTGATAAAAAACTTGTTGAAAATAACCCTAAAGAATTTTCATTGGGATTTTAATGAATGTATACATCAAATTGAGAAGAATCAGCATTTTAACAATATTGGATTTTCCAGTAGATCAGCATGATGTATCTTCCTATTTAATTAGGTTTTCTTCAATTGCTTTCATGAATGTTTTGTAGTTTCTCACATGTAGATCCTACATTTATGTTGTGAGATATATATCTATGTATTTCATATGTTTGGTCCTATTGTAAATGGTACAGTTTTTTTTTTTTTTTTTTTAATTTCCAACCATTCACTGCTGGTATATAGAAACATAGTTGATTTTTGTATATTGACATTTATCATGTGACCTTGCTAAATTGTTATTAGCTATAGAATATTATTTGTGGATTCCTTCAGAGTTTCTATATAGACAATTATGTCATCTATGTATATAGAAGGTTTAAATACTTCCTTTTCAATCTTGAATTTTTGCATGCACAGATATTAAATTTTTTCAAACGATTTTCTACATCTAGTGAGATCCTATTTGGATTTTCTTTTTTAGTGTCTTAATATGATGAATTACAGACTGACTTTTGAATATTGAACCGTGCGTTCTTGAGATGCTCTCCTCTTTGTCACGGTGTGTTATCCTCTTGAGATTTTACTAGATTTGATTTGCTAATACTTTGTTGAGGATGTTTGCCTATGTGTTAATAAGAGATGTTGGTCTGCAGGTTTCTCTTCTTGTGTTTTCTGGATTTGGTACTAGGCTGTTGTTGGCCCCATACAATAAGCTGCGAAGCATTCGCTCCTCTTATAGTTTTTGGAAGAAACTGTATAAAATTGATATTGTTTTTCTTAAATATTTGGGAGAATTTACCAGTGAAACCTCCTAGACATTGAGTTTATTTGTTGGATAGTTTTAAATTATGGATTATATTGTGTGTTATGTACCATCATGTTGGCTCTGACTCCTGGCAACCCTATGTCTGAGTAATGTCCACAATGTCCTGTTCTCAACAGCCTTACTCAGCTCCTGTAGACTCATGCCTATGGCTTTCTTTATGGAATCAATCCATCTCATATGTGCTGGTCTTCTTTTCCTGCTGCCTTCTACTTTTCCCAGCATTATTGTCTTTTCCAAAGATTCTTGCCTTCTCACGATGTGCCCAAGGTAGGACAGCCTCAGTTTATCATCTTTGTCTCCAGTGATAGTTCAGGCTTAATTTGCTCTAGGACCCACTTGTTCACCTTTCTGGCAGCCCAGGGTATCTGCAGAGCTCTCCTCCAACACTGTATTTCAAATGAATCAATTTTTGTCCTGTCAGCCTTCTTCACTGTTCAGCTCTCACACCCACACATAGTAATTGGGAAGACGAGGGTGTGGATAATCTTGGCCTTGGTCTCTAATGACACTTCCTTACACTTGATGATCTTTCCTAATTCTTTCATTGCTGCCCTTCCAAGTCTCAGTCTTCTCTTGATTTCTTGGCTGCAGTCGCCATTTAAATTGATGACTGAACCAAGGTAAACAAAATCTTTAACAATTTCGATGTCTTCATTGTCTACATTAAAGTTGTGTAGTTCTTCACTAGTCATGATTTTTGTCTTCCTGTTGTTCAAATGCAATCCTGCTTTGGCACTTTTTCTTTGACTTGCATGAGAAGTCGTTTCAAGTCCTTGCTGCTTTCTACCAGTAAGATGGGGTCATCTACATATCTTAGATTGTTGATGTTTCTCCCACCAATTTTCACTAGATTATATTACTGACTAAATTTTGCATTAGTAAGATTATTTTTTCTTGTGTTAGTAGTGACAGTTTAAGGAAATATTCCATTTTGTTTACATTTTTCAAACTATTAGAATAGAGTTGTTTGTATCATTCCCTTATTATCCATTTAATATTTGTGGTATCTATAGTAATAGTCAATTTTCATTATGATATGGGTAATGTGTGTCTTTCTTCTTTCACTAGTCCGTCTGGCTAGAGATTTACCAATTTCATTTATCTTTTCTATCAGCTTTTGGTTTGGTAATTTACCCTATTGTTTTCAATTGCATTGATTTCTGCTCTTTTCTTAATCATTCCCTTGCTTTTGCTTATTTTAAGATTCCTCATTTACTCTCACTTTTCCAGCTTTTAAAATAGACTCTTTGATTACTGATTTGAGACTTTTCTGTTTTTCTAACATTTCTTTCATGCTATAAATTTCCCTCTAAGCATTGCTTTAGCTGCATCTTTCATATTTTGATATGTTGTATTCTTGTTTTCATACACTTCAAATTATGATTAATTTTCCACGAGACTTCCTGAGTTATTTAGATTATATATTTTAGTTTCGAAATATTTGAGATTTTCAAGGTATCTTTCTGATATTGATATCTAATTTTAATTCTGTAGTGGTTCACTCTAGAACATGCTTTGCATGAGTTTTTTTAAATTTCTTAAGTTGTGCTTTATAGCTAAGAAGATGATATATCTTGGTTACTGTATCATGTTCACTTTTAGGAAAAAATATGTATTTTTTCCTTCTTGGCTGCAGTGTTCTATGATGTCATTAGATTGGTAGTGCCCTTCAGATCATCTGTATCCTTACTGACTTTCTGTCTACTTGTTTGATCAATTATTGAGAGAAGAGTGTTGAAGACTTCAGCTATATGTGCGTTTGCCTATTCCTCTCCTTAGTTCTATTAATTCTTTTTTTTTTATAATTTTATTTATTTATTTTTTCCCCCAAAGCCCCAGTAGATAGCTGTATGTCATAGCTGCACATCCTTCTAGTTGCTGTACGTGGGTCGCGGCCTCAGCATGGCCAGAGAAGCGGTGCATCGGTGCGCGCCTGGGATCTGAACCCGGGCCGCCAGCAGCAGAGTGTGCGCACTTAACCGCCAAGACACAGGGCCGGCCCCAGTTCTATTAATTCTTACTTCCTGTATTTTGAATCTCTATTTTCAGGCGCATAGATCTTTAGAATTGTTATATCTTTCTTGAGAATTGACCACTTTATCATTACACAATGTCTCTCTTTGTTCCTGATAATACTCCTTGTTCTGAAGTCTACTTCTGCTAATATTAATATAACTACTCCAGGTTATTTTTTACTAGTCTTTGCATGGTATGTATACATATGTTTTGTTTTGTTGTTAACTTTCCTATATCCTTAACATATTCTGCCTTAATTTCTTGAAAGGAAAAAAAAAACCCACCAAAAAAAACCCCCAAAAAACCTCCACGTTATCACTGACTTCAGTGGTTTTTGTGAAAGTCAAATAAGATAACCCATGCAAAGTTATTAGTGTGATGCCTGACATATAGATAGTATTTATTTAATATTGCTCATATTACAATGTTATCACCCTTCAATATTTGAAAGTGTAACTCATATATCAGTTGATGTTAATTATCTCAAAATTATTTATTATAAATAATCCTGGACAGCTTTTGTCCTCAAAGCATCTCTAGCTCTAGTGTCCTAAATTTTCTAAATTTTTTCTTCCATCTGTTCTTTATGTCTATCTAGTTCTATTCCAAATCTCAGATGCAATCTTTTTTAACTACTATTGCTTAACTGCCTATTCATCCGTGCCCTAGCCATTCCCTAAGGAGACTTAAACAGAAATGGCTTACATAGAGTAAAATTTTACTAAATATTTGTGTGCAGTGGAAGGGAAGTTTCATGTCTGTGCTTCATAGGGTGCTTTAGTTGCTCATTAAATATTTGCCCTGTTGAAAATCTTGCTGAATATCCTATCTTCAGGGATTTCTCAGAAACCAAGCTGCTTCAAAGTACCATATTCATCAAATATTCATTATTTGCTGTTTCTCTCTCTCTTCTCGCCTACAATTATCTTCTTCAATACTTTCTTTTTAGATTCCTTACGAACTCCAAGTTCTTCATCTTATTTTGCAGAGTTAATTTAACAGCTACCCACAAATCAGGTAAGCATCACTTACTCCATATGTATAATCATTCTTGTTACATTAAAAATAAATTAGTCTCAGTAGCACAAACTGTTAACAGCTACAGTAAGTTTATAGGAAGAAGTTGTGACTTGACTGTACTCTGTGTGAATATCATTTTAATATATTGGTTTATTATTGATAATTTTATATATTAATTTTAAAATTTGGTTTTAGAAGTCAAGTGGAGGCAGACCCTTAAGCAAAAGTTATCCTGTTGTTTATTCAGATCAAACACATTTAAACAACTTTTCTGTTGGAGAATTTTCTCTTCTGATTGCCTTTAACCTAATGATAATTAGTTCTTGTGAAGATTAAAAAAAAAAAGAGTTCCAACTTTGGTGAGTTGAATTGAATAATAAGTTATTTTTAGTCTTCTCCATAAGTTTAATACATAATATTTTTGAAATTTAACCTGTCGTCTCTTTGCCATAATGTGATTTTTTTTTTATTGATGTTTTAATGGTTTTTAACATTGTGAAATTTTGGGTTGTACATTTTTGTTTGTCCATCACCATATATATGACTCCCTTCACCCCTTGTGCCCACCCCCCACCCCCACTGCCCCTGGTAACCACAGTTCAGTTTTCTCTGTCCATGTGCTGGTTTATATTCCACATAAGAGTGAGATCATACAGTGTTTGTTTTTCTCTTTCTGGCTTATTTCACTTAACATAATACGCTCCAGGCCTATCCATGTTGTTGCAAATGGGACGATTTTGTCTTTTTTTATGGCTGAGTAGTATTCCATTGTATATATATACCACATTTTCTTAATCCAATCGTCAGTCGAGGGACACTTAGGTTGCTTACACTTCTTGGCTATGGTGAATAATGCTGCAATGAACATAGGGGTGCATAAGCCTCTTTGGAGTGTTGATTTCAGGTGCGTTGGATAGATTCCAGGTGGGATGGCTGGATCATAGGGCATCTCTATTTTTAATTCTTTGAGGAATCTCCATACCGTTTTCCATAGAGGCTGCACCAATTTGCATTCCCACCAGCTGTGTATGAGGGTTCCTGTTTCTCCACGTCCTCTCCAACATTTGTTGTTTTTTGTCTTGGTGATTATAGCCATTCTAACAGGCGTGAGGTGGTATCTTAGTGTTGTTTTGATTTGCATTTCCCTGATGATTAGTGATGTTGAGCATCTTTTCATGTGCCTATTGGCCATCTATATATCTTCCTTGGAGAAGTGTCTGTTCATTTCCTCTGACCATTTTTTGATCGGGTTGTTTGTTTTTTTGTTGTTCAATTGTGTGAGTTCTTTATATATTACGGAGATCAACCCCTTGTCAGATGTATGTTTTGCAAATATTCTCTCCCAGCTGGTTGGTTGTCTGTTCATCTTGATTCTGGTTTCATTTGTCTTATAAAAGCTCTTTAATCTGATAAAGTCCCACTTGTTTATTTTTTCTTTAGTTTCCCTAGTCTGGGTAGGCATGTATCTGAAAAGATTCCTTTAAAACCAATGTCAAATAGTGTGTTGCCTATATTTTCTTCTATGAGTTTTATAGTTTCAGGTCTCACCTTCAGGTCTTTGATCCATTTTGAGTTAATTTTTGTGAATGGCGATAGCACGTGGTCCACTTTCATTCTTTTGCATGTGGCTGTCCAGTTTTCCCAACACCATTTATTGAAGAGACTTTCCTTTCTCCATTGCATGTTCTTAGCACCTTTGTCGAAAATTAGCTGTCCGTATATGTGTGGTTTTATTTCTGGGCTTTCAATTCTGTTCCACTGATCTGTGTGTCTGTTTTTGTACCAGTACCATGCTGTTTTGATTACTATTGCTTTGTAGTATGTTTTGAAGTCAGGGATTGTGATGCCTCCTGCTTTGTTCTTTTTCTTTAGGATTTCTTTAGCTATTCGGGGTCTTTTGTTGCCCCATATAAATTTTAGTATTCTTTTTTCTATTTCTGTGAAGAATGTCATTGGGATTCTGATTGGGATTGCATTGAATCTGTAGATTGCTTTAGGTAATATAGACATTTGAACTATGTTTATTCTTCCAATCCACATGCATGGGATATCTTTCCATTTCTTTATGTCATCATGGATTTCTTTCAATAATGTCTTGTAGTTATTGTATAGGTCCTTCACCTCCTTGGTAAGATTTATTCCTAGGTATTTTATTCTTTTTGATGCAATTGTAAATGGTATTATCTTTTTGAGCTCTCTTTCTGTTAGTTCATTATTAGCATATAGAAATGCAACTGATTTTTGTAGATTGATTTTGTACCCTGCAACTTTGCTGTAGTTGTTGATTGTTTCTAATAGTTTTCCAACAGATTCTTTAGGGTTTTCTATATATACAATCATGTCATCTGCAAATAGTGAGAGTTTCACTTCTTCGTTACCTATTTGGATTCCTTTTATTCCTTTTTCTTGCCTAATTGCTCTGGCCAAAACCTCCAGTACTATGTTGAACAGGAGTGGTGAGAGTGGGCAGCCCTGCCTCGTTCCTGATCTCAGAGGAACGGCTTTCAGACTTTCCCCGTTGAGTATGATGTTGGCTGTGGGTTTGTCATATATGGCCTTTATTATGTTGAGGTACTTTCCTTCTATTCCCATTTTATTGAGAGTTTTTATCATAAATGGATGTTGTATCTTGTCAAATGCCTTCTCTGCGTCTATTGAGATGATCATGCGGTTTTTATTCTTTGTTTTGTTGATGTGATGTATCACGTTGATTGATTTGCGGATGTTGAACCATCCCTGAATCCCTGGTATAAATCCCACTTGATCATGGTGTATGATATTTTTAATGTATTGTATTCAGTTTGCCAATATTTTGTTGAGGATTTTTGCATCAATGTTCATCAGTGATATTGGCCTGTAATTTTCTTTCTTTGTATTGTCTTTGTCTGGTTTTGGTATCAGGGTGATGTTGGCCTTATAGAATGATTTAGGAAGTGTTCCATCTTCCTCTATTTTTTGGAATAGTTTGAGAAGGATGGGTATTAAATCTTCTTTGAATGTTTGGTAAAATTCACTGGAGAAGCCATCTGGTCCTGGACTTTTATTTTTTGGGAGGTTTTTGATTACTATTTCAATCTCTTTACTTGTTATTGGTCTATTCAGATTCTCCCTTTCTTCTTGGTTCAATTTTGGGAGGTTGTATAAGTCTAACAATTTATCCATTTCTTCTAGATTGTCCAATTTGTTGGCATATAATTTCTCGTAGTATTCTCTTATAATCCTCTGTATTTCCATGGTATCCGTTGTAATTTCTCCTCTTTCATTTCTAATTTTATTTACTTGAGCCTTTTCTCTTTTTTTCTTAGTAAGCCTGGCTAAGGGTTTGTTGATTTTGTTTATCTTCTCGAAGAACCAACTCTTTGTTTCATTAATCCTTTCTACTGTTTTTTTGGTCTCAATTTCATTTATTTCTGCTCTGATTTTTATTATTTCTCTCCTTCTGCTGGCTTTGGGCTTTGTTTGTTCTTCTTTTTCTAGTTCTGTTAGGTACAATTTAAGGTTGCCTATTAGGGCTTTTTCTTGTTTCTTAAGGTGGGCTTGTATCGCTATGAGTTTCCCTCTCAGGACCACTTTTGCTGCATCCCATATGGTTTGATATTGCATGTTATCATTTTCGTTTGTTTCCAGATAGTTTTTGATTTCTCCTTTAATTTCATCAATAATCCATTTGTTGTTCAGTAGCATGTTGTTTAATCTCCACATTTTTGTCACTTTCCCAGTTTTTTTTCATGGTTCATTTCCAGTTTCATAGCCTTATGGTCTGAAAAGATGCTTGTTATGATTTCAGTCTTCTTAAATTTATTGAGGCTTGCTCTGTTTCCCAACATATGGTCTATCCTAGAGAATGTTCCATGCGCACTTGAGAAGAATGTGTAGTCAGCTGTTTTTGGATGGAGTGCTCTGTATATGTCTACTAGGTCCATCTCGTCCAGTTTTTCATGTAAGTTTAATATTTCTTTATTAACTTTTGGTCTGGATGATCTATCCATTGCTGTAAGTGCGGTGTTAAGATCCCTTACTATTATTGTGTTGTTGTTCATTTCTCCTTTTAGGTTTGTTAATAGTTGCTTTATGTACATTGGTGCTCCTATGTTGGGTGCATATATATTTATAAGTGATATGTCTTCTTGATGGAGTGTCCCTTTTATCATTATATATTTCCCTTCTTTGTCTTTCTTAACCTGTTTTATCTTGAAGTCTACTTTGTCTGATATGAGTATGGCAACACCTGCTTTCTTTTGTTTGCCATTAGCTTGGAGTATTGTCTTCCATCCTTTCACTCTGAGCCTGTGCTTGTCTTTAGTGCTAAGATGTGTTTCCTGAAGGCAGCATATTGTTGGGTCTTGCTTTTTAATCCACCCTGCCACTCTGTATGTTTTGATTGGAGAGTTCAATCCATTTACATTTAGGGTGATTATTGATATATGAGGGCTTGATATTGCTGTTTTGTCACTTATTTTCTGGTTCTTTTGCATTTCCTTTGTTTCTTGTCCCATTTGTTTTGGACTGCCAATTCAGTTTGGTTGTTCTGTCTTATGATTCTTCTAGTTTTCTCTTTGTTTATCATATGTGGTTTTGCTTTGATTATTTGTTTAGTGGTTACCTTGAGGTTTGGGCAAAAAATCTTGTGTATGAGATAGTCCATTATCTGATAGCCTCCTTTTTCCTTATACTAAGTCAATTCAGTCACTTTCCTCTTCCCCTTCTAAGTTGTTCTTGTTATACCTTATTCTATCTTGTGTTGTGGCTCTGTGCTTACAGTGATGAGGTTAAATTTATTTTTGGTGAATTTCTTCCTTTGATCTTCGAGTTTAGTATTTAAGTGGTTGCTAACCTATTCCGGTAAAGATCTACTATTTCTCTGATTTTGTCTACCTACTTTTCTCCTTCCTCCAAGATTTGTGTTCCCTTTCTCTTCTTTTTTTCAGGCCTGAGGGCCTTCTTGAGTATTTCTTGTAGTGGAGGTCTGGTGGCCATGAACTCCCTTAGCTTTTGTTTATCTGGGAGAGTTACTATTTCTCCATCATATTTGAAGGATATTTTTGCTGGATAGAGTATTCTTGGCTGAAAGTTTTTGTCTTTCAGTATTTTGAATATATCATTCCAGTCTCTTCTAGCCTGAAAAGTTTCTGTTGAGAAATCCGCTGAGAGCCTGATGGGAGTTCCTTTGTACGTTGTTTTTTGTTTTTGTCTAGCTGCCCTTAATATTGTTTCTTTGTCGTTGACCCTGGCTAGCCTTACCACTAGGTGTCGTGCTGAAGGCCTTTGTCTGTTATTATATATATGTGTCCTGTTGGCTTCGCTTACTGGTATTTCCTGCTCCTTCCCCAGATTTGGGAAATTCTCAGCTATTATTTCCTTGAATAGGCTCTCTGTTCCTCTTTCCCTCTCCTCTCCCTCAGGAATACCTATAATTCTTATGTTACATTTTCTAATAGAGTCAGATATTTCTCGGAGTCTTTCTTCATTTCTTTTTAGTCTTAGTTCTCTCTCCTCTTCCATCTGGAGTATATCTGTATTCCTATCCTCTAAAGTACTAATTCTTTCCTCCATATTGTCAGCTCTGTTCTTTAAAGATTCCAGATTCTCCTTTATCTCCTCCATTGTGTTCTTCATCTCCATCAGCACTGATTGGTTTTTCTTTATGATTTCAATCTCTTTTGTGAAGAAACTCCTAATCTCATTGAATTATTTGTCTGTGTTGTCTCGTATTTCGTTGAGTGTTTTTATGATAGCTATTTTGAAATATCTGTCATTTAGTTTATGGATTTCTGTGTCTTCGGGGTTGATTTCTGGGTGCTTTTCATTTTGTTTCTGGTCTGGTGATTTCATATATTTTTGCATTATGGTTCCTGTGTTGGTTTTGTTTTTCCTCATCCTGGAAGTCTCTGGTTGCAATTTCCACCTGCCGCCACTGTCTGGTGGTAAAGGGCTGTGTAGTCTAAGCCCCCTGCGCTCTGCCCCGGTTTTTCTGCTGCGATCCGCAGTTTTGTTTTGTTTTTTCCCCGCTGCGATCCACGGGTCCAGTCATTTGATCAGGTCTGTCTTGGATCGCTAGGTCTGGTCTGGTTGGTTGAGCTGCAGAGTCCGGGTTGCGGGGAGGGGGGAGCTCTCTCTTTTGCCCTCTGGGTCCCTGACGTGGGAGGCTTCTCGTTTGCCCCTCTTTATCCGCTCTCTGGGGTGCTCAGATGTTGATGGTAGCCCTGTGGCTCCTCTGAGTCCTCTGTGCGGGAGTTTCCCACTGGCTGAGAGAGCCCGAAGAGCCACGGTTTCCCCGCCGAGGGCCGCCCCTCCCCCCTCTCTGGTAGCCGCAGGGACGGGGATCGCTGATCTGATGGGGAGGGAGAGGAGTTCTCCTTACCTCTCCCCACTTCCTCTGGGGGCCCAGCACGTTCCGCTCTCAGATGTGCGGCAGTGTGGATCCTTCCGCTCTAGCTTTTCACTGTCTGGGATTCCGTTGTTGGTCTGTAACTGTTGCTTTTGTTGTATCTTGTCAGGGGAAGAGTTCACGGGAAAGCTCACTCCGCCATGATGCTGACGTCACTCTGCCATAATGTGTTTTTTGATGGGTGTTTGCAAGTTGAATTCTCTCACACCCATGTGTATCCACAATGGAATTTCCATGTTGGTTGCATTCATTTCAAATACCCGTATGTGAATTAGAAAATTAGCTGGAAAATTAAAGACTGCCTCTCACGCTAAAATTTCAAAATTAATGATATATTAATATTAATTTCTCACATCATACTTGTGCTTTTTCACATAATACTCCATTAGGGTAATAGCTGAGATGTCCATCACCTACCACATTATTTTTACTTTCAGGTTTAATTTTTCTCTTCACCTCTGAGACCATTAAAGACAAATAGGTATAAATACTTCAGCCTGTGTGGTATTGTGTTTATCAGAGTTTGTGTCTCCTGTGAACTGCAGGTGTATAAATGAATAATTGAATTTTCAGAGGAAGTATGAGGAAGATTATGCCAAAAGATGCAATTTCCAAGTAATTACCATGTTACTCACAGTGTGAAAACAGTTACAGTAACTATGCGCTTATTCCCTTCCAAAGTAACATTATATTCTTACTCTTATTAGCTTTTCTTATTTATTTCTCTTGAATCAAAGGGATTTCAGTTGTGTTATTGTGTGAATGGAACATAATGCAGCAATTCGTTTTCATTAAACTTGACTTAGAGAGTGGCTTATGGAGCCTAGCAACAAGGAATAAAGAAAGAATTAACCAGAAGCTTTTCTTTCATTGAATTTTGTGAGCCAAGTGTTCACAGCAGTTCACTCTGGAGAAAACCAATACTATATTTAATTCCTTCCAATCAGAACCACTTGGTGCTTAAAATAAACCTGAAAGACATGCTATAAGTAAAGAAAAAAATGTCTAAGACAATATATGTTGTTGAAGTAATATCATTTTAAATAATAATTCAATGTGCAGCTATAACTCAAACATGTCTAAAAGAAATATAAGTTTTTCAGTGCACAAACAATGTGGATGGCTGACATTTTACTGTTGATATTGTGCTCTTGGTAACCATGCAGTCATTTCCTTTCCTGTAATATTCAGGTCAAAAAATTGGGCAAAATAAAAGCAAATCATAATTTTGATTCAGAAACTCAAAACATTTGACTATTTTTTTTTTAATGTTCTCATTTCCTAACTTGTCTCCCTGCTGTAGTCTTGACCTAGTGTAGTTTATTATCAAAAGAGCCCCCACAGCAATCTTTGAAAACAAAATCAGATCATATGACTCTTCAGTTTAAAGAGACCTCAAAGGCTTCCCATCACCTGTGGAATAAACCCACAGACTTGACCTCAACCTACCCCAAGCCAAAACTCCTAGACATGACCCTTGCTGACCACTCTGATCTCTACTCTAATGATTTTCCACTTGGCTCACTTCACTTCATTACCATTCCTTTTGCTATTTACACGTGTGCCACAGAATTATGCCTTTGCGCTTATTTTCCCTGTCTTAGAAATTTCTTCTCTCCTATCTCAGAGTAGTCATTTCCCACCAAATGGGTCCTAGCACATAAATCAACTCAGAAGGACCTTCTCTCCACCTGGTTACTATGTATCATGTCACTGTTTAATTTTCTTGACAATATTTATCACAATATAAAAATGTATTATTTTTAATTATTTATTTTCTTCCCCGGAATGTAAACTGTAGAGAGCGAATGAACCAGGATAAGAAATATTTTGCGAGGCTGAGTTGGAGCTGCTGCTGACGTAGTGCCTCCGAAAGCTGATTAGCCAGAAACACAAGCGAACTCGGCGCTAGAAGAATTCAGTACTCAGTTAAACGCCTTCATCAACGTGTATGAAAAGAGCCACGTAACTACGGATGATGGAGAGAACAAAGAGTAACTAAGCTGGTAAAAACACTATCCAAAGACCTGGCAAGTGGTTGTAAGTAATGTATGGTCACAATTAATGTCTCTGTAGAGTGAATATCTACTCCTTGTTAGATGTTCAAACCCTAGCAGTCATCAGAATATACTCTTATTCTTGTGTGTAAGATATTACGGAAAATGTTATAAGGCAAACTGTGAAAACACTTGGGAAATATGTGACAAGGATATATTAATTGAGGTCAGAGTATAGAGGAAGACATTCAAGAGGGGGCCCTGTGATCATTTCTCTCCAGATTACGGAAGCGGGAGATGTCCACAAGAAGGAAAGTCTAAGGTCTAATCTTCTCATAAATATACTGAAAACTGACCTCTTGACGATTAGACTAGTGACATTTTCTAGAAAGATAGTTCTTATTTATGGAATATTCTTAGCAAGAGGTTCCTGGTTTAAAATTCCTTATGGTTCATGAACCTAAGCTCTATAGATTTATAGAGAATGTCTCCCAGGAAAAAGTCTAGTAATCTAGGTGATTATTTGGGGTATAAAATGGAGATGTTTCATAACCTACTTGCTCCCCACTTTGTGAGATGACCTGAAAACCTCGCTTACAGAATCCATCAGTTACTCTGCGTCACAGTGGGTGTGTCCTGATGAGTTAAGGAAGGACCTACAAATCCACATAGGATGTCCTGGATTTCTCTTCCTTTACCTGGCTTTCTTGATTGCATGTATCCTTGAATTTATCAGTAAAGATTGAGACAGGGTAAGATCTCTGTGAGTCTGATTTGATCGTTTGATCACTTGTGTTAGTTCAACCTTTTACTACATATTATATATTTTAAACAGATAATTCTAACTAGAATGTGCTTGTCTAAGCAGAACCTCATCACAAAAATTCTCTTTAAGTCTCTGTGACCATGTTTAATATATGTTGGTAACATTTCAAGTTTATGTTGCCATTTGTACTGCATACATTACTAAGTTAATATGCAGTTAGAAATGAGGGAACTAAAACATATTGAAATTCACTTATATGCTTGAGGTTTTAAATAAATATATGTTACTAGAAACTTATTTGAGGTAGGAATTATTAGTTCTATTATTAAGGTGAATTAAATGAAGTTTGGTTAACTCATTAACTTAAGCCAGATAAAAAAGAGCTTGAAGTATAAATTATTCACACCTTATTTGAAAATCGATGTTCAAAGAGCAATTTTACATAGTTGATTCATTCCATGGGTAAATAAATAGAGGTGAAGTCATTTTATTCTTAGAGTCAAGGTTCGGAGCTGTTGCAGCTTTATCAAATTGGAAAGTTGCATATGGTTATAGTCTTATGGTCTGAGTAGCTAAAACCTGGCAGAAGAAACCCAATCAGTTCAATCCACTTTGTTTCTTACTGCTATCAAATATAAATAGAGAAAGTGATTTAAAAAGTGTTAGTAAAGATGGTTAAGACAACAATAATCAAATCTGCAAATACCTTCAGTTCGGTACAGATATATGTGGCCATTTTCTCATTCAGATATATATCCTGGGAATACAGAAGGAGGAGGATTCAAGAGTGATGGAAAGCTTTAATTTTGGCTAAATTAAAAAATAAGACATTTGGAATAATATATATTTTTACACAGCTGAATTCAGAAATCAGAAACATTTTGTATAATAGTTACGACAAATCTCATATAGTTCTTCACAAATATCCAAAACACTAAGAATAGAAAGAAAATCTGTATAAATTCAGAGATAGTAGTACTCTTTTAAAATGTAAAGAATGTTTTCTTCATCTTGGTTAGTATAAATTTAATTAATTAATTAATTTTTTTTTGCTGAGGAAGATTTGCTCTGAGCTGACATCTGTTGTCAATCTTCCTCTTTATTTTTTGCTTGAGGAAGATTAGCCCTGAGCTAACATCTGTGGCAGTCTTCCTCTATTTTGTATGTGGATGACTGCCACAGCACGGCTGACAAGTGGTATAGGTCTGTGCCTGGGATCCGAACCCAGGAACCTGGGCCGCCAAAGCAGAGCATGCCAAGCTTAACCACCAGGCCACAAGGTTGGCCCATCGGTTAGTATAGATTTAAATTTTGATTAACATACAGTTGTCTTCAATCAACATGCATTGTTCTTTTATAGGTAAAAAAGAACTAAAATACTTACCAGGAAACTAAATACAAACAGCAAGACATTCCTTTAAAGACAATGTTGTGTTTCTTGCAGGACTTATCAGCAACAAGAATAATAACATGAAAAAATGATTTATCTTCACAGGGAAAGTCTCAGCCAGAAGAACTCTGTTGTAAAAAATATTTATTTCTGCTAAAGTTATGCGGCTAAACTCTTAATTCTTCATTTCTTCTGCACAGATACAGAATTTGGAGTATTCTACTTCCCTTGAGGATTTTCCTCCTTGTGTATACTCCTTTGTACTGAATTCTGTAAAAACTCTCAATTCCGGGGTTTATAAGATGGTGCTTATCTATGTGGAACCATAAGTAACATGAATATGGCCTAGAGAACGTATAAAATAGAGTGAAGTCTTCGTGAAAGACACATGAATATCACACAAGGTAAATATTCACTGACCTTGCTCCTCATTGGATTAAGGTTTTGAGAGTAAATTCCCAGCTTACAAAAATGGCATCAGAGCATGATATAGTTAAGAAGAATGAAAGCTGAACTGCAACCTAGTTTTAAAGTTTGTTTAAAATTGATGTAATTGGATGCATTGAAATGGCAAAACTGGAAGGAAAATATGTAATGTGAATTTCTAGGAAATAAAATGACTTCACTATTAAACCTGCAACTCATTTAAAAAGAAATTAGTGCTGTTTGGGAGGGTGGAATAGAAAAATGTTCTGGGCTCTTATGTTCACAAATGGTTTTCTTCTCTGCATGAGGAATTCTGAGGACACAGGGTATGCCTTCTATTTTAAGTTTTTAAAAAATGCAGAATTATTCAGAACTTTAAACCACACCACAACGGTAATTTTGTCATTAAAACATGTACCTCTAATAAGCACTTGAGGTAAAAGGTTACTTAGAAGTCTTTAGATTTCACTTGTAAGCAGGGGTAGTTAAAATATTTTTTATCAAAGTTATTTTATATTGTTTAAACAGATGGATTTATATGTCATTAATTATAGTATATTGCAAGTCTTATGCATAAGTGATCATTATTTGTATAAGCCAAGTATAATAGAAATAACAAAGTCAAGAAGTGTGTATTTTCATTCCAAGAAAACCATCTGTTTCCAAAGTGCAGGGCAATCTACCTCAGAACAGAAGTAAATGTTTGCAGTCATGCTTTCCGCTTGCTCAGAGCACTTTCCATGAATTATGTCTTCTGTTCCATTGTGTGGTTTCTGTGGTACAGAATCTGCCTAAAGTAAGGGTTGAATCCCAGAGCTGTTGTTATTTGTTTCTCCATATTTTCCAATTACTAAAGAAAAAAATTATTAAATCAAAGTGCAAATACTTTTTTCAATTATTTTTCCAGAATTATTGGCAACTGTAAACCAACAATGATAGTTGGATCTTTAGCTTTTCTTTTCATTGAAGAGAAATTCTTGTCCTCCAAGGAAAATAGCATAACTGCATATACTAACAGAACAAAAATGCCTCGTTTGTCCTTTCTCTGCACATACCTAAACCTCTGTCGTGTCATTAAGTCAGACAAAGTGTAGTACAAACTGAAGTCTTAGATTTGGGATATGGGACGAAGCCATGAACTATCACAAATTTTTGCAGAGATCTGATTTGGCAGTTCCAAGAATGTAGGACTTTAACAAAGACTCAATGAAATGGTATTTGCTTCTGATTAAGTGAATATATCACGTGATTATTTTTCACAGAAAAGTCATAGCGGAAGGAGAGTGGTTAATGGGGCAAGATTCAAGCATATGTAGATTCCTAAGGCAAATACCATAAAAGTCCCTGGAAAAACACCATCCTTAGGACTTGGATCTGTTTTTGGACCAGGCTGTAGCTTGCGAAAAAAAATCAGAGACTCCACCTGGGTCTCTGAATGTCTGAAACTGAACACAGAAAAAATTAGGACGGGGGATTTTTTTGCACTTTAATGTTTCAGACTTCAAAATAGGAAGCACATTTCATTTACGAACTTACGGAAGGTAACTGAATAATTGGATAGAGTTGATGCCATTTAAACCTTGAGTCTTTTTACATGACTGACTCACTGTATATCCCGATTTAGGTACTATAATGGACAATATAGGTGGGCAAATTTAAAGATGGAAAATAGAATCAAGAGTGAATCTTGGAAAAAATAGAATAGTTTTTGTGAATTTCTTTCACACAAACCGGTTTCACATACTTCTAGGATCAATATTACAATATCAACAAATGTTAGGTCCCTTTCAATTGTCCACCTTAAACATTTTTTAAATAGATGAATTGACCTAAAAATGATTTTCTCATCTCCAACAGAAATAAATCCCATCCCAATCTAACGGCTGTCACAGCCCAACTACATACAAGCCATATTAACAACATTTAATCTTAAGAACTTTTTTGACAACTGTTTAGTTCATGAATTTATGAGTACGCTACCCTGAAACCTTTTTCCTAACCATATTTGGGAAGAAGAGACATATAAGTAGTTAATTTATAACTCTTTCTACTATATGCATAGAATGAATATTGTTTTGTAAAATCATAGGGAAAATGGAAAAACACAATGCAGAAAATTAAAAGCCCACATGTTTTGTGTATTCAGTTTAAATAGTTATCATTGTTTTCCCTATTTTAACAAAATTATGGTATATAGCATACCCTACTTTGTTCTTTGAGTATTATATTGTTGCCAAAATTTCTTATATTAAGATCACTTGAACACGTGATTTTAATGACTACCAAAAGGTCTATAATATACAGTATTATAATTTATTTTAGCATTTCTCTGGTGTGGGATATTTTGTTAGTTTTCAGTTTTTTCAAGTTATAAATAATACTAAGAAACAACTTTGTACATGAATTTTGCTGTTTCTTTTATAATTTCTTTCATTTATTATTTTTTCCTTAATAGAAGCACATGATCTAGTGCTTCTAAATTTCAAGTGGTCTTCGTTTATTTTTATTTATGACTTAGGAGAATTTACAGTTGAATCGTGTTTCTTATTAGTTTGAAAATTTTGTCTTCTAACCAGAGTATATAATTTATTTACATATAATGTAATGAATGCTATGGTTGGAAGTCTGCCATCTTGGCATTTGTTTTCTATCTGTTATCTGTCTTTTTAGTTGCTATTGTGGTCATTGTCTTATATTATCCCTTTTCTACCTTCTTTTGATGAATCAATTTTTTTGACATTTGATTTTTAACACTTGATTTTCTTGAAATTTGAGATGTACCCCTTTGTACTATTTTTAGAGGTTTCTCAAAAGTTTAAAATATGAACTTTTTTAACGTATAACTCATACCTCGATAATGCGATACCACTTCAACACACACAAAAATATAAGAAACTTATACAGTGAAACTTTATTTAGCCTCAATGTCAGCTCAAATTAATAACTTTACACACCCAGTTATCAGCCACTCCATCTGACTTCTGCACTGAATAACGTATAAATTATATATTTACCCCAGTACTAGCAGAGATATAGTTTTGCCCCTTCTTTTTCATGGTAACATATATTTAACAATATCTAAAATGTTGTGTAACTATTCTTGTGCTGAAGATAGCAGCAGCTGTAAATACGGAGAGGGAAGAAGGTTGACAAAAAAAAATTAGACCTGATTTTACATTCATGTAATTCAGCTTGATGTAGTCTGGTTCATCCTTTCATCTCTGAACCAAATGTCATCGTCAGAGGGATTCACAAATATGATTCCTAAGGCCTGTGTCATTGGCCCATTCTCACTGCAGAGATGGCTAGAGGTGGTCCTATCTGAACCCCATGGAATGGTTTTCCCTTGAGAGACAGAGCAGCCTTCTGTTGCCAAAAGAAGATGGGGCAGAAGTGACAGGCAGGTGAATTTCCCAGGTAAGTTTCATACTTGATGAGCATAAAATTGGCAAAGAAAGGTAATAATTTTCAGGGCTATTTCTAGTTTTTTAGAGGCAGAATGAGGAACTTAATATTTTTCTCTACTGTGCTCACTCTGTTGAAGTCATTTAATCTATCTTTTTAGTTTCAAATGAACACTAATACTTCACCGGCAATTTTGTTCCACCACCGCATACCTCTTTTCTGGTCTCTAGATAGATACATGTGTCTACTAAAATGTTCTACTTGATATGTTCTATAGGCACCTCAAACCCAGAATATTTAAAAGAAAACTCATTATCAGCCTCTACTCTGTCCTTCCATCTCCGAGTGTTGTCACAACATTTAATCAATTTCCACATCCAGCAGCTTCCAAAGCCATGATAATTATTAAGGCTGTCTACTTCAAGTCCACATCATGCATCAGTCTATACCTGTAATAATATAATAGTATCTATGTCATTTCCCTTTTTCTAACATGGCTCACCTCTAATATACTACTGTCAGAAAACATTTTTTAAAACACAAATAATAGTAAATATTTCTTGATGTTTTGGAATAAAGTACAAAGGTATAAGAATCTCTTACGTTCTGACCCTTTCCTGTCCCCCTAGACTTTCCTGTGCCTCTTCTTTTTATTTATTTATTTATTTATTTTTCCCCCAAAGCCCCAGTAGATAGTTGTATGTCATAGTTGCACATCCTTCTAGTTGCTGTATGTGGGACACAACCTCAGCATGGCCGGAGAGGCGGTATGTCGGTGCTTGCCCGGGATCCGAACCCGGGCCGCCAGCAGCGGAGCGTGTGCACTTAACTGCTAAGCCATGGGGCCGGCCCTCCTGTGCCTCTTCTTAATCATTTGTATTCTCAGCACATCCATCTCTTCGCAGTTTTCTCATCAAAATATGCTTTTATACATTTACTCTTCACTCAGACTTGCTCTAGCTTCTTTGCCTAAAAGCCCTTTCTCCAAATATGTGGATGAATCATCCTTATTTTCTCATTTTCAATGTAACTCTGAATATCGTTTTCACCTGGATGACTTTCTTCACCTTCAAATCTAGTGTCATCCAAAATCTGGGACATCACAATGATAAATGTTACAGGAATAAAACAAATAAGAGGGGAGCTGGCCCCGTGGTGTAGTGGTTAAGTGTGCACGCTCCGCTGCTGGTGGCCCAGGTTCAGATCCCTGGCTCTCAGTGACGCACCACTGGTCAGTCCATGCTGAGGAGGCATCCTACATAAAGTGGAGGAAGATCAGCACGGATGTTAGCTCAGGGCCAGTCTTCCTCAGCAAAATGAGGAGGATTGGTATGGATGTTAGCTCAGGGCTGATCTCCCTCACAAAAAACAAAAAACAAGAGTTATGCATTTATATCTACCTTTATTAGAAAAAAGATTAAACATATCTAATCTGTCATCGTGGTTGTTATCTTTCTAGACAAGGATTCTTTAATTTGATTTGAAGTCAAGTTTTAAAAAATATGTAACTAAGAGTACAGATATACTCAAATATGGCAAAATTATAAAGTAAGAACTCATTAATAATTGACATCAGGAATCACCCTCCAGGTCTCATGTATGTGATCTTTCTGTACACGCTCAAATGACTTATTACCCTGATGTAATTATTCTCCAATGATCTGTAGATGCCTTAATGCGGATACTGTATCTCACTCGTTGTTTACATTCACGATTCCCGCTGTATCAGATGCTCTCAGTAGTGTTTGTTGAATGAATCAATATGGATACTATATGAATAATTGATACTGAGTGAATATGATATACTGAATGAATGGATACTGAATAAACAAGTGAATGAATATTAATGAATGAACTCAGATCAAAAGCCAACTCAGTGTAATTGCCACTTTATATCTTTCTGTAGATTATATTATTTAAGATGAACTTTTCAATTTTTCATTGTTGTTGTTAATCCCTGTAAATTCAGCCATGTTTTTGACTGCCAGAGAGTTTTGAATATTGGTTAGCTGGGTAGGCGAACACCTGCATAACTTCCCTTGAATATGAAAGAACAGTGTGTTTCTTGGGCAGAAATGATAAAAGACGTCAAAAGAATGTCTTAGACTAATACTTATTCATTAGAAATTCTGAGTGTTTTCTTCACTACCCCTGTGCTTGGATAAGTTTATAGTTTTGACAATAAAGTCAGTACATTTATTTTTAACATAGTTAAATTCTTGAGCTGTCATTTCCCATGGGGTGTTTTTGTTTAACTGACCCTACTGCTGTCAGATTACTTTAACACACCAAAGCTTTTTCCTTCCTAGAGTTGTGTCTCACGTAATTCTTCTCCCTATATTTGGAAAATGATATTATATCTTATATATGGATAATAATATCTGACAGGTCCCCAAACTCCTGCAGGAAACCCACCTGCATACATGCTTGTTAAAAAGACATTGTCTACATAAGTACATGGATTTACTCCTCAACATTGTATTCATCAACATATAAACAAAAGCATTTCCCTTACTAGGGTAACCGCCACCCTCTCTCCTATGTACTTCATAATCTTTATTACATTTTATGTTATGTAATTGCAATCTTGAAATGTCACCCAAGCAGATATGTGTAAAGCGAAGTACACTTTCACCTTGTTATCTCCTCCTCACTGCTCGTCTTATACTGAAGATTTGACATAAATATAAATTACAGATTAAAAACATTTTTTCTTTTTAGTTTATTTGAATCAAATACAAGCAAATTGTATCATGAAAAGTCTGTTCTATGAGGAAAGAAAATAACTAAATAACTTCAGTGGTTTAGTGGTCCAACCAACTGTCGGTTGTTTTCCATTTTTTAATAAAAGAGAAAATTAAATTACTTATATGTAATCATGCTATATTTTTCAACCCATTAAATATTTATTATGTTTAGTATTATTAACATGAGGCAAAATCTAATAGATTTCTTATGTGACCAGTGGATACCTAATTAGTAAATAAGAAAATTATAAAAATATTATTTTATATTAAATATATTAAAATGTATTTTAAATATGCACATATATAGCATTTTATATTTATCTTCATGTATCTATATGCAATTTTATATGAACTATATAAGATCTTGACACATTTAACTAGTAATTATTAGATATCTGATTAGAATAGAAGAAAGGTAAAGTTTGAGGATCTGTTTGTTTGGTTATTCAAATAAAAAATCCTATAAACTGACAACCCTAATGGATTTGTCTTTTTCATTATTTTGGCTTTGCAATATCTAACACCCTTCCTATACTGGAGACATTTCCTATTCTCATTGGGGAGGGCAGTCCACCTGCTAAATATAGGTGATGAAGTTGACAGATATTTACTTTCCTGTCGTCCCTTGCACATAGGCACATAACCTAGTCCCAGCCTACAAACTACATCCACAGTATTAGTAGCTGGTAATGCAAAGAAGAATATAGGAATATGCACTCTGAGAGAAAGCGGTAGCAGTCACGCAACCTCTGAATTGCAGACAGCGGCAGCCGCAGGAGGAGCCTACCACGCTCTGCACCTGCAGTGCTGGCAGTCGTGATGGTCTGTGCCTAGGGTTCAGCAGAGACAGCAGCAAGGATTTCCAGGGACAGATTCAGAGGTGTCATTTTGGCCGAGGCTCTAGCTCTCCTGCCTCTGACCGTAGTTCTTCAGTTATGACACACCTAAATTCCTTTCCCATTTCATTAGCCAGAATCTCCTTCTTTCAGATGCGACTAAGAACCCCAAGTCTACAGTCAACATTCCCTTGAATAGGACTACGCTTTTTCAGCAGACCAAGTCTTTGGTTTCGTACTAATTTGGAGATTCTACTTTATTTCTCTGGTTTAGTTAGTACAGAACCCGCTTCAACTATTTATATGTATCTGCCAAGTTTTGGGTTTTTTTTTCCCATAAAGCTCTTTCTTTATGGCAAAGTCACATCAAACATTTTCACATTACATTGTAAAAATGTACATGAATGTCATAAAAATGTATACACATGTATTGTGTCTCTTTTGACTTTTTATGTATAATCAAATTTTAAGTAAATAATGACTAAAAAAGACAAATCAATGATATTTTTTAGACTATAGTTTCTCCTCAAAACATTTGGTACAATTCACTTTAGAACAATTTACATGTCTTTTTTCTGAAGAGATAATGTAGCATGTCATTGGTAAGTTAGAGTATAAAATGGAAAAGACAATTACAAAGTCAACTATTGTTGATTCAAAGAAATAGAAAGTAGCCTTTAAAGTGAGCATACTTTAAAAGATATTTTCTTTACCTTATTAAATCAATATACTGGTTTTTATTTTAAAAATTTGTAACCTCTTGAAGACCTCTTTAAGTATTTTTATATGAAGCAAAAATGTTAGTTACAAATAAAAAATTATCAAACCAGGGGCCAGCCTGGTGGCGCAGTAGTTAAGTTCCCGCATTCCACTTCGGCAGCCTGGGGTTCACCGGTTCAGACCCTGGGCACAGACCAACTCACCACTCATCAAGCCATGCTGAGGCGGTGTCCCACATAGAAGAGCTACAACTCTACAACTATGATACACAACTATGTACTGGGGCTTTGGAGAGAAAAAAGAAAAAGAGGAAGATTGGCAACAGATGTTAGCACAGGGCCAATCTTCCTCAAAAGAAAAAAAATTATCAACCAACAAAAGAGTTGAAAAATGGGGGCCGGCCGGGTGGCGCAAGCGGTTGGGTGCGCGCGCTCCGCTGCGGCAGCCCGGGGTTCGCTGGTTCGGATCCCGGGCGCGCACCGACGCACTGCTTGGCAGGCCATGCTGTGGCGGCGTCCCATATAAAGTGGAGGAAGATGGGCACAGATGTTAGCCCAGGGCCGTCTTCCTCAGCAAAGAAAGAGGAGGATTGGCGGATGTTAGCACAGGGCTGATCTCCTCACAAAAAAAAAAAAAAAAAAAAAAGAGTTGAAAAATGGTTTAGATAAATTAAAGTTATTTCAAGATTATGGTTTTACTCAAATGGAGGAAAGAATGTTAGATAACAAATTCATTTGAAATAAAGTATATATTTTTTAAAATATGGGGGAGGCAGTAATTTAAATGGATTAAGGGAAAACAATATGTTTCCTAGCTCTACATAAAAAATTACCTGGGAAACATGAAACTACTTTGTCAAGATTTGTGCCAGAGGGTGTGCTCTATCCGTTCTCATCTTCCTTTGCATTCCCTTTAGCAGTAAGCCACTTGCGGTAGAGAGTGTATGTTTTCCTTTCTAGTCACCTGCCTCCCTTCATCACCCTGCTCCCTACCCAGACACCCACTGTTAAGGATTACAAATAGAGTCCTTTGCCCTCTTTCTTCTCATTGATTTGGCCAATGGAAAAACACCAGCAGGAGATCAACCGAGCAAAAAGAGGATGAGGGGGTGGTATCTATTTCTGAGCTTCCTTCTTGTAAACTCATGTTGGGTGGCTGCATCCTCTGCCAAAGGCCACAGCTCTAACCGGGTTGGTGACTCAGTACGTTACCATGTTGGGCTTTGGTGATGGCTCTCTCCTCTTGCCTTTGGGCATGTTTCTAGCTATGGCTAGCTCTGAGGTCCTGCACTTTCTTTTGCTGGCTGTCCTGAACCCTGCTTACAGCTTTGCAAATAGTCTCTCACATTACCAATTTGAATGTGCTATATATTTAATTGTTAAGACCCTGACTGACATAACACTGTTGTTGCCAAGGCAAATGTCTTACCACTTATGTGCGCTGGGGAAGAAGAACAGTTAAGATCCATTGCTGTAAAGACTCAGGTAACCCTCTAATGTACTTTATATGGTATTATTGTTTTTAGTGTTGTTTTACCATTATTGAGAAATTAGCAAACTTTTACTTTAAATTAAACTATAATACTTTAATTGCTATGAGAATGATAATATCAAAATTCTTGTTCCTCAGCCGGCACATACTCTCCCTATATATATATAGATCTTCATGAGAAGTGAAATTATTATCAGGTATCAAATTAGTGAACAGGAAATAAGAATGGAAGGCATTAGTTATCCATTGTAAATAATAACCACATTTTAGAATTAGTAGAGTCTGAAGTGAACCTAAATTTATGAAATTTCCAATGGATTAAATAAACATAATGAAGTACATACACAGGCAAGATAATAGAGGATTTTGTGAGAAATACTTCCTTCTCTTATTTCCTAGTTCTGCCTACACACTCTTCTCTCTCATTCTCTTCCTTTATTTGCTGATTTATAGACTTCTTAGCTTCAGAAGTAGTTAAGAAGAAATAAGAAAAATAGAGAAGGGCTTAATGAAAATGTTCCAGTTATGCAGCTTGAGTTTCTGAGGCAAAATATTTTCTTTCAGGAGGAGAAAAATTGCTTTACTTTATATATACTCTTATCTACATTACATTATTTTCTTAAAAATTATTTCTTTGGACCAATTAGTTTTATATTGATCCACAGAAATTATCACAGGTTGGGCAAAGCTTCTGCAAATGAATCTTTTGGATATCCATTGTAACGGACACTGATTAACTGAAGCAGGAAAACAGAATTTATAGGAATGGTCCTGGATAGCTCACCAGTCACAGTGGGAAATGAAAAATAAGACCTCCAGGAGAACGGGAACAAGGGATTTTCCAGGGATGTAAGAAGCAGCAACTTGAAGGCATTTTCCCAAGGACACTGGTATCAGAAAATTCCCTGATGGAGTTGATGCAGGCTCCAACCATCTCCCATGCCAAATGGCTCAGCTGGTGATAACAATTCCAGTGGAGATTGCAAGCCCCACTCTGCTTGTGGTGGACAAAGGAGTCTGTGTTTTCCCAAGGGTGATAATTTCATCATAATTATAAGGAGGGGAAGGGACAGTTCCCTACAAGGGGGGGATGCTGGGAGGGCAAAAACAATGGTGTTCACAAAAATGAATCTATTAATTCCAGAGAAAAATGTCTCTTTGTAAGAATGATAAACATTTCACAGAAAAATCTTGACATTTCCAACTGTGTCAATTTTCCTACACAATAACAATTGATATTTTTAAAGGTATTCACATAATTAGAGAAGTCATATCTTTATTACTACCACGTTTGATTATCTTATCATATTAGCAGCATATGCTAATATTAAATTTTAGGGTAGGTTAAAATAGATGATAGATAGATAATGAAATATTTCTTTCTTGATAGAGCTTTCAAAATGATGATATATTGATCTTTTAATAAATTTTGGATATTGAGAAATTTTATCAAATTTATTGAAGACACTATAAAATAGAAGACACATTAGTGGAGACCTTGTGAATTTCCTAAAGCTTATAATGATAATAATTTGGTTAGTCACCTGCACTAGTCACTTTCTCAAGAACTTCCCATGTGTTAAGGAGTGAAAATTGTCTTAACAATCTTATAAAGAAAGTGCTATTATCATCTTCTTTTCCTTATGAGGAAACTGAGGTGCAGAGACAGCAAATACATTCCCCAGGATCCTATAGATAATACATCAGATTCCTGAACTTATATTCTTAGCTGCCACTACCTGTACCACTTTTCTCTTGGAAAAAAAGATTTCCAATATGAGTATCAATTGACCAAACACTGAAAATTTTAAGCTGAAATTTAGGCAAACAGGAGAAAAATATTATTATTTATTTTACTCCAATATATATATCTTCTTTGATGCCCATATTTTATCTAATATTTATAATTATCAGTAGTAGTGATATTGATAGTAGTAGTGTGATCACAGAGTAATTGTGATAGTAGTAGTAACAGAAATAATGGCACTGGTAGTATTAGTAGTAGTAAGAGTGATAATTCATAAACAAGGATCAAGCTGATGTTGCATTGAGTACTTTATGTACATCAAGATGTAAGAACTCAACCTTCTTTAATTAGCAGATGCCTGTGATGATTTTGACTGGGCTCTTTCACACACCTGGGACTGGTGGTGTACAACCACGCTGACTCTGCCTCTGGTTTTCCCTCATCAGTCCACAAACCGGCCAGTTTTTGCTAACTTAATGGATGGGCATTTTCCAAGAGAGAGAGGCTAGATATGGCACTGACAAGTGCTTATGCCACATTTTGGCCAAAGGATGGTCCCAAGTCCAGCCCAAACACAAGAGAGGGGAAAGGGATTCCAATTCTTGATGGGAACTGCTGAAAAGTCAGATTGAAAGAGTCATGGTTGTAGGGAGAGAAATAGTTGTGACCATTTTCGCTCTCTAGCACACCATGTCTTTAAAGTCTAAATATGCACTGCCTGAAACGGTGATCTGATCTTTATGTGGCTATTTAAATTTATTAGAATTACATAAAATTAAAATTTCTTTTCTTTAGCCGCACAAGCCACGTTTTTAGTGCTCAGTGACTGTATATGGCTATTAGCTACTTTATTGGACAGACTGAATTATGGAGATTTTCTATCACCTCAGAAAGTTCTACTGGAGAGTTCTAGATAACACGATCTAAGCATGAGTGATATCTGTCTCCTCTGAGCCAAGGCTTTTAAGAAGTGGTCTATCCCCTACACAGTCATCTGCTTATTGAAGACATTAAATAGAGCCAAGCTGAGGCCGGAATTGCCCAGCTAAGCCCAGCCCAGATGCAAACCCAAGTGAACTTAATAGATGGTTGTTATTTTAAGCCACTGAGTTTTGGGGTTGTTTGTTATGCAGCAAAAACTATTCACATGACTGAACCTAATTTCAGTAGTGGTTGGGAAATGCAATCTAGCTGTGCGATCCAAGAAAGAAAGAAAATGGATTTTTGGTGAGCAGTTTTTAGTCTACTGTCTTAGAGTAGGCACTAAAGTAACAGTAATGTTATTCGTGTTAATTTTTTATTAACAATCGACACAAATATGCTATAACTTAGAGATTATTATCTACATTTTATGGATGAGGAAAGTGGGACTCAGAAGCTTTAATTCATTGGAAACTGTTCATTTATTTTGTAAAGATTTTACAGTTAATCAAAGGCAGACCCAGCTTTACATGCAGGATGTAAGTGCTTCCTCTTTCCACACACCTTGCATCCACCCTTTATACCTTACTTATATTTTATTGTTTTGTTTTCCACATAAAAGTAAATTATGGAAAATAAAACCCACAAAATAGACATATACTTACCAAGCAGAGAAAACTGTGGTTAACGTTTTGATTTGTTCCTTTATAGTAATTTCTCTAAGTACGTGTATTTATCTCACATAGTTTGATCACAGAGCAAGTAAAGTTTTGTGCCCTCTTATTGTTTTTCCATTTAAGACTAGCTAATAATATTTTTATCACATAGTAAAAGACTCACTAAAAAGAGACTGCCATGAATTTGTTTCTATTTGTCATTGTCTTAACTTTGACCCAATATAATGCCTAACGTTTTATTATTATATATATATATATGTCTCTTCCACAAATATTCATCTGTGTTTAGAGTAGTTATTAATTATTGACTACTTCCTAGATGACAAGCCTATATTATAAACATTCCCTGTACACTATTTCAACTGATCTTGATAAGAACCCTACACAGTAGGAATTATGATCCTTATTCTCATAAAAGAGATAAAGTCTCTGAAGCTCAGAGTAGTCTCACGGTGGGTCTAAGTTCACGATGCTAGTGTGTGGTTTGGTCTTATGAGTGCTCAGTGGTGCATCTATATCCTTCTCCTGCTCTGCTCTCTCAGAATGCAGAGAGGTAACTCCTGCAGCTGCGTCTCCCAGGCTCCTGGCTGGGCTCTGTCTATGTTTGGCCAAGGAGAGGCAGTAGTGAGAATTTGAGTGGCAGAGGAGGGTGGAAGGGAGTAGGTGGGTAAAAGAGGAGTGTTTTTCCCTATCATCTGCCTCAGGCAGCAACTCTGGCAACAGCTCTTTCTTCCGTGGGTCCGCTTCTGCCTGATTATCCTAAACTCAGGGCTCTGTTAACATCTTCTTCTACCCCTCCAAGTGAACACTGGTTGGACCTTCCTGTTGAACCCTGGTTTGTTTCAACATCCTCTGTTTAACATCTCACTGGTTTATCATCTGTATATGCATTCAAGCCCCTTTATTCTAAAACTCCAGTGATCTTTTTTCCCGCTTGGAGCCTCTGAGAATATTTATTCTCAAAAGTGACATTTCTATATCAATGTTTCTGTAAAAATTTAAGGCTTGGATAATATTATTTAAATATTTATGGGAGGAAGTTATTATAAAGTGTCTGGCTTCCTATGGACCCAGAAATTTTATAGCAGACTTATTTTAAAAGTTTTAAATTTTTATTTTAAGAATTTCTAGATCACTATGGCTTGGCCATGTTAAGAAGTTGATAAATTAGGCCTCCCAGAATGACCTAGGGCTATATGTTAGTAAATCACAAAATCTCCTGGAAATTGACCATATATTGAAGAAAGTACCCAATATGCTATTGCCTTTTGGTCAACACTGTTATTTTCTATTTCTCCAGGTCTATTGTGTATTCAATATTACTGAACTCTTTAACTCTAGTTATCTCAAAAATTTAAAAATTATTTTCCAAAATTCCTGTCATTTTCAATTACTCTAAATGGAGATAAATTGAGTTTTATTTCTCTCTGGGATGAGCAATTTATTAGGTATAATGCTCTTGTAGGGTAAGAATTCTAGAAGAACCTGTATATTTGCAGTTCCCATATTTTAGCATTTAGTTTTTCTATACTGTTATATCTATTTGTACTGCATTATAAATGTTCTTTTTTCAGCCAGTTAGTTATATTATCATACAGCTATCTTGCTCCTTTCCCTCTCATCTTTCTTCACCACTATATCTCGTACAGAGATTTCATTCCCAAGAGAATAAAATTCCAGACAGGTTTATTATATCATTTTAAGGTAAAATGAAACTTCACTTTACCTAATAGCTTGTTGGTGATTTTGAACAAGATCGCTCTTTCCACATAAGTAAATGGGCATGAGAATGATATTGCCACATCTTAGGATTCTTATCATGTTAAAATATCAAGGTAATTTCATTTTTATATTTGGTGCTGAATCATTGAATAGCCTTTATTATCTTTCCCTTTTTTAAATTAATAGAAAACTTTTTTATTAATATAATTTTTATAATGGAGGAAATGGTTCCCATGATAATTTTTATGTTTTTATTTGGATATTTTCTTTGGAACTAATTTTATATGTGTTCCTCCAATCTCAGTTTGAGTCCTCTTTGATCAGGCCAGCAAGCTTTTTGACAAGAATTGCCCTTTCTTCTTTTCATGTGTTGAATTCCATCAATGTCTAGCAATTAATACAAAGAGACAACATATGCTTTTGATCATATTAATATAGTTAGTTTTATATATACGTCTATCGTTTCCAAAGTCAAATCTCTCAACTGGAAAAAAAGAAATGAAACTCCAATTTGACCTCAATTTCTGTGGTTTTAACCAAGTGTTTCTTTTGTTCATCCATATATTCATTCATCCATCCATTTATTCATGCATGAATGAATGAATTCATTTTTAATTCATTAATGCACTAATTTAGTCACTCAATTTTTGAAAATGCATAAGTATCAAATTCTTGCTATGTGAAAGGCTCCATAATTTGTTCTTGCTTTCTAGCTTTCTTTTTTGCAGAATTTTTCATCTGCATATTAATCAGCAAGTTTATAAGTCATTACAGTGGATAGCTGTAGTTAAAAATTACAAATATTTTATAATTTAAGAAAATAAAATTTCTGTAGTTGATTTTGTCTCTCTATTCATAAATGGCCAGTTATTCTTTTCAATAACATAATTTTAAAAGAGTTGGTGATTTTGGAGAACTAGAGTCTAGAAGTAGTTTAGCATAAATAACATAGGATCATGTGACTGAACTCGCTGGCTAAGAGTTCTATATACACACAACAGTAAAAGTGTACAACTGCAAGAATCTCTTTAGTATAAACACCACACATCCCCCACAGACACAGAGTTACATAGAAATACATATCCAAAAGATAACAAAATAGGCTGGTTCTTGAGAATATGTAGTAACTAGTATTCCTTAGTGTAAGTATATGAAGAAAACTTAATAGTTTATTAATAGCCAGGAAAATTAACTATAGAATATAAAGTAATTACAAAGTGATATTATAAACATATTTTTAAAATACCAAATATAAAATGTAATACACAGACATGCTAATAATAACATTTTGCTTTACAATAGCTTAAGGATTACTCAGATATTGACATGCCTGATACAATCAGAGGATTGAAGAACTCTATATTGTAGTAAACATGCACTGACAAAGATAAAAAGAAAAACAAAATTTATAGCAAAATGCATTCTCATAAGAAATGTATGGTCTATTTTAAGCCACTAAGTCATAATAAATTTTGTTTCTTCCATGTTACCTTGTTTAACCTGTTAGCAATAATTGTTTTTTATGTCATTTCTTCAATTTTATTTCTTGTAGCTATGGGTTTCAGCAGTTCTCCAATATGTGTATTGATTTTGAAGCTTTGCCAATGCTTTCAGCTTTTGTTACTATGCAAAGAAGTACATGTTAACCTTTCAGATTATTGATTGTTTTAAGAACGAAAGCTGTTTTTATTTAGTGTTAATTTAAATATTATCATAACATTTTTCTGACATTTGTTCACATTTTAAAGGTGATATCCAAGCTTTAGGCAAAATCATCAAAAATTTAAATATATTAGGTGCCTATAAATATATTTTCCTCTATATCTCTGTTACTGATGTATTTGCAAGATGTATTCATTTTTAGCAAATTCTATAGCGAACGAACTCTCTGAGTTCTTCAAATATTCATATTGTAAATGCCATTCAATTGAATCAAACCAATACTTTATTGAGCATAAATACATGCCAAGTATTATGCTTAGAGATGATAAGGCAAGCCCACCTAAATATACATATTCCTTGCCTTCACAGACTTCAGTAATAATCCACTACAATATATCTGCATGTTTGTGCCTCTGTGCTTAAAATGAAAAGAAAAATCTTTCAAAAAAGCATTGCCCCAAGAGTATAAATGCAAGATGAACTAAATAGGGACATGATAGGAAAAGATGTTAAGATTAGAAAAATTTGGAAATTATGTTAATTAAAACGCTGGTTGCAAATAATAGATAGCTGTTGCAAATTTACGTCTGGGAAAATAGGAGAACTGGATTAATGCATGGAAAACTAGAACAGTAATAGCTGATTCTTACTGGGACCATAACCTACAAAGCAGAAGCCATCAACGGTCATGTCAGATATCATTGCCATCACATGATCTCTTGTAGCTACATTTTTTTCTGCATATCTGCTTCATTTTCTTTCTCTGCAGTATGCCTTTTCTCTGTCTTATAGCTAGCCGTCTCAGAGGACTAGTTCTGCCATGTGGGCTCAACCTCTGTCCCCAACCACCCCTCAAGCATTGCCCTTTCCTAGGGCCTGTCACCATCTGTTATGATTCTGAGTTCATGGGCTTGGGAGAAAAGATTTGAAGTGGAGGTAGGGAGTACGCAGAGGCTGACCAGTCAACCTACATTAGTTATCTCCTATCTAGTGCTCCTCAACTGCATTAATACAATCAAAAAAGTGTTTATTAATATTATCTTCATGTTATAAAATAATAAACTGATGTTTACACAGATGAAATGATTTTCAAAGCAATGCCATTAGGAGGTGGCATAGTCAAGTTGATCTGACTCCACTATTAACCACTATGTTCTTCCGTCTCCTTAGAAATAGAGGCAAAGATACATGCTAGAGCTTTATTTTGGAGATGAAATCCTGGCTAGTGAGGGTGAGGGAGAAGGGAAGCAACTAGTGTTTGAGGAAAATGTAAGGTGCTGAGATGGAACACTGGCCACTTCTTCACAATGAGCCACAAAGGAAACTCAGTAAATGTCTCAGCAGGTCCAATTTTATAAGTCTCTGGACAAATGCCAGAGAGAATCTCTGCCTTGGAACACTTCAAGGGAAAAAGTGACATCTTGCCCCTTTCCCATTTTCTGTCTCCCATTGGATAATATTTGCTTAATTCAGAACTTTTGGCAGATGCTTAGGAAGGCAGATATAAGGCCCTGTGATATGGATTCTCAGTGGAGTTGGGAAGTGGACGGATAACCAGAGACATAAGAGAAGTTTTGGTACCATCTCAGGTGGGCCTATACAGAGGAGGTCCGCTGTGGGAGTGACCTAGGCAAAGTGAGGAGCTTGGAGTTCAGGATCAGGTGAAATCAGTAAAATCTGAGGCGACACCTAAGATATACCCAATACTACCATCAAAAAGTATAGTAGAAGAAGGGAGGCAGCCCGGTGGTGTAGTGGTTAAGTTTGTGCATTCTGCTTGGCAGCCTGGGGTTTGCAAGTTTGGATCCCAGGTGCGGATGTGCACACTGTTCATCAAGCCATGATATGGCAGGTGTCCCACGTATAAAGTAGAGGAAGATGGGCACAGATGTTAGCCCAAGGCCAAGCTTCCTCAGCAAAAAGAGGAGAGTTGGCAACAGATGTTAGCTCAGGGCTAATCTTCCTCACACACACACACACACAAAGTATAGTAGAAGAAGTACAAGAAAAGTCAACTCAGGTTTTATTTCTCACAATTTCCTTGGAAAGTAATTAGAAAAAAAATATTCATCTCAATGAATCTAACAAAAGTCCACAAGAAGACCTGTGTAAGGAGAGCCAACATAGCATTGTGGGTGGTAACACAGATTTTGAGTCAACTTATGAGGCCAAAACTAGGTAAAAGGATTATTATAACGTGGTTTATGCAGCAAACATGAACAATTAATTAGATTTCATTATAGATTCACGGAGAGAGCCTAAAAAATACAGTGTTAAGTGAAAAATAAAACCAAATTACTAGTTATAATGTAGAAAGTAGCAAGAGCATGTCACCTCCTGCTGAACAAGCAGAACAAATCATGTAAGCCACAGAATGCTAACATTAAAAAATACAGAAGCACAAAGAAAACTACAAGAACTAAATTCTAAATACTAACAAGCCAATTCTAGTAGAAACACATAGCCTCTTTCATCTCTTACAGTGCAAAAGGTGGATTACAAAGATAAATCTAACACTGATGGGAAACTAGGTAGATATTTAATAACCATGTGTTGATTTGTGTAATGGGTTAGAATCCCAAAGTATTCAAGCCACGGAATCAGTCTGCAACCCTCTGCCCAATTTTCTCACCAACTTTCATTGCATGCCCAAGGTTAATACACCTACGGCTGCAGACAGGGCTTGAGATCTGAGTAAGCTCTCCCTTGAAGTATTCAGGGCTTCTCTACAGTCTAAGACAGCGGGATCAGTGAAGGCCAGAGATATGGCAGAAGAACTAGCATCTCCATGGCACACTGTGTCCTAATGAAATATAAGAAAGTGGATGTCAAAAACTGAAGGAAAATGAGAGGGCTGAGAGAAATTCTCCCCAAGGCATTCTTGGTTTTCATTGAACACTGTGTAGCTGTCCTATGAAGGATTGTGGCAAAGTAGCAAAATGGGTAGATATCCCTCAAGAAGCAGAAAATTAAGGGTAGGAATGAAGAACAAGGGTAACTCTCCAGCAATGGAAAAAGCTAGCAGATAGCATATAAAACAGAGATCTCTCACAGTTCAGAAAGCTTTTACATTATTTATGAAACCATGTAGTATCACTTGAAGGTAGACTTGATCATTTTAAACATCATATAGTAAATTGTGGAGCAAATACAAAAAGACACACATTACTAAAAATATTGTAAATATAGCCAGACTGAGCAAAATAAATAAGGAAAGAAGGCACATAGGAACAAGGAAGAGATTGATTAGATAGAAAACAAATATAAGTAGTAGACTTAAACCCAACCATATCAACAGTTACACTAAACAAAATGGACTAAAGTATCCAATTAAAAGATAGAGCTTGGCAGATTGGACATAAAAAAAAAGAAAAAAGAAAACCACATAGTTTTCTGAGGGTCATCCAAGATAGCAACATAGGAGATTCATGAACTCGCGTCCTCCCATGGACACACTGAAAGTACAGTTACACACAGAGCAATTTACCTCTGAAAGAAATCCAGAAACTAGCTGAGAGACTCCTACATATTGAGTGAAAGAGAAAATACCCACATTGAAACAAGTAGGAAAGTCTGAGACACCATATACCCCACCTCTGGCACAGTGCCATATAGTTGGGAGGGAACCCCTAACTCCTAGTTTTTCCCTGAGGAATACAGGGTTTGTATTCCATATTTAGCACTCCAAATTTTAAGATTACCACCCCAAGGACAGGCCCCCAAAACACCTAGCTCTGAGAGCCAGTGAGGCTTGCATCTACAAGACCCATAAGACTATAGCAAACAGAGAAGCAGTTGTTAATGGGCACTTAAGCCCTAGTTGCCTCTGCCCACCAGGGCTCAGAGTACAGAGGCATGTAAAATTACCCATCTCCCAGTCTTTCCCTGAAAGGGGTCCATTTGCATACTGTGAAAGCTGCTGCCTAATGGTCATGTTTCTAATTTAGCACATATCTATGGGCTGACTCTGATTCTCCCTGGAGAGTCAGACATCTTCCATGCTATCTCGCTCCAGCCCATTCTATTTTGCCGGTATCTCCTGGAAGGAGCATATACAAACGTCTGTGCCCCAGCTTATGTGCATCCACCTGAGGGATAGGTCCCCAGATCACCTGGCTCTAATAGCCAATGTGGCTTGCAGTCACAAATCTCACAGGACTGTAGCAAACAAAGAAGGAGTTCTTAACCAGCTATCACCCCAGGGTTCAGCACAGAGATATCAAGCAAAACTCCCCATCTCCCAGTCTTTCCCTGAAAAGGGTCAACCTGCAGACTCTGAAAGCTGTTACTTGAGAGTGAGGCTTCTAATTTAGCATGCATGTAGTGGATAGCTACATTCTCCCCACAATCCAGGGAAGCTGCCAGAAACCTCTCCACCTTCTCTCTCTAGTCTGCTCCAAGTCTCTAATATCATCCTGGAAGGAGATTGTACACGTCTCATATTCCAGTTTTTGTGTCTGCTGTCCAACAGATAGGCTCCAGTATCACCTGGCTCTGATAGCCAACAGGGCTTGCAGTTACACTCCCATAAGACTGTAGCAAACATAGAAGAAGTTCTTAATGGGCACAGCAGCACCCCTTGGATTATAAACCCACTCTCAGCATAGAGGAGCAGCCCAGCATAGAGGATGCCCATCTCCCAGTTTCTCCCTAGAAGGGGCTTAGTTACATACTTTCTCGACCGATGCCTGTGGGTCTGGCTTCCAATCAGCCTGCATCTAAGTGCAGAATGCAATCCTCCCCTTTGGGGCACTGATAGATCTTGGCACACCATCAACTACTAGGAGTTGCTAGGAATGAAGAAGCAGCTTGGACAATCACAAAGGTTTGAGAAACAACCAGGAGATTGGACTGGGCTTATTGACAAGATTCGCCTACATGAGACCACTCTGTCAACACTGGGAGAGGTGGTTATTTTATCTAACATGCAGAAACCAAAGCAGAGAGACAGGAAAAATGAAGAAACAGAAGAATACGTTCCAAACAAAAGAACAAGGTAAAACTCCAGAAACAGATATTAATGAAAGGAAAATAAAGTTATTTACCCAATATCATCAAAAAAAAAATCATAAAGATGCTCATTGAGGTCAGAAAAGAAATGTATGAACAAGGTGAGAATTTCAACAAAGAGATGGAAAATATTAAAAAAGTACCAAGCAGAAGTCACAGAGCTAAAGAATACAATAAATGGGCCCCAAAATTCAATAGACAGTTTCAAGAACAGCCTAGATCAAGTAGAAGAAAAGATGGATGACGAAAAGACAAGGCAGTGGAATTCATCCAATCAGAGAAGCAAGAAGAAAAAAGAATGAAAAAGAGTGAAGATAACTTAAGGGACTTATGGGACATCATAAAGTATACCAATATACACATTCAGATAGTCCCAGAAGGAGAAGAGAAAGAAAGGGGCAGAAAGTTTATTCAAAGAAATAATGGTTGAAAACTTCCCTAAACTGGAGAAAGAAACAGGCATCAAGATTCAGGAAGCCCAGAGATTAGTAAATAAGATGAATCCAAAGAGACAAACACCAAGACACACTACAACTAATTCATCAAAAGTTAAGGACAAGGAGAGAATCTTAAAAACACTAGAAGAAAATCAACTTGATACATATGAGGGAATTTCCATTAGAATCTTCAGCAAAATTTTTGGCAGAAACTTTGTAGGTGAGAAGGTAGTGAGGTGACATAGCTAAAGTGCTAAAAGGAAAAGAAAAAAAATGTAGATGGATTAAATTCTCTAATCAAAAGATATAGAGTGGCTGAATGGATAAAAAAAACCAAGACCCAAATATATGTTACATACAAGAGACTAACATCTGCTTTAAGGATACACATAGGCTCAAAATGAAGGGATGGTAAAAGATACTCCATGCAAATGGAAACCAAAAGAAAGCAGGGTAGCCCTACTTATGTCAGACAAAACAGACTTTAAACCAAAGATTCTAACAAGAGACAAAGAAGGTTATTATATAATGATAAAGTGGTCAATGCATCAAGAAGACCTAACAATTATAAATATTTATGCATTCGACATAGGAGCACCTAAAAATATAAAGTAAATATTAATAGATTTGAAGGAAGAAATAGATAGCAATACAATAACAGCTGGGGACTTCAATAGCCCACTTTCAACAATGGATAAATCATCTAGACAGAAATCCAATAAGGAAAATTTAGACTTTAACTACACATTAGAACAGATGGAACTCACAGATATTTACAAACATTCCATCCAATAGTAGAATACACAATCTTCTTAAGCACATGTGGAAGAACCTCCAGGAGATATCATATGTTAGGCCACAAAACAAGTATAAACAAATATAATAAAATTGAAATTATATCAAACATCTTTTCTGACCACAATGATATCAAACTAGATATCAATTAAAGAAGAAAACTAGAAAATTCATAAATATGTGCAGATTAAACAATATGCTTCGGAGCAACCAGTGTCATAGAAAATAAAAAATAATCTTGAGACAGAAGAAAATAGAAACACAATATACCAAAACTTTTAGGAAGCAGCAAAAGCCATTCTAAGAGGAGAGTTATAGTGATAAATGCCTACTCAAGAAAAAAGAATGAACTCAAATAAAAAATCTAACTTTATACCAAAAGGAACTAGAAAAAGAAGATAAGACTAAGCCCAAAGTTCACAGAAGAAAGGGAATAGCAAAGATCAGAGTGAAGTAAATGAAATAGAAACTAAAAAGACAGTAGAAAAGATCAGCGAAACTATGAGCTGGTATTTTGAAAATATGAACAAAATAGGCAAACTTTTAGTTACACATGCCAGAAAAACAGAGATAGGACTTAAAATTATAAAGAAAAGAAGAGGCATTAAAACTGATATCACACAAATACAAAGAATCATAAGAAATAACTATGAACAATTATATGCCAACAAAGTCAACAATCTAGAAGAAATTTATAATTTCCTGGAAACATACAACCTACCAAAACTGAATCATGAAGAAATAGAAAATCTGAATAGACAAAATACTAGTAAGGATATTGAATCAGTAATCAAAAACCTCCCAACAAAGAGAAGTCAAAGATCAGATGGCTTCACTAGTGAGTTCTACCAAACATTTAAAGAAAAACTAAGAACAATCCTTCTCAAACTCTTCCAAAAAATAAAAGAGAAGGGAACACTTCCAAACTCATTTTACAAGGCCAGCATTAACCTGATAACAAAGCCAGACAACATCACTACAAGAAAAGAAAATTAAGGGACGGTATCCCTGATAAACATTGATGTAAATACTCTTAATAAAATACTAGCAAATTACACATATTAAAAACACATTAATTAACAGATATTAAAAAGATCATATACCATGATCAAGTGGGATTTATTCCAGTGATGCAAGGATGACTATCTGCCAATCAACAATGTGACACACCACAGTAAGAAAATAAAGGATAAAAATGATATGATTGCCTCTACAGATGCAGAAAAAACATTTGTTAAATTCCACACCCTTTCATGATAAAAATTCTCAACAAACTGGGTATAGAGGGAATGTACCTCAATAAAAAAAAAAGCCATTTATGACAAACCCATAGCTAACCTCATAGTTAATGGTGAAAGTGAAAAGCTTTTCCTCTAAGATCAGGAAAAAGCTAAGTATGCCATGGTCATCACTTTTATTCAACATAGTAGTGGAAGTTCTAGACAGAGCAATTAGGCAAGAAAAAGAAATAAAATACATCCTAATCAGAAAAGAAGAAGAAAAATTATTTCCATTTGCAGATGACATGGAATTATAAATAGAAAAACCTAAAGTCTCCACCAAAATACTGTTAGAATTAATAAGTGAATTCAGTAAATTTGCAGGATACAAATCAATATACCAAAAATCAGTTGTGTTTCTATACACAACTATTATTAACGTTCCTGTACATGTTATTAAACTAGCAGAAAGTGAAATTAATAACAGAATCTCATTTACAATAGCATCAAAAAGAAGAAAATATGTAGGAATAAATTAAGCCAAGGAGGTGGAATATCTAGACCCTGAAAACTATAAGACATTGATGAAAGAAATTGAAGACACAAAAAAATGGAAAGATATTCTGTGCTCATTGATTGGAAGAATTAATATTGTTAAAATGACAATACTACCCAAAGTGATCTACAGGTTCAATGCAATCCCTATCAAAATTCCAGTGCCATTTTTCACAGAAATAAGACAAACAATCTTAAATTTGTATGTAACCATGAAAGACCTCAAATAGCCAAAGCAATCTTCAGAAAGAAGAACAAAGCTGGAGGCCTCATGCTTCCTGATTTCAAACTATACTACAAAGGTATAGCAATCAAAACAGTATGATATTGGCATAAAAACAGACACATAGATCAATGAAACTAAATAGAGAGCCAAGAAATAAACCCATGCATATACGGTCAACTAATTTTCAACAAAGGTTGAAAGGAACCAAGGATATACAATGGGGAAAAGATAGTCTCTTCAGTAAATGATGTTGGGAAAACTGGACAGCCACATGCCAAAAAATGTAACCGGAACCCTCTCTTTCACCATATATAAACATCAACTCAAAATACATTAAAAACTTGAACATCAGACCTTAAAACTCCTAGAAGAAAATATAAAAGGTAAGATCCTTGACACTGGTCTCGGCAACGATTTTTTTGGATTTGACAGCAAAAGCAAAGGCAATGAAAGCAAAAATAAATAAGTGGGACTACATCAAACTAAAAAGCTTCTGCTCATCAAAAGAAACCATCAACAAAATGAAAGCCCAATCTACGCAATGGGAGAAAATGTTTGCAAACCACATATCTCACATGGGGTTAATATCTAAAATATACAAGGAACGCATACAGCTTAATAGCCACAAACAAATAACCCAATTAAAAAATGGGCAAAGGACCTAAATAGACGTTTTTCTAAAGAAGACATACAAATGGCCAACAGGTACATGAAAAGGTGCTCAACATCAGTAATTATCAGGGAAATGTTAATCAAAACCACAATGAGACATCACCTCACACCTGTTAGGGTGGCTATTTTCAAAAAGGCAAGAGAGAACAAATGCTGGTGAGGATGTGGGGAAAAGGGAACCCTTGTATGGTGTTGGTGGGAAAGTAAACTTGTGCAGCGACTATGGGAAACAGCATGGAGGTTCCTCTAGAAATTAAAAATAAAACTACCATATGATCCAGCAATCCTTATTCTGGCTATATGACCAAAGAAAACAAAATCATTATTTCAAAGAGAGATCTTTGCTCCCATGTTCATTAAACCATTATTCACAAATGCCAAGGTATGGAAACAACCTAAGCGTCCATCAGCAGATGAATGAATCAAGAACCTACAGGATGTAAACAAAGGAATGATATCCAGCCTTAAAAAAGAAGCAAATTCTGTCATTCGCAAGTACATGGATGAAACTGCAAGGCATCTTGTTAAGTGAAATAAGCCAGACAGGGAAAGACAAATACTGCACGGTATCACTTATATGTGGAATCTAAAAAAATAGAAAAGAAAAAAAGTCGAACTCATAGAAACAGAGAGTAGGAAAGTGGTTGCCAGGGGCTGGGAGGTGAGGGAAATAGAGAGACGTTTGTAAAAGGGTATAAATTTTCAATTATAAGATGAATACGATCTGTGAATCTAATGTATAACATAGTGACGGTGCTTGATAACACTGTATTGTGATTGAAATTTGGTAAGAGAGTAGAACTTGAATATTCTCACCAAAAATAAAGAAGTAAATATGTGAGATGATGGATATGTTAATTAATTTGATAGAGGGAATCCCTTCACAATGTATATGTATATCAAATCATCACATTGTACACTTTAAATATCTTACAATTTTATTTGTGAAATTATTACTCACTAAACCTGAATAAAGAAAGAAAGAAAATGTAAATGAGGGCAGGTTCATGATATACTGGAAGCTTTGAATGCCTGGTAAGCTTGAATGACTGAGAATACATCGATGTGATCAAAAGAAATTGAAAAGATGGAAAAAATATATTTTAAATAAAAGGAAGATGATGATTTTTTCTTGAAGATATTTGAGTTTGATATGCCAGCAAGGCATTTGAAGGAATATTTGAGCTAGTAATTTGTTAGCGATATAGAGATGGACTGGGGGAAAACATCAGATTCAAGAATTGAATTGAAGAGACAAAGAAAGCCCACGGAAATAATTTATGTAATTGACTTACTCCTTCCTCACTGAGAGGGACACTGGAGAAGGGAGTGAATAGCCTTGATCAGACCTCCTTGTAAACCTGCTAACTCTATTACTAACGGAAATTTAACTGAGGGCCCTTCTACAAAATGTTTTTTATTAGTACTTATTTGATCTGCCTAGATTACATCTTTTTAATAAAAGTATGGATTTATGGGGCTTCCATGGCTAAATAAACGGAGATAGTATATAGGCATTTCCTCTATAAGAGTATTAAACTGGGGAGCTCAAAGCCGAAACAACATTCTTTGAGAACGATATTTACGTAGACGTTGTTCAGAAGTCTTCCGTTATTCTGAAACCAAGTTGGAAACTCTGTCTGATAGATATGGACTTCTACAGAAGGAAAATATGCTTCTGGATTTTTACATTACTGATATAGTCATCAGTGTTGGATATGATCTATGATTTGTTTGAATCCGCCGTGACAATCTAACCCTTTTGGTAAAACAATAACATATTTAGGTCACTGGAGTTTCATTATGTAGGAGGAAGAGTGATAAAGACCTGAATGTATTGATGAAGTGGAAGAAGACCCAAAGATGAGCATGTTTGGGGAGAAAAAGACAATTTTAAGAATTAAAATGTCAAAAGTGTCAAATTCTGGAGTTATTTCTGAGGAAGACGACAGAGATATTGTATGGATATTGACTATTCTATAAATTCCTTTGCGATGGTTCAGACTAGCTCTCAAGATATTAAAGAAAGTGTGGTTAACAAGGATATAGATTCATTCTTGAAATAATAGAACACAAAGAAGATAATGTTCCTAAACTAGTAGTTTTAGTGAAGGTTAAACCTTGTAAACGTATTCTACATACTGATATTAACACAGATCACTTGCCAGCCAATATACTTTACCCGGATTATCTCATTATGTTGCTTTCACCAACCTTATGTAGCAACAACTGTTATTAGTCCATTTTCAAGGATGAAGGAATTGAGTTTCAAAAATTATGTTTCTACCCAAGATTATAAATACAGTATATTTTAAAACTAGACTCAAACCCCAAAATTCTGTCTACAAAATCCTGGGTATAAATCCTGACACAATACAAGCAGAACATCACTGTAATGGCATTCATGTGGTTTGGACTTAATAGAAAGGCAAGTCAAATCAGAAGATAGTTTGTAAACTGAGAAAATAAGGAGATGTAGTGCAAACAGCCTGTTAGATAGGAGTTAGAAGTGAGAAAATTGAAAGTATAGATGATTTTGATCAGAAAGCAAATTTCACAACTCAGGTCCTAGAATATTTTGGAAATTTTGAGTAACGAATAGGCTCAAGCTGATTATTTTGAGCAATGACTAGGATTAGTTGATTATTGAGGAGGAATTAGTACAAATTCATAAACTTTGCCTTAACTAGTTCATGTTTTATAGACACCTAAGAAGTACATCAATCAGGTGAGGCTGACTGTAATAACAAATGGATGGGCATGGAAGTTTACATCCAGTTGTTTTAAATATTGTATCAAAAGGAAAGGAAAATAATGTTAAAATGGGTTTATCAGTTGGCTTATCTATACATACGGATTTTGGAAATATTCTCTGGCACAGTTGAACTAAAAGTCACTACAGAAGAAAAACTCAGATGCATTAGATTGGAGTTTGTCTTGGTCCGTTCAGGCTGCTGTAACAAAATACCACAGACCGGGTAGCTTGTAAACTCAGAAATTTATTTCTCGCAGTTCTGGAGGCTGAAAGTCCAGGATTCTGGTGCCGGCGTGGTCTGGTGAGGGCTCTCTTCCTGGTTCGTTGCTGGCACCTTCTTGCTGTGTCTTCCCATGGTTTAAGAGGCGAGGCATCTCTTCGGTCTATTGTATAAGGCACTAATTCCATTCATCAGGATTTTACCTTATGGCTTAAGCAGCTCCCAAAGCCCCTACTTCTTACGACCATCATCTTTGGGGGTTAAGACTTCAACATATGAATTTGGGGGACACATTCAGACCATATCAGGGTTTAAGAATAAATTAGACAGGCTGGGGTCTTTTGTTGCTGCTTTTGCTCTAATTTGCTGTGACCTTGATCAGAGTTCCTGACTTCTTGCAGTATTTTCATTTCCTTAAGTATTACAGTGGGATAAAAATAAAACTTATCACCAAAGTGATTGTGAATATTAAAAGAAAAAATTTATATACAACTTTTTAGCACATTGCCTAACATATACTGCCTTTAATACACACTAGTATTAATAGTATTGCCAATATTTTTAATAAAAACTATTATGTCTAACTTCTCATTAAGTTAATATATTGACGCCTATTATTAAGACGTTTATTTTAAAAATATTTTTATACTATCATGCCTGAATTCAAAACACAAAAAAAGCATTTATTTACTGTAATTTTATCCTATTATATTAGATTTTTCTATACTAACCATCTCTTTCTTCTTTTCTTTTCTTAAGGAGCTATTATCACATCAGGAGGCATTAAGATGTTAACAGACCTGTGTTAACCTTGTTTTGACTCTTTCAAATAAGGCTGATATTAGTACTAACTGCTCGACAAGTGAAATAACATTTTTTTAATGCAGTTGTTTGTTTAAAAAATGTAAGACAAGTAAAAGAAATCAATTTGAAAAGCTGAGAGCAGAATGTTAAAACATAACTTTCACACTGAGGCAAATTTAACAAGAGAGTGCATTTATTTATTGTGCCTGGAATTCTCTATATAATTGCATTGTATTTCCTGTCTGCTATTCGTGTGGGTATGAATAAGAGTCTCGCCATCACTACACAGTCCCTCCTCTCTCCTATTAGACCTTGGGTTGAGTTACAATGGTAGATTAAGTTTTAACTACAGACATAAAGCTGCCTCCCTATCTGAAAGTGTAGCTTTATGCACCCACAGTTTCACGATGCAGCTTTCAGTATCCCTTTATGCTGCAATTTCTTTTTTTCTAGAATTCTCCAAGTGCTTGAATGCGATTGTTTGCATGAGGTATATTTGGTCAGTGAGGCATGTAATGCATTTATAAATTACACAGTCAAGATTTTGCATAGAAGAACTCTAGGTTTTATTTATAGTACTTTAAAAAATCACACTCCGTCATAAAATAAGATCAGGATTAAACTACAAAATAGAAGAAATAGCATTGAAACTAGTTGAAAACCATGGATCTTTGTATTCTGTTCTTTTTATAATTTGTCTCTGATGATAGTAGCTCACCTTATGCCTTATTCCCTATGTTCTTTGTGCCATTGAGAGAAATATATAAAGTCATGTAAATTTTCATGGTGGGTGAGTAGAGGGTGTTAATAATAACAAACACAGTATTAAGTACTTTGTGTTATTTCATTTAATTCTTGTAACAACCCAATAGGATAAGCACTAGTATTATCCCTCATTTTATAGATAAAATAAGTAATGTTCAACAAGTTTAAAGAACTTGACGAAAGGCGCTAATCTAGCAAGTGGCAATCTACATACAAACTCAAGTAGTCAGGCTCTGGAGGTAATGCACTTAACCAGCAGGGGTGATGCTACATTTCCAATAGAAGAAATGATAATATCTATGACATTTTAGAGTCTACTGTGCGCCAGTCACTTTTAATATATCATCTTACTTAATCTTTACGATAACCCAAGAGTGGGTCTCTCATCTACGAGTAAAGTCCTCAAGAGGTCAACTAGCCACATCATCACAAATAGGCAGATCTCTCTTTTAAGTCTCAATCCTTTCCCCTCCAGAGAGGAGCCTATTTATGCCTTTTGTAAGTGATGAAAAACCCTTGGATATGTGCGTACTTGACAGGCAAGGGAGATCTTTTTGGGAAATGTGGTCTGAAGAAGCAAAAAAGGCAGAAATGCGCAAATCCACAAGAAACTGTTTTCAGTTATGCCTAGCTGTTCTAGTCCTGTTGATTTTTTTACAATCCAGAAATGGCTTTTTTTGCACATTACACTTTAGTGTGCAGAGATAACTTTCCTTGTTCGCTAAGCATGGATGGGTCAGGGAAAAGTTCTTGAGAATAGATTGATTTTATGTTAAACCATTGCAGATAAATTGATGGTGAGTTTGAGAAAGGATTTTCTTTGCTCCAGAGTTCCAGAAAGCTTGTTATTTTATGTTGGAGAGTGTATATGGTGATTACAGAGTAAAACTTGCAATAAGGAATAAAACTATATTTAATATAAACAACCACAGCAGTGTGAATAGAAAGGTCTATATTACAGGTCCTATTGTGTCTGAATGAAGGGAGCACTTGGCCTCTCTGAACCTCAGTTTTCTCATCTATAACATGAGGTAATGAAATGCTGGTCTCTAAGGGACCGTCAGCTCTAATAATCCATAAAATCATGGAAGCAGGTGGAACAAAGCATATTATTTTAGAATAAAATACTGAATATGAAATTAGGCATAAGAGTCATGTTAATAGATATATTTGTTAAATCTTGTCAGCAGAATTCCTTCAATTGATGCTCACACTTGCTAAGAACCAATGGTGTAAAGTGTGCAGGAAATACCACAAAAAGAAGACAAAACTCCCAAGTCTTGGGGGCCGGCCCGGTGGCGCAAGCGGTTAAGTGTGCGCGATCCGCTGCGGCGGCCCGGGGTTCGCTGGTTCGGATCCCGGGCGTGCACCGACGCACTGCTTGGTAAGCCATGCTGTGGCGGCGTCCCATATAAAGTGGAGGAAGATGGGCACGGATGTTAGCCCAGGGCCGTCTTCCTCAGCAAAAAAAGAGGAGGATTGGCGGATGTTAGCTCAGGGCTGATCTCCTCACAAAAAAAAAAAAAAAAAAAAAAAAAAAAACAAAAAAAAAACTCCCAAGTCTTAAATTGAGAGTATTGATCTGGAAAATAAATTCTATTTCATGCAATCAGAAGACTTCAGCACAAAAAAACATATTAAAATAATGTCCCCATAACATAGGATGCTAGCCGGTACAACGAATCGAAGGCACGTCTTCAATCTTTATTCTTCCAAGAGCACGATTTCTATGATTTTATATTTTATAAGCATATACAGTCATCAGCATATCAAGTCCAATCTGCTACAATGCTTGTTTTGGAAAAAAAAAAGTCCAATCCATGCAATTGATATATTAGTGAACAATTTGAATATAATGGAAATTTCATGTTAGCTTATGCATAATTTAGTTCCCGAAAAACATGAGGTAAACACAGATAACTGCATCCAGCTGAATCGTGCTGTGTAGGAATACACAAATCACACACATGCACAGACCACAAACATCTACCAGCTACCTTGGTCTTGGTTCATTGTGTGTGTTATTCAACTAGGTTTTGTTTTGCTATTTTCTCGCATTTGTGAGAGAATATGTATATAGATATCCATCACATTTCAAACATGAATAATCCTTCTTGTCCCAAAACACTGATCAGTGAATGAAGACGGAAATCTTTAGGTATTGAGGAGATGATTGAAATAATATAGTTTCTTTGGAAGAAACTACAGAACATTTGCTGTCTCTTCAGCTATGAAGAAATCTACATGGTAGAAAAGCATAAACAATGACACAAAAACAAAAGAACAACTTCAAGTGCTGCAAAGTCATAAAAACAGGGACTTGAGGAATAAAAAAATGGGAAGACTTTTCGAGCACATGGGTTGAAGAACAAACAGCAAAAATTCAGAAACCTGTTGCCCAAGGAGAAAGAAAGCGGCATCTATATGTGAAGACCTTATTGCCAAACCTTGTAGAAGAGGATCATTTTAGTGCTTTAGTGGCTGGTGTAGCGATTTCCAACATCGCCATAATTTCTGAAGTCTTCAGTTGTTGGGCAATTAGCACATATGAGAAATCTGAGAGGAAAATATTTCCAGCCATGGCACAAAAAATATTTGAAGTAGAAGGATATATATTAGATCAACTTTCCAATTTTGATGAAAGAGGCATCTATTAGAAATGCACCCCTCAACTCGTCTACATTTCAAAGGAAGAAAAACATGTCTCAGGATTAAGAATGAGACTGATTTGTAACTGTGATGTTTGGTGCCGGTGTGGAGAGGAAGACAGCAAGCCACACCCAGCACAACGAATGTTACAGCTTTACATCCAATTTCAGATAACTTTTTTTCCAACACTTCACAAGTTGCCTGATGCTGATGCTTTCTAGAAGCAAGTGTCAAGTCTTTTTCAAGATAAACTGACATATTTATTGTAGTATATGTGCATTTCTTAACGAGTTAACATATGTAAAACTAGGCTACATTTTTATTAGGTTTCTATCTTTTTTAAAAGTGTGTTACTGTGGAAATTTTTGAGTGTTGCTTCCCATATTTCCATAGTCCCTGTGGTTTTTATTGTGCAATTTTCCGTAGTGAAGCAATTTTAAAAATGCATATATCACGCTGTAGCAGAACCGTATGTTCAGTCAAGGGTAAAATGGCCTGGCTGTTCTTTTGTTTTCTTCTTTCTACTTCTCCTCCTCCTGCTTTACGTTCTTTGTTCTTTCTTAATTGTAAAATTAACACGCTTGTTTAAAAATCATTTTTTCATAACACATAATTGTGTAAAGTTAAAAAATAAGGAACACCACCGCAATCCCTCCACCTCATAGTCTTTTTCAGATCTTTAGATTGTTATCACAAAATTGGATTAAGTTGTAAGAATCAAAGTGCATTAATTGTTAACCCAGGTTTGACTCCATTGTTCATGTCCAAATGCTATCAGTTGTAGTATCATAAGCAGCTAAAGAAATAGGGTAGCATATCCATCTCGCTGGTGGTCATACAAACAATTAGTCTAGATCCACAGATAACTGGTTCAACTATATCACACCCGCATAAACTGAGAGGAAGTCTGTAGTATTATTTGAACCAGTGTTTCTGAAAATGTGATCTTGGAACAACGACATCAACATCACCTGAGAATTTGATAGAAATGCTAATTCTCTGGCCATACCCCAAATTTACTGATTGAAAAATCTCTGCCACTGGGGCCCAGCAATCTGTGTTTTAACAATACTTCCTTGTGATTCTGATACACGCTTATGCTCAGATGTGATAACCACTGAATTAAACCATCTCGAAGGTAACCTAGGAATAGGAACTCTGAGATCAGATCACCTGGACTCAAAATCTAGATATTGGTACTTTCTAGTAACCATATAACCTAGCTCAAGTTACTTTAGGTACTTTATGTCTCGTTCCGCAACTGTTTGAGGATTACATAAAATAACTGGTACCAATAGAATGCCTAGAACAAAGGCTAGTACATAGCAAGTACTCAATAAATGTAACATAACATTTTAATCCCATTCTAAGCATCTTCTCTTGTGAGCTAATAATAGGCTAAATAAAGAAATGCTTATTTTATATGACTATGATCTTAATTATAATTAATACTGTTTGAGTCACATATGATCTTGAACAATAAAATAGCATTCAAGGAGTGAGAATGTGAAAGGAATGTAGAAAAATTTTAACATGTGTCACAAGTTGGGTTCTCTGGGAAGGTCACTGAGAGGGACCCTGAGATTTAGCAACACTTGTGGAAAGGAGAGGCAGTAAGTGATGCCAGCCCTAATATCAGTTCCCCCACGTTAAACCCAGCATGCATGAGGTTAGAACCAAAAGCGCTCATCCTCTTTCGCTGCTTCTCTAAGTTACATTCACATGTAAATATCATTTTTTTTAACCTTTGTATCTCCGAATTTCACAAGGCAAATGGAAGTTACAAATTGTTAAAAGCCCCGGTGGCCTCCCGCTGGGCTTATACTGAATTTTTGGCTAGTTACGCATCTTTTGAAGTTTTGTTACAGGGAAACTGATATCCAGAGAATATCAAGAAGCTAAAGCTTCCCAGACCTTAACTCCTCAGCTCCTGGCACCAGAATCTACCACTCATCATGGAGACAGACAACCAAGCACACCCACCTGTGAGTCCCTTATCTCGCCATCCTCCTCTCTGCCGGCAGCCTCACAAGGCCAAACGCAGGCTGGTGGGAAAGCACCGACCAGCAAAGCTTTGTGGCCTTGCTCCCCCTCCTTACAAACAGCCTCATTCCTCACAACATTTAAAATCCCTTCGCCTCCCATCTTTTGGAGAGACAAGACCAATTTGAGAGCTCTTGTCTCCCGGCTGACGTCACCCCCCCAAAAAAAACACTTTCCTTGCCATCAGCCTGGAGTTTCAGTTTTTATTTGGCCCCCTTTGTGTGGCGTGTAAAGAACCTGTGTATGAGTCCCGTAATAGAAGTAGGATCTGGCAGTAGGAGTATGAGTTCCAATGCTGGCCTGATGAGAACCTCAACCAACTTCAAGCAGGAGCTTGAGTGAAAACAGCCTGTTACAATTGTCCATCATTGGGCTGAAACGGTCTGCCATTCATACACCCTCCTCCATCATCATTTGATGTGGGCTACCCCCTGACGGGTGTGACCTTGGGTGAGGAAATTCTCTGAAGCTGAAGTCATTCCTGGAGGTGCTGTCTGCTGAAGCTTGTCTGCCAAAAGCATCTCTTGCAGCTGAGACAACAAACTTTCCTAAAGGGGCAGTGAGTACTTTTTTTAGAATTCTTATTTATTTATTATTTTATTGACGTCATATTGGCTTATAACATTATGTAATTTCAGGTGTACATTATTATATTTCAGTTTCTGTGTGGACTGCATTGTGTTCACCACCAATAGTCTGGTTTTTATCCATCACCATACATGTGTGCCCCTTTACCCCTTTCATCTCCGCCCCCCCCCCACCTTCCCCTCTGGTAACCACTAATCTGTTCTCCTTATCCATGTGTTTATCTTCCACATATGAGTGAAATCATATGGTATATATCTTTCTTTGTCTGACTTATTTTGCTTAGCATCATACCCTCCAGGTCCATCCATGTTGTCGCAAATGACAGGATGCATTCTCTGAAATCTAAGCCCCCACCTCTCTTACGGAAAGGATCATAGTCCCTTTGCTTTATATTATATAAATTCTGCTTGTTTTGACACACTTAAAACTTATTTGGAAAAATATATTTTATTGTTATTGTTCACTTTACATTCCCTTTTTCCCCATGGAAATTATGATAAATATTACTTATTTTTATGTGTAATCAGAGATCCACCCTTATTTGTACCTTTTTCCTACCTGACAAAAGATTGGTACATAAAAATTGGGAAGTTGTGGTGGCCACGGTAATGCCCTCTCCACATGCCTTGTTCTAAAAAGAAAGCAAGTACTTTTACACTTTTTAGTATAAAATACTTTTTACACAACTTCCCTTTTTTATGTACTAATGCTTTGTTTGGTAGGAAAAGAGTGCAAATAATGGTAGATCTCTGGTTACACACAAAAATAAGTAAAATTTATCATAATTTCCATGGGGGAAAAAGGAATGTAAAGTCAATAAAAACAATAAAATGTATTTTTCTGAATAAGTCATAAGTGTGTCAAAAGATGTAAAATTTATATAATATATAGCAAAGGGACTGTGATCTTTCCTGTAAGAGAGGTGGGAGCTTGGATTTCAGAAAATGCATGATGTTGTTCTTTGTTCTACTGCACTGTAGAATGGATTTAACCTGGTGGAAACTATCTGAATGGCGAGCTGATATTGGAGATGTACCCCTAGAATAAGTGGAATTCTCTCTCCAATAAATCAAATTAAATATTGTAGTAAAGCTTTATACTATCTCTCTCTGTATAAAGAAAATAAAGTATTTCTCAGATGTGACATTTTGAGTACATAAAGAGAGAGAAATGAGGAAAATATTTCACTAGATATGAAACAGTATAAAATCCATAGAAAGATAAAATTTCTTCATAAAACATAGTTCTTTAATAGAAAAAGTTTAAACATCTATGAGTTTAAGATGTAAGTTTAGGTTTATATAATAAAATTTAATGTTAGGGAAAATTATATTTCTATATTCTAAGTACTTAGCTGTCAACTGCCTCATAGTCCATAGTCTTTATCAACATCTTGACCCAGAACCTAATCATCAGAAGGCTACAGACTATGTTTCTATTCTCAATTTTCAGAGAACGATTCTCTGATCATTATGATCTGACCTAAGTAGAATCCAGACATGAATTTCTGAAGAATCCTACTCTTTGTTAAACTCGGTGCTTTCGATTAGATGTTGCTGTGAAGAGGTTATCTTCTCAAACTAATAAATGAACTGTTGAACAAGCTGACAAACTCTGGCTGGAAATGGCTTTTGCCCCATGGCTCAATTACAAACCAGCCAACAGGAAGGCAGAAAGGAAAGGTAAAGGTGATTAATTGATTGCAATGTCACAGTAAGCAAGCTAACTCTCACTGCCCTAAATGTAAGTTGACACTATAAATGAGAATAGGGAAGAAACAAAACAGTTCCGATGAAAGCTATCAGACTACAACAGAGAAGAATTGAGAAACAAGCAGGGGCTCACTTAAAGAGAATGAAGACACGCTTCCAAAGGAATACATTTTCACCCCATTTGGCTTGATAACAACCCCTGGCTCGGCCCCTCCTTTTTTTTTTGTATTTTCTATGTTACAGAAATTCTAACATAGTAAGAAATAGACTTCCCAGTGAATATTACTTGAAAAATAGATGAAGAAAGGTTTGAGTTTTATTGATAAATTTTTATGGGTCTTAAAAAAGTCGTATGGACGAAATAATAACTGTCAGAAGCGAAGAGATAGACCTCTCCCCACTATTCTAAAAAAGAAGAAGCATCTGGAAGCAGCGGCCTCACGTTTTGTTCTACAAAGGGTGTCCTTCCTCAGACATTCCTATTTCTCTACTTAAAATGAAATCCACTTTCCAAACAGTAGCCAGATCAATGTGAACTGCCTACTGAGTAATCTGATGTCACTGTAAGAAGACATTTGGAACGAAAACCAAAAGTAAAAAAATGAGGAGAAATGAGAAGAAAGCGGAAGAAAAGGGATCAAAGCAAGGTTAGAACGCTGTGAAAAGCAGAACAGAGAGGGGATGTGTTAAGAGCCGCTTGTAACAGGAGGGGTTTTTACAACCTGAACAGAATGGTGAGGAAGCTGCCAAAGGAACTGCAAAAGATGGTGACAGTGACAGAAAAGGAAAAGAGAAAGATTTAAAGCCTCTTCAAAACACAAAGACAAGGAGGACAGCTGGAGAACAAAAATTCAAGCGCGTGTTGTATGAATTGCATAGACCTGTGTTGGCTGCATTCTTCCTCGCGTCCATGTATCAGCTCCAGTTTTGACAGTGGGAAGCAGAAAAAAAAAAAGGGAAATAAACTATCCACATGGTGATTAATATATACAGATCTAAGTTCCCCAGAGCATACAGCTTTCTGTGAACATTTATCAAGCACCAGGTTTGCTAGGAAATGAGAGAGTCAAACTGCTTCTTTAATCCAGAGCCAGTGAAAAATTAGGGAGACTCCTGGGAAGGAGAATAAGGGAAAAAGAAACCTGGTTTGGATGTACTTCACTTCCCTGAGAGATTCAGTGGAAAAATAACCTTGCTTATCATTCATACCAAAGTCACTTTAAATCCTTTTTTGGAACCAAAGCTGGTTATCTGTTTTAAAACCAATATAATTTAAATGATATTATTTTTTACTACTCTCAGCTATATAAAAAAAATTATTGGGGAAAAGTAAGATGCTGACTGTAATGTGTTTCTTACTTAGTATTGTGGATTACTGATTATCATGTAGAATCTGAACAATCGGAGATTTTAATCATGTCTATCTATCTTCCATTTGGTTAGCGCATAATCATGACTTTGGTCAAAAGGCATTTTCAAGCAAATCTTTCATTTTGTTGCAGTGTGGTTATTGGTTTAGTGAGGGGTGAGTTTTACGATAATATACAATGACTAAAATTATTCTAAAGACTGAGGAACAGGAATAAATGCTTCTACTACATGTTATTATATTAATATATTGAATGCATAATTTGTAAATGAATATGTCTATATTACTTATATGTAATCTGCACCAAAATATTGCAGAAATAGAAGATGAAATGTTTTGAATTAAGCAAAGAAATTAAACATTGTATTTCAGAAAACTTTTATTTTAATAAATAAGGATAATGTCTTCTATAGAATTCATTTACAGTATTGTCTTACGAGTAACCATTTTTCAAGACAAATTATCTGCTCATTACATATTCATTGCAGGAAGAAGAAACTTCATGTGGACTTAGTGACTTTTTTCATAATATGTTTCATACATAAGATTTTTATTTATCAAAGAAAAATTAATATTCTATATGTAATGATACATTTATAAATATTCTGACAAGAACAAACAACAACTATCAGATTATTTTAAGATTACTGTCTAGGGTCAATTCATAATATAGCTTTTCATTCAAATATAGTTTTTATAAAAGTAGAAAAGTCAAAGTGTCTTCATTTGTTTCTTTTCCATCTTATTGATACTTTCTTAAGGCATCAGTGAATTATTGCAATGAAGAAAGAATTATAGGAGAAGCAACAATTATGACAAAGTATAAAGTTGAAAGCACTTTATTTTCTTGCAAATGCTCTAGTGCTTATATATACATGTGAAATACTGTAAACAAACCATATATTTGATAAGGAGTTAATATCCAAAATACATAAGGAACTCAATAACAAAAACAAGTAATTCAACTAAAAATAGGCAACATTTTTCCAAAGAAGACATACAAGTGGCCAACAGGTATATGAAAAGGTGTTCAGCATCGCTAATCATCAGGGAAATGCAAATTAAAATCACAATGAAACACCACCTCACGTATGTTAGGATGGCTATTATCAAAGACAAGAGATGACAAGTGTTGGCGAAGATGTGGAGAAAAGGGAACGCTTGTGCACTGTTAGTGGGAATGAACATTGGTTCAGCCACTATGGAAAACAGTATGGAGTTTTCTCAAAAATTAAAAACAGAACTGCCATATGATCCAGCAATTTCACTTCTGGGTACATAGCCAAAGGAAACAAAATAAGTATCACAAAGAGATAACTGCACTCCCATGTCCCTTGCAATGTTATTCACAACAGCCAAGATATAGAAACAACCTATGTGTCTGTCAACGAATGAACGGATAAAGAAAACGGCCGTAACAAAGAAGGAAACGCTGCCACTTATGACAACATGGATGAACCCAGAAGGCATTATGCTAAGTGAAATAAGCCAGATAGAGAAAGACAAATAGTGCATGACCTAACTTATATGTGGAATCTAAAAAAGTCGAACTCAGAGAGTAGAATGGTTGCTGCCAGGAGCTGGGAGATGGGAGAAATGGGGAGATGTTTGTTCAAAGGGTACAAATTTTCAGTTATAAAATGAGTAAGTTCTGAGGATCCAATGTACAGCATAGCTAATAATAGTGTATTGTATACTTGTGTTCTCACCACACACACAAAAATGTGGTAACTATATGAAGTGATGGATGTGTTTAATTTGATTGGCATAATCATTTTACAACATATATATATATGAAATCATCACCCTGTACAACTTAAATATATACATGTTTATTTGTCAATTAAGACTCATAAAGTTGGAAAAATTTTTAAAAATAGTATCACTTGATAACATAACTAGAAGAAAATTGGATTTTTAAAACTACAGTGGAGGCTCAGAGAAACTAAGAAACTTGCCGTGATCATACAGGTACAAACTGTAAAATTAGGAATTATCACATATTTTTGCCTCCTCATTCCATCCAGTGCCTTATTTAACAAAGTGATTAATAAATACACTTTATGTATTTGAATATTTTATTGATTTTTAAAGTGAATCTATATGCATTATTATATGTAATCATAGAAAAAATTTTACCAATTATGTTCTAATATAGTAACAAGATACTTTCATTAATGTAAACCTCATATTCTCACGGTATGTTTGACAAGTTACTAAATACATATTAACTCATTTCACTTGTTTGTTTGATACTAGCCAATAACATCAAAATAAAGACAAAGATTGAAAGAAATAGCCAATTCTTTAAAGCAATGTTAGAAACAAGTTTGATCGGATTTTTAAATTACGTGATCTTGTTTTTTTGCCTCATTCATAAGCAGCTAAAACTTATTCTTATTCTATTCTGGAATGGCACATATTTACCTGATGATAACACAAAGCCTATTCAGCCCCCAAATTAAACAAGTTATATTCAGCACCCTTTATGTGCCAGGCACTTTTTTAGGCACTGGGATAGACCCAAAAATAAATATAAACGTCATTAAGATGGTCAACTTCAATAAAATGTAATTCGCACAGTGATAGAGTAAGCATCAGATATTCTCAGGATATACAACTGTGCGCTAAACTCAGTTTTGTATGATTAAAACTTTTCTAGAAGAAGTAATATTTGGGATACCGGGAAATAAGCAGGAGTGGGCAATAGTAATTGGTGTGAAATCAGAGGAAACTCTGGCTCAAAGACCAGCAACATAGGAGCGTGTGATACATTCTGGGAAATGAAAAAGCCTTTGCACCGACACTAAGTTCTCCAATAGGATATAAGCTCCACGCAGAGATTTTTTTCTGTATTGCCATACACCAGGCATTTAGTTAATACTCAACAATTTGCTGAATAAAATTTGAAGTCGGGTGTCACTGGAAAGCAGAGACACTGTTAAGAAATGAGAACTATCTTTGTATTTAAAGTTTGTTTTTCAAACTTTGTATTAAACTTTGTATTTATCCAAATATGACCCTCTTCCTTTCTAGTCCATATAGAAGAGTAAATCTCATATCAAATTTTTTATCCCCCCTTCTTCACATACTGCTACACCCATAGGCAATATTGACTTTTGTTGCTGTTGAAAAAAATTTTGCATAGAACAAAGCAAAGTCATTGGGAAGGTTTTCCTCTGTTTTTATTTTATAGAGACTTATTTTTCATCTCAGCCTAATAAATCGTCTCTTTTAGACTGAAATGGTTGTCAGCTTCTGTTACCAGGACAGGGAATACTGTGGCGTCATATCGGCTGTGTATTTTTCTGTGGGCTCTATCTCATGTCCGTCACTGGGCTTTTCCATTTGCTCTTTCATGTCTGGGATTCTGTACCTAAAGTTATCCATTTTTCCCCTGAATTGCCTTTTGTTGCCTTAATTTGGAATTATGGCATGACTATTCCTTTTTCCTCTTTTAAGTATTTAATGTCTAGGTAGCCTGCCTGTAGAATGCAATGGTGAAAACATTAGTTCACATACATACTAAATTTTTTATATTTGTACTTTAAATATGTTATGTAAGCGTGCTGCTACAGAGATAAAAATATTAAACAATATTTATTGGTAACATGGGAGCAGTTACAGAGCACTCATAAGGAGCTTAACAATATCATCTATCACCATCAAAGTCACTTGTCCGTCTAATAAAATGCAAATCTCTAAGGCAATTTCTACTTGATAAAACACCCTCTTGAGAGTAGAGCTGAAGTGCCAGTGCTTCATTACAGCTTCCAACACTAGAAATGACCCTGGTCAGCAAAGGATAGTATAGTGAGCGCATCAATTTTTTCATTGTCATTGTTCTAACATGAAACTGACCAGACACTGAGGACGTGTAGGTGTTAGCTCAAATTATGTTAGGGGACAAGGTGTGAGATTTAACTTCCTTATGAAACATATATATATATATATATTTTAATATATAAAATATATGTGTATATATTCTGCCTCATAGAAATTTTGATAATCATCACCCTTTTAATTTCCTTATATTGCCAATATGCCAATGTTTAGCCTCACTTGAAGTTTATTATCTACTTTCATTTGCTTTCCAAAGCTCTTAAACTCTTAGAAGAACTAACCCTACCTATATCTGAATATATGTTACTGATTTCATAGTCTACAGGCCATAATTGGATCAAGGCTTAGGGACATCACTAGTGATATGAGGTAAAACATTGGCCCAAGCTAATTAGCTATAGTTATGCAAAAATGTACTACATTTTTGTTGTCATTATCATATTTGCATTAAACAAATACAGTAAATTCCTCAGGAGAAAAAGTACCACTATATGGTTCGAGCTTCAGATCATGCCTCCTTGATCATTGGTCAACTGCAGCTCACAAAACAAAGGCAATAAATTATCAAGAATTAACCGATTATTGAAGTCTTTGGTGTATTTCAAGCAAAATTAATTACTAAGCTTCAAGTGGACTCCTAGATGGAGATACCATTGCTTGCCTATGAATTCCATTCACATTTGAATCAGATGTCAAATGCATAGATGACAATGGTATATTTTATGAGAAACATTATCCCTCAGATAAGAATCTAGGGACAATGTACTTCCCTACAACCCTTTTGTTGCTTTGCTGAAATGCTGCTTAAAAGTAGCTCACAGTCTAAGAGATTGACTTATTTGTGAAACAGAGAGATAAATCATATACAATCATAATATACAAAATTAAAAATAACCACAAAGCATTTTATTATTTTTGTAAGCTATAGATTAAAGTGCTAAAAATAGGCATATGGCTGGCTAAGAGTAGTAGCTTTGCAGTATGTATCTTTTAAAAAATATAAATAGATATTGGCTTGAACAATAAGTAAATTGATGGGCTCATCTAATAAAGTGTCTGGCTTCAGAATGTTGAACCAGTCATTCTACAGAGTTATTAAGTATCCTGATTTTATTTTTTCTGTTTTCATTCTGCCACATACCTTGTCAGCTTCAGCTTTCTCCCATAAAGAAAAAATAATGACATTCAGGAACAATCAGGTTCTTTCTTATCCATGGGAGATAGGAGTAGCTTTCCAATAGCTGTTTCTTAAGACAAAATCGCCAGTAGGGTCTACTCAAGATTCCCTTATAATTCATTGGCCTTAATTGAATCACATTGATCTTCTTTGGTTAATCCCTGAAAACAGACCAATTGGGACCACTCCTGAAACTGAGAGTGGAACCACTTCCCCTGAGATCTACAGATGACACCAGGAAAGAGATCCTATTAGGAAGGAGGGGAATGAATGTTGGGTAGGCAAACAGTAATGTCCACTATTGTTTGATGGGACTCAGACAGTATTATACACTAGGTCTTTTACTTCAGCCTTGGAAGTGGTTCATCCCAGATATATAAGAACATTTTATATTGACTACAATTATTTTAAGCAGATGATGTAGAAAATTAAAATACCTGTTGATTATAGAAGTCTAAAATTAATATTCCATATTTATTAATAGACTGTTTAATGACAATTATGAAAAAATTGTTCTGTAAATGTTCTCTTACATTAAAAAAATACATAAATGTGAACCATTTTATTTTAGATTTTAAGAAACTGATGCATTTTATGTTTATATGCAGTATTATATATTTTTTTAGAAACAAAAATGTTTTCAAAAGAAAAATCTTATTTAAGAGCTTCATACAGAGATTACTTATTTCAGCTGGATGTAGCCAAAAGAATTACATTGTCACATTTGTGAAAAGACGTGACAAGTAAAGGGATAATTTGTTAAAATATTAGAAAATAAGCCGTCATGAGGATAGCACATTTTAATACTTGTGGAATGAAAGCTATTATAATTTTATTAGTTTCCCTAAATTGCTAGGTTTATAAAGACATTGTATCCAAAACATTATGGATTCTGGCATTGTTTTAAGAAGTAATAGTTGATATTCTGAAGCAATGCTAAACCCAAAGTATTGTTCAACTCTCTACAAAAAGGATGCATTTAAATTGACATAGAGGTAATTGACACATTCCATCAATTGTTCCTTCAATTAAAAATCAACAGTAAAAAGTAAGAAGAACAAAGAATGCAGTATAAGCAGGAAATTGCTTTTAGTAATTAGAATTTAGGAAGCAATTAGTTAAAACTGGCACCCTTTTAATAAGTACAAAAACACAAGAGAATTGTTTAAAAGCAGCTAAATGAATACCATTTATACTAACAAATTGAAGAAGATTAATTTTTTTATTGATGTTTTAATAGTTTATAATGTGAAATTTTGGGTTGTACATTTTTTTTTGTCCATCACCATATATATGTCTCCCTTCACCCCTTGTGCCCACCCTCCACCCCCATTGCCCCTGGTAACCTCAATACAGTTTTCTCTGTCCATGTGTTGGTTTATAGTCCACATATGAGTGAGATCATACAGTGTTTGTCTTTCTCTTTCTGGCTTGTTTCCCTTAACATAATACCCTCCAGGCCCATCCACGTTGTTGCAAATGGGACGATTTTGACATTTTTATGGCTGAGTAGTATTCCATTGTATATATATACCATATCTTCTTGATCCAATTGTCAGTTGAGGGACACTTAGGTTGCTTCCACTTCTTGGCTATAGTGAATAATGCTGCAATGAACATAGGGGTGCATAAGCCTCTTTGGATTGTTGATTTCAGGTTCATTGGATAGATTCCCAGTAGTGGGATGGCTGGATCATAGGGCATTTCTATTTTTAATTCTTTGAGGAATCTCCATACCGTTTTCCATAGAGGCTGCACCAGTTTGCATTCCCACCAGCTGTGTATGAGGGTTCCTGTTTCTCCACATCCTCTCCAACATTCGTTGTTTTTTGTCTTGGTGATTATAGCCATTCTAATGGGTGTGAGGTGATATTTTACTGTTGTTTTGATTTGCATTTCCCTGATGATTAGTGATGTTGAACATCTTTTCAGGTGCCTATTGGCCATCTGTATATCTTCTTTGGAGAAATGTCTGTTCATTTCCTCTGCCCATTTTTTGATCAGGTTGTTTGTTTTTTCTGTTGTTCAGTTGTGTGTGTTCTTTATATACTATGGAGATCAATCCCTTGTCAGATGTATGTTTTGCAAATATTCTCTCCCAGCTGGTGGGTTGTCTGTTCATCTTAATTCTGGTTTTGTTTGTCTTGTAGAAGCTCTTTAATCTGATAAAGTCCCACTTGCTTATTTTTTCTTTAGTTTCCCTAGTCTGGGTAGGCATGTCATCGGAAAAGATTCCTTTATGACCAATGTCAAATAGTGTGTTGCCTATATTTTCTTCTATGAGTTTTATAGTTTCAGGTCTCACTTTCACATTTTTGATCCACTTTGATTTAATTTTTGTGAAAGGCTATAGCAGATGGTCCACTTTCATTGTTTTGCATGTGGCTGTCCAGTTTTCCCAACACCATTTATTGAAGAGACTTTCCTTTCTCCATTATATGTTCTTAGCTCCTTTGTTGAAAATTAGCTCTCCGTATATGTGTGGTTTTATTTCTGGGTTTTCAATTCTGTTCCGTTGCCCTGTGTGTATGTTTTGGTACCAGTACCATGCTGTTTTGATTACTATTGCTTTGTAGTATGTTTTGAAGTCAGGGATTGTGATGCTTCCAGCTTTGTTCTTTTTTCTTAGTATTGCTTTAGCTATTCAGAGTCTTTTGTTGCCCCATATGAATTTTAGTATTCTTTTTTCTATTTTCGTGAAGAATGTCATTGGGATTCTGATTTGGATTGCATTGAATCTGTAGATTACTTTAGGTGATATAGACATTTGAACTATGTTTATTCTTCCAATCCATGTGCATGGGATGTCTTTCCATTTCTTTATTTCATCATTGATTTCTTTCAATAATGTCTTGTAGTTTTCAATGTGTAGGTCTTTCACCTCCTTGGTAAGATTTATTCCTAGATATTTTATTCTTTTTGATGCAATTGTAAATGGTATTATCTTTTTGAGCTCTCTTTCTCTTAGTTCATTATTAGCATACAGAAATGCAACTGACTTTTGTAGATTGATTTTGTACCCTGCAACTGTACTATAGTTGTTGATTATTTCTAACAGTTTTCCAACAGATTCTTTAGGGTTTTCTATATATAAAATCATGTCATCTGCAAATAGTGAGAGTTTCACTTCTTCGTTGCCTATTTGTATTCCTTTTATTCCTTTTTCTTGCCTAATTGCTCTGGCCAAATCCTCCAGTACTATGTTGAATAGGAGTGGTGAGAGTGGGCAGCTCTGCCTCGTTCCTGTTCTCAGAGGAATGGCTTTCAGTCTTTCCCCATTGAGTATGATGTTGGCTGTGGGTTTGTCATAAATAAATAGCCTTTATTATGTTGAGGTACTTTCCTTCTATACCCATTTTGTTGAGAGTTTTTATCGTAAATGGATGTTGTATCTTGTCAAACGCCTTCTCTGCGTCTATTGAGATGATCATGTCGTTTTTATTCTTTGTTTTGTTGATATGGTGTATCATGTTGATTGATTTGCGGATGTTGAACCATCCCTGAATCCCTGGTATAAATCCCACTTGATCATGGTGTATGATCTTTTTAATGTATTGCTGTATTTGGTTTGCCAATATTTTGTTGAGGATTTTTGCATCTATGTTCATCAGCGATATTGGCCTGTAATTTTCCTTCTTTGTATTGTCTTTGTCTGGCTTTGGTATCAGGGTGATGTTGGCCTCGTAGAATGATTTAGGAAGCGTTCCATCTTCCTCTATTTTTTGGAATAGTTTGAGAAGGATGGGTATTAAATCTTCTTTGAATGTTTGGTAAAATTCACCGGAGAAGCCATCTGGTCCTGGACTTTTATTTTTTGGGAGGTTTTTGATTACTATTTCAATCTCTTTACTTGCGATAGGTCTATTCAGATTCTCCATTTCTTATTGGTTCAGTTTTGGGAGGTTGTATGAGTCTAAGAATTTATCCATTTCTTCTAGATTGTCCAATTTGTTGTCATATTTCTCATAGTATTCTCTTATAATCCTCTGTATTTCCATGGTATCTGTTGTAATTTCTCCTCTTTCATTTCTAATTTTATTTACTTAAGCCTTTTCTCTTTTTTTCTTAGTAAGTGTGTCAATTTTGTTTATCTTCTCAAAGAACCAACTCTTTGTTTCATTAATCCTTTCTACTGTTTTTTTGGTCTCAATTTCATTTATTTCTGCTCTGATTTTTATTTCTCTCCTTCTGCTGACTTTGGGCTTTGTTTGTTCTCCTTTTTCTAGTTCTGTTAGGTGTAATTTAAGGTTGCTTTATTGAGCCTTTTCTTGTTTGTTAAGGTGGGCTTGTATCGCTATGAGTTTCCCTCTCAGGACTGCTTTTGCTGCATCCCATATTGTTTGGTATGGCATATTTTCATTTTTGTTTGTTTCCAGATAGTTTTTGATTTCTCCTTTAATTTCATCAATGATCCATTGGTTGTTCAGTAGCATGTTGTTTAATCTCCACATTTTTGTCACTTTCCCAGTTTTTTTTTTTTGTGGTTGATTTCCAGTTTCATAGCATTATGGTCTGAAAAGATGCCTGTTATGATTTCAATCTTCTTAAATTTATTGAGGCTTGCTTTGTTTCCCAACATATGTTCTATCCTTGAGAATGTTCCATGTGTGCTTGAGAAGAACGTGTAGTCAGCTGTTTTTGGATGGAGTGCTCTGTATATGTCTAATAGGTCCATCTCCTCCAATTTTTCGTTAAAGTCCACTATTTCTTTATTGACCTTTTGTCTGGATGATCTATCCATTGATATAAGTGGGGTATTAAGATCCCCTACTATTATTCTGTTGTCATTAATGTCTCCTTTTAGGTTTGTTAATAGTTGCTTTATGTACATTTGTGCTCCTATATTGGGTGCATATATATTTATGAGTGATATGTCTTCTTGGTGGAGTGACCCTTTTATCATTATATATTTCTTTTCTTTGTCTCTCTTAACCTGTTTTATCTTGAAGTCTACTTTGTCTGATATGAGTATGGCAACACCTGCTTTCTTTTGTTTGCCATTAGCTTGGAATATTGTCTTCCATCCTTTCACTCTGAGCCTGTGCTTGTATTTAGAGCTGAGATGTGTTTCCTGGAGGCAGCATATTGTTCGGTCTTGCTTTTTAATCCATCCTGCCACTCTGTATGTTTTGATTGGAGAGTTCAATCCATGTACATTTAGGGTGATTATTGATATATGAGGGCTTAATGTTGCTGTTTTGTCACTTATTTTCCAGTTCTTTTGCATTTCCTTTGTTTCTTGTCCCATTTGTTTCAGACTGCCAATTCAGTTTGGTTGTTCTGTCTTATGACTCTTCTAGTTTTCTCTTTATGATATGTGATTTTGTTTTGATTATTTGTTTAGTGGTTATCTTGAGGTTTGTGTAAAACATCTTGTGTATGAGATAGTCCATTATCTGATGGCCTCCTATTTCCTTGTGCTAAGTCTATTCAATTACTTTCCTCTTCCCCTTCTAACTCATTCTTGTTATACCTTATTCTATCTTGTGTTGTGGGAGTGTGTTTACAGTGATTAGGTTAAATTTATTTTTGGTGAATTCCTTCCTTTGATCTTTGATTTTGTCATTTAAGTGGTTGCTAACCTATTCCAGTAAAGACCTACTATTTTTCTGAGTTTGTCAAACTGTTTTTCTCCTTCCTCCAAGCTTTGTACTCCATTTCTCTTCTTTTTTTCAGGCCTGAGGGCTTTCTTGAGTATTTCTTGTAGTGGGGGTGTCGTGGCCATGAACTTCCTTAGCTTTTGTTTATCTGGGAATATTACTATTTCTCCATCATATTTGAAGGATATTTTTGCTGGTTAGAGTATTCTTGGCTGAAAGTTTTGGTCTTTCAGTATTTTGAATATATCATTCCAGTCTCTCCTAGTCTGTAAAGTTTCTGTTGAGAAATCCACTGAGAGCCTGATGGGAGTTCCTTTGTACGTTACTTTTTGTTTCTGTCTAGCTGCCCTTAATATTGTTTCTTTGTTATTGACTTTAGCTAGCCTTACCACTACATGTCGTGGAGTGGGCCTTTGCCTGTTAACCGATTTAGTGATCTATTGGCTTTGATTACTGGTGTTTCCTGCTCCTTCCCCAGATTTGGGAAGTTCTCAGCTATTATTTCCTCGAATAAGCTCTCTGTTCCTCTTTCCCTCTCTTCTCCCTCAGGAATACCTATAATTCTTATGTTACATTTCCTAATAGAGTCAGATATTTCTCAGAGACTTTCTTCATTTCTTTTTAGTCTTAGTTCTCTCTCTCCTCTTCCATTTGGAGCATATCTGTACTCCTACCCTCTATAATGCTAATTCTTTCCTCCATATTGTCAGCTCTGTTTTTTAAAGATTTCAGATTCTCCTTTATCTCCTCCATTGTGTTCTTTATCTCCATCAGTACTGATTGGTTTTTCTTTATGCTTTATATCTCTTTTGTGAAGAAACTCCTAATCTCATTGAATTGTTTGTCTGTGTTGTCTCGTATTTCATTGAGTGTTTTTATGATAGCTATTTTGAAATCTCTGTCATTTAGGTTATGGATTTCTGTGTTTTCAAGGTTGGTTTCTGGGTGCTTGTCATTTTCCTTCTGGTCTGGTGATTTCATGTACCTTTGCGTTGTGGTTCCTGTGTTGGCTTTGTTTTTCCTCATCCTGGAAATATTTAGTTGCAATTTCCACCCGCCGCCACTGTGTGGGGGTAAAGGGCTGTGTAATCTGAGGCCCCTGCGCTCTGCTGCAGCTGTTCGCTGCAATCTGCTGGCCACTTGGTCTGGTCTGGTCAGCTGAGCAGCAGTGTCCAGCTTGTGGCGGGGGGTGGATCTCTCTTTTGCCCTCTGGGTCCCTGGCATGGGGGACTTCTCGCACGCCCTTCATTATCCGCTCTCCTGGGGTGCTCAGATGTTCATGCTATCCCTATAGCTGTTCTGAGTCCTCTGTGTGGGAGTTTCCCACTGGCTGAGAGAGCCCGAAGAGCTAGGGTTTCCCCACAGAGGGCCGCCCATCCCCACTCTCTGGGACCCACACAGACCAGGATCACTGATCTGATGGGGAGGGAGAGGAGTTCTCCTTACCTCTCCCCACTTCCTCCATGGGCCCAGCACATTCTACTCTCAGATGTGCAGCAGTGTGGATCTTTCCAACCTTGCTTTTCACTGTCGAGAATTCCTTTGTGGGTCTGTGACTGTTCCTTTTGTTGTATCTTATCAGGGGAAGAGTTTACAGGAAATATCACTCTGCCATGATGCTGACGTCACTAAGAAGATTAATTTTTTTAGAGCCAGGTTGATAGATGTTGTTTCTCGCCTCTTGACTCCCAAGCATGTACTTGGTCTTTTAAAACAAATTCATACCTGTATTACTATATTGGAAGCTGAACATGCGCAGTTGGCATAGTAGAACATGCCTATTGACACTTAACCATTCCCATGTACCTACACCTAATTGCTTCCAACTGCAAGCACCTGCATCTTTGATTAAGGCTTTTCTCTGAATGGCTGACTCTACTCTGCCCCGCCATCAACCAAGTGGGAAACACTAAGGAGTTACCACTCCTCTGAAGCAGCTATAAATCAGTGATTAATAGGTCTCTTTATCTATTGGTTGAGTTACATGGTCTTCCAAAATTTCCCAGTGAGTTTGAACACGAGTTGACTACATGGGACAATTCTTGAAGCTTCACCCTATATAAACTTATTTCTTCATTCCCCCAGCTGAGATTCGCAGCCACATACCAACTTATATTCACATTGTTGTCCTAAAGTCTGCTTCTAGGGGAACTCAACCAAAGACATGTACTCGTTTTTCTTTGAACAATATATCCCTTTGCATTCTCTGCCTGTGATTTGGGTGGAAATAAGCCAACTTTCAGGCCCAGGAGGAGGTCTTCACTCACTTAAGATCAATAGGAGTACCACATTTCACCGTCCAAAATGAATAGTTTAGGAATGGTCAAGTGACATAATTTTGGATAACAAGAAAAAAATGAGTGCAAGCATTAATGAAAAGATACCATACATGACTACCACTGTTTTATTCTCTGGTACGGTACAAAATGGAGATGTTTGCAGCTGCCAAAACACTTTTGTGACTACAAAGAAACAGCCTTGAGACAATGGGGAAGTGCAGAGAAGCATGTGCAGCATCTAATGATAAGACTGAAACAGTAGAAGATAGAATGGAGAGACAGTAGTTTGATAACATTGATCCACTGAATAAACTGAATCAAACTTCTGATAATTGCATTTTCTGATAATTAACACTAAATTTTTAAATTACCTTAGCCAATAAGTTGTTGTTAATGCCGTTGAGTTGATTCCAACTCCCTAGCGACACTGTGTCCAGCAGAGCGGAACCCTGCCTGGTCTTTCTCACCATCCTCTCATCTTCTGGCACTATATCACACAATGTTCTGCTGCTATTCATAGGGTTTCTGTCACCAATTTTTTTGGAAGTGGGTTGCCAGGTCCTTCTTCCTAGAGCCAATAATTACCCTATATTTTATGAAATTTTGTTTTAGATTTTCTGTGTCTTGCAGCTAAAGCAGTCAAATCCAATGCAGTTTATTAGAACTCCAAATAGAATAACATAAATACATATAAAAACTTAAAACTATTATATTAAACTAATAAATTTGTTTTCCTCTAAGAGATGGTTTAATTTAGTGTTTAAAACTGGACATTAAGAGCCAAAAGTTTGGTCTATGTTTCAAATTTTCCCATTTCATTTTGTTCATAAACCATTATTTAGGTCCTTACCATATGCAAGGCACATATAAGACATGATTCTGCACTTAATCTAAAAAGAAACTTATCTAGTGAGTTAACTTACGTGCCAAACATTGAAAATACAATGTTACTAAATACCTGAGCAAACTTTGTAAGATTTTAGTTTGAGGATCACCAATACATAGATGAAGAAAATGAAACTCAGAGAGTTTAAATATAACTTGTTCAAATTTTACAACTAGAAGAGCCAGGATAAGGATACAGGAGTTAGGAATCCAGGTTTAAAAATTTTTGCTACTATATTAAACAAACTAGTTTTTTTAATAGTTCAATACAGGTTTTTTTTTACTGAAATATAGTTAACATATAACACTGTGTAAGTTTAAGGTGTACATGTTGATTTGATACATTTATATAGTGCAATAAGATTACCACTGTAGCATCAGCTAACACCACAACCAAGTCAAATAATTACCATTTCTTTTTTGTCGTATGAACAATTAAGATCTAGTCCCTTAGCAAATTTGAAGTTTATAATACACTATTGCTGACTATTATCACTATGCTGTGCATTAGATCTCCAGCACTTATTTATCCACTAGTTGCAAGTTTGTACCCTTAAACAACAGGGAGCCAATTCCCACACACACCCCAGCTCCTGGTACCATCATTGTATTCTTTGTTTTTATGAGTTTGGCTTTTTTGGTTCCACATATAAGCGATATCATACAGTACAGTCTTTCTCTGTCTCACTTATCTCATGTAGTATAATGCCTTCAAGGTCTATCCACAAATGGCAGGAATTCCTTCTTTCTCATGGCTGAATAATATTCCACTGTATACCTCATTTTCTTTTTCATTTATCCATTGATAGACACTTGGGTTGTTTCCATATCTTGGCTATTATGAATAATACTGCAATAAACATGAGAGTGCAAACATCGTTTTGATATCCTCTTTTCATTTCCTTTGGATATGTACTCAGCAGTGAAATTGCTGGATCATATGGTAGTTTTATTTTTAATTTCTTGAGGAGCCTCCATATTTTTCCCATAGTGGCTGAACCAATGTACATTCCACAAAAAGTGCACAAGAACTCCCTTTTCTGCACATCCTCACCAAAACTTATCTCTTGTGTTCTTGATAACAGTCATTATAACAGTGTGAGTTGATATCTCATTTTGGTCTTCATTTGTAATTCCCTGATGATTAGTGATATTAAGCACCTTCCCAAGTACCTATTGGCCATTTGTATGTCTTCTTTGAAAGAATGTCAATTCAGTTCCTATGCCCATTTTTTGATTGGATTATTTATTTCATTGTTATTGAGTTGTATGATATATTTTGGCTATTAACCCCTTATCTAATGAATGGTTTGCAAATATTTTCTACCATTCTTTTGGTTGCCTTTCCATTTGTAAATAGTTTATTTTGCTGTTCAGATTTTTAGTTTGATGCCATCCCACTTGTTGATTGTTGCTTTTATTCCTTGTGCTCTTGGTGTCATATCCAAAAAATCGTTGTGAAGACCAATGTCAAGGAACTTCTTTCTTATGTCTTTTTAGGAGTTTTATGGTATCAGATCTTATATTTAAGTCTTTGATCCATTCCAAGTTAATTTTTGTGGGTGGTGTAATATAAGGGTACAATTTCATTTTTCTGCATGTGGTTATCCAAGTTTTCCAACACCATTTGTTGAAAAGACTATCCTTAATCTATTCAGTGTTCTTGACTGCCTTGTCAAATATTAGTTAATTGTGTATGCTGCAGTTTATTTCTGGGCTCTCTATTCTGTTCCATTGGTCTGTGTGTCTATTTTTATGCTATCACTGTACTGTTTTAATTACTATAAATTTGTAGTCTAGTATGAAATCAAGCACTGTGATGCCTTCAGCCTTGTTCTTCTTTCTCATGATACTTTGGCTATTTAGAGTCTTTTCTGGTTCCATACAAATTTTAGGATCTTTTTTCTATCTGTGAAAAATGCCTTTGGAATTTTGATAGAAATTGCATTGAATTTATTGATGGCTTTGAGTAGTACGGACATTTTTGCAATATTAATTCTTCTGATCTATGAACATGAGATATCTTTCTATTTGTTTGTGTCTTTTTCAATATCTTTCATCAAAGTCCTGTAGTTTTTATTGCATAGTTCTTTCGCTTCTTTTGTTAAATTTATTATAAAAGATTTTATTGTTTTTGATGTTATTGTAAATGGGATAGTTTCCTTTATTTCTTTTTCATATATTTAATTGTTAGTGTATAGAAATACAACTGAATCTGTAAGTTGATTTTATATCCTGCAACTCTACTGAATTTTTTGATAAGTTCCAACAGATTTTTGGTTGAGTCTATGAATTTTTGTGTATAAGATTGTATCATCTGCAAATAATGACAATTTTACTTTATCCTATCTGATTTGGATACCTTTTATTTTTCTGTCTTGCCTAATTTCTCTAGCTAGGACTTCCAGTACTGTGTTGAATAAGAGTGGTAAGAGTGGGCCCTTTGTCTTGTTCCTGCTCTTACAGGAAAAGCTTTCAATCTTTCCCCATTGAGTATGACATTGGCTCTGGGTTTGTCTTATATAGCCTTTGTTATGTTGATGTACATTCCTTCTATACCCAATTTATTGAAGGTTTTTATCATTAAAGGATGTTGTATTTTGTCAAATGCTTTTTCTGTATCTATTGAGACTATTATATGATTTTTATCTTTCATTCTATTAATGTAGTATATCACATTAATAGTGATTTATGGGGCCATCCCAGTGGTGCAGTGGTTAAGTGTTCACGCTCCACTTTGGTGGCCCAGAGTTTGCAGGTTGGGATCCTGGGTGTGCAACGATGCACCACTTGTCAAGCCATGCTGTGGCTTTGTCCCATGTAAAGTAGAGGAAGATGGACACAGATATTAGCCCAGGGCCAATCTTCCTCAGCAAAAAAGAGGAGGATTGGCATTGGATGCTGGCTCAGGGCTAGTCTTCCTCATAAAAAAAAAAAATAGTGATTGTGTATGTTGAGTATGTTGTGTATGTTGAGCCATCCTTGCATTCCAGGGATAAATCCAACTTGATCATGGTGCATGATCCTTTTAAAGTGTTGTTAAATTCAGTTTACCAATATTTTTGTTGATAATTTTTCTGTCTATGTTTGTCAGGGATATTAGTCTATAATTGTCCTTTCTTGTAGTGTCCTTATCTGGCTTTGGAATCAGGGTAACGCTGGCTTTATAAAGTGGATTTAGAGTGTTCCCTCCTCTTCAATATTTTAGAAGAGTTTGAAAAGGACTGGTGTTAATTCTTCTTGAAATATTTGGTAGAATTCACCAGTGAAACCATCCAGTCCTGACTTTTTCTTTGTTGGGAGATTTTTAACTACTCATTCAATCTCCTTACTCTTGATTGGTCTGTTCAAATTTTCTGTTTCTTCCTGGTTCAGTCTTGGTGTGTTCTATGTTTCTAGGAATTTATCCATTTCTTTTAGGTTACTCAATTTGTTGGCATACAGTTGTTCATAGTAGTCTCATGATCCTATGTATTTCTGTAGTAGCAGTTTTGATGTCTTCTCTTTCATTTCTGATTTTATTTATCTGAGTCTTTTCTCTTTTTTTACTTAGTTACTCTGGCTAAAGTTTTGTCAAGTTTGTTTATCTTTGAAAAACCAGCTCTTAGTTACCACTTTCATTTTTTTCAATATATTTTTTATTTCTCCTTTGACCCATTGGTTGTTCAGGAATGTATTATTTAATCTCCACATGCTTGTAAATTTTCCAGCTTTATTCTGTTCTTAATTTCTAGTTTATACCACTGTGATTAGAAAAGATATTTGGTATGATTTCTGCAAATAATGACATACGATATATCATGGGGAATGTTCTATGTGCCCTTGAGAAGAATGTCTATTCTGCTGCTGTTGGATGAAATGTTCTATAAATACCTATTAGTTCTGTTTGGTTTCATGTATGTTCATGTCCAATATTTCCTGTTGTTTTTCTGTCTGGATAATCTATCCATTGCTGAAAGTGGTGTATTGAAGTTCTATATATACATATATATATATACACACACACACAATAGTACCATATATATATATATATATATACACACAATATACAAATACACAAATGTATATTATATGATGTTCTTTGTCTCTTTTTATAATTTTGGCTTAAAGTCTATTTTGTCTAATATAAGTGTAGTTACCCCTACTTTCTTTTGGGAATTTTGCATGGAATGTATATATTTTCATCCCTTCATTTTGAACCTATCTGTGTACTTATATCTGAAGTGAGTCTCTTGTAGACAGCATATAGTTGGGTCTTAGTTTTTTATCTACCCAGCCACTCTGTGCTTTGCAATTGGTGAATTCAATCCACTTATATTTACAGTAATTATTGACATGTAAACATTTACTAGTGTCATCTTATTAATTGCCTTCTGGCTATTTTATGGTTCCATTGTTTCTTTTTTTTTCTATTTCTGCCTACCTGTGTAAATTAGTGATTTTCTGTGGTTGTATGTTCTGATTCCCTTCTTTATCCTTTGTGAATCCTCTCTAGGTTTTTGCTCTGTGGTTACCATAAGGCTTACAAAAAGCATCTTACAGAAAAAACAGTCCATTTTAGGCTGATAGCAATTTAATTTTGATCACATACAAAAAAATCTACCCTTTTACTCCTCCATCTTTTATATTTTTGATATCAAAATTTACCTCTTTTTTATTGTATATTTGTTACAAATTATAGTAGCTATAGTTATTTTTAATACTCTTTTACTTGAACCTTTATACTATAGTTAGTTGATTAATGCATCATCCTAGTGTAGAATTAGAATTTTTCTAAATCTGACTGTATATTTACCTTTACTAGTGTGTTGTATGGGTAAATATAAACTACAGAGATAAACATAAAATATGTATTATTATATTTTTGTTTTATAACTCTTCATTTTTGTTTCCTCTATGATTTAGAATACTAATGCCTAAATCAATAATTACAAAGCTATACTAATGGGTACATGCTGTATAAAGGTATAATTTGTGCCAATAACATAATGGAGGTGAGGAAATGGAGCTGGATAGGAGCAGATTTAATGTATGCTGTTGTAATTAAGTTGGTATCAATTCAAACTAGATTGTTATAAATTTAGAATAACTATAAGACCTATAGTAACTACTGATAAAACGACTAAAACATATACAGAAAAGGAAATGAAGAGGGAATCAAATGGTACACTAAAAAATGTCAAATACAAAAGAAGACAGTATTGGAGGAATTGAGGAACCAAAAGCTACAAGACACACACACACAAAAAGTAAACTGGCAGGAGTCTTTCATTATCAGTAATCATATTAATGCAAATGGATTAACTCACCAAATAAAAGACAGAGATTGGCAGAAAGAAAAATGAAAAAACTCTATACAACTATATGCTGTTCACCAGACACTCACTTTAGACCCAAAGATACAAACAGGTTGAAAGTGAAAGAATAGAAAAAGATATTCAGTGAAAATAGTAACCAAAATAGAGCCATGGTGTCCAAAATAATATGATACAAAATATATTTTAAGTCAAAAACTTTTATAAGATACAAACATTATATATTGGTAAAAAGTTAAATCCATCAAGAAGAATTAACAACTGTAAAAATATATGCAGAGCCCCAAAGTATATGAAGCAAACAATAACAGAATTAAAATGAGAAATAGATAATTCTACAATAGCAGTTGGAGACTTAAATTCTCCACTTTCAATAAGGAATAGAGCTTATAGACAGAAGACTAAAAAAGAAATAGAGATCTTGAACACTGTAAACCAGCTAGATCTAGCAGGCCTATCCACCAGCCGCAGAATACATTTTTCTCAAGTGAACAGGGTAATTCTCCAGGATAGACTATACATTAAGTCATAAAATAAATTCTCACTAAATTTTAAAAAGATGAAAATCATACAAAGTATCTTCTCCAACCACAATGGAATTAACAGGAAATCAATAACAAAAGGAGAACTGAAAGATTTAAAGATCAGAGTAAAAGGATCATTTTTACATTTTACTGTTTTTTTTTTGCTATTAAGGATGTAGAAAGGATTAGAAATTAATTAAAGGGTGCATTTTAAGGAGACAATCGAAAAAGAAGATGGATTTGGGAGAAATTTATACAGTTAAGGAAACAAACTCTGGTTTTTTGTGTGTGTGTGTGAGGCGATCAGCCCTGTGCTAACATCTGCCAATACTCCGCTTTTTTTTTTTGCAGAGGAAGACTGGCCCTGAGATAACATCTGTGCCCATCTTTCTCCACTTCATACGGGATGCCACCACAGCATGGCTTGCCAAGCAGTGCATCATTGCGCGCCCGGGATCTGAACCGGCGAACTCCTGGCCACTGCAGCAGAGCATGTGCACTTAACTGCTTGCACCACCAGACCAGCCCCAACAAACTCTGTTTTTAGTGAGTTGTGTAAAGCAGGAAACTAGGATAATCAAAGATAAAGTTTATATTTTTTACTGGGGAAGCTAGGTAGATGATGTCAACAACTGAGGTAGCTAATACAGAAATAAGGAGAGAGAGAAGTCAAGATGGCGGCGTAAGCAGACTCTGAACTCACCTCCTCCCGCAGACACAGCCAATTTACAACTCCTCGTGGAAAAATTACCCCTGAGACAGAACTGAAAACAGGATAAGAGGAACTCCTGCAACAAAGGACAATCCTAATTGAGATGGAAGAGGAAAAAACTCCCTTCTGGAGAGAAAAAAACACCACTTTCACAAGCCACAGCACCTCACGGCCACCCAGGAGCACCTCACAGGTATGCAGCCTCCCTGGAGGAGTGGGGCCCTGAGCTGGGGAGTGCCCCGGTTGTGCGCATTTTGTAGACCCAGCACAATCGAGACAAGTGGCATAATATCTGACTTTCCTGCTACTAAAACACTTGGGAGTACCCCCAGAAAAGCTGGTTCACAAAGAAATTAAAACCTGCTCTTAAAGGGCGCACGCACAAACTCACCCAGTTCAGAAAGCAACCTAAAATCACCAGAAAGAAAGGTGCACAGTGCTTTGGTGAAAAGAGACTCACCTGATAGGCTCTGAGTGCATCTGATGATGCACTGTGGCCTAGTATGGGCGTGCTGACACAGACACCATTGGAGCTCTCCCTGGGGCCTGCTAGCCCACGGTCTGCCTCACCCACTAGAGCACCTATTTAATCCAGCTCAGCCAAGGCAGGCAGCCCACCCTAGGGACTGGCCCCACTCAACAACAAGCCCTCAGGCAACTTGTGGGCCTGCATAGATTGGTGACTGGATTCTCTGCAGCCTGGTGACTGAGCCCACTTTAGTGGGATAGGGTGTGCACAAGGAGCAGGTGGAGAGTGTGGGGTGGTGGTGGAGCGTATGGGGATCCCACTGTGGAGAGACTGGATCCACTTCAGGAGGTCAAGACCCGCACACGGGGCAGGACTGTGTTGACTGTGTGTGTGTGGACCTGTGGGTGGTGGGGCTTGTCAGCTGCAGAAGACTTGTGCTTCTCAAAGACCCACATAGGGGGTTTGCCCCACCTTCCAAAGCCTGAAACAATTGGGTGCTCCTGTGCCTGAGGCCAGCCCCACCCAGCTGCAATCCTCAGAGATCTGACAAGAGTTCTAAAGGCTGGAGGCTTATAGAAATTGTAAGCCCCTGAGCTTAACAACCTGCCATGCTGGGGGCCTACTCACTTAAAAGAAATACTGCAACACGAATGTGGTATTAGAACTTGCAGCCAACTGTGCTGGGGCTCCCCACACCTGATAAGGAGACTGAAGGGCCCAAACAACTACAAGCAGCTGAGCATTACAACAGCTGGCCAGGAGCATAACTTGGCCTCCCTGGGTACCTACAGGGAGAGAAACAGGCCACAACAGAAGGACACACGTAGCCCACATAGGGGCACTCCTGGAACATTGAGAACTGAGGGAAACACACTGCAGGCCTCCTAAGGCATCACTTATATGAGGTCAGCTATCCAAGAGCAGGAGACATAGCTGACCTACCTAATACACAGACACAAGCACAGGGAAAAAGGCAAAATTAGGAGGCAAAGGAATAGATTCCAAGTAAGGGAACAGGACAAAACACTAGAAAAGGAACTAAGTGAAACAGAAATGAGCAACCTACCTGACAGTGAGTTCAAACAAAGAGTGTTAAGGATGCTCACTGATCTGGGGAGAAGAATAGATGAACTCAGTGAGAATGTCAACAAAGAAATGGAAGATATAAAAAAGAACCAATCAGAAATGAAGAATACAATACTGGAAATGAAAAATTCACTAGAGGGACTCAAAAGCAGAGTAGAGGATACAGAAGAACAGATACCTGAGCTGGACGAAAGACTAGAAGAAATTACCCAAGCTGAACAGGTAAAAGAGAAAAGAATTAAAAAGAGTGAGGACAGTTTAAGGGACCTCTGGGACATCAAGTGCACTAACATCCGTGTTATAGGTGTCCCAGAAGGAGAAGAGCGAGACAAAGGGGCAGAGAATCTAGTTAAAGAAATAATAGATGAAAATTTCGCTAACCTAAAGAAGGAAACAGAATCCAGGTACAGGAAGCACAGAGAGCACCAAACAAGATAAACACAAAGAGGCCAACACCAAGACACTTCATAATCAAAATGTCCAGAATTAAAGATGAAGAGAGAATCCTAAAAGCTGCAAATGAAAGGCAAGTTACATACAAAGGAAACCCCATAAGGCTATCAGCTGACTTCTCAGCAGAAACCTTACTGGATAGAAGAGAGTGGCATGATATAATTAAAATGCTAAAAGGAAAAAACTTACAGCCAAGAATACTCTACCCAGCAAGGGTATCATTCAAAATGGAAGGAGAGATAAAAAGTTTCTCAGACAAGCAAAAATTAAAGAAGTTTGTCACCAAGAAGCCAGTACTATGAGAAATGTTAAAGTAACTGATTTAAGGGGAAAAGAGAAGACCACAAATAGGAAAAATTATCTATTTCCATGATAAGAGGGTAATGGATACAAATGAACAAAAAAGAGTTTAGATATGATATGTAAAACATAAAATGAGGGAGGAGGGGAGTTAAAGAGTAGAGCTTTCAGACAGAGGTCAAACTAAAGAGACCACCAATTCTGTATAGAAGAAGAAAGGAACAGAGACGGACTACTAAAAGACTGAGGAAAAAAAGTTAAAAAATGGCAGTAACTACATACTTATCAATAGCTACTTTAAAGGTCAATGGACTAAATGCTCCAATTAAAAGGCATAGAGTGGCTGATTAGATAAAGCAACAAGACCCATATATATGCTGCATACAAGAGACACACTTCAGACCTAAAGACACTCCCAGACTGAAAGTGAAGGGATGGGAAAGGATACTCCATGTAAATGGCAAGGAAAAGGAAGCTGGAGTAGCAGTACTCATATCAGACAAAATAGACTTTAAAACAAAAACTGTAAAAAGAGACAAAGAAGGGCATTACATAATGATCAAGGGAACAATCTAACAAGAGGATACAACACTTGTAAATATCTACGCACTTAACATAGGAGCACCTAAATATATAAAGCAATTATTAACACACATAAAAAGAGAAATAGACAATAACACAATAATAATAGGGGACTTTAACACTCCACCTACATCAACGGATAGATCATCCAAACAGAAGATCAATAAGGAAACATTGGCCTTAAATGACACACTGGAACAGATGGACCTAGTAGATATGTACAGAACACTCCATCCAAAAACCGAAAAATACATGTTCATTTCAAATGCACATGGAACATTCTCCAAGACTGGTCACATATTAGGCCACAAAACAAGTCTCCATAAATTTAAGAAGATTGAAATAATACCAAGCATCTTTTCTGAACACAATGGTATGAAACTAGAAATCAACTATAGGAAGAAAATCAGAAAAGCCACAAATATGTGGAGATTAAACAAAATGCTACTGAACAATGATTGGGTCGATGAAGAAATCAAAGGAGATATCAAAAAATATCTGGAGAAAAATGAAAATGAAAATATGACATGCCAGAATTTATGGGATACAGCAAAAGGGGTCTAAGAAGGAAGTTTATAGCAATACAGACCTATCTCAACAAACAAGAAAAATCTCAAATAAACAATCTAACAGTGCACTTAAAGGAACTGGAAAAAGAAGAATAAACCAAGCCCAAAATCAGTAGAAGAAGAGAAATAATAAAATTCAGATCAGAAATAAATGAAATAGAGACTAAAAAAAAAAATACAAAAAATTATTAAAAACAAGAGCTGGTTCATCGAAAAGATAAACAAAATTGATAAAGCTTTAGCTAGACTCACCAATAAAAAAAGAGAGAAGGCTCAAATAAGTAAAATCAGAAATGAAAGAGGAGAAATTACAACAGACACCTCTGAAATACAAAAGATTATAAGAGAATACTATGAAAAGCTATATGCCAGCAAATTCTACAATCTGGAAGAAATGGATAAATTCTTAGACCCATACAACCTTCCAAAATTGGATCAAGAAGAAGTAGAGAATTTGAATAGATCAATCACCAGTAAGGAGATGAAAACAGTAATCAAAAACCTCACCCAAAATAAAAGTCCAGGACCAGACAGCTTCTCTGGTGAATTCTACCAAACATTCAAAGAAGACTTAATACCTATCCTTCTCAAACTCTTCCAAAAAATTGAGGAGGGGGGAAGCTCCCTATCTCATTCTACAAAGCCGACATTACCCTGATACCAAAACCAGATAAGGACAACACAAAAAAAAGAAAATTACAGGCCAATATCACTGAGGAACATTGATGCAAAAATCCTCAACAAAATACTAGCAAATTGCATACAACAATACATTAAGAAGATTATACACCAGGACCAAGTGGGATTTATTCCAGGCATGTAAGGATGGTTCAACATTCACAATCACAATCAATGTAATACACCACATTAATAAAATGAAGAATAAAAATCACATGATCATCTCAATAGATGCAGAGAAAGCATTTGACAAGATACAGCATCCATTTATTAAAAAACTTTGAATAAAATGGGTATAGAAGGAAAGTACCTCACCATAATAAAGGCCATATATGATAAACCCACAGCTAATATCATCCTCAATGGTGAAAAACTGAAAGCTATCCCTCTAAGAATAGGAACCAGACAAGGATGTTCACTCTCACTGCTCCTATTTAACCTAGCACTGGAAGTTCTAGCCAGAGCAATCAGGCAAGAAACAGAAATAAAAGGGATCCAAATTGGAAAAGAAGAAGTGAAACTCTCACTATTTGCAGATGACATGATTTTATATATAGAAAATCCTAAAGAATCCACCAAAAAACTTTTAGCAGTGATAAACGGATATGGTAAATTTGCAGGATACAAAATCAACATACGAAAAGCAGTTGCATTTCTATACACTAACAACAAAGTAGCAGAAAAAGAAATTAAGAATACAATCCCATTTACAATTGCAACAAAAAGAATAAAATACCTAGGAATAAACTTAACCAAAGAGGTGAAAGATCTGTACACGGAAAACTATAAAACATTGCTGAAAGAAATTGAAGAAGACACAAAGAAATGGAAAGATATTCCGTGCTCTTGGATTGGAAGAATTAACATAGTTAAGATGTCCATACTTCCTAAAGCTATCTATAGATTCAATGCAATCCCTATCAAAGTTCCAACAACATTTTTCACAGAAATAGTACAAAGAATCCTAAAATTTATATGGAACAACAAAAGACCCTGAATAGCTAAAGGAATCCTGAGAAAAAAGAACAAAGCTGGAGGTATCACACTCCCTGATTTCAAAATATACTACAAAGCTATAGTAACCAAAACAGCATGGTACTGGCACAAAAACAGACACACATTTCAATGGAATAGAATCTAAAGCCAAGAAACAAACCCACACATCTATGGACAGCTAATCTTTGACAAAGGAGCCAAGAACATACAATGGAGAAAAGAAAGTCTCTTCAACAAATGGTGTTGGGAAAACTGGACAGCCACACGCAACAAAATGAAAGTAGACCATTACCTTACACCATACACAAAAATTAACTCAAAATGGATTAAAGACTTGAATGTAAGTCCTGAAACTATGAAACTTCTAGAAGAAAACATAGGCAGTACGCTCTTCAACATCAGTCTTGGCAACATATTTTCAAGCACCATGTCTGACCGGGCAAGAGAAACAATAGAAAAAATAAACAAATGAGACTACATCAAACTAAAAACCTTCTGTACAGCAAAGGAAACCATCAACAAAACGAAAAGACAACCTAACAATTGGGAGAAGATATTTGCAAACCATACATCTGATAAGGGGTTAATCTCCAAAATATATAAAGAACTCATCCATCTCAACAACAAAAAAACTAACAACCCAATTAAAAAATGGGCAAAAGACCAGAACAGACATTTCTCCAAAGAAGATATACAGAAGGCCAACAGGCACATGAAAAGATGTTCAATATCATTAACTATCAGAGAAATGCAAGTCAAAACTACAATGAGATATCACCTCACACCCGTCAGAATGTCTATAATTAACAAGACAGGCAACAACAAGTGTTGGAGAGGATGTGAAGAGAAGGGAACTCTCATACACTGCTAGTGGGAGTGCCAACTGGTGCCGCCACTATGGAAAACAGTATGGAGATTCCTCAAAAAATTAAGGATAGAACTACCATATGATCCAGCTATTCCACTGCTGGGTATTTATCCAAGAACTTGAAAACACCAATGCATAAATATACACGCACCCCTGTGTTCACTGCAGCGTTATTCACAATAGCCAAGACTTGGAAGCAACCTAAGTGCTCATCAAGGGACGAATGGATAAAGAAGATGTGGTATACATACACAATGGAACACTGCTCATCCATAAGAAACGATGAAATCCAGCCATTTGTGACAACATGGATGGACATTGAGGGTATTATGCAAAGTGATGTAAGTCAGAGAGAGGTCTAATACCGTATGATCTCTCTCACTAAGTAGTAGATGATAACAACAACAAACAAACACATAGAGACAGAGATTGGATTGGTGGTTACCAGAGGGGAAGTGAGGAGGGAGGAGGGCGAAAGGGATAATTCAGCACATGTGTGTGGTGATGGGTTGTAATTAGTATTTTGGTGGTGAACATGATGCAGTCTATGCAGAAATAGAAGTATAATGATGTACACCTGAAATTTATACAATGTTACAAACCAATGTTACTGCAATAAACAAAAAATTAAAAAAAAAAAAGAAAGAAGGAGCATTTCAATGGGAATTTGACACAATATTTTAACTAAATGTTGCATTTTAGGTATTTGCAGAACATGTATAAAAATTATCTACATGCAATTATATATATTTGAGCTCAAGTATATCCAAGACTGGATGGCCGTGTCATTGATTGGCCAGGGAGGAAGCAAAAAATATGTACGGCCCCTTACTTTCTTCATATTATCAATCCCTTGCTTAGCACTGTTAAATCTCGAGTCCTTTCGTCCTAGTGTTAACATCATCAAGTCCAAACATCATCTTAAATTTTTTGAAAATTCAATATCCTTGGACTTTTTTCTTAGTGGGTGATTTTTACTTCATAATCCTTCCTGGGTGAAGTTCTGGTTTGATTCATCCCGACTCTGGAGGATTTGGAGGATACGAAAATAGAGTGGAAAAAGGTAAAAGTGTAAGGAACACGAACATTAAGGAAGCAATCCAAGGAAGCAAATTTGGTGTTGGAGATGTAGAAACGATTGTCTGGGAAATAAGAGAAAATACAGAGAAGATGGATCCATGTTTGTCAAATGGTGAGAGATGGTTGGAACCAAGATAATGCTTGAAATGTACCAGCTACAGCAATTGGCACAAGTAAATTAAGGATTGGAACATGCCCTTTGAGTTGGTAACTCTGAGATCATTGTTACATTTGGGGGTAGTTAATGGTGTTACCTTCAGGTAGAAAAACCCCGGCGGGAGCACAGGTTTCATTGCAGAGGTTAGGCGAGTTAAGGTCAACAGCTTCCCAGACTATATTTGGTGAAGAGTTTCCTACTGTCCACTCATCTGCCCACACATTAGAGCTCCTTAGAGGTGTCCTGCCATGTCTGGAGGCTCCTCCAACTGGCGACACCTCCAAAGCCAGCAAAGTTGAAGTATGCGCGTGGGTATCCTGTTTCCCCTCTTCCTTTGCGATCTTATAGACTCTAGTTCTTACTGCCAAAATGGGTATAAGGAATTATGAACAAAGATAGTTTAGAGATATTTTAAGTCTTAGATCTCAGTTCATCACTAACTAGTTTTGAGGTAAAGGCCTGTACAATTAGGAAAGTGTAGGGATCTTAGTTAGGATTTCCAAATTCCAATTCAGTACAGTGCCTCCGGAAAGAAGCCTGCGTCTGGGGCAAGGTGACAGGCCTTCAACTAGCGTGGTGTGTTAAACAGCTTAATCTAGTCCCATGAACTGGACTGACAAAAGTTATGGAGCAAAGAGGATAGGTAATGATGCGACACAGAATTTTCAATCTATTATAAAGCATTACTGGAAAATTGGACACCAGATTTATTGTTTTATGCAGTGACAGCTGCAAAATTTTTATATAGGAGTTGATTATGTCAGGTGTTCTGATTGCCATTTGAGTAATGTCTAGAATCTTATAGCAAGCCCACTGTTTTCACAGAGAATCAACTTAATTTTCTTTTTGAAAAGGTGCTAAAGGAAGTAACATATGTAAGCAATCAAATGCCCATAAAATTACATCTGGATAACATTGCTGATTATTATTCCTTATCCAGGAAGTAAAGTCTAGAAAGATTCTCAATACCTGGACTTCTGAACAATTAGTTGGGATGCAATTTATATATGGCCCCTTTATTCTTTTTTAAATTCTGAATACCCAGTGGAAAAAAAATGGGCAAAATTTGTTGATGATTCAGAAATAAAATGCTGATAAAATTTATTGTGAAATAAAACCTATAAAGAAAATTAAAATGTGAAATTATTTAATCTGGAGAACAAAATATATGTATACATAAAAAGTTCTATTAGATATAATTCACTAGCTGTTGTAATAAGGGAGTGTATTTAGACTACAAGTTAAACTACAAGGGAAGTTGGAAACCCTGTTACCATAGTACCTTAAAAATCAAAACCCCAAACTATCCATTTTTTGTGGTTCAATGTGGTCTTGCCTGAAGGGTGACATCCTGTAGATAAGTTATCAGTTTCACTTAGAAGTCTTTGGATACAGTTGACAGGCCACACAGTATTACAGAAATTTGAAGGAGTGAAGACTGATAACAGAGATAGATATACAGGCCCTTATGAATGAGGTTTTAGAAAAGAAAGTGGTTCTTAAATGCTGAAGAACCACTAACATAAATTTCACAACCTCACTGCCGTTAAACTTGTTTAACTTATGTAAATATGTGCCAACAGCAGGATTCAAAACATGTTACAAAGAAAACAAAAGAAGAAACAACCTAACAAGCAAAATGATTGTTTTTTATTAATTATTGAACCAAATGAGCGTTCATTAAAATTAGAAAGATAAAGAAAGAGAGGAAAAAAAGAAAACACACTCTGGGAAACTTTGCCTACCCGTGGATATCTTTTAAAATGGATAGAATTAATTGGAATTAATTAAAATCCTCTTCTTGTTTCTTAATAATATGATATGAAGCATACTCCTAGTTTCCTGTGGGGAGCTGATTAAGATCCTCCCATGTATAGTAATATAAAGAGTAAATGCTCAAACAATTTTATTCCTACTGAGAGACAGAGAGAAATTGAATGGGCTAAAGAAAATGGGCAGTGGGAGTGGAAAAGCAGTTTTATATATGTAAAAGTTTGATATAGATTATTAAAGAAAAAACATATTTATGTTTGTGTTGTAGTTTAGAGTGATAGAAAATTCCATCACTATCAGCTTTTCTCTTTGGAAAACTGAAACTTGATAGGAGAATCACATGAAGGATAAAGTAGAGAAATATTTGGTGTTTTCCCTATAAGGAAAGCAGTTTCTGCTCTTTTCCATATCCCTTCACTCTTTTACCTCTCAAATCTTCTAAACTGTGGTAAAACTTTGGAACATTATTTCAAGCAAGAAGGAGAGAAAGTGATTTAGAATCCAGCTGAGGTTACGGACCACAGCTTTGAAGTCATACCAATTTGCGTTGTACGAGAAAGCAGATTATAGTGGTCTTGGAGGAGTGTGGGGCTGCTGCCTGTATGCTGCAGTAGTGTAGTGTATAGAAAATGCTACTGAAAGTTTGGTAGAGATGATCCATTTTGGGTTGAGCCTAGGCAGGCTCAAAAAAAATGGACTCAAGAGGGCACAGGGCGGCAAAAAAAGGAAAAAACAGAGGATTGGATATCTCAATTATGTTTCTGTTTGTTTTTCAGGAAGTTGGATATTTTAGTTTAAAATTTTACAGGAGCAATTAATCCAGATGATAAGATATCCAGCATGTTTTCATGGAAATAAATGCCTGACGAGGTTTAAAGACAGATAATCAAGATGGAGATGTGCCTATAACTACAAAGCTACGGTGCTGGATAGATGACCCAAACTGATGTGTGAAGTCACTCAATGGTGGCAGAACTCGAGTCTGGAACAAAGTAAAAGAAGCCAACATCTTTCGGGTTGTGAGGATGACAAAGATGGCAAGGAGTTAGAGGCTAACATGCTTGAGTGCCATTAAATCTCAAAAGAGTAGGCTTTGTTTTGTTTTTTTTCTTATTTAAGGTGGAAGCATAATGGTCTAGAACAGGCTGCAGAAATTGAGGAGAATGCTGACCAACTCTCAGCCAAACAATGCACGTCAAATGGGAAAACAGACAGTCTCAACTGACTCCAGAAAGTGTAGTTCTAGAAAGGAGAGAAATAAATCACATTGCACTTGATCCTAAGAAAGTAAACAGAAAATTATTTCAATCAGTCAAGGGAGGAGGTGGAGGTATTGTGGGTATCACATACCTTAAAAAGTGTGGATCAGGAAAGACAACCTGATTATGCAGATAGAACTTCATAGAAGCTTTGCTCATAAAAGTCAGTCATGCACTTTTAAAAACAGCTCATTAAAAAAAAAAGAATAGCTATAAGATTGTTTTAAAACTTCAAAAACTGCCTCTTGTGTATGAATAATTTAGAAGCTAGAAAGAAAATCCCTAAAAAGGTAAGTAGGTAGAGTAAACTGGAGTATTGTCCTGTGGGGGATGTGGGCTTTGCCTGTTTGGTCCAGAATTGAAGGAGAAAGTTAAATCACAGATCACTTAGGTCTGTGGTTCCATTTGGATGCGTGCCCATGAAACAGTGTCATTCTAAGTTGCTATATTTCAACTACTTGAATTAATACCCAAATGGACTGACCCAGATGGAGTCATTTCAGCATGAGGATAAGAATATGATGAGGAGATGTGCCACATCTTTAAAATTATACTAATTTGCCCATCTAAAATTTAAATTAAAATGACCCCAATGGCAATTATCGAAACAATATGCTATAGCTGTAGACAACAAAAAAATAACTATGTCTTGATTTCCATGTACAACTAAAGGAGAAAAAAAATGTCATATTTGTGCAATTTGATGTAAAAATTTAGTCTTTGGAAACTATTTTCTGATAGACATCTTTATTTTAGAATTAGAAAGCAGTGGATAGAAATATGCAGTATTAACCTTGAAGGAGATTTGTGCAATTAACAAATCTTTCCATTTTCCACAATGTGTTCAACTTTTTTTCTAGACAAATTTGTATACATAAAAATAAAACGTTTAGTTCTTTATCACACACAAAAAGCAGCTGGATTAAAAATAGAATATCAATCTCCACAAGTCACTGTACAGCATAAATACAAGGAAAGCCTGTGTTCTGACATTCGTGTTTGGAATCTGAAGATGCATAGACATGGCATTTAATTGAATCAAATATGAAAATTCGTGCTCCCCAAGTTCAGAGGTCAAGATAGAAAGGTGCCAATTGTCTTAACTTGTTGCTCTTTTCCCACCATAAACAATGAAACATTTTTTTTAAGTGTATGTTTCTTTAAAGGAAAAAGGGGATATTATTTTGATGATTAAGTAGCAAAATATTCATAACTTGCCAGAGCCATTTAAGCTGGAAAAAAAGAGACCAAAGAAATACCAACGAACTTTCATATTTCATAATTGCAGAGGCAAACAATAACCAATGAATCTGACTCAACTCCAGCCCTCCATTTAGATATACATCACGGCTGACAGTTTAAGAAAATTGATTTAAGCCTCTCACTGACTATGTGCCAAATATATGAATTCCTTGAATAGTTTTATCTATTTACCATACCATTTTTAGGCTCCCAATTATTAAAATTGAAAAGATAAGAGGAAAAGGGAGAAATAACAGGATACTGCACCAGCTGTGCTGAGCTGTTCAGGCTTACACAGCTTGAATATTAAATTATCCAGAAGGTGAAACTGTGTAATAAACATGAAAAGTATATTCTCTCAGTGACTCAAACAGATCTCAGAGCTAATGATGGTATTTTTGCACATCTCCACGGTTAGTGGACAAAACGAATCATAGTGCATGCGACACACATGGAGGTCCATCCGTTTTTGGACATGTAGCATGCAAACGCTAGCTAAAAAAAACAGATTGTCACAAAGCTTTAACTAGACCCTGCTGTAAATTAAGAAATTTTGGAAGTTGTTTTGAATCTTAGCGATCATCAGGGTATCAGCTTATTCAATATCAGGATGTAATAAATTGCATTATGCTCTGATTAAAGGATTGTTCTTGAGGATAATGTGAAGACTGCCAGTGAGCTAAATAGGAATCTGGATAACAGAATAAGTGAAAACATCTTCCAAAAATGTCTAATTTACAGCAAGGGAGTAGTTTAGGCACAGGAAGCATAACTGCAAGTACAAAAAAAGCAGTGGTGAAATTTCATTATGCAACTGCTCGATAGGATGGCAGGGGTAGAATAGATAGCTCAATTAAAAATAAAATCTTTTTATAACCATACTTCCTTGCTTTAGGGTGAGTCTTATTTTAAATGTCGCTTTACCCTTCCATTCATGTTTGTGTTCTCAGAGACTGTGGTGCTTTGTATTGGTCCCCAGCAAGCGGAAAGACTGAGGCTGGGTTAGTGGGAGACCAGTGGAAGTCAAACTGCTTAACTCTAACCCAGTTGAAGGTGTTGATAAAACAACAATCAGGGAGTGACGTTCTGGATTTTTCTCGTGTGACTCCTAAGAGCAAAGAATGTTAAGGAATAGAAGGAGGAAGAGGAAAAGAGGAGGAAGAGAGTGAGAAGAAAGAGAAGGTGATGAAGAAAAAGTAGAGAGGAAGGAGAAGGAGGCAAAGAAAAGGAGAGATTGAGCAAGAGGAGGGAGATGAAGCTCAGAGAGAGGAGGATGAGGAGGAGTGGGGAGGAAGAGCAGGAGGTGGGGGGAGGGCACCACATTTTCCTTCTAGGCCCCTGAGGAACTGAGTTAATTTTAGGTCCAGTGAGAGGAAACTGCAATGAAAGGGGAGGCGGAGGAGGTAGAATGTTTACAAGTGTACCATGTCCTGAGCCTGGAACAATCCTCCCACTGCTTCCTTGGATCAGAACTTCTTCCTCCATTTACCTTGGTCAACTCCTGCATTCTCTATGAATATTGGCACAGATGATTTTTCCTCTGGAATACTACCTTATCCCTCAACGACGGGAGAGATGATCTTATTGTATTTCTATTTTCCTGTGCCCCTACTAGATTCTACTTCCCTTAGGAAAGAGATCATGTGATTTTTAATATCACATGCCCAGAAATTTTGTATATTGCCTGGATCATACTATTTATTCATAAATGCTATTATATAAATGATTAAATAAAGAGTCTCAGAAAATTCCAAGTATTCATGTAGATTATTTGATTTCCTATGGCTTTGGTGAAACCGTAGTCTTTAGATTTTTTTTCGTTTGAAATTGCTTAATAAAGTTTTATTTGTAAAACAGTTTTAGATTTACAGAAAAGTTGGAAAGATAGTATGAGGAGTTCCCTTATACCTGTGCCAGTTGTTAGCATCTTACATCTGTATGGTACATTTGGCACAAACAATGAACCAATATTCATACATTATTATTAACTGAACTACATACATTATTCAAATTCCCTTAGATTTCACCTTATACCATTTATCTATTCCAAGATCTCATTTAGGATACCATGTTCCATTTAGTCATCGGGTTTTCTTAGGCTCCTACAGACTGGCAATTTCTCAGCCTTTTCTTGTTTTTGATGACCTTGATGGTTTTAAAAAGAACTGGTCAGGTACTTTATAGAATGCCCCTAGCTTGTGGTTTGTAGGGTGTTTTTCTTATAATTAAACTGAGGTTATACATTTTGGGGAGGAAGATCATAGAGATAAAGCGTCATCTTTATCACATCATATCAAGGATGCGCGCTATCAACATGGTTTATCACTGTCGACCTTGATCACCTGGCTGAGGGGGGTTTGTCATGTTTCTCATGTCAAGTTACTCCTCCCATTTCCCTACTGAAGTATTTGGAAGGAATTCACTAAGCACAGCCTATACTTAAGGAATTTGTTTTTGTTTTAAATTTTGGGGCATTTCAATATAGATAGTCATATTAACAAGAATAAACCCAATTTTATTTTTCCTTTCAATTTGTATAACTTTTATTTATTTTTCTTGTCTTTTTGCACTAGCCAAGATTTCCAGTGTGATGTTGAATAACAGTGAGAGAGGACATCTTTGCATTATTCCTGATCTTAGAGAAAATGAGTTCAGTCTCTCACCTTAAGTACAATGTAAAGGCATAGGTTTTCATTAATTCTCTTTATTAGATTAAGAGAATTCTCTTCTAAAATTTTGCAAGGTTTTATCATGTAGGGTTATTGAATTTTGTCAACTGCTTTTTCTGCATCTATTGATATGATCATATGGTTTTTCTTATTTATTCTGCTAAGATGTGTTACGTTGACTGATTTATGAATGTTGAACCAGCATTGTTCCTTGTGATGAAACCCACTTGGCTGTGATGCATTGTCCTTTTCGTATATTGCTGGATTCAATTTGGTATGGATTTTGGTGTCTAGGTTCATGAAAGATTATAGTCTGTAGTTTTGTTTTTTATAATGTCTTTATCTTATTTAGATTTTAGAACAACGCTGGCCTCATGCATTTTCACATTCTTTTGTTAGGTGCGTGCATATTTAGTATTGCTATCCTTCTTGAAGAATAATATTACACCTCTTTATCCCCAATAACCTTCCTTGTTCTGAAGCCTATTTTTATGAAATTAATATATCTACTCCAGCCTTCCTTTGAATAGTGTTAGCAAGGTATATCATTCTCCATCTCTTTATGTTTAACCTATCTGAACCCTTATATTTAAAATGATTTTCCTATACACAAGATAAAATTGGCTTTTTTTTTTTTTTGTAATCCACTTTGACAATCTCTGCTGTTATTCAGTATATTTTGACCATTCACATTTAAAGTAATTATTGTTATAGTTGAATTAATATCTATCCTCTTTGTATCTGTTTTTTATTCATTGCATTTGTGGTTAGTTTCTTTTTCCCTCTTTGGCCATCTTTGCTTTTAACTGAACATTTTATATTTCCATTTTTTTCCATCTCTTAGGTTATCACACACAGTTTTAAAAAATTAGTGGTTAGTTATCCTCGAATATCCTAACCTATTAGTGGTTAGTTTAAAATATATTTGGTAAATTGTGTAAGTATACCTTCAAATAATATGATATAGCTCACATGTAATATAATACTTTATAACAAAATATTCCCAGTTTCTCTCTCTTGCACCTTGTAACACTGCTATCATTTAACTTATTTTTATATTATCACACAGTAAATAGCTGTTATTATGAATTTAACAGTTATCTTTCAGATCAATTAAAAATAAGAAAAATGAAATATTTTATTTTACCTTCATTTTTTCCTTCTCTAACACCCTTTCTTTATGTAGTCTCAGGTTTCTGACTTATTTCATTGTTCTTCTGCCTGAAGAAATTCTTTTAACTTCTCTTGTAGAGCAGGCATGAAGGAAATACATTCCCTCAGTTTTTGTCTGAGAAAGTCTTTATTATTTCTTAATTTATGAAGGATAATTTCACTGAATTTAGAATTCAAGTTTGGTATTTTCTTTTTTTTTTTCCTTTCAATGTTTTAAGGATTCACTCCACTCTCTTTTTCACTGCAGGGCTTCTGAAAAAAAAAATGTCTACTATAGTTTTTACCCTTGTTCCTAGATAGGTATGCTTTTCTTCCCCCATAATCTGGCTTTCTTTAAGACTTTATCTTTGTCCATTATTTTCTACCATTCAAATATGATATGTCTAGATGTTTTTGTTTTTGGAACTTTATGATGCTTAGTGTTCTCTGAGCTCCTTTGATCTGTGGTTTGATGTCTGTCAATAATTGTGGGTAGTTCTCAGACATTATTACTTCAAATATTTCTACTCTGTGGTTTTCTCCTGTTGCTTCTGGCCTTCAAAGTAGGTGTTTGCTATACCGTGTGATATCATCCAAGTGTGATTCTTGGGTGTTTTGTTCTTTTTATAATTTTTTTTCTTTTCATTAGAGTTTGAGAAGTTTCTATTGACTTGCCTTCAAGTTCATCAGTACTTTCTTCAGCCATGTGCAGTCTACTGATGGGCTTATTGAAGACATTTTTCATTTATGTTGCTATGGTTTTGATTTCTAACATTTATTTTTGACTCTTTCTTAGAGTTTTCATCTCTCTGTTTACTTTACCCATCTGTTCTTGCATGTTGTCTAATTTTTTCATTAGGGTCTTTTACATACATCATAGATCATTTAAAATCATTGTCTATAATTCCAACATCTGTGTCAAATATCAGTCTAATTCTGATGATTGCTTTGTCTCTTGTAATTGTAATTTTGTCTCTTGTAATTTTTTTTTGAAAATTCGACATGTTGTATTGGGTCATAGGAACTCAGATAAATATGCCTGTAGTGTGAAAATTTATGTTTATCTGGGTAAAAGTTGTGCTGTGTTTCTGTTGGAACTATAGGTACAAGAATCCTTACGTTCCTCTTGTGTCTTTGCTTTTTGTCTCCCCTTTTCCCTTGCAGCTCTTTCAGTTATAATCCCCTGCGGTTATCCTGGAAATCTCTTGGTGTTGTAGTAAGATGTGGGAGACAGGGAACATTCTATAATCTTCCAAAATCTCAGCGTTGTAGTGGATCTCTCTCAGGGCTGTGACCCTCACAAATGTTTCCTCTTGGTTATACCTCCCCTCCCCGCCTACCTGGCTGCAGCATCTCCAGTATTTTTCCCTGTGATCTTGACTCCTGTTGACTACAGTTTTTGTTTTGTGTTGTGTTGTTTTTCCCTTTAGGTGTTACAAGAAGACCGGACCGGACTGGAGGGAGATAGTCCCTTCTTCTAGTTGGGATAAAGTTTTAGAAGTGCACTCTGTCAAAGTGCTTTCCCCTGGATAATAGGCCTTTTGTATAGAGAATGCTCTTGTCTTACTTCACAAAGGTTACAGTCCCACAAAGATTACATTCCCCATGCCAGAGCTATGCAGGTATCTTTCTCAGATCCTCACAGTGGGAACCTGGTTGAGATACTGGAGGAAAAGCCCATGAAAATGAGGCTACCCCTCTAAGACTGTTCTAAAGACTTTGTTGATCTCCTACTACTCCACACTCAGCCTCCAACAATTCTTCAAAATTTCCATTCAATTGTTCTTATCAGTGCATGTTTCCAGCAGCTACTCCTCCAGATGTGGGATCTCTCATGCTGTATCTCTCTGGATACTCCTGTCTCTCTAGAATTCAGGGTGGCACCCACCCTGTGAATTCTGTCTGTGGATGGATAGAAGAAATCATTTATTTTCAGTTTGCCCATTTTTTTCTTTTTTTTGTAAGGACAGGGACAACTTTTAAGCCCTTCACATGTTGGAGCTGAAACCAGAAATATCTTAGATTTATTTTTGGAAGAAGAAAAACTCCCATTTTTTTCTTCACATGTAAAACCTGGTTCATGTATGTAACTGTATTTTTGAACAATGACTGAGCGAACAGACACAAGGCTGTTTATAGTTGATGCCATGTCATCTCCAGATAGGAAGTGGTTGAAAATGGGGCAAACATTTAACACCTTTGGTATTTCAGAGGAAGTACAGAGCCCATTATCATTTTCTTATGTTACTAGGAGTTCACAGGGTGAAGATATTTTCTTGACTCCATGAAAAGTTGCCCCTTTGATTTTTTCTTTGATCTCCTCTTTTGATATCAGAATGACCGTCTTGCCACTCATGAGAAGATTTCATAGGAAGGCTGAGGAATGAGAAATTAACTACTTTCCATGCTTTCCAGAAATGATTCTTCAGTGACAACTAATATAAAAATCATGTTAAAAAGAGGATTCTTCCCTTCCTCACATCCTACCTCACCCATTAAATATTGTTTGTTTGGTTAACCTCACTCCAGGTATTATTGTCATCAAATGCCAACATTAAATGCACTAACATGTTTTATGTTTAGTCACAGTTAGAATACTGTGACTTGCTCTTACTAAGTAGTAAAAAGTATTGATATTATGTTTATACTAATATTATGAAATAAAGAATTAAGGGAAAGGAATAAAATATAACTGCATGAAAGAGTAAAGGTCAAAATAATCTGTTTATAAATGAGTCAAAATTTGGCAACTGTATGCAATATGCTTTCTATAACCTAAAAAATAGAATATTGTCAAAATATTTAAGTACTAGATTATTGTGCTTTAGACCATAAGGTGTTAGGAGTCATAGATTTTCAATCTGATTTTTACTATATGTATATGTCTAAACCAAAGTAGACTAAATGCATACAGCCCTTTTATCAACTGTTGAGCACGTAATGATATGGATTCTGATCATGCTTTTACTGTTTGCTACCAAGTATGTCTCCAAGGAATACAAAGAACAAATATAGCACATTTTTATATTTAGTATCTGCTTTGTTAATGTTTTATTTATTTTATTTTATTACTATTTTTATTTTGTGAGGAAGATTAGCCCTGAGCTAACATCTGATGCCAATCCTACTCTTTTTGCTGGTGAAGATTGGCCCTGTGCTAACATCTATGCCCATCTTCCTCTGCTTTATATGGGACACCGCCACAGCATGGCTTGGCAAGTGGTGAATCACTGTGCGCCCAGGGTCTGAACCTGCAAACTCTGGGCTGCTGAAGCAGAGTGCGTGCACTTAATCGCTATGCCACCAGGCCAGCCCCATGTTAATGTTTTATATACATAGTTTCATTTTCATCAATAATAGCTCTGTGAAGGAAGTAATATTATTGTCACTATTTTACAGATGAGAAAACTGAGACTTGAATTTTGAACATGTGTTAAAGTCTACCCATCTAATAAATGATGAAGTATATCCATATTTAATAATAGGTGTGATCAAAATCCATATCCACATTTCCTCAGAGCTCAGCAGTAAGGCCAAATGTCAATCATCTCAGTAAATTACTTTAACTCATCTACATAAAGAAAAATAGTGTTATACATCATGTGTCATCAGAGAAATGCAAATTAAACAACAATGAGATACATACCACTACACACCTATTAGAACAGCCAAAATCTAGGACACTGACAACACCAAATGCTGTCACAGATGTGGAGCAACAAGAACTCTCATTCATTGCTGGTGGAAATGCAAAATGGTACAGCCACTTTGGAAGACAGTTTGGTGGTTTCTTACAAAACTAAATATACTCTTACTATATGATCCAGCGATTGTGCTCTTTGGTATTTACCCAAAGGAGCTGAAAACTTACGTTCACCAAAAAACTTGCACAGGAGTGTTTATAACAGCTTTTTTCATAATTGCCAAAACTTGGAAGCAACCAAGACGTTCTTTAGAAAGTGAATGGACAAATAAACTGTACATCTAGACAACAGAATACTATTCAATGTTAAAAAGAGATGGGCTGGGGCCAGCCCTATGGCCTAGTGGTTAAGTTTGGCATGCTACACTTCAGCAGGTTTGGTTCTCAGGAGTGGACCTACACCACTCATTGGCAGCCATGATGTGGTAGTGACCCACATACAAAATAGAGGAAGATTGGCACAGATGTTAGCTCAGGGAGAATCTTCCTCAAGCAAAAAGAGGAAGATTCGCAACAGATGTTAGCTCAGGGCAAATCTTCCTCAGTAAAAAAAAAAAAAAAAGAGACAGAGAGAGATAAGCTAACAAGCAATACAGAGACATGGAGGAAACTTAAATGCATATTACTATGTGAAAGAAGTCAATATTAAAGGGCTAAATACTGTATGATTCCAACTATAAGACATTCTGGAAAAGGCAAAACTATGGAGATAGTAAAAAGATCAGTAGTTGCAAGGGGCTGGGGGTAGGGAAATAAATCAGCAGAGTACAGAGAATTTTTAGCGCAGAGAAAATACTCTGTATGATACTATAATGATGGATACATGTCCTTATATATTTGTCCAAACTCATAGAAAGTACAACACAAACAATAAACGTTAATGTAAGTTATGGACTTCACATAATTATGATGTGTCAATGTTAGTTCATCTATTGTAACAAATGTACACACTGGTGGGGGAATGTTGATAATGGGGGAGGCTATGCATGTGTGGGGGCAGGGGTATATGGGAAAATTCTACACCTTCCTCTCAATTTTGCTGTGCATATAAAACTGCTCCAAAAAACTGTCTTAAAAAAATAAAGATGAAAAAAGATGATTCTAGGAGTTTGATCAAGTAATAATAATTGGTAAGTATGGCTAGTAGTACACTTTTTCCTTAAGTGAAAAGCAAGCAAACCTATTTTCTCTTTATTTCTCTGGCTCTTAACCTCACCCGGGACCGTCTTCTTTTTTCAAAGAGAAATTAAATTGCATTTCAGGTTCAATATTATATATTTCATACGGTATGTGAAAAAGATCATCTTGAATTCAATTTAATTGTAACTATGAAAATTTCTAAAATTTTATGTTTGGAAAGAATAATGATTGACTATCATTAGAAACATTGATATGCTTTATGTCATGAATTTTTATACATGCAAAATGTTTTAAGCTTAATACTATAAACATCCGTGGGCTCACCAGCCAGTTTAAGATATAATGTATTATTATTTATGAGAATTCACATTAATTGAAAATGTTATGAACCTAATAAATATTTAAAATATACACTAATATTTAAAAACTAATTTGGTTATTTTTACTTTTTTGACAAAGAAATGAATATGAGTTTTCATTACCATGACTTGTGTAGATCTCTTTACACAAGGGACATATGATTTTGTGTGCCAAGTGTCAAATTGACTCTTCTTGTCAACTTAGGAAATGATTATTCAAAAATTTTCTATTGACCATCTGTTCTATTGACAGAGTGGCAGGTGTTTCTATTTTGCTTTACCAAATCTTAATAATTTACTGGATAGTTTAATGACACTCATGGCGATATAAAGATGGCTTGTTGTTTTGGTTTGCTAGTTGGAGGGCATAGCTGTTTTCACAGGGAAAATCTAGCTAATATAATCCTAATATGATTATCTGTCTTCAATTAGCCTTGTTCACATGCAGAAAAGTAGAATTAATTATTTTTAAATGCATGTCTAGTACATTCAGATTTTTGATTGAATACACACTGAAAATATAACACTCGATTTCTGTGTGAATATATTTATAACTTCTCTGTATCTATATTTACATTTCTTACTACTTCTAATTTTGTTATTTTCTGAGAGTTTTATCGCAATATTTTTACAACATTTATAAATGTAAACTGTTATGTAGGCAGTTCCCTGAAGAATGAGTGGACACATAATGACGAGAATTTCTTTCCAAACAGAGGACACTGAAATTTTACTTAATCACCAATGTTATTTTCAGGAAGTCAGCAACATTAAAATTTGTACCATTCTTTTAACTCATAATTTATTTAAACCATATACCTGATGAAATTACTATATATAACAAGATTTTTCAGTAGTCATTAATTAGGACTAGAGTAATATTTGCAACAATGCAAACTAGTTTTATTCTTAATATACTTAGAACACAGTGTCATCACAAAGGGCTAACAGAAGGATATACTGCAAGTATATACTTAACAGAAAGTATACATCTCTGATGTAAAAAATGTCCTCTCTAGATTAGGAAATATATTGGCTCCTTGAAAGGAAACTTCCATGCAGTTCAATTGGTATGTCTTTTATTTAACTCACAATAGCAACTCTTGATTAAAAAAAAATCACCCTTGAGGACAGGTAAGATTTTGCCCCCTCTCTGAACCTTCTGAATTAGACATTACAATGACCATAAAGATAGCATTAACTACATTAACTAAGAGAGGGAGGATATAAATCACGTATAATATGCATAAATTAAGGCTTTCTCTCGGCGATTGCTGTAATATGAAATAAAGACAAAGATTACGTGACTTAAATTCACCTCTATTCATTTCCTCTTAAGTCTTCTACCATAAAGGATGTGGCAATATGATTACATATTTACAAACTGACAGGACCATATGGTAACAAAATACTTTAACATGAAATAAAACTTTGCCATGGCAGCATCCAGAAAACTTGACCAGCACATTATGGTTTGCCTTGTTTCTCTATTAGTTTTTTGTTTATTTATTTCTTTGTTTGTTTTTAACATTCATCAATCTTAAAATACCTTGGGAATCAGAGCCTTGGCTTCTAATTTATTTATTATCCTCCACTGCTCTTGAGACACATTTGGTAAATGATACTGGCTGAATGACTGGGAATTACCTAAATTTAATATACATGAATTTACACAAAACTATGGTTGCCAAAGTATGAAGAAAGAATGGCTACCATTTTTGAAAGATGATGCATGTATATAGTTTTGTAAAGAATAAAATGTATTTAAATTTGGATTTCTTTTGATAATATTCTCTTATGCAAAAAGAGAGAGCATTCTCATAGTTTTGCTACACTTGCTTTATTTATCCCATCCCTTCTTATATTTGATAAATACTTTAAAGCAATCTCACACTTCATCTCATCTTAGTCCTAGACACTTAAATGTTTTTCACTGAAACCTGTAGGTATTTTCTTACATAACTATAATTACTAATAAAATTCACAATATATTTTTGGGTTGTCTAATACTCAATCCATATTCAAGTACCTATGCTGTTGGAGAAATATCTTCTTACAATTTTTTTTGTAAAAATCAGGTCTAAAACAACATCACCATTGTATATGGTTATTATATTTCAAATCCTGTTTAATCTATAGCTGCCCTTTTCTCTCTTTTTATCCCATTATGTTGATAAAGAAATTGGGTCCATGGTAGAAAAGTCTAGGATCTGGATTAGTCTGTTGGCTTCCTTGAAATGTCACTTCACTTGAATTGTTTCTCTGTCTCCATGTTCCTAGACAATTGAAAGTCACCTGTAAAGACATGAATAGATTCAAACTCAAACTTTTTTTACAAGAATCTTTCAAGCTGGTGCTTCATATTGCAGCACATGAGGAGCCCTTAATGTCCGGTTATCATTCTCTCAGGGATACTAAGACTGGTCAGCAAGTCAGGTAGTGACTGTCTGATCCCTACTTTTTAAAGCCCCATCCTGAATTGTTTTCTAAGGATTTTGCCTACTAATGATCTTTATCTGAATAAAGCATTTCATTTAAACTGAGATTTTTATTTCTCACAAACCAATACTCCAAACAGCTTGCAAAATCTCTGCGTTAAGTAGTAGGGTGAAACTTCCTTTTTCTCAACTATTTGAGGTAGTATGCTAATTGTGAACATCGGTCCTCACCTTGTATTTACTTTGATCAATAATCAAACATGCATACATCTAATATCTGGCTCAGGTAGAGTAATTACCAATATTTAAAATATGATAATATTTTATACCCCTCCCCAAATACATACCTATTACCTTCCTCGATACCCCATTCAGAATGTACACATGCCATTTTATTATCCACAAATCACAGAAATTGGACCCTAGACAAGGCTCTTCTGGCATTGACTATTTTGATACTCTTTTAAAAACTTGTGGAGAAATTTCTAAGTAATAATAAATGTTGACCTTTCCTTTGCCTTTGATGCTCTGCACAGAAATAATTTATCAGCTAAGCTGCTTGAGATAAATAGATATTCATCAACTGGAGTTTCAAATACCTTGCATCTCAATACACAATAAAAATCAGAGGCATTCATTAATTCATTCTTTAGTTCATTGAACTAAATAAACTAAATATTTAGTTGTCTAAGTGTTTTGTTTATTTATCTAAGCATTTTAGTTTACCAGTAACTGGAAATATAATGATGAACATGGCACAGTCACTTTCCTCAGGCTATCTGCAAAGGAGTGTGGTTGCCTAACAAGTAAAAACGCAATTTAATATCAGTGTGATAAGTGTGATAATAGGGGCAGGAAAAGTCTCTATTATAACACCTAAAAGAAGCACTTTATCTAACTTTGGCAAATAGTGAGTAATTTACCTAAAAAGATGTTGTCAGAACTAAATATTGAATTAATTAACAAGTTGAAGGAGTTAGGGGTATTTTTGCAGAGAGAGAGAGTTGCACATACAAATGCCTGATGGGAAATAATGCATCGTGAATGCTTTATTACGTTTTATGAAAAGAAAGAGTTCATTTAGTCTTGCTGCACCCTGAATTAAAAAATGGGGCATAAAGAGATGAGACTAGATGGGTTGAGTTAGTTATTTTATTTTTATGTGGCAATGAGGCACATTAAAATATTTTAAGCATTAGTCTGATTATTATTTGAGGAAAAAATACACTGTTTAAAGTGTGAAAAATTACTACAATTAGGAGCTAGAACTGATCTTAGTAGACAACCAGCTATATTATGTAAGTACCTCCAAAAAGAGGGTCTACAGATTAAATATTTTCAAACAAAATAACTTTTGATAGTCATCTACCTTTCATTAATTGATTTTAAAAAATAATGTTATACGGTGACTTAAGACATTCAATTACCTAGACATATACTTTGTGATGACTTTATTTGGAGAGAATATAAAAGCATTATAAAGCTCAAAGTGAAAGTGTATTTCACACTGGTAATTCACTAAAATTAAAAGGATATGAATTATCTTAGTTTTTATTCATTTTTAACACCAGAGATGTCTATTGATCTCTGCATTAACATTTCTTCAATGTAAAAATTCTGGCTTTATACGGTATTTGACCTTCTCCCTCTGACTTATTTCACTTTGCATTATACCCTCAATGTCCATCCATGTTGTCACCTGAAATTTTTACAATGTTATAAACCAATGTTACTGCAATAAACAAAAAATTAAATAAATATATAAATAAATAAATAACAAAAATAAATAAATAAATAAAAATTCTGGCTTTATCTTTTAAGGCTTTGAAACTTGAGGTCTTAATCACCCTTAAATGTATACTATGTTTAAACCCCAAACACTGATTGGGAGATGCATCATACATTCCAAAATACTTGTTTGGAGAGATTCATGACTCTGTCAAATGGTCTTGCTATGATTTTCCTTCAAGTAAAAGTAGATTCACCTCTCATTGAAACAAATATATTATCAGGCTTCTCAGGTATTATATTAGAGGATATCTATTTTACCTTGATTTCAGCTCCCTCGCTTCATTTTTAGGTGATTATAAAAATAAAAGCATTGTAAAGTTGTTTAAGTATTAAAACTTTTTAAAAATCCAAGGAAAGTGTTTATCGCAGTGCTTTGCATAGAGTAAACTTTCAATGAAAATTATTATTTTATCATAAATATGATTATTTGTGTATTAAAGTACATGGCTACGGTTCCTTAAAAACATAGAATAGTTGTATTCTCAATATTGCTCAGGAAATATGGCTCCAAATGCATTACCACTTAAAACTGATTAATGGTTTGACAGTAATAACATACATGTAAGATTGAGTAAATAACATCCAGTCTATTTATCCTTCTAGGTAAGAAATGGCACACGTGTTTTATCTCATACAGAAGCTGTATCCATTTAGTGCTGGCTGCCTAGAGCAGTGTTGAGAAGGATTCTGAGGCCAAGCTCAATTTCAGAAAGAAATAAGATAAGTAAAAAGCATGCCCTGTATATGCCATTATAATGTCCAAGTACTCCAAAATGTAGACTTGAATTAAATCAGAAAAAAATGAAACTGTATACCCGAGTTCTTTACTTAGAAAGCAGAAGAATTAGTTTTGCTGAATTTGCCTATAACCTGATGCCCTCTGCACTAAGGAATAGGCATTTCTGAGAATAGTCCTAGATGATTCACTTCTATATTTATTGGAAGAAAGTTTATGAAAATATTCTTCAGACACTTGTACAATATTTAGCTTCTTGAAAAGCCCAAAGAGAAACGTCGTTCTCATCCTGCTGCCAGTAGTCACTGGGCTTGCCCGGAACAATTAACTTGAGCCTAGAAATCCTCTGAAAGATAATAATGCCTCCTTTTTAGAATTTTTACTGTTAGAAATTTTAGACACAATTTTCTTTTTGTTCTGATGCTAGCAGACATTTCAGTAGAGCTTTACAGAGTGATTTGTGTCTTGAAACTTGATTCTTGGCTTCATTTTCGATTGCCTATGCTTATCTGGCTTTTGTCTTTCATTCTTCATGCTTTCGGATCTTATTTCACTTTCCTGTGTGTGTGTGACTTTAACTTTTCCCAGAAGAAGGCAGGGTTTTCAGAAATAAATGCAAAATTAATGCACTTAAAATGCTTAGGAGTTTTAGTGCAGGCATTTTTCTTACAGTATGAGTTTTTATAATTCATACTGAAAATTTTTGGAGTACTTATTATCTTTCAGGCACTTTTCAGAATGCTGGGGAACTGGCAAAGAACAAGAAAGACACAGAAAATTAGTAAAAAGATGATAGCAATTTACAGCCAGTATTAGAAGGAATAAAATGAACTTTGTAGGAACAATTGTATATAGTGGCTTTGTTGCATTTCACAATAGGTGCCAACTTGATAAAAATAGATATATGTGGCTGTGTTAATGGTCTTAGAAAAATTAAAACACTAGAAAAGAAAAAGAAGTTACTTTTCTGCAAAAATCCATTGTTAACCAACAGAGGTTGTTGAACGGTGTTTATTTTTCTAGTTATAAAATTATGCTCATATTAAGAAAACATGTTTGTTAAAGGAATTACTAAAAGTGAAATAACTGATTTTCATAAGTATGAAAGTCTCTAGCTCTTGGTCTTTTCTTGGTTTTCTTATTGAAATGTTTTTAGCACAATTTTTGATACAATGCTGCTTTTAGGAAGGCAACCATAAGATCACATTGTGAATGAAAAATCTATTTGTATGATGTATAATTGCCACTTTGGAATAATTGCTACTAAGTATAAAGATATATATGGAGAAAGTAAAAGATCAAAATATTCTACTTACCAGTATTATTTTTTCAGTTCAATGATTAATGACTCAAACTGTCACTCTGTTGTATTAGGTATGTTTGGGTTATTTTTCCTGTTGATTTTTTTTTTTTGTGTGAGGAAGATTAGCCCTGAGCTGACATCCATTGCTAATCCTCCTCTTTTTTGCTGAGGAAGACTTGCCCTGGGCTAACATCTGTGCCAATCTTCCTCCACTTTATATGGGATGCTGCCACAGCATGGCTTGCCACGCGGTGCATTGGTCCACGCCTGGGATCCGAACTTGGGAACCCTGGCAGGCCAAAGCGGAGTACACGAACCTAACTGCTACACCAATGGACCAGTCCCACTTTTCCTGTTGATTTTTAAATAATTGTTTTGGAATAATTTTAGATTTACTGAAAAGTTGCAAAGATAGTAAAGGAAATTTTCATACACCTTTCATTCAATTTCCTTTCATGGTAATATCTTACATAATCATGATACATTGTCAAAACTAAGAAATCAACACTGGTATATTATTGTTAACTAAACTACAGACTTTATTCAGATATCTGCTAATATCTTTTGTCTGTTCTAGGATCCAATTACATTCCACTTAGACTTGAACCATTTTGAGGAAGTAAAGTGAGCATTTGAGAGTTATGGGATTTATATCAGACAGACTGGACTTCAAGTTCTAGTAATGACCTGCATAATGTATACTTTTGGACAAGTAGGTTAACTACACTGAAACTCATTTTCTTCATTTGCAAAACAAATTGATACAATATATAATAGTATCTAATTCACAGGGATGCTGTAAGGATTCAATAAAATGATCAATGTAAACAATTTTACATCACCTGACACATAAGCTCTCAGCAAATGCTCAGTCCCATTTGGGGTCTTAAGTTTTCTTTTTGCAAACTGTTAACTATTAGCTCCTAGCTTCCAGTGGAGATTCCCAGCTGATGCAAAAGTTTAAAATCTGCTGGCATATGCTAAGATGCAGAATGATGTTAAGTTTTTGGGGGTGTACATAGCTCTGTCTGCAGTGGGCTGAAAATATTCATAATAGTAACATGGTAAATTGAGCAAAGCTTTTCAACTGTACTATAGAGTGTTTAATTGGTGATGTCTATTTTTATATGGAATGACATTCAGTGGATGTGGCTGAACTACAAACTAAACTGGCAAAGGGAACCCTACTACATAGACCTATTATGTTGTATAAAATTAACAATGTGTGTACTTACCTATATTAGTGACTTTCTTCACGATTTGGAAGGAAATTCATAATTAAGGCATTGGTTCTCTATCTCTTATTGTTTAGTATGCTACTTAGTTTAATTTTAGGAAAGTTGATTTCAAATGTAACAGAAATTATAGTTTCTAGAATTTTCTAGATTATAGCTCCTTAAATAAATCTTATAAATGAAAGTTTAAAATAACTGGGATTTTTTTTTTTCCTTCATGTATGTTATGCTTTGCCTGCGTGAAAGCAAAATAAGTAAGGTTCTTAAAACTTAGTTTTCTAATGGTACATTGAAATGTTACTTAAAATTCCAGAATTTCCTTTCAGTCTCATTTCAAATCCAAAATCACATGAATTCTAATAGTCCCTGACCCCTATTTTGTAAATGTCAATGTTTCTTAGGTCAAAACTGAATAATTAATCAAACGTCATTCTTGTTATTTTATAAATGAAGTTGATGATGACATTTATTCTTTCACATACGTTGTCATCTTTCTATTACACATTAGAAAGAACTTATGAAGAAATGTGTTTAAATATGGACTTTAATTACATCATTTTATCAGAGTAAAAATAAAATAATCACATATGATATGGAGAATCACTTGCTGATTATAATAACTTCATGCTCACTGGGTTTGAAGATTGTTTCGTGTGTCTATTTGAGGGACAGTATTGCAAACAATAAATGAAAGTCGCTGCGGTAGGAGTGATCTAATAATGGTTGAAAGTAGAGAAAGAATTCATTATTTGATCAAAATAACTATTTCATTTATAATTCTAATATAACCACTAAATGAAAAACCAGTCCTCATTTATCTGCAATATGACTATTATGCTAGAAATTTATTCAAAGATGCAGGTACAAGTTGAACTTTGGATTTGCACTGAAGATTGTTCTGTACAGTGATTTGTAAGATTGCTGCTTTGAATAAAAATACATTTTTGCCTTCCATAAATCTAATAGTTATTATTTGAACATAGCTACCAATAATAAAGAAATTTAGTTCCTTTTTTTAACTGCTTATTTTTACTTGTCTTTTTTGTTTCATCACAATAAATACCTTCATTTCATGAAAATCACCCAGATTATAACAAATATATGAATTTCATTAAAATACATTCTTGAGTGATTTTTATGATGATCACAGCAACTTTTCCTGTTTATTCAAAAATGTTGTCTGTTTTAGCATTTTTACCAAAAAAGCTGTTATTGTGATTCATCTATTATATATTGAGAATGACAATTAAGTAGTGTTTTGGAAAAATGGGGAAGGTAATCAGTCATAAAAGCAATATTATGACGAATCATTGCCTAACAAATATCAGGACAAAGTGGGCAGGAATTCGTGAGTGAACTATCGGGAAATATTGCTTTAAGAAGAAATGAAACACAACAATGTAAAGAAATCATAAAGAAACACCTAGCTACTCTATATGTGTTTAATTCTCACTCAATTATAATTTGCATATTGGAAACCATCATCTATAGATTGGGGAAGGTAGATTATTCACTTATTTTTATTTATTTCTTTATATGCAATACTTTTGTATTTTTGAATTGCTGCTTTGATCAATTATTGCTTTTGTAAAGAAAATAATGATATCAAAACCATCCTTCTTTCAACAAACAAGGATTTGTGATTATCTGTCAGAGACGCTTTCAGAAAGATTCCTAAAGTTAGATAATTGCGTTACATTACTTTGAAAAGGGTAAAAGGATTTTTTCTAACAGAAGATTTGAATAGTGTATTTTTTTATCTTCGAAATAATAACAACAGAAGGAAGAAACTTTTCTCTGGCAATCATCAGTGATGCTTTTATTTATTCATTCATTACTGTACTCAGCATATTCTCATCAGTACTATGGCAGGTACTATGAGAGCAATGATTAATAAAACAAATCTCCTAGTCCTCAACTTGTTCACAACATGGAAGAAGACAGTTATGACAGAATTATATAAAGTATTAAAATATATAGCCACAATGAAAAGTATCATGCAAATATTACTTGGCACTTTTTTAGTTTGTTAACACAGAGACACCAGAAATAAAAGATATGATAGTCTTTTCAACTTCATTCACACATACATTTTTACTCTAGGCAAAACCATAGAGTCAGAATTCTTTGAGTTAAACAAGACGTGATTAAATTTATTAAGAAATATAAATCTGATTTTTAAGAAATAAATAGAAAAAGCAGAATTTGTAGCTTATTCACTGACATATTTAAAGAGTGCAAGAAACAAAAGGGGAATGGTTAGCATAGAACAAAAATTTTGATAGAGCTTATTTAGATCTGGAATTTCCTCTGACCAGGTAAAACCATCCTTGCTCCATGTTACTTCCACGTCAGTGTCTTTCTTTCACGCTCTATAAACACATCATAGTAGTGATGTGCTAGGGTAGGAACTGTATCTCCTTAGCTGTATCACGCTGTGTCTCCACTTGGTAGCACAGTACCTAACATGGAGTAGGCACTAAGTAAATATTCCATTATTGATTGATCAGTGGAGCACCCAGTTATAGTTTGATACCACTAGCACTAAAAATGCACCAGACGCCTAACTACCTTTGCTCTGAATATGAGCTCACTCACACAAACACGATTAAAGTATGTCTTCTTCTTGGAATTTCTTCAAGGAGGAAAAGTTTTTGAAAAACATAATCTGCTAGTCAAGTTTATCTTTTAGGGTAAATTCATTGAAATGCTAGTTTATACATTAAGCACTTCTGAATTCAGTTGATGTAAAGCAGGTTGTAAGAGACCAAACGTCTCTGTTTGCAAAGACTAATCTCATTCTGAGTCTGTGCAGTCAAGGACCAGCTCTGGAAAAGGTCTAGCGAAAAGGATTGCCACTCCTGTGAGTCACGATTCAGATACCAGCTTTATCACACCTTATGCTTCTTGGGATCAATATCTATTCTGGGAACCTGAAGAAAACTCTTGAAACTCACATTAGGAAAAAAAAAGTGTACCTGGACGTATGTACATTTAAGCGTGTGTGTGTGTGTTTGGAAGGGCTTCATAAATTTTCTAATTGTAATCTACTAAAACTTCTTGATGAAATATCTTAGCAAACATTATCAGAAATGAGGCTATTTATTTTTAACTTGAAGCATGTCCCTTCAAAAACAATAATGTCACAAGACTGTAAAACACAATGTAAGTGTGAGGTTTGGAAGTTATCCTGCATATTGAGAAACCAACAATCCTATGTGAATAATCAAGAATCCACATTTTCCATCTGCAAACTCTCTTCTGGCCAAAGGTCTTCGACACCAGCTCTAATGGTAATTCAGCTAGAAACAGCATTTACAGGTTTTATTTATTAAATAATATAGACTGCATAGATTAGCCAGAAAAAGAAATAATTTAAGTTCAACGAATGTGAAATTTATTAAATAATTTGAGCATAGATAGATGTTGTGGACTGAATTTATATGTTGATGTTCTAACCCCCAGTACCTTGGAATGTGACTGTATTTGGCGATAAGGCTTTTAAAAGGTAAATAAGGTAAAATGAAGTCATATGGGTGGGCCCTAATGCGATATGATGGGTGTCCTTATATAAATGGGAAATTAGAACACAGATGCATGGAGGAAAGACCACGTGAAGACCCAGGGAAGAAAACAACCATCTACAAGCCAAGGAGAGAGGCCTTAGAATGAAACAACCCTATGGACACCTTGATCTGAGACTTCTAGCCTCCAGAACTGTGAAAAAATCAATTTCTGTTGTTTAAGCCACCAAGTCTGTTGTTCTTTGTTATGGCAGCTCTAGAAAACTATATAATAGCCTTTCCTTTTTCAGGTGAATAACCTATTAAAGAAATGATCATTACAAATATTAAGAGAGAATCATTCATTATTGGATTTGATCTATCTGTCCAGATATTTCATGGAGACTAACATGTGCTTTCTTTTGATGGAATATTTACAAATTGTAAGCAACGTTATATTCCACTCCTCCAAGACAGTAGAGTACCTACATCTATCCAACAACTCCTCCTGAGAGTCAGAAGAACATGGTGGATCCTTTCCTTCATTGTGGTGGATCCCTTTACAATGGCAGGGTTTCCCTTGGATACGATGGCCAGAAAAACACTGAGAAATGGATAAAGAATTTTATTTCTCTGGAACCAAGGAAACATCTTTCTATGTGCAAGGCAAAAGCAAAATATTACCATAGAAATTGACTAGAAAAAAATTGCTAACCTTCTTTAAATCTCAAAACTACTTTCTTCACTATTTTCTTGTAAAACTATTCAGACAAAGGGGAATAAGGAGGACTTTATAGGTTTGCAATCTTTCTTTAGATTTGCTACTCTGTGTTGTTTTAAATCTGTTCTCTAACTTATTTATGAACATGTCTTGAATTATTTGTATCATTCCATTTGCCTACAGTCCACTCACATTATTTCAAGGTTAGTTTCTCTGAATTCATTAAAGTTTGTGTTCAGAATAATCATTTTTGATTTCCCAGTTGTAGTCAAAGAGTCTGTACTATTTCTTAATGTCTGTCAGTATCACGTTTTTCTAAGGCTTTTTTTCAGGAACTGTTAAGGAGATTGAAAATAGCAATGATTGTAGTCTTCTCTAACACTCTTCATCACTTAAGAAAACATATTCAACCACCAGATATTCCAGTGTCTCTAGGTTCCCTTCAAGGAGCATATTACAGAGTACTTTATCAATCTTTAAGATGTGTTGAAAATCTATTTTTATAGTTTAATCCATGAATTGATTTACTAAAATTTTTACTGAATACCAATTTTTGCATGAGGTACTGGGTCATGAAGTAGGGACACAGAAAAACTATCCCAGTCTCTGTCCTCAAAGAACAAAAACAACAAAAAGAAAACAACAAACTGCCTGCCAGTATTTTAAAATGTTGTGTAACTTTTGAGTTGTGTCACACCATTGAAATGCAGGAAACGACCTTTCCTCCGAAGTCTCTCTAACCTTTTTTATTAACATTATGAGCTTTCATACAGGAACCTGATTTAGAGTTGTCTTGATTTTCAAAGTATTTGCAGCATAAATACTTTAGATTCTCCATAGTTGCTAGTTATGTAATTATAGTAAGATTTATTTTCTTCATTGAAAAATGGAGAACGTAATGCCTGTCTTGTGGACTTTTGTTTGGGATGACTATTATATGTTTGTATATAAATATATGTGTGTGTGTGTGTGTGTGTGTTCGTGTACATTCACACAGTATACAGTGATGTCTGGCAAATGTTTAGCATCCAGCTTTCCAGGAAAAAAAGCCCTAATATGTGGTGTTACTAATTTCCATGGTATAAAGACTCAACATGACTGATTTCAAGTTATCAACATGATATCTACCAGATCCCAAAATCTCTGGAGTCCTAACAATTGGCTTTCAGGATCTGGTACAAGCCCATTCCAGCACACACCACTGTACTATGATCTAGCCCCTTAGTATACTATTTGTGACACACCAGGTGTTTGGTAAACAGTAATTTTTTATTCATAACTGAAATATGTACATGTTTAGGAAGAAGGAATACGTTAAAAGTGATCTGCCCTTTGTTTATTAATTACGATGTGAAATAGGAGATTCTTTTCTGGCCACTCCCAACAATGGTTCCTTATAACAGTGAGGGTGGGGGTGGGGTGGAGAGCATTAGAAGAGAATATTATTCAATGATTAAATATAATCTGAAAATATTCTCAATCTTGAAGGCAGCAAAGTTGAAAGATAAATATTAAAGGATATCTGTGCTTATTAAGTAGGACTCCCTGCCAAAACATAATGGGTCTTAGTAGAGTTTTTTGGTCTTTTTGCCAAGATTTTAGACTTCTCCCTCTTCTAAGTGCCATAGGAAACCAGTTATGGGGTAGAGCCTTTTGAAAAAGTTGTCAGTAGTACAAAGACCATTGTATGTAGTCATATTGCTAGAGGAAAGGTGGGCATTTGAGCTTATGTTTAAGCAGATACAAAATAGTAGTAATAGAGTTCCACATAAGAAACAGGCTGGGTTATAGGCAGAGTTGATTTAAAGAAAACTGACAAGAAAGAGGAAACTGTATCCTAAGGGAGAAGACAACTTAATTATTTTATTTGGGGACCGTGTTTACCCTAAAAATACACTTGGAAAAAATTTTAAACTGAAAGAAGCAAACATGCCCTGTGGAGAAAATTGTATTGCTATCTATTCAAGAAACACTTGTGTTTATAAATATGTGGATAATAAGAAGGAGGTGAAGAGGTTTCTGCCAACAGAGAGCCAGTTTGGTTTCCAAGCTGTAAACTTTTTCTGGCAGTTTCAATAGAAGCAGAGGTTAGCAATTTAAAATTTTTCATTGTGCGGAAAAAAATCAATCCTAAATCATGTAGCAGGTTGGGAGAAGGACCATTTGAACACCGCAGGGCAGCAGGGAGCAGGTCACATATTGCTTAGATCTCGGTTTATAGATTTCCTCCTCACACAAATAATCCCTGATCTTCCTAGTCAGATGTCCCTCATATGTGGACCCATAAAATCCTGCATTTACTACTCTTGTTGCATTAATTAAACTTTATTAAAATTACCTTTTTAAGTAGCGTGTATCCTGCATTGGAATGAATCCCTGGGGAGAATAACGCTGCTCGTGTTGGGAGAGAGATGGAGGTTGTTTCTATCCAGGAGCTGAATATATAGGTCAGTGGAGAGTATTAAAATTCTGCTCTCCTACCCTCCGCACTTTTCCTCGCAGTGTTTGTTACCTCTCTCTTTATACATCTATGCAGCCACCAAGGCTAGCGTCTGAGGAATTAGAGGACAGCACAAATCTCTGTCGGGATGAGGAACTGATGAAACAGGTACTGCCCTTAAGTATTCATCTCCATCTTGTGTCCCCCAGAAACCCAGCGCTCGTGTATTAAAATTTAAGTGCCCTGTCTACTCTCCTTGGTGCTTCTTATGATCTGAAGGCAAAACCCTATCCTGTGGTCTTGACCCACAGAGTAATGAGCAATGGTTCTTTGATGCCTGGGACACACCACCCAGGAGACAATGTTTAAATACCTCTTAACTCACTGGAAGGAACAAAAGGTAGGCTAGTCAATCTTTTCTTTCAGCCTTTGCATGACATTTATCATTTGCAAAGTAATTGATGCCCTAAGAAAACGTGAGCTCACACACAAAATTCCTAGATGTCTCTGGAGTGCAACCAATGTATGAGAGACACAACACACCAATTAACATTCAACGGTTGATAGAATTTATCAAAGAGATGAAACAAGAACTTAAAATAAGTGTATCTGATGTGTATAAGGATATAAGGCAAGATGTAAACATGTAACAAGAACAAGAATATTTAACAAATAAAAACTAGGTAGAAAAATTAGGTCTGAAAAATATAATAGTTTAAAATAAAATTTTTTAAAAAACTCAACAAATAGATACACACCAGAGTAGGTATAGTTTATCATGGATCTTCTTTTTACCCCCTCTAGATCCACTCTCCACAGTTATCCATCTTGTATTTATTCCATGAATTATGCATTAAGAAAAAAGCCTTGTCCTTTTACTTTCTGTCTGAATCAGTCAATAGGTTGCCCAGTAGGAGACCAGAGAAAAAAGTGATGGTTCATGTATTCCTATGGCTCATTCTCTGCCTACAACACTTTTGCAATGCCTGCTTTCCTGTATGAATTAGATGTGGTTCTGGAGACTGCTCTCTCACCTTGTCTCTTCAGGTATAGAGTGATAGAGTCAGACATTACTACCACTGGGCTGCCTCACCATACCTTATTTGTTTCCCTTAGCCCTGCCAACACCTCTGAAAATGATCCTTCATTAAACTCTTTTCTATCACCTCTTTTGTAGGTGCACTTATTTGCTTGACTAATACATTAATTGGTATCAGTGGCCCAGGAAACAGCCCTTGGAAGTAGAATTTGGAGATTAAAATGAAGAGTTGCATGGATTACCTCCTTACATGGGGTAAGTGGGGACTATAAGCCGTCTACATTGTAGAATGAGATGAAGTGCAGGTGGAGGGCAAAATGATGGGAGACCAAGTAGCTGAGGCACTTAGGTGCTATGCTGACACAGCGGTTTCATAGATTATGGTGAGTTACTGCAGCATATGTTGGCCCTAGAAAGAGTAAATTGAGTCAAGGCAAGTGAAAGACATGAAGGTTTTTTAGCTGCTTAGATAGTCTGTGGCTATCTCCTGTAGCTGTGGGATAGGTATGGTTGAGGATTATTTCTTCTAAGGTTTTTAACTAAAGCTTGAACTCACCAGGGGCTTAAAGACAAAGAGGATAAAATGTCAAATATCCTCCTATGTTAATATGCTAACGTGCATGTGTATTACTGGTATCCGTCACTAGTCTGGATCCTGAGAGTCTTCATTTCTAATAAGATCCCAGGGATTATCAATGTTGCTGATCTACAAATTGCAAAACTGCAGAGGAAGGAGTCAAAGGTTCAGAAATGGGAAGGTTAACTTGGAACTATCATGTGCAATCTGCTTAGCTTCTCCTTCCTTAATCATGGCTTCCAGGAGGTGTCAGGAGCCAGATCCTTCACCATGGCATTAAAAAATAATGCTTGATGCATGAAACAACACTATCCGTGGAAAGCTCTTTGGTGGTGGCCACTGTAGGCCGAATACAAGACTGAAGATGCTGCAGTGAAACTGGACTCCCTGATGTCAAATGGAACACAGAGAAGCAGAAGCCAGATGGCTGTACTTGACCATCAGAAACAAGTCATAGGGACAGACTCTTTTGATTCAATGCGGATCTATGATAATGGATATTTGATCATAGAGTCTCTAAAAATGGACCAGACAGGCAGCCTAGAAAGGTACTGCTGGCATATATTAGTAGGAAAATAAGTCTGGGGCAGACATCTAGTTGGAATCAGCTTCTTACTCAGTTTCCAGAAATAAGTAGGACTTGAAGCCCCTTGATTGACTGGGGGTCATGTTCTTCTGACGATAATCCTGAAACACTGCTAGAAGTATATTATGTGACATTATGTAAATCCTTCACCAATCTCTCCCCAGAAGGAACTGTTGCCATTTGCTAGAGTGACTTTGTACTAGGACTAGGGACATACTCAGACTTTCTGAGAGATAATAGAAAATGACTCTGTGCTAAAGCTAATTGCTAGTGTCCTAGTGTTAGATTTTAGGTCATAAATAGAATCTTAGTCAGCCATATCAGTGATTGATTCAACCTTCACCCCCTCTTCCCTCTTTGGAGGTCAGGGGAATGGGACTAAAAGTTGAAACCCTCTAATCACATGATTGATTCCTCTAGTGACCTGCCTCTATCCTTAAGTGACCAAGAAGCATTCCAAACGTCTATCATATGAATATCACTACGCAAAAATTAACTATCTGAACCATTAGCTATCTAATTTTTGTGCTATAATAATAATACAGCTTACACAGTATTTTCCAGGAAGCCAAGACTCTAAAGCCACAGATTCCAGTTTGTGTGTTATAAGCAAAACTAAACAGACCAAGCTGATACTGCTAAAAGCATTCCATAGCTAAGGACTCTTCTACTTGTAAAGACCATTGGTGTGTTTGCCGGGAGGTCTATCATTAGCATGTTTATGAGAGATTTTGACTTAATCATGCTTCTTCTTTCTCTGGACACTCCCCACAGAAGAGAATGGATTTCAGACCTATTGTTAACCCTTTCCTTCTCAATTATCAAAAAGACAAACTATTTTCTCAATTCCATAATTATGCTCTTTATGTAAATGAAGTTCTTAGGAACTTGCTCAATAATATGTGATGTCAACATTTTATTCAGTTTTTGAAAAATTTTTTTGAAGTCTATTAGAAAAGTGACCCAAACTAATATGACCCAATACAATGTTTAATTTCTTGACCTTAGTTTCAGATGGTTGAGTTGACTTATCTTTACAACCCAAATGATTTTGGGGCTGGGTTTTGTACCATCGCATCAAGCAGTTGTAGGCTCTACTTCTTCAAGTAAATTCTGGGAACTGCTCCTAGAGGATTATGGTGATCATGTTTCCCTAGAGGAATGGTTAAGCGACAGTAAAGATTAAGTGACAAACTTTAGTATGTTCTGCTGCTGCTGGTCAAAGGCTTAGTTGATGTTATATCCTTCCTCCACCTCTCATTCTGGGTGCTAAGCATTTTCACCCAGCAAGCACCTCTGCAGATCTCAGTTACTCACTTGTTGGGGAATGTCAGACTGTCATCCTGGGTTGTGAGCCCCTCTCTTCCATGATTTTCCAAGCCATGGGCGCTCCGCTTATCTACATACCAAGATTGGGCAACAGAGTAAAAGTGATTTCAAAGTGGAACATCTGGCTGTCAAATAAATTTATGTCAACAAATTAGAAAACTGAGATGACATGGACAAATTCCTAGAGAAAGATATATTACCAAAAGTGAATCAAGAGAAAATAGAAAAATCTCAATATATCTGTTATAAATAAACAGAATTAGTATTTAGAAATCGTCTCTCTTCCACACACACATGCACTCAAAGAAGCCCAGCACTAGATAGTATTAAGTGGGGGAATTCTATCAAATAATTAAATAAGAAATAATATCAGTCCTTCACAAACTCTTTTACAAAATACAGGCTAGACCACCACTCCTCATTCTGTAAGGCCCGTATTAATTGAATATTAAGGCTAGACTAAGATATTGCAAGAAAGGAAAATTATAGATGAAAAACCCTCATGGACATATACGCAAAAATACTTTTAAAAATACAAAACATTGCACTAACATAAAAATTATTATACAGTATAACCAAGTGGAGATTATTCTAATAATTCAAGATTGGCTTAAAACATATGGAAATTAACGTAAAGCACTGTGTTAATAAAATAAAGAATCCAAACCACATGCTCACCTTAATACATAAAGAAAATGCATTTGACAAAATCTAAAACCACTTATGATAAAAACTCTCAACATACTGTGAATAGAATGAAAGTTCCTCAACCTGATAAAGGTACCTATAAAATGTCTGTAGCTAACATAACACTCAATAGTGAAAGACCAAATGTTTTCCCCCTAAGATTGGGAAGAAATGCAAGGATACTTGCTTTCATCACTTACACTCGTCATTGTACTGGGGATTCTGGAAATTAAAAGAATTCAGATTGAAAACGAAAGAGTAAAACTAATGTTACTGTAGATGACTTGATCTCATTTGGGAAATCCCATGGAACACACACACAAGCACACACACACACAACTATTATAACTAATAAATGTGTTTAGCCAGGCCACAGGTTGCATGATGAATATACAAAATCAACATATTTTCTATATACTATAAACAAAAAACATCTGAAAGTGAAATTTAAAAAACAATTATATTAACAATAGCATGAATAATCAATACATTCTTAAGAATAAGTTTAACAAAAATTATAAAATGTTGGTGAGAGAAATTTAAATGATACAAGTAAATATAGAAACATACCATGAACATGGATTAGAAGACTCAATATTAGCAAGATGATATATCTCTCCAAATTGATCTAAAATTTAAATCAATCCATATCAAAATTCCAGTAGGCTTTTTTTTTATCAAAATGCAAGCCAGTGCTATAATTTATATTGAAATGCAGAGGACTTAGAATTACCAAACTTAAGAAAGAAGAGCAAAATTGTATGACTTACATATCTGATTTTAAAATTTATTATAAAAACATGGTAATGAAGACAATATGATATTGGCATAAGAAGAGAGATTAAAATTAAGAGTCTAAAAATAGGTCTTGCAATAAGAATATTCTCCTCAACAAATGTGTTGGAATAATTGGATATCCATGTGGGGAAAAAAGAAGAACATTGCTCCTTACCTCAAATCATACCCAAAATTTATTCCAAATGGATCATGATACTAAATATAAGAACTAAAACCATACATCTCCTAAACTAAACACAGGAGAACATCTTTGCCACTTTGGATTTGGAAAAAGTATCATCAAAAACATGATCCAAAACATTTTAAAAAATAATAAGTCTGATTTCATCAAAATTAAAAATTGTTGTTCTTCAAAAGACATCAGTAAGATAAGGAAAAGACAAGATATAGACTGGGAGAAAATATTTGCAAATCATATATCTGATAAAGGGCTTACATCCAGAATATATAACAGACACTTTCAAATTAATAAGACGATGACAAAAAATCAATTAAAATAGACAAAAGACTACAATAAACATTTTGGTACAGCTGATCTATGAGTCATTAATAGTAAATGAAAAGACGCTCAATGACATTATTAGGGAAATGCAAATGAAAACCACAATGAGATACCAGTACACATTCACTAGATTGGCTATAATAAAAATATATATACACAAATAAGCAAGTGTTTGTGAAGATGTGGAAAAAATCGAAACCCTCATACATTGTTGGTGTAATATAAAATGATAGTCGCTTTGGAAAACAGTTTGGAAATTTCTTAAAAATTAACAATATGCTTACCATTTGACCCAGCAATTCCAGTCATAAGATCTACCCAAGGGACATGATACGTATGTCCATACAAAAACTTGTAAAATTCTGTTCATAGCAGCATCATTTATGATAGCTAAATAGTTGAAAGAAACCAAATGCCTATCAACTGATGACTGGAAAAACAAAATATAGTATATGCATGTAATGGAATATTATTCAGCAATACAAAGTAACAAAGTACTGATACTTAGTCCAAAAGGAAAGAACTTCAAAATTAATCTGCTATGTAAAAAAAGTCAAATGTGAAAGTTCATTTATTTTATGCTTCCATTTATGTGAAATGCTTAGAAAAGACAAATCTATAGAATTAAAATGTAGATCATCGGTTGCCTAGGGCTGATTTTGGTTGAAGATATGAAGTGCAAAGAGCATAATCATGAGAGAACTTTTTGGGCTGATGAAAATGTTCTAAAACTGAATTGTAGTTAAGATTGTACAGATCTATATATTTACTAAAATACATTGAACTGTACAGTTACAGTGGGTGAATTTTATGATATATAAAATATATCTCAATAAATCTGTTAAGAAAAATTGGATAGATGTATTATAAACACTTAAAATCTGTTTTTTTCACATATAGCAAATATGTATATATCCATATATGTTTAAATTCTCAGATAATAAAAAGTAAGATTTAGAATAACAGAGAAAGGGGCCTGCCCAGTGGCATAGTGGTTAAGTTTGTGTGCTCTGCTTCAGTGGCCCGGGGTTCATGGGTTCAGATCCCGAGCATGAACCTACACACCACTCATCAAGCCATGCTGTGGTGGCATCCCACATACAAAACAGAGGAGGATTGGCGCAGATGTTAGCTCAGGGCCAATCTTCCTCAAGCAAAATGAGGAAGATTGGCAGCAGATGTTAGTTTACCAAATCTTCTTCACCAAAAAATAAAGAAAAAGGATAATAGAGAAAGAATAGAGCAAGGAAACTAGACTAGCCTTAAAGTGGATTTCTACCCACAATATCAAGAAATATTTAAAAAAAAATAAAACTATATAATTTTCCAACATTCCATTGCTGTTTTCCTAGATATTAATTTTTCTTATTTAGTGAATTAGTTTACTGTTGAACATAAATGTGAAAACCTGACTGGTGCTAACTTGAGCAAAACAGGAATGCAATATAATGGTACAAGGATATTCCATTAAATCATGGAACTCAAGGATATGATTTTGACTGGGAGCACCGAGGAGGAATCAAAGACTTCCTTTTTTTTTTCTTTGTTTTCATTGCTACTTCACCATCTATGACTATTTTATTCTTCTCTCTCACTATAAAACAGTTCATTGTTTATACACATGACAAAAATTGGCTTTCAATAGCATCCAAGGTAATATATGATGAACCATCTAGTTAATTCCTGAACTGGCACATCCTCTGCCGAGGTCCATACTCTCTGAGAAGCTATGTATGGATTCACTTTTGGATTAGATAATCAAACTAAAATGATAAACCATGGCTCAGTGGAGTAAGGAGTGAAGTTTATCATGTTTGAACATGCCTGCTTTCAGTGAAACTATAGAGATAGAGATGGAGGTTCCCATCACAAAATAGAGGTACTAGACAGATTATCTGTAAAATAACACTGAAATATTTCTAGACATTTTTCCTAAAAAATGGACTGTAATTTAATTTGTTCATCTATATACATAGAATATAGAGGACACTGGGAGGATACTAAGAACATTCTAAAAATGATTAGAAAATATCATTGAAATTTCACAGAAGAGCACAATTATCTCAAAAAGAAAATTTTCTGCTCACGTCTCACTTTTTCTTGTTTTTTACTTAATTTGTCAAAGAAATTACAAAAATATTTATGAAAGAGTAGTACATTTCCTACTGAAAATGAGAACTGGTCCTAATAATGCCCATTACTGGCATTATTATTGTCTTAAATAGTGTTGTACATTATTAGGTTTGTGTGCGGAGTCACTTGTATAACTTCATATTTGATGAGAGTGGAAACGTAATTAAGTTTCACAATTATGTTTTCAAGATGAGGATTTTTCTGGGCAAAATCAGAAAAGTCAGAAAAAAGTATAAACATCTATAATATAATTAAAAATTAATTCATAAATAAATCAAATTCAAGTCAAAAGTTTATAAGAAATTTTTATTAAATCTTTTTCTTATTTTTAGAAAGTAAGTAATGTTACAGTTTCTGACACATCTGAGATAGTAATAAAAAGGCTTTGGGTGATACATTTTAGAGCTCTGACAGCACCTTTAATAGAACTGTAGGCTCAGCAATATTGACTGATTTAGTCCTTGCAATTTGTACAATGTTTAAGTCTCCACTTCAGAGGCAGGGATCCCTTGGGGAGCTCAAAGATGCCAAGTCAAGCCATCTGGGATTGGTAGATCATACTTTCCTTATAAAGAAGACCAAAAGCTCCTCTTCAACACGATTTTCTTTCCTCAACCCTGACCCTTCTCTGGACATAAGACATTTGTTAAAGGCATCCTCATCAATTAGCAGCTGGATGTCAGCAATCAGAGTAAGGTGTTGAGGAGAAACAGCCGTGAGGCTGTGAATGCTTTTTCCAGAAATAATAGAAATTCTAATAGAGGAATGAGGGCTGCTTCAAAGATATCTATGAGACATCTTGCTAGAAAATTGGGATATTCAAAATGTTCGCTAGATTTATTTTAGGATTAATGTAGTCAAGAGTTCTCAAATTTTGAAAACCAAAAGTTTTTAAAGCTCAGAAACTCCAAGATTCAGGAATGATACCCCATCACTTTTACTGTATTATATTTGGTAAAAACAATTCACTACGTCTGATCCACACAAATGGAATTATAAACAGGAGAGAATACCCCAAGAGATGGGGATCATTTGTCAACTTGCCTGCTAAAAACTATCCTTTTTCTTCCCTTCTCACCAGAAACCAAATCCAAAAGTCTAGATACAGCCCACAAGAACCTTCGTGGTCCTTACCTTCAAGACTCCCACCCACCACTGCCCTGACTACATCTTTTACCTCTCTCCCTTAATAACATCACTCTAGCCGTTCTGACCTCCTTGTTCTTCAAATGTGCCAATCAAGCTACTACCTCAGGAGTTTTGCCACTAGTATTTCTCTGCCTGTAAGATTCTTTCTCCAATACCAAATTGCTCGCTTCCTTGTTTCCTTAAGATTTTGCTCAAATGCCACCTCAGCAGAGAAATTCTCCCTGACTACTCAGTAGAAAGAAAAAAGTAAGAGAAAGACCAACATCACTCTCTATGCCACTTGCACTGCTTAATTGTTTCATTGAACTCAACACCAAAAATCCATTCTGATTATACACTTCCTAGGAGTAACAGCAGCTTTCTAACCTTTACATAGCGTCCTCTGATTCCTTTCTTCCTCTAGTCTCACTTTCTCCATTTTTCTCTTATATACTTTGCAACTCTTCATTATTTATACTCTGCTTTAAATCCTTATCTGCCTAAAATATCTAGAATAGTTTCTGTTTTCCTGACTAGAAACTGACTGATGAAATACTTGGTCTCAGGAATAGTCCTATTTAACAGACTCTCAATTATGGGGACTGACCAGATATGGTTTGAATGTACTGAGAACCACATTGCCGTTAGAGAGTGAGATAATGATAGCCCATGGCATGTAGTGGCAAAGAGTTTATTGGATTATGTACTGTGGTTGTGTAAAATTAAGTGCTTGGTGTGAAAGCAAGGTTTTTGAAGACCAACTGAATGTAGCCATTGTCATTGTTTGGGGGGTGAGGGCTACAATGACCATGCCACTGTGCAGGTTCCAATCACAGCACCGGGAGCTTACAGAAAGAACTGATAAGCTAAAGGCTCCAAAATCTCTGCACAAGAAATGGTCAGGGAACTGAACATTTTGCACAATGACCTTAAAAGCAATGAGGATGGGGCGGGCCCGGTGGCTTAGCGGTTAAGTGCACACGCTCCGCTACTGGCGGCCCGGGTTTGGATCCGGGCGTGCACCGACGCACCGCTTCTCCGGCCATGCTGAGGCCGCGTCCCACATACAGCAACTAGAAGGATGTGCAGCTATGACATACAACTATCTACTGGGGCTTTGGGGAAAAAAAAAAAGGAGGAGGATTGGCAATAGATGTTAGCTCAGAGCCGGTCTTCCTCAGCAAAAAGAAGAGGATTAGCACGGATGTTAGCTCAGGGCTGATCCTCCTGTCAAAAAAAAAAAAAAAGGAAAAAAAAAAAAACAATGAGGATGTTATAGATATTATAAGAAGTAAGACCTCAAGCGTGTACTGCAAAATAGAATGCAAGAAAGTATTTAATAACAATAACACTTTGAAATATCAATTACATTATTCAATATTTCATTCATCACATTAAAAATAAATTACCTCCTATTTTGCAAGCATAAGGTTAGCCCTCTTAAAAACAAGCAAACACACAAAGCAAATCACTCTTCTCAAATTATTCACAGTTTAGGTGAAAATAATTGTGAAAACAAAAGTTCCAATGTAAAATGTGCCAGTGGTTTTCAAACTGAGTTATATGTAAGATGTGAAACTTGTCTAAGATTTTATAAGGAGCTTGTATAAGTGGAAAACTTTAAGGGAATTGATTTTTAAATCCTCAATTTCCATAATATTTAATCTTTTCTGGAATTGATATTCCCGATAATGCACTTGACATGGAGATGCAGAGATACAACTTTCTGCTCACTTTCCTTTTCAAATTTCTCAAATTTTTAAAAGTGAAACCCTTTTCTTCATAGCACTCTGACTGTGGTACATAGCCTCAAAGCATAACAACCTCCTGGACACCATACAAAAGAGCAATTAGAAGTAGCCTCATCTAATGCAAATCTAAAGGAAATAATGAAACGAAGAATTGAGCAACAGATTCTATATCTGCTTTCAACAAAATTGAATAAAATATGTGTCAGCTGGTAGATCATCAAGATAATTTTTGAAAATAGAGCACTTTGATTATTGGCTTGCTAACTCAAAAGATGTTAAAAAAATTGGGAGAATTTCAATAACAAAACTCCATTCTCATTTGCTTATTTACATAAACAAAGCGTTTGAACAGTTACTATCTATAAAAACAATACCAGAAAATGAGTGTGGGCCCTTACTTTATTCTAGAAATAAATAATTTTGATCACGACAGATGAATTAGTAAAAAAAAAAAAATTGCTGTTTTTCTCATTTTAGTTTTTCATCATTGTTATTTACCAACAATTTTAAATACATTTATGGTTTTTTTGATCAAGCCCGTACTGACAGTGTGATAATTAATAATGTAAATATTTAGTACTTACAGCATATGCCAATGAAAATTTTAAAATTCTACAACTTTGTGCTGCAAAGAAATATGATAGGTTGAATAGCAAATTCTTTCTTCATCATAAAATATATTCATAAGAAAAACACGTACAAATTTGGAACATACATATATACCTATACACTCAGGAATCAGAAAGAATAATGCAAGTCTTTTGATTATCAGAGAAGTTGTTCACAAATCTTTTAATTGTATTGTGGGTATTAAATTTCTTTGATATTTATATTCTATTAAATATTTTAAATGGTTTTTTCAAATCAATATTTTTCTTACACTGTAAATTACATCCTTTGCAACCTTTAAGCACATAATGCTTTTAGTGTCAACATAAAAATGGCAAACAGATACGTTGTTTAAAAAATATTTGAGTTGTGTGTTATCAGGGATGAATGAAGACAATAGATGTTTACCGTATGCGATCTATTTCATGGGAATGTGGGAAAGAAGCCTGGGGATGCTTAATTTGACGTCTGTCAAATGTAGAAGGAAGTCACTAGAATGATACATAAACTGAAGGTGGAAGGAAGGAAACCACTTCCAAGAACCTTAGCATGTGCTAATCTACGGACAATGAAAAAGCCTATTATTTTCAGTAGCTCAGCATGATTAGATCTTGAAATGCATGTGACTGGATATTTTTCTTTTCTTTTTTAAAAATATGTATAGGTAGAGTCTTATATGTAGACCCTAGAGTGTCCTCCATATAAAATGGTTCACTAAATAAAATAATTCTCATTAAAATAAAATTTTAAAAATAAACTTACTGGCATCAGTTGAAAGTGAAACTCTATTACAAGATGCTAATTAAAAATTTTAAATTCTTCCTTCTGTTGATTACAGGATAAACCACACATCGTTATTTATTTCATTTACTGAAAATATCCCAGTGTATGTTTATTTTAATTTTATATAGAGAAATGTCACGTTGTATTGTAGGTGAACATCATGGTATTACATGCAGTACCATAGCTGACAGCGACGAATATCACTCTGTTAGTGGCTTCATGATGAAATGATTATAAACATGAAACTCCGTATATTCAAAAGCAATAAAGTAACTGTTTGGGAGAAACAGTCCTGTGATGTTAAATTAGGGACATGCAATGATGGAGAAACAGATAATGATCAAGAAACATCGTTTTTTGCAATTTTTATTTGGAATAAAAGAGACCTTGCCTATTTGTTGATTTGAAAACTATAAAATGTGTCTAAATTCTTTCAGTTCACCAGGCACACAATTCTACGTTCTAAGTAGTTTTACATGAATTCTAGGTATGCCATTTTCCTATATTTCCTGTTATATATCTAATATTTGAAATGCTCACTGATGAAAACGAGATTTTGATTCAAAAATCCATGTAGATAGAGTATGACTCAACACTCACACAAATTTCAGGTTTGGTTAGAAATGGGAAGACTGGCCTCATCAGGAAAGTGAGATGCACTAAATAAGTAGAAAACCAAGAGAATAAGCTGGCAGATTTAAGTTGATAAGACACTACTAGCAAAAGCAGCAATTAGTCAAAGGATAACCAAGTCCAACACAATCAGAGAAGCTCAACCAAACTAAAATCGGGCCACATCAAGGATCATCTGCAACAGGCAACGTGGGAGGGTTTTTTTTTCCCTATTTCGGTTATTTTCCACCAGATCCTAACTATTTTCTCACAGGGAGCAAATGAAATCAAGAAGAGTGAGAAGATTTCTGGTTGGGTCGTTCAGGCACATTGTCATAGTGCAAGTCCTTGATCCGAAGAAGAGTGAAAAGCGGGAAGTACAGGGGAAGGAATCACATCTAGAAAGATAATAAACAGTGGAGGGCAGTTCAAGATGTCTAAATGCACGGAACAAATTCGGAGAAATGGCGCAAGCATGCATGTGTGCACCTGGGAACAGAATTGGTCCTAGATAGCACAGGAATTTACATTTTAACCTACATTGTCTGGGCTCAATTCTAGGAAGTCATGGCAGGCTTTTCATAAGAGATCAAGCAGAGAGACAGTGGTCCAGGGCTTTATACACCTTCACGTCCCTGAGAATAGTTCCTAATGCCCCTCACCCAAGTTACCCCATGTACAAAATTCTCTATTTCATTAAAGCATCTGACAGATACACAAGTCTGCTTTAGAGTCTTTCAAAGAGTTATTCACTATTTTCAAAGTGAGGCTAACGTTTCAAAATTGCTTCCAGAAGAAAATAAGCATGATAGAGAAATATTCAAATTTATATAGACTGAGGTTCAAGTTATTTTGTTGTTTTACAGACTTATTCTCATATCACATACAGAAAATACAAGTCAGTTTATAAATCCATATGAATGCAGCATTTAACAATATCACCATCATCACCAAGAAAAAATATCTGTTAGCTGCATTATCTATTTTTTCCAATGAGGGCATTTAATTCCACAAGGAACTGAACCAGCTAGCTAATATATAACAAGCAATGCAATTACATTGCAACTGACAAACTTTTATTATCAAAAATATAGTCTTTTTCAAACTGGTAACCTGGAGGTGAAAATTCTCTGTATTATGTTACTGATCACAAGAGTTTTCTTGTTTCTTTTCAATCCTTATTTTTAATGTGTCACGAAATAGTATAAGTTTACCCTAAAGCTATATACTTTTACTACTATATCTTTCCTATGTTAATATAAATGAAAGATGTCAGATGTTATATTAAAAACACTCTTTCACTTGTCCATCTTAGAAAGGTTCAGTTGGTACTCCATGAGGCAAACCATTCTGCCTGTCAGCTCACCTCACACATCTAGGAATAATGAACACATCAGATGCTGACCTCAAGCGATATCCTTTCTGATTTGTTCTCTTTCACAGCACACTTGGGTTACGCCCCATTACGTCCCGTGCATTGTTTCATCCCATAGGTTTCTCAGAAAACAGAGAGGTGGTGGGGGATAGGAGAAATAAATTAAAAAGATGGACTTTCCACTTATGGAAAAATTGCTTTCAATAAGGACCAAATATGTTGAATAGCAAAATCCATAGCAACTCTTTGAATAAGAGGCAGATCCTACAGGTTTTTCCAGATTTCTGTGATCCTAGTATTCATTTACTCTGCTCCTATCTAAACTAATCCTGAAGATTACAAACGCTGGTGGCCCAGATTAATCCTTTTTTTGAGGGGTTTTGAATATTTATATTTGTTGCTGCTTTCTCTTACTGAGCCAGTCAGACTTACTATAAAAACAAATACACCATATGAAAATAATTTTGAGAATTATTAAATCCAGTGACACTTTCTGTATCAGTTCCTTGAAAATGTTATTAAAGCCTTTAAGTACAAGTGTATCTTCATAATATATATGTTTACCATTTTTTAGGAGCTAAAATAATCTATTCTGTCTTTTGCTTCTTCTTATCCTCTCTGTTTCCATTATGCATGTATTTCCCCTGCCTTATTGTTTGTTCCTATGATTCATGATCATCTGCCAGGAGTGGAGTGTATTAGAGGCCAATAAAATTAGATGATCCAACTCCTAAGTCGCATAAACCAGAAAAAAAGAACATGGTGGCGTCAATGAGGTTTTGCCTTATGACTTTATCTCTTGATTCTTTGTGCTAAATTCCTCATCTGCTTCCAATTTTCAGCAGAAGACCCACCATACTGAATCCAGTGTTAGTCCCGGCCAATAAAAGAAACCTTAGCTCATAAACAGCAACGTCTACTTTCAAGCGCTCTATCTTGAAGACTGTTATTACCGTAACGTACAACTTGGTTGTTTTGGACCATTTGTTGTCTTGACTTGTTAAGCAGGTGTATGAACTTTATTCAGCTTCTTACCTTTGAGTATTGATTCTTATTTTTTAATTCCATAAACACATTATATGAATAATATATATTATAGTCATGGAACTAAGTGGGTTAAATCCAAATAAAACATTTCAAGTGGATTCAAAAGTAAATCCCAGCTCTGCTTTATAGAAAATAGATCTGAATAGGAAAAAGCTATCAACTTGAAAGCAATTGAAAAACAAAATAATGGAAAATAATATGTTGGGTAACTTCTGTTAGAAATAAAGCCATGATTGGGACATTATTATTTCAGAGAAAAGAACAAAAATATTATAACTTCCTTTTTTCATGAACCTAGTCCAAAACTGAACTGTAAACATGGCAATGCTAGTAAGAAAAAAGAGGAGTAAATAGTGGAGAGAGGAAAAGTTGATCCATGAGCCATAGGACACTATTAAAAGTGTAACATATGTTTGATTGGAATCCCAGAAGCAGTAAAGAGAGAGAACAGGGCCCAGAAAAGATGAGAAGACACAATAGCTAAGAATTTACTAAAACAAATGCAAGATAATGAATGACAGATTCATGATGTGTGTGGAAGCTCAATCATGATAATTAAAAAGAAAACCACAGGGGCTGGCCCCACTGTCTAGTGGTTAAGTTCAGCGCACTCCACTTTGGCAGCCCAGGTTTGCAGGTTCAGATCTTGGATGCGGACCTACATCACTTGTCAGCCACACTGTGACGGCGACCCACATGCAAAATAGAGGAAGATTGACATAGGTGTTACTTCAGGGATAATCTTCCTCAGAAAAAAAAGAAAAAGAAAAGCACAGCTAGGCACATAATGATAAAGAAGAAATCTTAAAGGATGGCAGAGAAAAAAAGAAATAATATATTCATGTATGTATTATATAAAGTGAACTATGCACAGATAGTGAAATAGTTTCTCCAATTTAAGTTCATGCTGGATCTTTACAGGATCTGATCAATATCAAGAATGTGGAAGCACATGCATCACTGTTTGCCTCTAGCTATAGAGGAGAAACGTGGAGCTATCAGAAAATGATGCTATTAGACACTAACAATTTCTGTGAAAGAAAAATACTCTCTCTCATTGGGAAAGGTATATCATCCCACATATCAAATAAGTTATGAATATACATGGGACCCAGGTGTAATATCCCTTTTATCAAACAATATTAGAGCCTGGAAATAGGCTCTGTGCCTAAAATATCCTGGGTAATCCTACTCTCAGAAAGCGCAAGCTAACATGACACCTTCTGACATGTGTATCCCTTGCTGGTGGTGAGTGGACGGAGCTCAGTCAGGGCATCTATTCCTTCTCTCCTTCAATTAGAGCTGTTGTGTCTCCCGCTGTTCATTTGTGAAATAAACCACTGGATTTTCCCACATTTAAATACCATACATTCAGGAAATAGTTAGATATGATTGCACATCTTGCCAAGAAAAACAATACCTTGATAAATGTTTCTTCAACTATGAAATCAATGAGTAAGACTGAGTCCCTATCACCTATATAGAAAAATGTACAAATTATAGGGCATCGTCACTTACATCAGTGAAATACCACTTCTTCAGGTCAGGTTCTGGTATCACTTGACTGAATTATTGTGATAGCCATCTATTCTCTCTGCACACCTTATTGCCTCTTCTGATCTCAACCAAAACAACTTTTCAAAAGTCAGTTTTGGTTTATGGCTTAAATATTTATGGTTTTAATCTGGTCTTTTAATCAGTGTCTCTTGGAACTGCATCGTGGGGAGACACTTCAGTTGTTACATCACACATCAACCAAATACTTCATTTACTTCTGTCTGGACCAAGTGGCCATTCTTCTGTTTAAATTTGTTTAATGCATGGACTGTGCCACACACCTAGTGATCCATGCAAAACACAAGGACTTCAGCCTAATTTCCACATACCAGAGACCGAAATCTTCAGCCTTGCCTAAGGGAATACCTCAATATTTGAACCTTTATTGTGTTGTTTTGTACAGGGTATTCTCTATACTAGTTTGTGGTTATAAAACAATTAACAAAACAGCTTACATTTGCATTTATTTTCTATTCTATACCCTCTGCCTCATGTTTTTTCTTCTCCAAATCCCTATCTTTCAGAAAAAATTAATCTGTTAGGGAAGTGTGGAAATTTCTTTTTTATTATGTGAGCCAAGCCCTGCCAACCTTTCTACTCTTTTCTTTTCCCTTTTTCCGTGTTCCAACATATTTTGACAAAGTTGTGTTTACTGAACCATTGGTCTCCCAAAGACCTGATGGAAGAAAGATAGAATGATTCAAAATTATTTACGTTTGAGTTATCATGTTAACTTTTCCTGAGAGGAAGTGTTAATGTTGAGACTCTGGCCCCAGATTGGTATCTTCTGTGAAGATGGATACTAATGCACAACATTCAAAATGGCCTTCTTTTCAAATGTACGTTAAACGTAGTTGGTTATCCCCAAAGTTGAGCTAAAGAAGGCAGCATAGACCAGGGCAGTTACTGCTATGGATGTTACAGACCTCCGTTGTCATTAAAGTATTTACTGGTGGAAAAGAAACAAAGAGTAAAAACTATTATTACTATTTGCGTGGAATAACTTTCTTTAAAATTTTCCAGCATTTTAAAATTCAACTTCATAAAAGTGATGATATTTTCCTTAAAGATAAAAAGAGAGGGTAAGACCCAACAGCCTTTGGAAAGAAAATTGCAAACCATTTCAATGAAAATGGCCAAATCTGGTACAATGCATTCCACTGAGATAGGCAGGGAAAGAAAAAAAAAAGTGTAGCTCCCTGCCTAGTAATCACAGTAACATCCTCCATGATTGTAATGTCAGTGTGCAGATAATAGTTATGAAGTATCTGTTAACAGAGGTCATGTGACACTGTTATACTATTACAGGACAGAGGTTAGAAACCACCACCTCTTGACGAGTTCAGCAAACAATCTCATGACCCTTGCTATCACGAAAGTAATGCTTGTTGGTTCGGTTAGCCAGGATGTTTAGTGTTGAATATATTTCAAACTCTTGCTATATATAGTTTAATACCATCAAAATAGATCTGCTCCCAGACCTGTCCCCCATTTTTTTCTTTATGTAGACCAACAGAGACTGGAGAGGAGGTCTGAAAGGCAGGAACTACATCAGCTTAGAAGAACACTTTCAGTATTTATAACAGAGAAATCAAGTGATTTCAGAGAAGGGCGGAGCATCACTTGGCGGGTGCAGGGAAGTAGAGCAGGCTTCTAGAAGAAGTGCGCTGGAGAGGTAGAGCCAGGGGGCTGGGGCGAGGATGGGGACCAGCCCTAGGAGAGCAGAGCCTGGGCGCAGTGCCCGCTAGGCTGGTCCACATCAGTCCTCCAGGCGAAGCCCGCCTTTCTCCAGCTCTGTGCCTTTTCTGGCGTCCAGGTTTCTCCTCCTTTCATACCTGTATGTCGTGCTGCTCTAAAGCTCAAGTTCCCTCGGGACACACAGCTGCTGCCCTTTCACTCCCGGCCAGGGCACCCATCCTCCATCTCGTTGCTAAGACCCTTCCATCAAAGCAGCTGATGTCCACATTTACTACTATTTTTTTTTTTCTTTTAAGAAAACTGCCTTTATTCTATCAGTAGTTGGAAAAATTAATTGTTTCAGGAAAAAAGTTTAATCAGCTGGAGGGAAGAGAGAAATCGAGTGCCACCCAACAGAACGGGTGGGTCCCCTGGGAGGGAAGCTGGATGCAGTGAGGAGGAACAGTGCTGAGAGCTGGAGCCAGAGCCCGCCGTCCAGCTGAGACAGGTTATGACACCTTTGGAAATGTCTGAGTGCTGCAGGCATGAAACCAAACTCCTGTTTACTTAGCCAGCTCTGGGGAGGAGGTACTGGGATATGTGGGGCCTTTTTTTTTTATTCCCGTTTTTCATTTTTATTTTGAGCTTTACAGCCCAGTGAGGTAGGATGATGCTAGGATTATTGTGGCTATTGAGTAGAAGGAGAAGTTAAGACTATTTTCTGAAAGGCTCTTTTACTGCTCCAAGATCACACAGCAAGTGTATGGACAAGCCTGGGTTTGAATCCAGTTCTCTCTTTTGATTGATTAATCCATTCATTCATTTATCCTTGAGAGCATGCCTCCATCCAGGAGGCGTTTCTTCAGCCTCTGCTATGTGCTTGGGCGGTGGTGACGGCTGTGAACGAGGCAGACGAGGACCTGTCCTGGTGAATCTGGCAGTAGCATTGTGACCCATCTTGTCACGCCTATCAGACTGTAAGGGCAGAGGGCAGAGGCTGTTGCAGCAATGACAGAGCAAAAAATTAAAACGCTTTAATTAAAAAATGAGAAGTGGATGATCAAGTGTGCAGGAACCGAAAATTTAGAAACTATTTAAAACTTGCAATTGCTGACTGTTCAGAAACTACACAGATGGATCATGAGTAGTGGGGAACAGCGGAAAGGAATTATCCATGAATCTGCATTCTTCTGGCTGCTCCCCATGGCACCTGTTTCCAAGGAAAGTCTGACTAAGTGTTGAGCCAGGTTAATGCTGGAAGCCTGTGTAAGAATATAATAGTTAATTAACTTAAAAAACACCACAAAACTTATAGTGATTCCCCATTACTCTCAAGGTAAATTCTGGAATCTTTAAAATTGATAAAATATACGTATTGTTCTATCTTTAGCTTTTTTTTTTTTTTTTTTTTTTGGTGAGGAAGATCAGCCCTGTCCTAACATCTGCCAATCCTTCTCTTTTTGCTGAGGAAGACTGGCCCTGGGCTAACATCCATGCCCCTCTTCCTCCACTTTATATGGGAAGCTGCCACAACATGGCTTGACAAGCGGTGCTTCGGTGTGCGCCCGGGATCTGAACCAGCCAAACCCCGGCTGCTGCAGCGGAGCACGTGCACTTAACTGCTTGCGCCACCGGGCAGGCCCCTCTTTCATTAGCTTTCTTCTTTCATCTCAACTTTCATTTAACACCACACCTCCATCAGTAAAGCATCATCTGCAGTTCACTGGGAGTGTCCAACCTCCTTTTATTTAGTGGCATGTCCATAGGCTTTTTTCCATGAGGCCTGTCCTCTGACCTTCCCCAGAGGTTGGTTATGTCCTTCCAGTATCTTCCCATGGGAATCAATTTTATGTGTACTGCAGCACTAGGTTAAAATTACCTGTTTGTTTTATATCTTCTCCACAAGGCTAAGTTTCGTGATGAAAGGGATCTTTATTCTATCCATCATTTCCCCCCATCATTTTGTATAGTGCTGGCATATTATAGGCACTTGGATATTTAGGAAATGAATGAAGACTAGGTAGATAGGAAGTAGTAAAGTGTAGATGTCCTGAGAGGTTGTTGGACTATACACTGTTAGAAATACTGAAAAGGTGACATAGGAAATTAACATGAGTGTAACAAGTGGAATGAGGGAGCATAGCCTCACATGATATTGACAATACAGGGACTTTCTTCTTGAATGCTTATCCCTGAAACAAAGATGCAAGATGTATTAATAAAACGAGGACGGTAACAATATGGAATTTCTGCTAGAAGATAGTTTTCAATATTGGAGCAAGGCAACATTTGCTGAGGGATTAATAATAAAGCTCCCTTCTGGAATGTGTGACAAGAGTAGATTGCACAGAATCTCTGGCTTCCAGGGAGGAAAGTAACCTGCTTTATCCAACCCCCTCCCCCTTTGTTCCCAGCTTCCATAAATTTATGGGCATAAACTCTCTTATAATGGGAACTTTGTAACACTTTTGGCAATGGATTCTGCAGATTTAATGTTTGCCCTGTTAGTTGTCCTATATATTTGGTATTCTGTATATTGATATTTTTCAACATTTTAGATATGATAAAACTATCAAGTATGTTAAGACATTCCCTTGCATGTTTCCAAAAACAAAATAATGCAAAACAAGACAAAACCACCAACCAACGAACCAAACAAGCTATTTCTTGGAGTGTTAGGAGTCAGTGATATATGTGACTATAAAGCTGAGATCAGTAAATACAGAATTCTAAGGGATCATATAGCAACAGTGAGTACCTTACAAAAGTTGATATAGACGCATGCTCAAAAATTACGTATAGATTTAAATCTTTAGCCTCATTTTACCTTTCATCTACCAAAATGTAAACGGAGTATGTTGGGAAAACTCTCCTAAGGACAGGTTAAAGACAATATATTTTTAATTGTGTAATTTAATAAGGTGTAATTGAAAATCATAAATTCTGTAGAATATAATTTCTATTATTCAAATTGTTTTAATATTAATATTTATTTTTTGGAAATGTCATTAATATGAATTTTAAAAAAGACAGAAAATAATAACTTAAGAACATTTAATCCTTAAAACATAGAATTTAATCCAGTTTTTGAGATAAGTTTCTAGTCTACTGCAGAGGGTATGAAATAAACAACTCCAGGTTAGAAAATCTCCTTCTCTACACCTATATTTTGTCAAATCAGAGAATTGATTTGGCCCTTAGTTTATCACGTTTGAAATGAGGCAATAAAATATGGCACAAGTGTGTGTGGGGGGTGGTATGTGTGAATATTATAGAGAAGGTCTGAAAACCATGTCATTTAAGGCATGCTGGGTATTTAACTTGGTGATAGAAGACACAGAAAGAGGAAAATAGATATCTTCTGATCTCTGAAGGTCTGTGTTATGGAAGAGGGAATAAACTGTTACATGTAGCTCCAAAATGGCAAGTCATGTTAAGCTCCTTACTAAAGGTAAAGATAAAGAATTCTTTAATAATGGATGCTACGTATTGGCTCAGTGGCTAAAGATGTGGTTTCTGGAAATATGCTACCTGGGTTTGAATCCACATATCCTGCTTGATTAGCTGTGGAACAGGCAAGTTTTTTCACACTTTCATATATATAAAATTGGCATTAACAATAGTACCAAATCAGAGAGTTGGCATTTGTATAAATGAGACGATGTTTATAAAACATTTGTAGAAACACTTACAACACGTAGAACTGTTAAATATTATTATTGTAACTGAACTGATGACTTTGTAAGGTAATCAGTTCTGTGTGACTGCAAGAAGAAAATATAGATGTGGCATAAAGGAAATTACTACCACAGTTAAAAGAATTAAACCATATAACCTCAAAGATAATCACAATTCGAAGAATCTAGTATTCTTTGGAAATATTCTAAATGAAATTATAGCCTTTGGTTGAATAGAAAATATGTAACAGTTAGCTAGATATGGACATACATTAGTTATTAAGATAGATATACTTCAAGAAGTTTCCAGTTTAGTGGAATGAGTAAGATAGATACTAGTGGGTTTTACTAAATTATCCTTAATTACACATAAGTGTGAGAGAAGAAAAAAACCCCACAATGATCTGCCTTCTAATAGATCCTTAATAAATCCTTGCTGAGTTATTGAACATCATAAGATAAAGTGGGAGAGTCACAGCATTGCATTAAATCTCTTTTCTTTATCTCCAGTAGTGTAATATCTGTTATTTTTCTTTCTATCTGAGCCCTGAAACAATAGGCCAATACTGCTTGTGGTTAGGATTTAGAAATTTTACACTGAAGTCAGCGTGAAGCTCAATAACCTTATTGAGAGAAAACAACCAGAAATAAATTGTTACAAAACCAATTTCCCCAAAGAAAAGCTATCACGTTACTATGTAGCAAAGCAAACTCAAAATGCCAATGCAAAGCTGTATCCCCATTGTACCTCAAGTTTGCTGTTTCTATAAATTGGTTATCTATTCACCTTATTGAAAGCTTGCAAACTAATACTTGATCCCCATCCATTTTGTTCTTGTCTGAGAAAATGAAATTTCTTTATTTTTAATTCCATTTATGAAATTTTCCATGCAAACGTTTTTTAAATTGAAAGTTCTGTCCAAAAAAGGAAAGAAAAAAAGACTACTGTATTAAAAAACATATAAGTATATAGTGGGTGCTTTGTATAATTCCGTGAGAAAAGAGTTAAATAAGAAGTGGAATTCTTCAGATCCTAAACATATTTACCAGCTGCCATTTTTCAGTTCTTTCAAACTGATGAAAAAAGTGGGAACATTTCAGATTGGCATATATTATTAGACATTTGGATATCTAAAAAAACAAAATAAAGTCTGAATATGTAATCTCTTTTTTACCCCTCTCTTGGGCTCACTGAGATCTCAATAGGCAATTACATTATTTCTTGCAAAACCTTAGGGAAAACAGTCATGCACAAACACTTGAGAAAGGTAAAAGGCAAATTTGTCTAGGCTTTTCTTACCAGGGAAAGAATGAGCAGAATTACTGATTCGTGTCCAATGATCTTACCTTTGCAGAGCGTCAGTTTTTTCCATGCAGTATTAATGTGATCTATTACAGAGCTTTTATTTCCACTTTAATAAATCTTTCCAATGGGAACATGTATATTTTAGGAGGTCAAACAATAATATTCTGCAAATGACAAGTGTGTAAAATATTTTCTGATGAAAAAATATTTAAATCAGAAAAGCTATAATTGTTTAGATAATCAGCTTTGACAATAAAAAAAGATCAACATTAATTATAGTCTAGACTTCTAGGCAATAAATGTGACATTTCCATTAATGTTAATGGGAATTTTACGTTTTAATTTTCATTGCATTGAAAATATATTCTTATATAAAGGCCATGTTTCATTTTATTATGATCACTGTTATTCTTTACCTTTAATATCGTGAATCAAGAATATTTAGACCTTGGTAATATAATTCAACCAAGGAAATTTAAAGACTTATTTTCTATCATAACATTAGAAAAGAAAAAGAAAACACTGACAAAATAATAAATGCTTTTACAGACACGTATGCACACACTTATAATTTACAGAAGGAAAATTAGCTTCGATTTTATTGTTCATATCCATAGTAAAAGAGTTACAGTTAAAAAAGTAACTCAGATTATATACATATATAATCTCTTTCTACCTTTAAAAGCAAAAGAATATACGTATAATTGTATGTATTATTATATGATATGTAATACATGTATGTATCATTATATATACAGAACTCCTAATTTGGCAGATTTTTCAGATTGAATCAAATAAATCATTACACTGTTTCTGCATCATCTATTATCAGACTGTTATTGACAATATTTCCGTTTTTGAATTTTACAAGACACTAGCAACATAGTTTCTATTATATGGAATTAGAAAGTCCTTGTTTCAACTGCTGCTGAGATGGTTGATGGAGGTATGTTTTATTTTAGAAAAAAATTATCAGAAATAACATGCTGAGCTATGAGCTCTGTAAGGGCAGGTACGTTTTTATTCCTTTTGTCTCTCAGTTTTCTTATATTTATTTTCTCATTTTGTTAACACGTTCTGAGCTATAATTTCCATGGAAGTAGGGACTGTATCTTTCTCATGCATTCTTGCATCTCTACCCCATGGGTGCCAAGTTTTTATTCATCTATTCATTCATTCAGCAAATATTGGATTGCCTACGAACACCGGGTGCATAGTTTAAAGTAATGAAAGAGACACATGTGGTCTCTTCCCGTTTATAATCTAGAAGATACGAAGTCTATGGTTTTTTTGAATGAAGCAATATAATTTCTCTTTGTACAAATCCAACAACCAGATGAGGATGACGTTGTAATACACATGCCATGGATGAGGAAACTGAAGCAAAGGCAAGTGTCAAACCTCACCCAAGATCCCAGAGTGAGATGGTCCTGAACCATTGGAGTCCAGGCATTAAGAGGCATCCTGTCTCACGCTTTTTTGGCAGTTAAATTGATTTTCACTCCTTCATTACCTTGAGGGCTATATATGAATTTAAATTCAAGACTTATAGGTACTTAACATAAATCTATGAAGTAATAATCCTGAAAGCCTCAGAAGGATGGCGGCATTCTTGGACAGCAAAAGCCATGACAGACAGGGAGGATCAGAATAGGATCCTTTGGTTTCAAATCGTTTTATTGTATTCATGACTTTTAGCAAGTCACCAAATTTTGCCTGTATTTATAATATGGGTGTTGGATCAGAGTGTTTCTAAGGTCTTTGTCAACTCTGTAAAACTATATATCTAACTGAATTAAATGGTGAAAACACTATACTTAATAAGATACAATCATACCTCTTTTAGTGGCATCTTGGAATGAGATATTCTACTTTAAAGGACTTTTGGAAATTCTTTTTAATTTCCAAAAATAATAAATAAATAATAAAAAAATAATAAAAGCTGAAATTCTTCTAATCAATCATTATCCTGAATATGTTTATTATCATTTTGCTTTTCCATGATTCCTTAGACTCATTGTCATAAACACATATTATTGTAAACTACCTGAAATAATCTAAGCTTGTTTTGCTGTAATTGTTTTTTAATTTTTTGGTATTTCTCAGTATTAGGCTATTGCTTTTCACAACTGTCTATCTTCTCTAGTAACACTTCAATCTTTATAATTTTCTCCTTGTCTTTTGATTTTGACTTAGAAAAAAAGGATAATGTTATTTCTTCAATTGTACATTTGCAAAGAAATGATTAGATAAAAGTCTCACTTAAAATCTATAGACCTTCTCTGTGGAAAAAAATGGAAGACTATCTAAGACTATCCTTTGTACTACACAGGTTACTTAATTACAGGAATATTTTTTTCCCTATCTTTTGTGTTACATTTTAGGAGACTGAGTATTTTAACTTATTAGAATCTGTATTGGAAACTGATTTGTAAAAACATTCGACAAATGTTTGTTGACTTTATGGATGTATTCATGCATGCATAGACAGTAGAGCACTATACAGAGCAATTTATTTATTTACCTCTTAAAACTTAAAAACTGGGGCCAGCCCGGTGGCATAGCAGTTAAGTTCACGCACTCCACTTTGGCGGCCCGGGATTCACCAGTTCAGACCCTAGACAGAGACCTACGCACCGCTCACCAAGCCAGGCTGAGGCGGCATCCCACATAGAGCAACCAGAAGGATGTACAACTATGACATACAACTATCTACTGGGGCTTTGGAGAGAGAAAAGGAAAAAAGGAGGAAGATTGGCAACAGATGTTAGCTCAGGGCTGATCTTCCTCAAAAAAAAAAAAGGAAAGAAAAAAAACTTAAAAACAAAAATAAAAAAAAAAACCCTTGGCAACTATAAGATTGTAGACTGATGTTACTATTGTATAGAAGCTACATAAAGAGCCTCGTATTTATTTATCTTTGTCTCTCACAAGGACTCATTGCCATGGAAATATTCTACAGTTTCTTACTTCACATTCATTGTGTCACTGAAGGCAAGGGTAATTTTAAATTGCGAGGCACATCATATTGATTCCTGGTTTATGTTTCATAAAATAAACAGAGCACATAAAACATAAAACTGAATACAGTAATTATTTTAAACATGATAGGAATAACCTCAGCTCTAGAGTTTATTGATACACCTACTTCACATAAGAGTAAGTCAGATTTGGAAAAGAAGATATATGTGTGGATGTGTGAGTGATTATGAAACACAATGATGAATTTAAATAAGGTTTAACTTCAGATATTTTTATATATGCACTCACTACTGTTCCTATTACTATCCATCATATGAGCATCTTTATAAATCCTGTATTCTTCAAGTTCCATTGTATCAAATTGTCATGAAGAAAATTAAATTCACTTTCGTAAGTTTGATAGAAACACTATAGCACCATAATTTCAGAATTCATCATGCTGGTTGTTCATAAAAATAAACAGAATCTTCTGAACCTATTTGCTTCTAAGGATGCTCTTTAACTGAATATGACAATATGGGAGTGAAATAAAATTCCTTCCTGACCTAACACTATTAAAATGCCAAAGCATAATATTTCATAGCGTTTGCCTTTCTTTCATTATGTCTAACTATAGGTTTTATTGATAATAAAACTATGTAACCTGTCTTAAAAGCTAGCCATATAAACTGTTTGAACAATTTCATGTATTTTATCATTCAAACAGTCCATGTGATTTTACCTCTTCTCAGAAATATTCTTAGAATAATAGGGAAAGTGAAGATTATTTCCTTTCAGCATCCACTTACTATATATGCTAGTTTATTTACATATAACTAAAGAAAATTATTTTCATTTATTCTTCTGCTTAATATATCTTCTTAATATCACTATGGGCATCAATACAATCAATTATGTGTATTTACCTTCCAACATACAATGAAAATATTTAATTTTGCTATAGTATAAATATACAATAGGTAATCATAATTATATGCATATAATCATATATATGCAATTACAATAATTCTTATATCATAATACATTGTGAATACACTATCATTTAAAAGAATATGGTTCCTTGTTCATTTGGATTAAATTCATCAAACATTTTCAATAAATCTCTTTGTCCCATGAATTAAAAGGGGCATATTCATTTTCATACACTTTAAAAATATGTCACTTTAATTTATATCTGCAAACAGTGGTTTTTAATTTAGAAATTCCCTCATCTTATTTATACTATCTTTATATTGTAAGTTTTGTTCTCTTATGACAGGCTGTGGTACCACTAGATCTCTTCAAAGGTAACGCATATAAGATCAGCTCATTGTTTTTGATGTAGAAAAAGAGGAACGTGTTAATTAAATCTTTTTTCCTTCTCTTTTTTCATAAACTTATTCAGTTTATTCCTGAGTAGATTAGATGTAAGATAGAAAACGAAATTAAAATTAGTCAGTCTAGGGAATTTTCTTATTTCTAAATAATATGGGATTGGTCAAAGGGAGGCTTGAAACTTCATTACTATAAAATTTGGGAATTATCTGCGGATATCATAAAGTCAACGCAATTCTTGAATCCAATTGGCGTGAGTTATTACAGTTTCAATATATAGTGAGATTTTCCACATAATAAGACTAAAGCACAGATCCCAATAAAGTGAGAAGTATAAATAGCATGCCACTTTTTCCCCTAAATGCCTAAATAAATTGATCTATAGTAGAAGGTAAAAAATAAAGTTGCTCCTACATGCACACTGCTCTGGTACCCATTTCTACCGTCAACCATGTCATAAGTAATTATAAATAATCTATGAGGGCCCAATAACTACATAAATTGTAGATAACTTGTAGTTATGGATTTGGGATGGCTGTCTTCCAAATGGCACTCAATTTCTTCCTGCCCCCAATTCTTCGTTTCCCTACTTTGTAACTTTATATATATATATATTTTGTTTGTTTTTTTCCAGTCATCATTTGTAATCACCATTTAGGAACAGAGTGTTACACATATTTGTAATGCCACGATACCTAGAACAGAGATTTTTTTTTCATGGAGATGATTATAATAAATCTTGCAAAGTGAATAAAACATGAATATAAAATAAGAAAATGTATTGTTTGATATAAATTTTAAAAGACAGGGTAAACAAAAATTGGAAAACATTTCAAATTAACCCTATCACTTCCAGGCATTAATATGTCATCTTCTTCCTTAGAAATAAACATAGTCTGGTAAGTTTACTTTTTTTGTTACATAAATTATTTCAGAGTAATTTAGTCATTTTTAAAGTCATATTGCTTTTGTTCACTTCACTGAAATATGAATTAGCCTCTAGAGAATTTGTATTTTACATGAACCATTGTCGGATTCACTTTGCCTTTAGGTCTACAAGGGACACGTGCCATCAAGAGCTCACTTTCCTTGATCATGCGACCTAATTGAGGAGCTCCTGCATTGGTTGCTAAGCACCAGCCTGAGAATATGTTTTGGTGATGATTGAGAGAAGAGTTCTGGGATATATTGAGGAACATCTACTGAAAGTATCTCATAGCCAACAGACACTGAATAAGGGGCAAATGTCTCCTTAACATTCATCTTTAATTACCAACATGAGATGCTTTCCTTGAACTGAATAATAATGGTGAATATTAAATGATACACAGGCATGTAGGAAAGCCCCAGTTATCGTGGAACCTAGAGCATATTATCAGATTTACCATGTTGTTCTCTCAAGTAAATATGCCAAGCACTAGCTGTGTAGGAACATTAGAAAAATGAAGACAAAGGAGGCTGTCTCACACACTCTGATCATTTGGGCATCTTAGAAGAAGACTTAAACTAGAAGAGGAATTAAAGTAGAAGAGATTAATTAAATTCAGCAAATGACTCACACACCCAAAGGACTTGGCTTTATCTCACAGAGTACCCAATGCCTAGGCATAATTAATTTTTTTGTGTGATATTGTGCAAATAAATATGGTCTCTCATCTCCTGAACTTGCATGATCATTCTCTGATGTTATGGGCTAAATTGTGTCCTCCCTAAATTCCTATGTTGAAGTCCTAACCCCTAGGACCTCAAAATGTGACTGTATTTGGAGACAGGGTCTTTAAAGAGGTAATTAAGTTTAAATGAGGTCGTTAGGGTGGGCCTTAATCCAATATAACTGATGTCCTTATAAGAAGGGGAGATCAAAACATAGACACACAGAGGCAAGACTATCTAAATTCACTAGAAAAAGGCAGCCATCTATAAGCCAAGGAGAAAGGCCAGGCCCTCAGAAGAAACCAACCCTGTTAACACCTTAATTTTAGACTTCTAGCTTCAGAACTGTGAGGAAATAAATTTCTGTTGTTTAAGCCACCCTAGTCTGCGGTACTTGGTAATGACAGCCCCAGTAAACTAATCACATTTGAATTATTTTCCTCTTGGAAATAGGTTTTATTATATTCTTAATTCTTATTGTGTTTTATTATAAGCTCTTTGGGTCTGGTATCATGTCATGGATTTTCTTACACTACCATTTGTCTCTGCAAAATTGTATGATCCTAAGTAGATTGAGACTCTAAATCCTTTTTAAAATTAGTGGTGATTGTTACCAGAGTAATTTTCATTGCAATAACACCTGTAGATCATAGACAAAATGATCTCTGCTCTCATGGATAATACAAAATGAAAAATAGGTAACATTATGTCCTTTATTATGAAACATAAATCACCTTGGTAGGTAGAAGCCATAATACTCTAAATATTTTAGAAAAAACAGACGATACTTCAACTGTACTAATTTTATCTTCTTAAGCTAGCAGAAATAATGTTAATCATATCATATTGCTTCAACTGGGTGAATAAAACAGACTATAAAGGTAATAAAAAATTAACTAAAAGAACTAAAAGCTCTTTTTCCCTAAAATGGAAATTACTTGTAAATTCCAGAAAAACATTCTTTATTTATTTATTTATTTATTTTATGGGGAAGATCAGCCCTGAGCTAACATCCATGCTAATCCTCCTCTTTTTGCTGAGGAAGACTGGCTCTGAGCTAACATCTATTGCCAATCCTCCTCCTTTTTTTTCCTCAAAGCCCCAGTAGATAGTTGTATGTCATAGTTGCACATCCTTCTAGTTGCTGCATGTGGGACACGGCCTCAGCATGGCCGGAGAAGCGGTGCATCGGTGCGCACCCGGGATCCGAACCCAGGCCGCCAGTAGTGGAGCGTGCACACTTACCCGCTAAGCCACAGGGCTGGCCCCTCTTTATTTGAAGTTCTTAGAATATCTACTTAAATTACTTAAATGCTTATTTAATATACGTTAATATTTCAGAAATAAGTCTCTACTATACACTAATGATTATATTAGTGTGAAAGAAACTTGAAGACCACATAGGGCCAGAAAAAATAGCTAGATTGACAAAACACTTGGAGGAGAACCATGAAGAAAATATAAACATCATGCAAATGTTGATTTATGATGGGCCAAATAAACAAAGGAGTTCATCAAATCAAAAATAATTGTGAGGTTTCATGTCTTAGAACTTTAAAGCTGACAATGGAACTGGTCTGGATCCCCACTTCTTATATCAAAGACGTCTTAATGGATAATGATGCCTTTGGATTAGATCTTTTAGGCTATGTTTATAATAGACTCTCCCTGTGGAAAGTCTATTTCCCTCACTGTGGAAAGCAAAAAAATACATATATCCTCAGCTTTTGATTAATCAGTTCCTTTGACAAATAGTTATCAATTGTGCAAAATGAAGAATTATTTGAGAGCAATAACTACAAAGGAAGTATGTATCATGGTCCCTACCCTTGAGAGACTATTTAGTTTCAGAAAGCCAATTTCCTAACTATCACAGAACAAAGGGAGATGGTATGAATAATAAATTTGCAGAGAAGACAGAGGTATTTATATTATTGAGAGTTTTTACTTTCCTTATTTGCTGAAATAATCTTTCAAAAATAATATCCACATACGTAATCTTTCATACATAATGTACATATAGGGTAAACACTGACATGTAAGAGTATTGTGATATTTGGGATCTGAATCTGCTGCGTGTTTTTTCTTTAAATTTAGTAATTATTCTTTGCAAAGCCAATTTTTTTGAAGTGACCTTAGGAAAAAACCCTATAATTTACTGCAAAAAAAGTTAATATGTTGATGTTGGCATTTAACCAAAAAGATTATATGTCGTTTTTTTCCTTATTGGAGCTTAAGTTCTTTACCCACATCCTATTTAAGAGTACAGCAATAACAAGAACAATTCCAACTAAATAAGTCATTTCCTTGCTCTGTTCACTACTCACACTAAAATGGTTATATATTAAAAGCTATTCATCTTAGAAATACTGTTAAAAGCGTGAAAGGAATAAAACTGGGAGAGAAAAAAAGCATTAAACACAGCAGTTCCTAGATTGAAATCTATGTCTCCAAACACTCAAATTGATATAACTACATTTTCTGACACTGGGAAGCTTAGCTGAAACCTCTCTCCTTGGTTGTTCCTCCCACAGCACATACTCACCCCAAAGAGCACTTTTTTCAATTGCCCTTTTCAAATGCGCCTATAAATCAACATTATGAGAAATGTCTTCAATGTATATAGAAAAACACTGTGTATGAACGGTAAACAGTGATTTGAGGCTTTCAGTTGACCTCAAACCTTTCCTATAAAGGCTACCAAGGAAAGTAGGGTTTTTATTTAGTATCTTTAGTGTAAAATTATTGATTTACTTAGATGACTTTTTTTAAGAGCAGCAAATTCCACAGATATATTTTCTTTTCCTATCTACCCTATTTGGTGTTGGCTGATAGCTTAGGTTTTTATTAAAATTTAGAGATGTCTGTCCCTGTACCTTCTCAATAACTGAAATTTTGGAGGTTTACTGTAAACATATTACATCAAAGTCTTGAAAGTCCATTGTTAGAAAGAAAGAATCAATTTTATCAAAATTGAATTCTGCAAACAAAATGCAAGAGCAACCTACAAGTTTAATGGGCTTGTTGGTAGTTTTATTCTTTACCCCAAGATGCCCTGCTGTCTAGATTTTCAAACTGGCTTATTAAAGTCAAGAAAAACCATTGGAAATTAGAACAAGACAATCTGGTACCTGCTTGGTCACATCAGAATAGGGAAGTCACATTTGATCTGTACTCACCCCCACTCAGAGTAATATTTTAAATAGTCAATAATAGTAAAGAAACAACAAAAGACACCATTTTACTACTTCATGACTGAGTCCGCTCAGCACAAAGCAAAGTAACAATGTTGGTAATGTCTTAGGGATTTAGGCAAACTAATTCAGATCATATTGGATATTAGGACTTAATAAATCTGATTTGATTTTTGTCATAGACAAAATTAAAAAATAAATCTCTTGTATGTTTATTTTGTTTCATGTTCATCAGTATCTAGAAATTTTAGTAATCAATTTCTCATTTCTTAGTGAAGATTCTATTTACATTTATATTAACTTTGAATCCAGAAGTACTAGTTCAGAAAGAATATCTCAAAATATGTACCATTATGCAAGAGATGGGCAGACACACTTTTCGGACAGTCTAGTGAGACTTGAAGGATTCACTTCTCATCAATATATTGGATATATTATATTAATTTAAATTATATGTAAAGAGTAATGGATTTAGTTGAATACATGCACACATATATGAATAAACACAATCAAATGCTAATAATTAAAACTAAGATACAGACATACATAGAGCAGTAATCCCAATAAAAAAAGAACATTTTAAAAAGTGCATTATCAGGCAAGGTACCATAATAGTTAACTAAAGTGTAACCTTACTGGTATCTCTGGGATACAGTATAACAAAATGTGCCTCAGAGTTATACTACCTGAGCAGCGAGGGAGCTGGGGTATTAATATACCAGTTCTATCAGTCAGGGATTAAGAATCCTTACCAGGGTGGAGGGTAGGGCGTTAATTCCCTAACACTTCTGTCTGCTGTACCCTCAGACAGAGCGGAATCCTTCAGCCATAGAAACTTCAGGGAAACTGATAAATGTGCTGGCTATTCAAAGAAAAAGGAGTGCACTAAAATGATAAAGTTTAAAAACAAGGCACTGATAGCACTTTTAGATAAAAAGAGTTTGTGTTCCAAGACAAAATCTGTATATCAAAGAAAAAGCTCAGAAATAGTATCACATATGTCCCTTCAAAAAAGATGCTTACGTCGTATATGGAGATGCATGATTGCTAAGATATATTCCCTGAATAGAGCCTCATCATAGGCCTGGCACATAACCAAAACTCACTAAAATAGTTTACGTGATTGAATTGTTGAGTCATCAGTAATAATAATATTATATCTTACATGTATAAGATTTTGCATTTTACAGAGGCTGCTCATATATAATCTCATTTTAATTTGAAACACAATAACACATGAATATGACACAGATTGTTGTCCAATAGTTAATTAGTTTATCTCTCTACCTACAAGCGGAAATTTATCTAAGTGACACTGAAACCAGAAAATACACACACACACAAACCTTAGTACTCGTTAGTACTATACTGACAATTTTGCCTTGGATTATCACACTAAATAAAGCAAGCTAATTTGATGACATTCAAACTTTCATTGGCATTTTTCTGAATGAGTGTGTTTTAAAAATGAATGCAGGTTTTCTTCTACGGTAATTCTCTGTGATTTTGCATGGGGCATTCGGAGGTATTTGACTGCAATAAACACTTTTCCAGATACTATTATCATGAGTTTGTTATAAGTAAGACATGCTTAGATATAGAAAACTTTCTAGTGAAGTATGCCAACTAATCAGTCCAAACTCTTGTGAATGGTTTTCTTTCAGCTTCTTAAAGAACTCCAGAGAAATTTGATGTTATATTCTTCCTCACTACCTTTGCAAGTGTTTAAAACCCCTTGCGGGCATGACTATCATGTAATATAAACTATTTTTTCTGATCTAGAATTCACACTTTTTCCCTCATGTTCTTGAAATAAAACCAGATAGGAATGGTCTCCATCTACCAAAGCAGTATAGAAATTTGAGTTCTGTTATTGAAATTTAACCAGTATCTCATTTGTTTATATCAATTCTTTAAATAGTTGTTCACAATTAATAGTTCTCAAACATTCTATTTTGTCTTTATTCTCCTGTATACACATTTACACACTTGTAATACAAGGAAAGAAAATATATATGCCCACATAAAAAATGACAATGAGTAAATTATTTCCTATTGATCTATGATGAAAAAGGAGATAAAATACCCCTGTTCCCACTACTTTTTTCATGATTTACTCATCTCTACTATTTCCACGGCTTTTTACTTACCTAAAAACTTTCATGTCTATAAAGAACCAGGTTTGTTATATTGGTAAAGAGTTAATGACTTTACACTGATATTCGCTGTCAACATTTGGACGTAATTTTAAATGTCAGTGTTCTTAGTAATAATAGTCTCAGCAACAATTTGCTATAAAATAGACTGCATGTGATTTTTTTAATTGAACAAATGACCTTGATTGTTACCATCTAAATTTAAGACTTGCTTTAGGGGATAACTTTTCTTAGGCAAATAATGGAATTAAAAATGATCACTAAAATAGCAACCATACCACTTATCGATTTTTTTGACAGAGAAAATTTATTCTGGGTGTTCTACATTTTCTATTAAAAAGTACAGTTCCAAGTTAAGTCTGCCTCTTTCTGATAAATATTGGAAAAGCACTATGTTCTAGAATTCCTCATTATATGGTACAAATTCAATTTTATACTTTAACGACTAAAAAATGTCATAAATTTCCTATAAAATTGGACATTATTTCTACCTAGAACACTGACACATTTCATTTTATACTGTAAGCTATTTATTTCATTTTATACTGAGAGGTATCCAATACAGCAATGAGCCTAATTATTGTGTGTGCATGGATTTCAGAGGTAGTAGGTTAGGTGATGTTAGAAGGGTACCAGAGTCTCCCTTCACCCTTGTCTGAGCTCAGTAAATGTTATGAAAGTAGTAAGGTTTACTGTGATGCTCCAAAACTCCCACCTCTCTGTTCTTCCACATTGTGGCACATCCTCTCTTCCAGGGATTTGTGGCTTTAAGTCCATTTAATGAAAGAAGGAAAAAAAGTATCAATAAACTCATTCTTATAGAAAAACATATATTTAATATTTACATTATAAAATAAAACCATAGGAAAATACCAGAAACTTATAATATTTAATTCAAAAGATGGCATTCTCTTAGTAGTCTGTGTATTTTATTGTAATTGGGTTGTTGAATGAGTATTGAAAATGTGACATTGTCTTTAAGCTAGCTTTATTGTTAGGAATTACAAGGCAAAGGCTATACACCTTAGTGGGAGGGTGGTCTCATCTAGAGTATGAGGTCACTGCTTGTGCCAATCACTCAGAGAAGAAATGGGTTCCCAGGTCATTGACAGAATTGACCATAGGTAGATTGGTTGGAGAGAGAGAGGGATCTGTTGTTATCTTTTGACCTTGATTTAAACGGTCTGGTCTAGGGTTGGACTTTAGAGAGAAAAAGGGCCTGAAGCCAGAAACAGAGGGAAATGCTAATATAAAAGGGGTCTATAGGCTCTGAGAAAAAACCTTGCCTTTTAATTCAGATTATCCAGTTTTGTGCTTCTTTGGGTTTATTCCCGTCTATGTTTAAGGCGTTTTTGAATAACCTAGCCTTGGCTTAGATTTACAGTGGCAAATAAATAATAAGGCAGGTGTTGGATTATTGCAGAGAAAGTCACCCCTCTCTGTCCTGAAGCCAGTAGGGTAATGGAAGCAATAATCAACTAGTGGACCCCAGAGCAAAGAAAACTTTAGGCACAGAACTGGTATAGCCTAGCAGCTGCTTCTGTTCAGAATATTATGTTTTTAGTGATTATCTTGAGGGATGTGAATTTTATTTAAATTAATAAAATAATTTCAAGTCTTATGGATCATCATTGATAAATAAATTGTGAGTGGGCTGATTTTCCTGATGCCACCCAAACTCCAATACATAGGCTTATTTTATTATGACTAGCACTGCTATGGCTGCTGCCACCAATATTGCCCACATCGTGGCTGCTACTGCTGCTTTTACTTTATGAGTATTGTGACTGCTCTGAATACCACAACCTTGTAAACATACATCACATCATGATTACTACGTGCTTTCAAATACATTGATGGCTCTGTCACCATCTGTCCTAACAGTTTAGCAACGAGTCCAAAGGAGAGCCTGAAGGATCTAGCTTCCCTGATACCCGACTCTTCCAAGATAGCCTCATCTTAAGGCGTATGCTAACCTCAGCGTGGGGCAGAGGAATTGACATTTTTAGTTCAGCCAAGCTCATGATAGTCTCACTCCCTTAGGTCTGGGATTGCTGGCGACTGGAAGAATGAGCCTCTTTTGAAAAAGCTAGATAGCTGTTTAGCTACTTCTTGGGTTTTCAGATGCACTGGCTTAGGTTGCAGCTTGTCTCTCTCATAGCACTTGCCCAAGGCCGTCGGAATTACACAATGTAATTTAATATGCTGACATTTTTACACTCAGTTTCCAAATGCTGCAGCCTCGTAAGGAATAATTTCAAGATATCCCAGACAGTAATATAAGAAACTGTTCACTAGTGTGTGACGCAGATTGCCATCTTCTTTGCTGAGATGAACAAATACTCATTGTGCCATGACCAAGCAAATTTCTTATTTCCAGGTCCCACTTTCTGTAATAATTAGAATTCTTCCTCGTGCAAGCAAAACAATCCAACCTCAATTAGTTTAAGTGAAAGACGGGATTTGGGGTTCATGAAATCAATGTTGCTAGGAGCAGAAGGATCCAGGCACGTGGTATAACCAATATGATTTGTCTCAGACTTAAACCGTTGATTTTCATATATGCTGGTTTCATTCCTTCTGTAGCTGACTGACTACCTCTGTGTACGCATTGGGGAGGACGACCATCAACAGCTCCCGGATCACACCTCAGTGACACCACTTGACATGAAAATGGCCTGCAACCTGGCCCAGGCCCATCTTGGGCACATGTCTAGTCTGGAATAATCCCTAAAGATTAAGGCAATTGGTATTATAAATAGGCCAGTTTAGGTTACATATCGATGATTCTGTCCAAGCAGAGAAAGTGGTTTCGATTGGAAGCTCTCAGTAAAAATCTCATGTTTGGAAAGAGATTGGAGTAGTTTCCTAAGAAGAGGAGAAGGGGTTGTTCTTCCCAGAGAGCAGGAGGAGGGATGGACAAAAGAGCAAATAGTAAAGTTTAAAAAAATGATACAATCATATTAAAATGCACGGCTGCCATTCCAACAGTCTGTATCTTGGGTAACTTGTAATTTACCTCTGTGTCTTCAAAGTGAGCCATGGCCAGACTCACTAAATACAATGCTGATTTTTAATAAGTGCTGAATTTCGTTATTTTAGGGTCATTTGCTTCAGCTCGCAAATATTACTAATGTTGGCAAAACAAACTATGGTGGAAAATAAAGTGGGATGGGATAAAGATTGACTTCAAATCCTTTCTTTTTACCTTTCACTAATTTTATATTAGTTTTTTTTTTTTTTTAATTTCAGCTTGGAGTGAGAGTAATTGAACAAAACAGCTTTTTTTCTTCTATATACACTCACCAAAATTCAACTTCTAATGCTCATCTAGTGAGTGTGGAGTGCCCCTTTCCCAAAGGAAAATGGTTTTAATATTACACACCTGACATAGGAGTTAAGTTTTCTAGTCTAAATTAAGCAAATGTTGTTTGCCACTGAAATCTCTTGCCTGTCACTTGAGGTCATAGAGAGAAAATGGTTTGCCAGCCATAGTTCACATTATCTGCTTCTGATCTACACTAGCCAATATCAAAATCCAATTGTCCTTTTGAACACTTTTAATTTCTGTGTCCATTTCCTCCCCTATGAGATTTGTGGCAGTGACCAATTGCGTGGTTACTCTGCTCTTGACTTCATCTTCAGTCTAGACAATAGTGAACTTTGTCAACAAAGATATGTTTAAATGAGTGACTGAAGCCTGCTTGGACCAACACTTTCCAATGGATGACAACCACTGAGACTAACAGCATCAAATTCATAAGGAAATAGGGTTAAAAGAAGAAGAAATTTAAAAGTCACCAAGTGGGTGAGATAAGATTTTGGCTTCATAGGTATCTGCCAACAATTTTAAAAATGTGCACACACATTTTGGAAATGAGCTTAGTTATGTGAAAAATTCGAAATGCTTTTGCCACATCTAAAGTGAAACATTCTTTTTTGTTATATCCCTTCGTTGGTGAGTCTTAATCTGTTATATCTTGCGTTTTTTTTCTTTAAGGACATACAATTTGAGGCTGTTCACTTTCGTTTTCAGCAACCACTAAGTTGTTGAAAATTATTGAAATATATTCAGTATACATTTTATGGAAGTATAACAGATACAGAAAAGTGCACAGATCATAGTTTTGCAGTTTTATTGCTCACCACAGAATGACTACATGTGTGTAACTATGACCCAAGTTGAGACACAGAACATTACCAGCACCCCAGAAGTCCTCTTGTGCCCACTCCCTGTTAGTATCTTTATTGCCCTCCTCAAAAGGGAAAACTGTTGATTTCTAGAACATAGTTTTGCTTTTCTTGGTATTTCACATATACAGAATCAAAAAGTATGAATTCTTTTAAGTCTGGTTTAATTCACATGATGTTTGAGATACATTTATGATATGTGATGCCCTAGTATATTCTGTTTCATTGCTACATAGTATTTTATTATATATAATATATATTATATAATATGTATATATATAATTATATATATAGTTATTTATATGTCCATTCAACTGGTTGTATATTATTGTTTTTAGTTTTTGCTTATTTTTTACAATACTGTTGTGAATAATTTTAAAATAGTTTTTAATATTCATATGCATACACTTCTCTTTGGTTATATAAATAGGAGTGGAACTAACATATATGTTTAGGTTTTAGGAAACACCGTCAAAAAGTTTTCCAAAGTGGCCGTAATAATTTAAATACTGCAACTACCCTATTAGCGTATGAGAGTTTCCATAACTTGAAATATTAGATCAAATTTAAAATTGTCACTTTTAAAATATTTTAGCGAATCTGATTTTAATGTAATGCTATTGAATTGTGATTTTAACTTGCATTCTATTAGTGACAAATGTTGCGCATCTTTTCACATTTTTATTTTCCATTGTCATACCCGTTTTCTGAAGTTCTTTTTCAAGTCTTGAATATTTTCCGATTGGCTTTTATTCTTTCCCTGATTGATTTATAGGAGTTATTTACATATTCTGGATACACACTTTTTGGTGGATATTTGTAAAATGACCATATAATTTATTGACCAAATGATGACAGCATTGAGAATGATAGGTTTTATTTATAATTACGCTGGGACAGTAGGCAAAAATTCGACCTAATCAAAGCAAACCATAATGCAGGGTGATCTTTGTAATATGTGTAGCAAATATTTTCCCCTTGGTGGCTTGCGACTTTTTTCTCATTAAGATGTTTTTTAAAGAACAGAAGCTCTAAAATGTAATATCATCCAATATTACTTTTTGTATCCTTTGCTTTAAATCAAGTCTATTTCAAAACTGTTTATTCTGTTGGTTTATTTTTCTACCCATCCCGCACTGTCTTAATTACTGTAACTCTATAGTAATAGATTTTGAAATCCAATAGTGTAGTCTCTTCAGTTTGTTCTTTTTCAAGATTGCCTTGGTTGTTCTTGGCCTTTGGCATATGCCCCTATATATTTTAGATTCAGTTTGTGAATTTCCATAATAAACCTCCTGGGACATTATTGATTTTGTTTACATATTTATTTTAGAGACACTTCTGATCAATAAGCATGGTGTATCTCCCACTAAAAAAACTCTTTATTTTCTCTCACTATTGTTTTCTAATTTTCTGTATATAATTCCTACACAACTTTCATTAGATTTATTTTTAGGTATTTGGTGATTTTTATATTGTCATCAGTGATACCTTTTAAAATTGTAAGTTATTTTAAATTTTCCACCTGCACAAACATTTTATTTATGAATAAAGACAGTTCTATTTGTCCCTTCCTAATCCTTATATATTTCATTTTTTTTTCTATTCTATTAAAATATCCAGTACAAGTTTTATTGAAAGTGGTAATAATAGACATTCTTTTCTCATTCCTATTCTCAGGTAAAAAGGTCTCAATATTTCATTTCTTAGAATGATGCTTCCTGAGGATTTTCAAGAAGATATATATATATATATATTTTAATTTTTTGTTTATTGCAGTAACATTGGTTTATGACATTGTAAAAATTTCAGGTGTACATCATTGTACTTCTATTTCTGCATAGATTACATCATGTTCACCACCAAAATACTAAGAGAATCATTCTATTTCCAGTTTTCTAAGAATTTTTTGATATTGAATTTTATCACATGCTTTTTGTATATTTATTTAGATGATTCCATTTTTCTCATTTATTCTCTTAATATGGTTATAATTATGAATTGACTTTTTCAATTGCTAAACCAACTTTGCATTATTGAAATAAATCCAACCCAGTCATAATATTTTCTCCTATTAAATCTTACTGAATTTATTTTTCTCATATTTTAGTTGGGATTGTTGCATCCATGTCCATGAATGAGATTTTTCTACAATTTTTCTTTTTGCAGTGCTGTTTGGTGTTGGTAACAAGGTTGCGCTAGCTCCATAAAATGTCTTGGAAGATGTTTCTTTTTTTTGTTCCTGTGAAAAAATTTCGATAATATTGTTATTAATACTATACACCAGTTATCCCAACCCTCCTCCCCCAACTTGGGCTCTGGAATATTCTTTCTAGGAAGGTTTTAATTAGAGATTTAATTTCTTTAATAGATTTGCACAAATCAGATTTTCTCTTTTTCCTCATTTCTGTTTTAGAAAGTTTTACTTTCCAAGAATTATTTCCCTTTAACCTAAATTGTTCAATTTGTTGAGATAAAATATACATGCATTTACTTGGCAATTTTTATGCCTGATTATTTTTTATCAAATGCTGGTCTTTGAATATGAAATACTTTATAGGTTCTTTGAGCTCTGGTTGACGCTATCTTCATTAATAGAGTGAGTATTTTATGCCTGGAAAGCCCTTGGTATTAGACAAAATCATCTCATCCAGTCATGTATTGAGCTGAATCATTGTTGTTTTTCATTTTTTGTAAGACCTTGCTTATTTGCTGTTCACCCTTAGTTTTTGCTGCCAGCTCTCTATGGTCCCATGGGAAAGTGTTAGATGATTACCAGGGTCCTGTTCATTCATGAGACTTGAATTCCCTAGTTGTATGAGACAGACAAAAGTGATGCTATCTTCTCATCCTTTCAGTGCCCCTAGGAAACAGTAAATATCTCAAGAAGAAAAGCAGTGTCTAATATTGAGCTCACATCTCTGGACCCCCTTCCCTTTGGAGACGTGCCCCACAAGTCTTCAATGCCTTGGTAGCTCTCCAACTTACAAAAATACACCAGAATGACCTTGTCCCGGTGTTTTAGCTACTCAGAGCCTGTGTAGATTAAGCTGTTAGTTAGGCTACAAAGAAGATTGGAGATTTGAGGAAATCTCCAATACGGATGATAATTTTTTTTTTTTTCTTCACTCTGTGCCTAGGAATAACACTTTCTCCAGATTCAGAAGAAACAGATCAATACTAAGAGATTGATTTCTACATCTGTTACAGAGTATGGGTAATGAGATTTTACCAATTAGATATCATTTAATTTCAAAGAATGTCTAAATTTATATAACTATAATTTGTCAGGCAGATATATATTAAAGAGTCCTGAAAATTAATTGGATAAGTATTAAAAAATTTCCAGGAATTTAGTCATTGTTGTAACATCACAATCACAAAGAAGAGACCACAAGAGTTTCTTGTTCATATATCCATAATTCAAAATATTATCTGATACAGCTAGTGAAGAGCTTTAATTAAAAGCAAGATATAATTTCCAGTGAAAAGGTCAATTTTCGGTTTAGAAAAAAGATGTCACAGATCAACTTTTCAAATTTGATTTCGGTAGCAGAAGTAAAAGCAGAGCTTTCTTCAAATTAAGAAACTTTTCATTTTAAAAGTTTTTAAGAATATGAAAGAAATACATTTATGGAAATAAGGAATAAATGATAACATTATATAAAAAGTTCTATATTTGGCCTCTGGAGGCTGGTTAACATCTCAGCTCATTTGCCAGCTGTAGAATGCTGGGCAAGCCATTTAACCTCTTGGAATCTCAATTTACTAATCTTTAAAATAGATCTAATAACATTGACCTCATAAGACTCTTGCGAATATTAGATGTGGTCATAGGAAATAGCAGCATGAACAGCTCCTGACACCCATTAGGGGCTTGATGATTGTTTATGGAACAAAACATATTTAGTGTACATGATAATGCTAACCCAGTGCACAGATTTTTAATATTATTAATATTGTTTTGTTGAATCAAAATAATAGAAGTATGTACCTAATTCAACAGTTCCCATGGTCTGTCACTCTTATATGCAAAATCTTCTCTCCCTTTCTTCTCTTCTCCTCTTCCTGCTTCTCTGCCTTTTTGCCCTTCTCTTCTTTCTTGTTTTCCTTCCCTTTCCCTTCCTCCTCTTCCTCCTCCTTCTTCTTCGTCTTTTCTCCCTCTCCCCTTCTATCCATTCTTCCCTCCCTCTCTCCCTCCTCCTCTCTCTGTCATTTAATATTTACATTTTCATTTTATTTTTTCTCGTGTTTTAGGAAAAGATGATGCCAAGTAATCAAAGAAGATCATATAAGAAAATATGAGTGGAATAATTATAATTGAGGGTAATATAGAAAATCAAGAGCTTAATGATATTTGATAATTCTTTATGCATTTGTTACTAAGCTTCATTTCTCTTCATTTGTTGTCACTGATTAGCTTGGTTATTTTAGTGTCCTTCCCTATTATTAGGAATTGTTATATAACTACTGATGTGAGCAAATATGGCGTGTTAGTGATTTTGGACCCTTTCGATAGACAGCCTTAGGAGAAAAAAAGTGGTTAAAAGTCTGCCTGGGTTAATATTCAGCTCTGACACTTATTATGTAACCTTGGGTAAATTATTTAACATTCTAGGTTTCCTCTTTTGTAAAATGTAAACAATAATGCCACCTATCTCACAGGGCTGTTTGTAGGTTATATGTGTCAGTCATATATAATACTTATTATAGTGCCTCGAGCATAATATATACTTCATAAAAATTAGATGTAGTTATTAGAATATTAAGAACATCTTCTAATAAAATTGCCATGGATAAACAATGTCACTCTGGAAAGAAGGACTGTCAGTATTCAGGAGATAAATAATTAGAATTGGACATATTTCAAAATAGAATAAGAGATAATTATTTATCTTAAGTTGAGATCCCAGGGAAACAGTCTGGAATGCAGAAGTCTGCATGTAGGAAATTTTTTGGGGGGGATACTCTTTAGAATAACATCTGTAGAGGCATATGAAGGAGGGTGGGGAGAGGAGGAGTTGAACTGCTAATGCAATTCCAACAGAGGCCTTGGCCAATCCTACAGGGAAATCTGGAGCTGGGATTACCCTACAGAGATGCTCCTAATTGAAATAAAGAGGTTTGCTCCCCCACATTGACCATGGGTGACCATAGTGCTGCACCCAGGGAGGGTCAGTTCCCTTTGGTGAAGGGCAGTTACCAGATAAGACGACCAGACTCTCAGTTGAGAACCATCAGCAGCCGCCCATCTCCCTGTAGTTGTCTAAATGAATTCTTTGATCTGAATGGTAGCACGTTGTAGCATCTTTTCATATATATATATATATATATGAGGATATATATGAAATGTATATGAATTTTACATAGGAGCATTCTAAGTACACTTTGTATATATATTTGAACAAATCTACTTACAGTGATGAACTTTTCATTTAGTGAATTTTGTATCGAAGTCTACTTTTACAATAAGAACAAATGAGAATATAAACTAAAAATATTTTGACCCATATACTGTAAATACAGTTTAATAAAAAACCTTAGATTGTGGATTTAATAACAGAAACTTAAAACTTATTATTTACCGAGAAAGTATGCAAGAACTGCTTAGATAGGCAAACATCATGTTTTTGATAATGCATGAATAAATTTATAAAGCACCTCGAATCTTGCAGACACTAGAGAAAATTGTCCCACTGGCAGCAGAGAAAACAAACCACTGCAAAGGCTCTAACAATCTCAGACATTCAGACACATTTCAACAAAAAAAAAACACACTCCTATGAGCCATTGACATGTTCTTTGAGAAGGCTTTGTTTATCTATCAGTTTGAAATTCACACCTATTCAAATTTGTATCAAAATCATGATAAACATTTTCTCTAAAGACAAAAAGTGATAAGACAAAATTTAGTCAGTAAATTCATCCCAAGACATTGAGTAAAGAAACCCGTAAACTATTATTTTCCTTAGAAAAATAAACAGTGTGGAAGGCAAAGAGATAGGCCAGGTGTGCTTATTATTTTATAAAGTACAGATTTAATGTATTTTGAAAATAATCTGACTTTTCTGAAGAATTTTCTAGTTTTTACGTAGGAAACACAAACATTGTAGAATTTATCTTCAAAATTGCTGTAATGATTAGATATGCGCAACACAGATGGTTTAGAAGTTCTTTATCTCATAGCTTCTTTGTCTAGAAATGATCCCTTTATAATCTGGAAACATTTCACCTGTGGTACACCTCAGATCATTTCCTCAAAGGATCTGAAAAATATTTCCCAGAATAGCATTTCTAATTGGGGATGAAGTGTCCATTGAAATAGGAATGGCAAAAAAAACTTGACACGAAAATGATATAACTATGGCCCAAATAAATAAATGAGGACCCTTATATGTAGGTCCAAAATAGAACATATAAAAGAATTAATCTATGTAGAGGTGGTTTTGTGAATACCCTGTCATTATTTCCATCTTGTTTTAGAGATACAGATTCTTTAATATGATAGGCATTGTTTTCTTTCTGCATAGCAAAGTATGACCACAGCTAAGGAAAGGAAAAAAGAGAAAGAGAGAGAGAGAGAAAGGAAGGGAGGGAGGGAGGGAGAGACAAGAAGGAGGGGGAGGGATGAAGGAAGGGAGAGAGGGAAAAAAGAACGGGGAGAAAAGAGGAAGGAAGGAAAAAAGGAAGAAAGAAGGGGAGAAAGGAAGGAAGGAAGGAATAATTTAATCTTGGTTTTAAGAAAGAATTGAAAGGGAAAGCTATCACTATATGCCAGACATTTCATTGTCCTTTTACCCAGAGTTTTTTTTACTTAGTCATTATTATAAACCTGACAAGTGTGTATCGCTAACCCTCTTGTACACATGAGGAAACTGAGAGTCATAGAAGTTAAGTAACATGCCTAATATTACCAAGGAAGAGTCACGTCTAGGATCTACATATGGTCTGGTCTATTTGAATCATTGAGATATAATATCCAACAGACTTATGTGATGGGACCAAACGATGAAAATATTCTGATTGGCTTTGAGAAATGAAATCCTCTCTTGCACTTCTAAACTATAGCACTGTGTGTCTATTTTAAAGTAACACTCTCAATTCAAAATTTGGGTATCTTGTCAACTTGCCAAAGTTAAGGCAAAAATAAAATTTAAAATTTGTCTGCATATTTTAGTTTAGGAAGTAACTATAAACTTTAAAATTGTATTACAGTTTCCTTTAGTGAATTACCATTCTGTTATTCAAGCTTTGTCTGGTTGAACATACTACGATTTTATTCAGTTAGGATTGGGTTAATCTGAAGCTAGCCTTCAGTCTTTGTGAGGACTGGTCCATTTCTGGTTCATCTACATTTCCAGTTATGGTGGAAAAGCTTAGAAATCTTGTGGATCTCAACAGGGCTCCATTTGGTGGGCCCTGCGTTCCAATACTGGGTACCCAAACCTGTGACACGGGCTGAAACTGCCTAACATTGTGGCCTCTCAGCGGCCACTTTTTGCTCATTTTCTCTGCCTCTTGGGTGCACTGGAGTATTGGTAAAAGAGAAAAGCTATATCAAGCTTACATCTCTGACCTTGCATGCTTTCCTGGATCTTGAATCCACAAGTTCTGGCTGGCCCGGTACCTCTCTGATAACAAAAGAGATTCATTTTAACATGTTTTGTTCAATTTCCTAGACCCCAACCCCAAAGAGCCTTAAGTGTGCTCTGGGCTAGTTTGTCTGCCATCACCGGAAGCTGGTCTCTTATTAGAAATAATTGGTATTTTAAATAAAATTGAAATAGAACGACAATAATATAGCATGGGAATATATTATTCAGAAAGTATATCCAGTTAGCCAGCCCTGGTGGTCTAGTGCTTAAGATTCAGTGCGCTCACTGCCACGACCCTGGTTTGTCCCCAGATCAGAGAACCACACCACACATCTGTCAGTTGTCATACTGTGGCGGCTGCACGTTGCTGTGGTGCTGAAAGCTATGCCACCGGTATTTCAAATACCAGCAGGGTCACCCATGGTGGTCAGGTTTCAGCAGAGCTTCCAGACGAAGACAGAACAGGAAGAAGGACCTGGCCACCCACTTCCAAAAAAAAAAGTAGTCCATGACAACCCTATGAATAGCAGCGGAGCATTGTCTGATAAGGTGCTGGAAGGTGAACGGATGGCGCAAAAAAGACAGGCAGCGTTCTCCTCTGATGTACCCAGGGTCACTAGGAGTCAGAATTTACTCAACGGCACTAACAATATCAAGCTACTGACTAGAAAGAAAACAAAATGCGTAAGATGTTTAAGATAAATGAAAAGTATAGTGATACAGGCTTATAATGTAATCTCTAACCTATTTTTAAAATATTGAAGCTTAAAAAATTCATGTTGTCCTCATATATGAACTCTTCCTCTTTATGATAACTAAAACTGTCTTGAACATTGGCATCATTCCTGCACAATGATACCCTTCTCCCCTTGTTTGACAGAGTGGCGCCTATCGAGAAGAGTTAAACTAATACCATGTTGCCCTTAGATATATGTTGCTTTTTTGGATACATTTTAGGACAGAATAATAAACTTTGGAAGGAAAATAAACCCCAGAAACTAATGTATATTTTTTGCAGGCAGTGTGGTCCTAGTGGAAATTGCTTTAGCCTGAGGAAATATTGCAAAATTAAAAAGAGAGGAACCTAAGAACCCGTGGTCTCTTTTGAGTGGATATTTCCCACTCAGATGTACTTACCCGCTCCAACACACCTATGGGAAACAGCCACCACTCTCTCTGACTGGGGTTAGCAGGGAGAGGGGGGGCAGGCGGGGAGAGATTAGGGAAAGCTCAACTATGTTTTCTAGCTTTCTTTTCAGAAGCAGTTATGCTGAATTGTGCAACAATACCCTCATGCAGGGCCATGTGTACTTTTGAGTACTTAAGAAGGTGATTCCACTTCGGAGTTTAAGAACAGACATACATTCATATTTTTGAGTAATTACTCTGTGTCATTCATTGTACTACACACTTTAAATGTCATACCTCATTCAGTCCTCCATAAGCCATTAGATGTAGACAGTGTATGAACACTCCATATTACAGGACAGAAAACTGAGACTTAGAAAAGGTTGGTACTTTTTCTGGATTTACAGAGGTAGTCAAGTTTGGACCCAAGCCAAGTTTCAGAATAAGATTTCTCTGGTCTGTAAAACCTATGCTACTCCTAGCTATATTATTTTGCTTTTTAAATCACATTATTCTATAACATAGATTAAAAAATGAGAAAACCAATAAGTTCCTTATCAATTTTAAAGCCTTACTTCTATTACCGTGAAGTACAAATGACTTCGCTTGTTAGAAATAAAAGAATAACTTATTATGTGAAACCAGCATTCTGCAACAAGAAGAGATGGCAGAGGATCATAGTTCTAGGCTATTCCATTGGAGAGAGTTTGATTTATTCAAATCCTGCTATAATTGTTTCAAAAACTAAATGAAAATGAAATCATCTATTATCATATAGAAGGATTAAGCCTTAAATTGGATTTCCAAGTTTAAGATGAAAAGGTAAGCTAACCTCCAAAATGGCTTAAAATTGAACTTTGTCTTCTGGTATGGAACAATAGCTTTAAGAGATTTAGAAGAAAAGTGAGCCCTGTAAAAGAATCTTTTAAAGTGGTGTGGTAATACGAATGATAGTTGTATAAGCAAATTATGCCAAATGTTCTATTTTGCCCTTTGACCCAGTATTACTACGAACAATGATACATTGTGTAATTTTTCAGTAAAACTCCTTTTTGCCATATGTTAATTCCTTGTAGGTTAAATGCAGAGTTCTAGGATAAATGCTAAATCATGCATGCATGCGCGCACGCGCACACACACACACGCAGACACATTTCAGCATAATATGAATAGCTTACTTTCCTAAATTAGGAAGATAGTGATAACATTGTTTTTTGTAAATATATGTATTTCCACTTAATCTGGAAAATAGAAAATAAATTTATTCCTTTAGGGGTAATATCTTACATAGTTGTGCTTGCCTTAAGGTTAGAGGATCCTTTGTAGAGTTTTTAGTTTTGACAGTCATTTAACAACGCTACGTGACAAAATTGAAACAAGTTTGGGAAATATCCACAGGTAGAGTGCTTTGACTCTAACTATAAAATGTAAGACTATATCAGTACTTCTCTACTGGGGACTATTCCTCAGTCCCTACTCTCAGGTACATTTGACGTTGAGACATTTTTGGTTGTCACATTAGCATGTGAGCAGGATGCTAGTGGAATCTAGAGGGTAAAGACCACGGATGCTGCTCAACATCCTACAATGCACAAGACAGCCCCACAACCAAGAACTAAACACATGAATCCACAAAGGGTTTGCCTCTAGGGTTTATTCTGGTTTTTATTTGTGAATTCTGACTTCTGAATCAGAGTTCCAAAATACGCATAAAAGTATAGAGATATTGAGTCTAATACAATATCTCTATACTTCAGAACATATACATAAGATAAATGCTTTTTACTTTGGTAGGAAAATGAAAGCAGCACCTCCTTCCCATGAAGGTTTGCATTAGGAAAGTAAAAACTTTCTAATTTATATTTCTATTTCATGATTAGGGTGGAATTTGTATAAATTAAGCCAATCAGTTCCCAGATTAAAATGTTTGGGACACATAACAATATATCCTCAATATATCTGTGATTAAGAATCACCTGGTATGTTTTGGAAAAATATAGGTGTCCAAACTCTACACTAGAGATTCTTTGATTTGTTAAGTGTAGTAAGGTCCAAGGAATCTGTATTTTAATAAGAACACCACGTTATTCTGATGTCGTTGGTTGACATGGAGCACTATTTGAGAAAACGGAAGAGAATCCCTTTGGAACCAGTAGCTCTCATTGCATATTAAGCAGCACTTTGTAAACCTGTACCTGATTATCTGTGGTACTAAAATTCAACGCAGAATGAATAAGTGTGATTCTAGGGCTATAAAAGTACAAATAAAACACGTTAAAATGAATCCTATCACTTTAGATCAATAGGCATTCAAGCACGTCACCTCAAGCATTTCAAAACTTAGCACCGTATTTGACATATATCGTCGCCCCCAGATTATGTTTGAATGAATGAGCAAATGAATGAATGGTAGATATAGACAATAGAATATATGTGTTAGTTTATATTTCCTTATACTTACACAGAGTGCAATCAGCTAGTAATAAGGAGGATAGGTTTCTGGCAAAGATATGTGTTAGAAGGATCCATTAGCAGGGAAATAAATGAGAAATGCCAATATATCTCATCATAAAGCTATAGTTCTAATCATTGTGTATTTCTCTAGTCAAGTTAAAATTATTTGCTAGAGCCTTGGCTTGAACTATTTGGTATTATTTACAGACGCTTAGAAGAGAGGACACTGCTCACTAATACAGTGGGAAGCAAAACAATGAGTGAACATCCATGGAGCCAGGCATTGTTTGGAGAACCACTGGAAAGAATCGAATTAAAAAAGGTGCAAGCAAGATCGCAAAGATGAGGACCCTGAAAAATGTCCTAGAATATGGTTCTTAGTAATCTCCGTGCGGTTTGCCTAGCTCCAGACTCGTTACTAGTTAGGACGCATTTTCCCTATCATGTCTCTAAGATCTAAGTTGTGCTATAAGAGGTAATTAATATTAGCAAGCAATATTTCACTCTGCCTTGCAGATAATTTGCTGTTCTGTGTACAGAAAGCAAAGATTCAAGGACAATGAAAATTTAGAAAAGGCAGAAAGGAAAAAAAAAAAGCCAATATAGAAAAGAGGCTTACAATAATTGGGCGCTGTCAACAGTAAAGAAATATTTGTATCGTTCTTTGAACGCCGAGTGTATTCCGAATCAGATACAAATACTGCTGATTCCCTTCTAATGAGGAACTGAGCCTTCAGGCTTTGTTCCACTTGCAAGACTACAATGAGAGCTAAAGGAACGTATGTGTTGCACAGTTATGACACACACTTAGGTATAGTCACACACCCAAACACTTGCCACTGAAATGGATGAGTGCAAGTCACCATGTCACTTCCTCTGTGCAGGTGGCTGTAGTGTGTTGTAAGTGGCTGCATATTTATTGACACTCCTTCCATTGTTAGGTGGGTTCTCCTTCCTCTTCCCTGGTATCTGGGAAAGCTTAGTAACTATCTGACCAATAGAATACGACGGGAATGACGTTGTGCCAGTTTCTAGGTATAGGCTTTAAGAAATTTGTAGCTTCTACTTCCTGTCCCTTGGAGTACTCCATCTGGGAACCCTAAGCCACAATGTAACAAGTCCACCTATCCGGAGACCACATCCGGAAGAAGCTCTGTGGAGCCCAGCCTTCGGATCAGCTCCGCATAGACTGCCAGATACGTAAGTGAAGCCCTATTGGATCTTCCAGATTTAGCCCATCCACTAGGTGAATACCACAGAAGAACATCAGTCCACACAACTTAGAGCAGAAGACTTGCCCACCTGGAGCAACTTAACCACTATGTCACCAGGCCCGCCCCCCCGAAAGACATAATTTTGACCTCATATTTCACCATGTTAAAATTGTGTAACCTTGATGATTTAAAATTTCTTTAGTCTCGGGGCAGCCCCGTGGCGTAGCGGTTACGTGTTCGTGCTCTGCTGCTGGCGGCCAGGGTTTGGATCCCCGGTGTGCACCAATGCACCGCTTGTCAGGCCATGCTTGTGGCGCCGTCTCATATAAAGTGGAGGAAGATGGGCACAGATGTTAGCCCAGGGCGGATCTTCCTCAGCAAAAAAGGGGGAGGATTGGCATGGATGCTAGCTCAGGGCTGATCTTCCTCACACACACACAAAAATAATAAATAAATAAATAAATAAATAAATAAATAAATAAATAAATAAATAAAATAAAACTTCTTTAGTCTCTAATTTCTTCATTTATGAAATTTGAGTGACAATAATATGTACCTTATTCTATAGTAGTGAGGGTTACATGAGATAATATAGTTAAAAATCCTGGCATGTGAGATGCAATTATAAATGCTGGTTAATATTATCATCAATGCTAAAAATAAAAATAATTATCTGAAGTTATTTTATATTTATTTATCTGAGATCAAATAATTTAAAACTAGTAATGAAAAGAAAGGAAAACAAATTTCTTAGTGGTTTTCAGATATACTTACTAAGCTACTAACCAGTCGTTATTAGACTATATTTAGAATAGAAAAAAATCAATTTTCATGTTCATTTCTACCTAATTATAAATTTATTGCCAGTCAATTAACAAATTATATGTTTTTGCTCAAAACATTAATCTTGACATTTGTTTCAATACATAAACTTTTGATTTAGGAAACCACTTAGAGGCCATGACATATATACGTAATATTTTTTTGTGTTTCTTTAAAAAAGTACATATTTTATTATCTTTTGATTGTCAAGTTTTAGTAGAACATTTCATAAAATTTAAAAAGAAGTATTTTAAAAGTATTTAAAAGTACTCTTAGTATTTCAGACATTTTTCGTGAATCTCTTATTGGTTGGTTTCTACCGGCTGCTGCTAATCAGTGATTCCATACTGGTTTTAATCAGTCAGACCTTAATGACAGGTTTAATGACTTCAATTACTAGCCTGATTTTTATGTGTGACATCTCACTATGACATGCATTTTTTAAAAATCTCTACATATATTCTAATCTTCTTCATTGGGAAATCATTTATGGCATATGTATTAGAGTGAAGGATGATAATATTTCTTTTAAATACATATCTATATCTATAAATCTAACAAATCCAAAATCCAGGTTGAAATTACAAAAGATGATATACACACTTATTCCTGAATTAGGTTGGTGGCTATTAATTACTTCAGATTATGGTGCTAAAAATAAAACTTTGGTTCCCAGAAATTAGCCAATATTAATTTCTAAAATATTGATGACAATGAAGACAACAATAATGATGAAATCTCACATGTACTGAGTACTGCATATGATGCATTGGCTATAATATTGCACAACTTTATAAATAAGAAAAATGTGTTAGATAAATAGGCTGCACCAAATCTTAGTGCTACCAAGTTTCAAAGTTGAGATTTCTCTTAAATATATAGATTGAAACTCAAACAAGTGGGCAACTGATTCAATGGTGCATCACTATAACCACTATCCATCATACACCTTCAGCCTCCTTACTCCTCACTTTGCCTTAATTACCTAGCTAATTCAATTCTTTATCTACTCAGTACTTTGACTCAAGAAGCTGATGATGGATGAAGAAAACACAACTGTGCTGACTGTTCTTGATTTAAATTCATGATTACAAATCAAAAGTGAGCCCTCAGGGGCTGGCTCCATGGCCTAGTGGTTAAGTTCAGTGCACTCTGCTTCAACGGCCCAGGTTCACTTCCCAGGCGTAGACCTACACCAATCATCAGCGGCCATGCTGTGGCGGTGACCCACATACAAAATAGATGAAGATTGGCACAGATGTTAGCTCAGGGTGAATCTTCCTCAGCCGAAAAAAAAAAAGTGAGCCCTCAGCATGATATCACTACTAGGTAATTTGCTTGCCCATCATCTCTTCTTTCTCAAAATCCCAAGACCCCTCTTCTACTCACACTGAAATGTTTAATACTAACTATGCTTCCAACTGCTGAATACGTCAAACCACCTTCCCTTGTGCCTCTTTACTGTGCCTTCCATGTTTTTTTTGTGTGTGTGAGGAGATCAGCACTGCGCTAACATCTGCAAATCCTCCTCTTGTTTTGCTGAGGAAGACTGGCCCTGGGCTAACATCCGTGCCCATCTTCCTCCACTTTATATGGGACACTGCCACAGCATGGCTTGACAAGCAGTGTGTCGGTGCGGGCCCAGGATCCAAACTGGTGAACCCCAGGCCGCTGCAACAGAGCACGCACACTTAATCACCTGCACCACTGGGCCAGACCCCATGTTTTTATTTTTTTAATTTGGTAATTGCCACCCTGCCCATGCTCCTTTCTAAGGGCAACTATACACTTTTGCTCTGGATTCCATTGCCTCTTGCCTAAATAAAGACAGCAAGTACTATGTTGTATTCTTCCCAGTGAATAAACACCCATGTTTTCTTCTCTACTATATTATTTACTTTATTATAATATCTCTCAGGTACAAAAAGAAAAATTCCTTTGACTCATCATTCCCCTGTATAATCCTAGTTTTCTCATTTTCTTTATAGCAAAATTCCACTGAATTTTTGCTCATACTCTTTGATGTTACTTTCACATGACTGGTATTTTTCTCTTTTATTTTTAGTTTACTTTAATCCTCTGAAAGTGTGAAAGTCCCTAGAACCTCTGGCTGTAAAAACGTAGTAGTCAATTCTCAGGCCTTTTTCTCCAACTCTTAGCATCATTTACACAAACTATCTTTTACTTTTATTTAAAATATTTCTTCCTTTGGATTTGAAGATACTCTACTGTCTTCATTAAATCTTCCTTCTCATTTTCCTTTTAGGCTCCTCAATTCCTGAATGTAGATATTGGAATGCCTCAGATTGCAGTCTGCCTTATCTTTCTTTTCTACCCATCCTCTTTATTTAAAGACATCATGAAAGTCCATGATTCTAAATATGCTCTATGAAGACATGATTCCAAGATTTATATCTTAGTGCTAACATTTTCATTAAGGTCAAGATTTGTATATCAAGACCCTCCCCAATATCTTCATTAGGATATCCAGAACCCCCAGACTGCGTACATCATAAAGAGAAAGTCCTTCTTCAGTTTTCTCAGATCATAATTACTTCACTATTTATCCAAATGTTCAGGGGGAAAAAATTTGATTCTTTTCTTCCCATATATTGCTCATCCAATTTCAACAAATTGCTGCTGCCTGCAATACAAATTTTCACTACCATAACCGCTACTACCCTAATCCTCACAACCATAATATTTAGCCTGGAATACTGTAATAACCTAACTCATCTCCTAAATGGTTTTATTGATTCCTCTCTCACCTCTCCCTCCATCATGTGTATAATATATTCAAGTTATTGTCTGTAAGACCATTTATAGTCTGGCATTCATCTAGTCTTTTTCTATTGCTTCCTCCTATCCTTTCTCTCTAGACCCCCACACTTTTGGCCCTAATCATCCTGACTTTCCTGCTGCTTCTCAAATACTCCAAGAGTTTTCTAGACTCAGAATTTACATGCCCAGAAGTACATTGCCCAGACCTCATGTGACTTGCAGCTTCATATTATTCAGACCTCTGTCCAAATATTTCATCCTCAGAGTAATTTTCTCTGACCACTTCATCCCTTTTCCTCCAGAATCCCTCTGCCTGTTTTATTTTTTCAAAGCCTTATCATTTGTATATATATCATATACAAAGTATATGATGATATAAGTATATATCATCATATACTTATTTGCTTGTTGCTAGTATACTGCCATATAAAATAGTTCCATGAAATCAGGGACTTTTTCTGTCTTGTTCAATATTTTAACACCAATGTCTAGAACAGTCTATGGATCTTTGTAGTGAAAATAAGTAGATGGTAAATGAATGAATAAATTTAACCATTATTTCAACATGATTTTAGCCATATTTTAATGGTGGGATGAAGCAGTAGGATAAACATTGCCCAGGTAAAGTTCTGACATCTGTGCAAAAATTTAAGAATAAAATAAGAATCATGGAAACATGACAGACTCTCATGAAAAGTATTTATCTATAAGTAAATAGGTAGATGAATACTAAAAATTACCTCTACTTAAGAATCTTAAATAGAGTTGAAGAGACAAGCTACAAATTAATGAAAAAGTAGTAAACTAGCCAAGTTTTATTTTTATTTTTTGTAAAATAAATAAATTGCACTGTTTTTTTTCTATTTCAAGAACTGTCTAAAATATTTTAAAATGAATACAGAATGAACTCAGGCATATGTTACTTCTAATTAGTTGATGAATATATTCTTGTCATATTCAAAATATATTCATCCCACGGTACAGATTTTTTTATAAGCTGTTACAAAGTCTATTTTATTAATATTCAATGTTGAATAAGATATATCTCTTCTGAGCTTACCTTACATTTTGAAATATGAGATTTTAAACTACTAAATATGCTTTTAGTCTTCCAGGTTAACTCGTTAGGTAATAAAGAGATGGAAGGTTGTAGTAAAAAATGTCCTCAACCTGAACTGTATCATTTACTTTGTTTGCTGATGAGATGTGTCAACATTTACACAGTGAAGTGTGCCTAAATGTGTATTTCTATTTAAATCAAATTCATCTTCTTCAGAGTTTATGTGTATATTCAAGGAATGAAATTGGATTCTCTTAGAGAACTAAAATCACTTACCATTTATTTGAGGCAAAGAGGTAATCAGCATGCTTGACTGGAGAAACTATTCAAGACTTGAGATTTCCTAAACTGTTTGTGTACAAACATTCTAAAACGTAAAATATTAGGACATCTACTAAACTGATTTTGGAGGAAGAGTATATTACACACAATTTATGACTATGGGTCCTACATGCCCGACATAAACATATTAAAAAAGGAAGCCTAGAGCATCATAAAGAATGAGAAGTAGATAAAACTGAGAAAAAAAGCAAGTTTACAAACTCATAAATTTAATCTGTTTAATTTTCCAACATTCTTACCCTAGAAAATAGAGAATGACTGCATTACTCTGGAGAGATGCGGTCAAAATCACATTGCTACATGCCCTTTAGTTGATCAGCCTCTTCACAAACAGGCATTTTCCCCCATCCACTGGTGTATATTATATTAGTAGTCTCTCCACAAGAATACATTCTTTCAGGAAAATAGAAGTGTGCAAACAAAATTAGACTTATATCACTTTCCTGTCTAATTCCTATTGTAATGTAGATTGGATTGATTATTTCTGTTACTTGGTCATTTCTCAAAAGTCCTAATGTAACTTATAAACTACTATGCCAGATACCTTCAGGACCTTATATATGAATTATTGGCTCAGTGCAAACTTATTCTAAAATGCAGATGAACGTTTGCCAAAATTCTTGAGTCCCAATTTGATCACCTATAAAAAATAAATCATATACAAAAGTAGTTTCATAATATGACTTGGAATATCTGGGTTAGTTCTTAGGAAAGCTTCCTAAGTACCCAGAGTTTCTCTTTCCTTCTTTCCCGGTTCTCAGCTACCTGCGCCATCTCTTAATTCCAACCCTTGCGTCATCTCCCAAGTACCCAATTGCTTCTTGTTTCTGGTTCCTCAGAACCCCACATTATGTCTGCCCTTGCCCCTTCAGCTTCCAGATTAACATATGCATTCACCTACCATTTATTGAGCATCTGCTTTTTCTAGAAACTTGCTAGGCCTTTACACTTTCGTTTAATCTTCACAATAATCATGGATATTCCATCTCCATTTCACAGATGAAAAAACTAAAATTGAGTGAGATTTGTACAAACAAAAATTAAGTTTTTCTTTGTTAAAAATCTATTTTTCTGCTTATAAACACATTATTGTTTAATGCAATACATTCAAAGTATTTTGGGGAGCACAGCCTGTAAAAGATAAGTAGAAAGAAGAGAATAAATGAAGTCCTTACACACATAAACACAAACATACACATGTGACATAGTCCCACTCCAAGGGATTCAGATATTACCTCTTTATAATTTATACATCTATATTTTAATAAGTTTTCTTAAGAACTGTATTCCAGTAATTTCCAACTACCTGACAAACATGTCTTTAGGATTGTCAAACCAACACACAAGTTCAATGTGTTTAAAACTGATTTCATGATTTAACCACTCCCCAAATTTGTTCCCCCTACTGACTTCCTTACAGCATACTTCCAAGTATCAAGACTGAAAGCTTTTGTGACAACTCTCACTTCTCTCCTGCTTCATCAGAATTAGCTTATTTTCATATTTTTAGTCACATTTGCTCTTTTATAGCTGTCCTATTAGCCCAATATGTCCGCTTATTTGAACACTGCAATAAATTGAGGTGGTCTCTTTGCTCTCCCTTCACCCAGGGGGATCTATAGGCATACACCCTTGATCAGAAGCCTTCAGTGGTTTCCATATGCATGTCAAATAAACACCAAACTCTTTGGCTATAATGACTGTCTTTAAAAAACTTTTTACATTCTAATTAATTAATTTAAAACAACAATAAAAAATAACAGTTTCTTCTCTCTGGACACTTTACAAAGCATTTAGGATCTAGTGGTGAACAAGAAAATCATGGTTTCCTGTTTTAATGGAAATTGACTTGGTGGAACATACAGACAAGTAAATATGTATGTACATGAGAATATAAATTGTGCTATGATGGAAAAATAAGATTTCTGTGGAGAAAATAAAATAGACACTTAAATCAAAGCCTAGAGGTGAAAGAATACTTTCTAGTAAGAAGATCCTATTTAAATTTTATATCAGGTACAGTTCTGTGTGTGCAGACATACATCAATATCTGTGTCTCTATCTCCAATCTATATAGAGAGAAAGAGATAAAGAGAGAGATAGAGACAGAGAGAGAGAGCGATGGGAGACGGGAAGCATCTGACCTTACACAATTTGGGGAGCTGGTTAAGCAGTCTCTGTACTGCTATGTCCAGTGTCTAATTCTGATGCTGGGAAGTGAAGTCCACAGGGTGGGTGACTGGGAAGGAAGGAAGGATGTGAAGTATGGGAGAGCAAGACGATTCTGGAACGCAAAAGCTTGAGCCCATGAGGATGTACTGACGCCTGTGCCAGCTCTTGCTGCCTCTGACTTGATGGTATGGGTATTCCGCAGAAAAGCCCTTCCTCATGGGGAGCTAAGAACACAGAACTGACCCGGAAAGTTGGAGAAGCTTAAGGAGAATCTGGGAGGGTGGGGGGGTGGAAGTTTTAAGCCTAGTCACTGCCTTACGTCAACAAACAAGGAAGCATGGTGTGTGAGCTGCAAATGGCTGCTGCCTTATTTCCTTACTCTGAACCTCACACTGAAATTACTCTTACAGCCAATACTATCTGCAAACACATAGGGAGAGGAATTCTGGGAAATGCAATCCAGTGGCGTCAGGTTGACACCGTACAAAGTGACCACAGTTTGGTTTAAACATTCCTTAAAAGTTAATCAACAGAGAAGGCTCTAGAAAGAATATTCCAGGCAAAGGGAAGAATGTGTAGAAAAATGGGATTTTAAGAATGAATTCTAGGGGCCAGCCCCGTGGCTTAGCAGTTAAGTGCTCATGCTGAGCTACTGGCCGCCCGGTTCCGATCCTGGGCGCGCACCAACGCACCGCTTCTCCGGCCATGCTGAGGCCGCGTCCCACATACAGCAACTAGAAGGATGTGCAACTACGGCATACAACTATCTACTGAGACTTTGGGGAGAAAAAGGGAAAAAAAAAAGGAGGAGGATTGGCAATAGATGTTTGCTCAGAGCCGGTCTTCCTCAGCAAAAAGAGGAGGATTGGCATGGATGTTACCTCAGGGCTGATCTTCCTCATAGAAAAAAAAAAAAAGAATGAATCCTCCAAGAGCTGGTTAGATCATGAAGTGAATGCATTGTGTGAGCAGTGAGAACGGAAATAGAGAAAGTGAAAAACTTCCAGATTTTTAAGTCATGTGTAGGATTTTTGTTTTTATTTTTTGAAGGTATTGAACAGTTTCATCGCAAATAAAATTTCTCTGTGCCGCTTTGAAGTCACTCCTTTTCCCAAATTCAGGCAACCACTGATCTGTTTTCTGTATCTATAGTTTTACCTTTCCTGCAGTGTCATTTAAACGTAATTGTACAACATGCAATCTTTTGAGTTTGGGTCTTTAACTCAGCATCATGCATTTGACATTCGTCTACGTTATCGACTTATCAGTAGTTTGCTTTCTCTTATTTATGAGTCGGATTCCATAAATAAGAAGCATGTAAGTTCCAAAGTCGGTTCAATTATGCAGCAGATTAAACACATTCGATTATTTCCATTTCTTGCTGATTATGAAAAAAACAGTGGCTATAAATATCTGTATGCAGGTTTTCGTGTGAGCCTAGTTTTTTATTCTCTTGGGTAAGTACATAGGAGATGGTGAGTCACATTGCCCTAATACTTAAAGGTGTGGAACATAATTTCATTGCTAAATTGTCATTTGTGTATTTTCCTTGATGAAATGTCTCTTCAACATTCAAACATTCTTTATTAGTTTTTTTATTATTATTATTGAATTTTGAGAATTCTTTATATATTCTAGATACAAGTTCTTTCCCAAATATGTGATTTGCAAATACTCTCCCCATCTACACACACATATAGCTTGCCTTTTCATCCTCTTACTGAACCTATCCAATAGTAGCTTAATTTTGATGTCCAATTTATCAATTTTTGTTCTTCATATATCATCCTTTTGTTGTTGTATCTAAAAAACCTTTACCTAATCTAAAGTCACAAACATATTCTTCTATGTTTTCCTCCAGAAATTTTATAATTTTAGTGTTTACATTTTGATCTAAAGTCTATTTTTAGTCAATTTTTGTGGTGGAGGTGTACATTGAGGTTTATTTTTCTGCATATGGATACCCACTTTTTCTAGTACCATTAGATGATAAGACTACCCTTTCTCTGTCGAATTTCCTTAGCACTTTTATTGAAAAGCATACATGAGGATTTATCTGGACTCTGTATTTTCTTTAATTTATCTATGTGTGTAAACTTTCACCAACACATTACTATTTTGATTATTGTGATTTTATAGTAATTCTTGAAATATGGTAGAGTCTTCCAGCTTGTTTCTTTTTCAATAGTGTTTTGGCTGTTCTAGTTCCTTTGCCTTTCCTTACATTTTTTAGAAAAAGTTTGTTAATTTCTACGAAAGAATAAAAACTGCAAGAATTATGATTGGATTTGCACGGAATTTACGGAACAGCACTGGAAGAAACGCCATTGTTACAATACTGAGTCTTTCAATCCATACACATGACATATTTCTCTGTATATTTGGTATACTGTGATTTCTTTAATCAGTATTTTGTCGGCTTCAGTTTCATAGATGGTTCTCCTCACCCTATCAGGTAATTCTTGCCCCCACTTTGAGTAGTTATTTCACATGCATATGCTTATCAGTGCTCAGCTGAAGACTTGGAGAGAGGAGGGCGCCGTACACAGATCCCCTAGATGGATGAACTCTAGCCACCTTGCTCTCCATGATCATCTAACTGTCTCTTCAAGTCTCTGCATTGTGGCCTGGACATATTCTCCAGGAACTAACCCAGGGCAGTCACAATATGATCCTCTCATTCTTTTTCACCTCTCTTGCTGATCACTGTACTGAGCTATCTATCATTTCATAAGTGAAAACTCTTTTATATAATTATATTTTCCAATTACTCAGGTGTTTCAGGTATGAGAATAAATCTGGTTCTCCCGTTACTCTGTTTTGGCCAGAAGCAGAAGTTGTTTTAGAGTTGACTTGTTCTGATGGAGTAGAAAAATCTTTGGAGATTTTAAAAAGGTAAGTCACACATTCAGATTTATATTTTAGAATGATGATTCTGGTTAAAGTGTGGAGAATGGGTCAGAGGCTTTAAGGCTGAAAGCACAAACCATCAGAAGGCAGTTATAATAATCTAGGAGAGCCAGGTTTGCAGTTTACACTATGAAAGTGACAGTGAGTCCCACAAATAGAATTTGGGGTGAGATCCTCGGGAGTGTCTTAAGAAGGATTCATTGTCTTAGAGCTCTGGAAGCTAGAAGTCCAAGATCAAGGTGTCAGCAGGCCATACTCCCTCTGAAGGAGTTAGGGAATACTCTGTTCCAGAGTTCTCTCTTAGCTTCTGGTAGTTTCTTGGTTTGTAGCAGCAGAACTCCAGTCTTCACAAGGCATTCTCCGTGTGTGCGTGTCTCTGTCCAAATCTCCCCTTTTTTATAAGCACATCAGTCATACCGAATTAGGACCCACCCTAATTACCTCATTTTAACTTGTTTACCTCTATAAAGATCCTATCTCCAAATAAGGTCATATTCTGAGGCATTGGGAGTTAGGACTTCAACATATGAATTTTGAGGGGGAAACAATTCAACAATTCAAAATAATACACACTTACTTGTGTTTTCTCTTTCCAAAATCCTCAATTCTCTCTTATTTGGTAAAATTGGAACTCATGTTCCAATCTGTTGATTCAAAACTCAATGTTAATTTTACTATAAAACAATTGTTTCCTTACGCAGATGTATTATATTTTCCACTACAAAATTCTGAAATATTTAGGCCAGATTAATAGTGGCAAAATTACCATAACAATTTAGTTTTCTTTTTCTTTCTATTGCTAATTATTTCCTAAAATCCAAGACTGTTCGTGTTTCATGCCTTGTAGTAGATTTCTTTAATATTTATATAATAGAAAAAGATTCTGAACACATTTTCCTACAAACATCAACTTTTATAAATAACAAAATGTCAAATTAGCTCAAAATAAAATAATTTATTTTTCTTAGAACCAAAGAGAGAGTACTTAGCAAGAAAACACTCTTTCTGGCTGTCAGGAGGAGAAATTAGAATCATGTAAAATATATTAACAAGTTAGTTTTATGATGTCAAAATACATCAAATACACTGCTTATGTTTATAAAGGTGCACCTAGAACCTTGGTGATTGCGATGTATAAAATTAGCTTGTGTTGGGTCAGTAAAGTAAAGTTAATGTCTCTTCTGTGTTTGGTTGTTTTTAGAAATAGGATGTTCATAATAGAGAGATACTTTGTTTAATACAGATTTCTCTCTCTGACTCCAACAGTGTTATTTGGACTCTATTGTCCTAAACCAATTTGATACACTGTGTAATTTATCAAAAAGATAAATAAAGAGTCAATGATATCAAACTTCAATAAATAAGAAGCACATAGACTACTTTTTTAGATTTGAAGAAACATCTATGAACTTGTTTGAGACTATTACTTACATAGATGATTGTCTTCACCCAGGAATCAGACCCTCAGTTGCAATCTACACATCTCAACAGATGAAAGTGCAACAAAGTGAACTTTGAAAATTAAAAACACAGCAAACATTACTGATATAACTAACACAGTCTAGAGCTGGAAAAGAGGAACAGGTAGAAGGGCAGTGCCTTATTTCTTCTTGTCTTTTATAACGGCATGTCAAAAGATAATGTTCATAGTTAACAAGCTTCCAGGCACAACTAAGGAAATTAAAAATGCATATATCCCTGTAGAAATTCTAAAACTATTAGAGAGTTATTATAGGACTGACCAAATCCTAGATCCTCGTAAAGATATTGTGAATGCGAAGATATTCTTTGAAGGTAGGTTGTCAAAAGGAGCAAACGAATAAGGAAGGCGGGAAAGCAAGAAGAAATTCTGTGGGAATGGATTGGTATTAGACAAATCATTGATGTGAGTTCATGGTTTCTAACACACACATATATGAATAAATAATGGCTTATCTGACAGAAACAGAAGCACTCAAAAAAAAGCTAAAAAGAAACTCACACAACTACACACACACACACACACACGAATGGATGTTTTTTATAGCACCGCTTCTAGAAACAAACAAAAAATGGAAAGAACTTGAATGTCCATTAGAAAGGGAGGGAATGGTTAACTAAATTGTGGCATAGACGTACAATAGATATTGCTTATACTGAAAAAGAGAGAGAAAGACAATATTTACTTACCCGGAAGATGGTTTATGAATATCAAATGAAAACACAAGTGCAAGTTTTGAGTGCATTAATATCTCTATTACTTTTTTAATGACAAAAACAGTGAAGAAAAGCAAGAAGGAAAGAAGAAAAAAAGGAAGGAATAAATGAAGGAAAAATAAAAAAAGAAAAGAAGGAAGGGAAGGAGGAAAGAAAGAAAGAAGAAAGAAAGGAAAGAAAATACTCCATATTAGCCCAAAGTAGCCTTTGTTTATTTCTGAAAAATGTGAGTGGATGGAGAGGGTAAGATAATATATATTTGTAAAATATTATACATAACTTCACGTACACTAACACACAAATCATCTTATACACACATTTCTATAAGATGGTCTTAGTTTTTCTATAACGTTATTAAAATGTAAAGATTCTAAAATAAAAAGTTCAATATACATGTATTGCATCATATATTTCAAACCAACACAAGATAACTTTTCACCATATCACAATTCTAAAACATCCTATTGAAGAGAGAATAATGAATAAAAATAAAACGAAAAGCCCCACCAAAAGCAGGTCCTTTAAAATATGTATAAGAAATTTGAGTGAAATCCATAGTGAAATTAGTATTTTTGTTGAGCTAAATAATTTTACATCAATATCAGCTGCATAGTTTAATTTAGATTTAGATTTTTGAGTTGCGTTCTGTGAAACTCATTTTATTTGGCTCTCAAATTTTATTCCTAATGGAGTCAGTTTTACTATGTTTAGCTAATAAACCTTTTAGCCTCTAAAAGTATATCAAATTTTGATGTTCAGCTCCACATTTGTATCAACAGTAAATTTGATAAGCCCGCATTAGTTATTCATGAAATCTTGAATAAAATTCATGGGCAAAATGAAGCTTGAGTGAATTTTAAGTCAATTGATCAACGTGATTTAAAGTAAATTCAATTAATGCAGCTAAGTGATGTTCTCAAAGCAAAGTGATAGTTGAATGGGTTAGCTTCCTCAATAATATTTCAAAATATTACATTATTTGTTCTAACGTGTGGACCACTCACTTCCAAATACTTTTTTTTTTAACTCTAAACATGTTACCAAAGTTAGTTCAATTGTCCTTTGGATTTTCACAAAATTAAATTCTGTTCAAGTTTTAATCTTCATGGGAATAGTGTCACAATTCTGGACTACCAATTGGCATATTCCTTTATCTCAGGCTCTGAAAAAGCTCCAAATGATGTAAAAATTATTTCTTTAGAAGTTTCTCCAATTTTTTTCTCACAAAAATCATTTTGCTTTTATTCTAAAAACTTTGTTTCTCAAGTGCTTTTCTCTTTTTGAATACGAGAAGAACCACTGCTTAAACGAAATTTCTAATTTATTGAAAAAAATTATTTAAAAATAATCACACAAATAATTGATGATTTCTGTTGTTTGATGAAGGAAGAGTTCAGTATAATCCACATAGATTCAAGCGCTTATCCCAGTTTGGAGCTGAATGAAAAGTGGTAAGAAAGAGCGTGCCAAAGGAAGTGACATGTAAATAAATAACTGATGTTATTAGTAGCTGGGCTGAAAGTCAGCAGGAGGTGTGATAATTCCCAGCAAAGGCAATAGTATCTTGGAGGATCTTAATGAGGGAAGGAACATGACGTTTGAAGAAATTAAAAGAGGAAAATCTGGCAAAATAAATACACCGGGGAGTAGAATGTCCTGGTTTGAGGATGGAGAGTAGTTAAGGGCTAGATTATGCAAAATCTTGACAGCCATATTAAATGGTTTAGACTTCAGAAGCTTTTAATAATGGTAACAGAAACTAAGGGGCAGGATAAATTTGCATTTTAAATGATTTCTCTGGCTACTAGAAGGAATAATAATTGTAGAAAAGATGAGTGGATACAGGTGCATGGGGTGGAAGGCTGCTACAGCATTGCTGGAGGGAGAATGAAAGCTTAGATTAGAGTGGAGGCCCATGCAGTCAGAGAGAAGTTGGATAAATTCGAAAAGTACATTGGAGATTAAACTGGCTAAAAGAGAGTAGGCTAGGTTTGAGGGGGAGAGGAATGTCAAGAATAATTCCCAGTCACTTGCCATATTTACCTTAGTGGATGCAAAGCCAAGTAGTTAGAAGAGGCATGCCATTTCAAATCTATGAGAGTATAAGTTTCTAATTCTCAAATATCCAAAATATGGTACACTCTGTTCTTGTTTAACTAGCATTTACCGGCTGCCTAAAATGAACCACTGCATAAAATGTGTAAGACATTTCTGTGTAGGATTATCCCAACTTGGAGGTAAGTAAAATAAATAAACTGTAATCCTACTTATTAAACATTTAGCACAGATATATTAATAATATTCTTTTGGGAAGAATGAAAATCAACACACACCGTGGCTATTTAGACTAGTCAGGTATTTGATTAATGTTTAATTATATAGTGAGTTAAAGATCTTAAGATCTGGCCATCAAGATTTTGTCAGGAAAACAATCACATTCCTAGAAAGTGTGCCTGTAATAAGACTAAAAATATGTGTCAATATCAATCACCACCTTATTTCTTTGGTTGATCTTGTGGGAAAACAGATATACCTCCTACCCCCATTTCCTACTTAACTTCAGGACAGAGGGATGACTGAAGACCTGGCTCTGTTCTAAGATGAATTGAGATCCTGAGTATTCTATATGGTCTGAATGTTTGATAGACTGAGGTTGCTGTAGTTACATCAACCTGTTTGAATAATGGTCTGACATCAAACATCATCTGATGTACCTTTGGCTTCTGTTTAGAATGCAGAAAGCTGGAAAGAGCAGCACTCATGTCCTAACAAGAAGGAATTGGATAATCTACAAGTCCAAATGTTGGGGGCTGGCCCCATGGCATAGTGGTTAAGTTTGGCTTGTTCTGATTCAGTGGCCTGGGTTCAAGTGTTTGGATCCCAGGCATGGACCTACACCACGTGTCAGCCACACTGGGGCGGCGACCCACATACAAAACAGAAGAAGATTGGCACAGATGTTAGCTCAGGGCTAGTCTTCCTTAAGCACAAAAAAGAGGAAGATTGGCAACAGATGTTAGCTCAGGGCAAATCTTCCTTAGCAAAAAAGAAAAAAAAATCCACATGTTCTTTGAACCCCTCAGGAAGCTGAGTCATGGGACCAACAGCTAACATGGAATTAAGGAAAGACAGCTGTACCCCAAAAGTGATGAGAAGTGAGTACTGACTTGCTGGCAGCAGACCACCATGGGAGGAAAGGGTTAAGAATTTCAGCTAAAAGTTTTAACAGTTGGCTGATAGCCAAGTGAGAGTATAAAGCCCATGGAAACCACAGATAATAGAAAAGTTTGCACCTATGGCAGTCTCCTTTTCGAGATCTGTATTGGGCATTCACAAGAAAGATTGCAGGAAGATTTGGAGACTGGAGAAAGCGTCCCTCTGGGTACATGGGAGTATCTGCTGCTATCATAAGGGCAGCAATATCTACCTCGATACTTCTTGCCTACAGAAATCAGGCCTTAAACCGCTGGGAAAGTGCGGCAAACTCTGTTACCCCTCAAATGTAGCTGAAAGCTCATTACAGATGGATCTTTGTTTTGAAAAACAAAAACCTGTACTCACAAAGAAAGGGCGGGAAACCATCCTGGGCCCGGATTACTAGAGGTCTCTTACCGCTAGGGAACAGGCAGGGTCAGTGAGAATGTCGCAGCCCTGAGATGCAAGAACACAGGCCATGCCGAAGACTGAGAGTACGACAGAATGACAGTGAATACACTCTACCTCTCATCACCAGCGGAGCACGCTGTATTAGTCAGGGTTCTCCAGAGAAATAAAACAAATAGGATATTTATTTATTATAAAGAGTTGGCTCATGCAGTTATGGAGGCTAAGTCCCAAGACGTGCAGACCAAAGGCTTGAGAACTAGGAGAGTCTCCTGTGTCAAGTCCCAGTCTGGTGCTGAAGGCAGGAGGAGACTGAAGCTCAAGACCTACGGGCAACAAGTTATTTCTTGCTCAGGCTTTTGTTCCATTCAGGCCTTCAATGGGTTGGATGAGGCCCCCTCACATTAGGGAGGGCAATCTGCTTTACTCAGTCTACTGAGTCAAATATTTCTCTCTCCCAGAAACACCATCACAGACACACTCACAATAATGTTTAACCAAACATCCGGGCACTCTGTGATCCAGTCACACTGACGTTAAATTAACCATCATACAAGCCCTAAGTAATAACTAACGACAGTTTACCCCTGGGTAGGAGGCAAGATATGGAGAGAGACCACGTGCAGGGAAAGCCTCAAGTTGAGAGTAAATCAGGAACATCGAGAAAAACCCTCCAGCAAACCATCCCCCATGTTAAGAGCAAGGTAAAGCTAAAAAATTGCAACACTACCTGTATTTAAAAAGTATAATTGACATTATGAACGACTTTATATTTATAAAAGCAACATCTTAGATGAAATAGATAGTTTTCTAGAAATACACTAATTTCTAAAACTCAACCAAGAAGAAACTGATAATCTGAATAGTCCTATATAAATTGAAGGATGCCTTAACTTCTATTTCTACCAAATATTTAAATAAGAAATAATACCAATTTTACAAAAACTATTCCAGAATATGGAAAGTGAAGGAACAAATTTTAACTTATTTTATGTGCACATTTTTATCCTGACACTAAAACCGATCAAGGACATTATAAGAAAAGCAAACAACAGAACCATACTCATCGTAGTACAGATTTGGAGGACCCACATGTTGCCTGATTTATTTTAAAATATTGATTTTGCTGAAGATGTTTGCATAATTCCCTTTGGACACAGAGATTCAATGGGTAAAGTATGGTCTCTTCTGCAAACGATGGTGGTACAATTTGTAATCCATATGGGAAAAAAATGAACTTCATTTTATACCTTGTACCACATACAAAAGTTAATTCAATAATGATAAATTTAAATTCATATAAATTAAAACTTTCTACTCTTCGCAAAGACATACCATAGATGAGGAGAAAATATTTGTCAAATATTTATCTGATAAATGTCCTTGGTCCGGATTATAAAAAGAACTCTTAAAACTCCATGGTAAGAAAACAGACAACCCAAGAAAAAATGGGTAAAATATTTGACCAGATACTTCACCAGAGAATGTATATAAATGAAGAATAAGCTCAGGATAGTGTTCAAAATTATTATTTATTAGGGAAAATCAACTTAAAACCACAATGGGATACCACTGCATACTTATCAGAAAGGCTAAAAACCAACACACAACAACAAGAAAAAACAAAATAAAACAAAAGCACCGTGCTGATGAGGATGGGCAGCCCAGGAACTCTCATTCATTTCTGGTTGTAGTGCAAATTGGTGCACTCACCTTGGGAAATAGTGTATGTGTTTCTTAAGTTAAATACACATATACAATACTAATCAGCAGTCCCACTCCTAGGTGCTTCTTTATTCAAAAGAAGTGAACATTTATGTTCACACAAAAACCTTTATTTGAGTGTTTATTGTGGATCTATTCATAATTAACAAGGAATCAACCCAAGTATTCTTCATGGATGAATCGGTAAACAAATCATGGTAAGTTTTTACAATGGAATACTACACCACAATAAAAGGGAACACTTTACTGATACATTCAGTAACATGGAGTAATAAAAGTGTGTTATGTTAAGTCAAAGAAAGCTTCCTTTCTTTCATATTGCATGTTTCTATTTATATAACATTCTTGAAGATTCAATGTATAGGGATAGAAACCACATCAGTTATTGCCAGGCACTGGAAACGTTGGAAGATTTTACTATAAAAGTATGTGAGGGAATTTATGGGGGAGATGGAATTGCATTATGTATTAATTGTGGTGATGGCTGCGTCACTGTAAATTCTTAGAACTGTATGCTAAAATGGGTGAATTTTTATCTTACTTTAAAATTAAGAAGGAGGGAAAAAGAACATTTGACTAACTATACCTATTTGACAAGTACTTTTGCAAGGGAATAAGATAGTGAAAACAGAGAAGTACCATTAATATAGTATCTAATGTCAGTTTCAAATACCCTGAAATAATACTGCATTCATAAACATGTAATACCCTGATGCCCGATGTGGGAGAATGGGGAAACAGACATTCATTGCAAGTGCTATCTTATAACATCTGCATTTAATTGTTAAAGTATCTTAGATAAAGAGTATTGCATTTATTGAACATCTCTTGATGGATTAGAGAAAGTTGGATAAGTTAGACTAAAAGTTAGACTAGACTAAAAATCTTTTCTACAGCTAAGTACTGGATTACATGCTCAGTTTTCAAAAATGATGAAGACAGATTCCTTGCCCCAAAGACCATCTCAGTCCATTGGAGTTCAGAAATGTTATCAAATAATAACAATATATTTTATATGTGTTGTAATCCTTTTATATCCTTTTAAAACCTTGAGAATTTCTACTGACAGTGGCCTTTCCAATAACAGGACTGAATAAAGAGGCAAAAGACTATTAGCGATCCATGTTTATGTAAATGAAACAATTGAGGAGATCAGAGTTGTAACAAGGTAGTAAGTCCCTGAGAAAAACAAAAATGTTTCCCCGATGTGATTGTCACTCTCTAACCCATGCAAGCCCATCATCTCCCATGCACAGTCATGCTTGCTTTCCTCTGCCTTCTTCTGCCTCTATTTCTCTAGTTAGTGAAATATACACACATATTAATTTGTTTCTATTAGGTCGAGCCATTCCTTTCTTCCAATTCCCTTCATTTATAAAAATAAATTTCCTCATCTAATTTCCCTATACAAATTTCATCAGCTTCCTACCTGTTTTCATGTATTTGTGAGCAATGGAGCTAGGGATGAATGAATACTTGGCATAAACGGGATCCTAGGTTTCTGAAAGGCTAGATACTTTGTAATATAAAGCAGAGTGGCACAAAAGACAGAAAGTCACCCCTGTCTTCACAGAAGTGATTTCAAATTGACTCTGATAATTCTTAAGATTTTCCAAACACTGAATTACATTTTTTTTTGCCACTGTAGTTTCTCTGTCCTTCAACCCAGAGTACTTGAAGTGTTCCCAACAGATAATAATACTAGACATAAAATTGATTTTGAGTAACTCTTCTCTTGCTGACAGACAGTAGATAATTTTGACAGCTCTTTCTGATTTGTTTGTAGAAGTCGCTTAGGAAATCTGGGATTTTCTTTTAGTCTAACAATGTTTCATACATGGTGGTCACAGTCCTGGCTGTAAAGTACTCAATTTTTTTTTTTTTTTTGGGAAATGCCCAATTTTTAAACAAAGGGGATCACTCACAGGAGACTTACTTTCCAACCCCAGGCAAACAAGTTGTTTCGTACAGGAGGATCTCTGCATTTTCTTTCATGGTATTTTGGAACCACATCCACAAACAATGAATTTAGCAGACTCAGCGTTGGGTGCACATCTTTATTATAATGTATTGTGGTTTTAACCTGCTTTACCTATCACCAACATAATGAAATCTGACTTTGATGAACATGCCTAACAAGAAAACAAAAATCCACGGAACAGAATCTAGTGAGCAACAATATCTTTAATCCTACAGCAATAAAAATTATCCACTACCTTTTTGACATTTGATTGGAGCTATTCACAGGATGCACACTTCATTCCCTTTATCAAGACCTCCAGGTTTGGATTTATTCTCTGAGAGGATAATCCTGCTGTGTGTTCAGTAATTCCGCAGTTGAAGCATTTAGTCACTGATCTCTTGCAATAATATGATAGGAATAGAACAGGTACTCCTTGAGGGAATGGATTTTGCATTATATATACGTAGTCATAGGGCAAATAAAGAAAGTACTGAGAAAAAATTCCACATCTTAGAATTATGTATGTGTTTTATATTGAGGATTTGAAATGTATTTAACGTTTCCTTTAGGCCAAATGCCTACAGGAACAGAATGCCAATACAATACATATTCTTGAACAAACTCAGAAAAAGAACCAAATTTGAGACTGAGAATCCAGGCAGTTGTATCCCTCTAATTATGGAAAAGTGATTTTATGAAATTATGACAGCCCTATAAAATGCAGGTTTTCTATTTTTCTATTTTGCTGCTGTCTCATTGTCAATTATTTCTCCCTACTGCTGTGCTCATACAGATTTTTTCAAAAAAAACTTTACAGCAATGTTGATAGTCTATGAGCAAACACAGGGTATTCTTAATATATCTAAACATATAATCTGAGCATATAATATTTAAAGTTATATTGTATTATAATTATTATATTATAAACTACTATAATTTATATATATATAATTTATCCAAGATGAATATAATTTGTTTCCTCCTTCATTGTATTCAAGTTTTTGATTTAAGGAAACAATTTAACTCTCAATTATCTAACATAAACATGTTCATTACAGTTGTGCTGGAATTCCTACTCTTTGTCCTTAACAACGCCCCTTAAGCACATAATATTCACATCATATTCTAAATAATTCAAATTTCTTTTTGTGTTTACTTCGCTCCTTATTGGTATATCACCAATCCTGCTAACTGAAAAAAAGATTCTACATCTTATTCTTTATTGCAAATTCCTTCCTCTGATTTACTCTTCAAGTCGTTCACAAAACTGCTTAGTTCATTCAAGCCGCTCTAATTGCCAAATTAGACCCTCTGTTTGAAACTGTCTCCTGGCCCTTGACTTCTAAATTTCCACCCTTCCTTGATCTGCCCCCTCCACCTCTATGATGCTTTCTTCTCAGACTATTTCCTGTGTGTGCGTGTGTATGTCTGTGTGTGTGTTGTGACATTTTCCCTCACTGGTTAAAATCTGGTGTTTTCTGAGTTTCATTTCTACCTAACCTTCTGTTTTCACTTTCAGAGGCGGTCTTACCCACTCTTTGAGAGAATATACGTATAACCACACTAGTATCCTCATCATTCTCATCTTTAGCACAACCACACATCTCTTAGACTCCTCGGTACATTTTCCCCTTTATCACAATTCCCACATGGTGATTTAATTGGTGTTATGGACTGGATTGTGCCCCCCAAAATTGATATGTTGAAGCTTTAACCCCAAGTGTGACTGTGTTTGGAGATAGGGCCTTTAAAGAGGTAATTAAGGTTAAATAAGGTTATAAGGGTGGGCCTCTAACCCAATAAGAGCAATGTCCTTATAGGAAGAGGAAGAGACACCAGGGATGTGTTCACAGAGGAAAGATCACTTGAGAACATGAGGAGAAGGAGGCCATCTGCAAGCCAAGGGGAGAGGCCTCAAGAGAAACCAAACCTACTGGCCCCTTGCTCTTAGACTTCCAGCTTCCAGAACAGTGAGAAAATAAATTTCTGCTGTTTAAGTCACTCTGTTGTTCTTTTGTTATGACAGCCCCAGCAAACTAATAAAAATGACATCCATTGTCTTATATGTGTGAGGTAGGCCATGTGGATTAGTACGTTTATACTTCAATGATAGCTTCAACATCTCTGCATTTCTCAGATATACTGTAAGGTCATGCTGTGGTCTGAATGTTTTTGTCCCTCCAGAATTGACATGTTTATTCCTAAAGCCCAGTGGGAGGTGATTAGTTATGAGGGCAGAGCCCTCATGACTGGGATTAGTAGCCTTATAAAAGAGGATCCAGACTGCTCCCTAGACTCTTCAACCATGTGCGTGAAAGGGAGGAAGACCTATCCTCTACCCACTCTGGGTCCTTTCTGACTGGGCTATGAATTAAATTGACATGAGACAGAATAACAGGAGAAAATCAAACAAAGCTTTATAACATGTATACATGGGAAAGACCCAGGGAAAAACTGGGTAACTTGGCAAAATGGTGGAGGTTCTCATCTTAAATATTATCTTGAGCTACAGACAAAGGAGGATGTTGGGGGGTAGGGGGGTGCTATTATGAGAGATTAACAGAAAAGCACAGTAAATAAGAATAGGGTTATTATGCAGATTTAAGGCCTCACCTTCTGCTTTGATAAGTTTCTAGAGATGAGGTCATCCCTCCTTCTTCCTGGTACAGAGAGGGAGATACCTTTACAAATGGAGATTTCCCTTACAAATGTAAATGTTTGGTAACGGAACTGTGATAAGAATGGGCTTAGCAAGGACCCTCCCAGTCTATTGATACCCAGAGTTATCTATGGTGATGGCCTGTCCTGGGGGAAGCCCTTCTGTCTTAAAGCCTTTTAAGCAGTTAGTGGGGGGAGGTCAAAGTTTCTTTCAGAGTCTTCTGAGCCTTTATGATCTTCATCTCGAAATAATCCACATAGCAGAGTGGCACATCTTGGGGCGGCCTGCCCTGAACCCCATCATGAGTATACAACAAGAAGTCTGTGGCCTGGAAGAGGGCCCTCACCTGACCATGCTGGCGCCCTGACCTCAGACTTCTAGCCTCCAGAATTGTGAGGAATACATTTCTCTTGTTCATAAGCCACCTTGTGTGTGGTATCTTGTTACAGCAGCCCAAACAGACTAAGACAGGGCAAGTCTCACAGTACTGCAGAGTTCCTGATTCCTAAGAACCTCGCCTAAGGGCAGATGCAGGAAAAGGCATAGACTGAGGATACACTGGTGAATTACTGGTAGTCGTAGCTGCTGCTGCTATTGCAGCATATTGCAGGCCGCCCTCATACCCTCTCCATTTCCTTGCCTTCTTTTGGTTTGTTTTGTGCTCTGACATCCTGAACTGGCTCTACCCTTCATGGGCCAGGACTTCAAAAAGCCAGGCCCTTAGTGCTTATAGAGACATCTCTTGATAGAATTTTAGATATTTTTACCTCACAAGATTCCCTGCACTTTGTAGAATCATTCTTTACCTTCTTTGGATATGTACAGATCAATTTAAGTTGAGCAGATTATGATAGACAAGCATTGGGCAGAAAAAACTTGCGCAAACAGCAAGAAAATATTGCAACCGATTTATCTTTAAATGTTTTCAAATATGTGGGTTAAATTGCCCACAATTCACTTGTTGAACCAAGATTCATACATGCACACTAGACATTATGTGCCAGAAGGGCAGTATGCTAGGAAATAGAAAACTGCTAACCTATATGGAGCATTTACATCATGCCAGGGAATATGCCAACTACTTCACAAACATTGATACATTTGATCTGCACCACAACTTTATGGGCTCTGCAGTCATTATACACATTTTATGGATGAGGAAACTGATATAAGAAGTGTTCACAAGGTCACAAGGCAAGATATTATTCTCAGATACTCAAAGCTATGCTAACTTGGCAAAATGAAAAAGACTATTTTTCTCAGTATCTTATAAATAAGTTTTACTTTAGTCTTTGAACCAATATCAGGGCATAAATTGAATAAAATTCTGGAAATCAAGAGTCCTGGAAATTATTTCCAACTCTTATAACTTATAGATTCCAGACATATTTTGTCTCAGATAAGTTATGTAACTCCTAAAATTTTAATGTCCTTTAAAATTAGGGAGTCTAGTTCAGATGAAAACTCATGTGTTGAATTCCTACTGTGAGGAAGGAAGAGGAATCCTACTGCGTACCCAGAATATAAGACTAGAAAAAGATTCTGTTCATAGGAACTCATAGATAAGGTTTGGTCTTGATTTTCTTTGAGTTCCTTTAATCATTTTTAATTTTTTTAAAACAAGGATAAATAAAAATAAATAAATAATAAAAAATTCTAATATACTGATAGCTGCAACACACACTTTCAAACTGCTTTATTGGATAAATGTGGGCTTTGATCTCTATGGTTATTGCTATCAATCAGAGAAAGTATAAAAGCACAAAATTTTCAAATGAATTCAGAACTAATTTCAAATTCTAGGCACTTAAAATAAATGTGCATTCATTATAGATAATAAACAGGATAAAAATTGTTTTGGACAGCATCTTTCTTTCCAGAACCTCAAAGCGCCAAACATTCAATATTGCTTTGCCCTTGTACGCCTTTGATATGACAAAACAAGGAATTATACCACGATAAGTATTTCACCTACAAGTGGATTTTATTTACTGCCTTCTCCTTTTCTTTTTGCACACTGCTCTATTCATTTATGCAACCTTTTTTTTTTTAATTTACAGCGATAAAGGCACTAATTATTTTATGTGGCAGGTTTTCAAAATTCCTAAATAGTGTGATACATTTTGTTAAAAGAGATGTAGAAGCTGAAAAGTTCTGTCATTCTATTAAATTCAGATTGGTTTGGCTCATCAGAATGGCTAGTCCGGATCTCTACATTGCCTTAATTTAGATTCTTTCAAAATTACGTGCTTCATTCTATTCCCTGGGGTCTAACTTCCTTCATCTGATACTAAAAGATCTCCATAATGTTTCCATTCATCTTAATCCACCTAATATCCTACTGACTCCAAATGTAACTTCCACTTTAGTTTAGACTGATAGTCCATATATTTAAACGCTCTCTTGTGGCTTACATTTTCTGACAATATTTTTCTCATTGTTCTCCAGTTATTTGTTCATTCGATAGTCATTCATTTATCCATTCTATAAATATTTTCCGAGCATCAACTTTGACCAGGATTACATCTCTTCCCTCAAGGAACTTAGATTCTAATAGACAAATATTTACCGTAATTCTTAATTGTTGCTGCATTGAGCTAGACACGGAAAACAAGAGCAAAAAGGCCTGGTATTTGAACAAGTCTTATAATGTCATATTGTCGTCATCACGTGGAGAACACAAACCTGCTTATAATGTTAACAAGATAATATAAAAGTTTTAAGAGAGAGAGAGGGGCAGGATGCTGTGTAAAGAACACCCAGAAAATGCTGGAGTGATCAGGAAAATCTTTGCGACGAAAATGACACATGACTTAAAACTTGAAAGATTATTAAAGAGATAAACAGGGAAGGATAATAGTGAGATCATCTAGAGACCTTGATTTAGATTCTAAACTTTACAAAACTGGGTGGATCATTCTGCTGTTCATGGAGAGAGTAAACAAAAGAGAAGGAGCTGGGTTAGAAGTGAGGACAGTGCTTTCAGTTTGGAGCATCTTGAACTCAGTGTCATTGCCATTATCTGATCGGGAACTAGCTGTGTGACTTCAGTCAGTTTCCTTTCTTCCCTAAACCTCCATTGCCTCACCCCAAATGTGCATAATCATAGGATCTATCTCACAGGGCTCTTACGGAAGTTAAAGGAGAAAATTTATGTAAAGCACTTAGCACAGTCTGAAGTATGTTTGTGATCCCAAGCCATAACTCCTCAAATAAGCATTTCTTTGTCAGCATAAAGGCTTTTTCAAAAATCCCGTGGTTTAGATTTTTATGGTCTATTTGTTCATTTTTAACAGTGTTCAAAAATATTCCTCAATTCATATACATCAATCTTGTTTCATTATTACACAGTAATTACACTGTAGATTTTTGATGAACCAATAAACTCAATTTTCCAACTATTCTAATTCATCAATTTTTAATTTTTTTAAAATATGTATTTATCTCAGTGTTGTATAGGGTTAGAAAATTTTAAAAAGTATATTCTGTATTCATGGCTTTTCCTTTATATGATATTAAAGAACACTGCTATGCAGGCTTTATAAATGAATAAAAACATTTCTTAGAACTGTTTAATCATAGGGTCTATGAATTTTATTTTATTTTATTATTTTATTTTTTTTTTGAGAGGAAGATCAGCCCTGAGCTAACATCCATGCTAATCCTCCTCTTTTTACTGAGGAAGACTGGCTCTGAGCTAACATCTATTGCCAATCCTCCTCCTTTTTGTCCCCCAAAGCCCCAGTAGATAGTTGTATGTCATAGATGCACATCCTTCTAGTTGCTGTATGTGGGACGCGGCCTCAGCATGGCCGGAGAAGCGGTGCATTGGTGCGCGCCCGGGATCTGAACCCGGGCCACCAGCAGCGGAGCGCGCGCACTTAACCGCTAAGCCACGGGGCCGGCCCATGAATTTCATTTTTTACCATGTCCCTTCTACTCCAAGTTATCTTTTTTTAAATTTCTTGTAAGAGATTCTTAGGGATTCTCTTTTCCTTTGTTTGAATGTCCTTGATCCACTTGAAAGAAACAAAACATACATGATTTTCAGCAACTTTATTGGGGAAGTTGCTAGATTTTATTTTTATCTATTCAAACTTTTATTAACCGATTTGTCTTCTGCCTCTTTGCACATGCATATATGCTATTGACAATGGAACCGTTCTTGCTTTTCATTTCATTTTTTTATCCTGCGTCCTGGTTTTCTTCAGCAAACAATACTCTTCACTTTCTTATAGGCAGCGTTTTTCATCTTTATTTATCTTTTACTTTGTTCATAATATTCACTTATAACCCTATACTGCAGTAATTTTTTTATTATTATTATTATTTTGAGTGTGTGTGTGTGAGGAAGATCAGTCCTAAGCTAATACCCATGCCAATCCGCCCCTTTTTGCTGAGGAAGACTGGCCTTGAGTTAACATCCAGACGAATCTTCCTCCACTTTACGCAGGATGCCGCCAGAGCATGGCCTGATAAGCGGTGCGTTAGTGCATGCCCCGGATCTGAACCCAGGTCGCCAGCAGCAGAGCGCGTGCACTTAACCGCTGCACCACAGGGCCCGCCCCTTGCAGTGATTTTTTAAACACTTGGCATTCCCACTTTAGCATATTGTCTCACATAAAAATAATAATCTTATCTATTTCTTGTCTCCCCTTGCAGACAAATAAATAAGTCTTTGGTCCACTGGACAACTTGCTATTCCTTTCTACCCAAGACAATAGATGCTTATGTAATTTCCAGACCTTTGATAATCTTCTCTTTGGAAAACAGTAAGTCTGTTAAAAATTCAAAAACAAGTATAAACCATTGTATTTATCTATTTAATAACATTTTCCCTGAATATAAAGCTGATGCATAATTGCAAATGCCATCCATTGTCAACCTTTTAAAGTTTTTTGTTTAATGTGAACTCATTGAATAAAAAGCACTATTTAAATGTATATGCCACAATCATCCATGTCAATAATTATTTGCTGAATTAATTTTATCATCATACATAATAGCAGCTAACATTTGAATAATGATTGTGAGGGAAACATGGCTGAAATATCTGTCATTGAATATCCGAACTGATTTGGTTACTCTGAATTGTCTGGGAAAGCTTTATCTTCCTCTATCATTTAATAAAAATCATTCTAGAAGTTTCACGGATTGTCAAAGAGAATGAATTTTGCAGACATAAGAGGAATATTCTTAAGATTTATGAGCCATACATCTTAGAACTCCAAAATAACATTATTTAATTTCTTAATTGGCCTCCCTACTGTAAGGTTAAACAGAAATTATTTTCTCAATTAATAAAGTAAAAAGAGACCTTACACCACTTCCTTGGAGACAACACATCTGAGTCCTTACTGTAACTTTTAGAACAGAGGTAAATCTTTCTAATGATTAAGTAAGCCCATTCTCCAGTTTTTCCAAAGTAGAGATATGTGCAAGGTTACTGGTCAAATAACTGCTAAATATATAAAACATATCTTCAAAATTAGAGGAAAAAATATACAGGGGTCTTTCATGAGACATGCTGGATACTGTCATGAGGCACAGCTTTTTCTCTCTTGAGATAAGTCATTGTTTTTCCTTCTGCTTTGCTGTATAAAATAAGTAACATTTTAGGCTAATTTTGTAGTCACTTTGGTGCTAACTTATATGCATGTAAATCTGTTAATGCTTACTCAATAATAAATCATATTCTCTGTCTATTCTATATGCTAGGGTGAGGTCTTTTGTTAACAGGGTTGGTTTATTTCCTCACACTACTTCCCTTTATGACATCTTGTATACTGCTATCAACTTGTAATTTTAAAATACAATCTAAGTTACCTTTGGGTCATAAAATAATATCATTTGAAAACAATGGAAAGCCATACTTTGAATAGAATTTAAGACCATAAAGGCAACAATTCTATGTCAACTCAGCTGACATGTTCTCAATGTCTAGCATATTTCATATTTTATTTTGATTTTGTTTTTGGAATTATAGAAGTTAAATTTTATGTGAAAAATAAACACTCATGAGTCTATAGATAATTTCTGGGGATAAAAAGAGTAATTAAGTGAGTGACTATATTATCAAGTATTAAAATATATTATAGTTCTTCAGTAAGTACTATAGTGTGTGGCAGGCCCATGAATAGATAAGACAAATCAACAGAACAATCTACAAAATCTAGAAATGACACAGATACATTGGAGAATTTAGTATATAACGCAGTATGAATCTAATATATAATATATAACAAAGTATGTATTAATTTAATATATAATTTAATAATTTTTCATTAAGTAGTTTGGACAACTGAGTGTCCATGAAGCAAAACATAAAGTTAATCTATACATCGAAACTTTTACCAAAATAAATTATAAAACTTAAGAAATTTAAATAGAAATAACTAAAACATAAATAATTAGGAGACCTCCATAAGAACTTCTTTAAATTTTCTGAGCTATCATTAACTATGATACAAAGCGCAGAAACCATAACAGAAAAAAAAATGTGTGATATCATAAAAATATGAATGAAAAAATTATCATAAGCAAATTGTAAAGACAATATACATAGTATTGAAATTTTTTTGCAATTCACATTGTAAAGACAGGTCTACATTTTCATTTCATTCATTCATTTCATTCATTTCAAAAATGTTTCTACAATCAATAAGAAAATTACCAAGAATCCAATACAAATATAAAAAATATATACATAAACATCACTGAAAAGAATTGTGAATGATTCTAAATATACAAGAAACATGTTACATTTTCATTTAAAAAAGAAATGAATATTAAAACACTGTCATAGAAGGATGATTTGAAAGCATGCTGATTCATTTGGGTTTAGTGAAATAAAACACTTCTAAACACTTACAGCTTCTATGATGGGAATTTGAAAATTAATTATTGATATTTCATATATTTTTTGATCTAGCAATTTTAATTATAGGAACTATTCTCTCAAACAAATTTGTTAATTATTAGAATAAAATACTATACAGCTATTACATTTTTAGAAGTATGAAGAATTTATTTTTGTACTGTAAGCACTAATACGGGGTGATCTCTAAACTATAATATCATATTAAAAAAGCAAGATGATGAACAGCAAATATTGCATTGTGTAAAAAGGAATATATATATATATGATTTATGTGCATAAAATATTTCTGAAAGGATAATATGTTTTGTGTTTGATGGATAAAGTAGTGAGTAATGTCATGGAATTATCCTTTTTCGTGGCTTTGGTTATAAAGTGAAGAGGAGTTGAAAGTCTTGGACTTGAGTTATGAACTGTATGCAATACATACAAATCAACTGGCAAAACAAATTTATGTTCTACTTACACTAGAGATTATATTAGAAGGACTAGCATTATTCTTCAAGAGGATATGGTCTATCAACTGAGTTTTCCTCTTTGCCCATATAAAATAGGTTAAAAGTGTGTTTTTATTCATTTTTTATGGAGTGGTTTATTTGCCTTACTACCAATACAACTTTTGCCTTGTAACATTGCATAAATAAGAGCTAGCAGCTAGGATTCAGGAAAAAACTGTGGAATTAAACCTTCCTCTCTAATTTATATATATTTCAAAGAATTCCTCCTTCTAGAGTTATCTAGTCCTTAAAGAAAACTCCAGTCTACATTTCTTTTACTGTATCCTGGATTTTTAGGGGAAAAAATGGGATATCTAGAGGACCTCATTGGCATGGTTGCCCCTTACCAAACTTTCCTGAATTTATTGAATTCTAAATTACTGTTTATCAGCACTTTTCCCATGAATACTGTTTTTATTTATCTCTGCTTTATCTTTGATGACTTCTACCTTTTGCTTTTTCCTATTTTTTAAAAAACACAGCTAACCCAAACCCATTGAATATAACAAGCCTTTGTTGAAAATTTTGGAAAAATAGAAGATTAGAGCAAGTCACATAAGAAGATGGGAAGGAACTCACAAGTCAATTTTAGACATTTAGAGTTACTTGCTTATTCTTACCATTTCAGTAGTAAATTCATTTTTGCCTATTTTTCTTCTTGCAACCAGTGTATTGAGAATCCTCCCCCTGCCACTTCTTTTGTTTTTCAGCGTTCTCCTCCTATAACAATATCTTATTTCCAGGGCTTCAAATTCCCAAGCTCTTGTATGCCCAGAGAAATTTTAATTTAGCCATTCTTTTTCTCAGCTTATCCATAGAAATACGTCTTAGCTTTCTTAAACATAAAACCATCTAACATGCTTCATAATACAGCCATCTATTTCTGAGATGAAGCTGCTCCTTAGTCAATCCCCAGTGTGGAATCTTGGAAATAATTTCTTTTAATAGTTTTTTTTCTCCCTGAAACACATATTGTGCCTTTATGTGATTCTTAAAATAACAATACTTTTTTCACTATTTATGGAGTTAATTACCTTTAGAAATGTGCATGTTTGTTATTAGTTAGATTTTACATTATAAATCAATACAGAACATATCCTGAAGTTTAGCATAAACTTTGAATTACTTCATATATATTACATAGACCTAATTACAGAAAACAAAAGGGATTGACACATTGACTTAAATTTGATGTTTTTCGTTTCTTTTCTATTAAGTTCTAATAAACAAACTTTCAAAAGTGGCCTACAAGACTCTTGAAGGAGAAAAATAACTTATTTAAATGAACTATCAATTTTCTAGACACAAATCGTTGAGGAGAAATTGCTCATTAATTATTCCACCAATCAGAATTAAGGAATTAAGTAATGCAGTCCCTTATTAAACATAAGAAGAAATTCAGTACCTTATTAAACATCTTCCAATATTAACCAGAAATAGCTAATAAACTTTAGTCCCTGGATATTATTTGATTCCCTGAAAAGATTCTTGCTTAGTGGTCAATTAAATTGTTGACCATACAACTAAAATGAGATGTAATTTTCAATGTCATGGACTTAAACTCAACTGAACTGTCACTGAGAAGCAGGGAACATTTTTAGAAGCTTTATATACAAATGACAACATAGAACAAAGCTCTCTAAATCTGTGTTGTCTGAAAATCAAATAAAACTCAGGAGCACATGACTTTGTAGAATGTTTTCCTCATCAATTGGAAACTGAGACATAAAACTATACCTGACCGAAAGCCAACTCAGCATAAAAATATGGAGTAAAATATTTTCTTCAGGGAATTTCTGCAGAAAACAGAAGAGAATTTAAGGCAGAAAATGAACCTCATGTGAAGTGTGAAAATTTAGGTGAATTTTAGATGGATAAATTTAATCTTCTTTGAAGAGGATTCTTGCTAAGGTATATGATTCAGACCATGCTTGGATGATCTTTGATCAAATAGCCTGAACCTAAGTTTAGAAACTGATCTTTGAAAATTAAAACCAAACTTATGGGACTCACGATTCATTATTTCCCAGTTAGATCATCCATCTACTAGTAGTTCACGCTTCTTCCATTCATCTGCTAGTTACTCATATTATTAAATTTATGTTAATTTAGCTTGGCTTTCTAAATATAGGGCTTGGAGGAAAAAGCTCTAAAGCACATGTAGACAGAAGAGAAATTTCTACTGACCCAATATCTTTCCTCATTTCAAATTATCTGTCTTCAAGGGTAGGAAGATATAAATTTTATTTAGATATGTGGAAATTAAAAGAAACCATAACTAAATTGGAGTTGAGATAGCCTTTGGGGGGAACTCTCACACCATATCACACATCCTCAATTACACCAAACAGGAAGAGAGGGAAGCTTACATCTTGGACAGAAAGTAAAACTACTTTACTAGGAAGGAAGATTTCTCTCCCTACCTGGCAACAGCCCAACCAATGAGAAATGCCACAGCTCAGCCAATCAGAAACACTGCAGCCCAGCCAATGAGAAATGCTGTAACTCAGCCAATGAGAAGCTGTTGCCGCTACCCTGAACTGTTACTTTCCCCCAATGGATTTTCCTTTAGAACAGCCCCTCCCTACTCCCCTTTTTTCTCTATAAAAGCAGATCTCATTCTTTGTTTGCTGGATTTGCTTATGGTTTGCATTGCATGCACATCCTGAATTGCAATTCTTTTGGCTATTCCCAAGTAAACTTATTTTGAAATAAAATAACAGACAAATATGCTTTTTTAAGTTGACAGGTAACAGGATGCCGATCAGCTCAAGTTCCATAGAGTAAAATTGTTAAAATTTCTGCCCTTGTGTGTCCCCTTCCCCTCTGCTTCTTTTTGGTGAGTTAAACCTGCATTTGTAAAACGTGCAGTTGCAATTTAAGAATAACAGCTAACGTGCATGTGCCAGACATTATTCTAAATTCTTTAGCTGTACTAACCCATTAATCTCACAGTGAATTTAAAATATAGCTGCTTATATTTTACCATTTTACAGATGAAGAAAACAAGACACACAAAGTTTAGGGAGGTATCTCAAGATCACAAAGCCATAAATGGAGAGATCTGAGCAAAATGGGTAGACTAGATTCCTGAGGGCATGCTCTTATCCAGCACACTACATTGCTTCTATGGGGATAAATACAGCTGAAGATACATAGATATAGACGTAAAACAGCATGGTCAGTTAGTACACTTATATAGATCGACAGAAATGTATAATTAGACATAGCTAATAGATACATCGCTGCTTACAAAATATTGTAGACAGAAAGCAGGAGGAGTCAAGGGAAAAGGAAGCGTTTGAGGAACTATCTGCCACCATTCATAGAGGCTTTGTCAGAACAGTACACTGAGCAATTTCACTACATCCTCTCTGGTGGCCACATGACCTTCTTGACATCGCCAGCTTGGCATTGCTATATCGAAATGGGACATTTTGATATCTTGAGAAAATAAAATTTGAGTTGTTTCTTTTATAATGATTGAGTTATAAACACTATGTTTTCTCACCACATCCCTAATCTCATAATAAATGATGTCTTTTCTTACCAAAAAATGAAAGCAATGAACATCTCTGTGCCTCAGCCTTTCCCTGAAGTTCACATACCCCTGGCCTTCTCACATAGCCTCTCACCACACCAGAGCCCAGGGATTTTATTAAATATGAACACTCCATTTTTATGACTAAATTAGCAGAGAGTGCATGTGAAAGACTTAAACCATTTTAATATTGGAGAATACCAAGAAGATGATTATTTCTACCTTAGGTTTGATTAGTTCCTAAAAGATGTACAAATGGTAATTATAAACATCTGTCCATTAGAATTTTGGGTGGTATATCTGATGTTTTGAAAATGTATGCTCAAAATCTGCTGCGTTTGACTCAAAGACAAAGAGAGAGGAGACGTCATCTAAGGCCATGTGGAAGTGATTAAATTTGAGAGAGTTTTGATATATGGAAAAGAATACAAAGTGAGCACTACCTTCTATGTCTGACGAGAATAGCTTATCTTTTTCTTATGAAATAATTAATAAGTAAATATGTCACTCATCTCTTGACCAATTCTTAGATACAATTTTCATATGAATTCTTTTCTAGAAAACCTTATTCTTTTCTTGCTCCTTTATTTGTAATTTCCTCACAGCCCTCAGATAAACTTGGCACGAGTAACTGGAGAATCTTTTTTGCTAAGCAAATGAAAAGGGTTGGAAAAGGGAGAGTCAGGGCAAGACTAAGATTTGATGTGAGTTTTTTATTTTAAGGTAAATAGGAAGGAATAGTGATTTCTGTTTCAAGGTTGACATCAGGTTAAATTACTTGTTTCCCAAGAGGAGAACCAAGATATATTTGTTGGTGTCTTCTTCCAAGATTTTGAATTTATGAGCAGAAAAAATTGCAACTTATATTCAATGATTCCACTATAAACTAATTTGCCAAGAACAACTTTTGCACGATTATCAGCAAAGCCCAGTGCAAGTGAAGAGAGGCAGCACTCAGAGGACAGTGCTTGTCTTTGGTCCTCAGAATTCGCCTTCCCGGGCAAAGACAAATTAAGCTAAAATAGTATCATAATCTCTGGGAGAGTGAATTCCTTGCACGTGACTGTTTCAGAATGAAAGCTAGGCCTGGTCAACATTAATTTACTTCCTGAAAAAGCAAGCAAGGAGGACCTAGAATTAGTGTGGACCCAGCTGAACTGATTAAAGCTTTCACCATGTTAAATTTTCCTGAGCACACAACTAGCAATTGTGTATGAATATTAGTCAATAATTAGTACTTGTGTTTGAGGCCATATGCCGCAATAAACTAGAGATATTGCAGATTCCAGTGCCATGCTAGAGAGGAAAAGATTCTGAGGTGTTGTTAGAACACATTTAACTGATTCAGGGATGGTAAGACTCAGAGGCAGAAATATGATGATGATTCATAGAGAACATCCTTAGATTCTCACATTAAACTATTCCAGAGTCATTAATGTTTTTTTGCCTCAAAATCACCTGTTCTTCAAAGAACTTGGTTCCTTTTATGAGAGAAAAATAATATTGAAATCTAAAACCTTAACAGCAGGAGCACACATCATATTTTTTTGCTTGACTACTGAATGTAGGCACAGTTGTTCAGCCTACATAAGCAAAAAAAGCAAGAGATTCCTCTTTCTTTGCATCTAACTTGGGAGTTTATAAATTTACTTTCTCCACATATAATAAACTACCAGCTTTTTTCTTCTGCCAGTAAGTTTAGCACATCATGCTGCATATACTTATTGATCTTAAATGTGTTAAATACATTACAATGAAGAAATCTGTGTATTAACTAAATGTGTATATTTATGTGAAAAGATTAATACAATTTTACAAATACAAAATCAAGCAATATCAAACAAATTTAAGATTAACAATCCAGACATCATTAATATAAATAGAGTTATAAATTATAATAGTTGAAGTTTTTAAAATATTTAATGTAAGGTTATTATTCAAGCATAATCTCCATTCAGAAAAGTACATGGATTCTAAGGATAGATCTCAATGTACTTTCACAAAGTGATCACACCCATTTTCCCAGCACTCAGATCAAGAAATAGGACTTTACCAGCATTTGTGTTCCCTTCCAATCATCTTGTATCTCCTAAAGAGTGACAACTCTTCTGTCTTCTAATAACATAGATTAAAGTCTGAACTTTTTCTGAACTTTTTGTAAACTGAATCTTAATAGATGTACTTATTTGGTCTCTGGCTTTTTTTCTGAACATGATTTTTAGGTGATCCATTTATACTATTGCACGTAGTTGTACATTGTGTTTATTCTAATTGAAATGTAGTATTGCATTCTATGAATACACCACATTTTCGTTTTTTTTTTTTTTTTTGGAAGAGGTCAGTTCTATGGTGGATGAGCATTTGGGCTTTTCCAACTTTAGGTTTAAATTAGTCGTGCTGCTGTGAAAATACTTGTTCATTTTGTAGAGTATATACCCAGGAGTGAAATTGGAAATCATAGGAATGCAGGTGTTCAGCTTTGGTGTATGCTGCCAAATGCTTTTCAAGGTGGTTGTAACGATTTAAAACATGATTCATCAACAGTGTTCGTGAGCATTCCAATTGCTCTGCATCCTAGCCAACACACAGTAATACGCCCATTTAAGCATATCCCTTCAGGTAGCTGTGAAATAATATTGCTTTGTGGTATTAACTGACATTTTCCTCAAATCTGATGTTCTTATGTGTTATGCTCCTCCCATTCTTATGTTAAATTATGCTCCTCCCATTCTTATGTTATAGTCCTAACCCACAGTACCTCAGAAAGTGAGCGTATTTGGAGATAGGATCATTAAAGATGTAAAATAAGGTCATTAGGATGGGCTCTAATTCAATATGACTGACGTCTTTGTAAGATGAGGAGATTAGGCCACAGATACACAGAGGAAAGATGATGTGAAGACAGAAGGAGAAGACGGCCATCTATAAGCCAAGGAGAGAAACTTCAGAATGAAACCAACCCTGACAACACCTTGATCTTTAACTTCTAGCCACTACAGTTGTGAGGAAATAAATTTCTGTTGTTTAAACCAGCAGTCTGCGGTACTTTGTTATGGCAGCACTGATAAACTAATACAATATGTTTATCGGCAATTTGGTTATTTTCATTTTTTAAGTGCCTTTCTAGTTTTTGCACATTAAAAAAAAATCTGATTGTATCCTTTTTAAGGATCTATTAAGAGTTCTTAATATTCATTGGATGAGTTTATTTGTAGATAAGTGTCTTCTTATAGTATAAATATAATCCCTGATTCTCTGAGTTGCCTGTTATTTCTTTTTTAAACAGCTTTATTGAGATATTTTGGACATAGAAAAATTGTGTGCATTTAAGGTGTGAAACTTGATGTTTTGATATATGCATATATTGTAAAAAGATCAATACAATCAAGGTACGTGATGTAACGCATCACTTCTATGCACTTACCTTTTTTTGTATGTGAAGGTTTAAGAACTATCCTCTCACTTCAAGTATACAATATTTCAAGTATACAATACAGTATTGCTTACTATCATTACCATGGTGTACTTGAGGTCTCTAGAACTTATTTATCTTGTGTAAGTGAAACTTTGTACCCTTTGGCCAACATCTCCCCATTTTCCCCTTCTCCTCATTCCTGGAAATCACCGTTCTGTCTTCTGTTTCTATGAGTTTGACTATTTTAGGTTCCATATATAAGGGAGATCATGCAGTATTTCTCTTTCTGTGTCTTGCTTATTTCACTTAGCGTACTTCCCTCCATCTCCATCCATGTTATCACAAATTGCAAGATTTTCTTATTTTTTAAGACTGAATAAATATATATATGTCACATTTTCTTTATCCATTCATCGTCTAAGGACCTTTAGGCTGTATATCATGGCTACTGTGAATAACGCTGCAATGAACATAGCAGAGTAGAAATCTCTTCACAAACCTGATTTCAGTTCCTTTGTATACATCCACACAAAGTGGCATTGCATTTGCTGGATATATGATAGTTCTAGTTTTAATTTTTGGAGGAAATTCCATACTTTTTTCCGAATGATATATTTTTTAATGATCAGCAGAATGTATGTTTAATTCTTTTCTATATGTTTAGCATATATAGTAGAAATTTTAAAAATATTAATTTTTTATTTTTCTAATCCATGGCCCTGAAATAATCCATCTTTATTTAAATATTCTTCAATTTTTCTTGACAATATTTTATCATTTTCAGCATAAAGGCTTGCAAATTTTCATCTAATTTCTAGAGACATGTATAAACATGAATTGGAGTTATCACACACACACTGTTGTTGTTATTATTATTATTATCATTATTATTTTGTAAAGAAAGCTGAGGCTCTGGGGATTTATTTGATTTAGTCTATGTGACGGCAAATTCTGGATCTTAGATCTATTTCCGTGCTATCCACGCTTCCTTAGAAAGAGGAACATTCTTTCAGTGAATCCATGCAATTTGTTTTCTATCCAGTCTCCTTACAATTTCAAACAAGTAATTACAGAAGATTTTCATGATTTTTTAGAACATTTTGTATAAAAAAATCAAATCAGATATAAAATAAAACTATACCAATAGTAAATAACTGCATTGAGATTGTTCAGTTTTCTAAACTTATTACCTAATTTAAGAGAGAGAAATAACAGTCTGAAAGCTCAAGAAAAGTCTGTCTTTAACTTCAGTCTGGCTTAGGAAAATGTTTTCAGTGTTTAATTGGAATGATGCCTTTCCTCTCAGAATCAGCATTTACACACACACACACTCACACACACACACACACACACTCACACACAGATTCTTTTCCCATAGTAACTTCTCACTTGTCTTTAACAGTCCGTCCTGGTTTGAAAGGTAACATAATGATGTATTTTCACTGTGTGTAACAAAAAACCTACAATACTCTATGACTTGTCAGCTAAGGAAGCATAAATGAAACAGAAAATCATGCTTTAAGGCATATTTTGTCAGCTCTGTTGTGAAGATTGAAGGTTTTAGATGTTAATCCATAATGCAGATTGGCACCTTTGAGTACAGATAAACAAACCTGTAGCTTGATCTGAAAAGAACTTATATCACTGTAGCTTATGATGACTGAGTGAGAGTAAACAGCTTTCTGCTTTTTTCCTCAACATGTCCTCACTGCATTATTGTGGGGAGGGGTTGGTGCATTGCACAGTGGACCTGAAGCATATACTTCCTAGGTCATAAGTCATGGGATGAGAATACAGAACAAATTTCAAAAGTTCCTTTTTTGTGTCTACAGAATAAGATATTTATCATCCAGGTTTAACAGAAGTGGAGAATAAGAAAAATTAATTCAGGAAATATTTAATGAGCACCTACCGTGTTCCAGGTAGTGTACTTGATGCTGGATTAGGTTCTGTTGAAACTGTTCCAGACACACTAATTATAAGAGAGTGAAGGTGCAAGGTACCTCCTAAGAGAACTCTGAAAACAAAACAAAACTCCAAGCCTTCGAGCAACACCTATTAAATGTTCATCAGGTTACTCAATTCTCAAAATATACTGCTGCTCAAATAAAATTTTCTTTTTCATTGTACTGATGATAACTTTAGGGAGAGTTGGGTGGAGGGTACATGAAGCCTCTCTACTATCTTTGCAATGTTTTTGTAAATCTAAAATTATTTCAAAATAAAAAAGTTTTAATAGCACATAATTCTTAAAGTGGCTTTAATATCAGGGATATGTTTGCAACGATCAGGGACACCTCGTAGAACTCTAAGTCTATAGCAGACTCACCAAAGGAGTCTATCTAGGAACTGGAAAGATTACAGGAATCAAATACACATTTAAGCTGTCTTTGTGTCTGGACCTATTATTCCTCCCGTATGTTTGTTTTGTTTTTATTTCTAACTCTCCTCTCAGCAGACTCACTGTTTTTTGTTCCATTTTCACAAGGTCCAATCATGGCTGACTCAGTCCCAAATTTATGTGACCTTACAAGTGAACATACACCACTCTCTAATAATTGACCTGTTTTATACAAAACTTACATTTCTAGATGGAGTGATCTTTTGTTGAACCTATAGATTAACTTATACTCTGTACAGTTGTCATGCATAGTACAACTATTTATGGTCAGAGATAGGTGAGGTCACCCAGTAGAAACAAGGCTACAAGACTTGCTCCTGTGGGTTCCTGAGGAAGTCTCAGAGGGCAGGATACTTTACAGGGGCATCTCATATGTGGGATAAACTATGTTGCCACTTCCGATGGGGCTATCCCAAAGAGAGCGAAGGATCCACTGTCTTAGGGTTCTCTTGTGTTCAATGACAGAACTTTGACAATATGGAAGTATAGAGAATAATTGTTTCTTATATTATATTTATTATCATTTCCTGGGGTGTTGGACTTTATTAGTATCATCCAAATAACCCTTCAATAGGATGACAGGCTAGGAAAAATGTTAGAAAAAAATACATCTGTTGTAGCTTTATAAAATAGGCAATGGGGGGGGCCGGCTCAGTGGCACAAGCGGTTAAGCGCGCACGCTCCACTGCTGCTGCCGGGGGTTCGCCGGTTTGGATCCCGGGCGCGCACTGATGCACCGCTTGGCAAGCCGTGCTGTGATGGCATCCCATATAAAGTGGAGGAAGATGGGCATGGATGTTAGCCCAGGGCCAGTCTTCCTCAGCAAAAAGAGGAGGATTGGCAGATGTTAGCTCAGGGCTGATCTTCCTCACAAAAAAATAAATACATAAAATAGGCAATGGGGTTTTATATCAGTTATCAATTCTCTGAAATCCTATTTGTGGTATAGTTTTCCTTGAGTAGAGCATGACATCAAAGAAGGTATATCAGAGAGGAAGATAAAACAATTATCAAAATATTTAGTGGACAAAACTACTAATAGTCAAAGTTTTACTTCTCTTTGTTCTATCATTGCCAAAAGAAATTAGCTTTACAGGTAGACATTAACATCCGGCAAGAAAGTGTCTCAGTTTTCTGAGTAATGCCTAATTGATTCATATACTAACTTACTTATGTTCTTGTTCTGGGCAAACCAGCAGTTAAGGTAAAACTTTAGTCGTTTAGTCAGATGTTTTAATGAAGTTCTGCATTTCACGCTGTTTTGACTAGATAAAATCCACCTGTGACTTCATTTTATCTATGTGATATTTAATGAATCTAACACCTTTGGCTGTTGAAAATTGTTCTTTTTCTCCAAATTAAAATCCTAGATCAATTAACAGAGGACTATAACTGCCTGACAAGAGAAAATATCTTAAAAGATGATTTCTTTTACAAATTAAATGTTTCAAATAAATTTATTTTCTTAAAAATAAAAAAAAAAACCTACCTCTCTGTGTCTTTTCTAGTTTGGTAGCAGTTATTGTTTTTTGCTTTTAATGTCAGATGGAGAGAGTGGAATTAATTATTCTCTTCAGTTCGTGGCACACTAATATTCTGTTTATGCATAACCTTGCTCATACTTTATTTTAGATTTTTTTCTCCTTCATATCCTATCTCCACACTCATTTTTGACCCCACATTAAAATAAACAAAATGCACTTTCTAGTGTATTTAGTATATATCCCTAAGGTATCATGGGATACTTGAAAACTTAAATAATGATGCTATTTTGTGTATATTATTTATTTGTTTATTTTGAGGAAGATTAGCCCTGAACTAACATCTGTTGCCAATCCTCTTCTTTTTTTCTGAGGAAGATTGGCCCTGGGCTAACTTCCGTGCCCATTTTCCTCTACTTTATATGGGACGCCGCCACAGCATGGCTTGACAAGTGGTGTGTCGGTCCACGCCCAGGATCTGAACCTGTGAACCCCATGCCACCACAGCAGAGCGCGCGCACTTAACCACTATGCCACTGGGCCAGCCCCTATCAATTCTTGATTAGCAAGGTCCTTCACCCTCAAAACATTCCAAGTGAAAAATTCTCAGCTCAACTTTACCAAAAATTCAAGGTCTGGTGTTTCTATATAATAGAAAATAAATAAATAAATGAAAAAGAGTGGAACATTGGCCAATTCATTATTTGAAACTAGTGAAACCAATTCAAAAAACATTTAAAAATGTACAAAAAATTATAGGTCTAATTCAGTTATTAATTTAAATGTGAAACTTTAATATAAAATATTGGTTTGCTGATTTCAATGGTATGTCCCCAAATAATACATAATGATCAAGCAGAAATTATCTTCAACAAGGCACGGAGGCTCAATATCAAATCTAAATATAGAAATCACAAGATTAATAATCTAAAAAAGAAACATTTTTTAAACTCACTAGATAAATAAAGCATTGTCTAAATTTCAGTAGTTTATTGTACTTAGAATCTAACAAAGCTGGAAGTATGAAAAATTGGTAAGTGTTGTCTACTGAATTACTTGACTGTACCTTTAACTTAATGAAGAAAACATAGATGCCTTCAGGATAAGATCAGAATCATGCTTGCTCAGTGTGCTTTTTGACCAACCACAAAAACAAGTAAAAAAAGGTGATATATGAAGTGAAAAATATAAAAGGTAAAATGGTTGTCTTTGCAAATAAAATAGTCTCCTAAATGGAAAACCTAACACAATTAACAGAAAGATTTTAGACCTGACAACAGACTTCAGAAAAATGTGTCAGATATAAGATCATTTTAGAAAAAGCAGTGGTATTCATTTACTCTGGAGCTAACCCATTAGAGAGGTGACTAGCTTCTGGGCTGGGGAACCTTCTTGGAGAAACAGTGCATTCATTAGACCATTCACAATTACAATAGAAACTACAGGTATCCAAGGAGTAATCTAATAATAATGTACAAGAAACCTACAGAAACATTTTTAATGACTTAAAACATAAAGAAATGGAGAAACATACCATTTTTATGAGTATGACAACTTGACATTGTAAAGATGACAGATTTACTCAAATTATTTGAAAAAATGTTATGCAATTTCCTCTGACATTTCTCCAGAATTTTCAAGGAAACATAGACAATTAATTCAAAAATATATTTGAAGGACAATCTAGCAGTAGATAAAGAGACTGAAAAAAAAATGAATGTAGATGGGACAAATTCCTTGAAATAGTGAGATATACAACAGTAGTCACTGTAATAAAAAATGGAAATTTGGGGTATTTGACATAGATTACATCACAAATCAGTGCAAATAAGGTGGATTATTTTGCAGATAGAGCTTAAAATTGAAGACTATATTGAGAATATGTGTCTGGACCCCCACTTTACAACAACAAAAAAATAAACTCCAGAGGGTTTAATAGCTCAAATTGGAAAGATAAAATTATAAAACCAATAGAAGAGATTGTAGGAGATTATTTTTATCAATTTGGATCAAGAAACTATTTCTTAAAGGAGAGGAAAAGGGGCAAAATCATAATAAGGAGTATCTCTAATTCAGTAAACAAACAAAATCCGGGAAACCTAAGCTTCCAAATGAAAAACTGGTGATCCATGAATACATGACACATGAATCAACATGTCATAGAAGGGTAAAGTGAATGGAAAACCACTTGGAGGTTTTTACAACTTATTTATTTATTTTTTTTTGTGAGGAATATCAGCCCTGAGCTAACATCTATTGCCAATCCTCCTCCTTTTTTTCCCCCAAAGCCCCAGTAGATAGCTGTATGGCGTAGTTGTACATCCTGCTAGTTGCTATATGTGGGACGTGGCCTCAGCATGGCCAGGGAAGCCGTGCGTCGGTGCGCGCCGGGGATCCGAACCCGGGCCGCCAGCAGCGGAGCTCGCGCACTTAACCGCTAAGCCACAGGCCAGCCCACAACTTATTTTTAATTGCCATTGCTCTATGCTATTTTTAATTCATGGGAAGGATTTCGATTACTGATAAAACAAATGAACTGATGATTAAACTAATAATAGTAAGTGATTTTGAGCATCTATACAGAAATATTAGGTGTAAATATGGTTTATAATGAGGAAGGTGAACATGTGGTTAAGGCCAGAAACATAGATGAATAGGGAGCTAAGAGAACATAAATACTGAAATTTAGCTCAAAATATGTAGGAGCTCAGGGACTATTTTCTGGAGTAGGAAGCATCCGAACTGTGGCTTCAAGACAAATGTGGTTTGGTGAATAAGGGATCAAGAGCATTCCAGGTAGAGGAAACCATGTGAGCAAAGGTAAAAAATGAAATAACATTCTGGAGAGACGACACTCAAATCCTTCTCCTTCTGCTGAGATCCCTGGTGGGGCTCTCATTCACATCCTTGATGAGGCATGGGCCATTCATTATTTCTCTTGCTTCTATGAAATACTCAGGAGCCTGTCAATGCATTAATTTTCTAGTTCAGGTCAGAAAGTGTAAATATCTATGTTCTCACTCAAATAACTGTCATGTGAAAATTGATACTAAAGAGTTGATTGCAGATAATTCCTTAGGAAAATGAGAATTGGTTATTAGACTGAGATAGAAAGCAGTGAGTTCTCCACTAATATTCACGAAAGGGAAGTAGAATCCTGTGATAATCACGGCTACAACAGCTAATCAGTCATCAGCTGTTGTCCTCTGAGACAATGTGTCTACAGAGGAAGCCTCTGATAAACTTAGTATTTGTTCCTATAGATCAATTTGAAGGGGTGAGAGGTTTTTGTTTGTTTTTTAAAGAGATTGGAAACTTAAAAGAATATCTGGGGCCGGCCATGGCTTAGCGGTTAAGTGCGCGCCGCTCTGCTACTGGCGGCCCGGGTTCGGACCCCTGGCATGCACAGGCACACCGCTTCTCCAGCCATGCCGAGGCCAAATCCCACATACAGCAACTAGAAGGATGTGCAACTATGACATACAACTATCTACTGGGGCTTTGGGGAAAAGAAAAAAAAGGAGGAGGATTGGCAATAGATGTTAGCTCAGAGCCGGTCTTCCTCAGCAAAAAGAGGAGTATTAGCATGGATGTTACCTCAGGGCTGATCTTCCTCACACACAAAAAAAAGAATAGCTAGTTCAAATCTCCAAATTTTCTCTGCTAGGAACGTAAGGAAATCATCTCTGATGACTCATGTTTAACAATTTACTTGACTTCCATTTTAATTTCTCAGCAATTAAAAGTCCAAACATATACCTTTGAACACTCTCCACACATCTATGACCCTTCCCATCTAATGGTTGTCATTTCTTATATTGGAATGAACAAGGCCAGTCTATTATGCAAGCTAGAATTTTGGGCAAATTCTTTAACCTCTTATCCTCCTTTCATCAATCATAATTTCTAATCAATCACTTTTTTTTTTTTTAATTTTCCGTTTATTGCAGTAACATTGGTTTATAACATTGTATAAATTTCAGGTGTACATCATTATACTTCTATTTCTGCATAGATTACATCATGTTCACCACCCAAATACTAATTACAACCCATCACCACACACATGTGCCGAATTATCTCTTTTGCCCTCCTCCCTCCCCACTTCCCCTCTGGTAACCACCAATCCAATCTCTGTGTCTATGTGTTTGTTTATTGCTGTTATTATCTACTACTTAATGAAGGAAATCATACAGTATTTGACCTTCTCCTTCTGACTTATTTCTCTTTGCATTATACCCTCAATGTCCATCCATGATGTCACAAATGGCTGGATTTCATCGTTTCTTATGGCTGAGTAGTATTCCGTTGTGTATATATACCACATCTTCTTTATCCATTCGTCCCTTGTTGGGCATTTAGGTTGCTTCCAAGTCTTGGCTATTGTGAATAACGCTGCAATGAACACCGGGGGTGAATGTATCTTTATGCATTGATGTTTCAAGTTCTTTGGGTAAATACCCAGCAGTGGAATAGCTGTATCATATGGTAGTTCTATCCTTGATTTTTTGAGGAATCTCCATTCTGTTTTCCATAGTGGCTGCACCAGTTTGCACTCCCACCAGCAGTGTATGAGAGTTCCCTTCTCTCCACATCCTCTCCAACACTTGTTTCCTGTCTTGTTAATTATAGCCATTGTGACAGGCGTGAGGTGATATCTCAATGTAGTTTTGATTTGCATTTCCCTGATAGTTAATGATTTTGAACATCTTTTCATGTGTCTGTTGGCCATCTGTATATCTTCTTTGGAGAAATGTCTGTTCTGGTCTTTTGCCCATTTTTTGATAGGGTTGTTAGTTTTTTTGTTGTTGAGATGCATCAGTTCTTCGTATATTTTGGAGATTAAACCCTTATCAGATGTATGGTTTGCAAATATCTTCTCCCAATTGTTAGGTTGTCTTTTCATTTTGTTGATGGTTTCCTTTGCTGTGCAGAAGTTTTTTAGTTTGACGTAGTCCCATTTGTTTCTTTTTTCTATTGTTTCTCTTGCCCAGTCAGACATGGTGCTTGAAAATATGTTGCTAAGACTGATGTCGAAGAGTGTACTGCCTATGTTTTCTTGTAGAAGTTTCATAGTTTCAGGTCTTACATTCAAGTCTTTAATCCATTTGGAGTTAAATTTTGTGTACGGTGTAAGGTAAGGGTCTACTTTCATTTTTCTGCATGTGGCTGTCCAGTTTTCCCAACACCATTTATTGAAGAGACTTTGTTTTCTTCATTGTATGTTTTTGGCTCCTTTGTCAAAGATTAGCTGTCCATAGATGTGTGGGTTTATTTCTGGGCTTTTGATTCTATTCCATTGAAATGTGTGTCTGTTTTTGTGCCAGTACCATGCTGTTTTGGTTACTATAGCTTTGTAGTATATTTTGAAATCAGGGAGTGTGATACCTCCAGCTTTGTTCTTTTTTCTCAGGATTCCTTGACTTATTCAGGGTCTTTTGTTATTCCAAATAAATTTTAGGTTTCTTTGTTTTATTTCTGTGAAAAGTGTTGTTGGAATTTTGATAGGGATTGCATTGAATCTATAGATGGTTTTAGGAAGTATGGACATCTTAACTATGTTAATTCTTCCAATCCAAGAGCACCGAATATCTTTCCATTTCTTTGTGTCTTCTTCAATTTCTTTCAGCAATGTTTTATAGCTTTCGGTGTACAGATCTTTCACCTCTTTGGTTAAGTTTATTCCTAGGTATTTATTCTTTTTGTTGCAATTGTAAATGGGATGGTATTCTTAATTTCTCTTTCTGCTACTTCGTTGTTAGTGTATAGAAATGCAACTGATTTTTGTATGTTGATTTTGTATCCTGCAACTTTACCATATTTGTTTATTACTTCTAAAAGTTTTCTGGTGGATTCTTTAGGGGTTTCTATATATAAAGTCATGTCATCTGCAAATAGTGACAGTTTCACTTCTTCCTTTCCAATTTGGATCCCTTTTATTTCTTTTTCTTGCCTGCTTGCTCTGGCTAGGACTTCCAGTACTATGTTAAATAGGAGTGGTGACAGTGGGCATCCTTGTCTGGTTCCTGTTCTTAGAGGGATAGGTTTCAGTTTTTCACCATTGAGGATGATATTAGCTGTGGTTTGTCATATATGGTCTTTATTATGTTGAGGTACTTTCCTTCTATACCCATGTTATTCAGTGTTTTTATCATAAATGGATGCTGTATCTTGTCAAATGCTTTCTCTGCATCTATTGAGATGATCATGTGATTTTTATTCTTCATTTTATTAATGTGGTGTATCACGTTGATTGATTTGTGAATGTTAAACCATCCCTGCATACCTGGAATTAATCCCACTTGATCATGGTGTATAACCTTTTTAACGTATTGTTGTATGCGATTTGCTACTATTTTGTTGAGGATTTTTGCATCGATGTTCATCAGTGATATTTGCCTGTAGTTTTCTTTTTTTTGGGCTGTCCATGCCTGGTTTTGGTATCAGGGTAATGTCAGCTTCATAGAATGAGTTAGGGAGCTTCGCCCCCTCCTCAATTTTTTGGAAGAGTTTGAGAAGGATAGGTATTAAGTCTTCTTTGAATATTTGGTAGAATTCACCAGGGAAGCCGTCTGGTCCTGGACTTTTATTTTTGGGGAGGTTTGTGATTACTGTTTTGATCTCCTTACTGGTGATTGGTCTATTCAAATTCTCTACTTCTTCTTGATCCAGTTTTGGAAGGTTGCATGATTCTAAGAATTTATCCATTTCTTCCAGATTGTCGAATTGGTTGGCATATAGCTTTTCACAGTATTCTCTTATAATCTTTTGTATTTCTGAGGTGTCTGTTGTAATTTCTCCTCTTTCATTTCTGATTTGACTTATTTGTGCCTTCTCTCTTTTTTTCTTGGTGAGTCTAGCTAAAGGTTTGTCAATTTTGTTTATCTTTTCAAAGAACCAGCTCTTGGTTTTATTAATTTTTTCTATTGTTTTTTTGGTCTCTATTTCATTTATTTCTGCTCTGATTTTTATTATTTCCCTTCTTCTGATTTGGGGCTTTGTTTGTTCTTCTTTTTCCAGTTCCTTTAGGTGCATTGTTAGATTGTTTATTTGAGATTTTTCTTGTTTGTTGAGATAGACCTGTATTGCTATAAACTTCCCTCTTAGAACCGTTTTTGCTGTATCCCATAAATTCTGGCATGTCATATTTTCATTTTCATTTGTCTCCAGGCATTTTTTGATTTCTTCTTTGATTTCTTGGTTGACCCAGTCGTTGTTCAGTAGCATTTTGTTTAATCTCCACGTATTTGTGTCTTTTCTGATTTTCTTCCTATAGTTGATTTCTAGTTTCATACTGTTGTGGTCAGAAAAAATGCTTGGTATCATTTCAATCTTCTTAAATTTATGGAGACTTGTTTTGTGGCCTAATATGTGATCAACCCTGGATAATGTTCCATGTGCATTTGAAACGAATGTGTATTCTTCGGTTTTTGGATGGAATGCTCTGTATATATCTACTAGGTCCATCTGTTCTAGTGTATCATTTAAGGCCAATGTTTCTTTATTAATCTTCTGTTTGGATGATCTATCCATTGGTGTAAGTGGAGTGTTAAAGTCCCCTACTATTATTGTGTTACTGTCTGTTTCTGTTTTTATGTCTGTTAATAATTGCTTTACATATTTGGGTGAAGCTACATTGGGTGCGTAGATATTTACAAGTGTTATATCCTCTTGTTGGATTGTTCCCTTGATCATTATGTAATGCCCTTCTTTGTCTCTTTTTACAGTTTTTGTTTTAAAGTCTATTTTGTCTGATATTAGTACTGCTACCCCAGCTTTCTTTTCATTGCCATTTGCGTGGAGTATCTTTTTCCATCCCTTCACTTTCAGTTTGTGAGTGTCTTTAGGTCTGAAGTGTGTTTCTTGTATGCAGCATATATATTGGTCTTGTTTTTTTATCCAATCAGCCACCCTATGCCTTTTAATTGGAGCGTTTAGTCCATTGACATTTAAAGTAGCTATTGATAAGTATGCACTTACTGTCATTTTTTAACTTTTGTTTTTCTCAGTGTTTTAGTAGTCCTTCTGTGTTCCTTTCTTCTTCTATACAGAATTGATGGTCTCTTTAGTTTGACCTGTCTGAAAGCTCTACTCTTTAACTCCTCTCTTCCCTCATTTTATGTTTTTGATATCATATCTAACCTCTTTTTTGTGCATTTATATCCATTACCCTCTTATCATGGAAATATATAATTTTTCCTATTTGTGGTCTTCTCTTTTCCCCTTAAATCAGTCCCTTTAACATTTCTTGTAGCACTGGTTTCTTGGTGACAAACTCCTTTAATTTTTGCTTGTCTGGGAAATTTTTGATCTCTCCTTCCATTTTGAATGATACCCTTGCTGGGTAGAGTATTCTTGGCTGTAAGTTTTTTCCTTTTAGCACTTTAAATATATCATGCCATTCTCTTCTAGCCTGTAAGGTTTCTGCTGAGAAGTCAGCTGATAGCCTTATGGGGTTTCCTTTGTATGTAACTTGTCTTTCATTTGTGGCTTTTAGGATTCTCTCTTCATCTTTAATTCTGGACATTTTGATTATGATGTGTCTTGATGTGGGCCTCTTTGGGTTTATCTTGTTTGGGGCTCTCTGTACTTCCTGTACCTGGATGTCTGTTTCCTCCTTAGGTTAGCGAAGTTTTCATCTATTATTTCTTGAAATAGATTCTCTGCCCCTTTGTCTCGCTCTTCTCCTTCCGGGACACCTATAACACAGGTGTTAGTGTGCTTGATGTTGTCTCAGAGGTCCCTTAGACTGTCCTCACTCTTTTAAATTATTTTCCCTTTTACCTGTTCAGCTTGAGTAATTTCTTCTAGTCTTTCGTCCAGCTCAGGTATCCGTTCTTCTGTATCCTCTACTCTGCTTTTGAGTCCCTCTAGTGAGTTTTTCATTTCCAGTATTGTATTCTTCATTTCTGATTGGTTCTTTTTTATATCTTCCATTTCTTTGATGACGTTCTCAGTGAGTTCATCTATTCTTCTCCCCACATCAGTGAGCATCCTTAACACTCTTAGTTTGAACTCTCTGTCGGGTAGGTTGCTCATTTCTGTTTCACTTAATTCCTTTTCTGGGGTTTTGTCCTATTCCCTTACTTGGAATGTATTCCTTTGCCTCCTCATTTTGCCTCTTTCCCTGTGCTTGTGACTGTGTATTAGGTAGGTCAGCTATGTCTCCTGTTCTTGGATAGGTGACCTTATGTAAGTGATGGCTTAGGAGGCCTGCTGTGTGCTTCCCTCAGTTCTCAATGTTCCAGGGGTGACCCCTATGTGGGCTACCTGTGTCCTTCTGTTGTGGCCTATTTGCTCTCCCTGTAGGCACCCAGGTTGGCTGAGTTATGCTACTGGCCATCTGTTGTAATGCTCAGCCTCTTGTAGTTTTTGTGGGCCCTTCAGTCTCTTTATCAGGTGTGGGGAGCCCCAGCACAGTTGGCTGCAAGTTCTAATACCACATTTGTGTTGCAGTATTTCTTTTAAGTGAGCAGGCTCCCAGCGTGGCTGGTTGTTAGGCTCAGGGCCTTACAATTGCTATAAGCCTCCAGCCTTTAGGTCTCTTGTCAGCTCTCTAAGGATTTCAGCTGGGTGGAGCTGGCTTCAGGCACGGGAGCACCCAATTGTTTCAGGCTTTGGAAGGTGGAGCAAACCCCCTATGTGGGTCTTTGAGAAGCACAAGTCTTGTGCAGCTGACAAGCCCTGCCACCCACAGGTTCACACACACAGTCAAAACAGTCCTGCCCCATGTGCACGCCCCGACCTCCCAAAGTGGACCCAGTCTCTCCATGGCGGGAGCCCCACACACTCCACCACAGCCCCACACTCTCCACCCGCTCCTTGTGCACACCCTGCCCCACTGAAGTCGACTCAGTTGCCAGGCTGCAGAGAATACAGTCACCAATCTATGCAGGCCCACAAGTTGCCCGAGGGCTTGTTGTTGGGTGGGGCCAGTCTCTAGGGTGGGTTGCCTGCCCTGGCTGAGCTGGATTAAATCGGTGCTCTAGTGGGTGGAGCAGACCCTGTGCTAGCAGGCCTCAGGGAGAACTCCAATGGCGTCTGTGTCAGCACGCCCACACCAGGCCACAACAATGGCCGCCGCCAGTGTCCCAGTCCCTGGAGAGGTCTCACCCCTCACCGAGATGCACTCAGGGCCTATTAGGTGAGTCTCTTTTCACAAAAGCACTGTGCACCTTTCTTTCTGGTGATTTTAGGATGCTTTCTGAAACGGATGAGTTTGCGTGTGGGCCCTTTAAGAGCTGGTTTTAATTTCTTTGTGAACCGGGTTTTCTGGGGGTGCTCCCCAGTGTTTTAGTAGCAGGCAAAGGCAGATATTATTCCACTCGTCTCAATTGTGCTGGGTCCACAAAATGCCCCCAGCGGGGCCGCTCCCCGGCTCAGGGCCCCGCGCCTCCAGGGAGGGCTACGGACCTGTGAGCTGCTCCTGGGCGGCCGTGAGGCGCTGGCGGCTTGTGAAGGCGGCGTTTTTCCTCTCCAGAAGGGAGTCTCTGCCTCTTCCACCTCAATTAGGATTGTCCTTTGTTGCAGGAGTTCCTCTTATCCAGTTTTGGGTTCTGTCTCAGGTAATTTTTCCACGAGTAGTTGTAAATTGGCTGTGTCCACGGGAGGAGGTGAGTTCAGTGTCTGGCTACGCCGCCATCTTGACTTCCTCCCCTTCAATCACTTCTTTTTTTTTTTTTTTTTTTTTTTTACATTTTTATTGATATTTTAATGGTTTCTAACATTGTGAGATTTTGGGTTGTACATTTTTGTTTGTCCTTCACCCCATATATGACTCCCTTCACCCCTTGTGCCCATCCCCCACCCCCCACCCCCACTTCCCGGGTAACCACAGTCCAGTTTTCTCTGTCCATGTGTTTGTTTATATTCCACATATGAGTGAGATCATACAGTGTTTGTCTTTCTCTTTCTGGCTTATTTCACTTAACATAATACGCTCCAGGCCCATCCATGTTGTTGCAAATGGGACGATTTTGTCTTTTTTTATGGCTGAGTAGTATTCCATTGTATATATATACCACATTTTCTTAATCCAATCGTCAGTCGAGGGACACTTAGGTTGCTTCCACTTCTTGGCTATGGTGAATAATGCTGCAATGAACATAGGGGTGCATAAGCCTCTTTGGATTGTTGATTTCAGGTGCGTTGGATAGATTCCCAGTAGTGGGATGGCTGGATCATAGGGCATCTCTATTTTTAATTCTTTGAGGAATCTCCATACCGTTTTCCATAGAGGCTGCACCAATTTGCATTCCCACCAGCTGTGTATGAGGGTTCCTGTTTCTCCACATCCTCTCCAACATTTGTTGTTTTTTGTCTTGGTGATTATAGCCATTCTAACGGGCGTGAGGTGGTATCTTAGTGTTGTTTTGATTTGCATTTCCCTGATGATTAGTGATGTTGAGCATCTTTTCATGTGCCTATTGGCCATCTGTATATCTTCCTTGGAGAAGTGTCTGTTCATTTCCTCTGCCCATTTTTTGATCGGGTTGTTTGTTTTTTTGTTGTTCAATTGTGTGAGTTCTTTATATATTATGGAGATCAACCCCTTGTCAGATGTATGTTTTGCAAATATTCTCTCCCAGCTGGTTGGTTGTTTGTTCATCTTGATTCTGATTTCATTTGTCTTATAAAAGCTCTTTAGTCTGATAAAGTCCCACTTGTTTATTTTTTCTTTAGTTTCCCTAGTCTGGGTAGGCATGTCATCTGAAAAGATTCCTTTAAACCCAATGTCAAATAGTGTGTTGCCTATATTTTCTTCTATGAGTTTTATAGTTTCAGGTCTCACCTTCAGGTCTTTGATCCATTTTGAGTTAATTTTTGTGTATGGCGATAGCACATGGTCCACTTTCATTCTTTTGCATGTGGATGTCCAGTTTTCCCAACACCATTTATTGAAGAGACTTTCCTTTCTCCATTGCATGTCCTTAGCACCTTTGTCGAAAATTAGCTGTCCGTATATGTGTGGTTTTATTTCTGGGCTTTCAATTCTGTTCCATTGATCTGTGTGTCTGTTTTTGTACCAGTACCATGCTGTTTTGATTACTATTGCTTTGTAGTATGTTTTGAAGTCAGGAATTGTGATGCCTCCTGCTTTGTTCTTTTTCTTTAGGATTTCTTTAGCTATTCGGGGTCTTTTGTTGCCCCATATAAATTTTAGTATTCTTTTTTCTATTTCTGTGAAGAATGTCATTGGGATTCTGATTGGGATTGCATTGAATCTGTAGATTGCTTTAGGTAATATAGACATTTTAACTATGTTTATTCTTCCAATCCACGTGCATGGGATATCTTTCCATTTCTTTATGTCATCGTTGATTTCCCTCAATAATGTCTTGTAGTTCTCATTGTATAGGTCCTTCACCTCCTTGGTAAGATTTATTCCTAGGTATTTTATTCTTTTTGATGCAATTGTAAATGGTATTATCTTTTTGAGCTCTCTTTCTGTTAGTTCATTATTAGCATATAGAAATGCAACTGATTTTTGTAGATTGATTTTGTACCCTGCAACTTTGCTGTAGTTGTTGATTGTTTCTAACAGTTTTCCAACAGATTCTTTAGGGTTTTCTATATATACAATCATGTCATCTGCAAATAGTGAGAGTTTCACTTCTTCGTTACCTATTTGGATTCCTTTTATTCCTTTTTCTTGCCTAATTGCTCTGGCCAAAACCTCCAGTACTATGTTGAACAGGAGTGGTGAGAGTGGGCAGCCCTGCCTCGTTCCTGTTCTCAGAGGAATGGCTTTCAGTCTTTCCCCGTTGAGTATGATGTTAGCTGTGGGTTTGTCATATATGGCCTTTATTATGTTGAGGTACTTTCCTTCTATTCCCAATTTATTGAGAGTTTTTATCATAAATGGATGTTGTATCTTGTCAAATGCCTTCTCTGCGTCTATTGAGATGATCATGTGGTTTTTATTCTTTGTTTTGTTGATGTGATGTATCACGTTGATTGATTTGCGGATGTTGAACCATCCCTGCGTCTCTGGTATAAATCCCACTTGATCATGGTGTATGATCTTTTTAATATATTGTTGTATTCGGTTTGCCAATATTTTGTTGAGGATTTTTGCATCAATGTTCATCAGCGATATTGGCCTGTAATTTTCTTTCTTTGTATTGTCTTTGTCTGGTTTCGGTATCAGGGTGATGTTGGCCTCGTAGAATGATTCAGGAAGTGTTCCATCTTCCTCTATTTTTTGGAATAGTTTGAGGAGTATGGGTATTAAATCTTCTTTGAATGTTTGGTAAAATTCACTGGAGAAGCCATCTGGTCCTGGACTTTTATTTTTGGGGAGGTTTTTGATTACTATTTCAATCTCTTTACTTGTGATTGGTCTATTCAGATTCTCCATTTCTTCTTGGTTCAATTTTGGGAGGTTGTATAAGTCTAAGAATTTATCCATTTCTTCTAGATTGTCCGATTTGTTGGCATATAATTTCTCATAGTATTCTCTTATAATCCTCTGTATTTCCATGGTATCCGTTGTAATTTCTCCTCTTTCATTTCTAATTTTATTTACTTGAGCCTTTTCTCTTTTTTTCTTAGTTAGCCTGGCTAAGGGTTTGTCTATTTTGTTTATCTTCTCGAAGAACCAACTCTTTGTTTCATTAATCCTTTCTACTGTTTTTTTGGTCTCAATATCATTTATTTCTGCTCTGATTTTTATTATTTCTCTCCTTCTGCTGGCTTTGGGCTTTGTTTGTTCTTCTTTTTCTAGTTCTGTTAGGTGTAATTTAAGGTTGCCTATTAGGGCTTTTTCTTGTTTGTTAAGGTGGGCTTGTATCGCTATGAGTTTCCCTCTCAGGACCGCTTTTGCTGCATCCCATATGGTTTGATATGGCATGTTATCATTTTCGTTTGTTTCCAGATAGTTTTTGATTTCTCCTTTAATTTCATCAATGATCCATTGGTTGTTCAGTAGCATGTTGTTTAATCTCCACATTTTTGTCACTTTCCCAGTTTTTTTTTCCTGGTTCATTTCCAGTTTCATAGCCTTATGGTCTGAAAAGATGCTTGTTATGATTTCAATCCTCTTAAATTTATTGAGGCTTGCTTTGTTTCCCAACATATGGTCTATCCTAGAGAATGTTCCATGCGCGCTTGAGAAGAATGTGTAGTCAGCTGTTTTTGGGTGGAGTGCTCTGTATATGTCTACTAGGTCCATCTCGTCCAGTTTTTCATTTAAGTCTAATATTTCTTTATTAACTTTTTGTCTGGATGATCTATCCATTGCTGTAAGTGGGGTGTTAAGATCCCCTACTATTATTGTGTTGTTGTTGATTTCTCCTTTTAGGTTTGTTAATAGTTGTTTTATGTACATTGGTGCTCCTATGTTGGGTGCATATATATTTATAAGTGATATGTCTTCTTGATGGAGTGTCCCTTTTATCATTATATATTTCCCTTCTTTGTCTTTCTTAACCTGTTTTATCTTGAAGTCTACTTTGTCTGATATGAGTATGGCAACACCTGCTTTCTTTTGTTTGCCATTAGCTTGGAGTATTGTCTTCCATCCTTTCACTCTGAGCCTGTGCTTGTCTTTAGTGCTAAGATGTGTTTCCTGAAGGCAGCATATTGTTGGGTCTTGCTTTTTAATCCATCCTGCCACTCTGTATCTTTTGATTGGAGAGTTCAATCCATTTACATTTAGGGTAATTATTGAAATATGAGGGTTGAATGTTGCTGTTTTGTCACTTATTTTCTGGTTCTTTTGCATTTCCTTTGTTTCTTGTCCCATTTGTTTTGGACTGCCAATTCAGTTTGGTTGTTCTGTCTTATGATTCTTCTAGTTTTCTCTTTGTTTATCATATGTGGTTTTAATTTGATTATTTGTTTAGTGGTTACCTTGAGGTTTGGGCAAAAAATCTTCTGTATGAGATAGTCCATTATCTGATAGCCTCCTATTTCCTTATACTAAGTCAATTCAGTCACTTTCCTCTTCCCCTTCTAAGTTGCTCTTGTTATACCTTATTCTATCTTGTGTTGTGGCTGTGTGTTTACAGTGATGAGGTTAAATTTATTTTTGGTGAATTTCTTCCTTTGATCTTTGAGTTTAGTATTTAAGTGGTTGCTAACCTATTCCGGTAAAGATCTACTATTTCTCTGATTTTGTCTGCCTACTTTTCTCCTTACTCCAAGCTTTGTGTTCCCTTTCTCTTCTTGTTTTCGGGCCTGAGGGCCTTCTTGAGTATTTCTTGTAGTGGCGGTCTCGTGGCCATGAACTCCCTTAGCTTTTGTTTATCTGGGAGAGTTACTATTTCTCCATCATATTTGAAGGATATTTTTGCTGGATAGAGTATTCTTGGCTGAAAGTTTTTGTCTTTTAGTATTTTGAATATATCATTCCAGTCTCTTCTAGCCTGAAAAGTTTCTGTTGAGAAATCCGCTGAGAGCCTGATGGGAGTTCCTTTGTACGTTATTTTTTGTTTTTGTCTAGCTGCCCTTAATATTGTTTCTTTGTCGTTGACCCTGGCTAGCCTTACCACTAGGTGTCGTGGTGAAGGCCTTTGTCTGTTAATATATATAGGAGTCCTGTTGGCTTCGCTTACTGGTATTTCCTGCTCCTTCCCCAGATTTGGGAAATTTTCAGCTATTATTTCCTTGAATAGGCTCTCTGTTCCTCTTTCCCTCTCCTCTCCCTCAGGAATACCTATAATTCTTATGTTACATTTTCTAATAGAGTCCGATATTTCTCGGAGTCTTTCTTCATTTCTTTTTAGTCTTAGTTCTCTCTCTTCTTCCATCTGGAGTATATCTGTATTCCTATCCTCTAAAGTACTAATTCTTTCCTCCATATTGTCAGCTCTGTTCTTTAAAGATTCCAGATTCTCCTTTATCTCCTCCATTGTGTTCTTCATCTCCATCAGCCCTGATAGGTTTTTCTTTATGATTTCAATCTCTTTTGTGAAGAAACTCCTAATCTCATTGAATTGCTTGTCTGTGTTGTCTCGTATTTCGTTGAGTGTTTTTATGATAGCTATTTTGAAATCTCTGTCATTTAGTTTATGGATTTCTGTGTCTTCGGGGTTGATTTCTGGTTGCTTGTCATTTTGTTTCTGGTCTGGTGATTTCATATATTTTTGCATTGTGGTTCCTGTGTTGGTTTTGGTTTTCCTCATCCTGGAAGTCTCTGGTTGCACTTTCCACCTGCCGCCACTGTGTGGTGGTGAAGGGCTGTGTAGTCTAAGCCCCCTGCGCTCTGCCCCAGTTTTTCTGCTGCGATCCGCAGTTTTGTTTTGTTTTGTTTTGTTTCTTTTCCCCACTGCGATCCACGGGTCCAGTCCAATTTATTCAGGTCTGCCTCGGACCGCTAGATCTGGTCGAGCTGCAGACTCCGGGTTGTGGGGAGGGGGGAGCTCTCTCTTTTGCCCTCTGGGTCCCTGACGTGGGAGGCTTCTCGTTTGCCCCTCTTTATCCGCTCTCTGGGTTGCTCAGATGTTGATGGTAGCCCTGTGGCTCCTCTGAGCCCTCTGTGCGGGAGTTTCCCACTGGTTGAGAGCGCCCGAAGAGCTGCAGTTTCCCGCCGAGGGCCGCCCCTCCCCCCTCTCTGGGAGCCGCGCGGACCGGATCGCTGATCTGATGGGGAGGGAGCGGAGTTCTCCTTACCTCTCCCCACTTCCTCCGGGGGCCCAGCACGTTCCGCTCTCAGATGTGCGGCAGTGTGGATCCCTCCGCTCCAGCTTTTGACTGTCTGGGATTCCGTTGTTTGTCTGTGGCTGTTACTTTTGTTGTATTTTGTGGGGGAAGAATTCACGGGAAAGCTCACTCCGCCATGATGCTGACGTCACTCCAGTCAATCACTTCTAATAAGAAGCCATACGTATTTGTTGAATCAGCCTTCTTTATCATCTGAACTGTTATTTTCCAAGTTCATGCAAACCTCATTTTGATCTTTGATTGCTGTACTGATTTCCTAATTGGGCTCCTCGGGACAGTCATGGTCTTATCTAATCTCATCCCCACCCCTAGCCCTAGTGGTTTTTTAAAACATATGCCTTATTCCATTTCTCTCATGATTAAAACCTTTCATTGATTTTCCATTGTTCTTAGGATAGATTTCAAAGTCCTCAATATAGCTTACAATACCCTTCATTCATTGGTCCCTAAAGAACCAGTCATATTGAAGGTTAATGCAAGAACTACCACATCTTACTTCTGGCTTTTGAATTTGCATTTCTCTGTCTGAAAAATGTCCCAGAAAAAATTGTTATAAAATTAAATCCCACTGGAATTAAAAATTCTTTATATTGTAGAAAAGCTTTTCTTTTTGTTATTAGTTCATTATTGGGACAATAATATAGAAAAAGGAGAATTTTAGTTCATATAGCTTCCTTTAAATGGTTTAGTTTGTTTTGTATTATAAAAGAATAAATTTATTACAATGACACAATAAACATCAAAAGTGCTAAAGCACTTCTTAAAAGATGGAATAAATATATTTTCCCTATTCCTTCCACCACGTAGAGCTGAATGATACATGATGCATAAAATGAATGTAAAACGACCATGTAAAGTGGAGAGAAGACAGAAAGGTTAGTGTCATGGAGTTTGAGGGATGACAAAGTGGTGAATTCCATAGTATTACTGACTGAATGTGGTCACCCCAAAATTATTATATTGAAGCTTTAACCCCCAAAGTGATGGTATTTGGAGATGGGGTCTTTGGGAGGTAATTAGGTTTATATGAAGTTATCAAGTTCATGATGGGATTATTGCCCTTCTAAGAAGAGACACTAGAGAGCTTCCTCTCTCTCTCTCTTCTTTGTGTGAGGACACAGCAATAAAGCAGCCAACCGTAAGCCAGGAAGAGACTCCTTGCAAGAACCTGTTCATCCTAGCTCTCTAATCTTGAACTTCCAGCCTCCGGAACTGTGGCAAAATAAATTTCTGTTGTTTAAGGTACTCAGTCAATGGTATTTTGTTATGGCAGCCTGAGCTGACTAATACAATGCCAATTCTACTGAAATTGATATGTGGCTTTAACTCAATTTCTATCAAAATCCTAGGAAGCATTTTGTAGATGTAGAAAAGATCATATTATTTTTTTTGGAGGAAGATTGGCCTGCGCTAACATCTGTGGCCAGTCTTTCTCTTTTTTTTTTCTTTTTTCTTCCCTAATCCCCAGTACATAGTTGTGTATCATAGTTGTAGAGTTGTAGCTCCTCTATGTGGCATGCTGCCTCAGTATGGCTTGATAAGCAGTGAGTAGGTCCATCCCCAGGATCTGTAACCACGAACCCTGGGCTGCCAAAAGGAAATGCTCAGACTTAACTCCTACAACACTGGGCTGACCCTCAAAAGATCATTTTTAAATGTATTTAAAAGTTACAGGAACTAAAGTAAGTTAAGCACATTTTTTTAAATAAATAATGATTTCAAGAACTATTATATAATTCTAATAATTAAGACTATGTGATATTGGCAAAGTGATAGACATATAAATCAATGAAATAAAAAAAAGAACCCAGATGTAGCCCCACACAAGGATGATCAACAGATTTTTGACAAAGGTGAAAAGGCAAATCAATGGAGGAACGGTAGCACCTTTTCAACAAATGGTGCTGCGCTCAGTGGATACTCATCATCAAAAATAAATAAATGACCTCAAACTGAACATCACATTGTATGAAAAATTAACGAAAACTGTATCATAGATTTCAATTTAAAATGTAAAGCTAGTATCTTTTATTAAAAAAAAAGGAGGAAATCAGTGACTTTCACTAAAACCACGATCCATAAAAGAAAAATACATTGATAAATTGAATTTCATCAAAATTAAAAACTTTGCTCTACAAAAGATCCTGTTAAGAAGACAAGAAGACAAGCTACAGACTGGGAGAAAATATTTGAAAACCACTTATCTGAAAAGCACATAAACAACTGAGATCTTCACTACATAAAGAACTCCAAAATTCAATAATATGACAATGCAATTTGAAAAATGGGCAGAAGATATAAAGAGGAAATATAGATAGCAAATAAGCACACTAAAAGATGATAAACAACTAATATCCATTGGGAAAATTCACATTTATACCACCAAGAGATAGATACACACTTATGAAAAAGCTAAAGTAAAAAATATATATATACATATATTTTACCAAATGCTGCAAGAATGTGGAGAAAGTGGATCTTTGGAAGACTGCTGGTAGGAATGTAAAAAAGTATAGCCACCCTGGAAAATAGTTTGACAGTTTCTTAAAAGAAAAAAAACATAACAGAAAAACAAATAAATACCATACGACCCAGCTACCACATTCCTAGGCTTTTATCTCAGAGAAATGAAAGCAACAAATGAAACAAAACCTTTACATGATGGTTCATAACAATTTTATTTGTAATAGCCCCAAACTGAAAACAGTCAAAATATCCTATAATGCATAAATAGTTTAAAACACTGTGGTATATACATACCATGCAATACTATTTGGCAATAAAAAGGAATGAACTGTTGGTACACACTACAACTTGGATGTGTCTCAAGGGCATCATGCTGCGTGAAAATGACAATCTCAAGAGTTCAGATACAAAATGAGTCTGTTTATATAACATTCTTAAAATGACAAAATTACAGAGATTGAGAACACGTTAGTGGTTGTTAGGAGTTGTGATGGTGTAGGACAAGGCATGGATATGACTAAAAAGGTGTAGCAGGAGGGAGACCTTTGTTGTGATGGTAGAGTTCGATGTCTCAATTGTGGTAGGGGTTACACAAAGGTACACATGAGATAAATTCACATGGAACTCTACACACACACACATTGAACCCATGTCAATTTCTTTTTCTTTATATTGTGCTATTGTTATATAAGAAGTAAACGCTGGGAAAGACTAACTAAAGGTTACCCAGGACTTTTCTGTACTATCTTTGCAACTTCATGTGAATCTATAATTACTTCAAAATAATTTTTAAATGCACAAAAGTGCTAAGGCAGAGAGGATCAAAGGCAATAACAAACATAGTTTAGGTATTTTTGAGTGGTAGCATGACAATACTCCCTTAAAATATTTTCTATTTCAAGGTACTTCCAAAATCAATTAGTTCCATAGCTTCACTTACTCATTTTTAGTACGTTTTTATTCATAAAGTGAATTACTTTGGTAAAATGTACAATGATGCTGACTGCTGTGAATAACTACTAACTTGTTGAAAATATCTTCTACTGACTAGCAGGACATCTTCATGCAACTAAAAGATTTCCATTTCTGTTGAACCAAAAGAAGTGAGCTGTCTTCTAGAGTGCATCAACTCACATGTCCTGTGATCAGCTCAACAAATTATGGACCTACTAGAATAAGTGTAAGAGAAACAGGGAGAGACAAGAAGTTGTTATAGTTAAACTGCGAAATACTGAAAGATATTTACGTATAACAGCATATTCTTCAAGATGATTAAGTCAGGGCAGGAGCATATTGACAACAAAAAAATGTTGGTGAACCATTAGTTTATTCATTTAGTCTGACCAAAAGGTGGTTAAAATAATTAGACCACAAGTATATAGTATATTGAAAATGTGCTTACAATTTAAAATAGTATTTTGCAAAGTTATATTATCTTCTAAAAAAATTTTGTTTGTTTTTGGATAGCAATGCTCATTAGAATTCTGTAGTGTTTTTTAGGCATGAAAACCAAATGAAATTCTTATCATAGGCACAGTTTATTAGAATTAAAATGCTATAGCAAGTGACATTATTTTTAGAAGAAAAGTATTTTTAAAATTCTCCCAGGAGAAAAGAAATCCTTCCAAACTTTGACTTCGGTAATGCTCTTTAATGGATTCTCACATAAAATTGAACGTTTGGAACATTTCCAGTTATAATCTTTAATTCATTAAATAGAAATGGAAAAACATAAAATGTTTTACCCTTATTTTAAAGGTGTGGTATGTACAGTGACTGTTTCCGTTGTTACACGTACATGCATCTTCTCCCTCCAGACTTGTCATTTTAAATGAATTAAACCATGTTACAGCGTTGTTAGCCCAGTTTGTGGAATTTTTTTGATTCTGTTATTTTACTGCATCAATAACTTCAAAAATGATACATAAAACTTTTGTTATATGAATCATATCTAAATTCATCTAAATACATGTTTCTGGATTATTTATGTAATATACAGACAATAATAATAAATATGAAAAATTAATTTTTAGGACAGTTCGCTCTCCCTCTAATATTTATTTTTGCCTCTAAAGTACTTTTTCCTTAAGAGCTTTGACCTGTTGCTTCACTTACTATATAAGAATATTATATGCATGAAATTTGCTTTAGAATGTTATGTGACTTTCCACGCTATCAAGTTCTTCCTCCATTACTGTCAAGAAGGCAGGCACTAAATTTGTTCTTCAAAGAGTATTATATAATCATCTGTTGTCATTAACAGATGACAATGGACATTAAAATGCATTTTGAGACAGAAATCTGATCATGGTACTTTCCTACTGAAAACATGTACTATCTTTATCTTTCCATTGTTTTAATATAATATTCTAAATTTCAGGCCTTTCATGATCTAGCTTCCACTCATCCTAGGACAGACTAAACTACAGGAATGAAAAATTAGAAACCTCTAGACCAGCCATTACTATGGAATTGTGCTGGGACTTACAGTTGAAGAGAAGCAAAAAGGAAGACTGAGAAAGCATATCGAACAACAGATTAAAAAAATTTTCCCTGAATTTAGCTCAGATAGGATATATGTTACGTTCCCCAGATATTTCTAGCTATAAAAATATCCTAAGACTCTTCAACCAAGATATTTTTCCTGTGTCCTTGGACCCAAGGAAGCTACAATTACTTAAGTAAGGCTATGCCTGCCATCATTTAACTGTGAACTGCATATTGTCTGGAATATTTTCTTGAACAATATGTCTATTTAATTGCTGATCCAGACACTAACAGGGGCAGACCCCTTGAAATCATATTTTTATACATTAAAATTGAAAATAAAAACTCCTTTTATGTATGCTGTATTAGCAAATATTTTATGAAACAAGACACACATAAGTCATGTTTAAGCTTTGTTCCAAAACCTGTCCCTGATCTCCCTTGTGTCTTTCTTTTTTTTTTTAATTTTTTATTTATTGCAGTAACATTGGTTTATAACATTGTAAAAGTTTCAGGTGTACATCATTGTACTTCTATTTCTGCATAGATTACATCATGTTCACCACCAAAATACTAATTACAACCCACCACCACACACATGTACCGAATTATCCCTCTCACCATCCTCCCTCCCCCCTTCCCCTCTGGTAACCACCAATCCAATCTCTGTCCCTATGTGTTTGTTTATTATTGTTATTATCTACTACTTAATGAAGGAAATCATACGGTATTTGACCTTCTCCCTCTGACTTATTTCACTTTGCATTATACCCTCAATGTCCATCCATGTTGTCACAAATGGCTGGATTTCATCGTTTCTTATGGCTGAGTAGTATTCCATTGTGTATATATACCACAGCTTCTTTATCCATTCATCCCTTGATGGGCACTTAGGTTGCTTCCAAGTCTTGGCTATTGTGAATAACGCTGCAACTCACAGCTAATATCATCCTCAACGGTGAAAAACTGAATAGTATCCCTCTAAGAACAGGAACCAGACAAGGATGCCCACTGTTCCTTGTGTCTTTCTAATACAATCCCTTATTTTTCTCAAGTTAATTTGAAGTAAAATGTGGTTACTTATAATCAAATCATTTTGACTAACAAATTGGTAAAACCGAAGGGTAACTTGGATAGAATAATTTAAAATAATCCAATTTTTAAAATTAAACCAGAATCTGACTGTTTCTCCAAATGCCTCAAAGTGATACCTCCTTAGATCATTTCCTTGATATCATAAGCGTCATCATACTGCTTGAGCAAAACCTGGAGACGCGAGAAAGGAAGAAGTAGCTACACAATGAGGTGGATGACTTGAACGCGTGACTCACAGATTCCGATTCACTGCATTAAATTCACACCTGTATATACGCAATTTGTTGTCAACAAATAAAGCGGAGAGACTTATTTTGAATCACAAATGGTGATAAATGTAATTGCTATTATACTGCTTGGCAATTAGCCCTCGATAGGTAAGCAGCTCATGGAAGTGACAGCAATTATTATTACCGTCGTACAGTCAAACAGCATTTTAGTTCCTCAGGCTTTAACTTGTTAGCTCCCTGTATCTATAATCAGCATGAATGTTAAGTTTCCTCTTATTAGAGGAATATTCTGAGAAAAACATCAAAGAATAAATTTAAATTTCTAACAGCAATGGCTACCTATCTCCAGTTCTTCTCGCTTTACAGCGTAAGGATTCTTGCACATTGCCTAATAGCTCATGGCCTGTGTGATCCTCTTTGAAACCTACTGTTTCTGATACTCCCTCTCTCCTTGATCCCTATTTGAGGATGTGTAGATATAGAAATTTTTGAAGAGAGTTACTGTTTGTTCTTCAGTTTCCCATGTTCCCAGGGTGTCTTTTGAGGCAGTATAAATATGCTGGCTGTAGAATTATGCATAATTTGCCTGTGTGTTTTGGCAATCCTGAAGGTTGGAGGTGGGATGGAGACCTGGTCACTGGAAGGATATGACATTTTTGCATAGTATGAGTGAATGAAAGATCATTAGTGGCTGATCAAATGAGAGAAAAGGAAGTGAAAATGATTCTGAAGATCAGGCATCTGGATTTTGGTGACAAATGGATGGACAGGGACACATTATATTCAAAAGTGAAAACAGGGGCAGAGTGTGGACTTAACAAGAAAGTAAATGACACTGTTTTTTTTTTCCCCCTGAATTTCCACCATTCTGAAGCAAGATATGTTACAACATAATCAGTGGCTTTAAGGGAATCAGAATCTATCTGCCATAACCGGAATTCACACATGTATCAGTAAGATTTTATGCTATAATAAACCATCCAAACCATGTGTTTAGCCTACAATTTGCAAATCAGCAATTTGGATCACATGCTCTGTCCTTCCAGTCTGGGCCAGTTGGCTCATGAATCTGCAAGTATGTGGTGTTGGCTTATGAAGGGTTTGGCTTGAGCGGCTATAGAACAGGGCCTCTCTCCATGTTGTCTCTCATCCTCCTGGAAGGTAACCCAGGCTTGTATATATGGCGGCAACATTTCAAAAGCCTCAAGAGAAAACAAGCCTTGATGTGCAACCACTTTTCAAGATTCTGCTTTTGTCATGTTTGCTGCTACACCATTGGCCAAAGCAAGGCATGAAGCCAGCCTGAATTTGAAGGATGGAAAAAGACTCTACCTTTTGATGAGAGGAAACTCAATTGCTAGTGTGGATACATAGAGGAGAAAGTTTTGTGGCCAATTTTGCAATCTACTGCATCCCCATATTGCATATCTCATATTATACAATCATAATAAAGATATCTGGTTAAATTTGGGTGAGGAATTAAATTTGACCTACTCTCTCCCTCTGAATGCTATGCATAAAACCAAAATTTCCTTAAATGTTAAGCTAACTGTGCATCTAAGCAAACAAATTCCCTGCTTTTCCTCATGTACTCATGATCCCAGGACACTGAGGCAAAGAGTTCGTTTTTGTTTTTATCAAGTTCAAAATAATGGCCCTGATCTAGTCCAATGCTGTAAATCAGAAATCTTATATACAAAGAAGAAATAGGAATCAGTTCCAAAGCCAGAATATCAGCAATACATTAGAAATATGTTGTATCTTTTAAATCCAAAACAGTCTTCAAACTAGTGAGAGTAAAAGGAAGTGAAAACATGTAATTTGACTATTTGCGATAGACTTAAGCACTTTTGTTGATTGAAAAGAGTGCATTACTCATTCTAAGAAATGTTTGCTTATGTTTTAATTCTGTTAACTGCAGATGGCCTGTATGAACTAAACTTTGGAAAAATCAGCCGAGACTGTGACTCACAAATATTCACCCCCATGGCTTTGTTTTCTCCAGATATCATCCTTTATTACACTGGTTTTGATGAAAATTTGTTTAGACATTTTTAGACAATTTTTTTAGACAGGATTTTGGGAGAAAGATATGACTGTTTTGCTACTCAAGGGGAAAATTCTTTTTTCTGGGAAAAAAATTACTCTTGAAGAATAAATAGAAGGCCCTAGAAGTCATTTGCATCTTATTGATAGTGACTTTAAGTTGCATTGATTTATTTCTTGAACCCATGTCTCTACAACTGGCTGAATTAAGTGTATCTCTACTCATTGGAAATAGTCATATTATTAAAGTAAAATGTCTGTCTAATCTCAGAACCAAATGGCAAGTAAATTACACAGTGTACCTGGCATAGCTGATACCATTTCTGTTGCAATGGGAAACACTAAGGCACTGGGGAGCCAAAAAATCCGCAGAAGTTTCCTACCAGATTGATTGGTCCTGTCCCTTATCCTACTCAATATAGGTCTGCTTGAGATGCCAATCTAAAAGCAGATCTGGTGATAGTCTATATCTTTTTAAATATCATTACAAAAGTCTTCCAGAAGTTTGTTAAATAAGTATTTCTCAAAGTATGAGACAATACATTGGTGTTATTGGATGTTACATGGAAAATAAGCCTACTGTTGTCATATATTTGAGGATCAATTTTTACTGAAAAATTTCTCAGTAAAAATGATTTAATGGATAATATATATGTTGAGATAGGAAAATTGCAGTCAAAACTCTCAAAGCCTTCATGTTTTGCTCCTCTCCCCACCATCCCAAACCATGCAGTACTTCTAGACACAAAGAGATGGTTTGACAAAAGACCTTTGGAATTTACCATTTGTAAAATCTACGGCTAAATGACAATCTGGAAAACTGTGGTGTGTCAATTAGTATAGCCTATTGTCAAAAATAAAAAGACATGAAAATAAGATTCGTCTATATCGACACTGTCCAATAGAACTTTTACTAAGGATGGAAATGTCATACACCTGTGCTTCTCCAATACAGTAGACAGTAGTCACAGGTGCCTATTAAGCACTTGAAATGTGACTATTGTGACTGAGGAACTAATTTTTAAATTTTATTATTTTAAATTAATTTGAATTTAAAAAGCTACATGAGAATAGTAGCTACCTATGTGTCTAGTGACTACTTGGTCAAAATATTTTAATTTTAACAAGAATTTTTATTCTACTAAAGATACTAAGCATATAATTATGAAGAAAAAGATTGTTGAAAATTATAATGACATGCACTGAAATCATAGAATCCACCAACTGCAAGCATCAATATGAAACCACACATTTTTTTTCTACTCAGACTCAATTAAAATATTGCTATATAATTTTATAGAAAAAATAAACAAAAATTATCTTTACATTTCACTTTAAGTATTTTACTACTTTAATTACTCATTAAATAAATACATAATTATTTAAAATAATCATGTATATATGCCTTTTGAGCCAACTTACATCCTAAGTTTTTTAGGGAAGCAATGTTTTTTGAACTTATTTGTATTCCCACACACCAGCATAAAGCTTTACCTTTAGTTAGTACTCTTATGATTTTTCTCTTAATTTGATGTCCATCAGGACACAAAGTCTTTCAGAATATCTATGTTGGCATTTGGCAGTGATTTCTGCAGGAATAAGAAATGAGATGGAAATCATTAATAATATTGGAAAAACAACAGCTGTCACTGTTTGTGTACACTTCCAACAGCAAGATTAGGAATCTCCACAGTTATCGGATAAACTCAGTTTCAATCCATTAAATGTCCACTAACATTGCAAGAATCCTCGTTAACATCCAAATAAAGAGTTCAATGAATTATTTTTTCTGCTAAAACATTTTATATATGTATCTATAAAATTTATACATAGCGGGGCCGGCCCGGTGGCGCAAGCGGTTAAGTGCGCGCGCTCCGCTGCGGCGGCCCGGGGTTCGCTGGTTCGGATCCCGGGCGCGCACCGACGCACTGCTTGGTAAGCCATGCTGTGGCGGCGTCCCATATAAAGTGGAGGAAGATGGGCACCGATGTTAGCCCAGGGCCGTCTTCCTCAGCAAAAAAAAAAAAAAAAAAAAAAAAAAAAAAAAAGAGGAGGATTGGCGGATGTTAGCTCAGGGCTGATCTCCTCACCAAAAAAAAAAAAAAAAAAAAATTTATACGTAGCAAGTTACTTTAATATAAAAATGTATTACTAAGCAACTGTATTGTTCATAATATCTTCATGGATTAGTGAACATTATTTGATGCTTATAATTCCTTTTCTTTTATACTGTTGAAAATAAAAATGCCAGTCTTGAAATTAACATATCCATTTTTGAGGCAGTAGAGTATGTAGGGTGTCAGAATTTTGTTTCATCAGCAGCCAACCGGAGACACCTAAGACCTATAGACATTGGTCTCTGTCTATAACCTCAAAGTTACTGCTAAGAATCAACTGAGCTTTTCATTCACTCCTCTTTTCAATCTTCTCCTAAAATATAGGCCCCTCTACGTGGGCAAACATTTACCAAGCCATTCCTCCACCATAGACTGATTTCTTGTCCCTGATGTAGGGATCTACCCCCCCCTTTCCTTTCAAAGCTTTACAAAGTGCCTTCTAAAACTGCAGTTCCGTAGCTAGCTACTTTTCTATGATTTCACCTTTTCCCTCAGTGTACTCTTCACCTCTTTTCCATAATTAATACCTATCTCTTCCCTAAATATATCACTTCCCTGCTCTCAATTAAGTGTTTGGTTTCCTCTCACACTCTGTGAATTTCTCGGTCAGGAGACGGAGTTTGTGTCGTGTATCCTCAATTCTCTCAACTAATGATTCTAACCTCTTACTTTCCAGTATGTTAGAGGAAAAAAGAGTTTTGAGGACCATGCCAACCGGATTCCCCTTTGTGGGCTCTGTATTTTGTTCTCAGGCTTTGCATCAAGTCCCGCCTTCATTGGGGAAGACACTGAGATGAACGTGGATGAATGATGAATCTCCCTGTCTTCTTCCCAGGACTTGTCCTTCCACCATAGCTCTCTCTTAGCCCCTTGGTGCTCTATTATAACGTTGAGCCTTATCACCCAGAACTGCTCCTCCTCCTACATCATGAATTCAAGCACCCCACGGTGTGTTCTTTGTTCAGTTAGTTTATACAACTATCTCTATGGTAACTGCTCTTTGATCTCATAGGATTCTCCAATCTATTGAGCTTTCTGTATTTCTTTCATTTTATCAGCATTCTCTTTATTTACTTACCTCATTATCTAGATTACAAGTACCATTATTATAATAACTCTCTTGCCAGTACCTAAAATTCCTTATTCTTCTGCCATTTGATGTTACTATTTTAGCAAAATATAAACCTAGGCAAACTGTCTATTTTCTTTCTTCATGCTTACACCCAAACACCTTAGCACACTCCACAGCAGGATAAACGGGCTCCACTATTGAGTCAAGATTTCCAGCCTCATATCAGATCTTAAGTACTAATAAATATTCCTACATTTTTTTCCAGCAGTTTCAATTCAATCCTGAGATATATTGACCTCTCACTTCACAGAGAAATGGGATTTTTTTCAACTTCCTGCACCAGATACACACAACTTAACTACATCTGTACCCAGCCTACTTATACTCTGCTTAAAATAGTGTCATTGTCCCTGCCTTTACTTCCTCTAACAAAATTTTGGATTCCATCTCCTCCAGCCTTTTAAGCAATCTAAATGATCTATTTTTCTTTATCTCTCCTTCCTATTGGCCCATGCATATTATCCTTCAGCTACTGCTTAATCTATTAGACACCAGGCCAAGAAAACCATTTCAAAATAGATAACTATAGTCACAGGTTTGATTTCCTCAACTCCCACTTGGTCTGCCAGCCATTCTAATTACATTTCCACTTCCATTTCTCTAACCAGACAGTCATTTCTAATAACTAAAAGCCTTCCATGAAAGTTAATTTGACATTTTTGGTTCTCATATTTACTTAGTCTTTGAAAACGATTCCATACTATTGTGCACTTACTGTGTTTACCCTTCTATTGCTTTGGTGTCCATGACACAGCCCTTCTGTCTTCAGCCTAACACTTTGTTCCCTCTCAGTCCCCTTTTAGCATCATCTCTCTCTAATTTTTGTGTAAATTGTTGTCTTAGCCTTAGGACTTTTTTCTTCTCGCTCCGTATTTTCTCCTTAACTACTTTCACCCGTGTACATGATGTCCTGTATTGCCATAGGAAGATGACTTTCATGTTTATATTTTCAGCTCAATTTATTCTATGATGTACAGACTTTTACAACTACATTCTTAGGTAACATTTTGTAGGATGACTGAACAACCTTTTGTTATCAATAAGTCCCCAGAAAAAAAATCATATTTCTTCCAAAACATAAAATTTTGCTTGTGATTTGCAATCCTATGAGTGCAACCATCATCCATCTAATCATGCAAGGCAGAGAGGAAGAAGTCATCCTTGATACCATGTGTACTCACTACTCTCCATTTTCAGTCTCTGACAGTTTTACCTCTAATTCATTCACTTCTTTGCATTTTCTCTGACATAACCTTGTTTTAAAATGGCATCACCATTTTTCCGTATAGATTCCAATAGCTTCATTTTCCTATATTAAGACATGCTTCCCTTCAATCTTTTTGTCATGGAACATGCATGCAGACTAATGTTTTTTTGTGTGTGTGTGTGAGGAAGATTACCCCTGAGCTAAAGTCTGTTGCTAATCCTCCTCTTTTTGCTGAGGAAGATTGGCCCTGGGCTAACATCTGTGCCCATCTTCCTCTATTTTATATGTGGGATGCCACCACAGCATGGATTGATAAATGGTGCATAAGTCCACAACCAGGATCCAAACCTGCAAACCCCCAGCCGCTGAAGCAGAGCACGCAAACTTAACCACTGTGCCACTGGGCTGGCCCAGACTAATTTTTGAAATTACAAATCTGATCTTGTTACCTGTTTTAAGCATTCAGTGGTTTCCAGCCATAAAGTGAGCCACATATTTAAAATTATCTACAAGTCATGCAGAATCTGGCTGTTACCTTCTTACCTAGGGTTACTTTATAGTGTCAGGTTTCTAAACAGACTCTATAACCCATTGTAAATCTAGAGGAACGGCTCTAGAGGAACGGTTAATATTATATTTGTCCTAACTGGTGTGTTTTCCAAACAAAGAGTACATGTATTCTGAGAGTATCTTGCCTAACACTGGGGTTGGGAAATGGAGGGATAAGTGATTGGAGTCACTTCCTTCTCTAACAAAACTCTAACTGGCCTCTTCCTTTTTCAGGAAGCTTGGAGTTGAATGCCAAGTTTGACAATGTAGACGGGCTAGAGGGGAGTTGGGGGTCAGTGAGACAATCTCCAAAAGAACACATATATATAAATATATATATATTTATATATATTATAACATACATAATATTAAATTATATATCTCATATATATGAGATTATTGTTATGCTGAAATGAAATGATGAGCTATATATGTCTAACAGAGAGTTTATGAAGTGTTAAATACGACATAATAAATAAACTTTTCTCTCTTTTTAAACTTTTAAATGTATACCCTGAGACTTAATTAAACTTTGCTTAAATCTGAAAAATGACTGGAAAATGTAGTTTTACAGAAGGCAGTTTCCGATTCCAAAAGACATTGGAAACTACACCCAGTGAGGGGATTCCATTATGATCTAGATCTGACCCTTAGGTTTGTAAGCTCTGGCACTAATTTTTTGACTAAAACAAAACCTAGGTTAAATCCAGCTGTAACCCTATTCCATGCCACAAGTGTCCAGGTAAATGTGGCTGGAGAAGAATGTGTTAACTACGTGACTTTTACATTCATGCCACTAACCTTAAATGAGAGTGAGCTTCTAATGCTGCCCGGAAGCTTGTAATATACATGTGGGACAACCCTCTGCTACCTTCTTTATCTTCTCACCACTCCTCAAATTCCTAACACCCCTCCCTATCTTCAGTCATACCTGAGGACTTTGTTTTCTATTTCTCTAAGAAAGATAGAAGCAATAAGAAAACTTACTCCTCAGGCCGTCATCACTGAGCATCATTTGCGACATATACTCTCCCCTTAGCTTATTGCTGTATAAATGGCCTCAACTCCAAGTTGACCATTAAGTCCAAGCCTTTGTGCATTGGATTCTATCTACTCTCGTCTACTCAAGAATGCTGCTCCAAAAATTCTCTATTTCCCCTGCATCCTCCTTGATTCATTTGTTCTTCTCAGTTTGGCACACTTATTTGCAAATTCTATGAAAATATACATTTAGATTACATCCAAAATTCAGCCACTGCTCACCACCACTATGGCCACCATCCTGGTGTAATCTACCATCGTGTCTCATCTTGGTGATAGAAACACACCCTTTGCTTGTATCCCTGCTTCGGGTCTCATCAGTCTAATCTCAAAATAGCAGCCAGAGTGATTCTTTTAAAATGTAAGTCAGATCATGTTAAACCTTTTGGCAAAATCCTATAATGATTTTCTAATGCACTCAAGGTCAGAATCATCACAGTGGCTGATAATGCCCAGCATTATTTGTTTCCTTGTTAACTCTTCAAATTCGTATCCCATTATTCATATTCTCCCCATACATTTTCCTTAATCATTAGCCTCTCCGCTGTTTCTGAAACATGCCAAGAATGCTTTCATCTCCAGGGCATTTAATTTGCTATTTCCTCTTTCTACAAATCCCTTAGCTCACATTCTTACTTCCTTCAGGTCTTTACACGTATGCTACTTTCTTCATGAGACCTTCCATGCACTTCTCTTTAAAATTGCAGCCTCTACTCCTAATACTCAATATCCCTTTCCCCACTTAAGTTTTCCCCATAGCAGTCATCGCCGTCTACTGTAGTCTATATTTTACTTGTTCTTATATTACCCATCTTCTTTCACTGGAACGCAAACTCTAGGAAAACAGAGATTAGCTTTTCCTTTTGTTTACCACTGAGTCTGTAGGACCTAGAATAATGCTGGGCACATAGGAGGTACTCAATAAAAACACGTTAAATGAAAATATGCATTTATTAATTTCTGTATTTAAAATATCTCTAGTCAAGTTAAGATACAAAATTCAGCCAAGAGTTACTTACTCTTTAGTAGATCCCACCTTTTAAATTCTCCTGAAATAGGATAAGAACCTTTAATTTCTACATTCTGATTCAAATGCAGGCTAAAATAAGAGCTGTCCTGGGAACTATAATTCTTGGCCGTGGATGTGACATTTGAACCTCAACTCTTCCCTCCAAACTAACTAGGAAAAAATTCCTCATACCCTTCTCACAATACGCTTTCTTATTTGAAGTCTCAGATGACAAACTAGACATGAAAATATTATGCTTGGCTTTTGTCTCTAGGTATGCTCCTCCAGGCCAGACTAAGACATACTGGTTGTGAAGGTAGCTGCAGCTGTATTTGTTTTAGAGAAAATTAGTTTTCCATCTGGCATTTGAGGGAGTGTATTACATTTGCTGTAGGGAGAAAACAGAGGAACTATCACAATTGTGTAACCAAGCAAATTCTTCCAATGTGCACAGTGTAGAAATGACATATAGCACTACTATAGTGCCTTAGCAGTTAAAGTGATAAATGGGTAAACTAACTCTGTTTATATGTGCAAAGATCTGTGCAGAAAAATCTCAGTAAACAACTACTACTTGGCAACCTGATTCATTTTGCATTAATTTACTATGCTTATCAATTGGATGATTCCTGAATTCAGTTTGAAAACCAATTTAACATGCATGAATTTATAATGAACAACTTAAAATGATAGGATGCTTACCTATTTAGGTGGAAGTAAGAGCTCTAGGAAATTAAAGGCATAAATTCTAATCACATCTTTCAAGAATAAAATGCAATATGGCTTGCAAAGTCATTAAGCCACACATGTGTAAATGCACCACCAAATGTGCGCAACGAGGCTGTGATACTCATGATACTCCCGTTAAAAATAAAGCTGGTAATAATTGCTTATGAAAAATGTATCTAGGAGAGAATAGTAATAATGTTATTGAAGTTATAGAGAAACACTTGTAAGAGGAAAAGGCCAGATAACAAAGGCTGTCAGTGTTGGCAGATGAAACATTATTATATGCTGCAATAGATTTATCTTTCCTGCCTGTTCCATCTTGTGGCATTTTAATAACTCACTACCAAGAGGAAGGTTACTATGTATATCTTCAGTCAGATGTCTCATAATAATTAGAACAGTAAGTGTGCAGTCTAATGTTAAATCTAGCTTGTTCCAGCTGATATTTCAAAACAAGGTTCTTAGACATCCCCAAATGGAGGCAAACAAGAAAAGGTAATATATCCATAACCATCACTTTCGTTTGAATGATCACGGTACACATCAGAACCATTAGATAGGAAGACAAACAGGAAAATTTCAACCTAGGAGCTCTGCTTTTGGTATTGCTCAAAATTCAGCTTTCAATTCTGAATTACACAGCCAATAATGCTTTGAAGGATTGTCATGCAAATCCTAAAGCTATGAAGCAAAGAGTAGAAAAACAGGAGTAGAAGACAGTGGTAAACTACCATAAGAAAAAGGATCATTGTGTTCATTTCCCTACTATTCATTCATTTAGAGGTTATTGTTCTAGTACTTTCTATTAGGGTAAATCTGAACTCTTCACCTAAAATAAAATTCTATGGACCTTCTTTGTTAAGTTAGTTCTCAGTATTTAGGGAGTAACCTGAAGAGAAGAGATTTGAAAATGCCTAGTAATAAAATAAAAGCCCAAATCAAAAAAATAACCAAAAGTGATGTGTGATTTGGTGTTTTCATATAAAGACATTAATGCAACAGTGCCAGAACTACAGTTTGGCTGTCACGCATTTCAAACAGTAAATAATCACATGATCCCAAATTTAATAAATATACTCAAACTTAGAGAGGTCAGTGAGGGAATACTGTAGATGCTGGGGCAAACCTGTGTGAGGTTTCCACTTATTTCACAAGTAGTATTAAAAAAATTAACATTCACTTCACTATATGGTTGGCAGCTTTGATGTTTTCCAAAACTTCTAAATATTGCCGTGTGAAGTGAAAAGAGCACCCAAAGAATCAATGGCATGTGTTTCCATTTGGTTCAAAATTGCAAAATAGGACAAGATCAGGATCCTGCATGTCAGATTATTAGAAAGTTAATAAGTGGAAAACTAGACTTTAAAATTTTAATAAAATTTATCACATTGATTTTAATGAGGAAGGCATTCCATAATCTTGACAAATTTTTTTTAATTCTTTGAATTTCATTAAAAAATGTCCTCACTTATTCAGTAGCATAATTCAATAGTTTGAAGATGATTTATCTTTATTTTTAGTGAAAAGAAAGCGCTCAAGTCTCGTTTCTCAAAACTGACTATTTAGTTTATACTTTCCTGAAGTCGACAGCCTGTTCTGTCATATCTGGTAACAGCAAACTGTGGAGAGATGTGAAGCCTTTGTTGTGATTTCAAAAGTCTAATTGTGAGTTATTGCAGGTTGCAAAAAGACTAAGGAATGTGATTGTCTCGTGATGTTGTTTCACAGGAGGAAGGGCGCTTTACGTAGTTAAAAAGGGGTCAGAGTTTCCACAGTTGAATGGTTCCTCTTAAACTCAATATATTAAGAAAAGAATTTGCGATTATTCTCTTCCCATTGCAATTAAATATTTCTACCTCATCTGCCTTCTGTCTGTCTCAGAAATCTTTCACTTGCCCAAGAGAGAAAAGCCTACTATTTCAACCTGCCATACAAGATCCCCATGTTCACATCACCTCATTTTGCCTCTGATTTGTCCACTGCCCACTTATCTTCATTAGCTACCACATCTACTTTTGTTCAGACCATTGGCTCATAATTTGTCCCATAGATGGCTGTAATGGCCCACTAAATGCTATGTCTGCTTTTAATCTCCAGTCATCTTTATAAAGCACAAATATGAGAATGTTCCTATACTAATTAAAAATCTTTAATGGCTCCTCATTCAACATCAGGATAAAATCAGAAGTCCTTAGGATAACACATAAGCAAACATTCCCCTGCTCCCTCCTACACCTCTATCCTCATCTGTTAGCAATCCTGCCTAACACTTTGCCTTCCAGTCATGAGGAATTCTTTGCAGTTGACCAAATAACTAGACCCTCTTGACTCTCAGCCTTTATATCTGCTGTTCTCTCTTCTTGGAAGATTCGTATTTTCATCTTATTAGTACTTAATCTTTGTACATCAACAACTTTTCCAGGTAGCAGTTTTGTCGTCCATCCAAAAATGAGTCAGATCCTCTTGGAGAGAGTTAAAATATGGTAACCCATATATGACTTATATTATATTGTAGTTGTGTTTTGACCTATCTGGGTTTTTTGCTTAAATTGTTTACTCTTTCACTGAATAATTTTTGTGTTGTTCCATTACCTAGCATGGTATAGTTTCTTAATATCTGTTTATTGAACAATATAGTGTGGCTTCATCCACTAGTATTGGCTACCATTTATTTATGCTTATTGTGTACACCGCATCTAGTATTTTAAAGCCATCAGCATGTAAGTTAAGGTTTACATATGATTTAGCACCATTTACCTTTTGTCTATTACAACTCTTTGATGTTAACATTCTTTATTTTGTTATTTTTACAGATAAATAAGAGTTTAGAGAGTGTGCATAATGTGCCAAATGTAGAGAGCTAATAAGTAACATAATCAGTAGGTCATTCAGGTTATGTTATTTTATTTTAAACACTAAGAAATTTCTCCTATTCTATCTCCAATCTTCTTTGCAGTCCCCCACTAATTTTGCAATGCAGAAGAGTTTAGATACTTAAGCAGTTGAGTATTTTGAATATGGTAAATACATATAGTTGGGTGAATGAGTGAGAAAATTCAAGGCATCTAAATTATGTTCTGCTCATATATCCAATAATTATATCATCTTTAAAGGAGATAATTCTAAACAGCATTTCAGAATTGCATCTTACTATCTAAAGTAGTAGCTACTGCTAAAATAAAAATTATTTCCAATGTCAGCCACCAATTCCCATATCAAAATTTCATAAAGTTGTAAATTTATTTTCATGGTGAAGCCAATTTTTTAATTTTGTTATCATTAATTGGGAATTACATGCAGGAGTTGTTAAAAATTGCAATGTGATTTCTCGAAACAACTGGGGAATTAGATTATATATAAACATGCGTACATTCATTATATATCCACTTATAATAAAATATGCCTTTATACTTTATGTGATCACATCTGCTTAAATACAGCGTCTAATTTCACTTTTAATTTTTTCTACATAAATGTAAATTATAAAGTGCTTCAAGTTTGCATTTACATAGTGTAACTAAACCCACGATAAAAAGGAAAGAAAAATAAAACAAGTGAAATGCACAGAACAGGAAATCTCTGTAGAATGGAATCACAACCTGACATTCAAGAAGCATATTAAAAACTAGGTTACCTGGTTAAAGCATCTGGATGATATACTTCCTCTCAATTCTTCTATCTATGCTTATAAAATTTAAGGATACTATTTAGTTGACCAAGATCACCCAGTTTGGCATTTAATTTACAAAAGTAAATTGTAGGTGATAAAATACAACATGGAGATAGCATGTTAGGTAGAAAGCAACTAAACACAAATGGAAAAACAAAACTATACCAAAGCTATGCATTTGCTCTGTTGAATCCCAAGAAATCATATTCCTCAATGTATCCTTCCCAGAAAGCACAGAGGCAAACAACAAAATATTCTGATATTTGAACAAACACCACAAATGTAGGAGATACCATGGCTTCTGAATACTTTAAACTATTGTATATCTGCTAATTTGCAATGCAAACTTTTCAGTCAGATTTTGAAAGAGAGAGAGGGAATTCATTAAAACTTCAAGATGTCTAAGACTGAGAGTCTCAGTAGAAGATCTCATGTTAAGTCTTCTTAGCGCATGTGCACGTGCACACACACACACCCCACCGCTACAACAACGGGACACGAGGAAACTCTTGAAGATATTGGGTATGTCTATTACCCTGATTGTGGTGATGGTTTCACAGGTGTTTGCATGTGTACAGCTTTTTGTGTATCAGTTATACCTATATCAATAAAACTATTTTTTAAAAAGTAGCAGAGAGCTGATGGGTTCCATTTTAAGATAACTATATAGGAAGATCCTGAACTCACGTCCTCCCACAGACACACTGAATCTATACATATACAGAACAATTTCCTCTTAAAAAAGTCTAAAGCCTGGCTGAATTACAACTGCACGTTGGGCAAATGAGGAGAAAACCACATCAAAGCTGGTAGGAGAGGCTGGGACACAATCTCACCATAAATCTCCTTCCCCACAGTGTGGTGACCCACAACTGGGAAGGAATTAAAACCCAAAGCTTCTTCCTGAGGAGTAAAGAGTTTGAACCCCACATTGGGCACCCCAACTTTTAAGACATACATTTGAGAGACAAGCCCCCAAAACATCTAACTTTGAAAACTAACAGGGTTCATGTCCCGAGACACACAAGACTGAAATGACCTGAGACACCACTCTTAAAGGGCTCCCACACTAGGATTTATGCACCCCAGGGCCCAGCTCAGACGCAGCCAATCCTACCCAGACTTTAAGTGAAGGAGGCTTACTTGTTTATATTAAAGTGTCTGTCTGAGGGGAAGGCATTGAATTTAACACATGCATCTAGGATCCTGCTGGAACACTCTCTGGGGACAAAGACTGGTGGATGCTATCTTCATCCTCTCCCTTTGCTGTGCTTCAGACACCAATATCTCCTGGAAGGGAGCTTTTACATACATCTAGTGCCCCGATTTTTGCAGTTACTGCCTAGGGGATGCCTCTTGATTGCCTGGCTCTGGAGGCCAGAGGAGCTTGCATTCCTTGTTCCATAGGACTGTAAAAATTGAAGTCACCCAAAAAGGAGCTCATACTCCTCTCTGGTGCCCCAATTCTTGTGACTGCTGCCAGGGGATGTCTCTACATCACCTAGCTCTGGTGCCCAGTGGGGCTTAGGCTCATGAGTCCCAGAGGACTGTAGCCAATGGAGAAAAAGTGCTTAAATAGCTACCACCCAAGGGAATATGTTCCACATGAGAGAACAAGATAAAAGCTCAGAAAAAAACCTTAATGAAATGGTGATAATTTACCTGATAAAGAGTGCAAAATAATGGTGATAAAGATGCTCACTGAACTGGGGAGAAGGAAACAGTGAGAACTTCAACAAACAGAAGAAAAATTTAAGAAAGTACCAAATAGAAGTCACAGACCTGAAGGATGCAGTAACTGAACAGAAAAAATACACTAGAGGGGCTCAGGAAGAGACAAGATGAAGTAGAAGGAAGGATCATTCAACTCAAAGACAAGGCAGTGGAAGTCACCCAATCAGCAGAAAAAAGAAAAAAGAATGAAATAAAGTGAAGATAGTTTAAGGCATTTATGGAACAACATCAAACAGACTAACATTTGCATCATAGAACTTCCAGAAAGAGAACAAAGAGAGTGGGGCAGAACTCTTATTTGAAGAAATAATGCCTGAAAACCTCCCTAACCTGGGGAAAGAAATAGATAACAGATCCAGGAAGCCCAGAGAGTTCCAAATAAGAGGAACCCAAAGAGACCCACACCAGGGCACATTATAATTAAAATGTCAAAATTTAAAGACAAGGAGAGAATAAGAAAAGCAGCTAGAGAAAAACAACTTGTTACATACAAGGGAATCTGCATAAGACTATCAGCAGATATTTTTAGCAGAAACTTTGCAGGACAGAAGAGAGTGGCATGATATATTCAAAGCTCTGTAAGAAAACAATTTCCAACCAAGAATATCCTACCCAGAAAAGTTATGATTCAGAAGGGAGGAGAGATAAAGATTTTTCCAGATGAGTAAAAGCTAAAGGAATTCATGATCACTAAACCAGCCTTACAAAAAATGTTAAAAGCACTTCTTTAATGTGAGAAGAAAGAGCACTAATTAGTAACAAGAACACATCTGAAAGAATAAATCTCACTGGTAAGGTAAATATATAGTAAAGGTAGTGTATTAATCAATTATGAAGCTAATATGAAGGTTAAAAGAAAAAGTAGTAAAAATAACTATGATTCCAATAATTAGTTAAGAGATATACAAGATAAAAAGATGTAAAATGTGAAATCAAAAACATAAAATGTTGGAGGAGGGAGAGTAATAATATTGATCCCTTTGCAATGGGATCAAACTTAAGTTGTTATCAACTTAAAATAGACTGCTATAGATATAAATTGTTATATGCAAGCTTCACGGTAACCACAGAGCAAAAATGTAAAAATGATAAAGACAAAGGAATATAAGCACACCACTAAAGAAATTCATCAAACTACAAAGGAAGAGAGCAAGAAAAGAAGAAAGGAACAGAAAGGAACTACAAAAACAGCCAGAAATCAATTAACAAAATGGTAATAAGCACATATATATCAATAATTACTTTAAATGTAAATGAACTAAATTCTCCAATCAAAAAACATAGAGGGTCTGAATGAATTAAAAAAATAAGACCTGTATATATGCTGGCTACAACAGACTCACTTTAGGTGTAAGGACACACACAGACTGAAAGTGAAGGGATGAAAAAAGATGTTCCATGAAAATGGAAATTAAAAGAAAACTAAAGTAGCCATACTTAGACAAAATAGACTTTAAAACAAAGACTGTAATAAGAGACAAAAAAGGGCATTATATAACGATGCAGAGGTCAATCCAAGAAGAAGATATAACGTTTGTAAATATTTATGCACCCAACATAGGGACACCTAACTATATAAAGCAAATATTACAGACCTAAAGGGAGACATAGACAACAATACAATAATTGCAGAGGACTTTAATATCCCACTTACACCAATGGATAGATCATTCAGACAGAAAATCAACCAGAAAACATCAACCTTAAATGACATGTTAGGTCAGATAGACTTAACAGATATTTACAGAACATTCCCTCCAAATTACACAATCTTCTCAATTGTATGTGGAACATTCTCCAGGATAGATCATATGTTAGGCCACAAAACAAATCTTAATAAATTTAAGAGGATTGAAACCATATCAAGCATCTTTTTCTGACCATAATGGTCAGAAAAACTAGAAATTTATCCCACAAAAAAAAAAACTGGAAAAACCACAGGTATGTGGAAATTAAACAACATGATACTGAACAACCAATGGGTCAACAAAGAAATCAAAAGAGAAATTAAAAAATACCTCTAGACAAATTAAAATGGAAATGTAGCATACCAAAATTTATGGGATGCAGCAAAAGCAGTTCTAAGAGGGAAGTTCATAGCAATAAATGCCGATGTCAAGAAACAAGAAAAGTCTCAAATAAAAAAACCCAACTTTACACCTTAAGGACTAGAGAAAGAACAACTGAAGACCAAAGTTAGTAGAAGGAAGGAAATAAAAATTAGAGCAAAAATAAATGAAACAAAGACTAAAAGGCAATAGAAAACGTGAATAAAACTAAGAGCTGGTTCTTTGAAAAGATAAACAAAGTTGACAAACTTGTAGCTAGATTCACCAAGAGTAGAAGAGAGAAGGTTCAAATAAATAATATCAGAAATGAAAGAGATGATGTTTCAACTGATACCACAGAAATACAAATGATAACAAGAGACTGCTAAGAACAATTATATGCCAGTCAACCTAGAAGAAATGGATAAATTCTTAGAAGCATACAGCCTACCGAGACTGAATAATGATTAAATAGAAAATGTGAACAGACCTATTACTAGTGAAGCGATTGAATCAGAAATCAAAAACCTCCCAACAAATGAAAGTCCAGGACGAGACAGCTTCATAGTGAATTCTACCAAACTTTCAAAGAATTAATACTAATCCTTCTCAAACTCCTCAAAAAAATAGAAGAGGAATAAACTCTTCCAAACTCATTTTACTAAACCAGCATTACCCTGATACCAAAACCAGACAAGGATTCCACAAGAAAAGGAAATTACAGGCCAATATCCCTGATGAACTGAGGTATAAAAATCCTCAACAAAATATTAACAAACCGAATTCAACAATGCATTAAAAGGATCATACACTACGATCAAGTGGGATTTATTCCAGAGATGCAAGGATGGTTCAACATCTGCAAATCAGTGAATGTGATGCACCACATTAACAAAATGAAGGAAAAATATATATATGATGATCTCAATAGATGCAGAAAAAGCATTTGACAAAATTCAACATCCATTCACGATTAAAACTCTCAACAAAGCAGGTATAGAGGGAAAATATCTCAACATAATAAAGGCCATATGTGATGAACCCATAGCTAACATCATGCTCAATGTTGAAAAGCTGAAAGCTTTATCTCTAAGATCAGGAATAAGACAAAGATGCCCACTCTGACCACTTTTATTCAACTTAGTATTGGAAATCCTAGCCAGAGCAATTAGGCAAGAAAAAGAAATAAAAGGTATCCAAATTAGAAAGAAAGAAGTAAAACTGTCACTATTTGCAGATGACATGAGACCACATACAGAAAACCCTAAAGAGTCCACCAAATAACTGTTAGAACTAATAAATGAATTCAGTAAAGTTGCAGGATACAAAATCAATACACAAAAATCTGTTGTGTTTCTATACATTAATAATGAATTATCAGGAAGAGAAATTAAGAAAACAATCCCATTTACTATAACATCAAAAAGAACAATAATACCCAGGAAAAAATTTAACCAAGGGGGTAAAAGACTTGTATATTGAAAACTACAAGACATCAACAAAAGAAATTGAAGAACACATGAATAAATGAAAAGATATTCCATGCTTATAGATTGGAAGAATCAATATTGTTAAAATGTCCATACTACCCAAAGCAATGTACAAATTCAATGCAATTTCTATCAAAACTCTAATGGCATTTTTTACAGAAGCAGAACAAGAAATCGTAAAATTTGTATGGAACCATAAAAGACCCCAAATAGCCAAAGCAATCTAGAGAAAGAAGAACAAAGCTGGAGGCATCACTCTCTCTGATTTCAAACTATCTTTTAAAGCTATAGTAATTAAAACAGCATGGTATTGGCATAAAAACAGACACATAGATCAATGGAACAGAATAGAGAGCCCATAAATAAACCTACACATATATGGTCAATTAATTTATGACAAAGGAGGGAAGAATATACAAAGGGAATGGACAGTCTCTTCAATAAATGGTGCTGGGAAAATTGGACAATTACATGCAAAAGAATGAAACCTGACCACTATCTTACACCACACACACAAATTAACTCAAAATGGTTAAAAACTTGAACATAAGACCTGAAATTATAAAACTCCTAGAAGAAATCATAGGCAGTAAGATTTTGACCTAGGTCTTGCCATGATTTTCTCAATTTGGCACCAAAAGCAAAAGTGACAAAACCAAAAATAAACAAGGGGGGCTACATTAAACTAAAAAGCTTCTGCACAGCAAAGGAAACCATAAATAAAATGAAAAGGCAACCTACTGAATGCGAGAAAAAAATTGCAAGTCATATATCTGACAAGAGGCTAATATCCGATATATACAAAGAACTCATACAACTCAATAGCAAAAGAAAACAAGCAATCTGATAAAAAATGGGCAGAATATTTCAACAGACATTTTTCCAAAGAAGACATACAGAAGGCCAACAGGTCCGTGAAAAGAGGCTCTACATCATTAATCATCCAGGCAATGCAAATCAAAATGCCAATGAGGTATCACTTCACACCTGTAAGAATGGTTGTTATCAAAAAGACTAGAAATAACAAGTGTTGGTGAGGATGTGGAGAAAAAAGAACCCTTGTGCACTACTGTTGGTGGGAATGTAAATTGGTGCAACCACTTTGGGAAATAGTATGGAGGTTCCTCAAAAAATTAAAAATAGAACTACCATATGATCCAGCAATTCCACTTCTGAGTATTTACCCAAAGAAAACAAAAACACTAACTCAAAAAGATGTATGCACCCTCCACGTTCACTGCAGCATTATTTACAGTAGCCAAGATATGGAAACAACCTAAGTGTCCACAGATAGATGAATGAATAAAGACAACGTGGTATATATATACAATGGAGTATTGTTCAGCCATTAAAAAGAATAACATCTTGCCATTTGTGACAACATGGATGGACCTCAAGGGCGTTATACTAAACGAAATAAATTAGACAGAGAAAGACAAATAGCGTATAATCTTTGTTATATTTTGAATCTAATAAATTAATTAATTAATTAATTAATAACCAAGCTCATAAATACAGAGAATAGATTGGTGGTTGCCGGGAGGTGGAGGGTGAGTAGGAGAAATGAGTTAACTGTTTTTGGTTTTTTTTTAGTTTAAACAAATGGAATAAAAAAAAACAGAGATGGCAGAAAAAGAGGGGAAGATTAAAAATGTAGCAAAAATATGAGGTCCTTAAGAGATCCAGATTTTCATTTGTTTGTTCAATAAAATTTAAGTGAGTAGCTAGTTTGGGAAAGGCACTGTGCTAATTTCTACAGGTCTATGCTGGGACTCATGAATCTGCTTTATGATTATCATTTTGATACATATTTTTAAGATACATTTGAATATGCACCTCATTTTACTGATATTCATTCTTTGAAAGGATCACATAATTAGGGATAGTTATTGGCTGTAAGGTAGTAGAATTGACAGGAAAATATGTAGCTTTAGTTTCTTATTGATAAGATCAATGCAGACAATAAACTGACAAGGTGTGCATCTCTTACTATTCCTTCATTCTGTCTTGACATTTGTAGTTTGATATCATTATGGGAATATTTACATCACAGAAATTTACAAATGCTACAAGTCAGGACTTTTTGTGCTTTCCCTGGAGAGCCTACTGTTAAATTTTGCCGGCAAACCACTGATCATGCCTTTAATGACTTTTGATTGATGCATATGCATATGTGTGTATGTGTAGGGTGCATACACAGCTATTTTTGTCTATTTTTGACATGTATAGAAATGACCATCCGAGAATTGAGTAAAGCCCTTGAAACTTGGTATTTAAAATGCATCTATGTTATTTTATATAACCGCATTGAGTTTTCGCTATTCTCCAGTGTTCTATTATATGAATATACCAAAATTAATTTCTCAGTTATCTAGTCTATGATATTTAGGTTGTTTCCCATTTTTCACTGCTGTTAACAATACTATACATATTTTTGTACCTATTTCTTGTTTTGAATGTACAGCATTTTCCCTTGCCTGTATAGCTAGAAGTAGAATGGCTCCTAATAGTTTCAAATTTTTGTTTTTTTTATTGAGGTAACATTGCTTTATAAGATTATGTAAATTTCAGGCATACATCATTATATTTTGATTTCTGCATAGACTACACTATGTTCACCGCTCAAAGTCTAATTGTCATCCATGAGCATACACATGTGCCTTTTTATCCGTTTCATACTCCCCCATCCTCCCTTCCTCTCTGGTAACCACCAATCTATTCTCTGTATCTATGTGTTTGTTTTTTGTTGCTGTTGTTGTTTTATCTTCCACATATAAGTGAAATCATACAGTATTTGGCTTTCTCCATCTGATGTATTTCACTTAGCGTAATGCCCTCAAGTTCCATCCATGTTGTCACAAATGGCAAGATTTCATCTTTTTTGGCTCAGTAGTGTTCTATTGTATATATATAATACATCTTCTTTACCCATTCATCCATTGATGGGCACTTCAGTTGTTTCCATGTCTTGGCTATTATGAATAATGCTGCACTGATCATAGGGGTGCATATATCTTTGTGAATTTGTGTTTTCATGTTCTTTGGATAAATACCAGCTACTGTGGAGTAGCTGGATCATGTGGTAGTTCTATTCTTAATTTTTTGAGGTATCGCCATAGTTTTCCATAGTGGTTGCACAGTTTACATTCCCACCAGCAATGTATGCCTGTTCCTTTTTCACCGCATCCTCTCCAACACTTGTTATTTCTTATCTTTTTAGTAATAGCCATTCTTAGGGGAGTGAGGTGACATCTCATTGTAGTTTTGATTTGCATTTCCCTAATAATTAGTGATGTTGAACATCTTTTCATGTGCCTGTTGGCCATCTATATGTCTTTGGAAAAATGTCTCTTCAGATCCTCTGCCCACTTTTCAATAGGGTTGTTTGCTTTTTTGTTGTTGAGTTGTATGAGTTCTTTATCTATTTTGGGTATTAACCCCTTATCAGATATATGACTTACAAATATCTTCTCCCAATTGTTAGATTGTCTTTTTCTTTTGTTGATAGTTTCCTTTGCTGCGCAGAATTTTAGCAAATTTTTAAAATAATGCTAATTTTTGTCCCAAGTTGTTCTATTAATTTACATGCCCACCGGAAAATAATTGATTCATATTTTTCATATTCTTTCTATCATTTGTTACTATCATTTGTCTTAATTCTTTCGAGGTACATTGATAGAAAGTGTAATTATGATCTAAATTTACATTTTTCTGATTAATGGTTTGGGCTTCTCTTAGTGTGTGTGTGTAAAGCCATATATATGTTATTTTTCTATGAATTATCAGATCATGTCATTTGCCATTTTTCTATATATGGTTTCATTTTTTGTTAATTGGCAGGAATTATTTACACATTCTTGATACTACTCCTTTGTTGACTATGTGCAGTTGATGTGAACAAGTGTGTACATACTGATTGTTTACTTTCCACTCTTATAGATCTGTGTTCATGACCTATCGGTTACTAAAATTTTTGAATGTTAATTATAGAATATATATTACAATTACCCTTTAGCTATTTTATAGCTTTTTTTCACTTAATATGTCTTTTGATAAAGAGAATTTCTCAATTTTAATGCATTTGAATTCATATACATCTATACATATATGCATATATTGATTATATCATATTGACTTTTTTAGGGGGGAGAGGGTTAAGAAATCCTTTCCTACGTCAAGATTGTAAAATGTTTATACTTTTTTCTGAAAGGTTTGGATGCATTTCCTTTCTTCCTTTCTTTCTCTTTTCCTTACCTCTCTCTCATTCTTCCTTCCTTTTGCTAAAAAAAACCTTTTTTCTAGCTCCCTAATTATTCAGTTTATTTCGTTCTTGACACTCTGTTATGCTATCTTTGTCAGACATCAAAATTTTCTCTGCATATATGCCTGTTTCAAAACTTTTATTACCTCCAGTGTGTCTTTTCTTGCACCAGAAGAAGACTGCTGTGTTTGTTATCGATTTACAATAAATCTTGATATATTTTAGAGTAATTCCTTCCTCCTTTTCTTCAGAGTGTCTTGGATATTCTCTGATCTTTGCTCTCCTATATTCAACTTAAAATTAACCAGGCAAGGCCATAAAAACTCTATTTGGAATTTTATTAGAATGGCATTAAAACTCTAGAACAATTTGGAGAGGATGATATCCTTATGGTAGTAAATCTTTCTATGCATGGACTTTAAATATTAAACTAATTATTTAGGTCTTCTTTAATGTTCTTCAGTATAGTTTTCTAAGTTTTAATGCATAGATTTTACACAAATTTTTGTCAGATCTTTCCAATTAATTCACAATTTTATTTAGAATTTTAAATAATGTATTTTGTAATTATGTTTATAATTGTTTCTGGATAGTATATAGAAAAACAGACAACATATGTATACTGATCTTTTTACAATGACTTTGCTAAACTTTCAAATTAATTTCATTAATTTGTCAATAAATTCATTTGGATGTTCTTTGGAGATAATTATATTATCCACCAGTAATTAGAGTTTCATTTTCTCCTTTCCATTCCTTACATAATCTATTATTAATGTCTGTTACGTAGATGTCTGTGCAACTTCAAAACTTTGTCTGAGGGAGTCCTTTAGAATCATTTAAAAAGCATAGGTTTTATAGTCTAAGACAGTTCTAAAATTTTTGTGTGCATCAGTCCTACTTGGAGGGCTTGTTAAAATACAGATTGTTGGACTCTACCCCCGAAGATTCTGATTCTGATATGTCAGTTCTGGAGTGATGCTTGAGAATTCCCATTTCCAATTTGCACATGTTGCTACTGCTTCTTACAATTTTCCAGACCATGCAAGTGATTCTGGTCTAGGGACCACCATTGGAGAAACTGGTTGAAAAGACTCAGAATGGAAACTCAAATGTATCACTTGGAAATTCCTGACTTTTTGAAATAACTTCACATACCAGATACTCAGTTGCCTAAACCATAAAATAAAGATAATATTTTCTATGTTATGATTTTTATAATGACTAAATATTGGAGCATTATAAAATACTTATTCTAGTATTTTTAGTACAATGTGTTGTTGTTTTTATCTACATTGTATTTACAGAAATCACCAAATGGGCTAAGTGAATTGCCTAGATGTTTCCACAGAGCACCAGGGACTCTAAATTAAGTTAAGGATTATGATCTCTGATATGACAATGCATTCTAACCTGACCCTAGCTAAAATAAATTTCAATCAAGTTTTGGGGATGAATGAAAGGAGGAGGTCTTTCTTCTGCAATGTGCATAATAATCAAAGGACAACATACAATTTATGTCTAATTATTTATATTAAATCTAAGAATCACAATTACCTGGAAAAAAATCATAGGACCACAGATTGCTCTAAAATGACAATGTTAAGCACATCGCTCACAAATGCCCTTGCAACAGTTTACTTTAGTCCTTTTCATCAGCCTAGAAATTCATTAGAAGTACATTGAATATAGCCTATAAATTGCACTCAGGCTACTGCATGTTTTCCAATAGAAATCACCAGATTTAAAATCATATGAAACACAAATTTTGCCTAATTTCCCCCTTGAGATTAGAGAGTATAATTGGCCAATTTATCACAAACTTCAAGAGAACCTATTGACTAAAGCAAGTATCTATTCCATATTTCTTTCTAAAAGAGATGGAAAGGGATTCATTTATACATCATCAAAGTCTGTGTATGGATAGACTAGAATAACCTTGTTGCTTTATGAAACTGGTTTAATTAATTTTTAGCCCTCTCACTTGAAAATAGAAGTTAATTTGTTGCTTACTCATTCTGCCTACATATATAGTAAATCATCAAGCTGGCAGAATAACAAGCCATTGGAAAATAGCAGTTCTATTTTATTTACTGGATTAGAGCCAGAACACTGTAAATGTAAATTGCTTTATGTTTCAGGAGCTATTAATTATAAAGATAATAAAAATAATGCCACTATCATGGTACTCTATGGATGTATACAGATTTATTTCTTGAGAAAACATTATGCTTTTATTGGACTAGATCAACCAGGATTCTGACCTGAGAATATTCTTTGATTCAATAAGTAAGAACGATCATCTCTAGTAACCTCAGTATGAGCTTCTTGCATCTAATAAATAATTTAATCCATTATCTTCAAAACTTATCCTACTCCTCAGAAATCTTGCAATTAAAGCGAACTAATACACATTTCAATTGTAAGATGCAATAGCATTTAATAAGAAATTAATCAGTGTATGTTAAGGATGTAAATAGCTCCTTAGTACTAAGTTGAGCATTAATTTTAAAAGTGCAATAATTTTTCAAACTACTGGTAGCTGTAGCATCTTTATCAAAAGCAGTGTGAGGGTCTTTAATTATTGCTTCCACATCCCTGCAAATTATATCACAATAAATTAAAATAAGAACAATAATATTTTTCAAAATTTCGATTGCAATTTTATCAAAGTGCAGTAATTGCTCCAAACACACAATCTGATGAATTAGCATTTGTATAGACGTTTTCATCAGATAGGCATTTAACAATCTGTTAGTGAATTAAAATTTTAAAAATAGTAGTAGCTGAAAGGTGCGAAGAATAAAACACCTAGAATTGAGACTCAGTGCTGATATGGAGCTTCAATCTGACCTTCGATATGTTGCTTAGCATTTCTCAAGATAAACTCCCTTAATTAAGTGATAGGAATAATGATACCTGGCAATTTAAGTCACTAGAATTTTGTGAAGATCAAATAAGATAAGGGGTGTAAAAGGTTGCTTTTTGTTAGTTTGATTTTGTTTTTTGTAAAATGCTAAAAGACCTATAAACATTTGCAATGAAATCTTCTGTAACACTAAGTGTAACAAGACCCACAATACATTGATTTAGTTCCCTGCAAAACATTTCCCCTGTAGGGAGAGGGCTCATAAATAATGCTACATTTGTATAGCAAGGACAGAATCGAATTTAAAAATTGGCTGAAATATTGACAATTCTAAATTTGCTAATTGTTACATACACGGCTTGTACTAATTCTGAATGTCAAGGATGTCTTGCCTTTAACTTTGGTTAAACATTTGGATCATTGTTATATAAATATAAATATATATATGTTTAATATAATAAATTATATTACATATTATGTGTGATTTATTTGTTTAGCTCATACTGTGGCAATGTACAAAATAGAATACTCTGAAATTTGCTTTCTTATCTCTTCTAGGTTGAGAAAATGATTAACATTTCAATTCAAACTATTTCTTAAAAGTTTGCTGCCTTGATACTCCTTAGTTAAGTATCTCTGTCAAATTATTCACAGGCACTTTGTATACAGAAATAACAAAAACAACAAAAGTTCTGGTGAGATGGTGGTGAAACTTTCCAGGAAATCTTTCTTCCCTCAATGTATGTATTATCATATTTTAAAGAGGGAAAGCTAAGAAATATGTTCCTTTCTATTTCTACCTCCCATCTTCCTCTTTACTTAAGAGATTAAAATGTAATCTAGATACATCTGAACCTGACCTCGCGTCTAGATTTTGAGGGAAAATTAAATGCTTGAAAAGAAAGCTTGATCTCTCTGGCTTTTGACAAAGAGAGAGGAGAGATGCGGAAACATGATTTTTACAGTGGGCATTCACATTGCTTTGTGTTTATTTTTACCTATCCACTACCTTTGCTAAGCACTTCCTTTCCTTCAAAGAACATAGTTGCTCTTGCCTTTTCTCAATCCATATACACCCAGAAATGTGATATAGTCATAGAATAATAACGAATTAGAAAGCTACTGTTGGCCTGCAGTCACAGATTTTTCTAAAAAAAAAAATCCATGTTATCTGTGAGGTTCCAATTAGGAATAAGAAGCTGGATGTTTTCTTCAGAATATGGTTTATTTTTAACCTTGAGTCTTTGCTCAGAGTATGATTTTATTTTTAACTTTTGAGTTTTTGAACTAAATGTCATAAAGAAGCTGAGTATTAAAGTTTTAGGTAATATTTCACTTTTCGATGATCACTGAAATTATAAAATTAAATCTGTCTTGTCAGAGGGCAAAAATCCAGGGTAATGATTTTTCATTTTGCTTACAAAATACATAAAGTATAACTTTAAATTCTAATGATCTCAGATTAGATTGTTAGGCCCACATTAAAATTAAATATGACATGCATATCAATAACAGTAAAAATCAAGTACTTGCCTATTTTTTTATTATGTTCACTTTCAAAATAAAGATGAATTTCATTAACTGTGTTAATATTTTATGTTCTTTAAGGAAATCAAGTGACGTTTCATAGTACCAGTCATATAATAATTAATTGGCATACAAAATCACTTTTTATAAACTTTATTATATTTAAGTACTTTGGAAAACATTATTTAGATGAGTAATAAGGTGAATCTAGATTTAAAAAAAGGTATTTGTCATACAAAAGAATGAATTGTTTTTAAAAAGGAAAATGCATTTTATTTTCTACTTTAAAAATAATAGCTGTTAAATATTTCACTTTGGTTCAAAAAAATCTCAACTATGTTATACTAATAGCTTCCTGTGAGACTAAAACCCCCCTAAAATGATGTATAATCTTATTCCCGTTTCCTTTTAGACATTTCCCTGTGCCCATCTTTATGGTAAAAATGTGATGTTGGAGAAACAGAACATTAGAAGCATTAACTTAATCCTTTAAGGAATACATCTCTGTTCTAACCAGCCCATATTAACTAAAACTTATGGAAGAATGAGATCTTTCTGAGATTGAAAGGAATTCTAAAACAGACATGTCAGCATGAATTTTTTTTTTTGACAGAAGTACAAAGGTGACAGCAGAAGCAAAAGTGTCTGAGCTAATACACAAGTCTAAATCTGAAAATGTCTGCATTTTTGACATCCTGGGTTAGAGTCCTTTGGATGAAGAAGAGAGAGACTTTGATCATAGATCTCTGGCACAGAGCCATCCCCAGGATGGGCACTTCATGACAGGAGGGCAGTTATGATAGGGAAACTGAAGATCCTGATAAAGAGAGCAGATTCTTTTAATCTCTGCTCTTACCTTTATTTCCAGTTCTTTCCTCTCACCTTTACCTGTTCCTTTCGATTATCTTCTCTCTTCTTTATTCTTTTCCTCTATCTTCTTTCTTCCTCTTTTCTTTTCTTCTATGCTTTACATGCATTCCCTATCCTATGCATTCTTTTACGCACCTGGGGTCTATCAGAGAACAAAACAAACAAAATGCAAGCCCCTACCTTTTTGGAGCTTACTTGATAGTGGAGGAAAATAAACGGCAAAAAACATAATCAGTAAGTGGATTATATTGTACCTTAAACAAGATAAGCGAATTTTTAAACAGAGAACAGAGTAAGAGGATGAGATTTGCACTTGAAAGTGGTTCGAAGTTTTAAAAAGAATGGGCAACATGGGCATCACTGTGAAGATGACATTTGACCAAACAAACACAACTCACATGAGTAGACGAGTTAACTAGTCATGTGCCTATCTGCAGAGCGGCCTACGCGGGAGGAATGGCCAGAGTGGAGGCCCTCATGAGGAAGCCTACCGAGGGTCTTAAGAATGGCAAGAATGTCTGCACGCCAGATGGCTAGCGCTGACTAGAAGCTCTAAGAAGATGAAGAGAGGTAAGAGGTAAAGCTAGGCGAGTGAAGGATGGGGCGGGTCACTCAGAAACCTACAGACCACTGTAAGGACTTTAGTTTTTACTCTGAGAGAAATTGGAGTCTCTGAAGATGTGTGTGTGTGTGAGTGTGTGCATGTATATCTGCATATGGAGTGTATGCGTGTGTGTCTACGTGTGTGTAAGCTCTCAGCCTGCATGATAGAAAATTTGAAAGAATATCTGCTAAAGCATGACCACATGGCTTCCCCCAGACTCAGAGGCTGTGATACCTGGCTTGCCTCCAGAGGATTACTGAGGGCCTGTGAACTGGGGACAGTGAGCACCGTGGCCGAATAAAGCTACCTGGAAATCTCTACAGTACGGGGACATTTTCCCAGAAAACTGACTTCTCTTTTGCTTTCCTGCCACCATTGAAGTCACAAGACTATTGCCAAGGCAATGAGCCTGAAAAGAGTGGAAGATACATGGAAAAATAGTTTTCGGAAAACATTATGTAGATGCGTTTTAAGTGGGATGAAATTAGAAATCGTAGCGTGTCGTTTTGTCTGATGTGCCTCCTCTGCTGTGTCCCCACATCTCTTTTCCACGTAAGTACTTCTAATTGTATATGGGTTTTGCAGGGAGAAGGGAAAGCTATGCCTACAAATGATGAGAAGAACGATTGGGGTGTTAACGAATTTTACCTGACCATCAATGCCTTCTATCTGCTAGTAATTTTGCCATGAGTTCATTTCCTCTGATCTGGAAGGCAACTCAGACAGAAAAATGTAGCAGGAAATCCTTAACTGGTTGTTTGCTGCCTTTTATTTTCTTATGTAGGCTTCTGTAGTCCTTATTTTATACGTAGTATATTAAATATAAATTGCAACTGCTAAATTAGTTTGATATAGAAAAGACAAGCTGTACCAGCAAAACCCAAAGGAACACTCTTACTTGTGCAGACTGATATGGTGCGGTCTCAATTAAGCTCTGCACTCTCCCTGGAGAAGAAAGAACTCAGGCCGTCTTTCTGGTCTTCTGCTCTGTCAAACGCTATATGAGCGGAGGAAGTGTTGATGGGAAGGAAAAAGTAACCCCTTCAACTAGTACTTTAAAAAGTTCTCTACGTTAATTGAAAGATCATGAACAAAAGTGATATTTTTTAATGTTCTATAAATTTTTGGAGTATATTGGCTAGTGGGTAATTAAAATAAAAGCTATTTCTACAAAAAGAACTATCTATAAATTAACACATTTCTTATCCTTGCTAAGCCTCGATATTTTCATCTGCGAATTTTAAGTGTAATATGAGTAGTTGGGAAATGTAATACTTTGTTGTGATAAGTTTAAATCGTTGCCCTTTAAATGCTGTTTTATCCCTTACAGCTACCTGGAAAGTATTTGTTTTAAGAAATAAGAGAGAAGAGAAAAAATTCAGAATATAAGCCCTAGTTATGATAGGAAAGTATTTTATTATTCGGATATGAATGTAATATTCAATATTCATGCATTCAATATACATCAATGATTACAGAGGAACTTTGTGTAGTGGCTGAACTTTTTTTCTGAAATGTCCATAAAAATATAGTATATTCTTTGAAAAGGAATCAATTGTGGCATGATGACCATCTTTATTAGGGAAATTTAGGATCAAGTCCTATAGTATTTTTCAAACTTACTAAATTATAGGAGTGGTAAATAGTAACACGAGCATTAACATTATTTAAAGTATTATATTTCACAGAGATTATTGGATAAATCAATCCCTCAGACTATGGTGTTTATTACTATTGCACAAAGTACAACATAACTACTTGGAATATGTCTATTTGTATAGTTACTTACACGTTTGAAATGCTACGTTCCTTAATTTCACCCCTTAGGCTACAGTTTTAGCTATATTATCAAGGGCAGCAAATAATACAATGATTTTTCACATTAATTATCCATTTCATTAAATGTCCAAACACAATAAGCACATGTGATGGGCATTTGCTGTTTGGAGACTAATTACAAGATTTACGTGGTAAATAATTTTTGTTTTCATTTAATAACATTTAAAAAATATTATTTAGTCATATTTTTTGTGTCTCCATCTCTTCTTAGCTTCAAAGATATTGTTACAAGATCCCTTGAGAAAAATGTACGATATAAAAAGTTCTATCCAGGCAATCCACAAATTAAAAATAACTTATCTCCTAAGAGCTTATTGATAATTCAATATAATTCAGAGGAGTGTTTATGAGCATTGGGTATTCTCTGGCCCTAAGTAATTTGTAACCTATTAGAAAGTACTTCAACTGCCTTCATTAACATTTCTCTAATTTAACTCCTCCTCCCCCATTCAAACAATTGTCTCCATCTGTTTCCCTCTCTTTATTTGGAAATTTTCTTTTTAAGAGTCATAAAGAATGTTGTTTTTAAAAGTAACCATTTAGGGCCTCAATCCTCCAGGATCTAATTATCACTCCCACTCTTCCATTTAGTTTGCTGTTTCCAGGCTCATCAACGTCTTGATATTTTCAAAATCCAGCAGTAATTAAACCAGCTAACATCTGCCCCGTTTGACACTGTGGATTCTTTCATTGGAAAATCTTTGTTTTCCATGACAATGTTTTTTTAGTCTCCTTCGCTTATTACTCCTCCCAGTTTCTCTTGCTAGAATGATGCTCTCTCTGGCATTTGTCTTCTTCTATTTATTTCTTTGTCTCTTTTTTACTTTATATGATTACTGGCTTCAGGAGTTGCTCATATCTCTATGATTATGAATCTCTATCTTTAGCCTTCTCTCTAAGGTGTGCCATTGGCATTTCAGTCTCAGTATTTTCAAGAGCAAATTCAGGGCCATTGAAGAACGAACTCTGCCTTGCTCTCCATTCCTATCTGATCTTTATTTCTCCAGTATCTTTGCCATACTACTGAATTTAACCTTCACGTTGTTGAAATGTTATGTTTCTAAAAGATAGATTAGCTTTGCAAACTTTATTTACTTACATTATTTTGATGGCTCGTCACCACCAAGTCATCAAACTCAAATGTCTTACTGTGACATTCAAGTTGTGTACAATTTCAATCGAACTTTCTTTCTTACTGTTTTCCAGCCACACCCCACGCTTTTGACTCACCCTTTGTATACCCTGAACTTTTAGTCCTTTAACCATGATGTTTATTTCTCTGGAATGTGTTTATAATTCTTTTCTTTCGGGAAAACACAATTGCAATTTGGAATAAATAAGTTAATTAATGCCATGCATTTAGAAAAGTTCCTGGTGCATAATACACGCTCATTAAATGCCAGAAACTATTATTTTTGTTATTCATAGTTGCAGTCCTACTAGTAATAATGTTCAATGTCTGCTTTATTGGTAATCACTTTTATTGAAGCTTACTTACCACCTTTCTTCCCCTTCTTTCTTCCCTATAATCATTTGTTCTTTTCTTATTTTCTCTAGTGGACAAAGTTGCCTCATTATTACTTCCATTGAGATTTGACTTTACTAATATAGCATTTATAAATTTCATATATATATTATCCTCAAATTATTTCTTCTTGGATGAAGCCTGGTATGTTCCTAACATCTTTAAGAGAGAAGTAAGATAGATAGAACTCTTGCTTCTCAGATTTGCTGGGGTTATTAAGTGAATTTAAAATAACAATATTAATTTTAAAACAAAGAAACACTGGGCTAGGAGTGCTTATAGTCATCTGAATTTGTATGTTTAATAAAATAATTAGGTTTCTTGTCTCGCAAGCAGAGAACTCCTATAGGCCAGAGTGCTTTAAGCACGCCCATTTTATGAAAATCTTTATCTTGACCTGACTTACAAGAAAGATCTTCTAATGTTCAAATAAAACACAGGAATAAACTCCTGTGTTTGGGATTTCAATTTAAATGGAGGGTAGAAAACAATACTTATATGTCAGCTTATTCTACTTTTAGAGTTAGAACAGGGCGAATGAGGGAAGCAACTTGTCCTTTGCTTGGCACTGGATGAATGAGACCTGCTTAGTCAGAATACGCAGACACCAATTATCCAAGGACTAAGAGGCAGGACTCCAAGAGCCCCCTACCTCCCTCCTCTAAAAGGACAAAGATCACATTCCAGAAGAGGGTTCAATTCCCGGCAGATCTTAATGCCTTTCCAAAAGAAAGGCAAAATTGGCAGCAAAATGAAAAGGAAATAGAATTCAGCGTTACATAATTATGAGTAGATATTCCAATTAGTGGAGAATGTTGAGTTTAGAATTCATGGTCAAAGCAATGGTGCAACAGATTTCTAAAACTAAGAAAAGTTTTCTATAATCAAAGACACAAAAGAATTTGGGTTTTGGTCTAAATAAGAGATCAGAAATGTGGACCTCTTATGCAAGATTGTGTGCATTACATAATAGTACTAATTATTAATACTTCTATACTAAATACTACCTGTCAGGCATGATGTTAACTCACTTAACTGTCATAGTAACTTGTAATTTAGACACTATTATGGTGTGAGTGCTGGTCTCATCTACCCAATCGTTGGTTTAGTAAGTTTGGATCCATATTCTCCCTGGGGGGCCAAATCACTACTGAACACCCAGGATAATGGAAATAGGTAGAAAAGATGATGTGTATAACAGTTTTACAAATAGATTTTCTCAATTACATTAGTTTCAATCCCTCTACCCTCTAGAACTTTCTGGTTCTTTTTAAAAATTTAATTTATTTGTTACACTCATTATCCAAGAAGCATTCTTCTTTAAAAGGAATTTAGAAGAGTTCAAAGTTGGAACATTACTGACAAAGCTAATTTTCCCTTTATCCCTATCACCAACCTCAGTGACCTTGCCTATCACAAATAACCACTAATAAGAAGTGATTTGGTATCATCTCAAATTTCTTATTATGCCTCTTACATATATTTATCTGTCATGTGAATATATAGGTGTAGGTTTAGGTATAGGTATAGTTACAGGTATAGATATAGATGTGTATATATCCACTCTATTCGTTTTATAACACTGCCATAACAAATTACCACAAACTTAGTGGCTTAAAACAGCACAAATTTATTATTTTATAGCCTTTTAGGTCAGAAATCTGGCACGGGTCTCAATGGGCTGAAATCAGTGTGTCTGCAGGACTGCATTCCTTCATAGAGGCTCTAGGGGAGAATCTTTTTTCTTGTCTTCTTCAGCTTCTAGAGACTGCTCACATTCCTTGGCTCATGGCCCTTTTCTTCCATCTTCAAAACCAGCAACATTACATCTCTCTGAGCATTTTGCAATACTACATCTCAGAATGTTACATCTCTCTGAAAAGATCCTCCACTGTTAAGACTCACATGATCAGACTGGGCCTACCTGGATAATCTCTCCTTCTCAAATTCCGTAACTTAATCTCATCTGCAAAGTCTATTTTGCCATGTAAGGTAACATATTCACAGCTTATGGGGATTTAAGAGGTGGGTGTCTCTTGGATGCTATTTTCCTATCCACCACGCACGAACATATTATTATTTGTAAATTAGATGAAAGGCAGTATCATTGCAAGTCTCATAACTTCTATTTTTGTTTTTCAGTACAGAATTCAATGTCACCTGCTCAGTGTTTAAAAAACTGAGCAGTCTTGAGAAGAGAGTGTTACCTGTGTGTATACTATCCTGGAGAGGAGAGTGATGCTGGGGGCTGTGTATGCAGGGCTCAGTGAAATGAGTTGAGATGGAGATGAAGACTGTGTTTGGACAGACAGCTTGGCGTTCTTCTGAAGAATAGGAGGATGAGGGCAAAAGACTTACATAAGGAATGAGGGTGCAAGGAAATATTCATTTGCTGACCTAGGGTTATTGTGATTTGAAAAAGCTTGGTGTTCTCAAAATACGCCTCTTTCCTTTTTTTAAAAAATCCTTTCAGTGCCAGAAGTAGCTGGGAGTCGGACATCTTGTTGGGCCCCTGACAGGTTCTGCTGAGATGACAGGATGGTGCTGGAGGACAGATAAAGGCTCTCCACTAAAATTATGTGCCAATTATTTTTCTCTCAAAAAGAGTTTTTTATAAAGTTTTTACTTAGAAAAGATTAGTAAAATACACTTATTAAAAACAAAAGACTTTGGGGGCTGGGCTGGTGGCATAGCGGTTAAGTTCGCATGCTACACTTTGGTGCCCCCGGGTTCACTGGTTCGGATCCCAGGCACAGACCAATACACTGCTCGTTAAGTCATGCTGTGGCAGCGTCGCATGTAAACTAGAGGAAGATGGGCACGGATGTTAGCCCAGGGCCAATCTTCCTCAGCAAAAAGAGGAGGATTGATAACGGATGTTAGCACAGGGCTGATCTCCCTCACAAAAAAATCAAAGAACAAAAAACAAGACTTTGAGATTCTGCAAAACTATGTTATCCATTTTATATCACTTAAAATTGATTTTTTAGATTAAAGAAACTTTACTATTATTATTGTTTAGTTAGTTCTAAAACCAAAGACATTTCTAGAAGATCATTCACCGATCTGTGCTGATTTGATAAAATAAGTCCTATTAAAATACTTTGAACACTCTTGTTACACAAATAAATGTGCCACGTAATTTCCAATTATTTTGTTTACTGTGATACGGGTGAATTTCCATAAATTATGTCTTATAGTAATATTTTTGAGATAATAACATTGAACACATTAGTGATGAAACAATGTAACTACATATCTTACTAAGAATATAGGCACCCTCTTTGATAGATGTGGATAATAGCTAATTGCAAGACTAATCTTTAAAGATTCTGAGTCCCCAAGAGACATGACAAAATTTGATGTCATTGAATTTTAACTATGTGCTTAGTGTTTATTTTACTTTATAGATCACAAATGATGGGCTGTGTTGAACGTCCTACATTATTCAATAATATCTATTCTTTAATCTTTAGCATTGTTTACTTATTAGATTCTACTTCAAGTGCTCTGTTATTATATTATATAGCATTTTATTTTTGGAAATCAAACAAGTTTGTCTCTAATCCAGCAGGGCACCTTAAAACACAATGTTTATAACATAGTAAGTAGAAGTAATTGATTTCTAAGTTGAATATGAGAATTAGCTATAAGCCCACCTTTATTAAGTTACTTCACAGGAAGCCCATGCTAATGAGGGAGAAATACCAATTATAATATATCATTTAATATCACACCTATCACTCTTTTTTATCCAGGTAACATTTATCTGCACTGAGTGATTGCGGTTATGTGATACAGTTAGATTTGTGCTCTCTTGCTAGTGTAACTTGGTAATACACGCTCCAGACAGATATTGTGGTGTCATGAAAGGAGATTTAGTAAGACAAGACATTTTTCCTCTCAGGACTTTTCAGTACCTAAACGTCTTGTCAGTTTGACATTTGCTACTTTTGTTTTATGATTTTGTCCTATTTTTTCTTCTTCCCATGCCATCTTTATCAAACTACTGAAATACATTTTGCTAAATAACTCCAGATGGAGCAGTGGCATACTTGTCTCATGGATAGAAACTAGGAAAGTTGCCAAGCTTCTATTCTTTTTATAGCTCCACATTTTGAACATATTGTATAATTCTAGTCTTGCCCATAACGGTCTTATTATTATTAATTGTTTATGAGATTTTTTCTGAAATTCCCAATCTCATAATTATGTCTAATGCATGATAGAACAAAAGATACTAAAAAATATTTGCTGAATGATGAACTTGTGTTCACACTTCCAGTGTATCAGAAGAGAATACTTTTGTTTCAGCACAAATAGTATATACGATATTATATTACGTGTGTATGAGATGGACATAGAGGGAAAATACTCAAACTGAGTCTTCTGCTTTTAGCATGCAATGAATTAATCATACAACATAGAATTTCAATAAATATTTAGGGAATGAAAGAATGCACACATGTTGTTTCATAGGTCTGCCTGCTTTAGAGATGAAAGGGATGCTGACTGTCGAGTAACTCCACCATGTCAGTTTTGGTTAATTACAAAAATGTTAGTGACTTCAACTTTGATTAATGGCAGACAAGATACTTTGCACAAACTCTCCCACTCAGAACATCTAGAACACATGGCAGAACTATCAATGTTATAAAATATCACCCAGCCAAGATGCAGAAGACAGAAATATAAAGGTGAACCAGCAGAGAAAGCTTAACAGACAAGAGGATGAATAATACTTTTGAGTTTACCCCGTGGCCAATAAACATATGAACACATGAAAATATAGGAAATGTTACTCAAAGTTAGCTTTTAACATACTCTGTAAATAATAGTAATCCATCAAGAATTAGAATATTAGAATGATTACATGGAAAATATGAACAAAGCCAAACCCTTTAAGAAGTCTAACATTCAAGTTAGAGAGGCTCTAGGAGGAAAAACAGTGAACATATGGAGGAGTAAGTTAAAAATATGATATGAAGGGACTTACTAAAGTTGAATAGCATGAGCCTCCAGCATGAGAGGGCCCATGGGCTTCTGAACCAGAGAACAATAAAAAACAAAACAGAACAAAAACCCCTAAAAGATGGCCTATGATACCGTTTGAAAGTATACTGTAAAAGAGAATTAGCCTAAAAGCTTCCAGAGGAAAAAAGAAGTGAAATGAGAAAAAACTCAAACAAACAGGGGGAAAAAATCAGCATTGCACAGATTGACAGTGATGCGGAGGAAAGATTACGGGAACCAATCGCGGGACTGGTTTTGTGACTAGTAGAGGGAGGTTGTTATAGTAGTTCTCAGGGAATAGCCCCACTCTAGCCTTCTGCTGATACTCTCAATCACCATTTTTTCCCTTTATTTCATTCCATAACATTTATCACTCTCCAAGATAAACATGCATTTTATTTATTTATTTATTTATTTATTTATTTATTTATTTATTTATTTATTTTTACTATTGGTCTTACCCTGTTAGAATCTGAGGCCCATGAGGCTGGAGATTGTTGTCCATTTTGTTGACTGTACCATTCCCAGTTCCTAGAATAGCTCCTAGCTCATAGTAGATGCCCAATAAATATTTCTAGAATAAATGCATAAATAAATTAATAGTGAGTAGTATAACTAGTGATGAAATTAAATATTTAAAATGATAAATGTGGGAGATTATTTGAAAATAGAAATTAAAATTTAAAAAGGTTTGGTAATCAAGGGAGGGTGTGGGCAAGAGAGAATTTAACTGTAGCTGTTCATTTTCAATGTGAATGAATAGGAAAGAATATGGTGTGTTGTTGAGACTTCAGTTAAGCTGTTCCTTGGTATTGCTGCCTTCGCATCCATTTTTTTTGGCCAACCAGACTGCAGGGACCTTAAACTGAGACTAGCTCCTCATGCAAGTGCACACACTAGACAGCAGAGGTAAATGTAAGTTCCTGATGTGACTTCCCCAACAGCCCTTGTGATCAACAGTCTCCCCCATGTCTCAACACCTTCCCCTCTGTGCCTCTTAGATATGACCTCCGTGAGGCTTACCAAAACCCTGCTCTTTTGGTTTGAATTGATCAATCTGGCTTTAGCTAGGAATCCCAAAGCACTCCACCCACCGACCCTAGTAAAGTCGTTTCCCCAAGTCCTGTCTCTCTCTCTGTATGCACTCTGCCTTGACCTCCCTGAGCCAGGTACTTCTTCCAGAACTTGTAAGTAATAAACATCTCTAGAGACCGTCCTCGACTTAAGGTGATTCGACTTACAATTTTTTGACTTTACAATGGTGCAAAAGCTAGAAACATTCAGTAGAAATCGTACTTCGGATTTTGAATTTTGATCTTTTCCTGGGCTAGTGAGATGTGGTACAGTACTCTCTCGTGGTGCTGGGCAGCGGCCCTGAGCTGCAGCTCCCAGGCAGCCACGCCATCACAAAGGTAAACAACTGATACACTGACAGCCACTCTGTGCCACAACAACCACTCTGCTTTTCACTTTCAGTATGGTATTCAATAAATTACATGAGATATTCAACACTTTATTATAAAATAGGCTTTGTGTTAGATGATTTTGCCCAACTGTAGGCTGATGTAAGTGCTCTGAACACATTTAAAGTAGGCGAGGCTAAGCTAGGATGTTTGGTAGGTTAGGTGTATGAAATGCATTTTTGACTTAAGATAGTTTTCACTTAAGATGGGTTTATTGGGACATAACCCCATCATAAGTCAAGGAGGATCCATATTTCAACTTCTGTTGTAGTCTGTTGTTGAACTGCAGCTCACCATCAGTACCCTTAACAAGTGCTCCACTTAACAAGTGTTAATTTTACAAATTCATCACGTTATTAAGAGCATTATGCAAGAGTTTGGTTGGGTGGGTAGACAGTAAGGAGTTTGCATTTGGAAGTCATTCCAGTGGTGATAGCCATCCAACATCTGTGACTCTGACACTGTTCTTATGAGGAAAGGTTGACACAGAAGAAACTTACGGGCTCAATGACGGCTATATAAGCGTTCAAACCAAGCAGGTGTATGAATTCAGAAATGCACAGAATATACAGAGAGAATTGAAGAGGGGTTTGAAATAACTATGAAGGTCTATTTAGGAGACAGAAGAAGTAAGAAGGAATAATCAGAAATTATTTTATCAAGAATCTCAGTAAAAATCAGAGTCATGGATAACTGACATGGAGAAATTTACATCATTCTTCTTTCTGCTAACTGTGGATCAAAAATATTGTACGGAGAACCAAGATATCCCAAGCACCACTAAGCTGTTTTTCAATATTTTACTCCTATGGTAAATTTTAATTGTAAGCTTAATTGATAGATATTATCAGTGTTAAGACCATAAACCTATACCTTTACAGAATTGTAACTTATACCCATATAGTCAACCAACATATCTCGCATATTTATCAAGTACTGAGGATTCAATATGGCCACTTCTCCATTCGCATATATCATAGTCTATTTAGGGATAAAAGAAAGTAAATTATCAGTTAAGAGTGTGGTAAGGTGCATGCTACTCAAAGGAGGGGCTCAAATATCAGCCTGAGGTTTCAGATAATGATGTCTAAAATGTTAACCAATGGTTAAAAAAAGAGTGATTAAAAGTTATCCAGATAAAGAAGGTTTTGGCAAAAAAGGGGGAGTGCACACATACAAAGGGTAACAAAATGAAAAACGTCAGAGATTTTTTAATACTGCCTATTTAAACACTGTCTGAGATAATAATTGATCTCAACATAGACTTTATTTGTAAAACATGTCCAAATTGTAGTCAGGCAACTTTAGATTATTTAAACAGGTTTTTTTTTTTTTTTTTTCTGTATTTACAGCATTATGGTAAGCGTACTTATCTATTTACTTTAAAAATATAATTCGCAGAGGACACTGATGTTCACAACCACACTTGTGACCCTACTGAGATCTAGATAAATTGAAAGAATATAAAATGCAAGTGAGAGAAATAATGATATATTGCTGGCTGTAAATCCCCTGGATATGTGGAAACAACGCTTTGTTACCACTGATAGCCTGGGGGAAATTAAATTGAAATCCCATAATAAATCTCTGCAAAGTATGTTTTCATTGCTAACCCTACAACCCAATAATTCTCAACATTTGACTGTGATAGATCCCCCCCCATGATTGCCAGCTTTGAATCCTAGTCTTCAGGGGCTATTAAATTACTATTATCTGATGTTTTGAAAAGACTTTTCTCTCATAATGTAGATATCATGATATTATTTTTAATTATTTTTGCATGAATTAAATGAAATTTGTTTTAAGGACATAGTGCAGTGAAACAATTACAAATTTTAATGTCAAATAAACCTAAATTCAAATCCCTGATCTTCAAGGTATGTTACTTTAGTACTGTTATACTATTGGGAACTGGGACAAAATTTGAATTAATCATTCGTCTCACTTCATAGCAAAATATTATCACTCCTTGCAAAATCCCCTATTATTATTTTCCTTATTGATATATTTCCTTTCCTTTTCTTCCTATTCTCCACTCTTAGCTCACTCCATCCCCTTAGACAACAGTCCTAGGCTGCTTGCTATGGACTTTTGAGTTTGTGTGTAGCTCTTAAAAACATGTATTTTGCGTATGTATTTATTGTTAATTTATACAAATTTACACAAATGGTACTCTCCTATAAATTTCATTTTGACTCTGTTTCTACCACCACTATTTTTGGGTCCTATATAGCCTACTGTGTACACCGAGTTTATTGTTTCTAACTCTTTTCCATGGTGTTCATCTACCTCATTATATTTATCCATTGGAAACCTAGAATGTCTCTAATAATCTGGTATAACATTATTCAATCATTGCTGTAATGAACATCTTTACACATGTTGCGTGGTCCTTTATGAGAATTCCTGTATGAGAATTTCTCTGGAACATAAACTGGGGAGTTATTGTTGGGCCACATGATATATGCAAATTTAATTTGATGAAATGCTGTCAGATTGGTCTCAAGAATGGATATATAAACCAGATTTCCCACTATTGTAATTGAGGAATCTTATTTTCTCACATTTCCACCAATATTTGGCATTATAATACTGAAAACTAAAATATGATCCAAAAAGTCTGCATTTTTCCTCCCAACCTCCTAAGCTATACTCTTAGAAGTCAAATAAACACTATGAGTTAATCATTATGACAGGAAACAATTTTAACAATTATTTTTCTACTAAAGATGAATTTCCAACCTCCAACCTGAAATAGAGTACATCCTTTGTTTACTCAAGTCTACAATTTAAGATTAATTGCCTATTCTGTATTTGTTAGGAGTCTTTCATTTGCAAGTATAAGAATACAAGACTCACACTGGCTTTAAGAATATGCAAAATTATTTCAAAGTTAGGATGAGGTTCAGAAATGTTAACTTAAAAAGCAAATTTGCATGTTATTCTACCCTCAAAATGTGTTTATTTGGGAACAGCCAAAAGAATTGCAATTCAGGATGTGCATGCTGGGGTGAACCATAGGCAATCCAGAGAACAAAGGAGGAGATCTTGCCTTTATATAGGAAAAGTGTGACTAGGAAGAGTCTGTTCTAAATGAAGGTCCATTGGGGGAAAGCAACAGTCCAGGGTGGCAACAGTTTCTCATTGGCTGAGCTGCAACATTTCTCATCGCTTGGGCTGTATGCGAGGGGAGAGAAATCTTCCTTCGGTAATAAAGTAATTGTACTTCCTGTCAGAGATGCAAGCATACATCCCTTCCCGTTTAGTGCAATTGATAAGGTATGATAGGGCATGAGAGCTCCCCCTTACAGGCCTTCCCGACTCAATTTAGTTAAGATTTTTCTTATTTCTCAGAAAGCTTGATCGAATGATTCCTACTGTCATCAAAGATCTATTTTCTTTGTGTCTTATTTTTCTACCTTCAATGGAGTGCAATTTTTCCTGTTGATTTTTCTCAAACTCATTAAATAGCTTCTAGAAATTTCCAGGATCTACAAACTTCACATTTCACATCATATGGACAGAGAAAGTATCTCTCAGAAACACTTGAAGAGTGGGACATGATGTTTTGGCATGCCAAAATACATTTAATCTATCTTATTTGCTTGAATTGGGCTTCTTATATCATCCTAAAGTAAGCCAACTAGGGACTAATCCTAAAGTTAGTACTGGTCTCTGCTTCTCTCAAAGTATATGAGCTGTGTAAGAGTGGTAGATGCAGAACTGACAAACAAGGCAAAACAACAAAAAGGAAGGATAAATGGATATGGAGAACAAAAAGAGGAAACAACTTCATAGACTAGAAAAACTGTGTACCCTGATACAATCAAGACAATTTAATCCTTTATAAACAATTATAATTTTGACAGAATATTCTTTTGAAAACTTTGTAATGCTAATAATTTTACTCAAGATTATTGTTTATTACAAATAAAAAATGTATGCTTTATCCAGTTAAATAATTTTGAGATGAGTAGAGGTTATCCTTTTGCCCCTACACCATCTTACTCCCATAACTATGTTCATATAAATGTATATTTTATAATATAAACATATTTTGTGAGAACAGAGTTTATTAAAACAGAGTTTTAAAATTTCATGAAGTAAACAAAACATTTATCATTCTGCAGCGTTCTTTTGTTTTGATGGAATGGTATTTTGTGAACCTTTCTCCGTGTCAATGCATAGAGGTCTAAGTCATTAATTTTAAAAGACATATAATTTATTTTTAACTCAAGGGCTAGAATTACACATTTTAGCAGGAGCATGTGATAAAGGAAATTAGATGTTTAAGAAACAGTTGGAAGTATGGGGTGGTGGCAACGAACAATGGTCACCTCTTATATCTTTCAAGAAATTAGTAAATCCTCATATCACAAGAAGGGCCTATCAGTTATCTCAGCTGCAGATTATTAACGAAAGCTCACACTCATGCTTCACAGCTAACCAGGTGTCTATCTCTTCCAGCAGAGAATAACGGTTTCTCCTTTTTTTTACCTTTAAATATTGAACAAGTGCTTTTCATTGTTGAATCTAAATGAGAACTCTGCTTGTAAGTGTGTATGGGAAATATAATCCATTCTAAGAGATATAATTAAAAGTTGACATGGTTGGGGATGAAGATGAGTATCGATAGATAGTGAACAGCACAATATGCTCCATGTACTAGCAGCATGATAATTTATCCACCCATTCCTCTACTGCTGGACATTCAGATTATGTGTTTTCTTTAAATTAACAATGTACTCAAAATAAGCATTAATTTACATATCATTAAATTAATTGGATCAAATGACATTCCTTTTCTGTCCAATATGTATTTCACACAACACTGAGATTTAAAATGGGGAAGTTATTAAGAAAACCCTATTGTATACTTAGTTACCAATTTATAATCACCTTCCTTTGTAGACTGAAATAAGTTAGCATGTATTAAAACCATGCACTACAATGCCATATTTATTTGGCATCAAGTTTTATTTTTTTCCCAAAGGAAACACATTTATTTATTTATTTATTTTTGTGAGCATAATTGGCCCTGAGCTAACATCTGCCAATCTTCCTCTTTTCGCTGAGGAAGACTGGCCCTGGGCTAACATCCATGCCCTTCTTCCTCCATTTTATATGGGATGCCGCCACAGCATGGCTTGACAAGTGGTGCATCGGTGCGCACCTGGGATCCGAACTGGCGAACCCTGGGCCGCCGCAGCAGAGCGCCCGCACTTAACTGCTTGTGCCACTGGGCCAGCCCCAGGAAACACATTTAAATGTTTAAAATATGTATAGAAATATTCCAGAGAAGAGTGCATAGTCCTTCCTTATTATGTAATGCTGAAGTAATTTAATATCCTTTTATAATAAATTAACTATGACTAATCACTTTTTGTAGCCTTCATTTTTTGCAACATCTCAGGAATCTGTCCATTCCTTTAATCATTGTAAGTTGTCACATTTCTCTTTATCCTTGGGTCTACCTATAATAAGCTATCATCTCTGCATACTCTCTTCAAATTTCCTTACTTAAATTTTCCAGGAAGCCATGCAAAAAAATTTCTATATTCTACAAAGTAAATGGTGTTCTGATCGCAAACAAGAAAGACTTTAATGTCAACATACAGAGAAACTTTTATCCCCCTTGATTCAGAGGACTGATCAGGCTAGGGAGCATGCAGGTTGCTGTTATTTACTTGGGTGGATTAACAATAATGCTGACTTAGTAAGGAAAAACAGAACACACAATCTTTTCAAATAAATAACTTGCTTCTAAACTACTGAAAAGTTCCACCGGTCAAATGAAAACTTGGAAGTATTTTTTTTGCCATTCTATTCTTATTGTAAGATACGAGTGTTTTGACATATCTCTCAAACTTTAAAATAATACCGTTAGAAAAAGAAATAGAAGGGCATCTCTTGAGATATTTGTTTTTATCATGTAAAACAGTGTAAAAGTGTTCATTCTCTTATTTGAAAACAACAATGACAACTTTGGTAACGGGATGAAATAGTTTGAAAAGTCTACAGATTCTTCAATTTACACATTTCACATTCATAGTTTACTGAAATCGTCAGATGGTAATGTCTAAATTATGGTAGTATTGTATTGTTGGAAGAGTGTAGGATACAGACACAGGAGACCTGACTTTCCATTCTGGTTCTCCCATTCACAAGTTGTGAATTTATCATTTAACTTTTGTAATCTTTATTTTGTCTTCTCTGAAATGTGAATAACAGTACCCATGCAAGGTGTTGTGAGAATAAAATAAGATATTGTTAGTGAAAAGATGGATATGGACTATAATGGACTAAGTCAGTTTATTTATTATGCCCTAAACATGTTTCATAAAATTCATACTATATCTATTGACAATATTCTAATCTCAAAACAGCTTTGAGAACAAGATGCTATGAGTCATAGTATGATTTTTAAATAGATTAAAAGATAACCTAGGATTGACATCATTGATAATGGCAGAGTAGGAAGTTCCCGTTGTCAGTCCCTCCATCGTAACAACCATTAAGCTGTAAAACAACTGTGAGACTCACCTATTTTGGAGATCTGGAACCTGATCATGCGCTTATAGCAACCAAGGGGAGTGTGTGGCGTAGGGAGAGGCTGCTGCACTTGCGTAAGAGAGGTGGGCACGTTTCTACCCTCCATGCCTCACCCTTGCTGTGGCTGTGGGCATGAGAGCCCACATTCCTAAATCACCCAGCTGACGCTAGGGTGGACGGTAAGGACTTGTCCTCTGATAATTTGGATTTGTGCGTTTTGGTCATTCTGATGGTTCCCTGAGGGACTAACACATATGGTTGCCTTTGATTCATTTCCCTAGGCCTGGCTTCCCCAGCAGCGTTTATTGAAAGTACCTATTTTGATTTTGGTCTAGATATTTAAAGAAATCTGTATCGGGTCAATGGCTGACCACAGAGATAACAGAACAGAAACTTCAGTGACCACATAGAAAAAGAAACACAAAGTTTGCCAAAATAGTTTGAAAAAATTACTATAAAAATGGATGAATGCAGGACTCAATGAGGAACAAAAACAATCCCTGAAGAGGGAGAGAATCTAGAGCTCCAGAGTTACATTATAGTACTCAAAATGTTCTATTCGCAACAAAAACATTACAAAGAAACAGGAAAGTATGGCTCATTCACAGGAAAAAATGATTTGAAAAAGCTATCTTGAGGAAGCCCAGATATTGGAATTACTACTAAAAGACATTAAATCAACTGTTTTAACAAGGTAAGGAAAACCATGGGCAAAGAACTAAAGGAAATCAGAAGAACAATGTATGAACAAATAGACAATGTAAAGTAAGTGAAGAGACAGAAATTATTAAAAAGGAGCCAAATAGAAATTCTGAAGCTAAAAAGTACAATAACCTAGATTTTTAAAAAATCACAAGAGGGGTTCAAGAGCATATTTGGGTCGAATTTGTGAAGAATAAGCAAACTTGAAGATAAGGCAATTAAAATGATCCATTTTGAGGAACAGATAGAAAAAATAATGAAGAAAAATGGGAAGAACATGAGGGATCTGCAGGACACCATCAAACACACCAACATAGGAATACTAAGAAGAAAAGAGAGAAAGGGACAGAAAAACATATTTGAAGCAGTAATGGCCAAAAAACTTCCCAAATTTGAGGAAATATATGAATCTACAATCCCAAGAAGCTCAAGAAACTCCAAGAGAATAAACTGAGACACATAATAGTCAAATTTTTGAAAGCCAAAGACAAAAAAGAAAATCTTGAAAGCAGTGAGAAAGAAGCCATACGTCATGTATAAGTATCTTTAATAGGATTGACAGCTGCTTTCTCATCAGAAAACATGGAAGCCATAAAGTAGTAATATGCTCTATTTAAAATGCTGAAAGAAAAAAAAAATAAGTCAACCGAGAATTCTATATCTGGCAACACTATTTTTCAAGAATGAAAGAGAAATTGAGATATTCCCAGAAAAACGAAAGCTAAAGTAGTTTATTACTAATAAATGCGCCCTACAAGAAATTCTAAAGGGAGTCCTTCGGGCTGAAATGAAATGACACTACAAAGCAACTCAAAACATATGAAGAAATGAAGGATACTGTAAAGATAACTACATGAGCAAATATAAAAGCTTTAATTATTATACTTTTAGTATGTAACTCCTCTTTTTTTCTTTATGATTTAAAAGACAAACGTATAGAGGCTGGACGGATGACATAGTGGCTAAATTTGCACACTCCACTTCAGCGGCCTAGGGTTCATGGGTTATGATCCAGGACACAGACCTACACACTGCTCATCAAGCCATGCTGTAGTGGCATCCCACATACAAAGTAGAGGAAGATTGGCATAGATGTTAGCTCAGGGATTATCTCCTCAAGCAAAAAGAGAATGATTAGCAACTGATGTTAGCTCAGGGCCAATCTGCCTCACCAAAAAGGAAAAAAAGAGACAAATGTATAAAACAATAATTATAAATCTATGTTAATTGGCACAATGTATAAAGATGTAACCTGTGACAACAATAACATAAAGGGGAGGAGAAGGGAGAGCTATAAAAGCAGAGAATTTGTATGTTATTGAAACTAAGTTTGTATTATTCAAACTCTGTTGTTATACATTTAAGATAATTATGATTCCCAAGGTAACCGCTAATAAAATACCTAAAAAAATATACGGAAAGGAAAGAAAAAGGAAAAACAAATGGTATACTACAAAAATAATCAATTAAATACAAAAAAGGCAGTAATAGAGCATTGAGGAACAAAAGTATGACACGGAGAAAACAAATAGCTAAGTGGCATAAATAAGTCCATTATTATTAATTATTCAGATGTAAATGGATTAATTAGCTAATTAAAAAGGCAGAGACTGGCATAATGGATTAAAAATTATATATATGCTTTGTACAAGAGAGTTATTTTAGGTACAAAGACAAAAAAATTGAATATAAAGGATGGAAATAGATATCACATGCAAATATTAACTAAAAGACAGCTATGGTGGCTCTATTATCAAACAAAAGAGATTTTAAGTAAAAAAATGTACAAAAGATATTATGTATTGATAAAATATCGAATCTATCAAGAGGATATACAGTTATAAATGTATGCATATCTAAGACCAGAACCACAAAATATATGAAGCAAAAATTGAGAGAATTGAAAGGACAAATAGACAGTTCTACAATAATAGTTGGAGACTTCAATACCCCACTTTAGTATAGGATAGAACAATCCAACCAAAGTACAATAAAGAAATAGTGGAATTGAACAACACTATAATCAGATCTAAGAGACATATATACAGACCACTCCACCCAAAAATAGCAGAGTGCATATTCTACTTAAGTGCACATGGGATATTCTCCAGGATAGAACATACATTAGGCAGAAACCAAGTCTTAATAAATTTACTAAGATTGAAATCATACAAAGTACCTTTTGTGACAATAATGGAAAGACTAGAAATCAATAAGAGAAGGAACACTGAAAAATTCCCAAATATGTGGAAATTAAGCAACACACTCTTAAATAACCAACATGTCAAAGAAGGAATCATAGAGGTCATTACAAAATACTTGGAGACAAATGAAAACTAAAGCACAACACACCAAAATGTGTAAGATGCAGTGGAACAGGGCTCAGACTGAAATTACAGATGTAAATGGCTGCATTAAAAAAGAAAGAAGATCTCGGATCAATAACCTAACTGTAAAACTTGAGGACCTACAAAAAGAAGAGCAAACTATAGCCAAAGGTAGCAGAAGGGAGGGCATTATAAAGATTAGAGAAGAGATGTAAGATGAACAATAGAGAAAATCAATGAAACCAAAAGTTGGCTCTTAGAAAATATCAACAAAAGTGACAAATCTTTATCCAAGTTGACTAAGAAAATAAATAAAAGACTCAAATTACTAAAATCAGAAATGAAATGGACATTTTACTGACTTTACAGAAATAAAAAGGATTGTAGGAGACTACTATGAACAACTGTAAGTTAACAAGTTGGATAACCTAGATGAAATGGTCAAATGCTGAGAAACACACAAACTCAAAGCCGTCTCAAGAAGCAAAACAAAATCTGAATAGACTTCTAAGAAGAAAGGAGATTGAGTCAGTAATAAAAAATTTTAAAAATTTTCTACAAAGAAAAGCATAGGACCACTGGTGCATTACTCACTGGTAGATTTACAACTAATCCTTCACAAACTTTTCTAAAAATAGAAAAGAGAAAACACTTCCTAACTCATTCTATGAGGGCAGCATTACCCTGAAATCAAACCCAGACAAAGACACTACAAGAAATGAAAATTACACCAATATCTCCTATCAATATAGATACAAAACTCCTCAACAAAATACACGATCAAATGGGATTTATACAGGATCTCAAGTGGGACTCATACAAGGATGGTTCAACATACAAAAATCGGTCTATGTATTATACCACATTAATATAATAAAGGAAAAAATGCACATGATCATCTTAAATGATGCATTAAAAAATCGTTTGACAAATCCAACAGTATTTCAAGATAAAAAAACACTCATCAAACTATGATTAAAAGGAAACTTTATATGGTAAGGGCCCACAACACCTCATACTCAATGGTGAATGACAAAGTTTTCCTCTAAGATAAGGAGCAAGACAAAGATATCTGCCTTCACCACTTCTATTTGACATAGTTATTTGATGTTCTTGCCAGAACAATTAGGCAAGAAATATGAATAAAAGCCATCTAAATTGGAAATAAAATTGTCTCTATTCATAGATGACATGATTTTATATGTATAATACCCTAAATAATCTGCAAAATACTGTTATATATAATTTAAAAATTCAGCAAATTTGATAGATTAAAAATAAACTTGCAAAAATTAGCTATATTTCTATATAATAGCAATGAACAATCTGAAAGGAAATTAAGAAAACAAATCCATTTCAAAAATATAAAAAGAATAAAATACTTAGGCATAAATGTAACCAAGGAGGTACAAGGCTTGTACATTGAAAACTACAAAACACTACAGAAAGAAATTAAAGACCCAAATAAATGGAAAGACTTCCCATTCATGGATATGAAAACACAATTTTGTTAAAATGACCCTGCTACTCAAACACAGATTCAATGCAGTCCCTATCAAAGTTTCAATGGCATTTTGGGCAGAAATAGAAAACCCCGTCCTGAATTTAATATGGAATTTTAAGGGACCCTGTCAAAACAAACTTGAAATAATCTTGGAAAAGAATAACAAAGTTTAACCCATTCTTCACAACTTCAAACTGATTACAAAGCTCCATTAATCAAAATAGTGTGGTACTGACATAAGGATAGACGTATAGACCATGGGAATAAAATTGACACCCCAGAAACAAACCCTCACTTACATGGTCAATTGTCATAGGCAGAGATGCCAAGACCTTTCAGTGGGGAAATGTTGTTCCCCACTCCTCAAAAAATGGAGCTGGAGAAGCTGGATATGTACATGCAAAGAATGGAGTTAGACCCTGATCTTACACCATATATAAAACATAAATCAAAATGGATCAAAAGATCTAAATCGGTGAATGGATAAACAAAATGTGATATATAGGTAGATTATTAGTCATCCATGAAAATGAATGAAATTATGGTACATGCTACAACATGGATGAACCGTGAAAATATTATGCTAAATGAAATAAGCCAGGCACAAAAGGACAGATATTGCATGATTCCACTTATATAAAATATCTAGAATAAGCAAATTCAAAGAGACGGAGAGTAGATTAGAGGTTATCAGGGACTGGGGTAGAGGGAATGAGGACCTACTGCTTAATGGATACAGATTTCTGTTCGAGGTGATGAAAAATTTTGGAAGTAGATAGTGGTGATGGCTGTACAACATTGTGAATATAATTAATGCCACTGTATTTTACACTACAAAATGGATAAAATATCAAATTTAAATGTTATATTTTACCACTATATAAAAATATATAGAGTTACTCCAATTAAGTTTTAATAAGTTAGTTTTCTCAAGTTATTTAAAAATGGATATGGTAGGGTTTTTTTTGTTTTCTTTGCATTCCAGTAGTTTCAAAACAATGATTCCACTTAATAACCAGTTCATAAAACTACTTAAATGCTAGTCTGTTTACTTTTATTTTTATTACCTTCATTCCTAGTATCTCAATCGAGTTTTAATACACCAGTGTGTGGCTGCATATGAAGGCTGTTTTAGAAGCACTTTTTAACACATAACTTGACTGCCCTTGAAATAGGAAATGTGTTGTATTGAGTTCTGTAATAACCAAGATAACTTTTCAATTTCAAGAGCAATATTATCTCAAGGGTCACTTTCTCCATTCAGTTTCATACCCTCATATTGTTGATTTGAACTGGGGGTTTCCACTGACTTCAAAAAGGCTGTGTGCAGAGAGAGACTGTGAAAGGGCTTGCAGCCCAAACGAAAGCAGAATAGAGATTTAAGATGATCTGGAATCTGTTCTTCCGGACTCGCTCGGTTGGAATATGGTTATGGTAATATGTAAAATAAAGTTTGTTTTCTCAAATGAAAACTGTATCAATGATTTCCTGCAAATAATCAAAGTTTAAAAAATAAAATATTTTCTTAAGAGAAAGTCAGGTTAAACCTAGCAGTCATGAGGCTATTCTGCTGTCTCCGTCTAAGTTTCTTAATTAAAATAAAAATCAGTAAATGTACTTAATTTTTACATCATACCTTTATTTCATTCACTAGACTACTCAGTGCAGTCACTGAAATCCAGAAGTAAATAAACCACTTGGACAAGCGTGGTGTAGACTTACGTAGAACTGCTATAAATACAATCTATTATGGTATAAGTTTACACTATTTTCGTTTACTTTAAATTAAGAAAAAACTATTTACTGTGAGTTCCACTTCATGTTTGTTCTTCAATGTTTTTGTGGATAGTTGCTTTAGGCAATAAAATTGAATGAATAAGTGAGTTTAGCAAGGTTGCAAGGTAAAAGATCATGTCATCTGCAAATGTAGTTTTGCTTCTTTTCTTCTAATCCTGATTCACTTTGTTTTATTTTCTCTCACTGCATAGGCTGCATTCTCCAATACAGCATTGAATAGAAGTGATGACAGGGAATATTCTTGCATTGTTCTTTACCGTTAAGTATGATGTTAGCCGTAGGTTTTTATAAATGTCCTTCATCAAGATGTAGTACCCTTCTATTTGTGGTTTTCTGAATGTTCTTACCAGGATTGTATAGTAGATTTTGCCAAATGCTTTTTTCTGTGTCTATTGAGATGAGTGTATTGTTTTTCTTATTTATTTGTTAATATGGTGAGTTACATTGGTTGAGTCTTGAAGGGTGAAACAACTTTGTAATCCTGACATAAACCCCATTTAGTCGTGATGTGTTGTCCTTTCTATGTATTGTTGAATTTGATTTGCTAAATTTTTATTGAGAACTTTAACTTCTATTTATGGGGGACATTAGATATTTTTCTTTTTTTCTTTTCTTCTAATGTCCTTGTCAAGTTTTTGTATCAGAGTGATGCTGACTTCATAGAATGTTATGTGAAGTTCCCTTCCTTTTGAATTTGTTGGCAGAGTTTGTGTAAAATTGATGTGATTTCTTCCCAAAATTTTTGGTAAATTTCACTAGTGGGGCCATCTAGCCCTGGAGTTTTCTTCTTATGAAGATTTCAGCCACAAATTCAATTTCTTTAATAGATATAGAGCTATTTAGGTAATCTGTTCCTTATGGATGATCTTTAGTTGTTTCTGTATCACAGGGATTTGTCTGTTTCATCTAAGTTGTCAAATTTATCAACTTAAGCTTATTCACAATATGCCCTTATTATCTAAGTAATGTGTGTGGAGTCAGTAGAGATGCCATATCTTATTTTTATATTGGTAATTTACGTATTCTTTCATTTTTTTTCTTATCATTTTGGCTAGACTTTTGTCAATTTCGTTGATCTCAAAAACAGAATTTGATTTGATTGATTTTCTCTATTGTTTTGTTTTCCTCTTTGATTTTCATTAATATATTTTAGCTGTTCTGTGAATTAATCTTGTTCTTTTTCTAATATCTTAAAATGGTATCTGAGGTCACTGATGTGACATTTTTTTTTCTAATATCGGGGTTCAGTACTATAAATTTCCCTCCTACCACTGTTTTATCTGTATTCCAATAATTTTGATATATTGAGTTTACATATTCATTCAATTAAAAATGTTTTCTAACTTTCATTTTTTCCTTCTTTCACCCATTTTTTTTTTAATATAGAGTGTGTTGTTCAGTTTTCAATTATTGGGATATTTCTCAAGCATCTTCCCATAATTGATTTCTAATTTAATCCCACTGTAATTAGAAAACACACTTTGTCTGATTTGAACCCTTTTGATCTTATGAAACATGTTTTATGACCCAGAAAATGGTCCATCTTGGATTTTGTGTCTGTGTGCGTGTGTGTGTGTGTGTGTGTGTGTGTGAGGAAGATTAGCCCTGGGCTAACATCTGTTGCCAATCCTCCTCTTTTTGCTGAGGAAGATTGACCATGGGCTAACATCTGTGCCCACCTTCCTCTATTTTATATGGGACACTGCCACAGCTTGATAAGCGGTGCCTTGGGATCTGAACCTGTGAACCCTGGGCCACCGAAAGGGAGCACATGAACTTAACCGCTACGCTACAGGACAGGCCCCCATCTTGGATTTTTTTTCCACGTGCACTTCAAAATAATATACATTCTACTGTTGTTGGGTAGAATGTTCTAGAAAGTCAATGAGGTCAAACTGTTTAATAGTGTTGTTTAAATTTGTTATAGCTATACAGATTTTCTGTCTACTTTTTCTGTCAATTATCGAGAAATGTGTACTGAAATTCCCAGTTACAATTTTGGATTTGTCTGTTTCTCCTTGCAGTCTGTTTAATAGATTCTGCTTCATATATTTTGGTGCTTGGTTATTAGGTGCATATACGTTTAAGATAGTTTTGTCCTCTTGATGATGTATTTATTCTCTGATGTATTTTGATAAAATTTCCGTATTTTTCTCTTATTTATTGTTTGTTATGAATTCTATTTTTTCTAACATTTATATAGCCACTTCAACATTCTTTTATTTAGTGTTAGCAAGGGAAGCTTTTTTCTTTATATGTTAATTTTTTATTGTGGTAAAATATATATAACATAAAATTTAGCATTTTGACCATACAATTCAGCAGCATTAAGTACATTCACAATGTTGTGCAACCATCACCAGGATCCATCTCCAGACCTTTGTCATCATCTCAAACTGAAACTCTATACTCATTAAAAAATAACGCCCCATTTCTCCTTTACCCAAGCCTCTGGTAAACACTATTCTATTTTCTGTCTCCATCCATTAACTTTTGACCTACTTGTATCTTTATATATAAAGTGGGTTTCAGGTAGGAAGTATAAATTTAAGTCTTACTTTTTTATGCAATATGATAATCTCTATCTTTCAATTTGAGTGTTTATACCTCTAAATTTAATATGATTATTAATATTCTTAGGTTTAAATGTGTTATTTTGCTAACTGTTATCTCATGTATTCTATCTTCTCCTTTTTCTGTCTTCTTTTGGATTAAGTATTTATATGATTCCATTTTATATCATTTGTTGGATCTTAAAAAGAAAAATAGCTTGTGGTTTTTATGTTTAAAAGATCACTCCAGCTAGGTGGACAAGACAGATTATGGGAAGCACGAGTGGAAAGAGGATCAGGGAAGTCTTTTTCTGAGATAGCTTAGGTGAGTCAGGTTTGTTTGTTTCCTTGCTTCTTTTTTGGGAGTAGAAATAAGAGTTATGCTTTGCTCACATGGTATTTGAGAGAATAACCAGGTAGCCAAATTTTGCTAAATCAAATTTATTTAATTAGTAAAATCAAATAAATAATTCTATATGCAAATCTGATAGCAGACCTTAATGAAAAAAGTCAATACTAGAGACATAACATTGAGAGTCAACACCACATAGAGAGCAACAAATTCATTTTAAATCCATGGGGCTGGTTATGTAATCTTGGGACAGAGTACACAGGAAAGAGAAGGTCTCTGGCCTAATTTAGGAAGCTATAAAATTTATATTTGAAGAGACAAGAAAATTAAGGAGCAGCAACCAATAAATAGAAGAAAAACAGATGAATATGGTGTCATTAACGACAAGCAAAAACAGTATTTTTAAAAGGGAGGGAATACTGAAATGTGAAAAATTCCACCTAGAGGTCAATTGGGGTGGATAACATACATGAGACCATTGGTGACCTTGATAAGATTACTATCAGTAGCATCATTTGGACAAAATCAATTTTGAGTGGGATGAGGAAATTGGAAGTTAAAGAAGTGAATTTAGTGACTGGTAGATAATATACAGGTCTAACTAAGAATTTAGTGACTGTAGATAATATACAGGTCTAACAAGAGTTTTTCCATGAAAAGTTAAAGGGAAATAGAGTGTTGCATGGAAGGAAACATGGGGTGAATGGAAGGTGTTGCCCTGCCTCGTTTTGTTTTATTTATTTGTTTTGGTTTATTTCTTTGTCATGGGTGAACATAAGAGCATCTTTATATTCAATAGAGAGGAATGTATTAATAATGCATGAGGAGAAGGGACTATTACAGGAGCAGGTTCTTGAGAGGTGCAAGTGGACGGGGTCCAGGTGCAAGTGGAGGGGCTGGCCTTCCATGGGAGAGGAGCCACCTTGACTCCTGTAACTGGAGAAAATGCAGGGAGGGGGTCCGGGTTAGGTAAGTGTACAGATTTGTTGGGGGGAAATGAAGGAGCTCATGACGGATTGCTTTGATTTTCATGAGGAAGTTTGAGACAATGTGTCTAGCTCTTGCAGGGGAGGAACCCTAGAGAGCAGAGCTGGAAGTTTGACATGTGAGGAGAACGTCTGAACTAGTTGCTGTGGAGATGGAGAGAAAGAACATACTAGCAAGGTGTGGGAGAATTTTCAGGTAGTGTTGAGGGTCTACATGAATTGAAAGAGAGACAAACAGTGTGGCTCTGTGATTTTTCTCAGACAATATTCAACTGTTTAACCTGGTATGGGTACCAATAGTTAACAATTTGATTGGAAACAGGTGTGGAATTTTGCTACTTTAAATACAGAGATGGGTAAGAAGGAACAAGTCTTTAAGGGAGCTTGTAACAGGTTAATTATACTAGTGGTGTGGAGTCAACATATTCAAGGTCCCAATGAGGTACAAAGCCATGACACTGAGGGACAGGTGTCCCTCCCTCTGAGTTATTTGATGATGGATATTTATGTGGTGACTAGGGAACTTCTACATTGATGGCTGAGACTGACAGCCAAGTGTAGTGAAAATGTACTGTACTGGGAGTCATAATATTAATAGAAGCAAATACAACGAAAATAATAGCTAATATTCATTTCATACTGCCATGTGCAAAGCATTAGACTAAGCCCTTAACCCACTAAGTTCTCAAGCTTATCTTGTATCATTTTCACAAAATCTCATGCTGTATTATCATTGATCTTGTTTTTTGTTTTTGTTGCAGTTTTTGCTTTTTTCTTCCTTTTTTAAATAAGAAAACTAAGATTGAAAGAGATTAAATGACTTTCAGAGGGTCAAAAAGCCTTTAGGATATGGCATTTAGATTAGAAAAGACACTCAAGTCTATGGTCCATGAATACATTGCTAGTCTATTGCTAGAGAACTAGTTACAACTCTATTTCTGTGATTCCCTGGTTTTGTGACTCTGAGAAAGTCACATTACTTCAAGTTTCCATTTCCTTATTTGTGTTGTTGTAAATAGTATAATATCCCTTTGTTTCTAATTTGATCTTTAATTTTCTAGAAAGTTGTCATAAAGAATTTGCAATTAGCGGCATAAAAATGCATCTAACTACTTTGGAATATACAGATGGCACTTTAGTTAATGTTTTGAGATTATGCTTTAAAATTCATTATTAGATTTCATATTTCGCTGCGATTCTTGATAGTACAATTCTGGTACCTGTTTAAAGTTAGAAATCTTTATTATCATAACATAATTTTCTCTCATTTTAACAGGATACTGTACTTGGTGTTCTCACAGAAAAATACTTTCTATAATCATCACGAATAATGAGAGGTTATTTGAGTTACAGTGGCTAAGTTTACATTCAAAATATTTAGTGATTTCGACAAGTTTCTAAATAATACACAATTCACATAATATTAAATCAACATAATGTTTACATAATATGGGAGGTAGTTGGTGGCAAAAGACCTTGCATTAAATATACAATGTGTTATATAATTCCTTACATGACACACCAAAACACTAGATTTTGGGCTCCGAAATTTATAAGAAATGCTGAAGGATTGTGGAAGCAAGGCAGTAATTTGTTCTAGAGAAAGCATCATATATGAAACCAATCACATGAATTCCACAGTCTTCTTATACAACTCTAGTCCTGATTATTATATATTAAATAGTATTATATGTTAATATGGCAATACTTTATATTAGCGTAAAAGTATAAATATATATTTACATATAAATATACATGTTAAATATATATATATTTCCCATTAAATAAATGTTAAATATATATATATATACATATATGTATATATATATATATTTCTCTTCTGCTTTGATTGTTACTAAACATGCCAGGAGCTTAGTGCAACTCACATTGCCTTTTAACTCTCCAAAGTTATAGTAGAAAGTACATAAACTTAAGTTATTGTATTTATTCACTCTTTGAGTCCCCAGAAATTGCCATAATATTGTGTGTGAAGAAATAAATGTCTTTCCTTTCAATTGGATGAGGTTTGTGATTTGGGGTTGTAAATAACTATCTCAGCATATCCACTAGCTCATAAAACAGGGTCATGAAGACCAGAGTCTGTACAGATTAGGCATTGTTAATGTCCTTCAAACAATGATGTACTTGGAAGAATAAATTCTGTTTACCTTGGCTGAAAATTTCCAATAAATGTTATTAATAGAGTATCAGGGCTACTTATTCAGGTAAAATGCTTCTGTCAAGTGGAATATATGTTAGTGTGATGGAGCTTGGCTGTGATTGAGATTCCCCATTTCCTACTTATGTCCCTGAATTGTATTTTTACCTGCAAATCATATAGAGAGTCTATATAGCTAGCTAGGTAGGTAGATAAATAATAGTTACTGATTAGATAGACTTAAAAAGATGTGATTGGGCCATCCCAGTGGCTTAGTGGTTAAGTGCACGCGCTCTGCTACTGACAGCCCGAGTTCGCATCCCGGGCGAGCACCGACGCACCGCTTCTCCGGCCATGCTGGGGCTGCATCCCACATACAGCAACTAGAAGGATGTGCAACTATGACATACAACTATCTACTGGGGCTTTGGGGAAAAAAAGGAGGAGGATTAGGACGGATGTTAGCTCAGGGCTGATCTTCCTCACACACACAAAAAAAAGATATGATTATTCCAAATTGATTAGAGTAAATTATAAAACATTAAACTCAGCACTACATTTTATTGCCCTTAGAACACTCTTCAGAATCATTGCCTTGGAGGCAAAAATGACGCATTTAATTTGTACCCATATTAGCATTAATTTGAATATTAAGTTGGATATTCAAATCATTTGTTTGAATATTCATACTCAAATATTCATTTCAATACAAAAATATAAACTATTAATGAATAGCTTTTTTGCTAGGTCATATATGTAGTATAATCTATGTATGTATATATATGTATATATACACACTTGGGTGCAATGTAGCAAATTTATAAGTTTTTATGATATATACACTATAAATGATGCCAGATAATGTTGGTTTCTTTTAATCATGAATACCAGAAAATAAATTTTAAAAAATGATTTCTTATTTTCCGATTGTTCTGATATAGAGAAAATTGTTCAAAGCGATTTGTGAATATGCTTAATATTTAAAGACAAATCCTCCATATTTTATATAAGCCTAAGTTCCAAAACATTAATTTGTGTTAAAAAGCAATAGAGCACATGAAAATTTCTACTTGGAAAGAAAAAATCAGATGATATTATGGTCTGTGGCTAAGTGATGTCATGATTAAACTCACTTAATCAAAGTCCAAGTAAAAGCAGTGTTTGTAACTTGCACATATCTGATATTGGTGGTGACTTCAGCAGTATAGGTAGCATAACCCTCGGAAGTTTGAATAATCATAAAACTGAAAGAGACTTTGAGGTATTGTTTTGTTCCACCTTCCTTCAGGAAATTATGTATCATTGAAGCAATCTTATTTACCTTTACCTTCTGTTTTAGAATTGTCATCAAGATCTCCTAGATTTTATCACAGAATGTAAAAATCCTTAATGACCAATGCAACTATATCTGTTACGTTTTGAATCATTTCTAAACAAGCTAACCAAGAATTTTGGAAGAATCTAGCTGGAAATATAGCTAATGTATTTCACTAATGAATATGAAAATTGTCTCTAGCACTAAATGCCTGGATGGGAAAAAGTATTTATTTAGATACCAGCTAACTTTTGGGGTAAATTCTTAGGATAGTCCACAAGTGCCATCTTAGAAATCTTTGAATTTTTATTATGCATTTCTTCAAATGTAAAAAAATGAAATAATATAAAAGCAGCATAAATGTGATCAATTTTAGCAAGGATGGTGACTAAAAAATATGTCTTAATTTCTAGGTGACTGCATGTTTAGCAAATATGGATAAATTAATGCATATTTCAAAAAATGCCAATCCCTGATATTCAGTGGCATGAACCCAGTGAATCAAAAATATTGATTAAAACTTCATTTAAGTTTAGGAAAGTACCAGATTTCATACCACAATTTAGGGAATATTGAGGAGATATACTACAATCTGCATAAATCCAAGAGAGTATGCATGATCAATACACAGATATCAGGCTCTTAAACTTGGAGTTGGAGAGAAATGCTGCCACATGACCTCAGCGTGGGAATGTCACTGAAATCTAGTCGGCCATTGCAGCTGCAGGAGGCGGCTGTGGAAATGATCAGCAGCAGCAAGGAAAGTGAGGGCGAAGAAGAGCCTAACCAAAACACATACTCTTCTTTCTTTGTCTTAACCTCCTGCATGGGCAAGATGGGGTTTTATTAAACCTACTTGATAGCTACATCCAATCCTCCATTACCCAGCCAAAGTCTATCTCCATCTGAACAGGGCAATCCTCCAACATGGTGAGTTTCAGGTTCAGGAGCCTCAAACACTTTAGGGAAGACCCTAGAGGGGTAAAAACCACTAGATCATGATTTTTCTGATTCCCGTTCTTTTTCTAGCTCTCTGTGTACCTCCTGCAGACAACTGGATGTAAAAATCATTGTCCAGCTCTACAAATAAATGCAAATTGTATTTATTTGCATACGAGGCAAACACAAAGTGTAGTTAGAAGATCATTAGACTATCTCCACACAATTTTTGGGAAATAACAGCCCTAGAAAATTTCCCCCTTAGGGGAAAAAAGGCAGGAAAATATCACTGGATATTTATTGTAAAAGTCTATAGCACAAAACAAGGCAAGTAATACAGCACATAAGAACCAAAGAAAGAAAATATTATAGAATGTTTAGTCTTAGGAAAAAAGGAAAATTTAAAACAACTTAAAGCATTTTCTAGGAAGTTAGAAAAACTTGGGACTATTTTATAAAAAATAACATGAATAAAAAATAAATGATATAACAGAATTAAGATAAATTTAGAGCAATAAAGTGAAAGACAAAATAGAAAGATTCGCTAGCAGAAAAATGATGCTACCACTTAAGCAACATCTTGGAATAAAAAAACAGATTCTAAAAGCTTCCAGAGAGAGAGAGAGAGACAGAGAGAGAAATAAGCCCCTTATGAAAAAATTAAAGGCAGAATATTATATAAGAATTCTAATAGCTGTGTTGCCTGCTGATTGACAAAGACTAGGCCCTCAAACTATGAGGGAATTATTAGATATTCTTTCTCATGACTACATTTCAAACTCTCTGTAACATCTTTGGCAGAGATCTTAACTTTTATGATCAATTTCATTTGTTAATAAACAATTTTATTTTCCGTTTCTAAGAACTCCAATATAATCTAACCTCAGAATTTCAATCTCTCATTCGTTTTGAAGTTCCCCCCACTTTCTCAAATTCCTATTCAACCTCAATCTTTCCCCAGCTCAGGCCTGATCTATGCTCTGAAATTTGCAGGAGGAAATGTTGGGACAGAGAGTTTCTATCGTCTTTTTCATTCCGCCTCCTGCCTTCTTCACTAGGTGCTATTTCAGTTCTCCTGTAGGATCAGGCTCAGAGGGAACAGGAGGTGAGTAGAAAAGGCAGAATTTTAGGGAGCTGGTTCTGTTGTGATTGTGAGTCCAAGGTTAGGGTCAGGGGTGCCAGGTAACCTCTTAAATTTTCCCTGTGCTTCCCTCGGACACCACAAACAGCCTTTCTCATGGGAAAGGAAATCAGCCTTTCTGGTCCCCGTTGGCAGGCAGATCTCTTCTCAAGGGTTTCTCAAAATACCTCGTGCTTAACACCTTTCTGTGGTGCCCATTTTGCCCTTGGGGAAAGTTTGCATTTTTGCAAAACCAGAAACTGAAAATGCAGGATGCATCCACCATCGCTTTTTTATTCTGACATGATGGACAAGCCTACCTGCCTCTTGTTTTTCACCTTTTCTCAGTCAGTGTCAGGCACTAAACCCTGTGTCGTGTGTTGCACAGGCCATGGCACAGCGAGCACTCTCGTCTCACCTAGCAGTTCTCCTGAAGCCTCACTCAGATGAAGGTTAAGGCAGCGACGGACATGGCGGGAAGTCTTCAGAGCACCATCTTCAAAGAAATCCTCACTCACTGGTCATCTCTAATCGTTTTGCAGACTCTTACACTTAAGATGAATTTGAGTGGTGCGCTATAAGGGCTGCTAAAAGTATTTTGAGCTACTGTTTTGCATGTCTAGCAAAGATGGTATAGTTCTGTTCTTTAGGACTTTTTCTTTTCATTTTTGGTGCTCAATTGATACATTCGAGTAGAAAAAAACAATTTTTAGAATTTTATTAATGATTGAGTGTTGGTTAATTTAGAAATGGACGCTTTCTATTTTCCTTTGGTTTAATTATAAATTGGTTCAACCTTTTTGAAGTCCAGTTTGGCAGTATGTATGAAAACATAAAATGAAAATTATAAAAAATATATACATTCAGAAATGCTTATTACAGCATAATTTATTTAGGAGAAAAAAACAAATGTCAAATTTTCAATAATAGAGGAGTTGATAACCACAGTGCGAAATATTAGAAAATGTAATATTAGGAAACTATTCAAAATAATGATATTTATTAAAATGGACAGACGTCCATGTGTATAGTATTATAAAAACTCTAGGTTGTCTAACAGATGGTATTTATGAATCTACCTGTGTACAATTTAAAAATATACGTTTGTATTTATTTATTTGAATATCTATTTATATATATATATCTAGAAGGATGTTCACCAAAAGTTAACAGTGATGAAATCATTAGGTTTTCTAATTATTTATTTTCTTTGTCTTTTTCTGTGTCATTTCCATTTCTTATAGTAAGTACATGCTTTTTCAAAAAATAAAGGACACATTGATGTTTTATAGAAAATTATTGAATACCCTCTTGTAATTACCATTAATAATGATAATAATACTAATTACATTATTAATAATAGTGTGATGTATTGGATCACTTTCCATATCATCTTTAATTAATGTGAGTGCTGCAACTGAAATATCTATTCCTTAAATAGATCGTGGAGTGGCTGCATTAGATTACCCCTCTGTGCTCTGTGCTGTTTTGGTCAGTCAAACTAGAATTCATAGCAACCGTGAGATCCTCATAGGACTCTGCCTACGACCATGAAGGTTTTACGCTGCACAATTGTGGGCGATGTTATTCACATACATTATAGTTTGAAAGGGGGCTCCCTGCATTTGTGTGACATGGCAGCTTTGATAAGTGACACTTCTGAGAATTGTCTGATTATAACAGATGCTAGAAATCTCTAAAAGAATTCTAACCAATAATGTAGGAGCCCCTGCTCAATTTACATGTGAAACTGGCCTGCAACTCTGAAAGATAACGTGGCTCAGTCCTCATTAAGGAATTCCGAACTTTTGTGCTGAAGGTCCCAAGTACGAGTATTGACCCTTTCAGGAAAAAATGGGAATGACTTCTTCATCACTGTTGTGAGGTTAAGTTTTATTCTAGTCCCTGGTTTATGATTGAGGCAAGAAAAAAAAAATCCAGAAGGAAGTAACTCTACCATACTTGTTCCGTGGTGGCCAGCGATTAAGGATTCCAGCTCTGTTCTCAAGTTATTCTTCCTTTCTTTATGGATATTCTGTAAGAATTTCCAAAAATGAGAAAAATGATCCAAACTCCTTTATCACAGGACCAGATTAAGCCACAAGTTTGTAACACAAAATTAATATTGTGCTGATGTGTGTGGATGGTTAATGCTGGTGTCCTGAGGCTGATGCTCGTTTTTCCTGCAAGGCACCGTGTCCTCTGACACCTCCCTATTCAGAAAGAACTGGAGGCCGTGGGGCTTTGTTCGACTGTGCTGCCCACCAAGCCTCACAGGGCTGGTTTTCAAGGATGCGGATAGTAAGGGCACAGGGGGCATTGAGATTCTTTTTTGATTAAGGTATAAACAGGACAGTATTATTGATCCTATGGTGCCAATTTAGCAGCATCTAAATTGAAGTGTTATGATCAGTTTCTAGTCTGGAAATGAAAATGCCCCGTTTTGTGCAAGTGAAGAGAGTAATGATTAAGAGTGAGGTAGACTGCCTGTATACAGATTATGGCTTCACCATTGCTGACATACAGAAACGGGTGAGTCATCCAGTCTCTCTAAGCATCAGATTTCTCATCTGTAAGGTACCAATAATAAGATGAATAGTAACAACGACCAATACATATTGAGGATTTACCCTGCACAGCTCCCTCCTAAGCACTTTATGTTTATCTCATACGGTAACTTTATTAAGTAGGTGTTATTACTCTTCCTGTCTTACAGATGAGTAACGTAGATCATTATTTATTATTTTCCCTAACCCCAAATTAAATATGGAACCAGAATTTATTTTCAACCATGAACAAACACACAGTTACTCTATTTTTCAATCTGTTGTACATGAACTCACAAGGGGTCCTTTGTTGCCATATGGGAGTTCCGTGAACTTGGATGGAAAAAAAATTACACCTCTTCAAGAAAATTAGGATTTGTTAATTATGGATTTAAACAGCAGGACATGGTAATATTAACAATACCTGTGAATTTTTCACCAACAGAAGCCGCAGAGATGTCAAAACATAGTTTAAACTTAGCACTGCCTCAAAATTACAGTAGTTACTAAATCCCTCTTCGAAGGCTCTTAGAGTTCTCCAACTGTGTTAGTTATATCAGGCTGCCATAACTACTGCGATACAAATACCACAGACTGGGGGGCTTGAACAACAGAAATTTATTTCCTCACAGTCCTGGAGGCTGGGAAGTCCAAGACCGAGATGCTGGCAAAATAGGTTTCATTCTGAGATCTGTCCTCTTGGCGTATAGGAGGCTGCCATCTCCCTGCGTGCTCACATGATCCCTTCTTTGTGTGTGTGCACAGAAGGAGAGAGAACTCTCCCTCTCTTCCTCTTCTTATGAGACCACCAGTCCCATCAGATTAGGGCCCCACCCTTATAACCTCATTTAACCTTAATTAACACCTTAGAGCCTTATCTCCAAATACAGCCACATTGGGTTTAGCGCTTCAACATATGAACTTTTTGAGGATGGCACAATTCAGTCCATAGCAGCAATTAAAAAACAGGAGACTGGGACATTTGTCGATCAGTGCCTGTCCCTCATTTGTCAATTTTTGCTGGAGGGAGCATTTACTCCCCACACTTCCAATGGAGCTTCCTTGTGAGCAGAGGGGTTTTCCACAGCTGAAGAGAAGGCACTGAGGAGAAAAATGGCATACCTTACCAAGATAATGTGGGGTAAAATATCAGAGAAAGTTTGAGCTTTGGGGAAATTGTCTACCACAACCACAGCTGAAATCAGAGATGGGCTGATGGGGCGTGTCAGCTGGCACAAAAAATATTGTGGACTCTACATCCTTCGGAGAGGTGACAGCTGGTCTCGGTAGATGTGGACTTGATGACTTGAAGCTCTTTACAAGTGAAATATGGCTTGGTTAGGTGTCTTTGAGCACAGGTCATGAAAGATTTGTTGGAGACTACAAAACGAGTAAGAATTTGTTTTTGGCCTCGGATAAAAGTGTCTTTCTTTGAATAAAGTATAAGTCTCCTGCTGATTTGAAGTAAGAATTGCCTTTCCCATCTCCAGGGATTTCAAATTCCTTACGTGGAAAGCCAGGAAAGTGGACACACAGTAGCTAATATAAAACGTGAGATTAACTAGACATTGGTGGGTTCACACTGGGGAGAGTTTTTATCTACATTCTCCTTTATTGTATTTTTTAGTCAGAAATACATAATTTGTTATGTTCAACTTTGGGACACACTCAAAAAAGTTGAACATACTAGTGCATGAAATTTTGGCTCTGGAATTGGTGAAAATAGACATTTTAGGTGGCACTAAATCCCAAATGCTACTCCTTATTAACTTCTTTTTTTTGACATGCATGATGAAGAACAAATTTTGGAGAGATTCAAACTTAGAGACTTAGAGCCCAGCACACTCTCCTGTCACATTCCAATCACTACTACCATTGAGGTTTCAGAAACTCAGTCAGTAGATGTGAAGGAAAGTCGTATTTTTGGACCAATTAAAATTTAACCCATTCTTTAAAACTTTTAAAAAATCTTACATTTGATATACTCTGAGCCTAGAAATTAGATATTCTAAAACAATCTCAAGGGGAAACAGAGTTATAAAATCAAATAATCACAAACAAACAAAAGTGCAAAAACAATACCCACATGAATGAGTTTTGACTTTTTAACTCAGAATAGAAGCTGGATCAGGAAATGAATAGGTATAGACCTCAGTGGCCAGACTAAACAGAAAAGAAAGGAAAACGGAATTAGTAACTTATGTAAATATTCTAAATGGTTAAATGAAAGAGGGCTATTTTCACTATTACAAAGTCATGAAAGTTGACTGCGGTCCAATAAGCCTATAGTGGGAAGAAAGGTATGGTTTGTGGATCTTTGAGGAACCTTGGATTCAAGAAATTATTGAGACACCCTCATCTAAGACATGAAGAAAAAATGATAACCCACTCTTTGCTGACTGAGTAATCTATACTTGGTGGTTTAGATAGGAGTGGAAAAGAAATTACCTGTTAGATCACATCAAATACTTTAAGCAGTGTTGGATGAGATTCAAGATGATGCAGTTATTGCAGGAGGAAGGAATAACATGGCATATTCCCCAAGGGAACATGTTTGAGAAATTTATTGAGTTAGGAATCTAAGAAAAGTTATAATTGAGAAGAGAAAAACCAAAGGGGAGACAGACAAGGCAACAATAAATATAATCCAGGCATGTGTTTGATTTTTACCTAATGGAATGGAACCAACTGTTTTAATAATTCTACTCAGGTAAGTGAAGATGGAGATCTGTTTGAATAACAGATATTTTTTCAGACCCAGAAATTATTGACATCTTATCTTATCTTATTGATTTTTTATCTTCCTCTCTGTGAGGAATCCTACTTGAAAGAGGAAAGTATTCAGAGAGCAAAAAGTCTGAGTTTGAAAAAAAGTGAAAATAAATGAACATATAATTAAGGAAGCGAGGTTGGTTGTACAAGTATTAGAAAAATAAATGGACATACTTAGGCTAAAAATGTTAAAATTCAGCAGCCCCTATTTGAAGAGAGTAGGAGAATAATGAAAGCTCGTGAAAGAAGTATATTGATCCTCATGGATCACTGGGGTTGTAGAATTTGAAGGAAGTTTTTCTTTATTTCTTGCTTATATTTCACTTTTGTTGCATTGGTGAACACATTCTGAACAACAATAATAAATAATAGTTATAGCAGACCTTGATACTGCACCTCTTAATCTCAAGTCCGTGTACCCCAAGCCCAGTAAGCCAGTCACTGAGACATTGGTGCTTGGAGATGGAGAAAGCTTTATTCAAATTGGCCAAAATGAGAAGGTGGGAGGATAGGTTCTCTTAAATCCACCTTAATGAAAGAAGAAAGCAGGGGGTATTTGTAGAGCTATGGGCTTGGGAAGAGAAGTTTCAAAGAAACAAGGGGAAAATCTGGGTTTCTTTCACTCCAGATAAACCCAGATTCTTAAACTCCAGATTGCCCTGATTGGGCAATCAGACTTGTGGTCATCAACGGCAGTTGGGGGCTGGTTATTTGGTGGTTGTAACTTCCTTGAAGGCATTGTTTTTCTTCTGTAAGAAAAGCTCATAAATCCTTGTGACCCTTGAGTCACCTCCCAGGTTAAACAAGAAAACAGCAAATTAACAAGATTAATTTCTTTTCATCTATGTTTGTGTTGGGAACACAGTTGAAAGGTAATCATGCTCTTTTTTTCTTTTTTTTTTGTGGGGAAGATCAGCCCTGAGCTAACATCCATGCCAATCCTCCTCTTTTTGCTGAGGAAGACTGGCTCTGAGCTAACATCTTTTGCCAATCCTCCTCCTTTTTTTCCCCAAAGCCCCAGTAGATAGTTGTATGTCATAGCTGCACATCCCTCTAGTTGCTGTATGTGGGACGCCGCCTCAGCATGGCCAGAGAAGTGGTGCATTGGTGCGTGCCCAGGATCCAAACCGGGGCAGCCAGTAGTGGAGCACACGCACTTAACCACTAAGCCAGGGGGCCGGCCCCTCATGTTCTTATTGAATATTTACAGTAACCCTCAGGTACCTGGCTTCACCTTCATTGCTTTTTCTTAATATTTGTATGATATAGCTCTACTTTTTGAACCTTAAATATCATTTTGGCTATTAGTGAGAGATATGTATTCCTAACTCAGCTATATAAGTATGTACATGCTTTAATATTTTAAGAGAATTTCTTTATTAATTGTAGGTAACGGATTTTATTGAAAGTCTTTTTACCATCTGTTGAGATCATTAGTTCTATTGATATCTTATAATATATTGATATTTATACCACAATTGATCATCCTTAGGTCTTTGGGCTAAAGAAATAATATTTAAATAGGGTGAATGCTTCTTTTAAGGGATTGTTCTATTTTACACAGTAGTTTTTTTTAGGAATTTAGCATATACATTCATATAGGGGATTTGTATATACCAGCATTTCTAAAATCCAATGCCATAGAACTGTTATTATTAAAGATATTTGTCAAAAACAAGGTTCTGTGGTTAAATTGATATTATAAATGCTTTATCAAATCTCTCTCAGAATATATTGTATATTCACATATCTAAGCCTTCAAAAAATCCTCCATTTAATCCCACATCAAAGAATTTGCTCATTTTGTCTGTTTTTCTATTTTCTTGAGATTTGTCTAGCTTATTGTTTTAACACATCTTTCTTTTCTCTAAGATTTATATGTGTGGTAGGGAGAATTTTTGCTCCCACGACTTCTGCCCCCAAGTGTCATGCCAGTGAATTTATTACAATACAAGGCAAAAGGGATTTTTGTAGAGGTAATTAAGTTTACTGATAAGTTGAGCTTAAAATCAGGAGATTACCTTGATAGGTCCAAGGTGTTCACAGGAGCTTTCTCCTGACTCTGAGGAGAGAGGAAGTTAAAAAGATGTGGAAAGTGGAAGTCAGAGAGATTCAGTGCACCACTGCTGGTTTCGAAGATGGAAGAGGCCACAGTCAAGGGATGTGGTAGGTCTCAAGAAGCTAAGAATGACCCCTAGCTAATTGTTAGTTCCCTAGCCAAAGAAAAGAGGACCTCAATCCTACAACCACATGGAATTGAATTCTACCAGAAACCTGAAAAAGGTTGCATGCAGATTCTCTCCTCAAGCCCCCGGATAAGAGGCCAGGTTCGCTAACGTTTGGATTCCAGCCTTGAGAGACGTTAAGCAGATTACCCAGTTGAGCTCAACCAGACTTCTGACATACAGAACTGTGAAATAATAAAGGGGTATTGTTTCAAGTTGTTACATCTATGGAATTTGTTAGGACAGCAATAGAAAGCTAATACAGTATGTGATACAGTTTCATTGACATAATAAGTTAATAGAGAAGTGCATTTTAAATTAAATTGGGATAGTAGAGTAAACTTAAACTGTTGAATGCCTCTAGAAAACATAATGTTTCTTTTTAAATGACCCTAGATTTTCCTTTAGAGATAAGGAAAAATTCAAACCTAAATCCATACATTAAATTATAATATAGGTTTTAGTTTAGAACATTAAAATTGAATTACATTTAACTGTTTTTGCACTAATTGATATGCTTATATGAGAAAAACAAGTCAACCTCAAGGAAATCTCATACTTCTTCCTCTACAATGATTAGTTAATATACAGTGGTGAATGTGACACTACGCTCCAGAGGCTACAAGTTATGTTTGTGGAAAGTGTTTTGCACTTTTGGTATTTATTAGTCATCTGAGCATATTTTCTCCAATGAAAATAATGTCCATGAAATATTCATGGAAGATTCCTGCCATTTAAATATTCCTTTTCTGGAATCAAAATGCTCGGGTGTGATAAAAAATAAAATATTAAATAAAGCATTTGCATACAGTCATGCACTGCATAGTGACATTTCAGTCAAGGGTGGACCACATGTACGATGGTGGTCCCATAAGATTAGTAGCATAGAGCCCTAGTAGGCTCTACGATCCAGGTTTGTGTGAGTACACTCTATGATGTTCACACAACAATGAAATCGCCTAATGACACATTTCTCAGAATGTATCGCCATCGTTAAGCGACAGACGACTGCAAAGTATTTTGAAAATTATTGTGTTTACTAGTGTCATATTCACCAGATAAACTGATTTTTTTTGTGAAAAGTGGCCATAATATTACTATTGAAAGGTTTAAAAAATATGAAATTAGCTCAGAAGTCAAAGGAGGAAATCGAGCAGCTGCCAGAAACACTGCTCAAGGTAGAAGAGAGAGAGGCAGAGACAGACAGACAGAGACACACAATCAGAGAGACACAGAGAGAGAGACTCACTTTGGCCTTTCTCCTGCCCTATGATTTGTAAGGCACTGGCTGGGTCCAGCTGTGAGACTGTGACAGAACAGCCTGGGAACTACAGCCAGTGGGAATCAGTTGGCTTATGATACCAGGCAGCCAGGCTAGGGCAAGAAATGGATTTAGGAGGCAGCAGGCCAAGCTTGACACAAATGACAAATCAGCTTTGGCCAATTGCTTTCAGGAAATCAGTTAATTCACATTTTAAACAAAGTATTGCCTATAAAATAGTGATACAGAGGTATCTTTCCTGAGCAATAGTATATACACGAAATGATTGATACATACAACTTCAGTTTTTGAAACTTACTTTAATGTATAATTATTTAAGTTATTAAAATTACACATTATCATAGAATTTTAGAGACAATGTTCTACAGATCATCTAATTCCCGTTTAACAGATGAGAAATTTAAAACCAGTAGAATGTAAGTGACTTATCAAACCCTCATCTTCTTACTTTCAGTCATGCATTGTGTCTGTGGTACTGCATACTCCCTTTTAGAAGCTGTAAGAGTAGGGCCAGCCCTGTGGCCTAATGGTTCAGCTTGGTGTGCTCTGCTTTGGCGGCCCAAGTTCAGTTCCCGGGTGTGGACCTACACCACTTATCGGCGCCCATGCTATAGCAGTGACACGCATACAAAATAAAGGAAGATTGGCACAGATATTAGCTCAGGGCAAATCTTCCTCAGCAAAAAAAAAAAAAAAAGCTGTGAGGAAAATGTGTGCTTACTTCATAGTAAATGATACAATTTTTATATGTAAGATTATAACAATCTCCATACAAAATGTACATAAAATTGCAATTTAAAAGAATCATAAATATGATCTAAAATCTGTATCTTATATATAATATGTGTCAATGAAATATCTACAAAATAACAGCTATGTGTTTTAAAGGGCTTGTCTTTGATGGCCTTCCTAACCCATTCTCCTGACAATAATCTGTCTGCAGAAAACTAAACTATCAATCTTTTTTCTATTGATAATGTTTTCTACAGCAATTAGAAAAAATAGAAATCATTTAACTTGGCACATTTAGGTCACTTACTTCACCAACAATAGAAATCTTACCTGATTTAAACAGTAAAAGCAATTTAATGAAAGAGTATCCTGTAGCTTAAAGAGTTTTCTTTTTTTAAAGAACGCTTACTTTTATTTATTTATTTTTTTTAAGATTTTATTTATTTATTTTTTTCCCCCAAAGCCCCAGTAGATAGTTGTATGTCATAGCTGCACATCCTTCTAGTTGCTGTATGTGCGACGCGGCCTCAGCATGGCCGGAGAAGCGGTGTGTTGGTGCGCGCCTGGGATCCGAATCCCGGGCCGCCAGCCAGCGGAGCGCGGCCACTCAACCGCTAAGCCACGGGGCCGGCCCTAAAGAGTTTTGAGGAAACCTGCAGAACACATTTTGGAAAATAAGAATCACAAGAAGGAGGTTATGGAGCCAGAGTCACAGCAAACTAGGCTGCTCCATTAGGATGGCGAGAACACTGCTGACGCTGAAGGTGCAGCTGAGCCCTGAAATCTACAGCTTGCACTGGGACTCGTGGCTCTGAGTTGCACTTTGCCAGCACTTCTGGGCCTAAAACACATGAGAGCAAGCTGCTGCTGCCACCTCCAGGAAGGAATCACTGCTAGTCCCGCTTACTGGCATCACTTGGTCCAGACTCAGAGCAGGCAGCTGGCGCATTTGACGGGCTAAGTCTGGTTCAGCAACTACCGGGTGTGGATTGCTCCACATCAGCCCTAGACCACCTTCTGGCAGGACTTTCTGAATGGAAGAGTGTGGAAAGCTAAAATCTGCATTTCTGATATCTCCTTGGCAGAAAGGGTCCTTGATGTAATTCTGATAATTAATCCAGTTCAGCGAGATGTAGACTCAGAGCTGGGTTACTTGGGGGTGTGAAGCATCCTCCTTGCTGGTACAGCTCAGGGAGTGGTGGCGTGGTTCCAGACAGCAGCAACCTGACCCGACCGTTTCCTGACAGTGGTGAGAAACAGAAGCTCTTCTCTACTCACCTTTATAATGTGCTTTTTTTGGAGTCATCTCTAGAAGCTCAGCCTAGAGTCTCCTTCTTCAATGCTCCTAATGATGCTTTGGGCCACATATGCCTCAAAAAGTTTCTTCATTCTTAAAACTGCCGCATATATTGATGTTGCCTATAAACCAAGAATGCTCATTAATAAAATAATTAGAATCTGGAAGTGATTCCCTGTAACAGACCTCAAGAAAATAAGAATTTACAAAAGGTTATTTTTCTTGGTTTGTTTGAACGGTGAGAGAATTCATGAACCTTAGAAAAAGGGAGCCTGGAAGTCCAGGACATTCATTGACAAAACAGTTAAATTAACTCCTGTGGTTTCCTGCATGAAGGATTTTAAAGACAAGCTTTGCTGGATCAAGTGGCTAATGCTTTGGAACCAAGCAACATAAGAAGTATGGAGTGGGCTGCTTGCTTATAATTATAGTGGAGAATTTAAGGCAGAGATGTTAGGCTCAAAGTGATAATTGCTCAATTCAGAGTTGGAAAACCATGGACATTCTTTTTTGTGTGTGTGAGGAAGATCAGCCTGAGCTAACATCCTTGCTAATCCTCCTCTTTTTGCTGAGGAAGACCGGCTCTGAGCTAACATAACCATGGACGTTCTAATGTGTCCCAAAATACTCTATTATTCTTGTTACTACAGAGTTTGCATACCTGAAATTCAGATACAGCTCGAGTTCATGTGCTATGCTGAAATGGGGTTTGTGATGGTTTAATACTGTGTCAACTTGCCTAAGACAGAGTGAAGGTTCCCAGAATCCCCTTTATCGCATGCTTCCAGGCTAAATTTGATCAAAACTCAAATTTGCAAGAGGTTTTGAAAGCAGAAGTGAGTCTCAGTAGCTGTTGCTCTCTGAAGGCCATCATGGATAGAGGTGATGAGAGACGGATGTGGAGATGCCACCAGATTCCAGCTGGTCTTTTTTCTCCTCCTGGAGACAGGCACATGTGGAAATTCCAGTGGATTGCCGTTTGTTCTCACTCTATGACAATGTATGTCTAATTCTCCTTCATTGCTGTCCCCGCTGGCCATCAGTAGCTCCACTGTAGCCTCAGGGTAATAGGCTTCCACAGACAAGTCCATCAGTTCCCCTTCAGAGTCCCTCTCTGACATACCTGGCAGCGGGAGGGCTGGTGAGTGAGTTCCCCTTCATCTTTTGTCTTCTTTTGTGGGCCCTAACTTCCGCAGCTTCTTCCATATTAGTGCAAGATATTATTCCTACAACAAATCGTTACTCTGTAATACTCATTCTGATTTTGCTGCCTGGAATGAACCGTCACTGACACATCTTGCAAGAGGATATCAATTTTCCTTAGGCCTCATTGTGGCAAACTCTCATCGTCCGTCCAGATCCTAGTGTCACTCCATGAACCACATGAAGCCAACTCAGAGGAAACATTTTGAATATCAAAAGAACTTCAAATTTCCTGTTTCTATTGGCAAAATTCTGGGGAATGTGTGTAGGAGTGGATTCTGTAGATACTGCACAAAAGAGAGGAAAGAATTCAGGATGAGGTTGGATTTATCAATATGGGCGCTCTTAAAAATTAATTTCAAAGTGTTGTGATAGATTGATTGATGAGGAATGGTTCAAATTGTTTACTTGGTTGGTTGATTAAATCATAAACTCAGCCTTGGTCTATATTGAACTAAGGGAAAGTGAAAGATAATTCATTAACCTATTCATTAATTATGTCCATTATGGGGGTCAAAATGATCTCCATTAATAATAACATTGATAAATATTTTGAGTAGTGCCAATAACCTTGAAATGTACTTAGTAACTCTCATAGCCAAGAGGGGCTTAAGGGTACCTGATGACTAAATATAATGTAGTATCTTTGATGGGATCCTGGAACACAAAAAAATGCATTAGGTAAAACTAAAGAAATCTGAATAAAATGTGAAATTTAGTTAATAATAACGTATCAATATTGGTCATTAATTGTGAAAAATGTACAATACTAATGGAAGATAATAATTAGAGGAGAAACTGGGTGTGGAGTATATGAGGACTTTCTGTTCTCTCTTCCCAATTTTTCTGTGAATCTAGGACCAATCTAAACTAAAAAGTTTATTTAACAAGAGAAGTACTGTAGTTACTTCTCTCTGAAGTCCTGAGAAATGTGGGAGATATTGCCATTAAAAGGGACTCCCTGATTTTAGTGATAATGATGAGATTCTGGCACGCAGAGTCAAAGTTCAGCCCATAACTCCCAGAAGTAATGGGTATCGTCGTAGACAGCAGGGCTAATGCAGTAACGAGAATGCTTTAACATGCAGCAGTCTTTGAAGTTGGCAGATTGTTGATGGTGTCCCCGATTTTGTAGACAACCCTCAAAAGTCCACAAAACACAAACAACAGCATAAACAAATAAAAAGTCTTTAGTTCTGGCTAACAGAAAATAATCTTTAGTCAGCTTGATAGTTTTAGTGTCTCATCAACGTTTCCATACCTGAATCAGTTAATGTACGCAGAGCTCCTTGAATGAAGCCCCTTCATATTCTAGTGGAAACACTCTGAAATATCACCAAAATCTTCCTGGTCTTCCCCAAAGGAAGATACAACTGTTTACCCAAGTTTCATTCTATGTCAACAAGAAATTGTCACCATGTCCAGTGATTATTGGACACTGACTTTAGAAAATGTCGATCCCTGGGTCACAGAGGGGGACTTCTAGGGTTCAGATGGTAAATGGAGTTTAGCATCAGTCCATCCACAACGGCTTGGTGATTCCACGAACCCATTACATCTTGGTAGCAGACATCAAGGAGTTGCGTGAAGTCAAACATATGGGCCATCCTTATCACAGCTGATCACATTACCATCACTACTGCCTGCCCACTCTGCCAGCAGCAGAAACCAATGTGAATACTAAAAGACATCATAACCAGGGTGGAGGGAAAGAGTAGGGGACAGCCAGTTACTTGACTGTATTTTGATTTTATTTAATGTCTTCTATCACTATAACTTGTTCACATTAGAATGGATACTTAGTCTGGGTATGGATTTGCCTTCCCTGCTTGCCATGTTTCATTTGTAATGCTAACCACAGAATTGCTAAAAACCTGCTTCTAAGCTATGTCATTTCTTATAGCATTGCTTCTGAGCAAGTAACTCATTTCATAGCAAGAAGTACATCCCATCATTGATAACACCTGACCACACAGAAAGATACAGTAACTTATTTAGGACTCACTTATGGTACCAGCTAGGAAACAAAAACTTCTGAGTTTGAATTTTTCTCTTACAGCAGGAGATATATGCTCTGAATCAGTGAACGGAATATGGCACTGTTTCTTTTGTAGTCAGAGGAATCAGTAGGTGGAAATGGGAGAGATGCCACTGATCACTGTGTCAAATTATTTCTCAACATTTGATTCTTGTGCTTGCAACAAGAAAACATGAAAAGAGTTACATTGAATTGGGATTTGAGACTGACACTTGACGATATTGGGTCGATTGAACTCTGGACCAATAGACAGAAGATAAGATAAAGTGTCGACTGGCATGATTAAAGTGGATTATCAAGAGAAAATCTGCTTGCTGCAACATGTCGAGGATAGAGAAGAGAATACAAGGAACCTAAGAACTCTCTCGGGGTGTCTCCCAGTATTTCTATGTATTTCATGGTAAACTACAATAAAAGATCTGAACAATCTAATACAAGTAGGAACAACAGGTGTGAAATACCTCAGGAAAGATTTGAGTTACTTGTTAATGGAGATGCAAGCTTGAAAAAACATGGCCAGCACAAGTAAACTTTTTGGGGTTACAATATCTTCATTATTATGTTGACTGTTACACAAATATATGTGCGTGTAACTTATAAAAGTGAATAATAATAACATGTGCAGTTTATTGTATGTGATTTATTAATAAAGCTATTTACAAAAGAAACAGATAGAGGCTGGCCCAGTGGTGTAGTGGTTAAATTTGCACGCTCCACTTCAGTGGCCTGGGGTTCACGGGTTCGGATCCTGAGCGTAGACCTACACACACTGCTCATCAAGCCATGCTGTGACAGTGTCCCATCTACAAAATAGAGGAAGATTGGCACAGATGTTAGCTCAAGGACAATCTCTCTCACGCAAAAAGAGGAAGAATGGCGAAAAATGTTAACTCAGGGCCAATTTTCCTCACCAAAAACAAAACAAAACAAAACAGATAACTTCATAGCCCTTTCACTATTAAGGAAATTGAACTATTTAAAGACATTTCTACAAATAAAATTCCATGTCCAAATGGCTTCCCTGATAAATTCTCCCAAACTTTTAAAAAATAAATAATAGAATTCAATACAATTCTACACAAACTTTTCCATAAAACTGAGGGAGTAAATACTTTCCCTCTTAACAAAGTCAGCGTTACCCTTATTATAAAACCAAAGAAATGATGACAAAATAATGTTACATGAACATAGATATAAAATTATTGATACAATTTTTGAAAATCTTATTCAACTACATGTAAGTTAATACATCATGACCAAGAAGGATTTATCTTAGGAATGCAGAGTTGTTTTGACATTTAAAAATCAATATAATTCATCACATTAACAGAATAAGGAAGAAAAATAATATGATTCCCTATATAGATGCAGAAAAACATTTGACAAAATCTAACATCAATTCCTAATGAAAATTCTCAACAAATAGAAAGAATATCCCCCAAACAAATAACAGCATTTACGAAAGACACAAATATCATAATACTCAATGGTGGAAGATTTAATACCTCTCTCTAAACTCAGGGGCAAGGCAAGGATGGTAGCTTTCGCCACTGCTATTCAACATTACACTGGAGAATTATCCAGTGTAATAAGGTAAAAAAAAAAAATCATACAGATTCATAAGAAAGAATTAAACTCTCTTTGTTTGTACTGTTTTTGTTCTCAGATGACCTGATAGTTGAGGAAAATCCTATAGAATCTACAAAATATCTACTTGAAATAATAAGTGAGTTTAGCAAGTTTGCAGACTGTAAGACCAATAGACAAAAATCAGTTTGTGTGCCTGAGTGTGTGTATGTGTATATGAATGAAATAATCTGATATTAAAATTTTTAAAAACTACCATTTAAAAAATGCAAACATATTACTTTCCTTATTCTATCCTTTAATCCCCCTATACTCAAAAAAATGAAAAGAACAAATAAGTTAATACATTTTAGATGATAGAAAACAGGAGGTTTTATAGTCAGAGAAAGAAATAGAAAGTAAGAAAGGTGAGACAACTGGAATAAACTCTGTGGTGATGGATTAGAGCCAGTCATATCTGTACAAATTCATATAGATTTTAGTGTACATACATATGGATGGAAACAGAAATAAATATTGAGTTGTATGTATACATGGGTTAGTATGTATATATGTAGATTTCCTAGCTGTGTCTTTTGGGAGGACCTATAGACAGCAGCCTATTAGGGACAGCTAGCATGCCAGCACCTGTATCTTTGTTTCTAAACACAGTTCTCCAATGGAAGGAATTGGGGCCCCTCAGAGAAATGGATAGCTTAGAAATGGATAGCTTAAGGGCTGAGGCAGGGAAAATACAAGATGAACTTATAGTATCTTGTAATACCAAAGTGTAAGAGAAAACTAAAAAAAAGGAAAAAAATTAGGGCATCTCACAAGGACACAGGAGCCAACTATGTGAGGTCCCAATGGCCAAATCTGTAACAAAATAAATGGCAATAGTATTGGATTATAATCCAAAGAAAAAAATGAGTATCTGAAAATTTATACTGATAAAAATAAGTGATTAAATGAGCCAATGAAAGAATAAATGGAGGAGAAGAGGTGGATAATAGCAATAAGTTTGACTTACACAACATAACACCAAGCATTTATATGGATGAAGCACACACAATATAATCACGAATGTTATTCTTGAGTATCTATACATATATATATATATCTCCCTTATATACCTTATATATATTCACATATACATTTTATACACACACATATATGTATATCTATATACATATATATGTTGTATATATACACATATGCACATTACATATATTATATATTTTATTTATTATATATAACTATAATTTATCAATATAAATATTTATATATATAAATGCATAGTAAAATGGATACTTCTAGGAGGAGACAGATTGATATAAGAAAGAAAGAGAAGACTAAAACAAGAGAGAGCTCTCAAAAATACTATGATAATAGTGTGTCATGAACTGAGATGTATGTATCCAAAGCAAAGACAAAAGATGAAGTAAATGGATATAAGTAAAAAGTAGTTCCTGACCACTTAAGGAATTAACAAGTTTAGCAGCTATTTTATTTGATGATTAGTATAATTCTTTTCTTAATAGAAGGTAAATTATAGTGATTTCTCCAGAAGTTAAAATAATAATAAATCTATTCACCCATTTTGAATTTAAAATCGGGCAATTAAAAGGGTAAGAAGAGACAGAAAGAGTCACTAAAGTGACCATTTTATGCAAGACACCTAATACATACATATTATCTAGTTGAATTCTCACATTACTGTGGAGGTAGGTAATATACTCTCATTTTTTATTAGAGAAAATGGACATTCTCTAAGTTGTATAATTTGGCCGAGGTCACACAACTAGTTTGTGGAAAAGCAAACACAGCAAACCATGTCTGTCAGATTTTTAAAAATCACCATTTTCATTGCACTATATTTACTTTCTTTTAATTGACCCCTGTGAAAACCTTTTTCTTTCTTCAGTGAAAATTGAGTTTATAAAGTATACAAAATGCTCAAAATAAAAAGAAATTTTTTTTGATTCATTATAAGAGTAGCTACTTATAGTTTTTCAAGGGAGGGTTGGAATTTTATGTTCAAGCAATTATGAATCTTCCTTTTCCATATACTCAGTCAAGAGTGAATCACAATATCTCCAACTGCACAGATACTGCTAACGTTAGGCGACATGAGTATTTGCTACCTGCTGGCTTTTAGATTAGAGATATTCACAGTAGTGTGTCCTTAAGAGAACATTTGTGTTACCCTTGTTTCCACATATCAGAAAATAAAATATTCTTTTTTTAATGCTATCAGTTTTACTATTTATTCTATGCTATGTTCTAGTAAATCCAAACGCTATAAATAACTATAAACATTTGTGAAATGCTATTACAACAACAATTATAACAATGTTTCCATTTTTAATGACCTGGAAATATTTGAATTGGAAGTGCCAAGAAACTTTTTATTTAATGTGAAGTATCACATATATTTGTGTTTGTTTTACATGAAAAAAAGTGAGGCATTTTTTTACTCAGAAGAAAAGGAAGAAACAAGTTTTCTTCTAAATATTTGACATAAAACTGTCTTTAATGAACATTTCTTGTCTTAAAAGTCTAATACATCATGTCTTATCATAGATTATCTAGAATCTCTACTATCAAATCATCAAAAAGTTATGAAAATAATTTGAAAATTAATATTATGTGTATATGTAGTAAGTAATCATGATAAAAGTAAATATTCACCCTTAAGTAGAAAATTTTAGGATTGAGTTGATAGTAAGCAGACTGGTTAATTGTGTGGGACTGGAAATAGACATACTTTTCTGAAATAAGAAGTCTCTGTAACAACAGGATCTTTTTTTTATTGAGGTAACATTGGTTTATAGAATTATATACATTTCAGATCTACATCATTATATTTCGATTTCTGTGTAGACTACATCATGTTCAGCACCCAAAGACTAATTACCATCCATCACCACACACATGTGCCCGATCACCCCTTTCACCCTCTTGCCTCCCCCCTTCCCCTCTGGTAACCACCAATCTAATCTCTGTATCTATGTGTTTGTTTGTTGTTGTTGTTGTTTTTATCTTCCACTTATGAGTGAAATCATATGGTATTTTACTTTATCTGACTTATTTCGCTTAGTTTAATATCCTCAAAATCTATTCAAATTGTCACATAATAGGATCTTTAAAAGCCCACATAAAGGCATTAGCAGTAAGGAAACAAGGATTTTGTAATCTAGTATTTTTTTAAAGAAAGACCTCTGGGGTGGGGTTAAATTGTTTCCCCCAATGGAGTTAAATTGTTTAAAATTCAGTAGAGAAAAATTAAATCCTCATTTTAATTTCAGTGCTGTTTATAAGAGTATTTTTAATCAGCATCTATGACTGTAGTCATATATATGTGAATTGTTTGAAGAAAAAGATTCATTTAGTCTTGTAATTTATTTATTAATTTTGTAAATCCGTTTTGAAAAATTTACTATGCTAGATCTTGAAGCTGCAATGGCAAACTATTCTATTTGCCTTAAAAGACATGGAATCTCAAGGAATAATAATAACTAAAAAGGCAATTATAATGTATCTGATAGGCAATAATGGATGAAATACAAATTTCCATTAGAGAACAGGATAGGGTCACCTAATTCAGTATTCAATTATCAAGGAATATTTTCTGTAGGTAGAAATTCTAATCTGTGGACTAAAGGCGATGAATAAAAGTTACGTAGATAAAGCGCAAAAACAGGGATGGGAAGTGTTGGGGAGAAGGATGAGAATGAGTGCTCCATGCCAAGTGAGACGCTTAGACAAAGTGACAATGGAGTAATTGGGAGAACCGCAACTGGTGTAGTATGGTAGAAATGTCAAGTGCAAGACGTACGTATGGCCAGATAGAGAAAGAAGCAAGGAACAAATGATAAAAGGACTTATAATGATTTTTAGGAAAATAGACATCAGTAAAGGGACTGGTGATGTTTGAAGTGGTAGACTTAACTGGGCATGGTGATGGGATTGCCTATGAAGAATGAGAAAAGAGGATATGGAATTGGTTTGGGCAAGGGTTGAGGTCACGTTGCAAAAGGAGGAGAATTTTTGGAGGGGGAGGTAGTGTTGATAAGTTCACCTTTTAGTACATTGAATTTGATTGGCTTTTTGTACATCAAGTGGAGATGTCCAAGAGGAACTTGATATAGAGCTCAACAGAGAGTTCTGGGAAGGAAATAGAGATTTAGCATATTACATAATATGAGTACTTGATTTCACAGATGGTAGATCATATCTCTCATTGAATGTGAGTCTAGTGAGAATGGAAATGTGTCTAGAATTAAGTTCTGAAAATCTATGGCATAGATAGAGACAAAGTAGTTCAGAAAGGATATTTTGAAGTATCAGACGGGCAAAAGGAAAATGAGGAGAGTTTAGTGACATGGATTCTAGGATAAAAATTCTTCCACGGAGTGAGTAGTTAACAGCGTTAAAGGCTACAGGGAAGAGTATAAGATGAAAAGGGTGCAATGGATTTACCTATTATGTTGGTTGCTCGTTAAGGTGATAAATCCACTATTAGCGAATCTCAAGGCAAAGGTAAAAAGAGAACTATGGTAGTAGCATTCTCAGCACTAAACCCATAGTAATTAGCTGTAAGGCAGCAGTTACTGAATATTTGTTGAAAGAATGCAAAAGCATGAACTTGCTCTTAAAGTCTTTGAACATAGGACCTGTGGTTAAACCATCAAATTTCAAAGTAAGTATTTCTTAAAACGAATTTGAGGAAGTAGTAAAGAGGGTTATGCAGTAAGTAATGAACTCACGTCCCATTTTTTTAACAAGCTAAATAGGCTAAAAATAGGAATAAATTTATAAAGTGCTTAAATGTTTTTCTAAATTAGAAAAATTTATAGGTGAAGCAGAGAAGCTTAGGAACCTATATCTCTGTCTCCCGTTACTGAAGATAACTATAAAAAATTTTATTGTAAGAAACAGTTTTCTGTTTCTGGACCAATATGGAATAGCTCTTATATTAACTACATCAAGGAAAGATGGGAATTATTATCATACAGTCAGAAATCTTATAGGAAAAGTTTTTAAAAAATGATCTGGCAGTCCTATCAGAGTGAAAGAAGACCGATGATTAAGATCATAGTTTCAGCCTGGGGTTATTATATTCCCAGATTTTAGTTGTAATAACCAGAAATTATTACCTATATGATAGTTAACAGTTCACTTAATTTCTCCAAATCTCTACATCTCTTTATCCAATTAGTAAATAGTAGCTAGGAATAGTACCTATGCCATGGGGTTATAGTGAGGATGACGTGAAATAATCCATGTTAAAGCACTGCAAATCAGTGTCTGGCATATGCTGGATCCTTAATAAATATTTGTTCTATTATTGTTGTTTTTGTTATAATGAATCATCATATAATGATATAAAAATCCTATCTTCAGTTCAATAGCTAAGGAATGGTATCATGCTTGAGCAAACAAAAATAACTTAGTTGCAGTTCATTATCTTTATTATTATCATCATTATCATTTTTAAATTAAAGAGAAGTTCTTATACAGTAGAATTATCATGTACAGAACCCTTGCTGCCTCTGGGTCTCCCCAACACGAAGGAGCAAACATAAAGCAGGAAGTTACACGATTCATCTCTTGCAGCCCTCGGCCTCTGCCTAAGCATGAAACAGTTGGAGATGCAGAATTCCATTTCTCACAGCGCATTTGCTTCAAGCAAGAAACTGTATTTTTCAAGGCTAGCTTCCTGGAGCATGTTTATTAGAGTAGGAGGCTTCATTTATTCCTCAGATTATTTTTACAGTCATACATACTGATTCCATTTTGCTAACAGTGTGGGACTTCAGGTTATTTCTGAGTCCCCCAGAGATTTAAAGACTGTGGACTGGAAGAAATTGACCCCTGTCGATTCATTTGTCTTCCTCTTATTTTTAATGTTTAATACTAAGCTGAAACAAATTTCAGTAATATTGAATTATAGGTAAATGAGAGAAAAATCTCTAGTCGTTGTTATGGTAAGGACCTAAAAACAGCACACAACAAAGTGTATATTTTTACTGTTTTACATAACTCTAAGTAGCTTACAAGTTTTCTGTTCAAACATTTTTTTGTCTTACCTCAGGCCAAACAAAACCATTTTATTTTTAGTTTATGTTTTATAACTTCGTTTTGGAAATCATTACATATAAATTATTCATAACAAATTCCTATTGCTCAGTCTTTCTATAAAGCTATCCATAGTATATTATGAATGCTATGACTGTTCAAAACCATTTTAAGACCAGAGATTTTATAAATACAAAGTGAGGAACGGAGACCATTAGATAAATTTTGGAGAAGTTATGCAGTGGCAACAACTAGCAGAAAAAAATTAAGCAGCAACTATAACAATGACATGTATACATATACATTAGCTGTTTATTACTTTTCTATTATTGGACTCTGACTACAGCAATTACATGAATAAATCACAATGATTACAGTTCTTAAAATAATTTTATGTATTTAACAAAACTTTGTACAGAACTCCGAAAATATATTTGAACACTTGGAAGAAACTTTGTGGTAACACCCATCCTTTCACTTTTCTTCAGTCTACCAAAAACAACAGAGGTTTTACTTAGAATCTTAAAAAAATATTCAGTTACTGAAGACCTGCAATTGGATCCTAGACAGCAAAGCAGTTTCTATGTTCCGATCAAGAAAGTTCTCCTTCACACACTTAAATTTTTTTTCATACTCTTAAATTCTTCCTGAGAGAATTTTATTTTCTTATCTTAACTTAAAAAATACATAGTATTTATTCTTAAGTCTACCTTTACCTTTCATGTACTAGAATACAAAATATATTTCCTCAGGATAGTTACTGCTTGTTGTTTCAAGATCCCTTGAAAATGAGCGCTATTTCATCTAATTTACTTTATTTTATTTCTTTTCTCATTGTGTACACAGTGTATTTCAATATTTGGGGTTTGTTATGAAATAAATTCATAAATCTGGAGCCCCTCTGACAGTACTTTACTAACCCTCCTCCTTCCAGTCATCTCTAGAGCCAGAGATTATAGACACTCATTTCTTAAAGATTTTGACATCCAGTACATGTAGATCTCTCTACTGCACAATTTCTTAGTGACTAATATTTTTTCCAATAGCCTGGACTTCCAAGTCTTCTCTTCCAAAGATCTTGTCCCTCAACCTACTTTAACTACCCACTCCAATCATCTTAGCCCACACCAAGCAACTTGGAATCCCTCAAAAATCTCAATTCCAAACATCCCTGTGTCATTCCATCACCTCTTTACCTTGTAGCCCTCTCTATTTACCTAACTGCTACAATTTTTCAACACTTATCAGATTGCTAGGAGCACCAACTGCTCACTGTTCCTAACTGCACCCCCTACAACACACACTTTCATTTCCCTCTCTGTGGGGGATATATTCCATTGTCCATGATTAAAATCATTCCCTGGTATACCTCTTACATCTCCTTGTCCCTCACTCCTTCTCTCCTTCAAATGGCAAAAATACCAACTGGTTCAATTCAACTCTCTATGTACTTTGCCACTGTAGACAGGCAGCTCAACACTAGAGAAAAACCTCAACTAACTGTAAGTCATTCCCAGGAATTCTGTATAGTTCCCTGTTTCATTCAATCTCCATCTATTCTCAATAACTCTTTCATACTTCGCCCTTGTCCTCATTGTATCACACACGCTTGTCGCTGTTACTTGGCATGAATTCCCCTTTCTCGTACACAGTCAGGTTCTCATTTGGAAGCTTCCACACCTTTGGCCTACCTAAAGGTACAACTTGAACAATTGTCCCAATTATCTTCTGTAATATATGCCCTCGTCTCTATTGCATCATTTCCATCATCATAGAACGTGCTATAATATCCTCATATTTTAAAAGATCCCATGATTACACATTTCATCTTTAACTACCTACATGTTTCTCAGCACAACTTCACAGAAAAATCCCTCAGAATAGTTTCTTATTCTTGTGAAGTCCGCATCCCCTCCTTCAGTCATTCTTGAAACCACTGCAGTTAGGTTTTTAGAAAATATCTTATTAAAGTCACAGGTGACTTCCAAGTTGCCAAGTCCACTGATCATTTCTCAGTCCTCATTTTACTTGACCTATCAGAGGCATGTGACAATGGATCACTTTGTCTTTCAGGAAATACTGTACCTCCTTAGTTTCCAGAACATCATTTTCAATTGGTTCTATTGTAATTCAACAGCTGATCTCTCTCAGTTTTATTTATTGTCTCTCTGCTGTGTTCATATTGGACCGCCACAGGACTCAATAGAATTCTCCTCATCTTTACGCATCCTATCCATGCTTATGGCTTGATATACCATCAGTGTGCTAACAGCTCTCAAACATACATCTCTAACCAGACTTTCACATCTATACAACTCCCTATTTACCATCTATTTTACGTCCAACTTTTAAACTTAACATGACCAAAAACATTCTCTCCCCCCAAAACCTTCTCACCCCATCTCTCCTTATCAAAAAAAATTTCCCTTTACTAAGGCTTAAAATTCTTAGAGTCATTGTTTAAGTTTCTTTCGTACATACTCACATGAAGGAAATGGATAAATTCTGCAAAATTTATCTTCAAAATATGCTGAGAATTTTATCACTGTTCATGAGATACGTTTCTACCACTCTCTTCTGAGACATCATCACCTATTAATAGAATTATTCTAGTAGTTTCTTGATTGTTCTTTCTTCTTCCATCCTCGTCCTTGTAGTTTATTCTCCATGTGCAAGCCAAGGTGATCCTCTTAATATTTAAATTCGATTATATAACTCCTGTGCTCTAGCTACTTAAATGCATTCCCATACTAATAGAGTAAAAGTCAAAATCAGTAAAAGGGATTAGACAACATATAGAATTTGATTTCATCCACTATTCTGATCTGATTATCTACTAACTCACTCTGGCTCTCTCCTCTCCAGCTACTTTAGTCTGCTTATGTTTCTTTAACCTTCCAAGCTCATGTTGGAATATCCTGGCCTTTGAACTTGCTATTTTTTTTTCTCATTCTGGAATGTGCTTCTTATGGATATACACATCTCTTATTCTCTCTTTGTATATGTGTATATATAGTATCTCTGTGTGTGTATATAGTGTTTTGCTATCTATATACTCTCACTAGAACACAAGACAGCTTTTAGTAATTATTGCTGGTATATAATATATACTTAATGAAAGAAATATGGGTTGAATGAATGGATAAATGAGAATTCTAATCCTGAAACTCATCCTTTAGTTTTAGATATTTGGATTTGGTCTTCCCAATATTTTAAGTCATGTTTTTCTTCGAATGAGATTCAGTTTGGCTTCCCTTACAGAAGACCTATGATATCCTGAGGGAAAATCCATGCTCTAGCACAATCTATGAAGAACTCTATCCTGAATCCAGTCTCATGCTCATTGATCTGCCCAGGTGATCCTATGCCTTTGTAAGGTGGAATTAATTTAACATACAGTCATATCTTCTCTATATTCAGGCTCAGATGGTAATATATCACCATGTTAAGAGAGGGGTGACTTGTTTTTGTTTCAAATACAGTTCCTTTGTTTATCACTGCATCAACGGCCTATTCTATATCCGTTTCTCTATAGGGACTTGATTTTAAAGTTTGTGGATATCAAGATCCTGGTCTAAATTAAGTCTGACTCCTGATCTGGATATTTGAGTGAATGCCATGAAAAAAAAGTCATTGCTGAATGAACTTATGTCTGTACAATAAGTAAACTGCAAATTTAGGATTAGCATTTTCTTACCATTTTGATTTTTTATTCTATTAGCATGCAAATTTAATGAAATTTTCAACAAAATGACATTATTCTTATTCTGTAAAAATAATTCCAAATTTAAAATCACATGTGCTTGAATTTTTTGGAAGACAATAGTAATGTGTGATTTCTGTACTACCTTACAAAAAAGGAAAGCAAAACAATTGCAATAAAAGTAGAATGGTGCTGAGACCTGATCAAATCACATGTGACACGTGATTATAGGTACTATTGCAATTCAGTTGAAAAAGGATTCACTAAATGGTGATATTGAATTGGCTTCCTATTTGGAAAATAATAAAGTATATATAAAATAAATTTCAAAAGAATCAAAGCTATAATTTTAAGAGTTTAGAATAAATTATCAAAAAATGATTTTATAACCCATGGAGCAGAAGACTATCTAAACCAAGATTTGAATATAGAGGCATAAAAATATGATAAAAATCAAAAGATTGAAATTTCTATCAGTTATCTGTAAATGCCTAAAATACTTCAAATCGTAGTGTCATGAAAAAATAAACTACTTATTATTACTCACAATTCTGTGGTTCTCTGTTAGTTCTGCTGATCTGAGTCAGGCTTAGTTGATCTTGACTAGCCTTGTTTATGCGCTTGTGGCAAAATAGCGGGTGACTGGGGGATACCTGGTCCCGGAAGGGCTCATTCCTATGTCAGGAGATGGGTTGACTGTTGGCTGAGGCAACAAGGGTAACTGGGGCATTTGTCTTACCTCCTCCAGTAGGGTGATCTGGGTTTGTTCACGTAGTGGTAGCAGGTTTCTGGAAGAATGAGCTGCAGTGTGTAAGGCTTCTTGAGGCTTAGGCTCAAAACTGGCACATCACCCGTTTCTTTCTTTTCTTTTTTTCTGACTGAGGAAGATTAACCCTGAGCTACCATCTGTGTCCATCTTCCTCTATTTTGTATGTGGGTTGCCGCCACAACATGGTTTGATGAGTGGTATAGGTCCACACCTGGGATCTGAACCTGCAAACCCGGGCCTCCAAAGTGGAGCTCACCAATCTTAACCACTATGCCACCGGGCCAGCCCCACATCACTGTTTTCTATTGAGCTCTATTGGCCAAAGTAAATTACAAAGTGAACCCGAATACAAAGTGTGGGGAATATACTGTATCCATTAATGGAGGAACTGCAAGTTAGATTGCAAGGGGTGTGGATAGAGATAGGGGTGAGGAATGGGGTCCATAACTGCAAGCAATTTGCTACAATAATATGTACAACTTATATACCGTATAAAAGGTTAATATCTCTAATACACATGGAATTCCTAAAGTAAGAACAAGAAATAATACAATATGTTGTAATTAGAAGAATAGTAACATGTAATTCATAGAAGAGTAAACAGAGGTAAGTAATAATTTGAAAGTTTTTTCCAACTTATTAGAAATTGGTGAAATGCAAATTGAGGAATGATATTTTTAACTTTGAAATGGGCAAAAACAGTCACACAAACAAAAAACTCAATGAACATAAGGAAATAAAAAAAGTAGGCACTCTATACATACTATTAGTGTATTAATGGGAATGTAAATGAGTAAAAAACCATTTTGAAAGAATTTGGCTCACTTATTAAAATTCAAAATTGCCGTATGTTTTGATCTAAGAATCCTATTCTATATACTAAATCTGTAGAAATAAATTTTCTTTGAGATTACTGTATATTTACAGTAATATTATTTTTGATGGTGTTATAATGCAAAGTAAGTATAATTTAATCTAAATTTATCAATATTAGAGTAATGGAATAAATAATGGTACTTTCACAAAAAGAAAAAATTTGTAACTATTTAAAATATAATAAAAATATATTAATAATAATAAGTTGCTGACTCTTGATCTAGATGTTGTTTTTTCACAGAACCAGATCAAATAATTTTAGAATTTGTATGGAACCACAAAAGATCCTGACTAGCCAAAGCAATCTTGAGAAAGAATAATAAAGTTGGAGGTATCATGTTCCCTGATTTCAAACTAAAAACAGACACAAAGACCAATGGAACAGAACAGAGAGCCCAGAAATAAGCCAAAGCATGTACAGTCTATTAATTTTTGGCAAGGGCACCAAGAATACACAATGGGGAAAGGATAGTCTCTCCAGTGACTTTGCAAAGACGTTCTCCTAGTTTCCTTGCTCTTTTCTGTTCTTTCCCACAAGCTCTTCCCTTCCTTCCCATCTTTCCTGCACATTCCATGTAGTGTAAGTTTTCTTATGCTGATAATCACCAAGACAAAGTTTTTCAAAGGTCTTCCTTCTTTTCGCTATACATAAGATAATAGGATAATCATCTTAACTTCTTTGATTGACATGGAAGGGTATTGATGGCCTGGCCTCTAACTCCATTGCCTCACCTCTCATAACTCCTATTAATTAATTAGTCAACCTTTAGCTTGATTAATATTTCAGCCAAATCGAAGTACTTGAGTTGCTGGAGGTTTTCTGCAATTAAATATTGTTTTCCCTGTTTGCACAAAATTTGCTGTATCTTACAATCACTTTTCTCAATCCGTCATCTTTTACCCTGGTACAACCCTACTTTGCATTGAAGCCTCAGTGCCTCTGCTGCAGACTTGGGAATCTCTCCCCTTCCGTCTCACGCAAGCCGAGGCTCGTCCTGCTTTGCATCCTGTGGAGCATGACTAGTAGGGATATTATTTCATTTTTGAATTCAACACCTACACAAATTACATTTTCAAAAATATTGTTAAATCGATGATAAAAAAGCAAAAATTATATATTGTCTTACATGTGTGTCTTACTAGAATTTTGTAAGTTATGTCTTTTGCCACCTCTTAGAGTTAAGACCTAAATAAAATTTGAAACGGCTTTATAATAAACCGACTCTGATGTGTCCAATATCTATATTTTCTGGTATATTTTATCTACTGGTTGTTATGGAAAGAGAAATTTTGTATTTTATTTTTTTTACTTCTAAATGTAAGTTTTAGAAACAGCAAAGTAAATTTTCATGGTTCAGTGAATATGCAAATGTAAAAAATACTAAGAAAAAATGTTTAATTAGGAAAATGCAATCAGTCTTCATGTACCAAAAATAATTAGCACAGCAGGCTGCTATTCAGTTGTTGATTAAAAGTATATATTAATACATTTATAATAATTATATTTTCCACTATGTGTCACTGTGCAGTGGAACCAGAGGGGATATTTTTGAGTTTTTAAAGACTCTTTTATGTGGTAAAGGCTAAAACGTAGCATTCAAAGACGTCTAGTTAGTGCAAATCAATGAGATAGTGGCAAAATAGAACAAATTTATTGGTCTATTGAATAACTTTTCAGTGAAGTAAATGTCAAATATAAACATTTCTGGATAAATAAGATATCTAAATAGTAGCTACTTTCAAACTGGCACAAAAGTACCTAGAATAAATAGAAGAACCATAAAATTACTAAAAACTGAATATAATGGATAAAGCTTCTAGAATTCAAAAGGGGGTAGCAGACATAGAAGGCCCATTAACTCTAAAATTATTTGTACTATATTAAAATGTAAAAGCACACTATGAAAAAATTTATGAAAAATGCTGGCAACACTGTTTGCACATTTTTTATTCTCTGACCTCTATCTGAGAACAACTGTTCCTAAAAACTGAAAACATTGATCTACACATCTTTTCCATGTGAGCCATGCTTGAGGTGTTGGCAGAGTATTTTTTTTCCCAATGTCTTTATGTATCTATTCAGAAATACTATTAGAAAGAAAACAGACAGAAAGGTGAGTTGCTGCAGAGGTTTAGGGGGAGGGAGAATGGAAGGTCCCACTATATGTATTGGGAAATATAATAGGAATAAACATAATTTTGGGTTCAGGACTCAAAATTGGAGAAATAAATCATAATAGCAATGTTTGCTGGGTGCAACAAGAATGGGAAAAAAAATTGAAAAAGATAAATGAGTCTGAAACATAGAAATAAGCTGACTTCTTTTCACAACAATCTGCAACTATAGATTTGAGAAACTTATTTCACCCCACATTGGCCCAAGCACAATGCACATAGTTACATATGTGTCTACACACACAAAGGAAACAGGCAAAGAAAGAGTTAAATGAAGTTTGCTTTGTAAGAATATAATTAAATGACAAATAGTAATAAATACAACAACCTTGTATTCTACGAATTATCCAGCAGGACTAGGAAGGGGGAGTAGGAACTTAAGGACTCAAAAACTCTAAAAATTATATGGGAAAAAATCCATTCTTAAGGATGCGAAGAAAAATGTTATGAACTCGTGTAGTCCTTCAGTAGAACGAAAGAAGAGATACTCTATATATAAAGGAGTAGAACGCTATAAGAAGACAATAACCTGGAATGAAATGCCCAGAATAAGATAAGTAGGAAAAGGGATAAAGTAAATGAGATTTTCAAAGAAAAAAATAAAAATAGCTAGATTAAAATCTACTACTGGAGACAGTAAAGACTAAAACAGGCAATGTTAGATTTCAAACAACTGATTAATAAACTAACTTGTGTAAATAGCCTAAAAATCAGTGGAACAAGGTACAAAAATAAAAGTGTTGAAGAAGAAGTTTGTATATAGACAGGAAGAGAATAGAGAAATTTGTTGATACTAGATTTTCCTTTAAAAAGGGGCTAGAAGTCACTACACTAAGTAATTGTCAGAAAAGATGAATAAAGGGAAACAGGAACAAGTCAGTGAAGATGAAATGAATCAGAAAATATTTGAAGTTCAAGGGTAGGGAAAAATCCTGAGGACAAAGAAAGTCCCAAATCCTTAATATCCTTAAACTTCTGGGGTGGCACTGATCTCATAAACACGCAGTTTAAAAAGTCATGGATTTAAACAACATACAAATGCAACACTTATCAGAGGTTCCAGATAATATCTCACAAACAATGAAAGGCTAATTTGTGGATTTGAAGGAAAAGAATGCTCTGAATAGCTTTTTATATCAAGGTCATGTAGCTCTAGAGAAATAATAAAGCCTGGAGATTATTTTCTAAAAGACACAAAAAGAAAATACACGTAAGAAAGTGGTATAAACAGAATCTGTGGAAAAGATTTCAAGTGATGATTGACAGTGAGTATCAGATAGTCAGCAGAGGAGAGAAAAGAGGATAAAGGGATAGAACCTCCAGCCCAGAGATTCCTGTGAAGCCACCAGCTGTCTGTAGCTCAGTGGCCTTAACTACAAAGGCACGGTGCCCATCTGCAGCACATGTGCAGCCAAGAACCCTGAAGACATGAGTGTCCCTGCTGAACATTCACCCACCGGCATAACTCTGTACCTGTCCCAGCCGTTCATCACGTAATAAGGTGACCAATTAGGGCAACATAATATTCCTCTCCATGTTAATATGCAAAATAGAAAATTAGAACATTGAGTTATCAGGTAAAAATCACAATCGCATCAACCAGATGAATTAATTTTCAGATAATTTTAGTATTAAATACTAGCTATGCTTGTGATTTTAGTAATCTCAATTTTCTTTAGCAAGTCTCAATGTCTCACTTTTAAGAGGGGATATTAATAGCTACTTTATGCATTTGTGTATATGTGAAAACAAAATAAAAATATTCAAATATAATTTTAAATACATTTAAATATAAAACTTCCAAATATTACTAAATGCACATGTGCCCATATTTTGAAATATTTAATTTACTCATATACATTAAAGTGGGATTAGATAGCTGCATGCATAGCCAGGGTGCAGATATAAGATGTGACACACTAGAACTAAAAAGGCTTAAAGCAATGCAAGAAACATGGCCATAATCATTGGACAGGACCTCTGTGACTCTGGGCAACCTCAAAGAGCAGAAGAATGAAGAAGCCACATTGCTTTGTGTGCACAAAAGTTTGAGAAGAAATAATATATCCATATTCTCAAATACGTTATCCAAGATGTTTATTAAATATGAAAGCCAAAGTAGTAACTTCACAGTTGAGTAACCCAACAGACACCAAGTTAACCAAGTGATAAAATAAATAAAACAATAAAATAAATCTCCAGTAACAAGACAATAAAACAATAAAATAAAACTCTAGTAAGAAGACATATTGGCATCATGAACTCCAATTCATGATATAATGAGAAGAGCACAATATCCTTTTTGTAGTAGTCTTGCCTAAAATGCAGAGCCTCATTCCAATCATGGGAAAATATCAGACAAATCCAAGTTTAGGACATTCTGAAAATAACTGATCAGTACTCTTCCTAAGTGTCAGGATCATAAGCGACAAGGAAAGACTGAAGAAATGCTATGATCTGGAAGAGATTAAGGAGAAATTATAATGAAGTGCAATGTGAAATCCTCAGTAGGATCCTGGAACAGAAAAATAACGCTAGTAGAAAAGACGGTGAAATAAGAGACTAAGGTATATAGTTTAGTCAATAATATTGTACCAAAGTTAATTTCTTGTTGATGATTATATTTTTATCGTATCAGTCATTAATATTAGGGGAAAGTGATAAGGAACATATGTAAACTGTGTGTACTATTTATGCCACTTTTCTTTAAGTCTAACATTAGTTAAAAATTGAATGTTTTGGAAAAAATAAGTATATTGTTTTCATCTGCACATTAATATTGCTAAATTAGGCTGTGATATCTGGTACCTACAAGATTTTACTCTTTCCCTACATTTGCTTCTGTATTTAACATTGATTATAATTCTAATTCTAGAAATTTTTCACCTTAATTCATTACTTTCAAAATTTCTTTTCTGCATAGGAGAATTATTCCATTTATAAAATAATCCATTTTAGGCTTATTGATACATATCAACATTGCACATTAACATGTCACTTCCTTTTTAATGTAATAAACTACTAAAACATCAATGATATATTCAAAAAACAGGCAATAGAAAAACCTTAGAAAACATTTTTCTAAAAGATATAATTCCCAAATAACCAATTAAGTTAACAATTTCAATTGTGGCTTTATAACCTAACTTTAATTAGTTTAGACTTGGAGCTGTGGGTATTCTGAAGATCTGAGAACTACACATGAAAGAATTTTGCAGAAGATGTCAATGAAAATACTTAATTAAAAAGTTTAAATTATGATCATTTAAATTAGCTTTTTTGTCTCAAAATACGCATGTTGAATGCATCTATGAGAATTACAAGTGTTTGCACCATTTTTCATTTTTAAATACATTTAAGATTTAAATAAATTCATTTCCCACAAATATATTTAAAATATATGCTTCCTAATACAAATACTAAATTAGATTCACAAACACATGTGCTGAAGTAGTGAAAAAGACAAACTATCATTATATTGTGTTTGTATTCATAAAAACATGTTCCAGTCAAGTTCATGAACACCTTCATGTACATTATTGACATATTAATAATGAGAAAGTGTCTAGAAAAGAGAGATTCTTGTGTAAAATGCAAAACTATAAAACTCCTAGAAGATAACATAGGAGAAAACCTAGATGACCTTGAGAATGGCAATGACTTTAAATACAACAGCAAAGGTGTGATCAGCAAAAGAAATAATGGAGAAGCTAGATTTAGTTAACATTAAAAATTTCTGCTCTGCAAAAGATAATGGCAAGAGAATGAGAAAACATACTACAGACTAGGAGAAAATACTTGCAAAAGATATATCTAATAAAGGACTCTTCTTCAAAATATATACAGAACTGTTAAAACTCAAGAATAAGAAAACAAACAACCCTATTAAAAAATGGGCCAAAGACCTTAACAGACACCTCACTAAAAAAGATATACGGATGGCAAATAAGCGAATAAGATGATGTTCCACATCATTTATCATCAGGAAATGCAAATTAAAACAAGACACCCCTACATACCTATTAGAAAGGCTGAAATCAGAACACTGACAACACCAAATGCTGCCAAGGATGTGGACCAACAGAAACTGTCATTCATTGCTGGAGGGAATGCAAAGTACTATAGCCACTTTGAAAGACAGTTTGGTGGTTTCTTAGAAAGCTAAACATACTCTTACCATAGGATCCGGCAATTGCTTTCTTTGGTATTAACCCAAAGGAGTTGAGGAATTAGGCCCACACAAAAAACTGCACAAGAATGTTTACAATGACATTATTCTTAATTGCCAAAACTTGGAAGCAACGAAGGTAGGTCAATAGATTAATGAACTGTGTACATGCAGACAATGGAATATTATTCAGTGCTGAAAAATAAGATGAGCTATCATGCCATGAAATGACATGGGGAAACTTAGATGCATACTAGTATTCATATTACTATGAAAAAAGCCAATCTGAAAAGGCTACACACTACAAGACTCCAGTTTTATGATGTTTGGGAAAAGACTGATTATGGAGACAATAAAATAATCAGTGGTTGTCAAGGGTTAGGAGGGGTGGGGATAAAAGGGTGGAGCACAGAGGATTTTTAAGGAAGTTAAAATACTCTGTATGATACTAAAATGATTGATGCATATCATACATTTTTTCAAACCCATAGACTGTGCAACACCAAAAATGAACTGTAATGTCAGCTATGAACATCGGGTGATTAGGATGTGTCAATATAGGTTCATCAATTGTAGCTAATAATCCACTCTGGTATGAGATGTTGATAATGGGGGAGGCTATGCATGTGTGGGAGAAGGACATATATGGGAAGTCTCTGCCTTCCTGTGAATTTTGCTGTGAACCTAAAATTGCTTTAAAAAAATGTTTTAAAAAAAAAGAAAGAATCTTGTATCTTAAAAAATGTAAACTCTTAGTTATACTATTTAAATACCTTTTAAATATACATACAAAATTACAATGCCTTTTATAAAAGTTATTTAAAACAGTGATATTTTTATTTATTTTTCGTCTTAGATTTATTATAGAATTGGGATGGGTGAATTTCTATTTTCTTTATCTTTAGTCTTTTGAAACTTCATATTACAATCCACAGATTGATGTTTACCAAGAAATAAAAAGGCAGAAAATATTAAAACTCTGTTCAGAATTTCAAAAATGAGTTCATATATCATTCTAAGTTTCTTGAATTTCAATTTACATTAGAAATTCAAGAAATCACTTAGTACATTAAAGATCATTTAATGCATTTTAATCACTACAGGATTAATCAGAATCAATAGGTTAGCAGTGATTGAGGCTCACTACTTATTGCAAGATTTAAAGAGTCTGGTAGCAACAGATCTTTCCCTAAAATTTTAGATAATTAATCAGACGAATCAGACGACTAGCTAGGGAGAATTCTATGTTCTATAATTTTCCTTAGTAAAATAATGTCTCCTAAATTCATCTTAAATCTGTGCTTTATATAACAAATGTTGTATGGTGGGTTTTAATATTTAAATGTTTATATTCATTTTTATACTTAATATCTAATGACGAGACTTGCCACTGACATTTTGTATTCTTTAATAATGTATAAATTTTGTTGTTAGTGCTCTTGAGTGGATTCTGACTCCTAGCGACCCTGTGTACTGCAGATCTGAACACTGCTGTCCTCTCATCTTTTTGCATTATCATCTTATCTTCTGGCGCCATGTCAGACGATGCTCCACTGCGATTCATAGGGTTTTCATGGCCATTTTTTTTGGAAGTAGGGGGCCAGGTCCTTCCTAGTCTGGCTTAGTGTAGAAGCTCCGCTGAAACCTGTCCACCAGGGGCAGGCCTACTGTTATTTGAAATACTAGTGGCATAGCTTTCAGCATCATAGCAACATGCAGCCACCACAGTATGACAACTGACAGACGAGTGGTGTGAGTCCCCGACGAGGAAATGAACATGGAGTGTAGCCGTGAGAGTGCCGAAGCTTAACCACAAGACTACCAGGGCTAGCTAATATAAATTACTTAGATTTTAATAGTTTACATTGTGGTTTTATCCATATTCTACTGTGTTGTGATTTCTGCTAGATTTTCTTTTCCTGTTTACATGAAACTCGGGTTTAAATAAAATGATTCGGGTTTCATGTGTCTGTTGTTTTTTGGTCAAATTTTTGCTTTATATTTAGCTGTTTTTAGGACAATTCCCTAAATTGAATTTCCTTTCATAGGAAGGAAGATGGAAGCTCTGCCAGTGAGGCATAGAAACTACCACTCACGGTCACCTCATTCATATGTATATATATTCTATTCATAATTTGCAATGTACTCTATGAATGGTAGTTTCATGTTTCAAATGTTATTTTGCTTTACTGCTTTGAAGTAAAAATATTCTACTGTCACAATTTATTCCTCCCAGCTCTGGCCCCAGAAAAAAGTAATCCTCCCCTGATGATCTAATAATCTCAGGCCATAGTCTATCTGTTCTCCACCTGGAATTTCATCTCACCAGTCATTAGTTTGGCTTCATGTCATATCCTTAAATTCTGGACATTGGTGATGAGACTCTTAATTTAATTCCATTCATAATACATCTATAGCATTCAGATAACTTTGGGATTGATGGGACAGAAGACCACATACCAACGACAAGGATTATCCTCTGGTACACTTAGTCAAAGTCACAGCATTTAGTGAGACTGCCATTAATAGAGCTACCATTGCTGGTGTGCGTGCAATGCATCCTGGCAACAGTTTTTCCTTCTTGTCCTTCGGATTCCTAATGCAGTGCACATCCGTTGATGACACTTTTTGAACTGATAGATTCTTGTCAGAATTTTTTTTTTTTTTTTTGCCAAGGAAGATTTTACCCTAAGCTAATATCTGTTGCCAATCTTCCTCTTTTATTGCTTGAGGAAGATTGGCCCCGAGCTAACACCTGTGCCAATCCTCCTCTATTTTGTATGTGGGTCACTGCCACAGCATGGCTGATGAGTGGTGTAGGTTGGTGCCTGGATCTGAACCCGTGAACCCCAGGCCACCTAAGCGGAACACGTTGAACTCAACCACTATGCCCCTGGTCAGAATTTTAAGATAATTAGTTTTGACTATGCCACTGCCCTTTTATCCTTGGGGCTAAGCTCATAAATCTATAAGAACTTAACCTTGTAATATGTGACATTTGTGTGCATAGTTTTTTTTTTTTTTGAAGAGACTATTCCAAATATCTGCCTCTCATTGGTTAAATCATGTTGAGCACCCAAAAGACCACATTCTCATCTAGGGATATAAAACAGATTAAGAGGGCCTAGGTGCTCCTAGAAAGATTTGACAGAAAACACAGACGAGCTGTATACGAGAAGCAAAGATGTTAAATCTAATCCTGGATTGTATACACAGTCGGCCCTCTGTATCCACAAGTCCTGCATCCACAGATTCAACCAACTGTGAAGCCAAAGGCCTATGATGGTTGTGTCTGTACTGAACACGTACAGACTTTTTCTTGTCATTATTCCCTAAACAATACCGTATAACAACTATTTACATTGTATTAGGTACTATAAGTAATCTAGAGATGATTTAAAGTATAGGGGGTGTGTGTGTAAGTTATATGCAAATATTATGCCATTTATATAAGAGACTTGAGCATCTGTGGATTTTGGTATCCACGGGGTTCCTGGAATCAATCCTCTGCAGATACCCAGAGACAACTATATGCAAATTGAAAGAAAAGGATGCCTGCCCTCTCCTTCCAGTAAAGATGAGAAGGAAAATTGATTCCCTCATAGAGAGTTTCAGATAAATCTCTTTGCAGGAAAGAGGACAGTTAATAAAAATAAACCCTAAGATTAATTTGGAAAGGTTAAGAGAGAGGAGTCCTAGTCTAAAGGGAAAGTACTGAGATTAGGGACTTTAGCAAACGTGTTATAGCTGGCTCTGATTCTTTGGAAAGAGCAATGTAAATATGATTATTCATTACATAGTTGGAAAAAGTTTAGGCTGTGGAGCTCTTCCTTCAACCTGGTGTAGAACTACAGAATGAAAGACTGGAAATGAGCGATGGAGAACAGTCATGCGAAATCAAAGAATAGTCACACTTTCAGGAGAACACTCCTATTTCCATTTAAAAATAGTCTTTAAATAATAAAATGAGTATGTATCATTCTGTATCCAATAAAGAGAAAGAAATCGCATAGCAATTTAATAGGAGAAATTTAATATAGAGAATTATTAAGCTATGCTAGGAAAGTAAATATAAACATGTAAAGAGAGCTCTAAAGGGTACCCTAGGGCCGAAGGAGTCTCCCAAAGAAAATCAAATTTGGAAGGGAGGCCTCTTTACCAAAGTTGAGATTCATACCTCATTGGAGAAGGTGTGGTTGCAACTCACAAGTTGTGCTTCAACTTTCTGGTTAAAAGGCAAAGAAGTTCTCTGGGTTATCAAGGAAAGAGCCTTTGCCACAGTTTGTCAGGTGGGCACACAGAGCCAGTCAAGACACTGCTGTGAGCTCAAAGTCCAGGGCATACAATGTCCACATGGGGAGAGGTACAAGAAACAGACCTCTAGGTGCAGTGGTGCCATGGCTGTTGGAAGGGCCCACCGAGAAGAGGGTACATTAGGCTCTCATGAGGCCTGGAGTACACAACATCCATAACAAGAGAGCCCCAGGAGATTGACCACCAGGCAGAGGCTGGAGCTGAGAGTTTGCCAAGAGACTGACCGCTCTGGGTGTGTGGCTGGGGCACAGCACCCCCAGATGTCCTCACATTCCCACAAGGTTACTCGACCATATATCATACCAGGAGTCAGAATCCAGGCCATTATCATAGCAGAGGTTCTGGAATGTAAGTCTGGAGCTGAAAGGCAATGAATGCATAATTGGCACAGTCTTCTCTTTGGCTACTCAGTTTCCATATACATCCCACACATTTGAACTCCCATCTGTAAACCAGACTCAATTTTTTCCTCCCACAATCAATAGTTGTCAGGAGGTCATCAGCATGGATTGTTGAAGGAAAGGCAATACAACCAGAGTTGGTACTAAAGGAGTCTCAGCTACCTGCTTATACAACTTATTGTAGTACCTTCTGGACCTTCCCAAGCTTTGTCTCTTATATACCATTTTAATTTGATGATTGACTGTTGCTCTGCTCACTCAACCTTATGACTAGGTGGGTCAGAAGAAACCAAGCTGTCACAGTGTGAAATGTCACAGTGTGAAATTGCTGCAAAATCTGTGTGCTGCTCTTATACCCACTTGAAACTGGATGGCTATATGGGTCAAAGTAACACATTCCAATTTTGTTTGTGTTGCCTCCAAAATTACAGAAATCTTATCAAATGTTTGCTTTTTTTTTAATTGATAGATGGTACAAGCTGAAGCAACTTGTCTTCCACCTTGAGTGGGGTGTTTCATTAATCCGCCGTATCATTAGTCCCTCAGAAACTTCCCTGACATACTGCCCCTGAATTTTTCTGGATTTTGTCTCCCACCCTTTAGTTACCGAATGTCTTAATAAGGCACTAAAGTACCTGTGTTTACAGCTCATCGGGTCTAACCAACATAATGTCCTCGATATAGTGGACCAGTGTGATGTTTTGTGGAGTGCCAAAATGACTAAGATCTCTGGGGACTATAACTGTGTCAGAGAGCAAGAGAATTTACGTAGTCTTGCTGCAACAAAGTGAAGTTATGTTGTAGCCCTGTGAGTAAGAGTAAACTACTTCAGGTAGTCCTTGCAAATCTGTATTTAAAAAAAAGATCTGAGTCAGGTAAATAGCTGGATACCAAGGACCAGGGGATGTGCTGATTTTCTCCAGTAAAGATGCTACATCAGGGACAGCAGGTGCATGGGAGTCATCACATGATGATGTTTGTGATGGTCCACACTCATTTTCCAAGATCCACCTGACTTCAGCAGCAGTCATACTGATGGGTTAAATGGAACTGAGATAGATATCAACACATTTTTTCTTTTTAGTCTTTGATGTGGAATTAATCTCTGTGGTATTCCTTCTGGTTTACTTTCTTGGTATGAGAAAATTTCAAGAGCTTCACTTAGATTGTAGAATGACCCTCACCCCATGAGACAGGAAGCTGATGTGAGGATTCTTCCCATTACTAAGTATGTCTGTTCCAGTTATAGATTCAGGAACTGGGGGAAAACACATGATGGGCCTATGGACCAACTGGACTCACTGTGAGTCAGACTTACGACTTCATTTATTACCAGAGCACCATTAAGTCCCCACTTTGTGGAACACCGTGGGATTTTGGGTCCCTAAGAATCAATGTACATTTAGAACAAATGTCTCAAAATCTCTAAAAGATAGAGGTATTTTATTTTCTCCATTCAGTCACTCTTGTTTATGGTCACAGCCCTTTGGAGAAAGTTCAGTGGAAGATTTATCATGTGTCCATATGGCAGTGGTCCATTATTGCCGAGCAGGTAGTAAAGAGTGAATCTGGAGTGGAGAGGCAATAAATTGATAGCTGGGACAGAGTGTCAAGAGAATATAGAACATTTCCAAATGAAGGCTTAGATAATTATAATAGAATGTGGCAAATTTTATATCAAAGACAACTTAGTCTCTAAGGAGAGTAAATGTCAAATAAAAAGAATGTTTCTTTTGAAGAGTAGATGTTTGATAACACATTATAAAACATAAGAAGAAGATATTCACCCCTACTCTATTGCGTTATAAGGTTAATAATATCAAGGAATGTGTCCTAGAAATATTATCTATATTGCCAGGTGTAAGAGTATATTTGATGCATAAGAAGATTATACTGAATGTATTTCTCTTCCAATGAAGTTAGAATATATAAATATTTCTAATGACTAAACTATTTGAAAGCACTTGTTCTGTGGGGAAATAAAAATTTCAGCCGTGGACATATCTTATCAAAAACAGTGATGTTGAATGAGTGCTTTTCTCTCACTGTAAAATGAATCTATCATAGATATTTTTTGTTTCCTTACTTGATTACAAGTAAGCTATTAGATATTATCAGGAAGATACAGGAATGTCTGCGCTAATTGATTTAATGTAATTGTCTTATTTAGGAAAAAAATGAATTTTTTTAATCTACATGACCCAATGTTCAGTTCAATTATATTAAATCTATTACATTTAATAAGCAGAGAAATACAAATGCTAAGCTTTGTATTTCATCAGAGTTGGTTGATAAGCTCAACATTTTATTAATATAATGTATTTGAGAATTGTTCTAGGATGTCATGTAGGCATATTTCCATAATAAAATGGAAGCATATCAGTGAGTATTTATTTCTAACAGGGAGAAAATACAGAATTAAGCATATGTACAATATGTGTGTGCCCTTAATAAATTATCTTGTGGAAAAAATGGCTAATTTTCTCTATGTCAACCATTAAGTATTAAAGATTTTTAAATTAATTGATTATAGACTGTAGATGTCACAAAAAGCACTTGGAGATTTTTGATTATCTATATGTCCATAAGTAAATTGAGCAAGACACAAGGAGTAGGTGATTCCAATTTCCAGCAGAGTTTTCAGAAGAATTAATATTTTAAGGCTATGCTACATGGCATGATCTTATGGACATATCATGGCAAATTGGTTATGGTTAGATATTTTAGTTCTATTCAAGTTATGCACCATCACATCCTTTGTCATGTAGGTAAAAGCAGTTCTGAAATCTTAGTATAGATGACTAACCTTCTTTAGATAAGCCATAAAGCCTGAGAATTCACAGGAAATAATGCAGGAATTGTGCTATTTCTTCTAGACCTAGTACATATATTTATCGATTATAGTATCGAAATAAAATAGGTTTAGAAAGTAAATCCTCAAGGAATCATTTTTTTATAGCTGATCTTGTTCAAAATAGTCTAATTGGCATGGAATTACTAGGGATTTGGAATATTCTCTCTCAAAAATATCTCAGCATTTTTTATGTAAGTAACCTAATGTTGACCTTTCCTATCTTTTCAATTTTCCTCCTCTGTGTCACCTACTATGTAAAATGGAGACAATTCTTAGATGAACCTATTATTAAACAGGCTAGCTTTGAATTAAAATAAGAAATTATAGACTCATGTGAATCTAGCATCTCACTACACACAAACAACTGTTTTCCATTTAGGGAAAAAATATAATCCATTGTCCTGCATAGCTTCCTCTAGCAAAATATTTTGCTGACTAAACTTAATTTCATGTTTAAATGGTATTGCTATAAAATATGTTTAGCAATGCATTATTCAAGAAAGTTAAGGTCTTTATTGGCGATATAGCAGGGAGACTAATGATGTTAGGATGTTAAGTTTCTTGGAAAAAGTTAAGTTTTGTACATTTTTGCTAAATCTAAAAAATATTTTAAATTTCCCTAAGCATAATTGTGTCACCAAAGTTCTGAAATAAAATCAAGATAGGTAAGGATAACAAGTTTGCATATCTAGGGTGCAATAAAATATCATGAAAACATTTTACAAGTCTATTCTTGTACCATTATGCCTTCACCCTAGTTTTTATTTCACTTTGAGAAAAGGGTTTAGAATTAAGTTAATATTGTCTTTTCTTCCTTTACATACAATATTTTTATTTTGTTTGTTTCATTAAAGAGTAAGTGAAGGTCAGTTAGTATAGTATTATAAAATAAAATGTGTTTTGTGTGTGTGTGTGTGTGTGTGTGTGTGTGTGAGGAAGGTTAGCCCTGAGCCAACATCCATTGCCAATCCTCCTCTTTTTGCTGAGGAAGATTGGCCCTGGGCTAACATCTGTGCCCAACTTCCTTTACTTTATATGGGACGCCACCACAACAAGGCTTGAAAAGCGGTGCATAGGTCTGCACCCGGGGTCCGAACCCTTGAACCCCAGGCCACCAAAGTGGAGCACGTGAACTTAACTGCTACACCACTGGGCTAGCCCCCAAAATGTGGGTTTTACAGGAAGAGCAATTCTAAATTTTAAAAGAAAATATTTCTTTGAATTTTAACAAATGTTTTTATTATCGTGTTTCAGAAATTTGACCAAAAATATTTCATATTGTTTTGATACATCAAACATACTAAAAATGTTAATCCATTAACTAGATAGCATAGTTACACAACATATGGTAAGTAAATAAAGAGACTGGGAATCAGAAATAACTCTTCTAACTACTTCCTGCCAATAACTTCTTGAAATCTACATAATGCTACCACAACTAGTGCTGCAATAGGGCACCATGAGGTCATGTGTGTGAGTATGTATGTGTGTGTGTTGTACCGAAAACGTACAACAATGAGAAAATTAATTTCTGACAATGTTTAAAGGAAAATCATTAGTCTCTGACAAAGCTTGAACGAGAAATAAGAAAATTTCCAGATATAAAGTAAAAACTAAAAATAAATGCTTGTCTTCATTAATCTTTGCATTTTTTAACATTAAGTAAAACAATTTAATTTTTCAAAAGAACATTTTAGATGTCAATGATAACTTGTTGAATGATTTCTACCTACATAGCATCAGATTTTAAAGCAATATACTAAAACTAAATTACTTAATCCAAGAAATCACGTGATTACTATCCCCATCTCTTATCCAGATAAAGTAAATCAAGAAAGACATAAAAATTAAAAGGACCAGCCACAATGGCCTAGTGGTTAAGTTCAATGCGCTCCGCTTTGGTGACCTGGGTTCAGTTCCCGTGAATGGACCTGCACCACTTGTCAGTGGCCATGCTGTGGTGACCTACATACAACATAGAGGAAGACTGGCAACAGGTATTAGCTCATGGTAAATCGTCCTCAGCAAAAAAAAATAAAAATTTAAGATCCTAAGAACAAGAAGAGTGAGAGATAGACATTCTAAATCAGAGAGGTTAAATATTCTGCATATTGAATGGTGATACCCTCATCTCATACACTTTTCCAACCTTCAGATCACAACTATGAAGAGTATATCACAAAGCTGGAGATTGGATTTACCTCTTCTTTTTCTGTAGAAATTGAAGAAAATATTTCTACTTTGGATTTCCTAGTGAAAAAGCTGACTGGTCACCCAATTGTTTTTTAGCAGAGGATCTGAATGATCTATGGCCACCTCCATTTCTAACACACAAAATAGTTCCAATCAATCTTTCAGTACATCACTTTTTTTTCTTTTTAAAAAATTTGAGCTTTACTGAGGTATAATTGACAAATAAAATTGCAAGATCCTTAAAATGTACATCTTAGTGATTTAATATACACATACATTAGGAACGCATTACCCTCATCTAGTTAATTAATTCATCCATCACCACACATGTTTATTCATTTAATTTTTTTCTTTTTGGTGAAAATATGTAAGTTCTACTGTGTTAGCAAATTTCAATTATCCAATACATAGAGTTGCATGATACAAACTCAACATACAACAATCAGATGCATTTCAAGGGCCGGCTCGTGTGCTCTGCTTCAGCGGCCTGGGGTTTGCTGGTTTGCATCCTGGGTGTGGATCTACACACTGCTTGTCAAGCCATGCTGTGGTGGCATCCCACATACAAAGTGGAGAAAGACTGGCACAAATGTCAGCTCAAGGACAATCTTCCTCAAGCAGAAACAGGAAGACTGGCAATGGATATTAGCTTAGGGCCAACCTTCCTCACCAAAAAAAACAAAAACAAAGAAAATCAGATTCATTTCTATACACTAAAAATAAACTATCAGAAAGAGAAATTAAGAAAACTGTCCCATTTACAATTGCATCAAACAGAATAAAATACTAGGAATAAATTTAACCAAGGAGGTGAAAGATCTGTACACTGAAAACTATAAGAAATTAATGAAAGAAATTGAAGAGGATAAAATAAGTGGAAAGATAGTCCATGCTCATGGATAGGAAGAATTAATAGGGTTAAAATGTCCATACTACTTAAAGCAATTTACAGATTCAACATAATCCCTATCAAAAGTCTAATGGATTTTTTCACATACATAGAAAAAAAAAATCCTAAAATTTGTATGAACCACAAAAGACCGCCAATGGCCAACCCAATCTTGAGAAGGAAGAACAAAGCTGGAGGTATCACACTTTCTGATTTCAGACTATATTAAAAAGCTGTAGTAATCAAGACACTATGTTATTAGCATAAAAACAGACACATAGATCAATAGAACAGTATACAAAGCCCAGAAATAAACTAGTGTATCCCTTTTAAATAAGAATGAACAGCCAAGGATTACCAAATATTCAAGGAAAAATTCCAAAATGGAAGCCAGAGGCAAACGCAATTGAACAGGGAAAGGGAGCTCAGAAGCAACAAAATCAATGAAATGGTAAGAAAACAAGTTGAATAAGTTATAATAAAGGCTTTTGGAGAAAGGAAGTGTGGTATTCATGGTACAAATACCAAATGCTGTTGAAAAAGTAATAATAAGAAAATGGAAAATAGATCCTGGAAATTAAAATATGATGGTCCAAATTTAGAAGTCCATAGAGAGAATGTAAGATGAAGTTGAGTTATTCTACTAAAAAATAGAAGAATGTAAAATAAATGGAAGTCAGTAAGAAGAGTAAGGCTAAGAAAACTAGAATATAAATGTAGGAGATACAAAGTCTGACATAGGCATTCTACAAAGAACCAAGAAAAAAAAAATCATCAAAGTATCAGGAATGTTTTCTAGATCTGATGTTTATGAATTCTTAGATTGAAAATGCTGTCTAAGTACTTTGCACAAGGAATAAAAAAAGACTAATTCTAAAGTACATAATTATCTCATTTTAGAATGTGGCAGATGATGAGAAGATTCTAACAATTTCCAGAAGCAAAATCAGTTATAAGAACTGAAAAAAATGATAGTAGAGTTCATTGTGTCACTGGAATCCAGAAGACAGTGAAGAAATGTATTCATTACTCTGAGTAAAAATTATTTTCAAACAAATTTATACTATTGGTAAGATTTTCAATCAAATGTGATGGTATCATAAAGACATCATCATGTATGTTACACTTACCTTCCACACAACTTCAGAAAATTCATTGAGACTGTGTTCCACCAAATATGAACAACTAAACAAAAGAGAGAGCGAGAACAAGAGATCCAACACTCACAGACCTCATCTGAAGTGAGAGGAGAAGGAAATTCCTAGAATGTTGACAAGTAGAAATCCTTTGAGGACAGCAGGACAGCAGGTCTAGAGAGCAAAACATTTGAAATGGAACAGGACATCAGAGGGTTCAAGAAGAAGCTATAAAAAATACAGATACCTTTTCTGCTTTAACAGATCAATTCACAAACGTCTCATCGAGTTTAGGTTGGATTAGCAAGAGGGGCATGAAAAATAACAGAGACAAAAGGAAAAAATAGTGGCTAACTCCAGTGAAAATAAAAATTCAAGAAGGAAAATAAAACTATTTGGATCTGTATTAAATAATATTTATGTAGTTACAATAACCAAAATACTGAATATGAATTTAACCAAAATTGAAGATATTATGTTATGGGGAGGATGAATGAGGGAAAAGCATGAGTTTGAAAGTGAGCTGATATCTTCATTTCCCATAAAGGAAGTGACTAAAAAGTTTTAAAGCAAAGAATTAGGAGATATGATTATTCATTATTGTTTTCAATAGATGGCAGTAAATTGCAAAACATACACATACACACACACAACACACACAAGTACGTACACATGTCTAACTGTTGAGAGCAGTTTCCTCTAGGAAAGGAGAGGGGTTGAGGAAGGGCTGAAAAGGAGCATTTTTTATTGATATTGATGGCATAAGGCTTTCGACACTTTAAAACTGTTTGAACTGCTTACATGTCATAATTTAAGAAAAAGAAAAATTAACATTAATGAAATTTAAAGAATGATTTCATGTTTTCAAAAAATAGTAAATGCAATAATTTAAGTAAATTGAATAACTTAATATATGTGCTGCCTGGAAATCACAGCAGTTTAACTTTTTCCTTTAATTTGCAAGATACTCTCAACTCGTGATCTTTCATTAATTATCTTCAGCGAATTATTGTCCTATTTTGACATTCCTTAGGCACTGCCCTGCTTTAAAGACTCTTCTCTCTATTATTAGTTGGTAAATTCTCTTGGAATATAAATTGATTTTAATATTAATTTTACCAAAATATAATTAAGGAGTTGACCCTGGAGTACTATCATCAACCTTTTGCTTAAAAACCCATAGTTTTATGGGTATCTTATATTCCATAATCAAGATTTTTAATAAGATGTATTTTTACTTATTTTATCTCTACTGGAGTTATTTTTAATGATTTATTGGATTTTTAATGACATAGCTAATATTACATGATACTCATCTCTGGCAAGGTCCCAAAGAATTTGTATTAAAATTCTTAAAAATATTGCAGTAGAAACAAAATTTACATAAAGAATAAATACAAGTCATAAAATATAATTTTAAAAGAAATGAATTATTTACCTTTGAATGATAATACGGAAATAATATACACAGCATCAAATAAATTTCACAATAAAAACAAAGTTTTTTTGTGAAATTCACAGAACATAGAAATTATTACAATAATGCCCCCATGGTCATGAGTGCATTAGAAGCACTCACAATTCTAAGAAATCACATTTTGGTCAACAAATACATATGTTATCAAGAAAATTACATGACGGAAGTCAAATTGATGAATATATATTTGAAATAATTGCTTTTTTATATTATCAAATATACCTTCCTTCCTATCTTCCTATTCCCTCTCTTCTCCTTTCTCCCAGTTCCCTCCTGTCTTCTTTCTGTCCTCTCCCTTCTTTGACAAACAAGAACACTAGCATTTAACAAGCATTAAGCTAGATATACAGGGATACACAGATGAATGATCATGTTTCCTGTAGCCATCTAGTTAGCATTCTATTTAAGCAATCACTCAAGAAAATCTTTCAGTTTATTTTATAAAAATTATATAGAGATTACAAAAGAGGACCATAATCTCTTTGTGATTAAAAATGTTGTCTTGTTTCCAGGTACATTGAGTGTCGAGAAAACAAGTTGCAAACCGTTTCTCGAAAGATAGATAGTAAATATTTTAGGTTTTCCTAGCCACACATTCTCTGTCACAACTGTGAAAGTATCCACAGAAAAAAAACAAATCAACACACTTTGTTGTGGCTTGTAATTTGTTGACCTCTGGTTTAGAAAGATGCCTGGCTCGTTTTAGGTGCTGAATAGTTGAGTATGATTGTCACATACACTGACTCAGTATGTCATCATGGTACTACCTTTTACTATGCTGTAGATGTATGTATATATGTAACATTGAATTAGATATAAAGACAATTGTCAAATAAAAACAAATCCAGAGTTAAATAAGTAGAGATTTTATTCCAAAAGAATAGTCCAATAGGGAGAATGTTCCAATCTCAGAAATATGCAGGCATCTCAAAATAAAACAGAAAAAAAGTTCTTATTTTATAGAGAAGGATAGATAATGCTTAGCAGACGCTTTAAGTTGAAATTGGCAATCAAAAGGGAGAATGATCATAGTTTGACAAGAAATCTGTCTCCTGTTGTTAGAAGATACTCAGAATAACCTGAAAAGGGATATGTTCCCCTTTTTAGTGCTTGCTCAAGTTTGAGAGCAAGTGAAAGTGCAGGGGTCTGTGAGGAGTAGAGATGCCTGACTAATGTTTGGCCAAGGCAAAGCAGAGGGTAAAAATGGGCAAGTGTGAACATTTGGTCACAGACTGTAATTACTACTTTAGCCCCTACTCCCCTGGCTTTCGTCTCACCTCACTGGCTGCTCCTTCTCCGTCTCCTTTCTCATTCACCTTGTCTTAGTGACCTGGAAATGATCATTTTAAAAATATAGGAACAATTCACAATATCTGTCCTCTAATTAAAAAAGAAAATCAGGCATGCAAAGTAGCAGGAAAATACAACCAATAATATGGCAAAAAAAAAAAGTACCAGTCAATGGAAACAACCCCAGAAATGAGACAAATGTTAGAAATAGTAGGAAAGCATATCTAGTACAAATAAACTTTATTTTTTCAAAAAGATGGAGCAAAACATGCATATGATAAGAAAAGAAATGGACGAGATACATAAGACTCATACTGAATTTATAGTGATGAAAAATACTGTCTGAGGTGGAATATACTCATCAGATTAGACACTGTGGCATCAAAGACTAGGGAACACAAACTCTAGCAATAGAAAATATTCAAAATGAAACAGAAAAAATATATAAAATAATAATAAAACAGACCATCAGTCCACATTTGAACAATATTAAGTGGTCTAAAACAAGTGTAATTGGAGTCCCCAAAGAAGGGAAGAAATAATGGTTGAGAATGCTTAAAAATTTGATGAAAGCTGCAAACCTACTAATCTAAGAATCTCAATGAACTCCAAGCAGAAGTCACTTAAAGAAGACCACATATATGTACACATACTACTTTGATGAAAACTAGTTATGAAGAGAAAATATTGAAAGCCTTTAGAGGAAAAAGACAAATATACAGAGAAACAAAATTAGAGTAACAGATGACAGCTCAAGGCAGAAGACAATGGAGCAATATTCCAAAAATGCTAATAGAAAATGAAGAATAAGTTTGAATTATGTGCCCACCAAAATTGACTTCAAAAAATTGAAATAAAAATATTTTCAAACATACAAAACTTTAAATAATACATCACCAGCTGGACAATACAACAAGCAAAAATAAAGAAATCTCTTCAGACACATGAAAAAATGACATGAACAGAATTAGGATTAACCTAAAAAAGAAAAAGCAATGAAAAAAGAAGATATTTGAGTAAATATTTTTAAAATTGTTTTTCTTATTTTTTGTATATCTGTAAAAGACAATTAAGTGTTTAAAGAAAAATAATAACAATGCATTGTGGAGTTTATACAATAAGATAAAATAGAACATACAATATATCACAAGCTGCAGAAGAAATTGGAATTGTACTAAGGTTCTGATACTGTATGTGAAGTAGTTTACTATTCCTAGAAGGTGAACTGTGATATATTAAAGTTTTATTCTGTAAACACTAGAACAATGATTGTAAATTCTTGAAAAGAAAACAAAGAGATAGAAGTAAGAAGCAAATGAAACCCATTAAAATCAATCATGAAAATATATTCAATTAAATCAAATAGAAAGGAGAAACGGAGAAAGGGTTGGGGAGAAGAAGAGATGAGACAAAAAGAAAGCAAATAGCGAGATGATAAATTCGAACCAAATCATATCAATAGTCACGTTAAATATAAATAGTCAAAAAACATCAATTAAAAGGCAGAGGTTGCCAGATTGAATAAAAATGAAACCTCTTACTCTATGCAGCCTACAAGAAATCCACTTTAAATGTGAAAACACAAGTACATGAAAAGTAAAAGGCTGGGAAAAGATGTACTAGCTAATGCCAATCAAAAGAAAGCTGGATTGACTGTGTGGGGTGAGAAATGCCTGACTGTGTATAAGAAATTCCTCACTCATTTACCGCTCTTCACAGATATCTTTCCTTCTCACTCTTTTTCTTTTCAAGAGAAAATAAAGAAGTTATAAAAGAAATGGGGATATCTGCAGACAGCATTCATCTGTGACCTAACCTGGAATAGTTATTTTCTTCCTTAACCTTACTCCTCTTTAAACAGAGCATAAGTCAATAACTAAAGCTAACACTTCATTTGAGATGTGCAGGCCCAAGATAATGAAGATAATGAAAAAAAAAAAAAAAGAAATCAAGCAAAGAAAGATATGAAGCAGTGTGATTGTGTTATCATTCTGGCTACCCCAAGAGAAGTAACATTGACAGCCAGTTGCTCTGCAGACAGATTTGCGCTGGAGAGTTTGAAAGGAGAAACTACATCACTGATCATACCAGGTTAGAGAGAAAGGAGCAGGCATGTATGTATTTCCTGGCTCTCTCTGATCTTATTTCCTGTTGCTTACGTGGCACCCCACATGGGAACTCTCTCCTCTACTCTTCCGTATTGGATGCTCATGAAGTTAGATTCCAAAATCTGCATGGCATTTGTTTTACTGAAGTCCAGATGTAACAGGGCAGCTTCACATGAGTAACATGAGAGCCAAGATAAAGAAAGATATAGTTGGATGAGGCTGAGAAGTAGTACAAAGTTTATGTATAATATATTTTCCAATTTTACATTTTTTTGTTTCTCCCTTATTTCCAAAGCTCATGCCCCAACCTATTTTGAGGAAAGGGGATTTATAATATGCAATATTTACTAAACCCATGAAGTAATTCATATTTTGGAACTATTGTACTTAAAATGTTTCCATTCCTGAGAATAGCATCTTACTTCTAAATGGAAAATGAACAATAAACCAAATAAAGTTTGAGTAAGTAAAAACAATATAAAAATGGTAATGAGAGAGAGAGAAAAAAATATACAATTACATTTGATTCCATTTGAAGGGGCTGGGTTTTTATTTTTGCTGTTCAATGTAATTAAGTCATTTTTCCTCTTTGTTTTCAATACTACATTTTGAATTGATTGAAAAAATTTTAATACTGTCACTGAAATGGATTAGATTTCTTCTGAGCAGACCACTTAGCCACTTGATATTTTCCTGTATTGAGAGACTTATATAACAACATATTTCTTTTGGTAAACCAGTGACTAGCATAAGGAAAAGTGGAATGTTGGTGTTGGACAGGACATTTAATTTCTCCTCTATGTGTAAAAAGTCTACTATTGGCTGGGTTTTTGCACAGCAAATGTGAAAAATAAAATAGTATATATTCTTCTTTTGATTTTCAGCCAAAAATGTCAGAGGAATGACATTTCGCTTTTATTTATTTATCTATTTGGTTCTAAGGGCTAGAGTTTAAAAATTATGAATAAAGGCGAAGAGACTGACAAAGCATTTTGTACATTCAGAATGAGTAGTAATACAAGTATCTGTAAAATACTGCAGGAGGAAAGATTAAATATGGGATATATTGATCATCTTTTTTTGAAGAATTCCTTATATTTGGGCTATTAAACTTTTACGCATAAAAATTGTGCTTTATATGGCAGTTTAAGACTCCCATAAGAAAGGATGATAATTTGGATCAATAGTTGAGCCAGGGGAAATTAAGCAAAATAAACTATACATGTTGTATTCTTTCAACATTCCCACATAATTTTTATTGACTCCAGCTGATTTTATCAGCAGCTTGAATATGAAATGGTTGAACGCATATTTCCACTTCCAAAATTTTTTCAAGCATTGATAACTGTACTCTGATTTTCTATTCAAAGCAGCTATAAAGACAAACCATTCTTTAAAAAAAATCTTAAAGTTGTTTATAAAATTTTTATATAGTGGAAAGAACCCCTGATAAACATCATTGTGATTTTTAAAAAATCTAATAGCAGGTCTAAACTGACAGAACACTTTACCCACTTCAAAAAGTGCTGTATAAACATGCCATTCATATTCTACACCTCCTAATTTCTTCAATATATTATTAATAAAACAGCAAAATTCCAAAGTCTCTAAATGTTTTTTAAGAAGGTAATGCACCAACTTTTACAAGAAAGCAATAACATAAATAAAAAGGAATGTAATATGGCTTAAAGTGTACATTGCTTTGCAAACTGGCCCCATACACAGAGGGGAAAGAGAGACTGAAGAAAGAAGCAAACATTCCAGATCAACAGGTGGCAGTTTCAATAAACAGAGAACTTACTTATGAGGCTTGTCTTGGGAGGCCACAGGACGAGCAGATCTCTTTACCTCCCATCAGAAGTTTAAAGTTTATGTAGAGGCCTTAACTGGGTTCAGTCATGTGTTTAGCCCAGATGGTCTCAACAACAACTTACTCTCTCAAGGCTGTGTCCTTGGAACAGCTCCCACTGTGGGAATGGTAGACAGAGTGTACATTCCAAGGGCAGGGGAGGGGGTGAGGAACCTTTGATTGCCCGGGTCCAGCTGGATGGTCAGTCAGCAGTCACATCCTCCCGATTACCTCCTCCAACAGCGTATAATTCAAGACATGCTTGGGTTCTCACAGAGAGCAAACAAATGCTTATTTGTGTTTTGAAAAATAAGTTAAAGAGAAATTGAATAAATTCCTCTCTTTTTTTCCTTCTCATTTGAAGGGTGATTTTGTGTTGCCTAAGGGGAAAACTCGTGTGTGATCTCTGACTACTTCCTCTCTAATCTTTAACCAACTAGTTATAAATCTCTTCAGGACTATTTACAAATATCATTCAAATTTGTCTGCTTCTCTCCATCCTCACTACCCAAATTCTTATCATCTCACACCTGGATTTCTTCAGCAGATCCTTTAGCTTATCTCTTTGCATCCAGTATCCAGTCCATGACAACCAAAAAAAGGATGTATTTATTGATTAAAGATAATAATAATCTCAACAGATGTGAAGAATAAATATACTTTAAAAAAATAAAAATAAAAACAAAACAAAATGTTTACCATAATGTTGCATTTCTTGTTCTCTTAAAATCAGTTACTCAAAGAAATTAGCAATCATTACGATGTTAATAGTTTATCACCAAAAAAAAGAAAAATGCATAAAAGTGTTGATTTCTTACCTTGGTCCATTTTATTCTTATCGTACAACAATTTGGAATAAGTTGGCTTTCTAAGCATTGTGCTAAGTATTTTACACAAATTATCTAGTTTATTCCTCACTGCAACTATATAGGACAAGTTCTATTAGCTCGATTTCACAGGTCGTTCAAGTTGGTTGAATATATTAAAGCTTTATTTTAAGCTTTGGCCTCAATCCAAATTTCATTTTGTCATCCATTATATAAAATTCTTCCCAAATATAGGTCATGAAAATATACAAAATTTCATGTTTTTTTTTTTTTTTTAAAACCTGTCCATCTATCCCTTAAATGATGTGGCTGAGATACGTAAATAATCACTATAGAATTATCATAGCAAAAATGCCAACATTTTTATAGGAAAACCAACTGAACACCAAAGAAAAATAAATTTGTGTTAAATGTATTACTGCTTGTTATTTTCTGATGAACAGAGTTTGAAAAGGTAACAAGGACAAAGGCCAAATCTGTAGGGCCATAGGTTTGCTTATGGGATTCATTATTTGTTTAATTTTTTGCAAAAGAGGACACTAAGGATCATTCGTAATATATGCCTTAATCCATTTGAGTTTCAATTTACAGATAATACAAAAGTGCCTATTTCTGATTAATGCTCACTACCAATTAAGTATAGAGATGCAGGATTTTATTTGTCTTTTAAGTTTCTTTGTTCAGTAATACTAAAATTTTACATAATATAAAATGTTATTTGATTGAACAGGCTATTCTACAAATAAAATAATTAACTTACGATTTAGCTCTATAACCTTATTTTGGCAGAAACTGCTATATGTCTCTGGATATCGATTCTATCCTTCTCTTGTAACAGAATCAGAAAGGTTATTTGATTGTAAGTTCTAGTTGTAACTGGGACATTCTTCCCATTCTTCACCTTTGCCTCGTTAACTGCCAGTTGTCTTGGAAGTCTCAGCTCATTCTTTGCTTCTCATTATATGTTTCAGCAGCATCACATGAACACTGTATGTCTTTTCTCATTTATTTGCTTGTAGTACCCTATAAAGATTGCAGTACAGTTTATTTCTGTTTCCAAAAGGTAACTAAAGGAGTCTCCTGAGATGTGAGAAGAAAATATTAAACTCTTATTTCTATTATCACTTAAGAAGCTTTGCTAATATTTAATACACTTAGTTTGTATGCTAATAATGCTGTACATCTATTATAACCGTCATAGAGATGATTTATGCTTACCAACATCCAGTTCTTCCCCATTCCAAGCCCTTGGAAGATTCTACTCCGTAGCCCTTTGCAGTTAGGCAGGATGAAGTAACTACTTCTGACACGTGAAATGAGAGCAGAAATGATGAGTCACTTCTAGGCTAAGGTAGAGGAAAACTGAGGTGCACTTGCCCAGTTCCTCTCTTCCTTGCTTCCATAATCATGAAGAAGGCCTTGCAATGAAATGATGCAACAAAAGACTGAAAAAGTCTATATTGTTGTCCACTTAATGGACGACAGTTACCATGAGGGTTATGTGGAGTTTCAATAGTCAGTGACATTTTTTTCCCTAAGGATAACATAACCTAAGAATAAAACAAGTGACACATTCTAAAGAGAATTACAAAGCACAAAAAAGTTAACTACATCATTCTCACAGTTTTCTTCAGATTTAATGTATTTTATATATTATAAATTACATATGCTTGATTGTTGGATTTACAGATTATGTTTTTTTTTATTTTATTTTGTTTTTTGTTTGTTTATTGCAGTAACATTGGTTTATAACATTATATAAATTTCAGGTGTACATCATTATACTTCTATTTCTGCAAAGATTGCATCATGTTCACCACCCAAATACTAATTACAATCCATCATCACACACATGTGCCAAATTATCCCTTTCACCCTCCTCCCTCCCCCCTTCCCCTCTGGTAACCACCAATCCAATCTCTGTCTCTATTTGTTTGTTTGTTGTTGTTATTATCTACTACTTAATGAGTGAGAACATACGGTATTTGACCTTCTCGCTCTGACTTATTTCACTTTGCATTATACCCTCAATGTCCATCCATGTTGTCACAAATGGCTGGATTTCATCATTTCTTATGGCTGAGTAGTATTCCATTGTGTATATATACCACATCTTCTTTATCCATTCGTCCCTTGATGGGCACTTAGGTTGCTTCCAAGTCTTGACTATTGTGAATAACGCTGCAATGAACACAGGGGTACATGTATCTTTACGCATTGGTGTTTTCAAGTTCTTTGGATAAATACCCAGCAGTGGAATAGCTGGATCATATGGTAGTTCTAGCCTTGATTTTTTGAGGAATCTCCATACAGTTTTACATAGTGGCTGCACCAGTTTGCACTCCCACCAGCAGTGCATGAGAGTTCCCTTCTCGCCACATCCTCTCCAACACTTGTTGTTTCCTGTCTTGTTAATTATAGCCATTCTGACGGGCGTGAGGTGATATCTCATTGTAGTTTTGATTTGCATTTCCCTGGTAGTTAAAGATGTTGAACATCTTTTCATGTGCCTGTTGGCCATCTGTATATCTTCTCTGGAGAAATGTCTGTTCAGGTCTTTTGCCCATTTTTTAATTGGGTTGGTAGTTTTCTTGTTGTTGAGATGCATGAGTTCTTTATATATTTTGAAGATTAAGCCCTTATCAGAAGTATGGTTTGCAAATATCTTCTCCCAATTTTTAGGTTGTCTTTTCGTTTTGCTGATGGTTTTCTTTGCTGTGCAGAAGCTTTTTAGTTTGATGTAGTCCCATTTGTTTATTTTTTCTATTGTTTCTCTTGCCCGGTCAGACATGGTGCTTGAAAATACGTTGCTATGACCGATGTAGAAGAGCGTACTGCCTATGTTTTCTTCTAGAAGTTTCATAGTTTCAGGTCTTACATTCAAGTCTTTAATCCATTTGGAGTTAATTTTTGTGTATGGTGTAAGGTAGTGGTCTACTTTCATTTTTCTGCATGTGGCTGTCCAGTTTTCCCAACACCATTTATTGAAGAGACTTTCTTTTCTCCATTGTATGTTCTTGGCTCCTTTGTCGAAGATTAGCTGTCCATAAATGCGTGGGTTTATCTCTGGGCTTTCGATTTTATTCCATTGATCTCTGTGTCTGTTTTTGTGCCAGTACCATGCTGTTTTGGTTACTACAGCTTTGTAGTATATTTTGAAATCAGGGTGTGTGATACCTCCAGCTTTGTTATTTTTTCTCAGGATTCCTTTAGCTATTCAGGGTCTTTTGTTGTTCCACACAAATTTTAGGATTCTTTGTACTATTTCTCTGAAAAATATTGTTGGAACTTTAATAAGGATTGCACTGAATCTATAGATTGCTTTAGGAAGTATGGACATCTTAACTATGTTAATTCTTCGAATCCAAGAGCACGGAATATCTTTCCATTTCTTTGTGTCTTCTTCAATTTCTTTCAGCAATGTTTTATAGTTTTCGGTGTACAGATCTTTCACCTCTTTGGTTAAGTTTATTCCTAGGTATTTTATTCTTTACGTTGCAATTGTAAATGGGACTGTATTCTTAATTTCTCTTTCTGCTACTTCGTTGTTAGTGTATAGAAATGCAACTGATTTTTGTATGTTGATTTTGTATCCTGCAACTTTACCGTATTCGTTTATCACTTCTAAAAGTTTTTTGGTGGATTCTTTAGAATTTGCTATATATAAAATCATGTCATCTGCAAATAGTGACAGTTTCACTTCTTCCTTTCCAATTTGGATCCCTTTTATTTCTTTTTCTTGCCTGATTGCTCTGGTTAGGACTTCCAGTGCTATGTTAAATAGGAGCAGTGAGAGTGGGCATCATTGTCTGGTTCCTGTTCTTAGAGGGATAGCTTTCAGTTTTTCACCATTGAGGATGATATTAGCTGTGGCTTTGTCATATATGACAAAGCCTTTATTATGGTGAAGTACTTTCCTTCTATACCCATTTTATTCAGAGTTTTTTTATAAATGGATTCTGTGTCTTGTCAAATGCTTTCTCTGCATCTACTGAGATGATCATGTGATTTTTATTCTTCATTTTATTAATGTGGTGTATCACGTTTACCGATTTGTGAATGTTGAACCATCCCTGCATCCCTGGAATAAATCCCACCTGATCATGGTGTATAATCTTTTCAATGTATTGTTGTAGTCAATTTGCTAGTATTTTGTTGAGGATTTTTGCATCAATATTCGTCAGTGATATTGGCCTGTAATTTTCATTTTTTGTGTTGTTCTTGTCTAGTTTTGGCATCAGGGTAAGATCAGCTTCATAGAATGAGTTAGGGAGCTTCCCCTCTTTCTCAATTTTGGAAGAGTTTGAGAAGGATAGATATTAAGTCTTCTTTGAATGTTTGGTAGAATTCACCAGCGAAGCTGTCTGGTCCTGGACTTTTATTTTGGGGGAGGTTTTTGATCACTGTTTCCATCTCCTTACTGGTGATTGGCTTATTCAAATTCTCTGTTTCTTCTTGATCCAGTTTTGGAAGGTTGTGAGAGTTGGATAAGAATTTATCCATTTCTTCTAGCTTATCCAATTTGTTGGCATATAGCTTTTCATAGTATTCTCTTATAATCTTTGTATTTCTGAGGTGTCCATTGTAATTTCTCCTCTTTCACTTCTGATTTTACTTATTTGAGCCTTCTCTCTCTTTTTCTTGGTGAGTCTAACTGAAAGTTTGTTCATTTTGTTTATGTTTTCAAAGAACAAGCTGTTGGTTTTATTAATTTTTTTCTATTGTTATTTTAGTCTCTATTTCATTTATTTCTGCTCCGATTTTTATGATTTCTCTTCTTCTACTGATTTTGGGCTTTGATTGTTCTTCTTTTTCCAGTTCTTTAGGTGCATTGTTAGATTGTTTATTTGAGATTTTTCTTGTTTGTTGAGATAGGCCTGTATTGCTATAAACTTCCCTCTTAGAACTGCTTTTGCTGTATCCCATAAATTCTGGCATGTCGTATTTTCATTTTCATTTGTCTCCAGGTATTTTTGATTTATCCTTTGATTTCTTTGTTGACCCAATTGTTCAGTAGCATTTTCTTTAATCTCCACATATTTGTGGCTTTTCTGATTTTCTTCCTATAGTTGATTTCTAGTTTCATACCGTTGTGGTCAGAAAAGATGCTTGGTATTATTTCAGTCTTCTTTAATTTATGGAGACTTGTTTTGTGGCCTAATATGTGATCAATCCTGGAGATTGTTCCATGTGCATTTGAAAAGAATGTGTATTCGGTTTTTGGATGGAATGTTCTGTATATATCTACTAGGTCCATCTGTTCTAGTGTGTCATTTAAGGCCAATGTTTCGTTATTGATCTTCTGTTTGGAGGATCTATCTGTTCGCGCAATGGAGTGTTAAAGTCCCCTACTATTATTGTGTTACCGTCTATTTCTCTTTTTATGTCTGTTAATAATTGCTTTATATATTTATGTTCTCCTATGTTGGGTGCATAGATATTTACAAGTGTTATATCTTCTTGTTGGATTGTTCCCTTGATCATTATGTAAAGCCCTTCTTTGTCTCTTTTTATTCTTTTTGTTTTAAAGTTTATTTTGTCTGATATGAGTATCGCTACCCCAGCTTTCTTTTCATTGCCTTTTGCGTGGAGTATCTTTTTCCATCTCTTCACTTTCAGTTTGGGAGTGTTTTTAGGTATGAAGTGTGTCTCTTGTATGCAGTGTATATCTGGATCTTGTTTTTTTAATCCAATCAGCCACCCTATGCCTTTTAATTGGAGCCTTTATTCCATTGATGTTTAAAGTAGCTATTTATAAGTATGTACTTACTGCCATTTTTTAACTTTTTTTCTCGGTGTTTTAGTACTCCTTCTCTGTTCCTTTCTTCTTTTCTTACTTTCTTCCCTTGTGGTTTGATGTCTTTCTTTAGTATTATGTGTGAGTCCCTTTCTCTTATTTTTTTGCATATTTATTATATGTTTCTAGTTTGTGATTACCATGAGGTCCATTTACAGTAACCTACATATATAGGAATCTATATTAAGTTGATGGTCTCTTTAGTTTGACCTCTGTCTGAAAGCTCTACTCTTTAACTCCCCTCCTCCCACATTTTATGTTTTTGAAATTATATCTAACCTCTTTTTTGTGCATTTGTATCCATTATCCTCTTATCATGGAAATAGATAATTTTTCTTATTTGTGGTCTTCTCTTTTCCCCTTGAATAAATCCCTTTAGCATTTCTTGTAGTACTGGTTTCTTGGTGATAAACTCTTTTAATTTTTGCTTGTCTGGAAAACTTTTTATCTCTCCTTCCATTTTGAATGATAACCTTGCTGAGTAGAGTATTCTTGGCTGTAGGTCTTTTCTTTTTAGCACTTTAAATATATCATGCCACTCTCTTCTAGCCTGTAAAGTTTCTGCTGAGAAGTCAGCTGATAGCCTTATGGAGTTTCCTTTGTATGTATCTTGTCTTTCTCTCGCAGCTTTTAGGATTCTCTCTTTATCTTTAATTCTGGACATTTTAATTATGATATGTCTTGGTGTGGGCCTCTTTGGTTTTATCTTGTTTGGTGCTCTCTGTGCTTCCTGTACCTGGATGTCTGTTTCCTTCCTTAAGTTAGGGAAGTATTCATCTATTATTTCTTCAAATAAATTCTCTGCCCCTTTGTCTCACTCTTCTCCTTCTGGGACACATATAACATGGATGTTAGTGTGCTTGATGTTGTTCCAGAGGTCCCTCACTCTTTTTAATTCTTTTCTCTTTTACCTGTTTAGCTTGTGTGATTTCTTCTAGTCTTTCATCCAGCTCGCAGATCCGTTCTTCTGTATCCTCTACTCTGCTTGAGTCCCTCTAGTGAATTTTTCATTTCCAGTATTGTATTCTTCATTTCTGATTGGTTCTTTTTTATATCTTCCATTTCTTTGTTGATGTTCTCACTGAGTTCATCCATTCTTCTCCCAAGATCAGTAAGAATCCTTAACACTCTTTGTTTGAACTCCCTGTCAGGTAGGTTGCTCATTTCTGTTTCACTTAGTTCCTTTTCTGGAGTTTTGTCCTGTTCCCTTACTTGGAACCTATTCCTTTGCCTCCTCATTTTGCCTCTTTCCCTGTACTTGTCAGCCACATCTCCTGCTCTTAGAGAGGTGACCTTATATAAGTGATGCCTTATGAGGCCCAGAATTGTGCTTCCCTCAGTTCTGAATGTTCCAGGAGTGACTCCTATGTGGGCTACATGTGTCCATCTGTTGTGGCGTGTTTGCTCTCCCTGTAGGTGCCCAGGGAGGCTGAGCTATGCCCCTGGCCAGCTGTTGTAATGCTCAGCTTCTTGTAGTTATTGTAGGCCCTTCAGTCTCTTTATCAGGTGTGGGGAGCCCCAGCACAGTTGGCTGAAAGTTCTAATACCACATTTGTGTTGCAGTCTTTCTTTTAAGTGAGTAGGCCCCCAGCATGGCAGGTTGTTAGGCTCAGGGGCTTACAATTGCTATAAGCCTTGAGCCTTTAGGACTCTTGTCAGCTCTCTGAGGATTGCAGCTGGATGGGGCAGGCCTCAGTCACAGGAGCACCCAATTGTTTGAGGCTTTGGAAGGTGGGACAAACCCCCCTATGTGGGTCTTTGAGAAGCACAAGTCTTCTGCAGCTGACAAGCCCCACCGCCCACAGGTCCACACACACACAGTCAACACAGTCCTGCCCTGTGTGCATGCCCCAACCTCCTGAAGTGGACCCAGTCTCTCCAAGATGGGAGCCCCACACTCTCCACCCACTCCTTGCACACACCCTGCCCCACAGAGGTGGACCCACTAGCCAGTCTGTAGAGAATCCAGGCAGCTCACTTAGCAGGCCCACAATTTGTCCTAGGGCTTGTTGTTGGGTGAGGCCAGTCCCTAGGGTGGGCTGCCTGCCCTGGCTGAGCTGGATTAAATCTGTGCTCTAGTCGGTGGGGCAGACCCTGGGCTAGCAGGACCCACGGAGAACTCCAACAGAGTCTGCCAGTGTCTGTGTCAGCACACCCACCCCAGGCCACAACAATGGCCACCACCAATGTCCCAGTCCCTGGAGAGGTCTCACCTCTCACTGAGATGCACTCTAAGCCTATTAGGTGAGTCTCTTTTCACCAAAGCACTATGCACCTTTCTTTCTGGTGATTTTAGGTTGCTTTCTGAAATGGGTGAATTTGTGTGTGGGCCCTGTAAGAGCTGGTTTTAATATCTTTGTGAACCAGCTTTTCTGGGGGTATTCCCCAATGTTTTAGTAGGAAGCAAAGTCAGATATTATGCCACTGATCTCAATTGTGCTGGGTCCAAAACATGCCTACAGCGGGACCACTCTCGGCTCAGGGCTCTGCTCCTCCAGGGAGGGCTGTGTACCTTTGGGCTGCTCCTGGGCTGCTATGAGGTGCTCCGGCTTGTGAAGGTGGTGTTTTTTCTCTCCAGAAGGGAATTTCTGTATCTTCCACCTCAACTAGGATTGTCGTTTGTTGCAGGAATTCCTCTTATCCAGTTCTCAGTTCTCTCTCAGGGGTAATTTTTCCACGAGTAGTTGTAAATTGGCTGTGTCCACGGGAGAATGTGAGTTCAGAGTCTGCCTACGTCGCCATCTTATCTCCCCCAGATTATGTTATTTTAATGGGTGAATATTTATGATATTTTGAAATGAGATGAGAAATGACCATAGTTATTTTATTTTGCCTACAATGAAGATTAATAGTTATCTCACAATGAATCACTTAAAAGTTATTGCAATTTCCACTCAAAGATGTAGTTTCACTGCTACTGTTACAACAACAAAAAAAGTTGATTAAAATACAAGTTCACAAATTTATTTGAAGGCATCAGAGAGCTGCGTTTACAGGGAAAACAACTAGCCTCATAAAGGCAAGCACAATGAGATATGAAAAAATGAAGAATGTTTGCTGGTTTATGGCAGATGCAGCCAGACACCGGTAAGAAGATTTCAGCTAGAATAGTTACTGAATGGTAGAGGCCAAGTGTGGGCTGTTAAGAATGGAGTGTGGGAGCATGCAGCCTAGATTTGGGGTGAGGTAAACATCCTTTTACAGGAATTTTTTTTTTATTACATAACATTTGTTTTATTTTATTTTTTATTTTGAGGTAAATTTGTAATTTTTTGATTGGAAACCAAATATACAACTTGGAAGGGATTTGAGGCAAATTCTGCCATGAGCAGATTTTCTTTAAGTGCCTAAACAAGGTTTAAAAAGCAAGTAAAAATAAAAGAAAATGTTTCTGGTACAGGACCTGCAGTACAGAAAAATAGTGTGCGAGTACCTGGAGAATACACCCATTTTGCAATAGTGCAACTTTTAAGTACGTATTGTTGACTGTCCACAGTCCACACAGAGTTACAACTCCACACTTCAACATGCTGACAGTTCCTACATAAAACTACTTAAAAAAAGGCATAACACTGGGGCTGGCCCAGTGGCGTACTGGTTAAGTTCACGGGCTCGTCTTCTGGCGGCCCGGGGTTCACAGGTTTGTATCCTGGGCATGGACCTGCGCACCACTCATCAAGCCATGCTGTGGCTGCGTCCCACATAAAATGGAGGAAGATGGGCACAGATATTAGCCCAGGCCCAATCTTCCTCAGCAAAAAAGAGGAGGATTGGCAACAGATGTTATCTCAGGGCTAATCTTCCTCACACACACACACAAAATAAAATAAATAAAATAATAATAATAGAAAAAAGGCATAACACAGATGTTCCCTTATTTGACCAAATCCATCTAACTTTAGATGTGCAGAAGGGCTTAAATAGATCCAGAGTAAACCACGTGCAACATGTTACTTGATCAATTTCCTAAAATAAGGTTTCAGGACAATGATAGCAAGATAAGGGAAGAAAATATGGGGGAATGAAGTCCTAATTACTATACATGCATATTTTTTGACAGTAAGGGGAAACCTTTTACAGATAAGTTAGAAAGAAAAGGGAAATAAACAATTTTGTACAAGAAATGTAACACATTCTGCACAATGTCTTCACTTTGCTGTCATCATTTGTACAAACTCTTCTTAGTTTACTTGACCATCACCATCAATATCTGTTTCCATGATCATTTCATCAAGCTCTTCATCTGTTAACTTCTCTCAAAGGTTTGTCATCACACAGTGAAGCTCTGCTGCACTAACGCAGCCATTGCCATCCTTATCAAGCACACGGAGTGCTTCTCCAATTTCTTCTTTACTATCTGTGTCTTTCATTTTTCTTGCCATCAATGTCAGAAATTCCGAGAAGTCAATTGCGCTGTTACCATCAGCATCTACTTCATTAATTATGTCCTGTAACTGCTTCTGTGGGATTCTGCCCAAGAGACCTCATGACAGTTCCCAATTTCTTTGTTGTTATAGTTTCATCACCATCCTTGTCAAATAGTGAAAAAGCTTTGAATTTTGCAACTTGCTCTGCAGTCAGTTGGTCAGCCATGATGAAAGCGCTACTGGTCTCCGAGATGCAACCATACAACCACTCAGCTGGCTCGCTCTGCTCGGACTAATAATTAATTACGTAACTTTTAATTTGAGGAGTTACAATGTCTACCAATTTTCTCTTGTAGAATGTGGCATCTTTCTTCCACTAACGTTAACCAAATGTTTCAACTGGATCTCCAAAGAATGTTGCCAATTTTCATTTTTTGAGCCTCTCTGAGGTTTTAAATACTCTCTATCAGTTTGCCTTTGGAAGTTCCTATCTTTGGAATTCTTCCTCTGTCCACTTATCAACTCGTCTGGTGTTGAGGACGTGGCACGTAACTGATACTCAGCTGGGGATCCTCTTTACCAGTTTGGCACTATTTATTCTTTATCCACCTCTTTCTGAAGCTGTAATGCTCATAACCTGCCCTGTTCTTCTTGTTCATGTCTCTCAAAAAGTAGATGTTCCAGGACCCTGCCTGGTGGCGTAGTGGTTAAGATCATGCTGCTCTGCTTCAGCAGCCTAGGGTTCAGGTTCAGATCCCAGGCACCGACCTACACACCGTTTATCAAACCATGCTGTGGCGGTGTCCCATACAAAGTAGAGGAAGATGGGCACTGATGTCAGCCCAGGGCCAATCTTCCTCAGCAAAAAGAGGAGGATTGGCAACAGATGTTAGCTCAGGGCTAATCTTCCTCACCAAAACAAACAAACAAACAAAAAGTAGATGCTCCAAATCTTTCAGTTTTGGGGTAAAGTTGGTTTCTGTATCCTCTTGGTCTTAGGAACATTTGGGGAACATTTTCCTTTTGTTGCAGAGAAGCATGGATCCTTGATTGCTTCAAACGAGGATTCCTGGGTTTTGCTTTTGGAAATATCTTTATTGATCAGTAGGTGGGACTCTTCATTTTCTGTCTCAACTGTGTTATTTCCAATTATCTGTGTCATATCTGATATAGTTTGTTTAACAAAACAGAAAGCCATTCTCTGTTTTGCCACAAGACTTAACTGCAGCTTCTCTAGAGTAGGGAACTCTGGCTTTAGGTCTCTCATGATTTATGACACAATTATCACGATTGCTTGGTCTTGACTTTTCCTTCAAGACACCATTCTGTACCATTAGCACATAACTGAGGCATAGTTGACTCTACTGAAGACTTTGCATCTTGTTCTTGAATTTCAAGACATATTTGTGGAGAAAGTGTTGGCATATCTTCCTCAATTTCTGTGTCTTGCCACATAGGGCTCTTTACATCACTACTGTCAGTTTCCTTAGACATGGAGTTTTTCCTGCCTTCTTGCACAACTTCTGACTGTGATGCTGACTCAAATTGAGATTTAGGTGACACATACTTCTGAACATCTCCAGTGTTTGTTTGTTCTTACTTTTCTTTTGTGACTTGACTGTGACTGGATCAGTTTTTCTGGAATTCAAGGGGGATGCCAAGGCATTTCTTTTGCAAAAATTGTTCTTGCTTATCTTCTCTTCATATTCTCTTCTTAATTCCTCGGGGTTTACTCAACAGAGGAACTGGCTGATAGTTATCAAGGATCTCTTCTTGCCCAAGACTCTCAGCTTGCATTCCTTTGGATAGTGTCTTTGAATTATCTCCTACAGTTCCATATCGACTAGAGACTTTCTTCAAATGTGGTCCATGAAGAGACCCGGCGGCGACAGAAGGGACAGCACGAACTCGTCTTTTCTACAGTTGGCTGGAAGCATGGATCACAGAGCATGTGGTTACAAGGCAGTGTTAGGGGCTCAGTCAGGATTTCCACCCAGATCTGGCGCTGGCGTTCCCACAAGGGAGGGATGGCGTCTTTGGGTTCAGCCATTTTAACATGCTAATAAGGCAGATTCAACCTCAACACCGGAAAAAAGAAAGAATCCTGTTTCTAGACTGACTACAGAGAAAGCAAATTAAGAGTTTTGTGTTTAAATATTATGTCCAGCAGGGTATCAGAGTTCAGAGATTGGGGGCATCAAACACGTTGAGGCAAAAATCGCTCTGCAGGCCAGGTAAACAGTACTCCCTGGAAGGAGGTGTATTCGTCCAGGTTTAAGACAAAGTCGGGGAAGAAAATGAATGAATGTTTCTGTCCAGAGACCTTGGCTGCTCCCAGGTGTTTACATAACCATTGCACGGGAGGTACGCGCCAAGCTCCCCTCCTCCCTCTCACCAGGTGAGGATGCTCCGGTTGCTCCAGGAAATATGCTGCTTCCGCCCGGACGCTGGGCTCCATTGGAGCAACACTGCGGTGTTAGCGTTGCAGTGGGGAAAACGCGCGAGCCCCCATGTTCCAGTTTTGGGGCTCCCGCACCATGTCCCAGTGCTCTGTGCAGGCACAACCCCACTCCCACCCCTCTTCGGTCAGCCAAAAAGCTTAATCCGTTTTGCAGGAATTTTCTCTGCAAACCTCACGTGATGCTCATTTAAAAAAAAAAAAAAAAAATTGGAAAGAGGCCTGACAAAGGATCCTCATGTTGGAGGCCTGAGGTTGGTGAATTTTAGTCACTGCAGGAGGTACACAAAACTCTACACAGACCTTTTCCACTATGTCTTCCATGGAACAAAGCCTTAATCTACAGAGGGAAGGGCAAAATACTGTGTTTTCCATAGATTATTTTTGGCAACCTATTGCAATTAGGGGAAAGGAACATTATAAAAATGAACAAATAAAAAGCTCTAACTTTGGGAGAGAAGCAGGAATACATTATGCAGGGCCCAGAGCTACACCTGTAAAAGGCATGGAGATGCTGAAATATGAAAACCTTAGTAAAGGAGATGAAGAACTCCCTCAAAAGGTTTATCAGTACACCCAACACAACTACAGCTGAGAAAACTATCAGTGCATTTGAAATAGGTAAATAGAATCTATCCACTTAAAAAGAAAAAGAGTGAACACACTTTTCTCTATAACTCCCACTAATTACAACTAAAATTTCTGTATATTGTATATGAAACAAATTTAGGAAGAACCCTAAAGGTACAGAGAAGGGACATTACATAATCATAAAGCGGTCAATTCTTCAAAAAGACATGACAATATGAAATGTGTATGCACCAAACAACAGAGCTTTAAAATATATGAAACAAAAACTGATAGAACTGAAAGGAGAAATGGACAAATCCACAAATATAGTTATAAATGTCAAGACACCGCTTTCAGTATTAGATAAACCCAGTAGAAAAAAAAAACAGTAAGGATATAGAATATTTAAAAAACACTGTATACCTTCTTCATGTAATTGATATTTATAGAACTCTCCATTTAACAACAGCAGACTATATATATATAGATTATTTTCAATATATTCAATGTGTTAAATGTATTTAGTGGAACATTTATACAAAGAGACCATATTCTGGCCTGAAAAACAAATATTAACACATTAAATAACATAAAAATCATACAAAGTATGTTCTCACACTAAAATGTAATTAAAATGAAAATTGACATATATTTGAAAAGTCTCCAGATGTTTGGAAAAAATAACAATTATAAATAACCCAAAGGTAAATATAAATTGCTATACATAAGCTCAACTATTGTAAATGAATAACATAACTACTCCATACAGGGCAAGTAAGAAAATAACTAACCTAAGTAACTTGTAAAATAGTGTTCAGAAATGATACTAAGGGCTAATGAAAGAAAAAAAGAACTATACACATATACTGTAATGTAGTCAGCAAATTTGCAAGAAATTCTGAAACTTCTGTGTCTGCTTAGATTGAACAAATAATTAATATATTGTAGATAATGAAAGCCAGGTTTCTCACTCATGGAGAATGTTACAAATAAGAAATGGGAGACGGATAACATGAAAGCTTTGGCATTGGATTGGAATCAAAGGTATCAATATGAACTCATGTATTTTAAAGATAGATGGGCTCGATACATAGATACATAGATAGATAGATAGATGCATTGGCTAGTACACATACTTATATTTCTTAGGGTCTAAGAGCAATGACATCCTAGTAGCAGTGAGCACATCTAGTGTGCCCAGATTTAGATAGCTAAATTCCATTCTTCAGTAAAAGGAACCAGGGGTCCTTGGAAAACTGATAGACCTCAGTTCTGTGGATGGTAAAATATAAAGTGAGCCTGGAGCATCTTGTAGGAGGAAGGATTTAAAACGTTTGGGAGTATGTTGAAAGAACACAGGAGCTGATAAGAAAGAGCTTCCAATCGCCAAAGCTAGAACAATTTAACCAACAAAATAAATTTTGATTGTCTTGTAATGTAACCCATAGTATAAAATCAGTATCTGTGGGTCCATATTGATATAAATAATTGAATAAATGCATAAATTGAGGAGAAGGGACAGCTGAACCTTACAGAACAGTCTAATTAGTAAAAGTATAATGAAATAAGGGAAAGAGAAAATCACCATTAGAACACCACAGTGGTAACTGTTGCAGGCAAGATCCACCAATGAAAGCTAAAATTATTATGCAAATATTTGAGGGGAAACGTGATATTTTCATTCTATCAAAGTACGTACCCTATGATGTTTGTTATACAAATATGCAAATAATAACTTTATAGTTCAGAAACCAGCAGACAGTCCCTTAGCAAATTGATCAAGTTAACATGAACAGCAAGAAGACGTGTTTATATCATATGCTTCTTGATATCACATTACTTTTGTGGTACTCCAGCCAAAAATAGAGAACCTAAATCAAATCATGAGAAAATATCAGACAATCCCCATCGAGGGACATTCCAGAAAATGATGGCTAATACTCCCTAAAAATGGCAAGTTCATGAAAAAGAGAGAAAAACTGTCACAGAAAGGATGTGAAGGGGGTAGGTAACAATGCAATATGGGATCCTGAACTGGATCCTGGAGTGGAAAAAAAAACTTAATGGACTAGGGAACTCCATGCTATTTTAGTAACTCTTTTGTAAGTCTAAATTTATGTCAAAATAACATTCTAATTTAAATTTATTACTCTATGATAAATCATTCCCTTTTTTTCTGTATGAAAAATAGTATTACAAATGACAAATAGCTGTCAATAGTATGTTACATAAAAAACCGAAACTTAATCTTTCAATCTCAGTGTAATTTTGAAAATGAATGAGAAAGTGATTGATTTTTAGGGAAAAGAGAAAAAAACATTTAAGAAGAGAATATTTATATACATATGATACAAGGCTGCAATCTGTAGCAAACAGTCACATTGTCATATATATTTTAAAAATAAACAGGGAGATATAATTTATTAACCTTTACAAAAAAATCATTGAAATGAAAGAATGCATTGGATTTTGGATCACTTATTAAACATTTGTATGTACAATATCCTCTGGATATTTTGGCAGAAAACATTGATATCATCAAAAGTAGAAATATATTAGCTAACTATTTCAAATTCCTATGTGACTGGTGCAAGAAATCAAAAGAAGGTATTCATATTTAGTAATTGATGTCAACAGTATGCTCTTTACATGAGGGTCTATTTATCATTTTTAAGTCAAATAATCAGTTTTGAAAGCCATTAAAAAGTAAAACTTCAAATAAATAAACTGACATTAAAACTCTAGAATCATATCACAAGATTTAATTCCATATTTTATAAGATCATATAACATTCAGTCAAAATTTTCTGTTTTAAAATGTCAATAATATTTTATAAAGAACAAAACTATTTTATAATATGGATAAATAAATATGTTTAAAATATTATTAATTGTTTAACAAATAAGTTTTAAAAGTTAAGTGATATTACTATAATATTAATGTTAATAATGTTAATATGACTACAGATGTATGAGGATGAATTGTAAATAAATTATAGATATGGAATTAATAATCAAAAAAGTTTGAGATCTACTGCTTTAATGGATTATAAACATCTTTAGGGCAATTATCATGGCTTGTTCCCTGTTGGGTCCTCCAAAGGTTAGCCCAGTGTTTGGTACATAGTAGGCTCAAAATAAAGATTTATTATAGGAAAGAATGACTGCCTTAAAGTTGAATGAATGAATGAAGCAATTGTCGCTTTACAGGTGAGAAAAATAACTATTTTTTCAGATAAGGACTAAAATCTAGGATTTCTGAGTTTTTAGGGCTAAATCTTCAAGATCCCATAGCTTCTCAATTATTTTGGATCCTTTTCTTCTCTTTGATATCAAGATGGTTGGATAATTATGGTTGATTGGGCATAGAAGGAAATATTAAAGAGTAAGATAATTCAAAAAAATAGGTATAGGAATTGATTTCTGTTAATTCTTCATACAAAACATCTGTCAAAAATGTAGTTAAGAATTTACAGACGATGCAGAGAGAAAGACGCTTGTGTGCTCTCTCTTAGTACATAATGGATGGACTTGAAAGAAATTCATCGGGTTGAGTCCCAGAGGGCTATTACTATGATACAATATCCTAAAGCTACATTGACAGTAAGATTAGGAATAATGTGCTATTATCTGAGCTTTAGGAAAAATTCATCAACTATAATCAAGAGCTTCCTCTCAAGGTGGAGATAAAGTAGTAATATTTTATAGATATGCATAAATCACAATAAAAGGAAGTTATGCATAAGTTCAATTTTGTTTTATATCATGTTGTTTCCGAAGTTTGATTACCATGTTTCTAATATTTGTCAATTATGGTACTTTGCATATACATTTTTAATCATTAAAATGCCATTGCAAAATTAATCCTCCAGTTTATCTTAAATTATACATTTACAGAAATCACGACGCCTCCAAAGGCTTCCTTATGTTGTTTTCACAAGCAAGAATATCAATCTTGTAACCTTACGAAATACACATCTTTGTCGTGCATTTCTGCTAGTGTTAAGTCTAAAAGAAATATGTTGGAAAAAGAACGAATAAACTTTAATGCGTAAGATAAATATTCAAGAATATCTCAAAGTATTTCAATTAACTCATAGAATATTTCTAAGAGCAATATGCTCTAGGCTTTGTGTAAAATTACCTGTTATTAATACTGATTCTCTGATGCCATTGATTTCTTTCTCTATGACTGATTTCACACCTAAATGGTAAAAGAGTAATGCTGTTTCTCATTTTTAACTCTTTCAAATGGATTGAAGATAGGCATGACTTTAAGCAAATATAAACCTCTGAATCATTACACGGGGAAAAAAAAGGTGATACGTCACAGACATACAAGATTGCTTTATTACATTAATCCTATAGAAAATAATTTGTCTAGGAACACAGAGTTCATTAGCACACAATAATTTTATTTTTCTTCAAGGGTTCCAGTCAATGCCTGAGAAGCAGCAATTTGCTACATTGTACCTTGGGGCATTGGGGCTCACGTGGGTGAGCATTTTGCTTTAGGAAGGTAGTTACTCATGGCAAGATCAAATCTATCTGCTTCAGTTTTGCGATGACAACAGTAACTTGTGTTAAGAGTAACAATTACAGGGTAGAGTCCGCCTCTTTTTTGGAGTAGTTCTTCAGTCTCTCAAAACTTTTCAGCACCTTCCTAATTGATTTTCTCTGTGTAATATCATAACATTAATAATGTGAGATAAGTTCAAAAGGATCAGTGAGGCCTTTTGTATATGTGTGTGTGTGATTTCTACCTCTTCAATAAAGCTTTCTCTTGACTCCACAAGACTATCTGATCTCCATTTGTACTATGTCTAAAGCCACTAAAAGTGTCTATCATTCAAGATGCATTGAACGAAGTACTGATTTATATTATTTTTGTTATTTGATCAAGTACCTTTGTATATGGTATTTCACTTAATCTTCTCAAGAACATTAAAAGATTGTTATTGGTCCCTTTCTCATATCAAGAAATTAATGTTAGTAAAGATTGACATTCTCAAGGTCATATTGTTAATAAAGGTCAAGGCCTTGGTTTAAAACTTTTCTGTCCATCTTAGATGTAAATTTTTATTTACATTTATCATGTAAACCAAAAGTGAACTAGTGTACGCTGATGAACTAAAGTTGACCCATACTACAAGTTCACTGGCAATTTAATATTGAAGGACATACAACTCAATTTCGGACTTATTTGAAGATCTAGAGCCATTCGAACACATTGTCTCAAAACTCAGGGCTTAGAAAGTAATACAAGTTGTTTCAAATATTTTCGTTGCCTGTAATTGAAGATTCTAGTTGAGATGCTCCCTCACGCAGGACCATCGAATACTTGTGTTCTGATGTGTCATTGTAACTGTGAATTACCAGCTACAGTTTCACTCTTGACTGCATCATTGCTTTGAAGCCTCTCGACTCAGTAGAAAGAAAAGACAAGTCATGTTGGTGCTGCTAATACTGGCTTATCTTTTGAAAACTCATTATTACACGGACAAGATGAAGTGTACTAGTAGCCATTTTCAGTATTTTTTTTTTCCGCCCTGTTTTTAATTTCATCTGATGAGCCGAGTTTTATTTGATGAATGGCTTCCTGTTTCCTTGAGGACCAAATCCAAACCCCATACTTGGCACGCCAGACCCTGTGTAATCTGCCTTGTGATTAGTTCTCCAGCCTCATCGTTTGGCAGTTTCCCTTCAAACCTGTGCTCCGGGCACACTGAACAATTTGCCCTGCCTTGGCAACGCTGTGTTTCCTCATGCCCGGGTGCCTTTGCTTGTGCTGCCCAGTGAGTGCTTCCGCTCATGTCCCTGCTTGGCTAAATCCTTCTCATCTCTCACACCTTAGCTCAAATATTAACTAGTGTCAAATATTCGACACTTGACCATAGCCAAGATTAGAGAGATAGATGTAGATATAGATATAGATATGGATTAGTTACACTATATGCACATTCAAATTTCCTCACGACTTCTGAACCTACCTGAAAAGCCAACCTCACTAACTTATATAGTCCTTATAAAAACAAACAAAAAATGTGGTTTTGTTAAGTTTAGTAAGGCTTAACATTAAAATTGAATGTTGTAAACAATAAAAGCCAGCAAGGAATTTAGAACCTTCACCCATCTTCTTATCTATCTCTGGGGTTCCATAGTTGGCTCAAAGTGAGAATGGATCAAATATCCAGATCTGCTACAAGACATTCCTCCTGTTCCTTCCTTTATCCCATCTCAAGAGATTCACATATTTCTGCATGCATCAGAGTTTACACGAAACCATGTATAAAGCATTTTTTGAATGGTTTAAGAGATTTTTAATGATGTTTTTGACTTTATAATATCGCAACATAAGTATTGACTTTAGAATGCACCCATTAATTAAAATGTAACTCAATTATTTTATGTATCCATATACTCCATTAGCACTCTCTGCTTTTTAAAACTATTTTGGAACATTACTATACTGAATTAACTAGTATGTATATTTCTTTCTAGTCAGCTGAAAGATCTTTAAAAACAGGAGATATATTTTTATTTTGCATCGTAATAGCTCCATTTTGGAGGCTCCATAACTTTTGGAAACTTGAAGGATTAAGTTAATTTATATATTATCTTAATAGGTTTGTTTTCTCAGATCACAAGCAAACTTGATCACTATTTCTCAGATCACAAGCAAACTTGATCACTTGAAAACTAGAAAGGTTGCTTACACTATATGATATTTTCACTGTTTCTGTTGGTACCTGTTTTGTTGCCTTAAGTTCATCAAAGAAGATATTTAATAAGGACTACAGGAACAAAAATCCTTTGCATTTGGAGGAAGGTCTTCACATAAACTTATCAGAGATAATTTACTCAGGACTAAGATATATGAATCAACACAAAAATTGGCAATGAAAAATAGTCAATAGTTTAAGATAGTGCTTTGAAAAATGCAGTAGGTCCTAATAAGATTTTAATATTCCAATGATGAGGACCACATACATCCAAGTCCTTGTTCTGACGTCATTGTTGCATATTGTCAAGTAGCAAAAGATGCTTGGAGAGTCAAATAATTATCCATTTTGACATAAGATATTTTCCATTACCTTGAATCAGGGATGAATATGGAAGACATTTCTTAAATTCATCTGTTCACTGGCAAGGAAAGACACTATTTGCCTTTATCAACCCGATTAACTCTAATATAGCCACCAGAGACCAGTCAGTTTGATATGAATTATTGTGAAGTTATAGACACCTGCAAGACTTTAAGGCTTTTTTTGCCAAAGGACATTGGAATAAGGATTTTACTTTTCTAAATAAGAATGTTTTATTCCATTGACTTTTTAAAATTATATCATTTATGATTTTCGTAATCATAGAATCAATGTTTTTTCTACGGTTATTATAAGCCTGCTTTGATAGAATAAGGCTATAAAATAATGCCTCTTTTGGACTGTTAGGAGCAAGAGGATTTTCAAGGTGATAAGATGCTTGACATATAAATGTCAGTGAAAAGCAATCCTGCAGAAGATCGCAGCAATTTCACATATTGTTCAACAAAAGTTCAATTTAACATACAATTTATGAGTTTTCCCATATGATCCAAATATGAAAATATGTTAAAAATTAGATTCAGTCTTTCCTGCTAAACGTTGTGCTCTTCCTTATTGACTTTTCAATGACAGAATTATACCCTCTCTCAGACCACTTCTTAAATGTTACATGTTACTTCTTCTAGAGTATTTAGGTTGTAAAGTAACAACACTGTAAAATTTATATTTAAAACTTTTATTTATGGCAGAAATCCAACTTTTTAAAATATGCAATTGTAAGAACTATGTCAATATCTGTCTGCCTCATTTATGCATATACTTGAGACAAGTTTTTGGGCTGGATTTTAAGAAATATTCCTGTGAAAAAATATATGATAAAAGATATTTTACTGATTGGAGACAATTTGCTAGTAGTCCAGACTCTACAATGACATATGATATTTGCATATGTGATCCTCGAAAAAGAATGCCATTTCCATACCGTCAGCTTCCTAGTCTACAAAATGGATGGGTTTCAATAGGTGATACTTAAAATCCCTTTTATATTATAATTAAACAATTTTAGGATTCTGACAGGTCAAAATAAAATTAATTCTGGAATTTTACTTTCGTTCTTCATTCTTGACTCTTCACTGTAGCATCATTTAGCGTAGTTCAACAAGACCAAAGATTGACACGAGATAGTGAGGTGCCTTCTCTGTCTCATCATCATTACAGTTCCTTTATAAATTAGAAAATAATTAAATAAAATATTCTTCCTCCAGGTCTGAATGAAAATGTACAAAGAAAATAGTCTTTGAAGCTTAAATGTGTTCACACATATGAAAAGTATCTATTAGTCAATAAATGGAACATACTTTTATGCATATCCAAGTTTCACCTATATTATTCAATAAATTCATCAATTTTTTTTCAGCAAATATTAACTGAATGTCTCACATTGTAAGGGCCTTTAATGCAGATTTTGGATGAAGTGTATAAAGTTATTGCAGCATAAATTATAACAAGGCAAACAGAATTACACCCATCCAAAAAATCTTTAATGAAACCAGAACATTTTCAAGGTCTTTCTGTAGCCATATAATGAGTTCAATTTTGTACATGTTGAGATTTAGATTCAAGAATATATAATATTAAAGTGGTAAGATAATAAGTAAATAAACACAAGAGGGATAAATATATACAAATTATAATAATATGTTGATGTTTGTTAAAGAAGTAAAGTGAATAGAAGAATGAGAAGAGAAGATCAAGGTGAGAGATGTAACAAAGCCAACGTCTATGAAGAGAAGCATAAAATAAAAATAATTTCATATTGCTTAAATTATTTGCCACACAGAGAATGAACTTGTTCTGTAGTTAATAGATATAATTCTTTAATTCATTAACTTTTTAAATAGGTTTATCTTGGCTACAGAAAAGAGAAAAATGTTTGTTTGCCAAGATTAAGACTGCCTTTTTGGTTTCTGGCAAGGGTATGTGTGTGGTACAGGTGGGTGTCGGCGTTAGAGAAGCACAAAGAAAAGATCAAACATTTTTAAAATTTTTCAATATTCAAAATATCCTTTGAGAGTGAATGTTGGAAACAGTTGAAAGTCTGTTTACATATGAAACAAAGTAACTAGATTTTATAGAATAATAAGGTATTAATTTCCATTATCTACAGCAACTTCCTTTGCTAATTTTATGTGATCTAGCAAATCCGTAGTTATAGATGATATAACTTTATAGTATTTTTGGAAGCCATCTGATTTTATTTTAACTTATAATTGAAAATGATTCTTTCTACAAATGTGAGGTTGAAACAGATTCTCTCATCAACTTGGGGAAATTACTCTGCCCTAATAATAGGTATTATTTGTTGAATGTCTATTATTTGTAGAAATGTATATACTGATTCCAATTTCAACCTTGAAATAACCCCTTAAAAATACATGGTTTTATTGCAATTTTATAGATGAGGAGAGTAAAGTTTACAACAGTTAATGAATTCCCCAAGGACGCTCAAGGTTTCCCAAATTCCCAACATTTACTGACAAAACCTATATTCTTTCCACCACCTTGACAACACACACACACACACGCACATACACACACACACACATGCACGAACACAAATAGCTTTTTTTCTAACTGATGCATGTTACCTGTGACTAAGCCTTATTTATTTGCTCCTTTATTTCATAAAAATAAAAGTCAAACAACCTTTCATGTTGTCAAAATCTTGGGTAGGATTTCGGATTTCTGATGAGCATGGAATAGGGGTTTTAACCAAAGTTATCTAGATTTCAAGACTTGAATGATCTTAGCTGATAGATGTAATAAATTTAAAAGGTCTTTTCTCATAGCAGATAAAAAACAACAAAAAGGAGAGGAAATATGTTGCCTTAAACCATCCTCAGAGTTATGCATATCTGACAAAGAGAGAGATCAGAAAATTAAGTCTATCCTCCAGCGCAGCATCGCACAATGTTCTTCAAGTTCATGCTCCCCTACCACAGTCCCCTAACCACTCACATCTTTATGAATGCGGGCAGGGTATGAATGAATAGGGGTGAGTGAGGTGTGTGCAAAGTTGAAGGAAATTCATTGAGAACAGCATCATTAAATCAGATTCCATCATTTTTGACCATCTCAACATTTAGCTTCAATATCAACAATCATTTTTTATGAGAATACAAGGTGCCTTGCTCTTCTTATATGGAGTTTAAGAAATGATATGGAAATGTATCCAGGATATTCAAATTTAATTAGCAGAAAAAAAATGGATAATACAAAAAGGAAACCTAGATTGGTGTCTGTGGTAAGAAGGATTATAATGCCTTCCTGCTCTGACTAAAAAAATGTCCATGTCCTATTTCCCATAACCTATAAATATGTTCCCTTACATGGCAATAGGAAATTAAGGGTTCAGAGGCAATTAGGTTCCTGATCAGCTCATTTTAAAATACAGAAGATTATCCTGGATTACCTGTATTACCTGGATGGGCCCGGTCTAACAACACAATTCCTTAAAAGTGAAAAACTGACAAAAGAAAAGTGTCAGGGAGTTGTGATATGAAAAGAATTTCACGGTCTTTAGCTAGCTTTGAAGATGAAGAAGGGGCCACATGCCAAGAAATGTAGGCAGCCTCAAAAAGCTGAAAGATACAAGAAAAGGGATTCTCTTTGGAGCTTCTAGAAAGTCACATAGCCCTACTGATACCTTGATCTTAGTTCACTAAGACTTGTGTTATTTTAAGCCACTAAGCTTGTGGTAATTTGTTACAGCAGCAATAAAAAACAAACAGTGATTAATGATTCAAATCTTTATGGCTCTGGATAGAGTGAGCAAGTAGGAAAGCTATTTTTTTCTGTGTTATCACAATGTTTTATAAATAAGATCAGGTAGAAATGAGAAATATTGTGGCTGGTTAGATTTATACTGGGGTATTAGCACTGACCATCTTTCTTTTTTTCCAGATCTTACACAGGTTTGTTTCACTTCTACGATTTCTTCGGTTTACAATAACATCATCTTTTTTTTTAGTATTTGTGCTGCTGAAGCAAGCAATCCAATCACATCAAATTGTCTGCTCATATATCTGATTATCCTTTCATACTGAACATTAAATGTTAGAAATTATAGAGATAATTTGAGGCTAAGATTGATGATATTTTCCTCCAGAAAGGATTTACATTTGCTTTTGGCAAGTATTTACCTGGGAGAACTAGCAACCGGATTTCACATTAATCTGATCATGGATTGATCTGATTTGGAGTTGGGCTTTCATTTTTATGAGGGCTGGTTTATATCTGTTTCACTCTTACTTCTTGGGTAGAGGCCAATTCCGGGAGGTTTCCCATTACCCTCTATTCTTGTGGACCTTGTAATGTGATTTTGATTCCTGTAGCCTTGAGAGTGTATTGAAATCCCTGTTCATTTTCTTAGTCACCTCTGTGGACTGCTGTTAGCATCTCTTGGGAAAAAATGGCTCAAAATGTTGGACCCAGTTCACTGGATTGCCTTCTTTTACATTTTAGCCCTAGAATGCTGCACTGTGCTCATGATCTCATGTTTCAATTAGTTTTTTTTTTCTTTCTAATTTTTGTTCAGCTCTCTCAGTCGTTTTCATTGTGATGGTCAGTCCAGACGATCAACTGCATTAATGGATATTTACAGTTCTTCTAAGTGTTTAGTAGTAGGAGAGAAAATTTGACATCTGTGTGTTCTGGTCTAAAATAATGAATTACTTATGAACTTTAAGTAAATATAAAGAAAAATAGAAACTTTTTTTTTACAGTACATCCTGCCTTAACTTAAAAAAAAATATAGAGCGGGGCCAGCCTGGGGGCATAGGGATTAAGTTCACATGCTCTGCTTCTGCAGACCGGGGTTCATAGGTTCACATCCTGGGCGTGGACCTGTGCACCGCTCATCAAGCCATGCTGTGGCAGCGTCGCACATATAAAGTAGAGGAGGATGGGCACGGGTGTTAGCCCAGGGCCAACCTTCCTCAGCAAAAAGAGGAGGATGGGCAACAGATGTCAGCTCAGGGCTAGTCTTCCTCACCAGAAAAACAAATAAATAAAAAAATAAGAAAGTAAAAATAAAAACCTAAATACATTGACTTCCTATTTTCATCTAGAAACAGAAATTCCTTTTATTTTTGAAATGAACAAAGATCGTCAATGAACATAGAACAGGCTTCTGTACTGTGGCTTTACGCCTACTGTAATGTTTGACGTGCGATTTAAGGGAAAATGATGTTAAATTGCACAAAGGATACAGATTCAAACACATAGATTGGAGTATAATCTTTAAAATAGAGCCATTACAACAAAACCGTACCCTTTATCTCTAGAACTGTAACAAGGTTACACTGTGTTTGCAGGAGGGGAGAACAGAGGAAATAACTGGTAAAAATAAATGTGTGAAACTCTAAAATTAAAAAAAAAATGTTTAAATGTGGAGACTAACTCAAGGGCAGTTGCAAGTATGATGAGAGAGAGAGTTTGTCATCATTTTTTTCTCTGAAAGTAGGTCTGCATTTACACAGATGGCTCTTTCTTTTAGGAAGAGTTCAGTTGTCATTCACATTACATTTGATACCTTTGGTGTGAATAAAATATTATTTTCCTCCATATGTCTAGCAGTTCAAGCCCTTTTATAAACACTGGCCACACCCATTTCAATCTGGTTCCACCAAGTATAACTCCCCAGAGATAAATGAATCTTCCGTAAGTACATCAGATGACAGTAATGATAGACCTTAGTTATCATTTCCCTGGAAAATAGTCTGATATGCTCTGTCATGTTGGTTCTTGTAAGCTAGAAAAAAAATTGTCAACAATTTGAAGTATTTTTATTTTATTCGCTGGCATTAGTTAAGAAGCAAATGTTTCCTTTACTTGAGCCCCACATGAAGGCCAATAAATATTTGTATTTCTTAACAGCATTTGAAAGTAAGGAAGAAAAAAGTAGACGAGATTTTCATCTTTAGAAAATATTTTAATCTAAGAGTTTGAAAGGCAATTAGAGGTCATTTACTTCAACCATGTAGCCTATTCGATTCTCTGCACTATAACTCAGTTTGAATATGCTTGAACATCTCTAAAAGCTGAGAAGTCACTTTCTTCTACAGAGCCCCTGGGAAATTCCTCTTATGAAGGTTTATTTGACCCATTGCTAACTAAATGGTATTTTGCTTCATAAATGTGGCAGAAGCAAAACTTTTGTTGAGGAAATCGAGGGTTCTTAATCGTTAACATTGTACCACTAGCCACAAACATTAGAACAATGTTTTTATTTTGTCATTTGTTTAACTATAATCACAAGTAAAAGATCTGTTCTTTTTGTTTTTGCTTTTATACACAATTTTTTATCATCGTTAGGATTATTGAAAATTTTAATCTCTTCTCCCTTGAAGATTTAGTCCTCCTTGGACTCTTCAGGATAAATATCAGTCTATTCTATGCACCCTCCTCTTGATACACGTCCTTTCTTAAATTGAAGCTTACTATAGAATTCTCCATGCAACCAAAAAACATTCACTGGGCATGTACCATGTTTTACCTGACTCACAAGAAGCATTTGTGATTATAAAGTCATAATCATTAATTGAGAGCCCTGTAAATTTTTGAAAAATCTTTTATTGAAGTATGTTATTCATAATTGATTTCAGCAACTACGTGCGGGGCGATAACTGCCACCCACTCTCTGCTCACATTCTTCTTTTTTCCTTATTCTCATACAGTGAAAGGGACCCTTTTAAAGTCTCTTGTTTTTATTGATGTATAAGTTTTATTCATATGTATGAGCACACAGCATGGCTGCAGTGAAGAAATGCCTGTGGGGTGGGGTGGGAGTGATTTCTTTGTACTACAGTTTGATCTGTTCCTCTAAGATAAGCGCAAAATCCACCCACCTCAGCACCAAACATTCTTTAAGAGGCTGCTCCTTTGATGCACAAAGAAAAATACAACATTAAACTAATGGGGTGCACTCAGGGCAGAAACCACAAAGAACATGATAATATTTTTGGGTTTTTTTCGTACCAATATGTAACCACAAGACCAGTTTAAACTGAACCCCTCTTATCAAATAACAGAGTGTTAAAGTTGTTTTTCAGGGGCAGCGAGCCAAAACTGCAAGTGGTATAGCCAGAGCATGTGCAGAAGAGAAAATTCTGACCTAAAATAACACCTGGAACCAAAGATTTCCCGCCATGGAACCAAAAGGACCTTGGCATGACCGGAACTCGAAAGACAGACCCTTTCCAGAAGTGAAAAATCCATTGCCCAGGAAGATCCGATGTTAAAGCCCCTTTCCATACCTTACCACAAATTGTTCTGTTTGTAGTCCTGCCAGTTGAAACTCATTCTGCCAGCACTTCCGCATACCAGCATGCCCTCCCTAATTCCTTAAGTTTTACCCCAAACCTTGGACTGAGCAGACAGATTTGAGAGCCTTGCCTCCTGTCTCCTTGCCGGTTGACCTTGCAATAAAGCCATTTCTTTTCTCAAAAGCCGGTGCCATAGAATTGGCTTTTTATGCACATTAGGCCATGGGACCTCACATCCAGTAACAAATAGGGATACAAAATGAGCACAACTGAGAGCTAGTATAAAGCAGAGGTCAAGGAAATGGGTTTTGGAGTTCATTCATGAGTAATTTTTTTAAAGAAATGATACAAGAATTTCACACTTTCTGAATCCTAGAATGTCTCAAGTGTCTTTCTTCTGCACGCATATTTGAGCATCTTAGCTGGGTATAATTTTCCTGTATCCCAGTTCTACTTTTTTCAAAATTTTGAAAGTGTTGTTATGCCATCTTCTGGTTTTCAGTATTACACATGAGAAATTGAGAAGCTTCCTCTCTCTCTCTCTTCCTTGTTTCTTACTGACCCTCATTGCTGAGTATGCTTTCAGTCTAAAACCTTAGTCCATACTTTAAAGCTCACTTTGTATGGGGCTCCCTGACTTGACTCCTTCTGGCAGAGACAGAGATCCTGCAGAGGAGATTTTGTTTTAAGTGTATGGGCACTTAGGCACTCTCTTGACTCTCTTGCCATTGAAAGCCTAAAATAGGATGATCGTAACCTATCTTTGATTTCTGCTGACAAGGCTTCTATGCTGGCAGAGGAGCTGTCTTATTCTCAACAGAGAATACTTTGAAACTCACTTCTAGAGAAATAGTCTTCCTCCACATATGTGGACCTGCTCTTGACTTCTGCTGGAGATGGAGGTGTGGTCTTACTTTTAGAGGGGGATGTTCCCTAGATCCATGAGGGAATGTTTGTTCATGTACTTCTTCCAGCTGCTCTTTCTACCCATGACTGCTTCTCCCTTGGCAGAAGATTGTTATATCTAATTGCTTAGAATGTGACATTTTTCACTACTTTACAACTTTTGACTTATATTTTCCATGTTCTTACTATTAGAACTTGATAAGTAGGAGGCACTAATTTTCTTTTCATCCTATTGAGCAAATTTGTCTTCCCTACAATTCTCATTTGTCTTATAGTATATTTGGAAGTTTAATACTCAGTGGTAAGTCATGAGAAGCCTGATTTGGGGACAAAGGTCAAGCTTCTTTCTTTTATTTAGCTTTCATAGCAATGAAGATAAACTTTTTTTTTTTTTTTTGGTAAGATTGGCCCTGAGCTAACATCTGTTGCCAGTCTTCCTCTTTTTGCTTGAGGAAAATTCTCCCTGAGCTAACATCCGTGCCAATCTTCCTCTATTTTGTATATGGGACACGGCCACAGTATGGCTTGATGAGCCACATACATAGGTCCGTGCATGGGATCTGAACCCCTGAACCCCAGGCCACCAAAGCAGAGTGCATAATCTTAACCACTATGCCACCAGGCTGGGCCCAGAAAATGAACTTTGTATTTTCATCTTTCTAGTTCCTACATTATTTCATATTTGATTGGAAAATAGGGTATAAAAGAGAAATATGCTTACTGGAAATTAAAAGTGTGGCCTATTCATTAGAGTTCAAAAAATATAATGTACTTTAAGTATCCAAAATACATGCTCTTACAATAACATACAAATATATAGAAAGTTTTTAAGATGTTTAGATTTCTTGATTGGGGATGAAGATTGGGTAAGTGAAATAAAAAAAGGGAAAAGGGGGAGGAATGGATTCTGCTCCTTAATTACATATAGGCACTGGTCATATCTGAGCAGTAACATTTAAAAAATATTTCTGTGTAATGTACATCATCAAAATGCACCCATTTTATGTATATTATTGAATAAGACTCAGCAAAGGTATTTATCTAAACGACCATCACTCTAGTAATATATAGAGTATTTTGTTTCCCTTTATCCATCCAAGCCAATCCATGTGCCAAGAGAGTCACTGATCTGCTTTTCAACACTATGAATTAGATTTTATTTTTCTAGAATTTCGTATTGATGGAATCATATCATATACACCCTTTTGCATTTGGGTTGTTTTTTTCTTCAACACAACGTTTCTGACCATCCATCCATGTTTTTGCACATGTCAATAATTCATTCCTTTTTATTGCTGAGTAGTATTCTACTGTATGGATGTACCACATTTGTTTTATCATTATACTCTTTTTTTCTATTACAGGAATTAGTTGAAATATCAACTCAAATTAGCATAATTGGGTAGAAATTATTTGTAACTCAAGCAAGTAAATAGAAGAAACATCTTCTTCTGTGCTTGCTTCACAATTTGTATTATAAAACAAATTACCAAATTATAGACTTGGTAATCTTCAAAGATTTCCGAATACAGACACAGAGTTTATCACATTCAAACCAGAAGGAACAAAAATGATCTCTTGTTGAAATATTCCATTTCTTTTACTGCCAAAATTGTTGCTTTGAAACTGCTATTCATGAAAGCATAATACTGGAATAATAGAACCTAATGAATGTAAGTCACTATTTAAAATGGAAGCTAATCAGTAGGATAGTGCTGCAAGTGTTTGAAGACGGATATTACTGCTGTGTAGTAACATCAGTCATGTCTCTAAAGCACTTTATGCATATGTTTGCCTTAAATATATTTCCATCACTTAGTTCTAAGAGACATGTCATTTAGAGTGCAATAACTCGAAAACAACCAATAAAAGAGAGAGTAATTTAAAAAGTATCCTAGTCTTTTCTCCCTCATGCCTTTCTTCTCCCTCTGTCTAGTTTGCCTCATCTCGGTTCCATCCTCAGACCCAGGAAAGAGGTTAGAAAGCACAAGGACCTGCACTGAAGAGCATCTTGAACTTTAAGGAGGCTTGTTTTTGACCTTCTGTGGCTGGACCCCCTTTCCATGGGGTCGGGAGTTACCTAGCCGAGGCAAGCTTCCTACCTAGAGCACAATCCTCTCCATTCTAGGCCATGCCCCGGATGCCTGGTACTTTTGTTAAAAGGCCCTGAGCCTGCTTCTGTTTTCTGTGCTGGCCCCTTCCCTAGTACCTTCTTTCCAAAAGCAGGGCACACTGCTAGTTTTTGTATTCATGGCCTCCGGGGGTAGTCAAAGAGTGATGATTTGACAGGGGTGGGGCATGGACAGAACAGGTGCTTGAGCTGGGTTGTCCACATGCACACATGGGACGACAGAAGAAGAGGCGAGGCTCATGGGCGAGGAGCCCTGGGGGCAGAGGCCAGCTCTCGCTTTGCTGCTGCGTTCTGCCATGGATATAGGAGGATTATGAGGAAGAGAAAATTCTAAATCTGAATCTGGTCTTCCAGGTCATCATGAAGATAATGTGTCAAGGTAGGAAATAGGATATATTTTATTTAAAAGTTTGATGGCTTAATTTAAATTTTAAGCTATTTGTCCTTATGGTGAGTCTCTATTTGTACTCTTGCCTTACTCTTGAAAATATAAGGGGTAAACTGAATTTATATTTGAATCTATTGTTGAATGAGTATTACAGACCAAGTATAAAGAATGTTTTAAGTAAGTCTATGTTTTCAACGAAACTTTCCTGGGATATTATTCAGCTAGATTCACCTCTCCATACCAAGGGGGCTGATAATAAAATTCTCTGATTCATTCCTCTGCTTCCTATCAGAGAGAGGTGCGGAGGGAAGGTCCAGGTTGTTCTGTTGTGTTTTAATAAAACCAGGCTTCTTCCCATTCCAGTCACATGACCACTTATTATTCAAAATAGTGATGACTCTTCTTTATCTGATTCAAATAGATAATCACACCACTCACCTAGCTGTTGCTGTTGTTACGTGTTTTACTGTGTGTGTTTGAAAAAAAACCATTCAAACACTGGAAACAAAAAAATACTTTTCTCCCAAGAATTTAAAAGTGTATATTAAATGCTAAGTACTGTAGAAAAAATGAAGGATATAGAGAAATTTACATTTTAATAGTTGAAAATTTTACTCAGTTTTATAAGGATGTATATGATCTATGTAAGTGCCTAACAATAGATTTGACAATACAAATTTAAAGCTATGTATGCCAAAAATATCATAAAATATGTTAAAAGGAAATAAGAAAGATGTTTATAATACACGATTCAAATTTGTTAATATATCCGTTATAAAGCATAATTTTAAGGAGGAATTAAAAATATAAACAATTTCAGAGAATAATTGGGCAATGGGCAAGAACAAACAATTACCTGGAAAAGTAATAAAATAGCTAAAAGTGTGTAAAATTTTATTAAATTTAGTACTTTCTAGTAATCAAAAATGGTAAAATAGAGAGAAAAATGTTAAACAGTTTTTAAATTTATCAAGTTATATAATACGTTAAGATGAAAATAACATTCAGTGTTTGAAACGTTCTATTCAGATTGGTATCACCATATTCTGACATTAATTCATCAAAAGTAATTTAGCAACATATATTAAGACACATCTAGGACTATACCCTAAGAAAATAACCTTGTATACAAAGATTTATGAATAATTTTTCTCATCTCAGCATTGTTAATATGAAAAATATATGAGGAAATTTATGGATAAACGATGCCACAAGCTGATAATGAAATATTTTGCAACTATTAAAACAATGTGTACAAAAGATGTTGATACTATCAAATTATTAATTTTAAAAGGTACTGCATTAAAAATTATATTGGGAGAATTATCACATTTTTCAAATACAAATGACCAAAATGGTAACATTTATTCTCTCTGGCTGTTTATATTAGATTAATTTTTGTCTTCTTATGGGTCTTTATATTTTCCAAAACACACATATTACTTTTTGCAAGGAAAAATATCATATTTTGAAGGACTAGGAATTAAGCTCCTCATTTTACAGAATTTGATGCACAGATGAGCCTGGGAAGTTTCTCACAGAGAGTTAACTGATCAACTAGGTCCCAAACCCAGTATTTCATACTAGGGGTCTCCCCACTATGTCTTCGCCTCCAAAATCTAATGTCCTGAGTCCATATATTATTGTCAGGATTGATCTGTACCTGAATGTACCTTGAGTGCTTAGTTTGTACTAAACCCAGTAGTGGTCTTGCTGTGGATAAACATTGAGTTTAAAAAATAATTGAAGTTCAAATGTTGATATATTAAATAACTTCACACTAAAACTCTAAGTCATTCTATAGAGGGGATGGATGGAGAATAAACGGTGCCATGAGTTTGTGGGAGGTAGGGAGACAATTCTCTGGAACATCAGAACTTCCACATTAAGCTTTGTGTAGTATTCAGATCAAAATAAGGTAGTAAGAAAGTGAAACTGTACAAATGGTAAGCTTAAAACATGGAGAAAGGGGGTAGAGCAAATTGTGTAATGAAAGCAACATCAGCAAAAGTTAAAGAAGATGCTCCTCTCCAGGAAAAAAGTTGAAATATTCTTATCTTCTGAAAGTTTATATCCTTTTCTGTTTTAGTTAGGAAAACAAATTACTAAATAAAAGAGCAGATTTTTATTGTTTTAAATTTTATTTAAGAAAATATGAAAGTTGAAGCATATTCTCCAGTAGCAAAAAAAAATGCAAATTAATTTTCACCTAATACTCCTCTTCTTCCTGTCGTAAGAATGCATATGATATTTAAAACAATGAAACCAAGGTACAAAAACATCAATCTGTGGATCTTTCAAGGCTGTGTAATTTGTAACCCATTAACGTTCTCCTGACTTAGACCCTTTGGCTCACTACACCCTTTAGAGATCTGTTGATCATACACTAGTCAGGAAACATTTTTATTGCATTTATATTTATTAGTTTTACTATTTTTTGCATTTATTTCAATCTGTGCACATTCTGTCCATAAAAAATCCTATTTATAAAATTTCCACAAGAGAATACCTCAAAGATGTAGAAATTTTATTTACCAAATAAATTCATTTACGTATCATTCTCCTTCAACAACTTTAAAATCATTTGTATAATTATAGGAGAATACGAAGTAGTTTATTCATCACCAATGTTTCTTCTGCCATTTCTCTTTTAAAACGTTTTAGCTATGAGAGCCAAATAATGTTCAAGCAATATTTGGGATTCCCAACATAAACAAACTTAAAAGGATCTATTATTCAAGAAGAATATTTTGTTAAATATATTTACAATAATTTTATATGTTATACAAATGTAAAATTATATTATGTCCCATGTTTGTTCCATTAGATTTGTAGGGAAATGCACATTTTAAGATAAAATTCTGCAAAGTTAGTTCATTCTTTGACATGATGATGATAGATATTATACATTTTATTATCATTCATTATTCTGAAGTTTTAAGGGCCCTTATGATTACATTGGGCCTGCCCACACATTTCAGGAAAATTTCCCTATTTGTACGGTCATCCAAATGATAATTCCATCCAAAATTTTAATTCCCTTTTGCCACGTAATTTAATATATTCACAGGTTAGAACATGGACATCTTGGGAGGGATCATTAGTCCACCTACCACAGCATCATTCCACTTCTGACTTCCACCACTTTTGTTAAAATGTGTCAATTTTATTTTTTCTCCGAGTATTTTTAAGATTTTTCTTTTGGTCTTTATTTTGAGCAACTGATGTGTGGATTCCCTTTATTTATATTTATTGTGCTTGAGGATTGAGTAATTCTTGAATCTATCGCTTGACATATGTTGTCAATTATAGAAAATCCTCAGTCGTTAGCTTTCCATCTATTGTTCCTCTTCTCTTTTCTTTCTCCCGATTTTCTGAAATTTAAATTACGAGTATATTATATCTTTTCAACACACCTTGTTTATCTGTCTTGCTCTTTTGTACATTTTTCAGCAGTTCTCTGCACTTTGATATAGGCGCCAGCATCTCTCTCCTGGCTTCAGTAGGGATGTTTGTCTTGGCTCTGTGTTTCCATTTGCTGATTGACACCTGAGCTTCGTCTGATCTCCTACTAAACCCGTCAGGGGAGCTCTTAACGTCACGTCAAGCATTTTCACTTCTGCGGTTTACTTTTTGTGCTTTTCTGTAAACTCCCTATTTCTTCCTGAAATTGTTCACTTTGCTTATAATTGGTTAATGTATTTTTCATAATCAAATTAATTCTTTTAAAGCCTATGTCTAAAAATGCTGTTTTCACTGCATTCCTTGCTGGCCTGTCTCTGTCGGTTACTTCTCTTGGATTTAAGTTAGGTCTTATCATTTCGTACGCCTGGTTATTTTTGATGGAGTGTGCTTGATATTGAAAAGACAAATTCTAAAGATAAATTGAAGTTCTGCTTGATACTATAATCTTCCAGAGACTTTATGTTTGCCTCTCACAGGCACCAAGGCTAAAGGTACTCGTAACCCAAGTTCTTCATAATCCAATCAGGGATTCAGAAGAGTCAAAGATGAGTTTTAGTTCCAATGAACGAAATTTAGCTCTATTCCTAGAAGAAGATAGGGGCTTGTGTTCCCCTTAAAAACCTGGCATATTCACCAGTGGGTCTTTTCTTTTTAGCAGGCTTGGAACTCTGATATTTTCCAGTTTACTCTATGAGTCAACGGACTCATGGTCTTGCTTTTCTTTCTAGGTTCTTGGTCACATGATTCTTCATGGACTTGTTAGTTCTACAGTGCCACTTTTCATACTTTCATTAATTTTTCCAGTTATTCTCATTGTAAGGGTTGGGTTGAACTCCCTTTTCTGCTATTGCTGGATGCAGAACTACTTCCCAACTTATTTTGCAGCTTCTATTTTTATTAAACTTTCTGTCATTGCTCTCTCTAATTTTCTAATCTTTCATCAATTTGATTATTTTTAAATTTTTTAGAGAATGTTTACAAAGTTTGATGTTATATGAACATTTATGCTATTTTGGTTTAGAAACTTTAATGTTACATAATTAATTTATGGAACTATAAATTCAGCCAGTATATTCAATCAAATCCTCCCTAACTGACATAATATTTTATTTATGTTTAAATATCTCCTATATTTTAATGTAACAAATCACTTTTCTCATTGTTTTGTACAGTCGGTACAAAACTAACTTTATCCACATTCTTCTTATTTTGCTTTTTTTTCCTTCTGTCTTTCTTGTATCTTAGTCCTTACATTCAGAACAACTATTCTTCTGCCTGAAACTGATCCTTCATGATGTACTTTAATGGATATTCTCTGTTATTTTAGGGGTTGGTGAGTTAGTGTTTGAAAATGCCTTTATTTTGCTTCATTCTTGAAAGGTATTTTTATTTGACTCTAAATTGGTTGATACTTATTTTAACTTATCAAAAAATATTATTCCTTTTTCTTCAGCTTTTATTTTTGTTGTCTTTGCTATTCTAACCACTTTTTTATTGGCAAATTCTCTAATATCTCTGATTGATTTTAAAATATTCTCCTTGCTTTTGTGTTTGTAGTTTCATGATGATGTAAGTGAGGATTTTCTTTTTACTAACACAATTCTTTTTCAATATGTTTTTCTGAACTGTGGATGAGAGTTCTAGAAGACTCTCACTTATTTCTTCAGATATTACTTCTGTCCCAGTTTCTCTCTCCTATACTTCAATCTTATATTAGATATGCATTTGAATTGCTCACTATATCGTCCCTGACTCTTAACCACTCTTTTGTATATTCCATCAAAGACAGAGTTCTATATAAATCATATAATTCTCTCTTCAAGGTTGCTAGTTATAACTTTGTTTTATCTGCTGTTAAGTTTATCATCTACTATTTTTAAATATTTTATTGATTATATTTGATTATGTCTATTATTCTGCTGTTTTTTATTTCCTTATTGGCTCATTCATAGTGACTTCTTTTCTGTTTAGTGATTTATTCTCTGTTTATTTACTACAAGCTTTTCATTTCCTTTCAAACATTGTCTGTGGATAGATTTAGCAGTTTGAGGTGAAATGGAGTTTCTCCTACAAAAATATATGTAACTTTTTGTCAGGTACCTGTGCATACTATGTGTAAGGGCATTTGGTGGGCATTAAATTCTGAATGTGAGATTTTCAGGCTATTTGGAGAATGTGAATAAGGGTAACAAACCTATTATTGAGGGCCAGCTATATTTTAAATAATCATGTTTTTGTTTCTATGGTTTATATCTTTTCTAAAACTGCCATATATATTTAATAGCACATGGTGGCTCTCCCAGGTTTTTCAGTTTTTAAATACTGTAAAGACAAATGATTTATATTCTGCATCTAATTGCTTCGATAATTAAAATTTTAAGCAGTTGAATATCTACATATGTTTCTTCCTCATGGGGCCATGATCCTTTTTGGTTTGTTTATTTTGTATTGTGAAGTGTATGCTTCTGTTTAAATGGAATTAACCTGAGGAAATTTTGAGACTTGTTTGGTTTGAGAGTATGTTTACAGAGAACAATTAATTTTTTTCTGCTATACGTGGGCCACATTATTTTTTAACTTCATCTGAGGGCTCTTAGATTTTGTTGATAGTCATCTTTCAACCCAGACCTAAAACACAAACAGGTCTGTAATTGTGAATTCTCTTTTTTTTTGGCTGAGGAAGGTTCTCCCTGAGCTAATACCCGTTGCCGATCTTACTCTTTTTGCTTGAGGAACATTCGCCCTTAGCTAACATCAGTGCCAATCTTACTCTATTTCGTATTTAGGTCACTGCCACAGCATGACCACCAATGAGTGGTATAAGTCCGCACTCAGGAACTGAACGCAGGTCGCCAAAGTGGAGAGCACTGAACTCAACCACTAGGCCACGGGGACAGCCCCTGTCATGGTGAATTCTTAAAGGATGTTTTTTAATCTATCCTTTTCTCAGGGTGGAATACCTTGATAATCCTAGATTTTTAAAAGTGTCTACTTTCAACTTCTTGTCTTCAATGGAATTAAGTTTTGTCTCTCATTACTTTAATATAGAACTTATAAAGTGTGCTTGTGTGTTCCAAAAATCACATCATAATTTATGACAGGTTCAGCTTAAAAATATGACTTGTAACTTCATCTTGCATATTACCTTTACGTACCTATGAGTTTAGATATACATTTAAAATATATAATTTTTTTATATTTCTCCAACATTTAAAAAATATTTTTGAAAGTTTGAGGTTTTACAGAGCATCTGTTCTACCTACTGATTGGAAGAGCAGACATATTTCTTTCTTATAGCAGTTTGCAAACAAAAAACTGTATGTTATCAGGGCCAGCCTGGTAGCATAACAGTTAAGTTCACTAGTTCCACTTCAGTGGCCTGGGGTTCGCTGGTTTGGATCCTGGACGTGGACCTACTCACCACTCGCCAAGCCATGCTACAGCGGCATGCCACATAGAAGAGCTACAACTTTACAACTATGATACACAACTATGTACTGGGGCTTTGGGGACAAAAAAGAGACACAGGGGCATTGGCAACAGATGTTAGCACAGGGCCAATCTTCCTCAAAAAAAAAAAAAGAAACGCAAAAAAAGACTGTATGTTATTAAAATGAAACTCTGGACAATAGAAAAAAGGTATACTCAAATATTACAGGGCAAAAACAGTCCACTATTAAAGAAATAAATCAACAAGAAGAGTTGTCTTAAAAAAGAGATAATATTGCACAGTAAATCGTTTGGTAGAAATCGCTGACAGTTTCTGAAAATCACCCATAGTTTAGTATCTTGCATATTAAATATTTATAGTCATGTGACATAGTGGAAAGGTTTCTAAATTAGATATCAGAAACTTTGAGTCCTAGTTATGTCACTTTTTATTGGAGTGTTAAGAGATTTTAAATAATAACACTATATTTCATCTCACTTATAAACAAAAAGGGAATTTTGTCATAAAAACTTATCAGAGATCTTATTTGTTATCAAAAATAGGTATTTTGAATAAAGGAGGATCCCTTGAGGTCGATAGTAGGTTAAGACAGATTCATTTGAGTGAGAGGGCATAAATGAATTAAGAAATAGAAAACATTTTTAAGAATTAAGGAAACGGAACAAACTTGGCAAAATCTTGCTTTATAAGGATTTATGCTTTAGGTGTTAGTGACATTTTCTCTAACATAGCTTGTTTTTACCTCTCTCACTTTTTTTAATTTCTCAATTATGGCTTCAGTCTTACCCCTTCCAGTAGGCATATGCTTTTTACGTGCTCAGCATCTTCTTTTGGTTTTCCAATAGAAATAAGGAAAGAGGTTAAAAAGAAATGAAGAAAGATGCACTAATTCCGGAAATGTTATGCAGAGACAGCCTGTTATGAACTCAAGAAGTTGAGCCATTCAAAACTTCAGCTTTAACGCTAGAAGGTGTGAATAGCAGTTAGCATATATGGAACACTGGCTGTATATCCAACTGCTGTAGAAAATATAGAAATAAAAATGAAATGAATGTTTCAGGTCCAGCATCAGATTATTCAAAGCTGGGGGGTGGCAAACTTTGTTAACATAAACAAGAGCCTATTGGTATCCAATGGGTCATCCTAGTCATGAAATTTGAAAAAGTAGTTTAAGTGCAGGACATATGTAGATGATGAAATAATAGGGAAATTCTTCTCTAGAAGGAAGATTCATGGGTCTAGGAAATTCTAATATAGGAGGCAGAGATTATAACCCTGGATTCAAAAACCTTGGGATCCTTTTGAGGTCTTAGATGCACCAGAATAAGAGCAAGAGATGGGGAATAAATGGAATGGAAAAGCATAATTCTGAGAAATTACTCATTTTAAATGGTTGGCTACCCTACCCTAAAGAGATGATCAATATCAAACTATACTTGAGAGTCATACCAAATGCAGCTGTTGAGAGTCAAGAATTTTCTCAAAGAAAAGAGGGAATTGAGGATTTTTTTTAATATGTGGTTTATGAACTCATAGATACAGAGAACAGATTTGTAGTTGCCAGACGTGAGGACTGGGAGGTGGGCAAAATGAGTGAAAGTGGTCAAAAGGTACAAACTTCCAGTTATAAAATAAATGTCCCGAGGATGCAATGTACAGCATGGTGACTATAGTTAGTAATATTGTATTGTATATTTGAAAGTTGCTAAGACAGCAGATCTTAAAAGTTCTCATCATGAGAAAAAAAATTATAACTGAGTGGAGATGATGTTAACTACCCTTACTATGGTGATGATTTTGCAATATATACATATATATATATATTATGCTGTACACCTGAAACTAATATAATGTTATATGTCAATTATATCTCAATGAAAAAATATGTGGCTTGGTTACTGAAGGAATGAAAAAAATATCTAAAACACCTGGAGAATTGGTCATGCCGCAATAAACATTCCAAATATTTCAAAATGAAAAGAATGTTTAAAATACCATAGCCTAAGCTCTCATGTACATAAGTTTTTACGCATAATGTATATGGTATTTTTTTCAGAGTGTAGGTGCATAGTGACAAATTAAACTATTTTGAAACATGCCTCCTAATTGTATTTATATTCACAGATATAAAACCAACAACACTTTCTGGTTTGCTAGTAAAACTGAAACCAAGAAGATTTATTTTGTCCACTTTTCCATTTTCTCTTTCTATCCTTGTTCTCCAGATAACATAGCTGGCAACAACGATGTCAGAACATGTCTTTTAGTTGGCTTATCAGTCAGTGTATAGACAGAGAAGGTGAGAGATAAGGGAAAAAAACCAATGACTGGCACCAGACATAGTGTTTTCAGTAAGAAGGTTGTCTTGTGCTAGTTGTATATGTCCCTAATGCTTTGGAAGTTGGAAAAAGTAGATAAAAAGTGATACAAAAGAGATTTAGGATTGGATTCATCAATATTTGAAGCATTAGAACAAATCTATGAAAGATAGCATTGGCCTAAATTGCTGGAGAAGAACAGATTCTTCTAAGGCACTGAGTCTGATACTTCTAATTGGAAGTGAGCAGAATAAAAAAATAATAACAAAGTAAAAGTTTTAAAAACTTGATTCCTTTAAGGAGATCATTTCAATATACTTGATAATGGGAAGGGATTAATGTTGGTCAAATTCTTGTCTTTTCATACTGTTGCATTTTTTTTCAGTGAGGAACAATGACCCTGAGCTAAGATGTGTTGCCAGTCTTCCTCTTTTTGTTGAGGAAGATTGGCTCTGAGCTAACATCCGTGCCCATCTTTCTCTGTTTTGTATGTGGGATGCAGCCACAGCACGGCTTCATGAGCATTGCGTCGGTCTGTGCCTGGGATTCGAACCTGTGAACCCCAGGCCGCCGAAGCAGTGTGCAAGAACTTAAACGCAATGCCACTGGGCTGGCCCCACATATTGTTGCATTTTATTTCGTGGGCTGTGGTATCGTGTTGTTCAATGTACAACTCTCTTCTGAGCTACATTAGATAACATATCTGGACATAACTTGACATGGGACATTCAATAGTAGGCGAATTTTAGATTAATGTACAAGATGGCTTTACAATTTACTTAATATCATATTCTCATTAATTTCAAAACTTTCAGGGGCAACGTCCAAACGGACTGGACTTCCTTAATGTTCTTTTAATCTCCTCCCGAGAGGGGGCAGCCATATTTCTGGAAGACCTTATTATTGATTAACTAAATGGTGTACATAGTTGACATAAAAAATGAGTGAATATTGCAAGGAGGGAAGTTAAACTGCATTCTCAACTTGTTTTCTTGCTCCTCTAAAAGGAAAAATATATATTATACAGATTGGATGACATTAATTGTTCTTGAATACAAGTGTGTACAAAATGGAATAATAGAGTCTTATCTAAAAGGGTACAGCTCGCTCTCTCTCTCACTCACCCTTTCATGTCACAAGAATGTTTAAAATTACTTGCTTTAGTGTCAGTCACATTCCTAGTGTGACTTGTTCTTGATATTATTTAGATTAGAAAAAAGAATGTATTGTTTATACAGTGTTCATAAAACATAAACTCCAGCACCATTATCAGAAGATGCTGACTAGGGCCCAGGAAGTCGCCTTTGAATAAAAAATTGGTACTTTGACTCCTTGTTTTTATAGCCTTAACACATACAGCATCTGAAGCCCCGTGACGAAGAGAAGCGATGGGCCAGAGAGGAATCAGTGGTTCTCATTCTCTGCCTTTAATGTCAGCCCAATGCTATCATAAACCCATGTTTTGTATGCAAACACAAATAAGAAAACATAAAAATTGACTATCATTACATAGACGTACATATATATATATTGTGCGTGTCCGTGTGTAAAGAGTTTTTGAGTATTTTGCCAGGAAAAAAATTAATTCATTCTCCATCTTAATCTGGTTACTCTGAGTATAAAAGTGCGTGGCATATCTGTGTCAGAACAGACACTAGGAACATGTTCACCATTCAGAGAGTGCTGCCTGCAGGATGGTCCCTGCAGGACGCCTAGGCCCTGAAATCTCCATACCATAAGGTGAAATTCCGATCAACAGGACGCTTTTTTTGAACCATCGACTAAAAGATTCACATTTATTTCCACTCTAGCATTTCCAAACTTTTCATTGATGATAAAAAGTTATCTAAAATGTAATGAGAAAAGAGCAATCGTAATGAAACATAAAATAATAAATAAATAGCAGACTTCCTGATTAAATACAATACTATGTGCTATTACTCTAAAACTAATTAAAGTACTAGTATTTATTTCTATCATTACACTCAAATTCTGTATAACATTTAATTAATTTTTAAAAATTAATTACCTTGGATCTTTTTAAAAACGTTTTTGATTCATTAGATTTCTTTTTTAATCATATAATATTTATTCAAAGCTGTTACTTTTCAGAAATCCACTGTTCTCCGTTACAGTTTGGAAACCTGTATTTACTAATTAGATTTATGCATCTATTTTTAAAATTGAAGTATTTTGTTTAAGAATCTTAAAAATGACTTTGACAGATGCTCAGAACTATTTTTCAAAATTATGACAAAGTTCAAGTTGTCGCTACGGAAGTAGAACAGCTTGTGACCTGTTATATCTGACTTGACGTACGTTTCTGATTTCTTAAATGGGTAAGTAGCAATCCAGTAAAGGATACTAAATCTTCTCTTCCATAAAGACTTGAAGATGTGTGAAAAACACCCACAGAAATAACGGTCACATTCTTCATTAAAGGGGAAGTATCACTGAAAATGGTATTTTACATGTTTTTCCCCTGTAGGCTTTTCAAACAACTTTCCTAAGTTGTTTGAAAATAGCAATGTTGATACTGAACTGAAACTCTAGCACTTTGAAATAATGACTGCGTTTCTTTGGTAATATTAAACACTGCACATGCGTGGCCTCTTTTATTCATATTCAACGTGGAATTGGACATTAAGAATATAAAAGAGGAAAAATACCTACTTAACACTGTATGAAATGAAGTATTGTATGAAAAAAATCAGCCCTCTTTTTTGCTTTATTTTGTATTATCTACAAAAATGTCACAGCAATTTTAATATGTAACTTTTAATAGTTTCCATCACTGTTTTCTTTTTCACAAGACAAAATTTAAAAGCCTGATATTAAATCATAGTTGCAGGGAGAAAAAAAGACAGACAAAAAGAATAAGAAATGAAGACACTAATAAAAGTGATGGAAAACATCCTAATTACACAGCGCAGTATGCAGACAATTATCCTTGAACTGCTCATCTCCTTGTGAGCTGCATTTTTGTGTTAATTAGGAGCATCCTCCATTAACTATGTCTGTAACTTACCTAAATTCTTTCTAATTCAGCACTTAGTATTCAGAAACAAACATAAAATAGCCTTCTTCCCCCTCAAAAAAATTCCAAGATCAAATAATTACTGAAAATATAGATTCAAAACTTTTATGAACGTATGAAAAATATATTTATTTATTTGGTTTGGGAAGATACTTTTTGGTGAGTATTTCTTTTTCCTTGAGAATCAAGTTACGAATCAACTTTGAGAAGACATTTCAATATATTTTTGGAGCAAATATTATTTCCTGTACTGTTTGAGAACAGCAGATAGGAACCTAAAGATCTTCAAATTATCTAGACATAAAAGAATACGTCTGACCCCCAAATTCAAGAGCTTATAATACATGGTACTTCATTTTTCGACAAGGCTACAGTGAGTATTCATAATAGAAAAATTGCACACTTTTCAAATATGTGTCATTGCAAACTTTCACATTTTCCTTTAAAGACCCATAGAACACTACTTAAATTCACCTGACAAAATAACGTAGGCTTACATTAAACTTTTTCAAATTTCAAGATTGTTGGTCTGACAATTTCCTTATGAATTGTTAACAATATCAATTCCTTAAAGTGATTAGATATAATATTATTGAGCAATTTTTTTTTTTTTTTGTGAGGAAGACCAGCCCTGAGCTAACATCCAATGCCAATCATCCTTTTTTTTGCTGAGGAAGACTGGCCCTGGGCTAACATCCATGTCCGTCTTCCTCTATTTATATGAGATGCTGCCACAGCATGGCTTAACAAGCGGTGCATCAGTGTGCGGCCGGGATCTGAACCAGCGAACCCCGGGCCACTGCAGCAGAGCATGCGCACCTAACCGCTTGCACCACCGGGCCAGCCCCGAGCAAATTTTTAAAAGGTATTATTAAATTATTTTAAATGAGCACTCTATGCATAGATACATAGAAAGATAAAATGGGAGGGAGAGAGAAAATACTCCCCTAAGAAATCATTTTAAAGTCTGAGTGAAGTTTTTGACTGTAAAGTTTAATAAATGTATGAAAAGAAAAGAATAGATATCTAATGAACCGAAATGAAAGTAAGTTCCAAGAAATGTATAACTGTGGCATTTAAAATATTTAGCTTATTATCAGATACTTCCATCAGAAAATACTCATCATTAAAATAATGAAATAGAAGGTGATGACATCATATACAGAGAACATCTTCAACGTTCTCTTCAATAAAACACAAGAACTGAATATCTGATGAATGCCAAAGACATTAAGTTAATTGCGTTTGTACCAGCAATAGAAAGTGAAGTGTGAACTTGACACAGAAGATGAACTGCTTTGCATTAATCATTTCAGTGTAGTGCCTATAACAGCAACATTGTTGCTAGTAACATTAGTGATTTTTTTGTGTGTGAGGAAGATCAGCCCTGTGCTAACATCCATGCCAATCCTCCTTTTTGCTGAGGAAGACCAGCTCTGAGCTAACATCTATTGCCAATCCTCCTCCTTTTTCTCCCCAAAGCCCCAGTAGATAGTTGTATGTCCTAGTTGCACTAGTGATTTTTTTAAATTAATAAACTTTATTTTTTAGAGTAGTTTTAGGTTTATAGAAAAATAAAAAAGAAAATACAGAGGGTTTCCAGGTACTACATCCCCTCCCTTGCCCCACTGCCCCACAAAGTTTCCCTATAATTAAAATTTTGCATTGATATGGTACACTTATTACAATTGTTGAATCAGTATTTACACATTGTGTTTAACTCAAGTCCATAGTTTAGATTAGGGTATCCTCTATTTGTACAGGTCTATGGATTCTGACAAGTGCATAATGTCATGTATCCACCATTACAGTATCGTACAGAATAGTTTCATTGCCCTAAAATCCGCTCTGCTCCACCTTTTCTTCCTTCCCCTTAACCCCTAACCTCTAGAAAACCCTAAACTTTTACCATCTCCATAGTTTTGCCCTTTACAGAATCCCATATAATTGGAATCATGCAGTATGTGGCCTTTTCAGATTTGCTTCTTTTATTTAGCAATATGCATGTAAGTTTCCTCCACGTCTTTTTGTAGCTTAACAGCTCATTTCTCTTGAGCGTTGAACAACATTCCAATGTATGGATGGATCACAGTTCATTTATGCATTCACCTATTGAAGGACATCTTGGTTGCTTCCAATTTTTGGCAACTATAAATAAAGCTGTTGTAAACATTCTTGTGCAGGTTTTTGTGTGGATATACGTTTTCAACTAATTTGGGTAAATACCTAAAAACGCAATTGCTGGATCATATAAGACGACTATGTTTACCTTTGTAGGAAGCTGCCAAACTGTCTTCCAAAGTGGCTGTACCATTTTGCATTCCCTTCAGCAATGAACGAGAATTTCTCTTGTTGTTTCCTCACCAGCATTTTGTCTTGTCAGTGTTCTGGATTTTAGTCATGTTAATAGAAGTGTAGTAGTATCTCATTGTTGTTTTATTTGCAATTCCCTAGTGACATATGTTGAGTACCTCGTCATATGCTTATTCACTATATATATATCCTCTATGGTGAGATGTCTGTACAGATCTTTTGCCCGTTTTTTAATTGAATTGTTTGTTTTCTTATTGTTGAGTTTCTAGAACTCTTTGTATATTTTGGACACTCATCCTTTATCAGAAAAATCTTTTTCCAAATATTTACTCTCAGTTTGTGGTTTGTCTCTTCATTCTGTTAACAATGTCTTTCACAGAGAAGAAGTTTCTAATTTTAGTGTTGTTCAACTTATCAATTATCTCTCATGAATAGTGCTTTTTGCTGTTGTATCTAAAAAGTCTTCACCAACCCAAGATCACCTAGATTTTCACCTGTGTTATTTTCTAGAGGTTATAGTTTTGCATTTTACATTTAGATCTATGATCCATTTTGAGTTAATTTGGGGGCAAGGTGTAGTTTCAGTGTCTGGATTCATTTATTTACGTGTAGATGTCCAGTTGTTCCAGTACCATTTGTTTTCTCCATCTCAAAGCCATTGCTCCTTTACCAAAGATCAATTGACTCTATCAGTGTGAGACTATTTCTGGTCTCTCTATTCTGTTCCATGGGTCTATTTGTTTATTATTTTGCTATACCACCCCATCTTGATTTCTGTAGCTTTATGGTAAGTCTTCAAGTAGGGTGGTGTCAGTCCTCCTGCTTTGTTCCTCTTCTTCAATATTGTGTTGGCTATTCCGAGTTTTTTGCCTTTTAATATAAATTTTAGAATACGTTTTTCAATATTCACAAAATATGATTGGGATTGCTTTGACTATATGGATCAATTTGGAAAGAAATGATATCTTATCAATACTGAGTCTTCCTATCCATGAATATGTAAAATCTTTCATTTGTTTAGATATTATTTGATTTCTTTTATCAGAGTTTTGGAATTTTCTTCATGTAGATCTTGTACCTCTATTTTTAGATTTATACCTAAGTACTCTCTTTCTTTTAGAGCTAATATAAATAATGTTGTGTTTTTAATTTCAAATTCCAGTTGCTCATCGCTGGTACCTAGGAAAGCAACCGACTTTTTTGTATCCTGCAATCTTACTATAGTCACTTATTTTTACCAGCAGTTTTTTGTGGGGTTTTTTTGGTTGATTTTTTGGGATTTTCTATATAGACAAGCATCACACATGAACAAAGGTAGGCTTTTATCTTCCTTCCCAATCTGTTTCTTTCTTCCTTTTATTATCTTATTGCATTAGCTAGGACTTCCAGTGCAATGTTGAGTAGGAGTGGTGAGAAGGAACGTCCTTGTCTTGCTCCCTATTTTAGGGGGAAAGTACATTAAGCATGGTGTTGTATATATGTTTTTGTAAATGATCTTTATCAGGGTAAAGAAATTCCCCTCTGTTCCTAATTCACTGATTTTTTTTTTAATCACAAATGACTGTTGGATTTTGTCAAGTGCTTTCTTCATGTCTATTTATATGATCATATGACTTTTCTTTTTCAGTCTGTTGGTGTGTATTAGTGGTATTTTTCAGTCCCTCTATAGACATGGCAATGATGGAAGTGCAAAAAAGATCAGCAAATAAAGATGACACTATGATATCTGTCACTGATTAAGAAATTCAATCCATGGAAACTGTACTACATGCTTACTATGAGCTAGGCGTATACAAAGTACAAAAGTGAGTAATAGTGATTTCCTCTAGAAATACACTAAATTAATAAAAATATGGCAAGATAAAAGAAAGTGGTGTCATAACTTTTATTAATTGTATATTGTAGCTTATAAAACAAACATGTTTGATGCATAGATATTTACATATTTTTGGTAAATGCCAGTGAACATACTTGTTCATGAAACCAAACTTTTACCCCTAAAACTAGCATTAAATAATACATTCACACAAATATTTGTTTCAAATAAATTAATTCCACAATCAAATTAAACTAAATCAATAAACTTATTTGAACATAGGCCATAAGAAGTCACTATGTTAGGTAAAAAGATAGGTATATGGAACCATAAAATGTGGTCGTTACTTTTAAGAACCTTGCATTCTATTTAGATAAATAATATGTGAATAAAAGCATTCTTGTTTAAGTAATAAATTATTTTAATATCAGTAAAATACAAAACAGAAGAAGTGAAAGTTCCCAAGGCAAAGACTGTCAAATAAATCATAAAGGCAATGAGGGCTTTCAAAGGAAGGAAAGATCAATGGTATTGGAATACCTATCACTCACACCGATTAGCTTCATAACAACAGATTTGGATATTTCATTCCCAGGTGTCTAAATATTTGTATTTTTCTTTTTCCTTCCAAATAAATTACACACTCTGTAACATGCACTGAAGATTAATTATGATGTGACTTTATGGCTACCCTTTAATCATCATCTCCCAGTATCTTCCATTTCCTGACTCTTCTACAGACTACCCAAACAAGCAAACTAGTGGTTTGTAACCTGGAAATGTTATATAGCTTCACACCAGTAGCTACTGTGAGCCAACATTGCCCAAGCTGCCAACAATGATCTTAAGAATTTACCTGATAACAAAGTCAACTCCTACCCACACTAAAAATAGAACAAATAAATTAAAAAGTGGAGCTACAAACAGGGAGAGAAAGCTTTATGAAAACATCGTTTAAACACTTGGATGTACCAGTACCTAAATACATCACTTCATCCCTTTAGATTTCCAATTTTCTTGAGAAAATTAAACAAGGAGAGAAAATTTTTGAAATTTAATTCCTTGAATTTTGTGACTTGGATCTGATAAAAAATCTGATTAATTTAAAAGTATATATTCTGTTACATAATACTAGGAATTACTTAATACTTTTCGAGAATATATTTAAGACCTGTTTCTCTAAATATCGGTGTGAAAAGTCAAAACATTCTACTTATAAGTCTGTATATATAATTAGGAGATAGCCTCAATTTTGTGCAAGATGATAAGCCTATCTGATTGATTAGCACCCAGAGCTAAAAGTCAAAGAAAGTTTTTATTGACTTCTTTTAAATTTTGAAACTGTTCTCAGAGCTAGAGCATCAATGGTTGTCATACAAAATATAACCACATATGTATATTAATGGACATTTATTGATCCCCTGAAATGTACAAGGCAATATGTGTCATGAACATAAAAATGATTTAGACATAATTTCTACAATCATGGGACTTATCAACTATTATGAGTTACAGCACGTTTTCAAACAGGTAAAACAATGTAGAATAGAATCACCACCATCATCATCATCCTCCTCACCACAAGAGAAATAATTAAATGACTTCCAAGTTTCAGAAAGTAGTGAAAACTAACAAGAGATTCTGGACACATTTCAAAGGAGCTGGTGTTCATTGTGTCTCCTTTCACTGCATGGAAGATTTAAATATTTTACTTATTTAAATGTATTACCTTTTTCTGCTTACTATTCATTCAGTCAATATGGATTGGCTAATCTAGATATTAAATGTTCCACATAAATACTTCATTATTTTTTTTTTTATCAACTAGAACTAAAGAATGGGCTGATGAAGACTTAAAGAAGACCAAGAAGCAAGTACTTTCATTAAGTAAATGTTTCTCAAAGTGTGGTTCAGTGATGAACTATCAGTAGCATCTGGTATGTTTTTAAAACTGAGATTCCAGGGTGCCATCCGAGTCCAATCAACTGGAGCTTGCCCTTTTCTGGCTAAATTAAGATAGTAACAAATAAAACCACTTATTATTTTGAGACTTGGAAAGAAAGAATATGACTCATACTTTCTTCAACCAAGTCCTATGTCTGTGCATTTTTATAGGAAGTAATGCATAACATGGTAAAGGTATTCAAACTTTTTAAAAAAGGCTTTGTTTAATAGTAGAGAAAGGAAACCACCCTCCTCCTCCATCCTCCCCGCTATTCTGAGGCTTCTCTGAAGTGAATTTTGCAGATGGTTGTCAGCTGCATCACACTTGCTCTTGGTGTTTCTACTTGGATTTCTAAAGTAAGAGCAGCTCTGGGGGCCGGCCCCGTGGCTTAGTGGTTAAGTGCGCGGCTCCGCTACGAGCGGCCGGGGTTCAGATCCCGGGCGCGCACGGACGCACTGCTTCTCCGGCCATGCTGAGGCCGCGTCCCACATACAGCAACTAGAAGGATGTGCAACTATGACATACAACTATCTACTGGGGCTTTGGGGATTAAAAAAAAAAAAAAAAGGAGGAGGATTGGCAATAGATGTTAGCTCAGAGCCAGTCTTCCTCAGCAAAAAGAGGAGCATTAGCATGGATGTTAGCTCAGGGCTGATCTTCCTCACAAAAAAAAAAAAAAGAGCAACTCCGGAGTTCTCTTGAGAAGAACCAGGCCTATCCTTGGTGTTTTGGATAATAGTTATACTTGGAGATCTTTGCCAATCTTATCCAATCTCTTTATTAGCTGGAAGAATTTCTCAAATATTCTAATCCACTCTATGCATCCTTTGCACTTTTCTAATTTCCCAATGTTTATAAAATTGCATTCTTAAAAAGAAAGAATATCTCTTCAGATATTTCCATGTTTCAATGAACTCTGGGGAGCTAGATAAGGCAAATATTCAGTCCACCTTTTAAAATGAGAAACCTATTATTTTACATCCTTTTCTCACCTCCTCTGAATCGCTACTGCCCAAGCTCATTTGGAGAAAGTATTCTTCTAAACACTTGAGAGACTAAAAGATATTAGAACATTAATCTTTGCAAATTGTTATATTTCTCTTTTAATCTTAACTCAAATTTTAAACTATTTACCTTATACACCAGGTTTTACACCTATTTCTTTGATCTCTTAGGAGAATAGGTATGATCATATTTTGTTTTTAGATAGGAGGCTCAATGTGCTCATCTTCATAAATTTATAGAGTGCTTCTATAAAAGCCTTAAAAAGGCTGAAAGTGAACACCATATTGTGTGTGAGGACAAAATTAAATAATGAAACCCAAAACTTCCTTCTCAATAACCAATCTTCCCAACCACAGCAAAACATAGCCCCAGGATAAAAAGAGGAACACAGGAAGGGAAAGCCCTTTTTGTCCCTGCCCACTTCATTTCTGACTCCGAACTATTACAGAAGCATCTGATACATGGAGCTAATGCAGTCATCTCACGATCATGAGCAGAGACATCATCAATGCACTCAAGATGGCGGAGTGGACATATGGCAAGAATCTCGGTCTTTGATTACCCTATCAAGAGGCTAAACCAACCCTGAACACTCTGTTGTGGACCTTTTATTTACTGAGATAATAAATGGTGTTTGTCTCTTGCAGCCAAAACCACCTTTAATACAATACCCATTACAATCTGACCCCACAATACTAACATCTCACTTTCACACTATATTCTAACCACACTTTACTTGTCACACTTTACTGTGACAGAATTCTACTCACATCTGAAGACTTAGTTCAAGTGTCACTTATTCTTTGGAGCCTTCCCAAGGGAGAGAGTTAAATACTCCCTCTTCTCTGTTCTCATTCATCTTTATGAATATTATGATCTTTATCAAAATAAATTACAAAATATTTCATTATAGATTAGGGACAGCATAATGGCTACATCTCTGAGTTATTAGTTATTGTATTTTCCATCATCAAGACCAGAGCTTAGAATATAATAAATATTTAACAAATGCATGTTGACTAAATGAAATTTAAATAGATAAAAATTCAATTAAAGTAATTTAAATTTCCAAATGTCCTTGAAAGTCCTACTCTAATAAGGATGGAAAAACACATATCAAAATAGTCTGTTAATGGCACTTTTAATGATTCAAATTACCTGTATTGAATTTGAATCTCTGACTCAATCAACTCATTCAGGAGGAGGCTGAGATGAAAATTATAATTACTTAGTTTTTATTAAATATAGAAGACATCCCTACTACAGGATAACACAGTGTAGACATTTTCTAAATAGAACTGATAAAAATACCATGGAGTTCCAGTAAATAAGAGAGTAATGGTGACTTGTGTTGCATCTTTCATTTTCCCTTTGAGATTAATGCTGAAAAATCTTCAAACTCCAAAGGCTTTGAGGATATGTAGTAGCCAAGATATGTGGAGAGAAAAGAACATGAGTAGTACAGCATACCAGGGAAACTTGAAATTATGTCTTGACTCAAAATAGCAAATATTTTCTTCACAGTGTAAGAGAAAGAGCATGTAAGTCTCTTTAATACCCTTAGAAATGGAGCTTGTTTTATGAACATAGCAAAGGTTGGCATCTGCTATTAACAATGCGTATGACTTTTGGTGGGTTGGTGGAGGCTGTTTTCAGGAAAATTTAGCAGAGCTACATTTACCTTTGAGCTGTCTTTTAATAAAATACATACAAAGGAAATTAATAATGTAAACAAAAACTAAAGGAGGAATATTTTCCCACTTAGGAAAACAAAATATATTAAGGATATTTAGACAACAAAAAATGGTTAGTTATTTACGAACTATCCATTTATTGTATCTATTTATTATAGGAGACAAGTAGAACTTCAATATATTAACAAATCATTTGCATTTAGATCAAATTATCTTACATGTTACGCATTTGCATACATATATTAGACATATAATGACTTTTTTTCTAATTTTAAAGTTTTCATGACTTTTTTTCAATTATTTTATTGAAGTCATAATAGTTTATAACTGTATAATTTCAGGTATACATTATTATTTATTAGTTTCTGTATAGACTGCATCGCATTCACCACCAAGAGTCTAGTTCTTATCCATCACCATATATGTGCCCTTTTACTCCTTTTGCTCAACCCCCAATACCCTTCCCCTCTGGTAACCACTACTGTTTTTTTTATCCATGTGTTTGTTTACCCTCCACATATGAGTGAAATCGTGCAGTGTTTGTCTTTCTCTGTCTGGCTTATGTTGCTTAACACAATACCCTCAATGTCCATCCATGTTGTTGCATATGGGACAATTTTGTATTATTTTATGGCTTAGTAGTATTCCATTCTATATATATTTAACCATCGTGATATATTTCATCATCTTTATTCATCAGTTAATGGGTACTAGATTTGCTACCGTGTCTTGGCTATTGTGACTATGCTACAATGAACATAGAGGTGCATAGATCTCTTTGAATTATTGATTTCAAGTTCCTTGAATAAATAACCAGTAGTGGGATACCTGGATCATATGGTGTTTCTATTTTTAACTTTTTGAGAAATCTCTATACTGTTTTCCATAGCAGCTACACCACTTTGCATTCTCACCAGCAGTGTATGGGGTTCCCTTTTCTCCACATGTTCTCCAACATTTGTTAATTTTTGTCTTGGTAATTATAGCCATTCTGACTGGTGTAAGGTGACATCTCATTGTAGTTTTGATTTGCATTTCCCTAATAATTAGTGATGTTGAACATCTTTTCATGTGTCTGTTGGTCATCTGTATGCCTTCTCTGGAAAAATGTCTGATCATATCCTCTGCCCATTTTTTGATGGGGTTGTTTGCTTTCTTGTTGTTTAGTTGAATGAGTTCTTTGTGTATTTTGGAAATTAACCCCCATGGGGTATACGATTTGCCAATATATTCTCCCAGTTGATGGGTTGTCTTTTCATCTTGTCCATGGTTTCCTACGCCATGCAGAAGCTTTTTAGTGTGATGTAGTCTCATTTGTTTATTTTTTCTTTTGTTTCCCTTGCCTGACTAAACAGGGTATTCAAAAAGATGCTGCTAAAACCGATGTCAAAGGGTTTACTGCCTATTTTTTCTTATAGGAGTTTTATGGTTTCAGGTCTTACACTCAAGTCTTTAATGGGTTTTGAGTTAATTTTCTGTATGTTGTAAGATATGCTGTAAGATTTCATGCTTTTGCATGTGGCTCTCCAGTTTTCCCAACATAATTTATTGAAGAGACTTTCCTTTCCCCATTGTGTGTTCTTGGCTCCTTTGTCAAAGATTATCTCTCCATAGATGTGTGGTATTTTTTTTGTGTGAGGAAGATCAGCCCCTGAGCTAACATACAATGCCAATCCTCCTCTTTTTTGCTGAGGAAGACTGGCCCTGGGCTAACATCCGTGCCCATCTTCCTCTACTTTATATGAGATGCCACCACAGCATGGCTCGACAAGTGATGCATCAGTGAGCACCCAGAACCTGAACCTGTGAACCCTGGGCCGCTGAAGCGGAGTGCATGCACTTAACTGCTGTGCCAGTGGGCCTGCCCCCATAGATATGTGATTTTATTTCTGGGCTTTCAATTCTGTTCCATTGATCTGTGTGTCTGTTTTTGTGCCACTACTATGCTGCGTTGATTACTATAGCTTTGTAGTGTATTTTGAAGTCAGGGATTGTGATGCCTCCAGCTTTGTTCTTTTGTCTCAGGATTGCATTGGCTATTCGGAGTTTTTTGTTGTTCTGTATAAATTTTATGATTCTTTCTTCTATTTCCATGGAAAATGGCATTGGGATTCTTCTTGGGATTGCATTGAATCTGTAGATTTCTTTAGGTGATATGGACATTTTAACTATGTTTGTTCTTCTAATCCGTGAGCATGGAATATCTTTTCATTGTTTTATGTCTTCTTTGACTTCTTTCAACAATGTCTTATAGTTTTCAGTGTATAGGTCTTTCACCTCCATACTTAAATTTATTCCTAGATATTTTATTCTTTTTGTTGTGATTATAAATTGGATTGTATTCTTGCCTTCTCTTTCTGCTAGTTCGTTATTAGTGTACGTAAATGCAACTGATTTTTGTCAGTTGGTTTTGTACCCTGCAAATTTGCTGTAGTGGTTGATTATTTCTAATAGAGACCTCGTGGTTTCTCTAGGGTTATCTATATATAGAATCATGTTGTCCACAAACAACAAGAGTTTCACTTCTTCCTTTCCAATTTGGATACCTTTTATTTCTTTTTCTTGCCTTATTGCTCTGTTCAAAATCTCTAGGATTATGTTGAGTAGGAGTGGTGAGAGTGGGCACTCTTGTATTGTTCCTGTTCTCAGAGAGATAGTTTTCAGTTTTTCACAATTAAGTATGATGTTGGCTGTGGGTTTGTCATATATGGCCTTTATTATGTTGGGGTACTTTCCTTCTATATCCATTTTATTGAGAGTTTTTATCATAAATGGATGTTGGATCCTGTCAAATGCTTTCTCTATATCTATTGAGATTATCATGTGATTTTTATTCCTCATTTGGTTAATATGGTGTATCACAGTGATTGATTTGTGGATGTTGAACCCTCCTGCATCCCTGGTAAAATTCCTCTGGATCATAGTGCATGATTCTTTAGACATATTGCTGTATTCAGTTTGCCAATGTTTTGTTGAGGATATTCATCAGTGATATTGGCCTGTAATTTTCCTTCTTTGTGTTGTCCTTGTCTGGTTTTGGTATCAGGGTAACATTGGCCTCATAGAATGAATTAGGAAACATTCCGTTCTCTCCAATTTTTTGGAATAGTTTTCAAAGGAAAGATATTAAATCTTCTTTGAATACTGTATAGAATTCCAAAAAGAAGCCATCTGGTCCTGGACTTTTGTTTTTTGGGAGGTTTTTGATTACTGTTTCAATCTCTTTACTTGTAATTGGTCTTCTCAGATTCTCTATTTCTTCTTGATTCAGTTTTGGGAGGTTGTTGTGAGTCTAAGAATTTATCCATTTCTTCTAGGTTATCCAATTTGTTGGCATATAATTTTTCATAATAGTCTCTTGTAATCCTTCGTATTTCTGTGGTATCTGTTGTAATTTATCTGTCTTCATTTCTAATTTTATTTGAGTCCTCTCTCTTTTTTTCTTAGTGAGTCTGGCTAAGGGTTTGTCAATTTTGTTTATCTTCTCAAAGAACCAGCTCTTAGTTTAGTTGATCCTTTCTACTGTTTTTTTAGTCTCTATTTCACTTAATTCTGCTCTAATTTTTATTATTTCCTTCCTTCTGCTGACTGTGAGCTTTGTTTGTTCTTCTTTTTCTAGTTCTGTTATTGTAGTTTAAGATTACTTATTGGAGTTTTTTTTGTTTGTTGAGGTGGGCCTGTATTGCTATGAATTTCCCTGTTAAAACTGCTTCTGCTGCACCCCATAAGAGTTGATATGTTGTATTTTCGTTTTTGTTTGTCTCTAGGTATTTTTAACTGTCTCCTTTGATTTCTTTGTTAATCCAATGATTGTTCAGTATCATGTTGTTTAGTGTCCACATACTGTGACTTTCCTAGGTTATTTCTTGTGGTTGATTTCTAGTTTCATAACATTGTGTTTGGAAAGGATGCTTGATATGATATCAATCTTCTTAAATTTATTGAGGTTTGACTTGTTTCCCAGCATGTGGTCTATCTTTGAGTATGTTTCATATACACTTGAGAAGAACGTGTATTCTGTTCTTTTGAGATGGAATGTTCTACATATATCTATGAAATCCATCTGATCTAGTGTTTCCATTAAATCCACTATTTCTTCGTTGACTTTCTGTCTGGATGATCTATCCATTGATGAAAGTGGGGTGTTGAGGTCCCCTACTATTATTGTGTTACTGTTAATTTCTCCCTTTAGGTCTGTCAATAGTTGCTTTACATACTTTGGTGCTGCTGTGATAGGTGCATATATCTTCATAAGTGTTATGTCCTCTTGGTGGAATGTTCTTTTTATCAGTATATACCATCCCTCTTTGTCTCTCTTTGTCTTTTTTATCTTGAAGTCTACTTTGTCTGCTATAAGTATGGCAAAGCCAGTGTTCTTTTTTTTGCCATTAGCTTGGGGTGTCGTCTTCCATCTCTTTACTCTGAGCCTATGTTTGTCTTTAGAGCTGAGATGGGTTTCCTGGAGGCAGCCTATTGTTAGGTTTTGTTTTTTAATCCATCCAACTATTCTGTGTATTTTGATTGGAGAATTCAATCCATTTACATTTAGAGTGATTATTGACATATGAGGGCTTAATGCTGCCATTTCTCTCTTGTTTTCCAGTTGTTCTACATTTCTCTTGTTTCTCTTCCCTTGTATATCTGACTGAAATTTCAGTTTGGTGTTTTTTTGAGATAGTTTTCTCATTATTTATGATTTGTGGCTCTGCTCTGATTTTTTGTTTAGTTCTTACCATGGAGTTTGTAGAAAAAATCTTGTAGATGAGATAGTCTCTTTTCTGATAGCCTCTTATCTCCATTAGCCTAAGCAGGTTCCATCCCTTTCATGTTACTCTTCTGAGTTATTGTTGTCACAAATTATTCTGTTTCATGTTGTGAGTTTCTGACTAAACTGAAGTATTTACAGTTATTTTTGGTACTTTCCTTCCCACTATCTTTTATGTTATAATTAAGTGTTTGCTAACCTGTTCTGATAGAGAGCTGCAGTTTTCTGATTTTGTCTATCTCTTTATCTCCTTTCTCAAAGCTTTGTAGATCTTTGCCTTTTTGTTTCAGGTATGAGGGAATCCTTGATCATTTTTTGTAAGGGTGGTCTAGTGGTGATGAACTCCATCAGCTGTTATTTATCTGGGAAAACTTTTATTTCTCCGTGTCTGAAGGATAGTTACACTGGATAGAGTATTATTGACTGTGGGTGTATGTCTTTCAGTATTTTGAATATATCATTCCATTCTCTCCTAGCCTGTAAGGTTTCTGCTGAGAAATCTGCTGAAAACCTTATACGGTTTCCTTTGTAGATTATTTTCTTCTGCTTTGCTGCCCTTAATATTTTTTCTTTGTCATTGACTTTTACAAGTTTTATTATTATATGCCTTAGAGAAGATCTGTTTACATTGATGTAGTTAGGAATTCTATTGGCTTCATGTACTTATAAGTCCAGTTCCTTCCCCAGGTTTGGAAAGTTCTCAGCTATTATTTATTTGATCAAACTCTCTGCTCCTTTCTCCTTCTCTTTTTCATCTGGAATACCTATAATCCTTATATTACTGTTCCTAATTGAGTCAGATATTTCTCAAAGAATTCCTTCATTTTTTAAAAATCTTAGTTCTCTCTCCTCCTCCACCTGAAGCATTTCTATATTTCCTTTAAATCATTAATTCTGTCCTCTGTAATGTAGGCTCTATTTTCTGAGGATTCTAAATTATTTTTATCTCATTAATTGTATTCTTCATATCCAGATTTTCTGTCTTTTTTTTTTATAGTTTCAATCTCTTTGGTGAAGTATTCCTTCTGCTCATTAATTTTATTCCAGAGATTATTGGACTGTCTTTCTGAGTTTTCTTGTGACACATTGAGTTTCTTTATGACAACTGTTTTGAATTTCCTGTCATTTAGATTGTAAATTTCTGTGACTTCAGGATTGGTTTCTGGAGACTTGTCATTTTCCTTTTACTCTGAAGTGTTAATGTAGTTTACCGTGGTGTTTGATGAACTGATCCTTTGCAAGAGCATTTGTGGTAGTATCAGGTTGCAGATTCCACCTCCCTCAGCACTGAGGGGAAGCAGGAGCTGTGTTTCTGATCCCATCCTGTCTGCTGGAAGTTGTGCAGGTACAGTGGGCACTCCCGCAGGCCAGGATACCATTTTCAAGCACACCAGGGTGTCACTGGCTCTGTTTGCACTCATGCTGGCTTCTGTGCTTCGTGAGTGGGGCTCTGCCATGTGGTCTGAGCCGGGGCCACTCCTTGGTGCCCCAGCAACACCATGGGCACTCCTGAAGGCCAGGAGAGTGTTTGTGCACATGCACAGAGCTGCTTCTGTCTCCTCTTACAGTCGCACTGGGGCGCTTTCCCACTGGTAGCACTGCTGCCGCATGATGGGAACTCTTGTAGGCCTGGATAGCATTCGCCCACAGGCTGGACTGTCTCTGCCTCCTCTTAGGGTAGCACCGGCCACTGTGTGAGGATACATGACCAGACTCTCTGCTACCAGGGAGGGGTCAGGGAGTGCTCACTTATCTCCACTGCTTCCTGGGGATCCAGTCCATCCCCCTTCAGATGTATAGCTGTATGGGTCTCTCAGGCATCCTGACGTGCTGTGTGGGTATCCTCCATTGGTCAATAAATGTCCTTTTAGTTGTAATTCAGAAACAGAGAAAGAAGGGAACATCTCACTCCACCATGCTGCTGATGTCACCTTCTGACTTTAAAATTTTTATAAAATGGGCTTTTCTTAAACTCATAGTGGTCCTCTCCCTAATTAATTTAAAATAGTTTGTTTTACTATAACAATTTGCATGAAAGAGAATTGTACAGATAAACTCACTATTCATTGTATTATTTTAAAAGAGAAACCATGGATGTGAGTCAAGACAGCAAAAATGTAAAGACATATTTTACTCATAAGTCACACAGTAGTTAAATTTTAGTTATGGGAAGATTTTGAGTTTAAAGGTAGATCACAAGTATTATTCCATTTATTATGTATTTATTGTAAAATTCTCCCATAAAAATTTTTGCAAATGAAAATGTGACATTTTGGATGGATATAAATAATGCAAATTTATAATATTTTTATGACTATTATCTCTTTATAAAATATCCACTGAATAAAAAATTCCTGCCTATTTTTTATCCATTTAATATTCCCATAAGAATTTGGGAGGGAGTTGTAATACAGGTAAGAATAAATCCAATTACAATTATGAACAATTAAGAGGTTTATGAAGACAAGTTTCAAAGATTGTAAAGTATTTCTATTAATAATGTGGAGCTATAGAAAATATAACCTTTTTTCTGAACTGAAAATTATTTTAAAGCAGCTATTAGAAATATAAAAGAAAGTTTTCTATTTTCTCACAAAGCCCCATTGACATTGGTTAGTTTATACAATTGTAAAAATGCTAAATTAAGAATTAAATAATGTAAAATATTAAATAAGAAAAAAGATATTTGAAAGAAGCATATGGGAACTGGTATTACCTTTTGATAATTAAGATGACTGGCATGCATAAAAATAGGGAAGAAATTAAGAAACAAAAGGAGACTAATTTAGAGTATTAGATAACATTTTAAAAAGTCTGTAAGTTTTCTAATGAACTTAGAAATACAGCCTTTCTCAGGGCTGGCCTGCTGGCGTAGTGGTTAAGTTCGCGTATTCCGCTTTGGTGGCCTGGGGTTTGCCACTTCGGATCCTGAGCGTGGACCTACTCACTGCTCATCAAGCCATGCTGAGGTGGTGTCCCACATAGAGCAACCAGAAGGATATACAACTATGGCATACAACTATGGCGTACAACTATGTACTGGGGCTTTGGGGAGAAAAAAGGAAAAGAGGAATATTGGCAACAGATGTTAGCACAGGGCCAATCTTCCTCAAAAACAAAATCTTACACTATTAAAAAAAAATACAGTATGTCTTGCTAACATAGAAAAGCCTGTTAGCTTCTACAAAAAATAGCAGAATGCTTTTGGTGAGTTAACGGAAAGTTCTTTTAACTAATAGATGTAAAGAAGAGACTGTCCTAGAAAGATGAAAATGTAGTGCAGAAAACTATTTGAATATCTAGGCTTTAGTATGAATATGTAATGAAGACCATGCATGTAATAAGTGATGACAGATACTTGAATGAACAAAAAAGTCAAAAGTGATCTTGAAATCCCAAATGAATAAATTGGGGCAAGGGGTGGGAGTTCACAATGGGAGAGCTGTGATTTAGGCAGGGTAAATATGAGAAGCAATAAGCTTTGGCTTTATTTTTGCCTACCTCATACTCACTAATCACTGATCGTTCTTTACCTTTTGTTCAGTCTTCCTTGGTTTCTTCAGATTATATTTTCATTCCTTGCTATATCTTTGATAAAATGTTCGTTTTTATTAAAGCCCTAATTGTTGGCCTGCTCTTAAATCTGTTATAGATGGAATACTTCAGTAAAATAAACACAGAAGAAATAGGGGTATTTCCTTTTGAAATAAAATTAATATGAAGTAGGGAAAAGGAAAGAAGATTGAGATGAATGTAAAAAATGCATTTCCTCTGAGATCCTCACTTTACATTAGCACAGAGAACAGTTTGTTGTCATTAATTTTTGTTTAGTAAAGCTCGTATCCTTTTAATATCATTAAATATTTGATTTTCTCTTTTCATAGAATACATAGAATTTTACAATTAGAAAAGAACATGTACCTTCCTATAGCTCCATATGCACAATTGCTCTGATTTTCATGAGCACCCTCATTTCTCTGGGAAGACTTCTGTGTGAGTGCTTTTAAATTCTTCTTCTTCTTTTTTTTTTTTTCTTTTTTTGTGAGGAAGACCAGCCCTGAGCTGACATCCATGCTAATCCTCCTCTTTTTGCTGAGGAAGACCGGCTCTGAGCTAACATCTATTGCCAATCCTCCTCCTTTTTTTCCCCAAAGCCCCAGCAGATAGCTGTATGTCATAGTTGCACATCTTTCTAGTCGCTGCATGTGGGACGCAGCCTCAGCATGGCTGGAGAAGCAGTGCATTGGTGGGCACCGGGGATCCGATCCCGGGCTGCCAGTAGCAGAGCTCACGCACTTAACCACTAAGCCACGGGGCGGCAACTGTGTGAGTGCTTTTGCTTACAGTTAGCCGGGCAGTGAAATTCAGAATCCTAGTGAGATTCTGTTTCATCCTTTCTCCAAGACTAGGAGAGACAATTTGATGCCTAGTTTTAATGAGCGTGGCTTTAATTAAAGCTGAAATAACATCCGTTGATCTAGTTGTTGGTTTTTACTCTTCAGGGAGTCCCCTCATTTTCAAGACTGTGTCTTGGGCTTTGGTTAGCAGGAATGGTTTCATTGTTTGGAACAGGGAATTTCAAGTGTCATTTTTGCCAATTCTCTTTTCACTGAATTTATTTGTGCTCTTCGTGTGTATGCGATTTCCCATATAGATTTACAATACTTTTGCATTCATTATTTTGTTTTAATTACCTTTCCTGATTTCCTAAATGATGGGTTGCAGATTAATTTTTATGTCTTCCTGCCTAAAACTGATGCTTTATGTAAAAGTAATAATTCACTCTCTTACTAAGCTTGAAACAACTTTGCAGATCGTTTTAGCTTTTGGAACACAGTGCACCTCAGCTAACAGGGGACTGAACCATCTTTCAGGCATTAGACAGATAAGAAAATGCTCCAGAGAGTGTATGGTTGGTCTGCTCCCAACATCTCATTTTTCCTACTTTTAAGAACATTCCATTTTCATGTGACTTGCGCCTTCAAAAATCAGAAGGAAACTCACTCATGTGTAAGGCTTAGCGTATTCAAACTCTTCTCCACAGACCAACAAAATTAGTTATCTACAGAAAAGGGGATGCTTGGTGTTACAAGAGTGATTTTAATCCAAAGGTTCTTGTCTTTAAGAATTCTATCATCAATTGGAGTACTAGAATACTAATAATATAATGATAGGATATTCATAATAACACTCTCCTAAAAGATCTGTTAAGCCAACCACTAACAGTTTTCTGAGGAGAGAAAATGGTGACTGATTTGCTTTGTATTCCATATACTACCCAGCATGAAGTTCACACTCAGTATCTGTTAGGTAAATAAAGAAAAGGAAAGAACGAATGAATGACAAAAAGATGGAAAGTAGAAAGAGAGAGAGAAGGGAAACACTCTTCTTTAAAATCCTTCAAAGATTTCCCATTGCAGTTAATAAAATGCAGTTTTCTCACCTCAGTCTTCAAGGCACTTCATGATCCAGCCTTTGCTGCCCCTCCAAACTCATTTGTCTCCACTCCACCACTTACTTACATCTGTGACACTACTCTTATTTCAGGCCTACTAAGTCTCCAAGCTGTTTACTCCCTCCCAAGAACTTCACATGTTTTACTCCCTCCCCCTGGAATTTTTTTCTCACACCCCTCAACCTCTACATATTTGCCTGAGTTACTTCATTTCAATTTCTCATCATAAGCATCATATTCTCCAAATTCTTCCCTGACCATCTGAACTTAAACTGCTCTCATCTCTATCCTAGTTATTCACATAGCACCCTTTTATTTTTGGTAACAGCACTTAGAATCTGTAGCATTTTGTATATTGGCTTAATTAGAGTCTGTCTTCCTCCTTTGACTGCAAGCTCCATGGGATCAAGCCCTGTCTGTTTCATTCACAAGAGTACACCCAGTACCTAGCACATAGTTTCAGACATAGAAGATATTTCAGTATTTGTTGGCTGAATATATTAATACATTTAAAACCAATGATTAAATTTAAATGCATTAAAATTTGCAAGTATAGAAATAATTTATCAAGTAGTGAATATAGTGGAAATCATTGGGGTTGCATAATATAAGGTATTTTCTAGTAACTCTCATATAATCGAACATGGAACCAAGGCAGATATATGTTTTCAAGTGAAGTTGAATAAAAGGTAAGGTCAAGAGAGACGGACAATCTGAGGCCAAAGACATCTCAGTCTTACGGTTTAAATTGAGATACGGCTCAAAGTAGTATGGGAAACAATGAACAAAGTTACTTAAAACCAACAACAGCCAAGATAAGGAATTATGTTAGAAAGAAAATGAGAGAAGATGAGCAGGCTGAAGACCTAAAGCAATAAATTAGCCCTCTGGTCCTGAACACTAGTCAAATCATATCACTTTAGAGTTGTATAGAGAATTTACTGGAATTGTCATTTAATCCTCACGGTTATGAGATACGAAGTCACCCTAAGCACCTTGATGACTTACACAAAGGACAAATAAAAAATATAGTTTTAGCATGGAAAGTAAAGACCAAAGGAAAACAGTGATAAATACAGAATAAAGGTCATAGAAAGTTTCACTATGATTTGTAAGCTAAAAAAAGGATAGAAGAATGATTGATAGGATTATGACTTACTTTAATATCCTTTTTTTGTGACTTTTATTTTCAGATATTTGTAGCGGACAGTATCAATTCTTTATTCATTCAAAAAATAATTATCAAGAATTTACTGCTTGGTTTTCTTTTGATTGTAATATGTAATTTGCTAAATAATACCTTAAATCATAATATTATAAAAAATATTTAGGCAATACAAATTCAAAGTAAAAATCAAGGTTTTCCTCTTCACTTCCTCAATTCTATCCCCAATTCTGAATATTTTATTATTGCTATAAGTCATTTACTTAACTGTTAGAAATATTTGTAATAAATAAATTTTCTTATGTATTACATTATTTGTGTCAATCAGCTCTCTGGCATTTCAGATCAAAGCCACTATAAACATTCAACATTATGAATTAGTTTAAAACATGTTGCCAGTGGCAATTCTTTTTGATTTTTTATAGCTTTTAAAGTGCAAAAGTTATCAGATATAATCCTAACTCTCTTTGGAAGATAGATACTTTCTAAGTAGTTGGGTAGATTAACATCTCTGTATGCTATAAATCTTGAAAATGATCTTGAAACTCATTATCTTCCAAAGGAAGAATGAATTGAGTTAAATCCAATGAGTACATGTCTATTATCTAACATAATAGATGCCTAGTAAAGTGTTCTGAGCATAGTAGATTTTTAGTAAGTATTGATTTACATTAAATGTGTTCTCAGTTTCTATAACTCAAAGGCTCTGCCCTCTATGTGTCTGCTAATCCATACGTGTGTTTCAAGCTGATGTGGGTAGCTGACAGACACCAGACAGAAAAGGGGGGAAAGGACTCTTCTTTTCAACGTTTGAGTGAGGAAACAGTTCTGAAGAGAAGGTGAGCTAGGATCACTAAGGCAAAGATCAAAAGGCAGAGCAGGGCTCATACTGAATGAATAAGACCTGGAATAGAGCCAAGAAATAAGGTTGCCATTTAAGATGAATTCAAGAATATGATACAGTAAAAATTATTCAGAATTGGGATAGACATATATATTAGAGGTCATATTAGGAAAGTATTTTACAGTCTGGGAGATTGACAGATTAAAGACAGTACAGTACTCAAGACGAGAGGAGACAGCAGGGGAGTGGATTGGGCTGTGAGAGTTCAATGGAGAAGCCCTAGAAAAAGTCGAGGATGTTCCATTGTTAGGTAAACAAATCAAGCTGCAATAAATTAGGAATTTGGCACAGCATTATAAATATGACTGGGTAGAAACAAAGGCCCATACCCAAGATTACAAACTCAAGGTAAAACAGGAGAGGTCTTTATAATGAAACCACCTCTTGCCATAACTTGTAAATTTACATATATATATACATAAGTATATATATGCCATACCTTGTAAACATATATATATATATATGCTTATTTTTATACCGGGAGATAGTCTTAAGGAATAACTCACTTGGGCTCCTGCTAAAGTAGGTGATTGAGTAACCTTAAGTGGGCAAAGCAATTGGAGCAGAGATGGAGTTAGAAGTATGTGGATTCTTGTATGTTTCAAATTCTATGAAGATCAGAAAGATGTTTCTTAATTAGGGGAAAATTAATCCATTGTTTTCGCTGTCTGTGACCTATAATTTATGAAATATTACCTTCAAGGCCAAGATGTTGACGGATTAACACGTTGACATTTTTATGAGATTTGACATATCAGTCAATGGTTTTGAATCAACAACCAATGGAATTCCTGGGTGATTTTCCCATGAGAAAATGAGCAGTTCTTGAACCAACAGGATTCTAGTAGTTACTACAAAGCCGTCTGCCACTGACAGCACCTCTTTTCTTCTTTCTGTTTCATTTATTAAACATATATTTATTTTTTTCTCTAGGAAACCAAATTTTATCACAAAACATTCTTTGAACAGCTAAACTCAGTATTTATAACATCTAATTTAGATGTGCTCATTAATGAAGCTTAACATTTATTGCATTAAGTATTTTTAATGTAAAACAAACGTCATTCCTTACTTTTCCTTAATCATTTTAAAATATAGAAAAATATTTCCATGTAGTCAAAAATTACACAATTTTCTAAACACATTTTATCATGTACTATAAAAGATGTACAAGTTAATGAAAGAAAAATTTGATTTATAAAGGAGAACTTTGAGCAAATCACTGTAAGATCAAATTGTCTTCATTTCCCTATGCCTTCTCATAAATTTCTGTTTGAAATACATTTTTTAAAATGATTGAATGGCAGATTTATTTTTCAAAATTCCAGGAGCATCATAAAATCTCTAAATGCATGTTTATACTTACCTATGAAACATATTCTGATGACGTGGTGGAAATCTTGACTGATCATTTTTGTGTACTGCTAATAGCACTGATTTTCAAATGATGTGCTGATTTTTAAATTTACATCAATAAGCAGTCTATGGTAAATTTGCATTTCTGAGCCTTAACACAGTGTTTTGCACATAGTAGGCACACAATACCTATTTCTTGAATTAGTAAATAAAACTGAGAGATGGTCTAGGAAAGTAATAAATATGGAAAACATGAAAGGAAGGCCTGAAGGTGATAAGAAGTGTGCTGAATGAAAGGTCTGTATAAACAAATTTAATGCTGGAAAATTGAGTATATTCAGCTGCCCACTTGTGAAACTAACAGTTAATTAAATACAGTTGTCTCATAACATACTCAATGGTTGAGCTTCCTCACAGCTGAACTAAGATTGTTTAAATCAAATGAGACTCATTAACTTTTCTAATTGTTGTTTGCATGAAGACATGAACTTTGCTTTTAGAAAGAAACTGCTCCATCTGCAGCCAGTAAAAAGTATCAGGTGGCAATGTGTAACCCACATGAATCAGCCATTTATTTTTCTTTCCCAAACCAGTGAGCGTTAGGGAGAGGAGACACTATTGAAAAAATTCAAAGAATGTTTCAGGAACTTTATTTTGTGCCTGTCTTCTGAGCTTGTGCATACCAAAAGGAAGAGTCTGCCTGGTTTGTATAAAGGTAAAAGTACACGCATCATGGGAATGGAACAGCTGCACGACTTCAGCCTTTCTGAGTTGTCAATAGAGAGGAAACAGATCATCAACACTTGAATGCTTCATTTCATAATGATGCTCCATATTGTACAGCTTTAAAATGGCTAGTGTCTCTTGACAAAGAAAATATTCCATTGCTGCTAGCCTATAACAAATATGTTTTTCCTTAAGAGAAGTAAAATATGTGAAGCCTCGACTGGATTTTTAGCATTTTAGGGTTAATACAAACAATAATAAAAACATAGAGGGAATCTTATTATTATTTGTCGAAATTCTACAGAAAACAATTCATAATGTCCCAATCATTTTTTCATGTAATGGTACTTTTTATGAATTAAGTCAATTTCGTTGAGTAAATAGAGTTATTTTAGAAAACAAATATCTGCTAATTTTTCTTATTTGGAAATGACTTTTGTAATTTAGCAGAAAAAAATATTTGTTCCATGTTTTTCTCCTGACTTTAGTCGTACTTAAAGACTTTTCTTTCTAATAAGTGCAGATACTATTACAATTAAAATCCATTGATGGAAGAGTTAAGAATTTTTTTCTGGGAGAGGCCGGCCTGGTGGTGTGGCAGTTAAGTTTGTGCTCTCCACTTTGGTGGCCCAGGGTTTGCCAGTTTGGATCCTGGGAATGGACCTACGCACTGCTCATCAAGCCATGCTGAGGCAGCATCCCACATAGAGCAACTCGAGAGATGTACAACTATGACATACAACTATCTACTGGGGCTTTGGGGGGAAAAAAGGAAAAAAGGAGGAAGATTTACAACAGATGTTAGCTCAGGGCCAATCTTTCTCAAAAAATAAAGAATGTTTTTCTGGGAAAAATAGATATTTGAAAAATGGTCAAAGATTTATTCTCATATGCAGAAGAAGGCTGGAGGTAGGCTTTGCAGTTAGATGTGTAAGTTCCAGTATTATCAGAGGTCCATGTTTTGTCTAGTTGTTTTTCCTCCTCCATCCTCAGTGGGAAGCTTCCAGCAGAAAGTTGATTCATGGTTCGATGGTTGCTGAAGGTCTAATCTTTGAGTCTGAAGTTCAGAAAGCAGGAATAAAAGAAAGTGGGAGAAGAACTAACCTTTCCCTAATAAAATTGCTCATAACTAACCATGGAGAACTATGGTCCCATAGCCATGCCTGCATGCAGAGATGCCTCAGAAATATAGTTTTCTGGGAGACACATAGCTTAGGGTTTTGCTACAAATAAAGAGGCAATTAAAAAAACTGGGAAAGCAATGAAATAACTAGCACACAGAAAAAAATCGATCATGTTTTTGTAGAAGAGCAACAGTTGGAAACAGCTAAAATTTAATATGACATTTAAATTTAAAATACAAACAAAAAAATAAGACAGGAATAAATCAAACTAAAATGTGAAAAATATTTAGTATGGGAATTGATAAATATTTATCAAAAGGAATGAACGTATAAATAGAGAAATATAACATGTCGTTAATAGAAAGATGCTATACTTAAATGATATCAACTCTCAAAAAATTCATTTTTAGATTAATACAATTCCAATCAAGATCTGAATATACTTTTCCTTGGGGGTTGCTGAGGAATATGACAAGTTAATTACAGACTTTATATGAAAATGAAAAAGACCAAGAAGACTCAAGACACTCTTTAGGAAAACAAACCTAAGTTCACAGCTTATATTAAGAGTTATTGTATTTGACACTGAAACAAAGGAAACAAAAACAAAATTTAACAAATGGGACTACATTAAACTAAAAAGCTTCTGCACAGTAAAGACAACCATCAACAAAATGAAAAGGCAACTTATGGAATGGGAGAAAATATTTGCAAATCATATATCTGAAAAGGGATTAATATCCAAAATATAAAAAGAATTCATAAAACTCAATAGCAAAAAACCCAAACAATCTAGTTAAAAAATAGGCAGAGTATCTGAACAGACAATTTTTCAAAGAAGATATGTAGATGGACAACAGGTCCATGGAAAAGTGCTCAACATCACTAATCATCAGGGAAACGCAAATTGAAACCACAATAAGATATCACCTCACACTTCTTAGAATGGCTATTATCAAAAGCAAGAAATGACAAGTGTTGATGAGGATGTAGAGCAAACGGAACACTTGCACACTGTTGGTGTGGATGTCAATTGGTACAGCCACACTGGAAACCGGTATGGAGGTTCCCCCCAAAATTAAAAATAGAACTACTGTATGATCCAGCAATTCCCCTTCTGGGAATATATCCAAAGGAAACTAAAACACTAACTGTAAAAGATATCTGCACCTCCATAGCTGAGATATGGAAACAACCAAAGTGTCCATTGATGGATAAACAGATAAAGAAGGTATATATATATATATATATCTACCATGTAGTGTGTGTGTGTGTGTGTGTGTATATATATGTGTGTGTGTGTGTGTATGCACACACGCACACACGAATATTATTCAGCCACAGAAAAGGAAATCTTGCCATTTGTGACAACATGGATAGACCTGGAGAGCGTTATGCTAAGTGAAATAAGTCAGACAGAGAAAGACAAACACTGCATAATCTCACTTATATATACGTGGAATCTAAAACAAACAAGCAAACAAAAAACCCTAACTCATAGATACAGAGAACAGATTGGTGGTTGCCAAAGGAGGATGCTAGTGGATGGCTACAATGGGTGAAAGTGGTCAAAAGGTACAAACTTCCAGTTATAAAATAAATAAGTCATGAGGATGTAATATACGGCATGGTGACTATAGTTAATAATACTGCACTGTATATTTGAAAGTTGCTAAGAAGGTAAATCTTAAGAGTTCTATCACAAGAAAAATATTTGTAAATATGTGTAGTGATTGATGTTAACTAGACTTACTGTGCAGATCATTTCACAATATATACAAAGAGTGAATCATTTTGTTGTACAGCTGAAACTAATGTCATGTTATATGTCAATTACATCTCAATTTAAAAAAAAAAGAGTGATTATAAAGTTAGGGTAACAAAGATATTGTGCTATTGGCACAAGAATGAAGTAAACACATTAGCAAATGCAATGTAATAGAAACTTCAAATACACATGCTACAATTTTTGAAAAATTGCAATATAGAAGAGCTTGCATTGGAGATCAGTGGGTAAAAGAACTATCCAATATGTGATACTGACAACTGCTTATCTACATGAAAAGAATGAAAAGAGATTTCTACTACACTACAATATACAGAAATCTATTTCAGATAGGTTACAAACATAAATGTAAAAAGCCAAGATATGAAAACATTTAGAAAACCATATAAGAAAATATCCTTATGACTTAGAGGTAAGAAAGAATTTCTTAAACAAGTCCAAAAACAGCAGTAGAAATGAAAAGATTGATAAATTAAACTAAATTTAAATTTATAAACTGTGCTTTGGTGCAGTGATGTCTTAGAGAAACTGAAAAGATAAGCTGCATTCCTGGAAAAGATATTCATAACACATATAATCATAAAATATTAGTTTTTGCATCATATAAACAACACTTTGAAATCCATAAGAAATAGACAACTTAATAGAAAATTAGGCAAAAAATATGACATTTTACAGAAAACGAAACATGAATTTTCCATAAGGATAAAATATGGTCATCCCCATTATTTTCAGAGTAAATCAAGTTAAAAATCACCCTGAAATAATATTTTAATCCCACCAGACTGTTGATAATTAAAAGACAATACCAAGTGTTAAGCAATGAAATGGAGACACAAGGATTTTATCGCTCTGCCGGTGGGGAATGTAAACTGACACAACCTCATTGGAAAATCATTTGGTTCTACATAATTGCCTTGAAGATGTGCACAATCTATGTCCCAGCAATACTGCTTCTAGGGGAACACTCCCAAGATATTATTGTATGTATACTCAAGGAAACATGTTCAAGAATATTCAAAGCAACATTGATTTAATGTCAAGAAACTAGATTGAGTCCACAATCTTCAACAATCAAATAGATGAATAAACAATTTTATATTCAGAAAGCAGAATACTGAAAAGCTGATAAAATAGTGAACTATGGTTGCAGGAATAAATCTAAAAAACATAATGTCTGGGACCAGCCCTGTGGTGTAGTGGTTATGTTTGGGCGCTTTGCTTTGCTGGCCTGGGGTTCACGGGGCCAGATGCCAGGAGCAGACCCACACACTGCTCATCAAGCCATTCTATGACGGTGTCCCACATACAAAAAATAGAGGAAGATTGGCACAGGTGTTACCTCAGGTATCTGCCTCAGCAATAAAACCTCCAAAAAACAAAAGAAAACCCATCATGTCAAATGATAAAAGCAAGCCAAAGAATTTACATGCTATGATTCCATTTTCTTTTTTATTTTTTTGCCAGGCCACACATTGCATCACCATGACTTATTTATTTTATAACTGGAAGTTTGTACCTTTGGACCATCTTCATCCATTTCCCCCACTCCCACCCACCACCTCTGGCAACCGCCAATCTATGAGTGGTTTTTTGTTGTTGTTTTTGTGTTTTTTAACTTTCCACATATAAGTGAGATTATACGGCATTTGTCTGTCTTTGACTTATTTCATGTAGTACAATGCCCTTAAGGTCCATCCATGTTGTCACAAATGGCAACATTTACTTCTTTCTTTATGCCTAAGTATTATGGTTCCATTTTAGAAGTGATTTTATAAAGTCACAAGCAGGTAAAATTTAACAATACACACAATTTACCATATGTATATATGTAGTAAATTATAAAATATAGACAAGGAAATGATTAACCAAAAATTCAGACTAGTGTTCATCTTAGTGCTAGGGTATAAGTTAGAAGGGGTTGATTATGGAAAGGCACAGAGGGAGCTTCAAAGTATTGATAATTCTATTTCTCAGGTTGTGAGATATGCGTGTGGATGTTTTTTATATTTTAAAATAATACATATATGCTATTTTACTCTGTACAAATAATACATCTCATAGTAAAACTAATTTTGTTTGAGGTTTTTTTTGATTTCTTGGAGTTTTCAGGGGAACAATATGTATAGATTTAAAAACGCTATCTATAAATGTTCTCTCTTTTTTTTTTTAAAGATTTTATTTATTTATTTTATTTCCCCCCAAAGCCCCGGTAGATAGTTGTATGTCATAGCTGCACATCCTTCTAGTTGCTGTATGTGGGACGCGGCCTCAGCATGGCCGGAGAAGCGGTGCGTCCTCCGGTGCGTCGGTGCGTGCCTGGGATCCGAACCCCGGGCCGCTAGCAGCGGAGCGCGTGCACTTAACTGCTAAGCCACGGGGCCAGCCCTAAAAATGCTATTTATATAACATATTCATACTGAGGCCAGAATAAACGGTTTGCGACACTGGGTATTAAGGAATGCTGATTTCTATTCTGCAAATTGCAAATGCAAAATTCTTGACTACAATTTTTCTTTGGAATTGACCACTTTCTAACATATACTTGAACGATACCTGGAGGACTTCCTCCAACTGAGACATTGTGTATTATTCAGGAATCTTTCATTGCAAGTGCCAACAACACAGTTGAACTTAGGCAAAGAGGAAAATTTATAGGCTAACATAATTTTGCCAAAAGAACAGGGGTGCAAGAATAAAACAAAACAAAAACCCAATATTTGCAGTATTTTGTTCCCCTACACCCCTGCTTCCTTCTTGCAAACTGTCTTTTGAAATCAACAGGCTGAACGATTATTGCTGGCAGCTCGGGCTCATATTTCTCAGCTTTGCTACAGTAATACGTGTTAAATCTGCATCTCTAATACACCTCCTTCACAAACCCTTCAGTCAGTTATTTAATTCCTTGTGAAACAATTAATGCATTTTGAATGCCAAACATGTAGAAAACTTTTGGGAAACAGGATGAAATTATTTTTAGGAAGATTATTACTAAAAGGAGACATAAAGTGTATGCATATAAAATGAAGAAACTGTGCATGAGTAGTAATGACATGGCATAGAACTGTAGACTATTGGATTTCATGGAGAAAACTAGGAGTATTCCACTCAGAGAAATATTTAGCTTTAGTGAGTCTGGCTCAGATATTTGAAGGTTAAAGAGGCTGGGTTAAATAAAAAATCCATTTACAGAACTTCCTTGACTTATCATGGGATTATGTCCTTATAAATCCATTGTAAGTTGAAAATATTGTAAATCGAAAATGCGTTTAATACACCTAAACTACTGAACATCATAGCTTAGCCTCGCCTACCTAAACGTGCTTGAAACACTTACATTAGCCTAGAGTTGGGTAAAATCATCCAATGCAAAGCCTATTTTATAATAAAGTGTTAAATATCTTATGTAATTTATTGAATACTGTACTGAAAGTGAAAAACAGAATGGCTGCCTGGGTACAGAGTGGCTGCAAGTGTATTGGTTGTTTATCCTCGTAATTATGTGGCTGCCTGGGAGCTGCGGCTCAGTGCCCCTGCCCAGCATCACGAGGGAGTATGGTACAGCATGACTCTAGCCCAGGAAAAGACCAAAATTCAAAATTGGTAGTATGGTTTCTACTGAATGCATATCGCTTTCGCACCATCAAGTTTGGTGATTTCTCATCATCAAGTTGAGAAATCCTAAGTTGAACCACTGTAAGTCAGGGACCACCTGTATTTAATTTGGACATATTAACTGTCCATATCATATTATAAAATAAGCATTTAAAAAAATAAAGAAACTTCTTCCTAACAGAACTGTAATTAGAGTTTTGTTAATAGAGTCCAAAAACATATACACATACACATACCCACATCTAATTCATGCAACAGCTGTATAAATTAGTCGTGAATAAATGACATTTATTTATAATCAGTTTGCTATTATATGTGACATTTAATATTAGAAGTCTTATTCAAGATTAAAATTTTACCTGTGCTATTCATTTTATTTCAAATATCTTTTTAAAAATATCCTTTTTAAAAACAATCTAGGCACCTCCACTCTCAACTACTCATGACCATAGTTTTAATTTTTACCCTGCCATTATTCTACACTTTCTGCTTTACATCTGGAATAAAAAATAACTGATAACCCAGTCAACATCTGTTTTGGACCCACCTTTGACTGATCTCCCAAAAAAAAACTGAAACTCACACAGTTCATCATTTTAATGCTCTTATTAATGCTCTCTACTCCCTGTGTCTTTTTTGTTGTTGTTTTATTTTTTGTGTTTTTGATGAGGAACATCAGCCCTGAGCTAACATCCATGCCAATCCTTCTCTTTTTGTTGAGGAAGATTGGCCCTGGGCTAACATCTGTGCCCATCTTCCTCTACTTTGTATGTGGGATGCCTGCCACAGCATGGCTTGATGAGCAGGGTGTAGGTCTGTGCCCGGGATCAGAACCTGTGAACCCCAGGCCTCCAAAACGGGGTGTGCGAACTTAACCACTATGCCACTGGGCCAGCCCCTCTGTCTCTGTCTTGTAACGCTTTTTTACACTGGGTAATAATTTTAAGTCTTCATCCCACAGACTTGCCTAGAAAATATCCCAGTTTTATCCTTACCCCTTTACCCCCATTTCTGAGGTAAGATGATCCATTTCCCTTGTGCAAGCTATCAAAACTTTCTTTAATACATCCCTTCCATTTTGTCTTCCCTTTTCTATACTCGTTCAAGGCTGGAATAGTCCCACCTATATCCGTACAATCCCTATGCCTCCAATCTCTCAGCTCTTCATCCATCCTGCACGCTCTTCAGCTTCTGCCATAGATATTTTATCTTACTCTTTCAATGTGTCAGTCATAGGTCACAGAAGTATATGTTTTATGAGATAAATAGCCTGGCTCAGAAATTGCCCTATTTAGTAGGTCAAAAATTGTTTAAATAACATTAAGTATTGTTTGGGTTATATTCAGGCTAAACTGTATTTCTCAACCTGTGACACAAAGGAAATTGTTGATTCCAATTAGGATCAGGCCTCTGCTCCTTACAGAGCATCCCGTTGGACTGCCCGGGGCCTGTTAACACATAACCCAAAAGTATGGTAATATGGCAAATACATTTTACAAATGTTAATGCTCCCTGAGTGTCAACAGGGTTTATATTTCATTATATGATTAGAAACGAAAAAGTCTGGACATCCTTATCGCTCAGCAAAAACTCTACTTAAAGTCTTCTCCAAACCACATCAAGCTTTTGTAGCAGGTTCATAAGGAAAAAGGGAGGGAAGGGAACGAAGTTCTCCGAACATGGGTGCGTTGATTTGTTAGTTTGACTGGGCCTTCATGGCAGAGACAAAGACATAGCTTTAAAAAGCAAATTATATTGTTGCATTATATGCCTTGTTAATGTTGACTCATTCCTCAGAAGTTCCTATAGAGTATGTTCTGACTGAAATCCACTAGGTTTATTCCAGAAATGAGTATTCACATATTAAATCCTAAAGTCCCTATATTCTTGAAACCAATCATATTCCATTTAAGATTTTTCAAATATGTCTGAATTATTTAAGTTTTCTTATTCACTATTCATGAATGAGATGGGAAATTTGCTTTGGGAGAAAAACAAGCAGCAACCAAGTGATGTCCTACTTAACAAATTATTAAAATATTACGATATAGTTTATACCAAACTGGATAGTTTGGTATAAACTGGAAGTTTATACCAAATTGGATAGAAGCTCTATCACTCTATACTAGAAGTCTTAATGCTATTGGTAAAACGAAGAGCATTTCTAATGAGGACCTTCCCTTTCATAGCACTGGGACATTATTTACCATAAAGGAGTTCACAGAAACTTTAAATTCATCCTTTCAATAGAAAATAACATATCTTCCAAATACATTAAATATCATATACTAACATGGCACATTTTAAAGTGAAAATACAGTTCCGTGTAGTAACAGTAACTGAAGAGATAATCGTCCCTGAGCTGAGAGAAAAAATCAGGCACTATGTGAGAGAAAAATATGTGGTTAGAAGAACAGTTTTTTCATATTAAATTTTTAAGTATTATTTTGTTATCACTTGGCTGCTCCTTAGTATTATCATGGAAACTATAGAAAAATGCAATATTGACTTATATTGATAATCAAATTACATTTCCTTGATCCATCATTTTTCTGAAATAACAATAGCAAAGGTGTATTTTATTCTCCAGTAAAAACAGAAATGAATTAATGGCCTCTTGTAGAACATGTAAACAAATTTTTCACCTACAGCTTTATTTCCCTTTTTTTCACTTTTTTTTAGTGCTTCTATACTCTTGTTGTTTTCCTTTAGTTTAGCATGTTAAGAGCACTAAAACAAAAATATAGAAGAAAATGAAATGATATAGGAGACAGAATGACTAAAGGACAAAACAGAAAAACTATAAAATGAATTACATAGAAATAAGTTCTTAAAAGCAAGCTGGTCATAAATTAGGATAGATTTTTTTTGTTTTTAATCACAAAATAAATCAGCAAATATTAGCCAAGTTCCAAATATAAACATTTCCTCTATCAAAATTAAATTATTCATAGCTTAAGCTTTAGCTTAAGCTAAATACAAACTGTGTGATAGTAGATTAATTGCTGATTTACAGCAGAAATATGTTTAAGATATTTATTACAGGGGCTGGCCCAGTGGAGTAGTGGTTAAGTTCACGTGCTCCACTTTGGTGGCCTGGGGTTCACAGGTTTGGATCCCACATGCAAACCGATGGACCGCTCATCAAGCCATGCTGTGGCAGTGTCCCACATATAAAATAGAGAAAGATGAGCACAGATGTTGTTAGCTCAGGGCCAATCTTCCTCAGCAAAAAAACAAAACAAACAAAAAAACAGATATTTATTACAAAAAATCAAGAGTCTAGGAATGGTGCCTATATTCATTAGAAGAGGAATGTTTGATGTTATGGAGATTATCAGTCTAAGGCCACAAAATTAATAAAACAATCATGTTGGAGAGAAAGTAAACAGATGTGGTTTAACTGAGCTAAATTTTCATGTACTGTACAAGTATTCAATACACAATATGCAAAGCTGATAAATCAAAAATCAAACTAGCATTTGAAGCCATTGATACATCTGTGTTACACATGGAGGTAAAATCAATTGTTAAAAATTGGGTGGAGCAGAATTTGGGTAGAGTAAGATGGCAGAAGAAAAACATTACACATTATAAAACTATTTTGTTGTTTTGACCATATGCATGTTTTTGTTATAATAAAATTTTATATAAGTTAAATAAGGTAACAAAATATTGACACTTGTTTTCTATGAGGCTTGTAAATGGATTTAAAGGCAATATTTACTAACATTCTAATAAAGCATTGATTTTTAGAAAAGAAGAGATTGTATTTCATTGCCTATGGACATGTTCAAGCTACCAGAGCCTTTTGAGATTTTGTCTAAAACATCCTATAGCCAAGTTGAAAGGACATCCACTGATCCTTTCAACAAAAAGAATAATAATTATAAATATGTGTAACTCAATAAATATATAACAAGTACCACATGATAAAATTAGAATTAGATAAAATGAAGAAACATTATAAAATTAGAAATTTCAGATAACGAAGAAACGTGATAAAATTAGAATATCATAATCTTGCAGCCTTTAACTGAATGATTAAATCTAAGCAACCTACAACCATTAGGTGAAAATCAGATGGAACTTTTGTAATGAATGCATAATAATGACAGCACCAAAACACATTCCAAACATCTAAAAACAGAAATTTTCTCTTGATGGGATGCTATAGGAATTATCAAATTCTACATATAAAGTGTCATTGTTAAAAATAGAACCCAAATACTCATCAACACTCTAAAAATAACTACTAGTTCTCAGGAAATACGAGAACTAAACAACACAATGGATGAAATTAGCAAATTCTGGAATATGGGAAATTCTACAGGATACTAAATTTAGTTATTAACAAATATTTTCCAAGAAATAAATAGATAGAAAATGACCTATAGAATAAAAGAGACTTAAAAGACTTATTAGCCAAATGCAATGTATAGAGCTTGTTTAGATCTTGATTTGAACAGTCTATATAAAAATGTTTATGAGTCAATAGAGAACTAAAGACTAAAATGATTTTTGATAATGTTAAGGAGTTATTATTAATTTTATTATGGATATTGTCAATATCCATGTCAATATCCATGTCAATACTGTAAAACAAATTTGTCCTTATTTTTCAGAAAAAATATACTAAAATATTTACAGAAGAATGATGCCTGGGATTGACTCCAAAATAACCCACTGGTTTGAGTCAGTGGGGGTTGGTGGGGGCAATGGAGAGAAGGGAGAGGGCATAAAAAGAAAACAACATTTGGGCATGGGTTTACATGGTTGAAATGAATGATGGGCAGCTAAAGGTTATAATATTTACCTTTCTACTACTGTATATACTTGTGATTTGCCATGTTTTTATTTATTTATTTATTTTTGTGGGGAAGATCAGCCCTGAGCTAACATCCATGCCAATCCTCCTCTTTTTGCTGAGGAAGACCGGCTCTGAGCTAACATCTATTGCCAATCCTCCTCCGTTTTTTCCCCAACGCCCCAGCAGATAGTTTTATGTCATAGTTGCACATCCTTCTAGTCGCTGTATGTGGGACGCCACTTCAGCATGGCGGGAAGAGCAGTGCGTAGGTGTGCGACTGGGATCCGAACCGGGCTGCCAGTAGCAGAGCGTGCACACTCAACCGCTAAGCCATGGGGCCAGCCCCCATAATAATGTTTTGAAAAGAACATATTCACTGTGGAATTTAAAGTACAGGGGATAAAAAGAAAAGAAAAATCACCTATAATCCCATCATTTCAAACATTAAGCTTCTTTTTATGATTTCATGATGCAATTATAGCCTTATTATATAAATATTGTGCCCTGATTTTTAAAATGAGGATCATACCATGAGCATTTTCTTTAATTATTACAATGTATCAAACATATATTTAATTTTTTAAGTGAGTCATAAAGTAAGCCTAACAGAAATATACTAGAATAAAAAGTACCAAAAATATAAAATAGTTCTAAATAAAACTACATATAAATAAGTGAAATGTGAAATGGGAAATATATGTAAATGTGAAAATAAGTTAGCATTTTAATTGTCCCAGGAAATCATATCTGATTTAAAGAGTACTTGTAAATCAAAACAGAATTTTCAGGGCTTTATAATTTCTGTGTATTTGGCCCCCGTTGTATTTAATTTCTTCAACATTATATAATGATGTGCAACATGTAAAGTAATATCCCTTCATTTATCAAAGAATATTCTTTTGACATTAAAGAATGAGACTTTTTATATTTTATGAGTGATTATCACCCTAAACGTTATAAAATAAAAAGAAAATAAAGAATCTAATATTAATATACATGGGACACACATTATTAAAAAAAGATTTCCTTTAAAAACTCTAGAAAACTGTAATTGCCATTCCTTTGACTTCATGCTTTATTTCTGAAATTTTAGAATGAATAGAGAACTTTGATTATACCTTGTAAGAATTGCAACATATGAGCCCAGTGATACAAGCCAGCACAATAGAGAAAATAAAACAGAAGACTAATTGTAGGTCAACAATAAATACATATTGCTACTGGAAATTGTAACACTTTCTGAGCAGTGTCAAGGAGGTGCTTTTCTACTGAATTTTTATTGCATACAGAAGTAATTTAAACTCAAATAGACAAACCCAGAGAGTCGATCTGCCTCAGCTTCTGAGCTGTCTCAGGAAAGCCACGCTGTGCTCACTCTCGGGAATAACAATGCACTGTGATCAATGTCAGTGCTGTGATCCTTTCTTTCATATTTTACTCCTCCAAGGAGAAATTATTCTTATGAATTTAAAAACCTGGGCTACCTATTGTGTCAATCATATAGAGTTAGCTCAAGAAGGAACCTTTGATCAATTAGGAAATAATCATTTAGTCCCAAAAGAATGGTAGTACTGTGAAAATTAGCAGAAAATTTACTGAGCTCCATAGAAGTACAATTATTCCAGCAAGACTCAATTGGGTAATAAGAGTAATGATTCATTTTTAGGTAATGGATACATCTAAGAAGTGACACTGAAAGCTTCTCCGTGGATTTTTAAAAATAACTTAGTTCTCACAACATGCTTCCTTTGTAAGGATACTATAGATTTGAAAAGTTGTTTCTAATTCTTCTCTTTGAGAGGGAAGAGTGACATTCATGGACAGCATGAGGCTTTGTGACTCCAAGAAACATGGATGCAAATTCTGACTTTGCCCCTTTATAACTACCATCTTGTGGCAAACCTCTCAGAACCTTGGTACCTCTCCTACTAAATGGGAGGGATTTTTTGTTTGTTTCATACTATTTCCTCTAATCTTTTGGGCGATTCCTCACAGGCACAAGTTGATCAGTACTCTGCTAAATCCTCGAGGGGCAGCCTCCCTATCTCCTGAATTCTCTCTGTGTGCATCTTTCTCCTCTCCAGGACTCTGTCCTGTGAACTAGAGTTCTTATTTTCTGTTCGTTTGGTTTTTTGACAGTAGCCATCCTAATAGGTGTGAAGTGTATCTCATTGTGGTTTGCTTTGCATTTTCCTAATGTTTAGTGATGTTGAGCATCTTTTCATGCACCTTTTGGCCATTTGTATATCTTCTTTGGAAAAATGTCTATTTTAGTCCTTTGCTCATTTTTTTTATTTTTGTGAGGAAGATCAGCCCTGAACTAACATCCATGCTAATCCTCCTGTTTTTGCTGAGGAAGACTGGCTCTGAGCTAAAATCTATTGCCAATCCTCCTCCTTTTTTTTCCCCAAAGCCCCAGTAGATAGTTGTATGTCATAGTTGCACATCCTTTTAGTTGCTGTATGTGGAAAGTGGCCTCAGCATGGCCGGAGAACGGTGCGTTTGTGTGCGCAGGGGTACGAATCTGGGCCTCCAGTAGCGGAGTGTGCACACTCAACCGCCAAGCCACGGGGCTGGCCCCCAGTCCTTTGCTCATTTTTAAATTCAGTTATCTATTTTTCTGTCATGAGCTGTAGAAGATCTTTATATATGCTGAATAGTAACCCTTTATCAGATATGTAATTTGTAAATATTTTCTCCCATTCCATAGATTGCCTATTCACTCTTTTGATTGTGTCCTTTGATATACAGAAGTTTGTAATTTTAATAAAGTCCCACTTGTCTATTTTGCTTTTGTTTTTGTTGCCTGTACTTTTGGAGTCATGTCTAAGAAGTCATTGCCAAATCTAATGTCATGAAGCTTTTACCCTATATGTTTTCTTCTAAGAGTTTTATAGTTTTAGCTCTTACATTTAGGTCTTTGATCCACTTTGAGTTGATTTTTGTATATGGTGTAAGGTAAGGATCCAACTTTATTAATTAATTAATTTATTTATTTATTTTCAATAATAGCAAAGGAAGGTATCCTTCTTTTTGTTTTTTGTTTTTTGTTTTTTTGTGAGGAAGATCAGCCCTGAGCTAACATCCATGCTAATCCTCCTCTTTTTGCTGAGGAAGACTGGCTCTGAGCTAACATCTATTGCCAATCCTCCTCCTTTTTTTCCCCCAAAGCTCCAGTAGATAGTTGTATGTCACAGTTGCACATCCTTCTAGTTGCTGTATGTGGGACACAGCCTTAGCATGGCCGGACAAACAGTGCATTGGTGCGTGCCCGGGATCCAAACCCAGGCCACCAGTAGCAGAGAGCGTGCGCTTAACTGCTAAGCCACGGGGCCGGCCCCCAACTTTATTTTTTTGTATGAGTTATTTTAAAGACAGTGCATGGATATAAAGTACTGTCAATACATGTCAGTTGTCAACTATTATTATTGTTTGTGGAAGACAAGTTTTCATGATTTCTCTTTAAATTTACATCCAGCACGTTTTGGAACTCTTCCTATCTTTGTAGAATTCCTAATTTAAGAGTCCTACCTCCCAACGTAGGAGTCAGAAATTTATTTTTTCAGTCTCTCTTGAAACTGGAGCATGCCAAAGAGATGAACTCACATGAGGATTTGATTTAGAAGTGAGTGAAGAGTGGAGGTCTCTGTGATACATTTTGGTGTGGTGGAGGGATAGCTTACAGAAGCATCTGGCTGTCAGGGGCTGCAGGGGTTCTAGTGGCAGCATCTCTCTCCCAGGTCAGAAGTGCGAGCATCACACAGCTGAGCATGTTCATGGCTACGTAAGCTCTAAGCCTACCAATTACCTTTTATTGTATTCCATCTCTGCTCAACATAGCCAGAGCCACTTCCACTCTTCTCAGCTATGAATACAACCTGATTCTGAAAGGGTCACTGCTCGTTGGTAAAGTGAAGGAAATAAAGCTTGACTTGATTGAACTGAGAAACAAAATTACAGACAGGGGAACTGCAGCATCTAATGTGAAGGATGGTGGATATGGATGCTGAGGTTGCTGCCTGCTGTCTCTTCTCACTTTGAATTCATTCTACTCATCATTGCCTCATTTCTTTTGATTAAATACCATGCGCTTCCTGAGGGAGTACAGGGAGGCTCTCTGGTTCCGTGCCCAAATGTTTTCATCATTGACATTTTTCAGACAATATAGTTGAAAGCTGAACCAATGAAGTTCTTTATCCAGAAATATCAACCTGAAAATAAACTTTCTACCATCACCCAGACTTTACTGAAAATGGAGAAAAGTCTCTCTTCATTTAAAATTGCCCACACTTCATGAAGTAAAATAGGAGAAAGATCACTTAAATTTCAAGGATATGATACTTTGCCCTCATCTATATGTACACAAACATACTACACACACACACACACACACACACACACACACACACATTCGGTGACCCTGTAAAATATAGCAAAGATTTAATCTTTTACAATTCACAAAAGTCCCAATACTAACTTTACAAACTCCATGTTGTTGTTCACCATGGAAGAAAACCGCATTCTTCTCACAAATATAACCTTCCATAGAATATGAAGAAGGTGGAGGAGAAGAAAGACACTGCTGGCTAATATACTGTATTCAATAGCCGGTGGCATTACTGGAGGAAAATTGGATGTTATTTGTGAACTAATAAGTACAGCACATATCTGAACTTCATGGAAATTAGGTTAAAACCAGGAGTCTTTAGGTTCCTCTTTTTTCTCTTAAGATTCCTCTAGAAGGATTTTTGTTGCCCCAGGATAGTAATACCTGCAATGTATCTTATGCAAATTCTGGGCCAGTTTTTTCTTTTTAATTACTGTAATATGATAGCCAATAGCGAATAAGATGGAGAAAGCTTAAAAAGAGGTAAAGGAAAATAAAGTTGGAAATAATTAAGAAAAATAGTACCTAGAAATATCTTCTCATTATTTTTATAGCATTTTTTTATTGATGTTTTAAATGTTTTTAACATTGTGAAATTTTAAGTTGTACATTTTTGTTTGTCCATCACCATATATATGTCTTCCTTCACCCCTTGTGCCCACCCCCCACCCCCACTGCCCGGGTAACCACAATACAGTTTTCTCTGTCCATGTGTTGGTTTATATTCCACATATGAGTGAGATCATACAGTGTTTGTCTTTCTCTTTCTGGCTTACTTCACTTAACATAATACCCTCCAGGCCCATCCATGTTGTTGCAAATGGGACGATTTTGTCTTTTTTTATGGCTGCGTAGTATTCCATTGTATATATATACCACTTCTTATTTATCCAATCATCAGTCGAGGGACACTTGGGTTGCCTCCACTTCTTGGCTATGGTGAATAATGCTGCAATGAACATAGGGGTGCATCAGCCTCTTTGGATTGTTGATTTCAGGTTCGTTGGATAGATTCCCAGTAGTGGGATGGCTGGATCATAGGGCATCTCTATTTTTAATCCTTTGAGGAATCTCCATGCCATTTTCCATAGAGGCTGCACCACTTTGCATTCCCACCAGCTGTGTATGAGGGTTCCTGTTTCTCCACATCCTCTCCAACATTTGTTCTTTTTTGTCTTGGTGATTATAGCCATTCTAATGGGCGTGAGGTGATATCTTAGTGTTGTTTTGATTTGCATTTCCCTGATGATTAATGATGTTGAACATCATTGTTCCTATTGGCCTATTGGCCATCTGTATATCTTCTTTGGAGAAGTGTCTGTTCATTTCCTCTGCCCATTTTTTGATTGGGTTGTTTGTTTTTTTTGTTGCTCAGTGAGTTCTTTATATATTATGAAGATCTATCCCATGTCAGATGTATGTTTTGCAAATATTTTCTCCCACCTGGTGGCTTGTCTGTTCCTCTTGATCCTGGTTTCATTTGTCTTGTAGAAGGTCTTTAATCGAGTCCAACTTGTTTATTTTTTCTTTAGTTTCCCTAGTCTGTGTAGGCATGTCATCCGAAAAGATTCCTTTATGACCAATGTCAAATAGTGTGTTGCCTATATTTTCTTCTATGAGTTTTATAGTTTCAGGTCTCACCTTCAGGTCTTTGATCCATTTTGATTTAATTTTTGTGAATGGCAATAGCAGATGGTCCACCTTCATTCTTTTGCATGTGGCTGTCCAGTTTTCCCAACATCATATATTGAAGAGACTTTCTTTTCTCCATTGTATGTTCTTAGCTCCTTTGTCGAAAATTAGCCATCTGTATATGTGTGATTTTATTTCTGGGCTTTCAATTCTGTTCTGTTGCCCTGTGTGTCTGTTTTTGTAACAGTACCATGCTGTTTTGATTACTATTGCTTTGTAGTATGTTTTGAAGTCAGGGATTGTGATGCCTCCAGCTTTGTTCTTCTTTCTCAGGATTGCTTTAGCTATTCGGGGTCTTTTGTTGCCCCATATGAATTTCAGTATTCTTTTTTCTATTTCCATGAAGAATGTCATTGGGATTCTGATTGGGATTGCACTGAATCTGTAGATTGCTTTAGGTAATATAGACATTTTAACTATGTTTATTCTTCCAATCCAAGTGCATGGGATATCTTTCCATTTCTTTACATCATCATCGATTTCTTTCAATAATATCTTGTAGTTCTCATTGTATAGGCCTTTCACCTCCTGGCAAGGTTTATTCCTAGGTATTTTATTCTTTTTGATGCAATTGTAAATGGTATTATCTTTCTGAGCTCTCTTTCTGTTAGTTCGTTATTAGCATACAGAAATGCAACTGATTTTTGTAGATTGATTTTGTACTCTGCAACTTTGCTGTAGTTGTTGATTATTTCTAATAGTTTTCCAATGGATTCTTTAGGGTTTTCTATATATAAAATCATGACATCTGCAAATAGTGAGAGTTTCACTTCTTGGTTACCTATTTGGATTCCTTTTATTCCTTTTTCTTGCCTAATTGCTCTGGCCAAAACCTCCAGTACTATGTTGAACAGGAATGGTGAGAGTGGGCAGCCCTGCCTCATTCCTGTTCTCAGAGGAATGGCTTTCAGTCTTTCCCTGTTGAGTATGATGTTGGCCATGGGTTTGTCATAAATAGCCTTTATTATGTTGAGGTACTTTCCTTCTATTCCCATTTTGTTGAGAGTTTTTATCGTAAATGGATGTTGTATCTTGTCAAATGCTTTCTCTGCATCTATTGAGATGACCATGTGGTTTTCATTCTTTGTTTTGTTCATGTGATGTATCACATTGATTGATTTGCAGATGTTGAACTATCCCTGCGTCCCTGGTATAAATCCCACTTGATCATGGTGTATGATCTTTTTAATGTATTGCTGTATTCAGTTTGCCAATATTTTGTTGAGGATTTTTGCATCTATGTTCATCAGCGATATTGGTCTGTAATTTTCCTTCTTTGTATTGTCTTTATCTGGCTTTGGTATTAAGGTGATGTTGGCCTCGTAGAATGATTTAGGAACTGCTCCATCTTCCTCTATTTTTTGGAATAGTTTGAGAAGGATGGGTATTAAATCTTCTTTGAATGTTTGGTAACATTCACCGGAGAAGCCGTCTGGTCCTGGACTTTTATTTTTTTATTATTATTTCAATCTCTTTACTTGTGATTGGTCTATTCAGAGTCTCCATTTCTTCTTGGTTCACTTTTGGGAGGTTTATGAGTCTAAGAATTTATCCATTTCTTCTAGATTGTCCAATGTATTGGCATATAATTTCTCACAGTATTCTCTTATAATCCTCTGTATTTCCGTGGTATCCATTGTAATTTATCCTCTTTCATTTCTAATTTTATTTACTTGAGACTTTTCTCGTTTTTCCTTAGTAAGCCTGGCTAAGCTTCTGTCAATTTTATCTTCTCAAAGAACCAACTCTTTGTTTCATTAATTCTTTCTACTCTTTTTTGGGCCTCAATTTCATTTATTTCTGCTCTGATTTTTATTATTTCTCTCCTTCTTCTGACTTTGGGCTTTGTTTGTTCTTCTTTTTTCTAGTTCTGTTAGGTGTAATTTAAGGTTGCTTATTTGGGCTTTTTCTTGTTTGTTAAGGTGGGCTTGTATCGCTATGAGTTTCTCTCTTAGGACCGCTTTTGCTGCATCCCATATGGTTTGGTATGGCATATTTTCATTTTTGTTTGTTTCCAGATAGTTTTTGATTTCTCCTTTAATTTCATCAATGATCCATTGGTTGCTCAGTAGCATATTGTTTAATCTCCACATTTTTGTCACTTTCTCAGATTTTTTTTTTTCGTGGTTGATTTCCAATTTCATAGCATTATGGTCTGAAAAGATGCTTGTTATGATTTCAATCTTCTTAAATTTATTGACACTTGCTTTGTTTCCCAACATATGGTCTATCCTTGAGAATGTTCCATGCGTGCTTGAGAAGAATGTGTAGTCAGCTGTTTTTGGATGGAGTGCTCTGTATGTGTCTACTAGGTCCATCTCGTCCAGTTTTTCATTTAAGTCTACTACTTTTTTTTTTGACTTTTTGTCTGGATGATCTGTCCATTGATGTAAGAGGGGTATTAAGATCCCCTACTATTATTGTTTTGTTGTTAATGTCTCCTTTTAGGTTTGTTAATAGTTGCTTTATCTACATTGGTGCTCGTATATTGGGTGCATATATATTTGTAAGTTATATGTCTTGGTGGAGTGGCCCTTTTATCATTATATATTTCCCTTCTTCGTCTCTCTTAACCTGTTTTATCTTGAAGTCTACTTTGTCTGATATGAGTATGGCAACACCTGCTTTCTTTTGTTTGCCATTAGCTTGGAGTATTGTCTTCCATCCTTTCACTCTGAGTCTGTGCTTGTCTTTAGAGCTGAGATGTGTTTCCTGGAGGCAGTATATTGTTGGGTCTTGCTTTTTAATCCATCCTGCCACTCTGTATCTTTTGATTGGAGAGTTCAATCCATTTACATTTAGGGTAATTATTGATATATGAGGGCTTAATGTTGCTGATTTGTTCACTTATTTTGTGGTTCTTTTGCATTTCCTTTGTTTCTTGTCCCATTTGTTTCAGACTGCCAATTCGGTTTGGTTGTTCTGTCTTATGATTCTTCTAGTTTTCTCTTTGTTTATCATATGTGATTTTGTTTTGAATATTTGTTTAATGGTTACCTTGAGGTTTCTGTAAAAAATCTTGTGTATGAGATAGGTCATTATCTGATGGCCTTCTATTTCCTTATACTAAATCAATTCAATCACTTTCCTCTTCCTCTCCTAAGTCGTTCTTGTTATACGTTATTCTATCTTGTGTTTTGGGGGTTGTGTTTACAGCGATGAGGTTAAATTTATTTTTGGTGGATTCCTTCCTTTGATCTTGGTTGGGTATTCAAGTGGTTGCTAACCTATTCCGGTAAAGATCTACTATTTTTCTGAGTTTGTCTACCTATTTTTCTCCTTGCTCCAAGCTTTGTATTCCCTTTCTCTTCTTTTTTTCAGGCCTGAGGGCCTTGTTGAGTGTTTCTTGTAGTGGGGGTCTTGTGGCTGTGAACTCTCTTAGCTTTTGCTTACCTGGGAAAGTTACTATTTCTCCATCATATTTTAAGGATATTTTTGCTGGATAGAGTATTCTTGGCTGAAAATTTTTGTCTTTCAGTGTTTTGAATATATCATTCCAGTCTCTCCTAGCCTGTAAAGTTTCTGTTGAGAAATCTGCTGAGAGCCTGATAGGAGTTCCTTTGTACATTATTTTTTGTTTTTGTCTAGCTGCCCTTAATATTGTTTCTTTGTCATTGACTTTGGCCAGCCTTACCACTAGGTGTTGTGGAGTGGGCCTTTGCCTGTTTATGTATTTAGGTGATCTGTTGGCTTCATTTATTGATATTTCCTGCTCCTTCCCCATATTTGGGAAATTCTCAGCTATTATTTCCTTGAGTAGGCTCTCTGTTCTTCTTTCCCTCTCTTCTCCCTCAGGAATACCTATAATTCTTATGTTACATTTCCTAACAGAGTCAGATATTTCTCAGAGACTTTCTTCATTTCTCTTTAGTCTTAGTCCTCTCTCCTCATCCATCTGGAGCATATTTGTATTCCTATTCTCTATAATGCTAATTCTTTCCTCCATATTGTCAGCTCTGTTCTTTAAAGATTCCAGATTCTCCTTTATCTCTTCCATTGTGTTCTTCATCTCCATCAGCACTGATTGGTTTTTCTTTAGCATTAGTCAAGTTATAAAAATATGTTTTGGGAAGAATGAATTTCAGAGAGGCTGTGAGGGGACTATGTTGAGTATCTGAGCTAATTCAGTGGGAGATGAGAATGAAACAGTTTAGAATAATATCATGGTGGTCTGCAAGTAGCATTTAAAGAAGTTTGAGTTTTAATCTGAAGGCAACTAATACATAAAAGAGGTCAGAACTGGCTTCTATTATCCATTTTAAGAAAATATCACTGGAAATTATGTGAACGTGGATTAGATGAGTGAAAGAATGAAAGGTAATGGGACTAGTCCAGAAGAGAGGTGATGAAGGCCCAAAATCAGCCAGCCGCAGGAGCAACAGGAAAAAAAGTGGTTATAGTTCATACTGTCAACGACAGATGTGCAGAAAAGGGAAAGCAAGGGGCCAGGAAGACCTGACATGAGGCCAAAAATCCAGATGAATAAATACATATGACTATATGTTAATAAGGTTGGGAGAACCATAAACTCATAGTTTAAATTTTCTACCATTCCACATTTTTCAGTTTGAAAACACTACTAGGGAGGAGTCATTTTAATGATAGGTGTCTTGGGGAAAAAAGGATGTTAATAATCACTGATACAGTATGAGAACACTGATGAGCAGATAAAAGAATCAAGGTCCCAAGGAAACCTAGGGCTTTTGGTTCTGAGGTCAAATTCTTTCCAATTATTTGTTTACTAAGCCAGAAACTATTTATTAAGCATTACTTTTGCCAGCCATTGTGCTAGGCAGTGATGTCTAATGTAAACAATAGAGACTTAGCTCTTGCCTTCAGAAAGCTTACATTCTTGTTGAGGAGTGAAAAAAAATTATAAATAAGTAAGTCTGTTATAAAATGAAAACCTTGAAAGAAGCAGGCAGAGAATTATGGGAGAGAATGAGAGAAAGGATTACAAAAATCAGCACTGAGGATTGTCATTTAAAAGAGAAACCTGAAAGATAAGTATCTACCCATAAGAAAAACTAGGAGAAAATCATTCCAGGTAGAGGAAGCAGCATGCAGTATAGCCCTGATATTGGAGAGACCGTGGCACATGCTTTAAAAATATAAATAATCCATATACAGATTACAGCAGGTAGTTTCAAATTTAGATTGAGTCTTTACAAGAGAGGTTAGGACTGGATATATTGCAAGAGTAAAGGGAGTAGGAATAATCAAATCCAAGGATAATATTAAATTACATGGAAAAAGTTGTTGAATGTGAAAGAAGAGACTTTAGGCCAGAAGTCTGGGGGAGACCTTCCTTTTATAAAGGAATGGAGAAAGAGAAGTAATTACAATAACATAAGACAGATGAGAGAAATAAAAGGCATGAAAAAACATGGAGAATTAGAGAATTCAAAGCAGAAAAGTTTCAGAAAGAAGAAGATCAACTGTGCTGAATGCTATTGAAATATAAAATCAGAAGAGAGATGATCGTTGTGTTTTCCAAAGGGAACTCTCGATAAAACATTGTAAATATACTGTGGGCAGGGGTGGTCAAGGGTTAGGGAGTCACATGCATTGTTCTCATCTAGTAGTTAGTAGGCGATCCACAGATGAAGAGGAAAAGATTTGGGTAAATTTTCCACCACAGGACCAATAGTTATGGGCCACCCAGAATAAAATTTGGGTTAATTGGCAATATTTAGCTACACAAAAGACCTAAAAAAGTTATCACTGTAGGTAAAGTACCCACTGCTTGCTACTACTTCAAACAAAATATAGATTTACACACATACAAATCCATAATATACATATAAATGTAAAATTGAATATAATCAAATTTAATCTCCACAAGAATTTTTTCATTCTACTTTTTAAGATTATTAAGTTCATTCTCAGAAGGACTTTAAAACTTACTAAGAGGGAAGCATTTCAAGAATGACAGAGTAAGGAACTCCAAAACCTACTCCTTCTTAAAAGTGGAGAGAACATTGAGAAAATAATTGTCAAATCAACTTCCTCAGAACTCTGGAAATTCACCAAAGAACTGCAAAAATCACTGAGGAGTGTTTTTTAAAGAAAAATAGCTGATTCTTTATGGTGTTTTAATTTGTCCTAATTACATCTCCTTCTCTCCTGTCGTGCAGAAGCCTTGAAAATCAATAGTCTACCAACCATGCGGGTTGTGAAATCCAGCAGTCTAGCAGACAAAAGAGGGAGCATATGGATTTGGAGCTCCCACAAAAGCCCCATCTCCTGAAATTGTCACTAGTTGATCTATATGGCAGCTGTCTAGAAAATTCTCATTCACAAGGCTTGTCTTTATTTGACCTGACTCAAAACTTTCTCACTGAGAAATCCCATCCCCAAGGCATTTGACGAAGCAATGAGCAGCAATTGTTTATCATTGCAGCTGCCTGAGGCAGTGAAACCAGTTGGGGCAAATAAGAGGCTGGCCAAACATCTTAGAAGGAAAGTCTGGGCAATATGATGGGGGGCTTTGAAATATATTCCTCTGGAGCTAGAAAGACACATGCATGTGGAGGTCTGTGTCTGCCTAGGAAAGACATAAAAAAGCCTTAACCTCTTATCTCTAGCCATAAGAGTCTTTTTTTTTTTTTTCAATTTTTTGTTTATTGCAGTAACATTGGTTTATAACATTGTATAAATTTCAGGTGTACATCATTATACTTCTATTTCTGCATAGATTACATCATGTTCACCACCCAAATACTAATTACAACCCATCACCACACACATGTGCCAAATTATCCCTCTCACCCTCCTCCCTCCCCCCTTCCTCTCTGGTAACCACCAATCCAATCTCTGTCTCTATGTGTTTGTTTATTGTTGTTATTACCTACTACTTAATGAAGGAGATCATAAGGTATTTGACCTTCTCCCTCTGACTTATTTCACTTTGCATAATACCCTCAATGTCCATCCATGAAAAGAGGTTCAAAATCATGAACTATCAGGGAAATGTAAATCAAAACTACAATGAGATATCACCTCACCCGTCAGAATGGCTATAATTAACAAGACAGGAAACAACAAGTGTTGGAGAGGATGTGGAGAGAAGGGAACTCTCATACACTGCTGGTGGGAGTGCAAACTGGTGCAGCCACTATGGAAAGCAGTATGGAGATTCCTCAAAAAATCAAGGATAGATTTAGCCATAAGATTCTAAATAATCAGGAAGTGAAGGGTAAGGTAGACTTGTAAACTGCCAGAGTGTCAAAGGTGTGCCCCAATACACACACACACACACACACACACAAGCATTATTGGTAAAATCTGTGTGGACGATCAGAACTGGCCACCTCAAAATATGTCTCTTTGCCTTGATTATTTTCAAGAACAAAGACTGTGAAAGAATCTTTGTCCTTCCCCCCACTAACAGCATAAAGTAAATTTAAGATAAAAAGCCTGTCCCCAGGAGAAGCCTTCACCATAGATAACTCCAGGTATGGATAGACTGGGAGGGTCCTTGCTAAGCCCATTCTCATCAAAGTTCTCTTTACCAAACATTTGCTTTTCCATCTCCATGTGAATTGCCTTCCTTCCCTTAGAAGTCCCAAAGCGCTACCTCCCACATCCTCCTTTGTCTTTAGCTGAAGATGCTGTTTAAGATGACAACCTCGGTCATTCTGGCTGAGTTGCCCAGTTTTTCCTGGGTCTCTTTCATGTTATAAAACTTTCTTTGATTTTTCTCCTGTTATTCTGTCTCATGTCAATTTAATTCATAGCCCAGTCAGAAGGACCCAGAGGTTAGAGAATTTGTCTTCCTTCCTTACAACTGTGAGATTTATTTTGTTAAAATATTTAAAGAAATCTCTATCGTATCATTAGGTGACCTCTAAGGTAACCAAGGACAGACATTAGTGGCCTCACACAACACAGAATACACACTTTACAGAATTAGTCAAGAAAAGTCACTAAACAAACATACAGCAACAATGGTAAAAAATAGCGACAATAGCAAATTCTATGGAGGAAGGATATGATTTCCAGAGTGGCCACATTATATTGTTTAAAATGTCAAGTTTTCAAAAAAAAAAACGAAGTGTGCAAAAAATAGGAAAATATAACCTATACACAGGAAAAACGCAAACAAATGGTCAATAAAAACTCTTTTTAAAGCAGCCAGATGTTAGATTTACTAGAGAAAGACTTTATACCAGCTAGTATGAGTATGTTCAAAATACTAAAGGAATCTATGTTCAAAGAACTAAAGAAAGGAATGAGAAAAATGCCTTACCAAAGAAAAAATTCTAACAAAAAGATATAAATTACATTTAAATATAAATATTATGAAGTTGAAAAGTGCTATAACTGAAATAGAAGAAAAGATTACTACAGAGGCTAAACAAAGTTCAGCTTTCAAAAAAATTCAGCAAACTTAAAGATAGGTCAATTGAGGTTATCCAGTCTGTGAAAACTAATAAAAAAAAAAAAAGAACCGAGACTTGGAGATATATTAAACATCATTAGACACCAACATAAACATAATTATGGTCCCAGAAGAAAATTAGGAAAGATAAATGGGCAGAAATAATATATTAAGAAAAAATTTCCAAAAACTTCTCAAACTTAATGAAGGACTATAATCTATACATCCAAGAAACTCAGTGAACTTCAACTAGGATAAAATCAAAGATATCCACACCTAGACATACCATAGTCAAACTGTTGAAAGCCAGTGACAGAAAGAGAATCTTGAAAGCAGCAAGAGGAAGATAATTAATCATATACAAGGAATTAATTTATATTTTATAGGAATATTCTACTTCTTTTCACTTCCTCAATAAGATTAACAGCTAACTTCTCATCAGAAATCATAAAGGCCACAAGGCAGCATGATTGCATATTCAAAATGGTGAAAGAAAAAGACTGTCATCAAAAATTTTATATCCAGTGAAACTATTAGCCAAAAAAGAAGAAATTAAGACATTCCCAGAAAAACAAAAACTTAAAAATTTCATTTCTACTGGACTGGTCATATAAGTAATACAAAATGAAGCAATTCCAGCTGAAATGAAAGAACAATAAACATCAACTAGAATTCACAAATAAATAAATCAGAGGAGCAAATATAACATTATAGGTAGACATAAAATCCAATATAAATGTATGTTGGTTTGTAACTCATTTTTCCCCTACCTGATTAAAATGACAACTGTATAAAGCAATAATTATAAAACTATGTTGATGACCTTATAATGTATAAAGATTTTATTTGAATAACAGTAATAGCACAAAGGAGGTGGGGCAGAGTGAAGTTATATAGGGAATAAAGATTTTTATACTATTGAAATTAAGTTGGTAGTAATTCAAACTACATTTTTTTAAATTGATGTTAATTGCAATGCTCAGAGAGCGCTTGTTAAAAAAATAACTCAAAATACACTAAGGGAAACAACATGAGAATTAAAGTGGTACACTAGAATATATCTAGTTTCAAAAAATAAAGGCACTAATGGAAGAAAAAAAAGGCATATAGAAACAAGTAGGAAAATGGCATATGCAATCCTTATCAATATTAATAGTAAATATAAATAGATTAAACACATTTATATTTAAAGGTAAAGAGTGGCAGAATTAATTTAAAAATATGTTTAAAAACTACAAAAAGGTTGAAAGTAAAAGGATGGTTAAAGATATCCATGCAAATAATAACCGAAGGAGAATTGGAGGGGCTATACTGCAGCAGACAAAACAGACATTAAAAAAAAAAACATTGCTAGAGGCAAAGAAGAGCATTTTATAATAATAAAAATATCAATCTATTGGGAAAATATAACAATTATAAACACATATGCACTTAACAATATAGTCCCAAAATATATAAAGCAAAAACAGACGTAACTAAAGAAATTAAAAATTAAATAATAACTGGAGATTACCAATTCAACTTTCAACAATGCAAATAACAAATAGACATAAGATCAGTAAGGAAACAGAAGACTTTAACAAAACTATAAACCAACTATAGCTAAGAGTTATGTATAAAACACTCCACCCAACAGCAGCAGAATACACATTATTCTCAAATACACATAGAACATTTTTCCAGATACACTATATATTAGGCCATAAGACAAGCCTCAATAAATTTAAAAGAATAGACATCCTAAAAAGTATGTTTTCCCATCACAATAGAATTAAATTAGAAATTAACAGAAGGAAATTTAGAAAATTTATAAGTATGTGAATATTAAACAACACATACCTAAATAACGAAAGAGTCAATAGAAATCAGATGGAAAATGAAAACATACTTTGAGATGAATGAAAATTAAAACACAATATACTAAAACTTATGGAATTCAGCTAAAACAGTGCTTAAAGAGGGATCTATAACTGTTAACAACTATGAAGAAAAGAGAAGAATCTAAAAATCCAAAAACTCATTCTCCATCTTAAGAAGCTAGGAAAAATATCAAAATAAACCTATGGGAGAAGAAAGAAGAAAGTTATAGAGATTTAAATGAAAATATATGAAATAGAAATACTAAAACAATACAGAAAATTATTTAGACTAAAAGTTAGTTCTTTGGAAAGATCAACTTTAGAAGCATCATGAAAAATTCAGAAAAAGCATCTAACAAAATCCAATGCCCTTTCATGATAATGACACTCAACAAACTAAAGATAGAAAACTTCTTCAACATGATAAAGGGCATCTGTGAAGAAACCAGAGTTAACATCATACTTATGGCAAAAGACCAAATGCTTTTTTCTTGACCTCTGAGTTCCCTAAGAACACTTTTTCCCTAAGACAAGGATGCCTGCTCTCACCACTTCTATTGAACGTTGCACTGGAAGATTCTATCTAGAGAAATTATGCAAGAAAAAAATAAAAGTTATCTAGATTAGAAAGAAATAAAATTATTTCCATTTGCGGATGACACAATCTTGTATTTAGAAAATCCTAAGAAATTCACAAGAATGGACAAAATAGGCAAATTCACAAGGGTAGAAAGTATATTAGTGTTTTCTAGAGATTAGGAGAAGGGAGAAATTGGAAGTGCCTGCTAATTGGTATGGGTTTCCTTTGGGGTTGATGAAAATGCTCTGGAATTAGATAGTTGATGGTTGCACAACTGTATGAATATATTAAAACTCACTGAATTGTCACTGTGAAAGGGTGAATTTTATATGCTAATTATATCTCAGCAAAGCTGCTATTAAAAAATACACAAAGTCATGGTTAGTAAAAAAATTAGCTGTAATTTGGACCTTCATCTAAAATCCAGTTCCTTTTGTTATAAAGGGTTTGTTATGAGAAATTTAGTATACTCATTAATGAGGGACATTGAGCCTGACATTTAGAATGGTTAAAAGATATGACTGGGGCCGGCCCCGTGGCTTGGCAGTTAAGTGCGTGCGCTCCGCTACTGGTAGCCCGGGTTCTGATCCCGGGCGTGCACCGACGCACCGCTTCTCCGGCCAGGCTGAGGCCACGTCCCACATGCAGCAACTAGAAGGATGTGCAACTATGATGTTCAACTATCTACTGGGGCTTTGGGGGAAAAAAAAAGGAGGAGGATTGGCAATGGATGTTAGCTCAGAGCCGGTCTTCCTCAGCAAAAAGAGGAGGATTAGTATGGATGTCAGCTCAGGGCTGATCTTCCTCACAAAAAAAAAAAAAAAGATATGACTACAACTACCTCACACCTGTCAGAATGGCTGTTTTCAAAAGGACAAAAAATAGCAAGTATGGACAAGGATGTAGAGAAAAGGGAACCCTGGCATACTATTGGTAGGAATGTAAATTGGTGAAGCCATTATGGAAAACAGTATGGAGCTTCCTCAAAAAATTAAAAATAGGAATACCATACTATCCAGCAATTCTGATCCTGGCTATTTATCTGAAGAAAACAAAAACCCTAATTTGAAGAGATATATGCACCCCTAAGTTCATTGCAGCATTATTTACAATAGCCAAGATATAGAAGCAACCTAAGTGTCCATCGATAAATGAATGAGTAAAGATGTAGTGTGTGTGTTTGTATATATAATGGAATATTACTCAACCATGAAAAATAATGAATCTTGCCATTTGTGATGACGTGGATGGACCTAGAGGGTATTACGCTAAATGAAATAAGTCAAACAGAGAAAGACAAATATCATATAATTTCACTTAAATGTGGAATCTAAAAAATAAAACAAGCAAACAAGACAGAAATAGACTCATAAATAGAGAAAACAAACTGGTGGCTACAGAGGTGGGAGTGGTTGGGAGCCAGGCAAAGCACGTGAAGGGGATTTAGAGATACAAACTTCCAGTTACAAAATAAATAAGTTGTGGGATGTAATATACAGCATAGGGAATATAGTCAATAATATTGTAATAACTTTGTATGGTGATAGATGGTAACTAGACATCGTGGTGATCATTTTGCAATGTATATAAATATTGAATTGTTATGATGTGCATCTGAAACTAATAGGCTATTGCATGTTAATTATACTTCAATGAAAAAAAAAGATATGACCACATTCACAAACAGAAGAACTGAAAGTAGGGTTCAAAATGAGATCTGCCTGCCCTCACAAAATCTATCTACTTCCCTAAGTGCCTTATGCAGAATAAACAAATTAAGAGAACAGAATCTGAGTTTGTCCCAGATAATATCATTTTACACACAGCACTCTCAGTTTCTGAATTTATTACAATAAGTAATACAGGATAAATTTTGTTCTTAAGACTTTTAGTCATCAGTGCTGATTCTGCGACAAAATTAAATTTGATTCACTTTCCTATTACTTTGCATTTTGTAGGAATGTTCTGCTTAATTTTCATTTCTATAATTCATCCACTTAACATTTGCATATTGAACACTTAGTATATGCCAGGAACTAATCTTGGCACTGGGTAAAATGAAGCTTTTTACGTTTATTTTCTTCTTCTCAAATGTTTCTAGAAGCTAGTTACGACTTATGACCCCTGTAAGTCTTTCTTATAACTAATGGCAGTCGAGTTTTCTTCCTGTTGTTAGAAATCTTTGCACACTCTCAAGGTGTTCCGTCTGTCCATGAATACATTGTGGAAAAGTACTGCAACTCAAAAAAATAGAACTATTAAGAAGATTTCATTGTTAATTTTGAAAATACTTTACTACAAATGAGTAAAAATAACATGTATGTATATATTTGTGTCAACACACACAAACACATGTGCATGTACAATAAAACCAAAATCAATTACAGAACATTTACTTTATCCCATGTAGTTCTCAAATCTGGCACCAGTACATTGTTGATTAATTATTCAGGATGGAAGCACTACTCTCCTGGTTTCTTCATTACTCAATCTTGATTCAGCTTCATTTCCTTTTAAGGTTCATTGCAATTAATGATGCACTCCATTTAGCACAACAGAAGAATGGTAATTCTCTGTAAATTCAGAGTTTGTTGTCTTGTGAATTAGCCCTCCTCTGGTAACTAGACAGGCTTGAAATATGCTGGTTTTTGTTTGACGACACAAAGGCCACAAGGAAAGGTCGCAGTAGGATCGCTTCTAACGAGTTATTAGATAAATACATTTTCTAGATAGTTTAATCTCATCATTAGACTTCAAAGAGCTTTAAGAAAAGCCTTTAAATATGTATGTCAGTTCTCAATTATCTATGTTAATGGAGAGGAGCAGCAGTGTGTATAACATAAAATGGATGCAAAGATACACATATTTGACTTAGAGGACACCCGTGTCATATGCTCAGAGAATGAGTAAAATTCAGATCAAACGATGAGATTGAGTTGGAAAGATCCTTCCCAGTAAGCTGTTTTTGCCATTGTGCTGTCCATAGTTCTGCTAAACTTCTCCCCATATGCTCTTTTCAATTGTAATGCTGAACATTATTATCTTTCTGATTAAATAATGGTACTAGCACAAGCAAAGTAGTACATAGTATTTTTTGAGTTTTTTATCTAAATGGCTAATGCCTCTTCAGTAGTTGATAGAGAGAATAATATTGTGTGATAAAAAGTCATTTATTTTTATATGCTAGGCAGAATACAAGGAATAAAGACCCCCAGAGAATCAGGATAGATAAAAGTGCAGCCCTATTAAGGGCTACAGACTTAGTGTAATTATTGCTAATGACTAATTAATACCCAAACACTGATTCAGACTCCCACTAGGTACAAGATAATGCACTAGGAACTGGGGATTCCATGGTGAGCTTAACGTGTAGCAGGAAACACCCTTACTAAAAGAGTAATCATGAATTACTTAATCATGAATTTTGTAACTTATTATTCCAAAAAGGCAAATGTTGAGATTTGCGGAAACATAAGGAAAGAGTGCTTACCTGTTGTGAATAGAATAGAGATCAGAGAAGACATCTGTTTAAGTGATATTTCACTCGTGACCAGATTATCTGACAAGACGAAAAAGGAAATTGTAGGATGATGTGGGGAGATGGCACACAAAAGCAATATACGTGATGATCTAGAGTCAAGTGTAGGAGATCAGAATTTGCCATCCCAAAATGTGTCTCTTTGGCTTGATGATTTTTAGGAACAAAAAACTCAGAAAGAAACTTTGACATTCCCCCTAACTGCCAAAAAGAATTTAAGACAGAAGGCCTGTTCCAGGAAGGAGCTCTCACCGTAGATAACTATAACATAACACGAACTAGGTGTGGTAGACAGGGAGGAACCTAGCAAGGCCCCTTTGATCAAGGTTCTCCCCTTGTCCCCTTGTCTCTGCAAGGCATGGCAAATATCTGTTTACCAGACATCTGCTTTGCCATCTCCATGTGAATTGCCTTCCTCCCCTTTGAAATCCCAAACCACTACCCCCAACATCCTCTTTTTTCTTTAGTTGAAGATGGTATTTAAGATGGTAGCTTCCAACATTTTGGCAAGTTACTGTTTTCATGGGTTTCTCCCATGCACAAGTGTTACTAAAATTTGTTTGAATTTCTCCTGTTTTTCTGTCTCATGCTAACTTAATTCTTAGATCAGCCAGAAGAACCTAGAACGGTAGAGGAAAATTTATTCCTTTCCTACACAAGACTGTAAGGCATATTTGAGCAACTCAAAAAATTAATTTTAATATTAGCTTTAAGCAGAAGTAAATATTCTGTAAATCTGATAAAGATTTTGATTCACAGTTACTCGCTTCCAGGGCCACTGTGAGAGCTCTCTGTTGCTGGGAATGGTGTTCCAGGCTAGGAGGGGAAGCCAGGTTGTACTCCAGAAGCATGTCAATGCCAACCTTTCTTTTATTTTCAAAATTTTGTTAAGAGTTCTAAAAAACAACAATTTAAGTGCCAAGAGCAAATATATAAGGGTGGATAGTGAGGAACATCTGTAGCATTAGTTGAAGAAAAAATTAGAGATAATTTAAATATCTAAACCTGATAGTCATTAAATAAGTGTAAGTCCAAATCAGGTCATACGTGGCTTCAAAAAAACTTAACTCATTTTGGATATTCTTGAAAATACACTGTCTACACAGACTTATTATATGGAGTAGGTGCGATATCAAAGTCTATTTTATTTTATTTTCTAGTTAAAAGTTTTTAGTAGTCATTTGGATAAGTCATTACAAGTAGGGGAAATGGGCATAGAAATACTATTACCTTATATAAATTTTAGAATTGTGGAACATGACCTTGTTAACTTAAAACACGATTACAGTTATTTAAAGGTTAAAAAATACTGAAATAGTAAAGTGAAAACAAAAATAACTTATATTGTTTTTCTGCAGTTTAGCATCAATATTCAATTTTCTTTACTAGAATACTTAATTGCCAAAATTTCAGTATTCTGCATAATATAACAGGTTTTGCTTTAGAAAAAAAAATATAGCACCTACCTATTTGGGGTACTCAGGACGTATTGATATCTGTGTTACTTTTATTCACTCATTTAACAAATTAAGGCCCGCTATGTGCCAGGCACTATTATCACCCAAAACAAAACAGACAATAATCTTTCCCTTATAGGACTTGCGTTCTTGTTGAGGGAGAAAGGTGGAATTAAACAAAATGCATTAGTTAGACATTTAGTGGGTGAGGAGAGACAGATATAGATGACACTTTTGGGGTCCTCTGAAAACAAAGCCTGAGACAGGGATTTGGTAGAGTAGTTTATATTTTGAAGGTGGTGTAAGGAATAAGGAGTGATAAAGTAGCGAGTAAATGAAATGGGAAGAGAAAAAGTCAATAACGTGTAGATTATTCAGGTTGCTCATATAGACAAAAGAGGCTTACATCCACAGATACTTCTAGAAAATGAACAGACAGGCTCCTAGAAATGTCCATCCAGAGAACAGAGGTTGGGCCATGTATCCACTGCCTCTGTTCCCCATTGTTTAAGGAACATCCAGGAGACATGTGGGTAGGTTTAAGCCAGTAGAGTCACAACAGGTGAGCTGAGGGAATGTATGAGCAGAGCACAGAAGCCTCTGCCACTGTGTTTGAGGCTCAGTTTCTTCTACAGCTTAGCAGATAGCCAGGTTAGTAGAGAGCTAGCTCATTCTAGGTGAGCTCAGTGGAGAGCAGGACTGAGGTTGCCCACTTACTTACCACGCTGTGGCCATTGCTGAACTGATAAGAGCAAGTGGAAAGGTGAGAGTGACATCCTGACAGAAGCCGGCCAAGAGGAAGTGTGAGCAAAGGGCTAAGAGAGAGTTGACACTGACAACTCTTGGCAGAGATTTTCTGTAAGGGAAAAAGAAAAATGGGACAATGGAAATAGGAACTTTTATTCTGTGTTTTTGAAGACTGCAGCAATAACTCCACTTTTACGCTGTTGGGAGTATCCCAGTAGAGAGGGAAAAACTTGACCATGTAGAGACCAACAAGGGAATTGTTGAGGTGATGTCTTGAGAAGGCAATGTGTCATTTAAACTGGTGGCACTTATTTGTTTCTGAGTGAGGCTTGTGAAGGGTAAAGATTCACCACGTGGGTGTCACAATCTGGTAGGAAGGGGAAGCTTAGAGGCTTACATTGTATTGATACAGCACACATACCATTTTGCTTAATTTTCCATGGTGCCAGATGGAGAATATGGTGCAAAATTTCTCATAAACTACACTTGTTGCTTCCACTGAATAGAAGCTTAGCTTTGAGGACATCTTTTTTTCTCTAAATACTAGGAAGATTAATCTCCAAATTCCACTAGTCAATAACAAAGGTAAAACTAAATTGAATTACTTATTTTCTGGATGTACAAACTTACAGTTTTCTATTTTATAATACCTTATGTTGTTTAATAAAATACACACATACAAAGTATTGAAAAGAGTTACTATGGCAATACATGGGTAATGCTTCTGTGTCTTTTTAGTAGGTGGGTAATTAACATATTTTTAAAAATAACTTTATTGTTAAATCAAATAAAAGAAAATCACCTTAGGAAAAAGATATTTTAGATACATTATTTGTCATTTTTTCTAATTATCTTTATTTCACTTCCTCCTTCACATTTTCTATTATCAGATTCAGAGACACTCAATAGCAAATTTCTTTTAAAGTCACATTTATTTTAAACCAAATCAAGGATGTATGGAAATATTCTTAGCACTTTCCAGCTCATATTAGGCCACCAGATAGTTATTGAAAACATGAGTTTGTTTATTAAATCAGACAGATCCATTTATTTATTCCACAAGGATTATTTTTTTAGCCTCACCATGTGACAGATATTACATTTAGTTCTGAAGTTCCAAGCTCCAAACTCCATTCTCATTTCTTAATGAGCTTAAAATCTAAGTGTATATTAAGGAGTTGATAGGGATGAGTAGAGAGATTCAGACCTATGGAAACATCTAAATTGAAGTTAAATAATCTAGAAAAGGAAGTAGAATGTAATTATATTTCCAATGACCTCTGATCTGCTAGACTTTATTCATAATTTTAAATGGAGTTTTGATATCCACTTTGCACCTGTTTTATTTGTCCTGATGCAAATGATTAAGCAATGACAGTAACACAGAAAGAAAAACAGAAATGTTTATATAAATCAGATATTGATGACAAATTGTGTAACTTGCAGAATGCATATAATAATAATTGTCACAGACCAATATTTTATTTTTCTTTAAAAACGAAGTGTTGTTTATTATTGTGCAACTATCTAACAATGCATTTTTTTAGATGTCAACAAAGATGAATGTGTAACTTACACTGATAAAATGCCATAGGTAACTAGATATTATTATAGGATTATAAAATTTATTTCTGCTTATACGCACCCATATGCGATAACATCAAAATTTATTTACATAAGCTCACTATAATTAATTTATTCTATAAAGTTATGTGCCACTCTCTAAAAATTATATAAAATACAGTTGACATGTATTTCTAGTAAAGAACAGAATATTTTGCTTTTGATTTTAATTTAATATGACAAATTTTATCTAATCATTTTTTTAAATTATATTAATTTGTCTATTACTTTAGGTTTTTTAAGTCATTCTTTCAATTGTTAACTGGTCAACTTTACTTGATTCCTCTATAATGAATTCAAAGAATAAACGTTTCTTTTTCCTGGTAGATACAATTGGCTAAAAAACAATTAATATATAGCCAGAGCTTATTAATAAAATAAAAATAAATAAATATTACATGGCAAGAAGTAAGTGAACACATTTAGGGAAGGGACATTATACATGAAAGATTATGAAGAAAATCATTGTTTTAGGAGACATCCTGATTGAACCATGCTGATTGAACTTAAAATTTGAAGAAGAAAGGCATTAAGCTGGACACTACTTTTTTTCTGAGACAGAAGAAACAGCAGGATACATGAAGAGCACAGTACTTCTGAGGATCGACTACTAAATGATCATACCTAAGATGTTTAGATACCTGAAACGACTGCCGTTTTTTCTTGTCTTCCAGATTTGGGCCATCAAGGAACCCCACTAACCCAAACCGATCATCTTATGCCCCATGATTCCTAATGAGATTTTAGCTGTGAGGAGGTCACAAAATGTGGTTCTTCTGGACCTCGAAAGGCTGTGCATGGTGCACATATTTACAAAATTACCCAAAGCTCTAAGTAGCTACCTTTCAGGGAGCACAGAGTTACCGCCCCAGCCCTTACTTTTAAATAGAATTCAAAGAGCCCTCACCTAGGTGTGGGCCTGAGGATTTAAATCCAGTTCCAGTGCTTATTTCTCTCTAAACCACTCAGGCTCAGCCAACCCCCCGGGTTAGACTTGGGATCAAGTGCTAGCTCTTAGCTCCTTCCAAATTACTTTTTATCTCCTCCTGAACCCCTTAAGTTAATGTTTCCCTTTGGTTTCTTAAATCAAAACTAAAATCTAATCACTCAAACAAAAAATGACCAAAATACATAAAAAAGAGTCATGCTTATGGAGATGTATGGAACAATTTAAGGTAGGATTAATCATCTATAGCCTTCTGTTCTGGCTTTCCTCAGAGCTCTCTCTCTGGGTAGAATGCTGAAATATTATGTACAATTTTTCTTGGGAAGACAATTGGTGAGAGGAAACCTCACACACTACCAATTAAAGATTAGATTAAACTCTCAATTTAAGCAGGCAAGCACAAAGAAATTTAGTAGAACGCGATGGTCATATGTAGCAGGAACAACCACAGCAGATGTCCACATTTATATTCTACGTTCTTTGATAGAGTATGCACCCGCTAGTAATCATCTCATATTCTGAGATCCACTCTATTCACCCCTCTTCCTCTTCTTTCCCCAATTCTTTCTGAAACTGCAAAAGGATGCAGAACATGAAAAATGCAGTTCTCTCCTCTGCAAGACCTTCCTTAACATTCCCTTTCATCAGCCACTTTCCAAGATTTGAATTAAAAACATATACCACTACTAATATTCGTATTAATTAATCCACTATTAATATCCTCTCACTTTTTCAGATTAGCACAGATAGGTGTGATCCCATTGGCGGAGATTCTCAAAAGGAATAAATGCCAAGAATCTGATAATGTTTTAGAATTTTCTCTGTGATCACTGCCTTCGATTATCTAGAATTGTCTTCCATAGTTCACAGTCCCTACCCACTACCCCAGCAGTTAGCTTTTCCCATACCTTCCTAGCACTTTAGCTAAAACCTTCCTTCCATTTGCCAGTCCTTTCCTCCTTCCTTCCTTCAAACAAGAAAGGACTTCTGGCTTCTAGAATGCTTATTAGAGAACTCCAAGTGCATTTAAATTCCCACTTTTTACTTAGATACTACCTCAACAATAACTCTTTTCTTTTCTTCATGCACAATCTCATCTTTTTTACTTCTTCTCCTGTAAAAATTTAAATATTCTGGCTTTGGAGACCATGAAGAAAGAAAATTCTCCTTCCAGAGCAACCAATTTCCAATTTAAGGCAAGCTCTGTAGGTTTTCAAAAGGAGAATTTCTCCTCTTGTATCCTGGTAGCACACTTCTGAAACTCAGACCCAGGATCCAACTATAGAGTTGAAAGGGATGCAATGCACAAGGACTACTCAGCCTTAATATCTTTCATGGCAAAGATAGGGTCCTGAAAAGGAATCTGTAAATACTGAGATGTGGGGAGCCTGAGAGTCTTGTGTTCTCAAATTTTCTTGAAACTTACTTGCTTACATATGCAGTCCCTTCTTCCTTCCAGGCAAGAGCCGAACAATGTGTCCCTGTTTAGGTATCATGGACAGATCTCAGCTGAAACAGGTGCTTCATGCAACTAGTCTTGTCCACCTCAATATCCAGCCTTGACACTTTTCATTGCCTCCAGGCCAATAACCAGAGTCAAGTCTCAGCATAGTTTGAGAGGAGAAGTGCAGACTCTGATCTAGGAAGAAATAGTCTTTATACCAAAGGAACCACAGGAACTGACTAATATCTGCTGGGAGTAATGGAGGAAACAGGCATGGGGGTGGATCTTGGGGACATTAGACTAGAAATTGCAAAACATATGTTGGATAAGATAAGATAAGAATCAATTGAGAAAAGCCCCTCACTTGTGACTTGTAATTTAATATATATATATATTTTTTTTTTGTGAGGAGATCAGCCCTGAGCTAACATTCGCCAATCCTCCTCTTTTTTTGCTGAGGAAGACGGCCCTGGGCTAACATCTGTGCCCATCTTCCTCCACTTTATATGGGACGCCGCCACAGCATGGCTTACCAAGCAGTGCGTCGGTGCGCGCCCGGGATCCGAACCAGCGAACCCCGGGCCGCCGCAGAGGAGCGCGCGCACTTAACCGCTTGCGCCACCGAGCCGGCCCCTGTAATTTAATATTTTGATGATAATATTGGCTGCAACACACTTTGCTCCTGCAAGATTGGATATAGCAAGGGACTCTAGTAAATAAATTAGGCGGAGATGCTAAAACTTTTTTAGCATAGTTTTGAAGAAGGATTCAGAAAGCTCAGGGACGTGGGGATGTTATCACGGATTTACTCTGCAGGACCTAAGAACATACTACTTGACATTTTAGGAGAAACCAGAGGACAATTACCTCCCTAGATTATTAAAGAGTGTACCAGTGAAGGAGCACGGATACCTGTGGGAAGCTAACTGATTGCTGTCCTCTGCAGGCTGGAGAAAGTGGGAGACACTGCCATACAACCAAGCATGGCATTCCACAATGAGAGGGTAGATGACATTACTTAATCGTCAGTGGCACGGTGGATATAATCACCATAAGAGACAACAAGGAAGAGAGGAAATTATAACTATTTCAGGTGATAGCTAATAGATCATGGTGTCACTAGAGGTAAGACAGTGTTAATCAATTAGAATATTGCTCAATTTACATAATAATAATATAAGTGATGCTGACAACCAGGCTCATAGCAGCTGCCGCTAACCCTCACCCATTTTCTAGAAGCAGGTAAGTTCAAACACCCAGCTTCTATTGTTTAGATTTTATATCTCTTGAAGAAAGATCTTGTAATTCCACTGCAAGTACACATGATAAATAATCATTTGAATTCTTCATAAATGAATATGTAATCATTTGCTAGAATAACTACGCACTGAGGAAGGGAGATTATTCAGAATTTTTTTTATATCTCTTAGTTAAGAGTTCCGACCTGACATTAATAAAGACACAAAGGGCCGTTATAATCTTTGAGTTAAGTAGGAGCTTATAGAGACCACGTAATAAATGGAACACTAATCCAAAGCTGTCTTACAGTCTCTCAACCCATTCCGTAACTATTTCTTCAGTTTACAAATATAAAATTTTGATATTTGTACTTAAAAGTTGGTGTAACACTCACCTGTGTAATAAGGATCAGTTCCCTGATCAGAAATTAACGGCCAGGGCCGGCGCCATGGCTTAGCAGTTAAGTGCACGTGCTCCGCTACTGGCGGCCCGTGTTCGGATCCTGGGCATGCACCAACGCACCGCTTCTCTGGCCATGCTGAGGCCGCGTCCCACATACAGCAACTAGAAGGATGTGCAACTATGACATACAACTATCTACTGGGGCTTTGGGGGGAAAAAAAAAGGAGGAGGATTGGCAATAGATGTTAGCTCAGAGCCAGTCTTCCTCGGCAAAAAGAGGAGCATTAGCATGGATGTTAGCTCAGGGCTGATCTTCCTCACAAAAAAAAAAAAAGAAAGAAAGAAAAAAAAGAAATTAACGGCCATTATGGTAGAAGAGATAAAGTGGAAGTTCCTACAACTTCCCCTCATTCAAGTCAAGACAGTAAACCAAAAGAGATACCATATTCCATGAAATATTACAGATATTGACTCCATCAACAAAACTTGAAGATATAATTGTGGTAGGCTTCATCATACCAACTCATCTCTATGACATTTATAAAAGCCAGATGGATTATGGCAAATGACTGCAGAGTATTGCATGCTTTACTGGGTTATAGCTCTACCATAGCTGATGTGATCAGCTATTGAAACAGATAACAAAACTTCTGGCATTTGATATATATTTCTTATTATTGACAAAATGTTTTGGCAAATGTTTTTTCTTGATTCTGAGGGGAAGAGATGATCAAAAGCAGTTAAACTTTTTTTTTTTTATAATTTTATTTATTTGTTTTTTCCCCAAAGCCCCAGTAGATAGTTGTATGTCATAGCTGCACGTCCTTCTAGTTGCTGTATGTGGGACACGGCCTCAGCATGGCCAGAGAAGCGGTGCGTTGGTGCACGCCCAGGATCCGAACACAGGCCGCCAGCAGTGGAGCACGCGCACCCAACTGCTGAGCCATGGAGCCGGCCCAAAAGCAGTTAAATTTTAATTGGAATGAAGAGCAGTACTCCTTTATGAGAGTGCTTCAGAGTTCTGTTAACTTGACTTTCTTTGTCACAGTAGAGTCATAGAGATCTTGATCATCTTAATATGCACCAGAACATTACATCAGCCCATTATACTAGTAATATTAAGTAATTGAATCCCATGAGCAGAAAGTATAAAATACACTAGATGCTCTATTAGGAAAAATTAGCATCTACCATCATCATTATCATCTATGGTAGTTGGTAATTGAAGATTTAAGGACTGCTATATTGGTGAAAGTTTTAGGAGTTAAAGTGACCGCAGTATGCCAGGACCTGCCCTCTGAAATAAAAAGCAAGTTGTTACACTTCACACCTCTGCCAACTATGAAAGAGTGATAAGATATAACTGGCTTTTTTGGGCTTTGTAAGCAACATATATAATATATGGGAATTCTGTTCTGACTTAATTAGGAGGTGAGACTAACTGTTCAAATGTGATGCAGGGCAAGAGAGAGTTCTACAGCAGGGTCAGGCTACACATTTATCTTCAGCATATGCGAAGGTGCTGGAAGTATCTTGGGTAGATAAGAACGTTATGTGGAGTCTCTGGTAAACGCCAATAGGTGAGTTGCAAAGTGTACCTCTAAGGTTCTGGATAAGTGCTATATGTGCTATATCCCATTTGCAGAAGAGCCCTTGTTATGTTAATCAGATCCAGTAGATATCAATTGCTAATCTTAGGGTCTGATGGAGATTCTCAACATGTCTTAGGATTGTGTGGGTATAGCAAAACTCCACCATGTTTTGGAAAATGTGTATTAAGGATTAGGCTCTAGCAGATCCAAAAGGCATAAATAAACACACTGAGAGGAACATAGATTTCTATGTCATCTATCTACATTGCACTAATAACTTTCCAGTTCACCTTTATGATTTAATGTGGGGTTTCTTTTGAGTAAATGATGGAGAGGGAAAAGACTCAAGCCTAATTCACAGATATGTCATATTTCTGACAATAGCCTGAAATAGTCACCTACCCTATTACATCCCCTGACATAACACTAACACTAACTCTTCAAATACAGAACATATAACAGATTGAACTACTCCCCCAATCCCCTAAAGATCAGTATAGAAGGAAATTCTCTAATTAGGTAGTGCTACAAGCAGTAATCATGGTCATCCAAAAGTCTGGGAGAAAGAAGTGGTTTGATGAATGGATATACACTAACTTTTGAGCAGTGGCAAATGGCTTGACCATTTGGCCAGAGATCCAGAAGAAACAAAACTAAAAGACCAGAAACAAGAAAATTAGAGGAATAAGAATGTGGCTGGGCATAACGAGTGAACCTAAAAAGATGGGCTACTGAAAAACTTTCTCAGCAATCAGGGGCACAGTATGATTCATGCTATGGATGTCAGCCAACCTCTCTCCTTGGGCAATCCATCAATAAAATGGGTCCATGACAACAGTTGTCATGGTGGGAAAGTGGCAGGAATGGATACTACCTTCAGACTGACTCTACAGGAAAGCTTTGGAACAAAACTTGCACCTAGATCAGTCTTGGGCTGAATTAGAGGTGGGCATGTAGCCCCCTTGGCAAGATGGTTCCCATTGCAGGGCAATTTTCTGGAGAAGGGGGCAGTTGTGAACTGTCATCAGATATACCTAGTAATGGGGATCCCATCGGATCAAGGACAACATTCAACACAGAGAAAAATGCTAAGTTTATGTCATACTATTCCCATGGCTTTTAACCTTGATACCCACCTATCACAATCCAAAAGAAGTTTAAAGTCAGAAAAAATATACTGATCAAAAATCAAACAAACAAAACAAAACCCAAACATAAAAGGCATAGTAAGCTTTTAAACTTCTCTACCACGAAGAAGAGTTTTCAGTTATCCTTTTGTTGTTGCTGGTGATTTGTTTGTTTGTCTTATATAATTTGCACACAATTATTTTTCTTTTGTTAGGATATTCTTTTCCTTCTGATACATTTGAAATTCACTGTGGAATTACTGAAAATTCATCTTATATTAAATAGAAGCAAATAAAAATAGTATAACTGTTATGGACTGAATGTTTGTGTCTCCACAAAATGCATATTTTGAAACCCTAACCCCAACTTGTTATTTGGAAGTGGGGCCATGACCTCTAGGTTTAGATGGGGTCATGAGTGTGGAGCACCCATGATGGGATTAGTTCCCTTATAAGAAGAGACATCAGAGAGCTTGCTTCCTCTCTCTCTGCCATGTGAGGACACAGTGAGAAGGCGGCTGTCTGAAAGACAGGAAGATGACTCTCAACAAAAACCAAATCTGCCTGCACCTTGCTGTTAGAATTCCCAGCTTCCAGATCTTCAAGAAGTAAATGTCTGTTGTTCAAGCTACCAGTCTATATTTTGTTATAGCAGCCTGAGATGACTAAGACAACAATTTTATAGTTGATTCATTGGAGTCATTGTCATTTATAAAAATTTTTCTTCACTCACAATGAACTATCTGTCTGCTCTTGCCATGTGATCAGTCTGGTTTCTCCAGAGTGTTTTTTGGAAGTGTGTCTTGTTCACTGAAAAACATATCATCCATTTTTTGCCCCCAGTAAGTCAATTTATATATTGAACTTTCTAATTGTGTTCCATTTTTGTGTACTTCTACCTTCTGGCTGAAAATTGTTTAATATGGGCACAATAGTACAAATGCATTTTCTGACACATCCTCAGATAATAAATTTCAACTACATGGAAACTTGCCTTCTGAATCTCACATGACAATGTATATATGAAGCCACGAGCAGGTAGGTGTGCAGCAGGAGTGGGGAACGAGCCACAGTCTCCTAGTGTGAGTCAGGCAGGTTGTGTTCTGGCGTACAGACACTGTCACAAGACTCAGCAGTGTGGCATCCTGAGCAGTATGATAAGACGGATATTAAAGACACCATTATCACCCACAGGGCCACGTTATGATTTTCACGGGCCCTAAGCAATTTGCATTCATGGACCCCTTCCTCTATAAAAAATTATTAAACAACTATATTGGACAACTATGTTGTATACAAATGAATATAATCCAGTCTATATTCATTATTGAATGTTCGTTAGTATTATATTAATTTTTGTTATGATTTTCAGAATTAAAATATTTACATGATTCCCTAAAACTGTCATGGGCCTTGGGCATTGTGATCATTGTACCTAATACACGAGCTGGTCCTGGTAAACCCACTTCATCAGCATATACAAATGGTTTTATCTTCCTTTTGCATTCCTGTTTAGCACTATAATGTAAATCATTGAAAGTGCCTGTCAGAGATCTCCTAAAAGGAAATACTTACGTAGTGCAAGAAGATTTGTAAGGCAAATATATATAACATATACCGAAAAATGTGAAGGAAAAAATAAGAAGACTTAGATTAAGTACTTATTGGGAAGAAAATGTTAAAATTCCCGAGAAGATTGTTATGCAAGCGACACTGTATGTTTTATGGTAAACTTATATCCAGGACATGAGGGGTACTTTTTGGTGCTAAATGGATTAGAATTTGTAACCAACTGACTGCCTAATAAAAAGAGGAATTTATGGTACATTTGGAAACTGAAGAATTAACTCTTTCTTTGTTCAATCACTGAAAAAAATCTCTGGTTAATATCTTTCATTGTGGTTATGTGGTGGCAGCAGCTGTATCCATTCATCCATGCATCCATGCATACATCCATCCATCCACTCATTCATTTACTTATTCACTTTCAGCATATTGTGACATATTGCAACTTGTGTAACCAGTCAAGTAGATACACGCTTTATAGTTTGTATGTTAATTAAGTACTCTGCAAGCTATGCTAAGTGGCTTTAAGTAATAATAATAATGATAAAGTGAGGTCAAGCCAACAATGAAAAAGTTAGCAGAATAGAGGCTGCTCATAACGCAAGAAGTTCTTTATTATCTAATTTAGATGTAAAATCAATGGTGATCTATTATGATCTGATGAGATGTCAGGCAATACAATCCAAAGTATTGTGAAATAAAGTTTTACGTCTTCTATTAAAAATGCTGAAACTTGCCTTGAGTTATTAGATAATGATAACATAAAGATACCATAATTAACAAGATATTTTTATAAGTAAAGAAGCAAAATATAGAGATAAACTCTATAAGTTTAATAGTATTTAAAGCCATTTGATAGTATTTTGTCACCTTATAAAAACCACTTAATGAAATATTTTATAGGGCTTTTGAGTTTTTTAAGAGTTAAACATAGATTAGAAGTTTAGAATTTTATGGAATTTGTTGATGCTTTTTCAGTAGTGAAATGTGTGAACTACTTTTTCCATGTCCCTCTAAAGGAAAGATGTGCTTGAGAAAGTGTATGTTCAATTGAAAATCACTTTTTTGATGAAAACTAGATTTTATGGAGAAACTAAAAAAGTGAAACCATTGGTAGTATTACTGCTTTAACTGAAATTCAGAAAAAGAAAGAATATAAAAACAAACAATAAAGGATTCTATCACAAGGTTTCAGAGCTAGATTTACCAGTGAAATGCATTTACCACATCGTTCATAGGCAAGCTATTGCAGAATCAAACACACATGTGCTTTGTATAATTATTGGAAGGAAAAACGAGTATCATAATTTGTAAAACTTGTTTCAATTGAACTTATCTATATTTGTGAGATATCTTTTCCAGTCATTATAGATATTAAAATCAAATATCAGAATAAACTTTATATAGATCCATATTTTTGAAAATAATAAAACATTTAATTATATTACTTTCATAACTAATATTAATATTATTTTGGTGAAGGCAAATTTTTACCATTAATAAAGTGACTGGTATATTTATAATTTGTATTTTCTCCTATATCTTAAAATATCTGTTTTGCATATTTTATTTTCTACATATTAAATCATTGAAATATATGTATAACATTTGTTTATAAACACATACGTATGCAGAAGGAAAGTGTTATTACAGAAACTTGAAGATTCCTGCTTTTTCTGTTGTAGCTTAACTTTGATTTATAAATAGTGCCAAATAGTGCTAAAAATAACTGCCTGATACAGGGAGTCGGCACAGTGTTAAAGAATTCAGAAGAAGGAGAAAAGTATTTATCAGATTATTTTTATAATACATTTTAGATATACATAGTAATTGTCTCTCTCGCTCTTCATGTTTGGCACTGTGCATATTGATCTTTAGAATAATGAGGTATCATAGATATCATATCATGTTTTAAAGTATTCACAAACTCAACAGTTCAGCTGTATTAGCATGAACAGGTGTTCAGTCGTTACTTTTATTCACAGTCTTCTTTGGAAGATGTCCTGGCCACTTATGAATTTGATAGGGCCCTGCTTATGAATGAGATTTGAAATGTAGAGTCAGGGGAGAGGAAGCCTGTTATATTATAAAAGGGACAAAGACAACCAGTGCTCTGGAAGCTCAAAACCATAGAGTATTAACTAATGAGGCCAGTTGTGACAAATGTGTCAAGTTAACTGAGTCTATTTCTTACATCCATTGTGTTTCCTTATTACTATCTGAGTTTTCCCAGCCAGACACCAAATCTTTGGTGTCTAGTTCACCTTAGAGTCCCTTGGTCATTCAGGATCCTCTCTGGGGTGTTCTACCTATATTCATCCCTACATTGCCATGTCACAAATCAAAATTACCTTTATTGGGCTTCAGTCTTAATCTTCAGATTTACTGTGGGGTAATGTTATCCCTTAGTGATCTGAGTTTTAATTGGATGCATTCTATGGTAGACATGGTGGTTCTAACCTCAGGCAGGTATCAGCCAAACAACATCAAGACATTCAAAAATATGGAGTCTCCAAGAGTTCGCAAATCCTACTGTATACTCTTTTCTTCCACAAAGTTCACCTTCATAGTGTTTTAGGACAGTGGAGTCCATGACTCTTCAAAGTGTATGGATATATAGCTATTAGATGGGTACTTTGGCACAACTTCCCCTGGAGGCTCTTGGATCTGCTCATGCTTAGAATTGCACCTTTACATGAGCTGCATGGACCTCATATGCAATGTCCAGCACATAAGTAATGCAGCATTCCCAGACCAGCTGTTTAGGAAGGGGCTTTAATTATATCCCCATTGATTTGAGATTCTTTAAATATGCTTTTCATATACACATTATAGACCACTATCTCTTTGAAAAGGGAAAATCGTGTTGATCGCACATTAGTAAGTTTGAGCTCCTCAGAAGAAATGGTCCGTATAAATTGAAGGTATTGTTATGAGCATTATGTGCACAATATAAATTCATAGATTTAAACAGTAAAGTCCTGGAAAATCTCTGTATTTAGCTTAGATTGAGCAACAAACAATCAATAATCATATGCAAATGAGTCTTTTATTCAATATAACCAACCTGCATAACATTTTCAGTGCAAATCAGCAAGTACTGTACAATTAAAAACCCTTAGGGTAGCTAGCAGCCAAAACATTTCTTGCATGCGTGATGTCCCAAGAAAGTAGATTTAGCCTGGTTACACCAGCAATTGCTATTTTGTACCAAAAAAAAAAGAAATTTATCCAATCACACTACACTTAATTTCACTTAATTTTAATCACAGTGTACTTGCATGGATAGGTTTCTTTTAAACACTGATTTATTCTCTAAATGGAGAGTCATGGTTGTTATTTAAGATCTAATGGTCCTGGCTGGTCACATTTGGAAGGCTTTCCAATAGCGGGGAGCGATTGTTATTTAAGATATAACGTGCCTAACCAGTCACATTGGGGAACTGTTTCTGGCTGTACGGAGGCTCTTGCCTGCCTGGCAAATAATGTTCCAGCAACAGAAAAATTGCACAAATTCCTTGATGTGTCTGTAGACTCTTCCAGAATTAAGCTAAGCTCTTGTTTTCTTCCTGTTCTAATTAAAATGCCGAATGAGGGGGGCAACGTTTTAAAATACCTATATTTTTTTCTTTTTGTGCAGCAAGCCTACTTTGGCTATTTACTTTGGGAATACTTGAAAAATTAATTGAATTATGAATATCAAACAAATCATAAGACATAGATGAACTAGGTAAAGTGGTACTTCAGCTCTAGGTTTGCCTGATGAATGAGAAATTGACAAGCACAGTCTCCAGAGTAGCAGAGTACCATTCCAAACTCCTGAAGTAGATGCTGTTCACCTGTACAGGTACATGGCATTGGCATCTATCAATCATTATACTTTATCCGTTTTAATAAAGTCACACTTTCGCAGCCAGGGACCCAGGAAAATTATTTTTTTTACTTCTCTTCCTAGAGCTGTTAAATCATGCTCTGGGCTCTAATATAGCATTAAAATAAAAACATAGGAGAAATTGTTTACTCTGCTATTTGATTTTTTTAAAACTGAGTGATAATTTGTATACAATAAAATGCACAGATCTCAGGTGTTCAACTTCATGAGCTTTGACAATTCTACCAATCTATGTAACTAGCACTTCCTAAAAGATATATATTGTTTCCATCACCTAGAAATGTCCATTGAACCCCATTCCAATAATTCTCATCCAACTCTAACCCAAGAGGTAACCACTTGATGATTTCTGCTACATGGATTAATTTTGTTGTTGTCGTTATTGGAATTCAAAAATGGAATTGGATAGGATGCATTATTTTCCATCTGACTTCTTTCACTCAATAAAATAATTCTGAGATTAATACATGTTGCTGCCATATATCAGTAGTTTATTCTCTTATATTATTATTATATGCATATACCAAAATATGTATTTCTCCAATATCTTGTTGATTTTTTTCTTTTTCTTTTTGTACTATTATGAATAAGGCTACCATAAGCATTCTTGTTGGCATATATTTCATTTCTCCTGGGAAAATATTTAAAATGAAATTGCTGAATCATTGGCCATATATATGTTTAATTTTTTAAGAAATCACCAAAAAGTTGTCCAAGATGGTTTTATTATTTTATGTCCTCACCAGCTGTATATAAATATTCCAGTTGCTTCAAATCTTTGCCATCATTTGGTAATGTCAGGATTTTTTATTTTAACCCCTCTAGAGTTTGTGAAATGGTATATCATTCTACTTTGTTTTTTCGTTTTACTGTTATTGAACACATTTTCATGTACTTGTTGGTCATTTACGTATCAACGTTCACGAATGTGTGAAGTTTTTTAACCTTTTGGAAAATACATTTACCAGGAAAAAATAATTTCAACATACAAAAAACTTTAAACAAATGTGCATACACGCACATTTTAAGAGAATGGACAAATTGATAATTTGATGCTATCTATTGATATTTTAAAACTACATGGAGAAATACTATTTGAAAGGTAAAGTTTATAAACTATTTAGAGTCTAAAGGTGGAAAAATCTTGAAATTTGATTAAAAAGCTAGAACCAGTGATAAGGCTGAAATGTTTTGGTCAGTTATCTTTTTTCTCTTTTGGTTTACGTGTCAAAAGTTCCATTTGACTCTTTCTAGGCCACTGGGGCACATTGTGAGAATAATTTGTCTAAACAATGTATTTTCAGTGTAAGATGCAAAACAAGTTAAAAATGCAGAGAAATCAGCCCTCTTGGGCTGTACATAACTGATAAGTGCAAAACACTCAGAAGACGGTGGGGCATAATGAACCTGTCATGGTAAAACCTGCTTTCCTAAGGCAAGTGTTGAAGCCTGGCGTGCTTCAAATCCAGATAAAAGATGGCTTTAAAATTATAAGTATTAAAATTTTCCACTTAGTTTCTAGTAGAGCATAATTTACACTCGAATAGGTGCACTCAGAAGTCAACAAGAAACATGAGCTAAAGAAGAATTACAGTGGGAAGTCTTGGGTCAAGTTGTGTGAAACAAGGTCTACTTTGGTTATGCAAGCTTTGCATCCACTGCCACCGTGTGCATATGGAGAAGTGTGGAATTCCATCTGCTGCTTCTCCCCAACCACGTGCTGCTCTTAGTTGTCCTGGCACAGTTCTTTCATTGGTGTCTGGTTTCTATCCATAAGGTACATTGTAAGTTTAATTATTACTAGGCATTTGTTATAAAATTTGTCAGAATACCATCACGAGATAGTAGTGCTCTGAAGCTTTCTCATACTGCAGGTGTTGTTGGGAAATTAGACTGGAAGTCAGAGAAGGCTGAACTTTCTCATTTCCAAGAGCAACAGACAAGAGAACCCACCCTCTTGTCTTCTGGAGATGAGTACTACTGTAAGGTTATGTTTATCTTTGATTCTAACACATCTCTAATCGGTGGACTTCCAGTTCCACTCAGAGTCAGAATTTTAGACTGGTTCTTCCAATTTTTAAGAATGTCTTTATTCCTTGTAATTCTTGTAGTCGAAAACTCTGGTTTATATGCTTGGGATCAATTTATAGCTCAGAGGAGACACAATGTAACCATTTCAATAAAGACAGATTGTCTTCCAGAACTCTAAAGGTGCTAAACTATAACTCCAAAATATGGAACTATGTCCAGGAAGTTGGTTGTCAATCCATTCCAGAACCCCTGCACCCCTTGGTCTTTCACTGTCTGCAGAAGGCAGAGGTAGTGCTCCTGATGAAGGAGGCCCACTCCTCCTGAGGAACATCTAACTTCACCCCAGAGGGAAAGACAGAGACTTGGAGTCTACATCTTTCTTTTCACACTGTATCAAAGGGAAAGGAGAGGGTCTGGACCTCTCTGGCAGCCAGAGAGCCACTGGGAAAGTTCTGGAGGTGAAAGAACTAATCTCACAGTCTATTCCCAGTTTTCTCTAGTAAACTATCAGAGACCCAGTGAAGAAAGGAAGAACATGTGAAATAGCAAGTGATGACCCTTGATAAAATTCCAGGAAGCTTCCTGTTGGAAAACAGTTGAGAAACATGGAAGATCTGCCTGTCAGTTTTTTCCAGCAGTTTCTGCACCATCAATTGGGTTTTCATCATATCTGTGTGTTAGGTCACAACGGTCGCTCCCATACTGGAAAGACTACTGGCATGGAGGAGTTTCACTGGGAAAAGTGTCCTAGGTCATCTATGAACAGCACAACAAACTTGCAAGGTGCTGAAGGGAAAGTGGTGCAGGCATACCACACCATTCTCCTTCACAAGGCTTGGAGCCTAAGGCCAGCGACACCCACAGCCCCATGGCCCACTGTCCCTGAGTACTTCTGTCCCAGCACTCAGGCAAAATCTAGGGGCACAGCGAGACTGAGGCTGAGTACCTCAGCCAGCCCAACATATAGCAACTGATACCTGCCAGTCACCCAGCTGTCCTGTTACCTTGTATCACAGTCTCCCATTGACCACCCCAGGCCATGCTGGCCCATCCTCAGGAGGCCCATGTCATTGGCCTGAGCTCTCAGGCCACCAGCAGAGGGGTGAGGCAGGAAAAATCTGGTGAAGTTTTATCCTAAGCATTTTTTTTCACCTTTTTATTGTTGATAGGATGAAGTTCTTTATGTAATCAGAATCTGAATCCTTAGTCAAATATGCAATGCAAACATTTTATCTCATTCATCGACTAGCCTGTTCATTTGCCAAAGTGACATCGGCGGATTATTTTAATCTTGATGCTTTCCAGTTTTCAATTTTTCTTCTTTTATTATTAGTGCTTTTGTGAGGCTAAGAAATCTACCTCAAGGCCACAAGCGTGTTTGGTTATGTTATCTTGTAGAAGCTCTATAATGTTAGCTTTATTTAGGTTCATGTTTCACCATGAATTAATTTTTGCCTTTGAAGTAAGTTCGAGAATGAGATCCTTTTTCTTTTTCATAAGTCAATTTGTCAATTTCTACAAAGAAGCTTGCTGAATTTGGAATGACATTGTGGTGAATTATTTTAGGAGAAAATAGATAACAATATACAGTTTCCAATCCATGATCATTATATATCTGCACATTTATTTAGGTTCTGCCTTAATTTCTCTTAATTTTTTTCCTTGTTGCATTTGCTAGTACAATATCAGTTAATGTAGTGAGAAGGGACATGCTTGCTTTTTTCCATATCTTAGAAGAAAAATACTGGATGTTATACTATAAAGTAGAAAGTTACATTAGCAAGGGCATAGAGTCCATCTTGGCCCAAAACGAGGAAGTCTAGGACAATTCTGTCATTCATAACAATCCTGGCCAGATAATGTCTCTCTCCATGCTAAGGTTCACCCAGAGTTGCTTGCAGCCCATTATTAAAAAAATAAATAGGTAATACATCTTTTCTGCCAGGAGAAACTCAGAAACATTTTATAGATTAAGGTTGAACCATAGCAATAGCAGCACCAGTAACAGTGCCATATCTACAATGAAGTCCTGGCTGGGTAGAGCCCTCTGCCAGGCATTGAGTGTAGATACTAATCCAAGAGAAGGCGTGCTATTTCTGTTCTTAGTATTTCTAGTTTAAGTTGTATACATACGTGGGGTGAATTAGATACCTGAAATGGTTCAGCAAGGAGTATCCAGAAACTGTAAGTTTATTCTTAAAACTGAATGTATCTTAATCCCTAGTCATATAAAAGCAAAAAGCAAAGGTTCCTTGTAAGCCTCAAAGTTTCCATCTAGACCTTTGCCTAGAATGTAAGGTCCACCTTTCTGAAGGTTACACTTACCTATCTCTTTAGTACATTTTTGTCATTGTTTTTGCATGTTGATATAGTTAGCGTATGTGTTAGTTTCCCGTGGCTGCCGTAACAGAGTACCACAAACTGAGTAGCTTGAAACAACAGAAAGTTATTGATTCACATTTCTGGAGGCTAGAAGTCCAAAACCAAAGTTTGATGGGGCCGTACTCCTTCTGAATCTTGTGGGTGAGAATCTTTCCTTCTAGATTCTGATGTTTGCCAGTAATCCTGAGTGTTCCTTGGCTTGTGGATGCATCCATCCAATTTCTGCCTCCATCGTCACAGGGCTGTTTTCTTCCTGTGTGTTTCTGTGTCTGTGTCTCTTCTCCTCTTTTTGTAAGGGCACCAGTCATATTGGATTAAGGGTTCACCCTACTCCGGTATGACCTTGTGTTAATTGATTACTTCTGCAACAACCTTACTTCCAAATAAGGTCATATTCCAAGGTTAGGCTTTCAACATATCTTTTTGGGGGATTCAATTTAACCCATCACAATATCTTTCAAAAATTACTCAGAAATAAAAGATAACATGTCATCACAGAGAACATTAAAAATAGATGATGTGGTAACACAGAGCAGATTCTGGGACCAAGCTGCCTTAATTTACATCTTGGCCTTGTCACTTCCCTGCTGTGCTGCCTTGGGTAAGAGACTTAATGCCTTTCTTTTGCCTCACTTCTTCACCTATAAAAGGGGTTAATAACATTACCACCTATCACATAGGACTGCTGGGAAGAAAAAAAATTAGTTAATGTATGTAAAATTACATAGAGCAGTGTCTGGTATATAATAAATGCTATACTGTTATCTAGTCTTTAAGGGTTTAAATTTGGAGAAACTCTCTCTTTACCTTTGATCTCTGTCCTCCAAAAAGTTACTTTTGTTTACTTCAAAACAATAGCAGTTAACATCATTTACACTATCTCAAAAATTAGTTATTAACATATTAAATTTAAAAATATAGACTTTCATTTGCTATCATAAACTCTTTATGAAATAAATTCAGTACACTTATCACTTAGGACTTGAATCTTAGTTAGCACAGTCCAAAGTGTTATGTGTTAAAGGTTAATACAATGTAAACACTTCTTTGTAGCTACAAGTTCCCTGGTGATCTAGTGGCTCGGATTCTGTGTAGCTACATATGTCACAACTATTTTCTTTTCCCATTTTTAAGGAAACAAAATTCACAAGTCTGAATATATTCAACTGGATGCAGATTTGTTTCTATAATGTCATGGAAATGACAAAATATACGTGATTTTCTAAGGTCAATACATGAAATGTGTATGGAATAGTGGATTCAAAACAATACCTTCTGTTTCTTATGAAGTGACAGTTTGTCATAAAGTAACACGATTGTGACTTTTCTTCTATTTCTGCCTCAGAGTAAGTTGCTACTGGGAATTCAGAACTTGGCAGCGACAGAAAATGTTGCCTAATATCTATGTTTTTTCCTTCCCACGCTGAAATTTTATCTTTACATGACTTTAAATGGTTATAAATATGTAAAAAATGAAACAGGATAATGTGGAAGGAATTGGGATAATTCATTGCTAGTCACGATGCTGTATTTTATCAGTAGTAATATATGAACCAAAACTTTGAAGGCCAGAGAAAAGTGCATATCTGTTTTTTGTCCCAAGCTCATACACTTTAAAATCTTTAGGAAGTGTTTTTGTAGATAACAAAAAGAAGACCACTCGTACATTTCTGCTTTTATACCAAACTCAGTTCTGCATTTATTAACACAGAAGTAAAAAGTGAACTCCCTAACTTATAAATTTGCAAAGTCACTTTGTTAACTCTAAAACCCCTAATATATATATATGCACACAGTATATATATATATATCATATACATACATATACACAATATGTCATATATATTGTGTATATGTATATGACATATTTAGCAAATATCCCCATTAAATATATATATTTTTAAATATGTATATTTTATATATATTATATAAATATATCCACTAAATATAAATATTTCTATCTATAAATATCCCCACTAACTATTTATAAATACAATTTGGCAATCCATTTAGTAGTTTTCAATGGAAAATGTGATGTTAGGATTTTAATTATAAAGAGAAGCCATTATATAAATATATAAGTTAGGTCCTGAAAATGCTAGAGAACATTATGTAGGGATGTCTGGCTTCCATATTAACTGTAAGTCTAAAGAAAAAATAAGCTTTGGAAATCCAAAGAAAGAGGTAAGTGGCTCATGAAATCAAAACTGTAAGATGTGAGTTAGTGAATGATTATAATATAGGCAAATATTCATGAAAACCTGAAGACAAAATATGAACAAGAAATCAAGAAATTCTAATATACTTCAAAGCATTAAGAACCATCATACTGTCCTCAGAAGCATGACAATTCTCTGAAATGCAGTAAACTCCCACAAAATTAAGCAACATATTCATAGGAGGATCATTCAACTAAATCAACCCTGAAAATTGGGGAATATCCACTCTGCTTTGCAAATACCTGTTATGTGTGGCTTGGGGTAGCCCATCTGTTTGTAACAGATGCCTAATCCCATCACAGAGAATGGTGCTCTCTACAGTCATCCGTAATGGGACCAAGGGAAAGAAACAGTGACTTGGCTCTTTAGAAGTGGATTATTTTTCCCAGTACAGCATCAAGAAAGGAAGGCAGCTTTGATTTGTTCTCAGTAGGGTATTTTAGAAGATGGCTAATACCACTCTGTCCATCTCCCTTGGTGCTGCATGGACCTAGCCTTTGAGTAGCATCTTTTTAAGGTACCTCTTAATCAATCTTATTCTGATTCAGTAGGTATGAGGAATAGCGAGGCTAATTTGTATGCCAGATCTGGACTTACTGGTGAAAACTCTAGCTGTGTTTGACATGAAGAATCAATATTCCACATAAGCTCATTCTGTTCAAGGCAAAAATGCTTTCATGACTCCCTTGACTGTGTAAGATGCTTTCATGAAAATTACTAATATTGACTCAGTAGAAAAAGATACAAAAAGCCTTTTGCTTAAGTATTTTGGCAACATGCCTGCGAAACATTTTGAAGAATACTATTAAATCCTTCCATTCTACGTCTTATTGCATTACAATTCAAAAATATGTACATATGCTCCCTGCTGGTTTATCAAGAATATGTGTTCATAACCATTTTACAGATGGTTGTTTAAAAATCTGTATAGAACACCTAGGGAGGGATTACCATTCAAAATATCTTGAACTTTTGCATTAAAGTACTGTGTGCTTTAAAATTGTCCTCGAAAGAGACAGGATGAATAGACCAAAGTAAACTGTGTTTGGAAACATGAAGTATGGCACAGGTTTGTGTTGATAATATAACAGGCAGAGAGGAAAGATATATAATGTGAAGGAATTACTGAAAGATCAAAAAGCTTTAAAGCTTAAAGATCAACATTAAAAAGCCATTAGCCCAACAAAAAATTTTGTGAACGCCTACTATGCGACTATAAATAGTCTAGAAATTGGGTGTAAACTCATGAGGCATCAGTTTCTTCAGAACTCCTAAAGCTTGCGATCCTGAAGTCAATGTAAACAAACAACTTCAATAGAACCACGTATGATGTGAGGCTATGAGAGCGTTTTATTATGCATTGTAGCTAAGGAAAGTAATTTAAAATTTTATAAGTTTAGAAGTTTTATTGACTGTAAAGTCATTTCTCTCTCTCTTTTTTTTTTTTTTTGCTGAGGAAGATCCTCCCTGAGCTAACGCCTGTGCCAATCTTCCTTTATTTTGTAGGTGGGTCACCACCACTGCATGGCTGATGAGTTGTGTAAGTTCGCGTCCGGGATCCGAGCCCACAAACCTTGGCCACCAAAGCAGAGCATGCAAACTTAACCACTACACCGTGGTTGCCAGCACCTGTAGAGTCATTTTTAAAACAACTTTGATTTCATTTAACATGTGTACTAAATACATGGGTATAATAGGAATATATTACAATTAAATATATCCAAGAGATTTTGAACCATTTACTGAGAAGTACAATTGAAAAAATAGGAATATCTTTGTTTCAAAACCCCAGCCTCACAACTTTTTATGGTGGTACTCTTTCTGGCCTGTGACTGTGCCTGACTCACAGTGAATACTACATGTCATACTTGCTGAATTAATTTATAATTTGCATATTCTAGAAAACAAAAATGCTGGCAAAAATAAAATGATAATAAAAGATGAATATGATTTGGTTTTATATTTCAAAAATTCTAATTAAGGTTCCTAATAATTTCCTTTGTCTCAGATCATTTTGCCTACATGTATATGAAGACAAAGTTTAAAAGGTCAAAGAATACTTTCATTTAACATTGAAGGTTCTTTCCCCTTCTCCTGTCAGATCTCTATTTACTCCAGTACAACAACAGCAAAATAAGGGCAGATAGACGGCTTACACAGTAATTCTGTGCTACTACCTAGAAGATGAGTAAAAATCTAGTTGTGTTTCTGCAAGTCTGACTTGAGAGCAGCCCATAAAGCAGACTTGTTTTGTGATAACTTGTGTCAACTTAAAAAGTAAATTGGCCAGTTGTTTCACTTGCAAAATGAATTTATCTGGAAATAACCAAAAGAATTGCAACTGCAGATATGCCGGCTATGGCTGACAATAGGCAAATCCACAGAAACAAAGGAAAGGGCTACTTTTATAGAGGAAAAGGGGGAGCTGGGAGGGGCTGTAATAAATAAAGAGTCCATTGGATGCAACAGGAGTCCAAAGTATAGAGGCTTCTCATTGCCTGGGTTGCTGCAGTCTCTCATTGGCTGAGCTGTCACCAGTGGGGAGAGAAATCTTCTTTCTGCCTACTGAGTAGTACAGTAGCAAATACCTTTTTGTGGAAGACGCAAGTGTAGTCTCTTCCTTTTTGGAGTCATTGACAATGTATGATAGGGCATGAGAGCTCCCCCTACAGGCCGTCCCAATTCCAATTTAGTTAAGGTTTCTTTTATTAATTTCACACTTGCATTTTGATTTTATGGCCTGGGATGGGTATATGTGACAAATTAAGAGGTAAGCAGGAGCCTAAATTAATAGTCCAGATATTAGTTGGTTTAATGCCCTTAATCATAATAAAAGTTGGAAATGTATGCTTGTATCCCATATTAAAAATTTTTGGAGTAGGCCATTATTTCTAAAAGTTCAAGGATCATGGATTTATAGATGAGAAAATCCAGAGAGGTTAAGTGAATTTCATTAATTCAAGTAGTTAATTAGTACAAGAAATAGTGTAAGACTGAAGTCCCCTAATTTGGCAACAGTAATTCTTGAATTATTAGATTTTAAAGAACAAGCTGATGGTATTAAATATGAACAGAAGCCACATTCCAAGAAATACATTTGCTTTGAACAGGCCGAAAGGAAAAGCATCAGCCATGAACACTCATTTGGATGGAAGAATCCACAAACAGAAAAAGTTGCTTTAGGCTCCCAAGGAAAACAGGAAAGGCGATATGATTGAACATTTTCAGAGTCTGCATGTGAATTTCTCCTTTCACTTTCTGCTCAGATCCTGCCTGTCATCGGATAGGTTGAAGTGTTGACATGGCAACAGCTGGACTCCTTCTGGAAGCCTCTGAGTCTTTCTGTCTAAGTTTGTCTTTGTAAACGCATATGGTCACCTCCGCGTATTTCATTTAGTGTTGAAATTTCTTAGGTTGCTCTTATTTCCAGCTGCTATTAACATTGTCCAGGGACTGAAAAACAAGATGTTTATTCATTAGCACCCAAAATTTGTTTTTCAACGAAACACAGGCAAAATTTCTTTCATGTGTTAGCTCTTAATAAAGCACAGCACAAGGTAGACTCAAGGAAAATTCAGCTGGCTTTGCAGGAAACCTAGTGTTTTGGAACTGACAGAGACTTTTGAAATTATTAGATAGGAAAAAGAGTATCCTAAGTGAAGGGTAATGCCCTAAATAAAACATCAATTGGTTAATTCATGCTGAGACAACTGCAATTTTGTTAACAAATGCATCCTATAGAAAAGATTTTGTGTGTGTGTGTGCATGCATACATGCATATACACACAGTAGAGTTTCAGTCCTTCCCGTCCAGTCATGGAAGCCTCCTGCTGCGGCCCCAGCTTCTCTCAGGACCTGTAACAACCCTGTCTAGTGTGCCAACTTCTCAGCAAGTGATAGCTGAGGTTATTTTCTGCCATTCTTCTTTACCAGATGTACTGAAAAGTGTCCTAGATTTTCTTATACAACACAAATGTCACTTTCTCTTTTTCTCTTCGCCTGTTATGACTGGCACAATTCCTTAGCGGTTATATATCCAGCTCCTCCTATATAACCTGGTTATATATCCAGGTTATATGTCAAAGCTTCTCACCTGAAGGAATGAGTCCTTCCTCATTATCTGCAACCAAGGACTAGAATCCACCTATGAATTATCTATAGCCAGATTACAATATAATGCAGTACATTTATCTGATTTTGGCTAATAACCAATATAATCAGCTGTGTCCCACCTACAGTATGGAAAGTTCTATATTAGACTTTGACTTTCACTGAAGGGAAGAGAGAGCACAGGAACAAGTTTCTTTCTCTTTGTCTCCATGCAAGGAGGTTCCTGAAGTTACTTTGTTTTATATAGAATAAGAATTAAGGGAATTAAGTGCTCATAAAGAGATACATTTCTTAGGCATGTTTTTGTTTTTGTTTTTTTACTGAGGAAGATTCTCCCTGAGCTAATATCTGTGCCCATCTTCCTCTGTTTTGTATGTGGGTCACCACCACAGCATGGCCGTGGATGAGTGGTGTAGGTCCATACCTGGGAACCAAACCCCAGCCGCCAAAGCAAAGTGTGCCAAATTTAACCACCAGGCTACCGGGCCGGCCCCCCTTAGACACATATTTTTAATCAGAGTTAAGTCTACTGCCACGGAAAGCGGACAGTCATGCTTATTTGCAAATACAACTTCTCTCCTGAAGAAATTGCATATTTTAATTTTACATCTTAAGATTCATTTTATACTTTGCATCTGTGTGCTATTTCTGAGGTTTATAATGCTATTCCATTGCAATATATTCAACCGCCCTTGTGCAAAGTTGCAAATGCTGATGGTAATGTGACTAAATTATTCCAACAGATCTAAGGACACAGCAGCAACTGCAATCAGAGGTACACGATTCCTGACCTTGAGATTTTTAACAAGGTGCCCAGTGGCAAAGGAGCCCTGCAGATCAGAGTGAGGATCCTGTCCACTCTTTCCAGACTTCTCCCTTTACCACGCTCTTGGAACTTGTCCAATATTTCTGGACACTCCAGCTAATTTCCTGCTTTCTCATCAGGGGCAAATAACTGGTAATAACCTTCAAACATTTCTGAGTACGTACTGTAAAATGGAGAAATTTACCTGGTGTACCATCCCCTTAGCAGGCCCAGGTTTCAGGTTTTCAGTTATACTCTTTTACCTTAATAATAACATTTTAATTAACTTTTTATATAAGTACAAGATGCAGAGAATAAAAGTACACAGATCATAATAGCGGTATAAATCAGTTAAATTCTACCAAGTGACTACAACTGTAGCAGGATATAGATAAAGTGAAGTATTACCGGAACCCCAGAGACCCCCCTTTTACCATCTTCCATTCACCACCCCCTAGGATAAATTATCCTGAGATCCAAAAGCTTAAATTATTTTGCCTGTTTTTGGTCTTTACTTGATTAAGGTTATGCAAAATGTGCTCTTTTATATGTTTCTCTCATCTTTTGTTTTTAACATGTTTGTGAGATTTATCCATGTATCTTTGTACAGTAGTAGTTTGTTAATTCTCAATAATTTAGTATTACATTGCAGAAAGAAACCATACTTTATTCAACCATTCTCAAGCTGATAAAAAATTGTTTTATTTCTACTTCTCTGGCTATTAGGAAAGGTTCTGGAATGAACGTCGCCATAAATGTCTTCTGGAGAACATACAGAGCCATCTCTGTTGAGTATATGCTTGAGTCAAATCATTGGATCCTGGAGTTATGTTCAACTTCAAAAGATAAGGCACAGCCTTTGTACCATTCAATTTACACTCCCATTTCCAGTGCTTGTGGGTTCCGGGTTCTCCACGTATGTTCCAAATCTTGGTATTGTCTTTTTTTTTTTTTTTTTTTTTTGGTGAGGAAGATTGACCCTGAGCTAACATCTCTTGCCAAACTTCCTCTATTTTGTATGTGGGACGCCACCATAGCACAGCTTGATGAGCGGTGTGTGGGTCTGTGCTCGGGATCTGAACTCGTGAACCCAGGACTGCAGAAGCTGACCCCGTGAACTTAACCACTATGCCACCAGGCCGGCCCCCTGTCTAACTTTTTTTACTCCTAGAATAATGTCTTGTGGTTTTAACCAGCATTTCCCTAAATGACTAATCATTTTAAGCACCTTCTCATATGTTTTTAGCCTATCCAGAATCATCTTCTATGAAGTGCCTGTTACAGTTTTTATTCCTCATTTATTCCTTTGACTTCCATTTTATTATTTGTAACCTTTTACACACACACCTATACACCCTAGAAACAATTTTTGGGGGGTCAGGTATATATTTTGTAAATATTTTCTTGCATTCTGTGTTTGATTTTCACTCTATTACTGTATTTTGCTGAGAAAAAACCCTTAATGTCCAATTTTTTACTTACAGCCAGTGCTTTTTGTTTAAGATTTCTTTGCCTACCCTGGAAAATAATGATAGGCTCCAAGAGCTTTGTTGTTTGCTGTTCACATTTAGATGTGCAATATATCAAGAAGCTATTTTTGTTTATGATGTAAGATAAAAGACCTTTTTCTCATAAAAATATCCAGTGGACCCAGCATACCATACTGAATATACCATTATTTCCCTATTGCTTTACGGTGTCACTTTGTTATACATCAGGCAACCATTTTCGTTATGACCATTTCTGGACTATTTTCTTCCAATCATCTGTTTTCCCGTCTTTGTAATAATAGCAAACTGTTTTAATTGTTTTATCTCTGTCTATACCTTGATAACGCTATCTCTGATACTCAGTAGAGTTCTTAACTTTTGTCCTTCTTAAGAATATATTTGGCCATTTTTGTCCCTTTTGATTTACATATAAATCTAATCTATCAATTTCTTCTAAAAAATTATGTCTTTTAATATTAGAATAATTAGATCTATTAAACCTGTAAGTATAGTCCTTGATAGATTGTATCCGTTCATTTTGTAAAAGGCTTTAAATATACATCTTTCTGGCTAGATGGTGAAAAATACGTTTTCCTAAGACATGTTGCCCGGTAAAAGATAGTTGCTATCTTATATACAATTCTAGATCACTGGTAGTCATTGAAATGTAAGAAAAAACCATGTCCCTTGTGTGTGTATGTGTGTTTGTGATATAGAGAGAATAAATTCTATACATATTTGTAAATAAATTAAAGAATAGATTATAGGCCTACCGTATTCCAAAAATGAATATATTAGGATTTCATTATCAACTATTGTCATAGTCCACTGACTTGGTTTATTAACAGTCTTCTTCTGGGCTCCCATCTTATTTGATGACTGATGACATTACTAACCCTGAGACACAAAGAATAAATAAGGCCACACTTGATCACTTTTCCTTTTTTTTTTAAGAGCTATTTGATTATTTTCTTTTTATCTAACTAGGGCAGTAACTGTTAATTGAATAAATGACTACAAACAGCAACAGTAAAACAATGCATGTCTTACAGGGCTTTCCGAGTATTAAAGAAAATGAGGTAGCTGAAGCTCGGTACCTAAAACAACATTGCTACTAAATCAATATTAATTCACATCCCTTTGAAATTCAATCGGCTATCTGGCAGACCACAGCAGACTGTGCATTAGTTCCCACGTCATTATTACGGTAAAAGCATATATGCATTTTTAGATTCTAGAGGTGGAACAAATTATTTTTGAAAAATGAAATGTTGTGACTAAAATTATTAACCCTCACAGAATAATGAAATAGTCTTTAATTATTTGGATATTTAGCCAAGCTCTTGACTTTAGTTTTCATCAGAAATAGATTTGTTTTGTTATTTTTAGAGAGGCAAAATGGCTATATGTTTGGAAAGAAAGATGTTAGAAACAGAATGAAATATATGCAATCAAAACAAAAAGAAATTTTTCAAAAAAGACATGGATATTGCAGTGTTAACTTATTTTTTAAAGTTCAGTCTAATGAACCATATGTCTAACCACATAAGCATAGAATGCAAAACAGAGTTTTAAATACAGGAAAATTGTTAATATGTGTGGATTTTTATATTAATGACCCTTACCAAGCAGTGTGTTGCTACAAGGAGCCCACATAGATGAGAATAAAATCTAAACGTTTGCTTTATATTCATGTGTTACAGTCAGAACCTGAAGTTCTGTTAAATGCACTCGTAATTTCTTTCATGATGATTTTACTTAAAGAGTATAATTACTTAGGAAAAGGATTCTTTCCTTTTATCTAATTACTAATAAATATTTCAAGCTTTCTATATTTGTTTTCCTTGAAAGTCAAATCAAAAGCAATGGGCAAACAACAATAACGTGTTAATTTAAGTATGTACATCAATTGAAGAGAAAACCAGCTTGTAACATTTGTAATATATTTAAGTGCTTTTACATTATTTGTTATGATTGACCCCAAATCACTCCCAATAAGCAGCCAAATGATCGTTTTTTAAAAACTTGACTCTATTGTATTTAGTAGACGAAAGACCACAGGTTTTGAAATTTATCTTAGCTGAGCAGAAATATTGACCTCATTGCTTACTAAGTGCATAACATAGGGTAGGTTTGTTCACCTCTCCGTCTCTTATTTACTTCCTCTATAAAATAGGAATAACGTTTCTGATGATCTAGTTGTTTTAAGAATGAAAGAATAAATAATGCCCAGCATTTAGCACAGTGTTTTGGCAAAATAGGAAATCAACAAATGCCAGATACGTTACTCTTAATCGTTCATTTATAGTTGAATCAAAAATTATATTCCAAACCTGAGGTTAAGTAACATATATGATAATCCTAATTAAACTTTAAGTCTGAATTTAAATGGCTATTGATAGCACTTCTAAAGAAATATTGTTACAGACGATATTGGAAAAATTTTACATGTATACTTTTTGTACAAACAAGTTTTTAGTTTGTATGTTTGTATAACACCACTTTGTTATTTAGTAGGAAAATCCATTATTCTGACAATATATCAGGACTTTATGCTCATTTTAATCTACTTTTTTCCCAAGATTTGTTATTAACTCCAAATTATTACAAAAGTAGCAATTATCATTCCAATAGCCCTTGGGTATACTATGAATGTTTAATAAATTTCTGAAGCAATTCTGTTTTTTTCAACTATAATTTTATGACTAGTTTTGAGAAAAAGAAGTCTTGAACAATCATAAAATCTGTTTAGGATACTTAGATGGTAGAAAATCTTGAGCCAAACCTATTTCAGTGTAGAATTTTTCCACCGCGTCATTTATTCTGCACCTCACCAAGCCTGAATAACGGTAAGAGTTTCAGATGTATTTGCTTATTCTTACAGAATATTTTCACTTGACTGCTTGACTGCTTTATAGATTTACTGTTTATGGAATAATTGGAGTGGCATTAACGATTAAATATTTTGAAGGGGACAAAATATTGGTAAAATGGAATTACCTCTGTACCATTGAGTTTGGGGAATAACAAGGATAAGCAAGTTCCCTGGCATTGTTGTTGAATAGGTTCCTGTACATGCACAGGAGAGAACATAGCTCTGCTGTTATCTGTGCTAAATAGAGTTAAACGGAAAGCACAATGGCAACATCCATTCTCATAGACTAGCTAAAGGCCAGTCTTTCAGCTCTCAGCATTACAGCAGAAGCTTCGAGCTCATTACTGACAACCTGATATTTATAAGCCTGGGTGTCATAGGTTTTATCCTGTTCTTATTTGAACCTCATGAGCTTCACATTATGAATTAGAATCACATTGTGAGTCAATGGAGATAAAATAATTTTATTAAAGGAGAATATTGAGACTGGTTAGTGTAATCCAAATTTTTTCTGGAATTTGTTTCACATAGGTAAGTAGGGCTTTAATAGGTCTTTAATATAAATTGATCAATATATTGCAAATAGCTTTGAGATTTTGAGCAATAATTTTATAAAATAATAAAAATAGTTCTAAAAGTATAGCAGCCAATGTTCTATTGAGTTGTTTGCTTTTCACTTATTAATTAATAGGAGTTCATTATATGTTCTGGATATGAGTCTCTTGTCACATATAAGTATTGCAAGTACTTTCTCCCACTGTGTTGTTTTTTAAATTTTTAATCTCTTAGTTATTTGCTTTGATGAACAAAAGTTTTAAATTTTAATGTAGTTTAATTGATCAGTTTTTTTCCTCTATGGAAAACATTTTGGTGCACGGTTTAAGAAATCATTGCTTACCGTAAAGTTTTGAAAACATTCACCGAGTAGTAGAATGAATAAAGAAAGTGTGGTATGTTCATGCAATTGTATGTATAGCACACAGTAAAGAAAGTGAAGGAATTACATTTACATGCAACAACATGATGCTGAGCAAAAGAAACCAGGTGCTTGCACTGTACATCTATATACGCACTACATGGTATCTTCAAAAATATGCAGAGTTCATCTATGGTGATAGAAGTCAAGACAATCATTGTCTTTGGTGGAAAGGAAGCGACTGATGTGAAGGGGCTCTGGCATTCTGGTAATGTTCTGTTTCTTGATCTGTGTGGTTATCATACAGGTATGTTCATTCTTTGAAAATTCCTCAAGTTCTACATTTAAGATATATGCAAATATATATATAATATATATATTATATAACAATAAAATTTCAAATAAGTTTTAAAAAGAGAAAGACAGAATTGAGCAAGAGAAATTGGACATAGTGAGAACAGAACTCTTAAGAGCTGTGCTCTAAAAAGGAGTTAGAATTGTACAACCTACGCCAGATTGAATGCTTCCTCTACTTTGCATAAAACATGTCTAAAAGGAAATAGAAGATGATCTCATTTTCTTGGTTTTATGACAAATCCTCATTTAAAAAAAATAAAGAAAATATTATATGTACCTAAGATATATGATAGAAAATCAGAAACAATATATCCCCAAATTATGCAAATATGGAAATTTGAAATTGGTGATTATTTCTTCACAAATATCAAGTTAATTTTCAAATATTGTAATACTGTGTACAAATTCACAGTATGTTCGTATTTATGTAAATGTGGATGTAAGAAAATATGTGCTTTTATGCAGTAACTGTAGGGCTACTTTAAACTACTAAATGGTAGTATAAAAGTACCCATGTGATTAAATTGCTATTATCTAATAATACTGTCACTATAGATGTTAGTTTTAAACTAATTTTTGTTGAGTTCTGAAAAAGTAAATAGTAAGAGTCTCTTGTCCAAATGTTTTTCTTCCCAAGCAAACAGTATATTCTTACATTAAATATTAAATTTTTATTAAATATTAAGTATATTGAGCTGAGATACCTTCGCTGTTTTCTTGCATCTTTAGGGGATAATATCACAAAGTATTTTATATAAATGCATACAAAAGCAATTGTAGTCCATAAAATCTTCTCATGTAGATTTCCTTATTGTTTCTGAACTGAAAAAAATGCAGTGCTTGGTGTCTTACACCTTGTGGAGACTCAAACATTTTTCATAAATATATGATAATGATGAGTATTCTTTACTTGTATCAATTCAAACTGTTCTTGCCTAAGTAGGTAAATATATATATATCAGATTTCAGTATTAATTTGTGACCAATTTATTTATAATTGCAATTTATATTATGATTATTTCATATAGCATATCTGTCTGGGCAATTCTTTAATCACTAGGAGGATGATTCATAAGTGATATCTAATAACGATTTAGGAAACAGTAGGGATAAATGTATCATCTTAGGTTATAAAGGATGCTAAGAGGGCCTGGCCCCATGGCCAAGTGGTTAAAGCTCTGCATGCCTCACTTTGATGGCCCAGGTTCGTGGGTCTATGTCCCAGGCGTAGACCTACTCCACTCACCAGCCATGCCATGGAGGTGTCCCACATGCAAAAACATAGGGGAGGACTGGCACAGACGTTAGTTCAGGGCTAATCTTACAACAAAAAATTGGTACTTTTTTTAAGGGTGAAATATATATAATAGGAAAATATATAAATTGATGTATTCAATACAACAAAAATTACCATTTAATCAATAGGCATACATGAAGAACTTTGGGCTGTACCTGGATACAATACAATTCTAGCCTGTGAGGAGCTGAAGATGAAGTTGGTAGAAAAATATGTGTAAGGTAAAATATTTGTATGTGGAAGAACATTCTGTCTAATATCATTATGTACTGCTTACGGAAATGTCGAAATGTGTCATACCAATTTAATATGGCGGGAATATTGGTTTTGTGTAGACTTTCAGAAGTAGCTTGAATATTTATTCTGATAATTAGATGTATACTGATAGTAAAACCTGATGTAAAACTAAAGGTTTTATTAAGAATAAATATTACAGAAATTTGGGACATGTAAAAGAAAACTGGTTCAGAAAAATCAGGAGCCTATATAAGTGTATACTCATGTGTAAATAGTCATGAGTATATATATGCATACTCCTATATAAATATATATGAGTATACATGGGTAGATAGATATAATTTAATACAGTATATATTATATACACACTTGCACACAAACATTATTTCTCAACATAGTCAACGTGCTTTGTAATTACATAGCACTGGTTCACAGAAGTCGGTTGGGGTATGTCCAGAAGCACACCTTGAATAAAAATTTGAGTGAAAGTGGTTTGTTTGGGAGGTGATCTCAAGAAACCATTGAAAGGAGTGAGAAAGAGAGACACAAAAAGAGAAGAAAACCCATATGGGGTATAATGTTAATAATGAAGTTATCTGTGTGGACAACTAGAGATTAACACGTTTAGGAATCTCTGGAAGACAGTATGGGACATGGATTAGTTGTATTTGAGGGCCACAGAAATGGAGATATTTGTACAACTCCCATTCATCATTTGTTGAGAGCAGCAACTGAGGATGCTAACTCCTAGGACTTCTGATCTACCCAACAAGTGGACCTAAGGGTGGAGCCTTGGCAGAGAAGGGGCTTGCTCTAGGGCACTGCCTGCAGGTACCAGAGTAATGGGGAATGCTGAGAGAGATGGATGGGCATGGAGAGTGTCTGCAACAAGAGGCAATCATAGAGTGGTAGGTAGAGTTCTAAAATGGCCACCAAGATTCCCACCCTGTGGGGTAGATGCCTTATATAACCCCCTTCCTTGGGTGCATTCAGAACCTGTGAGCATGATGGGTCTCATTCCATGGTTATGTTATGTTACATGCCAAAAGAGATTTCACACATGCAATTAAGATGACATATCATTTGATTTGGAGCTAATCAAAAGGGGCATTATCTGGGCAACCTGACTTAATCAGGTGGGATCCCTTAAAAAGGAAGATATTCAAAGAAGGACTGAGATTTTTTCCTGCTCATCTTGAAGAAAATGGAAGCTGCCTGTTGTTTTACAGCTGTAAGGGATTGAATTCTGTTAACTACTTAAATGAGCTCACATGAGACCACAGCCCTGGCCAATACCTTAGCTTAAGCCTGAGAGACTCTGAACAGAGAACCCAGTTATGTTGTGCCTGGACTTCTGAACTAGAGAAACTGTGAGATAGTAAATTTGTGTTGTTTTAAGATGTTGAGTTCGTTGTAATTTTTTATGCATCAATAGAACACTAACACACATAGGCATTTTACACATACACACCTAAAGATTACCCATTTGGTTTAAAAATTGCAGGCCTTGCAGTTTCTCTTCTCTCCAGCTCAGGAAGATTTAATCATCTCACTCACCAATTTTTTTTTAAACCTTTTTTTTTGTGTGTGTGAAGACTGGCCCTGAGCTAACATCGGTTGCCAATCTTCCTGTTTTTTTTCTTTTTTCTCCCCAAAGTCCCATTACATAGTTGTGTATCATAGTTGTAGAGTTGTAGCTCTTCTATGTGGGATGCTGCCTCAGTATGGTTTGATGAGAGGTGAGTAGGTCCACGCCCAGGATCCTAACCAGCGAAGCCTGGGCCGCAGAAGCGGACCACGTGAACTTAACTGCTATGCCACTGGGCCGGCCTCTCAGTCACCAATTCTTAATATCCATTTCACTTGTAATGTTTCTTTTACTGAACAAGTGTGTATCCTTGCCCAACTCTGATGTTTTCTTGAGCTCAACTTTTAAGTATTTAATCATTTCTCCAAGGTGAGGGCCACCCTTTTTCTTTGTTGTAATATTAGTGGTGCTATTTTGGTTCAATTGCCACTATTTTATAAACTACTATCTACATCACCAAAATTCCAGCCACCATCCTCTCTACTGTAACTTTCAGCATCCTCCTGCACTTCTTAATAACCACTTCTGCTACTTTCTTCTCTTTTTGTCCACATTGACCCAGTAAAATTACTCTCTTTATCTCAGTTGCTAAGTGGTTTAGTTCCTTCTCTGTCTAGATCATCTAAATCTCCATAGAATGCCACATGTAACACATACACACACACATATGCACTTATACATACATGCTACACAGAAGACACTATTGATGAGTTTTATTGAGTCCAAAATGATACATGGATTATTATATCAATGTGTACACATGTAAGGGAATGATTACATAAGTAAAAAACCTAACCTATCTGAGCATCCAATTCACCTACTCTGACCTCCACTCAGGAAAGAGAGATCAACATTTTGTTTTTAAATCCTTCAAAGAAAAACTAGATAGAATTTCCCAAATTGGGAAATGATAAAGGGAACGTGATTGGAAGACTGAATGGAGAAACCTCCCTGAAAAAATGGTTGGTTTTTGAGGATGCAGCAGGAATTTGGAATTATCCACAAATTTTGTGGATATTCTGAAGAATGAGTGACATAAACCCTACTCCCATGCATAATCTCACAGACAAAAAAGATCTCAGAGAAAAATTTCACCTGGGAAAGTTTGAACCTAGATCCCAGGGCTTCAAGTCTCAGTAAAATTTCCCACTCCTTATGAACACAAGCTATGAGGTTTCTTACCTTTTAGGACTGTGTAGACTTATACAGTTAGCATATCAACAGTGACTGTTGAAACAAGGTAGAGAGTCCTAACCAAATATTCTAGACTGCAGTATACCTTGTGGAAGCTCTGAAGACCTTTGGAGCCGGCTTCATAATGAATGGCATGGGGGCTCCCACCATTTTAACTTGAGCGAGAAAAAATAAGGACCCTAATATGTTTGTTTATATTTTATTTTCATAGTCTAGTAAAATTCGTGCACTGTTACACCCATCCTTGAAAGAAAGAAAGAAATATAGGTAGATGGATAAATATATAAATCACTTAGCAGATATATGGATAAGTAGGTAGGTAGATGAGAGGTTGGCTAGTCTGGGAAGCTAAATAGGTAGGTAGATAGATAAACTGATAAGCAGATATAGAAAATGTAGTTAGATAATTTTCCTAATTATAAATATTAAAAAATCCATATAATGATTACAAGAATAAAGACCTAAGCCCTTGGGCATCACTTTACCCATCAGTGAATAGTGGTTACTTCAGGAACACCTGTTTAATAGTCCTTTCGGGAAAGCTACAAAACATATTTAACCAACTGAAGCTTCAAACTAGATTTGGGCAAGGAGTTCATAATTATACAAATTAGGAAAAGGCCACAATGATGAAGTTAATGTCTCTTCCAAATGAAGAAAAAAATTAGTCAACTACCATGAAACTAGCAAATAGTTAAGCTGCTAATTAACAACAGTCTTAAAATGTCTTTGATACTGAAGACATTTAACTCACATCAAGTCCTTTTTGTAGACAATGGGGAAAAAGTAATGATTAAGAAGACATGATTTCTGCCCTTATCAATTGCAGAGTCTAAAAGAAAGTGAATGCATGTCTGCATATAGTTTCACTATAAGGCAGAATATAATCAAGGATTAAAACAAATACAAATCAAATTATGCAAATATCTACCCCAATGTAGATATTTAATTGTAGCTGAAAAACATTGCAGTTAATGTGGCATAAGAATGCTCAAAGATCTTGACAATTAATTTAACTTCTGATTTTAGACAAGTGACATCTTTTGTGAGACAATTTTCTCATCTTGGGCATGGTTTAGTAATGCCATCTATTTCAAGGGGTTTCAGGGAGGATTTAAAAAGATAATCTGTGTAAAGCATTTAAATTTTAAGTTCAGTTAATATTGTTAGGATTTGTATGACTATATCTTAGACCACTTTATGAAAGCTGTGGAAGATATTTTGACAGAAGAAATATTTTAAGGCAAAAAGTCTTGATTGTTCAATAGGGATCATACGTGAGAATAAGTTTCTATTTTAAGAAAGTGTCATTAGAAATATAACAGAAATAGTAGCTGTAACAGGCATTTCAGAATGCTGATGAATAGATGCTTGGAGTGGAGAAGTTACGTGTGTGAAAATGATGGACATTTTGATTGAATTAGGTCAATAAAAAGGTTTTGAGGACAGTACTGATGGAGGAGTAAGGTGAGGAGGGTAGGTGACAGAAATGAAGAGATGCAGATCATTGGAAATGAGGCAGATTAAAGAAAAAGCTGTGAGTGATATGCTAGAAAAGCTGTCAGTGAGCTATTTATATTTGAGGCAATCCGTCAGAAAAAAATGGTAAAAAATAACAAACAGACAAAAATCCCCAAAAAGATAAAATCCCACAGAGGACAAGGGGAAGTAGGCACATTACATTCTTCCATTCATAAACTGCACTAGAATTCCTACAATTTTTTTTTAACTAGGTCACATATATAAAGACTGAAGAAAGCTTGCTTTAAAAAAAAAAGAAACTAGATTACATATATTAAGATTGAAGGAAGGGTGGAATTAAAAATTCTTACCAAAAATGTATTATAAGTTTATTTGTGAGATTTTCCCATCTTCTCCACACATAGCATGTAAAAAAATATATAAAAACGAGCAAATTAAAAGGCACGTAACTCTACTGCAAGCTGGATAAAGAACTCTAAGGGAACAGAAGCAGAATATTACTTGAGATGGAATTTACACGACTGCTGAGCTCTGGGCCTGGAATCTATCAGAGACACTCAAGCAATTTCATTCTGTTGGATTACAGGAACTAAATGTTCTAGGTGAAGTAGACAAATAGAACCAGAAAAGCTTTATGAAACTGGAGCATAGAATGAGCCTCACACATCCGTGAAAAGGAGGATGAATAAAACACTGTCATGAACCTGTATCTGAAAGCTCTGAAGTGAGAGGGCTGTGGAAAGTGGACACGTTCTTCTATTGAAAACATGGGTCAAATTTCCCACTGGCATTTGGTCTTTCCCCCTTCCTTCCTCCCTCCCTTTCTCCCTCCTTTCTTCCTTCTCTTTTCCTCTTTCGCTCTTCCTTCCTTCCTTCTTTTTCCTTCCTTCCTTCCTTCCTCCTTTCCTTCCTTCCTTCCTTCCTTCCTTCCTTCCTTCCTTCCTTCCTTCCTTCCTTCCTTCCTTCCTTCCTTCCTTCCTTCCTTTCTTTTCTTCCTTTATTCCTTTCTTTCTTTTCTCTCTCTCCTTTGCTTCCTTTCCTGTTCTTTCTTTCTTTCTTTTCCTGAATCAGATATATTAACAAGGTACAGAATCCATAACCCACCCATATAATACCTGCTTTTGGACTTTGTCTTATGGAAGAACAAAAGATAAGTCAACAAAATTTCCCTATATACAAATGTAAGAGAAGCAAAAAAGAAGTAAAGAGGGAAAAGAAAAGGTATGGGGAAAAAAAGGTGGATAAAAGAGAGAGAAAGAGAACTATTAAAACACTTTTCATGGAGATTGACTTCCAGCATGACTGCATGAGGAGCTCTACTGATTGGCTCCCCAGTGAAACTGGTGTAAACTCCAGAAAAACAACAGTTTAAGCCTCTGCACATGGTTCTAAGGGCAATTAATCAATAAGGAAACATCTAATCAGGAAAATCTGTGAAAATTTGATAAGAAAGGTGAGAGTCTGTGGTATTTGAACAAAGACTGAGCCCTTCCTCCCTGCCTCCCAGGTCAGGGTGGCAGAGAATCCACTCCAGACTGCTTCAGCCAAGAACACAGGGCTTCCTATCTCCCCTCCTCTCAGTTGTCCTACCTGTGGCTGAGGCTAAACCTCAGTGAGTACAATTGAGAAGCTCGCTCAATTCTTCTGTCCAGCCCTTATTCATGGAATGGGGGCTTTGTCTCAGGCATTTCACCACTATGAATAGGGGGGCCCTAATCATCCTTGCCCTGGATCATGAGACAGTGATTTCATGCCAAGGGAGGCAAGCTGAGAGGCTTTCCACCCCGTACCAAGCACTTGCCTCCTGGAGTATGGGTGTTACTCAGTGAGAAGTTTGCCATTGTCCCTTTTCCAAGTTCCAGACCCTTGAGGGGAGGTGGGAAGGGGAAAGAATCAGGTCATATATAGTCCCTAATCTCTTCTCGAAGGAACCATCTTCATTTGCAATAGAGATTGGGGAATTTGAAGCCTAAGCAGAGGTTGTGGTTGTGAAATGCAATTAGGAGGAGATTCAAGATATAGACAAAAGTATCAGCTAGCTAGTATGCGGGAGAGGCCCTGGGAATAGGACAACTGGGAGGAACCCTACTGGGGTCAGAACAAATATCAAACACTGACCATAGAAACCATTCCATCAAAGGAACCACAATTTGATTGAGTTAGTTTGTAAAACAATCTATGCCCCAGGACATTATTGAAACAATTCAGTAATCACCTGGCAATTAGTGGAGTTTAACAGATGGGTGTAGTCAGGGAAAGAGAGGAAGAGAGCCCTGCCAAAACCACGATTATCTCAGAGTGACTGTGGGCACACCCAAAGCTGTGTCCCCCTGAGAGTAACATGAGGATTAACTCTGTGTGAGGGGAAATAATAGAGTTAACTAAAATAATCCAATGAGTCACTAAAGAAATGACCAAGAAAATATCAAGAACAAGACTTGGAGGAATCAAGGATCAGCACCTAGAATTGCTAAAATGTTATCTAAAATGTCCAGTTTCTAACAAAAATTATGAAACATGCAAAGAAACTGGAATATATAACCTATACACTGAAAAAAAGGCAACCAACAGAAACTTCCTATGAGAGAGACAAAATGTCCAGATTTATCAGAAATAAGCAAAACACTTCAAAATGACCATTATAAACAGGTTCATAGAATTACAGAAAAATCATGATTAAAGAAATAAATAAAAGTATGATGGCAATGGCACATCAAATAGAGAATGTCAATAAAGAGATAGAAATCATAAAAAAGAACAAAGGAAATTCTGGAGTTGAAAAGTATAATAATTGAAAAAAAATTCACTAAGGGGCCTCGTAAGTAGATACTGACAGAAGAAAGAATAAGTGAACTAAAAATAGATCAATAGAGAGCATGCAAGCCAAAGATGGGAGGTAAAACAGAATGAAGAAAAATGAGGAGAGTCTCAAGGAAATTTGGGACACCATTGAGCATACTGACATAAATGAAGTGGTAGTATCAGCAAGAGAGGAGATAGAGAAAGAAGAAGAAAAGATATTCAAAGAAATAACAGCTGAAAACTACTCAAATTTATTGAAAATGAATTTACACATCCAGGAAGTCAACAAACTCTGGAGGATAAGCTCAAAGAGATCCACATAAAATAAGACAAAATAAAGACTTCCCTAGATAAACAAAAACTGAGTGAATCTGTTACTAGCAGACTTGTCTTACAAGAAATACAAAAGGAAGTTCATCAGGCTGAAAACATTTGGCACTAGCCTGTCATTCAAATACACACACACACACACACACACACACACACACACACACACACACAAAGGGTGCTAGTAAACATAATTATGAAGACAATTATGAAAGACAAAATGATGTGATATTTCTTCGTCTATGTTTTCTTGATTAATTTAAAAAGCAATTTCATAAAGCGATGTGAATAAAATTGAATAGGTTTACAAAAGTGTGGTTGACAGACCCCTCTCCCAAGATGTCCACATCTTGATCCCTGGACCTCTGAATGTGTGTTTCTTTTTACCAAAACAATATAATAACAAAGATGGCCTAAAGATAGCATCACAAATCAGTGGAAAATCATGGATTATTCTATGGGTGGCACTCAGATAATTGGCTTTACATATGCAAAATTAGATCAGATTATTATCTTATTCCATAAAAAAATACACAGACGTGATCACTAAAATACCATATGTATCTCTAACCCATATCTCCCGTGTCCATATTTCTCCCTGCTCCAGAGGGTTTCTAAAAGAGTCATATCCAGAATTCATCACAGAGACAACAGAATCTGTTATGTCTAGGGCATTCAGTGCTGACAGTAAACCAAATTTCAGAGGCTCTTGTTCGCTTTCTCACATATATTCCAGATGTAGAAAAGCAGCTCTATTTGAGGAACCATGTCTAAAAGAATCTGGGACAACATTTGACTGATGTCATCTTTTAGAACATTTCCTATGATTGACATATTTGTACAAGCTTCAGTTTTGTATTCCTACCAAACTTGGGATTCATGGAAATGGATAGAAAGGCTGTGATTCAAAATTAAGAAGGATATGTTGGAAGACAGAAGCACAATGCTGAAACATTTGAACAAACTGCATAAATGGTTCAATCTAACTAGATATAATTTAATATGGACAAATGTTACATTCTGTTCTTAAGTCTTAATAATTTAAATGCAGAAAAGCAGTATGAGGAGAGTATAAAATATTAAGCTTTTCAGTTGAACTGATAATTATATGTGAGTCAGTAATATAATATGATCTAGGTGATTAAAAAGTTAATATAATGTTAAGTTTCATTAAAAGGTAATGTGTAGTCCAGAAGGAGTGAGTTTCTAGGCTTATTCTACTGCTCTCTGGCAGGAGCATTTCCAAAGACAATGGCTGAAGAATTAAATTTGTTTTTAAGAGGTAAAATTCTAGAACAACAACATTTGAGTAAGCAGACTGTTGCGAGATAAAAGCTATTGACTCAAAATATTTACCACCATGTTTCAGGTATAATATTAGGCAATTACCAAGGAGGGAAACAATTAAATGAACTAAGCGTTGTGTATTTTGTTATTATTTCCAACTATTTTTTTGCCTCTCCTTGGGAAATGATTATACTTCCTATTCTGTTTACTCTAGGATTGGCCACTTGGCTCTGAAAGTGCAAATGAGAAGTGCTATCCCTGGGCAGAAACTTTAAAACCCATGTGTGTTTCCACCAATGAGTTTTTTCTTTTAACCATACTGTCCCTAAAGAGTCTGCTCTTTCAACAAAGAAGACCTATGTATCAGAGCCACTGCCACCCTGTAGCCAAGCTAAGAAACATAATCTTTGCAGCTGCAAACAGTGAGATTTGGGAGTTGTTTCTTATGGCAACATAACCTAATGAAATCGAACTAATGTTTTAAGGTCGCTTGGCTAAAACAAGATATTTAGGGAGATCGTTATCCCCAATCATCTGAATGGGTGTCATATGAAAAAATTATTAGACTTCATTTCTGAGGTTCCAGAAAACGTCCTGGGTAAGGGGTTGTAGGATAGGGCAGGACATGCGACAATAGCAAAAACCTGCAAGTCTCAGTAGCTTAAGCCAACCAAAAACTGTTTATTGCTCATAATACTTATCAATGCACGTCAACGAGGGCTCTCGACGTCGTCCTTCAGAGATTCCTGCCGGTGGATGCTTCTCCACCATTTTGTAGATACAACATTTGGAACATGATCTTTTGGTCACTAGAGCAGAGGAAGAAACAGTTGGAAAGGCATGCATTAGCTCCTCTATGCGTTGGCCCAAAAGTGACATACTTCACTTCTGCCCACAGCTCATTAGCCAGAGTAGCTACACGGCCACATGAAACTCTGAGGGTGCCAAGAACTTTATGGGAGGGCCATATTTGGGAAGGACTGTGTCTCTGTCATAGGAGTGGATGGTATTGAAGACAGAGTTGAGCTGTATATGTATTAATGAACTTGATCACGATTATAGATGACACTGAAGTAAAATGGATTATCCCTTTGACATAAATTACCTGAAGGAGTGATCAAGAGAGTTTATGACCATTAATAAGATACATGACAGGGCCAGCCCCATGGCTTAGCATTAAGTGTGCATGCTCTGCTACTGGCGGCCCGGGTTCGGATCCCGGGCACACACCGACGCACTGCGTCTCCAGCTATGCTGAGGCCATGTCCCACATACAGCAACTAGAAGGATGTGCAGCTATGACATACAGCTATCTACTGGGGCTTTGGGGGGAAAAAAAAGGAGGAGGATTGGCAATAGATGTTAGCTCAGCGCTGATCTTCCTGACACACACACACAAAAATAAATAAATAAATAAAAAAGATACATGACAGAAACAATTTATGGGTCCAAATCCCTCCTAGTGTTTAGGTTATATAATCCTAAATTTGAGGATTTCATAGATTTAAATGAGATTATCACTATATAAGCATTCTGAACTAATTTTTAAGTGAATATTGAAAAGGTAACAAAAAAGTTTCAGTGCACTATATGGTTATAATTACACTTTACTTATCTCATTTTGTATAATTATTAGGAAGACTTCTCTTACTCCCTAATTTTTCTTTTATTTGTAAACACTATTCTAGCCTCATATTGCCATGTAGCTTCTAGATTATTAACAAGAGCTTCCTCATTTTCTTATCTTTGGAGAAGATGATTTCAGAGCCAAACATCTTCAAGATGCGTTTGTGAGGCAAATCTTCGTTTTCTTGCTGAGTTTCAAAATGTTGTTTATTAAGAGATTGACTCTATTATATAGAATGGTTAAGATTTTCTATGTAATTACAAAAACTGAAATAACTCACTGGTCTTGACACATGGCCAGTCTAAAGTTAGAAGATGTCCTCCATGGAATCTTTTTGTCTGATTTGAATTGAAGGCTAAATATTTTGAAGCAGAATCTTTATTCTTTATAGAGGCTAAAGGATTTCAATTAAACAAATATGTCAAAGAAAAATATAGTGACGTTGAAAAACTTCTGTTATTAAAGGAAGGACCATTCTAGAATTTATTGGACATGAGAATATATCATTATCCTTGGGTCAGAGTAGGATACTATTTATCTACAAGATCAATAGGATTCATTTAAAAATATTTACTCTATTCTCCAGGGAGCATGAATATCAGTGTAATAAAAAATACTTTTACTTTTAAATTAAAAGCTTTACTTTTCAAATGTAATTAATCTAAAATGTTTAAATAGAAGTGATTGTAATAAAAGTGTGATAAAATTAATATGACAATATTAATTGTAAAAAATAATTTTGGAAAATTTGTGCTTACTGATAATGTTTCCCATAATATTGAATATGCCATGTCATCTAAAAATTAAAGTCATTGTAAAATATTATAAAAACTTCTTACTCCTCTAACATTTGGTGTGGGCTTAGTTTGTAAAGCCCTGAATAATAGCAAAGCTGGATTTACAGAGCCAAATCAAATTGAACAGTGAAGTCATTACATGCTAAAATTTGAATTGTCTGCAATCGAGTTTGCTAAAATTCTGTTTTATTTAGTGGTCCAAACAGTACCTTTATTAGACAAGATTTGAATCCCTACACTTTTAGCCACTGGGGTGTTAGGAAATACATATAAGATTGTTACTTCTTCACTTCGAAAAGCTCACAGATTTATAATAATGGCATCAATGAGACTATATTTCCCATTTTGAATCACATGGCTTATCAACAACAATATGGATTGATTAGTATTAAAAGAGAGAACTACATTTTATAAAGGAATAGTCATATTGTCTCTATCATATTATTTGTAACATAAATCACTGCATAGTTGGGTAGTATTCTGAGAATCGGGGTTTGACAGTAATTTATGAGCTTTCAGTGTGCTTTCTATGGTCAATAGCAAAAAAAAATCAATCAATCTAACTTTGGCTAATAGTTAACATTTTATTCTTCAAATGGGACAGAAGAGCTTTGTTTTTTAATGGTCTTTATTTCAGACATTATAACCTGTGAAAAACTCCTACAGCCATATGGTTAAAGCAAAACTATGTAAATGATTGCTTATTTATTTATTCCTTCCTTCATTAATCTGTTAAGCACTCAGACTGGTCTAGTCACTGTGCTAATCTGAGAGAGAAAAGTGGAAAGAATGACTAGCAAGAATGAAAAGGTTTTAAATAAAGAAAATGAATCAATAATGCTAAGTCTCTGACAATCAATTTTGGAGAATTAACTGTTTTTTAACAAACTAAAAATCCAAACTACTTAAGCTATTCCACACTTTTAAATTATGATGAGAGATGGTGTGAGGCTTATTGAGAGTGGAGAAAATGTAAGATAGATATTCAAAGAAAATATTTTCTTACCACATATCCAAATTGAGAATAATATGCGTTTATATTTTAAACAATACATGAAAGGTATAGAGACAAACTTATGTGGACCTTAGACATTGTTTTAAAACAAATTCTAGAGTATTCCCAGGAAATATAATTATAATAATTTGGTTTCTTTTGCTCTTGGAGTAAAAGCACAAAAATCCATAACTGAGGAGCAGTGAAAATTTCTTTAAAAATACCTGGAACACTGTTAAGTTTTTGTAGAAACTTAGTCCACATCTGCATGTATCGTTTGGAAACATAAGTGTCAGGCTTGAGAGAATACATAATCTTCTATGCAATCTTGAAAGTGGACAAGATTCACAAAGGAAGGGAAAGAAAAGAGCTGGAGAGTTAGATCACAGATGTCAAAGCAAAAAATGCACCAGGTAAAGTTAAACAGGCAAGGAAGACTTTATTCAAGGCTATTGCAACAGGGGAGAGAGACTAGAACAAAGTCTGAACTCAACTCTGTGGAAAGACACGAAGGACAGGATGGTTTTTAAACCGTGGGATGAGATGGAGACCACTGGACATCAATTATTGCTAACTGACTTTACCTAAAGGAAAAGCAACTCTTTTTTTTTTTTTTTTAATTTTTTGTTTATTGCAGTAACTCTTCTACTGTTATGACAGGACGTAGTTTTACAAGTTGGAGCAGGGCTCTAAATGAAATTAGACTCCTACCCACCTAGAGAGATTGGGAAATAGGGAAGCTAACTTTCCTGCTGATTACCTTTCAAAGAGATGGCTCCCAGGTTCTTGAAAGACATTCTTGGGTTGTAAAACTGGCAAAAGGATTTAAAAAGATTTACATTTCAAAGATACAGATAAAGAACTTACAAGCTTTCTAAGATAAATCTCTAAGAAAAGGAAAGTCAGGAGTCCAGACTCAGGAAGAACCCTGTGTAAAGTTGAGTCAATCTGAGGGAAACGTTAAAGGCCTCTTAGTCACAGGGCATATTAAAATCTGAGTAGTATTGATAATTAAATGTCTTTTAACAGTGAAATGGCAAAGATCATTTTGATTCCAATATTGATTCTCTACATAATAACTTTTGTATCCTGTTAAGCCTGCCACTTCTGTGTGCATTTTATTACCAATCTACAAATCTATATTTGGACTGCCAACAATTTAGCCACTTTGAAAAAAGAAGTTTGCAGCGTCAATTATTATTTTTCCCAAACTGACTTTGTGCATTTACTCATTGCTGTAAATTATTTTGTTTGCTTATTTTTAAAAAATATTTTTAAAAAGTCATTGATGCCTTGGTATAAAAGTCTTTTTTATGTGATATGAGATTAAGTGTATAAGAAATAAAATTGAGTGCCAAGAGGGAAACTATGGGAAATGAAATACTTAAAAAAGAAACAGAATTTTTAAATTATTAGATCATTCTTCCAGTTTCACTGAATCATATCATTGTAATGGAAATTAAATGGTATCTAGTCAACTATATATGTAATGTAGGCAAAACGTAGCGTAGTGTCTACAAAATGTCTATCCATGTGATGCTGAAGTCAGTAATGCTGCTCACCAATCTTTCTGGTTTTCCTACCTCAAGACGCAGCATAGGATTGAGTTTCCCTGCACTTTTAAAGTTACGCATGGCCATACGACTTGCTTTGGCTAACGAAATGTGAGAAATATGAGTATAAGTGATGTTTGTCACTTCTAGGTGAAAGCATGTAAGAGGGACATAATTTGTCATCGTTTTATTTCTTTGTTGAGAAGATCATTACAACATGTGTTGATACAGAGCATTTATTAGCCTGTACTTTATAAGTAGTAAGGGTAAGCAGACTCCCTTGCCAATCAGCATTGCCTATGAAGTTATAAAACTTGTTTTAAGCCATTGAGATTCTATGATTGTTATTGCTTCATCTCCTAACCTATCTTAGTTAACTTTACTATATGACAGTTGTATAGATTTCACTTAATTTTGTGTTCTCGACAGCCAGATATAATGCTGCAAACATCTGTGTCCTGAATGGAATAAGCTACCTGATATGTGAAATCCAATCCTCCATCATCGATCTGTAGGCACATGTGCCAAATCCAGGTCACCAGGTCAGAATATGCCATTTTCCTCATCAGCTACACTTTAGAGTTTTTCGTCTTCATCCCCTCCAGAAGAATTTGATCACCAACTGTCAGGTAACTTCTGACAGATTTTGTTAACTCAAATCCTAGAGTGCAAAGGTTGTGTCATTAACCCTTTATCTCTCAGAAGGCCATTGCTTTCCTTATTCAAATCATCTATTTTCTCCGTATCACAATAGATCATGGAGAATGAGAGCTTTGATAAAATTAGAAAAGACTTAGTTTCAATCTTTGAATACCATAATAGGGCATTCTCTTATTTCGCTTTTGCCTAATTAAGAGGAACGTTCACGTGATCCCTCCCATAGTAAAGAAAACCTGCCAAAGGTGGATTTTTTATTTCTCCTTTGCATATATTCAGTAGCAGTAAGATTTTTAAAAAATTATTCACCAAACAGCTAGAATATAGCATGCACCTAGCTATAAATATTATCAGGGTATTTTTGAAGAAATGTTGCATTATGCCATCCAGGATTATTCTAGAAAATAATTATTTTGGAAAAATCATGAAGATGGGCAGAATATGTTTGTACTAAAAAAAAATTCTTCCCGAAATTATCTTATCATGTGTTCCCATGACAGAAATTTCACTTCCTCATAAGACCATTTTTTTAAACTTTATTTTTTGACAATTTAGATTATCTAGTATAAACAACACTAATCAATAACCATGGATAAAAAAATAACAGGGACATGAAATTTTAACATTAGGAAAATATAGACAAAGAAAACATAAAGCAAAACAGGAAATACATACATTTGGGTATTATAATTTGAACCCAATATCGAGTAGTTCCAAGTATCAATTTGATTGACACTACTTGATTTTTTTTCTAACTAACCTGATTACCTGGGTATGCTGATGAGGATTTTAGAAAACATTGAGTCATGAGGTAAGTCATGCATCTGCTTCTGGAGAAAAAAGTGAGAAAATTAAGAGTGTAAAGATGATTATGAATAGAGAAGAAATGTATAAACATATAAGAGAGAAGCAGAAGATTTCTAGCCAAGTATCACGATAAAATGTTAAAATATGATCCCTCACTGCTCAATTCTACAAAGTACTTGCAAGGATTGAGAAATTTCAAGCCCTACTTCTTTTTACAGAAGGGAGAAAGGGAAAATAAGTACCACAAAAAATGTGAAGTGTAAGTATTACTAACCAATAAATAATACAGAAAGAACAATAGAAACAGGAATCCTTAACATTAGGAAACTCTACACAACTGTTAAGTCTAGGAAAGACCATATGTAAAAGTTTGCATGGCTGTGAAAGGCTAACCCGAGTGGTGCATTTAAGAAACATTGCAGACTATTCCAAAAAGTATTTGAATAAAGAAAAATTTTGATTAAGTTATATGGTTGGTTGCAGGTCATGCAGTAATGTAGTCCAACTAGACTGCACAAGCATGTGAGTTGTATTCTCACATTCAATGGTTCAAAGGAGTTAAAATGAAAAAGACTGAGGAAATTACCCTCCTAAATAATCTAACACAGTTTTTCATCTGCAGATACTCAATATACATGCAAATCATTTAAGAAAAGCAGATTCTGAAGCTGACCATGGGAGAATGATATGGAACCTTTTATCAGTTTCAGAGTTAGTAATAGCAGCACCCTGGAAATAACACGAACATTAGAGAGAACATTTAAGATATGTAACATATAAGCCAGACAGATGGAGCAAAAGCCAACTTAATTATATGGTCATGAAAATTTAAAACACAGATGAAAGGACATTATATAAAATCAAGGACAGCTTAGAAGACAATTTGAAAGGGGAAAGTGTTAGCAAAAGGAAGTAGAAAACACAAAGAAGAAACATGAAAGATAATAACGTGTAAAAAATGCTGATATTAGCAATTTAACCCAAGGTAGAGTGGTTTCAGTGTATGGTACATTATTTGGTCTGTTTTCCACCAAACTTCTCCAGCAATGCTGATGAAGATTTTAGAAACAATTTAGTCACAAGAGAAACTAGGGGAAAAAGAGAAGTGAAAAGATGTTTAGGAACAGCAAACATCTCTTTTGCTTTTGCTGAAATCCAAGCAGTAAGAAAGACCTCTGCTGTAGGGAGAGGTTTTAAAAAAACTAAATATAAAAACTATGGAGAAGAGGGGACGGAGTAAAACCATGTCTCTAATTGGACAAAACAGAACTTTTTGGGTCAATGAAAAAATTATAGGTGAGAAGACAGTAGGTGGTCTGTAGTTTAAAAAACAGTTTCTAACATGTAATCATAAGGAAAGTAGAAAGAACACAATCATAAGGATGTTTTTCTGGAAAGATAGAAGTATTGAAGAATCTACATGTATTTTTAAAAGACCAGAAAACTTGTTTGTAGAAGAAAATAAATTTTAGAGAATAATTAAAGAATCGAATTGAAAGCAATAACATGGAGACTCCTGGGCTTATTAGAGTTTCTCACGGAGGAAGAAAAATTATAACACATAAAAATATTTCATTATAAAGATACAAGGATAAAACATTTATTTGAAATGGAAATGCTTTTAAAGTTATAAAATCCTGTTCAAATACAAGAATTCATTACTATTATTGTCACAAATGGATTTTTAAAAAATTACAATTACAGTACTATAGATGTCAAATATTTTGGGGAATGAAAATGAGTAATATGAGTAATAAAACAAAATGAAAAAACCTAAGGAAAATATAATATTCCAGACAAGTTTTGCGAGATATCAGTTGGCATGTAACGTGTCAGAAATAATTGAAATACTGAACTACCCAAATGCATTGCAGACAAAAAATAAAATGGAATCCTCTGTATTTATTTCTGGAAATGTTTAAATGACATACTGTAGCAATTTTACAAGCCCCATGAAAATGAAAATGAGTTGACATTTTCAACTTGCAAATATGTTTACTCTCTTTTGATTCTGTGCTAATTTGGCTATTAATTTGAAAAAATGTATTAATATCCCTCAACCTTCAGATGGTCCTGGGGTGTGTGTGTGTGTGTGTGTGTGTGTGTTTGTGTATGTGTGTGTGCATTGACTCTCTTACATCCATATTTCATAAAAACTAATCTGCTTCAAATTGTTACATTCACAGTAAAAACAATATTCTAGTGCATTGATTTCTTGGAATCCAGAAAAAGAATTTAAAAATATTGTTTAATGCCACAATAGTCCATTTTGGCCTTCTGAATTTAAATTTATGTCAATTTGTAATTATGAGTTGTTAATCTGAGGTCTCGAAGCTATAATAGAGAACAGAGATGTTTATCCAGGGCTTGAGATTCCCCTTTCATTGTTCTTTCTTCAACACCAAAATACCATTCATCCCTTGGTTTCAATGATATCCAGCTACAAATTTAGCCACTTCCGGGTAAGATAAAATATTTGTAAGTGAACTTGACATTGAGATATAGCAATATGTCAACCAGAGACAATGAGTTTGAGGGAACTGATATTACAGCTGTGTAGAAAGGGATGAGCATTTAATCCACATGTCATCTATCTTTGATATACTTGCTGATAGATTAATTTCCTTAATTCTTCATGGTGCTATCATTTATTAAAATTAGACTGTATTCCTTTAGCACTATGATGGCAGAGTTGAGGGAGGTAAATGACACGATGAACGTATTACGTATTTTACCTCATTTGATTTTGACCTTAAAATAACAAAACCCAGATATAATTTTTGTATCAATTTTAAAAATAAAGGGAGTGAAGCTGAACTATTTTAGTTCAGATCAGTAATCCTAAATCCGGTTTTGTATATACTAAAGTATTGAAGATTGGTTAAAGAAAAGTAAACAAAATGCAGGGAGATTCCCAAATGCCTGTAAAGTTATTCTTACCTTTGAAGCCAATCACACTGAGCTATCTTTAATAGCAGAAGCATATTAAGGTCACTAGTGCATCACAGTGAGTACTGGATATCTTTGTTTACTCCTCAAGGTCCGCTCTTTACTTTTCCCCTCCTTGCTTTGTGCCGTGAGAGGCTGGTCTATAAGTATCACATTAGTAGACCTTTTATTTTTTTTTTTTGCCCTTTGACTCTTCATTGGGTTTAACCTGGGACATCAGCGGGAGGAAGGAGAGTGAGGTCTGGAAATGTATTCCTCCTGCAGACAGGATCACAGTGTCCTGGCTGAGTCCCCTGTGAAAGGCAAAGCCAGCCCAGCAACACTCTCCACACAGCTGTCTTTGATTCCGGGTTTCAGTCACAGGTTTCTCCCCTTACCCTGGCTTCAAACCCAGTGGGTTAATGATTTCCTGTTTTTATTGCATTACTTCTTGAAGATTCCCTCCATCTTGCCCAAATCTGTGTAAATAGTCATTTTATTAAACTTTCCTCAAAATAATCACTTTTGGCATACAAAACCAGAACCCCGAGTGATATACAGTAGAAGAAAGATGAAAAAACTATTTTAGGCTCTTCGATAGTCTATAAGCTCCTTAAGAATAGAAAGTATGCATTTTTTTGTCTTAAGGTTTAGCCTTTATCTAGTACAAGAAATCAATATATTTTCTTGCTGCACAAAGCCACATCTATAATTGGGATCTGTTTTTGGTTTAAGTGGGATGCCTAGAAGTTCAAAGGATAAAGAAAAAACCTGTTAAAACAAATCCATTAAGACCATGATATCATTATAATCATTATGCAAATAATACAAAATGGGTAATTTACAAATATGCACATCAAGATTCTAAATAAAACACTTAAGCATTTTATCAACATAACAGTTGAATCATAGTGTAGATATCATCTGATTATCAGTTAGATACATTGGAAGGTTAATGTCTTTTTTATACGGACATTATAGAGCTTTTTAAAGCAGGTCCTTTGCACATTTTAATGCTTCCACAGTTTCTAGGGTAGGGTTTGGCATAGAAATTAGAATATTTATCCAAAGAATGTTTTATCCTATTAATATTCTAGAGTAGCAATGGAAACATATAATAATTTTCAGGTATATTTTGAAAGGAAATATATTTGAAATTGGTATGTATTAGATTAGGGTAAATATAAGTTTTCACATCTTCCAAGCTACCATTATATTAAAAAGCATCTTAATATTTAGATGTTCTTAAATGAAGTTCAAATATTCTCAATTCAGTGCACTAAATTACCTTTTTTACTATTTCTGTTTGTTTTGAAAAACTGGTTAATGCAATTGACCAAGAAGAGCTCCCTTTTCTTTTACTGACACATACACTCACAGAAGAGGAATACATCCTGAAACTCACAAATGAGTATTTTAAGTTTTTTCATGGGAATGTTTATTATGAATTGACATGAGTTTTTAGAAACTTTGAATAGGAAATTGAAAACTTTTTACGATCTAATCCTATCATAAATGTGTAGCAATAATAAAGTATGCTTTTTAAGTAAAGTTGAGAAAAATGGAAAAAATGCAGTAACCTAAGTTTGCTGACAGATAGTTACATCCTTGGAAGTTTATTTTGCTTTAAATTTAATTCTACAAGAAATCATTCAAGTAAAAAAAATATTCACACTCATCCAAATCCAGCAATCTATAGGGCTAAGATAATGTGGAAAAAATCTCATGACAGACACCTAGACATGCTGAATAAAATAGAATGAAAACTATTGTAAATGCATGGCTGAACTCAGAACATATGAAATAAAGCTTCATGTCTCAGAAAGAAGAAAGATCTAATAACCAGACAAGCAGGCACTTTGAATCTGTGACTAAACTGGATATGTGTTTAGGAGGAAGGGAAAACTTTATCCACATGCATTGCACAAGATACATGTTTTCATAACCATGCATGTATAGGAGATATGGTTTTAAATTTTGAGATAACTGTAAATTCACATGCACTGTATATAGTACTGTCTCACAACCAGAATATTGCATTGATACAGTCAAGATACAGAAATGTTCTATTACCATAACGATACCTCATGTTTCCATTTAATAGATTAACTCTCTTCCTCCTCTTTAAACTCTGATAACCACTAAATTGTCATCCATTACTATAATTTTGTGCAACTGTTGGATTGTATGGTAGTTGTATATTTAGTTTCATAAGAGAGTGCCTATAGTTAACAATAAGGTATTGTGCACTTAAAAATTTAAGAGAGTAGATCTCATGTTAGATATTCTTACCACAAAAAGAAAAAAAAAAAAAAGGATACAAGGAAACTTTTGGAGGTGACAGATGTGTTTTTTACTTTGATTGGGGAGATGGTTACAAGAGATGTACACATATGCCCAAACTCACCAAATTGTTTACGTTCATTATGTGCAGTTTTTTTTGTAAAGCAATTTTACCTCAATAAAGCTGGGGAAAAAAAGAAAGAAATGCCAAACTGTTTTTCCAAGGTGGCTGTACCATATTATACACACACACCAGAAAGGCATTAGAAATCTACTTACTTTGCATCTTTGCCAACATTTGTTGTTATCACTATATATTTTTTTTATTTTAGCCATCTTGATAGGTGTGCAATGATGTCTCACTGTGGTTTTAATTTGCATTTCCCCATTTGCTAATGACGTTGAAGCTCTTTTCATGTACTTTATTTTCCATCTGTATGTCCACTTCAGTGAAATGTCTTTTCATGTCTTCTGTCTATTTTTAACGAGATTTTCTCCCTTTTTTTTTTTTTTTTACTGTTGAGAGTCCTTTATAAGTATGTTCTCAGTGCTAGCCCTTTCTCAGATATGTGTTTTACAAATATCTGTTTCTTTCACTGTGTGACTTCTATTTTCATCCTTTTAATAAGGTCTTTCACAAAGCTAAAGTTTTTAATACTATGAAATTCAATTCATAATTTTTTCCTCCACTCTATCTTTATTTAGAAAAAATTGCACACAATATACTTAAGTTAAAATAGATTTTTACAGTTGAAATCATAATTCTGATATTAAATAGTTGGTTTAGTTTGGTCCTTTAATATTGCTGGATGTCTGCTTCCTCAGATAGAAAATGAGGGGCTTGGAATAGACGAGCTATAAGCCTCCATCAGATTTTAAAACTTTATGGATCTGCTAGAGAAGCATATTTATAAATAAATATATTGACCCCCATATCGTTCCAGATAATGTGCTATTTTTCACAAACATTGCTGAGATAGCATCCATTTTCAGTTTCTCTTTTTTAAATTTAATTAATTTTTATTGAGGCAACATTGGTTTATAACATTATATAAATTTCAGGTATATATCATTATATTTTGACTTCTGCGTAGACTGCATTTTGTTCACCACCCAAAGGCTAATTACTTCCCATCACCGTACACATGTGTCCCTATCACCCCTTTTGCCCTCCCCGTTCCCACTTCCCCTCTGGTAACCACCAATCTATTCTCTGTAGCTATGTGTTTGTTTGTTGTTGTTGTTGTTGATATCTTCAACATATGAGTAAAATCATACAGTATTTGGCTTTCTTTGTCTGACATATCACTTAGCATAATGCCTTCAAGTTCCATCCATGTTGTTGCAAATGGCAAGATTTCATCTTTTAATTGCTAAGTAGTATTCCATTGTGTATATATATAACACATCTTTAGCCATTCATCCATCGATGGACACTTAGGTTGTTCCCAAGTCTTTGCTATTGTGAATAATACTGCAGTGAACATAAGGGTGCATATTTCTTTTTGAATTAATATTTTCGTGTTCTTTGGCTAAATACCCAGAAGTGATATAGCTGGATCATATAGTAGTTCTATTTTTAATTTTGGGGGGAATCTCCACAATGTTTTCTGGCTGCACCAGTTTACATTCCCACTAAAATCAAGACTATTTAGAGAGATAAAAAAAAAAAAATTAGTACCAAGAAAGGTAAAATTGACAGTCTGCAATCCAGTAAAAAATAAAAAAGACTAGGCATGCAAAGATAAGGGAAAAATAAACCCTATAATGAGGAATAAACTTAATCAATCTAAAAACCAACTGAGAATTGACACAGAATTTATACTTAGAAGAGAGCATTAAAATAAATATTATAACTGTATTCTGTATGTTCAAAAATCTCAGTAAGGCACAGAAGACAGCAAAAAGGTCCAAATCAAATTTTACACATGAAAACTATAATGTGTGTATAAAGCATACACATGGGATAGGATTGACAGAATATTAGACAGTTTAAAGATTGGTAATGTTGAATATACTTCTAAATAATCCATAAGTCAATAAATCACAACAGAAATTAGAATGTATTTTAAAATGAAGGAAAATGAAACATCGAAGTCTATGAAATACAGTCAAAGAAATACTAAGGGGAAAGTCAAAAACTTTAAATGAATCTACTAGAAAAGAAGAAAGGTCTCAAATCAATAAACATCCCCATTAAGAATTGTGAAGACAAAACCAAAGTAAAACCAAAGGAAGCAGACAGCAGGAAATAATAAGGATAACAACAACAATAAAATAGATATAGAAAATAGAAAAATGGTAAACAACAATGAAATGAAATCTTTATTTTTGGAAATAATCAACAAAATCAATAATCCTTTAGCTAGAACGATAAAGAAAAATAAAGGATGGCATGTTAATAAAATGAGGCATGAGAGAACATCTCTACCAAATTTATAATAACTAAAGTTATTATAAAGGAATATTATGAACAAATTTATACCAAATAGACAACTTAACCAAAGCAGACAGATTCCTAGAAAGAGACAAATTATTAAAACTAACTCAAAAATGAATAGAAAGTCTGAATGGATTGTAAAAAATAATGGAATTGCATTAGCAATTTAAAATAGTCCAACATATAAAAGCCCGGGCTCAGGTTGTTTGACTGTGAATTTGATGAAGAAATGACACAGATTGTACACATATTTGTTGAGAAAATGCAGAACCAGTAAACACTTCTTATCTGTTTTAGTGAGTTCTGTCTGCTATAACAGAATACCATCGACTGGGCAGCTTAAGCAACAAACATTTATTTCTCACAGTTCTGGAGGCCAAGAAGTCCAGGATCATGGCACCAGCAGAGAGGGTGTCTGGTGAAAGCCCACTTTCTGGTTCGTAGATGACTGTGTTCTCACATGGCAGAAGGGTCTAGAGAGCTCTCTGGATTCCCTTTTATAAGGGCACAAATCCCATTCATAAGGGCTCTACTCCCATGAGCTAATCACCTCCCAAAGGCCCTTCTTCTTCATATCATCACATTGGGGGTTAGGATTTCTACAGTGAATTTGGGAAAACACAGACAGTCAGTCCATAACACCATCTATTCTATGAGTCTAGTATTACTCTGATATCAAAACCAGAAAAAGTCATCTCAAGAAAAGAAAGCCACAAATGAATATTCCTCATGATTATAGATACAAAAATGCTTACCAAAATATTATCAAACTGAATATAGGATCTTATAAAATTACTATGTATTTCTTACAGAAGAATTTCCAGTAGTATATGTATACACCCTCTCTCCTCCCATCCAAGAGCTTGGCTTATCCATACCCTGTCTCCCTTGAGGGTGGGCTTGACTGTGTGACTCGCTTTCAAAGAATAGAGTGAAGAAAAGGAGAAGTGGTAACTTTACAGTGGAGAAGTCTGGTAAACACATTAACCAAGTGATGAAGGTTAACACCATCAGTGATGTCATATACCCTCTGAAATGATGCACCCAGGAAGGGCACTTGACATTCTTTAAGAAACCAGGTATTAGTCAACTCTTAAAGCGTTTCACCTGGCAAATTGCTTTGCTATGTTAGTTATTATAAGTTACCTTTTGCTACCTTAACAACTCCAGAAATTTCAATGGCCTAACACAAAAAGTACTAATTTATACTCAAGGAAAGTGTGTCACCAGCCATGGACTCGGACCTATTTTTCGTGTCTTGTCTGACCTATTTCTCTTGTCTTGTTGAAGGGTGCAGGTGTTCTGTTCTCTAATGTCCTTTGGTTTAAGCTATGTTCCAGGAAGAAGATCTAAACACCTACCACCCTGAACTGGCTTGGACCACAACCGCAGGAGTGACACCTGGGCAGACAGGTGGAAAAGTGTATAAAAGTAGCCTTGAAATTATTCCCTGTGGTTTCCTTCTGTTTGCTGCATGTTACAAATAAAATTTTGCTTTATGTGATGCTACTTCTGGTGAAGGGTTTGATTTTAACTCACCAAGGAGAGGACTCACTTTGGTCTGGTAACAATGTGGCACCCCAGATTGGACCCCTGTCCCTCTGAGAGTCCAGTCCTCCAACTTCCTGGTTTCCAACAGATGGAGCAGTGGGCTGCAGAAGCACACTTGTGCTAACCCATTCATGCTACTGGCAGTTGGGGACTGAACTTCATGAAAATGACTCTCTTCTTGGCACTTGTGCTGCTGGCTTAATGTTGCTATCCCATCAGGAGACCCAGCAGTCACACTGAGTGCTTTGCTCAGAGGATCTCTCGATGGAGGTAAGTGGTGCTGACCCCAAGGCAAAGCTATAAGAGTTATTTCTTTAAGTTGTCTCTAAAGCCAGGCTGCTTGAACCTTGGATTTGAATCCCAAGGCTGGGATCCTGGGTTCCAGTCTCACCCTTGTTAAGTAAGGCTGCCTGAGACTAGGGTTCAAGTCCCAAGGTTAGAGTCTGGCTTCAATTAAGTTAGAGCCTTGTTCAATGAAATTAAATGATGAAAATAATTCATAAAATATCTAGTTCATTTCTAAATATGATAAAATCGATACACATTTATCTACTTTTGGCTTCTTATTACAAAAAACTAAGAGATGTTCAAGTCTATTAGTGGAAATGACCTGCATTTAATTCAAAGATTATACTATAAAGTAACATGTTTCTAAAAATTATAAAAAGTATTTATAAATTTGCCAAGCTACAGAATACTAATATAAAAGACAGTTAATAATTACTTCTTAATTTTCACAAACAAAATCGAAATCTATAAAGGTTAAAAATTCTGATAGATATATATAATTAAAGCTACTAAACGTTAATAAGGAAAACATCTTTGTATTCAAGAAAAGTAAGATATTTGTTTTCAGTAAAGGAAGCATAAAGACTAGAGATATTTTTCTTTGTTTTATTAAGAAAGATAAATTTGTCCTAAAGTACCAGGGAAAGAAAAACCAAAGGCATAGGACAAATTCTAAATGTAAAGAGTAGGTAACAGAAGGTTTGTGGAAGTAAAACCCTGAAAAAAAATGTTTTGTACATGGTCAAATTGGCTAAGATTAAAATGAATTCAATTAAATAAATGAGTATCAATATCAAAAATAAGCTGGTGAAGAAATAAAATTTGGCTTTCTCTCTCTTAAAGGGATAATATTCTTGAACATTTGGTCTACTCTTGATAAACAGATTAAAAGGGTTTTTTCTTTATCTTTGAGTGAGTCTACTTAAAAGATAGAAAATCTATGTTTTGTTAGAATAATTTTCTGTGCTCAAGGAGGTTGAGGTCTCTCTATTAGGGTTTTGTTTTTTTTAGACTGTTTCACTCTCTCTGTTTACCTTTGACATCTTCTGTTGTCACTTTGATTAAATGGATAACTGAACATTATTTCCTATTTGACCAAGTGTTTTAAAACCTTTTGATATTTTTGACAAATTTCACCGAATCCTAAGTAAAGTCTTTCTTTTGGGGGGAGTTTCCAACGAGACCCTGGGACTTCTCAATAACTTGTTCTTTCTTTCTATAAAAAGGGAGATATTAAATTAGGCCTATTTGCTGTGTTAAATGACATGGGAATCATTGTCAAATAAATGATGATAAACCTTCTTAGGGTATATTGTGTGGGTAAATGTTATTAATATAAGTGGTTTAAAATTATATCACATCAGTAAAATTCTGATCTATCCTAGCTATCAATCATAATTTTAGTTAGTATCGTAGTGTTATATGTCACAAAAATAGCCAAGTTGCTTTCTCAATTGCCATTTTTGTGTCTTTTGTCATTTATAGTAGTTATCGTTTTACTCTGATGCTTTTACAAATGTTTCATCTTCAAATAATGCATGGAAAGGACTCTGACACTTACTCTAAAATACAGGTTTCTGATAAACTATCAGATAATAAAACTAAATTGGGTAAAAAAAAGAAATTACAAAATTCTAATGGAAAAACTCATAACTTCATGAGAATGCTAACAAAAGACCAAGAGTTAATTACTTGGAGCTGAATAAACTGATGAAGATGATTATAATTTTTCTGACTTTTTAAAATATTGCTGATTTTTAAAAATATTTTGTTTTTTCCCCAGATTTAAGGAAACCATTTTCTCTTTTCTCATAAGCTATGACTTTTAACAATTTGTCAATTTGTACGTTTGCAAACAAAATTAAAGCATTTATCTTTTTCTCTGTATCTGATCCCTCCAAAATTTGAAAACTCTTGATGAATGAGTATTCTCATTTTCACGGCAATGTCGTTGTTTGCATAAGTTCAATAAGAATCGGTTCTACTTATAACAGCACAATTAGAAACACTGGTTATATTACCAAGGCTTTGACTGGTATGTCATATTTGAAGAAAACATGCATAGACTCAGATATGACCAGACAGCTTTGAGGAACAAAGATTGACTTTGTAAAATAAAACCACTTGAAAATATTGGCCTGGTACCTTGCTTACAGGGTCCCCAGCAACATTACCAGGCGAGTAAAGAAGATCACTTCCCTGGCAGATGCAAGAACCTTAGGGTATTTTGGGGATCTCAAAAAGAGAGAGATTCACCCAAATTGATAGGTATTGCAGGCAGAATCTGATGCCAAGTCCTTGGCTTAGCCTGGCTTGAGAGGCCTTTAAAGTTCAATCTGAGATTCCTTATAAAAAGTTCCAGCAAAGCAGATTTAAAAGAGCCTATAAGATGAACTGCTATTCTTGCTGTACTTATGTACATGATTATGCCAAGTTTATTGAAACTAGACTTGTTTTGCGAACCAAGGAGTCGTAATTTGTCTATCTTTGATAAAAATGAGGGTGATTTTAGAGAGAAAAATTATATTTTGGTAAAAACTATAATACGCATTTGTGGATAATAGATTCTACTTCTGCTAATTGTCTTTTGAGTTTTTTGTTTTCTATCTGTAAACTGGACTGGATTCTGAACTCTTCTAGTTTCCTCAAATATCCAGTCCAAATCTCGAAACTAACATTTTCAATTTTCTTTTCCCATTGAAAACTGAAACCACTCTGCTCCAAGCCCCCTCTGGGGAACCAGTACATGCCCAAATATGGGAGATGATAAAAAGGGCTCTACCGAGTCTTACCTGGTTTCTGTCCCTGTTGGGACCTGTGGCGATGATACTCTTGTTATTACTGTTTGGACACTGCATATTTAATTGTCTAGTATGGTTTGTAACTAAACACATTACAGCTATAAGGTTACAGATGGTTGTGAGGCAAGGATATGAATAGCTCAGAGCGATGCCTGGTGACCCACAAACTTATCTTAGACTAGCTGGAAAAAATTCCACTCCTCTACCAGCCCCTATGACAATGCCCATGCTCAGGAGGAAGTAGTTACAGAAGATGGTCCTTTGCCCCATGCCCCTCAAGAATGAGGAACAGCATAAAACTAGAGGAGGGATTTTGTTACCAGCCATGGACTTCGATCTACTTCTCTTGTCTTGTTGAAGGGTGCAGATATTCTGTTCTCCAACGTCCTTTGGTTTCAGCTATGTTCCAGGAAGAAGATTTAAACACCTACCACCCTGAACCGGTCCAAAATGCAACCTCAGGAGTGATGCCTGCACAGATGGGTGGAGTGTACAAAAGAAAATTTTGCCTCCTTATAATGCTAAAATCACCACCCCAGGAGGAACTTTAGCCTTATTAGCGTAATATGCGATGTATGTGGAGGCATGTTTTCAAACTATATATGAACAAGTTTACACCCACCTCTACATGTGATGATGAAACGTCCCTTTTTGAATGTTCATTCCCTACTCCAAAAAAAAGGCACCCACCTCCCCTTGCTCAGGGGCCCACAGCTTTGTGAAATTATTCTATGTGGTCTCCTTTTGTTTGCTGCATGCTACAAATAAAATTTTGTTTTATGTGACAGCCACTTCTGGTAAAGGGTTTGATTTTAACTCATCAAGGAGTGGACTCTGGTCTGGTAACAAGTGTATTATAATTATAAAAAATTTCTCCATAGAAACTGTTCTCTGTTCAGGCGCCCAGGCTCCATTGATCTTGTGGTTCTATCATGCACCATGAATCTTTTCTGATTTTTGCAGAAGCAAAGGGAATAAGAATCTTACACTGGCAACGAAATGTTTAATGAACATTCTGCACAAAACCCATTGGCCCCATATATCCACAGTGGGGAGAGTAAAAGTTTTCTTCCCGTGTACTCATAAAGAGATGAACCCTTTTTGTGGTTGAGCACTAGAAGTATTTACTAAAAATGCCCTTTAAAATCCTGTAAGGGTATAAACAAGCATCCAAATAAAATATATTTACTATTTACTTGTTTCATAGAAACATTTTATGGCCAATGTCCTAAAGGTTTCCTCTCCACACAATTGCTTTAGCACCATCCATAAGTTGACTTCTAACTGGTCTTTAAGGTTATTCTCATTCTTAAGTGGAGATATCTGGCACTCTGGCACTCCATCTTAGATTCTGTATCAAATCCACTTTATTGTTAATCTGGCCCTGACTTCACACACCATGTTTTATATCTGAATTTCCATCTCATCCTTATATCCTTTGTGAGAGCATGATGACTGCCCCAATGGCCTCGATTTTTCCTGTATCACTGTATTCATACTCTTCAGTAATGGTCCTTTATGTTTACTCTGAGAATTGGCCGTGCGTTTTGGCCAATGGGACAATAACAAAATCAACACAAGTAGAAGCTTTAACAAGCACTTGTAAGTTTCTACTTCCACTCTTCGACCTCTGTCATCCACACAACAATAAGCCTGGGATTGTTTGCTGGAGGGGATGTGAGAAAACCCCTCATGGAAAAATGTCAGATTGTCCTAGGTGAGACCATTCCTTACCAGCTAGCCCCCAATCTGTCTGCCAGGTGACAGTAGGTACCTGAGAGAGCCTAGTTGAAATCAGCTGAGACAGGCTCAGATCTGTAGAACTGCCCGATCAACACACAAATATGTGAGCAATAAAAAATTGCTGTTTTAAGCTACTAGGTTTAGGAGTGGTTTATTAACATACACCAATAGCTACCTAATACTCCCAGTCACTTGTATATCATAGCTAACCATAGAACATCTCACTACACTGCTACCTGTATGGGTGTTTCCTCTTGCTACAGAGAGTTTCTGTAGGGTTGTGGTCTTTCTTATTCTCAGTCCTCCTTAGGAACTGTAGTCTTCTTTTTTCCTCAAATTAAGTGACCAGAAACTACCACTTTATTGTAGGGTCTTGATGCCTGTCTACCTAACCAAATTTTTCTGTTTAGATTCTTTTTCTTCACCTATTAGAGATTTTTTAGAATGCATATGGACCCCCATATTTTGAGTACTATGCTCTCTGTCACCACCTTCTTTAGAGATATTTATAAGGATGGACTTCTAAGTGGTAATTTTAGCAGAGTTTCTTCCTTGTCTTTTAGTTTCCTCATACCCCAAACCTGGATTAAAGTACCCTGTCTTCATTCTTTCAAAATATACCCATTTTGTAAATATTTGGGCTATATTAAGCATACTGATATTTTAGTAGACAATAAACTTAATAAAATGTAATCCGATTGAAGAAACACTAACTTGTGTCTTAGTCTTAACACAGCATTAATTCAGAGACACCACTTCAAAAACTAAAATATTATAACAATTTAAATTCTTACAAAATACTTTTTATTTATTTGTTTTTTTGAGGAAGATTAGCCCTGAGCTAACATCTGATGCCAGTCCTCCTCTTTTTGCTGAGGAAGATTGGCCTGGGCTAATATCCGTACCCATCTTCCTCTACTTTATATGGGACGCCGCCACAGCATGGCTTAACAAGTGGTGTGTCAGTGCACACCTGGGATCTGAACCTGCGAACCCCAGGCCGTGAAAACGGAGCACGCACACTTAACCGCTACGCCACCAGGCCAGCCCCACAAAATACTCTTTAAAACGCCAAAGTCATTTAATAACACAAAAGGGAATTTATTAAAATTTTCTCCGGCTAGAAATAGCTATATGAGAAACATAAATCAAGATTATACAGAAGCCAAAAAGTAAGACAGACCAAAAAAAAAAAAAAAAAGCTAAGATTTCAGTGAAGTCAAGTCTACTCATAATCTGATTCAATAATTATAAATTTTTACCCTGAGTGAATTGTGCCTTCATCGTATTGAAACATCTTACCATGTTGAATGTCTTTCTAGTATTGAAAAATTGGTATTACATATTCACACCAAACAAAACAAGTCTAAAGGTGTGGTTTGCAGAATCAGGATTCTGTGTAGCTGACATAGGCAGGGGAGAGGCTATGAATACTCATTTGATAATATAATTTTTAACTTTCAAAAATCCAAATTCCTTGAAACTTGCTTAAATTTAAATTCCATATGGTCTTGTTTTTACCATAGAATAACTTTTCAAAGAATTGACCGTTTTCTTATACTCCTATAGTTTCTCAAGCTAAGTACATAGTTTAAAAGACATGCTAGCAGTTTTGATATTCAATATTGAATATAAATCACATGTGATTCTTTTTGTGTGTGCGTGTGTGTGTGTGTGTGTGTGTGTGTGTGAGGAGGACTAGCCGTGAGCTAACTTCCGATACCAATCTCCTCCTTTTTTCCTTGAGGAAGATTGGCCCTGGGCTAACATCCGTGCCCATCTTCCTCTACTTTTTATATGGGACACCGCCACAGCATGACCTCACATGCGGTGCGTCGGTGGGTCGGTGCGTGCCCGGGATCCGAACCTGAGAATCCCGGGCTGCTGAAGCGGAGCGCACACACTTAACCACTTGCACCACTGGGCCGGCCCCTACATGTGATTCATTTTTAATGTTACCACACTCTGATGATTGAATCCATCATGTTCCCTTTTGTTCGATTTCACATGGAGTCAAAAAAATACTCCGAAACTAAAATCTACCTGCATGAATGCTTTCACAAATAGAAATGCATTCTGTGAATAAAATAAAGTGATTTTACACTTATTTACTTCTCATATAAAAACAATGGTTTGTAAAACCAGGTTAAACTCCTTAGTGACTCCAGATAAGGGGTGAGCTGAGTTACACATTGAGGATGATAATAACGTAATTTTGATGGTCTAGACGATAACCAACACCACTGAATGGATGAAGACATGGTTATCAAGAGGTTCACAGGATTCCCAGGTGAAACCAGAGGAGAGAAGATGCTGATGATGCTGAGTAGGCCTAAATATGCAATATTATTGCAAAGGTAACAGTTCTAATCTTTTAGTGGAATGGATATATATATATATACATATACACATTAAATATATACATATATATTTGTAAGCATACACACAAATGTAAAGTATAAATATAAGTTAAATATATATAAGTGCATATATATATATGAAATATAGTAGCATATAATTATATAGGGTTCACAACAACAGGAGCAAGGAAGCATAAGACAAACATTAGAAAATTCTGGATCACCTAGGTATAGCTTCTAGGGTTCTCTCTTGGTAGAACAGGATGTGCTTTTTCTCTAGATAATAGGTCACTCAGATAAGTGTGTGATATCAGCCAAAGTTCAAGTTACTGACAGGTCATTTTTACTATAAACCCAGGGTGCATGACCAGATATAATAACTCAAAATGAATCAGAACATCAATCTACATATTTTCAATAAACAATATTAATAAGCTGTTACAAGACACTTCCTGAGGAGTTCCAGAGTTTAAACAGACATTATGAATCACTAGGTTGTACTTTTCCTTCCTATTATGTCCAAAGTTTAGCATCATGGCTGCAGTCATCCCTGGAGTCTAGCACAGAGCCCCCACAGACAAATAGTGAGGTAACCCTTTCCTTATAGACAAGCTGTCTTTTCTGAAGGGGATTTTCACCTCTATCCTCTCCCAGGAGATAGTGACTTCTCATAAGTTGTGCAATCAGTAACTTTTATCTTTTCATTATATTCTTTAAAATGTCGAGTTTTACAGATCACACAGAGAGGGGGAAAAAACCCCACAACTTTTTATGCCTCTAACAGAAATTCCATTATATAGCCCCAATTCTGCATCTAATACTAAGGAATATTAATACTGCATCTAACGCTCAGAAATATTGGGTTTTAACTGAAATTCTAGTGGTGCAGCAATTGACACTATTAATGAGGTGGGGCTGTCAATCAATGGCTTTCTCTGTGTAAGTTTAAGATAGTTTGAACTGAATGGATGCTTTTTATGTTTTGTGAAGTCACTCAACAAAGATTTATTAAGAACATACTATATGCCACACATAGGGTTTGGTACTGAGGATGCAAACAAAGTGAAGAAACAACTAGAAACTATATATAGACAGAGAAAGAGAGAGAGACAGAGATAGACAGAGGAAGATTGGAAGGTGTGCATAGGCTATATTACAAGGGCCCCTTGAGCCATGCTGAGGAATCTTGAATTTATTATGGGCAAATGTTTAAAAATTTTAAAGATTAAACTCAGATGAATAGAATGCGTTTGGGAACGATAACTCCAAAAGTAATGTGAACGATAGACTGGACACGATAGAGGAACCTACAAAAACACAGTTATTTGTCTTCAATTTTGAATAGCTGCTACTTGCACAATAATCAATAATAAAATATGGCTATGAACATAAGGAAGCAGATGCACTAAAAAGCACAACATAGTTAAACATCACTTGGACAATTTTTCTAAACAAAATATGAAAAGGTCCAGGATTATATATGTGGGAATTTAGGTATCATTAAATAAATTTTGTTCTGAAAATCAACAACAGATTTATTTTATATTTGACATATGAGAAAAGGAACCAAAGACCTTCTTAATGTAAATGTAATGTGCTGTATATACGAAAACTTGAATACCTGAACAAGAATAGGTATTTGGGTCAGACCCAGAGAAGAATTGCCTCTGGAATCAGAGTAGCTATATTTACATTTAAAAGCTCTGCTACTTACTAGATGTGTGATCTTGGGCAGTTAATTTTACCTCTATAAATCTCTATAAATTTCCATATATGCAATGGGATGATAATCTTATTAATAAGATTAAATGAGATAATTCCTGTAAAGCTATTAGCACTGGATCTGACACAGAATTTCTTAATAAATATAATGGTTGCATCGGTTATGGTCTTCAGTAGTAGATTTCTTAATTCTTGATTAGATGTGGCTTAAGCAATAAGGTTTTATTTGATTTTATTTAATTGTAAATAATAAGAAATTCAGAAGTAATCTTCCTCAGAGATGGTTAATTCTGTGAAAGAGCAAAATTATCCCATCCGCCAGCACTTTCCATTTTTCTGTCCTGCCACCTTCAGGGTGTTTTCCTTTTCTCACGATAATCCTAAAGTAACTGCCACAACTCTAACTAGCTCGTCCCCTTGGGACAACATACATAAGCAGAAAAGGAAAGATGCCTGTTTTGTCCTTCTTCAGAGTGAGAAAAAAACCTACTTTTGGTAAATTCTGCAGTACTCTTCCCCTAACATTGTTACCTAGGGTAGAGTCACAAACCCACGCCTTAACCAACCATCGGCAAAAGGAATAGAATTACCATGATCAGTATATTACAACCAGCTTATACCAGTCAACATTCACCCCTTAGGGACAGGGACAGACCCAGCTTCCATGAGTATATTGACTCCTGGGACCAGAACCAAATTGAGATTCATTAGACGAGGAAGAAAAGGGAATGGCTTTTGGGTGGACAATTAACTGTGTTTTTGATGATAATGATTATAACGATGAGAATTTTGATGTCCATGTCAGTATTTAATCTCCAACTGTGTCTCCAAGAAATCTTAGTAGGATGTACGCAGAAATATGCCAGTATCACATAAAATCCCCTAAGATCTTTACTGTATTCATTTTTCATTGTTCTTAACTTTTAAAGATATATGCATATTTTCAATCTGTTCCGTCTAAGTAGGTAATAGGACTAACATAGGGACATGCATGCATACATATACATATACATATACATATATATTCATTTACTCATCCTAGATATAGATATTGTAAACATTAAGGTGTGTTGCATTGCTCTAGTGTCATAAAGTACTGAACTATCTTTATTTTCTAATCTTACTCAATTATCCTACACTTTATAATTATTAAATTTTTATAGTTATATGGCAATTCCTTTAAACATGCCAACTGTGGGGTTCTATAAAGCCTTAATTAATTAATAGTGATATAACAGTTAAGCATGTGCAATTACAATTTTAATAGTGATATAGATAGAATCTCGTGAGCTGACATTATGATTACTTTGAAATAATAAGATAAAATTAATTTTAGGCTGATGTATCAATAAAGACTTCCTATTTTCATCTCAGTCGTGCTGTACTTCTCCTTTTGTAACACTTATCACACTTCTGTAACACTTTTTGCAATACTAGTCACACATTACTTGAATATCTTCTGTCAGTCCACTTGCAGGGGAGCAGAGGCCAATTTTATCGTGATCACTATTTTGGATGCACAAAAAGAAGGCATCGTGAGATGGTAGAGAAATCCACAGAATATAGGAGTAAACTTGTGAGAAGAAAAAAGAAATTCTGATTAATCAAAGAATAATCACAACATAACTGCTTACTCAAAACTTTTCATGGTGAACATGATGCAGTCTATGCAGAAGTCAAAATATAATAATGTACACTTGAAATTTATATAATGTTATAAACCAATGTGACCTCAATAAAAAAAATATCTGGATACAGAAATAACATTATTTTCAGATTTCCTGGAAATAAGATATTAGTGGAAGTCACTGAGTACAGATCCATTTTCAAGGACTTTGGTCATATCTGGAAGCCATTTGAATACTCAGAGATGTATTCAATAGAATATGAAGATTTGAACCGATTGCAAATGCATAGATCTTGTTCACTCGGTCTTAAGACTCAATTAAATCTTAACAATATGTAGTAAAAATCTATATGCAGCTACTCCCTTCCTTTAATGAATAGCTCCTAGTTCTCACTTTAAACATAAGGCTGAACATTCAAATTATTCCACCGTCCACCCCCTGGCCACAGTTCATCAGTCTGAGGGTTGATAATGAAACAAGCTACTGCTGAGACCTTTTCTGTGATTTCAAAAATCAGAACTAAATTAAGAGGGATTGTCCCTCTCTGATGGTAGAGCTATGAACGAACTTGGTCTGTGAGAATGATGCTGACATCCAGAAAGAAATATACAAGAAAGGTGGAAAGTGAGAAGACTAGTGATGTTCAGTTCTCTTGGTTCTAGCTGGTGCAACCTCAGTCTTCTTGTCAGTAAATGTATCCCAGCATCCTTCCAATTATTTATCCTTCTCTGACCTAAACCAATACACAATAATATGTCGTTTGAAGCAAGGGTCCACAGGCCACATTTATTCTTTACAAACATCTATTCTCATTTTTCTGGCTCTCTATTATCACATGTTGCCTACTCTGCACCCCTTGTTCTCAGTTCCGGACACACTGAACTTTGCTATTTCCTAAACCTTCCAGACATGCTCCTGCCTCAGGGCTTTCTACTTCCTGGGTTTTTCCATCTGGAAGTTTCTTTTCCTGGACAGTTGCGTAGCTCCTTTCCTCATCTTCATCAGGCTTTTTCTCAAATGTCACTTCTCATCAAGGCCTTCCCTGAGCACGACAGATAAAATTTCACACCATGCACTAAACTCACAAAGAAAACAAAAAACAAAGCAGCATCTCTCCCTTTCACTATGTATTGATCTCTGTTTATTAACCTTCTCTTTCACTAAAATATGAGAAACGAGAGGTCAGAGATTTTTGTGTCTGTTCTTTGCTTTAAACAGCACCAAGAACAGTATCCGGCACATAATAGACACCTTATAATATTTACCGAATAAAAAAACAAATAATGAACTTAACTTAAACCTAGTAGAGAGTATAAAAATAAAATTGGAGTGGGTTGCCAACCTTTTCCATGTTAAATGTTGATATCAAGTTCTCCAAAAGAGGTAGGTTTATCATTTCTTTTACTGTCCATCCATAAAACTTTAAAGTCATCAGCTGGGGAGGGGGGAAAATATCCTAAATAATAGAATAATTCTTATACGAAGCCAATTATTAAATTTCCAGTTAAAAATATATTAAACACACACAACAACAACAATTTGGGGAATATAATGGAATAAAATATTCAATTTAAAAGAGTTTCAAAAGTATAAAGATCTAGCACTAAAATTAAATGAGAACTGTGAAGTAATTTGGGGGAGGGGAAGCTTTAAAACTTTACTGAAGGAAATTAAATAAAACTTGAATAAATGTAAAATTATGTCTATTTATTCAATATGTAGGAAAAATGAACCAGTAATTTATCCTTATATTGACTGAATGAAAGACCTCTAGCTTTCCTGACAAGATGGTGATTTATCCCATATTGATGGCTCTCTTCCTCAAATCCAAGTCAAGGGAAATAATGAAAACAAGAAGATTGTTGGAGCAAGATTGATGGAGCTGAGAAATTTACTTTAAAACTGTGAACTCTAAAGAGATGGAGGCAGTTGACTCCCAGTGTGGTACAGAAATAGCAGGCCAGATCAGAAGAGGGAAAGGCACACAGGCAAGAAGGGGCAAAGAAATCTGGGTAAAGAAATCTGGAAGAGTTGTAGCAGAGAAGAGGTTGAGCTTCTTATTCATGGTTTAGTGTTTGTCCTGTTTGACTGTTATTAAAAACCATGTGCACATTACTTTTCCAATTGTAAATAAAATATAGTTTAAAAATTCCAAAACATAGTTTTTGTGATCTTTATCATGTTGTACAAGTCCAGATCTTTCTTATATTTACAGATTCAGGTTACTCCTTATTTTTCATTCTCTGCTAGGTATCCTTTCTTCAACTTCTGAATGTTTCATTCAAAGTTAGAGATTTCTCAGTATGGGCATATTTGCTTGATTAGGAGAGGGTGCATTTTTTTCCTCACCGGAAAGATTTGAAAATCAGATTTTTATTTTAAATTTTCTCACCTATCTTGAATCAAATTTCCTTAAGTGGTCTAAATTATTTAAAATAAAAATCACTAGGGGCCAGCTGGGTGGCGTAATGGTTAAATTTGCACACTCTGCATTGGCGGCCCCGGGTTCACAGGTTGGGATCCCGGGCTCGGACCGACACACTGCTTGTCAAGCCATGCTGTGGCGGTGTCCCATATAAAGTGGAGGAAGATGGGCATGGATATTAGCCCAGGGCTGATCTTCCTCAGCAAAAAGAGGAGGATTCGCAACGGATGTTAACTCAGGGCTAATCTTCCTCACACACACACAAAAAAATCTCTAGCTCTATATTAGTTTTTATCATCTTGGGGGCCTGTCAGTTTTATCCTTTAAACAGACAATAAACTGGACAGGACTTTCCTGATGTCTGTAAATGATCACAACATCCCTTAACGAAAGTAGAACACATTCTGATGTTTGGCTCTAATTGTGGCTATTTTCATGAAAAGAATCCCTTTTTCTCCTAAGAACTATAGTATTGTCTTTAGGAAAGAGCCTTAGGGACATCAATAATGAACTTGTAAGGAAAATGGCATCATCTATGACAAGTGGATGAACAGAACAGCAAGCCACGTCCTTGCTCTGAGACACCCTCATTGTATTGGTTTGAGGCTATTTCACTTACTCTCCAAGTTTTTGCAGAATCTGCATTATTTAAGAATTGCTAGGTGTGTTATCTTTCAAATTCTACAAAAAGTCTTTGTTAACGTAGTGACACAGTCCACTGTTACTGTCAGGTTTGCATTATTAAACCAAAAATTCACAATTACAGCTGTCTGAAACTCTACCAATGACAGCAAAAGAGAAAACACAACTTTATACATTATACTGGTATTATATGTCGTCAGCTGCAAAAAATAGTCAAAGCCTTTTCTATAATCAGCCCTTTGTTTCCCCATACAGATAGTTGTATTCTTAATATTTCCTAATATTAAGCAAATGAGAAATTCCTTAGTGTGTATCAACTCATTTTTTACTCCAATAGAGATCAGCCATACTGTAAACTCAGTTAAAACAACACACATTCAAGTCAAATAATTACAAGTCAAACATTAGCCACCTTTTTCCAATTAAAACATTTCCTAGCTTATTATTTACCATAACCACCACTGCATTCACATATATAAGATCCCTTGTATATACTATATAAGTATATCCACATATTTGTGAAGTAATGGCATGTTATACACTGTCCGAAACATTATTCCTTTACATATAATAAGATAAATTATAAGTTAAAGAGCAAATTTAAAAAGAGAGCGCTATACAGCCATAAAAGAAATATCAATTATAGATGGAAAGATAACTGGATTTAGGGAGAAAGAGATTTGCATTTGGCTCCATAATTTTCTTTATATTCTATTTTTTTAAGACGTTATTTTTTCAGAGCACTTTTAGGTTTACAACAAAATTGAGAGGAAGGTACAGAGATTTCCTATATACCCTCTGCCTCCTCACATGCATAGCCTCTCCCGTTATCAACATCATTCACCAGAATGGTACATTTTTTAACAAAAGATGAACCTATATTAACACAGCATAGCCACCCAAAGTCCACAGTTTACATTACAGATCACTCTTGGTGTTGTACATTCTATGGGTTTGAAAAAATATATAATGATATATATCTGTCATTGTCATATCATACAGAATATTTTCACTGTGCTAAAAATCCTTTATGCTCTATTTATCCCCCACCTCCTCAGCCCCTGACAATCACTGATCCTTTTGCTATCTCCACAGATTTGCCTTTTCCAGAATGTCATAATGTCAGAATCATACAGTATGTAGCCTTTTCAGATTGGCTTCTATCACTTAGTAATATGCATTTAAGGTTCCTCTATGTCTTTTCATGGCTTGATAGCTCATCTCTTTAACACTGAATGATATTCCATTGTCTGGATGGACCACAGTTTATTAATCCATCACCTACCTAAGGACATCTTGGTTTCTTCCATGTTTTGGCAATTATGAATAAAGCTGCTATAAACATTCTTGTGCAGGTTTTTGTGTGAACGTAAGTTTTCAGCTCTTTTGGGTAAATACCAAGGAGAATGATTGCTGGATCCTATGGTAAGAGTACATTTAGTCTTACAAGAAAGCACCAAATTGTCTTTCCAAGTGGCTGCACCATTTTGCATTCCCACCAGCGATAAATGAGAGTTCCTGCTCCACATGACCCCTAACATTTTGTCAATGTTCTGGATATCGGTCGTTCTAACAGTTGTGTAGTGCTATCTCATTATTATTTTAATTTGCATTTCCCTAATAACAAATGATGTGGAGCATCTTTTCATATACTTATTTGCCATCTGTATATCTTCTTTGGTGAGGTCAAATATTTATTTGAATTTTTAGGTCATGTATTTAAAATACTCTTTTTTCATTTTGAAAGTATTTATGATAAACTTTAATCAAATTCTATATGCTTTATAGAAAGTGATAAATTTCATCATTTTCTAAATATTTAATATGTTTAAGTTTTTAATTTAAAACAGTTTTAACTCTTGTGATATAAAAGTGAATTTGGAAAATATTCTTAAAATCCCAAATGCAAGAATATTTGCATTACAAGTTTTGAATATTTCCATAGGATCCTACAGGGGTTTACCACTTATTTGTAATTTTGTATATTATTTTTATAAATTTATACTTTTATTTGTGGTTATCTTTAAAATTTCAAATGAACTAATTAACATCTAATAATCAAAGTCAATATTAATAGCTATATAAATTTCACAATGACAGTCTAGTCCAGACCCTATACCAGGTTTAGTCACTTACTTCATTTTATTTTTGATTCAGATTATTTTAAAAAGAAAGTGAAATCAGAAATCTCTAGGCCTCTCTCTAAGATTGTATTTCTAAGTACTTATCCCTAGATCCCACCAGATTTCTATCAACAGAAGTAAGTTTTCATCTCCCTTTCTTTCCATGGAAATCTTAGGAATCTTTACAAAAAGTCAAGGATATGATCAATTCACAGATATTACTAGACTTTAACTTAGCATACTTATTCATTTCACAGACAGAGCAAAATGCTCTAGGATTAAAATGGTGATACCGGCTAGATCTACAAACATTTTACAGCCTGATATATAGGTCTAAGGATTTAGCAAGAAATATACTATAGATGTACAGAAAGGAAACCCCTCATTGTACGACAATAGAGTGAATCCCTGAGTGCTAACGAGCCCCTCCACAGCCTAGTATTACGGAAGATGATGTGCCCACCCTCCTCGGCTCTTCTAGCCTTGAGGACGTCTCCCTCCACTTTGGCTATATTGACCCCTGAACTTTGGCTGTGGCTCCTTCGGAAATACGGAAAACATTAAGGAACTGCTTTCCTTCACAGGCACGCTTGCTCTTGAGTATGTCTTTGCACAGCTTGTGTCACGATTTGGTAGTAACACAAAGTCAAAGAACCTTAATTCCAAGTTATCACTGTAGTCGATCTTCAAATCCAGGGCAGTGATTTCGGTATGACCAAGCTCAGAGATGATTTTTCTTTTCTTTTCTTATACTTTTCAACTTTTCTCTACTTTGCGTTTACTTCTCAAGATCACATAAAATTTATTCTTAGAACATGATATTAAGCAATAATTACTCCAATTTTCTAACAATTTAAAATTGTAGTGAAAAATAGAACAGAGTGTGATTTTTTACACTTCAATGAAGAAAACAATATTGTCAAAAACTTATATTGAGCTTAAAATCTGATAAGCATTGTTCTGTGCACGCTATCTGTGCTAACACACATAATCATTCCAATGCCTCTATGATTTAGATGTGCTATTATAATGTTCTCTTTACAGATGACAAAATTGAGGCACAGAGAGGTTAAGTATATCATCTAAGCCACACAGCTGGAAAGTGACAGAGAAGAGATGTAAGGTCAGTCAGTGTGGTCTCGGGGTTCGTATTCCTAATGAACATACTATATGGCCAACGGAGTCCCAGGGGCTACTGAAGGCTATTATTGCAGAATAGTTGCAGAATGTTTGGAAATGGAATAGTCCATCGAGAGGGATATCTCTTTCTGTTTCTCTTTCTTCAGTCTTTGGAATCAATAACCACCTTAGTCCCTTAATCTCAGTTTCTGCCCTTGCTCATTTCCCTGAGACTGGGACACTGCTTTCCCTCCTGGTTCTAGAGTTCTCCCTACCATTCCTAGGTAAGTGTCGAGGTCATGCTGACCGATTTCCTGATGCAGAGGCCCTAACTGCTGACCTGAGCAGCACCTCTTCCTCGGTTTTACCCCCTGAGTGGATGACTGCTGTGGGTCATGAGGCCTGGCTCCTGGTTTCAGATGCTTCTCAGCAGTGTCCCACGTGTCACACTGATTGCAGCGCCTACAGCTAAGGGAATCACCATAACCCGGCTCTGCTCTCAAGATGGGCATTTGGGGTTTCATGACTTGACATGGCCAACGCCATCCTCTGTTCTCCATCCATGGACTGCATAATGCTCCACACTCATCTACAACCACTTCATAGTCTGAATTTTTTTTTTTTTTGGTGAGGAAGATTGGCCCTGAGCTAACATCTGTGCCCATCTTCCTCTATTTTGTATGTGGGACTCTGCCACAGCATGGCTTGTGGAGCGCTGCATAGGTCTGCCTCCAGGATCTGAACCTGCAAACCTCAGGCTGCTGAAGTGGAGCACACAAACTTAACCACTACGCCACCAGGCAGGCCCCCATAGTCTGAATTTTGATACAGTCATGATTTCAAATACTGTGTATGTGGTCAGACCATGTATGAGTCCATTTTTTGATTGATTTGAAAATATATTTGCTACATATTAGTATAGTTCAATAAAAGTTGGCCACGGTTAAGGAGAATTTTGCTTGGAGATCATTGTTTGAAGACTGTATCCTATACGTCTTTTGTTATTTGGCATATAAATAATAACACACAGTGAATTTTTATTTTTTCCCTTCAAATAGATCTCTCTATTTCTTCTTTTCTTTGAAGTCTCTCTTTCTATAAAATACATCACCAAGTTAAAAACTCTTGTTATTTCTACAACATATTCTATTAATATTCACTGTAGTTTTAGAGGAAGCAGCTGACACACAGTGAAATTGCTTTGTGGAGCACATCAGAATATTTATCATAATTGTATTAAGTGAAGAAAAAAGAGAATGGTGAAATTCACTTAGATTGATTTATTTCATTTGTTGATAACAACATCAATTATCGGTTCCAGGCTGGTTTATTAGAACGAGACTTATTAGAAGGCACTGACTAACTCAGCATGTGCACTGCATGTGAAAATGAAAATGCCATTAGGAACATGCAAGAGCTTAATGTTCTGACCATGCATGTCAGTCACTTAAAGAAGATTGAAATTCACTGCACATTTTGCAAATCTGAATCTTTAAATTGCTAATTGAACTTTAATTGGATTTCATTCTAATTTAATTGTTAACACAAATCAAAAATATTTACTTAAATATGAGTATTCGAGAGATTTGATGGTCAAGTAATAGATTCTACTTAAGTCTATTAATTAAGCATAAATCCCTGGTTTCTAGGGACTAAAATTCTATTCAGAATACAGTACGAAAGAATAAATTTGGAAAATATTTTTCTCAGTCTGGTGGGTGAAATCATTTTGTTCATTAAAATAGTGCTTTTCAATGAAAAACAATCACAGGGAAAGTTAAAATTACACTAGTCTAACTATTTTATACAACAGTCTCCAAACAATTAAGAATTGAAAACAACGGAAAACTTAGTTATTCAATTTCCATACCCTCTTTTTTTTCTGAAAACATAATATTCAATTTTATTCAGGTGGCTATAGAACTTGGTTTAGCTTTTCTCTCTTTTTTCCTTTTTAGCCTAGGATTTTATATTTGCAATCTTATTAACAAATTCCTGGAAGATAATAAGCAAATATTATTGGGTATCCAACCTAATCAAGTTGTTTATTTAAGATAATACACTAATATGAATTTATATATTTAGATCTTATCCCTTAAATTAGCTCCTTTATTTTCCAGAATTTATTCAGCTCTTAGTTATAATTAAGAAATTCAACCAAGCATTTTGAAGTATAAAATATTCCAGCCCAAGATATCTCCCCTTTGAACAAAATTTTTTTTAATATTAAAACCTCACCATAAATGTTGGCCCCAAAATGCATAAAGATGATGTATTTTAATTATGAAACAAGGATATTATTAAGGACAATTAAATTCATAATTTCAACAGCACAACTCTGAAGACAGCATTCTCCCTATTTCGTATATGAGAAAACTGAGGCTAAAAAATGTTGACTGCGTCTAAGATTATAAAGTTGATGCAGTAACCACCCTCTCGGTCCTTGGCCCTGTGATCCAGAGTGAGCTCATTTTATTGTGTGGAACAAAGAAGCAAGAATGTTTCCTTATGAATTATGAACTATTCCATATAAGTAACAGAAGCCACCAATAAACTCTGTCGTAAACCGACACTCTCAGTAACGGTAGAGTATTGCTGTTTCAGCAGTTTGGGATTTTTTCTTTCCTTTTAGTAACTTCCAGTCTCCTGATGCATTATTCAGGTACACACTGCTGACAGTTTTTATGATCTGTGCCTTTGGGAGGAGAGTGCCTAAGTGAGGCAGAAAGGTAGCGGAAGAGTTCAGGATGCACTTAGTATTTCACTGTTGGTTTTGTTCTGAGATCAAAGCCATCTGGGTATTCTCCCAACCTGGAATCCACACATGAAATGTTATCAAGTCTGCATTATTCTCCTGACAAAAAGGAGCCCATATCCTTTGTCTCCTCCTGTTATCTGTTCGCTGAAAACACGATACGTGAAACATCTGCCTGCCTTCTCAGACAGGATCTTTACATCTTTCACTGTTGTTTATTTAAGAAGCTCTAGGTCTTCAGAGTCTATAAAAAAGTTAGACAAGTCTTGCAAAGTAGAGAGTTTGAATCTCCCTAGCCTAAGGCGTATAACCATAGTCATGATTCATTTGCCCTGCTATGAGGGAAAAAAAAATTATACAAGTACACCCCACCCCAGATAACACACAAACACGCATACCTGAATTGGCTTTTGGAAAAAAAAAAAAAGTGTACCAGATAAAAATTCATAGTCAATTTGTGTATGCAAAATCATTACCTCTCTAGTCTATTTGTGTCTCAATCTCTTCTTGAAGACACCATTCTGCCTAGTTGTGAATTACTCTCTATGCTCTTGAAAGGAAATCATGTCAGAGAGTAGTGGTTTTTCAGTCGTTTCAGTCATACGAGTATTTCCCTGCTGCTATTTATTGGGAAATCACCGGGGCCAAAGCCATCTTCTGCTGACACCTGCTCAGATGTACAATCTTCTTCTCTGGCTGTTTTTCATCAGAATATACTTATGTGAGAATCTGCAGGAGTCAGAATCTCAATGTACTGTCATCTGATGCAGTAGTCTTGTCCTCATGTGACATGCAGCTCCCATGTTCCATTTTCTCCTGGGTCATCCTGTTACACCATGAGACACCATCTCAGGCTAATGTTTTTTCCTTTATTTGGGGCAAAAATAAAATGGTTGACCAATGGCTTGGGAGCAGAAATTTCTGTGAGGCTGCTTCAAGCTGCTCTGCCTAGATGACTCAGGTAGTCATTGACATGTGAGTGTTCTGGAACCATGCTGGGCCCATGATTTCATCAGTGGGCTTGCTGTTCCCTGGATCTCCAGTTGAGAAACAGGCCCAAATCCGTCTACACTAAGGTTTTCCACAATTTACTGGGGGTTTTAATCCCAATCCCCTGCCTACCTAGGGGGACAATCAAAGAGCCCCTTTTCAGGCAAGAAAAACTCTAAATCTCTCTAAAAATTCTGTGGTTGGCCTCCCACTCCCATCCCAGAGAACTCATATACATCCCTAGACTACAGAATGTCAGGAATGGAGGATTCTGCCTTCTTCCACTTTGTCGTTTAGGCTAGGATTTCACTTGTGAATATTCACAAAGTGCTTTCACTCAACACTAATTGTTAGGGGCTGAATTGTGTTTCCTCCAAATACATATGTTGAAGTCTTAACCCCTAGTACCTCAGAATATGACTATATTTGGAGATAGTTTCTTAAAAACGGTAATGAAGATTAAATGAGGTTGTATGGGTAGGTCCTAATCCAGTCTGACAGGTATCCTTATAAGAGGAGATTTGAACACACAGAGACACCAGGGATGCACGAGCATGGAGAAAAGGCCAAAGGCCATGTGAGAACATAGTGAGAAGGTCGCCATCTACAAGCCAAAGACAGAGGCCTCGGGAGAAACCAAACTTGCCAACACCTTGATCATGGACTTCCAGCCTCCAGAACTGTAAGAAAACAAATTTCTATTGTTTAAGCCCCCCAGACTGCGATATTTTGTTCTGGTCCCTCTAAACTACTACACTAATGTCTCAGTCTTGGATTTCTTGAGTCTATTTTGAACCTGAAAAACGGAGCAATAATTGTTTCTTTTCTTCAAATATCTGCTGTATCATTCTTAATCCTCCACGAATCAGTGAATTCTTCTAAATAAATGGGGATGAGATCATCTACCAGGAAATGGAGAAACATAAAAAACTCTTCATTTAGGGGCCGGCCCGGTGGCGCAAGCGGTTAAGTGCGCGCGCTCCGCTGCGGCAGCCCGGGGTTCGCTGGTTCGGATCCCGGGCGCGCACCGAAGTACTGCTTGGTAAGCCATGCTGTGGCGGCGTCCCATATAAAGTGGAGGAAGATAGGCACCGATGTTAGCCCAGGGCCGTCTTCCTCAGCAAAAAAAGAGGAGGATTGGCGGATGTTAGCTCAGGGCTGATCTCCTCACAAAAAAAAAAAAAAAAAAAAAACTCTTCATTTAATATTTTGATATGTCAACACGTTACAGGTTACGTACAATAGAGTTTTTATAGGTAAAAATTTGCAGTCAAATGTTGAGCTATAAACATTAAATCTAACTCTGTAACCAAAAAGGAATATTCAGTTTATAGGACTAAAGTTATAACAGGATTAGAAATTCAACAGGATTTAAGTTAGCAATAAAAAGTTTTAGCTACTGAATAAAATTTACTAATAATCTAGCCAACTCCGCCTCATGAAGATTGTAAAACATTATGCTGTGCTCACTTTTCTACCTCTATAGCATCCCGACTGACATATAAAGTAAGCAGAAGAGTATAAGACGGCATTCAAATGTAATCTGAGAAAGGAAGATGATGTATCTATGAAGATTAAACATCAGATAAAGAGGTGATGCTGAAGAGAAATCTGGAAGATTCTCTTCCATTATATGGAAGGAGGTTTCATCCATTATATGATCTCTCCAGTATTCTTCAGTGATTATTTCCCTGCTTCATAACTTCAATTCTTCCATACTCGTCAAATGAACTTCATCTCAAAGAAACCATATTTGGTAACTTCAACAAACCGTATCTGGTGAGCCTCTATGGGCATGCTAATACATAGTACATGCCACTGTGCCCTGAATAACAGCTTTGGCATTCATACTGGGTCTTCAGCTTTTGAATATGGAAGCATAGAATAATATACCCAGAGGAAGCAAGTCAAGTATAAAAGTAGTCTTGTAAATTGACAAAGAATGTCAGCCTTTAAATAATGATAGCCCTGAGTATAGAGTTGGAGAATGTTGAAAAGCAGCCTTCACAAACTCATATATCATTAATGTCGAGGTAATTCTTATTGGGTCAAATATAAGCATTTACAGGGAGCACTACACCATTAATAAATAAGAAAAAACTATTTCAAATGAGCAAATCTGAATTTTGAATATTTCCCTAAGAGAAATGTTTTTTTCACCTCATGTTTGATTTAATTACACTCTAAAAATGTGATTTTCTCAAATAAAACACAGAGCAAATCATTTTCAGTCTAAATGAGTAATAACGAGTACCAAAGTGAGACAATGCAGTTTTTTGTTTTGTTTTGTTTTGGTTTTGGTTTTGTTTTTTTTAAATAGGGACAATAGGTGCCTAGTTTCAAATAGAAGGATAAAAGGATGATTTTAACTTTTTTTTTTGCTGAGGAAGATTTGCCCTGAGCTGACATTCATGCCAATCTTCCTCTATTTTTTTTTTTTTTTTTTTAGTATGTGAGCCACCAGCATGGCCTGGCTGCCAACACAGCAGTGTAGGTCCATGCCCGCGAACCGCTGAAGCAGACCTGGCTGAACTTAACCACTGAGGCTGGCCTCAAAAGGATGATTTTTAATAATTGAAGGCGCCAAGAAAGTTGAGTGATTTTGCATTACGAAAAGCAAAAACAATCTAGAAAATGATAGCCATCGACACGCTTACAATTCTGTTTTTCTGTACAAAGAGTTCTTAATATACAGATAATGTGATGATAGTTTAGATAAATACTTGATTTTCTTTTTTTTTTAATTTTTATTCATTTTTTCCCCCAAAGCCCCCGTAGATAGTTGCATGTCATAGCTGCACATCCTTCTAGTTGCTGTATGTGGCACGGGTCCTCAGCATGGCCGGAGAAGCAGTGCGTCGGTGCCACCCGGATCCGAACCCAGGCCGCCAGTAGCGGAGCGCGCGCACTTAACCACTAAGCCAGGGGGCCGGCCCAATACTTGATTTTCAATTTATAGAAGAGAATTATCATGAATTAAATTACATGCTATATAATAAAATCCTGTCATACGGGCACTATAGATTCATTATTAAAATCTAATGAAGCTGGAAACAGATTCAAAGTTTCTTATTAATGCAAAATTATCTTTTGAAAGTTGAATAGAAAGGGGTCTATATATTATCAGCAAAAAAAAATTCATAAAATAATTTGTGAAATTTATTGAACACTTTGAAAAGACAAAAACAAGAATTATTTTTAGTAATACTAAAGATGCTGTCTTTCTATTTAGAGTCGCCTTAAGTCTATTATCTAATTTATGAGTTATTCTATTTCTTACACGTACATCTACATATACATATACATGTACATATATGGTCTTCAAAACTTGAGACAGGCTAGGTCAAGCATGAGAAAAACAGGACTAGAAACTCAGGCAAGTGTCGGCCCCATGGCTTAGGGGTTAAGTGCACGCGCTCTGCTACAGGCAGCCGGGGTTCAGATCCCGGGCACGCACCGATGCACCACTTCTCCGGCAATGCTGAGGCCGCGGCCCACATATAGCAACCAGAAGGATGTGCAGTTATGACATACAACTATCTACTGGGGCTTTGGGGAGAAAAAATAAATAAATAAAATTATTAAAAAAAAAAAAGAAACTCAGACAAATCCACGGATTTGAGTAAACGTCATGAATCTAAAAATACACAATGCACTGAGATAAATGTTATGATGCGGGAAAGCACAGGATGCCATGGAAGACTGAGGAAGGCGCAAAACCTAGACTAAAAGAAACAAGAAAAACTGCTTGGAAAAAGCAAGTTCTAGAGACAAGCAGGAGTAGCTATATAGACGGAGGAGAAGCATTCCACGGATAGTAGCAGAGCATGGCTCAGAGGCCAGAAAGAGTGGGAACTATAGGTGAAGAGGTCCTCGGGCTTAAACTATTTCATGCTTACATTTTGGGTAGAATGTATTTTTGAGCAACCCCAAAGATTCCCAGATGAAAAACTCTCCTGGTGGTTAACACTATAGAATAATTAAGCCTGTTGTTGAAGTTTAAGTAAGTGAAATCATACAGCATATACGTTTGTGATCTGGATATTTTGCTCAGAATTGTGCTTTGGGATTTATCCATGTTGATACATGTTGCAAATGGTTAGTTTGCATTGGTGTATGGTATTACACTGAGTGAACTTACTAATTTATTTATCCATTCTACTGTTGATGGACAGTTGGGTCCTTTCAGATTTGGGCTATTATAAATAACGATAATTTAAACATTCTTGTATGTTTATAATGAGAACATGTTAGAGTACTTCTTAAAGAAGAAGTACATTTTTGGGTATAAGATGAATAACGAAAGTGCCTAATACTAATTTTGATACTGTATTATGACCCTGGCGAACTATACCTAATTTGTGGATCTACTAACTACCAGGAATCTTTCTCTCAGTGCTTTTTTGAGAATTCAAGAATAGCACATATTTTATTTCATAACACTCAATTTGTAAGGTCTAATCTAGTCCAATATGACTTAGAAATTAAACTAAATGGGAAGAATTTCAAAACAACAGGATAGATAAAAATAGGAGCAAAATCTTAAAGATCTGGGGTGACCCAAAAGCATAGTGGTTAAGTTCGCATGCTCCACTTCGGCAGTCTGGGGTTTGCGGCCTTGGATGTGGGGCACAGACCTACACACCACTCATCAAGCCATGCTGTGGCAGTGCCCCACATACAAAATAAAGGAAGATTGGCACAGACGTTAGCCCAGCGACAGTCTTCCTCAAGCAAAAAGAGGAAGATTGGCAATAGATGTTAGGGCCAATCTTCCCCCCACACACACAAAAAAAAACATAAACATCTTTGTTCACTATAGGAAAGGGTTGGGCTATATCCTCAGTGATTTGTTGTATATATTTGGACAATGCAATAAACAAGTATCATTTTTAAAACTATTGCTCTATCGATGTGGAAAATGAACTGAAAGATATGTAAAGAAGAGGAATAGGAGATATTTCACTGATTCTGGGTAGCACTGAATGAAGACTGGCAGGGAGGAGAGAAATAAATAGCCATTGGTGCTTCAGAACAATTTGTGGGTCTCGGAATCTTTTGAAAATTTCATGACACTATAAACTATCATCCAGAAACATACTCATAGCCCTACATATTTAAATTTTACATACTGTCAAGGGGATCATAGATTTTATGAAATTCACCAACAAACTCGAGGTTCAGAACCCTTCTATTGCAGCAGCATTAATTAATATTAATAGAACTTGGGACAGGTGGGGGAGAGGGAGGCTTCAATATGTTCTTTGGCTTTTAGCAACAATAATTATTCACATCCCTCTTTCTCTTCTCTGTCCTTAAAACTAATAGAGAAACGAAACATAAGAGGCGTAAGTGAGATTCAAATGTCAAGTGTTTGCAAATAAAGCTGTTTGGAAAATGAAGCCTGGATAAGAGGTCACACTTGAATTTCTTAGTACTTTCATTGAATTAAATTTAACTACTTGGTTGCAGGGAAAACACAGACTTTCTAAGCATGGAAGGCATCATTTTGCACCATTTTGCACATAAAGAATCTGTACGTCTTACTGACAATCTCCCCTGGATAAAAGAAATCCTAGAACAAACTCAACTGAAAAAAGCTTAGTACTTCCTTTCAAACTCAGAAACCAGAATTTTTTTTGGAATATGGAGAGGCTATTCTCTCTAGTCCTTAGAAAGGGAGAGTGCTCTTAATTTATGTGCCAAGGCAGAAAAACTATTAGAAAAAGAAAGATGTCCCCTATCAGCAGTCCACATCAGTCCTCTTAAAGAGACAACTGTGAAAGGGCAGTCAGGGGAAGGATCTCTGCGGGGAAGAAAATGGGAGGAAAAAAAAAAAACAATAAGTCTAGTTTTATGATCAGTTTTAATTAAAGTTGCTAGACAGCACATAAAAATACGTGATACCTAGTTAAACTTGAAGTTCAAACAACAAATAAATTATTTATCGTAAATATATCTCATGCAATATTTCACCATACTTATTTAAAAAATAGTTTTTTTTAAATATGAAATTCGAATTTAACTGGGGTCCCCTATTTATCCAGCAAACCTAGTTTAAGAGGTAAATGGTCATAGAGAAACCAGGCGCTTGACAGGAGACAACATGATGGGTTATTGTCATCAGGTTTGAGGCATCATTTGATCTAAAGCCTTCCGAGGTAGGCGGGTTTTCTATCTTGGACCATTCTTCAGGATGGCATTTGTGCTCGCCAGGCGATGTCCTATCAAGAGCAAGCTTTACCTCTAGGCAATCACCTGTATTTAGAAAAGTAAACACTAGAACCCCAAAGAAATGTCCAAGTGGAAGTTGAACAATGGTATGTCAACGATGTTACGGAAAGAGTTTCTATTCTATCGGCATCTGTTGCTAAAGTGGATAATATCTAAAATCCTTTCTCATTCCCAGACTAGAGACAAATCTCCCAAATTGTTCACTTTAAAATGGTTCACTTTATTTAAGTTATGTGACTATCACCTCAATAAATTATTAAATAAAAAGTGCTAGAGATACTAAAACTTTTTTTTGGTCACTATTCTGTGAGTGTGGGCACTATAAAAGACTTTTCCTCAAATGCTTTTTCCCCAGGACATCCATGGTATTTATTCTATTTTTCTAACTTGATGATTTAATTTCATTTTTCTCATCACGTCCTCCTACTTTTATCCCTAAATATTGGGGTTTCCCATTATTCATCCTTAGGATTTTTGATTCTCTCATTTTTATATTCTGTCCTTTGGACATATGCATAATCTATTTCAATTTTTAAAGTTTGTTTCATAAAAATATTAATTGTTATATAACTTACATTGGTGTATCATTACTTATAAAGGCTATTTAAGAAACTTTCATTTTCATTATTAGCTCTCTTAGGACGATAAGGAAAAGAGATGCAGAGTCAGCCTGTGTATGGAGTTTTGCAGAGATTTCTGTAGTCAACTGAGAGTTACAATGAATATGTCAGTACAGAGGTACTGAGTATACCTGGATTTGATGACGTTCAGTCGATCAGAGTTAACTGTTACAGGAGTTTCTCATCCAAAACGCTTTAAATGGAAATATTTGTACATTTGTTTTCATAATTAAAATACAGACTTTGTGCCAAATACCATAGTAGTTTGGTCTTTAAAATAAATAAATCGTTGAACACTATGCCTTCTGCTTCTGTCGTAACAACTTGGAGGAAAATATGAGTAGAAGTGAGGTGCTGCTCTGACGGATGTGAGCCTGACATGAGAGGGACCGTATACAATGCTGCAGCGAGCGTAGCACATTCATCCTATTTCTACGATGCACAGAGAAACTCAAAAGTCCTCCTTCAGCTCTCCCTGGGAAAGAAAGTTGAAAGGATTTGCAATGATACACTTCGGGAACATCATATAGGACATTAGTCACCAGCACCCTGACTTCGGGGTTCGGACGGTGCATGGGGGAGTTAGTCTCACTTCTCTTTTTGACTATAGACCTCAGCATTGCCTTTTTAAATAAATGTCTGATAATGAGTGCTTGGTTTATTTAATATATTGTGGTTGGATGAGTGAGTACCAAATCTCACTTTCTCCTAAAAATTCTGCTGTTCAAATTGGAAGGCATTTTTGAACAGGCTCAAAGTCATTTGCTCCAAGGATTTCTTTCTGGATATATATATTTTTTCCCCACATAAACACTGCAGCACAGACAAACCATTCCATTTCATTCTTTAGGGGGATAATCCATCCAGGCCTTGGCTGTAACCCCCTCTCCTCTACTGTTCTGACTTCATCCCCTTCTTCAAGGCTCCCCAACGCCATTTTATCAGGTAACCCAGTTCAGATGACCCTAATCTGGAGTGATCCTTTTTCCTCAGAAATTCTATAACAATATGGCAGATAAATTTCTGAGATACTTAATGACAAACTGCAATGCAGTAGCTCTTTGTAGAATTTCTTCAGAGTAGTGTCATATTTGCTTCTGCCTTTAAAAGAAGAAAGAAGAGTTTGCTGAATATAATTGTTTTGAGACTATTTTATACAACAAATCTCTTGTCTAGTTGATATGTTTTTTAGTGGTTGTCAAAACTGATGACGAAAATGTTTGAATTTCTGCTCGAATGGCTTTTGCTTCTGCCGAAGATGAAAACATTTGAGCCAGGCGTGAGGACGTCGCAGTGGCTCTGCCTGCTCCCCGGCCTCTTCCCCTTGACTGTCCCCACGCTCATGATGCTGTATCACCCTCAACTTCTTTCTGTTCTTTGAACACCTCAAGGCTGTTTCTCTCTCTGGGTGTTCACACTCAGTAACTTTTCTATTTAGAATACTCTCCCCATGGCTGTTGCCTTCTGATTACTTATGTCTCAATTCAAATATCAGTTCAGAGAAAAATTCCCTGACCATTTCAGCTAAAATATGTAGCTCTTCAATCTCTCTCATTACCTAGTTTTATGTTCTTCATAGAATTTATCTTTCCCTCCCTCCCCGCCTCTCTCTCCCTCCTTTCCTTCCTTCCTTCCTTCCTTCCTTCCTTCTTTCCTTCCTTCCTTCCTTCCTTCCTTCCTTCCTTCCTTCCTTCCTTCCTTCCTTCCTTCCTTCCTTCTTTCCTTCCCTCCCTCCCTTCCTTCCCCCCTCCCTCCCTTCTTCTCTCTCTCCCTCTCTCTCTTTTTCCTTTCCTTCTCTTTTGGTTTATACTCATGAGTTGGAAGCTAACTGAGAAAAGGGACTCTATTCACCCTTTTACTCTCAGCATCTAGAACAGTGCCTAGTATAAGATAAATGTTTTTAAAATATTTGCTGGATAGCTGATGGACTGAATGACTGACTCTGAGTGACTCTGAGTGATTCTGAGGGAAAAATAAGCCAATGATAGGAAGATCCATTTCTGATAAAACAGCTTTGGGAAGTGAGGTACAGGCTCTTCCTCGTGGGATTTATGTTTAGGGTATGGGGTGCAGTCTGGAAGCTCTATAACAGGGCTGAGTCAGGAAAGTTAGGAGAGAGAAATACATCATTGAACATATTACCTGTCAAGATGACACTACAAAACTTATCTCAACTCCTTTGACTTCTCCTACAGTACAACATTTCGGGTTGCTATGAGCCACTGTTTATAGCACAAAGTGGACAGAATACACATGTTTGCTGTTAGTAATGTGTAAAGTACTTAATGGGCAAATAAAGCCTCTTTTGGATAGTGTTTTGTGTGTGTGTGTGTGTGTGTGTTGTGTGTCTGTGTGTATGTTTACAATCCTCTAAAATTGCAAAAGTCATTGTTAGCTTGGGTACATACAGAAACGGGTTACAAGCTAGATTTGGCCCAAAGGCCATACTTTGATCTAGCTCATTTTTCAGTTCTTGAAATGTCATTAGTCTCTTGGTACCTGAGAGTCCTCTTCTTGAATTTATAACCTCTCTGGTGCACCAATACCTCTTGGATTGCTCACGGCTTTATTCTTTTTATTCTAGAATTCCTCATTTCTGTCATTCAACAACCTGCCTTATTCGTTTCTTCTCATTATCTGTCCTGTAGCAAATAAACATCAAAAGTTAAAATAGAGAACAATGTTTCTTAAAACTCAAGGATGATGTTGACAGACTTTCCCAGGATTCTGCTGCCTACAGAACTCTTTCTGAATTCCAGTCACCAGGTTTTAATCATCTACAAGGTCATGTTGGTCATCCATGTTAGACCTATCAGAAGCCTATGGCTGTACTAGACCTCTTCTTGGTTTACATACTGTTTTGCTGCCACATTCTGGCTTCCAAATGTGGTTTCTTCCAAATACATGTAGATAAATCCATCACGTCATTGCCTGCCTTCTCTCTGTTGGTGAGTTTAGTTCCAGATAATTTTTTCTTTCTGTCTTACCATGACGTATGATCTTCACCTCTCCACTATGTTCCTTCCCTAATTATAAACTTATTTTGTTGCATATTCATTCTCATCATTATGATTGACCGTTTTATCTCTATTTACAAATCTATCCAGGTCTTCTTTATCAAAAAATAAATAAGCACACAATATTTATTCCCTTTACAAAGCCATGCCCTCAAGTTCCCAATCAATGTCTTTCAGTTCTAGCCAAAGTTTTCAAAAATATTGATGAGTATTGATGAGTTCAAACTAATTTATTTCCATCTTTCCATGCTACCCGTGATTCACTAATTTCATGAATATGAAAATTACCTTCTCATTCTCATCCTACTCAGGCCCCTCAAACTTTAAATAATCATCTCTTCTGATATTGCAAGTCATTGGATACTGATCAATTATTTAGAGATATCCATTAAAATGTTTTTAATATTTTAAAAATTATATTTAAAATCTATTTACTAAAATATTCAAACACAAACCAAATTGTGTTACCAGAAATGCTTGCAATATAGAATAGAATCTTTTCCTTTAATTTATTAAAGCAAATGTATTAAAAAGATGCCTACCAAGAGAACTACAGATAAATAGTTTAAATTGTTTTTGTTTAAATCTTATGCAACCTACAGTTTCTTTCAGTTAACAAATACTGACTCAATGCTTACCATGCTATAAAAGCATGTTACATATTAACACTTCTAAATTGTCACATGCTAAATTCAAACATACTGAGTTATCCCATGGTGACAATGCTTTGCAGACAATATTGTAACTGATTTTACTTCTTTTTGGATGTCCAACAGTGTTTATAAAATATTTGCATGCTACATTGCATTTTAGCTTTATCATTTAAAATAATGAATGAAAGAAATGAAAGACAATAAGCTATATAGATCTCATTATATTAGAAAAATTAAGCTAGTAGTGGTTAATGATCATGTATGCCAAATAGCAATGAAATTTTAGCCCCAAGTGATGGTCATTTGGCCTTAGCAAGATTTCTTTGTGTTCTATTTTGAGATAAAGTATCTCATTACCAAAATTCTGTAAATATACTATTGAATATCAAATCTGAAAGTGAAACATAAAAATTAATGTTATAAATTTTATATTTTGTGAATGTAAGTCCCTGTTATAACTTGTCACATGTTATAAGAAAATATGCTTTCACTTTCAATATTATATTCATAATTAGGAAGTTACTATATACCAGATTAGGATTTCCCTGAACCCACGTTTAGAATGAATTATTTTCATTCTTCTAATAAATAGGCTTCATACAAATGAAAATTAAAGTGCTGTAGTGTATGCTATTTTATAATAATATTAGAAAGCCTATGATGTGGAAGTATTACATAAGATAATCATCAACATTTTGAACATAGTGATTGCTATTCAACTACCATTCTACCAATGATAAAATAGAGATTAATTTTATTTCATGCTTCAAGATTTAATACACAGCAATTTTCACCTCATCAGCAACTACCTTCTTTTGATGCTTAACAGCTTTGGGAGATGTAAGAAATAATTTATTCATCCTTAATTTCTTAAGATTATATATTTTGGATTATTGCAAAATGTAATTTGAAGCAAATCAGGATGTTAGGAGGTTTTTACCACTAAAATCCTAAAATGGACAGAGAACTGTACCAATGAATTCTTTCATCAAACTTCCTCTTTTTTGTTTTTTGGTGAGAAAGATCAGCCCTGAGCTAACATCTGTTGCCAATCTTCCTCTTTTTGCCGAGGAAGATTGGCCCTGAGCTAACATCCATGCCCATCTTCCTCCACTTTATGTGGGATGTCGCCACAGCATGGCTTGACAAGCGGTGCATAGGTCCACGCTTGAGATCTGAACCTGTGAACCCTGGGCCTCCGCAGTGGAGCACGCAAACTTAACTTATGCCACCAGGCCAGCCTCCAAACAAACTCCCTTTTGTTTGCAAGAGAATCACTTCCATAAGTAGTGATGCAGCTTGAATTTTCTCAGATTATCATAGATTTCTAAGAGTGATATAGGTATGAAACTGTCAAATATTACATGTCAATTACATATATGCAGAAATCAAATTTATTCATAAATGAAACCCACATATCCAAAATGTAATTTTACATTCTCAGAGGCTTTTTTGAGAAACATAAATGAAGTAAAGCTTGAGAAGTTGCTTTGTAAACCATAAAATGCTGTAATAATAAAGAGCATTATTAGTAATGGGAATGAATACCTATGATTGAATTGCTAGAATGATTTTGAAAGTTTTTGTAATTGAAAATTGCATTAAAAACATGCAATTGTTATTAATTTGTCTTGTAAGATTTTAACATCTGTTAGAATTGAAAAGCTGTATATCTTCTAAATAATTTGATATTTTGCCATAAAGTAGTAGAACACTGCGTATACATAACTACATATACACAATCCTGGAAAATACACATTATTATGAGCTATTTTTGCAGAAAAGTATTTTTAAAAAAGTCCAAGTCATAGAACTTTCAATTTTTAAATGTTTTATGTTATATAATAATGGTTTGCAAATTCTACCTGCACACATCAAAAGTATATACGAAATATCTTTGCTTCTCAATTAACTGAAGTCTAGGTAAAATTAGCTATTTATACCTTCATAATTAAGGTTAAGTACCTAATTATACTCACAAATATCTCATTATATGGCCTAATAAGACATAAATACCTCTAGTAGGATGTAATCACAATTTATAAACTTACAATAAAATGCAGCTACCATAGTTATTAATAAGTGGGTAAGCAGTTGATTATGAGTTAGATTTATATTTTAATGTTAATTTAAATAAATGCTCTAAAAAAGTATGTTAACTTCTTATTTGACATTTGTGTGTGTGTGTGTGTGTGTGTGTGTGTGAGGAAGATCAGCCCTAAGCTAACATCTGCCAGTCCTCCTCTTTTTGCTGAGGAAGACTGGCGCTGAGCTGAGATCCGTGCCCGTCTTCCTTCACTTTTTGTGGGACGCCACCACAGCATGGCCTGACAAGCAGTGTATTGGTGCGCGCCCGGGATCTGAACCTGGGCTGCCAGCAGCAGAGCAGGCACACTTAAGGGGCAGGCCTCCTTATTTGGCATTTATAAGGTGCTCTCTTAGAGCTTCAGGCTATTTACCGCATTTTATCTAACAGGCATAAATTTCAAAGCTTACTTCCCAAGAGGCATTCCACATTAAAGCAAACATTAATAACCTGTGTCTCATAACATCCACATTACCTTTGGGTTCCAGAATCCCCATATTTTCTTATACAATATTTTTATACACACATATCAGTTGGATATTTCAAGTACAATTATTTCTTTGTGTTAAAAAAATGTTTTCGGTGATTTATATTTCCTGCTTATTAACCATGCCACGACATCATCTACTTAATTACATTTTGTTTTCTTACAATACATACACAATATATGATTCAGTAATCATTAAAAATCTCCAGTAGAGAGAAATTTGGTAATATCTAAGCTATATAGGCATTGGCTCTTTGACCCAGTAATCCCATTTTGAGGATTTTACCCTGAAAGTACAGCTCCACACATATGAAATAACATGTAGACAGGTTGCTTATACAGTATTATTTGAAATAGCAAAATATTGAAAACCACTTCAGTGTCTATTCACAAGGCACTAGTAAAACAAAACAAATTAAAATGTGCAAAAAATATGATTTATCCACTAAATGGAATTCTACTTAGTAGTTAAAATTGAAGAATACCTCGAGGCTGGCCCAGTGGCGTAGTGGTGAAGTTCTCACACCGCGCTTTGGCGCCTCAGCATTTGCAGGTTCAGATCCTGGGCGAGGACTTACGCACTACTTATCAAGCCATGCTGTGGCAGGCATCCTACATATAAAGTAGAGGAGGATGGTCATGGATGTTAGCCCAGGGACAATCGTCCTCAGCAAAAAGAGGATTGTCAACAGATATTAGCTCAGGGCTAATCTTCCTCACCAAAAAAAGAGAAAGAAATAAATAAATTTAGGAATATCTCTATTGCCTAATAAAAGGATTTCTAGGATATGCAGTTAAGGACAAAATATATTGCAATATTGATATGTAGGCATGTGATTATTTTCAAAAAAACAAATATAAAAGAGGTTAAACCAGAAACAAACAAACAAAATTACCTAAAGAGACTGCCTTACAATGGAGTGTAAAAGTTAGGTGTTGCTCTAACATTGTCTTTTTATACCTTTTTGATGAAGATGCTTTTTAATAGTAAATTCTTTCACAAGTCCCTCTTCATATTCTTGAAGGACAAAAAATTGCAAGGGAATCTTGAAATATTCTCAGTAGATTTGTTGTTTGTTATGATATTGGTGTAGTAATTCTGAACTCTTTTCTATTTGTATTGTAGGGTAGACCAAACAACTGTTTTGGGGCTATTGGGAACCAGAATCTTTGTTATGGGAGAAGGGATATAAAAATGTGAAATCTGGGACATGTGGAAGAACTGTATATGTTTACTTTGAATTGTAAGATTTAGTATGAACATGGGAGCCTGTCACTGAATGGTCCTAGGGACTTGAGACAGTCTAACGTTTAGGTTTGGGAACACCATTTCTACTAAAAGGAATCAGGGCTTCTATAAAGAAATCGCCAACTTTAGGTCTGGAGAAGGGATAGTATAAACTACAATACTTTCATGTGCCAGAAAGCAAGAAGATGTTTGCAAGAAAGACAGACAGACAGAGAGAGAGACAGAGAGGGAGGAAGAGATGGAGGGAGGGGGAGAGATAGAGAGAGTGGGAAAGAGAGAGAAAGAGAGAGAGAGAAGAAGTGAGGGAGGAAGGGAAGGAGGGAGGGAGAGAGAGAGAGGGAGGGAGAGAGGGAGAGGGAGGAAGAGAGAGAGAGAGAAAGAGAGAGAGAGAAAGAAAAGAAAGAAGAAGGAAAGAAAGAAGGAAAGAAAAGAAATAAAGAAAGAAGGAAAGAAAGAAAGAGAGAGAGAGAGAGAGGGAGGGAGGGAGGGAGGGAGGGAGGGAAGGAAGGAAGGAAGAAAAGGAGGGAAGGAAGGAAGGCAGGAAGGCAGGAAGGATGGAAGGAAGGAAAGGAAGGAAGGAAGGAAGGAAGAGAGAAAGAGAAAAAGAGAAAGAGAAAGGAGGGAGGGAGGAGGGAAGAAAGGGAGAAAAATACAGACATTTTTGAAAGACACATGTGCCAACTTGAATGCGTTCCCAGTGAACAATTTGGGAAATTCGAGTATCAGAATGAATAGTGGGGATGGATTATACAACATTATATTGTTAGGAGACAATTCTCCATGAGTCACTCGCATTTTTGTACATCTCTGAATAAAGGCATTGACAGCTTTTGTTTAGGATTATCTCATTAAGGATATTTATATAGCAAACTGCTTTGAAAGATAAAGACCCTCGCTCCCTCTGGGGCAGAAGGGGCATTTGTTTCCTAACCAGGATAAAAAGATGTAATCTCACTGTAAGGGAAAGTTAGACCGGTTTGCCAAGCAGGCCTTGATAAGGCTTGGGGTTTTTTAAGCTTGGGGTTCCTCAGCTGTGAGGCTCATGCTATCAAATGTGCTGTGAGTAATAACGTTTTGTGTCTCTGATCCAAGAATTTTCTGTGATTTTTTGCCAGTGTCTGTAAAATTGAGGACCCTACACAGTTCCTAACAGGATATGAGAGAATGTATGAGTACTCTATGATAACCAAAAAGTAGAGAAGAGACACTTCTTTGTTTAAGAAAGTTTGCATAATAAATCTAAAAGCAATGACAGAACTAGAAAAGCACCGTTCTGCATTCGCCAAATTGATAACTGTTTTCAGCAGGGATAACAAATGGATGCTAAAATCATTGAGTGAAAGTTTGGAAAAAAGGTATTTACATGCTTATAAAAACAAGGAGAAATCACAAGGAGATTTCTCATCTCTTAATTACAACGAGGATAAAAAGATATATTTCTAGTGAGGAGATGCTGCAGTTGCTCCCTTATCCAAATGATCAAACTTTGGATTACTAATTATGAAAAAAACTAATTGTTAAGCTTCTGATGAGATGCAATAGAAAGTACACAAATCACCTATGTTATATTATTTCCAAAAACGTTTAACCTGAATCTTATTATGAGATTGTAACAATCAGGCAAATATAGATTTGACATATTCTATGAGAAAACTGGTTTGGGCCCCTCAAAAATATCAATGTGATAATAAATCAATCTTGGGGATTCTTCTACAGTAAAGGAAATTAAAGATAGATGGCAATTAAATGTCCCTGCTGATATTTGTTTGAGTCCTAAGTTAAAAATATGCCTAAGAACACTTTTTGGGATAATTGGGTAAATTAAAATTAAGGACTTATAATAGATTACACTGTTAGATTGTTGTAGATTATAACTATAAATTTCTGGGTTGCAATAATGCTATTGTTGTAAGAGATAAAGCAAATGAGACAAACTGTTAACCATTGGTGAATCAAAGTAAAGGGTATATGGGTGTTCCTTGTACTGCTTTTAGTTGTAAAATTTTCAAAACAGAACACAAGGGACATTCTCTAGTTTTAGGACTTTTTGTCATCAAATTTTTATAATTTGTCAATTATTAAATAGGGTAGTTTAGCTGACCAGTTCACATATATATTGTGAATGAAGTCTGATATATATATGTATATAATACATACAAAAATAATTAACCTTAAACACAAAAGCTTATCCAAAATATAAATTCAACGTAAAGCTTCCTGTTGCCATGGGAACTTGCTCAGCCTAAGGGTAGGGCATCACCAGGCACCAGAGTTAGAGAATAACCAGCTCACTTCTTTTTTTTTGTTTATTGCAGTAACTTTGGTTTATAACATTGTATAAATTTCAGGTGTACATCATTATACTTCTATTTCTGCATGATGTTCACCACCCAAATACTAATTACAACCCATCACCACACACATGTGCCGAATTATCCCTTTCACCCTCCTTCCTCCCCTCTTCCCCTCTGGTAACCACCAATCCAATCTCTGATTCTATGTGTTTGTTTGTTATTATCCAACATATTTCTGAGACCGTAATATGAAGATGCACGTTCCACTTCACGTGTCCCCTAGCTGGACCCAGCCCCAATTGTCCACAGGGGAAACCTGCTTATCAATACATCCTTTGTTGGTCTTTCTCTCCAGCCGATCTCTTTTTCTCTACTTCCTCACTGGTGATTCCCAGTACCAGCTCCCTGATAAATTTCCAACACCTGGTCCTTGCCTCAGACTCTGCATTTAGGAAACTCAAACCAAGACCAACTGACAAATTACCAGGAATTTCCAATAATTTATGTTAGAAATGATGCTGTTATTTCAACTTATCAATATGGAAAGTACGTTGTTATAAATGAAATGCTGAAGTGATAAGCCTAACCCCAATCCAAGTCAAATCCTATGAAGGTAAAAGTTCTTGCAGAATTTCTGAGTGTAAAATTAAAGTATTTTTCTCTCTCCTCAAGCTAGGGCAATTTCGTTACACTTGTTAGCCAGGAACTCAGTGGTTATGAGCTTAGTTAGACTGACTTCAGCATAGATGAAGCTTGTACTAATACACTAAAAAAAAAAAAAAATGACTTCTGTGTAAATGTTTATTCTCTTCAATAAGTTTTATTATTTTTTCTATCATATTATCCACTTCAATTCTCCACCTTATTTTTTTTCTTAAAATATTTCATCTATATTGATCTGACATTTTCTCTAGCACCAAGTCATATAGAATTTTTCTAAGTGTTCTATCAAAACAGACTTTCATTAGTAAAACATAGAGTAGTAGTTTATATTTTCAAATCAATTAGTTGCCACTCTAATAGGATTCTTGCTAAGATTTTTTTCTCATTTTTTAAAAACTCTCAGTTTTCAGATATTTACTTTCATTAGTATATACCTGTAATAGAAGTGAAAATTTACAACAAAAAGGTGTTGGCAGAAAAATTTTAATCAAAAAGGTAGAGGAAAAAGTACAGTGAATATACTAACAATTCTTCACTTTAGTATGAAAAATTTGGCTCAATTTATAATATGGCTTTTCTATGCATGATTTATGGAAGGGAGAAAATGCTGATCTCTTAATTGAAGTCAAAGTGGAGCATGCATTGACATAAAAATATTTATTATAATGTAATTTATAATTTATTATAATTTTTTTCTTAACTACCAAAATTGAAGCTATCCAAATGTTTAAATTTACTATCTTTAGCCCATGATAATAATATCAATCTGGAGATGGGAGATAGAAAGTTTTTCCTGTGGCAGAAACCAAGGAGTTTATAATTGGTGAGAGCCTTCAGATTTTAAACTCTTCCTTCAAGAGACAGCGGAAACAAAAAGAAAAACTTCGAGTCAGTAATAAAACTTTCCACCAAACTGCAGGACCATTGCCAAGAAATATCTGTGAAAAATCTGAGATGGGCAACATAAATTGCTTCTAGGTATTTAGGGAAAAAAGAAAATTTGATGGTGCTATAATCAAAATTTCCTCTTCCACTATGGACAGAAAATATTAGCTCTTTGCCAGTTTGCTTTTTATTCTTTCTTTACAGATCAAGTAGAAAAAATGTCGTGTGAGAGTATTAAAACTTAACATATCCCTTAATTCATATAAATAACCTGTTGGGCAAAATATTGTAGTTTCCATTTCCATAGGTCTTCCTCTCATTTTCTCTAATAAAGTTTCAATTTTACAGTTAAGTTGTGAGTGAAATTCTTATTAGTGTATTTAAGATTTCGTAGTACATTCTGACAAGTTGCCTTTATATTATAGGGAAAACTGAGAACACATTTTTAAGAACAGCATACTTTTTAAAACTGTAACTTCTCATGGTTTATATTTCCCCCAATGAATAAAATTAAATTTCTATAAGTATTATTTAAAAAGTAATACCATCCATGTTTAAGAAAATGATCACAGTAAAATATCTTAAATATTATAAGTTCATTTTTGAACTCCAAAAAGCAACATTTCTACATTTTGAATAGACGCCTGCTTATGTACATTTTATCACATTAAACTTAAAAGAGATCCAGAGAATTATACTTCCAGGAGTATAGAATAAAAATATATAGAATTGAATTTTACATACACATCTTAGACCCTTACTCAGACTTCTTTGTTGTTGTTCCAAGCACCCATTCTTTAAATAATCAGGCCATTTTTAAATTTCCAGACTGAGAAATTGAATGACTAAGATTTTGAAATATCATGTAAGGCATAACTACTTTGGTGAGATAATTTGAAACATTTAAAAATGCTGCCGAAATTTGTATTTTTCTATATAATCACAGATTTTTCTCCCAAATATAGAAAAAGAACACCATAAACTGCTAAGCAAGAGAGATAAATAACTATTTCTTACAATGCTGCTGGTGACTCGGGTGGTGGTACAGGAAAGGACATTAGTTAATGATTGCCCTCCTCCGTGCAGCCTGAATCCTGTCTGCCGCTCCCTCTAATACGATTCAATGGTATAGGAAGAAGCACTGGAAAATTAAAAAGAAAAGCTACTGCCATTCCTCAACTCCTGACACGTAGGTGGAAAGGGAAAATAGTGGCTTCAGCCACCAGTGAGTTTGAAAAATACACTTAGCGGTGACTGAGAACTGATGTTATTGTGATAAAGAGTAAATAAAGGAGAGATAAAATGGGATTTGGTACAAAGGACACTAAAAGATACTCAGTCTCTAAAAGGAAAAGTCATTTCTCAGATTCTGAAGCCACAAAAATACCTCTGAGCCAAGCGAAGTAAAAAAATACAATATCATTTTTAATAGTATAATTTTTCAGGGGTTACATGGAATCTGGTTCATTCATAACTTTTATTTGTAATTTTTTCCTCAAGTTTTAAAATAATTTTTGGTTTAAAATAGATGTTCTTATACTACCTTTAACATTTATTTTAACGGGATTAAATATTTTACATTAGAAAGCAAAGGAAACCTTGCTACATATACCAAATTTGCAATACTCGATAATAAAATCTTCCATTATTGAATTTAAAGTTTTACAAAGCATTTTCATCAATATCCCTTTACCTCTCATGAGTTTTTTAAGGCAGTTACCTACACTTACTGTCTATTCTTTTTCACCCTCCATTTACTCTATCAAAACGTATTTATGGAAAGCCTGTTCCACACCAAACATAGTGATGGGGTTGGATGGTATAAATTCTGCCAGCAGGGGGCTCACTCTCTAGCTTAAACGATGAGCAATTACACAGCAACAACCATCAGGAGTAGAACAGCCCCTCACCACGGCAGTGTGGGCTCTATCAGAGAATCATACCTATTGTCTCCTCCCATGCCTCCACCTCCCCTTCCTCCTCCTCTTCCTGTCTTTCCTCCTCCTCCTTCTTCTGTTTGTCTTTTCTATCGGGATACAAGCTCAACAAAAGCAGCCACCAAGTCTTTATTTTTTCTGACATAACTAGTAGAGCTTTTGAGACATTGTATGGAGCCAGATATTGATTTCTGATGTGTAGAAACCAGAATAATTAGTTGTCATTTTAACAACTCTATGAGTTGTGTACCTATCAGGTAGTAATAATATAAAATGAAAGAATCTAGTCTCTAGATCTAGACAGAAAGATATCTTAAGCGTAAAGAAATACAAAATCAAATCATGTGATGTAGTCATCTTCATGGAGATAAAAAAAGATGGTAATCTATCCTGAAAATTATATATATAATTAAAACGGTGTGTGTGTGTGTGTTTCTTCCTTTAGGGACCTCTGGCTTAGTGATGCAGTTTCCTCCTCCTTGCCACCTGCTGAAAGAGACTCAGTTGTCCTCAGGGAATCGCACCGTTCACATTTATTTCAGTATACTGTGGAGATTTCAGTTCTCTCTCTCTCTCTCTCTCTCAGGCTTGCTCTCACTCTGTCTAATTTGTTTTGTTTTGCTTGGTTTTGCTTTATTTAATGGCTAGCAATGTATTAAACAGTATGTTTTAAACAGAACCCAGTTGTTTTATAGTGAAACAGCCCTTCAGAATATTCAGAATATTTAGTCCCCCCAAATGATAAATTGAAGTTCTAATCCCCAGTACCTGTGAATGTAACCTTATTTGAAAATAAGGTGGGCCCTAATCCAATATGAGACACTCGGAGGCAGTCACACCTGCAGAATGCCATGTGAAGATAAAGGCAAAAATTGGAGTAATGTCTACAGGCAAGGAATGCCAACAATTGCCAGCAACACCAGAAGCTAAGAGAAGGGCATTTCTTTCCTTAGAGACTTGAGAGAGACCATGGTCCTGATTTCAGACTTCTAACCTCCAGGACTGTAAGAGAATGAATCTCTGTTGTGTGAAGCCACCAATTTTGTGGTACATTTTTACAGCATCCTTAGGAAACTAATACAGCTGGGCTCTAATAGCTCAGTTAACTAAAATAGAGTGAAAACATCTAAGTTGGAAAATCAAGATGTGTCTCTATTCATACATTTAATCTAAAATTTTGGGGTAGGCAAAAAAGAGTTAGCAGACGTGAGACTGCTATCCTTACCAAGGTCTGTTTGCAAGGTTGGCCCTTGTCTGGCATTTGGGAACTTAGCTCTTGGAGTGTTTCCAGGCGACATTTAACTGATAAGGGTGGCTCACGCTGCCTACACTATTTGTATAAACAATATGGTTAATGGTTTATGTATGGTTTATGCCGAACACCTGCTTTCCTCTGGGAATCTGGAATTTTGGTACCTGCTAGACAGAGGGAGCCTATGTGACCAGCCCCCAATAAAACCTTTGGCCTCTGAATCTCTGATGGGCTTCCATGAGTAGAGTGATTGTACATATGTTGCTGTATTTTTGTTGCTGGAAGAAAAGTATGCTCTATGTAACTCCTCATGGGTGGCAGGGAACAAAAGGAAGCCTTCATGTGGATTTCTCCAGACTTTACCTGTGTTTTTATGTCTTAAGCTTTGGATGTGTATCCTTAAAATATCACTGTCATCAATCTTAGCCATGCACACAGCTGTACGCTGAATCCTTGAACTCTTCTAGCAACTCTCTGAACATGCGGGTAGTTGTAGGGATCCTCGACACGATGATACATGAAAAATTTAAAAAATCCACCATTCCAATTTATCTCAAGAAGCATCCATTTACTTTTTTTATCATATATAATCCAAAATATGTAGTTATACATAAGTTTGAATGTAAGTTTGTATGAATATTTAGAGTTTTGTTAAAACTACAAGTTGCTTTTGGTTAAATTCTATTATCTGTCTATAAGTTGTGCATGCAATATACTTTATTTTCTAATTTCAATATAATCTAAATAAGGCTTAATTAAAAGAAATATGATATTTAATATTTGAATGCTAATAAGAACATTTAAAAAGTACTTTAATATATAATTAAGCAGTAATAGCAAAAATTAGCATGGAGTAATAAATTATATTTGTGGAGAATAACGTTGCATTTAAAAGAAAATCATATTAAAACTAATATAATAATACATTTCCTTTAAAGCCCCACAGGTAAAAAACAGTTAAAAACTATTGCACTGATACCCTATAAGACTATGGAGTCACCTGCGATCCATTTAATTCATGACCATCAGTTTTACATACGATGCCAGCTGTGCTTCAGCAATCTCCAACGCTTTCAGGGGATATAAATCTCCTTATTACTTGCTGAGGTCAAAGCCCTTGTCAGTTTCTTTGGTCCCTTCTCTCCTCTCCCAATCCCGCCTTTAGTCTAAACAATGTAGACTGTGCCTGCACTCTGAATACTTTGAAAGTGGATGCATCCATCCACTGTTCACTTTTGAAATGATAAGGATAATTTCATAGTTTACTCAGCTAGCACCTAATTTTAACTTTTACGTTATATCAGATGTTTTTATCAATCTAGGGCAACATCATTTTTCTGGACACCAACTGTCAGGGATGGAAGAAAACAATCAGCTTTAAATCATGAAAAGTAATGTTCATTTTGAGTATAATTAAGTTTGATGTAGTGATCTTTCAGGAATAATATTGCACATACAGCTTACAAAAGATATATTTTGGTGAGTGAAAAGTACAAAGAAAATCTGGCACAGCCACGAGCAGAGGGTATGCTCACTAGTTATTTACGAACATCTGGAGACAGGCAAAATCAATGAGACACAGTTGCTTTATTTATTTTTAACAAAAAATACCATAGTGAGGGTATTATTCTGGGGGATTATCTCAAACAGTCATCCTAAAATAATGGGACTGTAGAGCTCCCAAAAGACAGACTCTGTTTTCATCACCTTTATGTGGTGTATGTTTAAAGTCTGTTACCCCAAAAGTGCATTCTTAACACTCATTCTATGTATATTATTACTAAGAGGCAAATAAACATAATCATTTCCATGTATGATATAACAAGGATGAATTATCAAGTACTTCAAAGGACAAATTGTAAACTATCATTTCTACAATTTTCTATTATAATATTATATTTAAACATAATGATGGGTGTACAAATCTGAATTAAATTATACATTTTAAAAATACATATTATATTTATAATATATGATAATTTTAACCAAGCACGTTTATTTTTATCTGCAAGTTATATTTCACTTCAACTCTGCCACTGGTACAAAGCCATATCATATTAATTTGTGTATAATAAAATATAACTATTTTTAAAAATTTTTTTGTTACCTATGTTTCTTCATTACCTTGACATGCTTAAATATATACTTTTGTTGTTAAAGAATTTATATGTTAATAACCTGCCTGAAATCTTTTGAATATAATTTTTTGAAGGCAGTTAACTTAGAAATAGTACATAGAACTCTTTTTATTTGAATAATTAGTCACTCAGAACATTTTATTTCACAAATATGTGTATATTATACCACATTTCTGTATACAGTATCACATGATTAAGAATTTAATATATACCAGACAAACCTTACAAAATATTACAGCCACCTGAATCTGGATTATAACAATATATTAGGTTATACATCTGTTATTTACATCAAACAACACTATTTTTTGAGGTGTCGATGAATGCAGTTGTATCAGGAGCTTTCAATAGAACTTCAGAAGTGAAAAAAAAAAACACTGAATAAATTTCATCTCATAAATTTAGAATCCAAAGATTCATTGCTTTTTCATTAATTTATTATATGTTTGGGATATTTTTTGGAAGGCCAAAAATGTGAGTTATGGATTTATTTTATTGATCAGTTCCATTGAAAGTCATGATGACGGCATCTCGAATTGTATAAAGACCAATCAAAGAAAAGTGATTTTATGGATCGAGTAGTTTAATCTAAATTTTCAACTTATGGATGCATACTACACATTATACAAGTGCAGCTGAGTAACATGCTTAGGAAAACACAAAGGGAGGAGGATACTGACATGGTTAAAAGACATTTCTTTGAGACTTAAAGAATCTCTGGGTCACTGTGTAATAACCCCAAGTGGCAGTTTGCCAAATACAATTTTGTTTTTAAGGAAATAGAAATTAAATAAAGGAATGTAGGAGTAATAAACTGCCAAATTTGTAGCTAAATATGCATGGTTTAAACATTCCCAGTGAACACAAGGGTATGTCACATTGGGTTCTTTAAACTATTCTCCTGCACATGGTAATTTAGAATATAATCATTTGGTCATTGCAATATGAGTTAATCTCCTAAAATGAGAATGAGCTCCTCTTATCGTCTTTGGGTCTTTAACCCCAGAAAACTATTCCTTGAGATGCCACAGGCAACACACTCCGTGCTGCACTAAGCTTGAATTGACACTGTAAATCACCTACTGTGTAACCTGGGAGGGCTTTTCTTGTTTGTTTCTTAATCATACTTAAGATTTAAGTTGGCATCTGTCCTTTGGTTTGACATCACAAAATTTTCAGCAGTCTGTTAAATTAAGTTGTTATTATAATGACACAAATAATATCAATCAAATCCCCATTTAATTCCTTGTTATTTATTCCAATTTTGTAAATGTTAATATTTTTATTTAAAAATATTTCTCTGGTTAAAATTCACTGTGTAGTTCTAGTCTCTTCTATGCTTTGAGAAAATGATTTTCCTGTTTTTGTTTTTTTTTTTGTTTTGCTTTGTGTTATATTTTCCCAAAAATAAAACTATATAAAACTAATAATTGAGTTAACAAATAGACAAACCATACATTTTTTTAAAATGATATTTCCACAGACACCCATCACCATCTCATCTTGGTTAGCTCAACCATGGTTACTATAAAAATAGATACGAAGGTACCAGCAAGGCGCAGCTAAAGAAGAGAGAAGATTTGATAAATTAGGCAACAAAGGCCAGGGCATGTTGGAGGGAGACGTAATTTCTTTATTTGAGTAACTATCAGAAATAAATTAATGAAATATTTACATAAGGTAGTGCTGTGGTTAGATGAACTGGCCATATGAGATAAGATACTGTCAAATTAATTATTTTAGAAATAAAATGCCCCAATTGTTTGGAGGAAAAAAAGGGAAAGGATCAAATAGTTTAATATGCAAGTTCTCTTACTAGTTGGTCTGTAATTTTAGAAAAAGCCTAAAGTAAATCTTTCCCTGGTGTTTGCCCTTACATGTTAATTCTTTCCCAAACACTTTTACTGTCAGGACCATCTGGTTTGTCAGCCTGATAAATTCTGAAAAACTAAGTCTGTGTCACTAAACAAATACTGACCTATGTATGTTTCAGTTGTTGCTGTTTGGTTATTGCTTGTTTTCCAGTGAGCAGTATCATTGCATAGTTGAGCAAATTTATCTGGTATGAAGACAAAAATTGAACTTCTGTTTTTATTTGACGTTCAGTTAGAATAGAGATTGCTGTGAAATGGTTATAGCTAACAAACTTCTGAAATTCTAACTCAAAACTTTTTCTATTCATTTATTTTGAATTGTTTTGGTCTCTTCTGTCATCTAGGATGATTTCCTTGACAGAAAAGGAAGGGGAAAGGCAGACGCACTTTACTTTGGAGGAGATAGTTTATCTCAGCATAATGATTTGTAATGCAAGGAAAGGCCGGGAAGTTTGCAACACTCAAGAGAAGAGTGTTTAGCATCTGAGCTAGGGAGGTGGCCAGAGTCAAAGGAACTGGAATAGTTTGTGAAAAAGAGCAAGAGGATTTTCAGAAAGGCAGAAAGACAATCAGAAAGGACTGATGTTACAGATTCCAGTAGATTCCTTTCAGGAATAATAAAGGGTTATAGTGTAAAATGCTGCGTAAAGATCACGCCAGAGTGATACTGAAACGTAAAAATTTTCATCAAATTCTAAAAAAGAAAATAAACAAAGTTTGATGTGAAAGCTATTTTTGGTGGGTGAGCTAGAAAAGAGAGAAGCATAGCCTGCCATCTCAAGAAGCATGGCTGTGATTGGAACGAGACTTCTAAAGCATTATTGACTAGGTGTGGAAACAGGTTAAAGGATATTTTTATTTCTTTTCTTGTTTATGTTTGCTCTTAGCAGAACAAAGCCTTAAGTATGTTTATTGATAAAAGATACATAGAAATAAGGTATTCTGTGGTTGAATATATAAGCCTGAGAAGTTAATCAATAGAGCAAATTAATCTGGTAGATGAAGGTGATAGGGTCAGAGCTTAGGTCGAAAATCTATTCTTGTACCCAAGGATGAGTGATACTTTATTTCTCTGAAAATACAGGAATATAAGAAAATAGAAATGGGAAGGAATTTCCAGAGTTTCAACTCTGGTTTGATCATATGCCTCAGTATTTTGTTCAGAAAGTATGGTTGTCATAGACACAGCTCAATAGAGTCAAGTCTCCCTAAAACATTTTTTAAAACTTTACTATTTGGTGTAGTGAACACGTTTGAAAGCTAAGTAGTGAAGTCAGATAGACCTTTGAATACTGGCTCTGGAAGCTCTTGTGCTCAGACAGATATATTTTCCTTGCTTGTGCAATTGAGATAAAATGTGTAATGTATAAAGTTGTTATGAACATTAGAAGTATTCTTCCTTTGTTAGCACAGTGCTGTCATATAGTAGGAGCTAAGCACATGGCTCTTACCAAGATCAACTTTTAGAGAACTAGATTGTGATGGTAATCATCTCTGGGTCTTCTGGGTATACAGAAAATGTTTCCAGCTCTTTCCTAATTCAGTGGTCTGTTGGCTCTCCCTCTCCACTTTCTTCCTTCTTCGGACGTAAGGAATCCACATTTATCTTTATTGCCAGGGTAGTATTTAAATGTTCTTAAAGAATTCAAAGGATCATTCCTCATACCCAATCTATAATTTATTGCAAACAATACTTTGCTTTGAATAATCCCGGGCTGCTCCTCTCCCCACTCACATCTTTGCATTCTTACATTGATTCTCCTCTAGAGGTTGTTGAGGAATGCCCTGTCCCACCCCACACTACACCCTGTTATCAATTCTCCTAATATCAATAAATTCATAAAATATGTTAATTAAATTAAATTAATAAAATATTAATTGGCTATTAAATTAATAAAATATTAATTGGATATTAGTATTTTAACTTCCAAAATTCTTTCTCTAATTAGAACTATTATTTAAGACCATATTTTGACTATTTAAATATGATGCAAGCTATTTTGAAATTTTTTCTAAATGATTTACTTCACTCCAAAATCAGTTATTTTCTCAAATCAATTTGCTAGTTTCAATTTTCTATACAACATATGCTAAAAATGGTTGGTACTCATAGACACTTATATGATTGTATATCACACCTACCATCTCTATAAAAGCATTTGCTTCTGTTTTAAATGTCACTCCTTCTACGAGACAGTAAGCTACTAGTAGTCGGAGGGCTGTTTTTTCATATTTATTTACCCAGGTCTTTGTCAAATGTCACGCAGCTAAAAAGCACTTAATTAAATTTCTTTAATAAAGTACAAGACTTAGTGCTTTTGTAATGCTTTGATTGTGTCAATTTAATTATGTTTTTCCAAATGGATGTTGTCTAAATTCTTCTCTTCTTTATACTCTATATACCAAATAAGCATTAATATTATTTTCTTTCTTTTTTCTTGTTTTTACCTTTTGTTTTTTATCCTTTATACATTGTAATGATTGCTTTTAAAATGAAATCAAAGAATGAAACAGGAAAGTTTTTTTGAAAACAGAAGAAATATAAGGAAAACATCAAGGGTGGAGAGGAAGAATAGCTAAGGGATGCTCTTTATTCCTAGCCCAATGGTTATCTAAAAGGTATGTGGATAGTTACCCAACTTATGCATTTTAAAATTCATTTTACACGAAATTTTGCTGATCCTAACTCACTAAAATGCATCAAAATGACAGAAGAGATATTAAAGCTCGTACGGGAATTTAACATCTAATTTTGTAGAATACTTGTCTTTGGAAACTATTCTTTGGAGAATACCATAGTTATCGTTAGCTCGTGAGAACTGCCAAACGTTCAGCAAGATGTGATGAAAAGAGCATTAAGCTTCAGATTTTGAAAGACATAAATTCTATCCAACTCCCTCTGTAAATTGAAGCAAACTCAGCCACTTTGAATCCCAGTTTCCTGTCTCTAAAATCAGAAGAGTAACTGTACTAGTTGTTAAGGTCAAAGGAGATCATACGATAATATTTGTGATAATACTCAAAAAAAAAAAAACTGTGAATATATGTCTCTATATCTATATCTGATTTTAAAATATGATGACACTGTATTCCACCTACATTCTCATAGTTTCAGGGTAGAGATAGGAACAATTTCAGTTGTCCTGATGTCTCAGGACAGAAGGAATAAATATGGGGCAGTTTTCTTTGTCTTCTGTTCTATAGACCCCGTAGAGACAGGACAAGTTCCCTTTCTTTTGTTGACAAACTAGAGAGCTCACTAAGACATCACCCCTCAGGCCTGGAGTCTAATAAACACTCACTTTGCAAAAGGGCCAAAGCCTCAGAGCCTTACTCTATCTGCTTTCATTTCTCAGAGATTACCGTACTCTGAGACGGATTCACCCGTTTCCACTAGTTATTACTAGCATTGATAGCTGACTGTTTGTTTTGGTTGAATGTATAGGTCCCAGCAGCTTTTATGGATTATCTCCCTGAGGCAGAAACTCTTACTTTCTCATGGTTTCAGAATCTGATATTTAAAATTTTGAAAACAGATTAGAAAAAAAAAAGAACATCTATTGGCATATGAAATAATCTTTTGACTTAAAACAATGATCCAATTATTGCAATTTAGAAATGGATAGAACTGTCATGTTTAGAGGCATTAAATTCAACTTTAGCAAAGCTTCCACTGTAAACAATCAGTTAAACTATTAAAGGGGCTTGAAAGTTAACAACAAAACCCAGCTTTATTGCTAACTCGTAGCATACTTTGGAGAAATTAAGAAAGCTGATTCTTTCTGAAAAGCAATCCTATCATCTCAATGCTAGAAAACTGCTTTTGACAGCTTAAAAAAAAAATTCCCTTATCAGTACATTTCATATAAAATCATCTTTCAAAAAAATCAATAATAATATGAAATGTACATCTCATAAATGTGCACAATATTAATAACTACCAAATCTAAAATGGAAGAGAGTTGTAAGAAATTGTTTGTTAAATTAAAAAAGGAGAGGATGTTAGCAGTTTTGACCTTGGTTTTTGGGAATGGCAGAGGCTAACCTGGATAGCCAGACATATTTCTATATGGATTACACCATTTAAAACACCAAGTCCCGGCCACCTAAAATCGTCATTGATTTGGTAGCCATAGGTATTTATTTATAATATCAGTGGTTTAGTTTTTATTATAGTATATTATTTATTTATTTATTTTTAATTTTTTGTTTATTGCAGTAGCATTGGTTTATAACGATGTATAAATTTCAGGTGTACTATAGTATATAATTTAACTTTAAATTATTTTCTTTGTGTTTTCTAGAATTCGGTTTTCTGAAATTATGGTCTATGTATTACTATGGATTGAATGACGGCATTTGTGTTATCCAGGGCTACTGAAACTCGCATCTCACCGAAGTGATACACACAAGTCAGCAGGATTTAACTTTGTCATCTTTGGAGCATGGTATAACACCTATCTCTTCAGTCCAAAGGGCCATAAGTCAGTACATTTCTTAACTGTGGTGTTTTATTGCTGTTCAGAGTTTTACTTGTTTTGCAATATTTCAAAATATGTTTATATTCTCAGAGACTTAATCGCCTGCAATGCAATCTGTACAAGTCCTTAGAGGTAATTTTTAGAAGACAATCTTAAAGGAATTGCTGCCAGTAAGAGGAAAAATTTTCCATCCAGAGAAAAACACCAAGGGTAATATATTTTCTTTACATATCCAATAACATTTTATGGGACAGCTTTGTGAAAGCAGATATTGTCTGATTTTTTTTTTTTTAAACAGCCATTGGGATAGACAGAATGTCCTTACTGAAATGTAAATTTAGAATTGGAGTTTCATGTGTGGTGACTATATTAACTTCTTATTTAATAGTTTCTGAACAGAGAATAAATACAGATTGAGTGAATGAATTTATGAATTTTTTTTCTACTCAATGTATTAGCTATTTTTAAGACATGTTGCAGTCCTCTTTTGGGTTGCCCAGAAGTAGTAACATCCAACGATCATTGGATACTCCCTGGTAGCTCCACAGAGACAAAAAGACAAAAACTCAATTTGCCGTTTTCACAGCATGGCTAGAGGCTGTTTAGCTCTAGATTGGGAAAAAGGGCAAGTGTACTGTCACACATGATCGAAGTTAGGCAGGACCTCACTAAATGTTAAGATGATTTTAGCTTTTGCTAGTCAGGGCTTAGTTCAAAGAAGAGAGAATTCTTTCAATTTTGCTGCCTTAAAATTGTGTTACCTGAGAATTTTAAAAAAATATTTTAATTATTGGAAGCTACCTGTTTGTAAGATGCTGTAACAGCAGGGACCATATCAATTTCCCTTTATCCCCCTTTGAATTACACACACACACACACACACACCCACCCATACCCATGAGTACACACTACATAGTATATATACTAACTATATGTACTAAACAACTTTTTATTTATTATACACACACACACGTATATACTACATATGAGTATAGTATATACACTATATGGTATATATACATGTAAATGTGTATAGTATATTTATATGTGTTGTGTATATAGTATACTACATATAGTATATAAATATAAATTTGAATAAGTAATCATATCCAAATCTTTTTAAACTCTGATATTTGATAAAACTATATTTGATCTCTTTACTTAACTGGTTGCCATTGAATAATATGTCTACTTCCCTTTGAAAATGAAACTGTGGTGTGATGACAGTAGCATGTGTTAAGCATTTGGTATTTGGAATGCACTGTGCTAAGGACCTTACACATGCAAATTGACTGAATCTTCAAAAACATAATGCAAGACAAACATTATTATTATTTGAATATTTTAGAAAAAAAAAAACAAACTGATATTCTGAAATGTTAAAGAAGTTTAGCAACTTTATTCAGCCGGGAACTGCTGGAGCCAAATTCAACCTGGGGTCGTTATGATCACAAAGAATATCTTCTTTCCACTGCACCATGTTCCAGTAGTAATTTTCAGCAAGCAAAGTCAATGGAAAGTTGGGCAGGATTTACAACTTGGCTCAGTAACTCATATATTCTTCTTGCAAGCATTTAATGTTTGCTTCTCTTCCTGGAATCTCAATTTCTTCACATATAACAGCAGTATTATTAATTTTCTTTATCTTGTGCTGGCATAGTAATTATTGAAAAGTAATTAAAGGCACTTTTAATGTTTAGTGTAAATTTTTGAGAAATATTACAGAAATATTTCACATTAAGATTATGCTCATGTAAACGTTTGCCTAAATAGATTATATGATAAATAATTATTCACGCAGTGAAAGAATAGGAAAGAAAAAAGACTCAATGAATGAAGAGAAAATGGTTCAAAGTGTGCTTTCAGTATAAATAGTGAAGAATATAGCCAAATACCTGTGCTGTCAACTTCCTTGAAATTCTGGGTTTTTTTCCTTATCATCATTCTTCTATGACAGGATAGAAATAGATTTCAAAGGGAAAACAATTATAATAATACAATCTTTGGTATTTGAAGTAGCTTTTCAAATTAATCATGCAGTGGTTCCCAAATTCCCATTTCCTTTTGCAGTAATTTCTTTTTAGTCTATTTAAATTATTGAGGTCTTGTGATTTTGAAGGTAGACATCAGAATAATAGTGAAAGTTATTCAATCGATATCAGTCATGTCTATCTTTTAAGTAACAAAATATGGAAGTAGGATGGTTCTTAAGACTTATTTTTTCAATCTGATTTGACTGTTGTCACATTGTAAAGAAATAACTATCAGTGGCTAGTATGTAAAGATATTTATTTTTATCTAACTTAATATAATCCTATTTAGCTATGCTAAATTTTTATTTTTTACTGTACTATGATGTTTTTTACTTTAAATATATTTGTGTTATTTTGTTAATATATAATTCATGACTAAATATTAATGTATACATTTTGCATTAATTATGGAAAGAAACACATTTTCATAGACAAAGAAAAAGAAAATTATCTAAAAAATTTTTCACCATTGAATAAAGACATGCTTTTATTAAGTAAGAGATTAAGACACTTAAAACTGAAAATGTTTTACTTCCTATCTTAAAAGTTTTTTTATATGTATGTAGCACACTGGCCAAAATGTGTGAAAAGTAATTTAAATAATAGTTTAAATTATTACAGTTTCTTTAATGACTTATTGTCGTCATTACAGCCACAGTAAGTTGTAGTCTAATAAAATTCCTTAGTGAATTAAAGTGGTGTCTACATTGCTTACAGGCTAAATTTCTATAGACTATTGTAGAATTTTCTATAGATTTCTCTATCAGCTGTTCATGAAAATTCCTCCTTGCTGCTCATTCCTAATTGTGACTCGTTAAGGGAACAGAAGGGGGAATATCAGTATCCTAACTTGGCATCTAAAGAAAGAAGAGAAAGTTTTAGAGAGTAGGAAAGAGAAGAACAAGGATGTGGTATTTACTGTTTTCTAAAATTCTATTTAAAATAAAGAAAACAATTTTAAGGCATTTTCTTCTTGAAGTATACAGAAGCATGATTTTCAACTTGCAAAAAGAAAGCTGATACTATTTTCATATATATATAAATATATACAATCTAATATATATATATAGTTTATCTTCCCAAAGACTGAGTAACATATTTCTTATATGATATCCACTACAATTGAGAAAGAAAGATGATCAAATAGGTAATAAACATAAAATAAAAATATTTGAAAAATTCAACTCTAACCGCCAAATCTAAAACAATGCGATTCATTAAACAATATTTAAAGATAAACATTTATACTCTTCCGATTTTATAACATCTTTCCCTTTTTTGTTAGAAAATCATGACTTATATACATGTTGTGCCATTTTCCAGAGATCTCAGCTACCAACTTAAAATTTGTTATTTTTTTTAAACTTGCATTTTTCTTCAGTGATTACATCTTTGTCCTGTATTACTTTTTCTATGCTTATTGAAATTATGAGTAAATGGTCAGTCTCTCTGCTTGAGCGATTTATCTAGTGTCTTTTCCAGGTACACAAGGTGACTGTCTCAACCAGTCCTGGCAGCTTTTCTGCACCAACATGGAGGATTGCCTATTCACTGTATTTGAGTGCCAATGAGATGTGTATATATATGCACACACTGTAGGCCACAAACAAGATTCACTCATCTCTTCTATGGGTCACAATTCCTCCTAGCTTTGAACCTTCCTGAATTCTAGGAAAAGCGTGTTGTAAATTGGCTTTTCATGACATTCTTCAATGAGAGACTACTTCACCATGTTTAGTAATATTTCCTCATATTGTCAAATATACTTTAGTAGTGATTATGGCATTTCTATATTTTTCTTTGATTTTCATATTTTTGTTCAATTTTTAGAAAATAATTAGGAATATTATTATTATATTTTCATTAAGCTTTAAGTACTTAACTTGAGAAGGATTCTAAACATAAAATCTCTTCCATTCTAATTTATCTATGTGTTAGAAATTACAAAATCAGACATTTATGTAAGAGTAATTTTATTGTAGAAACACAATAAATATTTAGGAATGGATAAATATTAACATAAATTAGTTTGTCATTTGTTTTCTTCTTACCAGAAGGTTGCTCTGATCTGGTTAGTCCCTTAGTGATCTGTGAGATCTCTAATGATGAAAGAGGCAAAGAACAGACTTGTCTTACTTTGACTTTTACTCAAAGTTAATTTTATGAAGAGTTGCAAAATAAGACTATTCCTTTCATATCCAATATTGAATCTTTATTTTAAACTAGGAATACAAATTTTTACTGAGATAAATGAGTGATTATTACAATCAGTTAAGTATTGCAACTTTATAAAAGCTATACAAAAGCTATGCAACTTTATAAAAGCTATGAATAGCAACCTAGAGTTACATCACCAGCAAGTTTTACTTCAATTGGCTCACATTGCTGCTTACTTAATTGATTTCATAGTTACTAACATGTGTGGCAATTTATAACTGTGTGTTTTTATTAAATTTATCTTTGTCGATGTTATATTTATGTTCATTCTTTTTGCTAATACAGTTTTTATGACTCATTAGGAAGTAGACTAAATTTTCTGTGTTTTAGATAAGGTGGCACTCAACCCAGATCCCCTATTATTGGCCAAGGCACCCATCTGCCAGCTGCTGGGACTGTCAACTGGTGATTAGTCAAGGCTGAGCTCCTCATTAGGCATTATTCTGGGCTTCAGGGAATTCCTTTACCCAAGGTTTTACTCATCCCAAGAGATGGCCTGCAGCCAAGAGCTGGTTAATGAGACATTATAAGACCTAGCCTCTTGGTTTCAATTGTGAAAAATTCTAAAGCATCATTCTAGCCTTCGAGTCTTCAATAGGATATGCTGAGGTCTAAGTTGCAGCAACATTGTGGGTCAGATTTTTCCTCTGTCCAACTTTATGTTCATCATTTCTTTACAGATCTATCTCTCCAAAGACCTCCCCAATAAACTTTTTGCATGCAACCCTCTGTCTGTTGCCATCAAACCCAATCTTAGACAAGGTTGTGATTGTCACTTTAACAAAAGTGATTCTAAGAAGCAGACTCTACAATGGTATTTTTCAGATAGATCCCTTGATGGTTGAAATGAGGGTACTATCACTAGTCAGAGATGGGTCACTGATAATCTTTGTCGAGCTGTAGAAGAGCAATTGTTAAAATTTTCACTGGTGGAAGTGGAAACACTGACTGATGCAATATCTTTGTCCCATGGGAACTATAGAAAATGGTAAGTCTAAGGACAACAGAATTGGGTGATTATTTCTAAGTGTTGTTGGTTCAGTAATGAAAGATAATGACAGGCTGAGCATAATTAGTCACAAATTCAAGGCAAAATGTTAAAGCCAGAGAGTTTCCTTGGCAGCTATTAGAAAAATTTAGTTCTGCAGCCAGAAGACAGAAAGAATAAAGAATCAGGCTTGGAAAGTACCAGAAAAATCCAGCAGTTCTTCAGAGAAGGTAGAATTCTCAACCCCTGCAGGTTTCCTATGCCAAGTTAAGGGCGCCAACAGGAAAGAAGGATCATAAGACTTAGGATGAAAATATCTGAGTAGAGGCAGTTGAGAATCCTGAAATCCCAGATTCTACTGAACCTACTTGGCCTAGAAATGTAGACAACTCACCTTCATGAAGCGATAACATCTGACCAACAACAAAGGTTAAATTCCAACACATCCAGAATGAGGACGTTTTAGACCTGCTAAGGAGGGAGAGGGGTTATATGCCAAAGAAACTGTATAATCTGGCTAATAGATACTAGCAGATGGAAGAATAAACATGAGATAGGATCTGGAGATGACATATGAAGGGAGAAAGGGGTTGTAACAAATTTGGGTAAGGGACAGTTGACATATATAGGAACATTTTCCTGTGATATAGAATTTAACAGTCCAAAAAGGACTCCAAGAGACAGTGCTAACCTGCCTCTAAGATGGTTATTGATAAAGGCAATAGCCCACATTAAGTAAGCTAGCAAGTCCAGAACCATCATAGCAGAGAAGTAGACATAATACTATGGCTATACTATGTAAGATGAGAGCATGACTCTGTTCCACAAGAGGACTCAGAGGATACTCTATTTCCTAAAGTGATTAGGAATGCACTGATAAAACAGGCACCAGAAACATGAAGACATTTAGTGACATCCTTCCTCATTAGACTAGGATTTATAATAGAAAAAGCCACACAGAACTTGATTGCAATGGCGATAATATTTCAATCAGAGCCAGGTGGTGTTGAAACAGCAGAGGCAAAATGAGCACAGTTACTGCAATGAGTGGTAAGATCAAAGTGATTGTCAGAAGGGACACAGTCTACAGAGAGTGGTGAAGTGGTTGATAGAACATGATGTTTCTAGAGTCAAGAAAATAGGTCGTCCATAATGTCATTGCTAAATTTATATAATCAGAAGATCTCAAGCATGGATGATCAAGGATACGAGGGCATCTTAGATAGATAGATAGATAGATAGATAGATAGATAGATAGATAGATAGATAGATAGACAGACAGATAGACAGATAGATAGATACAGATATACTGTATCCTTCGCCTATTTTTTGGAACTGAGCCTGCTTTCAGGCTCAGAACACGTTGACTAAAGGAGATAAGAGGTTCCTATGTGGAAGGACTCTAAAACCACCATTGCAAGTGTATTCAATATTAAGCAGTCCAGTCCTTCCCCAAAGGGACTCAAGAATATTTACTCAGATTACTGACCTTTCTTGGATTGTTTAATAAGGACTGTAATTGACATTGATACCCATAGACCCAAAGCACCACCATGATCCCCCTGTTTGATTGGGGCCAGTGGGAGCCAAGTAACACGTTGAGTCCTGGCCCCGATCTTGTGGTTATTTAGGGTGTTGAAAGGAGAAATATTGCAAGATTGTGGACAAGGAGGTCTGGAGTAGAGGAATGTGAACTGGGCTATAGGATCGAGCACAAATTCTGAAGATTTTTTATTACATATCAATGTTGCCCAGAGAACAACCACCAAGAGAGAGGCATTAAACAACCAGTAGACAGAACAACTTGATCAGATAATGTTAGCCAGCCTCTGTCATCAGCAATCCTAGGGCGGCACAAAGTATTCATGGTGAAGTAACAATGCTAAAAGGAATGAAAACTATGCATGGAATCTATAGTATGGGTTCCACTCACTAAGTCTAATCTAGCTATTGCTGCTGTTGAATGTCCAACATTTTAGCAACAGAGACCAATGCTCCACCAATATGGCACCATCTCTTAAGGACACAAGTTACATGGTGGTGGGTTGATGAGCATGAATCCTTTTTACCTTGAAAGAGACAGTCTTGTCTTGACTGGAATTGACACAGACTCCAAGTATGAGATTGCCTTTCCTGCTTCACTGCCTTAAGCAGCACCACTATCTCACTGCTTACAGAGTGTTTGATATCTCAGTAGAGAATTTGTGTAATCACTCTTCTGACCAACAAACCTCTACTACTCTTTTGTCTTGGTCTTATCCTATCAATAACCAATGTTGTGGTTGGACCAGCCCAGCCGTTGTGGTTCTTATTTTGATTGCAAGATTCCCTTCAGCAATAACCATCAGGGAACTTTGAAAAAATAGAGGTTTATTACTCACAGGACCTGGAAATTACACAGCACACCTGGGTCCGCACAGTGTGGTCATGGGTAAAGAGAAAGAGAGTGCACGTGGGCCTGGGGTTCTTCTTTTATTGAGGTTGAGGATAGGTGCCTAAGGTTTCATGGGTTCTGTCTTGACTGGTGAATTTAAAACATAAAAGTGAGAATTTAAAGTCCAGGAAGGAAAAAAAATAGAAGCCCAAATGGTCAGTTATTGAAATCAACCAAGATCTCTAAAACAAAGGAGCCTCAGTTGGGAGAGGAGGCCTGGCTCATTCTGTAGTGTGTAGCTGGCAATGTGTTTATTCAAGAGAGCTGTCTTTGAAGTGGATGCCTTGGCAACCAAAGCTTAAGTCAGGCACTTGCATTACAGAAAAGAAAAAAAGCAAGGGTCAGGGCTTACATCTCAATTACCCAAAAGGAGGTGCGGCGTGGATACACGACCATGGAAGCCACGGTTACTATCACATACTGACCACCCAAAATTTGTCTGTGTTATAGGTGATGTGAAACAATCTTTTGAAGGCACAGCTGAGGCACCAGCTAAGGAAAGATACGTTGTATGAATTGGGTGAGATTAGACAGATAGATGGATAGATAGATAGATAGATGATATAGATATAGATGCTAGATAGATGATAGAAATATAGATGATAGATGATACAGATATAGGTGATAGATAGATAAATAGGTAGATAGATAGATGATAGACTGATAGATGATATAGATATAGAGATATAGCTATATAGTGATATGTCCCTAACGATAGAATACATGGATACATGGGACTGGGAAATGAGAATCAGTGAGAATGGCTTTGCTTATGGTCATTCTTCATAACTCAAATGGGAGAATTTCTTCATCGTGTAGAACTTTTGACTCTTTGACTCTAGATACTGGTTTCCAGAAAGAACATAATTCTAATGGGAGATTACCACTGAAATTTAAGCTATGGCTGCCATCCAGTCACTTCAAGCTCCTCATGCCAAGGAACACCAACAGGTAAGAGAATGCCACTCTACTATCTGGTTAATCAACCTTTCTATCAAGAGTAGGTGGGGCTGCTTGGGGCAGGGAAGAATATCTTTGGCGCTTAGTGATCCATGATCCATTTATACACGCCCTATTTTAATGGTTTTGTGGGCAAGTACAGCAGTTATGTCCTGAGAAGTGGATGGTAGCCAGAAGCTCAGAGATGAGGGTCTGGTTTAACTTACCAGGCAAACCATGTACAGCAGCAGAAGGGCTAACCAAATGTGGAGAGAATGATGATTCTAGCCTGGATATGACTATAGCTGTAGTCTTTCTCTTCTAAAGTTATCCAGAGAAAAATTCTATCCAGAATCTTGGAGGAATGGTTGCCCATTGAGATGAATCTATGGGAAGTGCTGGATCTGATGGTATAAGAGATAGACTGGTGAATACTATGACACACTGCCTAGATCCTCTCTTCATGGCCAACGTGCCCATCCCCCAAGCTCTGGGAATATTATAATTACCTCTCTTAATAGAAATTGCTGCCAGTCACAGGGAACTGTTTCAAAAAATGGTACCCTTTCTTAGGGAGGGACCTGTGGCAGTGAATGGTGCAAAAATGCAATTGGAGGCACGTTTAAGGGGCCATCTCAGCTCCAGTACCCCATATTAGATTGACTGAAGCTTCGGTTGTCATGACATTGAGAGGCGGCTTCTCCCTCTTTCCAATCTTGCCTTCCTCACTTCCTTGTAGGATTATATTTCAAGAGCACTCTTCAATAAATATTTGGCACACCACTGTCTCCTCGGAGTCTATTTCTAGGGAGTTCATTCTAAAACGATATGCTTAAAAATTCTGTCATAGCTAATCTGTTTGCTGTCATTCTTTAAAAAACAAATAAAGCACTACTTTCTGTAATCACACCTTAATATCTGATACCAAGTGAAGGTGCCCATTCTAAATCCATGTGCTCTTGTGACATATGTCTACGTACCTTCTGGTAGCTCTTCTGAACTTGCAATGTCCTCATTTGTTTGTAAAGGTGTCTTTTTTTATTAGAATCAGTAGCTCCTTAGAATCAAAGATACTTTCCCCTAGAAATTGTCTCATGCCTAGCACAGTTCTTAGCACGTACTTCAAAATGTTTCCTAATTCACTGAAGAACTAACTAAAATAGTTACTTTTTACCAGGAAAGGGCCAGTAACCCTAATAAGCTCCTTCTTAAAACATTCAGGAATAAAATATCATGAAAGATTTAGGACAGCTCAGTTTAGCATTATTTATTACTCAGTAATGAAAATATATCTATTCCTTTGAAGTTAAGGGATAGAAAAAGAAAAGATCTATACAGCTGGGGGATAGGAGAGCAAAAATATATATATATTTCAAGCTTCTCTTAAGTAAGGTTGTCAAAGTTTATTTCAGTATTTTGATTAATTGTGAATTTCTAGCCCATGAGTCCTTCATATTCTTTTGTAAGTACAAAAATGTATTTCATTGCCTTAGTAATAATTTATTTTAAATTATCCACAGACTCCATTAGCATAAATAATTGAGTCTTCACTAGATGTACAACAAGAAATATGGATGGCATGAGTCCAAAATCATACTAGAGTCAGTGTCTCTTCCCTTTATTAGTTATTAAAAAGCTTTTTCTTGGGCTATCAGCTGCTTGCCAATGTACTTTGCCTTTTATCAATCCAGAACTTCAATACCCTTCACCAGTCAATTCTCTTAGTCTTTCATTCATTCATTCAACATTCATTTTCAACCATCTACTATAATTTCAGAAACGTAATAGATATTGGAACCATAATTTAAAAAATACATAGTATCTCATTTTTAGAAACTGGAAACAATCAAAATTGTTAGAAGAAGGAGTGACGTCAGCATCATGGCGGAGTGAGCTTTCCCGTGAACTCTTCCCCCAACAAGATACAACAAAAGCAACAGTCACAGACCAACAACAGAATCCCAGACAGTGAAAAGCTAGAGTGGAGGGATCCACACTGCCGCACATCTGAGAGCGGAACATGCTGGGCCCCCGGAGGAAGTGGGGAGAGGTAAGGAGAACTCCTCTCCCTCCCCATCAGATCAGCGATCCCGGTCCACGAGGCTCCCAGAGAAGGGGGAGGGGCGGCCCTCGGCGGGGAAACTGCGGCTCTTCGGACTCTCTCAGCCAGTGGGAAACTCCCGCACAGAGGACTCAGAGGAGCCACAGGGCTACCATCAATATCTGAGCACCCCAGAGAGCGGATAAAGAGGGGCAAACGAGAAGTCTCCCACGTCAGGGACCCAGAGGGCAAAAGAGAGAGCTCCCCCCTCCCCGCAAACCTGACTCTGCAGCTCAACCGACCAGACCAGACCTAGCGATCCGCAGCAGACCAGACCAAGTGATCCGCGACAGACCAGACCAAGGGATCTGCGGCAGACCTGATCAAATGACTGGACCCGTGGATCGCAGAGGGAAAAAAAAAAACAAAACTGCGGATCGCAGCAGAAAAACCAGGGCAGAGCGCAGGGGGCTTAGACTACACAGCCCTTTACCACCAGACAGTGGCGGCAGGTGGAAATTGCAACCAGAGATTTCCAGGATGAGGAAAAACAAAACCAACACAGGAACCACAATGCAAAAATATATGAAATCAGCAGACCAGAAAGAAAATGACAAGCACCCAGAAATCAACCCCGAAGACACAGAAATCCATAAACTAAATGACAGAGATTTCAAAATAGCTATCATAAAAACACTCAACGAAATACGAGACAACACAGACAAATAATTCAATGAGATTAGGAGTTTCTTCACAAAAGAGATTGAAATCATAAAGAAAAACCAATCAGTGCTGATGGAGATGAAGAACACAATGGAGGAGATAAGTAGAATCTGGAATCTTTAAAGAACAGAGCTGACAATATGGAGGAAAGAATTAGTACTTTAGAGGATAGAAATACAGATATACTCCAGATGGAAGAGGAGAGAGAACTAAGACTAAAAAGAAATGAAGAAAGACTCCGAGAAATATCTGACTCTATTAGAAAATGTAACATAAGAATTATAGGTATTCCTGAGGGAGAGGAGAGGGAAAGAGGAACAGAGAGCCTATTCAAGGAAATAATAGCTGAGAATTTCCCAAATCTGGGGAAGGAGGGAGAAATACCAGTAAGCGAAGCCAACAGGACACCTATATATATTAACAGACAAAGGCCTTCACCACGACACCTAGTGGTAAGGCTAGCCAGGGTCAACAACAAAGAAACAATATTAAGGGCAGCTAGACAAAAACAAAAAATAACGTACAAAGGAACTCCCATCAGGCTCTCAGCGGATTTCTCAACAGAAACTTTTCAGGCTAGAAGAGACTGGAATGATATATTCAAAATACTGAAAGACAAAAACTTTCAGCCAAGAATACTCTATCCAGCAAAAATATCCTTCAAATATGATGGAGAAATAGTAACTCTCCCAGATAAACAAAAGCTAAGGGAGTTCATGGCCACGAGACCCCCACTACAAGAAATACTCAAGAAGGCCCTCAGGCCTGAAAAAAAGAAGAGAAAGGGAACACAAAGCTTGGAGGAAGGAGAAAAGTAGGTAGACAAACTCAGAAAAATAGTAGATCTTTACCGGAATAGGTTAGCAACCACATAAATACTAAATTCAAAGATCAAAGGAAGAAATTCACCAAAAATAAATTTAACCTCATCACTGTAAGCACAGAGCCACAACACAAGATAGAATAAGGTATAACAAGAGCAACTTAGAAGGGGAAGAGGAAAGTGACTGAATTGACTTAGTATAAGGAAATAGGAGGCCATCAGATAATGGACTATTTCATACACAAGATTTTTTGCCCAAACCTCAAGGTAACCACTAAACAAATAATCAAAGCAAAACCACATATGATAAACAAAGAGAAAACTAGAAGAGTCATAAGACAGAACAACCAAACTGAATTGGCAGTCCAAAACAAATGGGACAAGAAACAAAGGAAATGCAAAAGAACCAGAAAATAAGTGACAAAACAGCAACATTAAGCCCTCATATATCAATAATTACCCTAAATGTAAATGGATTGAACTCTCCAATCAAAAGATACAGAGTGGCAGGTTGGATTAAAAAGCAAGACCCAACAATATTCTGCCTTCAGGAAACACATCTTAGCACTAAAGACAAGCACAGGCTCAGAGTGAAAGGATGGAAGACAATACTCCAAGCTAATGGCAAACAAAAGAAAGCAGGTGTTGCCATACTCATATCAGACAAAGTAGACTTCAAGATAAAACAGATTAAGACAGACAAAGAAGGGAAATATATATTGATAAAAGAGACACTACATCAAGAAGACATATCACTTATAAATATATATGCACCCAACATAGGAGCACCAATGTACATAAAGCAACTATTAACAAACCTAAAAGGAGAAATCAACAACAACACAATAATAGTAGGGGACCTTAACACCCCACTTACAGCAATGGATAGATCATCCAGACAAAAAGTTAATAAAGAAATAGTAGACTTAAATGAAAAACTGGACGAGATGGACCTAGTAGACATATACAGAGCACTCCACCCAAAAACAGCTGACTACACATTCTTCTCAAGCGCGCATGGAACATTCTCAAGGATAGACCATATGTTGGGAAACAAAGCAAGCCTCAATAAATTTAAGAAGATTGAAATCATAACAAGCATCTTTTCAGACCATAAGGCTATGAAACTGGAAATGAACCATGAAAAAAAACTGGGAAAGTGACAAAAATGTGGAGATTAAACAACATGCTACTGAGCAACCAATGGATCATTGATGAAATTAAAGGAGAAATCAAAAACTATCTGGAAACAAACGAAAATGATAACATGCCATATCAAACCATATGGGATGCAGCAAAAGCGGTCCTGAGAGGGAAACTCATAGCGATACAAGCCCACCTTAACAAACAAGAAAAAGCCCTAATAGGCAACCTTAAATTACACCTAACAGAACTAGAAAAAGAAGAACAAACAAAGCCCAAAGCCAGCAGAAGGAGAGAAATAATAAAAATCAGAGCAGAAATAAATGAAATTGAGACCAAAAAAGCAGTAGAAAGGATTAATGAAACAAAGAGCTGGTTCGTCGAGAAGATAAACAAAATAGACAAACCCTTAGCCAGGCTTACTAATAAAAAAAGAGAAAAGGCTCAAGTAAATAAAATTAGAAATGAAAGAGGAGAAATTACAACGGATACCATGGAAATACAGAGGATTATAAGAGAATACTATGAGAAATTATATGCCAACAAATTGGACAATCTAGAAGAAAAGGATAAATTCTTAGACTTATACAACCTCCCAAAATTGAACCAAGAAGAAATGGAGAATCTGAATAGACCAATCACAAGTAAAGAGATTGAAAGAGTAATCAAAAATCTCCCAAAAAATAAAAGTCCAGGACCAGATGGCTTCTCCAGCGAATTTTACCAAACATTCAAAGAAGATTTAATACCCATCCTTCTCAAACTATTCCAAAAAATAGAGGAAGATGGAACACTTCCTAAATCATTCTACGAGGCCAACATCACCCTGATATCAAAACCAGACAAAGACAATACAAAGAAAGAAAATTACAGGCCAATATCGCTGATGAACATTGGTGCAAAAATCCTCAACAAAATATCGGCAAACCGAATACAGCAATACATTAAAAAGATCATACACCATGATCAAGTGGGATTTATACCAGGGACGCAGGGATGGTTCAACATCCGCAAATCAATCAACGTGATACATCACATCAACAAAACAAAGAATAAAAACCACATGATCATCTCAATAGACGCAGAGAAGGCATTTGACAAGATACAACATCCATTTATGATAAAAACTCTCAATAAAATGGGAATAGAAGGAAAGTACCTCAACATAATAAAGGCCATATATGACAAACCCACAGCCAACATCATACTCAACGGGGAAAGACTGAAAGCCTTCCCTCTGAGAACAGGAAGGAGGCAGGGCTGCCCACTCTCACCACTCCTGTTAACATAGTACTGGAGGTTTTGGCCAGAGCAATTAGGCAAGAAAAAGGAATAAAAGGAATCCAAATAGGTAACGAAGAAGTGAAACTCTCACTATTTGCAGATGACATGATTGTATATATAGAAAACCCTAAAGAATCTGTTGGAAAACTATTAGAAACAATTAACAACTACAGCAAAGTTGCAGGGTACAAAATCAATCTACAAAAATCAGTTGCATTTCTATATGCTAATAATTAACTAACAGAAAGAGAGCTCAAAAAGATAATACCATTTACAATTGCATCAAATAGAATAAAATACCTAGGAATAAATCTTACCAAGGAGGTGAAGGACCTATACAATGAGAACTACAAGACATTATTGAAAGAAATCCATGATGACATAAAGAAATGGAAAGATATCCCATGCACATGGATTGGAAGAATAACCATAGTTAAAATGTCTATATTACCTAAAGCAATCTACAGATTCAATGCAATCCCAATCAGAATCCCAATGACATTCTTCACAGAAACAGAAAAAAGAATACTAAAATTCATATGGGGCAACAAAAAACCTCAAATAGCTAAAGAAATCCTAAAGAAAAAGAACAAAGCAGGAGGCATCACAATCCCTGACTTCAGAACATACTACAAAGCAATAGTAATCAAAACAGCATGGTACCGGTACAAAAACAGACACACAGATCAATGGAACAGAATTGAAAGCCCAGAAATAAAATCACACATATACGGACAGCTAATTTTCGACAAAGGTGCTAAGAACATGCAATGGAGAAAGGAAAGCCTCTTCAATAAATGGTGTTGGGAAAACTGGACAGACACATGCAAAACAATGAAAGTGGACCACGTGCTATCACCATTCACAAAAATTAACTCAAAATGGATCAAAGACCTGAAGGTGAGACCTGAAACTATAAAACTCATAGAAGAAAATATAGGCAACACACTATTTGACATTGGTTTTAAAGGAATCTTTGCGGATGACATGCCTACCCAGACTAGGTAAACGAAAGAAAAAATAAACAAGTGGGACTTTATCAGATTAAAGAGCTTTTATAAGACAAATGAAACCAGAATCAAGATGAACAGACAACCAACCAGCTGGGAGAGAATATTTGCAAAACATACATCTGACAAGGGGTTGATCTCCATAATATATAAAGAACTCACACAATTGAACAACAAAAAAACAAACCACCCGATCAAAAAATGGGCAGAAGAAATGAACAGACACTTCTCCAAGGAAGATATACAGATGGCCAATAGGCACATGAAAAGATGCTCAACATCACTAATCATCAGGGAAATGCAAATCAAAACAACACTAAGATACCACCTCACGCCTGTTAGAATGGCTATAATCACCAAGACAAAAAAGAACAAATGTTGGAGAGGATGTGGAGAAACAGGAACCCTCATACACAGCTGGTGGGAATGCAAATTGGTGCAGCCTCTATGGAAAACGGTATGGAGATTCCTCAAAGAATTAAAAATAGAGATGCCCTATGATCCAGCCATCCCACTACTGGGAATCTATCCAACGCACCTGAAATCAACAATCCAAAGAGGCTTATGCACCCCTATGTTCATTGCAGCATTATTCACCATAGCCAAGAAGTGGAAGCAACCTAAGTGTCCCTCGACTGACGATTGGATTAAGAAAATGTGGTATATATATACAATGGAATACTACTCAGCCATAAAAAAAAGACAAAATCGTCCCATTTGCAACAACATGGATGGGCCTGGAGCGTATTATGTTAAGTGAAATAAGCCAGAAAGAGAAAGACAAACACTGTATGATCTCACTCGTATGTGGAATATAAACCAACACATGGACAGAGAAAACTGGACTGTGGTTACCAGGGGCAGTGGGGGTGGGGGGAGGGCACAAGGGGTGAAGGGAGTCATATATATGGTGATGGACAAACAAAAATGTACAACCCAAAATTTCACAATGTTAGAAACCATTAAAACATCAATAAAAATAAATAAATAAATAAATAAATAACAAAAAATATTGTTAGAAGAAATTTGAGGTGAATATAGTAATAACATGGAATTTTTGCTATGGAATTACCTGTAATAGGTATCTGGCTATAGATTTACAAAGAAGATGGTCTGTTATCATGGGAGGAATGATGCAGTTAGAAATGTATACTTCACTTTCTTCTGTAATTTTATACTTGAGGGAAAACTATTTTTACTACGGATATTAACTGAGGAATTAATATTTAAGCTTTCAATGATCCCCAAATTAGTTTAGGTTTACAGGCAATAGAGTCCCTAAGCTCCTTGCAATGTAAGTTAGTAAGAATTCCGTATTTTAAATAATTTTTTAGTGACTCTCTTCCCATATAGACTATAAGATGCCCTGACACATTACCTAACATACCATAGATTTTAATTCGTGAATGAATAATAAAATACACATTCAGAAGGAATGAAAACAATATTCCAGATAAAATGTATTCATGAATGTTCTTGACTCTCTTTTAGAGAGTCAAGGCATACTTATCTTGTACTTATTGGTTGGAATTCTAATGGAATAGAATAAACAGAATTTTCTGTACTTGGATTATGCATACCTTTTCTTCCCTAGTTTATTTTTGAGAATAGATGAACTCTAATTCAATTTTTAAGTGATAAAATATGTTCACTAGCATTGCCACCAATTGACATTTTACAGTTTATTAGACATTAATAAATTTATGCTAAAGATTTTCTATGTATGCTTCCTTAGAAGCATATATATAGCCATAATGAAACTAGATGCAATGAGAATATTTTTTATTATTGAAATATTTTACAGATATAAATATTTTACAGCAACTTGACTTGCATTCTTAACATATTTACATACTCAAATTTAATTGCTTTCTTATGAAATATTTCAGCACTGAGTTATGCATCTGTTGTGTGCACTCTTTCAATGTTGCCTGCTCCTGCTACATTATGGAAATCATTTGATGTATTTCTTCTGAATTTCCTCTTCCTCTCTTTCTTTGAAATACTTCTAATGTTAGTTTATTGCTTGTCATGGACAAGTATAGCAGACACTGTAGGCCTAACAACTATTCTCCTCCTGATTTCAGAGCAGTAATATTTTCTAGCTTCCTCTGTAGTTGGAGGTGGCTATAGAACACTGTTCTGAAGAATCCAGTATAAACAGGAATTTCTTGCTGTGGATCCAAAGAAATATTCTTAAAAGAGAGCAGATGTAAGACCTGAAACCATAAAACTCCTAGAAGAAAATATAGGCAGTACACTATTTGACATTGGTCTTAGCAGCATCTTTTTGAATACCATGTCTACTTGGGCAGGGAAACAAAAGAAAAAATTAACAAATGGGACTATGTCAGACTAAAAAGCTTCTGCAGAGCAAAGGAAACCATCAACAAAATGAAAAGACAACTCACCAACTGGGGGAAAATATTTGCAAATCATTTATTCAACAAGGTGTTAATCTCCAAAATATATAAAGAACTTATACAACTCAACAACAAAAAAATAAACAACCCAATCAAAAAATGGGCAGAGGAAATGAACAGACACTTCTCCAAGGAAGATATACAGATGGCCAATAGGCACATGAAAAGATGTTCAACATCACTAATTATTAGGGAAACACAAATCAAAACTACAATGAGATATCACCTTATGCTGGTCAGAATGGCTATTACTACCAAGACAAAAAACAACAAATGTTGAAGAGGATGTGGAGAAAAGGGAACCCTTATGCACTGCTGGTGGGAATGCAAACTGGTGCAACCACTATGGAAAACAATATGAAGATGTCTCAAATATTAAAAATAGAAATACCATACTATCCAACTATCCCCCTGCTGGGTATTTATCCAAAGAACTTGAAATGAATGATCCAAAGAGATTTATGCACCCCTATGTTCATTGCAGCATTATTCACCATAGCCAAGACGTGGAAGCAACCCAAGTGTCATTCTATGGATGAACAGATAAAGAAGATGTGGTATATATCTACAATGGAATACTACTCAGGCATAAACAAAAAGACAAAATCATCCCATTTGCAACAACATGAATGGACCTTGAGGGTGTGATGGTAAGCAAAATAAGCCAGACAGAGAAAGGCAAATACTGCATGATTTCACTCATATGTAGAAGACGACAAACACTTGGGTAAAGAGAACAGATTAATGATTACCAGAGGGGAAGGGGGTTGGGAGTGGGCAATGGGTAAAGGGGCACATATGTATGGTGATGGACAAAAATTAGACTACTGGTGGTGAGCACGGTGAAGTCTATTCAGAAATTGATACACAATAATGTACACCCCAAATTACACAATATTATAAGCCATTATGATCTCAATAAAATTACTGAAAAAAAAGAGAGAGGAGAGCTGGTTTTGTGGTGAAATCAGCTATTTAACTGGCTTGCAAAAACAGATTTTGCCCATCTCTTCACAATTTCACATTTAGTGACATCATGCTGAGAGCTGGAATTTAGCCACAGTGGGAGTATTTATATCACAGAAATCAGCAAATGCAACACATCAGGAACTATCCCCATCCCAGCCCTACCCCAGTCCTTAGAGACAGCTCACCAGCACACCACTGGGGCAGACTCTTACCAATTGCCTCTTGCCCTTCTCATTCTTTCTGCTCAGTACTCAGACAATGATGTAGGAGGTGAAGTAACCACATGTGGATATCAAATAGCACAGTGGGACTGCCACATTAGCCCTGGACTGCCCACTTCCAAATTTTTTGTTAGGTGAGAAAATTAAAATCCCTAATTTATATAAGCCACTGTCAATATGCATTTTGCTGTAATTAGACACAATTCTAATACAATAAGGAAATTATATTTTTTTGCAGATGATCTATTTTTCTTGTAAAATAACAAATCTATTATCATTATAGTTCTATAGAAAATTATCATCTCAGACATTAATTAGTGGCTGAAAGGCACATCAACAGAGAACTGGTGAGTTTTGATTGGTAGAACTCACTTTTCTGGCAACCTGAATGACCTACATATGATCTGGTGATGCTTGTTTATAAGGGTGCAGATTTCACATGAAAGTTTACGTAGCACTTGAGGATGCAACGGTCACCTAACGTACCTTACGGCACAAACAACTTAATAATAGAAATATTGAATGAAATTGATTTTCCATCATACAAGCCATCTGACCCTCACTTCCTGGTACATCTACTCCCAACTTCCCACAAAAATTTACAAGAAGCCATGTAATAAATGGCCAAAAATATTTAAAAGCACAGCATTCCGAACTTTGATTGACAGTCAACAATTGCAGAAATCTGGAAGGAATTTCCATTATTCACAAGGACAATGGATTTGGAATATGAAGCAAATCAGTAGTTCACGTAGCGTATGCTGCTAAAAATAGAGCAAAGCAATTTACCTAAAAGACAGTATAAAGAACCTACATCCTTCTTGCATTATGTGGTCTAGAAACACACCTTTATACTATTCAGAAAGCTGGTATAGTAAAAAAATATATAATAAATTATAAGTTAGAAAATAGTAGCTATTTACTAATTTAACTAATACAGCAATCTTCAAAGTTTGGTTTAGGGAAACTTTGTACAATAGATAAATGCATTTTGTCGTTTCATTTATAAACACTACATTGTGAGTGCGTGTGTGTGTATTTACCACATTATTTTATTGTTTTTCTTTATATATAAGACAGTGTTTTCTGTCTACCCCGTCGTGTTAAAAAATTTATCTTTTTTATTTCCTTTCAGAAAGTTATACCATGAACATAAAAAATAAAGACATTTTCAGGGAATTATATTGCTAATCATAAAAAGTTGATTTTTCCAAAACATTTATTGTTCCTTCTCAAGTAGTTCTAATTATCACCTCTGAGATAGGAAACTATTTTCTTTCAGATTATGAGAATGTAACACTAGATAAACTACAAGGTTGGGGATACATTTTCCCAAGAAAATGAACTATTCTGAAGAACTGAACAACTCAATTTATGTAGTTTCATATATTTCCATTCACATATTTCTCAATGGTTTCACTATATGAGAATTAATCTTTAACATGCCTAAGATGTGTGAGAATTACTTGGAAAATTTGTCATTAACATATATTCTCATTCCCTTCCCAAAGCACTGCTGATTTGGTTGGTCTGATGTTGGTATGGACCAGTAATATTGAATTTTCCACAGCAGCTCAGGTGTGTCTGTTGCAAGTGTTCCTCAACCCATACACTTCAAAAGACTAAATTAAAAGGACAATTCAAACTCTAAAAATAAGAAATTACTGTCGAGTTTCTGTCTGCTTTGAGTCAGGGAAGGCTATCTAAACGTTTTTACAGCATTAATATGTATCAGGTATAAGCAATCTCATCAGTAAAAGAACCTCACTTACCTGAATCCCAAGAGAAAATGGGAGAATTTGAAAATATTTCTCAATAGACTTGATACAGCCCCTATAGTGTTCAGGATGGGGATGGGCCGGGATGGCGAGGAGTGTGATTCAGACACCTGGTTAAGTTAGAAATCGACACAGAAAAAAAAAGGTACTGTATTAGTCTGCTAGGGCTGCCATAACAAAATACCACAAACTGGGTGGCTTAAACATCAGAAATTTATGTCTCACAATTCCAGAGGCTGGGAAGTCCAAAGTCAAGGTCCTAGCAAGGTAGGTTTCATTCTGAGGCCTCTTCTCTTGGCTCGTGCGCAGCTGCCATCTTGATGTGTGCTCATATGATATCTTCTTTGTGCAAAAGCGCGAGAGCAGGGTTTCTGATGTCTCTTCATATAAGGACACTGATCCTATGGCATCAGGGCCCTACTTTATGATCTCACTTAACCTTAATTGCTTCCTTAGAGGACCCGTCTCCAAATACAGCCACACTAGAGTTTAGAGTTTCAGCATATAAATTTGAAGAGAACAGGAACATTCAGTCCATAACAGGTATGCATTTGATTTCCTGAATATCAGTCATCAATAACTGTATTGTCCAGAGTACATGAAAATAAGAGCAAAAATAGGAAAATTATTTCTAACTCTAAAATTATTTCTAATTATTTCTAGTATCACTTCAAAATGGTAAATATCTTTCAAAAACAAAGCCACAAAAGTAAATTAGAAAAAGACAAAAATCCAAGAGAATAAACGGTAAATATAGCTTTAAAGGAGTTTATAGTATGAAAGAGGGGAAAAAGTAGAAAAAGGAATTAGGTGCATAGCACAATGCCATTTATGTAAAGTAAATTAAATGTACATATATAAAAAACACTTTATGATTTCTACGGATGTCAACAAATAAAAAGAAACATACTCAAACATTGTAATGGTGTTTTATGTTGAGGACTAAGAAGAAGAGTGGAGAATAGTGTAGAAAAAAATGAAAAATAAAATTTAAAATGGTAGAGAAATCAATTGGACTGATTGTCACATAATAATGTACCATCATCTGATTGATTCACATGTACCTGAGAACAATTAAAAAAAGAAGAAGAAAATACATGAACAAGTGATTTACTCAACAAAACTAATTGCCAAAAACTGGTGAAAATATTCTTTATTTCCTTAAAAAAAGATGAAATTCAATAATTTGTCTATAGGACTAGAAAATTTAGTTAATGCTGGTGTATGGTTAAATGGGCAGTTATATAAAGCAATGGGAACTTAATTGCTGTAATTCTTCTAAAATGATCTTTGACTTACGTATCAAGAGTCTTAATAAATTTCACTGCCAATAGTTTCTACTCCGAACATATGACCGAAAAAACCCAGAAATTTTGAAAAAACTAAATAATTTCTACCTCAAAAATTAATAATAATAATATTAACTTCAAAATAATAACAATATGCTTGGTTATGTATGATTATATATATATATTACGTGTATATATTCTTATGTATGCTTGTATGTAAGTAAAATGAATTTCAGCAATGATACAAGGGACAGGTGGGAGAAATTAGGATTATTTTGTTGTTATAAAGTATTCGCACTACCTGTGAAGCAGTATAGTGTTCTTTGAAAGTAGATTCACTGTAGATGTATATTTAAACTCTAGGGCAACCTAAAACAAAAAAAAAAAGTTAAAAAAGGAGTATAACCAGTAAGCTAAGAAAGGAGAGAAAAATGAAATCATATGAAGTGTTTAATTAAAACCACAAAGGCAGAGAAAGAGTGGAAGACACAACTAGGAACAGAGAACAAGAGCAATAAATAGAAAACGGTAATGATTATGGTAGCTATTAACCCAACTATATCAATAATCACTTTGAATGTCAATGTTCTAAATACACCAATTAGAAGACAGACATTTTCAAAGTGGATCAAAAAATAAAGACTCAATATATGTTGTCTACAAGAAACTCACTTTAAATATGACACATATGGATTAAAAGCAAATGGATAGAGAAAAATATACCATGCTAACACTAATAAAAAAAAAAAAGCAAGAGTAGTTTTATTAATTTCAGACAGAACAGACTTCAAAGGAAGAAGTTATCAGGGATAAAGAAGGTGATTAAGTAATGACGAAGGGATAAATTCTCCAAGAAGACATAACAATCCTTAACATGTACATGCCTGACAACAGAGCATCAAACTACGTGAAGTAAAATCTGACAGAACTGCCAGGAGAAACAGATGAATCCACCACCATAGCTGGAGACTTCAACACCCTTCTCTCAGAAATGAACAGATCCAGCGGAAAGAAAATCAGTAAGAACATAGTTGAACTCAACAACACCATCAATGGACTGGATATAAAGGAGATCCATAGACTACTTCATCCCACAACAGCAGAATACACATTCTTCTCAAGCTCACATGGAAGATTCACCAAAATAGACCACATTCTGAGCCATAAAACACACCTTAACAATGTAAAAGAATAGAAATCATACATTGTCTGCTCTCAGACCACGGTAGAATTAAAATAGAAATCAATAACAAAAAGATAACTGGAAAAGTCTCAAAATACGTGGACATTAAACAACACACTTCTAAATAACTTGTCGAAAAAGAAATCTTGAGTAATTAAAAATATTTTTAACTAATTGAAAATGAAAATATCAATTATAACAAATGTGCCACTCTAGTGGGGGATGTTAATAATGGGGGAGGCCACTTGTGTGTGGGGAGAATGGGGTATGTGGGAAATCTCTTTACCTTCTTCTCGATTTTGCTGTGAAACAAACTGCTCTAAAATAATCGTCTTAATTAAAAAAAAAATTCTATGGAATGTTCTAGGAGGGCCAAAGAATCAAACTGAAGCTCTGAGCAAAGAAACATGGTTCATAAAACATATTTACCGAGAAAGGAAAGTAAAGGAATAAGTGACCTGGCAATATATTAGGGAAAATTTGGCCCTGGGTTTACCGCAAAAATTAAAGCTTTCTTTTCAATGTGGAATAAGGCTCCATGCAACACAAGCCGTATTGTACAGTGAAATAACACAAGGTAGTGAATCATGTTAACTACCCCGTACTGTGTTGCATGACTCTGGGAAGGTAGCTGGATGTGTCAGATCCTCAATTCCTCAGATGGAAATTTGGGACAGGAATACTGACCTAACACGGGTTGTGAGGATTAAAGGCTACGACATAGGGAAACAGCACTGGGCTTCCCATAAGGCAGGCTTTAAAAAAAGACCACGTATTCCTGCTGTGTTCTCTCCTTTCACCATTTGATTCTGCATATTATTTGGACTTTTTAAATGTTGCTTTCACAAATTTCTTTTGATGTTGAGCAGGTAAAGTCTCGCTTGGGTGTCTAGTCACCATTCATTTCACCATTGGCCAGGAAATATCATGGCAAAGGGAATTAAAGTCTATTGAAAAAATATTCATGTTCTTAATATATATGATAAGAAAGCCATTAATAAATAACTTATTTATGGATTTAGATATAGTTTAGAATACACTTCACAACACTTGGAATAAAATATTAATATTCTTTGCACGTAAGTATATTCTATCTTGCTCTTTGCAGTTTCTTAGAAAAATCAGATAGCTCAGGTGGTAATAGAAATAGAATGCCAATACATAAAAGGTTTCTTTTCACTTTAATTGCTGCACGACATTTCAGTTTACAGATAATATGTATCTTTAATCTGAATAGCACAGCCTTTAACTTGCTAGAGTTAAATGCTCAAAAAATGAATGAGCTTACATCTACCAAAATCTAAACTGGGGCGAGAAGCTCAGAGCTGAAGCATTCGTCTTGATAATAGCCAAGAAGTCAATTGAACTGCTTTTCCAAGGAAGAACTGAGTCACACCGAGCTATTTTCAGCACATTTTATGTTTGTTCACTCAAGTCAAGGTCTCAAAGAGAGTTGTTTACATGTTGTAAACATTCAGCTAAAATACATTTAGTTGAGAGAATATCACAATTACTCCATATTTTTTATGGGGCCTAGTGATCTTTATAGAAAATATTTTCATCCCTAAAAAATTTTCCAGCATAAATCACATGTCCACAAACATCACCATAAAAGCTGTTTCTGTTTTGTTGTTTTTCTTTGTAAATTTAGAACTGATTAACATTTACAATTTGCTAGGTTTTCTTCCATCAATTTTAAAAAATGAATGGCATGATGTTTGTATTGGATTTTGTTCAAGCAAAGGGTAATTTTGAAGTGAGATACAGTAAGTACCAAATGAAAGGATTCCTAAAAGAGGCCATCTTAAAAATTATAATTATGAAATATATGTAACCGACTCAGAAAAGTACCAGCATCCTCCTGGACGGGTGCCATTTGTAAAGTTACAATTACTGAACGGCAGTGAATCATTTGCTTAGTTCTCCACAGTTACAAGTTTAGCAAGTACTTTAGGCCTAGGTGATGAAGTGGTCATAAAAGAACAGATTATCAATTGCTGGAGCCCTGCGTACTGTTTAAGGTAGCACTCAACTATTTGGCAGCCACTTGCACTTGTGACAACCTACAACTACACCTGTATTTGATCCTTTGGCGTGTATATTCAACATAAATAGAAAGAAAACGTGTACTGTTCACAGAATATTGGAGAACCGTGGAGAATTATGTTTTGAGCACCTACTATGTGATGGTCCTTTAAATCTCAAATCTACCTTTTGTAACGTTATACTATTATCCTGATGTTACTGATCAGGAACTATAGGTTTAGAGAGGTTAAAGCAGTCAAAAATCTATTTGTTTCTTGGGTTGAGATTTGAATTTACAATTTCCTACCTCCACAATAATATCCTGTACATAGGTTCAATCAAAGACGGATTCAGACAAGGAAAAATTTTATTTTTTCAGAAGTTGCCCCACTTCCCCTTATAATGGTGACCCGGGAAGGTCATTTCATGGGAGTGAGTCTTCGATAAATGTCACGTCTGAGGTGCAGGGACTTTCATGGTTCAGGTAAGTTGCTTTCACATCCAGATTCCCGTCAATAGGCAGGGGGGAAACAGAGTCAGAAGATCTCACCTGTTTTCTAAAGGATCCTGCATTGCAGTGATACACATCATTTCCTCTCCTATTCCATTAAGGAGGACAGGATCATTGGGCACTCAAACCGCGATGAGATCAGGAAAAGCCATCCTCACCTAGAAGCCCTCAAGCCCAGCTCAAATTGATTAGTGTGGATTTTAGTGGACAGCTTCACCATGTGCCACAATCACTTCCTAATCCTCACAAACATATCCCTTCCTGGGAAATTATTTTGTTTTTTTTTATCGTAAACATTTTATTTTATCTAGTGTACTCCCTTTTGATATGATTTTTCTGTGACTGAAAGAGTAACACCAATATTCCACTTGTGTCTCACCATATCCTTCCAGCTAGTTCAAACAGCAGCCACACACTGTGCTCTGAAGTGAATGCAGTTATTAAGAAGAACTCAAGAACAAATAGAGCAAGAATTAAGTCTTTCTCAAAGAACAGCTGAAATTTCAGGGAAAATTTTAAAGCTTAAATCCCCTCCCTCCCAAAAATTTTCATAGGATGAAGAAATGATTTTGTGTAGAGCAGAGCAGAGTTGAATGTTAGAAGGAAGCCACAACGTGAGCAATGTGAAGATGTTAAGTTTCACTTCCACGGCATCACTATACGTATATATACAGGGTGTGATCATTCAAAATAATGTTTTTGAGATGCCTCGTCATTGTTTGTATCAAGTTTGCTCCTTTTTATTGCTGAGTAATATTTCCTTATGCAAATATGCTCTAATTTTTCTTCACTGTTCTCATGTTGATGCAAATTTGGGTTGTTTCCAGATTGGAGATATGAGTACAGCTCTATGAACGTTCTCGTGTAAGTCTTTTTGTGGACATATAGTACATTATGTGCTCAGGAGCAGAATTACTGGATCCTAGGGTAACTATGTTTGGCTTTATAATAAACTGCCAAAGTGACTGTATTATTTTATTGTGACCCACCAGCAATGTGTGAGAATTCTAGTCGCTCGAATTCCGCACCATTTGATATTGTGTATGTGCATGTTTTAGGTATTTTAGAGCATTTTGATATTTTAAAATGCATTTTCCTAATTGCTAATGATGCTGAGCATATTTCATGTACTTATTGGACATTTATGTGTTTTCTATCATCTTTTTTTGTTTCTTTTGCTTATATTTAAATAGAATTTCTTTTCATTGTTGAGGGAGTCCTTTACATATTGTGCATGGGAATATATATTATGCATATTTTACCAGTATGTAACTTGCCTATTCATTTTTAAAAAGTGTATTTTTAGTAGGAAAAAAATTTTATTTGGAATGAAATTTTAATTTTTCATTTGTTTTCTTTTATGATGAGTGCTTTATGTGTCCTATTTGAGAAAATTTTGCCCACTCAAGGTTATGAAGATACTCTCATATTTTCTTCTAGAAACTTAATAGTTCTACCTTTTATGTTTAAGTCTATGGTTCTAGAATTTATGTTTAGGTCTATGGTTCATCTCAAAGTAATATTTATGTATAGGTGGATAGTAGTCTAGGCTAATAATTCTCCATCTAGACATCCAAGTGTTCCAACACCATTTGTTAAGACTTTCCATTTTCCATTGAATTTAATTAGTGCCTTGGCTGAAAAATATACTTGACTAAACACCTGTGGGGCTATGTCTTGACTCTCAATGTGTTCCTTTGATCTTTGTGCTCATCCCTTTATAGTAACTCACTGCTTTGATGATTATAGCATTATAGAAAACCTTAAAATGAGTTATTTAAGTCTTCCAATTTTGTTTATATTATTCAATACTGTTTTTGTTATTCTTTATAGTTTGTAATTCCATGTGAACTTTAGAATCAGTTTCCATCACTTTGCTGAAATTACTATCTGTGCATGCATTTTATTATCCTTTCACTAGGTTACTTGACATAATTATCATGGTTATTTTAAAGTAGGTTTAAATTCTTCATTCTTTGATTCCAAAATCTGACTAGTTTCTGGATATGTTCCTATTGACTGTTTCATCTGTTGACTATATAGACCTAGTCTTGTTTCTTCACGTAGACATAAATTTTTTAATTGTGTGATGGATATTTTGTGTAAAAGAACATTAGAAATTAAATAGTATTTATCCCCTAAAATGACAAGCATCCTTTTTTTGTCAGTTCAATAGTATTAGGGGATGTGTCCATCTAATCATTGATGTAACTGCTTCTAGAGTTTATTGAGCTTTAGTTAGACTCAATTCACTACTGGCTTCAAATACTTTGGGAGTGGCATCAGAATTTTCTCTTCAAGACCTGTTAAGTTGTGAATACTAGAAAGGTTCTAGCAAGCCTTAGACACTTTATAGCTGGAGAATTTCTACTTCTGGCCGAGATGGTGTAGCATGGACTAGATTTAACCTCTCATCTGAAGCAAACTAAAAAAGCAGAAAACATATTTGAAATGACTGTCCAAACACTAGATATCAGGCAACAAACTACAGTGATCCATGAAAGAGGAGGAACAAATCAGGTGAGCCTGATGACTGCCCAGGATTATTTTCTTAAGAGAGTTTCCAGGCTGTGGCACAGAGTGGGGGAACCCACGTGGATTTCAGCCATTTGCCTGTGTTGGGGAGACAGAGCTGAGAATTCGAGGAGGCCAATGTGGCTGCTAGTGTTTGCAAGCCAGAACATCAGAGAGGAGATTGCTGCATAAAGAAAGAACCCCGGAGATCTACAATGGGTACTCCTTTGAGAATTCAGGTGATAATGATCAGCAATTGAACATGAGGAAACTACCCAATGCTTGGGAAAGAATTACCCAACAGGATTAGAGGTAGCAGGGCCTGGCACTCACACAGGGCAATGAATAGTGCCTGTTCCCATGAGCAAGACTGGAAAACCTCACAATGTAAGAGATACTCAAAATGCTCTTGCTTCAGTAGTGAGAAATAATTAGCTGCAAGCTAAACATGTCTTTGGTCCTGCCTAATAAATCTTAAAAGCAAGATGCAATGGGATCAAACTATTTCCAAATATCTTAACTGTGTCCCACAACAAAAATGTAAGATTAAAAATATCTGGCATCCAAAGATACCAAGAATGCATGGAAACAGTAACATATGACCGTAATGAGAATAAAAATCAATCAATTGAAACTGAGATTCTGCTTTCTACTTTTGTCTCTAAACACTACATTTTAATGATTTATTTCTATTGCTATCTTACATCTATTCTATTGCTTCTAACCTTTGCACGTAGTGTTCATCTAGTATTCGTCTACCACATTATATCTACTATTTCTCTTGGTGATGGAAAACAGCTTGTCGCCAAATCACTACCACCACAAACAGTGCTGCAATTAATATCATTGCGTGTATCTCCTTGTTCACCTCTTCCACAGCTCCTCCTTGGTCCTCAGTAATCTATTCTCACATAGAAATCTTTCTTCATGCGTATTTCTTCAACACGTCCACCTCATACTTTTGACTTGAGAGCTTTGGTTCACCCAATGTCTTAAATCTCTCAGTTCAACTCTATGCATGGAACTCCTTTCGGTAATATGAGACTTTGAGAATTTCCCACTGAAAATAGATTTTGAGTAACTATATGCCAAATCTGATTTTCCCCAACAGTTTTGTCAAGATCAAAAGAAAAGCATGAGTCCAAAACTAACACATGGTAAATAAACTTGAAATGGGTCATTTAGAAAGAAAGTAGTAAATTCAATCAAAATTTTACAAGAATAACTAATGTGTAGTGTTTAAGTGCTTAAATCATCTATGGGAAAAGAGGAGTACTGAAAACTATCTTTATGAGGTGTACTTTATGTCCTTGTGTTCTGCAATTAACTTAGATTGGTGTTATGCTTTATATTTTTAATATCATTTATGATAAAATTTATAAAAACTATTCCCAATCATCAGAAAAACTATCATCTTTTCTTCATTTTGTAAATGCTTCTTACAATTATGGAAATTGCCTTCAAAATTCATCTAATATTCATATTGTAATAAAGCATCTGTTCTGGCAGATGGGGCAAATTACATTAAGTTCAGCTGTTTAAATAACCCTTAAGGATCAATGTGTAGTTTACAAAAATAATTTGTAATTCATTTTGGATTAATTAATTTGAATTTATGGTGTTCCATAAAGGCATACCGCAGCTGCTCCCAGCAGTGAATTGATTATGTTCAACTGGTTACTTCTCTTAAAACATGCATTTTGACAAAGAGAAGACAATACTGGCCATTATTCATTCTTTATCTTTACCAATGAATACAATCTTCAGAAAAATTTGAAAAGATAGTATACTAAACGTAACAACTTGTTTGCATAATTATCTAGAGATTTAAATTTCTATACTGTGGAATTTAATCAGTTCAAGAACAGTATAAATAGATACGGATACAACGGATTTTATTCAAATATCTTTGAATACATGTTTTTTTTTTTTCTCTTTTCCTATTGACCTCTACTTCTCTACAAGATGTGGAAGAAAATAAATGTGTACTTTGCACTCACAATAAAAAGATCTGAGGCAATTTCATTCTATTTTTGGATGAGGTTTAAGACAAATGATAGCTATAATTTAGTCCAAGATTTATAAGATAGAAATGCAAGCATATGTAAAAAAGATACTTTGTTAGCTTTTGTGAGAATTCATTAACTATTAGAGCCACTTCTCAGTCTTTATTGGCAGAGATTAAAATCTTCAGAAAATTGGCTGAAAAATATTTTCACGTGGTATTTTAGCTAATTTTTTAAAAAAGAGTTCTTGTGCATAAAGGAAAAAATTTGACTTTTGATTGAATATTTATAATAATTATTGGTTGAATTCGGCAATGAATTTTTTTCACATTTCTATTGTACATTTTGGCAGCTTTTTTTCCCCTCCCTCTATCTTGTATTTCTACCTAAAACAGAAATACTTTAGTTAAATCAATTCCAAACTTGCAGTAAGCATGGATGTTTCCATTTCTAGCAGTACTAAAGTTTGCCTCTTATGGTTCTCTTGCAAGAATATTCTCAGAATATTCCAAGCAGACCATAATCATAAACCCAGGAGAATGTATCACTTAGTGGCTTCCACAATAGCACAAAACTTATTTCAGGGGGAAAAAAACTTCACCAAACCAATATTATTACCTTTGTTTAAACAAGGTCATAGTCTTGTTACTCACAAAAGCCCACAGGGCTTCTGGAAGCGTGGGTGTAATTTTTATTCTTTTTGGAGTTATGAAATTCATATGTGCCCCAAGAGAGGCCCTGTCAGAGAATCCCAGTCCCTTTATCATAAAAATGCACAAGAAAACAACCCACAGCTCCTATAGCTCAGCTTCTTCAATCAAGTAGACCTCATGTTCCTCACACAGTTCTTTTCAGTTAGGTTTTTTATCTGATAATGAAAAAGTATTAGGATTAGAATCCAAATCACCACTTCCTCTGACTTGTTCTAGAAGTATGTGAAGATCACCTATCTCAGAAGATACATTTCACATTGAAGTGATTCTTGCTGTTGATCTCAAACATTACACAATCCTGTGTATATTCCACTATTAAATCCTGGTTTAAAATCTTATCTAGTTCCTCCTCATTGTTTCTTCTGTCATTCCCTACAGCACATTTTCTAAATTTTCACTACTCAGAGTTTTTTGGGTTTTTTTTTTCTTTTTTTTTTTGCCGAGGAAGACTGGCCCTGGGCTAACATCCATGCCCATCTTCCTGTACTTTATATAGGACACCACCACAGCATGGCTTGCTAAGCAGTGCATATGTCCCCGCCCAGGATCTGAACCCGCGAACCTGGGCCGCTGAAGCAGAGTTCGCGGACTTAACTGCTACGCCACCAGGCAGGCCCCCAAATAATATTTTTATTCAAGTATACAAGAACCATACAGGAAATTTTTTCGTATTTCACATCACAAAGTATATCTAATAAAAGTCCAAAATCTAGCCAACATACATATAACATTCATTTATAGCAATTCAATAAAATATCCAAATTAATAAGACACAATGTGCAGAGATTATGAGCACATAATTTAAAAAGAAGGGACTACAAATGCCTAATAAGCAGATACCAATGTTTTCAACCTTCATAGTCATCTGGAAAGTTAAATCAACAAAGAAATATTTTCACCCATCTGATTGGTGGAAATTTAAAATACAAATATATCAGTCACATTCAAAATTGATGAGAATGTGAAGAGATGGGTAACCCTATATACTCTGGTAGGAGCAAAAGTTTATGGAGCCTTTTAAAAGATAATTTGGCAGTATCTACTGTATGTATTCTTTAACTCAGCAGTTCAATTATGAATCCTCTTTCTAGATAAATATGTGCTCAGGTACACAAAACTACCTACAAAAATGCTCATTACAGACTTGTCTATATTAACAGTAACTGGAAATATCCTATGATCACCGATAGAAGAAATGTTGTGTGCTATATTCATCTTATGGATTATTATGCAGTGATTAGGAAGTTCTACATGAACTGACATGGGATGATCTCCATGGCATATTTTCACATGAGAAGAAACTTTTGGAATGATACATATGACTTAATCCTATTCATGAAAAATAATATAAGTACATAATTAAAAATTATACATTCATATACAATCATGTGCCTCTTAATGACATTTCAGTCAACAATGGGCTGCATACATGATGATTCTTCCTTAAGATTAGTACCATAGAGCCTAAGTGTGTAGTAGTCTATACCATCTAGGTTTGTTTGCACTATGATGTTTGCACAACCACGAAATCTCCTGATGACACATTTCTCAGAATGTATCCCTGTCATTAAGCAATGTATGACTGTACAAGCATATATTTTCTGTATACGTATATAAGTATATATATATGTGTATATATAAATAGGTAGGTGAATAAATATGTTGAAAGAAAAATATCTGAACAGATAAACACTAAACTGATAGTTGTGGTTATCCTTGGGGAAGGAAGAGCGTAAAACTGGCCAATAGGAGAGAAGTGGTAGCAGTTCAGAAAAAGGTACCTTTTCTTTTACCTGTTTTATGAGAATATAATTTGAAAATAAACATAAAAAAGGAGATAATGGGGCATTGAATCAGCACAAGATTTTAAAAATATGAGGAAGACAGAGAGAGAAAGACGTTGGTTTTTTTCCTTGGGACTCTTTGCTCATTGGATAATTGTAGTCACAATGAATGATATCTTCCTGGTTCCCTTTAGCAGAAGATCTATCAGAATGGAATGGCAACAATAATTCCCCGGTGCAGGAAGGCTAGCAAGTGGAGGTGTCACTGCCCATTCCTCACCTGCTAGTAATTAGAGAAACAATTCCTTCCCCTGGACAGACCAATAGATAAGTGGCCAAACACCATTTTTAACAGCACCTTCCTAATCCTGACTATAAAACTGGTATATGCAAAACAAGATAAATAAATTTTTTTGTTTTATATAAAATAACCAGGTTGGAATAAACCTATGTCATAAATATCAACCCATATTTTTTCCTACCAGAACACCAGCTCAGAACACAGAACATCTGCCTCTCATTTCTTTTTGTTATCCATTCCAGGTGTCAGATACAGGTCAACAATGACTCTTTATTCTAATAATAGAGGAATAGCTTTAGAAAGTCCAAATGTTTTACCAAGAAACCATTAGGAATCTTTGACTTGCACATGTGGTATGGCTATTGCAAGAGCCATGTATCTCTGGATTAAGAGATATCTACTTGTTTAAGTGCCTGCTGGTTGGGATGGTTGTTTTTGCTTTTGGCCAACCTGTAAACAAAAAAAAAAACAAAACGAAAAACAACGCTTGTAATCCGGAGGAGAGACATTAGGTCAGATACTGAAACCAAATCTTGACCCTTAGTGACTATGTAGGAATCAGAAAGTATGTTCTTGCTGTTGTGATTTATTTATTGGTTCCTGAAAGAATTCTGTATTGAACGCTAACTCAACCAAATTTGCTGACAAGAGCTCCTTGCCTTTTACGCTAAAAAGATAAAACAAAAACAAATCTACAAACCAGATTGTTTCAAAAGATCATATATAACAAAGAATACGTAATCTCCAAAAGGACAGTGTTAATGGTCTGAAATTCAGTGTACACACAACAAACATTTCTGAAGCTGTAGGATTTAAGGATGGCTAATTTCGTCCAAGACTCCTCAATTCTATCACCTGCAAAGCAGCTCTATGTCTCAAGTTTCATTTTTTCCACAAATGCCAGTGCAGGAAAGTGCTCTCCAACCAAAAATTTTGGTGATTTTTTAATCAATACTCTACTAGTATTGCCTTCTAATTATTAGAAATATCTACAATGTTATCACTTATACGTGCGAGTTTGACATGAGTATCATCTTTCAGTTAATAGCCATCATCTAACTCTTTTTTTGCTTCTCTGAATTTGAATATGCTGGGACAAATCACAATAACCTACCCCTTAACCCTTCCTTCAGGAAAATAAATATTATTTTAAATGCATTTCCTACTCTAATATTTTCCACATATTCAAAGTTTTTTTTTTCCTCTAATGTGCTTTTATGTGGATGTTCTTTATCCTAGACATTAAAGTCAACTGGCTTAATCTCAGATACAAATCTCTCAAAAGAAAGTCATTTCTTTGGGACTCTCCCAGATCTTTAGACCAAATAATTGCTAAATTTCCTTTGTTGTACTCCTGTACGGCTAACGGACAGCCATTTGCAACGATCTCTTTAGATGACCCCGAAATCAGGCACAAGTAATCTCCAGTTGCTAGTCTCTCCTAATAACAACTTGTTCTTTTTAGAATTTTAAAAATAATTCAAAGCACATTTTTCTTTATTTCCAGTTTCAGAAATAAATTCTATCTTCTCCAGTATATAAACTGTTTTTTTTAAACCGTTGTCTTCACAAGTATATGCACGTTTTTTAATAAAGCTCAACTTAATTGCATATTCTCAGGAATTAACAGATTATCCATTTAGCATATATAGCATAGGTGGGATTTTTACCAAGTTTATTTCCTCTAATGACTGTGAGGAAATGAATATAACCAAAAGCCATATTGTTAGTGTAGGATAAGCAGATGAAGTCTTCAACATATTCATTGGTCTGTTTAGATCAGTTACTTCAAAAATCTTAAAATCACGACTCTACAGCTTGCCTTGTTACTTCGTAGAAAATATTACTGCATTCTCAGTTTCCTTGATATGTATCCTTTTCATCACAAAAACTCTAATTGCCCAATGTCTGTATATTTTAATCTTATAATTGATTTTCAAAATTTCTAGCCCTCAGGGTGAAAGGGATAATTCGGTACATGTGTGTGGTGATGGGTTGTAATTAGTATTTGGGTGGTGAACATGATGTAATCTATGCAGAAATAGAAGTATAATGATGTACACCTGAAATTTTTACAATGTTATAAACCAGTTACTGCAATAAACAAAAAATTAAAAAAAAAAAAATTTCTAGCCCTCAATTTAATATACCAAAATTTGATTATTATAGAAGAGCTGAATCTAATCAGCATTCTGCTGTCATATATGTATTCATTTATTATAAAATATATATATGAAAAATATTTATTACTTTTTAGATATTATCTTTTTTTAATTTGGGGGGGAGGCATACCAAGAAAGTATTTTTGGTATAACTTGACTTTGACATATTCTCTGTTGCTCACCAATTTGTGGGAAGTAAATTGGGACAACTTTCCTTTCCACTTAAGTTGTCTCTTTTGGTCCCTTAGCTGTTCTTAAGCTTCTTTAAGATTTTTACCCTCAATAATCTCTTAACATGCTGACAGAGGCAGCTATCAAGAGGTATTTTTATCTCTCCTTATGTGATTTCCTTTATTATGTACGGTGATATAGCTGCAGTTATATTCTTGGGCATCATCTCAACTTTGTACTGAATGGAAAAAAAAGAGGATGAAAACTTGTAGAAATGTTTCTATCTTCCATTTCATTACCTAGTGAAGACATTAAAAGTTCTACAATGCTTAAGGTATTGATGTGCCACATTACACAGATGGAGCAGAACACAATTTCACCTGATAAGATCTTCATGTGAAAAATGTGCCTGTTTCTTTCAACACTTAAATTATACTCCACAAACTGAATTTTAACAAATATTTAAAAAGAAACTTCCAGACTCATACAAATAGAGTTTAATGACATTATAACACCAGATTTTATAATTATGAATTTTTGTCTTACAAGTACTCATCATAGTATTCTCGTTAGCACATACAGAAATCAGCGCCTATGATCATTAGCTTTGGGTATTGAAAGCTGGCATGTACACATGAACTGCAAAGTAAAAATGGTTGTTAACATGTTTATAATCCATTAATTATTCATTAAGTACTCATTTATTTGAGAACAGCACCACATGTAGCTTCTGATTATGTAAACTAAATTCTCCTCTTTGATTCATATTTGTGTAATTTGAATGAAGATTCAAAAAATCCAGGAAAAGTTAACAGATTAAAATGTAGAATTACATAAATGCAGAGGATATTTAGATGGTCAAGAAGTTTTTTTGTTTTCTAATATATCAAAATCCTTAAATTATTGTTGTATAGTTACATATCATTAAAGAATTATATATTTATTCTGGCCCTCAATGCACTTACCCCCAAGAGGGAAAACTCAGGACTGTGTGCACATTGTTTTACCAGAAGAGAGGTGACTTTAACTCATTTAAACTCTGTTCACGTGCATAATTGGTGCACTTCATTCAGGAAAACAGAATAGATGCTTTCTGAACTACATGAATGCAGCACAGACTACAAGAAATAGTTTAAGGACCCCAGACACTAATATGGTACAACAATTTTGTCTTTAAACTCCCATTTTTCTCCTCAGCTTTTACTGCAAAGCTCATTTTTAGGTCACTACACAGCTGATATTATAATTTCTTCTACTTAGAGATAGTCAGATACAGTCGTTTTTTTCCTCCCTCTCTGTTTACTTCCCCCTCTTTCTTTTTTTCCCCCCTTCTCACTCTTCTACTCTCTTCAGCCATTACTTCAAAGAACATACAGAATGACTTACATTCTCTTCTGATGGAAGAGACAGATAGGTGAGCAGACATGGTCTGGTATGTGCTTAAAGAACTCAGGATAAATACATGTCTTCTCTCTCTCTCTTCCATGTAGCTGTAAATACAGAGAAGAGAATTAAGAATTTTTTCAATTAAAAAGCTAGCTTTAAAATACATTCTCATTGTCTACCTATTATCTATCAATTATCTTATCAATTATCTAGCATCTACCTATGTGTCTATCATTACACATACATATTATTTGTCTTTCCCTTCCTCCTGAATACTCACCTATGCCCAGTTATCTCCTCGTTTATTTAGTAGTGCTTTCTCATGCTTTAATTAGCAGATTTATTTTACTGGAGATTGTCTAAACCTGCTTTCCCAATATGTTAATTACTATAAATAGTTTTCTTTCCATTTAAATGCAATTTTCTGTACCTCTACAAATATGGATTTACTTTTGCTCTAGAATCTACATTTTAAGACTGTGCATTTGCATCTATAATATCCTATTATACTGATAAAGTAGCTGTATGGACAAACTAAATGGATTATAATGAATTTCAAAATGTAAAAATGTACTAAATGGATCAAATTTTTCCAAGTTTTTTTAATAATCTTAAGCTTAATAAAGAACTTCCTCTTGTCTTTATATCTATGGAAACAATGGCATGAATTGTTGTAACACTTTCAAATGATGATACTTTATATGTACATGGATGAGTATTTGTCAAAGCATTGGAGATTATATTCAAGTGTTACAAATAACATACCAGGACTGGTAAGGTATGATGACTTCTGTATTTGAAAGAAATAATAGGCTGTATTCTCTAATGTAGATAAAATCTTACAGTATTGTAGATTGGCTAATTTTTGGAAAACAATTCAAAATCACTCATACTAATAGGGCTAGTAGTATGAGTGGGTCATTAAGATGCCTCAAGACATCAAATCTATCTTTTCTGTAGCTGAGAACATTCTAAACAAAGCAAGCATACAGTGTGCATTGCATTAGTTACTACACAAATGTACTATTTAACAAGTTATTGCTTTGCATCAGGTCAGCCAGTGCTAGCCATTTTCAAGGCTGGTTTCCAGTATTTAAGCTGGTTTCCAGTATTTAATCCCATAGTTACTAGTTAAACTCATCACAAAAGCGAAGGTAAGTGTTTTCTGGTGTGTTTATCTCAACATTTGCATAAGAGGTGGCTCCTCTGCTAATTGTATCGATCTTGTCTGAAACAATAAGTATCAAAAACAGATTCATTCATTCACATGTATTGAACGAGCAAACTAGATTTTCAATCCACTGGACTGCAAATTGTTGTAGGAACATCACTCACCAAAAAGTTGAGTGTTTTGTTTCGAACATGGACCATTATTGCTTTTTCTCATCTAACTAAATATCTGACAAAGACCAGTTCAGTGAAATCTGCAGATGCATGCCCCTAACACACTCTCTCTCCGGAAAAAAAAAAAAAAGGCTATACATAGAATTTCATGTGTTATGTAGTTTAATCCAATTGCACTTGTGTGAATGCATTGGGAATCACCCCAATTTGTAAGTTAGAGTCAGAGGATATTTTCTATCATTTACTGTCGAGTTGCATAAATTTTCATGCTCATAGACTTACTTGTGAAACTTTTGAAAAATGCATTCCTGAGCCACTCCCCAGATTACCTCTATCGGAGTAACAAAAATGGGACCTGGGAATCTGAAATTTGAATAAGTTCCCAGATGACCATTATGATCTTAAATCTGAAAAACCAGCAGCTACAAGGCCTAGAGGGACGTGCGGTATCTCTGTCTTCACCCTGGGTAGAGCCGCTCTTCTCCCAAAGGCACCGATCACCAGGGTGAAGGCAGAACCCACAGAGCACACACATGTTGTCAGAGCTGGCTTTTGAATGTAGACACCTAGTTCTAGAATCATATTTAACTTTTATGTTATGCTGCCTCTCCAAGCCCCAGGTTTCTCATTTGCAGTCAGAAATGAAATAACAGCTCCTACTTCTCAGGTTTATTAGTGAACATTTAATAACGTTTTCCCCCAAATACTAAAACAGTGTTAAACACATTGAAATGAATAAATGAATGTTAAACTAACTCTATTTTTTTAAGTAATCATTACATTCCAAGACACTTTATACACATTCTTAGATAGCCCCCCATTATATGTAGATTCTTTCAATCTGCTGAGATGCAAATAAGGCTGATTGCTCTGGGCTCCCAAATATGTCCACTGACACAATACCTGAACCACAGCCAATATCTTTATGTAGAGTCCCACTTCTAAGTCTGTTTAGCAACTAACTTCCCCGATAACTTTCCTGCTCCCACTTCATGCACACATAATGTTCTTTACTTATTTTTTTATGCCTTTGCTAAATCATCCATTTTGTAAAATCTACTTTTATCTTCCACATAATAATTAAATCTGAACATTCATTCTTTACACTAATTCAACATTTTTCACACATTCCCTTGCATTCTTTTTTTTTTATAATTTTTTTATTATTATTATTTATTTATTTTTTCCCCCAAAGCCCCAGTAGATAGTTGCATTCTTAATCTAGACTGCAATCACTTTGAAAACAGGACTGATGTTATACATTGTGTTAGCTTTTACACACAGCACATAGAACTGTGTCAGAAACATAACAGGCATCAAAAATATTTTACATAAGGGAACAAATTAATAGGTAAAAGGAATTGATGGGAGCCGTTGGTCTGAAATGACATAATATGGATTATATAAGTTACTTATTTTAGAAATCATTAAAAACAATACTTCTTTAAAATAAGCAGACATCAGTTTTATATAGAACACAACATGGGGAGTCCTTAACTATCTTGAATATATAGAATTAAATCAGCTCATTAATTTTATATCTTCTCATACTTACTGGAAATGAACATTGTTTAAACTGAGTATATTGTAAGCATATGGACATTGTACAACACTATAAAATTATGCAAGAGATTAAGCCATCTGGCACACAAATTCATGTGTTTATAATACAAGTGCATCAATGTCCAGGGTCATCTATACCAGAAACAATATCTATTTATAATGATCCATTTATCTATCATCCTTTTCAGGAAGAAACATGTCCTAAAAGTCAAAAGATTTAAATATACTTTTCCTAGTAACTGATTCACTGATCAAAATGAGAATGAAATCAATGATATGGTAATATAATAATCTAAATCTGAGCCTGTGAATTAAAAAGATAAAAATAAAAGTACAAACTGTGGTAAATAATACCGCCTTATACGTTCCCTTAATATCCTATAGACACTCCTATCATCAAAATGACTATTTTCTGTATTATTTAAATGCATGTTTCCCCCAATAAACCATGTTCAAAGACATTTCTAATACCTTATCAGAATTTAGCCCACTCGTTATTTTTTCTTTTGTTAGTAAATAATGAATTAATGAGTGAATGGTGAAAAAATATATTTAAAACCAATGCAGTGGGAATTTCTGATGTTCACCAAGATGGCATAAGCCCACTACAGCCTACCTCCGCCAATAATAACTCTCAAAAAATAAAAAATTAAAAAATCAACTATTTGAGGACTCTGCCAATTAAGCAAAACAGAGTGATGGCATCCGGGAGGTGGAAATGTGAATTAAGTCACTCCTACTGCGGAGAGTTTCCTCCTTTGTTTATTTATTTTTTCTTACTTTCTCTTCTGGCATCGACCTCAGTGAGACCCTTGCAAAGTGGTGATAGGCTTTAAAGGCAGCAAAAATTCTGATAGAATTTCCGGGCAGAAGATTGGGGGGAAAAAAAACCCTGTGAGCTGCAGAGTGTAGGAAGAATCATTATTATTATTTTAATTAACAGTCTTTATTTTTTAGAGCAGTTTTAAGTGTACAGAGAAATTGAGTGGAAAGTACAGAGAGTTCCATTTATGATCCCTCTCATTCTTGGCACTCCTCCCCCATGGTTTCTTCTATTATTAACATTTTGCATTAGAGTACTACATTTGTTATAATTGAAGAGTCGGAATCAGTACGTCATTATTGACTAAAGTCCATAGCTTATATTAGGGTTCACTCTCTGTGTTGTACATTCTATGAGTTTTGGCAAATGTATAATGACGCGTATGCACCATTACAGTATCATACAGAATAGTTTCACTGTTGTAAAAATCCCCCACGTATTCATTTCTCCTTCCTTCCTTTCAATCCCTGGCAACCATTGATATTTTTCATGTCTCCATAAATTTTCTCTTCTCCAGAATGTCATATAATTGGACTCATTCAGTAAGTACCCTTTTCAGATTGGCTTCTTTCACTTAACATTATGCTTTTAAGGTTTCTCCATATTTTTCATGCCTTGGTAGCTCACGTCTTTTTATTGCTGAATAATATTCCACTGTATAGGTATGCCTCAGTTTATGCATTCACCTGCTGAAGGATATTTTAGTTGCTTCCAAGTTTAGGCAATTATTAATAAAGCTTCTATAAACAAACATGTGTGGGATTTTGTGTGGCCATAAATTTTCAAGTCCTTCGGGTAAATACCAAAAAGCACGATTGTTAGATCCTATTCTAAGGGCATGTTTAGTTTTGCAAGAACCTGGAAAACTGTCTTCCAAAATGGCTGTACCATGTTGCATTCCCACCAGCAAGGACCAAGAGTTCTTGCTGTTCTACATCCTTGTCAGTATTTGGTGCTGTCAGTGTTTTGGATTTTAGTCATTCTAATAAGTGTGTAGTGATGCCTCATTATCATTTTAAATCGCAACTCCCTAATGACATGTAATGTTGAGCATATTTCTATATGCTTATTTGCCTTCTGTATATCTTATTTAGTAAAATACTTGTTCAGGTTTTTTGCCCATTTTTAAATTTTGTTATTTTCTTATTGTTGACTTTTAAGAGCCTTTGTATAGGTGGAATACCAGTTTTTTTTATATCAGGTATGTGCTTTCAAAGAAGAGTTTTTAAAATAAAAGAGTCACAAATGAGACAGAAATTATATTTTCAACCTAAATGGATTGATTACATGCTAAAACAAACAAACAAGGAAACAAAAGTCATCATTTTTCAGATTTTAACAGGACCCAGCATCTCAAAACATAATATTAAAATGTTCGTAATAAAATTCAAAACTTTCAACATTAAAAGAAACATGGGAAAAGGCAATGAGCATGCAACACTGAAGTGACCCAGATTTTGGAATTATCAGACACACACTTTAAAGCAGCTCTTCTAACACTGCTCAACAAGGTAAAAGTAAAAGCTCTTAAAATGATACACATTCTCAGTGGAGAAGTAGAAATTACATGAAGGAGAACGAAATAAAAATTTAGAATCGAATTACATAGTACCTGAAATAACACGTTTACTCAGTGAGCTAAATAAGAGAATGGAGATAAATAGAAAAATGGAAATGTCAGGAAAAGTGTTCATTACATGAGTGAAGGTAGATACCAGTGCTTATCCATTCAGAAGAACAGAGAAAACAATTGAAAAAAATAAACTAGGGAGGAATGTCAAAAGATCTAATGTATTATTTGAGGACCAGAAAGAGAAGATAAAAAGGTAGGTTAGAAAACAAGGGTGGAATAAATAATTACCAAAATTTACAATTTTTGTGAAAACCAGATATAAAGAGTCAGGAAACTCAGCAAATCCTAAATAAGGTAAACTCAAAGAAATACATTCTCAGATATGTCATAATAAAATTACTGAAAACGAAACATAAGGAAAAAATCTTGAAAGCAACCAGAGAATAATGATATTTTACAAAGTGAACAATATTTCGAATGAGTATGAATTCCACTGATTGTAGAACAACTAGAACGTGCTGAAAAACAGAACTGTTAACCCACAATTCTATATAAAGTATCTTTTAGAAATGAAGATGAAATACATTATCAAATAAAGAAAAATTAAAGGAATTTGTCCCCAGAACAAGGGCTCTTTCTCTCTCTCTCTCTACACACACACACACACACACACACACACACGTACACACTAGTTTTCAGGCAAAAGGCAAATGAAACCAATGAGAAAACTTGGAACTTCAGGCATAAATCAAGATATGGTGCAGTAAATATCTGAGTGAATAAAAAACATTGGGTTTCCTCTCTTAAGTTTAAAATATGTATAAGTATTTAAAGTAAAAAACCATAACATTGGTAAGTTTCCAATGTGTGTAGATGTAATACATATGACAACTATAACATAAAGATGGGAGGCCATAAGAAATGATGAAATCCAGCCATTTGTGACAACATGGGTGGACATTGAGGGTATTATGCAAAGTGAAATAAGTCAGAGGGAGAAGGTCAAATACTGTATGATCTCCCTCAGTAAGTAGTAGATAATAACAACAACAAACAAGCACATAGAGACAGAGATTGGATTGGTGGTTACCAGAGGGGAAGAGGGGAGGGAGGAGGGCAAAAGGGATAATTTGGCACATGTGTGTGGTGATGGGGTTGTAATTAGTATTTGGGTGGTGAACATGACGTAATCTATGCAGAAATAGAAGTATAATGATGTACACCTGAAATTTATACAGTGTTATAAACCAATGTTACTGCACAAACAAAAAATTTTTTAAAAAAAGATGGGAGGGAAAAAGGGTCTGTATGACTGTAAGACTTTGACACTTTACTTATATTGGTAAAATACTAAGAAATCTGTGAGTGGTTAGATATTTATATTGTGAGGTCTACAACGACCACTAAAAAAATACATTTTAAAAAACGTGTTCAATAGACCAGCCCTGTGGCCTAGTGGTTAAGTTTGGTGCACTCTGCTTCAGCAGAGAGGATTCAGATCACAGACACAGACCTACAACACTTGTTGGCAGTCATGCTGTGGCAGTGACTCACATACAAAGTAGAGAAATATTGACAACAGATGTTAGCTCAGGTGAATCTTCCCCAGGAAGAAAAACAAAATTCAAAAGCACAGTAGAAAAATCATAGTAATAAAAATATCAAAGTAATCAAAAAGTAGGTAGGAAGTGGGAACAGGAATAAAAAACAAAGGGGACAAACAGATTTAAAATAATAAAATGGCAGCCCCAGGGGGCTGGCCCAGTGCTGTAGCAGTTGAGTTCGTATGATGTGCTTTGGCGGCCCAGGGATCGTGGGTTCTGATCCTGGGCACGGACCAACAAACCACTTGTCAAGCCATGCTGTGGCAGCGTCCCATATAAAGTAGAGGAAGATGGGCCCTCTAGTAGACGGATGTTAGCCCAGGGCCAATCTTCCCCAACAAAAAGAGGAGTATTGGCAACAGATGTTAGCTCAAGATGAATCTTCCTTACAAAAAAATAAATAATTAAAATAAAATAGCAGCCCCAAATCAAATTATATCAATAAACTACAGTATTGATTAATTGTAATTAATTACAATATTAAATGCAAGTGATCTAAACATAGCAAGTAAAAGAAAAAAATTACCAGAGTGCATAAAGAAACCCAACTGTAGGCTGTCTATAATCAACTACCTTAAATATAAAGACATAGATTCAAATTACCAATGTGGAACAAGAGACGTCATGCAAACAGTAACCACAAGTAAACTGAATTGGTTACACCAATATCAGATGAAGTTTTCTTGAGAACAAGGAATGTTTTCAGGGATAAAGAGGGACATCACATATTGGAAAAAGGGTAAATTCAGCAATAAGACATAACAATTCTAAACCATTTGCACCTGACCACAGAGCTTTAAAATATATAAAGAAACAATTGGCAGAACTAAAAGAGAAATAGACAAATTTGATATTTGTCTGTTATTAGACAAATATTAGAAGACCTGAATGACACTACATACCAGTGTAACATATATGACATTTATATAACACACCACCCAACCATAGCAGAATGTATATTCTTTTCCCGTTCATACGAACGTTCACTAACATAGACCATATTCTGTACTTTAAAATTTATAACACTTGGTGTTTGTAACAAAACTAAAGACATTTCTCAAATCAATGGTATAAACTTTTGCCTTAAGAAACTAGAAAAAGAACACCAAATTAACCCAAAACAAGAAAATGATAAATATAAGAGCAGATATTAATGAAAATGAAAAGAGCAAATAAGGGAAACAATCAATGACATAAAAAACACTTTTTTGGAAAGATTAATAAATTTGTTAAACCACTATTCAGAGTTATCAAGAAAATTAAAGAACACATATTATGAAAATCAGTTATGAAAAGGGGAAATAACTACAGATCATAAAGATAATAAAAAGATAAAAATATGAATCAAAGAAGACTTTGGACGACTTTATCCTCATAAACTTGGTAAGATGAAATGGACCAATTTTACCAAATCTACAAACTAAGAAAGGTCACTAAAGAAGAAATAAATTGAACAGACATATTTATCAAAGGAAACTGAATACATATTTTAAAATATTTTAAAAAAGAAAACCTCAGGCTCAGATGGCTTCACTGATCAATTCCACCAAAACTTTAAGGAAGAAATAATATTAATTCTATAAAAATAAAAACTTCCTAGAAAATAGAAGAGGGACCACTTAATCAACTAATTTTATGAGGCCAGTATTGAGCTCATATAAAACTCACACAAAAATATTATAAGAAAACTACAGAAGAATTATCCTCATAAAAATAGTACAAAGTCTACAACAAAATATTAGCAAATCAATACTGTATATAAAATCGACAGTTTAATAGAGGAAGAGTGAATGCTATTCCCCTCAAATTTAGGAACAAGTCAGGAAAGTCTGTTGCCACTGTTTCTATTCAACATTGTATTGCACAGGAGATCCTAGCCAGTGCAATGCAGCAAGAAAATATATGACATACAGATGTTATGTTTATATATGCTACCATGGAGATGGGAAGAGGGAAATGTTAATCCGACTAATCAAAAACTCCACAAAACTTGCTGTTCTTACAGAGATTCAGTCATTTTTCTTAACAAATCATCCTTGGATTGTGGCAAATCTGGTTAGTTTCCAGAATTCCTTTTTTATTTTTTTGTGAGGAAGATTAGCCCTGAGCTAACATCTGTTACCAATCCTCCTCTTTTTGCTGAGAAAGATTGGCCCATCTGTGCCCATCTTCTTCTACTTTATATAGGACACTGCCACAGTATGACTTGACAAGTGGTGCCATGGTCCACACCCAGGATCTGAACCTGTGAACCCCGGGCTGCTGAAGTGGAGCACGTGAAATTGACTGCTACGCCACCAGACTGGCCCCAGTTTCCAGAATTCTTAAAAAGTGGATTTTAAAATTGTTGCCAGTGTTTTTATTATTTTTATGCAGTAGCAATTTTAAAAGATCTTTATGCCATCATTTCAGAAATGCTTATGCTCAATTAATTTTTAAATAATTTGAAAAATATCATAGGAGGCAGTCCAATTTTTAAAAATGGTGCTGGAGCATTTGGATATCTTTATGCATGAAAATGAATCTCCAATCAAGTCATACATCACTTAAAGTTATTTCACCCAATTTGGAGATTCACTCAGTGAATAAATATTTTTGGTAGTTATCATCATAAACTTAATCTGCCCACTGAAATGCAAAGTCTGTGAACTTCCTTCCTTTAGCCTTTCTTCTTTCAAAAGTCTGAATTTCAGACCAAAAAATTGCCAAAGTACTAACTATAACAGTTGACATTCATTGAATACCTTACATCTGTGAAGCATCATGACATGCACTTTACAAAATTAACTTATTTAATACTAAGATAATCTATTCAACAGCCATCATCTGTTTCCTCACTTTGTAATGTGAGTTTAGAAAGGTTATGTAAATAACCAGAGGTCACACAGCTAATTAGTTTCCTTAGTTCAAAATAAAAGATATTTGTGTCTTATACTGAAGTTCACGCTCTTAAAAATAGTGTGCACTTCCTTGTTAAGATTAATAGTAAAACATATGTTCTCGTATTTTTCAGATATAGGCAGTTCTGCTGATTCTTGTCACTTTGCTGAGTGGGGTTTGGTCAAGCACTTATGCATTATCCATGAAGCATATTCTACCTTGTAAATTTCCAGAAACACTTTCTAACCTTGTAATCAAACTATCTTTGTGCAAAACAAGCTGAGACAACTTTTTATCTAGAGGATAGTGCTAGGAACTTTATTATGTTGTTAGAGGAACTCTGTTACCATGATATTAGAGAACTTCATCCTTCATTTGTAAAACATATGAACTTATAGCAAATTTTTTTAATAAAATGTTTTTGGATATCAATCTAAAATTTCTGAGAAAGACATGAGAATGTTGCCTGACTGAGTTTTGGTTGCTGCCTTTAAATAAAATCTACTAATTGGACTCGCTAAATTGAACGTGGAAGATATGGAGCAAAGATATTAGAAATAGCAAAATATTAGATTTCCGTGGATTGATTAGGAGCATGCAATGAATAGAATCAACCTATTCCTCCTCCTCATTTTACGGGAGAAAATAAATGCCAACATTAATTGACTAGCTCAATATCATTTTTACTAGTCGGGATCTTATAGTGATGATGCTTCTGAAGTGTTCATTTTCTTTAAATCAGAACTTTTGTCTTTTAGCCTCTCTCAACTCTATTATTGTCATCACAAGAGCAAGAAATCAATAGGTGACATCTAATGAGACCTTGTAACTTTGGGGCTTCATATACAGATCATTAAATTGGCTAGCAAGTTTGCTACATTTTCATGGAGGTGTCAGTTTTAAGGTCATTTATCTTTTTAACTCAAAGATCAAATGGAATATTCACTTATGTAAGTGAGCAACCAGCACAGATAAGCACACTCAATTATACATTTAATTTACTTCTCTTTTATAGTTACAGTACCTTTTATGTTTGTGCAGCCTACTTCAATTCCATGGAGCTTTTCTTTCATTTTCAAATTCCTTAGTGCAGGACATTTTGTAACATGTTTTATTCTTGTATTATATACGATGCCTTACATTCCTTAATTTACTATTTTTTTGCCAAATCAAATTAATTTTATACTTAAGTCCTTTTCCTTTAAATGTTTTGATGCCCCCAGTTCTGATTAGCTCTTTTATCTAATTTTGATAAACACATAAAAAGTTAAAAAGCTTTAGTTTAGCTTCTTTACATATCAAGCCAGGGCAAACTTACTCCGTCTAGCTTACACGTGTTCGACAGGGATAATAGCAAAATGCTAGAAAAACAATATTAATTTATAAACATGAACTGGTTTTTGTAAATTAATCAAGAGTTTAATGAAATTAAAGATGCCTGATTTTTCATTTTTATTCTTTTTGTTTAAGTTTTCAAACATAATGAAATTTTCATGCGTAATTCAAAACTTAGAATAAAATAGCTGGCTGCTGTTCTTATAACGTCTTATGGCTGACATAAGATACTGACATAAGTGATACTGAATTGGTTTTTTGGTCCAGGAATGAAGATGTGTCAGTAAGTCCAGTGTGGCTTGACCCAGCATATCTTGAAACTTTTCTTATAGGCTGTTTAATGGAACATCATAACAGAAAAAAGTTTCATCTTGAGTACTAAAGCTTATTGATAATTTGTGACTGCATAGAGTGTGGTGCAGAGGAAACTTCTAATATCTGAGTTTATTGGGCTGTAGATTAATTAGTACTTGGAGCATAGAAGAGACAAGAGCCAGTCAACGTGGTACATACTTAGAGAGGTGAATTACATCAGATACTACACTAGATAACACCATCTAAATATACAAAGGACTTTTTAAAAAATAAAACACCCAGAAGAGCAATAATAGTCTCCTTATTTGATACCCTGCAATTGATAGATTGGTGTGTAGGCGGGCCCTATGCGATACCACATAGATACTTTTCTGTGCTTGAAAAGATGTAGGGTCACTGCACTGAAAATAAGCCTGATAGATAACATATTCCTTTCTTTCGCTTTATAGAGAACTATGGTTAAACTATAAAAGTCCAAGCCATCTCTCTTTTCTATAACAAGAGGATTACATGAAAAGAGAAAACACTTACCTAATATCTGGGTTAAAAGAAGCACTGCTCTGCACACAAATACCCTCAGTGTGGGTCTTTCACAATGGTTTAGATAGTGCACCAAATCACGTGTCACCTATCTATGGAAAAATAAATAACTTCATATGGACACCCAAACCCACCATATAAAGAAGTCTCTACTCCGCTCTAGTTCATTTCAAAGGATGTCGAGTCCATTACACATGTAAGCCACTCAACAAAAATCTTATTGGATCTAAAACCTTATAGATGTTAGTTTCTAGAAACAAGGTCCAATATTAGTGCTATACAGTTTTGTTTACTTCTTTCACAAAAATTCATCATTAAGATAATGTAACCTAGAAGAAAGTATAAAAACAGATGTTAGGTCCTATTCCAAGTGTTCAACTTAGAAAATTCAGGTGATGTAATTTAATCTTACCACTAGCCTTTATTTGTCATATTCTTAATTACAAATAAAGAACAGAAGTTGCAGGGTGAAAGATTCTCTTTCCTGTAAAATCTTAATTGTACTCTACTGTCAAATTCCCTTTCAGAAAACTGTCTCAAAGAATAAGGAAAACAAAAGGATATTCTCTACAAAGATTGCTATTCACCAAACCAGTTAATAAATTATTTTTCTCTGGAAATTTAAGGAAGGAAGACGGGCAAGGTGTTCTGTTTCTATTCATCCAGACTATCTGCTTTTATCTCATTTCTGAACAGGTGTTCTTTCACGCCAATCCTCCATTTATTTTTATATTGTTTTGCAAGCTCTGGAGAAAACAAATGCCCTACTTTAGGAAGCTGGTGAAAGCTGGCATATCAAGGAAATAGAGCCAGAAGGTGAGAGGTAAGAAAGAAAGCAGTTTTCATAAGGCCAGTGAATGAGGTACAGTTGGTAATAAATTACATGACAAAATCATTTTTTGAGACATTCAAAGAAGAATTGGAAACAGAAGAAATGTCACTAAAAGGAAAAAACATGAATCTTTAAATTAACATATATATTTTGTGCTGCTCAAGAGATTTCTTTTATGTATAAATGCATTCGTTTTACAAACATACTGGTTATTTTATTCATTTATTCATTCTTTTGAGGTGCACAGATAGTAGTGGTTATCTCAAATGACTTTATAACATTGTTCATTGGTAGTTACTCAAGTAAGCATCTCATTATGTTACATTTGATTTAGCCAATTAGTTCATTAGATATAAAACAAAAATATGGCAAATTATTTATATAAGTAATCTTTTGATTATCATAAAATCAATTTTATGCACTATATAAAATACAATTAATATAAAATCATCCAATATATGGATTTTAGTGTTGGCACAATTCAATGTGAGCAATATGCATTGATGTGACCCACTGTACTAATGTCTTTCTGTACTCGTGCTCTCCACTTTAAGCCACATCTCCCACCTTTGCTAAAGGTAAATTGATCATACTGTTGAATTTTTTTTTGGGGGGGGGAGATCGGCCCTGAGCTAACATCTGCCAATCCTCCTCTTTTTTTTTTTTTTGCTGAGAAAGACTGGCCCTGGGCTAACATCCATGCCCATCTTCCTCTACTTTATATGGGATGCCACCACAGCATGGCTTGACAAGCTGTACGTTGATGCATGCCCGGGATCCCAACCGACGAACCCTGGGTTGCCACAGCGGAGCACGTGCACTTAACCGCTTGCTCCACCCGGCTGGCCCCATACTGTTGAATTTTTAAAATATAACTTCGGTGTTTCTACTTTTTCTAATACTTTATTTCAATGCTGTTTATAATTATCATCTTACAAAACTTATAGCAGTATCACATCTCTCTGGATTGTTATATAGTGCAAATTCTACCCTCTGCATCCCCATCTGTATTTTCATTTGTTTTATATAATTTAGGCAAAGTGATCCTTCTAAAACATGAATATAACTGATTTTCTGTTGCTTAAAACCCTGTTTGGTCTCACGATGATGCTCATGATTATAATATGGCCTGAAGGCCTGTGGTATTTGTCACTTCTTTATCTTCTCGGTTTTCAATCTATCTACAATTACGTCCCACACATTATATACAAGGCATATTTAATATTCCTTTTCCAGAGAGGTCTCATTTCTGCATTAATTTTGTTCCTTCCAGCAGGAATGCTATTATCCTATTCTACATAAGATGCCTGAGCAACTGCTCTCCCTGGGTCCTATCCCAAATTTAGTAACTCTTCTTCCAGAAGACTAAGATGTTCTTCTTCTTAGTACCTACTGCTACACCTATTTCTTGTTAGATCATTGAATTGCAACTTTCTTCTTCCTTTCTATTTATTCTCTACCTTGTGACATCCTCAAGGTAGTGGTTATGTGGTATGTTCATGGGAAATTGGGAAGTCAGATAGTCTGACCCTAATCTCTATCAAAGTACTCCAATCCACTACAAATAAACATGCAGTCTAAATAAAAATAAGTGAAAGTCAAGTAAATCATGCTTCTAGACAAGTCTCCTTTCTTTTCTATTCGCTCAAATTGCTGGTGTAAGTTCCTCCTGTATTAGAATGCTGGATTCACCTCTACCCTAGATCCTGGGACTGTAACTTATTCACTTTTATGTTCTAAACCAAGCACAGTAGATGCTGAGTTAATATTTGTTGAATTAATTATAAAGAAATTAATAACAATAAACCTGGTTTGGACATTTACAATGGAAATTTAATGCAAGTAATAATAAACTATAACCTGGCATTCTCTAAGGAAGTTAGAGAGTGCTTTTGATAATCAACATAAATAGTATCATGAACTATCATAATTAACATAAACAGCAAATGCTATTGAAATAGTTTGTTCTACATCCTGGAAACCAGATTTGGATATCCTCTTATCAAGAGTCTCAAAGCCATAAAATTATTCTGTGGGACCTTTTGATAGCTATTGACTAAACTGCAATTATAGGTATGAAACCTAAAGACAAATCTTCTAAATAAAGCAGAAGATGACTTTTCTACAAATAATATTTTCTACTGATTTAAGTGTCCCTCAGAATCAGCAAGCTTGGATACCGATGTGGACCAGGAAGAGATAAAAGTGAAAATTCTGCGGCTGGCCCTGTGGCCTAGTGGTTGAGTTCGGCACGCTTCACCTTGGCAGCCTGGGTTTGGTTCCTGGGTGCTGACATATACCACTTGTAGCTGGCCATGCTGCGGCAGTGATTCACATACAAAATAGAGGAAGATTGGCACAGATGTTAGCTCAGGGTGAATCTTCCTCAGCAAAAAAAAAAAAAAAAAAAAGTAAAATCTTACAAGATCATTCCATTTAAGGAGTATTTGATAACGTAATGAGCTAAAATATAAAACAGTGAGGCTGCTATACAATTTTTATTTGCAGCTTTAGTTACTTTCTTTTCTTTTAATTCTGGCAGGAAGCTTCAGAAAGAAAAATGGTTAATAAAGTGATTGAAATGAATCAACACACTGTGTTAATGTTTTATGTGTGAAACGTGAAAACCAGTCAAGATTAACTCATCAGACTGGAAATGTCATCTTTTTTCCCCCTCCAAACTAGTTCCTTGAAGTCTATGTTTGAAGCATTGTCTTTATAATCAATGACTGGAAAATCCAAAACATATCATTATTATTTTTAATATAATAGTTCTTTTATATCTAAAAGAATTCCAATGTTAGAGAAAAGAATGATGATAAATAAAGAGTTCACACAATAACAGCCTCCTAAATCTGAATCTTGTCATACATTTTGCAATAAAACCACACAGAACAACAAGGAGAACATATAATATGATCCACACTTTAGACATCACAATGAGACAGAGAATATTACAAGTTTCACATTACTTGTGAATAGGAAAATAAACCCAAATTCAGCAGAGCCAACTCCAGTAACCTGGGAATGGACTGGGACCACACAGATTCTCTTTAGCAAAGAGGAAGCTAAAATTCTAGATGATGGTGTTGGAAGAGAACCATTCTTTGAGCAAGTGGAACAATTTGAAAGAAGGATAAGACCCTTAGGGACTGTGTAGGAGAGAGAAAGAAGGGAAAAAGAGAAGAAAATTGAGGCCTATAACATATATCACAGTCAAACGAGAATAACATTGATTATACCAGCAGAAGAGGGATGACTTCAACCAAGAACTAGTAGTTAAGCACCCTCGAACACACACATCTGCCTGAATACAGCTATTATTGAAGGTCCAGGAAAATACAATATTTTGAAATAAAAGAAAATAGTAAGTATACAAAAATTGTATTTGGATAAAATAAAAAAAGAAAACTGAAATACTTCGGATGGTAAATTTTTTTTCCATGACCAAACATGAAGTAGATAAAATTGTTATACAATGCCCTAACAAGATTAAATATTATTAAAAGAAAACTCTCTCAAATTAGAAGTGCAAAAACTCAAAGCAAAATTGGACAAAACCTGACAAAAAAACAAAAGGCAGACTTTACGTGGGAGAAACTGGCAGACACTGCCTTAACCAAATCATCAAGGCTAACATCACCAACAATGAATCATGGAAATATTACATACCCCTTGAAATAATATGATGAAAGGGCACTTCAGCTGACTAGTATTGTTTTAAAAATCTATAACACCAGTCTAATTGTGAGAATATATCAGACAAAGCCAAACTGAGAGACATTTTACAAAATATCTGACTACCATGCTTTGAAAGTGTTAAGGTTGATGGGAACGCAAAATGGTACAGCCTCTACGGAAGACAGTGTAAAGATTCCTCAAAAACATAAAAATAATACTTCCACATGACCCAGCAATCCCATTTCTGGATATTTATCCAAAATAATTGAAATCAGGATCTCAAAGAGATACCTGTTCTCCTATGTTCATTGCAACATTATTCACCATAGCCGAGATATGGAAAGAACCAAATGTCCACTGACAGACGAATGGACCAAGAAAGTGTCGTATATATACAGTGATATATTATTCTGTCTTAAAAAAGAAGGAATTCCTGCCTTTTATGATAACATGGATGAACCTGGAGGACATTAGGGTAAGTGAAATGACTCAGTCATAGAAGAACAAATACTGCATGATTCTACTTTTGTCTAGTATCTAGAATAGTCAAATTCACAGAAACAGAGAATAGAATGGTGATTGCCCGGGACTAGGGAGAGAGGGAAATTGGGAGTTTTTGCTCAATTGATATAAAGTTTCAGTTATGCAAGATGTACAAGCCGTAGAGATCTGCTGTACAACACAGTGCTGATAGTTAATAATACTGCATTGTGCACTTTACAATTTGTTCAGAGGGTAGATCTCATGTTAAATGTTCTTATCATTAAAAAATGAAATAAAATTTCAAATAAAAGGAGACACAAGGAAACTTTTGGAGGTGAGAGATATGTCTGTTTCCTTGACTGTAGTGATGGTTTCATGGGTGTATGCCTAAACTCATCAATCGTGTATATTAAATATGTGCAGTTTTTTTGTGTGTGAATCAATTATAGTTCAACAAATCTGTCAAAAAAAAAAAAAAGAAAATGAAGGAAACAGAGAAATGATCACAGCGTAGAGGAGACGAAGGAGTCATTCTGTGTTGGACACTAGAATAGAGAAAAGGACATTAGTGGAAAAACTGGCGGAATTACAGTAAAGTCTGCAGTTTATTTAATAGTTTTTACTAAAAAGAATAAAATAGCTGAGAATAGATTTAACCAAGGAGGTGGAAGATCTGTATATTGAAAACTATAAAACATTGTTGAAAGAAATGCAAGAAGACACAAAGAAATGGAAAGCTAGTCCATGCTCATGAATTGGAAGAATTAACATAGTTAAAATGTCTATACTTCCCAAAGCAATCTACAGATTCAATGCAATCCCTATCAAAATGCCAATCACATTTCTCACAGAAATAGAACAAAGAATCCTAAAATTTATATGGAACAACAAAATACCTTGAACAGTGAAAGCAATCATGAAAAAAAGAACAAAGCTGGAGGCATCATACTCCCTGACTTCAAAATATACTACAAAGCTATAGTAATCAATACAGTCTGGTACTGGCACAAAAACAGACAAACAGATCAGTGGAACGGAATTGAAAGCCAAGAAATAAACCCCAACACCTGTGGGACAGTTAATCTTCAACAAAGGAGCCAAGAACCTAAAATGGAGAAAGGAAAGTCTCTTCAATAAATGGTGTGTTGGGAAAACTGGACAGCCACATGCAAAAGAATGAAAGTAGACCACTATCTTACACCATACACAAAATTAACTCAAAATAGATTAAAGACTTGAATGTAAGACCTGAAATTATAAAATTCCTAGAAGAAAACCTAGGTAGTATGCTCTTTGACATTAGCCTTAGCAGTATCTTTTACTGTCTCCTCAGGGAAGGGAAAAAAAGCAACAATAAACAAATGGGACTGTATCAAACTAAAAAGCTTCTGCACAGCAAAGGAAACTACACACAAAATGAAAAGACAACCTATCGACTGGGAGAAAATGTTTGCAAATTATACATCCAGTAAGGGGTTAATATCCAAAATATATAAAGAACTCATACAGCTCAACACCAAAACAAACAAACAACCCCATCAGAAAATAGGCAAAGGATCTGAACAGACATTTTTCCAAGGAACATATACAGATGGTAAACAGACACATGAAAAGGTATTCAATATCACTAATTATTAGGGAAATGAAAATCAAAACCACAATATAATATCAACTCACATCCATCAGAATGGCTGCTATTAAAAAGACAAGAAACAGCAAGTATTGGAGAGGAAGTGGAGAAAAGGGAACCCTTGTAGACTGCTGGTGAGAATGTAAATTGGTGCAGCCATTTATGGGAAACAGTACAGAGATTCCTTAAAAAATTAAGAATAGAACTATCATATGATCCAGCTATGAATTCTAGATGAATTTCCACTTCTGGGTATTCTTTCAAAGAGATTTTCAAAAATTCAAAAAGATATTTGCGTTTCTAAGTTCATTGCAGCATTATTGACAATAGCCAAGACATGGAAACAACCTAAGTGCTCATTGACAGATGAATAGATAAAGAAGATATGTATATATATACAATGAAATACTGCTTAGCCATAAAAAGATAAAATCTTGCCATTTGCAACAACCTGGATGGACCTTGAGAAAGATAAATACTGTATGATTTCACTCATATATGGAAGATAAAATGATAATGACAACAATAAGATACAGAAAACAAATCAGTGGTTACCAGAGGGGAAGCAGTGTGGGAGGAAGGTGAAATGGGTAAAGGGGTACATTTGTACAGTGATGGATGGAAACTAGACTTTTGGTGGTGAACACGACATAGTAATACAGAAGTCGAATTATAACGATGTACACTTGAAATCTATATAATAATGTAAACCAATTTATCTCAACAAAAAATATATTGCATAAGACATACTAGAAATGTATTTTTTTTAATTTGAAATTCAGGTTTAACTGGGTATCTTGTATTTTATCTGGCAACTGTACCTAGGGTGAACATTTATAAGTGAATTTTTGTTGTCAAGTGCACACATTTAAAATTCTAATACATATTGTCTACCAATTTACATTCTTAGTTGTGTTTTACCATGTTTGATATTAATCTATTAAAAATTTTTTGCCAATATGTTGGGTAAAATTGTATCTCTTTGTTGTTTTAATGAGCATCCCACTGACTACGAGTGGGAAACAAAATAAAAAATATTTAGTATTATACTAAAGTTAACTTCTTACATCAAATTAAATTAAATATTATCATGGCTCAGCAAAATTAGAACACTGGAGGAAACTGTGTGAAGAGAACACTGTAACTCTCTGAACTATTTTTGCAACTGTTCGGTAAATCTAAAATTATTTCAAAAAGAAAAGTTACAAAAACTCAACAAAACTCAGAAAGGAAAATGATACAAAAATAATCTTTTTAGAAATAAAGATAAAATCACCAAGACCCAAAATAGAATAGACTCAAATGAAAAACGTAATTAAAGGTATTGAGGTTTTCCTTGAAATAGACAAGAAAAAAATAAAATAAAGAAACATTATCTATCAGAGAGAAAGTGAAGAATATGGAAGACAGGAAAAAGAAATTCAACACAGTAAAACTGAAGTCCCAAGAGGTGAATAACTGATTTTAAACTATAATTTAAAAATGTTTCTGGAACCAAAAGAAGAGCTAATCTACTCATTAAAAAGAGACATATTAATAAATTCTTATCCTTAAAAGTAAAGGGGAATATTCCACAGAGGCTCCAGTTGAAAGGACCAAATCATCTGTAATAGAAAGAAAAATCAAGCTAGCAAGAGAGTTTTCAAAAGCAATAGACAAAGAAAGATAACATTAATACAACATTTTTAAGAACCTCAAGGGAATGAAACTTGAGCCAAAGTTTTCTACCTAACCAAGCTTTTCTTCATATACCTAAGCTGTAGCAAAGTGCTAAAAAAATAGCTCAGGTAATTCTGCACTTATGAATCTTTCTGGAGGAATCCAGTAGAGCATAAGCTTCAACCATCTCTGCTTGGGAAAACTTAACAGATTGGCTGACTGTGATCTTTTCATTAAAATTAAGAGTAAAATAAAGTTTGAGACAAAAAAACAAAAATATGTAAACTTGTATGGTCTCTCATACACTGCTGGTGGGAATGTATACTGACAAACACTTTGGAATACCGTTTGGCATTTTTTTTCAACTTTATTGAGGTATAATTGACAAAATTGTGAGATACTTAAAGTGTACAATGTGATGATTTGGAAAGATGGATACGTTCTAGAGATCAGCTGTACAACATGGTGCCTATAGTTAACAATACTGTATTGTGTACTTTAAAATTTGTTAAGAGGGTAGATCTCATGTTAAATCTTCTTACCATTAAAAAAAAAAAACAGAATTTTAAAAAAAGACACAAGTAAATTGTATGAATACTTTGTGAAAGGATTCCCCTCATTGAGTTAATTAATATATTCATTGCTTCACATATTTACCTTTTCTTTTTTGGTGAAGATATTTAAGTTTTACTTTCTTAGCAAATTTCAGTTATACAATACAGTGTTATCTACTATAGCAACCATGTTAGACATTAGATCCTCAGATCTGATTCATCTTATAACTGAAAGTTCTTACCCTTTTATGCATTTCTCCCTCTTTGCTCCATCCCCCAGCCTCTGGCAACCACTTTTATACCCAATGTTTCTATGAGTTTGACTTTTTGATTTTTAGATTCCACATTTAACTGATGCCATGCAGTATTTTTCTTTCTCTGTCTGGCTTATTTCACTTAGCATAATGCCCTCCAGTTTTATCTAAGTTGTTGCAAATGGCAGGAGTTCCTTCTTTCTTAGGGCTGAATAATATTCCATTGTACTTATATACCACATCTTCTTTATTCATTCAACTGTCAATGGACACTTAGGTTGTTTCCATACCTTGACTAGTATGAAAAATGCTGTAACAAGCATGGGTGCATACATATTCTTCAAAATAATGATTTCATTTCCTTTGGATGTGTACCCAGAAGTGAAACTACTGAATCACGTGGTAGTTCTATTTTTAACTTCTTGAGGAACTTCCACACTGTTTTCTATAGTGACTGTACCAGTTTACATTCCCACCAACAGTATACAAGGGTTCCCTTTTCTCCACATCTTTGCCAGCACTTATTATCTCTTGGTTTTTGATAATAGCCAGCCTAACAGTGTGAGGTGATATCTCATGTTTATTCGTAATTTTAATTTGCGTCTCCGTGATGATTAGTAATGCTGAGCTTCTTTTCAGGTACCTGTTGGCCATTTGTATGTCTTCTTTGGAAAAATATCTATTCAGTTTTAACTGGTTTATTTGTTTTTTTGCTATTGAGTTGTATGATTTCCTTGTATATTTTGGATATAAACCCCTTGTCAGGTATGCCGTTTGCAAATATTTTCTCCCATTAGGTAGATTGCCTTTTCATAGTGTTGATGGTTTCCTTTGCTGTGCAGAAGCTTTGTAGTTTGAAGCAGTCCCACTAGTTTATTTTTGCTTTTGTTGACTTTGCTTTTGGTGTCAAACCCAAAAAACTCATTGTCAAGACCAATGTCAAGGAGCTTTCTCCCTACGTTTTATTCTAGGAGTTTTACGTTTTCAGCTCTTATGTTCAAATGGTTAATCCATATTGAGTTGATTTTTGTGTATGGTGTAAGATAGTGGTCCAGTTTCATTCTTCTGCATGTGGCTAAGCAATTTTCCCAACATCATTTATTGAAGAGATTATCCTTTCCCCACTGTATATTCTTAGCTCCTTTGTTGAAAAATAATTCACCTTATATGCATGGGTTTATTTTTGGGCTTTCTATTCAATTTAGCAGTTACTTAAAAAGTTAAATATACAATTACCCTATCACTCAATCACTATACTTCTACATACTTACCCAAGAGCAATGAAAACATACGTCCATAAAAAAGTCAACATATGAGAGTTCATATCAACTTGCAGTAGCCAGAATCTGGAAACCACCCAACTATCTAACAGATAAATGAATAAATTTTGTAATGTAGCCATAAAATGGAATACTAATCAGCAACAAAAATGAATGAACTATTGATATATTCAACAACATAGATGACGCTCAAAATAATTGTAAGTTTAAAAATCCAGGACAAAATAAGTGTATACTGTATGATTCTATCTATATCACAATCTTAGAACATTCAAAGTAACCTGAGACAAAGTAGACCAGTGTTAGCCTGAGGATGGAGGGAGTGGAATTTGAAAGGGGACATGAGAAAAGAATTATAAAAGGGCCCTGGGAAGCTTTCACAGGTAATAAACATTTAAATTTTCCTAATTATAGTTATAGTTCCACTACGAATTTACAAATTTACAGTTTACACATGCACATATGATTGTATGCTGGTTATAACTGGAGAAAGCTGGTTGTAAGTATACTAAGAAATGATAGATTTCTGGAGCTACTCAGAAAAGATATATGGGCTTTTGTAATTTATTTGCCTACTTAGAAACATAAAGACACTTTGAGAAATTCATGATGATTGTAATTAATTCATAAGCATAGATAACCTGCACAATTTAGAATAAAATTTATCGATCTTGTAAGTCGTTGTTTATACATTTTGCCAATAACACTTTACGAATAAAAAATTGTGACTCAGAATATCAGAGTGCTATTTCTAAATGCAACTATTGGCAGAAACTTGAGGGGAATCTCTAAGCTATATATCTTGTCTTTCTGGTTATCTAATCCTTCTAACTAACAGTGAAGAATGAAGTTATAGAGTATGAGTTTTAAATTTGAAGTAAATGCCATATTATTGTTAAAACATCCAACAGATATACAATTAAATAAGTATATATTTAACACCTAATTAATTTTTCATTATTGGGACACAACCAAAGTATTGGTTTTTTATTCAATATGCCCACTAGATTATTGATCAAACCTCCTGGAGATTTAGTTTAGTAACGTGAATGAATTAATTTCATTTCATTTTGAAAATAACAATTATAAAACACATAAAAAGTGTATCTAAGTAAATGATTAATGAAACATAAAATTGTTCTTTTTGTTTGAAAGAAATAAGTGCATGTTTTATTTGAAAAAAATTAGTAGGCCAATTCATATTTCTTGCAATAGGAACAGCAAACCTATTCCCAAAACATGGTTTAACTTTAGCCACCCTACTTTTGACTGCATTGATCCTTGTTTTCAACATTTCTGGTTGCTGTAGCAACATTCACCTGTCTGAGAACAGAGAGTCTATCCATATAAACTTTCAGATTTGAGAGAGAATGCTGCTGTAAATGAATCTCTGACCTTTACTGCAAGCAAAATGGATTCAGTTAAATATTAATATGTACAGTGCTTATTATTCTCTTCATTAATTGAGTTGGAAGTTATTAAATTCTGGATATTCATTTGAGTATTATTTCACACAATTTAAGTATGTATATATCCTCTTAGTTCAATGTATTAGTACTCCAGTTTCCTTGAAAATGTTATATGAAGTCTAAATTATCTTTTAAATGACTTAAAAATTGGATCTAAAGAACTACCGCGAGCATTGAAATTTTGTTTTTCTGACATCTAAGTGAATTATCATTTGCATTATTGTGTGTTTGTGGTGGGGTGAGCAAGTTTTGGGAATGTATGTACAAAATGTAATTCAGACATTATGAAAATATATCCTGCATAATTTCTAAAGAGATTTCTAATATCTTGATGATGTTATTAACAGACCTTGTTATTGACACATTTTGGTTTCAAGTGATAAATATAGATATAGAAACAGACAAAAGAAAGGAAGTTTTAATCCAGAATACACATATGTGTGTATGCTTATATTTATATGTCACTTAGAAAAATATGTATATATATTTATTGTTTCTTCCATTAAGGAATTAAACATGAGATAGTAAAATTATGACTTTGAGTCTTATTTAGACCAAATTTTTTTCCTTTTTTTTGTGAGGAAGATCCGCCCTGAGCTAACATCCATGTCAATCCTCTTCTTTTTCTTTCTTTCTTTTTTTTTTTTTTTTGCTGAGGAAGACTGGCCCTGGGCTAACATCTGTGCCCATCTTCCTCCACTCTATATGGGACTCTGCCACAGCATGGCCTGACAAGCGGTGCATTGTTGTGCGCCGGGGATCCGAACCCGGGGCCGCCAGCAGCAGAGTGTGCGCACTTAACCACTATGCCATGGGGCCGGCCCCCTAGACTAAATTTTTAATTCAACCTACCCCATGTTAAAAACATAACCTCAATTTTTTTGAAGTATACCTAATATGGCTTACTGGTGCATGTGGTATTAATATTGCTTTCATTGTTGAATTAAAAATAGTAAACTTCAAAACTTCGAGTACCGTATTTTATTTTATAGAAGCATAATCAAATCTTTCTCTCCCCACCTTTCTTTTAATCTTTCGACAATTTTGACAAATATATTTTGTACTTTAAATCCCCTGAGCTTAAAACAGCTGAAATACTTATACTATTCAAATTATATGACTCCTAGCATAATCATTTCCAAAGTGAGGTATCCACTCTATACTTACTCAGTGGGATATTTTTCTTTCCTCACGTGCCATTATAGAGCCAGTTTATGAATATGACCCATGAAGCATTCATGGTTTAGAACAACTTTGCCAGTACCACCACTGTTTTCTGTAGTTCTCCTTCCCACTGCTCCTGACATTCCTGTCCTATTAGGAAATAGCAGGAAATGGAAAGTGACAAATTGTGCCAAGGGGAAGAGTTGTGAACCATAAGCTCATTAGGCACTAAGAGTTTTGAAGACATAGCTACGACTATCTGGATAGGAGATATGATTCTCATTAATTAAATGATCCCTAATCTATCCCCTATTTTCTGCACATTACGTCAGCTTCGAGTGACTTCTTTATGGCTATGTTTCTTTAAGAAACTACAATTAAATTAGTATGAGACAATCAGAGTTTTATATTATAGATATAGACAGGTATAAGATAGATAGATACAGATAAATATAAATAGATAAATTAGCGTCAGGAACTCTTGTATTAACATCATTTCAACTAGCAGTGTGACTTTCAACTTTTAACTTTCATTTCGTTAATGATAAATGATAATAATTAAATAAATCATAGAGATTATATTTATTAAAGGAGAAAATCTAGGCTCAGATACTTACTATGTGATATTAATTAATAATTTAAAGCTTCCAAACTTCTATATCCTCATAATATAATGTGGGTCATACTGATTTTATGTTCATGGGTTGGCATATAATGTGTATGAGACATTTAAGAATATGGGACACGGCACAATTACTGCTTAGTAAGGAGTATTTTGATGATGATGATCTTGAAAAAGATGATGATCATAGGGCTTAACATGATCATTAGCTCTCAGAACTTAGAATGCATGGTGTATGGATAGGGTAAGAAAGAATCAACATAGAATAACAATCTTTTATGTTTTCTAAGTGGCCAAAACTTAAAAAAATTAATATCTATATCAATATTTAATACAAAAAAGATAATTTTCCATTCCCCAATAAATGCAAACATGTCTGAATAAAACATATATCCCTTATTAGTTACTAGCATTGTCTATGCATGTCTAGTACACAACAGTTCTCACACTTGTAAATTTACATTTGTTTATGGAAGTGCTTGTCTAATGGATGTCTCTCCCAGGAGTCTGTAAACTTTATATAGGTAAGGACTTTTTTTTTTTTTTAAATAGATATACAGGTTTTTTTCTTGTTGTTTTTGGAGGCAGATTGGCCCTGCGGTAACATCTGTTGCCAATCTTCCTCTTTTTCTTTTTTCTCCCCAAAGCCCCAGTACATAGCTGTGCATCACAGTTGTAGAGTTGTAGCTCTTCTATGTGGGACGCCGCCTCAGAATGGCTTGATGAGCGGTGAGTAGGTCTGCGCCTAAGATGCGAACCTGGGCCACCAAAGCGGAATGTGTGAACTTAACCACTATGCCACCGGGCCGCCCCCTGCAAGGACTTTTTGTTTGTTTTAGTCTACATTTTATTACCAAGTCAAAGAGCTTGGTATATACTAGAGAATCAATAAGTAATTGTTGGTAAATAAATTGTTAATAATAAAATAAAAATAAATAATAAAATAAAATGAACAATGACTATAATAAAGACAGTGAAGCACAACTTAAAAATTATATTTTAAATAATCTTTGAAAAAATTGAGTTTGGTGAGACAATAGGAAATTTCTCTGATGAAAACAAGAGAGAAAAGTTTGAGAATAGAAAATAAATCAGAATAAACTGGGAATTTCTATGTGTTTAGTATTAAATAATAATCAATAACTACATTTTAAAAATTGTGTTTATTATATTACAGTGTAACTATATCAGTTGACAAAAGTCATCTTACTTAAACAAAATTATGCTAATAGTATTAATAAATAGAAATAAATGAAATCTCTAGCTGATTTAAATATCTATGAGTGTTAGTATCTACTAAAATATATTTCACTGACCACAATGGAAATAAATTGGATATTTTCAGTGTTATATCTGAGTGCTCTAATCTCCACTAAATCATTTTCCCCAGGTGTCACCCCCAAGGCAATGATTAAAGACATACTAACAAAACTCAATTTGACAGTCTGATACTAATGTCATTCCTACAGGTAAGAACCAATTTTCTGCTAAACAGAGCTTTCTGTCAATAATGAGACGCTCACTGAAGTGTTTTAGATGTTTTTAAAAGCAACCAAAAGCAAAAATATGTTGGAATTATGTAGATGATACAACGATTTGGGTTTTGTTTTTTGTTTTGTTTCTGTTTTTGCTTGTCTTATCTTACTCTTGGTTCAGAAGTGACAGGGAAAATAACTATTATCAATCACCAACTATAATCAGATTTACACATTGCCAAAGGGAAATGAAACAATCATATTGGTGAACATGGATATCTCTCAAGAGATTATTTCCCTCCCCAGGACTTATTTCCCTATTTCTCTTTTTTATTTTTCCTTAAGAAACCTGCCTTTATATAAACCAAAATTACTTTTTTTTTTCCACCAGGCATTTTCAATCAATTGGACTGAAATTGAGTTTATTCACATTTGCGACACCTACTTTAATTGAAATAACTTTTATTTTGTCTTAGCTTTTCTTGATTTTTAAATCATAATAAACATACTATAGTATATTCAATTTTGAAATAACACGATCTTCTTTGAAAAAGCTGATATGCATATTATTATTTATCACATAGAAAGTCTAAATAGCTTGTAACAATGTTAGAAAATTTTGTACACATTAAAAACAAAGATTGAATACTGAATATTTATTCATTTTTATCTTATGGTCAGTTGTATTGAAGAAAATATTTTATTTTAGGTCTCTACAATTTGTATAATTTTTCATTTTCTTTATTTTTTCACGTGTGAAATACTGAAATAAAAGCAACATTGAATCATCACAGATTTAATGTCAAATTCAGAATATTACTTTTGATAATAGCTTCACTTTTACTGCCACCTATGCAAAACAACCTCTCTAGTGTGTAGGATTAAATAGATAAATCTAATTAGTGAAATGAAACTGTATCATCAATGATTGGTTTCTTTAAATTCTATCCTTCATCTTAAAATATAACTGATTTAGTTTAAACATACAGCTACCAATTCCAGACAGAAGCCCCTGTTACCTTTTCAATAAAATTCTTATGAAGATAGAAAATAAATATAAGCAAAACAACATGGAAAGCTAGGATAGTCATTTAACTTATTTTTAAAATACGGAGTATTTTCCAATAACTACAGGAACTGATGGCACTAGTTTGAAAAATACAATTGTTGACCTAAACTGTTTTAACCTCTAAAAGGGACCAAATACTCATCTGGAAGCAGGTAAGAATCATTTGACTCCTCACTATGGATTTTCTCTTCAAAAATATAGGGCTTGAACCAACCACAATTCGGATTGCAAATTCGGATTTTCCAATCTAAGTTCTCCAGTCTTGAATTAGGAAACTTTCAGGTATTATTATTATTTTTAAATTGCTTCTCTGCCATCCATTATGTCTAGATTAAGAAAATTACCAAAATAATATATGCCACTACTAGAAACTAAATTTTCTGTGTTTATTTCTAAACGAATGCTGAAAGTGGAAAGCTGAAGTGGTTTGCATTGCTTTTTCTATAATAATATGCATAAATTTTATAAAATCTTTTATCTACATATTGTTACAGAAAGAAAAGTACTACATATGATAATTACACATTTATAAACATCATAATAAAACTCAAAAATATCAAGGATAAATCATTTTTAAAAGTACCTCGATGAGGGCTGGCCCCGTGGCTTAGCGGTTAAGTGTGTGAGCTGCGCTACTGGCGGCCTGGGTTCGGATCCCAGGCGTGCACTGACGCACCGCTTCTCCGGCCATGCTGAGGCCGCGTCCCACATACAGCAACTAGCAGGATGTGCAACTATGACATACAACTATCTGCTGGGGCTTTGGGGGAAAAAATAAATAAATAACATCTTTAAAAAAAAAAAAAGTACCTCGATGAAAGACATTATAAAGTAAAGGTGTACAATAGATATATCTCATCAAAACCAATGGATATGAACATAGTGGAAAGATAGGCTCAAATTAGTAATAGAAAGAACTGAAAAATTAGAATTTTATGCATGGCTAAAATATTCAAAAATAAGACATTTTCAGACACATATACATTAATTTTTTTTACACTGATCATCTCTAAGAGATCTATTGAAAGACAACTATTAAAATGAAAAAGAAGAGTGAATAAAACAGAAAAGGTGAGATTCACAGAACAATACTGACATATGCATTGATACATCTGCTAATTAATTTAAGTAAGTTTTAAAAATAACCTCTATATGTTTAAAATAATTTTCCTCCCCTCACGTCCGAAGAAATACATTGCCACTGGGTAGGATGTGGTGAGGGAGGAAATTGGAGCCTGGTTCAATGTAATCAGAGTGTGCTACATTTCTTCTATGATCAGGAGGAGAATGGAAATAAGGAATAACTTGAGTATTTTGTTTTATGAAATTGGGGAGTGATGGTGCTTATTTATTTATTTATTTAAAGGAAGATTGGCCCTGAGCTAACATCTCTTGCCAATCTTCCTCTTTTTCTTTTTTCTCCCCAAAGCCCCAGTACATAGTTGCATATCCTAGTTGTAGGTCCTTCTAGTTCTTCTACGTGGGACGCTGGCTCAGCATGACTTGATAAGTGGTGAGTAGGTCTGCGCCCAGGATGGGAACTGGTGAACCCTGTGCCCCCGAAGTGGAATGCGTGAACTTAACTGCCATGTCACCAGGCCGGCCTCAACTTGAGTATTTTGTTAGGCTAATTTGAAGTATTTACATAAATTATTAATTTAAGGAAAATCAGTGAAACAGTAGTCATATTGCTATATGGCTTCAAAACCAGCAGTGACAACCAAAAGGTGTTCCTCAAGAAAAATTGTTCAATTGAACAGAAGTCAAGAAAGCAAAAAGGATGAAAGAAAGAAAAAGAGTAATATACAGAAATGCAAAATAATTTAATAGAAAATAACCAAGAGACTAACAATCAACGGAGAGATTACTAGATTAGTTTACAAATTTACAATCCAGCCATCAGCTCTTTGTAAGTGATACAGTAAAACAAATTCCTCAGAAAGGTTGAAAGTAAAGGAAGGGTTGCACTGTGTAAATACTGACCTAAAAAACCTGAAGAAATTGTATTAATATCAGGAAAAACAGATTTTAATGCAAAACACATTGATAGAAATCTAGAACACTATATACTAACAAGAATAAAAGAAACAAAAACAAGGATATATAAAACACAACTTGGCCAACCAGCATGCTGTTGATCCTTTATAGAACAAGTTTTTGCTGTGATGTGTCATCATGAATTGATAATCTGGCTATTTCTTATATATTAGAGATCCATATAATCTTCTTACTTTATTACGTTAATGTGATAAATTGATTTTTAAATGTTATATCAAATTTCACTTCATAATAAGTTCCACTTGCTCATAATGTGTTGTTCTTACAGGTAGTTGGATTTAGTCTGGTTATATTTGGTCTAGAATTCCTTCACAGCTATATTCATGGAAAACATAGACCTGTAATTTTTTCTCGTATTATCTTTGTCAGATTTTATGATGATTATTATTCTGGCCTCATCAAATGAATTATTTCAACCTTCTTAGTTCTTTTGTTGTTGCCAAAATATGTTATGTTTTTGTTGGTACAATGTATATCATAATTCATTTGGGCCTAGATTTTTCTTTACAAGCGACGTGTAATTAGAAATTCAATGTCTTGTAAAATATTTTCGAATTCTTTTTGTGTCGCCTTTTAAGTTGTGGTTCTAAGATCTTTTCTATTTCATCTGAATCTTCAAATTTGTAGCATAAAGTAGATTATATGGTTGTCTACCATTTTAATACCTGCAAGATTTAGTAATGATCCCCATTCATTCCTGATTTTGGTAATTTGTGCTTTGTCAATTTTCCATTACCATGTAGGAAAAAAAATTTGGTTTCGCTTATTTTCTATATGTAGTTTTATGTTTTCTTTACTTCTACTATTATAATTTCCTTCATTATATTTTCTTTAATTTGTCATATGTTTTCTAACTTCTTCAGACAAATATTTAGATCAATGAATTTAAATATTTTATGTATTTTTCAAACTTTTTTGATTTTGTGTTTTATACTGGATATTTCTGTTGTCTTATCCTCCAGCTCCCTAGTCCTCTCACCTGCTTTGTTTAATTTGCTCTTTTAAACATTCATTTAGCACTTCATTTCAGATAATTTTTTTCTTTTTAGAATTTTATTTGTAATTTTATTTTAGCTTTTTAAATTAAGATCTAACCGACATACAGCATTGTATTAATCTTAGGTGTACAACATAATGATTCGATATATGTGTATACGGTGAAATGATTACCACAATAAGTTTAATTAACATCCATCACCACACATAGCTGCAAATTTTCTTTCTTTTCTTGTGATAACTTTTTTTTTTGAGGAAGATTAGCCCTATACTAACATCTGTTGCCAATCCTCCTCTATTTTCCTTTTTCTCCCCAAAGCCCCGGTACATAGTTGTGTATCATAGTTGTAGATTTGTAGCTCTTCGATCTGGGACATTGCCTCAGCATGGCTTGATGAGTGGTGAGTAGGTCTGCACCCAGGATCCGAGCCAGTGAACCCTGGGCCGCTGAAGCAGAACGGGTGAGCTTAACCACTACACCACCAGGCCGGCCCCTGATAAGAAATTTTAAGGTTTACTCTCTTAGCAACTTTCAAATATGCAATACAGTGTCATTAACTATAGTCACCATGCTGTTCATTACATCCCCAGGACTTATTTTTCTTATATCTGGCAGTTTGTACCTTTTGATCCCCTTCAAGTATTTCCCCCACCCCCCACTACACACCTCTGGCAACTACCAATCTGTTCTCTGTATCTATGAGTTGGCTTTTGTTTTTATTTAGATTTCACATATAAGCGAGGTCATACGGTATTTGTCTTTCTCTGTCTGACTTATTTCACTTAGCATAATGCCCTCAACTTCCATCCACGTTGTTGCAAATGGCAGGATTTCCATCTTTCTTATGACTGAATAATATTTCATTGTGTGTGTGTGTGTGTGTGTATATATACACACAGTGTAATATTATATATATAGAAGATATATAAAGAGATATAAATATAGATAGATATAGATACATACTGATCTTTCATTTTCTTTATCCATTTATCTGTCGAAGGGCACTTAAGTTGTTTCCATGTCTTGGTCATTATAAATATTGCTGCAATGAACACGGTGGCGCAGATGTGGTCCCCCAGTCTCTTAGTCTGTCAGCCTCCTGCTACTCATTGTGCTTTCTTTCATTTCAGCATCTTGGCTGTTCCTGCCCCGACTGCCTTGGCAAACCACAACTCAATCATATCTTTTCTTATCTGCAATCATGGGAATTCAGTGGAGCCACACAGCTTCTTAGCTCCTACAAACTGCTCATCTTATCAGTTTCCTTCTTGAGCCACGTACACATAAAAAATGCCTAGAGGGGAAAGGTGCTACAGGTTGTCAAGGTCCCTTCAGACACTCCCCTTCTCTCTTAGATCTCAACATTTTAAGTCCTAGCTGCCTTGGTAGCTTTTAATGCTTTAAAATAGATGCTTTTGAATTTTTGTCCAGTACATTGAATTAGTTGGTCTGCAAAAGACTCCATCACCATTATGAAAAAGAAATCTCATGGAAATGACTCTTGAGGAGTAGGAAACAAAGCTATAGACCCGTGCAAGCATGAAAATTGGAAATAGAACCTCTCTCCCTTAAAAAGGCACAATCTTAGCCTGTCCTAAAAAATGTGTCCTAAAAAAGGCACAATCTTAGCCTGAGAGTGATCTAAAAAAATAAATAAATCCTGCCATTAACAAAGGGAGATAAATAGGTAACTTGACTGATTTGATTCTGGTGCCCGATGTAGAGGGACCTGAGAGTTTATAACCAAACCTCTGCCCTCGCTATGGATTAGGGTAAAGTGAAGAAAAAACTGAGAAGTTAACCAAAGTTGTCTAAGTTTGGTAATTTCTTCTTCATTGTTCAATATCAGCTCCTTAGGTGACACACTTATTTAATAAGATGAGATTTATTATAGAAAATAAATGTATTTATTCACCATTCAATAATGAATGAGTATAGGCTCAAACAAGAATCACTTAATTTCCATTAGCAAAAGTAGAAAAGTTATCCAACGGTCACGTTTGCTAAACTTAATTCATGTTACATGCTGAATAAGTTTTCATACCATAGCTCAGAGCCTACTTATATTTAGATATAATGGCAAAATGATTAGTTATCATATTTCCTGATCTAAAAAGCTTAGAAGACGAACATTAAGTGGGAAGAGGAAAGTTACTGAGGGTTAAGAAGTAAGGGCTAACAAATCTGACAGCAAGAAATGAAACTTAGAAACTTCGATTGTTATTTAATGTGTTGGTTAATATATCATTAACCTGTTTAATTGTCATGCAGGACAGCAGAACTTTCATTAATAAATATTGCCACAGTTCAACAAGAAATAATTGCATAGATTTTTTAAATGTAAATATGATGGGGAAGATTAAATATAATTTATTAAGAATCCTATTTTTAGGGACCGGCCATGTGGCCTATTGGTTAAGTTTGGCATGCTCCACTTAGGTGACCACACCTGGTTCGGTTCCCAGGCATGGACCTAAACCACTTGGTGGCAGCCAGGCTGTGGCAGCAACCCACATACGAAACAGAGGAAGATTGGCACAGATGTTAGCTCAGGGTGAATCTTCCTCAAGCAAAAAAAAAAAAAAAAGTAAAAACAAAAGAATCCTATTTTCAGTGTTTACAATGAAAAAAGAGTATGGGTTTAAAAGTGTCCTTGAATTCAACATTGTGAAAAATTGAAAAAACTAAAATTTGAGTCCAGATGCTCATTCTAATGTTCCACTGGAAAATTTCGCTTCAGTCATTCTTGGGATCTTCTCCCCGTCCCAGGGGTTGTGCTGGGGTTGTAGGAACTTACACATGCCAAGTTAGCAGTAGGAAGGAGAGGGCCGGCTAAGGCTCTGGGCATTGGTCTTCAATCTACACGTGAGTGTGCTGAGACTTCTACTGCAGATTTTAGTGGGGCCCCCTCAGGAAGTTGCTCTCTGTGACTGCTGAGTGGTGTCTGGGTTGGAAATCTTTGGTGAGACGCCCCAAGGTCCTATCTCCCTGTAGACACGATCCAGTCATTTCTCTCTAACAGAAGTTCTGTCCCGAGTCCTCTTTGCTCTTTCTCATTCTCCTCTCCCAGTCACTGCCCAGGGTTTTCTTTCCAATTGGTATTACTGTCTGGATTCAAAAGGTCTGCTCTCTCTCTTGCTTCAGTCCGATGTGTTTTGCATACGCCTGAGAGTGTCCTTTCCCCAAAGTAACACAAAAGCCACCAAGACTGTCTTTTTTCCCCTCAAATATTCTGTCCCTGAGGCAATGTGTCTTTTTGTCAAATGAGAGTGAAGAAGAAAGGTGAACAGGAAGACAAATGGGGATAAATCTGCACACATATATTTGTTAATGAGATAATCCTCCATTGTGAGGAAAGTAGACTTCCTAGCTACCTATCACTTTCTTATTGATGGTAGATATGAAATTATATAGAGAGATTATTATTATATATCTGTTAGATGAACTAATATATGTGTATAAATGGGTTAATATACATATGTGTCTACATATATATATAGACACATACACACATAAGAATAGGTTCATTCTAATATACAAACAACTGAAAATGATTAGGCCAATAATACACACTGAAAAATATTAGACGCAATATATGGCTAAAATAAATGGGTCAAAACAGGGTTCAAAATAGACCACATAAATTTATATAGTTAAAATCATATCCAGTATTTATGAAACATTTATTGTTCTACGGATATCATCTAAAAGTTTAAAAATAAAGCAAGTAATAGTTTGGGAATGCTAAAATAGCATAAATTTCTTAATAAAATTATTAAATCATTTTGTTTCTTAAATGATGTTCTTTTTTTACCAAATATAAAGACGCAGATTATGCAAATAGTTTCATCTGCATGATCCCTTCTCCATCTCTTTAGTTACCTAATTTTTCAACCTTCACAACCCTGAATTTTTTGTTTTGAAAATATAGAGCCAAATTAGCTCTTTTTTTCCCGTTTTTGATAAGCCAGTGAATTGCTCTACATTTATTTTTAATTAAAGTACTCTTTAATTCTACCGTCCAGAAAATCTTCATGGACTATTTTGGCATATCAACTAATTATGTACACATTTGGTGTACAACATTTAAGAAGGGTCACTGTGCATTTCTAAAATAAATATGTTATTGCATAAATAGGGCCATAATATTGATTCTGTTTTTGTAAATTTAATTTTATTTTGGTAAGAATATTTAACATAAGATGTACCCTCTTAACAAATTTTTATGTGTACAATAATTTATTGTTTGTTTTTGTTTTTGAGGAAGATTGGCCGTACGCTAACATCTGTTGCCAATTTTCCTCTTTGTTTTCTTTTTTCTCCCCAAAGCCCCAGTACATAGTTGTGTATCATAGTTGTAGAGTTGTAGCTCTTCTATATGGGATGCCGCCACAGTAGGTGAACAGGTCCGCACCCAGGATCAGAACTGGTGAACCCCAGGCCAGCGAAGTGGATTGTGCGAAATTAACTGGCTACCACTGGGCTGACCCCACATTATTGTTGACTATAGGTACAATGTTGTTTAGCAGATTTCTAGAGCTTATTCATCTTGTTTAGCTGAAACTTTATGTTTGTTGATTAGTAACTCCTCATTTTCCCTTCTCCCTAGCCCCTGGCAACTGCCTTTCTACTCTTTGATTCTTGAATTGAACTATTTTAGATACCTCATAGAACTGGAATCATGCAGTATTGTCTTTCTGTGACTGGCTTATTTCACTTAGCATAATGTCTTCATTATGGTTCATCTGTTTTATTGCATATTGTAGCATCTCCTTCTTTTTTAAGGCTGAATAGTATTCCAATATATATTGTCCAATATATACCATATTTTCTTTATCCATCCGTCTGCCAATGGACGTTTAGGTTGTTTCCACCCCTTGGCTTTTGTTAATAGTGCTGCAACAAATACAGAAGTGCTTACATCTCTTGGAGATCTTGATTCCAATTGTGTTGGATAAATAACCAGAAACAAGATTGCTGGATCATATGGTAGTTCTATTTAATTTTTTGAAGAACCTCCATACTGTCTTCCATAGCAGATGCACCATTTTGCATTCCCACTAACAATGTTCAAGGGTTCCAGTTTCTCTACATCCTCAGCAATAGCTGTTGTCTTTTGTTTTTTTGATGACAGCCATTTTTTAAATGATCATTTTTTAAATATACTTGCTGATAATTTGTATGACATCCTTGGAGAAATGTCTATTCATGTCCTTAGACCATTTTTTAATTGGGTTATTAGTTTTTTTTACTATTGAATTGTAAGCATTCCTTATATATTTTGGAGATGAATCCCTTATCAGATGTATGGTTTGCAAATATTTTCTCCCATTTCACAGGTTGCATATACGAGACATATATGTAGGAGTTGCATTCTCCTTATCCAAATATAATCATTTATTGTTAGCCAATACATAATCTTCAAACTAACCCCTAAAGGAAAGCTAAATGTTTTAAACTCATTAGCTTAGCAAAACGACAAATGAATAGAAACAATCACTTTAGTTTCCATGGCTACTTCATAGTACCCTTTTTAAATGATGTTTTAAAATAATAATAGCTGACATGTATTTTCATTTACCAAATGCCAGAAACTATCCAAAGCATTTCACATATATTAACTCACAATAAACTTCAGAGATTGGTACAATGACTATCCCAATTTTTAAGGTGATATTTTTGGCTGCAATTTTTCACCCGTCCTATATCCACATACTTTGTTACATTAACTTTTTAGACCCACCACAAAACATGGAGTGTATTTCTCTGTACCTTTGCAAAAATATTACTGTGTGTAAGTACTTTCCTTGGTAAGTGTTGTTCCACCTATCTGGGAGCTAGAATTATCCCATTTGGGATAGAACTAATCAGTTACCACCACCCCAAAGTGATTTAAAACTAAGCTTCTCCAAGTGACCTACTAGAATCAGATTAGTGAGCATACAAATACTTTTTTTGTTGTTGTTGTGCTACTGAGATTCCCGAGGTGTTTGTTTTGCAGCAGGGGCTGATAAATGCATAAATTAATACCTGGAAGTGGAGCATGGCCATAGCAAAAGTCTGAAACATGAAGCAATGTATTTGGGATGGGTGACAGAAGCCTGGAAAAACTGTGAGGAAACTGTTATGCAGTGTTGAATCATTGGTAAAACTGTCATCTGAAGGAACTTGGAATGTCAAAATTGAATCTAATTAATTCTGGACTTGAGCAACATGGTGTCCAGGCAGAATGCTAAAAGCTTGATCCTGCTACTTTAGGTTCTGCATTAAATAGACAAGCTCAGGGAAGAACTGGCTAGCTTGCAACTAGAGTGCATATGAAATATGAGAATGTAGAACTTGCATTTACTGGTAAAAGGTTGTCACACTGAAACACCATCTTGATCAGAGATTAAATCAAACGCTGGTCATTAAGATATAGCCTGACTATTTCTAGTTTCATCTCTCATATTATAGTGCTTAGAAGTCATCACTCCCTCCCTATAATAAGAAAAATATTGAATAAATTGAAAAGTAATGACATTTCTTGTTCAGAGAATTAAGATCACAGGGAAAATCACTGCTCCAAAATCTGAAGCTATGGGCAAATACAGAAAATCACAGGCCATATCAGCTTCCTGGAGCTGTGGAGTGGTGGGAACAATTAAATGGTAACTTGAGTGGTGGCTGGAGGCTAGTCCAAAGGCTGGAGGGTAGACTAGTGAAAAAGAAACTCCTGCGGACTTGGGTCTCAGGAAGCCCCTATGGTTTTATGAGTTTTGCCTTCAGCAACCCCAGCAGGTTCTTGTGGTGAAGAGCCAAGAAATCTCTTGTGTTTCTGGCAAGGATAAGGAAAAAGTAGTTACTCTTCAATCTTCCCAGTATTCTTCACAAGAAAAGTCTACTCAGCAAGTGAAAAGATGTATCAGACTTTATCCGACCTGGGAGAAGGGAAATTACCTAACTCCAGCCACTTCTAGCCTTCCTAGCTCAACAAAAGGGGGAAATAAAGGATGACACACAATTGTGAAGGTCATAGCTAAGGGACACAGGCCACTGAGACAGAAACTTAATCAAAGGATTATAGAATATTTGCCCCTCCCACATACACACTTTACCACCACATCAGCAGGGCTGCTATGACGCGATACATCATGTCAGACTTTCAACAAAATTTTACAAAACATGCTAAATGGCAAGTAAAACAGGGTTAGAAGAGATAAATCAAGCATCAGAACCATACTCAGATATGGCAGAGATTTTGCAATTATCATTCCAGGAAGATGAAATAACTATGATTAATGTTAAAAGATCTAATGGAAAAAGTAGACAACATGTAAGAATGAATGAATAATATAACCAGAGAGATGAAAATTCTAAGAAAGCATCAAAAGGAAATGCTAGAAATCAAAAAACTGTAACAGAAATAAAGAATACCTTTGATGGACTCATCAGTAGGTTGGACATAGCTGAGGAAAGAATCAATTTCAAAAGACATGGCATATGTGTTATTAGAATACCAGAAGAAGGAGATAGAGATAACAGATAACAGTTAAGAAATATTTGAAGTAATGATGGCTAAGGATTTTCCAAAATTAATTAAACACCAAAACGCAGAGCCAGGAAACTCAGAGCACCAACCAGAATAAATAGCATAAAAAAATCTACATCCAGACACATCATATTCAAATTTTGGAAAACCAAAGACAAACAGAAAATCTTGAAAACAGCCAGAGGAAAAAATACTTGGACTACAGAGAAATAAAAATAAGAATTACAGTGGACTTCTCGTCAGAAACCATGCAAGCAAGAAGAGAATAAAATGAAATATTTAAAATGTGGAAAGAAAAGTCATACAACCTAGAATGCCATATCCAGTGAAATTATTCTTCAGAAGTGAAGGAGAAATAAAGACTTTCTCAGACCAACAACAACTGAGGGCATTCATCACCTGTAGACGTGCCCTGCAAGAAATATTACAGAATTTCTTCAGGGAGAAGGAATATGTTACAGGCAGACACGCATCTACAAAAACGGAAAAGCATCAGAGAAGAAAAAATAAATGTAAAATAAAATAGTTTATTTTTATCCTTCTTAATTGATTTAATAGACAACTGTTCAAAGTCATAAGAGCAAGAATTTATTGGGTAATTATAGTATATAAATAAGTGAAATGAATGACAGCAATGTTATAAGGGACAGGAAGGAGGAAATGGGAGTACTCATAAGTTACTTGCACTCCTGTGTTATCTGAGAGTGGATTTGGATTAATTGTAAATGTATATTGCAAAATCTAGTGCAACCACTAAATTTTTTTAAGAAAACCTGTAGTCAATATGCTAAGAGACAAAAGATAAACCAAAATCACAAGAAATGTTCAATTAAAACCAGAGAAAGTAGAAAACAAAAGTAAAATAAAGAAAGAAAAACAAGTGCAATGAACATAAAACAGTTACAAACATGGTAGATATTAAACCAACTATATCAATACTCACTTTAAAGGCGAATGATGTGAATATATACATTAAAAGACACAGATAGGGCGCGCCTGGTGGCATAGTGGTTAAGTTCGCACGCTCCACTTCTGCAGCTCGGGGTTCACCAGTTCAGCTCCTGGGCGCGGACCTACTCACCACTCATCAAGCCATGTTGAGGTGGCGTCCCACATAGAGCAACTAGAAAGACCTACAACTAGGATATACAACTATGTACTGGGGCTTTGGGGAGAAAAAAAGAAAAAGAGGAAGATTGGCAACAGATGTTAGCACATGGCGAATCTTCCTCAAAAAAATAAAAGAGAGAGATTCAGAGTGCTTGAAAAAGCAGCTATATGTTGTGCACTAGAAACTGCCTTTAAATATAAAGACATTGATAGATGAAAAGTAAAGAGATGAGAAAATATATACTGTAAAAAGACTAATTAAAAGAAAGCTGGAGTAGCTGTATTATTTTCTGACAAAACAGACTTCAGAATAAAGACAAAGAGGAATATTATAGAATGATAAATGAGTTAATTCTCCAAGAAGTCATAAGCTTTCATATGCATACATCTAACAAAAGAATGTCAAAATATGTCAGGTACAAACTGATAGAAATCAGATTCTAAGAAATCGGAGCCCTCAAACACTGCTAGTGGATGTCATTACGTGGTGAGAATGTGGAGGTCTCAGGGTGATGGTGGTAATTCTGGCAAGGATCTTAATTGTGGCTGAAAAGGCAGGCTCAGGTAGATTGGACTATTGGCCTCAGTGATTACCCCTTTCGATCTCCATGCCCTTTGATGTGTAACTTTTCAATCCTTTTCACAAAAAGAAAAATGTACATCATTGCTCATTGTCTTTCAGCTTGAACTTGTGATTTCCTTGGGCTAACGCAATGCGGGTAGAATGGACACTGTGCCAGTGCCACGTCTAGGGCCTAAGATCTCACAGTTACTGGCTGCCCTCTTGCACCTTCACGGTTACGAGGAGAACCTGTGCTGGTAGCTGCTTAGCAGAGCGACACAGTAAGTGGAGCCAGGAAAGCCTTCTGGATCTGAGAGAGGAAAGGCCTGACTTGTCCTGCAAACCCAGGAGCAAAATAAATGCTCATTGCTGTAGGCGTGATATCACAACGAGGAAAATCATTCTTCCCACATAGGAGAGAATTCATTCAAGTTAAAATGTCCCCAAGGAGGGAAGAAAATGCCCAAGAAGCCAAATTTTGAAGCAAGTCTCTAGCAGGTTTGCAAAGTCCAAAATCGCTTCACTGCGTTCTACAGATTACCAGTGGTTTTCTGTAGAATCGCTCTGTGTATGAAGTTAAAGAAGCCAGAAAACTTACAAAGAGATGGAGGAAGGTTTGTTTCTGTGGGATTTTTTTCCCCTAACAATGACACCTAACTGCACAGATCTTCAATCCAAAACAACAAATTAAAATCTCTAAAAGTTCTAATATTCAGACCACAATGATGTTAGAGCTCAATATTTATAATACAAATAAATTATTTTTGTTGACCATACATATTTGTAAGCAAATTAAAGCCCAAATTTAATTTTTTAGACAGGATTTCGATGCCAACCACTTCTGCCGTTTTCTGACCTTAAAGAAGACACGTATCTATTTCCTGAAAACTCTGGCTTTCCAACCTAACAAGTATGGACACTAACCTCTCAATCCACTTTTCTCAGACTTCACTTATTTTTCCATCCTGATTTCTTTACTCTTCCCTTAGCCTCATATCCTTCTTAGAAACCTAAAAAATACGAACAAACCTTCCCTTGATTTTTACGTTTTCCTCTAGCAGTTTAATAGTGCTATTTTATGACTGCCCGACACTCCTTTCTTGCTATTTGTTTAGTGTTTATCAAATGTTATTGAATTACTAAAATAGTAGGTAATAAATCACAATTGCATATATAGTTCCATCTGCGGTAGATTACTTAGTCTCAATATTTCACTCCATCTTCTTTCTATACCTGTTAACATGTATCTTTGCAGTTCCTCTCACAAAGAGAGCAGAGTATGGTCCATCACCTCCTGACTTGGTGTTCTAAATATATATATATGAACAAAACCATATATATATATTCCATAAATCATAGGTGTGTGTATCTTGTAGTCTTATTTTCATTTCATTCTTCTTGGTTTTTCACCTTTTTGCTGCTTTTGCCTTTTCTTTTTTGCTATATAGACTCTTACCTCTACTTTTTAAATTATCTGCAACAGTTTAATGGGTAATCAGTTATTTTTCTTTAATTTTACAAGCACTTTTTAAAAATTCCCAAACTTGTTTAAGCTTATATTTATCTCATTTTCAAGGTTAAAAGCAATAACAATTACTTAAAATTTGTTACCCTTAAATATTCTTTATCATTTTGTCTACTACTAGAAAAGAAATAACTTAAGCTATGTCAGCTAGTTTCTTTTTGTGTTAAGTAGAAATAATGCCATTCCTGACTACTTTATAAATATTATTAATATGATAAAAAGATAACTTTATTTTTGGATACTAACTATACAGAATTGGATTAATTATAATTCTTGTTTCCTGATACATTTGGGTCTTGTTTGTTTAATTTTTATCCACAGTGACAAATTGACAGTACCTAGTTGTCATGTATCATATTGAGAGATATATGTAATATATGTAAGTTGTTATTATGAATACACGTGCACACAGGATGTGGCTATACAACACGTATCCAGAGAGAAATGCATGTTTTCAAGAGGAGCTGCCTTTTCTGTACAGCATGTGCCAGTGGTGATCATCGTCCTCTAAGGTATCAAATACCTGGCAGCAACCTGTGACCTAACAGGTAAACCTGGGCATCCTGGTCCTCCAGGGCACCTCGGCACCTGTGAGGGGGCTGCTCCACGTCCCTTTTCTCAAAGGTTCCTCTCTGTGGCCAGTGGCTCTGCCACTCCAGGCCCCAGTCCACTTCCTTCAATTTTTTTGCACTATAATACACGTCAATGAAAGGTCTCTATCTATGCAATGTATATGTACATATGCACATATGTGCATAAATTATGTATATATGTACATAAATCTATATAAGAATATATATACATTTCATTATCCCCTTTTAAGACAAATAATAATGTCCTAAACACTTTTTAGAGCCTTGATATTTTCATTTAACAACATAATCTGGAGACCACTCAAAATAGTCCCCACTCGTTTTCAGAGCTGCATAGCATCCATTGTGTCGCTATTTCATATTATATTCAACAAGTCTCCCGGTTGAATGGGTATTTGGACTGTTTCCTATCTTTTCCTATTGTAAATCATCCTGCAGTTTAAATAGCTTTAAACACACTTATTTCTCATAATTTTGTTAAAGTGTCCTTGGAATAGAATCCTGGAAGTAGAATTGGTGAATTAAAGTGTATATGCAATTTTAATTTTCCTAGAATTGTCAAATTCTCCTCCATAGTGTTTGTACCATTTTGTAGTCCTTTGCAATATGCAAAGGGTGCCCGCTCTCCCGCATACTCGCCAGCAGAGTGTTTTGTCAGACTATAGTATATTGCCAATCTGATTGTTGAGGAAACGGTATCTCAAGGGAGTCTTAATGGGCATTCTTCATATTAGGAGCAAAGTTGTACACATTTTGCTTTCATTTTACTGTTATTTCTCCTTTTTTATATCTTCTGTCTATTTTCCTATAGAGTTTTTGGTTTCATTTTTCATGTTTAGAAAGTTTTCATTTATTGCTGATATTAACCCTGAGTCTCTTCACAAATATTGCCCCTGTTTAGACATTTTCATCTGAGGCTGGTGGAGAATCGAGGTATGTGTTTGCCTTGCTTTTCCAGTGAACATTGCCACTGCTGATGCTGTGGCCGCCAAATGATTAGCAACTAAAGACTTATCCACTTTTATTCTAAAACTTGAAGCTTACTTGATGGTAAGGGCTAAATTTCACCACAGACGTCACATAATCTGAAGTTTGTACATTGTCCAAGAAACTGCAGATCACTCTAGATTGCAGTTTATAATCCTTGCCCTCACTTAAACTTTTATTTCTAGTATATTTGCATATACTGACTTCTTCACACAATTATTTGAGAAACTGTTTCCTGAAACACTGGATTTAGAAATGTAGCAATGGAGCAATTTAATAAACTTTTCAAGAAAATAGTATCATATTAAATTTTCATCTGAATCTGTTTTCGCTGTATAAATGCCAGTTCCTTTTGGAATAGCGCAGTAGGAAGATCTTTAAAACATATATCATGCTATGAATATTTTCACTCTCAGAGCACATCCATTTGGTTATGTTTTTAGCAACCACTGGTTGATGGTAACCTCTGTATGTTCGTATGGTTGTGTACAAAGCGCAGTATAAGGTTTTCTTTTCTTCAAGTAGTACTTTTTAACTGATTATAACCACTTTTCCATCTTGTTTGAGCCTCATGTATTAGTGTTGGACAAGGCCGTTCCAGAATCTCTCATAAGCCATTTAGTTTATCTTCGGCTGAAGAAGAATGAAAAAAGCCCCACAAAGTAATCTTGACTGTGACTTGTCAAGTTGCTAAAACATGACCTGCTATAGTTATTTTCTGACACACATCAAAGTATTTGAACAAAATAGCACGTGCTTGTGATTCTTAAATCACTTACAGTCACATTTTTTCTTTTGTAAATGGTAATTGCATGATATTTTATTATTCATTATATAAATATTTTTCAATCTGACTCACTATATTAATGAAAGACAAGAAATAGAAAATCTCAGAAGTTTAACGTACATGGAAAACTGTTTAGATATTTAAAATAAATAAAAAAGACATATCTTGTTCATATTAAACATATTGCTTTGCCTCTAGGATATTATGGTAAGCCACACAATCAATTTATTGATCATACAGATGCTAAGGGGTGCTATAGAAGATGTGGAAATAGCCATTTTGTCCTGAGGAGTCTAGAGGCTGAATTTGAAATCCAGGTCAAATTTTGGTCAAATATCAAGGCAAAACCAAAATTTACTGCATTCTTAAAGTAGATAAAATCTCTCCCTTTAAAAAATTGATTATATAATATGCAGAAATAGAAGTATAATGATGTACACCTGAAATTTATACAATGTTATAAATCAATGTTACTGCAGTAAACAAACAAAAAAATGCAAATATATTGCTACTCTTTTATTGTTGAACTAGTTGATATGTGACACATTTTGAATTCAGTTACCTCTTTCTAAAATTCTGACTAATTTTTATATATAAGCTAAAACATTCCTTAAAGGGGAATATATAAAATTGTGTTAAAGGTAAATAAATATTGATGAGATTAACGAGAATGTAAATAAAAAATTTTTAAAACTGGCAAGAATGCAAGATTGTGAGATGAAATGATGGGTGAATGTCTAATAAGAATTATCACGAGGATATAACAGTTGGTTTACAGCCAATTTCAATTACCAGAGGTAAGAAATACACTTATCCATCAGCACAATCCAGGAAATGCAATCAACAGAAATAGGGTACTGTAAAAATATGAAAATTACACATTGTACATCTAAGAACTAAAAAAAATTGTTTAAATGTAGCCTCTCAATAGAGTAGAATAGGATTCAATTTAAAAGGCATAACAAACTATAAAATACTACCGCTTTAGGAGACAATTTTAACGTGGTATACAGAGAAAACATAAAAGTGTGTAAGGAGAATTTAAATGAGATTATCTGAGAGGAATTTTTGCTTTATAGCCAAAGAACTAACAGCATATAAAGCCCTGATGTCAACATAAATCATCCTATGCTTTCATATTATATTAAATCTGGGTTTGCACGTACTTCTATGTGCCATGCCACATCTCATCTCTCTGAGGGCATCTTGCCGTGAAGCTTACATGTCTCTTGGCTCTGATTTTTTTGTTTTGCTAAGTAAGTTCCATTTATGGATCAGCTCACTTTATACTTGTTACACTTATTCTTTTTTTGCTCACATTTTAATCTCAGACACTGAAATTTTTCCTTCCTGTTTCGGATGGTGCCTATAGATATCAGATATTTATTGAGAGGTTTACATTACTGAATTGGGATGAATGAATGATACATGTAGAAATGAATAAATAAAATAGTCTTGACTGCATCTTGATTGCCCATCTGCTTCCTGCCGTGGGGGATTTTTCAATAGTCTTATTTCATTTCATTCATGTTCCAGCCTCTCAGTGTGTTGCTTAATCCATTCTCTCTCTTACGTTGCCATGCATATCCTCTACTATAGTTCTTTCCAGAGCAATATAACTACGTCTTTATTTTAGGGTGTTCCTACAGATAATTTCATCAAAGTTTCCTTTACACATATCTAATTTTCTTTTTAAACAAAAGCAACATCAACAACTTTGCAGTTTTTTTTTTTAAGGTGGAGCTCTGGTATCAGTCATTAAAGTAAGACTACCATTTTCTCCCTATTACACCAATATTTTACCATTTACAGAATTATTGTGGAAAAGAGGCATTATGGCGATATAGAAATCCATACAAAATTAAAACTTTTCCTGGGTCAAGACATAGAATTGTAAAAATTTCAAGTCAAGTGAAATGACTGCATCATTAAAATATGAATTAAAGGGGCCGGCCCCGTGGCTTAGCGGTTATGTGTGTGCTCCGCTACTGGCGGCCCGGGTTTGGATCCCAGGCGCGCACTGACGCACTGCTTCTCCGGCCATGCTGAGGCTGCGTCCCACATACAGCAACTAGAAGGATGTGCAACTATGACATACAACTATGTACTGGGGCTTTGGGGAAAAAAAAAGGAGGAGGATTGGCAATAGATGTTAGCTCAGAGCTGGTCTTCCTCAGCAAAAAGAGGAGGATTAGCATAGATGTTAGCTCAGGGTTGATCTTCCTCACACACAAAAAAGTATGTATATGAATTAAAAAATATATATTGTATGTTATCACAAATTTTTTCAGAAACACGATGATAACATAATTATGAAGAATATGAAATAAAATTTCAGTGTGAAAAATGTAATTGATTTTGTAGCACTACTCAGGTTTTACTATTAAAGTTAATAATCTTGTAAAACTGTAATTATAATTCACATTTAAATATAATTTCATGTTTTATATAGGAGTCTATCTTTTTTTAAAGTTTATATTAAGAGAGTAAAAATCATAATTAATCTCATTGATGCAAAAATAATAGGTAAAATAAGCTATCATATACTTAAAATGTTCTCTTTAATATTCATATAAAAATGACATAAAATGACTTAAAGTAATTGAATAGTAAAGGCATTACAAGAATTCCCCTCGCTCTTATCTTAAATTGATTCTCATTTAATTTTTCCCTATGAAATTTTGGCGTTACATAATCATCTAAAATTGTGTTTCTGAGCTATGGCTGGGCAGTCTGGAGAATGATTTGAAAAGCAGACTTATGGGTCTGATACCAAATAATTTGCACCCATTGTGTCTGAGTTGGGACCTGAGTGTTAGCACATCTTATCGATATCTATCTCTAAATCTATCAATCAATCAATAGATCAATAGGTAGATAGATACTTCATAAAGCTCCCGGTGAATCATGGTTTATAATCTTGTTTTTAGTCACATACCTAACATACTTTTCTAGTTTTTGCTGTTTCTATGAGGACTACTCACCTGTATGGTTAGTCAACACCATTATTGTTCACCCTAAAGCCTGGATGTTGCTCTCAGACAACTCTCTGTCTCTCCTCTAATTCTAATAGTAGTAATACTACTACTATTACTACTAATGACAACAATAATCATCTCTGCTTCACATTATATTCAACTTCTGTAATAATCTTCTAAAACTTTAGTGTTTCGATTCTATTTTATATCCAAGAGTCTTCAATTAATGCATTATTATCTCTAGACTAAAAATAAAGTTTTCAGGACTCTCAGTTTTCAATAATTTCATTCAATATATCTTTTTACTATTTTATTCCACATTTCTGAAAAAATGTCCTCTGCTACAATCAAACAGATAAACAATGTTTTTCCTCTTACATACTATTATACTTCCTGTATTAAAGATTTTGCTGATGCTGTTCAGCTCTTTCTACCTTAATTTTCTTCTTCTCTCAATGTGCAAATAGACACACTGTACCAAACATACTAGAATGGAACCCAGGATCTTAAAATATGTAAATAGCTGTGGATCTGATCCTTTTCCCCAGAACTCGCAAATTCATAGGATTCAGCAACTAAAGAGTTAATATCTCACATTGTGGGAAACTTCAAGGATGAGGTTTCATGGCCAAAAGATATATCTGTTTTAGTATGTTGATACATATGCCATTCAAGGGCCTGTGATTGACTGCTTCCTCTGTGTTCCATCCTGGAAGGCAGGCTGTGTCTTTGCTACAATCCAAACCAAGGCACTTTGAGATGGGTACTACTGGGGAACCATTTCGGCATTTGCTAGCCGTCCTCCTGTGATCTGAACATGACAACTCTGATCATCAAATTTTCCTCAGGCAAGAGTGTGCTTGAGCTGTGCAGGGGAGTTGGCACAGTGAATGTTGGCACAGATACTTTGAATGGCGGTGCTACTAACTCTCTGGGCAAATTCCTGTGTATACAGATACATTGTTTAATATTTTAAATATAGTTTCTGTTCCCTCACCACAACTAACTCAAACTAGTAATGATGGTCTGATGCCTTGCCATTGTTGTGACATAATTCTCATGTTCGTGTGTGTCTTGCAAACAAGGTACTAGCTGCCCTTTGTTCTGGATTATTTTTTCAAAGACTTTCAGATAGCAAATCTTCTTTGAAGATAGAAATACTGTCTCTTTCTGGAATAAACAGCAGGTATGCTTATTGACATTATAAAGGATTCAACTATCCTCATTTCTGGATTACTCTTCTACAACACAATCCATTGCATGCATAGGTGTCATTTGTCTCTCTTTCTTTAAAATTTTTTTTTTAATTTTGTTTATTTATTTTTTCCCCCAAAGCCCCAGCAGATAGTTGTATGTCATAGCTGCACATCCTTCTAGTTGCTGTATGTGGGACGCAGCCTCAGCATGGCCGGAGAAGCAGTGCGTCGGCACACACCCGGGAACGAACCCCGCCAGCAGTGGAGCGCGTGGACTTAACCGCTAAGCCACGGGGCCGGCCCTTGTCTCTCTTTCTTAACCCTCTGAGAATTGGGGCTCAGAAGATCAGCCTCAAAAATGGTGATGCTCTGTCAATTGCTATTTCTTTGAGTCAAAAACTCATCTTTGTCTCTGATCCAGGAGTCTCACATATTCCACTAGCATCCATGAAACTATGTCAGGTTAATATGTTAGCTCGAAAGTTGAGTAAAATTTCTCTAACTATTAGGAATCTAACAAAATACACCTCGAGTTCTATTTTCCACTTGAATCTCCACTAACAGAGCTCTTATTGGCTTACACTTTTACTAAGTATGCAAATTATGTGTTGTCTCTTTTCCTTAATCACAATATAGTTATTTACTGCTCATTACTCTTTTAATATGTGCACATCTTCACTCCTCAATAAAATTATGAAGAAATAAATGACAAGAGATCAATATTCTATTTCCTAATCCAGTTTTGAATGATATTCCATGAAAACTTACAACAAATACTACTCATATTTCTTTCTTTCTTTTTTTTTTTTTCGTGAGGAAGATCAGCCCTGAGCTAACATCCATGCTAATTCTCCTCTTCTTTTTGCTGAGGAAGACCGGCTCTGAGTTAACATCTATTGCCAATCCTCCTCCTTTTTTTTTTTCCCCCCAAAGCCCCAGTAGATAGTTGTATGTCATAGTTGCACATCCTTCTAATTGCTGTATGTGGGATGCGGCCTCAGCATGGCCGGAGAAGAGGTGCGTTGGTGCGCACCCGGGATCCGAACCCGGGCCGCCAGTAGCGGAGCGCGTGCGCTTAACTGCTAAGCCACAGGGCCGGCCCCAAATGCTACTCATATTTCAAAGTGAGTTTCTATCTAGAATTAGCAGACATTTGATCCTATCCAAAACGTCCATAAGACATTGGGTTCATGCCAAAAGGTCCTTGACATTTGGTCCTGTGCGAAACGTCCATGACCATATTTGGTCCATGCCAAATGGATTTGGACAGGACCAAATAACAAGGTTTTTTTGGCACAGACCCAATGTTTTATGGACGGATGTTTTGGACATGACCAAATGGTCCTGAAAATATCAAGGACCTTTTTGCATGAACCAAATGTCTTATGGGTGTTTTGGACAGGATCAAATGTCCTGCAAGGCTATCTAGACTACCTCAATAATGCATAGAGAATGCATGCTCTAGAACTTGTTAGAGGTCCCTTAACTAACCAACTACCTCTGACCCATAAATAAGATTGGAGAAAGTAAGAATTTTTAAAGTAAGCAATATGGGATGCTGTTGAGTTCCTGAAGTTAGGATCCTAAGGAGAGGGCCATTCAGAAAGCTTAATATGAGTAATTTAGAGGTTGGGAGACATATGTTTCTTATGTCTGAAAATACAATGATGGAGAGACTGTAATTTGCCCCCTGACTTTGGAGAAAGAAAGTTTGCTACCTTAGTGATGACTTTCACTAAACAATCAACGCAAACGATGGACAATTCCATTGGAGGGTGAGCAGAGCAAAAATCAGTCTGGGGGTCATATCATATCATAAACTGAACACTCAGTTAACTCCCCAAATTCTTGTACCTATGTTTCTATACACAATGAAAATACTATTAATGTATGAGTTACTTATTGTTTATTAAACTTTAGCAGAGAGAATTTGGTACTAGCAGAAATTCTCTACCAGAAATGTTAAAGGAAGTTCTTCAAAGAACTTCAAAGAGAAACTAAACCAAATGGAAACATGGATCAACGAGATGGATTGAAATACAGCAGAAACCATAAATATTTAGGTAGATAGAAAGTACTAAGTTTTTACTTTTTCTAATTTTTTAATAGACACAAAACTATTCATAGCAAATATAATATTATTGTTTTATGGAATTTATAATTTAGGTAGAAGTAATATATATGACAATAAGAGTAAATGGGTGTGTTTAAAGGAAATGGAATTATACCCTCAAAAGGTTCCTAAATTGTGAAGTGAAGTAAACGAAGCCGTATAATATTCATTCTAAATAGACTGTGACAAATAAAAGTATATATCATAAACCCTAAAGCACCAATTAAAATAATAAAAGAGTTATAGCTGAAGAGTCAGGAGAAGAGATAACATGGAATACTCTACAGAATTTAAAAGTCATTTTACACAGATTATATTATTGGATTTTCAAAATATTTCTGATATATTTTAACACTTCTATTTTAAAACTAGCAAACTGAGCTTCAGAGATATTTAAATGACTTTCTCAAGTTAGTGCAGGTAGTAAGATACAGAGGTTAGAGCCAGATTTCCTGAGCCCCAATTTCCTATTCTTACTCAAGTACATCATGCTGTTTATGAGGCATCCTAATTTATTGGAGAGAGATATGAAGCATAAATTCAAATTTTTCATTAATGTGTTCTTTTACAAATAAACAGATGATGTTTAGCTAACTTATTGAAAACGGCAGAAGGGAAGAACCAAATATCATTGATTTACTCAATATTTATTTTGTACTTACTATGTGAGAAGTATTGTGATAGTATGAATTTAAAGAACTTACCTTCTGGACCAACCATCCACACTAAGTCTGTCCCTCAGATCACTTAAATTAAAAATATATGTGCATTTCAGAAACAAGATGTAGCATTCTAAATCCTCAAACTTTGCTTTTCACACCTCTTTAAAAAAGGAAACTTTTTGTTGAGATCCATTTGCATTTTCATAGTTTAACAGGATACACTTAATGGGTAATAATAGCACCTGGAGGTGTCATTTTATGAACTACTACTTTATGTATGTGTGTATTTCACCAAGAAATCTTATGCACAGATACTGTTTAAAATAAACTCAAGGGGCTGGCCTGGTGGCGTAGTGGTTAATTTTGCTTGCTCCACTTTTGGCAGCCTGGGATTCGCTGGTTCGGATCCCGCGTGTGGACCTACGCACCACTCATCAAGCCATGCTGTGGCAGGAGTACCACATACAAAATAGAGGAAGATGGGAATGGGTGTTAGTCCAGGGCCCATCTTCCTCAGCAAAAAGAGGAGGATTTGCAAAAAGATGTTAGCTCAGGGCTAATCTTTCTCACAAAAAAATTAAAAAAATAAACTCAAATTTTGACCTATGATTTAAAGATTTATGGGATCATCAATAGAATTGTGCTTAATAAACACCTTATGGTGGGAATGCAGTGTAATCTTGATTGTACATGAGCTTATGAGCTCTTTAGTTTAATAATTTAAAACATTGCTCTAGCTTAGTAATATTAGCACTCTAGAGAGAAAAAAAGAAAAGGGTATAAATCACTCTTAATTCTACTCCCTAAAGGTGATGTGTCTTAACTTTTTGTTATAGTTATTTACAAACACATGTATGCATATTTACAGATGTATATGATTCAGACAGAAACGCATTTTTACAAATTTAAGATTAAACCATTTAACCATTTTTTGGCCTTCTTTTATATTGAATAGTACAAAATAAATATTTTCTTAGGTTATTAAATGTTTCATGACATGATAATAATAATTGCATGAATATCCTTTGTATCAATGTATTATAGTTTTTTGACTTGCTGTCTCTTTCTTTAATATTTCAGGTTCCTATTATGAATAACGCTATGATATACATTCTGGGAGAAAAGTCACTTTATTCCTACAGCTTTTTCATATAAATTTCTGTTTGTACAACATTTGGTTCAAAATATTATTAGGTTACATACCATTTAGTTAAGAATTTTATGTATTGAATGCCTTTTCAATATTCTGGTGATAGTTATTATTGTGTTTATGTCTTTATGTATTATTTATTTTTGTTTGGACTTACCACATGAATACTTTTGACTTAGGTAGTGTGTGTACTTTTCAATGTTACATTTAAGTGTTCTCTTGCAATAAAAAGCATATATGTTTCTTGTTCATGGAAAGCTTGAATGACACCTTTTGTCTGTGTTTATATGCATCTTTGTGAGAGAATTTAACTGAAATAATGTATATTTATATTGGGAAACGATATGAGGAGGTCGTGTGAAGGAAGAACTGTAACAGGCAGCATTTTAAATAATAGAATAGCTCTGTGTGGTTTGTTCAGCAACAATTTGGATTTTGTTTTTAAATATGTTACTTTTAACTTCCAGAAATTATTCTGAGAGCTTTTCCAATTGAAATAAGAGCTTATGCCAGAAATGACTTAAAATGAGAGCTGACGTTTGGCCAGACTACAATCTTAATTTTTTTTAAAGGAAGAAATTATTTTAATGTGTACGTAGCTATAGTCTGAAGCGGAGCAGAATCTGCCGCTCCAAAACATGTCTCTTTGGCATAAGGATTATTTTAGGCTGATTATTTTTAAGAAACATAGGAAAAGCTCTGAAAACTGAGTAGAAGTTATCCTTTTGTAAGAGACATTTACATTTATAAGAGAAATCTCCATTCGTAAGAGTGTTTCCCTCTCTGCACCAGGAAGAGAAGGATGATTCTAAATCTCTAGAAATTCTTATCAATGGAGAAGGCAGGACCTAAACCTGCATAACAAGCTTACTCTTATATACTGTGCTTTTCCTGACAGCATCCCATCACTGGCTTCCTCACCTTGCAATATCCTCTTTTGTCTTTAGCTGGAGATTGTATTTAAGGTGGTGGCTTGGGCCATTTTGGGGAGTTATTCAGTTTTTCTGGGTATCTCCCGAGCATACAGGGGTATACATGTTATTAAACTTTTGTTTTTCTCCTGTTAATCTGTCTTTTATTACAGGAGAGTCTCAGCCAAGAACCTAGAAGGGTAGAGGGAAAATTATTTTTCCTCCCCTACAAGTCATAGTTTTCAAGTTTCTAAAGTCCTCCTACACATCACAGAAAATGTTGGATGTCTGTTCCAATTTACTATGGAATAATAGTTCCAATTGAACTGAAATTTGATTGATTTACAGAAATTTAAGAAACATTTTTTTTCTAACAATAAGATTTGCAAATACATAAGAATGAAACTGGTGTGGGAGATCAAGATTTGGCCACCCTGAAATATATCTCTTTACCTTGATTGTTTTCTCTGATGGACATTTGACCTCCCCCACTCACTGCCTAAAGAATTTGAAAGAGTAACTCCTTTCTGGAACAGATCTTCTATCTGATGGCTGTAATACAATGTAAAATAGATGTTACAATAGGAAAGGCACCAACAAGCCCATCTTATCGGAAGTTCTGTCTCTCTGGCCACATTCTCTGGATGGCCCTGGGGAGTTGCCAGACAAACATTTACATTTATAAGGGAAATCTCCATTTGTAAAGGTATCTCCCTCTCTGTTTTGGGAAGAGGGGGGATGACCTCATTTCTAGAAACTTATCAATGTGGAAGGTGAGGCCTTAAATCTGCATAATAACATTATTCTTGTTTACTGTGCTTTAGTGGTAATCTCCTGTAACTGACATCCCCCACCCCCAACATCCTCCTTTGTCCAGCTGAAGATGGTATTTAAGACGAGAATTTCCGCTATTGTGTTGAGAAACGCACTGTCTCTGTTTTCTCCCATGTATACATGTTATTAACCTTGGTATTATTTTCTCGTGCTAACCTGTCTTGCTATTTATTTGGCCAGCCATAAGAACCTTAAGGGAAGGGACAGAGGAGGATTCTCCCTCTTTCCCCAACACTCGGTTATATTTTTCTTGGGCTGGGGATGCTGGGAGCATCATTCAAATCATGAGAAGCTTTCCTTCTGTTGTGTGTGCAATCTACCCTAATTATAAAAAGATTATCTTCTAAGTAACCCTTCAAGTTTTCTTTGAGTTTCTAAGTTTCAAAGGGGATTGCTAAATCTTAATTTCGTAATATCTGTTAAATGAAATTATCCATGTAAAAAACACGGTTGAACAACCCAGGAAACTAACAGGCCCTTGGAGAAATGGCTGCTCCGTTGCTCTGAAAACATCGTTACACAGAAATTGCTGCATTATGCTTGAGATCTTTGGAATCCACGTGCCATGCAAATCTGGAAATATTTAATATGGTGGTAAATTTAAAAATAATTGCTTTTTGATTGTCATCACTACTAATTATCAGGCTGGTAATTTTTCTAAACAAGTCGGCAGTGAAAAAGCAGTGTACCCACAAGAAGTATGTTATTTATTGAAAAACATTTTTCCCATTTAATTATTTTGCCCATAAATACAGTTTTGACAGTAGAATTACTATCCTTTATTTCCTCTTTTGCCAAGTATATTTTTACCCATGCTTTTACTTTTTTTTTTTTTTTTTGCTGAGGAAGATTCACCCTGACTAACATCTCTTGCCAGTCTTCTTCTTTTTGTTTGAGAAAGATTGTCCCTGAGCTAACATCTGTGCCAATCTTCCTCTATTTTGTACATGAGTCACCACAACAGCATGGCCACTGACAAGTGGTGTATGTCCATGCCCGGAGATCAAACCTGGGCCGCCAAAGGGGAGTACACTCAACTTAACCACTAGGCCATGGGGCCAGCTCCCCTCACCATGCTTTTATGTGATTAGTTTTATGTGATTATCTTGTAAAGGATATTTAATTACTTGAGTTTTGTTTTTCAACATATGTATTTGTAAAAAAATTTACTTTTGGTAGCACATAATTTTACTACCAACAATTTCTATGAATTATAATAGTTTAAATGTCTGTATAAATAATTTTATATGTATAAAATTATAATATATTATTATAAATTATAAATTATAAAATGTATAATATTTAGTCCTCTACACAATGTACTGCAACTTTGCTTGCCTATCTTTTTAATGTATGGTTTGATTCCCAGCAGGACAAGGGCATAATTTTATAAAATTGTTATTGCTAATATGTATAAAAGTATATTAGGCACTCAGTAAATGAACGGGCACCACCAAACCAGCAATGAATTTACTCTCCAATCCCCACCACCTATTTTTCTGTTCTACTATCCCCCTGACTGAATACAATAGTGTCAAAGGCAGAAATGGGCATGAGCGTGAACAGAGAGGTCCGGAGGTGCTCTAGTTCTGATATGAGGAGCAGAGAAGGAAACTCCTAATACTGGGAGCGAATTCACAGATCCTTTCTTTTCTCCTATTGTTCATTCTCAGGTGCATTATTAAGGGGAAAGTGGCAGCAGCACCAGCCTGACCCCTCAAAAGTCCCACAGGAGTCCAAACTCTAAGTCTCCTAATATTTCCAAAGAGTGTGTTTCCATTTTACAGATATGGAAATTAAGACATGGAGAATATGAGTAGACCGAAGTCATGACAGGGGCTTTAGAGGGATTTAGATCTTCAATCTACTTCTTCTGAATCTCTGTTTTCATCTTTTCCTTTTTTTTTTGTTATTGTATGAGGCAGTCATTTCCATTTTTACAGCTCTAATTTGAGATTTTATTGTTTTGTATTTTGATTTTTTTCAGGAGAGAGGTGAGAGTGATGATTAATACATTCCTTTTACCTCTTTGTTAAAAGAAAAAAAATGTTCCTCCCATAAAAAGTGTCTTGGGTGGTATGTGGGGCTATGGAATAAAGATCAAACCCCCCCACACCCCCATACATGCCTGAATTTAGATTCAGTGGCAGTGACTGTTTAGTTCAAATACTAATTGGTTCCTTGAGAAATTATACCAGGATTTTTGGAGTAAATATACCTTATGGCACAAATATATCAAATTTCTGTGAAACATAGCATTTTGAAATTTCTTTAAAAGATTGTTAGATTAATGGATTGCTTATTTCATATATATTTAAATAAGCAGTTGAAGTATTTGCAAATTAAGTCATATCTGTGGAAGAGTTACTTTAAACACATCATTCCTTGTGGTGCTGTTGAATTTTGACCAATGTCTTTCTGGGAGATCTTTCTGATTAGTTAATTTTTGCAAACGTATGTTTGATTTTTAAAAGTATGTGATTGAGACATCTAGAATCTTATTCCCAAGTCTCTATTATTGTTAGCGCTGCTGAGTTAACTGATACAGGTACAGTCAAAAGTTAGCATAAGGGACACAATTGTATAGGAGAAAGTCATATTGGAACTATGAATGACCCTGACACACAGCCCCTTCGATCTTTGCTTTAGTTTGCCTAGATAAGTAAAGGTCTCTCTCAGGGGATTTGCAGGCTCTCTGGATTTTACAGCCCATCCCAGCTGTGATAAGATGACAACTTTATTCTTTTGAGTTCTCTAGGAACGTGATGGCCTCTGAACAGAGATTCTATGCTGATATCCATGACTACTGAAAGATCTGGTGTGGCAACTCCCAGTCTGCAACACCGGGGGGTTCAACATTTCCTAACCCCCTCCCCTATAACCCACTGGCCTATGTAACTGATTCAAGATTCTGTATCCTCCTTAAGATGGTTTTTTTGGACATTAGTCGGCCAACTTCCCCCTTGCTAGCAAGCTGTAATGAAAAACCCTTTGTCTCCTACCGCCTTGCCTCTTGACTATTGGCATGTCTTGTGGTGGGCAGACCACTCCCCTTGGGTGGTAACACTATGGCTGTTCCATAGGACTTAAACATTGCTCTGTTTTTCATACTAAAATAAAAATCGGTGGAGAAATTATTTCACAGAATGACTTTATTAAAAGTGTGATTTTGTGAATTGTTTCAATTATTCTTGCACTATCAATAATGATACCCCTTGAATCTTGCCCTAAATCTCAATTATTAGCACCATTTGTTTTAGTATCCATATGGTACACATGACTAAATATTCAGCATCATGACCTGAGGTGTTATTATGGAGTAATGCTCAAATTTATTGTTCTATTTTCCTGACATACTGAATACAACACAGTCTAGTTGACAGAAATTACATTATTGATGCTTTAAAAAATCTGTCTTAACTCATTTCAGATAAATTTGAAAATTTATTCTTGCTTCTGAACATTAGTTTAATATACTTACCATGTCTATGATTTTTCTTAGAAGGAAATAAAATTGTACTTTCAACTCTACTATAAAATGTTCAAAGTCATACTTGATTCTATTCATCCTTGGAAGAAATATAAATGTTCTAAATAAAATATTTATGAAGATTTTATTGAAAGCAGGCTTGTGAGAAAGCTTAGGATGTTCTAGAAAATATCCCTATGAATTGTCCACTTCTCTTTCTAATCTTAATGCTCAGATTTTGAATTGAATATTTGCAAAATTATTGTCCTCTGCGGTAAAATACTTAGATTCACAGTTTATTACTTATTTATAGATCAGTACATAAACTTTATCCAGTACAGCCAAAATGAAGTGATTATGATTATTTGGTATATGTGTGAATAATGCTAGATTGTTAATCTACCTTTGAGCTTTTCAAATTTGTAGTGTTTCTAACCAGAGGAGGGTTTTAAAATATCCTGTCTTAACATTTATACATCCATGCTTCATGTTATTCTTCACCTTTCTTGACCCATAAACAAATTAGACACAGTTAACTACTCTAATTTGTGAAACATTTGTTTACTTGGCTCACAGGGAACCAGACTCTCCTGCCCCACCACGTGCTCTTGTTAGCCTCCTTTCTATATCCTTCCCATCTTGCCAACGTTTTTTTTTGTGAGGAAGATCGGCCCTGAGCTAACAACTGTCAATCCTCCTCTTTTTGCTGAGGAAGACTGGCCCTGGGCTAACATCCATGCCCATCCTCCTCCACTTTATATGGGACACCGCCACAGCATGGCTTGACAAGCGATGCAATGGTGCATGCCTGGGGTCTGAACAGGCAAACCCCGGGACGCTGCAGCGGAGCACGCCCACCCAATCACTTGCACCACAGGGCTGGCCCCCCCATCTTGCCAACTTTCATTCATTGAAATCTCCTAGGGTTTGTTTTTGTCTTTCCACCTTTTTGCTGTCTATATCTACTTCCTTGACAATCTCATCCAGTGTCATAAACTTTAAATACTATCTAACTATGGACGACTCTTAAATGAATATCTCCATCCCAGACTTCGCCTCTGAACTCCAGCCTACTCTATCAGACTGCTTATTCAATATCTCCATTTGTGTATGTTAACATGCCCAAACAGCAAACACCTGGTCAGACCCTCAAAAAATCCAGCATGTTAATCTTCCTCATCTCAAGAAAAGGCAACTCTATCCCTCCGGTCATTTAGACTGAAAGTCTTGGAGTCATTCTTATCTGTTCTCTTTCCTTTGTTCTCCATGTCTAATCTGTCAATAAATTCTGTGCAGTCTACCTTCAAAATATATATAGAATCTACCCACTTTCCCCTGTCTCCTCTCTGCTGTACTGGTTTGCTTATGTTGCAATAGCCTCCTGACTGATTTTCTTGCCACTACCTACTCCCTGTCTACTCTCAATATAGCATCCATAGTGTTCTGGTTTTCACATATGTCAAATATGCAGCTCTTCTGCTCAAAGCTCTGAAAATGACTTCCTGCCTCTTTTTGAGTAAAGCCCAAGTCCTTACAGTGTTTACTTCTACATCTGCTTTTCTGGCTTGTTCAAGTCTAGCCAAACCAGTCTTCTGGTTCTTTCTCAAACGTTCAAGTCTAGCCATACTTTCAATTCAAAACATTTGCATTTTCAGTTTCTTATCCCAGCATATAGCCTTACTCCTGACGTACATTTGAGAAATTCCGTCAAGCCTCTCAATTTCTTCAGTTCTTTAGTGGAGCTTTGCATAGCCAGTCTACTTAAAATTGTACCATCTAAAGTACTATGTATTCTACTCATTATGTCTTTTGTTGGCCTCCCCTCAGTTGAGTTTAAGTTCCTTTGAGATAGTGATTTCTTTTTTCTTTTGTTCACTGCCAAATCTCAAGCTCCTAGAAGAGAAGTTGGCACATAATAAGCTGCCAATAAATATTTGTTGAACGAATGAATAAAGGAATTAACGCCTTTGGGCATATCCTTATACCAAAGATTAACTTCATTTTCTATATTTACTTAAGTTTTTCTTTATGGTTTTTATGTAAATTTTATTATTTCTGTGTGTTTTTATATGATTGTTTTTAATAATCTTATTCATGTTTCCTGGATGCCTGATGACAAAGCTAAACAAATGATTTAAAAAATGGCTAAGAAGAAAATAGTGCTATTCTCTCTTAAATTTGCATTTAGGCTCCAAAATGTTTGACTCAAAGCCAGGGAACAACATATGGCTAGCTTTTTGAAATGTGGCATTCTCTAATATAATTAACAATGCTTAATATATTCTATTAAGTAGAGTAAATAGTATGGTAATCTCTATCAACCTTTAAGAAAAAACTATTTAAAGAGTTGATAGAATATGGTCTAAGTTTCCTTGAACCATTCAAGATAAGTGATGTGAGAGCTATAATTTAGGATAAACATGCAATGTAAGCTAGAGTTTACTATGAAGTACTAGATATAAGAAATATTCATAAAAATATCACATACATTTATGAATATCAGCTTTTAGACATATTGTTCAAAATATAAATATTAATATAACAGTTACTGTTGGATAATATAGAAAGATTGCTAATAACATTTATGAGCATCTTAAAGTCACATGCATTTTTGATAATGTGAGAGCTATAAACACAAGTCAAAGTGACCTTATGTTAAAGAACTAAACCTTAAAAATTAGAAAGCCATTTACAAGTCATTAGTAAAATTGAATAATTCCAGAACCAATCTATATTTATAAAATTTTGGAAATTATATAAAGACAGAAGTTTATGGAAAATGCTCAAAGTCAATTATGAATGATACAGTTGGCCATAAGATGAATATAGATAAAATATTGCATTATTGGAGTAGGATAAGACACCTTTAACCTGTATAACTTGACTGCAGTCAGCCCTTTATTGCTAGGTGATAACAGATCTTTAGAACTGCATTAGACCTGAGGGATAATTTTTGTATGTACTTTGTATATATATTTTATTTTATTTTGTATTTATTTAGTGACAAAACATGCTGGTATAAAATATTCAAATGGTACAAGATGATATACAATGGAAACTGAGTTTCCTGTCAACGCTGTAACCCAGTCCTATTCCCCAGATATGAAAATTGTCAAAAGTTTATTTAACATTTTCGGTATTCCAGGAATGTACAAAGGTGTAGCTATATATGCGGGCATATATATATATATGTATATGATTGTATGTGTGTGTATGCCATGTATAATCATTATTTTTAACAAAAAAAGACACAATACATAAATTGTTCTGTACCTTGGTTTTTCTTTTCCTTTCAACATATATTTACAGATTTTTTTTAGCATGAGCATATATAGAGCTCTGCCACAGGCTTTAACAATGGTGTATATTTTATCGTGTTTTGGTACCATAATTCATGTGCACAATTTCCTATTTATGGCCATATCAGTTGTTTCCAGTTATTATAATATATTATAAATTACATGTCTCAGACTATATTTTATTTACAGGAATCTATAATAAATTAAGTTCTATCTTCATTATTTTATTTTATTTTTTTATTTTTTTATTTTTTCCCCCAAAGCCCCAGTAGACAGTTGTATGTCATAGTTGCACATCCTTCTAGTTCCTGTATGTGGGACGCGGCCTCAGCATGGCAGGAGAAATGGTCTGTCGGTGCGCACCCAGGATCCGAACCCAGGCCGCCAGTAGCGGAGCGCATGCACTTAACCGCTAAGCCACGGGGCCAGCCCTAAGTTCTATCTTCTAGATAGTCTATGTCAGCACAGTAATTGTCCTTCCAAATTTTAATAGAGTGTTTTCACCCCACAATCTTCTAAAATGTATTACTATTATTATTTTATTCCAGATCTTAGGATAATGGAATCTAAATATATCAAAAATGGCTTCTTTCTTCTTCATAAAAAATCACTCAGAATACTACTTTATAGGCTTAAAACATTTAGTAAAATTAAATGCACACTTAGAAAAAATACAAAGCATATCTTTTGCTGGATTTGACACTAAAATATATAGGAAGTTCTGAAAAAAAAAGTATATATGGCAAATAATTGAGAAAAAAAATACCTGCAAAGCAATCATTTACATAAGAAAATTTAAAACTAAGTTATATTTAATAGCATATGCTCTGTGATTCTACCAGCATATTTGGCAAATGAGTTTTCAACAGCAGAAAAATCGATTTAAAATAAGATGATACAGACACACGTTCTCATTCAAAATATTTGATGAGTTTAATCGATGTCAGTCTCTGTGACTTTTGGTCACTCTTTGAGCTAATGAGTAAATAATCGTTCAACAATTTGACTTAATCCTGATGCAGTCTTCATCCCATCCTATTTGGATACTATAAAAGAGTATTCTAACATGGTGAAATTAAGATACATTGTATCTGTGAAATGTCCGTAGAGAAGTTACTTAGGATGAAAGGAGACTAACCTGGCCATAATTTGTTCTGGAATTTGCACCAGATTTTGGTGACCACTCTGCTTTCCTAATGCTCATAAAACACCTTTTTCATCTCCAGTTTTGTGATTCTGGGGGAGACTGATCCCCTGTCCTAAAATTTTAGTAATTCAGTTTTCTCTTTTGAAAATTAGGACAGCTTTTTCTTAAGTTCATTTTCTTTTTGCTTTTGACTTTTTTTTTCATATTTTACCCTCTAAGAATGTCAGTTGTTGGTATCATAACGGTAAAATATTTCAGAGTCTTGGCATGTATTTTCTCTGATCATAGAGAACACTACAAATTTAAAATAGAAACGTGACGTTGTTTTCTTCTTAATTATTTTATGCCTCAATTTTCATTCAATTATGATTGTCCTTCCAGGATCGACAAAGCAAACTAGATTGTTAGCTCTTCTTTCTCTATGTTATCCATAAATATTTCAGTTTTTCCAGGTGGGGAACTGCAGGTTTACTTATTCTTCTCCTCTTAACAAATAATTTGTTTTACTTTAACTTACTATTTTTACAATCACATAATTGCTACTTGTTTATTTTAACAAACTGGGAATTGAAGACTTCGATTTTAAAAGTTAATAATCTTCCCACAACTTCCCCAAATCCTATTGCTCTGAGTTGAGGTATTTTAACATTTTGTCATGCGTCCTTACAAAATTTATTTATGCAAATGCAGACGTGTAGAAAATTAATGCAGATGTATAAATAGTTATTTTTCTCAAAAATAGAACCACAATATACTTATTAACCCACAACTATATATTTAAACCTAACTATACATAAAAGATTTACTGTGGGAGAAAAATATAAGATTTAGCTCATTCTATTTTTAACTACATAATATTCTCCAGGCTGGATACATCATAAATATTTCAATCATTCACTTTTATCTACTTCTATATATAATGCTGTGATAAACAACATTGCACAAATGCCCATAACACAGGTGCTTTATATATAGAAGTATCTTTCTAAAAGTGCTATTGATAAGTCAACAGATTTAGGTATTTAAATTTTTCAGAGACATTTGTACAGTATATAAAAAGGCCTGAACATATTGACAAGAAACGTACACAAAGGTGCTTGATCAATCTTGCTAAGTGTCCATCCCTATGGACCTTTCAAAAGCTGAGCTTCGGTTTATTATTGTTTTCTATAAATTTTGTTTTTATATTATATTAACTTTAGCTCTGATAATACTTGTAGTTGTTTCTTCTCCAGTCTCTTAAAAACGAATAGTTAGCTCAGTGATTTTTCAGTATTTCTTTATAATAATAGCACTAAATAATGAATAAATAAGTTAAAAAGATAAGAACTATAAACTTTCCTCCCATGATAGTTTTAACTGCTATCCACCACTTTTTTGATTAATATTATCATTAGACACATGGATAATAATGTTATTAATTAGTTGATAATTTCTAACTTCAGTTTCTGAGCCAGAGCTTACATGGAACACCATTAAGTAAGTTCTAAGGAATTAAGTTTTTTAAGAATTTTCTATCATTTTTAGTTTTTAATTGTATCAGAGAATGTGACCAATGAAATGTCTGATTTACTTTAAATTTATTATATATACATGTTTGCGTATGTCGTGTGTGTGTATATATAAATATACCTGTACACAATTTTTTATTACTGTTTCATCAATGTACCATTAATATGTATTATTTTTATGAGAGATCTGGAGCAACTAGAACCATCATACGTTGCTGATGGGAGTGCAAAAATGCTACAATCCTTTCAAAAGTTTAGTTCTTTCTTATAAGATAAACATAAACTCTAGAAGTCAGCAACTTTATTCCTAGATAAAAAAGAACTAAAAAAACTGACTCATAAAAGAATTTTTAGATCAGCTTTATTAATCACAGCCCCAAACCAGAAACAATGTAAATATCTATCCTTAGGACAATGCTACATATGTGCAATAGAGTATTGCAATATTACTTAGCAATTAAAAAAAAATGAACCAGTGATACACTTAAAAACAGGGATGAGGGAGTGACGTCAGCATCATGGCGGAGTGAGCTTTCCCGTGAATTCTTCCCCCACAAGATACAACAAAAGCAACAGCCACAGACCAACAACGGAATCCCAGACAGTGAAAAGTTAGAGCGGAGGGATCCACACTGCCGCACATCTGAGAGCGGAACGTGCTGGGCCCCCGGAGGAAGTGGGGAGAGGTAAGGAGAACTCCGCTCCCTCCCCATCAGATCAGCGATCCGGTCCGCGCGGCTCCCAGAGAGGCGGGAGGGGCGGCCCTCGGCGGGAAACTGTAGCTCTTCGGGCTCTCTCAGCCAGTGGGAAACTCCCGCACAGAGGGCTCAGAGGAGCCACAGGGCTACCATCAACATCTGAGCAACCCAGAGAGCAGATAAAGAGGGGCAAACGAGAAGCCTCCCACGTCAGGGACCCAGAGGGCAAAAGAGAGAGCTCCCCCCTCCCCGCAACCCGGAGTCTGCAGCTCGACCAGATCTAGCGGTCCGAGGCAGACCTGAATAAACTGGACTGTACCCGTGGATCGCAGTGGGGAAAACAAAACAAAACAAAACAAAACAAAACTGCGGATCGCAGCAGAAAAACTGGGGCAGAGCGCAGGGGGCTTAGACTACACAGCCCTTTACCACCAGACAGTGGCGGCAGGTGGAAATTGCAACCAGAGACTTCCAGGATGAGGAAAATCAAAACCAACACAGGAACCACAATGCAAAAATATATGAAATCACCAGACCAGAAACAAAATGACAAGCACCCAGAAATCAACCCCGAAGACACAGAAATCCATAAACTAAATGACAGAGATTTCAAAATAGCTATCATAAAAACACTCAACGAAATACGAGACAACACAGACAAATAATTCAATGAGATTAGGAGTTTCTTCACAAAAGAGATTGAAATCATAAAGAAAAACCTATCAGGGTTGATGGAGATGAAGAACACAATGGAGGAGATAAAGGAGAATCTGGAATCTTTAAAGAACAGAGCTGACAATATGGAGGAAAGAATTAGTACTTTAGAGGATAGGAATACAGATATACTCCAGATGGAAGAAGAGAGAGAACTAAGACTAAAAAGAAATGAAGAAAGACTCCGAGAAATATCGGACTCTATTAGAAAATGTAACATAAGAATTATAGGTATTCCTGAGGGAGAGGAGAGGGAAAGAGGAACAGAGAGCCTATTCAAGGAAATAATAGCTGAAAATTTCCCAAATCTGGGGAAGGAGCAGGAAATACCAGTAAGCGAAGCCAACAGGATGCCTATATATATTAACAGACAAAGGCCTTCACCACGACACCTAGTGGTAAGGCTAGCCAGGGTCAACGACAAAGAAACAATATTAAGGGCAGCTAGACAAAAACAAAAAATAACGTACAAAGGAACTCCCATCAGGCTCTCAGCGGATTTCTCAACAGAAATTTTCAGGCTAGAAGAGACTGGAATGATATATTCAAAATACTAAAAGACAAAAACTTTCAGCCAAGAATACTCTATCCAGCAAAAATATCCTTCAAATATGATGGAGAAATAGTAACTCTCCCAGATAAACAAAAGCTGAGGGAGTTCATGGCCACGAGACTGCCACTACAAGAAATACTCAAGAAGGCCCTCAGGCCTGAAAACAAGAAGAGAAAGGGAACACAAAGCTTGGAGTAAGGAGAAAAGTAGGTAGACAAAATCAGAGAAATAGTAGATCTTTACCGGAATAGGTTAGCAACCACTTAAATACTAAACTCAAAGATCAAAGGAAGAAATTCACCAAAAATAAATTTAACCTCATCACTGTAAACACACAGCCACAACACAAGATAGAATAAGGTATAAAAAGAGCAACTTAGAAGGGGAAGAGGAAAGTGACTGAATTGACTTAGTATAAGGAAATAGGAGGCTATCAGATAATGGACTATCTCATACACAAGATTTTTCGCCCAAATCTCAAGGTAACCACTAAACAAATAATCAAATTAAAACCACATATGATAAACAAAGAGAAAACTAGAAGAATCATAAGACAGAACAACCAAACTGAATTGGCAGTCCAAAACAAATGGGACAAGAAACAAAGGAAATGCAAAAGAACCAGAAAATAAGGGACAAAACAGCAACATTCAACCCTCATATTTCAATAATTACCCTAAATGTAAATGGATTGAACTCTCCAATCAAAAGATACAGAGTGGCAGGATGGATTAAAAAGCAAGACCCAACAATATGCTGCCTTCAGGAAACACATCTTAGCACTAAAGACAAGCACAGGCTCAGAGTGAAAGGATGGAAGACAATACTCCAAGCTAATGGCAAACAAAAGAAAGCAGGTGTTGCCATACTCATATCAGACAAAGTAGACTTCAAGATAAAACAGGTTAAGAAAGACAAAGAAGGGAAATATATAATGATAAAAGGGACACTCCATCAAGAAGATATATCACTTATAAATATATATGCACCCAACATAGGAGCACCAATGTACATAAAACAACTATTAACAAACCTAAAAGGAGAAATCAACAACAACACAATAATAGTAGGGGATCTTAACACCCCACTTACAGCAATGGATAGATCATCCAGACAAAAAGTTAATAAAGAAATATTAGACTTAAATGAAAAACTGGACGAGATGGACCTAGTAGACATATACAGAGCACTCCACCCAAAAACAGCTGACTACACATTCTTCTCAAACGCGCATGGAACATTCTCTAGGATAGACCATATGTTGGGAAACAAAGCAAGCCTCAATAAATTTAAGAAGATTGAAATCATAACAAGCATCTTTTCAGACCATAAGGCTATGAAACTGGAAATGAACCAGGAAAAAAAAACTGGGAAAGTGACAAAAATGTGGAGATTAAACAACATGCTACTGAACAACCAATGGATCATTGATGAAATTAAAGGAGAAATCAAAAACTATCTGGAAACAAACGAAAATGATAACATGCCATATCAAACCATATGGGACGCAGCAAAAGCGGTCCTGAGAGGGAAACTCATAGCGATACAAGCCCACCTTAACAAACAAGAAAAAGCCCTAATAGGCAAACTTAAATTACACCTAACAGAACTAGAAAAAGAAGAACAAACAAAGCCCAAAGCCAGCAGAAGGAGAGAAATAATAAAAATCAGAGCAGAAATAAATGATATTGAGACCAAAAAAACAGTAGAAAGGATTAATGAAACAAAGAGTTGGTTCTTCGAGAAGATAAACAAAATAGACAAACCCTTAGCCAGGCTAACTAAGAAAAAAAGAGAAAAGGCTCAAGTAAATAAAATTAGAAATGAAAGAGGAGAAATTACAATGGATACCATGGAAATACAGAGGATTATAAGAGAATACTATGAGAAATTATATGCCAACAAATTGGACAATCTAGAAGAAATGGATAAATTCTTAGACTTATACAACCTCCCAAAATTGAACCAAGAAGAAATGGAGAATCTGAATAGACCAATCACAAGTAAAGAGATTGAAATAGTAATCAAAAACCTCCCAAAAAATAAAAGTCCAGGACCAGATGGCTTCTCCTGTGAATTTTACCAAACATTCAAAGAAGATTTAATACCCATCCTCCTCAAACTATTCCAAAAAATAGAGGAAGATGGAACACTTCCTGAATCATTCTATGAGGCCAACATCACCCTGATACCAAAACCAGACAAAGACAATACAAAGAAAGAAAATTACAGGCCAATATCGCTGATGAACATTGATGCAAAAATCCTCAACAAAATATTGGCAAACCGAATACAACAATATATTAAAAAGATCATACACCATGATCAAGTGGGATTTATACCAGAGACGCAGGGATGGTTCAACATCTGCAAATCAATCAACGTGATACATCACATCAACAAAACAAAGAATAAAAACCACATGATCGTCTCAATAGACGCAGAGAAGGCATTTGACAAGATACAACATCCATTTATGATAAAAACTCTCAATAAAATGGGAATAGAAGGAAAGTACCTCAACATAATAAAGGCCATATATGACAAACCCACAGCTAACATCATACTCAACGGGGGAAGACTGAAAGCCATTCCTCTGAGACCAGGAACGAGGCAGGGCTGCCCACTCTCACCACTCCTGTTCAACATAGTACTGGAGGTTTTGGCCAGAGCAATTAGGCAAGAAAAAGGAATAAAAGGAATCCAAATAGGTAACGAAGAAGTGAAACTCTCACTATTTGCAGATGACATGATTGTATATATAGAAAACCCTAAAGAATCTGTTGGAAAACTGTTAGAAACAATCAACAACTACAGCAAAGTTGCAGGGTACAAAATCAATCTACAAAAATCAGTTGCATTTCTATATGCTAATAATGAACTAACAGAAAGAGAGCTCAAAAAGATAATACCATTTACAATTGCATCAAAAAGAATAAAATACCTAGGAATAAATCTTACCAAGGAGGTGAAGGACCTATACAATGAGAACTACAAGACATTATTGAGGGAAATCTACGATGACATAAAGAAATGGAAAGATATCCCATGCACGTGGATTGGAAGAATAAACATAGTTAAAATGTCTATATTACCTAAAGCAATCTACAGATTCAATGCAATCCCAATCAGAATCCCAATGATATTCTTCACAGAAATAGAAAAAAGAATACTAAAATTTATATGGGGCAACAAAAGACCCCGAATAGCTAAAGAAATCCTAAAGAAAAAGAACAAAGCAGGAGGCATCACAATTCCTGACTTCAAAACATACTACAAAGCAATAGTAATCAAAACAGCATGGTACCGGTACAAAAACAGACACACAGATCAATGGAACAGAATTGAAAGGCCAGAAATAAAACCACACATATACGGACAGCTAATTTTCGACAAAGGTGCTAAGGACATGCAATGGAGAAAGGAAAGTCTCTTCAATAAATGGTGTTGGGAAAACTGGACAGCCACATGCAAAAGAATGAAAGTGGACCATGTGCTATCGCCATTCACAAAAATTAACTCAAAATGGATCAAAGACCTGAAGGTGAGACCTGAAACTATAAAACTCATAGAAGAAAATATAGGCAACACACTATTTGACATTGGGTTTAAAGGAATCTTTTCGGATGACATGCCTACCCAGACTAGGGAAACTAAAGAAAAAATAAGCAAGTGGGACTTTATCAGACTAAAGAGCTTTTATAAGACAAATGAAACCAGAATCAAGATGAACAAACAACCAACCAGCTGGGAGAGAATATTTGCAAAACACACATCTGACAAGGGGTTGATCTCCATAATATATAAAGAACTCACACAATTGAACAACAAAAAAACAAACAACCCGATCAAAAAATGGGCAGAGGAAATGAACAGACACTTCTCCAAGGAAGATATACAGATGGCCAATAGGCACATGAAAAGATGCTCAACATCACTAATCATCAGGGAAATGCAAATCAAAACAACACTAAGATACCACCTCACGCCCGTTAGAATGGCTATAATCACCAAGACAAAAAACAAGAAATGTTGGAGAGGATGTGGAGAAACAGGAACCCTCATACACAGCTGGTGGGAATGCAAATTGGTGCAGCCTCTATGGAAAACGGTATGGAGATTCCTCAAAGAATTAAAAATAGAGATGCCCTATGATCCAGCCATCCCACTACTGGGAATCTATCCAACGCACCTGAAATCAACAATCCAAAGAGGCTTATGCACCCCTATGTTCATTGCAGCATTATTCACCATAGCCAAGAAGTGGAAGCAACCTAAGTGTCCCTCGACTGACGATTGGATTAAGAAAATGTGGTATATATATACAATGGAATACTACTCAGCCATAAAAAAAGACAAAATCGTCCCATTTGCAACAACATGGATGGGCCTGGAGCGTATTATGTTAAGTGAAATAAGCCAGAAAGAGAAAGACAAACACTGTATGATCTCACTCATATGTGGAATATAAACCAACACATGGACAGAGAAAACTGGACTGTGGTTACCCGGGAAGTGGGGGTGGGGGGTGGGCACAAGGGGTGAAGGGAGTCATATATGGGGTGATGGACAAACAAAAATGTACAACCCAAAATTTCACAATGTTAGAAACCATTAAAATATCAATAAAAAAAAAACAAAAAAAAAAAACAGGGATGAGTCTCAAAAACACATGCTGAAGGAAGGAAGCCAAACACAAGAAAACACACAGTATGTACTGTGCAATTTCATGTATATGAAATTGTAGAGCAGGCAAGTATAATCCATGGTGATAAAATCAGAACAATGTTTTCCTCTGAGGGACAAGGATTGACCAAAATGGAGTCAACGGGAAACTTTCTATGGCCGTTGAAGTATTTTATATCTTGGTTGAGATGACGGGTGCATGGTTTTATATGGTTTTCAATACTCTTTGAATCATATGCTTAAATTACGTGTACATCACAATATAACAGATAACTAAAAATAAAGGGGAGCATAATAGTAATATGTCTTCTTTAAAACGTAACAAATTTCTTTTTAATTATGAATTATAGTTTGTTTGTTTACTTGGTTTCTAATCATATATAAGCTTTTACATGTGTTTCAGGATCATCTGTGGATCCTGTGTAGTTATATTGTGTTTTTATCTGTGGATCGCTTGTTTCCGAGACACTGCAGTGTTGTCAGTTGCCAGCAGCTGATTTAACTCATCCCATGGAATAAGTTGGAAGTTTTAAATAACTTTGAAACCTAAAAGCTAACTACGTTCATATCTGTGTATGTACGCAGTATATGTATGAATAAATACTTACATATATAAATACACACCCACCAGAGAAACTACAATAAAAAGGCATATCATATTAGGTGTTCTTATAGATGAGGAGAAATTGGATCTCTCATATGCTCCTTTTGGATAACTATTTTGCATTTACTAAATCCGAATATTATACGTATACTATCATTCAGCAATTCTACCCCTAAGAATAACCTCCTGAAATACTTACATATGGTGATCAAAATACATAAGCGTTATTGTTCTTAGAAGCATTTGTAACAGCCAACAGTTGGAAGCAACCAACATGCCCATAAACTGAAATGGGTAAATTGTGTTGTATTACACAATGAAATTCTGTACAGCAATGGGAATGAATGAACTACAAATACATAGGAATTTTGATATATCTCAGAAACTGAAGGAGTGAAAGAAGCCTGCCACAAAGTGTGTACATGGTATGATTACATTTACGTAAAGTTTTAAAACAAGCAAAACTGATTTGTGCCAGTAAACATCAGCATTGAGGTTACTCTGGGAGGATATTGACTGAAATGACAATTATGGGGGAATCTGAGCTTCAGTTAATGCTATATTTCTTCATCTCTGGGCAGATTATGAGGGTATGTTGACTTTGCAAAAATTTTTTGAGCTAAGTATTTGTGACTTGTGCACTTCTCTGTATGTTCATTATTTTCTTTATAAGGTAAACGAAAAAAGGTATATCTATGTTTTTGTAAACCCATAAAGCATACTTCCTAACTATATTAGGATGTTTGTTGCCCACAGGCCTAGGAAATGAAGATTTCTGTTAAAAGAAAATAAACAATTTATGAAAGTTGTGAAAGTCTTTAAACAGAACAATGAACAAATTGAAAACCTGTCATGAATTAAGGAGTGTAATTAAAAACTCTCCATTCCTGAGGTTGAACCAATCAATCAATAAAAAACAAGAATAAAAACACAAACAGAAAAGCAAAAGCAGAGAGAGAGAGAGAAGTGACCTCAAGTTCTGAGTTGGCTCCAGGTATGAAAATTAAAAAGAATAAATTCAAGGAAGCAGAGCTCTCCCCTCACAAATTTGATAATTCATATTTTTTAATGTACTCGATTTAAGATCGTGCTAGATGTTATGACTGTATTCTTGCTAAAATACAATTTATTATTAGTCGAATTAAACCTTTTTTCATAATCTATAATAAAAGTTTGCTGTCAAATTTCTTCTGCTCTGACCTGTGTAACTTGCTTGGCATCACACATGAAGTAGGCTACGCTGTCTTCAGAGGACAATGGGTAGAATTTCCCAGGAAAACATCCTATTAAATCACCAACATTCTTAGGTAAACTGTGAATATTGATCCTGAGGAAATGAGTGGCAGGAAAATACACTTTCAAGAACACAACAAATCTCTCCCTGGTGGCTGGCGTGGGGAGAAGGGTTACTTATCCGTATAGTGAAGCTATTTTCATATGTTTCACAATAAATATTTAGGGTAATGCTAAGACCACACTAAAACCACAGTCATAAATACATGTGTTTAAATGAAGCATAGATGTGATTAATGGGGAAATTGTTTAATTTATTTTAGAAGTCTTAATGTACACAAGCTTTTTAAACATAAAAGGAAAACTGAGAGAGTACAGTTTGCTCTTTTCCTCCAGGAAGGTATGCTTGCAGCTCTCATTGCAGAACTGCTTCATGAAGTGATTGCTAAACAGCCTCGTTAAACGCTTAGAACAGAAATATCCCCTGAACTTTGGAGAAAGTAGCAGCTCATACACTGAAAACTTTATAGCCACGAGGAAAAAATAGTTTAAAGGAATTTTTGTAAGATTAAGTGATGAGGAGATTCAACAAATACATCATAACTCACAGGCTGAGTTTTTATGATGAACTTCTGTTTTATGTCACAGGTCTACTGGAAAGAATGATAGCAACAGGTAAACCAGATAACTCACAGCCATGTATTTGCTACCAAATAACCATAGAAAACACTCTCCAAAATCGTTTGACATAGGCTATATGTATATTTAGCATGATATTTTATTTATTTAGAAAAGCAAAGACGTAAATAAAATAAAGGATCAATCATATGACATTCACATATTACAAAATATTCGTGTTTTATTTTTCTCATTAGGTGATCTCTAATTTCCATATCAACTCCACTTTTAAGATTTTATGAGTTTGATCATTGAAAATCATATCTAATGTATGTTATCACTTAAGACAGTGACATCAAAGTTTATTTATTAGCAAAAATGAATATAAAAAGAGGTGTGGAGAATCAAGTGGATTTTAGTCCATTTATTATTAAATTAAAAAATTTGAATACATTTTGCAGAGCTACTGTGAAGATGGCCTAAAACTGTATTCAGCACTATAATTTCCAAGTACAGGCTTGATTTAGGAATATTTTGTAAAGAGCCTATAATAAAATCATACAAGCCCAAACACCCAACGTCATCTGGGTGACTATTTTTTAATTTAATAAAAAATATATTTTCAGACTAAAACGTTAGATGTTCAAGGTGACTCTAGAAATGTTACATCCAGAAATGCTTGTCATTCACCAATGATTCAAAATTAAACATCATTTTAGTCAGTACTAAGAAAATGTAGTAATGTTTTAGAACTCTTGGAATTTTAAGTGCTTGAATTTTGTATTCCCTGAACATGTTATGAAAAGGAATTTAATTTTTAAAATGGATGTAATAACTGAGTGAAAATCTAAAAGGCCTTTTTAGTATGCTACTGCAGCATTCATTTAGGAGGAAAACTCAGTCTCCTTGAGTTGCAGCAAATGAGAAGGTATCTTTTTTCCTCTCTTCAACTGAACATTAACATGCAAAACACAAAAGAAAATGCACTTAACTTTTCTTGTGTTATCACTCAAGCTAATAGTTCCCCCCAAATTCTAGTAATCAATGTGTCAGCAACATTCTAGATATATGGTATTCAGTCAGGTTTGAACATTTCCCTACCTACTATTTATAAAGGATCTCATGGAAAGGAAATGTCCAAATTAAGGAGTTTACAAGCCGTCACCATCGTCTGTCTGGGTGATATTAGAGTCTCTCTTTTCATTTGTATAAGTAACTCTCAAAAAGGTTCTTTTTTTTTCTTTTACTGTGAAATACACTATTTCAGGGAGAATTTATGATTTCAGAATTTTTTTCCTCCGAAGAACGTTAAAGATACCTAATAAAAAAATGCAACCTAGAGAGTGATGTCAGAATCATGGTGGAATCAGTTGTTCCCTTGGTCTCTCCTCCCTAAATTACAACAAAATGGACATTCATTAACCAACAGAGGATTCACTACAAAGCACAATAGGATGTCTGAGAGATCCACGCAGTCATACATCTGAAGGTGGGGGGGCTGGATCCCCAGGAAGCAATGGAAAGAGGTGAGTGGATCCCTCCTCCTCCCCTGGGGCAGTGATCTAGGTCCTGGGTTCTCACACAGCAGTCAGCACGTGACTGTAAGAGGAAGCAGGGAACAACCAGGCCTGCACACAAAGGCTTTTGCTTTTGAACTTGCAGCCTGACTGTGAGTGTGCCCACCATGACATGGCAGTCCTGCCTGTTGGAGCACTCTTCACCAAGTGGTGTGACGTAGCCCTCAAAAGGAACCCCCACCAAATGCAGCAGCTCAGGCAAACCTCCCATGAGCACACAACTGACCAGCACACATGAAAGAAAGTGCCCCTTTCCTCCCACCTAGAACACTAGCTCAGCCGGTCCCCTGCCAAGGCAGTGGTCCTGCACCAGAGCACCTGCATGTGTATGTGTGTGACCCGCAAAGCAGCTGTGGCCAGTGGGCAAACATGGATGAACCCTACTGGCATGACTTCCAGTAGACGCAGCAGGTTCAGAGAACACAGCTCCTGCCTGCAACCCCAGAGGTAGCAGGTGGAATATGCAATCTGATACTACTACAAATGCCCTGGCAAAGGATCAGTTCAGCAAACACCATGAAAAACCACAGTAACACTTCAGAGCATAAAGGAAATGACAAGTCTCCATAAACCAATCCTGAAGTCACAGAAATTTACAATCTAAATGACAGAGAATTCAAAATAGTTGTAAAGAAACTCAATGAGTTACAAGAAAACTCAGAAAGACTGTTCAGTGAGCTCAGGAATAAAACTAATGAGCAGAAGGAATACATCAACAAAGAGAAGGAAACTCTAGAAAAACACCAAGCAGAAATTCTGGATATGAAGAACACAATTAATGAGATGAAAAATAATCTAGAGGGGCCAGCCTGGTGGCATAGTGGTTAAGTTTGCATACTCTGCTTCAGTGGCCCAGGGTTCATGGGTTCAGATCCTATGTGCAGAACTACACACCACTAATCAAGTCATGCTGTGGTGGCATCCCATATACAAAGTAGAGGAAGATTGGCACAGATGTGAGCTCAGGGACAATCTTCCTCAAGCAAAAAGAGGAAGATTGGCAACAAATGTTAGCTCAGGGCCAATCTTCCCCACCAAAAATAAATAAATAATCTAGAATCCTTAAATAATAGAGCTGATGTTATGGAATACAGAATTAGTGATTTAGAGGATAGAAATATAGAAATGCTTCAGATGGAGGAGGAGAGAGAACTAAGATTTTTAAAAAAATGAAGAAACTCTTCAAGAAATATCAGACTAATTAGGAAAAGCAACATAAGAATTATAGGTATTCCAGAGGAAGAAGAGAGGGAGAAAGGAGCAGAGAGCTTGTTCGAAGAAATAATAGCTGAGAACTTCCAAAACCTAAGGAAGGAACTGGACTTACAAGTACATGAAGCCAATAGAACTCCTATTTACATCAATGCAAAAATACCTTCTCCAAGGCATATAATGGTAAAACTGGAAAAAGTCAATCCTAAAGGAAAAATATTACGGGCAGCAAGGCAGAAGAATATAACCTATGAAAGAACACCTACCAAGCTTTTAGTGGGTTTCTCAGCAGAAATCTCACAGGCTAGGATAGAATAGAATGATATATTCAAATACTGAAAGAAAAAAAGCATTTAGCCAAGAACACCCTATCCAGTGAAACTATCCTTCAGATATTACGGAGAAACAAAATCTTTCCCAGATAAACAAAAGCTGAAGGGGTTCATCACCACTAGACCTCCCTTAAAAGAAACATTGAAGGAAGCCCTCACACCTGAAACAAAAAGGTAAGTATTAGCAAAGCTTTGATCAAGGAGATAAATAGTCAGACAAAATCAGAAAACTGCAGCTCTCTATCAGAACGGGTTAACAAACACTTCATTATAACATAAACGATAAAGGGAAAGAGGGAATCAAAAATAACTACAAACACTTCAATTTGATCACAAACTCTCAACACGAAACAGAATGATTTGTGACAACAATAACTCACAAATATGTGGAGACTAAACAACATGCTACTGAACAACCATTGAATCAATAAAGAAATCAAAGAAGGAATAAAAAAATACCTGGAGACAAATGAAACTGAAAATACAACATACCAACTCTTATGAGATGCAACAAAAGTGGTTCTAAGAGGGAAATTCGTAGCAATACAGGCCCACCTCAACAAACATGAAAAATCTCAAATAAGTAATCTTAAATTACACCTAACAGAGCTGGAAAAAGAATAACAAACAAAGTCCAATTTCAGCAGAAGAAGGGAAATAATAAAAATTAGAGGAGAAATAAATGAAATACACACTAAACAAAACAGTAGAAAGGATCAATGAAACTAAGAGCTGGTTCTTTGAGAGGATAAACAAAATTGACAAACTCTTAGCCAGATTCACTAAGAAAAAAACAGAGAAGGCTCAAATAAATAAAATTAAAATGAAACAAGAGAAATTACAATGGATACCACAGAAATACAAAGGATTATAAGAGAACACTATGAAAAAGTATATGCTATGGATAACCTAGAAGAAATGGATAAATTCCTAGATTCATAGAACCTCTCAAAACTGAATCAAGAAGAAATAAAGAATCTGAATACACTGATCATAAGTCAAGAGATTGAAGGAGTAATCAAAAACCTCCCAAAAAACAAAAGGCCAGGACCAGATGCCTTCTCTGGAGAATTTCACCAAACATTCAGAAGATTTGATATCTATCCTTCTCAAACTATTCCAAAAAATTGAAGAAGACAGATGCTTCTTAACTCATTCTATGAGGCCAGCATTACCCTGATTCCAAAACCAGGCAAGGAAAGCACAAAGAAGAAAAATCACAGGCCAATATCACTGATGAACATAGATGCAAAAATCCTCAACAAAATATTGACAAACCAAATACAGCAATACATTAAAAAGATCATACCATGATCAAGCAGGATTTATACCAGGGACACAGGAATGGTTCAACATCCACAAATCAATCAATGTGATACACCACATTAACAAAATGAGGGATAAAAATCCCATGTTCATCTCAATAGATGCAGAAAAAGCATTTGACAAGATCCGACATCCATTTATGATAAAAACTCTCAATAAAATGGATATAGAAGGAAAGTACCTCAACATAATAAAGGCCATGTATGTAAAAACCCACAGCTAATATCATACTTAATGGTGAAAAACTGAAAGCCATCCCTCTGAGAACAGGAGCAAGACAAGGGTGCCGACTCTTCCCCCTCCTATTCAACAGAGTCCTGGAGGTTTTGGCCAGAGCAATAAGGCAAGAAAAAGAAATAAAAGGTATCCAAATTGGAAATAAAGAAGCGAAACTTGCTGTTTGTGGATGACATGATTCTATATATCAAAAACCAGAGAGAATCCACCAGAAAACTATTAGAAATAATCAACTACAGCAAAGTTGCAGGATACAAAATCAACTTACAAAAATCAGCTGCATTTCTATACACTAATAATGAACTAGCAGAAAGAGAAGTCAAGAATACAATCCCATTTACAATTGCAAAAAACTGAATAAAATATCTAGGAATAAATTTAACCAAGGAAGTGAAAGACACTGTAAACTAAGAAATTGCTGAAAGAAAACCAAGAAGGCATAAAGAAATGGAAAGATATTCCATGCTCATGGATTGGAAGAATGAACATATCCATGTTACCTAAAGCAATCTACAGATTCAATGCAATCCCATTCAGACTCCCAATGACATTCTTCACAGACATAGAACAAAGAATCCTAAAATTTATACGGAACAAAAAAAGACCCCAAATAGCTAAAGCAATCCTGAGAAAAAAGAACAAATCTGGAGGCATCACAATCCCTGACTTCAATATATACTATAAAGCTATCATGATCAAAACAGCTTGGTACTGGCACAAAAACAGACACACAGATCAATGGAACAGAATTGAAAGCCCAGATGTAAAACCACACATATATGAACAGCTAATCTTTGACAAAGGAGCTAAGAACATATAGTGGAGAAAGGAAGGTCTCTTCAGTAAATGTTGTTGGGAAAACTTGACAGCCACATGCAAAAGAATGAAAGTAGACCATTATCTTCCACCATACACAAAAATTAACTCAAAATGCATTAAAGACTTGAATGTAAAATCTGAAACCATAAAACTCTTAGAAGAAAATATAGGCAGTGCACTCTTTGACATTGGTCTTAGCAGCATCTTTTCAAATACCATGTCTACTCAGGCATGGAAAACAAAAGAAAAAACAAACAAATGGAACTACATCAGACTAAAGAGCTTCTGCAAGGCAAAGGAAACCATCAACACAATGAAAAGACAACCCACCAACTGGGTGAAAATATTTGTAAAGCATATGTCTGACAAGGTGTTAATTTCCAAAATATTAAAAGAACACATACAACTCAACAACAACAAAACATACAAGCTGATCAAAAAATGGGCAGAGGATATGGATAGGGATTTTTCCAAAGAAGACACACAGATGACCAACAAGCATGTTCAACAACACTAATCATCAGGGAATGCAAACAAAAACTACAATGAGATATCACCTTACACCTGTTAGAATGGCTATAATCACCAAGACAAAAAATAACAAATGTTGGAGAGGATGTGGTGAAAAGGGAACCCTCATACACCACTGTTGGGAATGCAAACCGGTGCAGCTGCTATGGAAAACAATACGGAGATTTCCTGAAAACTTAAAAATAGAAATACCATATGATCCAGCTATCCCACTACTGGGTATTTATCCAAAGAACTTGAAATCAACCATTCAGAGATTTATGCACCCTTCTATTCTGCACCCTTGCAGCATTATTCATAATAGCCAAGATGTGGAGGCAAGTCAAGCACCCATCAACTGAGGAATGGATAAAGAAGATGTGGTATATATATACAATGGAATACTACTCAGCCATAAAAAAGGTAAAATTATCCAATTTGCAACTACATGGATGGATCTTGAGGGTATAATGTTGAGCAAAAAAGCCAGACACAGAAAGACAAACACCATGTGACTTCACTCATATGTGAAAGGTAAACAAGCACATGGATAAAGAGAACAGATTAGTGGTTACCAGAGAGGAAGAGATTGGGGCAGGGGAGGGTCAAAGGGGTAAAGAGGCACATATGTATGGTGATGGAAAAAAATTAGACTATTGTTAGTGATCATGATGCAGTCTACACAGAAACTGATAAACAATAACATACACCTGAAATTACACAATGCTGTAAACCATTATGACCTCAATAAAACAACTGAAAAAAAAAAAAAACCACAACTGAAAAATTAAGCTAAGTTCAGTATTGTTTTAAAGCTAAACTGCTCTAATATTGCTTTTCAGAGGAATATGTGCAGTATCGTTGTCTTAAAGAGCTGACATTATATGTGAACATACAATGTTTATATATTTCAAAACATTTTGTTTTCCAAATTGGGCAAATAATTACTGGATTCAAATACTTGATTTACATGAACAGTCACCCAGGAGTATGCAGTGCATTGAGTGCTCAGTTCTATTCCAACCCTTGACTTCAGAACAAGGAGTGGATATACTACTGGGACAAAGCAAAATTCTGACTTTGAAAGAGCTCATAGTCTAGCAGGGAAGATGATATTCTCAATAGTTCTAATAGAATATGATAACTGCTATGAAACTCTATGTAAACCTAATGGTACTTGTTATACCTGAATGATAATACTGAATACCTAAATTTCATATCTTCTTCAGTATTTTTCTTTTGCACTTGGAATTTTTGAAAAGATAAATTATAGGTCATGACATCCATGCATACATTTGTATTGCCTTAGGAGCACTTTATCCAAATCCCTGTTAGTTTTGCACCTCAGCAAACCAAAATAATGCTCCTTTCATCTTTACCCCTAAAGTTTGCAAAGCATTTCTGGATAACTACCCTAGACACACTCTGTCTTCTGAAATGCATATCTTTCAAACAGAAAACATGGCATAGGGCCAATATAAAAATAATTATTCTCTAGAATATAATGAAAAACACCCTTCATATATATATATATAGGATGTGTGTGTGTGTGTGTGTGTGTGTATATACACACACATATTTTAACCTTTATGTTCTAAACATTGGCGTAATGTTCCTTTTCCCATCAGAAAGTCCATTTCCATTTCACAGCCCGACAGATATTAGATCTTCCTTCCTTTCTGGCCACCCTGAAAATGAAAAGTAAAGGAAGGTTAAAAAGGAAAATGAAAGTTTACCCTTTAATTGTCCCCGCAGTGTTTCTATACCAAGTTTGTGAAAGCCCAATTGTGTTTTCTGCATGTATTATTGATGCAAACTAGATTTCTTGCTTGATGTTACAATGAGCAAGGGAAGAGCTCACAATCTCTCCTAAACCATCTATGGGAATCTGCTGGAAACCAGAAGACTGTCATTTAACCACGCATGATTTTTATGTAACAGATTGAGCTTTTTGTTCTTCTGGAAACATCAACAAACACTTGATGCGCATGGTAGTATATGTCACTTTATCAGAAGGAAAATGACTGTAATTCAGTTTTGGACTTACATTCTAATATTAATAGTAAGGTTGCTAATGTAATTATAATTATTTTGTAGTTTCCCATACATATGACTGGAAACTAGAAATGTAAAAATAATGATTAAAATTATATTTATTTGGGGTAGTCCAAGAGATAATAATGCTATAAACTGTTATCATTAGCTATTCTGGAAGTACTTTTTTTCCCCAGCTACTGGAATTGTTTAACTAGAAATGAAAGGTAGGCCTAGCAACTGTGAAGAAGAGACTCTAATAGCAGATGTGTAAACGTACTGGACGACATTTAAATGCCCTTGCAACTAGTATTATAATACTTGCAAGTCTTCCTATATAATAGTGATGGGTTTCCTTTATTTGTGAAAAATATTAGACTATTGTCAGTTTTCTTAAGATAGTGCTTGTTTTTTCTTAAGGCTATCTCCACTTATCTGATGGAGAACTAAAAATTTAGCCCAAGAACTTTCCTCAAGTCTTTAAGATGAGTTGATAGTATTGGACAGAGCCTAATTACAAGAGAGAAAAATAATGGCAAGTACAGGTGAATCTGATGAATATAGGAGCTAACATTTAGCAATTAGGCTTTGGTTTATGATCAGTATTCAAGACCACATGAAATTTGTAATAATTTTCTCTCAATTATTTGAGACAAAAATCAATAGAAACTAAGCTGAGAGAAAAGGCTAATGAGAAAAAGCTGCAAAATTTTAATTACCCCATAATGACAAATGGCTTTCATTGTGAATTACCATCTGTGATTTTTTTTCCCTTCACTCTATAAAGTGTATTTCAAGTTGCTAAAAATAACTAGTTTACAAGTGATAAGTTTAGGCAAAACAATTATTTGGCCTTACAGCCTACCAAAACAAAAAGAAAGAGTTTGTGTTTCACCATAATTTTGTTACTTAATATTTTTAACTTTCCTGAAATGATAGAAAATCGATCAGAGTCAATCGATACAGGTTAGCTTGTGGCCATTTGCCTAAATCCGCATGAGGCACAGTGGAAAATGCACAAGTGTATGGACATGCGTCTTGCCCTTTTGAAAACTCACAATTTATTTAAGTCAAACCTATCAAACATATAAAAATAATACAACAGTTAACTGTTAAATAACATATTGTTCACTTTAATTTTCATAAGAAGACACCAGCACATAGTGTCACAACTATGATGAGACGGTAGCCTGTCTAATGTGGAACAAAAGGTAAACTTTGAAATCAGAAGGAATTGGGTTCAATTTATGGCTCTTTCACCTATTTTGTGTCTCTTAAGCAGTACCTTATGCCTCTGAGCTTAAATTTCCCAACTATAGAATATTGGTGCTCACTCTAATTTCAATTGTTTTGAGATTGACTATAATAAAAAATGTGTCTATCACGCAGGTATGTTCTTAATGTTATTACTTTATGCCAACAAAAAAGATTTTTATCTTAGTAGACAGGGAACGTCACACTCAAGGATCTGATACAAATGAAATAAATTTACTCTTTTCCAATGAGAGCTCAAATTGCTCGAATGATTACAAGATAGTTCCAAGTGGTCAGTGCATTTTCTCCCTGTAGAAGAATATACAAGAAGACAAGCTATAATCAGAAAGTTCGTTATATGGCATCAAATCAGAACAAAGGAAAAGAACTGGATCATCTTTAGTATTCAGTTATGATAGCCTGATGTGGCAATATTATTTACAGGCTTAGAGCTGGAAAGGAACAGTTTCTTTAGAAATCTTCTTTAGAGACACTCTACTCTTGGTGATGCTGGAGATAGAAAGAGTTCTTGATCTTTAACCTTCTCATTTACCACCTACATGATTATTACCTTTTTCTTTTCAAAACATTATTTCTCTAGAAATTGTTGTTTCTTATAAAGAAAGTTTTAGTCAACCTAATTCCTTCCACGTGGGTTCCCAGCATCTTTAATAGGATGTGAAAATTTCTCAGACCCGTTTGTCACCATATATTCATTTGAGAGGGTTGTTTACAGGGTTGGCGCTTGTACTTTTTTAATTTCTTTCCCCCAAAGTAAGCAATTCCAAATACTGCCTGTATCTTTCTGTTATGCCCTATAAAGTACCACAAACAAATACTGCTCCAAACTTGTAATTTGTGGCTCCAGTAAACGAAATAAACTACTATTTATTTCAGCAAGTTTCACAGTAGAAAATTTACTTAGGATGATCTGCAAAATATGTGGAAAAAATACAATACTTTTCTAAGGTCTATAAATTCCTAAATATCTTTTTTTTTTGTTTTCTTGGAGATGATATTTGCTGTTATTGTTTAGCAAAAGTTCGAAATGAGCAGGACATTTTGAATGCATCTCCCCTCCCCCCAAAATGAATGACCTGAAATGACAACAAATTCTTTGACTGGTAATACAAATGCTGGTACTGACAACTTCTTCCTTTCTTTTCTTTTCTTTTCCTCCACTTCCTCCGCCTTGTCCCCCTTCTCTTCTTCCTTCTTTTTGAGTTGCCTGTTTGACTTGCTTTTAATAGTTTGATCTGGTAAAAGAAAATTTGGCAATTATATTGCAAGTTCCTTAATTTCTTCGTAATTTTTTCTTGAAATCCAAAACTCTGAGAGCTGTTGCCTCAATATAGTTATTAGACTGCTATACAGAGGTTGATATGAGAAAAAAGTAATTTACTGAAAGATTAGATATGTCATACATTTTATCACATGCTGCCACAGGATTTTCTAGGCAAAATAGAGTTTTGTCTTTACATAAAGTTACAATAAGAGTTTTTTGTTATCTGCTGTTAGTTCATACCTGGAAATATTTCGCCTATTACACTTTGTCTGCTTATTTAAAATATACCTCTTATGTTAAATTAAAAAAATGGACATTTCGCTAACGGAGAAAACAATTAAACATCAGCTCTTTAATAAAAACTGATTTTAGTCCACTTTCTCTTTGAGGAAGGGAAAAAAAGTCCACAGGAAAAAAGAATATCCAATAAAGTGTATGATTTCAATTTCCATCTTTGAACAAAACAGAGCTGCCATTAAGCACTCAGTCTTTTTAGAGAATTTTGAGTGTAATGAAGACTAATTATTTTCTCTAATTATTTTCTTCAGCATCTATATCAACTCACTAGAGGGCTTAGGGAATTAGGTGTACTCAGTCATTTTAATTTTTCTAGTTAACTGATTTAACTTAAAAAATAAAACAATTGTGTTAGACATTTTGAAAGCAGAGATATTTGCTTCATTTCCATAGCTTCAAATGCCACCAAGTGCCAGTTAATTAACTGCCCTTATTTATACCACGTGAGAGCATGTTATTTTCAACATATAAAATTCTTCATATATATATGTATATGTGTATTAAACTTTTATTATAAATCAAATATAAATTATTCCAGAGGATGAAGCTGTACCAAAATTCCAAGAAAAAAAATATAAAGGTTTCCAGAATATAAGAACTGGTACACTTGTTTGGGTTTTGATTAGAACCAGCAAACAAACAAAAAAGCAATCTCGTCAATATGTATTGGAATTGCAATACATTGATATTGCAAGGAATGTGGAATTGTGATGTATATGTTTCTGAATGTGGAATTGTGAGGTCTGATTTTGATCATTTCCAGATATTTCTATCCTTCCATTCCTCATAATATATAAACATCTTAATTTTTATAATATTTATTTTTATAAATAATAACTTTCTACTTGTCCTTTCCCTATAATGCTTGCCATACATACAGGCCATGATCAAGGTAAGAAAAGTGTAACATAAGAGACCACAAAAATGATACTAATTCTTTTTATGCATCAGACAGTTTTTAGTGGGAGCTGCTATGACCAATCGACTTTTTAGTATATCAAGATATAAAACTTTGCATGCACCACTTTATAGGACAAAATTTTATCCACATTTAAAGAAAGCTACCTTGTATACGTTAAAATGTACACTATGAACACACAGTAAAATTATGGGAAATTTGCAACTTCATGTTGAGAGAAATTTACTGTGAGAGACCACAAGAAAGACAGTTTATCCATTTTGTGGTAAGCAAGTGCAACTTCTAATAGAAAAGGGCACTTCTAGACTTTGAAATAATTTTAGTAATTAGGACAAGAAATAACACAAAAAATGGATTATGTACATGCAAAAATAGCTTGTGCCGTAGATACCATTGTTTGTTTCTCTAACAGTCAACATTCCCCTTCTTCATTGTTCAAAGAACCTCAGTTTCATTCAGATATCACTCAAGCAACAAAGTGCCTGAGGACCAGCACAGAGAAGTTATTCTTCCACTCTAACCCTCGTAGAAATAACTCAGTGTGGTCCATTCTTGTCCACTGTTAGTAAACGTACAAGTCTTTACTCAGTAAGTTGTCAAAATAATTGATTGGTTCATGATCAGCATTTAACAAAATTAGGATAGAATATATAAATTAGAATTATGTATATATTATAATCATTATATCATATATAATAAATATTGATATAGATTATATTAAATTATAATTTGCATCAATAATATATATTGATATTTTATATCAATATATTCTATATCTATTTCTATATCAATATATAATATATAGTATAATACATATAATAGAATCAGATGCACCCATAATATTAAAGTGAAGCATTTCTTCATGAAGCCCATCATGGAAAATAAATTTTCTTCTGAAGTTTGTGATAAAAAATTGTTGAAAGTTTCTAGTTAAGCAAATTTTAGTAATCCTGATCTCCATTGTACATGATTTATCTAGATATAGGCATGTGATGAGATGTAAGGGAGAAGCTACACATATCTACTAGGAAAGATTCCTTTTCCTGATGAAATTTATATTTATGCTGCTCCCTTTTCTTCCCACATGGGATATTTTCATGGAGATGTGGTGACTCTCTTCCTTGCATGGGGATACAGGACTCGGAGCAAAAAGCCAGCATACTAAGGATGGTAAAGCAGGAAGCTGGAAAGCCGCTGGGTCATTGTTGATATTTTTGAGCCACTGCACTAAACTTGGAACTGTCCATTTCCAAATTTTCATTATGATAGATAATCAAATGTCTAGCTTTTAAATTACATTTGGCTGTCATTCTGTTTCTTGCAGCCAAAGACATCTTCACTGATACATCATGAGAGTACGTACTATTTTCAGGGAAAAACCAATGATTTAGCAAGATAAGAAATTCAAGTTGAAGTGGGTTTTAAGTGGGAGAATAACACGAGTCAACTTGTACACTGAAAATTCTGTTCTGTTTGTAGGGGAAGAATCAGGAAAGGTTTGGATTTAAGATCAAAGGGAGCAGCTAAAACATGTTTAATCCGTGAAAGATAGGAGAACCAACGTTAAGGAAATAGTGCGATTGAAGACAATTTGGGGACAATTTGGAAAGGAAATTGACATAAATAAATATGCCCCTGGAATAGCTACCTGCTTTCTAGATAGATTAGTACATTACTAATATGTAAGAAGTGTGAAAGGAGAAACATGTTTGGGAAGTTCATCATGGGTGATAATTTGGACAAGTAATTTAGGATATGCTTGTGAAATTTCTAAATTGATATATCTGGTAGGTGATTAAATTTATGGATTTAAGCGTCAAGAGAGAGGTTTCCAATACCAATGTACAGATGAGAATCATAATCACATAATAAATTCAAGCCAGAGGCATTCATTTATTTTACAAATACTTATTAGAAGCCTAATGTATGCCACAAAGCATTCTTGTGTGCTTAAAATATAGCAGTGAGAGAAAAAAAAGCAACCAAATATTCTTCCCTAATTGAACTTACATTTGGAGGAGGGGCCAAAAAAATGAACAATAAATACAATAAATATAGAAATGTACTATTTATTAAAATTTGATAAATGCTTGGAAATAAGAGAGAGAGAGAGAATAAAAGGGACTTAGGAGTGCCTGTTTGGGGAATGTGTGTGTGTGTGTCCCCATGATTGTGTCTGGATGTGTGTGTCTATGTGTGTGTAGGGTAGTCAGGGGAGTCCTAACTGAGAATTTTACCATTTGACCAAAGACCAGAAGGAGGTTAGGAACCCAGTGCTGTTAGAAAAGAGTATTCCCTCAGATGTTAAAGACACTGACAAAAAGTAAGTTGGAATATTCCTGTCTTGTTTCTAGAAGAGCAAGGAGGAAGGGCAAAGAGTTGGAGCAAAGCGAATGGGTGGGAGAGAGTCAGAGAACAGGTTAGAGAGTGAAGGGGGTGGGGTGTGACTTGGTGCAGGGCCTTTGTCACAGGCTGAGGTCCTCGGGGTTCTGACAATAAGATGGAAATTAGAGGCCGACGCTCATTAGGGAGTGTTCTCATTATAAACACCTCTGTGGTTTAAGTGACAAAATCAGGATTGTGCAGGAGTTGGGCTCTGGTGCGGCCATTAAAAGGGTTTAGCCAACCTTAAGGGAGCCAAAAAGCTGGGCTGGACCCTCAGAGTAGTCCCCCGTTGCAGGGAGGACTTGCTTTAGATCTCTTCATCAGCCATTTGTTGGATGCTGGCTGCCCCGAGAAAGGGGTGTGACTTTGGGGGAAGCAGCTCTCTTTCGCGGAGGCACTTCCTATAATAGTCTGACATATGCAAGCTGTCAGACAAAAAGCTTCCCAGCAGCTGAAAGCACAGGTGTTCTGTCCTGGCGGGGATATCTAGGCTGTGCAGCGCAGAATCCACAGCACTGCAGATCCTGAGGTGCTCAGATTCTCGTGCTTCATGTACACTCTAGGAGCATCTCCTTCAGAACTCTAATGGAAACTTTTTCCTGGAGGAAAGTTGTAAGAAGGTTATTGAGATGAACTTCAGCCCACATCGCTTTAGCTGGACTTGAGACCTCAGCTGATGAACGTCATCCCTATGTTCTATTATCCACCCTAGATTACCCTTAATGTCTACCAATACCACTGTTGGACCAGGTGACATCCATGGTAGAGTGACCCAGAGCTCTATTCCTGATAGGGTCTAAGACCCTGGTTCTCCCACACTTCTCAAAACATAACTCTTGAACTTGTCCATTTACCATCAAATTGTGCAAGAGAATGCCAAGAAGCACCCAAGTGAATTATCTCACATTGGGCCATATTCCTCCATGCCTCGCTGTGTAACATCAGCCTTACCTTCTCCTGATAATTAGGGTCAATTATCCCTACCTGGGTAGCACATTTTTCTTCTTGTCTCTAATCCATTCGTACGAGGACTCCAATGTGTCCACGTTCAGTGTTGGCCATATCTACATATCTTTTGTATTCTTTTTGATCCACATTTTTGATAGAGATGGAAAGAACATATTTACCAGATTAACGGCCACATATCATGAACCTGAGACCATATTAATCTGCTGTAGCAAAGATCCTACAACTGGCCGAGAGCAGCTATTGGGACTACTACTTGGTTGAGTTTGAGATAGTTTATAGGGATTCTCCTGAATCTGTCTAGTTTTTGCAGGGCCCAAGCTGATGAGTTAAATGGAAATATGATGGGGACCACCACCTCTGCACCTTTTAGATTTTTAGGGTGGCATTAGTCTTTTATTTCCCCTGAGATACAATATCTTGGCCAAGTGGGGAGGGGAGGAAAGGGCAGATTCAGAAGCTCCCACTTGGCATTTCTTACTGTAATTTTTCTTACCTCACAGGCCGAGGAAAAAAATGCATGGATTGTATCAGCTTCCAATGACGTTCTTTCCAATTATAGCTTTGGAGACAAGATATATGATCATCAAGTGGTAAGCATAGACCCAGTGGACCCACTGTGAGCTGGACCTTGCTAGTGCCAGTGAGGCTTCCTCCCTGTGTTGATGGGTCTGAGTGTGACTTCGGGGAATACTTTCAGTCTGCCCTCTGTCCTGCTTTAATTGCTCCTGAGTGGGTGCAGCCTAGGACACGTGCACAGCCTTTCTCACCCCCAGATTTGACTGCGATCCTAGGACTCTTTTTGAGTGCCTCTTTCTCTAGTTGCTCTATTAAAGTTATGGCTGCTCTGCCATTTTGCTTGTATCGTGGAACTACTAGCCTTCCCTTAATTGCTCTCCACCAAGATCTCCACTGTTTTTAATAATTCCCTTATGAATGTAGTCTCCATGCTTTGTTCCAAATAAGTCAGTCCTTTCACCCAGAATTGCAGAGCTCTTCATGCTTGTGGCCTGCCTTTTCTCCTGGGAAGAATCCCTTCACCATATATCTGTCTATATCTATATCTATATCTATATCTATATCTATATCTATATCTATATCTATATCTATCTATATGTATAAGAATCCCTTCACCATATATCTATATCTATAGCTTTAGATAGATAGCTATATAGATAGCCATATATATTGCCTGTGTTGATCCCTTCTTTTTCTTATTCTAATTCTAGATAGATAAATAGATAGAGTATATCTGAGTTATTCATATATTTTGAAAGCATATTAATAATATTATGAAGCTGTGAGTTGAATTTTCTTCACTGACTTTTTATTATTTTTTATAGTTTTATTTATTTTTTCCCCCAAAGCCCCAGTAGATAGTTGTGTGTCATAGCTGCACTTCCTTCTAGTTGCTGTATGTGGGACGCGGCCTCAACATGGCTGGAGAAGCAGTGCATTGGTGCGCGCCCGGGATCTGAACCCGGGCCGCCAGCAGGGGAGTGCACGCACTTAACCACTAAGCCACGGGGCTGGCCCTCTTCACTGACTTTTGTTGATAGATTAATATCACTATCTTTCTCTGGATACTGTATGTACTTCTCATTTAAGTATCACTTTTTCTTTCTAAGGCCTTAACAAATAATTGCCTAAAAATATTTTAAAGACATTGTTTTAAGTAAGAAGACTCACTTGAGTTTCTAAAAAAGGACACATGTTTATATAAGGAGTTATGATATTGTGCCTTCTTCTGGCAATAAGTACTCCTGGTATTAACGTTGGATTTTGGTAGTCACTTACAGTAGTCTCCCTTTCTCACTTTTTTTCCATGTGATCCACTTTAGACCCTCTACTATTTTATAAGTCATATAAGCATGTAATCTACGCATGGGTAACTGGGTTGAAGAAAATAAACACAATTAGGAGCTACTATCTCAATGGATTATTAAATCAATTTAGTCCTATTAAAAAACTTTACACACTAATGTTATACTAGGCACTGCACTAAATGGTAGGAATACAAATAAATATATGCTCTAACCAGTCTTCCAAGAGCTTATATTTCAATATGAGACAGAAGTAAATAAATGCTGTAATATACATATGAATATTTAACAGAGGCCCTAAGCTGTATAAGACTGGATGAACATATTCATGTGAACATTTCTATATTATTTGCAATTGTACATACAGTTCCTTGCATGGACTATATATATGTACTAGATTTATTGATGTAATGTTTGTTGAGTAAAAGGCTAAATGAATGAATGTGTGAATGAAGTAACTTAGGTACAGAGTTTAACAGAGGCACCAAGAAAAAGTAATTGACTGCACTTGAATGAGTCGGGGAAGATTTAATAGGAGAAGAGATGATCCAGTTCAGTCTTCCAAGACACAGAAGCTGGCCAGCCTGATTTACGCAGGGCGTGGAATTCCAAGCAGAGTGAAGAACCCGAGCAAAAGCTCAGAGGTCGGAGATGGAATAGCTCGATCAAGAACTGTGAGTATGTTCCCATGGCTATGGGCGGTGGGAGGAGGAGGAGCTGAGGCTGCAGGCTTTGCCAGAGAGATGCAACCACAGATTTACACACTTTAAAAGGTATTCGGGCTTCCTGCTCCATTCTGGTTGACATATCATTAGGTAAAAATGGCATATTTTCTCATATTTATCCTGTCTGTGGCCTCAGAATCCTCATCACGTCATTCCACGGGGACACTAATACTATTTATCCGTAGCCATAAGAGAAGATATCTAACAGGCAATTCTATTATGTTAAATAATTAAAGAATATTAATGAAAAGTATAAAATAATGACTTTAGCATTTTGGAAAGATTCCCTTGGGGCAGCATAGAGGATGAACTGGAGGGGAGCAGATGATAGATAGTATTTCTCTTTATGTGTTAAAACTTAGATCTTGTCTGCTCAATGTTTATCTGCTCAGTCAGAAAATGTCCTGAGTACTGAAAAGATGATATTTTTTTCAAGACTAGATTTAAGTAGCAGAGAGAATATAATTAGGCGCACTTGGTACTCACCACTGCTAAATTGCCAAAGGGTATATTTTAAATATCTTTAAGTTAGATGTCTGTGTGTTCTCTCCAAGGTAACATTTGCATTTTCAAACTGCAGGAGTGGAGAATAAAATCAGTTCGGCACCTCCCCACTTTACCTTTACCTACTATTCTAAACCCAAAGAGCCAGATCACTCGCTGTAAATGCCACCGCAGCAGAGGGAGAGAGATGATTGTGTATGACAGTAATCACCGAGTCATCTTCACACAGTCTGAACTGACCTAAGGAAATCAACCCTGAAATCTTAGAAATCTCAGTGAAATAAGTTCATACTCCTTCCTGTTCCAAGTTCTTATTTTTTCTTCCTAATAGGAATTTCATCTGAATAGAATTTTGAATATCAGGATACTAGTGTTTTATTTCATTGGCGTGAAGAAGAATAAGCAATTTATATGCAGTGGGAGGAGAGGGCTTGCTGTGTGAGTTATGGTAAAGGGTCAGATAAGTGTTGTATGCCCTTTGCAGTTTGCTACTGGATGTGCATCATAGCTGAGTCAGAACGTGTGAACAAATTCCACACAAGTTCACCACACGACCTAACGAAGACTATTCTAAGCCCAAATAGTTCTAACACTATATAGATCAATTTCACATATAGATTAAAATATTTTCAGTTAAAGTATATTGTATTCAGAGCACAGGTTTTTAATGCTAGATCTACTCACATGTGTACTCACATAGATAGTATATATCTTAATGAAAATGCACATACACAACCATAAATTGACACATGAGCACTGCTGATTGATTCCTCCATTCAGTCAAAGCATGGGATTTGCTAACAATGCTATAGAGTTAAATGGATGACAAACACAAACAGTGATACAATTAAAAGGCAAGAGAATGGGATTTGGAGTCAATTTCTTTTATTTGTTTATTTACTTATTTTTTATTGTAGTTACATTGACATAACATTGTATAAATTTCAGGTGTACATCATTATACTTCTATTTCTGCATACATTACATCATGTTCACCACTCAAATACTAATTACAATCCGTTATCACACACATGTGCCTAATCATCCCTTTCACACCTCTCCCTCCCCCCTTCTCCTCTGATAACCACCAATTCAATCTCTGTCTCTATGTGTTTGTTTGTTGTTGTTTTTATCTTCTATTTATGAGTGAGATCATATGGTATTTGACCTTTTCCCTCTGATTTATTTCGCTTAGCATAATACCCTCAATGTCCGTCCATGTTGTCACAAACGGCTGGATTTCATCATTTCTTATGGCTGAGTAGTATTCCATTGTGTATATATACCACATCTTCTTTATCCATTCGTCCCTTGATGGGCACTTAGGTTGCTTCCAAGTCTTGGCTATTGTGAATAATGCTGCAGTGAACACAGGGGTGCATGTATCTTTACGTATTTGTGTTTTCATGTTCTTTGGATAAATACCCAATAGTGGAATAGCTGGATCGTATGGTAGTTCTATCCTTAATTTCTGAGGACTCAATTTCTACTGCTGCATTGTTCAAGCGCTAATATCTTAGGGAAAGAATGGAAACTCCAAAGCTCCAGTTGTCTCTGCTTTAAAACTGCTACCAAATAAGGTCATGCTAGTGATAGTCCTTCCTAATGGCTGAGGGCAACCATGAATATTAGCAGTACTGTTGCCATTGGCTACAGCTGAGTCCAATTAAAAATCAACTAATTGAAAGTTTCCATTTACAGTTCCATCACACATTTAGATAATTCTCCATGACTGAGTCACTCTATCAATACCCTGGTTTAAAAATATAACCTTGGTGTTAATGGCATAAACATTCACTTTTTGAATAATTGCAAAGATCCATGCTATGCAGCATGTACATGGTATGTACAAAATTGTAATTTTGCTGATATTCACACCCGAATAATGGGTGTTTAGGTCAGTCCCATCCATAACCATAGGGAGTAATTAGTCACATTAAAAAACACATCTCCAAATTTTAATTTGGGTTCTCCTGAAAACAGGGCCTGAGACAGTGGCAAGCATGCAGGTAGTGTATTTGCAAAGTGATCCCAGGCATCAAGTGCAAGGTACGGAGAGGAGGAGAAGGATTGCGATATGAACTAGGGGAAGTGGAATGTACGAGGGAGGAAAGTCAACAGAACTCTGTGTTGTAAATTTAGCTACCGATAACAGTCCCTGATTCTTGACCCTGTGAGATCTTTGGAGAAAAGAACTGTATTTTCAGACTTTCTACCCAGGGCAGAAAAAGGGTAGTATTTATCTGTTGACTCCAGGTCCCCACTGGTCAAGTATGAGCTTTAACTCTGCCACAAACACAGGTCGTGCCTGTGTGAGGGATGCGCATTTTTCAGTGCAGAGCTAATATCCTTACGCATCCCGTGCCACAGCAGCAGAGAAGCCCAGAGCAAGAAGGAAGTAGTGTACAGCACGGCTCAGAGGGGAGGCACTGTCAGATTGCACCTGCACGAAGTCGACTGAAGCCTTTGAGCAAGTGATTGTCACAACAGTAAGGGAAATAACAGGGAGGATTTTGAAGTGGTCTACAAGAAGGATCCAATATATTGACCAACTTTTCTCTTCTAAAAAGTAGTTATTTCTTACTCCTGACCTATCGGATGAGAATCTGAGGATCTACTGTGCATAGCAGCTCCTTCCTAGAATGGAGGATGAGTATAAATATGAAAATTTGTGAAATTTAGGAAGAAAAGTGTCTTATATATGTGTTTCTCTTTTGTAAATTGATCAAATTTCTTGTGTGCCAAATGGAATTGGTCTGTGAAACCTCATCAGTGTATTGTCAGTTTTTATGTGGCCGTATTGTGATTTTAAAATCCTGAAGCAATCAATTATGTTTGTGTAAAAGAAAATGTGAACAATATTAAGCCCAAGAAAAAAACAAATTAGCACATTTGCAATACAGTTTTTCTTTTGGTATTTAGTTATTGGCCATCTAACTCTATACAATATTTTTTAAAGTAGTCTTCACTTTAATTCACAAATTCACTGAATAAATAGCATTATGGTTTTAGCCCTTCAGGAGGTACATAGGTAAAATATTAAGGGTTAAAACTGAAGAAATACACTTTGGACTTGACTTTTTTTTTCATGTACCATTTTGTGACTTTCAGAAATTAATTTGGCTTTTTGAGGATTTAATTTTCTGACCTTTAAATGGGAGATTCATTCAAATGGACTCTAACACTTTTTAAATTTATATAATTCTATGAATCTTCTTGACAGGGAGCCTCCAGTATGCCCTTCTGGGCTCATCCCAATATGAACTGAATCTAATGTTCTGTAAAGCTTTTTCCTATATTCCATATGGTGTATACTTTTAGAACTATCTTTCCAATCATAGGCAACTGAATGTTTATAGGAATACAGGTGTCTGTGTTGCTATAACTCTTACTAGCATACCCTCGCCTTTTCTACCTGACATTTTATGCCCCCAAAAATTCTGTTTAAATCTGAATCATAAACCCAGATTTTCACAGTTTTCCTTAAAAGCATATATAAATGACACTGACTTTCTTGAGCTTCTCACGATAAATGTTGACCATATAATAATGCTTTCTAGGTTTTTGTTTGATATTCAGCCAAAGGCAATTAACATTGCTAGTTTCTATCATTTATTTAAGTCAGGGAATTTTTTTTGTCATTTAAAAATGTTCCATTTAAACCGTGGAAGTGAAACATGATGCAGCTTCTTATTGCTTGCTGCCATTTTGAGAGACATAGTTTTATAAAATATTGAATTAAGTTCAGAAATAGCGTTAGCAATGCAGTTTTTTTTCCTGTGCCTGGATGACAGCTAGCAGCGAATTTACTTGTACTTAAAGATTGCTCTCTGTGCTGTCAGGTTTATTGGTTAATTTTAACTGTTACCATTGCTTGAACCTGAACGATTATAATGTCATACTATTAGAAATTCAGTCCTCACAAAATTGCAGGCTTTTACATTTTTTATTGTTCTTTTTTTTTTTCTTACTTAAAGCTGAAATCTTTAAAAGACTAGGCAAGTCTGATACTGACAAAGAAGAAAAGAGCAAAGAGCTTGCCAGAGGGGGGATTAAACACACCATACTTTCCCAGTGGTACAACACTGTGATCACACAACATTTTATGCATAACTTTCAAGACGCAACGAAACTATTGAGTGCTTCTGCACCTGTATCATCACCGTTGTATTTTCTTCTGGCAGCTGTTATCATTGTTAGCTTTGCTGTGATGGCGATGATTCTCTGGATGCTCGTTTTGGCTCAGCTGTTCTCGGCTTTTCCTTCCTCAGGACCAGAGAGAACCAAGCCAGAGCAGTGACCTGTGAGCTAACCAGGGTAGAATTTTTTCTAGCTATTTCATGGAATGAATGTTTAATAACTACTACTTCTTAAAGGCATAGAAATAAGAACGATTTAAAGATTTGTCAACCTGATATTCACTCTCCTTGCTATTGCTTAATATTATAGAAGAAAATATTTTGATACTAAACATAAAAAATTAAAATGAGCTAGGTCAAATTCCGATTTTCCTATTGATTTTTGATTCTTTATTCTCATATTCAGTTTGCTAAAAGTGGGATTAAGCATACTTGACTATTCAGGATTATTGAGTTTTAAGGATCAAACTACGAATGAGGTATTGTCATATGAACATGTGTTCACATGAAACCACATACTTTTATAAATATGTGAGACTTTTTTTAATATTGACTAAGTCCATTCTAGATATATATGTGTGTATATATATATATATATATATATATATATAAAAATAAGTTTAGAAGGAAGAAATTAGAGTTTTCAAGTCACGGACTGATTGCTTAAAACTCAGTCTGCTTTAACTCAAAGACTGAGTTAAAAAAGTTTCGAGGTCAACAGTTTGAAGCCTCAATATAAAATGCTCATAAACAGAATACCTAAGATATTCTGAAAATATCTAAGATGAAACCAATGGCATTTTTAGTGTCAATTCAGTGTGATATTTTATAAATTAGATTATATATCACATGCGTGAAATTAAGTACATACTATCATCCTATGTAAAGTAAATAACTTTGAAGCCAAATTATCTGAAGCCTAATCCTTCAGGTCTGGGATTCTTTTGTTTTTCCCCATTAGTTTAACAGTTGCCAATAGTAAGTTTCCTTGAGAAAGCTTATTAATCAAAATCCCAATGGAGCATACACTTACCTTCTTCATGTTCTATGCAAAATTTGGGAAATGTTCTGTGTTTCATAAATACTTATTAGAGGAGCTGGTGAACATTGTAAGTCTATATAAATGCAATTGTGTGTCTTCACAGTGTATGTTAGCATACCTCTGTTGGAGCTAAACAGCTTTTCAAGAGGAATGATGAAATACTAAACATTAACAAAAGTGTTGTAATTAATTGTAAAGTTTTTTGTTTCATTGCTTATGTAGTTAAGAATACACTTTAAGAATATACTTTTATACAAATATTAAAAACCTTGGTTTATGCATCCTATTGTTTTAACATTTGTCTTTCATTAACACGATGGAAGATTGAGTTCATAAGTTTAATAAACTTGAGCTTTTCTCAAAATGTATTAAAGCCTAGGGTTATCAGCCTAATTATATAATACTATACTGTAAAATATATGTGTGTGTATATATATATGCACAAGCGTATGTTTTATGTATATGATTCTGTTTTCTCCCACTTAAAATGTGGGCGTGAATAATATGCATATTATTCATGTTATTAATATAATTAATATACATATTATTCGTCTATATGGATATATATATATATATATCATCTCTCTTTCTATATGTATGTATTGGAGAATTAAAGAGTTTACAGCTAAGGAAGGAGGCGTTAGAAAATATTGTGGATAATAGCTGCTTGTTAGGACTTTAACATATAAGGAAAAACTATCATAAGCTTGTAGTTTCTTTAGATCTAGACACTTGATATGTGAGGACCCAGAAATAGAAGTCAATGGACTCTAGCCAAAGAAACATCCTAGCAACACTTAGATTTCTAGGAAGGTAAAATTGGATTACCTCATTAAATTTCTAAGAGAAATGGTTACTATAGAGTGAAGTCTCCAAGTTCTGCTCTGCTTCTCAACAGGCAAGTATAGGACAGTTTTACCCAAAATTACTTGTGTGTTGTGACTTCAAAGTGTATCCTTTTTTCCATCTTGGCTATCTACACCAGTCATCCATGATATTCTTGTCTGACTTATCACCTTGAGGAAATCGTACCGCAGACAGATATTAAGCTTTGCAGGCCAAGAAAAAAGAGTAAAAGGCCAAGAAAAGATTCTAATGTATAGTAATTATAGTTTTTGGCTCATATTCTTTCCACATAAGTATTAGAATTTTATGACTGGAATACTAATGTAGCAATGTTATTTGCTTTGAAGGATTTGATAACCATATTAAGATAATATTTATTAAATTTTGTCTTGTTCAATCCAGTGCAATTGTGCCAAACTTTTATTCAGTTAATGTAGAGAGAGATATATAGAAGACAAGGAAGACATAATCCTGAATCAAAATATAGGCAAGCAGATAATACAAATGCATAAGCTAGCCTCATACAGGTGTTAAGTGCTAAAATAGATGTTCAAAATGCGTCAATGTAGGTTAGGAACGTACCTATTAGAGTCCCTAATACCCTCGAAAATTTGACAGTAGGTAAGAGGTTTTCAAATTTTACCCTAAAGTATCCTTAGGATCCTCAGAGATTAAAGCTTTAGTTATGCTTGGGGTGGAGGGACACATGTGATCTCATTAGAGAGATTAGATGAGAGATAGATAGATCAGATAGATAGATAGATAGATAGATAGATAGATAGATAGATAGAAAGAAAGATAACAACAACTCTGTTTTCAGTCTTTGCTTAATGAAAGGGTTCCACTGCTAAACATGCTTGAAAACACCTGGTTTAGTTTTAAGCCACAATGTTATTTAGAGGTCAACCAATACATCTTTCAAAGACATAGCTGGCTATTGCCCAGAACACTTTACTTTCTGATTGATGTATTTGCATGCAAGAAGTTCACTTGCAATGAACAAAACTGCCTACTATGTAGTCAGAAATGATGGTGATGTGTTAAAATTATACCTTTTTGCACGCTTTCCCCAAGAAAAGTGAGCGTTAGAGTGTTAGAGTCTGAATGTTTCTCTTTAATGCATGATGACCTTGTCAAGATGGTGACAAGAAGGTAGCAGGTAAGTATATTGTGCATGGGTCACCGAGCTTTGGGCTTGTCAAAAACATGATCCACTACTGTGCCTACCTTCATTTCTCAGCAGGAGACTCTCTGAAGTTTCAGTACAAGAAAATGTACAGAAAAAGTGAGAAAAAATAAAGAAAATCGGCAAAGAAAAATCTCTACCAGACACCTTACTGCTTAGTTATCGCATACTAAGAGGTATTGTAAACATTTAAATGTACGTATTAGAACTGATGCTGAATCACAGCAAGAGATTTAAGCTTCTTCATTAACCATCAGAAATTCCCCATGTTTATTTCTGGGTTTTTTTCTATGTGGCTTTTTTCTTAGCATCAAATTACTCAAAATCATTCCTACACATATTACAAGTTAAAGTGTCAATAAGTACATGCTTTTGCATTATCTTTCTTTGCTTATGTTACATAGCTAATTCTCTATTTAATAAAATAAATAACTCCGTGTGTAGTTTTAACTTTAAAGTCCATTATTAACTTGCTTCATGGTTAATAACACTTGTGTTAGCTATCTTGCACTGTTATCAGAACAAGCAAGAATTGTGTATGGGAAAACACTGAAGTTCTGGCTGTCATGGGCTGCCCAGATGCCCCTTCAGTACTAAAAACTTATTTTTTATGCTGTTGGGATTGTTGACAGCAGACAGCCCTCAGCTGTCAACTTTGGAACTGGTTTGGTTGAAGAGATTCCTCAGGTCCCTGGTCGCACCCCATTTGTGGGGTAGTGTGCTTCAGATTACCAGTTGTTACAGGCGTATAAAGGCCTGGCCCCTCTGCCTGACTCGGGACAATTGCAGAGGCCCCTATAGAGTTTGTGTAGGTATTTGTTGAGACTATTTTACAGCCCAACTTCTCTCTGCCCAATCCTGCTTCCTTCCTTTCCATTCACAGGTGCGTTCACAACCCACCTAAAATGGTTAAAATAAAAAAATTTTAAGTTATATATCTTTTACCACAATTAAAAGAACACTCACTACTGATCAACGAAAGATAATGTGTTTTAATTTCAAATGTGTGTTAGATACACAGGTTCCACTTCATGAAATGAACTAAAGAAACTCGGCTAATGCAAGTTTGTTACACTGGATACTTTAACCCAACACACCGAAAACCTCTCAAAACAAAACTATTAACCACTTTGAATTTAAGAATTTATGCAATTCTTTCTCTTGCTGATCATAACATTTAAACCTTTTTTCAGCTTTGATATACATACATATATATGTATATTTCATAGATATTCAGTGTTCCATATGTAAAGTAGAGGAATACCAGGACAACCAGGAAAAAAAAAAAATACTGGCTAATAAATGCTTTAGAGCCAGAATATTGAAATAACATAAATTAGAAAAACAGATATTTATTTTTATCTTGCCATTTGTGTCCCTAAAGTACCTTCCAGCAAAGCTCCTTCTTAGTCTCTAAAGCTTCCTTTTATTTCTCACTTCTCTCTATACCCTCTAATTTATTAAGATGCTGATTTTATCCAAATAAAGGGAGGAGGCAGCTGATAAAATGGTAAAGAGTAAATGTACACACACAGGTAACCTTCTATACTTATACCCCCAATTTGAGTTGGAAACCTTCAGCATGAATTGACTACTAGAAGTGGTGATCACTGAATGTTGCTATTTGGAAGGTCAACTAAGTAATTATAAAATCTCAGAAGTGTAAGAAATAAATATTTCATTAACCCCCCATCATCAACTGTTATTTCATTTATGTCTTAATGTCACTCTTCCATGTTTTGTAATAGTTTGCCAGGTTTGCACTAGATACGCTCTCAGTAACACCACTGGTACTTCTACCAATGAACTGTCAGGTGAGTTTTCCTATCTTTGAAATAATTCATGGTTATGAACCCAAGGAGTGGTTTTGACTGGTGGGAGGAAGTATTTGGAATAGTTAATGAAAGATAGATAATGATAATTTTGTAGTATAAGATTACCAAAAGAAAGTCACCTTGCACTGGAATTTCAATATGAAATCATCTCAATTAAGTAAGTTAGATCTATCATACAATGTAACTAATTACAATAATGTAGCTAATCATGAATTGATTACTTTTAGGAAATATTGAAACAAAGACTGCAAATTCAGTCCTTAGAAAGATCATCTCATATTTGAATTTTCATATATTGTGTTGAAACTTGTTAAAAACTATATTCAAGATTGCATTATTAAACAGGTCATCATTTTTAAGGGAAAGCTGGATCAGCTCAAACCATAGAGTAGTAAGCAGGAGTCTTGATAGTCTACATAATTGTTGAAGGTTCCTCTGTATTCCACCAGTATTCGAGATCTGGAATTATCTCTCAGTCTAGGAGGAAGGCAAAAAAACCCAAACTGAAATGGCTTCCTTTTCCTATAATTCCCATCTCTCTCCCCAAACCATAATCTGGCAATCTTGACAAACCAGTCTTAACTATCCACAAACAGACACATCCTGTTTAAGGACGAACAGGAAGATTAGCTTGTTTTTTTTTTTTTCCATTATTCAAAACAAAATAAAAATACATAATTTTGAAGCAATAATGTATTTCACCTAACAAGGAATAGTAACAAAATGCACAAATAGAGAAACAGAACTGTAACCAGAGCCCTTCATTCCAGATATTTAGATAGATAAGACAGTAATGAAACCCTTCTCCTTTGTCTACTTGTGATTGAGACACTGAAAACAGGCGGATGATTGGTATAGGGATCATCCTGGCTGAGGGAGAGGAGACAAAGAGAGGAAACAGGGAGATAAGGCACATCAGAAGGGGGCAGGGAGGTGGTAAGAGAGGAAGGCAAGGGGGGAGCGCTGGAGAGTGGACAGAGAATAAGAGGAAGAGAACAAGGGAAAGGGGAACAATAGGATGGAAGAGGCAGAGGAAGAATGGAGAAAGAGGGTAAGAGAGTGAGACGGGAAGATGGAGATAGATATATTCAAGTATAGCAAGTGAGATCAGAAGTCGAAAAGGCAAAATAAAAAATGAGGTAAAGATAAAATAAAGGTTTGGCACCAGAATCCCAGCAGGATTCTGTTAATCCAGGACCCTGGGTTATCCCACCTCCTGCTGGTTCAGCAGGTCCAGGCAGCTTCCTGGACTCCAGGCTCCTAGAGGGCCCCTGTGAACCCAGGGCCCTGGTCCACCTGGGCACTGGCCAGCTCCAGCAGCCCCAGGTGGCTCAGTGGCTTCCTCAGCTCAAGGCTCCTAGAGTCCCTTGCAAACCCGGAGATCCAACCCATCTTGGCACCTGCCAGACCCACAGCTGCAAGTGGCTATTGTGGTCCCAGGCTCCCAGCAGGCTCCTGTGAACCCAGGCTCCCAGCTCACGCCAGCACCAGCCAGTTCCCATGGCACTAGGTGGTTCCTGTAGCACCAGACTCCCGCCAGCCTCCCGCATACATACATTCCTGGCACATCCCAGCACCAGCCAGCTCCAGCAGACCTGGATAGGTCCCGTGACCTCAGTCCCCCAATCAGTGTCTGCAAAGCTAGGCTGCAGGGGGGCACCCGTCAACCCAGTGTCACAACTGGGCCTTGTGCCAGGCTGACGACCACAGAACCAGATTTTTTACCACCCCAGCACCAAGTCACTTAAGGATTTCAACAGCCAGCCCACCCCTAGACACTACCAGATGGCCCACTAGAATCTTTGTATGTGGTGAATGGTGAAGAGCTTTGACTGCGGATTCCAACCTGTAAAGACTGGAAGAGGTGCCTAATTGTCAATTGTGCAAACACTAACACAAGGCCACAAGGATCATGAATTATCAAGGAAGAATGACATCACCAAAGGAAACTAAAACTTCAATAACTCATCATAAAGCAATGGCGATCTATGATCCATCTGACAAAGAATTCAGAATAATCCTCTTAATGAAATTCAGTGAACTACATTAAAACACAGATATACAGCTAAATAAAATTAGGAAGCCAATGCATGAACAAAATGAGATGTTCAACAAACAAAGAGAAACTATTAAAAAAAAACAACAGAAATCCTAGAGTTGAGGAAGACAGTGACTGAATTGAAGAATACAATAGAGAGCTTCAACAGCAAACTCAACCAAGCAGAATAAAGAATGAGTGAATAGAAGACAGGTTATTTGAAATCATCCAGCAGCAAAAAGAAAAAAGAATGAAGAAGAGTGAAGAGAGCCTACACGAATTATGGGATACCATTAAAAGGAACAATCTACACTTTATTAGAGTCCCAGAAGGATAAGAGAGGGAGAAAGCGAGTAGAAAACTTACTTAAAGAAATAATGGCTGAGAACTTCCTAAATCTGGGGAGAGATTTAGACATCCAAGTTTATATAGCTAGTAAATCACCCCAATTTCAACCCCAAATGATATTCTCCTAGATACATAAATAATAAAACTGTCTAATATTAAATCAGAGAGAATTTTAAAAGTAGAAACAGAAAAAAAATCTGTCACATACAAGAGAACCCCCATAAGTCTATCTAAAGATTCTCAGGAGAAACTTTGCGGGCCAAGTAGGTGAAAGATCTGTATACTGAAAATTACAAGATATTGATGAAAGAAATTAAAGACGATGCAGAAAATGGAAAGATACCCTGTGTTCATGGATCAGAAGAATTAATACTATTATAATGTCCATAGTACCCTAAGCCATCTATAGATTCAGTGCAATCTCTATCAAAATTCCAATGTTATTTTCCACAGAAATAGAAAAAGGAATCTTAAAATTTGTATGAAACCACAAAAGACTCTGAATAACCAAAGAAATCCTGAGAAAGAACAAAGCCAGAGGCATCAAAACTTCTGATTTCAAACTTTGTTACAATGCTAGTAATTAAAACAGTATAGTACTGGCGTAAAAATAGACACAAACACCAAAGGAACAGAATAGAGAGCCCAGAAATAAACCTCACATATATGGTCAACTAATATTTGACGATGCAGTCAAGAATACTCAGTGGGGAAAGGATAGTCTCTTCACCAGATGGTATTGGGAAAACTCGCTAACCAGATGCAGAAGAATGAAATTGGATTCCCATCTTATACCAAACACAAAAATTAACTTGGAATGGACAAAAAACTTATATGTAAGACCCCAAACTCTAAAATTACTAGAAGAAAACATAGAGAAAAAGCTCCTTGACACTGGTCTTGGCAATAATTTTTTGGATATGACATGAAAAGCACAAGCAACAAAAGCAAAATAAACAAATGGGACTACATTAAATTAAAAGACTTCTGCACAGCAAAAAAAAAAAAATCCATTGGCAAAATGAAAAGACAACCTATGGAATGGGAGAAAATATTTGAAAACCCTCTGTCTGATAAGAGGTTAATATCCAAAATATATAAGGAACTCATACAAGTCAATAGCAAAAAAACAATCCAATTAAAAATGGGCAAAGGAATTGAATAGATCTTTTCCAAAGAAGACATACACATCACCAAAAGTATGTGAAAAGATGTTCAACGTCACTAATAGTCAGGAAAATGAAAACCAAAACCACAGTGTGATATCACCTCACACCTGTCAGGATGGCAATTATTAAAAAAGACAAGAAACAATAAGGTTTGGCAAGGCTGTAGAGAAAAGGGAACACTTGTGCACTGTTGGTGGGAATGTAAATTGGAACAACCACTATGGAAAACAGTATGGAGGTTCCTCAAAAAATTAAAAATAGAACTGCCATGCAATTCAGCAATTCTACCTCTGGCGATATATTTGAAGGAAGTGAAATCACTATCTAGAAAAGATATCTGCATCCACATGTTTATGGCAGCATTATTTACAATAGCCAAGCGATAACTGTTTATCAATACATGAATGGATAAAGAAAATGTGATGCATGTATAATATAATGGAATATTATTCAGCCATAAAAAATAAGGAAATCCTGCCATTTGCAATAACATGGATAGACTTTGATGGCATCATGCTAAGTGAAATAAGTTAAACAGAGAAAGACAAATACTGTATGTCCTCCTTTGTACATGGAATCTAAAAAAAGATGTACTCAAAGAAATAGAGAGTAGAATGATGGTAACGAGGGGCTGGGGTGGGGGTGGAGGAAATGGGGAGATGGTAGTCAAAGTGTCAAACTTCCAGCTATAAGAAGAATAAGTTCTTGGAATCTAATATACAACACGATGAATATAATCAACAATACATATTATGTACTTGAAAGTTGTTAGGGGAATAAATCTTAAATGTTATCATCACACACAAAAAATGAAAATTATGTGAGGGATTAGAGATGTTAACTAACCTTATTATGGTAATTTTTCACCATATATACATGTATCAAATTATTACATTGTATACCTTAACCTGCATACATTATATATCAATAATATCTTAATAAAGCTAGGAATAAATTTTCAAAATACTATTATTATGTTTAAAAGAAAAAATAAATATATATAAAAAGGTACAAGCTAAAGAGAAAGAAAAAAATGGGGATAAAGAAAAGTGAAGACTAGGATCCAAATTCAGTAGACGAGGATGAGCTTATGCACTTTTCTTGGAAGGTTTCTTAGGGGCAGCAAACCATATTTGAATTTTGTCTCATTCTCGTATGCAGATAATTGTTAGTACACAAAAGCATGATCATAAGGTTGCTAGAGTTGAGCTGAAATATTAAGTAAAAAATAACAGGCGATTAATCCATCAGAATTGCATAGCTAAACAGATATATGACAGTTTTCCACGGACCACAGCTTCCAGAGCCTTTATACATCTTGAGATGATTGTGAAGCTTCTAGAAACTACAGTACATTGATATCACTAGTTTGATCAGCCTTGACTTCCTCGGACAGTTCCCCGCTCTATGGATGAATCGTGAATGGGTTGTAGTAAATATACTGAGGGATATTACTTAGTTCTTTACAGTCTTACATTCACAAACCTAAAATGACTTGAGCGTTTTAACCTCACAGTGCCATTCTTTAAACCAAAGGGGAAGCAAGTAAGATTGTAAAAGAAATAGACTGGTCTTTAAGGGCAGTGTCCTCACTCTTGAGTGAGTGACTTTTCTATGCAAGAGGGTACCATTTAGTTTTCTGGAAGCAGTCATTTAACAAATGGTGCCCTCAGCATGCTCATTTACATCTAATTGATAAGCACTTTACCCTCTGAAAAACTTCCTTGCTTTATTTAGCATTTGCCAGAGTGACATTTCTTTTTGACAATGAAATCTTACTCATATAATAAAATGTCCTCCTCAGGGTCATGCTACACAGATCAGCATGGCATGGCCCTTCCAAGGTTTTTGAATTAATTTCTATTAATTTGGCTCGTGACAGATACCCACCACTTAGTCTTAATTACAGGGAATGGAGCATCTAATTCAAATGGACAGTTTTCAGTGATAGCTTTCAAATTCTTTCCTTCTGTTACATCCAGATGCCCAACTGTCACAAAGTTTACCAAATAAACCCTAGAAAAAGTGTTTGTTCTGCATTCAGGGTTTGAACACTGTGAACACTGCCCATTGCTTTCTGGCCGCTTTTAAATGAGGCTTTGCTTCTAAGCTACAAAATCTCAGGCAGCCCATCTGCTTCTGTTGGAGGGTCCAATGGTTCAAGTTTATGCCATTGCTACTCAGATGCAATGAGAGTTATAATCTCCCTAAACAGGTACCATATAAGCAGTCATAATCTTGATGTTTTAAAAGCTGATTGTAATTAAAAGACAAAATTAATACCCTTTAAAATATTTTATAAGAATTGTTGGTCCAGAATTGTGGAATACATGATAGCAGACTGTTTTTTCTTCCTCATCGGTTTTCCACTGAAGTGAATGTCTTCGGAGAGTGTTGCTTTTAAGTCATGATTATGGCATGTCTGCTATGTGATAAAATGGCCATCTGTGTTCAATATCTGGTCACAAAAGCATGCCTGTGATTCCTTAATCAAAGATTTTGTCAGCAGTGTAAACAAACAAACAAAAAAAACTGCTGCGAAAGAAGAAATATTATTACAATGTCAATTTCTTAAATGCTTTCTAATTAGATGTAGCGAGGAAAATGGTTATTGACTTTATTTGCATAAATAAACTTGAATCTCAACTTTATTTGTTACCCATTCTGTGAACTTGGGGTAAATATTTTACCCTTTTTTTCTTAATCGCCCTGTCTGTGAAATGTAAATATAAATGTAAAATGTGTGTATGGAATACACAAAATGTGTGCATTAGATTATTTATATTTCAATTACATATACTCAACTATATACATATAGACACAAATATATGTATAAGTAAAGTTGACAGCATAATTTGCTAAGCATGTTGTTTGTCAAATATGTGAGAAGATTTGTTTATGTAGCTTTAGGATGCAATTTATAAACAAGCCTGTCTATCAAATTATTTCTACCTCTTTCAAAATAGCTGTATCGTGGGGAGGTGAATTTCCCAACTCTAAGTTGTCAGAAGAAGCCCTTGTTACACAGAGCTGCAATCATTTGTCCATCTCCTTACAGTGGACACGGAACTCATACAGGGCACGCACAGTGTGCTCGCTACCTCTGTAAGATGAACACCGAGCACAGAGCCCAGCACACAATGGTACTTAATACATGCTTACCGAGTAAATGTTAAAATAAACAAAACCTCCATTATCATCATTTCTCTAACTGTACACAGACACGATTGAATAGGAAAAATATTGATTCGGGATAAATAAAATTCAGGTTTGAACTTTAAATACATGAAGAATGAAACAGAGCCGACTTCTCAAATGCTAACGTGCATTAGAATGATCTGAGGGATCAAAGCTCCAAATTATTTTATTAAAGAAACTTGCATGCATAACGAAGAACCACGTAGATGTTGGATGAAAGAAGCTATGCCTGGATTGGAAGTTTATAGGAAGCTCCAAGAAGCTGCATTTTGAACTGCTTTTATGTCTGCTGTATTCATGACGTTCCAAAGATAGAGCTGCCCATGTCCCAGGATGACGTAGTCAGAAAATAAGCCAGCTTTTTAACAGTCAAAAATGATACACCAGGTCATGATCTGGGGTGTGTTTATGAATCCCATAAAAATAATTCAGTGCAGGTGAGGGTGATTGCTTGAGTGTTTATTCCAAACAAAGTAACAGGACAGAACATGTAAATGGGTTTGTTTTTGTTGAGACTGTATTTTAGCTTGAGAAATGCCTCTTTGAAATGTGAACAGCTATTTAGAGCATAATCAATCTGCTTCAGAGACATCTATTCATCTTAATCACCATAAACCCCACATTTCAGTCAATACTCCGTTTAACCACGCCACTATATAATTAGATGTTCATCTTGTGACCAGACATGTAAATACATGGATAAAAATTTGAAATACAGTGACATTTATTTTGATGAAATAAATATAAATAAATAGTTTAAAGTTTGAAGCAAATTGAGATGATTAAAAATTGTCGATTAGTAAAGAAAAACGGGTTGGCTTGCTTTTCTTTAGTAAAGAGACAGAGACGTTTAAAGAAAAGCCTTCATTTGATACTTAGTCACAGGGCACCTCATATGTTATTCAAGGCATCTGCAGGCCGTTCACCACACTTTACTGACAAACCTAATTCTCTATATTTCTAGAATTTCTTACATGTTCTATTTTTATATCCAAAAGTGAATATAAATGACGAGTTACATCCACAAAGGTTCTAATTAAGGCTTAAATGTTAGTAACTTTGGACTTGCCTAGTGAGTTGTATATTTATCTAAATCGTAGTATCATAAATAAAGACTTTTTAAGGTATATATATTTTTTATTTTTTACAAGAGAAGCAAAATATAATATTCAAGCACTTACACAAAAACCCACGCTTACGCCAAGGGAAAAATTGATAAAGATTGATAAAACTGAATGAAGTATGGCTTGGCAGATAGCACATGGAATGTCTAAGTACCAGGTGATATCTGAAATTCACATTGAGTACAGGAAGGAAAGTTCAGGCTATCTTCACAAACCACATGAATGTTTGCATTTTATAAAAATTCAGTATACGAAATGTGGAAACCGTATCTATGGAAACAAAAGCCTGAATACATTCTCTACAAAGTTACACAATTATTGATATTTGATTATGAATGAGGCTACAAATGAGGTTCTCTTTTTCCATAGAGTTCACCAATGATCTATTCCATAGTTCTCCATCACACTAATTAGACAGCCATTAAGTTTTGCCATCTAATGACAGTTGCTTCAAAAATTCTTTGTTTTGAACAAATCATAATTGACTTGTTGAAGCTGGATCCTAAATGTATAAAAAATTAATTTTCAAAAGTCCATTGATAAGTTTATAGTATTTTATGTCTGTAGTCCAATGCATCAGAATTACTATGATTCTTTTCAAATTATCAAACAGAATGTAATGCAATTAAAAATGGGAAAAATATTTAAAAAAAAGAAAAGACTTTGCTCTCCAGATGAAGTCACTGGTAACACTGGCTCCAAAACAATCTGCTTTGCCCTAAACAGCTGAAGGAGGGATTTGAATTGAGGAAAAAGTTGAATGGTAAAATTTAACAGATTTAATTAATATACTCTGCTTCTAAAACCAGGCAAGATCTCATGTAACCAGGTGCAGAGAATGCTGTTTTCTCTCTATGTATTTATTTCAACACTAAATTAGATTTTACATTCAGCAAAACTTGATAAACCAGCTTCTGAGCAACCAGGGAAAAAACGGAGGAGAACGAATTCTTGGTATTTAGGACGAAAAAACTGAGCCCTAGATTTGCCTCACTCTTATAAGAACTCTATTGAGTTCTAGACACTAGAAAATACAGGCTAGTCAAGGTTAATCTGTGAGTGGATTTAAGAACTTGCTGAGCAGTTGGAGACGGAGGGTTTCACAGGCACTGTCAGGGGCCAGCAGTGCAGGAAACCGCTGCCCACCCGGCGGCCTGGTAGACAAGAGTGGCACTATGGTAGACATAATGAAATCTGCTGATTATCCGGAAGGAGCAGTGAGCCAGCCAATCACTGCAAAGGAGCTGAATAGCGAAAATAGGAATGGCATGGATACACGAGGAGCACGGGCAGCTAAGTGCCTTTTGAAATTCAATGTAGGGAAATGAAAGCTAATGAAGCTAGGGACATAAAAAGAACACGAAAAAGGAATTCTCCTTCAATGGCAATATGACTGATTTTGCAAAGCAGAAGATTTAGAAACCTCATCAAAATGTGTGGTGCAGTCTCGCAGGGCACCTGCATCAAGTTTTGCCCGTTTCTAGTCATACTTGCCTTCCCTCCAGCCCCCTCACCCTGAACACTTTCTGAATTGGGGCCTTATGTTAGAAATTCAGCAGTAAACATTTTAACTTAAAGGAGATAAAATAGGAATAATGAAGCACATTAAAGGGAAATCATAATAAGATGTCAGAGATATACATAAGTGTGTTGAGAAATGTGTTGTAAGCCCATGCTTGCAAAAAGACTTTGATGAGAGGACAGAGATCTTCAGGCTGTGGACACAAGACCAATTAGAACACTCCTTTAACGGAGCATCTGGTTTACTCAAATTGATTAATACAGTCAAATAAAAGATTTAAATTTCTGTTGTTTTTTGATGATTGAATATTTGAATTGATAGTATTAAATATTTTTATCCAGTCATAGACTCAAAGTAAATTAAATGACTATTTTAAAACTATTTTAGATTAGGGTAATAAGAGAATTTATAAACTGAATTTTAGATTTTCATTATCTACTCGTAAAAATAAATAAAAATAAGTGGAAAGGCAACACATTCCATGATAGAACCAATGTATTCTCTAATGTACAAATTTGTTAAATTAAAACTAAAATATAAAGGTGGCCACACATCCAGAATTAACCTGTCATTCTTCTAAGTCATCACATATTAAAGTACCTATTAGAGATCATAAATTAGATGCCCCATTGACAATTAAAATCTAGTACATTAAAATATTAAATGCAATACATATCAAAAGGTAAGCAAAATTGAACTGAGAACTCTTCAATTTCCTCATTTTAGTCAATCTTTTTATGGATCCACTTGTTTTATGTATTTATAATTTGAGATATAATCACCCATTTTTAGTAAACCCAGATAATTCTTTTTTCAATCTTTTATATTCATTTTCCGACAACTCTTCCCCACTAATCAATACACACATCAACTTAATTTAAATTTAAATCCATTCTCTAAGACTAAGAGTCTTCAAACTTTTAATCATATATTACCAGTAAGACGTGCTCCCCAAATATGTGGCTGCTTATGTATGTATCAATTATATACACCTGTACTATTGTACCAATAAATTATTTCAATTGTAAAGCACAACAGCTAAAAAATAATGAGATAAAAATGTAAACAGAAGTTCTAATATAAACAGGAAGTTATAATTTACATCCTATAACCAATAGAATCCTCCTCCTCCTCCTCTCAGGCAGAGATCCTTCAAGTGTGGTCCAGCATCAGCATCATCTGGAAACTTGTTAGAAATGCAAGTTATCAGGTCCCATTGAGACCTATTAAAGCAGAATCTCAGGAGGTGCAGCCCCGAAATCTGTTTTAACAAACCATCCATATGATTTTTATGGCTACTAACGTCTGAAAACAGTGGATCTGTACTCTCACATCTTCACACCCTGATTATTGCTTTTGTTCTCCCGGAATCAAAATGGGTAATGAAAAAATGTGTATAATAAATTCAACCACCTCCTGCAGCACTACCACCCTATTCCAGGTCACCTTCATCTCTCCCCTGAGCTGATGCAATGGCCTATAAACAGATCTCCCCACCCCAAACCCATAGTCCATTCTCCACACAGCTGCTAGAGTGATTTCGCCAAAACAGAAATCAGATCATGTCTTTTTTTCCAGTGTATTCCTATCACACTTAAAATAAATTCCTATAAAGGTATGTTCTCTGATCTCTACTAACTTCTCAATCTCATCTCTTATGTCTCTCCTGTTCCCCTTTTCTCTGAAATGTTCTTCTGCAAAATATCTTCATGGTCCTACTCTCTATTTCACTCAGAACTTTCTTCAAATGTCACTTGTCTTCCATCATTACCCTCTAAAATAGCAGACACTCCACTCCGCCTGAAGAGCTCGATTTAGTCCCCGTCTTTATTTTGTATAGTAGTCATCACTATTGGAATTATAGTCCCTGCGTTTATTTGTCTTTCTGCCCATCTCCTCCACTAGAATGTAAACTCCATGAGATCAGAGGCTTTGTCTTTTTGTTTACCATTGTCCCTCCAGTAATTCTACAGAGCAGATTGCAGACTTTCAATAAATATGTGTTGAGTGAGTAAATATAAGAATGGAAAATAAACCACTGTCTGTATACCTGTCTAGGTCTTGGATTGCCCGCAATTGCCTATACATGTTAATATAGACAAATAATATTCTTACCTCTAAAGATATAGATAACAATAGCTAGCATTGTGGATTGCTTACTATATGCTAAGCACTGTTCCAAAATTTTACATATACTAATTCCCTTAATCCTTACAATTCTACAATTGAGGCAATATTCATATTATTATTTTATAGACGAGGAAAGAAGCGCGGAGAGAGTGAATCACCTGTCCATGGTCGCACAGCCGTTTAGTGATGGACCTGGAATTCAAACCCTGGCAGACTGCGTTCTTAACTGTGCAGCCCTGTCTCTCTCTAAAATGAGGACAGAGTTTAATAAAACTACTTGGAAATTTGTTCAATAACCAGAGGAAGCTTTAAAGCAGGCAGAGTTTATAGCAAGGCTGTGAATTCTGTAGCTTTTAACAAATCAGAAAAGCCTCTACGTGGTCGCAAGAGCTGCCTTGCATAATCCAGCGGCGTGAGACTGTGAGACACGGGACGCAGGCAGGATTCTAGGACTGGGGCAGGAAATATGCAAGACAAGCCTGTAACATCTTATAGCGCCAGAACCAAGAAATACTGGCGCACACACATGCACACACTGATGGAAATAAACTAGAGGGATATAGGAGCCAAGTGAAAGAGCTGTCAGTGGCCAAAGCTGCAACAATTTGAGCAAGAAAATAAATAAAACAGCATTGGACTATAACTCATAGTATAAAATAAGTACTCATGAATTCATGTTGATACAAACAAGTGACTGAATGAATAAATAAGCGGGGGAGAAGAGTATGTATGTATAAATGGCAAATCTCCCATTGAGAAGAACTCCAGATAATTTAAGTAGACACCTTGCTCTGTAAGAGGGGGAGCATAAATCTCTGCTTCTTCCGTGTGTTCTGCACATAGTGACTCCCTTCCAAAGTATACAATGCTTAGCTACCAGAATCATTTTTATACACTATATTTTTTCATTAATTCAGTGTATTGAAATTATGTTCAGTACCAAGAATTATGCTAGGCTGTTTATTTATTCATGTATTTTAACAGTCTCCTTCCACTGCTCAATAACCTACCACCTGTTTATCGGTTCCTATTGTCTGTCAATCAAATACAAGTTCTAACTGACCGTCTGGCCTAACCTTCCATGTTCTCCTAGTCATATCACTTCAGCCTCATAGCTTAGCACTCCCCATGTGGCTCCTGATCTAGTCTTATGTTCAACTCTTCCAAGAAGCCTAAAATCTTTACTGATGACCCATTTAATCTTCATTTGTGAAAAAGGTATCATTACATTATCTAAGGTTTTCATTGTTGTTTTTATAATCACGTCTTTAACTTTTCACATATATTTCGGAGTCTCTGTGGAATTAGGGAACAGGGGTTTTTGTTTGTACTTTGTTTTTTTTTTTGTTTTACTGTTTGAGAACATCTACTATAATTCATCTCCTGAGGATACAAGGTGCTTAACAGGAACTAACAAGTTTTTGAATTAATTAAACTAATATAACTGGAATTTTATCAGAGACTATCAACTTCTAGTACTTATGAAGCCATATTAACGTTAATACTCAATTTTTGCTGGCTTGATGTTCCTCAACTGTATGTCCTCAAGCCACCTTAATGTCTCTCTTGGTTATTTTGCGATTTTCCTGGGGATATTTTTGCTGTGACATCATCTTTTCTATCTATAACCTGTGAAACTACTTTAGACTACAGACTGCCTGCTTTCTCTTCCTAGAACACCGTCTCTCTTAAAGCGCTGTCCTCAAAAGACTTCAATGTCCTTGCTGCACCAGACGAATACTTCATTCTCTCCTGTTCTCACTGTGCTGGAGTCACACAAGTTTCCTCAGAGATACGGAGAGATTCATCAGTGTCCCACTGTGCCCAGACCTGTCATCTGAGTCATAAATAAGTGCTGCTTATGCCTTGCTGTCTCATTAGCATCTTGTTTATACTCTCGGTCTGGTAACTTCAACTTCCATTTTCCTAGAGCATAAATTCAGTCCTTGAAGCTGTCTGTACGCGAGGCACCTCCGTGCTCTTTCCCCTGCTTCTGTCTTTATCTCCAGACCTCACGCACAGACCACCTTGCAGTTCAAGTGCCCCTATGCTAGTCTTTCTCACCTGGGAAAGCTTGGACAATTTGCGGGTGGTGGCATTTGTGGTTAGCACAATGATTTGGGCAGAAAACTACCCGGAACTCGGGTGTTCAATATCCTACAGAATGTCTCGCACAACAAAGAATCACCCTTAACCCATGTGACTCGCACATGTCCTGCTGGGGGCTCAGATTAGTGAAAAGTCTGTTTATGATGATGTAAGTCTACACTCTCATCACATTTTGTAATAAACACAGAGTATTTTTTGCACAGTTGTAAAAGTCAATGATTTTTTAAGAAAAAGCAAATGCAATGAAGTCTAGCTAGGAGTATTCTTTGGATCTTCACCTTTAGAAAATCATACCATGACCAGCAACATTTATTGTTCGAGAATTACCAATACCAATACCAATACCAACAAACCTATATCTGTCTCTATTTGTTGAAATCTTATCTGTGGTGACTCTGCATATAGATGCAAGCATACGACTACCTCATTACATCTTTTGTGGGGTTTTGTCCAAGCATTTATGTATTGAATACATACTAGTTCACTGTAAATTGCTATTGTGATATTTCTCCTTTGAGTTACAGTTATATTATTTGTTTTAAAAGTATAATTGTGGATACATTATATTACTATGAATTAAATTTCAGGATAGTGAAGATGGAATTAAAAAAATATGTAACATAAAAAATGGTGTGTTAGCATTACCAGGGTTGAAAACCAAAGCTCTCCAATAAATTGACTCATGGAACTAGATTCTGGAGACAGTTTGAGATGAGAGAAGGATTAATAAATAAATCCAGACTCTCAGGGTCTACTGTGATATTATACTGCAATAAAATACTGTTTTTTCCCCTCTGAATCTATCAATGATGATTCAGTGTCATATTCAAATAAATAGTTTTCAAAAGAAAATAAAATTCTGAGTGACAACAGGAAAGGTTCAGATTATTGCACCAAAACAAATGAACAAATCATTTTTTTTAGGAGAGACCTAACAGTTGCTAAGAGTTTATCTGAATCTATATCAAAAGTAAAAAAGCTGTATATCAAATGTGAGAAAGTTAAAAAAAGCAAAGGCCTTCCTTTCACTCTCTGAGATAGCTTAAACTCCTCCCTCAATGCAATCTTCTTTTCCCATCCCCAATAATGGACATACGTAGTGAAAAATCCTACTTAAAAATTAAGTTGTCAGAAATGTTAAAAAAGAAGCAAGTGCCTAGAAAAATAATAGGCATGCTAATAAAATTAAAAGCTAAAACAGTACAGACCATCAGGCATTGAATCCCTATTTTCTTTACTTTCTTCTCTCTATTCTCAGGCATAAGTATATAAGGTACTGAAGATAAAATAAGAATCACAGGTATTATTTCTCAGGCTACTCATGCATACAATTTAAAAAACATTATGATTCATATCAAATATATTTTAAACTGCTTGAATGCTTTACTTTTACTTTGATGTCTTTAAATGTAATCTCATTTAAACAATATTCTGTATTTTTTAGTGTTTTGATTTAGATCCCACTGTTATAATTGCTAGTTTCATATACACCGAATATTTTATTTACTTCCCTGCAAAGCATATACTTGATACTTGCTCTATTCGAAATTCCAATTCAGTAACATGATCCTCATTTTTTAAATTATTTAGTCACGTTATTATTAAATTATTCTGGGAGCTTAAAAGAGCTTCTGCCACGAAAATAGGCTTTTGTACTATTGATGTTTCTCTGGGTCTTAAGATCAGCAGGCATACTACTCAGCTTCAGTTGGCATATAATATTTTTTCTAATTATATATTAAGCCCATAAATTTTGACCTTACAAGCAAAAGATCTTTATTTTTCTAGACCATGATTTTATCACACCACCATAGATTTTTTTTTTGGCTCAGGAATATTGGCCCTGAGCTAACAACCATGCCTATCTTCCTCTGCTTTACATGGGATGCTGCCACAGCCTGCCTTGACACCAGTGCTTCGGGGCGTGCCCGGGATCCGAACACGCGAACCCTGGGCGGTCACAGCGGAGCGTGCGTGCTTAACCACTTGCGCCACCAGGCCAGCCCCCACACCATGATATTTTTAAACTTATATTTGTACACCAAAATCTATTTTTATGTGTGGGTGGGTAATTTCAAAAACCAAAATTAATTTGGAATTCACAATGCAATTTTGAATGTTATATGTCTTCCTAAATTTTAACTATTGGGCCAGAAGAAATATTTATTTGAGAATTACAATTTGTTAATCTTCACGTGAAAATCACCTATTCTGATTAAGAGTTATGATGGAAAGAAAGGAAAGGTGTGTTTCTACACTCTTGATTTATAAATGAGAAAGAGATAGAGTGGAAACTTCATAAGAATCTCATAAAAATTTTACTGCAATGGAATGAGATTTGTAGATGAGGTATAGGCAGAAAATTAAGAAAATCTACTCTATTTTTCCATGGTCTTAGTTAGGATGCTACTATTTGGGGTATTCCATATTTGAAGTTTATACCTTCATAAAAAATTAAATTCATTCTGATGTTGCCAGAGTTAAAATTCATCTCCAGAAATTTACTCATTTATCTATTCTCTCTCTCTTAATTTGATATGTTATTATGCCTTTGTTCCATATATATCATCTTTGACTAAGAGGAATGAGTAATTGTGTTTCAATAGAAACAAACTACTACTCTATTTTCTGTGAAGGGGAATTCTCTATAAAAGGGAACTATCTTAGATCTCATCAAACTAAATTTTTTACTGTTTGAGATTGGCACTTATAGATGTTATTATGAAATGAATTTTAAGCTCAATAATAGACAATACAAGGTTTTTCAGAAGTTTTACTATTCACCTTTTTTGATCACATTGTTAAAATGTGAGACATGTTGATTGAATATTGTTTTACTGTTGATTTAAACTCACTATTTAGAAAATAGTAAAGTGATTGTTAGGAAAAAACAGATTTCTAAATGAAATTTTATAACAAATTCCTAATAAAATAAAATTAATTTTGATAAAAATATGCAAATACACTGAGGAAGAGTAACTTTTTCCAATGACTAAATAAATATGGAAATAAAAGATGCTTAATGACTTAACCAATATTGCCAATATTCGTGCTATTGTCAATATTTGTGAAATCATTATCATGTTAAAGAGTAGTCATAGATTTTAGTTCAATTTCCAATTCTTATTCTGATATTCTATAATTTGTAACTCCTTTTCAACAGAATACTCAAATGCTACATTCATCCAAAGCATTCTTTCTCCAAATAATGAGTTATGGATATCTGAGATTCATTAAAACCCTCTATGCTATAGGTGAGAATTTTTCAATTGAATATGATTAAGATTAGTGAAAGTATTATCAAAAAAAGCTATGATTAAGTTGGATTTCATGGATTAATTGAAAGAACTTAAAATATGTATGTAGATTTCCCAAAATTGGCATTTAAAAAATTCACTTCCCATCTTTCCTCAAAAAAGTAATATAATTACTGTTTTCTGGATTTCCCTTGATGTCACTGCATCTTTCTCATTCCTCAGGGCAACACCTGGACTCATCGATGCTCTCTTTGTCTCACAATAAAGTAGGAGTGAAAATCAGCACAATGACCTATAAGACACTCTATGTTCTGCCCTTGAAAATTTAGCAGAATTATGTCGTCACCAAAATATTTTCCTGTTCCGTTATTCCACATTCTTTCTTTAGGAAATGCTATTGTGAGGTATCCACCTTGACCCTCATAACCATCATTTTCTCTAACATTCCGAAACTTCTTTTTATTTTATTTTCTTGACTGTTCATATTTGTATCAACTATGTTTTTTAATATTTTCAACAAGGACTATTAAGTTTGTACTGTTACCATGTTTGCATACACTTATGTAGGGTTTTTCTTACATTTCTTTGGTGAAATTTACCACCTTACATTTTACCTACTCTTGCCTCAAACTATCTTTTCTTTGTTTTTATATTTTTATTTTATGCCACTGTTTTATATAGGCAATGGTTTTAATACAAATACTGAAATTTAGCTTTTAGAGGAATATTCGTTCATAATGTTATATACTCTATGGCAGGAGTGCACACCCTAATCCCTTCCATTGCCCGTCAGTGTACAGCCTACAAGCTAAGAAGATATTTTACATTTTTAAATGGTTTAAAAATATTCAAAAGATGACTAACATTTCATGATGTGTGAAAATAATCTAAGTCATATTTCAGTGTCCATGAATAAAGTTTTACTGGAAAACAGCCATGCTCATTCATTTACATACCGTTTAGGTCTGCTTTTTCACAACAATAGCAAAATTGAGTATTGCAGCAGAGTCTATATGACCTCCAACATTAAAATATTTCCTATCTGGTCCCTTAGAGAAAAAGTTTGTCAACCCCTGCCCTGCAGACACATTTTTTTTGATATATTCTTATGTTCTTCTTGGACTGTATTTACTTTTCCTATTGCTGAACTCTTTTTTCAGGGGCTATGTCTTTTATAATGTTTTGTGCTTGTGTACTTGAGTGTAATTAGCCACTGGAGATAGAAAATTGTGTGAATGATCATACTGCAAGTTTTCTTTCGTCCTCAGTACCACATACAGTAGCTATGCTACTTTCTACACATACAGATTGTCTGCATACAGTTTTAATGATCGATGCCTCCTCTGCATACAGACCAGAGCGGATCCAGGGAAGCTCCTGTAAACAGCACATGTCCCGCACCACTGCAATATTGGCGCTGTTCCTCGTCCTTCATCCCTCATCGGGGAAATGTATATTCTGTTGGGGCTGTCTGAGATAACCAGCCATTGGCATTTTTCTCTTACTCTTTTGCTTAATCATTTCTGCTGTTCACACATCCGTTTTCTATTTTGTGGTCTGAGGTTTCAGACTCCTCTGGATTTATTGAAGACAAAGTTTACACGTCTGTTTTTCATTATTCTTGTTGCTTTGGGTGTTCTGAGAGGCAAAGTGAAAAACATCAACTTTGCAGCCCTATCTCCAAATTGGAAGTCTGATTAAAGACTCTTATTGAGTAGTCTATGTTAGAATAAAGAGGAACTCACCAACATTTTCCACCATTCTTCGCTTTATCAATGATTCAAAAAGAAATAGTTCATCAATAATACTTCATTTAAGCAAAAAACAAAAAATTAACTGCACTTCTGAGTTAACTGCATGTATCATTCCATGATTGCATGGTGGACACCTTATGGATGTACATTCAGAAAAGAAGTTCCAAGTGTTGTTTTTCTTATTGATCTTCACTTGACCCAAACCCAAAATAACACAATAATGTAATTCACACAATCCTTAAAGGTTCCAATTGGTTAGGGTAAATTTGTATGGAGTGTTAGGGGGAAGAAAGGACACACAAAGAACACACTAATTTCATAAATGTAATATTAGCTGATTTTATTATTGAGCAAGCAAATACTCTGAATGTGTGCAGACAGTAAGAAAGTGACTACAAAGCTGTGTGCTTCTCAGCTTTATTTATAAAGAATTTAAGCTACAGTTATATAGTATGCTACTTTTAATCAATAGTAGTTACATTGGCCGGTAGTTACATTGAGATTACTCTGACATTGGTTTTTTTTGGGGGGGGAGGTGATCAGCCCTGTGCTAACATCTGCCAGTCCTCCTCTTTTTTTGCTGAGGAAGACTGGCCCTGGGCTAACATCCGTGCCCATCTTCCTCCACTTTATATGGGACACCGCCACAGCACGGCTTGCCAAGGGGTGAGTCGGTGTGCTCCCGGGATCTGAACCGGCGAATCCTGGGCCGCCACAGCAGAGTGCAAGCACTTAACCGCTTGTGCCACCAAGCCAGCCTCTACTCTGACATTCTTTACCAGGTCTTCTCTAAGCTTTTGCTCTTAGTTCTTCATCCATAACCGTGGATGATTGCCCCTGATGGTTTATCTATATATGTTCTTAGCCAAATCCTTCAACATTCCCCAGGAAATTTAGATTAAGGTCAATTTCCTCACAGGAGACGTACTTCTTTCAATTCACTAGATTATAATTTTGTTGTTGTTGTTTGAAAATGCTGAGATTGCATAATAATATGTATTGTTAAAAAATACCTTCTGTAAAGAACAGATATCTAGTATTTGGAAAGTCTATTAAAATAACATATTTTATTGAAAGTATAATGAAGTAAACATACTATATATCTCCCAAACTTTCTCTTTTTTATTTTTGTTAAAATATTCAACCAGGACTCTGGCCGCAACATCAAAGGCATAAAAGTTATGAAAGTTGACAAACATTTTTTTGCAATAACATATGAGTCTCCGTTCTTTCTTCCTCACAATCCTCTAATTGTACATCAATTTAAACAAACAACGAGGAAAAACACCTACTCAGACTTCCTATACTGAATTAATTGTTTAGCCATCATCATCTATCGTTCTTAATTCACTGAACGCAGCGGGGAGACACTCAGGCAGGAATGATGATTACCTTCAGGAATTACAGATATCCACTAAGTTCAGCAGTTATTACTGTGCAAAGTCACCTCCAGAGGAAGTCTTGAGAAATTCGAGCTTGATAAACATAGGTTGAAGAAATTCATGCACGCCTCACTTGAAGCTTTCACAGTAAAATGTAGCCCCAGGTTGGAAATCTAATTTCATCATCTCAGTAAATCCTTTCAAGATTGTTTTCTTAGGAAAACAAAAAGAAAATTATTCTTCTAGCTAGTATATCTATGTTGACTAAAATTATTTGAGGATTTTCTAACAATTATTTTTAGTCAAAATTTTGTTTAACATTCTATTCTTGCTTTATTGTTTGTTGAATACAATTCACATATTTAATAGTTTTTTGAGGGGAGGAAGGATTTATATTTTGGTGATAATTTTGTATCTCCAACTTCTTGGAAATTGTTATTTGAGATACCATTACTTATATAATAATCAATTGCAAATATTAGACTATATAGAAGATATTCTGGATAAGGTCCCACTTGCCAAACCAGTGACAAATTGAGCATTAAGATAAATAATTACAATAATGATTTTGAACCATTAAATTTTTATCATTCCCTGAGTCTATGCTGATATAATCAAATAGATAAACAAATAAAGACATAGAAGAGAAGAAAAATTCTTCATTACAATAAAGTTCAAAATAATGAAAGAATACTGGAAGTAGAAAATCACTGTTTGGTAATCACCATAGTAATAAAAGTTTCAGGCAAAAAAAATCATTAATGGATGCTAAAACTAGTAAAGGGGCATTTAGTTAGAAATAACATAATTACATAGTCTTAAATTACCTCCCTAGATGGTGCTTTTTAACTACAAAGGGAAAAATAGTAAATTTATGACTGAGAAATGCAACAGACACTTACCTTAACCAAGTGATTGAAATTAATATCACCAGTAAAGAAACAAATAAATATCATGTGGCTCTGGATATAATGCATCACTTCTGTGTTATTCTTGCCAAAATTATTAAGCATAATCTTATCATGAGGAAATATCAGACTAACTCAAATTGGGAGACATTCCACAAAATAAAAGCTCATATACTTCAGAAATGACAAGGTCATCAAAGACAAAAAAAATACTGTGAAAAAGCTCTAGATTTAATAAAAACGATGACATCAATGCAATGAGTGATCCTTGATTAGATCCTGAACCAGAAAATATTATTTTATTTTGCTGTAAAAGATATTGAAGGAACAATTTGGAATTGTGAATGAGGTCTGTAGACTAAGTAATGGTATTTTTCAATTCAAATAAAATGTTAATATTTACTTTAAGGAATATTATAAAATATATTGAGAACCAAATTACAGAAGTTGGGGGCCACCTGGTGACGTAGTGGTTAAGTTAAGGGCACTGATGCCCTCCGCTTCAGTGACCCGGGGTTCATGGGTTAGGATCCCATGTGTAGACCTACATGCCGCTTATCAAGCCATGCTATGGTGGCGTCCCATATACAAAATAGAGGAAGATTGGCACAGATGTTAGCTCAGGGACAATATTCCTCAAGCAAAAAGAAGATTGGCAACGGACATTAACTCAAGGCCAATCTTCCTCACCAAAAAATTTAAATAAATAAATAAATTACAAAAATTGTTGGGGGCAGATTATTAAAAACATTGTAGACAGGAAGAGAGGAAGAGAGAGAGAGAATGATAAAGCATAGTAAAATTATAAAATGCGAACATTTGTGAAATGTGTGATAGGCCTTGATCATCTTATAGCACCAGAAAATAAAGAAGCACTAAACAAACAAAAAAAGCTAAAAAATAATAACAACAACAAATATGGATAGTATGTCAAAGGGACTCAAGAGCCAACTGCAAAGGCTTCCAATGGCCAAAGCTAGAAGAATTTGAACAATGAAATAAAATAGCTAGATTAAACCCAAAATATAAAATAAGTATCTGTAAGTGGATACTAATATAAATAAATGATTTAATAAATTAATTAATTGGGTGAAGAGACATATCCTGTGTAGAAATATTTCAAATAATTTGTGTAAATGCTCCATCATCAAGATGTTAAAGCATATCTCTGCATTCCCTAAGTGTGGGCTGTGCATATGCAGTGGCTTCCTTCACAAGAGTGGAGAGATCTGGCAATCACTGCCTCAGCCCAGACAATAAGTTTACCATCAACAGTGATGCGCCCTGTTGATAGCATGTGTCCTTGATATGATATGATGAAAATGCACTTCCCTTTGTGGTCTTCTTCCCAAAAATACATTGCTCCAGGCTAACCATGAGAAAAATATCAGGCAAATCTCAGCTGAGGGACATTCTACAAAATACCTGAGCATTAATCCTCAAGCCTGTCAAGGTCATCAAAAGCAAAGACAGTCTGGTCATTTGTCACAGCCAAGAGGAGGCTAAGGAGACATGACAACTAGATATAGTGTATTTTCATGGATTGGATCCTGGAACAGAAAACGAATGTGAGGTGAAAACTAAGGACATGTGAATAAAGGATGGGCTTCACTTAATAATAATGTATCAATATTGGTTCATTAATTATAACAATGTATCATACTAATGTAAAGTGTTAATACTGAGGGGAATTAGCTGCACTAATCTCTGTCCTATATTAGCAACTTTTCCATAACCTAAAACTATAATAAAAAATGAAGTATATTTTAAAAGTAAACATACAACTATTATTTTTATTATACTTGCAACTTTCATGTAAATCTAAAATTATTTCAAATGAAAGGTTTTAAAAACAAGTGATGTATCATCAGAGGTGAAATGGTCTGTTGGCAAGGTTTGAGAACTGTGTATGCAAAAACTCACACTCTAATCCTCTGAAAACAATTAATTTTATTTTTAGCTGATGATTAGCTATAACCAATTAGTAGCTAAGTATCTTAGTTCACTCATTTGTGAAACGGAGATATTACCTTCCTTACCTACATACCAACCTGGTATAAAGACAGTACAAGACAAGATGTAAAAGTGCTATGTGCTGTGAAAGAATTTTTAAAAAAATATTTAAAAGGAAGATAGTGTTATCAAATAATTTTTTAAATAAAATTTAAACTTTAAGGAGATGTTCTGTTTTCATTGTTTAATTTTTTATTAACATATTTAACAGATATGAATAGATTTCTTAACATAATGTCTTAAACAAAAACCAGGAGAGAGCTTGATTTTGGTAGCTTTCTTCCTTTATTTCTTGGTGATGCAATACTCTCTTCTTCTTTCATACAATGAAAATTCAATACTTTTTGCCTAAATGAAGATAAATATTTTGAGTGTAAATCAAATTAAATAGTGCTTTTTGTAGGTCTGTCCAGATCTTTTATCTGGGCTCTAACAGCTGTATTAGCGGGATCATGGAAATCGCTTCCTCCACAGCCTCTCTCTTTCCAGCCCAGCTCCATTTTAGACTATTCTTTGATAAAACTGTCAAACTATTTTTTCTTTTTTTTTGCAAGAGAAGATTTGCCCTAAGCCAACATCTGTTGCCAATCTTCCTCCTTTTCTCTTCCTCTCCCCCTCCGCCAAAACCCCAGTACATAGTTGTGTACAGTTGTAAGTTGTTCTGGTTCTTCTACGTGAGCTGCTGCCACAGCATGGCAACTGAGAGGTGAATGGTGTAGATCTGCACCCAGGAACCGAACCTGGGCTGCTGTAGTGGAACGTGCCATACTTAGCTGCTGGGCCATCAAGGCTGGCTCCCAAACTATTTTGGAAGTCATCTTTTATCAGTGATGAACGAATTAAACTAGAACTCAGTTGGTTGATATGAAGGGGTGCTATAAGACAGAACTCTTTTACTTATTGAACCTTCTCATTTAAAATTCTATAATTATAATTTTGGGATACTGGATGATAACTTTTGTAGGACTATCTACATGATTAAAATAGATGGTGGCAATTGGGTAGAACTGATAAACTGAAGAGAAAGTGCCATATATTTGGGGGGAGGGATAATTCTGTTCACTAAAGAAAGCCTATATTTTAACCTTAAAAAATACTGAAATTACAAACCTAAACTAAAATAAATTATTTTTCACTGTCTTTAAAATCAGGGAATAATAATAAAAAAAAAATCCCAGGGTTTAGTTTATAAAAGAAATATGAGTTCCAATATTGTCAGTTTAACAAAGAAAAATTAAACTATACCTAGGAATATATGCAAACAGGTGCATAGGAAATTTTGAATGTAAGAAGATGTTAATTTCATAGTTGGTCTAAAAGTTAATCAGTAGGAGAGCATTAATTAGTAATATTTATATCAATTTTTATAAACTGGAAGATTAGAAAACCTTTAATATAATTGTGTAGGTAGATATGGGATGCTTTAAATGTATTTTACTTTAAAACATATGTACAAGACACTGTATATAATAACGCTACCATTTATAAAAATATTTATTCAAGGATATATTTTATTTTAATGCAGAATGAGACTAGATAACTAGCCTGATAGAAAATTTTTTTTTCACTTTTAAAATCATGAGATAATGAAAAATTGTGTAGGAAGTAAATATTTACCAAATATTGAAAAATAGCATGGTAAGCTATGACTAGCCCCACTGCACAGAATCCTCTTTTGGCAAACCTGTTGATGCAGTAAGAAATAAAACATGAAATCATTTAGCTTATGCTACTAGGTGGTGAAATAAATTATTCTTATTGTAATAAGGTAGACTCGCTAGTGATGTGCTCTCCTTTCCCATCCCTTTATCTCAGTCTAATAAGGTACAAAATTCAGGAGGTTTAGGATTGCAGGTATCTCTGACCTAGTGGATTCCCAGCACTAAGTGGTCGGCTGAGACAAACTTTGGGCTTGCCTCTAAGAAGAACAAGAAAGGCACCAAGAAACACCATTCTCTCTCAAAAGTTATGTCCTTGATTTTATTTGGTGGATTGTGGTGAACTACCATAAAAGTAAACTTCCTTAGCATGGTCTGAGTGATCACTGTTGACCGACCGACTCTTCAGAACCCTTGAGATGGATCATGGAGGCCAGTCCTCACTGAGGAGTAGGAAATAACTGGAAAGGATTTTGGAGTTTGGATTTTAAAAGCTCTTTGAGCTTTTAAAGAATCTGATACACTGGACCCACGGATTATATGAGTCAGGGAGGTTATATGCTTGCTAGAGAGATGAGGTCCATTTACCTGTCTGACATAAAGTGAATCAGTCAGATTTTACCAAGTGACAGAACCAATTTTTAAGCATCAACCAAATAATAAAAATATTGGAAGAAAAATGTACAGGCTAGATTGAAATTCTGAATTCTGGAGAGACAGATACAAAGGGAATTATAGACCCAAAAAAACGGAACCGTGTCTATAAAATAAGCACAGGGTATGCTAATCCAGAAGAAAAATTTTTTACCCAGAAAAGAAGTCAATTTTCCCATAGAAAAAAGTCTGGAAACAGCTGGATTTGAGAATTACCCAGGAAATATAGTGTAGCAGTAAAATACATTCTTGAACTAAACAGTTCCCCGGGTAAGCATATCCAGAGAGACAGCTCAGAAGCAGACCTGGATAGAATAGATATCCCTCCATTCTCCCTTTCATATATCAAGAGATGATTTAAATAAGTAAAAAAGATGAGGTTTCTTTGTCTTAATAACTATTTAATTAAAAGTCATTTGGTGTCAAATGGTAGATATTATATTAGGAAATTCATTCTTTTACTTCTCGTTTTATTTTATTTTCCCCCTGGCCTGCTAATTAAGGTCATTTTGCTAGGGGTTTGCACTTACAAAGGGCAAAAAATTGCATGTTTGTTATTGGCTATGCAGGTGCCCAAACTTGGGATCCTGACAAGAATCACAATATGGGAGCAATAAAGTGTACAATTAAAAAAAAAAAAAAAAACTCTAGAGATAGAAAGTCAGGATTGTTACAGATACACAAAATTTCCCTACTAGTAAGGTACCATCAAAATTTTATTTTACCATTATTTTAATTACAGGGTGTTTTTTGAGAAAGAGCAAAAAAATTCACTTCTTCATTTAACACAGGTTAATTGTATTTCAAAAATATCAAATTAAAATGTGAAGAAGTAGGTTTTGCACGGAGAAAATAGGATAATTCGTGTTAAACCTGAGCCATTGTTTCTAAGTCATGACAGTTTTCATCACACTTAAGTTTTTCAGATTCCTGCCTCTGCCTTTGCTCACTCAAACCTTTGACATGCTTTTGAAGAAGAAGTTTTTGGAAGCACAATGGGAGAGTTAATAGAATCTGAATTCTTAGTTGCTAGCAACAAGCGAAATCAGGCTAATCTAAGCAGAAAAGGATGTTTTCATAAAGGATATTGTGCATTTTTAAAAACACCAAAAGTCTGGGAGGACTAAACAGTCGGGTCCAGATATAACAGAGGCAGAGACAGAATTTGTCTGATAAGATGATGTTGCCACTGTTGGGCACACACAGGGGCTCTCCCATCAATACCAATGACAATGGGTCCTGGACACCACTCTTATTTCTACTGCTGATTGTGGAGAGGAGATGAAGTTGTTGTCATTACTAACATGAGAGTAGACTCTGAGCGCACTTCTTCTTTGGTGGATTTATTTCAGATTTGTGATTTGGGTTAGTCCATCTCATTGGCAGATATGGTCACAGGTCCCAGAACACAAAGGAGGATGAGAAAGCAAGGATGGGACAGTTTTGTTTTTTTAGCACTATAATGAAGAGTGGACATCAAAATTCTCCAAACATAGAAAGTGCATTCACATGCTGGGCAACCACGAGTCATGATCGGTGCCCACAGCATGAGCTAGATGGCAAAGATTTTACACACTGGACTTTTGGTCGATAACAAAATGGAAAGGCTTTAAGCAAGAAAATAACAAAATTGTATTTTAGAAATAACATGGTGGCAGAGAAGAAATTGGGTTGTATGGCACAAGATCGTGAGGTCAGTTAGAAACCTATTGCAAAAGGTTTCCTTCAAGTGTATATTTCTAGGAACACTCGTTTTTCTCCTCACAACTCTTTAAAAGTGGTCCAGTGAAGTCATGTGTATAGAGAAGCAGAGGAGGTGTGGATTGCTAATTTGGTTCTCTTTCTTTTTTTAAGATATCTTATTTGGCTCTATTTGGTTTCCAGTCAAGAAATTTAGAGATTTTTCCTTTGTTCTTAGAAATAGAAATGTAACCACAGTGTATCTAGATTACTGTTTGATCTCTATACTAATTTCCATGATTAGTTGTCCCCCTATTAATTTTTTTTATTTTGAAATAATTTTAGACTTTTAGAAAAGTTGCAAAAATAATACAGTGAGTTCCCATATACCCTTCACTTGCTTCCCCTGATGTTAATATCCTTTTTGTTAGTGCCCTCGAGTAGATTCTGACTCTCAACCCTGTGTATAGCAGAGAGGATTCCTGTCCTGTCTTTTTGCACCATCCTCTCCCCTTCTAGCGCTGTATCAGACAATGCTCCACTGCTATTCATAGTGTTTTCATGGCCAACTTTTTCAGAAGTTGGTGGCCAGGTCCTTCTTCCTTGTCTGTCTAGTCTGGAAGCTCTGCTGAAACCTGTTCCCCGTGGATGACCCTGCTGGTATTTGAAATACCAGTGGTATAGCTTTCAGCATCACAGCAACATGCAACAGCCAGAGTATGACAACCAACAGACAGGGTGGTGTGGTTCCCCGACCAGGACACGAACCAGGGCCATGGTGGTGACAGCACTTAATCTTAACCACTCGACTACTAGGGCTGACGTTAACATCTTAGAGGGAGATAATACAATTTTGGGAACCAAGACATTAACCTTCATACAAGACTATTAACTAATCTATAGACCTTATTTGAATTTTACTAGTTTCCCACTAATATCTTTTTTTTTTTTTGGTCTATGAGCCAAACCAGGATCCCGTGTTGTATTTTGTTGTCATATCTTTAATATCCTTTGATATATGATCTATCATTCATCTTTCTTTGTCTTTCATGACCTTCATACTTCTAAAATGTCTAGGCCAGTTATTTTGTAGACTCTCCCTCAATTAGCATTTGTATGATGTGCTCTCACAATTAGATTGAGGCTGTGCATTTTGACAAGAAGAAATGATGGTGTGCCTTTCTCAATGCATCATATCAGAGGCACACACAGTACACGTATCTTATTATTTGTGGTATTAACTTTGCCAGTTGCATTTCTAATGAGGTATCTGCCATGCTCCTCCACTGTAAAATTACCATTTTTCCTTTTGCATTGATCTTCCAAAATCCCTCAAAGTTGCCTGGCCATAAATACCACCCTGTCCTTTTCCCTTGCTTTCCTTATTTCTATATATCTTTGACAGTTTCATTAGGATTTTTAAATAAAGAGAGGCAAATGTGGGCTCAGCCATCAGTCAGCATTAATTGGCTGCCTGTCATGAACCAGGCATAAAAGTAGATGAGGCATATAGGATCTCAAAATCTATAGGGGACATAACTTCTAATGAAAGACAATGAAGAGTTATGCTTAAGGTATTCAGATCTCAGTGCTTGTATGAGAAAAGTATTTTGTATATTCATTGAAGAATAAAGATCTCATTTCACACATCGATATTCAAATATTTGTGATATGTGATAATTATCTTCTCTCAAATAAATCTATCGAGAAATGTATTTATTGGAAAACTTACTGAGTGACTACCAGTGCCTAGCACTGAGCCAGGCATTCTGAGTACAATGGTAAGTCAGGAAGACATGATTTCTGTCTATAAGAAAAATCAAGCAAGGTAAGGAAGCTGGCAAATGAAGGGTAATAAATCCTATGGAAACATATGAAGCAATATAATATCTTTAAATCACTACGTATTCTTGCAAACTGCCGCGGGTTACCAGTTAGAAGGAAAAAAATATGAAGTAAATAGGCTACCAGTTTTTGTCTAAACCAGGAGGACCAGGAATGGGTTCCAATGCAATTTCATTTTAGCTTTTCATGAAGGTGTATGAGAGATTGTGTTTGTGTGTGTGTGTGTTTGTGTGTGCGTGTGTGTGTGTTGTGTGTGTGAATTTCCTTTGTATATTCTGGGTACCCTCCCATACTGAAGAAGCTGCAAAAGCCTATGAACCCTGTCCCTCCAAAAATAATGACTGTTTTTTTAAAATTTGGTATTAACACTACACTAAATAGGGATGTTTGATGAAAAATAACATAACCCTATGAAGCTTTTCTTAGTTATTGTTGACATGTATTTGTTGTGTAACAAATTACCACACACTTAGTGGCATAAACAATGACCGTTTATTATGTAACAGTTCTGTGGGTCAGGAGTAAGTACACGAGGCACGTACACAGGAATCTCGTTGGCCATCTGAGAATTCTACCTCCCACATAACACACGATATATAATTTTACTCACAAGTACTATAAAATCAGACATTTCTTTAGGATAAAAATATTGTTTGCTTTCAATATTTGAGAGAATAGCAAACTGATCCAAAGAGTTAGCAGTGATTTGTAAAATTGATGATTGGCAATAACAAGACTCCTGGTATTCTTAGTAAACTCTTATCTTAAAATAATTGGCCGCTTGTTGAACACCATATAAGTTAATATACTTCGCTTTGAATCCCATATTATATTAGTGAGGAGGAACCATGGAAGTGAGCATAAAATCTTTCAACTTCCCAGCTCTTTGGATGACGTTTGGCGAGGCTCTGGTGTTATTCTGCAGAAAAACTCCAAACAATCTGCTTTTTATCCACAATGTATTTGCAGGAAATGTTAAAAGACAAGCCTAGGATCTTTACGATATCTCTCAGTTCATCAGGGACAAAGAAAGGAAGATCAGAGAAGATCAGAAGTTTGGCAGGGGTCTTCCACACACACTAATCAGTTTATTACCGAATGAATTCAGATAAACGATTCCTCTTCCAAAGCCAACAGGATTGGTCAACAGCAAGTTAAGTAGTTGCTAATTTTTTGTTAGAATGAGTTTGGTTTCTTGTGTGAATGTGCGCGTGTGTGTATAATTTCAACGTGCATTTTAGTCTCAAAATTTTTACCTCTAATCTCTTGCTTGATTATCAGTCCTTTGGCTGCCCTTCCTTATCATATTTTTGATATTTTCACTCAGCTACACGATACCTTTGCAATTATTTTATTACTCCTGTTATAAAAAGCCATTTGGAATGTAGGTCAAAAACCAAGCAGAAACATGCAATACTAAGGTTTGTAGATGCTGTGAAGGTAATCTCAAAGAAAAACAGTGGAGTCTCGATTTTGAATTTGGCACTGCTCTGCCTGATTGCCGTTTGCTCCTAGAAGCCTAGACCTACTTTTACCTTTCTTTTTCTTGTATCTTCAGTACATAGGTCTCGGTAAACAGTAGGATTTTGTGAAAAAAAGGCAAGGAGGATGAAATGAACGAAGGAAAAATAGATAAACTCATGTCACTTCGTCTCTCTTATTAATGATCTTTTATCTAACAAACTCAACTTCTACTTAATGGTTAATTTTATCTTCAAATTCATCCAAAATAGTCACATTCCATTTGAAAATTAATGCTTACAAATATGACCTATAAAGGAAAACAGTACTTATGAGACAAAAAAAAAAAAAAAAACGTATTACTAACTTGCATAATCACAGTAGGCAACGTAGAAAGCTTTCGATGAAAGAGCCCAAAGAAGAAGTCGATGATTCAAAGACAGAGAAACATTGGTGGCAATGCAGATAGTGAAAACTGTACTGATATTGGCATCAGGTCATTTTCATTAGCACGCTTTCCAGCCAATGTCTGGACGTTTTAAAAACCCAGAAGTTTATTGAGGAAAATATTCCCTAGTGTAATGCAGAATTGAGTTAATTTTAATAGGCTGTATAAACATCTAAAATCCCGTAAGTATTTTCTTCAATTGGTTTTGTGTTTGGAGAAATAAGGGTAAAAATATACAGAATAGTGTTTTCAAATGTTCTTTTTAAAAGGATACCATGATGTGGTAAAGCTTATTTTCCTAATTTAGAAGAAAATTACACAATTACATGTGCAATCTCATAATAATTACGGGATAACTGGTCCATCAGCTTAGTCATTTACATAGGGCAGGAGAAATTCGTTACTTTTAAAAATTAGTTGCAATGAGTAAGCAAGCAAGGTACAAGACCTTTATTGAAAGGATTTTAACAAGATTTTTGAAAGTGCAGAATGAAGATGTGATAATCTGATGTGTTTCAGGAAATGCTATTAAATACCATTTAGGGTTTCAAATGTCCTAAATTATAGACCAATTACTTTTCACATTGATTTTTATCTTTTAATTTCTTGCTCTTCTCTGTGAGATGTTCTTTAACGTCTCATAAGAGAAAAAAAAAAAAAACCTTCTCATTCTAGCAGGCGCTGTAGTCTCTATTGGAATCAAATAAGTTCCATTGCATGTCATAAACATAAACAAATATAGCACTTTTCTTTATGAAATGGAATTAACTGAAAAACTAAAGGACAAATGTCTCAAAAGAAAAAGTAATACCCCACATGAGAAGTGTGATTTTCATTCTGACATAGTTTGTCATTTTAAGTAACACTAGAAAGAGAGGAAATTATATATTAAGGTCAGCCTTTGAAAATGCTAAACATAATTATTTAATTTCAGGGCATATTTTCTTTTCAGAAAGTGTTTAGCATATTTAATTACATTTAAACCATCTTTTTTGTTAACCATAGCTACTTGAATACAACAGAAATTATAGTAATGTAGATACCACTTTCAGCCGCTTAAAAATAACTCATGCAGTTCTTTGCATTATATTTAGCCAATATAGTAAACTAATTTTGCATATTTTTTTAGGCTTCATTTTTGCTTTCAGTTTTGTTTTACTTTTTTAATATTTCTCACAGAATAATAGAGTAATACCATGCACATTTATAGGCATATAAAACAGAAGCCACTCTGAATGGTCCATAACATCCAGTAAACCTCTCAGGTGACTCTCCTTGACTGAATTACACTAAGAGTTTTTAAAAGATTATCATACAAGATAATTTTTTTCTCATTGATATAAATACTCTCATCTTAACTAAACTAATAATCAGACTGGAGAGGATTTTCCCATGTTTAATTTTCCCATCTGAAACAGAAACTAAATGACAAAAAATGAAAAAGAAAACATAACTAGAAAGCACATAGCAAGTAAAATTTCTTGTCACTTAAAATACTGTATAGTTAGAAATTACAAACTGAATTAATATAAGACACTGATAGAGACACTGCTTGCAGACCCAAATACGAAATTGTTTTCAGAAATTCTTGCCATTTGTCAGTAAATACTACTACACAGTCTTCTGACTGGAGTGTTTGTACCCTTGAGGGTACCTGAAGAATCGCCAAGGGATTTGGGGGCGCTGATGTTTTTAGTGACCAGTGCCCATATCAGTAATTTCTGTATAAACTCTTCATATAATTGATCTGCCTGAGATTGTGTCTTTGAGGCCTTCTTCAAATTCTTCTTTTCCATCTCTCATGTCCTTCTTCTCACTTTAAGAAAGAAAGGCATGCCCTCACCAAACCTGAATCTTGGGACCATGCTTTGCTGCAGAGTGCAAAAACCTCTGTGGGCACCAGAGACAATTTTAAATGTGTGTTCTGCGGGACCCTCCTTCACGACTGACCAAAGGCAGTTGAGTGCGCTACCACTAACACTGCAGACTCTGGAACAAGATGGCCTGGCTGAAAAGCCCTGCCTTAGTCTTTTGTCATGACTTAACTTGACCATCTATAAAATGGAGATATTAATGGTACTTACTTCATAGAGCTGATATAAGGATAAAAAATTTGAATGACGTTAAAAGTGCTTAAAACAATGCTCAGCATATAATAAATGCTATATAAAGGTTTGTTAAAATAATCAAGGCACCATAAGCACTCTACAAGTCTTTGACTTGCTGTATCTCGTTTAGGTTTCTGAGCAGAGGGAAACACCAGCACCGGAAACGATACGTTAAACTGGATTGCTGAACCATCTCAGCTCTTCGGACTATTCACAAGGGATGGAGGCCCTTGTGGGAAAGTCCCAGGGAAGCAAAGACAGCATTGAACCCTTTAGTAAGACATTTTGGACGTTAAAGCTGCCGTCTCCCCAACTGCACATCCATTTAAGTATAAACGTTATTTTATGAATTCTCAGAACTCATCTCTAGGATGTGTTGTTTTCTGGAAAGGAAATCCCTCTTCAACAGCCAAATGGTACAGATCAATGAAGCTGATGCTTTAAATTAAAACTTGAATATTTTCTAGGACTATCAAACTTCTCAAAATTCACTGAATACCAAAAATGGATAAAATTTCCCATTATCTTCTTTCAGACTCAGTTTGGAGAAAAAAATATAGATATAGACACGAGTTAGAACTTATTTTATCAAACCCTTTCAAGAAATATTTATGCAAAATTGTGTCAATCCACATCAAATTTTACCCTTTAAAATCTTTTGATGCTTTACCTCCTATTGACGATAAATACATGACATTATTTACTTGTAGGTACTGATTAGTTTTATAGTACATAATTTATGCATTGGAAATATTCAGTCACAATGCCCGGCCAAATTTTTGGAATTATATCTAATTTTTAATAATAATTCTTATTTAAATTTACAAAAAGTTTCATATCAGTTCGATACTTGCTCTCACACATGGTTAATGAAAGAAAATCCCCCCTTTTGTCATAATTCTCACCTGATGTATAACGTAATTTTAGCTATATATAATATTGAACTGTGTTAAATGAAGCTATAAGAATTGGCATATTAATTCTTTTGTTCTTTTTTGATTTGTCATTTAAATGAATAAATTATCATATGACATAGTTTACCAAGAACAGTTCTGTTTCATATCAGTGTTTCATATCTTTTTATATCACTTCAGTGTTTCCTATCATTTATTAAAGGTATCTTCTCTCCTACTTAAAACTATTCTGATTTGGATAATAAATTATATGGTCAATCTAGTTTTTTAATCATATGCATCTTGGCTTGAGTACTTTTAGTAATACATCACAAAAAACCTTCTTTAATTTATTTTTCAACGCATTTTATAATATTTCTTAAAATAAATATTAACAAACCCATTTAAATTGAAAAATGGTGTGGGAGACTTCCCAACTGCATTAAGACTGGTTTGACAGCAAGGATTGGCTTATCAAATTTATTTATATGATGGGCATTTTTCATAAGCAAAATGGGAGTAAATATCCCTTTATAAATATATGATAAAAGTGTTTTTAATAAAGTGCATTTATGTAGAAAACTTGTATTAGCAAATGTGTGCTGAAATTAATTTAAATGTTGTCAACTAGTTATGAATTTATTTGGGTTAAACAGGGTGATTCTTTAGTGAAATAGTAACAGGTAGATAATTATAGCCATTGGGAAAGCTGCAGTGGATCCTGTGATATGCCTTCCAGGAACTGAGACAGTAAAGGACTCTATTAATGAATCCTTTGGCAAGTCTCCAGCATTTAGTGTTCAAGTAAAATTGGCTTAAGTCAAGTTAGATATTGGTATTATAAAAAGTATTCTCTTCTCGATGTCTTTCCTTATAGTCTGTCTTTCTGTGACTCTTCTGACCATTAAAGTAGTAATACTCTTAGGGCCAAGATTAGTGGTACAGTACTAAGAGAAAAAAGTCAACATTCAAGTTTGATTTTAGTCCATACAGGAAAAGGAGTACATGAGACTCCTTTTCCTCCATGCAGTATACTCCATGATGTATATCCCACTTAACTAGGGTGAATAAGGGGATATGTACTGGAATTCATTCTATGAATTCTGTCATGATATACAGGAGAATGATTAGGATTAGGCTCAGTGTAAGAAGAGTAAAATTTGAAATCTTGTTAACCTAGCAGTTCTGCCTAATGGCCAGGTCCAGGTTTGGGTCATACTGCCCAGTATCTAAAGCGATTTTGAGACAAACATCTTCTGAATTAAAGAGAATGATAACTTTGAACTCAACTACAATGAAGTTGGTAGTCACCTAGTATGAGTGTTGAAACCAGTGATGATCAAAGCATATGGGACACAAAATTGCCAAAATACTAAGATACACCAAACAAAACGGAAACACCTATTTGGGACCAAAATATAAAACTGAATTAAATTTCAATTTTAAAAATGGAGAAAGAGTAATTTATAAATATCGTTAAATATAAAATCTCATTATAGCATATTATATTATGCAATATATTTTCGTATATAACACATTTGAGTTTAATAAAATATTCTGGCTTTGGTTGTAATATCTGCCAAGTTTCCTCATTAATAAGAAGTTTGTTAAATCTTTTACAGGTGTTCACTTTTTATGTTATGAGAATCATAATTTTACTCATAAATGTGAGGTGATGGATATTAACTAAACTTATTGAGGGAATCATTTTACAATATATACATATATCAACTCATTATGTTGTATATTTTAAATTTATACAATGTTATATGTCCATTGTATCTTAATAAAACTGGAAAAAATATATCGTTTACTCATTTTGGAGGTCTTCCACCAAGATACTGAAAGAATTCACCTGAAACAGATGGTTAAGCCTAATGTACCTCACATGAACAGTTTAAGATTAGACACGTTATTTCTCGGTTCCCAGTGGTAAATCCAAAGCGGAAATAGAACTTGTTTTTTTTTTAATAATTTTAATTTTTCCTTTCTATAATGTGTTTTTTTTTTTTTTTTACTTTTTTTTGTCGTTAATTTACTTTTGATGTTATTCTCCTTTGGCAGCAATGATTAGAATATGATTTCATACTCTGAGCATTTGTTAACTGTATTAATGATTGACAGAGATCCATCCCTGGTGTATGCGAGGCAATGGAATATCAGCTCCGTGAGTCTTTTTGTTTATTTATCCATTTAAGGTTAAATCAATGAAGAATCCTATGCCCCCAGGATGGAGAAGAGCTCTTTGATATCCGGACAAATGTCTTTTTTGTTTCTGTACTTACCGTTGACCCATGATGGAAATTACAGAATTGAAACTCTAATCTCTCTGTGTCTCTGTGTCTGTAATTCAGAAAGGCATTCATCTTTTGCATGAATGTATAATGTCTTGTTGCTCCAGAGGGTTATTAATAACTTAGATGACAAAGGCTCTTAAATTAAAAAGACTCTGTTTAGACTGACTTACGGAAATAAAAAAGTGTTTATATAAATTGTATAATCCTCAACTTCCCAGAAATATAAGAAAATTTAATCTCTAAAACATAAATGTGCTTTAAACGCATTTTAGTTTTTTTGTAAAAACTAATTTAGAAATATATTATGAATCTAAATTCACATAAATTACACAAAACTTTGACAAACAAGGCTAATTTAATAATTATAGTTTAATTATAAAAACTATGCCTACGCTGATTTATCAATGTTAGGTATAATACAAATCCATTTGGGTATGCTTTTCTTAAATATATACAAGTTCAGTGGTCAAACAAATCTACATTCAGTCTATTAATTTTTAATATTGTGAAAAATGAAACTTCATTTTTAACTAAATTGAATAAATATTCTAACAGATTTTTTTTCAATTTCAGCAATAATTGTGTTCTGTAGTATGTCACTTGAAGATAATCTTCAAGATCTTTAGGTAACTTAAAACCTTAGACTGATATTGAGTTAATGAAGATAATCTTTAGATACTGAGATCATTTCTAAGTAAAATAGACTATTAAACATTGATTACCAAGCATAATTCTTAGTTATATGATGTTGTTTCTTATTTTTGCATACTGCTAAGAGTCTATATCTTTGGGCCATGTTAATGAACGTGTTTCTTTTTGCCATTTTCAGAAATTTGTAGGTGTAGAAAGTTGTGTTATAGTCTCTACAGGCATATGCTGGTGTATGACAGACGGTCTCAATTCCTCTTCCCTCCTCTTGACTGACAGGTTTCCTCGGGACATGGAACTTTCAATTCCAAAACCCAGATAAATCAGGATGAGTTGGTCATCCTACTAACAGTGAGTTACTTTGGTTAAAAGGTATAATCGTTGCAAGTGGTTGAGTCTATACTTAGTAGCAATAGTAACATAGAAATATACCTGTGTATGATTGCTTTCTGCTTTAAAAGAGGTGTGTATGTGTGTGTGTGCACGTGTGTGTGTGTACCCATTTTGTCTCCAGATCCCTCCATGTTGTTAAAACTTTTTGATGACTTCCCAACACTTTTGTCATTGTGGGAAAAGCAATCATTTACTATGTTGAAATTGAATCTGACAATTTTAAAAAATTTGATTGTTTCGTTTGAATACAGCAACAATGAATGCATTGTATACTAATAATCTTTGGTATTATAATGAAATTAGTCTAACCTCTCAGACACTTGAGATGTATTTTCCAGTAAGTTTTCAGTTTATTACAGAATATGAATGAGCATAATAAAGGACAAAACTTGAAAAATGAATTTTATTTACTCTTGTTTATAATAATTTCTAAAAAGCTATGAAATATGTTAAAATCTTAGCAAAGTTTAACCAATTTTGGTGGACTTGTTTCCCAGATTTATTGTTTATTGTCTTTTCGGTTTGAAGGAATGTTCTTTTTTTCTGTACAATCTGCCTAGATTCTGTGTTTTGCCACAGTAATTTTCTGTTTTTCATGTTCATTTTATCATGTCCTTTATTATTTAAGGAAACAAAGATATCTCCGTTATTTTATGATCATGTTACTTTGTATGTTTATTATCAGATGTTTTATTGTCATTTGAATTGTTTCTCAGGCACTCATGATTCTATTTTAATCAACTGTACAAATCTCCTCTGATAACTTTTTTGGGGGGTTCCCCAGACCAAATCCTGAAAATAGAACACATAAAATAAAATAAAACAAAACATCTGGGGTATATTTTGTCCCCTGGAAAAATCATAAAGATTTGCTCTTTCCCCCTATAAATAGAGGGGTGCTGGAAACAAGTAGGCTCATTTGATATGTTACTACAGATGAGCTGTAATGGAAGAGCTATTTCATCAGAAGATATGTTTAACTTTCCTTAGGTTAAAGTTGAAAAAGTTTTTAATATCAATAATTTAAAATTGTATGCTTCATGAGAAATTCCTAGAGATTTGTCAATGCCCTCACTTCTTATAATATCTTTTAAACTCAGAGAAAACACTGAGATGGTTAGCACGAAAAGTCTGTCAAATTTTCCTATATTTATCAGAACTTTCTCTAATGATAATAGACAACAACAGCACAATATTATCAGTCATAATCTCAGTTATTTAAAATATTAACTTGTCCACAACCTTACTTCTTTAATTTGAATCTAGTATATTCTATCCCAGTGGTTTTCAACTGGGGAATGCGCATTTGACTTAACCTATGGAGTTTTATAAAAACACAAATGTCTAAGGACTACTTCAGCATTACAGAATCTCTTTACTTAATATTCTTATTATATTCTTGGCATGTACTTGGAATATCATAGCATGTTATAATTTATATATATGTATTTATAATGTCTCAGGATTATTGTATGTTATACATCAATTTTCCTTGTAAAAATTGTTCTTCCATTTTTATAAATCATATTAAGTACTCACTGTGTGCTTTAAAATGAGAATTACTATAATTAGAGACATTTTTCCCTAAAATGTTTTCTGAAATGGCTTTATTATCTTGTTTAGCATGCCACAGCAACTACCAGATTCCGTTGTCAGTTGCACTAGTTTTGTCACGAACTCTCATCAGACCTTCGACATTTGAAAATTAACACTAATGAATTAATCACAGCCATGTCGAGTCTCTGTCTCCTACAGATTGGTTTTGTTTTACTCTCAGGCTTTCATGAAGATTCTTCAATGAGCTATAGGCCAAGGTTTGTGTCTTAAACAGAGAAGGACTGTTTCAGAGCCCTGTGGAAAAGGACTGTACTAAGTACATCAAGATATTGACACTTCAAAGACTCTTGGGATAGGCTACTGGTAACATAATTTAGAAAACTCTTAGATTGTTCCAGGGGACAAGTTCAGGATTTCCCACAACTTTTTGTGTGTGTGTGTGTGTGTGTGTGTGTGTAAGGAAGATCAGCCCTGAGCTAACATCCATGCCAATGCTCCTCTTTGTTCTTCGCTGAGGAAGACCAGCTCTGAGCTAACATCTATTGCCAATCCTCCTCCTTTTTGTTTCCCAAAGCCCCAGGTAGATAGTTGTATGTCATAGCTGCACATCCTTCTAGTTGCTGTATGTGGGACGCGGCCTCAGCATGGCCGGACAAGCGATGCGTCGGTGCAAGCCCGGGATCAGAACCCGGGCCGCCAGTATTGGAGCACGTGCACTTAACCGCTAAGCCATGGGGCCGGCCCCTGCCCACAATTTTTTATTCAAGAAGTAGACAAATTCATTAGATGACTCACCCAAGACCAGCTAAACCATAGTTACATAGGACTGATTGAACTGATAGGGGATGATTATTTGTTTATTTGGAACATTGTTTATGTTACTTTAATGTTCTATTTTCCAAATGTATAAGGAATCCCTTTGCTTCTTAAACTATTGGGAAATCATAACAACGTAGTAGACTTAGTTTTTAAAATTGAAATGAAACATCTTTAAATGATATCTTATTCTAACTGACCACTCCTTTTCCAAGTCAGAAACTCTCCTGAGTCTCTTTGCTTTCTATGGCAATATATTTATTTGCATAGATTAATTAAGAATCTGTCTTCCTTTTTATCAGAATATAATGGAAAAAATTGATTATGCAACCAAGGCCTTGCCCGTAATATCATATTTGAGACTGGCGCTCATTTAATCAGACAGAACAAGCTACTTTAAGGAACTAGGTCTACTGTATGGAACCAATGTTATAAACCCCTTCCAGAATAACTGGCCCAGCCGGCAGGGTTCCAGTTTTGAAAGTGATGAAGCAGGCAAGGGACCTCAGAGTATTTTGGAGACCTTGATAAGAAAAGAATTCTCCTAAATTTGTAGGTATTACAGGTAAAAATTTGATGGAGAGATTTTCTTGGATTTGGCTTCCTAGAATTGAGAGCAAATAATGGAGACTTTCATAAATCTAATTTGTTTCCTTATAAAAACTTGCAGCAAAGCAAATTTAAGAAGACTCATCTAGTAAATAAACATTCTGGCTCTACCTATGTAAATAAAGAGACCAAATCTATTGAGTCCAGCCTTAATTTGTGATCGAGTGATCTTTCATTGAAATATTTTTTTAATCACAAAGGGGAGATGTAATAAAAGTTGAAATAAGCACAAGGAAAAATTACTAGATATCTTTAATGGAAAACCGCATTGTTTAGAACGCCTCCTTATAGGAGACTCTCCTTTCTATACTGGTCAGCTATCTTACAACACTTTATGGTGCAGATAGCTTAAAGAAAGGTAAAATATTTCTCATTTATGGACATGCAAATAAATTACTTCTGATGGATGTTCCATTGACTTTCCTCCCAGCATGGAGAAAGTCAATTTTATGTCTATTTGTACATCATTTCAACTTTTCTTTACTACGTATAAATCTGTGCTTGTTGACTTTTCCTTTGTACCAGTTGTTTCATTTGCCTATTTTACCCATTAAAACTGAATTAAATAAAATCTTTAGCACATGAAAAAATGTGTGAAGTAATTTTATCTTTCCTTGTACAAATTAGAAACTAAAATTGATAAATGTTTAAATGACTCAGACTTCAAGTCCTGTATTCTTCTTAGCGTAACAGAGATGCCTCAAATTTCAATGAGCCTACTATTATCATAAATATGATGTTTTCTCTGTGATAACTTTAAGTCAGGTCTGATATCTTGCCAAGCTTACATTTTTAAATCATCATTCTATTCTAAAGTATGTATCTCCATATGCCCACTTCTGGGCAATTAGTTTCCTGGGTCCATCAGCCGTCCACAGAGTTCTCAAGTATGGAGTTTGAGCCTCTGTGGGCAAGGCTACATTGATGATAGCAAACATAGCAAACCCAGACATAGGGATTAATTCATTTTGGTTCAGATGCACGTCAGACTGTAAGACATTCTTTATCAAGTTCCAAGAAAGAATCAACCTTCATTTAGCTGAGACTACTCCATTAGCGAAAGCGTGAAGCTTGACAGCACGAGGCATATTGAAGGGATTTGTGTTACTGAGGACTAGGATATGGGAGGGATGCAAGAAATTAGTTGAAAGATAGATTATGAAACGTATGTAAAGTTTTTCTTGTTTTCAAGAATCAAAATATGTCTTCTTAATTTTAATGGTTCTCTCCATATTCACATTTCATTATATTTTAAAAGTCCAACAACCTCTGGCTGGAGTAATAGAGTATATTTGGCGATAAAAAGCTGGTTCTCAAATGGCTTAGTGAGCATATAAATTCTGCAAGAGTTTCCTTTTCTTATTTTACTGATTAAAAAAAAGTCTAATATTTTAGACTAGCAAAATTTCCTCTATTCATAATAAAATACCCTTTTACTTCCCATATACATAAATGCTAAATAAGCCTATTTACTTTCCAAACCTTGTGACTATTACTATATATCTAAATACAGCTTGCTCTTAAAGTGTTTTTCAAATCTAAATTTAATCTGAAAATGATGAGTAAGATTTCACAGGATGTTCTGAATAACTCTGTACCTCAGATGGGCCTAATGCCACTTTACTGTTTTGCATTGTTTTTAATGCGTATTTCAAATGACTCATTTCTTGAACTTCTACTCAGTAATTTCTAAAAGAGTTCAATCAAATTATGCAGTTTAAATTCTTAGTGTTCCAATTACTTTGTCCTCGGCAGTTTTAAATTTCTTAACATTTATAGAGAAAAGTTAGATTGAATTGATCTGCATTATTTTACACAGAAAAGTTGAATTTTATGTATTTAGGTTGCTCGTGTAGTTTGTTTAATTCTACTTTTGGCCAGAGAAGCACTTTTGTGTCATCAGAAAATAACAAGAGTCTAAGAAAGCGTCTATCAATTTGCAAATTGTCAAGGCATTCTGGTCACTGAAGTGTGAAGGTGGACGGAAGGAGGGAACATGATTGCTGGTTACAGTTGTGTTCAATCCTATTTTAATGTTGAGAATCAAAGCTGAAATACAAGTCAGTTAACTTACTGAACTTAACTCTAGCCTTTGGGTCCAGTAGTGGAGATGAAGTTAAATGCTTGCATCGATTCTATGGTTTTAGTTAGACTTGGGACGGTTTTCTAGATTCCCTGATTAAGAAGTGGTGGTCTGAGTCACAGCTGCTATGGTTGGTATGTTTTCCTCATAATTTACAAGATGAGCTAATATGGGAGCCTCTGTTATTTATTTTCTTTAATTGTTAGGCAGAGCTGTGTAATCATAGTGAGTTCTCTTTGTCTTAAAATGCAAGATGCTTGCCTTTCACTTAAAAATAAGTGCATTCACTGGAATTTTGTTTTTTTTTTGTCTGTGTAAGCCATAAGGAAGAAATAAAAAAATACTAACATACTAAGAATTATTGGCTGATTCTACATTGATAATATCCTTTTTTTTTTTTTTTTTTTTTTGGTGATGCAAGGTCAGGAAAAAGGAAGCAATTGTAAAATTTATAATTGGTAAAAGAGTATATTTATAAATTTTGCTTAAAACATACTTGCAATAAATTTGACTCAAACTACCCAGAATCAGCCAAGCTTCACAGGTTAAGGGCACAGTCCTCCACAGACACCTCACTTCAGACACCTGCCACCAGTTTGGGGAGTTCACAGGGCCATCCTCACTTCTAACAAACTGGCTTCAAATTGGGGGGTTTCCACTACCTGCTCAGTTTCACTAATTCACTAGGACGACTTACACAACACAGGAAAGCACTATGCTTATAATTACAGTTTTATTAGAGCAAAAGGATGAAAATCAGAACCAGCCAAAAGAAAAGATGCATAGGACAAATGCTAGGAGAGTACCAAAGATAAAAGTTTACATTGTCCTCTCCCTGTGGAGTCAGGATATTTAACCATCCTGACATATTGATGTGTAACAATATGCAAAGTATTGCCAACCAGCGAAGCTCACCCAAGCTTCAGTGTTCAGAGTTTTGATTAGAGTTTGATTACATAGACGTGATTAATTGAATCATTGGTCACACAGTTGAATTCGATCTCCAGCTCCCCCTTCTTTCCCCAAGGGTCAAGCTATTATTGTGTGGCTCAAAGCCCCAAACTTCTATTGACAAGGTTGGTCTTTCTGGCATGACCAACCCCCATCCTGAGTCGTATTGTTGGCATAAACTATCCAGGGACCCACACTGAGTCACCTTGCTAGCATAAACCACTATGAATAAGAAAGACACTTCTATCACCCAGGAAATTCCAAGGATCTAGAGGCTACCTCCCAGCAACCAGGCACAAAGACTGGCCTAATTCTTTATTATACAGGAATATCCATTTGAGCCAAGCAAAATCTTACAGCAGTTATATAGGCCATTGGGTTATAGGGGAGGGAGTTAGGAACGTTGACCTTCTGGTGTTACAGACTGGGAGCACCACACCAGATCTTTCATTTCATTGATGATGGCTATCAGCGTAGACTCTCTGTTTGGGGGTCATCACATTCCTAAGGAACTCAAAAGAACGAAGTTATCATCTTATCCCAGCTGGAAGGTACATGCACAAGCAAGGTTTGTAAAATCTGCAGAACAGTTAGATCGCCTGGAGGGTGCATAGCCAGCTAGGTTAGTTTGTTAGTTTGTCAGAGGTCATTCAAAGTTACAATAGGGCTTCTTTTCTACCATATGGCTTCCCTTGTGTCAACCTTGTCTTGAGCCGGTATCAATTCCAAGACTGTAAGTAACTACAACCACTAAATAGAGATTTCACTGTGAAGACAAACAATATCTTTTGCTTCTCTCTCACACACATCATTTAATTATCTAAATGAAAAGGAAAATAATTATATAACAAAAAGCAGCCTCATGTATTTTCTGGCAAGATGTTCACTATCTATAGGTCTTCTTCCTTTTGGCCACACCCATGGCTGTTGTTCAAAAGGCAGAACCAACACGGCTTCAAGGCAACCAGAATTCTCCCCAGAAACGGCCTTGGACTGGGTTTCTGTTGTTCCTGGATATGTGTTCAGATATTATTCTACAAAATCAGCATCATATCATATTTTGTCCCGATGAATAGTTTTTATTTCATTTTTTGTGTCCATTGGGTAACTCCCTTGGGTGAAATGATTTTCCTCCTTTTTCTGTGGAAAGGCATTTTTCCTCCATATTTTCCTAAAATCTGAAATATTCTCTATGCTCCTCTCCATTAAGTTAGGGCCCTGCTCCTTTACTTCCATCCTATAGCATTCCTCAGGCATCTCAACAGACATAAATTTTTTCCCTCTAAGCTTCTATAGAATCAATTTAAGCATTTGAAAATGACACATTAGACATAGCTCTTTTATACGCGTGGATCTCTTTTCCATTGAAATCATCAGTTACCTGAGGACTGACTAGAATTAGAATTTAGCATTCTTCGTGGAGGAATAATGCAAAACACACAGAAGGAACTGCATAAATATGTATTTGCTTCTCCAGGTTATTATTCTGTTTCTCTCAGATAAAATTTTTCAAAATAGTGCTTGTCATGCTATGGGAGACTTTTAAAGAATGTTTTGTGGTCACTAAGATTTATGTTTATAATTTTATATGGATTGCATGCATTGTTTACTAGGAGAGTCCTCTTGGGAATGTAATGAAAATTATGACCTGCTTCTATCCAGAGCTGCATGAGTCAGGATGGAAGGGGGCATCTGTAGACACATTCTTTATAGTTGCGTGTATTTGTTTATGAAAGATGAGAAGATAGATCAAGCACTCTCAAAGGGTTGTAGCACTCTATAGAACCTGATATGTAAGATCTACATGGTTATTGTTACTGGTTGTCATATAAGGAAGCACTCAGAGACTGAACTTTGAGACAAGTGGCCTTCTGTTAGGCTTCTCTACACCTCGTTTCTTGTCAATTCACTCTGCAATTTTCCTGGTTTATTATCCTAGAGGAGATCACTTCCCAACTCAAAACCCTTTACAATTCCCCTCTGCCTACCAAATAAAATACAATATGAACATTAAAGCACTATAGAAACGGGCCAAAAACCAACTTTGAGTTTTAAAGGATGCCAACTCTGCGTACTAAAGAGTTTAACAGATTTTATTATTCTTTGTTCCTGAAATGTATACGCATGACAATGCTCATTTAATTATCTCTGCCTAGAATGTCCTTGCTACCATGTGCTCCATCAGCTAAAATATCAGCTTTCCTTCCAAGATCCAGCTCAAACTTCATCTTCTTCATACAACCTGCTATGACCCCCAGCCTCCTCATCCAAAGCCCAAGAGGAGCTTCCTGAATGCTCGTAATGATCTGTTTCTTGACCTGAATGCAGGTTACATGTATGTGTTGACCTTGTGAAAATTCACCATGCATAGACTTAAGGTGCATATAGTTTTCTGTATCTATGTTACTTTTAAATCAATAAATAAACTGAGCCAGATTTAGATATTCAAATGTCAGTGTCACTGAGTATTAAAGCCACTGCAGAAGCAATGAAGCGTTGTACCTCATACTTCCATGGAAATACTGCAATAAATTATTTAAAATATTAATGATAATATTTCATTGAGAACAAAAATGTATATACCATTAATAAATGCTGCAAAACTTTTAAATATAAAAATAAAATCTCTCACTGGTAGCCAAACATTTTCTCATTCTTCTCTGAAGTGACATATAATCATATTCATTTTATGACATTTTCTTATGCCTTCTTTAATAATATGGATGTAGATATACCAGCACCCAGTTTCTCCTATTATTACATTATTGCGCTATTACATTGGTATGGTACATTTGTTATAATCAGTGAACCAATATTGAGACACTATTATTGAGTGAAGTCTGTACTTCATTCAGATAGCCTTAGTTTTTACCTAATGTCCTTTTTCTGTTTCAAGACCCTGTCCAGGATATCACTTCACATTCAGTTGTCATGTCTTGTTAGGCTCCTCTTGACTATGATAGTTCCCCAGACTTTTCTTGCTTTGATGACCTTGACCGTCTTGAGAAGAACTGGTCAAGTATTTTGTTCCACAGTTGGGATTTGTTCCTCATGATTATACTGGGGTTATAGTTTTCTAAAAGGAAGACCACGTACAAAAACTGCCATTCTCATCACATCACATCTTGGGTGCATACTATCAACATGACTTATTACTGCTGATGTCAATCTGGACCATCAGGCTAAGGTAGTATTTGTCAGTATAGGGGAAGAGGGAGAATCCCCCTCTGCCCTTTCTCTTAAGATTCTTATGGCTGGCCAAATCATTAACAAGACAGGTTAGCACGAGAAAATAATACCAAGTTTAACAACATGTATACATTGGAGAAACCAGGGACACTGAGTTTCTCAACACAATAGCAGAGATTCTTGTCTTAAATATCATCTTCAGCTAAAGACAAAGGAGGATGTTGGGGGTGGGGGGAGTCAGTTACAGGAGATTACCACTATAGCACAGTAAACAAGCATAAGGTTATTATGCAGATTTAAGGCCTCACCTTCCACACTGATAAGTTTCTAGAAATGAGGTCATCCTCCCTCTTCCCAATACAGAGAGGGAGATACCTTTACAAATGGAGATTTCCCTTATAAATGTAAATGTTTGTCTGGCAACACCTTGCAGGGCCATCTAGAGAATGTGGCCAGAGACACAGAATTTTTGATAAGATGGGCTTGTTGGTGCCTTTCCTATTGTAACATCTATTTTACATTATATTCCAGCCATCAGATAGTAACTCCTTCCTGGAACAAATTTTCTATGTCAAATTCTTTAGGCAGTGAGTGGGGGAGGTCAAATATCCATCAGAGAAAAGAATCAAGGTAAAGAGATATATTTCAGGGTGGCCAAATCTTGATCTCCCACATCAGATGTCCCCACTGTGAAGTCACTTCCTTTTTCCTTTCCATACTGCACTCTCTGGAAAGAAGTCAAGATGCAGGGGCCACACTTAAGGAGTAGGGAGTTATGTTCTATCATCCTGAGAGCAGAATATCTTCTTGAATTACTTGGGATCCTTCTGCATGGGGTATGTTTTTCCCCCATTTGCTTATTTATGCAACCATCCATTAATGCCAATATAGATTCATGCAGATTTATTTTGTACTTTGGGTTTTAACCCAACACTATTATTTCTTTTGCTCAAATTTTTCCAGCTTTGACCATTGGGAGGTTTCAGTTGGCTTCTATGTCTCTGTGACATACCCCTTTCAGACACGTGTGTGTGGTTGTTTAACACTTCCTTACGTTCTGGCACTGCAAGGTGCTCCAGTCTCACTGAGTATATTTCCTGCCCCAGTTCAAGAATCAGCCATTTATCCAGGAGTCCTGATTCCTTTTATTGGAGAGTAGTATTAGAAACTGAAATCTGGGCACTAGGTGTGCTCTTTGCTATTAGGGTGTTGTTGCTTCTAGGCGTTTGCAGTTGACAAATCAAAGAAATACATGAGTGTATACCAACCCGTGTATATACACATATCTGTAAATATTTCCACGTTTTTATATGGAATATAAACATACATATTAAGCTAAACATAAGTTAAAATTGATGTCTCTAACTCTAACCTTTATGGTCATGGATCCTTGTAAACTTCTCTTGATTATCTGTAACCTCTCATTCCAACACTAAGAAACATGGCCTCCACCATCTGTCATCCATTTACTTAATTGTTCAAATCCATTATACACATGTAGTGGATTCAGAATTGTTAACATATACTACATGGGAAATGACTTTATCAACTAGGGGGTGGTGCTTTGTGCAGTTTCTTTGGCCTTTAGTCCTACAGACTCCACTCATTTAAAAAGCTACTTAGTTCAATACCATTTCTCTCTGCCACCTCCATTGAGATTGTTTCCTGTTTTGATTATTCAGTTAGAATGTTTTTTCACAGTTTGCATTCCATGCTGGCATTCTATGACCTCCTAATGATCTTTTTAATCTGCATAAATTAAGATTTATTTTTTTCATTATGTAAAGTTACATGGATTTTAACAAATGTAGCGTCACGTATTAACTACCACAGTATCAAACGAATAGTTACACCCTAAGTAGTTACGCCCTAAAAAATTCCCTGTGCTTCACCTGTTCAACTGTCATCTGCTTGGCTCCTGGACTCCTGGCAACCACTGATGTGTTCAGTGTCTCTATAATGTTGCCTTCACCTGATGTCGTATAAATGGAATCATACTGTAGCCTTTTTAGACTGGCTTCTTTTAATTAGTGACATGAACTTAAACTTCACCCATATCTTTGAATAACTTGACAATCCAGTCTTTATTTTCACTAAACAGTATTTCATTGTATGAAAAACAGTTTGTTTATACATTCACCTATTGAAGGGTCTCTTTTTTGCTTCTAGTTTTTGTCTAATATGAATAAATCTGTTACAAGCATTTGTGTGTGGGATTTGCATGGTAAATACAAATTGCTGGAGCATGTTGTAAAATTAAGTTTAGCTTTATGTGGAACTGCCAAATTGTCTTCCAAAATGACTATACAATTTTCTATTCCCATGAATAATGAGTAAAAGTTCCTGTTGCTCTGCATCTTCACCAGCAACTGGTATTGTCAGTTTTTCTAAATTTTATTTTGTCCATTCTACTTTTTTTTTTTTGTGACATGTACATGTTTAATTTTACCTTGAAATTATTTATCACTAAAAATAAACAATAGAATTTTTAAAACATGTACAGTGTGATCCCATTTTCATAAAATTATTTCTGATTATCTATCAATTATCTTTCCACCCATCTTTTTATTTATTTATTTATTTTTAATTTTTTGTTTATTGCAGTAACATTGGTTTATAACATTGTAAAAATTTCAGGTGTACATCATTGTACTTCTATTTCTGCATAGATTACATCATATTCACCACCAAAATACTAATTACAACCCATCACCACACACGTGTACCAAATTATCCCTTTCACCCTCCTCCCTCCCCCCTTCCCCTCTGGTAACCACCAATCCAATCTCTGTCCCTATGTGTTTGTTTATTGTTGTTATTATCTACTACTTAATGAAGGAAATCATGCGGTATTTGACCTTCTCCCTCTGACTTATTTCACTTTGCATTATACCCTCAATGTCCATGCATGTTGTCACAAATGGCTGGATTTCATCGTTTCTTATGGCTGAGTAGTATTCCATTGTGTATATATATCACATCTTCTTTATCCATTCGTCCCTTGATGGGCACTTAGGTTGCTTCCAAGTCTTGGCTATTGTGAATAACGCTGCAATGAACACAGGGGTGCATGTACCTTTACAAATTGGTGTTTTCAAGTTCTTTGGATAAATACCCAACAGTGGAATACGTGTGTGATGGTATCCCATTACTTTAATTTGAATTTTCCTAATGACAAATAATGTTGAATATTTTAATAGGTCTATAATCATCTCTGTATATTCTTTGGTGAGGTGTCTCTTAGCTCTTCAGCCTTTTTCTAAATTGAATTTCTTTTCTCATTGTTGAGTTTTAAGAGTTCATAGTATATTTTGGATACATGACCTTTATCACATATATGCTTTGCAAATATTTTCTCCTGGTCTGTGGCTTGTCTTTTCATTCCCTTAATAATGTCTTTCATATTGTAAAAGTGTTTACTTTCAATTAAATTTAACTTTTTTTTAGCAGCTATATGTCTGCATTTTACATGGTTTTATGTAATAAAATTACAACAGTAGGGCCGGCCCCGTGGCTTAGTGGTTAAGTGAGCGCGCTCCACTGCTGGCGACCCGGGTTCGGATCCCGGGCTCGCACCGACGCGCTGCTTCTCTGGCCATGCTGAGGCCGCGTCCCACATACAGCAACTAGAAGGATGTGCAGCTATGACACACAACTATCTACTGGGGCTTTGGGGGGAAAAAATAAATAAATAAAATCTTTAAAAAAAAAAATTACAACAGTAAAATATTAAACAATATTAGAGGTTTTAGTTATTTCTTTTTTTGTGTGTTGTCACTTTTTCTTTTTGATATTTGTATATATTGTGAAATGATCACCACAATAAGTCTAGTTAACTTTTTTTTTTTAATGGATCTTGCTTTTAACGTTGTATGGAAAAACTCATCACCATACCCTCAAGGTCCTGTGGATTTTCTCTTATAGTTTGTTTTGCAAGTTTTATAGTTTTGTATTTAAGTTTGTGATTCATTTTGCATTGATATTTATGTAAAGTTTAAGGTTTGTTACTAAGATCATTTTTTTTGTACATAGAGGTCCTGTTGTAACAGCACCATTTTTTGGAAAGACTATTCTTTCTCTTTTGAATGGCTTTGCTCCTTTGTCAAATCAATTGACTATATTTGTGTGGGTCTATTTCTGGACTTTTCATTCTGTTCCAATTATCTATGTGCCTATTTTTAACCACTACAATGCTGTCTCGATTACTATGGCTTTAGAGCAAGTTTTGTGATTGAGTAGTGTGATTTTTCCATCTTTGTTTGTCTCCTCCTCCTCCTTCTTATTCAGTATTGTGTTTCCTATTCAATGTTTTTTGCCTTTCCATAAAAATTTTAGAATCAGCTTTCAATATTTACAAAAAGTTTGCCGGGGTTTTGATTGGGATTATGTTGAATCTATTGGTGATTTGGGAAAAATCAACATCAATATTATTGATTCTGCATATAGGTGCTGTATGTATTTTGTTATATTAATGTCAAAATGCTTTATTTTTATTATTGATGAAGTAAATTGTATTTCCTTCTTTTTAAATTTTGAATTCCAATTTTTCATTGCCAGTGTATAGGGAATCAAATGGCTTTTTTATATTGACCTTGTATACTGCAACCGTGCTATAATTATTTATTAGTTCCATGAATTTTCTCATAGATTCTTTGGTGCATAGATAATCATGTCATTGCAAATAAAGACAGTTTTATATTTTGTTTTCCAATCTTTATCCCTTTTATTTTCTTTTCGTGTCATATTGCATGAGCTAGGACTTCCATGATGTTAAGTAGGAGTAATGAGAGAAGACACACTTGCCAGCATCCAGGTTCTCATCTTTAGTATGATGCTAGCCACAGAGTTTTGCAGATAAGTTTTCACTGTAGCTTGCTTTCTTTTTCTTTCTTTCTTTCTTTCTTTTGTTTCTTTCTTTCCTTCCTTCCTTCCTTCCTTCCTTTTTCTTTTTCTCTTGGTAGGCATTTACCAACTTGAAGTTTCTTCTATTCCTAGTTTGCTGAGAGTTTGTATTATTAATGGGTTTTGGATTTTGCCAAATGTTTTTCCTGTATCAATTGATATAATTATATTATTTTTAATTTTTAGCCTATTAATAAGGTAGATTGCATTGATTAACTTCCAAGTGCTGAACCAGCCTTGCATAGCTGGAATTAATCTCACTTGGTTATGGTGTATGTTTCATTTTATACATCATTAAATTTGCTTTGCTAACATATTATTGAGGATTTTTTTTTATCTATATTTATGAGAGATATTGGTCTGTAGTTTTCTTTTCTTGCTATGTCTTTATCTGATTTTGGTATTAGGTTAATCTTGGACTCAGAATGAGTTAGAAGTGTTCCATCTGCTTGCATTTTCTTGAACATATTGTTCAACACATTGTATTATTTATCCCATAATTTTCTGGTAGAATTCACCAGTGAAAACATCTAGGCAAAGTCATGCGTGAATGTTTAATCTTTTGCTAAAATCTCAGCAGGATCAAAAGATCTGAGTATTCAGTCACACAAAAGGCCTTTTCTAGGGATTAAGTGATTCTTGAGATCTTCTCCACCAAATCAGAGGGCCCCTAGGAAGCTTAAGGATGTTGTCCCTCAGCCATCTAAGCAGAAGACCAAACAAAATTATCGTCTTGGAAAGATTTACGGGTATGGTTTTTATCTATTGGAGTTAACCCCAGTGAAATCCAGGCAATACTTAAAAAGTTCTCAAGAAATTAATTTCAGCAGAAGCAGTGTCATCTTGGACTGAAAGGAACAGAGGATGGGAAATGAAAATAAAATCAGTATAAAACAAAATTCTACTGTCAAGAAGTGGACTGGAAAAACTACTCAGCTGCAAACATGGGCTACCTTGCATGGAAAAAAAAAAAAAAAAAAAGGATGATTCAGATAGTAGCATCCAGAGCCCTGAGGAAGGAGCCTAGAGCAACAAATAATTATTCTCAGGGCTTGAAAATTATCAAAAGACTCCCAACATTTTCTCAGCTGGATTACATGACTACAGTGGATGAGAAGCTCCTGTCTAACTTCCATTTCACTCCTGTTTGAACCAGAATGCCTATAGCTATTACCTATGTCTAGCCTATGTCTGTCTCCACATTGCATATTGGCTGTGTTATATGTATCTTTAGCTTCTTGGGTTTGCAGATGGAGATCAATTGGGCCTAGGAGGTATATTTAAAGGATTACCCCAAGGAGACTCATGTTCACAGGGACTTGGTTTAGATGAGAAAACTGTGGAATTTAAGACAATGAAATAATGAGATTTAGATTTAGATGATAAGATTTTGGACTTGGAGCTAATGCTATAAGGATAAGACTTTGAGACGTTTGTGATGTGGTGAATATATTTTGCATGTGGGATGGATATGAAGCATTGGGGGCCAGAGGGCAGACAGTGGTGGGCAGGATTCTAAGATGACCCCTGGTGAGGCACATCCTTATGTATTTCCCTCCCCTTGAGTGCAGGTGGAATCTGAGACTTGCCTTTTACCAATTTATTATGGCAAAGGTGAGAAGATTTCACTCTCTTGACTAGCTCTTGTTGTATAAAACTCTGTCTTAACAGAATAGCATGAGAGATTCTCCAGCAGGCCTTGATAAAGTGAGTTGCCACGTTGTGAGAGACCCAGTGAGAGGGTCATTGCTGAGGAACTCCAGCAGTTTCTAAAAGCTGAGAGCAGTCTCTGACCAATACCAGCAAGAAAATGGGAGTTTCAGCCCTACAACTGCAAATAACTCAATTCTGCCAACCTCATGTGACCTTGGAAGTGCTCTAGAACTCAGTACAGCCAACATTTTGATTTTAGCCTGTTTGAAGAGAGGATCCAGCCAGTTGTGTCGAGACTCCTGATCCATGGAAACTGTGAGACGACAAATGTATGTTGTTTCAATATGATAAGTTTGAGGTCATTTGTCACAAAGTGATAGACAGAAAGCTAATATTGTCCAATTAGTCACCAAATCTCAGGAGTTTGAATAGAATAATACAAAAAGCAGGGATTTGATTTTTAAGTCTCAATTATACCTCATATTACTTGTTTAATTTTTAATGTATATGAAATTTAATTTTAGCTATATTTTTCTCATTTGTGAAATGGTGGCAATATTATACAGTTTATAGATTTCTTTTATTGATAGAATAGGATGCATATTCTAAATCATCTAATATTGTACTTGTTCCATATTGAATGCCAGTTAATGTTAGTTTCCTTCTCTCCATCAGAAGTTTTCTTGTCTCGAAATGGTGTAAGAACACTAGATTAAATAGAAAAAAAGAGACCATAGTACTGATATTCACTCTGAAGTGTCTACTGAAAGAAAGAAGGATAGAAACAGAAAGTGAAAATCCTCAAGAGGTGATATGGGCTAAGAACTTTATTTAAACACACTCTTCCCACTACAGCTTGCCATCCCACCAGCCACCCCCAGTATGAACCATATTAATGGGTAAAGAGGTTGGCTTGCTATTCTCCTGTGGTATTTGCAGGAGAATAGAGGTAAGAACTTGGCAGTGAGAATAATAATTGCTAACCAAGTGACCTTTACATTTTAATTTAGAAACATCCGAAGGAAATCAAATTTGAAGTACAAATATTTTCTAAAGTTATGATAGAAGTTGGCTGTGTTCTAATAATAAGAAGGCCTTATTTTGAATGTTGTTAAATTAATTATTTGCATAAAGTAAATTTATGTCCTCATAGTGTGCATGGCTGTTTGAAAAGTAACACATGTAAATTAAAATGGTTCATTTTTAATAGAAATTGCAAAATAACTGTCAACTCATCTCTTGTCATGTAGTTACAGCTTTAAGCAGTATTTTATGAAATCTTCAGGGCATATGACCTTTAGTTTGCAGATCAGTTTTATTGAATTAATAAAGTAATAAAGGCTATAATTTAAAAAGTACCAAAATTAAAAAAAAAATGAAAGCTGGATTACTATGGTGATTTTCTTTACTAGGTAACTAATAGATATTATCACGTCACTGTTTTCTTCTCTAGCATTCTGAAGAACGGAATGCTATTTTTTGAATATTCTGAATCTTGTGCTAAAACAATAAATGAACCAACATAATAAAATCAAAGTAGAATATGCAGCACCACAATGAAACATTGAAAATAACAAAGCAAATGGATATTTTATTCATTCGCTTAATTTTCCAATTAGGAAAAAAAATAGTTTCTCTTCACGAACAAACATTTTCTCATCAGAAATATTTTTCCATAATTTTTAGTTGTGTTATTTTAAACCATATGTCAATAAATATTTGACAAAAAACTGATTTCTGAAAGAGACATACCAATCATGCATACAAATACAACAGAGGCAGAAACTACTGAGAGGCGATCAGCATCCCGTAAGAATATTCCTGGGCGTGGTGTCTGAATCTTCATTCCTTCTCTCACATCCTAGCTTAATATATCCTTGAGGTTCACCAGAAGCGTGGACCAAACTTGAAATTGGTGTCTCTTTGAGATAGGATGGGCGAGAACAACCTCAATTCTGTAACAAATTCTCGCCTGGGTGTCTCAGTAGGTTTAGGCTTTAACCTGCCAGGTAACAGTACCCTGGCAAACTTTGTTCTTCTTCTGTTATCTGTTAGCATCAACTTTTCTTTAAAACTCTCCAATTCTTTCCCATTGAGAAGAACTTGCACCACCACCAAAGAGGTAGATATTAACCTGAGACAGTATTCTGCACAGTTCAGGAATAACTCTGGCCAGCAATTGGAAGCATGAAACTGAAAGTGAAGCTGTAACTGGTTGCACCGGGGAGAGACAGCCAATGAGTCTTCCTCTTACAGGGAAAATTTGGGTTGAACAAATTGACTCTTTGCAAATATGACCCAGGAAGCTAGAGAGGCTAATTAATATATGTTGTATTGACTGGCTTTTTCAAAAAAAATTATACTGTTATTGCTAACTACAACTGAAAACATCTCTTCTGCAAATCCTAACAGAGACCTTCACAGACATCATGCCAATTGTACGTGTATAGGTAAATGCTAAAATAAGAACCTCAAATTTAAGTGAAGAAAGAAATTCAGGAAAAAAAAAACCTAATACTATAATTTAGTAAAACATAGATGATAAACATAGGTACAAAAAAGCTTATATAGTGTTTATGGAGTAAATATTTTCATGAGAGTTATTGTCTTTTAAAAATATTCTTGCTCTTTTCAATAATTAAAAATAAAATATAATCAGACCTAAGAATTTAATCTTCTATTTGGAAATAATATCTATTTTTTACGAGTTTAATGTAAATAATTTGATGTTGCCCTGTACCCGACAAGCTCTCTTGAATAATGATTGCTGCATTTGGCTTATTTTACTAGATCAAGTATAGAGGAGTTGCTAATTGTTATGCAAAGTGATCCTGGAATATCGAAAATTAGTGGGTTGTTTCTAAAACTGAAGTAGGCTTGTAGAAGTCAAGCACAGAAATTTAACGGCATGAACTAAAATTGGATGAAAATCCTGCCAAAGAGTTTGATAATAGAGCTGCATGAACCTTGACTACTTCCATTCATAAGATATTTGTAGAAACTTTCCCCCTATTCATGAGGAATAAAAGTTTTGAAATTCTGATTTAATTTCAAGTTTCAGTTAGACTCCAAACAAAATATAAAATTCAACCAACAGTATCTTCCTTACTGCTGAGATGCTCTCAAAGTCGATATCCTATATACACGTACTGTCATTGAGAACAAAAATCACGGCAATCTGTATTCTATCCACTGTAACATCTGTGGTGGTCAGGTGCTCATTAGATTTCTGATTGCTTTAATTACAAAGATTCAACCCTAGGAATTTTCTTATCATGCTATCCCTGAGTTCTATGTCACCATTAATGGGTTGAAGGAATATCTAATTGATTTCTTGTAAACTTTTCATGTTTGTCTGAAACATAGTAAGCACTCAATTAAAACCCCTTGAAAGAACAAATGAATGTCTGCCTAGATATCAGCAGAAGGGATTCATACTCATTCCAGCTGTTTCCAAATAAGCTGTTAGAGAGATTTGATTCTAAAGAAAAACTTACTTGAAGGTACAGAGCTGACGCTAGCAAGTCCATTCAGGTGAAACCTTATGTTTCTATGTAATTCTGTGAAGGATAAAGAACTCCTAGAATCCAGGAAGGGAGAGTATGAAACGTTTTGGCAGGGTCTGGAAGTTATTGGATTGAAATTGTATCCAATACTATAAGTGCATGCAATTTTTATAGGAAAAAATATAACTTTTATAAGATTTTGAAACATGCGTGAAACATAAAAGAAATTAAGAACCACAAGCCTACGGAATACGCCTCACTTCTCCACTTCACATATTATTTAATAAACATCAATTAGAAATTTCATTTTTGATTGAAAGGGAACATAAAATAGGAGAGGTTGAAAACAAAATTTGCATTTTCCCAAAACTCAATTCTTTCCTTTGAAATCAAAATTTAATTAAAAAAATGACTGTATTTATAAAACATGGACTTACTTGTTTTCTTTGAACTTTTTACCCTGATATACTAGAATCTTAACATTGGTGAATTTTTAACAGTAAATGAAAAACCAGATTAAAAATACACTATAGAGACAATTAGCAAATGTTCCAAGAAGTGTTTTTAATGTATCCACACGACACTTGACACTGTCCCCCCAAAATGAAGTAACCATGGTGATTAATGTTGATCTACATAGGTTGGGCTTCTGTTTATTTCTGGAAATATCCAATGTGTTTGCAACAAAAATTGGCTTTGGAATGACAGGGGAAAAAAGACTTATAATAAATTATTTTAATGCTACGCAGGGATGTCTGATAAAAAAATACTGCAATCAACACAGTAGTTCTGAAAAATAGTTTAATGACAGAAATGAACTAAATAAGCAAAACTCATAAGATATTGTCAAAATGTTTGGTGAGATGCTATTTTCCTACACAATATAAACAAGGTAAATAATCTATGTGATTGTCAAATGATGTTTTGAACTCTCAGAATCATGCACATGTTTAATATATCACCATTTCCCAAGATTCTGAATTCTTTGTTCCCTTCATATAGATCTTTATAATTTTAAATCCATACATTTATTAGATTATTATGAAAAAGCTTTGTGATAAACAGGAGGGGAATTATTTCCCTCATACTTCTCTTCCCATTTTATTGGTCAGGAGATCAAAACTCAAAGAAAATATGTGATGTTTCCACTGTTGACCAGTGATGATGCTAGCATTAAAACTAGGTTTTCCTGGCTTTTTAAGTTGAACAATATAGGAAATTAGCTGGGGAGTTAGAATAATTATTAAAAATACTATTATCCAGGATATGATTATCAGTCATATCTATGACTCACCAAATTTCACATGTTTAATCTTATTTTCCTTCATCAGTGATTGGGCCAGAAGGTCTTTGTGACTCATATATTGCCAAAGAGATATAAACAGTGTCTGATTTGTGGTGTTTCCTAAAAATATTTTGTTTACATCATTTAGAGGCGCAGGCTTAGAGCATGCTTGTATCCTATATCCCTTACTCTTCCCACTTCTTCCTACCTGAAATGTGATGCCTGATATAAAGCAATCTTATTGTTTCTTTTCGTAATCAGGAACAGATGTTTAATTTTTTTTCTTTCCTTTGTCTTTGCATTATCTTTGGTAGAGTGATATTGTGGTTGCTTTATTATCATTAGTTATTTTTGCATGGTAGTCATGCTTTCTTGCTTGGCTTTTATCCAAGATTTGTTTAGTGGAAGGGCCAGGATCAGGAGTTTGAGCTAGGAGTTGCTAGATCATGTGTATTATTTTAGTGCAATTTCTCAACACATTTTGTCCTGGAGGTTTGACTCTGTTTTAGGGTAACTGGCTGTCTTCCTGGATAACAACGTAACTCCTTTGTCAAAGGTCCTTTATATAGAGTCTGAACCCTGTTTTTCCAGCTGACCACAGTTAGCAGCTGCAGCGTGAATTTCTGCTCTGCATCTCGTCTTCCTTTTATACTCTGTGGTCCCCCTTAAATGGAGGGGTTTAGCAGATAACAGGGGTCCAGCATCCAATCTACAACCCTACACAGAACAGCAAGAGTATATTTGCTTCTATCTTCAGGATGTTTTATCTACATACTGGGAATTCTTACTGTTATACACAACCTGTAGAAGAATGCATTTATACTCAGTATCGTCCCTTAATTTTCTCTAAACAGTAGTGCATTTAAAAGCTAGTTTTCTTAGTTTATAGTTTGAGGTTGTGGCTGGTTCCTAGTTTTATTTATTTATTTATTTTTTGGTGAGGAAGATCAGCCCTGAGCTAACATCCATGCTAATCCTCCTCTTTTTGCTGAGGAAGACCGGCTCTGAGCTAATGTCTATTGCTAATCCTCCTCCTTTTTTCTTCCCCAAAGCCCCAGTAGATAGTTGTATGTCACAGTTGCACATCCTTCTAGTTGCTGTATGTGGGATGCAGCCTCAGCATGGCTGGAGAAGCGGTGCGTCAGTGTGTGCCCGGGATCCGAACCCGGGCCACCAGTAGCGGAGTGTGCACACTTAACCGCTAAGCCATGGGGCCAGCCCCCCTAGTTTTCTTGACTATTAAAATTTTCTTCTTTACTTTTTCTCTCTCCATTTTATTAAATTTTTATTTTCTTGGTATGCAGAGTGGTAAATACAGTAAAATTACTTATATTCTGAAATATTAACCACATTTTTTTCTGTGTGTGTGTGGTGTATTAATCTTTTCTGTGTATGTGCTAAAAATTAGAAAAGGAAATGTTTGCGGCAGCATCACAATTCTCTCTTTTCTTAAAATTTGCTTGGATCTTTGATAGAGATATATATATGAAATTATTTTATGTACTTTATCTTCCCTACCATCTATTATGCTGCTTTTTCTTTTAAAACTGCAATATACCCTAGATATGTTTTATTATTATTTTATTTTTTTTGCTGGGAAAGATTTACCCTGAGCTAACATCTGTTGCCAATCTTCTTTTTTTTTTAATATCCTAGTTGTAAGTCCTTCTAGTTCTTCTATGCGAGCCACCACCACGGCTTGGCAACTGACAGACGAGTGGTGTGGTTCCACGACTGGGAAACGAACCTGGGCCACCGAAGCAGTGAGAACACTGAACTTTAACCACTAGGCCATCAGAATTGGCTCTATACTGCTTTTTAAATTTAGAAAAACAGGATGAAAATTTTGATATTTAAGGAAAATAAATAATTAAATTGACTAGTTTTCTAAATTTCTTCCTTGAGGGTAAGCCATGTCATTCCATCAGATGCCATCTGGATGTGTAGGGGACAGTGATGTCCAGGTTAATGTTATCATCATGTTTAAAATCATGATCTTAAATAGGATCCCTCACAGTGCTGAAGCATCTAAGCACCACATCCAATCTGATAAATGCCCTAAATGGACCTCCTACTTGTAGCCAAGTAATTGGTGTCAGAATGCACTAGACCCAGAGTCTGACAAATACAAGAGCACCAAGAGACAGATCCATGGGACTTAGACTGGCACTTCCAGCCTGGCCAGAACGCATCCCAAGACAGTGGTCATCACTCACCAAGACTCCGTTACTCGTCCATCTCACCTGTGCAATCTGGAACCATATCTTGATACATATTTTGACTTTATTGTTCACATAAAATTCTTAATTTTTAATCCATATTCATTCACTCATTTAAAATACAATTATAGGGGCTGGACCGGTGGCGCAAGCGGTTAAGTGTGCGCGCCTCGCTGCGGCAGCCCGGGGTTCGCTGGTTGGGATCCCGGGCGGGCACCGACGCACGGCGTGTCAGGCTATGCTGTGGCAGCGTCCCATATAAAGTGGAGGACGATAGGCACGGATGTTAGCCCGGGGCCAGTCTTCCTCAGCAAAAAAAGAGGAAGATTGGCAGATGTTAGCACAGGGCTGATCTCCTCACACACACACACACACAAATAATAAAATAAAATATAATTATGGAGTGTTACTATGTATCAAGTGCTGTTCTGGGCAAAGTGAACAGAAATAAATTCCTACTATCATAGAGTTTATAATCTGGTAGGGGAAGGCAGATGACAAGCAACCCAACAAATATATACTATGTCAGATAATAGATAAGTACTATGAACAACAAAAATTGTGATTAAAGGCATACAGAGTTCAGGGAGTCTCATTTTCAAAAGAATGTGCAGGCAAGAACTTTCTGATGAGGTAACATTTGAGCAAAGATCTGGAAGAATTGAAGGTCTGAGTGGTGAGAATATCTAGGGGTGACTTTTAAAGATAAAAATAACAGAAATGAAAAGTCCTCAAGTGCTTCATATATTGAGAGACATGAAGGAATCTGTGTGGCTGATATAGAGTGAATAAATTAAGCTGTGGAAGGGGATGATATCAATAGTTCATGGAGCCAGAACATGGTAAGTTTTTGAATTTTGTTTTGAGAGAAATGAGAAAGTATTGGAGATTTTAACAGAGATGTTTTATGGTATGCTAGTAATCACTCTCATTGCAATGTGGAGAATAGCTATTGTGAGTGAAGCACAGAAAGTAAAGTGTGTGTGTGTAGATGTAGGTGTGTGTAGGTATGTGAGCAATTAGAAAACTATTACTATAATAGCTCAGGAAAAAAGATATAGTGGTTTGGAATGTGGTGGTGGTGATGAGAGATCAGATTCTGAGTGTATTTTGAAAGTAGATCCATCAGGATTTGTTGATGAATTTTTTATGAAAGAAAAAGAGTACTCAAAGATGACTAGATAGTGTTTGAACTGAACAACTAAAATAATAGGTTTCCATTAGTGAATGAGGAAGCCTGGGGAGGAGTACATTTTAAGGATATGAACCAAGTTGGCGTGTGGAGTAGAGATACATACAAGGTGAGAATTTAGGCAAAGGTCTGAGATAAATAAATTAGTATTTATCAATAACTTATATGATATTTATGGTCATAAAAACAAATGAAATTACCTGTGAAAGTGTGTGTATAGAGAGAAAATAGGAGGTCCGTAGTGGGTTCTAGAGTATGCCAAAATTTAGAGGTAAAAAAGATGAAGAAAGTCCCAATAAGAGCCTGAGTGTCCAGTGGATTAGGAAGATAAACAAGAGAGAATGAGGTCCTCAAATTAGAGTCTGTTCCTAAGGCGATGGAAAGATAGACAGTAGAATGTGCACAGACTACTCGGAAGAGCTTTACTTGATAGGGACAGAGGACTGGGAGAGTACCTGAAATGGAAGGAGGGTTTTTGCGTTCCATCTTAAGTTAGGCAGTATTAAAGCTTGTGCATATCCTGATGAGGATGATTCAGTGAAGAAAGAGAAAAGCAAATTATGATACAGAAAGAATTGAGCAATCACAGGTACAAAGTCAATAAATATCTTGGCTATTGTGAATAATGCTACAATAACCATGAGTGTGCAGATATCTCTTTGAGATCCTGTATTCATTTCCTTCAGATATATACGCAGAAGGGGGATTGCTGGATCATACAGTAGTTCTATTTTTAATTTTTTTGAAGAACCTCTGTACTGTTTTCCATAGTGGCTGAACTAATTTACATTCCCACCAAAAGTACACAAGTGTTCCCTTTTCTCCACATCCCCACTGATACTGTGTTTTCTCGTCTTCTTGATGATAGGCGTTCTAACAGGTGGTTATCTCATGCACAGTGTAGTGATTATAATCAATAATACTGTGTTATATACTTCAAAGCTGCTTAGAGACTAGATCTTAAATGTTCTCACCACAAAAAAAGAAATGATAATTATGTGATGTGATAGAGGTGCTAACTAACGCCAAGATGGTAATCATACTGCAATATATGTGTATCAAATCAACACACTGTATACCTTAAACTTAAATAATGTTATATGTCAATTACCTCTTAATTTTTAAAAAAGCAAATGAACAGGAGTAAAGGAATCAGATCTAATGCACAGAGACATTGCAGCATGGGCTCAGAGAGCAGCGTGGGCTGTTCATTCTAACAGGAGGAAGTTAGAGTGCCAGGGAGCAGACACAGTCAGGTCCACAGATTTAGAGGTAGGAAATGTGCAAGTTCACTTTCTAATTTTCTCTGTATTCTCAATATACTGGGAAACAAATCCACCAGCTAAAGGTGAGGAGAGGCAAGGGATAGAGTACATTTGAAAGGATAGGAAACGTTGTGGAGAAAAACGTCCCTTCTGAAAGTAGGAAAGTTAGTTGCCTAAAGAAAGTATTAGAATGTCCAGTCGGTGCTGACTGCCCACTTGAGCTTTCTGGGAATGAATTTATAGTAAGAGCAGTTAACCGAGTTGTACTATTCTCTAGCCATTTTCTGTTACTTGAATGCTGGCTCAGGAATAAGATAGATAGATGGATGATAGAGGATAGATAGATAGGTGATAGATAGATAGATAGATAGATAGATAGATAGATAGACAGACAGACAGACAGATACATGATAGATAGGTAGGTAGGTAGGTAGATAGAAGATAGATCCAAATTATGTGGCCCTGCTACCCAATCACAGATTACTACCTTGTCCTTTCCTTCAGGTCACATCCAACTCTGTCCTAGATTAAGTACTTATCCTCAACTCCCCTGTTTTACAGATATTTCAAGGCAGTTTCCAGCTCAAAATTCTCTTTTGTCCTCAAACGGCTTCTGTACGGCATTGTCAAAGGCCTTTCAGATCAAATCTCTCTAATTCTACAATCACTGCCTCAGATCCCATCCAGCTTTTATACTTCATTCTTACTTTTATACTTCATACATTCATACTTTTATACTTCATTCACATTTTTGCTTGTGATCACTCAAGTAAGAACATGATGAACACTGTAACGAAAATAAGTTCTATTTAAGAGATGAGTTTTTCCAGTTTGGACCAACATTACCTAACAGAGGGGTACCTTATTTTCAATAAATAAATATATTAACATTGATATATTTTTCTTAAATCTTAGCTCAGAGGACTGACTATAGGTACTACGTTTTAGGAAGGTGGTGTGGACATGATGCATTCTTTCTCTATGTGTATACATACATATATGAAAAGTACTAGTATACTAGTATATATACATATCTATATATACACACATCTATGTAAAACGTACCAATTTTGAAAAAACATTTTCAGTATCTAAGAGAGGTAAAATATTCTATATTCGTGAACATTAATTAATATAATATAACATTCCAATTTTTAAGATCCTGTTTCTGTAATGTGAACAAGTGTATCTTAATAATTCAATTGAGTAAAGTGAAAATCATCTAGATTTTTTAAAATATTATAAATTATCATCTGAAGCAGATGTGTTTCAATATGTTCTTTCAATTTGGTTAAATTGCACATTCAGAAAATAAATTATTAGCACCATGAGCAAATAAAATAATGAGTACCTTTTCCTCAATAAGATGGATATCAGTTAAATATGAAATTAATGTTATTATTTCTGCTAATAGAATCTTGGGAGCTTGTGATATTTAACAATGAAATACCTATTACAGCAGCCTCTATACCTACAGATATGTTTAATTCTAGGTCAAGAATAAAACCAGACCAAAATTTGTTTTAGAGCTCCCATGCAATTTCTGATGTTGTGGCTTGGAGAAAGAGAATAAAGAATGATTTTTTAAAATTTTGTTTTGTTTTATTTTTAGTCTTGTAATGTTCATCAGAATCATTTAATTTTTTTTAATAGTAAAAATTTTCAATAGCTTGGGTCTTTTCTTTATGACAGCATCTGACTCATTGGAAGCCAGCCAATCATTCCAAATGATTATAATTGTTGGAAACGGATATTTAGAAATGTGGAAGGTGAATAGCTAAGGACGAAGGGAACAGATGTATCTCTTAAGTACCTTTGTTTGTGTGACAAGAAAAGCTGAAACAAGATTTCAATTATTTTGAGATTTAATTGTAAAATTAGTATAGTAATGTTGTAATAGGTGACCTCCTCATGGCAAAGCTCTTTAATTACTACAAATATACGACCTTCTGTAGGATTCATTTTGTCAGCCACTTTACAGAGCAAGTGGATTAGAAAATGAACTTTATAATGTGATAAAAAATTTTGACTTCCTTGATCGTTTAGGAATATAAAGATCCTTCTTTCCGTGAGATAATACATTATATACGTAATTATATTCCAGGTAATAAGAATTTCCCGTTAATTCTGTGTTTTTTTTAATCCCTTAAAAAATGAACCTCCCTCCATCTTTTGATTTTATCATTGTGTATTCAAAAATTAAAGTATTCCAATTATTTTTAAACTAATGTAAGAGGGAAAGTAATTTTCATATTCTGCTTTTATTCCATTGTTGATCATTGAAGTAATTATATAGTGGCAGTCCCAGGACAGAGGGTTTTTTGGTTGTAAGAGGAAACAAAGTGTTTTTTGTTTATACGTGCCATGTTACTCCAAAGTTAAACGTTAGTGGTTGAGATACAAATATGCATATGTATGTAAAGAACTTTGGTCCTTAAATCATAGGGCTCACACCATAAATAACTAATTTGAGTTAAATAGCACACAGTGCTATTACAGATTAAACAATGAAAATACATTAAAGTTTAATACAGATTGAATTAATTTATTTGTTTTAGATTACTTTTCTTGGCTGGTTTTAATATTCTATCATAAAAATTCTGTTCTGTAAATTATTTTACATTTTTTCTGTAATATTTTGTGAAGTATTTACAAAATATTTATTTGAATTAAGAAAGTGTCATCATATTTTTCTGACAGAAGAACGCATGGGTTGACGGTTGGTTTTACAATGAGCACTTTTTTATCCAATATACGTTTTCCAAGCTGTATAGTGTGTACAAATGGAATATAAAGAGTTACAAGTGACATTTATTTTCCCTGAATGGATCCACCTTCCTAAAGGTGGTTATAACTGAATCTACAGCTTGAAGATTTTGTTGACTTAAAAGTATAAAGTAAAGCTAAAATCAGGTAAACAATATTGTATTTAATATGTATATTAAAATTTAAAATGTTTTTGTTTTTCCAACACTTTCTGATTATATCAAGTTAAATTAATATAATATGTTATCACTTAAAAGTATTGGTAAGACATTTTTGATATATTTCTCAGATACTCAGCAATGAATAACGCTGAAGAAGTAATATATATTTTTTGAAAATCAGGATGGTTTTAGATCTTTTCTTTCAAGAATAAAAAAATAAAAAGACTTATTTTTGTTGTCAGCTTATAATTAAAAATAAATAATACATTTTGACTTAACACCACTCTGTGACTTTTTGTGGGGAGCAGGGCATGAATTGGAACACATTCAGAACATTGAGTGCCACTGCTATAATGGAAAGTCTTTGGTCCCCAACTACTGATGCACATAAATGAAATTTCTAAGTAATAATTTCTAATAAAAACAACAAATGAATATATTGAATATTTTATTCTAGCAATAGGTAATAATGATCCATAAACAATCCAATCATCTCCTTCAGAGAAGTTTTATAGTAAAAATTCATATATTTATCAATATTTGTTGTATTTTATGATGTTTGGTTTTAATATTTACTAATAGTAATATTAATGATAACTCAATCTAGAAGAATTTCCTTAAAAACTAAAGCTATATAATAACAAACATTAAAAATAAAAAATAATGAATAAATTTCCATCTCTTTACCTATTTTGTTGCAAAGAAATATGATTAGGAGCCTAATTAATGATTTATCACCATAAAATATATTAAATTAGTATGAATTACTATGAGGTAAATGAAATAGAAATAAAGTTTAAGGAGAAATATGACTTTTGAACATTGATGAAGAGACTATTTTTAACAAGTTAAAGTAGTATGAAATCATTATTGTATATGGACTACAGTATTACAGAAAAAAATCAATATTAATAGTTTATCAAGTACTATATTTTTGCAATAATATAAACTTTGGATGAAATATTTAGATATCAATTTGAAGGTTTAAAAAATATTTGTACTTATACAGTAAAAAAAATTTGAAAACAGCAGGTGTAAAGTGACCAATTTAACCAACTATCTACTTTTAGCAGTGATAAAAAATTAAGTCTGAGTTTACTTTTAAATATTATATGAATTTAAGGTGTTAAGAAATAAAAGTTATTGCATTTGGGAGAAACTGGGCTAACAGTCACTATGGCAGGGATTGTCCATAGTCATGGATGTCTATGCGATAGCTGAGCTCTCAAGTCTTGCGGTTTTATGGGGACCATGTGATTAGCTCTAACCAACGAACAATGAGTACCACTTCTGGGCTGAAGCAGTGAAGAGCTGAGTTGCTTTTTCCATTTCACTCTTTCCATCTTCATTGATCTTGGGCGCCATCTGTTGTAGATGGTGTAGCTTGATGTTGGAGGAGAACCTATAACCTAGATCGAACTTCATCTGTGCAAGAAATAACTTTTGTGATATTAAGCAACTTTGACTTGAAGATGTTTATTACAGCAGTGTGCATTATTTTGACTAACACAACGATAATTTGAAGTGGAATACTATCATAAGGACAATCCAAATAGAAAACATTTATTTAGTGTTTGGTCAGTGAGCAGCAAGGAAAATGTTGTTATAGCATGGAAAGATGAAAATCCATATTACCCATGCTAAAGTTTTTGGTAAATATATCATTTATCATAACTGATAGAACTGAAAGGCTATCATGGAATGTGAGACGATGAGAAGAGTTACTGGTGACTTGCAGTATTTTAGCTAAAGAAAGATGTAATCTCTCTTTACTGAAACCAGGAACACTAAAAGAGGAGCAGTTTTGCTGTCGGTGAATTCAGGAAATAAATTTCCAGTATATTAAGTTTAATGTGCTATTTAAACACCCCAAAAATTGAACTCAGGGATTAAGCCCTAGAGCTTTCAAATATTTAGAGGTTAAAAGATGAGGAAGAATCAGTAGAAGGAGACTAAGAAGGAGCAATGAATATGGTAGAAGGAAAAGAGTGAGAGGAGAGAGCAAAAATGAGGTATGAGAGCTTGTATGCTAAGTGAAGTGCAAGTTTCAAGAGAGAGAATGTGAGATCAATTTTGACAAATACTGCTTCTGATTGGTCAAAAAACATGAGAATCCTGAATGACCAGTGAATTTGAGATGGTAACACTGAACAGATATTGGTATCATTGATGAAGTGATAAGATCAGAAATCTGATTGGAATATATTCAAGAGAGAGAGAAATAGGAGACAGTGTTATGGACCTATATTCTAATGATTTTTGTTGTAAAATTAGTGAGAGAAAAAAGGTCTTATTTGAAGTTGGAAGTGGGAGACAAAGAATTTCATATATATTAATGTAGGAGAAATAGCAGTATGTTTGTAGTCTGGGGAATATTCCAGTAGAAAGAGAAAATTAGAGATGCATAAGAGATGGAAAAAAGTGCTGGAGCAATTCCTAGCTTAGCTTGAAGTCTCAGGTGTAAGGAGTGGCCTTAACTAGGTGATGGGAGATTTACGGTAACACCAGAGGAGGTAACTGGAACAGGTAAATGTAGCTGATAATGGGAAATTGTGGAAACACTGTCATGGCCTTCAAACTTGATTTTAGTTTAAAAATACCTTAAATCCTTAAATATTTGACCCTGGAGCAAATATTTTCACACTGATTTTTTCCATGTGGAAGACAATTAAAATAATTCACAGAGACTCCAAAAGGCAAAACTGGGAGTAGTTATATCAAGAGAGATTTAGCAAACTATGAAAAAGGGTATTATAATAATTAAAATTGATGTAGACTAAACTGCCTTTCGAAATACTTTAATGTTGTACTTTATAATGAGATTTGTGCTCGATGATCTCTATAATTCCTTCCTATGCACTAAACTATTTCCCTGATTTTGACACATTGGAAATATTTAATAACTTAAATTATTGAATATATCACCAGTGGTTTTGTCTCACCGAGTGTTTCACCAAGCCTTATTGGTTCCCTTAATCCTATATTCACTTTTAAGTAGTCCCGTTATTAATGGCTCTCTATTGAAATATTTGGATGTGCCAAGTATTTTCCGTCAGGACTTTAACAATTACATACTTTATCTCCTAACTTTAAAGAATCTTCCAGTGTTTTAATATTCTCTGCTTTTCTTTCTTTGGTGTATTCAATAGCATGATACAGTAATGAACTGAAAGCATTATTGGATTATGTAGCTTCTTACACAGACTGTTAATCATCTGTGTCATGATGTCGAGGCCTCGGAGACACGGGTAGTCACAGGCTTGTAGCACAATAAGTTACACTACCACAACAACCCAAACCTATATCTACTCTTCTCTGAACATTTAAGTGAAGGCTTTTATCAAAGAATTTTTAAATTGAAATTGGGATCTATATTCAATGAATAATTTGAATATTTCTTTGTGAAATACAATATAAAACAAAATACAGTAAGACAAGGTTACTCAGTAAATTGATTTGTTCCATGTCATATTGTTATTCCTTAAATATATATGCTTTACATAAAAGTAGGTAATAATTTAGGTCATTTTTTTTGTATTTAATCTCAAATTATTCTCTTTTTCCTCACCTAAAACAGGATTGAGATTACAAATATTTTACTATTTACCTAAATATTATCAAAAACAATGAAGCATAGGAAAAAAATACGTTATTGGATGCTATAAGGCTTCTGTTAGGTTGGGAGGAAAAACAGTGCTAACAATTGGGCTTCTATTTATATAGTCTTGAGCTCCACTTCAGAACTTATACCTAATGAAGTTCACAGAAAGAATTTGAAGCAAAATTTTTGTGATAAGATATCTTCTGACTCTAAAGCAGAAGAGCCACATTCAACTTAGGGCTACTTCTAACTCAGACACATTTGTTATTCCTAAATCAGTCAGTCCAGAAACATTGCCATAAAGAAACAGGGATAAACATAAAATAAAGATTTCATAGGTTTTTCCTTTTTTTTGTGTGTGTGAAGAAGATCAGCCCTGAGCTAACATCTGTGCCAATCCTCCTCTTTTTGCTGAGGAAGACCGGCTCTGAGCCAACATCTGTTGCCAATTTTCCTCCTTTTTTCTCCCCAAAGCCCCAGTAGATAGTTGTATGTCATAGTTGCACATCCTTCCAGTTGCTGCATGTGGGACACGGCCCCAGCTTGCCCGGAAAAGAGGTGCATCAGTGCGCGCCCGGGATCGAAACCGGGCCACCAGTAGCGGAGCGCGTGCTCTCAACCGCCAAGCCACCTGGCCGGCCTTCATATGTTTTTCCTAACATAGGAAAGGTGAAATACTATATTCCCAGTGATGATTCTAAAATATCTAGTCATTCCCACCCCCAACAACAGTGGATAGGTAGAAAAATATGGACTTTATACAGTGAAGAAAACAAGAATAAATGAGGTAGAGAAAAATAATTGCCAGAAAGTTGGGGGAAAGGGAGGCTCACAGAGAAAAATAACAAAGTAATATCAGAGAGAGTAGAAGGAAATGATTAAATTCAATGAAAACCTTAAATCAAGGTCAATAAACTCTACAATGAAAAGGCAAAAATGAAAAACGAGTCTCTTTCAGACAGAGCTTGCGAACAACCTCCAAAATACCTGACTGCCTAGACGGAGACGATGTGGGTAATCTCGGACGACGAGTCAATAAGAGCATCTGGACGTTGCTTTAGTAGAAAGAGAAAACCAAGAACAAGACAGAGGAATAGACTGATGGAATAGACCCATTCCGTCCTCTGCAATGAACTAATCATCAACTTCCTGGTGAAATGGACCTAGAGGTCACCATCATAGAAATATTTACCTAAATATTTAAAGTACTTTTAACATTCTGGAAATTAGGTTTATGCTTAATCAGCTTAGGAAAATCTAGTTACGTTTTATCCGTATTGTACATATTACACAATTTTGAAAATGCCATTTTGAGTACTTTTCCAGTAGGAAAAAAATAAATGTAGAAAACAGGAAGTATTATCTGTTTCAGAAATCTCTGAAAATAGGGTGGTCCTTATCTTTTGCTCACTCCCCTGGCGCTCAGGCAGGATTCCTTCATTATCGAACAGATGACTCTTGTAGAAAACCTTACTGACCTAACAGGTTGAGAGAAAGACAGTCATCAATTACCTAATTATCCAGGAGGCAGGGGAAAGAGACGTTTGGAGCCCCTGTGGATGTAAGAATATTAACTCTGCGTCTCAGTAGATACTAAATCAAAAGGGAAGAGATCAAATCCATTTTGTAATATCATGTGGTTTTATTCTGGAATCTTATTGTAAACCACTGTTAATATAGTCCAATGTCCTCTGAAATTGAGTAATATGTTAATTTCTTTTAATTAAAAATAAAAATCTCATAGAACTCTGAAAATATGTTTCTGAGGCAATTTGTGGTGTGGATTCCATAGATATCAGTTTGACACAAACTGATCTGTAATAAATTGAACCTTTAAACAACTTTTATTTACAAAAATCTTAGGACTGCCATACAAATACATATAAAGCAATGTACGCATTTACTCTCACTTTCATCATCACGATAGGAAAATATAGTAGACTACCACATTTATGTAAGCAATATATGCATTTTATGAATTATGTCAATTAGTGAATGCAAATTAATAAATTCCACCTTAGGTTTTGTATATACGTGTCTGGGATCTTAATGCGACTCATCTCTAAGAGAAGGCTTCACTCTCAATCTGCTGGTAAACAATGTTTCTGTGCCTTTAAGACTGACTCAGAACATGGATGTTAGTTATCTCAACAACATAATGCCAACACTGGAGACTTCTTGAAGGCCAGTCAGCCCTCTCTCTTGGAGACACTCAAGTTGGCATCGCTTAAAATTCAAAATGATCCAAAATTAAGTTACTGAAAGTTGCAAATTAGTCATGAGAATATATGGATAAAATTGTTTTTATTACTACTTGCCTTTTCAGTCTATTCCTCTGTTTTTTTCTTATTCATATTTTTCTCATTCATTCTATGTATCTATTTCCTATAAGAAAAAAAAAACAACCATTTTAAATAGAAGTAATTGGTGATCTGAATTGGGTCAGATTTGCATTTTATATAACATTGTGGAGGGATTTTTATAGTACAACACAGGATGAAATCTGGTTCGTTTCCTTTAGTGAATTTACAATTTGCTAACACTGCTATTTCTTCCCTGATAGCTACTGCAGAAATCGCATATATGGAGAGCCAGTAACCAACCTGAAAATACCAAATAGCATGACAGGAAACTTTGAAACGTAGTTTTCTTTCACAGAGAGACATTCTTCTGCTCCATTAACTTATCTTTCAATAAAAAATAATATTTTGCTTTCATGCAAAAGCAAGTGAGAGATATTTAATTCTGTCTTGCATATCTAGCAATACTGATCAGAATGCAGTCAAAACAATAAGGAAACTATTTAGCTGAAATATGTAAAATAAATTCAGCTATCATTTGTCTGTTTTCTCTAAAGTTCACCAAAGAACCTTAAGACATTGAAAAGGTAATTCATTAAATCTCAATTGATCCCATGGGATGGTAATACAGATTCATATTCAGGGAATCACAAAGTTGTCTGGATCTATTTTCTTTCATCCACATGATGAGTTCTCTGAGATTTCAATTCAGTGTGAATCGCAGAATTTCAAAGTTTCAGATTTGAAAATAGGAATGTACATGTAAAATAAAATTATTCCACAATCCTTTAGTGGTAGCTTTAGAAATCGAACCTCACTAAAATAAACAAGGGTCAATATCCATTTCATGGATCAAAGTTTCATCAGAAGATGGATCACAGAATGCAAGGGTAGTTATTCTCTCAAAGAAAAGCTTCATATGGAAACTCTAGCAACGTCAAGATTTGTATCTATCACCTTATCCCCGACGAGATCATCTTACCATAAAATACCCAAAATTCATTGGGGGCAATTTATCAGTTCTGGAAAGTTCCATTTGAGTACTATCCTGCAATATTTTCTCCAGAATTTATATATAGGAGGGTCTTGTGCACATCTACCCACAAGGAAGTATATGTGTAAAGAGGAGAAATGGAGAGACAAAGGCACCTGTGTTGATTTTGCATTTTCATACTAGGCACAGTATTTGGGTGTCTTGAAAGGGGCAGATGGAAATTTTTTAAAGATATGAGTGGGAAGTGAAAAGCCCTTATGCCATTACTTGGAGAAACCAGGGCTGCTATATGACTTCTTTTACAATCCCTGTGTCTTAGCATTTCTGCGTCTCTAAAGACCAAGGACTGTGTGTGTGAGCAGTTCAGATGGTGTCTTAGTCAGCTTGGGCCTCTTTGACAAATTACCATAGACTAGGTGGCCTAAAAAACAAGCGTTTATTTCTCACAGTTCTAGAAGCTGGGGATCCTAAGATCAAGGTTCCGGCGGATGTGGTATCTGGTGGGAGCTCCCTTTCTGGCTTGTAGGCAGCCGTCTTCTCCTTTATCCTCATATGACAGAGAAAGAGAAAGCATGTCTTCTGTCTCTTCTTATAAGAAAACTAATCCCATTCGTGAGGGCTCTACCTTCGTCACCCAAATACCTCCCAAAGGCCCCACCTCCTAATATCATCACATCAGAGGTTAGGATTTCAACACACGAATTTGAGGGGATGCCAACATTCAGTCTGCAACAGGTGATAAGGAAATTAAAAACTTCATTAATGCAAGATATAAGATTTTTCTACAACTATGAAGAAATTTGTTCCCCAAACTATTATAACATTTTCTTCCATCTCATCATGTGGGTATGTATGTGTTATAATTCAAAAGTTGATAATTTTCTAATTCCGGTTGCACTACTAGCTTAGTTCTCAGGGAATGCTTGTTTTCCTTGTGTCTTCAGATATCTAAAAGTTAGTTGATATGAGCCATTTTTATGCCCTAAATACATAGTGAATTTCTTTGAAATCATCAAATCAGCTTCAGTGCAGTCTAACCTGTTCACCGTAAGACTGGTAAGAAAGTAAAATTCATACGAGAATCTAAAGGAAGGAATGCAGAAGCAGTTTACTAATTGAAAACCTTTTCCTCGTTAAGTTCTAAATGTATACATTTAAACATATATTGCAATGTGTATTGTTTAATGATTTAGAGTCACAAACTCTGTGTTTCCATCCTTGGGGTGGTATATTTTCTTGTATAGCCTTAATTGTTCTGGCCTTATTATGTTAAAGAACTACAGTCTCTCTACTTTCATCAGAGAGATGTGTGCAGAGCAACGGACATAGTATATGTAAAAATGAAAGTCATATAAACAGGAAAATCATTGGATTTTAATAACATCTTTTAATTGTTTAATAGTTTAATTACCAAGAATTTTTGAGTGGCTGTTATTCATTATGCACTATGGAAGATAGAGTTTAGGTAAGATGATGAAACATTAGTGAATAAAATGGCAGGTTCTTACGTTTTAAAATGGGCCCTAAAAATGTAATGGAATTTAAGGAAAGTAAGAACAAAGTTATAAAAAAGATAGACGCATTCTAATAACCCAATTGAGAGGGTTTTGTTGGCAATAGGAATTTCAAGGAACTCGTGAAGACAGGAAGATAGCATTGCAGCTAGACGACTGAACAATTTAAAAGATCCAAGGTCTAGTTTGTATTCTCAACCCCTCAGAAGCAGATGGTTGCTTAGTCACTGCTGTATTGCAGCTATGTTCTCAGAATCTACTTCTCTCTGTTTCTACCCAGTCATCTCCACTATTAGCTATACAACTCTCTCTCCTCGAATCTCCAATTCAAATTTTGGAGAGAATCTGATTGGCATAGTTAATACTACCATCCTATTTTGCAAAGCTTTCTTGCCAAGCAGACCCTGCCAAGTGCCTAGATTATCTACCTTGGGTTGGTTGACCATTTCAGATTCAGTCAGCTGTTAGCCGGGAGCTATTTCATTAGATTAAATACATAACTATCTATGCCCAGAGAACCCTCTGAGGCATTCCCTCAATCAAGGCTGTGAGTCTGGCAATTTCCTTACGTGAGGGTTGCTATCATGGCAGTCACCAAAATTGATCTGCTTCCAACTGGCGTATCGAGTGAACTATCCAGAAAGGAGTACAAGATTGACATTGGCCTTCCCTGACAGCTAAAATTAGGAATTTATAACCTGCACCACCTTTCGTACTGAGTAGTTATCTTGGCCTTCAAGGTATGATTGGGCACAGTTAATGTGTAATATTATTAAGTAGCTGTCTGATTCTTGAAAGATAAGCTTGAGAAATACTAGCCATTGTGCGGGTATACTTTTCCACGTCCAAAAAAATTTGTTTGATAATGAAGATTATTATTTCATATAAACATATTTTTCTTTTTTCGTATAATAGAAAGCTATTTCAAAGGTTGGCTATATTGAAGAAATTGTGATCCCAGTTTCTTTCATTCTACATAAAATTTAAAATTTTACTTCATTTTATATTCATCCTTGACTGTTACAGACCTGGAATTTGCCCAAAGCCTTTATTCCACAAGAATCTCGCCCCTTTCTGATTGCAGCATCCCTCTGTGGGACTTCCTTCTCTTTCTGCCATTTCTCAGTAGGCTGTAAATCTGCTACAGCTGAAATTGTACTTCATTGCATGTTTAGAGTTTGGCTGTCTGCCTATCCTGTCTGTGACCACGTGTTTTTACTGAACTGAATAGTAACCTCAGATATTGAACATGCATAATTTCTACCCAAGACTGTTACTGTAATAAAATAATATGCCCAGTCAACATATGTTGTGTGTTAAATGTAGTTTTTAAAGTTTTTGTTGAAACCTCAAAGATTTCTTTTCAAAGGCATTGTGAAGTTAGGAATTGAAGGTCAAAATAGTTTTTTTTATTCTGAGCATCAATCTTTTAAAACTCTGTTATCAGCAAGGTCTCTTCTCAAGAATGTGTTATATATAAATGTTTCAATCATGGTTCATTTTTAAAAATAAAGATGGAAGGTCGGAAATGTTTTATCTGATTGCCCTTGGAAATATAGCACTGTGTGTGAGATTAGGAAATTGTTTCTGTCTTCATTGCAGTTTGATACACTTGTAGTCTCTGAAGGTCTGTTCTCATGAGATATAAACGACCATTCCTTCAAGGCCATTCAAACAATATTTAGTCTTTGGTAATGAAAACAAAAGAAATATACACAACGACAGAAACATATTTCAAAAAAACGATACAATCATATTCAACCACTGTACTGAATAGCAAGGTGTGTTTATTGTTAACAAAGCTAGTATCCTCTACGATCAGAACAGAAAGCTTGTTCTCACTTTCATAGGACTTTTACATGGTTCTCTTACAATATAAGAATTGTAACATTTTCACTTTTACCTCTATAAGTTTTTAGTCAGGAACATTGATGGCTGGAAATGTTACTAAAATTCCCTACTATCATTATTTCAACTCCAAAATTTAACTTCTGACTAACTATCAAATTAGTAATGAAACAAAACCATGAATGATTACACAAAAGTAGCTTCAAGTTCCTTTTCAAATTGCTTGCGATAGTTATTGTCCAATAGTATTTTTTTTCCACATGAAATGGTCTGGGTATAAATAAAATTATTTCAAGAGGCAAATTGCATTTCCATGATATATTTTTCATGACTATATACCAGAACTTTTTTCGTATACAATAATATTTTAAAGCAATGTGAACCCACGGCAATTGTCTTAATCAAGTTAACACTTTTATCTGAGCAATTTAGAGAATGCTATTTCATATGTGTAAGTGACATGACGAAAACATATAGAAAACAAAAGGCCACATCCTCAACAGAATTCCAAATCTGAAAGTTCTTCATCCTTGGATTTTTCTACTAGAGTCCACTGACTTTTATCTTTCTAACTCAAAATAACACAATAAATACGACTGAAGTAAAACTCTGTCTACTGATATCTAATAGTTTGGAGTGAACTGCTTCAAAAATTGTTTGATCTATTCAACCAGTATTTCCTCAGTGAAAGGCTTATTTCATGTTAGTGGAAGCAGATTCTGAGATATTAAAATGACACACCGTGCATGGGATGATGAATACCTTAGATGAAAGTACTGAAATTAAATTGTAAAGTATGTTAGGAAAATTTTCTCATCACTCACTCATTCAATCATCAGAATTTACTGGGCATCTTTCATGTGCTAATTACAGTGTTTTTGTGGGTGAAAAAAGGTAGATAAACAAATGTTCCTTATCCTGAAAGTTTATAATCTAGTAAAAGAGACATACATGTAAATCAATAAAACTAATGCAATGTGGTAAGTGTCTGTATGTTGTTATGGTGGAAAAGAAGGGTGAAACAATTTGGGGCTGTCCAAGGAACTTCAAAAATAGAAGAGTTGGATCATGAAACATGAGCAGATGTTTTTCACATTGAAATGGGGTTATTTTCATTTGTCAGAGCCCACTCTCATGTATCAAATAAATTATAACATGTAACATCCATTTTTAAAAATGGTGGCTAAAGGCAAAGGTGGGAAAGAGAAATGAAATAATTGCACATCCTTTGAACGTCCCATATTTGATCCAAAGCCTAAGTTGCCATAGCAACAAAATCTTCTAGGAGGGATGTGTTGAGAAAGAAATGTAACATGGATGGCCCTTTCTGAACTAGGATTTGATTTCTCCCAAACTTTTCTTTTGGACATTGCTTTTCAACAAAGTCAGAGAAAATTCGAGTTATATCTTAAAGTACCTTCTAAGTAAGCAATTTATAAATGGCTCAGCCCTCATATGCTGCAGCATCCTTTGCATCCATCAATCAGAAAAACGCTTATTTGGGACACCCCAACTTCTCTCAAGATTTCTACTTAGGAATTGGGGCTTATTTCCTTCTTATACCCAGTTAAGAAAATGAGGGTCATATTTTTATTAATCATTACTGACAGAGATGGAGTCTGGTTTACTTGAAATCAAAACGTTCTTTCAAGAGGGCTACTCACAAGCTATCAAATTCTAAAGAGAGTCAATATAATCTCATCTCTTCTTCAGATGGACATAATCATATCAATATTCAGTAGGATATTCCAGAACTCCACCCTGCTTTTCCTTTCCTTTATTCCAGTCTCTCCCCACAACCATCGCTCAAAGAAAAATTATCACAAAGAAAACTCTGAAACACTCTAATTTATCTTTACAATCATGTTAAGAAATAGGAATTTATTCTAAAATAAAAGAGTGAGAATCAGCGGAGGTTCCTAAAAAAGGGTGACACACTAAATTGCTTATGGCAAGTGTCACAGAAATAGGTTTTAGCTTACGTGTAATAAGTGATTTTAATTTTTAATTTACATATGTTATAATGTTTAAAATTACATGTAATGTAAATGCATTACATATAGTCAAACATGTAGATAAACAAAAATTCTGTGAATAAACAAATTTAATTTCTGTGCCCTTTACATCAAATTCACAAAAGAAATAATTGATTTGGTTCAGAGTAACCAAAAGGATGGTCTCTCTGAGTCTGAAGAGGAGTATAAATTATAAATTAAAACACAAACAAGTAATCACTGTTTATTAAAATCTTTAAGACAATGAGATTAAGCAACACCATTTTAGGATCCTTGGAAAGAGAGCCAGTGAACAAAGTGATTTTCGTGTATGAGGTTCTCAGGAATGTCAAACAAGAGAAGCAACCAGCAGATGTGGGTTCCCAATGGTGTTGATAAAAAATAAAAATAGAAAATATTGTTGCCACTGTGAGTAGACTGGTTTATAAATGTAAGTTAGGACAGTCACTGTGGACTCCCAGAAAGAGCTCAGGGACACACTGAACAGGCTCCCAATATCCTTTCAGAAGAAAACATGAAACACTTATAGCATTAAAGGTTAACACAGAAAAATTTCCCAATATGTTACTCTCTGGTCTGTCGAGATTAGACACTAACCTTTCCAAAACCTCTTTCTCTGCCCTTGCTTTCCTTCAATCATCAGAGATACAGTTATTAATTTTCACTTAGCTCAGAAACTGATTTATCATGATCTAATCAGAGGACGTCTGATGAATGTCTCAAATAACATAACATAGGTCACCATTTCTAGGAAATCCACCCCAAAATGAAGTCCAAGTTCTCATAATGTACTAATGCCTGTCACCAAGTTTCAATTCGTACTCAGAATCTTGACCATGTTCTAACATCAGAGGGATGAGCCTGGGGAAGCAGCAAGCCCAGAGTAGCAACCTCTACTGCTGAGTGTTGATGACTGGTGGGCTGATACAGTGATGAGCCGTTCTTTGATCCAAACATCTCATGGTCCCACAGTCATCATAATTTTAACACCCAACACATTGTCATATTAACTTAAAGGTGATGGTGACAATCATGTACAAACCAAAGATTTGACCAATAAATGAATCACTGTTTTGTACTATGATGCAGTAGGAAAAAACATGAGTTTTGGGATCAGATGAACCTAATTTCAAATAATGACACAATTTACTAAATCTGTAAAACTTATCCATTTGTAAAATGGTGATAATAATACAAAATTTGTAAAGTGGTTATAAAGCTGAGTGTTGATTATATATATATATATGACATCTATCACTGCACTGGCCACACAATAAATATTCAAAACTTACTATGCCTACCAGTCTCACTTAGTCATTAACCTCAAGTACATTCCGAAAGCTGCCCACCAAACATGTGACATTTTCCTGGTCCATTCTTACTCTCACTCTCCTTTCTCTTCAATCCACAGCACCTCTCCCCGACCCTCAGACTTGATGGTCACATTTCCTATTTCACTGAAGAAACATAAGCAGTTGAAATAATTTCCACAAATTTTAACCAATACATCTTTACACCTTTCTACGTCAATACATACATACTCTACATACTCTCTTGTTGCTATGGATGAAACAATTATGCTTTGAGAAAAGACAAAACTTTCTAACTGTGCACCAATTTCTTCTTGGAAATTGAAAGATATCATTGCGGTAATTTTATTTTCTCTCCTGCAACATCAGTTGTCTCATTCCTGGATTTTTCTGAACAGCAAACATGAGAAATTTACTTCTATTAAAAAGAAATACTCTTTTGACTCTACTTCTCTTTCCATTATTGTCCTATGTATTTTCTTGCCCTGGTAGCAACAGTCCTAAAAAAAGAGTTATCTACAATCATTTCCTCTTCCACCAGGCTACCTTGAGATCAATTAATGAGTCTTTTGCCATCTCCTCTCTACGGAAATCACTCTTTTCAAGCCAATGCTGATTTCTCTTTGGTGAATCAAATAGCCAATTCTGATTCTATATCTCATGTGATTTTCAGCAGCATGCCCTTGATCACAAATTTCTCCTTGAAATATTGTCTTCATGTGCCTTCCAGAGCAATAGAATCATCTGTTTTTGGGGGGTTATTTGTTTTAGTTTTGGGCTTATTTTGTTTTTTCCTGACCACAATGGCTACTTCTTCTCAGTCTCCTTCGGTGGTACTTAGCCCTAGATCATAATATTGAAAAAACTTCATCCTTAAACATTTGAGTCCATGAACTACAGAATCCTATATACAGCTGCTTACTGACACTTCCATTTGAATGTCTATCTGTAACCTGTAACTCATCCTTCCTTGTCCAAACCAGCATTCTGATCTGCCGCCAGCCCCTAATCTGATTCTCATGCAGTGTTTTCTATTTCAGTGACGACAACTCTATTTTTCCCATTACTTAGTCCCAACATATTGGAGTCCTCTTTGACTCTTTTGCACTATCATCCACTCTGAGAGCTCTACATTTAAAATATAATCTTACGAACATTGAGGACATTATGTTAAGTGAAATAAGTCAGACAGAGAAAGACAAATACTGTATGATCTCACTCATTTGTGGGATCTAAAAAAAGCTGAACTCATAGAAACAGAGAACAGATTAGTGGTTGCCAGGGCAGGGAGTGGAGGAAACGAGTTAAGGTCATCAAAGGGTACAAACTCTTAGTTATAAGATAAATAAGTTCTGGAGATGTAACGTACAGCATGGTGACTAAGGCAGGGAAGATGAGAGAATGGATTTTGCAAATATATTCAAGAATTTCAAGTCATCATCTGTGTCTTTTATCATTTTATTTCGCAAATGTTCTTCACAACTCGTTATGGTTTGTTATGGACTGAATGTGTCTCCTCAAAATTCATATGTTGAAATCTTAACCATCAATGTGGTGGTATTGAGAGGTGGGGTCTCTGGGAGGTGATTAGGTTATGAAAGTGGAGCCTCATGAATAGAATCAGTGCCCTTATTAAAGAGACCCCAGAGAGCTTTACTCACCTCCTCTCCCGTATGAGGACACAGTAAGAAGTCTGCAGCCCAGAGAGGGCTCTCACCAGAACCTGACATTGCTGGCACCCTGATCTCAGACTTCCAGTCTCCAGATCTGGGAGAAATAAATTTCTGTTGTTTATGAGCCACGTAGTCCGTGCACTTTGTTGTAGCAGCCCGGACTGATTAAGACACGGGGATAATAACTACCTAACGCCCAAGTAAAAATCTGGAGTTGCCAAATTTTTAAAACTGACAGGAAATGAGTAAGTAAAACTATATTATAAAAATAAAACTGCAGAAGGTTAAGAGAGGTATCAATCATTCTAAAGAATAGATGAAAATAAAAATAGAACCAGGTCATTATTTATTGAATATAATCATAACTGTAAAACTGTCAGTCAGATAGATTTTGTGCCATTAATTATTGATATACCTATCATCTAGGATTGACAATTTGAGAGAATTGACCATTCTTGATAGTAGATATGCTTAGGACAAGAGTTCACAGAACTGGATCTAGTGCCAAGCTGCTTTAAGATTATCCCAAGAAGTGTTACAATAAATAACTATTTTATATTTTAATGTGATACATAAACAATTTGTTTTTATTGATAGAAGATACTTAATATTCTTTCCCTCCAGGATATGAAGAACTCATCCAACAAGTTTACTAGAATTTAAAATTCACTGTTAAATTTGGGAACAACCTGAAAACTATTCTAGATTCACATTCTATCTATTTTGGGGAGAACAATGCAACACTGCAATTGATTTAAAACTTCTATTGCCATGGATACTCTCACTCTGCCTCACTTCCTCATGCAATGTTAAAATAATATAACTTTGCATGCAGAAAAAAAAAGGATTCCTATAAAATTATATAATGTTGTAATTTCTGGGCCAAAACTTATATAGTTCATTTTTATTAGAATTATAGTAGTATATTTAAGGTTGGAACAAGAGTCAAAGAGCTAAAAGCCACTATGTTATTCCCCAGTGTTAAATAGTATCTGGTTTTCTAGTGATTAAAAAGGCGGCTGTTGTTTTCAATATACATACCGTGGCTAACATTTTCTATATAAAATTATTTAGATATAATATTCCTTTAGTTTGCTAGGATTTCAAGGTCATAATGCAATGTGGAACAGATATTTTTTAGTAGAATCTGACTACAGTGTAGGTAAAAACAACTGTAAAGCTTCAAACAGAAATTAATTGGCAATTATCTTCCTCTGGAAAAAATTGTAACACTTGCAATTTTTGCTTATTTGAACTACTTATCTAGGTCAATAAAAATACTTTTAAAATTTATTTAAATGTGTAATTTGCTTCCTTTATAGCAGCTATCATAAGCATCAAATTCATCTATGTTGTTTAATTGTAACACATATTATATATTTGAAATGTATTTGGTCAGAAAATCAGATATTTATACTGGTAGAGTTTAGTAATATATTTTTCACATGAAGAGCACATTTACAACACACACAAGTGTACTGATTTGCTTGTATAATTGATTGGCTTACACATACATGTGTGTTACAGTGCTTTATAAAGGACATATAAAATTGTACAGATGTGGTGAGGAAAGGGTTAATGATATTTCCTGTTACCTTCTGGAACAAAGAGAAATGAAGCAGGTAACATCTGCCAGTTTGGTTGAAGCTATACTTTATAGACTAGAATGGTCACACTTTAATTAATGGCTATACCCTGCATTTACTAGAACGACTGGGAATTTATATATAATTCATTCATCATGTTTTCATGGAAAATGAAAATCACAAGATAGTATAGAGAACACAATATATTCTGAGGCGCCAGGTAATTTTTCTACAAAGGGTGAAGAGTAGGTTGTGCACCCAGAGCTCAAACTTCTGCAACAGGCCGTACTCGCTGCAAATACACTGTTTCAATTACCGTGAACGGCTGCTTAGCGCAATCCATCACTAAGTCATTTAATTGTCGAAAGTATAAACTGTAGGCTTTTAACTAAAACAATTACATAAGTGTACTACGGAAAGAACAAGCTGATTTCATGATTTGGGGAATGGAACCAAGCATTAAAAATAGTTCATTGACATTTTCAATTAATGAGAGGAAGTATTGGGGCACTTTGTTTTAATGATTTCATGAATAAGATTTTGAAAAACTAAACTACAACCCGCTTACAACTTTTTTATGTGACTGAATTCTAAAGCATGTTTTTGTTAACCTCTCTTGAAGTTGCAGATTTTATTGTAAATACACAACCTTATTTCTAAATCAGGCTTATCATTAATCATTTTCAGCCCTAATATCCACTCTTATTAGATAATAGAAGACATATTCAAGGCCTGGGGAAAGGAGAGAATGTTAACCAAAATTTAGTTGATGGCATTTTTTTGATTGATCAGTGGGCACAAAAAAATTCAACAAACCATTTACCAATCACAAAATGGGAATTTGGAGGGTCTACATCTGGCCTTGTCACAAACAAGGGAATCACCAGAGTTTTTGCCATAGATAACTAGAAAACGGAATTGCCGTCTATTTAGATAGGGAATTTCAAGCCTGTTTCTGCATGGCGTATCAGGAGGTGAACTTGGAGCAAGTTAAGGACATTAAGTTTGAGATTCCACTTAGTCAAGTGGACATATCTAATAGATAATTCTACATACAAATATATGATTAAAGTGAGACTACCTAACTATTGATGTATATATTTGGGAGTTTTCATCGTGTAGATGGTATTTAGAGCCATGACATTGCACGAGATCTCTAAGAGACTAGCATAGAGAGAAAAAAAAGAAAACACCCTGGGTCTTTTTGTACTAACTGTTCTTAGACATGAGAATACTAATAAAGGAAAATGAGAAGAAATGGCCAGTGAATTAGAGGGGAAAAAAAAGGAAACAGATTATGGTGTCCTGGAAGGCAGGTAAGGAAAATATTTCACGAAAGAAGAAGAGCTCGAGCAGATTGAGTGTTCTGCACAGGTCAAGCGGGGTGTGGAATAGGAATTGGCCACTGGGGTTTGAAACACATACGTCATTAGTAACCTTAATAAGAGTAGGGGCAAGAGTTTTATTGGAATGGGTTTAGGAAACTATAGAAGAAGAGAAATTAGAAATGTATACATGGATAATTCTTCTAAGGAGTTTTGCTATCAAATGAAAGACAGAAATAAGGCAGTAGTTGGAGGGGAAAGTAAAGTTGAGAGAGGTTTTTTTGTTGTTGTTTTATTTTGTTTGTTATTTGTTTTAAACATGGGATACATAGCAGCCCCTTTCTATGTTGATGGAAAAGATCTAAAGGAGAAGAATTGATAATATAAACAGCTGGATCCAGTGTACGCTAGGCAATTTTGTTTTAAACTACCTCTGATGAATTCTTCTACATATAAATGAGAAGCAATGATTTTTAAAAAGTGAATTAGGTTAATATTTTCCCTTCGCTGATAGTTCGTACTGTTTGTTGTAGTTATCTTCACACTTCCCTTCCACCATTTCCCCATGTGGCAGTTATGTTATGTTGTTTGGGTGATAAACCGGTGAGTAAAATCCCATTCCCCTTACCGTGGTGATGGTACCAGGGAAAAAGAGCCTAAAATAATTAGTGCATGGTATCCCCCTGGCTAAGGGGATTAAGTCCAGTCATGGTTCATTCAGTGCCAAGCTTGCTCTGCACAAGATGGTCTGTTAATTGGAGACCTGTAATTGCTGAAGCCATTTGCTAAAGCAGGAGAAACCAATTTGAAGAAGTTGATACAAGGGGATCACAAGCTTGGAGAATTTTAAACAAACCATGCCCAGAGCCTTGAGCAAACTGTGCCTAGGAACTTTAATTATATGAGTCAATACATTCTCTTTATTGTTTAAATAAGTTTGAATTGAGTTTTCTATTTCTTGGAAGTGAAATTATCTTAAATTGTTGATGGGCAGAAAAACAAACCCTGATTTACATAGTGGGCACTCACTGTTTATGCAGTGATGGTGATCCATGTAAACTGTTTTCTGAGGACAGACTACATCCTGAACTGCTAATTATGCCCTAGATCACCAAATTTATGACCATTTCAGAAAGGATTTTTTTTTCCTGCAATGGCTAAAGTGGCTGAGAAAAAGAAAGCTGTTCTTTGGCTGAAGATAGAAGCAAATGAACAAAAAAGAGAAGAGCATTCTCTAGTAAAAAGAACATTGATTACGCCGGAAGACAGGAGATATAGGTCACAAACATCACTTTTTGATTTTATTTTATAAGGCTTCCTTTAGTATATCTTTCAAGTGAAAAGTTCAACTAGGTGAATTTTGATTTCATTCAAATTTAACAGCCTTTGACACAGAGTAGGATGTGGTTATGTATTTGATTTTCATCAATAAAGCACTGCTTTTATCAAATTCTGCTACCTGTTAGCATAGTCCAACAACTTTTACATGATCTAAGACATAGAAAATAGCTTACGAATGTAGAGATAGCTTTCAGAGGATTGGCACTCATACACTTGTTGATTCAATGGATATTATAAGCACATACTATGTGTTCAAATCTATGTAGTAGATGGAATTGAACACCAAAGAAAAAAAATTTCTGACTTGAAGAAGTTTATAGCCTAGTGGAATATTAGATGTGCAAATATTTAAAATGCAATATTCCAAATGCTATGAGTACTAGATACATTTAACAGAAGTGTGTTGGTCATAATTTAAAGAACAATTATTTCTGCCTGAAAAAAGTCAGGTTAACCCACCAAGAGATGGACACTTTTAAGATGAGACCTAAAATATAAGTAAAAATTCATCAGGAGGAAGAAGGTATTCATTGTCCCTGAACAGTACACTACTCCAAATCAAAGTGGTGACTTCATCACGGTTTTATCTCTGAGGGCTGGCATTGCAATGGTGACACAGTAGACATTTCCTAATTGTTGCCTCAAGGGTGCGTGGTGGGTGATTGAAAATTCTAAAAAGAATAAGAGGAAGCAGGGAAAATGCATAGAAAACATAGAGTGCATTGTGAAGAGCTATTGGCTGTTATATGTGTTTAGTGCATGAAGAGTTGAGTGTACTAGATAAGAGTATTGTCTTATTAACAAATAATGAAAATTTAGGAGATTGCATAACCACAATCTGTCAGAACATGAAGGTTATACCGTGGGGAGTCTTAACGGATATGCTAATGTCTATTTAATCATTTAAGTAATGAGTAGCCATTGAAGAATTTTGAGAAAAGATGACATGATCAAAAATGCTTATTTCAATGACCACATGAGCAGCATTTTGGAGAGTAGATTAGAATGGCAGAAAGGTTAAAGGAAGGGAGAACATTTAGGAAATTGTTGCAAAAGCTCAGGGAAGGATATTATTACCTGAACTACGGCAATGGTAGTGGATCCATACAGAAGGAAAGACGGCTTGAATTTTTATCAAAAAATAAGAACTAACTTCTTTTTCCCCTCATCTTACTATGGTGCCATTACTATAGGGATTCATAAGTGAACAAAACAGAAAAAAAAATCCTCTTGCCTCATGGAGCTTATATTTTAGTGACTAAAAGGATAATTTGAAATATCACTGTTCGGGCTTGAGAAAGTGAGTATTAATAAGTGGATAATACATTGTGGTGAAATACATGTGGTTTCCAATTGTTTGTATTCAAAAGAGTGAAATTTTTGGCTTACAACATAGAAAGAGGTCAAATAATTGTCATGTTGTAACAAAACTTTTGATTCTTTCTACTTATTATTTTCAACCAGGTTTCTTAGCAATTACACTATGAAAATCAAAACAACTGATGGTGTTGAATCTTCTTTTATTCTTGTGATAAGCAATAACATCTACATATGTAAAACAATTTGAAAAAGAGGCCCGCTCATCTCAATAATGGACAGTTCCATAATTTCATTTTTATATTCAATAATTATTTATAAAAAATATAATATGTCTGTTTTATACTAATTACAGATTTAATGATGCCTAATTCTAGAAGATGCTTTTAAAATTCTTAGACACTTCTGGTCAAGGAAATTGGAAAAATATTATCAATTTAAATTTATATGTATAGATGGATGATGTAGATGTAAGGATAGGGATCAGAATAGAGGATAGACAGATATTGTTGAAGATTATAATAAAATGATCCAAAAAGCTTTAAAACATCAGAACATATAATAGGGCACATTTATTTGTAGAAAGTGTAATAAGATTAAAAGTTTAAAATAAAAATAAAAGATGTAAAACATTCAATTTTAAAAGAAGAACTTGATTAAGTAATAGGAGTTTTATCAATTTGGCATTCAGAATTGAGTTTGTCCTTTCTAAAACTTCAAATATTTATATAGTGAGTTACCTTCTCTGAAAGTCTATAAGCATCTTGAGACCAAGGTTCCTGCCTCATTCAATTTCATCCCCATCACAATACTTACTAAGTGTATTAGTTAGTTATTACTGCTTGGCAACTTATCCCCAAACTTAGTGTCTTAAATTAACAACAGTTATTATTTCACAGGTGATATGTGTCCAGAATCTGAGCACATCTTAGCTGAGTCTTCTGACTCCGGATCTCTCACAGATGGAAGTCAACTCAAGACTTTACTGGGAAAGATCCACTTCCTCACTGACTTTTGTGTTTGTTGGCTGGATTCAGTTTCTTGTGGGTTACTGGACTGAGGCCTCAAATGCTCACAAGCTGTTGTTTGTCCTTCTGTTGCTAAGTGTGTGGGCCTCTCCATGGAGCATCTCACAACATGGCAACTCACTTCATCTGATCAAGCAAGTATGAAGGCACAAGATAGCAAGAGAGAAAGAGAGAGGGCTACCAAGAAAGTCACAGTCTTTTGTAGCCTAATCAGGGAAGTGATATCTCACCATTTTTGTTGTATTCTGTTCGTTAGAAGCAAGTCACTAGGTCCAGCTCACAGTTAAGGGAAGAAGATAAAGGCATGAATAATGGGAAAGGGAAGTCATTGGGAACCATGTCAAAAGCTGCCTACCACACTAAGTAGGTTCATCTTGAATTGATAAATTCTTAAATGAAGTTAATTCAATGAACATTGATTGGGCATCATCATGCACCAAGATGGAAAGAAGCAGAAATTACAAATAGCTTTATTCTTAAACCAAATGCAGTCTCTACATTTATTTAGTGTAGAAAAAAAATGCTACGATGCATCATTTTGGCTCTAAACATACAAATATTAAAATAATAGGAAAAATAGACAATGTAATTGGTTTAGAGACATCATATTATATGACTCAAATTACCTTTGCCAAAGAGGTTGGAAAATTTTGATGGTGCCAGTCTTTTGGGGAAATTTTGAATTCATAAGAGACAACCAGAGCATTTAGTTTTTAATAGAAGTATTGTCCACAAACTATTAGGAACTTAACCAATTATATTTCAGTGTCTTACTCAATGGTTCAATGGTTCTAAAAGAGTGGTCAAGGCCCCCTGAGAAACTTTTTCAGAGTGTCTGCCTGCCTAAAATTATTTCCATAATAATATGAGGACATAATTTGCCTTTTTACACTCATTGTCTCAAGAGTATACAATAGAGTTTTCCTGAAATTACATTACATGTGATCTAACAATAAAAAAATGAACAAGTAGATATGAAAATCTAGTTGATGTATATTACGTCAAACATGAAAAAGAATATACAAAATATTTTGGAAAATATAGATTATCTTTCACAAAAATATTTATGTTAACATGTAATGTGCTGAAGTTTTTATTTTTAAATGAAATAATAAATATATATTAGAGTTCTCAGTTTTAATTTTTAATATTATAACTGTTAATAAATATAACTGACATAAACTAATGCTCTTTGGGGTTCTTAATCTTTAAGAGTGAAAAAGACATCGTAAGACCAAAAGTTTGAAAATCACTCAATTAGACAATTCCTAAAGCAGGAGCAGGTTTCTAAACAACTTAGGTGAAAAACATTGTCTTGAGAAAAATAAATTTATATTATGACATTTTTCATAATCCAGTTTGCTTTAGTTAAGTTTAAAATTCAGATATTATCACTCAATAAACAAAGGCATTCTTGGAAAGTGCCAAATATCTTTTAAATAAGAAAATCATTTTGAGTGTGAATGGTAAATCAATGGCCTGCATTAATCACAGCAAGAATATTTATTATATTAATGTAAGTGGAAATATTAAAACAATATTTTTCCTGTCTAATAGAGTAAGATTACAAAGGCAAGATCATAATTATATCAGAAAAACTAGTATGAGGGCAAAGTATAATGACTTTTAATGGATTCTAGGTGTATATATTTAATAAGACTTTCACTTTATCTTGCAAAAAAATGCGAGGACTGTAAGTGGAATGGGAGCACAATTTTACTAGTCAACTGATTTGAAAATATCCTACCACTTCACCATATATAAAAAAACCTTCCAGTATCTCTAGTAACATATATTTAGGGATTCTTTTCCTTTAATAATTAGTTTTAATGATATGCTATGGTAGAATATTATCATCAACTGCTATTGTAAAAGTAGGAGTAGAGAAAATCATTATACCTAGGCGGAACAGTAGTGTTTCATTGATGGACTATAACAGAAAAGCTCAAATGACAGACAAAAAGTCCAAGTTTTATTTCATTTTATTAAGTTAATAGCCACTGAATTCAAAATGGAAAAAGGGCCAGCAGCAGATTGCTAACTACAGCTCAAATAAATTAAATTATTAATTTTATATTTTTATAATGTGTGTATACTATTTTATATTCCTCTAATCACAGATTCATTCAAGATTGTTCTCATTTGCTCTATTCCGGGATCAGCATACACAATTTCATTAGTCATCATGAATGGAATAATTTTTCTGGAAAAATCCAGTTTCATAGTAGACAAACATAAAATAATAATACTCCCCTCCCTCAAGCACTTAGTCCATAAAGCAAAAGTTGCAGAAGGTAAAACTCATACCATTTGGCTTTCCATTCTGATTAGAATATAGAAATTTACAAGAAACCATCAATGCCACACTAAAAATGAAGACGAGCTACCTAATTGAGAAAAAAAAAAAAAATAGTGAGCAGAGCATGCGAAGAAACACAAATTCCAGGAGAGAAGTCCATGGTTGCTAACAATCATGAGCATGACACAGGCACCAACATTATCTAGATTAGGGTAAGGAGTAACCAGTGTAACTTTTAACAAATGATTAATGGCCATGTCACGACTAGCCTGACAGATTAGAAATTTAAGGAACACCAATCACAGTAACTCACTTGCCAATTCTATCCTGAGGGTCTTTCACCGAGTGAAGAGCGGAAGTACATCAAAAGCAGAAGCAAGAAAGTAAGACTGAGAAACAACCCTTTGGAACGTGAGTCTTTGCAAACTGAAGGTCAGCAGGTGGCCAAAGGCTTTGGACAGGGTAGGAATGCTGAGAGAAATAACCTGAGGTATACCAGGTCATAGCTTGCAAGAAAGAGCAAGGCAGTGGCCTATTGAGAAGTGGAGGCAAGTCAGAAGAGCTAACAGAAACTCCTCAATGTACACGGGGCTCCTTGCTGAATGCACAGCAATAGCACACCAAAGGATGGGGATAGTATAGGAAAATTGAAATAAATTACCCAGAATGCAAGGTCCCTTTCTAAGTGGATGGCCGCAGTCTGAAAGTGACTGGAGGGTAGAAAAAGACAACTGAGAGAGACCCCGCAAAGGAGAACAAGGACTTTGCTGAGTTCACGGCAGCAGTCCACAGAAGGCAGTGTAAAGACCAAGATAGCCTTGAGAAATCCCTCTAAGCACACAAAGACTCCAATAACTGAAAGCAGCACAAGAAAGGCTCTGGAAAGGCAATAAGATTAAGAGAGACATCCTGAAGTATATAAAGAATATACCTGAGTCGCTCCGAAAGGTGGCGACTGGGTTGTAAAGAAGAGAGATCACTGGAATTTGACCAGTACTCAGAGTTCAATCTTTGCCTAAAAGAAAATTTTGATTCCATCTCAAAACATTTGAGACCAGTGATTAACTGAATCAAGGTAAATTCGAAAAGCAAGCAAACAGAGCTAACTCAACCATAAGTTAAGTTGACTTCTTCTTCTACCCAGACAGCCTGACAGCAGAAGACCTGAAACCATAAATATTTTCTACTTAAGTCTCTACAGTTCTTTTACAGGCACAGAACATGCGGAGAAGCAGAAACATGAGGCCCAGGACCAAGAAATAAGATAGCAATAGAATCCGGGGTGCAGAAATTAGAATTAGCAGAAAAGGACTGCTACAAAAATGATGTAAATACATTAAATAAACTAGTGGACAATTGGTGCATCATGTGGACACAGATGGGAAACCTTCAAAAGGAACCAAATAAATAATGGAAGAATTCATTTGATGGGCTTAATGAGAGATAAGGCACAATGGGAAAGAAAAGACAATGAACTTGAAGAGAAGTCATTAGAAATTAACCAAAGTAAAGCACCTAAAAAGAATTAAGAGTGGGTCTGAGATCTATGGGACAATACCACATGTTTAACATATTTGTAATTAGGGTCCCAGAGAGTAAGAACAGATTAAATCATAATGGACCTGAAGAAATATTTGAAGAGAAAATGGCCAAAAGTTTTTACAGAATTGAACATTCAAATATTTACATATAAGAATATATATTGAAGAAATTTGCTACATATTGAAGTTGTGTGCATATACACATATATATTCTCAGCAAACTTATATATAAGAATATAGCCATATATAAGACTATATGTCATATTCATATATGAGATTACGTCACGTATAAGAATACATGTCTTATAGATGTATATAAGAAGATATATCACATGCATATATACATATATGAATATTTTAATGAGGCTGCCTCGATCTGATAAAAAGCATATACAAATATTTACAGCTAACATCAACTTAATTTGAACATATTGAGTACTCTCCTCCTCTGATTAGGGACAGAAATGTAAGTCTACTTCCATCATATCCATTCAGCAGTTCACCGAAGTCTTACCTAGTGCAGCAGAAGACAAATAAATGAAAGGCGTAAAGACGAGAAAGGAGTAGGAAAACATTTTAAATACAATTTAATTTCATATTTTAGTGTATACTCATATATATGTACACTGGCATAGGTGTCTGTGTTCAAAATCCCAGATATTTACAAAAAATACTGAAACTAATAAATGAATGCAGCAAAGTCTCAGGATGCAAGGTCAATATAAAAAATTAATTGGGGCCCGGCCAGGTGGCACAAGCGGTTAAGTGTGCGTGCTCTGCTGGGGCAGCCCGGAGTTCGTCGGTTCGGATCCTGGGCATGCACCGACGCACCGCCTGTCAAGCCATGCTGTGGCGGTGTCCCATATAAAGTGGAGGAAGATGGGCACGGAGTTAGCCCAGGGCCAGTCTTCCTCAGTAGAAAGAGGAAGATTGGCAGATGTTAGCTCAGGGCTGATCTTCCTCACCAAAAAAAAAAAAAAAAATTTAATTGTATTACTATATACTAAAAGCAAACACACAATTAAATTTTTAAAATATTATTCACTAAAACCTCAAAAATTATCAAAATTATAGCAAAAAATCTAACAAAAGACATGCGAGACTTTCACACTGAAATAAAAAAACCCATGAACGAGAGAAATATTTTAAAACTATATTAATAAATGGAGAAGTATACTGTGTTCATGGATTGCAAGTATAAATATCGTTAAGGTATCTATCCTCCCTAAAATGATTTGTAGCTTCAACAAAACTTTATAAAAAATTCCAGTAGGCTTTTTTTTGTAAACGTTAGCAAACTGATTCTAAATTTTATAGAGAAATGCAGACAATCTATAATATCCAAAACAAACTTAAGAGGCAAGAGCAAAGTTGGCAGACATATTTATTTTACATATTACTGTAAAGACACAGCAATTGAGGCAGTGTTTTATTAGCATAAGTGTAGACAAATTGATTAGTGGAACAGAATAAAAAATCAGAAATAGACCAACTCATATATCACCAATTGATTTTCGACATAAGTACTAAGGCAATTTGATGGGGCAAAGAAAATCAATTCAACAAATGATGCTGGATCAACTGGATATACACAAATGGAAATAAACCTTGAACTCTATCTTAATACTAAAAATCAAAAAATAATTCAAGATGGATCATGGACCTGAACCAAACTAGAGCCATAAACCTTCAAAAGAAAACAAAGGAGCATAAATTTTGGATCCTGGAATAAGCAAGCTATTTTTTGTTCAAGTAAAGAAAAAACACTAAAAATAAGAGAAAAAAATGATAAATTTTACTTAAGCAAGATAATTTCTAATAATCAGGGAATATTAAAAATAGAACAGGTAAATCTTACCATAAGAGAGAATACCTTCAGTACCTATATTTCACAAATACATATCTATAACATGTAAAGATTCCTACCAGTCAATGATACAAACACACACACATACAAAATTATAAATTGTCAAAAAGATCTAAAAAGGCACTTCACAAAAGAAGATGTACTAATGGCCAGTACACACACGAAAATGTGCTCGATAATAATTACAAGATGAAAATTTAAATTACAATACATTGTGATGCCAATTCCTAGAATACGGAAAAGAAAACGTTAACAATACTAAATATTACCAAGTTTGTGGAGCAACTGAAACTGTCATATATTTCTGATGGGAGTATAAAGTGGTATAAACACATTACAAAGTTGCTTGGCACTTGCTCATAAAGTCAAAAATATATCTACCAGATTACCCAGTAAACCCACTCCTATATACTTACATAATAGAAAGTAAAATATATGTTCACAGAAATTCTTGCACAAGAAGGTTCCTAACAGTTTTATTTATAGTAGCCAAAAACTGGAAGAAACCAAATGTCAACTTGTGATATATTCACATATTCATGCAATGTAATACTGCATAGCAATAAAAAGTACAAATACAGATACTTACAGCCACAGAGATGCATCATAAAAAAATAACATTATGGTGAGCAGAAGAAACTAGACACAAAAGAGCACATGCTACATAATGCTGTTCTATTAATTCAAGAATATGAATAAAAGAAACATGAGTGAACAATCTAGAATGAAGGCAATCGCCTGTCTCAATTGGGATGGTGGTTACATGAGTGTGTATACAATTGTCGAAAATCATTTATGTTCACTGTTCACTTAACATCTGTGCATTTTATTTTATTCATACCTCAATAAAAATTTATATCATTCTGTGACATTTTTATCTCTGACTTTAAATTTTTAAAGAATTTATGGGCCGGCCCCGTGGCTTGGCGGTTAAGTGCGCGCGCTGTGCTGCCGGCGGCCCGGGTTCGGATCCCGGGTGCGCAGCGACGCACCGCTCCTCTGGCCATGCTGAGACCGCGTCCCACATACAGCAACTAGAAGGATGTGCAGCTATGACAGACAACTATCTGCTGGGGCTTTGGGGGAAAAATAAATAAATAAAATCTTTAAAAAAAAAAAATTTTTTAAGAATTTATATGAAAGCGATTAACTATTAAAAGTGACTGCAGACTACAGCAATTCCATTTGGGCAAGATTAAAAAACACCTTCTTATCACTTGTGTGATGGCCTGGACATTTTTTCAGTATTTACATTGCAACAATTATATTTCATTAATGAGAATTCCTCATTACCTGTATCAGTATCTGTCACAGATACTGTGCTGTTTGTCAGGAATGTGGCAGTGATTATGAAACGATTTCCATTGCTTTGGGATATTAGTACTGAGGGGACTCAAGCTATTGAAGGCAATAAGAAATACAGTCTAACAAAAGCAATTATTAAAAAAATTGAGGCAACTGAGGCATGCATACCGATGTTTTAAAATGTGTTTTAAATTATGCTGTTAAAAATATCTTTTTCTGTGATGTAATATTATTTAGTTCTTAATCTGCTTTCCAAGGCATTTAAAATTTACATGTAGCTTAAATAATCTCTCTTCAAAAATTACTCAATTAATTGACCTTCACATGACATTTAAAAAATCAATCCAATAGGGAAAACTTTAGCAAATAATGGAAAATTTGAGAGAAAGAACATTATAAGCAGGTAGATAAGAACATTAATTATATCCTAGATCAATTCAGATAACCAATATGTTAATGTTAATAACATGTATAAAGTGTTGTTATAAAAAATAATACTTATTCTTTTTTAATAAAAATGTATTAAGGTGTGGAACTGAACTAGGTTCTATCTTAATCCATATTAACTATCATCGTCTGACCACTCCCTACACAAGAGTTTTGATAAGGTTTTATAGTCTCTTTGCTGAAACATTTAACTCGTACCAGAGTGCCAGTCCAAAATGTTTATTTTAGTATTTCAAAATTAGCCTTACATACAGCACATTTAATTATAAGTCCACAAAAACAAATCAGTAAAAATGAAATTTATTGGATTTACCAAAGTAATTCAAATTCCTTCAGGTTTTTGTTACAATAGTTTTTGGTCCAATTCTTGAAAAGTACAATTATAGAAATATAGAATTTTGACACAGTTTTAGTTCCTTGTAGCAACACTTGGATTCCATCTATCATTTTAATCAAATGGCAGAGAAAAGAAAAGCCAGGGAAAAACTGTTGAAATCATGACTAATATTCTGCCTTCAACATGCAGTAATCATTTATGTATTTTTATAAGCCTGCATTAGTTTCCTGTGGCTGCTGTAAAGAATTACCACAAACTCAGTGGCTTCAAACAATAGAAGTTTCTTCTCTGACAGTTCTGAAGGCCAGAAGTCTGAAGTCAGCATCACTGAGCTGAAATGAAGGGCCCAGGCAGGGCTGGGCTCATTCCAGAGACTCTGTGGGAAAATCTGCTCCTTTCCTCCTTCAGCTTCTGGTGGCTGCCAGCGTTCCTTGACTTGTGTCCCCATCACTCCACTCTCTGCCTTCATGATCTCATTGCCTTTTCGTCTTCTTGGTGTGTAATCTCCCTCTGCCTCTCTTATAAGGCCATTTGAGATGTCATTTAGGGCCCACCGGGATAATCCAAAACAGCCCTCTCATCTCAAAATTATTGATTTAATTACATCTGCAAAGACTCTTTTTCTAAATACAGTAACATTTGCAGGTTCCAGGGATTAGAACTTGGACACCTTTTGGAAGGGCCTTCTCACGCATCCCACTTTCTGCATTCTCTTACTTGCTTTCCTAGGATCACTTCCCAAACAAACTGCCTGGAAGTGAGTCTTGTTGCAGCATCTATTTTGGGGACAAACCCACCTAAGACAGCTAGCTTGGCTCTAACTAAGAGTATGGACAGTTCCTATACATGACTGGAGACCATGCAGAGCGTGAACACAGACACGTAGAAGGTGTGTGGGAGGGAGAAGCCGTGATAGGTTCCCGTCCAATTGTTTCTATTTTCTCCTTGAAATAGGAAGCAAGGGATATGCTGAGTCTGGGATATGTTTGAGTTTAAAGAGAGGAGAATATTTAAAATAGCCAACTAGAACAGTGGTAGAAAAAGTGGATTGGTAAAATATGGTATGATTTCTGAGAAACATGAAAGACCTACATGGCATCAGTGATCATTAACCATAAACATAATCTGAATTATATTTCCTTTAAATCTAGGCTGCTCACTCTGCCTGGAACACTCAACCATTCACTCCCTTTCTAATATCTACCATCAAATATCCTTTTTAAAATTATGTCAATTATAACGTTTATAATTGATGTGGTGTGATCTTCACATCCACAAATCCCTGACTGGCGAGAAGAGACAGCAGAAAACTGCTTTACGAGTTGTTTTAACCAACCCTCTTACTCCCTATCATTGTACTGTAACCAGTAGACAAGAAATAATGGGGATATGTGGAATTTTTTTTAAGACTTTATTTTTTTAGCAGCTTTAGTGGTTGGTAGGGGGATTTTTAAATCTACCGCAAGGCCTAGCCCCTCATGAGTTTCAATTTATTTTCTATCTATTTATGTTATTTTTCTTATGTTCTTCTTATACTGCCATAAAGGCTGATGAGAAACTAACCAGTGACATGTTCTAAGACAGCAAGTCTCTCCCACAATTTGGAGTTTTCCAATTTTATAGTATAATATCAGTATTTTAAAGGTAATATACTTAATTAAAACAGCATGTTCCACATTAAAAATAAGAAAAGGAATATTAATTTGATATTTAATCATTCAGTACACCAGTATTGCTTACCCTCATGTGTTAAATCCATTAATTAAGAGAAGTATAAAAATAAATATGGCAAGCATCATCTTGGGTGATGCCTTAATACTAGCAAAGAGCAGAGGATAGAGGAAACGGAATACATCTTTAATTATGAATTTGTGAAGTCATATATTATTATAAGTTTCTCTTTTGTTGAGGATATTCCGGAGCCGTACATATTCTTTGTCAGTCATTCCATAAAGCACATACTCTCAATACGTTTGGTTAGTCATTGACTGCAGAATAAGTTTGTCTTTAGTGATGATATGAACTTTCCACATTTGCTCTTGTTCTGCATCAGCTACTTCCCTTTATATTCAAACACAGTTTTAGAGAAAGTTCTGGACTTTATCAGAAAATGCGGAAACATGCATTATATCTCATTGTACTCTTAACCAATACAGAACTGGGTATAAAGTTTGTCTAGGTTCAACCAACGAAAGATTTTCAGATGTTCTTGGATGTTCCTGAGATGGAAGATGGGTTCCCAAGAAGATTCTCTTGGTCTAAATTGTTCCTAACCAATGGATTTGATTAAAGTGATAACAAACTACAAAATCTTTCTGTTATAGAGACTATACACCCCTTGTGTAGCTTTCTCTGCTTATAGATTTTTTTACTATTGTATCAGCTTTTGTTTATTCCTTGCTTGTAAAATTACAATCATGATAATACTGTATATTTCAAATAAACAATCCTAAGGACGGGAATTGGCACTGGAAAGAAATTCTACAGTACTTATCACCTCTAAAAATGATATGAAAATAAAGTAAGTGACATGAGTATGTCATCTGCTGTTAAGAGCATATATAAAGTTTGATGTTAGTAGATAGTGCTATATTTAAAAATTATATTTGAAAAATCTGGTTTTCTATTAGATTTTAAATTAACCACCTTGTGTTTCACATTTTTCTTCACGGCCTTGGTGCGTGAAACCAAGAACTCCATTCTGTGATATTCACAGAGGAGTTAATTATTCAGGAAGATTGTAGTTTGGGCCTTATATTTGTCTTCATAACAAGCTCTATTCTCGTTATAATTTTAAAAAAATCAATTGAATTTAGAAAAGCATTTTATGGTTCCAGTTTTTGTGAATGTTAATCTCAGAATTATTGCCAGAACATAAATTATGCACATAGATAGATAGGACGTAATTAATTGTATTAATTTGGCAAGGGCTAATTGTTCTCACTGTTGTTGCAGGTTCAAAGGAGACTTGGTAAATGTCACTGTTAGGACTTAGGATACTAAGAATATCTAAGTTCAAAAGATAAAAACTGACTCCCTGTGCTCCTTGAATTGACCCTCCACACCTTGTGAATATTTAAAACAGTAAAGGTAGAGCTATTTACTGTGTTTTAATCTTTTTCAGAGAAGCCCCCTAAACATTAATAATTCCAAGAAGTCACAGTATAGTAATTTTATAATTACACAGTTATAAATTATTTCATATGATGTTAAGACTCGGTTTTAATATTTAACATCACAAATAATTGTTCATGGTTCATTGCCCCACAAAATAATAATTTTAGTTACATAAAGGGAACTATACATTTAAATAGTTGTGCAAATGGATTTCATTTAATTATTTCTAAAACAGTTCAAATTCACAGCTCAATTAAAAGGTGATGGATTGCACATAATTTATTCCCTTTTTATGGATTATAGATTAGAGATAAAATTACCTCATGAGGCTTTTTTTTTCCCACCTGTGGTTTCACAATCTGTTATTCTAAATGTAAACTGATTGAACCCAAAATTCCCTTTTGTCACAGCAGGTTTCTGGCTTTCAGTGTTTTTCTGCTTGTATAATTACATATTTTAAGAAGATATGTTAATCAGTACCCATATTCAGGAGTCTCAGGGTACATAGCAGAAATTTCTTGCAGATGATATATTTTAACCATTTCAAAGTCAATACTCAACAGTTATAGGCTGAGGTTACTTATTTGGTACAAAAGCCAGTTCCAAAAATCTTTCATTCGCTCATTTGCAATCATCTAGTCCTATATGATCTTACACAGAATCATACAAATTTTTAGTCGGAATCAGAAATCACGTAGTACCACCAACTCATTTTCAGCATAATGAAATGGAGACTCAGGTTGAGGGGAAGGAGCAATTGTGTTGATAGAAGATTCTTATTTCAAATCCTAAATTTATCGCTTACTGGATAGCTTACTCTATTGGTTTCTCATCGTTGCTGTAACAAATAACTACAAACTTAGTGATTTAAAACCACACAGATTTATTCACTTACCGTTTTGGAGGCCAGGAGTCCAAGATCAAGGTGTTCCTTCTGGAGGCTTCAGCAGAGAATCATTTCCTTGCCTTTTCCATCTTCTAGAAGCCACTTTTATTTCTTGACTTGCATTCTTGACTTTTATTTCATCACTCTAACTTATGGTTCTGTCAACACATCTCCTTTTTCTAACTTTGATCTTCTTGCCTCCCTTTTACAGAGAACCTTGTGTTAATATTGGGCACAAATGGATAATCCAGGATTATCTCCCCCTCTTAATATACTTCACTTAATCTGGTTTACACAGTCCCCTTTACCATGTAAGTTAACAGACTCACAAATTCCACAGATCAAGTCTTGGATATCTTTGGGAGATCATTATTCAGCCTACCATGATTATTTTACATCATCCATGAAACAGGCATGAATGCTATGGGGCTATTTTGAAGCTCCACAACACTCTATCTCCCTTAGCACAGCTTTTGATCATTTCTCATCCGGACTGTTGTATTAGTGTAACTGATTTTCCTATCTGTAGTATCATTCCTCTCTAATCCAGACTTTATTTACACTACAACTATAAACAATTCAAATGTGTTCATGTTATTCTCTTGCTTAACACATTCAATGGCTCTCCATCGCTTGCTTTAAAAAGTCCACATTCCTCAGAACAGTTTCTGATCTCCTTCACGACAAGGATGGAATCCAGCTGTTCAGATTGAATTTCATCACCTTACCCTACGATCCACATGCTAGTTAGCTTATCCTAAGTGCAGCAAGTTTCTTTGAACATCCAGACCTTTACATAAGTTGTTTCCTCTGCTGGAAATCCCCTTAGCTAAACACTTTACCATCTAGAAAAGTTCTATTCATCCTCCAAGACTTACTCCATCATATCCTCCTATGTAACAGTCCCTAGAGTAGACTTCTACCACACTTGGTTTTTATCTCTACTATTGCATTTATCCTGTGCTATTGCAATCATAGTACATTTTCTTGATTGTACACTCTAAGTTCTTCAAGAGTAGTGCCTGCATTCTACTTATCTTTTCACAGTCCCAGTATCTAAATGTTTAATCCAGTCATTATTAACTTTTATTCTCTGAATTTATCCCCCACTTCCATCACTCGCTCTTACTTTTGGCTTCAATTATAAATTTTCTTACTTGATAAGACAAGTATAAGGTATACTGATAGTGCTGATCTGAGAAAAAGAGTTCTGGCCTAAGCAATTAACATCCTCTAAAACAAAACCAAATTAGGTGAACCCAATAAAAGTGGTAAGAGTCTATAACCAATTTCATGGCCTGCCTTTAAATCCCTAACAGTTAAAACAAAATGACAGCAATAAAGAGCCCACTGCACTCGGCCCAAATGCACAGAAGCTTCTTTCTGATCCAGCCAGAGTTCTCATCTCCTCCCTCTCTTCCTTAACCACGTCCTAGCTTCCAACACCACCATGTCCTACGCTTAGCTCCATTTAATTCTTTCTTTCTACAGTCATGTAGACACGATGTGCCTAGTGTATAATAACTCATTTTAGGTGGCAGTGGAACAGAGTATTCTTTGCAAAAGCTGGAATAGAGACAGTAATAGACAAACAGGAGCCCTGGAAGCGATGATGGAAACTGTGGTCATTCTTACACTCACCTACACAAGTTACATCTGCAAACTATACGTTTCTAGTATAAAGAATCACAATGACCAAGTAGGGAAAAAAACTAAGCCGTTTATTAGAGCCACAGGTCATTTAATATACCTCTAATTTTCAAAAAGATAAGCAATATATGTCATAGCAAACAGCCTAGAATGTCCAAATGACTGAGAAAAACATCCCAGGGAGAAACCTTCACCCTTCTTTTAGGAAGTTTGTCGGAAATTACATACTAAGGTGCAGAGGAGAGGATCTGCAACATGGAAGATTGGTAAAGAGAGGTCCTACAGTCAGAATAGTGAGTGTGCGTGTGATTAATAGAGGTGCACTATCTTTTCTTTGATAATAATCGCCAGATAACTCTTTTTCCACCCTTTTGGGTTAAATTACTTTGAGCTAGGTTTCCACCCTTTGCAATCAAAAAAGCACACTCTACTTTATCTATTTGTGGATTAACAAATAAAAAATTCCTACTAATTATATAATTTAATTACATAATTAAATATATATTTCTCAATGCCATTTTCACTTAAAAACCTATTTCAAAAACTGTGATCTCTGGGGCCGGCCCGGTGGCGCAAGCGGTTAAGTGCGCGCGCTCCGCTGCGGCGGCCCGGGGTTCGCTGGTTCGGATCCCGGGCGCGCACCGACGCACTGCTTGGTAAGCCATGCTGTGGCGGCGTCCCATATAAAGTGGAGGAAGATGGGCACCGATGTTAGCCCAGGGCCGTCTTCCTCAGCAAAAAAAAAAAAAAAAGAGGAGGATTGGCGGATGTTAGATCAGGGCTGATCTCCTCACAAAAAAAAAAAAAAAAAAACTGTGATCTCTATTTTTAACTCTGATCTCCACAATTAAAATATCATAACATTCTCTTTTGTAAATTTGAAAGTTTATAGATTGATAAGAAATCCTTCAGCTCTGACAGTGAAGTATTTCTACAGCTGCATTTAGTCTGTTAATAATCTTATTGACTGCATAAACTTCATGATCAATACAGAGAAGGGCTGATGCTTAAGTATGGCTGGTGGCCCATGAACTAACGCTGGTCTCAAAATCTTCTTCAGAAACTCTTTCAAAATGATCCACTTCCTGGAATTACAATTTACTGCCTAGAGACCATAGTTTGGAGACTGACATATTCCATGTAAAAATGTAAAGAACAGGTAATTACATTAAATAAACTTTCTTTGCCAAAGGCATAAATAGCCCAAGGATAACATTTCTTAAGCTATTTTCAGCTTTTGAATTATTGGAAAATTCTGTAGTACTGCAGATTGCAACTTGAACTGCTTGCCACAAATCTTTAAAAAGAAAGTGTTCGTCTTTGCTCAGCTCACAGTTGAATGAATATGAAAGACAAAATGCAATTATATTTTGCACATCCAAGGGAAGGATTGCTCGGTAAAACTTTCCATGTTAGACTAAACTAAGTAAAAGTACTTATGGCTGTATCAAATTCTACTAACAATCAGCTTAGGTAAAGTTAGATAATAGACTTGTGCGTGAAAGTTTGTGCCATGGAGTCAGGTTCAAGTGACTAGACCCTAGTGGACTGTGGATTAAACTAAAGATCTACGTCTTTTCAGGAACCTTTTTCAACATTTCTATACATGCTGTGACCAAGAGGACGTAAACCTTCTCCTCAGCGTGACTAAACCTTAGACAGGCTTCTTTTTGGCTCTCAGTCCCTCACCTCCCTTTTCTTAGAGCATTTACTTTAAAAACCTGCAATTGCAAAGTCTTTCTCGAACTCTTTGAAATATAAATCTTCTCCCAGCCTCTAGGCAATTTTAGAACTCAGAATGCCTTTCTCAAGGACCTGGGAGCCACCCCTCAGAAGTGTAATCATTTAAGGAGATACTGCCCCTGACTCCCAATCTCCACGGGAGTTTGGCAGTTTACAAGGGACATGTAGCCAACACTGATGGTCTAATCACATTGACCAACCTACTCTAATATCCTCCAGGACTTTTCCATTAGCTCACCCCAGGGTTAAAAGATCTTTTACCCTTTTATTTCAGGGGAATTGAGTTCAATCTCTCTTCTCTCTTACAACAAATTTGAATGAAGAATTCCTTGCCTGGTTAACTCTTTATAGTGCAATTTTTCTTCGGCAACTGAAGAAGCCCTACTATTTTCAACTTCAGTGAATGCCTCCACAGCAACAATGATTGGGCTAACTTGGATGATCTCTGGCTCCATGCTTTTTTCCTCCCTCAAGCAAAATGATATGTCTAATGGTTTTTAAAATTGATCTATAACTTAGTCAGCAGCTCAAAATTTTATTTTAGTGATTTTGAATATATTTTTTTTAAAGTTACTGCTTTGGGGAAATTGAAATGCCCATTCTGTGGATGCACGGAATAACCTAAAGGAACTATCCCCTGTTAACTTGTGTTCAGGAAGTTCAAAATTAAAACTTCACCCCATGTACTGATGCAATAGTGTGCTGCCAAAAGTCACCCTGGAAGTCCAGCCCTGAGTACAAACATATGCCTGGCTGATTTGAATTTTTAATTTCTTTCATGCCCTTAGCTCACCTCCTAGCTAAAAGTGCTAATAAACAGGAAAAAATTAAATGCAGGCATTAAGATAAAGAAAAAGAGCAAGATCTGTGGATAAAATAATTTTCAAATAATAGATGTTCACTACATTTAAAGAAAAGTAAAAAATAAGTGAAACTAAAAATTAATATAAATATTAATTTCACACAAATTCATTATTTCACTTGTCTTTTTTCTTACACAAATCTGTATCTTTAGTTAAACAGAAGTATACATTTTATGAATGCTTTAAAAAGTTAAAATCAATTAAACCAACTTAGCTGAGGAAAGAGAATGCCTTGGAATTTGACTAAAAATATCCATTTTTTTGTTTAATTGGAAAATACATAATTTAATTGCTACACAGCGTAGCTTACAGTGAGAATTCAATAAATATTTTTTAAATTAGTATTGTTATCTCTATTATCATTATTAATTACAGCATTGAGATGTCAAAAAGTAGAACCCAAGTTTGAATTTGGGCTCTAACCATTACTTACTTGGGCCAGTTGCATATGCTCTCTGACCACTTTCCTCTTCTACAAAAACATGTGCTCCTTTCCAATCTTTGTATCTAATATAGAAATAGCACTGAATCCTTTAGTCATGAAGAGAGTTAAAAATAAAAATAAAAATAAATTATTATTGAATGCTCTTGAAATTCCCTTTGCTTCCACTTTGTTAGAGGAGCTTTAGCACATTTCTTCCTCAATTTCTTCCTGATCTACTCCAGGCCACACCCCTCACACCTCAATGTGGCGCTAAGGTCCCTGTAACAGCTGGGCTGGCCCCAGATATTATATTTCTTCTCTCTTAACCATAAGTAGTAGTCCAACTTCTTACATAACAGAGTAGAGTCAGAGAGAAAGAGACAGAAAGAGAATGAAATGGAGAAATTATACTTAAAATACTTGATTGTTAAAATTTATATGAATTTTTTACTATATTCTAGTGTTTCTATCTAGTAGGAGAAAAAAATTCTCTGGATTTGTATATACACAGACACAAACACACCCCCACATACACATATGCACACACTCAATGTTTTACTAAATAAAACAGAAAAAGAAATAATTTTGGTATAAGACCTATGTCAATGTGAGATTTGGGACAGAACTTCTTTGATATTCTGAAGGCAAGATTCCTTTGAAAAGCTGAGTGAAAGAAACAAGCTAACTGTGTTTCATGCGTTAAGCACATTTTAGAGATTTGAAGTTGAACCTTTCAGGATTGAATGATCTTATGATTTATGTTCTAAAGTTGGAAAATTATTGCTTAAATGCAGCAGCAACTTTAAAAAGGAAAGAAATGCTAGCTAAATAAAATGTGAAATATACAAATATCAGAGTTGTAAATTTATATGTATTGACTATATCTAGCCTTAAGCAGAGAAGCAAAAAAAAAAATACCCAAAAAAGAATGTTCCATAATCCACATCTTTGTCATGACAAATATAGATGCTAAATCAATTTTTTATTAATACTGTTGACTTTCGGGGTTCATATGAGATGAAGTACTTTCAATGAATGTCAGATAAGTATTACTTAATATACGTGCAAATTAGTCAAATAAGTGATGTTATTGCACCTTGTCCTTTTGGGGAACAAAGTTTCTATAAAGAAGTTTCACATTTAAAAAATTATGTCTGATACACAAGACATTTCTGTCATAGAAATAAGCATGGAAGCAATAGAACACTTCAGGACACAGTATTCCACCAATATTCAAGTGAATTTGGTCGGGAATAAATGGGTTGGAGTCTCCACAGTTAGGAACTTGCAATACCTTTGCTGCATGTATTCTTAACAACAGGTAGCATTGTTGCTGTAGCTACCTACACGGGAAGATGAGTTCAACAAAATCTATTCTTTAGAAATAAATAAACAAACAAGAGGGACAAATGGCTTAGAAATATAGGTTATGTAGATAACTCAAGTGAAAGTTACTACACATTTCTAAGCATATGTTTTGTTAGTAAATAATTTCAGGGTATATTTTAACCATTCCACAGGAAAGTTTCATATGTAATGTCTTACAGAAAAATTATAAGAGTAGTGGTTTACCACATAACTTGAGTTTATTCACCAGCAAACTTCACAGGGTCCTCCTTGTTTGTAGCGTTGACAGAATCTGTAGCAACATTTGCTTCCTTTTGGGGCCTGTCTCAATTCTTTGCAATATTTTAGACCATTCAATCAGAGATTGTAAGAGCTAATAAAGACCTTATGGATCAAATAGTCCAACCAGTTCAGGCTAGAGTTAGACAGTAATGTAGAGAGATTTAGGCCCAGATTCATATAAATAGTTTGGGAAAAATCTAGAAAAACCCACAAGGTATATGGACTCCTGTTCCAATGATATCTTTAGGGCGTTATGCTGTCCCATTCACCCTGCACTCTTGTGTATTTCTCACTGAAGTCTTTTATTGCTGCAGAAAAGAGACTGGTGACATAAACAGTTGTGGGAAGCAGTCTAACAGTTCCACCACTGCTCGGGTAGGTTGATCAAGAGCAGATGGAAGTATGTCAAGCACTAAAGCTAAGTTAAATAAGAAATGGGCAGGAGGCTGTTAACAGGATACTTTAGTCAGTTTAGAAGTTCTTACTACAGAGAAAACAAAACAAATACAAGAATGAAAATGAATACAGACAAGGAAGCATAAACATTCCAGAAGAACTACTTTTCTAAGGCAAATAGTTTTAAGGAAATCGTTCTAGCTGTTTAAAGAAGAGTTAAATAAAGTCAATTCAAAGCACAAAAATTGTAACCTGGAAAACCTCAACAATGTTTATAAACGGATTACTGAAAATGTGTCAGCAAGCAAAAATGTGTCCTTTGCAAAATAAAGAAAATGGATCGCATAAATAATGAATGCAACCCAATGCCTGTACCATTACTATATGAATATGTTGCTGTAAAATATTGAGTCAAAAGCTGAAATTGAATGAAAATATGAATATTTAAAATACAAAACATACTACATTTAATGATACAATGCTTTTAAGAGTCATATATGAACTAGTCGGAGCGATTGTATAGATTGATATAATAGAAATTTCACTGCCCTGCCTGTCATGAAACCTATAATCTAAACATACCTATTCAGCAAATGGGTTGTATGTCTTGAGTAATCACTTAATTTCTACTAGTTTCTGCTTTTTATTTGCCCATAAAAGTGCCTTACTTTATTTGGTGCTCAATCTATACCAAAAAACACAGGGGAGGCTAGATTTCTGGTTTATAAACAGTGTGCTGAAGAGCCCTGTGGCACCTCAGAAAACTCATAGAGACACCGTGGTTTACTTAAATTTTTGAGGAAAAAACAGCTACATCTTTTGCACACCACATAAATTAGTACTATTATATCCTTTGGACATAGCTACTTTAAAAAGAAAATTCTTAGATATTTCTTTTGGTTAGGGGGACTGTGAGAAAACCGTTGAGACACTAAGAACCTAGAAGGTTTGGGAATTCGTGAAATATAGGATTTTTACAGTCCTGTCCAAATCTAAACCTGGGTGACTAATTAAAGGTGGATTTAGTTCCTTGAAATGCAATATGTCCATTTAAAGTGGGAAATTTGCATTTATCCCTGAAGCTGGGAAATTAACATTTCCTCAAGAAATGTTATATTTCTCAATGCATATTTCATATTCCTCAAGAAACAAGATCAGAGTAGTTTTTTAAAATTATTAACATAAAATTAAGAAAATATGTTTCAGGTAGTTAAGATCTAAGGCATATTATATAGTCAAAGAATTATTGCAATTGTAACCATAAGTTAGAATGCACCAAATGTCATTGGCCAAGACATTTCTAGTGCAGACAAAAGTAACCTTATTTTAAATAAAACTGTAAAATGAAAGGGGAAATGTCAATATACAGAGCAGTTTATTTATTTATTTTTGTTGTTGTTCAAAATAATGCCTTTATTATAAAATATTTCCAATCGGTTTTGCTCCGAAACTCTGCCCATGCTGCTAGGACTCCTGTGGGTGACACAGCACCAGTGAATTGAGAGGTTGGAGGTCATGTGACTCCTTTTCACATAGCAGTTGCTTTGGAAATTGTTTTTTTACTTAATGTTTTTAAATTAACAGTTTATTTCATTTCCAGCTTTACTGAGATGTAATTGACGTATAATACTGCATAAGTTTAAGGTATAAATGGTAATGATTTGATACACATATAAACTGTGAAATAATAATAAGTTTACTTAAGGGGCTGGCCCGCTGACGAAAGTGGTTAAGTGCGCACGCTCCGCTACAGGAGCCTGGGGTTTGCAGGTTCGGATCCCCTCATGTGCACCGACGCACCGCTTGTTAAGCCATGCTGGGGCAGGGTCCCATATAGAGTGGAGGAAGATGGCTGTGGATGTTAGCTCAGGGCCAGTCTTCCTCAGGAAAAAAGGGGAGGATTGGCATCAGATGTTAGCTCAGGGCTAGTCCTCCTCACAAAAATAATAAGAATAATAAGGTTACTTAAGACCTCCATCATCTCACATAATTACCATTTTTTATTGTGGTGAGAACATTTAAGATTTACTATCTTAGCAACTCTCAAGTATACAATACAGTGTTGTTAACTATAGTCACCATGCTATATATTTGAACCCCAGAACTTAGTCGTCTTAGAGCTGGAAATTTATATTCTTTGATCAACATCTCCCATTTCCACCATCCCACCTCCATCTCCTGGCCACTGCCAATCTACTCTGTTTCCATGAATTCAGTTTTTTTAGATTTCACATATAAGTGAGATCATACAATATTTATCTTTCTCTGTCTGATTTATTTCACTTAGTATAATGCCCTCAAGTTTCATTCACTTTGTCACAAATGGTAGGATTTCCTTTTTGTGTATGGATGAATGATATTCGTGTGTGTGTATGTGTGTGTGTGTGTGTCTGTTTGTATCCCATTTTCTTTATTATTCTTGCATCAATGGACACAGATTGTTTCCATATCTTGGCTATCGTGAATAATGCTGCAATGAACATGGGAGTGCAGATATATCTTCAGGACACTGTTTTCACTTCCTTTGGATATATACCCAGAAGTGGGATTGATGGATCATATGATAGTTCTATTTTTAATTTGATGAGGAATCTCCATAATGTTTTCCATAAAGGTTATACCAATTTACATTGACATCGACAGTGTGCAAAGTTTCCCTTTTCTCCACATTCTCCCTAGCATTTGTTATCTCTTATCTTTTTGATAATAAAAAACCTAAGAGATGTGAGGTGATATCTCATTGTGGTTTTTATTTGCATTTCCCAATGATTAGTGATGTTGAGCAAGTTTACACGTACCTGTTGGCATTTTGTATGTTTTCTCTGGAAATATGTCTATTTATAGGCCTATTTTTAATTGGATTATTAGAGAGATTTTTTTTTTGCTAGTGCATTGTATGAGTTCCTTATACATTTTGGATATTAATTCTCGATCAGATACATAGTTTGTAAATATTTTCTACCATTTTGCATCTTTCCCTTTGATTATGCTGATTGTTTCTTTCGCTGTGTAGAAGATTTTCAGTTTGATGTAGTCCCGCTTGTTTATATTTGCTTCTGTTATTTGTGATTTTGATGTCATATCAAAAAAATCATTGCTGAGGTCAATGTCAAGGAAATGTTTCCCTCTGTTTTATCCTTGGAGTTTTAAAGTTTCAGGTCTTATGTTTAAGTCTGTAACCATTTTGACTTAATTTTTGTGAATGGTGTAAGACAGAGTTCCAGTTCCACTCTTTCGCATGTGGATACCCAGTTTTCTCCATACTATTTATTGAAGAGACTATCCTTTCCTCATTGAGTATTCTTGGCTCCTTTTCAAATATTAGTTGACTGTGTATGCATGGGTTTATTTCTGGACTCTAGATTCTGTTCCATTGGCCTATGTGTCTGTTTTTATGTCGGCAACATACTGTTTGTTTACTATAGTTTTGTAATATAGTTTGAAATCAGGAAGTGTGATGCCTCCAACTCTGTAATTCTTTCTCAGGATTGCTTTGGCTATTCAGGGTTTTTTGTGGTTCCATATGAATTTCAGGAATTCATATGGAATTCCTGGAAATTCAGAAATAAAATATAAATTTTATCTATTTCTATAAAAAATGTCACGGGACTATTGATAGATATGCATTGACTATAGATGGCTTTGGGTAGTATGGACGTTTAACAATAATAATTCTTCTGATCCATGAACACGGGACATCTTTCCATTTATTTGTGTCTTATTCAATTTCTTTTATCAATATCATATATTTTGATATATAGATATTTCTCTTCCTTAGTTAAACTTACTCCTAAGTATTTTGTTGCTTTTGATTCTATTGTGAATGGGATTTTCTTTTAATTTTTTTTTCAGATAGTTTATTGTTAATGCATGGAAATATCACTGATCTTTTTATACTGATTTTGTATACTGCATCATTACCCATTTGGCTTATTAGTTCCAACAACATTTAGTGGAGTCTTTAGGATTTTCTATATATAAGATCACGTCATCTGCAAAGAGAGACAATTTTCTATCTTCCTTTCCAATTTAAATGCCTTTTACTTCTTTTTCTTGCCTAATTGCCCTGGCTAGGACTTCTAATACTGTGTTGAAGAGGAGTGGTAAGGAGGGGCATTTTTGTCCTGATTTAGACCTTAGAGGAAAAGCTTTCTACCTTTTACTGTGTAATCTTAGCTTTGGGTTTATCATATATGGCCTTTATTATGTTGAGGTACATTCCTTCTACACCCAATTAGTTGAGAATTTTTAATCATGAAATGATATTGAATTTTGCCAAATGCTTTTTCTGCATCTATTAAAATGATCAAATTATTTTTATCATTCATTCTATTAATGTAGTGTCATATTTATTGATCTGCATATGTTGAGTCATCTTTGCATCCCGCAGATAAATGCCACTTGATCATGTTGTATGATCCTTTTAATGCACTGCTGAATACAGTTTGCTGTATTTTGTCGAGTAGTTTGGCTTCTATATTTATCAGTGTTATGGGCCTATAGTTTTCCTTTCTTGTAGTGTCCTTATCTGGTTTTGGTATCAGTAACGCTGGCCTTGATCAATGAGTTTGGGAGTGTTCTCTTCTCTTCGATTTTGGAAGACTTGAGAAAAATTGGCATTATACTTAAAATGTGTGGTAGAATTCACTCATGAAGCCATCTGATCCTGGGCCTTTCTTTGGTGAGAGGTTTTTGATTACTGATTCAACCTCATTACTCTCATTGACTTGTTCAGATATTCTATTTCTTCACGATTCAGATTTGGTAGGTTGTATGTTTCTAGGGATTTATCCATTTCTTCTAGGTTGAACAATTTTGTGGCATATAATTTTTCATATTAATCTTTTATGATCCTTTGTATTTCTGTGGTATCAGTTATAATGTCTCCTCTTTCAATTATAATTTTATTTATTTGAGTCTTTTTTTTTTCTTGGTTATTCTAGTCAAAGGTCTTTTAATTTCGGTTATTTTTAAGAAACCACCTCTTAATTTTGTTGATCTTTTTGATTGTTTTTCTATTCTGTATTTCACTTATTTCTGCTTTAACTTTTATTATTTACTCCCTTCTTCTAACTTCATGCTTAGTTTGTTCTCCTTTTTTAGTTCCTTGATTGTAATATTAGGGTATTTGCTTGAGAGCTTTCTTTTCTTAATGTATGCATTTATAGCTATAAACTTTAGGGCAGCATATAATTAAAATGCTTTTAAAAATTAAAGCTGTTTATATGCAATAAAGGGGGAATACAGAATTCAAATAGAAGTATAGAAAAAGAAATACTGTACTGACCATGCAATGGGCCTAATACTCTTGATAATTGAAGGAAATATGAAGCCCAGTGCAAAAAGTATTAATAATATTGATAATATAAGAAGTATGTTTTGGCCCCAATGTTAATTTTGAAAAATAATCTGTAACACTGTCCAGAGAGTTATAGCTTAGAGCAGAGTTATGCCAATGGCTCTGAGAAATTTTTGAAAACACAAACCTGATAAGAGAAGACAAGAAAAAGTTTTATATCTCAGGCAGGGGCAGTTTAAAGACAGATTCTCTATAGTCCCTTCATTTACAGAATAACATATTGGCTGATATATTGATAGTTTAATTTAAAATTATCTCAATGATTATGGTCTAAATCCTGCCAAAATTTAAAGTCAGATTGACACTACTCAAGAAATTGATATACCTTATATATGTCGAATAATATCAAGGCATAATCTGAAATCCACGTTAAGATTACAGTTACATGCAAAACTGTGAAAATATCTTAAGCCTATTATAGATATTCTAGGTTGAAATATTTTTTTAAGGGAAGATTGCAAAGCCTATTTTACTCATGGAGTCTCAAAGATGACAAAATAAATAAATGTGTTTATAAGCTAGTTATAAAAGTAATTACGTAACCAAGAGTGCCTGTAGGCTTTGATGCTCACATTTCATCTCTAATAATAGGAGTCAGAAAAAAAGAAAGCATTCTATATGGAAATATACAATTTTGCCATATTTTTACATAGAGTTATATTTAAAAGAATTCACGAACAATAACTGTGGTATCTCTATGTCACTGTCATTCCTTGAGAAATAACATATTTGGATGTTAAGAAGAAAATGCTCTTTGCTGTTGATATGGAAGAGGGGATTGATCTCTTGAGCTTAGAAATAAAAAACTCTTTTGCAAATGTCTCAGTCTTTATGTATTTAAACATTATGGCAACAAAAGCAATAATGATTTGCAACTCTTATATTTGACGTATTGATTTTTAATGATGAAATGTTACTTGTAATATTGGGATGAAAATATATGAGTTTAGAGTATATGTTTCCTACCTATTTTTACACTAAATTATGTGATCCCATATGGTATTTGCACTGGGCAATGATAGTGTAGGATCTTTCCACTTATTTTTAAATATTTTGCTTTGGTATTACTTTTCGCCAATTCCTTATTTTCCCAGTGGAAAAATTGCAGGACTATTTTGATTAATGTTTTGCTAACTATCTCATTGTATTTTACTTTAATCAATGAGAATAATGAGAGATTATATAATTATTATTAAAGACCTATGCAAACTAATGGAGCACAGCTAGTCTTAACTGATATTGTAATTAAATGTTCTGTAATTATTTTATTTACATTATTCTTCAGAGACTAGAAAGATTAGTCTATTATCATGTCAGCATTATAAAGACCTCTCTCAAAAGGAGGGAGGCATGAATGAACATGACATTCTTAAACTACTTCAAACCATTTGAAATGGCCACATTAAGTGTTGTGTGCTCTTAGAGGAGGGCAAAAATACCAAGGTTTAAAGTACGTTAGCCCTATCCACAGCTTCTGATTTTTAGGTTAATGTCATCATCACTCTTTGCTTTCACTCAAGCTATAATGTGAGAATCATTATGGACACTTCCTTTTCTTTTCCTAATTTCAGTCTAATGTCATTTTATAAACACTCTACATGTAATTGTTGCCTAACATTTGTATTAGCTTCATGAGCTACAATAACGCCACTGAACAGATATGCTACTCCAATATCTACCGTGTCATACTCAGTCATTCCTCGTTTTATTTCTAAATCCTGACCCTCTAGTCCATATTCTCCTTTCTTTTTAGGACTATTGGGTTAGCTCTGCCTGCACTTATTGATCCTTAACTATCATAAAATCAATGAGTCCTACACATTATTACTGATTAAAACTTTTTGTGTGTGTGTGATAAAGATCAGCCCTGCACTAACAGCCATGCCAATCCTCCTCTATTTTTGCTGAGGAAGACTGGCCCTGAGCTAACATCTATTGCCAATCCTCCTCCTTTTTTTTTCCCAAAGCCCCAGTAGATAGTTGTATGTCATAGCTGCACATCCTTCTAGTTGCTGTATGTGGGACGTGGCCTCAGCATGGCCGGACAAACGGTGCGTCGGTGTGTGCCGGGATCTGAACTCGGGCTGCCAGTAGCGGAGCACGCACAGTTAACCGCTAAGCCACAGGGCCGGCCCCTAATTAAATCTTTCTTGAATATAGTTCTGATCATATCATTGACTTTAGAAGAAATGTTCAATAACATTTTTTTCCCACCAATGTAATAACTCATAAACTATTTTATATTTATTTCTCAATAATATATAAATTTAATATAATTTAATAATATCTCAAGATATAAGGTTAATAATCTGATAGAAATAATAACCTATGTGTGTGGGAATCCTACACTATAGAAATCCTATGATGTAGGCTCCTACGGCATAGGAATAATAGCCTACAACAGAATAATAATAATATCTTATTTCACAAACATTATACTTTCTATTCTCCTGAGTTTTTAAAACCCTATGCCTTTGTTTTGCTGTTCTTTTGCCGAGTCCAGACTACCACCTCACAGTCATAATATTCCATCAAAACTCTGTAAATCAGGATGTTCTACAGTTGATACAATGAGTAAGCTACCAACAAACTATTGTTTTAATGGATAACAACTATAAACTTAGACTAAGTATTTGTACTTAGTCTGGAGGGGACTCAAAACTTGGAGCAAGTTACCATCATGAAATGAATTTCCCATTTTTATGGCTTTTCCTTGAGAGAAGACAGTTACAGCAGCTACAGCATAGAATAGCTAAATCTTCAGCAGAAAGCCCACCTTCTTCCTGTGGCAGGAACCAGAGAAGAAGCCTGGAACAACCAGGCCCACCTGAGACTGAGGGAGGTATTCTGGAAAAGAGATTGCCAAAGAAGGGAAAGCTAAATTCTGTGCATAAACATTGCTCAAATTTCCGGTAATCTCTGAACCACATATGTGTGAAGCAGATTAAAAGCCACAGTCCACTGCAGATGTTACAGAGTTTGAGGTTTGAATATAATGAAATTAATCATCAGCAAACACATAAATATTAACCTTATTTTGAGTACTATAACAGAATACCAAGTCTCAATAACATAATATCCAGAGTGAACTAAAATTACCCGACATGAAAAAACAGGGAAAGGTGAACACTTCTCAAGGGAAAAGACAACAGACTCCAATCTTGAAATAAAGCAGATGATGGAACGATGACTATCAGACTTGGATACTTCAGCAACCTTTTAACTCTGCTCAATGTGTTAAAAGAAGATACACTCCTAAAGAATGAAAAGATAGGAAATCTCAACAGAGAAATAGAAAAAAATATATGTATATACACACACACATACATATATATGTATATGTCTGTATATCCACAAACAAAACAAAAGAAATATTAGAAATAAAAAAATAGGAGCCAGCCCCGTGGCGTAGTGGTTAAGTTCAGTGTGCTCTGCTTCGATGGCTCGGGTTCACAGATTCGATCCCAGGCGTGGACCTACACCACTCACTAGCGATGCTGTGGTGGCAATCCACACACAAAATAGAGGAAGATTGGCATGGATGTTAGCTCAGGGAGAATCTTCCTCAGCAAAAAAAAAAAAAAGGATTATTGGCAACAGATGTTAGCTAAGGGTAAATCTTCCTTGGCAAAAATAAATAAGTAAAATATATGAAATTAAAAAATAATCATATGGACTTAGAAGATTGGATATGTCAGAATAAAGAGGAAGTGAACTTGAAGACATATCAGATAAAAATTATCTGATTTTAATGAGAAATAATAACAAATATAATAAAGAATATGAACTAACACTCAGGGCATGTGGGGCAACATCAAAAAGTCAAACATACAGGTCATTTAAGCCCCAGAAAGAGAGGAGAAAGAATAGGAGAGAAAAATATTGGAAAAAATAATGGTTCTAAACTTCCCAAATTCAGTGAAGAAATAAAATTTATGATTCAAAAAGTTCAACAAACCCCAAACAGGATAATTACAAAATATATTTTAGGTATAAACACATAATAGTCAAACTGCAAAAGAAAGAAGGGGTGGGGGGAGAGAGAGAGAGAGAGAGAGAGAAAGGAAGGAAGGAGGGAAGGAAGGAAGGAAGGAAGGAAGGGAGGGAGGGAGGGAGGGAGGGAGGGAGGGAGGGAGAGAGAGAGAGAGAGAGAGAAAGAAAGAAAGAAAGAAAGAAAGAAGGAAAGAAAGAAAGAAAGAAAGAAAGAAAGGAATCTCGACAGCTAGCAAATTAATCTACATTAGAGGGAAACAACAATTCGATTGATCAGATTTCTCATCAAGTGCAATGAAGACTAGAACACAGTGGAATTACATATTTCAAATGCTGAAGGAAAAAATAATATCTGTAAAGCACAATATGTCATCCAGAAAAAATATTCTTCAAATATGAAGACAAAAAATTTTCACATAAAGGAAATTTGTGAAAATCTTTGACTCCCAGACTCAGAATAAGAGACATGGTAAAGCAAGATCCTAAGAGGAAAATAAATAAAAGCAAAGTAAGGCTTAGACTTTTAGAAAGGAATATATAATATCAGAAATAGTACGTATCTGAATAAATATAAAAGCCTATTTTTCCTTTTTTAAAATGTATGTGGCTGTTTAAAAGCAAACTCTTAACTACAAGTTGTGAGGATAAAAATGTATATAGATGAAATTCATATGCCACTTGCGCATAAAGGTAGGTTGGGAACAGGAATAAAGGACCTGTAAAATTTCAAAATTTCCATTTTTACTTGAAATATTATATAAACTATAAGTAGAATCAAATATCATTGATGTATATTACAATCCCTAAAGCAACCACTAAACACAAAAGGTTAGAGCTAAAGGCCCAATTGTTAAAACAACGTAATATTCTAAAAAAAAAAAAAAAAAGTCCAATGATCCAAAAAGGAGCCTAAAAGGGAAAAATTGAGAAACTAACAAACAAAATACACAGGGGAAAAACTGATAACAAATATTAAGAAGAGTTCAAATCCAATCTAATCAACAGTTGCATTAAATGACAATAGTCCAAAAGGTTTAAATAAAGCAATTAAAATTAGAGATCAAAAAAATGAGTAATAAAACAAGCAAGACCCCAAATTGCTGCCAATAATATTCACATTTTAAATAGAAAGACACATATAGATAAATAACAAACCTATGTGAAAAGATATAACATTAAAAGAGTAAGTAAATACAATGGAATGCTAATCCACGATAAAAAGAATGAATCGTTGATCCATATAACCACATGGACGAACCTGAACGTGATTATACCGACTCGAAGAAGCCAGACACAAAATAACACATAATGTCTAGTCCCACTTACAGAAAATTTTTGAAAAAACATACTAAATTAGCCTAATAGAAGCAGATCAGTGGTTGTCTGCCGTGGCAAGTACAAAGAGGAAAGGATCGCAAAGTGGCAGAAGGGATCTTTTGTGGGTAATGGAAGTGGCCACTATCTTGATTGAGGTAGAGTTTCCACAGATATATACAGTTGTCAAAACTGACCATCAAACTGTAAACTACATGGATTCAGATTTTTGTATGTAAATTATACCTGAATAAAAATGACAGTTTAAAAATAAATAGCTGAAAATTTTTTAAATTATTGATATTTATTGTTAAACCCAAATTTCACTCTCAAAGACTAATCTGATTCCCCAGATATCTGGAAAGACTCCTTCCTCCGAATCCCTTTAACAGCTGTTATTATTCTTTTGATATTTACCTTACTCTATATTTTGAACAATTTTTTGAGTCTTATCTGCCCTATATCCTATCCCATGAATATACATAGTAGCTGTTGAGAACGGCAACTACTTCATCCAACTTTATGTTTCTTCAATGATTAGCTCTTTAATTTTGCTGATAATTGGTACATAAAAACTTTGTTGGAACAAGGGTTATACGTGTGCAAATGTATATGTGTGTATGTGTGCGCAAGTGTGTATTTCCACTTGTCAATTTTTATTGACTGTATAGTTTTTGGTGAGTTATCAGTTTAACCAGGCTGAGAAGCAATAAAGCGTAAAGTGAGGCACAGCATGCATGACTGGCTGCCTCTGTCTTGGTTTTACTTTGCCAATGAACTACTCTTAGTGATAAAGAAAGAATAGAGGATGGTTACAAAACTGGAAGACAAAAATATTAATGAATAATTGTTAGAATCTTGGTAACACGTAACAAAGAGAAACATACCCTTCACCACTACATACCTCAGCCACACCAACAGAAGGGCAGATTCCACATCAATGTCATATAAGTATTATTTTCATAGAGTTAGAGTTTTTTCCCATGTACCCAAATCAATATTTTTGTCCTTATGTTAATTCAGGGGCTTAATAACAATGCCACTCAGTGAGAGATGGAAGATATATTCCATCCTAGCATAGAAAATTGCCAGCAGAGTGATGTCACCAAAATGGCAGGGCAGGAGACTCCAGCCTCCATGCCCCAACAAAGATGAACCATGAGACGGTTATCTGTAAAGAAAAATTCCAGAGTCCACCTAACAAACTTCAGCAACATAGTGGAGCAAAAAACTTGAGAATAACCACACAAAAAGTGAAGGAAGAACAGCTTCATTTTGCCTGCATCATCCTATTCCTCAAACCAGCATTGCTCAGTGACAAGAGAGGACTCCCTAGCTAGAAAGAGTTCTCCTCACCAAGAAAGAGAAGTGAGTGACCAGTTTCCCCAGCCTTTTAAGGCACCATATGAAGGACTCCCTTCAGTTTTACCCTACCCAGAGACCCAAAAAGCTGAGTCACATAGAGATGGCTACAAACAAGGGAGAAAAGCAGGGGCTACTAATAGTAGCCACACAGTAGGAGTGACTGTAGTTCCCAGCGATTGGCTCCACAGATGATCCCAGTAGCTTTAGCCACCAAAGAAACCAATGGCCAGAACAGCCAATACAAACTCCCTGCAAATTTACTGCTTTTTACCCCATGGGTATACGCATTTGTTGCCACCTGAGTCACTCCCCATTTCCTCCCCTCCTACCCCCACCAGCCAGCTCAGGCCTCTGCAGCTGTGCAAGTGAAAGATGGCAGCCTAGATCCCTGCAGCTAACTCCCACCACTGTGTGTGCACTTGGGGCTAGCCACGCCACCTGTGCACTTGCACGCTGGAGGCCTGATGCCTGTCACTGTCCTCCATTGTCATGTGTACACCTGTGACAAGATCCTGCAGCCACAGAAATGCACATGGATAGCTGAGCCTCCTCCCCCACAATGGATAGCTTGCAGGCCCTATCTCCTGTCACTGGCCTGCACCACTTGGTTGACCTGCAACTAGCTCTCTGAACTGTGCACCTGCATGCCTTTGGCCTGACTCTGAACACTGGCCTCCAGTGCACCTGCAGTTGACCCCAGCCCTTGCTGCTTGCCTTGGATTTCACCACGATGTGTTTCTGCCACTACACAGGCACCTGCAGCTGGCCCCCACAGCTGGGTGTGTGCAACCTCCAGCTCCATCCACCACTGCTGCCCTCCCTGCACCCTACTGTGGGAATTAGAGGTGAATGAACCTGAGGATCCTCAGAGCCCTTTAGCCACTGTGGACCTCCATAGTGCTCACCAAGGATACACAGCTGTTAATGCTGCAGACCCTAGTGGCCCAAGGCAATGAGTCACCACTCGTCCCCCATACCAGGAACCACCACATATACCCAGACTTGTAACCCTGCTCCATTAGACCTGGGGTCACAGAACACTCCAGCAGGCCCTCACATGCAGGTGAAAGTCTTTCCTTACTCAAGTCACCCCATAAAGTTGTCCTTAAGAAACAAAGGTGAGATCAAGACTTTCTCTAATAAACAAAAGCAGAGGGAATTCATCACCACTAGACCTGTCTTACAAGGAATTCTGAAAGGAGTTCTTCAAGCTGAATTGAAAGAATGCCAATTAGTAACATGAAAATATACTACACACTGGTAAAGGTATAGTATATTTAGTCAGATCTGGAAAAATCTAATAGTCAGATTTGGAAAAATCTAATACTGTTATATGTCAGATTTGGAAAAATAGTCAGATTTGGAAAAATCTAATAGTATAGTGTAGTCAGATTTGGAAAAATCAAATACTGTAATATGATGGTGTGTTAACAACTTAACTATAGTATAAAGTCTACAAGAAAAAAGTATTAAAAATATCTGTAGCTACAATAATTTTTTAAAATATACAATATAAAAAGATGTAAGTTGTAACACCAAAAACATAAAATATGGAGGTGAGAGTAAAATGGTAGAGTTTTTGTGTGGGATCAAACTTAAGTTATCGGCTTAAAATAGACTGGTGTATATATAAGATGTTTCAGTAAGCCTCAGAGTAACTACAAAACAAAAACTAATATTAGATACAAAAAAGATGAAGAGAATCAAAGTGTACCACTAGAAAATCATCAATTCACAAAGGAAAAGTGCAAAAAATGAAGAAACAAACAAAAGAAATAAAGAAAAACCTGAACACAATTAACAAGATGACAATAGTAACTCTTTACCTATCAATGAGTACTTTAAATGTAAATGGATTCAATCATCCAATCAAAAGGCACAGAGTGGCTGAGTGGATTAAAAAAAGAAGACTCTACTATATGCTGCCTACAAGAGACTCATTTCAGCTTCAAGGACACACATAGGCTCATAGTGAAGGAATGGAAAAAGATATTCCATTCAAAGGGAAACCAAAAAAGAGCAGGAGGGGCCAGCCCCGTGGCTTAGCAGTTAAGTGCGTGCGCTCTGCTGCTGGTGGCCCAGGTTGGGATCCCGGGCACGCACCGACGCACTGCTTCTCCGGCCATGCTTAGGCCGCTTCCCACATACAGCAACTAGCAGGATGTGCAACTATGACGTACAACTATCTGCTGGGGCTTTGGGGGAAAACAAAAGGAGGAGGATTGGCAATAGATGTTAGCTCAGAGCCGGTCTCCCTCAGCAAAAAGAGGAGGATTAGCATGGATGTTAGCTCAGGGCTGATCTTCCTCACAAAAAAAAAAAAAGAGCATTAGTAGCTATTCTCATATCAGACAAAACACATTGTAAGTGGAAAACTGTAACAAGAGGCAAAAAAGGTCATTATATAATGATAGAGTGGTCAATTTATCAAAAAGATATAATAATTGTAAATATGTATGTGTACTCAATATCCAAGCACCTAAATACATTAAGAAAATACTAACTAACATATCTGAATGGAGTAATAGAAAACAATAAAATAAGAGTAGGAGACCACAATATCCCACTTCCAATAATGAATAGATCTTGCAGACAGAAAATCAGTAAGGAAACATTGGACTTGAACTATATTTAGACAAAATGAACTTAAAGACATACACAGAACTTTCCATCCAAGAGCATCAGAATACACATTCTGCTCAAGTGCACACTGAACGTTCTCCAGGGTAGATCATATGTTAGGTAACAAAAGAAGTATTAGCAAATTTAAAAAGATTGAAATCATACCAAGTGTCTATTCATCATGGTGGTATAAAACTAGAAATCGTTAACATGAGGAAACTGGAAGATTCTCAAATATGCAGAAATTAAATAACGTACTCCTGAACAACCAGTGGATCAAAGAAGAAATCAAAAGGAAAATCAGAAAATATCTTAAAATAAACTAAAATGGAAATACTACATAGCAAAGCTTATGGGATGCAGCCAAAACAGTTATAAAAGAAAAGTTTATAATGTTAAAGTCTAGATTAAGAAAAAAGAAAGATCTCAAATAAACATCCAATTTTACATCTCAAGGAGCAAGAAAAACAAGGACAAACTAAGCCCAAAGTTAGTAGGAGAAAGGAAATAACACAGATCAGAGCAGAAATAAATGAAACAAAGTCCAGAAAACAATAGAAAGAACAACAAAATTTTTTGAAAAGAAAAGTAACATTGAGAAATCTACAGGTAGACTTACCAAGAAAAAAAGAGAAAGGTCTCAAATAAATAAAATTATAAATGAAGAGGAAGTGCTATAACTCATACCACTAAAACACAAAGGTTCATAAAAGACTAAACAATTATATGCCAACAAATTGAACAACCTAGATGAAATAGATAAACTCCTAGAAACATATATCCTAGGAAATCTGAATCATGAGGAAATAGAAAATCTGAACAGACAAATAATGACTAAGGAGATTGAATCAGTAATCAAAAACCTCCCAACAAAGAAAAGCCCAGGACCAGACAGCTTCATGGAAGAATTCTACCAAACTTTTAAAAAAGATTTATCACCAATACTTCTCAAACTCTTCCCAATAATTGAAGAGCACGGTATACTCTCAAACTCATTTTATGAGGCCGGCATTACCCTGCTACCAAAGCCAGATAAGGACACTACAAAAAAAATTATAAAACTACAGGCCAACATCCTTGATGCATATAAATGGAAAAATTCTCAACAAAACACTAGCAAACCAAATTCAACAGCACATTAAAGGGATCATCACCATGATCTAGTGGGATATATCCCTGGAATGTAAGGATGGTTCAGAATACGCAAATCAATAAATGTGGTACACCACACTAACAGAATGAAAGACAAAAATCATATGATCATCTCAGTAAATGCAGAAAAAGCATTTGACAACACCCAACATCCTTTCATGTTTAAAAACTTTCAACAAATGGAGGATAAAAGGAACATAATTCAATATAATAAAGGCCATATATTACAAACCCATAGCTCACCTCATACTCAATGGAAAATGTTGAAAGCTTTCTGTCTAAGAGCAGGAACAAGATGAGGGTGGCCATTCTCACCCCTCTTATTAAACATAGTACTGAAAGTCCTAGCCAGAGCAACTAGCAAGAAAAAGTAATAAAAGTCATCCAAATTTGAGAGGAAGAAATAAAATTGTCTCTATTTGCTGATGATCAGAACTTTTACATAAAAAATTCTAGACCCTACCAATAAACTGTTAGAACTAATAAAAAATTCAGTAAAGTTTCAGAATATAAAATCAACGTAAAAAAAAAGTTACATTTCTATACACTAACAGTGAACTATCTGAAAAAGAAATAAAATTATACCATTTACAACAGTTTCAAAAACAATGAAATATCTAGGAATAAATTTAACCAAGGAAGTGAGAAATCTATACATGAAAAACTATAAGACACTGATGAAAGAAATTGAATAAGAGACAAATAAATGGAAAGATATCCAGTGTTCATGGTTTGGAAAAGTTAATATTATTTTAATGTCCATACTACCAAAAGCCATCTATAGATTCAATGCAATCCTTTCCAAAATTCCAATGGAATTTTTCAAAGAAATAAAAAAAAAATAATAAACTTCATATGGAACTAAAATGACCCCAAATAGCCAAAGAAATCTTGAGAAAGAATGAAGCAAACTTGAAAAGACGTTGCATCAGGATTCCTGATTTCAAACTATATTACAAAGCTATAGTAATCAAAACTGCATGCTACTGGCAAAGAGCAGATACACAGACCAATGGAACAGAACTGAGAGCCCAGAAATACACCCATATTTGGCCCACTAATATTTAACAAAAGAGTCAAAAATACTCACTGGGGAAAGGATAGTCTCTTCAATAAATGGTGTGGAGAAAACCAGATATCCACATGCAAAAGAATGAAATTGGACCCCTATATTATACCGCCCACAAAAATTAAGTTGAAATGGATAAAGCACTTAAACATAAGATCCCAAAACATAAAACTCCTAGAAGAAAATGTAAGGAAAAAATTCCTTGACATCAATCATGGCAATGATTTTTTTTTTTGATATGACACCAAAAGCACAAGCAATAAAAGCAAAAATAAACAAGTAGAGCCATATCAAACAAAGAAGCTCTGAACAGTAGGAAAGAAAAACAATCAACAAAATGAAAATCAACCTACTGAACGGGAGAAAGTATTTGCAAGCCATATATCTGACAAAGGATTAATAATCAAAAAATATAAAGAACTCACACCATTCCATAGCAAAAGATAGACATTCTGATTTAAAAAATGGGCAGAAGACTTGAACAAACATTTTTCCAAAGAAGACACATGAATGTCCAACAAGTAGATGAAAGGTGCTCAACATCACTAATTATCAAAGAATGCAAATCAAAACCACATTGAGATATCACTTCACACATGTTAGAATGGTTATTATCAAAAAGACCAGAGATAAATGCTGGCAAGGATGTAGAGAAAAGGGAATCCTGGTACACTGTTGGTGAGAATATAAATTGGTAGAGGCACTATGGAAAACAATATGGAGGTCCCTCAAGAAATTAAAATAGAACTACCATATGATTCAGCAATCCCACTTCTAAATATTGATGAAATCGCTATCTCCTTTTGGGGGGTGTGGGAAATAGGAAGATGTTGGTCAGAAGGTACAAACCAGTTATAAGATGAATAAGTAAGTTCCAAGGATCTAATGTACAGCATGGTGACTACAGTTAACAATACTGTATTGTATACTTGCAAGTTGCTGTGAGAGTAGAGCTTTAATGTTCTCACCATAACAACAACAAAATGATAACTATGTGAGGGGATGATGTGTTAACTAACCTTATTGTGGTAAACATTTCACTATATATATATATCTATACATCACACATATATGTATATCATATACATGTATCATATCATATGATACATTTTATATATATATTTAATGTATCAAATCATCACATTGTACACTTTAAACTTACACAATCTTATATGTCAATTATATCTCAATAAAGCTGGAAAAAGAAAAGAAAAAAATATTGCCTGCAGACTGCTTTAAGTTATGAAGGAATTAAGTATTTTTAATACAGAGAGAAAAAGAGATTGCACCAGCAGATGCTGTATTAGGTAAAGTCATATTAAGCATTTAAAATTCTGCTATTCAACTGCCCTAGAGAATATCCCCACATCTTATAATGGAAAATTGAGAAAGATATGTTAGCAGTACCTACATGTAGATTAAAAAAAAAAGAAAAAGACCAATGAATCCAAATTCTTTTCAAATAGCAAATATTAGATCTGAAAGGCCTAATGGCCTTTAAAAAATGACTAAACAAGAAATAAAATGTAAAGCATTTTGAATAGATCATAAAATGTTGCAAAAATGATCATTGTTCTGAAGATATAAAAAAGCACAAAACTAAAAAAAATTACTCTTACTAAAGAGTAAGGGCAAAAGGGATAATTCGGCACATGTGTGTGGTGATGGGTTGTAATTAGTATTTGGGTGGTGAACATGATGTAATCTATGCAGAAATAGAAGTATAATGATGTACACCTGAAATTTATACAATGTTATAAACTAATGTTACTGCAATAAACAAAAAATTTAAAAAAATAAAAATAAATGAATAAATAAATAAAAAATAAAATAAAAAAAAGAAAAACATATAATTATCTATTTTCTAAAATTGAGCTGACATGAGCTGATAGTTTTATTTCATGCCTGAAATTGATGACACATTCAATTTTTTAACACTAAATAGTTACAGACAGCAGAATGAAAAAAGATTTTATATCTCCAAGATCCTTGTAAAATATTCAACAATACTTAATGAATGTTACAAAATATGAATGGTATATAGTAAAAGCATAAATTAAAGACTAAATGTATTAATTTTAAAAATAATTGTTAAAGTCCCTAATAAGAAGATAAACCTCTGCTTAACTAAAGAAAATTTTAAAAAGAAAGAATTTTAAAAAAAATTTAGAAACCTAAACAGACTGGAAATTATAGGCCAGACAAATGCCATAAATAAAAAGAAGAGGAGAAATAGTTAAATTAGAATCCAAGAGTATTTTAAAATTTATGAAAAGTGAAATCTAGAGAAAAGATGGAAGTAAAAGATTTTTTTGTTTTGTTTTGTTTTGTTTTGTGAGGAAGACAAGCCCTGAGCTAATATTTCTTGCCAATCTTCCTCTTTTTTGCTGAGGAAGATTCACCCTGAGCTAACATCTGTGACTATCTTCCTCCATTTTCTACATGGGACGCTGCCACAGCATGGCTTGATGAGCGGTGCATCAGTCCACGCCCAGGATTCGAACCCTCGAACCCCGGGCCGCAGAAGTGGTGTGTGCGAACGCAACCACTACACCACCAGGCCAGCCCCTAAAAGTAAATATTTTTGACCCCCAAAGATTCTAGCAATAGAAATTAAAAACATTTTAGAAATGCAGAGTAATTTAATAAAACATAATTTGGTTATATTACCTCCCTATACAGGTGCTGTCTATCAAGGTTTAAATAAACAAGTAAAGGAGGGCACAGAGAATTTAAAACCAATATTCAGTCGAGCCAAAATGCAAAATTATTGATAAACTATTTCAAAAAGCTGAAAAATAAATTATTGATAAAAAATATTTTTACTTCTACAAGCAAAAACGATCTCTAAATAGTCATAAAGTACTACCACATGTTGCCCTAAGTTAGGCTACATAGAAAGGCAGATATTCCAAAAAATTAACAAATGGACTAAAAACAGAAATAAATCAACAAAGCTAAACACTGACAAATCTAACAACATCATAAATTATTTTCAATTTATAGTAGTTTAAATTTATGTTATAAGTACTAGTACTTAAAATAAAAATTTCTGATGAAATGAAAAAGAGAATTTCTAATCAAGAAGTAGAAAAATAGTATTAGGAAAAATTGAGAAATTAAAAATATGATCAGTAATGATTTAAAAATATACAACAGTAGAATTGATAATTAAGACAAAGTGTTTTAAAAATTAAAATTAGTGTGATTACTTAAAAAGTAAAGAAATTGTTAAATACCAGGTCTATTGTAGTAGATTTGAAAATCTGAATCAAAAGCTTTTGAAAATGCAATTTTTCATAAATTATCATGTCATAAATGTTCCCTATCATAATATATTATAAAAATGTCATAACTGAAACAAGAAGCGATACTGAATTACATAGACCAACCAAAATGGGAGAGAGAGAAAATGAATCCTAACCAAACACCATACTGAGAGATTTTATTGGAGCATTCTGTCAATCTATTTTATAGATTGAATTATCCTCATGTTACACAAATTATTTCAGCGCATAGAAAACGATGGAAAACTCTTCGAGGGGACCTAGTGGTGAGTCCACATGAAGGATATGTCTGGACTATAAGTCTCCCAGACACAGTTACACAGGTAAGTTGCATGTGTTCAGATGAACAATGCTAACATTGAATTAGTACCTTGCCTCACTAAATGTGTTCTGATATGTCTTGTTACAGATGGGCAGGTCCCAGGAAAGATCGTATTAGATGCTCTGATATTTTGTGATAAACAGTTGATAAGTAAATAGCTTCAGTGAAACCACTTTTAAGTGAAAAATTTATTGAAATCCGCATCCACTTCTCCAAGGGCTGAATTATTTCTGAAATATTTAATGGAATGTGAAAATAATCCACAGATATCCATCAAGACCAACAATGACTGCCAGACTCTAGGTGATCTATAGATTAAGCAATAAAGCCCATAGATCAGGGAGTTCATGTGGAGGTTATGTCCAGACTCTGAACCTCTAAAGGAACATGTCCATATGTGTGAATAAGATTGAATATATACAGCAATGTGAATGGGTTCAGAGGTGAAGTATTACACTGATAAGTATCTCAGTGAGTACACCTAAAACAATACTGTTGCCACTAGCCGTTTCAACGTGGCTATTATGCACTTGAAATGCAGCTTAGTTCACATTAAGATGTGCAATAAGTTTAAGATACACACCTGATTTTGCAGGCTTACTATAAAAGAAAGGAAGAAAGGAAGGGAGGGAAATATGGTATTGAGGGAAAGAGGGAGGGAGGGAGGGAAAAAGGAGGAAGAAAGAGAGAGAAAGAATATTTCCTTAGTAATTTGTATATTGATTACATATTAAAATGATAATATTTTGCCAAATCAGGTTAAGCAAAGTACATTGCTAAAATTAATTTCACCTATTTATATTACTTTTTTAATGCTGCTATGAGGCAAATTAAAATTACATACGTGAATCTCGATATATTTCTATAGGAGATCAGTGCCCTAGAGACATTGGTCACTAAATCAGAGATTCTCTCAGAGTTTGTCAAGTTTCTCGAGATTCTCTGCCCCCCTCATCCACATCTAGCATGCACGCTATATGTAGACTTCCTTTTAATACCTTGTCTCTAGTCTGACTTTCTACTTTAAGTGTCAGGATGTAGATTGTTAGCTGAGCCAATAAGTGTGTGATTTGTATCAACTCCAAGTGACCCTATCCATACGCGTCCCTTATGCCCTAGGGGTGAAGCATTAATCAAATAAAATTCAAATTTAAGTCTATGGACTAGCTTCGGTTAAAATTGTGTTTTGAAAATCTTAAATAAAATACTAACAAGTACAACTTGGTCATATGAGAAAACACTTATCAAATGTTTCAGTAAGATTTCTCTCATATTGCAAAGATGGTTACATATTAGGAAATCTATTACAATTATGAAATCAATGGAAAAACTATTTAAAGATTGATCATATCATTAGTTATCAGAAAGACATAAAATTCAATATGTATTTCCTGATAAAGTTATTAAGATTAGAAATAGACTACTTTCTTAGGTATTGAAAATAACATTTATCTCAAACAAAATAGTTCTAGCATAATGAAAGCTGAAAAAATAGAAGTATTTCCATAATATCAAGAATGAGAAATAAACACCTACTTTCTTATTTAATACTTAACATAATCTTAGTCGTGATTGCCAATTAAATAAGTGAGGATATGTAAAACAGAGAAAAAATTAGATCCAAGTAGGAAAATTCGTTATTACTTGTGGATAACATAATGAAGAAATACAACCGAAGTATTTTATGATAAATGAGTATTCAATGGTAGCTACACATAAGTTAAATATACAAATATCAATAGTTGTCATAAATTTTGACAATAACTTCTTTCATTCCTCAAAGTAACAAAAAATTAATATATGGGAATGATTTTAGAAGAAAGGTAAAAAACTTTGATGAAGAAACTAAAGTTAAAAAAGAAAAAAGAATATTGCCATTGACTGCATATATGTCTTCGAGAAATAGCAAGTCCTGTCTACTTAGTGAGTAGGAACATATCATATTATAAAGACATAAATTCTTGCCAAAATAATTTGCATGTTGATGAAAATCTAATAAAATATCCATTTTTCTTATTTTAAGTTAACTCTAAAACTTTTCTGGCAGAATAATGGGGAGAATACCCAAAATAAATACGGTACTGAAAAGAATTAAGCAGCGAGTTTCCTTACCAGATGACAAAACACGTCACGGTAGTTAATTGGCTTTGTCTGGCAGAGATTACTAGTTTTCATTCCAAAAATTATTCTCTGATTCTTGTTTAGCACCAGGAATTTTATTTAGGTACATGGTCGTTCAGCTTAATATGCATTTCACATCTTCTCTTGTAGCTAGACCTGTCTCCATGACCAGATTCTGGCCAATGAGTTTTAAGAAGTGAAATGCAGTTCCTGGGTTGTGCTCTTAAAAGCAGGAAGGTTGGCAGATTTTCTTTGAGACAGTTGTCTTAGACTTCCAGTATGAAGCCATTTGCTTGGGATGGTAGAGCAATAAAACAGACAGCCTGGACGTCCAATATCATAGAGATGGCGTATCAGCTCTGAGCTGCTTACGCAAGTACCATTATAAGAGTGAGCAATAAATTTCTCTATTTTAAAAACCTCTGTTATTTGGCCTTTGTAACTTGATGCATTATCTTAATTAATATAGAGTGACATTAAAAAATGAAATAGGTTAGCTCGGAAGTTTAATATACGATAAATACAGCCACATATATGTGCGGTGAGAAGTTTATTATAGGGAATGATGTTTTTAAAATAAGCTGTTTGGCAAAACAAGAAAGTTGAGTCCATATATCATATCATACACCATCTAAATTCAGGTAAACAAAAAGTTAAACATAAAATATGAAACAAACAAGATAGAAGATAGGAAAGTTTCTTTAGCTATCAAGAGAGGACAGTTTTTGTTTTTACTTTAAATACACAGAAGGAATTAAATATACATATATCTGATTTCATAAATATTAAAATTTGTTGCATAAAAATCATATATGCAAAATTAGCGGACAGAGAAAATAGAAATGTCCCAGCAATCACTAATATCTTTGCATTATAAAAATAGCTGTTTATTATATAGAAACTCACAAAACAGGAGTCAGAATCCCTGTACACCTCCCTATACATATAGAAATCACCATTTACAGTAATTTCAAGGACAATATTTTAACGATTCTCCAATAACATTTGCTTTGGAATAAACAAATAGTCCACATTAAGGATCATATGAAAATATTGTTTGATCAGAGAGGAAAGAAGATAATGGGTTTTATGATTAGTTGGGCAATGTGAAAATGACATATCATTAAGTTAAAAAAATTATAAAATGTTAGAAAGAACTTCAATATTGTTTCATTGTTTTCAGAGAAAAAAGGCAAAATGGTAAATGTATGCATAGTCTATGTTTGCTGCATAAAATATCTGATTTATTTATTTGCATAAATAAAATTGACAGTGCGTATATTGCATTTTACCATTTAGCACTTTAGTATTCCTCTGGATGTTTTTAAATCTTTTGGCATATTAAAAAATCAATTTGTATAGAATCTCATTATTTACCCGACAGTGTATTAAAAGTCTTCATATTTAAGCTAAGTCAATAAACATTATAAAATAAATTTTCACCAAACAAATTTGTAGAATAGGAAAGTTTATTTTTCTGTAAGACATTTTTCTGTTAATATTGTCTATTTGCTTAAAACTAGGATATAACTGAAACTAATGCATTCTTAAGGTTGATATTGAAATTATTATATCCATATTATCAGTAGCAAAAATCTTTGAGTGAAATGGTCAATATTTTTCCAATAGAAAAAAATACTAGAATATGCCTGATGTCTAACATGCTCCAAGATCATTGTGTTAAAGACCTATCTTTCTACACTTAAAGTTAAGTGGGAGCAAATTTTGTTGCTTTTTAAAAGAGAGAGACAAAAGATAGAAAGATGGTCAGGGAGTAGCAATTTGTTTTCACTTGTGACAGAGAGCTAATACAGACTACTATAATTCAAGTTAGAGGTTCGTACATTAACACTCTTTTTAAAAATCAATGTCTCCTCCACTCCCTGTTCAATAAGTATTTGATGAAGAAACAGATGACTCAAGGAAGGGCAGGAGGGAATAAGAGCAGGGGAAGGGCGGGGGAGAAAGCAGGGATTCATTTAACAACCACCTAGGAATACCAAGAAAAACAGTGAATTTAACTTTAGCTCTGTTATTAACACTAGTAAATATTAACCCCATTAACACTAGTTACTGGCCACGGGGGCACTATCTTCATTTGTTTAGTGAGGATACATGGAGTTTTTTTGTTTTTGTTTTTGTTTTTTTATTGTGAGGAAGATCAGCCCTGAGCTAACCTCTGTTGCCAATCCTCCTCTTTTTGCGGAGGAAGATTGGCCCTGGGCTAACATCCGTGCCCATCTTCCTCTACTTTATATGGGACGCTGCCACAGCATGGCTTGACAAGTGGTGAGTCCTTCCACCCCCGGGATCCGAACCTGCAAACCCTGGGCTGCCTAAGCAGAGCACTCGAACTTTACTGCTAAGCCCCTGGAGTAGTGTATTAGAAACAAGCAGAACATAATTTTTCATGTTATCTCAAAAAAACATTTGAATTTGTTACAATTTGTGTCAGAACATCTCATCATTTACCTCTTGGGGGGAAACTTTTTGAGTTAATAGAAAACATAATATAATTTTCCTTTAAAGTAAATTTCAACCTTCATGGAATTGTCAGAGAGGTAATCTGAGGGCATTAGTAGTTCAGGAAAATATGATGACTTGGTCCAAAATTTCTTTAAAAATTACATATTTCTTGAAAAACTCTGAGCAACAAATAAGTCAGTCAGTGCTCATTAGCAAGGATTTTCTTATTTGTCCTAGTGTTTTTTTCTTTGAACATTATTCTACTAATTAATAGCATTTCCTCCTTAATATGTAAAAAAAAGTAAATACACCCATTGTTTTTCTTCTCAGAAGTACATTATCTAAAATCTTATTTCAGCTGGTTATTTCCACTAATTAGTCTTCCAAAAATCTGAAACAATTTTCATTTACTTGCAAACTTATAGAAGTAGTTCTTGAATATTCTCCAAGATCACCATATGAGTACTAAGCAAATGGCCAAGGTTGCATAAAACAATACAACTAAAAATTCATAAACAATAACAACAACAAAATAACTGTAATCCTACTTTAGGATGCATTTTCCCCACACTTCCTTTCTGTTAGATAGAGTTTTATAACTCATCAGTCTTTTCTTTCTTATAATGCAAATCTTAAGAACAAAAAAGATATTTTACTTTTAAAACAGTGCTGACTACAATGTAAATAATTCATGCTTTTTAACTATCAAATTCTCTTGTGTAAGTAATTATTTCACGTATTTTTTCATCCTTTAAAAAAGTCTAAAAGATGCCATATTTGATCATATCATTGTATCATCTAAAGAATGTATGAATTTTATCAGCACCCAATGAATGTTAATAAAAGACATAGTTGGCACTCAACATAGCAAAATCAAGATGCAAGGAAATCAGTAGAAAAAAAGAGATGATTTACGTCGTGTATAATAAGGGCCAGAACTTGTAGTACTGATTTTCAGAGCATATTCCATTAAATTCTCACAATCAACCAATTAAATTACTTCACTAATGGGTGGAGAATAATTATCTTGCCCATTAACACACAGTTAATATGAAGCAGAGTTGAGATTCAAACTTACATTTATTAAATTTCATTCTCTCTCATAGCGTGTGTGTGTGTGTTGATATATATACGGACTAGATGCCAAACAACAATTTATTTAAACCCTAAATAAGAATTGATGCATATAGAATGAATGGCTAATACTTTACATTATTTTTAAATATTGCACTATTAACTAAATTTATTTTACAGAAAATTATTTGAGCCTCATTTAGAATCATTAGCACACATTGTAACCATTGTGTACTTTTACCCTGTACCATATTTCCCAAGTTTCTTATTAGCTGTGTAGAACTATTGTAAAATTCAGTCCCGTTGGATTGATAATCAAGTTTATATTCACCCTAAACACTGCTTGGATTGCTAAAACGTTAGCATGTTCCCTACAAACTTCACCAGTCTAAATGGAGGGACTCAAATTATGTCTTGTCCCATTTAGTTTATTACAGTCTCAGAAAGAATTTAACAGCATTGGGAAAAAATATTTTCTGTACATGTGCAAGCATCTTTATGGGTCAAGCGTCCTTATTAAGAATACCTGGACTTAGACTCTACTGCACCATGAGATCTGATAAGTAAGATCTCGTGACGGTGATGGGAGGCCTCAGATGCAGACCACTTACCAAAATAAAATTTCTCAGAAGAATCTCGAATCTCGGAAGCCAAACCTCAGTTTAAAGCGAGATCCACAACTGAGAATTCTGACACACTTCCTAAGACTACAGATTTTACCTTCTTTTACTGACAATCAGACATTTTTCTATGATGATGATATGTACCAAATATAACATTTTGCTAGAATAGGTGTAATGAATATCAGAAAATAATCTGAAAACCAAAGGATAGAATTTTTATGCAGTGAATTGTCATTTTTTTACATGTAATTGGCTTTAAACGTTAACATATAGTCTACATTTTAGAGTTGACAACAGGTTTCTTTTTCACAAGAAAATGTTATTATTTATTTATTTTTTTTTGTGAGGGAGATCAGCCCTGAGCTAACATCCATGCTAATCTTCCACTTTTTGCTGAGGAAGACCGGCTCTGAGATAACATCTATTGCCAATCCTCCACCTTTTTTTTTTTCCACCCCAAAGCCCCAGTAGATAGTTGTATGTCACAGTTGCACATCCTTCTAGTTGCTGTATGTGGGACGCGGCCTCAGCATGGCTGGAGAAGTGATGCGTTGTTGCGCGCCCAGGCTCGGAACCGGGCCGCCAGTAGCGGAGCGCACGCACTTAACTGCTAAGCCACGGGGCCGGCCCAGAAAATGTTATTAAATTTGCTCTGGGGCAGACTTTAAACTTCAAGGAATTTGTATTTCTATATAAAGTTCCTTAGTTTAAAAATATTCATGCTTATATAATAAAGATATAAAATAATGACAAAATAGTCTATGAAGACAATGCAATTACATATTTTTGTCTCATTTTTAAGTATCATTAAGTAAATAGAATGACATTATGTTTAGTTTACGTTCATTTGATGAGACTAAACACCTGTCTGTAAGCAAACAACAGATGATACTGCGCCATTACATTAGATCAGCAGAGACGATCATATCTGTTTTCATAACTGAGATCTTGAAACTCAAACTACAGGTTTAAACTGAATGAAAATAATCTGTATCAGCAAAGATTGGGTGAGAGAGGAGCAGGAACAGCTTCAATCGTAATGGAGTGAGTTTATTCACCTAATTTTTCAATTAAAATTTTGTCAAATTATATTACAGCCCTAGCATCAGCCCTCAGAAACTACTGCTTCATTCCATAGATAGTTGATCTTTCTACAAAAAAATTTTTCACATCGTCCCTTAACATAGTAGCTCCCACTATTAGCACTTGCATTTGACTCTTGATTAGTTCAAATGTTGACTATATTGGATGCATAAGTTGGGGGTGAAGTGTTGAGAGAACGGGAGCCAAAGGGGAGAAAGAGATCTCGTCTCTTATATCCTGAGAGACAAACAGTTTCTTTTAAGCAGTGGTCAATAAATTGTTTTTGCCATCATACCCTAAGTAAAAACTGTAGATTCACATCCTATTCATTATATTTACTTGTCATGTAATTATATTTACTTTACCAGTAATAAATATCCAACAAAGAGTGTCCATACGTAGCAAGATTCACGATGAAAAAGAGGATGTTAATTCATATTTCTAAAGGTTTTCTTGACCATTTTATTTTTCTTGACTCATTTTAATCGGAGATTATATACCAAGATCAGGAGAGGTGTTATCTCTGCCTGCTTGTTGTAACTTGTATTTATATAATCAATGTTAGCTTCTAGTATTATATTCATTTGAGCTTTTTAGCACAGAATTTTTTAGCCGCTAGTCAGTATTTTAGTTGACAACAAATTTTGTTGTTAGTGCCCTGGAATTGATTCCAACTCCTAGTGACCCTGTGTACAGCAGAGCGGAACACTGCCCCATCTTTTTGCACCATCCTCTCATCTTCCAGGGCTATGTCAGACAATGCTCTGCTGCTATTCATAGGGTTTTCATGGCCAATTTTTCTGGAAGTGAGTGATCAGGTCCTTCTTCCTGGTCTGTCTTAGTCTGGAAGCTCCACTGAAACCTGTCCACCATGGGTGACCCTGCTGGTGCTTGACATACTGGTGGCACAGCTTTCAGTATCACAGCAACTGGCAGCTGCCACAGTGTGACAACACGTAGAGGGGTGATGTGGTTCCCTGACAGGGAAAAGAACCTGGGCCACAGCGGTGAGAGTGCCAAATCCTAACCCCTAGACCACCAGGTCTGGCTAGTTGACAATAAATTACATGGCCCTTCATCTACTTGCCATGCAATGATAAAAAACAAAGATCTAATGAATCAGCTCCCTCAATAATGTACAACTCCCACATTTCCTTTAGGATACTCCATAAATAGTATGTTGTTTGTGTTATTCTGAAATTTGGACCCCAGCATGTAGCACCACGAATTGTCTTATAAATATTAATAAAGGCTTTTATTTTACTTTTTAGAAAAAAATGTAAATACCTGAAATTCACTGGATTGTTCTGAAAATCCTGAGTTCTTTGTACATCATTTTAGAGACCATTATTCTGGAGCCAAGACAAACTACTGCTGGTTTACTCATTTATCTATTCAATAATTCATTCATTCAACAAATATTTAAGTGTCTTCTGTGTAATAGGCACTGTTCTAGGCACTGGGCATACAGAATTTAAAACAGCTAAGATAATTTTCTCTCATGCGGTGTCACTCTAGTAGGGAGGTACAGATGATAAATAGGTATGTGTGGTAAATATGTATATATATCTGCCAAATGTCAAAAGTCCATGGATAAAAATAAGGCAAAGAAGAGATGTTGGGAGTGAAAGGGAGGGTGCTATTTAAATAAGAAGACTGTAATAACCTCATCCAGCAGGTAACATTGGAGCAGAGCCTGAAGCAGGGAAAAGAGGGAATCATGTGGTTCCTTTGAAAACAAGCATTTCAGACAGAAGAAACAAAATGCCAAGCCTCAATTGTGTTTGGTGTGTTCTAGGTAAAGGAAGAAGGGTAGTGAGTCAGAGCAGTGGGAGTGATACAGGAAATGAGGGCAGAGAATTTGGGGAAGGAGGTGAGGTCAAAGGCGAGTTTGCGGGAGATTACATGGAGACTCGGGTTTTACTCTGAGTGAGACAGGGTAGCAATTGGAGGCACTTCAGAAGAGGGTGAAAAGATCTAAATTAGATTTGAAAAGGAGTACTTCAGCTACTGTGTTGAGAATCATCTGTAGAGCCAGTGCCAACGCAGGCAGGAAGTAGGAGGCAGATGATGGTAGCTTGGCTGAAGGTAGTTGTGATACAGGGAGAGAGAATTTTTCAGATTCAAAAGTAGAGCTAATGAGAAATGCAGATGGATTGCCTGTGGGGCATCAAATATAGAGAAAAATCAAAGACGGCTCCAAGGTTGCTCTCAAGCTATTTGGCTGGAGATATAAATTTGAGAATTGTTAGTACGAAGATGGAATTTAAAGCAGTAAGACTGAGTTATATCATGTGGATACTGGGTAGAGTTAAAGAAGAGAAAAAGTCCCGAGACAGAGCTTTTGAGTACTCAAATGTTTAGAAATATAGGAAAGAATTAGGAACTAGCATTTCCCATTTCACCTTTTCTGTTTGGAATTGATAACCTTTCCTTTCAAAAAAGTTGGTACTTCAGAACCCTCAGCGTTAAACCTTCCCTTCCAGCTCACAGGCTATGGCTCTCCAGTATTTTTGCCGTTTTTTTTTAATTGACATTCTTTATTTTTTAAAATAGTACTGGATTCACAGAAAACTTGAGCAGATAGTACAGAGTTCTCATATAACTCTCACCCTAACAAACAATTTCCCTGAATATTAACTTACCGCATAACTGTGCTACAATTGTTAGAAATAATTAACCAACACTGATACCTTATTGTTACCTAAAGTCAATAGTTTATATTAAAATTTGCTCTTTGTGTCTTAACGGTTCTTTGGGCTTCAGCAAATGCCTAATGATATGTACCCACCATTACTTTATCACAAATAATTGTTTCTAATCATTTCAAATTGTAGTTTTTATTTCTCTTTAGATTAATTTAAGAAATTATATTAATCGCATATACACTAAATATCAATAACAGCACAAAAAGTAACTGAATTTTTGTCAACCCTGACTTTTGTTCGGTATAGATCTCATCAGTAGAGGAGTATGTGCACTAAGTAAGCGCGGCTCAGGAATGGATATAGAGACTTCTTTACACTGTGTTCATTGTTTGTAGGGGCAGACCTTGATCAGACTTCTATAGTCCTATAGTCCTATATATCTATATGTCTATTGGCTATAGTTTGGCCCACTAACTATGACAGGTAAATATGCTCTAACTGTAGGTCATCCTCATTCCTTAGAATAGAAATGTTCTTGTTGTGAGTCTGTTATTGGCTATATGAGTAAGGAAGGCATTGTAAGTTATCCTCTAATCTTAAGACATTAGACAAAGCACAATTCTGATATTATTCATTAAAATTGGTTTGTGACAAGTTCATTTTCATAATCTTGAAGCAAGCCTATGGCACTTCATCCAAATAAAGGAAAATAACTGAACTGTAGAAATCTAAATCTTAAAGAAGCTGATTTTTTTCTAATTGTTCTGACTTACTCTGATAAGGTCACATAACATTGGACTCTTTATTTAAAAAAAAAAACTAGGGTCCGGCCCGGTGGCGCAAGCGGTTAAGTGCGCACGCTCTGCTGCGGCGGCCCAGGGTTCGCCAATTCGGATCCCGAGCACGCACTGCCGCACCGGTTGTTAAGCCATGCTGTGGCGGCATCTCATATAAAGTAGAGGAAGATGGGCATGGATGTTAGCCCAACGCCAGTCTTCTTCAGCAAAAAAAAGCGGAGGATTGGCATCAGATGTTAGCTCAGGGCTGGTCTTCCTCACAAAAAAAAAAAAAAAAAGACTATATTGCATCAATTCAAAAACTAGGATCTATTATGAGTAAAGATATACCTTTTTTCCTACATCTTGTTTTTCTTGTAATCAATTATAATATACGTTCAACAAGACACTAAACAATATGCAGATACGAAAATATAGACAAATTTTATCAGAGGTCAAGAACTTATAAATATATATATATACTTTTTCCATTTCAAGTTATGTATGTTAATATTTTATATCATAGAAATGATTTTAACCATAGGTAGGTAAGAAAATTATAAGGAGATGTTAACAAAGATTATTAGGAGTTCCTCATTATTGTCATTTTTCAGCACTAACTCAAAACATTATTTATCAAGAAAAACATGGCTTATGGTCTTAAGAGCGTTAATTTAAGAAAATGAAGGAAAATATTTCCTACATTTCCCTTTTCCAGGTACAGTAAGATTTTAATCTTATTGATAAAACCGGTTATGTTAAAAGTTTGAGAATATGACTTTAGTCATCAATTTAAATATATTGTCTAGTGCTCTAATGACAAACTCTTGAGATTTTTGAACTTCATCTTTTATAGGAATCGTGTCCAGGCTACACTGGATGCGAGAAGCCCTGTGGAACAGTGAGGAGTGGCCCCAGATGTAAATATGGAGTTCTTTTTAATTTTTTTTTTTTGTTTTTTGGGGTTTTTTAAAAATGCTGTCTTGACTCAGTTGTGAGGGCTTGGTCAGTCCCCCTACTCAAACAGCTGGTTAAGTCCACACCCAACAACTACGCTCACAATGCTATCACACACCAGACTATTATGCACCCACCCTAATCACTCCTGGAGCCTGGTATCTGACAACTAGGAACAGCCTCTATACCACGAGCCTGCAAAATTATTCGAATAAGCCGGTCCATAGGGAGCCCATGACACCTAGCTAACCCCACATGGCTTGCCATCCGTCCGCTGCCCCTACAGCTCCAGTTTGCTGTTATCCTGCCCCCAGGTGCAACCCCTTGTGTGGCCCTGCCTGGCAGCCTTCTCTTAGAGAGTTCAAGTTCATCTATTCAAGTGTCACGGTGCTATGTCCTGCCATCAAAAGAATCTTTAAATCTTATTAAACACTAGACACTTTGATTGAAGTTTTGAACCACTAGTAATTGTGAGACTTTGGGTAAGTTATGTAACTTTTTGATATCTCTTTTTCACAATCTCTTCTGAGAAAGATTAAATAAGTTCTTTCTTAAGTCTCTTACTCTTCTAATCTTTATGAAATTATTTTATGTTGAGCAAGTACTTCCAATATTTCTACCAAAGCAATTGTATGATTCTAATAATGGAGGAAAAAGAAGAAAAAAACATAAACTCTTGCCCCACAATCAAAATTTTTGGAAAAAAATCTTCAAAATAATGGGGATTTATCACATTCCCCCATTATATAGCAGTTAAATTACTGAAGTTTTGTTTTCATAGTTGTATAATATTGACTTCTCATAAAGCACCAGTGAAATCCAGGTCTCTGATTAGCTCCCCGGCCATTACAAAAGACTGCCAGAGGGTGTATATTCGCCTTCTTAAGCAAGGTCCTTTGTGGATCTTCTTGCTTGTCCTTTAAAATATCTTGTGTAATATTATCATCAGCATCAAACCAACAAAGATATAGAGGTTATATATGTTTTGTTGTCTTAAGCATTAAAGGAGTTAGTCTGCAATGAAAACTTTGGTACTCAAAACTTGGTTGATATTAACATTTCCAATGAGCTTCAATAGAAGCAACTCTTTGTTGTGAAGTGAATTGCACAGAAGGCAATACAGGCTTATTGAAAACCTTAACATACCCACAGTGTCTTGTCTTTCAGGATCACTATTTTATTAATATAACTATGTATCGGTTTAGGTTTGGCTTCTGTATTGTCTTTACCGCCTATATTTGAATAGTAATCTAATACCAAAGGCTGGAACAAGTTTTAAATTTAAATATTTTAAATTTAAATACACTGTTTAATATCACTGTGCCCTTCAATTTCCAAGAACTCATTACCTAAAGTATTGATAGATAATGGGGGCCAGAATAAAATAAGGACACTACTAGAGAGGATTCTGAACTATATACTGGCTTATAGATAGGGAACTGGCCAGAGTCCAATGCTATATAAATGCTGTGCAATATTTTGTCTAAGATTGAAGACCTTGGATGCCTAACATAAAAAGAAATAGAGCCATCTCCGTGAATAGCAGGATATCCAGTCAGAGCGTGCACACACACACATACACACAAACAAAGCAAGAACAGGAATGTTATATGGATGAAGGAAGTTGTGGAGCAGGAGATGAATTCAAATCACAATCCATTTTTCCCCTTGAGATTTTTTAAGCAATTAATTTTAGAAAATTATAACTTGAACTATTTTATAAAATCTGTTGCAAAACCCTTCAGAATATATGAGATGACTATAAAAACATTTTTTTCTTTTAGAGTAAACTATTTCAATGGTTTTCAGGACTGTACAGGCTAGGTTGAAAAGTTTTAATATTTAAGGCTGAAGTCCAAGTCTTTTTTCCTGCACCACCCCCATGAAAATCACATATAATTTTCCTAAGAATCCCCACAGATGTCATACCCCTAAGTTCTCCCACCAATCCCCACACCCTACTTCCCCTACCCTTCCTTCTACTAAGTGTATGTCATCCCCATTACTCGTGCCTGATGAAATTCTAGTCATCTTTTTTTTTCACAAAACATCTTCCATGAAAATCCCCTTTCTTTCCATAAGACTAACTGCAGCATTTGTCCTAGTACCAGGCACATGGTGTGCAGTGGATAAATGTCTGTTGAATCAATGAATCCATTCATGCCAGGGACTTTGTTTATGCTCAAAGTAGAGGACTTAAAACACTGTATTGTGTTAGAGTATATATTTATAGTGTCTGCATTGTTTGTGAATATTGAAAACCAAGACTGTGGCCTATTCAGCTTGTTTCCTCCATGTGTATCAATGCCTAGGATATTATGGCACCTAGTCACAACAGATTTACTTTATGACAACTGGCAATTTGCTTAACTACTCAGAGCTTTAGTGTCCCTCATCTTTATTCATCTATATGTAAGATAATAGTCTTACATGTAATTGAATAATCTTTAAATTTATATCCCGTTCTAAAAATCTGTGAACTTACGCTATCATAAGTTATTTGACTTCAAGTCAGAAAAAATTGTATGAGTTAAAAAAAGAAATTGTGTTAATAATTGAAGTAGTTAGATTTTGGTCAAATGATCTCTATTCTTTTCCACTGTAAAATTTTGAAAACTGTAGGTAAATATCTTAGTTGATATAATTATCTTGTACTCAAATTCCTGTGAAAATAATATACTATTAGTTATTGACCTATGTAGCATTTTTAGCAAGTCCATGATAAAATGGATTAAACTGAAGTGTTGAATATCACCACATCATTACTAGTCAAATATCCTATTGAAATTATGGCTTTTCCAAATATAAAATTATATCAATGCTCTATCATCTATCTCTAATCTCTCTATCTATCAATCTATCTATCTACCTATCTATCTGTCTATCATATAGTGTCCATTTCTATCTTAATTTTTAACTCGAATGCTGCAGAACATAGATTATAGGGGGGAAAATCTTCATCAGTTGCTCTCAATATCAATCTCTTCAAGGAATTATGTAGTTTCCATATTTCTTGATAATCTCTGGAAGATTATAGCCAACTTGGATCATATTTTTTCTCTGTTTCACGAGTCTATAACATATTTTTATTTCCTTAGGTACATGCTTTTACATAACACATTTTGCAGATATATTAAAACAAACATATCAATTTTTATTATAAATTATTTAGTAGGAAAAATAATATGTTTATTTTTAAATTCCAGTCTTTTGGGTCTAGTGAAATATTTAATTCTCATCAAATTAAGGAGTTTACTATTAAAATTCATTCTGTATTTCTCCACATATTTATAATTCAAACATTTGACATCTTGAACTATTTATTCTCCGTTTTTTTTGTGTGTGTGTGAGGAAGATCAGCCCTGTGCTAACATCTGCCAATCCTCCTCTTTTTGCTGAGGAAGACAAGCCCTGGGCTAACATCCGTGCCCATCTTCCTCCGCTTTATCTGAGACACCACCACAGCGTGGCCTGACAAGCAGCGCGTTGGTGCGCGCCCAGGATCCGAACCGGTGAACCCCGGGCTGCTGCAGCGGAGCGCGCGCACTTTACCACTTGCGCCACCAGGCTGGCCCTTATTCTCCCTTTTAATTTTCATAAATTTCTACATTTCTTTTTACATTATTCTATTTAATGCATTTCTGTAATTTCTTTTTTCTTTTATATATTTGTATGTGTATTACTTTTAGTTTACTTCCTCCACCTCTACCTTTCTGTTATAAGATAAAATGTCTAATTTTAAAGCTCCATACTACCTCATATTATTTGTTGATATGTCTTTGAAAATGGCTATCTTCTAATTAGTTATTTTTAAGGTGACAGTCTTAAGCAATATAAATTATTTCAATATTTCCCGTATTTCATCTGGACACTTATTGTTAACTTTATTTTCCATATAAATCCATGTCATCCCAGAAGGATTATCAATATTTGGGTACTGATAGATTTCAACTCTCTTGCTATACTGAAGCAAAAGCATTTATTTTTCAATGTAGTCAAATCCATACCAGAATAAAATAAATATTCAAATGTTTATCAACATAACTACTTCAATAGTCCAATCTTGGATTAGGACTGAGGCAAATCATCACATGATAAAATAAAATATAAAAAGTAAGCCAAAAATCACTAGGAAAAGAAGAAATATCAAACAAATAATAAAGGATAATGCTTTCCCTTTAATTAATTAAATAATTACCTCATTCCATTAATTAAAATGCATAGAATCCTTACATAGACACCAGTATTAAGCTATTTGAGAATCCAAGACCCAAAGTGGGAGCTAGGGAGATATTTTGAAGAATATGATAAAATATGACTTAATCACGCCAAAGAGCACTTCTTTAATAAGAAGAGAGTATTTGTAACTCATGTGCTAATTTCTTTCCCTCAGAGAGTACTGGCCATATACACCCTAATTTTGAATCTGTAACCCAAGATTCTTTAGTGTGATCACTCTCTTTGGTAGCACTGCATTTTTTTCCTCCAAAGACTTTAAACTTATTTAAGAATAAATAGCCTTACACATTACAAGAACTCTTTTTTTAGTATCTTTTCCCTTATTCAGGGTTCAATGAATATACTGAATTTCATCCATTCCTTACACTTTGTAACTTTTTTTACTATCAAATCTTTTATTCTATGTTTGTAAATAGACGAAGTGAGAAGAGCCTCTAATGGTACCTTTGTAAGCAACTGTGACCCATCTCCCATGTTGAGTAAAATAAATTGAAAGGGTGTAATTAGTTTTTAGTTAATCCTTTAATTATTTGAAAAACCTTAATTGAAGTTGTTAGTATTCCTAAAATTGACTTGTAAGAACAGCTAAACTGGTCCAGTACCTTCGTTAATTACTAGTTAATTGATTATTTAAAATGTATGTATTGGTGCTGAACAATGACATATATTGTTTTCATGGGTGTCTATATTTTTATCCTTATACTACCTTTACATTTTCTTTTTCACAAGTATTTATTTACTGTTCAGTAAATACTTCTTGTAAATCTCAGTGTGTTGCATTTAAAACTACTTAAAATGTTGATATTTATCCGTAAATTTTCTTTCGTTGATGAAGAACTGTAAATCATACTATTTATGCCCTCTGGGAACTACCCAACATTTTTGGTTTTCCTACGTTCAAAGCATATTTTCTGTTTTCGGGTTATAATTTCATAGAGTAGCAAACATTTATGGTTTACAGAACAGAACGTTGTGACTAGGAAGCTGTTGGCATTATTATTAATAATTGCCTGAAACCCTGATAACATAACTATAGATTACTAGGGAAAAAAGCATGTCTCTCCATGAAATAGTTATTTTTCAGTTTTTTTAATCCCTTAGATAAGAAATAATCGGAAATTTTTGTAAATAAATATGAATGTTTGGGAGCAAAATACTTGTTTGTCTGACTTTATTACTATATTAAGGTGAATAAGTAGCACGTGATTTGGTGTTAAGTTTAATAAGCCTTCTGCAAAAGTGGTTAAGAACAGTCATCTGTTAATATGTAGAAGGGATTACGGGACTTCAAGTTTACCTTCTGCTCTCAAAAATATTATATTTTTATGTTAAATGCATATTATATTTTTCAAATACCTGCTAGAGCCTGGGATAAATGTCTCTTTTTTTAAGTCTTTGATTACCAAGGATAAAAACTCATGCCAACTTATACCAAAAAGAGAAAGTCAACAATTGAGAGGTTGTAGACTAATGTTTTTGTATGAGACCAAACACTACACACTAAAATAGGTAATTTTGTGAAATGAATGGATGCCTTAACCAACCTTATCGTGGTAATCATTTTGTAGTATATAGGTATGTGTCTCAAATCATTATGTTGTACCTCATAAACACCTGCAATGTTTTATGTCAGTTATATCTCAATAAAGCTAGAAAAAAACTCTCATAATTTGTAATGTCACGTATCACCTCTCTTCACATTTAATTCACCAGAGCAAATCAAATGGCAAAACCTCGAAGTAAGGAGTCCAGGAGGTATAATCCCTCCTACAGGAAAGGACAAAGAACATTCGACAACAATAAAAAAATCTATTATAATGCTTATAATTTTATTGTGGTTAAAGGAACATGGATTATATTATATTGTTATCTTGAGAGAGCTGAAACTTATTTTGTAATCAAATAAATTACATTCAACTACATGTGATTTTGCTCTTATTGGTACAGAATATTATGTGCATTTTGGATTAACTAGATGAAATCTCACATAACCTTGCTGTAGTCATTTATCGTGTTCTGAAATGTGTATTAAATGTGTATTAAAATATGAATATATATGTGGATTTGTCCAACTTAAAATTATGACGTTTTTACATTGTATATATTTGTATATGCGGAGGCCATATTTGTTGATATCTAATATATATGCACTTATTTCTCTCATAACATTTTGTGTTTTTAATTTGCCACTTTTTAAATTATTCTGTTTTCATTTCTAATCTTCTCTTGGATTGACAAAATGTTTTATTGCTCCCTCATCTTTTTCTTTAATCTTTTGCTCTTTGGAAGCTTAGAATTTTCTTTACATTACCTTTCTTTCTTTCTTTTTTAGATTTTCCCGGGCAGGTTTATTTTTAATAAAAGAGGTATGTGTGCGTATGTACCCATCCCCCCCTTCCTCTCTAATCTTGAATTGGAAATTTATAAGTGTGACTGAGAAGGGGCAGTTCTTACGGAGAAAGCCATAAGAATCATCTATCACAGTCAATATAAATTCTTCTTAGATGGAGATAATATTACCCTAGGCCTCATTTATTCCTACAATGTAGGAATATATTATCCCATCAAGATTAAGAATAACCAGTAATCTTCTTAGGGAAATCTGCTTTAGATGGTTGCGGTAAGGATAACATATCCCTATTTTACAGGCAAGGAAACTGAGGCAAGGAAGGATTAAGCAATTGACTCAAGGTCCCACAGGGTTTGATGGTCCCACCTAGATGGTTTGACACTACTCAGAGACTGCCCACTCCATCCTTCTTCCATACAGCTCTGCACAGGGCCAAAGTGTACTTTCTTCTCATCTGTCTCAAGATGGCCTAAAGTAGAGGTTTCTGAAAATGTTGTCCAGTGTTCTACACTGGACAATTCTTGAGCTAGATGCTTGCAGTACTTTCATTTTTGACTCTAAGCCTTACGAGGAATGCTGGTGACACACACTTAAGGTGTCCAGATAGAAGGTGAGTACATACAGACTTAGGCAGAGAGATTTGCATGGGCTGTGTTTTCATCAGCATTTATGGGTAATGGGTTTCTGTCCCAACAAGAGGTATTTGTAGTTGCTGTTTCAAAAAATTGAAATCACTACTTAAAAAAAAACCAGTAATATATATACAATGAGACTAAAGACATAAATAAAAAACAGCAAAAATAAGAAAAAGAGATGAACAACGCAGGGAAATGCAATATTTGATTTTCAGACATTAAAATAGCTCTGATTAGTTTATCAAAGGATATAAAAGACAACGTTGTGTATTCAAGAAGAGAACTCTGAACAAACAAAAAAGAATATAGAAACAAGTTAATTTTAAAACTGAATTTAAATATCTGAACCTAAGAACTCAAAAGATATATTTCAGTTCAGATTAGGTGCAAAAAATGATAATGAGTGGACAAGAAGAGATCAGAACAAATATCTAGAATAATGCAAGGAGAAAAGAAGGGTGAAAAACACAGAAGACAAAGTAACAGATAAAAAGAATTCAGGAGAAGGCCTTATATATACATAATGATGTGGATGAAGAAGAAGAGAGAATGGGGCGGAAGTTTGGAAAAGTATTATCTAAGAAAGTTCAGAAACGAGTGAACATCAAGCCACAAATTTAAAAACCAAAGAGAACCCCCAGAAAAACAATTTAAAATATAGTCACACCTAAGGACATCACGATAAATTGCTGAAAATCAGAGATAAAACAATCCTATGGACCACCAAAAATACAGATTACCTTCAAGGAAGAAATAATTTATACTGATGGCTTATTTCTCAGTAGACACAATGGAAACCAGAGTATACTGTAACAACTTTAAAATGCTGAAGAAAATGACTGCCAACCTAGGATGCTAAGCTCAGCAAAAATATGCTTTTCAAGAACGAAAGTTAAATGAATACGACTTCAGATAAATAAAGAGTAAGAGAATTTGCAACCAACAGATCCACAAAAAAGAAGATGTTAAAAGATATTCTTCAGACAGAAGAAAAAGTATTCTAAATGGAGGGTTCAAGATGTGGAACAAAGTACAATAAGTATGATAAATATACGGGTGCACGCAAATTTATTTTGACTGAATAAAACAATAATGCATCATATAATTCATGGGCCAATGTGTGATATCACCCATAAAGATTTATATAATGAGTAGTGGACAGGTACTTATGTGCTGTTTATTTTCCAATCTGTGCGCATGAACAGTCTTCACAGCTTCCAGGCAGCATCTCTTTGTTTTCTTTGTTGTCAAATGTCCCCCTCTTGTCTAATTCCAATTGTGTCACTCCAAGCTAAGACATGCAGGAAATAAGAAAATGGTGCAACACTAATACTTGCAATACTATGGCTCTTTGGAATCTGTTTGTACTGAAACAATGTAAACCTCCTCGCATCTACATTTCCTTAATACCAATTACTTAATGCTGGTTACATTTTTACTCTCGATGCTATGTCATCTATGGTTCTGCCAGTGAATACTGGCTTCCATGACTCTCCCAAAGATTACTATTGAGCTTGCTTAATGCTGATCGCATATGCAAGTCTCATCCAGAAGGAAAACATTAATAATAATTTGTTCTCTATTTATATCAAATTTACTGTTTAGAACTTTATAGCATAGACATAGAACACACTATGAAGCTACCTTGTAAGATAGAAATATTGTCACCCTTCAGAACAAAGGGCACGGATGCTTATTGTTCGTTATAAAAGGTCTGTGGTCCCTGCGTGTGTAGGTGTCCTCTGGTCTTCTTTGTGCATCCTGCAGGAATTGGAAATCAGTCAGGGAATTGACATAAACATTTATATACTCATGCTGCACTCTGTGCTGTAATAAAGATGTTTATCTCTGACCGAGGAGTCTTGTTTTATTTGCCACCATCCTTGAAAAAGTAATAGACTAACTTATTAGCTCAAAAGTAGAATAAAATGTCAGACTCTTCCAGATCGTGACAGTTATCTTTTGAACTCTTCAGGCCTTAGTCGCTGCATTCCTGGAATGAGATCTCTTTCAATGTTGACTACACCATTGCCTTCCACACTACCATCAGTGGGGAGGATGGACAATGGGGCCATGGACTGTGATAGGAGCAGTCCTTTTAGTGCAATAATTGTCCTTCACTTTTTTAGCGACTCTTGTGAGCAATCCATGAGAGCTCAACAGCATCATATAATTTGGAGGCAAGTGAGGAAATTGATCAGAAGGGCCTGCTGATCGTCAAGCAGTACTTTTAAAGACTCTGAGAAGATCTAGGGCTGGCCACTCCTAATGGACTGTCTGACCCTGTGCTGCAGAGCACGAAGAAGGTATAGGGTGACCTCCTTGTGTGTCCGTGCTGGCATCTACAGGGTAGAGAATGCCTGCAGCCACTCTCACCACTATCAGGAGCTGTAAACCAGAGTTGGCAATTGAGTTTAAACACGGGTAGGCAAGAGCTGATAAACGGGCACCCACATACAGCTTAAGCCCAAGATTACCTTCACTCCTTGGGTCTAGGGTTCTGGACCGTTGGTAGTCCACAGCACTGAGGTCATCCTGTGTTTGAAGTGAGTGAGGGTCATCCAAAATCAGTGTGTCAGGTTAGTCTAGCAGCCCAATCCTCCACAAGCTCAGACAGAAATACCATGTCAGCTGGCAAGAATGATCTACACTCCAAGGCACCTTGTACCACTAGACATAGCCCTAGGGGCCTGGGGCAACCTTGTAGACATGAGTCCTGCAACTTAGATACACTTGATTGACCCTAGACACAGATGTAGGTAAGCAAGAACCCTGAAGAGGAGAAACTGGGATCTGTGTCCACTTGAGACCTGGTCCTGTTTGAGGTACCCCACCTGGAAGGCACTGCCAGCTCCCGTGAGTCCCAGGCAGAGTAAAAGCACTTAGACACTTTTGAGGAAGGCACTGCAAAGCATGAGGGCCCTTGAGGTACAGGGCCAAGGCAGGAACCCACTTTCCTGGGTCTAAGAGTGGTACTGTGAAAAAGCTAAATCCTCATTTTCTATAACATGAAGTACTAAGAGAATAATTAAAACAGTAAAAGAGAAAAAGAGAAAAGAAATCAATAAATAGTAGCATAGCAACTTATTTAGAAATATAAGGTAAATAGCATAAGAAGCAACTAAACGTCATTCAAAGTAGTTGCCTCTTGAGAGTAGAAGTTGGAGGAAGAAAGAATATGAGATGGAGAATGCTCCTTTTCATAAGTTTAGTTTTTTAAAAAAATTTTATATGCAGTTGATAAAAGTTAAATATCAATTCAAAAGTCTCAATATTCACATGAATATAATTTCAATTAATAATTGGTGGCTCTTATTTGTCTTGTTTTTGGCAAGAAAAAATGAAATGATTCTAAGGTGGTATGTGAATCTTTATGTCGAAAAGGAAGGAAAAACTATCAAAGTTGCTTTTAAAGGCCACACTAACAAAGAAATAACCCTTATTTCAGAAACACAATTGAAATATGTGCACATTTCATCAAATGTCCAAGGGAAGGATGACTGTCAATTGTACATTAATAATTAACAGGTCAATAATCAATAAATATACAAGTGGTAAGAGGAGAGAGAGAAGAGTCAAGGAAAAAAAATTGTAATATCCTGAAAAGCAAGTGTATACTTATATTATAATAAGTAGTACAAACTGTAACTGAAATGGAACTTCTTGATGTGATCTGGAGCAGTTAAGGAAAATCCCAGAATAAAAGAAGCAGCTTCAAAAAGGATAAGATGTGTCATATTTTAAAAAGTATTTTTCTTATTATTCACAAAGGTCATTTTATTTGTGAAACATTTATACAGCTGGTCTTCTTTATATCTTTCTTAGTTCTCATGCTCCATAAATTCTCTGCCATATTTGATACTGTTGTTTATTCCAATCTCTTCAAGATCATCCGACTTCGCTAAGAATGCATTATTTTGTACTTCTATTTCCTTGGCATCTTTCATCCTGTTTTCATTACTAGACTCTAAATGTCCTATTTTTATTTTGTTTTCTTCTCTGTACATTTCTTGCTTCAGTGATCTTATCCTTTCTCTTTTTTAATGGTCATCACTTCTAGCCAGATGACTCCCATATGTATATTTAAAGTCTGACTAAAATCCCTAGTACATACAGAAGTGTTCGAGAATACTGTAGAACAGAGTAATTATTTAATGGATACAAATTAGTGAAGGCTGAGTATTAGGGCTAAAATGTAGATATGATGTTATAGGTAGAACTGTTTCTGAGTGAGTCATTTTCTTCCTATCCCAAAAGCTCACGTTTTAGACAAATAGATTATCTATAACTTCACACTTGTCAACATTGCTTCATCTGATTTTTGGGGGATGGTTTTTATAAAAATCAATCTGATTCATGATTGTAACTGTTACCGGACAGTGAGAAATAAAAAAGATATAGATACTTCTTGTTGAGTGTCTATCAGACTAGGAGTTTATCATCGATTAAATTATCTAAACCCTCAAAAACTTTGAAAGATAGGTATTTCTAACTTCATTTTTTTACATGTGAAAAACAGATACTAAGAGAGAATTGTTTGTCAAAAGTAGCAAAATTTGGAAGAAACAAAGACAAGGATGAAGGCCACCCTTAAATTTTCATTTAAAGTGTAACATCCTACTTCCTCTGATCTAAAAAGAACAAGTTTCAAAAAGGCTATTACATGAATAATGTACTAATTATCATTTTAAACTGTGACACCTAATTACCTAATGTAATTAAAGGCATATATTAATTTGGCCAATTCTTATTCTTGAAATTAATGGAAAATTAGATATTTAACATATAATTATGTGAAAATTATTAACCTCATTCTTCAATGTCTTTCCTTTTAGGAAAATCTCTGCATATTGATTAATCAAACATATCAGTGAAATCTGTAATGGAAAATAAAAATACAATAACTGATGTTTGTATAAAAGTTTGTAGTTAACCAAAAGTCTAGTTGTTAAGATCTTCACACTACTAGAAGAGAATACATTCATCAGGATAGGTTGATATCTATAACACACAATTCCAACTTCACAGTACCTTTACTCATGTTACAAGGTAGATTACAGGGAGTTTCAGCCCCTTGCAGTCAAGGATAAGATGGTTTCCATTTGTGGTACCACCAGCTTTTATGTAGCCTCTAAGATGAACCCTAAGGTGGAAGAGAAAATAGCAGGCAAGTGGAGGTTGGCTCAGTCCACAAATCAGGGGAGTAAAAGGGCTTGATCTAACACCAGCAATTTCTGCCAGTCTACTCTGGGGCCACCAAATAATCACTTCATTCTTTATTCCACGTGTAGAGCACACTCCTCCACAGGGAGAAAATCGAAAATACCACCATTCAGTAACTTCCTTCAGCTACGGTCCAAGATCTCAAGGAGAACATGCAGTACTTTCTCCTGCTAAGTCAAAATGGGATTCCTCTCAGTTTGCTGAATCTATGAGCCCCCCAGATCTCACTAATATACTATGGGATAGAGGGATAAAAGAATTGTCATAAAAACTTCAATCAGAGAGGAGGAGATGGGAAGGTTTTCAGCAGTTCCACAGAATTCCTGGGATCTGTAGGGGTCACCACTGGGTTCTTGCCCTGGCAGTGGGGGACATTCTCTGATTAGCAATGTTTCTGTTCTTTGAAAGGAAGTCTTTTTCCATTTTTTTCATGAACTCTAATGCTGCTCTTTAGGGAAGGGAGTGCCTCTTTCTTGACACATTTGAAATTGATCTTGAATGCTGTAGATTTTTTGAGTCAGAATTCTAGAAACTGGACTCATAGTTTCTTTGACAATATACTTCCCCTCAGAACTTAATGGGCTTCCCATCTACTTGTTCTCAGTCAGTTCCTGGTGCCAGTAACCATATATAAATACCTCTGTAGGCATATTCCTGAAATCTGCATCATTTATTTGCATCCTTGCCCAGAATTTATCTCTATTAACTTAATGGCTGCTACTTTGAGGCTATCTAATTTGAGGGGAAAAACTAAAAGCCTGGATCTTTATAGGCCTTTGCTGTTTTCTCAAACTTATTTCCGTTTTCTTTTGCTTAAAAGCACACAAATTTTCTAAGACTTCAAAACCAGAAATTCGCAGAGGATTTTCTCCTCTGGGTTCCTTTCACTTTCTTATTGCACTGTCTGTCTCCAAGCTTATCTCCTTCTTGCCAAATATAGTTAATAACTGTCAACACTAACGTTTTAATTCTTGTCAACCGTTTCTCCTACAGCTCACAGCACAGACTTTCTTCCAGGTTACTGCATGTGATGGTGTCACCAAAAGTTTTGCTCCAATGTAACATGGATCACCAATTTTCCAGCTTTGAAAATCAGTTTCTTCACTGTCCAGTCTCTGATCACAAAGTCATGTAGTCAAAGTTTTTATTACAGTGGGAGACTATTCTTGGTATCAAACCTGTATCAGTCAGGGAATGCTAACTGCTTAAGACACCCCAAAATCTCAATGGCTTATCCCAGTAACTTGCTCTTGTGACAAACCACTGTGATTGACAAGGGGGCTCTGCTCGGCAGTCATTTTGTTATCCTACTTTCTTCTATCCTGTGGGACCATTATCTTTAGTACATGATGTTTAAGATTGCTATGAAACGTGAAGGGAAAAAGAGAAATAGGACACATAGTACACAGCTACACAGCAGAGATCCATGGGCCACACCTGGCATGCGTGTACATCATTTTTGCCAAGATTTCATTGTCCAGTACTCAGTCATATGATACTGATCTTATTTAGGACGAATGGGCGATTCAATTGATCTCTGTGCACTGGAAGAAAAAGAAAAGAAGGATATCAGTGAACACTGGCAGTCTTTCCTATGAAGAAGTCTTAGAATCTGCTTCATATCAGTTATTTGAAAGTTATTTGTTGACTTCAATAGATAAAGTAAAAATAAGCAAAATCAATTACTTATGTTATGGGTTTTTCCTGGTCATTTTTTAAAACTTCTCTGCTTGGAGTTTTTATAAAGTATACCTTCTTCCCAGCTTGTCTTTTATCACTGGGCATTTTAGTGTAGCAGGACCCTGATTATACAGGGACCCTCTGGAACTCCAGCATTCTGTAGGACTGCTCCTCTTCCAGTGTTACCTGTATGGCTGTCTTTACAGTTACCTATGTGAGTGGAAGGCACAACCATCCACTCAAATGCCCAAGAGAAGATTAGGGTTTCTTTCTTAGCTCTTTCTATTCATATGCACCAAATCTCATTAATCACTAGGTCCTCTTTACTGTCCCTCACTAATAGCTCTTGAAACCACTCACTTCTCTTATCCTCTCTGCTGCAATCTCCTAACTGCTCTCCAACACCTCCGCCTCCACTCCTGAGCAACTATGCAAACAGGATCACACTGCTCCTCAAATTGCTGCTGCTAACCTCAAGATGAAGCGTGAACTGTTCAGCATAGCATTCACATTATTGTTGTGTGTCCAGACCCCAGTGCGCTCTTTATTTATTATCACTCCCCAAATTATATTCAAACTCCTGGCTATTGCTCCAAGAGGCTGACTTTTCTGTCTCTTTCTTTTTACGCCCACATTTCCCGTATTTCTACACTGTATTTTACTTGTCTTCTTGTTTGTCTCCTCAATAAAACTTGCCAGATCCTTGAGGACAAGAAAAGTGTTTTATTTATCCTTTCATCACCAGTCCTTAATATATTCCCAGGCACACTGTAGGCACTCAATACTATGTGCTGAATGATTGAATGGAAGCAAATATTAGATTCTAGCTGCTTTCCACCTCACCTCCATCAGTCACCCATGTAGTGCAGGGCGTAGTGGACACCTCTCTAACACAGGGCTCTTTATAAACGTCCTCAAAATGCACTGGACGCAAGTTGCTTAATGCACATAGCCCGGAAACGAGATTTAAGTACTGCAGAACCTCAAGGGCATTTTGAAGTATATATTTGGACCTCAGACTAGAAAATATCTATATCAGTGTGTGACAGCCGCTAAAATAGAAACTTCATGGCAGGATCTGTTAGCAGGCAGAGAGAGAGATATTTTTGTTCTTTGTTTGCTTCTATTGAAGAAGAGGAGAGGGAGATGAGAGGGCTCTAATACTTGAAAAGAACAAAGATTTTTCTACCTTGCTTTTTGCACTTCTCCCTAAAAATGATTAGTGCACATTTAGAGGCTAGCGAGCATGCGGAGTAGCAACTGTGGATAATACAAAGGGTACGTCTGAGCAGGCAACCTGCATTTCTAGAAGAGAGGTATATTGCTAAAGAGCCATCACAGCTGAAAACCAAATGGCGCTGGTTCTGAGGTTGGTTCTCAAGGTCGGTTCTGTCTGAGCTTGTTTTATACAAGTTTCTGAACCCACACTCACCATCAACACACATCATCAGAGCAAACCAACACAAAGCAGAGCACAAATTCAAGTCCAGTACACCTGAAGGTGACCCACAGTCAGTATTTTTAAATAAGTATCCCAGGTGATTTTAATGTAGTTGGTTAAAATCTCATTTAAAATATGCTGATGCCATATATACACGTGTGGATGGAGTTAGCCTGGTGGGATTGAAATATCCCAATTACTAATTTCTTTTTCTTTAGGCAAGTACGTATATCTCAACCTTAAATGTCCTTTTAGGCTCAACTTTATTTGTGACTTGGAATATTCTAAGCACATTGGTCACAAAACACTTGATGATTCTTTCTCCACAGCTCACCAACTTACCTATTTCTCACCAGGACAGTGATCCGTCTGTGAAGGAAGGCAAGGTGCTCATTTCACTTGTCCAGAACATTTAAATTTTTGTCTCTGAATGAAGACTGAGAAAGGGTCGTAATTATACCAAATAAAGTATCTCCCTGCTTACAAAGGCCAGCTTCGGAGAAGCAGAGCCAAGTGGGGCTAATTAACACTAACTTCTCTATCAACCAATACAGAGCACATTACACTTTTTATCAGCCAGGAATTCTGAGATACTAATCATGAATTGCCTTCTCTTTTTCTTATTTTGCCTTTTGCTGAATGAAACAATTCAATCACTGAATTTCTCCTTTTTAGTGACAGAGGACAAAAAAGGAGCAAAATATGCCCCTCCTCACTTTTTCCTGTTTCACATAGAGAATTGTGTATATTGATTAACATGTTCTTTTTCAGAGTCTCAAATTAAGGTGTGAATCACCAAGACAAGGATCCATTAGTTATCAAATACCAAATTATAATTAATTTTTGATTCCTCTCCCTTTAATGAGTTCAAATGGAATAATAAATTGATAAGTATCTGAATTAAGACATGGTTAACTACCGAGTATCAAATTTGCAGATTATGCATGGCAAATATTTACTGAAGAAAAAAATACTGGAGAAATATGAGGGTGGATTTGGAGTCAGTTCCTTTATTCACAATTTCATCTTCTCTGAGCTAAACAAAAACAATTGTAAAGTTAACCTACTGGCACATGTGTTCCAAGAAGATATATTAAATTTTAATATTTTTTCTTAATCCTTAGAAAAGCTCTGAATAATTCATAGAATAAAATGAGGGTAAAGTGAATGGATGTTCACAGGTTGGCTTTTCTACTTTATTCGTTTATTTATTAAACATTTCTTGAGCACTTGCTGTGTGACAAACTCAAAACCAGATTTTAATGAAACAGAGATGAATTGGGTATGGAATTACCCTCTTGAGATTTCAGTTCAGTATAATTTCAGTAATTCAATTTAGCACAAAACAGTGAGTAAGATGAAGTTAAGCAGGTGCTACAAGCAGCATTTTGAAGTCCTTGTTCCAGGTTCTACAGTGAGGCTTCATTATACTTTCCATTAAATTTTTTATTGAGATAGTTATAGATGCACATGTAGTTGTAACAAATAACACAAAGAGATCTCTTGTATAATTTTCCCAGTTTTCTCCAAAGGTAATATTTTACACACCTGTAATATAATAGTATAACCAGAGTATTGACATTAATACACATGCACTCATTGTGTGTTTATTAAATGCTATACAATTTTATTACCTGGTTAGCTCCATGTATCCAATGCCGCAGTCAAGATTCTAGACAGTTGTAACATCACAAGGATCCTTCCTGTTGCCCTTTTATAACCACATCACTTTCCAGTCCACTTTTCATCCCTAACCCTTGGCAGCCACAAATCTGTTTTCTGTGTCTATAATTTTGTCATTACGAAAATGTTACATAAATGGAATCCTATAGTATGTAACCTTTTGAGATTAGTTTTTTTAATTCAGCATAATTCCCTTGGGATTCATCCAGGTTGTTGCATTATTTCCTTTTTATTGCTGAGTAGTACCCCATGGTATACATGTACCACAGTTTCCTTGACCACTCTTCATAAGTTGAAGGATACATAGATTGTTTCAAGCTTTGGCCTATTACCAAAACAAAACTTCTATAAACATTCCTGTGCAGGTTTTTGTGTGGGCATAATTTTCATTTCTCTGGGATAACTACCCAAGAGTGCAATTGTGGAGTATATGATTGGTACGTGTGTTTAGTTTTTTCAAGAAAAGACCAAACAGTTTTCGAGTGGCTTCACAATTTAAGATTCCCTATAGCAGTGTCTGAGTGACCAGTTTCTCTGCATCCTCACCAGCATTTGGTGCGGTCACTATTGTTATTCTAGCCATTTACGATGGGTGTGTAGTGATGTCTCTTTGTGGTTTTAGTTTGTAGTTTCCTGATCGCAAATAATGTGCATATATTTTCATGTGCATATTTGCCCTTCTTTTTCAGTGAAAGCTCTATGCATGTCTTTTACCATATGCTAATTGGATTTTTTGTCTTGTTATTGTCAAGTTTTGAGAGTGTTTGTATTTTATTCCAAATAGTGTATATACTAGATAGTGGTCTTTAGTCACCTATGTGGTTTGCAAATATTTTCTACCAGTCTTCAGCTTGTCTTTTCATCTTTTTCACACGAGCTTTTGTGGAACAAGACTTTTTACAATTTTGATGAGGTCTAATTTGTCAGTTTTCTCTTATTGATAATGATTTTGTGTCAAGTCTAAGATCTCTTTGCCTATCCTCAGATCCTGAAAATGTTTCCTATTTTTTGTAAAAATTTTACAGGATTTAAAGTCTGTGATCCATTTTAAGCTAAATTTTGTATAACATGCAAGGTTTAGATCAAAGCTCTTTTTTTTTTTTTTGGCCTACGGATGTCTAATTGCTCCAGCATTATTTGCTGAAAAGTTTATCCTTTCCCTATTGAATTACTTTAAAACTTGGTAAAAAAAAATCAGTTGATCATAAGTAAGTCTGTTTCTGGTTTTCTGTTCTTTTCATTAATCTGTGTCTATTCTTCTAACAATACCTCATGGTCTTCATTACTGTAGTTACAAAGTAAGCTTTAATATCAAGTAGAATGATTCCTCCCACTTTATTCTTCTTTGTCAAGACTGATTTAACTATATTATGGCCTCTGCCTTTGTATACAAATTTTGAAATAAGCTTGTCTATGTCTACAGAAAATCTCATGGGGATATTAATAGGAATTGCATTGGACATATTGATCAATTGACATGTTTACTATGTTGAAACATCCAATCCATGACCAACCCGTGTCTCTCCATTTATTTAGGTCTTCTTTTATTTCTTTCATCACCATTTTGTAATTTTCAGCATGCAGGTAGATCTTTAATATTTTGTGAAGTGAATACCTAAGAATTTTATTTTATTTGGAGCAATTGTAAGTAGTATTTTGTTTTTAAATTCTTAGTTCATTCTCAGTAAGTAAATATACAATTGATTTTTGCGTGTTAATTTTGTACCCCACAACCTCGTTAAACTCGCTTCTTAGTTCTGGGAGAATTTTCATAGATTTTTTTGTGGATTTTCTACATAAACAATCATGTCATCTGCAAATACAGACAGTTTAATTTCTTCTTTCCAATCTGTATGCCTTTTATTTCATTTTGGCCCTATTGAAGTGGCTAGCTGAAGAAAAGTTTTGAATGAAACTGATGAGAGTGAACATTCTTGCCTTATTCTTGATCTTAGGGGGAAAGCATTCAATCTTTCACCATTAAGTATATTAGCTGCAGGATTTTTTTTTTAATGTTTTGTATCAAGTTGAGATAATTCCTGTCTATTGCTAATTTGCTAAGTTTTTTTTATGAATGAGTGTTGGAATTTGTCAATTTTTTTCTATCTCAATTGATCAAATCATATGATATGATTGATTGCACTGATTTTTGAATGTGGAACAAATATTGCATACGTTGGTCATTTGTATTATTCTCTTTACACACTGCTGGATTCTGTTTGCTAGTATTTTGTTGGGGATTTTTGCATCTAAGTTCATAAGACATATTGGTCTATATTTTTATTATTATTTTTCTTTTTCATACTGTCTTTGTCTGGTTTTAGTATCACAATAATACTGGCCTCATCAAATGAACTAGGAAGTTTTTCATCCTCTTCTATTTTCTGGACAAGATTGCATCATCAAATATGATTTATGTAACGTGGAACAGGACAGGTTTTTATGTGCTCACATTACTGTTCTGTTGATATTCCTTCTTCTTTCACAATGCTCTAAGATTTTTTCTTTTATCATTACTTTTCACGTGAACAACTTCTTTCTGCCCATATTTAAAGGTAAGTCTGCTAGTGACAAATTCTTTTGGTTTTCCTTCATCTGAGAAGGATTCTTCATTTCTGAAGGATAGTTTTAGTGAATATAGATTTTGTGATTGACAGGTTTTTTTCTTTCAATGCTTGAAAAATAGTGTGCTACTTCCTTCTGGCCTTCATAATTTCTGATGAGAAATCAACTGTCATTTCAAGTGGTGTTCTCCTATAAGGAAAGCATCATTTCTCTCTAGCTGCTTTTGAGTGTTTTCTTTTGTTTTTATAAGTTTAATTATGATATATGGATAGAATTGTTTGAGTTTATCTTGGATATATGCATAGAAATTTTCTCAGTTCCTTAGATCTTTGGGTTTGTGTCTTTCACTAAATGTGGAAAGTTTTCAGCCATTATTTCTTCAGTAACGAAGAAATTTGAGCCCCACTCTCTTACTCCTCTCTTTATGGGACTCTGATGATAGGACCATTGGATTTTTTGTTTTTTTCATTCAGGTCGCTGAGATTTTTCATTATTTTTCAGTCATAAATAAATAGCTGGCTACATATTAGGATATTGTACTTGTAGGGTAAATAGACACAATACTGATTGTGCTTTTAGCACTAATTTATTTCCATCATAAAAACCTACTAATTATTTCAAAATTTGTGATGCTAACCTTTACTGCAAAGGAAAAAATAAACCAGTCCATAGATATATTGGAAGTGCCTCTCCATTGGTAAAAACATAAACTGAACTTAATGTAAGCTTTGAAAGGATAGGGAGTGTAGTAAAAATTGCTAGAGAGGAAGAAATTTAACAAGTGATTTAAGCCCTGGATTTGTACTAATTAGCTAGACGACTCTCCCTCAGTTCCACTTTCTTTCTGCCCCACTCAGAGTCTGCATAGTAATGATGAAGGAGGACTAGATTTCTAAGGTGAACTAGACACTATCACCCTAAAATGCGGTCTTATTTTCACAGTAAGCCTAGTTTAGCCACTTCCCTCTTTGTTCTCATAGAATCTTTCACAATCCTATTATGGCATGCATTAAGTTGCACTTAAGTTTTTATTTTGTTTTCTGGTTGTTTATTTACTTATTTTTTTTGTGGGGAAGATCAGCCCTGAGCTAACATCCATGCTAATCCTCCTCTTTTTGCTGAGGAAGAGCTGCTCTGAGCTAACATCTATTGCCAATCCTCCTCCTTTTTTTTTTTCTCCCCAAAGCCCCAGTAGATAGTTGTATGTCATAGTTGCACATCCTTCTAGTTGCTGAACGTGGGACCGGCCTCAGCATGGCCAGAGAAGTGGTGCATTGGTGCGTGCCCGGGATCTGAACCCCGGGCCGCCAGTAGCGGAGCGCCAGCACTTAACCACTAAGTTAAGTGGTCAGCCCTCTGGTTGTTTAGAAGTCTATCTTTTCACTAGGATAAGAGCTGCTTATGAGCTAGGCTGAATCACCTTTGTGTCCACATCACGACCACTTTGCATAGTGCCTTATATATAAAACCTGCCCTGGAATTGGGGGAAAAAGGAGGTGAGGAGGAGAGAAGGGAAGATGGGAACCAAGGGAAGAAGGGAGAGAGAGCAGGAGAGGAAGAACAAAAGTGAGAAGGGAGAAGTGGAAAGGGGCAAAATCGAGCTTCTGGCTCCTCCTTGGGCGTCAGCCCTTTCTCTTGCTGGTGGAAGTGGGTCGGAGAGGGGCCGAGAGAAGTAGTAATGGAAGACTTGCAGGCCGGGATGGGCGGGTTCCCAAATAACTGTCGGTGGGGAGTCCTGGCTAAAGACTGGGGTCTCAGCACTTTTTGGATTTGTATAGAGTTCAGTGGGTTGGTGGCCCAAGTCTGGGCTTCCCCTCGTCTGCCCCCTGCACGTTCGCTAAAATCACCGAGCCCCATTGTTTGGTTGCAAACTGAACTCAGCTGACAGAGCGAGGCATCCGGCGCAGGCAGAGGTAAGCGCTGTCTGTAGTTCAGGAGCTGTGGGTGGGTTTCATTTTCACAGGATTGATGATTCAGACACCATGCTACTTCTCAAGATCCTCCCCTTAGGTACCTTAAATCATCTTTAGAACAAAGTGAAGTATAAACAAAACAAAACAGCAACAACAACAAAACCCTTCCTAATGAATGTTGGCTGAATGAAATACTGAATGAAAAAATATGGAGCAAAATGTGTGATGATATCATCCTACATCCTCCTACATCCTCCTATCATGATATCTGATTTCATCAGACACAAGAGGGAACAGGTCAAATAAGCCACTGTTTAATAAATAGATACTTATTATTTGCATATCCTTCTCTTCTAGAATCAGATTCTTACCTCAGTCGAGATCTGAGATATGAAACTTCTACTCTTACCATAAAAACTGCATTATTACCATGAATTGGCACATATTTCGAACACAGAGCAAACTGGTTAGTAGAACCTATCCTTTAGTATCTAAGGGGAAAAAAGTGAAAGAAATAAATAGATTTACTATCTTAACACATATTTACAATATTATACTCTAAGGATAGTAGCATCTCATGATTGTCTCCCCAAAGTTATTTTTGGTATTTAAATCAATCTGGAGGCAGTGGATATGCCCATGGATTTAGAGGTTCCTGGAAGATATACTAGAAAAAGCTGCTTAGAATAACTAAATATCCTGGGGAAGCCATTCTTCATAACCCAACATAAAAAAACTGGCCAGTGAGTAGTAGATAAGGAATAAACAGTTGATGACATAAGATAGTGTAAGAGAAAAATGCCATTTTTTTCCTTACTATCGCTCCCCACATTTTTGCATTACTCTTTTAAGCTAAGCTTGGCAGTTGTCAATTTGGTTATAACTTTAGGAAAATTAAATGCAACATGCAGTAAGTTAGCACTGGAATCCATAAATCTGCTATATATTTCACATGTCAAGTTTTGGAAAGTGCTCAATGTCAAGCAATAAAATTTTGGTTTTAAAAAAGAGAATTTATTTATTCTTCTAATGGTAATTCTAAATACTAAAGACTTTTGATAGTTATCCTGAGAGGAACAGAGTTATAGAAACTAAGCATGAATAAACCTCAGATTACTTTCGGTTCACAAAACATAAACTGTTTCTGCCAAAAATAATAATGAATGCTATAGAATTATCTTTAAGTTTCTTTAAACTTCAAATCCAGGAAAAACAGAGCATCAGACTTTAAAAGTGGGAGTCCATTAGTTAACCAGTTAAATTTGTAGTTGGATATTCTTAGCAGTATCTTCTGATGGTTATTTATTACAGCTGCAAGATGTGTCAAAGGCTCTTAGGGCATGAAATATGATATAAGTCTGACAATATGTAATTTATATAGAAAATACTTCTAGAGAGAACAAGGAGAAGGATGTTTATAGAGGTGATCTTGTGTGACAGCAAATATATCTTAAAATATTTGAGATTCATAGCAATTTTCTTCCCATTTCAAATATTCCATTTTTACTCTAGTGCTTGCTTTTAAAATCATCCAGCTTTTCTGTGCTTGAAAAAGCTAAAGGCTACTAATGTGAAACAGGAAGACTTCAGAAAACATTATTTATTATGCAAACAAATGTGTTATCAGCAAAGTATGGTATAAATGAAAATTAAAAATGTCCAAATGAAATTTTGCTTCCCCGTTGTGAGAAGAAAGCTGCAACGAATTCTAGAGAAATATGACTTATTCACAATGAGAACGGATAAATTAATCAAGGTGTAATTAACTGAAATTTGCATCAATTAAGTGACTTGGCAGGTACTCAGGTACTCGATAGGAAAAAAGCCCTGTTACATACTCTACTGAATTAATATGGTTTTCCTTACATATGAGGGGAATATTTTATCTTTAAGAAACAGTTTTAAAACAATCTTGCAGTTCTTTGGAATCAAATGGTTCAAATTCACTAAAGTTGTTCTTTTGGTAGTTTTTTTCTAATATTTTTCCAAGAAATTGTGTAGGTGTCCTGAAAACAACAGACCTGAACGCCATCCTGGAGGACTCTTGTAGAATTATTCTTTTTTCTGGGTTGTGGTTAAAAGCGATGGCAGTGACTAATCCTGATGGATGTTTTAAGAAAAGTTCCCTGAGAGTCCTCACTGCACTTAATGTTTTGCTATTGTTGAAGTTGTTTTCCATTATACTATATAGCATCCTTTTCATTAGACTCCATGACAATGACTCCTTTAAGAGTCAAGAATAGTTGCTATTATTCTACTGAACAGCTCATTTTGTTTTTTGTATTTTGGATTCTGTGGCTCTTGCAAGTATAAAATGGCTTTGTAACTTCCAAAGAAATAGCAAGGATAGGTACTCTCTAAACAGATACAATTTTAACAAAAGGTAAGTTTAGCTAAAATGCAAGAGAGACATCTCTGCCAACTGTAAACAGAGGGAAAAGCAAAACTGTGAGGGGTGGAGGCCACCAGGCACGAGAGTAGCCAGTTTGGTCTCTGCGTAATGACGCCCAACAGGGGAACAAGTCCAGCTCACTGTCTGAAGAAAAGAAGCTGAAGAATTTATTAGAAAACTACCGCCTTGGGTAGGTAGCTGCCAAACTGCAACAACACGGACGCAGCCTTACGGTGAAGAGCTGGACCGGGTCACCCCCTGGGTCAGGTGTCACAACATCACTCTGGCCTGAGACCCAAACTGCCTTCATAAAATGTGGTTCTGACCCTAGACTAGAAGCCGGCATAGATGGGCAGGAGGAACTGTAAATTCATATTACAGAGTAAGACTGGCAAATCAGTAGGAAATTGATGATAAAAGACTTTCACAGAGCGGCCAGCCCGGTGGCGCAAGCGGTTAAGTGCGCGCGCTCTGCTGCGCTGGCCCGGGATTCGCCGGTTCTGATCCCGGGTGCGCACCGACACACTGCTTGGCAAGCCATGCTGTGGCAGCGTCCTATATAGAGTGGAGGAAGATGGGCACGGATGTTAGCCCAGGGCCAGTCCTCCTCAGCAAAACAAGAGGCGGATTGGCAGATGTTAGCACAGGGCTGATCTCCTCACAAAAAAAAAAAAAAAAAAAAGACTTTCATAGAATTAGCCACAGTACGCTAGCCTCATAGCAACAATAACAATAAACAATAGTAACAATTAAGATGATAATAATCATGAGTTATTAAAAGCACAGGACTGTACTACGTCAGTCTGGATGTAAAGCTATTCATAAGGCACTCCAAGTTTGCTCTGGTCATTTGTATTTTTACAGGAACCCCTTTGGTTCTTTTCATTTTCTGGTTTTATTACATGAACCATTGTCCCAGAATGGGATATTGGAGTTAAGGATTTCTGAAGTGCAACAGCTCCCAGGGATGGCAAGATCCCAATGCGACTCTGGCTGTGGGGGGATGGAGTAGAATGCAGGTGAAGCTGCTAACCGTAAGGAGGTCCAGGAGTAAGGAGGCTAGACTGTTGGATGAATTATCTGTGACGATGATAGACTCGCTCATGGTGATGACAGAAATGTGAACAGAGAGGAAAACCACAAATGAAGTGCCAATTTTTCAATGACTAAGCTTGAGTTACCAGGAGGTCAGAACATGACAGTGATGAAGAAGAGAAGCCAAGTACTCCTCGGTTTCTAAGTCAAATGCACTTTTATTAGTATTCAATAATTTCTTTATTCATCCACTCATTTACTCAAATTACGTAATGGGAACCCCTTAAAAGTGATTCCTATTTTTGCCTCCTTGTCGGACCATTTCCTTTATGCTGTAGCAATTCTGCTGTAGTCTTCTACACTTGACAGAATGCCCCAGAATTTATTCATTTCCCCTCTAGTCTTCACTATTTACACTCACCTCTTTTGTAATCTCTTTATTGTTGTGTCTGTAAACACCATCTCTATATTGAAGACCACTCACCTGAAATTCACACTTACGTGCCCCTCTGATTATTTGACATTAATTATATTATTTAAATGGTTAATAATATTTAAGAGAAATCTCGACATTAACATGCGCTAAACTATACTCCTCATCATCCTTTCAAATCTTCCTGCTTCAATCTTCTTCGTATCCGCAGATGGCAATTCCATTCTTGGAATCTGAAGAAATAGGCACTGAGTGATTACATAGTTAGGTACACTCATAGCTGGTTCAATGACCCAAAGATTTCGTAAAAATAAAGTTATGTTTCCTACTGAAATCATAATTTCTCTTCCCACATACAAATTTTCTGTGCCTAATTCTAAACACTCATATTAAGTAGTTGTTTAATTGTGGTTGTTCTATGTCATTTCTAGGTAAGGAAAAGTTATGTAACAGCTGACAATGGTCATGACAAAAAATGGCCACAGACCTATTTCGACAGCTATCATTCTGCTCCCTTGTGAAAATTTTTAAACGATACCATTATGCTTCAAGGGAAAAGTCCAAGCTCCTTAACATGAATTTCAATGCTCTGTGTGACATCAGTTAAATTTATCTTTTCAACCTCATTTTGTAACTCCTTTCTTTCCTCCACTATGCTGCCCCTTAATCCTGCTGATTTTGTCAATTTTCTGCTGTCATGCGATGATGTAAAACTGTGGGGAGGTTTTGCAGCAGCATTCCAGGATCGTCTTCTTTGTACTTGTCAAAAGGCCATTCAAGGAAGTGGCTTCCTCATGCCCAGATCACAGCCAATTAGTGTGGCAAAAAAAAAAAAATAGCTTATTTATTTTTAAATATTTCTCAATATCCAATGCAATATTTTGCATATAGTGTTTTAAAAATACATATTGATTTTAATATATTATTCCATTTTCCTTTTTTCTAAAACAGATACCCCCCTCATTATTTGTAGACCTAAAAATAATGAGATGGAAAAATTGAAATATCCAGGTCGGATGCAAGGCTCCAATTTTTGAAAATACTACCTCATGTTATTAAGGGTTGTATAGACTTATGCTTTTTTGTAACTGAAAGAAATATGAATGACAATTACGATAAGCCTCAAAAGGATTTTATAAAAAATAACTATTGAAGCTGCCATAATTTGATGGTATTGGGAGACAACAGAGATAGAGTGTGGCTGATGATTGGCAGGGATAACTGGCAGCTCCAGGCCAGGCGTTCCATCATGTCAGAGCCCCTGCAGGAAGTAAGCATCAAAATCAACAATCACTTTTATATACGGTACTTTATCATTCAAAGACATCTCTCGAAGTACCTTCCAAGACTGTACAATGACTGAACGAAACAGCTCGCAATACCAAGCAAGAAACGGAAAGCTAAATAGGGGAAAAAAGTGATTCTTATGGATTTGACTGAAGAGAACAGAACATCTTTGGGCATGCTGATTTGGAGAAAAAGATGCTAACTAGTCAAGACATGAGGCCCCACTGTGGGATGTTTGCTCAATGATCATTTCAGTGGAACTATGCAAATACCACTAGAAGGTACTTAGGTTTAGCAGAGAGAGTTCAGACAAACAAGTAGAAGAAACTTCCAACACTTTTTTTTCAGGTCAGAGAGAACAGAAGGTATAATGTAAATGAATCACCTAGAAATTGCTATGACCACTCTACATTTGTTCTTCTGAAAGAACAAGCTAGAGTTTATAAGGATAGCAAACAAAACAAAAGGAAAAACCATTGCCTATGACTTTATTTACATCTTAGAGATAAAAACAGCATGGTTAAAGGGCATCTAACAAAATAAGTACTCTCTCCATATAATATTTAGTAATTGTACATGTTATTGGTGACAAAGAAGATACTTCTGTTTTCACGGTCCAAATTGAGCAACTTAAGTTCAAATCTATACAAAAGAGCAAATCAATGATTCTGTCCTTAGACTATTGTATACTTGCTTTAGTGCAAGATTTCTCAATCTAGGTATTATCAACATTTTGAGACAAATAATTCTTTGTGGAGGCAGAGGGAAGTGGGGGACTCCTCTGTACAATATAGGATGTTTAGCAACATCACTGGTCTTTTCCCATTAGATGTTAGTAATAACTCCTGGATCATGACAATCAAAATTGTCTCCAGATATTGCCAGATAGCTTTTTTGGGGGGGAGGTGGGCATGAAATTTCCCTCTGTTGGGAACCATTGCTTTAGTGTCCTAGAATATCAGTTATGTGGAGCTATTCTTCTGACATCTCAATTGTGGGACTTGCTCCTGACGTTCCCAAGTCATTAATACGGCCAATTCTATCAGCACATTTAACTTATCACACCATGCTGTGATAGCCCACTTCCTAGCGTGCTGCCTCACCTGGATTTAAGGACTGTGAAGGCAGAATGGACATCTCCATCGCTGATAATAAATTCCCCAAGGACGCACAGGGCGTGGCACACAGTACTTAAGCAATAATCAATAAGTATATACTTAGGGCCGGCCCAGTGGTGTTGTGGTTGGGTTCACTGTGCTCCACTTCAGTGGCCCAGGTTTGTGGGTTCAGATCCTGGGCATGGACCTACACACTACTCATCAGCCCATGCTGTGGAGGTGTCCCACGTACAAATAGAGGAAGATGGACACAGACGTTAGCTCAGGACAATCTTCCTCAAGCAAAAAGAGGAAGATTGGCAACAGGTGTTAGTTCAGGGTCAATCTTCCTCAACAAAAAAAAAAAAAAGATAATTAAAACAACAGCAGCAACAAAAAGTATACATTTAATGAATTAATTACGTTCTCTGCTACATATAATGAGTTCAAGTACAAAAATTAAGAACACAGCATGGACAAAATAGTTTGTAAATGTAGGCTTTATTTGTTTTATAGAAAAATAGCTTAAGGCTCTGATAAGCAACATAGCAACTAAAAGGTAATGCATGGTTATGTAAAGGCTGAGTCTAATGGCTGAATTTATCATCTCTGGTTGCTAAGCATAAACATCATATCATCCTCCTGAGGCAAGGAGGTATTAACTCAAGCCTCCAAAATTAAATAATTTCAATAAAAATAGATTGGTCATACTCATGCTATTAGAGAATGTAGGAGTACACTGTTACAGGCATATTAACCTGTTTTATAGTGAAACTCACAGCATCACTGTGGGGCCATTCAAATCATTTTGTCAAGATTATAAAACGTAGTCCAGAGAGAAGTGTTATCAGTTTAATGTAAGCTTGCAAGTAAAAAATTATAGAACTATATGTCTTCTGTGAGGTCTTAATTTCCTTGGTTCTTTTAGGGGATAAGAAAAAAAAGGAATAGCACACATTTTCTCTTATAAAAATGTAAAATATAGCTACACAATATAATGCCTTATTTTGACATTGTACTTCCAGTACAAAAGTTAATGGCTATGAACTCCTTCTTTTTCTATAGACCTGTTTTCTTTTTCTGGGTTGAATGAAATCTTCAAGATAAAGAAAGAAATTTTTTCTGTCTTTTGATGATAACTGAAAAAGATTTCTCTTGCAGAGTGTATAGTCCCATGGATTACGCTTCTTATATCGCTTAATTTGGGCAGGTGAATCCGCGCTCTTTATTCTTTTCTTCCTCCTAATAGTTCTTTTAGGCATGTGTGGCTAATCTTCTCATTACAACAATATCTTTTCCCTGTAAGATTTGTGGACTTTTAGGGAGCTGGCACGGTAGCATAGTGGTTAAGTTTGTGTGCTCCGCTTCGGCAGCTGGGGGTTCGCAAGTTCAGGTCCCGGGCGCAGACCTACACACCACCTATCAGGACATGCTGTGGCGGCATCCCATTTAAAGTAGAGGAAGATGCATCTGGAGTCAAGATGGCAACATAAGCAGACTCGGAACTCACCTTCTCCCGTGGACACAGCCAATTTACAACTACTTGTGGAAAAATTACCCCTGAGACAGAACTGAAAACTGGATAAGAGGAACTCCTGCAACAACGGACAATCCTAACTGAGGTAGAAGAGGCAGAGACTCCCTTCTGGAGAGGAAAAACACCGCCTTCACAAGCCACCAGCTTCACGGCCGCCAGGAGCAGCTCACAGGTACGCAGCCCTCCCTGGAGGCGCAGGGCCCTGAGCCGGGGAGCACCCCAGTGGTGGGCATTTTGTGGACCCAGCGCAATCGAGACCAGCAGCATAATATCTGACTTTGTCTGCTACTAAAACATTGGGGAGTACCCCCAGAAAAGCTGGTTCACAAAGAAAGTAAAACCAGCTCTTAAAGGGCCCACGTGCAAACTCACCTATTTCAGAAAGCATCCTAAAATCACCAGAAAGAAAGGTGCACAGTGCTGTGGCGAAAAGAGAGTCACCTAATAGGCCCTGAGTGCATCTCGGTGAGGGCTGAGACCTCTCCAGGGACTGGGACATTGGCGGCAGCCATTGTTGTGGCCTGGTGTGGGTGTGCTGACACAGACGCCATTGGAGTTCTCCCTGAGGCCTGCTAGCCCAGGATCTGCCCCACCCGCAAGCCGATTTAATCCAGCTCAGCCAGGGCAGGCAGCCCACCATAGAGACTGGCCCCACCCAACAACAAGCCCTCAGGCAACTTGTGGGCCTGCATAGATTGGTGACTGGATTCTCTGCAGCCTGGCAACTGAGCCGACTTTAGCCTCAACAAAATACTAGCAAATCGCATACAACAATACGTTAAAAAGATTATACACCATGATCAAGTGGGATTTATTCCAGGTATGCAGGGATGGTTTAACATTCTCAAATCAATCAACATAATACACCACATTAATAAAATGAAGAATAAAAATCACATGATCATCTCAATAGATGCAGAGAAAGCATTTGACAAGATACAGCACCCATTTATGATAAAAATTCTGAATAAAATGGGTATAGAAGGAAAGTACCTCAACATAATAAAGACCATATATGAGAAACCCACAGCTAATATCATCCTCAATGGTGAAAAACTGAAAGCTATCCCTCTAAGAACAGGAACCACACAAAGATGCCCACTGTCACCACTCCTATTTAACATAGTACTGGAAGTTCTACCCAGAGCAATCAGGCAAGAGAAAGAAATAAAAGGGATCTAAATTGGAAAAGAAGAAGTGAAACTGTCACTATTTGCAGATGACATGATTTTATATATAGAAAACCCTAAAGAATCCACCAAAAAACTTTTAGAAGTAATAAACGAATATGGTAAATTAGCAGGATACAAAATCAACATACAAAAATCAGTTGCATTTCTGTACACTAACAACGAAGCAGCAGAAAGAGAAATTAAGAATACCATCCCATTTACAATTGCAACAAAAAGAATAAAATACCTAGGAATAAACTTAACCAAAGAGGTGAAAGATCTGTACACCAAAAACTATAAAACATTTCTGAAAGAAATTGAAGAAGACACAAAGAAATGGAAAGATATTCCATGCTCTTGGATTGGAAGAATTAACATAGTTAAGATGTCCATACTTCCTAAAGCAATCTATAGATTCAGTGCAATTCCTATCAAAGTTCCAACAACATTTTTCACAGAAATAGAACAAAGAATCCTAAAATTTATATGGAACAACAAAATACCCTGAATAGCTAAAGGAATCCTGAGAAAAAAGAACAAAGCTGGAGGTATCACAGTCCTTGATTTCAAAATATACTACAAAGCTATAGTAACCAAAACAGCATGGTACTGGCACAAAAACAGACACACAGATCAATGGAATAGAATCGAAAGCCCAGAAATAAACCCACACATCTATGGACAGCTAATCTTTGACAAAGGAGCCAAGAACATACAATGGGGAAAAGAAAGTCTCTTCAACAAATGGTGTTGGGAAAACTGGATAGGCACATGCAAAAAATGAAAGTAGACCCTTACCTTACACCATACACAAAAATTAACTCAAAATGGATTAAAGACTTGAATGTAAGACCTGAAACTGTGAAACTTCTAGAAGAAAACATAGGCAGTATGCTCTTCGACATCGGTCTTAGCAACATATTTTCAAGCACCATGTCTGACCGGGCAAGAGAAACAATAGAAAAAATAAACAAATGGGACTACATCAAACTAAAAAGCTTCTGCACAGCAAAGGAAACCATCAACAAAACGAAAAGACAACCTAACAATTGGGGGAAGATATTTGCAAACCATACATCTGATAAGGGATTAATCTCCAAAATATATAAAGAACTCATGCATCTCAACAACAAAAAAACTACCAACCCAATTAAAAAATGGGCAAAAGACCTGAACAGACATTTCTCCAAAGAAGATATACAGATGGCCAACAGACACATGAAAAGATGTTCAAAATCACTAACTATCAGGGAAATGCAAATCAAAACTACAATGAGATATCACCTCACGCCCGTCAGAATGGCTATAATTAACAAGACAGGAAACAACATGTGTTGGAGAGGATGCGGAGAGAAGGGAACTCTCATACACTGCTGGTGGGAGTGCAAACTGGTGCAGCCACTATGGAAAACAGTATGGAGATTCCTCAAAAAATTAAAGCTAGAACTACCATACAATCCAGCTATTCCACTGCTGGGTATTTACCCAAAGAACTTGAAAACACCAATTTGTAAAGGTACATGCACCCCTGTGTTCATTGCAGTGTTATTCACAATAGCCAAGACTTGGAAGCAACCTAAGTGCCCATCAAGGGACGAATGGATAAAGAAGATGTGGTATATATACACAATGGAATACTACTCAGCCATAAGAAACGATGAAATCCAGCCATTTGTGACAACATGCATGGACATTGAGGGTATAATGCAAAGTGAAATAAGTCAGAGGGAGAAGGTCAAATACCATATGATTTCCTTCATTAAGTAGTAGATAATAACAACAATAAACAAACACATAGGGACAGAGATTGGATTGGTGGTTACCAGAGGGGAAGGGGGGAGGGAGGAGGGTGAAAGGGCTAATTCGGTACATGTGTGTGGTGATGGGTTGTAATTAGTATTTTGGTGGTGAATATGATGTAATCTATGCAGAAATAGAAGTATAATGATGTACACCTGAAATTTTTACAATGTTATAAACCAATGTTACTGCAATAAACAAAAAATTAAAAAAAAATAAAAAGTAGAGGAAGATGGGCATGGGTGTTAGCCCAGGGCCAATCTTCCTCAGCAAAAAGAGGAGGACTGGCAACAGATGTTAGCTCAGAGCAAGTCTTCCTCACCAAAAAAACATATATATATATATTTGTGGACTTTTAGTATTTTCATTTTCCTTATCTTTATATTTTTCAGAAGTAATTGAAACACTGCCTTAGGAGGGCTAAAATAACAGAACCCATTTTTAAAACAGTTTTGTTTGGCATTAAATAATTCACTGATTTGTCTTCCTCTTAATTCTTCTTTAGTTATAGTTGTCTCCAAAAATCCTTTTTATGTCTTTATACCATTTTTTAGCTAAGAAAATTTTAGGTGGTTGTTTTTCCTTTATTATTCAAAAAATTGCCTTCTATTTTTTTTTCCTCAAGAGATAATTTGTGAACACTTGTTATAGTGTGATTTTTTTTGTGCAAATACGTGTTGAATATAGTCTCTGTCTTTCAGGTGGTTATATCTACTAGTTTATCTAATAGTAAAAGTATAAACGTAACAGCTTATATCTGTCAAACATCCAAATGTGCCAGACGCTTCTGTGGACATTTGACATATGTTAACAAACCTGGAAAATGTTGTAGCCCCTGCAGCGTTATCTTTCTCCTGCATTAATATACTAGAATTACTTATAACGATCATACATCATTTGGCTTAGGCCGGCCTGCAAGTTTGAGCCACTTTGGTCTTTAATGGATCTTTGTAACTTCATAAAAGCAGTAATTAAATGTCAATACCTGGCCTTTCATCCACAGTATAATGCATTACCTACCCCTGCTACCATCTCTACAGATCTATAGAGAATGAGGTAAGGTTAGGGGTTGTTAGTTATCTAGAAAATGTAATGTCTATTTGTTTATTCACATGCTTTTCTAACTTTATTGTATATGCCAAGCAGAAATAGTAATGCTATGTTTAAAGTGACTAGAATACATATAAAAATTATGTACAAGCAAACCAATATTAGAAAAAAAGATTATGGGAGCCACAAAAGAATTGTATGGAAGACAAGAAAAAACCCATGGAAACACAAAGGAGGGAGCAATGTCATGGAAAAGTCAGGAAGACTTCACAGAGGTGGTGATATTGGAGACAGACATAAACAATACAGGTGAGACGTCTCTAGGTGGGAAAGAGAAAGAAGCATGAATATACAGTGAGAATAAAATCATGGGAATGATTTTATTTAAGAGTTCATGGCCAGTTTTGGTGATGAAAAGTAAAAGTTCTCCAGGAACAATTACAGCCTATAAAGTCCTAAAATTTAGTGGGTCCTTAGTATGAAAGACCTTTTGTAAAACTTCAGACAAAGGAAGCGACATGATCAGATCAGTGTTTTAGAAAGATAAAATCAATGGTAGGTTTGATTGGAAATCAACAGGGTTCTAGAAGAAAATTAAAGAAGGATGACAAATTGTAAGTGAAATGAACACTTGTTGCTTGCCCATCCACTGTTCCCTGCTTCCCACTTCCTAATAGTAAGTACCCTGTTGTTCCACTCCATTGTGCAACACCAGGCAGTTTGTATGGAATTCGTCCCTGCCTGACTCCGCGAGTATGCTCTGACTAGCGGAAGCCCCAACTTCCCTTGCACGGCAACGTTTCCGAGAAAAGCTATGTCCCAGGTTTATGCCAGCAAGTGTGTGGCACTTCCTTAATCTCAGTGATTGCTTCTTCATGATCAAATCCAACGAAACTCCGGACTTTTGCACAATTATTGTGTGAAGCAGGATTTTTTTCTCTCTCTTGATGTGAAAGAGGAAATATGCAATCCTTCAGCCTGAGTATGAATCTTATACCTAGATGAGCTCAGGATCACAAGAACTGCTGAAAAACTGAGTCAAAAACCTCATCAACCCATTTCTGAAGACTGACATTTTGTGAGCCATTTTGTGAGCTACTTTTTGCAAATAATAGCTCCACACTAATTTATTTTAAGTATTGCTGTAGTCTTGAAATAAATTATGAGTTCATGAACAAGATAGACCAATAGTACACTGATTCAAAATTCTATTTAGAGATTTAAAATATTTGTACCAGCTGTCTGAATGTATAATAGTCAAATCTTGAGTTTATGAATAAATATAGATAAAAATATTATCTTATTAGCACAAACATTGTCACTGAAGTAAGACTTTTAGTGACTGCACTGAATAAAGGAAGTACACTTCACAGAAACTTCTTAAAGTAATGTAAATCCATTGGCCCACCCATACACATTCATGTAACATACATGACATACACAAACACATAGATACACACATAGATTAAAGCCCAGGGAAGTCTTAAACTTATTTGTGTATCATGTCCATGTTTGATTGCTCTGACATGCTAATATTGGTGACCTTGGCTGTGCATAAGAATTATTATTTTGGTCTAAATTTGCCTTTCTGGTAGGACTTTCCTTCTGAGGTTTTTAAGATCCCAATATTTATTAATTTTAGTTCAGAATGTTTATAGATAATCCACTGTACAGTGGGTTCCAACTACAGAAAGTAATTTTAAGAGAAGAAAGTTCCAAAGATGAATAAATATAGATACAAATTAGCAACAATTATTGCAATAAGAACAGCATGTTCCAGACAAGATGTCTAACAGAAACTTGTGATTCCTTCCCTTGAACCCAATCTCAGCAATACCAAAGATAGAAGAGGTGGCTCAATAGATCCCAGAAATCAACTCAGAAAACCCTGGGAAGCAAGAAGACAACTGAATCCTGGAGTGGAATGAATGTGGTTCCTAACGTGGGGGTGGGCCAGGGCCACAGATATGGGGTGCATTCAGTGGAGGAGTTCTCCCAGCATTCCCCTGGCTGCATGGTGGACCATTGAGTTGTTTTTTCTGCATGAGTGTGGGGTATCACCAGGGCAGTGCTGGGGTGGGAAGCAAACGTTGAGTTTACAAAGACCCGTTTGTCCTCAATGATTTTCTCTTCCTCTGCTTCTCCCCAGGCCTAGGCTAGGCAAGTCGAGAGACAGTGACAACCATTGGGACAGTGCAGACACACTTCCAGGGTTAACAAGTGATTTCCAAAAGGCAGACTTCCCTGAGGGGTGGCACGGGCCACAAGTGGTTGACTCCAGATGACAACAGTACATGCCCTTCACACCAAAATGGATTCTGCCAGCACAGTGAAAAAGGAAAACTAAAGTACCTAGAGAGCTTTCTATGACAGGAAAGTAGAATCATGCTAAGCAACACCAAGTGCTGGTGAGGAGTTGGGAAAAGGAGAAAATTCATGCACTCCTGGTGGGACTGTCCCACTCCTGGTGGGACATAACTAATGGAGCTATGTTTGGAGAGGAATATGGAAGTAATTGGTGAAATAAGGATATGTATATCCCATGAAATAGCATCTTATTCACGGTTTATTTTCAAACAGTTCACAATGGACAGACATACAGGATGTTGGTTACTATATATTTTGTAGCAGCAGAAAATTGGAGGTGTTTATATGTACATAATGTACATAGTGTATACATATATATGTCTATATACATATACATGTACTATATACATATAAACACATATATTACATTGTATTTATTCATTTTCCTAGTGCTGAGCTCTTAAGTTACCTATATACTTAGTATATATAAATATATATATGTATATATGTATTTAGAAATATATATATTTATACACACTTATTGTGTGTGTATATATATAGTGTGTGTATATATATGTATATATATATTAGAAAGTAATGCCTAGAATTATATATGAGACCATTGATGTACCTTAAAAGTAACTTTCAAAAAAAAAAGTACAATTCAAGAGATGAATATCTAAATTAAAAACATATAGACAACACCCTATGTATTTTTTTAAGGAAATATCGAAGTTGAATTGGCAGGACATACACTACATGGATTGAAAGGGACATCTATGAGTGGGCAAAGGAATAAAGTTAGGAGAGATGGATGATGGTGAGAACAATAAAATATCAAGTATGATTACATCAATTATGTGCACATAAACACAAAGACTGAAACCAAATGTAAAACCAAAATCAAAACCAAAGGCAAAGGTAAAACCCAAGAGCCATGGGAGCTCATTAACTTCATGGATGTGTGTCTTTAGAGAACGGTTTACCTAATTTTTGAAAGTTTTGAATACTTAATAAAGGTCTATATAGCTTCAATAAAACAGAAAAATATTATGTGCTAAGAGATGGAGTCACAGAGAGACTAAGCATATCTGAAGATCAGCTAGATATTTAGCTAGAGTGATACTGCAATACAATATTCTACTGCTAACCACCCAGGTTAGCACTGAGTCTGCAGGTCTAAGGGCACAGTCCCAGCAAGACTGTCTTCACTTCAGACAACAGTCACAAGTTCAGGGGTACACAGGCCACCCACACTTCTGACCAACTGGTTACAAATTCATGGCTTCCCATGACCCCTTTGGGTTTGATCATTCTCTCGAATAACTCATGCAACTCAGGAAAGCACTATACTTTCAACTAGTTTTGTTATAAAGGATACAAATCGGGACCAGACACAGGAAGAGATAATCAGCAAGTGACAGATATTTCTAAGCAGAATTGTGACATGATTAGTATGTCTTTAGGAAGGTATTTGTTAGGAGTATGGAAGTTGGAGTAACCTGGGGAGACTGGTGGCATACCTCCAAGTTAGTAGATCATCATTATAATTAAGGGGAGATAATAAGGGACTATCAAGGGGCATCAAAAGAAAAAGCTAAACACCTGAGACATTTAAGAAAAAGACTCAGAGATTCAAGATGTTACGCTGATTTGAGGATACTACTGAGATTTCTACCTTGGGAACAGTTGAACCTCACATCAATGTGTAGATTTGTTCTAAAAAGAGATTTATGCATAGGTCAGAGAAAAATAATTGTTTCATAAGTATGTGGGCAAAATTAAACACCCTGCATTATTGATTTGACAAATATTCTTAGATGGATTTTGGAGTTAACCTGCTAAAAGAGTTGTACTTTTGCTATGGGAAGAGCCAGGCACACAACAGCGTATATGACAAAGATTTTTTCCTATCCATGCTGAGGGAGCTTCCTCTTGGAATTTTGCTTTGTGTCCTGCCAGCTTTAGCTTCTCTCTATTGCCAGCTTCTGCTGAAGGACAGGCTTTACGGACAAAAAAAAAATTGTATACCAAACTTAAGTGACCAATAGAAGCATAATACAATCATTTTTGAGCGGGACCATAAGATTCTTTTTAGTGGCTTATAGCCATGAAAGTGTTCTGCAGGAAAAGTAACAGTGTTGCCCTTTCTTAGAATTCTATTAGCAACAACGCCAAGGCTGCATTGCAAAGGATGTAAAGAAGGGAATTCTTCCTCACCTAAAAGGAAAATCTAGGATTTGAATTCTTTTTGAGGTATTATTTGAGCCCTGGATGGAAAGTTTTCTTTTTCAAAATCGTGAAGAACATAATAACACCCTTAGCGTATAACAGCTGCATACCCCCATGCTGAAAACGGATGCATTATGCAGCTTTGGAGTGCGAATGCATGTTTATCAGAAATCAGTCCAAAAACAGAGAATGTTCCAAGAGCCAGACAGCTGGCAAGAAGCCCTGGGAGAAAGGATAAGGTTTCCTTTGGGAATAAACTGATAACCAGTTGGTGGCGATGGTGGGGATACGTAGCATTAATATGCTTAAAAATATGTTGTCCTGCTTGCGCTTTTACCAGCTAATGACACAAACGTACCTGCGAATCAAATCAATGCTCTGTGCTCGTTTCATGTCACAATATCTAGACTTTATGCAAGCAAAAAAGAGAGCGTGCATAACAGTAGCATTTTAACTCAAAAATCAATAATTAAAAAAAATTATAGAGAGGAGTCTTTATAGCACGGAACATGTTTTCAGATGTCTTTTTAAAGGTTTTGTTTGTTCCTGAGATTTAAAGACATTATAAGAAACAAAGATTCTCACTCAGAGGCTTTAATTCAAGTTTCTCCTTTGGGGATGACTTCCAGGACATAGCCGACTAGATAAAGCCCCAGCATTTCCTGCCTTGTGCTTTCCTAACTTTTCCTCATGAGCCTTGATAATACTGTGCCACTGTACTAATTACTCAGTCTCTTTAAACACCCTTTCCCAGGACTTTTAACCACAGATTGTAGCAATGTAGAGAAAATGAAATTTTCAATACCAGTTTGATGTTGGTGTGACAGTACCAAAGCCACTAGAAGTCATTTTTCAGGATTTATATTAAATTTTAAGAGCACTCCCTGTGGTTATTACCAAATCATATTATCATGTTAACTAAAACAGACACATATATAGGAAAATGAAGCTTTTTTCCATGGTCTGAGCAATTCCTACATTTTGCAAAAGTCTATTTACTGATTTGATTGTTTATTTTAAGCAAAGTTCATACACATTCATAATTCTAGACCTATTTTGGCATTTGTTACAAATATTCTCATATGTTGGAATTTGACATTTGATAATTAATTATCACTTAACTGCATATTAGAAGTTAAGAAGAACTGTATGAACCACGGATGGCAGGCTTCCTTTACAGAGCCAAAAGTTGAGCAAGAGCTTTTCTACTATCTTTTGAGTTTTAGCATTCAGTTTCAACGTTTATTCCCTTTCAATGTTTATTCCATGTCAGCATTTTATGACTTAATTTACGATTCTTGATGTTCCCCAAACATCTCACATACGTTAGCATTGTGCCTTTGCTTATGCTGCTAGTCACCTGACAGAACAGCCTTTCCATCTGGTAAAATTCCATCACGATCTAGCCCAAACGTCACCTACTCATTGTGAGATTCCCTCTCACCAGCCTCATCTCCTGCTTTTAATTTCTAACAACCAAAAAAGTTATATTTGCTGTTATGAAAAGGAAAAGGAACAAGTGTACTCTTACCTGCTGGCTACCTGGCTCTCTGATGCATGTGGTCATTCTTATACCTGAGGCTCCCCAAGTTTCTTGTGGTTAGGTAACTTTCCCATGGTGACACAGAGAGGACATACAGGGGCCAAAATGTGAATTGATAGGAAATGGAACAAGCTTATGCTCCTTATATCTGCAAGAAGAATGTAATTTTGATTTACTTAGCAAAGTTGGAGGTTACTAATTGAACCCACTTTGCTCTGATACTGTTTGTTGGTTAAAAGGTTGATAATAAGTTTGGCTCTCTCTTTTTTCCTTAACCCTTGAAACTGGAAAGGTAAACCCATTTGGTACTTCCTTAGAACATGACAGATCACTCCAATACTGTCTTGTTTAGACCACCCTGGACTCAGCAGATAAGAGTGTGATAAGATTTATGGTTAGCATTGAAATTAGTCTTTTGATGGACATGTGGGGAAGGTGTAAAATGTCCCTTAGTTCTTTAACAATATAATCTAGCCAAAATTATCTGAGTTTCCTGCATTCCTATATTGCTTTGTTTATAAACCCAGATCTCCTTAATAATAAAATAATATGTTGATTTTCTCTGCCAGTGTGCCTTCTCTTTGCATATCCCTCAAAGAAACATTTTTGGAGGAAAGTTGATTGTCAAGATAAGATTTGTGAATTTCTGCATTCTTTGGCCAAATACCATCTAAAAGTATTTAAATACCATCGTTATTTCCAACAGGCCCACTATTTAATGATAACACCAAAATGCATTTGCCCCTGTCTTGTGTTATATCCATTGTCAGATTGTTGAGGTCTTACTGATTTTTATATTCCCAGAATATGGCATAGTAACCAACAGATAAATGCATGAATCAGTGAAATTGGAATTGAAGTAGAATATATCATCAGGCCAAATTAACAAATTATACATTCTGTCTCTATCACTTATTAAGTATGTAGAGGATGTATATCTAATATAATGCAGTGTTCTTTATGAGAGAAGATGATCTATCTAGTTTCCTTCAGAAAAGTGTATTTGAATAGCTTTTCTGCCAGTAGTGTAACCACGGGCCCATTTAGAGCCAGTTTGAACAGACCCCATCTCATATCAACAAAGTGATTAAGGATTGTCTTTCAGAAAAACTGCAAAGTCACACAGCCAGGGCATGCGCAAAAGAAGAAATCATGACCTGAAAGGACCTCGGAACCAAAGGGCCTCCTTCCACGGAACCCAAGGACCGGGACGTGACCATAACTTGAAAGCCGGACTAGTATCAGAAGCGAGGGGTCCCTCATTCAGGAAAATCCGGTGTTAAAATTCCTTCCCAATTTCATCATAGATGTTTAGAACCTCATCATAAATGTTTAAAACCTTACCATAAATACCTGAAGCCCACCAATCGAAACCTGTCCCACCAGCGTTTCCGCATGCCAACCTGTTCTCCCTAACCTCTTAAGTTTTGTCCCAAATCCTGAATCAGAGAGAGATCTGAGGGCACACCCCCCATCTCCCTAGAGATAGATCTTGCAGAATAAAAAGCTGATTTCTCCCCTCAAAGGCTGGTGCCATAATTAATTGGCTCGTTTATGTGCATTGGGCAGAGAACCCCAATTGTGTGCAGTAAGAGTAGTGTGGATGAACTGAGCCCTATGTATTCATTCCCTTGTTCAGCTTGTGGCCAGTTGCAGGTATTTATGAAGCACATGGGTAGAATATGGTACACAGTGTAAATTCATGGAACAGAATGGCTGCCTTTGTAAGAAGCTTGCTGCCTCATATGGGGAATGAACCGCTGACCTTGCCTTGATTAACACCAAGCCCTAATGAGCTGAAATAATGGGCCCAGATTGTTACACCAGCAGGTATCAAATCTAATTTGATTTGGCCCTTCTTTGTTTTCATAGGACTTACTTTCAAAAATGCGATATTCAGGTGCATATATTTCACAAGATTCCTGATATAGTCCATATTCACGTTCTGGTGGTTGAGACTATAAAGTGAAATTCAGCTTATTAATCACTTCATACTTGTTTATTTCAAGTAGGTTAGTGAGTTGCTGGTATAAATGGTATCTTCAGGTAGATATAATCCCATAAAAGATTTTGTGGTTAGTTGGTCAGATACCAATAAATCAAGAAAAAAGACACATCTTAACAATATATGAGGCAAGTAGAAATTCTGATTTTGAAAATAACTTGAGAAAATTAACTTAAGAAAACAAAATATAATAACAGTCATGGGCTGCATAACAACGTTTAGGTCAACAATGGACTACATATATGACGGGAGTTCCATAACCTTAGTACTATATATCATACGTGTATAGTTGGCTCTACCATATAGGTTTGTGTAAGTACTGTGGGGAAGGGAGAAATTTTTGTCTATCCTTCTAGCTTCTTCAGGCTGGTCTAAAAATTAAATTGCCATGAGACGGATTAACAGGAGAAAAACAACAAAAAAAGTTTAATGACATGTATACATGGGAGAAACCCAGGAAAACCAAGTAACTCACCAAAATGGCCAAAGCCTTCACTTAAATACCGTGCTCAGGTAAAGATAAAAGAAGATATTGGGGGTGGGGAGAGTCAGAGAATTCAAAGGGAAGGAAGGCAATTCACAGGTATGTGAAAAGGAGCAAACGTTTGGAAAACCAGTGTTTCTTGGACACACAGAAACAGAACACAGAGGGAGCCCAACAAACAGGCTTTTCTAGGTTTCTCCCTGTCTACACCTAGTTCATGTGATGCTAAGGTGATAGCTCACTTCCTGAGACAGGTTTTTTTATCTGAACTCTTTTAGGCAGTCAAGGGGAAGGTGATGTGGGGGAAGAGGGAGAATCCCCTTCTGCCCCTTCCCTTAAGGTTCTTATGGCTGGCCAAATAATTAACAAGACAGGTTAGCACGAGAAAATAATACCAAGTTTAATAACACGTATACATGGGAGAAAGCAGGAACACTGCGTTTCTCAACACAATGGCAGAAATTCTCGTCTTAAATACCATCTTCAGCTAAGGACAAAGGAGGATGTTGGGGGTGGGGGGTGTCAGTTACAGGAGATTACCACTAAAGCACAGTAAACAAGAGTAAGGTTATTATGCAGATTTAAGGCCTCATTTTCCTCATTGATAAGTTTCTAGAAATGAGGTCATCCCCCCTCTTCCCGATACATAGAGGGAGATACCTTTACAAATGGAGATTTCCCTTATAAATGTAAATGTTTGTCTGGCAACTCCCTGCAGGGCCATCCAGAGAATGTGGCCAGAGAGACAGAACTTCTGATAAGATGGGCTTGTTGGTGCCTTTCCTATTGTAACATCTATTTTACATTATATTACAGCCATCAGATAGTAACTCCTTCCTGGATCAGATCTTCTATGTCAAATTTTTTAGGCAGTTAGTGGGGGAGGTCAAATGTCTGTCAGAGAAAACAATCAAGGTAAAGAGATATATTTCAAGGTGGCCAAATCTTGATCTCTCACAGTAACAAGAAAAACTTTCTGAGTCTTTTGTTTCTTAAAAATAATCAGCCTAAAACAATCCTCAGGTTAAGGGACACATTTTGGGGTGGCAGATTTTGTTCCCCTTTTGTACACTCCATGATGTTTGCACAACAACAAAATCACCTAGCCACACATTTCTCGGAGTGTATCCCCCTTGTTAAGCAATGCATGACTGTACTGAGTGACGTCAACATTTCTCAACTGCTCTCAGGCAGCATAAAACTCTGAAATCATTTAGTCCAAATCATTATCTTACCTCACCTCACTCAAGCAATTTGTTAAATACATACCCATATATACATATATACATGAAACAACAAAACAAGTCCAGTGGTGCCAAACTATTGCACCCTTTGGTCCATATATGGAAATATGGCTCATGGCCTGTGTTTGTACATTTTATGGAAAAATAGCCATGCTCATTTATCTATTGTCTATTGTCGCTTTCATGCTACAACACAGAGTTAGGTACTCGCCACAGAGACTGTATGGTCCACAGCCTAAAATATTTATTACCTGGCTCTTTGCAGAAAAAATTTGCTGAATGCTAAACTGGTCCATTAGTAGATACGAGTCGACTAAAAATTTAAGTTTTCCCTTTTACCAGGCTGACTTATTTTGTCCCTGTGATGGATGAGAAGTGCATAAGGACGTAGTTTCAGGACTCACTGCCAGTCTCTGTGCTTCCTAGATTCATAATCGTTTAAGTTCTTTTGGACTTAATTCCTCTATCAATAAATATATTCTATTGGGCTGGATATTCTATAAAATATGTTTTGCACTCTAACGTTGTAATTTTAGTTTTGAGAATTTTAAAGTAGTATTTTATAATTGTCCTAGAATATGACAATCTCCCCCAAACTCAATATATCTTTGACAATTCATCCTTTGCAACCTGGACAGAGGGTTGGGGCATTATCACTAACACCCAACAGCTAGAATAGATCTGGGAAGCCAAGTGTAGCACTTCTGAAGTGTGTTGAGAGAACCAGAGGAGCAACCTGGATGCACTAAATCGAATCAGGCTTTATAAGGGGAGGGTATGGCCTACTGTCAAGTTCTGCAAAACTCAAGTCTCTTCTGTCATTATGGACCTTATATACATTCTACTCATATTTGTTAGGGATGTCCATGGGTAGACTGTCATACATTCATCTCCCCTAGACTGCCCTTACTGTCCCTGGTTCTCCATGATAGAGATTCAGCTGTCTTTCTGTGAACTACTTTGTTACAGAACTGCAATATTCTATGTCCTATTCTATGTCCTATTCTAACTCCCATATTCTATGTCCTTTCTCTTATAGATTCACTAAACCTGTAATATAGGATTTGCATATTTTCCTTCATTTTTCATGTCTCCTCTTAACAGTGGAATCGTATATAATTAATGGAGATGAGGATATAGTAATATAGTAGCAAACGAAGAAAGATACTTACAAATATCATTTCATTTTAATTATTTTACTCTTTAAAAGAATTATCATGGGGCCCTGAATTCCCTGTGAGCCTCCATATGAAGACTTTTACTACTTATAGGAACCAAGAATCTTGATAAATTTTTGACTATTTTTTGGTAAATTGGCCACTGCAGTTCATCTTGTGATATTGTCATCTTATGTATTTTTGCATTGGGGAAGAATTAGGAACACATATGAAGCCTTGTCTTTGCTTATGTATTCCCTTCTTTCTAACCTTTTGTTCAATATCATTAAAATTTGTCTTTTCCTGGGCCGGCTCCGTGGCTTAGCGGTTAAGTGCGCGCACTCTGATGCTGGCGGCCCGGGTTCGGATCCCGGGAGCGCCCCAGGGCACCGCTTCTCCGACCAACCCGAGGCCGAGTCCCACGTACAGCAACTGGAAGGATGTGAACCTATGACATACAACTATCTACTGGGGTAGCTTTGGGGGGAAAAAATGAATAAATAAAATCTTTAAAAAAAAAAAAAAAATTTGTCTTTTCCTGAGCAAGGACTAATGAGATTTAGCTCTGGAAGGACCCCAGCAGAGCAAGTACAAACACTCAAATTTGAGGGCACTATTTCCACCCTGTTGGAGATTCCACTGTGGATGCACTCAGCCTCAAATTTTCTGTGCCCACCACAAAGGAACATTGTTAGCTTGGTGATCAGGACAATATGAACACTTTTTTTTTTTTTTAAACTTTATGCAGAGAAAGTAAAGCAATATGCAATCTGGATAAAATTTAAACATGGTTTTTACATTTCGTTTAATAAGAAATCAGTTTCTATCTTTTGACATCTTAAAATTTCGGGCTCATTGTGACTAAAAGAGTTAAAGGACAATCTGGCTCAGAGAGTCTGCCATTGTATTAAATGCATCCCAGAAAAGGTAGTCAGCAAAGCATGCTAATCTCTTTGCTCATGGAAGTTTTAATTTTGATACTACATTTATAGGATGTGAAATTATAACAATTTTTAAAATATGCTTTATTAAATGAGTAAACTAATTTATTTCACCATTTGCTGTTAAAATCCATCGATAAGATTAGTTGATTTCTTTTTTCCCCCCTGGCTAACCCAAGCCTTAGAGTTTAGAAAGAACCATAAACCAGCAGCTCAGCTTTTCTATAATTTTCAAAAAAAAAAAAGGTCATAATAAATGTATGAGATTGACACCTGTGTCCCAGATGCCCCTTGAGAGCATAGACTAAGGCTGTAAACAGTAGCAATAAAACATAAGTATTAATGAGAAGCATCAGCATAGAGAGTCTGTACAAACAGCTGGTCACAGAGGAATGGCAAGGGAGATAAGATGGGGAATACCAGTCAAGGACAAAACCACAGGATAAAACACTGGAATGGGAAGAGGTCCAACTCAAAAAAGAACCAAGGAGTTCATGAAAAATCCAAAGGTGTGCAAGTAAAGCCAAAGATCAGGGGAAAATGAGAATAAAATGTCAAACAAAAATTCAGGGAAAGCAGATGATTTAAAGAAGGAGTTTGGTTAAATATTTAATGATTAATTCCATATTTATATTGATTAAACTTGCAAAAGTTTTAACACAGTTCGTGCACGTCACCCACGGATAGTAGGGACCTTGTATATTAGGAAAGATTTTTTTTGTTTTTATTTTCAATTGCAAACAAAGAGAATGTATTGAATCTTACTTGAAAGTATGAAATAGCTAACAGAATTTAGGGAAAATCTGAACCACCAGTGTGTAGGATGGACAGTGATAATGGAGTTCCCTGATCTACTCTGGGTAGCAAAAAGCCATGAACAATTTTTTCAGTGTGCCACCATTACAATTACTTAGATCCACACATTTTCATTCTAATGTAACGTGAGATTCAAATTCTCTAAATCAAAATTTATATTGGTCTATCCTAGATCTTATGCCCACACCATGACCAACACTTTGATTGTCATTTCAAGAAAAAAGTTAATTATAGCTCCCTAAGGGAAAGTTAGGGTGATATTATTAAAAAATGAAAGAACGAAGGGTTGCTAGAACAAGAAATACAAAAGAAATAGTAACTTTTGATATTAAGACGGCATTCTACCGTAATCAGAATTTTCTCAAGTCCTTGACCTGCTCATAATGCAGCCTCGTATCAATAACCTTCCGATAACCTGGAAGATTCTGACAAGGACGAAAGAAGCTCGTTTCTGCATAAAGTAACTGTATCTTTTTGTTTTGTTTTGTTTTAACAGTTATATTGAGGTATAATTGATACAATAAAAACTTCACAGGTTTAATGTATACAATTTGATGAATTTAACATATGCACACACTTGTGATACCATCACCACAATCAAGGTAATAAACACATCCATCACCTCCAAAAGCTTCCTTCTGTCCCTGTATGTGTGTGGTTTGTTTTTTGTTTTTTGTTTTTTGGATTTTTTGTGGTAAGAACACTTAACATGAGATCTACCGTCTTAACAAATTTTTGAACAGACAGCCACTTCCTGGATCCCATATCTTCCTCCCCATCCGATTCCCGGTTAGTGCCCTCCAACTCTAGGTCTAACATGGACAGTAGAAAATTTAGTGGAAGAGACATATGGTGCCTCTATCTAGAGTTAATGCTCAGTAGACTCTGGAAACTTTGAGGTTCTCCTTCACAAAGGACAAAGTGGAAATACTGTATATACATATATATATGTATATATGTATATATATATATATATAGTGTTGAAAATCATGGGTGGCTGTTTATTTTTTTATTTGATGAAGGACTCATGTGGCTTATATTACAATGCTTGGTTATAGTAGAGCAATTAAAACAAACACAACAAAAATCAACACTGTTAATTGGAGATCTAGACATCCCACTAATGTGGGATATAGTCAAGCACTATGTTTAGCACTAGTTGTGGTTCACATCTTACACCCATCCATAACTCTGATTTACCAGAGAGAAGATTAATTAGAGAGACAACAGAAAACAATTTGAAATTCTAGATCTCAAACTATCACAATGATTATTTTTCTCATATGCATGATAACGGTCACTAAAAGTCTGCAATATTTGCTTCCTTCTCCTTTACTATATATTTTGTCTTCTAAAGTCTAAATAGAATCTTCTTAATTTTGAATGTGAAATGCTTAATAAGATAAAATCCCAGAGGCATTTCTAGCTAAGAAAATTTTATGGTGCTCACAGAAATATCATGATGCCATGTAGGGGCAGTGGGCATGGAGGGTGGGCAGCCTCTCTATCTTTGTATATAAAGCCTGTATACATCAAAAATGGAGACCCACTATAGAAAATAAAGACATGGGAAAATATCTCAATTTGCCAATTTTGGGTTCTGTAGGCCATTTTACACTTTCCTTCACATATGTTCTCTAGGCTGAATAGAGGCATTATCATAATATACCATTCTCTTAAATAACGTAGGAGTGTGTGTGTGTGTGTGTGTGTGTGTGTGTGTGTCTATGGGGTAGGTTTGAAAATTTAAGAGAGACAGTGATTCAATACTCTGGTAATATAATCTATATTCTACACACAATTTTTATATGATAATACGGAAGATCAAATCTTATGAGAGTGGTGCATAATTTTCTATTTTACCTTGGTTGATTTTTACAAATCCAAATAATTTTGACAAATTTCAGTTTAAAATGCTTCACGAAATATATTATTTATTTCCTAATCAAGGCAGCTACTTTTATATTGAATTATATGCATATTTAATGAAAACTTAATCGTTTCTCTTGCCTTTACAAACATAAGCTGCTTACTGTCACGTTGCATTTCACTACTTAGTGCCTTTTAATACACACATTCGCTTATTTCAGTGAATATCCAAAGATAAAAATAAACGTCTGCTAATTTCTCCTTGTTTGCTCTTGTTTAGACAAGCCAACTGCGTGATCCTCTAATACCCCGAGTCATACACGGGGAAAGCTTATTTTGCAGATGTTGCTGATATTTTATGTATTAGAATAATCTCCACAGCCAAGAAGAACTAAAGTGTTAAGGCAATTAAATTCTTAATTTCCAGTCCAAATATTTTACTTCCCTATAGTAAACCCTGCTTATTAAGTATGTAGCACATATGGGCAGAAATAATCCTCTCTAATCTAGGGTTCTCTAGTGTTCTTACTTGACCATTTTCATTCTGCTAATCAAAATATTATAATAGGCAAAAACTAGATATTCTTATATTATTATAACTGGGCGGCTTAATAATTAGTCATGTTATAATATTTATCAAAATGATAAAATAATTATTAAGAATTACATGAATAGGCACATGCTCTGAAATGCACACATATATATATTTCATATATATATACACACAGAGAATAATTTATATGTTAGCATCTATTATTTACAGATCTACTATGTGGTCTGTGGTCTGATAACAGTTTTTTAACTGGTACAATCAAAAGAATACTTTGTTTATTTGAGAGGTGGAGGTGATGTCCGAGGCTGGATTCTCTTAAATCTAAGATTCTGGGACTCTAATTTGAGTATTCTATTATGTTCTAGTCTAAATGTCTGCCCTCACTTCTCTGAGGTTATTAGCATATTGTTTTAAGCACTTAATGTGACCTGCTGAGTATTTCTTAGCATCTTTTTTATGCACTTCTAAAGAAAAATGCAATATTTGTGATTCTGAGGCTTTCTGTCTCTTACTTTGACCTGTTTCTATGTCATTTCCAGCAACTGAACTATTTCACCATGGTTAAGTACTTTACACTTTGTTTACAAATAAGAATCAAAACTTCTTTTGGAGATGAACTACAAAACAAATCATTTCAGCAAGTGAATGAGGCTAAAATGATCCACGTGATAATGGATTTGAGTTGGAAACATTAATATAAACTCACGTTTAGCTTAATATAGATACAGGTGGCTAGTGAGAGACACACTTATAATATGTGGTATACACAGGTTAGTATAAATATGTATTTTTTTCTTTGCCCATTGAGAGATCCTAAAAGAAACAATGGCCCAATAGCAACAAGCACATCTAACATAAATTTGTTGGTGTCTAGTACCGTTCTCCAGTGAAAGGAACTGGCCTCCTCAGAAAAATGGATAGTTCTAGTGCTGGGGCAAGCAATACACAAGATGAGCTGGAGCATCTGGTAGTGTCAGAAAGTAAAGGGTGTTCAAAACACACATACACACACACACACACATCAATGGGGGTGTGTCAAGGCACACAGAAGCCAGCTGAAAGAGTTCCTAATGGCAAAGTTGCAACAATTTGACCCACAAAATAAAGGAGGTGATACTGGGTTGTAACCAAAGGATAAAATAAGTAAATATCAATGAGTTCATACTGATATACATAAACAATCAAATAAACAAATAAATGTGGAGAAGAGATAATTCTGCCATCCAGGAGAATTCCAAATAGTTAATGTAGCAAATTTGTTCTGAAGGAGGGGAGGGAGTATAACTTCCACTTCTAGGAGTCGACTGAGTATAGCAACTTCCTTCCAAACAATAACAATACACAAAGGGAGCAAAAGCAGTGACTTTACAGTGGAGAAACCTGACAAACGCTACCTCAGCCAGGTGATCAAGGCCATTATCAAATTATAATCATGTTGATTATATATGATTATATCATATATTGATATGATGAGTTGAAATTGATATTTTACCTTGGATTCTCCCAACAACCCACAACCCAGTCATATCTTTAACAAAAGCATTAGAAACATTCCCAAAGGGGGACATCCTACAAAATAACTGACCAGTACTCCTCAAAACAGTCAAGGTCTGTTGTTTGTTTATAAATAAACTATGGAGTGTACTTAATAATAATGCATCAATGTTGCTTCACTAATTGTAACAAATGTATCCTACTATTGTAAAATGTTAATAACGGGAAACTGGGTGTGGCGTGTATGAGAACTCTTTGTACTTTCTTCTCAATCTTTCTGTAAATATAAAATGAAAATAGTCTATTTAAAACAAACAAAAAAACAACAAAGAAAAACAAACAAACACATCATTCCCCAAAGCCTACTCTCAACAAATCATCCCATCCTTACTCCCTGCCCTCGCATAGCGTCCTGGTACTTCCTGTGACGCATCATACAACTTTCTTAGTGAGCAACACAGGTGAAAACTTCAAGGGCACTGATAACATATACTAGTAATATATGGGAGATAATTGGAAACTGATTTGACTATTTATCATCATTGTTTTAAATATCATTTATTTTATTTATATTTTAATAACAGCTGTGCTTAACAACTGGCCCACAAAGTATCTGAAAATTTGACAAATGGCTCCATCTCCCATAAGTTAGTACAAGCTGGCTCTAGCACACCACTCCTTGGGACTGTGCGTGCGTGTGTGTGTGTGTCTGTGTGTGCTTGGCATTTGATTAAGTCGTTAGTAATTTTTAAACAAGTAAATAAATATTGTGACAAAAAATTTTAATTTTAAGGAGTTTCTGAGATTTAAATGCTTCTTTAAGAAAGCTCACAGTGGTTAATCAATTTAATTCCAAAAGCAGTTACCAGCCACTGTCCTTTGTAAGGTACTGCCCTGTTGCAATGGAGACAGAGAGAGAAAGAGAGAGACAGAGAGAGAGAGAGGAATAAAACTGTCTCCTTAGCCTCAAATAGTCAGCTTCTCCGAAAGGGGAGATAGCCATGACTTGGAGGGGAAAAAGTGCCACAGAGGAGGAATATAAATAGCCATCATCTTTACAAATCTTTTGAAGCAGAGCTGGCCAGCAAGATCTCACCATGGGGCATATGTAACACTGCCCAGGACATACGCTTTCAGTGAAAGAGCCCTAGAGAGGAATCAGTTCAGCGAGGTTTAATGTAAGCACACCCTACCTCCTATTTTGTTTCCCTTTTCTCATTATATTAGTTATTTTCTTTCTTCTGTTCTCCCTCACACCCCAGGAACTCACAGTGCACCATCAAATTCCACCTCCACCCCCTGACTCCCAGCACCATCACATGAAAATACACACAGAGGTCAAACACAAGCATTCTGTATTTCTTTGACTAGCCTATGTGGAACTATGCAACCCCAAGAATGTTTGTACTGCTTTCTTTTCCCAGTTTCTCCTTCAGAACCTATTAAAGTCTTCTTTTAGAATTTGGTGGTAATTCTTTTGCCATAATTAAAGATAATTCAGGAAGTATCTTATTGAAACTAAAGTGCATATCTACACGAAAACACACAAATTGTGCTGTAAAAGGGTCATGTAGAAAATCTCCTAATAAAGAGGAAAGCTATAACTGCCTCAGAAGAATTAGAACAACAGTATAGACTCAGTCTGCCTTAAAGGAGAGGGCTGTGTTTCACCTCTGTGTCAACTGCTGCAGATTGATAGTTTCTGGATCAAGCTCTACCTGAAGTCAATTTTACTATTTGGATCTCCTAACCCGACATACACACACTCAGTGCATACATACACATGTGCATACATATTTAGTAAAAAATCAATATAGTCTTATTTTGCTTTCTGTGGCTTGCAAATGAAGGATTCAAGTGCAAAATAGCATTTGATAAACTTCTCCCTGACCCCAAGCATTCTTATAATCAAGATTAACTATTTTTAAAATAAAAAAAAATTCTTCTAGTTGTATACATACTGTTACGAGTTGACTTGTGTCCCCCGAAAAGATGTTGAAGTCCTAACCTTCAGTCCCTGTGAATGTGCCCTATATGGATATACGGTCTTTGCAGATGGTCAAGTTAAGATGAGGTCATTAGGGCAGGCCCTGCTCCTATGTGACTGTGCTCTTATTAAAAGGGGAAATTTAGACACAGAGACAGGTAACTAGGACAGGGAGAACACCGTGTAAAGATGGAGGCAGAGATTGGGGTGATGCAGCTACAAGCCAAGAAATGCCAAAGATGGCCAGCAAACCACCAGAAGCTAGGAGCAAGGCATGGAATAGATTCTCCCTCAGAGCCCTCAGAAGGAATCACTTCTGACGACACCTTGATCTTGGACTTCCATCTTTCCAAAACGAGAGATAATACCTCTCTGTTGTTTAAGCCACTGAGTTTGTGGTACTTGGTAATGGCAGCCCTAGGAAACTAATACACACATAAATAAATGATAAATACAGGACAAGAGGAAAAATATAAAAATAAATTTAAGAGTCTTTGAGGACGTACCTAAGACAACTTAAGCAACGTTACTAGAAAATTGGCTTAGAGAGTCAGGCAACATGAACTTACATTATATTCATTCTTTGTTCATTTATTCAACAACTGTTTATTAATAACATGCCTGCAACATGTCAACTGCTAGGGAAGTGCTGTGGATACACCAGAGGGACAGGGGTCGTCGGGAGATGAGGCTGGAGAGGGACGCACATTCGAGTTTCCCTGGAGCATCCATTAATTCTGTTATACATTTATAATTTTCAGTGGCTTCTTTGTTCGCTCTTAAAAATGCCCTGGTTTGACTGATAAATTATATGGTTGCTCTACATTGAGGTCATAATAAGAAGTGTAGATCGTGATACATGAAATCAGAAGTCAGAATGAAAGAGAGAGAGTGGAACGATACATTCATGTGTTAAAAGAATTGTTCTATGCGCCATATGGAGAACAGGTTAGAGGAGGAAAGAGAGAAACAGGAAGAAGAGTTAGAAGGCTGTACAACAAATTTAAAACACTGTCATGGATTCTAAAAGAGGAAGAGACCTCCCTCTGCCTTGTGGGAGTTAACAATCTGTTCATGGAAACACAATAAATTTTAAATACAAAGTAAATTTAAATGTGTCATAATGGAAATATTAGCATACATTTTTGTCACATTAAGAAGTTGCAGGGAAACGTGATGTTTTTAAAGTCTCTTTGGAAGCTCATGCGGGTAGTTCCCATCTTGATTTATGAAGCTGGTCCTTGCTCTACGTTTGTGGGAACTGATCCATGTCAATCTGATGCCTGTTAGTGTCTGATTAATCGTCCGCATTACAGATACTAACCTGGAGTCAGCACCTCTTCATCCCAGGGACTCTTCAGTGCCTCTGAGACCAAAAGTGACCTGTCCCTTTCGTTCTACAGTAGAATTTGTCTCGGTTTGCTTTGCCGCCTCTTAGGCCACCCAGGGCCCTTTCTTGACACGCCTCCCAGCCCTCTGCTCCGTCCCTGCTTGATGGTCAGCCTCCCTCTTGAGCCAGCCCTCTCTCTGTCCAGCAGCAAAAAGTGTTCAATGAAACTACTTCAGTTCTTTTTTTACCCTGTTCCATTCCTGGCCTTGCTTTTGCTTTCTGACCACTAGTCTCAGAGAATTAAGTCTCCGCTTTCAGCAGAGTCTCTCAGCTCAGGTCTCTGCAAAATTCCACAGCGAGTATTTGGTCAAGTGGTGCTCCCGCCCGCCTCCAAACTATCTACCTGGTCTGAAACGAAGCAAAGCGTGAGAGTGATACACAAGTCCTGCATGTATATAAATCACATCAAGATTAAGCAACCAATCTTAGCACGTATGGAATAGCAAAGTATATATTTTTAAAAATCCAACATGAGAATTTTTAAAGTATGAGAAGTGATGAGAAAAAATAGAACAGAAAAATAGGACCAGAAAATGTTTGCAGAAGGAGACGCCGACAGTGAAATCTATTTCAATAGGCTTTCTATTTAATAATTAGTAATATTCTTACTTATCTTTCCCAATAGACTGTTGTCTTCTTTAGGATGAAACTCTAGATAGCAAAAATCACCTACCTCAGAATTTGGAATATAGCAGGATCTTGATACATGTGGGTTAAATGAAAGACAGAAGAGAAAGCAAAGAAGAAAGAGAATCACTCCTCATGGTATATTTCCCTGTGCTTTGAGAACCACCATCCCGTAAAGTTCCAGACCAACAACACTGTAAAGCAGAGTTACCACTAGGCTGTGATGAGCAACAGGGACCGTGTCTGTTTTGTTCACAGTTGTATCTTCTCCTTCTAACACAAGGCATGTACCCAACAAAGATTCAGTAAATGAATGACTCCAATATAAACTAGTACAAGAAGCAATATATAAATATTAATTCTTATGAAAAACCAGTCAGAGGAAAAGAAAGGATTCAAATTAGATTCACTTTATTTCCACTGAGTTCTTAAAGTAGAACTCAATTAATCCAGGGAATTTTAATCACATAGACGGGGAGCATTGTGTTTTACTCACTTAGTGAAATGTTTTATTGATAATGTTTGACAGAAGACCTGACTCCTATTCCACTCTATATAATTGAAAATTTCTAATGAAGTATAGCTTTACAGAGCAATGAGAGTGATGGGCACAGTTTATAGTTTTAATATTTTAATATGGTTTAAAAATGAAAGATATTCTGACAGGTGCAGGTCACACCAAAAAGACAAAAAATAACAAGTTTTGGCGACGATGTGGAGAAAAGGGAACCCTTGTACACTGTTGGTGGGAATGTAAATTGGCATATCTACTGTGGAAAGCAGTATGGAAGGTCCTCAAAAAATTAAAAATAGAACTGCTATATGATCCAACAATTCCACTTCTGGGTATTTATTCAAAGAAAACAAAAACATTAATTTGAAGAGATATAAGCACCCCCATGTTCATTGCAGCATTATTTACAATAGCTAAGATATGGAAGCACTCTAAGTGTCTGTTGATAGATGAATGGATAATGAAGCTGTAGTATATATTATGCAATGGACTACTACTCAGCCATAAAAAAGAATGAAATCTTGCCATTTGCGACGATATGGGTGGACCTGGAGGATACCATGCAAAGTGAAATAAGTCAGAGAAAGACAAATACTGTATGATTTCACTAATATGTGGAATCTAAAAACCATACAAAAGCACAAATAAAACAAAGCAAAAACAGACTTATAGACATAGGAAACAAAGTGGTGCTTACCAGAAGGAGAAGCAGCTAGGGGGCAGGTGAAATAGGTGAAGGGGATTAAGAGGTACAAACTTCCAGTTATAAAATCAGTAAGTCTTGGGAATGGAGTGTACTCCATAGGGAATATAGTCAATAATATTGTAATAACTTTGTAGAGTGACAGATGGTAACTGGACTTATTGTGATGATCATTTCATAATGCATATAAATATCAAATCACTATGATGTACACCTGAAACTAATAAGATATTATATGTCAGTTATACTTTAATTAATTAAATAAATAAATAAATAAAAATGGAAGATATTTATAGACTGCTTATCTCTATTAAAATTCACCACTCTTTAAATATGATTTGGGAAACTAATTAGTCTTCATTATTTTCCAAAGAGAAAAATTGCTTACAATTGATGACAATTATGAGATGGTAACAATCGATGAGATAGGTAAATAAATGAAGTATAATTCTTCTTGAAGGAAGAGTTTCTTCCTCCTACGTGAAAACATGTGGTGTCTCACAATTTTCAATGTATGTTCTGTTCGGAGCTCAAAAACATTTTGATGAAGTGAAATTGAATTCAATGAGATAAGCAAAGGCACCCAGTAAATATATGTCAGATCCATTAATTAGAAGAAATTCTTCAATTTTTTGCCCTTCTATATTGGACTACTAGTTCCTGATCTTCAGGGTAGACAACAAAGGCAAAAATTGATTAGATATCCTGTATCTGCATTTCCTTGGGAAAATTGTTATCTTTTAATTAAATCCACTTTAATCGGGAAGAGCTCCTCAGTCTTCTTCGTATTTCAAGACACCACAATTTTTAGAACTCACAGGACAGTAACTTGGTGGTATGTCCCTCAATTTGGGTGTGTCTGGTGTTTCTTCATTATTAGATTCAGAGTATGTATTTCCGGCTTAAGGAACATCAAAATACAGTCCATCCTTCTCAGGGCATCGTATCAGGAGGATCATGATGGTAATTGATTCTATTACTGATGATGTCACATTTTACCTATTCGCTAAAGTAGTGTCTGCCAGATTTGTTCTCTGTGAAGTTACTATTTTCTCTTTGAAATTAATAATTAATTTGTGAGGCGCCAGACTGAGTCTACATAATTATCCTGTATCTCATCAAACTTTCACCTACGTGTTTTATTATTCATTAATAATTAATGACATAAAATGACTGATGTAAACATTTAACATATTTGTGTGTCCAAGACTAAAACAAAAGTGAGGATTTAAGACAGTGATAAGTATATAAATAACATATAACAGTAATTCTTTTTAAAAAATGATGTCCTGGGATGATGGGAGATGAACTTAAGTTGGGCATGTCTTAGCAGGTAATAGATGAGCTGACAACTGAATGAGAAGAAGGACACAATCACACAAAATCTAGGACTGGAGATTTCCAAGCAGAGAGAAGAGCCAGACCAAAGACTATGGAAGGAAAGATATTGGCATGTTCAGCCAATAGGAAGAAGGTTGTTGGATGACCCAAAGAAATTGCGGAGAAGAGTGGAAGTTTTGATTGGAGATGCAGGAAGGCCAGATCATGCAAGACAGGCATTGTAGGCCTTGGTGATAATTATGAATTTTGTGCAAAATGCCATAAATGGGTGTGGGGGCAGAGGAATGATATGGAAAGTATAAACTGCTATATATTGGGAAGTTTCTCCTAAACTGTTCCTAAATACCTATTCTACCATTGGATTTAGCTTAACTTCAGGAAAATATTTCTTTAAGTTTAGACATTTGCACCATACAGAGTCATCAAGAATAGACAAATTTGTGTAATATAATTTGACCTATAAATATCCAAAAGGTGGCCGGCCAGGTGGCGTAGAGTTTAAGTGTGCACGTTCCACTGCTGGTGGCCGGGGTTTGGATCCCAGGCGCGCACCGATGCACCGCTTGTCAGGCCATGATGTGGCGGCGTCCCACATAAAGTGGAGGAAGACGAGCATGGATGTTAGCCCAGGGCCAATTTTCCTCAGCAAAAAGAGGAGGATTGGCATGGATGTTAGCTCAGGGCTGATCTTCCTCACAAAAATAAATAAAATAAATAATCAATAAAAATTTGGAGAATCAATGTGTTCATCAGTTAAATAATCAACGATGAAGATATAGGTAATGGCAACACAAGTGAAGAAAAATAAATGAAAAAGAGATAAAAAGACAATTTTCAGAACAATCATTTTTTAAAACATTTTCCATTCTAGATCTGGCAGAGTGTCTGGTAATTTTACTGTTCTTTTTTGAAGTTTCCACAGAGACACATATATTACGTATTAGTTAATATAAGATAAAGTGTGACAGGTTCCCATATATCCTAATAGCTATCATGCTTTCCTGGGTCATCCAAGGTGAGTCTATTCTCATCCATCACATGCTTCACAAATCTAGGTCATAGTTACTTCACTGCACAGTGGTGTTCTCTCTTGTCTTGTGATGATATATTTCACAATTAATTGGAGGGATATTATCAGCTTAAGTGAAATTTTAGAATTTCTGATCTGGTGCACCATCCCAGGAGAAAAGAAAGCATGTCATATTGTGTAGATAACTTTGTAATTATTTCGATTTACCATAGCACAATCTTTACAGCATGTAGCAATTACCGAGCATGACCACAAAATAATGTCCTCTTTTCCCGCAGCTCCTCCAGCATAAATCAGACGAGAAAGCCTAGAGTTATCATAACTTAGTGTATAAACTAAATAAGGTCTTGCATCAAATTTCCAAAAAATTACATGGTATGCACGATATTTTGTATATTCAAAAAACTGTCCAAACCAAGGTCAATCTTCAGGGATTTTTGCTCTTTTCTTTTTAGTACATAACCTGCTTGTTATAAAAGAGCAAAAATCACACAGCTTAGCAGATAATTTAGATTTTGCATCCCAAGAGAAAATATGCCTTTGATTTTTTACATCTATGAAAACTGTTTTTTTTCCCTAATTAGATATTCTGAATGTTTTATTGAAACTTGACTTCTGAGCAAGAAGAAAAAAAAGGCAACATTGCTAAGCATGAGCAGGATAATTGTGGAAATCCTTTAGAAAATATAACCAAATCCCCTTATTATTTGACTTATTTTTACTGAACTGGGAAAAAAATCACTGTAGGTGATTCTGTGAAGAGTACTCATACCTTATCAGCAAAGCAAAGCTGAGAAAGGCAGACAGACCCAATTCTAAAAGACAAGTCTGATTTTCTGACCTTCAAGGTGGAAAGCTGACTTGGCTATATCTACACATGAAAGTCCTCTGTATTAGCCAAAGTAAGAAATATCTACACTGCAGGGAGAGACCACGAAGAGTGCATCAAGCATAATGCCCTCCCGTCGTTCCTCACAAGGTCAGTTATCTGAAAGAAAAATAAAAATTTGTGGTGCTTCCATCAGCTACGCATAGAGACAAAAACATGTCAGTGAGGCAAACAAACACTTCAAATCCTACAAATTTCTGTAGACTAGTTGGAAAACTACTAGATTTGTAATTAATCAGGCCTGGATCCAGATCCTGATTCTTTCAATAGCCCAATGTGCTAGCTTAAGCAAATGACTCATCATACAATGTGAGGTCCAAACAACCACCTCATTGTTTGTGGTCCAGACTAAAGGCAATGTTGTGTAAAATGTGCTTGCAAGTCAGTAAATGTTCAATTTAATGTTGCCCTCCGGTCTACTTCATTATGTTAGGTGTTTCTCCCACAGCAGAAATGAGAGAAACCAGCACATCAAGTTCTGATTTTATTTCACAACATCTATTGAGTACTCACCATGGCAAGATCCGTACTAAACGCTGAAGACAGAAAAAGATGGGAAGGATAATACTAAAATAGAATATCATTTATGAAATGTACTGAAATATCACACCCAAGGTAAATTTGATATAACACATTTATGGTTTCTGGCCTTTCTCAATCTGATGAATAAAGCATCAGTGCCCCTCTAGTTTGCTCTATGTGTTTGTGACCTTTGACCAATCATATTTCAGTTTCTCTAAAGGCATGTGATTCTTTCATGTGCCAGTCTGTAATTGTAAGTATAAGGATTCTGGAGACAGATTGACCTTGAATAAAATCCTGTCTTTAAGTGGTGATGACCTTGGGCAATTTAAACTTTCTAAGCCTTGGTTTCTGCTTCATTAAATTGTTGAGTATTTATGTAACCTTTGGATTAATTGAGATAATGTACACAAAGTCTTTAGAGAAGTGTGAACACTTAGTAAGTCCTAAATAAATATCGGCTACTATTATGTCATTGTTACTGTTATTTCCTATAAGGACATGAGAAAGAAAAGAAAAATATAAATTTTTTGGAGGGTAATCTCCAGGAAAGATTTTCAAAATGAGCTTTATTTACTTTTTGCAAGAACTAAAATAAAAATTCTTGGAATTTGCCCAGTATACCATTGCATTATATGTGGGGGGAGAAAAGAACTGCAGTAGAAACACAGGGGTAGCTCTTTACAAGTATGTCTTCCCTAAAAATTACGCCAGTAGTATTAATAGAATTCCATAGAAGTAGTATCTACCCAACTAATGAAAGGTATATATCATAGAAAGAGAGGAGTAAAAAGAAAATTAAATCCTTCCCAATGTGATAGTAGCAACAAAACTCCCTCAAGTTGTTTTTTTAAATAAGCAGTAATGTTGTACAGATTAATATTCATTTTTTATAACCAAGAAAACACATTAGATTTGACTGCAGAAGAAAGACAAAAAATAATAAGGTATCGAATAATAGAAATTTAAGATTCCTTTGCCACTTAGAAGAATGCTTGCTGATAGTGATTAAATTCCTATGTTTTGCTGATATTGAAAAGCACTTTCATGACCTAGGTTGGTCTTCACAATAATACTATGATAAAAATCAAGTTATTGGAAATTGTGTTGCTCAACACAAACAGCTGGTAAATAGCGGAGTTTGGCACTTCTACTTAAGGCTTCTAGTAATAATTCCATTTTTTTCCTGTTAATGCTTTCTGCTCAATGCATTTCCTATCCTAGGAAAATAAGATGGGGAATAAAAGAAGATTTTTATGTTTCCTGTTCTAATAACTCTATCCTGAATACACCTTGATATTTCAAACATTATATAAATTTTTCTTAAATTAATATATAGGTGATTTTCTGCAGAATTTAAGGGAGTTCAAAGGAATAGAAATGGGTGATAAGCAGTTTAAATGCATTCATTGTATATTAAAATAATTCTATATGTTGGAACAAAAAATGTACATGCTGTTTCACTGGCAGGCTAATTTAGTGTCAGGGATAAGCAATAAGAAATTTTCTGATTCTGAATATGTAGAAATATTGGTAGTCTGGTTTCATTAATCTGGTCATGTAGCATTTGCCCTCAGAACACAGTGCAAAATGTGGTATTTCTTCCAGAAATTGTGTGAGTTTCAAAACATGCCAGAATTATCCCTGATATTCTGTGATTAATTAAACATTTAGCTAAAAAGACCTCTTATCTATATTTTATCCCAACCAATGCAAACTCTGTTGTTATAGCACAACAAGGCCCCTGTAACTAAGCTGTGGGTGAGATACTCAGTTTCGCAGATAGCCCTGAGGCCTGGAGGATGATACAACTGAACTATTATTGGCCACATTTCTCAAGCTGTAATCCGTGCTGCCTACACGTAGAGAGAGTTTCTGGCACCATTAATTGTATCTTATTTCTGAAAATATTCTTTTGGAATAGTCAACACAGCTGGAAGCAAGATGTAATGTCACAATGTCAGAAGAGTCATAATAGGGCTCATTCTAAAGTGTACGCCATGTCAGGACTAAACTTCGAGACAGGAAGTTTGAAAGTGTTCTTAATAGAGCACTATCCCTTTTCGGCTGTGTTATTTGCTGTCAGCTTTTCTCACGCAGAAAGAAAAAATGAGCTGTGCTTTACTCACCTTTCAATAATATCGCTCACCTTTGGAATCATATTAATACAAGTATGTAGCAAACACTACTGTTTTCATGGTACTTTGTCTCCCAATTATCCAAGCCGTTTTTCCACATGTGGTTATCTAGGTTTTTAATCTTTTCTCTTGGCTTCGTGGGCTATTTTAAATGTCAAAGAGCAGAATCAAAGACTAAGAAATTTGTAATATATTTTTTCCTCCTGAGGGGCACAGGAAAGGGCTGATAGATGAGAAGACTGGAACTCTTGGCTGAGTAAGGTCCTGTGGTGACCTGTGTTACAAGTTTTTCAGGACTGCAGAGTCCCTTTATGCTCAAAGGAACAGAACTTTTCTTCACATAACTAAGGGTCATTTTCTATATGAGATATCTGAAATGTAAAATCTTCCTGCTCTCATGCTTTCTATGGAAGATAATTAAATTTAAATTAGCTTCATCTTGGACCATATGCAATGATGTTTCATTACAGAAATATAAAATACTCTTATTTGGTCATGTTTAATACAGAATTATAACATTTAATCTCCTCTCATCTATTTTTAATATTTAGAAATTGGACACTGAATTTAAGAGAGTAAGATTAGGTAAAAATAACCTGATGAATAGTGAGATCATTGATATATAGCCTCTAGGAATTGTAACTGAACTAAAATATGTATCTGAAATTTCACCTGCAGAGACAAGCCTCATATTCCATCTGTTTGTCTCACAACCCTTTAAACTCAGCAAACCAAAAGTACTCTCTACTGGTGAATCTCATCTTCCTTTATTCTCCACTTCAAATAGTAGTGCCCTTATCCATCCTAATATCCAAACTGGAAGCATGAAAGCCAATCTTTGCTCTTCTCTCTCTTATTTTTCACATTTCATCATTGACTAATCTTGATGAATATACCAAAAATTCTTCAAAAATTAAATCCATCTGTCATCCGTCTTTGCATTAACTCCTCGTTTTTCCACTCATCAACTTACCTGATCTCTTTGCTTTAAATTCTACTCCCCTCAAATAATTTTTCATACAGTCCATACATCTGTCTAAAGTCTGAACCTATCAGTCATTCTCCCTCAAACAGTGCTTAAAGGCTACTCATTACCTAAAAGCATATTGTATTCTTGGTGTCCATGTGCCAGTGCATCCATAGTGAGTCTCCTGTGTAGACTGACCTCACCATGTATCCTCTGTGCAATCACGCTCTGCATAGAAGGCCTTTTTGTTAACAGCCTAGCCACCACTTCCTCCTGGTTGCAAACTACTATAGAAATAAAGCTAAAATGCCATGGCAGATTTACAGAAATCTCCAGTGGTGGATAATTGATGAAGTTAAAAGAGGATGTTGAGCGTTGTCTTTGTCCATTTGGGTGCTATGACAAAATACTACATACTGGGGTAGCTTATAAACAACAAATATTTATTGCTCATCATTCTGGAGACTAGAAGTCCAAGATCAAGGTCCTAGTATGGTCAGGTTCTAATGAGGGCTCTCTATCTCGTCGCAGAATTCTCACTCTGTCCTCACGTGACTGATGTAGTGAAGGAGCTCTCAGTGGCCTCTTATTTTATAAGGGCACTAATCCACTCATAAGGATGCCACCCTCATGACCTAATCACCCCCCAAAGACCCCATCTACTAATACCAGCACATTTCAGGTTTAGGATTTCAACATATGAACTTTGGGGATACACAAACATTCAGATTTTTGCAAGAATCTATGGAAAATAAAGTTACAAGAAGTTAAAAAAAAGACCACATTAATTTCCTTTCAATATGGTGAATGAGAAAAAACTGCCATCTTCCTCCCTAGAATGAATCCTAGAGAAACCGTTGAAAGAGTGGACATGGATATGAAGAGATAATAAAACACTGTGAGGAAATCTACAAAGGTTCACTTGAAATGTTGTGGGGTGAATGACACCAGCCTGGAAGGGAGGGTGGTGGAAAGGAAAGGGTAGATGGGAAAAGGTGATATTAGTTTGTTATGCTTTTCCCTTTATCACCTTGAGATATACATTAATTTCCTCTTTATCAAGGAAATTGCCTTCCCTAAAGAATTGTTTTTATTTTACAGTGCTTAAAATAATTTTTACTTACCTACTTTTTACAAAAGACATTAGATATATATAATATCCTAAATCTAAAGTGCTGATGAGGAAGGGCAATATCAGATCAGCACAAAATTTTATTAGCACAAGAAATTCATGAATATAGGTGAGAATTGATTAGTTGCTTCTGAAATTTACCTCTCCGCTCATTTCTCTCAAAACCCTCAGTTAGATTTCCATAAATGATTACCTGCTAGATGAATTATTCTCCCATTATAAACAGAAAACAGAATGTATTATACAATAGCTTTCAGACATTGGGTAACAAGCAGTGGAGGGCTCTGGTGCTTGAAAGAAGAAATCCTCCAGAGCAGAGCCAGACAACTGTCCCAGCTTAATACTTGTAGGCAGCTTCCAGGAAACTGCACAGGGAGATAGAAACAAACAGAGCCTGGTAGTTGCACTCAGTTAAAGAAATAGATATATGGATTCAGAGAGGGTGAAGTCACTAGAAATTGTGGAACAGAGTAATGTGAAGAGAGGGATGCCGGAAAGGGAAGAAGTCAAATATCTGCAGAAGAATACTCTTAAGGATTTAACTAAGTAGTGATCTCGACATGCTTGAAAAGAAACTATCTGAGACCAAGAAAAGACCACTGGAAAACATTAGGTCAAATAATTCCTAGAGCTTACAAATGGCTGGAAGTAGTCAGTGTTCTTAACAGCCAGAGTTAGGAGAACTTATAATTCAGGGGACATTGGATACATTTCTCAAAAGGACGTTATCACAGTAGCAGAGCTAAACTAGTTCCAGCATAAATGCTGCTCTGAATGGGTTATGCCAATATGTATAAGCAAAGCTCAAAAGGATCAGACTAAGCTATGAGTTACTTAACTGCACATCCAACCAAAATTTAATGTTCATTAGCAAAGAACACTATCCAGCACCCAAGAATATAAAATGCACAATTTCTGGCATCCAATTTAAATATTATCAGGACTGCAGAGAAACAGATAATTATTACTTATCCAGGAGTAAAACTATTCATATAAACATATCCAGAAATGTGAGGGATATTGGATTTAGTAGATAAGGATCTTAAATAGGATATTAAGATATCTATCTATCTATCTACAAATAATATGGTTAAAGGTATAATATACTACTCTTCACCAAAGAACTTGGCTGTATATAATATCTTTGTTCTAAAGTGCCGGTGGGATTTGAGAGGCAACATCCAAGTAGCATATTTACTAAAAGAGGGAGCATTGATGGGGCAAATAGTGGGAGAAATTTAAAAAAATATTAACGAGACTTGTAGAGATAACATAAAAAAATATGCTAGATGAGACTAACAGCAGATTAGACCCTGCAGAAGAAAATCTCACAGAATTTAAAGTTGTTGCAATAGAAGCTATTCAAAATGAAGTACAAAGATTAAAAAACACAATAAATATGAACAGACACTTAGATAAGGGACAATATGAAGTGGTATAACATATGGGTATTTGGAATCTCAGAAGGAGGGAGTTGAAGAAAAAAGTTTTAGTCATAATGACTAAAAATTTTCCAGTTTAATGAAAAAGTATAAAGTCATAGATTCCAGAAGTTCAACAAACCAAAGCAGAAGAAATATAAAGAATATAATACCAAGGCACATCACAATAAAATTGCTTAAAACCAGTGATAAAGAGAAAATCTTAAAAGCAGCCAGAAGAAATAAAAAGACTTTATATACAAAGGAACAAATAAAAAAAAATTACAGTATACCCCTTGGTAAAGTTTGTGCAAGTAGAAGACACTGGAACAGGATCTTAAAAGTACTAATAATTAGGAAAAAAAAAATCTGTCAAGCTCAAATTCTATATCCAGAGAAAATATCTTTTGTGAATGAAGGCAAAAACTCTCAGAGTTAGTTATTGCCTTTTCCAAATGCTGCTTCTTCCAAAGTTTGATCAGTGAAATATTGATTGAAGGATGTGCCTGGGTTGGCCACAAAGAAGAATGATGAGCAGTGGTGTTGTGGTGCTCAAGGCTCTCTATCCTGGGATTCACGCCATTTCCTTTTCTCAAACCACTGGCACTAATAGAAACCAGGACCTCAGCATAAATCTTTCCAAGTGACACATTACCAGGCAGAGCAGGTGACAATCTCAGGAGAAATTGAATTTACAGACCAAATAAACAGATATTTGAAGAGTAACACTACCTCAAAGAGTTTTTCAAAAGAAAAAAAGAAAATCAACACAATGGAGAACATACATCAAGTGAACCAAAATTAGTAGAAAGGACAGACCTAGAATTAGAAATAAATGTAATAAAAATCTAAGGAAATAGAGAGAGATGTTATAATATCAAACAAGAATAAGAAATAATTTTTAAAAAGGATCAGGATAAAACAACATGGGAAGCTACTTAAAATAAAGCACTACGTAGATGAGCTAAACAGTAGTATATATACATAGCAGATCAGTGAGGTAGATGATTAGATCAAGGAATTCAAGGAGGAGTTAGAAAGAGATAAAAAGGTATAACATATATTAAAAATATAGAGGATATAAAAAAGAAGGGTCAATTTCTTGGTCAAAGATTTCCTAGAAGAAGAAGAGAAAGAAAGAGTGGTCATGGTGAAGGAGATATTAAAAAAAAAAGATATAAAATTCCCAGAATTAACCAAAAAAAATTTTTTTTAAAGGTAGCACTGGTTACACTAAGGAATTACGTGTTTCCTCCCTTAATCAGATGGTTAAACTAAGGGATTACATGAGTCATCAAACAATAGGAAAGGACATGATTTTATCTGAAATTTCAAGGATTACAATAATATTCTAACAAATAATATTATGCATTGCCAGTAGACCATAATTTTTAAAAGAGTTATCTGCCACTCACATATGTTTATCAAGATACATTGGTGCATATATGTGAGTACACATGTATTTATCATTTTCTGCCTTGGTGAGAAAACTCAAATATTCTGAAGCAGACAGACATTAATTGTAATTCCTAATGAAGGATGTAAATTATGTTAAAAATTTAATATGTTAACACCTTAAGGGGCAGTTGGGGCGAGTCTTCTATGAATAGAGTCTATCGATCCCAACTGACTCTGTTCGCGGAAGACTCACCCTAAACTGTTCAGAGAAAATTGAGAACAAGGGAGTGCTACAGAGGGATAAGTTTGGGAGGGTCGGGGTGGAGGGGGGCCAGGTGGGGACATGTGTGTGCACCTTGATAGCTGTTTCGCGCCGTAGCAATTCGCGCCATAAAATGTAACTGTCTGAATGTTTTGAATTAACCAATCATGTAAAACCGCGCCAACCTTTTCCCGCTTTATGCTCCCAAATCCTATAAAAGAACTTGCCCCCTAAGGCCCGGGGTCGACCCCTCTGTCTCCTGCGAGGGACACGAGTCGACCCGGAGCTCCGCTCAATAAACCTCTTGCGTTTGCATCAAGTTCGGTCTTCTGTGTCTGTGGGCCCGCGTCATCCCGAGACCTGGTGAGTTGGGATTTCCCTCCCCTTCCCCTTGGGAATCCAACACTAAGAAAACTGGAAACCTGTCTGCATTTCTAGTCGCTTACACAATGTTTTGAACAAAGTAGGCAGTTAAATACGTTTGCTATTATATAAAATTATAATTCTATTGTTCCTATGTCAGAATAGTTATACAAAAATTTATAAAATAAATGAACCATATAGCCATAGCTCCCAATCATTGCTTCCTGAGTAACTGTAGAATAGTCACCAAAATATTGAACATCATATTAATGGATTTGGGATTATATTCTAATCTATTTTAAAGGCCATAACAGACTGTATTAGTGTCTTGGGTTTAATTGCAAGCAATTCTACAATGTATTGCCCCTGATTCAGGGTTATATGGTATAAAAGCTCATATACTAGTCCTATATTTTTGAAACATAGTGTTATTTTTCCATATTCCCTAATAATTAATTTATTTCTCACTGAATACTATAACCTTTTACAGAAAGCCTACAAAATTCATTTGTCCTTTCCTAAAATGTAATTTATCCATGTAGTTCCAGGTATTAATCACATCATGAGATTCTGGAAGATAAACCCTTTCTCTTTCTTGCCTTCTCTTTATTTTCTTCTGTGTGAGACTAACATTTGTCATACTTCTCTAAACTTCATTTTAAAATTCTTCTATCACAGTTCAGTGGAGATCTATAAATGTTATATGGAGACAGGTGGGAAATATTGACCTGAGAAGAATTTGTGATAGAGAAGTAGGTGAACGAACCCAAACTTAACTACTAGAAGTAGCCAAAGTAGCAAATCCAGAAGAATTTGCAGGTCATTTAAAATTGGAGAACAGGAAGAAGAGGACTTGAGGTGAGAGAGACAAAATTGGAGATAAAATCTTCAGAATTGAGAGATGGGCTATATTCTTTTCCCAGGACGGTTAAGGTATGTAACAGTATAGGAGGATATGACGAGGGAGAGTTGATCTTTAACTCTACCAGGTGACAGTGGACGTGTTCCGTTTCTGGTGTTCCTGGTAATAGGATACAGTCTTATAGTAATCTCTATAATGAGAAAACTGCATCATGTTAAATAAACAATGAGAGAGCTCTACATTGGGAGAAGATATGAGAAGTAATTTAACAGTAGTGTGCAATGCAGAGAGAGGATGAGAGTATGACAGGAAAACATGTTTCTGAATAAATTTTTAAAAAGTGAACTTGTATCTACATGCTTCAGAGAAGAAAGCAGAACGCTTCTGCGTCCTGATGACCTGTTCTTACAACACTGACTCTCATGAGAGTCAAGGTTAAGTCGTATACCCTATAGTAATTTAAATGGGCTATTGCCTAATCTACTCCACAACACGGCTGCTTGAAATGGAATTCAGGGAGTCAGGAAGCAAGAATGAAAGGAAGAAGTCATTGTTCCTTGGCTCCAGGTAGGAGGGGCTGAGCTATAAATAGACCTGCTCTTTGCTGCTATTATCTTGGATTTGGGGTTACCTAGAGATGAGAAGAAAAGGATTCAACACATGGTATGTTGGTTCTTAGTGTACACAGTATTCAGAGTTTCTTTACAAAATTGTTTCTAAAACAATAAACTGAAAATATGGATGAGTAAATAAAATATATTTGCTTGCTTTCTCCCAAACACTTCCCATAAATTAATTTCTTTTTACTGATGAAAATAATCTAACTTCCAATAAGGGAACTTTTCCAAACCTCAGGAAAAAAAGAGGGAGTCCTTTCTTTTCAAATAATATAATTTGGAGCATGATAGGAAGTGAAAGAATTGGGGATAATCTACTTAACTAAATTATTTTCTTTCATGTCGGTGAGATTTTATTATGCTGAATCCCAAATTCATCAATCATGAGTAAAAATTCAGTTGCAAAGGAAGAGTTTATCATATTTTAAACTCATATAAACTTAAGGAACAAAGTGGTTATTGAAGCAGTTTGACAGATTTCACTTTGTGAAAGAACATAAGCATCAAGTTTGTATTTTCAGTGTGCACAGCAAATATTATAAAAATTCTTTTTGACATAAGTAGGTGGCATGGGGAGACAATGTGCACTCAGTCTTTTTTTTAACAACTTTCAGTCAGCTGGTGTTAAGAAATATCAATTTAAGCTGTGCTTATCATTTCTTGTGAGTCAATCACTAACCCATGTGTGAAAAATACTCTCTCATAGGGGCCGGCCTGGTGGCGCAAGCGGGTAAGTAAGTGTGTGCCCTCTGGCAGCCCAGGGTTCGCCGGTTCAGATCCCGGGCCCCCACTGATGCACCGCTTGGCAAGACATACTGTGGCGGAGTCCCATATAAAGAGGAGGAAGATGGGCATGGATGTTAGCCCAGGGCCAGTCTTCCTCAGCAAAAAGAGGAGGATTGGCAGATGTTAGCTCAGGGTCGATCTTCCTCACCAAAAAAAATAAAATACTCTCCCATAAAATGAAACCTGAACATTCCTTCCATTGTCTTTGTGAAAAGGCGACTCAATTTTTAAAAAACATATACACAAATCATTTGGAGAAACTTTACTGTCAACTGAAAATAAAACATTTGTCTTCAGTCAAATATGAAAAATTAACAGAAAATCTTTAACAGCTCCAATACTGTAGTGTATGTTTGTTCTTTGAAAAAATAATGTTTCCCTAAATCAAAGATGAGACTTGCATGTATGAAATTTGACAGTATTCTAATACTTTCCATTACAATATCCAAGATCCTTACCAAGTCAACTATAAATTATATTTAAAAATTCTGAATGAAAACAAATATACACACACACAAATACACACATATTTTTAGAATAGATTATTTTCAGCACACATTTCTCCTTAATAACAAGCATATACACTCTTTCTTACCTTCATCTCTCATCCATGGGGGACTGAGGAGTGAGGTTTAGGGAATTTATGAACTTAGAATTTTGAGGTTTAACTTTTGTAAATCCATTGCAATTAAATAACCATTTTGGGGCATGACTAGTTTCCTTCTCACACTTCGTAGCTTGTATCATCTTCCAATCTCCCAGAGTAAAATCCAACATCATTCTATTCTACGCCTCTTCAAGGTCAATTTACCTACCACTTTCACTTTACTTCCAAATTTATTGAAGTAATATATGTTCGTTGGTTCTATTTCTTCATCTTTCAATTGCTTCAGTATCAACGTAGTCCCTGCCTCTCTGTTGAAACATCTCCTTTAGTAGCCTGACAGTGTCCTATTTCCTGAATCCAGTGGTGCTTTCTTGTTTCCCCCCACCTTGACTTTGAAATAGCAGGTGACAATTGCTTCTGGATCGATAAAGCTTTTGCCTCAAAAACAACAGTCCTTTCTAGTTTTCCTCTTACTTTCCAGAACATTTCATATCCTTTACTGGTTTATTTTTGTTTGTTCATCTCAAATGATCTGGTTCATTTTCTGATAGCTTTACTATAAACCACAGCTGCTCTAGCCTCGCATTTTATTAGTAGATCGTTGAGTATTGATTTCTGGTGTGGGGCGAGGCAGGCTTCCACATTGCCATTCCAGCGCTAAAATCCCCACACCTCTTCTCTCTGCTAGGTCCCAAACAGAACCCAAGGCTTCTTGGCTCAGGAGAGGCAAATAGAATAGAATTGAGAGAGGAGGGGAAAGGCATACAGACCAGTCACCAGGATCCCGGAATCTCCTTTCTTTACTCCTTATGAGAGTCCTCCAGCTCACTTCTCTCTTTTATGTTTGTCTTTTCAACTCATCTGCATTCTCCACATGGCTGCTGGGAAGCTATTACTTAAAAAGAAAATGAAGAATAAGAAGAAGAAAGAGGAGGAGGTGGAGGAGGAGAAAGGCGTATCTTAGAAAACTGCCGCCCTCTATGCCTCATCTCAAAGCCCTGATCAGTTGCTACTGATAAAAGAGCCGGAAAAACAAATGGCCATTAAGTCTCAAAGTACAGAGCTTATCTCTTGAATTCTTGGTAATCTTACAGATGTGTTTTACCATCTCCTCCCCCAAGTCTTCTCATTCCTTATGCTTCTCCAGTTTTTTCATCACTGTTCTGCCTTTACAGAACTATCCCTTTCTGTCCTCAACCTGGACAGTCTCTCGGTAACACTTGGCGTGTCTTTTACTCTCCTTATCCCCGCAAGAAAGCATTAGCCACAAGTTCCTATGTGCTCTCAGAGAATTCTGCTTCAAGTAGGTATTCAGTATGAGCTCAGCGAATGACTGAATAAAGGATGGTAAACTTAAAGCAAATGGAGATGATACTTTGAATGGGAAAGTAGTTTAACGTAGAAGGTGATTGCCATTATATTTTCTAAGTGGGATAGAAACAAAGCTCTTCCAACTCCCTTTAAAAGTAGTCACCAAACATGACTCACATATAATTCAAATAAAAGTGTCCAAGTAAAGCATTATTGCAGTTCAATCTTTGACGTGTCAGGTTTCATGAGGTATTAAGAATTTGACAAAACATTTAAGCATGTATACTCAACTTGCAAACAATTTGTATGTGATGTTAGTTGAAATTTGAAGTAAACATTCATCCTCATAGTAATATAGTATGAACCAGTATTTTATATAACTGATCTACTTGTAAAATAAAATAAGAATTTCTCATAGGTATATAATATGCTGGTTAGGGCAATTTTTCATCAACACCTAATATTTGTAGGTAGATTCTAAACCTTTAAAAATACGTTGGAATTATATACAGGAAAATAAATATATCTGAGTAGAAATCACAATGAAGACCCATTTTCCACTTTCATATGTTGTTAACTTAGGAGAACGTTCAGTTATTCTTTCTCTGCCAAGAGATTAAGAAAGACTTCATTAAAGACTGAATTTGAGCTCTGGGAGGTGTCATCAACTCAGCAATATTTTTGCTGAGTCATCAAAATGCACACAGCAAAAAGCATTAATTTCCCCTTAAACGTATTCTTGAAAGCTGTGCTGTTTCAGAAACAGAAGCAAAGTCAGCTGAAAAAGTACAGTCAAATTCACCTATAAGTGGAAATATATATTAAAAAAGTCAATTTTGAGGATGTTGTTATTTGTTATAAGACACAATTTAATCCAACTCAGTTTTTGTTAAGGAAATTTAATATATTGCTCGACTAGGTACCTTTCACCATTGAAATGTTAGTCCTGTTCCCACTGTGTCCACTGTTGGACTTAATCCTTTGTCTCAGAGGGTTTAACTAATGTATTACAAAGCGCTGACTTGCAATATATAGTAATAAATAACTTTAAAAGGACAAGGCAGCCAAACCTGACAAAGTTGCTCCTTGCTGCAAATTTCAAAGCTATCCTTGCTTAATATACAAGACAATCAAAACCTGATTTGTACTAGTAGGAATGAATCCCTTCTAACGCATAAATTACAAGACGACCCTACCTATTTGCTGCAAATTCAAATGAATTGAGATAAATAATACTTCTTGCGGTTCTTGATTACTATTTTTTTTTTATTTCAACGTCCTTAACAATCCAAACCTAATTAATTTTTATGGCCTCAAAGACTGACATGTTAAATGGTATAATTGCAACAAGAGGAGGCAAGTTTAAATAAGTTTCTCAGCATCCAGAGGAAACACTAGATCATTGACATAGGTCTGCAGCCACAAAGTCATCAAGATCATTCCCACGGGCCTTGACTCTAAATGCCTCATTAATATTAAATAACAAGTACTGATTTCTGAAAATTCAATGTCCATCCTTTAGAGATGATGCTCTTGTGAGATTACAGGTACTGTTTTCCAGACAAACCCTGGGTCCAAAGGAGTCACTTCAAACCTGGGAAATCCATACACATATAAGCCTGTAGCTAAAATATTTTAAGTAAATCTTTTGCCATTTTTCTGTTTGACCACGATTACAAAGGTCTTTACATGAGTTTTAATACAGACACGTAATATATAATGTTCAATGTGATGATTTGACTGATATAAGTGAAAGGGTGTATATATTCAATCTGGTAAAATGTGTACAGTTTAGAATTTCCACATGTAACTAAACTGTCTCTCCCCATCTTTTTTTAAAACAAAGCTAAATATTCCAGAGCTATCTTCCTTTTTGTTTAATGAAGTAAAACCTAGCATGCTACTTAAAACATGGAAGGATTTCTTCAAAGTTTAAATAGCAAATGAGAGCAATGCAGACATTTTAAAGAAGACATTTACTTGACTTGTTTTATGCTCAAGCTCTTTACTATTTTGAAAAATTCTATATTGTACATATTTGTATTAAAAATATGTAACTTGTCGCATCAAAATACATTCTACAAATGAAAAATAGAACTTTTGAAATATACCTTAATTTATGATTTAGAAAGACATCGAAGAGAAATTACTTTTTTCTTTCCCCAAAAGCAAAAAGCTTAGTACTATTAAGGTCTCAAAATTCTTTTATGTTTTATTTCACAGTTCTTTATTCTGGTTAGAGTTCTTTAGTTATGTTTCATGATAGCCTTTTAATCTCTCGTAAAGACTATCAGTGAGAATATACAATCTCAAGATAAAAATATTTGAAATTATATCTTTGTTCATATAAACTGGAAAATATAATTTGGTTAAGAATGTGTTTGGTAACTTTCATTTAAACCTTGGAAATTTCTACAGAGTGGGTGATCCATTATTAACTCTAACCAAAACGGATTATTCTGTTATTCTTGGCTGCTTTGTATATAGTCCCTTTTCTTTGTAGATGTGATTTTAGCCTTGTTATTATGTAATTACAATTGTGAATAATATTGAATAATATGTATATATTATATATAAACTTTTTCACATTTATTTATGTGAACAAAAGTGTACTTACAATATCGCATTTCAATAGATGTAAATATACTGAAACTTATAATGAACAAATCATTCATCTAACAAGTATTTGTAAAGTACATTCTTTGTGCTCAGAGCTGTTCTTGGCAGCATGTATTTTCACGGGATCAGAATGTGTCTTTTCGTCTTGGTTGTGCTTATTTCCAGAGTGATGAATTGACTTTAGTTCCACCTCCGTGCTCCACCTTCTGATTTCACCCTCTTCTCTACTTCCCTTAGGATCTGTGAAGCTCTGGCTATATCATCTCTCCAGAAACACCATACATGTCTTTAGAGCCTGTCTTTATCTTATTTTATAACTTGCTTGCAATTTTATACTTCCCAAGTTTCACTGGCTTCTGGAAAGAATTGCGCACGTTGAGATAGCACACAGTTTTACTTAACATCCTTTAACATCTTATGAACATATAAACCAAATTAGATCTTACCTTTATCTTCACTAAAATTTTCCCTAACTTAATTTGCTTAAAATTATCTTAAATTTCAAAAAATTTTGGTATATGTAAATTGAGATTTATGACCTACTTGTATGTCATCTTTTATTAAATCTAATAATCAGTATATAACAAAACAACTCATCCTCAGGAAGAGGTAAAATTTATCCTGAAGAATATATAAGACATAGTTGCATTTCAAATTCTTAATTCTTCCTGCCTTAATATTTCATCATGACTGCTCTTATTCTTTTTATATGTTCTATCAGTGATTTTCTCTTTTACTTTATTTTTGCAATTATTTCTTCCAATGCTATCTGTTTTTAAGAATATCTGGCCAATAAAGAAACAAATATGTATTAAAAGCTTAGTGGCCTTTTGATGGCCCCATTGTACAATTAAAAAAGAAAGAGAGTGAGTTAATAATGACAATAGGCAGGAATTAGAAACAACTAGATCTATTTATTTTCCAAGCAGTTATTGCACTGAAATTATAGTGCCCCACTTTGAGAATGACCTTCTTTAATTCTTCCTTTATAAAATCCAGAGCATTCCTCCAAATAAATATGTTCATACACACACACAATAGACCCAGTTGTACAATAAAGATTCAGTTATCTCAAAAACATTTAAAAATATTATTTTATTAAAGAAATGACATTAAAAATGTTTAGCACCACTGTGGCACTGACTCAGACCATTCAGAACAGAGGCTTTAACACAGCTGTACCAGTGCAAACAATCCTGGTCATCTATATAAGGTAACATTTACTGCACCCTTGTATGTTAATGTAAAAAATAAAAAGATAATGTATGTTTACTTGTAAGCACTTTATTTTCCTTTTTGTAATCATCAAATGAATCATATTTTTTCTGCGATATTTGTCTTAAGTCATTACGCACCTTTCTGCCTATGAAACAGTATATGGCCAGGACTTTTCATAGTCAAAGCAACCACGGAAATGCTGAAAGAAGTGGATGGAAATGGTAGAACCATTGGTTCATATTCATTGGGTGTTGATAGCGTGTACCTGAATGGTAATTCTATGTAACCGTTCCTTTCAGTTCCTGAGTTAGAGAGAAACGATGGAGTTAAGAGGCTAAAAGTGATTCATGTGCAGGATTCTAAAGCTTCTACCTCCCCCCAAAAATAATAGTAATAAAAAATAAAGCTTCTACCTCCCTTATGCTCTGGTATTTTCTAAAGATAGAAGCATACACATGGATATGATGTTAATATGATCACACATAAATTACACTACAAGTAAGAGTTTTATTTTATCTTATTTAAATATAACTATCTTGTAAAAAAATTAACTAGTAAATATTCAACCCACATTTATAAGTTTGTGAGTGTATAACACATAAATATACACGTACAGCTATATAATATTTGTTAAATGCAAACAATTAATTACATCTTTACAATTAAATATAAAACTTCAAATAAAATAAGTTTAATAACTATGCATAAAATTAGTAGAAAGCAATTTCAAGAGGAAAATATGTCTAGAATATTTTGTTTCACTTTATGCAGAAATATTATGCATGGAAAAGCATTGTTTTTAATTTCAGGAGTATCTCATACATTTTATTTCTAGTATGTGAATTCCTAGTATTAAAATGATGCAATTTTAGTGATAATTAGGCATTATATTAATAAAGATAATTAATTGTGACAATTACTTTTTTAGGTACTTTCTCTTAAGATACTATATAAAATCTCTTCCACTTATTCAATCACTGAACTAATGTTTATTGAAAGTCTACTATGTACGAGGTAGTGTCCTACGTACTTGGGGCACATCTGTGAACAAAGGATCCAGTTGTCGTGGAGTTTGCTAGCAGAATAAAAAAAGAAGACGAACAAAAGCTGACCCATGCCCTCAGACCATGTGTGGTCAGAGTGTACACTCGGGATTAAGGTGGTTCATTCATTTCATTAAAGATCGTGACTTTTTCCTTTTATCTTTTAATTACTCCTTGTGGATTTTTGAGAGAGAGCATCTTCACTTCCCCATCTGTGACAAGAAGTTTAAAAACTACTTTTGCTAACAAAAAGTAAAAAATATCCTCACTTAGGCATTAACCAATAGCAACTGTTACATTTCTCATCACTGACATTAACAAATTGCAAATATTTATAAAAAGCAAACACGTTTTCTGGATTTTAATTTTTAAAAGCCCATCTTCAATAGTAAAACAGAGAGATTTTTTTGAGATATAATTAATTTTGCACAATGTTCTCATTTTTACAGAAAACATTTGTTTCATCAGCATAATTTTGTGTCATATTTCATATTCACATATTTATCACATATCTATATTCATATATTCACACATCCAGCCCGAAGTGGAATGCATTATCCTGTGGTGAATAGATCTACATTTGTCTCCAAAATAAACTTTTGTTTCTCATATAGAGATTTTATCCTTCATGGGCAAATGGAACATGAACCTGTCTGGGAGGTTGTGACAATTTTTACTTTACCTTGCAAAGGGCAAAGTACAATCTGAAATAAAATTGTCAGTTCTTCCTTTCACTGGCTTATAGAACATGTATAATAAACATAGAAAATACTAACTAGTGTTACTGATGATGAAAAACTGACAGGATCTCATATTTCTCTCCATGCTATCGATATTCAGAAAATTTGAAGAGAGACAGAGATAAGATGAAAAATGTAAAATGAGAAAATATCAGTTTTATATGAATGACTTTATTCAACGTTTTACCTCTTAATTTCCACTCTTGTAGTTAAATTAATATTTTTGGTTAGGGAAATAGATCTTTTTTAAATACAGAAAAGCTTAGTGGACTATTTTTTCTCTTTGATGCTCATGCACAATAATTTCTCCAAGGTAAACACCTAGAAACAGATTGCTAATCTTTTTTTTTTTATTAATATGTTCAAGACTATTCGATATGCTCTGCTTTACATATTTTCAAAAGTTTGTGTTAGCATTTTATATGATTTCAAATGTGGCAGTGTGAAATGGATGCTCATCTTTTTTATATTTCTGATTACTAAAGGTTTGGAAAAACTTTTCATGTTTTTGGGTCATATGTTAATTGGCTTTTCTAAGATAAGCTGTGATAACAAACCACCTCAAAATCTCAGCACTTAGGATTGATTTTTGTGCATGGTGTGAGATAAAGATCTGTGAAACAAAGATCAAATCCCGTTTTATTTCATATGAATAATAAGTATCTTATCATCATTTCTTGATAAGGGCATCTTTCCTCCTCTGTGCTGAAAGGAAAACACTTCTGACCAAGAATACTTTACCCTACAAAGCTGTCCTTCAAAAATGAAGGCGAGATAGACTTTCCCAGATAAATGAAAGCTGAGGGTGTTTGTCACCATTAGACTGCCTTACAAGAATGCTGAAGGGTCCTTTCTATTTGAAACAAAAGGACACTAATTAGCAATATGAAAACACATGAAAATATAAAACTCACTGTAAGTATACAGTCAAATTCAGAATACTCATACTGTAATGATGGTGGGTAAATAATTTTTAAGTTTAGTATAAAAGTTAAAAGACAAAAGTTAAAAAGTTATAGATAAACATAGCTATAGTTAATTGTTAATAGATTCACAATATAAAAAATGTAAATTGTGAAGTCAGTAACATAAAATGTCAAGTAAGAACAGTAAAAGTGTACAGTTTTTAGATGTGATCAAGTTAAGTTTTTATCAGCTTAAAATAGACTGCTATAATTATAACATGAGTTATGTAAGCCTCGTGGTAATAACAAAGAATAAATTTGCAGTATATAAAAATCTCTTCTATCTAATTATGACTTGAGTTATCTAGGCCTTATGGTAATCACAAAGAAGGAATTCGTAGTATACAAAAATCTCTTATCTCTGTAGTAGACACAATGTATAAAGAGAAAGGAATCAAAATATACCACTGCAAAAAAATCCTCAAATCACATGGGGAGACATCAAGAGAGGAAGAATGGAACAAGGAACTGTAAAAGAGTCAGAAAATATTTAACGAAATCGTAGTAGTAAGTTTCTACCTATCAATAATTGCTTTAAATGTAAATGGATTAAATTGTCAAGTCAAAGACATAGAGTGGCTTAGTTGTAATTAAAAAAAAAAAAAAATCAAGATCCAGCTATATGCTGCCTGCCCACCTAAGGAAATTCACTTTAGTTTTAAGGACACACAGAGGCTGAAAGTGAAGGGATGGAAAAACATATTCCACGTAAACAGTAACCAAAAGAGATTAGACATGGTTATACAAGGATACTACAAGAAAAGAAAATTACAGGCCAATATCACTAATAAACATGGATGCAAATATCCTCAACAAAATCTAGCAAAGCATATTCAACAGCACATTTAAAGGATTATACATCATGATCAATTGGGATTTCTCCCTGGGATGGAAGTGTGCGTCAACACACACAAATCAATAATTATGATACACTGCATTAACAGAAGGAAGGATGAAAACAAATGATCGTCTCAATAGATGCAGAAAGAGCATTTGACAAAATTCAACACTCTTTCAAGATTAAAACTCAATAAATTGGGTATAAAAGTAAGGTAACTCAACTTAATAAAGATCATATGTGTTAAACTCATAGCTAACATGATACTTAATGGTGAAAAGCTAAAAGCTTTTCCTTTAAGATCAAGAACAAGAAAAGGATACCCACTCTCGCCATGCTTATTCAACAAAATACTGGAATTCCTAGCCAGAGCAATTAGGCAAGAAAAATAAATAAAAGGCATTAAAATTGGAAAGGAAAAGTTAAATTGTCTCTATTTGCAGATGACATGATCTTTTATAGAGAAAACCCCAAAGACTCCACCAATACACTTTCAGAACTAATAAACAAATTCAGAAATATTTCAGGATACAAAATCAATATACAAAAATCTGTTATATTTCTATACACTAATAATGAACCATTGGAAAAGAAATGAAGAAAACAATCCCACATACCGCAATACCAAAAATAATAAAATACTTAAGGAATATATATAACCAAGGATGTGAGAGATCTGTAAACTCAAAACTATAAAAAATTGGAGAAATAAATAACTGGAAAGATATTCATGTTCATGAATTGGAAGACAATATTTTTAAAAGTCCATACCAAAATGATCTACAGATTCACTGAAATCCCTATCAAAATCCAATGGCAATTTTCACAATAAATACAAAATACAATAATGAAATTCTTATAGAACAACAAAAGACCCTGAATAGCCAAAGCAATTGGGAGCAAGAAGAACAAAGCTGGAGGCATCACACTTCTGATTTCAAACTCCGTTACAAACTATAGTCATCAAAATAGTTTACTACTGGTACAAAAACAGACACATAGACAAATGGAATAGAAGAGAGAGACCAGAAGTAAACCCACATATATGGTCAGCTAAACTTCAATACGGGCACCAACAATGCAAAATTGAGGAATGATCGTCTTTTCAACAAATGATGTTGTGAAAACTGGATATCTACATGCAAAAGAACGAAATTTGACCCTTATTTCACACTATACATGAAATCCACTCGAAATGGGTTAAAGATGTAAATGTTAAAACTTAAAACTGCAAAACTGCTAGAAGAAAACAGGGGAAAATCTCCTTGTCATTGGCCTTGGTGAGGATTTCTTGGATGTGACACCAAAGCACAGGAAACAAAAGCAAAAATATACAAGTGGGATTACATCAAACTGCAAAGCTTCTGTACAGGAAAGGAAATAATCAACAAAACAAAAACGAACTCTGTTGAATTGGAGAAAATATTTGCAAACCACGTATCTGATAACAGAGGGATATGCAAAATATATAAGGAACTCATGCAACTCAAAAGCAAAAAAACAACCCAATTAAAAAATGGTCAAAGGACCTGAAACAAACATTTATCCAAAGAAGAAGACATACAAACAGCCAACAGGTATATGAAAAGGCCTTAACACCACTAATCATCAGAGAAATCCAAATCAAAACCACAATGAAGTCACCTCCCACCTGTTAGGATGGCTGTTGCTAAAAAAACAAAAGATAAAAAGTGTTGCCAAGGATGTGGAGAAAAAGGAACTCTGGTACACTGTTGGTGGGAATGTAAATTGGTACAGCCATTGTAGAAAAGAGTATGGATTGTCCTAGAAAAATCAAAAATAGAATTACCATATGATCTAGCAATCCCATTTCTGGGTATTGATTCAAAGATGCTAAAATCAGGATCTTGAAGGGATATCTTCGCTTCCATGGTCATTGCCACATTATTCACAATAGCCTAAGATTTGGAAACAACCTAAATATCCATCAATGAGTGAATAAAGAAAATGTGGTGTATATACATGCAATGGACTATTATTCATTCAGCCTTAAAAAAAGAAGGAAATCTTGCCTTTTGTGACAACACGGATGAACCTGGAGGACATCATACAAAGTGAAACAAGCCAGAACAGAAAGATAAATACTGCATGATCTCACTTAAGTTCAGAATCCGAAAAGTCAAACTCATAGAAGCAGAGACTAGAATGGTGGTTGCCAAGGGCAGGGGGATGGTGACATGGGGAGGTGATGGTCAAAGGGTGCAAAATTTTAGTTATACAGGATAAATATATTCTGGAGATCCACTATACTATACAGTACCTATAGCTAACAATATTGTATTGCATACTTAAAATTTGCTAAGAGGGTTGAACTTATGTTACCTAAACTTATCACAAAAAGAAAAACCACAACAAATAATAAAGAGGGTGGGAGGAAGCTTTGGGAGGTGATGAATATGTTTAAGACTTGGTGGTGATAGATCCATGGGTGTATACTTATGCCCAAACTAATTGAGTCATATATGTTAAATATGTACATCTTTCTACATGTCAATCATATCTCAAAGTGACTTACAATTTTTCAATCAATATTATTTACCACATCAAATAAAAATAAAGAAATAACATGTAATTATCTGAATAGATGCAAAGAAAAGCATTTGACAAAATCTAATGCTCATTTATAATTTTTTTAAAAAAAGATATCACAGCAAAACAGAACTAGAAAGGAACTTTCTAAGTCTGATGAAGGTCATCTGGAAAAATATCACAGCTAACAGTACTTACTGGCATGAATCTAAACACTTCCTCCCTATGACTGGGAAGATAGCCAAGTCCTCACTTCTCCTCAGCATTGTAATGGAGGTCCATATCAGTGTGAAAAGGCAACACAGAGAAGTAAATTTTATAAAAATTAGGACCAAATGAGTATCTTTATACAGTCATGTGCCACATAAAAATGTTTCAGTCAACAATTGACCACAAATACAGTGGTGGTCCCATAAGATTAGTACCATATGGCCTAGGTGTGTAGTAGGCTATACCATCTAGGTTTATGTAAGTATATTCTATGATGTTTGCACAATGACGAAATTCCCTAACAACACATTTCTCAGAACGTATCCCCATAGTTAAGCGAGACATGACTGTACACACTCAACATGCTTATTACACAGAAAATCTTTAGGAATCAATACAAAATTAGAATTAATAAATCAATATAATGAGGTCCTAGAATAAGAGGTCAATAAACAAAAGTCACTTGTATATACTAGCAGCAAACATCTAGAAAACAAAAATTTTTTAAATACCCTTTAAAATAGTTTCTGAAAATATGTAACAGTTACAATAAATTTAATGTAAATAGTGCAGAGAGAAACTATGAGAATCTTAATAAAAGAGAGAAATAACATGGTTTGCATTGGAAGACTCAATATTAAATGAAATCCCTCCAGAAATTAAAATATAGATTCATAATCAAAATAAAATATCAATAAAATTTTTTCATTTTTTGAAGAAATTGATAAAAGTATATTCTAAGTTGAACAGGGAAATGCAAAGAAAAGTCAAAACTATTGTGAAAACAAGAGTATATATGGAAGACATATGATACCTGATTTCAGAAAGCACTATAAAGCTATGGAACTTAAGAAAAAGGTTTTGTCAAGATCATTGGAAATCAATGGAAAGAAATACAAAGTCCACAAAAATGTTATATACAAATACACACACAAACACCCCATATACATCATATATATATAGTATACACATATATACGTATACATTCAACTATGTATGTATATATGATATATACAATACATGTTATATATTATATGTACATAGAAACATATATATACATACATATATATTCAACTGGTTTTTGACAAAATTCTCAAAGGAATTCAGTGAGAAAAAAAAGACAAAAAGTGCTACAACAACCAGATAAACCTATAGAAACATTGAAACTTTATTCTTCGTAGCATATGCAAATATCATTTCAAATGGATCATAGATTGAAAATAAAAAGCTAAACATAGAAATCTTTTAAAAATAAATGTAGATTATGAAAATATCTACATCAACTTACAATAGGCAAAAATTTCCTTGAGATGACATATAAAACAAAGACCCTTAAAAAAAAGATAAATTGTCTTCCTTAAACTTTTTAAAATGAAGAAAAACTGTAAATCTAAAGAACCATCAATGAAATAAAAAAACAAGCCACAAACTGGAAGAAAAATATTCCCAATGCATTCATCTGACAGAGGACTTCTATCCAAAGTGTATAAGAACTCTTACAAGTCAGTACGAAGATAAATGGGCTGAAGAGTGGGAATTAGCAAATATCTTGACACTTGCCAAAGAAAGAAATGACACTTCGCAAAAGGTAATCTGAAAATAGCAAATAAACACAACAAAAGATTCTCAAAATCTTTGATATAATTAAAATCAAAATTAAAACCAAAATGAATTACCACTTTACATAGACCTGAATGGTAAAAATTAAAAAGACGGATAGCAAAAATTGATGAGAATTTGGAGCAACTGTGTACTCGTGTATATCGATGGTACAAACGTTTGGAAAAATTTGGTAGTTTCTTATAAAGTTAAACAGATACCTACTCTCCTTCACTGTCTCCCTCCATCCCTCACTCTCTCTCTCCCCCTCACCCGCCCCCACTCCCTCTCTTCCTCTCTCTCAGGTTTGATTCTGTTACTTTGATTCCCTAGAGAGCATTTACTACACATCACATTTTATGTATATTTAGCCTAGAAAATTTGACTTGAAAAGAATATTGCCTTTATTCCTAAAAGAGAGGAAGTTACTTAGGATCATGTTTGGGGCAACTGAGTTCTGCATTTGGATTTTAAAGTAGAAAAGAGTTATGTCCTAAAAGGGAAACCTAATTCACTGCTGGTGGGAATGCAAACTGGTGCAGTCTCTATGGAAAACAGTATGGAGATTCCTCAAAAAATTAAAAATAGAAATACCTTATGATCCAGCTATCCCACTACTGGGTATCTACCCAACAAACCTGAAATCAACAATCCAAAGAGACTTATGCACCCCTATGTTCATCGCAGCATTATTCACTGTAGCCAAGACATGGGAGCAACTCAAGTGTTCCTTGACTGATGACTGGATAAAGAAGATGTGGTATATATACACAGTGGAATATTACTGAGCCATAAAAAAAGACAAAATCATCCCATTCACAACAACATGGATGGACCTGGAGGGTATTATGTTAAGTGAAATAAGCCAGAAAGAGAAAGACAAACACTGCATGATTTCACTCACATGTGAAAGATAAACCAACACACAGACAGATAGAACTGTTTGGTGGTTACCAGAGGTAAGGGATGTGGGCGGTGGGCACAAGGGGTGAAGGGATGCATTTATGTGGTGACTGACAAACAATAATGTACAACAAAAATTTCACAATAAAGAAAAAGAAAAGAAAAAAAAAGAGTTATATCCTTATCTCGTATATCAGTGACAGTATAGTAAAGATCCGTTGCCATTATCTTGAAGGTTCAAACTAACCCTGATATTTTTGAGAGCTTTGAATCATTGGAATTGCAAAAAAAATGAAGACAAACAAAATTAATTACAATTTGAGTGATTAGTTTTTGAAAACATCTTTTTCATTACAGATTGTTGACCCCTTGAATAAGCAGACTCTATTAAACAAATCCAGGCATTTAGAGATTTCAATTACATTCTAAATAGTTTGTGTTGTGTTAAGCCAATATTACAAACATTCCATATTTGAGTTCAAAGGCCTATGTTTGGGCTCAATATTAATTTCCACATATTTATTCTGCACTCATTCATGTTCTTTACTATTACTTCCAGCAGTGAAGTTCTTATATCTCAAATAGAAAAAAAAAATTCATATTACAAAATTGTTAGTAAAGGAATTTTTAAATTAACTCCTTGAGCAGAAAAAAAATTGGTGCTTCTAAGTTTCAGGATACAATTTATATTCCAATGTAAAAATTTACTTTGAAGGTAATGAAAATAGCTGTTTTAAAATGTTTTTATTTTATTTAATTTAAGGAAATAACATTTTCTTAAAATGACTCATCATATATCAGATGGTCCAAGCTATGTTTCACTTTATATTTTACTTCAAACATTAAAAATGTGTTTCCTGATTCCACAAAGAAAATCAAACATTTATTATGAAGTCAGTCAGCAAGACATTGAAATTAAATAAATATAGTATAAAAAATTAGGGTGAACAATTTTACTAGAATATAACAGAGCTCTTATTTAGAGTTGAGACAAATCTGGATAGAAATTCTAGCTTTTTCCTTTGACTTCTTGGAAATGTTATTTTACCTAAGTCTTAGGGTACTCATTTGTAAAATGAGGATACAGCATCATTCTTTAAGGTTGTTTTCAGGCCCATTTTCTTATTTGAAGAAAATAAATGGCGAAGTGGCTGGCACAAATTCTGACATGGCACAGGAGCTGGATAAATAGGATACATGAGGAGTAGTACAGTTGTAATATGAAAGTCATAATAATAATGATAAAAGAACACACAGAAAGGCCGGCCAGTGGCGTAGTGGTTAAGTTCTGGTGCTCTACTTCTGGTCTGGCTGCCAAGCTGTGGCAGGCGTCCCACATAAAGTAGAGGAAGATGGTCACAGATGTTAGTCCAGGGACAGTCTTTCTCAGCAAAAAAAAAAGAGGGGGATTGATAACAGGTGTTAGCTCAGAGCTAATCTTCCTCACACACACACTCACACACACACAAAAACGACACTGTACTTCTTTGCCTAAGCTTGTAAACATACAACTATAGAAAGTACGAAAATCTTCAATCATACCTAATGTTTCCGTTATCATTAATGCTGTTTCTCTAATTCTTAAAACCGCTTCTCCAATCCCGCCAATATATTTCTATAAGTCATAAAACATCTGCTCTTCAGCACAAATCTCACCTTCACCATAAAACTTTTCTCGGTTCACACTAACATCCTTTTTCTAAGCTTCTACCTCATACTGTTTATAGCTGCTTACATACATGCCCGCCTCACTTATAAGATTATAAACAGTCTTGGTAGAAATTAATATTGAACCCCAACATAAGCCATTGGAATTTTATAATATTGACACAACACATTATAAACTGTTAGGAATATAACTGAAATTTCTAAATGTTTAGATTTGTTTGATAGAGTCTGCATATTCAAGGGGTCCATCACTTACATTGAAAAAGGTGTTTTCAAAAGCCAATCGCTAAAAACTGTAATTAAGTCTGTTTGCATTCATTTTCTTGCAATTCTCACGATTCAAAACTCTCAAAAATATTGGGCTTCGTTTGAACTTTCAGGATAATGGCAACGAATCTTCAATATACTGTCACTATACTTCAATATACTGTCATATATAAGGACATAACTCTTCTTTCCCCTAGAACCTGATTTCGTTCAGACACTGGGTCACCCCTCGTAACTGAGGGAAAATAGATCCCATCGGCAGCTCCAGGAAGAGATGCTGGCTAGTTTCAGCCAATTAGACTACGCATTCCCCAGGTGACTGAAAAGCTCAGCATGGAGGAATATGACATAAATGGGTCCAGATTAAGGGAAGATTTATATTACAAATTTGGGCAAAATGTCTTTTTCTGACTTTCTCTCCTGTCTCTCACTGTTTCACAAGAAAAATGAAACATTGAGCCCGAATTGCCACTGGTAGCGGTCTTAGGATCACGACGAAGGCACTAGGAGAACCGCTCACTTTAATGGAGTACTGCAGAGCTGAGAGACTGAGCAGCTCTGACCCTAATTACATCAACAAGCCACTGACCGCACAATGCCAAGACCCTTTGGATTTCCAATTTGGTAGAATAATAAATTTCTTTCTTGTATAAGAAAGTTTGTGTCATGATTTTGTTATTTCAGCCAAAAGCTTTGCTCCAGAGCCAGGCCACAATTAATCGTTTGCCAGAAAAGAATAAAATCCTCCTTGCCTTAAATAAAATAGAATTCTATTTCTTTCCTCATTGCAAAAATCTATGGTTAGGCAGTTTAGGGCAGCTCTATGGTATCATTAGTGATTTGCTTCTGTTTATTGGATGCTCCATCTTCTTTGCGTGATTTCTGTCTTCAAGATCATGTGATGATCTGAGCTAGGTGCAGGACTTCTAGCAAGCACATACACATTCCCGCCTACCGTATAGGAGAAGCAAGTTAGGAAACATGGGCACTACTTGTAGTTGAATTAGCTCTCTAGACAGACCTTCTTGAGGTCTACTAATATATGTACTTTATTGGCCAGTAATTGATAACCTTGCTATAGCTAGTTGTAAAGGAGGATAGAAAAAGTGGTCTTTATTCTGGATGTTATTGTCTCCAATGCAGTTCTTTCACTCAAGAAGAAAAGGAGAAGAGGGACTGGGAGAAAATTAACCACTCTGCATGGAGATAAAGGTAATGTAATTTTAGGACAATGGTTCCTGACATTTTGTTTTTGATCACCAGAAACACTTTTTAATATCAAATAGTTTAATAACCCTTAATATGGCATAAATAGCTACTGATAATGTGGGCAAATTCATTTGTGAATACTTCTGAGTAAAGGCTCAACTCCTCAAGCATCTGAAATCAACAGGGTAGTCATTCAATATGCTAAAAAGAAGGTGCCAGTACTCCACTGTACTGGTAATATTAAAAAATAGATAATGTTTTAATTAATCAAGTGAAAGAATAATTATATCAACAACAAAAGAAAAAATACCATTTTTTAGATGGTAGGACACCCTTTGTAATAAGGTCATATCACAACATAACTTTGTGGAAAGGCAGACAGGGGTATAGACCTTGAAGTTCCAATGCTTTAAATTATCTTTATTGGAAAGAATAAAAAAAATTACAAAGGAAATTGGTATCTGGAAATTTTTTATATGCCTGAGTTATAATCTTTCTAATAAAAACTCTAAACACTATCAACATTTTCATGAGACTCTAGCCTTGCTAATATGATTTTAATAATAGCTGGCCTCAGGACTGGTATTGAAAATAAATCCTGATTATGTTACAGCTATAACATTTGTTCACATTGCATTGATTTACATATTTCAGGAACGAAAAGTACTGTATTTCAATGTATTTTTACTGCCACTGGATTTTCTAAAGAAATTTATTTCACATTGCTACAAAAATTCAGGCTGCTATTTCATTAGCTAGAATCTAAATGTTATTAAGCTGATAATTTAACAATTGGAAAAAACAAAAAGTTTCTTTGAGTAAAGGAAAAGCTAGTAGTCCTGACCACTGTAATTGTTATCATTATAAGGAAACAATTTTTGTTTTACCAGCATCTTTCAATCAGTGGCCTATTAATCCTGAACACATGGCAAAGAGGCTGAAAGTGAGTATTTTCTTTCCCATTTTAGAGATGAAGTTCATGAACTCTGAATGCTGCCCTCAATTGATTCAACTCATTATTTTCTGCTGTTATTTGAGTTCCCACATGAATTAGAATCTGGAATCTAATAATCAAGATGCCTGGCACAATACATTTCTCTTAAAACAGTTACAATAATACAGTATTTATAATTTTCAAGTACAGTGGATGCAGTAATATATATTTAAGGAACTTAAGGCCTTTGCTAGATAAGAAAATTATTTTTGATTTGTTTTCTGGGTAGACCAAGAACAAGACAATTAAATCACATCTCCCAGGACCCAAAGTAGGTCTGATAATTAGAGAAACACTGTTAGGGTTTGAAAGGGGGCCATGTGTTGTAAAGAGAACCACTTACTGATTTAGTACTTGTCTAGCTATCAAAAAATGAATTCAGTTCCTCTGTCCTTGTTAAGGTCTCTCAAAACTCAACTCTTTCTCTGCATCTTCCTGAAAAATACATCAGTCAACACTATTATCAACTTTTGTTGGATTTCTCTGGTAACTCCTGATCTTGACTTACCAGCAGTTCACTTCCCACTTAAAATCCATTCCTTCTCTGTAACCAGAATGAGCATTATAAAGCAGGAATGTGATCGTGTTTTTGTTCTACATAAAACTTGAATGGCTTCATTGTCCAGAATGAAGTCCAAACTCTCTAAGATGTCACCAGATTTGTTCCTGACTACACCTTCAATCTCATCCCCCACTTTTCACTGCTGCAATACCAAAACACTTTTCATATCTGTACTGCACTGCACTCTCTCAAAATTCTTGGGTTTTGCATCTGTGGCTTCCTTTGCCTTAGGTATATCACAGTGCTTCTTGGACTAACTCACAAGGATCGGGCATTATAAGACTGTTTGGTACATGAGTGAAAGAATGTCTTTCTTAATTTGTAATCTTTATTTAAAGGGAAGAAACATCTGTACATTTGCATCCATATATATTTGAGAGGCTAAGCCTTGAGATACCCTCTTTTTCTCCCTGTATGTTTCAAGATTAAATCCAAAAGTGAAAACCTCAAAGCAAAGTTGAGAGATTAAAATACTTACAAACTTTTAATTACCTAAAGTCGTCTGCTAAATTTAGCCTAAACCTTAGATATTCTGCATTGAAGGGAAAATCCACTTATTCTATTAGTGAGTTAGGAACGTCTAGTTGGTTTAATCTGCTGTCAATAGTATCTCAGTTTTATTGGGTAACTATGAGGTCCTCATGACCTAGTGAGTGGGAGTCAGTCAGTGGGTCAAAAACCCGGGGGACATATGACATACACAGATTTACTCCTAGCTTTACAGAGATGCTGTTCTCACAGAAGCCGTATTGAAGGTTACAAGCACCTTAGAAGTGAGCCCTGCACTGGAGCTTGAGTTTGATGGTCACATGTACAACTGTGGTCCTTTAGATGGAAGCCTCATCTCCAGGCGGTACATGCGATAACCAAAGGAAGAGAGATGAGGTTTGTTATAAATGACCATTCTTGGAAACATTACCAATAATACAAGACTTTTTAGTGTCTCCTCTGTCCTCTGTTCAGTTATAGCTTGAAGTCAAGGGAATTCATGGCAGTAGTGCATCTTTCCACAGAATCTCAGTCTCAGTTATTCATTTACTTACTTACACACTCACACACACATACACACTTTTTTCTGTTTCTTGGGTAATTTGAAAACCTTAATTTTGTCCATCATTTTACTGCAGAATAATGAAGTCTTTCTTAGACATCAAATTTTGGAAATCACTCACTAGACTAATATCGACAGTAAAGCAAGAGAAAACACACTCAAACAAAAAAGCAAAAACCTAAATACACAATTAGCTTTGTGTAGCACTTTTTTTCCCTTAAGTAATGTTACGTTTAAACTGCGTGTCACCCCATTATCTCACATTCATTTCCAGCTAAAATTGTAATTGAGTGTACAATATGTGTATACAAGGAATTTGATTGAGACATTTTTTACATAAATTATTTTAAAGTTTAAACAAGCTACACATGTATTAACAGAGATACCATTCTATGCATATAAATATACTAACATATTAATATTAACACTAACATTAAGTGTGCATAGAAAGGGATGAGGCAAAGTTTTGGAAGATTTCAGAAGTTATTGTTAGGGAAAAACAAGTCATAGAACCATAGAACAACATGTATAAAACTATACATTTTCTTTAATAAAGTGAATAAATATTATGCATATAAACATACATATACATTTAAATATGTGTAGAAAAAGAACTAGAGAGAGATACACACACCAGACAGATGACAAATGACAGTGATGCTGAGAGGGAGAGTAAAAGATGACGTTTATATTTCATTCCTTATGTTTTTTTATTGCTGTAATTTTAGCCATGGCTATGTATTTATGGTTTATTTGGGCAATTAGAAAAAGAAAATATGTACATGTACGTCACCATATGTCGTATTTCCCAAACTAAAGTTGCAAATAAAGCAGTTTTCAAATTATGCTGAAGCTTGAACTTTGAAAAGTAACATTGTAACAGTATATTATTCAAGCTCTATAGTCAGACTTCTCATTTGCATTTCTCCTTTAACAAAAGAAGCACAAAGATTTAGCTTCTCAAGAGTAAAGGCATACCTCATTTTATTGTGCTTCACAGATATTGTGTTTTTTACAAATGGAAGGTTTGTGGCAACCCTGCATCGAATAAGTCTATCAGTGCCATTTTTCCAACAGCATTTGCTCATTTCCTGTCTCTCTGTCACATTTTGGTGACATAATATTTCAAATGTTTTCATTATTATTATTATATTTTTTATGTTGATCTGTGATCAGTGATCTTTGGTGTAACTATTGTGATTGTTTTGGGGCACTACAAATTCCACTTACAGAAGATGGTGAACTTAACAAATATTCTTTGTGCTCAGACAGCTCCACCAATCAGCCATCCCCCCATCTCTCCCTCTCCTTGGGCCTCTCTATTCCCTGTAACATGAAAATATTGAAATTAGGCCAGTTAATAACCCTACAATGGCCTCTAAGTGTTCCAGTGAAAGAAAGAGTCACATGTCTTTCACTTTAAATCAAACTCTAGAAATGATTAAGCTTAATGAGGAAGGCATATCAAAAGCCAAGATAGGCCCAAAGCTAGGCCTCTTGCATCAAACAGTTAGCCAAGTTGTGAATGCAAAGGAAAAGTTCTTGAAGGAAATTAAAAGTGCTATCCAGTGAACACATAAATGATAAGAAAGCAAAACAGCCTTATTGCTGATATGGAGAAAGTTTTAGTGGTCTGCATAGAAGGTCAAATCAGCCACAACATTCGCTTAAGCCAAAGCCTAATCCGGAGAAAGGCCCTAACCCTCTTTAATTCTGTGAAGGCTGAGAGAGGTGAGGAAGCTGCAGAAGAAAAGTCTGAAACCAGCAGAGCTCGGTTGATGAGGTTTAAGGAAAGAAACCATCTCCATAACCTAAAAGGGCAAGGTGAAACAGCAAGTGCTGATGTAGAGGCTGCAGCAAGTTCTCCAGAAGATCTAGCTAAGATCATTAATGAAGGTGGCTACACTAAACAACAGATTTTCAATATAGATGAAACAACCTCATATTGGAAGAAGATGCCATTTAGGACTTTCATAGCTAGAGAGGAGAAGTCAGTGCTTGGCTTCAAATCTTCAAAGGACAGGCTGACTCTCTTGTTAGGGGCCAATGCAGCGGGTGACTTTAAGTTGAAGCCAGTGCTCATTTACCATTCTGAAAATCCCTGGGACCTTTAGAATTTTGCCATATCTACTCTGCCTGTGCTCTATAAATGGAACAACAAAGACTGGATGACAGCACATTTGTTTACAACATGGTTTACTGAATATTTTAAGCCCACTGTTGAGATCTATTGGTCAGAAAAAAAAGATTCCTTTCAAAATGTTACTGCTCATTGACAATGCACCTGGTCAAACAGAAGCTCTGATGGAGACATACAATGAGATTAATGTTGTTTTCATGCCTCCTAATAAAACATCCACTCTGCAGCCCACAGATCAAGGAGCAATTTTGACTTTCAAGCCTTATTATTTAAGAAATGCATTTTGTAAGGCTATAGCTGTCATAGATAGTGATTCCTCTGATGGATCTGGGCAAAATAAACTGAAAACCTTCTAGAAAGAATTGACCATTCTAGATGCCATTAAAAACAGTCACGATTCATGGGAAGAGGTCAAAATATCAACATTAACAGAAGTTTAGAAGAAGTTGATTCCAACCCTCATGGATGACTTTGAGGGGTTTAAGACTTCAGCGGAGAAAGTAACTGCAGATATGGTGGAAATAGCAAGAGAACTAGAATTAGAAGTGGAGCTTGAAGATGTGACTTAATGGTGGCAATCTCATGATAAAACTTTAATGGATGAGGAGTTGCTTCTCATGGGTGAGCAAAGAACATGGTTTCTTGAGATGGAATCTATGCCTGGTGAAGATGTGGTGAAGATTGTTGAAATGACAAAAAAAGATTTAGAATACTACATACACTTAGTTGATAAAGCAGCATCGGGGTTTGAGAGGACTGACTCCAATTTTGAAAGAAGTTCTACTGTGGGTAAAATGCTATCAAATAGCATCACACGGTACAGAGAAATAATTCATGGAAGGAAGAATCAATCAATGGGGCAAACTCCCTTGTTGTCTTATTTTAAGAAATCGCCACAGCCACCCCGAACCTTCAGCAACCACTACCCTGATCAGTCAACAGCCATCAAGACAAGACCCTCCACCAGCAAAAAGATTACGACTCACTGAGGGCTCAGATGATGGTTAGTGTTTTTTAGCAATAAAGTATTTTTTAATTAAGGTACGTACATTGTTTTTTTAAATGTAATGCTATTGCACACTTAATAGACCACAGTGTAGTGTAATCGTAACTTCCATGTGCACTGGGAAACCAAAAAATTTGTGTGACTCACTTTATTGTGATATTTGCTTTATCGTGGTGGTCTGGAACCAAATTCACAATGTCTCCGAGGTATGCCTGTACTGCAAAGGAGACCCAGCATTACTAAGCTCTAGGTAATAGTATCAGAAACAGCGACTACACGCTGGTTGAGTTGATTCCTGATATATTCGTTTTATATATGTCAGTTCTTGGTAAATGGAAACTTGATGCATTCTTTACCGCATTTGTATCATTACAAATCTTGCCTTATTGTGATAGAGAAATCTGGAACAACATCACTACAGCTTATGTGAGTTATGATGCACATAAAAGAATACATTTCTGTTTCACATTTAATGCAAATGGAAAACATGCATTATAAAGAACACCCATTGTAGTCTTTTTTGTAAGACAACTGCAAATCTCATTTTAGGCTAACATTTCGTGTATTACGTCTGTTTATAGTGTTTCATCAACATTAGAGCTCATGCTTAGTTGTCAAACCAGATAAATCCCCCACAAAACTTTAAGAAAAATAATGTTCTAAAAGTGGACATACAGATGTCAGCAGAGGAAGAATGTGAGGCATTTAGCACCTGAAATTAAAATCAAAATTTTACATTCGTTTAAAACCACCAATAAATTATGGCTTAAATGCATTTGTGATTTTCTCATCCATTCCTTTATTTTAAAAATGGAAATTATAGGAAAAAGGCCAGGGAGAATGTGAACTCTATGGGGACAGGCTAAATTTGTTTTCCATCCTCTATCACATGCATGTACATGATGCCCAAAGCACAGGAGCATTCAACAAGCACTCATTGTTGAATAAAATATGAGAATTATGGAACCAATTTACCCACTTCTTTCACAAAATAAGTTGGAAGATAAATTAATTTGTTCCAGGGGACAGTGGTGATGTAATTGTGAGAATACCAAGCACAGATGCTGAGTGCTTATTCCAAGGTGCTATTGAGGCAGTTAGCTACCCAAATATTATAACTCATGAAGGCCTTCAAAATGTAGCTTTGAACAGCAAATCCCCTGTTCAATTATGCAAGATGAATAAGCTCTAGAGATCTGTTGTACTGCATTGTACACTTAAAAATTTAAGAGGGTAGATCTCGTGTTGTGTTCTTACCACAATGAAAAAAATGCTTTTTGTTTTTCAAGTAGGTCTCTATTGTTTACATTATGTTAAATAAATAATTTAATTTTTAAGAAATTATAAATAAAAGGGTAGCTTTGAAAAAGACTCTCAATGGAGTCACAAATGAAGAAGGAGACACCACATGGTCTCTTTCTCTGGTGATCTACCTGTTATTACTGACATTGTCTTTATATTCGTTGGGATTTGAGTCAGAACACTGTGAATTGTAGATCCATGTCTTTAGTAATTAAGACAAGGCACTTCACTTGTCCCTAATACGGGACTGATAATGCAAACCAGAACTTTGAGATATGAGGGTCTTATAAATTTTAAAGCATTATGCATCTTTAGCTTTATATTATTTTAATCATGGAAAGAGTATTGATATTGATCAATATAAACAAGGCCATTTAAGGAAAGACATGACAAGTGTACACTGTACAAAATGACCCTTTTTATTTACAAGAAAGCCAAAATAAAATTATGCATATATGAGTGATTTTTACCTTTTCAACATATTATTCTCTATTGAAGACTCAGTCTGCTGATCCTGTACCAGAATGGATTGGACTTTGAGGTGAGTGTTAATCAGGCCTTAGAGCAGAGCCTATCCCATCCTAACCAGTCCATACAAATTTGTTGACTTATCTCACTTAGCATAATATGTTCAAGGTCCATTCATGTTGTTGCAAATGGCAGGATGTGTTCTTTCTCATGGCTGAGTAATATTCCATTGTATGTATATACCACATCTTCTTTATCCATTCTTCTGTTGATGAGCACTTATATTGTTTCCATATCTTGGCTATTGTGAATAATGCTGCCATTTGCGACAACATGGATGGACCTTGAGTATATTATGCTAAGTTAGGATGGACCTTGAGTATATTATGCTAAGTGAAGTAAGTCAGACAGAGAAAGACAAGCACTGTATGTATCACTTATAGTTGGAATCTAAAAAAGTCAAACTCATAAAAACAGAAAGCAAAATGGTAGTTGCCAGGGCATGGGGGGTGAGGGGACAGAACAGGTGTTGTTTAAGGGTGCAAACTTTCAATAAGTGGTAAATAAGCTCTAGAGATCTAATGCACAGTGTAGTGAATACAGACTATATTGTAGTACAATCATCAAACTTGCTAAGAGCCTATACGTTAATGATTCAAACCACTAAAAAGTGTCATTATGTAACCTGATAGAGGTGCTAATTATTGCTACAATGCCAATCATATTACAATATATAAATGTATCAAATTAACATTTTGTACACCTTAAATTTGCACAATGTTATATGTCAAACATATTACAATAAGAAAACATGAAAAAATAAATTAAAAAGAATTTGTTAATGACAAGTGACAGCAAATCTCAGTAGTGACAGATGAGTAAAACAAATTCCCGAATTATAGTTTCCTCTCTAGTATGAGAAATCTTGTTACAGCAGAATAGGACCACAGAGAAATGTTAATAATTTGAATAACTAATAACGCCAAGATGTAATAGCTACATGTAGCTAGATGTTTCTCTCTGTCTCTCATTTTCTCTGTCTCTCTTTCTCTCTCTCTCTCTCTGTCTCCATCTATATGTGTGTGTTTGTGTGTGTATATATTTGTTTATATATCAAAGATTTGATTTGCTGTATCGTAGGTTATACATATGTTACTTGATATTGCCAATTTAAATTCCCAACATAGTTATAATTGCTCAATATTCTTGTTAATTTTCTCATTTTAATTTTAGTCATCTGTGTGACTGTGTGGTGGTATTTCACTAGGGATGTAGCATGTATTTTCCTGAATGACTAATAGTGTTGACAACATGTTCATGGTTTATTGGAAATCTGGATATCTTATTTGTAAGTTTAAGTTTTCCTCCTAATTGGTTACTCTTTTTAAAAATTGATAGAACACATCTGTATACATTCAAAATTTGACTCATTTCTCAGATATATATGAATTTGATTTTTCATCTCTTAACGGTATCCTTAATGGAATGAAGTTCTTAAATCTAATGTTATCTAATTTATCATATTTTTCCCTTTAAAGGTAGTGCTTCTTGTATCCTTATTATGACACCTTTGCCATTTCAACGTTTATAATCTTTTTTTAGATAATTTATTGATTCATCTTTCACATTTAGATCTACAATACATCTGGAATTGACTAATTTTTATAGGTTAAAAAAACTCCTCTTTTTAAAATTGAGGTAAAATTTGCATGCATTTGAGATACATAGTTAAGTATACAGTTAGATGAGTTTTGAAAATATTGTATAACAAATAGCTTATCAAGCTATGGAACATTTCCATCGCTCTGGAAAGTTGACTGACTTCCCCCTCCCAATCCCTGCTCTCCCGAGACAAACACCATTCTGATTTCTAGACGCATGGGTTAATTTTTTCTGTGCCTGAACTTCATATAAATGGAATCTTACAGTATCTACTCTTTGATATCTGAATTTTCTTGCTCAGCATAGGGTTTTTGAAATTCATTCATGTAATTATATGTTTCAGCAGTTCATTCTTTTTATTGCTGAGTAGTATTTTACTGTATGGGTATACCAAAATTTTCTTCATTCTCCTATTCGTGAACAATTGGGTTGTTTCTAGTTTTTGACTATTAAGTAAAAACCTACCATAAGCATCCATGTTTAAGTATTTTTATGGAAATATGGTTCCATTTCACTTGGATTACTGTTTAGTTTTGCATTTGGTATGTCGTAGGGTAAATGCATGATTCACTTTATCAGAAACTTCCAAATAGTTTCCAAAACGGTTGTACAATTTTACTCTCTCATGAGCAATCTGTGAGAGTTCCAGTCACCGAGACGTACTCTTTTAATTTTCTTAAAAGCCATTCTGGTGAGTCTGAAGTCTATCTCATTGTGATGGTACTTTACATTTCCCTTATGTCTAAGAGTTTTGAATATCTTTCCATGTGTTTGTGGCAATAGTCTATCTCCTTTTGGGAAGTGTGTGTTCAAGTCTTCTGTGCATTTCCACTTGTGTTGTTTTTCCTTTTGTTATTTATTTGTTAAAGTTCTTTATCATTCTTAATACATAATATATCTGATATATATATTTCAATAAATTCCTCCCAATCTGTGGCTGAACTTCTTATTTTCTTTAACAGTGTATTTTGATGAGCAAAAATTTTTATTTCTGATAAATCTTATTTTTCATTTTTTCCTTTATATTTAGGAGCAATTGTGTCATCTCTAAAAAAGAGTTGCCTACCCAAGGCAATGAAGATATTCTTCTATATTTTTCTTGTAGATACTCTATATGTTTAATTTTTACTTTTAGGTGTATGATACAATTCCAATTATTTTGTTCAGTGTGGGAAGTAATGGTCAATCTAAATTAGACTAATTTTGTGTTTGGTGTGAGATGGGTATATAGATTCATTGTTTTCCATATGGATAAATAATTATTTTATCTTCTTTTGCTGAAATATTTATTTTTCTCCCTTAATTACCTTGGCATAATATTTAAATCAATTAATTATACAAGTATGTATATTTCTTGACTCATTTTTTTGTTCATTTCTTCTATAAATCTATCTTGATGACATGACAACACTGAACTTTTTAGCAAGTATTGGAATTAAGTAGTTTAAGTTGTCCAAATTATTTTTCCAAGATTTTTTGGCTATTCTAAATACATATACAAATTTTAAGAAAAGCTTGTCAATTACTATCAAAAAATTTGCTAGAATATTGATTGAGATACATTGAATACATGGATCAAATTGAAAATAATTGGTGTCCTAATAATATTAATTATTCCAATCTGAAAACCTAAAATAGCACTTTATTTATTGATTTTTTATTCAGTTTCTATTAGCAATATTTTATAGTTTTTCAAAGTAGAGGTTTTGCATATCTTGTGCTTCATTTGTTTATAATTAATTTTGTTTTATTCCTACTTTAAACAAAATGATCCATTATTTGGATATACTATGGATTTTTTTTTTTTTTTTTTTTTTTGGTAAAGAAGATTAGCCCTGATCTGACATCTGTTGCCAATCCTCCTCCTTTTGCTGAAGGAGATTAGACTGGGCTAACATCCATGTCCATCTTCCTCTACTTTATATGTGGGACACTGCCACAGCATGGCTTGATAAGCAGTGCGTAGGTCTGCACCCAGGATCCAAAACGGTAAACCCTGGGCTGCCGAAGTGGAGTGCGTGAACTTAACCACCAGGCCACTGGGCCCGCCCCAATTGATTTTTGAATACAGACCTTGTGCCTCTTTTTTAAATCCAGATATTTATTCCAAGAGGATTCTGTGGATTCCTTAGTACTTTCTATATAAAATGTGGACTTGATTTATGTGTGTATTAGAGGGATCATACTATTTTTTTTTTTTTTTGGGCCAAGGAAGATTCTCCCTGAGCTAACATCTGTGCCAATCTTCCTCTATTTTGTATGCGAGCCACCATCACAGCATGGCCACTGATAGACAAGTGGTGTAGGTCCACACCTGGGAACCAAATCTGGGCCACCAAAGCAAAGCATGTTGAACTTAACCATTAGGCCACCAGGGCTGGCCTAAGAGATATACCCTTTGTGTGTGTCCCCATGTGGATATGGAATTGACCCAGCATCATTTATTGAAATATTTATCCTTTTTTCATTGCATGACAGTTTCAATTTTTAATAAATTACATGACTATGTTCATATAGCTCTGTTTTCAAACTCTCTATTCTGTTTCATTTATATAGATACATATCTTTGCATCTATACCACTCTGTCTTATTTACTATAAACTTAAAATGGGTACTGATACACTATACATCCTTCTTTTTTGTCTCATTCAAAATTGTTTTAGTGAATCTTGGACTTTTGCATTTTTTAAATCAATTTTAGACTCGGCCTGTGAATTTCCATAATAAAACTGCTGTGGTTTAGACTGAAATTGCATTGAATATATTTGCAGATAACCAGCATGGCTATAATAATGGGTCTCCCGTTCCATCAACATGGTTTATCACTTCCTTAATTTAGATAACCTTTATTGTTTCAATCATGATCATAGTTCACCAGGTAGAGAATTTGCATATGTTTTGTTACATTTCTTTAAGATAGTGATTGTTATGCTCTTTTAAATGGCCTTAATTTTAAATTCATCTCTCCATTTGTTTATGGCTGTGCATAGAAATATGACATATTTCTGGAAATCAGATTTTTTTCTATCAATTTTGCTAAATTTCCTTATAAATTATAATAGTTTTTCTATAGATTATTTTGGATTACTTATGTACATAGTTGCATTATCTAAAAATAATTTGTCTTATTATTTTTTCTATGTTTCTTCACTTATTGACATGTTGCACGACCTAAAATCTCAAATGGAATGTTGAAAAAAAAAATAATAGTAGGCATCTTTATCTCTTTGTTGATCTTATTGAGAAAGCTTTCAATATTTCCCCATGAAGATTAATGTTTGCTTTGTTTTTTAAAAACATTTTCCATTGTACATTTGCACATTCTAATTTAAAAATATTTTTTCTTATCATTTCCTTTCTTTTACTTTGGGTCTGATTTGTTATTCTTTCCTTATCACATCTTCATTGATTCTTAAACTTTCCTTTTTTGTTGTTAATAACATCAACTCAAGGTTTTTACTGCATCCCACAGGTTTTGATGATCTGTATATTCATTATCATTTAGGTGAAATATTTTACTAATTTCTTTGTGATTTTCTTAAAAATCATGGGTTATTCAGAAGTGTATTGCTTGATTTCCGAATAATTCAGAAATTTCTAGTCATTTATTTTTATTGTTACCTAAATTAATCCCACTCTGGTCAGATACATACTTTGTACGATTTTAATTGCTTTATAGCTCAGCTTATGCTCCCATTTGGAAATATTTCCCATGTAATTGAAAATAATATAATTTTTTTATTTTCCTGTTTGTTTGGTAGTTGTAGATTGAACGGTTCTTGATATATCAGACAGGGAAATTTTGTTAGTTGGTTGTCCTTTTCTATTATAAACACTGATTTTTGTTTATCTGCTCTATTAACTTTTGACAAACATGCATTAAGGGCTCCCTGACTTTGGATTTATCTTTTTTTTTCAGTCATGTCAATTTTTCCTTTTTATATTTTTCATAACATTATTTTTGGTTTCATGCAAATTTGGAATTATATCTCCACTGTTTAGTGACACCTTTAACATTAGAAAATAGTCCCGTTTATCTCTAGAAATTCTTTTTGCCATAAAGTCTACTTAAAAGCTACACTGTTTTCTTTTGTTTAACATTTGCATTTGTTAATGTTTTTGATTGTTTTCTTTAAATCTTTCCATATCCTTATATATTTAAGCTGTGTAATTAGATTTAATAGAGCTAGATTTAATAAGAAACTAAAGAAACTAAACAAATTATAATATCTCACACATGCTAGTTCACACCATATGGATTAGATGATTAAATTTCATTGAAAATTAATAAAATGTTATATAAAAATTTTCAAAATCCTAAGTATTGAAGTATGACAAAAGTGGTTGTTCTTAGAAAGTAGGGTTATGAATAATACTTTCTTTTCTTTTTACTTTCTTATATATATTAAGTATACCTAAGAAAAATACTGATTAAATAGCTGATATAAATAGTTAAAAAGTCATGTATCAACTAAATATAATGCTAAACAAAGGTCTGTTTCTCATAATGTAGTGTTTTCTCATTTCCTAGGTACAAACTATCCTTAACCAAACGTTCTGATTTTTTGTTAATTTCTAATTTTTTTTCTTTGTTAGTACTATTTGTTTTGCTTCCCTCCATGCCTCTGACACTGCTCTAGCATCACCACTTCCTTACATTATACCTCTACAAACCCCCAAAATCATCCCCTCCTATATATGCAGTAACTTGCTGGGTTTTTTTTTTTTACCTACCTTTTTTTTTATTTCTTTCTTCTGCTGAATACCATTCTCCCCCCAACCACTATCCCCGTCATCCTGCTCCCCACACCTTCTCATCCTTATCAGTATCCTTGAGCAATTTCATTCCCTTTCATAATTTCAGTGACCCTTCCATCTGTCTTGTCCTCAACTCATCCCCAATATCCTTCAACCATGAAGCCGTGGATGTATCACTTCATGTATAAAGTTTGCCCTGTATCTCTTTATAAGAATTGATACACCCTCTTTTGTATCCAATCTCTGTCCTCTCTATATCTCTATTATAAATATATCACATAGTATTTATAATTCTTTGTTTCTTTGAGTCATTGCATGTTGTCCAGGTGTCCCTCCAAGTTGGCTCTTCAACCTCCTCCACTCTGTCCTACACCAGGGGACCCCATCTCTATAACCTGCATTACTAGAGCTCCCTTGGTCTCTGTCTTCTGATGTGGTTCAGCTAATGGAGTCACATGGGAAATCCGAGATTTGAAAGGAGACATATTATGATATTTTCCCCAGGCTCCTTGCCTAGTGGGTCACAGTTTGCAGTTTCTATGTTTCTCTGCTGAAGGTCTTGGTTCTGTCCAACAGACTCCCTCTAGATTTCAGTCACTGTTCAGTCCATTTACCCTCCAGTGCTAGGACTGGTAGACTCCCCACTATTGCACATCATTCATTCTTGCTTTCCTTTAAACCTGCACACATCTTATGAAGAAAAGCTTCATTAATCTTTCCTCAATTACCCTGTTTGAGTATGCTGTCTTTTTTCCTCTTGGCACCGTAACTGACTCACTCAACTATATGATCTATGTGATTATAAAAATCTTTCAGTCGAGTACCATGACTTTTATCCTTGTATCCCAGCACTGATCAGAGTTTAGTGAAATCCTATGAGTTCAATCAATGTTTATTCCATTAACTAATTCCTGATCAATGTTTCCATGATAGATAGAAGGATAGAGAGATAAATAGATAAATAGATACATAGATAATCTTACTTAAATATTAAGAGGAAAATGCCTATAGAAATTTGTTTATGCTTGGCGTTTAGAATTATGCTTGTTAACCTACATATATATTCCCAGATTTCGGCATCCTTTAAGGAGCTATGTGAGAAAGTGAGGGTAAAAAAAAAAATCTATAAGAGTACAGCAGGGGAGGCAGGAGAAGATTAAGGAAGTTACAAACGAAATTTAGATGTTTATTATTTTTCCCAGGCCACGTACCCTACTCTACACCTATTTTTATTTTCAAATCAGACAAAGCAAAGTACAGAAACAATATAATGAAAGAACTCACCAGAAACCCTAGTGATCATTTCATCTAACTTCTCATCTTCAAGCAGGACTTACCAATTCCGGTATAGACTTTTACCCTGTTCTTAGAACTAGCCAAAATGTCATTCAGAGAGCTAACAATTAAATTATCCCATGAGTCCTACTGGAATCCAATTTTCAGTAAGGCCTAAAGGGAGAATATATATATATCTATATTCACGTTACATTTTACAAGGTTTTATCCCCCCTAGTTAAGCTTGAAGTCTGTCCTTTAAATTCTGTATATTTAGAACTTATGGTACTGATTTTAACTACTATATAATATGAATATAAATTAGTATGAGTAAAACATAACATATCAGTGCTATTTAGTGCAATTTATATTTTAACGTTATGGAATTAGTTTCCTGTTATTTTCAGTATTTCCATAAACATTTGCTGATTTCTATAAGTAAAATATATCTTCAAATAATTTTCATAAAATATTTACCTTTTCAATATATTCCAGTGTCTAGGTTTAGTCCTATTTAGCTTGATCAACTCCACAAAATAAGTGTAGATGATTTGAACAATATTTAACAATAATATATGTGTAAGACATACACATGTATATATGTGTGCATGTGTGTATATGTATATATAGATTTAGAATTGTAGCACTCACAAAGCACTTTTACACACACTATTCCAAGGAATATTCATTACTCCAAGTAATGAGTCTGTGAGACAGATAGGTCATCTCCCTATTGCAGATTAAAAAAAAAAAAAACACCTAAGCCTTAAAGGAATTATGCAAAGTCCATACCCCCAGGAAGTCAAAGACTCGATAATTAAACCGAAATTTTCAGACATTAAATCTTAGGAGCAATGTATGGTTCCCAACCATCCAAGGCTTTCATGTCCTTGCATGATCTTTTGAATCCCAAGCCACATAGCTGGAGGCTTACTGGAAGAAGGCAGAAATAATCTTTTCATAATAATTGTGCTGCAGAGATTCTGTCAGGTATTTCCACAGAGTGGAAAGATCACGGAATGCTAGCACAGCCATTAATTACAGCCACTGTGCTGAGAGGAAGTGGGGAGAGAGACACTGAGGTGCCGTTGAAGCTGGTACGATTCAGAGCCTGGCAGAAACGATTTTGAATCTTTCACCTCTTGCTTTGCACTGATCCCTTAGGAAAGTCACTCAACCCATCGGAGCCTTGTTTTGGTTTTATCAAGGACAGGAAGACGACGACATTCACTTGGCAAGATTATTGGAAGGATTCTATTGAATAGGCATACATTCAGAAGTCAGATGAGGGCAGAACCTTTGCTTCTTGTAACTCTCTTTGATCTCAGACTTCCATTTTCACTAATGAATGGCAGGAATGTTTTTCTTTCCAATTAAATGTATTTGTGGTTTAAAACAAAGTCATCCTTGGGGGCTTCCTCCTTTCAAGAGGTCTGCCCTGTCCCTTGTCTCTCTTTTCTCGATGGTACTGCAGCAGGGAAGCTTTAATTTCCACCTGGGTATTGGCTGAGTGGTATCGGTTCTCCCTGAGGTCTGGTTAGAGTTTTAATTCTACTTGGCTTACATTCTTCCACCTCCGTTTCATGTTTATTTAGCTTTGTTTTGTTTCTTTTATTTTTCCACTCTGATAGAGTTTGGCCTAGAGCATCACTGGTATCTTACCCTTTACATGCTGTTTTTGTGCCAGCTCCTACCAAGTCACTTGCATTTGGGGCCAGACACTGTTGCTAATTACCGTAGACATTCCTTTGACTCCAGTTGGGAGATCCCTGTAATTCTGCAGCAACCTCCTTCCAAATCTACGGTTCTACTAATCTCTTCCCTTGGGAACCCTGGGACACCATTCTACTGTATTCTCTACACTGAGAATGTGTAATCTACTAAGGTTTTACCCAGGCTGGTCTACTTAGTACCTTCCACAGCCATTGAAACACTTTCACACACAGGCCATGTTAGATTTAAGACAAAACTGACTATGAGCATTTTCTGGAAATCTTGAAAGCTTTCAAGACACTGAAATTCACTACCTAACCCCACAAATCTATCTGGATATTGCTACCATATACCCTTAACCTTCAACCTGAAGAGTGGCAAAATCCATGAGTCTAACTTTTTGTTATTCTGTTTATTGTTCCCTTAGATTTTTTTCCCAGAACTGTTCCATTGAGGCAGAAATGTCATTTACATTATATTTTTTAGCTCTATTATGTTATGGTTTACACACTGATCCTTCTTTTAAGTTCTGGTCATGATATTTAAAATTTGAATTTGAGGAATTCCAAGAAAGCATTATTCTCTCTCTCTCTCTCTCTATCTCTCTCCCTATGAAATTTCAAGACTATTATTTTACTAAGGTAAGAAAAAAAATCGTGTCAAAACCAAAACAAAAGAAAGACATTTTAATTCCAAATACCATTTTTCTTTCCAGTTCCCATGAGAATAAGCCTCAGCCTAATGGCCTTTTCTCAACAGCAAAAGGTACTGAAATGGAGGAAAAAATTACCCAGAATGAAAAATAAATTTAGATGCTATTTGAAAATACTCCCTTGCTATACCTTCAAAGCACACAGCATGTCTGGCATATTGCACATGCCTAATACGTTCAAGTTAAAATTATTATTAATATAATTGTGATATATATATATACACATGCATACATACATATACATATACACATACATCTTTATTTGAATCATCATATACAATTTTACACAATTAAAATCATTTAAATATAGTGGTTTTTGTTGTCCTCACAAAAAAATAGTCATTACTATATTTGTTAATACTATAGATATTATTCTTCTGATAAAGTAGAGTTCATTTTCAAGGTTTCTTTTGATCAAAACTAAGGACGTATAATACATGTTGGATTGGCATCCATGTGTGAGACAGCAGAGAAATAATTACCCTTCACTCGGCAACAGGAACAAACTAGAGGCAAATACTGACCCTCAGACTTACCAAGATTTCATCTTGGGCCTGAGGATAGACAAATTCAGATGCCACAAGCAATTGAAACCACTGTATAAACAGTTGGCTTTATTTTTTAAGATCATTTTTAAAACAATTTAGTAAACTGCCATATCTTTTTGGTATAGAGGTTCTAGGATATTTCACAAGGAGTTAAAAGAGTTTTATACATTTTCCTTCAGAAAAAAAGTATATATATATGCATTCACAATTAAGTAGACTATTCTTAAAAATTATAATAATGTAACAAATTTTTGAAACGGGCTTTTCACAATTCTTTACTATAGGTACTTGGCCCCACACACATAACTAGAGCCACCCATTCTGTGAGTAAGGTCTATGTGTTCTCTAATACTCCTCTGGAATTTCTATCAATCATTTCAAGCAGCACAACATTATACGCCATCAGATACTTCCTCCTCTGAATTATTTATTCTCTAAAATGTTAGTGACTATTTATTTCCAGGAACCTTTCTAGGCATACAAAAGTAGATGAAATACTTTTCTTTCTTTAAAAGGACAACTTAGTGGGGGCCGATAGACATTTTTTTAAAAGACTAGAGCAAATACAAATACCCTAACAGAACTATGTGTGTGGTACAACAGGACTACAGGAGATGGGGATGGGCTGGTGAGGAATGCTACATAGAAGAGGTAATTTTTTAAATAAAAACACTATTACTGAGGTAAATTTACATAAAATTAAATTCCCCAATTCTAAGTAAACAAGTTTATGACTTTTGACAAACATACACGGTCATATAAGCACTACCACAATCATGATATAGAGTATTTATATCACCCTCCAAAAAAAGGGATTGACTAAAAAGTCAATCCCATCCCTTCACCCCTCACAAATGCTAATCTGCATTTTGTCATAATTTTGCCCCTTCTAGAATTTCATATAAATGACATCATATAGTATGCCGTCTTTTGTGATTGGCTTCTTTTACTTACTATAATGCTTTTGAGATTCATCCACGTTATTACATGTATAAGAAGTTTAATTTTTTTATTCCTGAATAGTATTTCATTCTATGGATATGTCACAATACGTTTATCCTTTCAAAAGCTGATGGGCATATGGATTATTTCCAATTCGAGGACATTAGGAACAAAGCTTTTAGTCATTGATATTACTCTGAGTGGTATTGATAGTATGATCACTGAATTATTTTTATTCACATTTGTCCAATGAATTTTATCTATATTTTAGTCTTTACTATTTCATTGCATGTAAGTTATACAACACTTTCTTGAAAGGTTAGTCCCTGAAGAAATTCTTACAAAATTATGTTAAATTGAGAAGAAAGGTTATAAAACTACTAAATATTCATATATCTATAAAATATTTATAGTTTTGTATATTTTAATATTTAAATATATTTGTGGGGAAGAGTTTGAATGTGTATGACAAGAATAAAACCAAAGATTTTTGGCTTCTTCTAAGTGGTATGATATGGAATTATTTCTTCCAAATAATACTTTTCCATATTTTTACAACATATGAACTTGATACATAAAAATATAAGTAAAATTAAGGATTATTTAAAATTAGAAATGACAGCCCCATATTTATTACACTGCACTCAAAATTCTATCATTTTGTCAATTTATTCACACAACAAATAAAATGTCTTTTGCCAAATAAATTTTATGATACATTGAATGCGTTTTTAATTTTTGATATTTGCAATGTAAATTAGCATATTAAACATTCTGAGAACGTCTATAGGATCGAAAACCAGGCTTCTTATTTTACAACTGAGCCCTTTTCTAATATACACAATTGGAAAATGATGCTTTGTACTGTGGGATACATGTATAGTCAAGCATATAACGTAGTAGAAATGGCTCTTGTGCTTATAATCAGAGGAAGTGAAAATTATGTGAAAAGTGAATTTGAAAAATTAATATGTTAATACCATTGACTACTGTGATAAATTTCTATTGAGATTTTATCATTTGGGTTTTCAAAGTTATTGCAACATTTATCAGAAGAGGAAGGTCTATCTCCATAATATTCTTTTCCTTTCACCTTCCTTTGTGATGTGACATTAAACTCCCTGGGTTTGAAATATATTCACCAACGTAATTTGATGTATGTGTTCCTAAGAGTTAGGAAAAAAAGGAAAATATAAATAGATTAATATATTAAATACTAAGTCTAGACTTTGTAGTGTAGATCTGCAGAACCATGCTTCAAATCAATGTGTGTAGAAATTAAGTTCTAATAGAGTAACAAAGAAAATTTGTTTGAGACTACACAAGAAGACAGAGTGTGTCTATAATATGCTGTTTATCTTCTAATCAATTCTAATTTGCCTCAACATTTATCAGATGGAATTAGACACTTCCCATACTTATTTTCATGCAATCTCTATCCATCTATTATATGAGTCCCTCAGAGAGAGGAGGATTTGCTTTGATTTATCAAAACTCTCAAAAATGTTGCTCATTGATCTAATCAGTTGTTTATGCCTCAGTTTTTAAGATGGATTAAACTATATTTTAGGAGTGAAATGTTCACTGAATAAAACGCAAAGTGGCCCTTATTGCACTCTGTGGTTTCACCCAGAGTTATCCTTTAAATTATAAGTGCTATTTCAGCAAGTTTCTATCTACTCTGGTGCTTTTAAAGACCGAATAAAAAATCCCCAAATTGTCGGTGGTACCATCCGTCACCATTACCAACCACATATCACTGACAAGTAAACTTATCTATTGATTTAAAATCTGAGTAGGGACACGAGAAAACAACTGGTCCTCACAGCAAATGACTCATTCGGTTCAATTGTTAAGAAAAAGGAGTCTATCCACACAGATCTCATGGATATACACACTGCAAACTGTAATCTTCCTGCTTTCCCTTATCATTAGTGCGGTTCATTACTCAAAAAGAAGATATCTTAAATGTATGTAAACATATATAAAATGATGTTTTATAAAACATCAAACAATAAAATGACAATAAAAATGTTTTGTTAATGTATTCAAAATAGTAAGTTTATGGGAGTTAGCCATGGTGTGCTTTTTTTTAATGGGTGGAAGGTAGGGAGAAATTAAAGCAGGAATATGTATATACTGATAATGCCAAAAACAAAAGAATAATATATTGTCCATTTCAATCTAGTTGAAAAAGCTTGACAATGACAGTGAGGGGGGAAGGTCTGCTACACGTTGAACACTTTTTAGATTCAACTGCATCAAAAATAGGCTTTCTCGAGATCTTGAGATCCATGTCAAATGTCAGATATCCACTTGTTGAATTCCCCTTGTTTTATTCCGGATGGAAGTGTAAGGAAGAGTGGGACTGGGGATGACTTACTGCCACCACAGCAGATGTTCACGTAATGGTACCCATGCTTTTGTTTCATTCTTTTAGTGAAGAACTTGAAATATGGGCACTAGGAAAATACCAGCACTGTGTCTTGTGAAATATATACATTTCCGATACTTCACCTGTAAAAGAGAAACTTAGAAAGCACATCACTAAAAGTCTTAGTGAATGATATGAATCGATAATTTACAGAATTGAAAAATGATTTTAGTCATGAAAATTGCCAACCATACATAATTATTCTAATGCTTTGGTTCATTAATGTATTCTGCTTTGCCTCATGTCCAAAGTCTTATCTCATCAATCTGTTTTTCAAAACCTTATTGCATACCCTCTTTGAAACCATTTTTTTACCAGTTTTCCTTGGTTTTAATAATCTTTTAAATGAAAAAAAAAAAAACTGCATGACTTCTAAACTGAATACTATTTTGTTTTGTGAATTACATTTTACCAGATCCCCAGATATTTATGTTTTATTCTTTTAGAGTGACTATTTAAATATGTCACTGTAGCAACAAAACCTTTCCATTTTTTAAATCTCTACTGCTAATTTTGAACTTGGTTTGAACCTCGACCTGTTTAACCATTTTAGTCTGAGGCTTTCTTTCTTTCGTTTGCATGTTTTTGCTTTTACTTCTATGCTACACTAGTTTGCTGTGCAGCACTTGCACTGTGCAATATTACAATGAAGACAGAAAATGTCTGTGGATGTAATGTCTATTACGGTTTGCAAGAATATTTCTCTCAAGTTCTTGGTGATTCAAATGTGACCAAGCCTTCTGTACTTTGTCACAAAAAGTGGATTTTCCAGGTGATTATTTTGGTGAGTGTCAAAATAAGTAAGTGTCAAAATAAGTGAGTGTCAAAATAAGTATTACTGTTGATTCACTTTTAACTAAAATATATGTATTGCAGAGAAAAAAAAGACATTGCATAACCTGAGGCTTAAATTGTGTTGCTCTTGTAACAACCCTTAATATAATGTAGAGAAGGAGGGGATTGCTCTCAAATTGAGGACATCTGTATCTCTTGGGGTATTAGTATTGTATCTCTATCTGTAATTATTTTGCTCGGATTCAGCTACGTGTAGCAAACTGCCTGGTTCCCCCCTTGCCAATCTCTCACAGCTAAACCCACTTCCTCTTTCTGCTGACTCAGCCCATCAGAAGTGTGTGAAATCAATACAGCCCTTTTGTAAAGGGTTCTGAAGAGCTCCACTGCTGTATTCACATGACTCAGCAGCTAACCAAACTTACTTCTCAGACCTAGAATTTCTACATTCTTTCTGTACCCAACCCCCAAATTTTGTGACTTATATTTGTGTCCTTTCCCTATTGGACCCTACCTTGTCTTTGCTATTCCCTTCAACACCTGGAGTTGTGCTCCTGAGCTGGAGTTTCATGGATGAATCTCCACACTCTGCTTCAAACCTCCTTGATACCACCTTTTATTAAATTAAAGGAATACGTGCTAAGAATATGCTATGTGCCAGATCCTATGCTAGGTAATGGGAACAACATTGCCCTAATCATACAGTTAATTGAAAGATTAATATGTCAACCAATATTGCCAATAATAAAATAAAGGTAAGTTACAAGTTAAAGTGAAAGTAAGGAAATGGATAAATCAATTTGCAGAAGGAAAAGAAGATTTCACATAGAAAAGATCGTTCTTTAGGATGAATAAAACTTCAAGAAAGTGGCATAGGAATGAGATTAGAAGAAAGTTGGGCTGCAAAAGTCTCTTTAAAAATCTCTATTCTTCTTTTTGAAATTCTTCTGTCCTTAGATTTGACTTCACGCCCCCCCCGCCCATAACTATAGCCCACTCTGAACAAAGCCTATACCTCTATTAAGGTATGTCATCAAATGACATATGTTGCTGTCTTTTGTGTCTTATGACCATAATATATGTCCACAATTTATTAAGCCTTGGATTGGTGAATGATCCAAACAGCCTCATGAAACAACTGGCTTAGCCTCTCTCAAGAGGCTATAGCCATGGTGTCATCCAGGCCTGCAGAGTCATTTGAAAGCTTGACTGGGGCTGGAGGATCCACTTTCCAGCTCACCCACAAGGCTGTTGACAGAAAGCTTCAGTTTCCCATGACATGACTCTCTTCATTGGACTACTCACACCATGGCAGCTGGCTACCCTCAGTAAAAGCACGGAGAGAGAGAGAGAGATTGAAGGAGAGAGAGAGTGGAGGGAGAGGAGGGAAGAGGAGGGCAAGGGAGGGGAGAAGAGAGAAAAGAGGAAATATAGAAGAGAGTGGAGAAGGGAGAGAAAAATAATGACCAAGATGGAAGCTCAAGGATCTTTCATAACCTAATCTCAAAAGTGAGGGAACATCATGTCTCCCCTACTCTATTATCACACAAACCAACATGGTACATTGTGAAAGGGAATTAAGTGTGATTAATATACTTTTAATACTTGCTGGCATTTTTATTAATATTTTCTTTAGAATTTTGATTTAATGGTAATAAGTACAATTGATCTCTAGATTTCTTTCTGCATTTAAACATTTGGGGATAAAAGTGAAGCCAGCTTCAAAATAATTGAGAGAACATATTATATTTTGTTATTAAATGTGGAATAATATATGTAATATTTCCAAGTTTCTTTTTTAAAGATTAGACACAACTTACATATGAAATTTCTAGTCCTATTGTCTTATTTAGTGATAGCTCTTTTACTTTTCAACACTTCTATAGTAATTTGTCTTTTTCAAGTTTCTGTATTCTTTTTAGGGTCAATTTGCATAATGTATATTTTGCTAAAATTTATCCGTTTTATTCAGGTTTACAAATTAATTTCCATAAATTTACACATAGTAATCTGTTTACAATATTTTAATATTTTATATCTGTGGTTTTGTTTCCTTATTTAATCCTAATGCTTCATTCTTTTAGCTTGGACAAGGTCTATAAAGGAAGGAAATATTAGTAGTCTTTTCAAAGAACAAGTTTTTGGATATATTTACTGTTAGTATACATTCTATTACTATTCATTCAAAGTTTATTAATTTATTTTTTATTATTTATTTACATGCTTATTTTGTTTTATTCTGTCATTTTTTTCTCTAAATTCATCTTAATTAATAGCCTCTCATCTAATTAAAAAAATATTCATCTGTCTTCTTTGAAAATGAAGACATTTAGGGGCCAGCCCAGAGGCATAGTGGTCAAATTCACTGCTCCAATTCAGGGTTCACAGGTTCCAATCCCATGCGTGGATCTACACACCACTCATCGAGTCATGCTGTGGTGGCATACCACATGCAAAATAGAGGAATACTGGCACAGATTTTAGCTCAGGGACAATTTTCCTCAAGCAAAAAGAGGAAGATTGTAACAGATGTTAGCTCAGGGCCAATTTTCCTCACCAAAAAAAAAAAGAAGGGATTTAAAGTCATAAATTTTTGCAATTTTTCATGTTTTGATGTGAAATGGTTCTTTTTTTTTTTTTTTTGTGAGGAAGATCAGCCCTGAGCTAACATCTGCCAATCCTCCTCTTTTTGCTGAGGAAGACTGGCCCTGGGCTAACATCCGTGCCCATCTTCCTCTACTTTATATAGGACACTGCCACAGCAGGGCTTAACAAGCAGTGCGTCGGTGCGGAACCGGGATCTGAACCGGCGAACTCTGGGCCACCACAGCGGAGCGCGCGCACTTAACCGCTTGCGCCACCGGGCGGACCCCATGAAACATTCTTTTAATTTATTATGGCAATTTATAAAATTCTCTGTGATCAAGTATTATCTAAGATTACATTCTTAACTTCTAAGTAGTTAAAATTTTTAACTTATTAATCCTCTGACTGTTCCTTGTTTTTGTAGTTAAAAATATATATAAGCTATTCTAGAATTTTATTTTCCAGTTGTTTTAACAGTTTTTGCTTTACCATTTGCTAGCTGACTTTAACTTGTTTTTTAATCTGTTTTTGTTCTTCACAAAACTTTCTGTAACTCATTTCTTCAGGAAAGACTACAGACCCAATTATTTCTTCAGTTTATGGGAATTTTCTTCCATTGTGTTTGTAATTAATTCTTTCACATTCTTGTCTTCCATTTTTTTCTATCTACAAGACTGATTTTTCATACTATATCTCTTGACATTTTCTTGCAAGTCTATTATAATTCTCTTATGACTGTCAACCATATAAGTTCCAAATGGTTTCTGCTGTATAACAGTTTCTTGTATAAAACAAAACATATTACTCTCTCACATAAAAGAAGATCAAAGGTAGGTAGTTCAGTTCAGATATGGAGACCCTGATGTCTTAAGGAATTCAGGGTCATTTTTTGCCATGCTAATACCAGTCTCTGTCTTCATGGGCCAGAGTGTCTTCTAAGGCTCTGGCCATTGTGTTCTAGCCCAGAAATTATCCCACAGAACAATTCTGTTTGCATTCCAGTGGCCTGGTTTGAGTGGCATAGCCACACCTATCTGCATGGAAGTCTGGGAAAAATAGTCTTTAAACTGGGTATTTTATCACTTTAAATAAAATGAGATTTTCATTACTAAGGAAAAAGGAATATTGGATAATTGGTGGCAACCAGCAATTTGTGTTAAACCATATCTTTGTATTCCTTTTAGTGCTTTGAGATACGAGTTCCATTCGATGTTCCAAGTATTTAAAGTCAAACATTGATAATGTGACCATCTCGTTCAATTGATCTTCTGATTTTTAAAAATAGAGTATATATTTTAGTTGCAGACAATATTTTTGTCTGGACCGTCTGTAGATATTTTAGTTATTTGTCCCCCTGGATTTTATCTTTTCTGTTCATTAGTGGCATTTTCCAAATACTCTCCTTGGTCTTTCCTGACCTCTTACATACATTATTTTTCTTTGGGGTTTGGGTAGTGTAGCTCTAGTACCTAAAGTTTCAAAAGGCCTGCAAATAGTCTGCGATACAATGATCTCTCCATCAATGGCTTAATCCTTGGATTAATAGTTAATCTTGAATGAAGTCCCTAGATACCAGGAGGAACTTCTCTTCCCTCAGGCTCCATTCCTTAATGGCAGGGCCCTTTCAGGCTATGTGTTTTCCTTCTTCTCAGCTTCTTGTGAGCCAGAGACCAAGTTGACTTAAGAGGGAAAATGTCACTCTTCTCCAGTGAAGTCCAGAGACTTCTGAACCAAGCCCTTCTCAGAAGCCCTGCATTCAAATACTCATTCTCAGTGTCCTTACTCTGGTTCCCAAGATCTCATGTAATCCAGGGATGAGAAGAATTTGCAGAAATTCTCCTAGTCAGGACCTCACTAAGCCACATTTTCACACTGCAAGTCTCAATTGCCTTGAGAGAACTGTCATCTACTTTGCTCGTGAGAGGAATAGAGTTGGAGCTGGGAGTAGATTCAGGTCAGGAGACATTCTGGTCACTACCTTCCAAGAATTTGGAAGATGATGTCAAGCTATTTAATTTTCTTCATTAGTTGATTTCTTTCATCAGTTTGATCTTAAATGGAATTCTACACAATGACACAACTTAAATGGAACTTCACAACGAAAGAAAGAGCAAGACTTGAAACCCAACTCACCCACTTTGCCCTCACGCAAATCACGTATTCCACCCTTGCTGCCCCTGACTTGCACCTTAGCTATCCATGAACATAGTTTTAGAAACAATGATCTAGTGCCTATTTGACATCCAGTGAAAAAGATTCAGAATTCCCATTGGAAGTAAATCTTTGTATTCAGCGGGTATTTCTTCTACCTATTCCTTTGCAGATATGGACTGCCATCTATTGTAGAATCAGTTTTTTTTTTTTTTTTTACAAGAGGAAGCAAAAAATTCCTTCATCCATGATAAATGTTAAAGAAAGGGGTCTGTCTTTAGTGGAATACACAGAAAGAACACATTGAGACCCCCTTTTTAGTAATAGTGGACAGTTAGTGGAACCAACACTCATACTGAAAATAATTTATAAATTTGGATAAAAATATTTAAAAATCATCAAGCTAAAAACCATTGAAGAGCTGACAAGATATTAAACTACTGACCCAACGCCATATTTCAAGATAATAGTTATCAAGGGTTTTTGCATCTTCACTATTATCAAAATTCTAGTTGTAATAAAAAAATAATGTGTTTTATAATTACCGTCTTATTTTCCCTTATTAACAATCTTTGGTACCAGATGCCTAATTTTATATCCCATCCTATAGCATGCTGTCTGGGTGATATTGGGCAAACTGCACACATTCTCTAGGTCTTAGTTTCTAGGTGTGTAAAGTGTTTATAATAAAATCACTGGCCTCATTGAGTTTTGGTATAATTAAATGAATTAATTCACATAAAGAATGATTCCTAGAATTTGGTAAGCACTCAATAATTTTTTTAGCTGTTAATCAGTTTGGGGATGCTTCATATAATACACAATTTTTGAAGTGACCTCAAATTGCTTTGGAATGAGATAGAGTACAGATATGTTCCAATAGCCGTGCCTACATGCATACTCAGGTAAATGAAATCTTTTCTCTGAAAAGTTACAATATGTCTGAAATTTTACAAGATCTTGCCAGGCTCCCCTTCCCCCGCAAAGTCCATATTGTCTGGAGTTCATCTTCTTAGCAAGAACTGAGTCTCCCAAGTCCCAATCCCACCCTCTGTGCGTAACTCTGCCCTGGGGTTGAGTCTCTGCCAATTGAGGCACAAGCTACCTTTAACCTGGGAAACGGCACTTGTTTTTATGCTACTACTGCCCAACACTTCATAGTTCATTAAACTCAGTGACTGTTGCACAACAGAAACAATAAATAGATAAACATTTGATGTACTATTTTTCACTTGAGAAGCAAAAAGAACAAGAAATTCAAGTAATGATAAAAAAACTGATAAAATTATTTAAAACACACTCCTGGCTTACAGAGCTATCTTATTGCATCTATACACCTGTGTGTTCAGTGGTTTTAAGCATGATACTTGGAGTATATGGTAAACTAGAATAAGAAAATAATATCGTAAATTTCTATCTGCTTTTTGATTTGATACAAATGTTGCAGCACAGTTGACATCATCTCTAGAATAAGAAACACATGAAAGCAAAATAGCTCTGCCTTTAAACTGGCTGGCTTTGATTTAGTGTTACATTACTATCTTGTTTTATGAGTTCTGTAATATCAGCCTATTTGGTTCATAATGAATAAATGATGAATAATTCATAACATGTAAAAATTAATCAGGGAAATCTGATTTTAGGGACCTTATTCTGAAAAAAGACAAAGCCTCCATATAGATCAGGAGGCACATTTAAAAAATAACGTTGAATTTTTTGTTAAAATTAAGTCTAAAATGCAATATATTCTATAAAATCAAAAGCAATCTCTTTAAGTAAAAGCATTCATCTGAATGGACACATTATAACCATGTGCAGATTTATGCGCAAAATTCAGTATAATCATGGACAGGCAGACAATCCTGTCCCGCTTTCTTTCCATCTAATTTTAAATCACACTGAATAATAAATAAGTTGAACTGATGAGTTGTATAAGTTACCGAGTTCTTTGGAGAAATAACACTACTGCTTTTAAATTCTGTAACCTTGGAGATATGCAATTGTGATTTGTAATGTGGGTAAGTATTTATGAGTATCTTGTGACAGTACTCAAAAATCCCCTAATCTTAAAGATAGAGGAAAACACCTACTTCAAGGGTTATCTAAATAGGCTATCCTTATCAAAATCTTATCCACAGAAACAACCTAACTAGACATGTGGAAACCTAGCATTTTTTTCCTGTTCCCTCTTTCCTCTTATACTAGTTCATTCTAGCCTTCTGGCCTTGAAAGGCCAAGGTCCTTTAATTTGATGTGATGTGCTATTTGCTCGTTTTGGACCAGACATCGATTCCTTACATACTACTGAAAAATCGTCTAAGACATATAACCAGGAACACCACTCTGGGACAATTCTTTAAGTCATTTCCTTTCCTCATACTACTATATAAATTCATTCACAAATCCAAGGATTTCCTCTGATGTGCATCCTTTATATTAAGCACAGCGGAATCTGTTTTAACTATTTTAGGACACACGGCTGTCATTTTGAGGAATAAAATGGTTTCTTGCTCTTCAATAACTTTTGGTTCTGCAGGTTAACACTCATTTTATGCATATTGGAAAAACATCTAGATTCCGGCAACTTAAAGCAATCTTACATAGTGATTTTCCTTTCAGTGAAACATAGGCCACCAACTTAATATTGACATTTGCTTTTTGTTTGTGTGTGGGTTTGTTTTAATTATCCACGAGCATTTTTGAGGCAGCCTGACTTTAAATACCAAGAGATCCATTAACAATTGACAAAAGGGAGCATCCTACTGAGAAAAGGCTCTGGGGTCAAAATTGGCTTTTATTATTTTCTTAGTTCATTAAATACTATACTGAAGATTGGGAGAGTTGTGTTAAGGATTGTAATTTTACTATTTACTTGCAGTAAGTAATTATAATAGCTTAAGTGAAAAATAAGGTGTTGAAATTATAAAATAATTTTTACTGTCTTAGAGTGGAATATGAAATAATAGATCCCATGCAGCTAATTTGGGAGCACAGTTTATTAAGGCTCTTTATACTTAATGTGGAAGATGAGCTATCATCATCCTTTAAAAGAGGTCTGTTGAGATAAACATGAATAAATATATCTTATTGAAGAAAAGATGACACAATTTCTCTGAAACATATCAGATCTATTAAACTATAAACCATTAGAGCTCTTTGAATGGGAAAATGTATCAGCAACAATAAAGGGAAAAACATAGGAAGAGAAAGTGAATTTGAATATGTTTATAATTAAAAACAAAAGTCACCATGTTCTACACTAGAGATTGCAAAGAAAAATAATGGAAATGTGGAGTACGGCTTTATCATGGGTACGACAAGGTTTGAACACTAGGATCAAGAAAGAATAAATAGATAATTAATTTCATTTCCTAAAGAAGCACAGCTTAACTAGTAAGGGAGGATATGAACAAGTAAAAGTCATTCAGGCTATAAAATAAAAGCTATGATTTATTAGAGCACTTCATATATATGAATATATATACATACACACACACATATATGCTTTTATAAAGACATTGGGGAATGTGTTCAAATATTAGTGTTTGAGGTTTAAATGACACTTGGAGCACTTTGTTGCATCATATAGTAATGTTCCACTCAATTCCACGTGGAGATACAGACCATGACAAAGATCCATATTACAAGCAATAGCTAAGGCTGGTAGACCACCTAAAATAAGCTTTGGAGTAAAATTTTTCAATTAACTTTAAGTTATATGAAGCTAGACTAATAAAACCTCACCATGGCTTCAACCTAAGGAAGAGAGACCATTTTGAAAATACGCAGTGAAGATAAACTTGTTTTGAGTGCTTAATAACATTCATCTACATGTGTAAAGGAAAAACTAAATATCTAAGAAAATATAACCATAACAAAACCAGCAGAAAAGAATATTAAGATATTTTTCAGTATTTGATAGAAAAAGCAATGCTTAAATATCAATAATATAAATAATGTAATTATTAAATGTAACTTGATCAATAAAAACAAAATTGAACAATTTAGATAATATTTTTAAATGATCATAATTCTAAGAAATACAGACATACAGAAAATTAATTAAATTAAATTAATAAATTTATTTAGATGGCAGGAAAATAATATAATATTAATTATGAATAATTCAATATGTAAACATTTTAAACAACTATCAATTAAAATCTTCACAAAGCTAATCAAGAAAATGAGGTAAAATAAAATAAATGGCGTGTGAGATGAGAATGAAGAATGCAACAAATCAGTGAAACAAAGGTAACTTAAAGTGAGAGGAAATATGCAAGTCTAAATAATGTGGTAGCTTGGATTATTGTTTTTACCACTCTTCATTTGCTCCTTATAACATAATTATACATCCATTCCTTTTGCCATATTGCTCAGCAGTACCTACTGCTGCAGAAGTTTGGGTATCTATTTCTCCATCCCAGTGATGTTGAGCTTAGCCGTGTCACTTGCTTTGGTCAAAGGAGTATTAGCTGAAATACAATGAACAAGAGGCAATAAACATTCTTGCATGACTTGACTAGGTCTCTTGCACTTGTGAATTCACTGTAAGAAGAAAGGTCTCAAGTAGACACTGGTTCAAAAAAAACAAAATGAGAAAGCTTGTGGAGCAGAACCCAACCTACAGCCTGAGCAAAGCCCAGCTAACTCCAGAGTAGCCCAGCGGAGTTAAAGCCTACTCACAAAAGAGACACCAAAAAGAGAAACATACTTTTTCTTGTAAGCCACTAGGTTTGGAGCTAGTCTGTTGCATAACATTGTTGCAGATATAACTATATATCTAATAATTTAGGAAAATATGGATTGGATAACTGATTGTTAATGATTTTTTAAAGTCACAAACCATGCTTTATTGGACAGATTTCTTGGAAGGACTCCTGGTTAACCAGGAGAGCTGTGATCAGTATAACGTGGTCTCATTCTTATTAATGGTACTCAAATCTCAAGTCTTGTTTCATCCTTAATTTACCATTAATTTTTTTCTTTTAATAATAATCTCTAAAATATCTCTATAATCTTGAGATAGATAGATATGGATATACAAAGGAGAATGAATTTTAAAATGACTCATCATAACACAGTCCCGACAGTGACGACCAATATCCTCTCTTTTTAACCTTTTATTTGATGCTGAGATTTTTTAGTATTTATAGCAAACTTATTATTTAATTATATTTGTCCCTAAACAGTTCTGTAATTTTTACAAAATGATTACATTGTCTTATAGAAAAAGAATTCCTTTACATTATTTAACACTCATTTATATTAAAATATATGGTTGACCTCAAAACAGTTTCTTGATGAATAGTTTATTCCTGGAAATTTTTAGTTATCAAAATTCACTTAAAAAGCAACTGAATGCTATAGCATGTATGAAGGAGGAAAACAAAATTTTTCAAGATATTATCACCACAGAAAATATTGCATCTAGACATTTTAAGAAGTGAGTTCTTGCAAAATTCATTGAACATCATCACCATGGTATTCATACATTTTCAGAATGCAGAAAATATGTAACTTGTTTCTTGATGCTAGCTATATTTTAGTATTAAAGTCTGACAACATATATCTTACCTTCCATACATACATTAACAAAACCTACAGATAATTCCAATTATTGAGATTCTTGAAAAGTGATAAATAAAATATGAAGATGTTTTGAGAAGGAATATAGACCATCACCTGTAAATGTTTATTCTAAGAATCCAATAATAAATTAATGTGAGGCAATCTAGGGAATCTGTTAGGCTATATCATAAATGAATAAATAAAATTTAGAAAGTCCTATGGGCTTTGATTAGGATATCTATTTAGTTTATTGTAAAAGATGCTCCCCCAAAACAGTCAAAAATTTATTTCCCTCTCCTGTGACAGTCCAGGTGCAAGTATCTCAGAGCCGTGGTTGTGGCTCTGCTCAACAAGAGTTTCACTGCCAAGCCTTTCTGAGATGGGACTCCTGGTCAACATCGGGGATCTATTATTTCCTGATTCCATGCAGTTAGAGGGAAGATTGAGGAAATAGGGCACACGTCCGATCTCAGGAAGGAAGAGTCCTGGATGCTGTTCACATCTTTCCCTTCACATTTCTATGACCTAGACTTGGTCACATGGTCACACACACTCAGAGCAGTGCTAAAATATATAATTCTTATACTGAAAGCTATGTCCCCAGAGAATCAAGGATTTTATTACCACGAGGGAGAACTGATATTAGGGACAACTGCAATCTCTGAAAAGCTATTTTATAAAAGTCAATAGCCATTTCTGATAAAACATCTTAAATACTGAGAACTAGAGTAGACTTCCATAAAATGATAATGAATACCATCTTAAACTAAAAACTACAGTGAAACTTAAAAAAAGAAACATTAGAAGCCATCATGTTAAAGTTAGAAAAGTTTGACTCCACTAAAAATAATATGAAACATTATACTGAAAATATAAATAAATGTAATTATAAAAGACACAAAGATGAATAATGAAGAGGCGGCGACAAAAATATCATCGTTTTCTTGTGACATGTTAGGCGACACTGAAAACTCAAAATATTCAACCCAACAAAATGTCAATTCAGTAAGAAAGCAATTTAGTTATATATATATATAATTGGATGTGTATATATATACATTCAATTGTTTCTCAATGTAATAACAGAAACAGTTGAACAATAGCAACAAAAATAAAAATGACCTAAAACTGAAATTCTCGAGAAACACTCAGGATATATATGTAAAGGAAAAATATTATTGAAAGATATTTTAAAGATTTGCCTATCTTACAAAAATAGCATATTCCTGGAAAGAAAGACTTACCAATATAAATACATCAAACTTTCCCTTTAAGCACCTGAATTTCAGATATAAACAGAGATTACATGAGATTTTTGGAACATGATAATATGCTTCAAAAATATCTGGAAAAGTAAAAGATCCAAATAACAATAAAAAGAAAAGTAAGCAAAAATAATATATAGATTTTATGATCTAGATTTTAGAATTCACTTTTCAACTATTACAACTGAAACATATTGATAAAGATAAATGGTTACAAAAACAGATTATATTGGCAGAGCCAGAAACCCGAAAAACTGAAGTTTAGGAATAAACTTAAGAATATCTTGTGTTGTAAATGATGGTAGGATATTTGAAATGTCATGCTGCAGTAGAAGGGTGATTATATTACAGTTTTTACAGCGTTATTTGGTAATTTGCATCAAATGCCCTAAAATTATTCACTAGTTTTGATTCAGTAAGGCCACTACTCAAAATTTAAACTAAAGAAATAAACAGAAATATTCAAGAATATTACATCAATATTAAAAACATTATTAAATAGTAATGAATATTGGAGTCATTTGACCAGCCAGCAATAGAGGATGTGTTACATAAACTGTGACAAATTCCTGTGAAGACATTCTATTGGATGATTAAATATCAGGCTACAAATCAATGTCTAATGTCTTGCTTGCAATATATTTTTAAATTATATTTTCAAAGAAGTATATAAATATGATCCCAATTTTCAAATTAAGTACTACATATGAATAAATAAACAATTTAGACAATATTTTAAATTATGATGGCTAATCTCTAGATGTGATTATATGAAGATTTATTTTTTGCTCTTTTGCCTTTTTTTAAATAAAGTACCTTTTATATATAGGATAATTATTTAAAATAATTTAAGTATTTTAAAAGTTTAACTATCCATGTAATAGTTACAAGGGATAAAATATCACACAACAAAAATCTTTGAAATAGGACTCATTAAGAGGTAGTAATTTCTGTAACCACTAGGTTAAAAAAACAGTATTTAAAATACTAAAGAAACTGGAGTTGGTTCAAAACCTCGGAATTTCCTGGGTGAAATCTGAAACTGGCCCCTGTACCTGGAGGGCAAGGAGAGATACAAGAAAGAGGCAGACACTTAAGATTCGTAGGTGGCAGGTTTAATAAGCAAGGAAATTTACATATGAGGCTTGTCTTGGGCAGCCATAAGAGAGTAGATTTCTGTATTCGTCTGTCAGAATCTTACAAGTTTATATAGAGGCCTTAACTGGGTTCAGTTACCGTCCAGAGGGTCTCAACAACACATTCCTCAAGGCTGCATCCTTGAAAATGGCTCCCACCGTGGGAATGATGGGCAGCATATACATTCCAAGGACAGCGGAGGGGTGAGGAGCCTCAGATTGCCCAGGTCTCGCTCAGGGATCAACTGGAGGTCATGTCCTCTCAAAGAGCTCCTCCAACACAGCCTCTTGTGATCTTACACACTCCCTTCTTCTTCCACAATCCTGAGTGGTCAGCAAGGGGTTTCATTAGCATGGAGGTGGCTAGTTTGGCGGCTCTCTGGCTGCATTGGAGGCAGATACCACAGTAACAATACAGGCACATGTAAGAACTTACTGTACCTCCTCCAGAGAATTCCTGGGTCCCGCATACCCAGGGAGATCCCCCTCATTGGGCCAAGCCTCCCTGCAGGCTAGAATAATCCAATCTATAAGGCAGTGAGTACCTTGAAGCCCCTGAGCACCCTGCAGATGCTGCTAGAGAACAAAGCGTGAGGTGATGCGGCTCCTTTTCTCTGCCTCCTGCCCTGTCAGAGAAGTGCCATCATCCTCCATATCCCATAGCCACACTAACCATGCCTAAATACTTTCCCTGGCCTTTGCTGGAACTTGGCAGCTATATCAATAAGCTCAATGGGAGGATATTCTCTCATCATGAAGTTTCCTGAACTGGGGGCTGCCCTGCTGGCCTGGCCGGTGCTGTTGTTGCTATGCTTTTCCTTTCCTTTGTATTAGGGGTCAGACTGCTTGGGGCGTTTTGCCCTTTTCACTGTCAATCACCACAACATCCTCCTCTTGACTCTCCTCACTTCCCCAGGGATTCCACCTCTTAGCATCTCAATCAGGCTTTGTCACAGGCACTTGGACTTTAATCAGAGGCAGTTTACGCCCTCCGAGCTTCACACAAGGCACACTGAGATCTCCAATTTCTCATTCTGCTCTCCCACCTGGTCTGCTGGTCCCGAAGCCAGCAGAGATGTAGACACCCACACATCTTTCTCTAACCTCAGCTCTTCTTCCGACTGTCTAACTGGAGTCTCAGCCTCTTCAGTGGCCAGCTGAACTGCCTACAGTAGAGACTAGCCCACTGCAGCAGCCATTCATTTCCCTTCTTTGCTGCAGTGCGCTACGCCTGGTTCCTCCAATAAACGCACTAGACCAGTAGGGGTTTTCAGGGTGTTCCTGTAGTCTCACGGGGGTCTACAAGCATCTAACCTATGGGCCAGCCCCTCCCGCATAAAGGTTGATGGTCAACTAGGGATTTCCTAGTTGGAAATGCCTCTTTCTCAAGACCCGTTTTCTCCTGGCTGGCTTGTCAGTTGTTGGTTTGAAACCTTGGGAGGTTCCCGGGTGAAATCTGAAACTGACCTCCGTACACGGAGGGCAAGGAGAGATTCAAGAAAGAGGCAGGGCACTCCAGATCGGTAGGCCGCAGGTTTAATAAACAAGGAAACTTACATACAAGTCTTGCCTTGGGCAGCTGCAAGACAAACAGATTTCTGCACTTGTCCGTCAGAATCTTAAAAGTTTATATAGAGGCCTTGACTGTGTTCAGTCACTATACCGTTCAGATGGTCTCAAGAACACATTGCTCTCTCAAGGCTGCATCCTTGAAAATGGCTTCCACTGTGGGAACAGTAGGCAGCACGTACATTCCAAGGACCAGAGAGGAGGTGAGAAGCCTCAGATTGCCCGGAGCAAGCTCGCAAGTCGAGTGGACTTGATTTCTCAAGTATACAACATATCATTATTAATAAGCCAAATTAATTGTCAGATGCTATCCAATATAATATTTTAATGGTGCTCTATTACTTCATTTTAACCTGACTTTAAAAAAGAAAATAAGTAATGTACTAGTAAATGAGGAAACTGAAGGGCCGAGAATTAAGATATTTATCCAAAATCGCTCTAATCGTTACTTGTGTTCATTGCTAACGCACCGTTTTCAAATTACCATCTTTAAAAGTAAATATTTTCTTATTCTTGAGTTTTCCTATAATTCATATATATTTTTTCATCTAAACATGATTTATTGTATTTATCCACACTCTTTCCCCTCCATTGCCACCAAAATGTCTTTACTCTAGATTAGGTTATTGTAAGCTGTGGGTGATTGCATTTTCTTTCTTCATGTTAACTACACAAAGTAAATTTGTTTTCATGACATAATTCAGTGTCTTAACAAATTAAAACTACTTAATACAGAATATGACCCCAGGTAGCTCTTACTGAGATATTGTACAAGATAGGAGAGTCAAGCGTGATAGGGTTTCTTCAGGAGGACCTCATTCGAGCACGGCTCTGAGGCACAATTCAGACTTCACAGCATGCTATAAATTCATTGCATCTCCATGGTGAGAGGGGGAGGATAAAAAACATTAAGAATTATTTTGTTATTATTGCTGGAATTGCATGAAAATGCAGTCAACAGCAAAATGTAAGATGTTAAAATATACAAAAGATTAGATTATTGTGTATATTGGTTTAACTCCATCATAACTCAATTTGGAAAATGTCATATGTAAATATAGCTCTAGAGCTTCCACATAAAGTAAAAAGAGCATCTGTATAAAAAGACATAGGTATCAAATAACATTAAAGCCAAAATAGAATAGAATAGAATTTCTTTTCACTAACTAAATTAGGATTAAAAAGAGTCAGCACATAATTACATTTATTATTTTAGTGCATTGACCAAAATTTCCAAAGGTTATACTGTTTTCAGGGAATAGATTTTATTTCAGGGTTTTAAAATATTTTAGAGTCACCATAAACATTTTAAATATTTCATGCAACATTTTATTTGAAATTGTAATTGTTTCGTATGTCAGGGGAAGAGAATCTCCCTCTGCCCTTTCCCTTAAGGTTCTTCTGGCTGGCCAAATAATCAACAAGACAGGTTAGCAGGAGAAAATAATACCAAGTTTAATAACATGTATACATGGGAGAAAGCAAGGACACTGCTTTTCTCAACACAATAGCAGAAATTTTCGTCTTAAATATCATTTTCAGCCAATGACAAAGGAGGATTTTGGGGTGGGGGGAGTCAGTTACAGGAGATTACCACTAAAGCACAGTAAACAAGAGTAAGGTTTATTATGTAGCTCAAGGCCTCACCTTCCACAGTGATAAGTCATTAGAAATGAGCTCATCCCCCTCTCTTCTCTAAACAGAGAGGGAGACACCTTTACAAATGGAGATTTCCCTTATAAATGTAAATGACTGTCTGGCAACTCCTCGCAGGGTCATCTAGAGAATGTGGCCAGAAAGACAGAACTTCTGATAAGAGGGGCTTGTTGGTGCTTTTCCTATTGTAACATTTACCCTACGTTATCTTTACAGCCATCATGATAGATCTGTTCCAGGAAGAAGCCACCATGTCAAATTCTTTAGGCAGTGAGTGGGGGAGGTCAAATGTCCTCAGAGAAAACAACCAAGGTAAAGAGAGAGATTTCAGGGTGGCCAAATCTTGATCTCCCACACGTAAAAGTTCAATAATGATCTGAAAGCAGCACACTAAATTTTCTTTGATATGCTTTAAATGTTCACAAGTCTTCTTATTTTTAGAGACCACTGCAGAAACACATTACTGATCATTTGTCTCTAGAATATTTTTTACAACCACACAGTCCTCTCAGAGAGCAATTTACTTCACACAGATATGTTCTGCTTTGTCCGTGTATTCTTTGTGAACAGAAAGAAAGAGAAGGTGACAAAGAATAAATGCAGAGGAAATGTTTTGGAATTAATCCTCCTGTAAGTTCTATTTAATAAAGAACAAAATTGCTGATGATTCGGCAGATGAAATATCATACATCCAGTTTAGTATGAAAGGACTTCACAGCAATATCATAACCTTTTATTAACACTGGAAATAAGTGAATAAACAGTAATTACGTTGGCTGCTGGAGGTCAGCTGAGGCAAATGTAATATAACTAGCATAGACTGTAAGATTTGGGGGAGTATTTAGTGCAGAAGATCAGAAAAGGTGATATAACTACAGAAATAGTCATCAGAGAGATGTGGCCATGAGCCACACATGAGTGTGGGCAGATTTAGAAGCCAGAAAAAAGAAAAGAAATAGATTCTCTCCCTTGAGTCTCCAGAAGGAGCGCAGCCCTGCTAACCCATTCTAGACTTTGACCTTCAGAACTTCAGATAATAAATTTAAGGTGTGTTTAAGCTACTGAGTTTATAGTAATTTGTTACAGCACCAATGGAAAATTAATACACAGCTATTCAGTCATAACCTGAAGTGGGAGTTATTGTACACATCCTCCTATTTCTGTGTCTGGCACGTAGGGATTATGTACCAAAGATTCTCAAAAATTTTTTTTGTTTAAAGAAATTGAATTTAAGCTTTTGATGATCGACTGAAAACGTTAATGTAGATGAGGAACAGAATATAATGTATTCTTCATAAAGTTTTTACTAAAAATGACAGGTCAAACATAGTTTTATTGTTTTAATAAAAAGCACTTTTCAGATGAAATTCTAATAAGAATAATTTACTGATATACTTTAAAAAGTAGAACTCAGATCTATTTCCACTATAAAATTTCATTGACAGAGTTATACTTAAGTATCTCAAAATGTCTTCTGAATTGCTTTATTTTAAGAAATGTGTTTAAGCAATTTAAGTATAATACAGAATAATGATTTTGTGCAGACTTTGGGCAGAAAATAATGACCTTACCCATGAGCTTCAATAACCTGAATGATGTGCCTTACAGACTTCAAGGCAAGAAGAGCGCATAATCGGGCTTCCCTCCTCCTCCTGGGTAAAGCCTGGGGCTCCTGTATTCCATTTCACTGTGTGAGAATTTAGAGTTTGTCTCGATTTCTTTCTTCAGAAAAATAAGTTATAAAGCTTCTTCTAGGCAATTTCTTTATAAAAGTTCCAGACATTGTCCTGCTCAAAACTTTTGCATTTAAAATCATCTACCTGTACACAAAATATTTGTTCTTACACCTAAAATTAAAACCATCAGAGAATTTCTTTAATCAGTGTGGAAGTAGAAGTTAAAGGTGGATGTGTATACATGAAAACTTACCAGTTGGAACTCAGGTTAAAAATATACATATATAGATCATAGTACTTGGTAGTAATAAATCACCTTTCAAAGTGACTGTCATGGGTAAAATCATCTTATTCTGAATCAAAGTAAACTCAATAGGCACAGAGAAGAACACTATATGTTAAATTAAAAAAAAGAGACTGCAGTCTCTCTCTATATATACATATAATTATTTATTGAATTGCAATATATAACGTTGGTCAAATCCTCAGAAATCTTTTCATGTCATCAAACTAACTGTGATTACATTAGAAATCTTCCCCTTCGTCTTGTCAAGTTTCATACTGTCCAATTTACCCGTTGCCAAAGGTTTTCAACACTATCCTCCTACAAGTCAAATGGAAGGTAATCATCTTCACTTCCTGTGTAAACTCTAAGTGTATTTCTCTTGATCTCATTGGTTAACTTCAATTCCTATCTTTCATCCACCTTCTGATTTCTCCTTTTCCTAATTCTCACTGCACAACTTATCAATCAAGGAGGAAAGATGGTCAATCCTCTATTGCATAAAGTGCAGCTTATGTAAGTGGGTATGAACTGATCAACAGCAATAGCATAGCCAGGAAAACTTTAGTTTCAACTGCTGCTTCCTTTGGTAAAAGGGCCTGCAGAAAGACCATTACAACTCAGGAAGTGAACCTGGAGAAAAATAAGATAGTCCTACTGGAAAATAACAAAATGTCAGATGTAGTGGTTAATTTTATGTGTTAACTTGACTAGGCCATGGTACCCCGGTATTTGGTCAAATGCTAGTCTAGATGTTTCTGTGAAGGTATTTTTTAGATAAGATGAACATTTTTTTTGTTCATGTGTGAGGAAGATTGGCCCTGAGCTAACATCTGCTACCAATCTTCCTCTTTTTTCCTTGAGGAAGATTGGCCCTGAGCTAACATCTTTGCCCATCTTCCTCTGTTTTGTATGTAAGACACCGTCACAGCAGGTTTGATGAACGGTGTGTAGGTCTGCACCCGGGATCTGAACCTGCAAACTGCAGGTCACCGAAGGGGAGCTCGAGAACTTAACCACTACATCGCCACCGGGCTGGCCCTGAGCTTAACATTTAAATCAGTCAACGTTGATTAAAGTAGGTTACCCTCCATAATGTGTGTGGACCTCATCCAATCAACTGAAGGCCTTAAGAGAAGAAAAACTGATGTCCCCCAAGGAAGAGGGAATTCTGTCCCAGACTGCCTTCAGTCTTGTGCTGCAACATCAACTCTTCCCTGGGCCTCCAGCCAGCCTCCACAATTGCGTAAGCTAATTCTTTAAAATAAATCTCTCTCTCTCCATATATATATATACATATATATTTTCCCCCTCTACTGAATGCCAACTAATATACCACATACTCATAAAAACAGAAAAAAAAGGAATTCAATGAAAATGGATATTGCCCTTCTATGCTCCCTCTCCCATCTCAATTAAGAACTTGGAAACCTCACAGAATTTCTGGAAATTGTCTAGAAATTAACATTGAACTCACTTGCTAATTACACATAGTGGCTTGTCAGAAATATCTGATGGAATTACAAAATCTTTTCTGTTATTCAAAATGATAAGTTCAAAAATACACACATAACTTTCATAAGAAGTGGAATTACGTGAGACCTTCACATTTGATACGAGGAGGGCAGAGTCTGTTTTATACAGCTTTAGCATGTTCTAGTCATGCTGCAAAGGAATATTATCTATTTTTTCTGTGCAGCAATAGTTGATATGTGGTTTGTATTTATGCTGCCCTTATTTTGTTTGGATGAAATGAGATGCCCAGTAAGATATTTTCCTGTTTTCTAGAGTTGATGACTGAAGTCTACAGCTGAGAATGAATGACACACTATATCCCATTCTAGTTTCAGATAACCCCTAACTCTTTGTGTCAGCCACTGCCCATGGTATTCCTTGTCCCATTCTGCCACACTCCTACCATCCTGAAAGTAGATGAGAAATGCCAATAATTTTATGAAAACCTACTTTACATATAGCTTTCTTCTCCAATAATGTGATGCTAAGATGCATAACCAAGTATGCTTGCATTTTAAAGGTAATAATTTACCTGGGAAGACAGGATATACACATATAAATTACAATAAAAGTGGGGGCATTAGTTAAGAATACAGAAAGTACTTAGACAAAACCTCAGACTTCTGAGGCATTCAACATCTGAGGGAAAAAACTCGATTGCTAGGTTTTTAAAAATTTTAAGAAAAGCAGTTATGATGGGTAAACTTATTTAATTCTGTTTAGGCCAACAAAAGCTAACTGTCTCAATGCTTTTGAATGACGTGAAATTGTTGGGGTGGGCAAAAAGCCCCCTTCTACCTTTCTTTCGTTCTTACGGCTGGACATAAAATTGACACAAGACCAGGTTAACAGGAGAAAAACCCAATTTAATTACATGCACATGGGAGAATCATGAAAATGATGCTCGGAGAGTGAACAAAGCAGGCAGTATATAACCCTTTACCTAAAGAGACAATAAATTTGTGAAGAATTGACAGGACATAGGAACTTAGGTTTGGGGTATATATATATAGCTAGGAATTTCAGCAGAGTTTAGGCTTGAGGTAGTAAATTAGCAAGGTTTGTTTATGCGGGCTTCTCGTTCCTGAACCCCCAGCTCTTGTGATAAGGATGCAGGGAGAGCACATTTTACGTGGGAGAGTTATTTCCTGCTTTCGGGGGAAAGAGAGACAGGAGGGTCAGAGTGCTCTCTTTGCTTCTTAAGCAACTTTAATTCAAAATAATCAATAGGCTATTGTGGGATATTAGGGGGCCCCAACAAAATAATTCCATGAATTTAATCAAGTTTTATACCCATTGAGATGTTCACGGGTTACTTACTCTATGTTACAGCACTAGGATATGAGTTCTTGAACATCACAACCAGGCTTGATCTGTCTATCTGTAGAGCAAAATACAATGCCTGTCATTTTACTATGTTACAAAACCATGCCCTTTCCTTTACCAAAATATTAGGTAAATGATTTCCCGAACACAAAATTTTTACAAAAATTATGCTTTGTACAGAAATATTTTTTAAGGTTAAAAGAGGAGGTGAACGAGTGTAGTTCTCTCACCCTTTTCTCAAACAGGAAACTCTAGTAGAAGGTTGAAACTCTAGTAGAAGGTTGGCATGCCATTAGGATGAGGTTTCTTCTTTCTTTCCAGATGCAACGAATTGAGAGAAACTTTTTGCAGAAAAGTGAGATGGACCTTAAGATCTTGGTACCAAATATTGTTGGTGGATATTCAAAAGACCTTTTTTTTTTCTTGTTGGAGGACTAATAAGAATGCAGAGGAATTGAGATTTCAAGAAGCCCTTAGGAATTGAAGATGCTGTTTATTTCTAGTTTTTGGCGATCCGCTGTCCTTTTCTTTCCTTGTCTTGGTTTCTGGTAATGAGCCAGGAAAAATAAACTGATGTAATTAGAAGACTATTTGTTCTTAGCCTCTTTCTGAATACTGTGGAGATGGCTTGGATGGAATTCTCCTGTAAAAATATATCTTTACTTTAAGGGCCTTTTGTTTTTCAGTGTTTAGCTGAAGGGTTGCCATTCATCGGTAGTATGACATATATGCTTATCTTCAAGGATTTATTCAACAGCAACAAATGCTTATTGAGTAGAAATTAAAAAGAGAGATTACAGAGAAAAAATAATCAGAAATACAAATTTTTTAAAAACCGAGGCATTACATGAGATCTACTGTGTGTCTTTATTAGACACAAAGCTGTGACTGCTACAATTAGAATTACATATACCATTTTGAAGATATTTATTAAATTGTTTAAGAACAAGACAAATATTTTAACAGCGTTATTTCTTTGAATTAATAAAGCTTAAAAATTAAACAAATGAATTTTCTGGAAAATTTCCCAGACTCTATCATTGTATAGCAAATCCCATCTCTAAGATAATGTTATTGTTTAGTCAGTAAATTCATAGATACGGTATTAGTCTGGGTTCTCCAGAGAAACAGAACCAGTAGGATATATACTGATACACAGAAAGATTTATCACAGGGACTGGGTCATGCAGTTATAGAGACTGACAAGTCCCACAGTCTGCAGTCTGCAAGCTGGAGGCCCAGGGGAGCCACTGGTGCGGTTCTAGTCCAAACCCAAAGGCCTGAGAGCCAGGGGAGCCAATGCAGTAAGTCCCAGTGTGGGTCCAAAAACCCGAGAATCAAGGGGTCCATGGTAAAAGTCCTGATCTAGGTGGATTCCAAAGGAGAACCAGGAGTGCAGATGTCCAGGGGCAGGAGAAGACAGAGGTCCCAGCTCAAGCAGAGAGCAGATGTGCCCTTCCCGCACCTTCTGTTCTATTCAGGCCCTTCAACAAGTTGGATGATGCCTCCTGCAATGGTGAGGGCAATCTTCCTCACTCAGTCTACCAGTTCAAATCTCTTCTGGAAACACCTTCAGAGACACACCTAGATAAATGTTTACCAGCCATCTGGGTAGCCCTTAGCCGGGTCAAGTTGACACACAAAATTAACCATCACATATATATATGTAATATAGTATATAATATATGCACACATATAAAATCAAGACTGATGTTATGAATTGCTAATGGAAATGAGTTTCTAGCAAGAACTTAATATCAAGAGGTTTCTTGCATATTTATGAGCCAAACCATAAATTAGGTATATATAGGTAACCATCTTGTGGTGAACATAGGTAAGGCCATCTTGTAAGTGAATGTTAAGTGAGGCCATCTTATTACACTAAATAACTCTTTCTTGGTTGAAACCTTTCTAGCATGTGATCATTATAAATTGCTGCATGCTCTCATGATTTCCTGGCCCTGATCTTGTGCACCCAACCCTACTGAGGTACTCTGATAGCTTTGTTCTTAACAATTTTAATGAATTTTCCCAGGGAATAAGCAGGCCCCCAGGAAGAAAGAGCACTTATAGAACATTCATCGTCATGGACAGAAGAAAAGAACAATGAGAGATCCTGGAGTCCATCATGTACGTTTCTGAACCCCCTCCTTACTGTCCATTTTTGCTGTATAACTACCTCACAGTTCTGTAATCCTTGGAGATGGGTCTTTGAGACATTAGTCACCTTTCAATTTGCCAGCTAATCTAATTAAACCTCATTTCTCAATCTCTAACTCGTTGTGATTAATTGGCTCAGATCATGGCGAGCAGAGCGAGCCCACTGCTCTGTATCATATATATATATATATATATATATATTTATATTTAACAAAAATTCTTAGGACCTGTTAAGGTTTTACTATAAAACAGTTTTGAAGATAAATATCTCAGCAAAATATCTAGTTCCAGTGACATTAATTATATAGTGAGAATTATGGAAGGCTGACTGGTTGTCTTGCTAAATTCTACACTGATTTAATGTCAACACACTAAAATAGTTATAGAATTCTTCTCAGCCTTAGGGTCCTCACTGACACAATAAAAATATTAAAACATGCTTGCAATGTGGAAATTGATATTGAGAAGGTTATGCACCTTTGAAAACTGTGTTAATAATTTTAAGACAGTAGGATCAAAACTTGGTATGCTAATTCACTATTAAATTGACAATAAACAGAGAGAAAATGGGCCTTATATATGAGAGATTATTCATCTGGATAATTAGTATATTATAAAATATCACTTTAAAATTGATAGTATAAATTGATCATGTCCAAAAGCTTTCAGAAAGCATTAGACTCAGTGCTTCATAAATACTGGTACATTTTTAGGTTTGGAAATTTTTATTCTAATGGATAGTAGTGAACTGGACAACAACAGAGAATTTATGTTAGAATACAAAGAGGGAGAAAATATGAAGTGAAGTTGGGGAAGTGATAAAATAGAAAAAATGGAAAGAATAACCCAAGAAAGTAAAAGAAGTAATAAATTGCTTTGGTAGGTAAAATTTTAAATTTAGATCTGGGACTACTAGAGAAAAGCTTTTTCCTTTGAGGATGAAATTTCATAAGAGAAGATGTAAGTGGATTTTATGAAAGGAAAAAAGTACTGTTTCTTCTTAGCTAATTTAAACTCAAAATAATAGCACTATTCAGTGAGAAGACTAACAATATATGCTTCAAATATTTATCTGAGTATAAACAGTTATATTATTCTCATACCATGAAATTAATCCTTTACCAGAAAAAATGAGAACAATAATAATATCTAGAAATTAAATCATAGCGATCTCAAACTGCTCAACTTTCTTTCAAAATCTAATTAGTTACTCACCAGGACTTCTGAAAATATCATAAGTGTAGCAATGAAAATGATCACAGTGAAATCAAAGTTACATTTTTCCTTACACTTACATCCTATGTTTACTGACGAGTTACAAAAGTGTGTATTCAGAGCTGCTTCACACTTGGTGCTCTGTGTGGTCACAAAAAGTGAAGCAGAGATATTGTACCTGTCTTGTGACATAAGCAAGCGTCATCTTTCCTAGGAAGGAATGAACAAGACAAGACTCATTCCTCTTCCCATTCCCAGTGATATCTGTTCCCCAATTTGCCACTCATGGTACAATCAGCACATAAGAACAAATAAGCTACAACAAGAACATGAAGTTTAAAGGAAAAGACAGTGCAAACACACAGCTGTCCAGCGACAGATTTGGCTGCCTTGAGTCTCTATCTCAATGCTGTGAGTAGAAAGGTTGTGAACGGATTGTTTTAATGATCTAACCAACCATTAGCTACGAATGCCTAAGGTCTTAGACTAGGTGTTTGACTTTGGGACTCCACATTACTTCTCTGAATTTTAGCTTCTTCAAGTTAAAATGGAAATATTAATATTCACCTAATCTGATTTTCTTGAAGATGAAATAACATGGCATGTTTTAAGCCGTTAGCGCAATGTCTAACAAATATTGAGAGCTCCAATAAAGTGCCTTTCCCTTACCTTTTTATACCAGTTGAAGAAGCTCATTTATCTTTTTATCTCAAATCCAATCTCACTCCATAAATAAACCTTTATAGCTTCTCCTGTCTCCTCCCCACCTTGCCATTCTGCATCTCCCTTCATCACTACCATTAAGAATGACAACAAAATTTTATAGTGTCCTTCTGGAGGCAAACTGATCTCCATCACTGATGAAGCATAATTCCAAGGTCCATGGAGTCAGATCACTTGGGTTTAAACCCCAATATAATATTTATGGCTATGTGGTCTTATGAAGTATCATATAACTTACATATACTACAACAGTTTTATTGGGCTCTATTTCCTCATCCATAAAAGGGGCTTAATAGAATATGTTTCATGTTTTTTTTTGAATAAGAGAAAATCAATTAATGAAGGAAAAGCATTTAGCAGAGTGCCTGGCATAACTTAAATATGCAATAAATAGTCTCTATATTTTTACAAATTAAACACAGAAGATGGAGTCATGATGTCACATTTCACATTTCATAGAGACTCATGTCTGCTCCCAAACTAAGGTCTTCTGGATTTAGAGTGACAGTCATGAAATACTTCAAATAATATGTGTATATGCCTAGCCATGGATTTCTGGAGCCTATGGGAGAGAATTTCCATCACTTTTTCTCAAACTCTAAGAATTTTTTTTTTATTTTATCACATTTTATATATATTTTTTTATACCAGGAAAGCATTATGTACAAATAACTTACAGAAATGAGCCTCAAATTCATCATGTCAGATACTTGTAAACACTTATCAGTCTTGTTATGGGACAATGATGCTGACAAATCTACAGTTACAGTGACTATTCCCAGGAAAACTGAAGTTGACCACATGACACACTGTCAAATACGATTTGTAATAACTGCCCCAGATTGCTGTTGTTCTATTTTATTTGTTATACTCTTCTACATAAAGGTAGCCTAGTCAGATTTTCATAAAATTTGTTAACGATAAAATGACTTTTTTTATGAATCATGGAAATAAGTGTATACTTGATTTCTTGAAAACATAGCTATAGTCTGTCATTTAGGATAGTCAGAAGTTGAGAATAGTCAGATCCGTGAATAATATTTGATTGTTAAATAATGTTTGCAAATATGAAAGCATATATCTTAAATAACTGAGGATTTTAGTGTTATTTCACATGTATTTAGATAAAACTGACGTCATGTTCAAATAGTCATTGCTTACTGCTGAAAACTAATTGAAATTTTGTTCAGATGACTTATGTCACCAAAATCAGTATGTTAACCTCAAAAAGAAATGGGTTGTGACTAAGTCTATTTGTTTGAATTGATGGATATAATTCACAATCACTAAAATTAGAGGCTGCTGGTGAAAAATACAAAATATTATTTGTCATAAAGCTAAATTTTTGTCTCTAAAACAAGGCACACTCCACCTGCAAAATTTGCTTAAGAACTCTTTGTAATAATTCTACCTGGCTCCTGGTCTTCTAATTTTAACCTCATAATTGTCTTGTGCCAGACTTTTATTTGCTGAATATATTGATAACTTTTGTCATCTATTCAAATGTTCCTGGTTTTGTTGTAGTCTATGTGTTAAAAAGCCACTTTTCTCCATCTCTCCAATAAATTGGTAAGCTCCTGGAGGGGAATTCCTTCCGCCTGAAGATGGAGGTGTTAACATTAAGGAAGCTGATTGGATCTCCAGATCCCACAGGAGGCAGGAGTGAGGATCGGGGAGCAGGAAACAAAAAGATTTTTCAAGGTCTCTACCAAGAGCCATTGAAGACCTTGATTTATGGTTTTTGGTGTGTACTCCTGTGGCTATCCCTTCCCCATCTTCTGGGAGGTAACCCCTGGCTCAAAGGCAGCAGGAACATGATGTAGGGGTGGGAAGAAATTAGTCCTGAGACAGAAAACTTGAAATTAAGTAAAAAGCTCTTCACTTAACTGTGAGACACCAGGTGCTCACTGGAGAGCTCTGGAATATCAGGATCTGGGCTGCTAATCCACAGGCAAAGGGACAGGATTATCCTATAATTCTCATTTTATTATGAAATACATGAACATCTCTTTGAAAAAGCCTGAATATTCTCCAGGGAAAAATCTGACAACACTTTCATCCCACACCAGCTCACCAGTAAGCAGCCCCATCCTTGCACCCAGAGATTTCCACTGCTTCCCTCTTCAACATGAGTGAATAAGGATTTCCAGATTCATAACAGAAGCTTCTAACACAAGATATAGAAAGAAAACAAATAACAATAAAGAAGGGAATGTTGAGAGATAGAGATATATAATCAGACTAAAAGAAGTTTCAGAAAGAGAAAAAGATGTTTTTGATGTGGAGGAAATTACTTTTTAAAAGTTTTTTTTCTAAAACAAAAAGACATAAATCTTGGAGGGAGAGGGTACAGTAGTGACAAACAATTTTGTTCAATTTTAGAACATTGGTGATAAAATAACATTTTTATATTTTCTAGAGAGGAAAAAAGATACAAAAGTTTAAGAATCAAAAGGACATCTGAGTCTACAATAGCAGCGCTAGAAGGCAGAAGAAATGGGAAAAAAAATCTTCAAACTTGTAAGTTAAAATAGTTTGCAAACTAGAATTCTAATCCAGTAAACCAGCACTCAAGTATGAGGGTAGAATAGATACGTTTTTAGACAAGAAAGTTTGAAAACTAAATGGAGCTCCCATTACTCGTTTCTCAGGAAGCTACTGAACTGTTTTAAAAAGACAAGTAAATAGGGCCAGCCCTTGTGGCCTAGTTAAGTTCAGCATGCTCTGCTTCAGCAGCCCAGGTTTGGTTCCCAGGCATGGACCTACACCACTCGTCTATCAGTGGCCATGCTGTGGCAGCGTCTCACATACAAAATAGAGGAAGACTGGCAACAGATGTTAGTTCAGAACACATCTTCCATAGCAATGGAAAAAAAAAAAAAAACAAGTAAATAAACGAAGAAAAAGTAAAACCAAATATCTAGGAAAGAGGAAAGAGGATATTCAACACCTGAAAGATGCAAAGGGAATTCCAAGGATGACAACTGCACTGCATATTTAGAAAGCAATCCAAGAGAGCTCCAGAATTCCAGGAAATCTTGGGGAAAACAACAAAAGGGAACTAGTAGGTTATTAGAGCAATTTGATCTTGTAGAACACTAATATTACTCTAACATTTTACAGAGCCTATAAATTGTAGTATGGTTAAGTCAAAGATTCTAAGAAATGTAAGTAAATTTTTAAAAAGAGTCAACTATTAACCCTAGGAAAATGCAAAATGTATACAAAAAAGGGAATATACCCATGGTATGCCACTTAGAACAGCAGTTGGTAATATTTCAAAAGTCAGAAAAAATCAAAACACTGAATATGTATTTATTCAAATTGGCAATACAGCTATTTTGGGAGTATGGATTGAATGTAGTAGTGGTTGAAGAGTGCTGCGATAATAATTAAAATGCTGAATCAAGAGATAGCAAAATGCTAATATTAGTGAGAAATACCAAGAAAAACACATGGGATAGAGTTAAAAGACTTTAAAGTAGTTTTCTCTGGACAGGAAAATGGGTAAGTGTGGGAGAGTGGTGGCCAGGGATTGTTGGGTTCATATTTGTCTTTTTTACACTATATGTATGTAGAAATTAGGTAAAAATAATATTTTAAGTTATCAACAGCAAAATATTGACCAAATATCAAAAATAATATTTATAAATTTAAGTTAATAACAAAAATAGGCTGTCATCACAGCTCACTGAAATGACATTTTTTCTCTCCTCTGCCTTCCTATTATTAAAATACAAATGAAATCAAAGAAAAATAAGAGATGCAATGATAACAGCCTGGAAATTCAGGATCCATAATTTGTGAATCTTTTGAATAAATTTCCACTAACTTAAATATGGGAGGAGCCAAATTTTGAAATCTCTAATGGCCCACTCATAGACCACAGAAACACAGAGAGAGGGGAGATAAGTTAACAAGTAGAGCCATGTTCAGTAGTAATCCCAATGTTAGAGTCAGTGTCTGTGACTTTGAACCATGCTTTTCTTTACACATCTCAGTATTTCTCTGCCAGATGAATATTCAGCATTATACACTGGAATGTAATGTCAAGGGCAGTAGACATGGGAAGAACCCTGGGAAGAGTACATACACTATAAGGATTATTGGAGATTATGTTTTTTAGTAGATGCTTCAGGGCAAAAGAAAAGCTCTGACTATTCCCAAAGTACTTAGAAATATCTTCACCTTCTCATAGACCAAAAAATTAGCAGTGAATTTTCTACCTCAATCTATCAGAAGTACAGGAGATTATCATTTGGAATTTTTACCAGCATTTGGTACATCTTCTTATACTCCAGCTTAATATCTGAAAGGAGAATGCTGAAAATAACTATAGGTGAAGCATGAATTGTTGGAGAGGAAGAGGAGATAAATAAAAATAATAATAAAGACACAAATGCAGACTCTATTTATTTTAGATAAGAACAATGACAGCAATCAGCAACAAACAATGACAAATATATAGGAGCCTGAGCATACCAAAGGATTCTGTAACGTGTAAGAAGGATTACTCCTGAGGTGCACAGAAAATGAATTCCTGAGAAAAAAGATAACTACAGTAGAACTTTACAGCAGATCTGTTTATGTTCTTATTTATTCATACCTATAAACTTTATTGAGCACCTATCGTGTGCTAGGCATGGTTCTTGGAGATGGGAATATAGCAGTGACCAAAACAGACGACAATCCATCTCTTCATGGAAAATGCTTCCAAGTGTTGTAGATGGACAATAACCAAGCTACATAGTAAAAGTATATAGTATGTTAGATGGTGATAAATGCTAAGGAGATTATAGAAAGAGTAGAAGAATATTAAAAGTCTGAAAGGGATAGTTTTGGAATTTTAGATAGGGTGTCCAGGAAGGAATCCACTGCGTGGGTGACTTTTAAGTAAATACCAGTCTTGCAGATGCCTTGGAGTCAAATTTCCCAGGTAGAGAAAAGTGCAAAGGCCTTGAGAAAGGAAGGGTTGCCTGGCCTCTTTGAAGAACAGCATGGAGACCAGGGCTGCAGGGCCGGGCAAAGAGGGAGACCAATCAGAGAGCTGTCTGGGAGACTGATCACACAGAGCCTTGTGAGACATGGTGAGCACTGGGTCTTTATTTTCAGTGTCATGAAGATCTGTGGGGAGCTTTGAGCTCAGATTCAAATTTTAATAGGCTTATTCTAGCTTCTGTGTAGAGAACAGACTTCATTAAGGCAAGAGAAGAAGCAAAGACCCAGTTTTGATACTATTGCAGTATTCTAGATGATAGCATCTTGGGCCAAAGTCATGGCAGTGGGTGGTAAATGTGGTCAACTTTTGGGTATGTTTTGAAGATTGAGCTGAACAAAGCTCGTGATGGGGGCCAGCCCAGTGGCATAGTGGTTAAGTTCGGGTGCTCCAGCTTTGGCAGTCAGCTTTCACAGGTTCAGATCCTGGGTGTGGACCTACACGCTGTTTGTCAAGCCATGCTGTGGCGGCATCCCACATACAAAATAGAGGAAGATGGGCACAGATGTTAGCTCAGGGCCAGTATTCCTCAGGAAAAAGAAGAAGATTGGCAACAGATGTTAGCTCAGTGCTAATCTTCCTCACCAAAAAAAAAAAAAAAAAGCTCATTGAACTTGAGGTAATGGAAAAAATGGAGAATTAAAGGGTGTGGCTTGAGCAATTGGAAGAATGGAGTTGCCATTAACTGAGAAGTGCAGGATTCTGGCAGAATCTGGTTTGGGGGAATACCAATAGCTAAGATTTAGACATTTTAAGTTCAAGGTGCCTATTAGGTAAAGACTCCAGTGGAGATGTCAGTAGATGATTAAATACATGAATGGAGTTCAGGAGAGGGGCCTGGAGCTGGCTATAGAGTGAATGAAAATTCTAGAATATATGAGTTCAGTGAAACCAGATAAAAAATTATATAGACAATTTTCTGGCTAACATGCACTAGAATAACATAAGTTACAAGATAAGCAATTGATAAAAGGTTGTAGACAACTCGATTTTTTTAAATCGGCAAGATTTTTGAATGGGCACTTCACAAAAAACGATATTCAAGGGATTAAACATGTAAATGTACACAACATCGTTAGTTATTAAAGAAATTAAAATCGAAATGTTATAGTAATCACCATTCACCAAAATAACTGAAATTAAAGACTGACAATATCACACATGGTGAGAAACTATCATACATTCATGATGAGAGTGAAAAATGATACAGCCACACACAACCTTCTAGAGAACTGTTTGGCAGTATGCAATAGATTGAATATTTAATAGCTAGGCAATTTCACTCTTGAGTATATACCCAACTGAATTAAGTACATATGTGGACAAAAGATGTGCAAGAATGATTACAGCAGCATTGCTTATAATAGTCTTGAAGAAGCAAGTTGTCCTTTTACAGTAAAATAGATAAATAATTCATGGGATGTTCACACAATAGAATACCATATAGCAGTGGGACTATTCAAGCTACTGCTACATGTAATAAATAACACTGATAAACCTTACAAATATAATTCTGAGTGAAATAATCCAGATAGCAAAGAATATGTAACACATGATTCCATTCATATAGAGCTACAAAACAAGAAAAATTGATATATAGTAATTTATCAGTAAAGAATTTACCTTTGAGGAAAAGAAAGAGGCAGCAATTAGGAGTGGCTATGATAATGGAGGGCTGCTGGGGTGCTAATAATGTTCTATTTTTTGGCCAGGGTCATTGCCACATGAGTATGTTTATGTTGTGACAATTCAATGAACTTTACCCCTATGTATGTACATTTTTTTCTCTGTGTATAGCATACTTCTGTCAAAAACGTTTATGCTAAAACATATCAGGGATGCTTGAAAAGAAACCAAATTGGATTAGAAAAATAAGATTCTTGGGATTAAAACTCTGAAAATTTCTCAAACAGCTGACTAACCCCACCTGAAGAGAGAATCTGAGAACTGGAGAACAGAGAAGAGAATGCAGCATAGTCAGTCAAACAGATGGAAAAAGTCAAAGTTTGGTAAAAAGACATATGCAGTAAGAAAAGAGATCTAGCTTGTCTTTATAAGATTGCACAGGGAGAAAATAGAGGCTGGAGGGGAAAAAAAATCAAAGAGATCAGAGCTGAGAATGGATGAAAAGAGAGTCTTCAGATTTAGGCAGCACAACAAATCTCAAGCATGATAAACAAAAAGAAATCCTTACCCCTAACAATTGTAGTCAGAGTGTAGAACACCAGAAACAGAGAGGATCTTAAAAGCATCCAGAGTGGAGAGAAAAATTACCCACAGAGTAGGGACATCAAATTGACAGTAACAATAAAAGCCAGAGGAGAGATGAATAATGTCTTCAAAAGTATAGAGAAAGTAGCTATCTGATGAGAATTCTATACCAAATGAAAACTGTCTTTTGAAAATGAGTTTAAGAAAAAATATAACTGCACAATGGAGGGGACAGGCTGATAACACCCTAATCCATGATCAATCTTAGCACTGGCACGGCTCTTAGATATTATGTGTCTGCTGAAATAAAGAATCATAAATTACACAATGATGTATTCTGACTTGAATTTATCAAGCCTTTACTATCTAACAATGTATACGAATAAAAGGGAGCAAGGAATAAACCAAATAAGACCCCAGGAGGCAATCAGAAAAACCAGAACTAGCATAGTGTCTTCAAGAAGTCAGTGGCATGAAAAATATAACTGTTTCAGATTAAATGAGAAAGTACGCAACAACTAGATACATTGAGTGATCCCGGGTTCGTTCTGGTTTGGACAAACTAGCCATAAAGGGCATATTTTGGACAACTTAAAATATTTGAATATGAAATGGTTATTAGCTGATACCAAGGAATTATTTTTACTTTTTTTTAATTTGTAAAAATATCATTTCGTTATGTAGAAAAATATACTCATTTTTTAAAGATGTATCTACAAGTTAAAAATAAGCTTTTTTTACATTTCAGACAAATAATAAGATAATTTAAGATCAATGGAATTTCACAGGAAATCTAAATGATGGACTTTAGTATAATAGAGGAATGCCATCTTGCTTATCTTGGTTTAGGTGAGAAATGATTTTCTGTAAGCACATCTGGCTGCCTGAGCCCCTCCTTGATCCTCCTTGCGGAGGTGGAGTGATCAACCTGGAAGTTAGGTGACAGGCAATGATTTGCATTTCTTGATTGGATAAGGCTATTATCTTGTAGGAGGGGTGCAAGCATTTGGGAATCTGATTTATGTTCCTTCTTTTTACATCTAGGCCAATGGGAATCAAAAATCCAGCAGTAGCCTCTGTTCGGCAGACCTAAACATTAGGTGTACTGTTCACCAGTCTGTGCTTATGATAGAAAATGAGCAAGGCCATTTGTGTCTCTTGCACTAAGCTGTGTTACCCAACCAAGCTTATCAGATAATAAAGTTGATCATTTGTTTCTCCACATATGGACATTTTAATTGTATCTCTGTTATTTTATTTCTCAATTGGAGAAGAGTAGTACTTTTTTCCTTGATTCCACAAAATCATAAACATCAGATTCATTTGGCATAAAAACTTGAGAAATAAATAAAGAATAAAATCAAACCAAATAACTCACAGTGATACTCACTTTGTATAATGCTGAACTGAGTTGCTGTTTTTACATAGGCAAATGTCCCAGAGAGCTGGGATGTCAAGCTCATGTCTTAAGCAAATGTATGATCTTAAGCAATATGGTGCCTAGGGAAGGTACAGGATGTCTCAGAGTTGGAGACACAGAGACATGGGCATCTTCTGTGTCTTGAAGGAAAAGGCCTGAGAAATGTACGCAATTAGCATACGAAACACGCACCAAGATGTATTAAAGGGAAACAAGGCAAGACAACGACAGATTGAATCCAAGTCTGGATTAGATGATAGTCTGATAGGAGGTACCTCCTTGGTAAGACCATCCAATTAAGCAGGTAAAGGCGGGCATAATATGACTGAACCATGGATGTTTTTGGCAGACCCAGTACCTCCTGATGCTGTAACTCAAGTTGCAAAAGACTCTTCCGGACAAAATGTAGAGGAATATGTCAGAAAAACAAGTATCTGGTCCAGAAGACTAGGAAAAGGTAAAGAAGGCACTTAAATATAGCAATAAGTACAAGCCCCCATGTGGAAAAAAGGAGAAGGACCAATTTAATAACTGTATTGCCTTATTAGAAATGCAACTGACACCTCTGAAATGACTTTCTTTCAAGGACAGCAGAGGTAAATAGAATACCAGAAGCACCACTCATCTTTTTCAGCAGAAAAAGATGCATACAGTGCACTGCGGCTCAGGGTATAGCGAGCACATTGAAGAAAGGGTCAGTGTTCACTATACACCTCTGGGCCCAACCTTTGGAAGCATCACAGCAGCTTTGCACTGAGTGACTTGTCAACTGAAACAGAAAGGGGACGAGGGAGAAAAGTCTGGAGGAAAATCTCTCAGGTAAAGGAAATTCTATAGCAAAGTCAGCAGAAACAGTTTCTGTCATAGGACTCAAAATATCTGCTTACAAGATATAGGGAGATGGAAGCAACCTAGGCGCCCATCAAGGGACGAATAGATAAAGAAGATGTATGTATACGCAATGGAATACTACTCAGCATAAGAAACGATGAAATACAGACACTTGTGACAACATGGATGGACATTGAGGGTATTATGCTAAGTAAAATAAGTCAGAGGGAGAAAGTCACATACTGTTTGATCTCACTCATAAACAGAAGACAAAAACAACAGCAAACGATCACACAGAGACAGAGATTGGATTGGCTGTTACCAGACGGGAAGGGGGAAGGGAGGAGGGTGAAAGGCGTAATTAGGCACATGTGTGGTGATGGATTGTAATTAGTCTTTGAGTGGTGAACATGATGTAATCTATACAGAAATCGAAATATAATGATGTACACCTGAAATTTATATAATGTTATAAACCAATGTTAACGCAAAAAAAAAAAAAAAGAAAAAATCATTCTTGGCTTTAAAAAAAAAGACATAGGGAGAGCTATGTCTCTAGTCAGTAGCCCACACCTATGCAACCTGAGGGTTCCAGAAATATAGGGCACAAAGAGGAAGTAGCAATTAAGAGGCTTTGAATATTAGTTGGGAGATGAAAAATCTTCATATGAGACTAGGTCTGACATCACCATGAGCTTCTTAAAGGGGCAATGAAGTCTCTTTAATCTGCATTTCTTAAATACCATTCTCTGTAAGAGGAGAGAAAGCAAATGCATGTCTTTGCTCCCTCCATTTGATAAATGTATCCTGTCAAAAGTAACCTTTTGTTGAATGATTTCACCAAATTTATTTTAGGTTTATATACTGTAGAGTCTATGCAATCAAAATTAGCTGACTAGCATCTTAATTATCCACAACTTCAATACTCACTTGAGGTCTTTCCAAAACCTTGGTACCTTAATTCTTTATACTTCTCTCCTCCGATAATCTTGAACTCCATCCTATTTCAGCCTGTCACTCTCAAAGTCAATGCATAGACCACATCATCACTAATAACCGCAACTCTTTTATTTATTTATTTTTTTGTGAGGAAGATCAGCCCTGAGCTAACATCCATACTAATCCTCCTCTTTTTGCTGAGGAAGACTGGCTCTGAGCTAACACCTATTGCCAATCCTCCTCCTTTTTTTCCCCAAAGCCCCAGTAGATAGTTGTATGTCGTAGTCGCACATCCTTCTAGTTGCTGTATGTGGGTCGCAGCCTCAGCACGGCCGGCGAAGCAGTGCATCAGTGCACACCCGGGATCCGAACCTGGCCCACCAGCAGCAGAGCGTGCGCACTCAACCGCTAAGCCACAGGGCTGGCCCCGCAACTTTTCTCTGTTACCAAATACGTCAATTCCCTTTTCTGACTGCCACTTTCTTCCTACAGCATCTGGCTTAATTTCAATTTTAGATCCTCATAATTACTCCTTTGCCTTCGCCTTCAACTCCTTTACCATTCTTTTGCTTAATTGTACTTCCTTGGCAAAACCATAAGCCTGGTAAATCTAAATCTCTCCTTAATTTGCTACTACACCCTAGCTCAATACGACAGCAGATACAGTCATTCTGACCGACCTCCTCTTAAATTCATGACCTTTGGAATGTAAAGTGAATGATATTTGTAATTAATACCAGGGCAACCATATAAATCAAGTCCCTCCCTGGAGAAACAAGCCATATGGTCACTCTTACTATTGTTGATGCAAAATAACCAATAACCCTTCTATAGATAAGAGAGATAAAGTGAGTTTTACTTGAACCAGAGTGATGATTATAACCCAAAAGGGAAGAAAGCTTTCCAGAGAACCATGGTTTCCAGTACAGTCTTATATCTTTTTAGAACAAACAATGTACATTAAGCACATCCACGATACATATTCATCAAAGTTTCAAAGAGGTATTCAGCTGCAAATTAGCAGTTGAACATGACCCTGATGTTGGGAAAGGGGACTTATTTTAGGAGTACTAATATGGGGCGTTACCAATAGGGTGTTACCAACAGGGCATCACTGGCTTTGTAGGAGGGGAAGTATGTATTCTTAGTTCAATGGTTAAAGCAGGTGTACAATATATGTTTGATAGACCATAATTCAGACCTTTTTTACTTCAAGCTGAATCAGTTTTGAATCAGAATAGTTATGCCATATACCCCAATATGTGAAAACCTCTTGTCACTGTAAACAGGCAAAAAAATAAAAAATAATAACAACCACAAAATCTAGAATGTTGGTAGTCTTTTGAAGGTACAAAAAAACACTAAAGATAAATATAGATAAATTTAAGATATCCCTTCAACCAAATAACCAATGAGACAGCTAAAACGCAAATTGTGGAGTGGAAGAATATGATTGCAATATTTTGAAACAGTAATTTTTTCTATCTAGAATATATTAAGAACTCCTGATTAACTAGAAAAAAAAGACAGGCATTCCAGATGAAAATGGTCAAGAAACTTGAAGGTAATTCACAAAAGAAATAAATACATTAATGGAAAAAACATAAAATTTTGTTTAACCTCCTTACGAAAAAACAGAGAAATTTCAATTAAGTCTACAATAAAATATCTCTCCCACTCACAAGAAGAGTTAAAAAAAATAAAAAGCAGACAATGTCAGTTGTTGGTAAAGATGTTGACCATAAGAACTCTCAAACACTTACAGAGGGAGTGAAAATTGGTAGGACCTCTTTAGAAAGCCATTTGCTGTGATCTACTAAATTGTAATATCTTTGTTACCAAGCAAAGGATCTCTCCACCCAGTGCACATAGAAGCCAATACTGTGTACACCAGTCTTTGAGGGAAGAAGCAGTTTGTTATACAGTGGATTGGTAAGGAGACAGAAAGAAAGCTTTCAACTCTGTGTCCCCATCCAGGGTATGGGATAAGGTTTTAACGGGTCAGGGAGGGCAGCTTGGTATTCAGAAGCACTGGCAGGATGAGTTTTGATTGGCAGATCAAAATTTTCTCTTCTGCGCATGCTCCTGACTGGCTCACCACTCCTGTAGCCTTAACATTCTGTTGTTAAGATGAGGTCAGCACAGTAAACAAGGGTAAAGTTGTTACGCAGATTTAAGTCGTTGCCTTCTCTATTGATAAAGAGTTTCTAGAGCTTTAGTTGTCCTCTCCTTCCTGGCACAGAGAGGAAGTCACCCTTACAAATGGAGATTTTCCTTATAAATGTAAGTTTCCCTTACAAGTGGGTAGCATCTAGGTTTTCAGAGCTTTCCCTGTGTTTGCTGTTTTTTAAAAAGAGTAAGTCCAGAATAACTCTTATATCTGATGGGGTTCAGGGCAGGCATCCCCAAGATGTGCCACTCTGGTATGCAGATTATTTCGAGCTAAAGACAATAAAGGCTCAGAAGACTCAAAAAGAAACTTTGACCTCTCCTCTACTAACTGCCTAAAAGAATTTAAGATAGAAGACCTGTCCTCAGGACAGGCCATCACCATAGATAACTCTGGGTATGGATAGACTGGGAGGGTCCTTGATAAGCCCATTAAGTTATCCTTTGTAAGAGACATTTACATTTATAAGGGAAATCTCCATTTGTAAAGATGTCTCCTTCTCTGTACCAGGAAGAAAGTGGGATGACCTTATCTCTAGAAACTCTTATCAGAGTGGAAGGCAAGGAATTAAATCTGCATATTAACCTTACTCTTGTTTACTGTGCTTTTCTGGTAATCTCCCATAGCTACTCCTCCCACCCCCCAACATCCTTCTTTGTCTTTAGCTGAAGATAGTATTTAAGATGAGAACTTCCACCATTTTGTCAAGTTACCCAGTTTTCTGAGTCTTTCTCATGTACACGTTATAAAGCTATGTTTGATTTTCTCCTGCTATTTGGTCTCATGTCAATTTAATTTGTAGCCCAGCCAGAAAGGACCCAGAGTGGGTAGAGAATAGGGCTTCCTCCCCTATACACAAAAGAGACATATTTGGGGGTGGCAAATTCTGTTACTGGTCCTGTGGTTACAAATTAACAAGTTGCAAAAATTCTAATAATGCAAAATGTCAACTCAAAACTGGGAACAAGGGAATATTTCCAAATGAATGCTAAAGAATTTCATTCCTCAAGCCCTTGGTAGGCCTATGCCCCTTACCAGCAGGAAGCAGCTAGTACAGTCATCACCCTATATCCCTCAAGATTGAGGAATGAACAACAAAAAGGGGGAATTTGTAACCACAAGACCAGGAACAGAATTTGCCACCCCAAAATATGCCTTTTTTCTTATAAGAATTATTTTGGACTGATTATTTTTAAGAAACAGAAGATGCAAGGAAAGCTCTGAAAACCAGGTAGAAGTTACCTACTTGCAAGGGAAATTTACATTTATAAGAAAAATCTCCATTTGTAAGGGTGCCTTCCTCTCTACGCCAGGAAAGAGAGGACAACTAAAGCTCTAGAAACTCTTTATCAATAGAGAAGGCAATGACTTAAATCTGTGTAACAACTTTATCCTTGTTTACTGTGCTGACCTCATCCTAACAACAGAATGTTAAGGCTACAGGGGTGGCGAGCAAGCCAGAAGCATGCGCAGAAGAGAAAGTTTTGATCTGCCAATGGAAACTCATCCTGCCAGTGCTTCTGAATACCAGGCTGCCCTCCCTGATCCCTTAAAACCTTATCGCATACCCTGGATGGGGACACAGAGTTGAGAGCCTTCCTTCTGTCTCCTTACCAATAGATTATATAAAAAACTGCTTCTTCCCTCAAAGACCAGTGTATACAGTATTGACTTCTGTGTGCATCCGTGGAGAGACCCCTTGCTTGTTAATATCTTTAACTTAGCAAGAGTCACATATTCTATAATCTAACAATTCTTGTATAAATATATACCTAACAGAAATGAACACACATGTATAGCAAGAGACATGGACTGAAATGTTTCAGCTACATTATTTGTAATAACTCCATACCAGCCTAAATGGCCATTAACAGTAGAATGAACAAGTAAAATATGCTATATTTAAAAATGTATGAAATACAACTACATGCAACAAAGTGGATTAATCTTATAAGAACAATATTGAACAGAAAAGTCAGCAAGAGAACACATAGTCTGATTCCATCAGCTGATGGGAGAAACATACCATGATGTTACATAATAAATGATAAAGGAAAGCAAGAAACTGATTAGCAAAAACATCTGGATTGTAGAAAGGGAGGAAAGAAGAGCTATAGAAAGAAAGGGAGGAAGAGTTGGTGATTACAAAGGGTTTTCTAGCAGGTGTAGGATGCTGGCACTATTCTATGTTTTGATGTGAATAGTGGTTACCCTAGGGTTCTCTTCATAATTTTTGGTAACTCATTAAGCTAGACATTTGTAGTTCATGTCCTCTTGTGGACCTATGTTGTACGTCAAAATAAAAAAAATGTTTTTAAAAGTTCATATTATAGAAGTATGTCTTATGTACTAATCAAGTTCCATGATAACATTTAAATGAAATTCTTTAAGGAAAGCACAAAGTCACAATTAGACGACTTACCTCTAATCTAGAAAAAGCATGTCAGGTTGTTACAACGTGGAGCTTAACCTCTTTCAAGATTTTTTGGTGGTAATGGGATTTTCTCTCACATCAAAGAAAGAGGTTCACTGTAGCCTCACTTGTTTATTTTTACTTTTGTTGCCTGTGCTTTTGGTGTCATATCCAAAAAATCACTGCCAAGACCCGTGTCAAGGAGTTTTTCCCTGTTTTCTTCTAAGTGTTTTATGATTTCACATCTTACATTTAAGTATTTAAAACATTTCAACTTAATTTTTGTGTTTAGTGTTAAGATAAGGGTCAAAAAAAAAGGTGGTTTGCCTGTTTAGAATTATAGAGGGAAGATATGGAAGTAGAGGGAAGGAACAACCTAAACCAACTGCAAGATGCTCTATCCTTTCCCATTCTTGCTCTCTCAATTCTGTAAATAGTGGGGATTGTGGGGAACCCAAGATCTTCAACTAAAAATCTTTTCAAAATTTCATTAAAATCTACTTTTTATAAAGCAGGCCCCTCCCACGTGGTTTTTGATGAACAATAACAGCATCTAATTGGAGATTATTGGGTGGTGAAAAGTATCAACCTGCAAATAATTAGGAAAATGTAAGATCAATACTCCATTTCCAACTAGAGGTGATGAGAAAGCAAATAAGAAGGCAGCTAACACAATGTTATCAGGCATTTATAGTTTCTCAAGAATTTTGTTTACTAAGTTATAAGAACCCAGAGATAATAATGTGATTGTTTGCTTTTTTGTGCTGTTGTTAATATTTGCTTTTATTTTGGTCATGAGTTTAATGTTATAGCTCTGATAACTACTCTGTCATGGCTTTCCGGATTGGAATGACTCTCAGAAGTAGTAGTAAATATGATTTTAAATAAAGATATTTGCAAGTTTAAAAAAAGTAAAAAACTAGACCTGAGTGTTCATTTTTATCAAAAATTAATAGGCATTAAATGTCACTGCATGAGCAGTCAAGATGAAAATGGTATAGGTTGGAAACATTTCTGGAAAGTTTTCTGTTATGTCTTTTTTAATTGGAAAACACTGATATTCACAATACCAAATTACATTCAAAGCTCCTTGGTAGTTTTACATGTTATAGGTTATTTGTCCCAATTTGCAATTGGCAAAAATGCAAACACAAAAGGATATAGGCTTATGTAAAAAAAAATAAAATCAGGGATAGAAATAGAAGATGTATTAATATTTATTATGAGACCTCTTTTTTTTGTGCGTGTGTGAGGAAGATCAGCCCTGAGCTAACATCCATGCTAATCCTCCTCTTTTTGCTGAGGAAGATCCGCTCTGAGCTAACATCTATTGCCCATCCTCCTCCTTTTTTTTTTTTCCCCCCAAAGGCCCAGCAGATAGTTGTATGTCATAGTTGCACATCCTTCTAATTGCTGCATGTGGGACTTGGCCTCAGTACGACCAGAGAAGCGGTGCATCTGTGCGCGCCAGGGATCCGAAATGGGCCGCCAGTAGCGGAGCGTGCGCACTTAACCGCTAAGCCACGGGCCGGGCCCAATTATGAGACCTCTTGAATACTGTGAGTTTCATCTGAACCTGGTGAATCTTGAGTGTCCTTTTGAACCTAGAATTAACAGGGAGGGAGTGTATGTATTTGCCACTGTGACTTAGAGATATAGTTTGTTTTTTATTTATTTAAGCCAAAGTATGATACTGATGATATGGAATAAGAAATTCTCTATTTACAAGAAGACTTATTGAATATTTTTTTACTGTAACTCCCAAATATTTGCTACAACCCTTTCTTTCTGGGAATGCTCTCTTTAATTGGCAAGGGGAGTTCTAGATTTCTTGTTTACTCACTGTAACTGGACATTCTCCATAGCCTGCCAAAGTCAATGACAATTAGCGCCAGTCTTCACACTCATGAGAGGTGAGGGAAGCTGGAAGGAATCAGATAACAGTTTGTGAAATGTGAAATGCCAGACTCTAGTCAGGCATCTTGCCTGATGATTTTCACATAGTTCTTTTTTGTTCTACAATCTGACAATACATACAGGAGATATTATATCAAAGAATGAAGTCAAATTAACACTACAAAAATAAACAGCATACATCCAACAGCTGAGGTGTTACTCAAAGTCAAATATAAACAAGCAATAAAGCATCAATTACACATAGCTCCTTCACCAAAACACTTCAATATTTATTCACCTAGGCCATAAATACTCACATGCATGCACATATACACAAAACAGATTTTGAAAAAATTAACATACAATTACAGTGAAAATTTTACCTGACCTATTTCGAGTTTATCCTTCTCCTACCCTGATTCTATAATACCTATTTTCTAGAATGAAGAGAATTAGACTCTGACAGTCACAATAGAAACAACTGAGGATTCTAGTCCTTAGGAGCAAATCTGCATGATCAAAGAAAAGGAAGAATGCAAGTTCTTTTTCTTGGTGAAAAAACAAATATATCCAATTACAAGTTGGTTGAGTTAAAATGGGTAAAACTCTGAAAGAAATCTCAAGGCTATTCAACTTCATAGCTAGATGAAAATTTGGAATTGAAGAAAGATCACCTTAAATTTATCAAAAAAGATTGTTTTGTTAAAGGTTGGTTCAGTAAAACTCCTGTTAGAAAATAAAAATTCAAACTGAAGTAGTTAAGCAATGATTAAGAGAACTTATTTTGGTTAAAACAAAAACAAAACCCCCCCTGTGTTTACTACTTTACCAACTTATAGCTGTGAGATGATCCTGGGAAGATTAATTACCCTATTTATCCCTCAGTTACTATTCTAATTTGTAGAATGAAGATAATGTTATTATGTCATAATAAATAATGTGGTGGTGGAGATTAAGATATTGAATATTAACCATCTAGCAGAGTGCTTTAAACAATAAAAACTAGCTTTAACCAACAGCATTTTCATCTTCATCATCACTCTCACCAACACTAATTTTTTAATTTATTTTAACATTGTGATTATCATCATCATTAATATCTTTATCAAACTCTCAAGGGAAGGACTAGATAACTCTTGGTCTCCATGTAAAATGGCCAATTTAGGTTAAATTGCTTATTTTCTTTGGTTTATGAAAACTTTACCTGCACAGAACCGCAATTGTCTCTCTTTCTTTTTATAATGCAGCCTAATTTAAACATACCAAATTTCCACTCATTCTATCATTTAGTACATGAATTCACGCATTCATTCACAATGTGCTTATTGAGAACCAACTAAATGCCAATCTTTCAAGAAGATTTTGGGAATGCAAAGATAGCCATGAAATAACCCCTGACCTTGAGGGATATGTGGTTTAACATAATTTAAACTGTAACAAAACATCAACTAAATGTAGCTTAAATTAAAACATGATTGATTGTTTTACAAAACCACAATACTCATCTGCCTGCATGTATACCTACATGCCCTACTTTCTGGCCCATTACAGCGGATAAACTGTCTATTATCCTTTATAATATCTATCCTTCCATCAAGACACTAAATACATCCTCTTTTGCCTACTCAATGACATTATTCATAAAATTAACCCCTCTCCTGAATCTTTAATGATTCCCTCTCTATTTGATCATGCTCAACAGTGTTCAAACATACTCTATTATTTATCATCTCAAACAAAAAGTTTTATTGTTCCCATACCACCCTCTGGCTTCTCCTCATTCATTACCATGCTACAATAGCAAAATTGTTATAGGATGTTGTCTATATCTCTGTCTTGTTTCCTTATCCTCTGACTATCTCTTAGGAACACTCCAGTCAGGTTTTTCTCCCCACCAGTCAAATGAAACTGTGCTGATGAAGGTCACTAATAATCTTCACATCAACAAAGCAGTAGTTCTCAGACCTCAATTTGCTCAAAACACCAGCAGTATTTGACACAGGTAACTACTCCTTCATTCTTTAAATATTTTTTTCTCTTAGCTTCTAAGTCATCATTCTTTCTCTTGAAATGCTTTCTACCTCACTGGCCACTCCTTCTGAGCCTCCTTTTCTGGTTCTTCCTCAACACTGTGATGGAGTTCATGGCAGGTCACCCCAACTTGTGCTGCTCTGGTGTGCAAGATTATTTTGTTCTGAAGACAATAAAGGCTCAGAAGACTCTGAAAGAAACTTCAACCTCCCCTCACTAACTGCCTAAAAGGATTTAAGGTAGAAGGCCTGTCCTTAGGACAGGCCATCACCATAGATAACTCTGAGTTTCAATAGACTGGGAGGGTCCTTGCTAAGCCCATTCTTATCAAAGTTACGTTTACCAAACATTTACATTTGTAAGGGAAATCTCCATTTGTAAAGGTATCTCGCTCTCTGTACTGGAAAGAAGGAGTTATGACCTCATCTCTAGAGACTTATCAGTGAGGAAGGTGAAGCTTTAAATCTGCATAATAACCTTACTCTTGTTTACTGTGCTTTTCTGGTAATCTCCCATAACTGACTCCCCCTACCCCCAACATCCTCCTTTGTGTTTAGCTGAAGATAGTATTTAAGAAGTGAACCTCCACCATTTTGTCGAGTTACCCACTTTTTCTGGGTCTCTCCCATGTATACATGTTATAAAGCTTTGTTTGATTTTTCTCCTGCTATTCAGTCTCATGTCAATTTAATTTGTAGCCCAGCCAGAAAGGACCCATAGTGGGTAGAGGATAGTCTTTCTCCCCTTCAATTGCAAACACTACTGTCCCCAAGATCAGCCCTTAGATGTTTTTTCCTTTTGTCTTGTTTTCTATAATCATTCCTTCAGTGATATTACTCAATTCCCTGAGAATAAATACCACTCACACATTGGCTACCCTCAAATTTACATCTCCATCCCTAATATCATCTTTGTACTTCAGACTCAAATAAGTAACCTCCTACTTGAAATCTTCCCTGGGATTTTTACTTTACACCCTCAAATTTAACACACCTAAATTGCTAAAAGCTACTCCTCCCCCAGTCTTTTCCAGTAGCTAACACTTTCAGTTCAGATGTTCAAGACAAAATTCTTCTTTGAAATTTACAACTAATCTATCTGCAATTCTCATCCACTTTTCATAGAAATATGTTCAGAAATTACGTTGTTCTTAGCTCCTCCACTGCTCCCACCCTAGTAGATGTAACCCACCATCAGCTCTCACCTGGACTGTTGCAACAGCTTTCCAACTAGTCTCCCTGCTCATGCAATAGCCCTCTACAATTTGTTCTCACAATATCAGTCACAACGATCCCTATAACCCAAGTTAGTCCCTGTCACTCTTCTTGCTAGTCATGGGTGCAATAGCTTTTTATGTAATTGAGGGTAAAACCTAAGGTTTTTACCATGTACTACAAAGAATTTAAATAATCTAGCCTTCTGCTACCACTCTAGGCTTATCTTTTACTACTGTCCCCGCCCTCACTGTCTTTAATCCTCATTCACCTTCTTGCTATTTTTATCATGACATTCTTCATAATATCATGTTAATATATATTTACGTGTGTGTTTATTATCTCCATTCCTTCACAAGATTTGGTACATTCTTTTCACTGCTCCTTCCCCAGTATCTAGCATAGGGCCAGAAGAATGGATGAATAAACAAAGTACCAGGAGATAAGGCAGTTGCAGGATTTGCTAAGTCAGTGACTCAACAATTCCATAAATACTGAAGTATTTTTTGTCCCTTTACCATTCTCAGCACGTTAACTTAGCCCCTTGTTTGTCCCCCCCATGATCAAAAACTTTCTGCCATCATTCCAGTCATCCAAAATAATAAGCAACAGTATACATTTAAAGGAGGGGGCCATCATTTCTGTGCATCTCCTATAATTAGGAAGGCAACTCTTTACCTCACCGTCTTCAGCAGACTTCCTTAGGTCTAATTTTCCAGTACTGGGTCAAAATTTATGCTAACCTACAAGTGCTTACACTTTAAGCCTATACTGTGAGTAGTGGGATCTAACAGAAAGAAGAAGAGGAGGAGAATGTCTGTTAGGTAGGCTACTCTGCAACATGTAACTCACAATTGAGGGCATGGGTAGACCAGCCTGTTAGGGTAAACTTCTTGAGCAAAGAATTATGTCCTTTTGTAAAATATAGTATTTTGATACAGCTATTAAGACTGATCCATTTTTGATTTATAGATTTTACGAACCCATGTCAAAATAGCACTGTCATAATATATTTTTAAAACTTTTTGAATCATTGAGAAATGTGTACAACTGACATCAATGACCTTATTTCATCTCTACACCTTCTCTGATTTAGGATAACCAGCACTTTATCCTTTTCTGTATTGCTTGATTTTATCTTTATACAAGTATTTTGACTTGTACAACAGGTTGAATGAGGAATCACAGATCCTAAAATATATAGATGATATAGTTTTATTTTTCTCAAGAATAGCTGTCATATTTCTATGTCCAATTCATCTGTCTCACTGGATATCAGGTTCCTTTGATGATATATCAATCCTATTCAGTAACATTTTTGTCTTTCTCTCATTTTTATTTGTTAACTAGTCTTATTCAGGTCCTTAATAATTAGTACTGATCACTTTAAAACTTTATTTCATATTTCATTCTTTTCTATACTTCCAGGGGAGGGTGGGCTTGAGGTTATAGTGACCTATGGTAGAGTCAACATGATCACTGTCATCCTTTCCTGCATTTACTACACTGGTGTCCGTGTGGGAAGACAGTTAGACGTTTCCTTGTGAGAGACCCCATGGGTAGGTAGCCATCCTCCATTTACTTGCTAATAACTGCTCCTTTCTTATTTGAACAGTCCTACATCAGCAGTGGGGAGACAGTGTTCTGCTCCTCGGGTGATTACAATTAATCTGTCCAACACTGGCTTTCATTATTTATCCTGTGGTAAGGGATCCAAATGCTGGCTCTCTCAAGGGAGATAGTATTGATTCTTCATTAGTCTCTAAGAGGACCTCTTCCAGCTGTACCTCCAGGTAAGGGATATCTAACTCAAGTCTTCCATCTCTTTTCCCCCTTAGTCTTCACCATGGGTGAAGCCACCAACAACCTTTTAGATCTGGGATTTCTACATCCAAAAGGAGGCCTTTTAAAAATATCTATGATGCTTTAAGTCTCTAAAACTTTCCTTTGTGTCATTTCAGCCCATGGTAAGCATGTATCCATGCTACATCACATGATAAAAATGTAAACTATTCATGCCTCACACCAAAACCTGGCATTTCCTCTCTCCCTTGGCCTTCTCTTTACATCTCAACAGCATCAATCACTTTGCTGGCTCAATGGCTTAGTAACTTTCCAAAAACAAATGATTATCCAGTCTGATTTTGTACTCATGACTGGGGAAGGTTCAATGGAGCCCAGTGGTACAGCAATGGGCAAGGTGGGGTTGGGGAGAAAACAAGTTGAGTAATGCTCCTTCCTGATGGATAGAGTAGAAAAACAACAATCCTTTCCTAGTGCCCAGTCCTCCTCCATGTTAGCCTTCCCCTTATTTTATATGTCATTATGGAAAAAATAGCAAAACCGTTCTTTTTTTTACTCAGAGACAAAAATCTCAGGCCAATAAATGGGCAGTCTAAATTCAAATTTTCTTTGAAGAATTTAGTAATTTTCTTCTCAGAAGTTTTTACTTTTGTAGTAACATACGTACCATTTGATAATCTCCCTGTCCAGGAAGAGGTCTTGAACAGAACCTCACATGACTCATTTACCCTTGCAAAAGCAGAAAAGAAAGAAAAAAGAAACATATTTGTAAAGTCTATTTATAACTGAGGTAGCTTCCATAATACTTAATCTCTAAAACTATTATTAAAGAAATATCTAGATAGTATATATCTCCATAAAACTGAGTGTCACTTTAAGTCTTAGAAAATATTATAGGATTTAGTCTATACTGTGGAAAAAAGAATAAGGAATCATATTATGGATGAAATATCTTCTCCATCATTCCTTGTCTCTGTATTTTATTGACCCAATTGGTAAGATTAACACAATTAGACAGTTTACAGCAAAAGGAGACACTCAACCTCTAGATTTGTTAATGGAAAAGAGAACATATATAATTATTTAGCAGAGAAATATGTTTAGCAATTTAAAATTTGACTTTAAGGAAGAAATCTGAGAATTTGAGAAATAACTCTTCAAAATTCAAATGACTCTTAGAAAATTGAGCAGATAGTATGCTTAGAAAAATTGATGCCCTTTTCTTAAAAAGCTAGGTGTTATATACATACAAGTCCTGAATATTTGTCTTTCAGATATGCTGAATTTACATTTCATTCTGTACTTGATGCTGGCCCTGATATCAGTTCCCCTATGGTAAACCTGGCATATATGGGGTTAAAACCAAAAGCACTCATCCCTTTTCTCTGCTTCTCTAAGTTATATTCATATGTAAATATTGGTTTTTTAAACCTTTGTATCCCTGAACATCACAAGGCAAATAAAAGTTACAAATTGTTAGAGCCCAGGTGGCCTCATGCTAACATTTTGACAAGTTATATGTCCTTTGGAGTTTTATTACAGGGACACTGATATCCAGGGAATATCAAGAAGCTGAGGCTTCCCAGACCCCAGCTCCTTGGCTTCCTGGTGCCAAAATCCACTATTCGTCATGGAGACAGACAACAAAGGGCACCCACTTGCGGGTTCCCTTATCTCGCCATCCTCCTCCCTGCAAGCAGCCTCACAGGGCTGCTGGCTGGTGGGAAAGCGCTGACCAGCAAGGCTGCGTGCTCCCCTCTCCTACCTAAAATCTCAAATAAAACCCCTTACCTATTTTCCTTAGAGGAGATGGATCTGAGTTCTAACTAACTTCCATCTCCTCGTCTGGCTGCCTTTTGATAGAACTCTTTCCTTACCATAAGCCTGGTGTTCCTGTTTTTATCTTGGTCTCTCTCTGTGTGGTGAGTAAAGGAACCTGTGTTTGTGCCCAGTAACGCACTCATTTCAACACCACTTTACAGTAAGACTGATCCTCACTTCAGAGTTTGGTATGATGTTTAATAAATTAAGTGGAAATGAAAATAGGTAAAACATTTAGTATTTTATACTTTCAGCTATAGAAAATGTCTTCTTATCCAAATGAGTATATTAAGATGTTCTCATGAAAGATCTGCATCAAAGTAACCACCTCAGGTGTTAGAACCTGTCCCCAGCTATCTACATGTCAAAGTGTCTACAATTTTCATTAGCTGCATGTTATCCTTCTGCAAGCCATTAACTTTTGTATTTTGAACCCAAAAGTTAATGCCTAGCTGAAAGAGTAACATAAAAGTTTGAAATGTAACAAATGACTGCCCAAAACATGTGGTTTTTAAAAGTTACACATAGATAGAAATATTTATTTCTGTTTTAAATGTCCTTTCTTTTTCACATCCCATTACCAATTTATACAACTAGAAAACAAACAAGGACAAATGACCTGAACTAAAAATCTATATTGAAGGATGCTTCCTTTTACAGCTTACAACTCTAGAACAAAGCATCATTAACAACAAGAACTCTTAATGGTGACTTCTAGCTGGTGATTTGCCCAGAGCCAATTTAAATAGCCTGTCTTTGGAACCAACAGTGTTGTAGTTACAATAAGATACCTCAGGCATCTTTGAAAATCCTACATGTGACAATAATGAGTGGGATTAGAAAAGAACGTAATTTTAACAGAACAACAGAGAGGGCTATGCAAATGCATTTTTCAATAAAACTCTGCATTTTCACTATGCAATGTTCAATTTTTTGCCCCCATTGAAAATATAGACATTATATTGTGATATGTATGTATATATGTGTATATACACACACATATATATATATTATTTGCATGAAGATACAGAAACATACAACTCAGGATATCATATTTTTTAAATATAAATTTAAATATTTCTGAAAGATAAAATAAAAATGATATCTATGTGCTGTACAAAAGTCAAAGGGGGAAATTTTGATAGTATACTGTCATTGTTCATACTTTCATATAACAGAACCTGCACTTTCAAGTTTAAGCAAAGACAATTAAAGTATGTGATATATTATTAAATGTATAAAATATATATTAAAATTCTATATATATTACATTAAATTTATACATTATATACTAAAATATATAATGTAACTTAAAAATATCTAAGAAGGCCAAAGAACTGGGCTTGGATAAGACACAATCAGAAACAGTGCAAGAAAATACCCACCAGTGACAGGTCAGGTTACCCAGGTTGAGATAGTGATGAGCAGGCAGTAAATTAATTGGGAAGGACTTCTAGGATTGACATAGAAGTGAAGTGAAGTTTAGGAACCATGGTTTGAGCAGAGAAAGAAGGCAGGTGGTGACATATCACAACCTCAGCCAATTCCCTCAGGACTATGAAGCTTGGATGGCCGTTTACACGTAGCAGGACCCTTCACAACCCAACATTGACTAGCCATATAATAGCTGCTTAATAGCAGGTTGCCCCTGGGAAGGGCCATCGTGTTGCAGAGGTAGCTTTCTCCAGCAGATGGATGGCAATTCCTGGAGAGGGCTGCCAGTAGAGATGTCTGCTGACAGCACCCAATACCTGGAAGCCCTACAGGGGTTTCTAGGTGGCAATGCATAGAGTGTACTATACCATCCATTATGAAGGAATATTATAGTGAAATATCACTGCCAGTGGGGTCCAACACCTGGCCGTATAACAGTAGGGGCCCAATGCTAAAAACTTCATCACTGCTCCCTCAGTAGTTCCTAATGTCTCTCTCCCAGTGCTTGAAAGGATAGCCAATGACTCCTTCTCCGTGAACTACTACCCCTTCTCGTTTCTCCCTTCCACCTCCAAGTTTCTCACAAGATGGTCAACCCCACAAAAATTAAGTCATATGCAAATCTTAAATGCTATTTGCTGCATTTTCAGAAACAGTGGTAGAAGAAATTAATCTAGGATGGCATTACAATAAGTACTGAATTTTAGTAAGTACACATTTGGCCTTTTGACTATTCAAAAGTTCACATAATGGCTATAACAATCTGATCTTTCCTAACACGATGCGAGTATTCCTCACACAAATAAAAATTCAGTCACACTCAACTCTCCCCAAAAATGTTATCCAATGCTCATTACTATCACAATTATTTCTAACTGACATTCATTTCTCTTCTAGTTTTGTCAAAATCTCATTTATATTTTCTAGAAATTTTTGACTCAGGTGTAAAATCACTGACCTCTGTAGTACAGTAAAAAATAGTCTATTCCAAATTTTCTAGAAAATGTAAATGTGTGTGTATATATATACAAAACAGACGGGCACCCAGCAGTGGCAATAACAAGGTCAGATTGATGAGTGATAATCTGGGTTAAGTCTATGCAACCCCTGTTCCTTCTGTCATAACCACTCAGTTTATAGGGCAAGAATTTTGTTGATAGCCACAGAGCATGACACCCTGTCTACCTGACTTTGAATGTCTTTTTTGCAAAGGTATTTTTTGCTCAGTAAAACATCCTTGTATTCTATGTCCATTTCGAATGGGAATCCATATACCTTTTGACCAAATCTCCTTACTGCTCATCCTCTAAGACTTTTCTTTCCAAGTCCCTGATAATCTGTCAAAATCATTAGCCACTGCACTGAGCCAGTGTCCTTACATTAAATCTCCTCTCCTTGTAGTTAATATTGAAATTGGGAATACTGTTAGACATTTCCTTCACAGGAAAGATTTATTTTCTCCACTATTGCTGAGAGCCCTTTGTGTGTGTTAGTCATTATATAACTACAGTACTTACCTTCCTACTGCTGCTAACATATCAAACACAGTCATCAGTAAACCAGGTTCACTTAACCTCTTTCAGGAGGTTATAAGGAATTTTCCATGAAAATTCTGCATAAATGTGGGTTATGTGAGAGGAAGCAGTGAAATTGACATATTAGCAGTTTAGCTCTCAATAGGTGTTCAGATCCAGTCTTGAGACAAAATTCCACGTGATTATGAAGAACTGCCTAACACACCTGATTTTATGGTTTGATGAATGAGAGAACCTTGGAGCATATGGTTGTTGAGTGATGGGGGTGAGGTTAGAGTTTCTACATGGGCACAATAGCAAACCAGGAATTGTCTCTAGATATAAAAATGGTTATTTTCTCAACAAAACATGACTTTATTAAAACAAAAACAAGTAACAGCAACAACAAAAGCCTAGATTCTGCTTCTGTGATTAATCTATCTAAGTTGGCCTCAGAGTGCATATGTCACAATTTGCACACCCACTAAGTTTTAACAATGGATCCTAAGGACAAAGTACTTTTGTTGCTTGTACTTCAGCCTTAATCAGTTTGAATTTACCACAGCTTACAACGTACAGTTCACATGGGAAATGCGACCAACTTTGGTATACGTTGGCTCTAAAACGAAAAGAGAATCACCAAAAATTTAGCTTCTTTCAAGTTGAAGAAGATACAAGATATAGAACGTACTGTGCAGGGACACTCAGAAAGTAATTGAGACAGCACATGTCTGAATTTTCTTGTGGCTTATCTCCCTGTCCTAGGGACAAAAGTAACCTCACAAGGAGTCTGAAGTACTGTGACTTCCTATCCACCTGAACATGTCATTTTAAATAATCGATACAGAAAACTAATGGGGTGCCCTGTGGGAGGTTAAAGCGATCAAAGTCTCTATGAACAAAATTATTGTGAATCTAGATATAAACCTCAGCCAACACTGTAAAGGTATATTGCTAAATCTGTCAATTAAAAAATAATCAAATAAATAAAAGTGCTGCTAGCCTTCCCTCTTTAAGGGATAGGAAAAAAACAAACAAAGAAACAGTCCCCAGATCAGTGCCTATATACCAAGCCAGGGCTGGGTTGATTCACCTGGTTAAAGAGGATTTGTGTTGCTGAAGTTATTGTCCTGCAGATAACAAAGACCTTAACAGTTTTCCCAGATGATTAAAAGACCTGTAGTCATTAGTCAGCCACAGATCCCCATGGTTCAAATTTTGTGACTATTTTTCTCACCCTGTTCTCTATTATGGTAACCACACCCACTGGGAATCTAGATGATACATCCTACACTTGAACCTGCTACTCTGGGAGCCCATGCTGTCCATTGAAAACAGGGATCTCATTCAGGAATAGCATTTCAGGAAGACCATAGTGTAAAGCAGACAGTCACTACAATGATCTTTCATTGCATTGTGTCACCTCTTCAAGTGAACATAAGTGAGGCCATCTTCTCATGCTAAATGACCCCAGCCCTTCCTCTATGTGACTATTCACTGCTCTGCATACTCTAAAAAAATTCACATGCTGTCCTGATTTACGGCTTCCACTTATGTATGTACTCCCCTATAGCTTGATAAATTAAAACTTTGTTCTATGAGTTTCTCTCCAGGAACAGGCTGACCACAGGCAGGAAACAAACCTTCAAGATATTCATCATCACTGAGAGAAGAAAAGAACCTAGAGTCCATCATGGCTGAAGGCCGACATTTCTAAACCCCCTGCTTACTGCCCTCTTTCCCTATATAACAACTACCTCATGATTCTGTAATTCTTGAAGACTTTTTTTTTGAGACATTAGTCTGCCATCTTCTTGATTGTGCCAGCTAATTGAATTAAAGCTTCCTTTATCAATCCCTAACTCACTGTGATTGGTTGGCTCAGATTGCAGCCAGCAGAGCAAGCTCATTGCTCGGTAACCTCCTTTCTAATGTGTTATCAGTGCCATGATCAAGGTAATGTCTTTTGGCCTTCTTATGTGACATAGACAGGGGAGGGGTTAATATGTCAGAAATAATAAATCTATACCATTCCTATCTATCTAAGATATTCAAATCTTTCTTCAATAGTATACCAAGAAATATCTGAGATCTCAAATTCATTCAGCAAAAACCACTGATGATTTCAGGAATCAAACAGCCAAATGTTTATAAACTCTCCCTAGAGGTCTAATGGTAGGTCAGTTCCAAATTCTGGTTAGTACACTGGTAGTGGGCATTCAAATTTTAGAAATTCAGGAAATGAAGAGAAACTGGAAAAAAAACTAAGGAGAAACTAACTAAATGTGAAGAGGACAATGAGCCATGGGGTTCTCAAAATCCAAGTGGAGAAAAATGTGTTTTTATAGAATAATGGAATGACTGTGTCAAATGCAACTGACAAACCTAGTAATATAATGAAAGCAGAGAGAAGTCAAGATGGCGGCGTGGGCAGACTCTGAACTCACCTCCTCCCGTGGACACAGCCAATTTACAACTACTCGTGGAAAAATCACCCCTGAGACAGAACTGAAAACTGGATAAGAGGAACTCCTGCAAAAAATGACAATCCAAGTTAAGGAGGAAGAGGAAGAAACTCCCTTCTGGAGAGAAAAAACGCTGCCTTCACAGGCTGCAGCACTTCACCGTTGCCCGGGAGCAGCCCACAGGTACGCAGCCCTCCCTGGAGGAGCAGGACCCTGAGCCGGGGAGCGCCCCCACTGTGGGCATTTTGTGGGCCCAGCACAATAGAGACGAGTGGCATAATATCTGACTTTGCCTGCCACTAAAACATTGGGGAGCACCCCCAGAAAAACTGGTTCACAAAGAAATTAAAACTGGCTCTTAAAGGGCCCATGCACAAATTCACTTGTTTCAGAAAGCAACCTAAAATCACCAGAAAGAAAGGTTCACAGTGCTTTGGTGAAAAGGGACTCACCTGATAGGCTCTGAGTGCATCTGGGTGAGAAGTGACAGCTCTCCAGGGACTGGGACATTGGCAGCTGCCGTTGTTGTGGCGTGGTGTGGGCGTGCTGACACAGAGGCCATTGGAGTTCTCCCTGAGGCCTGCTAGCCCAGGGTCTGCCCCAATCACTAGAGCACCAATTTAATTCAGCTCAGCCAGGGCAGGCAGCCCAACCTAGGGACTGGCCTCACCCAACAACAAGCCCTCGGGCAACTTGTAGGCCTGCATAGATTGGTGACTGGATTCTCTGCAACCTGGCGACTGGGCCCAATTCAGTGGGGCAGGGCGTGTGCAAGGAGCAGGTGGAGAGTGTGGAGCTGTGGTAGAGTGTGTGGGGCTCCCACCTTGGAGAGACCGGGTCCATTTCAGCAGGTTGGGGAATGCACATGGGGCAGGACTTATGTTGACTGTGTGTGTTGACCTGTGGGCAGTGGGGCTTGTCAGATGAAGAACAATTGTGCTTCACAAAGACCAACATAGGGGGTTTGCCCCACCTTCCAAAGCCTGAAACAATTGGGTGCTCCTGTGCCTGAGGCCAGCCCCACGCAGCTGCAATCCTCAGAAGGCTGACAAGAGACCTAAAGGCTGGAGGCTTATAGCAATTGTAAGCCCCTGAGCCCAACAATCTGCCACACTGGGGGCCTACTCACTTTAAAGAAATAATACAATAGGAATGTGCTATTAGAACTTGCAGCCAACTGTGCTGGGGCTCCCCACACCTGATAAAGAGACTGAAGGGCCCACAACAACTACAAGCAGCTGAGCATTACAACAGCTGGCCAGGGGCACAGCTCAGCCTCCCGGGGCACCTACAGGGAGAGCAAACATGCCATGACAGAAGGACACATGTAGCCCACATAGGGGTCACTCCTGGAACATTCAGAACTGAGGGAAGCACACTGTGGTCCTCATAAGGCATCACTTATATAAGGTCACTTATCCAACAGCAGGAGATGTAGCAGACCTACCTAATACATAGACACAAGCACAGGGAAAGAGGCAAAATAGGAGGCAAAGGAATACATTCTAAGTAAGAGAACAAGACAAAACTCCAGAAAAGGAACTAAGTGAAACAGAAATGAGCAACCTACCCAACAGAGAGTTCAAACAAAGAGTGTTAAGGATGCTCACTGATCTTGGGAGGAGAATGGATGAACTCAGTGAGAATGTCAACAAAGAAATGGAAGATATAAAAAAGAACCAGTCAGAAATGAAGAATACAATACTGGAAATGAAAAATTCACTAGAGGGACTCAAGAGCAGAGTAGAGGATACAGAAGAACCAATCTGTGAGCTTGACAAAAGACTAGAAGAAATCTCCCAAGCTGAACAAGTAAAAGAAAAAAGAATTAAAAAGAGTGAGGACAGTCTAAGGGACCTCTGGGACAACATCAAGCACACTTACATCCGTGTTATAGGTGTCCCAGAAGAAGAAGAGCGAGACAAAGAGGCAGAGAATCTATTTGAAGAAATAATAGATGAAAACTTCCCTAACCTAAGGAAGAAAACAGACATCCAGGTACAGGAAGCACAGAGAGCACCAAATAAGATAAACCCAAAGAGGCCCACACCAAGACACATCATAATTAAAATGTCCAGAATTAAAGATAAAGAGAGAATCCTAAAAGCCACAAGAGAAAGACAAGTTACATACAAAGGAAACCCCATAAGGCTATCAGCTGACTTCTCAGCAGAAACCTTACAGGCTAGAAGAGAATGGCACAATATATTTAAAGTGCTAAAAGGAAAAAACCTACAGCTGAGAATACTCTATCCAGCAAGGTTATCATTCAAAATGGCAGGAGAGAGAAAAAGTTTCCCAGACAAGCAAAAATTAAAGGAGTTTGTCACCAAGAAACCAGTACTACAATAAAAGGTAAAGTGACTTATTTAAGGGGAATACAAATAGGAAAAATTATCTATTTCCATGATAAGAGGGTAATGGATACAAATGCACAAAAAAGAGGTTAGATATGATATCAAAAACAAAAAATGTAGGTGGAGGGGAGTTAAAGAGTAGAGCTTTCAGACAGACATCAAACTAAAGAGACCATTAACTTAATATAGATTCCTATATACGTAGGTTACTGTATATGGACCACTTGGTAATCACAAGCCAGAAACCTATAATAAATACACAAAAAACTAAGAGAAAGGAACTCAAATGTAGCACTAAAGAAAGCCATCAACCACAAGCGAAGATAGCAAGAGAAGAAGATAGGAACAGAGAAGGACTACTAAAACACCGAGGAAAAAAAGTTAAAAAATGGCAGTAAGTACATACTTGTCAATAGCTACTTTAAACGTCAATGGACTAAATGCTCCAATTAAAAGGCATAGGGTGGCTGATTGGTTAAAAAAACAAGACCCATATATATGCTGCACACAAGAGGCACACTTCAGACCTAAAGACACTCTCTCAAACTGAAAGTGAAGGGATGGAAAAAGATACTCCACGCAAATGGCAATGAAAAGACAACTGGGGTAGCAATACTTATATCAGACAAAGTAGACTTTAAAACAAAAACTGTAAATAGAGACAAAGATGGGCATTACATAATGATCAAGGGAACAATCCAACAAGAGGATATAACACTTGCATCCAATATCTATGCATCCAACGTAGAAGCACCTAAATATATAAAGCAATTGTTAACAGACATAAAAACAGAAATAGACAGTAACACAATAATAGTAGGGGACTTTAACACCTCACTTACACCAACAGATAGATCATCCAAAGAGAACAATAAGGAAACATTGGCCTTAAATGACACACTAGAGCAGGTGGATCTAGTAAATATATGCAGAACATTCCATCCAAAAATCGAAGAATACATGTGCTTTTCAAATGCACATGGAACATTCTCCAGGATTGATCACATATTAGGCCACAAAACAAGTCTCCATAAACTTAAGAAGATTGAAATAATACCAAGCATCTTTTCTGACCACAATGGTATGAAACTAGAAATCAACTATAGGAAGAAAATTAGAAAAGCCACAAATATGTGGAAATTAAACAAAATGCTACTGAACAAAGATTGGGTCAACAAAGAAACCAAAGGAGAAATAAAAAAATACCTGGAGACAATGAAAATGAAAATACAACACGCCAGAATTTATGGGATACAGCAAAAGCCATTCTAAGAAGGAAGTTTATAGCAATACAGGCCTATCTCAAAACAAGAAAAATCTCAAATAAACAACCTAACAATGCACCTAAAGGAACTGGAAAAAGAAGAACAAATGAAGCCCCAAATCAGTAGAAAAAAGGAAATAATAAAAATCAGAGCAGAAATAAATGAAATAGAGACTAAAAATTCAATAGAAAAACTTAATAAAATCAAGAGCTGCTTCCTTGAAAAGATAAACAAAATTGACAAACCTTTAGCTAGACTCACCAAGAAAAAATGAAAGAAGGCTCAAATAAGTAAAATCAGAAACGAAAGAGGAGAAATTACAATAGACACCTCAGAAATACAAAAGATTATAAGAGAATACTATGAAAAGCTATATGCCAACAAATTCGACAATCTGGAAGAAATGGATAAAGTCTTATAATCATACAACCTTCCAAAACTGGATCAAGAAGAAACAGAGAATTTGAATAGACCAATCACCCGTAAGGAGATCGAAACAATAATCAAAAACCTCCCCCAAAATAAAAGTCCAGGACCAGAAGGCTTCCCTGGTGAATTCTACCAAACATTCAAAGAAGACTTAATACCTATCCTTCTCAAACTCTTCCAAAAAATTGAGGAGGGGGTGAAGCTCCCTAACTCATTCTACAAAGCTGACATTACCCTGATACCAAAACCAGACAAGGATAACACACAAAAAAAAACAAAATTACAGGCTGATATCACTGATGAGCAGCGATGCAAAAATCCTCAACAAAATACTAGCAAATCGCATACAACAATACACCAAAAAGATTATACACCATGACCAGGTGGGATTTATTCTGGGGATGCAGGGATGGTATAACATTCACAAATCAATCAACGTGATACACCACATTAATAAAATGAAGAATAAAAATCACATGATCATCTCAACAGATGCAGAGAAAGCATTTGACAAGATACAGCATCCATTTATGATAAAAACTCTGAATAAAATGGATATAGACGGAAAGTACCTCAACATAGTAAAGGCCGTATACGACAAACCCACAGCTAATATCATCCTCAATGGTGAAAAACTGAAATCTATCCCTCTAAGAACAGGAACCAGACAAGGATGCCCACTCACACCACTCCTATTTAACATAGTATTGGAAGTCCTAGCCAGAGAAATCAGGAGAGAAAAAAAAATAAAAGGGATCCAAATTGGAAAGGAAGAAGTGAAACTATCACTATTTCCAGATGACATGATTTTATATATAGAAAACCATAAAGAATCCACCAAAAACCTTTTAGAAGTAGTAAACGAATACAGTAAAGTTGCAGGATACAACATATAAAAATCAGTTGCATTTCTATACACTAACAATGAAGTAGCAGAAAGAGAAATTAAGAATAGAATCCCATTTACAACTGAAACAAAAAGAATAAAATACCTAAGAATAAATTTAACCAAAGAAGTGAAAGATCTGTACACTGAAAACTATAAAACATTGCTAAAAGAAATTGGAGAAGACACAAAGAAATGGCAAGATATTCCATGCTCTTGGATTGGAAGAATTAACATAGTTAAGATGTCCATACTTCCTAAAACAATCTATAGATTCAATGCAATCCCTATCAAAGTTCCAACATTTTTCATAGAAATAGAACAAAGAATCCTAAAATTTATACGGAACAACAAAAGACCCTGAATAGCTAAAGGAATCCTAAGAAAATAACAAAGCTGGAGGTGTCACATTCCCTGATTTCAAAATATACTACAAAGCTACAGAACCAAAACAGCATGGTACTGGCACAAAAACAGACACACAGATCAATGGAATAGAATCAAAAGCCCAGAAATAAACCCACACATCTATGGACAGCTAATCTTTGACAAAGGAGCCAAGAACACACAATGGAGAAAGGAAAGTCTCTTCAACAAATGGTGTTGGGAAAACTGGCCATATGCCAAAAAGATGAAAGTAGACCATTATCTTACACCATACACAAAAATTAACTCAAAATGGATTAAAGATTTAAATGTAAGACCTGAAACTATGAAACTTCTAGAAGAAAAAATAGGCAGTACACTCTTCAACATTGGTCTTAGCAACATATTTTCAAGCACCATGTCTGATCCGGCAAGAGAAACAATAGAAAAAAAAAACAAATGGGACTACATCAAACTAAAAATCTTCTGCACAGCAAAGGAAACCATCAACAAAACGAAAAGACAACCTAACAATTGGGAGAAGATATTTGCAAACCTTATATCTGATAAGGGCTTAATCTCCAAAATATATAAAGAACTCATGCATCTCAACCACAGAAAAACTAACAACCCAATTAAAAAATGGGCAAAAGACCTGAACAGACATTTCTCCAAAGAAGATATACAGATGGCCAACAGGCACATGAAAAAATGTCAACATCATTAACTATCAGGGAAATGCAAATCAAAACTACAATATGTCACCTCACGCCTCTCAGAATGGCTATAATTAACAAGACAGGAAACAACACGTGTTGGAAAGGATATGGAGAGAAGGGAACTCGCATACACTGCTGGTGGGAGTACAAACTGGTGCAGCCACTATGGAAAACAGTATGGAGATCCCTCAAAAAATTAAAGATAGAACTACCATATGATCCAGCTATTCCACTGCTGGATATTTATCCAAAGAACTTGAAAACACCAATGCGTAAAGATACATGCACCCCTGTGTTCATTGCAGCGTTATTCACAATAGCCAAGACTTGGAAGCAACCTAAGTGCCCATCAAGGGACGAATGGATAAAGAAGATGTGGTATATATACACAATGGAATACTACTCAGTCATAAGAAACAATGAAATCCAGCCATTTGTGACAACATGGATGGACATTGAGGGTATTATGCAAAGTGAAATAAGTCAGAGGGAGAAGGTCAAATACCGTATGATCTCACTCATTAAGTAGTAGATAATAACAACAACAAACAAACACATAGAGACAGAGATTGGATTGGTGGTTACCAGAGGGGAAGGGGAGAGGGAGGAGGGCAAAAGGGATAATTCGGCACATGTGTGTGGTGAGAAATTATAATTAGTATTTGGGTGGTGAACATGATGTAATCCATGCAGAAATAGAAGTATAATGATGTACACCTGCAATTTATACAATGTTTTAAACCAATGTTACCTCAATAAACAAAAAATTTTAAAAAATATATAATGAAAGAGAACTGACCACTGCATTAACAATATGGATTCCGTTGCTGAAGTTGATGAGTTGTATCAGTGAAATGTTGGAGATAAAAGCCTGAATAGACTGTTTTCAGGGAGAAAGGGAGGAAAGGAGCAACAAAAATAAATTTGTAGAGAAGTTTTGCTATTGTGGGCGAGGAAACATAATTTTCCCTCTATCCTTCTAGGTTCTTGGCTGAGATCTTTCCCCTATAATAAAAGAAAATTAACAGGAGAAAAACAAACAGAACTTTCATAACACGTATACCTCCTGTATACATAGGTGATACCCAGAAAAATGAGTAAATCCCTAAAATGGTCCAAACCACCACCTTAAATACCATTTCCAGCTTAAAACAAAAGAGGATGTTGCAGGGTGGGGGCAGCTATGGAGGCTTTCAGGAAAGGCACAGTAAATAAGGGTAAGGTTGTTATGCAGATTTAGATCCTTGTCGTCTCCACTGATAAGAGTTTCCAGAGATTTACAGTCATCCTTCTCTTCCTTGTACAGAGAGGGAGACTGTCTTATGAATGGATATTTCCCTTGTAAATGTAAATATCTCTTACAAAAGGATAACTTTTACTCAGTTTTCAGATCTTTTCCTATGTTTCTTAAAAATAATCACCCTAAAATAATCCTTGTGCCGAAGAGACATATTTTGGGGTAGCAAATTCGGCTCCTCTTCACTATAAAAAATAAGAGAGAAATGGTGGAGGCTAGGCTAATTGGAGAGAGACATAAAGTTATCATTTTTAAGCTGGTTGATATAATTTGTCTGTTTGCTAATGAAAACGATCCAGGTGATAGGAGGGAATCTTGTTCCAGGAAAATGAAGACAGAATGAGAGAGCAACGTTCTTGAGGATATCAGGGAGATGGAATCTACAAAAGAATGATTTGGTCTTAGAAGGGACAGTTTTCCCATAGAGACCACAGAGGAAGGAAGGAATAGAGTATAGTTGCTTGCTTGCGTGCTTGATACCAGCTCAACACATGTTGACATGAGGGAAGCCATATTGTAGAAAAGAAGCCATATTGTAACCGCTGGGGAACTAGCTCAGGTGGATACACTCTGGGTTGCACGTAGTCTAGGTAATTAATAGCCACCCTTTAGGAAACACACATGTTTTAAAGATTTATGGCCCTGCTTGCATATATACCTCCCAGCTGCGATAAGACAATAATTTTGTTCTTAGGAATGTAATGACCCCTGGACAGAGATTCTATGTTGGTATCCATCATCAATGACAGCTGAAAGACCTGGTGTGGTGAGTCTCAGTCTGTAACACCAGATGGTCAATATTCCTAACCCCCTCCACTATAACCCACTGGCCCACATAACTGCTTCAAGATTCTGCACCAACCTTAAGATGGTTCTATAGAACGCTAGTCCACCATATTCCGATCAGCTAACTCATTGCTTAACAAAAGTCCTTTCTCTACCACTGTCTTGCCTCTTGATGGATTGGCTTTTGTCTTACAGGGAGCAGATCGCGCCCTTTGTGCGGTAACATGTTGAGGTGCTAAATGTGATGGGAGAAGTATGTGGAAATTCTTATTGTTTCTCTTTTCTCAGTGAAATAGCAATCAAGAACATCAGCTGAGAATGACAAATGGGGAAGATATGGGAGGTTTCAAAAGTGGAGAGGGTGTGACTTGGGCCCCTCAGACTGTGGAGGATATAAAGGTAACAGAAATGTAGTATGAAGGATCATTGAGAGCCCGACTGAGGTCAATGTAAATGAATTTAAAGTAAACTGGTCATCAAGCTTGGTTTTCTTCAGCTGTGTGGGGTAGAAGCTGAATAGGGAGAAAGTCAATTTAATTCAGGTAGATAATTTATTGTGTCAGCTTCTCCCCTGTAGAATAGAAGGTTTATAATACCAAGGAGCTCATTCTATTGTTTATTTTGATATCCCCACTATCTATAATAGACCCTGGCTTGCAAAATTGCTCAATAAATATTTGTTGAATAGATAATTAATTAATGGATCCATGGGTAAACAAACACACTGATTTCCATTCTGTCAAGACTAGCTATTTACCATCCCTCAATGCAAAATTTTCAAGATTTTTCTCCAAAATTACCTCTTTTTCTTATTCACTATATTTCTTCATCTATCATTGCAAGATGTTATAAGGAAAAATGTTCTTTGTGGTAGTATTCATTAAAGAGTTAGGATTAATGTTACAGTCTGAATTGAACCTCTTCTACAGAAAAGCACTTTTACAATTTTGATAATATGAAAATGATATACGTTACTGAAACTCTTAGAATTTGTGACGAGTATTCTAGGGAGGCAGACATATGCAGCCCCTGGCAGGCACTGGTTATCTGTGCATATCCACAAGAGCAACCTTATTTCTGTTCGTTACCATCCCCCTAGCCCACAGGAAATTCTGAATATGCTTGAACGTGGCTTATCAACAAAATTTCTTTTACGTGATTCTTTCTAGACAAAAACAAATCAGAGTGTGTGGATATAAATATGTCAACAAATAAGAGGCATAAACTGAAAGAGAAGCAAAAAGAGAAGCAAAAAGTTTATTTGGCGTCTCAAGAATTGCAATTTGGGAGACAGAGTCTAGTAGAAACTCAAATGTGCTCCAATTACAGGAGAGGGGCTTAGGGTTTTTATGGGGAAAAGGGAGGAAGATGAAGTGAGTTGTATTAAGTAAGAGTCCATTGGTGCTAGATGAGGTGAGGCTAGGTTTGTACTTCATAGATTGGCTTGAGATTCGATCATCAGGCAAAAGGCTAGACTTGTACTTCATTGATTGATTAACTATCAGTCATCAGCAAAGCCCAATTTCCTCAGTCCTTACAAACAGGATATTCTCATCCTTACTGACTTCTTGGAATGATGGTGGTTTGGTCCAGATTGGAAGATAAAGAAAACAAGACATGCAAGGCAATTCCTCTGAAATGGCTTCTCCAGCTCTATTTTAATATGGCTCCACTCATGTTGTCTTTCACTATTATTTGTGTCAGTAAACCTTCTACAAAGTTAATGATATTTTTCTTTCTATCCAGGTAACATGAAGAACCTCTGGAAGGAAATTGTGATGTGGTAGGTGTCTTTGTTGCTCAACTTCACACTTTTGCATTCCTGTCTCAACTTTGGCCCAGCACAGCCACCTTGCTTCATTTTTATGAGACACGGTAGTCATTCAATAAATGTCTGCTGAAGAAATGACAATTCTCTTATGACAATAATAATAATAATAGCTAACGTTTATAATACTACTTGCCAAGAACTTTTTCAAGTGCTTTCTGTATGTTAACTCCCTTAATCCTCTCAAAAACCATGTCAACAAGTGATTGTCTGAAAAGTGTGTATTTTTCATCCATTTTTGTTGCTTTATATTTGGATTCCCATTCTAGTCTGGGACATTTCCCACTTTGTGAGATTTAGAGGAAAGTAGATTCTAATCCTACTAGAAAGATAAAAATCTCAGATAATGACTTTTCTAGCTTCCCTTACAACTTTGGATTGAACAGGTACTCTATGGAGACACACATAACCTACATATTAAATTGGAAGCTAGTGACAAAATATAAGTAGTGTCATAAAACAATCATCCCAGTTCATATGACAGCTACAATTAGCTTAATTTTCCAAGAGCATCACTGTCTTGTAGCAAACTGCAGGACCTGGTTCTCTGCCATGGTAGCACGGGTATTCTAAACAGGAATCCTAAAGAGATTGTTGTTGTTGTGTTTTTTTTTTTTCTGAGGAAGATTTGCCCTGAGCTAACATCCCTGCCAATCTTCCTCTATTTTGTAGTATGTGGGTTGCCAGCACAGCATGGCCGCTAACAGAGAGGTGTAGGTCCATGCCCCTGGAACCAAACCTGGGCTGTGAAAGTGGAGTGGGCCACACTTAACCACCAGCCCACTTCAGCTGGCCCTTTAAACAGATTGTTGTTTTTTTTTTTTCCTTTGTTCCACCCCGATTGTATGAAATTGGGTCTCTAGGTTCTCAGTGATTACTCTGCTACATAACACTATTTCATTAATTATCTTTAAATTAATCAGCCATAATACATTTCTATTTCTTACAACTAATATCTTTGATCGATACACTCTCATATTACCTTAGATCAACAGAGACATTTAAAATTAACCTCATTAGTACAATTAATTAAATAATTTGGTAATCTATTGATTGCATGTTTTACCGACCGTTGTGGGAATACAATAATAAATAACAAGTTCCTTGCGGCCTTATTGCCCTGTAGATGAGTTAACGCATGTTAATAATTAACTGATAGATAATTAATAAGTGCTACAAGGAGAACTAAAGTATTCCATGAATCCACTGGAGGGAAAGATTATGTTCACCAGGAGTTTTCCTGGAAGGTTGACTTGAAGTAGGAAACTGATCTGTCTCTTCAAGTTTGGGAACTCGGAGTGAGGGAGAGAATACCATGAGCTGAGCCAGTCTGTTGAGATGGTTCAGGGCCTGCGTTTTAGTTTGACAAGAGCAGACTGAGGAAGACTTAGAAGGGACCACAGACACCAGTGATCATTGGGGCCAAGTATACTATATAAGGGTATAAATAAGCCTGTGTATGACAATAGCACTGATATAGCCCATGGTGATTGCACCTCACCCCCTTAAAACATTTAGTTTTGTGTTTTTCAGACAAAGTGCTGATGAAATAAAATAAATCTGCAGCTACTGGTTTGAGACCCCTGGCCTAAGGTATCTGTTTTTATAGTCCAGGGAGTACATTGAAAATTTAAAAGTAGAGAATGACAGAATCAGATGAGAAATTCAGGAAATTCAATCTAAGGGTGGTCTTTAAATAAATTTGGGAAGAAAATTACTCAAGTTCCTCTTTTAAAGCAACATTTAGAATTATCTGTGAAAAAAGAGTCTTAATTTGGTTTGGGCTCTAATGGAAACTCGACCCTTTCACCTCTCCAGGCTTTCTGCTTTGGATCAGTCATATTTTTCTCCTTTTCCACTCGTGTTTCTAAACTACTTATAATTCATCCAGAGCCACCTAGCAAACAAAAATGCATTGACTCAAACAGAATGGAAGTGTATTTCTCACTCAGGTAACAGACCCTAGTGATGGGTGGAATCTGCTCCAGAATTCATTTCAGGAACCTTCACCATGGGGCAGCTCTATCATCTATGATACACAACTTTCAAGTTCACTCCAGCCATCGTTATTTCCAGTCAGTGGGAAGGAAAACAAAGGGACATGTCTACAGCAAGTTTGTTTTTTTAATAAAATATGGTTGAAGTTGCACATACACTCATGCTCACAACTCATGAGTAAGAACTGAGTCATATTACCCCAGGTATGATAGAATAATGTAATTTTTCCAGGACATCAAGTGCCCAGGAAGGAGAAAGACTAGGGAAGTGAGATCTGGGGAAATCCTTGTCTCCATTTGTCTGCTGTCCTTCACACAAACTGAAGCATAACCTATTGGAGCCCACTTCATTTCCATGTTCCTCATGAAGACATAGTGATAGAGATTTAAAAATAGTATATTCTGTATTCCATAACAGCTTAATAGAGAGAGAGAGAGTCTATAAGAACATCGAATGTCTTGGATTTCTGTATTGCATTTTCAATTTTACTTTGGTCTTCTGGGTAGAAGAACATGACACTGAATATTTGACTTTTTTAATATTTTATTTAATTGTGATATAATTGACATATAATATTATATTAGTTTCAGGTACACAACATAATGATTCTATATTTGTACATATTGTGAAATGATTACAACAAGTCTAGTTAACGTCCATCACCATACATAGTTATAATTATTTTTTCTTGTGATATGAACTTTTAAGATTTGCTCTCTTAGCAAATAGGATTTATTTTTTCTGAGGAAGATTCATCCTGAGCTAACATCTGTTGCCAATCTTCCTCTTTTTGCACGTGAGCCACTGCCACAGCATGGCCACTGAGAGAGGAGTGGTGTAAGTCCATGCTCAGCAACCAAACTTGGGCCACCGAAGTGGAGTGCACTAAATTTAACCACTAGGCCACCAGGGCTGGCCCAGCCACTTGGATTTTTAACTTTTAATTTTGATGCTCTAAATCTGAATAGTTTCTAGAAAAATGTCAATATTTTTATCGATACCTGAGTGTATCCTCTTTTATGTGTACCATACCTAACAGAAATGAGAGAGGAAAATGGCTTCATATACTTTTTGCTTGTCACCTTAAATTTATTCGAGAGTTTTTGGTTGATTGGTTAGTTGGTTGGTTGGTTGGTTGTTTGGTTGGATAAGGGGATAAGGAATGGAAAGTTTCAGCAATAAAACTCACATCACAATACATTCTTTTCTTCAGATGGAATAGGATATCTTCAAATGCATTTCTGTGGTAGTTAGCCTTTGAAAGATCCTGGATGATTCCTACCTCCTGATATTAATAGCCATCAGTAGTCCCTCTCACACGGAATAGGACTAACCTGTACAGCAAATAGGATATTGCAGAAATGGACAAGTGTGAATTTTGAGGCTACATCATATAGGTTCTGTCTTTCTGAGTGAAGACAAGAGCACATCATGAGATACATTAGGTGGGAATTAACTAGTACCACACAAGTCAGCCGTCTTGGAAGCAGATCTTTCAAACAATGTCAAGCCTTCTGATAATTTCAGTCCTGATTGCATCTTAACTGTGTATCATGAGATACCCCAAGCTAGAAACAGACAGTTAAGCCGCTCCTGGATCCTGATCCACAGAAACTATGAGATAAATAATAAATATTTATTGTGTTAAGTCATTGAGTTTTTAAATAATAAATTACACAGCAATAGATGACCAATTCAATTCCCAACATATTAATAGCAATGTTTCTCTGTACTTCTACCTATTTTTTATTCTTTGTTCAATATAATCTTTCAAGTTGTCATAGTTTTTCTACTGAATGATGTTATGTTTTTTGTATTCATTCTCCTGTGTAGGAATTAGCCAGTGAGCTTTTCCTGTAGACCAGATTTGGGCCACATGAGACAGAAAACCAAATGAAGTTTATCTTGTTTCCTTCCAAGAAGGCTACTTGGAACAGCAAATGGAATCACCAGGTTACAGAACCTGAGAAAGAAACTCTAACAGATGAGTTGAAGGAAAGAGCATCAGCAGCAGCAAGATGAGCTATTACCCCACATGTGTGCAGGTTATCCCGGGACCCCACGCAAACACCTGGGAGAGGATAAGATTTAACCGTCTGCCCAGCTCTAGGAGTGTGATGCCAGCTCATAACATTACTGATCACAAAACTTTTCCTTCTCATCTTTCCCTCACCCCTCCACTCCAAACCTGGTGATGGGTGTGGCTTTGAAACCACTGTTAGCAAGATGCAGAGTAGGAGGAGGAGAAGCGAGCCTTTCTCTTCCTTTATTGCGGACTTCTCCACTGCAGTGCATCTAAACCGATGGGTGGGGGTGGCGTGGAGAGGTATTTTGACTTTGAATCAAGTTCAAAGTTTGATTTTGACACGGCATTGGAGATTCTAATAACTAAGTACAACTTGTATTACAAAAATGCGATAATAGAAGTCATAAGAATAGGTCATAATAGTCTCTATATTTTATCCACTAGCAGTGGAAAAATCAGCTCCACTGTATTTATGTAAAGGAAGAATGGGAAACCAAAATAAAATTGCTTTATGATTAATTCCCTGAAGTCATATATTTCAGTATAACAGTTTGATGGGAAATGTGTAGAATTACAGAGACCAAAAATAGACAACCATTTGATTATGCAACTCTTTCTCTAAAATATGCATGCTAAAATAATCATTTTCACTTTAAATTTAACTGAATTGAAATAACATATTTTATAAAACTAAATAGCTGTTTTCTTTCTCTATTTTATTTCGTGAAGCTATACACAATTTAACGGAGGAGTGTTTTTACTTCTCGTCTCAATGTAATTAGTTGGTGGAGTTTGAAAACTGGACATAAAAAGCTCCATAAAAATTTTCCAGGCACATTCCACTCTGATGTATTTCTTTACAGTTTTCAGTCACATTCTGAGGGGCATAAATAAATATATTACCTTACTTACCTAATGGAACCGTAAAGTCAGCATAGCTATTGCATAGGCTATCATGCCAGTGAGAGCTTTAGAGACTCAAATCAGGTTTAAGAAGACATTCCAATATGCACTGAAATCAATATGCTATATATTTATATGTATTTTAATATATATATTTTTAATTTCAAACAAGAACCTAGAAATTGTTGAACTAAATTGATTTCTAGCCCAAGCAAACTTGTTTAAATTGATAGAATAGCAAAAAACATATACCATAAAATATTTTTAGTTTTTACTGTTTTGAAAGACAGTATGGTAAAGATTTTGATATTAATCTAGTATGATGCAAAATCCCTGAGTACATTAAAAGTTTCCATTTTCAATTTCTCTATTCTTACTAGAAAATGCTACAATTTCATGACTAAGTAAAAAATGCATATGTTAGGAAAAAGAGAATTCATATCAGATCAGTTTTAAATATATGTATTTTAACAACTTTTCGTAGAGTCTCACATTAGAAAAAAAGTCATTTTGTTTATAGTCTGAGCAACTTAGTTTTACAGAATCATATTTTAATAGTAAAACAGTTAATTTCTTTGATTGATTAGAGAATTTTTATAGGCCTAATTTCCTTAAACTAACATAAAAAATAAGGAGACCCAGCATAATTAAATAACTGTGTTCTCATATTTATTTCTAAAAAGATCAGAATAACTTTCAATACAGAAATGCACTGTGGTTTATGATTATTTGTCATTTACTGAAGAGCTATTCAGTAAAAAATTGCAAACAAACAGAATCACAGAATGATAGAGATGGAAGACCCTTTAAACCTCATTAAACTCAACACTTCACCTCAGGAGAAGGGCAGTAAGATCCAAAGAACAGATAAATTCTTTAATGGAGAAAATAGCTGATTCGGCTGACAGCATTTATTAAACAATGATAAAATTCTCACAACTATGAATTATGAACCCAGTATCTGCTTTAATTCATATACTCTCTACTTGATCTTCCAGTTGGTGACTGTATTTCATGACCCAGTGAGAGCAAAGCATCCTTTTGTGTTTTTCTCTCTTCTTGTTCCTCTCTACAACAAAATTAAGAGAAAATTACATGTTGCCTGCCTAGGATTCCAGTCTTGATAGTCTTTTTTTTTTTTTCCCACTCAAATGGCAACAATGTTCATCTGTACCATCATAGTAACTAGCTACAAAGTGCTTCCAGCAAATTCTCATTATCCTTCCTTAAGGTACAGGAGAACCTATTTATTTATTTATTTATTTTGTGAGGAAGATCAGCCCTGAGCTAACATCCATGCTAATCCTCCTCTTTTTGCTGAGGAAGACCGGCTCTGAGCTAACATCTATTGCCAATCCTCCTCCTTTTTCTCCCCAAAGCCCCAGTAGATAGTTGTATGTCATAGCTGCACATCCTTCTAGTTGCTGTATGTGGGACGCGGCCTCAGCATGGCCAGAGAAGCGGTGCGTTGGTGCGCGCCAGGGATCTGAACCCGGCCGCCAGTAGTGGAGCGGGCGCACTTAACCGCTAAGCCACGGGACCAGACCAGGAGAACCTATTAAATTTACAATTGATTCTCCACCTCCAGCTTCTGCTAATTTTAGCATAATCCCTTCTTAACATAACACAACTCTTTAATTTTAAGGTTAAATTTATTTTAAACAATGTAAACCTTGACCCATAACATAAAATGCAAACAAGCAAATGCAATAATAAGTTTCTTCATTATAATCGAATTTAAATTAAATGCATCTAAACTATACCTTTATACCTAGTTAGAAAAGCAATGGAAAGTCATTTTATTCTGTGCCTTCCAATGAAGCAAAGTTGAATTAGTCCAGATTCTAATTCGTGCTTCTGAGGAAGTGAGGACACGGAGATTTTACTGGACTAGAAAGGACAGACCATTGCATCACCTACTTTAAGCAACACAAACTCTTCAGGTCTCAGTTAAAATATGTAGCATAAGGATAAATAATAATTCTCACCTCGTGAAGTTGTTTGAAGGAGTAAGAGAACTTATCTAAATCTATCTAGCACAATTTCCAACAATTTGCATCAGTCAAAATTTTTTCTGATTCTTTCTTCATTAATAATTGTATTTTGCCTCTTTGGGATTTTTCACCAACTTTTTAATTATTGGTTTATAAGTGTGTTTATATGTGTGTGTATTTTTATTTTTGAAAGTGATTTCTTGAAGAATTCTCTTATCAATTACTTTTTACACTAGTACTTTTCATTAAATAGATGTTTTGATAAGATTTCTCAATATATATATGGCCACGTAAAATGGAAGTGTGTTTTTTTTGTGTGTGTGTGTGAGGAAGATTGGCCCTGAGCTAACACATGTTGCCAATCTTCCTCTTTTTGCTTGAGGAAGAGTGGCCCTGAGCTAACATCTGTGCCCATCTTCCTCCATTTTGCATGTGGGTCACCACCACAGCATGGCTTGATGAGTGGTATAGGTCCAAGCCTGGGATCTGAACTCACAAACCCAGGTCACCAAAGTGGGATGTGCCTAACTTAACCACTATACCACTGGGCTGGCCCCATGAAATGATTTTTAACAAAGCAAATATTGTAAATTATAGAATTCAACTATTTATACAATTGCTTATATGTTTGATAAATTAATATTTCAGCATAATCTAAGGATTGGTAAATTGAAGCAAATTATATTACATTAAACTAGATACATCAGTACTCAATATATTTAATAGAAAATAATTATATTAATACAAATATTCACAATATCATAATAGTTAGGAATCTCAAACATATGACTTTAAAATGACTAACTTTGTCTCTGATTTTATGGTTGCTCTTGTCTAATTTATTTTAAAATATTGCATATTTACAAAAATAGGTCCTTTGCATAACAATGCCATAAGATATATATTCTTGCAGACTTGAGAACTCACAGAAATAAAGTTTTGTGGGTTTTAATGATTCCTGGCTCCTGTTTCAAGAACAGAGAGTAACTCCAAAAACAGGGTAACTTTACTTGATAGCCTAACAGCTTTGGATGAAATTTATTTACCTTTCTGGGATCAGCATTCCTAAGAGAAACAGTCAGTACATGTCGAGGTAAATCATCTTCTCAATACATAAGGTCATTAGTTTTAGTTTATCCCATGATTCCCTCTTTTTTTTAAACCATTTTATTTAGGTATGATTGACATACAAAAAGCTGTATATATTTAATGTATGCAACTTGATGAGCTGGAGCTAAGTATACATTTGTGAAACCATCACCACAATTAATGTCATAAACATATCCATCACCTTCAAAAGTTTTTATTATTTTTTGGTGATAAGAAAACTTAATAGAAGAACTACTGCCTTAGCAAATTTTTAGTATAGAATACAGTGTTGTTAATTACAGGCACTATGATGTACAGTACATCTCTGGGACTTATTCACCTTGTATAACTGCAACTTTGTACCCTATGATGAACATTTTCCCATTTTGCCCTCCCTGTAGCCCCCAGAAACCACCATTCTACTGTATGCTTCTATGAACTGGACTATTTTAGGTTCCTCATATAAACGGGATCATACAGTAATTATTCTTCTGTGTCTGGCTTATTTCATTTATCATAATGTCCTTTAGGTTCATCCATATCATCACAAATGGCAGGATTTTCTTCTTTAATAAGGCTGAATAATATTCCATTGTATGTAAATACCACATTTTCTTTGTCCACTCATCTATGGATGGACAGTTATGTTGCTTTCTGTCTTGGCTATTGTGAATAATTCTGCAATGCACATGTGAGTGCAGGTATCTCTAAAAGGTCTTGATTTCAATTCCTTTGGGTATATACCCAGAAGGAGGATTGCTGAATCCTATGGTAGTTCTATTTTTAATTTTCTGAGGAATTTCCATGCTGTTTTCCAAAGTGGCTGCAACAATTTACATTCCCACCAACAGTGCACAAGGGTTCCCTTTTTTCCACATCCTCACTAACACTTGTTATCTTTTGGGTTTTTTTTTTTTTTTTTTGCTGATGTTCATTCTAACAGCTGTGAGGAGATATGTCACTGTAGTTTTAATTTGCATTTCCCTAATGATTAGTGATGTTGAACACCTTTTCATACACTTGTTGGTCATTTGTATGTTTCCTTGGAGATACGTACATATTTAGGTCCTTTGTGCATTTTTTTCTCTCTCTTTTTTTTTACTATTGAATTGTAAGAGTTCTTTATGTGTTTTGGACATTAACCTTTTACAAAATATATAGTTTACAAATATTTTTTTTCCCGTTTCATAGGTTGCCTTTTCAGTTTGTTGATTGTTTCCTTTGATGTACAAAAGCTTTTTGGTTTGACGTAGTCCCACATGTCTGTTTATGCTTTTGTTGCCTGAGCTTGTGGTGTCATATCCAAGATATCTTCGCCAAGGCCAATGACTAGAAGTTTTTCCCCTATGTTTTCTGCTAGGATTTTTTAGTTTCAGGTCTTACTCTTTTAAGTCTTTAATCCGTTTTGAGTGATTTTTGTGTATAGTGCAAGATAGAAATTTATAACCTACCAAGACTGAATCAAGAAGAAATTGAAAGCTTGAATAGAACAATAGCAAATATGGAGATTGAATCATTAATCAAAAACTTCCAGAAGAGAAAAGCCCAGGATTAGATGGCTTCACAGGTGAATTCCACCAGATATTTGAAGGTGACTTAATACTAATCCTTCCTAAATGCTTCTAAAAAATAGAAGAAGAGGGAATATTTCTGAACTCATTTTATGGGGCCAGCATCACCCTGATACCAAAGCCAGACAAAGACATACAAGAAAAGAAAACCACAGGCCAATATCCCTGATGAATATAGATGCAAAAATCCTCAACAAAATATTAGCAAACCAAATTCCATAGCACGTGAAAAGGATCATTCACCACGAATGAGTGGATTTATTTCTGGCATGCAAGGATGGTTCAACATACACAAATAGATCGGTGTGATACCCCACATTAACAGAACGAAGAATAAAAATCATCTCATTAGATACAGAAAAACATTTGAGAAAATTCAACACCATTTTATAATAATAACTCTCCACAAATTACATAAAGAAAGAGCTTACCTCAACACAGCAAAGGCCATATATGAAATGCCCACAGCTAACAAAATAATCAATGTGGAAAAACTGAAAGCTTTTCCTCTAAGATCCAGAAAAAAGCAAGGATGCTCACTCTTGCCATTTCTATACAATATGATACTGGAAGTCTTACCCAGAGCAACTAGGCAAGAAAAAGAATTAAAAAGCATCCAAATCAAAAAGGAATAAGTAGTGGCCAGCCTGGTGGTGTAGTGGTTAAGTTCATGCGCTCCGCTTCAGGGGCCCAGGATTGGCAGGTTTAGATCCCAGGCACGGACTGACACACCACTTCTCAGGCCATGCTGTGGCAGCGTCCCATATAAAGTAGAGGAAGATGGGCATGGATGCTAGCCCAGGGCCAATCTTCTTCAGAAAAAAGAGGAGGATTGGCAAAGGATGTTAGCTCAGGGCTAATCTTCCTCACAAAAAAGAAAAAAAAAGGAAGAAGTAAGATTATTTCTGTTTGCGGATGACATCTTATATGCAGAAAACTGCAAAGATTGCACAAAAAACCTGTTAGAACTAATACACAAATTTACTAAAGTTGTAGGATAGAAAATCAACATACAAAAATCATTTGTGTTTTTGTATACTAACAACAAAGTATCTGAAAAATAAATCAAGAAAATAATACCATTTATAAGATCATGAAAAAGAACAAAATATTTAGGAATAAACTTAACCAAACAGGTGAAAGACTTGTACACTGAAAACTATAAAACATGGATGAAAAAAATTTAGGAATAAACCTATAAATGGAAAGACACTCTGTGTTCATTGATTAGAAGAATTAATATCATAAAAATTTCCATACTATCCAAAGTGAGCTATAGATTCAATGCAATTCCTATATAACTTCCAATAGTATTTTTCACAGAAATAGAAAAAGCAATCCTAAAACCCCTATGGAATCACAAAAGACCCCAAATAGTCAAAGCAATTTTGAAGAAGAAGAACAAAGCTTAAAGCATCACACTCCTTGACTTCAAACTATATTACAAAGCTACAGTAATCAAAACAGTGTGGTACTGGCATAAAATAGACACATAGACCAATGGAATAGAATAGAGAGCCTGGAATTAAACCTACATATATATGGTCAAGCGCTCTTCACCAAGGGTCCTAAGAATACACAATGGGGAAAAGATAGGCTCTTCAAGCAATGGTTTTGGGTACACTGGATATCTACATGAAAAGAATGAAAATGGTCCCGTGATTTCTTTGTAACCTCATGCCAAAGCATGACAGAATATAGAAAGGAAATGGCTGGTTCTTTGATCCACATACGGCACTCACCATTCCTCTCGCACAAGCCTCGATACATTCTTACTTATAACATTGTAGGAGCATGATTCCTAGTCCACCAGTTTAATTGTTTTCATATTTCTTAACCTCTTCCATATTTTAATTACAAAATAGATATTCTTGACCAGCCATTCTGTCTACTCTTTTTTTCTTTCAAAACCTTCTTCTGCTATTCTAGTATTTTTACAAACCATCAAGCTTATTATAGTGACAGAACAAATTAATTAAAGATTCATTTTTAATGTGAAAATGAATACATATCCATGATATAGACACTGTTGGCACCAAAATCTAATAGGGAGAGGTTAGAAGTGATCAAGGGGTGATCACATAGTGATGTGAGGTGCTCCTGGCGTTTAATACCTGAAAGTCAGGGATGCTAAATGTCATGTAAAGAAAGACCAATCCTAAAGAACAAAGATATTTCCCTTCCTCACCAAAAAAATTCTAAATGTTACCTCATTAAGAAATACTGAATATAAGATCCTTGAATAAATAGACTTTTATTTGATTTTTTTCCACTTGATTAAAGATATCAATGTTTTCCAAAATTTAGTATGTGACTGCCTGATGGTATTAGGTATGATATGGGTGTTATGTGGAATTTATTATTCTTTTCAATAGTAAAGTTGATAATTAATACAAATAAAAAATTAACTATCCAGTCATACCAAATATTTAATGCATGTAATTGCTTTGAATTATGATAATTAGGAAGGTAATATTTAAAAAGTAAGTATAAAGAAAATATTAAATCAACTAAAATCAGTTGTGTGTTGATATGACAAAAATATGGATGATTTTGTATTCTGTGTATACATTCCATAAACAAATTATGGCTGCTTGGGAAAGACTGAAGTTAGTGTGTGTGTGTGTTTAGTAACCCAGGTTTAATAAACATAATGACAAGTAGTTGTACCAACCCAAATAAAAACATTATTTTCTCATTTAAGTCCATACTCTCCCACACACATATATTATAGAGAAATAATAGATTTCTACAGTTATTGATGTAGCAAACATACTTCTCAGTGGTAGTTCATAAAACTCAAGAATGCAAACATCCTATATTCTATATCCATCACTATATTCTAAATATAATCTAATTATTCATCCCTCTTTTCATTTATAGTTGAAACCTAAATCTTGCCCATTCTGTCTTTTTTTTGGAGAATACTTGATCAAAATGCAGGACGCTCCCTCACTGCTCACTATTTCTTCTGCTCAGTGATTATCTAAACTGCAAAGGGATTCAGGCATGGCATGGAAAGAGCATCACTACGTCTACAATCATCTGTTCTCTGCTGGCATGTGGTTAGAAGTAGCTCTCCTCCGGTGCTCCTTAAGTGCATTTGCATCCTCTGCTGTGTGTAGAGTTCATATATGTCCTTTGCTTACCAGTTCCAGGCATCCTGCTCCTGCTTATACTGAACACAGATGTTCTAGTCTATTTCCCCTCTGATTCCTCCTTAGAGATTAAGAATTTTAGCTTCTTTTCCTCATCTCACTGTAGTGCACATTCTTCTGTGAGGCTGCCTTAAGTCCCATCTTCCTGGACACCTCCCTCAATCTTTGCTACTCTTCTGCTAATATTTCATTCTTAAATAATTAAACTGCCCAGTTCACACTAAAAAGCGAGGCATGAGTCCACTAATTTCTTGTCATCTCCTAAACCATTCTGGAATTTTTGTTATTAAAGCACCCCCCTAATATTCCCTCAGAATTCCATAGTGAAGAGAAAGGCAGGAGGCAGTGCTCCCTCCCAAACTAATAGCTAACTTCTCGTGCTGTTCTCTCTCAATCCTCTTAAGTTTTCATCCCTAGTTCAGTCATTTTCCACATTTTTTTTTCTGCACAAAAGGAAAACTCTCCTGTATCATCTTGCATTTCTCCACACTTTGTGCTTTAGGCAACAAAGTTTGCTAAACTGTAATTTGGTAGTCGAGGCCAAATCTATTGTAAATAAATGTTTTAAAAATCATTGCTAACGTATAGCTCTTGCAATCAAATTCCAAATTGTATTTCAAGACAGTTTTGGAACTCAAAACGAGTAATTTCACACAATTTTCTAATTGGGTTCCTTTGGAATTCTCTGTTCTCTAGGGCAATAAGGCTTCACTCATGATCAACTATTAGTGGCTAGAAGATTGCATAAAAGAATGCATTTGCTGAGAAAGAAAAATATGTTGTGTATTAATTCAGACTATTTCATTGCCATAGTAAAAATCAAATTTATTTTAGAAAACAAACAAAAAACAGTATCACACATGCTCATTCTTCTCTACCACAGTTAAGAAATTTTCTCCCATGTCAACCAAAAGAGAAGGGATAAAGATAAAGTGGATGGAGGAAACAAACAACATTGTAAATATCTCTCTTCTAGTTAGTAATAGCTTGGAAGGTATAAGCACTCCAGGGACAATGGTGAACCTACCTATGGCATTCTCAGTGAATGTAAAATTCTCATTAGAGAATTTTGCTCCTTCTCACTATCTACCAAATGACAAGTTCTATAACCAACGGATTACAAGTGCTGTGCCAAAACTTGTAAGTGCTCTGTTAAAAGCCAGCACAGGAGTGGACCTCTAGGTCTAAATAGGATGACAGAGTTATTTCAGGTTTTCTCCACTGTATCTATATGTTGGCCTCTCAGAGCCTTTCAAAGTTTTTAACCTATAAGCCTATTTATTTAATATTTAGAGTGAGATATAAAGAACTGTCAAGAAGGTTGCAATCCCTTCTCGATGCCACAGACATATTTAAATACAAACATACATTCATACATACATAATAACAAACTTAAAGGGTAATTCATTTTTTGACCTTTTCTATGACAGCACAATTCAAAAAATAATATTCTTGCTCAAGGTCCAGTTGTCTAATGTTATTCTGATTTCTGCATAATTCCATGAATGATTTTGTTAAAAAGCAATTTCTGTTTGTGGAAATGTGATTCAAGTAAACGGAACTCCAGTTATGTTTCACTAATAACTACTGAAAGCTAAGCCAATAAATTAACCTTTTGACCTTACTTTTCTGCATTGAAAATCTTTCCTACAAATACGATTAGTAAAGTTAATTTCATAATTTCACAGTAGTTTAAACCTAATGCAGTCACTGTGGATGAGCAAAACCAATTTAAAAACAAGTGTTTGTAAACACAGCACACTTTACTCTGATAAGTGTTTTAGGAAGAAGAGTTCTTCATGTATTCTGAAACATCAGACTAGTGGATCTGTTTTACTGCTTGTGGATCATATAATCTGTAAGCCTCTGTTGACATATTTAAAACTGTTTTCCTGCAGTGCATTTTAAATTAATGTTTCAATCGAGATGATCTGCAGCTTTCAGCTATTCAAAAGAAAATATGGCTTGACTTCTTTAAGATTTGAAAGATCCTATGAAAAAGTATTTTCAAAATATGAGCTCACAGTTACCTTAAAATATAGATTTGTGTCAAGCGAACTGTCTGACCTTAGAAAACTGATAACCTCTTAACATTAAGATGGCAAAAATATCTTTCACCTATCTGGCATTAGGAATTTATGTGGATAAAATAAGATTATACCTATTAAAGCAGTTTAGAAATATATATCCTTTGTACCTCTCAGATACCTCTCAGGTACAAATTATTAGATAAAGAAATCTTAATGTAATCTTCTCATAAAGTAGCATAGACCACATTATCCTCGCTCAAAAAGCCTCCAGAAGTTCCTATAACCTTCCAGATTCAGTTCAGATTCCTCAGCCTGGCATTTAGCCTCCAAAAAATGGTTACAACCTGCTTCTCAAGACATGTATGTACTACTACCCATGGAGATGCTGAACAGCATCCATCATCTTTATTGCAAAGTACATGTCTCATGATTTGGATCTCAGAATCTTTTTCCATTTATCATACCTTTATCCTTGGAAGTACCTTCCATCTCTACCCACAGAAGCTACCTTATTCTCAATTTTGTCCTCAGCATCTAGTAAAAGGGCAGGCAAATAGGATTTCAGCAAAGAGCAATTGAATCAATCTTACATTACTAACAGTAGCCAGTCTTATATTACATTTACCTCTTGACTTTACTCAACGTCTAGGTTCCAAAAAATGAAAATTGCTCCAATCAAAGTTATTTTCTTTTCTGAAGTCGTCACGTTCCCAAGGTTATAGGGTCACAAAAGGAAGAACGGTAAAATAAACCCAGGTCTTTTCAGCATCAGGCTCACTTCTAAGATAGTTTCCTGAACGTGTGTATGCAAGTGGGTGCTTTCACTATGCCCCGGTCAAGAAATATTTTCTAACTCTTTAATACCTTTAAATTTTGAGCTATTTTATTATAACAACCTTGAAAGCCACAGAAACATAATCAGTTTTCTTGCTTTGTCTCTTATTTTGGAAAATTCTATACAATTGAAAAAGCTAGTGGGAGTATGAGCTCATCACACACTGGTGATGGAATGAAAGCCGTCTCCCACTGTGTAAGGTCCTCGTCATTGAGCACTGGGCCAGTAAGTCTTGAACGGAAGGACTAGAGAAGCAGAGATGGAAAGGACAACCCCAAGCTTTTTGATAATGTGCTTTATATGTTGATTTGAGTCCCCCGCAGTATAAATCCTAATGTAAAATTTGAAATGAAAATATATTCTGCTTTCCAGCTTTTGTCACTCCTGCAGAACAGATATATGAATAAGCTTCTTGCAATCCAATGCACTTGAATGAGACTTCGTTTCAGGACTCAGTGAACTAAAAAAAAGTGCAAAGTATGGGACATATATTTTCTCTTGGTGGCGACTGTGATGGAGGCAAAGGGGTTCTGGAGCTGGCAGTTGTGGAAGCAGCTGTCTGAGTTGGTGGATTCTTGATCGTAGAAGAAGTACTAGCTCCCTTGGGTGAGCAACTTTCTGTACTGAGGATCTGGGTGACATTCCTACAAGCTCAGCTTGGAGTCCGTTTCTTTAGGCATGCCCACTATTCTCTACAGATCTTAAATCCATTCCTGCTCAAACTAGACTAGATATTCTTCACCGTAACTAGGAAGTTTGATTCAATATAATAAGTGACAGCAGAAGTGACTGCATGCAAAAAATTCTCAAAGAAATTATAATCTGGGATTGAATAGCCTATATAGTGAGTTTAAAGGCAGTGGAATCCTATTACATGTAAAGAGTAACTTGTTAGAGGTCCATGTAAGATAATTGAAAACAATTAGGTAATTGAAAACTATAGGTAAATTATTACCTATAGTCACCTGGAATGAAAGGCCAATGGATGATGATATTTTGGTAGAATAATAGATCACTAACATAGAGCCCTCTGAAGAACTTGAAGAACAATGATCAAGTATCCGGTTTATTTATAAATGAAATAGAGAGCTTAAATAAAGAAATGTTTAAAATATAAAGTTTTTAATTCTCAGATGACAGCCTGGTCAAAAAATAGCAAGTGTCTGTGATTTTTTCCAAAGACTGTCTCATGTCTGTAGCTGTAAGATTGACTCAGCTTTAAAAAAATGCATCCCACCCTGATGTCACAATGTGGTTTTAAAACCTCATCCAGTTTTAAAATGACTGGTAAAAAGTTTTGCCACTAGAATTGGAAATAAACAATATCTAGAATTGCAGGCCCCCTTTCTCGCTGAAACTCCCTTATTCTTGAGTGTTGATTCTACCAGTTTTGTGAGGATGGTACTGGCTTCTTTGAAAACCCTATAAAGAACATATTGGAGATATTATATTTACCTTCAAAGATTTAGCTAATTCTCATAATCTATCAGACCTATAACTAGACTCCAGGTCCAACATGCACAAGAGAAAAAACATTAAGCCGAACTAATGAGAAGAAGGCTTATACATCAAAAATACTGGAAGAATGTGTGAGGAGGAGTATTAAAGTCTCCAAACCAAGGAAGAAGGATAACTGTATGTCAAGCCGAATTAATGGCATGGAACCCTTTTCTAGAGAATTTGTATTCAACAACCTCTCAAGCACCTGGAATTGACTTGGTTGTTTGACTGAAACCTAAGCTCAGTGGGAACTAATTTTAAATAAAATTAATTTCAAAATGATTTGATTATAGGAATGTTGGAATGGATGTATCATATGTAACCTACTCATTCAACCGGTCACTGTAGCTTCCAGTAGACACTAAGGACACTCCCTTAACCAAGTGTATTAGTTTCCTAGGGCTGTCATAACAAAGTACCACAAACTGGGTGTCTTAAAAAACAGAAATGTGTTCACTCACAGATCTGGAGGCTAGAAGTCCGAAATCACGAAGTTGGCAGGGTCACGCTCCCTCTGAAGCCTCTAGGAGAGTAGTCTTTCTTGCCTCTTCCAGCTTCTGGTAGCCCCAGGCACTCCCTGGTTTTTGGCAGCTTCACTCCAATCTCTGTCTCTGTTTTTGCGTGGCTGTCTTTCCGTTGTGTCTGTATCCAATTTCCTCCTACTTATAATGACAATAGATACATCTAATTCGGGCCCACTCTAATAACTTCATCTCAACTTGATTACATCTACAAAGAACCTATTTTCAAATAAGGTCACATTCACAGCTACTGGGGGTGAGGAGTTCAACATACCTTTTGGGGAACACAATTCTATACATAAGAATCCCGCCCTTCAGCCCTCCAAAATTCCATATGCAATATATATTAACCCCATCCCAACATCCCTAAAAGTCTTAAACCATTCCAGCATCAACTCTAAGTTCAAAATCTCAACAACATGCAATCAACACAAAAAGTCTCAAATCTCACCTTCTAAATCATCTAAATCAGGTATGAGTGAGACTATGGTCTATCCAGGGGCAAAACTCCTTTCCATCTGGGAACCTGTGAAATAAGACAGCAATCTGTTTCCAAAATTCAACAGTGGGGCAGCCTTAAGATAGACATTCTCAGATTTATTTATGGGCTGTTTTCACAAAATGTATATAATGTTAAGATCAAAGATTAAAATTAAAATGATGCAAGTTATTAAAATATTATGCATGAATATTTTATATATGGCACATGTGTTTGAGAATATCTATTATTTCATTGTTGAGTGCAGAGTTCTATAGATGTTTGTTAGATCAGGCTTTTTAATAGTGTCGTTAAATTTAAATGTGATTTTTTGTGGATGCACTTTTATCAGTATTTGAGAGAATATGTTGAAATCTACCAGGTTTGTTGATTTCTCTGTGTAATTTTATCAATTTTGGTGTATGTATTTTGATAATATTTTATAAGATGCATAAACATTTAAAATCATAATAGGTCTAGGTATATTTATACTTTTCTCAATATTTAGTTATCCTCTATCACTAAATCTAATTTGTCTTCATGCCCATTTTGTATGATACCAATTTAGGTATGCCAGATTTCTTTTCTGTTTGCTTATACATATTTTACATAATTTTATTTTCAATAACTTTTATCATTTTAGTTTTAACAATTGATCTTAAACATTATATCTGTCTTATGTAAATAGTACATATTGAATATTCAATTTGAGAAAAATCTCTCTTTTTAGCTGTTAAGTATGAATTTTTATTGCTAATTGTGATTACTGATATATTTAGTATTTTTTGACTTAGTAACTTTTTAATATTGTGTCCTACTTTTATATGCTTATTTCATTTTTCCTGATTTATTTAATTTTTGTTGTTTATTCCTTTTACATGTTTTCCTCTGCTGATGTTTGGAATTTATGCATTTTATTTTTACTATTTTAGTGCTTACTTTTGTAATTATATAAATTAAAGTTTAAATATAAGAAATATTTTAGGGGCTGGCCCCATGGCATAGTGGCTAAGTTCTGCACATTCCACTTCAGTGGCCTGGGTTTGCAGGTTTGGATCCCGGGCATGGACCTACACCACTCATCAGCCACGCTGTGGCAGCAACCCACATAAAAAGTAGAGGAAGATTGGCACAGATGTTATCTCACGGCTAATCTTCCTCAGCAAAAAAAAAAAAAGAAGAAGAAGAAGAAGAAGAAAGATTTTAAAACTATTTTTGAACAAAACAAACATTTGAACACTTTAATTCAATCATTATTTATCCTAATTTATATTCTATTTTTAAGTCAAATACATGATGCTTGTTTTGACTTTTTTACACACATGTTTTATTTATATACATGCTTACTTTTTTACTTGCTCACTATTCCTTCTTCTATATAAAATCTGACATGGCTTTCTTTTTCCAATGATAAATTATTTATTTCCTAGTGCAGATCCCTTGGCTGATAAACTTTATCAACATTTTTTAAATCTATAAATGTTTTTTATTTCACATTGAACTTCAAAAATCATTGAGATCTATATTTCGAGGCAATTATTGCATCTCAATTTTTCTGGTTTATATTCTTGCAGTCTTAAAAAGTCTGCAATCATTAAAATTGCCATTTCATTTTAGATGATCTGTCCTTTCTTTCTGACTGCTTTCAAAATAAACTTATTTTATTTGGGATTCTGCAAGTTCAACAGGATGTTTTTGAGTTTGAATTCATTTGTATTTATCCTGGAATTATTCTTTTCTTTCTCAATCTGTAAATTCAAGTTTTTATTGATTTGGAAAAATTTTATCAATTGTTATCTGAGCCTATTCTGTCTCTTTTTCTTAATGTTCTAGTTAAATGTATGTTAGATTTTCTCATCCAATCCTGAATATCTTCTAATCATTATTCCATATTTTTTACCTCATTGCCTCTGTTGTAGTTCCCAGGTAATTTCTTCAGTTTAAAATTTATTTTCCAGTTCATTAATTCACTCTTGAGCTGTTTCTATTTTGAAGTTTAACCCATCATTAAGTTTTCAACAATTATAATTTTTATTGCTAGAAATGTGTGTATGTGTGTATATACATATATATATATGCATGTGTATGTATACATATGGGGATATATATGTATATATACATTCATTTGTAAACAGGCTTTTGCTGATTAGCCATATTTGAGATTGAGTTCTCTATTTCTTTAATCATTATATATATATTTTTTTTTCTATGTTATATACCTGGTAGTTCCAAAATCTGCAATCCTAAGGATTTTACATCTATTGTTTATTGTTTCTGTTGAATCTCAGACGTGTTCACTTGTTTTCTCGTATGTTTGATGATCTTAGCTTGCAAGCTCTGTGTTTGACCTTAACTGAGGAAGTCTATGAACTTAAATTGGGGTTTGGAGATGCTTTTCTCCACAGAGTATTAGTTTCTGCTTCTATTAGTGGCAGGTGCCACCTGACGTGGGGCCACTTGAGAACTTCCATGAAGGTCTGAGTGCAACACGGAGCCCAGGCTGCCTCTCACTACTTGCAGGCTGGCCCAGCGATCTGCTTCCTCATGGCAGCTATCAGTACGTGTCTTCCGACAACCTCTCCCCTCTTGAAAACTGGTTCCCTGCTCTGTGCCCAGGCCCCAACTTCTCTTCTCTTTGATCTCCTTTCACAATGTGTGTGTGTATGTGTCTGTGTGTGTGTGCACGCATGTGAGAGAGACGGAGAGAAATAGAGAGAAAGAGACAAGGATAACTGTCACAAAAGGGTAAGTCCACTCTCAACTTGTACAAGATAAACAATGTCTCCAAGAGTCTTCCCTTTTCAGGGTCTAATTTTCTGCTTAGAAGAGTCCCTTGAAATCGCTAGCTGTCTATAACGCTGAAAGTAGTGTTTGTTTCTCTTCTTCGTCCATATACTTTTATTCCTTTGGCAATCTCATCCAACTTATTTCCTGGATATAAGTAATTAGCTGATGAATTTCAATTTTACGTCTATATCTCTAACAATTCCCCTTAATTCTGGGGTTGTATATTCAACAGTCTACCAACAGTTCTATATGCTTAAATATAAATGTTTAACTTGTGTATACTTACATGTAAAGATAACACTAAAGGGGAGTCCTTGATCTTCTATCCTATCCCTCCACAAAAGCTTGTTAAACCAGAAATCTTCCCCATCAGCCATTGCAACCTCATTCTGCTCTGTCCAGGCCACATGCCTCATTGACGGTGTCTTTGTCATACTCCACATTCAATCCATCAGTCAATCCAGTTTATTCTATTTAACTCAAATCACTTCTCAGAACGTGTCTAAAAACATCGCCTCTCTCCCGGCTTGTTAATAGTCTGCTGCTTGGTCTCCTTGTTTCATCGCTTCCCTCTTTTCAAGCTATCCCGTAGCTTCCCTTTTATACACAGTAAAAACTAGTCATTAAAATAATCTACAAGATCTTGACCCCATTGGCTTTTTAGGTACAACAATTCTCCACTTTATTCACATTGCTGTAGCTTACTGGTGTCTTTGTAAATTCTCAGACACATCAGGCACTCTCCATGTGCTCACTGTGCTTCCTTCCTGGAGCAATCTTCCCCACGCATTTGCATAGCTGCTTCTTTCATTTTCTTCATGTTTTGGCTTAAATATTGTTGTTCCATTGAAGACTTAACTGGTTATCATATTTTAATTAATACCCCAAGAGCATTTCCATCCTCCTATCCTGCTTTATACATTTTCTTGGCACTGAACACTACATATTCAGTGCATACAATGTTTATGTGAGCTGTGCATTTCTCATAACAAATCTATTTCGTTTACATTAGAAAAACTTGTACTCTGTTACTTGCCCTTCAGAGTAATGTCCCTTATATAGGGGCATCTTATGTGGCCAAACAAGTCAGAGAAATAGATCATTGCAACCAAATGGTGACAGATATAACCTCCACTCCGCACATAGTAGATTTAACCATGGATGAGTATTGTCACACTTAAAATGTTATTAAGTTTTTGGGGCCGGCCCGGTGGCGCAAGCGGTTAAGTGCGCGCGCTCCGCTGCGGCGGCCCGGGGTTCGCTGGTTCGGATCCCGGGCGCGCACCGACCCACTGCTTGGTAAGCCATGCTGTGGCGGCGTCCCATATAAAGTGGAGGAAGATAGGCACCGATGTTAGCCCAGGGCCGTCTTCCTCAGCAAAAAAGGAGGAGGATTGGTGGATGTTAGCTCAGGGCTGATCTCCTCACAAAAAAAAAAAAAAAAAAAAAAAAAAAATGTTATTAAGTTTTACAACAGAAGGCAAAAGAAAGCTCTCAAATTATTCCAAACTGAACATTTCAATAAATCTTTAAAGATGACAACACTATTGTAATAAATATTTTGCCCCCTATAATAATCACTCAAGAGAAAACACTTGCTTGGACTTAAAAATTCTGATATACTTGTTTAAGATCTTTTACATTGACTATTCTTGGTTTTGTATCATACAATTATCTCAAGCAAGAGGCAAAAAATATGTCTCATCGAGAATATTTTTAAATTCTACACTTAAGAACTGTAGAAGTAGTGGACTTTTTGCTATATTATGTTAGTGAACCAAAAATTATGACAACAGAATATTTGTCTTCAAAGATTTATACAACTGACTATGGTATTATAAAATCTAAACTAGTTCATCAGAAATTCACAGCCCCTTTCTGTTAGCAAATATAAATTTTCATTTAATTTAAAAGAGTTCACCACTTTTACATGTCTTATGCCCAAAAGGCACATGATTACCGTTCAGCATGTATAGCTAATATGCTTACACCTGAAGTCACTAATAGTGACTATGTTTTGTCTGTTTGTTTTCTTTGGATGCCAAGATTGGTTCCAAGCCTAGGAAGAGAAAACTTGATTTAAAAAGCAAAGAACAGGCTTTGAATTGATGCTCAAAGGGAAATCAGTGGTCTTGGAAAACATATATGAAAATATGGCCAATGGTGATATTTATTCACGCTGACTAATGGTACCAGGAAGTCCATTGTACTTTTCACCTTCGTGTATGTTTGGAAATAGTTATAATATAAAGTTAAAATTAAGAAGTTGCATACGACACTGGGAAAAGAAGCAAAGAAGGCTTAGGATTATCATCTTCATGTTTTTACAAGTCACTGTTTGTCCACTCAGTATACTCACTCTACATTATTGCAAAGTACATTACTAGTCAGAATATGCATGCTCACGTTCAAGGTCAAGGCTGTTATTGAATCTTCAAAAACCATATACACTGGCACACAGACAGCATGGTATTTTGATTTTTTTTTTTTAACAAATTTAAATTATTGACTAGAATAGTATAGTTGCATAACCCATCAGAGGAACTCGAAAAGAGACAATACATATGTGAAATTTGCATGCTTACGTCACAAACTTGTACAATTTTTGCTGTTTAAAGAGAAGACCATGAACACTTTGGTGATTCTAGGAGGCCATTTAGAATACTAGGAGAAACTTATGGGCATGAATGAAAGGAGTATCTTCTTGAGAAGCATGTTAATAGTAGTTATATTGCATTATTACACATGGAAATTGGACTACATTCCTGTGAATCAGGAATAAACCATCCTAGAATGTAAGCTTCCAAGACTTCCAAGGCAGGACTCCCTAATTTACCCATTTAGTCACACCTTCTAGAAATGTAACTCATTGGCTTGAAAGAAAAACAGATTGGCTGAAATCTAAGTGGAACGGGCTTAACCTCTACTGGAAAAAAATCATATCTTGAAACCCTTTAACAGTTATCATGCCCCGTTTTCATGGGCCTGCACAGTGACAGTAAGTTGTCAAATCTGGCCTCTATTTCTTTTTTTTTTTTTTATTCTTTTTTTTTTTATTATTGATGTTTTAATGGTTTCTAACATTGTGAAATTTTGGGTTGTACATTTTTGTTTGTCCATCACCCCATATATGACTCCCTCCACCCCTTGTGCCCTCCCCCACCCCCACTGCCCTGGTAACCACAGTCCAGTTTTCTCTGTCCATGTGTTGGTTTATATTCCACATATGAGTGAGATCATACAGTGTTTGTCTTTCTCTTTCTGGCTTATTTCACTTAACATAATACGCTCCAGGCCCATCCATGTTGTTGCAAATGGGACGATTTTGTCTTTTTTTATGGCTGAGTAGTATTCCATTGTATATATATACCACATTTTCTTAATCTAATCGTCAGTCGAGGGACACTTAGGTTGCTTCCACTTCTTGGCTATGGTGAATAATGCTGCAATGAACATAGGGGTGCATAAGCCTCTTTGGATTGTTGATTTCAGGTGCGTTGGATAGATTCCCAGTAGTGGGATGGCTGGATCATAGGGCATCTCTATTTTTAATTCTTTGAGGAATCTCCATACCGTTTTCCATAGAGGCTGCACCAATTTGCATTCCCACCAGCTGTGTATGAGGGTTCCTGTTTCTCCACATCCTCTCCAACATTTGTTGTTTTTTGTCTTGGTGATTATAGCCATTCTAACGGGCGTGAGGTGGTATCTTAGTGTTGTTTTGATTTGCATTTCCCTGATGATTAGTGATGTTGAGCATCTTTTCATGTGCCTATTGGCCATCTGTATATCTTCCTTGGAGAAGTGTCTGTTCATTTCCTCTGCCCATTTTTTGATCGGGTTGTTTGTTTTTTTGTTGTTCAATTGTGTGAGTTCTTTATATATTATGGATATCAACCCCTTGTCAGATGTATGTTTTGCAAATATTCTCTCCCAGCTGGTTGGTTGTTTGTTCATCTTGATTCTGGTTTCATTTGTCTTATAAAAGCTCTTTAATCTGATAAAGTCCCACTTGTTTATTTTTTCTTTAGTTTCCCTAGTCTGGGTAGGCATGTCATCTGAAAAGATTCCTTTAAAACCAATGTCAAATAGTGTGTTGCCTATATTTTCTTCTATGAGTTTTATAGTTTCAGGTCTCACCTTCAGGTCTTTGATCCATTTTGAGTTAATTTTTGTGAATGGCGATAGCACATGGTCCACTTTCATTCTTTTGCATGTGGCTGTCCAGTTTTCCCAACACCATTTATTGAAGAGACTTTCCTTTCTCCATTGCATGTTCTTAGCACCTTTGTCGAAAATTAGCTGTCCGTATATGTGTGGTTTTATTTCTGGGCTTTCAATTCTGTTCCATTGATCTGTGTGTCTGTTTTTGTACCAGTACCATGCTGTTTTGATTACTATTGCTTTGTAGTATGTTTTGAAGTCAGGAATTGTGATGCCTCCTGCTTTGTTCTTTTTCTTTAGGATTTCTTTAGCTATTCGGGGTCTTTTGTTGCCCCATATAAATTTTAGTATTCTTTTTTCTATTTCTGTGAAGAATGTCATTGGGATTCTGATTGGGATTGCATTGAATCTGTAGATTGCTTTAGGTAATATAGACATTTTAACTATGTTTATTCTTCCAATCCACGTGCATGGGATATCTTTCCATTTCTTTATGTCATCGTGGATTTCCCTCAATAATGTCTTGTAGTTCTCATTGTATAGGTCCTTCACCTCCTTGGTAAGATTTATTCCTAGGTATTTTATTCTTTTTGATGCAATTGTAAATGGTATTATCTTCTTGAGCTCTCTTTCTGTTAGTTCATTATTAGCATATAGAAATGCAACTGATTTTTGTAGATTGATTTTGTACCCTGCAACTTTGCTGTAGTTGTTGATTGTTTCTAACAGTTTTCCAACAGATTCTTTAGGGTTTTCTATATATGCAATCATGTCATCTGCAAATAGTGAGACTTTCCCTTCTTCGTTACCTATTTGGATTTCTTTTATTCCTTTTTCTTGCCTAATTGCTCTGGCCAAAACCTCCAGTACTATGTTGAACAGGAGTGGTGTGAGTGGGCAGCCCTGCCTCGTTCCTGTTCTCAGAGGAATGGCTTTCAGTCTTTCCCCGTTGAGTATGATGTTGGCTGTGGGTTTGTCATATATGGCCTTTATTATGTTGAGGTACTTTCCTTCTATTCCCATTTTATTGAGAGTTTTTATCATAAATGGATGTTGTATCTTGTCAAATGCCTTCTCTGCGTCTATTGAGATGATCATGTGGTTTTTATTCTTTGTTTTGTTGATGTGATGTATCACGTTGATTGATTTGCGGATGTTGAACCATCCCTGCGTCTCTGGTATAAATCCCACTTGATCATGGTGTATGATCTTTTTAATATATTGTTGTATTCGGTTTGCCAATATTTTGTTGAGGATTTTTGCATCAATGTTCATCAGTGATATTGGCCTGTAATTTTCTTTCTTTGTATTGTCTTTGTCTGGTTTTGGTATCAGGGTGATGTTGGCCTCATAGAATGATTCAGGAAGTGTTCCATCTTCCTCTATTTTTTGGAATAGTTTGAGGAGGATGGGTATTAAATCTTCTTTGAATGTTTGGTAAAATTCACTGGAGAAGCCATCTGGTCCTGGACTTTTATTTTTTGGGAGGTTTTTGATTGCTATTTCAATCTCTTTACTTGTTATTGGTCTATTCAGATTCTCCATTTCTTCTTGGTTCAATTTTGGGAGGTTGTATAAGTCTAAGTATTTATCCATTTCTTCTAGATTGTCCAATTTGTTGGCATATAATTTCTCGTAGTATTCTCTTATAATCCTCTGTATTTCCATGGTATCCGTTGTAATTTCTCCTCTTTCATTTCTAATTTTATTTACTTGAGCCTTTTCTCTTTTTTTCTTAGTATGCCTGGTTAAGGGTTTGTCGATTTTGTTTATCTTCTCGAAGAACCAACTCTTTGTTTTATTAATCCTTTCTACTGTTTTTTGGTCTCAATATCATTTATTTCTGCTCTGATTTTTATTATTTCTCTCCTTCTGCTGGCTTTGGGCTTTGTGTGTTCTTCTTTTTCTAGTTCTGTTAGGTGTAATTTAAGGTTGCCTATTAGGGCTTTTTCTTGTTTGTTAAGGTGGGCTTGTATCGCTATGAGTTTCCCTCTCAGGACCGCTTTTGCTGCATCCCATATGGTTTGATATGGCATGTTATCATTTTCGTTTGTTTCCAGATAGTTTTTGAATTCTCCTTTAGTTTCATCAATGATCCATTGGTTGTTCAGTAGCATGTTGTTTAATCTCCACATTTTTGTCACTTTCCCAGTTTTTTTTTCCTGGTTCATTTCCAGTTTCATAGCCTTATGGTCTGAAAAGATGCTTGTTATGATTTCAATCTTCTTAAATTTATTGAGGCTTGCTCTGTTTCCCAACATATGGTCTATCCTAGAGAATGTTCCATGCGCGCTTGAGAAGAATGTGTAGTCAGCTGTTTTTGGGTGGAGTGCTCTGTATATGTCTACTAGGTCCATCTCGTCCAGTTTTTCATTTAAGTCTAATATTTCTTTATTAACTTTTTGTCTGGATGATCTATCCATTGCTGTAAGTGGGGTGTTAAGATCCCCTACTATTATTGTGTTGTTGTTGATTTCTCCTTTTAGGTTTGTTAATAGTTGTTTTATGTACATTGGTGCTCGTATGTTGGGTGCATATATATTTATAAGTGATATGTCTTCTTGATGGAGTGTCCCTTTTCTCATTATATATTTCCCTTCTTTGTCTTTCTTAACCTGTTGTATCTTGAAGTCTACTTTGTCTGATATGAGTATGGCAACACCTGCTTTCTTTTGTTTGCCATTAGCTTGGAGTATTGTCTTCCATCCTTTCACTCTGAGCCTGTGCTTGTCTTTAGTGCTAAGATGTGATTCCTGAAGGCAGCATATTGTTGGGTCTTGCTTTTTAATCCATCCTGCCACTCTGTATCTTTTGATTGGAGAGTTCAATCCATTTACATTTAGGGTAATTATTGAAATATGAGGGCTGAATGTTGCTGTTTTGTCACTTATTTTCTGGTTCTTTTGCATTTCCTTTGTTTCTTGTCCCATTTGTTTTGGACTGCCAATTCAGTTTGGTTGTTCTGTCTTATGACTCTTCTAGTTTTCTCTTTGTTTATCATATGTGGTTTTAATTTGATTATTTGTTTAGTGGTTACCTTGAGGTTTGGGCAAAAAATCTTGCGTATGAGATAGTCCATTATCTGATAGCCTCCTATTTCCTTACACTAAGTCAATTCAGTCACTTTCCTCTTCCCGTTCTAAGTTGCTCTTGTTATACCTTATTCTATCTTGTGTTGTGGCTGTGTGTTTACAGTGATGAGGTTAAATTTATTTTTGGTGAATTTCTTCCTTTGATCTTTGAGTTTAGTATTTAAGTGGTTGCTAACCTATTCCGGTAAAGATCTACTATTTCTCTGATTTTGTCTATCTACTTTTCTCCTTCCTCCAAGCTTTGTGTTCCCTTTCTCTTCTTTTTTTCAGGCCTGAGGGCCTTCTTGAGTATTTCTTGTAGTGGGGGTCTCGTGGCCATGAACTCCCTTAGCTTTTGTTTATCTGGGAGAGTTACTATTTCTCCATCATATTTGAAGGATATTTTTGCTGGATAGAGTATTCTTGGCTGAAAGTTTTTGTCTTTTAGTATTTTGAATATATCATTCCAGTCTCTTCTAGCCTGAAAAGTTTCTGTTGAGAAATCCGCTGAGAGCCTGATGGGAGTTCCTTTGTACGTTATTTTTTGTTTTTGTCTAGTTGCCCTTAATATTGTTTCTTTGTCCCTGACCCTGGCTAGCCTTACCACTAGGTGTCGTGGTGAAGGCCTTTGTCTGTTAATATATATAGGCGTCCTGTTGGCTTCGCTTACTGGTATTTCCTGCTCCTTCCCCAGATTTGGGAAATTTTCAGCTATTATTTCCTTGAATAGGCTCTCTGTTCCTCTTTCCCTCTCCTCTCCCTCAGGAATACCTATAATTCTTATGTTACATTTTCTAATAGAGTCAGATATTTCTCGGAGTCTTTCTTCATTTCTTTTTAGTCTTAGTTCTCTCTCTTCTTCCATCTGGAGTATATCTGTATTCCTATCCTCTAAAGTACTAATTCTTTCCTCCATATTGTCAGCTCTGTTCTTTAAAGATTCCAGATTCTCCTTTATCTCCTCCATTGTGTTCTTCATCTCCATCAGCACTGATTGGTTTTTCTTTATGATTTCAATCTCTTTTGTGAAGAAACTCCTAATCTCATTGAATTGTTTGTCTGTGTTGTCTCGTATTTCGTTGAGTGTTTTTATGATAGCTATTTTGAAATCTCTGTCATTTAGTTTATGGATTTCTGTGTCTTCGGGGTTGATTTCTGGGTGCTTGTCATTTTGTTTCTGGTCTGGTGATTTCATATATTTTTGCATTGTGGTTCCTGTGTTGGTTTTGATTTTCCTCATCCTGGAAGTCTCTGGTTGCAATTTCCACCTGCCGCCACTGTCTGGTGGTAAATGGCTGTGTAGTCTAAGCCCCTTGCGCTCTGCCCCGGTTTTTCTGCTGCGATCCGCAGTTTTGTTTTGTTTTGTTTTGTTTTCCCCACTGCGATCCACGGGTCCAGTCCTGTTTGTTCAGGTCTGCCTCGGATCACTAGGTCTGGTCGAGCTGCAGACTCCGGGTTGCAGGGAGGGGGGAGCTCTCTCTTTTGCCCTCTGGGTCCCTGACGTGGGAGGCTTCTCGTTTGCCCCTCTTTATCCGCTCTCTGGGGTGCTCAGATGTTGATGGTAGCCCTGTGGCTCCTCTGAGCCCTCTGTGCGGGAGTTTCCCACTGGCTGAGAGAGCCTTAAGAGCTACAGTTTCCCGCCGAGGGCTGCCCCTCCCCCCTCTCTGGGAGCCGCGCGGACCGGGATCGCTGATCTGATAGGGAGGGAGCGGAGTTCTCCTTACCTCTCCCCACTTCCTCCGGGGGCCCAGCACGTTCCGCTCTCAGATGTGCGGCAGTGTGGATCCCTCCGCTCTAGGTTTTCACTGTCTAGGATTCCGTTGTTGGTCTGTGGCTGTTGCTTTTGTTGTATCTTGTGGGGGAAGAATTCACGGGAAAGCTCACTCCGCCATGATGCTGACGTCACTCTGGCCTCTATTTCTTAACAGATGACCCCCTACCAACTATCCTCTGCAAAAAATTATTATTAAATAATTAATTATAGATAAATAGGTATAAGAATAATAAAGTTTGAAAATATATAAAATATTAATAATAATAAAACATAATTATTCATTATGTCCTTTACAACAATTGACTAAAGTCATAATTTACTGGGACCAATAAAACATACTATCTCTATGGAGAATGCTGGAATAGGATGTGTGGCTATCACAAGACTGGTAGAAGTTTAGGAAGGAAGAGTTTCCTGCCTTCACGGGGCACCTACTGTGTGGTAGGAGGCATCACAAACGTTCTCTCGTTAAATCCTCACAGCAAATCTTAGAAATAATCGGTACAATTCTACAAGTCAGATAAATGAGACTCTGGTCAAACACATTTTTAAATGTATTTGAGCTCTTAAACCTTCTGCAACACAACACTATTTGTTAAAATATAACTTTTCAGTTTTGATGGTTTTTATCTTAGGAAATGTCTAAGCAACACAACAGTACTTGTTAAAATATAACATTTCAGTTTTGATGGTTTTTATCTTAAGAAATGTCTAAGCTTTAGTTCAGTTATCAACATCTTACCATTGCTCAATTATATTTTCAAAAGAAAATGGGGGAGTACTGTGACTTAATTTGGAATAAACACTATCATCCTGTTATTCCTTCCAAGAACAACAGAGAATTGATAATTCTACTTGCTAAATAAGTCATTAGTAATTTCTCATTCTACATTGTAGTCATTTCTACAATTAGATGATTATTATGTTTTAAGATAGAAAATTTCCACTGTAGCATACCATAGACTTTGGGATGATCTAATCTAATTTTTTCTGGTTTTGTTTGATTGTTACTATAAGCAGACATTTTACTTTGCGTATTGAGCCAATGAAATAAGAAAAATAAAATAAAAAATGTATACTGAATACTAAGTCCTTTAATGTTTCACTACAGTTTAGAAACTCCTATAGTTTATTCAGCATTATTTTGCTTGAAAGCTTATAAAACATTGCAATAAACTAAGTCCCTTCAGTTGTTTGTTTTCCAGTAATTAAATATTAGTATTTTAGCTCTGCTGCAGTTACATATATCCGTTAACCTTCAAAATGGAAGTATTTCTTCACATAAGTTTCCAAAGAAAGAAAACCGTGTATAAGGATTAAAATCTTGTGTACAAATCACTGTATAAGGATTAACTACCTTGACATTGAATTCTATTTTTCTGCAGAAATGCCCACCCCACAGTTCTGCTACCTTAGCTCTCTGAGCAGACTTTTATTTTAATGAGAATGGTCTCATTCCATTAAAAGCGTCTATTTACTTATATTTGTCTGTCTCCTGCTCTAGAGTAAAAGTTCCTTTGGAGTGACGACTGTCTTCCACATCTTTCGCTAGCGTTTAGTCAAACACCTTCTAGTCACATTGTGGGCACTTGAAAAATAGCTGTTACAAGAATGAAGGAATGTTTTTAATACTGTGAATTAGCACAGCGACTATGTGGTACGACTATGACCTATAAAAGTACAGTCATTTATACTAAGCAGAAGGGCACCTTGAAAGACAACTATTAGACTGGTGATGTGGATTAACTGTGACTTCGGTTTCACTACTACTTTCCTTTTGCAACTCTGTCTTCTTGTGCCCCTGAGCTGCCTTCATTCTATTTGTAAAGTAACACCGGGAAGACAATGTTCAGGAATTTTTATCCTCCATCACTTGCTTCTTATTAAAACTAATGTACTGAGATCCACGCCCCTGGCTGCTTACTGTGAAGGAGAATCCGTTTTTTTCTGCCTTGTGTTGGAGTGTAATATTCTGCCCTGAACTAATCCCAAATTTATGGGTATTAAGGAAAATTCTACCACTCCACTCCTAACTTACAAAGTAGGATTCTAAGGGTTTGAGGATATCCTGAAGTATTATGATAGAACATCTTCAGAGTTGCTGAATGTTTGATGTGCGATGACTCAAAACCCAGGCAGGGCCAGATCGAGCTCATGCAATTTGTTACACTGTCAGGCAAGTTCTCCAAGCAAAGGTAGATTAAGTAATATATTATGTAAATAATAGATTAAAATAATATATTCCTTCTAGTCTTGGCTTGTTTTAGGTTTTATTCCAATTGAATATGTCTTATCTCTTTTGATTTAGATAAGAGTTCTGCTGTATTATTCAATCTCAAATTGATCCTTATAAACTCTTCACCTTCTTAAGGGGTTTCATTAGTTAGCAGCTTGCTATAATTTGAGTAATATTACATTATAAACCTCAGAAAACAATTTTTTTCATATTTTCTGTTTCCTCCATATACCAAGAAACAAGGTAGAAAGTCTGTTAAGAAAGTGGCATCCCAAGGTGAAGACACCGTTCAAATCAATACACTCAGCAATACTTCTACGTCTGAAATTGAGTTCCCTGCAGAGTAGTTTTCCATCAGTTTTGTGCATCAAAATCAAGTTCCTTGAAATTTCCTGCAGTTTTTTAAACTCTGGTAAAAAAAAAGTGTCATCATTTTCAGAATTGAGTCATTTATTGATCACATTTGGACAAGGAATCAAGCCACAAACAGAAGTCCAAGAAAATATCCACTGATTTATTGAGATTTACTGAAGGTCGAGAATGTACTTAAAGTCAAATTCAAAACAATTTATATCACTTTAATAATGCCACATACTTCAAAGATTTTTATATTGTATGTATAATATTCATTGACTATTTTTCAATAAAAAGCTTAAAATTTAAGATTACACTATGTGCAAGGCACTGCACTAACTGCTTTATATAGTTGGCAGAGTATTTGTGTGTGTGTGTGTGTGTGTGTGTGTGTGTGTTGCATGCACGTGTGTGACATTTATCGTCAACAGCCCAGTCCAACTTCCTGGGAAAGTACAGGAATGTGGAACATGATTTAGCAAGTCATGGCTGAGGGAAATGTGGAGATACTTTCAGCATATAAAGTACAAGAGATGTGATAAGAAGAGATGATAATAATGGAATTTTAAGGAAAGTTCTCCCTCCTCCTCAATAGAACAAAGAAAAACATGGGCAAGTGGACATGTGGTAGGGCCCAAAAGAAAAAGAGAACAAGTAACAAGGATTCACATGGAGGTTACAGAAGAAGGAGAATCCAAAGAGTCCATCATGAAGGATCTCCATCCACTGAGAACTCAGAGACGGAAGTGAGAGGTCAAAACCACAAGACAACCTCCTACTGTTAATGAATCATCCCCACACTGGCCCTCTTGCTGATTCAGCACATGTGGAACAAACTATTTAAACCTAACGTAAAGCAAAATTTCATACATTCTTTGTTATTCCACATGTGTGTTTGATTAGTCAGGTTGTTAAATAATGGACAATATCACCCTCTCTCCTGAGATCACGAGTATGAGAGTGATGCAAAAATCACCTCATTCGCCAGTCATGACAACCTCAAGCAGGATGTTTTTCCTTTACAGATGAGAAAATTGAAGCACAGGCAGATTTTTAAGAAAGCAGTTAATTAGAAGCACAGGAAATTGAACTCAAGTCTCTCAGGTTCAAAGACAGTGCTTTCAAAAACGGCTTCACAGTGATAGTTTTCATCTAGTTGTCTGTGTCTGATTCCTTCACTACCCTGAGCTTTATGAGAACAGTTGTACCTGTGTTAGTTTTCTAGAGCTGTGGTAACAAATTAACATAGACTGGTGGCTTAAATCAACAGAAAGTTATTCTCTAGCTGTTCTGGAGTCCACAAGTACAAGATCAAGGTGTCCACAGGGCCCTGCTCCCTCTAAAGGCCCTAGGGAAGAATCCTTCCTTTGCTTTTCCGGCTTCTGGTGACTCCCTTTGATTCTTTGCTTATGGCTGCATGACTCCACCTTCTGCCTCCTTCTTCGTATTGCCTCCTCCTCTGTTTGTGCGTCTTCTCTTCTTCTGCCTGTGTCAAATCTCCTTCTGCATTTTTCTTATAAAGTCACTCGTCATCGGATTTAGGTCCTACCTAGATAGTCCAGGATGATCTCCTCTGGAGATCCTTAACCTAATTACATCTGCAAAGACTCTTTTTCCAAATATGGTTACATGCATAAATTCTGGGAGTTAGAACGTGGACATTATCTTTTCGGGTGCCACCATTCCGCCTACTACACATGGGTCCACCAGGAATGGTGCCTTACTCACCTTTTGTAGCATGAGCACAAATGGAAGGATCAGCACATAATAAACTCTCAATAAATTTTCATCAAAATTATACCAAATGACAAATTACTACTAAATCAAATTGATGTCAGACTATTGGCTTGTTATAGCTGTCACTTCAGTGCCACAGGGTATTTTTACACCAATATGAAGGAACCATAGTGACCTGAGCTATATTTTAACATAGTTGTTATGACAAAATGCATCAAAATGACTACCTCAAGATGCAGGAAAACCGGATCAGGAGAATGTTTTTCACTTAATTTAATAATGAACACTCTGAAGTCGTTTGGTTTATAGAAAAAACAAGAAAATTTTAAATAATAATACTGATGAAAATGATTATTATTATCATCATCATCATTAGTAGTAGTAGTTCTTTAATCTTTAGATAGGGAGGAACTTTGCAAACACAGCACCAAAAACACCACCACGGTGGTGGAGACGTGCCTTCTCCGTACTTTAATCAGCCTCCCTTGAAATTCAGTTGGGGATTGTGTGACTCATTTCTGGCCATTGACATGTGAAATATAAGTTACTTCCAAACAGACCTTAAAAAACAGCCTTGCAATACTCCAGTCCTCTCTTTCTCTTCCCCAGCAACCTCCCAATTGTGGGTTCCATATTTTATCGCTACATTATGCAAAGAGAGTGGAGCTTAGAGACATCACTCTTACATTTGTAGAAGGGCCGAGAAACGCTGCCATGTATTCATCCGCTTGTGACATGAATAATAGAAAACTTTTTCTTGCTTTAGACCACTGAGATATTGGGATTTCTTTATGACTACATATAACCTCACTTATCCTGATGAAAGGAAATACTTCAATAGAAAAGTGCTTACAGTATGTGCGGGTAATTCACAACAGAACAGGTAAAGAGTCAAAATCAATAAATAGATGTTCAAGCTCACTCGTAAAAAAAAAAAAAAACTGCAACTTTAAAAAGTACAATTCACTTGTAAATTGGAAAAAAAAAGAAAGAGAAAAATACTCCACAATATGCTTTTTTGGTTAGAAGATAAATGGGCAAAAATATATCTTTCCAAAGAGTAATTTGCAAAAGATATAAACATAATATGCAGAAGTTTTGAATGGAAATCTCATATCCAGGAATTTATCAGAAGGAACAATTAGATTGTATAAAGATTATGTATATAACAAGAATATTGAGTGCTACATTGTTTAAAACATTTAAAACGCTAAATGCTCATTCACAGGGAAATAAATAAGCTATTATGCATACCCGCTGTGCAATGTTATACAGTTAGACTTGAAAATTAGACGATCATATTTTTTAAAAAAGCAAAACAAGTCAGCATATCCATATTTTATTAAGATATAAATCTGTAAGATTATACACTAAAGTGTTAACAGTACTGACTATGGATTATGTTTCTAAAAGATTTTTTTGCTTCTTTATACTTCATTTTATATCTTTTTATAGTCAGAAATAATAAGAAAAAATATTTGAATTTTATAGAAAGTAGAAATGTTTAATGGTTTAGGGTTTTTTTTGTTTTTTTTTTTTTTTAAGAAAAACAACATATCATCTTGTCAAATTGACCACCAAGTGGCAACTTCAGATTGCTGTGTCAGTTAGACCCCTTTAACTTCTAGAGCACAGTTACTCATTGAAAAGGTAATGGCTTATTTGACATCCTGGGCCTGAAATCATAAACATACTTCTCCCCTTAGGTTAATAGTTGACTGTTATTAGTCAACTAAAATCAGTAAACATACTTTTTCCCTTAGGTTAATAGCTCACATAGACTACACATTTTTGCACGAATTATAAATCATTTGATAAGTTTACAGACATTCTAACTTCTATAATGGGCATTCTATATGTGTCTCACAGTAATTAAGACCAAACGTAACTTGTTTACTTATTTTTTTTTTTAATTTTACCAACATCTTTCATTTTCCTATAAAAAATTTCATCTGAATTGATTTTATGTGTTCATGGCTGGCTCCTTTTTTCCTGAAGAGCTTAGATTAAATATCTTTCCCTTAAAGAAAACTTCTCTGACCACTTATCCAAAGTAGTCCAGCCAATATTAATCTCTCATTTTTGTTTAGAAGCCTTTATAATTTGTATTTTTAATTGCTCACGTGTTTCCTCTTCCTTGTTCACTAGAATGTAAAATCCATGAGAACAGATACATTCCATCTAGTTGACCTCTGTATTCCCAACACCTAGCACAGCGTTTAGCACATGGTATTTGCATAATAATTGTTTGAGGGAAAGCTACATTAGAGTAGATCATATCTCTAACACATTAGTTCATAACAAAAGCTCAGATAATTTTTCATTTGCTCTACTGTTTATAAAGCTTTCATCCAAAAATCCTCTGCAGCAATTTCTTGAATGAAAACACATCTCCATGCATTACATTTGGTCAATATTAGTAAAGGTGTGTAGCATTTTTCTAGCTTGAGGCTAATTATTACAGGTGATGGTTGGCTAATCTGTATTATTATGAATTATCTCTAAATAACATCACTGCACTTGCAGGAAATTGGACAGTTATAACCTACCTTTATACAGATTGGCTGGGTTATCTTTCCTGTTCTTCTGATTTAAGAGCAAGCTTTATTATTTCAGATGCGAGAGATAGACATGTGAGAAAAGATATCTGGCTTCATCTGAATTATTAAAAAAGAAATGTCTACAAATACTACTTTGCTCTTATACCAAAGGCAAATTTGTTTTACTCTAGAGATTTTGAGGTTTTACCTCACGGTCCATTTTCATTTCTAATATAATTGACATTATATCAACATGGATATATTAATACTTTATGTAAAATAATTATATGAATCTAGATCTATACAAATGGATTTGTTCTAACTCTTGTTGATGGAATGAAATAATATACAAAGTAATGAAATAGTTATAGAAAAAAGTGTTTCATTGTTCATTGTAAAGATTAACACACTTTTAAAAATGCATTTATTAAAACTACCAAATGTCTTCATAGTTTAAGAAAAGTGATTTGAATACCATTTTGTAGTAGTAATAAAAAATACCTCAGGGGAGAATTATAGATTAACAACATTGAATTTTAAAATGAAGATGGGCTCCAAAATGCTGAATCTTTAATCAAAATATGCTTCCTGCAAAGGTTTGCTCTTATTAACACCAAAGGGGAAATAAAATATTACCTCATGCCAGAAAAGTGAATTATTGTGAACACAATTCAAGAGAAATGTAAATCGGGCAATACCAGTTTCACAAGCATAGGAAAAATTACACAGGTGAGTTCCAAGAATATCTAGAGATATACAGGCATTTGAATCTTTAAAAGGAATGTGTAAGACAGCCATTAAATATTAGGACCTGCCACGTATCCAGTAATTTTTTAAATGAGCCAGATCATTATGGGCAAATGTTTTCATCTGCATTAGTTCTATTGGATATGTTCCATACAGGTTACTGTATAAGATAAAGTCTTCTCTTTCCTCCTCTGATAAACGACCTTTAAAAAGCCCTTTGTAGCCTATTTTTTACACAGCCTTTCAATTAATGCTCGTTATTTATTTTTTTGGTGCTCAAGTATGTTAGTTTCTTTTTCACTATAAAATAAAATGTTACATAAAATTACCATGATGTTACCAATTATTTAGGTTGATAATCCTTCAATATTTTACGTTTATGATTAAGTCTCAACATAAGGGGTTCTGATATGCTTTTAAAAAACTATTTAAGACCTAAATTCAATATATAGATAAGTAACAAGCTACAAAAACTTAGGCTGCAATATATTTTCAAATTCCCTTCAAAAAGAAACATATCCAGTGTCCATTAAGATCTGCCCCTGTGTCTCAAAATAAAAGTTTCAATAGTTACCAAGATATTAACATTTACAGGAAATGTATAATACCTATAATAAGGGCCACATCACATTTATTTTTATTAAGTTTAAGCTATGTCATTTAAATCTTTATCAGTCTTATTCTATAATGGCACCGCGGTGCGTCCAGTTGCTCGGAATAAAAACTATAGTCATTCTTTATTTTATTTTCTTCACCCACACGTCATCCACCAATAATTCGGGTTGACTTTATCCACGAAAAATAACTCAAACCTGACCAGTTCTCACTGTCTACACCTTTTCCCCACCATTTCACACCAACACTGTTTTTTATTTGCACAACCAAAAAAACCCTCCTAACTGGTCTCTCCACTTCCACACTTATTACATTACAATCCTCTCTCCAGACAGCAGGCAGCATGATCTTAAAAATAAAAATTTAAAAAGTGTGTAAGATCGTTTTACTCCTATGATTAAAATATTTCAATAATTTGTTTTAAAAGTTATAATAAAGTTCAAATTTTTTGTAATTACCCTACAGGATTCAACATAACCTACTTATCTCTCCGGCCGCATTTCTTATTGTTTTCTCCTTTTCAATCAAGATACTCCAGCCGTGTGTGTCTTGTTTCTATTTCAGGAATACCACTCCCTTTGTTCCCTAGTGCTTTGCATAGCTAACCTCATTATTTACATCTGATCGCAAAGATCGCCTCTTCACAAAAGCTTTATCTGACCATTCTAACTGCAATACCTCTAATGGCACCCATCATATACACCCATTTTGCAAAGCCATAGTGTAGTCTGAAATAATGATATTTTTGTTTCCATTTTTACTGTATCTTTCCTCCTCCATGAGGACAGGAGTCTTGCATAGTTTACCACTAATCTTCCTAGAGCTTAAAACACAGTCTGTTGTATTGTAAGCATTCACAGCTGTATATGGAAGGAGAGAATTTGCTAATGGAAGTATCTTATGTGCTAATGAGAATTTCTCTATGATTAGTAAACACATAATTTGAAACTACTATTGTGGAAATTTACTTATATGTATAGGCATATATAGTGTCAGTCTAGGCATATCTAGACACAACCTTCCTCAGTATTCAGGAGTCAGACTAAATGTATAATCAGTATGTGTAGAATTGCCCTTAACATGACTTTAGTTTTAGCATACACATTGTTTTTGTATTGTAATTTATTGTGTTTCATTATCCTACTTTATGTCTTCTCCACCATTCAAAACAATGTCAAATTCAATGATGGCATGTCACTAATAACCAGAGCCCCTACTTGCATATGATTTTTTATTTTAATAAACAGCCTCGCTTGTTTTTAACAGCAATCAGGAAGAAACAATTGATAAAAATAGGTCATATCTTAAAGGCTGAAAGGAAAGGGTATTAATATTTCATTGAGGCACACTCATTTCCTGAATGGAAGATTAAGGGAGCAGTAGCTTACAATCTATGCTGATGCACATTTCTGGGCATCAATAAAGAAACTTATTAAAGTGAATGCAAAGTGAAGGTTGATCCCCATGATGACTTATCTTCATAATAACAAAACAATAAAAGCTCAACACTGATACTCTCAGAAAATCCCAACACCATCATTTGCATCTCTAGTTTCTACTCATACGGATGAGTATTAATATCTGACCTTGAGCTACTGAGTTTGAGATTTTAATTTCCTCCTTTGCAAAATCCACTGACTGTTGGGCATTAGAAATGACAATCAGTTTAATCATCTAGACCCAGAAAAGTCCACTATCCACATAGAAGTGAGAGATAGGGAAAGAGAAAAAAGAAATAGGGAAAGAGAGCAAAGAAACAGAGCATAAAATAAAAGGAAGAAATATGAATACAAAGGAAAAAAGAAGGTGATGATGAATCAGGGCTTGTTCTGTGATAATTCAAATTAGACCACTAAATATATAACCACATTTTCCTATTCAATTTTTAAAGTATTTTTTTGAAGAAAACTGGATTCAGAAAAGCTTCATAAATACCATTCAGTATTATTCATTCAACAAAAATTTACCAAACACCATTATGATCGTTGTACTAGATTCTGGGGACATCGTGGTGAATAGAGTGACAACGTTCCTGATCTGGTATAGTTTATACCCTAGAGGGAAGAGACAGATAAAAACAGACAGAAAAAAACAAAACAAAATAATTTCTGATAATGATAAGTGCTCAGGAAAAAAAAATATGTATATATTTTATATAAATTTATATTTTATATATACCATATATTGTATAAATGTTATAAATATTATAAAATAGAATGATGTGGTAGAGGTTTGGATGAATAATTATTAGGCTGGGCAGTCAGGAAAATGATCTGCAGAGGTGATATTTTAGCAGATACCTGAATTATAAGAAATTGTCAGCCAAGGAAAGATTAGAGAAGAAAAATTAAACAAAAATGCTAAGCCCTGTATCTTCACGAAGTACTCTGTAAGTTGCTTTTAAAACTAATCATATAATTGTATTTCCTATGGCATGGTGCTCATAATCTAATATGAAAAATATCATTGTGGTTAAATATGAAATGGAGCAAAACATTTTGATAGTGAAATCATCACTAGGTGGAACACTCAGTGATAATAGAGATGTCCGTTTTAGTTGGTAGAGTATTGAATTTGTCAATCAACAACCCTCTCAGTCACTAATAGTTCAAGCAAAGACAATAGTAATAATGATCATATACGAACAAATTATCAGAAGCAACAATATGACAGATACTCTTTCAACCACATGTAGAACATCTATGAAAACTGACCACAAGCTGGGGCCATAAAATGTCTTGTTTTTTCTAACCACAACTCAATTAAGTTAGAAAGTAATGTTTTCCTCAAAATTGAATAAATTCTTATATTTTACAAATAGTAAATATACTGTTAAGTAACCCACAGATCAATCAAGCAATCATAATAGAAATATAAAAACACTTAAAATGAAATAATTATACTTCATATCAAAAAATTAATAAAACTGGTGCCAGCCCGGTGGCGCAAGCACTTAAGTGCGTGCACTTTGCTGCGGCAGCCCAGGGTTCGCCAGTTTGGATCCCGGGTGTGCACTGATGCACTGCTTGGCAAGCCATGCTGTGGTGGCGTCCTATATAAAGTGGAGGAAGATGGGCATGGATGTTAGCCCAGGGCCAGTCTTCCTCAGCAAAAAAACAGGAGGATTGGCAGATGTTAGCACAGGGCTGACCTTCCTCACAAAAAAAAAATTAATAAAACAAAATGAAATTAAACAAAAATAAAAATAGAAAATAAGAAGAATGGATAAAGACAAAAATAGTTCTTTGAAAGACTGACACAAGAAATTTTTGATGAGAGTGTAATTTAAAAATAAATGACAGAAGGCTCAAATAAAATGACATTATAAATGAAAATATATAAATATCTACAGATGTCACAGAGATAAAATTATGACAATATAGATTGAGCAATTTTCTGTCAACATAATTTTTAAATCATAGAAGTAGATAAATTAACAGAAAAATATATTTCAACGCTTACTAAAATATAAATAGCAAACACAAATGGTCCAAAAAATTACATTAATAAAGTCAATCATTTTAACAGAGACTTAATAACTCAAATTATTAAGTACTTTGAAGATGTTATAGTAAAAATACTTTAAGCTTCTAGGTTCATCAAATTTAGTCTCATATTCCAGCTTTGCAGGTTTTCCAGATGGGTATGACCTTAGATAAATTATGCCACCTTCCTGCACTTTGGTTTCCTTGTCCTCAAAATGTGGATAATATAAATATTTCACAAGATAGTTGTTCCGCTTGAATGAGACAATACGAACAAAAGTATAGCACAGGACATGTAGTAGGGTCTTAACAAACATTAGTGTGCACACCTCTTCTCTTACACACTACCTATGCAAGTAAGTATACTTATGAGGCCTTTTAAAGGCATTATGTCATATATAGAAAGGAAAATGGCCTTTAGAATTAGAAATTAGTAGATTTGAATCTGAGGTCCCTCAATTAGCTTTCCATTAACTGAGCAAACCTGCATAATTTAATTTTTTTCTCTGAGATTCAGTATGGTCATCTTCAGAAGAACAACAATATTTAGCACCTAGGGTTGTCATTAGATTAAATGAGATAATATATTTGAGTAGTTAGTATATAATACCTGTATAGGTGTTTAAAACCTATACAGCAGCTCTATGCAATGACATTTAGTGTGCCAATACTACAAGAAACAGAAAGACTGCCTTCAAGTTTCAGTCATCAACTTTATCTCAGGAGATAAAAATCTATGTTAAGTTTATCAGAAAGAATCAGTGACTAAAAATAGAACTACAAGTCTCACCACATTAATTAGTCTGGCTTTGGCTACCCTTTTTTGTTTGTTTTAATTAGAAATAATAATTGATTAAGTATGGTAATCCTATATTAGAAAATTTATATATGTGTAATATAGTACTAAATTGTTCTCTATTCACTAAGATTCTGGGATTTAACCAGGCCAGTAGATTGGATAAGTTGGGTATGGGGAATATCATGGGTTCAGAAATATATATCGTGATTTATACTTTGCATCACCACTTCCTAGCTGTGTGGTCTTGGAGAAGCAATTTTACTTCTCTAAGCCTGTTTCCTCAAATAAAAATGAAAAATATAAAAGAAACTACACTACGTCTTAAGGTTATTTTGAGAAACAAATAAGATAGTATTGTGAAACACTTAGTTTAGTGTTTGGAATATTGTAAAGGTATAAGTGTTGTCTATTATTATTATCATTAATGTTACTAATTGTCATTATCATTATTACTAATATTATAATTACCAATTTAGTAAATCTTTCCTTCTTCAGTATCTGGTAGAATCTGTATGGAATGAAAATTCACTTGGCATTTTGTATAAAGGTATATGGAAAGAGTACAAGTATTTTATTTTGTACTGCATTTTAAACTGTAAATGTACCTATATATCACCAAATAGGGATGGAGTGGTTCACTGGACGTTTACTGTATTTTAAAGAAATAAGCTTTCCCTGTAAAGGGCATTATAATATGAGAAATAAAGTTATTTGATAAACTGTTGTTCATTTGATTAATAGAGTTATAAAAAGGGATATTATCGGTAGAAAAATAAAATGTGACCTTTATTTCCAGAGTGGAGTGGGTTACATATTCTGATCTTCCCAGAATCACATCCTCTAACCCCAAAAGTTCAAGGAGCACAGTTGGAATCACACTGAATAGTCATCTTGATTTTTAGATAGGCCACTACAGAACAAAAGTTCAAATGTATTACACAGCTAGCTGAATGTCTGAGTCAAAAACAAAATAGAGGTTTCTTGAGCCAACCCTGATGGCTTAGCGCTTAAAGTCCGGCGTGGTCTGCTTCAGAACCTGGGTGCAGAACCACACCACTGGTCTGTCAGTAGCCATGCTGTGGTGGTCGCTCACATAGAAGAAACAGAAGAACTTACAACTATACACAACTATGCACTGGGGCTATGGGGGGGGGGAAGAGGAGGAAGATTGGCAACAGATTTTAGCTTAGGGTGAACCTTCCCCCCCAAGAAAATATTAAATAGAGGTTTCTTCCCCCATGCTTACGTTCTTTCCATCATATCTCCATGTCTTTCCAAGTAATGGCATCAAGAGCGCTTGTAGGTACCTATCCAACTTCATAGTCTCTTTATTCTTTACATTTTCAAAAGCTAGTTTGGGGGAGAAATTCTAGATATGGAGCCATGGAGCCTTGAACACACAAATCTAATTTCTCTTCGCCAATTCCCTCTGTGGAGTGCTGTGACCACCATGCCAGACAAGTTGGAAGAGCTTGTGTCTGGAATCCAATAGCTGTTCTGTGTCTCAGAAATATTGGTAGATTTGCAGAATCACAAGTGCCCCTTAACTCTGCCAAGGAAGACTTAGAAATAGACAAAAGTGGCATTCAGTTTTTTCTTCTCTAGATTTCCAATATTCTCCATTCCCCTCTGGCTTCCTATATCCTTCCAGCAGTGATCCATGCACTGATAATCATGCCTAGGGAAGGGTAGAAGTGCTCACGCTTTTCAAGCTGCACAGAAATTATGCACTCTGTGGGCTAAATCCATGGGGCTGTACCGCTTAATAATACTGTTTACTTCGAGGTGTTTCTTTGGAAACCTCCTAGGAATTTCCTGGCAGACTTTGATTACAATGTTATCTATTTAGGAATACAATCAAATTTCCTGGAGTTTTCCTTAGAGCATATGCATTTAGGTGAGTATTGAGTAATGAAAACTCACATATGTCTCCAGACAGCTAAGCTAGTTTCCCTCATTAGTTGTAAAGAGATATTGTTCTGTGGTAGTGAGGCCACTAAGAGCCATTAAGGCTAATGACTTTAGTCACAGTTTGGATAAAAAATCCTCACAGTGAAAATGCTTTCAAATTAAAAAATACCCCCACTGTAAACATGTTGATAATGCACATTGAACACTCAGAGAAAGTATTCAAAAGTATTTAGAAGTTAAACGTTTTTCCAATTTGGAAAAAGATTTTGAAACTACCAAATGTAAGACTGCAAAGATGGCATGTAATCTAACCAAATCTGTAAGCTAGCAATGGAGATCACTTATTACAGGAAAAGGTCGAATATTTACTGAAGGAAATATTAGATATATAAAAGGAAAACTAAAAGGCCTAAAATCTTTTAAATTCAATATTTCATCATACATTGGACATTTTCAACGAATTATGCAGCAACTAGAACAAACTTCATTCCAATATCTGAAGTGATTCCAATGAAAGGATCGAGAGAATAAACGTATACTGAAGTTCATGGCAAGGTAAAAGGATATTAAAAATGTCAGCTTTGTTTCTGAGCCACTTATATGTGCCTTTCAGGAGTTATCAAAAGGATAAACCTTGAAGCAAGGGAAGAATTAAATAGTCATTTACACAGAACTACAGCTATGCGTGTTTATGTATAAGAATGTAATAAATGAAGAGTGTATCTGTTATGCATGGTATGATCATCGAGATATAAAAAATATTATAAAAAAGAGTTAAAGAGAGAGTGTGGAAGATGGCAGCACAGGAGCCATCCTGAGGATCCTCAGCTCGCTTCCTCCCACGAACACAGTAAATCTACAACTACATGTGGAACAATGTCCTCTGAGGGAGAGCTGGAAACTGGATGAAAAGAGCTTCCACAACAAGGGACAACACCAGAAGGGTGGAAGAAGTAGAAATACAGCCCCGCTGAGGGAAAAAACACACCCCAGCCACAGCATTTCACCGTTGGGAGTGATCTCAATGGTACAGAGTTTTTCCTGTAGGATCAAGGGATATAAGCTCCACAGCAGGGCCCCCAGCCCTTAGATCCAGCACAGGACAGACCAGACCCCAAAATACCTGGCTTTGAAAACTAGTGGGAAATATGCCAAGAAAAACTATAGTACTATAGGGAAAGGAAAACACACTCTTAATGGACTCAGTTTACCTGGAAACTAGTACAAAAACATCAGATAGAAAAGTGCATGGTCCATAGGTAAGAGACATTCACTTACTAAGCTTAGACTGCCTCCAGGAGAGGCAGGGGCAGCTAGGGCTCTCCCCAGGGACGGAGACACTGATGGCAGCCATTTTGTGACCTAGTTCAGCTGTGCTGATGCCATCACTGGCCAGTGCCATATTGGATTCCTCCCTCTAGCCTGTTGGTGCAAGGGCTTGCCTCATCCACTAGCACACCCAAGGCAGTCATGTACAGCCAGTTAGCATAGGCAGCCCACACCAGGGGCCTGCCCTGCCCACCAGCGAGCCTGCAGCAGTCATGCACTGCCAGGCCTCCCAACCAGCCACACAGGGGGTCTGCTCCGCTCAACAAAGAGCCTTAAACAGTTGGGTGCCTGCCGGGAAGCACAGCCAACCCATGCTGAGGGCCTGCCGTGCCCACCAGCACACCCAGGGCAGTGGTACATTGCCAGGCCCCATAGCCAGTCCATGCCGAGTGCCTGCTCTGCCCACCAGTAAGACAGTAGCAGTCGCAGGCTGTACAGCCAGCTACACCGGGGTTCTGCCCCATCCACCAGTGATCTGGCAGCAGTCATGCACTGCCAGGCCTCACAGCCACTCATGCTGGGGTCCCTCCCTGCCCAGTAGTGAGCCCACAGCAGCTGCACATGGCCAGGCCTTGTAGCCAACCACTCCAGGGGCCAGCCCTGCCCACCAGGCCACCCAAAGCAGTCAGAAGGGCTATATGCAGCTACCACAGAAGGGCCCACGCAGCCCACCTCTGGAGCATTTGGCGTGGGTGACCAGTGGGAAGCACGCTGCTGGGTCCCACAAGACATCTCCTACATAAATCCACTTTTCTAAGATCGGGAGACATACTTAGTCTAAAAATATGTAGAAATAAACACAGAGAATTAGAGAAAATGAGGAAACAAAGGAATATGTTCCAAATGAAAAAAAAAAAATCCTCAGAAAAAGAAGTAAACAAAACAGAGATATGCAATCTACTTGATACAGAGTACAAAGTAATGGTCATAAGGATGCTCATCGAACTCAAGAGAAGAATAGATGAACACAGTGAGAACTTCAACAAAGTTAGAAATATAAAAAAGAACCAATCAGAGCTGAAGAATACAATAACCGAAATGAAAAATTTATTAGAGGGAATCAACAGCAGAGTAGATGACACAGAAGAACCAATCAGCAATCTGAATGATGGAGTGGAGAAAATCACCCAAGCTAAACAGAAAAAAGAAAAAAAGAATTTTAAAAATGAGGACAGTTTAAGGGACCTCTGGAACAACATCAAGCAGACTAACATTCGCATTATAGGTGTCCCAGAAGCAGAAGAGAGAGACAAAGGAGCAGAGAACTTATTTGGAGAAATAATAGCTGAAAACTTCCCTAACCTGGGGAAGGAAACAGACCTCCAGGTACAGGAAGCATAGAGAGCACCAAACAAGGTGAACCCAAAGAGGCCCACACCAAGACACATTATAACTAAAATGTCGAGAATTAAAGAAAAGAAGAGAATCTTAAAAGCTGCAAGAGAAAAGCAACAAGTTGTCTACAAGGGAATTCCCATAAGACTATCAGCTGACTTTTCAGCAGAAACTTTACAGGCTAGAAGGGACTGCGTGATATAGTCAAAGTGCAGAAAGGAAAAAAATCTACAACCGAGAATACTCTACCTGGCAAGGTTATCATTCAGAATAGAAGAGAGAGACAGAATTTTCCAGATAAGTAAAAACTAAAGGCGTTCACCACTAAATCAACCTTACGAAAAATATTAAAAGAACTTATTTAAGCAGAAAAGAAAAGGCCACAAATAGAAATTAAAAAATTATCAAAGAAAAAATATCACTGGTTAATGGCAAATATATAGTAAAGGTAGTGAATCAACCACTATAAAACTAATATGAAGGTTAAAAGCCAAAAGTACTAAAATTATTTATGTCTACAATAAGAGGTTAAGGGATACACAAAATTAAAAGATGAAAAATATGGGACCAGCCTGGTGGCATAGTGACTAAGTTCACTTGCTCTGCTTCGGAGGCCTGGGGCTTGCAGGTTTGGATCCCAGGTGTGGACCTACGCAACACTCATCAAGCTATGCTGTGGCAGGTGTCCCCCATATAAAGTAGAGGAAAATGGACATGGATATTTGCCCAGGGCCAATCTTCCTAAGCAAAAAGAAGAGGATTGGCAACAGATGTTAGGTCAGGGCTAATCTTCCTCAAAAAAAAAAAAAAACAGATATATGCACCCCTTTGTTCATTGCAGCATAATTTACAACAGCCAAGATATGGAAACAACTTCAATGTCTATTTTTAGATGAATGGATAAAGAAGATGCGGTAAATATATATACACAATGGAATATTACTCAGCCATAAAAAAGAACGAAATCCTCCCACTATGAAAACATGGATGGATCTAAGGGTATTATGCTAAGTGAAATAAGCCAGACAGAAAAAGAGAATTTCATATGATTTTGCTTATATGTGGAATCTAAAAAAACAAAACAAATGAGCAAACAAAACAAAATAGAAACAGACTCAGAGATACAAAGAACAAATTGGTGGTTTCCAGAGAGGAGGGTGTTGGGGGAAGGGTGAAATAGGTGAAGAGGATAAGAGGTGAAAACTTCCAGTCATAACATAAATAAGTCATGGAGATGTAACGTACAGCATAGGGAATACAGTCAACAATATTGTAATAACTTTGCATGGTAACTAGTCTTACCAGGGTGAACATTTTGTAATGTAAATAAATGTCAAATCACTATGCTGTACACCTGAAAGTAATACTATATTGTATGTTAACTATACTTCAATAAAAAAAAGAAACAACAGAGGAGTTAATATTTACTTATTACTTATATGTGCTTTATCTCATTTAATTCTTAAGAGTATGAGTAAGTACTATTACCAACTATATTTTAGAAAGGATAAAAAGGTTAAAAGTTACAGATGACTTAATAGATGCCGTGAAACTAATAAATATTTGTTCAGATATTAATTCATATAAAAATTGAAAATAACCTTCTGAAGTAGCTATAATTATTTTCCCCATTTTGTAGATGAGAAAAAACGATATTTAGAATACTAAATAACTTGCTCACCTTCACATTTGGGGCAGAGATGGAAGTCTAGTTTGTAACAATTTTAATATGCTGCCTCTCACAATTTAATTTTTAGAGAAGTAAGTATCATATTCAAGATTACATTAATGTTTAAGAAATAGATCAAGGATTCAAAAGCAACATCCTGACACTTGGGAAATATTGTCTCTGGATTTAATATCTTCTTTATTTTCTATCTATAGTAATCATAATTGATCTCATCCTGTCCATGGCTGGCTCCAGAGTTAATATTTGCAGCTCAAACATTTCCCTTGAAATTGAGATACATATATCTAACTACCTACTACGTTAACAGTACTTGGATGAATATGGTATCCAATAACATTGAATTTAGTGATATTTAAAGGTGCATTTATAAATAACTAGTAGGAATACTAGTCAAAACTTCACTTCGATGGCTTTGGAATTATCTTGGACAAGGTATTTAAATTTGCTAAATATTGCTTTTCTCATCTGTAAAATGGAACTAAAAATAGCATCTATCTCAATATTATTATGTGGCTTAAGTATATTAATATATGAAAAACTAAAATAGTGTATTTTAAGGCTTGAAGAGAGAGCAATGAAAACCAAAGAGAAGAAAAGACAAAAAGAAGAGAATTAGAGAAGAAACATAGAAGAGAGAGAAGCATCATGGGAACAAGGAAGGAACGTGTTAATGTCGGTTCAGGTCGGATCTTAGGTTTTAAACTAAGGAGTTGAGACAGTTTGTTAGACAATGTAAACTTTTGAAAGTTGGTGTGTCGTAGAGTGAATGTTATGACCAGAAGGGTATTTTAGGAAGTTTAATGTTGGTGCCATGTAAATGCTATGTAAGAATGGGAATGGACAGGAATGGGAAGGACCAAGAGTCACTGAGCAGATGGTTAGTTCTGCGATGTGTATGTATATGTAATTAAGAAAGGGAAGGTGGTAAATTTGTGTGATGAGTGAGCAAGGGGGTGGTTGACGTTGTGATCCAGGATTTATATTACAGTGGCTGCAGATTGGTATCACAGTAGGCTTTCTGTCCAATACTACCTCTGTCCACTCTGACCTAGGTCCATCTGCCAACTCTTACTGCCCTCCCTCAATAGCTGACTTGCCCAGCCCTTTTCTCTCCTACTACCAGAAATGGTACTGAGACAGTGAAGGAATTTTCCATTTTCCTAAAAAAAAAAGGGTTTTTTTTCTCTTCTTAAATAATAACTTTGGATCCAATCTGAGAAAAGAGAAATCTTTGGAGTGAGGAAATTTCACAACAGGAGGCTGTCAACAAATATAGAAAGCCCGTGACGAAAACACAGCCTCTAGGATCAAAAATCTCAGTTGGCTTTCTTTTCTACTTATGATAGATGCAGAGGGAGACTTGCCAGGTACAATAAATTTGGAAAGACTGGAGTTTCTAAACATGCTGCTGAGGTGAGGTAAGTACAGTCAGTAATTCATCGATTCTCTCCTGTGTTCTCTTGATACGCAGTTCAGTTTCCCTCCGAGCAGCCTTAATCTTAGAGATCTTTTTAAGAGCTGCCTCATCCCAGCACAGATAGAAGAGCAGCAGGTAAAAAGTCCATCCAGCAGGCGGTCACAGTTTTATTCCCTGTCCCTCCAAACACGTGCCCCATTCACAAAACAACCTGGCCGTGGATGGGACACTGGGACAGAGAGCAGAAAATAAAACCGTGATTATTAAAGCAATAAAGTGGAAGACAGTGTGAGTCTCTGTCAGAGGGAATATGTGTTTAAGTATTAGTGTGTTCAAAATGGCTTGAAGTGATAGAGGAAGGAAAGAAGTTCAAGGGCGAAAAGTCCTAATGCCCGGTTATGTATAAAAGTAACCACAAGTGTGGTGAGAGTTAGGGACTAAACCTTCCTAATTGCTTCAGTGGAAAACAAGTGGCAAATTGATCATAACGCTGTTGGCATTCTGGATGCAGAAGCTTAAAGGAATCTGGCACTCTGCGCATCCTGAGAAAGTAAAAACTGCAGCAGAGGGAAACATCAAAATGCCTTCACCAGGTTTACTAAACCAACTGAAAAACAAAACACAAAAAAATGAGTCTCATATAAAAATTGTCTTACCCATCACCAGAACAGAGCATTTCAATATTTTATGACACTTCCTGTCTTTAACACTGTTATTGAGACTATGTTGACATGCTAACTAGAGATGCAGAGTATGATTTATGCTGATTTTCACATCTGCCCTGAGCCTGGATATCACGAAGGAGCTAAGAATCCATGGCATTCATATACTGTGGAAGAAGATGTACAGATATGATTAAGAGATGGAGACATGTGATGGATAGCAGGGTTTCAAACTACATGAGGAAAAAGATGGGTGGGCAAGATGGGTGGAGAGGTCCCCGACAAGGTGGCCCCCCACATCTCATCCAACTTCTGTCATCTTTTCTCTCCCCCTTGCCCACATCTCTTCTTAAAATACCTTTTTATTTCCTATTTTGACTTTCCTCTCTGATTTTTTTTTCGAGCAAAATCCCATTCTACTTTATATTTATATTGTTTTGTGCCAAGATAGGAAGATATAGATGTGGAAAGGTTTAAACAGCAGTCCTGAGGCTTGGAAATTACAATATTATTAATGATGGTAATAATGAAAATTTATATCCACTGAAGACTCACTGTGTATCAGACACTGAGCTAATTAGTTTATATATTTTATCGTATTTAAGGTTAAAACAAATATATCAAGTAAGAACTATTATTATCCCCGTTATACAAACAGGGACACTGACTTTTAGAGATGATCACATAGGGGCAAATAAGAGGTGAAACCAGCATTCAGACCCACCGCAGCTGGACTTGCACCATTTAAACTACTTTGCTATTTCGATCAACTCAGTCAACTTTATATTATTGCCTTAAAATTAGACCACCTAAGTTTTGCAGACAGAAATTGAATAACAAGGCATAGTAATCATGTTTTGTATTGTCTATGCTTTGTGATGATTTGACATCTTAAGGCCTTGTGCATCTAGGGAACAAATTTAAGAGTTAGCAAATTTGCAGAGATAGCAAACAATTTGCCTGTAAGCCTTCGATATGCAAACCAACTCAATCTAAGTCCATACCCTCACTTGTCTCCTTTCATCAGACTCTTGCAATTCAGAACACTCTTCTGCTGTCCTAAAGTACCCCAGGGCCAGGCACTGGACAACTAGTGACAATCCCAATTCCCCAGAGTCTGCTAGAATTATTTAAATTATTCTGTTCTAAGCCTGTTCAGCTTGCTTACCCTCATCTGTTTCTTCCAGCAAAAACCACAAAAAAAGACACTTGTGCATGTTTTCCCCTCACTCCTTTCGCCTCTTGACCAACCTGGTGCTTCCCCATGTGGCCCTGTGTGGTGTGGCACACCTCCTCCTCTTGGGAACTGTGAGTAACAAATTATTTTTTCTTTCTTTTTTTTTATGTGAGGAAGATTGGCCCTGAGCTACCATCTGTTGCCAATCTTCCTCTTTTTGCTGAGGAAGATTGGCTCTGAGCTAACATCTGTTGCCCATATTCCTCTATTTTGTATATAGGACTCTGCCACAGCATGGCTTGACAAGCAATGCGTTAGTCTGCACCCGGGATTTGAACCTGTGAACCCCAGGCCACTGAAGCGGAACGTGCAAGTTTAACCACTACACCACTGGGCCAGCCCCTGCAAACTATCTTTTCAACCACAGTTGTCTCCTGATGTGTTGGCCTCACCATACCTAAATAAAAAGAAAATCCCAGATGCAACTGAAAACATAAAGATAGATGACTAGAAGATAAATTTCAACCTTTTTTTTTATCAGTTTCCCTATATTTATCTAGACACCGTCCTCCTGTCTTTGACTTAATATATCTTCTCACCAAATGTGGTGGCTAATGGTGATAGTTACATCAGTACTTTCATCTAGTATTTTAGTATTTTATATTGCCTCATTTTTTCATAATTATAGTGATCAGAAAACTAATTACAATATTACATATTAAAGGTATTTTAAGAAATGTCATCATTACTTTGAGACTTTTAAAACTGAAGCTACTCTCTTGCCACACATTGCCAACCATGGGAGTAAATACTTCCCTTTTTAGAGATAATGCATTATTGTCTTCAGGCCATGATAAGTTTAATCAAGGTATTTCAACAGATTAAAATTGATCCCAATCCCAGAAATAAATGGCAATCCTTTCTATCAGGGAAGTTCTCTGACTTCACTGATTACAGCCTGGAAAATATCAGATTGCTGTCTCCTGTTATGTTCTGGTTTCTCGTAAATAATATTTAACCATATGCATTCTAAAGTTGACCTTTTCATCACACTGTAATTACATGGATATGACAAAGGAATAAAATAGAACATGTTAGGAAATGAAAAGAAATCCTCTATGCTATATCACCTACCATTGGGTCTGTCTGTGGTAGGCAGCTACTAGGACGGCTCTCAGATGGCCTTGCTTCATGGTATTCATACCCTTGTTTAATTCCCTGGTGCTCCTAACCAGTGATAGAATGTCACTTCTGTGATTGGGTTTTGTAATATGACTTTCATCTTGCTAGCAAACTCCCTCACTTGCTGTCATTGATGAAGCAAGTCACCACCATGTCAGGGAGGCCCTAATCGCCAGGAGCTGAGGCTGTCCTCCAGCCAATAGCCTATCAGAAACTGAAGCTCTCATTCCAATGGCCCTAGAGGAACTGCAATTCTGTCCACAACCACGTGGGCTCGGCAGCGATCCTTCCTCAGTCTAGTCTTCAGATGAGACGTCAGCCCTAGTTAACCCTTGATTTCATCTGTGTCTGGATCACTAACTACAGAAACTCTGAGGTAAACATGTCGTTTTAAGCCAATAAGTTTGTGGTAATTTGTTATTCAACAATAGATAACAAATGGTGAGTCTAACCCAGGAAAGCTCATCTGATCTCTCCATCCCCATTAGGCTATGTTATTGGTATAAGGGACTGAGTTCTATAGGCCTGAGCTGACAAGCATGAGCATTGCCCAAGAAAATTGCTGTAATGGATAGATAAACCAGTGGTTAAGAGAGTTCATGTCATAACTGAGAGAGATCAGTTGTGTGTGCAAAAAAGTAAACAAACAAACAAAACAAAACAAAAAAACTGGAATGTAACTATTGGGGGGGGGGAAACTACTGTTCAGTCAAGATATACCATTTATTCTGTACCTTACAATTGCTGCTGTAGCAGACCCCAGTCTTCAAAGCTTATTGGCCACAGAAATGTCTGGGTATTTGGATACCAGCTGCCAAGTTGTGTTTCAATGATCATCCATGTTGTACATCACAAAATCGTTCTTTAGTAGCTGTGGTCTCTATCCTCACTTGTCCCCTCTAACCACATCATCCATGAAGATGCACAAGTCCCAAGCCCACATAAACAAGGTCCTGGAAACACAAGCCCACCTCCAGGTACCGCTTCCCCAGTGGAAGGACCTGTACAATGGCTGTGAAAGCAAAAATTGCACTGGACAAATGTGAACAGGTAAGGAAGACTTTACTTAAGGCTATTGCAGTAGGGGGCAGGGACTAGAACGAAGTCAGAACTCAGCTCTGCTGAGAAAAAGGCAAGAGGGCTTTTAAAGACAGTGTGAGAGTCAGAGGTTTTTTTTTCAGTTTTTGTTTGTGTTACTATGAGTTGGCAGCACTCCATGATTATTTCTGTTGCTGCACTTCAGTCTCTCATCCTTGTCACACAGATTGTTACCTCTTCCTAACTGGTCTTCTCACCATTGTAAACAAAATTTTTAATGTTTACCTGGGATCAAAAGTTTGTCTGGGGATTAGTCTCCACCATAATATTTCATCTGCTATATTAGTTTCTTACATTATAGAATTTTATATAAGGTTTTAAAGAGGAGAAAAAGGATTCTGATTCTAAAGAGAGGGGTAGATGGTTATTTTTTCCTTACATAGGCCTTCTGGCTTATGATTGCCTTTTGGAGGATGTTTTAGAATCCTGTTGTCTGAAGAGAATTGGATACCGCTATAGAAGAGTTTTAGAGAAGAGCAGAGAATAATATTTAGTAATGAAAAATGATGCATTTGAAGAATATTTGGTGAAAAGAAAGTAATATACCTTTGTGTGTGTGTGAGGAAGACTAGCCCCGAGCTAACATCTGATGCCAATCCTCCCCTTTTTTCTTGAGGAACACTGGCCCTGGGCTAGCATCCGTGCCCATCTTCCTCTACTTTATATGGGACGCCGCCACAGCATGGCTTAACAAGCGGTGTGTCTGTTCACGCCCGGGATCCAAACCTGCCAACCCCGGGCCGCCGCAGCGGAGCGTGCACACTTTGCTGCGCCACTGGGTGGCCCCAAAAGAAAGTGATATTAATAATGGAACATAAACTACAAATGGAAGAGTTGGAAGGATAGATACATACATACATATACATATGTGTATGTGAGCATATGTGTGTGTTACCCCAAATTTTAAAATTCAGTAAATATTTATTGAGCCTGGGATACTATAGGTATAAAAATAACTGTTTTTTCAATAAAATGAATGAATAACTATACAATACCAGAGAAAACGACAATGAATTAATATAATAACTAAATTTTATTGTGCACTTACATTTACAAGGCTAACCAAAACAGTTTCAAGTATTTATAACTAATCTCTTTTCTATCTCTGAGCTGACAAAGCTCAAATGTGGAAAGAAAAGCATAAAGACTCTTGTCAGGTATCAAGGGCCTACTGTGCACCAAGCATCATGCTAATTGCTCAGACCTTAGGCCAGTCAGATTTAGGTAGGAATTCCTACTTTTACACTTTCTAGAAGTGTGAATGGAGCCAACATTTTTCTGCTTAAATTTGCAGATATTTTTTGAGGATTTAACTAGTATTAGAGTTTAGAAAATCAATGTGCTATGATTATTCAAAAGAAATAACCACTATCTTTAACACACTTCTTCCTACCTTAAAGGCTTATAGAAGCCTATGGGTTTACATTTCAAACAAATCTAAAATTTCATAAATATTGTTTATTTGGAAAATGGCTCGTTGATGTTCATAACATTTTTTATAAAGAATGCAATGACAATCATGAGGGTTTCATTTATTTTAAAAATGAAAAGCAGAGAAATATTATATTTTTAATAAAAATTAAAATAAAGACAATTACTGTGCATCTATTACCTAATTGTAAACCATTTGTCTACTTCTCTATCTGCAAACATTTGACAGAATAGGTATCTAAGGCTATCATTGTTATAATTATATACTCACAGTTCATGTAGATTTAGGACATAAAATCATAATTCTCCAACCTGGTTAACTGTGTTAGTCTGCCACATATCTGCACTTGGAAATAATCTTTTATATATGCTGAGAAAACTAATTTTTTCCCGCAGCAGGAATGGATGGCTACTTCTACTCTAAAGCTCAAATAGGCGCATCCTACTTTTTATCACACAGGGAGAGGTGATTCAGATACAGCGATTTCACCATCCCAAGTAGATTACTGTACAAAAACATTATAGGTCCAAACAATTTCTTCCCTAGATTGAAAGGATTTAGATAGAAAACTGTGACCATTATACTAGTGTTCAGCTTTTAATCTTTATGTTATTCTAGTACTCAGTGTTAAAGGGCTCGGAAATGACACTAGAGCTTTCCTCCACAGCCATGAATGATCGTGTAAGACAACCCTTATCCATTACTCTGTCACTGTAATTAATGAGGTCACCCCAATATCAATACATGTAGTTGAAGAGCACATGATAAAGAATCAGAATATTGTAATGAATTCTAGAAGAATTGTATTTTAAAAGTGTAATTGTTTCAGTTGTATTTCATAGTTACATGGATCTTTATCTAAATGATAGACAATAAGGTGTCTGCTTGCACTTAAATGCATTGTAAGTTGAGTACTGAATAATTTCTACAAGCTCATTATTACTGAGAGTTGGATCATCTTAAAGTCTGAAGGTTTTGTACACTTATATAAGGGAACACAAAGATATTAATGGGATTGACTAATGAAGGCTTCAGCTGTGAAAATGTGTACTCTCTAAGTAATGACAATCATCAACTTTAGGGAAATAGCATCTGCTTTACTATAGCCTGAAATTCTTTCATGAGTAGTTGTGGAATCTTCTGGTCTTTATGTTTAATGACAAGGGGGAAAATACCATCTTATGTAAAAGTAAAATCTCATCCTAGCTCCAAAGAAGTCTCCCAAGTTATTTTGGTTTGATAATCATATAATAAGGAAAATTGTGTGTCTCTAAAATTTCTAGCATTCTCTTACATCCTTCATTAAAAGTCAAGATTCTTTCCACAAAGGAAGGCTTCATGAGTCTAGATAAAAGAAATAATGACACACTTCTTTATAGAAATGAAGTTTGAAAGAGTCAAAATAAATTAGAATTTATTCAAAACTCTTTAGATTAAAAACTGCTATGAAAAAAATTCTAACTTTCATGTTAAACATTGAAGTTCCAAGTTTATCCTATTTAATTTTAGCCAAAAATGTTATAATAGAAAGTATTGCAAAGTTTTCTGTACTCCAACTTCTATTTAGTATAGACCTAGACCGATAACGGAGGGTAAATTATTCAATTAAATTTTAGAAAGCCAAATGTGAGCTAAATTTAGGAAGCCAGATTTGAATTAAATACTAGAAGCAGCTTGAAATTTTCCCTCAATAGCTTTCAAAATCAAAATTGTTATTCACTTTATTCTGCCTTTTAACAAAGAAAACACCCTGTGTTGAATTTTAACCCAGGAATAAAAGTAATGAATAATGATCTTTTGATTACTATCTACCAACAAACCTATATTAAGTAACTGTTATACAAGTAATATGAACAATTTCAAATGAGGAATTTCTGTGTTGAAAATAATTAGTATATATTCATTTTTCCAAGTATCTTTAAAAACTGTTTGAAATATCATTTAATCAACAAGCAGTAATTGACCATAATTTTAACTAGGAAAACAATAAAGCAAAATATAACTGAACTTTTTTAAATATGAGAGAAAATTATACCTACATAATTCCTTTTTAAAAAAAGCCTCCTAATCATGAGATAATCACTTATTTTTAGAAATCACCCCTAGTCAAATAGACGTAAATTTTTTATAATTATCTGGAAATTTTTTTTTTCCTATGGGACTTGCACATGTAATATTTGCAAGAGAAAACAAAGTACGGACCAAATTTTAATGTTCGTTAAGTCACACTAGTGTGTTCCTTTCATTTTTCACTGAATTGTGCAACTTTATGCTTTATCCATACTTGATCACTAAATTTTCTAACTTGCTGGGTAAACGTGAGACCCTATCATCCTGGATGATCCAAATTCCAGTGCCCCTCCCCAAACACATGCCTGTGCTAAAATAAACTCATTGCTCTTTAGCTGTATTAAATCATTGATCATATAGGAAATGAAATAATAGTTTCTTGCCAAAAAAATACATGTATGCAAAACTATATGTGCTTTACCGGGAACTTACTGACTCAAAGTTAATAACACTTGTCCTAGAAAATTAATATAATCTGATATCAGTTGTGATCTGAACGGCTGTAACTACACGGGAGATACCAAAAAAAAGTCCTGAAAATCCAAGGAGATAAGACTTCTGCAATAAGTGTGCAAAAGGAGTCAGACACAAAATTTTTATTTGACCCTGAAAATGTGTTCAAAATTCTCCTGCTGCCTTTTAGATAGAAATCAATACAATCTTCGGCCAACCTAGCAATCCCTTGATTCCAGGTGAGCACCTACAGCCAATTGGATGTCAAACAATTTTTATCTGTAAGGTAAAAAAAAATATATCATAAAAAAATGTTCTTTATAGCTTTCAAATTTCATTTTTTAAACAGCAACTAAATATATCTCTCAAATTAAATAAATACACACAAGAACTTAGAAGCTACCAAGCATGCTGTTTTAATGATTGATTATAACTACTCTTTTACTCTATCAAAATTTCTTATTCTTGTTAACCAAAGCATTTGACTGTTTTACCTGAGGTTTCACAGCTGCTTGTGTAGCTCACTTCATTTTTTTCTTTTTTGACATTAGGAATTTATCTTTAAAACGGATTTCTGTGATTTCAGAGGTTGGAATCTTAGGTAACCAAAAACTTCCGAGAAACTCATCATGATGAATCTTAAAAATATGGATCTTCTAACTTTTCAGCAATGTCTGGATGGCTACTTGATAGCTACAGGATGAAATGAGTAAATAAAAGTTTGCAACTGATTATTGATGGAATGCTTTATATTATTCTTTACCAAGTACATTTTCTTTTATTTTTATTATTTATTAGGTATTTATATTATGTGCACATGGTCAAATTCTTACCTATTAAGAGATATATATCTCTTGTTTATACAAGAATATGTATTTCCTTTGATTAATTTTTTATCCTTGCTTCCAACAAATTATTCACAATAAATATTTATGTAACTAAATTTATTTTAGATTTAGAGCTTTGCATCTATTTCACCCATTCTGCTTTACCAGTTCCTTCAAAAATAAAGAAATTCAGTTTGTCAATAACCAGACCCCACCGTTAAAGATAAGTAATGATTTGAGGCACATTCAATCCAAAGCAAGACAAATTGTGTGGTTGTTATTTGTTGTCTTAAATTACAAAATACCATAAATTAAATGTATTTTGATTACCTTATTTGTAAACTGTATCCAATAAGGGCTTGTTAGGTAATTATTACCAAAAAAAAGAGACACACTTTACAAATAGTATTTTCTTGTAAATTAGCAATACATTAAAGAATAATTTCTGTTCTTTACTGGGAAGAAAAATGTATAGAATGGAATCCTTGTTTTCAATGAACTTTCGGTGCTCCCCACAACTAAACGTCTCTGAACAATTGCTGAAAGTTCTTTTTCATATCATTTTTTTTTAAAGTTTATTTATTCTTTCTTTAAATTTTTTTTCAAGTAATTTTAAGTTTGATCCAAGATCATGGATTTGATGAACTTTCTAAATACGTGTTCTATGTGTTTATCATTTTTCTTAGCTATGAAGAAGGTCTTCATTATAAATAGGTTTATTCACTTGTTTTTTTTTTCTTCACTTTCTGGTTAAAAGCAACATCTTTTATTTCCCGGGTCATGAGGTGTCAAATTGTAGTTAGAAGGGCCAATATTTTCTAAGCCACTGTTAAGACAACCACTGTCTTTTTTTACTAACAATAAGCCACTGACGTGTTTCCATTTTGCTACAAGCACAGATGCACACCAACACCTCCTTCTTCAAGATTTTTTATTTTGATTAAATTACATAATATGTATCATCAAGTCTAAACATCCTGCAAAATGCCTCTGATGTCCCTGAAGCTCCAATAATATTTTATTCTTACAGCTTCAAGTGACATTTCACATATGCAGCACAAATTGATTGCAAATGTTATGGGATACCAAATAGTAAAATTAATTTAATTATAAGAAAAATTGTATATGTCCTTTCAGTGGAGCAGACACAATATTAAGCCTGATTCTGTGACTATTGTTAATTATTTTAAAAGGGAAGGTGTAGTATAACCTGCTTATATTGAAACTGGATTCACCAAAATCCAAGATATAATGAAATCACTTAAACATTTGAAGCTCTTGAACTTGCATCTAACCAACTCATTATTAAACAATAATCAATAGGGTAAAACCTTCAAATGCCCTAAATGTTTTAATAGTAAACTGAATGGGAAAAATGTTCTTAATATACATGACTGTTCTTATTCCTTCATGTTTTTTCTTGTTTTCCTAGTGATCCCAAGGTCTCTGAATGTACTATTTCTTTTTTTTTTTTTTAATTTTTTGTTTATTGCAGTAACATTGGTTTATAACATTGTAAAAATTTCAGGTGTACATCATTGTACTTCTATTTCTGCATAGATTACATCATGTTCACCACCAAAATACTAATTACAACCCATCACCACACGCATGTACCGAATTATCCCTTTCACCCTCCTCCCTCCCCCCTTCCCCTCTGGTAACCACCAATCCAATCTCTGTCCCTATGTGTTTGTTTATTGTTGTTATTATCTACTACTTAATGAAGGAAATCATGCGGTATTTGACCTTCTCCCTCTGACTTATTTCACTTTGCATTATACCCTCAATGTCCATCCATGATGTCACAAATGGCTGGATTTCATCGTTTCTTATGGCTGAGTAGTATTCCATTGTGTATATATACCACAGCTTCTTTATCCATTCGTCCCTTGATGGGCACTTAGGTTGCTTCCAAGTCTTGGCTATTGTGAATAACGCTGCAATGAACACATGGGTGCATGTACCTTTATAAATTGGTGTTTTCAAGTTCTTTGGATAAATACCCAGCAGTGGAATAGCTGGATCATATGGTAGTTCTATCCTTGATTTTTTGAGGAATCTCCATACTGTTTTCCATAGTGGCTGCACCAGTTTGCACTCCCACCAGCAGTGTATGAGAGTTCCCTTCTCTCCGCATCCTCTCCAACACATGTTGTTTCCTGTCTTGTTAATTATAGCCATTCTGACGGGCATGAGGTGATATCTCATTGTAGTTTTGATTTGCATTTCCCTGATAGTTAATGATTTTGAACATCTTTTCATGTGTCTGTTGGCCATCTGTATATCTTCTTTGGAGAAATGTCTGTTCAGGTCCTTTGCCCATTTTTTAATTGGGTTGTTAGTTTTTTTGTTGGTAAGATGCATGAGTTCTTTATATATTTTGGAGATTAAGCCCTTATCAGAAGTATGGTTTGCAAATATCTTCCCCCAATTGTTAGGTTGTCTTTTCATTTTGTTGATGGTTTCCTTTGCTGTGCAGAAGCTTTTTAGTTTGATGTAGTCCCATTTGTTTATTTTTTCTATTGTTTCTCTTGCCCGGTCAGACGTGGTGTTTGAGAAGATGTTGCTAAGACTGATGTCAAAGAGCGTACTGCCTATGTTTTCTTCTAGAAGTTTCACAGTTTCAGGTCTTACATTCAAGTCTTTAATCCATTTGGAGTTAATTTTTGTGTATGGTGTAAGGTAAGGGTCTACTTTCATTTTTTTGCATATGGCTATCCAGTTTTCCCAACACCATTTGTTGAAGAGACTTTCTTTTCCCCATTGTATCTTCTTGGCTCCTTTGTCAAAGATTAGCTGTCCATAGATGTGTGGGTTTATTTCTGGGCTTTCGATTCTATTCCATTGATCTGTGTGTCTGTTTTTGTGCCAGTACCATGCTGTTTTGGTTACTACAGCTTTGTAGTATATTTTGAAATCAGGGAGTGTGATACCTCCAGCTTTGTTCTTTTTTCTCAGGATTCCTTTAGCTATTCGGGGTCTTTTGTTGTTCCATATAAATTTTAAGATTCTTTGTTCTATTTCTGTGAAAAATGTTGTTGGAACTTTGACAGGGATTGCATTGAATCTATAGATGGCTTTAGGAAGTATGGACATCTTAACTATGTTAATTCTTCCAATCCAAGAGCACGGAATATCTTTCCATTTCTTTGTGTCTTCTTCAATTTCTTTCAGAAATGTTTTATAGTTTTCGGTGTACAGATCTTTCACCTCTTTGGTTAAGTTTATTCCTAGGTATTTTATTCTTTTTGTTGCAATTGTAAATGGGATGGTATTCTTAATTTCTCTTTCTGCTACTTCGTTGTTAGTGTACAGAAATGCAACTGATTTTTGTATGTTGATTTTGTCCCCTGCAACTTTACCATATTAGTCTATTACTTCTAAAAGTTTTCTGGTGGATTCTTTAGGGTTTTCTATATATAAAATCATGTCATCTGCAAATAGCGACAGTTTCACTTCTTCCTTTCCAATTTGGATCCCTTTTATTTCTTTCTCTTGCCTGATTGCTCTGGCTAGGACTTCCAGTACTATGTTAAATAGGAGTGGTGACAGTGGGCATCCTTGTCTGGTTCCTGTTCTTAGAGGGATGGCTTTCAGTGTTTCACCATTGAGGATGATATTAGCTGGGGGTTTCTCATATATGGTCTTTATTATGTTGAGGTACTTTCCTTCTATACCCATTTTATTCAGAGTTTTTATCATAAATGGATGCTGTATCTTGTCAAATGCTTTCTCTGCATCTATTGAGATGATCATGTGATTTTTATTCTTCATTTTATTAATGTGGTGTATTACGTTGATTGATTTGCAAATGTTAAACCATCCCTGCATACCTGGAATAAATCCCACTTGATCATGGTGTATAATCTTTTTAACGTATTGTTGTATGCGATTTGCTAGTATTTTATTGAGGATTTTTGCATCAACGTTCATCAGTGATATTGGCCTCTAATTTTCTTTTTTTGTGTGTTGTCCTTGTCTGGTTTTGGTATCAGGGTAATGTCAGCTTTGTAGAATGAGTTAGGGAGCTTGCCCCCCTCCTCATTTTTTTGGAAGAGTTTGAGAAGGATAGGTATTAAGTCTTCTTTGAATGTTTGGTAGAATTCACCAGGGAAGCCGTCTGGTCCTGGACTTTTATTTTTGGGGAGGTTTGTGATTACTGTTTCGATCTCCTTACTGGTGATTGGTCTATTCAAATTCTCTACTTCTTCTTGATCCAGTTTTGGAAGGTTGTATGATTCTAAGAATTTATCCATTTCTTCCAGATTGTCGAATTGGTTGGCAGATAGCTTTTCATAGTATTCTCTTATAATCTTTTGTATTTCTGAGGTGTCTGTTGTAATTTCTCCTCTTTCATTTCTGATTTTACTTATTTGTGCCTTCTCTCTTTTTTTCTTGGTGAGTCTAGCTAAAGGTTTGTCAATTTTGTTGATCTTTTCAAAGAACCAGCTCTTGGTTTTATTAATTTTTTCTATTGTTTTTTTTGGTCTCTATTTCATTTATTTCTGCTCTGATTTTTATGATTTCCCTTCTTCTACTGATTTTGGGCTTTGTTTGTTCTTCTTTTTCCAGTTCCTTCAGGTGCATTGTTAGATTGTTTATTTGAGATTTTTCTTGTTTGTTGAGATAGGCCTGTATCGCTATAAACTTCCCTCTTAGAACCGCTCTTGCTGTATCCCATAAATTCTGGCATGTCGTATTTTCATTTTCATTTGTCTCCAGGTATTTTTTGATTTCTTCTTTGATTTCTTCGTTAACCCAGTCGTTATTCAGTAGCATTTTGTTTAATCTCCACGTATTTGTGGCTTTTCTGATTTTCTTCCTATAGTTGATTTCTAGTTTCATACCGTTGTGGTCAGAAAAGATGCTTGGTATTATTTCAATCTTCTTAAATTTATGGAGACTTGTTTTGTGGCCTAATATGTGATCAATCCTGGAGAATGTTCCATGTGCCTTTGAAAAGAATGTGTATTCTTCGGTTTTTGGATGGCATGCTCTGTAGAGATCTACTAGGTCCATCTGTTGTAGTGTGTCGTTTAAGGCCAATGTTTCCTTATTGATCTTCTGTTTGGATGATCTATCCGTTGGTGTAAGTGGAGTGTTAAAGTCCCCTACTATTATTGTGTTACTGTCTATTTCTGTTTTTAGGTCTGTTAATAATTGCTTTATATATATAGGTGCACCTACATTGGGTGCGTAGATATTTACAAGTGTTATATCCTCTTGTTGGATTGTTCCCTTGATCATTATGTAATGCCCTTCTTTGTCTCTTTTTACAGTTTTTGTTTTAAAGTCTATTTTGTCTGATATGAGTACTGCTACCCCAGCTTTCTTTTCATTGCCATTTGCGTGGAGTATCTTTTTCCATCCCTTCACTTTCAGTTTGTGAGTGTCTTTAGGTCTGAAGTGTGTCTCTTGTATGCAGCATATATATGGGTCTTGTTTTTTTATCCAGTCAGCCACCCTATGCCTTTTAATTGGAGCATTTAGTCCATTGACGTTTTGAATGTACTATTTCTATAAGCTAAAGATTTATTTACATTTACACAAACAAACACATAGATTAAGGGGAGACAAAAAGGGACTCATATCTTTTAATTGAAATCTTTTCATTATCCATGCCTCGTCTATACTCTTTTCTGAGCTGTCACTTCTAACCCTCATTCTTACCAAAAGATTACTGGATTCAACCAATAAAGGCAGCCTTGATTAGTGTGAAACATTGCACAGCCGCCGAAAAGTGCTGAGCAGGTAAAAAATAAATCAAAAGGAAGTGAAGTGGCTCTAACGATGCTGAGAACATGAGTCAATCAATAGTGAAAAGAATTCAGTGAGGTGAAAGTAAAATCCTTGAGAAAAGAGCCCTTAGCTGCTTTGGTTTCCTTCTCTGTTTTATTCCACAGTGACACGAGCCACAACGTCTCTTCAGATCCTTAAACCAGACCTCTTCTCTTTTTACACTGATGAGTTAAACCTGTGTCTCTGCACATTAGCAGAATAAGATTGGGTGGCAGGAGGCCCCAAATTATTTTTAGTGGAAATAATCAACAACTTAAAAATGAATAATATTCTATTGTCAAATGCCATAAATATGGATCATCAGATACTATCATAATAAAAGAAGGATAGCAAAATTGAAAATATAAACAATGTCAGAAAAATTTAGGCTGATCATTGCTAAAACTAGAAACCATCTAAATAACTACATAAAAAATAATAAAACAATATATCATGCATTTTGTGCGCTAATATCTCAACTTGTTCATAAAACCTCGATAGAAAAAATATATATAAAATACATTTTTGTCTCTTGTATTTTGTCTAATACGTAAAATAATACATAAGAAAATACATAAGAAAACAGAACATTTGAAAAAAGGGAAGCTCACAAAAAAGTGAAGTAACAATTTTTATCCTATATTACCTGGTGGCTAAGATAATGGTAAAAATGAGCATTTCAAAAATCATTGGTTTAAAAGATTAAAAGCATTGCCTTTGTTCATGAGAATAATCTCCCCACTCCCGTCCCTATAGCTTTTTTTTAAAAAGACCCTATGTGTTGTGGGAGATAGTATACTTCAAAATGTCATTGCAATAAATAAAATCATAAATTTTAAGTTCTACATAAATTCTGATGTACATGTGCCTCACGGCAGTCTCAGGGTGAAATGACAAAACTTCAAATCAGTAGAGGCAAATCCATGAAGGTCAAAAGCGGTCTAATGTCCAAAAATTAAAGTTCTCTGAACATCTGGCTTGATCCAGTCTCTCATTCGCTCTCTCTGTGTATACATACATATATATATATATATATATATATATATATGTATGTGTATATATATATGTATATTTATGTGTGTGCATATGAATATATGTATATTCGCTTATGTAAACATACACTCATTATACATATATATGAAGATATATATATTTGGGGTGATACTGATTACTACAACACTGAAGCAGAAAGTATACACTTCATCCAAAGGATGTGCTCTCTGCCAAGTGGCGGAAATCTTGGCACAAGTCAGACTAGGTGTGGGTTGATGCTCGGAATATGATGGTGTAAAATAAAGGGATGTCTAGAGAGGATTTAATACCTCTCCGACCTGCTCTCACTGCTTTCAGGACTTCCTCTGTCATCTTGTACCTTATCGTCTATTTTACACCCCTCACACAGTGAAATCAAGAACTTTGTTGAACTTTAGTTTCAATCCTCAGAAATCAGAACATGGGCTAGCTCACAGTAGATGCTCATAAAATATTTGTGGCTCCCTTAGTCAATGAGTGCTTCATAAGCGTCATATCACATAAAACCTGCTGAAAGTGTGAATACTTATAGGCAAGAACCACTTTAGGAATGAAAGAAATAAAACAAAACTCTTTTCCCCTTTCATTCCCAAATTAATCATATGATGGGGTTCTCAAAATATTTTAAAATACTTATAAAGTATTAGGAAATGCTATCTTTAAATTTTAGAAATTAAACAGAAATCTAGTTTGCATTTATAAGATGTTTTAAAATAATTGAAAGTCTCTGCGAAGCAGATGCCAGGAGTAAAAGGAAACTTAATCATATTCAAGAACCATTGTAAATGGTGCCTTTGGTAACTATAAGCTTAGAATTAGGTGAATATGGTGTCTTTGCACAATTGTCACAGAAGAGAAATGAAAAATGAACTTCCATAGCTTTTTTATTTGAGACTAGCTTTACAATACATTTTCATATTATTATAAGACTATGTTGCCTAAATGGCTTAATTGTGAATACTATCATTCATCATTTACAGTGTCCTGAGTTGCAACATGAGAGAAATCGAAGTGCATGAAAGAAGAGAATCATAAAAAATGCAGTGATCACAGGCAGTAAAAAATAAGGTGATAGATTACCTTGGTCCTGCCTAGTCTTATCCTAGAACTATAAATAAGCATGCTAGAGACTAGTCTTTTTCTCTGCATTTTTATCCAAGTAAAATGAAGTGAGAAGTTGACATTCTATTTTAAATAGTTTCTGGTTTATCTTCGGATGTTTGAATGAGGGAGATTACTTATCTTTCACATCATTCCTCATTTCTATTTATATTTGCTACTTTGAACTTGTTAGTTCATTTGCAATACCCTTGAATATGTTTGTATATACAGAGTCTTAGGACCTGACAAAAATCAATAGGCCACTTGTGAAATTAAGGTAGGCAGGGAGTATGTAAGAATTTAATGTGAAAAGAAAAATTAGTTTGGCTGTGGATTTTCTCTGACAAGGAGTCTCCATGAGAGCAGAAATGGTAATCAGTTTTGTTCACCAGTGTATTCCCAATGCCAACCATTGAATGTGGCGCTTGAAGCACTCAGTAGATATGCATTGAATTACTTGTGCGAGTCGCCAGGACAATGGAAGAAGCTGAATCAGTCACAGGCTAGGGAAGCCATCTGGGAGCTATCTTCTGATACACATTGAAGAGAATGCATTAGACTCTTTTACAACATATCTACTCTTTGAATATTTCTGGAATGTGGAGAATAAATACATTCATTGTGTTATGGAGAAAGGGGCACTTTATTTTTAAGATGAGGGAAAATCAAAATAATATTTTGATGCGTTTTCTCTCAGAAAACAGCTGGTGGATATCTTCCGTGTTGCAGCAAACCAAATTACTGTACAAGTTAATGTGGGACAGCATACTGATCTATCCTGGCTTGCCAGATTTGTAGTATTTCCTCCAGCATGCTTAATGAGGGGTTCATTATAGTGTGGAAGATAAGGCATTTTGTTACCATCAACTGATCTTTACACTTAAAGGTGATTTACCTTCAGCCTGCCTTGAAGCATTTCCCGGCTATAGGCTGAAATGTCAACAGATTTTCTAACTTTGCTTAGATTATACAAGATATAACAGTAATCATTGCTAAGACATCAGACCATGTATATTACATCTCATAGCATAATTAAAAGCTCAGTTTTATATTATTCAGATATGAAATCATATTGGTTTTGAGAGTTGCACATTGGAATCAATTTTTATTATAAACATGCCAAAATTTAAAATATCTATGATAGACAAAACAAAACACAATTTGAAATTTCTGTCCATTTATTCCCAACTTAATGGCCAAAGTGGATTGCTTTATGATTTATCCATTGTTATTCCCTATCACAAGAGCCAGAATAGACCCAACACCCAAATCAATCTCAGTTTGTGGGACATGCATAGGCATCATCTAACTTAATAATTATCAAAAATCTCATGCTACACTTTTAGCAAAATGTCATTTGAAAGAAAAGGGGGTATTTTTACTCTTAATCTACGCTATAACATGGGTGCTAATTTTTGATTTAGGTATTTAACAGATTTGTAATTTCTTTTTCTACTGATTGATAGATTAAGGCACTCAATAAGTATTGTTGAATTCCTCTTCTCCTCAGGGCACTGGTCCTGGGTCCCATTTTAGGTAAGCATCCAGATGCTGGGAGACAAGAATCTAGCCTTTTCCCACATCCTCCCATCAAGACTCACACAGTGGCAATATCCCCAAACCTAGGGGGAAAAAAAGGTTGACTACAAATGAGCATCAGTGAGAGATTCCTTTTTTTGGACGTTTATGGACATCAATTCAAATACCAACCCCTACACGATCATAGTGTAAACCTGAACAACTTATTTTACTGTTGTGAACCTCAGATTCAAAATCCTTAACAAAAGAATAATAATATTAACCTTTTGAATATCAAAAACATATTATGGAAATAATATGCTACAATGGATGACATGTCATCAATAATATTAGCTATTACTCATTTTATTCAACAAATATTTGAGCAACATGCTGGCTAAGCAACAATGAAGAAGAGAGGCAAAAATCTGTACCCTCATGGAACTCAGTTCAAACCCTAGTTTGTATTAATTAACTGTATGAGTTGGGGAAGTTCTTTTCCTAACCATTAATCTAAAGTATTTACCCAGTTTTTTTTTCTATTATATCATCCTTTCATCCTTTTTATTTTCTTCATATAACTTATTATTAATAGTATTTTTTACAAAGTTTGCAATAATAGGGTCACTGACGGTCTTATTCATTACTGCATGTTGAGCACCTGGAATGTAGTGAGTGGTACATGGTAATCACTCAATAGATAGTCCTTAAATAATCAGTAAACTTAGCATACCTATGCTTCAGTTTCTTAATCTTTAAAATAGGAATCAAAATAATGTGTCTCTAATAAGGATGTTGAAAATACTAAAAGAGATAATACAGGTAAAAAGGCTTAGCATAGTGTCATGGATAGTGCAATTACTTTATTAAATAATGGTTGTTGGGTTTTTTTTCAGATACAATTATTTTTTCCCTTGAATGTTCAGTCACTGGTCTGTCGAGTAATGTTTCTGAGAGAAGAGAAATTATTAACTCTTTAGAGGAGAAATGTAAAATCAACAAAATAGGTTAATAATTTACTGCTAGGATCTTCGAGAATGACACATGCTCTCTCAGTGACACTATCATTGAATGTTAGCCTGCTGCCAAATTTCCAACATCTTGCAAATCTCACCCACCAGTTTATTGTCCACACTCTAGTCCTTAATCTATGCGCTGTTGACTAGGGGCTATCTCCACGTGGTTCCCCTGCCAACGCTCAGTATGAGCTCATCTAAAATATAAATGATTCCAATCCCACACCTGTTTCAAAGCTTTTTCTCAGATAAGTGTGTTTGAAATCCTTCAATCACCTTCTCTCCTCAACCTCTCTTTATCTCATTTTCTAGCCAGTCACAAGCCTTGTCAAATTTTACTTCTTGAAAATTTCTTCCTTCAATTTCTGTCAGGGATCAGGCTCTCGGGTGTACATTTCTGGAATACTGCATTTACTTCCCAACTATCTCAAGTTTCTCTTGCCCTTCTCTAATTCAGCCGGCAAGTCACCACCAGGTTATTTTCATAAGTCATAGTATTCATCACATTCTCTCCCTATTAAAATCTCTTCAGAACTTCCCCATTGCCTCTTGTTTATTTATTTTTATTGGGCAGTGCTACCTTTTATTTTATTTTAAGGTGGAAAGAACACTTAATATGAGATCTACCCTCTAACAAATTTTTAAGTGAACATGACATTACTGTTGACTATAGGTACAATGTTGTACAGCAGATTTCGAGAGCTTATTCATCTTGCTTGACTGAAATTTTATGCGTGTTAATTAAGAACTCCCATTTCCTCCTCACCCCAGCCCCTGGCAACCATCATTCCACTTTTGATTCTACAAATTTGACTGTTTTAGATACCTCGTATAGGTGGGGTCATGAAATATTTGACTTTCTATGACTGGCCTATTTCACTTAGTATAATGTCCTCAAGGTTCATACATGTTGCATATTGCAGAAATTTCCTTCTGTTCTAAGGCTGCATAGTATTCTATTGCATGTATGTACCACATTTTCTTTATCTGTTCATCTGTTGATAGACATTTAGTTTGTTTCCACATGTTGACTATTGTGAATAGTGCTGCAGTGAACATAGGAGAATTGAAATCAGGATCTCAAAGACATATTAGCACTCCCATTGCCTTTCAAATGAAGATTAAACTCCTTACAGAGCCACCTATGGACGTGTGAACTGTGCCATCACAGAGCTTTGTGCTTACAAGGGCTCCATGTTTGGTGTAGAGATCTGCTGTGATCATCTTGAAATTCTTCATAATTTTTGAGAAAGGGATCCACATATTCATTCTGCCCTGGACGCCATATATGATGTAGTCTTAGCTGAACACTTAGCCTGGCAACCAATCATTTTAACAATTCTTTCTAATCTCATCATTCACTAATCTCGTCCTTAAATTCCTTAATTAATTAAGATTACTGTACTTACTATTCCTTACATTCTACTATCTTATCTTTCCCTTTATATCTTCCATTCCATTGGAATACTTGCACCACTCTTCATTGTCTAGCTAACTCAAGACCAGCTCAACACTGAACTTCTTCCTGAAGTTGATCTGACCATTCAGATATAGTAAATTGCTCTCTTTGAATGTATACAGCATTTTTAATTTGTAGTATCCATTAGATAGTTATCTAATTTTGTTGTATTTTGTTATTTCAATTTTCTATAGACGGTTGTTACTATACCCAATTTAGTAGCTCCTTTAAAACAGGAACTGTTATTTGTTAAATGTTTTATAGGTCCCACTATACTTATTAGAGTGCTTATCACAAAATAGCTATTCAATGATTATTTTGCCAAAAAAGTAAAATGGGTAAATTATTCTAATGCATTTGCGTACAACATTCAAAGATAAGCTTCTGAAAATTGCCTGAGATAGATAATCTGCATTTTTATTTCTCAGAGTGAAGGAAAAGAGAAACATGTTTCTCTGGGCCATAACAATTTGAGGGGAAATTTTTATAAACATACATAGCTCAAAATTTACTTCAAAATTATCTATGACATCTATTTTATCTCTGTCCTATTGTCTATCTATTATCTTCGAAATTGACTCTAGTTCTAGCAAAATTCCTGGAACGTCACCTCTTCTGTCATTGGATGCCTAAATTATAGTCACAATTATCTGTGACGAGCCATTTCTTTCTCCTTTTGACTTCCCACCTAGTCCCTGTGGTTGTTCTTAAGGACCGCCATGTTTGTCCCATGATCCATGCATCCAGGAACGTGCATATGTTCCTGTAGCTGCATAGAGAGCAATCCTCCTGGCTATTGCTGTTGCCCCTTTTGTCTCTTAATCATGTCACAGTGATATTGGCTCTATCTGGAACCATGCTAAAGGGGTCACATCTTCTCACGGGCTTTCTTCACCTTTCTCGAATGCCGTCCATTTTTAGCCCACACGCAGACATCTGTTGCTTCAGAGACACTTGGGGCAGTTTTCCCAGATCTTTAAAGAATTTCCCCAGGAAGTTGTTAAAAATGCAAAATACTGGATTCTACCACAATCATTCTGGTATAGGTACTCCACAGTCTGTACAAAACAAATCTAAAGAAAAATAACAACAGCAACTTAGCATTACTGGTCTGGTTAATCGACTTTATGACCTATGTCATATCAAAACACATCTTCACCCAGTCCAATAGATCCAGAAGCACTTTATATCATGTTGCAGCCGTCATCTCATTCTCCATTAATGAAAGTGCATATCATGTTGCAGCCGTCATCTCATTCTCCATTAATGAAAGTGCATAATGATTTACTTTTATTCTAAGACAACATAACTGTTTAACATAAATAACTGAAGAACAAATGCAAAACTATAATTTTTAAAGATTAGTGACATTGAGATTAAGACTTTTAAAACTATATATGTATGACGTCGATTGCTTTAGCATCAACCAAAATATTAACTTTCTTTGCTTTGTATTGATCTTATTTCCTTGAAAATTTCAAAAGAAATATATAAACAAAAACTTTAAGGAATTCTTATCAGCACATGTTAATGTATCTCTTATCAGCATAATGATATCTCTTTCTCCTAACATCACTTTATAGTGTTACTCAGTGTCGACAGGTATATTTAAAAAGTAGTTTAATTGTGGAAGTTTATAACAAGCTATATGACATCTTACTTAATGCTGACATAATTATTAACCAGAATCAATTTTTTTTTGAAAAATAATGCATCGATTACTTTACCAAGATCAAAGAACATGCAGCTGTAAGAAATATAATTAAAATTTGATAAATAGTATTGATAGCAGCTGAAATTTTGTCCTATTTTTCACTATGAAATATTGGAATTTTATACTTTACATTCCTCATATCACAATGCCAGTAGTTACATTTTCAGAAAAGCCAATATTTAATTTTGGTTGCTTAAGTCATTAAACAATCAGAACCTGGTCTACGTTAATTAGATTATTAACGATTATTTATTCTAAGCAACACTGTCCAAATATCTGATAAACATCCTCATTTTCAAATATATTTAAAATATTAACTGAGCGTTCTACACATAGCAAAAAGCAAAAAATATGCATCTTAAAATGACATTTTAGATTGAATCTTCAGAGAAGATTTCTCTAGAGTTAGTTTGCTTCAGAGTACTATCGAACTTCAAAGACTGTTTCTATTGACTGCTACTTTTTTTTTCTTCAACGTATAGCCCCATTATCCTGTTTATTTGAATGTCTTGAAATTTTCAGCTGAAAACTGGATATTTTAAATACTGTACTGTGGAGACTCTGGAAATGGAATCTGCCCCCATCATGCAGGACTTGTTATTGTTGCTGTTTTTGTTGGTGTTGCTTGCTATTGGTTTAGTGACATTGTTGAACTAATTCTGTAAAATCAGTATTCTTAGTGATGTGTGGCCACTGAAGTCTCCACTCAGTGAGCTTAGTGGTCACTTAATAATTGGGTAGATATTTCCTTAAATGCCTTGAAACAATGAGTCTCCCCCCTTTCGCCTAGAGGAGCTGTGTGCACGTGGAGGCCTGCCTTCACTGATCCGACAGCACACCGCTGTGGCTTAGCCTTCATTTCCTGCTCACACAGAGCCTCAGCGTCGGCCAGAGTAAGACGTTGGGGCCTTCTGAAGTCTTTCTTCGTCATGCACACAGCCCCGCACATGTGCGTGGCCTTCCAGATCTCCAGAAATATGCTGCAGGTTTTCAAGCCCCATACGGACATTTTTCTCCACAGATTCCTTTTTAGTTTTTGGCAATCCTCTTGTTTGCTCCAACTGGTATCACTGCCACAGGCATCTGCTGTTAAATAAAAAGCCTTGGGGGAAGGTCTTTCCTCACTGAGCACGATTTCAGTCACGCAAAATAAAGACAAGCCCTGTGAATGGGGTTTTTCATGAGAATTGTCAGACAGGTCAAACAGTGCCATTGTTTGACCTGGGAATGGGTCATTTTGTGTGGTTCCAGACCCATCTGCCCCTCCAGTGGCTGCTAGCTGCTGGAGTTCACTGTGATTGCAGAGCTGCTGATTTTCAAGAGCTAAGGCAAGTTAAACATCACAGAGCTCACTGTTCTTACTGAGATCAGCCATTTTTCTTGAATAAACTCTCCGCCAAATTTTGCAAGGCATTGGTTAATTTCCAGAGTTCTGGAAATGATTTTTAAAAACTTTGCAGTGTTCTTTTTGATTTTATGGAAGAGAAAATTTTAGGAGGTGATAAAAACTCCGTCTGGAAGTTCTTCTTCCTCTATTACTCTTTTTGACTAATGAGTTTTCCCTTTACTTAAGAGAAACAGTAGTAGATTCTAATTAGCATTAGGAAACCCTGAGCATGACATGAGAAGTTAATATACAGAACATATTTTTCATCCAACTTCAATCATTGTCTCTCCAATTTTCATTCATGAGAAAAATAGTAAAAACGATGGACATTAGACATTTAGTTACAAAATGTCACGCTATGATATTGAAGAAAAATAAAAGTTCATGGAGCTATAGGGGAACATCTTACCAGAAAACATGTCTATGCAGACAGAAATGATTAATTGATAGCAGTTCAAAGAGGCAAAAAATACAATCATGCACTGCATAATTAGGTTTCTGTCCATGCTGGACCACATATACGACAGTGGATCCATAAGATTACAATAGAGCTGAATAATTCCCATCACCCAGTGACATCGTAGCCATCATAACATCATAGTGCAATGCATTACTCACATGTTTGTGGTCATGCTGGTGTAAACAAACCTACTGTGCTGCCAATCATGTAAAAGTATAGCACGTATAATAGCGTATAAAAGTATAGCACATAATACTTAATAATGATAATAACAACTATGTTACTGGTTTACGTATTTACTATACTATACTTTTTATCATTATTTTAGAGCGTACTCTTTCTACTTATAAAAAAAAAGTTTCCCGTAAAACAGTATGCCGTGTATGCCGGCAGCAGCCTCATACATCTCGTGTTTATGCGTCTCTTCATTGCATTATTTTCTCTTGTGCTTGATTTAATCTCTTGTTGTTTTGTTCATCATGGCCCCCAAGAATTCAAAATCCACTTTTAATGTTGCCAGTAAGAGGCTGCATCAGCGACTGACCTGGAAACAAAATTAAAAGTGATTAAGGACTACAAAGGTGGAAAACCAGTGATGGTTATTGCTCGCCGGTCAGGCATGGCCCATTCCACCATAGCCACAATTTTGAAGAACAAGAACTAAGGGACGGAATCTGTTAAAGAATCTGCTTCATTGAAGGCAATGACTAACAAAAATTCAAGACGGGCCTGTATCAGACACGGAGAAACTTCTAATGACCTGGATTGAAGACCAGACACAGAAGCATAGACCCATTTTCAAATGTAAAGTCTATGTTATTTGTACTTCCTAACAAAATGGCCACAATTTAGTATTTGGACTACATTAAAATGTGATTCCAGGCTTAAGGCTAATTTATATTTGTGTTCTCTTAACTAAACCTTCCCCTTTACTGATGACTTCATTTTTATGTATCAACCACCCCCAACAGTTCCCTCAGGCTACCCATTCGCAATCAATCTGTGCCCCTCCATCCCCACCCCCTTCTCCAGTGTTCTAATTTCTTTTCCTATATATGATTTGCCAGTACTAGATTTGGACATATGGAAACATTTAGTTTGTATTGTTGTGTCTGGTTTCTTTCGCACAACATGTTTTGGAAATTTGTCCTTAGTGGTATGCAAATCAAGTGAATAATTTTTGCTTCAAAGTAATGTTCCATTGTACAAATATACTAAAATATGGTTGTTTCTTATGATGATGGAAATTTGAGTTGTTTCTAGTTTGAATTGTTATGAATAATGCTGCTATTGTAATCTTTTATGATTTTTTTTCTGTAAACATACGTGGACATTCTCTTGGAAATACACTCATGAGTGAAATTTCTGGGTTATAGGGTAAGTGTATATTTATTTTTATGAAAAATCTGCCAGACTAATTTCTAAAGTTGTACCTTTTACATTCCTGCCAGCAATGTGTGGGTTATGTTGCACATCCTCATCTACACCAGGAGATGTTAAGCTTCGTAGTATTTTTCCGACCCAGTGGGTAAATAGAGGTATATGATTGTAGCTTTAATTTGTATTTCTTTAATGCCTAATGATGTTGAGCACTCTTTAATGTGCTTATTGACTATTCACGTACCATCCTTTCTTTAGTGCCTTCTGTATATTGTTATTTTGTTTTGGGGGTGATTTATTATTGAGTTGTATTATCTTGTTATATATTCTGGATATAAATCATTTTCTGGGTCTATGTATTATAAATATTTCCTTTAGCCTGTGGCTTAAATATTTACTTTATGAATGACGTGTTTTGAAGAGTGAAAGTTTTTAAAATGAAGTCTAATGTGTCACTTTGTATTTATGGTTAGTGCTTTCAGGTTCCTGTGTGAGAATTTTGCCTACACCAAGACCAAAAAGATGATGTGCCCTCCCCCCACACATTTTCTTTGGGAAGCTACATATTTTAGATTTCATATTTAGGTTTATGATCCATATCAAATTAATATTTGCGAATGTTTTTAGGTAGCTGTTGATACTCATGTTTTTCCATATCGAGCTCCATTTGTCAAAAAAGTCCTCTTTCCCCATTAAATTGCTCTGGAGCATTGGCTGAAAATCAATTGAACATATACGTTTTAAGTTTGTCAGGATTTTCTCCTCTGGTCAATTGATCTATAATTAGTAGTATTACTAATATTATTTTTACTACTATCACAGTGTCTTAAAAACTATAGCTGTATGATAAATGTCAAAATCTGGTTATATAGGTCTCCAAAGTGATTTTTTTTCCTAAATTGTTTTGGATATTCTAAATTCTTCTTTAAAAATTTTTATACATCTTGTAGAAAAACTTTAGAAATTTCTTTTAAAACATCATACTTTTGTGATTATGATGGGTTTGAATTGGATCTAGAAATAATATGAGAAATGTCATCAAAATTTAATATTCCAATCCATGAACATAGTATATCTCTCTATTTATTTGGGCATTTAATTTCTCTCAGCTATGTTAGACAGTTTTTAATGGAGAGTTTCTACCCATAGATCATTAAATTTACCCCTCAGTATTTTATAACATTTGATGCTATTTTAAAAGAATTGCATTTTTTTTTTTTTGCTGGGAAAGATTTGCCCTGAGCTAACATCTGCTGCCAATCTTCCTTTCTTTTTTTTCCCTCCCCAAAGCCCAAGTGCATAGCTGTATATTCTAGTTGTAAGTCCTTCTAGTTCTCTTATGTGAGCCACCACCACAGCATGGCTACTGACAGACAAGAAGTGTGGTTCTGCACCCAGGAACCAAACCTGAGCTGCTGAAGCGGAGCACACCGAACTTTAACCATTAGGCCATCAGAGCTGGCTCAAAAGTAATGCTTTTTAACTATAATTATGACATGGAAAAACAGCATCTAATCTCTGAAATCAGAAAGTCCTGATTTCAAACCCTAGTTCTTCCACTTACTAGTTTTTTGACCTTGAAAAAGCATCTTAAATAATTTGCTTCCTCAACTGTAAAATAATGAAGAAACATGTACCTGTAATGGTCATTTTTAATTCTGTTTGTTACTTAATATTCCCTCCACCTCTTGGATTTGGATATTCCATCTTATGAGTGATGCCAAGAGGCAGAAATCAGAAGACCAAATCTGCACTTCTTCCTTGATTGTTAGGAATGAACATATGATCAATGCTAAGTTAATTACTTCGAATCATGCAGGATTTTAACTTATTTTCCAAGAAATGAAGCAGGGTAGGGGGAATGGAGGATTAATTATGGCCACAGGGAGACTGGTAGACAAGTTAAGTTTGCAGAGGAAAATGGCAACAAAGTCAGCAATCAGCCCAGTGCCCCTGTTGACAACGCAGTGGTCTGGGCTATGGGTGTCTTCAGAGGTACTTTGTGTTAGGACCGTGGCCATATCTGGCTGCCTAGCCTCCTGTGCTCATGATTGCTTTGGGAGCCTGGTTCTCTAAACTTTCTAAGGACTCTATGAGACACTCTAAATAGTTACAATAAGTTCTCTCTCTGTTTAAATTAGCCAGAGTCAACCTCTGTTGCTTTCTACTGAGAACCCTAACTAGTGTCCTGTTTCACAGCAAAGGAGTGAAAATTAAATGAAATAAGTAAAGAACCTGGCACAGTGCCCAACCCAGAGTAAGCAACCAAAAAGTATTAGGTCATTCCCATGTTTTAAATACTGTGTTCCACTCTGAATTTTCCTTTAAACTCCTCTTGTCAATAAGAATGCTTAATTTAGGGGCCAGCCGGTGGTGTAGCAGTTAAGTTCGTGTGTTCCACTTGGTCGGCCTGGGGTTCGAAGGTTCGAATCCTGGGCAAGGACTTACTCACCACTCATCAAGCCAGGCTGAGGCAGCACCCCATATAGAAGAGCTACAACTCTACAACTATGATATACAACAATGTACGGGGGCTTTGGGGAGAAAAAAGAAAAAGAGGAAGATTGGCAACAGATGTTAATGTGGGGCCACTCTTCCTCAAGAAAAAAAAAAAGAATGCTTAATTTAGATCATGGAAAACATGCATCTCTAATGAATAATCAAATCTCTCCCAATTTAGGTTAATATTCTATATAATCACTCTATGATGCAACAGAGGATTTCCAAACTTATTTAATCACCTGGACTTTCAAAAAATCAAAACATCTTAAATTCTAAAAAGCTGTAAACACCCATTAATATCTAGCAAAATAAGGGAGACTTAATCCCCAAACTTCAGGCCCATCTCTCAAAGGTACTTTAGCCTGGAAGTTATTATGGAGGAAAAAGAAGAGTTATGCAAGAAATATAGTGTTGAGACACCTTCTGAGCCATAAGAATTCTAACGATCGAAATAAGTGTTTCTCTCTAGATTTGTGTTCTATTTTCTGCCAATAAACTGAAGCATCCCTTTTGCTTCTACTTCAGCTAGGTATTTGAAAGCTTGATCGATTTTTCTATAATAGACCCCTAATTCTTATTCAGTAGCATTCTGAAGTATTTTTCTACCAACAGATACTTTTGTTCAATTAATTTTGGCTCTAAGACTTACTTTTGTTTCTTGTCTATATGAATTAAATATGTCATTTCTCCACTCTGTCTCCTACATGCTTCAAAAACATCTATAAACACATGGCTATGTCTTACACACTTCATTTGATAATGGTATTGAACCAAGATCTTTGTGGTATTACCCAGATCTCAGGAGAATATTCTTTGCCCGTGTTTTTCTACACGCTGTACCATTACTGTTCTTATTACACTTTCTTTTTTTAAGACTAAGTTTTCTGCCTAGATTACTATTCTTCCCTGCACAAAATATAGTTTGCTTTCAGATTGCTGAGCCATTTGGATAGTAATTTGAAGTCCAAGATTATTAAAGAGTATTAACCACTACAGGTATATCCACTAGATTGGCCACAGCTTTAGAAGTCAGAAGACCTGGTTTAAATCCCAATTGCAACAGTTTTTTGTTATATGATTTCAGGAAAATTAGTTTGAACTTATTGAATCTCAGTTTCTTTCAACTGTAAAATGGGGAAACTGTGGGTGATATGTACTCTATCTACTCAGAGTGTTACCTTGAGCATCAGATGGTATGATATGTATGAGAGCAATTTGCTAAACTAAATAGCACTTCAAATTGCCTCTCTCTACCAAAGCACTATCACAATGTCTGGTAATTATCTGTTAACGTGTCTGTCACCTCCTTCTATGTCCTTTCCTCCTTGAAGGAAAGATGAATGAATGAAAATGTAACTTACAAGTTCCAGAGCAAATAAGAATTTTATATTACTAGGAAATCTAACAGATTTTCACCACTTGCTGTGCTTTTACAGTCTTGTTGCTTTTTGTTTAAATTTAGAACCAATTTATATAAACTTTGCTCCTTGTATTTTTCTTTTTTCTCTAGTTGTTTTCTTAAATATAAAATGGGAAAGAGTTAAAGAGAGAGCATGTGGTTATAGAAATTCTGCTGTATAGACAATGGCACATGTATAAAAGAACATGTTGTAAGTAATTAGTAATGAAAAACAAAGTTTTAAACTTTGATTATTATGTAATTAAAATTGTGATTTTTACATTCAACATGTTTATAAATATTAATTAATTTGTCCCTGTATAATTTTGGTGGACATATATATATATAAATACAACGGTTCTCATTATTAAAACAAAAGACATTAGGGCAAAAAAGGGGAATCATGTGATTTACAATGGCAAAGATGGAGTCATTTCTGCATTCTTGGTTATAAATCTTATTTCTGTTTTCGTGTTTTAAAAATATGTTGAAATCACTTGTCACTTAGAATATGTAGAAAACACTTTATTTTTTTAATTGGGGATGTTGTGTAGAAGTCATTGCCTCATTTATTTTCAGATTAAGTAATGTTTTATTTCAGAACCTGGTAGGAAAATTCTTTCTCATTGTAATGAATAAATTTAACAAAAATCATTCCAGTTCTTCCCTTTTGCTTTGGGCAAGAAATGGAAAAAGAACCCTGAGAAGAGTTTCTGTCCGGAAAATACCTCTGTGTTTTTGAGTGGCATACCATGTTTCATGGAAAATTGTAACTTTAACAAAAGCAAATGACTAACGTGTGTCCACAGAGATCTTAGCTGGCAGATGCGAATAAACAAAGAAATGGAACAATTATTTGATGATATAACAAGCAAATCATCTTTTCGATCTTTCATTTATCAAATATTCATTGAATATTTTATACCAAACACTGTGCTATAAAACAGAGCACAACTATTTTGAGGGCATCTTACAGATGCTTGGAATTTCATGAAGTTGGGAGTTGGGGTGAGACAAACATAGCCAGAATCTTGTGTCAAAGGAGTTTGTATTTTGAACACCAGATGCCCTGGATAAGAGCCCTAAATCTTTTACTGGCTAGTCTTCTGATGTTGGTCAAGTCATTTTACCTGTCTGGATTTCCTTATCAGCAAATTGTAGACAAAAATATCATATTTCTCACAAGGATTTTGGTAATATCATTTGAAATAAGGTGGGTGAAAACTTCATACACCAAATGCTTAATTACTACTATAGAAAAGGAATTTGGTACAGATTATAGATCACGGAATTAGAGTCATCAACAGGTTTAAAATCCAATCCCACCAAGATAAATTCTTTTATTTATACAAAGCATATTTCAAAGTACAGTCCAACACTTTTCATATATATTGAATTCTGTTTTGTTGTTGTTGTTGTTGTTGAGGAAGATTCACCCTGAGCTAACATTTGTGCCCGTTTTCCTCTATTTTGCATGTGGGTCACCACCACAGCATGGCTGACAAGTGGTGTACGCCCCCGCCCCGGATCTGAAACTGTGAACCCGGGTCACGGAAGCAGAGTGTGCAAACTTAACAACTATGCCATGGGGCTGGCCCCTGAATTCTACTTTTTATGGAGAGCAGATAAGTAATCTAAAACATCTGTTAATTTAAAATTGTGTTCAATTTTGTACACATATTGGTCAGAAATACAGTCAGAGGGAGCATAATATGTTATAGTCTTGAAGCTTAAGAAACAGGATGAGATGGAGTTTTAGATCCAACACTTTGTGTGTGTCCTTAGAAAAACTGAATAGCTTCTGGTCTCAATTTTTTTATCTATAAAACGAGTTTAATATGCTACTTACCCCATAGCAGGTTTGTTTTTGCTGTTTGGTTTATTTGTTTGTTTTTTGTTCAATGAGATGTGACAGTATGTAAATCTCCTAGAAGAGGGTCTGAAGAGAGTAGATACTCAAGGAATAGAAGCTACAAGCTTACTACTACTGCTCCTATTAATATTATTATTCGGTGCACACAAGTAGACTGATAATCTCACCATCCAGCCTCAATCTAGCCTTGATCCTATTCTCCTTCTGTCTTACCACAGGCAGGTAAGTAAGAAGCGAAGTCAACAGGTAACCCACTGAATACAGAATCCATGTACAGGTAATTGGAATGATTACATCAATAAACTTTACCCTCATGCATGTCACTTATTAGAAATATCAACTGGTATTCTACTAAAAAAAGCAGGAACTATGTCTTGAGGTATACTTTATATGATCCTAAACACCAGGTGCTTTAGTAATTTGATAATAGTAGTCAACATTACACAGGGGTATATGGAACCCATGACTGAGGCCATTGAAGAGTTGAAGAATAAAACTGCAGGTTGTTTTAGGTTAGGCACAGAATCTGGTGGGATGACTCAGAAAGTAACATAATTTAAAGTTTTAGCACATTTGAGGAGACTTTCCAGTCAGAATTCAGCCTGTTTTTCTCTACCCTTAGACCCTAAAATATAGTTTATAGTCGTGCGCGACATAATAAAGTTTTGGTCAACAACAGACCGCATATACCGCAGTGGTCCCATACGTTAGTACCATATAGCCTAGGTGTGTGGTAGGCTATACCATCTAGATTTGTGTAAGTACACTCTATGCTGTTCACACAATGACATCTCCTAACGATGTGTTTCTCAGTACATATCCCCGTTGTTCAGCAAAACAAGATTGCGTATAACTGCTCTCTTACTCTCACAACTCAAAGCAGAGAGAGAGACAATCTGCAAATGAAAAGTGGCCAGAAGGAGTTTCAGCAAACCCTTTCTAGAAGTTCCCCAGAGCAGAATTGACTTCCTCAAGTAGCACTAAGGCACATTTCTGTTTTGGAGCAATGTGGAAGTGGTAGTACTTGAAATAGAAATGAACTTAAGGGCTCTATACTCAGAGGCTGAACACTGACAAAAGTCAGTATTTGTGCCAAAGAATCTCTCAGTTTTCCTACTTGATAGCAACCATCAGGAGGCCAGCTAGAATGGGACATAGACAAAGATCTCTAAGACATAGTAATGTGCTGTCAAGAAGTAGGTGGTAAGAATAGAAGGAGGACAAATGTGCTATTGAGATATTATTCACATGCAGTAAAATTCACATATCTTATAAGTACTGCTCAATGTATTTCCTTTGTATATACCGGTTAGACCGACTCCTAGTTCAAAATATAAAGTATTTCCTTTACCACAGAAGCTTTATTTTTCACTTTTCCAGTCTATATCTTCCAGGGGTAGCCACCATTCTGATTTCTTTCATCAGAGCTTAATTTTGCATGTCATTGAACTTCATAAAGTTGTACTGATATATTATTAAGTAGGGATTTTAATTTATGGCAAATTTTTACATTAGGTTTATTGTTTGATTTTTTCAATGTATTTGCTTATATTATTGGTATGGATTCAGTTATTTTCAACTAATCAATCCTTTCTGCTAGAATTTTAAATAATATATGCAAAATGTATTTGCGCATCGTTAACTGACACCTCATGAATTCAGGTGATGACTGCAGGCAAGAATATGCTATGTCCCTGTGGGTAGACTAGGTAAGCAGTGGTCATTACATAATGATGGCCTGCTCCTTGAACAGTCTGTGTATCATGTTACTTTTTCAGTTCCCAGAGTTCTTTTATATGATTGTTTCATTTGACACCCAATACAACCCTGTAAAGTAAGAGGGCATGAATAGTTTTCTGCATTTTATTGGGGATTATGAATGGTGAGTTTCAGAGAAATGATAGATTTGGCACACAAAAAGAGTCTTATCTCTCTCTGCTTCCTTCTTGCTTGTATTGATAAGCATGCTATCTAAGAGTGGTTTATTATAAACATTGTACATAAAATGCCTGTGGTTTAGCTCCAGGTTGTACCATGGCATGGTTATAATTTTTCTTTTTCTTTTTCCCCCCTTATGGATGGGTGAGTAAAGCAAAGGAATATTCTGTTATTCCTGGAAGAAAATTAAATAATCATAGCATTAGAAAGGAAAAAAAGAGGTAATGAAGAAGAAGAGATAGAAAGTTTGAGCATCTGATCCCATTTAACAACTACAAAGTATGTTAAGTACATTAACCAAGAGTCAACCTGATTCCTGTTGATCTTTTCAGGATGAGGGATCAGGGTACCTTGTCATTGAGTCTTTTTCCACTCTTGCGGAATTCTCTCAGAGTTCAGAGCCTTAGGTATAGAACACATGTGGTTTAGACCTATCTCTTAGAGGAGTTTTATATTCAGTCAATCTCAGTAAAAGTTGAGAATAGAATATATTACATTTTAACATTTCTTCTAGCTCAGGGTTTTATGATCCTTTGGAGATTCATAATTTCCTATATCTGTGGCATTCCTTGGTATTAAGCTGAGTCTTTCTAATTTACTGCATAACACTAAATGGTGCCCTAGTGGTCTGAAAAATGAATGTGTTCACTCAACCCTAAATACTGTATTTAGTACACTTGCCAGCATTCCTCTCTTCTTTGCATATTTTTATCCAAGATTATCTCTTGTGAGCAAGAAAAAAAAATTTGTCAAAAAGTAATATTAATTGAATCCTGTGTTCACCGTATATTAGCCACAAAAGCTTAGGCCTCAGTTCCCTCATTATAGAAAGAGGGGGAAATTGTATATACCTCCCAAAATGCTAAATGATTTAAGGTAAATAAAATATCTAACAAAATATCTGGAACATATAATAAGAATTTATATATATATAGAGAGAGAAATTATATATACACACACACACACTGTAATAGATATTATTTGTATATCATCTGTTTATATCCACTGAATTTCAATTTTGAATTTACTCTCAGATTTGTGTCCCTGCTATATATGTCTTGTTCTCATTTTTCCTCACCTGGCATAATATAAAATCCTCCTAATCGGTTTTATCCTTTAATTTATGATTAAAGTATAAAATGCAGCGTAAAAATGCAGTTGTCCTATTTCAATATCTTTGATTTCTACCCCAAAAGCCTACAATGTTAAATCCAGTTTTCTTGGCATGGCCAGCAAAGCCATCACAATCTTGCTCAACCTACTTCCCCACCTCATATCCCACAACATCCTACATCACCACTCCTCCCATCTCCCGCAAATATCTTTGACTGCATCTAACTATTGGTTGTTTCTTAAATAAGCTGTTTACGTGGGCTCTGATACCATTACTTCCTGTCTATGAGATGCTTCACACACTTGTCTTCATCACAAACTCTGAGACATTCTTCAAGTTTAGATAAAACATTACTTTTCTAAAACTCCCAGGCAGGCATTCTTGTCTGAGTTTCCACAGAGTGCTGTCAATTTTCCTGGTGTAATATTTATCTAATCATATGACAATTAGTTGTCTGTGGGTGCACAGCTCTTGATAGTGAAGACAGATGTCATATCCCTCAGAAAACAATATCAGGGTCTACCCTATGGCAAAGATGTTAGTCTGTCCTCTGTGCACGTATAGTCCGCTGAATATACTTTTATTTTAATACAACTAACTTCACTCTTGGTTTACTTTTCTGTTTCTTAATGCTCCTCCTAGTTTCAGGTCTGTGAACTCGAAGAAGCAGCATTTATTTATTTATACATTCATCAAAAAGCCTAGGGCTTGGCACAAAGGAAACACTCCATTAATGTTTGATATTTTTCATTTTTATCTGTAGAAAAATAAAATTTAGCAAATCCCTCATGTGAGATTGCATACTACTAAGTGATCACATTGGAATATCCACTTGAGTTGGTTTGGTGAGAAAAAGAAAAGGAGGAAATAGCTTCTCCTAACCACTGCCCTAGAGGAATCCAAATAAGATATGAAGGAATTAATTTACTTGTTTACCCACTTGCTCCCTTATGTTTGTAACATTTACCCGTCAATTGTGCATGGACATTGCTGTATATACTTGCAAATGCTGACCTTACCTATTTGAAATTTGATATGACCTATTCAGCTTGATTGACATGGTTACCATTTTGTGTCGTTGTCATTCTCAGAGTATTGGCACCTTCTGTTGGGCATTTTGAGTGGTGCAACAGATGAAGTCAGTAAATTTATACCTCTTCCTTTATTTTTACATTTAGACCTTTCAAACTCGTGAGTGGTGCCTGACTTATTATCTGTGTCATTCCATGCATTACCCATGTTCCAAGCACTTACTTCATTTTTTGTTGCTGTCTAAGACACTTATTAATATTGTCCCTCAGAGACCGTGAACTACAATGCTAAAGTGCTCATTGTATTATTTCAATTTGTACCATGTATAGAAGCTGAAGTACAAGGGATTATCTACACTAGCCACGCTTGGCTAGCTAATAGAGATCCAGAAACAGAGTGGCACATATGAACAGAAATAGCGACACTGGGACAGCAGCCTGGAATTGATGAATCTTGTTATCATTCTCACTCTTAAATACATCGTGAGGGCAGCCCCAAATATTTCCCGTCTGTTTTCACAGGGAGTTAGAATGCAGAATACACTTTAAATTTATATAAAGCTAATATATATTCCATATCCAGCATAGTAAGGAAACAGTCATTGTTACTCAAAAATAGTACAAGCTCTTCTTTTTTTTTTTCCTCCCTCCCATTCTTTAGTCCTCCTTTTTATTTTTATTTCTATACTTTGATTTTTCCTTCTTTCTATATCAAGTATTTAATAATATATTTTTTGTGAAAAATGTCATACTATGACATGTAAGAAATACTGATTTAAACAAAATTAACCAACAATCATAGAATCTTTGTCCTTGAAGAATAGCTATCTAGTACAAGTGCATATAAGTGGGTAGTGTTTGGTTTTCTTGGGAAGAAAAGGGAGGCATAACAAAAAATTTAACTAGATAATAATCATGGCAGGTAATGGTTAGCAAAGGCTTACTATGCATCAAGAAATGTAAGCACTGTACATGTATTATATATTTAATCATCACAGTAAAAGGATTTATTAGGACCATAAAAAAGACAAAGCCAGCCCTGGTGGTCTAGTGGTTAAGATCCGGTGATCTCACTGCCATGGCCAGGGCTCACTTTCCAGTCAGGGAACCACACCACTGTCTGTCGATCATCATATCGTGGTGGCTGCATACTGCTGTGATGCTGAAAGCTATGCCACTGGGATTTCAAATATCAGCAGGGTCATCCACGGTGGACAGGTTTCAGCAGAGCTTCCATATTAGACAGACTAGGAAGAAGGACCTGGTCACCCACTTCCAAAAAAACAGACCATGAAAACCCTATGGATAGTAGCGGAGCATTGTCTGATAGAGAGCCGAAAGTTGAGAGGATGCTGCGAAAAGACTGGGTAGGGCTCCACTCTGCTGTCCACAGGGTCGCTAGGAGTCAGAATTGACTTGAGGGCACCAACAACAACAAAAAGAGATAAACTGAGGGTTGCATGGCCTTAGAAAGGGAGGAATTATATTTATTTAGGGATAAGATTGTGAAATATTTCATCAAAGTTATAACATTTGAATCTGGGATTAAGGGATGGATAATCTGTGCTGGTAGAGAAAGAGTAAGCAAGGAACCGATTTCCAAACCAGACAATACACACCTATCACTTGGAAACTTTCTTATAGAGATTCATACACCTCTGAATCAGACTCTTAGGGTGATTTAGTAGTGAGGAGTATGGAGAGAAACAGGTCAAAGAATTTCCGTTTCAACAAATGACCTCAATAAAGCAATCTACAAGTCAGTGATTCTCATAAACTCCAGGATTATGGAATAACCTGAGATGAGGCTTGACTGGGGCTGGAATCGTAACTACTTGGAACTGAAGGCTCATAGGTACATAGGTACAAAGGAGAAATGGTTGATATATCTGAAAAGAGAAGTAATTGTCAAAGAACGAGGTTCTTGAGTATAGGGCTAATACTTCTGATATTTATTTAAAGCATTTTTTTGAGAGTCAAGTTACTGTTCAAGTCTTTATGAATCCAGCAACGATCATGGTAGATATTTACTTTTGCGGAGTTTGCATGTTAGTTAGGACAGACAAAAAGTCACTAGGACAGTAATGTTTAGAGAGACCTTAAAAATGAGAAGGAGCCATCCATAAGAAAATATGGGGGAAAGAACATTCTGGGGAGGAGAACCACAAATACAAAGGTCTGAAGCAGGGACCTAATTGACATGTTTTAGGAATGGATGGTGTTGATTCACTTGGTGATGGGTCACTATGAAATATATTAATGGGGGTTGATATTAATGTACTTAGCAAGATTACTTTTGGGACAATATGCAATTTGTAGCTTGTAGGAAGGGTACTGGAAAAATCTAGCTGAAATTTATTTGCAGTAGCCAATGTAATAGGTAATAAAGTCCTTCCACAGGTAAATGGCCCTGGAAATGGCCAAGAGATGGAATGGATTTTGAGAGATATTTTGGAGATGGAGCTAACAGGACTTGACAACTGATTAATGTGAGCAACCAAGGTGAAGAGAAAGGTCAAATCTGGATTCAAAATTTTACTTATGTGTGATTTTACTTAACAACACTACCATGTGCAAAAATAAGAATATTTGAAAAAAAATAAGAATGGAGAGGCATTTATAAATTTTCTTCTGATTATGTTAACCTCAATCCTCTTTGGGAATGGGAATTATAACTTCCACTGCTTACGTGGGGTACTTAAAACTCACTTCAGTTCAGAGAAAGTGCTTAATATATGTGCCTTATTAGACAAATCATCATTCAATTTGTCTGGATATCAACAGTCATTAGGCTTTACTTTTATTGGACCTGAAAAGAATACCAAATTGGAAGGTTTGAAGCCCTGTGTTCTTAACATGGTTCTAGCTCTAATTGCACAATCTTGAGCGAGTCATTTTCCAGATATTCAATTTTCTGATTAAAAAGGGAGGGATGAACAAGAAGCAGTCTTGGTTTATACCAGCTCTAAAATTTTATGATTTTATTATTGTTTTGATATTCTTAAAATATCAAAAGAATAAACATATGAAAAGATTTTTTAAAAATATTCCTCTTTTAAGTATAAATTAATCACATTTTGTAAAGCATGTATTTATTCTCTAACCTTAATGATTAAATACTCTCAGCAATGTCCAAAGACACAGAAAAAAAAAATTTATGACCAGCAAAGAAATATTCATGTGACTGTTCATAGCCATTTTGTACATTTTTAGAATATTTTGATTAATATATAATGAACTTTCCTCATGGGCAATCAGTAGTACACTTCAGATGTATAATCAAGATCAGTCTTATACTCAAACGCTTCATACAGGCTGCTCCAAGGTTCCTCATATATTTAAAGCAATACTCATTTCCTCTGGAGCTGTAGACTGAAGATTTGTGTCCTCCCAGAATAAATATGTTAAAACCTGATCCCCAACGTGATGTTGTTAGGAGGTGGGGCCCTTGGGAGGTGATTAGGTCATGAACGTGGAGCCCTCATGAATGCATGTATAAAAAAGTGCTCTTATTTGTCAAAGAGGTCCCCGAGAGCCCCCTCTCCTGTTCTATCGTTTGAAGACACACGGAGATGACGACCTTCTATGAACCAAGAAGCGGGCCCTCACCAGTCACTGAATCTGCCGGAACCGAGGTCTTAGCCTCCAGAACTATGAGAAATAAATTTCTGTTGTTTATAAGCCACCTAGATTGTGGTATTTTGTTACAGCAGCTCAAACAGACGGAGACATCTGGTTATACTTTCTTGCAGGTATTAATTTGAGTTGACACTATTTTAAAACTTGATTCATCCTTGTGGAAATATTGGAAGAAACTGTTATGGAACGGTCAAAGATCAAGACAGGAGATCAAAAATTTTTATTCGCTTCTAAATTCTAAGACTTCGGTTAGAATGTGTATTTTCACATTCACACTCAGAAAATGTCTCTTATGCTGACACAAGACAAAGAATAACTTTGGTGAATTAAAAAGTTGAAGCTAATTCTAAAACTCTGCCAAGTACCTTGGGCAAACCATTTATGTGAGAGCAGTTCATTCTCCTTAAAGGTAAAGTAAGGATAATTGTACCTGTCCCCTACCAACTGCACAGGAAAATTAAGAGGATGAACGATTCAGTCCAGTGCTCTGAGGTCCTCAGAGAATGGCACTAGTGAGTCAATGCGTCGTTAATTGAGGCCGGTGGCATGCATCTTAACCTCTCTTACCTTTTCTTCCTCACCTGTAAAATGGGGGGACTAATAACCCCCTGCCTTACCTAATTAATCTCTATGTGGATTAACTAGTAAATGATGGCTTTGTACACCCTGATAGGCGGAAAACCACTTTACTGACTGAGAATCCGCAGTAGGCTACAGTTTTGTAAGTAAATGCTCCGGCTCAATTTGAAAAGCAGGTGTGCCCTGTACTTTGACAGTTTATGACCATACTGCTCAGTACTCAATAATTTAATCTATATGCATATAACATATCAAGTTCTGAGTAAGAAAATTCCTTAAAACACGTCTTTTACTCTTCATTCCATATGTATGCAACATTCTTTCATTATCTTCAATATATCTTTCAACATTAAAACTGCAAGTTGATCCTGATTTCTCTGCCTTTTATATTATTAATAGAATTTTAATATTTTTTCGCTTGTTACCCCAAATCAGAAATCGCATTACTAAATTATATTTTCTAATACATACATTCACGTTTATATTTGTGAATACAAACCAGATTAATAACAGTACTAAAAATAATAATAAATGTGTGAAAGTTGTATGTATTTATCACAATGTGTTATTAGGTAAACAACATATTTAAATTTTAATTATGAAACATCAAACAGAGTACAGAACTAATAGTCACTCATTTACTAACTACCCAGATGGAGCAGATGTTTGCATTCTGCCATGGTAAAGGACTATTTTTTCTGTTTCCTCTCTCAAATATATCACTTTTAAATGAAAACTTCTTCCATGTATTAAAATGATACAAATAAAATCTCCCTCCTTATGTCCCAATTTTATTTCAAGATAACTAGACATATGCATTCTTGAAAAGGTCACTTCTGCTAAATAAGACTATTATTTAGTATATGGGATATCCATCTTTGTTTTCTGAGATTATAAACCTAGAGGAATGTGAATTTACACTAAAATTACTACTATAATCTCCCCTCAAAATGTTTATAATGAAGGTAATCTCGAGTACTATTTAAACTTGCTTTATTTTTGCCTATAAATAAAAGAGCCCACATTTATTTTCTTTCTTTGAAATTATCATTGAATGTGTAAAAATTAATTATGTTTCAGGGCAGACCCAGTGGCGTAGTGGTTAAGTTCACATGTTCCGTTTCCACGGCCTGGGGTTTGCAGGTTTGGATCCCTGGTGCGGACCTACACATCGCTTATCAGGCCATGCTGTGGCAGGTGTCCTACATATAAAGTAGAGGAAGGTGGGTACAGATGTTAGCCCAGGGCCAATCTTCCTCAGCAAAAAGAGGAGGATTGGCAACAGATGTTAGCTGAGCACTAATCTTCCTCACCAAAAAAAAAAACAAAATTAGTTATGTTTCAAGAATGGATATGATGTTCTAAAACTTTCATTTTGGCCAGAGCATGAAATTGCCAGAAGTGTTTAAACCTTATAGGGATAGATTTACCTAGGATGAAATTTGGCTCTGCAGGTGTCCTGTTGCGTTTCAACATTCACAATTAAACAATTCTACATCGCCCTAATTACATTCCATTGGCTACACAGACAGAATAAGATATTTTCTTCCATTTTCACAGAGTCAAACTGGCACAGTAATGAGACAAACTCACTAGGCAGGGAGGCCTTAATGTTCAATATGTTCTTCAACTATTCTTAAGACAGTTTTCAGCTGATGCTAAAAGAATGTTTACCTGGGGTAAAGAACAATAGCTCCAGTTCTCCAGTGCTCCATTTTCTCTATGTCCCACAGAGCTCATCAAGAGAACTTTTCTTGAATCAGTTCAACAGATTCAGAACCAAGTGAAGAATAGTCCCTAAGACACCAAAAAGTACATAGTACATACACTTTCTTTTTAATTCGATATTTTGTCAAATGAGCAGCTTGAATGATATTGCTAAAGCAAAAAAAGGGTGGGGGGATAAATCAATGTTGGTGCCTTATCAGGGATGTACTTCTATTTAATATTCAACAAATAATTGTTAAATGAAATATTTCATTCAATTTTAAGATTACTCTTTTGTTCCAAGAATGTGTCAGTCTATTTGACCCATTCATACTTTCATGTAGGTGAAAAGTTTCTTCTAAGGTCAGGATACGAATATATTTGGTTACAAGAAACAGAAGAGGATTCTGGTTAGCTTAGTCAAAGTACGTGTGTGTGTGTGTGTGTGTGTGTGTGTGTGTGTGTCTGCGTGTCTGTGTATGTGTGTGTATGTGTGTCCCACACACAGGAGTCAGAAGTTATAGAATCTAAGAAATTGTTGAATAGTGATGACTCAAAAAAGAAGAAATGAGGATGGTACATGAGCCTCATCTCCAAAGTATCTTAATAATATGACTTCGCTCCCAGATCACCCATTCTCTGTGATCCTTGGTTCAAAGTTTCAAATTTCTAGGAAACAATCTGATTAGACTAGTTTGGAACAATTAGACACCCCTGATTTAATTAGCTCTGGCCAGAGTACTGTCAAAAGAGCTCAACAGCCACTCAAAAAAATCTTTTATGTGTTACAGAACAATAACATTTGAGTTTGGGGGAAGGGGTAATTTCCAAGGTGCAAAAAGGATTTCAAATGCTTACTCAGTATCTACTTGCCTATATGAGGGGATTTTTTTTTTTCCATTTGCCAAACAAAAGTTTGCCTTTTGCCAAAGTTTATTTGTTCAATTAAGATCTGCAGAGGTTGAGCTCGGTGTTAACCAAAGTGAGCTGATCTTCAGAATATCAGATCCAGGTATTTCAACTTTGTCAGTCAGCTCCAAAATTAGATCAACTGTGCACAATTGCATCAAAAGTTCAGCAACTAAATATAAACTGCATTAGTTTTATACATTATGAGGATATACTTAGATACAGTTGCAGTGTTCTGCTTTCTCACTAACATGAGCTTCATCCCATCAATACTACATTTTTTAATGGTAAGTGTAGATCTTATTTTGAAAATAGCACTGCTCTTTTTTGTTGTTTACAGAAGTATCTTTTTACCAAAAGCATAAACATCAGAATCAGATTGACCGAGCTTCTCTTCAAGTAACGCTCCAGTTAATCCCTTTCGTGCTGGTCTCCAGATCCCTGTTGCACCTAAGGTTTATTCCATTTGAAACAGGAGTCGTCTTGTAATCATCTTTCACATTTTGCAGCATTTCTCCTGCAGGTTTGAAACTGTGTTTTCCACTGGAATTTTTATTCTGTGTATCTAATGCCATCTTCCCATCCAGCTTCCAGAAAATCACATAACTTCTTGTAGCAGACTTTCTGGTTTTCTAGCATTGTTAAGACTCTCTCTCTCGCTCTCGCTCTCTCTCACACACATACACATACACACATACACCCACACACTTCACACTTGAGTACTTCCGCCCCCGGGATGTGGGATGGGAGACCAGACTGCAGCCAGTCATGCGTATGTATATTTGGACGGTTGTGTTACTCAATGTTCGGTTGACTATTTTTTGATGTCAATATAAGATTTGAATTTTGTACTGCAAGCATTTGATAGTCACAGAGAAATTTGAAGTGTGGAATAGAAAGCTCAGATGTGTATATTAGACAGATAAATCTGACATATTTTAAAGGTTAATTTATAAGCTTCAAGACCGGAAGAAGAGAATTAGATGGAGGCTCTTTAAATAATTTAAGTGGTATCGTTAGGGAAAAATTAAGGAAAAGTCACTTCTAAGGAATGGACATATAGAAGATACATTAAGTGTTTGAATGCACAGGGTTCATTAATTGGATGTGGAGATGAAAGGAGATGTGGGAGTTCAGGATGCCTTCCGAGTTTCTGTTTTAGGTGAGAGTGGGTTAGAGGTGCCATTCACTAAGGTAGGAAATAAAAATAAGAGGATCAGGCCTAAAGGAAACATAAATGTTATTTTGGCCCTTGAATAATTAGTCTAGAGCTCAGAACCAATCATTGGGATGAAGATAAGAGATTTATGTATCATTAGGATATAGGTGGTAGTTGAAGTCAGTGGAAGCTGTGAGGTTGCATAGAGAGTTTAGGTGGATTAAAAAGAGAACGAAGGACAAAATGTTGGAGGAAAAGTAACAATGCTTAGATAAAAAAGAAGAGGACAGGGAACAAATATGTAATCATAAAGAGGAAAGGAGACTAAGAGAACACAAGTGAAAGACGTCATGGAATAAAAAGACAAGAGAAATTCACCAGAGAGTGGAGAGCTCTGTTCAATCACGTAGAGAGGACAGCCAACCAAAATGAATCCTCTGGATTTGGGAATTAGAAAGGTGACCTTTTTGGTAGAACATTTAAATTGCATGGAAAGTCAGGTATAGAGATAGAGCTCAAATAATTAATTGAAGAGTTTGAGAAATAAAACAAAGAGAAGCATTGTAACTACCAAATTAGCATATGCATATTTTTATATTATATATAAAGAAATCTATAGAATTATCACTGGCTATGTCAAATAAAAATAAAATAAATACATATACAAATAAATCAAAATAAAATAAATGTAAAATAAAAATAAATTTGAAAAAATAAAAAGCAGAATTTCTAGTGAGTATTTTTGAAATGAGAACTCCAAATTTAAATACCAAATGCTAGTAATATTTTTACAGGAATTTGAATTATTTCCTTGAATTTAGTTTTTCGGGATAATAAAAATATCCCCAGAGAAATGTTGTATCCATTATTGACAGTCACACAGAAAGAGCACAACCCTATACCATATGAGAGAGGGGCTTTGGGGAGAAATATAGAATGCCTGCTAAAATGAAGCAAGTTTCATTGATTGACTTTGTCTGTTCTTAACTTGGCCAGTGTATCAGTTATCTTGTACCATACTAATGCTGCTTAACAAACAACCACAAATTTCAGTGGCATATGGCAATACATGTTTCTTTCTGCATATGAGTCTATGGGTCAGCTGGGCAAATCTACTGATACGGACCTGGCTTGGCTGATCTCAGCTGGGCTTGCTCATGGGTCTTTGGTCAACTGGTGGGTCAGCCGGGTGCTCCCTGGTCTAGAAAGGCCTCAAATGTGTCATTACACTCTTCTCCATGCATCCATCATATTGTTCTAAGCCCAGACATTTCCCATAAAGGCAATCCCAAGAAGAGAAGGCAAAGTGAAAATGTACAAGAGCTCCAAGTCTCTGTTTCAGTCAAGTTTATGACCATAACATTGACCAAGGCAAGTCACATCTTCAAGCAAGACTTTGCATTTGCCAACAATTATACAAAAAAAGTATTTGGAAATCTTTGAAAAAAAAACAGAGGATCAGATAATTGGTTTTAGCAAATACAATAAGTAAGAGAAAAGCTGTTACCACCATAAAAGAATGAGCAACTAATGCATTAAAATACAGTATATCTGTTTAACCCGGGTCCCATATGAATACTTATTTTTATAAGTAAAGCCTAATAAAATCTGTAGAGGGTACGAAATTTAGCTACAAAAACTCATCTAAACATTGGTTTTAATTTTGAGGAAAATAATACCCACAAGAGCGGCTTGATTATTTTTTTGATTAAATAAATTATGGTATATACATTGTGAAAGATCCTGAAGGACTGAAAATTTTCCACTCTGAACCTTGCAAGACCTTATTTCCCAACTGTTTTTCACCACCTCTCTTGTTAAACCCAAATTGACCAAGTAATGACCAGTACACTGTGACCACTGTCTAATCGGCCCAATGTCCTGTCCCACATCTAGTCCAACTTTGACCCTCACCAATGTGTCCTATGAAATATTTGAACTCCTTTCTTCAGAACACTCACCTTGCAGCTGTTCTCAAATTGGCACACTTCAATAAAGGTGGGAAATAATGTTCTGGATTGTTTTTCTCCTTCTACCCCATGCAATAAAAGAACATATATCTATTTTAAATGTTATCAGAGAAGACATACAACACATCAAAGATTTTGCATAAGACATTATGTGAGAAACAATGATTACAAACAGATCAAGTAATACAAGAGGATATATACAAAGTATGATCTCACTACATTTTAAAATTGGTTTATATGAATATTTAAATATATAAAATATATATATTTACACGTGTATATAAATATGTGATAAATATCTATAACACCTCATGTCAAAAAAGTAACATTGATTATCTGTAGTTGATAGGTAATTTTTTTAATTTTTCATTTGTGGAATTTCTAAGTTTCCTCAGGCATAAATGCTTTTACAGTTCATCAAACACATATATATGGAGATATATATTCTGAATGCATAAAATAGTGTCTTAATTTTTAAAATCTACTCACTCCAGCCTATCAGGTTTTTTGATCAGATACTGTCATTTAGCTTGCATAGATGTTTAAAACAATTTATAAATAAATGAATGATTGAAAGTATTAAAAATCAAATGTGAAAAGAAATGAATTCTCTGAAATATTTAAAATGTAAGTATTATATCTTAATAACTAATTGCACAACTTTATTTCCCTATGCTTGAGATTCTATAATGTCTGTTTTTTCTCAGTAGGGGTCAAGCCCCTGAAGTCTTTTGCATGATGTTGATTCACATTTAATATCAAGTATATGTTTTACCTTTTACACTTGAGCCAGAATATTAAAACAATTTTATTCTCTTTTATTCAACTAGTGGAAGAAAATGCTGCTTTTGTGTTTCTCAAGAAAACCAATCTTAGTATTGGTTACAATTTTTAAAATGAGAAAAACTATATCCACAATTGTGGCCTGAGCCACCCAGTGAGCAGTGATGTCCCCAAATTAATCAATTTCTATATAACCTAATACAGACTGATGCATATCCAATCAATTATGTAGATCGGTGTGTTAATAAAATTTCTACAACCAAAAAATCAGTAATTGGCAATATCATGCAAGGTCACACTTCCCCCAAATTTCTAGAGCCAAAATGAATACATGCAAATAAAAGATAAATCTTTCATTTCAGGCTCACAAAAACATAATATAAAGGACATAGTTAAATTAATGGAATAGAAAATTTAACTATCTATAAGCATGCACTAATCTCCTAGTTAGGAAATGGTATGAAAGTAGTAATTTGGAGTAAATAATAGAGGCTTGAGATTTAATTCCTGGCACCAGAAAGTGACTTCAAAAGGGTCAGTAGGACTCGAGTACAGTATGATCCAGTCGCCCTGAACCAGTAGCATAGCTAGCAAAGCAGGGCATAGCAGGACAAAGGAGGAGGAAAGAACACAACCCTGGTCAACGTACTCATGAGTCTCACAATACTGCCCAATAGGATTTTCTGAATTTGATGGGCATAGTCTATATCCACACTGTTCAATATGGTGGCCGCTGGTCACAAACAGCTACTGAAAGCTTGAACTGTGGCTGTTATGACTGAAGAACAGAGTATTTAATTTTAAAAATTAAATTTAAATTGTCACATGTGGCTAGTAGTTTCCAGAAAGGGCAGTTAATCTATTGGGTCAGAATCTACACACCCAACCCAGTCTATTTCTTTGACTTGGTGATAAATTTGGTTAAAAAGTAAAGAAATTAGTCAAAATGAGTTTTCTGTTCTATTGTTGAGTCATGCTAGTGATGTAAGAAAGTATTAGCCACCTTTTTAAAATGACTTGAGAGTTATAGTATAGAGCAAAACTGGGGAACCCAAGCAGTTAGATAAATACTAACTCTGGCTTGGCTGAAAAAAAAAAAATCAGAGCCAGTGGGTGAGACCTTACTGCCCTCTGCTCATTGTCTGGATGCATTGTTGATGAAGTCTGAGAATCTTTTAGATATGTTTACGATAATATTGCTATTTGAATATTAAATTTAAAGTGTTCAAGTTGAAGAGATAAATTATGATAGTCTTGTTTACTCTTAAATTAACATTCAATAGCACTTGGCTTCGGTCTAATCTGGCTTCGGAGCCCTGCCCCAAGTGAGAAATGTTTATTGATTTGATGACACACAGAGCAGCTGTCGGCAGAAGTGACGTGACGCCGGGAACAAAGTGGACCGACTTTACTGTTGTGTTTGGATTTACAAATTAAAATGTATTTCAAATGTTTTCCAACCAGCAGTCTCCATACGCTCAGTGGCTGTACTGTGTCTGGCAGGGGAAGATAAAGAGCAGAAAAGTTGGGCCCAGTCATTCTCATTCACTTAAGCCCTGAACATCTTGTTTGACCCTTACCGGCTGATCTGAGGGGAAAAAATAATTAGGTCATGTGAAATGTTTGGTTGACATTTTATTTTTCTCAACATGCTGTTCCATTCACTAATATCTGAAGATAGTTTCCAATGACACTGAAGTCAAACCCGCGGTTAGGTTGCTTAAAAAATGTCTTTAGGCTTGTTCCACAACATAGGTGTATGGACTGTATTTACAAGTTTCCATTAAGCTGTGAAATACTGTGATTGATTGCAAATGCATTTAGTTCTGTTGTGAGGCTTCCAAATTCATTCTTTAGTTTGGGAGTGAAAATAGCACCTCCAAAGAATCATGAATTATAGTTTAAACAGTTATCACAAGATTAATATTTTCCTTTCTATTCCAAATCATCTCCAACCTCAGAAATGCATGTATCCTTCTGTTTCATCTCCCACTCTTCCCATTTTTTCTGGAATTTTTTATCATTGCTCTAAGTTCAGGTTTCATTCACTATTTTTATGTTACTGTTTATATATTACTCTCCAAAGCCCAGCTCATGGCCAAATCTCATCAGCTCTGACTCGATATCTTCAAACTTAAGAAACTATTGAAACAAATAAAATAAAAAAAAATTACAATAATAAATGAAAATGAAATATATATATTATGTCAAATGCAGAAATTAAAGAGACCAAGATCTGAATGAATTATTAATGACCAAGCAGACTTAAGGTTCATTTTTTTCATACAAATTAAAAATATAAGTTTTTGAGGGTATTAAAAAGATTTTAAAAGTTTGTTGAAGATGCTGAATTATGTTAGTGGTTATTAGATGAACTCCACATTTTTTAAATGTGTTTTTCATCACAAGATATGCATCAATGAAAGAATCCTTAGATCCAAACATAATGTAAGCCAAAATCATTTTGCAGACAAAATTATTAAAAATCCATGATATAAAAGAACTGTTTTGTTATCATTGATAACAGTCTTTGTAAAACAGAGAGCTTTGTAAAGTTGATCCATATTCAGATATAAACATGTGTGTGAGGCCAGGGGAGGTATTTGTCATTATTAAGATTGAAAAAAGTGGGCTCTTGATTTACTTTTAAAGAAAAAAAGGCATTAGTAAATAATACAATCCAAAACCATCTCAATTATTTGTGTATGTATTGAAAAAATATGACATTTTCTTTACCAGGGTCCTTCCTACAGAATATGTAAGTATATGGGGTCTTAAGAATTTATTCTTCGACTTTTTTTCCTTTTTGATGTTCCTCTACACGGTTCACCTTAAAAACCTGGAGAGTGGGCCCAGCCTGGTGGCATAGTGTTTAAGTTTGCACACTCTGCTTCGCTGGCCCAGGGTTCATAGGTTCGGATCCCAGGTACGGACCTATGCCGTGCTGTGGCAGGCATCCCACATACAAAATAGAGGAAGATGGGCATGGATGCTAGCCCAGGGCCAATCTTCCTTAGCGAAAAAGAGGAGGATTGGCAACAGATGTTAGCTCAGGGCTAATCTTCCTCACCAAAAAAAAAAGAGAGAGAGAAGAAAAGAAAAACTGGAGAATACTTATTTTGCCATATTGAAAAGTACAGATAAACTATTGTTCACTTTATTATGGCTTCCATTTGGCAACAAAGCTAGAATGTCCCCTTTATACCATATTTTAAAATATGTTACAAATGGATTAAAATTAAATGAAATTATAAAGTTTATAAAAGCCATAAATGTGATATGGCTTTTTCCTAATCATAAATATCATTATAAGAAAAAATTAAATAACTATATTTATAAATTTGTGCTGCTGGAGGTTTTGCTAAACAGAAAACTCAGAACACGCAAAGGAATAGAGACAAAAAATAACAACAGCAACATCAAAAAGAATGGCAAAAACGTCAAAAGACAAATGTAAGATTGTGAAAAAATAATTGCAACACATTTCATATACAAAGAGAAAATATCTCCAGCGAGTATCTCCCCAAGGTACTCCAGACTGCTACATCCAACTATGTGACACCAACTAGGGTGCATAGTAGGCATGTCATACTTAGCCTGCCCTTAACAGGACCTCTGATCCACAAACAAACAAACAAAAATTTAAATGCAACATCAGAAACTTCAGCAACTCCTTTAAAGGTATAAATATTCCTAAATATATCCCAAATTCAACCATTTACTTATCCTCCACTACCACCTCGATTCAAGCCACTGTCATCTCTTCCCTGGATTATTGAAACAGTCTCCAAAGTTATCTTCTTGGTTCTGCCTTTACTACCAACCCTCTCCCCTATCTGGCCAAAATTATATTATCAACTTGGCAAGAGGTTTATGTCTTATGATATAATTGCTTTCGCCCCGCAGTGATATGGTAGTTGAGGGGATTTCTGTGATCTCTGAGGTGGGAGCACAAACATTTTACTTGGACAAAGGGACAGATCAATGCTAAGGGAAATGAGGGAGTACCGTGGAGGATATTTTCCATTTCCTCCTCCTGATTCATTCTCCACCTCTTCCCACCCTTCTGTGAGCTCTGGGAAACTGACCTATAGGAGTTATATTAACGGGATCCCTGACGCTTGGATTTTTGGCTGAACTCAGCCCAGGAGGGGTCCCAGCAGAAGATGAGAATGAGAGAGAAGAGTGAGGTCATAGCTCATATTTCACCAGCTCCCTATTGACAGGCTCTCCACTGGTTGACTGCATCCAAGGAAGGTTGCAACTCCCATAGGGCAGCCCTCTCCACACATTCTATCTGCTTCTAGAGTCTTTGCTCTAGAAGTGGCCATTCGTTGGTGTTATTAGTGTTAGAGGATTGAACTGCCCTGTGTAGTCTCCCTAAATCCTGCCTACTCCTTTGGAATGAATCCCTTTATTAAACTCTTCTCAAATTTGATGACTTTAGTGTGTCAATGTTTCATGCTGGCAGCCTAACTGGATACAAAAAGCAATCTGACTGTACGTTAAAATTAAAAATATATGTAATCTTTTACCAGCAACTCTTGAAAATATAACCTATTGAAACAAAAGCACTAGTACTTCCAGAAAATTGCAGCATTAATTGTCATAGCAAAATAACTGGAAATTATCAGAATACCTTTCAATGGGGGAATAATTATATGCATTATGGTATGATCGTATTGAGGGTGTTAATGCAGTTATTGAAAAAGAATTAGTTAGAAGTATATCTTAATTTGGAAAGATGACCATAATATATTTTAAATAAGAAAATTGAGTCAAAATAATTATCACAATTTTTTAAAAAAGCAATAAACCCCCATATATGTGTACGGATAAGGGTCTGGGGAGAGACCATGAAGCTGTTAATACTAGAAAGAGTAGAGGGTGAGATATTATACATTTTTCTTTAAAATATTTACATTGTTTCATGATGTGAAATGAACACGTATTACTACTACTTTTGGAATTAAAAAACAATTAAAAAATGGTAAGAGTAATGAACATACCTGTGTTTCTACAGGCTGAGTTCCTCTACCTCCTAACTCAGACTTTAGTTTCCAGCTCTTTTTAACTTTTTAACTTCTACAGAGAAATCAGAAATCTTCACCACAGAGAGTAACAGGCCTTGGAAAGAGGAAGGGGGCTTACTGAGGAACTCTCCATTTTATTCTCTCCTGGCCTTTCTTGTGGTCTGACTCCTGCTCAGCTGAGGCCACCAACTTTCCTCTGGCTAACACGGCACCTGTATGGAAATACCAGGTATTTTTCTTTTGCTTTAGCAGCCCTTATACCCATACAGTATGTTGCAAGAGCAATGGAGAAATATTTATTTCATTTTCCATGTATTATAGGAACAATATTAATGTATTGTGTCAAACAATAGAGTCAGAATCTTATGGGTTAAACTCAATCTCCCCTCTGCCACGCAATAGCTCTAAACTGGGAAGTTATTCGTATCTAAAAAGCAAATATGATAATAATCTCTTCCCCCCAGATGCCATAAAGTAATACACAAAATGTTTGGCATGTTATGGCTGCTTAACCAAATAATAGTTTCATTTCCTTAGCAACCTTTTCAGAACCTACTTACTATGGATTATTTTATCGTCAGTCTAGATTTAACCAGTCATAACTGAGTCAACAATCCAAAGAGAAATCTGCATTTTAGAATTACGATATATAAACAAATTCTGTTCATCTTCTGTATCAGAAGCTTTGTCAAAGCAATTAAAAAAATTTTTTTTCTCTGTGATCCTTCCATCTTTTGCTTTAGTAAGTCATCCTCTTTTCCAGGCACAAGGTCCAGGCATCCAATCACTTAGCATAGAAATTAACGCCTACACTTTCACTGGTATTTAGTTGCTTTAATTTTCCTTTCCTGCCATTCAAGATAACATAATTGTATATTGCTACATTCTAATAAGAGATAGGCAACCAACTTCAGAAGCACACATATATACAGTACAAAGAATGTTAGGATCTTCCCTAATGTATGCTCCCGAGTGAACAAAGGGCTGCTAACACCAGGCTGTGGATCCCAGGCTATTATCAGTTCAGACTCTGACTGTCTGCCCAAGCCGGTCTGCCTCCTTAGAAATGACCTTCTCCAAGGCGTACCTGAATTGAGAAAAGGGGTGTAGGCTGTCTGAACTTATACAAGATGACTCTCTATAAGACATTCAATTTGATAACGTATGGTGAGAAATGTAACTACAAGGGAACTTGGATAATTTTATTAAATGAGCCATCTCTTGAGAAAAATAATGAGAAAACATTTTCCTGAGAAATATAAGAACAGAATATAGAGTTGATATGTCTTCTGTGAAATTTTCAAATATCGAAGGCAGTCTAAGTGGGTATCTTTCTAAAAAAACAGTCATTAACTTCATTAAGTTTAGAAAGACAGTGTAGTGGTATCTTGACCAAAACACTTGAACTCTTGTTTTTCTGGATGCTACAAGGCCACTAAACTTCTGTGTATATTTTCATTACCACCTTAGTTACCTTCATTTCTAGGAAAGCCGACCATTGTTTAAAATTGTTTAAAATTCCATTAGCTTCCCTTCCTATCCGTGGCATTTTCCTCTCCGTGTCATTCTTTTCTAGATCCTTCATGTAATCTGGGAGTTTTTCTCACTTGGAGTCCGTCGACCTTTGTGCACTGACTTAAAAACAGCATAAAGGTAGCCATTTGTTGTTGTTGTTTAAAATAGTTTTCCTTGCATCTAGAATATGTGTTAATAAAATAAATTTGATATTAAAGCAAGAAAAGTTCAATATGTCAGAGTGGAAACCCATTATAACTTAGAAGTGGGGAAAAAAATCTAAACCCAATTAATTTTATCTTGCTCACGGTTTTTATTTCAGAAGGAAAAAATGGCCTATAGTATATCCATACCCACTTAAAATATAGCCTTCAAAGAGAGTTCTATGTGCATGGAATCTCTATTAGAATTGTAAAACTACCCCTCAAAATAAGTATGCCACCTAAGCTGCCTCGGGCTTATTTCAAACCCTTCATTCTACATTCTGAAGGCATCTAAATAAAACATTAAAAATTGTTATAAATTGTTTAGAGTATGACCTAGATAGAAGATATAGCTAGTTATCTATGAAATTTACACATTAATAATAAAGCTTGCAGGCCATTTTATTAAATACATTAAAACTTGCATCAGCAAAATATATTAAATGTGTTTATAAATCAGATAAAATGCTAAGCCCTTGAACACAGTTATATGATAAACACATTATTAATAGGCAATGGAACTGAGTAGCTGCATAAATTAATCACAAATAGCTTACTGCAGGGGCTGATGTTCATATCTAGACTAATAAGATTTGTTGACGAATTACTTTGGTTAGATTGCTAGAGTAAACAATGATGAAATGGATTTCATGATCTCAGCACTGATCTGTGTATTCCTATTATTCTCACCCCTGTGCAATAAATAGTCCCTGCTTGGATGACAAGTCTAAGTGAAGACCAAAAAGTGTAGGTCTGCAGAATGCCATTTTGATACCGTCAAACAGCTTAGAGAGGTTTGTATAAGGTTGACTTCAAATATCTTATTTTTGGAATGCTATGGATATAATGCGGGAGACCAAATATTTAACATTTTCATCTTGCATAGTCGTTCAGACCAGATCTCTCACCATCCCCATAATTCAATGAAGACTACAGGCAGTTTTTCCTATGCTGTTCTTGAATGTTGAAATATGGATATTTTTATTGTAGACATGTCTACATAGGCCAACAGTAGCTAATATTAGATAAAATATTTTCTGTTGAAACAATTTAAGATAGAATAACAAATATCCTAGATGGTTTTGGGCATGGCCACATATCCATAATTTAGAAATATAGCTTAATCTGGGAAAAAGGACCCTGAAAATGACTGAATACATAGTTTGTTTGCTCATCTATGGTGCAAAAGCCAGAGACAGGTTCCCTTATGTTTGGAATAACATTTGTATTCCCATTGCCACACAGGGAGTTAACTCTAGTAATTAGTCAGTCATTACTGCTCTCAGAGCATTAATCTAATAATTAGCAATCCTGCAACTTCCTAGTCTCACAGCCCCTCCTAGTACAAGTCTGAGTAATTAGTAACTATGCCATAACCCTGTTTCTCCATTTATAAATTGGAAACAGCCCAACTATCTCCCTGTCTTCTCATCAAAAGCACATTTGCGTTACAGGATTTCATACTGCCCTGTATGGGTACAGCCACTGAGATTTTCAACCATGTATGACACATTATTTCATTTGATCCTGCCTGTTAGGAAGGATAACCGTACATCCCAGTTAGCCCAGAACAGACTCGATTATATCTACTAACTTGGCATAATTATTAATAGTGTCCCATTTCAGTTTTTAAAAGTGTCCTGATTTGGACGATACACCTGTATAGTCACCCTACTGTAAGATCAAAGAGATAGAGATCATCTTCTCATCTTTACAGTGATGAAATTTAAGACTTAAAGTTATTAGGTTAATTATCTTTAGCAACACTTCAACCTAGTCAGTGCTCTTTCTACCATAACTTTCTGCTGGTGGTTGCAAAAACCTTTTATTTGGGGATATTAGGGTACAATAATATATCCACTGTAGAGTGTAAAGAAATAAAAGGCTTTCTAGTTCCATTCCAGATTCAGCAATTTATATAGGGACTATAAAGACTGTGACATTCCTGATAGTAGCATAGGACCAATTAGCATCTGGTTTTGTGGAGCAAAATCTTGGTGAAAGCTACATCTTGGCAGAAAGGAAGGTTGTGCTTGTCTTTCAGGGAAGTCAAAATTGTATTAGTTTTACTTGAATTAAAAAATTGCAAGCTACATGATTTTTCTTGTAAAATGGAATTTACCGGAGAAAAATGAACTATTCATCCTGAACATTGCAGCATGAATTTATCATGATGATGTGTAATATAAAATTATATAATCATAGAATATCCGTGACACAAGGGGCATAGAAATCTTAGAAGTCATCTCCTCAAGCCCCTATTTTTACAAATGAGGAAACTATGTCACCAAAGTCACATACTGATATCTAAGAGCAGAGCAGTACTATGACACTACACACTTTAAGATATGAGATCGTGAAGAGATAGGTTTCAACATTTGACAATTATTTTCTTCCAAAACCAGTCCTACAAAAGACTTTATGTGGCAAAAGCCTTTGGTCACACAGGTTTGTAGAATGTTTCATACACATAGCACATAAGACCAAGAGCTCAATAAAGGGTTGCGGTTAAGAATCCAATTTTCTTTCGTGTCACCAAGCGTTTCCTTCAAGTCATTTCCTTCATTACCTTCCTTCATGTCACAAAGCGTTTGTCTATGTATTTTTACTGTGTTTCTGTACACTTATTAAAAAGATCTCCTAGGAAATGATAATCTATAGAAATAGTTATCAATCTTTCAAAGATGAGGATATTCCCTTTATTCAATAATCTCGTGTAATGTTAGTGTAGGTTGATCAAGAAATAAACAATGACTAAAAAGTTGTTAAGAATTTGGTAACAACATTATTTTTGTTTATATAAAAATAGTTATTAATATTTACCCAAGGTTTTATTTAAATTACAAACATTGCTTGAGATGATATTTGAGATGGATTGATAGACAGATCGATGGATAGACAGAGACATTCTCATTCCTTTAGTTGACATGTTGTAAAAGGAAGTAAATAGAGATCAATCTTCACACTAAATGTATATATCTAGGGTACTAGATGGAATAAAAAAAATGAATAAGGAATGGAAAACCTAACCCTAAAGAGAGAAGCAAAGGGCAATAAAATATGAACTACACTTCTTATTTAATTTAGCCTAGTTCAGAGGGGTGTTGAAGGAAAAAATAAAGATCACTTATCCTTTATGATTCCTCCTAAATATCTGTCTAGAAAAAAATCCAAAATTCTATGTCTCGCTTATGCAATTTTATGTTCCAATGCTGATTTATTCCAGAACCTAGAAAAATCCAGAATTGCTTTAGTGTGTGTTGCCCAGTTCTATTTCTTTTAAACACTTCTGTACTTTAAAGACTTGTGCTTTCCAGCATTTGCACTGGAAAAAGTGTGTGGTTAATTTTGAAACATTTTCTTTCGTGAAAAAAATCACAAAATAGCTTCTTAAAATTTTCAGAAAATAAAAACACTAGTGTTATGTTTATCAAGAATGTGAGTGAGGATAGGGTTCATCACCTCCTTCTCCAAAGATCAAACGTTAATTTTTGTCGAGATATCACAATGTTTTTCAAAATTTATTTCCCTTTGTTTGAAATGCCATCTTTTTTTCCTACAGTTCCTCTCAAGGACTGTGTACAAGCATTGCCTTTCATTCCAAATAAATGTGCATTTGTTAAATGTCACAATGTTTCTTAGTCTTCTTGAAATGTATCCAATAACCAAGCATGACTCTTATTTCTAAGATTTCCCAAACATACTTAACAAATATTTATCTTCATCACAGAGTACTATGCATACTCAAGTTTTTCCCAACATAAAGGGAAATGACATTAAATTATTAAAATTCTTCTTATAAGATACAGATAATAAAAAGAATATGATATTTAAAACTAGCTTTGATTTTTTTTTCTTTGTTTTTTTTCTTTCTGTTCATTCATCAGCAAAGGAAAAAGGAGTCTTCCCTCCACTTCTACCCTAGTTTAAGAATTTCCAGGTTTGTCCTCTGAGCACTAGGCTCCTTAATCTGAAATAGTAGTTTGGACTGAGGATATTAACAGCATGCGGTGTTTCTAAACTGAAACCTTCATTTGAAAAGCTTAGTTTCAGTAAAAGTAAACTGCACTTTCTTAAAAGGAAAAAAGATGAAAACTAATGTAGTTAGGAAATAGTCAAGACTTCAGAATACCAAGAAAATGGCTACTTATATTTAATGAGTGGTTACCAAGTGTAGAGACTACTCTAAGGGCTTTAAATATATTATCTCATGCAATCATCAAAATAACCCTGTGCTATTATCTCCATTCTACCAGTGAGGAAACTGAAATACAAATAGTTTAGGGCACTTGCCCAAGGGCACATCGCTAGTACTTGATGAAGCTACAATCTGATGCAGGCAATCTGATTCTACAACACAACTAAATCACTATAATCAAGTCAAGGACTCTTAAAGTGTAGTGAGTTCTATGATTGGCATAGAACATATAATACATGTGGCTACTTGAGTTCTGAACATTGAATATCATGGCCTTGGAAAACAGAGCAAAGGCTCTACAGGTGAGCTTTGCACTGAGAGAACACTTACACTGAGAAGCAGAGCTAAATCCATCACTTCCCCACGGAGCTACCATTGCTCACTTGGTCATTCATTATCAGAGACAGGGATTCATAGAGTTGGCCATCGAAGAAGACACTTCGTTGCCTGTATAAGTACCTAAGACATTGTTGCCAAAACTGTAGTCCCTCCTTTGGCAGAATGAGACAGGACTCTGTGTTAGTGGACTTCGTGGCTGTCAAGACAAGATACAAACCAATCTTTAAGTCCATGTTTGGAGGGAAAGTTTTCTGTTCTAACTGCAACCTTGAAACTAAAATTTTAATCTTTCATCAGGGTAAAAGGAGAAAGGAATTAAGATTATTTGAGTGCATACGATGTGTGAAGCACACCATTAAGTGTTTTACATTCCATTATTTCATTTAGTTTTCTGTTTAAAGCCTTTAAAGTGATGTCATTATCTTAAATTTGAGATGAGAGAACTGGGGCTTGGAGACATTGGGTAATTGACAAGAGAACACACAACTAGCTAAATTGAATGCTGGTATCTGAAGCAACTATATGGATTAAATTCCATGGTCTTTCCTTTCTACCAATATGTTTCCATAAATCTAAACTCAGGGAAATAAGGAAGAGAAAATAAAAACAAAAATCACCTGTAAAGATAAAGTTTTCCCTATGTTTCTCCAGTCTTCTTCAGGCTGAAGATTAAAACACAAGGTCATAATAATTAGAACAAGCACTCTTTCTCTGATTTTGCCCCAACTTATGTTTTGGATCTCACACCTCAAGATTTTCAGGAACTTTACATTCTTCCTTACCTTTTCTCTCTCTTACTTGCTTTATCTGACTTAACTAGATTTTTTAAAATCAAACTTTGTGTTTGTTCAAATTCCTCACCTTGAAACAAGACACAGCAAATGAAAAATTTTCCTTCTTTCTATATCCTTCATCTCTTTCTGGCTATTTTATTTTCCTTTTTGTAACACTACTCTTTTGAGTGTATGCTCTGAAAAAGTTGTCTTCATCGTATTCATTTCTTCATATTTCATTCACTCCATCACCAATACTGACATGGCATCCACCCGCATCACTCCACAAAAGCAGGTTTTGATGAAGTCACCAATGTCTTAATTATTGTTAAACTCCCAGGATGTTTTTTTCAGTCTTGCTCATAAGCACTCAGTAGCTTCTTATACTGTTGATGATATTCTTGTTGGAAAACCTTCTCTTCTTGGTTTCTGTAAAGATACACTCTTTTGATTATAGTCTCACCTATCTGGCCACCTAGTCTCTCGTTCCCCATGACTCTTTCTTCCACTTACATAGACATTAATTATGGAAGTTTTTCAAGTCTTAGTACTAGTACCATTTCTCAATTGACTCCAGCCCTAGACGACCCTAAAGTTATATCACATTTCAGGGCATTCCTTTAAGCTTCAGACCTACATATCCAAATGCACTTTTGATATCATTTATTGGATAATCTTAGAGATAATGCAACAACATGCCCACATTTGAACTAATGTTCTCTCTCTCCCTACTCCTAAATCAGCCATCTTTCTGTGTCCTTTACCTAAGAGTATAGTAGCACACTTTATCCCATTCTATACGGAAAAAAATTAAGAAGTCATTCTTGCAAATTCCTTCTTCTTTATCTCCAATATCCAACCTATCACCACATCTTGCTGATTTGACTTTTCAAAATACCTTAGCACTACAAAAGGTACAAAATACCTTTTACACTACAGAGTGTAAAAAACTACACTCTGTGTTAAAATGTCCACTGATCCCGTGTTTTTGCTCAATATCTCTCAGACATCTTTCTGTAAAAATATCTTTAAATTTTGCCTGTAGTATCTCTCTCCATGCGCCGAGAGAAGTCGTTTTGTTTCTGTGTCTCTGGTTCTGCCTCTTAAGCTTCAAAAAAAAAAAAAAAACTATCATGAAAATCAACCCAATAAAAATACATTGTTCAGAACTAGTGCCCTGTATTTCTTAAAATCTGTGTTTTGGCTGAAATTAGGGAACTTCAAAGATAGGTATAACAGATACTTCCCCAATATTTCAGTTTAGGGTAGAAAATTTAAGATGTTGGTTAATAGAAAAAGATATTCTGTACCCAGTCTTCACATATTCCTTTTCTCTGGTGCCAAAATATATAGAAAATTCCTGGGCTGTAGGAAAATTTTGTGATTGACCTACTTTTTGCATGACTGCCTTAACATTGTCTAAAAAACTGCCCAGGCCCATCCCAAAGCATCCATGCATTCTGCTGCCGACGTGGACACAAGTTTGTCAGTACCAGGCCACCCACCCCCACGCCCCGGTCCCCTTTTCATCTTGGGATTGCAGCAGGCAAGAGCCACAAGAACTGGCTGTGTCAAAGTGCCTTAAAATATCACTGTAGCACTCAAATTCCTGCTTCTCACAAACTGAGGCTAAGTCTTTCCCCCATGCCCAGGGCTTTTTACTTGGAAAATTAACCTCTGTGCTGGGCAGAAAAGATGGATAGTGTGAAATGGTTCGCAGAAGCTTCTCAGTCTCATTCCATTTCTAGTGGCTCTTCATTTCACCAGGTCAAAGAACTCTCTTGGCAAGTTAAAACCCTTGGCAAGGCACAGTTTACTAATGCTTTGCTGTGTCCTTTTCTGTCTCCCTTCCCCTTCATTCTCCAAAATGACTGGTTCTTATTGGGAAATCTTCCAGCCCTCACATAGTCCATCTTTTACATACTTTATCAAGGTTCTAGAAGGTAGTTTGCAAAATGTGCTGAATTCTATGCTGCAGATTTTGCTGTATAAAGAATAGGGATACATTATTTTTTTATTAATGGTATAATTAAATCGGAGCATGTCATTTCCCTATGTAATCGCTGGTCAAAAAATCTTTTATTGTTCCTCTTCACATAAAAGTAAACTCCAAACTCCTGAGTGTGACATCTAAAAGCTTTTTAAATCTGATCTCAGACAAGTGGAAACAGGAAGTTTTCAAGTGTCGAGGTGGAAGGAGAGAGATTTGACAAATTACAGGTGTGAAAGAAGGGAGCAGGAAGGAGACCTTGTCATTAGAAGGGTGGACTGACAGAGGCAACGTCTAGGAGAAGCAGGTCATGGTAAAGTCACAGTTCTTGTAAACGGGGAGGAGTAGAGGCCCAGCCCAATGTTCCCAAGGAACTGGATACTGCCTCCTTGGAGGCATTGTTCTCCGCTCTGAGGATATACGTGCAATTTATCAACTCTTTTATCAAGATTTTTTATCAAGTCTTTTAATTTTTGAATAATTCAATCTGTTAAAAAACAAAATCAACCAAATACATTTGAAGATCTAATTGGCTTTATTCAAAAATTCGTGAATCAAGCAGCATTCCGTCCAGCAAGGAGAGAGAAATTCTGATGAGTTATATAAAACGGAAGAATTTTATAGGCAGAAGGATGGGGCAGGGAAGTTACTGGCAAAAGGAAAGAAAGGATTATTTTGTGCCAGGACCATTTCTCTTTGGGAGGAAGGGAACAGCAAGGGTTTTTTCTCACAGATTGCCTCTTCTTCCTCTGGAGGATGGAGGGGTCCCACATCACAGATTACCTCATTGGTACTGACTAGAAAATTTCAGACTGGTTGATTAAGACTACATCTCTGCATAAGGTGGAAACTGCAATTAAGTCAGATATTAAATCTAGGTTTAGTATCATGGGCTTTAGCACAAGTGGTGCCATCTTGGGCATGTGCTTCTTCTCTTTAACAAATACTAATACTTAGCAAAGTTGCTCTCTGCCCCAACTGAAACCCAGCATGAGCAAACTTGTGTTTTATTATATAATGTGGATTAACACCCTTGGGCAGTACTGCAGTGATTCTAACTTTTCCAGAGAAGCTGACCTAATGCCAGAGAAGAGCAAACATGTGCTCCTGGGATGTCTTAGACACGTAGCCTTAGCATTGTGAAGTGTATTTCCTTTGTCTTAAAAAGTAAGGCATTTAACTTCATAATGGATCCATGTAAACATTTTTAAATGGGTATTTCTGCAAAATTATTGACACGCAGGTCGTTTTTATCTTGTGGTCTCTTTCCTCCCTAGCACAATGTGAAAGCATTTGTAAAAACCATTTTTTGTTTTTCTTCTCCTTGGAGAAATCTTGCTTGTATCACATTTTAAAAGTTGAGCATGTCATGTTCAACTCTCTTTCCTCTTGATGGACAGGTCAATTCAGAGGTTTGTGATTGCCTGGGGCAAACGTACACCAAGTACATACAAATCACTGCTTTCTTCTAATTAGAGATATATTTGAGAAACAAAGTACAAGAGGAATAATTTTATGCTTCTGACCTCATTCTCTTATGGAATAATTGAAGGTAATTCTCATTGATTTTTGAACATCTATTTAATCTTTACAAGTAAATCAAACTACTGTCAAATCTCAAAGATTTTCTTCTGTTTATAGATAGTGAAGAGTTTAGCAATCATCCAGAGAAAAGAAAATGTAGACAGCTGACCTAGATAATGTGGGTGTTTCTCTACCCTGCCAAAATTAACTGAGTCTCATGCTCGACCTACAATTAATTTTGACTGCATAGGTCAGACTCTTGGCTCTATTACCTGAGATCAGGGCATAACAGGTAATTCGTTCTGGTTAAATGACTACACTTACAGCAGATTCCAGAGCAGAGTTCACATTCACCTTCACTAAAGCAAAATATTTCACCATCACTGTTAAGAAAGGCATTCAGTATATCTATCAACTACACTCCAGTATGTCCTGGCAGCAATTCAGACCATTCGATTTGCAAAGATATGACAGTCCTCCCAAGGCCCTCCAAATCACTCTTTACTGTAATAACCGTATCGAGCCTTGGCACTCAGTCCCAGATCCTTCTCCCCAAATGAACAAATGAAACGATTGGGGGAAAATGCTTCTTGGCAACAGCTTGAACTTAAATGGGGACAACAGCTGGCTCAGCAGATGTTCTTCATATGATATAACACCTGTGTTCCTGAAGATAGGATTTTGACTAAATGCGTACCCCTAGCTGTCCTAAAAACTGTTTTAATAAAATTTTGCAAGTCAAAATAGGAAATGTTGAGTGCAACTAAGAGCATTGATGACATTAAAACGATAACATTCATTTCTCCATTTATAGTAGCCATATACCCCCAAATTTTAGCACCTTTCTGTACAATAATGTAGCAGTCACATCTAGAAGGACAATTGGTTCTATCTTACAGTCTTGCTAATTTAGAAATGTTTTATATAAAATGAGTGCTATACAATGAAATGAATGCGTAATTTTAAACCATGATAATTTTAATGTTTGCATCTTCTTCAAGTAACTTTTTAAATTGCAATACTTTTCTCTTCTGAAAGTAGTTTTCACCCTAGAAAATCGAATTACTCAACAAGTCCCAATTAAGTCTTAGAGCTGCTTGTGTAAATGTGTAAATGTATTGGTAATATGTATGTTGTTAATATAGACATTGATAAGTTGTATTCAGAGAAATTTAAATTCTGGATTAAAATATTCCAAATATTTTGGGACCAAAGATTGTAGAACTTTGACAATCTTGGCTCAATGCAAAATCAGCTGTATCTCTGGACCCAACCATGGGTCCAAGTCTCATTATAATGAAGATATGTAAAGAAGGGTGGCTATGTTACTTGCCCTTTTCACAATATTGGTGAGTCAATATTTTGTTCTAAATCTGTAAAGTATAAATATTTAGGAGTGCAGTCTATGTCTAAAGAACAGAATGCTTGTATGAATTTATTTACTTACTTTTTATTTGGTATATCAAGGTGTATTAATATGTTTCTTTTAGGTCGTATCATCAGAATATGGTAATACACACACACACATATATATATACATTTACTGTATTTTCTATAATAAAACCACACTAAGTTTTATATAGTTTCTTAATAGTGTCATATTTGAAAGTAACAATTCCTAGATGATGGAATGCCTATTTTTTAGACAAAATTGATGGATAAGTAGTAATCCTCAAATAGGAAATTCTAAATTAATATTCTTAAAGTTATACAACTCAACTCCAACTTATTTAGCTTTTAAAAATAGTATATCATATTTGAAGATATCCAGAGAAAGGATAGGCTTCAAGGCTTCAATTTGATTCAATATTTCATCAATATTCTCAATGATCCACGTTCTTTCTATTTTTATTCATAGTATCAGTTTTGCTCGAAGCCTGGCTCTCCTCGTGGTTGCAGAATGGTTGAAAGTGGCAGCTGGGTTCACATATTCCTTGATCATATCCAACTAGAAAAAGACTGGTTTTTATTTTTCAGAAGTCTTAAGTATGCCTCTTCTCATGCCTTACTGGACTAAATTAGATTAAACCATCTCTAAAGCAAGAGGCATGTAACTATACTGATTGGCTGAGAATAAGCATAAGTGATGGAAAAAAATGTTGAGATATACAAAATAATGTCATATCCATTTTCCTTTTAGAAATAAGGACATTGGGAATGAGACGTGAAATAATTTTCCTAAGGTCCTACAGTAACTGAATTATGGCTTCTGAATTGAGAACCATGTCTATGTCATAATATTTATTCTACCTCACTCTGCATTTTTCTAGAATATCCAATACTAGAGGACAGAGGTAGGGAGGAAGGAGCATAAGAAAACTAATAATTTCCTCTAGTCCTGTATAAATAATTAAATATTATTTTGCAAACTGAGTTCTACAGGTACATGATTCCATAGCATGTTAATAAGTACACCTGATTTTTAAACAGATCTATTTTAGTGACAGGATAGTGTAAGCTTCTTTCTCCCTGCTCCCTCTAAGTGGTGACATAATACAATAAACAGTAGTAAGAGAATTATGAAAGATGGGAAGATAAAGTTGGATCGACTAGGGACTTCAGGACTGAGGAACAAATCCCAAAGCTTTCGTGTTTTGATTTTTAGTCTCCTATATCTAATAGGTTAGCTGGTAGAGAAGCCTGCAATTCTGAACCGTCAAGAGGCACAGCCAAAAAAACCCCCAAGGGAAACCTATTCTCTCTAGACAAAGGACTGGGAAAGGGGTGGCCTACCAGGACTGAAACCTTTTCGACAATACATGCTCTATCCCATCCAAACACCACAGATAATCACCCCTCCAGTCCACTGTAGTGTCAATGGAGAGAAGTGGCATCAGGTGGCCCAGGGCAGCATTCTTCAACCTCTCTGTTGTGGTGTCACCGGCACCGGTCAGATCGGTGCGGTGAGGTCCCAGGTTCTTGGTCCACAGACACAAAAGAATTTTAGAGCAGACACACAGTGGAAGTTTTGACAGACGAAGATTTATTAGAAAAGGGAAAGTACACCCCCAAGAGGAGGGATGGGAAGGCTCGAGGGGGAGCAACTGCACTGAAGTTTTGGTGGTCGGTGGCTTTGGAAGGTGGAGTCCCGGGGATGGGTGAGGGTCTTGGAAGGTGGACCAATCAGGACATTGTCTCCACCCCCACGTCTGGAGGGGGAGATGCTTTCCTTACATAGGCATCTCCAGAACTGTCACAGTGGTGACCCCTCACAAGAGGGGTCAAAATCGCAATGCAAATGAGAGTATAATGAGGCTTGGGGCTACTCTTGGTCAGGGTCAGGGGGAGTGCTGTACCTCTGAAGAGGTACTGCCCAGTAATTAGGATGCTGCACCTGGTGGAGTGACCTTGCTCTCAGCTCATATCTAGCTTCCTGCCTATCTCAGTGTCTGCACAGGCTGTGTGGGAGTCTAGATTTCCAATTACAGCCCCCGTGATGGCAAGTTGCACCCATCCTTGCCCCAACAAGGCATTGGAGGTAAGCTCTCAGAAAGGAGGGAATTAGAGAAAGTGATTCCTTAAACCTGCATGGGAAGTCCTGGGCAGATCCCTGACTCACCTACAAGAGGCATTGTCTAGATTCAACACACCGAAAGGTCTGAGAACTGAACTACAGTGTAGAGAGCACCCAGATTCTCAGAGTAGACTCTCGTCATCCCACAAATGAGGCAGACCGGAAAAGCACTGCAAGGGCTCTAGAAACTAAATTGTTGTTAGAACCACAGCCCACAATCATAGGTCAGGACTTGTGCACTAAACCTAAACAAGTGACTGCCTGCTAAAATAGAATATTTAAATAAAATGTCAACTCGCATGATATAATACTCGAAATAGGATGCAACTGAAATCACTCGCTCATCATGTAACAAACCAGGAAAATCAAATTTAAATAAGGGAAGATAATCAACAGATACCAATGCCGAGATGACTCAGATGTTAGAATTATCTGACAAAGATTTGGATACAGCAATCACTAAAGTGCTGCGGTGAAACAGATGGAACAGAGAGAACAAATAATAAAATGGTGAAATAATCCCCAATATATCATAATTAAATGAAAATGGTCTAAATATACCAATTAAAAATATTTACTGAGTTGATTAAAAATGCATGATCCAACTATATACTGTCTTTAAGAAACTCGCGTCAAACTTAAAGATGTAGCATAGGTCGGTTAAAAGTACAAAAATGCAAAAAGACATACCGTGCAAACATTAATTTTAAAAAAGCAGAAGTCACAATATCAATATCAGACAGATTAGACTTCAATGCAAAGGAAATGAGCAGGAACAAAGAAAGAAACTACATAACAATAAAATTTCCCTCCTCCAGGAATACCTAGTGATTCTATGTGTATGCATTAAAAAACCCAAAAGATTGGAAATATGTGAATTGAAAACTGACAGAACTGCAAGGAGAAATAAGAAATACACAATTATCATTGGTAACTGCAATAACGTTCCATCTTCAATTGGTAGAACTACTTGACAGAAAATCTACAAGGAAAAAGAGGAACTCAACACCACCGTCAACCAACATGATCTAATATATATTTACACAACGCTCCATCCAATAACAGCAGAAGGAACATTCTTCTCAAGCTCATGTGGAAAATGCACAAAGATAGATCACATTCAGGTCCATAAAACAAAACTTAACTATTTTAAAAGAATTGAAATCATACAAAATATGTTCTCAAAAAGTGGAGAATGTCAGACTAGATTAAAAAAAACAAGGGCAGCTGAATGATGTCTAATAAGACTGAGAATCAGTAGCCAGACTAATTATGCAAAAAAAGAAAGAAAAAGACACAAATTACTAATATAAGGAAGGGGAGAGGTGATGTGATCACAGATTCTGCATATATTAAAAGGACAATAGAGGAATATTATGAACAATTTTAGGTGATGCTGAAGTGGATATAGCATTGAAAGACATAAATTACCAAAATAATAGCTCTATATCTATCAAATGAATTGTCTGTAGTTAAAAATATTTCCACAAAGAAAATTCCAGCCCCGTGTGTCTTCACTGGGGAATTCTACCAAACATTTCCAGAAAACTGATGAGGATATACTACTACCCTACTCATTATGTGAGACCAACATTGCTCTCATACCAAAACCAGACAAAGACAATTGAAGAATACTACAGCCCGATATACTCCTGAATACAGATGCAAAAATTCTTAACAAAACTTTACTAACTCAAATCCTACACAAAAAAAGAAAGTGCATCCTGACAAATTGGACTTTACAGCAGGATTGGAAGGTTGATTTAACAATTGAAAAATCAACAAAATTAATTTGCCATATTAACAAGTTAAAAAAGAAAAACATAAAAAACATATGGTCACCTCAATAGATGCAAAAATAATTGACAAAATCCAACATCCGTCCAAAAAATTCTTGGGATGTGAGAAAATAAGGGAATTTTCTCCAACTGAAAAGGGCATCAATAAAAGAGACTACACGCCTATTTACGAAAGACTGAATGTTTTCCTCCTAAAATCAAGAAAATGACTGCCCATTCTCATCACTTCCACTCAACATTGTATTGGCCATTCTAGGCAGTCCAACCGGGCAGGAAATTGAAAAGGAAGAAGTAAATTGTTCTTATTTGCAGAATGCATGATCATCTATAAAGAATATCCAATGAAATCATCAAAAAACCTCCTAGGGCTAGTAATTGAATTTAACAAGGCTGAAAGATACAAGACCAACAAACACAAATCAATTGCATTTTTATACACTAGCAATAGTGAATCAGAAATTGAAATAAAACAATATCATTTAAAATGACATTATAATCATGAAAACATGAGGAAAGTATGACCTGTCCTTCAAGTATAAAGGCTACAATTGTTTTTAATAGCAAGAAATTAGGGAATATTGTTATCATGAGTCCTTCTTGAGAAAGCTTCTAGAGGACAAACTGCAGCCAACCAGAAGAGGGTTAGGAAAACCACAGGCAAAGAACCTAGTGGTGAGCACTGGATACAGTTAATTATAAAATAAGACATAAAACAAATGTGTAGACTAATGTCACAGATCAGAAGTAAATGCTATCTGCCATGACAATGTAGAAATGATATAAAACTAAACTGAGAGAAGAAGGGGACGAGAACGTGAAAGGCAGAGTAAGTTTGCCGATTGCCTCACTTATTAGAACCGAAAGACAATAAAAGTCATTGCAGCTGGCAAATCACGTGGTCGAAGTATAAACATATCTACCTTACAAGGATAAATACTAAGACAGATGGGTATTCTTGACTAAAACTAGGTGGTAGGAGAGGGAGAAAGAAGTAAACAAACAAACAAACAGACAGACAGACATATATATATATGAAATACATGGTGATAAATCTGGCAAAATTGTGTGAGATCTGTACTCTGAAAACAACAAAACATTGCTGAAAAAATTCCAAGTAAATGGACGATATAATGTATCCATGGATCAGAATATTGTCTAGATGTTAATTCTCTCCCAAATTTATCTGCAGATCTATGGACTCAATGAAATCCCAATGGAACTTAAAGCAGGCAATTTGATAGTCCTTTACAAGCTGATTCAGAAATTCATATGAAAATAAAAAGAATCGAAACTAGACAAAACAACTTTGAAAAAGAACAATGTTGGAGAATATACGCAACCTCACTTCAAGACCTATTATAAAGTCACAGTAATCAGGATTCTGGAACTACCGTAAAGATAAACAAAGATCAATAGAACAGAATAGACAGTTCAAAAATAGACCCACACCAATTTGGACAAAAGATTTCTGATGAAAGTACACAGGGATTTGGGGGGATAAAAGACCATTTTTTCAACAAATGGTGTTAGAACAATTAGATATCCATATGCAAAAAAAATTGACATATACTTCATATCATAGGCAAAAATTGAATAATAGACCTTAGACCTAAATATAAAAACTAAAACTATAAAACTTCTGGAAGGAAAGAGATTAGAAAAATCTTTCTTGACCAAATATTTCTTAGATACAATACTAAATGCATGATCCATAAGGGAATAAATTGAAAAATTGGACTTTAATACAGCTAAGAACTTCTGCTATTTGAAAATCATTATTAAGAGAATGAAAAGACAAGCCATAAACTGGAAGGAGATATTTGAAAATTACAAATCTGATAAAAGCATATCCTGAATATATAAAGAATTCTTGGAACTTAACAGTAAGAAAACAATCTAAATTTAAAAATTAGCAAAGTATTTGAATAGATGCTTCATTGATAATGATATATGGATAGGAAATAAGCACATGAAAAAGATGTTCAGTATCATTAGGGAAATGCAAATGAAAGCCTCAATAAGATACCACTACACACCTATTAGAATATCTAACATTAAAAAGACTGAACAGGGCCGGCCCCGTGGCTTAGCGGTTAGGTGCGCGCACTCCACTGCTGGCGGCCTGGGTTTGGATCCCGGGCACACACCAACACACCACTTCTCCAGCCATGCTGAGGCCGCATCCCACATACAGCAACTAGAAGGATATGCAGCTATGACATACAACTATCTACTGGGGCTTTGGGGAAAAAAAGGAGGAGGATTGGCAATAGATGTTAGCACAGAGCTGGTCTTCCACAGCTAAAAAAAAAGAGGAGGATTAGCACAGATGTTAGCTCACGGCTGATCTTCCTCACAAAAAAAAAAAAAAGAAACACACACTTCCTAAAAAAAAGACTGAACATACCAACTCTTGGCAAAGATACAGAAAATTGAAACTCTCATACACTGCCAGTGGGATTGTAACTTGGTGCAACCACTTTGGAAAACAGTCTGAGTCTGGCAATTTCTTAAAATGTTAAATATACCTACGATATAACCCAGGTATTCCACTTCTAGGTGGAAGTATACGTCGTTACAAAGACTTGAACGTGAATGTTCATAGCAGCTTTACATGTAGTAACAAAAAAATTGAAGCAGCTCAAATGTCCATCAACAGGTTAATGGATAAACAAAATGTGATAAATTCATATGATGGAATACTACTCAGCAATATAAATGAATGTATTATCAATATACTTATCCACATAAACAAATCTAAAAAAAAAATTCTGAGTGAAATAACCTAGACAGGAAAGCATAAATATTTTATGATTATGATTATGTAAAATTCTAGAAAATAAAAGCTAATATATAGTGACAGAAAGCAGATTAGCGGTTGCTAAGGGACAGGCGGTGATGTGACAGCAAAAGACATAAAGGAAGGATTACAAAAGGGCATAAGGTATCTTATGAAGGTGACAGATCTGTCCATTATCTTGACTGTGGTGTTGGTTTCATAGGTGTACATACGTGAAGACATATCAAATTTTATACTTTATATATGTGCAGTTTATTATATGTCAATTATACACCAATAAAATGTTAAGAAAAAAACTAAGTTGCAAGGTAAAATTTGAAGTATGTATAGATCAAATTACGGCAGGTCAATTTGATATGTAATAGATGGTGCAAGACTTTCAACACAGAGCTGAACGTTACTCTCAATGGATCAACATTACTATATTAAAATAGAAATGTCATGGAATGCCAGTGAGATTCAGCTACAGCAGATAACTATAGTAAGTCACGGGGGGAGCAGCTGAGGCCCTCAGGCTGTTAATGCTAGGGTGTCAAGCTCAGGTGAAAAGCTTGAGCTACTTTCACATCAGTGTTGTCATTATTCAGCTTGAAAGAGCCCACACTCAATTCCCACCAACTCATTTTTCACTCCTATCCAATTACTAAGCTTCTGATAGGAAGGATTTATTTTTATTACTCCTGAGTTTAAAGATTTTTTAAAACATATGCTCTTTAATTAATGTGCTTATTACTTCTGAAAACTAATATTTTAACAAATAGTCATTAATTCCAAATTCAACAGAATTTGAACTTTTATATAACAAACTTCTTTTAAAGAAAAACCATGTGTTCTTTTTTTTTACAGGTGTTACTCTAGGCACTTAGGCTGAGAAAGAACTTCACAAATGAGAAATGACATAACAGTGTTTGGAAAAGTTATAGACCGGCCAAACACTTTTAAAGTGATAAGGCCTTAACCCCATTAAAAATTGATTCTTTTGAAGACAGCTGCTTTGAGAATATATAAACACCTTTGGATGATGGAACTGCTGTCTTAAACACTTCCCTTCCATCTGTGTATAATAGAGATGTATTGATTGCTTCTTGCCATCTATATTTTTGATGACCTTCTTGCAACCAACAGGATGGCACAGTGTCACTTTCAACACTATTCATACCAACATCATTAAATCAGCTCAAAAAACGGGCATGGCTCCTGGGAGAGAGAATAACTCCATTGGAAAAGACAAGGGCAACTTGGAGACATGACTTCAATATGCTGAAATGTCTGTTACAAAGACAGAGCAACAAATATCCTAAGAAATATACTCTTTTATATCATATATAATATCACCAACGTGCTTAGAAATCATAATTATATATTTCAGTTTCTCTTTATCCTTCTATATTTTGAGTAGTTTCTCTTAAAAGTGAAATGCAAATTAGGTTATAGGCATGATGGAGGGAAAAAAATGTAAGAAAAATCAAAACAAGATACGAAGAATGATAACTGCCAGTCTAAGTGGAAGAAAGTGGGATGATCAAATCAGAGAACAGAACCAACTCTTACAAGCTTAATGTGGTGATGGCACCCTGCACTTGGAGATCTAAGGCTCTAAATTTCACCACTATCTAGCAGATATGGTGTTCCTTCACTATTCTGACCCTTAAACTTCTCATCTATGAAATGGAAATGTGTGTATATAATGCAACGTGCATTTACGCAGATCAAAATAAAATAAATGTGAGGGCCAGCCCTAGTGGCCTAGTGGTTAAGTTCAGTGAACTCCACTTTGGTGACCCTGGTTCGGTTCCTGGGTGTGGACCTACACCACTTGTCAGTGGCCATGCTGTGATGGCGGCTCACATACAAAATAGAGGAAGATTCACATGGACGTTAGCTCAGGGCGAATCTTCCTGAGCAAAATAAATAGATAAGTAAAACAAATGTGAAATATTTAGATATTATTGTATTTTACAAATATAAGGTATTGTTTGACAAATATTGAGAATTTATAATCTTACATATCAACAATCTTGATGTGGTTCAATGCCACTGTCTATAAATCTCTAGTTATTAGTATTCAAAAGTTCAATCGTTATCTTTTTAACAAAGAAATATAAAAGGACAAACTGCTCTTTTTCAGGAAATAAGTCAAGTGCAGTGGTGGCTCCAGAATTTCTATACAGTTGTTTAGTGGAGGGAACCTGGTGGGGATGTGGTTTGAAGGCAGGGGCTAGATGACTTGTCTTGATCCCAAATCTGCATAGCATGTACATGAGTCTTAAGTAAATCGTGTGTCTATTTTGAGTAGATATGGATATCCAAAGGTGGCTTCAGATGGTTGAGGAAGCAGACACTGATGAAGATTGAGAGCACATTTCAGCTGAACTCTCCCATTTCCCTCACGTCCTCCCCCCTTCCCCATACCCCCCCCCCCCGCCAAATACTCTTTGTATTTGATCAGTGAGACCACTGATCAAGAGTGCACTCACCACATTGGACATAGATACTAAGACCACAATGTCCAGGACTTCAGAATATTTTTTTTGTTCTTTAACATCAGTATACTGTTCAAAAATCCAAGCTTTTATTTCTCTATTCTTCATTCTTTCAACAATATAATTTTGTTTTGACTTTAGAGAGGACGGAAAAATCAGATTAATGATAAGCATTGCTTTAGATCCTGCACCAATTCACCATGAGGCATTCCTTCTGTCAATCAAATACAATTAGTATTATTACTCACAGTCGGTTTTTCTAAAGACTTCAATTATTCCATAGATTATCCCCTAAAAAAATGCTCATCGGAGTCCCGTAAGCGATTCAATCAGTGGAACAAACCAGTAGTGGTGAATATGATAACCCACAATTTAGGACACAAGGTTGAGGAACAACTTTCTAAAAGTTCTCAGAAAATAGAATCTGATACAATACGACTGTAAGACTTTTAAACATGCCATTTTATTTGTCAGCTAACTATACAAAGCGTGCATATATCAGGGGAGAACATGGTGCACACCATTCAGAATAACAGTTTACTTATGTCTGGCTTTCATTTGAAGTAAATTACATAATCTTTTGATGGTGGCAACTATATCTTTATGTTTAGGTTTTGATATGATAAGGATAAATAGGTTTTTATTCCATGAGTCTGGCCTAATTGATGCTTGGAAACAATTATGTAATTCACATTTCTTTTGGGACCAGAATAGTCCCTTTAAGCCTCTGTGCCCATGAGGAGAATTTGAACACTGCTTTTTAAAAGGCATCTAGTATGGCAGAATAACCAAATCATTGATATCCCTTCCCCATCTGGGCATGAATTCAGGGAATAAGGGAATATTGAGACATGGGAATGTGTGACATACCAATTGTTCCCCCAGGGATTCAAACCAGTAATTAAAACCAACATTAACCTAACTTCAACTCTGGAAAATCTAGAACCTTAATTTACTAAATGGCTGACCAGATATAACTATGAGCAGACATGCAATAATGGTCAACTTTGGCTTCCATCCTTTTCTTATCCGGGGGATGAGTCAGAGGTGAGATTCCTGTGAGGCCAATGAAGCTACAGCTTCAGGAAACTTCGCTCACATGAGCTTCTTCCCAGGATGGAGAATTGTTTTCCAAGATCGTGGGGAGGATATAGCTGCTGTCCCAGCCTGGGGCCTAGGCAGCCCTGGTGGTGGTTTCCAGGTTGCAGGCCAGCGTTCATCCACTGCCAGCAACAATGTGTCCCTTATGGACCTCATCAAGCATCACAATGTTTGAACCCCAGAAGTGAACTGAAGACCTCACTGCTTCCTGCTTTTTGTAGAGAAGGGGCTATGATCCTGGTGTCTTAGCCATCGCACCCCACACATAACTTCTCCCTAAAGTCTGAGAACTGAACAGCACAGCAGATCTGGCCGAGATGGAGCTGCTGAGGCACCAAGTGTCAGGGCCCAAGATAGCTTAAAGGCCTGGAATTCTCTGAGGCCTTCCCCTGGCAAGAGACTGACCTTCCTCTGGCAAAGAACTGTGAAGGAAAACACAGATGCAACGTCACTAGTAAGGAGTTGTGAAGGTGAAAGCAACTTGTGAAAACTATAAATAATAATAATGATAATAATAATTCAATAAATAGTGCTGGAGGAAAGAATGTATTATCTTTCTATTCTTTTAATAAATGATATTAGACAATTGGCATTTGACAAGGTGACCAAAGAGTACAGAGCCAAAGCAGATTAAGAAGAGTGTTCTCAACATGGGCCAGACAGTTGATGTAGTTATTATTACACATTACTGCTCGAAATGTTGTGCTTGTCAGTTTTCTAAAATTTATAATTTTTGTGATTTTTTTCCTCATTCTAAATAAATACGTATTTGCATACCTAATTTTGTATTTATATTTTGCATTTGTTTGTTTGTGACTGAGTACATTCCAGGCCCACAAACCCTGGGTCAGCCTCAGTGTTAGTGCACAGTCTCTAGACAGAAATGGCTGATGCAGTGTCTTTGGACTGTGTTTCCCTCTTCTATCATTTTCTTGAGTGTAAATCACAGGGCTTATAGATTTCTTTTACGTTTCTCAAGTGCCATTTGTTAGGGACCAAAGCTTTGTCCGCACAGTCTCCTGAATGCTTCTTTACTAAACTCCTTTGAGTCTACTCTTCTGAAGCATCTCTGCCTACACACTTTCTCTTTCTCGTGTGATTGTCACAAGTCATTTTGCTGCTCTCCTAGGGTTCCGTGCCTCTTCTTGCACACTGTTCTTTCTTGGTTTCAACACCCGTTCTCCCAACCTTCTCTCTCTTCGCAGGTTCTACGTTGCTATACTATTTGTTCACCCACCCCCACTTTGAGCCTAAGTTGCATATTTCCCGGGGTTTTGTCCTCTAAAATGAGAATCAGGATATTGAGTTCTCTGGATCAGTGATGCTCAAAGTGTGGTTCCTGAAAGGCCTTGATCAGAATCACTTAGGCCCCTTCAGAGACACCATGAGCTAGAGTATCAGAAGGTAACAGGCTGCCCAAGTGGTTCCTATGCACACTGCAGTACTAGGCCCATGGTCCTGTGGAATGAAACTTCACCTCCTGATCACCATGTTAACATTTTTCAATCGCCACAGGTGAACTGCTAGAATTATTTTCCCTTCTTTCTCTTCTCCCTCATGCCAGAGAAGAAAGCAGTCCAGAGGTCTCTCTTCCTACCAATATGAATTACGCTCTCCTTCAAATTCTGAACTTCACAGACTAAAGAAACTAAAACTAGTTTTGTTTCAAATTCCTAAAAGTGCTCACCATACCTAAATTTCAAAAAAGTGTTCTCACTGCCAAAAAAGCAAATAAGAATAACTTTACAGGCCATGCTGCATATTGAAAAGAGATTGACTCAGTATGTTCCCAAACTACATTTTTTATCTATTTGCTCATAATTAATCTCTCTATCACGTACCCAGCACTATAACTGCAACCTCACATGTACATAGTTCTTGCCATTTGCTGAACACACCCTGTGCTCTCCAGGTTTGCCCAAAGCTATTTCTCATTTTTTCTTTCTTTGCGTTACTGCTGCTGCTGCGGCTATCTCACATTTATATAGCACTTGATAGTTTACTAATTTCTTCCACATCTTAGTTAATCCTTACAACAATCTCATTAGGGTAGGAAGAAATTAGGGATCAGAGACACTAAATAAATTTCTCAGAATTCCAGTGTTGGCAAGAAACAGAGTCACGTTCAAACACGAGTTCATGTTTTGTTTTTTAAATCCAATCCAGTGATTTGGAAGTCAATGAGTCAGTTTTCCAAGAAATATTCCCATAGCCTTCCATGGGAAGGAATTGCCTTTGACTTTATCAATGTAGAAGGGTATGTGAAGGAAATTGACTTTGTTTACATTTAAGGGCTATTGAGAGAATTAAAATACATAATGCAAAAACAGACAACACTAACTTATGGTATAGGAAATCAAGATAATGGGTACCCTTGCAGGGGAGAAGGGTTAGTGACAGGGTGACAGGAAGATGTCACATGAGAGTTTCTGGGTGTTCAGTGATATTCAGTTTTTTGATCTGGGTATGTATGACACCAATGTTTTCAATTTGTAAAATTTCATAGAGTTGAACAATTAGAATTTGCACTTTTCTGTATGTATGTCATACATCATTTTTAAAAAGCCGTAGTTCATGAAAAGCTCTCAACAGAGAGATTGGCAATAAAAAACATTCTATTCATGTAAGTTGAAAATAATATTGTCATTATCATTGTTAAAATCCTTGTTGTATAGGGATGGATTTTTTTTTTTTAAGATTTTTTTATTTATTTATTTATTTATTTCCCCCCCAGTAGATAGTTGTATGTCATAGCTGCACATCCTTCTGGTTGCTGTATGTGGGACGCGGCCTCAGCATGGCCAGAGAAGCGGTGCGCCGGTGCACGCCAGGATCCGAACCCGGGCCGCCAGCAGCGTAGCGCGTGCACTTAACCACTAAGCCACGGAGCCAGCCCTAGGGATGGATATTTTATTTCACAGATAAGGAAATGAATACTTTGAGAGGTTGAGTAAATTTTATCCAGCTAGTGAATAATAAGGCTGAGATTCAATCCAGGGAGAATGCTTCGTCATTTCTTCTACTGTAAAATAAACTTATAGTGTAAGCGAGCATTGTCCAAGGACTGCCTTAGAGGAGTGCTCTCTAGGTATATGTTTAGTGCCTTCTCTAACATTTTAGTCCCTGAAATAGAATGTTTTAGTCATTTTTCTACCCCCCGCCATGAGCTTACACATCTTGTATATTGTTCTGTCCTCAGAAAAACAAATGTGAGCACACAAACACACACACACTTTTTTTAAAACTATCCTAATGTGAAACAACATAGATACCTTGAACCAAGTGCATGCCTGTTGCCACATCATCAATGCATTTTTGTGTTATGATGCAAATAGATATTTTTAGTTAAATTAAATTTTGAAAATAAACTCCTCAGTAGCTGACTCAAAATCTCTGCAAAGTATATAACTCAGTCATCCATTTTCCTAAATTCAAATGTCTATGTGATATTTTCATAAAACGCCCTTTTCAATACGCAGTTGGAAAGAAGTACGTTATTCCCTGATCTTCAGCTTTTGATAAAAGGTGAGGCAAAAAAACATGAATAAATAATTCTGCTATGTATTAGATTCCTTTAAGAAGCAGAGAAATTTACAAGAGCTTGGAAATCTTTGCAAAAAGCTGTGCTTTTTTTGTATTTCATAAAGGTAAACAGGTTAAAAAATATTTCGTTGTTCTTGCTTAGAACAATAAAAGGCTCATATGGACTCCTGTCTGCTTTGTTCCATGTACTGGTTTAATTGAGTCTAGTTGTTGAGAAATGTTTCCCTTTTTAAATTTGAAATATCTTATTCTAGAGGTATGAAAGAATAGGGAAATAAGAAGATTTCTCCTTCTCATTTATTACTGCAAACACAATGAAACCATATTATTCAGGCTAAATAGAGACACTAAGCTGATTTATAAAGAATTTGTTATCAAGTGCTGTGAAGTCTAAATATTATTGTCATAATATCCAGAATGCTTATTACCTTCAGGGAAGCCTCGGTGTTTCTATGTAGCGAACCGGAAAATTGTATAGCTGTTACAAGAATTAAGCTACCTGTTCTCCAAATCTCTATCTTTGCCAGCCCTAGAAATAAGATTTAGAATGATTAAACACACACACGCACACACACACACTCACGCACTAAAGCTAATCCAATGTGCTGTTAGATTGTATTTTTGAGTTCATAGAAAATATCTAAAAAAAAAAGTTATTATTGGTTTCTTCAAGAATACTTCTGTGTGACTATTAGGAAAAAGTGTGATAGAGTATGTCATAGTAAAGATATGAGAGTTAGATGATGGGTTTCAGGGGAAGTAGACAATTTTTAAAAAATGGCAGGTTGTATAACATTGGTTCACTAAAAAATGTCCAAGAAACCTAAAGAATAATTATGTCTAATATTTAATTTTTTTTAGTATGTTTTCTTTTTTGGGGGGGGGAAGATTGGCCCTGGCTAACATCTGTTGCCTATCTTCCTCCTTTTTTCCTTGTTTCTCCCCAAAACCCCAGTAGATAGTTGTATGTGGTAGTTGCACATCCTTCTAGTTCCTCTATGTGGGATGCCACCTCAGCATAGTTTGATGAGCAGCGAGTAGGTCTGCGCCCAGGATCCGAACCGGGGAACCCCGGGCCGCCAACATGGAGCATGGAACTTAACTGCTATTCCACCAGGCCAGCCCCTAATATTGAATTTTTAAGTTATTTCGTATTATTTTCTTTGCATCCTAAATCCCAAAACCAACCTTTGTTTTTTTCCAGCAACCTTAGAAAATTTTGTTTCCAAAGGAATAAACCACACGCATAACAAAAGAGTGAAAGAGCACCCAAGAGTTCTCGAAATGATGAGTGGAAATTGAAAATGAAAAAGTAAATAAATTGCAGTAAGAATTTAGAGTGGCCAAAAGGACATAAGACTTCCTCCACCCCTTCCTGGGTACTCTCATATGTATTAGGAATGCTTCTGTGTTTTCCAAAAGACCTGGAATAAAGTTCGCGTTTTTCCACTTAAATAGAAAAAAGTGGTTCCAAAAGGTAGAGACCTTGAGCACATTTGATGTTATGGGAATGCAGCTCGGGATTCAGAAGCCAACGGATCAGTGCTTAATTCCTCGCTCTGATAGCTACTGGCTGCTTGATTTGTGACAAGTCCCTTGAACTTTGACTTAAACTAATCTCACAGCAATAATTATTTCTACCATGTAGGATTCAGGATTAATTGTTTCCACCATTCAGTAAGAATAATAATGTCTAGAATATATGAAATACTTAAAATGTTCCAGATACCATTTTAAATATTTTACATGCATTACCTCATTTAATCTTCACAACGACCTGAGGACATAGGTGACATTTTTTTCTTTGTTGTATAGATGAGAAAAGTAAGTCACAGAGGTCAAAAACAAGATTACATAGTTAGCGAGGGGAAAACCTGAATTAAAACTCAGTCTGGTTTAAGAACTCATGTGCTGAACTCCTTTACTGCCACTAATGTATTAAAAATGGATGAACAATTTTTAAATAGTAGATGCTAAATAAACGATGGCTAGTTTTATTATATGTAAGACATTATCTTAATTTTTATCACTTAGAAAATTGACTGGCATATAATAGGCCCCCCTTCATATTTAATGTAGAGATGAATGAATGAGTTATGAATTAATGCATTTCAATTAAATATTGAAACTACTAATATCTTAATTTTAATAAAGTATCTTGGAAGAATTTTTTTAGTGAAAAAATATTAGTGCTTTATATTTAAACTATGAATTCTTTATAATAAAACAAGCATTTTAAAATATTTTAGGGCTTTAGAACATTTTATACTTTAAAGTAAATTTGAACATTTCTGTTGTAATATCCCTAAAAACATTAATGTACTTGGGCAATACTTATCTTCATACACTGTGCAAAGGTCAACACCAGCCAACTTCTATGAAAACAATAGTAAATTAGATCTTAGTGGCTCAAAATGAAAGAATTCCACTCATATGTGCAGGCTGTTCTTTTATGGTATATATGCACAAAGTATATACATATATACACAAAAATGGCCATGCCCTCTACAGCAAAACATTAGCTGTTCATATAAATTTTACTTCTTTCTCTGGTACCCTCAGGGATTGCTTGGTTAAAGTGCAATTAGTTTGAAGAAAACATTTAACTTTTTTAGTTTCCTTTTGCTATTGGAGCTAGCAGTGTTATTCTGGAATTAGAGATAAACGCTAGCTTTATCATACACAAACCACGACAAGAAAAAAGAAGGAATGTTATTTCCTGTGTCTTCCATCATCTGAGCTATTACTTGCTTTATATGCTATTTTAATTAACTAAAAACTAATGGTATTTTAAATAACTAAAGCTGAAAATGTTATGATTTCTTTTTAAAAGAAATTTTATTTTTAGATATTTATTTATGCCTAATTTTACTGGATTGGAACAAAAAATATTCACGTGTATTTTTACTTAAGCTCTCATCTTATATTTATTTTAATTGCATGTATTATTATAAAATGCCTGCAGCAGTAAAAGCTAAATGCAAAAACTCCTCAATTATCAACTTTTTAGTAAAAATATAGAAAACGTGTTTTGTCACTCTTCTCCCTAATTTGAAAGAAAATTTTAGTAAATTAAAGAAACTCCATAGTGATAGTAAATGAATAGATATCTGTTTATGTTTAGTAGTACTAGACAGATACGTTGTCTCATAACAGAGAATGATACATGTTTCTGAAACATGCTGGTGTGCTCCACTCCAGTGGTCTTCACTATCCTCTAAGGGAGGCCACCACCGTGTCCCATGATGGCTGTTAGCCCTTGCTGACTGATGCACCATAATCAACTGCCCATCTGTGGGCACCACCCAAAAAAGCAGAAGTCCACTCCACAGATTTATCCCTAGCTCATGAAAATCACTGGGAATATTTATGAACAACCATTTATTACCTTCCTTGGGGCCCATATAATTAAAATTGTCTGTCTCACTGATTTGCTGTTGAGTGAGATTTAGAAGAAGAGTGATATTGCTATAAAATGACACAGTCACAGACTTCATTACTGCCCTCGCAGGGAACCATTCATCTTTCTGCAGTATCCTCTTATAGTCTCTCATCTGTAACTGATCTGATGTTGAGTTCCAGAGAGTAGACCTAATCCCTAGAGATCCTAGTCACACTAATCATAATGATCACCACTTGTTGCATGCCTTTTCTGTGTCAGCCAGTGCTAGAAAGGAATTATAGTGATTGTTTATAGTGCTGCTACAAAGCTACCTGTAGATATGTGGATTTTACAGTGGAGAGAACTGATTTTAGAGATATTGAATGAATTTCTCAGGGTCAAGTAGGTAGTAAGTGACTCTGCAGAGATGTCAACTCAGGATTATCCACAGAACCACAGGCTTTGACTTTTTCTTCTGCTCATTGTGCCAGGCCTAAGGGTCTGAGATCCTCCTGAAGAGAATTAAGCAAATTGCTCCCCTTTCCAACTTCCAAAGCTAACAATATGCTCCAACTAGATGAGATGGTCACTTAGCAAAATACTTCAGAAATGACATGGCCGAAACAATAATATTGGATGAACATACATGTATAACTCGTGATAAGAAGATGATCAAAGATGGATCAGAGATGAGTTTATTCTCTGTGCAGCTGGCAGGAAATATTTATTCTCAGAAACATACTCAGTGTTAGATTACGTGGTTAATGACTGAAAAGGTAAGACCAAAAGCATATGCATAACCTCCTTTCGGCCATCTGTTACAAATACACACACACAAAGAAACACAGCATAGGGTGTCATCTTTGAATCCAAAGGCTAAAAACAAATTTTGCCACATATTGTGAATATACTTGTGATACCACATTGGATAAATCCCTCAGAATGGTGGATGTATGGTATAGCTACAAAATGGAATATTATGCAGTCATTTAAAATATATTTTAGAAAATTCTTAATGACTTGAAAAAATACTCATGGTATATAATTTTAAATTGAAAACTTCAAGCTAAATATAACATATGTTTACATTTGCATAAAATACACATAAATGCACTCATATATAATTTACTAAATAATGCCCAAGAAAACAGAAAAATGCATTCAATGACTATATCATAGACTTGAAGAATTACAGATAATTTTTTGTTGCTATGCTATTCTCTACTTTTTTGAGTTTTACGTATTGACTATAAAATTTGTTATAAAAAAAGAAATGCCACATAACATTTTCAAGATCCTAAAATTCACATGGTATATATATTTTAGCTACAACTAAGTTTGTTCTTTACATTTATAATCATTTTCCTCAAATCATCAGAGTCTAATAACTTCACCTTATTTTATATTTCTTTGTCATGAGTATTTCAAACAAAGATATAACTTGCTTCTTCCTTCTACTTTATGAACAATGGTTTACCTAAGTAGTATTGTGATTAATAAAAGAAACCTTAACTAAATTGAGTCAGGAAAGGCTGTAGGCAGAGCTCTCACACCCTATCACACATCATCAATTACCCCAAACAGGAAGAGACAGACATTGCACCTCCGACAGGAAGTACGACAGTTTACTATGAAAGAAGATTTCTCTTTCCACCCAGAAACAGCCCAGCCAATGAGAAAGGCCACAGCTCAGCCATTGAGGAGCCATTGCCATCTTAAACTATTACTTTCCCCTAATGAACTCTCGTTTAGAACAGCTCTTCCCTACTTCCTCTATTTCTTTACAAAAGCAAACTCCCCTCCCCTGTTTTCTAGATTTGCCTATGGTTCACTGTATCATGCACATCCTGAATTGCAATTCTTTTGGCTATTGCTGAATAGACTCATCTTAAGGGTAAAATAACAGAAAAATTTGCCTTTTAAGTTGACATATGTAAGACTCATGAGGACAGAAGATGCCTTGATCTTTCCATTTAGTCCCACTGCCTAACACAGTAGATGTTCAATAAATATGGCTTTAATGAATTTACAATTGAACGAATGAGCAGCAAAATTACTGGCAAATAATATTCAGATGTCTTGAATTTAAGGAGCTCTAAAATAACTAGAACACATATTCCAATTTTTTTAAGGAAATATTCTGCTTGGGAAATAATCTATTCATATTTAATGTTTTAAAAATAAAATATCCTAAGTCCAAAATAATGATTAAGTGAACATACTATTATTCCATTCTTTTTCAATAAAATTTTAAAGATCTTTCAAATAAAAAACTAGCACTTCTTTGGATAACAAGTTAATAGTGTAGAATATTTCAGTTGGTATTCTTATGGTAATCAAAATTCAAGTTCTGACTCTAAACAATTCTTCTCCTATCTTTTATTTCATCCCCATTATTGGCTCCATCCCCGTGAATTATAAAATATGATCAGTACTCCATGGAATCATATTTGATTATTTAGTGGGATATTATATAATTTTCCTCATTTGTTTTCCTTTATCCTGCTTCTGCTTCTTCCAACTAATTATTTTCACCTTGTCAACCAAATATTTCGATGTTCTTTAGGGTTATAGGAGTCTCTACTTGAAAATTCAGAATAGAAGACACCACAAAATCCCATCTAATTCTGTAATTCTATATAAAATTTTGAAACCTTGCCAAATACTATCTCTATATATGAGTCATCTCAAAAGTAATTTCCTAATTCTTTTCATTGGCATGGTATTGCCCTGAGACCTTTGGAGTACAGTAAAGCTGGAAATAACATTTCCAATGCAGGCAATGTTCCTAACAGAGGAAAAGTAGGTTGTAGTTAAGAAGAAAGTGACAAAAAGCAGAATTACAAAACTTATGCTTCTCTAAATATGGTCATAATTACACATGAAACCTTATGGCATAGCTGTCGCGTCAGTGCCATAGAATTATGCAAACATTTCTGTGATTAGGTACCCTATAAATTACTGATTTACTGTGATTCACTGACACTGATTCACTGTGATTAGGACCCTGTAAATCACATTCCATATCACCACAATGACTGTTTGCTCATCCTTCTCTAAGAAACTATCAAAACTATAGCTCATAGTTTAATTCACCTCAATCACTGCTAGAAGCTCTAAGCTCACCAAATCATCCATTACCATTTCATCCTACATCTCTGTGACGTTTGGCACATTCCCTAATCTCGCCCAGTCCTCCAGCTCCTTTCCTTCCACTCAAGTCTTTCCAAGGTACCCCCAAGAGTTCTCTTCACCTCCTTGTCTTAAATAAACATTTGGCCTTCCCTTGATGACACTGCTTCCCCTGAAATATTCTTAAATGGAGGCTTTTTTTAATTTTGCTTTCCTTGTGTTTTTTTTCCAAATTCCTACTTATCTCAAAGCCAGGGGCTCGGCTCCTCCAAGACAAATTGGTCTTATTTCCACTCCACCATTGTCTCCTCCCCCCACCCTTGCTTTCCTGTCATCCAACAAACTCCTGGCATTCTTTCTCACGCACTGAATCCCCTGCGCATGCTCATCATCTACCTGAAACATGAATTTTGAGCATCCATCTTCCTGTCTCTAACTCGTTTTTTTGTTTCTTTTCCTTAAGTAACCCCATATCTACAAGCATTTATCCTCATTGTCCTTGAGTTCTGGAATATTTTCTTGAATTATTTCATTGATGATTTTCTTTGTTTCTTTGATCCAGACACTAAACCTCTTGATGAAGTCTCTAAGTGTCTTAAATTTTCTATTTGAGTTTTTTTCCTTTAAATTCCTGGAAGATTTATGGTCCTGGAAGATTTATGGAAGATTTCCTCTACTTTTTATTCACTACTATTCATGAAATTTTCATTTCTATTCTCATGTTTTTAGTTTCCAAAAGCTATTGTTTAATTGAATTCCTGTATGAGTGTCATGGATGTAACACATATTCTTTTTTCGCCAAAGATATCATTGATAGTGGGTTTTTTTAAACCCTGCTTGATCTTTGTCTTGTTTGGTTTGCTTTTTCCTCCTGTGCACTTGTTAGGGCTTTTCTCAGCTCTTTGGGACACTCAGTTGTCTATTCATATTTAAGAGCATGTTAATTAAAAGCTAATGGGGGGGCCACCTGGTGGCACAGCAGTTAAGTGCGCGTGCTCCGCTGCAGTGGCCCGGGGTTCGCAGTTTCAGATCCCAGGCGTGCACCGACGCACTGCTTGCTAAGCCATGCTGTGGCGGCGTCCCATATAGAGTAGAAGAAGATGGGCACGGATGTTAGCCCAGGGCCAGTCTTCCTCAAGAAAAAAGGGGAGGATTGGCATCGGATGTTAGCTCAGGGCTAGTCCTCCTCACAAAAAAATAAATAAATAAATAAAAATAAAAGCTAATGGGAAGTTCTGAATACGCAGGGTGAATGGAACTTGTTCACTGTAGTCTTCATTGTAGGGCAATCTGGCTGATCAGTGTTTGGAGAATCCTTCGTGTTCCTACCTGTAGGTGCTCTCTTTGGGGCTGATCAGATTCCCCAGAGAAGATATCGAGACACCACTAGATACCAATGTTCTTAGAGCTAAGTGAATGAAAAAGGCTAGAGAATATTTGACTTCAGTGTATGAATATTCACTTAATCCTTTATTTTCAACAAGGTTTCAACAAATAATATTCTATTGTCTGCATATACCATATTTTGTTTATTCATTTACTTGGAATGGATAAAAGGCAGTTGCCTGGCACTGAGAAGTTAAAGAGGTTATTTTACTGTTTAGCTGTTCCTTATTTAGACTTCCAGACAATAATCTCAGTTTCAAAACTAGGTAGTGCTACCAGTTCCTGAAACTGCTAATGATTCTGTGGACTTAATCAGGTCATTTTTCCACTTTCACCTTGACAGCTTAAGATACTGCTTTCTTACTTCTTATAATTCTGGGACCACTTTTTTAGCTGAAGTTTAGCTTCCATAATTTTACTGTTGTTTTCTTCTGTCTCCCTCATTTTGACCTTATTGATTTATGTCTCTTAAAAACCCCTTTACCATACTTTGAGTGGTTTTCCAGAGAGAGCAACGTAAACGCCCTTTTTCTGTATATGATCTTTACTCAGAATCCTAGTCCAGCTGCATTTACTACACATTGTTCTCATCTGTGTGTGTAATCACTGTATAAAATGGATATGACATATGCTCACAAACAGTATAAAGCACTCTCTGTAAGTATCTCTGCAATTTATTACCTGTATCTCTCTGATATCACAAAACAACTTTCTCAGTGCCACAATAAGGGTATTCTATGCTACATTATTTGTTTTATCATTTATACAAAAATTAAAATAACCTTCATAAAAAATGGTTAGCTATTCACCTGCCATCGATTTGAAACTGTGCACTTTTCAGGCTACTGCATATTTTGTCATCAAGTTGGAAACAGTGAATGGAAGGATCACAATTCTCGATATCTCTAATTTGGTAACTAACTACACGAGGTTATATGAGAAAAAGATATAGTGTATTTCTTTGAGAAGATGCCTAGATATCACAACTCCACAAATCCGCTTTACTCACACTAATATCCTTTTGTAAATACATGACTTAACCTCTAAGTTTCAATTTCATCCTCCATAGAATTTCTATTGATTTACAAATAAACTCATTGCATAGCTTTCACAAGAGGAAAATTATGCTGACCTACACTATGGTTATGCAGGAGGGCTAAGCATTAAGCAAACACTACCTAGCAGAGTGCTAGACACATAACAGTAAGTGTATACACACTAAAGTAGGTATTCAGTTCTGTACAACTGGGTAAGAGCTCTGGTGACGGAGCTCGCTTATATCAGGACTTTGCGCACAGGCGATTTTTGGCAATGTCTCATTCCTCTCTGCCTCTATTTCCAGTTTCTAAAATTGGGGTGATAGTATTATCTATTTCATAAGGTTTTGTGGAGGTTTAAATAAATATATTTGTGTAAAGTCCTTATAAAAATGCCTAGCTCAAATATTAAATTTTAATATTAGGAATAATTGAACATATCATAATTGTCCTGTTTCTTTAGGAAACCTTAAGATAAAAGATATTCATATTTAAACACCATGAAAGTGTTACAGGCTGTAGGAGAAGCCCTAGGTTAAAGCATTCAATTAAATCACCTACTAGTTATATGATGAGGCACAAGTTTCTCAACCTCTCTGAACCAACATGCTCCATCTTGGTCTTTAATTCATTCATTCACCAATCATTTATTTAATAACTACAATGTATGAGGAATTATACTAGATGAACTAGAAAGGTAACGGCAAGTAAGCATACTATTACTTGGTTCATGTATTGTTTTGAAAATTAAATAGATGAATTTATGAGAAAAGCAAATTTAAGAAGTATCATTTCCCATTTCTTTTTTTCACATTTTTATTACAGCAGGACCTCACTGCTTAAACCTGGTTATATTATTATAAAATAATATCAACCCCAAAAGAGCTAATCCAGTAAACCTTCCTGTTTTTTGAAAAGCTAATATATATAAATGAGAAATAATTACACAATAAGATTTTTAAAAGGCAGCAGCTAGATCCTAACACTGACAACAAGAGCGACAAAGACTCAGAATATAAGTAGCCAAACATTTTTGAAAGCACATCAATATATCATCATTATTCTAAAGAACATTTACAAAGATGGCACATTATCTTTCTCTGTAGAACAGGGGCAGTAAACTATTTCTGTAAAGGGCCGGATAGTAAAGCAGACGGTAAATATTTTAGAATTTCTGGGCCACATAAAGTCCCATTGTATATTCTTCTTTTTTTCAACTCTTTAAACATATAAAATCCATGTTTAGCTCACAGGCCCTATAAATGTCAGCCAGATGCCAGATTTGACCTGAGACTACCTACCTCTGTTATTAAAAAATTTTTAAACCTGTTCAATTTATAGTTAAAACTTGTAAGGAGCACTCCAAGTAGCCAAGACAACTCCTCACTTCTCAACAAGGATAGCCATTCCGCCAATCATCTATTCAACAAGTAGGTATTCCTCACCTACTAAATGCCATGTATTATTGTAGAGACTGGAAATACGAGGCAGTGTGCACACTCAGAAGCTTATAGGTTTGTTTTTATTGCTGTTGTGCTTTTGTGGAGGGTCCAAATATGAATATGAGCAAGTGTAGTTCAGGGTGAACGTGCTAAGATATGGATAAAAAACAAGATGTTACAAGGAAAGAAGTTGTAAATTCGGTCTCAGCATTGATGGAAAAGGAAAGTTTCTGGAGGAAGTGACGTCTAAATGAAGATGGAAGGGTAGTAAAGGATTGGAAGATTCAAGGAGAAGGAACAAAAGTCAGGTACAACATTTGACAGATGAGAGAGAATTTGGCCTGTCTGTGAAAAGGAAAGAAATCCTCTCTGGCTAAAGCATTCATAGTGACAAAGAGAGAGAGGCATGACGGAGTAACAGATGAGGCCAGGGAGTTAAGCAAGGCCCAGATCATGGGTGTCAGAAGTCATATTACGGACTATAGAGTTTGTCCTGCAAACAGTGGGGGAAACATGACAGGGTACTAAGGACATGAAAACTCTGATCAGATATGCACTTTAGAAAAACACCTCAGAAGAAACTGTGGATTTGGGAGCTATTTCAAAAGCAGAATTCATAGGCCTTTGTAATCATGTGAATGATTTTGTGTGGCACCAAGACCTATGTCCAGTTACACGACTTTTGCTTCACTTGCATCAACTTACTGTCTCTGACACAGACCATGTTCCTATGCACTCTATTCCTCTTGCTCAGGTTGTTTTCCCATACAGAATGCCTCAACCACCTGCATCAGCCTCTTTATGCCCTACCTATTCTTTCCATGCCCAGTTCAATCCCTTACTCCTTAAACTTGCAACCATTGTTGCCCAAAATTGATTAGATTTTTTTGTTTTCCTCAACTTTTACATTATGGAAATCAACCAAATATAGGAATTGATTTTGTTTTCTGCATTTTATTATCTTCCCTGTGCTGGTTGCACAAGTGTGGGTGCACATTCACTGACTGATGTACAGCTCTGCAGAGATCTGTGCACTAGCCTGGCTAGCTGCTATCCATACATATAGCCCTTAACAGTCCTATAGATGAATCTATTGTCCAACAAAATTTTCACTCAAAAATTTCTTCCTTGGCTGATTTAAAATCCTTCATGTATTTAAAACATGTCTAATTCCTGTATCCCTACTAAACAGTTGGGGTACAATCCCCTCTCTCTGGAACCGCTATAATACTGTCCTAATTGATAGCTCCCAACACTGAGTTTTGTCCCAGTCCAATTTTTCTTCACCTAAGTCAGAATATTTTTAATAGATGTTAGATCATGTCACTGCTCTGCTTAAAACCTTTTGGTGGATTCAGTCTGAAATCCATGTCATAATTTACAAGCTTTTCACATGGTGAGCCCTAGCGTGTTAGTCAACCTCACCTTGAATCACTCATTGCTATTGATGACCAGCCCTAAGAGTTGTCTGTCCTTCAATGTCAGGGAACTCACTGCTCTTTCTCAGCTCAGGAACATTAAAAATCATTGCTTCGACCGGCTTCATTCCCTCCTCAATTCTTTGCCCCCTTAGCTTTTACTTATCCTTCTGGCCTCCAATTAAATATTAATTCCCATGAAAGTCTTTCCCGATGTCCTCAATTCTGAGATACGTTCAAACATTTCTAAAACCTAGACTTATCTTCCAAATTACGTGCAAGTTCAACATAGTGGTTTTTATATTTTCTAAAAATTTTGAAATGTTATTAAATCAATGGTACATCGGACACTTTTTGGCATTTTACAGCTGAAGAAATATGGTGTGTTCTGAGAGAACTCTGCAGTTGCCCTCCTACTACAGTTATGGCCATTGTCTTTCAATTCTGCTCACCTGAAAGAAATCATGCATGCTAGACCTGTGCCCATGTCAGTCACCACTCTACCTCCAGAGCTTAACGCAAAGCTGGAGCTCAACAGTCAAGCCCCTGTCAATATTCGTTGCTTACAGAATGATCCCATTGCCTTTCATTCTCTCTACAGGCAAATATATGGTGTTGAAGGTGATACAAAGACATTTTAGGGGTTCCTGGATTTTGATGATTTAGGGAATCGTGTTTCAAAACCACAATTTCAAAACTTGGGAGAGTCTGGTACCTTCCAATACCTTTATTCACAATCTCTGCTTCTGCATTGGCTCAAGTTGCTTAGATTATTTTAGTCTTGTTAAAAAGTGCCTATAATAACTTGTTGCAGAACTCATCGATCAAACACACCTGGTAGAAATTAATTCCCTCCAAATATATCATGACTCTTTTTCTCATTGTTCGATTACAAGCCATGGCATCCAGGTAGAAGGAGTTCACATTATTCACCACACCAGATTCTGCCCAACATCACTGGGCCTCCTGCTGTGCCATCAACGTGTTCACATGACCAAAACTATGATGACACCAGTAGGCACCTCAGAAACTCTGGACCTGTCTTGATTCTGGGTCTGCAGAGAATTAGATTCACCTCTACTAGGAGAACTGAAACTCTTGAAAGTATAGAAGAAAGAGCATGGACTTTGCAGTGAGACAGAGCTGACTTTCACTTCTAGATCTGCCATTTACTCACTCTGTAACCTTGGGCAAGTTGCCTAATATCATCAAACTTCAGTTTCTTCAAATGTCAAATGATACGGAAACACTTATCACTTAAGTTTGTTGTAAAGATTAATGATCTGGCATAGAGAGGCTACCAAGTGTGGTGGCAGCCACATGGTAGCCGTTTAATAGTATTATAGCTATGAATGTGCATAAGGGAAAATGGTATATTGAACTTTCTAAAAACATGAAAAAATAATAATTTCAGAGTAATAAGTATGAATGGGAAATTTTTCTAGTCTGTAGAGAGAAGTTTCTCCCATACTTCACACAAAATCCCCAACCCGATCCCCTATTTACCTTTGAATAGTGGCATTTACCTTCAACAGTAGTGAACAATTATAGCAATGTATCATGATACTCAGCCATGTTTCAAAAATAAAAATTTAGAATTAATGCTATAAGTCGTTAGCTATTATGTTTAAATAATAGCTATTTGCTTTCATATTAAGTTACAATAATAGCATTAGCTATTAATCTTCTTATATTTAAAAAAAATTATGGGTTTCCTTAACAAATTAGTAAATGCAAGAAAATGACATCAGCTTACATTATAATTTTATTTCACAGCATGAGAGCGATGCTGCAAATAGTCTTGTGTAGACATCTGGCCTCTGGTTTAAGAACTCTGCTAATAAGCTCACTCGGAACAGAATCAAGCTTTCAAAGCCTGAAGGACAAGTTTACTCATATATGGATTAAGACATAATATTCAAAATGATGGATAATAAAACTTACCTTTATTCTAGAGGTTTTGCTTAATCATTTCAAATGTTCTTAATATTTCAAAACTCCATAGAATTTAAAAGAGTGAGATTTGGTGTAGAATTGAAAGTGACCTCAACTGTTGAGGCTCATTTAGTAGAAATGTATTCAGTCAGTCCAGAATGTCAGTTGAGTCCTTCTCACAAACCAACACCTTTGCTACGTGATTTTAAATCAGTATTAAACAAAATGACACCATCCTTGTGTTCACAGTCCAGTGGGGTAAAACTTTGGCATTGAGAGTCAAAGACATAAGAAGATACGCAACTAAATGCCATAAAGGAAAAAACTAACAGAATTTACTACCTAAAAGCTTTAAAATTCCATATTGTCATAAAAAATGTAAAAGACAAACAAGACTGGGGGAAATATATAACAAAGAGAGATGCAGAAAATAAGCACTTAAAATGTTAGCCAATAAAAGTATTTTCTATGTTGGTTTATATCTATATTTACCAATGCATATAGAAAAAGTGTGGAAAGATACATGCCAAACTGTTAACATGGTTACCTCTTGGGCGTTGACCTAGGTTAATGGGGAAAGAAGATGTGAGTAGCTTTCTCACTTTCCATTTTAATACTTATCAGTGATGTCTGAATTATTTACTCAAGCCCATATTACCTTGTAATTTAAAAGATATGTATTAACCACATCCATAGCAAGACAATACAAATAACTCCAAAGTATATGCAAAATCATCTAATTTATGTCATATTCCTTCAAAGTAAAGCTTGAATCATGTGGATTCATTAGGTAATAGAACAAAACCTAATCTTCTACCAGAATTCCTTGTAGAAAAAGAATATGTATGCTGGAGAAATAATCATATGATCAAATTAAATCATACCTAAGTTATAAGAAAATAAATTATATTATGTTCAGAAATATATCTCTTTTAAAAAGAAAACATTTATTAACTTATATCTAAAAGCAATTACTGACCACCATTTAAGTGTCAGACATTAAGCCTTAAAGCAATGATAATTTCAAGGTCTTCAAGAGACGAATAATTTCTTGGGGTGGAAAATGAAGATTAAAAGAATCACAATCCAATGCAATCACATTGCTAGAGCTGCCTATACTAAGTTTTATGGACACATAAACAAGAGAACAACTAACTTTGGGCACAGTCCCAAGTGGCTTACCAGAGGAGGAAGTGCTGGACCCAAGGCTAATGAAATGAGTGAAATCCATCAATAAAAGAAGTGTAGGGCCGGTCCTGTGGCTTAGCGGTTAAGGGCGCGCGCTCAGCTGCTGGCGGCCCGGGTTCGGATCCCCAGTGCGCACCGACGCACCGCTTCTCTGGCCATGCTGAGGCCGAGTCCCACATATAGCAACTAGAAGGATGTGCAACTATGACATACAACTATCCGCTGGGGCTTTGGAGGGAAAATAAAAAAAATAAAAAAAAAGTGTAAAACTTCCTTTACAGGCAGAAAGTATGATGTGAACAATACACCCATGAGTTGTATATTAGGATGAAGAGCTTACTTTAGAAAGTGTGGGATCTGTGATAAAAATTAACATGACTTAAATAAAAACTATATTGTGCATACAAACATGAATGTGAATACAAACGAAATGCAGATTGTGATTCAATAGGGCTCAGGTGCGACCTGAGAATCTGCGTGTCTTACAAGCTCCCAGGTAAAATTTATTCTACTGCTCCATCCACAGACATCCTTGATAAACAAGAATATGGTACGTTCGACAAACTTGTGTTACAAAACATATCTGCCTTATCATAGATCTGTATTCCATTAATTCAATCTCCACAATTCAAATTAAGTTTGTTACCCCATAGTGACGAACTATTTGGCATTTCCAACCTCAGAGGAAAGTAAATATTTTATACACCTTTTGTTTGTTAGTTTTTGGTTTCTTTTTAAACTGGGGCTGGATTTGTTTTGTTGGTAGTTGTCAGTTGGTTTTGTATTTTTTCCTTACATTCTTTACTTTCACACCTTGCCCTGGTCCTGATTCTACAATACCTAGCTTGGTAAGAACACTGTAATTTTTGGCAATCACATTCATAGAAGCCTACAATGCCACAAAAGAAAAAAATTGACTTTCCCACTCCTTGCTTGCTTACTGAATATTACTATTCCACATAGGTTTATATAACATATATTCTGAGTTAGAAGGTGATGAATCACAGCTGATTGTGACATTTTTTTCTTCCATTGATGAGCAAGGTTGTTGACATCACTAATATGAGTGAGGAACGTCCTTCCTCTCTGTCTCTCTCCTCAGTACATTGCTAAAGCTATGTGTTCATGGTAACAAATAATTTGAAATCAAATTTCTTAGGATCAAGTCTGCACATTTCAATTACAGATTGAGTATTGGAGACAGGAATGTCAGCTTCCTACTCCGTAAATCGGTGACTATTATAACTACACTATAAGGATGAAATAAATAGTGTATATAAACATTTAACAATGTATGATTAGAAAGGGAGGGAGCAAGATGGTAACATAGGAGACTCTTGAACTAGCTTCCTCCCATAGACACCCTGAATGTACAGCTACACACAGAATGATTACCTCTGAAAGAAATCCAGGAACTGTCTGAGTGACTCCTGTACATTGGGCAAACGAGAAAATAACCACAACGAAATGGGTAGGAAAGGCTGATACATACTCTCACCATAAACCCCACCCCCAGCACAGCACCATACACTTTGGAGGGAACTCCCAACTCTCACCTTCTCCATAAGGAGCAAGGGGTCTTGGTCACACCTCTAGCATCCCAACTTTTAAGATTCCCACCCAAGGGATGGATCTCTAAAGCATCTAGCTCTGAAAGCCAGCAGGGATTGCACTCATTGACCCACAGGACTATAGCAAACAGAAAAGCAGTTCCTAACAAGTGTGCAAGCACTCACTGTGGCTGTATCCCCAAGGCTCAATTCAGAGGGAGCAGGAAAAACGCCCAACTCCTGGTCTTTCCCTAAAAGAAGTTAGACTGTATACTTACGAGTTGCTGCCTGAAGTCCGGTTTCTAATTTAGCAAATATCTCAGAGCTGGCTCCAATTCTCCCCAGAGACTGGGAAAGCCGGTGGGCACTTCCCCCACATTCTCCCTCTGGCTGACTCCAACAACAAAACCAGATCACAAGTAACTCTCTGGAAGGAGCTTGTACACACATCTGGTGCCCCAGCTTTGGGGCTGCCACCTGAGGGATGGCCCCCAGACCATCTGGCTCTGAAAGTCAAAGGGGCTTGCATTTACAAGGACTTTTACATTTACAGGACTCTAACAAACAAAGAAGCAGTTTATAACAGGCTCACACACGTGTAAGCACTCCACAGAACTATCCCCCCAGAGCTCAGTGCAGAGGGAGCAGGTAAACACCCATTTCCCAGTCTTTCCCTAATAGGGATTTGCTGGCATACTTTAAAAGGTATTACCTGAGGGTCTGGTTTATAATTTAGCACACATCTAGGGGCTGGCTATAATATTCCCTGGATCCTGGGGGAGCTGGTGGGCATCTCCCCAACCTTTACCCTCTGGCTTGTTCCAACAATAAAATCAAGGCACCAGCATTTCCCTGGAAGGAACTTGACCATACATTTACTGCCCCAACTTTTACGGCTGCTACCTGGGTCACAGGCACCCAAATCATCTAACTCTGATAGCCAATGGGGTTTGTATTCATGAGTCTCACAGACCTAAGCCAAACAAATAAGCAGTTCTTAAAGGGGCACACAGCAGTCCCCCCCCCCCCCCGACACACACACACATAGCTATACAGCTGGGCTCAGTGCAGAGGGATCAGGCAAAAGTACCCATCTACCAGTTTCTGCTTGGAAGGGGCTTAACTACATACTTTCTCAGCTGCTGTCTGAGGGTCCAGCTTCTAATCAGCCTGCATCTAGGTGCTGACCACACCTAATCTTCATCTTAGGGACACTGATGAGTCTTGGCACACACTCAACTACTAGAAGTCACTAAGAATAAGGATGGTAGCTTAGACAATCACAGAGGTTTGAGGGACAACCAGGGACTCAGGCCAGGCTGATTGACAAGCTTCATCTCCTGCACGAGACCACTATGTCAAGAGTGGGAGAGGTGGCTATTTCCTCAAAGGTACAGATCAACACAGAGAGTCAAGGAAAATGAAGAAATAGGAGAATGTGTTGCTCACTGAGGTCAGAACAATGCATAAACAAAGTGAGAATTTCAACAAAGAGACAGAAAATATTTAAAAAGTACCAAACAAAAATCATAGAGCTGAAGAATACAATAATTGAATGGAAAAATTCAACAAATGGGTTCAACAGCAGACTATATCAAACAGAAGAAAGAATCAGCAAACTCGAAGATATGGCAGTGGAATTCATCCAATCAGAGGAGCAAAAAGAAAAGAATAAAAAAGAGTGAATATATCTTAAGGGACTTATGGGACACTCAAGTGGACCAATGTATGTATTATAGGGGGTCTCAGAAGGAGAAGAGAGAGAGAAAGAAGCAAATAGCTTATTAAAAGAAAAAATGGCTAAAAACATCCATAATCTGGAGAAAGAAACAAACACTACAGATACAAAAAGTATCAAGATAAATCCCCAGAAAGACGCTCACACAAAGACATTATAATTAAATTGTTAAAAGTTAAAGACAAAGAAAGAATCTTAAAAGCAGCAAGAGAAAAGCAACTTGTTACACACAAGGTAACTCCCATAAGATTATTAGCAGATTTTTTAGCAAAAGAATTTCAGGACAAAAAGGAGTGGGATGATATATATAAAGTGCTGAAAGAAAAAAGTTAGCTACCAAGAATATTCTAATGGTAAAGTTATCCTTAAAAATTGAAGGAAAGATGAAGAGTTTTCCAGGTAAACAAAAGCTGAAAGAGTTCATCCCCACTAGACTGACCTTACAAGAAATGTCAACCGGAGTTCTTCAAGCTGAAACAAAAGGATGTTTATTAGTAATAGGAAAACACATGAAGGTACAAATCTCACTGGTAAAGGAAAATATAAAGTTAAATTCAGAATACTCTAATATTATAATGGTGGTGGGTTATAACTCTAGTATAAAGATTAAAAGATAAAAGTATTAAAAATATATATAACTACAGTAATTTATTAATGGATATTCATGGTAAAAAGATCTAAATTGTACATCAAAAACATAAAATGGGGTGGAGTGTAAAAATGTAGAACTTTTGTATGTGTTCAAGGTTAAGTTGTTATCACCTTTACATAGACTGATATAACTACAAGGTGTTTTACGTAAGCCTCATAGGAACCACAAAGCAAAATCCTATAGTAGATACACAAAAGATAAACATAAGGGAACCAAAGCATATCACTACAGAAAATCATCAAATCTACAGGAACAGAGCAAAAAAGAGAGAAAGGAATAAGGGAATGACAAAACATCTAAAAAACTGTTTAAAAAATGGCAATAGTAAGTCAATATCTATCAACATTACTTTAAATGTAAATGGACTAAACTCTCCATCAAAACACATAGAGTTGCTGAACGGATAAAAAAATCAAGATCCAACTATATGTTGCCTACAAGAGACGCACTTCAGCTTTAAGGACACACAGAGGCTGAAAGTGAAGGGGTGGAGATAGATATTCTATACAAATAAAAAACAAAGGAAAGCAGGGGTAGCTATAGTCGTATCAGGCAAAATAGACTTTAAGCCAAAAACTATACAAGAGAGAAAGGAAATCATTGTAAAATGATAAAGGGGTCATTCCAACAAGAGGATAGAAAATTTATAAATATTTATATACCCGACATTGGAGCACCTCAGTATATATAAGGCAAATATCAACAGATCTGAAGGGAGAAATAGACAGCAATAAAATCATAGTAGGGGATTTTAATAGCCCACTCTCAACAATGATAGATCTTCCAGACAGAAAAGCAGTAAGGAAACATCAGACTTAAACTACACATTGGGCTAGATGGGCCTAACAGATATATACAGAACATTCCATGAAATATCAACAGAATACACGTTTTAAGTAAACATGGAACTTTCTTCAGAATAGATCATATATTAGGCCATAAAACAAGTCTTAATAAACACAAGAAGATTGAAATCATGTCAAGTCTTTTCCAACCACAATAACATAAAACTGGAAATCAATTACAAGAGGAAAACTAGAAAATTCACAAATATGTGGAGATTAAGCAACATGTTCCAGAAAAACCAATAGGTCAAAGAAGAAATCAAAATGAAAATCAAAAAGCATTTTGAGACAAATGAAAATGGAAACTCAATATACTATAACTTATAGGATGCAGCAAAAGCAGTTCTAAGAGGGAAGTTTATAGCAATAAAGCTTATATTATGAAAAAAAAGCATTTTGAAGAAACAACCTAACTTTACACCTCAAGGCACTAGAACAAACTAAGCCTAAATTTAGAAGGGAGGAAATAACAAAAATCAAAGCAGAAATAAATGAAATAGAAACTAAAAAGAAAATAGAAAAGATCAATAAAATTAAGAGCTGTTTTTTTGAAAAGATAACTGTCTTTTTTTTTTTTCGTGAGGAAGATCAGCCCTGAGCTAACATCCATGCTAATCCTCCTCTTTGTGCTGAGGAAGACCGGCTCTGAGCTAACATCTATTGCCAATCTTTCTCCTTTTTTTCCCCCAAAGCCCCAGTAGATAGCTGTATGTCATAGTTGCACAGCCTTCTAGTTGCTGTATGTGGGAGGCGGCCTCAGCATGGCCGGAGAAGCGGTGCCTCGGTGCGCACCCGGGATCCAAACCCAGGCCACCAGTAGCGGAGCACACACACATAACCGCTAAGCCATGGGGCTGGCCCTGAAAAGATAACTGTCTTATAGCTAAACTAACTGAGAAAAAATAGAAGACCCAAATAAATAAAATAAGAAATAATATATGAATAAAATAAGAAATGAAAGAGCAGATGTTACAAGAGGTAATAAAGCAATATTAAGGGTCATAAGAAACAACTGTGAGGGCCGGCCCTGTGGCTTAGCGGTTAAGTGTGCACGCTCTGCTACTGGCGGCCCGGGTTCGGATCCCAAGCACGCACCGATGCACCATTTCTCCGGCCATGCTGAGGCCGCGTCCCACATACAGCAACTAGAAGGATGTGCAACTATGACATACAACTATCTACTGGGGTTTTGGGGAAATAAAAGGAGGAGGATTGGCAACAGATGTTAGCTCAGAGTCGGTCTTCCTCAGCAAAAAGAGGAGGATTAGCACGGATGTTAGCTCAGGGCTGATCTTCCTCACAAAAAAATAAATAAATAAAAAAGAAACAACTGTGAACAATTGTATGCCAACAAATTAAATAACCTAGAAGAAACAGATGTATTATTAGAAACATACAACCTACCAAGACTGAATCATGAAGAAATAGAAAATTGGAACAGAACAGTTACTAGTAAGGAGATTGACTCAGTAATCACAAACCTCCAAACAAAGAAAAGTTCAGGGCCAGATGGCTTGACTGGTGAATTCTACCAAACATTGAAAGAAAAATTAATATCAATCTTTCTCAAACTTTTCCAAAAAATAGAAGAGGAGGGAATACTTGTAAACTGAATTTACATGGCCGTCAATACCCTGACACCATAGCCAGACAAGGAGATTACAAGAAAAGAAAATTACAGGCCAATATCCCTAATGAACATAGATGCAAATATCCTCAGTAAAATATTAGCATATCAAATTCAACAATATATTAAAAAGCTCATACACCATGATCAAGTGGGATTTATCCCTGGGATGCAAGGATGGTCCAACCTCTGCAAATCCACAAATGTGATATACCACATTAACAAAACGAAGGATAAAAGTCTTTTGATCATCTCAATAAATGCAGCAAAAGCATTTTGTAAAATTCAACATCCATTCATAATAAAAACTCTCAGCAAACTGGGAATGGAACAAATGTACCTCAGCATAATAAAGGCCATAAATGACAAACCCACAGCTAACATCATATTCCATGGTGAAAAGCTTAAATCTTTTTCTCTAAAGTGAGGAACAAAACAAGGATGCTCACTCTTGCCACTTCCATTTGCATAGTTCTAGAAGTCCTAGCCAGAGCAATTAGGCAAGAAAAGGAAATAAAATGCAGCCGTATCAGAAAAGAAGAAGTAAAACTGTCTCTGTTTGCAGATGACATAATTTTATATACAGAAAACCCTAAAGACCCCACCAAAAACTGATAGAACTAATAAACAAACTCAGTAAAGTCATAGGTTACAAAATCAACATTAAAAAAATCAGTTGCATTTCTATACAGCAACAACAAATAATCAGAAAGAAAAATTAAGAAAATCCCATTTACAGTAGCATCAAAAAGAATAAAATATGTAGTAATAAAATTAACTAAGGAAGTGAAATATCTGTGCACTGAAAACTATAAGACATTGATGAAAGAAACTGAAGAAGATGCTAATAAATGGAAAGATGTTCCATTTTCATAGACTGGAAGAATTAATACTGTTAAAAAGTCCATACTACCCAAAGCAATCTGCAATTCAAGGCAATCCAATCAAAATTCCAATGCCATTTTTTCACAGAAATAGAAAAAACAATCCCCAAATTTGTATAGAACCACAAAAGACCCTGAATAGCCAAAGTAATCTTGAAAAAGAAAAACAAAGCTGGAGGCATCACATTTTCTAATTTCAAACTATATTACAAAGCTATAGTAATCAAAATAGTATGGTATTGCCATAAAAACAAAGACCTAGACCAATGGAACGGAACAGAGAGACCAGAAATATACCCATGCATACGTGGTCAATTAATTTTCAACAAATGAGCCAAGAATATGCAATGTGGAAGGTTAGTCTCTTCAATAAATGGTGCTGGGAACACTAGACAGCCACGTGTGAGAGCATGAAACTGGAACCCTTTCTTACACTATACACAAAAATCAACTCAAAATGATTTAAAGACTTGAATGTAAGACCTGAAACCATAAAACTCCTAGAAGAAAACACAGGGAGTAATCTCATTGACATAGGTCTTGGCAATGAGCTTTTGGATTTGACACCAAATGCAAAAGTAGCCAAAGCAAAAATAAACAAATAGGACTACGTCAAACTAAAAAGCTTCGGTACCTCAATAAATCTGGAAAAACCAGCATATGGCATGTCATAAGCACTCACCAAATGACTGTTTCTGCTAATATTATTTTAGCAAGCACAAACATCAGAACAATAACCACAAAATCCAGATGTGGAAAAATGTACCCATTTCTCTATTATTAATTTACTCCAAGAGTCCCAATTCCCACTAATGGTATCAACATTTTTCTAATTTAATCTACTTCTCCTGGATAACTAGTCAAGTCAGAATTATCCCAATCACCTTTCTCTTTCCCTCACCCCTTTCATTTATTTGACTTGCTGGGACAGATGGAAGAGGCCTGTGATTTGCCCTGGCACTGGGGAGGAGTTGTAGTCTTCCGGCCACCGTTATGCCTTAAACCACCCACAAGAGCTCTGGGGAGTGGTCTCTCTGCCTGCACTAGCTGTGACCTCCCGTGGGTTTCAGTCATCATACATACAGAGGTCACTCTATGTGTGTTCCTGGTCTCCACCCTAGATCCTTAGGGCCTTCTGGTCCACTCTTAATCACTTTATTCTCTCTCTCAGAAGCTTGAGAATTCGGGGCACCTCTCTGCATACTCAGCTTAAATTCCAGGAATGCTGAGTCCACTCAAGCCCGTCTCCCTTGCACTTTGGCTGCCCTACAGTTCTGGCTCTGCGATGGAATCAGGGCTTCTCTAAGTAGCATGACATCTTCCTGGGCGATGCCCTTGAAGAAGGAACAACATATTAGGGGGTTTTCTTTTTCTCACTCACTAAAATACCGTCTAAAACCTCACTCGGGTATATAAGCTCTCTTTTTTCTCTCTGTCTTTGAGTTTTTTCCTGGAGCCAGAAAAAGTTTTAAGTTCCTCTTTGTGTAGCATTAAAACAACCTTTTATATTATCCTTTACTCTTTCCAACTTTATTCTTTATGGATCAACTTGATACTGAGTTTTCAGGCTATGAATCCTATTCTTACTGAAAAATCCCAGCATTTGTGAATCAAATTGTTTTATATTTCAAATCTATAGCCTCAAACATTAGTTTTAAAAATCCAATCAGAAATTCCTCTGACTTTTTTGTTCTGAGCTATATTCATACTTCATTTGAGACATGTGTGGATGGAAAGCTATTGAAACTGTCAGAATCACGTGGGAAAAGTAGAGCACACAATGGTACTTGGGAGGAAAGAAATTTCTGTTAATAGTTGAAGATAGAATTGCTGTATTTTTAATCACTTAAGATGAAATTCTGCCCAGATATAAGACTAACAGTTTTTGGATGGATAGAAAGATGATACACGACAGATAGATAGATAGAGAGAGAGAGAGAGAGAGAGAGAGAGAGAGATGATAGATAAATTTGCTTTTTTCTCCATTAAAAAATGTTTCACTTTATTAAGTGTTGAGGATTAAAAGATTGTGAAAAAATAAAGTTCCCATACTTCCTGAGTTTACACTGAACTTTTGCCTTTATTCATTCTTTCAAACAAAATTTGGGTATTGCTAATATCTTCCCCACTGTTTCCATTCGACATCTGGTAAGCTCATATTTATTCTAGAATATCCAACTCAAGAAAATCATCTTTTCCACACAAAGCTGCTTCTAACTACCCCATGCAAAGTCACAGGCTTCCTTCCTTGTGCTCCCTTGGCGTACTCTTTAACCTCTATCGCCTAGATCCTCACATTGAAATCGAATCATGGCCCTTCTACAAAGGTAGATCCTCAAGGGCAAAGATTTTGACTTTTTCAGTTCTGCATTTCATGTATCTTGTGCACTTATTATTGTAAAATGGAAGATATGGATGGATAAATGTATGGAAGGAAGGAAGGAAGGAGGAAGGAAAAAAGAAAGGAGGATGGAAGGGAAGGAGAGAGGGAGGAAGAGGGGAGGGAGGGATGGGGAGGGAAAGAAAGGAAAATATCAAAAGAAAATAAGAACAAAGAGATCAAAGAGGGATAGAAGCATCTCTTTAAATATTAATTTGAGAGATAATTGAGCATATTAATTTTGCTTAATTAAAGTTGAAGAATAAGGCCAAACCTGTACCACAGCTTCCCTTTAATAAGATAGATGAATCAGTCTTGGCTTCTACTAGCAAACTAGAGTGGTAACAGAGACTGTGTTTTTAATATTTGCCTAAATGAGTCGGGCAGTGAAACAGGTTCACAGAAGAAATAGGAAAAGAGAGCTATGTAAACCTTTCTCTTACACTATAAACAGGATGCTTGCCATCTTGTCACATGACTAGCAAGTCAGAGATTGTAGCAAATTTCAAGGAAAGGCTGAAAACTAAAAGTGTTCAGAGAGCAAGGTTTTACTTCTTTCTGTAGGGGGGAAGAGGATTCCAAAGACTGAAAGAATTTAGGAGTGTGCGTAATTGAGGTGCTATAGAACATATTTCACCTTTGGAGATTCAGGGTGTGGTCTGCAGATCACTAAGACACTAGGAGATGCTTTGGGAGCGATTAGGGGTGCAAATAATACAGTAACAGATAAACTCCATCATATTCCAGCCTGAAACCATTTCCCAAATACCTCTTCTGTAGTCGTACATCATGTACCCACTATACTTTCTAATTAGGTCTTTATGAATCTGCAACCTCCTCTGGGCTGAATTCAAGGACTCCACTCACTATTCCTAGACCTGGCACAGTGGCACATAGTAAGTTCTCAACAAACACTGGCTGAAGGGAACAAATAGGACCTTCATTGCGGGATGATGAGTCATTCCTGAAGGAGAGTGTGCAATAATGAGGCAAAAGATGGAGTGAAGTCAGAGGTGGCACATAGTCTGAAATCTTATAGCTCAGACAAGCTAATTTTTCCTTCTAGGATGTAAAGATTACTTTTCATAATCTTACTATTTCCAGGACACTGGTAGCCTCGGAGACATTGTAAATCAAATAACATTCACTTAAAAAATTACTTTTTTTCCTCTCAATTTTTTAAGAAGAAAACATTAGACCTTCTGGTAAGATATATGTATCAGATTTCAGGATCAATACTCAAACAAAAGAAGAAAGGAATACATTCTAAATCATGAGGGGTCCTTCATTCCACGGAAATTGTAACAACATAGGCAAGCAGCTGCCGCTTTGGTTAATTGCGTCTGCTCTCTGTTGCAGGCTAGAAAAAAATCAATTTATACTCTACCTGAATTTCAGTCATGGACCCGTGATGATTCTCTTGTTTCTTGTGTACCAAAACAAAGGGGAACTGTGTACAGTCATGTGTCACTTGACGGAGTACGTTCTGAGAAATGCATTGTTAGGTGATTTTGTTGTTGTGTGAACATCATAGACCGTGCTTACACAAGCCTAGATGGTATAGCCTACTACATACCTAGGCTGTGTGGTACTAATCTTATGGGGCCACTGTCACATCTGCAGTCTGTCACTGATACATTGCTTTACAGCAAACGACTGTAATAGGAAAACAAACGGAAGTGATGAGAACATGGAGAGGGAATGGAAAAGAAAAGGAAAAACAAATGAGAGGAAAGAGTGAGAAAAAATAAAACAGAAGATAGAGAGAGATGATCTAGGAAACAAGCAAAGAAAACAAAATAAAATAAATCAAGTAGAGGAAAGAGCACAATGCAAGCAAAATGTGGGAGAAAGTAGAAGAAAACCCCTCCGAACTGAGATCCTATATGGTCTTGTTAAACCCACCCATAACTTCAACATACTCTCTTTTTTTATCATTAAACAATGTAGTATATTGCTAAATAAAATTTTAGTGTTGCTCATTAGCAATATATTGATCTCTGAGTAGCTATTACTCCGATCTAAAATAGAATAGAATAGGCACTGATTTACTTTTTTTAAACTGTAAAACTGTTTGAAAACATGTCAGTAAATGCCCATCTTACTGAGTAGTGAAGGTTGTACTATTTTTCATGGGTGAAGAAATTGAGACAGAGAGTTATGCTCACTTACTGCATTAATTAGGGTAGGCTAAACAACTCTAAAAATAGACTCTGAAAATATAATCACTAAAACAATAGAATTTTGTTACTTGCTCACGTAACGGTTCAGGACAGTTATTCTGGGTTTCTATGTGCCTCTCTTCCATATGGTGATTCAGTGCCTAGGCTTCCTCCATTTTGGGTCAGCCTCTCCCACGACCTTATCATCTTTTGCATCAGATTTAAGAAAAAGAAGAACATGGTTGAAACATAGGTATTCTCTTAAAAGCCCTGGCCTGGAAATAATTCACGTGCCTTCTGTTCACGTTCCATTGGGAAGAACATAACCACGTGGACACACCTACTGGAAAGGTCTTCCTAGACATGAGTTTACTTCACCTTTCAGCAGCACCTCACATCAATGACACATCTCTCTAATGATCTTTGTTCACTTGGCTTTTAGGATTCCATACTCTCTTAATGTATCCCTATCTAATTGACAATTCTTTTTCAGTCTCCTTCGCTGTTTTCTTCTCTTTGACCTCTTCATATTAGAATTGTCTGGTACTCAACCCCTTAATCTAATTGTCTTCTCCATTCATAATCCTAAATCATTTGGTGATCTCACCCATGTTTGTGGTTTTATATATGATATATGCTAACAACTCCCAAAACTATCCTCTCTCAAGAAATCTAGGCACTTTTTCTCCAACTGTACACTTAACATCTTCACTTGAATATGTACTGTATATCTCCAAGTTAACATGTCCAAAACTTAAATGATATTCTCCCTTCTTAAACCTGCTCCTCCTAATGCCTTCCCTAACTCAGCTGTTGACAACTCCATCCTTCCAATTGCTAAGATCGAAAAACAATTCCTGGGAGCCGGTCCGGTGGCGTGGTGATTGAGTTCGCATGCTCCACTTCAGCAGACCGGGGTTCGTGGATTTGGATCCTGGGTGTAGACCTACACACTGCTCGTCAAGCCATGGTGTGGTGGCATCCCACATGCAGAATGGAGAAAGATTGGTATGGATGTTGGCTCAGAGACAATCTTCTTCACCAAAAATAAAACCAGAATCCCTGACTTCTTTCATTTTCACATCTGAGATCCAATCCAAGAGAATGTCTGTTTGATTCTACCTGAAAAATATGCAGAATCCCAGCATTTCTCACCACTTCTGCCCATCTCAACTAGTCTAATCCACCACCATCTCTCTTCTGCATTATTTCAATAATTTCTTAAACAATCTCACTGTGTCTAGGTTGCCTCCTACAGCCTATGCTCAACACACCAGCCAGGGTAATCCTTCTAAAAAAGTTAACATTTTAATTGAGATTATTTCACTGCTCAGCTCAAAACCCTGCAAATCTCCCCTTTTCACTGAGAGTAAAAGTCAAGTTATTTACAATGGCATATAAGGCCCTGACCCGTTTTATCTCTCTGATCCTTTACTAATGCTCTGCTCTCCCTCTTTGACTCCCAATTTTGCCCTCAAAGGTTCTTCCCTGTCCATAACACCCTGTGGCCATATCTGAAATGGACATGTGGGAATACATTCTCCTGGAGGGCCATACTCTTTTACAATTCCCTTCTGCTGGTGGAAGCTTGGTAGCGTGAGGATAGATTTCAGGTCTGAACAGTCACTGGCTTTTTAGGCAAAGCTCATGGTTTCTTTGGCAGTAAAATTCCCTCAAAATTTGGTAGTTCTCTGATATGTTTTGTTTCTAGCATGTCTTGTGTGCTAGAGGCACAACCCAATTTCTTTGTCTAACAAAGAAATTAGTTATTTATTTATTAGTCCCACTGTTTTTTTTTAACCTTTATCTGCTGTTGGTTCTCCCTAAACTTAATGGTGGCTACACCCTGAAGCTATGTGAAATAATGAGCTTAGGTTTTCCCAACTCCTTAGAGCCCCCAGTTTCTAGGCTCGCTCTTTTCTTCCCTTTCTTTGCAAATCTATTAATTCCCATCTAACCTCATCTCCTATAATATCTTGCTGAAAGCTGTCAGCAGCAATCAACAGATGGTGACCTTCTCTGTGTTTTTCTACCTTTTCCCGTAGATCTAAAAAAGCTCAACACATACTTGCTCTGCCTTCTAAATTATCTCATATGACAGTTTTATCAAATGTTTACCACAACTTGAAAGGATTCTCTCACTTTGTAAACTTCAATTTTTTTTTTTTTGCACTCCCTACCAGCTAAACCAGTATCACGTCTTGTAATCTTGTTATGGCAACACCCACCACCCGGTACAAATTTCTGTATTCTTACGCGCTACAATGAAGGCTGACTTCCTGTTCATATGAAAGGCAGGGCAAGTATTCTAGGCGACTCGTCTCCATGTATTGATTCAACAACCTAGACCATTTCATATTTCTATTCTATTAGTCCATTGGGATTTCATTGTCATTTGTATCCAGGAGACAGAAGAGAAAGAAAGTACAGAGAAGACGCACGCTCTCTCTTAAAAGCTCTGGCCTAGAAATGACACATCCGTTTTGTTCACATTACACTTGAGAGAACCCGGTCTACATGTACTGTAAGGGAGGCTGAGAAACAGTCTATCCATATATTCACTACTATCCTATAAAAATGGAAGAGGATGGATTTTGGTAGAGAGCTAGCCATCGCTGCTGCCATTATCAGTTAAATCTTTGATTCTTAGATGCTAAGAGGAAATAGAAATCAAATGCCTCACTTTAGACACTTGTAATAATTGTGCTTAAAAGAGGCATAGTATAAAATTCTAAATTTAAAAAGTAAATGGACAAATAGCTAAAATATCAATAAATGAGAAATTATAGGTTAAGTATATCCCATGTTGAAGTATTTGCATTAATAAAATAAATATTTTAGGAGGAAAATAGGCTAATAAAAATATTATTAAATTACCTCTTAAACTATCACATTAGGAATTATGGTAATAATTTGGAAACCATAGACATAATGGGGACTAAGTCCCAATTTTAATAATATATTGATTCAAAAATTAGTAGATAATTTAAAACATTTTGATATGTGGATTTTCCTTTTCTAGACTAAATTAGGATGTTTCTAGTAATAAATAATGTTCATAGAAAATTGAATGGTTCATAAAATTCTCATAAATTATTGATATTATCTCATCTATTTTCTAAATATGGAAATTTAAGATAAAGTAACATTTCCTGTATAATTTAAATTATTTTCCTTAAATATAAAGTGGGTAAATTTGAGACACAAGTAGAACTCAAGAAGTTTATATTATTTTAGTCCTATGCACAGAGGAGACATTTCTTTAGATGAAAATGGAGCATAGATGTAACGCACTTTATGTCATTGCTAAATTGAGACTCTAGGTGAGATTCTCATCTCTAAAGAATCCTCGGTGAAAATGCATAATCTTTGAAAATCAGCCCTTCCAAAAGAGGAAATGATGAAGCCACAATCACATCCGTGAACTCACTTCGTATTGAAGTTTACAGGTTCATCTAACTTCATTAAGTTTTTTCCCCTTATTACTGCTGAAACAGAAAGATGGCAGGTGAATGTAGAAATTAATCCATTAGAGTGAACATGTTTCCGTTTCAAAGTATGTTAATTTCGTTTCTACTGTGTCAGCTTTAATTTGTCACTGAACCTAAAACGGGATAATGGCGCCAGCGTTTAAGTTCTCATACATAGTCAAGGTTTTTCCTAGTTTTATAAAATTACATTTAGATTCCGTTGACACCGCTTAATGTATTACAAGGTAACATGTGTTGGGACTTGGCTCCCAACGTGTCAAATTAAATCAAAATATAAATTAATTCAATGACAACTCTGAGTTGATATTTGCTTATTATGCTGTAAATTGATTTTGTGTGGAATCCCTGCAATTTAACCTAAAATTATATCAAGTACCTTTTCCATAAAAGAATTATTTGTTTTAATACCTTGGCTGTTCACTGTGCCAAACAACAGATACAATGATGCTTTATTTTTTGGAGGGGGAAGGAGGGAGCTGTGCAAAGATGGAGAAGTGAAGACAACTGCTAATAACCAGGGCTAATTTCAAGGATTCTATCCTCTCTTAATTCACTATGAACAGTTAAGATAGAATAAAACAGCTTTGAAAATTAAGAGCATAGAGATTTTAATACTCAAAATATCTATTTTTCTATATCTGTAACTCTAAGGTATTTGATTAAAAGATACTTATTCTTAGGAAAAATATTTTTTTATCAGTCACATCTTAGTATAAGTGAAAACATCTCTCAAATAAAGTAGTTTGTTATGATAGGCAGAAAAGAAGGGATCAAGGCAGAAGAGCTGTGATATGAACATCTGAATGTTTATTTGGAGAATGAATGAATAAGGAAGGAGTGAGTGAGAATAAGAGCAAATAGATTTTAGCCGTTCTGAATCCTCACACCTTTCAATCACACATTTTCCTTCTTATTGTGTCATCTACCATATTAAACCATTTATTTAGGATAATTTAGTAATTACTTCCCATTAAAGAATATCTTTGACACATCGCCCCACGTACTACAAAATTTAGGTGAAAAAATCATCTACTCAATATGTAACAAATAAAAGTCTCCTAGGAAATATTTTCAAAATATTTTTCACTATTAAATATTTTACAGTATTTTGTTTAAAATAAATTTTTATACATCTATTATATTTACATTCTTGACTATAACCAAATACTAAATGTCTGTAACATTTTATAGATTTAGATTTTCATCCTATATAACTCATCAAAATAGCTCAAACTAATTAGATTTCCCTTACTTCAGTTGTTAAAATAAATTAGTACATTTTATTCACACTGATCTTACTGTGAAAAGAAATCCAGAACTGTATAGAAGCTGTGTTCAAAGTGTGTCAAATTGAAAGACCAGAAAATTCATGTGAATGTTACTTATGAAAATTCTTGGGCACTAGGACGAATTTCCCAAGCTCATCTATTTGATGAAATAGTCCTTAAGATCTTATATTTTTATTTGGGGATATATTTCTTTTTCTTGCTTAAATGATCTGACCTTTATTCTTGCTATCTTTGCACTGAATTAAGAAAAATAATATGGAATTTCTTATTATCTACTTTTTCACTATATTTAAATCTGCAAAAAAACCCTATTTTTGATATCCTTTTTCATAATTTTCCTGTGAATCCCATACCAAAGAAAAAGAAATTAAAATTCAAATCTAAGAGTATTCATTACAAAAGTGAGAGCTGGGCAAAGAACTTGTTGTATTTACAACTCAGAAATATTTTCTAAAATTTTTACTATTTTTCCCGTCATTGCACCATACATACAATAGTTGTATGGTTAAGACCATCGTAAATTATGAATATTTTATTTTCTTATCTTGAAGATGATATTTTAATTATAAAACATAATACATTGTTGTGGTAAAAAGTTAACCTCTATTACTATTCTGGAATATTTCTTACAGTCATACAATAATTTTATCTAACAATTTTAAAAATAAATAGTATGGAAATATTTATGCCTCTTAAAAGAAAGACAACATCAAATACGTAAAGATTAAACAATATAACTTTTATTTAGATTTGGAAGTTGAGGTATTTGATGAGTTATGTTAGATAAAACCTAATTCTTCATGAATGCTAACCAATGCAAATATATCATATGTTATGTATGGATAAATAATCACAGCAAAGTATATTAATTGAATGAATGCATTTAAATACTATTTTATCAGCTGCATAATTACCAATACATTTTTTTTTTTTTTTTTTGTTTTTGTGAGGAGATCAGCCCTGAGCTAACATCCGCCAATCCTCCTCTTTTTTCGCTGAGGAAGACGGCCCTGGGCTAACATCGGTGCCTATCTTCCTCCACTTTATATGGGACGCCGCCACAGCATGGCTTACCAAGCAGTGCGTCGGTGCGCGCCCGGGATCCGAACCAGCGAACCCCGGGCCGCCGCAGCGGAGCGCGCGCACTTAACCGCTTGCGCCACCGGGCCGGCCCCACCAATACATTTTTTTTTATCTTTAATGATTCTTCAATTCACATGCTTTTTAAATTAGTCTTTTTGGATTATCTAGATATAAAATGATATAACTTGGAATAATAATCGTGTATCTTTCATATCTCTGAATCCAGTTTCACATATAACTTGCTAGATTTTCAGGCCAATATTAAATACCATATTGTTCGGGGTCTAAAATATACTTTTACATGTTTAACACTTCTAAAATGTAGATGAATCTTATATTTGTTATATACATTTAATGTTACTATTTTTTAAACTATTATTAAATTGAAGGTACTAATTAAACTTTACATCTTAGAATGTGAGCAATATGATAATTATAGTAGTTATAGCAACATTTTTTCTCTCCTGTTTTTAACTTGAGCAATTCTAGTCACTCAACTTTAACTGCAATAATACTAAAAGCTAGCGTTTATTTAGAATTTACTATGTACAAAGGATTGTTCTAAGAGCATTACGTTTATTAACTTGTTTAATCCTCAAGAAAACCCTAGGAGGAGGTACTATATTTATGCATACATTTCCAATGAAGAAATTGTAACACAATAATTTGCTAAGGCTTATGCAGCTGGTAGACAGTAGAATTTGGAGATGGGGAGGATTGACAAACTGTCTTCACAGACCAAAATTAATCTCTATGCTCTCTAACCTTCTTAGTATAACTGTTAGCTGACAGTTTACTACAAATAATCATTATTCTGTTAAAACCATACTGCTTAATGCCTAATTCTTTAATGACTCTTTTTCTTTTTAAAGAAAGGATGAGTTTTAGCTTTTATCAAATCAATTTCAACAGGTATTCAGTAATCATATAAATGTTCTTATTAGTCATATAAATATATTTTATTATTGATTTCCCTTTTGTAAACTGAACAATATATCTAAGACAAAAAAAAGTCTTTAGACAAAAATGTGGAAATGTGCTTCATGTAGAGCATAACGTTTACCAAAGTGTTTTATCGATTGTATCAGTACTTTTATTTATGTTAATATTTATTATTTATGGTGTGTTTTTGCCTTCATTCATTTTATTCTTACTTTCCATGGGATTAATATTTATCACCTTTCATCCACTCTGGGAATAAATTATTTGGTTGTAGGATATTATTCTGTTAGTATATTGGCTTTATTGCTATTTCTAGAAAAGTGAAATATATATACCATTATTTGTTCCAGCATTATCAGCATTTACCCCTGGTTGGTACCAGTTCCTGCCAGGGACAATATGAACTTGCATACAGGTCTTCATTTTGTTTTTTTACTTTGAAATATATGAAATATATGAAGCATGTTTATAACAACTGAGGAAATTCTACTTTTTAAAGATATTGTACCTCTTTATCCAGGAAGATTATATTTCTATTAATTTAATAAACTTTTATTATTTTTATGAAAAGCTCACATATTTATTCTATTGATATATTTTCCAGCTACTTCCAGTACAAAATCTACTGACTTCTGTAATTTTTTGTATTCATCAGTCTTACCTAATTCTATTTCTAAATTTTAATAACTCACATTTAGATTTGGGTAGGGGGAGATTTCGATGTAAGCAATCATATCTGCTGCAAATAATGACAGTTTTTTTCATCCGGTGCATTTCTTGTAACTGTTATTTCCTTTTACTTGTCTAACTGCAATGGCTAAAACTTATGGTACAATGTTGAATAATGTGGTGTATGTTGATATCACGGTCCTCTTCATGATTTTAAAAAATACATTCACATATCACTTTAAAGTACGCTTTTTAATATCTTTCTTCATGTTTTTTAATGACTTTCTCTTCCTAGGTTTCTTTATTATAAATGGACACTATTTATTTTTACTTTTTTGTATATATACTAATGTATTGACGTAACTTTTATGCTTTACTCTTTTAATGTAATACATTGCATTAAAATATTTTCTGATATTAAACAAGCCAAGAATTCCTGGAATAAGTATTCTTGGTTATTATATATTCTGGTTTTGTTTAGTTTTGATAATATATTGTTCAGAAATTTTGTAGCTATGTTTATCATTGAGATTGGTTTGTGATTTCACTTTTATCCTGATGTCTGATTTTAGTATCTAGTTAAATCCAGCATCATATAAACTGACAAGTGTTCCCTCTTTTCTATTCCCGAGAAGAGAGACTGTAAAAGTAGGAAACATCTGTGATATAAATTTTTAGAATAACTTACCGACAAAGCCAAATGAACTTATTGCTTTGAGAGATTTTGAATTCCACATTGAATTTATTTAATAGCTATATAACATTTCATTATTTCTATTTCTTCCTGAGATGGCTTTTGAAACTTACTTTCCCTAGGGAAGTATCCATTACATCTAAAATTTCAAGTTTATTGGCATGATTTCAAGTTTATTGGCATAAAATTATTCATACTCTAAGTATATGTTTAGTTTCTCATACAAGTATAGTTCTTCCCCTTTTTTATCCTCTTTACAATTTATTTGTGACTTTCTTCTCTGGTTTATAATTTTCCTTCATTAATTTGAGCTAGTTGTGTGTCTTTTATTAGTTGTTTCAAAGAACCAACTTTTGGTTTGGTGTATTTTACAGTATGTCTATTTCCAATCTCATTAATGTTTATGTTTATTATTTCATTCATTTTATTCTCTTTTATCTGTTTTTCTTTTTCTTACTCCTGAAATTAAATGCTTAGCTCATTAATTTTCAACTTTTCTTTATTTTTAACATGAATATTCAATATTATATATTTTTTCCTCTAAGTACCACTTTAGGAGCATTGTCCATATTTGATATGTGAAATTTTAACAATTGTCTACTTTAATAGTTTCTACTATCAGTTATATTTTTTAACTCATGAGTTATTTAGAATTGTTTACTTTTCTTATTTCCAAGCATACAAACATTTTCTTGTAGTTTATTTATTGTTGTTTTTTAAATAAATTACTTTATGTTCAGGAAATCCGAAATTTGTTGAAACTAGCTTATTGACTTTGAATGTGGTCAATTTTAATGAAGAGTTCCATATGTGATTAAAACAAATGAGAATTTTACAAACCTTTGCTGCAATTTCCTTTATGTGGCTATTAAAAATAGAAGCAAATTTATTTGTAAAGAAAGATAAATTAACGACTTGTTTAATTCATTATTTTTTAGGTTTTGTTACTTGCAAATAAAAACAATGCTAATGAATGCAATCACAAAGTGATGATAATGAACAAAAAAAAAATGTATCTTCATCTGTGGCATGGGACTTAATGACTCAACAATTTTACATAATATATAACATGAACTTTCCATGATGCAATTTCTCTGAGTTTCACTCTCTGCATTTTTAAAATGCTTTTTATACGTCACTTTGGTCCAAAATAGCAGCTCTATGTCATGTCATGTCTTCTCAAGACATGCTAGTACTGTCAAACAAATGTCTTTAGCCAATATTGGTTACTGTTATATTTTTATCATGATATTCTACTTGAAACACAGAACTAGTGTCCAAAGTCGGGTTTAGCATTTGTAGGAATAATACCAAATATCTTTTATAAATTCATTTGTACCCTAAGAACATTTGTTAGCCAAACTGGTTTACATATTTGAAATAAATTGTACATTAAGGCCAAATCATTTAAGTTTCAATTTGAGTAGATACTATTATTAGAGACCAAAGGTGAAACTACAAATAAGATAGCAGAACTGTCCTAGAATGATTCTTGCCATTTCAGTTACTGGTAAGTATAGTAGTTTATTACGATATCTGAACTATTGGATACTCAGTTAATATCAGTTATTCTCACCATACTGTTTTTCAGACATTGTTGATCATTGTGACAAAAATCCATGGCCTGAAGAGTGCAGAGCAATCCTCTGTCACTGCAAATAAATTTATCAAATTTCAAGAAAATTCACTTAAAACTTCCATTTCCACATAGGCTTGTTCTTGACATGATCACCAATGTTAGAAGTGAAATCAGCACGAAAAAGCAACTTGGGTTTGTTTGAACGATAAGAATAACTCATTTGGGCAAGTAATGTTTTATTCTCGTACATTTTATTGTGTATTATACATGCAAGTCTCGCAGTGAAGGAAGGTAGGAAATGAAAAACAAAGCTGGACTTCAATTAGCTGATTTGCACTGATAATACAGAGCAATTATAAATAATGGAGGCGTATCTTGGGCAAAGATATTATACTTATAATCATCATATATATCAAAGAAGCCAGGAAATTCACAAAGAGATGTACTAGAGAAAATCGGATATATTTTTTAAGATTTTTTCCCCACTTAAAGGAAACCAGTCTACATTATACACCATATTGAGAAACTGTACATATTCCTGCTCTTTCTGCAGTCTGTATATTTAACACAGATGTATAGACACAACAGTCCCTGTGCACTTGAACTTGTATCAGCCCTAGGCTAATTTAATGTGGTAGATTGCATTATTTTTCAAAACATGTTCTACCTATTCCCAAACTCTAGAAGTCAGTTTTGACTATGTGACTTTCCTTGGGCAATAAAACGTGACTGGAAGTTTTGAGTGTGTTCCCAAGAAGAACTTTAAGAGTCATTGCATTTCCAACCTGCTCTTTGCTCTTTCTTCTCAGAGCTCACAATGGCCCAGATAGAGACTAAGCCATCTGCCTGAGTCCCAGAGTGAAAGCACGGAACTGATCCACAGCTGGACCTCAATGGATATGTAACAAACAGGTGACTGCAAGGCACTGTCCATTCTTCTCTTTACTAATGGGAATATTTATTGCAGTTATCTTTTCCCTTTCCAACATTATAAATTAAGTCTGTAGATGATATAACTCGTCATTTTAGTCCAGAAAACTCTAGATCAGAAGAATCTACATCCAAAGTCAATGTAGAGATCATCATGAGACCCTGACTTTGAGCTGGTGCTATGATGGATAAGACTTTTAAGTTCTCTCTCGGGGAGGAAGTGAGGGTGTTTTACACACAGAAAGAAAGTAAATGAATATATGTGATGGCAGGAATAAATTGTGAAAGAATATATTATTGTTCACATTATTTACTATTTTTTCCTAGTGGAAGATAGATCATTTAAATGAGTACAAGTAGCACATATCATTTCTAAACAGAAGCTTCAAGATCCATCATGTACTACAACGCTTTCCTTTCCTTCTGCCACAATAAAGCGCTATCCCACTTAGAGACTGGTCCATCAGCTGAGGACCTAGATGAAGACATGTGCAGCAATCCTACAAGTAGCATGGGATTAGTATGTAACAAGAGTGAAAAAAAAAAATATTCATTATTGTAAGACATTAAGATTCTGGGGTCATTTCTTAATTGCAGCATATTTTAAACTAAGCTGAATTATAAATGCACGAAATAATCAAAACCCAGTATTCTGGGAGGGAATTATCACTTCCAGGTGGAAATTGAGTACTCAGCCTCGGGAAGAACACAGATAAGAATATTAAGATGCATATATCACTTGTCTTTGCAGTTTACTCTAGTCTCTCTTATCTTTGATTATTAGTTGATCATGGATATATGGACAATTTTTATATGAGAAAGATTCATATGGCTATTTTCCTCCGTATTTCTTCCCAATCTTTTTAATTGTTTCTGTTTCACTTTTTTAAATCTTTTTTGAACTTAACCCATGTATGCCCAAGCCAACATCATTTTTTACAGAGAAAATTTGGCTAAATATCTGATCCAGTCATTCAAGACAAATAATTAGAACAATATTTACAGAAAGCAAAAAGAGAATTTCAAATCATCAGCAGCCATTTTTTTAGTGGAAACCTAGAAAGATATATCCTTGAATAATGTACTGCCTTGCTAACCTAAAAATATAATCCACTGAGACATGATAATCATACTTCTTAGAGGGATATTTTTAGGATATCTTAATCAGCTAACACATATTAAGCTTCTAATAATCAGTAATGTATACCTGTTAACATTTTTATCCTAGTACACAGTGATAGAGTATGTGATATAATCATTTTTCCATAAAAAATTAGTGCTTTACTATAGTTCTTTAAATGTATAAATGTAAAAAAAAGTTTACAAAAATGTATCTCTATGGGCCGACCCAGTGGTGTAGTGGTTATGTTCGTGCTCCTCTTTGGTGGCCCGGGGTTCACAGGTTCGGATCCCAGGCACAGACCAATGCACCACTTATCAAGCCATGCTGTGGTGGCCTCTTGTATAAAGTTGAAGAAGATGGGCACGGATGTTAGCCCAGGGCCAATCTTCCTTAACAAAAAAGAGGAGGATTGGCAACAGATGTTAGCTCAGGGCTAATCTTCCTCAAAAAAAAAAAATGTGTTCTCTAAAGATTTTTTATTTCTTTCATCAAAAAATATATTGTAAGAGTCTAATATGTGTAGGATACACTGTTAAATGCTGGGAATTTCTAGAGTTATAAGATACATTTTGCTCTTAAGAAATACTTAGCATCTTGTGGGTAAGACAAATTATTTTTTAAGGGAAAAAAAAAAGTTATAGCCTAACATGTAGAACAGGTTTAATGCCAAGTAATTGATACAGATAGAAAGTTCTACAGGTTTCAAAGGAATGAGCGATCTCCAAGTATAGGCAGAGTGAGTAAAGATTTTACGGAGGGAATGGAATCAAGCGCTATTTGAAGGTTGGGTAGTATATAGGCAAGTGACGTACAGAGATAACAGCTTTTTTTAAAGAAAAAGCTTGAAGATAAAGTGATCATCACATTTTTAGGAAAACTCAAGACCTACTTTAGTTAGGACAGTTCATTTGTGAAGGGGAAGAATAAAAGATAAGGAGTCATTGAAAGTTTTTATAAAGGGATGACATCTAAAACAATATACAAATTAGATTAAAGGACTGAGGGGCCTTTATTTTTAAGTTATGATGTCAGAGGAGGTGTCAACATGGTTTGATGACTGAAAGAATAGTCAGTGAAGGAGCTATGCTCAATGATCACCCCCAGTGTTGTTTTTCCTGAATAGTGGGAAAATAAACGGATAACAGATCTATTTTAGGTGGAATAGTAGATTGATGGAATGGGACAGGTGGAAGAAAAATATTTATGAGTTTATGACAGTTTGAGTCTAAGGTACTAGTGAGTTATTCAAATAGCGGTGTACAGTATAATTATATAGAGAGAGGAATATATATATCTTCGGATAAGAAGTTAGACTTTAAATATAGATTTGGGAGTCATTATGTAAAGTCGTGTTTATAGAAGTGAACACCCAAAGGAGTGTGTGAAAAGAGAGAGAGATGGAGACATATTATAAAGAGTAAGAAGAGAATGCCATTAAAGAGACTGAAAAGAAACTATGAAAATGTGTAAGAGGAATGAGGAGAAGATAATTTCAAGAGTATAAGGAACACACATCTCTGAAAACTATAAGAAATTGATCAAAGAAATTGAAGATGACACAAACAAATCAAAAGATATACCATGCTCATGGATTTGAAGAATTGATATTATTAAAATGTGCATACTACCCAAAGCAACCTACAGATTCAATGCAATCCATATCAAAATACCAATGGCGGGGCTGGCCAGGTGCTGTAGTGGTCATGTTCACGTGCTCCACTTTGGCGGCCTGGGGTTCACACGTTCGGATCTCAGGCTCGGACCTATGCATCGCTTATCAAGCCGTGCTGTGGCGGCATCCCACATATAAAATAGAGGAAGATGGGCAGAGATGTTAGCACAGGGCCAACCTTTCTCAGCAAAAAGAGGAAGATTGGCAACAGATGTTAGCTCAGGGCTAATCTTCCTCACATACACAAAAAAAATACCAATGGCGTTTTTTATAGAACTAGAACAAATAACCCTAAAATTTGTATGGAACCACAAAAGACTCCAAATAGCCAAAGTAATCTTGAGAAAGAAGAAGAAAGCTGGAGGTATCACACTTCCTGATTTCAAACTAGACTACAAATTAGATTTGTAGTGTTGATTTAGATTACTACATATGGTAATCAAAACTGTACGGCACTGGCACAAAGACAAACACATAGATCAATGGAACAGAATGGAGAGCCCAGAAATAAACCCACGATTATGTGGTCAATTAATCTACGACAAAGAAGACAAGAATATATAATGGAGAAAAGAGAATCTCTTCAATAAAGGGTGTTGGGAAAACTGGATGCAAAAGAATGAAACTGGACCACTTTCTTACACTTATATGCAAAAATAAACTCCAAATGGATTAAAGACTTAAGCGTAAGACCTTAAATCATAAAACTCCTAGAAGAACACATAGGTAGTCAGCTCTTTGACAGCAGTCTTAGCAATATTTTTTTGGATCTGTCTCCTCAGGCAAAAGCAACAAAAGCAAAAATAAACAAGTGGGATGGACTACATTAAACTAAGAAGTTTTGCACAGTGAAAAAAAAATCAACAAAACAAAAAGGCAATCTACTGAATTGGAGAAGATATTTTCAAACTGTGTATCCAATAAAGGGTTGATATCCAAAATGTGTAAATAACTCATACAACTCAATATCAATGAAACAATCTGATTAAAAAATGGGCAGAGGATCTGTAGATATATTTTTCCAAAGAAGGCACACAGATAGCCAACAGACACGTGAAAAGATGCTCAACATCTCTAATCATCAGGGCAATGCAAACCAAAACCACAGTGAGGTATCACTTCACATCTATCAGAATCACTACCATCAAAAAGACAATAAATAACAAGTGTTGTCTAGGACGTGGAGAAAAGAGAATTCTCCTACACTGTTGATGGTAATGTAATTAATGCGACTACTATGGAAAACAGTATGTAAGTTCCTCCAAAAATTAAAAATAGAGCTACCATACAATGCAGCAATTTCGTTTCTGAGTATTTATCTGAAGAAAATGAAAATACTAATTCAAAAAGATATATGCATCTCTATGTTCATTGCAGCATTATTTACAATAGCCAAGATATGGACGAAACCTAAGCATTCATTGATAGATGAATAGATAAAGAAGATGTGGTATATATACAACGGAATATTACTCAGCCATAAAAAAAGAATAAAATCTTGCCATTTGTGACAACATGGATGACCCTAGAGGGTATTATGCTAAGTAAAATAAGTTAAACAGAGAAAAACAAATAGAGCATAATTTCACATACATATGGAATCTAAAAAACGAAACAAATAAACAAAACAAAACAGAAACAAACTCGTAGATACAAAGAACCAGCTGGTGGTAGCCAGAGAGAGGGGGATTAGGGGATGGGCAAAATAGGTGAAAGGGATTAAGAGGTACAAACTTCTAGTTATAAAATAAGTCACAGGGATGTAATGTACAGCATAGGGAATATAGTCAATAATATTGTAATAACTGTACAGTGACATGTGGGCACAGACTTGCTGTGGTGATCATTTCTAATGTATATAAATATTGAATCACTATGTTGTACACCTGAAACTAATATAATATTTTACGTCAATTATACTTCAATTTATAAAAATAATATGAAGTTTCCATCTTAAACTTGGATTAGATTCTGTGCTAAATATCAGCATTCTGGAACGTATTGAAATATTCCAGTAGGAATTATAGACTGAAAGGCATTTTTTAGCCTTGAAGTAAGCAAAATAGTGAGACCTAACCAGAAAGCGTTGGGCTCCTGACTATATATGATGTCTACACTACTCCATCCTGTTTTTACTAAAAATAAATATTTTAATAAACTCATCAAACTGTAGAACTTAAAAAAAAGAAAGAATATAATGGAACACAATTTTCAAGAGTGAGACATCAACAGTGTCAACACATTCTAATATCTTATACAAGGCAAGGGTAAAGAGCAAAAAAAGGTAGTTAAGCTGTGCTTAGAAAATCAGTAACAGCTACAGATATGGTGAGTAAGGTGTAGTCAGGATGATGAGTGGATCAAATAATGGGTATGAAACTCATTAAATTTTAAAGATTGCAAAATGGTTAGACTGTCAGTTATTCCCTATGGTGGCTGCCACCTGGTTACCATCAGCAAATAATTGTTGGAGAGTGGAGTGTGGCTACCTTAATAAATTTCATAACTGCAGAGTATACATTTAAATTTATATTTTAAATTTATGTCGGTTTATTAAAGTAATATGAATTTGATTGTGTAAAAATGAAATAAGATTGTTAAAAATCAAATATAACATTATCTTGACTCAGCCCTCCACACATTCACCTCTTGTAACTGCTTCTCCTGGTAATCACTCCCATATTTCTAAATAACATATTTACATTGCTATTTCCTGCTTTATCAACTTAGTAAATGAGGTTGGATTTTTTTTGGTTATGTTGTATTCAGCCAAACACACTTTATCTGTTACCCTCAGCATAATTAATCACCAAATTTAGATGCATTATTACTTAGTTCTGGTACATTTAAATAATGCTACTTATGTTTTTTATTTCTTATTCCATAGCATATATACAGTATTATTGACATTAAACATTAAAATATCAGGATATGGAGATCGTTACCCTTCTAACTTTCTTTCTTCTTTCTCCCTTTTCTCCGATACTGTCAAGTGTACGTTTACTTTCAGATCGGCAAGGTTGATCCCATTAAATCAGTAAAATTAGGTTCTCTGCTCTTTGCTTTAAGTTGATTTTAAAATCTGAAATGAATACATTTTCCTGTTATTATGAGCAATAAAATATTGATTATTGTAATGTTGAGAATTCTATCATTACAATTCAAGTCTTAGATGGTTTTATTTGTTTTTCTTGCAGTTATTAACTGCCTTTAAGAAGACTTAATCTATTTGCTTTTTCCATGTACTCTGTATTTTCTAACTCTACCATTATGCTCTCTAAGTCTATGGAGATCATCTTCCCAGAACAATCTTACTTTTTCCCCCAATCTTGACATTTAAACCTGCATAACAATTTCATTCTGGTCTTTGTGTCATTGCTTTACTGGTTTAAATCCACTTTTTGATTTTTGTTTATTCCCTCTTTTTGCTGAAGAACCTCTTAAAATAACATGCTAAGATAGGATGCATGATAAAAAAGCATTATGATTTCTTAAATGTCTAAAAAGGTTTTCATTCAATCTTCACACTTAATTGATAATTTCATTAGGCATAGAATTATCAGTAGAAAAACAAAGAACGTTGGAGGCATTCATCTACTGTCTTCTCAAATCCACTGTTGCTGAAATTTTGAAGTCAGTCAGTCTAATATCCTTTATTTGTAGGTGATCTGTTTTGTTTTTGACTTGTTTTGTTTTTCAGTCTGGAATTTTAGGTTCTTCTCTTTAGCCTTAGTGTTCTCAACTTTCTCAATATGGTAAATAGGTACTTGAGTCTAAATAGGTTTTCAAATCTAAAGTATTGTGTTGTTTAGCCCGGGAAATTCCCTGCATTATTTCTTTGATAATTTCTCCTTATGTTTTCTCTATTCTCTTTCTCAAATACCAATTAGTTGGATGTTTGACTTCCTGTTTTAATTGTCTATATTTCTAATTTTTAAATAATATTTCCTGACTTCCTTTATCTTATTTACTTGTGGGATATTTCCTTTTCCTTATCTTCCCACCCTTCCACTGAATTTTAATTCTCACACTAAACATTTAATATCATTCTTTTTTGTGTTATAATCTTCCCTGTGTTATTGCATCTTATTCTTATTTTTTGTATTGTTTCTTCTTGTTGAGATACAATATCTTCCCGAATCTCTCTAATGTTACAAAGTTAAATTTTAGATTTTTTAAAAATGTGTTTTTGACCCCTAAATTAGCACCGTTACACCAAAGTCATCTTGCATGCTTCAATACATTGGGTTCTTTGATATGACAAATTTTTGTCTAAAGCTTTGTAATCTTTAGTTCTAAGAATGAGACAATAAACGGCTGAGTGTACCTTCTAAGTAGTGTACATGGCTTATCAATTATTACTCTCAATAGGATGGGGACCTCATGCTTTGGGACCCTAAAATAAGAATACTCTGAGGCTCCCATGTCCATACTAATTATCTTAGTTCTCATCAGAGAGTACATTCAGTTCCTTTAGTGACGAGTGAGTGGTGTTAAATGACTGAAATGGAGAGAGGTGACTGCTCAACCATTCCCCCTATTGATTTGTAATGAATCCCCTCATTTTCATCCCCATTCTTTAGTTGGCATGTCAAACACCAACCCCTTCTGTCAACCCAAGTTCCACAAAGCACTTCTGCCATCCCCTTGGCTACAGCCTCCTACATACTTATCCCAGCCTCCAGCTTTGACTTCACCAGGCTCTATTCCTCAATTGTCTTTTAGAATATATTAAGAAGGTTGACATTTTAATCTTGGTCATCAATCTCATTTCCTCACTGTTGTGAATTTAAACTTTTTTTTTATTGGTTTATAACATTGTATAAATTTCAGGTGTACATCATTGTACTTCTATTTCTGCATGGATTACATCATGTTCTCATGTCCACCACCCAAATACTAATTATAATCCATCACCACACACATGTGCCCAATTATCCCTTTTGCCCTTCTCCCCCCCACCCTTCCCTTTTGGTAACCACCAATCCAATCTCTGTCTCTGTGTGTTTGTTTGTTGTTGTTATTATCTACTACTGAATGAGTGAGATATACGGTATTTGAGCTTCTCCCTCTGACTTATTTCACTTTGCATAATACCCTCTCCATTAATTTCATCTCACTGGCGTGTCTGAAGGAAAGGAAGTTAAAAATGTGTGCTCATTCTCTCTCACTGATCCAGCAATACACAGTTTCCATTAATAATTTTTTAAAAAGGTGACAATAAAATGAATGATGATTTAATTGGCTTTATTGGAAAAGTGAAAGTATACTTTGGCTACAATATACGACTCAGTCTTGCAGACCAAAATTGATCTAGAGTGCATGGAACATTACATGTCTTTAATAAATAGGTTTTATTTGCTAGGGGAGTTAACACTTCTTTGAATCTTCTTCTGGAATAAGAAGGTCAAATTAGCAAGGAAAGAATTTCTTTTTATTTTACACGTGTTTTTGGCATTATATCTTATGTGGTACCCCAAAAGCAGTATTTCAGTACATGACTGTAATCCGGCTATAGCGTCTTTGCTTTCCTTGAGGACCACCCAGATAGATTAGAACGATGTAACTGGTTTTTCTATATGCAACTCTTAGAGTTAAGTGCTTGGTCAGAGCCTTCCTGTCATTATTCCTTTAGCCTATTTTTCTCTTTGTTAAATGTGGATTTGAATATGCATTATAAAATAGTGTAGGGTTTAATGACTCTCCATGACCTCCTCCACTTCAGTCCCACGTCTGCCCCTCCCAGATGTACCCCTGAGAGGTCTAAAATGCTAGAGGGCAAGTAGTTCTTACACACCAGGCTGTTATATAGCTCCTTTTGTAAACTGTTTCTTCTCTTGGATTTCCTTCACTTGATGCTCCACACTCCTACACACTTTTCCCTCCACTACTTGGAAAGCTCTATGCTCAAAACTCAGTTCAGGCATCATGGTACCACTTCCCCCAACCCCACCCCAACAGACGTCCCATAAAACAACTCCAGTGGCTTTCTCTGATCCTTCTCCCTCTCCCACACTTCCTGTGCATGTCTATTCAAGGTCCCTACTACATGGTGGTGAATATTTATTTATGTGTTTATGTGTATTCCAGCCTCCCTTTCTAGACTATAAGACATTGGGGCTAATAGTGGATGCATACTAAAATTAGCTGGAGAGCTTTAAAAATTAATTAAGTCACCATGTTCTGGGATGGGGCCCATAAGATTTCAAAGCCCGCCAAGTGATTTCATGTGCACACAGTGGGGAGAACCACTGTCATTAGACCTCAGGAATAGGAACATGTTTTATTTGTCTTTGAAACTTTAGTCCCTGATACAATGCCTAAGACAGAGTGATTAAGATACTAAAAGGATACAGTATCAGCACATCAAATTTCCTTAATCAAAATAAATAACTTCAAAATACACTTTAAACTTCCAATATTTCAAAACACTAAACAGTTATATTTTATCAAGCAATTCAAGTTCATATTTGAAAAATGCTTCTTGAGATTATTTAATGATGATCCACACAAGTTAATCCATGGAGAAAACATTACAGGAAAATAAGTATACCTAGCTTCATATGTGTATATTGCTCTATGGATAGCTAACTGTACACAAAAGCAGACACACATACACACACATACGCACACACTGATAGAGCTAGATTGTATATAACATTCTGGTACTTTGGGTTCTCACTAATCAGGTTTTCAGAAATTAAGTCAGACTGCTGTGAAACATGATTTAAAAGACGCTGATAGAAACTAAGTAAATATTAAAGCGTGCTGTCATAATGGGATTAGTTATATTTTTCCGTCACATTGTTAAAATAAAAATAGAGAAAAGGAGCAAATAGAGACAGACAGAAATAAGTAACAAACAAAGGAGATCTCATCCTGAATTTACGGCTGGAGATTAGCACTGCAGGTAGACTAAGGTTTTGCTAAAGAAACCATTAGCAGAAAGCTTTGGATTCTATTGCCTGACACTGGCATTGAAAGAAAAAATACATATGGATAAACTGATGGACTGATAGCTTTATTTCATACAGAAAGCAGATCTCCAGAAATAGATTCTAATTCAAAAGAGTAGAAAAGTGTTTTATTTTGTTTTTGTTGTTTCTGTCAGTAGCCATCTCAAATCCAATCTCTGGATAATAGAGATTGTTATAAAATGTTTTAGGTTATAAAGAAAGCATTCAGCATCCTTATCTGAGAGAATCTAGTGTATAGAATTCTTTGTAAAAGTTAATTTATAACATATTAAGTCACAGATTCTACTTTGGAAAAAAATTAAAATTGAATATTTGGTAAATGTGGCATGAATTACTTGAGAACTCAACACAAATAACTTGATATCTACGTCAGCAGTTTGTGATGTAACCTAAGTGTCATGCATGTGAATCTCTTTATAAGGGCAGCCATGTTTGCGCTCACCCATGTCTTAACAATGACATCTTGTCATGTGGCAGTTCAGCCAAAGAAAGGTATTCTGCCCCATTAAAAAAAAAATCCTCAGAGAGTGCCCTTTCCACATCAGGAACAGAAGAGTAACTTTTGATCTGGCTAATCAATAGGATATCTTTACATCTGCAGTACACTTTTCAAGGAACAAAAAAGCTTTTGAAAATATTTGTATTATCAGGTATGCACCTGCCATTTTTCAGTAGTTCGGGGATATTTGGACATGAGACATATCAAAGAAAAATTACGCTGGTGAGAGTGTCAAACAGACAAGGCATACTTCATTCAAGGTTATTGCGATGGGGAGAGACGCTGAACTCAACTCTGCTGAAGCAAAAGGCAGGAGGCTTTTTAAGCACTGGGGTGAGCTGGTGGAAAAGTACTGGAGAATATTAACCGGGAAGCTGATCAGTGTGGTCAGGCCATCTGTGTTTGCTAATTGCCACCTATCAGGGTTAGGCTCCTACACTCTCACAGAGCCTGGGAGGTAGGGGGCGCTATCTCCTTTAATGCCATCAGTGGGATGGCTCCCAGGTCCTTGAGAAAGACCCAGGATATAAAACTGGCAAACAACTGGACAAAGACTGACGTCACAAAGGGGCAAAGAAAGAATTTATAATTAAAATTTTTCTAAAGTAAATGGTCTAAGAGGGAGGTCAGGGTCCTATAGTCAGGAAGAAATCCACCTAAAATTTACTCACACTGAGGCAAACTTTTAGACAGTCTTGATTAGATATAAAGCAAAAAGATTAACTTTCAGGGTGCTGAAGGGTCTGTTACTGTTATTTACCAAGGCTGAGTATTTGCACAGTTCATCCACCGAGTGTGGGCAACAGCCTGGGTTCAAATCCCAGCTTTGCTGCTTACTTATCATTATTATTATTATTATTACTTATTAGAATGGAAGGAAAAAAATAGTAAGGCAAAACAATGGCAGCATTTCTTTCCAAGTAAGAACATTGTTTGATTAAACCGCGCATCTTGACAGGACATCTAGATTATGGAAGGATAAACTCCAGTGTGGGCAGAGCGTGAAAAGAATTAAGCAGAAGCAAAAATCTTTTGCTGAGGTATCTGATGTTTCTTTCACAGCATAGAGGATAGGAGTAAAGTCTTGAAAAGGAGAAACAGCAGCAGAGTCAGAGGAAGTGAAGGGAAGGCCCTGAACCTCGTCGGGAGCAGGGAGCCTGAAGAGAACAGTGGTCAGTGAGAAATTGCTGGGGGCGAGGAGCACAGGAGGAGTTTGAAGAACAGGCGTGTCTATCACTCAGCTTTCAATTGTTTGCAGTTCTGGGAGGAAAACTCTCCTTAGCCTCTCCCTGGCTCCCTCAGTAAAAACCTACTACACACAACCCTCCTGTGAGGGTGGGGCTTCAGGGAAATCGGTGAATTGGAAGTAAAAGAATCGTCCTATTATGTGAAAGAAAAGAGAGGGAGAAAATGCAACAGAGCAGGAATTTGGAAGCACAGGTGGTCTACCACCACCAGAACCCCACTCCCACCCTTTTCAGAAACACTGGAGGATGAAATGGGAAGTGGAGGCAGTGAAACTGATTATTCCCTGAAGGGTAACACTGAAAAGACACTCAGGCAGCTGACACTTGGGTTGTATGGAGACCAGGACAGTAATCTACTGGGCAGGATTAACGTATAGATTTAAATAGGTCATGCAGGTGCCTAGTGTCCAGTCGTGATGAACAATGTTGTTATTATTGCTATTATAAGTGTGTGATTAGGAAAAAATAGCAGGCTTCATTAATGAGATAGTTGGTAAAGATTGTGAATGCAAGTTCTTCATGTAAAATCAGAGAAAAGGTTTTTGTACATTTCTATAAAAACTTGCCATAAGATTTGAATTCCAATAGTATACATTAAGTGATATGCTAAAACTTTTGTAGACACAAATGCAGAATACAATTTCTACCATGGCAAGTACATATCAAAAGTAGATTCTGCACTCTCAGATTTTAAGTAGTTGTCATATGCATATGTTTTACTCAATCACCAAACTTAAGGATTTAAATACATATTACGCTATAGTTCCTGCAGAGGTAATAGAGCTCAGATCCACTCTCTAGCCCTTGCTTTTGAGCATTTTTGACTGTATATTTCGAAGATTTTTTTAGCAGCCCCCAAAATAAGTAAGGGATACAGCTTATTGATTCCTTCATAACAGGCATTGTGGTTACATATATTATGTAATATCACATTCATTTATTCATTAATTCAACAATTATTGAGAACTAACTATATTTGAAGGGCAGAGAAAATACCTGTCCTCAAGAAATTTGTTATGTAGTGGGAAAGACTATCAAACAAATTATATTTAAAAAATAGCATCTACTGTCTTTTAGGAAATATATATGTTTGGCTCTTTGTTTTAGAGGAAAATATGAACTACCACTAGATTTTCTCCCAAAAGGACATTGATTCACATACTGTTGCTGCTAATGTTATTTTTTTGAGAAACTCAGTTTGAGACTTCCTGGATCTGAAGAAAAACCTCCCATTTAGAGAAAGAGAATTCTTGTGAGCAATTTGGACACTCTGTAGGCTATACAAATGAGTACAAAAGCCATCATTTCATCACACAAAATTTACTGTTGAGATAATTTAAAAGGTAACCATTTCAGAAAAGATGCAGTGCCATTTCCACTAAGGTTTCTGTTATTCAGGAAATAGGTACGCACTTGCTGATTTCATCTAATAGATTGTTCTATACAATCTGTATATTCTATTAAGTTCTGTACTGCTGAACTCTAGTCATTCTAATTTAATGATATTCATCTAACAAAATGAACACAAGGGGGCTCATATTTCAGTTAAATGCCCACTGAAGACAAGGCCTGTACATGTAGAGTATGTGCTTTATATGTGTACTTATCTCAACATGCTGTATAGAGGAGGTCTTAAATATTAATTCCTATGATTGAAAATACACACAAATGACAAGTTAGAATGTTAATATTTTGCGTAACAATTATAGGATATTTTCTTCACAAGGAAAAAAATTATGCTTCTTTTTTTAACCTTGTGGTGAACATCTACATTTGTTAAAGATGTCACTAAATAATTTCCCCTCTTCTTCAGGGCCTCCAGCTATTCATCAGCCTTTGAGGAGAGAGGGTGCTTTAAGCCTAACAGCAATAGAGTTAAAACAATATGCTAAAGAAAGTCAATGTAGGAACACATGAAAGCCATAAGGTGTAGAAGCAAAGATAAAATAGCTCTCTCTTTCTGGAAAAGAAAGAGGCAAAATAATTCAAGAGAGGACAAGTAGGGAAGAGAAACAGCAAGTTTAAGATTAAAAATGAAATGCATCACGCATATAAATGTGTGGATCAGAAAATGGGATGGCAGGACTCCTGAATGCTGGATCTACAGAAACAGCAAAAGGAAATTAAATGTTAAAAGGAAGAAATAAGATAGTTTGCTTTAGATTATATACTCATTTAAATCATCTGCTGGCTATATTTCCCAGGTTCTGGTTTTCTGGGGACACAGTCTGTTAAAGAGTTTTTCAAGGTCTCACTCTGTGTATTCTATAGGATTTCCAACACTTTTGAGTAAAGTTGAGAGATGATTGGATCGAAGGATTTTCTAAAATTATATACACAGACATGACTGTGTGTGTGAGTGTGTTGTGGGTGTGAATATTTAACTTTTAAATTGCCCTGAAGATACTCACTTTAAAGTATTTATATTGCTTAATGTTTAAGACAACTCTATAAGACAGGCACCAGTCTTCCAATTTTAAAAATTAAAAGTCTCAGGAAGAGAGGCATCAAGTAAATTGGTCACAGTTTTAAACAGCCAACAGTTGAGGGGCTGTTATTCGAAAGCAGATGATCTGATTTCAGAAGCCCTTCCCTTAATAACTAGTCTAAATGTTACCAAACCAAGTGGGCTCACCTCCTGGTGGGTTAAATAAGACTCTACACCAGTGTAAGTTGTCTCACAAACTAAAGTGTATTTGCAGCAAATAGGAGACCATGAGGAATCATTTCCAAAGTCATGGAATCCCCGAACAAAGGGAAGCAGGAACTTTTATTTCATTTGGGGAATGACTATTCAAAAGAGAGAGGTGGGTATTCACTTGCACAGGCTCAGTGGGAGAACATGCTTCCACACAATGAGGCCTAGGCTCCTCCTGGAGAGATCTTTGCATTAAAAATAAGGCAAAGGTCAAGGGCATAGCTCTTGTGGTGAGGCTTGGTCAGTTTCAGGACGGTTGGTGGTTACATCTCCTTAATACACAAAAGGAAAAGAAACAACTTGCAAAAACAGTTAATTGCTTCCAAACCCACCTTTGAGTTTCTCCAGTCACCTAGTCAGTCACATAAATAGACTCAAAAAAAAAAAGACAAACAAATTTTACTGCAATTGATTTTCAACATATGCATGGCCTTATGATTTTATTGATATTAAACTTCAATAGTCAATATTTTAAAATTTTTAAGTATTTTTCTTTCTTGCAAGATTCCTAAAAGTTTTTGCACTTTACTGCTCTACTTTTTCTCTTAAAAGAAGCATTGTCATTTCAATGGTATTTTAGTTTATGTAAAAATATGATTAATATTGAAATAATACATCAATGCTCATGTATTCTATAAAATCACAGAAAAGGAATATGAGAATTTAATATATCTGTGGAGTCCAAGTCACAGAGAAGTCAATGTTAGTACCTGAATAGACTTTCGATCTCTTGAGATACAAAATTGAATTCATTACACTCTAGACTGTGAAATGATACAATTTTTTATGATCATGAAAGAGCCATTCATCTATTCATTGGAACCCATCTATACAGCAAAAATTGGGCATTGACCCCTAACAAGATTAAAATGTTAACTATAGAAAAATAAATTAGCTATGAAAAAATATTGTATATACACATGTAATTTGACAGCAATCCTTGCATCCTGTTTAAAGCAAATATTCTTATTCAGAAACTTTGTTTTCTATGGTGTTCATCATTCACTCAAAAGGGTGCATTCATTCATTCATAATAGGTAATTTGCAGCTGAAATGGCTTTATTTAGCATGTGGTTTTCTGGAGGAAAAAGTACTCACATTTCAGAGACCCTTTAAAATCGCAAACTATGGCTGAAAGCTGAAAATATGTTTAGATTCTAGGGTGGGAAATAAAGAATATTCTGGGAAACAGCACACAAACATGCAGTTAGTCAAATAAGGTCCACTACATCTGATATCAAATACAGTATTACCAAATCAGTTCAAAAAAGTAGATTCCACCTCCCACAATCGTGAAATAATTAATTAGACAGTAAACAATATTAAAAGGAAATATAAATAAGTTTTATATGCAAATACGAGGAAGAAAGGATCACAAAATCTTACAACTAGGAGAATAGTACTTCCCTTTATAAGGATAATTTCAATGAGGTATTGGAAGAGAAGAACATATTTCAATGTATTAAGAAATAAATGAACGTTGAGAAAATCGAAATCAAGAAAACAGGTTCATCTAGAATTTTTTGTAAATGTAAAGAGTGAAATAGGGCAAAAGCTGGAGGAAGATTCATCAATTTTGAATTTTTTTCTTTGTTTTTTACATATAATAGACTGAGCCACATATAAAATGATTAGAAGACGTCACTGGTGAGAAAGCATTAAGACAGAAGAGGGAAATTGGATGAACATGGAAGTATGACCACAGAGCAGAAATGCAGATGTGGAATTCTGTGGACTCTCAACCCAGTGAAACAATCATAATTATTAAAAAAATAACCAACCATTTAAAGACTCTGGAAATTGCCCTAAGAGTATACAGCAAATAGAGAAACATTTGTTCAAGAAAATCTATTAAATCATGGTTAAAAAACAGTGAGAGGGCCGGCCCCGTGGCTTAGCGGTTAAGTGTGCACGCTCCGCTACTGGCGCCCCGGGTTTGGATCCCGGGCGCGCACTGACAGACTGCTTCTCCCGCCATGCTGAGGTGGTGTCCCATATACAGCAACTAGAAGGATGTGCAACTATGACATACAACTATCTACTGGGGCTTTGGGGAAAAAAAGGAGGAGGATTGGCAATAGATGTTAGCTGAGGGCCAGTCTTCTTCAGCAAAAAAGAGGAGGATTAGCATGGATGTTAGCTCAGGGCTGATCTTCCTCATACACACAAAAAAAAACCCAGTAAGAGTCTGTGGCATTTGAGGCATGACGTGCTTCCTTTCCCCTCCACAGAAAAACGTGACAGAAGATCTACTCCATGTGGTATGGAGAACTTGAGTCTCCCTCACCACCAGCCCGCAGTCTAGGGCTTTAGTTCCTCTCTGGGGTGGCATGGCACCAGAATTTCTCATGCTCATCAAGCCCATGTAGCAGAGTGCCTATTGCAGGCAAGCACACTCAAGAGGTCTGTAGTTTTCCCTCCCCTCTACAGCCCCCACATGTTCAGAGGAAGCTCTACACCACAGTAGGTCAAAAAAACTAGACCCTGATTGTCCTTGTCCCATAACAGATACACCAGGTGAAGATACAGTCAAAGAGAGCCCAGCCAAAGGCAAAAATCACCATCACTCATGGGGAAAGAATGTGTTAGGGTAACTTTGTGCATCTTGTAACCTTTAAGGAGTCACATGAGAAGCTGCACACAGTGTAGAAATATACCCAAGTCACTAAATACATAAACAAACAAACAAAAACACAACAAGACCTGAGGGAAGAGAGTATAGTATCCAGATAACATTTTACTACAATATATTATCTGAAATGTCTACTTTTCATCCAAAAAATATTATGAGACCTGCAAAGAAACAGGTAAGTGTGACCCACGCATAAGAAAAAAAGCAGGCAACAGAAACTGCTTTGAGAGGCCCCCTGTGTCAGACTTAGCAGACAAAGACTTCAAGGCAGCTATTATAAATATATTTTTTAAACTACAGAAAATCATTCTTATATATAAGTAAAGGAAGGTGTGATGTCAATACCACATCAAATTGAGAATATCAACAAAGAGATGTTTTTAAATACTTAAAAAGAACCAAATGGAACTTCAGGAGAAAAAATACAACAAATGAAATGAAAAACTCAACAGGCAGTACAACAGTAGGTCTAAACTGGCGGAAGAAATCACCAGCGAACTTGAAGATACACTAATAGAGATTATATCATCCAAATAGAGGTAAATGAAAGATAAAACATGAACAGCGCTTCAGAGACGCGTGGTCACATTAAATGCACCAACATACTTATAATGAGATTGCAAAATAAGGAGGAGAGGAAGAAAGGACCAAAAATAATATTTAAATCAATAATAATAAAACTCTCCAAATTTGAAGGAAAATATTCATTAACACTTCAAAGAAACACAACAAATTCAAAATAGGATAAGTGCAAAGAGATTGACACTCAGACACATCATAGTAAAAATGTGAAAAACCAAGACAAAGATTTTGAAGGAGTAAAAGACTAAATAGCATGTTACACACAGGAAAGCTCCATAAGATTAACAATGGACTTCTCATCAGAAACAATGGTTAGAAGGAGTAGGATGACATGTCTAAAGTGAAAGTAAAAATGTGAAAGTATCAACCAAAAAACTCATAAACAGCAAAACTGTCATTCAGAAACGGAGGCGAGCTTCCGTTTTCCAGTCCGGTATGTAAGGAGCTTGGAAATCACCAGTTCTTGCCAACAATAAGTGAAAAGCTGAACAAACTGGAAAATCAATGACTCTTCTTAGAGCCATAAGAGAAATGAAGTCACAGGGCAAACATCTTCATCCAAAATCAAAGAGCCCAACAGACAAATACAGAGAATCACAACTGACTGGACCAGAAATCCATGAGCAGCAGCCTCCGCAGGAATCACTGCCAGAGTAGAGTAACCTGAACTGGAATTGATGAATTGCTGAGGCTCAGTGTGGAAAATCTGAGAGATGTAAACTCCAGGGGGCCCAGTTATGGAAGCGGGGCACATTTTTACTAGTTTTACCTCTAAGAGCTCAACCAAGTCACCACAGTGAATATCAGAGAAAAATCCCCACATGCTTCCAGTAGGAGGAGGAGAAAAGGAACCACTTGAAATACACAGGAGCATTCTATTCTTTTTAACAAGGTCTGTCCTCAGGAGAAACTGTTTGACCGGAGCCTAATCTGTTGGAGTTTTATCATAGCCTAACTGACCTGGGAAAATGGAAATACAAAACCAAACAAAGACATCACAAGAAAAGAAAATCACAGGTCAGTATCCCTGATGGAAATAGATGTAAAAGTCCTCAATAAAATGTTAGCAAACTGAATTCAAAAATCAATTGTATTTTGATACAATAGGAATGAACAGCCTGAAAATGAAATCAAGAAATCAATTCCATTCACAATGACATCAAAAAGAATAAAATAATAAAGCAGAAAAAAATTAACACAAGAAGTGTGAAGCTTATGTTCTGAAAATTACAAAAAAAAAAATTTAATATATTAAAGACCTAAATAAATGGGACTGCATCTCATGTTTATGGGTCAGAACACATTAGTGTTAAGATGGCAATACACTCCAAATTTGATCTATGGATCACTACAATCCTTATGAAAATCTGAGCTTCCCTTTTGTTTTGTTTTTATTTGTTTTTAACAGAAATTGACAAGCTGATTCAAAAATTCACGTGGAAGTCAGGAGGCACACAATAGCTCCAAAACGATCTTGAAAAAGAACAAATTTGGAGAGCCCATACTTCCTGATTTCAAAGCCTACTACAAAATAACAGTAATCAAAATAATGCCCATAAAGATAGACACAGAGACAAATGGAATAGAAATCAGAGTCCAGAAATAAACCCATACATCTATGATCAATTTATTTTCAAAACAAGTGCCAAGGCCATTCAGTAGTGAAAGACTAGTCTTTTCAATAAGTGGTGCTGAGACAACTGGATACACACATGTAAAAAAATAAAGCTGGACACTACTTCCCACCACATATAAAAATTAATTCAAAAAGAATCAAAGATTAGGCTGGCCCGGTGGCAGAGTGGTTAAGTTCACCTACTCTGCTTCAGCAGCACAGGGTTCTCAGATTTAGATCCCAGGCACAGACCTACACACTGCTTTATCAAGCCATGCTGTGGCAAGCATCCTACATATGAAGTAGAGGAAGATGGGCACGGATGTTAGCCCACGGCCAATCTTCCTGAGCCAAAAGAGGAGGATTGGCAGCAGATGTTAGCTTCGGGCTAATCTTCCTCATCCCAAAAAAAACAAAAAGAATCAAAGAACAAAATGTAGGAGCTAAAACTGCAAAACTCTTAGAAGAAAACACAGAGGTAAGTCTTCATGACCTTGAGTTTGGCAATGAATTCTGAAATTTGACATCAAAAGCATAAGCAATAAAAGAAAAAAAATTGGACTTAATCAATCAAAATTAAAGTCTTTTGTACATTAAAGGACACAATCAAGAAGGTGAAAAGACATATACATCTGATAAGTGTCTAGTTATCTAGAATATATAAAGAACTCTTACAACTCAACAACAAAAAGACAAACAACCCAATTTAAAATGAGCAAAGGACATGAATAGACATTTCTCCAGAGAAGATATAAAAATGTCAATAAGCAATGAAAAGATGTTCAACATCATTAGTCATTAGGAAAATGCAAATCAAAAACACAAATGAAATAGCATTTCATACCGAGTAGAATGATAAGACAAAAAAAATTTCTCTAAAAAAAAGGAAAATAAGTTTGTGAGGATGTTGAGAAATTGGAAAACTTCATACCTGGCTGGTGGGAATGTAAAATGGTGCAGCTACTGTGAGAAACATCTTGGTGGTTCCTCAAAAAGATAAACAAAATTACCATATGCGCCAGCAATTCTACTCCTAGATATAAACACCAAAGAATTGAAAACAAGTATTCAAACAAATACTTGAACATGACTATTTATAGCAGCACTACTCAAAATAGCCAAAAGATGGAAACAACACAAATGTCCTTCAACTGATAAGTGGATAAACAAATGTGGTACACTGTAATTGATTGAATAGTGTCCCCCCCAAAAATTCATGGCCACCCAGAACATCAGAATGTGACCTTATTTGGATATAGAGTCTTTGAAGGTGTAATTAAGTTAAAGATCCAGATGAAATCGTACTGGATTAGGGTAGTCCGTAAATCCAATGAGATATATATCCTTATAAGAGACAGAAAAGGACACATAGACAAACAGACAATAAGATTATGTGAAAACAGATGCATGATTCAGGTCACACAGCTACCAGCCAAAGAACACCAATGATTACTGGGAGCCACCAGAAGCCAGGAATATACAAGGGAGAATTCTTCCCTACAATCTTCAGAGCAAGCATGGTCCTGACAACTGGATTTCAGACTTCTATCTTCCAGAACTATGTGAGAATAAATTTCTTTTGTTTTATACTATCAAGTTAGTGGTAATATGTCGTGGCAGCCTCAGGAAACTAATATATGTATATTTATACAATGAAATATTATTTATTCATACTGTCATTCTGATTCACTTGTATTCTTTTATGTCTCAGTGAGATACATACAGTAGAGTTGTAGCTACATTGATGTACTTGCTTATAGTTGAAAGTCTGTAATCCAAGTTTAAACCACATTAGCAATCAATAATGATTGTAACTATTTGCCAGATATTTGTGGATTGTGACTATAATCCACTTTAAATTTGAGTGGATTCTGTCAAAAATCTGTACATTCATGGAAGTGTTTTATACGTTTGCATCGTTTGATATTAATAAAATGTTCTCAACCAAAATTTGCCATAATATATCAGCTGTCTGATAATTTGTATGTGTTATATAATATGAACCAATAGATTAATGATTAATCCTGCCAATAGACAGTTTTTCAATTAATGTAGTTTAGAGATAATATGAAAAAAAAAATCTCTGTTAGCCGTTGGTTCAAAAAGTTCCCTCATCAATTTCTTCAGTAGATTCTTTTTTTAAAATAAAAGTTGTAGGGGCCGACCTGGTGGCACAAGTGGTTAAGTGCGTGTGATCTGCTTCGGCGGCCCGGGGTTCGCTGGTTCGGATCCCGGGCGCGCACCAACGCACCGCTTGTCAAGCCATGCTGTGGCCGCGTCCCATATAAAGTGGAGGAAGATGGACACGGATGTTAGCCCAGGGCCAGTCTTCCTCAGCAAAACGAGGAGGATTGGCAGATGTTAGCTCAGGGCTGATCTTCCTCACAATGAAATAATAAAATAAAATAATAAAATAAATGAATAAAAATTGTATATGTTTAAGGTGTACAACATGTTTTGATATTCATATAAGTAGATAAATGATTACTACAGTCAAACTGATTAACATATCCATCTCTTCACTAGTTACCTTTTTTTATGGTGAGAGCACCTGAAATCTACTTCCTTACCAAATTTTCAGTATACAACACAGTCTTATTAACTATAGTCATCATGCTGTACATTAGATCTTCAACTGAGGTTCTTACTAAGACAATTTCCTGACATCTGCATCCTCTTCTCTTCCTGTTTCAACTTCCCTCAGGTGAAAATATTACATCAAAAGAGCCCAAGCATGATAGGAATGGGGATAGTTTAAACTACATGGAAAAATCTAGACGAAATCATCATTAGTCTCTACCTTGTAGAGACTTGTTGGTAACTTGCAATAACTTCTATAAATGCTTGCTTTGCTTCCACATACCTGCATGGTTTCAAGATCTTGCCCACCTCACATTTCCCACATCTTTATTACACTGTTCTCTGGAGAAAGATTTTCAAGGTTATCACTAAGACATCCTTTTGGGACTGCCCAAATACCCATGTTATTTATTAGAGTTCATTGGATAAGGAAGCACTTGTACAAGAATGAAAGAAGAATTCAAAGTTTCTACAAAGCAAATTAAAAAGTCAAAATATATTACCCTTCTTTCTTATTCAACATATCTCCTGAGAACAATGAACAGTGGTTTAGGCCCTCTAACTGCAGTCTACAACCACTGCAAGCGAAAGCCAATTTCGTATTCTTCTTCTTCAAGGTGAGAGTAAGTCATTGTCTACCTTTATATTAGGTGAAGGAGATGAGAAAGAGCACGATTAATAGTAGAAGTGAAATTTCAAATAGGTTTTGTGTAAAATAAAAAAGAATAATGCCTTTGAAACTCCTCCTTGCTAAAACAGTTACCCACTTCTTGTAACCTAGTTTACATCTATCATTTTATTTGAATTCGAATCTTAAAATACATCTTTGGTTCATACAACCAGTGTGAATATCTCCACAAACTCCGGGTGTGAATACAGTCAGCGCTCACACATTTTTACAATGAGTTACCCGACGCCCCACACACTGTAGCAGCAGCAAAGGGGCAGGAAGGCAGAGGTGCTGCTACACCTACGCAGCAGGGTGAGCCCTCAGGTCTGACTACCCTGTGCTGCTTTTCCTGCCACATAGTGTTCCTGTTGAAGCTTCGCCCTGCTCAAGGGGAGCAGACAATGCTCTCTAATCCCTCACCCCTGTTCAGACCCATGCACTGGCCTTGAAGTTTCTTGGGGGGAAGTATTCCCCTCTTTCAGCACTGAACTTAGCCTAAAGTCCGTGGTTGACTTCCCAAGGTAACAGCTTTTGTTGTGAAGCACTTTTAGGTTCCATAATGCATCCTTTTAAGGTAAAGGCTGGCACAGGAAAGCTGGCAGGTCTGGGTAGGATAACTACCACCCAGTGATGGAGCATCATTATCCTCACCTCCTTCTCAGGAATCCACCAAATAGAGAACAGTAGCTTTTTCTTTTAAAGACTCAGAAAACAACAAGACCAACAATAAATCCTTGATTTCAATCATCAGGCAACTAGCCTTCTCCCAAGTCTCTAAGTGAAAATATCTTCACTAATTTTCCCAGCTTTTCTTACCATTCTAAGTGAGTCTAACTCCATTTCTATGTGAGAGAGTGAGGTAGTATCAGAGATTCCAAAATTACTATTATTATTATTATTATTTTTATTTTTTGGTGAGGAAGATTTTCCCTGAGCTAACATCCATGCTAATCCTCCTCTTTTTGCTGAGGAAGACTGGCCCTGAGCTAACATCTATTGCCAATCCTCCTTTTTTTCCCTTTTTCTCCCCAAAGCCCCAGTAGATAGCTGTATGTCGTAGTTGCACATCCTGCTAGCTGCTGTATGTGGGACGCTGCCTCAGCATGCCCAAACAAGTGGTGCATCAGTGCGCACCTGGGATACGAACCCAGGCCGTCAGTAGCGGAGCGTGCGCACTTGACCACTAAGCCAAGGGGCCGGCCCCCATTCTATATATTTTTAACAGCTTTCTTGAGATATAACTCACATACCAAAAAATTGACCCACCTAAAGATTACAATTTAGTGTTTTTTGGTATATTCAGAGTTGTGCCACCGTGATCACAGTCTAATTTTAGACCATTTTTGTCTCCCCCAAAATAAATTTCATACCTACTAGCACTCTCTCCCCGCCTTCCACTGCCAGCCCTTGGCTTTCTAGCTATAGATTTGCCTATTATGGACATTTCGCATCAGTGGAATCATACAATACGTGGTCCTTTGTGACTGGATTTTTTTCAAATAGGACAACTTTTTCAAGATTCATCCATGTTGAAGCATGCATAAGTACTTCATTTTTTTGTTGCTATAAAATGGAAAATATTCCATTTTATAGATATACTACATTTTGTTTGTACATATATTAACAGATGGACATTTGGGCTGTAATGAATAATGCTGCTAGGAACATTCATGTACCAGTTTTTGTGTGGACAATGTTTTCATTTATCATGAATTTTCTGGAATTGCTGGATCAAATGATAACTCTATGTTTAACTTTTCAAGAAATCGCCAGGCTGTTTTCCAAAGCAGCTGCACCATGTTACATTCCCACATGCAATGTTCTCACCAACACTTCTTATTATCTCTTGTTTTTTATTTTCTTTGTATTATTATAGCCATCATGGTAGGTAAGAAGTGGTATCTCACTGTGGTTTTGAATTGCATTCCCTGATAACTAATAACACTGAGCACTTTTTGTATGCTTATTGGCCATTTATAAATCTTCTCTGGAGAAATGTCTATCCAAATCCTCTGCATATTTTTTAATTGGCTTATTTGTATTTTATCATTGAGTTGTAGGAGTTCTGTATATAATCTTGATATAAGTCCCTTATAAGACATATGATTTGCAAATATTTTCTCCCATTCTTTAGGTCTTTATATTTTCTTGATGCATCCTTAGAAGCACAAAACTTTTAAATTTTTATGAAAATCAATTTATCTATTTTTGCTTTAGTTGTTCGTGCTTCTGGTGCTGTATCTAAGAAGTCTTTGCCTAATCTGAAGTCACAGAAATTGACTGCTGATTTCTTCTAAGAGTTTTATTGTTTTAAGCTCTTATGTTTAGGTCTCTGATTCATTTTTATATAATTTTTGAGCCCAGTGTGAGGAAGGGTCCAACTTAATTCTTTTGTATGTGTATATCCAGTTGTTCCCATACCATTTGTTGAATTATTTGCCTATTGAATTACCTTAGCACCCCTATTGAAAACCAGTTAAGTATAAATATGAGTTTGTTTCTAAATTCCCAATTCTGCTTCATTGACCTATATTACTGTTGTTATGAAAGCATCACATCGCCTTGACTACTGTAGCTTTATAGTAAGTTTTGAAATGGTTTGGTATTAGAGTAATACTGTGCTCCTTCCTTCTACTTTTTTGAAGTATATATGAAGAATTGGCATGAATTCTTATTTAAATGTTTGGTAGAATTTACCAGTTAAGCCATCTAGGCTTGGGCTTTTCTTTGTGGAAGTTTTCTAATTTTGAATTCAATCTCTTTCATGGGTCTATTCAGGTGTTCTATTTCACCTTGAGTAAGTTTTAGCAGTTTGCGTCTTCCTAGGAATTTGTCCCTTTCATATGAGTTACCTAATTAGTTGGCATCCAGTTGATAGTATAACCTTAAAACCTCTTTTATTTCTGCATGGTTGGCAGTAATGTCTCCTCTTTCATTCCTGGTATTCATAATTTGTGTTTTCTATCTTTTTCCTTGGTCAGCCTACATAAAGTTTTGTCAATTTTTTTAACCTTTTCAAAGAACCAACTTTTGTGTTTTTTTAAATTTTCTATTGTTTTTCTATTTCCTATTTCATTCATTTCTGCTCTAATCTTTATCATTTCCTTCCTTCTGATTGCTTTGAGTTTAGTTTGCTCTCATTTTCAGTGTCTCAAGGTAGAAGGTTAAGTTATTGATTGAAGAGCTTCTTTTTTAGTATAGATGCCTATAACTATAAATTTACTTCTAAGAACTGTTTTATCTGTTTTCCATATATTTTAGTATATTGTGTCTTCATTTCATTCATATTTCATCTCAAAATATTTTGTAACTTCTCTTGTAATTTCTTCTCTGAGCAACACCCTTCCTTTTCAGTAGAGCAGTTAATTACCTCTGGCGTTGACCTATCCTTAGAGAGGAGGAGAGGGTGGATGGGAGGAAGACAAGACGTGCTCTGAGATTCCTCTAGGATTCTCTTAGTGGGATCTCTGAACCAACTGCACACTGAACTCTAATGTGGTTCTAAATCCTGGGTGCACTTTGCTTTACTTTCCTTTATCTTTCTCAAGTCTCCCTTGAAATACGTGTACTTTTGATCTGCTATCCACACTCTTTTCTCTTCTCTTTTGAGCCCTGATTTTCTCTTTTGCTACATTTAAGCCTATCTTATTTTAAAAGAGTATGTATTAGGAAGAAATTAAATTTGTAAAAGTGTACATAATTAGTAAATTAAATTAGTAAAAGTAAGTTTGGAAAAGTGTCTATCAACTCATATGTATATGTGAATATACATGTATGTGTATGTCAATATACATGTATGTGCATATATGTGGATATACATGTATGTGTATATATGTATATATAACTTTTTGTAAAATATATTTAACTTATTCAGCCCAAATTAGAACAGAATATTAGAAAATGTTTATTTATGCTTCTAGGAACTTATTTAACTACTGGCATTTTATTCTTTATAAAATATTGATATCATATTGTTGTATCATTAAGAATGCAGCACACACAGGCATAGTAAACAAACATACCAAAAAAGCCCACAAAAAACAGGAAACTGTGGTATAAATTCTGGGCTGATAGCAATATCGTAGTCCCTGGTAGAAGTTTGATATTTTCTCTCCTTGAACTGAACTATCACAAAAGACCATCTAGTTCTAGTTTGGGTCCATATTTCAAGTAATAATAGGAGTACTTTCAATGCTTTCCTTATGTTGGTAATTATGCATGTACTATCTTATTCAATCCTTACAGAATTTCCATGAGGTAGGTGCTCTCCATATTACCATCTATTAGAGGAAGATTTGAACTTGTAGAGATACTTAAGCAACACAAAACACAAGCGCTCAGGTCGTGAGTTACAGAGCTCAAAGTGCCTGCCTTCTCAAGGGGGCTTGTAGCAAAGCTCTCTGGCTCAGCCAGAATCTATTACCATTGGGAAGTTAATGATTCAAGAGAAACATACATGATGTGAGCCGTGGTAGACCCTGTTAACACAGTTAAATGGTTGGAAACATGTTCTTGCTGTCCACTACATCTCCTACTCTCTTTCTCACCCTGATATCTCAGACAGCATTGTTATCAACCTACAGCAATGGTCATTCCAGGTAAAATGACTAGCTATTATTTGAGGTTCCTTAAAATAAAATGAGAATCTTGGTTTTTCTGAAATAACAGCATGAGGCAGAAGATTCACTCATCAAACTAACCACAAATCCCTAGTGTAGAGATACACATGGTTTTGCTGCCTGTGTCTCATGGAGGGCACAGATAAGACAATGTTGAATATATAGTTGGCAGGTGCATTTGCCTTGTATTCTTTGTGACATTTTGTTGGCTCTCATTTTATTATGGGTAAAAGGGTAATGTCCATATAACAAAAAATGGCAAAAGAACTTTTCCTCCTTTTACTTATGCTTTTTTCTTTCTTTTCAAACAAGAAAATCGTAAGAGGTGTCTCCAGTTCAAATGAAGAATTATATATTGCAGTCAACACAGGATAGTAAAGAAAGAGCTCTGTATTTTTTTTTTGATGTTTTAATAGTTTTTAACATTGTGAAATTTTGGGTTGTACATTTTTGTTTGTCCATCACCATATATATGTCTCCCTTCACCCCTTGTGCCCACCCCCCAACCCCATTGCCCCTGGTAACCACAATACAGTTTTCTCTGTCCATGTGTTGGTTTATATTCCACATATGAGTGAGATCATACAGTGTTTGTCTTTCTCTTTCTGGCTTACTTCACTTTACATAATACCCTCCACGCTCATCCATGTTGTTGCAAATGGGACGATTTTGTCTTTTTTTATGGCTGAGTAATATTCCATTGTATATATATACCACATTTTCTTGATCCAATCGTCAATCGAGGGATGCTTAGGTTGCTTCCACTTCTTGGCTATAGTGAATAATGCTGCAATGAACATAGGGGTGCATAAGCCTCTTTGGATTGTTGATTTCAGGTTCATTGGATAGATTCCCAGTAGTGGGATGGCTGGATCATAGGGCATCTCTATTTTTAAGTCTTTGAGGAATCTCCATACCGTTTTCCATAGAGGCTGCACCAATTTGCATTCCCACCAGCTGTGTATGAGGGTTCCTGTTTCTCCACATCCTCTCCAACATTTGTTGTTTTTTTGTCTTGGTGATTATAGCCATTCTAACAGGTGTGAGGTGATATCTTAGTGTTGTTTTGATTTGCATTTCCCTGATGATTAATGATGTTGAGCATATTTTCATGTGCCTATTGGCCATCTGTATATCTTCCGTGGAGAAGTGTCTGTTCATTTCCTCTGCCCATTTTTTGATCAGGTTGTTTGTTTTTTTGTTGTTCAGTTGTGTGAGTTCTTTATATATTATGGAGATCAACCCCTTGTCAGATGTATGTTTTGCAAATATTCTCTCCCAGCTGGTGGGTTGTCTATTCATCTCGATTCTGGTTTTGTTTGTCTTGTAGAAGCTCTTTAATCTGATAAAGTCCCACTTGTTTATTTTTTCATTAGTTTCCCTAGTCTAGGTAGGCATGTCATCCGAAAAGATTCCTTTATGACCAATGTCAAATAGTGTGTTGCCTATATTTTCTTCTATGAGTTTTATACTTTCAGGTATCACCTTCAGGTCTTTGATCCATTTTGAGTTCATTTTTGTGAATGGCGATAGCAGATGGTCCACTTTCATTCTTTTGTATATGGCTGTCCACTTTTCCCAACACAATTTATTGAAGAGACTTTCTTTTCTCCATTGTATGTTCTTAGCTCCTTTGTCAAAAATTAGCTGTCAGTATATGTGTGCTTTTATTTCTGGGCTTTTAATTCTGTTGCATTGATCTCTGTGTCTGTTTTTGTACCAGTACCATGCTGTTTTGATTACTATTGCTTTGTAGTATGTTTTGAAGTCAGGGATTGTGATGCTTCCTGCTTTGTTCTTTTTTCTTAGGATTGCTTTAGCTATTCGGGGTCTTTTGTTGCCCCATATGAATTTTAGTATTCTTTTTTCTATTTCTGTGAAGAATGTCATTGGGATTCTGATTGGGATTGCATTGAATCTGTAGATTGCTTTAGGTAATATAGACATTTTAACTATGTTTATTCTTCTAATCCACGTGCATGGGATATCTTTCCATTTCTTTATGTCATCATGAATTTCTTTCAATAATGTCTTGTAGTTCTCATTGTATAGGTCTTTCACCTCCCTGGTAAGATTTATTCCTAGGTATTTTATTCTTTTTGATGCAATTGTAAATGGTATTATCTTTTTGAGCTCTCTTTCTGTTAGGTCGTTATTAGCATACAGAAATGCAACTGATTTTTGTAAATTGATTTTGTACCCCACAACTTTGCTGTAGTTGTTGATTATTTCTAATAGTTTTCCAATGGATTCTTTAGGGTTTTCTATATATAAAATCATGTCATCTGCAAATAGTGAGAGTTTCACTTCTTCGTTACCTGTTTGGATTCCTTTTATTCCTTTTTCTTGCCTAATTGCTCTGGCCAAAACCTCCAGTACTATGTTGAACAGGAGTGGTGAGAGTGGGCAGCCCTGCCTCGTTCCTGTTCTCAAAGGAACGGCTTTCAGTCTTTCCCCATTGAGTATGATGTTGGCTGTGGGTTTGTCATAAATAGCCTTTATTTTGTTGAGGTACTTTCCTTCTATTCCCATTTTGTTGAGAGTTTTTATCCTAAATGGATGTTGTATTTTGTCAAATGCCTTCTCTGTGTTTATTGAGATGACCATGTAGTTTTTATTCTTTGTTTTGTTGATGTGATGTATGACGTTGATTGATTTGCGGATGTTGAACCATCCTTGCATCCCTGGTATAAATCCCACTTGATCATGGTGTATGATCTTTTTAATGTATTGCTGTATTCGGTTTGCCAATATTTTGTTGAGGATTTTTGCATCTATATTCATCAGCAATATTGGCCAGTAATTTTCTTTCTTTGTATTGTCTTTGTCTGGCTTTGGTATGAGGGTGATGTTGGCCTCGTAGAATGATTTAGGAAGTGTTCCATCTTCCTCTATTTTTTGGAATAGTTTGAGAAGGATGGGTATTAAATCTTCTTTGAATGTTTGGTAAAATTCACTGGAGAAGCCATCTGGTCCTGGACTTTTATTTTTTGGGAGGTTTTTGATTACTCTTTCAATCTCTTTACTTGTGATTGGTCTATTCAGATTCTCCATTTTTTCTTGGTTCAGCTTTGGGAGGTTGCACGAGTCTAAGAATTTATCCATTTCTACTAGATTGTCCAATTTGTTGGCATATAATTTCTCACAGTATTCCCTTATAACCCTCTGTATTTTCGTGGTATCTGTTGTAATTTCTCCTCTTTCATTTCTAATTTTATTTACTTGAGCCTTTTCTCTTTTTTTTCTTAGTAAGCCTGGCTAAGGGTTTGTCAATTTTGTTTATCTTCTCAAAGAACCAACTCTTTGTTTCACTAATTCTTTCTACTGTTTTTTTGGTCACAATTTCATTTATTTCTGCTCTCATTTTTATTATTTCTCTCCTTCTGCTGACTTTGAGCTTTGTTTGTTCTTCTTTTTCTGGTTCTGTTAGGTGTAATTTAAGGTTGCCTATTTGGGCTTTTTCTTGTTTGTTAAGGGGGGCTTGTATCGCTATGAGTTTCCCTCTCAGGACTGCTTTTGCTGCATCCCATATTGTCTGGTATGGCATATTTTCATTTTCGTTTGTTTCCAGATAGTTTTTGATTTCTTCTTTAATTTCATCAATGATCCATTGGTTGTTCAGTAGCATGTTGTTTAATCTCCACATTTTTGTCACTTTCCCGTTTTTTTTTTTTTTTTGGTTGATTTCCAGTTTCATAGCATTATGGTCTGAAAAGATGCTTGTTATGATTTCAATCTTCTTAAATTTATTGAGGCTTGCTTTGTTTCCCAACATATGGTCTATCCTAGAGAATGTTCCATGCGCGCTTGAGAAGAATGTGTAGTCAGCTGTTTTTGGATGGAGTGCTCTGTATATGTCTACTAGGTCCATATTGTCCAGTTTTTCATTTAAGTCCACTATTTCTTTATTGACTTTTTGTCTGTATGATCTATCCATCAATGTAAGTGGGGCAATAAGATCCCCTATTATTGTGTTGTTGTTAATGTCTCCTTTTAGATTTGTTAATAGTTGCTTTATGTACATTGGTGCTCCTATGTTGGGTGCATATATATTTATAAGTGATATGTCTTCTTGATGGAGTGTCCCTTTTATCATTATATATTTCCCTTCCTTGTCTCCCTTAACCTGTTTTATCTTGAAGTCTACATTGTCTGATATGAGTATGGCAACACCTGCTTTCTTTTGTTTGCCATTAGCTTGGAGTATTGTCTCCCACCCTTTCACTGTGAGCCTGTGCTTGTCTTTAGAGCTGAGATGTGTTTCCTGGAGGCAGCATATTGTTGGGTCTTGCTTTTTAATCCATCCTGCCACTCTGTAACTTTTGATTGGAGAGTTCAATCCATTTACTTTTAGGGTAATTATTGATATATGAGGGCTTAATGTTGCTGTTTTGTCACTTATTTTCCAGTTCTTTTGCATTTCCTTTGTTTCTTGTCCCATTTGTTTCGGACTGTCAATTCAGTTTGGTTGTTCTGTCTTATGACTCTTCTAGTTTTCTCTTTGTTTATCATATGTGGTTTTGTTTTGATTATTTGTTTAGTGGTTACCTTGAGGTTTGTGTAAAAAATCTTGTGTATGAGATTGTCCATTATTTGATGGCCTACTATTTCCTTATACTAAGTCAATCAATCACTTTCTTCTTCCCCTTCTAAGTCATTCTTGTTATACCTTATTCTATCTTGTGTTGTCGCTGTGAGTTTACAGTGATGTGGTTAAATTTATTTTTGGTGAATTCCTTCCTTTGATCTTTGATTTTGGTGTTTAAGTGGTTGTTAACCTATTCCAGTAAAGATCTACTATTTTTCTGAGTTTGTCTACCTATTTTTCTCCATGCTCCAAGCTTTGTATGCCCTTTCTCGTCTTTTTTCAGGCCTGAGGGCCTTCTTGAGTATTTGTTGTAGTGGGGGTCTCGTGGCCATGAACTCCCTTAGCTTTTGTTTATCTGAAAAAGTTACTATTTCTCCATCATATTTGAAGGATATTTTTGCTGGATAGAGTATTCCTGGCTGGAAGTTTTTGTCTTTCAGTATTTTGAATATATCATTCCAGGCTCTCCTAGCCTGTAAAGTTTCTGTTGAGAAATATGCTGAGAGCCTGATGGGAGTTCCTTTGTACGTTATTTTTTGTTTTTGCCTAGCTGTCCTTAATATTGTTTCTTCATCATTGACTTTGGCTAGCCTTACCACTAGGTGTCATGGAGAGGGCCTTTGCCTGTTGACGTATTTAGGTGATCTATTGGCTTCGCTTAGTGGTATTTCCTGCTCCTTCCCCAGATTTGGGAAGTTTTCAGCTATTATTTCCTCGAATAGGCTCTCTGTTCCTCTTTCCCTCTCTTCTCCCTCAGGAATACCTATAATTCTTATGTTACATTTCCTAATAGCGTCAGATATTTCTCGGAGACTTTCTTCATTTCTTTTTAATCTTAGTTCTCTCTCCTCTTCCATCTGGAGCATACCTGTATTCCTATCCTCTAAAATGCTAATTCTTTCCTCCATATTGTCAGCTCTGTTCTTTAAAAATTCCAGATTCTCCTTTATCTCCTCCATTGTGTTCTTCATCTCCATCAGCACTGATTGGTTTTTCTTTATGATTTCAATCTCTTTTGTGAAGAAACTCCTAATCTCATTGAATTGTTTGTGTTGTCTTGTATTTTGTTGAGTGTTTTTATGATAGCTATTTTGAATCTCTGTCATTTAGGTTATGGATTTCTGTGTCTTCAGGGTTGGTTTCTGGGTGTTTGTCATTTTCCTTCTGGTCTGGTGATTTCATGTATCTTTGCATTGTGGTTCTTGTATTGGCTTTGTTTTTCCTCATCCTGGAAATCTCTGGTTGCAATTTCCACCCGCCGCCACTGTGTACGGGTAAAGGGCTATATAATCTGAGCCTCCTGTGCTCTGCCATGGTTGTTCGCTGCGATCTTCAGGTCGCTTGGTCTGGTCTGGTCGGCTGAGCTGCAGGGTCCAGTTTACGGAGATGGTGGGGGAGGTGTCTCCCTTTTGCCCAGTGGGTCCCTGGCGTGGGGGTCTTCTCATTTGCGCCTTGTTATCTGCTCTTCTGGGTACTCAGATATTGATGGTACCCTGTAGCAGTTCTGAGTCCTCTATGTGAGAGTTCCCCACTGGCTGAGAAAGCCCAAAGAGCTACGGTTTCCCTGCAGAGGGCCACTCCTCACCCCTCTCTGGGAGCTGCACTGATCGAGATTGCTGATCTGATGGGGAGGGCCTCTCCCCACCTCCTCCGGGGGCTCAGCACCGTCCACTCTCAGATGTGTGGCTGTGTGGATCTTTCCAATCTTGCTTTTCACTGTCTAGGATTCCATTGTTGGTCTGTGTTTGTTCCTTTTGTTGTGTCTTATCAGGGGAAGAGTTTATGGGAAAGCTCACTCCACCATGACGCTGACGTCACCAAGAGCTCTGTATTTTTATATTGAAAATTATTTTATTTTTGGACCCAAAATATTAAGTGGTTTATGAGGTTCTAGGATGATTCACAAAGTAAATAGAAGATTGTAATTTTTCTACTTTATGATCTATTTACTAGTTGTAAAGGATTAACATCTCCAAATTTTACTGATTCATTATAATTTTTTGTGAATCTCAAATGAGCAGCTTATGCGATAATTCATAAATGACAGAAATGTTTTGTGGTTAAAAAAAGAAAGACACCAAGAATGAGATAATTATGTATCAAATGGAAAGTATAATGGGAATTCTGTCTGAATAAAAACAATATAAATCCCATTACTTGTTGTGCTTAAGAATATGAAAAGATGCATTATGATGAAAATTATAATTTAATTGTTCAGCTAAGTAGCAGTGTTTCTTCATACGTAGTCAAAGAGATAAATTAAGAAAAAGCTGATTAAGTCCTAAAAATTAATCAGTGATTTATGAGGATGAGACAGGAGGATTGGTGCACAGCAGTGCTACTGAATGATTATTACAAGATTCTTTACAACCAAAAGGGTAGCTATTCCTTAAATAAGATTTACAAAGTGGGAGAGCAGGATAAAGAAGTGTATGCAAACAAAGGAAATAAACAGATACTGCCTAGAGGATTATTAAAAACGGATAAGGCACTGTGATCTAGTGATGCAACAGCATGTAAATCAGTCTAAGGAATTTCATCTTAAAATGAAACTTCTTCTAAAACTGTCAAATTGCCAGTAAAATTTCATTAAGATTTTTCAGCAACATAATATAATTTTTTTGTAGTATTACAATGCAACAGATTATTTCTTCCAAGTAGGGAGATAGGGACCTGAGAAGTTAAGTTGACAAAAGTGAATGTCTTTGAAATCTTTAGAGGGCCAGTGCAGGGCAAACACCACAATTCTTTAAGAAGTCTCTCTCTCTGAAGTTCATTTATGTTTTCCACTGAGAAGACCTGAAATATTATTTTACTAATATTGATTCTCATATAAAATATATGTCATTATTTTTTTGGTTCTGACACTAGGTAAGGATTCTTGGGGTGAAAAATGTCTAACTAATTAAGTCATATTTTCTCAATTTTTACTTTCAAGTGGAGTTCATTCCTAACACTTTTCTCATCTGAAGAAATGTAAGAGGCATTCATGTTAATTGGAAAAGAAATTTAGCTCATACAGAGTTGGCGGATGTACAGTTTTACTGATTACTTTTTTTCTCCCCCTAAGAAAACTGGTTACATGGTTAAGCTTAAAGATCAAGAAAGAGCAATCATTATGAGGCTGTTACATAAAGTTATAGCAAAGAGGTCAATTCAATAGAAAAGTGAGTTCACCTCACTCAATAAGTACAGCTTGTTTCTACCGTGGGGAAAAAACAACAATAAACATGTCACCTCACACTGTTAATGACTGTACATAGTGTTAGAAATAAACTTGCAAAAGCCAAAATAATCAACCAAACTAAAAAGACAGCTTGACAAATGCGAGCATCTGCACTGAGAAAAAAAAATCATTTAAGCAAATCTTTTCCACAAGGTGGTTCAGTTTTAATGAGAGCAGGTGAGCGCTGGTTGAATGACCAGATGCTGTGATGTGTTTGCCTTGCTAGGTTAGCAAGCACTGAAATCCTAAAGTCACAACAGAAGCAAGTGACAGCACACAAATTAGTCCAGAGTCTGGAACAGCTGACTCGTTGTACCTTCCGCTACACTTGACTTCATAGGCTTTGGATTCAGAATAATATATTTTTATTCAAATATTCTCCTTGTGGAAATGAATGTCATCCTAAAAGTTAAAGAAATTAATAAAAGGAAGATATGATTTTGCCCTCCAAAACCTGCCGAGGTTTTAGAAGCATGGCTGTATCTAAGTAGGCAAAGTGAAATTGAAAGTTAAGAAAATTTATCTCCCTAACTTAAGGAGAAAATTTCCTCTTCCATTAGAGGGAAAAGAAAACATTTCAACATGACTGATTCAGGCTGAATATCTATATTGTCCAGATAGCTGCTTCACCTCACCACACCTGGTAAAGACAGTGTTTTGGCCTTGGTGTATTTAACATACATCATTAAAATTAACATGTAAATAGTGTTCTAGGTTTTTTAAGTCATACATCCAAGACAGACTTATCAGCTATTTTTCAGTAGTAGAAAGAAGGTTTTTGGAGATGATTTTGAGGATTATTTTGGTACTAGCTGGCAATCAAACCGAGCAGAAGTCTAAATAATGGGCTTTAGAAAGTGAAGCTCCCAGTTTCTCTTACATATCATGGGAAGATAGCATGAGGGTTTAGTGGAAGACTGTGCTGTGGAGTGAAACACGGCACCAGCGGAATCAAAATAGCTACCATTTACTGAAGATCTGCTATTATGCAGGAACTGTGCTATATTTAAATAATCTTAGATGTTAAATCTTAACACTTTTGCCTCAGTGCCCCTGTAGAGTTGAGTGTACTACCAACACAAGAATAGCACAATGGATTTCTTTCTTGTATCCAGCTATACGTTAACATTTGCAAAGAGCCTAATTTATTATCTAGTAAAGAATAGTCACTTGATGGATGGTAGAAATTACTATATTATACTTATTTAACTTATTTTTCTTCCCCACTACACTGTACACAGGAAGTGCCATGTTGTATTCATTGGTGCGTCTCTAGTGCCTAGCATGAACATGGTAAATGTTTAATAAATATTTTTGAATGAATGAATGGTTATTTTGTTTCTATTACAAAGAAAATTGAAGGAAAGTAGAGAGGGAGTAAAAGAAGAAGAGAGAGAGAAAGGAGGAAGGAAGGAGGAAGATTCACTCCCCAAAATATGAGTACGTTGTTTGCGCTAGTAAAGCTGACTCAAATGGACAAGCATAATAACACGATGCTTATGACTATACAAATATGTCTCTTTAAGAACACAGTTGGCTTCTCTCTCATGGAGGAGCTCAGAGGTGTAAAGGTATGTTTAGAGGTAGCAAATAGGAAAATGTACAACATTGCTCTAGGAGAGTCATTGGACCCTTCAAGCAAGAGTCTGGCTTACCTGGGTCTTTGATCCAGCAAAGAATTATAGGGGTTCACCCCTCTTGCATTAACTAAGAGTGATTCCAGGGGACTGCTAATGCAGACTAACAGAAGCATCTCCCCGACTCCAAGCCTCCTGAGTCATGAACGACCCTCGTACGCCAGTGAAAGCAATTTTGGCTTTTCGTCTCTGACATAGTCTCCCTCCTAAAGGGAAGATGTTAAATTAATTTTGTAGATTGTCATTTAGAGTGAATTTGTTTGTGTGTGTGCCCTCAAAGGGTTTCAAAGAAGGGCTTGTTTAATAAGTGGAAATAATAAGTAAATAAAATGAACAATCTAATTTCCATCTTATAGCTAAGAATTTATATATCTGCTCCTGTCCAGCCATTAAAAATGAAGTAGTTAGCTCGTTAGTGGAGTACTGTGGTAACATGGATAAATTAGAGGTTAAGATTAGGTCCAATGGTAACCACATTGGAGGTTAATATTTAAAGTACTATGCATTAAATGTATAAAAGACTCTGCACTTTTCTGAAATTAACCACCATGCCATGTGTTGTCCAAAGTAGGATATATATGCCTAGATCCTAAATACATAGACAATATAGCAATATTTACTAAGATCTTTATCAAAATAATATCTTAGGAATTATTATTAATTTGTATATTGCCTCAACGTTTCAATATCCAAAATTATCATAATTATCTTATGACCACTAGGTAAAACTACATCAAAAGTACATTTTTTAGTTTTATTTTCATTAAATTAATACTTCTGTTTCAACAATGCTCTTAGTATTTTTGTTTTGAAACACACTTCAGTTACTAAGAAAAAAGATTTGCTTTAGTTTGATTTTTACAAGACATATTAATATACATGCTTTCTTTTTTTTTTTTTTGTGAGGATGATCAGCCCTGAACTAACATCTGCCAATCCTCCTCCTTTTGCTGAGGAAGACTGGCCCTGGGCTAACATCCATGCCCATCTTCCTCCACTTTACATGGGATCATGCCACAGCATGGCTTGACAAGTGGTGCATCAGTGCGTGCCCCGGATCCGATCCGGTGAACCCTGGGCCGCCACAGAGGAGCGCGTGCACTTACCCATTTGTACCACCAGGCCGGCCCCATACATGCTTTCTTTTTAAATGTAATTATAGATTTAAAAATGCAAAATAATAGCAACCAAACAAAAGCCTACAAGGCAAGTTTTTACTTAAACCTAGAGGGAAATTAACTGGAGCTTGTTTTGAGACAAATTAAACAACAAACAAACATTAGTGTGACCTAGAGTGGTTCAAATACTCAGAGCTGTAAGATTGAGTCTACTGCCCAGGGTCTGATCATCCCACCTAGGGGAACATATGTTGGCACCGGAGAGGTGGTGCAGGAAGCTCACAAAGGTTACAGATTATCAGGCAATCTGACGCAAGAAAAATACCAGTCTTACAGAAAGATGGTTTGGGTTTTGTTTCTACTTAAAATACAAGGTATTGGAGCCAGCCCGGTGACATAGTGGTTAAGTGCCTGCGCTCCGCTTGGGCGGCCTGGGGTTCACAGATTTGGATCCCTGGTGCAGACCTATGCACCGCTTATCAAGCATGCTGTGGCAGGCATCCCATATAAAATACAGGAAGATGGGCAGAGATGTTAGCCCAGAGCTAATCTTCCTCACAAAAGTAAATAAGTAAATATTAAATAAATAAAATAAAATGCAAGATATCTAAGATCAGTTTTGAGAACGTGCGTATCCCTTCTCCAAACGTGTATTATAGATCCTGTAACAGGTATAGTCCTCACACTGCCAATATCTTCTGATCCTTTGGTTTAAAACCACAAACTATTAACAGATAAAATCGCTCCTTAATATTCTCTCAGTGAGTCATGTTTTGAAGCTGATTTCCTCCTTTCTACAAAGGATAATCAATCAATAAAAATTTCAGAGCAGGGGGCCGGCCCGGTGGCGCAAGCGGTTGGGTGTGCGTACTCGCTGCGGCGGCCCAGGGTTCACTGGTTCGGATCCCGGGCGTGCACCCACGCACTGCTTTGGCAAGCCATGCTGTGGCGGCGTCCCATATAAAGTGGAGGAGGATGGGCACGGATGTTAGCCCAGGGCCGTCTTCCTCGGCAAAAAAAGAGGAGGATTGGCGGATGTTAGCACAGGGCTGATCTCCTCACAAAAAACAAAAAATTTTCAGAGCAATTGCTGACTCCTATTTCTTAAACCCAGTGAAATGCTAATCCAGCTGGTTGACCATAGGTTGTTCCCATTTTCCTAGTTTGTCTCAATAATAAACTTCTTGACAATATGCCTTGTTTGGAAAACACGTAGATCTTCCTTCAATGAGTAACATGTAAATCTCCGCACATTAGCCTTTTAATGCCTAACATACTTATTTTATTTTACTTACACGTGTAAGCTACATCAAAATTACTTTGAGAAAATAAAGGATAAATAGGTTTTAGGATAAACTAAAACATGCCTTTTCCTACTGCAATAATTTAAGACTTTCATTTCTTTTTCCATTCCATTGAAATGTATGTACATGAAATTCCATTCCATGAAATATACAGCTCTCAGCCTCACTCCGGGGCTCATATAGAGGGATGTTTGAAGGCTAATGGTAAAGACGATGGAGAGACGAGCTCCACTTCCCTCCCAGTGAACATGTCACATACTCATTTCTAGGCCTGGCAAACTTAGTCCCAACGGCACATCTCTCCGCTGAGCCCACGCCTATATGCTTATTTTTCTCTTGGATACTTTTTATATTCCAGGTCTGTCACAAATATTTAAAAGAGCATGCTTCTTCTCAGAAATGTTAAATATGACTTCAAATTTTTGTGTACTAAACATTCATAGAATACTCATATTGGTTATCTTTTTTCAAAAGTGTAAAATTTGCAAAAAGAAATGAGAAGGGGCAGGTAAGAGGCTTTTATACTATTTCTCGTTGTTGGTTACTCTTTCAAAACTTCAAAGGGGTGTGAATTGGTGTGGTCAGGAGAGCGCGGGAGAAACGGTGTGACTGCAGTAGCAGCCAGGAGGAGAAGACAGCGTAGTCAGAAGCAGTAAGCTTTACCAATGGAAAAGGTTAAAGCAATAAAATGTAACCTAGGAAAAGACATGGAAATCAGAATGCATAGCACCTGTTCTAGATGGGAAAAAAGACTTTTTGTCAATAAATTGAATATTAAATAGGAAAATAGAAAGTATCATAAATACATATGGAAGAAATAGGATTTGATACTTAAATATTGTCCTAATGGAGCCTGCGACCTCCTTACTAGGATGTCCTGGAGGCAGCTGATTCAGCTCTGCGTGTAAAAGGGATAGGTTTGCGCAACCTTGGTCAGAAGCAGGCAGAGATAAGAATGGATTTCAGCAAGAGCTGGCATGTTTGCAAACAAAATCAGAAATGAGATGGGTAGATCTCGACTGTAAAAATGGCCGGCAGCCAAATGACAGAGAAGTCAGGCAGAAACACGAATAGGCCAGAATCAGAGACCACAATTAAGATAATTCATAATTTTGTCACTGAGCAAAAGGTGTTGACCAAGTTCTACTTCCACAGAAAGATGATCCTACGTTTCATTTACTATTATTTTCCTAGACCTAACACAACGCTGGAAACTTGGCGGTGTTCAATACATGCTCCTTAGATTGAAATTCCATAGTAAGAAGATGGAGTGAAGGCACGCAGAAGCAGAAATACACGGGAAGAAGACTAGGAATACAATAAGATCGCTTTCTCCGAAAAAGAGTTGTAGACACGATTTAAACCACTGTAAATCCTTATGGATATGTCATTTGACATCGGCTTTCCACAGTGACTGATCTCTAATTCTTCCTTAGCATTATTCTGACCTTCCTGATTTTTAGCAGACAATTCCCCAGAACACGTTATGGGACAATTCTCCATGGGTCTTTCATGTTTCTGCACATCTTTTCTTCCAGACTATCATTTCAAAGATGTTTGAGTAGCAAATAGCCTTGGAAGATAGAGATGGACTCTCCCTCCGGAGTAATGGACAGATTTGTCTCCCAGCCAGGTAATAAAAATAATGTCTTCCTCTGGGACAAAGTTTGGGCAGATGTTCTGGGAGTCGTCTTATAAGGTTGGGGTTTCCTAAGCACAGGGTTCCTCAGCTGTGACACAGACCCACTGTGTGCATCGCATCCACGTGGGCCCACATATGTGTGTCCCCCGTGAGCTCTGGGGAGCCAAGGACACTAATGCACACAGAAAGCTCATGCGGCCTGCTCTACTGTGAGTAACAAAGTCCATTGCCTTTCTCCCGGAGTCTCATGTCTCCTGCCAGCATTTATGAAACTACAGCAGGCTAAATATTAGCTTGGAAGTAGGCTCAAGTCTCAGATACATCACAATTTTTGGTGGAATCAAGACTGTATTACCCAGTCTCACCTTCACTTAAGTAGTGACCATGCGACTAACTTCTGACTAATGGGGTTCCAGCAAAAGTATTTTTTGACTTTCAGGACATGTCCTTGTAATTAGACACCCATATAATTTTATGACTTTCGGGATACGTTTTCATAATTCGAGACAGGCTTCTTGTATTCTTCCTGCTGGAGGAAATGTAGATGGAAGTGTTGAAGATTCAGCATTCATCTGAGAACACAATTGACGTTAGCAATCAAATCCATGCAGTACTGAGCAATAGTATAGGTTCCATGGTCTCTGAGACTATACAAGATTTTATAAAATGCATTACTATAATTTTCTTTTTTTTTAAGCTCTGCAATGTGCCGTGTCCATCATCTTGTTAAACAATGACCACTTATGAAGTCAGTAACCTCACAAAAACTCTATGCAAACATTACTGTAATCCTCATATTACAGATGAAGTAAATTGATGGTTATCAAACTTAAGAAGTTTGGCCATCTAGGAAATGCACTCAACAGAAAGTATCACACAACTAGCAAATGGCAGTGAATTAGAAAACAGCAGGCCTGGGGTGCAAACTGTCCTCCTGAAGCTGCCAAACACTATGTCACCCTTTAAGCTCCAGAAGGGCAGGGAACACACCTGTTCATTCCACTACCATATACCCAGCACCTAGCAACACGCCTGAAAAAACTATGTAATCAATAGTAGGTAATCCATAAATATTTATTGAATGAATTAGGGAATTAAAGTCACTTATTCACTCTGACCCTCAGCTTACTCATACATAACACCAGATAATAGAAATCTTGCAAAAATGTTATTAGGATTAGACATAATACATGAATAAGTTGTACCATACATTATGCATCCAATTAATAGTTGTTGTAATTATTAAGCATATGTTAAGAAAAGGGGCAGTTGATTCACTCTGTTCTTCTAATCTTTAATGACCAATTTTGCTTCCAAAGGTTAATTATAGTAAACATATTAAACACAGAGAGACCCTATTTTATGCGTTTAGAGGTGACATATAAATTATAAGGCCAAATGTTGCTACATTAAAGAGATGTTTATAACTGACATAGGAGATAAACAGAGTGGATTGGATTTTATTGTCATTGTTTGTTTCATTTTTCACAATGGGTGAAGATCCTTTAAATACCACTCAGGTCAGAAATTGTCTTCTCTGTAGCAAATGAGAGATTATTTAGCCCTTACACAATGGTGAAGCCTAGAGATGAATACATTCCCAAACAGCTGCAGCACACGTAATTAAAATGCACCTGTTGGTTGACAGCCTGCATTTGCCTAACCTCTAGTGTTTTCACGGGTCTGATTTTAAAAAGCAAGTAGGAATAATAAACTATTGCTAAATAAATACAACTGATGAACAGTCTAAACCCAAATCTCTAAATATTGACCAATTACAGATGGAGACACTGAGAACTCCACAGATAATCTATCAAATCTAACATAAAGAAAGGGTCATTGCAAGACGAACAGAGACAGGTCAACATGCGATATAAAAAGGACAAAGGTGAAACAGAACTGGCATGATTAAAGAACAGGATCCTGTTGGAAGCAGAAGAGAGACATTCCCTCTGTCCTTTCTGGATAAGGGCTTGACTAGGTGCATAGTGGGAAAGAATTGGGTTAATACCAAATAAAAGTCCTCTAGAATTATTTGTATACCTAAGACTTTATGTTACTGTATATAACTCAACCAATAGTGTGAGCTCATTACTTATCAAAAAAGAAAAATAATAATAATTTTGTACTTGTTGAGGTTTCTATAATGGCCCTTTCAAGAGGTTTCCTAACAATAAGTACCTGATGCTAATTGTCACAAATGCTAATTGTCATTAAGATTCTTCCAAATAAGTTCTAGAGATCCAACGTACAACATGGTGACTATTTATTGTATACTGGAAGTTTGCTAAAAGAGTAGATCTCAGGTGCTCTCACCACAAAAAAAAAAAAAAGTGGTAACTACTTGAGGAGATGGATATGTTAATTATCTTGACTGAAGTAATCATTTCACTATATATATACATCATGTTATACACCTTACATATACACAATTTTTATTTTAAAAAATAAAAGTTGAAAAAAAAGAGATTCTACTAAATATATGGGAGTACTATATTAAAAAGCATCCCTTATAGACGGTGACTGAAAAAGCCCTTCCAAATTGAGAGTGTCCTTTCTTGGTAGACATAGGAGAGATTTTAAGGAGTTTCAACTAGGAAGAAATAAGAAAGGATATATCTAACACGTAAACAGATATTTTAGATTATTATTTGGTGTTTCTTTTTGAAATTACTCCCTGCCTGGGTAAATAAACCATAAATCACAGGATATATTGCTATAAAATTAATACTTTGAAAATAGGGAGAGATTTAGTAGTTCATTAGTAGAACATTGTAGATCCGATTCTCTCTCACATAGCAGATATCATATATTATTGCTGCCCCTATTTCTTGCTACAGATTTTATAACTATTTTGGGATATGGTCCTATTTCAGTCAGATTTAAACTCATTACTACATGTACTTGGTGTAAGAGAAATTATCTGTCATCTTACATTTGACAAGATGTTCTGCTGGGCTGTATATTTTAGGTTCAAATATAGACTCTGCCTGCTTCTGTCGTTTTGAGTCTTGTCTAGTTGGAATAAGTAACTAGGTGGAGAATACTGTATTTGTTTACTGCTTTACCTATAACTATTGCTAACCTAACATAGTCACTGATATATTTTCTTTATTTCAATATGTTACGTGTTCAATTTTCTCACTATTTCTTACACTAGCTTCGATGGATGCCCAAACTTAAATGCACACTAATCATTGTTTAGGAAGTAGAATCCACACGTTCCATATCAGTATGAGAGCTGAGACAGCTGTGTTTTGGACTACACGCTCCATGACCAGTTCTGATATTTTTGTAAGAGCTACTATTTTGGAAGGCATCTTATGAATAAATGATCATCACGCGGTTAAAGGATGAAGTCATTTCAAACTACAAGGTAGGAAGAAAAAGTAATCTCTCCCCCGAAGCCAGTTCTGCAAGTGTTTAACAGCATCATTGGCTATAAAATCAAATCTATTTCCCATGCTTTGTTCTTAATACTAGTTTTTACTTTTATTTAATTTTTCAGAATTGTTAAAATTTTGTATCTCAACCAATGGCATATCATCAATCTTCTTTTATAACAGTATTCCCCAGTTATTTTTAAATATTAAAATAAATTATAATAAAATTTATGTCCGTCCTTAATGAAACTTCTGACCTATTTCTTTCTGCCACCATGGTGTTTTCTATTTTAATAATTATTGAGTTCTTCCATATCTCAGGCAGGAAAGGCCTATTTCTTTTTTTTTTTTTTTTTTTTTGTGAGGAGGATCAGCCCTGAGCTAACATCTGCCAATCCTCCTCTTTTTGCTGAGGAAGACTGGCCCTGGGCTAACATCCGTGCCCGTCTTCCTCCACTTTATATGGGACGCGGCCACAGCATGGCTTGACAAGCGGTGCATCAGTGAGGGCCTGGGATCCGAACCGGCGAACTCCGGGCCACCGAAGCGGAGTGCGCACTTAACCCCTTGTGCCACCGGGCCGGCCCCAGTGGCCGGCCCTATTTCTAATATTTCTTATGACAGTATCGTGAAAACAAAAAAATTTGACTCTAGTATGATTAATCTAATTCATCTTAAAATGGGATTCAGATCATAATTACAAATTAATTTTCCAAATCTATCATTTAGCAAACAAGCCAATTATATAAAATAGGAAAATATTCTAACTCTTACAACTCCTGAATATACCTCATGGTGAAAATATCAAAATTTTAAAATGACAGCATCAAATTTAGATCATTAGTTTACAAGGGAAAATATTTGCAAGACTATTTTAAGACTATCACAAGAATTGAGCAGTATCTAAATCAGGGCCAAATATTGCCAATATGTGTGAGTGTATTTAAATATATGTATATGTTTGTAAAACTAGACTTGCCACGCTGTTGTTGTTTCCTGGTGGATAATAAGGAAGAAATCTCTGCAAAGTAGTCAGACAGCATTGTAGTGACATAGGAAAATGACATTGGCTCAAAAGTGCTGGGGAGAAAAAAATTGTGAATAAATATTTAGAAATTCAACAGGCAAGGAGAAATATAATAAAACCCTGTCAGTTCTTCCTAGTAGGTTTTGATTGAGTGGGAAGTTAATGATCTGGAGATGTGTTTTGACTAGAGCAACCAAATAAGTCTCGTCCAAGCTCAGACACTTTTGAGAGTGAAAATGACCACTATTAACAATCACACCAGGACAATAAGTACATACCAATTAAACAAGGTAAGCAGACCACCAAAGCTAGCTGGATCATTTTTAGAAATACTAGTAAAAAGCAGCTATTAGGAGAGGCTAGGCTGGCACCGTGTGAGGCCAACTCAAGTGCTGATGACATATATAGACTGCACTGAAAATATATATATTTTTAAGAAAGATTTAATCCCATTCCATAAATTAGTTAAGATTTTACTCCAACATAATTTATAATCCATCTACTGATTACAACTACATGAAAAGTGATTTCTGGATGTTTCCCTCCCATTTCCATTGACACCTTCCTTCTCTCCACATTAAATGCCAAGCGAGAAGCTAAGGAGGAAAATATGGCTGGAAGAGGGATCCGTAATTTTGACCTATTGACATCACAATCAGAAAAAAGAGAAGCCACAGCTTCATAGACGAGCTTCCAAGAGAGACTGTGCCTCATGAGAAATCCTAAGTGTGCTATAAAGTGGCTGTTGAGTCACTTTTGATCAAACAGTATAATCTGAAATATTAACAAGTTTAATAATTATTACTATTTATTATTAGTATTGATAATAATAGCTAACACAGAAAGTATTTAGTATGTACCAGGAACTCTTTCAAACACATTAATTATATAACTACTTTAAATCTCATAACAACCTTGTGAGGTAGGTATGAATATTACCCCCATCTGCAGATGAAAAAAAACTGAAGCACAGGGAGGTTATATAATATGCTCAAAGTCACACAACTAGTAGGTATCTGATTTGGGATTTGAATCTAAGCACTTTGGATCTAGAACGTTCACAGTTAAATGCCAAATAACAGAATTGTGGTTGTAAAGGCAGACTTGTCCAAAGACAGAATAAGCCTCCTGCTTACGTAGAGAAATTGCAATAAATAAAGAACACATAGGAAGGGTCTTTCATTTGATGGTTAGACAACACAATATTCCTGTGAGGTCTGTTCATGCCCTCTAGGATTTTAGAATTATAAGAGATATTGTCCAACATTAAGGTAAAAAAATATATATATACATATATATATAACATTATGTATATTTAATATATTAGCAAATGACATAAAGTATATATACTAGCAAAAGAGGAAAATGGGGCCCAGAAAATATGAGATATTCCCATACTTACAGTACAGGTTAAAGACTAGAAGTTAGTTCTGATTATTAGCTTTTTTTTTTGTCAATATAGAAAACTATTCTGCAACCTTCACTTTTAGATGATATTGGCATATTTATGATTTAATATTAGCTATTTGATATTGACCACTAAGCAAATAATTTAATATTTCTGGATTCTAATTTTCTCATTTGTAAAATGGGTAAACTATCTCAACCAATTTCACAGCAAAAATTTTACACATAAAAAATGCTACATTATGTTTTTTTACTATTACTTTTTACTGTGGAGCATAATATGTATATACTAAGGAAACAAAATATGAATGTGCAACTCAAAAGATTGTCACAAAGTGAACCTCCATCCAACCACCCCAGAAGTTCAGAGGCTTCACTCCTGTGAACTCCTACTCATGATCCTCTCACTCGCCAAATGGAGCTGCCATTCCAACGTCTAACAAAAGATTTTACGGCCTGCATTTGAACTGGGTGGGAACGGAATTGTATGATGTGCCTTCCTGGATTGGCTTTCTTTGATCAACATCATCTCCTAATTAGTTTCCCTTTCAGTATATTATCCCATTGAATGAAAACAATACAATTTATCCATTATCCTCTTTATAGACATGGATTTTTTCTGAGACTATTACAAATAATGCTGCTATGAACATTCTTCTTCATGTTTCTTTCTCTATGCTTGCACTAATTTAATTTGGAATTATTGGGTCATAGCGTATCTGTTGTTCAAATTTAGGTGATAATGTTAAATTCCAAAGAATATTTCAGTTGTTAGGGCTCTAGCAAGCCCAGAACCTTTTAATTCAATCAAGGATTGAGATAATGCAAAGCAGGGTTTCAGTCCTTGTGAGAGAAGATATATTTCTAATTGACTCTCACATGGTTGGTTCTTTATGCTACCAAGAGAAAGTTTTGTTGTTTTATCAGTGTTCCTCCTCCTTGGCTGACTCTAAATCCAAATTCTTCCCACTCACAGTCCTTGTATCATTCAAAACCACTGCTCAGCTTTTGAGCCTATCAGCTATTTTTTTAAGGAACCAGCAAATTACTGCATAGAAAAAGTTCTCTCCACTTTTGATCTTTTCTCTCTGTGCTTGCAATGACTCATTCCCTTAGTCTCTTGGAAGCTCTTTTTTGTCTTCAATCAGATTTACCTTTTAAAATTATTTTGTTTAATTTCAGCAGGAGGTTTTGTCTGAACCACCTGGTCTACAACTATGAGAAGTGGAGATCTTCAAGATATCAATATTTAATGGCAGCAGTAATACAGACTATCAGAAGTAATATAGAAGAAAAAAATCAAATCAATAAAAAATATAATTTATTGTATGAAGTGCTACTTGTAGGCATTCACAAAGAAAGCAAAGAAAAAAATACAAAACTACAAAAACAAAATGAGTAAAGAAGACTCATCTGAAAGAAAAAAATGGAGAGTCAAACATAAATTATGAATATGCCAAAGTATCAGGCAATTGGAAAAATATATATAGTTAAAATTCAAAGAGAAACAGAAAACTCTGAAAAAATATATGATTTTTATAGGCAGATAGAAATGGCTCATCACATTCTAAAGTAAATCAATTAAAAGAAATCTGCATCGGGGCTTGCCCAGTTAGGTTCCCACGCTCTGCTTTGGCAGCCTGGGGTTCACAGGTTCGGATCCCAGCTGCAGACTTATGCACCGCTTACCAAGCCATGCTGTGGCAGCGTCCCATATAAAGTAGAGAAAGATGGACACCGGATGTTAGCTCAGGGCCAGTCTTCCTCAGCAAAAAAGAGGAGAGTTGGCAATGGATGTTAGCTCAGGGCTAATCTTCCTCACAAAAAAAACAAAAAAAAAAAGAAAGAAAAGAGATCTGCATCTATGCACATGTTAGTAGTATCAATTATAGCTTGCAAATCACAATAAATAAAGCAATATGTTTCCAATACGCAATAAAACTTGAAATTAATGAAAGTTACCTAAAAATCCAGTATCTTTCTTTTAAGCAATGTGATAAGCATTCCTAATGTTAAGTAGAAATCAAAAATGCAATTAGTCATTAACTCCCATCCAGTGGCATATATGTCATAGCTTATGGCATATAACCAAAGATATATTTAAAGGAAAATTGCCTGCTTTGACATTATCATTGGTAATAGGGAACAATGAAAAGAAATTGCACCTTCAATACAGGAAGATTATGATGGAAAAACAAGCAAACAAGAAGCTATTCACAGAGATCAATTAGAAAACACGAAAGCAAGAGAAAGCGTTAAAAATTAGTTCAAGCTACGGTTCTTAAATAAACTCACACACACATACACGGAAACAGAGAGATTCAGAATAACGTATTTAAAGGAAAAAAGAAAGAAGGGCAAAATAGATAAATTAGAAATGAGGGAGGCAATATATTCTCAGATATAGAGAAGATTTAAAATGAATTAAAGGACATACAATGTTATATTAGTTTTAGGTGTATAACACAGTGATTTAACATTTATATACATTATGAAGTGATCACCACAATAAGTCAGTAACCATCTGTCACCTTACAAAGTTATTACAATATTATTGACTATATTCCCTATGCTGTACATTACATCCCTGTGACTTATTTTATAACTGGAAGTTTGTACCTCTTAATCCCCTCACCTGTTTCGCCCACATGGGGAGGTGGGCGCCCTCCCTGGGGACAACCAATTTGTTCTTTGTATCTATGAGTTTGTCTCTGTTTTGTTTTGTTTGTTTTGTTTTTTAGATTCCACGTATAAGTGAAATCGTATGGTATTTGTCTTTCTCTGTCTGACTTATTTTATTTAGCATAATTTTGTATGTCAACTATACTTCAATAAAAATATGAATAAAATAAAATAACCAAAAATAAAGGATTCTTCATCCAAATAAATAAATAAATAAAAATAAAATGAGTTAAAGGATTGAAATTAATATCTATGCTAATATCATTGACATTCTCCAATAAATAAATATTTTTCTATAAATAGTAATTAATCGATTTATTTGGGAAAAGGTGAGACCAACAAGCATAAAAGAAATAAAGTTAAACTTTCTCCAAGAAAATCAATGGGATCAGATGATTTGAAGGTGATTTTTTTCCTAAATCCTTCAAAGAAGTTAATTCTCATGTTACATAAATTGTGTCACAGTGTTAAAAAATGATAAGATGCTAATCAATTTGATTCAAAAGATACAAAAACTGACCAAGTATTAAAATGATAGTATTTACCAATGTTATTTTCAAAATAAATGCAAAAGTAATAAAATAATATATTGGCAAATTGATTTTGACATTATATTTCAAGAGTTATACAACATGACATTTTGGACTCATTGCTTAGGAATGTGATGATGGCTTAATATTAGTAAATTTAACTCATAAATAATATCAATATGTTAATGTAAAACATCATCATCTGGGTCAATGACAAAATACATTTTTTTCTCAAAAAAGATCAACCATTGGTGGAAATGTAAAATGGGACAGCCACTGTGGAAAACCATATGGCAGTTCCTCAAAAAATTAAAAATTGAATTACCACATTATCCAACAATTCCACTTCGGGCTATATACCCAACATAATTGAAAACTGGGACTCAAACACATACTTATACACTATGTTTATATCAGCACTATTCACAATTGCTAAAATGTGGAAGCAACCCAAGTGTTCATGGATGCATGAATGGATAAGCAAAATGTAGTATGTACATGCAATGGAATATTATTAAGCTTTAAAAAGAAGGAAATTCTTACACACGCTACAATGTGAACAAAACTTGAGGACATTATGCTAAGTGAAATAAGCCAGTCACAAAAACAAACAAATATTGTGTGATTCTACCTTTATGAGGTACTTAGAGTAGTCAAAATCATAGAGACAGAAAGTAGAATGCTGGTTGCCAGGAGCTGAGGCGGGGGGAAATTGAGAGTGATTGTTTAATGAGTGTAGAGTTTCAGTTTCAGATGATGAAGAGTTATGGAGATGGGTTGTAGTAATGGCTGCACAACATTATGAAGATATTTAATACGACTGAACTGAACACTTAAAAATGGTTAAGAGGTGACGGATGTTAACTAGACTTATTGCGGTGATCATTTCACAATATATACAAATATTGAATCATTATGTTGTACACCTGAAACCGATATAATATTATATGTCAATTATACTTCATTAAGAAGAAGACAAAGAAAAAGACAAATATAATGTTACATGTCAATTTTATCTCAATAAAGAAAAAATGGTCAAGATGGTAATGTGTATTTTACCACAATATTATTTTCTAAAAAAACAATATGTAACAAGAATCAAGAGAACATAGTTTTGGGTTTTAAAAAAACTAGATGTTTACACAAACATGCATACCACTCAAAAATAATTTATAGTTTTAATATGATCTCAATCGAAAATGTCAAAGATTTGTGAGAATCTAGCAAAGTAATTTTCCCAGTCATTTGGAAAAATGTATCTGGAATTGTAACCCCCCCCCCCCCAAAATAATGAGTAGGATGTGTAGATATCTTTATTAGTTTTCTGCTGCTGCATAAAAAATAGCCCCAACCTTAGCTTCATATAACCCAATTTATCATCTCACAGCTTTGTGGGTCAGGCATCTGGGCTGAGTCTTCTCAGGGTCTTGCAAGGCTGTAATCAAGGTGTCAGCCAGGCTTCATTTTCATCTGGAGATTTAACTGGGGAAAAATCTGGTTCCAACCTCATTTACTTCTTCATGGTTAGCAGGAGAATTCACGTCTCTCCAGTTGGCTAAGACAAAGTCTTATTTAACACAGCATAATTAAGGTAGTGAGATCCTTTGCCATACAAAGTATCCTAATCAAGGAACTAGCATACTACCTCTGCCATGTTCTACTGATTAGAAGTCAGTCTCGGGTTCCACCCACACTCAGGAGGAGGGAATTATACAAGGACACAACTTTTTGGGAGTCACCTTAGTGTATGTCTGCCACAATATGTGCACTAATATGTATTACTAAGTAACAATATTTACAACATAATAGACAACATCATAACAACAGTGAAACAAAATATAAAGTTTAGCAATTAACTGTGTGTGTGTAAGACAATTTAACATATGGTAAAGGCAGCATTTAATATAGAGTGCAGCTAAAAATATTTATGTTTGTATGGATCATGAATCATTGAATTACATAAAAGACAGTGGGGGAAGTAGGAAATGACCTTTCAGTTGTTTCTGTGTCATTATGCACACTCTAACTATACCTAGGCAAGCAATTCTAAGCCCAGCCCCATCTGCCTTATAAGTGGAGAATTTTCTCAGAATCTCATAATGGGTCACCTTTGCATCATAATTTTCAGCACTGTTGTACATGACTGAATCTGTGTGTATGGGTGTGAGTGCATGTACACGGGTATTTTAGTGGAAACTATTAAGGATTGTATTAGTGCACAAGCCAATACAGATTTCTGACTCTCAGAATGTTATACTTCTTTATCCCATGGCAATGCTGTATACAGAGAAATCAAAAGTCCTTAAGAGCTAAAATCACTGTGGACATTGTCAACATTGGAATAAAGGTCAATTCAATACAGTTTATAGACCCAAACACATTTTTCTGTATGCTGTTTGAAAAAAAACTCCTAGTAGACAACTTACTCACTATCGAAAGAAGTTGAGAAGTTATGGAACGAAGAGGTAAATAAAGTTAGTGCTAATTAAAACCATAGAAAAAAATAATGATAGTAACAGACTAAAAACTTTATTTTAGTCATCTTATTAAAATTCTAAAATTTCCTTTGTCCTTAGCAGTTTTATTTAAATATCTCAGAAATGGCAAATTTTTTCTATCATTGAGTCACATAAATACAGCCATATTCAGTTATCTCTTGATTTCTCAAAATCATGATAGAAACAAGCGGCAAAATTATAGAACATTAACATTCTCACAACCAATTGACAATGCACTCTAGAAGATTATAGTTCTAAAAAATGAGACCAAAAGTAACAAAAAGATTTTAAGAAAATGAAATTGATCTGCAAAAAACTTAATAAACATATAATAACATAAAAAGCAAGCTTTATAAACCTAAAATATACAAGTAAGTAGAAAAATATATAGCAATGGGGAAAAAGAGGAAGAAAGTAAATATTTTTCTATTTTAGGTTATTAAAAATTATTTTCATAATATTTTTATTCAATTGTTTCATTTTCCTCATAAAAACAATGGAGAGATTTGTCATGTAATGTTTGTAAAGGATACATTTCAGTTGTAGTTTAAGTATATTCCTTCTAAGTTCTGCAAACATTCTAAGTTCTGAAAGTCAAAAATAAAAAATGTTTTTGAACAATTAAACGTTTCCAAAAATAGGAACTAGAACACCTATTTGGAACAGATTATGAAACAGATTATGTTTTTTTGTGTGTGTGAGGAAGATCAGCCCTGAGCTAACATCCATGCTAATCCTCCTCTTTTTGCTGAGGAAGACTGGCTCTGAGCAAACATCTATTGCCAATCCTCCTCCTTTTTTCCCCAAAGCCCCAGTAGATAGTTGTATGTCATAGCTGCACATCCTTCTAGTTGCTGTATGTGGGACGCGGCCTCAGCATGGCCGGAGAAGCGGTGCGTAGTGTGCGCCCGGGATCCGAACCCGGGCTGCCAGTAGCAGAGCGCGCACACTTAACCGCTAAACCACAGGGCCGGCCCCACAGATTATGTTTTGATTTGATAAAAAAAATACATGTGTAATCCACTTCAATCACAAAACATAAAAAATAACACCACCAGCATCTTCAAAAAAATTTTCAAGATTATAAAAGCATTTGTAAGGGAATTAATTGTAAAACATCTCTTTTTTGGAAATATCAAATATTTACTGCATTTGTAACCCAAAAAATACATTTAGAAGGAAAAAAAATCACAAGACGCACTCAGAGCAGCCTCGTTTATGTGAAGTGGTGATGTTGGTTTTTTCAGAGTTAATACTTTAAACTTAAAAAAAAAAAAAAAGCAAAGCCTCCAAAAGCCCAACTTTCTGGTACCCCCAAGTCTTCAGACGGTGAGTGCAAGAGCAAGATTGAATTTCAAGGGATGATATTTTTTCCTTTCATAACCCCAGATTCCGATTACGGGCAAGAACAGCACAACTTAAAAGCCAATCTTAAAAGTCACTTCAAAGAACAGCTGGCAGGTGAAACAGAAAGTACTCAGTTGTGCCCAGCCAAAATGAGCATCACATACCCATATAAAACATCCTCGCCTGGGGACGCAGCTAGTCTAATCCATCTGTTGTTGAAAAATATATAAATAAAGTGAAAGAAGAGGTGAAGTCAATGGTCTGACTCTCCCTCTGAAGAAGCTTCTCCGCTCCACGTTCTGCGGCAGCTGTTCTAAACTGATTCAACTGGCCTCCCATTCATTTTTCTTGCATTTTAATTTTGTTTTTTTTCATGCGTTTTTCCCGTGTGGAACATGGCATATTTTTCTGATGACTTTCATGTTGTTACAAATGTGATGTCAATGTCATTAAAATATCAGCGGACAAAAAAGGCAGAGTAAAGCATAGTTTAATTTAAAATTAATCTAGTTTTGGGGCCGGCCCGGTGATGGAGTGGTTAAGTTTGTGCACTCTGTTTTGGCGGCCTGGGGTTCACAGGTTTGGATCCCAGGCGTGGACCTACACACCTCTCATCAAGCCATGCTTGGTGGCGTACCATATACAAAATTGAAGAAGATGGGCACGATGTTAGCTCAAGGTCAATCTTCCTCAGCAAAAAGAGGAACATTGGCAATGAATGTTAGCTCATGGCCAATCTCCCTCACCGAAAAAAAAAAAAAGTCTATTTTTCCACAAATACTTCCAGAGAAAAAAGAAAAATCTTGTAAGAGATACATTATCTGTTTTACTAATGTGTAATCCTGGTTAAACATCAAAGAATAAAATTTGATAAGGTGATTTATGGCTTCACCAATAAAAATGTACAAGTGATCACTGGTAAATTATCAGGATAGCTTATCAAATTTTGCAATTAATGAAGCCTAGATAATCCTCATCTTATTTATTTATTTTTGAATAATTTATGTACTTATAATCATTGTTGCCTTAATAAAACAAAATGCCAAGCAGAGTTGATAGCAGTTAGATACACAGACCAAGATTCAGAATTGGGCATTGACTTGATCCAGAAATTTGAATTTATCACTCATCCATAACAGATAAGCTTTCAGGAACTAGTTAGTCAGACTCATAGGAATTTTTACCCCATTTCATTGGGCATGTCTCTAAAGGAATAGAAGTCATTTATTTAATTACTCAACATATATTTATTGTGTGACTGTTGTGTGTATGCTAACACTGGGGAATATTGTTGACTAAGAAATATTCCCACCTCTCAGTGAGTTTATAGTTTAACAGAAGAGGATAAGGAAAGAAATTTCAGTTCAATGTCATGGCATACATAACATTCAAAATTCCACCTCTTTATTGTGTCTATAAAAGGCTTAAGAGTTTTAGTAATTAGCAAAATCAATATAAGAAATAAGTATGATGAGTCATTCATACAGAACTAAAATTCACTGAGGAGTTACTAATAGCAGAGTGACCTCCAGAACGAGATAAGGGATAGTATGACTTTTCGAAGCATTGATCAGACTTCTCCCTAATTACTGTGTGTCATTGTATCTGAAACTCCAGATGACAGTGACCACAAAACAAAAGCAGCACGGAAGTTATGCTAAGTGAAGGCTGTGATGACGCAGTGCACCAAATCTATTTTTTCTTCTATTTTTAGGGCATTTATACAGTCCCCAATTTTTCCAATTTAATAAACATTCTTGTATATACATTTTTGTACTTATGCTATTTTCTTATAACAAAAAGTTATATGTGGAATTTTTAGGTCAGAGAGAATATACTTGGAAAATTTTGACGGATATGGCCAGATTTCTTGAATAACTGTGATGTTTAACTCTTGTAATGATTATATGTGGAAAAGCCTACATTTCAGTTAAAACTCTATGCTCAGTAACTGCACTGTCCAGTATGGTAGCAACTGGCCATAGAGTACTATTCAAATTTAAAATTTAATTAATTAAAATTTAATTTCTTAGCGACACTAGTCATACGTCAAATGCTCAATAACCACGTATGGCTAATGGCTATCATATTTGATATGAAAGATATAGAAAATCTCCATCATCACAAATTTCTATTGGACAGCACTGTTCTGTGATGGTTTTGTCAATGTTTTTAGCCCTTTTCTGTCTGTTCTACTAAAGCAATATTTTGTTTTATACTTTTTTTTACTAAGGTTGACCACATCTGTGCTTATTTTTTTTACATTTTAAAAAATCTTTACAAAGTGGAAATATGAACCTATGACTTTCAGGTTTCATGTATTTTCCAGAGAGTTTATTGTTGTTCTTGTTGCGTGGTAAAGGTGATGATCAAGACGTTTAATTATGAAAAGATAACATAGTTTTCCTTTTGTTTCTGAGTTTTATATCTTAAACCGTTTTTTAAACCAAAATTTTAAAAATATTTTTTTAATTTATGTCTTTGATAGACCCAGAAATATGTCATGTGATGTATAAGGTAGAGAACTAACTTTTTATTTACATCCGGCAAATCACCTGTCTATGTAACATTTTTTGATTAATTCTCCTTATGCCACTGTTTTGAAAAACTCTCATTATAACTTCCTAAAATATCAGTTCTATCCAGATCTTTTTGTAGACGCATAAACCTATTACATTCAGTTCCACTGGCAAGTCTGTTTTTGCATGTTGTTAATTTGTGTTAAATAATATAGTTTTAAATTATGTTTCAATATTTAACATCTTATTCTTTGTCTTAAATTTCCTAGGTATTTTCCCATGTTTCTTTTTGTAGGTGATGTCTGGAATAAATTTTTCATGGTCAAAAAATTTTTTGAATTATTTTTCAAATTATATTAAATTTGAATTTAGGAATGTCTATCTTTTTCTTAGAATGTTATATTTTATCAACCAGTTACATTGCATGTCTCTATATTTACCCCTTCTTTTTTCTTTCTTGGTAGAATGGTATGTCTTTTCACGTAAATCCTATACATTATTACTAAAATTTATTTATAGCTATATCATTACCATTAATACTATTGAGAATGGTTATTTCAATCCTATTTTCTAAGCAATTATTGGTGATAAATTTTTAAATTACTGATGTTTGTACATTCATCTTGCAACTGACCACAATCCTGAACTATTTTGTTGATTTTGATAGTTTTACCTTGATGTTTCTCTTTAATGCACATGATCATAACATCTGCAAATAATGATGCTAGTTAGAAAAATTAAAGGTCCCATGGACTAAAGTCATTTTTGATGAGGTTGATTGCACTTTCTTTGTGCTTTGGCCCCTCTCCTATGGAATTAGCCCAAATGGACCATCTTCTCAGTGGTATCCTCTTGCCTCCAGATCTAACTCATCTGGACTAGGCAGCACTATCCCATGTTGGAGTAAAGCCTTGCCACCTTTAAGAAACTGGCTTGGAGCAAAACGGCAAGAAGCAAGCCCGTGCTTTACCTTAGAGCCTCCTTGGAGCCATTAAATGCTGTTTACCCACAGTGAGAGAAGGAACTCAATGTATGACATATCCCATGTATTTCACAGTCTACCCACGCAGCCTTCACTAATCTCTTCAAAACAGAGAAAGTTGACAGAATATGTCAAACTTTCTTTAATTTCCTTCCTGGAAGATTGTAATGCTTTCCCGGGAAAGGAGGTTGTGCATCAGTTCCTAGTGTCTTCATCAATTTACCTAGAGCATTTTGTATCTGGCAGAATATTCTTGAGGTTGCGATTTGCTACCATCTCATTTTGCAATTTCATGGCTGATGAATTCTTGTCTTTTTATTATTTTTATTCTATTATCGATTTTATTCTATTATCTCCTCCTCTTTTCTTTCCAGACTTGTGTATTTTTGGTCCGGGAGGGCAGATGGTCTTATCATTCTCAGCTTCTCCTCTGACACTATAGAGTTTGGGTATTTACCTAAACACAAAACTGCTCCCTCCCCAAAGGGCTGTGGAGCTGTGTGTAATTCCCAGCTAATCTCCAGCAGCAGTTTAGCATTTCCAAGAGTTTTCACAGTTACACACTGTTGTGAAACCAAAGAGAAATAAATGTAAAGTTATTAAGGTTTCAGAATGGTATAAAAATTTTATCTAAATGATGACTACTTTGTGCTTCTAATCATGTTGATAAGAAGATATCTGGAAGCTCCATGGGGTCTTCAGCCTTAGAGTCCTCCAGCTTTATTAATATTCTTTTCTACATCATCCTTCCGGGACAATAAATCTTGTTACTCTCTCCACTTCCTTAAGAGTTCTATCGCAGCTGAAAGCCTCCTGGGGTAGACAGGGCAGACGAATAATGATCCCCATTTTTAAAAGCCTTAGTCCCAGGCAAGATTTGGCTCTGTAAGGATCCCCACCAAGACTGATTTTCATATAGATGAAGAGCTTTTCTTATTCCATGTCCAAAGAAGCAGCGGTCCCCAACCTTGCACATGCCAAGGAGTGCATACATACCAAGAGGATTTTCTTACATCAACATTTTCCAGTCTGGAATTTGAGCTCGTGATAGCATCTTCATGAGAGACTAGACTAATAATCACAATATCACTGTGCATTGGAAGCTATGACAAAAAAAAAGGTGATGCAGAATAAAGTGGAAATTGATGATTAAAATTAGACTTACAGGGGCCGGCCCCATAGCTTAGCAGTTAACTGCGCACGCTCAGCTACAGGCAGCCCGGGTTTGGATCCCAGGCGCGCACCGACTCACCGCTTGTCTGGCCATGCTGAGGCGCGGCCCACATACAGCAACTAGAAGGATGTGTGACTATGACGTACAACTATCTACTGGGGGCTTCAGGGAGAAAAGGGGGAAAAAAAAAAAGGAGGACGATTGGCAATAGATGTTAGCACAGGGCTGGTCTTCCTCAGCAAAAAGAGGACGATTGGCATGGATGTTGGCTCAGGGCTGATCTTCCTCACAAAAAAAAAAAAATTAGACTTACATAGTGTTTTACAATATTATTTATTGGTATTCAAAAATACAAAGATGTGGTTGGATTCCTATTATTTAAAAAACACTGAAGAGCTCATCTTTTTTATGCCTACACAGAGGCCAAAGCAACCAGAATCATGACCAGCACAGGCGTTTCAGTTATATTAGCAGTCGGTACCAATCGCTGTAGCTAAATCAGTCTTTCCATGATCAATACCAATTGTGAAGATGCAAAGTTTATGTGAATTCTCAGGCTACAGTCAAATAGCCAGGTAAATTAGATAAATATCAATGGAGTGATACTATTAATAACAATTGTGAACTTGTTTTTCCATTATAATTTTCTTTTTATTTGATTAACAGGCTAATATATAGCTTAATTTTAATTAGAAAATAATTTTTTAAGTTTTAAGATTATTCAAAAAATTATCTTAAAAATGATTCCTTCTGTTTCTCCTCACTTCCCTCAAAAAAAAAAAGAATAAATGTATTACCACCCATATCCACCCCAATTATAATGATGCTCACAGCTATGCCTGAGGCCCAGAGGAGGATGCGGGGGGGGGGGGGGGGGGACGGGGGGACAGCAGTTTATTTGTAACTGTGATCAAAGTGTTTAGGCGTTTCCTTTACATTCGACATTCCATTTCTGTTATTACTTATGATTTCTCACTATTTGAATGTAAACAATATTGTGATTTTCTGACAACTAAATCATTATTTTCCTTCATAGTTTGTAATATCTCGCCCAACATTAACAATACACCCTGCCGTTAACTGTTGTGAGAGCATCTAAATACATTCATTGGCATTTGTTCTTAGCATCACGTTTTATGTAATATAGACAATGGTTTTGAAACCTTCCTAAATATCTGTAGAATTTAAGGAGCTAAGGTTGAAGCATTGCTAAACATCTAGCAGCAGGACGTTGTGTGCTTCTGGTCTTCTCTGGATGTCTTTTCTCCGATCAGCAGCCTTCAAGATTCTCTTTGAGGCAGCAGAAAAGAGAGATCCAATAAATTGCAAAATTGAAGGGCAGAACGAGAGCAAAGACGAGGATTTCTATCAGCATTGACTCTCAACTCAGAACACTATTGTTTGGGAAGTCTGTGTATGTTTGTGCAATGAAAATATCTGTTCTGTAGTGATCACTGGTCAGTATAAAAGTAACACATGCACACACATGAAACATATTTATGCTGCACATCATACAATCAGACAGTTTGAATACAAATTTAGGGTATATCATACAAAGACAATCTTGAGATTTAAAATTTTGAAGTTACAGGAAAGGTCATATACTTCTTTTTTTAGTGTTATAAATTGACAAAGCTAGTTAGTGGATGGGCTGGAATCAGAACACAAGCCTTCAGATAGACTTGTTGTGTGCTTTCCGCTACACGATACCCCTAAATATGCAAGCAGGACCCGGGAGAGAAACGATCTCTGCCCAAAGAAAATACGTTTTCCTCATACCGTACTCCAGATTTCAGAAGAGGAATTCTTTTGAAATCCTGGTAACTATGAAATATAGATTTCTGTGTTCATGAAGATATCAAAGTCATTGATTGGGCTTTCTTTGTAAAATTGTAACAGAATAATAAGGCCACTCTACAAACAATGTCAAAGAAAAGTGTGCTTTAGTTTGGACTGTACTTACTCTTGCATGAACCTGTCATTAAAGTGTAATGTTGACTCTTCACTCACTGCTTCTGAGCCTGCCATGTTTCTAAAGATGTGTTTCAGATTGCACCAATGTTTCTTTAGTACTTTCTGTTAATAGTCAATAATGTGAGATATTCTTGTTAATTAATACAATGAAAGTTCTTTAATATATTTTCACTCTATGTTGTATTTGGGAATAACATGGTTTTTGCTCACTATCAGATAATAAATTTTCATAAAAGATTGTATTGTTGCTTTTGACACTTAGTCACTGACTATAAAAAGAATTGGCCATGATATGGCCAGCCACCAGGAATAATACTATGTGGTGTTTAACTTTATTAACTTTCCTTTAAACAATAATGTTGTCTGAGCCTTTGGTGGCTATCATTCAATGTTCTATATCCATTTATCATAAATTACTTCAGCAAGTAGTTATTGAGTATCTAATGCAGTTTTCGTACGTGGTTTGAATAAAGATTACAAAAATCGCTGCTGTCAAGTCTCTCATCATATAGTTTAAGGCATATTTGTCCAGAAGGTGCTTTGCTTAAATGTAGTTAAACACTCTGGGTTAAAAGAGGAAATATATTTTTTAATATTTCATAGTTCTCAATTTTATTTTTAATATTATATAGGTCTACCTCCACATACTGCTCCTTGCTTTGGAACTAAAGAAAATAAATCTATATTTGAATGGCCAAGTCTCTTTCCTGTATATAACTTACAATAGGCATTAACAGCCTTATCGGGTAACTAGTTCAAAACCAGGTCCAGTCTCTTGCAAATTACTTGAGTTGAGGCAGGTATATCAACTATTCCAAGTTTCTGTCCCATTTTCATATTAATATTCCCCCACTCATAAGATTATTTTAAAAACATTTCACAAGCAATAATGGCTGCACATACTGGAGGTATAATAATAACAATAGCAATAAAATATAATGAAAAGACCATATCTAATCTAAGAGCCACTGATTATATACTTTATACTTTATACTGAAGGAAATGTAATCAAGTTTCAAGTTAAACACCCGTTACCCTCTTTCTTAGAATGTTGTTATTCATTCTATACTTTTTAAAGATTGTAGGTGTATGCTGCAGCAATATGTAGGACATATATACAGAAAATGATTATTTCTAAGTCAAATATCAGAACAGAGTGACCTTGAAGTGAAGTTCACTTTGAATTATGTGAATAGTGAAAAATATATGCCCATATTTTTAGGATTGACTATCTGAATATACAAATCTAGAGACATTTGAAAATTATTCCTTCTGCACACCAATGCTCTTTATGGATATAGGGTTAATGAACTATTTGTCAAAACACTAAAAATCAGTCTATCCAAAATTGTCACATAGATGAAAAATGTTTGGTAATGACTGGCTTTAATGTTTATACAAAATAAGTAACATAATAAATCGAGAATGAGGTTGCAAAAACTGAAAGTGAGTACTGTGATATGTTTGAAGTGAGAGAAGATAAAAATATTAAAACATTTTAAAAAGGGAATATTTATTATTTCTAGAAGAAAAAAGATTTCATGAAAAATAGAAATGCAATTATATAATACCAATAAGGGTCTCATCTAGAAAATATTATCTATTATGATATCTGTAAGGGCAATAATTTTTGACGACTTTTTTTCTAACTTTGGTAATTTTTAACATTTGTTTCACATTTTTTATCAAAGTATTGTATTTTTCACCTTTTTAACTTTTTTTAATTGTGGTAAAATATGCATAACGTAAAATTTATCGTCTTAACCATTCTTAAGTTTACGGTTCAGAAGTGCTGAGTATATTGACATTGTTGTGCAAACAATTTCCAGAACTCTTTTTATCTTGGAAACAAAAACTCTATCAAAAAAAAAAAACCCAGAAAATAATAATATAATATAGAGAAATTAGAACTTTTTCCACTGTTGGTGAGAATGTAAAATGGTGCAGCTACTATAGAAAACAGTATGGGAGTTCCTCAATAAATTAAAAATATAATTACCATATGATATAACAATTCCACTTCTGTGTATATACTCAAAAGAATTGAAAGTAAAGTTTAAGTGCTACACCCATGCTTATAGTAACATTATTCAAAATAGCCAAAATGTGGAAGTAACTTAAGTGTCCAATGACAAATGAATGAACAAACAATATGATATACACATACAACGAATATTATTCAGCATTAAAAATAAAGGAAATTCTGATACATGATACAACATGAGTGAACCTTGAGGACACTATGCTAAGTGAAATAAGCCAGTCACAAAAAAGACAAATACTGTATGATTCCATTTATATGAAGTACCTAGAATAATCAGGTTAACAGAGACAGAAAGAAGAAGAGTGCTTCCCAGGGGCTGGGATAAGGGAGGAATGGGGAGTTGTTGTTTAATGGGCATAGTAGTAGAAGAAATGGTTATGAATGATGTGTACTCTCTACTCTTAACATAATAAAGATGTTGCAACTTTAACCAAATTATGAATGACTGAAGCAGGGGCATACAGTGGAGAATCAATGTATTCTTTTCTAAGAGTGAGACTCTTTTCATGGACCTTAAAGTATTATAGTATTTCTTCTTCAAAGTATTATACGAGAGATTCATAAAGAAGAATGACTGTGATCTCAATTAAATGCGTCCATGTTGTTGTGCCATTTGTTAGTATTCATATCAGTCCTGTAATTCTCAATTTTCTCTACTTTATAGTGGGAGTAATAATGCCTTTTCAGAATAGAGTTAAATAAAACTATCTTTATTTACAGATGACATGATCTTGTATATAAAATATCTAAGGGCCCACTAAAAAATTTTTAGAACTAATAAACAAGCTCATCAGGGATGCAGGATACAAGATCAACATACAAAAATCAATTGTATGGGCCAGCCCACTGGCATAGTGGTTAAGTTCGTGCCCTTCACTTCCGCGTGCCGGGGTTCGCAGGTTCGGATCCAGGCATGGATCTACACTACGCTACTCAAGCCACGCTGTGGCAGACATCCCACATATAAAGTGGAGGAAGGTGGGCACAGATGTTGGTCCAGGGGGAATTTTCCTCAGCAAAAAGAGGAGGATTGGCAACAGATGTTAGCTCAGGGCTAGTCTTCCTCACCAAAACAAACAAACAAAAAAATCAATTATATTTCTATACAGTATCAATGAACAATCAAAAAATGAAATCAAGAAACAATTTCATTTACAATGGCATCAAAAAATAAAACACTTAGGAATAAACTTAACAAGTGCAAAGCTTATAACCTGAAAACTATAAGACACTGCTGAAAGAGATTTAAAAAGACTCAAATAAGTGGAAAGAATACCCATGTTCATGTATCAGGAAACTTAATATTGTTAAGACAGCAATATTCCCCAAATTGATCTATAAAGTGAATGCAATCTCTATCAAAATCCCAGCAGGGTTTTTTTTTTGCAGAAATTGACAAGGTGATCCTAAAACTTAGGAAATGAAACACAATCTTCAGAAAGCCAAAATGATATTGAAAAAGAACAAAATTGGAGGACTCACACTTCTCAATTTAAAAACTTATTATAATGAAGCTACAGTGATCAAGAATGTGTGGTTCTGGCATAAGGATAGATAGATATAGATAGGTAGATAGAGATAGAAATATCAGTGGAACAGAACTAGGAGTTCAGAATAAAATCTTACAATAATGGTCAGTGAAATTTTGACAAGAGTCTCAAGACGAGTCATTCAAAAAGAATAGTCTTTTCAACAAATGGTGCTAGAACAACTGGATGTTAACACGCAAAATAATAAAATTGGACCCCTTCCTCCTGCCATACACAAAAATGAACTGAAAGTGAATCATAAACATAAATATAAGAGCCAAAACTATAAAAGTCTTGGAAGAAAATATAGTAATTAATTTTTATGTCCTTGGGATAGGCAGTCTTCACAGATATCACCAAAAACACAAGGGACAAAATAAAAAGCAGATAAATTGGACTTCATCAAACTTAAAAACTTTTGTTTCAAAGGATATAATCAAGAAAGTGAAAAGGCAATGCAGAAAAATGGAAGAATATGTTTTCAAATATAGGAATATTTATAATACGTTACGGAATTTGTATTTATAATATAAATAATTCTTATAACTAAACAATAAAAAAGACAACCCAAATATAAAATGGACAAAGGATCTAAGTAGACATTTCTCCAAAGAAAATATACAACTGGATGATAAGCACATAAAAAATGCTTAGCAACATTAATTGTTAGGTACTTGCTAATGAAAACCACAATGAGATACCCCTTCACATCCACTAGGATTGATATAAGCAAAAAGAGATAATAACAGATGGAGGCAAGGCTATGGAGAAATTGGAGAACACATAGACATCTTACAGAAATGTAGCTCAGGGGCTGGCCCAGTGATGTAGTGGTTAAGTTCGTGGGCTCCACTTCGGTGGCCTGGGGTTCACAGGTTCAGATCTCAGGTGTGGACCTATGCACCACTTATCAAGCCATGCTGTGGCATTCATCCCACATATAAAGTAGAAGAAGATAGGGACTGATGTTAGCCCAGGGCCAGTCTTCCTCAGCAAAAAGAGGAAGATTGGCAATGGGTGTTAGCTCAGGGCTAATCTTCCTCACCAAAAAATAAAAATAAAAAAAAAGGAAATGTAAAATGATGCAGCCACTTTTGAAAAACTATCCAGAAGTTTCTCAAAAGGTTAAACATACAGACACTGTGAACCAGCATGTGCATTGCTAGGTATATACTGAAGAGAAATAAAAACAAATTTGCACACCAGTGTACATAGTAGCTTTATTCATAATAGTGGAAAAGTGGAAACAGACCAGATGTCCATCAACTGATGAATGGATTAATAAAATGTGGTAAATATACAATGGAGAGTTGACTGTGTTTAGTTACTTGTGTCCAAAGAGGAGACTATGAAAAAAAGAGAAAAAAAATAAATTTACAGTAGAGAAACTTGGCAAATACTACCCCGGCCAGGTGATTAAGGGAAACACGATAAGTGATAAGTAATGTTGACAACATGTACTCTTGTTATGTTAGGAGAAATGAGCTTCACTTCTTTGGTATTCTTACTAAAAACCTATGACCCTAGCCTAATCATGAGAAAAACCTCAAACTAATCCAAATTGAGGAATATTGTACAAAATGCCTATTTGGTACTCAAAACTGTCAAAGTCATGAAAAACTAAGGAAGTCTGAGAAACTGTCACAGCCAAGACGCACCTAAGGAGACATGACAGCTAAATGTAATGCGGGGCTCTGGAAGGAATCTTGAAACAGAAAATTATGTTGGATAAAAAGTAAGGAATCTGAATAGAATATGGACTTTAGTTAATTATAATGTATCAATATAGTTCATTAATACTAACAAACAGACCATACAAATATAAGATGTTAATAATGTAGGGAATTGGGTGTGCTGTATTCAATTAAATCTTCTGCTTTTCTGTAAATGTATAAAGTTCTACAAAAGAAAGTCTACTAAAAAAAAAATCTCATTTATAGTTGAAAAAATGTTACCTAATAATAATTCTAATCAAAAATAAGCATGAAGCCTATGGACAAAATTGTTTACATTTATTGAATTAAATAAATGGCAAATTTTCTACACTGCTTATAGATGAAAATATTCAATATCTTAGGTTCTCTCAAAATTATTCTGTTAATTCAATGCAGCCCAATAAAACTCAGTGTTTTTCACAAAATTTGAAAATATCTCCCTAAAATTTATATAACATAGAGCCAATAACAGCCAAGACATTTTTAAGATAAAAAATTGTCTCTATTCTATTTTAAGACAAAAGATGGAGTATTTCAAACTGTAAGAGATCATTAGACTAATGAAACTGGATAAAGAAAACAGATGCAAACCTACAGTTTAATGGGAACTTTGTGTATGACAGTGGAAGCATTACACATCAGAGGAAAAAAAGATGAATTATTCAATAAAATGTGCTTGTTTAATTGGAGGTCCGTATGGAAAGAGATTAAAATATACCCTTATCTCATACCATGTTAAAGAAAAACATAAACTCCAGCTTTAACTAAAAACAAAAATAGGAAAAGAAAAACTTTTAGAAGAAATTAAGATATTATCTTCATAATATTATTAGTGCTGAATATAAGAGTTTTTTAGCTTACATTTGATCAACCCCACCACCAAAAATAAAGAAAAGTCAGAGTTAAGTATATACAGTTGAAGGCATCAGAAAGAACCAATTTAGCCATGTCCAAAAATGTGAAAACCCCGAAGAAACGTGAAGCACAGATTTGTGAGACCAGTATTTGGGGCTAACCCTCCTCTCAGGGTCCTTGCCCTCCTACGAATCGCAGGACGGACATCTGGGAATCTGAGCAGCCCTTGTAGCCACCTTACAGAACTGGAGAAACACAAGCTGGAGTTCAAGACCCATCGAAGTAGAGGCGGTCTAGCAAGGAGGCCTGGATTTAAGATGGGTTTCCCCAAAGGAGTAAAGACAAACTGGAAATAGAATACCCCTCACAGAAAATTAAACTTCTCACTGAATCACCTCAATTCTTGATTTTAATAGGGATACTTACCTTTGCCTTAGCTAATATATGTACTCTGAGTGATTGCTTATTCTTAAATGACAAGTAGGAGATAATCTCATGGGTCTCTAAGCTGTGAACATTTAATGGCAATTTGTCTGCACATTGATGAATATCCACATTACTGATACAAGTGCACACTAGTTTTCCAGCTAACATCTTTACTAAACAAAAGCTACTAGCCATAAATTTTAGGGCCACATTCTGACTTCAGTGGAATAAAGAGAGACCATCTTCCCAGTAGTGGTCAGACGTTTCCACTTGGGACACAAATCTTCTAACCCACGCGCAGAGGTTAGGTCCTTGGTGTATGATCAGTGTCAGAATGCTCATTTCAGTGGCTCTTCTTACAGATTTAGAAGCATTTGGCATAAGGCTTTACTTTGTAAAGCTCCATACTTTCTTTTAATTACTTTAGTCCTCTGTTCACTGAGAATCATTTTGAGGCCTGACATGGTGGCAGGCATAATGCTTTTTACTAGGGACCTCAAACCTTCAGACCTCCAGGTACCGCTGAAAAGAGGCATAAACCATAATTAAGGGGAAGACAATTCAGCCCTAAAGTCAAATTCAACAATCTCCCAAAAGCTTTCTGCAACAACTGGACTCACAATTCTGAGACGGAGTAGAAGGGATTATAATTCCTTCTGCACTACCTTAAATTATTTAGAGCTTCATGTGACATAAAGATGTCACTGCACAGTGAGACTACTTTGCCTGCTTCATTCACTGAGGTCAAACAAAAACCAATTTAAAAGAAAAGACGAAGTTTAGAAAGTGGAAAGTAAAAAGTACCTTGCAAAGATATGATTGAATAAAACTAGTCCATTATCTCAGAAAAATGGTTGATTTTTAACAAACTAAATTTAATTAAATGATGCAAAAAATTAATTTTAATGAGACTGCAAGAAATCAAAATTAATAAAATAGTCACACAATTATGATACACAAATATTCCGTGTTCTATATAAATTTAAAAATTGTATTGTCTGCTGTGCTTAAAAATGTTGTGATGATGATCTAGTTAAAGATCAAGTGTTTTATAAATGTTCAAGTAATAAAGTCCTAATTTTGAAAACCACTAGCTAGAGCATCTGATTACTAATATTAAACGACATTTCCTGGTGACACTAAAGAACGTAGGTGCACCCATATGTGACCGTGACACTATGTCATTACTAATACTGATAGCAATTATTCTTAAACTTTAAAAATTTTGTGATTTTTTTGAGTATAAAAAGTCATTTTAATCATCGTATCTTTGTCTTTTTATTACCCAACAATGACTATGAGGAAAAAATAATTTACTCTTCTAGAAAGTGTTTCTACTTACACACAAAAATGGTGAATTCTGTACCTTCTGTACCTGATGTTATTTTGCCCTAGAGGTTACAAGTACTGGACCTTACATTGTGCCCTTAGACGACTGTTATGATTATTATCTTGAGCTCCTTTAATTTTGAAAAGAATTGCCTTTTTAAGCAATGTCATTTTATAAACAATTTCAAACTCTGATAGGTAATCGCACCGATGGCTCAGAAAATCGTTCTGTGTCTTGAGAGCCCAGGTTAAATCAGTTTACAAATTAAAGGGGAGGGAACAATTAGACAGCAACCCAGAGAACATTTTAAAAATTATTATATCTTTGGTGTCGAAGAAAAAAACAAACTGAAAATGAGTTCTGCCTTCCAAGAAGAGGCTGTTCTCCTTTTGCACTTTGGTTCTGCTGTTTGTGGCAGCTCTTTGGGCCCTACTCTTGGCGGCCCCAACCCCAGGTTTAGATGCCTCACTGGAGCATGTTTTAGACATAGAAGCTGTACTACCTTCTTCTTTGAGACCATGGCCCTCTTGCTTTATTAGAAAATAATTAAGACGTTCAAAATTAGGTTGGAGGGTTGCCAACCTTTCCGTGGTTGCTTAAAGGGCAATGATTTGACAACATTTGTAACTAGGGAAACATTAAGGAGAAGATGCACAAAAGATGCACTTACATTTTCATAAAAATAAATTCTAAATGTAGTTACACACAGAAAAAGTTTTTAAAGCTTAAATAATCTACTAAATAGGAAACTAGAACACAAGCTTAATGCAAGATAGCTGGATGTTCTTATTTAGCACCAATATTGTTGAACTTGAGATTTTTTTGTTCACTTGCCAAAAATATCTAGTTTTCTGAAGTAAATAAACTTGATAATAATTCTTTTGATGGTCAGAATCATAGAAGAATTTAATTTTAAAGTGAAATCAGAAGAGAAAATTTCAATATACCTTATATAAACAAATGTATATAAATTATTAAAATAATATCAAATGAAATGTTAATCATATCCTGTGTTCTTTGATATTTCACAGACTATAGTTGTGTTTTCTTCTATGTATTCTTTATAAAATTAACGTATGAGTGAATATTATTGTTGAGGTTTTTTATTAAAATCATAAATTTTTTTCTCAGTTTCTCCAGATGTTTTTGTTTACTTCTCAATGTGCTATGTCAAATTCAAACCCCCTGGTTTTTGATAAAGATGATAAAATGTACATAATTATAAAATTTAAAATATTAGAAAGATATGAAATATATTTAATTAAATGATTATACTTCCCCCATCCTCAACATAGTGGCAGGATATTCTTAAAGATTATGACACTATGAAGCAGTGTTTTAAATAGATGTTAAAGTTACAGATAATTATTTAGCACTATCACAAGTCATTCTTTATGAACTTGGAGGACTCATGGATGGTAAGAGATATGCTAAAAATTGGAATTTGACCAAAGGAACAAAGGCAATACAATGGAGTAAAGATAGTCTTTTCAAGAAGTGCTACTGGAACAACTGGGTATCCATACGCCAAAATAAACAAATAAATAAATCTAGACACAGACATTATACCCTTCACAAAATTAACTCAAAATGGATCATAGACCTAAATATAAAATGCAACACTATAAAACTCCAAGAAGATACTAGGAGAAAACCTACATGACCTTGAGTGTAGTGATGCTTTCTTAAATACAACACCAAAGGCACAATCCATAAAAGAAATAACTGATAGGCTGGACTTCATTAAAATTAATAACTTCCACTCTGTGAAAGGCAATATCAAGAGAATGAAAAAACAAGCCACAGACTAGGAGAAAATACATGCAAAGGACTGTAATCCAAAATACACAAAGAACTCTTAAAACTCAACAATAAGAAAACAAACAATCCATTTTAAAATTTTAAAAATGGGCCAAAGAATTTAATAGACACCTCACTAAGAAAGATATATAGATTGCAAATAAGCATATGAATAGATGCTCTACCTCACTTGGCATCAGGAAAATGCAGATTAAAACAACAATGAGCTACTACATACTACATAGAATGGCCAAAATCTGGAACACCGACATCACCAAGTGCTGGTGAGGATGTGGAGAAAAGAAACTCTCATGAATTGTTGGTGGGAATGCAAAATGGTATAGCCACTTTGGAAGACAGTTTGGTGGTTTCTTATGAAACTAACATAGATTCATCCCTCAGTATGCAAGGGGGATTGGTTCCAGGAGCCCCTGCAGATACCAAAATCTGCAGATGCTCAAGTCCCTTAGTTGGCCTTCCAAGTTCACAGGTGCCACATCTTCAGAGTCAACCAATCAACCAGTATGGGAATATTGTACTCTTACCATACAATCCAACAATCATTCTCTTCGTTATTTTCCCAAAGGAGTTGAAAGCTTATGTTCATTCAAAAAACCTGCACGTGGATACTTATAGAAACTTTATTCATAATTGCCAAAACTTGGAAGAAACCAACACGACGTTCAGTAGGTGAATAGATAAACTGTGGTACATCCAGACAATGGAATATTATACAGCACTAAAAAGAAATAAGCTATCAAGCCATGGAAAGACAAAGAGGAACCCTAAATTCATATTAATGAATGAAAGCAATCAATCTTAAAAGACTACACACTGTATGATTCCAATTACATTACATTCTGGAAAATGCAAAACTATGAAGATAATAAACAGATCGGTGTTGCCAATGGTTGGAAAGTGTGGAATAGGCAGGGCATAGACAATATTTAAGGCAGTGAAAATACTCTGTATGATACCATAATAATGGATACGTGTTATTATGCTTTTATACAAACCCATAGAATGTACACCAGCAAGAGTGAACCCAAAGGTAAACTTTGGACTTTGAGTAATTATGGTATATCAACATAGGTTCATCAACTGCAATAAATGCACCACTCTGGGGGAGGATGTTGTTAATGTGTAGGGGCCCCATGTGTAGGGGCCAAGGATATATGGAAATCTGTGTATTTTCCCCTCAATTTTGCTGTGAACATAAAACCACTCTAAAAATGTCTTAATTTCTTAAAAAAAAGGAAATCATATTTGTGTAATTTGTGAATACAAAGTGATTACATTTCTTATTCTAGATACTTTTATTTACACATATTCTAGTTTCTCTCCACATTCTCACCTCTTAGGATGTGATTTCCAAAGCTGGATGACAACTCCGGGTATGATCCTCTAAGGCTATGACATATGTCAAAAATAGTGTTTCTAAACTTGTTTTAAGCAACCTTTCTGTTTAGTCAGTTCAGGCTGCTGTAACAGAATACCACAGACTGAGGGGCTTATAAACAGCGGAAATTTATTCCTCACTGTTCTGGAGGCTGGCAAGCCCAAGATCAGAGTGTTAGCATGATGGTGTTCTGATGAGAGCCCTCTTCCCGTTTGCAGACCTGACTTCTCGTTGTGTCTTCACGTGGTGGAAAAAGATCCAGAGAGCTCTCTGGGGTCCCCTTTATAAGGCCATTAATCACATTCATGAGGACACTACCCTCATAACTTATTACCTCCCAAAGGCCCCCACCTCCTAATACCATCACACTGAGGGTTAGGATTTCAAAATATAATTTGAGGGGGTGGAGGACAAACATTCAGTCCATAACACTTACCTTGAGAAACCCAAATACTTCCCCCATTTTTAAGTGCTATTTGACATTCCAAATACATTATCCTGAATAACTAAGAAAAAAACAATTGCAAAAAGTCTAACTTTTATATCATCTCCAGATCACAGATATGCCTCTCCCTAAAATGGTAATATTCCTTGCCTTTTAAGAATCAAGATCTAAAAACATCTTGAGAGACAGGCTTTCTCACTTAAATATAACAAAGTAAATATAAAGGTACCACATATAAGTGAAACAAACACAGAAAGAATTCTAATGATGAAAAAATACATGATTTAGTAACACCTATGTTGATGCCCTCCTAATCCAGCTTTATCCTTACATAGAATGTGGACTGTTGATGGACCAGGACTGCAAGCACATTAGGAACTGGCTACAAAAGTTAATGGAGCGTCCAAAGAATCTGCCTCCATTTGTTTAGTTTCTCAGAGAGAACAGCATCCAGTATGCAGGAAGGTATATACCTATGGCATCCTTAATATTCTTTCTGTAATGTTTAACTCATCCTTATATCTAGGCAGCCTGGTATGTAGTTTTTCCCTTCGTGCTCCAGTCCTTGGTTTTATTTCTTCAACAGGCAGTAGGAAGGAAAGCTAATGGTTTGTGGTTTTACTTCACACGGTCTACTTTACACTAGCCAATTTTACTTCAGAATAATAATATTAAGGCAGTGTTATTAACTACATGTTATAGCTGAGAAGACTGAGTCGAAACAAAAGTTGAACAAATACTTGTGTTCTCTCTGAATCAGGTGCTGAGCACGACATAGGGAGTTGTGAGGAAGATGTGCTGACTATGCTCAAGGAGCTAATAGATTTAGGGAGACAAACAGGAAGTCAGGTAATTACAATACAACGAGGCTACTGCTGTGATACAAGTAGGCACAGGATATTATAGCAAAGTACAGAAGACATTGTCTTAACCCAGCCAGCAGGGGTCTAGGGAGGGCAATTCCTGAGTTTCGTCTTGAAGGCTGAGTAGGACTGAATCAAGCAAATGAACAAAAATTCCTATCTTTCCCAAAGAAAAGACACTATGGGAAGTATGATATTTGAAACTTCATCCTATATATGTGTGTGCGTGTATATATATACATATACATATACATATATGTATAATTGAGTATGTCTCACATAGAAAATGTCATGGAGATGAACATGGAGACATGAAATGGAGATGGAAAGGACAGATAGGTTATTAAGGTTCAAAGTGAAGGGTTCTGTGTGTCACGCTAACCCATTAAATTTTATTTTATAAACAAATAGAAAGACAGAGACAGTCAAATTTTTAATTTAGTTATGTTACTATGCAGAAAAAATTTGAGGAGGTCTGAGGCTAAAGCCAGTGAAACCAGTCAATAGGTTAATATTAATAGTCCAGGCAAGAGATGGCAAACGTCTGAGTAGTGAAAACCAGAAATGATGGAAGGAAGGGAGCTATTTAGGAAATATTTAATAGGCTAGATTCATTCTGGGATATTAATTAGATGAGGATTCCGAGGAAAAATAGGACTTGAGAATGACCCACCGGTTTTACAGTTGGGTAACTGGGTGAGTAGTGGTGCCAATACATCAATTAGAAAGCATATGGTATTGTTTACTTTTTAGATGTTTTGAGTTAGAGGTAATTGTGGGACATTGAATTATTGACATTAAAATTTAGACTTATGGCTTTGGGACCTTCAAGAGATGTTAGAGCTGAAAAAATAAATTTGTGGCTCTAAACCTAAAGAATGTAGTTAGAACACTGAAAGTTGTCCTAACATTGTAGTTAGAACATTTAGGGATAGTTTAAGAATGTGAAGAGAAATTAGCAACAGTAGGAATTCTGGTGTATAACTTTTTTATTGCCACAGGTAAAACCATCCCAAAATGGATTAAAACAAAAATGATAAGATGCTTTTCAAATCTCTGTGGGTTAGCTATATTTTTCTTCCGGCAATCTTGCCTGGGCTCACTCATGTGGCTGCATTTAACTTACAGATCACCTGGACGCTGGTCTCAGGTGAAACACGTGAGTCGACTGGGCTCTATTTTCTAAGAAATCTTTTATCACAGGATGCTTCTCAACATTTCAAGAGAGTGAAGGCTGACTCTGCAGTGTCTCGAGGCCTAGGCTCCAGATCTCAACAATGTCACTTCTACCACATTCTCTTGGTGTAAGCAAGACACAAAGCTAGCTCAGATTGGGGAGGGGAAATATACTCTACTACTTTTGATAAGAAGCTGCAAAATATTGTGGTCATATTTTTCAATCTACCACATCTGGGAAACACCAATATATAAGTATAAGACATAGAAAGAAGAGGCTGAAAAAAATGAAACACAATTATCATAAGTGTAGAAGAATCATAAGAGAATTATGTCAGGAAGCCAAAAGAAGAAAGAACATTCTTTTTAATTTAAGGGTTGGTTAACAGGTCAACATTCCTAGAGAATTAAGGTACCGCTTGACCTAATAAACAGGTGTGACTATAGATGGTCCCCCACTTACGATGGTTCAACTTACTATTTTTCCACTTTACCATGGTGCTAAAGTGATACGCATTCAGTAGGAATCGTACTTCGAATTTTGAATTTTGATCTTTTCCTGGGCCAGCGATAGGTGGTACAATACTCTCTCGTGGTGCTAGGCAGCAGCACTGAGCCGCAACTTCCAGTCAGCCACGCCATCATGAGGGTAAACAACCACTACACTTACAACCAGTCTGTACCCATACGACCATTCTGTTTTCACTTTCAGTACAGTACTCAGTAAATTATATGAGATAGTCAACATTTTATTGTAAAATAGGCTTTGTGTTAGATGATTTTGCCCAACTATAGGCTAATGTAAGCATTCTGAGCACATTTAAGGTGGGCTAGCCTAGGCTATGATGTTCTGTAGGTTAGGTGTATTAAATGCGTTTTTGACTTATGATATATTCAACTTATGATGGGTTTATTGGGACGTAACCCCATCGTAAGTCAAAGAAGATCTGTATTAGATCTAGTAATTAGAGGTCATCGGAGAACAGTTTTAGTGGCAGAGTAGGGATAAAAGTCAGTTTGAAGTTTATGGAAAAGTGGATGAAGTAAGAAGTGGAAATAGTCATGTTACATTATCCTTTCTAGAATTTTAGACGAGGAGAAAGTAGAAGGAGATTCAGAATCATATAAGGCTTGTATTTTTTCAATGGGAGAGATATACCTACGTGCTTAAGAAAAGGAGCTAATAGAGAGATAAAGATTGGAGAGAGGTGGATATGAACAAGGATATAGAGACAGAAGCAGAGGAGAGTGATAGCACTGGAGTTGAAGAGGAAGAGCGATGAGAGGAAAGAAGGAAGAGACAGAGAGAGAGAGAAAGAGAGACAAAGACCACAGATAGAAATAAGCAGATACACACAGAAACAGAGACACACAGAGAAACAAACTCAGAGAAAGAGACACAGAAAGACAGAGAAACAGAAAAACAGATAGAGGCATAAAGACACTGAGAAAAGACACAGAGCGCCACATACACAGGCCCAAAGCTATAGAGAAAGACACAGGGAGACATGAAGATAGAGAGAGGCATACACACAGACTCTTGTGCACGTAGAAAGTCAGAAACAGATAAAGAGAGGGATAGAGGCAAAGAAAGATGAGACAGACACAAAGACAAAGACACAGTAACTGACACAGAGAATAAGAATAAATGGTTTCCCGAACCATTTGGAAAGGTTCGGGAATTGGGAGGAATGGGCACTGACAAGACCAAGGATTTCCTTTCTGAAAATAGAAAGCGATTAGAACGAGTGCTGATACGTGTAAATTTACAGGAGTTGAGGGAAAGAAACACAGAATTCAAGTGTGATAGCCTCAATATTTTGGAAACGATTAGGAGATAAAATCTTTCTGCTGAAAACAAGAGACATTGGGAGTTGCATGACAGCAGTGGTGTTAGCCAAGGCTGCATGTTACAATTAACTTGGAAGGTTTCTTTGAAAACACTGTTGCTTGGGCCCAACCTTCAGATTCTTATTTAATTGTTTTGGTGTGAGCCTAAGCGTCAGAAAATAAATCTCCCTAGGTGACTCAAAAACACAGGCAGGCTTAAGAATCCTTAAAAATAGCAATCAAGTTTTGGAATCATTCCCATGAGTAACGTTCCAGTGAGCAGCCCATGAGAGAGGGAGAGGATTGTTGGGTATATTCACACCCCTGTGGAGATTGGACCTCCTCAATAGATAATCACACTACTCTACCTGGTCATGTGGGATTCTGTGTTAGTACTCAGCTGCCCAAGCCGAGAAGACGAGGAGATCATAGGATTATCTAGCAATGATGACGCCAACGGGGTGCAATAGAAGAATCTGATGAGACGTAGTGAAAATGAAAAACAAAGATCTAGGTTTGTTAAGGAAGGAAGCCAGAAGTGTCCGGATAGAATGGAGGAAAATAAAGGAATTATGAAACCGTAGCTATAAAGTAAAAGGACCTGTATGGCAAGGTCACGTTTGAGGTAAACATACAAAAGTTTAGGCCTAAAGATGGGTGATGGAGTTTAGAAATATCTAAAGTGCAACAGCTCTGGGTCCAGGGTCTGGAGTAGCTGGACAAGGTGAAATGGAGGCAAGGATCAACTGAAACTGAGGAGATTACAGAACTGCATCTGCCATGGTACAGAGGCCACCGACATTGAAGATAATGTCACTCAGGACAGTTTTTGTATTCAATAATTTAGGGATATTAATAACAAGGGAGATTAAATAATGGTTTGGAAACCAAAATAGAAAACTGAAAGAATGTGGCTGGATTAAGTCCCTTTCTTAAGATCATGAAAATAGCTGTACAGCACCTAGATCAGGGCCTGGTTCACAGTAAGCACTGAATAACTATTAGTTGTTATTACTATTACTATCATCATTAAGAAACAGCCAACACCAAATCTATACAACTCAAAAGTACGTGTCTTTTCAAATATACAAAGAAGTTTCGTTTCCCACATTATAACTATCCCCCAATCCTGACCAGTTCCCAGTGAAGAATAAAATTCTACTCTAAACTCAGCAAGTTAGCCAGAGTTGCTAACATAAAAATCTTTTCTGTCTCATTAAAACATTCTGACATGCAAACCTCTCAGATAAATGGAGTTGGTAAAGGCCCGGCTCTCCTCAGGGAGCCCTTTCTCTCAGCCCTTTCACTAATTACTACTGTTATAACCACAGTGACCTCAGGGAGGCACTGCTTTTAGCACTCTTACTTGGGTGAATCTAGGCCGATTAGAATATTAAACATCTTCTATAAAGTCTGGAGAACATCCATCAACAAATAGCATGCACAGTCAGTGACTCACAAGCCTGGCGCAGCAGAGTCCTGGGGAGATTTGAACTCTAACATTTAGCGCGAATATCCAAGCTCATTTCTGATCAGCCCCTCAGGAGAGCAGATCCTTATGAACTCAGCTTGCCTGTGAGCTGAAGATCAACTCGGAAAAACGCTGCATTAACTCCAGGTTTTGCAAACTTGCTAATCATAAGAACCACCTAGGGTATTTACTAGAAATAAAAAATAAAAGTCTAGGCCTTTTTCCTGAAAAGTATTATTTAGTACATATGAAATTGGAAGTGGGAATCCATACTTATAAGAAGAACCTCCAGGTGATTCTTGTGATAAAGCAAGTTTGGAAAACTCTGCCCAAACTAACTTGAATCAATAGATTCTCGCTCTCCTCATCCAGTGAGCATTGCAGGTCTCCTAGAGCTTTGCTGTTCAAGGTGAGGTCAGAGGACCTGCAGCATTGGCATCACATAGAAGAATTTTAGAAATTCAGAATCTTGGACCCAACCTCAACCTAGTGAATCAGAAGCTGCATTTTGATAAAATCACCAAGTAATTAATAGGTTCATTAAAGTTTGAGGCTAGAGAGACTCCTGCCTAGCTAAAGAAACCAGTCTCTGCTCACCTCCAGCCAACTTTAATTTGGAAGACGTCATCTTTCCTTTTCCACTGGGGAGCATTTCCTGATTCCCGTTAGCCCCTCTTCTACAGGGATGCACTGAACAAGCTTCCCATATCTTTTGCTACTCCATCTTGGATAGGCTTTTTCTAACCCAACCCCCTAACCAACAAAAGTTGAGAATAACCATTGACCCACTTTCTTGGGTGATATTTCTCCTGAATCACCCACACCTCTGAACGGACAGTACAGTTAGGACTAGGGAGAAGCCATGGAGAGATATATTCCAACTCAACTTTAGAAACAACCAAACTAAGAATCAGAGCTGTCCAGGGATGGCAAAAGGCAGATATCAGGGAGTAACTGTGAGTTGTGCTTCAGAGGAAGCTTCAAAGAACATGCTGGAAGACTATCTGACAGAATGCCGAAGAAAAGATTACAGAACCTAATGTAAGGTTATAATTTCTTACTTTTAATACCTCTGCTAGTCATGATTTTCTTTGCTTACAAGATGTTAATATGTAATATTTTCATATCCTAGAAATTAATAAGATTATTCTTTATATCAGCGTTTTCCAAAGTCTGTTCTACATTTATGTTTATGTAATGTTATGTTTAAAAAATATGTGATAATTAAATAAGTTTGAGAACTAGTCATTGAACTAACAAGTTTTCATTATTGTACTTCTCAGAGCCTTTAACATCTTAATGTTCCTTGTGACTTTCCAAGGTGAGGACAGAGAATGCAGTGTTTTTCAACGTTATTTAACCATAGATTACCTTTTTTACAGAACTTCTCATAGCAGTATGTTCTGTGAAACACAATTTGGGGAATGAAAATACATAAAATGTAAGTCCTCAAATGCATGAAATCCAATATTCTCTGCCACCTTAACATGGGAAAATGATGCCGCTAATAAACATATGTCATCACAATGATGCAGTTTGTGACATTTTAACTTCCACATCTTTTAAAATATAAGGTACCCCGGTTCTATTAATAATCTTAGTATTTCTTCACCTAAGCTTTGCTGCATTTCACATGCTTGAAACACTAAAAAAATAAAATATTGCAATTTTTCTCCTTTTATTTCAAAATGCAATTATTTAGGATATAAAAATGTGTTTTAAGTTGTTGCCATAGCACCAGGTGGTATTATCTGATTTTATTTTAATTTGGTAAATCTGTGTTTTTATTAATGGCTATCAAAACAATCACCAAAATTGTAGAAAAAAATGTATTTCAAATCTAGGGTGTCTTCCTGGAGACAGATGCTTTGCCTGATTCATTTACATTTGAAAAATCTGACCCTTTCCCAAATTCTGCCATTGGTATAATAATTCAACAGGAGCTTGTTGCTTGGCAAAAACTCAAACTATCCTACCGACCTCCATATTTGATGATGACAAATAAGGTATATAATGTGTATATACATACAGGCGAATACACACAGGCACCTTTACACACTACAACCTGATGGGGTATCGCCAGTCCAATCATGTGGGCTGTCCTAAGGATAGATGCTGATGATTGCCCAATTGCATCAGCAGCTGCCATTGGAATCTATTATTGAGATGGCTAAAATAGTCACATTGGCTTTATTGTGTTCTGGTCATTTCATGTTTATAGCTCAGCCTTTGCAAAGTCACTTTAAATGGATTCGAAATAAGACCATTTCTTCAATCAGCCTTCCTGACAACTAGTTCCATACTCCATACTGATGCAATAAAAATATTGTCATTTTTCCCTTTGCACCTCAAGAATGAAATAACACATGCTGTATAAACATTCTGATATTGCGATAATTTATCATCCAGAAAAGAATGAGATTCCAATATTACTTTGAAAGAGATGAGGAACTGCCAATGTAAACAGTCAGAGAGAATTCTCGTTGTACTGAATCAGAATCATCTGAGCCCTTTTGGTGTTTTTCAATCCACATTTTACAATGTAAATATGCACTTAAATTGGTTGTAATGTAAAATTGAAATGTATAATTTTGAATGGCCAACACATTATGTTTTTAAAAATCTATTTCCAAGTTGAAAAATCTATTGGAAAGAAATTTTAGAGATTCCTTTAAAAATGAATTAGCTAAAATAATTTCAATAATTAAAACAGTGATTTAGAAGTTTATTTTGATAACACTAGAATATTTGATAACTCCAGTGCCCAGTTTCCTGGGAAACAGAATTACAGTTCAAATAACAAGAAGTGTATGAAAGCTATAGTTATGTCTGAGAACAGATCCTGTCTATGAGACCAAGGTTTGGCATATTGAGTCATGGTGTCTGTACATAAGCTATGCATATTAAAATAATTTTACCTTTTACTATTCAGGTCTGTGGCATGGATCCAATCATTTTGATTACCCAGAGATAAAATCAAGTCCATGCTACATCAGTTGCTTGAAAATGTACTAAATTTTCTGCCTTCTGTACCTTTTTCTCTCCCATATCTAGCGCCTGAACTGTATTAACGTCCACATTAAGCTAGGATTTTTACTGCCTGCGTTTTCCTGTTTCCTCAGGCCCAGTCTTGTGTTTCTAAGTAGAGACACTGGTTATCAGTGTAGGATAATGTTAAGGATGGAATGATTGTGTCCTCTCAAAATTCACATGTGGAAGCCCTACTCCCCATTGCAATGTTGTTTGGAGATGGGACCTTTGGGAGATAAGTAGGTTTAGATGGGCTCATGAGAGTGGGGCCATCATGATGGCGTTAGTGAGTGTCCCTATAAGAAGAGACACTGGAGAGCTGAATTCTCTCTCTCTCCTTCGCTTCTCCTCTCTCTCTTCTCTCCCTATCCACCCCCAAAGGCCCTTACCAAGAATGGAATCAGTCAGAACTGTGAGAAATAACTTTTGCTATTTAAGCCACCCAGTCTACGGTATTTTGTTATAGCAGCCTGATCTGACTAAGAGAGATAGTGAGAAGAAAGAAGAAATAGAAAAATTATGAGCTTTGAGTTAAATAGTCCCAAGTTTTCATTTCAGCTGGTCCACGTACTCTTCTGCCATTAAGAGTTTATTCCGCTAGACCTCAATTTTTTTATTTGTAAAATAATAATAATAAATACCTAGCTAGCCAGATTGTTCTGACAATCAAGGTAGATAATATACGTGAACCACCTTACACATACAAAGTGCTCAGTGTGGGAGGTGTTGCTCTTAGGGCGATTTTTTTTCTTCGTCTAATAATTTTTTGCCTATCTTTTATTTATAATTATATGTTTTATTTTTGAAGAGTCTCTCTAAAGACCTTTAGTTGTATTTTTAAAAAATCAATATGAAATTGTGTGCCTTCTAAAATAAGAGATTTATCATTTAAACTTACTGACATAATTTATCTAATTGGCCCAAGCCCTGACACTTTGTTTTATTATTTACAAGTCGTAAATTTGGCTTTTATTATGTATGTTTTCCAAGAGAGACAATGCTTTCTTCGACTTTTTGTTCACCAGTGTTTTAAATCCTTTTCATTTTAAATCACTTTTCATTATTATCAGGTTTTGAAAAACATTTTTAAAGTAATAGATTCATAACCATAAATATAATATATCACCAAACAAAATAGTACAGTATATTAATACTAGATTTCATTCTGGGAAAGGAGAATTCTGCTTTAGGAATTCAATATCGTATGTGACTACTTGATAGTTTTAAGGAATAAGAAAATATATAGACATCTTGATAAAACAGTAAAAGCTTTGGACAAAAATTTAACAATTATGCTTAGTAGGAAAAATTTAATAAATCAGAAAAAGGAAGAAAAGTCTTCATCTTGATTAAGACTTCCTACCAGAAAACTATGGCAAATATTGTGGTTATTGTGAAGGAAAATCAGGAATAAGATGATGAAGGACGCTTCTAGTTCATTTTGTTCTGAAAGGTCACGTCAGTGGAATAAGGTGAGAAAAGTAACAGATGGTACAAGTATAGGAAAAGAATAAAATACATTGCTTTTACTTACAAATGATATATCCGTGCATCTAGAAAATCAAAGACAACTAATTGAAAATTATTATAAATAATAAGAGAGTTAAAAAAACTGTTTTAAAAATCAACAGTTAGGGGCTGGCCCGGTGGTGCAAGCAGTCAAGTGCACGCACACCATTGCAGCGGCCCAGTGTTTGCCGGTTCGGATCCCAGGCACACACCGACAGACAGCTTGGCAAGCCATGTTGTGGCGGCGTCCCATATAAAGTGGAGGAAGACGGGCATGGATGTTAGCCCAGGGCCAGTCTTCCTCAGCAAACAAAAAGAGGATTGGCAGATGTTAGCACAGGGCGGATCTCCTCATTAAAAAAAAAAAAATCAACATTTAATAAAAGTACTTTTCTTATATCAGTAAAATAGAGATAAATAATTATAAGATGTATTGGATAAAGGTCAAATTTGTAATAAGAAATGAGAGTGAAAAACTTAAACATTCCCTCCTTATATAAAAAATTATTAAAGTTAGGCTAAAGAACAAAAGAGTAAATGGAAATACTGTGTTCCTGCTTGAGAAAACTCAACTTATCAAATGATAAAGAAATGTCAACCAAAATTTTAAATGTGTGTGCTTTTGATCCAGCTCACCACTTCTAATACTCAACAGAAGAAAATTTGCACACCTACATACCAGGACATTCAAGCTTTGCTTGCGTTTTCAAAAGATTAAAAAAAAACAAAAACATAGAAATGACCTAATTACATCAACAAGGTAATGGCAAAGAAGGATTTTCACTCCTTAAGCCATCAATTAATGCATTATGTGCACAGTAAAGGATTAACTTAGTAAGTCTGGGTGGTGTACACCTTGTACATTATAAAGACAGGCTTGGCACTTGCCCCCAGCTCATAGAAGGTAGCCTCTGAGCCCCTGGAATGCCCTGTCTGATAAGAATGTCTTTGTTTCCATGAGGGCTTTGGGCCATGGCATGTGGTCTATGTTAAGGACGTGATATATTGAGCCACATGGTGTCAGCTTAGCCTCCGGAGGGGATAGAGCTTCCCTGGTTGGGAATAGTTTGTGTCTGTTGTCCATCTTTTCTTTTAATTCATTTCACCCCTATTTTCATCTTAGCCACTGACTTTGAAATTCATTCTTTTCAGTATTTTTTTAGCTTATATTTTCCATATAATTGCTGTTTTCTGCTTCTGCTTCACAGAGGCTATGTGCTTCTAACTCATAAACACACAAAAAACAAAACATCTTCTTAAAAAATTTCATCTCTACAGTCACATGAAAAGATGTTCAATATCACTAAATGTTAGGGAAATGCAAATCAAAACTACAGTGAGATATCACCTCACACCCGTCAGAATGGCTATAATTACCAAGACAAGAAATAACAAGTGTTGAGAGTCATGTCAGCAACATGGCGGAGTGAGCTGTTCCCTTTATCTCTCCCTCTTTGAACTACGACTAAGTGGACATTCATTGATCAACAGAGGAAACCCACACAGCACAGCACAATGCCTGAGAGACCCACACAGCTACACGTCTGAGGGTGGATGGACTGACTCTCCAGGAAGTGGTGGCGATAGATGAGCACTCCCTGACCTTCCCTGGCAGCCCTGTGCATGTGCACGAAGACTTTCCAGCCTGGCACCAGCACCCACAGTACCGCTGCACCCCACAAGTGGGAACCCACCCCGGGGGCAACTGTAGGAAGAGGTGGCAGCAGACCTTAGCCCACTCGTGGTTGCTTCCTAGGCAGTGGGGGAGCCCACCATGCCCCTGTGGCCCCACGGGGTGGCCCTGGTTCAGTCCCCATGAGGAAGCCCCTCCCACCAAGCACAGCAGCTAGAGGGACTGCAAGAAGAGGCAGCAGCAGATCTATGTGCCAGGCGAGCACATTCCCAGCCCAGGCAAGTGCCCATAGTACCACTGCACCCCAAAAGTGAGAACGCACCCCAGGGAAACTGTGCGAAGAGGTGGTGGCAGCGCTTATCCCACTGATGATCGCTTTCCCGGCAGTGGGGGAGCCCTATGTACTGCTGCAACCCCAAAGAGTGACCCAGGCTCAGTCCCTGCAAGGAATCCCTGCTCACCGAGCACTGTCTACACATGTGACCGAACACTCTCCAGGCCAACGCAACCACCCATAGCACCCCTACAACTTCCAGTGGATGGAGTGGGATCAGAAACTCAGCTCCTGCTTCCCTCTAGTGGTAGCATGTGGAATCTGCCTAATACTACCTAATGTAGTAATGACCTAATGCTATCACAAACGTGCTGACAAAAGATTAGTTCATCAAACACCATGAAAAACTACAGCAACAATTCAGACTAGAAGGAAAACGACAATTCTCCAGAAACCAATCCTGAAGGCACAGAAATTTACAATCTAAATGACAGAGAATTTAAAATAGTTGTCATGAAGAAATTCAACAAGTTACAAGAAAAATGAGAGAGACAGTTCAATGAGCTCAGGAATAAAATTAATAAGAAGAAGGAATACTTCACAAAAGAGATTGAAACTATTAAAAAAAACAAGAGGAAATTCTGGATCTGAAGAACACCACTAATGAAATAAAAAATAATCTAGAATCCTTAAAAATAGAGCTGATGTTACAGAGGAAAGCTTTAGTGAGCTAGAAGTTAGAAATATAAAAATGCTACAGGTGTAGGAGGAGAGCGAACTATGATATTAAAAACATCAAGGAATTCTTTGACAATATCTGACTCAATTAAGAAAAGCGACATAAGGATCATAAGTATTCCAGAGCGAGAAGAGAGGGAGAAAAGAGTAGAGAGCTTGTTCAAAGAAATAATAGCTGAGAGCTTCTCAAACCTTTGGAAGGAACTGGATTTACAAACACATGAAGTTAATAGAATACCTAAATACGTGAATGCTAAAAGACCTTCTCCAAGGCATATAATAGTAAAACTGGCGAAAGTCAATGACAAACATAAAATATTAAGGGCAGCAAGGCAGAAGAAAATAACCTCCAAAGGAACCCCTATCAGCCTTTCAGCAGATTTCTCCCCAGAACCCTTACAGGCTAGGAGAGAATGGAATGATATGTTCAAAACACTGAAGGACAAAAACTTTTAGCCAAGAATACTCTACCCAGTGAGACTTTCCTTCAGATATGATAGAGAAATAAAAGCTTTCTTGGATAAACAAAAGTTGAGGGAGTTCATTACCACTAGACCTCCCATACAAGAAATGACTAAAGATGCCCTCACACCAAAAGCAAAAAGGCAAAAGTCTACAAAGCTTTGAGCAAGGAGATAAATAGATAGACAAATCAGAAAACTGCAGCTATCTGTCAGAACAGGGAATAAAATACTCAATTATAACTTAAAAGATAAAGGGAAGTAAAGAATCAAAATAACTATAAACACATCAGCTTACTCACAAACTCACAACACAAAACAGAATAATTTGTGACAACAATTAACTCAGAAGGGGAAGAGGAAAGGGATGAAATCTGCTTAGGCTAATGAAGATAAAAGGCTAGGAGAAAATGGACTGTCTCACTTATGAGATCTTTTATACAAACTTCATGGTAACCACTCAACAAAAAATCAGAGCAGTGGGGCCCACCTGGTGGCGTAGTGCTTAAGTTCACACAATCTGCTTCTGTAGCCCGGGCTTCAAAGATTTGGATGGCAGGCACAAACCTACACACTGCTCAAGCCATGCTCTGGTGGCATCACACATGCAAAGTGGAGGAATATCCACACAGATGTTAGCTCATGGACAGTCTTCCTCAAGCAAAAAGAGGAAGATTGGCAACAGATGATAGCTCAGGGCCAATCTTCCTCACGAAAAAAAAAAAGAAGAACAGAGCCACAATTCATACAAAAAGAGGAAACTTCCACAGAAAACCACCAAAATCAAATGGCAGTCAGAAATACAAAGAAGAAAAAGAACAGAAACATAGAACAACCGGAAAACAAGAGATAAAATGGCAGTACTAAGCCCTCATATATCAATAATCTCTCTAAATGTAAATGGATTTAATTTTCCAGTAAAAAAACACAAAGTAGCTGGATGTATTAAAAAATAAGACCCAACAATATGCTGCCTCCAGGAAACACATCTCAGCCCTAAGGACAAACATAGGGTCAGAGTGAAAGGATGGAAGACGATACTCCAAGCTAATGGCAAACAAAAGAAAGCAGGTGTTGAGATACTTATATTAGACAAAGCAGACTTCAGGTTAAAAAATACAATGAGAGACCACGAGGGGCAGTATATAATGATAAAAGGGACATTCCACCAAAAGGACATAACACTTATTAATATAAACACACCAAAGTACATAAAACAACTATTAACAGATCTAAAGAGAGACATCAAGAGCAACACAATAATAGTAGGGGACCTTAACACCCCACTTGCATCAATAGATAGATCATCCAGACATAAAGTCAACAAGGAAATAGTGGATTTAAATGAAATGCTTGATCAGATGGACTTAATAGATATATAGAGAGCATCCCATCCAAAAACAGCAGAATACACATCCTTCTCAAGTGCACATGAATCATTCCCAAAGATAGACCATATATTGGGAAACAAGGCAAGCCTCAATGAATTTAAGAAGATTGAATCATCTCAAGCATCTTTTCTGACCACAATGCTATGAAACTAGAAATCAACTGCAAGATAAAAGCTGCGAATGTCACAAGCATGTGGGTCAATGAACAAATCAAAGGAGAAATTAAACACTGCCTGGACACAAATGAAAATGAAAATAAAACATACCAACTCCTATGGGATGCAGCAAAAGTGGTTATAAGAGGGAAATTCATAGCAATACAGGCCCACCTCAACAAACAAGAAAAATCTCAAATAAGTAATCTTAAACTGAACCTAACAGAACAAGAAAAAGAAGAATAAAAAAAGCCCAAAATCAGCAGAAGGAGGGAAATAATAAATATTAGAGCAGAAATAAATGAAATAGAGACTAAGAAAACAGTAGAAAGGATTAATGAAACAAAGAGATGGTTCTTTGAGAAGATAAACAAAATTGACAAACTGTTAGCCAGACTCACTAAGAAAAAAAGACAGAAGGCTCAAATAAATAAAATAGAAATGAAAGAGGAGAAATTATGACAGATACCACAGAAATACAAAGGATTATATGAGAATATTATGAAAAACTATATGCCCACAAATGGTACAACCTAGAAGAAATAGATAAATTCTTAGACTATACAGCCTCACAAAATTGAGTCAAGAAGAAATAGAGAATCTGAATAGACCAATCACAAGTAAAGAGATTGAAACAGTAATCAAAAATCTCCCAAAAAACAAAAGTCCAGGACAAGATGGTTTCTCTGGAGAATTCTACCAACCATTCAAAGAAGATTTAATACCTATCCTTCTCAAACTAATCTAAAAAATTGAAGAAGACAAAATACTTCCTAACTCATTTTATGAGGCCAACATCACCCTGAAATCAAAACCAGACAAGGACAACACAAAGAAGGAAAAATACAGGCCAATATCGCTGATGAACACAGATGCAAAAATCCTCAACAAAATACTGGCCAACCAACTACACCAATACATTAAAAGGATCGTACACCATGATCAAGTGGGATTTATCCAGGGATGATTCACCATCTGCAAATAAACCAATGTAATACACCACGTTAACAAAATGAGGAATAAGAATCACATGATCATCTCAATAGATGCAGAGAACGCATTAGACAAGATCCAACATCCATTTATGATAAAAACTCTCAACAAAATGGGTATAGAAGGAAAGTACCTCAACATAATAAGGACATATCATACTCAATGGTGAAAAACTGAAAGCCATCCCTCTGAGAACAGGAAGAAGATAAGAGTCCCTACTCTTGCCACTCCTATTCGATGTAGTACTGGAGGTTTTGGCCAGAGCAATTAGGCAAGAAAAAGAAAGAAAAGAAATACAAATTGGAAAGGAAGAAGTGAAACTCTCATTGTTTGCAGATGACATGATTCTATATATAGAAAATCCTAAAGAATCCATCAGAAAACAGTTAGAAATAATCAACTACAGCAAAGTTGCAAGGTACAAAATCAGCTTACAGAAATCAGTTGCATTTCTATACACTAACAATGAACTAGCAGAAAGAAAAGTCAAGTATACAATCCCATTTATAATCACAGCAAAAGGAACAACAAAAAGAACAAAATATCTAGGATGAAATTTAACCAAAGAGGTGAAAGACCTATACACTGAAAACTGTAAGACATTATTGAAAGAAATTGAAGAAAACATAAAGAAATAGAAAGATATTCCATCCATGCTCATGGATTAGAAGAATAAACATATGTATAATGTGCATCCTACCTAAAGCAATCTACAGATTCAATGCAATCCCAATCAGAATTCCAATGACATTCTTCACAAAATGGAAGAAAAAATCCTAAAAATTACATGAAACAGCAAAGACCTCAAATATGCAAAGCAATCCTTAGACATAGGAACAAAGCTGGAAGCATCACAAGATCTGACTTCAAAATATACTACAAAGCTATAGTAATCAAAACAGCATGGTACTGGCACAAAAACAGACACACAGATCAATGGAACAGAAATGAAAGCCCAGGGGCTGGCCCAGCGGCATAGTGGTTAAGTTGGTGCACTCTGCTTTGGTGGCCCGGGGTTGGCAGGTTCGGATCCCAGGCACAGACCTACACACTGCTTATCAAGCCATGCCGTGGCGGCGTCCCATATAAAGTAGAGCAAGACGGGATGTTAGCCCAGGGCCAATTTTCCTCAGCAAAAAAGAGGAGGATTGGCAACAGATGTTAGCTCAGGACTAATCTTCCTCAAAAAAAAAAAAAAAGCCCAGAAATAAAACCACACATCTATGGACAGTTAATCTTCAACAAAGGAGCCAAGAACATGCAATGGAGAAGGGAAAGTCTCTTCAATAAATAGTGCTGGGAAAACTGGACAGCCACATGCAAAAGAATCGAAGTAGACCATTATCTTGCACCACTCACAAAACTCAATTCAAAGTGGATTAAAGACTTGAATGGAAGACCTGAAACCATAAAACTCCTAGAAGAAAATATAGGCAGTACATTGACATTGGTATTAGCAGCATCTTTTTGAATACCATGTCTACTCAGGCAAGGGAAACAAAAGGAAAAATTAACAAATGGGACTACATCAGACTAAAAAGCTCCTGCAAGGCACAGGAAACCATCAACAAAATGAAGACAACCCATCAACTAGGAGAAAATGTTTGCAAATCATATATCCAACAAGGGGTTAATTTCCAAAATATACAAAGAACTCATACAACTCAACAACAAAAAAACAAACAACCCCATCAAAATGGGGCAGAGGATATGAACAGACATTTTTCCAAAGAAGACATACAGATGGTCAACAGACACATGAAAGATGTTCAACGTCCTAATTATTAGAGAAATGCAAATCAAAACTACAATGAGATATCACCTCACAGCAGTCATAATGGCTATAATTACCAGGACAAAAAACAACAAATGTTGGAGAGCATGTGGAGAAAAGGGAACACTCACACACTGCTGGTGGGAATGCAAACTGGTCCAGCCACTATGGAAAACAGTATGAAGAATCTCAAAATATTAAAAATAGAAATACCATATGATCCAGCTATTCCACTACTGGGTATTTATCCAAAGAACTTGAAATCAATAATCCAAAGAGATTTATGCAATCCTATGTTCATTGCAGCGTTAGTCACAATAGCTAAGACCTGTAAGCAACCCAAGTGCCCTTCTATGGATGAATGGATAAGGAAGATGTGGTCTATATATACAATGGAATGCCAGTAGCCATAAAAAAAAAAAAGACAAAACCATCCCATTTGCAACAACATGGATGGTCCTTGAGGGTATGCTGATAAGCGAAATAAGCCAGACAGAGAAAGACAAATACTGCATGATGTCACTCATATATGACAGATAAACAAATACATGAATAAAGAAAACAGGTAGTGGTTACCAGAGGGGAAGGTGGTTGAGGGTGGACAAAACGGGAAGGGGGCACATACACACAGTGATGGACAAAAACTAGACTACTGGTGGTGAGCACAATGAAGTCTATCTAGAAATTGATAATAATGTACATCTGCAATTACACAATGTTATAAAACATTATGATATAAATAAAATAATAGAAAAAAATGAGATAACAAATGTGGAGAAAAGGGAACCCTCATACACTGCTGGTGAGAATGTAAATTGGAACAGCCACTAATGAAAACAGTATGGAGATTTCTCAAAAAATCAAAAAAACAGGAATACCATACGATCCAGTTCCATTACTGGATATTTATCCAAAGAATATGAAATCAATAATTCAAAAGGATATATGCTCTCCTATGTTCATTGCAGCATTACTCACAATAGCTAAGACATGGAAGCCACCCAAGTGCCCACCAACTGATGAACAGATAAAGAGGACGTAGTATACATATGTACAATGGAATAATATAAAAATAAATCGAATGCAATAAAAAAAGGCAAAATTGTGCCATTTGTGACAACATGGATGGATCTTGGGGGCTTTATGCTCAGCAAAATAAGTCAGACAGAGAAAGACAAACACCACATGATTTCACTCATATGTGGAAGATAAACAAATACATGGATAAGGAGAACAGATTAGTGGTTACCAGAGGGGAAAGGGGTGGGGGGGGAGGGCGAAAGGGGTAAAGGGGCATATATATATGGTGACGAATAAAACCTAGACTATTGGTGGCGAACACCACCAATACAGAAACTGATACATAATAATGTACACCTGAAATTTACACAATATTATAAGCCAATATGAACTTAATAAAATAATTTTTGAAAAATTACATTGAGATTTGCTCTTCTAATTCTTCAGGATAAGCTTTTAATTTCATTCTATAGCCTCTGATGATAGGCCATATTATTTTGTATTTTCTTCCTCAAATTAGAAGAGATTTGTCCAGACAGGGGGTTCACTAATAAACGCTAATATGACTTTCTACTTATTCCATTTTAGATCCACTCTGGTGTGAATAAAAATATTCCTGTGAAGTCTGCACACAGAGGGTAGGTTGTTTTCAAGGACTTGCAACCTTTTTTGCAGTGCCTGTGGGCATAGCCTTCAGTAGAGTGCTGCTAAGTGAAAGCAGAGTCCCCAACGGCTCCATGGCTGGATCTCTCTCTGGATCTCGCATACGGTGAATTGATGGAAACACAGACACTAATTATGCACTGTGAGCAGGACTCTTCCTTTGCCCACCATGACACACCCAGCCGTCCAAAACCTGCACACGGAGAATTTCACTATTTGAAATAGGACGCAGTGATTCACTCAGGTTCTATTGTTTTTCAGTTATCCACATGAACCGTCAAATGAAATGCTAATATAATTTGGGTCAGGAAAACAATACTTTGGGTTCTTCTCCAAGCAATGCCAACGCGATAGATGTTTGACTAGACCTGACTTGCTGGAAGAATCTTTGAAACAGCACCAACACAGCATAGAACAGACATTCTTTACCTCTACTTATTTTCAGGACAGTATGTTTGGATTTGCTGCATTACAAATGGCAAAACATAAATGCATCATCAATTTCAGAAGTCATTTCATCACTAGAAGTTTTGTAGTTAGTGGAAAAACACTTCAGATTTTGCCAATCTGTTGACTCTCAAAAAACTTCACGGGCAGTGCTGTTAAAAGTTTTAATCCTCTTTCTATCCTCATTAGGTATGTTAGATGATAGTTGGTTCAGGCTAAGAAAGAAACTGCTAAGGAGATATCATTTTACCAGAAGTCGCCCTTACACTGTTTCTAACAAAATAGAAAATATATTTCCACATAATAAATGGAGTAATTAATGGATCATCATTTTAAGCCTGAAATAGATAAACATAATTAAGCCTTAAAGTAATCGGGAAAGAGCTAAGAAGTCACCATTCCTTTCCAGGCTGTAATTGAATCAAACACACTTAATGATAACAAAATTATAGAAGGTTCCACATTTACAACCTCTTAACTTCTAGTATTGCCAAGGAAGGCTCAAAAGAAGAGAGGAGGCAGAAGGAGGTTGAACTAATTAGAGGACATACTAATTACTATGTTGATGTTTCAGCACAACTAGCTCACTAATAAATAGCAGAGTCCAAGCGCATGCCTACGATTTCATGTTGTCTGAAAAATCTCGATGAATTTTCAAAGACACGTTTAGCATCCTTGTAGATTGCCTATGACCTTGTTAATTTGTAACAAAGCATCTCTAATACATTTATTTTAAAGTTTTCACCATTAAAAATTGTGTGTCTAAAGACCTGGGAGTTTGTAGCACACAAGTTTTCACCTGCTGGCCTTGATGCTGTATGGATCCTGGACGACCCTCAGCATTGATACAGCAGAATTTGATTTCGTGTTTGTCTTCCTAGGGCAGCTCTGGTATTGACCTCAATCTCTTGTTTTTATTGTCCGTTAATTGGTATATACCCATATTTCTCTTGAGATAGGCATAAACCAGTTAACTTCAAGTGTTTTGATGCAAAACTGATACTTTTCTTAGGCTGACAACTCTTGAGTACTTTGAATTGATCTGATGGCTGACATCAGAATTTCTGCAGACCAATACACGTCTTCTCCAGCTTTGAGTCGTAGCTCAGTGTTCTGGAAGAACCTTGGTCAAATTCCCCTGTATGGAACTAAAAAAGACAGGACACACCCTCTCCCCCAACTCTCACTATACAATTAATTTCCCCTCCTTCTTCAGAAAAAGAGTAAATTAAAATGTGAAACTACATAGTAGAGTAGACCAGAATAGACTCTGAAGCCGGGTAACTTCACTCAGAACGCTAGCTCGGTTACTTAGTAGAGAAGTGATATTGTACAAGATACTTAAACTTGGAGCAATAATAGAACTGACTTCATAGGATTGCTGTGATGATTATACGACTTAATTATAACAATTATACTCGCAACAATCTGGGGGAGGAATTGCTTCTTTCAAAAACTCTGCCTGGTTGATGTTCTCATATGAATAATATGGAATGCAGAAGGCTATGCCCAATGGACTATCTTAAATAAAGTCGTTGTCCTGTATGTTATCTGTACACATAATTTTTGTAAATTAAGGTCAATAAAAGAAGTCAGAATATTTACCCTTTTAGAAGCAGTAGTCCAGTAGTAAGCAGAAATGAATCAATTTATTTGCCTTTTTCCGTAAAAAAAACAAGTCCACATATTTAGGAACTTTTGAAAAACTAATCGTTCAAGCAGAGAGCTGAAATTAGTGTGGACAGTAATGAGTTGCCATTTGCTTATTCACTCATAAGTATTCATTGAGTGCCTATTATGTGCAGAGCATTATTCTACACGCTGGGGATATAAGACTGAGCAAAGCGAACAATTATCTCTGATCTATGGAACTTGAAAATAAGTGATACAGTTAAAAATCAAAAAGTAAAATTAAAAAGTAGAAGAGGATTATGAGGTAGAGGGGTTTAGGACATCTGGGGGTGAGGTTACAATTTAAATAAATGCTCAAGGCAGTCCTCACTGAGAAGGTGAAATCTGAGAAAAGACCTAAAAGAATGTTTTTAATATCATTCTAATTAATGAATAAAGGGACCATTGGGGTGGACAGCTAAAAACTTTTCATAATCCTGAAATGTTGCCTAATTGCTAAGTCTGGAGAAGTAAATAAACCCCGATTTTGACAAGGACCTAAAACACTTAAATAAATAAATGTTAATAATTTAACATCAGAGAAGGGCTTAGTTTTGTCTTTTCTGGGTACCAGGCTCTTGACAAAAATTGTCATATACAATTCCAAGCCTGGTTTCTATCATCTGTCTATCTAAGCATCATTCAATATAGAAAGATTATTTTATTTTAGACGATACAGGATTATCAAAAAAGATAACTGAAATAGGAACTACACACATTTTTTCAGAGTTAACTTAGGCTTATATGTATATTTAACCAATAGTGCAAGATCTATTGCTGAAGCTAGGACATGAATGCTAGACTAACTGAGGAAATACATTGCATTATAGATCTATTCCTTCTGCTGATTGCCTTTATTAATTACTGTCCCATGGTAAGATTGGTCTCATCAATGTTTATCAAGCCCTTATTCTCACTCACCAATCAAGAGCTTGAAGAAATTTTCCTATGAGTGAGTTTTATCAATCGATTACTATGTGAGTTGATCCCCACAATCCAGTTTACAACAAGCTGAAGGCCTGCTTCCTTACACTCCCATGAGTGGATCAGTTCTGCTCCAGCCATTTCTATGAATTAGAAATGCTGAATTTTGCCTCCTTAGTGGAGCCAGGAGAGCATGACCACTTTGCACTCAAGTCAGACAGAATTTTGACAGCGGCGTTTAACACACAACCCAGCTGTGTAAACTTGGGCAATTTTTTTACCTTGTCTAAACCCAAGTTTCTTCCTATATAAAAATGGGAATAAGAATATCTACCTCAAAGGATTATAAAGAGAATTAAATAAGATAAAGCATATAGAGTTTAGAGCAGTGCTTAAAACATTATTAACGATCTATAAGATTAGCTATTAAAAATTTTTGCTAAATGCTCTTCCAGACACACTCAAATAAAACCCACATGGGAGAAATCAGGTCTAGATACCTCTGGTATTCAATCTGCTCCTCGGAGCAGTATAGTCTCAATTGTGAACATCTTTCTTGAGGGGTTGTAGAATTTCTAGGCAGCCCTCGAGTTCAGTCTATAATCATTTCTAAGAGACAAGGGCACTGGATAACCCTAGTGAACATGACTACCCAGAACCAAACCAAGGAGTGTCACTTCAAGCTTACTAGTGAACTGAAATGAAAGGAATTAAATACAATAAGAAATTCTTCCCTATCTCAAATATGCATCCTGCTGTCACTGTCAAAGAAGAAATGTTTTTAGATGACTACACCGACCTCTAGTATATGAATAATTATTACATAGAGAATAATTCGGAGCTGTTTTTTGCTTTAACAAAAAGCAAAACAAGAGGAAATAGGCCCAGTTTGTAACATCAGGAGAGGTCATTGGAAGAGAAATGGAATCTCACACATTGAAAATCTTTAAGAGGCTGTCTGCCTCATTATCTGGGGTGGCTTAGGCAAAGCCACACTGTGGATGGAAGAATGGATCACATGCCCACATCTTTCCATTTCTCATTCTGTGCATCCATGATTCCACAATTGCACTTTCAGAGCCACCATTCAGGAGCAACATGAGAGGACATTAAAGTTTCTCCTAGAAAGAGATGATTTTCTATACAGGCGTAAAAATAGATCCAAGAGGTAGCTAAAGATTTTTAGAAGAAATATGTGTCCAATTTATATTTCACTTTCTAAAATTACAAGTCCACATTACTAGTTACTAGTAAATAAAAATTCACCAAGAAGTAAATTTGCTAGCCTAACTTGTTCTTTGGGAATAATAATTGTTTCCAGATGTTAACATTGCAATAGTTATAATACAGTGTAGTATTATACAGTGTGACTTACAAAGAACAGGTACTTTTTTCTGTTTTAAAAGTATCACTAACTCCTCTTTTCCTAGAAAATGTCCCATATGAGTAGTAATGAACCACAGCCACCTCTAAGTTATTAAGTGTAATTGTCTGCTTTGTGGAACATTTGACCCATTGTTTCTTCTTCTCATTCTTCAGGATATTTTCCATTTTGGCAATTTTACTACTCATCCAAAACTACCCCAGTGGGTGAGCAGAGAAATAAAAAAGAGATAAAATATCCAACAGGTAATTGGCTCCTTTTTAACAGTACAGGAACAGTTTGATGGAGCTTGAATACAGCTGTTAAAATGAAGTTTGAAAATCGCCTATGATTGACAGAACACCTTCTATATTCAAATGAATTACAACACATGACCAAGGTTTGATTGTATTGAACTATAATTAGGTGTCTGCTTTATATGAGGACTTTGCTTATCACAGATCATTCTTGTCACAAATTTTTTAAAATTCTGATAGTCTCCAAATATTTACATATAACCTTTATCTTTTAGCCACTGAAACCTTGTCCCCAAATGATTCTTATTTAAATTTAGTAATAATCACACCAAAGAAGAAATAAATTCTCTCAGGATTGATACAGGTCTTCTGTTTTCATCGAAAACAGCCAACAGCACATTCTATTTGTTCTTCCTTCTTTTGAAATAATTCAAGACACTCCCCAAGGAATATTTTTCTTTTCCTCAAACTGATACACTTCACTTTAAAAAATTTACTAATTTGAACTTCAATTTGCTTTCTTACGAGTCCACTCCCAGTCCACTTCATCATGCCTATAAACTGCCGCCTCTAAGAACAGAGGTATTTGTGGTCTCCTGAGTTCTTGTTTCGGCAAACTATGCACATTCAGTTATTTTCATTTTTATTCTTAAGTCAATCCCTCCTGCTACTTCTCTTGTATTGCTCTTTTCTGATTTCCATCCTAGTTTTTATTTTATTTTCTTTCAGAGACAAGAAGTCAACGACATATTTTAAACATCTGCCTGGAGCTGTGCAAAAAGGTTCAGTGACCTTCCAGTTCTTTCCTGAAGTGACAGCTCCCCACCGCTTCCTAACAGGATCTTTAATAATGTACCAAGAATTCAACAGAAACTCATTCTAGATGAGAAAAAAAGAGTGAAGGGGACAAAAGGCAATTCATTTCACAACAGTCATTGAGAAATTATTTTTCAAGCCAAAGGATTGCAAATGTGAGGATCTGATCTATTGGAAAATATCACTGAAAGAAAAGCACTAAGGAATATTTCCAAGCCTTTTGTCTAAAATTACTAAAAATTATTGAATTTGTGCCTAGAATAAAAAATTGTCTCTACTCCTTTCTTCATCTCTACCTAAAAGGTAAGTACGTAATAAATTTTAATGGTTTAGATAATGCCTAAAGATACAGTTTATGCAATATAACCATGGCTGGAATTGGCTAGTTTGTTTTAAAATATCTCCTTTCATTGAAGTCAGAGTCACAGGTGCAATACCTTCTTCTCACGCCCTACCTCTCACACCCACACAAACACACACACATACCCTTTGATACCTTTCTCTAATGCAAACTACTCAGAGTAAGCTCTTTGATAATAGAGACTTTTTAACTCATAGTTGTATCCCTTAAGCCCAAATAGAAGTGTAAATACATGTTGACTCAATTAATTAATTACTGAGTGAAAATAAGATAAATCGGATCAGACTATATGGATGACCAAGGCTAAAACCAATACTAAGACAGGAAGGAAATCATAAAATATTTTTTAAAAAGTCACCATGCATGTTCTAAGCCTGAGTCTAGATATAATGCTTCTCATCTTTTTCCTTTCTTTTCTTTTGGAAAACATTAAACCCAAAGTATTACGTACAATTATAGTCTTCTGTCTTTAAAGCTCCCTCCTCTCACTAAACCTCAGAAATATAGGCATCTTACCTATTTAAAACAACACAAAAAGAAGTTAGTTACTGCAAGTTTATTCTAGAAAGTGTCATCATTCTCCTCACTAAGCAACCCCTAGACTTTGTCACCTATCGTGAACAGTCGGATAAATCTCACGCATGTGGGGAAAAACTGGCAACCCAGAATAAAATAAATATACTATCAAAATTTGCTAGAGGCTTAATTTTTTAAAAATCATTAAATATCTACCATCTTGGAGATGACTGAATGATCCATTGGAACAGTGATATCTATAAAACAATATATAGTGGATTTCTCAGAATAAAATTAATTTCTCTTGCAAATCCCTCATTAGTGCAGAAGTTCACAATCTTTCAGTGTTTTAATAAAGACAATTCATTCCTTTGACCTCTCTGTGATTATTCTCCTTCATAAAGAATGCTAAAAATAATTTGTATTAGCAAAGTTCATGTGACTTTGTATCTTGGACTCATTATGGATATATTAATTTTTGGAATTTTGGACGCTGATTTCCAAATTATACCAGATGATGAGTTTTTTATATCATTTGCTAACGGCCCCCTATGAATCCTAAATATTTTCTCTGGCAATCAGATAGATAAAGTTCTACTCTTTAACTTGAATGCCCTTCTATGGTACACTTGTCTCTCTCGCCTCCCGTCCTTTGTCACTGTTTTGTCCTTTTCTGATGCTTAAAGCTTCTTCCGTCCTTCGTTTCAGGTGTAATTTGCAGCATGCATTTCACGCTTACTAGAATTCTCTCTTTTAAATGGTCAAACAACATAGTTTTAATTTTATTCCTTAATTTTTGTCCCCAGAAAAGCCCTTTTGCTTATAGCAAAGAGTGGTTACTCGTTCCCCTTCTAATTCCAGACTCTTGACTTGGTGAATCAAAACCGAAGCAGCAGCAGAAGCCTCTTGGCTTCTGTCACTCTTGATCTCGAGGCTAACATGAGCTGGCTCGAAGCTAAAATGGGCTTGATGTGGCCATGCCCATCAGAGATAAGACTACGAAGCTGCACCCGTGTGTGGAATCACTTCATGAGCAGTGCATGAATTTCATTATAGAAACCAAGATAAAGTTGGCTAAGAAAGCTAACAATATTATAATTTGTGGATTAATTTTTTAATATGTGTTTTGTTTCCACATGATTACAAGTATTAAATTAAAACCATGGAAGGAGTAGAAACTTATAACCATCAGGTTTGTTTTTCCCTAATTTGAGCAAGTAGCATTTTTGTTTAGACGATATTGCCTCAAGGCCAAAGTTTCCCTTTCATCCTTCTAGTTCTACTCTACGCATCATTGTTATTTTCTATTACATTTTTAAAAACAAAAAGCTGATTGATATGAAGATTTCCCTTGATAATACTTCTTTTTCCATTTCTTGAGATTATGGTTTTAAGGAAAGCTGTGATATTTATTAAAATTTTTAAAATTTGACGCTTAAAATATAGAAAATCATAACATATTTTACATGGATCTATTTCACATTTTCCATTATTAAAAATGAAAAACTTAAATCAGATGCTTACGCGTGTATATATTTATATCACGGCTATTAAGCATGATAAATGAATTATGCAAAATATTTTAAAATAACTTCACTTTTACTTTTGTTTGGGGGTAAAATTTAAATTGTTTTACAGATAAATAAAATCAGATTATACTCCATAGAGTAGAAGCATTTACTAATTCACAACAAATACTGGTACGTTTGAAGGGCATAATAGGGGCTGTGCTAACAAGTTGGATACAAAATTGGAATCTAAGATTTTAAGTATAAAAAATGCATAACACATCACAGAAAAATAAGCGAAATCACATTAAAATATATAAAGGGTCCAGGGTCAACCTGAGATGAAAAATTTGTCTTGCAGAGGAATGTGTTAGCAACAGAAGTACATACAAGATCAGCAGTGGAGAGCCATGTCTTGGCAGGGCCCGTTGAAACTCTGTCCAAAGAGATGGCTTCTCTGCCAGAGACTCAATCAAACCAGGTCCTCTGGCAAACCCAGTCCTCCCGTACTCAGACGCCAATGAATATCTGGATCACAAGGCTTTCCCGTGCTGCTTCAGCAAACTTCTGTGTATAATTTGGCTTCCAACGGAGACCTGCTTTAAGGGTTATTGTGCTGGCCATGTTCCTGTAAATGTGCATGTCCACATGATAGCTCTATTTCTTTTTGGGAATTAGAAATTGGCAGTTGACAAGCTGGTCTTACGCATCATTTTTTGTGATGTATAATTTGAGTCCGTACTCTGATGCATGGTAAGGGCTAAAAGATATTCGTTGCATAAACGAATGAATAAATAAGAGGTAAATCCACATGCATTGTGAAAATACGATTAATATTGTGAACCTGTAGATGTGAGGACCAGACCAAGTGAATTCCCCACAGTGTAAGATGACACGTGAGACTTCTTGGCAATCTGACCGCCATCTTTGCCTGGCGGCACATTTACCTCATGCAGTGTTTTTCCTTTAAACTTGAACAAATGTTATCACTGTCTCTGAGAGCCACAAAAACATTTTTGCATTTTCCCATAAATAAAGAGAGAACAATACCTATTCTAAAAACAATTAAATATAATGAATCAAAAATACACATTTAGGGGCCGGCCCGGTGGCGCAAGCGGCTGGGTGCACGCGCTCCGCTGCGGCGGCCCGGGGTTCGCTGGTTCGGATCCCGGGCGCGCACCGACGCACTGCTTGGTAAGCCATGCTGTGGCGGCGTCCCATATAAAGTGGAGGAAGATGGGCACCGATGTTAGCCCAGGGCCGTCTTCCTCAGCAAAAAAAAAAAAAAAAAGAGGAGGATTGGCGGATGTTAGCTCAGGGCTGATCTCCTCACAAAAAAAAAAATACACATTTAAGTGTGTTCTCTTCCAAAACCCAGCTTTAAAGGTATTTTTTAAAGATATAAACCCACCAGGTCAAATATAACAGTAAAAGAGACAATAGAACAAAAGTTTAGAATCTGAAGGCAGAAGAATAAGTGGGAACTAATTTAGAAAAAAAGAAAAATCAAGAAAACGGAAAACCTGCATCTAAAGCTAGTAATACAGGTAAAGCAGAGGGTAAATTTATTCTGCAGAACTTCTAGTAGGCCTAGAAGTAGATGGCAAAGGGCTCCTGGAAATAGGAATGAAGCTGCAATAAAATTAGGAAGGCTGGCAGAAAGTCCCTTTAAGAAGCAGTTAGGCCTCCCCACAGACACTCTCACCCACACCGTGAGGGTGGGTGATGGCACCTACCCCCCCCCGGCAGAAGATTGAAGTTCGATTCTCTAAAGAGAGTAAATCAGTCTGAAAAAGCTAACCCAAATCTATCATAAACAAACACATGGAGACAGATATTGGATTGGTGGTTACCAGAGGGGAAGCGGGGAGGGAGGAGGGCGAAAGGGATAATTCGGCACATGTATGTGGTGATGGGTTGTAATTAGTATTTGGGTGGTGAACATGATGTAATCTATGCAGAAATAGAAGTATAATCATGTACACCTGAAATTTATACAATGTTATAAACCAATGTTACTGCAATAAACAAAAAATTAAAAAAAAAAAAAAGCTAACCCAAATCTATCATGTCTCTAGGCTTCTCTCTGTTTATAGAAGCTACCAGCTGTGATAAAGGAACAAGTTAAACAAGACTACAAAGCACAATTAACCAATTCCAGTATGTAGAATATTCTCTAGTCTAAATAACCTGGTTTCTCCAAAAGTTCAATGGACCAAAAATAAAAAAGTGGCGAAATATTATTTCAGAATGAAAAAGAGTAATACACACAAAAAAATAAATGAAATGTGTGGAGTTTAGGTCTTGATTCAAACAAACCAACTATCCAAAGGAATCTTTAAGACAATGGGGAATATATCAATATATTCTAGGTCTAGGATGAGGATTCTGAAGCTATATTTGCCTCATAAGAAGATTACCAGAAGTGGAGGAAAATAAATAATAGATTTAACAGCAGATTTATAATTGTGAACATATTTACCACAGTTTGAGATAATGGTCTAAAACTAAGAAGATCCAAATAAAAATAAATATTAAAGCATGCAATTAAGTTCTTAAAAAAATAAGTAAATCATGTTGAAAAACAAGTTATGTAGTTATATTTGAGTTGATCTGAGGACCAACATCAGTAGACATGTTGGAGTTGGTTGCCCAGAAAGCTAATGCAGTGTTATCCTTCATTAATAAACATATCTTCCCCAAATGAAACATTTAATATGTGTTTCATTATACTCTGGTCAGATCACATCAGCAATACCTCCCTGAATATAAGTACTTAGTTCCTACCAGACTGATTTTCTCACTTTCTGCTAAAAAGTCTATGCTTACTTCTTAAAAGTAAAGTTTCTCAATGTGGAATTTACAACAGTAAAATACACTCTTTTTTAGAGTGAAGTTCTATGATTTTTGCTAAGTGCACCTAGTTGTGTAGTCACTACTACAATCAATACATAAAACTGTTTAATTACTACAAAAATTTCTCTCAAAATCCTTTTAGCCACATCTCTCCCCCTCCCCCAATTCCTGGAAACCAACAACTTGTTTTCTGTCTCTACTGTTTGTATTTCCAAGAATACCGTATAAGTACTATGTAAAAGTACGTAGCCTGTTGATTCTGGCTTCTTTCACTTAGCGTAATGAACTTTTTTTTTTTGCATGTATCAGTAGTAATCCCTTTTTCTATGGTGTAGTATTCCACTGTGCAGATGGACAAGTTTTTGTACCCATTCATAATCAAAGGACATTTGAGTGGTTTCCAGTTTGGGGCTATTATCAGTAAAGTTGTCATAAATATTCACGTACAGATTCTTGTACGAACATGTGTCTTTATTTCTCTAAGATAAATCCCAAGAGTGGGATTACTGAGTCATAGGGTGAATGTATATTCAACTTTACAAGAAATTGGCAAACTGTTATACAAAGTAATTTGGGATTCCCGCTAGAAATGTATGAAAGTTCCGGTTGTTCCATATCCATATCAGCACTTGTTACTGGTGGTATCTTTGATTTTAGCCATTCTATTAGGGGTATAGGGCATCTGACTGTGATTAATTTGCATTTCCTTGAGGACCAATGATGCCGAATGTATTTTCATTGCTTATTTGCCATCTGTATATTTTCTTCTGTGAAGTGGCTGTTTAAATCTTTTGCTCAATTGTTACATTAGTTTGTTTTTATATTATTTAGAGTTGAGAGTTCTTTATATATCTTGAATGCGACTTTCTTATCAGATTTGTCTTGCAAATATTTTCTCCCACTCTGATGGCTTTGTCTTTTCATTTTCTCAACAGAATCTTTTTAAGAACAAAAGTTATTTATTTATGAAGTCTACTTTTTTCATTTTTTTTAATAAATTGTGCTTTTGGTGTTGTATCTAAGTAATCTTTCTGTAACCCAAGTTTACCAATTTACTGGGTTTTTTTCTAGAAGTTTTATAGTTTTAGGATTTACATTTAGGTCTATGATTAATTTTTTTGTTAATTATTTTATATGGTGTGAGGTATGGGTTGAGGTTTATTATTTTACATATGGATGTCTAATTAGTCTACATCATTTGTTGAAAACACTATTCTTTCTCCGTAGGATTGCCTTTGGAGTTTTGTTGAAAATTATTACCATACATATGTGAGTCTATTTCCAGATTCTCTTTCTGTTTCATTGATTAACATGTCAATACTTTCACCAATACCACACAGTCTTGATTACTATAGGTTTATAGCAACTCTTTAAATTGGATGGTGTGAGCCATCCAACTTTATTCTTCTTATTCAAAGTTGTTTTGGCTATTCTAGTTTTTCTAGCTTCCTTTCTTTTTTTCTGTTCTTTTTTTCTGGGTTTTTTTTTTTTTTTGGTTTTCGGTTTTTGAGTTCTTTAGTTGATTGCTTTGAAACCAATGTCCTAGCTATCTTAGATAGCAAATCTTAAAAACATAGCTATAATCCCACATCAGTCATAAGGTCTTTGTGAGTGACTTTAGTTCTGTAATATTTTGTGACTTTTTTCTCACTTGATACATTACCTTCCTATCAGACAGCAATACCAGTCATAGTTCCAGAGGTAAACAGAAGGCACATTCTGATGGAATTCCAAAGAGACTAGAGAGATGAAAACAAAGTTAGAGGACTCAACAAATGTTTCGGCTCTGGGGTACTAGTAAATCGAGTGGTAAGCCTTCACCACTCCTCGGCCTGAAGGAGCAAGCGGAGGAACGAGTGTTATCGGAACCCAGCAATAATTAAGATCAAGTAAGAGGGGCTTCCCAGCTGGAGCTGTCGTCACAGAAGTGTTCAGCTACTGCTGCAGACTATGCAGGAAGGAAGTGGAGAAGAAATAGCTGGTCCTCTTTCTCCTCTGTTCTGTGATCCTCTGGCTACATCTCCTATTACCTGAACCTTACTAGCAACAGGGGAAAAGATGTTCAAATATGCAGTCCAAGGAAGTAAGCACCCAGCGAGCAGCTCACCATGGAAAAGGGCAGACAACGGATCTAGAGAGCAAATGGAGAAGAGCAGCCCAGTAATCTGTTCCATCCAGAACTCTGACTGCAGCTCAAGCGTGTCTCCACAGCTCACAAATTGCCAAGTTCAAAACAGTAATATATTGTAATTATACATCATTTTAGAGACTGCAGAGAAAACCAATGATCCAGTTAGAGACCATTTTGCTTTTTCCCATCACAACAGCTCTGTTTTTTAAATGTACGAATATTTAAAATATGATCCATAGAAATGATATCATAAATATGATGATAATTAGAAATTTAAGCAGAAACTTTGAGATTACTTTTCTACTCATTCTACTTTGCTTTTATACAATGAGTTGCTCTTTGCATTATTTTCCATTTTCAAGGCTGGCTTTGGTCTCTGAATCATCCCAGAGTGGCTATTGCTCATCAGAATGTAATTACTTACTTCTCCGAAAGCTGACATCTGTTTCGGGCCAGTTATTTTCGGTGATTCAGCACCCCTCATCACATGAGCACTTCTACCTTTGCCCACTTTATGCCTCAGAATAACCAGAAGAGAAATAGTAAGTGAAATCATTTTGCTTCTAATGTGGTGTTAATAGGGCCTTTCCTCATCAAGCCTCTATTTTACCAAACTTACAAGATGTACCTATAAATAAATGTCCCCAGTCCATTGTATATAAGCAAGTTGTAGAGTTTCAGCATATGTTGTACCTTCTCTGTGTCTCATTCTCCACCAAATCTCGTCACATTGGAGCCTTGGTTCTCCTCTTAAGGGGGGTTTGAGGGGAAGAAGTGCAGGTAGGAAGCACTACTTCCATTTCAAGCTGAGACCTGGCTATAAACCAATGCATCTTCATGGTCCCTTAGTGAGGGGCTGCCTGTATGTGTATGGAGGGAGCAGAGCCCTGAAAAGGCAGGAAATGAGGAGAGACAGAAAGAGAACAGATATAATTAGAACTGATGCTACATTTAATTGAAAAAGAAAATGAGGGCTAGAGTAAGGGAGCAAATCACATTTACTTACTGGAAAAAATTGAAATATGGACTAACAAAATAAAATCATAATATCACGTCTATTTGAAAATACGTATTATTTAAATTTTACCAAGTGATTTCTGGTACTTATGACAATCAAACCATGCTACATATATGTGCATGAATAAAGGCTCTTGTGAGAAAAAACCTTTTGAATATTAGTGCTGTAAAGCCCTCTGTGATCACTGCAAAATGCATCAGGTACCTAATAATCCTTATATCTAGTGGATTAATGAGTTTGCAATCTTCAATTTATTTTTGAAGGAAATTGTGTAAAAATTATGTCAAAATTTATATTTTATATGAGTTAATACAAAATTATATACTTTGAGCTGAAATTTTATATCTAGGATGTTAAACAAAACAATTTGACCTATTTTTCCGATTACACAGCTTGTGTTTTGTGTTTGAGGTACCACATTTATAAAGGTTTTATCTGTCAGTCCCCACACTATAGAAATGTTGACAATAATATTTAGAGGCAATGATTTTGAAAATGAAAGAACAAAATGAAAACTTACTACATGTGCCATATGATCTGGACTATTCAGCATCAATGCCTTATTTCATTGCCTAATATTTCTTATTTGTATCAGCAGCCAAAACTTTGTATTAAGCATACACAAAGGAGCTTATGGAAAAATAAACAAACCGAAAAGAGAAGAAAGAAGAAACAAAGAAACATGGTTCTTAATTTCCAACTTATGAATTAGTTGATAATATCAATGTGATAAAACATATAGAACATAAAATAAGAGAAATACTTGATTTAGAACTGATTGCATTTTTAGCATATATATTTCATGGAAATTGTGTTAAAAGCTCATTTTTTCCTATTGCTTTAATTGGCAACTTAAAATATACATAATTCAGGATTATTTAGCCTATATACATAAAAATGTATGCTTGGCAATATTAACCTGCTGTCTTATTAAATTTTTTAATACTTCATATTATGTCTTACATTGACAGATAAAAATTATATTGCTATTGATCTTTGGTATGCTGTCCTAATAAATTTTTATTGCTTCCTCTGTCCATTCATACATGACATCATTTTATTCATTACTTGGATGATTCTCTGTTGAAGCTCTTCTTTAATCTTACCCAATAATTCATTTAAAATTTCCCCCTCATATACATGTATATAAATGTGCTAAAAGCTCAGACAGAAGGAAATACTCTTATTTCAGTTGACTGAAGCTCTAATTATTTTTCTCCAGGAGCTCTTGAGCAATCACGTTAAATCTTACACCCTAGTGCAGTATTACTGCCATACAATTTTGTAAGCCTGAACTACTTAATACGTATCTACCTAGAAATTGCAGAATCTTGCTCTGTGATAACTGGGGTATTTCACATGTTTGTAAGTGGCAAGAAACTTTTTACCTTCTTTAAAAAATGCTAATAGCAAAAGCATTATATGAAATAATAAATAAAATAAATGGAAAGAAAGAGGAAAACTGAAAAGATGAGAAAAAAAGAAAAATTCAGATCTGGGAAAATAATCGAATAACCCAAAAAATGAATTTAAAAATCAAACCAATGAGTTAATAGATGAAATACAGTTTAATTTCAAGTGAATATTTAATTGAATGTATTGGTAACTGGGATGGATTATATTAGCCAAAACTACCACAAATTTGGTGGCTAAAAACAACACAACACCCATTAATTATCTCCTGGTTGTGTAGGTCAGTGTCCTGGAATAGTGTGGCTCAGCCAGTTCTCTGCCCTGGGTTACACGAGGCCAAATTCGAGGTGTGGGCAGGTCTGTGTTCTTTTCTGGAGGTTCTGGAGATGAATCCTTTTCCCAACTCATTCGGGTTGTTGGCAGAATTCAGTTCCAGAATTTCTGGTCCCTGTTTCCTTGCTGGCAATCAGCTAGGGGGTTGTTCTTAGCTTAATGAGCCACCTACATTCCTTGGCTCATGGCTATCTTCTCCATCCTCAAAACGAGTAATGGAGGACTGAGTCTCTCTCACACTTCAAATCTCTGATCCCCTTTTCTGCCTCATCTCTCCTGTCTTCCAGCAGGAGAATGTCCTCTGATTTCAAGGGCTCGTGTGATTAGACTGAGCCCATCTGATAATTCAGGATAATCATCCCATTTCAAGGTTTCTAACCTTAATCCCATCTGCAAAGTCCCTTTTGCATGTAAGGTAACAGATCCACAGGTTTCAGGGATTATGATGTGGACGTCTTGGGGGAGTGACGGAGCATTAGTCTCAATCGTGTTACCTGCCTTTCCTCCGGCCTTCTTTATCTCCACTCCTCTCATGAATCCGGGCACCGCAACCCACCATTCCCCATAAAGGAGTGACAAGTTCACTTCCACCTTTGTTTTATTCACACCTTCACCTGGGCCTGAAATACCTTTCTCACTATATCCTGCTTCTTTTCACCTCTCTTTTCTTTACGGCTCCAACTCAAATTCTACCCACTCATTGAATTCTTTCCTGTTTTTAGACCTGCAAATTCCATATCTGGAAGAATTTATAGACCTCAATGAGACTTTGGGTCTTTTCTTAGAATATAAAACCTTCTAGAGAAACACCATAATTCAAGCCCTGAACTCAAACTGCCTGAGTTCAAATCCTGATTCTGTCACTATCTTAAAGTATAAGTCCCAGTTTCTCCGTTTACAGCAAGTGGCTAATAATAATACCGATCTCTTAGTTTTTGTGTGTTGGTGGGAGGATTATTGAGACAACACACTTAAAATTCTTAGAACCGTGCCTGCCAATAGTAGACCCTCAATGATAGTTATTGTTTCTATTTTATGTGTATCTCTAACAAATTCTCAAGGGCTACAAAATTTCCTGAGGCATCAGTTAGGATGCAAACAGTTTCAGCTGCAAATAACCGAAAACCTCGCTCAGACTGACTTAATTAATAAGAAAATGTACATTTGTACGATATGGCTGCATTGTTGCAACTATATCAAGAAGATTGCTGCTACTGCAAGGATCATATTTATACATCATAACTCAGCAAAACACAAAGGAAGAAGAGATACTATTGTTTTCTATGTCTTCCTTTTTAGGATGTGGAAATTTTTTCCAAATGCTCAAAATATACTTTTCATATGTTATTGGCCTAACCTATTTCACATACTCATTCCTCAACCCCTGGGTCCAGAAAGAAGTTTTCTTTCTGTAAGGCTGGATGGAGTTGGTGGTGGAAAAGGAGAGCTGGGATGGAAGGAAGGGGTGGGGGATACCTTTATAAGACAGGCTTCTACCCAGAAGGAAGAAGTGGGAATGATTGCAGGGTAGACAACTAACATGCTATCTTCTACTGCAAATATACATTTATATCGCTTTTAAGTCATAGTATCTGTGATTACGTCCTGCATAAGGTAAGAGTTCTTGAAGTATTACTAATATTGGTGTTGCTGATGTTGAAATATTTTAAATAATATACAGGTTTTGATTAGCTCCAACATCCAATTACTCATTTTGTAGAATGTTTCATATTACTCTAATTATGCATTGATTTTATAACTTGTGTTAAATTCCTTACAAATGAACATGAATCTTTACAGAGCTTATTTCTTGCAAGTTGATTCTTGTTCCCTTAAATATGCTATTAAAAATGGGGTGACATGAAATACACAGTATTGAAGACACAGGTTTGTGGCTTACAACAGTAGCCCCCATTTCATCTCAAGTCGCAATGGTTCCTTTGTGTCACTTCCTCTTTCCTCATTAACACACAAAACATACAATCTACAGCCCACCGGTAATACATTAATTGATTGACTTGACTTTACCCTTCTTTCAAAGTTGAGTGAGAAAATTATCCAAGGGGAAAATATTTTTCTCATTCAGACCCTTACTCAAACAATGGCCAGCCCTTTCTCCTCCCGTCATTTCTCTTGGTGAGAAGGTATTTCTGGAGTTCAGGTGGAATGTGCTCCACTTACATTCCAGTGATTTTGCTATTTCAAATCGAAAGGGCAGAGTGGAGCGTTATGCCTTCCTTTGATCCTTTCCCGTCTATACTATTTCTAGCTTAAATTCCTTGAGAAAAATGCCAGGTATTGTGCCATTTGCTGTGAGAAATATAAAGGGGGTATGATATATACTCCCGGTCCTTAAGTAAATTACAGCATTATTATGGAAGCATCATGGATATACATATAAGTAATTTAGAAAACATTTATAATAGTATATAATTTTGTATTAAATAGATGATACTAAATGTACAGCTCGTAAGAGTTCAAAAAAGGTAGAAATTATTATGATTTGTACAAATTGAAAAACTTTGGAATCAAAATGTGTTACTTTAATACTTTTATTCCTTAGTTATTTTGTATGAACTAACACAAAGTCTGCAATAAAGACTGTAACAAAATTTTAGAATTTTCATAATATATTTGGTTACATAAAAGAATCCTATATTATATGCCAATTTCAAAAACAGTATTGGGTTGAACAGCCCAATATGAGACTTTAAAAGAATAAAACATTGAAATAATTTTAAGAATGAATCCCTAGGTTTTCAATGTAAATGTTTAATAATTACCCATGAAAACTAGACTTGGGAATAAATGAACATAATGCAAAAATAGAAATCAAAGTTAAATATAGACATTGCTTTGAAATCTCAAAATCCGCTAAAATCATCAATTATCTTCATTTGGCAAAGAGAAGGCAATAACAGTAAAATGCATATCAGCACCAACTGTGATGTGAAATTTAAAGCTCTAAAACCCCATTAAAATCAGCCTGGTAATGATGTGCCATATGCACTGATCCACAGTTGCCGGAGGATCCCTAACCTGTGGCTTCTTTTTCTCTGTCACATTACCTTGTAAATAAGAATGAGTTGAGAACGTTTGCTTAAGTATTCATAAGATTGTACATAATATAAAGGTTGATGATTTTGGCAATGTATATTTTTCTTCTTGCCTTATGACATACACTATATATCTGTGTTAATTTGGCACATATGCTTGTTTCCAAAGTAAATTTTAAATATAATGTAACAAAAGCTATTCATATAGAGTAAAACAAATTAGTCATTCTGACTGCTAATTTATATATGCATTCTGGTAAGGGAGCTGGTTTAATCGGATGATTACAGAGGCCGATTAATCAAAGCGCTGATCAGAAATCCTAAGAAAATGATCCATATTTCATCACCATCTTCCAAGGCACCCACTTCTTTACACTTCCGTATTGTTCACCTTCATGAATAATTCAGTGCCTATTCTCTTTTCCTTATACTTACATCTCTTTCATTAACGCCTGTGAAAGTGGAGATTTTATACTGAAAGTAGAAAAACCTCCAGCTCTAGCTGAACATTTTCAATTTTTAGCTCAGAGAAATTATTAATAAATAAGCTCTGGGTCTATGAGATAAGTAAAATAACACTTTTATTTACATGTTCTTGGCAAATTGATTATTCACATTATTTTCCTTTTCCAGGCTTAGTGGTTTGTCCTTACTAAATAGGTATGCTGCCACTAGGATTTTCACAGGATGAGAAAACTATCTTTGAAATAACTACTTAACTGCACATGAAATTTTTAAGGCTTCATGTATGAAATTTCATCTCCACCAAGTTAATTGACCAATCATCCATATTGTGAAATACATTACACATTTTTAGGACTCTGGCACTGCTTACTTTTAGAATTAATTCATTAAAATTCTCTGCTATCAAGTGGCATAATCATAGGAACCTTAAATTGTATTACTTGAAGATATTAAAAGTCAAATATTCTAATCTCACATGACATTTCTCCTTTCTCCCTCTCTTCTTCCTTTCTTTCTCTTAGACGAATTATTCTAGAAAACCCTCATCTTTTTTTAAAAAGGAAAAGGGATTTGAATCAATACTGGCTTCGTCCCACTTTCTATCCACCTGTTTGCTCCCTGTCTTGCATTATTTTTTTCATTTCTGAAAGGATCAAGATGGGAAAGCATGAATGTCAACTTACAATCACTTGGGGAAAAATAAAAGCTTGTTTTTGTTATATTATTTGCACACATTATAATGTATAATGTAAGTCAACACACTTTTTCTGTAAAGGGCCAGCTAGTAAATATTTTCTACTCTGTAAGCCATGCAATATTTGTCTCAAGACATTTCTATCATTTCAGCACAAAAGCACTCTAAGATTATATACAGATGAATGAATGTGGATGTATGCCAATAAAACATATAATTTTCAGGGGCCTGCCCAGTGGTGTAGTAGTTAAGTTCGCGTGCTCTGCTTCAGTGGCCCGGGGTTCACAAGTTCGGATCCCAGGCACTGACCTATGCACTGCTTATCAAGCCATGCTGTGGCAGGCGTCCCACATGTAAAGTGGAGGAAGTTGGGCATGGATGTTAGCTCAGAGCCAATCTTCCTCACCCCCCAAAAAAACAATATAATTTTCACATATCAAAATATTTTAATTAATTTTTGTAAATTAAATCTGAAAATATCTAAAACAATAATATCTAAAAATATAAAAACCACTTTTAATTTTCTGTACCAAAAGAAGTCTCAGGCCATATTTGGCTTGCCTGGTGTAAATTCCCTGGTATATAATAATACATATAATGGCTTCTAGTTATATCATGATTAAGATGAAAAACAATGAATACACATGAAATAATATGCCCAAATCTCAAAATTTTTTCACGTGTGTCTTGCCTATTTGTGTGTGTATCTTCCTGCCTGATAAGATGTTATAATCAAAATACAATTTATATTAATATTTTCTCAAACCGTAATCATAATGGATGTGTCGACGCTGCCTAGTAGACATCTACAATCAATTCATATGCTCTGTAAATAACTTGTAAATATTGTTAGGACAAGGTTAAAACAATCCCTGTTAACTTCCTAATTTCCAGCTCCTGATCCTTCCACCTGAAAGTGCAAAATCTCTTGAACTGTGTGCATTTAGAGGTGCTGGCACTGTTATAGGTCCAAATCCGTTCATTTGTCTGTCCCACCTACAGACCCTAGAAAGACCAGACTAAGTATCTGTGATTCTCCTGAAGGATTGCTGTTAGACACTGTACTCATTGGAAATGCTTCCTTGATTATATTTTTAAAAGCAAATTTACAGTTCAGATGAAAGTTCCTTTAAAAGAGTTTGTTTTATGTTTGCAAATAAGCTAGCTTACTTTTGCAGTTAAGGTTGTATATATTTGAATCACTGTTTCTTGTTTCTGGCTTGAATTTTTTTCATTTATTTAAAATGTATGTTTTAGGTCACAAAGAAACAGCAGCCTTTAGGGTTTTGTGTTTGTTTTTGTTTTTGTTTTGAACTTTATCACCTCTTTGCTGTCAGAAACGTGATAAGGGGGCCAGCCCTGTGGCTTAGCGGTTAAGTGCGCGAGCTCCGCTGCTGGCAGCCTGGGTTCGGATCCGGGCTCGGATCCCAGGCGCGCACACACACACTGCTTCTCCGGCCATGCTGAGGCCTTGTCCCACATACAGCAACTAGAAGGACGTGCAGCTATGACATACAACTAACTACTAGGGATTTGGGGGAGAAAATAAATAAATAAATAATTTTAAAGAAACGTGATAAGGTGGGTAACCCTACGTAAAAGTTATAGCAATTTTGCCCCCACCTAAAAAATATGACATATATGAAAATATATTTCAAGGTAATCCATCATGGGGGTAGAGAAACATTTTCAGTTATCTCACGTGACCCTTATACTTTATTTATTTATTTTTTTGGAATATGTTGTTTTTTGTTTGTTTATTGCAGTAACATTGGTTTATAACATTGTATAAATTTCAAGTGTACATCATTATACTTCTATTTCTGCATAGATTACATCATGTTCTCCACCCAAATACTAATTACAACCCATCACCATACACTTGTGCCGAATTATCCCTTTGGCCCTCCTCCCTCCCCCCTTCCCCTCTGGTAACCACCAATCCAGTCTCTGTCTCTATGTGTTTGTTTATTGTTGTTATTATCTACTACTTAATGAAGGAAATCATACGGTATTTGACCTTCTCGCTCTGACTTATTTCACTTTGCATCATACCCTCAATGTCCATCCATGTTGTCACAAATGGCTGGATTTCATCGTTTCTTGTGGCTGAGTAGTATTGCATTGTGTGTATATACCACATCTTCTTTATCCATTCGTCCCTTGATGGGCACTTAGGTTGCTTCCAAGTCTTGGCTATTGTGAATAACGCTGCAATGAACACGGGGGTGCGTGTATCTTTATGCATTGGTGTTTTCAAGTTCTTTGGATAAATACCGAGCAGTGGAATAGCTGGATCATATGGTAGTTCTATCCTTGATTTTTTGAGGAATCTCCATACTGTTTTCCATAGTGGCTGCACCAGTTTGCACTCCCACCAGCAGTGTATGAGAGTTCCCTTCTCTCCACATTCTCTCCAACACATGTTGTTTCCTGTCTTGTTAATTATAGCCATTCTGACGGGCATGAGGTGATATCTCATTGTAGGGGTTAATCCCCAAAATATATAAAGAACTCATGCATCTCAACAACAAAAAAACTAACAACCCAATTAAAAAATGGGCAAAAGACCTGAACAGACATTTCTCCAAAGAAGATGATATACAGATGGCCAACAGACACATGAAAAGATGTTCAAAATCATTAACTATCAGGGAAATGCAAATCAAAACTACAGTGCCCCTTATACTTTAGAACAGAAACAAATGTTCTTTATTTCATGTGTCCCCTGACTTCTGTATATTTTAGATCAGCAATAGTTTTGACAATGGCAAACTTCTATGACTAAACTTAGGATGGTAGCTACATATAATCGAACAACGAGAAATACGTCTCTCCCAGACTTTGACAAATTCTATTCTTTTTGTAGGTCAGTTTGATTATAAGATCAAGCCAGAGCAAGACCGATTTAGAACCATTTACAATAAATACACAGCATTTTTGCTTAACACAGATTCAGCCTCAGGTGCGTGCTATATTGGTACCTCTTGCCAGACATAGTAAAGCTACCTTTAATTGAACCTCACGACTGATGGTCTTTCTATTCTGAAAAGAATATGACTGATTTACTATAACAAAAATTTAAGCATTTGTTTTATTATATAAATCAATCGGAAGTAAACTCATCTTCTACCTAAATTTCTAGATTAATAATGTTTCCACTATTAACTTGTTTTATTTCAGATTACATCAGAATTCTCTTTTCTTACTTTATGTTTTGTGAGAGACTTATTATTTTTAGCCACATAATGAAAAAAATGTGTTCTTGCCATGATTTCAATACATATTGAATAAAGTGTTTTTAAACACAAATGCACATAAAACAAGGTTATGTATTAGTTGGTTGGCGAAACTCTTGTGACCAGATGCTGCCTAGGAGTAGTGGTTCAGGAATTCACTAATTCAGTGTTTACAGTGACTTTATAAAACATGACTGCCACAAACAGAAATCAAAGGTACGTGTAGAGGGCTGGCCCCGTGGCTTAGTGGTTAAGTGCGCACGCTCCGCTGTTGGTGGCCTGGGTTTGGATCCCGGGCGCGCGCAGAGGGACAGCTTCTCGAGCCATGCTGAGGCCGCGTCCCACATACACCAACTAGAAGGATGTGCAGCTATGACATACAGCTATCTACTGGGGCTTTGGGGGGAAAATAAATAAATAAAAATAAATAAAAATATGTACATGTAGAGTCAGGGCCAATTTTAATTCTTCGATGCGTAAAAATCATACGCTGGCTGATGTTGTTGACATGTTTTAGAAATGATAAACGACTAGAAAAAGTTGTTCTATGCAAAGTGGAAAGCAGTTAATTCGCAGAGAGAATAAGGAACAAAGAGACTAAGTATGTCCAAATGGAAAGAAAAAAAGAACATGGTTGGACATGATTTTCCAGTTCCCCTTCCAACGTTATTTCCATATGACTCTTGATCAAGACAGCTTTAACATTCCCCTCAACCTGACTTAACTTTAGACAGGTTTCTTCCTGACTATAGGCCCTGGGCCTCCCTTTTCATGGAATATTTACTTTAGTAAATTTGCAATGGTAAATTCTTCCTCTGCCCCTTTGAGATATAAATCTCCCAGTCTCTTGCCAGTTTTACAACCCAGGAGTGTCTTTCTCAAAGACCTGAGAGTCGTCCCTTTCAAATGTAATCACCAAGAAAGTGAGTGCCCTTATCTCTCAGTCCCTGTGAGAGGGTAGGAGCCTAACTTTTATCAAGAGCAATGCCAACGAGCAAACACAGATGGTCTAATCATGACCAGTCTCCCTGCTGATGTCCTCCAGCACTTTCCCACCAACTCACTCCAGTGCTTAAAAACCCTCCTGCCTTTTGTTTCCCCAGTTTGAGTTCAGTGTCTCTCCTTTATTTCAACAGTCTTGAATAAAGTCTTCTTTGCCTATTTCACTTGCCTGGTTGAATTTCTCCTTGACATTCCCCTGCATCTGTTTTACTTGAAGTAGGTGTGAGTGTTTCTGGTGGCAGACAACACACATACACACACGTATACACTCTCTCACACACACTAGAAGGAGTAACGCAGTAATAAATTATTTCAGGATAGGGTGTAGGTACTGATAAAGAGAGTCTTGTTTATTTTTCCCGCATGGAAAAAAACATCCATGATTTCAAAGAAAAATGAACTTGGTGGGAAGAGACAAAAAGGACAATCCATTCATTCAGAAGATCAGTTAATTTTTATCTGCTACAAGTGCTGTCTCCTCCCCACGAATAATGATACGTGATTCCATTTGGAAAAACCTGAAAGTGCGTTATATTTTGCTTCTTAATGTATTAGGTAGGTGTACCGTTTATCCTCTGCCATAATAATGTCGAGTAACAGAGAACCAAAATGCGTCAGTAGCATAAAACAATGAACATGCGTTTGGCTCATGTGTTTACAGAAATCAGCTGATCCGGGCTGGGCTCGGCTGATTCAGCTGCCCAGTGGGGGTCAGTAGGGGTCAGCTAGGCAGCTCTAAGGACCTGGCCTGGTCTCATTCACATAACTAGGGGTTTGTAAAGGATGTCCTGAGCTGAAAACTCAGACAATTTGGCTCTGTTCCATACATATTTCATCCCCCAACAGGCTAGCTCAGCCCATGTCCCCCGGCAGAGGAACAAAAGGCAAGTGGAAATGCAAAAATACATTTCCAAGTCTCTTTTGGCATCACATCAGCTAGCATAACATCTGATAACATCCTATTGAGCAAAACAAGTCACAAGGCTAATCCACATTCATGGCGGTGATGGTAGTGGTTGAGGGTAGGCAAGATAGTGAGAGACTGCAAGTCCCATGGAAAAGAGCATGAATACAGGGAGGGACAGAGAATTGGGGTCTTTAATACACTTGATCTACTAGAGTAGAAATATGTTCTCTGATGCCTATTTCTGCTACCCTTTTTAGGTTTACAGTGGCCCACATTATCCCCAGTGCTTGGAGGAAAAGCAGCTAATTACTTTGCAAATATATTTACACATATGGTTTCAGTGTAAATTCTATGATCCAAACTATCCTCTACTATGTGATATGATGAAATGCTGTATTTCAAATATATAATGAGCATGAGTCTCGGAATAATGAATTCTTTCACTCTTGGTTGAAATTTTTTCAATGTGCTGGGAATCTTTACTAGAAGAGGGAAGTTAAATATTAATAAAGTTCTCCTTTTGATGTATTTTAATTAAACTTGGGGTAGTTTTACATTTCACTTTAGCCTCTTGCATTATCTCACATTTCTGGGAAAAATTAAGGCAAAGGGCACACAGTGTTCATGTTTTATTAAAAACTGAAGCAAACTCAGTTAGTAGATGTTCAACTTTTTGCAGCACTGTTAAGTGAGAACAAGTAACAAATCCCTGACGCAGGGCCCCCACTCTTGATAAACCCACCATCGCATCTCATTTTAGGCAGGATTCTGTGTCTTTTCTTTGTTCACAAACAAAGACACTGCAGTCCAATTGTTTGTATTGGAGCTAAAATTATACAGATGTTTGATTCATTGTAGTCCTTGATTTTCTCTATCATCTTGCATTCTTGTGGGGCCGGCTAGAGTGTAATGCGTCCTAATGGTAATTGCCCTTGTCAGTCACAAGCAGCTGGTGGAAAAAAATTCATTTTGTAGTCTTTGAATTTCCCACTCTTTTACTTGAATTTCTTTCAAAGCACAGTGGCAGATATGCTAATGGGGAACCTCGCATAAAGCAGGAAGTTGCCCCAAAACTCCAGATGTATGACTAGAAAGGTAAAAATTTAGAGACCCCACACTTCAGAATATACAATAATCTGTATTTTACTCTTTCTGCAAGAGATAGACATGCAAAGCATTAATTTACAAGTCATCAAAGAGAGGTTGATGTGGACATTATCCAGAATTTTCAAATACTTTTGAATTTCTGGCTAAATTAGCCACTTGGTCCACTAATTAAATAACCACATCTACTAAGAAGCACACATGCAAAAAACAATCACCATCTCTGGACTATTTTGACCCTGAATTTGGGTTTGAGAAGAGAAAATTCCAGTTTCCTATCTTTCTCCATCATTACTACTTATATGATTGGGTATAAGCCTCTTCCATCTCTGAGTCTCAGTTCATCTTTGATATGAGTTAATATGATCTACTTCTCAAGGTATTGTAAGAGTTATAGGCAAAGCATACACAGGTCCCAGCTCGGTGCCAGATAGACTATTAGCATCATTGTCGTTATTATTAGACTTTGGAAGTCAAGAGTATCTGTACAACACTAAGAATAAATTCAGCTTTCTAATTGATTGAAGCCCCAGATTAGCTATGCAGTGGCTAGTCACAGATTCTACCCACGTTATATGTGCAATGGGTTGGGTATTTTTTTTAGGGGGCTGCGATGGAGTGCGAGGTATTTTTGATTCACTTGATAAATTAATAATCTGGATAATTTAGGCAAAAAAACAACCAGTCCTAATTAAAGTGGTTGAAAATTGGTTTCTTTGATGAAAACGACCAAAATGAGAATGGTCTTAGAATCTGCCCCATGGGAAAGAATTGTGTTTAAAAGTGAGTTCTCTATGGAAGAAGTTCTTTGCAGCCCGGAGTTTTGGCTAACAGAGGTAACTTTGCTTATTTTCAAAATAACATGTCAAGATAGACGAAGTTTTTATATACTCAAGTTGATTGAAAATGACACATCCTGTTGAAAGTGGAAAACATTAAATCATATTCTCTAGTCATAAATTTACTGTTCATAAGGAAAACTATTAAATTATATGAAAGAGTGACAGGGTAATCCTGGCACCAGTTGTCACGTCTGGGCTGTAAGCACTGTAAAAAAAAAATTGATTGTTTTTTGTATGTCTGTGGGGTATTTATAAAATCTTGTGGAATTTGGAGTTGTCTGAAATTACAGTAATATGCTAGCGGTAAATATAACCTAATCCCCTCTATTTGGGAGGTGCCATGATAGGCACTTCCACACACATTATCTCCTTTGGTGAGCTGGTGAAGCTAATCTTTTTGTTTACAAAAAAAGCAGTTTCTATAGATAACATCTTTGTTGAACAGCAAGATTTTTTGAATCAAGATGGTAGAGCAGCTCACTTGCTGTGGGTGCATTTGTGATTATCACATAAAGTAAGATACAGCAAGCAGGTATAGTTCACGTTAAATTATAAATTTCCAAATTTTGTTCTTTATTTTTAATGTGTACACAATAAAAAGAGTGGACATTACAGAAATTTAATGCTAATGTTTCTTTTTAAAATAAGAAATACAATACACATATGCACAAAATAATAGTCTCTGCTGGAAGTCCTAGCAAATCACTGATCCCAAGCATAAAAAGACAACTGTTAACCAACAAGTTTACACACAAACAGGGCTAGACTCAGAATATTACTGACTATCATAGAGTAAAATAGCAGATAAAAGGTTTTTAATCTCAAAGAGCAGACAAAGTACAAAAGAAATAATACTAGATATTATATATAATATTTGGGTAGGTTACCCTGAATACTCCACCTCAGTCTCCATTATCAGATCATGGCTTTTCTGCTGCCAACACCATATACATTATGTTTTATTTTATTCTTATTTTATACACTCTTGTCACCCGCACCAGTCAGATCAGTGCAGTGGGCTCCCAGGTTCTTGGTCCACAGACACAAAAGAATTGGAGAGCCGACACACAGCAGAAGTTTTGACAGAGGAGGATTTATCAGCAAAGTGAAAGTACACCCCCAAGGGGAGGGGCGGCAGGCTCAAGGGGAGTAACTGCACCAAACTGTGCTTGTCCGTGGCTTTGGAATGTTGAGGGGGGGAGTGTCTTGGAAGGTGGACCACCCAAGGCTTTGTCTCCACCAACACGTTGGGAGGGGGAGATTTTTTCCTTACATAGGCATCTCCAGAACTGTCATGGCGGTGATCCCCTGCAAGGGGGATCAAAACCTCTATGCAAATAAGGGTATAATGAGGCTTGGAGCTACTCTCTGTCAGGGTCGGGGGAGTGCTGCACATCCAAAGAGACGCTGCCCGGTAATTGGGAGGCTGCCCCTGGTGGAGTGACCTTGCTCCCAGCTCAAATCTATCTTCCTGCTTATCTCACTCTCGCTGTGATCCCATCGACTCCCCTGGTGGCTGAAGCTGATGGCTCTGAAATCTAGAATTCCATTTCCAGCTCCTCTCCCCATCCCAACTCTGCATGCTCAGGATCCGACTGTTTGCTGGACATCTCTATTTGGTTTTCCAACAAGCAGCTCCATCTGACTACATCCCAGAAACTTATCCTTTCTTTATATTCTTTATTTTAATTAGTGACCCTCTTAGGCACCCATAATGGAGACTGGAATTTAACCTGAAATTCTTTCAATATGCTCAATATCCACCTCTTAAATGCCTGTATTTTCCTCTCTATACCTATTACAAATGGTTCCTTAGTTCAGATCATCATTATTCTTGTATGGTTTCATGAAATACACGATACTGACATTTATTGTGGAATGCGATTGCTTAGCTGTGCCATTTGAGTGGTTGCAGTCTGTCTTTAAAGTCTGATGGTAATTTGAAGAAGTTGCCACAAGATGGTGTTTTCTTCTTTTTGGTTGATTAATTATAGACCTTTTAAACCTGGACTAAGCCATGTAAGATAGGTATGATTTATGAATTATATATTCATCATTGAAGGACTCATTATGAAGTAGTCAATACGTATACATACAAACTATGAGAGAATGTACCAGTTAAAGTAAAATAGTGAGGAATATGATATCCAGGTCTAAGTCAGTGTTTTCAAAGTTTTGTACCCGATCTTGACTTGTTGGCAACATTGAGCACGGTAGTCCACATACACTACTAAGCTTCAAGGAGATTCTGGATTCTAATGAGTGGAACTCTGTCAACCAGATCATAATTTTACCTGCAGGGAGAAAGCAGCAGTAAGAGCTGATAAATTAAATTAGTTTCTAGTTTTGAAACTTTTGACTCTCTTAAGTTCCATGATGCCATAAGTTCCTGGGTCTTTTGTATTCAATATTCTTTTCTCTTCTATTGCAAATTTATCAGTTCCCAGGACTGTAATTTCTACGAAGATGACTCTCCATTCCCAAAGCTCTAGAGTCAACTATTCTTTCTAGAACCACAAACACATTAATATAAACCTATTTATTTTTCAAAACTCAATAGCTTCTCTTTACAACCTCAGATACGCTTACTTCTATAAAAGTCAAAACATAAAACTTGTCTCTTGGATAATTCCTCTTTCTCATTCTGTCCCTATCCACACATCGTTCCAAAAAGATGTCACATTTTTAGGATTCTGTTTTGTTGCCTGAAGCTGTTCCTTGCTCTTTATCCTCATGACTTTAGGGCTTCATTTTCTATCTTCCAGCCCCTGAAGGCATTTTACTTTACATATATAAACACTCATATACATTGCACAGAAATGCACGCACACGTGTACATACTTTTGTTTTTTAAAATAATAACCCCATATATACCTGTCAGATAATAGTTATAATATATTATGTATAATATATAATACAATAATGCAATATATATCTTGGTACATTTGTATCAATAGATAAAAATTTGTGTTTATGTCAAAGAGCTCATAATCACTTTTTCAGTTAATACATATAAATCTATGTCAGTCTTTATTACCTTCATGTCATGACATTATATGAATGTGCCATAAATAATTTTGATTTTTCTCCATAATGGACATTTAGGTTGTATCCAATTTTTTTACTATTACCAATAATGATACAGAGACTATCCTTATAAACATGTCTATACATGTTTATACAAGGTTTTTTTCCCCCTGTGAAATGGAATCTTATGTTATCAACCACTTGGGTTTGTACTTTTAAAATTTTGTAACTACTTCAAGTTATCCTCCAAAAATGGTGCAATAATTTGCCTTATTAGCAAAGATAAGAGATTGCGTATTCTCCCATATATTTAACAATAAAGATATATATTTCCTGAACTTAACATAAACTGTTATATTTTAAATTTACATTTACATATGTTTAGCAAGGTTCAACAACATTTAATATATTTGTTGGCCATTTTTATTTCTACCTTGAATTTCCTGTTTATACCCTTTGCCCATTTTTCAATTGATTGTTTAAAATCTTCTATTCCATTTATTTGTAGGAGATTTTAACATAATATGTGTATATTTTGTTATTGTTCAAATGTCAATTCTCTCCACCTTTATCATAATTACTAATTTTATCAAATAGTGTTTCTATTTCCTGATTATACATACCCTTTTTGCTTCTCTGAATTTTCTTTTACAAACATGATATTTTTGTAATTAGGAAAAGAAAACATAAAATATATATATATATACACACAAATACAGATATATTCCAATACATATAGATGTCTTTGAAGAGGTATTTAATAAAATATGATACACCCATAAGGTAGAATAATGTGCAAACAACAAAATGATGTTGTGGGAGTGTAATATTGTTATGAAAAGATGTTTTTAACAAACTGTTGAGTGAAAAAATATTATAAAACAGCATGGCAAGAACTATCTACTTTTTATCGTTTTTGTATAAAATAGATGATCGCGTATGCATAGACAAAGTTAGGAAAAGCAAAGATCACCGCCTCAAGGAAAATTATTTTTTATTATCATTATATTTTATACATATTTTAGTTCTTTTTATCTAATTTTTTTGGTATACATTTTTACTTTAATTTTCTCTTACATTTATATAAAAGTTAAAAGATATTAAATTTAAAAAATTGTTCTAAAGAAAAGTTGTACTTGATATTAGTAATTATTTTGGACACATAGATGCAAGAAGCAATCACAAATAATGTCACCAAGATTCAAGTTCTTTCTAGGAATAACCTACTCAATGTTAATAAATCTAGTTATCCCCAGGTTCAAAGGGAAGATTTGAAGATTGGCCACAAAGTTCTGATACAGATGACGCATGGATGGTGTTAAACGCATCTTGGAAAGGAGCAATCTGGGAATGGCATGTTTATGCTTCATTAAAAAAAAAAAAAAGTGTTTTCCTTCTGTTACTGGCTTTACATCAAACACATAAACATGTCAACTCACCCCGGTAGAAGTGGTTCTTCTGAACTCAGCAAGTCAGTTGGGGTTCACTTTACCTGCCAGGAGGTAAGTCCCTTTGCCTTCCCTTCTGTACCATACCCTAGTCTTCCAGAAACTGCCCCCTACAACATTACAATGTGCAGTTCAACTGTCCTACGGTTAGAGTCTATCCATTGGGTCAGACTTAACTTGTTTCTCAAACTCTTCCTCTTGATGGAGGGTTTTCCATTACTGTGTTGCAGGGTGACTGTTCTCCGCAGTTTAGCAACTCACATTTATTTGACTTCAATAAAATAAGCATTTACTCTTGAAATTTTGGCATGACTTTAACCTAGGATTTCTGGGTAAGTAAAATGTTTTTAAAAAGAGCCAAATCTATTTTTGTAGTAATGTGCACATTTTAAAAATATATCGAACATGTCAATGAAATTTAGAAAAATAGATACACAAGAATTTCTAGACACAAAATATATTTAGATGAAGTGAAATCCTCTTTATTTTTCATTGTGTTTTCACAGAATAGATACAGGATAGACACAGCAAAAGAGCTTTCCAGTACTCTTATAAAAAACATGTCAACCGTGTTGTATACAGAACACCTCTATGGATGAAATGATAGTTCAGTGAGGATGCTGATTCAGTCTGTAGCATTGACAGAGACTGCCAGCTAGGGTACCACTTGCCAACTGGCACCTATTACACTGGCTTTTTCCCCTTATGATGATTGCTTATCAACTGGGAATTTCATTTATTCATTGGCACCATAAATTTAACTTCAGTTTATGAGGCAAGCTCTAATACCTCCAGAATTTTTGTCAATAAAATTGTTTGAGATTTTTCACTAGACTAGTGTTTGAAAACATGGCATTATTGGTTGATTTTGTTCCTCTTCATTGCACTAATTGTTTATAAAAATTACACTCCATAAGCTTTTTGAGGAAACAAATACTTTAATGAGCACATCATTTTAAAAATTGAGGATAATTTAAGTGATGTAGGAGCCCAGGCACTAGGAATTTGCCTCGAATTGTTTTAAATATATCATCCAGCAATCATTATTTCACTAACTTATTCATAAGGAAAATTTAGAAAGATCATGATTTTATTTATGTCTACTCAAATGTGATTTAAGGACCCACTAGGCGACTGGTAGGAAACTTGCTTGTGCATAACCCCTCCCCCACTGACCACTATGCAATACATTGAGGAGTTCTGCTACCACATGTACTGCAGGAGAGGGACGGGGTGGAGGCAAATAATGGCTCAGATCCAGGATCCTGCACTAATTTGAAGCAGAATTCTACTACCACTGTGGGAAGAGTGAGAATGCCAAGAAAACTCTACCTCTGAGGCACAGGTGCAAAGGCCTCCAGGCCTCACATTCTGCATAAGATAATAGCAGCATACAACGGAAGAAAGATGAAGTCTCTGGCACACCGAAGATAACTATAGCAACAATAAACCCAAATTTCACTCACCTTCAGATTGACTGACACAATACTGACTCTCTCCCACTTATGACAAGAAAAAGAAACAGGTATGCATATTTCTAGATGTAAGTATTAATCACCTCAGCCTCTACTGTTCTTTTACTTACAACGGCTAGCATTCCATCAAAAATTATGAAACATTTACAAAAGCAAAACACAGGAGTATAACTCTGGCCAGGAAGAGAAAACAGTAAAACAAAATAAAAAAAACAAACAACAAAAAAAGTAGACCCAGAGACAAACCAAAATGTTGAAACTGTTAGATAGAGACTTATGTAGCCATGATTAATATGTTAAATCATGTGGGTACAAGGTGAAAAAACATGCAGGAACAGGGAATTCAAGCAGAGAAATGGAAGTGTTCATAAAGAGTCAAAAGAAAATGCTAGAGGGCCGGCCCCATGGCTTAGCGGTTAAGTGCGCGCGCTCCGCTGCTGGCGGCCCAGGTTCGGATCCCGGGTGCGCACCGACGCACCGCTTCTCCGGCCATGCTGAGGCCGCGTCCCACGTACAGCAACTAGAAGGATGTGCAACTATGATATACAACTATCTACTGGGGCTTTGGGGGAAAAATAAATTAATTAATTAAAAAAAAAAAGAAAATGCTAGAAAGGACAACCACTATATAAGAAATTAAGAATCCCTTTGATGGAATTATGATACTTGACAAAGCTGAGGAAAAAAATCAGTGAACTGAAAGAAAATTCAATGGAGATTGTCCAAACTGAAATAAAAAAAAGGAAAAAAACAACAACAAACTAGAAGATTCAAGAGCTGATGGATAATATAAACAAGCACACAGGTAATTAATATGTTATAGAATAGGTAACATCACAACCAATCAAGTTATCCTAATTCACATTTAGAAAGCTAAAATCAAAAATAATAATAATTATTTTCAAATTATCTCTAACATTCACAAGATAGGCCATATTCTGGGCATGAAAACAAAAGGTAAAAAAAAAAACTAAACAAAATCATGAAGTATTTAGGTTGAATATCAAATTAGGGCTGTTTGACTATTTTTGACCTAGAAAAACAGCAGTTTCATATGGTTCAAAATAAAAAAGATGCATCCTCCCAAAAAAAAAAAAAAATGAAATGAAACTCAATAAATTTAAAAGGTTGAAATCATTCAAAGGGTGTTCTCTGAGCATAGGGGCATTAAGCTATAGATTTTTACAACATGATAATTTCCCAGAAAATACCTAGAAAAATCTGCAATGTTTAGAAATTAAACAACACACTTCTAAAGAATCCGTGGTCAAGAAATTACATAGTGAGAGAACATTCTAACCAGATGGATCAAGAAAAAATAAAGAGAGAATATGCAAGTCAACAATAGCAGGAATGATAAAGGGAATATCGCTACGGATTCTACAGATATTAAATGGATAATAGGAATATATTATGAACAACTTAATGCCAACGAATTCAACAACCTAGAAAAATAATCAGATCCCTTGGAAGACACAAACTATCTAAACTTATTCAAGAAAACATCAGTAACCTCCATAGCCCCATGTTTATTAGATAAATTGAATTTATAGTAAAAAAAATAATAATTTACTACAGACAAAATTTCAAACCCAAAAGCCTTCACTGGGAAATTCTACGAAACATTTAAGTAAGAAATAAAAAGTCAATTTTACACAAACTCTTCCGAGAAATAGAAGAATAAGGACAATTTTTCAACTCATTTCATGAGGCCAGCTTTAGACTGGTACCAAAATCACAGACCTTACAAGAAAAGAAAACCATAGACTATTTTTCCTCTTGAACATGGACACAAAAATCCTTAAGTAAATTACAGCAAATTACATCTAACAGTATATAAAAAGGACAATACATCTTGACCAAGTAAAATTTATTCCAAGAATACAAGGTTGATTCAAATTCTAAAGTTTTATTCGATGCATGTCACCATATCAAAACACTACATATTGAAAATGTTAGAAACATCACAATACATGCAGAAAAAACTTGATAAAATTTAATGTCAATTTATGTTAAGAACACCAAGCAAACTAGTAATAGATACAAACTATCACAAACTGATAAAAAACATCTAGGATAAAAATATAGCTAACATCACACTAATAATGAAACGTTGAATCCTTTCCTACTGAGTATGAAATAATACAAAGGTACCCATACTTACTACTTCTATTCAACATTAATGCTGGAAGTCATAATGATTTACACAACGATTATTTTTCTTGCAATATGGCAAGAAAAATAAATTTGGAACAGAATAAATGAAACTATCTTGTTTCATAGACAACATGGTCATCTATATGGAAAATCCTAAGGAATATACAAAGAAAGGTACTAGACGGGCCAGCCCAGTGGCACAAGTGGTTAAGTGTGCATGCTCTGCTTCAGCGGCCCTGGGTTCACAGGTTCAGATCCCGGGTGCGCACCGACGCACCGCTTGTCAAGCCATGCTGTGGCAGCGTCTCATATAAACTAGAGGAAGATGGGCATGGATGTTAGCTCAGGGCCAATCTTCTTTAGCAAATAAAAAAGAGGAGGATTGGTATCAAATGTTAGCTCAGAGCTGATCTCCCTCACAAAAAGAAAAATAAGAAAGGTACTAGAGCTAATAAGCAAGTTAATCAATTTCAAAGGACAGAAGGTCAATATACAAAAATAAATTATATTTTTATATGGTAACAATAAGTATCTGGAAATTTAAATATGAAAATAATACCATTTAGAATGGCATGAAAATATGAAATAATTAGGAAAATTTGCAAAATATCTGCAAGACCAGTAAACCGAAATTTGCAGAATGTTGCTGAGAGACATTAAGGAAGAGCAAAATATATAGAGGTCTATTCTGTGTTCATATTTCAAAACACTACAAAATATTAAGATATCAATTCTTCTCAAATTGATCTACAGATTCAGTGCAATCCCAGGAGGCTTTTTTCTGTAAAAATTGAGAACATAATGGCAAAAGTTATATTTAAATTCACTTCCAGTTTCCTGTCCAACATGTAAGGAGTTTGGAAATCGCTACTCTGGCCTAACAACAAACAAAAAGCTAAGCAGACTGAAAGATAAACAACTCTTCGTGGATCCCTAAAAAGGAAGCAAACACAGCATAAACCACTGCTCCTAAGATTAGACAGATAGACGGGTGAACAGAAAGTGTCACAGCTTACAGGAACAGAGATTTAGGAAGAGAAACCACCATGGGGATCAGTGCCTGGGTAGGAAAACCTGAACTATGGTTGACAAATTGCTGGAGGTTCAGTATGGATAAGTCTGAGAGTTAAAAACTTCAAGGGGGCCCCGTTATAGGGAGGTCCACACAATATTGTGAGATTTACCTCCAGGACCTTGACCAGTTACCACAGAAATGCTGGAGAAAAATCCTCTCATTCTTCCATTAGGGAGAGGGGAAATGGGACTATTTGGAAATACACTAGAGCACTCTGTTCTTAACAAGGCCTTCTCTCAGGGGAAACTAGTTAACCAGAGCATGTAGACTATTATTAGAGCCTAACTGACCCAGAGGAAGGGAAATACCCAACTCCAGCCAGCTTATAGCTTTCCACATGGAAAAAGGAAAATATTCAACTTCAGCCCACTCTAGCCATCCTGTCCCACTTAAGGGGGGAGAGAAAACTGGAAAACTCTTGTGAAGTTAACAGTCCAGAATCATAGACTCACTAAAGACTGAGACCTAATGATAGGACTATAGAACCTTTCCCTCATACCACACCTCACTATCACATTACTAAAGTCCTATTTACAACAGTTCCTTTTACCCATACATCATGTTTGGCTATCAAGAAAAAAATTACGAGGCATACCAAAAGGCAAAAAACAAAACTTGAAGAGAAAAAACAAGCATTGGAACTAAACATGGCACAGATGTTGGAATTATCAAATTGGAAATTTAAAACAACTGTGAATACTAAGCCAAGAGTTCTAATGGATTAAGTAGGCAGCATGCAAGAACAGATAGGCAATGTAAACAGAGAGATGGAAATCCTAAGAAAGAACCAAAAAGAAATACTAGAGGTCAAAAAACCGTAACAGAGAAGAATAAGCCTTTGATGGGCTTATTGCTAGACTGGGCATGGCTGCAGAAAGAATCTCTGAACTAGAGGATATATCAATAGAATCTTCAAAAACAAAAACCAATAAGAACAAAGACTGAAAAAAACAGAATATCCAAGGACTGTGGGACAACTATAGATGTGTAACGTATGCATAATGGGAATACCAGAAGGAGGAAAAAGAGAGACATAAGAAATATCTGAAAGAAAACCAACTGAGAATTTCCCCAAATTAATGTCAAACATCACACTACAGATCCAAGAAGCTTACAGAACCCCCCCGTCCAAGCAAGATAAATATCAAGAAAACTAAACCTAGGCACATCATTTTCGGACTGCAGAAAGTCAAAAGTAAAGAAAATATCCTGAAAGAAGCCAGAGAGAAAAAACACCTACAGAGGAGCAAAGATGAGAATTACATCCAACTTCTCCTCAGAAACCATGCAAGCAAGAAAAGAGTGGAGTGAAATATTTCAAGTGTTGAGAGAAAAAAACCACCAACCTTGAATTCTGATACCTAGAAATAATACCTACAATAATACCTAGAAAAATTATTCTTCAAAAGTGAAGGAGAAATAAAGACTTTTCAGACAAACAAAAATTGAGGGAATTTATTTCCAGTAGACCCACTTTGCAAGAAATGTTAAAAGAAGTTCTTTAGAGAAAAGAACAATGATATAGGTCAGAAACTCAAATCTACATACAGAAAGGAAGAACATCAGAAAAGGAATAAGTCATAGTAAAATTAAAACTTTTATTTTTCTTATTCTTAATTGACCTAGTAGATAAAGATTTGTTCAAAATAATAATATCAACATTGTATTTTATTATGTATACTTATGTATATATCTTATGGACATACATATGCTTATGTTTGCTTATAGATAAGTGAAAAGAATGATAGCAATGATATAAGGGAGAGGAAGATGGAAACACAATTATTTTGTTATTATAAGATAATCACACAGCCCTTGAAGTAGTGCAGTATAATTTATGAGTGGACTTGGATTAGTGGCAAATATATAATGTAAACTATAGCATGACTACTAAAAAAGGTTAAAAAAATGTATAACCAATATGCTAAGAAAGGAGACAAAATGGAATCATATAAAGTACTCAAATAAAACCACAGTAGGTAGAGAAAGAGTGCAAGACAAAGTTAGAAACAAAGAACAAGAGAAAAAAAATAGGAAACAGTAATAAATATGGTAGATATTAACTGTTCTATATCAATAAACACTTTGAACCTCAACAGTCTAAACGTAACAATTAAATGGTGGAGATTGTCAGAGTGGATTAAAAAACAAGACCTAACTATATGTTGTCTACAAAAAATTTACTTTAAATGTAAAAACACATGTAGATTAAAAGTAAATGGATGGAGAAAAGTATATCATGATATGAGTAATCAAAATAAAGCAAGAGTATTGACAGTAATTTCAGGCAAATCAGACTTCAAAGGAAGGAAAATTATCATGCACAAAGAAGGGCATTACATAATAATAAAGAGGTTGATCTCCAAGAAGACATACAATCCTTAACCAGTATGTGCTAACAATAAAGCAGCAAACTATGATAGCCAAAAACAAGTAGAATTGCAAAGAGAAATAGATGAATGTACTATCATAGTTGGAGACTTCAATAATTCTCTATCAGAAATGGAAAGATCTAGCACGCAGAAAGTCAATAAGGACAAAGTTGAACTAAACTATACAATTATTTGACTGGATATAATGGACATCTATAGACTGCTTCATTTAAAAACAGCAAAACACATACAACAATTCACTCTTCTCAAGATCACATAGAATATTCACCATGATAGACCACATTCTGGGCCATAATATGTACCAAACAAATTTAAAAGAATAGACATTATACAATGTCTGCTCTCAGATCATAATGAAATTTAACTAGAAATGAATAATACAAAGACAACTGTAAAATCCCACATATTCATGAAGATTAAAAAACACAGTTATAAATAACACAGAATCAAAGAAGAAATCTGAAGAGAAATTTAAAACTATTTTGAATTAAATGAAAATGAGAACACAACTTATCAAAATTGGTGGTATGCAGCAAAAGCAGTGCTTAGAGGGAAATTTATAGCAGTAATGCATATGTTAGAAAAGAAGAAAGATCTACAAGCAGTAATCTAAGTTTCCACCTTAGGAAACTTAGATAAAGGAGAAAATTAAATCCAAAGTAAGCACAAAAGAAGAACTAATACAAATAAGAGCAGAAACCAATGAAAATGAAAACAGGAAATCAATAGAGAAAATCAACAAAACTATATGATGATTCTTTGAAGAGATCAATAAAATCTATAATTCTTTAGCCAGGCTAACTAAGAAAAAAGGAGAGACAATACAAATTACTAATATCAGAAATGAAAGAGAGGGGCCGGCCCCGTGGCTTAGCGGTTAAGTGCGCGCGCTCCGCTGCTGGCGGCCCGGGGTTCGGATCCCGGGCGCACACCGACGCACCACTTCTCCAGCCATGCTGAGGCTGCGTTCCACATACAGCAACTAGAGGGATGTGCAACTATGACATACAACTGTCTACTGGGGCTTTGGGGGAAATAAATAAATAAATAAATAAAAATTATTAAAAAAAAAATAACTAGAAATGAAAGAAGGGACATCTCTATAGATCTTATGGACATTAAAATAATAATAAAGTAATACTGTGTACAACTCTATGCCCACAAATTTGATGACCTGGATGAAATGAACCCATTCCTTGAAAGATATAAGCTGCCTAAACTCATACGAGAAGAACTAGACAATCTAAATAGGCCCATATCTGTTGAAGAAATTGAGTCAATAACTAATAACCTTCCAAAACAGGAAGCACCAGGCTTAAGTGGGTTCACTAGTGAATTCTACCAAACATTTAAGGAAGAAATTATTCTAATTCTTTACAATCTCTTTTAGAGGATAGAAGCAGAGGGGCTATTTCCTAACACATTCTATGAAGCCAAGATTACTTTAATACCAAAACCAGACAAAGACACTACAAGAAAAGAAAATACAGACCAATATCTCTTATGAACATAGATGCAAAACTCCTCAACAACAAATAGCAAATGGAATTCAACAATGTATGAAAAGAATTACACAACATTACCAAGTGGTATTTATCCTGGTTATACTAGGCTTGTTCAGCATGTGAAAATCAAATAATGTAATCCATTACATTGACAGATTACAACAGAAAATCACATGATCATATCAATAGATGCAAAGCATTTGACAAAATCCAACACCCACTCATGATACAATCTCTCAGTAAACTAGGAATAGAGGGGAACTTTCTCAACTTAATAAAGACTATCTGCAAAAAAACCTACAACTAACGTCATGCTTAAGGACGAAATTGAGAAATTTGCAAAACTCCAAGCTTTCTCACTAAGATTGGGAACAAGGATAGGATATCCCCTGTCACAATTGCTTTTCAACATCATATTCATTGTTCTGGCGAATGCAATAAGACCAAAAAATGAAATAAAGTTTACAGATTGAGAAGGAAGAAATAAAACTTTGTTCACAAACGACATGATCATCTACATAGAAAATCTGGAAAAAAATCAACAAAAAACTCCTACAACCAATAAGTGATTCTGGCGAAGTTACAGGATACAAAACTAGTATACAAAAGTCAATCACTTTCCCTTATATCATCAATGAACAAGTGGAATTTAAAATTAAAAACACAATATCATTTACATTAGCCCTCAAAAAATGAAATACTTCAGTATAAATCTAACAAAATATGTACAAGATCTACATGTGGAAAACTACATAACTCTGATGAATGAAATCAAATCAGAACTAAATAAATGAAAAGATATTCCATGCTCATGGATAGGAAGATTCAATATTGTCAAGATATCAACTCCTTCCAATTTTATCTATAGATTCAATGGAGTCCCATTCAAAATCCCGGTAACTTACTTTGTGGTTATCAACAAAACTGATTCTAAACTTTATGTGGAGATGCGAAAGACTCAGAATAGACAACACAACATTGAAAGAGAAAAAGAAACTTGGAGGACTGACACTACCAACTGTAAGACTTACTATAAAGCTCCAGTCACCAAGACAGTGTAGACCATTGAAAGAATAGACAAATAGATCAATGGAACACAGCAGAGAGCCCAGAAATACACCCACATAAATATAGTCCACTGCGCTTTGACAAAGGAGAAAAGGCAATACAATAGAGCAAAAATATTCTTGTCAACAAATGGTGCTGGAACAACTGGACATCCACATACAAGAAAAAATGAATCTAGACACAGACCTTATACCTGTCACAAAAATTAACTCAAAATAGATCATAGACCTAAATGTAAAATGCAAAACTATAAAACTCTTAGAAGACAACATACGAGAAAACCTAGATGATCTTGGATATGGCGATGACTTTTTAGATACAACACCAAATGCATGATCCATGAAAGAAATAATGGATAAACTGGACTTCATTAAAATTAAAAACTTCTGGGGGCCGGCCCGGTGGCATAGCAGTTAAATTCGCATGCTCTGCTTTGGCAGCCAGGGGTTTGTAGGTTTGGATCCCGGGTGCAGATCTATGCACCACTTATCAAGCCACACTGTCTTGGCATTCCATATAAAGTAGAGGAAGAAGGGCACAGATGTTAGCCCAGGGCCAATCTTCCTCAGCAAAAAAGAGGAGGATTGCAATGGATGTTAACTCAGGGCTAATCTTCTTCAAACAGAAAATATTAAAAACTTCTGCTCTGCAAAAGACAATGTCAAAAGAATGAGAAGACAAGCCACAGACTGGGATAAAATTTGCAGAAGCATGTCTGATAAAAAAAACTATTATCCAAAATTTACAAAGAACTCTTAAAACTCAACAATAAAAAATTTAAAAACCCAATTAAAAATTGGCCCAAAGACCTTAACAAACACCTTACAAAGGAAGATATGCAGATGGAAAATAAGCATGTGAAAAGATGCTCCACATCATGTATCATCTGGCAAAAGCAAATTAAAACAATGAGATACCACTACACACCTATTAGAATGGCCAAAATCCAGAACACTGACAATGCCAAATGCTGGTGAGAGTGTAGAGCAACTGCAACTCTCATTTGTTGCTGGTGGGAATGCAAAATGGTGCAGCCACTTTGGAAGACAGTTTGGCAGGTTCTTTCAAAACTAAATATACTATTACCATATGATCCAGCAACTGCACTCCTTGGTATCTACCCAAAGGAGCTGAAAACTTACGTGAACTCAAAAACCTTCATGTGGATGTTTATAGCAGCTTTAGACATAATTGCAAAACATAGAAGCAACTGAGACATTTTTCAGTAGGTGAATGGATAAATAAACTCTGGAACATCCAGACAATGGCATATTATTCAGTGCTAAAAGAAAATGAGCTATCAAGCCATGAACAGACATGAAGAAAACTTTAATGCATATTGCTAAGTCAAAGAAGCCAATCTGAAAAGGCTACGTACTGTGTGTTTCCAGCTGTATGACATTCTGGAAAAGGAAAAATGATGGTGACAGTAAAAAGATCAGTGGTTTCCAGAGGTTAGAGGGAAAGGAGGGTTGAATAGGCAGAGCACAGAGGAATTTTAAGGTAGTGAAAGTATTCTGTATGATACTATAATGGTGGATATATGTCATTATACTTTTGTCCAAACTCATAGAATGTACAACACCAAGAGTGAACCCTCATATAAACTATGGACTTTGAGAAAAAAGGATGTGTCCATACAGATCCATTAACTTTAACAAAGGTACCACTCCAGTGGGAGAGGTTGATAATGGAGGAAGCTATGAACGTGTGGGGGCTGGGTTTATGGGAAATCTCTGTAACTTTCTTTCAATTTTGTTGTGAACCTAAAACTGTTCTAAAAAAAATAGAATCTTTAAACATATATATATATATATATCTTTTTTTTTGCACTGAAAATCGTGGTTCCTAAAGACTTTAGCATTTTGATTTACTTATATTCCTAATAGTTTCATATAAAATGTTAATAGTATTGCTAATGATAACTACTGAATGCAGTTTAAAACATCTTTGCAGTTTAGTTTTTATCCTTTGACTATATCCTGCTAAGTATCCTAAATCAAAGTGCTATGTTATACAGTTACTTGAATTAATTTTGTTTGTGTGGTAATGTATATACATAAAATATAGTGCTAGGATACAATTAGCCATGGTGTTTGTACATGTTTTGATTAGCTTTTATTCTCAAATTTCTTTTCAAAGGTATTTTTATAGTAGACATACTTGCAAGGTAGAAATAAAATCTCCCTTCAGGCCAGAGGGTAGAATTGTTTGTTGACCAGGACAATAAAGATAATATTGTTCTCTGGGCAAAGTTTGGGCAGGTTTGCTAGCGGAGCTCGTATAAGATCTGGGGATTCCTAAGCTAAAGTTTCCTCTTCTGCAGCAGAAACCTGCTGTGGGTGCTGCATTCACCTGGTCTCCTCTGCCTCACAAGTGCCTTTACGGGACTTGGCAGGCAAGAACTGATGTAAACATGATGCTCATGTTTCTTGCTGTGCCATGAATTATGAAGTCCTTCCCCAGGAGTGTCACATCTTCAGCCAGCATCTGTGAAACTGGGGCAGTCTACCTTGCCTAAATCTCAGATCCTTCACAGCTCTTCGTACAACTAGGTTCACTGTTTTCAGTTTGTTCTAAGTTTGATGTATTTCCTTTCCCCTTTTTGATTTAACTTTGTTTATATTTGAAATGAAATGTTGACCTGGTTCCAAAGTCAGATCTATAACAAGATTTCCACTCATGGAAATATTGCTTTCATCTTTGTCCCCATCCATCCAACTTTTTCTTTCCCTCTTTCTATAGGTAAGCACTTTTATTGGGTTTTTTTGTGGTTGTTGATTCTTTATTGTGTTAAGTAGGAATATATATAAATAAAGATTATAGATAGATTTGATTAGATAGACAGACAGATAGATAGAGATGAGAGAGATAGACCAATGTCCACGAACAGACTTTCCTGAGATCCTGGAATTAACTGTAATAGGGCAATGGGGGTTTTGAGGAACAATAAGAGATTGGCTAGTAAGAAGTAAGGGCCAAGATACAGATTTTGTTACAGAGGGAATGTCCATAGCTCACTAAATGGCATAGAAGCCCCTGTAGTGTCATGCCAGTAGAACTTGCTGGAAACTTGCCCTGGAGTTTCAGGGTTTGCTTCATTCAGACCCTATCCAACTATTTTCTGGGTGTACTACCCCACTCCTAAAAAATCAATATATAAAATATGAGCGGCAAGTACAGCAGTATGGTAATAAACTAGATCTCCGGGAAAGAAAAAAATGACAAAAAGTTCTGATTGTAGCATTTGCTCCTTTCCCTGGTGTAAATACTCCCACCATGGGGAAAATTTCAAGCTAACAACGTATCACTGACATGGAGTTAGATGTACAGGGGGCTGTACTGAACACAGGGTAACGCACAGAAACGGCTCTTCTGGTCTGGTACACTCTGGCTCCAGGAAGCCACTGAGTTGACATCCAGCAAATCATCTTGTTTAGAAATTGCCTTTCTCTTTTCATTTGCTTGAGGGCAAAGCTGCCCACAACTTACACTTGACTCTCTTCAATAATACGAACTTGAGGCAGTAGGCTGTTCCTTAGGGGTCCCAAAGTACTTGGTTCTCTTGGGGATGTAGTGTGTGTCTACTCCAATCCAGCCAGGACGATGGTGATACGTTCACTCTAAATCCTATGCCCAAAACAGCCACCAGGTCCTGATCTTTTCACTCCTTCCTGCTCATGTTCGTTTTTACATGACATTTGTTTTTATTCACCTTGTTTCCTACAGCCTTCCTATAATGGCCTGGCTCTTTTTGATGGTCCTCCCACTACCTGCTCATTTCAGACTCGCCCAATTCTTTTTTCCCCAGATCAGATCCTTCTTGGTTCTTGCTTTTTAAACTGTACATGGGCTTATATTGTCATCTCTTTTTTGTCTATATCAGCCTGTAGATCACAGTTTATGTCTCCAATTATCTGTACATTTCTCTTTTTACCTACTACTTCTTCCATGAGCATGCCACGCCGTCTGTGCCAATAGCAATGTATTATAAAACTATGACTGCAACGTGACTATGTTGTTATGAAGGCAAAAGAAATTACAGATATAAATATATAAAATGCACAGTGTAGATATAAACGTCACATATATGATAGAATTTGTATTTACTGAGAGTGTATATATATATCCTCTATATGACTCTATGTGACAGACTTTACAAACAGTAAAATACTGTAAGGATTTTAATTGTAATTGCTAAAATTATTTATTAATGTAACAAAAACACTCAAGACAGTGTTTTTTACCAATACTGTGAGAATTCTTGCATTTAAAAACTAATAATCTTTACAAAATTGGTTTGATAGATACTTTTCCACTGAGTCAATACACAAAAATATAAAAAATGAAAACTTCTCCCAACAAGAAGGTCAGTGAAGATTTTAAATGCTAAATTGAAAAAAAAGCAGAATTCGATACTTTAAAGCAGTATAATAAAACTTTTTTAATAATATACTACTCAAATAAAATGCTAGATACACCCTAAAATGTTAACAGTGGTTTTTCACAAAGTTATAGGATTGTGAGTGATTTTTTTTCTTTTATATATATATATATATTTTTTTTTTGCATTTTCCACTTTTCCCGTAGTGAGCATGTATTACTCTTATAATGAGAAAAAAATTTTTTAAATGATGTCCAAAATTACATTTTTAAAAGAATATAATCAAGTCAATTTAGTTATTTCTTTTAAATACAATTAAAGTAGTAGAAGGGAATCATGGTGCACTATTTTTAACCCAAAGAAAAGCCATTTCTTCTTCCATTAAGTGAAAGGGCTGATTCAGCCATTAAAAACATTACGAGGAAATATCAGAGAATAACAAAAGTTTAGATATAACACATCTTAAAGTCATAGGGAACTACAAAAAGATTTTACAATTAGCAAATTTTGAAAAGCAGGGGGAAAGATGAGTCAATGAAGTGTTCAGACTGCTCTTCTGAAGCAGAGATTTTCAAACGCTCTCTGGTCATGGACCTCCTCCTTCAAAGGAGTCACACCCGGAGACCTGAAATACAGAGCAGGAAAATGGCCAGCGGCCATGGTGGAAATAAAGGTGGGGCAACCTAGCTGCAGCCCCTTCCTTGATACCTCTGGGGCACAGTCTAAAGATCACTTTTCTGAAGTATAGACAAGAGCAATAAAATTAGAACTGAAAATAATAATAACAAGCAAGCCCGAGTGTATATAAGTATTATTTAATACTATGGGTATTAAAATATCCCAAATCCGTGCAATGAGTCTGTCAACAGTGACAGAAAAGAAAGGAAAAAATCAAAAAAAAGAAAGTATCCAGGCCCCAGAAGCTTACCCTGGCTAAAGGGCAGAGATTTGCGCTGGCAGCAGTTAATGAAAAGACGCAAAATGCTGTGTTGCAAGGAAGCAAAAAAAGAACACATTTTCATAATCACTACCTTACAGGAAAACAACCTCTGATTTTGAATACACAATTGTGTAATACAACTGTGGTCTGCATAAGGCACCAAAAGAGCCAAATAAGGTTTATAAGTCTTAAAAGATCAGTTTACTCATTGGAAACAGCTTTATGTACATAATATACAATATAAAAACTGGCACAGGCAATTGTGCCACAAGATCAAAATTAAGCATGACATTTCTATAGAACGCTAGATTGAAGAGGAGTAAAACCAATCCCAAATAATGTAAGCCAGGTAGAATGTGCTGCGTGTAGTTGTAATTAGTCTCTTGAATGAGTAGGTTTGACAGGAGGATTTAGAAAACAATTTCTCTCCCTTTGCCCATTCAAACCCTTTCTGCGGGACAGCTTCTTCTCCTGCCTGTGGATGAGAACTAGTGCAAACCCAATAGCTTTTTCACTCATTCTCAGATAATTAAAAGGTGCCCAGATTCAATAATTGGTATACCTAGTCCTGTATAACAAAAATAAATAAACGCCAACTTTCATTTAAAGGTAAATCTCCAGTTTAGGTTCAATATCTTGTATCTTCAGCCCTTTGTTTTTAAAAAGGAAAGAGAAGGAAAGGAATGGGAAAAGAGAAGCTTGCAGAGGAGAGGAGAGGAGGGGAGAGGAGAGGAGGGGAGGGGAAGAGAGGAGAGGGGAGGGGAGGAAACTGGGGGAGAGGAGGGGAGGGAAGTGGAGGGGAGGAGAGGGAATGGGGGGAAAGGATGGGAGGGGAGGGAAGCGAGGGGGCAGGAGAGGAGGGGAGGAGAGGGAAGGGAGGGGGCGGGAGAGGAGGGGAGGGGAAAGGTAGGGAGGAGGGAGAGAGGAGGGAAGGGGAGAGGAAAATCTCCCATCTTCTTTTCAAGGTAAAGCGCCCTTGGACCTGCTTCAGGCCGGCAGGTTGAACGTTGAGCATCCTTAGCTGCATTTCTCTTTCCTGGTAGTCAGCTCCCCACCCCAGCTCTTCAGGCTGCCTCTGATGTCCCCACGGCTGAAGAGGAGGAGGGAAGGGAAGGATAGATAAAGGAAAGAAAAAGCCATGCTTGACGAGCGTCAATCAAATCTGATCTCCATTTCTCATGACCTGACCAGAGGTTTAAAGCCGACTCTTTTTTTCTCCTGGCAGCTTTCCTTTCTGGGTCGTACTGACTGCAGCTGCCATGGGAAGAGGCAACCTCCTTTTTGTCTTGCTGCTTAAAATTCCCCTTCAGGGTCTGTGTTTGTCCCCTCAGCTGACCAGGACACTATTTCACATCTGGCTCGGAGGAGTGACGCACTTTGGACCGCCCATCAGTGCAAGCAAGTTAATCCCCACAGAGCCTGTTCTGTGCTGTCCCGGCTCTCTCTGCCCCTCTGACCTCACGTCTCGTTTGACTGTGAGCATAATTCAGACATTTGTCCAGTGGGCCTCCCAGACTCCGTGTGACACAGTCAACTCTCACAGCAGTGTCCTCCTGGAATCTCCCCTCCCCAAGGCTTGGGGTGACTACTAAGCAAATTCTGCTCGTCCCCACAGGGGAAGGGGAGGGGCTCATGTCACAGTACTCTGACAACTTATCTGAAGAAATCCCCTCACTTCACTTCAACTTTAACCCTTTAATACCTCAAGTGGATGACTGTCTACAAAACCAGCTTCATCCCTCTCTTCCGCCAGCGCCACCACCTTACTGGAATGTGGGTGTACTTATCACCTGAGTTTTATATTTGCCTGTTGAACTTCAGCCAAGACTAAGACAAAAAGAGGGCCATTTTAACATCCTATAACATTAATTAATGGGGCAAAGGTGATTTTCTTCCCGTGCACATGAAATACAGCTCCCTCAGTGGTCCAGAAAATCATATGTGAAATGAAAACACGATTATAATGATAGAGAAACCTGTAATCGGATGAATCCCTTCAAAATATCCAAGAATAGCTAGATTCATATATATGATCCAGGTAAAATAATAAACTATTTCATCAATATAATTTATTCTAATAAACAATCCAATACAATAAAGGGTGAAGGGCAAAAATTAAATTAATTGAGCAATTGTCTCCCTGAAGGCAAATTATAATATTCTCTAACACACCTCACCCCCCCACCCCCCCACACACACATACATTGCATTGATTAAACTGATGGTTGTTTCTTGTGATTTGGAAATGGATAAGAGCATATAAAAGATTCTAAATGTTTCTTAAGCTTTGCATAATGACTCTGGTACTTAGGAAACCACAGTAAAACAAAACCAAGCACAGTATATGTATAGAAACAAAAGTGAAGTGGATAATTGAACCAATTATCTTGAGCATTCTTGCCTAATTTACTAAAATAACCCCCCAAATTTCCAGATAATAACAATTAGAGGCTGTAAGTATAAAATGTCTAGAGAGAGGAGTCATCTCAAACCAGGACTCCACTACTTGGCAATGAAGTGCTCTTGTTTTTTTCCGGAAACCAGGCTTTTTTATTTTCTGTTTAACGTGTGGTTACAGAAGGCGAGTCTCTTCCTCCAAGAAGAAACACTAACGAGCATATGCTAAAAGAGCTGAAGTCTGCTGGGGTGATCTGAAGACGCAGGGCAGTCTTATCCCTTGGTAATGGGAAAAAATACTTTATATTTTCTGGAAATTTTCCCTCCAGGCATTGATTTCTCTATTGTTTATTCCTCCCTCCTCATCTCCCTTCCTTTGTTTTCTAGTGAGTTGATCTGAGTACAGAAGGATGTTGGAACACGTTTTTTTACAAACTGTTAAAACATTTTTAGAATAGTTTTAGATTCTTAGAAGAGTTAGAAAACTATTTCCCTTACACCCCTCACGCAGTTTCCCCTGTTGTAACATTTTACATTACCAAGGTATGTTTGAAACAACTAAGAAACTAACATCTGCATGTTACTATAACCTCCACTGAGATTTCACTAGTTTTTCCGCTAGTCTTTTTCTGTCCCAGGATCCCATCCAGGGCACTACATTACGTTTAGTTGACATGTCTCTTTAGTCTCCTCTCGTCTGTGACAGTTCCTCCGATTTTCATTGTTTTTCATGACCTTGACAGGTTTTTGAACACCAGTAACATATTGTGTACATGTCTCTCAATTTGGATTTGTCTGATGTTTTTCTCACTGTAAGTCTGGGGTTAAAGGTTTTTAGGAAGAATATCATAGAAGTGAAGTGCTCTTCTCAGAGCCTAACAAGAGTACCTGTTATCAACGTGACTTATCACTGCCAAAGTTAACCTTGATCACTGGCCAAGGTCATGTTTGCCAGGTTAATCCACCGTAAATTTAATTTCATGTTTTCATATTCTGTTCTTTGGAAGCAAGTAATTCTGTGCAGCCAACATTCAGAGGTGAGAGAAGTAAGGAAAATACATTTTAAAGTGCATAATTGTCCTTAATTACAAAGTAATCTTGAGTCTGATTCTTCCACTGAATGTAAAATCTGTAAGTTTAGCTGCATCATATTTTGAGAGGAAAACAGAGCAATTCCATGTAGATTTTCATATCGTTTCAATTCAAACATTTTTGCCTTCTCGCTGGTTGATACTGTGTGTGTATGTGCTTATTTATGTGTCTACACACACAAGAAATTAAGGTAAATATTTCAAACATAAATTTTTTAATATTTAAAGGAAACAGGGCATTTATAAACACACAATACCTGATATCTGACAGTAATTTGGCATTACACCAATAGTCTTGAGAGCTGAGTACACTTACAAATAACTTATCCCAATATTTAGAATGAGCCTATATTTTATATCACATGGATTACTATAAGTTAATATCCATTCTTTGTAGAAAAACAATGGAAAATAAAATTAATATGAAGAAAATTTAAATTGCCCATGATCTAAATGCATAGATTTGTAATGACATGTCATCAGCTATACATACTCATAGTCTTTCTATTCAAAATGCCTTTCAGAATGGTTGTACCAGTTTATATTTTCTCCTGCAAGACAGGGAGTGCACTTTTCTTTTAACGGTGTTGTAAAAATCAGTCTTTTGTTCAAACCTTAGGTAGACTTGTCATAAATAATTAGAGAAATATTCTTAAGCTTACACTTATATAAACTGTGATGCATGTATTTGGCATAGACTTTCCTCTTGCCAAAATAATTTTTCCATTACCCATGATCCATCAACTGGATTGTGTGAGAGAACAATAGCAATATTGCCCACGGGAATGTGGAGGCAAGATTGGCAGCTGAAAAAGAAACTATTAAAATGTAACATATTAGAACACCTTAAAGATACAGGTTACCTTTCAGTGCGGAATAAGATTTTTCCATAATTTAATTGACGATAATAGCATTCACTTATACAATCAATATTGAGTACTTACTACATGACAGTTACTCTTCTAGGCATTTGAGTTTAAGAAAAATTGCCTGCCCTTTCAAGATCATATTGGAGCAGATTATTTCACAGGCACACCCCAGAGTTATTTAATCATCAAGCAAACATGTCTTTGTTTGACTTACTATTTACTGTTGACTAGAGTTCAGATTATGTGAAATTACTTGGTACTTGTAGACTTTTGTCTAGAAGAGATGCAAATGATTTTTTTCTGATAGAATGTAACTCCAACTTTATTATTGTATTGTCCTGTAATACATTAACCAGTTTTGTATCTAAGCTATCAATACTATTCCTTCTTCAGTGCCTAATATACTCAGTTTCTTAAATGTGTTTTACTAACTTTACCACCCTGCTAGTCCTCTCATTAAGGAATTGAATAAATCTTTAACACATTGGTTTTTTTGGGAAGGGGCTTGTTTTTTGGTTTTTTTTTTTTTTTTGGTGAGGAAGATCGCCCTGAGCTAACATCTGTGCCCATCTTCTCCTATTTTGTATATGGGATGCCACCACAGCATGGCTTGATAAGTGGTGCATAGGTTGGCACCTGGGATCCTAACCTGCAAACCCCGGGCCACTGAAGCGGAGCATGAGAACATAACCACTACACCACTTGGCTGGCCCCAACACACTGTTTACTCAATATTGTTTGCGAGTCATTTTACTATGACATGAAGATACATTAGTGAGCAAAATAGTCAAAAAAAACCTTGTGCTCTTGTGAACTATACTGTGATGAGATAGAAACAATACAAAAACAATTAACATATATTGTGCTAGAAATTGATAATTATGTAGAGGAATAAAGTAAGAAAATAGGATAAGGAATGCAGGAATGGAAATTGTAATTTTAAATAGAGTGGTTAGGCAAGGCGTTGCTGTGAAAGTGATGTTTGAAAAATATTTGAGGGAAGTGAGAGGACAAGTCAGAGGAATTTCTAAGGGAAGATCATTTCCGGGAAGGGAGCACCGTGTTCAAGAGTCCTGCAGTGGGAGTATTCCAGGCACGACGGAGACAAGCTAGGAGACCAGAAATACATGGGGGCAGAAGGGAACGGCAGTATAGACTTCAGATTTTTACTATGATTGAGAGGGAAAGCTACTGGTGGTTTCTGAGTGTTTGCTGACATAATCTGATTTCTTTTTTAGAGGATCATTCTAGTTGCTCTGTTAAGAATGGATTGTGGGGTCAAAGGACAGAAGGAGGGAATCCAGTTAGGAGGTCATTGTAATACTACAGATGAGAGATGGCAGGGGTCTGGACCAGTGCGGCACTGATGGAGGATGTGAAAAGTATTCTTGTCTTAAGTATATTTTGTCATATGTGAAGAAATAATATGTTATATGCAAAAGGGATTAATCAGTCTGGTCAAATGGAAAAAAAAACAGAGCCAGTGTACCACGGAGTCAGTATTATGTCAATGAGCAACTGAGAGAGAAAAGCATTTCTTCCCCTTCTGCAGGATTTTCCTTACTGTGAGGAAAGGTTTTATGCTACTCTAGTTGAGGAACATTTTTACAGTTTTATTTTATGATTACAATACATTATTATTATGGAGCAATGGAAAAATACAGAACAGTATATACAAATTTTTGAAACAATTAATATCTGAAATGTTCCTCATCAAGGATTAAGTCAAGCAACAAAACCTCCACGTACTGTGATTTAGGCTAGTAGCCCTGGGTCCCTGGGAGAGTATCGTTTTTGGAGGGCGTTTTGGTTTTAATTTTAAGACATTTAATCTTTGTGCAAATAATATGTTACTAGAAAGAGAAATATATAAAACAGTTAAAGGCAAACCTTCCTTACTTGAAGCTGCCATTTGGGAACAGGAACTCCAATTGTTTAGGTCCGTTGCCTCTGTCCCAATCTTTGATGAGTCTCCAGGGATAGCCAGGGCCCAGGAGAGCATGGCGGCATCTCTAACAGAGCATCACCTCACAAAACCCAGAGAAACAGATACTTCCATTTGAAAGATATATGTTCAGTTATATATTTTTTCACAATAAATTATAGGTTAATAAAATAAAGTCAAAAGCAAGAAAAATAAATTCAGAGACCCTCCTGAACTAGTCCTCTTTCTATTTAGCATTCTGAATAAATTCACTTGTTCTAAGAGTTTTAGGAAAGGCCGTCCAGTCAAAGGAAACCTTGGGCCAGTTGGGACACTAGTCCAGTAAGCCAGTCCAAAGAACACTGTAGATTTATATCTCTGGTTCACAATGATCTCATTTGTTAAACTAAGTTGCAGGATCAGAATAGACTACTTACAAAATATTTCAACCACTTCTTCAAGAAGGAGTTGAGCTTTTGGATAAGATTTTTTAAATGAAAATAAAATATTAGAAAGAAAAGAAAAACATGTTTACTTAGTATGTGCTATGAGGCCTCTATTCTCTCATCCATCTCCAAGTGTACAAAATACTATGAGATTAATGAGCATACTTTATTCATAAATGAAAAGCTGAGAGAGGGAACTTAACCTTTTAGAATGTCTATTAAACATCTAGCATTGGTCTTATCAGATTGTGATCAATCAACATCATTTTCTTTGACTATAGTTTAAAGGTAAAAATAATTACAAGTTTTAAGAAGATCTTAGGACATATATTTATTTTAACTTAGTACAAACCACAAAGATAGACAATAAAAATTCACCCAGGAATCGGCCAGTGTTCACAATGTATATAGGTGGTGGATTGGTTTAAATAAAACTGGGTTATCTCAAGACCAAGTTCAGCACTTTTTACAACTACAGAAAATAGGACACCAACTCAAAATAACCTCAGCAAGGACTAGAGACCGCTCCTGTCGCCTCTTTAGCTATCTCTTCTTACCAATAAGCCTTCATCCCACTTAACTTTCTTCTCTCTTTCTCTTCAAGCCACAAAATTGCCATCAACCCTATTGCTCTCTTCTTATCTTAACATATGGGATCTCCAGCCTTCCTCCCTCATCCCCACACACAGACTCAGGGTAGATGCATGCACTTTCTTAAGGAGCGTCATCTGCTCATTCTCAGCATCTCCTCTGCACACCCCCGCAATTTAAAAAAAAATTTTAAAGACCTTCCTAGGGACTCATCTTTAATAGACAGTGGGGATTATGACTAATATTTAAGATTTAATGTTTTGTCCCTGTCACTTATATTCAACAAAAATAAAATCATGCAGCATACTTTGTAACCTACTTTTCTAGTTATAATTGTTATTTCCCCTATATTATTAAGTATTTTTCAACAACATCATTTAATGGCTACCTATTGTTTGCCATTTATGTTGTCTCCAATGTTCTTTAATATTCGAAGGTTCCTATGTAGTCATCCTTTAAGTCAACTCTTTGATCACATCCATGATTTCTCAGGAAAAATTCCTAGAAAATAAATTTTGGAGTCAAAGCACATGAACATTTTTAAGGCTGTTAATATATTTTACCAACATTCCCTCTGAGAAGTTTATTGATTTTGATTTTATTGCTTGCTAAAATGTTTTCACTCCTTTTATTTCTTGGATCTTATTTATCCAAATCATTAGTTTGATCCTGAACTGACATAGTTCCTTTTACACTTTACGGCAAGCTTTATTTAGGTACTTCTCCACCTGGATTATAGGTCATAATTGCTCACTTTTTATTTTACTGATACTTAGTATAGAAGTGTCTGAATCAGTTAGATTTGGCAGCTTACATGCTGTAGGTATGGAAAATACTAAAGAGTATTTCTCACTGCCTTCTTTATGTTTTTTTTTCCTCTTTTTTCCTGGGATAGCGTTAAACTACTATTTCAGGCTGCACAGTCAGCTCTGTGATTCAGAGATTCAGCATTTCTGTTTTCAACAATTGGATAGTAACCATTAAAGCCTAGGTCGCATAATTATGGAAAATTTTGCCAAAGTAGAAATTTGAATGGTGGCAATGTGAGTTTGGGTTGGGAGTGAGTCATTTAGTTAATGCATCTGCATCTCTCTGTGAGTTTTATTCACTGGAAGACTCTTCTCTGGTATCTCTAGGGAAGCACTAATTCTTTTTTACTGTGAGAAATAGGGCTCAGAAAAAAATTCACCTAATAGAGTTGGAGTGGAAACAAGAGACAAAACAATAAGTTTCAAAAGGTTATGGATATTGTTGAGAAAATAGAAGTTTTGGTTAAATAAAGTGGCAGAAACTCTAAATTTGGTTGTGGATCTTATCTAAGCTATTTTTACATTCATCCCAATCTGACTAGAGAAACCAGAGCAATTCTTGCCACTTTTCAGCAAGAGCCTTGACTATATGGTGCATCAATATAGAGGTAAAGTCTGAGAGAGTATAAAAATTACTAACTTATGTTTTGAGAATATTCACAGCAAACACCTACCTCTTGAAGAAAATGCAATTCAGGTAAAACCCAGGAACCTGTACAAACATTTCCACAAAGGCTCTGAACACAATATTATTAGGAATAAACATTGATGTTGAGGGCCCAGCCTGGTGGAGTAGTGGTTAAGTGTGGGCACTCTGCTTCGTTGGCCTGGGGTTCACAGGTTCGGATCCCGGGTGCGGTCCTATGCACCACTCATCAAGCCATGCTGTAGCGGCATCCTATATACAAAAGTAGAGGAAAATTAGCACAGATATTAGCTCAGCGACAATCTTCCTCAAGCAAAAAGAGGAGGATTGGCAACAGACGTTAGCTCAGGGTCAATCTTCCTCACCAAAAAAAAAGGTTGATGCTGAGAATTTTAAGAAGAATTGAACAGAAGAAGCAGCTTTAGCCAAGTCCTCCCAAGACAAAAAACTTCACAGAAGAGAAGGTCCAGAGGCCAGAAAAAATACTCAATGAAGACAAGCCTGTTTGTATTATAAGAAAGTGCCTTCCTGACCAGGCAAGCATTTAATCCATGCACTGCTCAGCAATAATCATCATTCATCACCACTGATTCTCTTTGTGCCTCAGAGAAGTTCAGAGTTAGGTTACTACAGTAATAATGTAATGTACTGTGGAGTTTATTTTAATGGCAGAATTAATTTTAACAGCTTTATAAATTACTTTAGTTCTGTATTTATAGAACCACTAAGGTTATAAAGGGGTCAGTCATATTTTCATTTATCCTTTACTGCATTTTTAAAGGAAATTATATGTTATTTTGGTATGAGTGAATTAACAGATTCCAAAAGCTCTAAGGGTGTAGCCCTCGAGAATCTACTCTACTCTGGAACATAAGTTATGGGCTCTCTACCCTCAGCTGAATCTACCAGTATATACTTAACTGAATAATTCTCCCCAACAACTGCCTTCTCATGGGAATCAACAAATTCTGAAAAAATCTAAACAATTTTAAAAAGTAAAATGCTGATTAACCAAGGTAAAACCAGGCTTCTTTGTAAGTACCTCCATTATTTTTCTTTTTCATCCATCATGCTCTCTTGTTTTAAGTACAGGCTGTGGCCAGCCAAAGAAGATATGAATTACAGAACCCAAATAGCTCCTTTCTCCAATTTGTAAAGTGTAAAAATTATATTTAAAAGTATAAAAGGTAAACCCGCTTATCAAAGGGCAATAGGAAAAGATGCTCTATGATAATTAGATGTTAAAATACTTAATATTTTATATGATGGCATCTTAAACTAACGTTTGAAGTTAATTGAGATATTTTCTTAAGAATAATTACCTCTAAGACTATGGATTCTAGAAAAATCAAAATACTGTCAAACGTATTTCAGTAAGTAGCAAATGAACCTCGCTTGCAACCATAAATCATTAACCTTTAATCACCAGCCAATTTCTCAATAAGCTCATTGGTATGGAAACTCTAAGATACTCAAAGGATAGTTCTTGCCTATTGGGCATGCATGGTTGGCTTGCGTGTTTAATTACTGTTTATGCATTGGCAGGATCCAGGCTTTTGTATGTAATAAATAGAATGCTGTCACAGTGTCCAGATGGTTTTAGATGCAAGGCCCAGGGAGCATGTTTGGAGATTATAGGACTGATTCATTCTCTGTTTGCACCAGTTCAATTGTAAAAATCATGTAAATAGTATGCACATCAAGAATTCTGCATTATGGAAATAAATGTATTGCTATACTGGTTATTTTGAATGACATTTAAACTTTTTTTACCATCAGAAAATTTGAAGAAGTTTTGAAGCAAAATTAATGTCTTTGTTTAATATGATGTTCTTTTATTTTTGAAGGAGATAGGGAGACAATATCTACCTAGGGTCCAATCATTACCCTATAAAATGGGCTTTTCAAATAAATGAATATATGAACAGATGTTTTCTAATAACACCTCAAAACAACCCTTTCACATATTAAAAGAAATTCTCATTAGTCATGGTAGAGTTCTTAGTAATAAGTTGTAGAAATAATAAAAGTATATCTGCTGAAACACATTTTCTCCTGCTCCTTTTGACTTACTTTAATTTCATATTAGAATAGTTTTAATGACAGGACTATAAAATAAAAGTGAATTAAACAAAATGTTTACCTATTGATAATTATTTATTTTCCTAATATGATTTATTTTTGGAAAATTCAGATCCAGATTGTTAAATTCAACTTTTGCTGAAATAGTAGAAAACTTTCAACATATGGATATCCCAAAATCCTTCAATATCGTTCTAACTGGTTTGAATCATGAGTTTGCAGCCACTCGTATGAAAAGGAGGAAGATAAGAAACTTAAAGTTTTTTTTAAGTCCTCTTTTATATTACTGGGTTGAGGACTAAAGTTAGAATAAACTGGAAAAAAAAAAAAGAGAGAGAAAAGCCTTTCTTCAATTTCAAAGCCTAGGAGAATATTTTTATCCAGGAGTCTAGAATTGAGCCTTCATAGGTGTTTGCTGAAAAAACATTATAAGAAAGAAAATTGTTCCAAAACTAGTCTTCAACAGAATTTGTGAATTGATATGATCTATTATTCCTTCTGGGAAGTAATTAGTATTCCTGATAAAATGCTTCAGCAATTGTATAAGAGATGTCAATAATTTCAGAGTCACTTTGGAAAACCTCCCCACTTGTATGACATTCTTGGGAGGAGCCTAACCAGTCTTGAAGAGACTGTGATCTTTAGCCAACAAGCATTTTTAGGGAGAAGGAGAATACAGTTTAATAATGAATATCTAGCTACCCTAATTTCCCTATAAAATGTCTTTATGATTTGGCAGGTTTGAAATATAATTTTAACAAGTGGTCTTAACTGTTTGAGAAATTGCATTAACACTTCTTAGTATATCTAACCAAAGGACCAGTGAAAACCATGGATCAACTAACAGAGAAGTAACATGTTTGCATGAGAAATAATAGAAACAAAACAGTGAAACAGACCCACACACAAATGGCTGTTTGATTTATGACAAAGGCAACGTTGAAGTATATTGGGTAAAGCATGCTGTTTTCATTAACAATGCTGAATCAATTGTATATCCATATGGATAAGAATTAATCTTGATCCCTGTCCCACACCATACATAAAAATCTATTCCCTATAACCAACAATTCCACTCCTTGTCATATACTCAACATAAATGTGTTAATATATTTACCAAAAATATGAGAAAGAAGGAGTGATGTCAGCACCATGGCAGAGTCAGCTCTTCCCTTAGTCTCTCCCTGCTAAGATACAGTGAAAAGGACATTCATAAACCAGCATAGGATGTTCACACAACAGACATCTGAAAGATCCATGCAGCTAAACTTTTGAAGGTGGAGGTGCAGGAGCCCCCAGGAGGCAGTAGAAGGAGGTAAGGGGATCTCCTCTCCCTCCTAGATCTCCTCTCCCTCCCAAATGGCAGCATTCTAGGACATGAGACCTTGCGCAGCAGCCGGCATGCAACTCTGAGAGGAGAGGGGGAAAGGACAGCCTTCGTGGGAATGGCTTTGCTCTCAGAGTTGCCTTCTAGCCCATGAGAATGCTCTACACCAAGGAGGCTAAGCAGTCACAGGGGCATCTTCACCAAGTCCAGCCCCAGGAAGGCAGACAGCGAGTGCAGAGCAGGAGTGCCCAGGATCGCGTATGTGAAAGAAAGTGCCCCTCCCTCCCCTGCCTGGTGCACCAGCTTGGCCGGTCGGCCAGAGGAGGGGACTCCTGCCAGAGCGCCTGTGTGCCTCCATGTGTGAAACAGCAGCGGATGGGGGCAAACACAGATGGGCCCTGTCAGAACAGCTTCCAAAGGACAGGCACAGGTGCCAGGGATCATGGCAGGCTCAGAATACACAGCTCCTGTCCCCACTCAGTGGTGGCAGGTATAATCTGTGACCAGATACGACCACTAGGTGACGGCACAAGTCCACCATAAAATAGAATGAAGAGGTATATGAATACACCAGACCAGAAGGAAAATGACAAGTACCCAGAAATTAATCCTGAAGGCACAGAAATTTACAATCTAAATGAGAGAGAATCCAAAATAGTTATCATAAACAAACTCAATGAGTTACAAGTAAACTCAGACAGACAGTTCAATGAGCTCAGGAATGATATTAATGAACAGAGGGAATTCATTAGAAAAGAGATTGAAACTATGAAAAAAAAAATCAGAAATGTTGGAGATGAAAAACACAATGAATGAGATAAAGGAAAATCTGGAGTCCTTAAATAATAGAGCTGATATTATGGAGGAGAGAATTAGTAATTGAGAGGACGGAAATATATAAATGCTTCAGATGAAGGAGGAGAGAAACTAAGACTAAAAAGAAATGAAGAAATTCTCCAAGAAATATCCAACTCAATTAGGAAATGCAACATAAGGATTAGAGGTATTCCAGATGGGAGAACACAGGGAGAAAGGAGCAGAGAGCTTGTTCAAAGGAATAATAGCTGACAGCTTCCCAAACCTGGAGAAGGAAATGGAATTACATGTAAATGAAGCTAATAGAACTCCTAACTACATAAATGTAAAAAGACCTTCTCCAGGGCATATATTATTAAAACTGACAAGAGTCAATGACATAGAAAAAATATTAAGGGTAACAAGGCAGAAGAAAACAACCTACAAAGGAAACTCTATCAGGCTTTCAGCAGATTTCTCAGCAGAAAACTTACAGGCTAGGAGAGAGTGGAATGATCTATTCAAAATTCTGAAAGGCAAAACTTTCAGCCAAGAAAACTCTATCCAGTGAAAATATCTTTCAGATATGATGGAGAAATTAAAACTTTCCCAGATAAACAAAAACTGAGGGAGTTCATCCCCACAAGACCCTCCCCTTGCAAGAAATGCTCAAGAAGGCCCTCATACCCAAATGACAAAAAGAAAGGGTTTACAAAGCCTTCAGCAAGGAGATAAATAGATGAACAAAATCATAAAATTGCAGCTCTCTATCAGAACAAGTTAGCAAATGCTTAATTATAACATTAAAGATAAAGGAAAGGAAAACATCAAAAATAACCATAATCACTTCATTTTAATCACAAACACAACACAAAACAGAATAAGTTGTGACAACAACAACTTAGATGGGGAAGAGGAAAGAGATGGAACCTGTGTAGTCTAAGGAAATAAGAGTCTAACAAAAAAAGGACTATCTCATTTACAAGATCTTTTATACAAACCTCATGTTAATCACTAAACAAAAAATCAGAACAGAGACACAAATGATAAATGAAGAGAAAACTGAGAAAACCATAACAGAGAACCACCAAACTGAAATGGCACTTGGAAATACCTAGCATGAGAAAAAAGGGAAATACAGAACAACCAGAAAACAAGTGATACAATGGCAGTATTAAGCCCTCATATATCAATAATCACTCTAAATGTAAATGAATCGAATTGTCCAATCAAAAGAAACAGAGTGGGGCCAGCCCCATGGCTTAGTGGTTAAGTGTGCGCGCTCCGCTGCTGGCGGCCCAGGTTTGGATCCCGGGCGCGCACCGACGCACCACTTCTCTGGCAATGCTAGGCCGCATCCCACGTACAGCAACTAGAAGGATGTGCATCTATGACATACAACTATCTACTGGGGCTTTGGGGGAAAAAAAAAATAAATAAATAAAGTAAAAAAAGAAAAAGAAAGAAAGAAACAGAGTGGCTGGATGGATTAGAAAACAAGACCCAACAATATGCTGCCTCCAGGAAACACATCTCAGCTCTAAAGACAGACACAGGCTCAGATTGAAGGGATGGAAGATGATACTCTAAGCTAAAAACAAACAAAAGAAAGTAGGTATTGCCATACTTATATCAAGATAAGTAGACTTCAAGATAAAAAAGGCAATGAGAGACAAAGAGGGACAGTACATAATATTAAAAGGGAAACTGCACAAAGAGGACATAAACTTATACATATATATGCACCCAATACAGGAAAAATAAAGTACATAAAGCAACTACCAATAGACCTAAAAGGAGAAATTAACAGCAACACAATGATAGTAGGGGACCTCAACAGCCTGCTTACATCAATTGATAGACTATCCAGATAGAAAGTCAACAAGGAAACAGTGGATTTAAATGAAAAACTAGACCAGATGGACTTAATAGATATATATAAAATATTCCATCCAAAAACAGCAGAATACACATTCTTCTCAAGTGCACATAGAGCATTCTCAAACATATACCATATTTTAGGAAACAAGGCAAGCCTCAATAAAATTAAGAAGATTTAAACATTACCAAGCATCATTTCCAGCCACAATGCTATGAAAAAATAGAAATCAACTACAGGAAAAAAGCTGGGAATGTCACAAATATGTGGAGACTAAACAACATGCTACTGACCAACAATTGGATCAGTGAAGAAAATAAAGGAGAAACCAAAAAATATCTGGAGACAGATGAAAATGAAAATAAACATTACCAAGTCATATGGGATGCAGCAAAAGTGGTCCTAAGAGGAAAATTCATAGCAATACTGGCCCACCTTAACAAACAAGAAAAATCTCATATAAGCAATCTTAAACTACATGTAACAGAACTAGAAAAAGAAGAACAAACAAAGCCCAAAGTCAGCAGAAGGAGGGAAATAATGAAAATTAGAGCAGAAATAAATGAAATTGATACAAAAAAAATGGTAGAAAGGATCACTGAAAATAAGAGCTAGATCTTTGAGAAGATAAACAAAATCGACAAACCCTTAGCCAGACTCACTAAGAAAAAAAGAGAGAAGGTTCAAATAAATAAAATTAGAAATGAAAAAGGAGAAATTACAATGGATACCACAGAAAGACAAGGATTATAAGAGAATATTATGAAAAACTATATGTCAATAAATTGGACAATTCAAAAGAAATTGATAAATTTTTAGACTCATACAGCCTCCCAAACCTGAATCAAGAAGAAATAGAGATCTGAATAGAACAGTCACTAGCAAAGAGATTGAAACAGTAATAAAAAACTTCCCAAAAAACAAAAGTCCAAGACCAGAGGGCTTCTCTCTGTAGGATAGGTATTAAATTTCTCTATCAAACATTCAAAGAAGATTTAATACCTAGCCTACTCAAACTATTCCAAAAAAATGAGGAAGATGGAATACTTCCTAAAACATTCTACGAGGCCAACATCACCCTGATCCCAAAGCCAGATAAGGACAACACAAAGAAGGAAAATTACAGGCCAATATCACTGATGAACATAGATGCAAAAATCCTCAACAAAATATTGGTAAACTGAATACACCAATACATTAGAAAGATCATACACCACCATCAAGTGGAATTTATACCAGGGACACAGGGATGGTTCAACATCTGCAAATCAATCAATGTCATACACCACATTAACAAAATAAGGAATAAAAACCACATGATCATTTCAATAGATGCAGAGAAAGCATTTGACAAGATCCAACATCCATTTATGATAAAAACTCTCAGTGAAACGGGTGTAGAAGGAAAGTACTTCAGCATAATAAAGGCCATATATGACAAACCCATAGCAAACATCATACTCAATGTGGAAAAACTGAAAGTCATCCCTCTAAGAACAGGCATAAGAGAAGTGTGCCCACTCTTACCACTCTTATTCAACATAGTACGGGAGGTTTTGGCCAGAACACTTAGGCAAGAAAAAGAAATAAAAGATATCTGAATTGGAAAGGAAGAAGTGAAAATCTTGTTGTTTGCAGACAACATGATTGTATATATAGAAAACCCCAAAGAGTCCATCAGAAAACTAGTAGAAATTATCAACAACTACAGCAAAGTTGCAGGGTACAAAATCAACTTACAAAAATCAATTGTGTTTCTATACTCTAATAACAAACTAACAGAAAAAGAATTCACTTACAATCCCATTTACAATCCCAACAAAAAGAATAAAATATCTAGGAATAAATTTAACCAAGGAGATGAAAGACCTATACAATGAAAATAATAAGACAATATTGTAAGAAATTGATGATGACATTAAGAAATGGAAAGATATCCCATGCATATGGATTGGAACAATAAACATAGGTACAATATCCATACTACCTAAAGCAATCTACAGATTCCATGCAATCCCAATAAGAATCCCAATAACATTCTTCATGGAAATAGATCAAAGAATCCTAAAATTCATATGGGGCAGCAAAAGACCCCGAATAGCCAAAGCAATCCTGAGAAAAAAGAACAAAGCTGGAGGAATCACAATCCCTGACTTCAAAATATACTACAAAGCTATAGTAATCAAGATGGTACTGGTACATGGTACTGGTACAAAAACAGACACACGGGTCAATGGAACAGAATTGAAAGCCCAGAAATAAAACCACACATCTATGGTCAGCAAATCTTTGGCAAAGGAGCAAAGAACATAAAACGGAGAAAGGACAGTCTCTTCAATAAATGGTATTGGGAAAACTGGACAGCCACATGCAAAAGAATGAAATTAGGCTATCTGCTTTCGCCATACACAAAAATTAACTCAAAATGGATTAAAGACTTAAAGGTAAGACCTGAAACCATATAACTCCTAGAAGAAAACATAGGCAGTGCACTCTTTGACATCAGTCTTAGCAGCATCTTTTCAAATACCATGTCTACTTGGGCAAAGGAAACAAAAGAAAAAATAAACAAATGGGACTACATCAGACTAAAGAGCTTCTGCAAGGCAAAGGAAACCAAGAACAAAATGAAAAGACAACTCACCAACTGGGAGAAAATATTTGCAAATCATATATCCAACAAGGTGTTAATCTCCAAAATATATAAAGAATTCATACAACTCAACAACAACAAAAAAAAAACAACCTAATCAAAAAATGGGCAGAGGATATGAACAGACATTTTTCCAAAGAAGGTACACAGATGGCCAACAGGCACATGGAAAGATCTCCAACATCACTAATCATTAGGGAAATGCAAATCAAAACTACAATGACATATCACTTTACACCCATTAGAATGGCTATATTTACCAAGACAAAAAACAACAAACGTTGGAGACGATGTGGAGAAAATGTACCTTCATACAGTGTTAGTGGGAATGCAAACTGGTGCAGCCACTATGGAAAACAGTATGGAGATTTCCCAAAATATTAAAAATAGATATACCATATGACCCAGCTATTCCACTATTGTGTATTTATCCGAAGAACATTAAATCAACAATTCAAAGAGATTTACACACCCCTGTGTTCATTGCAGCATTATTCACAATAGCCAAGACATGGAAGCAATCCAAGTGCCCACTGACTGGTGAATGGATAAAGAAGACATGGTATATATATACAATGGAATACTACTCAGCCATAAAAAAAGACAAAATCATCTCATTTGCAACAACAGGAATGGACTTCAAGGGTATTAAGTGAAACAAACCAGAGAAAGACAAACACCACATGATTTCACTCATATGTGGAAGATAAACAAATACATGGGAAAAGAGAAGAGATTAGTGCTTACCAGAGGGGAAGGGGATTGGGGGGTTGGCTAAAGTGTAAAAGGGCACATTTGTATGGTGACAGATAAGAATTAGACTATTGGTGGTGAACAGGATGAAGTCTATATAGAAACTGATAATTAATGCTGTATACCTGAAATTTCACAGTGTTATAAACCATCATGACATCAATAAAGTAATTTGAAAAAGAGCAGATGCTCATTGCTGCTGACATCAGAAAATCCTGGTAGAGAATCCTACTCTGAAGAAAGTAGCACACACCTAAAGGCAAATTACCCCTTGTTTAGAACAATGAAAATCATTGCAATCACTTGCGATAAGAACTTCCCTGAACCCAGCAGACAAGTCAAATTTGCAGAAAGAGGCTTGTAGATGAGGCGTGGTGAAGAAGACCAGTCTGTGAGGAGACCTATGACTTCCAAGTTTTGTTGCATGGAAAGCATGAAGCCTAAAAGATCTCTCTGCCTCTCTCTCTCTCACATACACACACACGCGCGCGATCTGTGTCACAGAGAATTCTTACTAGCCAGAAACTAAACTTTATCCTCTTCTCAATATAAACATCTTGCTCCAAGAACAACACATCTCATAGAAAGGTAAGTAGTAATCACAAAGAAACCAAAGGGAGTATAAGATGTCCCATGACAAAAGAAGAAAGGGAACATAAAAGGCAGATGGCAAGTAAAGAACGTTAGCCAGAAAATTCTCTTCAAACAGTAAATGAAAACTATGCCCATAATATTGTCATGGAAGTACAAAATAATACAAAAAGTTGAATTTATAAAACAAAAGACCAACGCAGAGATATAAGAATTCAAGAATAATATAGCAAGACAAGAGAAATAAACCATGAGCCAATAGAACTCAACAGAAATGGAATTTAAAAAATCAAGCTAAGTGGATGTGACAAATCCTATAACCTATCTGACATTGGCTAGGATGACAGGACAAGTCTTCAAAGAAGAGAAAAAAGTTAATATAGACCTTAAAGGATGAATGGAATTGAGTTCAATCAGAGGAAGAAAAGAAGTCCAGTCAAATATAACGTGCAAAGGCATAAATGTATTTTCTGGGAACTAAAAATGGTTTTCTGTATCTAAAGTACAAATATTAGGGAGAGAAAAATGATGGATGGGACTGAAATTGTAGATAAATACTGGATTATAGAGACTATTTTATGCCATGCTCATAAATGTAACTTCACCTTATTAGTATAGGGGACACACTGGTGGTTTATATAAGAGGATTAACACGATCGTTTGTATTTTAGAAAGACCACTCTGCCAGCAGTGAGGGAGGTGGATCGATTGAGATGAATATAGGGGGCAGACAAAGAAGCGAGAATAATGGTAATTCCTTTCAATAATCCAGATAAAATATAATGTCATAATTGTAGATTATGGCTGTGGGGATAGAAAGGTGTGGGGGAAAAATTAAGAAAAATTTACTAAGAAATATCCACAAAACTGCTTGGCCAATGGAATACAGCAGGTGAGGAAAAGGGACTCTAGACTCCAAGTTTCTGAATTACTTGAGTGGTTGAATGACATCATAGCAAACAGTATGGAAACACTGCAGGATATGCAGGTTTGCTGGAGGGAAGCAGGAGGCAGAGATGAGTCACCCATAAGTGAGTATATTATAATAAACCATATAATCCAAATAATTATTGGAGTCTAATCAAAGATGATACCATACCAAAAGAGGAATACCAAAAAGATGTTGGCAAATTTTGGCTGTTGTTAAAATAAGGAAATCATCCATATGTTTTCACGTCAGATTTCATAAAGAATTTTTATCTAGCATGGTTTTAAATGCCTTAAAGTACTAAAAATCAACACAAATCGTATGTCTCTCAGTAGCTCTAAATGCTCAAAGGAGAATTTGCACAGAAATTAGATAATTTTGAAAAGTTAGTCTTTAAGGAAATCAACCTAAATTACTGAAATCATGTTATAGACTTGGTTAGGAAGCATGAGTACTCTCTACTTAAGAAAAATATTACCTTTCTTCTTTTCTTTCTAAAGTAATGGGTCCTTTGTTGCTTTGTCATATCGACAGTCCCAGGTAATAACAAATGCTTTTTTATTTATTTCAATCTTTTCATTTAGCTTTTACTTTCATGTTGGCTAATATGATGGATATAATGCAGATTTTCTGTTGTGTTATAGCAATTTGAGGACACTGGCAACATCACTTAACAAAATACTGTGAAATGTTAGCACCAAATAAAGCAGGCAAGATTTTAACACTGCAAAAGAAGTATAAGAGGACTTTCTGTTGACAAGGTACCACTGTGATGCTCCCCATTAAGTTGTACCACATTTCTTTATTTATCTGTAATGTTTCTTGCTACTACATAATGAACCAGGCACTATGCCTTTTCTTCGTTTGAGCCTTTCTTTAAATGCCCTTTTTTTGTAAGCGATTTGATTATATTCAGTTTCAGTTCTATTTGGCTGTTTTTGATTTTGATGAGATTTCTTCCTATGTGGTTATGAAACACATGACTTCCAAACAGATAAATGTTAATATAGTTCTTACATGTAAAGTCACAGCACAGAAAGATTTAGGGCAGAAGGGTATGTGTGACAGCTTTAACATACTTCATTGTAAATAGAATGAGGATGGTATGTATGCAGAAAAAAACCGATGTTCCTAATCACCCAGAGACCTGTGCCAGTGGTCATGGGATAAGCAAAGTTAAACGAGGCAACCTTTGCCCTTGTGAAATTTATCATGGACTTGCCATGAAAAGCAGGTGCTGTGGACTGAATTGTGTCCCCCTAAAATAAATATGTTAAAGCCATAACCTCCGATATGACTGCATCTGGAGAAAGGGTCTTTAGGTTATTAAGATTAAACGAGGTCATAAGGGTGGGTCCTAATCCAGTAAGACTGTGGCCTTATAAGAACATCTTTCTCCCCCTACCATGTGAGGACACATGGAGAATGTAGCCATCAGTAAGCCAAGAAGAGAGCTCTCACCAAAACCCGACCATGCTGGCACCCTGATCTCCGACTTCTAGCCTCCAAAATGGTGAGAAAATAAATTTCTGTGGTTTCAGCCATCTAGTCTATAGGATTTTGTCATGGTAGACTGAGCTGACTAATACAGCAGGTTTACAGTTACCTACAATCCAGGCAGGCTGCAATGCATGTCCTAGGAGCACCTGGGAGATGTTAATTCTGACTTGGAATACATGGGACAGAGTCAGGGGGAAAAAGAAGATGCTTTTGTAGTGAGCCTTAAAATATGAGCAATATTTCTATGAGCACAGATCATAAAGAAGAACGTTCCAATTGGATTAACTTGAACAAAGACACAAAAGTATGAGGTGTGTAGGGGGAATTATGGGTCGCTTGAAGGGTATGTGTATATGGGGAGAAAAGCATAGGTGCAGAAAGAATGGAGAAGTGTATAACGTAAGATGAATGGGGAGAGGTGAGTGTTGGCATTTTGAGATAAATCATAGCAGCCCTGTCTTACCTGCCAATTTAGAATCAATTTAAAAATAAGATAAAAACCTAAAGCAGATGAACAAAAAATAAGCATATTTCTTATTGATGAAGCTGATAACAGGTTATGTGAATCATATCTTGAGGTTAAAACCTGGCTTTTTCTCAGCTTTTGTATGCCCCAAGCCCTCGGTACCATTTCTTTCTGCCACAGCTTTTTCTCAAGTGGTGGGACTAGAGCCATTGCTTTACTTCCTCCCTGTTCCTCCACTCCTCTCATGAAGTCCCAGCATACCACAATTCTGCTGGGCCTTGTACATTCTTGCTTCAGGTCAATTCAGCCAAGATTAAAACAACCCCTTCCCTGTGGTTAAAGCTGCCATTAGCTGAAATGACATATGGAAGTCAAAAACCACACGTGACCAAAGGCTAAAAAGTGCCTGTCCAGGCCATATCGGGTAAAAGCTAAGTATCATAGACCGTAAAAACCAGTCGCAAGCACAATATGGGCTGCTACACACCACCAGAATTCTGACCTTACATGCCCGGCCCAACACAACCTTGATTTTCAAGTATTATTTTGTTCCCCAAATTTTACTCTTGTTTATTCCTTAAGATTTCAGCTCAGTGCAGCAGATGTTAGGGTTTTGAGGAGGTCAATATAGAACACTTCTCTTTCCCTCACTTGAGTTCTAAACCGAAGAAGAAAGAAAAGTAAGACATACTGAGATAATTACTAGGAGTGTAACATATATGCAGGCAAGTAGGCGTCTTAGTACTGATGCCCAGAATTAGACATTACCTACCCAGTCGTCAAGAACTGAGCTGGGCTGGAAAGAGGTGAATTGCCAAGTGTCGGAGTAGTCAATCAAGACAACAAGCCAAAATGTAGCAGGCCGTGAGTCCGTTACTGCAATAGTGTAAGCGAGAGGCTCAACAGGAGGCCGTGCAGGCTCCCACAGTGTTCCGTTCTTCCCCATGGATCAGCGTTAGGTGGGTCAGCACAATGCAAGGATCCTTTCACTGCCAAGGGAGCCCAGAACGTTCTATGGACCCATGGACCAGAGGGAGAGAGAAGGAGAAGGGCTAAGAGCAGAAAGAACTGAGTACTGAGGCAGAGCGGAGACAAGTGCTGCATGGGGAGGGCAGCTTTCCTCCACGACGCGTGCCAGGTGAAGCCTTTATAATTGCCTATGGTCAGGCCTGAAGCATCACACGTAGGATTTGGACCAAGAGCTGGGCTCCTCACTAGTCCCAACAGAGCTTGACCATCAAAGAGTTCTCCACCCTCTTCATCTCAGGGCGTGTCCCTGTAAAACTCCAAGTATGGAAAAGCGCATTTCTCACAGGTAGGGGAGAGGACATAAAGGCGCTGTATATGCATTCTATTTTTCTCTCAAACTCCACAACAAAATAGGTCCCTCCTCTGCCTCAGAGAAGATTCAAATAGAGGAACAGAAGGAGGCCGGTAATTGAACATTAGTGGAGAACTCCAGAATTTTTAACTTCGATTTCCATACAGATTTATTCAAATCTTTTGACCAGTGACATTTTATGATTAAACATCAATCAATAAATAAACAAGATGCTCACAGATATCTATAATTATACAACTTTGAACAAAACGTTACCACCCAACGTGGGGCTTTCCGCTCTCCGCGAGACATGCCAATAGTCAAGAGGCAAGGTGGTAGGAGAAAAAGGACTTTTTTATTACAGCTTGCTAACAAGAGGGAAGATGGCCGACTCGTGTCCAAAAGAACCATCTTAAGGGGGCACGAAAACTTACAACATCTATATAGGCCATTGGGTTATTGGGGAGGGGGTGAGGAATGTTGACCCTCTGGTGTTACAGACGGGGAGTGCCCACACCAGATCTTTCAGTTTTCACTGATGATGGTTATCAGCATAGGCTCTCTGTTCAGGGGTCATCACATTCCTAAGGAACTCAAAAAAACAGAGTTATCATCTTTTCACAGCTGGGAGGTACACGCACAAACATCTACAGAGCAGTTAGACCCCCTGGAGGGTGCATATCCAGCTGGGTTAGATTGTCAGAAGTCATTCAAAGTTACAAAAGAGTTTTTCTTTTCTACAATGGCTACCTTCATGTCAATCTTGTCTTGAGCCGGTATCAAAAACATTTTATTTTTTTAGATTTTTAGTTTTTTCCTTTTCCTCAGATTTTTGGTATCATGTAAAGTCAAGTCAGCTTACCAAAGTGAGAGGAGGATTCTGGAAAGAGGGCAGACAAACATACAGAGCAACTAGAATAGTTAAGCAAAAATACATGGACAATATGTACATTTAGAAAAAATTGACAACATACCCTCATGGTTAACAAAATGCAAGCAGGGGGGGACAGACCCCTGATACTATCTTTGCATGAGAATAGGACAAGGAAGCAAAGGGGCATCGGATAAAACCTGAGAACTACCAAGTAATCAACAGGTACTTACATGAAAACTCAGCAAATCATTTTGAGAAAGCAGCTGAAATTGGGAGGGTGTACACCCCAGAAGGGAGAACAAGGGGTCTACGATAAGATCCAAAGATACAGAGTATTCTGCATCCTATGAACTCTTGGAACTAGTCTAATCTCTTTTCCATGGCAATAATCCATGCTGGGGAGAAATTTCTGTGACTAGAACTCAAAATAGAAATAATAGAAGCAAAAGAAAAAAGAGGTTAGGTAAAATTGAGGGAGAGCAACAACCAGGAGCTCTCATAAAATAAGTTGCTATATTCTTTATCTTCGCAAAAACAGCAGAAGAGAGAAATTTAGCTTCATGAAGTTAGAAATGCTATCTTAAAATTTCATAAAATTAATTTCATAGAAATAAAAGCAACAAAAATGACTCCCATACAAAATTATTATAAGAAAGAGAGAGACTAAGAAACAAAATGAAAAACATCCATAAAGACAATGAAATCAGGTCAGTGGAAATGTCAACAAAACATCAATACATCCAAATCGATAAAAAGACGAAGGAAAAGTCATTCAAAATATGAAAGAACAACTATAACTCAAAAATGAGATGACAGAAATCAGAAAAGAATTAGAAATAAAAGAAGCAGTTGTTTCTGAAATAAAGACTAAAAAGAGCAAATAACCAGGCAGTAAACATCTTAAGGGAAAAAGAAGATGGAAAAAAAAAGAAACATTTTACAAATCAAAAAGAAATAATCAGGATTTTATATCCAGTCAAAATTACTGTCAAGTAGAAAGGTTGCAGTAAAGTTGTCATTAGCATGCAAGGTCTCAAGGAATGTTTTTCCCATGAGTCTTGCTTAAAATCTACTAAAGAATGAGCTGCACACACCCAAATGACTGCAAAGACTTTGACATAATGACTGGTTGTGAGAATTACAGAAATAGTGATTTACCTATAGAATCAAAATTAACGGAAGATATAAAGGAGTGAGTATAAAATGTACTGGCTGCAAGTTCTGAAGATGAGTACAATCAACTATGAATAAATAGGAGAGAATGGGTAAAGCATTTGCAAAAACCACTTTTTTAAACTAAATTGGTGCTAATGTTCGTATTATTATTCTAAAGAAGATTCTAATTTTATCATCCCCAGTATCCTTGCAGTTCAGGCCTTCAATGTGGGGAAGAGGAGATATGCATGTAAAAAAGAAAAAGTTAAATTTTACTGACTATGAATAGGAATTTCATATAAAATCAAAAGATATTTTATTTTTAAAATATCTATAAATCTATGTCTTCTTCTATGTACATGTCTATATTTATGTAGAGAGATGATAGCTAGGTAGATGACAGATACATAAATAGGGGGTGGCCCAGTGGCATAGTGGTTAAGTTAGCTCGCTTCACTGCGGCGGCCTGGGGTTCGTAGGTTCAGATCCCTGGCACGGACCCAGGCACCGCTTGTCAAGCCATGCTGTGGCAGCGCCCCATATAAAGTAGAGGAAGATGAGCATGGATATTAGCCCAGGGCCAATCTTCCTCAGCAAAAAAAAGAGGAGGATTGGCAACAGATGTCAGCTCAGGGCTAATCTTCCTCACAAAAAAATCAATGAATAAAATAAAATAGATACATAGATAGAACACACATATATAATTTCTAGTGCTGTTCACTGGAAAATTCTAGAAACAATGATCAATCCGTTAGGAATGACAATCCTTTGCCCAAATTGTGATCTCTAAATACCATCTCCAGTTAAAAGGAAACAGGGCTACTTGGCTAATTTCGGGTCTGAGGCAGGAAATGTACAAGATACTATTTTTCTGTAAGGTTGCCAGAGAAGATCATTCTGATAACAAAACATCTGAGCAGAGATGTAATTGATGAGGGAGAGAATAAGCTGGGTTTCTTGGAAAGAACATTCTAGACAGAGCAAAGTCCACAGGTGGAATTGTGTTTGCTGTATTGAGTAAAAGTAAGGAGGTCTTTGTGGCTGTAGCTCAGTAAGTGCTGGCACGAGTGATAGGAGATGGGCGGATGGTTTGGAGATGGGCCAGATCTTGAAGGGCTTTGTAGACCATTTTAAACAGTTTGGTTTTTCTCTGAGACGAATAGTTCACAGACTTATTTTGAGCAGAGAAGTAACATGATCTGACTTCCATTTTAAAAGGATAATTCTGGCCACTATGTTGCATTAGATTATTGGGGGAAGAGAAAAAGTAAAACCAGGGAGACCAGGAGGAAGCTACTGCAGTAACCTAGGCACGATGGAGGCTTGGACTTGCATGAGAGAGAAAGTGGTGAGGGGAGATGGTGGGATTCCAAACACCTCTTGAATATACAGTCAGCGGGTTTTGTGATGGTTGGACGTAGGGTGTGAAAAAAAGAGAAAATTAAAGACCATCCCAAGGTCCTGGACTTGAGCAATCATAAAAAGGGAGATAGCAATTCCTGAGATGATGAAGACTGAGAGGTGCAGGTTATGAGAGGAAAAATCAAATGTTAAATTTTGAGTAATTGTTCACCGTCATTATTAAAATATATTTGCTTTAAAATTTTCTTTTTTTCCCACTGCTGTATTTCATTAAAAATTGAGTCAGTCTTTGCAAAAGCATCTTTAATGTCACAGGCTTTGTGAAAATAAGGGCAATTTTTCAATCCATCTAACGGTTTTAAGAGTATGTCACCTTCACTTCTATCTGAGTTGTGAGAAATAGCACCTTATCAATTTTAGGTCTGATTTTGTCCATGGAGATCTGATCCCATATACATATAATATTAAGACAGTTTCTTGAAAAATTTGTCTTATAAGTGTGAATATGTGATCTCAAAACATAAACCACTTATTATACCATAATAAATCCTAATACAGTTCTATAAAGCGGTCATTAAAGAAATAAATTAAAACACTACTTGCAATGGAGATATTGACACCAGGAAAAAAAAACATTCAAACTTGGTAAATTCCTTTGACTGTTTGTAATCACAGCTAATGATCTCATTTAAAATGAACACTGGTTTTGACTAAGGTCATTTTAGAAAAGTGTGTCTTACCCAAATAGTATCTCTTGTCTAAAATAAAGTAACTGTGAAAGTACATTTTAATATGAAAGACAAGAAATGGCCATTCTCATGGGTGTAAGGTGATATCTTAGTGTAGTTTTGATTTGCATTTCCCTGATGATTAGTGATGTTGAACATCTTTTCATATGCCTATTGGCCATCTGTTTATCTTCCTTGGAAAAATGTCTGTTCATATCCTCTGCCCATTTTTTGATCAGGTTGTTTGTTTTTGTTGTTCACATGTGTGAGTTCTTGATATATTATGGAGATTAACCCCTTGTTGGATATATGGTTTGCAAATATTTTCTCCCAGCTGGTGGGTTGTCTTTTCATTTTTATCCTGGCTTCATTTGCCTTGCAGAAGCTCTTTAGTCTGATGAAGTCCCACTTGTTTATTTTTTCTTTTGTTTCCCTTGTCCAATTAGACATGGAATTCAAGAAGATCCCTTTATGACCAATGATGAATAGTGTACTGCTTACATTTTCTTCCAGGAGTTTTATAGTTTCAGGTCTCACCTTCAGGTGTTTGATCCATTTTGAATTAATTTTTGTATATGGCAAAAGCAGATGGTCTACCTTCATTCTTTTGCAAGTGTCTGTCCAGTTTTCCCAGCACCATTTATTGAGGAGAATTTCTTTCTCCATTGTATCTTCTTTGCTCTTTTGCCGAAGATTAGCTGCCAGTAGATGTGAGGTTTCATTTCTGGGGTTTCAGTTCTGTTCCATTGATCTGTGTGTCTGTTTTTGTACCAGTACCATGCTGTTTTGATTACTATCACTTTGTAGTATGTTTTGAAGTCAGGGATTGTGATGCCTCCAGCTTTGTTCTTCTTTCTCAGGATTGCTTTAGCTATTCGGGGTCTTCTGTTGCCCCATATGAATTTTAGGATTCTTTGTTCTATTTCCATGAAGAATGTCATAGGGATTCCAATTGCGATTGCATTGAATCTGTAGATTGCTTTAGGTAATATGGACATTTTAACTATGTTTATTCTTCCAATCCATGTACATGGGATATCTTTCCATTTCTTTATGTCGTCATCGATTTCTTTCAATAATGTCTTATAGTTTTCATTGTATAGGTCTTTCACCTCCTTGGTTAAATTTATTCCCGGATATTTTATTCCTTTTGTTGAGATTGTCAATGGGATTATATTCTTGAGTTCTCTTTCTGTTAGTTCGTCATTAGAGTATAGAAAGGAAACTGATTTTTTGTAAGTTAATTTTGTACCCTGCAACTTTGCTGTAGTTGTTGATTATTTCTAACAGTTTTCTGATGGATTCTTCAGGGTTTTCTATATATAAAATCAGGTCATCTGCAAACAGTGAGAGTTTCACTTCTTCATTGCCTATTTGGATTCCTTTTTCTTGCCTAATTGCTCTGGCCAGAACCTCCAGTACTGTGTTGAATAAGATTGGCGAGAGTGGGCACCCTTGTCTTGTTCCTGTTCTCAGAGGGATAGCTTTCAGTTTTTCCCTGCTGAGTATGATGTTGGCTGTGGGTTTGATGTTGAGGTACATTTCTTCTATACACATTTTGTTCAGAGTTTTTATCATAAATGGATGTTGGATCTTGTCAAATGCTTTCTCTGCATCTATTGAGATGATCATGTGGTTTTTATTCCTTATTTTGTTAATGTGGTGTATGACATTGATTGATTTGCAGATGTTGAACCATCCTTGTGTCCCTGGTAAAAATCCCACTTGATAGTGGCGTATGATCTTTCTAATGTATTGCTGTATTTGGTTTACCAATATTTTGTTGAGGATTTTTGCATCTATGTTCATCAGTGATATTGGCCTATAATAGTCCTTCTTTGTATTGTCTTTGTCTGGCATTGGTATCAGAGTGATGTTGGCCTTGTAGAATGTGTTAGGAAATGTTCCATCTTCTTGTATTTTTTGGAATAGTTTGAGAAGGATAGGTATTATCTTCTTTGAATGATTGGTAAAATTCTCCAGAGAAGCCATCTGGTCCTGGACTTCTGTTTTTTTGGAGGTTTTTGATTACTCTTTCAATCTCTTTACTGGTGATTGGTTTGTTCAGATTCTCTACTTCTTCTTGATTCAGTTTTGGGAGGTTGTATGAGTCTCAGAATTTATCCATTTCTTTTAGATTGTCCAATTTGTTGGAATATAGCTTTCCATAGTATTCTTTTATAATCCTTTCTATTTCTGTGGTATCCATTGTGATTTCTCCTCTTTCATTTCTAATTTTATTTATTTGAGCCTTCTCTCTGTTTTTCTTGGTGAGTCTGGCTAAGGGTTTGTCAATTTTGTTTATGTTCTCAAAGAACTGGCTTTTTGTTTCATTGATCCTTTCCACTGTTTTGTTTTGTTTTTTTTTTTTTGGTTTCAATTTCATTTATTTCTGCTCTAATTTTTATTATTTCCCTCCTTATGCTGACTTTGGGTTTTGTTTTGTTTCCTCTTCTTTTTCTAATTCTGTTAGGTGTAGTTTAAGATTGCTAGTTTGAGATTTTTCTTGTTTGTTAAGGTGGGCCTGTATTTCTTTGAATTTCCCTCTCAGTACTGCTTTTGCTGCATCCCATATGAGTTGGCATGGTGCATTTTCATTTTCATTTGTCACCAGATATTCTTTGATTTCTCCTTTAATTTCTTCAATGATCCATTTGTTGTTCAGTAGCATGTTGTTTAGTCTCCACATCTTTGTCACTTTCCCACCTTTTTTCTTGTAGTTGATTTCTAGTTTCATAACATTATGGTCAGAAAAGATGCTTGTTATGATTTCAATCTTCTTAAATTTATAGAGGTTTGCCTTGTTTCCCAGCATATGGTCTATCCTTGAGAATGATCCATGAGTGCTTGAGAAGAATGTGTAATCTATTCTTTTTCATTGGCGTGCTCTGTATATATCTATTAAGTCCATCTGGCCTACTATTTCATTTAAGCCCACTATTTCCTTATTGACTTTCTGTTTGGATGATCTATCCATTGATGTAAGTGGGATGTTAAGGTCCCCTACTATTATTGTGCTGTTGTTGATATCTCCTGTTAGGTTTGTTAATAGTTGTTTATGTGCTTTCGTGCTCCTGTGTTGGGTGCATATATATTTGTAAGTGTTATGTCTTCTTGGTGGAGTGTCCCTTTTACTATTATATATTGCCCCTCTTTGTCTCTCATTACCTTTTTTATCTTGAAGTCTACTTTGTCTGGTATACGCATGGCAACACCTGCTTTCTTTTGTTTGCCATTAGCTTGGAGTATCGTCTTCTGTCCCTTTACTCTGAGCCTGTGTTTGTCTTTACAGCTGAGATGTGTTTCCTGGAGGCAGCAAATTGTTGGGTCTTGTTTTTTAATCCATCCAGCCACTCTGTGTCTTTTGATTGGGGAATTCAATCCATTTACATTTAGAGTGATTATTGATATATGAGGGCTTAATGCTGCCATTTTATCTCTTGTTTTTCAGTTGTTATGTATTTCCCTTGTTTCTCATCCCATGAATTTTGGACTGCTAACTCAGTTTGGTGGCTCTTTATGATGGTTTTCTCAGTTTTCTCTTTATTTATCATTTGTGTCTTTGTTCAGATCTTTCGTCTGGTGGTTACCATGTGGTTCGTATAAAAGATCTCGTAGATGAGATAGTCCATTCCCTGATAGCCTCTTATTCCCTTAGTCTAAGCAGCTTTCATCCTTTTCCTCTTCCTTTTCTCAGTTGTTGTTGTCACAACTTATTCCATTATGTGTGGTGAATTTGTGGTTAAAATGAAGTGATAATATTTATTTTTGATGTTTTCTTTTCCTTTATCTTTTGAGTTATAATTAAGTGTTTGCTAATCTGTTCTGATAGAGAGCTGCAATTTCTGATTATGTCTGCCTAATTATCTGCTTGGTCAAGGCTTTGTAAACCTCTTCTTTTTTTTCAGGTATGAGGGCTTTCTTCTTCAAATCTTGTAGGGGGGCTCTTGTGGCAATGAAGTCCCTCAGCTTTTGTTTATCTGGGAAAGTTTTTATTTCTCCATCATATTTGAAGGACATTTTCACTGGATATAGTATTCTTGGCTGAAAGTTTTGTGTTTCAAAATTTTGAATATATCATTCCACTCTCTCCTAGCCTGTAAGGTTTCTGCTGAAAAATCCGCTGAAAGCCTGATAGGGCTTCATTTACAGGTTGTTCCCTTCTGCCTTGCTGCCCTTAATATTTTTTCTTTATCATTGACTTTTTCCAGCTTTACTAATATATGCCTTGGAGAAGGTCTTTTTACATTGATGTAATTAGGAGTCCTGTTGGCTTCTTTTACATGTAATTCCAGCTCTTTCTCCAGGTTTGGGAAGTTCTCAGTTATTATTTCATTGAACAAGCTCTCTGCTCCTTTTTCCCTCTCTGCTCCCTTTGGAATACCTATAATCCTTATGTTGCATTTCCTAACTGAATCAGATATTTCTCGGAGAATTTCTTCATTTCTTTTTAGTCTAAGTTCTCTCTCCTCCTCCATCTGAAGCATTTCTGTGTTCCTATCCTCCAGATTGCTAATTCTATCCTCCATATTATCAGCCCTGTTGTTTAAGGACTCCAGATTTTTCTTTATCTCATCCATTGTGCTTTTCATCTCTAACAATTCTGTTTGGTTTTTCTTTGTAGTTTAGATCTCTTTTGTGAAGAATTCCCTAGATGCAGTATTTTGGTTCCTGATTTCATTGAACTGTCTTTCAGAATTCCCTTGTAGCTCATTGAGTTTTCTTATGATGGCTCTCTTGAATTCTTTGTCATTTAGATCATAGATTTCCATGCCTTCAGGATTGGTTTCTGTGTGTTTATCTTTTTCCTTCTGGTCTGGAGTATTAATAAATTTCTTTATACCATTTGATGGAGTGGATTTGTGCCGGTGCATAGTGATAGTTTCTGGATGCAGGTTCCAGCTGGTGCCACTTGAGGAGGGCAGGAGCTATGTAATCTGAGCCCACTGCCACAATCCCTGTCATCTGTGCCTGTCCAAGCCTGGGTCACTCCTTGGGATCTCAGTGGCCCTGTGGGGTCTCCCACAGAATGGGAAAGTAGTCATGTGGTAGGCTCAGGGCCACTGTCACTTGCTCCCACAGACTCTGGGGGTTGTGTTCCCTGCTTCTGGGCACAGCAGTCCTATGGGTGTTCACAGCAGCCAGGAGCTTGTTTGCCCAGACTGTCATCTCAGCCACCCTCTGCTCCTAGGTCACACCAGCCATTGTACTTTGTGGGCGAGACTTCCCCTCTGGCACTGAGCCAACGCCAAAGCCACTCCCTGGGACCAGGTGAGATTGTGAATTCTCCCACCAGACGAGAGTGTGGTCACATGGGGGCTCAGGGCTACTGCTGCCTGCTCTCACAGTCCCACCAAGGCACGCTTCCCCACTTTGGGGCCACAGCAGTACTATGGGTGTCCACAGCAGTTGGAGCTTGTTCCCCTGGACGGGGTTCTCAGCTGCTCTCTGCTCCTAGGTTACACCAGCCATTGTGCTTGGTGAATGGGACTTCCCCTTTGGGACTGAGCCAAAGCCACTTCCTGGGACCGTGGTGGAGTTGTGGTTTCTGCCACTAGATGAAAGAGTGATCACATGGGGGCTTGGGGCCACTGCCATCCTCTCTCACAGTCCTGCTGAGACACGCTTTCTCCCTTTGGGGCAGCAGTAATATGGGTGCTCACGGCAGCCAGGAGCTTGTTCGCCTGAGTAGCAGCTCAGCTGCCCTCTGCTCCTAGGTAGCACCGGCGTTTGTGCTTGGTGGGAAGGGCTTCCCCACTGGGTCCAAGCCTGTGCTGCTCTCTGTGGGCTGCATGGCCCTAAGGCCTCCCTTACTAGACCTAGACAAGGAAGTTATCACACGGGAGGCTCAGGGCTGCCATCACATCTTTCCACAGTAGCACTGAGGTATGCTCCCACCCTCGGGGCCAGAGCAGTGCTATGATCTCTCCAGCCAGGAAAGTAGTCGCACACATGTGCTGGGCTGCCTGGGGTCCAGAGGGTGCTCACCTATCTCCACCACCTCCTGGGGGGGGGGGGGCGAGTGGTAGTCCATCCACCTTCAGATATACAGCATCTCGGGTCTCTCAGGCATCCTGGTGTGCTGTGTGGGTATCCTCCATTGATCGATGAATGTCCTTTTAGTAGTAGTTCAAAGGGGGAGAGACACAGGGGACAGCTCACTCCACCATGTTGCTGACATCACTCCCTGATTTACACTGTCTTTAAGATAAAGACCTAAATCTCTAAATGCTCCAAAGGCCCATCAAAATCTCCTCCCTACCAACTTCTCCTGGTTCATTGGCCTTCTTCAGTTCCTAGAAAGCCACCTGCCTCAGAATCTAATGTCTGCTGTGGCCTCCATCACCCGTCCTTCCACCTCACTCTCTCTCTCCAGTGAACTCCTACTCTCCTTTCATAACAACACTTGGTCTTTTTTCAAATAAAGATCTATCATAGTGACAATAATATACTTAAATTTCTCTGATATACATTGAAGGAAAATCCTTATCATTTTCTTTGGTTAAATAAATTTGGCTGAATAAACAAAAATGTTCACTTAAGAAGCAGAAAAACTATCAAGAAATACATAATGCTAAAACAGGATGGTAAATTTCTGATAGCATCAAATAATTTTATGCATATTTTTCCAAAAATATTTTAAAATGCTAATTTTATATATTTGTCAAGGGAGATAATTAACATTGAATAATCAATACCAATAGAACAACATCTAAAAACCCCAGCTTGAGTCACAGATAGTTTAATTGACAATGTTAATTTAAGTCAATATATAACAGATGAAAGTGCAATAATCAAACAAATTCAGGTTTGTTTTTCCTCCATAATTGGTTGGCTTAACTAACCAAAGGAAGATTGGGTTTTACTTCTGACTCCAGTTACGTTAAGCATTAGACATGGAGAAGTCAAATCAGTAGAGCAAAAATACTGAAGAGTGACTCAGAGACCATGGTTGCTAAGAGTTGAAGAAAAAATGGTGGGTGACGAAGCCAAGATAAGAATGCCAACTCTTACTGCAAAAATGGTTCTAGGGAGAAGAAGAACACTAGAATGCTAGATTAGAGTGTAGGATAAAGAGGATCTTTTTCTTCTTCTTCCTCTCCCCCTCCTCCCCTCCCCTTTCCCCTCCTTCTCTTCTCCCTCCTCCTTGTCCCCATCCTCTTCCTCCTCCTTCTCCCCCTCCTCTTCCTCTCTCTCTCCCTCCTACCCTTCCTCCCTCTCCGCCTCCCCCTCCTTCCCGTCCTCCTCTTCTCCTCCTCCTTCTTCTTCATCAGATTAGATACATTAGCTTAGGATAGTTACAAGCTAAGAGTGCTAGTGTATAGATGGGTTGAAACTGAAGATGTGAGGGGCATTATTTGAACTGCTATCATCAGAGGAGACTAGAGAGGATTTAGAGCACAGGTACAGTGATAGGTGTCAGACAAAGCTTAAGAAACATCAGGTTTACAGCCAAGCTGTAGAAATCATTAAATGAAGGTAGCATAATGAATTGAGCACCGATGAGGTAGCACTTTTGAGAAACTAGGATAGAAGAGTAAGAAAGAGATGTGACAAAGAACAATATGTACAGTTCTTTCAACGCATTGGTAATTTTGGGGGGAAAACAAAAGGAAAAGGAGAAGCCTTTATTATGTGGCGGGCCCTGTCCTGGACTCATTAAGTGCGTCATCTCACGTAATCCTGTAACCTCCTGAAAGGGAGCATTGTTATCTTCATTTCACAAAGATAATGATCCTGAAAAAGATCAAATAATTTGCCCAACTCACAAAGCTAGTAATTGACTGACTTGGGATTCAAGCCCAGATCTATTTGAATCTAAAACGTATCTTTTATCCATTAAGGTACACATTTGAAAAAAATGCATCAAACCCTAAATGGTCCTTATGTCCTCATGATGATCAAATATGTAGAAAATTGAACATTAGACAGTCGGATTTCACGGGCTTTCTGCCAAAATGAGATTGGTTGGTATGAGTAATCATACTTGTTATTCTGATTGCTTGGACAAAATAAAGTTTTGAGTATCAAAAGGCCATAAACAAAGTCATTTATATTAGGCATAAATCAAAATTGTAACAGAAAAAAAGATAAATTATTTTACGGACATGATTATGATATTTAAAACTTGTACATGTGCTCAGACATTTACGTACTGGAAATATTTTGCAAATTAAAGAAAAGTAGAGTGGGGGCAACATCCAGCTTCTGCTAAAAGAAGCAAAGTTTTCAATACAAATTCAGATGTTTGGCAATTTCTCTAATTTAGTGAGAATATAAGCCATTCTTTTGATATCTAATGTGTCATCGTGTCCTTCATTATGATGTTAATAGCATTGCTGCTGTTGGTGCTTGACATGAAGCATCTGGTCCATTTGGACTGAGCTTCTGAATTTTCCCTAACAATACATGCATTAGGTCTCAGGCACTGCTATGTGTGCACGCTTATTGAACGAACTAAGGAATGGTAATTCGCATGCCTTTTCTGTTTATTCACACTTATTTTAGAATTTCTCAAACTAGAGTCAGCTTTCTAAATGTCCGGGCACAGTCCTAGGTAGTTATGGGGTGGGAATTTTGAAAATCTAGAGGACAAACTGGTGACGACGGCAAGAGGGAGGCATAGGTGGGGTGACCACACAATTTTTTAGCTCAACTGGAAGATGTTTTAGAGCAAAAACACTATAATGTGTTGACACCAGCTCAACATGCCCTAACTCGGACTTGCCAAGGGAAACCAACGTGTAATTCCAGACTAGCTCCAAGTGACATGAATCTCTGAAAGGACCCACGCATCTCTCAATCCACCTTTGCCCTATCTGCGTCCAGTCTACTCTGCATATTGATTTGTCTGTGTTCAGTTGAACTGAGTGTCAGAAGACAGAGAAATGAAAAGAAAAATATTTTAGGATACCTCAGGGAAAATCAGTAGTTTAAGAAATTTGAAACCATTATCAGACTGTACCTTTCTGGAGGATAATAATGTATCTGATTTTATGTTTTTTAATACTGCAATTCTTTTCACAATAGGAAACAATTAGAGACAATGGTGGTTATGTCATTATTAATTGTTTAATTAACAAATATTTGCTACACTGGACTACAACTAGTAGCAGCTACTATGGTGATAGGAGAATAAATTAGATATAATCCCTGCCTTCACAGACAAGGGCAAAAATTTGTGATTAGTTCTACAGCAGAAGAATTTAATGCATTTTAGATTGAGGATAAGTAATTGTACAGGCACTCAATAAAGCTGATTAATTCACAAAATAATAAACAAATTTTTCAGGTTGTGTATTAATATGAAATATTGAAAAGAATTAACGTTGAAAATAATTTGTTGAACTCCCTCAACTGCTTAACAATATAGACTCTTCTTGGCTTATCACTAACTCACTGAGAAAACCTTGAGTTTACAACAATAAAAACGACACAAATGCACAGAATGCTTCAGAATGTGGTCTCAGCGATTTAAATGAACACAATTAGGTTTTAATCAATAAGAATATAATACTTAATGCATTTAATCAAAAGTAAGGATCACTTGGCAATCTCACCAGAAATGTAAGTCACTGAATAATATGCGGAGTGCACCTAGCAGCAATGAAACTTTTTGAGACCAATAACAGTATTTCATTTGATGCATCCAACACCTAAGATGTAAGCAAGGAAATAAAATTAAGTCAAGTAAAAAGCACAGTGTTGTTTTTTTTTTTTCTATTCCACACATATATTTGTTTAAGAGAGATCATTTTAAAGGGCCATAATTTCCTTTGGACATAAACACTTCCAAGAATGAGATGGGGATGTCACACATTGGTAACCAAATTTCACAGGATACAGTACAGGACAACACTCAAGCAATTTTTGTATAAATTGTGGCACCACAAAAATAAAAGTACCCTCCCATTACTCAAAACAGGCTCACATTTCATTTAATAAATGCAAAGAGAAACCTTTCTGCATTTTTCAAAATTTAATTTAATTTAATGTTAATAGAAAAAGTAGAGAAAGTCCACAGGATTCTCAAGTCACATAGCCTCTGCTTAATCCAAAATCAAAACTTATCTGTTACCTAAAAATGTATGGGGTCTTCCTTGAAGGGTTTCTCAGACTGAACCATCCCCTAGAATTTAGAGAACACTGTTTATTACATTTATATATCATGGGACATTTCTGGTTGATAGATAATGTGAGGTGCTGGATCATAAGTATTATATAGCAAACTATCTAAGACCAGTGATAATATCTGGTTTGCTGCCTACATACCTGGGTATTAATTACCTAAAATAAATGGTAAACTGCTAAGATAATGGATGATGATATAAGGTAATTTTATGTTCTTCCCAAGTGGTTTCTCTCCCATTGTCTCAAATTACACAAATCATTCTAAGGTACAAGTCAAGTCTCTCTCATCACAATGCCACCTATATATTCTGACCCACAGTACTTCTTGTATCCACACTCTAATAATTATGGGTGCTTACTTTTTTGGCTTGGATGATTTATACTATCATATGCTTATTGAGTGTCTTCTGAATACTAGACTCTTCTTGGAAGTGAGCTCACAGCATTGAGCAAAACAAATACAAATTCCTGCCCTCATGGTGTTTATATTCCACTGGGAGACACAAACAATAAACAACACAAACAAGTAGATTATAGCATATGTTAAATGGTGATAAGCCTTAATATATAGCGTATATTAACGGTGACATAACCACAGGCTTTCCAGGACCAGTTTGACTGACCCCATCTTATCAACAGAGTAATTAAGAGTGAAGAACTGAGACCTCTTGTCCAGTTCAGGCCAGTTGAGACCACCAACACATCAACTGGGCTTGCACAAATGCTTGATGAGTGACCTTTTTGACGTCAAGGAGCTAAACACTCCACCCCCAGATGACAGGAACACTGCCATTTTGTGAACATGCATCCTATGAAGAGGCATGAAGCTTGACTACGCTTGTGCATATCATCAATTACCCCACTTCTCCTCACCTCCAATCATCTATCGCCACACTTCAGCCTGTCCTAGCCTACATCCCGTAAATTGTGCCCGAAGTCCTGGATCGGGGAGACAGATCTGAGGGCACACACTCCCTGTCTCCCTGCAGATCGATCTTGCAGAATAAAGCTGATTTCTTGTCCCAAACGCTGATGCCATAATAATTGCTTTTTTTTTTTAATGTGCATTGGTAGGAGAACCCCATTTGTGCAGTAACAGTGAGGTTATGGAGGAAAACAAAGCCTGCAAGAGGACTGGGAAGTATTGGGAGAGAACTGTCATTTTCAATAGGATGGTTACAGAAGGTCCAAAAGAGAAAGTGACATCTGAGTAAAGACCTCAAGGAAGTGGGGAGCAAGCTGTGCAGTGCATAGGTTGACAGGTGTTCCAAGGGAGGCAACAGCAATTGCACAAGCTGTGGGGTGGGATTGTACCTCTCCTATTCCAAGAACAGCAAGAAGATCCTGAGCTCATGTGGCCTGAGCAGAGAAAACGAGGAAGACAGTGGAAAGAAACGAGGCCAGAGAGCAAACAGAATGCAGACCAGGCAAGGACTTGTAGATCGAGGCAAGGGTGTGTTGTTTGACCTGACTTAATTCAACAGGGTCATTCCAGCTGCTATATTGAAATAGCCTGAAGGGGTAAATGAAAAGACAGAAAGACTTTGGCTTGTAGACTCCCCGATGATTTTATTGGACTCATGATTTGTTGAGCACTGATGAATTAATTATCTCACTAAACACTCACAGTTAGTATTTAATAATTGCTTTATATTCATTACCTGGCAACTAAAACTTAAAGTACCTAATATTGAAGGCAAGCAGAATTTGCTTCACCAAAATATGTCTCTTTGGCATAAGAATTATCTTGAGTTTTTTTTTTTTTTTTTTTTGGTGAGGAAGATTAGCCCTGAGCTAACATCCCTTGCCAATCCTCCTCTTTTTGCTGAGGAAGATCAGTCTTGGGGCAACATCTGTGCCCATCTTCCTCTACTGTATATGGGATGCCGCCACAGCGTGGCTTGACAAGTGGTGTGTCGGTCAACGCCCAGTCTCAGAACCCCCCAAACCCTGGGCCACTGACACAGAGCGCATGAACTTACCAGTTACACTACAGAGCCGGGCCCTTGCACTGGTTATTTTTAAGAAATAGCAGACTCAGGAGAAACTGAAAAAGAGTAGAAGTTACCCCTTTGTAACAGAAATTTACACTTAGAAGGGAAATCTCCATTTGTAAGGGCGTTTCCCTCTCTGTACCAGGAAGAGGACGATGACTAAAATTCTAAAACTGTTATCACTGGAGAAGGCAAAGACTTAAATTTGCACAACAACCATACCCTTGTTTATAGTGCTTTGCCTGATAACCTGCCATATCTGGTTCCTCCACCCGCAACATCTTCTTTTGTCTTTAGCTGGAGATGGTATTTAAGGTGGGTGGGAAAATTATTTTTCTCCCCTACAATATCATTCCATTTTCCTGATGTGGAAACTGAGATGTCAAGAGGTTAAGTAAACTGCCCTAAATCACATAGTAAGAGACAGAGCTGGAATTTGAAACCAAACCACCCAAATCTTGTTATACTTACTCAACAGCCTTCCCACACCTCTGCTCACCACTGATGATTGTGAAAAAAACCAACCTTGAGGTGAGAAGGACAAAAAGAAACTTTCAAGGTATGTTTTTACCAAGGTATAATTATTTTTATGATTAATTATTCAAATTTTTAACATTTTTTACCATGTCAGCCTTCTTCCTTCCACCATTTATAAGTTTAACATTTTGCTTTTACTGGTTTCAGATTTCCTAAGGGGAAGCTAAGTTTTTACCAGAAAGTCTTAAAATATTCGCTGTAAGAATATTGCAGATGCAGAGGTGTTCTAAAGCAATTAGCTGAGACCAAAAAAAAAAAGAAAGAAAACCGTTAATGAAAACTTTGAGTCATTCAAGTCTATTTTGCCTCAAGGAAATAGCAACAGATTTCTAGATAAATCACTTAGAGAAAGATGACAGGGGCTAATTCAAAAGGTTTTGAGTCTTCCCTGTAGTTCATGCCAATTTTGTTTGAAGATTAAGCTCTAATAATAGATTTCAATCTCTTTGGGCCTTGAACTTCTAATATTCGTTAATTCTCCTCAAATCTTTAAAGCGTGGATTTCTCACCTAGCATAGTGTCTAGCATTCAGTAGGCTCTCAATAGATAGCCGTTGACTGAATCAAGTGATGAAAGAACAAATGAATTATTGGGGTCAGACAATCCCAAACTCCATTCAGTCTCCATATGTAGAAGAGATTTTACATTCAATCCTAGTTAACTTTTCTAAAGAAAAAATAAATTCCAATATCAAAAAACTTAGAATTTCCTAACATTAAAATTCTGCCTGTCATAAAGGTATGAGAAGTTTGTTTTTCCTCTGGATAAAGCCAGTTAGCTAACATAGTCATCCCAATTACCAGGTTAAACTATGCATGGCAAAAGTGCTCTCAAGTCCTCTTACTTGAGAGCTAGTTATCATTTGTCTTGAGAACATGTGTGGAACAGGCTGTATCTGTTTGGTTGTATAAAAGGGAGAGATTCTTTCTGCTTTTGCAATCTTAGCAGATTACCTACGATGCACACTATTTTCTGGTTTGATGCTTATTGAATAATAAAACTGTTTTATTTCTTTATTATTTTTGTGGAGACCTTTTCTGCATTGGGAGAGGATTTTGTTTTTAATTTTATTTCCCCAACACCAGTTAACTGAGAAAACACATATCTATTATCAGGACGGCATTAAATTACGGTGATGTAAATCATTCATTCACAACCAATGCTTGGTGTAGCAGGAAGACTCTCTAGTTATTAGCCAGGAATTATTTTCAATTTTTTTATTATATATTTGGCCTTTATAAAATATGAAGGAATATACAAAGAGAGGTAAGAAATATAGCAAAATAATTTCAAGTAATTAAAAAGCTAAATGATAGAACATTTTCATCATTTCAATTAGGCATCTGCCTAAGCATCCTAGATAATTAATATTCTAAAATTTGCATGGTATAAATAAATCAATAAAGTAACCATTATGATGCCAGGTGCAAAACGCTTTATCCATCAGTTAATCAATGCATTCACTGAATACTTTATTTGAGTGACTAATGGGTGATAATCATTATTCTGGTCTCCATATAGGATGCATTGTAATAAAACAGAATTTTCTAAAGCACCTGAGAGCATTAACTGTTGAGTGTGGCAAACTGCCTCTCAATTTGACCAGTGTGGCTAGGAAGAGCCTTGGCCTAAAGAGACACAGACCGAACTGAGCATGTTTTATTTGACCAAATTCTGAGTATCAACCTCGTGCACAGAGCTGATTCCTTCTTCTGTCTCTTCCCTACTTATTCCAGGAGGAATACAACCTGTGATAACAGCAGAGACATTCTTTTTCTTATCATAAACTAGATCATCAACATTGGTAAAAATATTGTGCTCCTGCTGGAAGCTCATTGTGCTTTCTCATTGATCAGTCTGCACTCTAGATCCAATAGGGATTCTGCCTTGCTCCCTGACTTACTGGCCAACACCTTTGAAAAGTAAAATGATTCATTAACGCATGAAAGCCAGATCCCATGACCCTCAGACACTGGTTTCTTTAGAATAAATCCAATTCAATAAAAAAAAATCTATTCCTGAGGCCAGCCCCGTGGCAGAGTGGTTAAGTTCGCACACTCCATTTTGGCAGTCCGGGGTTTGCAGGCTCAGATCCTGGGCACAGACCTACGCACTGCTCATCAAGCTGAGCTACGGCGGCGTCCCATATACAAAATGGAGGAAGATGGGCACAGATGTTAGCTCAGGGCTAATCTTCTTCAGCAAAAAGAGGAAGATTGGCAAGGGATGTTAGCTCAGGGCCAGTCTTCCTCACCAAAAAAAAATATATATTCCTTTTCTAACAGAATTAATATTAAATTATGTGATTTTTTATTTTGCTTTACCAATTGTTCAGCATTTTTAAGAACAAGGAATACAATACTTAATTCAAATATTTTGTAAATAAATAATACTATGTACCTATAAGATTTTCTTGTGTTACATTTTCTCCTCAGCATAGATTTTTTAATCATCTTTGAGCAGTGATATAGTCATATCAGAAGAATTTGATTATTTCCACTCCATAAGATTTTGTTCCATATATCTCAACTACGTATTTTTCGTGTGAATAACATTTTTATAATTTTGTATGGTATAATAATATACTTTACTGATTTATTTTCTACTGAATCTTTGCAGTTTTATCAGAATACTAACTTTAAAATGTGCATTTAATTTTTTGATATGATAATATCTGGCACAAAAGTTTAGGATATGAAAATTACTCAATAAAGTTTCATCTTTTAAGTCAGTAAATTGATGTAAAAGTACTCATATAGTTATGTAACTTGATATTTCATTCATTTCATTTATTTATTCAACATATATTTATTGAATCACATATGCATTCATTTCATTTATTTATTCAACATGTATTTATTGAATCACATGTGAGCAAAAGACTCTGGCGGGTACTGCCTATGTTGAAATTAAGGCAATAAAAAGAAAAGTCAGTAGATACGTACCTACAGGCTTGCCTGAGGAAACAGAAACTTGAGAGGAGAGAAAGGTGTCTAGACCCTAGTCCTCAATTTTGTACAGAGAAACCCAGGTCATTTTGAGACAATGATCTGCCTCTAGACAACATGTGTGTGCAATCAGAACTACCGCAAGCAAATGTTTATGGATTTATAATTTATGCTGAGAATATCTGATCTAATGATCCTAGTGATTTTTTTCTCTGTTAGTGAAGATTATTTAAGCAATTAAATAATGTGAGATTGTTTTGATACCATGGCAAAGCAAAAGGAATATGACAATTCTAAGTGCCACTATCACCAAATTGGACAGCCGGAAATACTCCTTCACCAGAGGAAGAACAAGATGTGCTGTGTGGTGGAGAGAAGGAGTTTTAGAGCCAGACACACCTTGACTCGAACTCCAATTCTGGTCTTTATTACTAGGGAGTCTTTAGGTAATCACTTTTTCTACCTGAACTTTCTCATTTGCAAAATTAGTGTTTCTTGTAAAGAAAAAATCAGTCTGATATGCAGAAAAACAATTTACAGCATGACTGAAGTTTCTCAAAAGGGTACGAAAAGAAAAATTCTTTCAAAATATACCAAAACAAAAAAGTTCTTAAAATCTGTTTTCTTTGTCTTTGAATATTTTAGAGGGCAGTGCCTCCTGAGGGATGTGCAGGGCCCTGGGGAAATATTTTTTGTGGGTCCCTGCCAATATAAATAATTTATCTAAAATATGTAATACAAAACTCATGGGTCTGTATGAAGTATAACTATGTATCAAGGAATATCCAGACTAGTGGGTAGAGAAAAGGGATTACAGATTTGTTCATTCAGTGTATGTGAAGATCCATCCTGGTGTTCACCTGTTTATGTCTAGAAATCATTTCCTCCTGTTCTTTAGTGTCAAATGTGTCGTTACTAGCTAATTTCATGTTTCTCACCATAAGAAAAAGGTAGCGACACTATTATTACTCATAGTGCCCTGGCTTTTTGTAACCTGTTTATATTGAAACAGTTTAGACCTTCTTGCTTCTACAGTTCCCTAATACTGTTCACTTAATGCTGGTTACATCCATACTCATGATTCTGGGTCATCCGTCATGATGTCTGTGTGTATTGGCTTCCAATTGACTTTCTTATACGTTATTCCTATGCTCAGGTCCCCCAAATGCAAATCTTAACCAGAGAATATAGAAAGAAATGTGAAAGATAATTCATTTTCTGATCATGTTAAACTTAGTATTGTAATTTTATAAACTAAACATAGAACACACCTTCCAGCCATGATTTCTTTTGAAATCTTTAGATGGCAACAACTGCAAACCTAGAATTTCATCTCTTTCAGTGTGGGCCATGATCTCTTTAGAGATTTATGTAATAGCTGTGACATGGGCATCTTCCATAGCACTCAACAATGAAACAAATGTTGAAAAAAAGGGCTTTTCCACCTTCTTCAGAATCACAATGGAAAACTTGTCTATTTCATTAGCAGCAAGCTTATTGCAATATGTCACACTGAGACAAAGGCACTGATGTGAAATATGTAGGAGGTAAGGCTGAAATCCAAATTACAAAACAGACCATTTCTTTGAAATACCATGAGTGATCAATCTACGAGCACTTAGGTAATATTAGAGGAAAATGCCAGGCAAGCGTCAGGTGAGTGTGCAACATTGTCTAAGACTTTTTACCATACAGGGATCCTGAGCTATGGGAATCCGGAACACAGTCTAATCCAAAATACTTAACTGAAATAATATAATATAGTCCGTTTCAATTAAAGATTAAAACCAGGTCCCACCCGGGGTAGAATAATTTCCAAAAAAGCGGAAAATTCTTGCATTGCTCAGTGAAGCCCTAGCTTATCAATTCTGACTTATTTATGGGCATTGTTCTCTTTGGGTCCACAGGGACTTTGCGTCTTTGTGTCTCCAGCAGATACCACAGATCATGGATTTGCCAAACAAATCCTAGATCATTAGAGCTGACCAAATCATCTAGGGAAAGGAAGAAGCCTGATACTTAGAGAATGATCACTACATGCCTTGATAAGGAGAATTTTATTTTGTTTATTTTTCAAAAAACATAAATCGATAGATATTGTTATTTTCATTGCATTCAATTCCCTAAGCTGAAGGCCATAGATGAGGTTTTCATCTTATCAAGCAAAGTTCAGCGTTTATGCTGTGGCCAGGTGATCAGGTTCTCACCAATGGGATGTGAGCACAGAGGATGTGTGTGATTTCTGCCTCACTTGCTTAAAAGGAAATTGCTTGCCCTGGACATGTTCCTGTCTCTTTCCTTTATTCTGAGCTTTATTCTTTATTCTTAAAAATTTCACCACATACATAAAATTAGCATTCTTATCTAATGACCAAGTGTCAGAGACAAACTGCAGACCCAGAGACTAGTGGTGATCCTTGATCCTAAGAGAGAGATCCTTGGTCTCACAATGATCTTGTGAAGTAGACATGCCCACAACCTAGACATGCCTGACACTTAGGTGAAAGCAAAGACAAGTGTCATCTTATTTACACCACTGTATTTTTTTTTTTTCATTGTTTTTGTTACAGCCACTTACCCTTTACTTTTCTAATTAATGCAAGTGATTTTGTTCCTGGATGGCCTAGCTACCTAGCATTGGCTTTGAACTTGTGGAACTCTAATGGAATGTGGTGTATACTTTATGCTTAATGCTCATTCTCCATTGACTAGATTACCTGCAACTTCAATATTATGCCATAACATGCTGGTGCACCTATTTTTGTTGATCTATAATTAGAATATGTGAAACGTGAGCAAACCTTGCAAATGGAGGTAATTATCACAAGAATTGTTCAAATAGTCTACATTGTTTACAGCAAATCTCACAAAAAAATTCAGTATTTCTGGGTGTGACAAATACTAAATTCAAATCTGTTAAGAGTTGAATTTTGAATCCCATTGCTTTTGGTTTTTAACAATCACTTTGAATTCATTCAAGAACTCTGCTTAGCAAGTAGGAATTTTATATATATTTTTACATACTTTACATATTTTACATATCTATATAATTACATAGATATGAAGTTAAGAGAAATGTTTTGGAAGACTTCAGCCTTAAATCTTCAAATAAGCAAATGTACATACACTACATACAAAATAAAAAGAATATATATATAAATTTTTCATGATGGATATTTCATGTACTTGGTCCACATAGGCACTCCCAGAAACCTACATAGAAGCCACTTTTGTGCTCTGACCTGGAGTTGAAAAATTTCACCACATATGTAAAATTAGCACTATTATCTAATGACCAAAGGCTCCAAATTCCTACCTTTACAATTATCCCTTTTAGTTATCATGCTATTAGTAGAATTCTCCCACTAAATTTGTTGCCTGGCAGAACTAGTAACACAATAACAAAATAGAAAGTATGAAAGAATGAGACCAAAGAAAGATAATTTTGCTGTTGACAGGGAAAAGGGTAGAGTAGATGGGGCCAGCTGAGGAAAACCAGATCCAATAAGAGGGATGCTTTGGTTACCAGAATGGGCAGGCATGAAAAGAAACTGATATACAAAAGCACTAAGAGGAGAAATAAAGGAGGAAAAGGGATGCTCAAGCTACATTCCTCCTGCTTCCCAGAGCTTTCACATCACAAGATACCAAGACACTTGCTCTGGACAAGCCTCTTACAAGATCTATAGCTGACCTCAGCTCCCTGTATTTATTCTCCTGGAATAATCACTTTGTAAAAGGGAAGAGTGATCTTAAGGGAGAGATTATAGCTAAAAAGATTTTGTCCAGGATATCCAGGAAGGATCAGTCTTTACAAGGTTAGGAGTTAATCTCGGCCACATACCATGTCTCATGGGTGGGACAGCTCTAAGGCTGTAAGCATTCTTGATCCCTTTAATCTACCTCTGCTCCTTGCAAGTTATAAGAAATTGTTTTATTTGAGACCGTCTCAGATTTGTTATTACAGGTGAGATCTCATTTCCTAGTTTTTCTGAATTAATCTATAGATGAGATGTGAAAAGAATAAATAAGGATGTGCTGGGAGAGGGTTACACAGATATGAAGTTAAGAGAAAATGTTTTGGAAGGCTTCAGTCTTAAATCTTCAAATAAGCAAATGTGCACATACTACATACACAAGAGAGGTTTCTATTTGTTAGATTTTAATAAGAAGAAGGAGGAAGAGAGCGAGGAGGAAAGGGGAAGAGAAGTTCACATTTGTGGAGTGAACGCTTACTTGTTACATGTTCTTCACACTGCATTAAATGTATACCACTGTTTATCATTTCCTTGTTGAAGACTTTCCTTGGTTGTGACCATCTCAAAATTTTTGAGGAGTATTGGTCAGATATGTTACCGAATGTACCCCAGTGGAGATTTTTCTCTGGTTAGACTGTGGTTAAGGGTTTGGGGGAGGAAGACCACAGGCAAAGTGTCATTCTCCTTACATCATAACAAGGATACATGCTCTTGACACAACTTATCGCTGTTAATGTTGACCTTGATCACTGGACTGAGTTAGTGTTTGTCAAGTTTCTCCGTTGCAGAGCTACCGTCTGCCCCTTTGCATACTGAATTCTTTAGAAGGAAGACACTATGTGCAACCTGCACTTAAATAGTGGGGACTATGCTCCCCTTCTTGAGGACAGCGTATCTATGTAAATTATTTGGAATTCATCTATACTGGAAATTTGTCCATTCTTCTTCATTTATTTATATGTTCAATCATTTAATCAAGTCAGTACGGACTCATGGATTTTTATTTTATGCTCTGGGTTATAATCCAATACTACAATAATTTATTGCTCAAATTTTTCCATCTTTGGCCATTGGGAGCTCTTTTCTTTGACTTCTGTGTCCCTTTGACTTAACTTCATCAACGTATTGTGAGGTTGTTTGTGGGTGATTCTTTTTGAGCACTTCCTTACTTCCTGGCACTACAAGATGCTCCAGGATCACTTGTATGTCCCCTGCTCCAGCCCTAGGATCAGTCACTTTTCCAAGGAGTCCTGGTTCTTTTTATTGGAGAATGGCATTAGAAACCAAGATCTGGGTGCTGTGTGGACTAGCCCTTTTTTGAAATCTTGACTATCTTCATTCACCAGGCACTGAGAGCTTCTGGTCCAATCTGTTATTTCAAATTATTCTGTGCCTGTCCCTCAGACGTTGGTATTTTTTATCCACAATCCCTGCAGTTCACATTCTACAAGCTATTTGAGGGATTTCATCTATTTTCATGCCTTATAGTACCATCTGTATGCTTCTGGCTCCCAAATCTATCCCCCGACCTTCTTCCTGAGCTAGTCTCCAACTGCCTGATGGGCATAAATGATTGAATTCCACAGGTGCCTCAAACCAGACATTCCAAAGCTGAATTCACCATCTTTCCCTCACCAAATAGGTTACTCTTTTCCTACTCTCCATTAATTCCAGCATCATCCATCCAGCAACCCCTGAGTCACCAGAGTCATTTAAGTCTCTTCTACCTCTCTCATTCTGCCTCCCATTCAGCAGGCAACCCCTGTTCATTCTGCCTCTTGAGATTATCAAATCAACTTCCTCCTTTTTATTGCTTCACCTTCCTTAGTTCCAGTCTTTCCCAGCTCTCACACGCACTATTGCAAGTCTCACTGTCTCCGGTTTTGCCTTCTCAAAAGCATCCTCTAACCTGAGATCATGAGGATTTGTTATAAATGCTATTCAGACTCTATAGTTCCTCTGTATATCATATACCTTATACCATCAGACAGTAAAAAAAAAAAAAAAACAAACATGGGCCTGTGTTTCTTTCATTATTATTGTTCCAGCACTTGGCACAAGCCTGACACAGAATAAAAGCATATACAAATAAAACATCTTGACCACACCAATACTCCAAATTTTTTATTAGCACTGTAGCACATGCTAGAGCAACAAAAGTCTTCAGAAGAGGTCTCTCAAGGTCTACCGAAAGTACTAAAGAATGAATTTCAAAAGTAAACATCAGCGTGACAGAGAGTGATCACAGAATCAATATAATAGCACTTTAAGGAAAACTTGATGATCAAAACGCAATGCTGTTTCTTTGTGCAGTTGTCTCTAATTGCTATGAAGCAAGGCTTGGTGTAATACACTCATTTTTTGAAGCTACAGAGAATTTGTTACTACTAATAAAGAACTGAAATATGTGAATGATTTACATGTTTGATAAATTAAATTTTCTCACATATCTATAAAACAGTGTCTGTTTTATTTATTTCTAAGGTAATACATTCTCTTGACAGGAGGAGTAAAGCTATGCTTAACGGTTAGCAAGCTGTTAACCCTAGGGAGTGACACATGCATTTGCACAGCCATCTTGGATGGAAAATCAGAGAGGCAAGGACTGCTTCTCTGCGTACCAGCAAAACAGAGCTGCCGCTGAGGTCTTCAGGACAATGAACTGCTTTCACCAACCACATCAGGCCAACTCAACATGATGGATCCCTTTCGTCTGTCCCTAAGGGATCACTCATTCATCCAAAATATTTACTCAACGAGCATTTACTCCAATGTGTGCAAAGCACCAGACTAATGGAATTCCATGCCGGTAGTCATTACACACGTCATCCTGTTTAAAACTGGACACTCACATGTGTAACAAGTGTGCTTTCCATTAGTAAGTATGATTTATGCCTTAGCAAGTGTATAAATAACCAAAGTGTGTGTATATGTGTGTGTGCCAGAAATTTAAAGAATACAGAAATAATGCCGTGGATTAATTCCAATATTCCACATTCTATTCTAGACCCCATCACTCGGCTTACTAGCAACTAGTATACTATGTTTATTTTTTTATTCTATCCACTAATATTGTTTGTGACACAATTCAGAGTATAGAGGACCCCTCTGCTCTCAATGACTTTAGAATCTAGTTAGAAAGATAAGACTCTCTCTCTCTCTCTCTTCCATACAGACACACAATCACACACAGTGACACATATTGTTAAGTAAGGAGGTAAATCAAACAGAACAAAACAGTAGATATCCAAAATGAGTGGTATACATAAAATATTTTACTATCTATTTTTGCCTAGTGTGAAAATGTCTGAATGGATTTTCAACAAATTTCCGGAGTAGGTTTGGGACAAAGTACAGGCTATGTGGCATTCGTGGAATTCACTTTGGGATGCCCAGGTGGCAAGTCAAAGAGATCACAATAATGCCAAGAGCAGCTGAAATGGAAGTACAAGAGGCCCACGTGGATGCTAACTGCGATAGACCTGCCATACCGATAAGACAATTTGGGCAGAGAAAACACAGTTTTCAAACATAAGCTTCAAATGAAAAGTCACTAGGGCAGGAGCTTCAATTTGTAGGTGATGGTTTGTAATTGAGCTGCATCTTACATAGGGAGCTGTATGACGTACACTCCAAATAAAGAGCAACAGGGATTCACTTATAACTATCGTTTATAAATTTCAAAACAATATTGTGAAGGTCAGCAGACTGTTAAGTGTAATGGTTTCAGCTAAAGAAGAAATTGCCGTTTGCTAATCTGATCAGAGGGAAGCATTAGAATATGATTTTAATCGAATTTGAGTCTTTAAAAATGTCTATGTTTTGGGTTAAAAAGTAAAGCGTCTTAAGACAAAAAAAAGAGATACAGGGAAATAACCGGTTTTGAGTGCAGAATCCCAAGCCAGACCATTTTCCTCAGTTATTACACTGACGCGTTGGTGATATCTTAGCTTAGACTTCACTTCATTTCATCTCCCAAATCCCCAAATGTCAATCAAGCAGTTCCTTACAGTTCACTTCTTCGTGAATCCTGCTGCTTAAAAAGGGGGGTACATTCCTCTACATGGTATAACTTCTCTATAAAAAAATTCACCCAACTTCTGCTTCATTGAAAGATCATGTGACCCATTCCTTTTCTCAAGACCACACTGGATCCATTCTTACAACGCTCAAATTTAAAAAAAAAAAAAAAATCAAACAAAATAAAATTGAAAATCCTATTTTAGTTGCTTTTCTCCCCTCAGGCATGCATTTTCTTTCTGTACTTTCAACTCTTTCCTGACCACACAGAAACTAACCCCTCTCTGCTATTTTCCGTTTCTGGGCAACTACTTGATAGGTATCATTTTTCAGTTCACATTAGTTAGGGAGCCCTCCTTTCATAGAATATTCTACATTCTTCTACCAAGGTGTTGCTTTTAATTTTATAGGATTTCTTCACCTTAAAATTATGTGTGTGTGTGCATAAAATTAGTTTGGGCTGCTGTGCATTATAAATATCTAAAAGTAAAAAAACTAGTTACTGCTTTATAGTAGCTCTCAGGTTAGGGAGGCGTAAAAAATGCTTTTTCATAATTCTTGTTTCATGATGTTCTCAGGGGTTCAGTTTGAGCATTAAGTATTTTAAAATTGGTGTCAGTATGATTTATATCCTTGATTTTACCAACATTTTTATATCTTATTTTCAGCATCATAATACAAACCCTATAAAAATATCAAAAATTATAAATATTAGCCTATTAAAATAAATATAGACATTTTGTTTAAAGTTACTACATAGACATTATAATGTATAACAATTGAATTAAAGAACTCGTTTTTCAATGACTAAAAAGATAGGTTTTTTATAAGACAATTTTATTGTTTCTTTACAATGCAGGAAAGTGTATATTTTCATACCATATTTTTTACCTTAAATATGTTGACAGTTAGTTTCTGCTGACAGGAGGTAGAAATACTTTTCTCTTTTGATAAGTGAGTATCCTATTTGAGAAGAGCAGATTTACTTGTTTCAGAGAATTATGTGAACAGTTATATTCTAATTATGATGTTAGTCTGCATCAATAATTTTATACTCTAACAAATATCCGTCTTAACATGTCAAGATTGCTACTGTTTGCAAGTATTCTAAGTTCAGTCTTTGCTTAGCATGTGCATTCTTCTTTAAAAAAAAAATTCCTGGGTCCGGCCCCATGGCACAGTGGTTCAAGTGCAGCGCGCTCCACTTCAGTGGCCTGGGTTCGCATGTTTGGATCCTGGGCGTGGACCTTCACCACGTACAAAATAGAGGAATATTGGCACAGATGTTAGCTCGGGGCTAATCTTCCCCATGCAAAAAAAAAAGAGAGAGAGGAAGATTGGCAGCAGATGTTAGCTCAGAGAAAACCTTCCTCACCTTAAAAAAAAAAAAAAAAAAAAAAAAAATCCCATTTTAAGAAGTGATTCATGAAACCTACTGATTTTAAGTCAGTTTTATATTGCTACCTGCAGGTTGCATTTAAACTGACTATCAGTATCATAAACTCAAAGAATATGCTGCTTTTTGAAGAGATGCAGAGATAGGCAGTAAAAAAGAAAGGAATACATGAATAGCAATGCAGTTCACCATAACTTACATCCCTCTTTAGGAATTCAGGGAGAACAAAGAAACAGCATTTAAAACAAAACACGAACAAAACCTTACTCATATCTGATGATTACTTTTAATTTACAGAAAAAAAATCTTAAATATTTCTAATCATCATAATAGGAATTTTCCATCATTTTTCATTTTTGTAAATAATCTAGTTTACCAGTTTCCATTTATAATTAACTTCTGATTATCCTTAGCAATGGGAAATTAGTATAAAACAGAGAAAATAAATTGGTAATGTTAAAATATCCACTTTTAACCATTTCTTTATTCAACTTTGACTAAAAAAATGCTTTTAGCTATTTTGCTGAGTTTTTAAAATTTCTTCCCCCAAATTTTCTGCAGCATTCAGACTGCTTCTTTATTGAATAAACAAATATTAAGTGCTAGTATGGCAGTTCCTGCACTGTACACCATGAATCTAGTTAAAAATTCTCAAAGATACAAAATTCCTGTTCTCATTTCTCTGAGTATCAGATAATAGATTTGTGTATTTGGCAAACACTACTACTTGCCTTAATAATACCTATCTTCTTCTTCTTCTTTGCTATCAAAATCTTAATTGTCTTAAAGTACTAGTTAAACGTAGTCACTTTCCTGTATCACCTTTTGCCTTTGACCTTCTCTCCTTCCTCCTGACCTGAAGGCAGCTAGGATGTCTGGAGTAGGAGCAGACATCTTGGTACCAGGACAGTGAAAGATGCAGTCTAGGCATAGCAGAGAAGACTCAGAGAAAACACTGAGTCCTTGAGGACTTCTGTAGACAATGCCCAGCCCTGGAAAATTGGGCTGTTGAAGCAGGATAGGGTGAGGGGGAAGTGGCAGCAATCAGACCTATAAATCATTCTTTGCTGCTATTAACCCAATCCAGGCACAAAAATAACTTCCTTTTTAATAGAGATTCTGAAAGTTTGGTTAGAATCTTTAAATTTTCTTAGGTAACGTCTTTTTTGGTTTTGGTGAGGAAGATTAGCCCTGAGCTAATATCTGTTGCCAATCCTCCTCTTTTTGCTGAGGAAGATTGGCCCTGGGCTAACATCCGTGCCCGTCTTCCTCTACCTTATAGGTGGGGCACCTGCCACAGCATGGCTTGACAAGCGGTGCACATGTCCATGCCTGGGAACCCCGGGCCACCAAAGCAGAGCGTGCAAACTTAACCACTATGCCACCGAGCCAGCCCCAGGTAATATCTTATTTAATATGATACAAACATTCATTAAGACCCTTATGAGTTAATTTTGATTTAGGCAAAAGCATACTAAAGAAACCTTTAAAGTTTGCTTTCTTGTTCAAACTGCAAAGTATGAAGTTTATAGATATCAGATTACGCCATCTGCAAACTTAAGCAAGCTAAGTTAATTTTCTGGTTAGAAAAATGTAGTTTGGGTGCATTTAATAATTCCCTTCTTATTCTAATTGGATAATGTCAATCAGTTGAAATAAAATCTATTACTTTTCTAAGATGTGTTTGAAGTTGTTTTCACTGCCTGCCCCCACCACTGTCCAAGAAAGACAGCACAGGCCTTGTTATTCATGCCAGCTTTGGCGCTGTTTCAATTATCTCATGGTTCAGGGAGTTGTTGGGTTTTAAATGGATACTCCCGCTATGGGAAATGGCTGCTGTTTTTCACCATATTTTCTCTTATCATCCGTAGATAATTAGTTCTGCCTGACAAAGCGCATCACAAGGGACAACTCCACAGCTTTCATAAGCGTCTCAGCAGTATCTTCCTTATGGCTAATTCTTCCTGAACCTGTTTAAAACTGCTTCATTATAATTATTATTTCTCATCACTTGTCCACACGATAAATATAGGCAGTATTAACAGTATATGTAGCAGATATCAGCATGTCATCTATTCAATGCTCTTAGGTATTTTCATAGCAGGAAATTGGGACATTAGAAAACAAGCTTATTCTTCTGACACACAGCGTTGATACTCATACACCGCCATTGGAGCCCTGAATGATTATTAATGTACCTTAAATTCCTAAATATATTACCTCCTCCCACTCTTTACATAAACTGAGTTAACATGAAGGATAACAGTCTCTCTCCTTCACGGTGATAAAATATCTGCAAATCATAAATGAATATCTCTGAGTACCAGTAAAACACATTTTTAAATTCTAAGATACTATCCAATAAAAGATGCAACATTTTTTAATGAAAGTTTCTCAAGAATGGAAAAACTTCTGTATTAAGTACATACATCTGTTGTGAAGTATAAGACAATTAAAATATGCTAACGTGAAAATGTGCTTCTTATAATCAAACAAATATGGTAATAACATCTATATACTGAGTTGATAATCACATTTGAAAAAAAATTTATTGACGTATCTGTGCCCTCTACTTAAATTCTCTAACAGCTCTTTTTCCGTTTGCTCCCTTCTCTTACTTTTGTCTTTACCTCTAGATTCCTGAAACTTTAGTCCCTGTGTTCTCTCCAGGTATTTTCTTTGGAGAGCCCATCCATTCAAAGACCTTCAACTCTCAAAATCTATGCCAATTACTTTCGAGACTCTGAAGAGACAACTGGGAAATTTAGCTTATAAAAAGCACATTTTTCTTATTACCTACTGAGTAATTCCGTTTATATATCTGGCTGTCACTTCTAGCACAATATGTCCCCAAACTAACTTAACAACTTTTTCCAACACACATCGCAACAATAACTTATCCTCCTGCCTTTTTTTTCCTTAAACAATGATACTTTTGTTTTCTCAGGAAATAAGTGGCATCAAATTGTCTTCTCTCTTTTCTTCTCAATCCTCCGAAATCTGGTTGCAAAGTCCTCTCAGTTCTCCCCTTAACACAGCTCTAGTGCCACTGTCACCACACTTGTTGATTCAAAACCTCAAGAGTTTCCCAGGTGAAATTCAAAACTGGCTCCCATAAGAGGGTGAGGAGAGACCTAAGAAAGAGGCAGACACTCCAGATTGTAGGTGGCAGTTTTAATAAACAAGGGAACTTACATATGAGACTTGTCTAGGGCGGCCACAAGATAAGTACATCTCCTCACCCACCCTCCAGAACCTTAAATGTTTGTATAGAAGCCTTAGTGGGGTGCAGTCATGTATACTGTCCAGATGGTCTCAATAACACATTAGTTTCTCAAGGCTGTGTTTTTGAAATGGCTCCCAGTGCGGGAACGGGGGAAAAATGTACATTCCAAAGACTGAGGAAGAGGTAAGGAGCCTCTGATTGCCCACATCCAGCTCATGCGTCAACCACAGTCACTTTCTCTCCGTGACCTCCTCCAACAACAGTGGTGAGGTTTCTCCCTCAAGCATGACTAGCAGTAACAGGCTCCTCTGCAGCTATGCTGTTCAGATTACACCGTTTTCACAAAAGAGATATTTTTAGAATCTTTCTACTGCTTTTCTTCTGTATCATCTGCTTCAGTACAAAATCACTTCTCTGCTTTGAACACTCAGCGACATATGCCTCTCCTGACCACTCCTGCCTCCTTGAAACTTCCTAGTCTCCTTTGCATTCTGACAGCTCCTTTGCAGTCTTCTCGAATGGTGGTGTTCCTTAGGAGCTTGGTAAGAGCCTGAAGCCACACTTCCTGAGTGTGAATTCTCGCTCTGCGGAAGGGTGTGTGACCATGGGCAAATCACACTGCCTGTCTGTGCCTCACCTTCCTCATCTGTAAAATGGGGGTACTAATGATATCTCTGTCATATGGTTTGATAACTTTATCTGATTTTACCCATATTTGTTAGCTCTAGTTTAGATCTCTCTCCCGACCTCCAGATACAGATTTCCAATTACACAATGGAAATTTTCACTTGTATCTTTCACAGACATCTTCTTCCCTCACTCTCTGATCCCTCCTCCCTCACTTGCCCTCTCCTGCCTTCTCGATACTTCCTCCTACCTTTCAAAACTCCAAATTATCCTAAAAGGTCTAGCTTGGCTGTAACCATAATGTAAGAAATAAGATCATGTGCTGAGAGAGAAGAGAGCAGTGGAGGTGTAAAGGACTTGAGTTGAATGGGAAAAGAAGATACCTGATGCGGAAAATGGACGAGAGAGAGAGAGCAATCGCAGGCAGGATTTTTAAAAGGCCATACTGCTGCGATTGGAGAGCCTTCATCCAGTGGCACGCACTGGGCATAGTGACTTGCTTCCTGTATCTTTGTCTTCCCAGCATCAAGCACAGTGTAGAGAGCATTGCAGGTCTGAAATCAAGCTCACGTCCATGAGTGAAAGAAACACATGGAGAAGCAAAAAATAAATGAATAAATAAATAAATGATGGTACCCATGCCTCTGAAATGTTTGCTCCCTGGCATTTCAGAGGGGCACAAATTAGCAGCATCTATAAAAGCAATCTAGCCTTGGGTAATTATTACCAGAAATAGAAGTTTCATAATATTGTTGAATTGTTATTTGGAACAGGCATCTTGCATTGTTAAAAGGGTAATGATAAGTAGTTTCCTTCCATAGGCACATGGATATGGATACTTCTGGGAATGCTTTTAAGCTCAACATCCTGGCAGATCCTTAAGAATACAGTTCTATTCAAAATCAGAGCTGTTTTTCGTTTGGCCTACTTATTGAAATAATTACACTTAAAAACGTTCAGTCCCTTGTTGCTCTTTCTCGTCTTTGCCTCTTGGCAAGATTCTGGGTCTTCATAGAATGCATAGCCAAATCAACCAGTGCTTTTTCAAAAAAATTGTAGCTATCTCCTGGTACCTACCAGCTTTGGAGAAGTAGCCTGGCTCTCCAGCTGAGTAAATATACATGGCAGGCCCTGAAATTTCACAGAGAGTATCGTTTCTACTGCATGAACGCCTGGTGTCTAAAGCGTACAGATGTCTATTCAGCAACACTCTCTATCAGCATTTCAGGCACTCGTCAAAGAATTCAACCATGATTGGACTATGATCCAATACTCTGGAAAAGCTTGCCTGAACATCTGATATTTTAGAATGTATAGGGAACACACAAACTGTCCATTACTCCAGGTTCTCAAAAACTTAAACCTGTGTGGTTAGAGTATAGAAAAAACAAACAGAATCCTGCAGAAATGCTTTCACTGAGTTGAGATTTATTATTAGGTCCTTAATTTTTATAGAAAGAAAATATAAAATATTTATTTGCAAATTATTTTGTATTTATTACATAAGAATCATTACAAAGATATAAGAAATAAACTCCTTTGAGATCTCAGCATTATAAGTTAATCCTCCCTGGTCAACTCGTCTGTTTCCTTGATCAGTCAACGAGAACAAAGGTTCAGAGGGAAATTTAATCCCTTGTTAAGAAACCTAACTCATGCCAAATGCCTGGTACATTAATTTCTCTGTAACTTGGAAAGAAATTTTGTTTTATTAAAAAAAAATCAACTTTCTTAAAATCATGTTTAAAAAATTTAAAAGAATGAAATAAGATCAATAAGCAAAGGTTTAGTTTATATTTTAGTCGGAATTTAAAATACTGAGAATATGTACCATAATATGCATTGATTCCATTTTAACTAAATTTCAGATTTGAATAAAAATATCCAATTCTGAATTTTTGAATGCCTTTATGAGCTGTATTGTTAATGTGTCCTGGAGAAGCAAACTGAAGCAGAGTAAATTTGAGTACATTTTAAGAGTCACATTAACAAAGTTTCATGGATGAGATTATTCCATCAGTTTTACCTATTATGCATCCTCCAACCTTGCTTGAACAGGTTAAAAAGTAATCTTAATATTGGTGGATAATTTGCAAGTATTCACATATTGTACAGTACCAAAGTAGCATTTCTCTAACTCGGAATAAATTTATTTCATAAAAACAAATGCATGTCTTTACAATCGTTATTTAAATTGTGCACAGCTTACAGGATATGAATGAGCATATTGTATAAGTTTTAATAGTCTATCTACCTACCTAATCTGTTTATCTACTTGAGTGTTATACTTGCCAATTCATTGTCATATCCACTGGAATTTTGTTGTTGTTTATGAGAAAAAATACATTATAAATAACTTTTAAATCAGTGTAAAATTATGATGTATTATGTTTCTGGATTCTTATAAAGGTCCTTATCCTGAGTAGAAGAGATTCTAGCTTTATTGGTAACTATACTCAAGTCCAGGAACATTTCATCAAGCAACAGAGCCGTTGTCTCTTCCCAGTAGGTTGCTGGAAGAAAATAAAGGATGCATTAATTTCTTTTTTTCTTTTTTTGGTGAAGAAGATTGTCCCTGAGCTAACATCTGTTGCCAATCTTCCTCTTTTTGCTTGAAGAAGATTGTCACTGAGCGAACATCTGTGTCAGTCTTCCTCTACTTTATATGTGAGATGCTGCCACAGCACGGCTTGATGAGCTGTGTGTAAGTCTGCACCTGGGATCTGAACCTGTGAACCCCAGGCCACCAAAGCGGAGTGTGCGAACCCAACCATTACACCACTAGGCCAGCCCCAAGAATACATTACTTTTTGACAAAATTTTATCTACAAAATCCCTCCTCCCTGCAAAAAAGTAGTGTATTCTTGAATCAGGTATTTAAAATTTAAATTGCCACCCTTGTTTCTCTTTGTAAACTTTCATTTACTGTACTATAATATTTTGATAATAGAGTTTTAAATTAATTGTGCCTCCAGTAAACATCTGAAGAATGTTTGTTGATTTCTTCTTATAAGCCTAGAACATGATATATCTTCTGTTGTACAAATGACAAAAAATTACAGATTATTTTTACTTGTAAGAAAAACTAGTATCAAGTTTAAAGATTAAATTTTGTCTGGAATTTATACATTTCTATCTCAATAATACATGCTGTTCAACTTTTAAAAAAAATTAGTTACTATTTTTTCTTAAAAAATAAGCAAAAAATGATGTATAACAAATTTTAAGGAAATCTTTTTACAGTTATATAACAATAGAGAAAAGTCCTACATTTGATTCTATGTAATTTGCAAAGATAAATGCATCTGAAACAGGCACAAGGACTCATGTGACTACTTGTAATGAATGGCGTGCTGCTTTTCTGTGATGTGAAGCTTAACCGGAATGTTTGTGTATTTATAAGTTTGTAGTTTGAAATATTCATATTTTTCCCATTGGCCAACTCGTAGTTCATTATACTTTTATTTGGAAAGCCTGTGTTTGATCTTCGCTCTTGTTTTCTCTGGAGCTTTAGATGAATAAAATAACAAATAATTTACTACCCTGAAGCCAAACAGCCAAGGGCTGTGATCTTTTCAGATCTTAACAAGTTTGACCCCTCTCTACACTGAGGAGGGAGACGTCCATAGGGAAAAAAGGAATCTGGAGTATACAGACATACACACATCACATACATAATTGACTGCTTCCTAAAATCATTTTTTATCAAATGTCTACTCACACATCTGCTACAAATATACAACAGATTTTTATTAATTAAATAAAAGTAAAAGTCAAGCGTTTAATGTATTAATATGTGGTATCCCCTCCTCACGTATATACCCCAAATATGTATAATGGGAGATATAAGAGGTCTGATTTCTGAGATAGACAGAACAAAGAGAGAGGAGAATGTTAAAGGAAATTAGGAATATAAAACAGAAAAGTTATATAAAAGCAATCTATTGATTGTCTCAATGAGACCAAAAAAGGAATCTGGAAAATACAGCTCTACACATACCACAAATTACATTTCCTATAATCATTTTTAAGGAAATGTCTATTCACACATTTGTTAGTACCAAAGTTGTACGTAAGCAAATACTGATGATTTAAGGGTTCATCTCTATAGCAAGAGGCTTCCAGAGCATATTGGCACGTGACTTGTCACCATAAAATCATTCTACTCTGCTTATCTGGCTTTTGGAAACTCTTAATTTCATTCCTAAAAAAAGAAATTTTGTTTTCAAAATGTAAGCTTCCTATTAGTAGAAATAAATAACTTACTAAATTTCACGGAGATTAGAAGTGCCTCTTATTGACAGGTGCCCAAGACTTGATGATAACAAACTAATCTCATGCATTCATCTCTTGAATGCTATCAGCTTTAAGCAAACAACAAATGAATAAATAACCTTTACCTCGAAGAAAAAATTTCAGAGTTTAAGTTAATATTGGTATAATATTAATTGATAAATTAATATTGCTAAAATACATATCGTCTCTAAACCCCAGGTTTTTAAAATTAAAACACGTAAACAAAGAGAAAAAATCAACAGGAGAATCATAACTGTAACTGAACAACTATACCATTGACTATAAAGGAGCTATTCCATACCTCCGAGTCTAAGATCTCATGGGTAGACAATAGAATTCCAGTTTTCTCTCCTACATCTTCAAGATTCTTCTCCTTAGGCAAAATTAATTTTCCAATGAAACCATATTGTCTTCTATTACCAGCCTGGGTCATTAGGGTAAATAAATCTCTTGATTTTTAAACACAAGTGAAGATAGCTCTTCCTGGTTTTCTTTCTCTCTTTTTAAAAATGTTACTTCCTCTGGTATAGAGTTTTGTTAACCTCAGCAAGATTGTTTTCTCCTTTTCAGGCAACATTTAGTTTCACTAAAGAAACATATTGTAAAGTCTGCAATATTTTTCTGATGTACTTTTTGTCACATGTCTTTTAGGACTCCTCTGTGTGACCCAAATCTCTCCAGTGTTTGCGCTTTTACATTTCTCATGGATTTTTTTGGAGATTTTCCAGGCCCCCCATCCAGTGCTCTTGGTCTTACAATTGGCCTTCCTCCTTCTTTCCTTTCTGTCTTTATTTCCTTTCCTTTCTTTCTGCTCACCTCCATTCTCATTCCCCCTTCTCCTCTGTACTATTTCCTCCTCCCCCCACCCTTCTACCCACTATCATTTTCTCAATTTCTTAGCTTCAATGACAGCACTTTGCCATTGAAATTGCTTTTCCTGTTGTGTGGTTTTAGCTGTCTCAGTAGAGATGGAAGCCCTCTGCTGTTCCATGTTTTGGCCCTATGTCCCTGGGCAGAGTCTTTCAGAATCTGTTTCTGATTATGAGGACTTCACGATAGCATATATGTCAAGCACCTCAAACATCATAGTAAGTAGTTATTCAATAGCACATATTTTTCCTTTACGATGCTTCTCACTTGCTTTTTGTTTTGTTTTGCATAAACTCTCTTTTTTGTTCCCTTCAGGTTTCTCATATGCTGGTGTTAATACATAACAAAGTGGTTTTTTGTGTGTTTTTTTTTCTGAGGAAGATTTGCCCTGAGTTAACGTCTGTGCCAATCTTCATCTATTTTTTTAGTATGTCGGCTGCCGGCACAGCATGGTCGATAACCTAGTGGCATTCCACGTCTGGGATCCGAACCCATGAACCCGGGCCACTGAAGCAGAACCTTAACCACTAGGCCACCAGGGCTGGCCCTAAAGTGTTTTAAAATTTATTTAATATTTTTAATTTTAGTACCTTTTCAGAGGCCTATTTCTATCTCTAAGATTGCCACATTTTCATTTTTAACTCTTCAAATCTAAAGAGATATCTTGGATAAATTTGCAGCTTCTAAATTTATAAACTGACATATTTTACATTCTCTTTAGAGCGGATGATTGGCAGATCAGTAATCAATGAATAGTAACAAATGGTGCAGAACACTGAACATGTCATGTGCTGCTCTTTTCCCTCTCTGTGCCTGACGTGTATTTATCAGGAAAGTCATCACAGCTTTCTGGTGTACACTCTCTGTCACTTTTGCCGGGGGTCACTTTATTGCAGAACTACACTGGATCTATTTAATGCAAAATAAACACATTCACACTAAGAATATTAGTAGGCATATTAATTTGTTTCAAATTTATTTTCTTAGCAATATACATATTTTATTAATTTTATATGAAAATAAATGAGTGTAAATACATCGTAAGAAATTTTGATGTATACTTTATTCTACATATATGAATTTTGGGACTCCATAAAATAAATTATGTGAAGAGTGAAATAAGAAATATTAAAAATTACACTACACAAAAATTTTGAAGTTCTTTCTTCTTTATTTTACTCATGCTATATTATAATAATTATTACTATTTATTTTCATATCTTCTAATCACTTTTTTTTTGACAATTTGTACAAATTATTTGATGAGTTTTGGTATTCACAATTCCTCCAAACAGAAATATTGGAAAAAGTAAAGAAAATCACCCAAACTTGAAAGGGAAGCATAAGTGAAGTATGTTCAAATGCAGGGATAAGACACATAATGAAAAAAAAAAGTAAAATTAATCAAAAATAAAAATCACTAAGTTGTGAAAAAAATTATCCAGCAAAACAAGAGAAAATGATTTGAGGGCACTGGATGTAAAAGGGTATATTTCAACCATGATATTGTAGCACATAATTTCTAAGTATATATGCATACGTAAAAACCATATATATGCACATATAATTCATGTATCTTTGACATTTTCTAATGGAAAAACAGTGAGATTATGTAGCTTAGATTTCAAAATAGATTTTTCCTCAATCGTCATTATTTGTCTTCTCTTAAATTTGGTATACTTTTCAATTATGAATCCCCAGGGCTTACTTTAGAATGGATACCAAAAGGAGCAATTCACAATTGTAACTTTGCTTTAAAAAGTTTCTATAGTTAACTCTGGAGGATAAGACCAGGAAGTACACGACCACATCTTTTGCACAGACTTTTGCTAAAGAAAAAATTAACCCCTTCATCTCCACTTTTGAAGGTTTATTTCCTCCTCGTGTTTTATGGAATCAAAAAAGTTAATGAAAATATATGTACTCCCACTGTTATTTGTGGTGAATAATATAGCCAAATCAATTCCCACAAATTTATTTTAGATTTACTTGCTTTATTTAGAATATTATGCATTTGTTAATTGGCGTCAGTAACAGTACTGGAGAATACTTAGTATCTTTCATGTAATTTTTTGAAATATTTTATTCTAACTGTAAAACCAGATAAAATTTTGGTCCAATCCCACCTCTAACGTGTACTAACAATGGAATCCTTGGCAAATTGCTTAAATTCTCTGACTTTATTCTCCTAATCTGTAGAATGATCATAATATCAACATCATAGAGCAGTTGCAAGAATTCAATGAGAGGCTACACTCAGTAAATACTAATTCCCTTCTTCTAACTTTGTTTGCTCTTGGTTTTAATGTGATGACGCAACCTAAAAGATGAAAATGGCACGCTGGAAATAAAATAAATGGAATATTTTGAGCACCACACTCTAATTACGTAAGTAAACGGGAGAAATGCAGAAAGGATATTGATGTCTTGCTTTTTCTTCAGCAGAGCTGCATTTAACATAAAGGGGAGTCATTTTATTGAATAATAAAAGCCTGACAATCACTGTGATTGGCTGACGGCCATTGCTGCAGTGTAATTCTAAACAGCTTGTTTTTCAAAGTTCTTCTTGAATAACTCTTTAAAACCCCCGCATTGCCCAGCCTGCTTGCAAGGTTCAAAACTCGTTTTTAAAGTGAAATTTCTCACCTTTGAATCCTGCTGTGATATAAGAGATGGAAAAAAATGCATTGAAATAATATGTTCTAAAATAATTAAAATCAGATATTTTTTGACATGGAAGGAAAAATTTGGAAAATTTAGCAAACTAAGGTTTAAATGGCAGACAAAATCAACTCGTGGAGAAGAAAACACCACATGTGAAGAGATCTTATTAAAAAAAAAAAGAAGCCCAACGGGTTTTACAGTGAAAAGCACAACATTTGATTTGTGTTATCCAGCTTAAAATCCTGTGACTTCTGAATAGAACTCAACAAGATTTCCAAGTTACCAAATCCACTTTTATGCATTCATCTTTCCCAGTGAGTATTTCTAATCAGCAATCTTCACTAAGTGGGTGTAGAGTTGGCAACGCACCAAAATAAATATTTAATAGTATTTTAATATTTATTTTAAATCTCTTTTATTTAAATTGTGGATCAATACTTTATTTGGCCAATGAATGCCGCCCAGAATATTTGAGAAACACATTTGCTGTTGCAGCTCTCTGCAATGGACGTGTATTTAATTTTCAGAATTGTCCAGGTTAGATCATCTCTGATGGAGGCATTTGATCTTAAACGTCAACATCGGAAGTCTTGAGAGAAAGATAGGGGGCATTAATCTGTGAACTGCAGAACTGTGTTAATTGCTCATGCTCAAACAGAGAGATGCCAATTAATTCCAGACAACCCAGATTCAAAGCAGCAGAGGGAAATGATCCTCATGTGAGTATTACACAAAACTGAAGAAAAATAGATGTGTTCCAGCGCCCCAAAAGCTGATTCTTGATCAGGCAGCAATAGAAGAATCTCAACGCACCCAGCGATTGGCTGATGGAATCTTGGTTCAGGCGACAGGCATCCTAAACCAGATGCTAGGTGGAGAAATCCCTCTCTCACCCTCACCTTCAGAATCCGCGGCTCAGCCACCTGGGCTCCCGCGGGCGGCGCCGCCGCCTCACTCCTGGCGCACGTCTCCCCCTCTCGACCGTCAAGTGCGCACTCCCGCGCCGAGAGCACTAACACAATGGACTCACTTGTTTCCCTTGCACCTCTCCTTTGACTTCCAGCCCCAGCCCACAACTTGAGCAAGAGGCAAACAGGAGCCTCTTCAGCCCTGGAGCACTTCCAGACCGGCTGGGCAACACGCGCGCACACGCAGACCAAACAAACAAAGCCTGGCCCCCGAACGAACAAATTAACGCCACCCACGCCCCCACCCATCGCTCTGCCACCCGCAGAAAGAAACCCGGGACGGGGTTTCCTGAACGAGAGACGTTTGGGCTTGCAAACTGCAAACATGCCTCTCTCGTGACAGCAAGAGAGATGCTGCGCGTCCTGATGGCCATAAGATTGCTTTTACTGGTGCCGTGACAACGCCCCCAGGATCGCGCTGAGCCAGGTTCCCCGAGAACCGCGAGGGGGAAGCGCAGGTGTAGGGAGAGGGAAGGAGGGATGAGAAATGGGAAATCAGATAAACAAACAAACAAACAAACAAACAATGCCTGCGTTCAATGGGGCTTTAATAGTGAAACTTCGGGAGAGAAAGGGATGCGCTGGGTCCCCAGGTAACCACGTTGAGATGGAAAATAGATGGCTACAGAAGCAAGTGGCAGGCAACGGCAACTTCGAGGAGAGCAGCAAGTTGCTCACCTCCTCCCAGGCGCCTGATCAGCGCCCCCCCCCCCGCCCCCCGAGCCGCCCCGGCACCCGCGCCCCCATCGGAGGCGGCGCGGGCGGCGGCGACAGCAGGGTGGGCGGCAGCGGCGCGCCTCGGGCCCTGCCCGCCGTGCGTGTGCGTGTGCGTGTGCCCAGCCCCCGTGAGCGGCACCTGCTCGCCGGGCGCGCAGCGCAGGCAGCCTCGCCGCCGGTGCCGGGCCCCCGCCGCCGCCTCGCCAGCCGGAGCGGGGCTCCGCGGGCGCCTCCTCGCCGCCTCGGTCCGTCCCCGCCGCCTGCGAGTCAGCCTGGCCCCCAGTCACGTGTCCGTGCCCGAGGCAGAGCCGGAGAGAAAAAACCGCGCTCCCTTCCTTCTTCCACCGCCATACTGTATTTTATACCAAATCTCATTTTTATTCCAACATTTTACTCCCGCTCGGTGAGTACCTTCCTGGTGGCATTCTTGTCCTCTTCTTTTTTTTTTTTTTTTTGTCCTTTTTTTTTGGTTTTTGTTTTTTTTTTCTTCTTTTTTTTTTTTTCCACTTCTTTGATTATTGTTTATATTTGGGAAAGCTGGACGAGCATGGTTTTGAGCCTTTTCCTGAATCCAAGTTTTTCTAGCATGCGATGGTTCTGTAGACGAGGCGCTGTGTCCGGGAGTCCGCGGCGGCCGTGCCGGTGGGAGCGACTCCGGAGTCTGGCAGAATATGCAACTGGTTTTATGGAAAAACAACGATGTGAAGTATGGTGCCTGTTTTTTTTCCTTTGTAGACATAAAAAGCATGTTTCTAACTCTTTTTTTTTTTCTTGGGCATACTCTTTTTCTTATAAGATTTTTGTAGAGGTGGGATTTTACGGCAGTGTTTACAAGTTTGTGGTTTTGCAATACAGGTACAAACCACTGAGCAAAAAAGATATTAATTTTCTATTTTTTTGTGCCCTTTTTGGAAGCCGGTGAGAACAAATTCGTTTTTTTCCCCTCCTGTTTTTCATACCCATTGATAACATGAAACTTTTCTTGCAGCTGGTTACTGGGATTATTTTTAAGCAAAATACTTTTTTCCTCCTTTAAATTAACTATGACTTTTGCACATCCGACTTTTTTAAAAAACCGAGATAATTTTATGATAGATATCCTGATATCTATATCTATATTATCCCTTCTTTCTCTCCCTCCCCTCCCCGTAAATCAATTTTCAAATGATGGCAGTGGAAGGTTTTTCTGGAAAAAAAAAAAAAATGAAGTGCGGTTTGGTTTCCTTGTCAACGGAGGATGAAGTGAACAGCTGAGCAGCTCGCAGAGAGCAGGTACTTGGTCCCCTTGGAGGCGTTTCCCGGGTTTGCAGCGGCAACACTGGTCCTGGCAAAGAGATCTGTGTGTGTGTGTGTGTGTGTGTGTGTGTGTGCGCGCGCGCGCGCGTGTGTGTGTGCGCGCGCGCGCGCCTCCGGGCAGTGTCCGAGCCCGCGGTGGGGAAGCCGTGCCGGGAGCCAGGGAAAGCCAAAGTCTGTCCCCTGCCTCGGGATCGCGTTTGGATGCGCGCACAATACTGTCCCTCCCTCGGCTGCGCCCAGATCGGCTCCGCGGCGGGGGCGTCTGCGCGGCAGCCGGCGGGCCCCGTAAGTTCTCCGAGGGCCACTTGCAGAGCTGGAGGGGCGAGGGCCGAGGATGCGCCCGGGCGACGGGGGGAGCGGCGGCAGGGGCAGCATCCTCCCGAGGGGCTGGCTCCTGGGCACGCGGCCCGGGAGCTCGAGACCTTTCCAGATCCCCGAGGATGGCACGCTCGACTCCCGCTCCTCCTCTTGGCCATGAGTAAACAACGCAGTAGGTCTTTCCCAGCCGGCTTGGCTTGTTCCGAAGGATTTTGCTTTCTTAGCGGTGCTGTCTTTGGATCTTTCCTTTCCCTGTTGTGTTGCTTTGATTTTAAGTGCTTGCTGGCGTCTTCCAGGAGGTGGGGAAATGGTTACTTTCTACGATGGTCAGTTGGGTTTAATATTGAGGACGAAACTGTTAGTTTGCATTAATGAGATTACACCCCTAAGGTACAAAATAGCCTTTTATTTGAGTTTTAGAGAGACAGTGTTTGCCCTCGTTTTAGCCACCTGATGGTGGTTCAGTAGTTATCCACTGAGAACTGGGCAGAGGACTGGATAGGGTTGATGATGGTGGTGGTTGATTTCGGTGTGGTGGCAGCGTACAGTGCCCGGTGTTGAATGTCTTCTGTGGAATTTTATGATTGTCCTGTTGCATGTTTCCAGTATAATCTAGCACTACTTTCTGGAGATGTACCAGTTGGTAATAAAAGGCCTTTTCTGCAACTTAACAAAGTGACAGAGTCTGCTGGAAAACTTGCTGTCCCAATAAATTTCGTCTCATGCGTTAAATCTTAAAATGTGGAGGGTAACTATTATTTAAATGATTTGATTTTGAAGCTTTGATTTTCTTTCTTTTTTTTTCTTAAATGAAAAGTTCAGCCTTAAATTTATCATGTGTATATATATAATTTGGATTCTGTTAAAACGGATATAAAGCAAATGACATAACTTTTTACCTCTCTAAGTTTTCTTCTAGGTTACCTATAGACATGAAAACTAATTCCAACATACAGAAGGGCCGGTAACAGACAGGTTGATAACATATTACACTATGGCCTTTTCAGGCAAATATTTCTCTAAGTCTGTAACCTCAGTTTGTGAAATGAAAAGTTTTATGCCTATATTTCTTTACTTTTTGTAGTGAAAGAGTTAGGAGTCAAATGATCCTTTATCTGTGGAAGATTAAAATTTATTGTAATATCTAGAAAGCTATATTTTTTTTATTCATAATGAACTCTCTCATTTCAAAGGTCTTTAGAAGTTGCCGTTTGAGTTATTTTTGTACTCACAGTGGCTGTTCTCTGTTAAGGAAGTCCTGTTGCATTTATGTAGTGAAGATAGTTATGTCCTGTCTGTGGACTTCCAGATTTCATATCTTGTAGGGCATACATCTAAGATTTGACACAAATATAATATTACTAAGATTTGATTTTTTTGTGTGTGTGTAGTGGGCACATTACTAAAATGTAGTCTTTCAATATGGTTTAAACAGCTAAAAAAATGTTAAAAAAGGCACTTACAACATTCTGTGTTTTTTTTTTATCATTTTTGTCCTAGGAATGTACATAAGTAGAAATCTCATTTATTTAAAATGCAAGATAATGCATGTATATTTCTTTGCAGGTTGTAAGTCATTTAGTTCTTAGAGAGAGACAGAGTAAGTGAGAAAGGAAAAACTTGAGCAATCAAACCAGAATTTGCACTAAGGAGCAGTTGCTGCCCTAAGAGGGGAGTAGTTGTGTCTTAAGAAGCTGTACTGTATGATGTTTCCAAATGAGATTGAAACCATAAGGAGGCAGAAGACGACGTTCATAGGATTTTCATGTGGGAACAAATGTGTAGTTGTACTTTGAATTCTGTAAATAAGGATCATGCTTTAGTCATCTTAAATTTTCGTTGTTGATTATATTATATATCTAGGTTACATTTCTATCTATTACATTCAGATTTTTGAAATTTCCCCCTCCATGAATCATATGGGGAATTCTACAACTCTTTAAACTGGTCACCTATTCTATGAGTTTTTTGGTGTAAAATCTTTGAATGTGGTATCCTAGAGTTAGCACCGCCTATTGGTTTCTCATGGAAGAATACTACTGTTCTTTCATTTAGCAAGCAACTCATCCAGATTCTGATCAACTTAATCATGCAGATTGTTTTCAACTGCTTATTGAGAGAAAAAAATTACTTTGCAAGGAAAGAGGGCTTGGGAGGTGAAGGTGGGGAGTGAGGGAAAGAAGATATAGAAATTGTCTTTTGGACCACTAACTGACCTTAAGTATTTTATTATCTGAATTGTGACAAAGAAATCATCACAAACTTAAAACACCCTGTTAAATTTCTTAGAACTTTTATATGGGATGCCAAATTTGGATATTTTGAAAAATCCTGGATTACTGAATTAATTTTACAGTTTCTTTCCCAGTCTGGAACATTGTAGAGAAAGAAAACTGCAGTTAGAGTTCTGTCTTGAGTGTGTGGTCTGTCCAAGTGTTTTTAAAAGAAGAAAGTTTCATCATTAAGAATAAACATTTAATTACTTCTTATATTTATTCTTACACGGATATAAGCTAGCAAGTAGCACACTGATTTTTTTCTCAGTATGCATGAAGCAGCCACACTGGTGGTGTTATATATAAGGGGGAAAAGTTTCAAGCACATATTTATCAAGGTACTCTTATATTCTTAACTACAAAAGATATATAGCCTTTTTTAAAAAAAGATAGTTTATGTTCTCTAATTTTTATGAAAGGCTAGTGGTTTAAATAGCTACTATATTTATGCAAACAAACAATGCCTTTAGAATATAAAAATAATGGAATAGGAAAATAATGTGCATGCATTTGATATACCAAAAAGATTATATTTTCCTAGTTAAAAGAATCTTGTGCTATATGGATAACTGTTTCTTAAATAAAATAATCACTTTTCAATGCAGTTAGTAAAAAGCGTGTGGAAAAGCTCCTATGTCTATTACGTCCTTGCAAGCATTGCACTTGAGTAAAAGTGGGATGGTGCTTTGTTTACCTTGTACTGATACTGTAAGCAGCTAATGATACAGTGCATCAAGTCAAATCAGACTCTACATTGGAACCAGAGGAGAAGTGAAGTGGATATTTAGCATTGTTTGCATGAAAAAGGGAAATTGAAGAAACTATTTTAATTACAATGTAATTAATTTATTCTCCTCTCTGACTTTTGAAAACTTTTATTTTTCAATGATGATGAGCTGTCACTTTAAAAAATACAGTTATTTCTTCACTTCTTTTATCACACATCGATGAAGAAAATTCTATTTTGTATAACAAAAGTGAGGTCATGATGAATTTTATTCTTCTGTTTATGGCACTCAGGAAAGTAAATAAAAACTAATTTAAAAAATTCCTTCCTGATATGAAGTTACTGTTACCGTTTTCTTCTTGTTTCATTATTATGATTTCTTCTTCTGGTGACTTGCACAAATGCCTTTAAAATCCTGTTTTCATAATTCAGGATGATTTTTTTAATTTAATAAATTTCTCTGCAATAATTGACAGTTGCAATGTAAACTTTCACATTATACTGACAAGGAGGACAATTAGTTTTGCTACACCATGATTTTGAGAACAATAGTTATTAGATAAAATTTAACTAAAAGCTAATTTCTGAGTGTACCCAAAGCTAGTTACACCTTTAACAACTGTTAATAAATATAATATTTGTCATCACTCTTCTTTTTAATGTTAAATTTGACCTGCAGAAAACATATATCTAACCCAGCTATTGCCAACTTTTAGTAGTTTTGCTCATTCTCACAGCTTTTAGATTTTCAGGAAAATATTGGGGAATTGTTTTTGTTGTTCATTTGTTTTGTGAGACTTATGTTAAATAGCAAAGTTACATTGTGGAAAATTGATTTTGTGTTTTTCTGATTCTCCCCCAATTTTAAAGTTGTTTGTTTGCTTTGCATTATCTTGCTGTCTTTTGGGACAGAATCCTGGAAATTATGGAGGTGCTGATTTCTTTGTTCTCTCCATTCCCAGCCAGAGAAAGGGCAGTGAGAGAACCTCAGTTAGTGTTTAGGATAAATGTCTTCTGCCCTGTCCTTGCAGACTGCTTAGCTGGGGTCGAGACTGCAAGATTTATTTCTTGGGCCACGTGTCAATCTAAATGGAGAGGAGAATTATAGTGGAGAACATGGAAACCCTGTCCTGCTTTTCCGAAAGATGAAATAGAAGAAGGCATGACTGAGCACTAAAGAAACACCAGAGATTTTATTTGCATTAATATGTTTTGTAAAATTACATCTAACTCATCATTTACTTTTTTTTTTGCTTAGAATAATATATTTGAATATTTTGTCTGCACTTTAACAGTGGAAATTAATTGCATTCATACATAATCCATGTGTTCAGAGAAATGTTATACACATTTTGATAGCCATATGCTAAATTATAACAGGAACAACATATTTTTGAGTCAGTTTGGAAATTGTTAACAGGCTGGAGTAGGGAAAGGCTGTTTTCCCATTAAATCAAGGTGAGAGGAAAAGAAAAGGAGGGCTGATGTTTATTGATATGCCTGGTGAATGCACTTGCATTTGTTTTTCCCCTCCCTGAGGAGGTAGTATCACCATTATTTTGTTTTTGAGGAAAGCTGAGGCTTGGAGATATAACTTGATCAGACCACAGGTAGTCAAGGGGTAAGTGACAGGAGGGTCTGCATTGACACCTCCTGACCCTCCTCCCTTCTGTATACCAGTGTTCCATTTGTGGAGAGGAAAATTTTTGTTGTTTCATTTAATATAAAACAGTATATATATATATATTTATTCTTGGTACGTTATTTAAAATGACTGTAGTTTGGCAAGTTTTCACTAGTGTTTTGCTGTGGCCAGAAATAACAGAAAATGGCACCATTTACCCAGACTCTTCCTGGTCCTGAAAGGGCCGTCAGGTAACCATGCCATTACACATCTCTCTAGGACTATAGGATTTTTCTGAAGAGAGCCCAATACGTGGAAATTTGTGCTCTGTGGTGGAAACAAAATAGACGGTTCTGTGTCTGCAGTGGCTCTGCAGCGGCCCTGGGAAAAGCACTCAAAAAATATTTACTTACTGAGTACAAAATGTAGTCTCTACTCTTGAAGCTTTTCCAGTGTGATGTGGAAAATTAGACTTTTGCACAAGGAAAACTAAACAGCCAATTCTTTCATAACACATCAAGTCTATAAATATAGGTGTCTCTTCTGTCTACCAGCATCTCGCTATCAACATCATTTCCACCTCAGAATTTCACTGTTACACATATTTGGATGTGACATTTTTCAAGCTCATTTTATCTGTTTGTTAATAAGATAAAACGCATATAGCTGTAACAGGTTATTTTAGGATGCTATTTTTAATTGCCTCTTCAAATGGATGAAAAAGTCTTCCATTAATAAATAGTTTCTTTGAAACTTCAAAAAGTGAATATTTTCTAATAAAGGATGGAAAACATAAACCACATTGGAGACAGTGTGAATGAACGTGATGAAATGGATTTCAAAGATGGTAAATCTGTAAGTCCTTAAAATCAGTGGATCTGGAGGCCACGATGAAGGGAGTATTAAGGTTGACTTTGAGTTTTGGAATCTGGATATCTTGAAAACTAGTGGGAGAAAACCACTAGAAAATAAAAATACCTAGAGGAGAGCCTGATTTGATCGGGGGTGGGAGAAGGGTTCGGTTTTGGACATATCACCAACTTGAAGTTCCAACAGTAACTACTGGATAAAATGACTGACGTGCAATTGAAATTTGGGTCTAGAGCTAGAAAACACACTGAAAGCTAGAAAGAGATGCTACAAAATTAGCTACATTAGAACGTTAGAAGGGAATAACTCCGCTAAAGGCAAAAATTTGGGAAACACCTGCATTTTCCTGAAGGGATGTAAAAGGATTTGGTTCAAGGCAGAAAAAGAGCAAGAGGAGGATGGGCACTTAAACTTAGGAGAGTGTGTGTAAAGAGAGAAGTATTGTTGAGCAGGGCGAATGCTGCATAGGCTTAAAGGAAGGTGAGGCCTCAGGAAGAGGTCCTTGAATCTGTCATTAATAGTCGTTAATTTTAAGAAGAAACTAAGTGAATGAGACATATTAGACTTGAACAAACGAAAAGGCAGTCCATGATTCTGGATATAGTGTGACAGCAGCATAAAGAGGTCAGTTCCCAAGATTGTGTGTGTCAACGTACTTGTGTGTGTGTGTGTTTGTGTATGTGTGTGCACGTGCATGTAACGTGATCCCAATAGGAAGAACAGTAAGAAGTTGTTCTGGAACTAGGTAAATTGATTTTAAATTATATATAGAAAAATAAAAAAGCAGGCATGGCCCAGATAATTCTGAAAAAGAAGAGCAAAGAGGGGGCTAATGTATCAGATATTAAAATATACTATAAAGCTTTCTAAAATAAATATATTTACTAGCTCTGTCTGCTGAAAAGGCTTCCAAGCAGTGTCTCTCCAAAAACAATGAATACTTCTAGTGCACAGATCATGGCTTCTAAATACCATTTCCCACTCAAGGGACAGAGGTCTTTAGAGAATTGGCTGATTCCCCAAGTATGGGCAGAAAAAGTAGAAGATGAGCCTGGGATATCTCCCTGTGTCAGAAAGCAAGGAAATACCCCAAAACAAATGAGGTTGTATCAGCCTTATTTGTAAACTGTTACCTAAACGGGAGCCAGCTTGAAGGGCCTTCCAGTTGTCAAATTCAGATAAACTTGAACATCAAGAGTTGTTGGTTTGCAGGCTTGGGAGTTTCCTGGGTGAAATTGGAAACTGGTCTCTGTACTGTGGGCAAGGAGAGATGGAAGAAGGAGGCAGGCTACTCCAGATCGGTAGGTGGCAGGTGTAGTAAGCAAGGGAACTTATGTAGGAGGCTTGTCTTGGGCGTCTGCAAGACAAGTACATCTCTGTTCCTGTTTGCCAGAATCTTAAAAGTTTATAAAGAGGCCTTAACTGGGTTCAGTCATGAATTCAGTTCAGGTGGTCTCAACAAAACTTTACTCTCTCAAGCCTGCATCCTTGAAATGGCTCCTAGTGTGGGAACGGTGGGTGGAATGTACCTTCCAAGGACAGGGCAGGGGGTGAGGAGCCTCTGGTTGCCCAGATCCAGCTCTCAGGTCAACCCGTGGTCGTGTCCTCTCATGACCTCCTCCAACAAGAGTGACTATAACAGGTTATAAAACATTGAATAAAGTAAAATCCGTAGTAATACTCTAAATAAAAAATATTAAAAAGAAAACAATTCTGATAGTAATTAAATTGAAATAAATGGTTAGACTGCTTTTTAGGAGGAGCTCTTTTCTAGTTGATGAGGGATAGCTCTTCTTTACAAAATAATGTGAATTAATAAATGTAAGAAATGCTAGAATTAGAAAATTACTGTTTGTAACTCCCAGTGAAATAAATGATTCAGGCAAGGATCATCAACAGGTGCTAAAACCATCAGTTGAGTATTTTGGGAGATAATGTATTCTCATGGTACTCAAGTATGACTTCTTAATTGCATCTGGCAGTCACCTTGTTAATAACTGAGTGATCAAACCCAGCATCATTAATAGACAGCCTGACGCCATGAGCCTCCTGATGGATGCAGTGTGAAGTCTACAGCTCCATTTGTGAAATATTGTTACCAGAACATTTAAGCTGAATCTAATAAAACCTGTTTAGACTTCTAGTTTACAGAAAAATACAGGGAAAGAGGAATAGGTTAAACTAAACCATGAAGAAATAATCAAACAAATTCACAAGATTTAGTATTCTGCACTGAAGATGCCAGACATGTGTATCTCTTCACATGTCATTCACATGCCCAGTCTCTTCAAAAGTCATTGTCACTGTGGAGACTTTTCTAGAGTAAAAGAGACTGAAGACAACCAAATGCAGTGCTTGAAGCTTTATTTGATCCTAATTAAGAACAAAAAAGCAGGATATAAAAGATCAAATTTTGGTAGAATTGGGAAAATTTGCATATGGGCTAGATAATAAATGATTTTAAGAGATGCATGCTGAATTATTTAGGGATAAATGCCACGATGTCTGGAACCTAATTTCATGAGTCATTGTAAAGTGTGTGTGTGTGTGTGTGTGTGTAAAGCAAATCAGCATTTGTTAATAATTTTTGAATCCAGGTAGTGGTTGTGCAGATTACATTGTATTACTCTTTCAAATTATCTGTTTGTTTGAATTTTTTCAGTAAAAGTGTTGAAATCTATTAGTTGTCATTGAGAAAAAATATGCACATGAGGGTTAAATAGAAGCAGAAGTCGAGATGTCTATATTTATGGTCATATGGGGTCTTGAAGATATGAAGGCAAGAAGTAAGTGAAGTTTAATGTTAAATTGTGGGAATGAAACATTACTCAAGGTGGAGCTGGCTCGTTGGCGTAGTGGTTGAGTTCACCCGCTCTGCTTCAGCGGCCTGGGGTTCAACCGCAGGTTTGGATCCCGGGCACAGACCTGTGCACTGCTTATCCAGCCATGCTGTGGCAGGCATGCCACATATAAAGTAGAGGAAGATGAGCACAGATGTTAGCTCGGGGCTAATCTTCCTCACACAAAAAAAATTTTACTCAGAGGAGTAATATTCTTGAAGGAAGGATATATTTTTAAGCCAGAATAAAGAAAATCTGAGTGTGTATTCAGTGTTTTCAGGATGGTATCCGCTGGCACGAAGAGATGGAGATATAAGAGGGAGGAAGGTCATTTTCAGGAGCAAGTTTCAGAATGTTCTAAGAAGGTTGATGTGATCAATAATAGTACAAGAAGAGCTTGGTCACATCTTAGAAGTGGAAGGAAATTGAATCAGTTCCTTAGTTCATTTTATTCATTATTTATTTAGCCTTATTCTGGAGGATGGGGATTCACTGGTAAATGAGACTAATAACGACCCTGACTGCAGGGAGTTTGCCTCTAGTGGTGACTTTTGTCTTCCCAGATAAGTGCAAGGTGGTATGTTGAGATGAACTGGTATGGGGAATAGCAGCTCGGGGAATGTAGCAGAGAACATGCAAGAAATCTAAAAAAGATTCTAGAGCCATAGGGAGGAACGTGGCAAAATTAACAACAATCTGTTGTCACTTTAGTCAACACAATTGAATCCCTTTCTCTAGCAGCACTTAACAGTCTGTAATCTGAATGGGTCAAGCAAACAACTGAGGTTTACGTGATTGGGAGATTAGCAAGGAGTGCCTAATGTAAAACAAAGAGCTGGGCTTTCTGGAGATAGTGAGCACACGGTAGAAAAGACTGACCGTAAATCTGGGCTGGGAGAGGGGGCAGGCGCATCTCCAGGAGAGGAAAAAACTAAGAACAGGTGAGATTCGAAAGGCTGAAGGTCAGGATGAAAACTAATAGCAAGTTCACTGTTTTTAATAGAATGAGAGAGGTCCAAGGATGGATGGTTTTGGTCAGAGGAGGATGTTATATTTCTAGATTTTGAAAGTGGAGCAGAGTCAAGTGATGAACAAATTTTAGAGTTTGGGAAGACATGTAGCTAACTAAGGCAGGTGCTGCTGATGTTGAAAAGTTAAAGTGTTGTGAGGAGAGACTGAATGTTAAAGGTGTAAGTTAGAGAAAGGGGATTATTTAAAATCCATATTTGCATGACAGGGAAAAAGGTGGAAAGGAAAACTTTAAAATGAGTGCTAGAAGTATCCATGACATTCCTGGAGGTTTATGAGGAATTGATGCCATAAAGGAATTTTTTTTTTTTTCATGTATGACTTCTAGGATTTTAGTCCTTTCTTTTGGAGCATTATGAAGAAACCGTAGAAAAGTAATGTGTGTATTTATCTTGTTTGTGTTTGATTAGAATTTTCAGCTAATACAGAAATAAATTCTGTGGAGGATACTGCAACCCAGAGTTGAGTATGGTAAGGAGGTCATTGACCAGAACCAGGGAAACTAATATAGGATCCTACAATTAAATATTTTCTAAGTATGACAGCAAATGATTGGGATTGAACAGGTTAAGGAATGTTTGTTAATATATTTTGTCGTCTAGTTCAAACTTTTTTTTTTTAATCAGAAGTCCAGTTAGCAGGTAGATGGACAGTGGCTGTTGTTACCGCTGGTTCTGTTGCTGTGTCTGCTGCCACCTCACTCCATTTATAGATCGTCCCTTCTGGACCAGACTGACTGCTAAATGCTTAGTCATGATGTGCCTCATCTCTGTAACACGTGGAAGAATATATTATTATCCTAGACAGTAACATCTAGGAGGAAATTGAGGATCAGATAGGTGACTTGTCACATATCTCAGTGCTGTCATATGGCTGAGTGAAAATCTGAACCCAAGCCTTTTTGGCTCCACAACTTGAATGTCCACCTCCGCGCCTTGTTTAAAAGATGGAGAAAAAGAGATACTTTGATTGCTACATCAATAAGTCAGTGACATCTATTTAATAAAATAGACACACTCACAACAGCTCCCTGTGTATGGAAGACTTAAAAACACACAGTGCTTTTGTTTAGAACTGGGCTGCAGTAGGTTCCCATTCTTGTCCTTTTCAGAGTCTTCTCAATGTTTCTGCTCTGGTCATAATTGTGAGATTTCGAACACTTCGTCATTCATTCTGCCACGATTTGTTGGGAATCTGCTATATCTAAGTCACTGTGTTTTAGGAGATCTAAAAAAGTTTAAAAACAGAACAAGATACAGGACGTACCCTCATGAACTGATCATTTACTTGGGAAGGGAAATGGTGCCCGTGAAAAGTGACAATGCGTAGAGTTATCAGAGTTAAGAAAAATGGAGATGATTGTTTATGGTTATTTAGATTATTAAGGCACGGGAAAAATGTGGAATGCGGTGCCTCCTCCTGTTCTCCAGTGGTTTGTGATGTCCTTGGGTGGGGAGATTTGACAGTACTTGCTTTACACTGTGTTCCAAGTCAGGGATCTATGAGAGCATACGGGGACATGTGTAGTGGGAAAAGTAAAAGGGCCGAGGAGGAGGACACAAGCAACAAAAAGACTTAGAGAGGGCCATCCGGAGGGAAAATTGGCAGATGAAAAGGAATGATAGATTTTTTGAGGAAAAAGAGAGGTTAGCAGTAAAGAGAGAAAATTGATGGTAAGTGTGTGATTGTGTTTATACACATTTTATGTGCTAAAATAGAGTCCGTTGTTTGGGAAATGAATTTTATTTTGGAATATATTAAGATTACTCAAAATTTCAAATAAAAATATCTTATTTGAAACTCTTAAATACTATAAAAAATATAAAATGAGTTCAGAAATATCTATGCTTTTAGATTTTTTAGATGGACAACAATATAGCTTTATTAATAATTTGGATTAGGTGAACCAACAGTATGAAAGTATTTTGTTTAATTTCTGAACCCATTCCATCGTGTTTTCACTCTTTGAATTTTAAAATTGCTAGATCTTCTCTCCCTATTCCAGACCTCTCCCTTGACATTGTCACAATTCTAGAAAAAAAAAAAAAAGAAAGAAGAAAAAAGAAAGGGCAGAAGAGGGGAGAGGGGAAGTAGAGGAGGAAGGCGGCAAAAGCAACGGCAAGGCGTTCTCTAGATCAGCACTATCCAGGAGAAATGCTGTATAATGCAAGCCACGAAAGCAGGCCACCACAGATCATTTTAATCTTCTAGAAGACACATTAAAAAAGTAAAAAGAAAGAGATGAAATTAATTTTCATTATATATGTATATATGTTTTTGGTGAGGAAGGTCAGCCCTGAGCTAACATCCGATGCCAATCCTCCTCATTTTGCTGAGGAAGGCTGGCCATGGGCTAACATCCGTGCCCATCTTCCTCTACTTTATATGGGACGCCGCCACAATATGGCTTGATAAGTGGTGCGTCCGTGCGCGCCTGGGATCCGAACCTGTGAACCCTGGGCTGCTGAAGCGGAGTGCGCCCGCCGCTTAACTGCTGTGCCACCGGGCTGGCCCCCCATAATATATTTCCTGTAACCCAATCTATCAAAAATTATCATTTCAACATGTAATTAATATAAAACTATTTTAAAATATTCTACATTTTTTTGTACTAAGTCTTTGAAATCCACTTTGTATTTTACACATAGAGCACAGAACTAGCCGCGTTTCAAGTGCTCAGTAGCCGCATGTGCTAGGGGCTGCCTCACAGGAGGATGCAGATCTGGAGGGTCAGAGGTTTCAGGACTGTGTCATGTTTTTAAATTCTTGTTGGCGTCTTGTTTCTTACCAGAGATTAGCCGAGATATATTTCTAAAATACTCTCTGATTGTCTCAATCTTAGCTTTCACTTTTTATTAAGAATCTAAACTGAAGTCCATTGAAGTTCATTTTTGCTAAAAAGTGATCTGCAAATATGGTCAGTATTTTGCGGAAATATTAACATTTATTCAATAAATGCTTCTTGAAAATCCGCTTTTTCACCATTCTCTGTGTCATGAGAATGGAGCTTTCAGTGAAGAAGGGACAGACAGGGATGAATTCTGTAAAAGGTAAAAATATAGTTCAGGGTTAAAATGGTATCTTATTTTGTACTAAATCAGAGGATTTATTTCCTTATGTAATTCCACTCACAAAATATGACTCATAATAAAGTGAATGAAGTCAAACTAATATTTAATGACCTGTATGTAGCATGACACAGTAACTGAAAGAAACATGTCAAGTTTATGGAATATTATGATTTGTGTAATCTCCAAGATTAAAGAGATTTAGTATCTTTGATTAAAACTTATGAATCACCAATCTGATGGGGAAATATAAGCGTTGAATTTTGTTTCATTATCTCTCTTTATTTGGTTATTTTAGAGCTGAGCGTATGTCAGTATTCCTTTTACAAGGTGTGTCTTTGTGGTGAAGGGAATATGATCTTGTGAATGTGTGTGAGCCAGTGGGGCGGGGAATTAACTGCTTATAAACAGCTTTATGAAATAGTATTAGGTGTCTAGTTGCTGTACAGAATCAGATTAGAAGGAGTCATTCTCATTCTTTTTTGCACATTTATTTGATACTGTGTCTCTTTGTCCCTAAAAGATGCGTGACATTATTAAATTTACATAAATTTTACTATGAGGTAGATTTCCTGTTTTTGATACCCATGAAGGGCGTTCGAAATGCTGAAAGCATGTTACTTCAAGATTTGGGGTTCTGAGTTTTGGACTGAATGTGCCATGGTCTTCATTCAGACGTATAACTACATAGCTAATTTGTTTCAAACTATTAATGAACCAGTAATATGTTTGTTTCCTTCATGTCAAAAATGTTGTGAACTTAATATCTTTACTTATAGAGTGAGCATTATATTGATCTGTCTATCAGATCTTCAATTGGGGGATTATTCCTCAGTTCCTTTTGATCTGTGGTAAATGAGAGGCAGTTTACTATATGTAGCAGAAGCTTGAAATTCCATAATCTCGGGTTAGGTTTATAGCATACCTGGGAGGAAAGATAGCTTTGGGTTTGTTACAAGTGAAAATAAATTGTTTGGCCTTATAATTTTCTTTAAATAAAGAGCAGGAAGTGATATAGAATATTATTCATTCTCAAAATCCAAATTTTTAATTTTATACTTCTTTACATGGTTTTCCTCCAGACAACTAGATTGATGCACATATTCTAAATAAATGCATATCTTTTAAAAAATGAAATGAAAAGGAAAAATTCTCAGAAAGTCTTACAGGGAAGCACTGTTATTGTGCTAGTGTTGATATTGAAACTTTAATCACACGCTAGCGAGAAGATTCAAAATTGCATCCCCCTGTGTATTCATATTATTTGGTATATAACCTTTCAGTTTTTGTTTAGATAAGTAATGATATAATTTATCATAAACACTTGTAATTATGTAATACATTGTATAATTTATATAGTTTACATATAATAATCACATAAATGTATATATATAATATTATAGTTAGAACTTTTCTTCACTTAAAATATACATTAAACACAGTCATTAACTGTTATTTGCAACATAATTTTAATGGTTATATAGTATTTCACTGTAGTAATGTACTTTGCCATACCCTATTGCAAATATTTTAGTTGGTTCTTTTCACTCTTTCTTTTGATTGTTATTTTAAATAATGTGTATTCCCATACTTAAATCTTTCTGTGTTTGTATTATTTCAATGTTGTAGCATGATATACACTTTTAATTTATGTGAATTCATACGTTCTTTGGTCATATTTTTGGTGAAAACACAAGTGTAGCGCTTCACTCAGTGTTTAACCATAAATTTGTCTTCTTATGCAACAATGGCGGAAAAACTGACTGGGTTGGACTTACTTATAGATGATGTAAAAAACATGAAATCGTGTGTAAGTAGTATCTGATCTGTCGAAGGTATTTTCAGGAGCAATTTTTACATACGTATCATGATGACTTTAGAACCTAACTAGTAGGAAATAGGCTGTGCAATTGCATTTTGTAGAATATTTTTCTTGCATAGGCAGTGACATTTTGAACATTTAATTAAAAAATTTACCAAACATCTTTAAATGTTATAATGATTTCTTAATATTTTCACCATCTATATGTGTGTTGACTTTTGAATACTGTGGTTGCTTAGTAGCAAAAATAACACTTTTTTTGGTAATATATCACTCATAGGTGAAAATTACTTGAAACATATAACATAAAAATAGTATTATGTGGGAAAAGAGTAGAGACATCAAAGCTCTTTTTTTTTTTTTTGAGAGGAATATCAGCCCTGAGCTGACATCCGTGCTAATCCTCCTCTTTTTGCTGAGGAAGACCGGCTCTGAGCTAGCATCTACTGCCAATCCTCCTCCTTTTTTTTCACCAAAGCCCCAGTAGATAGTTGTATGTCATAGTTGCACATCCTTCTAGTTGCTGTATGTGGGACGCGGCCTCAGCATGGCCAGACAAGCCGTGTGTCCGTGTGCGCCCAGGATCCGAACCCGGGCCGCCAGTAGCGGAGTGTGCGCACTTAACCGCTAAGCCATGGGGCCGGCCCCAGAGCTTTTTATTAATCATTTCCAACAACGCAACAAAAGAATGTTAGTTATTTTCAAAAATAAAAGGAAATGAGAAGGATGCTCCTGGCATTGACCATTTATCACACAGGTGATTGGGTTTCTTACCTGCCACAGGGAGAGTGCCTGGTGCCGTGAATCTTTTCTAGAGAAGAGAGGCTGTACATGCTTTTCCTCCTTTTAAGTCCTGTTGAATTGCCAGGATGACTAGAGTTTGCTGAAAAGAACCATTTGGTGTCCTGTTTCATGTATGTTTGTGTGTGTGTGTGTGTGTTGCGTGATTCAAAATAGAATTCTGGAAAGTACAGGAAAAAAATGATAACTTTTCCAGAAGATTATTCTAAACTAATCTTACTGGAATTTTTAAATGCTTTTCTTTCATTTACTCATGGGTTAACTAGGGTTTTCTTCCATCGCATTGTTGATGGTGGTAGTAAAACATGGTGCTACTCAAAATATAGTCTGTGGCCTCTTGGTTGCTGGTTGGAGACAAGCAATTGAGGCTTCCCTAGCAGTTTTACAGAATAATTTTATTCACGTTGTATGTCTTTAATTTTTTTCCTTATTTTTCTAGCAATTTATTTTTATTGTATTTTATAAAATATTGGTTTAGGATTGGTTGGAAATATCAAAAAGGTCATTCACCACAAACTGCTTGAGAGGCACTGGTACAAAACATAGCACATTGCACTTATGCATTTTTAGTCCTTTCTAGGTTATATAATTCTTAAAAATAAAGACTGTAATTCTTTCAATCACTAACTTACGTTCATTCATTCATTCATAAACACTTATGAATTGACATAGTGTTAGTTACTGATACACAGAATGAATAAAACATTGTCCCATTCTCAGTGGGTTCACAATCTCTGGGGAGACTCACTGTATGAGGGTAGTTGCTCCAGTGCTTATGGATTCAGTAAACATTCCTAGAATTTAATTGTATTATTTAAATGAATATGTATGTATATGTGTGTGTATATATATGCATATATTTCATTGTATGTATATATGTGTGTGTGTGTATATAAACTTACAATGTTGTTCGTTTTATAAACCTCTGGCATCATATGTGAATTGCGTAAAATTTCAAAAGTAATTATCACAGGCAACTCGTATTGCAATATTCTTATAATTTAATAATTCTGAATAAAAACAGAGAAATATCATGTAGAGACTGATATTCTCTCAGTAGTTCACCCAAAAGATCTGAGCAAATATCAGAATCATCTGTTGATGGATAGAGCTCCAGCTCAAAAAGAAAAGGAAAGACAAACACCAAAAATTCATCTTTTTTCTTTTCAGATTAAAATATCTGGGAGAATATTGATAAATTAAAATCTATAAATAATATTTTGTGGTTGTCAAAATAAAATATGGGGAAATGAGATATTTTTTCGTCTTTACAAAGATTACACGTATTTTGACTCGGTTCCTGTTGAACACATACAAACTTGCATTGTAACTACGCATGTTATTACTGCCCATGGATACATATTTTTACGAATCTCTGATCCACATCAATTTTGCCCGAGTCAAGTTACTTTGCTTTACGTTTGCCCATTTGTTTGTTGTTTGTTTTTACAGAAATGTCATCTCACTATACTGTGTTCCCCAAAGTACCACTGTGATATTTTGTTTTTCCATATTTGGTGAATTCTTAAATATATCTGTTTTGTGCATACCATATGTTCAACTACTGTCTCACATTTCTTCATAAAGCTTATATGGGTATTTCTATAATTACTTCCAAAAATAATTCTGAAGAGATAATTTTAGTAAGCAAAGGGGGTGTTCAGTGTTACTAGGTTTAGAAGATAATATATAATAGTTATTTGAATTCTTACCGTGGGCTAGGCATACAAATATGCCTAGGTCTCTGAAGTCTGTTATTTTTATTCCTATTTTATGGATGATGGACTGGAGGATCAGAGGGATTAAGTTACTTGCCCAAGGTAAGAGGCCTAGTAAGTAGCAGAGCTAAAACTTCAGCCCAGGTCAATCTGCTTCTGAAAGCCTCTAATGCTGAACCACTAGGTTACTTTCATCTTGTAATATATGCTATATTAACTAGGATTTGATTATTTATAAATATGACCCTTTGTCTTAGTCTGTTTGGGCTGCTATAACAGAATACCATAGACTGGGTGGCTTATAAACAACAGAAGTCTATTTCTCACAGTTCTAGAGGCTAGGAAGTCCAAGAACAAGGTACCGACAGATTCAGTGTCTCATGAGACCCCCTTTCTGGTACATAGATGTCTGTCCTCATGTTGCATTCTCACATGGCAGAAGGGACAAGGGAGCTCTCTGGGGTCTGTTTTATAAGAGCACTAATCCCATTCATGAGGGCTCAACCCTCATGACCTAATCACCTCCCACCTCCTAAGACCATCACGTTGGGAGTTACATTTTCAACATATGAATTTTAGAAGGACACAAACATTCAGTCCATAACACCCTTTCATTTGATGTTGATTGTTTTCCTGCCTGATAAAATGCATTTGACACTTCAGAATGTCTTCAAAGCCATTGACCTCAGATCATGTTCTCAGTGTACAATTACTGAACCCTTGCTACCTGGCCCAAGCCAGCTAAAGTGACAACACTTTATAAATTATAAAGACCCACCCCCCTTATGGCTGTTGTCTCTGCCATCTCAAGGGAAAATAAACAAATCAGGATAAGGAAGGCCTTGTGGCTGGAAATAAACTGCATGAAGCCCTTTTCTGTTCAGGAATTAAGCATTGATCTGTTTGAATTGGAGAGAACTCCAGAAATTATAACCTGAAAATATTGTCCAGTCCTTCTCCAGCAGGTACACAAGGTATTAAAAGGAGAAGCCACTGCCAGTCTTTCACCTGGAGGTTTTGTGTTTTCAATATTCCTTGACTTCCAACTGAAGCATGTTACTTGAAGGAACAAGAAACCTAAATTCAGTATATCTTTGGGTGTGTGTGTGTTAGAAATAGCAGTGCTTTTCTCAAACACTAAGTTAGCAATAAAAAGAACAAAGGAAAATCTGTGATTTCAAGGCATTTATCTTTGTGAGTCTGCCTTAAAAAGCATGGACAGAGAAAGAGAAAGAAATAGCAAATTATAAGTTCTAATCAATTTGGCAAATAAATGATGAGTATTATGTTAGTTTGCTAGGGCTGCCATAACAAAATACCACAGACTGATGACTTAAACAACAGATATTTATTTTCTCACAATTCTGGAGGCCAGAAGTCCGAGATCAAGGTGTTGGCAGGTTTGGTTGTTTTGAGGCCTCTCTCCTTGTCTTCCACATGGCTGCCTTCTTGCTGTGTCCTCATAGGTCTTTCCTCTATATGCACACATCGTTGGTGTCTCAATCTCCTCTTATAAGAAGCCAGTAATATTTGATTAGGGCCACCCATATGACCTCATTTTGCCTTAATTACCTCTCTAAAGTCCCCATCTCCAAATATAGTCATGTGCTGAGGTACTGGGGGTTAGGACTTTACCATATGAATTTGGGGGGCCACAATTCAGTCTATAACAGGTATTATTCTAGAATATTATCTACTATTCTAAGCACTGTGGGAAATAGTAGGATATTACATTACAGTTCTGGCTTTCAAGAACTTCACAGTTCTGGGTGGGACAGGGTAAAATATCCATGACATGAGTGTGTGAGGGACTTCCTCATGGTACCTAAAATCAGGTGACCTCATTTGAGTAGCTGGGAAAATGTTCTTTACTCAGTCACTCGAAAGCTACGCGTTTTAAAAGGGTACTTTTCTTAGTAGAAAATGCACTTATTTCATCAAGGGTACATACATGACACAATGGAAAAACAGTTCAGTGGGAGCATATGATTGAGGGTTGAATTAATGGTGTAAACATTCAATTAGAGGACAGTAAGAATTCAGTCTTTCAAGTGAGGAGTTTAAGGCATCAGTGGGTAGAATAACTGATTGGTGCTGTGGGGAGAGGTCAAGAGTAGAGAGAATAAGTCTGGAATTGTGTATCTCAGTGGAGGAGATAACGTGATAATTGAAATGAAAATGGATGAATGTGAGAATAAGGAATCGTAGGCAGGAAAGAGCTCCTGTTATGGCATTTACACCCAATGTTAGTGAGTCAAAGCAAGGCAGACCAGTGAGGAAGTTGGAAAGATCATGTAGTTCTGTAGAAGTGGAGAGAGAGATTATCCAGAACAAGAGGTCTATCAAAGTAGAGTCCATCAATGTAGAGTTCACAGTTTACTGTTTAAAAAGTTCATAAATACATTTAACTTGTAAAAGTGTTACTGAGAGTGAAGATTGTAACCACAGAATCATATTAGCAGCTTTCAAATATAGATCAAGGCACCATTTTGGGTCAACAATTTGCGTTTTCTTTATGTGTGGCGGTGCACATATCCCAGGATGCTCTGTAAGTGACACTGAAGACTGACTGACTACATGATGCTTCTTTCTGTAGAGTATTAAATTGTGGAATAGGTAATGAAAATATTTGCATGAGAAAGTCATCATTACCACAGGAACCAAAACTTTTTAGAGTTTGAAATTATTTTTTTCATTGTCTTTACAAGATATTGGTTTTTAAGAAATAGGGATTTTCTGTCTTTATATCAGATAGACTAACAAATTAGAAAAATTGTCGTAAATTATCCTTTTGTCTTCAAAACATGATTAGGACATTAATCTTCTTAGGGTTACTGCCAGAGCTGGAAGGGCTTAACTGTGGATGGTAAATATTTTAACTAGTCGGTGATCAGCCCTGTTATTTGTAGCTGTGGTGGTTCTTAATCCCTTCAGGAGGAGTGTGAGCTTTCAGGAAGGTGGGTTCTCAGCTCCTGAAGGATGGAGACCCGTGGAAAGGGTCTCAGCTGGCTTTGAACCTCACTTTGCACTTTCTTTCCCTGAGCCTCAGTTTCCTCATCTGTAGAAAGTGGTGCTAAGTTCCTTTGCCCTGACTATTGGAATGATTGACAGAAAGAAACACTTTAGTGTTATTAAAATATATTATTGTTATTATTTCTTATTTAGGTGTCTAATTTGAAAAAAAATAAGGATGTTTTTAGCAGGAGTCACAAGGCTGAAGAGGGTTCTTTAACGTGGCTGCATGAAAGTAGCAGCCCTGTCTCAGTATGAGCCCTATTGTGTCTGCCAACCCAGGGTAAAAGGGAGACGTAAGAAGGAAGGAGGCCATTTAGTTGGAAGATTGTTTTGGCTGCATGAAGCTCCCATCCCTTTGGGAGTTATGAGACGCTCTGCTTTAATTTTGAATTGGAGAAGCTTGTGTACACATACACACAGACACACAAATAATAATAATAATGATAAATAGAAACATTGAAAAGATCCAACTAACAAATAAGGAAATTATCCCCACCTCCAAAAAGCTGTGCATACAAGATATCACAAGGAGATGATTTTTGCAGGAGGTGTTATCTTTCTGATATTCTCTGACCAGCAGCAGATTCTCGTGCCATTTTCAAAGCAACACAACCTCCGACAGAACAAAACTTAACTGCTGGCTCTTTGTGAGTCCCCTTCATTGACCACTTTGTGGCCCCAGTTCTAAACTCTATGAAAGCTTTTTGGTTTCTATCTGGTGTATTGTCTGGACCTTTTGAATCAGACACATCTGGACATAAATACTGGTTTTGCGTCCTCACCTCTAACAGCTTCCTTTTGTCATCTGGCAAGCGGGGGCAGTCAGATCTGACTCTAATGGCTGCTGTGAGGATCACCTTTAATAAACTGAACCACCACATGACAATGCTCTCCATCAGTGATGGCTTCTTTCCTTTAACTCAGTGGCCTTATATCCCATTTAGAGTCACCTGGGAGTTTTAACAAAATCTCAGCGCTCTAACTGCAGCCTCCAGACTCAGATTCATGGGGATGTAGGGTAGAGCTTGGAATTCTGCAGTTCCCCAGTTTATTTTAAGGTGTTACCGGGATGGGAAGCAGTGCTGTAATCTTATCAGGTAAATCAAAAACATTACAAAGTGGGGGCCGGCCCAGTGACATAGTGGTTAAGTTCATGTACTCCACTTCTGAGGCCCAGGGTTTGCAGGTTCAGATCCTGGGCATGGACTGATGCACCGCTCATCCAGCCATGCTGTGGCAGCGTCCCACAAACAAAATAGTGGAAGATGGGCACAGATGTTAGCTTAGAGCCAATCTTCCTCAGCAAAAAGAGGAAGATTGGCAACAGGTGTTAGCTCAGGGCCACTCTTCCTTGGCCCCCCCCCCCAAAAAAAATTACAAAGTAGATTTAACATTCTGGTGTAGAGTTCCATCACCTTTCCACCCCCAACTCTGTGTGTGTGTGCATGTGTGTGTATGTGCATGTGTGTTCCAGTATAATGACTGTTTCTGAACAGGCAACTACCATTTGTTTTGTAGGATATGCTGCTGCTTTGAATTTCTGATCTTATTTACCTTTGGTTGACAGCTTGTATAGTGTGATTATGAATTAATGCAGCTAGTTTTCTCATATGGCAAAACCCACACAAAGGCATTTATTAAGGAAGAGTGGTGACATCATTGGAATAAGTTTCTGTCTCTGCAGCTGACAACTTTGGATTGACAATACACACGTCAGGGTGGATATTCTGATATGTTCTACAAATTAATCCCCCTTCTTTTATGCTGTCTAGTTTTATAGCTTCAGAATTGTACAAGCTTAATCATAAATGTACATATATGTATGTGTATCTATAATTATATAAATAAGATATATATATAAATTTATACATATGTACATATTCACATTATTTAAATTATTGTTAGAGTCCCTGTATTGACAGCTGATAAGCCTTTAAGTCTTGTATTTAGCATTTTGATAACTGATATTCAATACATTATATATTTCTCAAAATGGCTTTTTTTAGCAACCTCTTTCCATCACTGTAAGCATCAGTAGGGCTAGTGCCAGTGTGAGCTGCTTCTCTTTCTCGATTAGTGGGTCATCCGCAAAAACAGTATCTCATTAGCTTCCAAAAAACACAAGAAGGCTGCCCTGATGTAAACAAAATATATACAAGCACTTATGCAAGAGTCCAGGCAGAAATGAAGTGTAGATCACCTGCTGATCTGGATCATTCCCTCTACCAGTGCAGAAAATGGAGAAATGTTCATAATATGCTGTGTTTTGTTTTATTCATTGGCAGAAAGAATCCAAGTTGTAAGGTCATGGGCCACCTCAAGTTTACTTTCGAGTCTGCTGAACATGTTTTGTTACATTTTATTTTCACAATCTTAATTCTTTTAAATGAGACTGTACCAGTCATGCTTGTATGAGAGACACGTGTACATGGATTACTCATTTCACTGTTTCCGTAAATTGCCTCAGCAGTAGCAGCCTCGTAACCAATTTTGTGTAGCTAAGGTGTGCTTGGGCGGTAATATGTGTAAGACCAGCATAATCTCCATGTTGCTTATATAGTTGTAGTGAGCAATAATGCAGTTGTGTGAGATGCTTAAATGTTGGTTTCTTCCTGAATGTAGTTTATCATTTCAGGATTACCAATAAAAATCAGCACCAATTCCTGAATACCTACCATGTGCCAGGTACTCTGTAGTCATTTCTAGTATTTACACAATCCCTGAAATGTAGATGTCTTGTTATCCCCATTTTGTAGATGATGGAACTGAAAACTTAGGTCAGGTGCCCATGTCACTCAGCAAGTAGCAGAGCACAGATTTGCAAATATGTCTTCTGACTCTCTACCTGACCTCTTTCTTGAACATCATACCATTTCATCTTCATAACCTCGACTTCAGGATTGCTGTTACTTAAAGATCCTGAGAAATAGAGTTCCGGAAGCCTCGTGGTTAATTCTCTAACAACTTGTCTTGATTTAAAATGTACGGCTACTAGCTTTCCCATCACAGCTTGGACTGGGGCCTAAAATGGTCTATTGAATGTTTGGTTGTATAAATGACTGCAGCAACTTGCCCGTCTTCTCCATCAAGCTACTGAATAGTAATGTAATTAGATCCAGCACTTAGATTTTGTTCCTCCCATGATGTTTTTATCATTTGGTGATTAGATTACAATGTCAGTGATTAGCATGCATAGTTTCCCCACTCTGAGCAATAAGCAACTCTGTTCCATGTTTGAAGATGGCTGCTGGGTTAATCCAGTAACTGCTTGTACCTTGATCCAAAATTATATACTGATGAATGGTGGTGAATTCCAGGAAATTCAGGAAACTGATTTGTTGGCTGACATCAAGATGTGTTATGATTTGATATGGCTGTGTATAAATGTTTGCACTCAATCAGAACCCTGGGAAAATATATTTAGAATATAGAAGAGAGAATTCATGGAGCTGGAAAACCATCCCAGGAGAGAAATCTATGGAGACGGTATAATAATAATAGTAATGGTAATAATAATAATAATAGTAATAAAAACATTATCAAGAACTTATTTAGTACTTGTCTATTGCCAAGCTGGATTCTAAGCACATTGCATGTGTTCACACCTTTAATAATCACAGTAACCAGTGAGGAAACTGAGGTGTGGAAGGTGAGCCCAGGTCACAGAGTGGCAAAGCCAAGATTGCAGCTCAGGCGGTTTTATTCCAGATTCTATGTTCTTTTTTTTTTTCCCAACAGCTATATTGAGGTATTACTGACATATAAAAACTGTATATATTTAAAGTATACAACTATATGTTTTGATACATGTACACATTGTGAAATGATCACCATGATCATGCTAATTAACATATCCATCACCTCAAGATTCTGTGTTCTTAACCATTGTGAATTCTGCCTTTCAGAAAACCTCATGTGGATGCAAATGTAATTCTGAGTATAAAATGCAGATTTAATTTACATGAGGATTTCTAGCACAGAGATTAATAATTCTGAAGATAAATTTTTAGTAAAAATTATATTTTCCATGTAATACGATAGTGTTTCCTGACAAGTAATGGAAGTTTAATTTATTTCACATTGTACTTTTTTTGTGCGTGAGGAAGGTCGGCCCTGAGCTAACATCTGTTGCCAGTCTTCCTCTTGTTTTTTTTTTGCTTGAGGAAGATTGTCCCTGAGCTAACATTAGTGCCAATCTTCCTCTGTTTTGTATATGGAACACCGTGACAGCATGGCTGATGAGTGGTGCATCAGCCCATGCCCAGGATCCCGACCTGCAAACCCTGGGCCGCCGAAGCGGAGCCAGTGAACTTAACCACTATGCCACCGGGCTGGCGCCTCCCATTGTATTTTTTAACATGAGAAATGCCATTCTAGTCTTCTGTCCTGCCATCACGATATTACCATCTTTTGTTTCTTTATGTTTTATATTTTCAAAACTGTGTCCAATGCACAAGTTGATGTGATCCCCACAATTCCTTTGTGTTTTGGGGGCAGATGTTGTTTTCTTAGTCTGTTATAAAGAAATTAATCATAGAGACATGTAATGAGTAACACAAAGTCACTAGCAAGAGAATTCGAGGCTCAACATGAGAGCACGCATTCGATCTCTGAAGAAGCAAAGGCTATCGCATCATCCAGATTTTGATGAAATGGTTTCAGGCTTCAAGGTTTTAGTACCGTATGTGGAGCTGTGGGTGGAATGCAGGCAGCATAAATGGGGTAGAGGGGAGTTGAGAACCGCACAAATAGGAATGTTTCCATTGAAATACAAGACATAATTTCAGTATCTCACTGAAATTATATTTTTTGAATTTACAAATGTGTGCTTGAAAAAGATCAGTATTCTCTTAAACGTGCTTTTCTTTTCATAGCCTTTTCATATTTTGAAACAAGGTGTTCCATTGGCGATTTTTCTCATGATGAGTTTCATAAGAGATTTAGGTATGTAGCAGAAATGACATTTCAGTAGTAATTCAGTAATAAGATAAAGTTCTCCTTTTATTTTAAGTCTGTCAAACACAGTAGATTTCTTTTAACCTCTAGAAATTGTTCTTCGTAACGTGCCTCAAGAATTATCTGCGTTCCCTTTCCCTTACTTTCTGGGTTATTCTCAGAATGGTGATGCAGTTGGTAACTGTCTTATTGTGTGAAAATAGATTTATGCATATAATAAAAAGTTATTTTATGTTTACATTGATTATTATTTTGAAAATATGCATCAGTTTCCTTTTAAAGGATCCCCATTTTTCTTAAATTTATTTTATTTGGAATAACTGGGTTACATTTTTCCTCAAAAGGAAATTATGTTTGTGTGGGTGCGTGTGGACATGCATATTTTTGGTTCAAGATAAAAGTAATCACAACAGTGACATAAAATACATATTAAAAACCAACTTTAATAAATCCCTATTTGTCATTTTCAGAATAAGTCCTTGACATCAATTTCATATGTTTCCCATTAATTACACTTTGAGAAATATAACAATTCCATATTTGTATTTGGATTCTGTCCTCAGAATATGTATTTGAATGTTCAAAATTGGCATACATACACCATGGATAGTTATGTATACCGTAATTATCAATGTATGTATCATAAATGCCCTCAATGTACCTTGTTAGTGTAAGAATGATTTCCTTATAAATAAAAGTATGGACTTTTCACTGATATTATTGGAAGTTGAATGAAAAAAATGTTCTGCAGAGTTTAATAAAAAAAAATTGTTGTTGTTAAATTTCCCCTATTTTTATTTCTAAATTGTTAACACTACTTCACTTTGCTTTGTCTTTAGCTAATTTAATTTGCTATTGCTGTGGTCTGTTACTGTTATCAGTTGTCACAGCCTGTACCTAATACTTGAGGCCAGTTATTTACCGAATATGCTAAATTAGGTCATATTACAGCTGTTACCCTTGAGTGGAAAAGATAAGGCAAGGTAATCAGACAGTAGGTAAATCATCTTTGAATAATGAAAATTGATAAGTTGCACATAAGAAATTTGTGTAATTTCATATATATAAAATAGGCAGTAGAGTTGTGGGTTTTTATGGTCAAACTTTATTTCTAATAATTAGATGCATTTATATAAATTGAGAGGGAATGTGTCTTTGTGCTTTATGAAATTTATATAAACTAAGTGGAGGAAATGTACTCCATTTGCATACATTTTCATATTTGGCAGGAATGCAATCACATATTTACCAAAAGGGCCTATTTACCTGAATATTCCTAAAATATGCAGTAATAATTTATTTTGCCTTTTTAGCTATGTGTTAAAAGCTTCAAATATTGTGAAAGAAGTAATTTAATACATTTACCATAAGAGCCATGATAACATATATGTATGTACACACATATATATATGTTTGTATAAATGGCAGGAATTAGTTGAGACATTTTTAGTGAATTCTATGGTAGCCCTCTTTCCAGGAAAAAACGTGTCGTGATTAACTCAGCGCTCCTCGAGGGGTGGTCTGCAGGACACAGCTACTGCACCAGTTTGTTTTGGGTCTGCCAGGACATGGAAACTGAGAGTTAGCATTTATGAATGTTTATAGCAAAGCGATAGAATAGTTTTTACCTATTGAGTCCGATAAACATTTTGGCTTATCATTTTGTATGTCATGTTTTGTTTCATTTTCCTAGTAATTAATTTTTATTTTATTAGTCCACAACAGGTTGAGAGGGGAGAAGGGAAGACTGGTCCTTCATTACAGATTTTAAAAAGCACTGATTTGTCTGATTCATGAATCCAAAAGTTCAATAGCACAACCAAAATGTGACACAAAATTTAATATTATTAGTGTTACTGAAAATACTGTACTATTTGAGTAAATATCATGTCCATGATGATTTTTTGACATATAAAATGCAAAAACTGGCATTACCATTTGAATAACAAACATTTTATCGAAATGGTCATCACCTAAATGGATGCTAAAATGGATCCTTTCTGTTAATAAAGAAAATATTTAGACCTTATTATTCATTGATTCTGAATGATGAAAATGATCTTATATTAAAAATACTATTCATTTAAGGGGGATGAATATATTAAGTACAGATAAATTGAAATTTTAATTATATATGGAAAAAAGTCCTAGTCCCTACTTATTAATTTATCTCCTTGGCAACTTGCATCTTCATTTTTCTTTTCCCTGTCTTATAGACAATGGCCTGTTTATCTTTAAACTATGAGTCAACTAATCCTTCATTCTCTACTTCTGAGGATGTTTGGTTGACTTTTGTGATTTCTGGGTCACTCCACCCACACTAACACATCTATCCCCAAAGCTCACAGAGAAGAGCACAGACAAAGCATCTTTAAAGAATGTTCTTCAAATGACCTATTTGAATAACTAATATATGCACATATGCGCAAGGGGGAAAAAAAAGGTACAAAAAGGTATAAACTAAAATTTAGGACTCCCTTAGCATCACTGAACCGAGTCCCTGGAATAAACTACTGTAGGGCCCCTACTTGTGTGAGATAATGTAAATACAGTCTTTCCTCTTGTCCTCGGGGGATTGGTTCCAGGACTCCCATGGATACCAAAATCCTCAGAGGCTCCGGTACCTTACTCTACCCCTGCATATCCGTGGGTGCAGAACCTGCGGATACGGAGGGCCGACTCTATTCTCCCATGAAAAGACATATACTCACAAAAAATTCTTTATGAAGTCAGAATTTATAGTCTAGAGAAATATTTGAAAGGAAACCATTGCTTTCGTAAACAGCGCCACTCATTTGCACTTACTGTTTGTCAGGCGCATTTCCTCTCCTCCTGCGATGCTGTGACCCAGGTGTGGCTGTCCCTATGGTGCGGATGAAAGCCAGCCTTCCACGTTGACGAGTCTGTAGGGATGCCGGCTCCTGAATCTGAGCCTTGGCTAGTTTGTTCCTGGAGTCTGTACAGAGATTTTGGCTATGATTTGATATACACGTTTCTGAAAAATCTAACATTTTGCTACATTATGCACTACAGTTTATAGGGCTTATGGGGAAAATGGACCCAAGTTTATATAACTTACGTCTGTGTAACTAGACCATGAAGAAAAATATTATTTTAATAAACGTCTCAGCAGAGTTAAAGAGAAATGTAAAATTACTAATAATTAAAAAGTAATAGGACAAATGTAAGAATTTACCCTAAAAAATGGTGAAAGTGGCAGGTAGAGAGGGAATAAGAAAGGGATAACCCTGGAAAGGATGGAGATGAGGAGAATGCACGAAGATCAGGAAAAAGCATGCAATAAGCACGTTCAAGACTGAGTAGCTGAGCCAAGAGGATGAAGGAGGCATAATAAGTTACTGCACTCCTGCTGCTTTCAGCCGTGCTAATGGACTTCGTGTTCGCCTGCGGCTACTTGGTGGCACAGACCCTTAACTTCTTGGGAAATATTCAGTACAAACCAGTGCTATCCAACAGAAATTTCTGCCAGGATGGAAGTGTTCTATATCTGCTCTGTTCAGCACGGGAGCCGCGTGTGCTAATCAACACTTAAAATGTGAATACTGTGACTGAGAAACTGAATTTTAAATTTTATTTAATTTTAATTTATTTACATTTAAATAGTTACATGCAGCCAGTGGCTACCAAATTGGACATTTCGGGTATAAACCAACTGATTTCCGCACTATACTAATAGTGCACTAATCCATTTGAGCTAATTCGCTTTCCGGATGGAGATGGTGCAGCAGACCAGACTGGTCTCCTAACTGGTATGCTGTGTTCCTGTCCTGAAATAAAATTGGAACTAGCCCACATATATATGCTGCTAGTAATTTAACATCTGTGATAATAACACAAAGGGTTGTAGTGGGTTAGAGTCCTAGTAAATAGAAGCCTACTCATCACTGAACGCAGCTTAGCCTCTGAGCTTGTGCAAACTTTCTGTATCATTAATATGTAAATCTTACCTTCAGTAGGTAAGCTCTTTCAGAACTGTGATTGACTTACTGTGTCCTTGTTTCCCTGTGGATAACCGTTCCAGATAAGCACATTTTGCATTTTAATTTGCTGTGTGAGTTTAGTTTTTAGAAACTACTGTGCCATGTAAGGTCAATATTTTTTATTAGAAAAAAGACTATTATAATTTCGAAAATAAAAATTGTGTAGGAAATGCGTATTGAAAATTAACTTTGTAAATACCTTAAAGTATTTAAAATACACTTAATATTAACTATATTTGAAATAAATTATCTTTACTTGAAGTGATATGTGAACATAATATTATTTTAAATAAAATAGTTAACAAAAAGGGGATGACACATTATGCAATATTGAAGAAACAGGCAGATATTTGACAATTAAGGCTAGATCAGCTACACACTGAGAGGGAAACAATTATGAATTAAAGTTGAGAACATGTTTTTAAAACCACTCATATCACAATCATATATTTATTGTTTCATGCTTGGACAGCTTGATCTGTATGTAATAGAAATTCTCAGACCCACTTGAAGAGCAGAATTCTTGGAAAGATTTTGTAGTAGATCGTCCTGGTCCCACTATCTGATCTTTTGGAAACATGCCTGTCTGATGTGCTCTGCATAATCAGGCTGAAAAATGATGGTTGAGGATAAAACTGGGATATTCTATAAAGTAGTTTTCATCGCTGACTCAATAGTTTAAGTATTGTGTTAACATGTTTTCTTAAGAAAAAATTAGACTCTTCAGAAGAGACGTTCTAGAACATTTTATTTTACCATTTGTGAAAAGTATAGGCAAGCCATTTCTTGAAAATTGTTAGACTAGTCATAGAAAATTTGATTTAAGCCACTTTCCAAGTTGATAACTGAGATGATGATAGTGCTTAAGTCTTTGTGGAAAGTAGGTGGGAGACATAACCTTTTATCATTGGAGAGAAGCTAATCAGGGTAGTTAGGCAATCCCAGTAGAAATATTGCCCAGTTGATGTCCTGCAAAAAAGATAGCTTCCTGTCCATCATCAAGTCTAAGATGCCTTGGAATGTAAGATGCATCATTATTTTATGTACTGTTGAGGGGGAAAATGCTGTCAATTAAACTATGAGGTGCCCTCAATTGTATGACATAGCTTGCTTTCAGAGATGTCAAAAAGGGAAGAATATGTACCTAAGATGTTGTGAAATAGGGTAATAATTTTTATCACAAAGAATCCCCTGGTGCAATAATTGTTGGCAATACTGCCCACTGATATCAGGGAGACCTTCATGGCCTATGGGTTAGAACTCCAATGACGTTTCACTCCCTCTAGAGAATGTTCCTAAGTCCAAATCTGGTTCAGATGTCCCTCTGGGCCCCCACAGCACCAGTGCACAGCTCCTTGGAAGCTTATACCAAAGGTCCATTTATTGCTCTTCTGTACCTATCACATGATTTCTAAAGCCTCTAGAGCATATGGTAGACTTTATTTAAATGTGTAGCATTGTGCCCAGTTGATGTTTGGTGCTAAATGACTCTTTCATGTGTGAATAAATGGATGAATAGTGAACAAAAGGGATGCTGATATAGTGGCCACAACACCAAATGATGTTCTTCCCTTTAAACTCTTCCAATAGACTAACAGTATGGTTTTCCCACGTCTGAATCCCAGTGCAGTGACATTTTCAGGTTATCCTGGAACCTGGAGAATTTAGTGCATACCCTTGGATGTGATATCAGTGTAAGGCCTGGAGTTAATTACAGTGAACATATATAAAAAACTAGGAAAGAAAAGTTGAGACTGTGTAATTTATAACTTTTGTGTTTTTTTTTCAACATAATGACCCACTTGCTAATTTTCACTCACACTTTAAATTAAGTGTAACTTAAAAATGAATAAGACACGTCTGTATTTTTTCTTAACAAAATGGAGAAAGCATGCTTTTTTCAAAGGAAATGGATGAAGATGCACGGTGCAGCATAGCAAAAGCGAACAAAAGGAAACAAAAAGAAAATCTCATATTGAAAATTGTGAAGTCATAGTAACTGTAATGGGTCTAACACAGAGATTAGGATCTATGAGGTAAGGAAATAAGGATATGGGAGGCAGAGGATTGCTATTATTCCATTCTCCTAAAAAAGTAATGATAACAGAAGACATGTAGACAGGCAAAGAGGAATCATGACATTGGTTCAATATTCTTTCTATGACTGGAAGTTTCTTTAAAACTAAAGAAAATGGGGTCTTTTATATTTTGGCTAATAACGACACAATTCGATTTCTTAGAGATCTTGATATTCCTAACCTAGTCATCTAAATGCACATTTGACTGGGGTACTCTGGAAAGTTTGGACACCCTTAGTTGCATAATGTGGATATGGTCATCCAGTTCTTCCTAACAGGGTAGCTAATTGTGATTACATAATATATCGGTTACTCATCTCTTAAAAATGTTGTATAACTACTTTAAGAGATTAATACTGCCACTGTTGTAAACAATGATGTAACCATAAGTACTTTAAGATTGCAAAAACATGTTTGTTCCATATTTGTATATTCAGTCATTCAGTTTGTCATTTATGGAAGTGTAATACATTTGATTTGGCTTGATACAACATGCCTGATTTTACTGTGAATCAAAAGCCAGTATTTCTCTACATGGTGAAATACGCTATATTTTTGTCCCTGATACATTCACAACTGGAAAGCAGATATTCTTGTCTTTAACACTAACTTTTGGGAAGTGTCATTCATCCTGGAAATAATTGACAGAGAGCTCATTGTTTTATAAGACTTTTTTTAAAGATTGTGGTAAATAATATTAAAAAGAAGAGAAAACATAACCCATTTCCAAATGTCTTCCTGATTTTTACATAAGAGCATAATTTTTATGAATGCATAATGGCCATTTTGCAACAATTTCTGTATTAGCCAATATTTTATTTCCCCCAGGTGTTGAATCTAGCCACTCACTTGAGTTTCTTTTACAGTGTGTTTCATACAATTAAACCAAACAAGAGGAACAATTTCTGTAAACCACAGTCCAGAAAAATTAAATAGAATTTGTACATAAGTGATTAGAAGTACATTATTAACATAACTAAAATTTTTTGTTTCCTATACTTCATTAAAATTTTTCTCAAATGTGTTCACTTTATTAATCTAAACTGTACTTAGTAAACCCCACTAAACTATAAATAATTTAAAAATATTCTACTAAAATATTTATATCATATGATATTAGAATGTATCTTGCTGAACCCTTTACAGAAACACTATCTTCAAGACTTTCAGATGAGGTAAAATATATAAAAATCAAGGTTTCCTCCTGATGATATGACTGTAAAAAAAATAATAATCACTATTGCCTCGGAGTAAATAGACTTTGAGATTCATTAACTACCTTAGTTTTGCTTTAGCTGTTAATCTGAGAAGGCATTTATTACTGTGCAATATACAATATTACAATGAAATAGAGAATAGTCATTAATTAATTCTATTGGGAGATTTTGGTACCGCCATAAGCAAAATTTAAAAAATAAATTAATTTTATAGAGAAATAGAAAGTAGAATATGCACATAATGTTCACAAAGAAAAACAGAACTGCAAGTAATGATTCTCATGTTCATAGAGGGATTAGTAGTCGTAACTCAGGACTTCTTCACAGGAATGGAGGTGACAAGGGATAGAATTTGACGGGGAGGAAGTCAGCAAAGCCTGGCCGTTAAGTGTGTGAACTCCGAGGAAATCTTGGGTTTAGACACTTGCTGTGTTGATTACTAGCAATGAGATGTTATGCAAGTTACTTTTCTTCTCTAAACCTGGGCGTCATCAACATGTCATGGAATAAAGATAGTACCCAAAAGAAGGTGTTTAAAGAATTAAACAAGGTACTGTAAACAAGTGCCTTGCATTAAACAAGGTAATGTAAAATGTTCATAGTAAAGCTAAAAAAATCTTACCTGTTATTATTAGATACCGGAAGTCCAAGTGATAGAAATGTGTTTTTCCCAATCATACCATGACACAAAAGGAAATCTAAATTAAAGTGAGAAAAACGTAACACTTCTTCTATTATGGTGTCCGTATACTTGGATGTAGGAGTGCAGCTGGAGGGGTAGTGTCTGTATTCCTCGGATTCTGGTGCACCCCACCTTCCTGCCAGTCTTGTTTTTTAACACTAAGCAGGTGATTGCTGTGTTTTAGACATGACCTTAAGTAGTTATTTTTGTCTACCTATAATTTAACTATCCATTTTTGTATGTAGGTGTAGTATGACTGTTTTAAATATTTTGTGGTAAATGGATACTGTGCCTGTGATATTGGGCAAGTGAAATAAGCATTGCTTAATACCTGTGTAATGGGTACATTAATATCATCCCCCCTTGAGTTTTTTGAGGGACATTTGAGATTATTTTCTGAAATAGTACATTGTAAAACATAAATGGTATGCAGTGGTAAGTAATTATTATGCTTACAACACTTAAAGGAAATAAATTAAAATACTTTTTCAAGTACAAGTTGAAATTTACCCGTATAAATCAATAAAATTCCAAATTATTCATTGAACACGTACCATGTTCAATCCTCTAGGTTACATCTATGCTTTATTAAGAGACTAATTAACTTTGTTTATTCAACAATGCATGTTTAGCAATACTTGTGTTAACCAGGGACACAGAAGCAGGTATGTAACCTTGACCCTGAATTAAAGTGCTAGTGGTGAGTACTATAATAGAAGTGAATGCAGTGAGGCATAGATACCTAGGCATGGGTCTTACTGCTCAGAGGGTTTCCTGGGAGGGTTTCCTGAAGACAGTGATGCTTAAATCAGGGTGTGCAGAGCAATTTACTTTATCTTATTTAGGAGATAAGGAAAGGAGAGCACATGTCCACCTGTACCATGGGAATTTATGACTAACATTATTTTATGGGCTCAGTAAAACCTCCCTGAAAGGATGTATTCAATCACTTTCGGTAGTAGTAATCTGGTCCCTGATGTCTAAGTGGTCCTTGAGGCTTCATATGCTACTGAGAACTAACTAGCTTCTGATGTAACAAGCCAGGGGTGAAGGGATGGGGGAAAATGCTGTAAGAAGACCAAGTCTTTGGTTGTGAGCTGAGGGTGGTGTGATTGGCCTTGACACACATACCCAGTTCAAATGAATCCTTGAAAAGGGACCCTTGTAGGAACCCGAGTACCAGAGGAGCAGAGGAGGCCTTACTGTACTATCCACTGCTTGCCACATCCGCCTTGGAGAGTTCCTCCATTAATGGAAGGCTGTGTCTTCAAACTTGAAGTGGGAATTTGGGTAACAGGTAGGATGGAGGAGTCCTCTTTTCTCTCTCTCTCTCGTTCCCTCTCCCTCTCTCCCCGCTTCCCTCAGTACCCCCTACCCTCCCTCCCTCCCTTCCTGTCTCTCTCTAAATGTCTAGATTTTAATATTGAATGCTCTTTTGGCCAATGAGGTTATGTTGGGAGGATGTTGATAGGCTCTTTTCTCTCCAGTTCTGGCTAGCTCAGAAGTGGTCACCCAGAATGAGATGAAGGTCAGGTAAAGCACTTGCCTCTTTGACTCTACTCAAGCGTGGCAGGGTAGTATGGGCAAGGACCGAGGTAAGAGTTTGGAATATTCACAATTACAGAAGCAAGAGAGAGCTAAGCAGCGCTAGGTGAAAAGAAGACAGGTAGCAGGTAGCACATGGTTTGCGTGCCTGCATTTCTACCTTAGCCTTGGGACCCACAAATATTATGGAAGATCAGCCTTCCTGTAAGTGTTCCTATCTCACTATCCACCCAGTTGCTCAAGCTAGACAGTTAGAAGTTATTAATTCTTCTCTTTGCCTTCCCCCTTTTATCTAATATTGTACAAGTCTTATACATTCTTTCACGAAATGGATCTTGAATTTTTCCACTTTTTTTCCATCTCCATTGGCACCACCTTAAGCCAGGTTACATCATTTCTGGTCTAGATTTACTGAAATAGTCTCTTAACTAGACTTCATGTTTACACTCCAGTCCATTCTCTACATAGTAGTTAGACGTGGTCTTTCAAAAATGTAAATCAGGGGCTGGCCCAGTGGAGTAGTGGTTAAGTTTGCGAGCTCAGCCTCGGTGGCCTGGGGTTCAAAGGTTCGAATCCCGGGCAGGGACCAACACACCACTCATCAAGTCAGGCTATGGCGGTGTCCCACATACAAAATAGAGGAAGATGGGCACCGATGTTAGCTCAGAGCCAATCTTCCTCAGCAAAAAGAGGGAGATTGGCAACAGATGTTAGCTCAGGGCCAGTCTTCCTCACCAAAAAAAAAAAAAAAAGAATTGTAAATCAGATCATGTCAAAAGTTGGCTTAGCCCTCCAGCAGCTTTTCATGACACTTAGAACAAAACCCGGATTCCTCACGGTGACTTACAAGGCCTGGCCTGATTTGGCTTCTGCTTATCTCTCCAACCTTGTCTTGTTCCCTCTTGATGACAATGTTTTAGCTAGTCTTTTCAGTTCCTCAAAAAATCATTATTTCTGCCCAGACTCTTGGCCGTTTCTCTGCATGGAGAGTCTGCCCTTAGCTTTTTGCATGACTCGTTTCTTCTCATCTTTGACGTCTCAGATTTTATTGCCCCCACCCAGAGAGGCTTCTTTGGTCTCCACCTTGTACGGCTTCTCCCGCTCCCGTTTTTGTCTCTCACAGCCCCCTGTGGATGTCCTTGGTAGCACTTAGCACAATCTAGACTGTGTGTGCTTGTTTACTTGTCTACTGTCAATTTGCTTCTTTGGAATGAATGCTCCATGAAGATAGAAACCACTCTTTTTCTCTATTCTGTCTTTATCACCCAGCCCTGTGCCTGGCCTGTGTGCAGATGCAATATGCTTTTGGAAGAATGAATGACTGAGAAGAAATGAGAAGTAGATTTTTTAGTGAGTTTAATAGGAGTAGAGGAGCCTATCACTATAGGTAGTATCATATCAAAAATATAATTTTGGGACTAATGTATAGAGGGGTAGGCATATTTAGATCAAAGAGGTGTTGCATTTCTTCAGGTAAGATCTCAATCTTTATATCTTCACAAATTTCATATGTTAATTCAGATTAGAGCTTAATATTTTATTTAGATATTTGTTGAGTATCCAGACTTATATTCACACCTTCATTTGTCTTTATTTCAATCTATTCTTATTACTCATTAAAAATAAAGCAACTATTACTCAACCCATCAATCAAAATACAAAGAATATAACTAAAAGGAGACATAAAATTGCCCTAAATTTTTAAATTTGGGAGAAATTATCATTCATAAGTCTCTTAAGAAAGTATGATAATTCATGCATGTTTGCAGGGATTATTTTGGAAAACAGATTACCCTGTGTGTAGTAGGTTAGATATTATTTCATGAAACTTGATTCAGTTATGTCGTTTGTACATATCTATGTTATCTGTTTATATTGGGCCACAAGAAAAATGTATTTCTAGAAAGCATTCTGATAAAAAACATTTAAAAGCCCTGTTCTAGGTGCTGTCATTCTAAAAACTTTGTGTCTAATTCTTGCTAGCTCCGTATCGTGTGGAGTTTCATTGAGAGGGACTTCAACAGATATTTGGTTGCAGGTATAACCAGAAAATGATAATTTAATCAGTATTTTCCAAACAAAAGTTATGTTAGCTTTTTTTCCATAATTGCAATTTTTTATTTAATTTTTTTTTATTGATGTTTTAATGGTTTCTAACATTGTGAAATTTTGGGTTGTACATTTTTGTTTGTCCATCACCATATATATGACTCCCTTCACCCCTTGTGCCCACCCCCCACCCCCACTACCCCTGGTAACCACAGTCCAGTTTTCTCTGTCCATGTGTTGGTTTATATTCCACATATGAGTGAGATGATACAGTGTTTGTCTTTCTCTTTCTGGCTTATTTCACTTAACATAATACGCTCCAGGCCCATCCATGTTGTTGCAAATGGGACGATTTTGTCTTTTTTTATGGCTGAGTAGTATTCCATTGTATATATATATACCACATTTTCTTAATCCAGTCGTCAGTCGAGGGACACTTAGGTTGCTTCCACTTCTTGGCTATGGTGAATAATGCTGCAATGAACATAGGGGTGCATAAGCCTCTTTGGATTGTTGATTTCAGGTGTGTTGGATAGATTCCCAGTAGTGGGATGGCTGGATCATAGGGCATCTCTGTTTTTAATTCTTTGAGGAATCTCCATACCGTTTTCCATAGAGGCTGCACCAATTTGCATTCCCACCAGCTGTGTATGAGGGTTCCTGTTTCTCCACATCCTCTCCAACATTTGTTGTTTTTTGTCTTGGTGATTATAGCCATTCTAACAGGCGTGAGGTGGTATTTTAGTGTTGTTTTGATTTGCATTTCCCTGATGATTAGTGATGTTGAGCATCTTTTCATGTGCCTGTTGACCATCTGTATATCTTCCTGGGAGAAGTGTCTGTTCATTTCCTCTGCCGATTTTTTGATCGGGTTGTTTGTTTTTTTGTTGTTCAATTGTGTGAGTTCTTTATATATTATGGAGATCAACCCCTTGTCAAATGTATGTTTTGCAAATATTCTCTCCCAGCTGGTTGGTTGTCTGTTCATCTTGATTCTGGTTTCATTTGTCTTATAAAAGCTCTTTAATCTGATAAAGTCCTACTTGTTTATTTTTTCTTTAGTTTCCCTAGTCTGGGTAGGCATGTCATCCGAAAAAATTCCTTTAAAACCAATGTCAAATAGTGTGTTGCCTATATTTTCTTCTATGAGTTTTATAGTTTCAGGTCTCACCTTCAGGTCTTTGATCCATTTTGAGTTAATTTTTGTGAATGGCGATTGCACATGGTCCACTTTCATTCTTTTGCATGTGGCTGTCCAGTTTTCCCAACACCATTTGTTGAAGCGACTTTCCTTTCTCCATTGCATGTTCTTAGCACCTTTGTCGAAAATTAGCTGTCCGTATATGTGTGGTTTTATTTCTGGGCTTTCAATTCTGTTCCATTGATCTGTGTGTCTGTTTTTGTACCAGTACCATGCTGTTTTGATTACTATTGCTTTGTAGTATGTTCTGAAGTCAGGGATTGTGATGCCTCCTGCTTTGTTCTTTTTCTTTAGGATTTCTTTAGCAATTCGGGGTCCTTTGTTGCCCCATATAAATTTTAGTATTCTTTTCTCTATTTCTGTGAAGAATGTCATTGGGATTCTGATTGGGATTGCGTTGAATCTGTAGATTGCTTTAGGTAATATAGACATTTTAACTATGTTTATTCTTCCAATCCACGTGCATGGGATATCTTTCCATTTCTTTATGTCATCATGGATTTCTTTCAATAATGTCTTGTAGTTCTCATTGTATAGGTCCTTCACCTCCTTGATAAGATTTATTCCTAGGTATTTTATTCTTTTTGATGCAATTGTAAATGGTATTATCTTTTTGAGCTCTCTTTCTGTTAGTTCATTATTAGCATATAGAAATGCAACTGATTTTTGTAGATTGATTTTGTACCCTGCAACTTTGCTGTAGTTGTTGATTGTTTCTAATAGTTTTCCAACAGATTCTTTAGGGTTTTCTATATATACAATCATGTCATCTGCGAATAGTGAGAGTTTCACTTCTTCGTTACCTATTTGGATTCCTTTTATTCCTTTTTCTTGCCTAATTGCTCTGGCCAAAACCTCCAGTACTATGTTGAACAGGAGTGGTGAGAGTGGGCAGCCCTGCCTCGTTCCTGTTCTCAGAGGAATGGCTTTCAGTCTTTCCCCGTTGAGTATGATGTTGGCTGTGGGTTTGTCATATATGGCCTTTATTATGTTGAGGTACTTTCCTTCTATTCCCATTTTATTGAGAGTTTTTATCATAAATGGATGTTGTATCTTGTCAAATGCCTTCTCTGCGTCTATTGAGATGATCATGTGGTTTTTATTCTTTGTTTTGTTGATGTGATGTATCACGTTGATTGATTTGCGGATGTTGAACCATCCCTGCATCCCTGGTATAAATCCCACTTGATCATGGTGTATGATCTTTTTAATGTATTGTTGTATTCGGTTTGCCAATATTTTGTTGAGGATTTTTGCATCAATGTTCATCAGCGATATTGGCCTGTAATTTTCTTTCTTTGTATTGTCTTTGTCTGGTTTTGGTATCAGGGTGATGTTGGCCTCATAGAATGATTTAGGAAGTGTTCCATTTCCTCTATTTTTTGGAATAGTTTGAGAAGGATGGGTATTAAATCTTCTTTGAATGTTTGGTAAAATTCACCGGAGAAACCATCTGGTCCTGGACTTTTATTTTTTGGGAGGTTTTTGATTACTATTTCAATCTCTTTACTTGTTATTGGTCTATTCAGATTCTCCATTTCTTCTTGGTTCAATTTTGGGAGGTTGTATAAGTCTAAGAATTTATCCATTTCTTCTAGATTGTCCAATTTGTTGGCATATAATTTCTCATAGTATTCTCTTATAATCCTCTGTATTTCCATGGTATCCGTTGTAATTTCTCCTCTTTCATTTCTAATTTTATTTACTTGAGCCTTTTCTCTTTTTTTCTTAGTAAGCCTGGCTAAGGGTTTGTCGATTTTGTTTATCTTCTCGAAGAACCAACTCTTTGTTTCATTAATCCTTTCTACTGTTTTTTTGGTCTCAATTTCATTTATTTCTGCTCTGATTTTTATTATTTCTCTCCTTCTGCTGGCTTTGGGCTTTGTTTGTTCTTCTTTTTCTAGTTCTGTTAGGTGTAATTTAAGGTTGCCTATTAGGGCTTTTTCTTGTTTGTTAAGGTGGGCTTGTATCGCTATGAGTTTCCCTCTCAGGACCGCTTTTGCTGCATCCCGTATGGTTTGATATGGCATGTTATCATTGTCGTTTGTTTCCAGATAGTTTTTGATTTCTCCTTTAATTTCATCAATGATCCATTGGTTGTTCAGTAGCATGTTGTTTAATCTCCACATTTTTGTCACTTTCCCAGTTTTTCTTCATGGTTCATTTCCAGTTTCATAGCCTTATGGTCTGAGAAGATGCTTGTTATGATTTCAATCTTCTTAAATTTATTGAGGCTTGCTTTGTTTCCCAACATATGGTCTATCCTAGAGAATGTTCCATGTGCGCTTGAGAAGAATGTGTAGTCAGCTGTTTTTGGATGGAGTGCTCTGTATATGTCTACTAGGTCCATCTCGTCCAGTTTTCGTTTAAGTTTTATATTTCTTTATTAACTCTTTGTCTGGATGATCTATCCATTGCTGTAAGTGGGGTGTTAAGATCCCCTACTATTATTGTGTTATTGTTGATTTCTCCTTTTAGGTTTGTTAATAGTTGCTTTATGTACATTGGTGCTCCTATGTTGGGTGCATATATATTTATAAGTGATATGTCTTCTTGATGTAGTGTCCCTTTTATCATTATATATTTCCCTTCTTTGTCCTTCTTAACCTGTTTTATCTTGAAGTCTACTTTGTCTGATATGAGTATGGCAACACCTGCTTTCTTTTGTTTGCCATTAGCTTGGAGTATTGTCTTCCATCCTTTCACTCTGAGCCTGTGCTTGTCTTTAGTGCTAAGATGTGTTTCCTGAAGGCAGCATATTGTTGGGTCTTGCTTTTTTTTTTTTTTTTTTTTTTTTACATTTTTATTGATATTTTAATGGTTTCTAACATTGTGAGATTTTGGGTTGTACATTTTTGTTTGTCCTTCACCCCATATATGACTCCCTTCACCCCTTGTGCCCACCCCCCACCCCCCACCCCCACTTCCCGGGTAACCACAGTCCAGTTTTCTCTGTCCATGTGTTTGTTTATATTCCACATATGAGTGAGATCATACAGTGTTTGTCTTTCTCTTTCTGGCTTATTTCACTTAACATAATACGCTCCAGGCCCATCCATGTTGTTGCAAATGGGACGATTTTGTCTTTTTTTATGGCTGAGTAGTATTCCATTGTATATATATACCACATTTTCTTAATCCAATCGTCAGTCGAGGGACACTTAGGTTGCTTCCACTTCTTGGCTATGGTGAATAATGCTGCAATGAACATAGGGGTGCATAAGCCTCTTTGGATTGTTGATTTCAGGTGCGTTGGATAGATTCCCAGTAGTGGGATGGCTGGATCATAGGGCATCTCTATTTTTAATTCTTTGAGGAATCTCCATACCGTTTTCCATAGAGGCTGCACCAATTTGCATTCCCACCAGCTGTGTATGAGGGTTCCTGTTTCTCCACATCCTCTCCAACATTTGTTGTTTTTTGTCTTGGTGATTATAGCCATTCTAACGGGCGTGAGGTGGTATCTTAGTGTTGTTTTGATTTGCATTTCCCTGATGATTAGTGATGTTGAGCATCTTTTCATGTGCCTATTGGCCATCTGTATATCTTCCTTGGAGAAGTGTCTGTTCATTTCCTCTGCCCATTTTTTGATCGGGTTGTTTGTTTTTTTGTTGTTCAATTGTGTGAGTTCTTTATATATTATGGAGATCAACCCCTTGTCAGATGTATGTTTTGCAAATATTCTCTCCCAGCTGGTTGGTTGTTTGTTCATCTTGATTCTGATTTCATTTGTCTTATAAAAGCTCTTTAGTCTGATAAAGTCCCACTTGTTTATTTTTTCTTTAGTTTCCCTAGTCTGGGTAGGCATGTCATCCGAAAAGATTCCTTTAAACCCAATGTCAAATAGTGTGTTGCCTATATTTTCTTCTATGAGTTTTATAGTTTCAGGTCTCACCTTCAGGTCTTTGATCCATTTTGAGTTAATTTTTGTGTATGGCGATAGCACATGGTCCACTTTCATTCTTTTGCATGTGGATGTCCAGTTTTCCCAACACCATTTATTGAAGAGACTTTCATTTCTCCATTGCATGTCCTTAGCACCTTTGTCGAAAATTAGCTGTCCGTATATGTGTGGTTTTATTTCTGGGCTTTCAATTCTGTTCCATTGATCTGTGTGTCTGTTTTTGTACCAGTACCATGCTGTTTTGATTACTATTGCTTTGTAGTATGTTTTGAAGTCAGGAATTGTGATGCCTCCTGCTTTGTTCTTTTTCTTTAGGATTTCTTTAGCTATTCGGGGTCTTTTGTTGCCCCATATAAATTTTAGTATTCTTTTTTCTATTTCTGTGAGAAATGTCATTGGGATTCTGATTGGGATTGCATTGAATCTGTAGATTGCTTTAGGTAATATAGACATTTTAACTATGTTTATTCTTCCAATCCACGTGCATGGGATATCTTTCCATTTCTTTATGTCATCGTTGATTTCCCTCAATAATGTCTTGTAGTTCTCATTGTATAGGTCCTTCACCTCCTTGGTAAGATTTATTCCTAGGTATTTTATTCTTTTTGATGCAATTGTAAATGGTATTATCTTTTTGAGTTCTCTTTCTGTTAGTTCATTATTAGCATATAGAAATGCAACTGATTTTTGTAGATTGATTTTGTACCCTGCAACTTTGCTGTAGTTGTTGATTGTTTCTAACAGTTTTCCAACAGATTCTTTAGGGTTTTCTATATATACAATCATGTCATCTGCAAATAGTGAGAGTTTCACTTCTTCGTTACCTATTTGGATTCCTTTTATTCCTTTTTCTTGCCTAATTGCTCTGGCCAAAACCTCCAGTACTATGTTGAACAGGAGTGGTGAGAGTGGGCAGCCCTGCCTCGTTCCTGTTCTCAGAGGAATGGCTTTCAGTCTTTCCCCGTTGAGTATGATGTTAGCTGTGGGTTTGTCATATATGGCCTTTATTATGTTGAGGTACTTTCCTTCTATTCCCAATTTATTGAGAGTTTTTATCATAAATGGATGTTGTATCTTGTCAAATGCCTTCTCTGCGTCTATTGAGATGATCATGTGGTTTTTATTCTTTGTTTTGTTGATGTGATGTATCACGTTGATTGATTTGCGGATGTTGAACCATCCCTGCGTCTCTGGTATAAATCCCACTTGATCATGGTGTATGATCTTTTTAATATATTGTTGTATTCGGTTTGCCAATATTTTGTTGAGGATTTTTGCATCAATGTTCATCAGCGATATTGGCCTGTAATTTTCTTTCTTTGTATTGTCTTTGTCTGGTTTCGGTATCAGGGTGATGTTGGCCTCGTAGAATGATTCAGGAAGTGTTCCATCTTCCTCTATTTTTTGGAATAGTTTGAGGAGGATGGGTATTAAATCTTCTTTGAATGTTTGGTAAAATTCACTGGAGAAGCCATCTGGTCCTGGACTTTTATTTTTTGGGAGGTTTTTGATTACTATTTCAATCTCTTTACTTGTGATTGGTCTATTCAGATTCTCCATTTCTTCTTGGTTCAATTTTGGGAGGTTGTATAAGTCTAAGAATTTATCCATTTCTTCTAGATTGTCCAATTTGTTGGCGTATAATTTCTCATAGTATTCTCTTATAATCCTCTGTATTTCCATGGTATCCGTTGTAATTTCTCCTCTTTCATTTCTAATTTTATTTACTTGAGCCTTTTCTCTTTTTTTCTTAGTAAGCCTGGCTAAGGGTTTGTCGATTTTGTTTATCTTCTCGAAGAACCAACTCTTTGTTTCATTAATCCTTTCTACTGTTTTTTTGGTCTCAATTTCATTTATTTCTGCTCTGATTTTTATTATTTCTCTCCTTCTGCTGGCTTTGGGCTTTGTTTGTTCTTCTTTTTCTAGTTCTGTTAGGTGTAATTTAAGGTTGCCTATTAGGGCTTTTTCTTGTTTGTTAAGGTGGGCTTGTATCGCTATGAGTTTCCCTCTCAGGACCGCTTTTGCTGCATCCCGTATGGTTTGATATGGCATGTTATCATTGTCGTTTGTTTCCAGATAGTTTTTGATTTCTCCTTTAATTTCATCAATGATCCATTGGTTGTTCAGTAGCATGTTGTTTAATCTCCACATTTTTGTCACTTTCCCAGTTTTTCTTCATGGTTCATTTCCAGTTTCATAGCCTTATGGTCTGAGAAGATGCTTGTTATGATTTCAATCTTCTTAAATTTATTGAGGCTTGCTTTGTTTCCCAACATATGGTCTATCCTAGAGAATGTTCCATGTGCGCTTGAGAAGAATGTGTAGTCAGCTGTTTTTGGATGGAGTGCTCTGTATATGTCTACTAGGTCCATCTCGTCCAGTTTTCGTTTAAGTTTTATATTTCTTTATTAACTCTTTGTCTGGATGATCTATCCATTGCTGTAAGTGGGGTGTTAAGATCCCCTACTATTATTGTGTTATTGTTGATTTCTCCTTTTAGGTTTGTTAATAGTTGCTTTATGTACATTGGTGCTCCTATGTTGGGTGCATATATATTTATAAGTGATATGTCTTCTTGATGTAGTGTCCCTTTTATCATTATATATTTCCCTTCTTTGTCCTTCTTAACCTGTTTTATCTTGAAGTCTACTTTGTCTGATATGAGTATGGCAACACCTGCTTTCTTTTGTTTGCCATTAGCTTGGAGTATTGTCTTCCATCCTTTCACTCTGAGCCTGTGCTTGTCTTTAGTGCTAAGATGTGTTTCCTGAAGGCAGCATATTGTTGGGTCTTGCTTTTTAAATTTGTGTTTTTTGGTATTTTCATCTGAAAGTCCTTTTGTTGTATCAGAGTCACACTCTGGGATGATGTTTTCCCCAATCAGCTCTTCCTCTCCACTCCTGTTACTGTGAAGGAATGGTGTCAAGTTGATAAGAATTAATTACGGTTACAATAGTTACGGGCCATTAGGCACCATGCATCAAGTCTTAGAAATTAGTTTCATTATTGTAATAGTGATTTAGAAAACAATTTTTCCTCTCTGATTTTTTAAAATTATTATTACTATCATATGTGACATTTGTGTGTACGTTTATCAAATATTAATCAAGGAACTGCCTTGTGCCTGCCTCTGCAAGTTAGAAGACGTCTTCCTAGCCCACAGGGAACACGTGTTTCAGCGGAGAATACAGACTGGTACACAGAGAGCTGTACACAGTGGGGTAAATGCTCCAAGAGGCACAGTATGGAGCTATAAGGGAGTGAATTGAGGGGACACTCCCTCATTCTTGAGTGTTCAGTGAAAATTTCTTTGTCCTGAAAGTGTTATTTAATCTGAGACATAAAGGATGAGTAGAAGTTAGCAAAAAAAATGTGATTGTGGTAGTTAATGTTCTAGTCGTGGAGAACAGCATAGTATGGGGAATGAAGGCGGAGGAGGGCCATGAAATGGAAGGGCAAGAGAAAGACAAGTTAAGGAATTTAAACTCCATTCTGGGTGTAGAGGAGTTTTCAAGTGTGTGAGAGAGCACGTGCAACGTCACCAGCATAGAAGAACTTTGATAGTGCTGCCAATCCAAGTACACTTGACTATGGTTGGGTTAGCACTAGACTCGAGAATAAGACTAACACTGGACACGAAGGGTATCAACTGACAAAATCCTGCAACTTCCGTGTGCGGTTGGAAATGGTAACAACTTCAGCATTTAGAAGAGGAGCTCCAAAACTGTCAGCTAAAGGAAGCACCTGTATTTTCCTCATGCGGGTGGAGAAGGGCAATCATTTGCTATATGAAATGTAAATGACTCATCAAAGCTTCATCTTGTACATGCACACACACACACATACGCTAGACATATATAAAAACTTATATGCCATTCCCATACTGTGGATTTCCTCCTCCTCCAGGCTGTCCTCTAAAAGGCTCTTAAAACTCAGGTCCCAGATCTTTCTGTAGTTTCATCTCATGCTATTCATTCATTCATTCATAATTTGAATATATACATACATTCAGTTAGTCAACAATTCAATTATTCAGCCATTTTGGGGGCAAAATTTATAAAACAAGGCATACTTCCTGGTTTCTTTGGTAGGCACAATGATCTGAAATGTAGTTCTCTGTCCTTGAAGAGAAAATAGAATGTGTTCAGAGTCATCATGGAAGTGTACATAAATTCCTCTGTGTCTTCATGAGGAAAAGTACTGGGATTTGAACTGAGTTTTGAAGATTGAGCAAGATTTGAATATGTAGGATATGCAGCAGAGGACGAGCAAGGGCTAAATCCACAGAGGAGAAATGCACATTCAATGGCAACAACCAAGTTATCCTCGTACTGCTTCAACCAGGAGAGAATTTGGAACTATTTATTCCATAATATCAATGTCCCATTTGGGTTCTTGAGCCTCACTTACTCCAAGAGCAGTCCACACTAACCTAAACACCTTTTTTTTCATTCCTGTCTATCATCATTGTTTGTGTATCTGCTCATATCTCTCACTAAATGTTAACATGACTCAGGTTTAAAATCGGAGTAACTGGAGAATAAATAGGGACTTCAAAATCGGGAAAAAGAATGGATCTTTTAGAAGAAAGAGAAATTATAGTTAAAATGAACTTTGAGGTGTTCCCTGTTCAACTTTCTCCTTTTATGGGTGAAGATGTAAGTTATGTGACATCCGGGGTTGATACTCTTGTAGTGGCAGCACTGGGACTAGAACTCGTGGTTCCTGACTTGCAGCGACTTTCTTCCCATGATAAGAAAATCTGATTATTTAATACAGGGTAATAAAACTGCTTGCAGAATTAAAACCTGAGAACTAGAGTGTGATATAAATGAAATAGACAATTACTAAAATGATATTTACATATTTCTTTTTTGGTATGCCACTCCTAATTTGATAGCTGGTAGGACATAAATAACAAATAAATGAAATAATTTATACTTGACTAAACAAAATTTAACTTAATACAGCCCACAGATACAGGGTTTACTGTTAATTTCTATTAGTGCCAACAGACTACATAATGATATAGAAATTGCTTCAAATTCCTAATTTTTAAAAATATATGTGTAATAATTCATAGTTTTTCTATGGTAGCTGATTTAATTAAGGACATTTGCATTTTGTTCAGTAAGTTAAATATTTTATAAAATTTACAAGGTAATTTATACATGAAGAGTTATTTCCAACCCCAATAACGTTATCTAATATTGTAGAACAATTTGTGAAAATGACGCAAATCTATTCATTTAATTTGTGTGAGGAAAATAATAAAATAATATGCATAAACATAACTCGCATTTCCTTAAATTTAATATATTAGTGAATTTCATGAATTATCTTATGAATAATTTGAACAAATGCAGATTTTAGTATTTAAAAACTTATTTACTTACATAAGTTAAAATATAAATTAGTTGTATAATATATTATTCTCTAGTTATTCTCCTTAGAAAGATTTCTTACAAATCCTGAAGAAATGGAGGTTTTTTCAATCTTCATACCAGTATAGTTACTACTATGGACACTAATTAATACTACTTATTACTATTTACTACTAATAGCTACCATTTTGGGAACATATTTTATGCCCAACACTGTACTAAATCCTTTACCTACATTATCTCATTTACTTCTAATAATATTCTTGCAAGTTTATTATCATTATCTACATTTTATAGATGAGGAAATGGAACCTCACAGGGAATAAGGAATTTACTCAAACACCCGTTAAATATCAGAGGTGGTACTTAAGCCCAAAACTCTCTGATTGCAAAGCCTGTGCTCTTAACTTCCATGGTAAACGGCCTTTATTCAGTCCACACATATTTCTTGAGCCTCCATATACCAGCGCTCTTTCAGATGCTGGGGATGTGACGATACATAAGAAAAGCTTTGGCCATTCTAGGCCTTCTCCAAGAAGAGAGGCCGTTTAAACAAACAATTGCAATGAAATCTTGCAGATGCTGTGAGAGAAAAGCGTAAGGACATAAGAACATGGTGCGGGCATCAAATAAGGCGCTTTGTTTCTACCTAGGAATTTCAAGGAAAGGCTTTGTATACGAAGGGATGCTTGAGCTAAGACTAGAAAATAAGAAGCATTGGATGGATGAGAGAGGGAAGGATTGTCCAGATTTGTGAAAAGATAAGGAACCATGACACAGCATGGAGAAAAGTATAATTTTCAGATTGACTGAAGCACGAAATAAGGCTAGAGAAAAAGGGCATATATATCAAACTACTTTATATCCAATAAGGAAGAGGTTATAATTTATTCCATAGTTATTGTGATACTGTTGATGATTTTATAGGATTGAAAAAATAGCCACATTTTTTCTGGATGATCACTCTGGATATAATGTGCAATCCATGAAAGGAGGCCACACCGGAGTGAAGACTACCAGTGAAGAGGCCATGACAGTGGTTCAAGATGAGTGGCAAAGGACATTTTTAAAGACTGTATTTTTTGTGTTCTTAACAAATATTTCTTTGGCTGTATGCTCCTAAGTAAATTTATGGAATTCTGTTTATTTCCTACATCCTTAAGTTATATGCTTATATCTGCAAATATCTTCATAGATACTGGATTATCATTAAGTTCATCAAACTCTAGGTAGTCTTTCCATCCTTTTCAAATACACTCCTATTGAATAACTAACACATTACAGGCCCTGTCCATGAGGAGACAGTTAAATATCCTGGGATTCTGGGCCAGATCTCCTCTTCCTTATCAGGAAATTGAGGTGCAAATTAGGAAACTGAGAAAAAGTACAACCATATGGATTTGTCAAACATATCTAGTATATAGGTATTTAGTATAAGATAAAGGTGACATTTCAGATAATAGAAAAGGCAGATACTCCAAAAGAGGCCTTGATAAAACCAACTACTCATTTGGGGTGGGGGGAAAGTCTGGTGAGTACTTCACTCCTTATTCCAATATGAGTTCCAGATGCATGAGAGATTTAGTTGTAAAAACAGAAACAATGAAAGTACCAACACAAAATTTGGGTGACTTAGAATGTAGAGGAGTTTTCAGTAAATGATACCAAATACAAAAATTCAAAGAGAAAAGAGAAGTTTGACTACATAAAACTTTAAAATTTTTCTACTGTGAAAAGAACATATACAAGTTGAAAAAAAAAATGACTGTGAATATTGTTTTCAACATAAGTGAGCTATGAATGGTTAATATGGGCAATAAAATATGCAAATATATTCAGATTTGCTAATCTAATAAATGCAAAAAATGATAATGAGATGTAATTTTAGCCTATCCATTTGAAAACTGGTTTTATTTAAGTTAACAGTATTCAGTGTTTGTCTGAGTGTATGAAAATGCACACTTGAATGTACTGTTTGTGGGGATATAAATTGATGTACTCTCTCTGAATTGTAGCTAAGTAATATGTATGGAAAATGTTTAAAAAGTGTATATATTTAGCCATATAATATATATACCTCAAGGAATGTACTCTAAAGAGATAATCATACAAGTTAATAAAAATAATGTTGAACAAAGGTGTTTCTGTACAGTTATTTTTACAAGATCAAAACACTTGAAGCAACTTTAATTCCTATCAGGAAGGGACTAGTTAAAAACTATACAATGTAAAAATACAGCCATTAAACGTGGTAAAGTGGATTAATATTTGTGGACCCGGAAAATCCCTTGACATGTTGTAGATATCTCTTGGCAATTAGGTTTTGGGTAATTTCTTTCTTTTCCCAGTTTAGGTTTTTATTTATGACATATTTTTATAAACAGAGAAAAATAAAGTCATCTCCATTTTGTAGGAAAAAACCTGATGGATTTAGTGGAGATGTGCTTATTACTGTGGCAGGTCTTGGGTCTGCGCATAACCACGAGACTATCACAGATGTAAGACTAATTCCAGATCCATCGGCTAAGTGGCTCAGAGCACCTAACTCACTCCAGCTTTGGTCTCCTTTAGTTTAGGAACTGAGTAGAATTAGAACTAATATTTGAGTTTCAAAATTTTGAGACAGCAGAAACAAGGACTGACTGTGCTTCCGTGTTACCATCATGCCACCTCTATTTTTCCAGTCATTCAACCTCAAAACACTGAGATGTTCTATGATGTTTCCCTTTCTTTGTCTTAGTCACCCTCACTGCTTACCAAGTCCCATTAATTCTTCCATCCATTCTTTGTATTCCACTTGGACCAACACCATCCTGTGCTCATGAGGCACGGACTTTCCAACTGGTCTTGTTTCCTTCCTGTCTCTTTCTCTGTATGCTAACATCACTGCCAGAGTAATGTTTGAAAATGGCGTGATTCAGCTCGAACTCTTTTAGTCATTTCCTATTACCTACTGGAGAGTGGCTTCCTTTCTTTTTGTGCTCAGTTGTAGACTATGAAACTTTTAGTTGGGCAGCCATTGTGCCATTGATGTACATCTGTCTGTCCAGTCTCATTTGTCTAGAATATCCTGCTGCGTGTTTGATTACCTTGCCTTTCTCTCCTTTTTTTTTTCTGACAGCTCTTTTACCATTTTATTTTTGTACCTTTTTCTGAAACAAATTGCAAACAGAAATATCATAAAGGAAAGCTAGATAACTCCCCTAATTTTCAGTGCATTAGGGATTTTTGGAAAAATTCCACAGTTAAATTGCTCATGTACTCTTAAGAGTCTAGTCATTGCTAATTAGTCCTTTTTGCTCGGCCATTTCTTCCCTTTGGTGGGTGGTGCCATTTGTCCATTTGTCTTTTGATTCATCTGAAAAAAAATGGATTCTTGCTTCTAAGAGCACTATTAAATATACCTTTTATCTTTTTTCCTGTTCTGTGTGATAAAATGACATGTTTTTGTCTCACATCTCTGAAAGAAATACATCATCCTGCAAGGTTTCTTCAACTAGATCCCTAGGCTTGAATGCCTGATGACCAGGCTAACACTGGAATCACGTCACATAGTTACCATTTCTTTTTTGTGATGAGAACCTTTAAGGTCTACTTTCTTAGCAACTTTTAAGTATAGAATATGGTATTATTAACTATAAGCACTGTGCTGGGCAATAGATCCCCAGAACTTATTTGTCCTTTAATCAGAAGTTTGTACCCTTTGACCAACATCTGTCCTTTTCCCCCTCCTCCCAGCTCCTGGTAACTACCATTCTAGTCTTTGTTTCTATGAATTGGGCTTTTTTAGATTCCACGGATAAGTGAAATCATGCAATGTTTGTCTTTCTCTGTCACGCTTATTTCACTTGGCATAATACCCTCAAGGTCGATCCATGTTGTCATAAACAGCAGGATGTTCTTATTTTTCGTGGCTGAGTTGTATGTCTATTATGTTCCATTGTATATATATATACCACATCTTCTTTATCTATTCATCCGTTGATGGACACTTAGGTTGTTTCCATGTCTTGGCTATTGTGAATAATGCTGCAGTGCACGTGGGAGTGCATATATTTCTTTGAATTCCTGTTTTCATTTCCTTTGGATATATACCCAGAAGTGGAATTGCTGTATCATATGGTAGTTCTATTTTTTATTTTGTGAGGAGCCTCTCTGCTATTTTCCATAGTACTTACGTTCCCACCAATAGCACCCAAGGGTTCCCTTTTCTCCACATCCTTGCCAACTCTTGTTATGTCTGGTCTTTTTGATGACAACCATTCTCACAGGTGTGAGCTGATATCTCATTGTGGTTATGATTTGCATTTCCGTGAGGATTAATGATGTTTAGCACCTTTTCATGTACCTGTTGGCCATTTGTATGTCTTCTTTGGAAAAATGTCTATTTAGTTTGTCTGCCTTTTTTTAAATTGAATTGTTTGTTTTTTTGCTATTGAGTTTATGAGTTCTTTATGTATTTTGGATATGAACCCCTTATCAGATATGTAATTTGCAAATTTTTTCTCCCATTCTGTAGGTTGCCTTTTCATTTTATTGACGGTTTATAAAATTTGCAACATCTTAAAATCAATTTTCTAAGAGGACATGTGATCTAATTTTGTTAAAGTATTTCCTGAATTTTAAACATTTTAGAAATAGTAGAAGTGTTTTACTCTAAGTGGCCTTTTCTATTTTGTCTATTTTGAACATTTTAGGCAATTTTCATTTGATGTTTGCATTCTTCAACATTTATTTTCATTGAATTGTAAATTTTACTTTTAGTTGACTCTAATGCAGTTTCATTTTAAGACATTTTTATCAATATAAAAATATTCAGAAGAGGTTGAAATACAGATGAAGAAGTCAGTTAGGCAAATCGGTTTAGGGGAACTGAACTGCTTTAGACACAGGTGTCGATTATCAGTCTCCCCTCTCCTACAGTATATGACTTTGGAGTGTGCCCTTTTTACTTCATATACCAAAACTAAGGTCAAGAAACAATCCTCCTCCTTTCCTTCTCCCTCCCTGCTCCCTATCACCCTCCTGCCTCTGCCTTTTAAAACAGATTCACTGAACAGTAGTTTCTCTTCTCTGAGGCTAACAGATATAATTAGAACATCACAAAATAATAACTTTGATATTTATAGTCTTGGTGTTTATACTTAGAGTGTTACCCTTTCATCAACTTATTAAATTATTATTTCTTCTAGAATGTTCTATTTTCCCAAACATCCTTAGAATATATTTCACTATTAATTATTTACTGGAGTCCCCTCCAAATTCTGGAAGAGCTTCTTAGTTACATAGTCCGTGGATATATCTATGGACTTAATTCACATAAGGGGTATCATTTTCTCATTTTGATAGTCTTTTCATGATCTTTATTTTATGCACCTTCTAAGCTCTTGGCTAAACAAAGTTCTCACGACCATAGCTGGTTTACAGATATACCTCAGATGGACAGTTATGACTCCTGAAGGGTAGTCATAGACAACTTTAATTCTGAAATTTGTATTGTCCCTCTGAGTTTGTATTCGGCTATTTGTGTTTCCATAATTTAAAGACCATTTAAAATTGTGTTGCTTAGAAGATAACCTCCTAAAGTTTTGCAAGATTTTGATACATTAGGCATGGAAATCATAGAATGAGAACTCCAACAATGCCATTAACTGTCTAGACTAATTTAACTGCAGAGGTGTCTCCTGGCGCTGGCAGTGTGGATGATTACTGTGTAACCATTCCATCTCCATAAATAAGGGAGCTCCATGACTTGGAACTCTTTGACTAAGGGCTAAGAATGCTGGGATGAAAGAAAAAAATATGTGAGAAAAGTAACATACTTACATGAAATACATAAAATGTGAGAAAATATGTTTTTGAAAATTCTTTTTATAGTTTATCATATATGAATTACCTACATCGCTGCATGCCTGCTTTGGCTTGAGGTCAAAAAAAATGAATAAGACTTTGTCCTTATCTTAGTGGGGCTTATAGCCCCCTGTGGCAAACAGGCAGGCTTAGCAATAAGTAATATTTACTCTTTTAATTTAAAAAAAAATTGCTATTATGGAAATTGATAAAGGAGTGAACATTTCTGGGCTTGGGGGTTAGAAATATTGCATTGGAGATTGTCTTATGGTTCTAAATCCATTTACTTATATGATTATGAGTAAAAAGGCTGATGTTTTGAAATAAAATATTTGATTTAGAAATAATTGTACAAGAATGATGTAAAATATGGGAATTTACATTTTGGATATCAGAAATTACTTTATTTAACAAACATAGAATCCATTAAATTCATTTAGGAAGGCTAAAAAAATTTAATCAAAGTAGTTTAATCTTCTGACTTGTTTACCATTCTTTGGTTCCTTGTGGGTTTTCTGTGCCGGAAATAGAACCTAAGATAAAGACGAAACTTTGTGTAGATAACAGATTCCCTCAATAGTGCATTTACTCATCCTCTTTGCCTGTGGTCAGTGTATACATTTAGTTCTTTGGGGGCCATGTGGTGAAGGTCTTTGAAACACTACCTGCTTTAGTGTTATGTTGTAGCTGAGGAACAGTTAAACCTAGATTGCCAGTTGTGACTGACCCAGAAGTAGTCAGATACGCAACTTCAGTTATGAATTTTAGTGTGTCCTCCTAAATTTGTATTAAACCAATTTTTGTTGCCATAATTTGAAAACAGTGTGAAGTTGAGATGGCCAGAAGATAGCCTGAGGATGTCTAGCAAGATTTTGATATAAAAGATATATAAATCTTAGAAGGAGAACTCCAGAAATGGAATCTCCAATCTTATGGCTTACTGCATCAGTGATGCTGATATCTCAACATAGCAGCTGATAATTAATAGTACTTTTGGTAAGTACTGTATTACCAGTTCAAATTAGATGAAGCTAGATTGATATGAAATGCTAAATATTATCTGATGAATTTCTTAGATATTACCAACGTGATTCCAGTTTGTTAAAACTGTTCTTACGGCTGTGTTTCATTGTTTATTATGGCATTAGGTAGTTTAGTTGTACCATGTGCATCCAGTATAATCGACCTGAGTAATATATTTTGCAATGTGTAATATATTTTGTAATACAGACACACACACACACACACACACACAATGTATATATGGCATGTTTGGGAGGATGAGAACTGCAATGCTTCTTTTAGTCACATATTTACCAACAAGTTTTTGTTTATGCGTCTGTCTTATAATATAAAGTTACTCAAGATAAAAAAGAAACAATGCAAACAAATGATTTATAGTAATCAAAGTTTATGTTAGGCAGATGCAAGGAACTGAGTGAGAATGAATTGTTTTTTTCCATCAACCGAACACTGACTAAGAGTTTCGAATCATAGGCTTTGCGGAACAGAAAGACCTGGCCCCTAGGAGGGTTCTCCCAGGCTGTTTGTTGCCATTCGGGGGTGAGTGTCCGGTAGAGTTTGAGCCTGCCCACAATGGGTGCCTTGTATATTGCATAGTGATTCTGGCCTGATTCAGGTGATCAGGTTGCCATTTTGTATCTGTGTATGCCAGGCACCAGGGTTTGTGCTGAAAGGCAAAGAGACGTAGCAGAACTTTGCACCTAGTGTGTCAGACGCAGATGTTGGAAGGACTCTGCCTTCTGATCACTCAGTATACTTTTCCAAACAGTATCTTCCTACAGTAACTTCAGTGATAACATTTCACCATGTCAAAAAACTCAGAGAGAAGTAATAAAAATGCAAAAGAAAAAGCTGGAAACAAAAAGAAAATGGTTCCAAGCTTCATACATGGGTAGACGATAAAATAATGGGAGATGACATGTACTTTAATAAAGTTTATTATACTTAAGAAAATACTATGGTGTTGTGTAATGTACTTAATTAGCTCCTAATTAATAGGTAAGCCTATTTGGTTTTTAGATTGTAAACTCTCTAGGTTCCTGCAGGATGATGATGCCTGTCTAAATTTGGTCTCTCCGAACATCCTGAAAAACAAACAAACAAACAAAAATCAACAAAGAAAGCAAGTAAAACTGCTATAACCCATGAGTCCAGAATAACTAGGAGACAATACTACAGACTTTAGTATACGTCTACATGGGAAATCAGTGACATGATATCCGCAGGACCAGTTCCAGAACCCCTGCTGGACTGGAGCGTCAGGTGGAGACTCAGCAGTGAACAGGTGAGTGCAGCAGGATCCTGCTGGTGGCCAAACACAGACGAGACCACTCCCAGGAAAGAGGGAGAAGGGTTGAGAATCCGCCAGGCACCTGGTGGATGACAGCGTGGCTGCTGGAGCATCATCAAGAAGGATCGTAAAGGTATACAGAAGCAGAGGTGGCAGTGCTGGGAAGACACTGCCTCGGGGAGAAGAAAAGAGGAATCGCCTAGAGGCTGAGAGGTGAAGGAAAGGAAAGAAGCAGTGGGCAGAAATTAAGGGTATTAAAGAGAGGGAAAAGTATCATGAAATCATACTGTCAACCCAGATAAAGAGGTCAGTTGAGGCAAGCTCAGAAAATAATGAGTTTATTCAAGAATAGCAGAGGACCACAGGCAAGCCCAAAGAGACAAAGGGAAGGGCAGCTTTTATTAGGTCTTCGGTGGAAATTGGGGAGGTTCGTTTTGAGTAAAAGTTCACTGGAGAAGAGCACGAGTTCCAGGTTGTGGTGGTTTCTCATTGGCTGTAGCGGTGGTTAGCACGTTGTTTCTGGGGCAGGGAGAATCTTTCCTTTTCTTAAAAGCAAGAGATGAAATTCTCATGTGAATAATGTCCTCCCCTGTACCAGAGGAAAAGTTACATTTGTATCATGACAGATAACTAGTTGAGACCCAGAGAATTTTATACAAAGAGTTCTATACAAACAGACCTTGTTAAAATAATTCTGATCTTCCTTCCTCCTGCTGCTTATGTGGCTGCAGTGAGTAGTACCTGGCCCTTCAGGGCTTCCTGACTCCCTTTTAAATGAGGTTTTCCTTTATTTATTTTCATAATATGATGTATCATCCCTTTCTGTCCAATAGTTAATTTAAAAAAGTACACTTTATTATACCAAAGAAGAAGATACTCAAATAACGACAAAAAACTTCAAACCATTCACTCCTGTATAGAACCATTTTCTTGTTGATGCACAAAATCTCAAGATAATTTAAAATGAGTAGAAAACATCTGGCAGCATCCAAACTACATCACTATAAGAAGAAAACAAAAAATCAGAATATTTTTAATCTAATGATTATACTTCCCGAATGCCACCCAGAAAGCAGAAGAAAATGTAACGTTAAATAAGTATTATTAAGTAAGTATTTGCACGTGTGAAAGAGCATTCAAATTGTAAATTTAAAAACTTAGAATATGAATGGACAAAAAAACGAGAATATGAAACGAGTTGATAAAAATCAGGAAATTGGAGAAAATAGCATTATTTTAGGAAAAAAGACTAAAATTTCTTCCCAAAATGAAAGTAATTGTAAAATAGCTGTTAAAATATGAACCTGTAAGAAGACATTCATTATAATCATGACATAAATCTGAAATCGCTTGTACATCATTTAGTAAGATTAAAGTATCTTAAAGGAAGATCCACCCTTTCTCCTTCATGCGACTATAATCTATTATGAAAAGTGAGGGTACATATTTTTTTTCAGACAGTCTGACATTCATTAGTGAGTGAAAAATTGGGTAATGTTTATAAAATATCTCTGTGGTGTTTCCCAGAGGTTGATCCTATGCATGTTAACAGAGAAACTGTTTTGTTGCAAATATTTTCATTGCATGATATTTATCTATATGTGTGTATGTGTATATATATATATATTTTTTTTTCTCTCTCTGTCCAATAGCTATAAGTTTCTTGAGGGCAGGCTCTGTCCTTTCATATTTATATTTCTGTTTCCAGAGCTTTTCACGATGCCACGTACATCCTAGGTACACGTGTTACCGTTTGCTCCATGAACTAGAGCACGTATCAACCAACAACTGCTTACCTTCTAGCAGGGGGACTCATATTTTTAGTAGAGAGGAAGTTTTCTTTTTATTATGTCTTGAAATTCATGGTGAACCCAATGAATAAGACCAAAGAGGGGTGTTGCCTGAGTTAGCAGGGAACAGTGGGGAAGATGGAACAGTGAGGAGGTCTTGAAGGGCAGTGACAGGGGGTGAGAGAGAAGACGTGGGAACCTGAAGGCTTCTCCCGTGGGGCTTCGTGGGGTTGTCACATTCTGAGTGGGCACAGAGTGGCAGCAGCCGGAAAGCGGAAGCACAGTGGCAGCTGCTGCCTCTCAGCCTGTTAATTCCAGATCTGTAATCAATCGTATGAACTCCACATAGTCTAGTTTTATGACAGTCCATAGCGTGCATCTTGTTTCCTGTTAGCAGTTGTGGCTCAGAGGCTCTGCTGAGACCCGTGGGCTTTCCCTAGGCTGTTGAAGTGTTAAAGGCGTCTCCCACCACGTCAGACACCAGACTCCCCTGTTACATGCAGCAGCTTCCTGTGTTATAGATGCTGGGGAGCAACACAGCCAGACGGCGTGAAGCCACACACACACATTACGGTTTTTCCTCTTGTTGTATGGTTTGACAATTCTGTAGTTAATAGAAAATGTCTTTTAAAAAATTAAGATGTTGTCATGATAGAGAGCAAGACTAATTTGCACCAACTGAACACTTATATAGCTTATAATTCATTCATGAACCACTCAAATTAAACATTCTGGTATTTTCTCAACTCTAATTGATCCTCTTCATGCATTGAACCATTAGGGCATTTTCTAATTCCAGTGAAACAGTAAAAATATCATAGTCAAATTAGAATATGTTTATCTGGTGAAAACTTTAGATGATGCAGATAATAAAAAGATAGATGTGTTGTGTTTACAATGTGCCTGGCACTGCTCAAACTTTCCATGTGTCAGCTCATTAAGTCCTCTTGGCAGTATGACATCGTCATTGTTATTGTTCCCATTTTACAGATGAGGACAGTGAGGCACAGTGAGGTTAATAACTCACTTAAGATCCCTCAGCTAGTAACTGCCAAGAGTCACACCAAGGCAGTCTGGTTCTGGTGTATGTGCCAGAAAACTGCATCATATTTGGTACTTTCTCCTCAAAATGGATTTTATATTGAAAAAGTGACAGATGAACAATAGAAAGCCAATATTTTAATTCATCGTTGAAGAATTACTAGTAGTGATGACTAAGTTTTCTAATGTTATTTACCAGTGTCTGTCAATATTATTGTAGACAGACTAATTTAAAGTTAGATATTTCCTAAACCAGAATTGAGATAAATGAATAAAAAAAGAATTTCCCGTGGTTTCTGAATTTAGCTAAGTTTTAAGGGTATAAAATTAAATGGCAATGATATTTTTGATCAATTGTCTTCGTTTAAAAATTAAATAATGTGAAATTTGGATTTTCCAGAAAATTGGTCTATCTAGAATTCTCTTTAGTTTCAATCTGATGTGTTAACTCTCTTCCAAAACTCTAATTAGTGTCAATTGAGGTATTGCTGATTTTGATCCCCGGCTTCCTGATATCTAGAATATTGGAAAGACCTGGCTTCTTTCCTACAGTCAGTTCCAATCCACAGATATTCATTGAGCACCTACTAAGTGCAAAATTGTTGCAAAAAAGTAAACCTCTTCAGAGAACAGGCACGAGGGTAGGGAAGTCTGATTCTTCCAGATGATAGAAAGAACGTCACAAAGTGATAACGTGATTCATTGCCACAGGAATAAAATAGACAGCAAGCGCTATTGCGTTTCTGAGGGAGGAGAGAGCTCCTCAGACTAGACTTCATGAATAATGATGTTCTCACGGCAAGAGTGGCTTGAATTCAGCATTTATGGGAAATTTTCAGTCAGTACCTGCAAAAGTCTTTCCAGCTAAGTTACAGACTTCGTTTTAACAGGGAGCAGGAGAAAGAGTGGAATTAAGAAGCTCAAATTTGAGAGCCAATGATACCCCAGGAGCAGCATTAAATGTTTAAAAAAATGTGCATTTTTAAATTAAAGCAATAGATAGAAATACCTTAAAAATAAAACAGTAGTAATAGGCTTATAAAGAAAAACAGCAGACACCAACCCAGTCCCTCTACTTCTCTGTATTAAAAGGGAAAAACACTTTTAGTTCCATTAAGTATTTCTTTTAATATTTACCTGCATATATTAACATAATATAGGTGTGCTATCACATATATATATATACACACACACAGACACACACACAGAATATATTGATTAGGATATGATATTTTGATTTCCTATTATAGTAACCAAATATATGCACATACACACGCAAACTCACAAGTATGTATGAGTACATGTGTGCACACACACAAATACTTCCCATCCTCACATTTTTCCCAAAACTTTTAGTGAGGTGCATTGTCAGTAGGATTGCTATTATTTCCCTTTAATATTTTTTTTTCCTTCATGGTCCCTGTTTCCTCCTGGTTTTATTTTTCTGCTTGTTTCCATTGGTCTCTCTTGGGAGCTGCCTCAAATGTCTGGTAATCCCTGGTTATGTTCATATTTAAGAGTAAGGCACTAAAAGCTCTGTGTGCTTGGAGTGGGGGTTGGAGAATGAAGAGAGGATGAGCAGGTTGACAGCTGATGAGTTTCCTAGAGGGTGATCAGTGATCTGGACTAAACTTTCTATCTAGGAGGTCTTCCAAGTATCAGAATCCACAGAACTTTTCCTTGAGGTTCGTCAGATTTTCCGAGTGGAACACTCTGGTTTTCTAACTGGGAGATATGCACCCCTCTGCCATGTTCTGGAAGCTCAGTGAGGGAAGAGAGCTGAGGGCCCCGTAGTGAAATATATAGACTTCACTAATTACCACCCCCCCACCACCATTTTGCTTCATGGCTAATTTGCCTTATTCTTCCCTTTGCTGTGCCTAATGTCCTCCACTCCAGGGTTTCTCGGATTTTAATTCTCAAGAGATAACCCCCTTTGCAGAATTGAGTAGTCGTGGTGTAGTGGCCTGAGGGGTCGTCACCTGGCTGCATGAGTTGGAGTCCTGCATTCTGAATTGGGGGTTCTGGGGGACATGAATCAGTGTTCCCTGATTCATGGAAGTCAGACTGCCTCTACTCTGGTGGCTCACTTGCCGTTCTTCTAAGAGCTTTCGAACAGCTTAAATGGGTGTGATTCTCTTACTTGTTTTCTTTCTCCTTTTCATTTTGTCCATGTAGTTTAGGAAAATTTTGTTCTTTACTACCATCTTAGTGATTGAGGGGCAGGGACAGGAGATGAATGAGCATGTTCAATCTGCCACAATGAAATAGAAGCAGTTATTTTTTTTATAGCTATTTCTTATAAGCTTCCCAGTAAGCCTGTGAAGTTATCCCATTTAACATATGAAGAGATCAAGATTCAACTAAGGTTAAATAACTTAGCAAAGAGATTTGATTCAAAAGCTTATACTTTTCCCCCTGGTTCCCAGGAAGAAGAAAGGAACATGGGAATACAGGATTCCAAACTTTATAACATTAAGGACCACTGTTTAATATTCCCTTATATTTTTTGCTTCATATAATTTTATCTACTGTGCAAACTGTATATATGAAGTTATACACCCTTACATTATTTTCCCTTTTTATGTTCATCCAAAAACAGGCAAATTTTCTGAACAGCGTGAGTAGACAGAGTTGTCCCGCCAAGTCAAGGGCCTCCTTTCTTCCAGTTTTCAATATCGTTTTTGTACTTTCCTGTTAGTCATCCTGAAGGCCATCAGACTTCCACTAACAGATTTCTTTTCAAAACGTTTCCACCTCTGTCCACCATGCAGCCTCAAATCTGCTGAAACATTTTTAGTTTTTTGTTAGGGCAGCACCTCACTACCAGGTCTTAGTTGTGTTTGCTGCTAACCCAATTCCCTCACAGCCTATCAGCTTAAAACAAAGATGGTCATTTAGTGCCTCTCACATTTGTGGGTCATGAGTTCAGGCAGCACAGGAGGTACGGCTTGTCTGTGCATCACCGTATCTGGGGACCAGCTGGAAGAATCAAATGTTGGGAGCTGGAATCATCAGAAGTCTCCTTTACTCACATCTGAAGGTAGATGCTGGCTGTTACTTGGGACTCATGAAGAACTGTGAAGGATCTGAGATTGTACTCAACGTGTAATGGATCGCAAACGCTGGCAGAAGATACAAGCCTCCTGAATTAGAGACAAAAGACTTCCTTCCTCAGGGCACAGCAGGTGGCATGATTTTCAAGTTCACATCCTCACTGTTGTCCTTAAGACCCATGGGGGGTCGCCACGGAGAGACTCAGGTGGATGCTGCACGTGTAATGGGTGGACAGCACAGCCTGGGAATCCTGAGCTTAGGAAACCCCAATCTTTTCAAAGGGTTGCTTGCAAACTTGCCTGAACTTTGTACTGGAGGGCACCCTGGTCTTTATTATTCTCTGGGTCAGCAACAAATCGACCTGGCTGTAGAGGGAGACACTATCTGCATCTCCCAAGGTTGTTTGCTACACAAACATCCTTGGAAAGAGTATTCAGAACAAAGGACAGAGTCTCTGCTCATAAGATGTGCAGAAACACAAAAGACCCATTGAGAAGTTTCTCTCAATGCAAGGAAGAAGAGAATGGATATTTAAAAATAGCAGTGTCTGACACACTGCCTGTTAGGGCAAACTGAGTTATGAACAAATAATTTTACTAAAGTATAATAAGTAGAAAGGAATTTGGATTTCTTATATTGGTGGCCTAAAGGCAATCTGGTAAATTCTGCTCCTGAGCCTCAGAGGAGGCTTCAAATAGAAAATGCTTGAAGGGAGCGAATTAGGTGCTGAGGAAATCTTCACACACTTACTGTCATCATTGTCATTAGCTGTTTGGGCAAATGCAGATGACTCATCACGTCTCAGAGGCTTGAGTAGTTTTGGATAGCATATTTTCTTAAGAACATTTATTAACATTTAAGTAAATGTTTAGCCTGGAGAAGGGTAGACTCGGGAGTGTGCATGATGCCATCTTTAAATAATCTGAAGGAATGCTGTAGGGTGGTGGCAAAGGAGGTTTAGACGGCTCCAGAATGCAGAGTCAGGATCAGCGAGTTAAAATTGTGGGGAGGCAGATTTACTCTCACTGCAAAGAAGAACCTTTTAATAATTAAAGCACAGCCCGGGAGAAACCTTAATTGACAAAGAGAAAGTGCAGCTTTGAAAGCAAATGCAGAGAGCTTCGCAGAGAAGAAGGCGTGGAGGAATCCAGCCCTGAATACTGTAATGTCATGTGTTGGTGTTCAGAGACTAAAGTCAGATAGCAAAATGGTAGCAGTGGCGGTGGCCCCACAAGAGAACTGCTTTTTATAAGAGCGACAAGCATTTGTCCAGTTTAAGTTAGACAACGAAAGACTGAAGAAGGCCGAGTGCCCTGAAGTTAACTGGCATTGTCTCCCCCCAAGAGCTAGATGACAACACCTGGGAAGACAGTGGCAGCTGACTCCCTCCCCGCTTTTCCCTTGCTTTTCCTTTCCCTTCCTCCTTCTCTCTTTCCTTCCCTCCTTTCCTTCCTTCCTTTTTTTCTTTCATCATATAAGAATCTACTTTGTGCCGGGCACTATGCTCAGACCAAAGGTTACAGTAATGAACAGAATTTGTAGTCTTTACTTTCGAGAAACTGACAAGTTAGTGAGAGAAACAAAACAAATAATATGACTGCAAATCATAAATACTCTGGAAGAAGTAGACAAGGTGCTGTACGGAAGAGATTTACAGGGGAGAACTAAATTATACTGGGACAATGGAAAAGTTCCTCTGAGGAAGTGATATTGAAGCTGAGCTCAAAAGCCAAGTAAGAGACTGCCAGGTAAAGAAAGCGCGGACTGTCATAGAAGACATGATGGGAAAGACCTTAGCACGTTCAGAACTGACAGAAGGCTGCCCGTGTGGCTGGAGCAAAGCTGGTGTGGGGAAGTGATCTGAGATGAGGTTGGAGAACTGGGTGGGGTCTGAAAGCTGAACTTTGCCTCTGCTTGGAAGCCTGATTGGTGGTGATTAGGTGTGTATGGGGATGGACCTCCAGGTGGTTATTACCACCGTCCAGGTGGGATGTGTTGGTGGCGTGGACTAAAGAGCTGGCCTTGGAGGAGGAGGGACATAGATGGATGCTTTTCAACACTCATGAGTAGAAGAATATACCAATTCTTCAAGAAAAAGGACTGGTCACCCACCAACGTTATTTTCTAATTGACATCAGTTGCATATGGCCCTCGGAAAGCATGGTGGTTGAGAACACAGGCTCTGGAGGGAGCCTGGTTGTGTCCAGATCTTAGCTCTACCACTTAGTAGCTGCCTGAACTTGGGCGGGTCCTGCCTTCAGATCCCTCATCTGTAAAATAAGCTTTGTAGAAGTACTGTTTTATAGGGTTTGTGAGATCTCAAAATCGTAATGATGATTTGTGGAGAGACACCACAGGCAAAATACATGTTTCTTTAAGGAAGTTTACAAGAACTTAACTGGGTGGCGATGGTTGTGCAAAGCAGGGGACTTTCCACCTTATCTCCATTGGATGAGCAAGTGTCCCACGCCTTCAAGTACATCAAATGTGCCCTCGCGTTCACGTGACGCTTGGGTCTTTCTTCATATTTCCTTGGCCAATCTTCCGTGATGCCTTAAACCCTTTTGGCTTGTTCCAGGGTTTATGCATTGCTCATTAGGTGCATGTGACTGGGACTAACAGTCCCAGTGTGTTACTGAATTTTTACCAAAGATAGCATACCAGGTGTAGTGTCTTTTTTTTTTTTTTTTTTTTTTGTGAGGAGATCAGCCCCGAGCTAACATCCGCCAATCCTCCTCTTTTTTTGCTGAGGAAGACGGCCCTGGGCTAACATCTGTGCCTATCTTCCTCCACCTTATATGGGACGCCGCCACAGCATGGCTTACCAAGCAGTGCGTCGGTGCGCGCCCGGGACCCGAACCAGCGAACCCCGGGCCGCCGCAGCGGAGCGCGCGCACTTAACCGCTTGCGCCACCGGGCCGGCCCCCAGGTGTAGTGTCTTTTAACAGGTCAAAGATTTAAGTCTGTTTGAAGTTTATTCCTACAACTTTGTGCAATGATTTAATGAGGTTATTTGTATAAAAAATGGGGCCCACATCTGGATAATTGTAATGCACGATAGAATGCAGCCCTTAATTATTAGTGGATTGTTAAATACATCTGTGGTTTAGTTTTAGTTTTTCTAAATTCTATTCTAAATTTCTTTTCTAAAAAGAATGTCTTTTATTATTTTCCAAGGACCTATAATAAAGTACCCCTTCAAGTGTGATAATCCAGACATGTCTAAAGGAAGTGAACCAGCTCACCATCTGCTCACAGTTCTGCTATTTAGGCAGGGATAACAGTAAAAACAGTCTGCCAGAATTTCAGTTATGCAAATAAAAATAAACAGTGGAACCCAGACTATCCTTGCTTTGCATTAATTTGTAAGTCTTAAAAACAATACTCCAATAGAAACAATCCCTCTATGTATTATTGTGTCAAATGAATATATTTTATAAAAGCGCTTTGTTCAAAGTTTCAAAATATAAACAATTTTTGTGCTTAAGGTTACTGAACTAATAAATTATAATCATATTAATAATAACAATAATAATCATCGATAAGGAGCATGTAGATTTATTCCTCCCCTAATTTGCTTAGGGGTACCTTTATGTACTTAAGAAGAAAAAATAGGACCACCAATTTATGTGCTAGGTACCAGAATATCTGACTGAGACAACTTTGGTTGGTTACATCAGCCTGTCTTCAGGATGCTTATAACGAAATTGGCCAGGTCTAGGCTTACAGCTTGAGAAACGATTCGGGAGCTCATGGGAGTAATCAGAAGTAAGGATTAGCCAGTAATGGTCCTCCTCAGCAACTGTATCCAGCAAGCCTGGACCAAATAATCTGCTGATAGGCAAACAATGCTGTGCCTTTCCCAGCGAATAACACCTGATATATCTCTCTTAGTACACCTAGGAGCTCTTGGTTGTCAGAATTCATACATCATTAATGATCATTCTAATATTGTTTCCCCAAAATGATCACAACAGTAATTTGATCCTCTCGTCTCTTGCTGCTCATACATTCTGTTTCTGCATAGTCCTTAGTCATCTTGTGTTCTCATCCAGAACTTTCTCTGCTGGTGATAGATTTGTATTGTGAAGCTGCAGATGGGCAAAAAATTCTTCCTTTCAACCCTCTCTCTGTTCTGATGTTGTCAGAGATTTTGAGTTGAGAATCTATAGAGTGAGGAGACAGGGAAAGAGAGAAAGAAAGAAATATCACTTTGTAGTCATGTCTCTCTTTTATATATTTATTTATTTCATAGTCATGGAGGGACTATTTCTTGAGCAATAGTCGTTATTCATTGTGATAAAAATAAAATACACAACATTATGAACAACAGTGAACTGTGCAGACCATATTGAAACAGCTGAACATAAAAATATAAGAAAGGAGATATTTTAAAAACCTGGTATTACCAAATTGAGGTAAGGAATTAAAAGGAGTGCCTGGAATTTGACAAATTAAATGTAAAAATTACTCATGTTCTTCCTTTGCCTTACTAGAATTTACTGTAATTATCCAGGTACAGTTATTTGACATCTGTTAGGATTTCTCTCAATTTTGCAATTACTTGGAAGTGGTAGAAGAAATCACACAAACGTTTATTCCTCGTCTATCTGAGATCCACATCAATGAGGGACATATACAGCACTAGTCTCATTTAAAACTTTCTCCTTAAGATACTCCAGCAACCTAAATTTTATCAATAAGCTGTTAAAATTTAAAACTTTGCCAACACATTTCTGAGAAGCTAAGTGAAACTTTTACCTATATTTTTTAAGAATTCTACTATTTTTAAAGGTCAAAAGACAATGACTTGGGGGCCAGCCCGGTGGCACAAGCGGTTGGGTGCACGTGCTCCGCTTCCTCAGCCCGGGATTTGCAGGTTCAGATCCTGGGCGCGTACCGACACACTGCTTGTCAAGCCATGCTGTGGCGGCGTTCCACATAAAGTGGAGGAAGATGGGCACGGATGTTGGCTCAGGGCCAATCTTCCTCAGCAAAAAGGGGAGGATTGGCATTGGATGTTGGCTCAGGGCTGATCTTCCTCACACACACACACAAAAAAGACAATGACTTAAGGAAGTGATAAAAGGTGAATATGGAATCCTGTATAGTCTTAAAATTGAGTGAGTTAAATATTTGCTCTGCATTTTGTAGTAGACTAAACTGAATTCTAGAAAATCAGAGGAGGCCACTAGATTGTTTCAAAGCCGGGACCAAACTCAGGTTTCTTGATGTTTTTAGAGAAAGTCCTTTTCCACCCTACTGTACTACATTTAGAAGAAGGTTCTAAATCTTGAAAACATTTCCCAGAAAAAGAAAATATGAAAAATAATAACACCTGGATTAATTTATTATTATTTTTTAGTTCAGAATTTTTTATTTATACACACATAATTGAGCTATTAATAACGCAATAACAGGAAAATATAAAAAGCTAAATTTTTTACAGTAAGGAAAATGTTTTGAAAACTAGTCCAAAAATTTATAAAAATATTAGTACAGAATTTGTGATTTTATTCTTATTTTTGATAAGTTTATTACAAAGTCCAATGTCTTGCTTCATTAAACAGCTAAGGTAAGAAACTGAAAATCAATTTCCCTACATATACTTTTTAATTTTAGGGAAACAGGCTTTCCAGCACTGAAAAATTTTAATATCATGACAGTTGAGTAGCAGTTAAAATCTTGTTCTGGAATTAAAAAAAAATTTTTTTGACTTCCAATTCCAGATAAGCAACTGAGCAGTTGGTACAAAGCAGAACTTCAGGTATGTGCTGTCTTCTTGTTTCACATATATTCTGTTTAATTTATATTCAAGTTTAGTGTGGTAATGTTCCAGTTTTAAGTGACTTTTTCCTGTTAGCCTAGAGAAATAATAGCTATTTTTGGTATTGTTACAGACAAAACTTTGCTTAATATATTAATTATAGGAAATTACAAGATAGAAATATAGAATTATGTGGATTTTACTTAGAAAAAATGGAAACAAATAGTATACACATGCTGCTGAATTGCTTTAAAAAAATCACATACAAAGTTTAGTACTGTAGTCAGTGCTGATTTTCCTTAGTTTAAAATGTGATTTTTCAAACAGAGTCTGCCATATACTTTCTCAAAGGCTTTTACCACAGATTTATCAGCAAGTCAAAGGAAAAATAGGGTGGAATGAATAGAAAATAGAGTGCCAAGCAATCCAGTTTCCACTTCCAACCTTAGTACATTAGAAAGTAACCATTCTAAAGTCAGATTTTGAAACAGTATCTCTGCCTTCTACTTCTTCTCGGGCTTAGCATGTCAGATGATTTTTATATTTTCTTTGCAAAGCTATTTGCTTCTAATTCTCCAATATTAAATACTCTCTCAAAGTTCTAAAAGGAGCAATGTTGAAAGAGCGTTTCCTGTACACAATATGACAGATAAGAAAGCTCTAGGTAATATTTCCAAGTTGTTTTTACCTACTGGTCCTTTTTTATTTCACCACACTGTTGTAAAGATGGAGATTGGGAAGATATTCTCTTTATAGAACTGTGAAAACTGAAGCAGGTAACATTTAAATGATGGGTTTGTCCTTGTACACTGTTGAAGGGAATATAAATTGGTGCAGCCATTAAGGAAAATAGTATGGAGGCTCCTCAAAAAATTAGAAATAGAACTACCATGTGAGCCAGCAATCCCACTTCTGAGTACATATCCAAAGGTAATGAAATCACAATCTTGAAGGGATATCTGCACTCCCATGTTCATTGTAGCATTATGGGCAACAGCCAAGCTATGGAAACAACCCAAGTGTCCATCTATGGGTGAATGGATAAGCAAAATGTGGGAAATATATAAAATGGAATATTATTCAGCCATGAGAAAGAAGGCAGTACTGCCATTTGTGACAATGTGGATGGACCTTGAGGGCATTAGGTGAAATGAAGCAAGCCAGACAGAGAAAGACAAATACTATATGATCTCACTTAGGTGTGGAATCTAAAAGAGATGAACTCATAGAACAGAGAGTAGATTAGTTGTTGCCAGGGGCTGGGCAGGCAGGTTGGTTAAAGGGTACAAACTTCCAGTTATAAGATGAATAAGTTCTGGAGATCTAATGTGCAGCAGGGTGACGATGGTTAACAACACTGTATGATATACTTGAAAGTAGCTAACAGAGTAGATCTTAAATGTTCTCACCACACGCACGCACGCACACACGCTCGCACGAAGGTAATTGTGAGGTGATGGGTGTATTAACTAACTTTATTGTGGTAATCGTTTCCCAATATATGAATATATACATGTATCAAGTCATCATTGTATTTTACACCTTAAACTGATAAAGTGTTATAAGTTGATTATAGCTCAGTAAAGCTGGGGAAAAATAAACAGACAACAACAACAAACAATGATGGGTTTGCATCATCGAGGTCCTGGAATGCAGACCTCAGACCAGAACTCAGAAGCTCTGCTGCTCAGATCAAATGACCAGACTGTTTTTGTGACGATGTTGTATCAGGATACAAAAACAGATTTAAGGTGTTAGTATATTTAAATTGAATTTTGATAGTAATTTACTTTCATTGTCAAAGAGTACAAGTTTCCTGGTACAAAATGTGTTAACTGTTACAACAGTAAAATTATCTACTCAATACCACTTTAGGAATTAGTGGTCTGGTGGCAGAGCAACGTGGTTAAGGGCTGAGACTCTGGGGCTCCCTGGTTGGCATCTGGTCTCTACCTGTATTAGTTGTGGGACCTTGGACAAGTTATTTTATCCTTCTGTGTCTTAACTGCCTCTTCTGTAAAATGGGAATGGTAAATAGTCCTTTCAGCCTGGAGATTTCAGAATGACCATGTGAGTTAATACACACAGAGCGCTCGACAGGGCACTGGTGTGTTGTGTTATGTGAGTTAGCCGTTCATTTCTGATAACATTCATCAGATTTTGTATTATGTTTATTCATATTTTGCATATCTGTAGGCTGCAGAGTCTCCCTGTGGTAAGAAGCTACAGCAGGTTATACGGAAGTTCATTTAATAAACAGGAGGGCTGGGAATTCTGGTATATGAGAGGTAGGCACTGCTTTCAAGGAGCTTACAGACTAGTAAGAAAGACAGAAGAACCGAGCTAACGGCTGCGGTTGGTGAAGTGTTAGGGGAACGGTCTGTGAAAGTTGCTATGCCGGCAGAGAGGGGGATGTGGAACAAGTGAGGGAAGAATTCCTTAAGCCTGGAGCCGGGCTGGGCTCGTGGGCCGCACTTCACTCATCTGCTGACTCGGCCCTCATTCATCCGTTCCCCCATCTGTTCAATATCTAACGAGTTCCCACTGTTTTACATCAGAATATTAAATTGTGATTTAAAGAAAATAACTTCTCTCCTCTTCTGGAGTCTGGAGTTTAGTTAGATGGACTGATACTAAACAATAAATATATTATGTAAAAAAAAATTCCACTTTGACTGAAATTAATATACTTGTCTTTGTGTGTATATTTAACATTACCCTTCTATCACGTTTTCTTTCAAATGGTTTTGTTCTTTTTTTTTTGGAAAGAACATATAGTTGATTTTTATTTTCAATCTTCAAACCTTTGTCTTTTAGTAAGGGCATGAATCCATTTACTTTTGCTGTCACAGCTGTTAGACTCTTAAATTTATTGCTTTCTTTAGTGCTTTACTGTTTAGCTTGTTTGCCTGTCTGTTTATTTATGCATTTGTTTCCTTCTTTTGATATGTGGAATTTATTTTCATTACTGTTAGTTTTTCTCTAATGATTTGGAGAGATTTATCTTCTGTTAAAAACTCTTCTGTTAGTTTCATTTTACTTATTAAAAAAACATACTTGAATCTATGCTTTTCTATTAATGTTAGTAAGGAAATTATATCAGCTCCTAGTATACAAAATGAGGGAATTAGCACTCTTTACTTCTCCTGTGCCCTCAAGCATTCATTTCACAGGTTTTGTTAATATAACATTATATAAAGTTAACTGTTATGTTTTTATCTTTAAGTCACAATTATATTTTGTGGTGTACCATATTTAAGACAAACATTGAGAGAAACCGTTATATTTCACTGTTTTCAACATACTTGGTCAACACTGTTAATAAATCATGTCTTGCCTGTTATTATAGTTTGTTTTATTTCTAGACAGCTGGTGCTCATATTTGGGCATAAATTTTTAAGAGTGCCATGAAGGTATTCTATCAGAAGACAAGTTCTTTGGCTTCAGACGTGAATCACAATATTAACTAGTTATAAGATTCTCTATAGACCACAGGTTAAAGAAAACTCACAAATGTCTAAAGGGTTCAAGCTAGAAATGTAAATCGTGAAGTGTGCCAGATGTAAGGTAACAGATAAAGCCTATGGCGAAATGGAGAAGTGCAGACCTATTCTGAAGGCATTCATATTCAATTTATTTTTAGGCAGAGAAGAAAAAAGAACTGACTGTAGGCCACGTTTGGCTCATGGATAGCTAGTGTTTCCATAGACATTGCCTGTAAGATTTTTATAATTTGGTGGTGAGGAGGAGAAGTCTGAGGCAAACATGATTCTTGATGTACATGACCTGATTTTTCTATCTGGATTTTTTTCTCCCTTATTCCTTGAAATAAAGAGAAAAAAAAAGTTCCCTGGAATAGGCTGCTTCTGTTTTTTAGTAAAGTTGAAATATAATCAGTAATCCCTTTCAATGTTCAAACTCAGGTTTTGCATAAAATTATTTTACTTTTGAATGTTATTTCCATGTCATGAGTTCTGGTCTTTTCTTTAAGACTATCAGCGCCCCACTTTTCATTTTCTTCTGTATGTCTTTGTTTTCCCTGCATTCCTGGAGAGTCAGCTCAAGTTTGTCGTTTACATTACGGATTCAGTTTCCTGCGTAAGGACCCTGTTGTTTCACTTCAAATTCTGATTTCAGTTTTACCATTTTACTTACATTTAATGAAACTTCTTTCCTAATCTCCTATGCCATTTATGTGATGTATACTTACCTCTCAACCACTTTCACTATCCTTCTTAAAAATGTGTGTGTGTGCGCGTGTGTTTGTAGCCTCATGTTACTTCATTTACTGTTGAATGACAAGAGGTGTTTCCATGCCCGGTATTTGAAGAGGAATTGATTGGGAAAGACAGACTCTGATTGTCCTGTCACTGAGCCCCCTTGGGTGCTGTTACAGTGCTTTTCTTGGATCTTACATCAGAAAAGTTCTTTATGTATAAATGTTCTAGCCGTATGTTTTGGATCCTGTATTTGTGTGCTTATTGTGGGTCTCTTGAACCAGGAAATCTCTCACCCACTGCCTGGCTAATAAAGTAGAATGTATTCCTAGATAATTTAAAGCAATATTTCTTCTGACATCATTGATACAGAAAAGCTTTTCTCTCACAGTTTATCTTGGTTCCATCCCTTTCTACTGCCAACTCCCCGTTTCAAGGTGCAGCCCACCATTGCCTCTTTACTTTGGCCCAATCCACATTGCATTTCGGGAATTAAAATCCCTAAATGGATGAAAATTTTATTGCCTATTCTTTTGTAAGTAGGGTGACCAACTTATCCCAATTTGCCCAGCGCTTACTGGTTTTAGCACTGCAAGTCTCACATCCAGGGGACATCCATAGCTCTGGGCAAGCTGGAATGTTTGGTCACTTTAAAGAGTTTTCTTTTCTTTTAATTTATTTTTCCCCCCAAAGCCCCAGTAGATAGTTGTATGTCATAGTTGCACAACCTTCTAGCTGCTGTATGTGGGATGCAGCCTCAGCATGGCCCGAGAAGCGGTGTGTCGGTGCGCGCCCGGGATCCGAACCCGGGCCGCCAGCAGCGGAGTGTGCGCACTTAACCGCTAAGCCGCGGGGCCGGCCCGTTTGGTCACTTTATTCACAACCCATGCCAGCTTTTAGTGAACAGAAAATTTCAAACTTTCCAGAGGTTCTGTTCCTTCCAGTGGACCATGTTCCTTTTTACCTCCATTGAAAATTATTTATCTTTTTAGTAGCAACATTAGTCAAGTTGATTTTTTCTTTTGTTGTTTATATTTTGAAAGCAATGACCTATTTTTTGTTTTAAAAATATAAGTTTAATTCATAATATTGAATCTACTTGTTCAATTTATGGGTGTCTTTCCAGCCTAGGCAATTCTGATGCTTGCCTAGCCTGTGCTCAAATGATGCAGACAGGGAAGTACAAATGGAAAGAATGCGATGGGAAATTTGGTCCCTGCGTTGGTTAATTTTACGTATCAGCTTGACTGGGCTAAGGGATACCCAGATAGCTGGTATCTGGGTGTGTCTGTGAGAGTGTTTCTGGAAGAGATTAACAGTTGAATTGGTGAGCTAAGTAAAGCAGATGGCCCTGCCCAGTGTGGGTGGGCATCCTCCAACCTGTTGAGGGCCTGAATAGAACAAAAAGCCCAAGGGAAGGCCAATACACTCTTTCTGTTTGAGCCCGACGTGCATCTCCTCCTGCCCTTGGACATCAGTGCTTCCTGGTTCTCAGGCCTTCAGACTCTAATTGAGACTTACACCATTGGCCCGCCTGGTTCTCAGGCCTTTGGATTCAGACTGGATTATACCACCAGGCTTCTTGGGTCTCCAGCTTGCAGATGACAGATTATGGGATTTCTTGGCCTCCATAATAGCGTGAGCCAATTTGTATAATAAATCTTCATATAGGAGATATGTATATATCCTATTGCTTCTGTTTTTTTTTCGAGAACCTTGACTAATACAACCCCTCAACTAGCTGTTTTAGAAAAGTCTGTGGGGTCTGCAGGACCTGTGATCAGTGAAGCCCTTGGGCCTTTAACACTGGGACATGCCTTGGGAAGAGGGATGGGTAAATTCTCCTTTATCTGGGTTTAGCCGCACCCTCCTTCCTGAGGGCTCCAACTGCCTTTGGTTTTTGAAAATGTGTCCTGAGTTCTAGAATATCAGTACTATGGGAATTCTAAAGTGTGCGTGTGATATGTGTTAAATGAAATGAAAAAGGAAAGATATGTCAGTTTTGTATCACAAAATGGTACGTGCCTGAACTGAAAGTCTTAATCATTTTTAAAACTTAATTCAAAAAATAATGAGGGGCTGGCCCGGTGGCGTAGTGGTTAAGTTCGCATGCTCTGCTTCAGTGGCCTGGGATTCACGGGTTGGGATCCTGGGCGTGGACCTACGCACTGCTCATCAAGCCATGCTTTGGTGGTGTCCCACATAAAGCAACTAGAAGGATGTACAACTGTGACATACAACTATCTGCTGGGGCTTTGGGGAGAAAAAAGGAAAAAAGGAGGAAGATTGGCAACAGATGTTAGCGCAGGGCCAATCTTCCTCAAAAAAAAAATACTCAATGAATACCTTCTATATGTAAAGTACTGTACTGGAATGTGTAGGACATAAAACTTTAGATGCAGTCTCTGCTTTCCAAGAATTTCCCTTATAGTATGTAAGAGTTGCCAAACCCAGATTATTAGACTCTAAAGCCTGGGACGTCATGTAAAAGTGATTTAAAAGTGCTGGAAAGACATTATTTCTGGTTGGTGGAGATCATAAATTTATTTAAGATCATGTTAAAAGATATGTTGAATTTAGGTAGACAGCATTGGGAGAAGCATAAAAAAACCTTTAGTCAGAATACACAGAAGTGGGTAAGTTCAGGATGTATTTGAAAATTCAAAAGAAGCTGAGTTTAACTGATGCCTCGGGTCATTGATGGAGATTAGTGCAAGTTATTCTAGAAAGTTCCGTTAGGACCAATGAGTGGAGGGCTTTGAGATCTAGACATAGGGGTTTGACTTTTTTTAATCACCTGAATTTTTTAATAGAGAAACTCTATTTACATTTTTATCGATAGAATGTTGCCTAACAGTAGACACTCAATAAGATATTTATGTAAAATGAAGTGATAATAATATAATTGCAGTGGCAAATCTGAAATGGCTCTGTATGTGCTTAAAGTGCACTTACTTTTTTTTTCAGAAATTTCATTTAAATTTGTCAATACCAATTTTATGAAAATAGATGAATGAATGAGATATTGCATATAATTTCACTGTAGACTAAATTAGAAGGCTTCTCCCCCTTTTATCATCGGGAGGATAAATAAGGATAGCACTTAACAAAATTATTATCATTATGAGTAAGGTTTCATTTAAAAATATTTTGAAAGTCATAGATTGAATATCATGAAATACCCAGTGTCAAGGCAGAAGAAGCAGTTTGCCACAATTACGCGGGTCCACTAAAGGCCAGGGCTGCAAAGGGTATGTCTGATTACTGCTGAAGGGTATAATTATCTCCGAGGTTGAGAAGGGTTAAATGTTTGGCTTGTTTGCCAACATCTGTCAGCTGTTTCAGGGTGCCGTGTGTTCTGTTCTAGTTTTTAAAACGCCTTAATACAATATTCTCCAATGTTCCAGGCAATAGTGGAGTTATGTGCAAAAGTATATGCAGGTTTTTCTTTGTGCGTATGTTCTTCCACAAAGAAGAACATTTCTAATTTCTGAAAAGGATCTCTTATTTGCCAGCAGAAATCTGTGTTTTGACACATTACAGTTTTCACTAAGTCAGGGTGTGTTCTTTAAATCAAACAGCAGGTCAAGGGTTTCCTGTGTAATAAGTGGGAGTGACTTACATTAGAAGACATTCTCTGACATAAAACAATGTCCGAAGGTCGTGCTGGCTGTCCTGAGGACCTGGAGAGTGATCTTGGCTCTACTTGATGTTCTCATATTGTCTACTTCCTTAAAAAAATGAGATCTTCCTGCAGCTGTGGTAGAGAAAGTGAGCTGGATTTGGGTAACAGAAACTTACCTGCATCAGGGAAATCCTACTTATTGACTGTATAACTTTCAACATGTGACTTAACCTCTCTCTGTCTGTCTCCATTCACTTTGCTTATTCTAAGGGCCTTAAGTGAATTATTTATGTAATTCTCAGAGAACTCTAGGGAGTAGGTACTGTAACAGTCAGTCCCACTTTCTAAATTAGGAAATGGAAATACAAAGAAATTAAGTAATTCACCTGGCTGGATAGCATGTAAGCCTAGGAATTGAACCGGGCTTCTGTAACCTTACCCACTTTCTTCTTTACCCAACACTGTCTACTTTATAGGATTCTTTTGAGGATTAAGTGAAATAATGTCTGAAGACAGTAGGTGTTTATTAAATGATTTGTGATTCTGAATATAAACTTTTGGGAAGTAGAGATTTTAAAAAAGGGGTTAATTTTTTTTTTTTTTTTGGTGAGGAAGATCCGTCCTGAGCTAACATCCATGCTAATCCTCCTCATTTTGCTGAGGAAGACCGGCTCTGAGCTAAGATCTATTGCCAATCCTCCTCCTTTTCTTCCCCAAAGCCCCAGTAGATAGCTGTTTGTCATAGTTGCACATCCTTCTAGTTGCTGTATGTGGGACGCAGCCTCAACGTGGCCAGAGAAGCAGTGTGTCGGTGCACACCCGGGATCCGAACCCGGGCCGCCAGTAGCGGAGCGAGCACACTTAACCGCTAAGCCACTGGGCTGGCCCAAAAAGGGGTTAGTTTTTTAACAAAAAAAAATTATGCTTTATAAAATAAAGAAAACTTTCGGGAAAAAGATTATGTGAACAATCTGGCCAGTAAGGTAATTGGAAAACATTCAGGTGGTTAGTAGAGCCCCACTTGCAGCCTGAATTACTTTATGGAGCATTAGGTTACAGATTATTGAATCTTAGAATGATAGAGGAAAATTGACGCAGGATTTCATTGTTTTTGCCTATTTAAATTCCAATTACCAAAGGCTATGCCCGGAGTTGAAGGGTCATACTCAGAGCAATGACACTTGGAAGAAATGAAGACCCACCTAATTATTTAATGGGACTGCCGAATGCCAAGTACAGCCATAAAATGCTAAAAGTTCATAACAGGCAAATCTTTTGGTGTCATAAATTTTCATCACCATCATCCTGGTGATACTAACATATGCCTTCTAACACCTGGTCAGAAATTACATCACGCCTGGTTTGTGGTCAGTGGGTGGTTGGTTAGGATTGGCTCCAGGGCAGTAGGCAGTAGATTCACGTCACACCCAAAGCATCTTTTCTGTGATTCCATCAGCTTTCCTAACTGGATAGATACATTTCCTGAATTTGCATTGGCTTGATTTTCCCAGTAAAGATTTAAAATAGAAAAACATGTCTGTTAAGGATATGGATTTGTGGGTATTTTAAACATATTTATTATTTGGGGACCAAGGTATTCTGTGAAAAAAATTTTTAATGAGACATCATTTCTAGCTGAGACTATTAGGACAAAGCTGCCTTTCAGCAAGTTGGATAGTAACAGGGAAGACGCGGGTGTAGAGAGTGTATGTTTTGGAACATTGATTTTAGAGTCCTTGTTGAGTATCTATGTGAGAATTCTGGAAGTTAACTAGACATATAGTTCTAGAACTTACAGGAGAAATAGTCACTGTAGACATTGCTTTGAGAATCATCAGCTTGTTTGGGGCCTGAAGTGTGGGAGCTGAGGCAGCCACGTGCACAGTGTGTTGTTTCCCAGATTTTCAGTAAGGTGGAGGATGGATTGCGATGATCGGGTTTCTTATGGCCTTTTTCTGCTATTTTTTAAATCACTGAATTTGATGAGCACACAGAAAGCGGGTGGGTTTTTCAGGATTTCAGATATCATCAAAATGAGTGGCATAAGTATTGTACTTGATGAAAAAATCGGAATTCAGTTATTTTCATTTGACTGGAATCAGTGTCTTAAAACAAAACGAAAATTTAGAGGAAGAAATATTAAATTTTACATCCAGGTTGAAATGTTAAACACAGCCCTACAGAAAAGATAGCAAAGCTAGCCTTTAAGAGGCTTAGTTTGAAGGTAAACTAGGTGTTTTTTTGTACGCAAGTGGCTCGTCCCTTCTGCAGCTCCCCTCCCCCCACCCAAATGAACAAGTTGCAGTACTGGATTGTCTCAACAAAAGACGTTGTCTGCAAAATTTGTGTCTAAGTGTTGGTTTATTGTTTCTATTCCTCTTTCTCGTTCTTCTTCAGATCTGTAACCTGTTTAGAAAAATGATGCCAGTTGGATGGGCGATGAGTGGATTTGTAATTTAGGTACTGCGAAGTTAATGCAAAGACTGTTTCAGAAATTTTTACCAAGATGACGTGGGGAGCATATTAGCTGCCTGCAAATAATTGAAGGGTTGTTACTGTTTATCTTCCCATGTAAATTCACTTTTTTATATTTCTTTACAAACTTATTCCCCTAATCATCTTTCAAGACTCAGTTCTAGAAACGCCTTCTCTGTGAGGCCCCGCCTCATGTTCCCAGGTGGATGGACCACTCTCTCTTTTGTGTTCTCTTTGTGTCTCTGCCCCATCCTTAAAGCCTGACCACTGCCCACATTGAAGGAAGTTAATGTGTTGACATGTTTGTGTCTCCACTAGACTGTGAGGGACATGAGAGCGTAGACCTTGTCTTACTAACGTGCACCATTCGTATCTGTAGCCCGAGTCTTAGTTCAATTCCTGACAATATGCTTTTGTGCTGAATTGGACTAGGTGTGGAATAGAAATGTTCTGTGATGCTCTGGAGGAAAGAAGTAGGGACAGAGGGCAGAAGTGACAAGGACACAGATGATTTAAGCTCATTACTAACAATTAGAGCTGTCTGAAAACAAAATGACCCGCCTTTACAATGTAGGTCAAGCACAAGGTGAATGATAATGCAGAAGAGATGTTGCACAGCCTGACCTCTGAATTCCCTCCAACTCTCGTGTTCTCTGCCATACATTGTGCTCATGTGTCATTAACTACCCTCTTGGGTAGTCTTCAAAAGTACTTTCATATATATTATCTCATTTATTTGAACAAATTCCCTGTGATGTATGTAGGGACAGGTATTATCACTCTAATTGTGCAGTAAAATGAGGCATAAAGAAGTTCAGTGACTTGAACAGGGATATTCCGTCAGCATTAAATTTGAGATCAGAATGTCGCCTTCTTCATAGTAGTTTAGTAATTTGTTTTAAATAGGATGTCTGAAATTATCTGATTCGGACATTTGGAGTATTCAGATATTCATTGAGAAATATGTTTTTTCCTGCTATGCTTTTATACATGCTTAATTTTAAAAAAAATGATCAAATCACTGTTTGTCTTTTTCTGGCCACTTTTTTTGTGTGTGTGTGAGGAAGATCGGCCCTGAGCTAACATCTGCCAATCCTCTTTTTGCTGAGGAAGACTGGCCCTGGGCTAACATCCATGCCCATCTTCTTCTACTTTATATGAGACGCTGCCACAGCATGGCCCAACAAGCGGTGCGTCAGTGCGTGCCCGGGATCCGAACTGGCGAACCCCGGGCCGCCGCAGCGGAGAGCGCGCACTTAACTGCTTGTGCCACCGGCCACTTTTAATTGTCGTACTACTAGTGGTTCTGCACAGCCAGGACCACAAGAGAAAACCATATAATATAAAACAGTGCCCATGAGGAAGTGCGTGGTAACATGCCACACATTTAATCAGTCTGGGTGTATGACAGAAGCCCCCAACTGTGAGCACACATGCTGCCTTCCATGTTGGGGCCCCCAGGGGTGGGGCCCAGGCTATTGCAGGTCAGGGGTCAGATCTGACAGAGATGGCTGGCTTCAGTGCATGTCCTGGAGAGGCTAGAGATGAAGAGGAGTCATCGTGAATTGCATTAGACACCTATTATGCATTTTATTTTATGTTCTACCTGGGTTCCCAGTCTGGCGGCTATACAAGAAGAATTGTGCTTAAAGTTACAGATTTCCCAAATTAGGGTTAAATGGCATATGAGGAAAGTAGAGGGATCATTTCAGTTAGCTATTTCTATGTAACAAACTGCGCTGGAACTTAGTGCCTTAACACAACAGCAGTTCTTTTTCTCATGATTCTGTGCAGTGATGTTCCTCTGATGGTCTCAGATATGATCCCTCAGGAGGCTACACTCATCTGATGGTTGGGCTGGGGTTTCAGCCAGAGCCCCTTAGTACTCCCCCATGTGGCCTGCCCAGACGGCTAGCTTCCTGTCTCACAACACGGTGATCTGAGGGTTCTGAGAAAGAGAAGTGGAAAAGCTGGCAGTCCTGTTATGGCCTTGACTCTGAAGTCCAGGAATGTCACCTCAGCCACCTTCTGTTGATTAGAGCAGCTCCCCCAGCTCAGAGTAAAGGGGAAGACAAATTGACCGCATCTCTGGATGGTAGGAGCGGTGTGTGTAAAAAGGATAAAGCGGATTGTTGGTGGCCATTGTTGTATACAGCCTATCACAATGACAGACCAGAAAAATAGCAACATGCAGAGAGGGAAGATGTGGGTTTGGAATTGCGATGCTAATTTATCAAGATCATAGAAACAATCATCTAAAAATTATATGAATGATGCTTCTCTGTACATTGATTAGAAGCCCTAACAAACAATCCCAATTTTCTTAGAGTTAAACAATTTGTCATTAATTTTGTTGTTACGATTATGCTTTTCCTAGCTGTTTAGTTATTTTTGTAATTTTGGGGTATGATAAACATTTTCTGAAATATAGCAGATGATAACATTGGGAATGCAAATTTCTATCATCCATATATTGATTATTTAACTGGGCTGCCTTAAGATACTTCAATTATGTTTAAATATGATCAGTCCCACTGACTTTTGTTTAACTGCAGTAAATTGTTTCCAAAGATTCATTTGTTATAATTATAATTATAATTATAATGCATTATTTAGTTTTTGATTGATTACTGAATTTTTTTCAGATAGATTGGACTAATTTTTGAATAGATTTTTAAGTCAAATTCCTTAACAAATATCTAACTTATTTATAAGTTCTCTCAGCAAAATGCTGAGTCCTATTTGCCTTCATTTACCACTTATTGATTCATGTATAACAAAAGTTAACTTTTCTCTGTATGCTATTTTGAAATCTGAAAATATGGCTCTACAATATTAGTCCAAAATGTTTGGGCTTGTTTTCATTAATTTTACCTGGATTTATTTATTTTCTAGGCATTTGATGTTTGCATATTTCATTTTTAACATATGTTGTATTGCTTTAATTATTTATGACATTAAATAGCCATCTTAGTGATTTTAAGATGTATAGATTGCTTTTTTGAGGCTCATTCCATCAATTCAGGTTTTTGTAAGTTTAAAAAATAAAATCCATAAGTTTATAAATTAATTGCCTGGCAATAGACGTCACATAATAAAACACTTGACAGAGTAAATTTTGTCTCATTACTTATTAAACTCAAAGCTATATTTTAAAAAATTCTTCTATTTCATCACTAACATCCTTAGAATATTTTCATGGCGATAAAGCCAGCCCTTCTCAGTTGATAGAAATTTGCATGACACCAGTAACTGTAGGAGTCCTGGTTCCAGATCAGAAGGTTTTGATAAGGTTCTCTGTTTGTAGATGTTATTAATTTCAGTGTTTCAGGCCTGGTCCTCTGCTTTAACATTTCATTCTGGCAACTGTGTTATTTCACTAGTGGAGAATATAGTGTGCTTTTTTTATTGAGGCTTTTATATGCATAAGAGTGTTTGTTCTGACTCACACTGGAGACTCAAAATAACATTTCCAGTTTACTTATGAGCTAAGAGTATTTACAAATCTGAGTTGAAAACAGACAGTCTTTCAATGTGTTTATCAAAACGTTTATAATTTCTTTTTCTGGTGACATCAAATAATAAATATTGAATAAAGTCCAAATCTGTTTCTTGACCATTTCTGTAGAGAAAAAGTAAACAAAACTGTAATTTATTGGCTTTTATAACTGTTTTTTATATTGAAAGATAATACATATTTAACAAGTATAATTTAACAAATTGTCTTATCCTGGTCTGTGAAATAACTACCATGATTATTTTTTTATAGATTTTTGAATTGGTAAAGAGAAAGAAAATGTTTCTAAGTTCTTAGGTAAATTGTGCAGAGCATTCTGGAGCAGTAGTTTTCCAACCTTTTGGCGATCTATTAATGGGTCATGAAACCAATTTTTTAGGTTAAATTCAGCGTTTTTAAAAGAGTGGAAGAGAATTGACTATAATAGATTAGAATAGAAAATAGCAGAGTACAGCGGTGCATAGTGAAGAGTAGAAGTTTTGTGAAAGTTTTATTCATTTATATGTAGTCCGACACTGTGTAAAATGTGCCTCTAGCTGAGGGTCGTGGTCAAATCACTTTGAAAGCCACCTGTCTGGAGGTAACTTTATTTAGTTCTTCAGTAACAAATTTAAGCCTTACTGTTGAACTGAAGTTAGTGTCTCGAACTGTATTTTGATGAAACAAAGATTACTTTAAAGATGAGTGATTATTAATTAGAAAAAGTATGAAATTTTGGTCTTACAGGTTTTAATTAAATATTGGCCTCCTGTATTAGATGCTTGTCTTTAATATTGAAATACCTGTGACTCATCTATTGACTTACCTCTAAGTTTTCAGTTTCTTCTTCATAACCATAGGACAATTATCAGTCATTCTTGAAGTATTTTGACAGGAAACTTCTCGTTGATAGAAGTAAGTGTGTTGATTCAGAGGACAGAAACTTGTATTGTTTAGAAATAGTGAGGTTCTATTAATTTTATGTCATCATGACTAGACAAGCTACTTTCAAAATGAGATGATGTATATAAGAAATCTATGTAGTAAATAATGCCAATTCTCCCATTTTGAATAGAATTTAAATCTATTTTATGCATAAATGTCTGTAGTTGTTAATCAAAACTTGATATATTACTTTGGTATTGAAGACTGATTTTTTTATTTTTAGCAATTAGTCATTCATGTATTTATTGATCATGCCTTGGTTTAGCATTCTGCTAAAGTCCCAAAGGTGTTATTCTTCCTATACGAAACCAGCATTTTAGCTGGGGAGACAAATAAATGCTCATGAAATTCATGAGCTCCTCGCAGTCAACAATGATGTATATTCATATTTATAACTGTTACATCACCAGCAGTTTCTTTAACAAAACCTCAGTATTGTTGAATGAATGGATGATTGAATGAATTAATTTAAATAATCTGGGGAAAACTGTGACATTGCTCATGAGTTTATCACGTAGTCTGAGGAGGGATGAAATCGTATGAGCTCAAGTCATTTGGAAGAGGTTCTGAAAGAGATTGGACTACAGTTGAATTTTAAAGGCGAGAAAGGGATGTGTTCTAGGTTGGAGAGATTGCGTGAGCAAAACTACTGTCATGAACTGGATGTGTTTGTAAAGCCTGCCCTTCCCTACCTCTTTTCTCTTTCCAAAGGAAAACAACTTTGATATCTAGGTGATATCTAGGCTTTGACATCTAGGTGGTTGTGGTAGGCAGAATAATGGCACCCTAAAGTTGTCTACACACTAATCCTGAGAACCTACGAATGTTACCTTACGCACAAAAGGGACTTTGTACGTGTGGTTAAGGAAATGGACCTTGAGATGGAGAGATAATCATGGACTATCTGGTTGGGCCCAAACTAATCACATGAGTCCTTAAAAGCAGATAAACTTTCCTTGCTGTAGTCAGAGAGAGATGCTTGACAGAAGGAGGAAAGATTCAAACTATGAGAGAGACTTGACTCCCATTACTGGCTTTGAATGTGGAAGAAGGAGCCATGAGGCAAGGAATATGGGTGGCCTCTAAAAGCTGGGATCCGTCCTCAGCTGACAGCCAGGAAGGGAACAGGGATCTCAGTTCTGCAGTCACATGGAACTAAATTCTCTCAACAACCTGAGTGAGCAAGGCAATGGATCCTCCTCCAGAGCCTCCAGAAAGGAATGTAGCCATGTGACATCTTGATTTTGGCATGGTGAGACCTGTGTCAGGCTTCCGATACACAAAACTATAATATAATTTGTGCTGTTTAAGCCAGTAAGTTTCTGGTAATTTGTTACAGCAGCATAGACTCTAACGCAAGGATGGTATGTTTTGGAACACCACCTCTTCTCTTTTTGCATCTCTTTGGAACAGAAGTGAGCGCTGGACCCAAAGGCGTCCAGTCCACAGGTTAGCCAATGTATGCAAACTCTAGGTTACATAGGGTCGTATAAACTCGTCCCGGCTCAGTGGTAGACTTGGCCAATTAAATTCTCTCTGTTTCTTTCTCTGGACTTTGTACTAGCAAAAAAAGGAAAAAAGTTGATGATTTGTGATATATGTTGTAGCTAAAAGATCATGAGGTAAATCAGGGCTGAAAGTCCTTGATGGTCCAGGTGCAAGATACGAAGTAATGGAAAATAAGGAACCAGGAGCCACCAGAAGATGGTTGTCAGTGTAGAGACGGGAATCAAGCAGGCGTGCAGAAAAAAGTGGAGACCTCACAGTCCTTGACGTAGAGATGGATCAGTGGCCCCTTTGCAAGTTCCAGACCCCATTTTGTACTCCGTATATATTTTTCCAATAGACTGCTTTTTCCTTTAAATAATTTAAAGGAGTCATCTTTATTTAAAACCCAACAAGTCTAAATTATACGTGAACATTGTCTGTGAGTAGCTTTTGAAAAAGCCGGTTAAAATGGTTTAATGCGGAGAATTCAGAAAGAGGAAACTGTGCCAAGAAGGCAGAAAGAGAAGAGATAGAAAGATGGAAAAATAACCAACAGAGCCTCAAGACTTCCTTTATGAAAGCACATGGAGAAACTAGATTTATGGTGGGTAACTTGTCCCAGGCCAGTATCATTTTATAGGAATAATAAAAGCAGGAGAGGAATGCACGATGAGTAAGTTCCACAATATCTTAGGCATGAGGGCCTCAGTAGCTCGCTCAGTCAGTTCGTGGTTCAGGCAGCTGAAAATAACTCCATGACTGGTTTTGATAGGTACCACCTTTTTCCTAGTTAACCAGTCTTGAAATCTACCACTCACAGCCTTCTACCCACTAACATAATTTTTTTTATCATAAAGACTGGATATTGCAATCTTTGAGTAGTTCTAGTTCTCATTTTCCTCCCTTTCTTTTTCCTACAGTCGTCATCCTGGCCTGATCATGTCTTGATTTGCCAACTCCATGAGCCTCCTTTCTCTCGTCTTTTCCATCTGGTCTCACCTAGATAGAGCACCACAATAATCATTTAAAACTCCTTTTGATCTTGTTGCTTCCTGGGTCAAAAACTTTAAATGGTTCCCTGATGTTTATAGGCTCCTCTGTAGTATAGCTTTCAAGGTACTCAGCAGCCCGGTTTTAACTTTCATTTGTCATGCCTCATATCCCATTTGACTTCTCCAGAAATCATCTTCACCAGCCAACTTGGCTCATTCCGAGGCCCCGGAATATACCTCTTGGTTTTCCGCCAGTGTGGTTCTTGCCGGTCTCTTCCCTCTCACCTTCAGGGTACTCCTTGGCGCGTTCTGCCAGTCAAACCCTTGTCTTCTGTTGTTTAGTGTCTTTCAGACTACGAAATGCTTTGCCTCTGGAATGGATTGTGCTTCTATTCTTTTAATAACAAGGAAAAGGAGACTTCAGAGCTCCAAGAGAACAAGACCAACAATATTATATTTCCTTTCTTCCCTACCCAGTGCAGTGTCAGATCATAATAGGATTTTTCCAATATCACTTTCGTCTTTAGTCCTGAAGGTGGGAATCTGCACACATCAAACTCTCCTAGACTGCAAAGCTGGGTGGACGGATCAGGGTAGCCCTCTGTCCAGGAGTGTTTGGACCCTTTGTTTTTCATTACTTTCCCTGGGACAGAGATGGAGAGCTCCTGGTGAAAGCAAATGACAACCTCAGTAGGTGAATGCCAGTCCTTTCAGTTGGTGCGGGAAACAAAGGGACACCTGTCTCCCTAATCAGGATTCAGGGACTTACACCGGAAAGAGTATAAACACAGGGCCTTAAGCAGCAGATGTGCTCATTATTCACTCTCAGAGCAGATCTGCAGGAATCTCACAGGAAAGGGCAGAGTAATCTTATTGGCAGTCTTGGTAAAGGAAAGTGATCATAATCTATTCTTTTCATCTTTCACAGAAAGAAAAATTGTTTCATGGTAATCTATGAGTTTCAGGACTCAGTTGATTATTTTCCTGAGAATCCCTCAAAATATCCAGGTCTAATTCTTAATCCTTTGAGCTCTATTGCCTAAAATTTCCTGAATTCTGAACTCCCAAAACCTATAGTACTGAGAGCATACATTGATCATTAATCACGGAGTGGCTGATGTCACTTATTTTTCACCTTTCACTGTTATTTAAATTGTGTATTGTGTTTTAATATCTATTTTTGGTCACACCTCCTTAACCAAATTATAAGGTCCTTGAAGGTAGCCACCACTGCATGTTTTTTGTTGTATTTCCAAAGGTGAACACCCAGAGCTTTCATTCAAATAATATTTACTGCGCATTTACTATGAGTCAGTTTCTCTCATGGACACCCACATCTTGCCTATGTTAGGTTCTTTTTCTCATCTCTAGAATGCCATTTAAAAATATCTGTTAGCAAGAAGACACACCCAGAAAACTGCAGCCAAAAAAATTGCTTGATTATTCCTTGAATGTTCACTGATATCTTTGCACTGGATACTGAATACCTTATATTATACCTGATTGGACCAAAATATTTCAGAGTTTAGGCTCAACAGTTGGGAGCTGTTTTTCACCAGGATATACATAAACTCCATCACTGCAATGAAGTCAGAGTAGAGAGAATTCTATGCATTTTGACTATATCAGATGGTAGGTGCTCTGTTGCTGCTTTTGCTTTCCTAAAGGCTTGCTACCACAACTGCCAGTGTTTACCATTGTCAAACTTACTCCATTTTCTCAGGTTATTAAAAAAATGGATAATAAGCAGAATAGTTTCAAGTGAGGATTGGAGAGAAAACTTCGATGAGGATCCCTGAGAATAACTTAAACAATTTGTGGCAGCTGTGAACTGTAGGGCTAATCGTATGTGAAATGAAGCTATCAGAAATAGGGTACATCTTTTTTAACAAATGCTTCAGGAGATTGGGACTCTAAGAGACAGTCAGAATCAGTGAGGTGTTATTCAAATAGCTGCAGTCATAAACTGATGACAACATTTTGTCTATTTATAGGGGCCATTTGGAAGGCCATCAGTCTTCTGCCTCTTTCAGCCATACCCGTATACTTGTAAATCATAATCACCTCCATGAGAGTCATCACTCTTAAAAGCAATCCGTAATCCAAGGTATAATGTGTATAATATGTGAATCTCCCATATTGCAACACAGAAAAATGCATAATACAAAACAAAGCTCCAAAGAAATAATAGGAAGTCTCAAGATGCAAGAAGTGATGTGGGAACCCACAGGCGAAACAGTAAGCAAGGGCAATACTGTGTCTCAGGGGGTATCAGTTGAATGCGTGGAGGGGGACAGGAGATGTGGCCTGGGCTCACATGAAGTAGGGGCCTAAAACTGAGGCCCCTTCCTAAAGCTGGGACCCCCTAGTGAAAGGAGGATTAGAAAAAGTCTGCCCTCTGTCCAAGGAAACTGGTCATCTTTCAGGCTCTGAGATGAAAAAAGATTCTGTGGGAGATTTCAGTCCCCTCCACATGCGTGAATGTGGAGTCTGATTTAAACACCACTGCAGCATATGGAGATCCCAAAGAGAACAGCTGAAACCTCCTGAGACCAGGGGAAGCAAACATGAAACCTCCCTGCAGGGATGTTTCCACAAGCCTGGGGTAGCAGACTGTCACCAGAAGATGGAGAGAGAAAAGGTAAATTTGAAAAAAAGTCGTTTTCAGACGGAGAGTCTACCCTCCAAAAGACATCTGCTGAAGGAACCACTGAAGGTTATGCTTCAGTGCAACGGAAGTTTGAATCCAGGAAGAATTTCTCACAACTCCACAATAAAAAGACAAAGAACTCAAATTAAAAATGAATAAAGGATCAGAATAGACATTTCTCCAAAGAAGATAAACAAATGGACAATAAGCATGTGAGCAGATGCTCAACATCATTAGCCATTAGAGAAATACAAACCAAAATCATAATGAAATACCACTGCATACCCACTAGAATGGCTATAATTAAAAAGACTGATAATAATAAGTGTTGGTGAAGATGTGGAGAAATTAGAACCCTCATACATTTTGGGTGGGAATGTAAAATGATGCAACCATTTTGGAAAACAGTTTGGCAGTTCCTCAAAACGTTAAACATATAGAGTTAACCATATGACCCTACATTTCCACTCCTAGGTATATGAGAATTGAAAATATAGGTTCACATAAAAACTTGTACATGGCTGTTCATTGCAGCATTATTCATAATAGCTAAAGCTGGAACAACTCAAATGTCCATCAACTGATGAGTGGGTAAATAAAACGTGGTATATCTGTACAGTGGAATGTTATTTAAAATAAAAAAGGAATGAAGTGTTGATATATGCTACAACACGGATGAACCTTGAATCTTGAAAACATTGTAAGTGACAGAAGCCACTCGTAAAACCACTTATTGTATGATTATGCTTATGTGAAATGTCCAGAATAGGCAAATCCCAGAGAGAGAAAGTATGTAAGTGGTTACCAGGGGCTGGGGTAATGGGGAATGAAGACTAACTGCTAATGGATATGGGGTTTTGTTTGGGGGTGATGAAGATGTCTTAATATTAGACACAACTCTGTTGAGTTGTGGAAAAAAAAAGCAATCTGCAGTCCAGTGTATAATGTGTAGGTTCAAATACATACAAGTGTTTTTCAGGAAATCTTTGGGGGTAAACTTGGCCTAAAGTAAAATAAAATCCAGTAAAATAAAATAAATAGTAATATTAATAAGGGAAACTAATAATCAATGTATTATTCTGTAGTTTATTATATTGCTTTGTATTTTATTTCCTTTCTATCCTTGTTTCCCTAAACCATAGGAATATCCACCTTACAATTATTACAGTGTAGCAACAATTTTCAGTGTTAATTGGAAGTAAAAATGTAGAACAGAGGCCATCTTGGGACTACTCCTTTCTGCCGAGTTGGTTGTTTTGTTTAGTCTATCCAAGCAATTTCTGTAATGAAGTATTTCTGCTAGCTGTCATGTCTGTAGCCTTCTCTAACCAGAAGGAAAACTGGGTGGGTCCTTTGCTGTCTCACATCCTAATGAACTTTCCCTACTTTGTTTGTTTGGCTTGTGAGTTCTTCTAAGGCAAGGGAAGCATATTGTTTAATAGGGATGGGGAAAAAAAGACTTGAATTTATGCTATAATCTGTTAGCATATATAGTCAAATTAAGGACATTTAAAAAAGTCATTATAACACTCTCACTGCTACATATAATAAATCCAGAAGATGAGAGAGTACTAAGTATTTGGTACTGAGCATAAATGGTGGAATCACATTGCATTTACAGATGTAATAAACTGCCAGTGTTGCTGCTTCTCAGGGGATCACTATGAGTTTATAACATTCTTTCTCTTGATCTTTTACCTCTTTGAAGAGCAAGATCTCTTATTTTACACTGTAGGAATTATATAGTTAATATGGGAAGAAATGACTCTACTGCATAGTGAGACTAGAAGTATATTGATGAATACAGATGAATTAGTTTTTAATTCAGTTTGAATTAAAAACTAATTAGTTTGAAATTTATGGACTGGTGGCCACTTATGCCATGACACGTTGAATGCTCTAGTAAGCAACTGCATTATTCAACAGAAGTCTTAGTGAGAGTGATTGACAGATGTGGGGATGCAGGTCTCTTGTCATGAATACAGATGGAGCCAGAGGGAGCTTTTGTTCTTTAGTTATTATTTAATGATTGTATCTTGTAAAATATATTCTTTAATTGTTGTCTGAGTCAAGCCTACTTGTTTGGGCTTTCTGTTCTTTCAGTTTCCATTCTTATGTCTATTTTAAGTTCTTTAGGAATTATAAACCACATGTTGTCGATGACGGGAAAATATAGCCCATTAAGTTTAATAATAGTTCAGGCTGATTAGCAAAGGCTGAGTAATATCAAAGTGACTTCAGTAATATATTTAATGTGCACCAACAATTCTAATTATTATTTTAAGAAAGATCATCAACACTGAGTGTTTATGATTCAACACGATATGCATGGTCAATAGTTTTTCCTATTTTTATAAATATTTGTTGGGAGACGTGGGTGTTAGTTAATACTTGTTGAATCATAAAAATAAAAATCCAAATATATTATTGGAAAATTAAAGAAAATAATAATGTAGACATTTAATTGAAGCACATTTTTTGGATCATTGACACTTGAAAATTATAGCAGAAATGGTTATCTTGATCATTTCCAAAAGTTTTTAAGGGTAAGAATGCAAATAAGCTAGTTTTTTTATTGTATAATTTTACTGTTAGAAGGCCTCAATCATAGCCAACTCATCCTTGTTCATAATAATATTGTTGTGTGAAAGGACCACAGACTCAGGCATTGGCATTTATATGTCACATCACATGTAGGCAGCAGTGACGCTCACCCGTGAAGGATTGAACCACGAGAGCCCAGTTCCTTACAAGTCGGAAGAGCAGACTGTCTTTTGTGCCTGCATCTACCAAGACCTCCTCTAGGATCTGCCTTGTGACCAACTAAGGGAGAGCAGAGAGCTGGTCACTCTCTTAGGAGGAACAAGTGGCACAAATAGTGGTCAATGGGAGTGGCGATGCTGGAACTCATCATAAAATAACAGATTTCAAAGATGCTATTTGAAAGGTTTTTGATGACTCATCTATGACAAAAGCAAACATAGATTTGAATAGAGGTTAAATTGAAATTTTGAAAATAGAGGTTAACATTTGAAAACATAAGTCTTCAGAATAATTGTTCAGAGAAGAAAGGGGATGATACCAACATTGAAGAGCTGTAAAGGAATTCTGGTTTGTTTAAGGGAGTACAACATTAGTGGGGGCCAGCCCTGTGGCTTAGCGGTTAAGTGCGCACGCTCTGCTACTGGCGGCCCTGGTTCGGATCCCAGGCATGCACTGACGCGCCGCTTCTCCAGCCATGCTGAGGCGGCGTCCCACATACAGCATCTAGAAGGATGTGCAACTATGATGTACAACTATCTGCTGGGGCTTTGAGGAGAAAAAGGGTAAAAAGAAAAGGAGGAGGATTGGCAATAGATATTAGCTCAGGGCCGGTCTTCCTCAGCAAAAAGAGGAGGATTGGCATGGATGTTAGCTCAGGGCTGATCTTCCTCAAAAAAAAAAAAAAAGAACAAAAAACAAAATTAGAGGTCTCTTGACTTGAGTTTTCAACAGACTACTTGACATGAAGTTCATATATATATATATACGTGTGGTGTGTGTGTGTGTGGGCGTGCGTGTGTGTGTATCATTTTCACATATCTTTCTATAAACTATTATTATGCAATGTACTGGCCTAAGGGTGACATTGTAATATTATAATATTCATATAGAATGTCTCATTTGACCTTATTTATTCTTGGTTATTCGTATTTAAAATAAGAAAGTAGAAGAAATTCCTTCCACATTTCTTAAAGTTTTGAAGATACGAAATTAAACATTTTTAAAATTTAAAAGTAGTTTTTACTCCCTGAGTCTAACAAATCACAGTGAATGAGTTAACTTAGAGGTAGATGAAGGGACACCACACGTGGGAGTCCAGTGTGTGGACAATATTGTGGAGCTGAGGTTTCCAACCCTGCCATAAATTCATAATGTTACGAGGGATGTTATCTCTTCTTTCTGCGTTAAAGTTTTCCTTACACAGTTTTTAAAAATTACACATTTTTTGTTATAATGCTATAAGAAATCCATTTTTGCTATAGACCTCACAAGATTAAAGTCAATGCTTTTAATTTTGTCTTTTTGGTATGCTTGTATTTGTGTTGAAAAAGTTGTATCTTCCTATTCAAAATTTTTATGTCAGACTAGGTCACAGAATACACACACATGCACATATATTTGAAACTAGAAACAAACAATTCAGAAATAACTTTAAAAATCAAAAGAAGCCCATTCACCATAGCATCTAAAAGATGTAAGTGTAAAAAACTAAAATTATGAAACTTCAAAATGAAAACTTAGTAGAGTATCCTTGTAATGTAGGGATTAGGAAGAGATTTCCTAGCGTGACAAAAATAAAAAACGATAAATTGAACTTTAAAAAAATTTAACATGTTTGCTCTTCAAAAGACAACATAAAATAAAAAGACAAGCTAGAGAGTGGAAGAAAATATTTGCAAAACATGTATCTGAAAAAGGACTTGTATTCCAAAACATATAAAGAGCATTTTTTTTTTTTTGTAAGGAAGATTAGCCCTGAGCTAACATCCGATGCGAATCCTCCTCTTTTTGCTGAGGAAGATTGGCCCTGGGCTAACATCCATGCCCATCTTCCTCTACTTTATATGGGACGCCGCACAGCATGGCTTGACAAGCGGTGCGTTGGTGCATGCCCAGGATCTGAACCTGCGATCCCCACGCCGCTGAAGCAGAGCACACGCGCTTAACCACTACACCACTGGGCCAGCCCCAAAGAGCATTTTTTTTAAATGCAATTTTTTAGAGCTGTTTTAGGTTTAAAGTAAAATTGAGAGGAAGGTACAGAGAGTTTCCATATACCCCCTGCCCCCACACAGGCATAGCCTCTCCCGTTATCAATATCACTCACCAGAATGGTACATTTGTGGTTTTTGTTTTTTTCACCAGGGATGAACCTACATTGACACATCATAATTACTCAAGGTCCATAGTTAACCGTAGGGTTCACTTTTGATTTTGAACATTGTAAGGGTTTGGACAAATGTATAATGACAGATGTCCACCATTATAATATCATACACAGTATGCCACTGCTCTAAAAATCCTCTGTGCTCTGCCTATTCATCCCGTCCCTCCTCACTACCCACCCCTGAAAAAAATTGATCTTTTTACTGTCTCCATAGTTTTGCCTTTTACAGAATGTCCTGTTGTCACTATCATACATTATATAACTTTTTCGTATTGATTCTTTCACTTAGTAATATGCATTTAAGTTTCCTCCATGTCTTTTCATGGTTTCATAGCTCATTTCTTTTTAGGGCTGAAGAATATTCTATTGTCTGGATGTACCACAATTTATTTATCTGTTCACCTACTGAAGGACATCTTGTTTGCCTCTAAGTTTTGGAAATTGTGAATAAAGCCACTATAGACATCCACGTGCAGGGTTTTGTGAAGACATAAGTTTTCAACTTCTTTGGGTTAAATAATGGAATACTACCCAGCAATAAACAGAAGGAACTACTGATATATGCAACAACATGAATGAATCTCAAAAAACATTATTCAAAGTGAAAGAAGCCAACCACAAGAGACTATATATGATATTGTTTCACTTAGTTTGAAGTTCCAGGCAAGGCAAAGCTGTAGATACAGAAAGCAGATCTGTGGTTGCCTGGGGGTGGGAGTCAGAGTGGAGACTGACTCCAATTGAACAATTGGCAATTTTGGAGGTGATGAAAGCCTTTTAAAACTTATTGTGGTGATGGCTGCACAACTGTATAAATATCCTAAAGTGGAACTGTGCCCTTAAAGTAGGTGAATTTTATGATACTAAGTTAACTCAGTAGAGCTGTTAAAAATTACTAGGCTACCCTCAAAATGAGATTTTAAGATTATTTTCTATTATTAGTGGAAAAAGTGTATATATGTTTAGTTAAAAGAGAGACATTGAAGGCAAAAGCATCCATCTGGAGAGAAGACAAGGAGTACCACCTGTTGGATTTCAGAGTGGCTTTCATTAACTTGGTAAATTTACTGTGATGGAACATCTGGGTGAGAAACCTAATTTTATCAGCAAAATGAGAAATATCGTTGTCACGTGGGTCAGAATACTAGTGTACATATAACTAGTTTGTTTACAACTGTAAACAGAACTACATAGCAAGCGAAATGACAATTTAATTTATAAATCATCATGAAAATACATTGGGATATTTTGGGGAAGAAAAGAGGCAAGAATTTCAGCCTATATGAATGGCTTATAAGCTACATCGTAATCAGAAAATTTCTTGATAAACACAACTTAAAACTAGTGCAATTAAATAGAGAAAGGTGATATTTACTGGTATCAGCATCAAATAGCTTATTCACCTTATTTTGCAGCAGGGATGGCCTTTTCCATGGCCAGCCAGACCCCTCAGATAGATGATATAGATATAAATGTAGCTATCCATACAGATATGGATAGAGATAGTTATGTTCATTTGCTAGATTGACTCCTTTCAGTCTAGCAATTATTCAGGCCTACTTAGGCGGATTTGCATTTTTCAGCCCTGAAAATTAATTTATTGATCATAATGTTTTATAGTCATAGGGCGAATTTGTTGCTTTTTATATTAGTTCTCTATTACTCTGTAATCAAAACTTAGCACCTTAGAACGCCAAACATTTATTATCCCGTCTCTGTAAATCAGGAATCTGGGGTCTGGATGCCTCTCTGACTCAGGGCCACTCAGAGACTGCAATCAAATCATCTCAAGGCCCTAGTGGGGGAGCATCCACTTCTAAGCTCACTCACGTGTGGCCCTTGGCCTCAGGTCCTCTCTGACTGTTGGCCAGGTACCTGCCATGTAGGCCTTTCCACAGGGCAGCTCGCAGTATGGCGACTGGCTTCTCTCAGAGCAGGTAAGCAAGAGGGCAAGAAGAGCTTCCAAGTGGAAGCCACAGTCGTTTTGCTACTAATCTCAGAGGTAAATCCTGTTGTCTCTGCCACACCGTATTCAATAGAAATGAGTTCATTAAATCCCCACTCAAGGGGATAAGATCACACAAGGGCCTAAATACCAGGAGATTGGGACCACTGGGGGTCACCTTAGAAGAGGCCTACCACATCTTTCTTTATGTGCTTTAGTAGAACCCTCACTTCTGCTGCTAGCATTATTTGAATGTCATCAATGGTGAAAATATATAGTTCCCACAAAGAAGGACTGAATTAGATGTAGTAGGTGTAAGATTCTTTTATTAATAACTTTATGGCAAAAGCTTTGTCATTAAAAATCAGACAGTATAGGGGTCGGCCCAGTGACGTAGTGGTTAAGTTCACGGACCCTGCTTTGGCGGCCCAGGGTTCGCAGGTTCAGATCCCGGGTGTGAACCTACGTGCTGCTTATCAAGCCATGCTGTGGCAGCATCCCATATACAAAATAGAGGAAGATGGGCAGGGATGTTAGCTGCCGGACAATCTCCCTCACCAAAAAAATAAATAAATAAATAAAAAATCAGACAATATGGTAAGAAAGGAGAGAGGAGATATATTTGGTTGGTGAGGGGGGAGTGAGAGGTAAATAGCATAAGCATCATGCTCCTGTTGTAAATTGTTACCATCTGTTGTTTATTTAGCATCAGTCTGTTGGAGATGTAAGAAAACCAGGAACAAGTAACCACAGAAGAGACATCTTGGGTGTCTCCCTTGTCTGCTGCCTCTGCATTCCTTTCTCTTTCTAAAACATATAACCACTTTTTCATTAGTTAATTGACAAGAAACACATTTTTTCCGCCATCAAGCTGTTACGAAGCCCCCAAAATCCCAAGTCTGATCAAATGCCAAGAATGATGTTCTTCTCAAATATGAATATGGAATGTGAATTTAAAAAAATCTTAATACTTAAATGTGGTGGTGGATTGGTGGTGGTGGTGGTGCATGCGTGTGCCTTAGTTTAGTAAGCTATGGCTAAATGTTACAAGTCTGAGAAAAAGGCCTTTAATTTTTTTCTCCATAATAATTTTTTTAATGATATTTTATTTACTGTTATTATCTTGCTTTGCTGTTTAATATGTGTATTATTAAAATATAATAATTCAGAAAGAAAATACACTAGTGTTCTTTCTTGGTTAAATTCAGGAAGTCTAGCTGTATGTTCTGTATTTAGTACTCTGCATAATGTGTACACAGGATCGTGATAGGAGGCTTACTCACTTTTAGGTAATATTTAGCTAAGGAGCTAAGAAGAAAGAATAGCATTTTTGTTCTCTAAAGTAAAACTGAAAGCACAGATTTTTGTATCTATGATTTCTTTTTTCAACACTAAAGCAAATCAAAAACATTTTTTTAAAAATCTCACAGCTGGGGCCGGCCCTGTGGCTTGGTGGTTAAGTGCACGCGCTGCGATGCTGGTGGCCCGGGTTTGGATCCCGGGTGCGCATCGAGGCACCACTTCTCCGTTCATCCTGAGGCCGAGTCCCACATACAGCAACTAGAAGGATGTGCAGCTACGACACACAACTATCCACTGGGGCTTTGGGGGGAAAAAAATAAAATAAATAAAATCTTTAAAAAAAAAAAAATAAATAAATAAATAAATAAATAAAAGAAGTTAAAAATATGTTTAAAAAAAAAAATCTCACAGCTGACTGGTAAAACTGGCTGACACTATGAGAGACTATTCCTTTGGTCTTGATATTTTTGTGTAATTCAGGAATTTTGTCTTTAAGTCATGGAAATCCAATTCAAATGAGCACAGGCAAAACTGAGATTTTATTGCAAGACTCCTGTATCACTGAAGAGAGGATTAAAAGACAGAACTGCATGAATGTCTAGAATCCTGCCAAGACTCTGTCTTATCTCTTCTCACGGTAGGTTTTCACCATATGGCATATGAGAGAGACAGTCTTCAAAGATCCATGACTTAGATCTCTGCCACCAGAGTGAAAAATCCCAGAGATACTCTCTGATAGCTCTGGGTTGGGTAAGGTGTCCACCCTGGGATCAGTCAGCCGTGTCCAGAGGGTCAAGATCCTGTAATTGACCCATCAGCTACAACCCAGCAGGTGGTGTAATACACAAACATTATGAAAGTTATAAATCAACTTCTTTTGGCCTTTAAGCCTAATATATTTTTATAGAGAGTTCTAGTTAGTAATTTTTATGGAGAGTTCTATTAAAAATATAACAAACTCTGTCTCAGTTCTCCATGCTTGTGCTGGAACTCAAGATAGAGTAGAAGGAGGAACAGTTTTCAGAGGAAGGGAAGAATGCTGGGAAAGTAAAAAAAAAAAAATGCAGTTGCCCTCTCTAAACCTCTCATGTTTGTGAAAACTTGGCCTGCTATTTGTTGAGTCTGTTGTGCAAATATATCAATTCCAATTCAACTTGCTAATATAGTATCTTATAACTCTCTTGGGAAGTGGAACATGTAGGTACATGAGTTGGATACCAGTATTAAATTTAGACTTCTTATGCAAATAACTTAAATGTCCAAAGTCAGTACTAATTTTTCTCAATTGAACATTCATTTCTTTCTCAAGGATAGCCTTTGGGAAGATAAAGTAGCCCATCTAGTCAGTTTTTCTAATTTCTTAGCAAGTTCTTTACAGATGTCATGCTTGAAATGAGTTAGCTAGGAGTCAGTGGACTTGAGACAACATTGTATTTTGATTCAATAAGGCAAAAATTAAGTTAACTTGAGCAAAATAATTTTAGAAATTTGGTATCATTCACCTCACGCTCACTAGCCTACACTCAATGGCATGTAAGAAATCATATTGTTTTTTCATCATTATGCATTTGCTCTTATAACAGCTGTGCCATTTCTATATATTATTTATATATGTACATAACCTTTGAAGTCAAAAGAGCCCATTGATAATAAGGTGTTTTGTTTTTTGTGTCTTCGTTAATAATTTATGATGTTTTGGAAAGGAGATGAGCTGTAGATACTGACTTTGAGTCTAGCCCTGCCACTTATTAGCCAATGTGACTGTGAGTGTCTTACGGTCATGGAGCCGTATACTCAGCTGCGTTGTTGGGAAGGTTAAGTGCTGTGGCATCATTGTGATAAGCGTGAGGCATCTTTGTGGACCGTGAAGGGTCTCAGCTAATGTGATTTCCCTTCCCTATCTTCGCTGACCCTCGCTGCCACAACTCTTCACCTCCTTGCATTTTATAAAGCACTTTCTTATAATTTGTGCTTTTTGAATCTTGTAATTTCTTTATGTGGTAAGAAAAGAAGCTGCCATCTCTATTTTGCAGTTAAGCAACATGAGAAACAAGGTTGAAAGTAGTAGACATTCGGTATACTTCTGGAAAGTTTAACAGAAGACATCTGAGCAAGTCATCCTATTACTCAATCTTTGTGTCCTTATAAGCAGCCAACAGTGGGGTGAAAAGGAATTTAAGGAGAATCACTGAGGACAAGGAAGAGATGAGTGTTAAATTAGGTATATTATGTCCAGGTTAAATTGGACTAAATTTACACTTGCTCTAGAAATCCTTCAGGGACAGGGAAGCATAGTAACTAGAGAAAACACAAAATGATTTAAGATTTGTACCCCAGTGAAGTTTAGACTTTTCAATAAAGCATTTATAATTACTGGGTTAGAATCTTATGTTAAAACACACGTTTATCCTCAGCAATTTTTTCCCTAAAGAATAATGGCAATGCTTACGTAGCAATGAAGAAAGCGCACAGATGTTGGAAGAATGAGGTTTGCTGTTCACCTCTGTGTCTTTTTGTGCCTCTACTACCTGTTCTCCTTACTCTTTCAGTATTTACGTAGCACTGACTATGTTTGGGACACTCTTCCTAGTGGTTTTTGCAGCCAATAAGATAGACAAGTTTTACACCCATATTAGGGAGTTTATATTCAAATTTGGAAAGAAATTTAGCAAACAAATTCAAAAACGAGGCAGTTTCAGGTGGGGGTAAGTGCTATGGAGAAAATGAAAATTAAATGTTTTACTTTCCTTTTGCTCTTAGTGGCTCAAAGCAAGACAGATTTATTCTCCTACAGTTCTGGAGGTCAGAGTTTAAAATCAAGCTGTCAGCAGGGCTGTGTTATATCTGGAGGCTTCAGGGAGTGTCTGTTTCCTTGCCTTTTTCATCTTCTAGGGGTTCCCTGCTTTCATTGACTCATGGCCCCTTCCTTGCATCACTCCAATCTCTTGCTTCCATCATTATATCTTCTGCTACTGATTTTGAACCTCTTGCTTCTCTCTTACAAAGACCCTTATTATTATGTTTGGAGCCCACTCAGATAAGCCAGGATAATCCATCTCAAAATCCTTACTTTACTCTCATTTGCAAAGTCTCTTTTGCCATATAAAGTAACAGGTACCCAGGTTCTTGGGATTAGGTCTTGGACATCTTGGGTCAGAAACTTTTTTCAACCTACCAAGTGAAGCTAACTGAGAGAATGATCTAGAATGGGCGAGGCAGCTTCATAGAGGGTGATCACAGGTGATTTATCTGAAGTGGTAGTAGTTGAGCTGAAGGCTAAATGCTGAAAGAATATGCATATAAAGCTTTTGTCTATGGTAGACTACTCTTGATGTGAAAAATACGTTCCTTGCACTTGACGGCCATTTTATTAGTAGAATCAAGATTGATGATCAAATTGTTATATAACATGTTGTGGTTACAATTTCCTCATTACCAGGAACCAGTGTTGACAGTCTTTGGGAGTGGGAGAGAGAAACAAATCTTGAGCCCTAATAGTTGTACTGGTGAATGGAAGCCGTCAATTATACAGGTTCAGGGATCACACTGTAGTGGCTTTCTCTGAAAATAATTATTAGTACATATCAGAGGGGAGAGTCTACTGATTCCTCATAACTCCAACATTAAATTTGAGTCTCAGTCAGGAATATACAGCAGTATTCTTCCATTTGCCCTTGAAAACTTTAAACAGCAAAATATTTACATTAAATTTCAGCAACTAATGATATCTCTGAGGGCCCTAGATAAGAATTGCTCATAGGACAGAGAACAATATATCAAACTTTACACATAGAAAATATTAATTTAGAGATATATTTAAAAGTTTAATTGAGGGGGCCGGCCCCGTGGCATAGCAGTTAAGTGCACACGCTCTGCTGCCGGCGGCCTGGGTTCAGATCCCAGGCACACACCGATGCACAGCTTGTCAGGCCATGCTATGGCAGCGTCCCATATAAAGTGGAGGAAGATGGGCATGGATGTTAGCCCAGGGCCAGTCTTCATCAGCAAAAAGAGGAGGATTGGCATGGATGTTAGCTCAGGGCTGATCTTCCTCACACACACACAAAAAAATTATTTGAAAGGCAGGATGTCATATATCCACTTACTTTCCCTGAAACACCAAAATATACACCACTCTACCAAATATTTTTACTTTTCCAGTTTACATAACAAAATATGTTTATATTTCTAATCTAGGGAGTTGGAAATTTTCAAATGGAAATATCATAAGAAACATGTAATATGTTTTTATTTCTGGATTTAAAACCAACTCATTTCTGAATTTAACACCATACACATGATGAACACCACACAAACTAAATAATGGTCCATGAGATTTCAAAGACCCTGACTTTTCTTTGCACTGATCATGCTTCCTTGAATTTATCATATCTCAGCTTTGAATTCATAGTACCCAGAATTGTACTGGAGCATCCTAGGTGATCCATACAATTTCTTGGAGAAAATTTAGATTGAGGTTTCTTGTGTATATATATATAAGTATATATATATACTTATATATATAAATATATATATAAATATATATATATTTAAAGTAGAAGAGAAGTAGTGTGTTCCCTTCCATAAGTGGTTAGTCTACATGAAAAAAAATCATTTGGGAGGAAATAATATTTTTTGCTGTGATCCCATGAGGTAAAAACAGGAAGAGCTTTTTTCGCTTAGGTTTATTTTCCAGCTTTAAAACTCTGGCTGCTGTGAGCCTGTGTTTTCGCACGTTGATGTGTATGAGGAGGAGGTGTGTTATCACCAGGACAGAGGCTTCTGTGGGTGAGAAGTCCACACTGATGGCTGTGCCACACTTTCATTAGCACTGAGAAGGGTGTTAACATGCTTATAAGGAGATTTTTGATAAGCCTGAGTCCTGACTTGCTTCTAAGTGTTATTCTGCATTGAAGACCCCACTTGTGGTGGGAAGTCTAAGAGGAGCAATTTCTTAAAACTACTTGGGACACTGCAATATCCTAAATATCCCTGGAGAATTTCTAGATGTACGAACAAATGCAAGGTTCTTTTCTTTTTTTTTTTTTTCTCACATTGATTTAATCATGTCAATTTTCCTCTCTCTCTTAAGTATCATCTTCCCTTGGAGGGAAAAGCGGGATAGGGTATTTCATATTTCCTCATCAAACACTATATCTGTTTGAGTTACTTATTTTTCTCAAAAGTTGGTTTAAAAATGTAGGGTTTTACAACATATGAATGAAAGAATTTAGCACTGTAAGCCAAACATAACTCCCCCCAGAGTGTCCTCTCCCGAGCGTGTACCACCGTTTAACTTCACCCCCCCTGACGTTTGCTCTACTTCCTTTCCCAGTGTTCTCTTCTTCAAACTCTAGCGTGTGAATTATCAAATGGCTTTTGGAGAGCTCAGCAGGAGCTAGTCTGCCCTAAAGGTCCACCTCTAAACTTTCCTTCTTTAATCTATCCACCTGAAAGTAATAAGAAAATAATAAGAGCCATTTCATATATATATTTATATATCAGATAATTTTACCCTCTCCCCCCAGCCTTGTTTGAAAACCTCCAGTGACTTCCCATTTCACTTGAACAAAACCCTGAATTCTACCCTGATCTAGCGCCTGCCTACCTTTTTAATTTCATCTAAATGCCTCTCTTCTCTCTGTCCTCTGTGCTTCAGCCACGGAGGTATCCTTTCCGTCGTCAGAACCAATGCCAAGTTCTTTGCTGCATTGTGAATTTACTTAGGATGTCTCTTCTCCTTGGAAATCTCTTCTCCCTGTTCTATATGTGTTTGCCTTCCTTTTATCCTTCAGTCTTTGTTTTAGGAAGTGCATTCTCAGAGAGACCTTCCTCTCCTAGGAATTTTGTCTAAGTGGCTCCTCTCTGTGATCCTCTGTGTGTATTGTACGGCATATATACACTATATAGTACTGAAAAATATTTTAATTATGTGCATATGTATTTGTTAGGTTGTTTATAGCCCCTCTTTCTCAGTAGATTGTAAGTTCCACAAGGTCAGAGACCCTCTCACTTTCTTCTCTAGTATATGCCCAGTGCTTAGTAGCACGGCTGGCACATAGCAATTGTGAAAGCATATTTGGATGAATTAGTAAGTAAATAAAACAGTATTAATTTTTTTCTTTCTCCTCACTCTATACTGTCATCCCTTTCAAACTGTGAACTTTTTGGCTTCCTGGGTGTAAAAAGGCAGCAGGGGTGGGGGGTTGGAGGTGGCTCATAACTCAAAGGTTCATCCTTCAACTGCACAAAGACTGGACCACAGTTTTCCAAGGTCCTGTTTATTTATTTGTTTTGCCATTTTTACTGAGGTTTTGGTATTGATCAAAGGAGAAAGCAGTTTTAATGGCTGAGGAGCAGACATCCAAGTAAGAGATAAAAATAAAATATATGAGGTCACCAAAATCGGGGACGGTGTAGAGGTCACACACACTTTATGGGCTAGACCAAGTACCAGAAGGGGAAATTACAGAATTCTTATTTATTTATTTTTTTTTAGATTACAAAAGTGAGGTGAGCCAAGAAAACCATTGGAACTTGGCAAAATGGAGCAGAGCATTCAACTCAATGTGAATTATGTGCTTCAATCCTGGTTGGCATAGAAGTTAGACATCTCTCCTTCCTGTGTCTAATAATAAGATAATATACATAGAAGTGTGGTGTGTAGTAATTACAAGTGTAGCTGTTGGTATTCTAGCTAACTCCTTTTTGAAGAAAAAAAAAGTTTAGAGAAGAGATTTGGAAAGAATTTGTGTTACAAGGAATAAGATAATGATGTACAAATTTTGAGTTATGTATAAAAGTGTTAACATGAGCCTTCTATTGGATACTTGGCCTAGGCATGGCTGACCTGCTGCTTTCTCTTGACTTTAAAGTCCTTGTGGGCAAAAATCATGTACTTGCACGTTCGTGCTATCTTCCTGCCCTGCTTGTCAACAGCACTAGAAATGACACAGAAGGAGTCAAAGATAAAGGCAGAAAGCTCCCTCTCGTGTTAAAAGATAGTCTCATGAGGAGAAAAGCTGTTTCCTCTGTTCCCTCTTTGTTTGTGGGATGCTCGTTTGAGGACATGATCCTGGAGAGGTAGCATCCATCTTGTGACCATCATGTAATTAACCTGTGGAAAAAATTCCGATATGATGTTGCAGTTGATTAAAAGAGGCTAATGCGGTGTATCATGTTGATTGATTTGTGGATGTTGAACCATCCTTGCATCCCTGGAATAAATCCCACTTGATCATGGTGTATGATCTTTTTAGGGTATTGTTGTATTTGATTTGCTAGGATTTTTGCATTGATGTTCATCAGTGATATTGGCCTGTAATTTTCTTTTCTTGTGTTGTTCTTGTCTGATTTTGGTATCAGGGTGATGTTGGCTTCATACAATGAGTTAGGAAGCTTCCTCTCCTCTTCAGTTTTTTGGAAGAGTTTGAGAAGGATAGGTATTATGTCTTCTTTGAATGTTTGGTAGAATTCACCAGGGAAGCTGTCTGGTCCTGGACTTTTATTATTTGGGGGGGTTTTGATTACTGTTTTGATCTCCTTACTGGTGATTGCCCTATTCAAATTCTCTGTTTCTTCTTAATTCAGTTTTGGAAGGTTGTATGATTCTAAGAATTTATCCATTTCTTCTAGCTTATCCAATTTGTTGGCATATAGCTTTTTGTAGTATTCTCTTATAATCTGTTTTATTTCTGAGTTGTTCGTTGTAATTTCTCTTCTTTCATTTTGGATTTTGCTTATTTGAGCCTTCTCTCTTTTTTTCTTGGTGAGTCTAGCTAAAGGTTTGTCAATTTTGTTTGTCTTTTCAAGGAACCAGCTCTTGGTTTCGTTGATTTTATCCATTGTTTTTTTAGTCTCTGTTTCATTTATTTCTGCTCTGATTTTTACTATTTCCCTCCTACTGATTTTGAGTTTTGTTTGTTCTTCTTTTTACACTTCCTTTACGTGCACTGTTAGATTCTTTATTTGAGATTTTTCGTGTTTGTGGACATACGCCTGTATTGCTATAAACTTCCCTCTTAGAACCACTTTTGCTGTATCCCATAAATTCTGGCATGTCATATTTTCATTTTCATTTGTCTCCAGGTATTTTTTGATTTCTCCTTTTATTTCTTCATTGACCCAATCGTTGTTCAGTAGCAGTTTGCTTAATCTCCATGTATTTGTGGCTTTTCTGATTTTCTTCCTATTGTTAATTTCTAGTTTCATAACATTGTGATCAGAAAAGATACTTGGTGTTATTTCAGTCTTCTTAAATTTATTGAGACTTGTTTTGTGGGCTAATATGTGATCAATCCTGGAGAATGTTCCATATGCATTTGAAAAGAATGTGTATTCTGTGGTTTTTGGATGGAATGTTCTGTATATATCTACTAAGTCCATTGGGTTTAGTGTGTCATTTAAGGTCAATGTTTCCTTATTGATCTTCTGTTTGGATTATCTATCCATTGGTGTAAGTGGAGTGTTAAAGTCCCCTACTATTATTGCGTTACTGTCTGTTTCTCCTTTTATGTCTGTTAATAATTGCTTTATATATTTAAGTGCTCCTATGTTGGGAGCATAGATATTTACAAGTGTTATATCCTCTTATTGGATTGTTCCCATGACTATTATGTAGTGCCCTTCTTTGTCTCTTGTTATAGTTTTTGTTTTAAAGTCTGTGTTGTCTGATATGAGTATTGCTACCCCAGCTTTCTTTTCATTTCCATTTGCGTGGAGTATCTTTTTCCATCCCTTCACTTTCAGTTTTTGAGTGTCTTTAGGTCTGAAGTGTGTCTCTTATATGCAGAATATATATGGGTCTTGTTTTTTTATCCAGTCAGCCACCCTATGCCTTTTGATTGGAGCATTTAGTCCATTGACATTTAGAGTAGCTACTGATAAGTATGTACTTACTGCCGTTTTTAACTTTTTTTCTGGGTATTTAGTAGTTCTTCTCTGTTCCTTTCTTCTCCTCTTGCTCTCTTCTTTTGTGGTTTGCTGGCTTTCTTTAGTGTTATTTTTGGGTTCCTTTATACCACATTAACAAAATGAAGAATAAAAATCACATGATCATCTCAATAGATGCAGAGAAAGAATTTGACAAGATACAGCATCCATTTATGATAAAAACTCCGAATAAAATGGGTATAGAAGCAAAGCACCTCAACATAATAAAGGCCATCTATGACAAACCCACAGCTAATATCATCCTCAATGATGAAAAATTGAAAGCTATCCCTCTAAAAACAGGAACCAGACAAGGATGCCCACTTTCACCACTCATATTTAACATAGTATTGGAAGTCCCAGCCAGAGCAATTAGGCAAGAAAAAGAAATAAAAAGGATCAAAATTGGAAAGGAAGAAGTAAAATTTTCTCTATTTGCAGATGACATGATTTTATATATAGAAAATCATAAAGAATCCACCAAAAAACTTTTAGAAACAATAAATGAACACGGTAAAGTTGCAGGATACAAAATCAACATACAAAAATCAGTTGCGTTTCTATACACTAACAACGAAGTAGCAGAAAGAGAAATTAAGAATAAAATCCCATTTACAATTGCAGCTAAAAGAATAAAATACCGAGGAATAAACTTAAGCAAAGAAGTGAAACATCTGTACACTGAAAACTATAAAACATTGATGAAACAAATTGAAGAAAACACAAAGAAATGGAAAGATATTCTGTGCTCTTAGATTGGAAGAATTGACAAAGTTAAAATGTCCACACTTCCTAAAGCAATCTATAGATTCAATGCCATCCCTGTCAAAGTTCCAGCAACATTTTTCACAGAAATAAAACAAAGAATCCTAAAATTTATACAGAAAAACAGAAGACCCCAAATAGCCAAAGCAATCCTGAGAAAAAGAACAAAGCTGGAGGTATCACACTCCCTGATTTCAAAATATACTACAAAGCTATAGTAAGCAAAACAGCATGGTACTGGCACAAAAACAGACACACAGATCAATGGAATAGAATCAAGAGCCCAGAAATAAACCCACGTATCTATGGACAGCTAATTTTTGACAAGGGAGCCAAGAATACAATGGAGAAAGGAAAGTCTCTTCAACAAATGGTGTTGGGAAAACTGGACAGCCACATGCAAAAAAATGAAAGTAGACCATTATCTTACACCATACAGAAAAAGTAACTCAGAATGGATTAAAGACTTGAGTGTAAGACCTGAAACCATGAAACTTCCAGAAGAAAACATAAGCAGTACACTCTTCAACATCGGTCTTGGCAACATATTTTCAGGTACAGTGTCTGACCGGGCAAGGGAAACAATAGAAAAAATAAACAAATGGGACTACATCAAACTGAAAGGCTTCTTCACAGCAAAGGAAACCATCAACAAAATGAAAAGGCAACCTAACAATTGGGAGAAGGATATTTGCAAGCCATATATCTGATAACGGGTTAATCTCCAAAATATATAAAGAACTCATGCATCTCAAGAACAAAAAATCTAACAACCCAATTGAAAAATGGGAAAAAGACTTGAACAAACATTTCTTCAAAGAAGGTATACAGATCGCCAACAGGCACGTGAAAAGATGTTCAACATCATTAACTATTAGGGAAATGCAAATCAAAACTACAATGAGATATCACCTCACACCCGTCAAAATGGCTATAATTAACAAGACAGGAAACAAGTGTTGGAGAGGATGTGGGGAGAAGGGAACTTTCACACAGTGCTGATGGGAGGGCACACTGGTGCAGCCACTATGGAAAACAGTGTGGAGATTCCTCAAAAATTTAAGAATAGAACTACCATACAATGCAGCTATTCCACTGCTGGGTATTTATTCAAAGAATGTGAAATCACAGATGCGTAGAGGTACGTGCACCCCTGTGTTCATTGCAGCATTATTCACAATAGCCAAGACTTGGAAGCAACCGAAGAGTCCATCAAGGGACGAATGGATAAAGAAGATGTGGTATATATACACAATGGAATACTACTCAGCCATAAGAAATGATGAAATCCAGCCATTTGTGACAACATGGATGGATGTTGAGGGTATTATGCTAAGTGAAATAAGCCAGAGGGAGAAGGTCAAATATTGTATAATCTCACTGATAAGTAGAAAATAAAAACAACATCACATAGAGACAGAGATTGGATTGGTGGTTACCAGAGGAGAAGTGGGGAGGGAGGAGGGCGAAAAAGATGATTAGGCACATGTGTATGGTGCTGGATTGTGATTAGTCTTTGGGAATTGAACATGATGTAATCTATGCAGAAATAGAAGTATAATGATGTACACCTGAAATTTACACAATGTTATAAACCAATGTTACCACAATTAAAACAAACAAATAAAAAACACAGGTGCCAAACAATTAATTAATTAATTAAAAAATAAGAGGCTAGGTCCTTGTATAATCACTGAACAACCCTTGGAACCAGCATAATTTTAGTTATCAGTTAATGTTCTTATGATTTAGGCCACAGTTAGTTGGATTTTCTATTATTTGTAGCCAAAAGTGTCCCTTAGAGATTTATTGCTCTTATTATCACCCAGGATTCTGGGCTTACCCAAGACAAGGGGGGGCAGGTAGCATATCTAAAGGATCCAAAATTTCTTCAGAGATGGAAACTTGGAGCATATATGATGTCACATAATTCTCATCGTTAGTGAAATGACTGATACCCAGAAGTGAATACATATTCTAGTGGAATAATAACAGGTGTTGGTTATATTTATTAAATGGAGCATTACTTCTAGACCAGTTAAAAAATTAAAAAAGAGATTGCAGGATAGCTTATTAAAGAAATCAATTAAAATAGGATATTACTCTGTAATACACAATGTAATTTTGTTTTAAAGGCTAAAGAAAAGATAGAACAACAAATTAAGTAGATGCGAATAGTTGACAAAGTAGGCTTTAGAGAATTATTCCTGTGTTATAATAAAATGTGGCTAAAGAAAATATTACAATGAGAAGCAATCCCACTCATTCAATGACACGCATAAAGTCTTTCCTTCCCCAGATTACCAGGTGTGAAAATATCTTATTTAGTAACACTATTTTCTTCCAATTTTCTGTTATGTAAAAGGTTAGTTATTCTCAGAAAGTCAAGCAGTAACGCAGAAAATTGTTTTGTTTCAATGATTGTTTTTTAGCTTCTAAAGTCATCTGTAGTTCAACATTAGAGAAATGTATAATGTTAGGCTATATAAAATTCATTTTTATTCCCTTATAATAGTGACATTGGTGTTTTGTTAAACAAGCCACTGCATTTCCATCTAAGTAATGAAATGTTTAGATTCTTAAATACATCACTTAGAAATATTTAAGGACCAGTTATGTAGCTTTCAATTATTTCTTATTTACAGGTGTTTTTGCCATTCTGTAACAGAATTGTTCAAGGAGAGCTCTGCAGGAAAATAGAGAGATTTTCAGTGCAAAGGAGTCATAGATCGTTAACAGTATTTAACCTTATTACAGTGAGCCTGGGCATTCCCTAGAGAATTTTAGATGAAAGGAGTCTGTGAAGTCATTAGATGAAAGAGGCATGGGTTAAAACTCATTTGGCAGAGACCCTTCATATACCCAGCAATGGCAGAAGATGGTTAAGGCCAAGCTCTCTCTTTATACCTAGTATTTTTTCCATTATCTTAAAATATCTACTTTGCATTTTATTAATTGCAGTGAAAGATATAATAATTTGGAAACCTAAAATTAGTGTCATTTCTAATGCTAGGAGCATATTCAACACAAGGCCTGTTTGCCTGTCTGTATTCAAACTGCAATATTCAAGTGAATTCCCTTCTCTGAAAAAAAAAAGTGAAGTACAAAGAAGTGGAAAGTTGAGAAGACAGAAAAGGAGAAATGAGAGGAGATAAACATAATTGTATCTGATGTTGGAAAGCAAAAACTTAGTAAGTTCCTTTGTTTTTTTCATTCCAACACATTTATTTAGTCTCCATAAGATTCCGGATACTGTATGAATTCCAAACATAGCTGTCTTATATCGAGCTGGGAGCTTTAACCAAACCCATCATAACTATGACAACTACAATGATTCATTTCAATGCCACAATTCAAAAATCTTACAAGAGCTGAAAGATTTAAAAAGTCATTTAAGTGTATATTCCAGAGAATACAAAATATGTCTTGTGATTTAAGAGTTATCATTAACTAATAATGCATGGAGGGCTAATCGTTAGATGATAAAACTGTTAGTACGATCTACACTTGACCCCGCTTTTTTAAGATGGGGAACTGAGCCTAAGGACAAGCATACTAGTGGGGGACAGATGATGAATAAACAAAAATAAATCATATATGTGATGAATGGTTATGAATGCTATGGAGCATGGAGCTATGGGATGGGAGTTACCTTTTTAGATAAAGAGGTGGCTGAGAAGATGCCATTTGATCAAGGCCTGAAGGAGGCAAGAGAAAGAGTTATATGACTATTTTGGGAAGAGGATTCTAACCTCGGGGACAGCAAGTGCAAAGAGCCTGCGGTAAAAGCATGTCTAACATGTTGGAGGAACAGCAAGAAGGTCCATGTGACTGATGGGGAGTAGGTAAGGCAGAACAGTCATGGGAAATGCGCTCACACAGAATAAGAGGCAATTGTACACAAAGTTGAGGACCTTTTCTTTTACTGAGTGAGACTGGAAGTTATTGGAGAGTTTTGAGTGGAGGAGTAACATGATTTGATTTAAATTTTAAAAGGATGCCCATGTGTGCTGTGGTGATGGAAGTAGCCAGACCACTGAGAAGCCTATTGCAATAATAAAAGTGAAAAAGTGAGAAATGATGGTGGTTTAGACCCCAGTGGCGTGGTGACAGATGCTCAGATTATACAATGAAGATTTAAGTGGTAGATTTGTTGACAGTTGGATTTACGGTATGAGAGAAAGAGTGGAGTCAAGAATGACGTGAATATTTTTGACTTGTGTAACTGAAAGGATGGAGGTGCCCTCAGATGGCACAAATGTGTCTTTTGTCTGGCCATGTTTGGTTATGTGCAAGCAGAAACAAAGCATGGTGAGAGCTAGATCCAACCAAGAGTGACTTTTGCTATGTTAGTAAGAGAGGCAAGGGAGATGTTAAGGAGTTGGGTATATATGGAGAACAAGTTATCATTATGATGGACCAAACCATTTAATATGGATAAGTAAAAAGGTGAGGATGTGATGGAGGTGGGAGTGTATGAGGTAGAGATCACATCATGGAAAAGAAGAGGTCAAGAACCTATGAGGGCAGGTTATGGGGAGATCATTGAAAACCAGCAATTACAAGTTAGTGCTGGAGAGAGTAACAGTAAACCAGGAGCTGAAATCCTTTAGGAAGAGAGGAATTAACCAGGTGGTTGGTAGATGAATGAAATAATGGGAGGTCACGGGTGAGTTCTGATTACATGACATTTAAAAGAGGAGATTTTGAGAAGAAAGGGGGGAAATGTACTGGAAATGGCAAAGAGAAAAAAACCCTATTGTTTCATGGGCTGTGGGAGAGAAAACAACCACCGTAACAGGGCTCTAAGTGGAGCGTTATCCTCAGGGGTACAGGGGATGCAATTAGAGTAAGAGGATGATGGGAATATGATGGGAGAAGAGAGTGTGTGGGTAAAGAATTTTGCTGAGAACTGAACATGAATTCTAGGAGAGCCGGTGGTTTCAGAATTGGAGAGTGGTGGGTGATGGGGTCAATCAGGGGAACGTAGACAGCTGTAAAAGGTTATTGTTGGGGTTGAGAGGTGACCTTGGAAACTGGGCTTCTTGAGATAACTGATGGATAGGAGTCCTCACTTCACTCAGTACTGAGGTTACTGAGATCAAATCATGTTACCATCAAATCTCAGTTACCACAGAACTGTGCAAAGTGGGGACTGCTGATTTCTTGAAATAAAAGGAATAAAGAGATTAATCTGGCTTCAGTGGGCAAATGAAACCAACAGGCGGAGTCTCAGGTTGGAAGTTAAGCTAGTGTGCACGTGGAAATAGTAAGCATAGTGTTGGATGTATGCAGGGCACCAAAAGTATTGGTTACAGCAGTGGTTCTGTAATATTTCTGCAAGTTAGAAACATCTGGAACCTTTAAAAAATCCCGATGCCCAGGCCACACTCCAAGCCATCAGTATTTTTTAACATTTCCCAAGTTGACTCCAATGGGCAGCCAAGTTTGAGGACCATCGTGCTTCAGTATCTCTTAATTCTATGATAGTCCAGTCATGGAAAGCATCTGTCATGTCATCATTGCCGATTTTCTCTTCTTCACTTGTTATCTGTTCAAACTGTGACAGGGCCTCATTTTTCATTGGTTTAGTTTGCTATATAAATAGCTGTAGAAGTCACATTCATCAGTCACATTGAATTCTGTGTCTGCGGAAGATTTGTCATGTCACATTGTGCTCCTTTGACATTTAGTTGCATATTATTGTTCTATTGCATTTTAATGCCCTGTTTGAAACCATATTAGCCAACAAAGATGTTGACCTCAAGTATGGGAAGAGATGCAAGATATTTTCATTTTACAATTTCTTTGCTTTCTGAAATAAAAACCTGTGTGTGGTTATATCTAAGAGGAAAATCTTTTTCTCTGATGTATTTTATTTGCTTCATAATACTTATAATTTTTTTAAGCAGTTAGTATCATTGAACATTTAATGTTTTTTTTACTATCATAAATCACACTTTACTAAATACAATAATGCATATCATTTTATGCCTTCAAAGCAAAAATTGCATTGGACAAAGTTAAACAGGCAAGGCAGGTTTTATTTAAAGTTACCACAATGGTGGAGAGAGAGTCTTCAAGAAACAAAGGGCAGAATTTTTGAGCACTGGGGTGAGAGGGAGACCAGAGGCCATCTGTGTTTGCTAATTGGTTTTTCTCAAAGGAAAAGTAAACTTTCTTTTATCTTTGTGACAGGAGGTAGTTTTATAATTTGGAGCAAGGCACCAGTAGAAGTCAGGTTCCTACCCTCCCACAGAAACTGGGGGACGGGGGCACCATCTTCCTTGATGTTTACGTTTCAAAGAGAAGGCTTCCAGGTCCTTGAGAAAGATCCTCCTGGGTTGTAAAACAAGCTTTTAAAAAAGATTTATATCTCAAAGGGCAGACAGAGAATTTACAATTGCAAGTTTTCTAAAGTAAATGCTCTAAGACAAGGGAAATTAGAGCCTAGAGTCAGGAAGAAGTCTGTCTGAAGTTTAGTCAAGCTGGGAGAAGGTTAAGGTTATTTTGATCAATGCACACTTCAAATTATTTCTTTAGGAAGAGCTGTGAATTGCTAGGTGAGTGCAAGAATGCTTTTAAAACATTTGATACATATTGCAAAATTGCCATCAGAATTTTTTTCTGTGTATACTTTCACTAGTTAGTAGAGTATGAGGGTTTCCATTTTCCTATGTGTGTGCCAACATGGGTTTGTTAAAAGACACTATTTCCAGCTTTATTTTTATTTTGATCAATTTGTAAGTGAAGAATGGAGTATCACACATTTGATTACCAATGAGATTAAACTTTACAAATATATTTATTCCTCATTTGCAATTCTCCTGTTGGGAATTGCCGTTTCATGAAGTTTTTAATTTATGTTTTGTAGAGTTTATATTATTTTTAAAAGAAACCTGCAGTGTCATCTTGCTTAAGGGTTCATAAATGGGAGAGAAATCAGTACAGTGTACCAAGAGCTGACTACAAATCTAGGTCTTTCTCTTTTCCCTGAAAATTTCAAACCTCAGTTTTCACTGGATTCCTTCGTTGTGAATAAGAACAACTGCAGTAAGAGAATATGTTTAGTTTGAGGATGTTTTCTTCACTTTTGCTTCAGGCAAAAGAAATTGGTATGTCTTGGCTTTAGTAAAATATTAGGCAATGACATTTCTGTTGCATAGAAGACAGTCACTGCTTGTTGGAAGGAGGAAGGAGTGGCTAAATATTCTACAGGATACGTTAAATAACAATCAAAACTCTGACTAAGGAAAGACAAACCTTCCTCTCTGTGTCTCCCACCCTTTCCCCCAGCAACAACCACCCACCCACACTTTAACATACCAAGATATGTATCTTATGTGTTTCAACTTGTTATATCAAATATTCTTGGTTGTAACACATTCATTGTCATCTCTTGTTTACATACTTTTGTCTTTTTAAGAGTCCTCATCTCTATATGTTCATTAAATACTGCAAGCTTCAATTTTTCTCAGAAAGAGCTATAAATCACTGGAGAAAAGTAGTACATTGAAATGTAATTCTACTTTTGACGTCTTCCGGATCTCTTTGTTTTCTGTGTCTTTTACTTTTATTCTCCTGTCTCTTTCAAATAATTAATGCATTGATTTGCCTGTTGTGAAATAGACACTATTCTTTAGGGTTGAAATACTGAAATGACCCTGCAAGCTGATTGCATATAGAGGAGACAGTCAGGCAAGCATATAATTTCAGTACAGTGTGTTTAGACATAGGCTTCAACAAAGGTAGAAACTGTGTGAAATGAAGGAAGGGGAGAAACTAAAGTTTATCAAGTGCCTTCTAACTGCCAAACCCTAAGAGAAGTCCAATCTTATTTAAATAAGGAGCACTGTAGACTGAAGGATCCTTGAGAAACACTGTTTCATATTTAATTTTGTCTTCTCAGAGTTTACCATGGAACCTGGCACATAGCAGGCATTAAATAAATGTTTGCTGAGTAGATATAGAGAAGCTTAGGAAATTAGGGGCATTGAATTTGGTCTTAAAGGATGTGTAGAATAAATGAGCATTTTTTAATCTAAAATTCTTTAATACAGTATACAAGTTTTCATAATTTTATGGATATCAATAATATTAGTTGAATTATATTTCTGTCTATAATAAATATTAATTATAAAAATGTTGATTTTAAATCATTCTAAAGAACTAAAGCTGACATTTTATTGACTAGTTAATAACACAACCTTATTGCTGATTGAGAATAATTAAAACTAGTAAAATACTATGTGATGTATGTTAATCATGAAAATTTGCTTATTGTAAATATAATAGGCACCCAGTTTCAGGAAGGCTTATCATTTGAATGGAGAGGGCCTGCCTTTGTAAAAATGACAATTTTGGTCTCAATTCTTAACCAATAAAATGGCATTATATCTTTGTAGAGCCTCAGGGAAGCTAATTGATAATAACTTATGCTTTCTCTAATGAGCTGTTGGTTAGATAAGGAAAGATATTATCTTAAATTTCTCGTGGTTCAATGCCAAGAAAGTAAATAAAATAAAATTATAAATATATGTAATCTACATTTATAGGGATTATAAATATTATGTAATGAATATATTAGGAATATATATTGGTTATATATATGGAGCGTGTATTTGGAATATACATGTGTGGAATATATGTGGAATGTATATGTGGAACACATACATTAAATACATACATATGTGTATCTGCGTACATTTTGCAGTTCCGTCTACCCTAGAACCCCCAAGTTACAAATGGATACTATTCTATTCTCCTCATATTGCTGATTTGAAAGTTAAGTCTCACAAATTTTTCTTACCACCATGAGATTGTTAACAGAGAACACTTGGTTAAAACACCTGGCCTCAGGCCCCATTGAAATAGTGCCTTATTCAGCCTTCTGTTTCCACATCATGTTCCTATCTTTTGAACATTGGTAATGCTAATAAATTTCTTCACTGTTACGTTTTTACTTAATATGGTAATGGAGAAAACGAAAAGAGGAATTGAAAAGAAACACTTCTAGATTTAAAATGCAAGAAAAGAATTAACTATAAATACCAACAAACTCACCAATAAGGGAAAATTTAAAAAGAAATAAAAAGAGAGAAACAAAAAAAGAAAGAACAATTGTTGATTGTGAGTCTCTATTAATGAACATTTATATGGCCGTAATGACAGAATCCTATGTCACCTGAATGTCAGTTGCCTGGGGTTCCCCCAGATCCTCTGGTCTTGTGAGGTTATTCTTCCTTTAATATGTAAGTAAAATTTAAGTAAGTTTCCATCCCAATTATTATGGAAAAGTCAGCATTTCCCCCACACTCGCTATAGGAATTCTTGAGATCTACATTTTTCCCAGTCACCTCTTGGCCTGATTTCACATTTCCACTGAATTCCCTGCCTTCTAATGTCTTTTGTACATTCTGTGTTGATGCAAACACTGGCATCATTTTTCTCTGGTTCTCCAGATCAGTCATGATCACAAAGCTCTTGAATGTAGCAGTCTCCTAACATTTTGGGTAGTACAGCATAGAAACAATAAGACAGTGATTATTAGAAGATTAGTAGAATGCTAATCTTAACCGTCTCACAGTCATTCCCCCTCAGGGAACTTCGCACAGCCTGTCATTTGTCATCAGACATTTGTGCCCTCCTGGCCTCACCTTGTGTGAGAGTCACTGGGATTCACCATCCCCGCCCTGTAAGCGTTGAAACCTTCCTCCTTGTTTCACCTTCTTCTTGTACGTCTTTGCTTCTCGCATTTTATTATGCATAAAATTCAGTTCTCTGTTTTTCGTGTTTTATGCCCAAAACAACCTGTAATGTTAGTTTTCTGAGTAGTCATCCACCCTGGAGAAAAATTACGTGCCTCTCTCGGAAGGCACGTTGTATGATTTCTCTTGTCCTTGCACGAGAAATTTTGGGAATTTTTTCCCTCTCCAATCTATGTAAGAAAAAAAAATTTAAGTCCTTTATATTCTACTTCTTGATTTATTTTCTACCTTTTTCAAAAATAGATACTTAGAAAATGTCATTGGCATTTAGGGAGGGCTTAAAGATACTAAATGGACAATTTAGCATGATTGTAAGTAGTGCTGAAGGAGATAAAAGTGAATTGTGATTAGATAACCAGGTATTGAACTAAAAAATGAAAAATGAAAGATGTAGAAGACTGTTTTTTAAAAAGTGGCAGGGTTTGACGGTGAATTTCATATGTGAACTAGATTATGTTGTTCAGGAATGCTTGCTTATTGGTATCCTCAATTTCATAAGGAGACGGACACATCAGAGCTCAGTTGACATGAGAACTCTTGGGTGGGCAAGGAGTTCATCAATTTCTATTAAAAGCTTGACTGAAAAATTAGTAGTTCTGAAGCATATGTGGCATTTCATTCATGTGAAAGCTTCTGTATTTTTCAAATCCTGTTGTCAAAAGCTGGCTCCCATGGGAAGCAAGAGGGACCCCCAAAATGAGAACAAATAAAGGCAGGGCTTGTTATCACAGTGGAGTCAGCCATCACCACTTGTGTTTGGCAGAGACTCAAAGGCAAATGGCAGTGGGGAAGCTTAGAGTAAAGAACATCTAGGAAGGTATAGTTTTGCTCTGATCAGAGGTTGTTGGCATGGGGAAGCTAGAGATGGGTTATCTGGAATAGGGGAGGGAGGGCATCTTTTACGATTGGTTGGGGAAGGTATTTGACTTTCTCTGGTTGGTCTTGAGTCAGAAGCAGGGCCAAAAATCAGGGAAGCTGACAGTCATTGACCAAGTCCTGACCCTTCTGAGGTGGTTGCTGCAGAGATCGTGGGTCAGAGTTCTGTTGTCATATATGGTCTTCCTTCCCCAAACATTGCCAACAGAACCTGCTGGTAAGACAAAGCTGAGTTTATTGCTTATCTGGTTGAGGGAGAATGCTACCTCACAAAGCTTTCACAGTGTTTTGGGGTGGGGGAAGTTAAAAGTCAGAATTTGTTGAGAATTGGAATTTTGATTTAAGGTGAGTCTCCAAAGTGGGAGAAGGATTGATTAAAGTTGAGTAAGGATAAGGGTACAACAGTCCAGGATTGGTTTAAGCAGCAAGGTAAGGATTGTGAAGTGAGTGATTCAACTGCCTGTCGATGGTTTCCATTGAAGAGATCTTTAGGGTAGTTCCTATAATGAAGAGTCAAGCCATCTGCTTGGGCAAGAGACTCCTGGAGAAAGAGTCATGCTAACGAAGGCAGAGCAGGAGCAAATCCATGTTAATAAAGACAGTAGGTGTGGTTTTGGTTCTCAGTGTGCAGGCTGAGTGATTGACGAAGGCCAAATCTTCTTTGTTCCTCTTAGATGCCATTGTCCTGTGTTGAAGGTTGCATAATATATGAAATAGCCTTGTTAAATTCATAGTCATATTTACACAAAGCAATTTGCCAGAACTGTACACTGCATCCCATTTCAGGGTAGTGTTCTTTGCAAACACTATCTGTCCCACATAAAGGTCTCCCATATGGATCTAAGAATCCTTGTGTCATTTGGAACTTGACCTTGTTCTTCGCCTTGTTTGGTCCTGCTGATGACAGAAGGGACACTTTCTCTGGGACAAAATCAGACAAAGAAGTTTGCATATCTGAAGCGTGGTAGCATGAGCTATGCTTTCTTCTCCAGCTGCTACCAGGAGACTTGGAGCTGATGGGCAGAAGCCACTGAGGTGGGAAAGCAGTGCTGGCTCTCCTGACTGGTGGCAATATAGGTATTGTCCTCAGGGAGGGGACAGGACAGGTGGCTTCAGAATGTCCACGAAGCGGATTTTTCATGAAGTTGTGTTTGCGTGACAAGCATGCATCCTTTTTTACTATATGTGTCTTTCAAGTGACTTGAAGAGGTATTATCCTCAGAACCATAACTTAGCATCTACTACTGGCTGAATGGATGTTTCCTACAGAGGTAGTAATTATTCAAGGTGTGGAAATTTCCCTAATGATGAACTCAGATCAGAGAGTTCAAAGTCAAAAGATTCCCAGGCAACCAGAGTATGGTCTTAGTGAGCCATGCTTTTAATCTCATACTATATCCCAGGATACATCTTTCCTGGGGCTGTGACATCTTACCCTGTTCTGCACATTCATTTTCACCTTCCCTTGAGAAGGCCCCAGGCTCCTTCTGTTAATTATTCCATCCAGTTTCCAGAGCTCTGCATGCAAAAATATGGCATGCTGAATCACCAGAAATCCTCTTTTATCCATTCCTTAGGGAAGGAGACATTCTTCTCTTGCATTTCTTTGACTGAGAGGTACACCATTAAAGAAACATGTAGGAAAAATTAAATGTGCTCCAAACTTACCTGGTTCTTCTGAAATCTAAAGTAATCGGTAGTTTCTTTTGCTTAAAAAAAATCAATCAACTGGGTAATGAGCATCTGGTAGTGACACTCACACACTACTGCACAACTAAATGAACATGTAATGTTGATCAGCTGATTATTGTACTTTGATTTGTTGCCTAAAGAGTCTTACAAATGTTGGCATTGTTGCTTTTATGGAGTAGATGTATATCTTATGGGAGGGCCTTTAAGTAAGCAACTTAAATTCTACGCACGACAGTGTGGAAGAAATTGGAAGACTGTGGATAAATGTGTTGTCAGATTAGAATTAAGAGAGTACAGGTAATTTTTACTTTGTATGGTAATGCAAGACCATAAAAATGACTGTGCAAGCTGAAACTATGCAAAGCAAGCTTAGTAATCCACAGGGAAAATTATGATTGCTCTGTGATCTTTAAATTTTTGTCAAAACATCAAAAACTCTCTTACTCTAAGTTGTAAATGTATAAGGAAATAAAAAACTGCGAAACTAATGTTTATTTAGTATACTGTAATTTAAAATATTAGAAACATTGAGAATTAAAGTGTTTTATTTCTTTTAAATAACTTATTATAGTTTGAAAAGTATTTGCCTTCCTCTTCTCATCATATAGCTTATGATACTGAGTGAACATCTTTTCTCTGCCTTGGCAAATTGTCATATTCCTTTCTAAGTCTGGATCAGGATCCAATATTTTATCCATTGCACTTGCCATATTGTAAAATATATCTGAGAGTTTCTTTATCAGAAGCTGGGGACTGGACTATCCGAGAAGGTCAATGGGAAACCATTTAGGGTTATATGTAGGCAGAGAAATGAGATAAGCAGCTTTGCATTTTTATAAAGGTATCTGTGCAGCATTTTAGAAAATTGAATGGTGTTGAGGAGGGGCACTAGGGTCTGGAGGGGGTTTAATTATGAATCAAATGGGAGACAGGAGAGAGGGAAGAAGAATTAATTAATGCAACATATAAGGCTTAAACAATAGAGTATATGGACATGCTGTGCATTGAGGCAGGAAACTTAACAGGTTTGTGTAGTAAAATGATTGTAGGGTCATTTGGACCCCCGGAATTGATATGCATGAACTGATTTTACAGGAATGAAGTGGGTTTGGGAATTCTGGAAAGAAGATATTTTTCTGCCAAGATTCTTGTGGGGAGTGTCAGGGATGATGGAGAGACAGGGTATCTGCTTCTTGACTCTGCCCTAATGACCAGGTCAAAGCCTTAGGGAAAAAAAAGGAGGTCTGTAAATAAAAGTAAAACATGCTTTTCCATGAGGGCCTCAATGACACAGGTATCAATGCTATAGTACCCAGGTGACTGTGTTGCCAGGGTTTGGGTTAGCAGTGTTCTCACCATTCCTCTGTGAAATAAAATCTGGCTCTGGCGCAATGAGAAGTGAAGTCAGCATGTTTGGCTGCTTAAGGGTGAGCAGCTTTTGGAAAACAGGAAAGCACCAGGGGGAGGGGACACTGTTCTCTAAAGAGCACTGGCAGGAGACCTTGCTGGAGGGAGTCCTCCAGCTTTCTTTGAGGCAGTGAGCTTTCATAAGGATGCTGGAGCACAGGAATAAGAAATGACTAGTAAAGAACTTCTATCGGACAGCTGAAGGACTCTCAGAAATAATTTGGAAGACTTTGAGATGGGGAATCTTAGGTCTTGTACATATGTAGGTGGGAGTCTGTGAACCAGAGAAATTGAATATCAATACTAGTATGATTTCATTTTTACCAACATTCTGTTGAGGTTAGGGAACATGCAGGGTACATTTTCACTAGTAATAATACATTAAATTATTCTCTACATGTATCTGTCTCTTTTACTAAACTGCAATCTGGTGGTTGACAGAGTGACATATTGATGATTCTTTCTTTGTAATAACACAGACCTGGCACTAGAAACAAAATAAATAAATGCTAGCTCAATGAATGAATAAATGAATGAATTATAGACATAATATATAGTTGTTATTCAGATTACGTTACTTATGTTGGATAAAATGTGTTGTCTATCATTTACCCTGCTTAAGACTAAACTGTGTGAGTTAGAATTTAGTAATGAAGAGATGCATTACAAACAATACAAAAAACATTTCCAAATAACATTTAATAGCTTTACAAGTGTGTTTTAATGAACTTTAAAATGTAGCTTCCCCTGTAATTGCTGACAACTGTGTGGTTGTAGGTTGAAGATCAGGCATGCTTATCAGAGGTTCTATTGACTTATACTCGTTCTATTTATTGATTACTTAATTAGTTTCCAAGATAGCTAATCAGAGAAAGATGTGGGTATTTAGGAGTCTTTCATTAAACCATGCTAAGAAATTTAAAACAGAAATGTGTGACCTGAAACTAAAGCTTAGTAACGGCAGAGCTCCTGAGGACCCTGGATGTAATGTAACACTCAGTCATGAGTAAAATAGTTACAATTTAATATTTCTATTTTCTTCTTCAGAATAACAGTGTTTTCTTTTTGGTCCTTTGGATGGAGAAAAATATCGCCTGTACACATCTATGGTTGTATGAGTATTTCAGTTTCCATCTGAATCCTAGATTAGCAGAAGTAAATGCACATTTCTATGGCCTATATATATATTAAACATATGTAAGTTCTGACACTTTTTCTTTTCATTAGAAATATATTGGTAAAATATGAAATTCATCCTGTCTTTTTCATGTTTTAAAGTTGTATTTCTAAATCCAAATCAATTTTGTATTTCTGTTCAGCTATTTACTGACATAATATAATATGTTAGTGAAATCCTTTACCTACCAATTATTTAACTTCAGTTACCTTCTTTTGAAAATTTCTCTCCCTCTTTTTTAAATCAGTTCAAAACCACTAGCATTTTAAAATCTTATTCTTCTCTGTTCTATGTCAAATGAATTCCCACAAATATTTTACGCTATTTTTGAAAAAAGGAGCAACTTCTAATTTTCTACTCTCTTACAAGCACACAAGTTTTAAAAGAAAAGTCATAAGATTATTTTGCTTCTTCAATGTTAGTGTGGATTTTATTAGATGGTTTGCTGCCCTATTTTTCTTAATATTAGAGTTAATCACAAGAAATCAGAATAGATGAGGTTGTACAATAATGAAAGCAGAATGTTAATGGTGTGTGATTAACTTGAGGTTTGAACTATGTACACTGAGATAAGAACATTTATTCTAGAGAATTCTAGATGCTGACTTGACTGTGGTAAACTCATTAAACAATTTCTCATCTGGGAATTTTTATGGACTAGTGATGAAGGCTTTTATTGTCAAGTCACATTGTTTTTTTATTAAAACTATTTTTCATATGACTTTTAGAAAACAAAAGTTACAGAGCTGATTTGTGCAAAGTACTTGCACCTAAAAGAATGAGAAATTGAGATGATGAAACTAGAAGATAGCTTTAGTTTTTCTGTTTTAAGCTTAAAACCTAGGAGTTATATGAACTATTGAGTTAAAAAAAATGCCACTCATTTATTCATTCTTTCATGCAAGCATATAACCAATATTTATTAAGCATATAATATTTGCTCATGTGAAAATCAAATCAGAGATCATTTTGTTTCAGGGTAAATTGTTTTCATTTAAAAATTCTTAGCACGGAGTAGTAATACCTTTAGCTCTCACTGATTCCTTCCTTTTTTTTTTTTTTTTTGTGAGGAATATCAGCCCTGAGCTAACATCCATGCCAATCCTCCTCTTTTTGCTGAGGAAGACTGGCCTTGAGCTGACATCTGTGCCCATCTTCCTCCACTTTATGTGGGACGCTGCCACAGCACGGCCTGACAAGCAGTGCATTAGTGCGTGCCCGGGATCCGAACCCGGGCCACCAGCAGTGGAGCGCACACAGTTAACCGCTATGCCACAGGGCCAGCCCCACTGATTCCTTCCTTTAATAATTCATCTAGTCATTCAGCTGATATTTATTCAGCAACAGATGCTCCTTTACATAAAATAAGAAACAATATGTTCAGGAATTGGGGAGATGAAAAATACATAGTTATTTAGGAAATATGAATAAGCTTTAATTTAGTGGAATATATACGGGGGCAATTAGGAAAAAATCTGTATAGATTTAATTGCGTGAAATGTGAGGAAGGAGAACAGAAATTGCGTGACAAACAAGCAAATGAAAAAAATTTACGTTTTCCAATTTCCTTGAATTATATCCATTTATTTTCTTTTATTTATAGATAATTTAGGAGCATAAATTGGATTCATAATGTGTCATTTGTCATATAGTTTATTAAAAAGCTTGTATTCTACCTTCTAAACACATTCCTACTCTTCCTCCATTAATGGTAAGGAAACTACACTTGTTGGTAATTGAATATAATAGTGACCATTCATTCTAGGAAGTAACATAGTCTCCTTTACTGAATAGTTCATCACCAGTGGGATGATTTGGGTTGGGAAACTGAAGGTAAAGTAAAATGTTAATGTGAAATGACGAAAGGCTTTCTACAACTGTAGGGGAAGAAAACAGAAGAAAAACACGTAGCTCCGGTGTCTTAAGGCAAAGAGATTTTCAAAAACTAGTAACCTTTATCAATGGCAAAAATTATTCCAACATTGTTCAAAATGAAACTTAGATATCTATGACTATGCCTAAATTGGATTTCTTAAGCAAATATTTTGGCTGTGATGAGTTTTTTGGGACACTTATAAATGATAAATGAAAAGAAAAAATAATGTTTCTAAAGTTAGATAGTTGATGGATCTGCTAGCTATGTTGATTCTGGAGCCCTGTTTACTTGGCTAAGTGTTTTCAGACCATCTTCTAACAAGTATAGCTCAAGCTTTGGTGTTGTAGCGGATACGGTGGCGCTCCTCCTTGACCCTTCTTTAGGGCGAATGTGCCCATCCCCAGTTGCCCGGAGTAGCAGGGGCATCTCACTTCAACTTCAGGAAACTGCCTGGGCCAAGGTTAAACCTCCTCTCAGGGGACAGCCTCTAGCCAGCCACTGACAAGCTGATGCAGGAACACAAAGGCCTGGCCCCTTGCCTCAATTCAGGACAACTTTGAAGAAACTACCACTGCCTGACAGTGAATAGCAGGGGAAGTGACCGCTCAGCCTAAAGGATGTGAGGATTAAGGGTCTTGGACAAAGATGAAGGACAAAGCCTTCCCATAACTCTAGGAGACTTGTTCTACAAAAGCAGAATCCTTACTTATCCTGAGGAGAGCAAGGTGAATTACTAGAGTTCTCTGCCCTGGTGCTTAAGATCAGGATCAAGAAAACTGGGGAGAGACATTGTAAATTACCCTGAGGGAACTTTTTCCAGTCTTAGTGCGTTCATCATAGAACGTGGAAAGAGACTGTCTGAAAGCCTTCTAGTTCCTTCTATCTTGAGTGGATGTGAGAAGAGTGACAAGTTCTATCATAGTAACTTTGTGAACAAGGCCGACTTAGCTAATTCCTTCAGAGGCAGCAACTGAAGCTTGAGGCCGCTAGTGATTGGAGGACTCACGTTGGCAGCCGCCAAGATGTTTTACAGTCAGTACAGAGGTAGGAACCGTGATCTTTCTGTGAGTCAGGATGAACCCCTTTTGGGAATTACACTGTGCATTTATAGGGAGAGTAGACTTGCCTTTCCTCCTTCCTTCTGATGCAGCCACTTGTGGGTACACTTCACCCCGTCTATAATGTAATAAATCAATCTTAGTCTAAACCCACCTGGACAGGCATCTTTGCTTTAAAACCTGGGAAAATGCAAACAGCGGGTCTTCACTGAGTATCATGAGTCAGGGCTCAAATGGAGAGTTAAACTGGATCCTACAGAAAATTAAAGAGAGATTAGAAAGTCTTCCTTCCCTTCTCAATTCTAGTTTATGTGTTTTTACTCTTCACAGCCAAATTTTTAAAAACGCATAACTATATATATATGTAAATTAAATTCCTTCATTGAGTAAAGTAGTATTAATTAAAAATGACATTCAGGACAAATATTTCTTCTTTCTCCTTATGAAAATTACTCAAGTCCAGAAGGAGAATAGAAAAAACCTTCTAATTATATTTTTGGTGACAGTAAGTTAGACGGGCTGCCAACACGTGCAGAGGGAGAAGAGGTGAATGAGGAAGAAAGAGGAGTGGGGACCCTAAGGCCACACGTCTCAGAAAGCCAATCAGTTCACTCTTCAAAGATGCAGAGCACGTTCTGAGACGCAAGACCAGATCCTTTATTTGAAGAGGTCAAAATGGGGTGCATTAGCTTGAGTCAGGAATCTCCCAGAAGATAGTTTGTTTCCTACAAACAGAGAGTGGGGATAAATAAAGAATATGTACTCAAGCCACGTTTTTAGGAAAAAGTCTGTCTCCATAGCAGGGGAAATAAGGAAGTCCTTTTGTGAAAAAAAAAAAAATAGTTGCTTCTCTCCATTAGCTGTTAAGAAGTAAAGGCTAATTGAACTCAAAACTCTGGGTCAAGAAAAAAAAATAATCCCACTTATCGTGGACCATAACTCTGATGTCTCCTGAACACAAACCACATATAAATGGATCTGCAGGGAAAAACTCAGAAACTTAAAGGATGAGTAATCAAAAAGGAATCAAGAAAATGTCTATACAAAGATTCTATAAGAAAAAAACCCCCACAATGAAATGAAGATAAAAGGCAGAAAACAGAAAAAAGAATACTTACAAAAAATAAATATGGCCACATAGAAGATAAAAATTTTAACCATTGTGCCAGAAATTTAAAAATCTTATGCATCTATGAGCAAGTATCAAATGTAGAGAAACAAGAGCTCACGGAATATGTGGAAAGATGAGAGACCTGTTATTATTACGTCTTAAGTCTGAAAATCTGCAACAGTCTTCCCTCCCTCCCAGGTTTTTTCATGCCGTTGATTTGTTGAATGCTGGCACTTTCTAGGTCTTTTCCTCAAGTGGTCAACAGAAGGTTTCAGACAATGAGCAAATGGTCCTTAAATGGTTTGTTGACTACAGATGTCCAGTCATGCCACCCAGAGTAAGGAAGAAGGCACTCTACTTTTCCCATAGTTTATTCATGGTAGGCAGTGAAGCTGTAGCAACCGCCACCAGCCAAAAGTCATTGTGAGAGGCTGGTGATTGTATTAACTCCATGGATTTTAATGATGCATCCCAATTTTAGAGATGTTAAAATGTGAAAAAAATGTGCATCTTAAAATTGACAGAATATATTAAAATGAACGGTCAAAACCAAGAAAAACATCTGTGATATAAATAAACAAAAATGAGTTACGTATAACTGTTAAAAGAAAAGAAAAAGAATGTTGTGTGTGATCACAAATCAAAGCCCAATTTTGTCCTTCCAACAACACATACTTCTATATTAAAGTGATTCTTAAAGATAGATAATATAAGCATGATAAAAAATCATGAGCAAAGATAGACAAAACAAATGCCAATAAACAGATATCAAGGGTTGTGACCATTATACAAATGTTGAATTAAGGCCAATAACTAACTGCTAATTGACATACAATTACAGTGTAAAGTATATATGACACAATGAAGGTAAAGCACTTACAATTATTTTATAAACAAACAATATAGCATAAACATCTGTAAAAGCAAAAACCATAGGAGATAGAATTAAATAGAACAGAATCACATTATTAGTAGAAAACTTTAATTTACCTGGCTCAGTCCATGATAAGTTAAACAAAAATAAAGAATATCTAAATAATGTAATTAGGTAGGTGTATTAAGTTAATATTTCTATACTGCTATAACCTAAAAAGATCAAATATACCTTCTTTTTAGTATCAATGGAAAATTAATAGGGATTGATAACATCTTAGATTATAAAGAGTCTCAATTAGAAAAAACTAGTAGTGCAGAAAACATTCTCTAGCACATCAAAACGAGAAATTAATAACAACATTAAAAAGTAAAAGACTTGGACCACTTTGATATTAAAAACAAAACATAGTCTGTAAAAAACTCCTATTTGAAAAGTAACTAAAATAAAACATTGTATGGGCTGGCCCTGTGGCTTAGCGGTTAAGTGCTCGCGCTCTGCTGCTGGCGGCCCGGGTTCAGATCCTGGGCGCGCACCGACGCACCGCTTCTCGGGCCATGCTGAGGCCGCGTCCCACATACAGCAACTAGAAGGATGTGCAGCTATGACATACAACTATCTACTGAGGCTTTAAGGGGAAAAAAATAAATAAATAAAATCTAAAATAAAAAATAATAATAAAAAAATAAAACATTGTAGATATTCTAGAAAATAATAAAATGAAAATGCGCAGTTGGAATAAAGGCAGCATAACTCAGAGACATATTCACACACACATTTATATTGGTAAAAAACTAAAAAGAAATTAAATAAATTAAGCATGTAATTTATGAAAAAAATGGACTTATGAAAAGCAGGAAACATTAATAATGGTAAGATTGGGAAATGAATTGAAAAAAAAAGAAAAACAATAAAACTTCTTAAAAAGAGAAATCTCAAAGCTAGTTTTTTGAAAGAAAAAGAAATTAAAACAAATTAAAACAAGAAAAAAATTAAGCAAAATGGAAGAATGCACTGTGACCAAAAATAAATAAATAAACAAATAAATAGATACCAAGGGGGAAATAATCATACACAGAGATGAAAATTTTAATATACACATATATTATTTACACATACATATTTACATGTATTGTTGCATGTATATTACATATTTATATATCTGTATATAATAGTGTTTTTCAGTTATACAGTCATCATCTCTGCAAATAATGATCAGTTAACTGGAAAACACATCAAGAAAATAAACTGAAAAGTTATTATAAACAATAAAAGAATTTAGCAAGTAAAATAAATAACTTTTTCTATTCACAAACAACATTGTTTAAACATAAAATGGTAGAAAAGACTCCTTTTTACTCTACTAGTAAAACCAGAATACTATAAATATACCTATAGAAATGTCTAAGACCTAGATGAAGGTTATTCTATGTACCTGGAAGATTGAACTTCCAAAAGAGCATTTATTATCTGTAAATTAGTCTCTGAAATTCACATGATCCCAGTAAAATACCATGGGGATTGTTTTCGTAACTGATGGCATAATTTCTAAATAATAAAAACAGAATAAGTAGCTAAAAGAAAAAAATCTGAAAATGAAGAGTAATGAGGCAAAACTAGCCTTACTAGATATTGAGATTTATTTTAAACTTCAATCATTTGAGAAATGTGGTACTATATATATATATATATATATATGCATAGAGAGATTCTTGGAACAACAGCAAAAACAAAAACAGGAATAGAGCAAATACGTATGGGGATTTAGTATAAAAATAAAAGTGAAATTCAAATCTGATGGATTATGCAATAAATGATGTTGGGACAATCTTGTATCTACCTGGAAAAAAATAAATTAGGGACCATATGTAATACCTTAAACCTTCAGCATTCCAAATTGAGCAAAAAATATATATATAATGAAAAGAAATAAGAAACCAGAAAAATATTAGAATAAAATTGATTATATATACACATATATGTATTATAACATGTAAATGTGTGTATACATATATGTACGTACAAGGCTTTTGTAAGTATGATACAAAACTCAAACCCAGTTAAAAACATATGTAAAAGCATTTAAAAAAAATTCTGCAGACACATTACCATAAGCAAAATACAATGACAAAAATTACAGACTGTGATATATATTTTTCTAAGATATATATATAGAGAGAGCTTAATAAGTTGGTAAGAAAAAGATGAAAAAATCAGTAGAAAAAATAGGCTAAAGATATGACCAAACAATTCAGAAAAAATAAATAGCTCTTAAACATCTCAAACGGCTTCAAAATCACTCTCTGGCGTGTGGTTTTGAAGAGGCAGGTGCTTCATGCATAGCTGGAAAGCACTGTGGCAGCCGTTAGTGAAATTACCATGCACATCTAAGAATTTTCCTGTGGATACATTCCCATGTGTATAAGAGGGTATAGATTAAAATTTATTCACTTAATATTATTTGTGATAATGAAACATTATCACATGTATGTTTAGTAGTTTTATACCATCTATATAAAACTCCTTGTATAAAAGGGAGGCAAAGAATACTTATACATATTTGTTGAATATGCAAAAATATATACCTAGATTTATATAGAAGAGACTGATACAATTTGCAACTGATAGGAAGAGGAATTACAATTCTGAGAGAGAATGGTATGCTGGGAGACAGTTCAGTGAGTGCCTTTTTTGTACCTCCTGAATTTTGAACCAGGTCATTGCCTTACCTTAAACAAAATAGTGAAAAGAATTTCAGAGGAATCTAAGCATCAATCAAAATTGGTTGAATTAGCTGCCCGATTTCTTGTTAATCTAAGCCCAGTCAAATAGACTTTGCTTATTAAAGTACAATGAGCATTCCTGTAACCCTTTTATGGACGGTAACCCAAGAGCAGAGGATAGTCCATTAGCTGCATAGTTTATAGCCAATTCTAAATATTTAATCTGAGTGAGAAATTGACTACATTCTGCTGTCCCACTGCCTGGCAAATTTTTTTTCTGAATCAAGGACACAAATATTAAAATTGTATAGAATATCTCCTTGAATTTTTAACTTTCATGAAAATCATAGGTTGCCTTGATAATAGTTCATTAAAAGTTGGAGTAAGACTTGGCATTTAGCACATCTGATGCTCTTCAGTCCAATTACTTGGCGAAAATATAAGGAATCTAATACTTTGTAAAATTACTATTTTCAGTTTGGGGAATTGCACATGAGCGTGAGTACTGACGTATGTAAAACTTGTGTCTTCCACTTTTCGTTAACTAAGGCCCAGATAATCATACATTTAGGAAGTCCTTTAACCTCATGTTTCTATCAGAATTTTACCAAAGCCGTCTTTACTCTGATTTCCCAGAAATTACTATTACTTCTCTTGCTAATCAATTTACTCTTTGGTACCTCCATCCTAAGTCTGCCTAAATGCCTGGTTTGCAATTACCATTTTCCGTTTACAGAAATTCTGGCTGAGAAAGACATGGAAAAGTACTGGTGGTGTTCCTTTCTGTAACAATGTTTCGTGAACTTGGGAGCATTCATTAGACTTCTCTCAAAAAGTATGTGTGTAATATCATGCTCAAAAATGAGAAAGATAAATTTTACTTCTATAAGTTTTGTCAATTATTAACGTTTGTGTTAACATTTTATTAGTTGATACAGAAAATTAGGTAGGAAATTAAAAAAGGTCATTTTTAGCCATTACACGTGGGTTCTGGCAAGTATGTTAAGGGTAAAAGCAAAATCTTAGTGATTTATTATTTTGTCCTATATCCTGTCTACTGTTTGCTTAAACATTGTTAAATTTAACTGTAGTTGTTTTCCTAGTGTCTCTATTTATTTTTTATTTCAGCATGTTCTCATTCTGTACCCGTAAATTCAGTGATTTAAAGTCAGCATCTGTCAAGAATTTGAAATTTAAGAGACTACCCTTCTGTACATCTAGAATCTTTATCAATCTCTATTCGGACTGGGTGAAAAATAGGCACAGAGAGGGGCCTCCCTATTTCAATAGAAAAAATAATTTACTAAACCCTTTTTAAATAAAACATAATTTGAAGTTACTAGAGAGCTTCATTTTGTGTGTGTGTGTGATCATTTGCTAAGCACGATTTTAGTTATGGATCTGATTAGTTTTGAACAGCACACGTTAATTAAAATTTAATAACACTTCATTTAATTAGGTTAGGTATTCTCAACAGCACTCCAAAGCTAGATTTTATGATTCATAGAAGCAAAAATACCCACTTCTTACTCAACATAATCATCACATGTTAAAAGAGATATAGTGGGAACAGCAGGGATGAAGCACATACAAATCAGTACCAAATATTATTTTGTGATATTTTAGCTACACGTCACCCTTAGCTCCTAAATTAACTCATCTTTCATAGTGTAAGATACAGTATGAGATTGAAAACACTGTGTTAGATGCTGGGGGCAAAGCAAAGATGAATAAAACAGCCTCTGACCACAAGGATATTAAATCTAGTAGGATTAAACAAAAGGAGTTTTATGATGGCACGTTAGAATTTCCGAAGTAGAGGCTCTGTAATTCAGCAGTGGAATGTGGGTTTTTCCCATCTTGCTGCCCTGTTATCTTGACCTTGTTTTCTTGTTCCTCATGATGTCAAGATGGCTGCCTTCGTTCTGGGGTCGTGTGGCAAGGTTTGTGGAAGAGGGGAGGAGGAGAGATGAGATGTGCTTTTTTAGCAATGAGGAAATATTTTCAGAAGCCCTCAGGCAGATTTCCCATCATATCGTGTCGGTCAAAATCATGCCACACCCTGTTTCTAAACTAATAACTAACAGAGGGAGTGGGTTTGCCCTGATGGGCTCACTGAAGCACGTGGTCCTGTCAAGAGGGGTTTCAACTGAACAAAATTCAGGCCTGTGCTAGTGAGGAGGAAAGGGAAAGGGGATGGATCTTGTGTAGGTGACTATCAGTGTCTGCTTTCTTACTGACAGTTTTTGAGGGGAGCAGTGTCATGTCAGAACCGTGCTTTTTGTCTTGGCAAGTGAAGTGTAATTTGGCACAATTAGAAAAGCACAGTCCTAGTTTCATGGAAGTCGGCTATTTTATGCTCTCTTTTCTTCTTTCCTTCCTTTCTTTCATTGATTTCAATTATTAAATATTTATGTCTATCACAAATCCTTGCCTTTTTTCCTCTTAAATATCATTTCACTTCATCTTGACCTTAGTCTGTTACCATTATTTCTTTTGTAGACAACCAAAATAGCTATAAAACGTTACCGTAATCCACTATCAACCTCCTGCGATAGAAGTGGCTACATCATTTGTAAGGCAAGAAGATGCAAGGCTTTTTTCCAGAAATTATTACATCTTTAATATGGCAACAGCAGAGCATTAAGCCAAGCCTGTGGCCCTGTGGAACTGCGCAGGCCACATGGCCATGAAACTGGTCCAGCTTTACAGTTTGTTCTCCTTCGTATCCCCAAAGAGATCTTTCCTATTGCTGCTAGGATGAGAACCTACATCCTTATATGAGCTAACTCTTACCAGCCTAATTCTCCATCTCCATCTACAACGTGCTAGCTCCTACTCTTAACTCTCTGGTCTCCAGCCATAGTATTATTTTCTTTCACTGCCCCTCTTATAACCATGTCGCTGGACATTTGCACATGCTATTCCCTCTGCCTGCCCCTCCGTTGCTGTTTATCTTTCAACTCATACCATTCATCACAGCCTCTTAAAAACTTCACTGGCTTCATAATTGTGGAAAACTTCTATCATGGGGTGCTCCTCTGTTGTAGCAATTGTAACATTTATAAATAAATGTATCTTTTTTTTTGCACCCTTTAATTTTGTTTTTACCACCTTACTGGCCGTCTGGTCAGGAAGATCAAATGTTTTTATTTGTTGATTAAAACCTTGCTGCCTTGCACAGTACTAGGCATATAAAAGGGTCTGAATAAATACTCAGCAATTGAATGGCAGTGTGGGCGTGAGGAGAAGAGAGTGGAGAACAGGACAGACCCAGTTTTTGCCATCATGATGTTTATGGTATAGACAAACTAACAATGAGATTCTACGAAGCTAATATATCAGTTTCATTATCTGTAATATTTTTAAATATTTTAAATTAAGTCAATGAAAGATGGTTTATTAGTATTTTCCTCTTTGTGAAATCTTATAGTTTTTATTTGTGAGAATAGAATGGCCTGCCAACATGTGTTGGTTTTGTTACGGATAAAACTGTTCTGCTCAGGAACGGCCATTAACAGAGTTAAGTGAATTGAAGTGCTTAGCACACTCTGCACTGATGCTCCACCAAGAACTGTTTTCTTAAGTGAATTTGAAATATACATATGCTTCCCCATGTGGCTGAGTGTCAGCCAATTATACCATTGCATCAGGAGCAGGAACATGGTGTTTGTGTGGGTATCTGGAAGAAGGTTCATCTCCCTTCTACATTCATAGGATAAGAAGATTAGTTCCACTTATATTTAAAATGGAGAAATTGTTATGTTTACTCATAATGCTAAGGCTGTCTTAAGTCAACTGGAAAGAATTTGTCAATATTTTGTCATGATACTGTGTCTTCATAATGAATATAGATGGTAAAGTTTTTCTGAAAATGTTTGACTTTTCCAAAGGGTCAGATTTGGCCATTTGTCTGAGGTAGTTTTAATACATCTATTAGGAAGACTCTAAACTGCGTTTATGTGGTGAATAGCTGACCAAGGGCACAACCTTCTCTCCTGCTAAGAAGTTGGAAGGGTTATGTTCCTTTTCATTGTCTGTGATAGCAAGGCAGAGGGAGGGCTGCCTTAAGTTCTTGGGTTGTGGCAGATGCCAGCAGACATGCTCCGAAGTCCTTTGCTGGTCATCTTTTAACTTCCCATTCCTTTAATCATAGCTAGGAGACAGGTCTTGTAGAAAGTTTTGATATTTTACAAATGTAAGTAAAGCTTTTATTAACATTTTTTGAGTCATTGGTACATAGAAAAAGCTTAGAAAATGTGAAGCTATTTGAGGTGAAGAAACACGTTTTTTTTCCATCCTTTCATCACTTAAATATATTAGAATGTGTTCCTGTTAAACTTCCAAGGAAAATGTATCTTTTGAACTGTGTTAGTCATAAAAGAAATTTTTTTCAAAGGTACAAATTCTCTAAGGTAATTTGTGAAAATGGAATTCAAACATGTGACTACTTTTGTTCTCTTTCTTGTTCCACAATTTATTTTTAAATATATATGTAAAATTCTTGCATTATACTTCAAATACATAAATGGTGTCAGTATACATAAGACTTTAAATAAAATATTTTTCATTTTAAAACATAAGCTGGGTAAATGCTTTCTCCAAATTCGAATTCCAGTGTTTATAGTGGAAATTCAAATTTCTGTAGAAGTATTGGTTTTATAGGAAAGCACACACATATATCAAAGTCATAATAATGATATCAGATTCAGATTTACTATATTTTGCTTAGGTTCTTCGTGAAATGCATAATACCAACTGTAATATGAAATAAAGCTTAGACATTCTGAGCTCAACGTTTTCCTGATGCATTCAGTTTGCCATTCCCCTCCCCACTCTCTCTCTCTCTGTATATATATATATATATGTGCACCATATATACCTACACGTGCTTATGTATATATGGTATATACATATATATGTGTGTGTATGTATATATGGGTGTATATGTATGTGCCACATACATATATATATAGAGACAATACACACATGCAAAAAAATCTATATCCCACTCACAATTTATTTCACTGTAGTAAAGTTGTGCTCCATACATAATTATAAATTTATATACATATTTGTCTTGTGTGTTGGCTACATAACACACTTAAATGCAAATACAAAATATGTAGAACTTTATATTTGTGGTTGCTTTTGAAGTCAAAATGAAATGGAGTTTATTCGTGGGTTCAGCAAATGGTTACTTAATATCTGCTACGTGTGGGAACACAATGACCTTGTTCCTACTGTTGGTATCCAGGCTTCTTTTCTCCCAGTGCCTTTCTGTGTATCTATTTTTTTGTTTGACTTAAACGAACTAGAGTTAGAAAAATAAAACATGATTTTATATTCTTCATGGTTCCAGCTAAGATTATTAGGAAAATTTTATTGCTTTTTACGATAAAAAGCTCTGATTATTGGCTAACTTAAGAACTTCCAGGAGTAAAAGGAAAACTGGTGCCCTGCAGTTTGCCATGAAAGTAAGACTTACTTAGACTTGATGACCTACATGGCACCATTCTTCAACTTCTTTTCATTTTTTGAGATGTCTCAAAATATCTAAATTTACTAATGAAATGTCATTGTTTAAAGAAGATTATCATTTGTATGGCTACGAAAAGCTTTTTCTTGGTACAGTAACAGAGAGAAGAAGAAGGGAAGAAAGGGCAAGTAACGAGGAAAGGAAGAGATTTAAAAGCAGGAATGAGACTTGTGATTTTAACTTCAACGTGTAGTGATCTTGGAAATCATTCCTGCCCTTACAACACCAAGATGCTGAACGACCTGAAAATCAAGGGATTTTCTTGGACACGTCAGAGAACTGAGGTCTTCTGGCAAACTGCCATGCTGAAATCTGGAGAGAGAAGCTAATCCTGAGGCACACCCAAGATCGGCCCACCTGGGGCATAAACTGGTTAAGGAACACTTAAATGGTAGTTTTCGTGAATTGGAGGCTATAGACTAATGTGATTGTGAAAAAGTTCTGAGGGGTACAGTCTGAGGGGGTATCCCCATATTGTCCTGGGTTTTATCTCCTGAGGAACTGAGAAGGATCGTCTCATGGTTCTGGAAGGGAGAGGGGAGAAGTAATTGTTATGAAATATGTCCAGAGCATTCTCCATCACAAAGACCAGCTCTCCAGGGGGAAAGACCTTACTAGAGCCTTGTCCCAAATCGGAAGGGGGTTTCTTCTACCACAGCCCCTCTAGACTTCCGGTGTCACCTGCAGTGGTGGAGGGTACTAAGAAGTCCTTGTGAAGGTCACAGTCTGGGGACATAGGGCCACTAAAAGACTGAGACTTAATCATGAAAATATAGAACTCTTCCCCATCTCCACATCTTACCACTGTGCCAACAGATTTCCAGTATAGTAAAATGTATATATATATATTGCTATATCCAGTATATATATATATATATATATATATATATATATACTGCTATATAGTCTTTATATAGCTGAATTAAAAGGTTATAACTGAAAGGGCTTCAAGCCACAGATTTAGATGTGAAGGAATGGAGAAAGATATGCCGAGCTCAAAAGAAAGCTGTAGCAGCTGTTTTAATTTCAGACAAAGCAGATATCAGAACAAGGAAAATTATCAGTGGTATAGAGAGTACAAAGAAATTCACTAGTTTGTAAGTGACAGAGCCAGGAATCAAAGCCAGAGGCCCTACTTTAACCAAGACATGACTTTGTTGACACTGCAGATATGGGGTTAAGGCTACCTTTTATGAAGCTGAGCTCATATCTAGAATGGTGTTATGAGAGGTTCGGGGATTCGATCGGAGACGTAAAAGACACTTTCCACTCCAAACAAATGGACTGAAGGTATATTTTATTATATAGAGGATAGTAAAGGCGACAGTCTGCACACAGATCCAAATAGGTCAAATATTAAGAGGGAAAAAAAACATCAGCCCGACTGGAAAGGGAAAGCACCCACATCGGCTGAAGAGAAATGACACAAATCAACCAGAAAGAGAAACACCAGGTTGACCAAGAAGAGAATACATCAAATCAATTACTTCATATCAAATCAATTACTTCACATCAAATCAGTCACTCACAACATCCACGTCCCACTGCCAGGAGAGCCCTGTCAATCGACGCGGCTGGGCAAGGATCACACGTCCTGGGCAAGGCGTCCGTTCCACAGGTGGAACTCTCACTGGGTCTCAGTTTCCAGCAGTTTTTATACCATCAGTAATTTTCAGAGTAAGCAATTACAGAGTTTGCAGAGCAAGCATTTAGTGTTCCCATGCACAAAATGGTTATCAGTGGCGTACGTGCACTGAGCCCCCTGGCTAACGTCCCAGCCCAGTAGTTGTGTACGTGCATTGTTCTCTTTGGTTATCGTCCCAGCCCGGCATAGATGGCCAGTCCATCCCGTGCTACGACGCTCCAAGAGCCTTGAAATGTTACAACCTGCAACTCCCTCCGTGAGAGAAGGGCCAGTTCCCACCACGCAGAAAGCAGCTTTTATATTTCTTTTTGTGCTGGTGGCTGTAGGTCAATGGAGCGGCCAAACATGGCTGCACTCATGTCAAGACATATTCGGCCGTGGCCGTCTCCATTAACCATAAGACACCATACGCACAGACAATGAACTTCGTACACAAGTACATAAGGCACATCCAATAATCCAAAATCCAATGACTACAATAATTATAAAACTATCTCGCAATAAAGGACCCAAACCCCAAGGTAACCAATCAAACAACCCCTTAGAATATGAAATGTTATTAACTTGATCTTGCAAATCATGTACAGTATCAAAGATAACATTAGATAAGGTAACACTTAGGCCTAACAAACCAGCTTGTAGAAGTCCAGAAGGATTATTACTGTTTCTGAGACAAAAAGCAGTTTCATTAAGAACTGTATGAGCTAAATGTAACCATAGATTAGTGTTTTTAAGAGGAGTAGTGGCATTAGGAAGGATGCTAATAAATCGAGTTTCTTTAAGAAACGGGGAATCTGGATTTCCCTTCTTCCATTTAATACAAGAATACCAGCCCCCATCACGGAGGGTAACAGAAGACAGAGCAATGGAGAAATTATAACTAGTTCTGCGTGACTGGTCAGATATAGGCTTGTACCGAGAGATTGCTTGATGTTTCTGAGACCAAATTTCTCGGCCATTCATAGTCCAGGTTATAGGTCCCACTGGTGTAGAGCAGTTGGTCCAGCAGTGCAGGGTCAAAGGTTGTCCTACGGAGACATTAGTTGGTGTGTAGGTCTGCAGCAGACATGGAAGTGCAGCACAGCATAGTAAACACAGCAGGAATATCTATTCACGCAAAGAAACAGAATTTTTAGGAACATGATATAATTGTTCATTTCCTGGATACATTACTATGAGTGTTGCAGTGGGCCCTTGGGCCACTACTTCTGCGGCACGCGGAGCCGCATTGGGTGGATGTGTCACCCACACTTTTGCTCCAGGTTTCCATCCATCTGTAGATCCAAATCCTTGTATTCCTCTTTTAGTTAATTCACTTGGAGGTTGTCCTTGTGACACATTTGGAGTCAAGAGGGGAAGCACCAATAATTGTCCCACTCGTTCCCCAGACTCTACAGTTAGTACTTGTCACTACCATTATATAATATAAATTTTATTTCTCCCTGGTAATCTGGATCAATAACTCCTCCCAGTACATCAATACCTTTTGCTGCCAGTCCAGAGCGTCCTTTTAACAAACCAAAGGTATTTTTGGGAAATTGTACCCCTATCCCAGTAGGGACTATAGACTGCTTCCTAGGGAGCAATTGAATAGAATGAACAGTAGATAAATCCAATCCAGCCGCTTCGGCCGTGGCACGAAAAGGCGGTTTAGCAGACTGAGTCAGGGGCCAATAGGTTAAGGTCATAAACTCATGGGTGGCGGTTGCCACTTCTGTAATCTTTGCTGGTAACAACCTTGACAGAGGAGTCTCATTAGGGCCTAGTGGCCTGTTATTTAACACATTTAGAGCAGTACTTAGATGTTTGTGCCACCCCTTTAATGAGCCATGACCAAGTTTCCTCAATTGTTGTTTAAGCAATCCGTTCATTCATTCTATGAGGCCTGCAGCTTGGGGGTAATAAGGTATATGATAAATCCATTCTATATAATTTTCCTTGGTATAGGTTTGAATCAACTTACCTGTAAAGTGGGAACCGTTGTCACTCTGAATTTGCCTTGGTGTTCCATAATATAACTTGATTGTATCTAATAATTTTATGGCACTCTGTTGGGTGGCCACTTTAGCTGGTATAGCCAATAAATAACCAGAATATGTATCAACAGCAGTGCAGGCATAAGTATATCCACAAGAATTTGGCAATGGTCCAATAAAATCTATTTGCCAGGTATGGGCAGGAAATAATCCCTTTTGGATATGACCTTGGTAGGGGTGTGGAACTCCCCGTTTATTTAACTGTTGGCATAACTGACATTGTTGTACTGCAGTGGCAATATCATCATGGGTGACAAGGATTCCACTTTGTTGTGCCCACCTGTATGAAGCTTGTTCTCCCAAGTGTCCACTCTTTTCGTGGACCCATTGTGCTAAGCCTGGGTTGTGCGTTGCATGAATCTGCACCAGCTGATTAGCATGAGAATTATGCTTTCGTTCTGCAGAAATTAAAGAACTGTGAGCATCAACATGAAATACAGTAACAATTGTGTTTTGACACCATAACCATATGTCTTCCCATAATTTCTTTCCCCATATTTCTTTATCATTAATTTTCCAATCATGTTTTTTCCATTGTGGCATCCACGTTGCCAAACCTTGTGCCACTGCCCATGAATCAGTATATATATGACATTGTTGCCCCTGTTCTTGTTGAAGTGCCTGATACACCGCATAAAGTTCAGCATATTGGCTACTCATATTATCTCCAGTGGTGACAATTGTTTGTTGGGTGGATGGGTTGTAGGCAACTGCTTTCCATTTCCGTGAGCTCGATATCATTTTGGCAGAACCATCCGTAAACCAGGTATGTTTTTGTTGTTCTTCAGTCAATTGATCATATGAGACACCCCATTTAACAGGGGATTCTGTTATATCAGTCTTGGGTGACACAGTTGGCTCACTGCTATATTGAGACACTTGTTCATGCAATAGGGACAACCCCTTTGGGCCAGGTTTGGCCCGGTCTTGAATATACCATTTCCATTTGATGATATTAAATTCTTGTGCATGTCCAATTTTATGAGTGACAGGCGTGCTATGAATCCATTGCATGATGGGTATCTGAGGTCGCATAATTACCTCATGTCCCAGGGTAAGGCTTTCTGAGTCTGTTAGAGCCCAATAGCAGGCTAACAACTGTTTTTCAAAAGGACTATATCTTTCACTGGAACAGGGAAGCTTGCGACTCCAAAATCCCAGGGGATAACGTCGGGCACCTTGTTTTTGCCATAAACTCCAGCTGGCATACTGATCAATGACATCTACCTGTAACTCAATGGGTCCCGGTTTAATTGGCCATAGATCTAAAGCAGTCTGAATAGCATGCTTGGCTGCTTCAAAAGCTTCTTTTTGTTGTATTCCCCATTCAAATTCATATTTTTTCCTGGTAACTTTATATAAAGGTGCAAGGAGCCGACTTAAATGTGGAATATGTGCCCTCCAAAATCCGAATAATCCAATAAATTTTTGTGCTTCCTTTTTGTTACGGGGTGCTGCAAAATCTAATATCTTTTGTCTAGCTTTAGGTAAAATTTCTTGTTTTCCATTATTCCAAAGTACTCCCAAAAATTTAACATTTGAACTCGGACCCTGAATTTTAGCTGGATTAGTTTTCCATCCATCCTCCTCAAGTATGTCTATTACTTTTTCTAACTGTTGTTGTACTTTTTCTTCTTCATTTCCTTGGATCATAATATCATCTATGTAATGTACTATTTGGACATCATCAGAAGCAGGTACCTTTGCCAAGGTTTCAGCAACCTGTCGATGGCAGATAGTGGGACTATGCACATATCCCTGAGGAAGTCTAGTAAAGGTATATTGTTGTCCCAGCCACGTGAAAGCAAACTGTTCTTGGACACTTTTAGGTATAGGTATGGTGAAAAAGGCATTAGCCAAGTCTATGACTGCATACCAAGTGCCTGGATAACATTGCACTTTTTCTATAAGAGTAATCAAATCAGGGACGGCCGCTTGAATAGCCGGAGTCACTTTGTTTAGCTCTCTGTAATCTACAGTCATTCTCCATGTCCCATCACCTTTTTTAACAGGCCAGATAGGATTATTCCAGGCTGTAGTTACTCTGCGAAGGACTTTTACAGCCAAATAATCTTCTATGGTCTCAGATATTTCTTGTTGTCCTCCAGGGATGCGATACTGTCTTTGATTGATCACTTGCGTGGCAGGTGGAATTTCTACTTCATGATGCAAACATCCCACAATTACAGCATTAATATGAAAAGACAAAGCTCTAATAGCAAATTGGTATTGTCCATCAGCCAAATTTAATGTCAATCCTTTTAGAATATCAATCCCAATTATATATTCTGGTATTGGTACAATCATAACTAGATATGTGCGCCGGGGTAGTTGCCCAATTTGCATAGAAAGATTAGTGGTAACTGCCTGGATTTCTTTTCCTCCCAGTCCAGTTATTAGAATTGATGTACCTTGAAACTTAGTTGGATTCCCATAGATAAGGGTGGCCTCCGCCCCTGTATCTACAAGTGCCTTCACACTAGTTGTAGATCCATTCTTCCAAAATATTTTAATTGGTACATGTGGTCTAATGTCTTTTCTTATAGTGGCACTAATCGATACAGAGGTTTGGCCTTCCCCTCAATCACATAAGTCAGCAAGAAGAGGATCCAAGGGAGGAGGTGGTGCACTAGGTGCAGCAGGCACTGGGTTGGAAGCATTCTCTATACTGTCCCTTCTGTTCACTTGTTTTACATTCAGCCCTTTTTCTTTATATAATTTCCATAATTCTCTAGTGTCAACTCCATCAATCTGGTCTTTAGGTACTCCTGCCTGGAGTAGGGCCAAAAACATATCACCTCGAGTTATTTTATCCTTTTTAAAGAATGTTTCTCTTTTTTCTCTTCTTGGAGAGTTTTCAGTTGTCTGCCAGTCTCCCAAGTCTGCTAGCTGCATAATCTTATCTGCAAGTGTTGATATAGGGCTTTCAGTTTCATTCATGAGAAGGGTTGTAATTATTTGTTTGTATGCTGGAGGTGCAGTTTTTATCAACTTGTTTCGCACCTGGACACTTAAAGTCATTTCATTTAAAGCTTCACCACACCCCAGAAACACAGCCCGTTTCATGGTTTCTTCTCTCATCTTTTGGACACAATCTTTTAAAGTATACCATGGTCTATTAGTGTCTGGCCACATATCATCCGTGGGGTATTTATCTTGAGCTCCTTTTACTGCAAGAGCCAATAAAGTTGTACCATCAGTGTCTTGTCCACTATCATTTGGGGGGTGAGCATTCATGCTCCAGTCTCTGAAAGCTCCCCGTATTACTGGATCATTGGACAAAACTACAAATTTAAAAGCATCTCCTGCATCCAGATTAATTCCTGTAGCGCCCATATCATATAGGCGAACAAGCCAGGTTATAATGGCTTCTCCAGGCTTCTGTGTAGCCCGGGCTAAAATATCAGAAATTTCTTGTTAAAATCCTCAATCACATCTTTCCTTACAGGATGATTACCATCCATTTCCATCCGCCGACGGCGAAGAGGACGTGCCTCTGTGCGTTTGGGCGGTTTTTCCTCTTCCTCATAATCAGTTTCAGAATCATCATCCCAGATATCACCATCCCATGTGTCCGGGTCCCACTTAGGACCGGCCGATGCTATGGCCATATGAACTTTTCGTTCGTTTACCTTTCCTCTTCTCTTTCTATATTTATATTTGGCAACTCTTACAGCAGCCTTTTCTGCTATAGCTTGGTAGTTACGAGCCTGATCTCCCAGTGCAAGATATTGACATTGAATCATAGCCAAGCGAGACTGCAAATCTAAATTTTCTTTTTCCGAGAGTGCCTTCTCTGTCTGTATCTTATCCCTATCTTCTATAGCCTGGCGATAAGCAGTCAACAAACACCAACCTCGCCGTGCCAAAAAAGAAACATCATCTTTCGCTTTCCTTTCCACCGTCTGCAAAGCTTTGGTCACATCCAACGGTTCAAATCGTCGCAGACGAGCATCCCAAGCTTCACATAACCCTGACCTGCGAGCCCACTCCCCAGCCAGAGTGCAAAAGGGAGGGTCCTCCCATCCTGGAATTTCTTCTACCTTGACTTCAGGCAACTGTAAATCTGAATTTTCCTTTTCCAAGAGTGCCTTCTCTGTCTGTATCTTATCCCTATCTTCTATAGCCCGGCGATATTCCTTTTCCAAGAGTGCCTTCTCTGTCTGTATCTTATCCCTATCTTCTATAGCCCGGCGATATTCCGTTTCCAAGAGTGCCTTCTCTGTCTGTATCTTATCCCTATCTTCTATAGCCCGGCGATAAGCAGTCAACAAACACCAACCTCGCCGTGCCAAAAAAGAAACATCATCTTTCGCTTTTCTTTCCACCGTCTGCAAAGCTTTGGTCACATCCAACGGTTCAAATCGTCGCAGACGAGCATCCCAACCTTCACATAACCCTGACCTACGAGCCCACTCCCCAGCCAGAGTGCAAGAGGGAGGGTCCTCCCATCCTGGAATTTCTTCCACCTTGGCTTCAGTTACCTTTCGTTTGAATAGGAAAGGCATCTCCTTAATCGAATCCTGCTCACAGCGCCAATTATGTTATGAGAGGTTCGGGGATTCGATCAGAGACGTAAAAGACACTTTCCACTCCAAACAAATGGACTGAAGGTATATTTTATTATATAGAGGATAGTAAAGGCGACAGTCTGCACACAGATCCAAATAGGTCAAATATTAAGAGGGAAAAAAAACATCAGCCCGACTGGAAAGGGAAAGCACCCACATCGGCTGAAGAGAAATGACACAAATCAACCAGAAAGAGAAACACCAGGTTGACCAAGAAGAGAATACATCAAATCAATTACTTCATATCAAATCAATTACTTCACATCAAATCAGTCACTCACAACATCCACGTCCCACTGCCAGGAGAGCCCTGTCAATCGACGCGGCTGGGCAAGGATCACACGTCCTGGGCAAGGCGTCCGTTCCACAGGTGGAACTCTCACTGGGTCTCAGTTTCCAGCAGTTTTTATACCATCAGTAATTTTCAGAGTAAGCAATTACAGAGTTTGCAGAGCAAGCATTTAGTGTTCCCATGCACAAAATGGTTATCAGTGGCGTACGTGCACTGAGCCCCCTGGCTAACGTCCCAGCCCAGTAGTTGTGTACGTGCATTGTTCTCTTTGGTTATCGTCCCAGCCCGGCATAGATGGCCAGTCCATCCCGTGCTACGACGCTCCAAGAGCCTTGAAATGTTACAACCTGCAACTCCCTCCGTGAGAGAAGGGCCAGTTCCCACCACGCAGAAAGCAGCTTTTATATTTCTTTTTGTGATGGTGGCTGTAGGTCAATGGAGCGGCCAAACATGGCTGCACTCATGTCAAGACAAATGGATGGCTCAAATCTGGAATGGATTTATTCATCAGTATGCATGTACAGGGTGACCAGTGCCTGGTAATGTATTCCCATTTTTTCCAGATCCTTTCCCTAATTGGTCTCCAGCCTCCCTGACTCCAGCCAACCCTCTTGGTTCTCACATCTTCCTCCCCTTTGCTATAAATCTTATTTTCCTCTGCAGATCAATTTAGCGCTACAGGGATGTTGTCATCAAATACCCTACATCCATCACTTCATATGATTTAAAGTAGTAAAAAGGCTATTATAATAAAGTTGGTGACTTTGCAGGTAGAAGTTGCGAGTATCAACTGTTCTTGGGTAATGGGACCAGGATTGGGGTAGAAGCTAGATAAAGGAGGTGATTAAAGTAAGAAAGCCTTTTCTCCCCCTAAATTGTGACAAAATATTCCTAAAAGCAAAGATGTGCTGCAGTACATTGCATGATTCTTAAGGGCAAGGTCTGTAACTTATTCATCTTTGACTCCTCCAACTTGGGATTTTGTAAATAAACGTTGTTTTAATGTCAGATGTTACAATCCTTCATAATCATTTAAAATAGTAAAACATGCCTCAAATTTTAGGAAAGGCTCATAAATATCTGATAAATATATTGCATACAAAATTAAATATATTTTATACAAAGGAATGTGGTGTGTTATTCATATAACACATAAATAATATAACTGTTTTATCATAAATTTGGCCTATATCTAAAAGGCTAGTTATAAAAAACATTTCTATTTTCTTGTTTCTTTAAGTTTAAAAGTTTGTTAGAAGGTTTAGATGACCTTGGTTTCTGAAAAAGGCTGTCCTTGAAACTGTGAATAATGCTTTCCTTTGATCTCAGTATATGTCCCTTAACAAACAAAAAGTCATTCTATTTCTTGGCCTAGAGTTGAGCTCTTTTAAAAAAAAGTCTGTTTTCCTCTTTGCAATTCAATGCACAGTGTTAAATTGATAAACCAGCACATTAGTAGGTAAAGGCACTTGAAATGTTGTTCTAAATTAAATATGTTCAAATAAACCAAATGAGGAAAATCATGGACTGCCTATGTGACCACACATACTAAATTCCAGGGACTTACCACAAAAGGAAGTTTCACTTATATTCTGATTTCCATCATTTATCATCAAACAAGTGTTTTGTCAGTTAAAATTTTAAACATACCATCTTACAACAGGTGGTTGTAACAATATGACTTGTGCAGCAATTATTCTGGTAATCACAGGGTTGGAATACTAGAACGTGTTAAAGGAGATTGGAGTGTCACTACAGGGGTTATGTAATCATCTTTTAAAATATTTTCTTTTTGAGTCTCTTGTGTTATATAGTTGGATCATTTAATATAGTTAATAGCATATTGGAAACAATAGGTCTGTGCTGCGGTGAATTTTGAAGTATCCATGTGTGTGTGTTTATGATAGTGGGTGGATTGCGAATGATGATACTTTATCTAATAAACAAGTATTTTAATGAATTTAAAGATCTGTTTCACTAATTGGTTTAAGAGTAGTAGATTGGTGATTAGCTATTTAACTAAGAAGACTGGTTATTTGACTGTTGACTATCTTGGTTATTTTACTGTTGAACTAATCATGTTTTAATGTCATATATGGTTAATTCCCTTTCCTTCCCTCCGTCTTTCCTCCCCTCCTTCCTATGACTGTAGATAACATTATTCACAGTTTGTACTTCAAACAAGGTGAACTTTGAGTGGTAGTGTAGTTTAGAGCCATTGACTAGTGACCTTTCTTAACTATTCCATGATTCCACGACTTCCTCATTTAGAGCCAAACTCATCGAGTTCTTTTGAACATTAAAATTCTCAATATATTGAGAATCAGTTCAGTGGAATTTCATCACAAGGATTGTATACCTTTTGGAATCTTTCAAGTACCTGTTTATATTTTTTTCAGTAAATAATTGTTTTTCAGTAAACATTTTGCTTAAAAAAATTAATTTTTGGTTACCGATATGATGCTTTTGTTTTTACATTATTTCGTATTACTACTATAGAACTATTAATGCTTCTCTAGATCCCACTCCACAGATCAGTGAAGGTAAACTTCTGTAAGATTTCTCACTGGGAGAAACCAGTTGTCACCGCTTTACTTCCTAACTGGATTCTGAAGGTGGTAAATTCACAATTTTGTCACTAACATGTGCCTCCTGCATAACCCATAATGACGTGCTTTCATCAGGAAATGTTCCTAAATATTTCATGCAGAGGAGCTTTTTGCCATTTACCTCCTGCACTGTTACTTCCTCTGGAACTCTTAGTTCTATGAAGCTGGGATTGAACTGTGTGTACATACTTCATCTATGCCCAGACTTTTAATAACCCTTCTCATTGTAGCGTAAGGATTGCTGTCGTAGGGGCAAAGGAGTGCCATTTCCGTTTTTATTTCCTATGTCCACATTTCTCTGGAACTTGCAGTGGAGGTCACCGAGTCCACTTTTATAGATTCACTGTTATGGGGAGAGAACGCCTCACAATTCACTCTCGAATACTACCTTCATTATTTCATTGTCATCAAACAATGTATTTGCTTTTAATCACCAAATGATTCTCCTTTCTTACATTCTTGATGTCCTAGTCCATTTCATTCACTGAATTTTATATTTCCCCTTTCCTGGATAAATTTAGTGGTTATATTGTTGTCTTGACAGCCTCTGCAGTGACCACAAAATCACTTTTCAAAACTGATGAACAAAACTGATGAAATATCCTAAACTCACTTCCCTGATATCCTCAGCTCCCCTAGCTTTTGATGTTCCTTCATTTCAGCCACCAGTGGCAATGCCAAGTCATGAAGTGTTGTCACTCAGAAGTCCTCCACCTTCAAGTTGACAGTCTCAAAGATAGACAGTGACCATTGTCTATTTCTTTACTTTCTTGACAGGTAACAAACACTGAACCGACAATTGACAAATTTGAACCTGATTTAACCATCCTTCTCCATTCGTCCACCTCTGTTCCTAAGCTAGAGATGAGGGTTATTTGTTTCAGTATTGCCCCGTTAGTATCCCAAGGTAGCTTGCCTGTGGGCCTTCGAAAGTTCTGCTTTGCGAACACCATTCTTCTATATGGGTAGCAAGTGACTTTTGGTCTGTGTCTCTTGGAGAAAAATACAAAGAATAAAAACATTTGTGCCATTTATTTATTTAGAAACAGTAAGTAGTTAAGAGTTATTGCAAACTCCTACATTTGTTTCATATTAATAATTTAACATACATATATGATTGCATACATTATAGCGCCATATATGCATATACACATATAGTGCCATACGTATGTGATTGTATAAATTATGATGCCTGGTTTTCAACGAAAATTCTGTTTGTTTGACTCTAATCCTTAGTATGCTATTTTAGACAACATGTCTCTTCTGGTCCATTTTAAACTGTATCAGTTTCTAGCCTTTCTGATTGCTTCTCTACTAATGGCCACTTATTATCCTAATTGGACTGTTTGCTTCCTTTTCTAGGAGATAAAATTCACTTGTTTTCTCTTCGCACTTAGCTAATTGCTTAACTTTTTCTAATTGAAATAATGTTTACAATAGGTACACAGTTGAAAATTTTGTTTCTTTAGCTTATGCCTTAAACATTTAGTTGTTTTTATTTTAAAATAATATCATAACAGGAAGGAATATTTTAAATTACTATACCAGCCCAATAAACAGATATTTTCATATTTCTGTAGTAACATATTTTAGGATCAAAACATTGGCATAGGTATATTAATTATAGCTATATTAAATTTATTTTTATATAGTTAAGGTAAAAATGTAATCCTACATGACAGACATCAAAATGAGAGTTGTTTAGGGGCCGGCCCCATGCCATACCGGTTAAGCGCACGCGCTGCGCTGCTGGTGGCCCGGGTTGGGATCCCGGGCGGGCACTGATGCACCGCTTGTCAGGCCATGCTGTGGCGGCGTCCCACATAAAGTGGAGGAAGATAGGCACAGACGTTAGCCCAGGGCCGGTCTTCCTCAGCAAAAAGAGGAGGATTGGCATGGATGTTAGCTCAGGGCTGAGCTTCCTCACAAAAGGAAAAAAAAAAAAAAGTGAGAGTTGTTTAAAACCATAATTTTTTTTCACATGACAACTACGTCCTTTCCCTTTAACGGTCTGACCCGGAATTTGCATACATTCCAGTGTCCAGTGCTGATCCCACTGGACAGAACTTACTTGCAAGAGAGGCTTTAAATACAGTTATTTTTCTAGGCAGCCATGAGCTTGGCTTAAAATAGGGACTCTACTGCTAAGAAATAAAGTGTTAGTGGATGTTGGGAGGCAATTAGCAGTCACTGCCTCCTGTGTTAATAAGAATTCTCCCTTCATATTTCAAAAAAAATACTTTGTTGAGCTCCCACCGTATGCCAGATCCAGAGAACTTAAAAATGAATGGAATATCTTTACCCCAAAGATTATAAGAAGTAGTTGTGACAGGGAGTGGTAGAGCATAGGAGTAAAATGCAACATAAACTCAGGAATGGGGGAGATTAACTCAGTTTGGGGTGAAGAGGGGGTTGAGAAACACTTCAGATAAGATTGGGCATTAGTAAAAGAATTTTAATTTAAGTAGAATTTTCCGGGTGAAGAATGGGCTAAGACGTTGGTGAAGGTAGTGAAGGGTAGCAGAACATGCCACTTTGGTATATTGATTATTTTGAGCTATAGACACTTGAAAAACAGCAAACGCAGGTCGAGATTTTCTCTGCACTCTCTTTATCTGCCTAAAGAGAGATCCTCCAAAAGGAACTCACATATCAACAATGTCCTTCCCAGAATTTTCATCAACCAGGCAAGATTGACTCTTATCACAGGAGAGGAGGCTAGAAGTCCACACCACACCCTGACAAACTGTCACCATCATACCTCCCATCTATTCTTCCGGGAGCCCATTCACCTTTCCTAAAATTCATTTACCGTTCTCTAAGAGGCCTACATCCTCCCTCCCCTTTCCCTGCTAAGATAATATTTAATCCCAAATTCTAAGCCACCGCAGGGAGTTACTCATTTTCTCCTCAGTACCTCTCTTGTATACGTGAGGTATACATATTAATAAACTTCTGTTTCTCTCTTGTTAATCTGTTTTTTATTACAGGAGTCTTAGCCAAAAACTCAGAAGTGTAGAGAGAAAAGTATTTTTCCCCTCCTACAGTAGTGAGATGTACTATGAAAACAAGCTATGTTCTGACATGACACAATATAGAGAACAGGAATAAGTTCAACATGGCAGTAAGTAGGAAGTTAGTTTGTAGAGGGAATGTGGTAGGAGATGCATCTGAGCCTACAGAGGTATCTTGTGGTGTGAGGAGAATGGCCATGTATGTTTGAATTTCATCATATACATCAGGGATCCACAAACGAGGGCCCATGTGCCAAATCCTGCCTGCCACCAGTTTTTGTAAATAAAGTTTAATTGGAACACAATCACAGGTACTTGTTTACCTTAAGGATCTATGGCTGCCTTCCTGCTCCAGTGGCAGAGTTGAGTAGTTGTGACAGATACAGGAAGATCCACAAAACCTAAAATATTTTCTAGCTGGCCCTTCACAGGAAAAGATTGCCACCTCCCCACAATAAACAGCGATTTCTCTTTGGAGGTTTTAAAGCAGTAGAAACCCATTAACGGGAGCTCTTTTAAGAGAATGTGGAATAACAACTTACTTATTTTGGATATCTTGATAAAATATTTTTTTGCTTTGCTTTGTTTTTTGTTTTATTGTTAATAGAGACTATGCTTGGAGATTAAAATACAACAGAAGCAGAAGAGCAGGCACTATAAATAGTTTGTTTCCTGCCACTGGGGAAAGCAATTCAAAAAAGATTAAGTAAAGAGTTTGCCAAAAAGGTGTTAGAGTTTGCTTAAGAAGGACGAACACTTCTACATTGAAAGAATGGATGGGCTTTGGTTGCTATTTTAATTAATGCTTGAGTTTGTCTTTCGTTTAGAACTTTCACAGTAACGTTAATTATTGGGAATCATCTTGGCTATGTGCCTTGTCACCTAACACAATAGGAGCTGTTACAGTAGAGTGGTTCTGGGCCATGACAAATACTGAACAACTGCAGAGAACGTTTGGGTGAGCTCACCCTCTGTAGACCTAGAAATTTGTCAGTTTTCAGAATGACTTCTTTCAAAACCAAGTCACCCCAGGTTTTCTTGAACTTGAAGCTCTTTAAGAGCTCTTCATGAAGTTGTCATAAGGTATTAATGCACAATGAGCATCACTCATTAAGTCTACATTAATCTGTCAGACATCGTATTTCAAATAATTACTGCCTACTGCGTTACCTTTGTCCTCTGTGAGCTTTAATTTCACACGTCAACAGCAATCGCTTCGGCGTGCGATATTTGTGGATACAAAAAAGTCTTGCCTTGGCAAATGTGTACTTGAATGATGATGCCTTAAGCCACGAACTCTTGCACTTTTGTTTGCTTCACATATTACCATATTCTTTCATGGGGTTTTAAGGTTTAGTGTCACTTGTGTAATTTTTTCTATTCCATTGTTGTAAATAAACGTATTTTCTCTTTTATTAATGCAGTATAAGTCACTGTTACCTGTTATTAAATAAGCCGACTTTGTTAGAAATCCTGTGTTCCTCCCAATAATTTGATTTCCCATCAATCCCTTGCTATGGACAACCATGCTATAGAACAACCTTTGGTTTTGTATAGTGAGGATGTGGGCTAATCTGATGCCTTTAGATGCAGCCATGAGTCTTTCTATTTTCAGTGAAGCACTGCCGTGTTGGAAAATATATCGGATAAATCCCTTCAAGACTTATTTTAAAAGCACTATTTCACAGTTAAAACATGAAAAACAAACTGGTAAATAAAAAAAAAGTATATTATCATGAGTATGTAAAGAACTCATAAATATCATAAATAAAAACTCATATCTCAATAAAAGTTAAACAAAAATGTGGACATTCAATTCACAGTGTTGATACAAATGGCTAATAAATATGTGACGAGATACATAACCTCTATGGAATAAAAGAAAGGCAAATGAAAAGCCTAATGAAATACTGATATTTCTACTTCTACTGACTATAAATGTGAATAAAAAGTATTAGCTCCAATAGTGGCTAGGGTCCATAAAAACATAAACACTCTAATCTACTGTTCACAAGTGTACAGTTCTTAGTCTTTCTAGAAGAGAGTTTGGCTATGTGTACCACATTTTAAGTGTTATGCCATTTATATACACATTTTAGTAATTTTGTAAGAATTGATGTTAAGGAAATAGTTGAACAAGGGCATAAAGATGTATGCATAAGAACTACTCATGACAGCATTGTTGGTGCTGAGAATAAACTAGAAATAACCAAAGTTGTCATCCACTGGTAATTGGCAAAGTGCTATATGGTGCATTCATCAAATGGATGTTATTCAGCTACTATACTATAAATGAGTAAAAGTAATAGTTTCTTTCTTTTCCAAATACTCTTCCCTTTGCTTCCTTCACAGCATACCTGTATTTGCCTCAAAGTCTGTGGATTTTACCTCTCTTTGAAGGCTCATCCTCTCCTAACTAACAGTTAAATTTTGGATTTCACAAAGTTCTCCCCAAGACTGACTTTCCCTCTCATACTCTCTCCCTCACTCATATTTTTTCAAACTGTGGCTGGAGACCCAGTCATGAATCATGAAATCAATACAATGGGTAGTAACCAATATTGTAAATGTTTATTGGAAGAGAAATTGCATGGACAAAGGTACAGAAATGGTGGTATGTTTGAGGAATTTCATGAAGTTCTATAAAACTAAAGCATTGTGTTCATTTGGACAAGATCTAGGACTTGAGTCTGGTAAGAAAGGCCATACAAGGCATTGTATACTGTGCAAAATTGATAGTATTTTATCTTGAAGTGATGAAGAGACACTGTTTTTTGTGTGTGTGTGTGAGAAAGATCAGCCCTAATCTAACATCCATGCCAATCCTCCTCTTTTTGCTGAGGAAGACCAGCCCTGAGCCAACATCCATGCCCATCTTCCTCCACTTTATGTGGGACGCCGCCATAGCATGGCCTGACAAATGGTGCATCGGTGTGCGCCGGGGATGCGAACCTGGGCCACCAGCAGCGAACGCATACACTTAACCGCTACACCACAGGGCTGGCCCTGAGACACTGATATTTTAAGCTGGATTTTATTGAGGAATTTAATGTACTTAACTCTCTTTATAAACAAGAACAGTGTGTATTTATTCCCTTTACTGGAAGTGTACATAAGATGTTCTGACATATTCTGATGCCTAGGACGATATCCAGGCTCACCAAAACATCTTTGCAGAAACTGAGCTTATATCAAGAGTCTTTGAGGACCTCTTTGAGCAACTAGTCACCATATTCATCACAGTATTTTCAGGTTTGTTGCATTTATAACAATTATCTGTGATCTTTACTATTAAAGCAGTAGCCCAGAGCATGTATGTCTGAGTCACAGAAAGAAGAATGCTCATCTTATCCTGTGCAGTTATGATATGTGTTAACTCTGGAGCCACAGCATCAAATTATCATAATAATCCTCATATCATTTAGATGCAGTAAAGTTACCTTTTAAGGTAGCTGCTATATTGGACTGGTTATAGGACTCTGTGAACTTGGACTCCATGTCTTTCCTGAAGCCATCTTCAAAAGTCCCATAAAAGTTTGTTGTTTGTTATGCATCCTGGTCAGTGCTGCTCAGTGCTATGCTCATATGTAGGCAGAGTCCACAGCAGGGATGAAGGAAGACTTTGTGAATAAGAAAAACTTATCTGAAAAGCCTATGCAAATTAATTTTCTCCCAAAATGTTTGTCATAGAAGTAAATTTAGCTATGAGTAAGTGGTGCAGAAATAGAGTTGGTCAGTTTATCATTGTCTTATTTTCTCATATCAATGACAACATTTGAATAAATTCTAGAATGTATTACACATGTCCTGACTTACTGAGCATAATATTCTGCAGGCAAACACATAGTTTCCACCTTTTCTTGATGATTCAGAGTCACCATTATAGTTTTGCAAGCCATAATACTTCCCTAAATTTATATAATGCATTATAGCAAATAGGTATATGATGTATTATTTGAATCACGTGAAATTACATGTTTATGCTATGAAATTCTTAAAATAGTTAAATCAACCCCATGCTCCAACATTTTGGGGTTCTCGAATCTGCTTTTTATAGGTTTTCTGCCCTCAGTGTCTTATGGGATTTTAACTTTCTCTTAGTGCTGTAGGCAATGTGGCTTTCTCAAATAATGCCTTCCTTGTAAGGAAAGGGCGATGAGTTTTTTGTGTTAACACAGAAGGGCATTTTGTTAAAATATCAGTCTGCGGTGTCATTTCACTTTGTTTTTTTTGAGCCTTCTGGGTCTGGTTGCCTATCACATACCTTTTTTTTCCCTCAAGAAAGTACAGAAGGCACATCGGAAGGGGAAGGGTCTGAGCTTGAGAAAAGGGAAATGAAAGGATTATACAACGTTTGATCCGGTGCCCATCATTTTTGTATGTAGATACATAGTCTGATTCAAAAGAAAAGACGGGAGACAAAGGGGAAGGAGAAGATGCTCAGGAGAAATGTAAAGAACAGGATTCTACAAGGTTTGATCCTATAAAAAAATCAAAGAAACAAAAAACAAGGAACCAATCAGTGAGGGAACAAGCTAATAAAGAGTAATCTTAACTCTGTTTATGTTTAGTGAAGACCATTGATCATAGTATTTCAGGCTCTTAAGGATTTCCCCTTTTCATCGTCTCCAAGTTTACTATTTCTCAACTCTTCCCTATTTCCCTATCATTGCTGGCTGCTAGTGTCTGTCTTACTAGTGACCTTTAAAAGAGGATCTAGGAGCTGAGAAAAGACTCTAATGGAGGCATGCCCAGATAATGGCAGCAAAGACAGTCCCCAGAGGCCCTTCTTTGGATTCAGAAAAGAGCCAGAGGGGAGGAGGGGTGACCTGGAAACTAAACTGAGATTCAGAAGTGAACTCAGACAATTAAATCTTACAGAAGGTCCCTGGGTGATTTCCCTAAAAATATATCAGCGGTCCTTTATTTCATGCCACTTAGGCATAAAAGCAGACTGTATTCTAGTACCTTCCTAAACGAAGGAGCAAAATTTCCAGAAGAGGAGAGGAAGACAGAAATACTTAAATATTTTTATATCTCATACCTACTTTAGACTCCATTTACCTTTGGTTAATTGTATGCTACTTATTTGTTTGTTTTTGCTTTTTAAAAATTTTTTCCCCGCCAGGAGAATGACCTCAAGCCTAACTTTGAATTAACACTTTTTAAAAAATTATTGTGGTAAGAACGCTTAACATGAAATCTATCCTCTCAACAAATTTTAAGTGTACAATACATTATTGTTGACTGTAGGTACAATGTTTTCCAGCAGATCTCCAGAGGTTATTGTCTTACTGAAACTTTATGATAGCACCCCATTTCCCCTTCCCCCTGAATTCACATTTTAAATAACCAATTCATGGTCTTGCCTTTGTCTGCTATTGTTGGACCTTTAACTGTATTGTTTTAGTTGTTTGATCCATCTTTCGTGAATATCAGTGAGATAACATATGAAAGTGCCCAGTAAAGAACCTGACAGGCCAGAGGTGCCCTTTGATATTAGTGATCTTCTTGTAAATAAAACACCCTGTGTTAGCCACTATGAAAACTCTTAAGATGAATTAAAAACAGAGTCTGTCCTTAGAAAGTTCTCAGTCTATTAGGGAAAAACAATACATACATGTTAATACAGTCATGCACCACATAACAACATTCCGGTCAATGACAGACAGCGTATACAATGGCGGTCCCATAAGATTAGTACCATATAGCCTAGGTATATAGTAGGCTATACCATCTAGGTTTGTGTAAGTCCACTCCATGATGTTTGCACAATGAGGAAATTGCCTAACAACATATTTCTCAGAATGTATCCCCATTGTTCGGCGACGCATGACTATAATAGTTAAAATAGAAAAATATTAAGAGGGAGCCAGATAAAGTCTTTTGACTTTTGACTTTGAAATGACCACTCATTGTCTACCCCTATTTCCCTAATAACACTTTATGCGGATTTTCCTTATCTTCCTTATCTGGCTGGGTCAGCAGTGGTTACCTCCCTAATACATATGAGTTGGTCTAAAAAGCTTGCAGACTCTCCTTCATTTCGAGAAGAATTTCTGACATGCTACAACTAATTGAGTCAAACAGCTTATGTGGGAATTGAAGGTTATGATAGCTATCTTCGGCAAAGTCAATGGTTGCATACTTTTAGATAAGGTAATGCTCTAGAGTATACACCTCAATAGTAAATATTTTTTTTTAGAATTTGATCAGAGAGGCTAGTCTAAGGCTAGTCTATGTTATTTAAAAAAAAATAGATTTTAGCACTTTTCGCTCACCATATTCAACATTTTAAATCATTTATGTATTTGATCACCAGAAAAAATAGTACCGGCCCGTGGAAAGTTGAATTCATCAGCCTTGTCTTTATCTACCTCAATGGAGCTGCTCTCGAGCTGTCTGGTATTCACATGGGGGAAATCTCATTTCCTGGTTGCGTTTGGTTCCTGACAAGCTGCATATGCTTTCATTTTGACCCAGCATTCTGCATTTTAAATTCCATGCTATTTGCATGGACATCTGGGTATATATGGACAATCTTTGACTTCTTCTCTATCGCAGAATTAATTATCTCTGCATTGACTCTGGATATAATGGGAACACTGAGATTTTGAGGAAAGAATTAGTTTTTACACCATTCTTCTAGAGTTAAAGGCATTAATCACAATAGCAAATTTCTTTTTAGATTTATATTTAAGTAATCTGACACTAATGAATGGTAGCATGTGGGATAAATGTGGAAGAAACGTTTACAGTGTTTTCATCCTGATGTCAACATCATAGAATATGTTTTAATTGGCTCTTCTCTACTTTCTACTGTCCTTTAATTGATACCATGGTCCAGGTAAAATGTGTCCTTTTCACCATCATTTTAACTTTGTTGTAGCTGTCTCCAGTCTGGTTGATTAGTGGAATTAGAGAGTTCAGCTTTGATATTTGAGGAACTTAGTAAAAAACAAAACAAATCCAGCTCACTTGTCTTGAGGAAGAAGTTTTCCCTCTTGCCTCTTTTCAATGAATTGTTCAAAACAAAACAAATCAAAAGCAAAACATTTATTTATGTCTAGAAAATGTAGACTTAAACCCCCTAGTTTCTGATTTTTTGAAATATATTAAGAGTCAGGAACAAATGGCATTTTAAGTCTTGGTCAGGTTAGTGAAGTCACATGCAAAATAAAAATCAGAAGTGATTACCTTCAGAAGTGGGGTCATATCAAAAGAAAAGTTGACTACAAACATGACGTTGTCTGCATACATTCAGATGTAATACATCATTTGGGGGAGATAAGGGTGGACCGTTAGTTTTGGTAATGACATTCTGCCACAATCACCTGAGGTATGAATTTGGTGAGTGGGCCTGTGGATTCCCAGATTCTGACTGACTAATGAAAAATGTTTTTCCTCTAGCTTTGTATTCCGAAGTCAACTGCCTTGAACCCTGTAGACTACAAGTTAGCATCTGATTGCTCCTTCATATAGCACAGTTGACTAAACTTCATACTGAATAAAGCATTCTACGAAAATGTCCTCTCTCTAGAACACTCCTCGTACCACTCAATCCTGTAAATTCCTGTCCTTGCCAGTGCTTACCTTTATTAACTTTACTAGTATGGTCCTCTTTGGTTAGGCTCAGAGTGATTTTGTTTTCATTTTTAAAGAAGAGCCAACAGTTCTTTTTTATTTATGATAGATTCCAAATTTTGCTTGGCTCTGTTTCTTTAGACAGGCACCTGTTATGGGCTAAGGAGTTTGAAATCAGTATAGAACTCATATTATTCAGGTTTTCTTAAAACCAACCTCTCAGTTCTACTGCAAAATCCAATATTACAAATATGTAAGGCTGACTTGTCCTCTTCAGCCTCATATCCTCCCACCTGCCTTTGTTGTTGCCTTAGTCATGTGGACTCGTTTCGAATTCTCACACTCATTTGTCTCTTTACTCATGCATGGCCTCTGTATTTACTCTTCCCTCTTTCTGAATCGCCATGTCCCAGATGTTTGAATAGCTGCTGCTTCGTGTTATTCAGAATTAGGCCCAAATTAATCTTTTTGCCATATGTCCCCCATCTAATTGCTTCACTGTTTTATTTTTCCATAGCATTCAGCACTGTCTAGACCTGTGCTGTCCAATATGGTAGCCACGAGCCACATGTAACTATTTAAATTCGAATTCCTTAAAACTAAATGAAATTAAGAATTCAGTTTCTCAGTCAGTCACACTAGCCATATGACAGGTGTTCAAGGGCCACCTGTAGCTGGTGGATGCTGTATGCATAGCAGTGATCTAGAACTGCTATCTTCAGTTATTACTTTTCTCTTTAATTGTCTATTTATTCTCTACGGACACTTCTCCCAACCCGCTTTTTGCCACTCTCAACTAGAATATAAAACCCGGGAAAACTGAGATCTTATTTATCTCCTTCACTGGTGTTTCTCCAAGCCAGGAAGAATTTGACAAATAGTAGATTCTCAGTGAACATTTCCTCAGTAAATAAATTAATGAATATTAAAGACCAGAATGAATGGCTTTCAAATGTGCTATTCCAGAATATCGGTCAACCTTTAGAAGGATGTTTCTCAATATTCAACTGATTTAAACATGAAAAACATGTACTGTAAGTCTTCTAGTTTAGTTTAGTTTTGACCTATTTGTCTTGGATTCATTGGAAAGTAACATTTCCTAAAGAGTTAGATGTTCTGTGGATGTTTTCCTAAGTTTGTTTATTTGTTTATCTTTATTTATTTTTTACATTTTTTGTTTATTGCAGTAACATTGGTTTATAACATTGTATAAATTTCAGGTGTACATCATTATACTTCTATTTCTGCATGGATTACATTATCTTTAATGTTACACTCATTTATACAGGATTATAACTACATCCCTCTCCAGGCTAAAATCTTTCCAAAGTATCTTAGTATTTTGTTGTCACTGTTTATTTTGGTTTGGTTTGGTTTTTAATCATTTTCTGCTTATAAGTGAGACTGGGCATCTTATGTTTGTTAGTCATTTGTAGTTTCCTCTGATCCAGTTTAACTTCTTAACTCCTTTCAAAAATTCCTGTGGACTGAGGAAGGAGATCTTTTGTTGTAGTTGTTGCTGTTGTTTAAGGAAAACAAGAGTAAAATATTGTTAGGTGTTAGGAACTGAATATTTTTGTCTCCTCAAAATTCATCTTGAAAACCTAACCCCCAATCTGATAGTATTTGGAGATGGGGCCTTTGGAAGGTGATTAGGGTTAGATGAGGTCATGCTGGAACATTTCACTTTGGAATGTGAGTACACGCCCCACATTGTTTTGTTCTCTGCTTTTGGGGCATCAGCAAAAACTGAGACAGAAACAAGCCCGTGTAACACCCAGTATAGTGAGTATTTCCTCCAAAGGCAATGAAGTAAACCTTTGGAGCTCCTGTCCTCCTAGAGAGAGAAACAAACGTGTAGTTTAATTTCTAATGGGAAATCCTTGTACTCAAGTAAGAAGACCAAGACTAATAATCCTAATAGTCTGACATATAACATGTGTGGACATTAATAAGAGTATAAAAACATTCTGTGGAACTTTCTGTATTTTTAGGATTGTTTGGTTACACTGCTGTCTATATAATAGTGGCTTCTCTGCATGGAGTACAGGAGAATTTTCTCTGTCTTCCGTTCCAGGAATAGTTTTACTTCTCTTGACTAGCTAATTTTTTTTTTAATATTATGGAGACTACAATTGACTGTTTTCCACTTGTGAAGAATGCTGTATCCGTTGGAGCTAATATGGTTGTTCACCTCTAGAAAATGTGCAAAACTTCAAGATATATGTTTTGTCTAGATACGACCCAAGCTTATTTTATTTTCTTTCCCTTCTTTTTTCTTTGCTTGAATTTCCTCACTTTTTTCTTCACTTATAGCCTCGCATTTTTAAACAAATCATTCTGACAACAAAGTAAAGCATACATAAATTTATTGGAAGGATAGATCTTCATATTTTATTTCGTATCAGGAGAGAACCTCATTCCCACTTTCTACATGTTTTAGGGACAAGGTAGGATATTTTTAAAGTATATAAAAAGGTAAGTGTTCTCATATATCCTTTTAGCGTGGTTGGGGAATCATTTAAAAATAAGACAAGACAAATCTGTAGTTATTAGGAGATTATCATGGTTCTTTAGATGATCAACTCTAAAGAAACAGGCCTTCTTTCTTTTTCATGGTTTTAAACAGCTTCTGAGGACGGTTTAAATAGAGCCACAACCATAACTGCAGCTGACACTGAAACAGAAAGTGAGGGCCACCCATTAAGAGGTCCGGGACTGAGACCTGCCTGTGGTGTGCAGTGCTGTGGAGCAGAAATGATGCTCCCTGCACATTTAGCAGAGCCCAGGAGAGTAAGACACTCCATAGACACAAGTTTGAACACTACTACGTTTACAATGGATTAAATGTAAGACTGAAATCTACACACAGCTTATTGTTTGCTATCTCATTTGTTTTTATTTGGGGATAATTATACTGTGTGTGTGTGTGTGTGTGTGCGTGTGTGTTTGCACGCGTCTGTGTGTGTGGTTTTTTTAGTTGGCTTACTGTTGGGTTTTTTAAAAGTAGAGTAGTATGTTATAGCAACTGGCTGTGTCTGATGTCTGATATTCTTTGAAAGGCTTAATTCAATTATTACATTTTTACTTGAAGCCTACATCACAAAATCACACACAATGGAAAGCTAGACTGTTACGATTCTATTTTCACAAGTATCTGAGTGCATATTTGATTCGTTTCAATGTTGTTAGAAAATTAATATGGCATTATTTTTCTGATGATGTTTCCCATTGGAGTCTCCATAGAAATGGGGCTAATAATGCCAGCTCATTCAAGGAATATAGCTTCAGGAATTAATGTGTTTTTTTTTTCCTTTATATTGAAATGGTAGTTTTCTAATAGAGATGCTGATTGTTGTGCATTCAGATATCTTTAAAGGAATACTTAATTCAGAATTGAGTGCAAAGAAGCTACAGAATATTATTCATCCGTGTAGGTACAATTATATTGTGGTAGATAATGGATTTGTGTTATTCTTAATATCTATACATGGCTACAGCGAGACTGAAGTTGTTTTTGTAACTTTTCAGTACATTGAACGAAAGGAAAGTATGACAGTAGAAAGCATCTGATAAATTAAATGTGACATGTTTTTTATCCATATAAAATGGTTTCTGAGCAGCTGGTAATTGCGAATATTTCAGCAGTCATTTTTGATGTGGAATACTTGTTCTGTGTTCAACACTAATGAGTTGTGAGTTGTACTTCATCAAATTGACAGTTTCCTTACTTTTGTAAATAGGCTTCTGATACACCTTGTAAAAGCTGGTAAAAGAGACCCAATTCACCTTTTAAGCACATGGGCTTTACTCTTCTCTCTCTCTCTCTCTAAGTTTTACCATCAACTTTTTCTCTAAGGGAAGATACTATAAAGAAAGGCAGGCATTCACTAGGTGCTCAGTAAATTCTAGCATCATGCTGGGTGCCATAATATTTATTATCCATTGGATAATTATCATAGCTCAAATCAGCTTAAAGAAAAAAGTGAAACTATGTATCGGCTAAAATAATAAATGTGTGCACCAAGAAATTACAGATTCTTTAAAGTGTTTTCAGATTAAATACTCATTTTTAATATAAATTATTTTTAGAGAATAAAATATACTTTATATTTCTCCAACTTTTTAAAAGTTTAAATAATATTTTCACAACACTAATCTTCGTAATAATCCTGTGAAATGAGAAGTTTATGCACGATCGCATTCTATGGGTGAGGGAGTTACATAGAGATGAGTGTTAAGTCATCACGGTGCAGACTCCTATGCTTTCATACATAGCAGTGTTTTCACTAAGAGGGAGAAAGAAATTAATCTAACCGTACTAGGAACATGGAAGCACGTAGAATAAGAATTACCCAAAGAGAACTAGAGATGTCAAGATCAATTAATCAGGAAGTATGTTTTAACAAATCTAAAAGGCTGTAATTGGCTGTGGTACTGGAATGAAAAAAAACACCTTGGAAGTGATGATTATTAGCAATATTAACCCATCTCATTCTCTGGGGGAACGTTATATACTAAGATTTCTTTTCAAACAAGCAAAATATTATAAACTTTGAGTGGAGATGAAACTGAATGTTCAAGTTGTAAGCTGAGCTGCTATAGCTGCTGCCAGCCTTTCAAATCAATCAGCCCCCTTTGATCTGTTTTGCACTTTGGGTTTCTATGTAATATTTCCAGGGAAAAAAGAGGTCCGCCTAACTAACACATTTTCTGACTGCCAGTCATGTATATCTTCAGGCAAACTTCCAGTGATAATAATTTAGAATCTGACTAATAGACATAATCCTGATGATGCCTTATGCTTTTATAGAACATTGCTATTTTCCAAGGAATTTCATTTTGATGCTTCTGGAAATATGTCAAAATTGGTAACCTGAAATCCCTTCTGAAACAAAAGCCTAGAAATTCTAAATAAAATGTAAGAAACTTCTTTTATAAAGGCACAGATGAGCTCACAAATAATTAAGGGATATCTTCAGAAGCCAAAAACCAAAAGAACACCAAAGTCCAGGTGGGTCAGAGATGAAAGTGGGGTCAACCCAGGGCTAAGGGGGGATTGGGTTGGATTTCAGTCCAGAAGCTTGTGATTTCCTATTTGCCCACGTGAATAAAATTGCAACTTAGTCTAGTGCATAAATTGGAACCACCAAAAGACTGCGACCTAGAGGGACTAGAAAACAGTTCCTCCATCAGCACAGGGAAATGACAAGGAGACTTGCAGTTAGCTGAAATCTACTTGTGGCTCTTCCTCGTCCTGCCAGCAGGAAGACCTAAGGCAAGTGCAGTGCTTCTCCATGAAGTCGCTCTTTCACTTTATGAGACAGTTATCATGTCTCTGCTACACCTTGGCTTTTCTAGATTAAACATTACCATTTTATTCAAATGTGTTTATGTGGCATAGTCTTTAGTGTTACAAAATCATATTAACCTTCCTCTTACGTTGGTTAAACGTACTGGTTAACATGTAAAAATTCTGTGTTCAAGTTATAGCTCTTTTGAGCCCAATTTCTTTGACTCTAAAATTGAGATAATTGTTGCTTGAGACATAAATGAGGTAGGTAGACATGCAGTCCCTTCACAGTTGGCACATAGTAAGTGCTTAATTTTTTCCTTTATATTTGTCTATAATACAATATCAGTATTGCTTTTATGTCCCTATAATCCTCTTACATCAGTGTGCACCAGTTGTAAAGAAAACCATTGTATGGATACACTTCACTTACCTTAAAGTCACTTCAAGTCACTATTCAATAATAATAAATATCCATCATTTGAAAGTGGTTGAAAGTAGTTTTTGGAATCAGCCAGCCTTGGGTTGTCAAGTTCCACCTCTTAGCACTAACTTTAATGGGAACCTGGAAAATTCACTTAACATCTTTTCCTTCAGTTTTCCCGTGTGTAGAATATAGTAGACAGTAACAGGTCATACGTCATAGAATTGTAATGAGGATTTAATTAGGTTACACATGTAAAGTGATTAGCACAGAGCATGGCACATAGTAGAGGTTAGATGCTATTATTATCATTATCATTATGAATATGGGCAAGAAAAAATATTGTTAACTGGACTGAACTGACAAGTTAAATGAAATATAAACACACACAGACACACACACACATTAAAGTCGATATACTCATAGGAGAACCAAACTGTTACTCAGGAAACCATTACTCAGAAAATAGAGACAAAAAAAGAAGAGTCTATTATAAAGTCAGGCAAATTCACGGTAGCAAAAATTTTAATACTACCTTGACAGTGAATGAGGGTACAGAACACTGTTTAAAAAATATTGATACATAAAACTGAAAAAGCGTAGTCCTCCCAAGTCAGTTCGTATGAGAACAGCCAGGCCTACGCAAATGAATTGCTGTGAAGGCATCAGCACAGAGATAACAGAGGAATATTTAATACATTTCACAGAAAATGAAAATTAAACAAACCAAAAGCTTTGGCATTTAAAGGAGCGAGTTTCCATTATCTAAAGAAATCACTGAAGTAGGTATTTATTTCCAAATGATGATGGATAAGCCAAGGGTTTCCATAATTGCTTACTGAATAGATAAATGTTTGACCTAGGCTTCATATGCCAATTACTCCTGAATGTGGTTCAGTGGGACTCAGCTAGCCAAGGTAATGCAGATTCATCTCATGTCACTTCTGCATGCCTGGGTAATATTTTGTTTCGTTAAGTTGTGCTTTGCTTTGGTTTCCTTTGGTATATCGGTATATTACAGAAAAAGAAATGATCTGGATGGGAAAATCTGATGAAGCTGGTATTTTTGTAGAAAAAGGCCTCTAGCTTTTTCTACTATTTGGAATTTGAAATAAGGGTCACAATGGAAATATGCAAATCTCTCAAATGCAAGAAACTCGGCAAAGTGACATAAAATGCTTAGCCATTGATCATTTGGTAGGCATCATAGAAATAAAGAATTAGATCACTCTGCATTCAAAGTGGATCACAAATTAACAGCTGTGAGTCCTAGTATTAAAGAATAATTTCTATCCAAGGGGGGTGTATTTCAAAAATTTAGTTCTATAGGTTACCTCTTAATGAAAATTCATGGGAAAATCCTCTCACAGAAAAGGACAAAGGATATTTATTGTCAATAGGTTGATGCTATTGACGAGTTGTACTCACAGTGTTATGAAATATTAGTTCTGTCAGCTTCTTTGAATTTATGGGACTTTTGCGGACCTTCAGCAATGCAGATAAGCCTTGCTGTGCTCACTCAGAATATCGGATACATCCTCCTTGCACTTTGAAAAGCAAATAGAGTACGTACATTTATCAATCCTGACATCGATCCTTTTCTACCTAGCTCAGCAAAGAATAGTCTAAATAATGCAAAATTGAGAAACTGGAAAGCCAAACTGAATAAGCAATCTTATATTTTATAATTGAAATATTTAAAGATATAAGCAAATTAAGTAAATCTACTCTGATTTAAAGTAATTATTTTTCTTTTCTTAATTCTCTCTCTCTGAAGGAACTACATATAAACAGATGAATAACCACAATCTGATATATTTTTGCAATTGAAAATAAAACAGAAACAACTTACATAGAAATTTACATGTCATTGTATAGAAGCTACACTGGGATATGGCCATTGGTTTATTGATCATGTTTAGAAAAATCCTGAACGTGTCTAATTTCACATTAAAATGATTAGTCCTACTTAAAATTTGTATTTAGCATTAAGAATGTGATCTTGTGTACCTGGAATTTCATTTTTCATAAAGCCATTTGCCACAGAGGAAGAGAACTTTGAAATGGAATTTATTTCCACTTCAGTTCATATTTTATAGCAATTGTAACCGATGATCTCACATAGGAATATATGATTGAGCATAATACAAATTAAACTATTAAGAAATGCTTGTAATTCTGACAGTTAATCAAGAAAAAACATTTTTTGTTGTATAAAAGTTAGAAAACTATATTGTTCTTCAAAAGAAATACTCAGTTACCATACTTTTAAATTCTACAATTTTCTTTTTCTTTCTTTTTTAAAAGGGTACTTTATGTAAAGTAGGGTAACACACAAATACTTTCAAAGGCCAGGCAGAGGCCTAAGTGAATAAATGACATAAGTGGGGAATGTTTAAGAGTACGACACCAGCCTGGTTGTAGTTTGACCCTCGTAACACTTGCCTCATTATATTTACTATTAAAATTGCTTGGGAGGCAAAGAGAATATGTTCGTGGGGTGTCCTGGGCTGGGTAAAGCCACCAACTACAGCTTCCTATTTAATGTTAACTCAGAAGATGCACCCACATCCTCTTAGCTCAATGGTACTTGTATGCTTTGCATTAGGAAATACTAGCCTCTTCCCACAAAGGCAGTTTGGAAAAATGTCATCATAGAAGTGAAATAAAATGCCGTATAATTACTCTACTAACGGATGTCTATCTCAGTCTCCTCCTTTCCAGTCCATACACTTTACACTTACCCCAATATTATCTTTTGGATACACGGATCTTTTCACATCTTCCCTAAGTAATTAATGAATATAGTTGGTCGAAATGATATCACCTTTGAAGTAAAGTCTAAACTCTTTTTGAATGTGACCAAAATCTTTTAAAGTGCCTTCCAGCCAGTTTCTCTCATCCCCACTTCTCCCTGTCTGCCCTCCTTCCATGTTCTAGAAATGGAAGCTCATTCATTCACTTACCCACTAGTGGAAACCAAGCACCGATGACGAGCCAGGCACCGTGTTAGATGCTGGTGTTAAAACTCAGTGAACCAGAAAGACCCCATCCCATTCTTGGGGACCTTTACAGAGGCCAGTGAGGATGACAGATGTTAACCTAACAATTGTAACTGTGGTGCATGCTATGGAAAAGTTCAGGTACCAGGCACTGTGCAGCAGTTTCTAAATTGACTGTCATACTTCCTCTATCCGCCCTTCCCCTCTGTGAAGCCTTCTCTTCACCCTTCAGCCTGCATTAATTTTCCCTTTGTGGGACCACCATGGTGTCTTCTGTGCATATCTATCGTTTGGCTTCTCCATAATTACTCTGAATGCAATGGTTTGCTTGCTTGGGTATTTCCGTCCTGGACTGGAGTTTGTTAAGGGCAAGTGCTTTATTTTATCTTCCTTTGTAGCCACAGCCCTTGGCGAGGTGCCTGGCTCCACAGTAAGTATTCAGTGAATATCTGAGGAATAGAATATGGCATTACTTAAGGTTTTTAAATACTTAAATAAATATTTAAAGAAATTAACGTCCAGCATCTGACTAGATTTGCCAAATTCAGGTGATTATACAACGTTAGATGCTTCTGTTTATGGTGTCAATGATTGACTGACAGGCTGGCCTTTCTTTAAACACAATTTCATTGCTCATGTTGATTTTTGTGTTACAAATGGTTACCATTTATCCTGAGAGTATATTTATATTTACAGTAGGGATTTAATAAATATGTATTGCATGAATGAATGAATGAATGGTTATTCTTGTTGTAGGGTAAATGGATACATGAAAGTTTCTAATGTTACCTTCAGGCCTGAAATTTTTATGCCAGCATATTGATTATATTGGAGTCTTGAAAATTAATGCAGTCCATAGCTCAAAAGTAAACATGTCAGAATACGTGAGAGTATACACAAAAATTCTAATAATAAGGAATTAACGTTTATGAAGTATTTGTAAGAAATGAGCATGTTTACTACTGTAATATTTTTTTAGCCTCTCCATCTTGTTATTAGTAAGAACTGTAAGCTCTTGACTTTTTTGCTTTGCTGTCCTTCCCATTTCTTTTCCATTTCTTCATCTTTCTTGTGTAGGTTCTATCCTCTGACACCCCATCCATATCAGGTCTGTGGTATCTCCAACCTTTACCATGTTAAGGTTTCTCTTTCCTTCTCTAACCACTGGTGACTTCATTTTCTGTCTATTCCTACTTCAACTGTGATTCTGGGCTTCAGAGGAGCCTTCCTAATTTATCCTCTTTAAGGTGAATATCCTGTCCCTTGTTGATTAGTTAGAATCTGTTCCTATTTAGGTTTTTTTTTTTTTTGGTGAGGAAGATTGGCCCTGAGCTAACATCTGTGCCCGTCTTCCTCCATTGTGTATGTGGGACACTACCACAGTATGGCATGATGAGCAGTGCATCGGTCCACGCCCAGGATTCAAACCTGCGAACCCCGGGCCGCTAAAGTGGAGCACGCAAACTTAACCACTACACCACCGGGCTGGCCCCATAGAATCTGTTCCTATTTAGTTTTGATCTAACGCATCCTTCTTCTTTTCTCCAAAACTACTCTTTACCTAGAGGTTCACTTTGGTTCTAATCTAGGCAAGGACATAGGTCCCTATTGTCTCTTTTCTGAGCAGACAAAATAAAGTATGCATAAATGCATCCACATCTTTTAGTCCTCGCATCATTCGTGTCGCTTCCTTTTGATGGGAATTAACAAGTCCAGCTTCTCTGCAGAGGGTTAGTGTCTGCAGCTTTGCTTTTTCGTTTCTGTTGCCAAATTGACTACTGAGTAAAGAGCTCACCATTTGGCATCGTTGTGCCAGGCCATCTTGTCAGAGGCTGTGGCTTCTCCAGAGATCAAGTTTGCTGTCTGAAGCTATGACTGAGCTTGAAATTGTCTTGCATGCATTTTTCCCCATATCCTTTGTCTCCTGTTCCTCCGTTTCAGCTCACCTTGCGAGAGCTCGTTGAACGTCCCACTGGCATCCATTCCTCCCAGGCCGTTTTGCAGCTAGATCGCCATGAACGTCACTCTGCAAAACTGGTTATTTTACCCACTCAGTTGTCCATTTAATGTACAGAAGTGTCTGGGTAGAACTGATCAGATCTTTGCAGAATGCCAGGCAGTTAGACCACCAGGAGCTATTACTGCTTTATTGACCTTCAGCGTTTTTCTGGAGTTCAAAATGATAAGAAAACCATGTTCCAGCAGGTTCTCAAAGATATTCAATTTAAACATCGAATTCAATCCTACCAATATTTATTGAGAACCAACTTATTTACAGGTTCCAGGTCTAGGGAAAAAAGTTGTGAGAGTGAAGGTTTGCGGTGTGTGTGTGTAAGTTAACACAAGAAAAGTGGAGAGTTCTGGCAGTCCTGGTCCGCTCACTTATGGCTAGAGTTGCCCTCACCTGTGGGCTGAGTCCTGCCCAGCTCTTCAGGCAACCTCACACAGGCTGGGCAGAGAAGAGCAGCCCAGCACTGCAAGTGTGGATTTGCTGCCCCACGCCCTGGGATCATTGTGTCTAAGATTAGTCTCTCGGCTCTCCCAGGTCAAGGAAGCAACCACTCAGAGACCATGTTTCCTGACTTCTCCTGGGTTTGCCTTCTCACCTAAGTTTTATCGTATTTTCAGACCACACTAGGAGGAGAACCAGGACCTAAAACCCAATTTATTTGCTAAGGATTCCAGGTACTCTATTTAGTACTTACCACCTGCCCCGCTCTGGGGCGAGGTCCACAAATTAGACAATTCACCCAGAACTATGCTGTTGCCTCTTTCTCGTCTGTGTGAGAACAACTTGTACTGAGGGGTCTGCTAAGCACTTTGCATAGATTATATCCAGTTCGCACAGTAACGTCATACATTACAGTTTAAGAAACTGAACCAGGTAGGAGATCTGAGCTACAAACCAGCATCAGTCTCTGACTTAGTTTTGGGTACCATGAGTCCTCTAGAACCCTGTTGCTACACCCTCCTGAGCAGAGTGGACACCTCCGGTTAGCAGATCAATCATGTGTAGTTACCTGAGCTTCAAATTCTGGAGTCTGCCTTGATATTTTTTCTCCTCCCAACTCAATCTTGTAACCCATCAGTATCAGTCATTGTTCTTCATTGCAATCAACAGATGCAGGCTCTAAATAGCAGAGGTGTTCATTATAAGGTATTTGGTAGCTCACAGAATGGGTGGGAGTCCTGTAGAACCAGGCTTGAGGCTGTGTCTTCAGGAGATGAGCTCAGAAGCATGCCACAAGAGCATTAGCCCAGAAGCTACTGTGCAGTAAAATGGAGGAATGCCCACCATCCCAGTGAGGTTAAGTCTGAGCCAAGAACTTGACCTTCATTTGGGTCACTATTGTCCCTGATGCTGTCACCAGGAATATCCAGATGCCGCTGCAGAACCTCTAAACCTCCAACAGAAATAGAAGCTACTTCCTCTCATTCCTGTTCAAATGCAAGTGTTTCTTGATCTCTGGAGCCTGGATCACATGTGTGCATCCCAACTGTAAGGGAATTGGGGGAATCTCATGTTGGGCGTCGGAATTGAAATGATGAAACTCATGTTTTGAAAATTTCTTCAGGCACCAAAGGGTTTATCAAAAGACAATGTCCACCACAGTTGGCTAGCCCTGTGACTTAATTACCCTGGTATACCCCCCACTCCAAAAATCTCCTCCAGTCCACCAACTCACAGTGGTCTAAAATGCAGATCAGGCCCCAAATGCAAACTTCAATAATCATTTGCTCTACTGCAGAACCATGCAGAAGCAGCTGCAGTTGAGTGCTCTTGTGCAAGGCTTTTTGTAAAATGAAGAAATTGTTTCCTAATATTTGCCTGTGAATTCAAGTTTTAAATTTATTTTTCTTGTTTTTATAATGTTCTTTTGAAATCTATATTGCCCCTCTTCACCCAGTACTACACTGATCTGCCTGGGACCTCTGAGATGAAATAAATGTCAGTCAGTCAGTCAGTAAGTAAATAAGTAAGTAAGTAAGTAAAAACAAGTCATGGGTACATTGCTCCAGAATCAGGGCACTAGTAAACTTCACAAAGGCACATTAATCAGAGTGGTGCATGATTTACAAGGACAAGTGGCCCCTTCTCATTATTATTATGATAATGTTGCCAAATAATCAAAACACAAATAAAACTCTCCAGTGGAAAGTAGCTAAGAATAATTAGTGGCGAGGAGTTTTGTGGGGACTAAAATGCCATAATTAGAAGGGAGGATTTGGAGCACTATGTGAAGGAGAGGGATTGATAGGTGAGTTATTTTCTCTGCTCAGGAGAGCTTTTTCAGCTATCTTTGTTCAGTGGTAAAATGGAGTTATTTTGGAGTAGAAAATGACCCTGAGCTCTAAGAACCTGGGACCGCTTTGTGATGGTGGGGGGCTTGTGTTATGGAATGGTTTTTTGAAATCACGTTGTTAATAGCAAAACAAACTATCAAAAATAATAATGATAGAGCCGGCCCAGTGGCATAGTGGTTAAGTTCACGTGCTCAGCTTCAGTGGCCAGGGGTTCGCAGGTTCGGATCCCAGGCGCAGACCTATGCACAGCTTATTAAGCCATGTTGTGGCAGGCACCTCACGTATAAAGTAGAGGAAGATGGGCACGGATATTAGCCCAGGGCCAATCTTCCTCAGCAAAAAAGAGGAGGATTGGCTACAGATGTTAGCGCAGGGCTAATCTTCCTCACCAAAAAAACAAAAGCAACAAACAAAAATAATAATGATAAACAATTTATTCCTTTCTGTTTGGTCTGGGTTACCCTTCCTTTGAACTTTAAATCTCGTACAATATTACATTAAAGTGAAACGTTTATTTGATACCCTGTTGAAATCAGTTCAATACTGAATGATAATTGACTGTCACCTAGAATCTAAACTGATTAATTACTAAGAGGAAAGAAAATCTGAATTCATTTGCCCGAAATCCTTTTCTAAAAGTGATCATATTGTGTATTTATATTCACATGGTTTATTCCTCAGGCTGTTTCTTACTGTTGTTTACTTTGAATGTGAATTTTGTCTTTGGATAGCCATTGTAAAGGGTGACTAACTCTTTATGATTTGTACTTAGCGTCACAGAATCCCATGATTCAGAGGGGCTTTTCCACCTCTCGGGGTGACTTGTATTTGCTTCTTCTACATTGCTGGCCAGTAAATGATTGACTTGCCTCTGCAATACCCCTAGACTGTGGCCAGCTAGCTACTCTTGAATATAGCTCATTTCATCTGTGGATTGTTCTCTCTATTTGATAAATCTGAAATTTTATAAATCTGAAATTTTTCTCTTGGCAGCATCTTCTCATTTGTCCTAGTTAGTTGCCTTAAGATTAGTAATTTTTGTTTTCCGTTTTTTTGCTATCAGGGCATACTATGGTTGCTCCACAACTTTGTTGGAGGATATATAAAGTGCTTGATAGTGCAGAAATACACATGTGCTTGTATATTCCTAATAATAAATCTGTCAGCATTTTTAATACATTGGTCCCGTTTCAATTTAGTTATGAAGAAAAAAAAGAATTTAAGTTTATAGAGACTAAATGGGATGGGAGTGAGAGTTTGCAGGGTGACCTAGAGAAGATAATTTCACAGCATGCAATAAGGGTTAATTTTTATACGGAAATATGCATGTATAAGCCTGACTCTTACCCTGCATTGGAGAGGAAGCTGTGCAGAAGGTTCTTTATTGACCTTAAAGCAAGTTGATTTGAAGAGCTCCGCAGTTAAGAAAGCTTTATCCCCCAATATCTTTTTAATTGTTTCTTTGTAAGTGGAAATACTGGAAGGTTTTCTTTTTTCCTCAATTTGCTGTTCCAGAGCTAGTCACACAAATCCTCCTGTGCTGAGTCCAGAGGAAAAGAGCCCCATGTTCTTGCTTTTACCCAGTTCTTCCTCTGGTTATACTCCTGAGTAATGTAGAACCTCTGAAAAACTGAGGCCCCTTCAACAAGTTGCTGTTTTTTATTATATTCACTTCATTTATATAAATTGCACCAGAGTTAATGAGTAGGAAATTAATAATGAAATGTAATCAACGGTGATAGAGAAAATAAGCATTGAGAGTAAACAAATCTTTAAAAAATCCCAATAGATACAGTTCAAATAAAATTAAGATATTTGAAAGGCCAGTTGGTATGCTTTTGTGGTACCTGTGGGTGGGTACCACTTTGATTCCCATTTTATAAATGAGGAAACTGAGGATCAGACAGCTTAAATCATTTCCCCACAGCCACATGACTAGCAGGTGATGCAGACTAGATGATTGGATTAAATGTGGAGTTAGGTGGCTGTTAAAAACTTTTAGTGAAATAGAAAGGGAACTAATATCTGTTGAATGCAAACTCTATGACAAGTAACCTACTCTCATTTGATGCTCAATTATTTCTCCTTACCACCCTATGGGTTAGATATTAGCATCTCCATTTTGCAGATAAAGAAGCAAAGGCTTGGAGGAGTTAAGCCATTTTCCCACATTGCCCACTTGGTGTAGGCAGCAAGGCTGGCATTTGAACATTGAGCTCTGATGGCAGAACCTATGCCTTTTCTACTCTACAAAAGAATTGTAAACTCTTTTAAGCAGGAAGATACTTTATTTGAATAAACTGTCTTGCAAAAACCCAAGCTGGTTAAGGTGCCCATCACTTAGTCCCCTTGGTGGGCCATCACCAGACTTTGCCAGGGGACCCCGGGGGTCTGAAAGAGCCCACACTGCCGTGCTGCTTCAAGCCAGTCCAGCCTGTTAGAGTTCACAATTACGGATAATTTCACAGGCCCACACTCTGTCTTAACACATACATGCACTGTCCTCCCATATAACTGTTGTTGATGCAACAAGTATTTATTGAGTACCTACTGTGTGCCAAGCTGTCTTCTAGGTATTGGGGAATATAAAGACCACGTTCTGGGCCTTCGTAGAGTGTTCATGGTTTCCACTGTCATCACTACTCCGTTGAGTCATTTAACATACTGTCTTGGTTATATGTGTACAAATTCCGTCTCCTACTAGATTCTGTGCCTCTATGGGACAGAAATTGTGTTTGATTAGTTTTTGTTTCTCCCACAGACATCTACCACAGCAGTATTCCCAAAGCATCCCTTCTTTTACATTTTTTTCAATCCTAGGCATATAACATACAGTTTCATAAAATCCATTCCTCCACTTAAATAGATTCCAACTGTGACAATGTTTATAATTTCCCATAGCTTGAAATTTCATCAAATTTCTACTTTTAGAAATGCAAATTTGCAACTAATCAATGAGTCGCTCAGAAAGTATGATTCATTCTTTGGTTGTAAGGCCTTCTGAGATTGTTAGAAGGTGTGAGACTGAACATTGACTGACTTTCTAACTTACGAAAAACATTTCAACCACCTAAAAAGAGTGGGTTTCTGAGCATTTGTTAGGGGACTGGGAGTTGTTCCTCTGAGTGGGGTTATCAGTGCTGAGTAAATGCTTTTTTTCTTTTTTTCAATAAAGTCTTCTAAAATGAAATGTATTTTCATTCCTATTTGATAGTGTCATAAAATATCTTTGTTCTCGTTAAAGCTGTTATATTACAAAATGATCATTTTACATAAAAGGTTTTCAGTTTTCAAACGCAAATATATTTGTTATTAAATATTCTAGGATATTTTTTGAAAGTCTGCAGTTACTGCCAATGAGTAACCATGGCAAAGTGCTTTTGCGTAGGTCTTTGCGTGCCTGAGGCAATAACCGTTTTTTAAAAACAAAATTTTTCACGTGGTCCTTTTCGTTTTCAGGATTTATTTATTTATTTTTCCAAGCTTTATTGAGTTATAATTGGCAAAACTGTATGATATTTAAAGCGTACAAGATGATGATTTGATACATGTATACATTGTGAAAGGATTCCCACCCATTAAGTTAGTTAACATATCCATACCTCACATATATTTTTTTTCTTTTTTGGTGAGAATATTTAAGATCTGCTCTCTTAGCAAATTTCAGTTATACAATACAGAATAGCGTGTTATCAATTATAGTCACCATGCTATACAGTAGATCCTCAGACCTTATTCATCTTATACTGAAAGTCTGTATCCTTTTACCAACCTTTCCCTATTTCCTCCAGCCCCCAGCTCCTGCCCTGGCAACCACTTTTCTACTCTCTGTTTCTAGGAGTTTGACTTTTTTTTAAGATTCCCCATATAAGTGATTCCATGCAGTATTTGTCTTTCTCTGTCTGGTTTATTTCATTTAGTATAATGCCCTCCAGGTTCATCCATGTTGTTGCAAACGACAGAATTTCCTTCTTTTTTAAGGCTGAATAAGACATTGTGTATATTATATAATGCATATTATATATACCGCACTTTATTTATCCATTCTTCCATTGACTGATGCTTAGGTTGTTGCCATGCGTTGGCTATTGTGAGTAATACTGTTATGAACATGAGAGTACATATATTTCAAGATAATGATTTCATTTCCTTGAGATTTATACCCAGAACTGGGATTGTTGGATTATAATATAGTGCTATTTTTAATTTCTTTTTTTTTTCTTTTACCTATTTTTTTTTCTATTTTTTTGTTTATTGCAGTAACATTGGTTTATAACATTGTATAAATTTCAGGTGTACATCATTATACTTCTATTTCTGCATAGATTACATCAGGTTCACCACCCAAATACTAATTACAACTCATCACCACACACATGTGCCAAATTATCCCTTTCGCCCTCCTCCCTCCCCCCTTCCCCTCTGGTAACCACCAATCCAATCTCTGTCTGTATGTTGTTTGTTTATTGTTGTTATTATCTACTACTTAATGAAGGCAATCATATGGTATTTGACCTTCTCCCTCTGACTTATTTCACTTTGCATAATACCCTCAGTGTCCATCCATGTTGTCACAAATGGCTGGATTTCATCGTTTCTTATGGCTGAGTAGTATTCCATTGTGTATATATACCACATCTTCTTTATCCATTCGTCCCTTGATGGACTCTTAGGTTGCTTCCAAGTCTTGGCTATTGTGAATAAGCCTGCAGTGAACACAGGGGTGCATGTATCCTTACGCATTGGTGTTTTCAAGTTCTTTGGATAAATACCCAGCAGTGGAATAGCTGGATCATATGGTAGTTCTATCCTTGATTTTTTGAGGAATCTCCATACTGTTGTCCATAGTGGCTGCACCAGTTTGCACTCCCACCAGCAGTGTATGAGAGTTCCCTTCTCTCCACAGCCTCTCCAGCACATGTTGTTTCCTGTCTTGTTAATTATAGCCATTCTGACAGGCGTGAGGTGATATCTCATTGTAGTTTTGATTTGCAATTCCCTGATAGTTAATGATGTTGAACATCTTTTCATGTGTCTGTTGGCCATCTGTAGATCTTCTTTGGAGAAATGTCTGTTCAGGTCTTTTGCCCATTTTTTAATTGGGTTGTTAGTTTTTTTGTTGTTGAGATGCATCAGTTCTTTATATATTTTAGAGATTAAGCCCTTATCAGATGTATGGTTTGCAAATATCTTCTCTCAATTGTTAGGTTGTCTTTTCGTTTTGTTGATGGTTTTCTTTGCTGTGCAGAAGCTTTTTAGTTTGACGTAGTCCCATTTATTTATTTTTTTTATTGTTTATCTTGCCCTGTCAGACATGGTGCTTGAAAATATGTTGCTAAGACCTATGTCGAAGAGTGTACTGCCTATGTTTTCTTCTAGAAGTTTCATAGTTTCAGGTCTTACATTCAAGTCTTTAATCCATTTGGAGTTAATTTTTGTGTATGGTGTAAGGTAAGGGTCTACTTTCATTTTTTTTCATATGGCTATCCAGTTTTCCCAACACCATTTGTTGAAGAGACTTTCTTTTCCCCATTGTATGTTCTTGGCTCCTTTGTCAAAGATGAGCTGTCCATAGATGTGTGGGTTTATTTCTGGGCTTTCGATTCTATTCCATTGATCTGTGTGTCTGTTTTTGTGCCAGTACCATGCTGTTTTGGTTACTATAGCTTTGTAGTATATTTTGAAATCAGGGAGTGTGATACCTCCAGCTTTGTTCTTTTTTCTCAGGATTCCTTTAGCTATTCGGAGTCTTTTGTTGTTCCATATAAATTTTAGGATTCTTTGTTCTATTTCTGTGAAAAGTGTTGTTGGAACTTTGATAGGGATTGTTTTGAATCTATAGATGGCTTTAGGAAGTATGGACATCTTAACTATGTTAATTCTTCCAATCCAAAAGCATGGAATATCTTTCCATTTCTTTGTGTCTTCTTCAATTTCTTTCAGCAATGTTTTATAGTTTTCAGTGTACAGATCTTTCACCTCTTTGGTTAAGTTTATTCCTAGGTATTTTATTCTTTTTGTTGCAATTGTAAATGGGATGGTATTCTTAATTTCTCTTTCTGCTACTTCGTTGCTAGTGTATAGAAATGCAACTGATTTTTGTATGTTGATTTTGTATCCTACAACTTTACCGTATTTGTTTATTACTTCTAAAAGTTTTCTGGTAGATTCTTTAAGGTTTTCTATATATAAAATCATGTCATCTGCAAATAGTGACAGTTTTACTTCTTCCTTTCTAATTTGGATCCCTTTTATTTCTTTCTCTTGCCTGATTGCTCTGGCTAGAACTTCCAGTACTATGTTAAATAGGGGTGGGGACAGTAGGCATCCTTGTCTGGTTCCTGTTCTTAGAGGGATAGCTTTCAGTTTTTCACCATTGAGGATGATATTAGCTGTGGGTTTGTCATATATGGCCTTTATTATGTTGAGGTACTGAGGGCTTGTTGTTGGGTGGGGCCAGTCTCTAGGGTGGGCTGCACACCCTAGCTTAGCTGGATTAAATCCATGCTCTAGCGGGTGGAGGAGACCCTGGGCTGGCAGGCCCCAGGGAGAACTCCAATGGAATCTGTGTTAGCATGCCCACACTAGGCCACAACAATGGCCGCCGCCAATGTCCCAGTCCCTGCAGAGGTCTCACCCCTCACCGAGATGCACTCAAGGCCTGTCAGGTGAGTCTCTTTTCACCAAAGCACTGTGCACCTTTTTTACTGGTGATTTTAGGATGCTTTCTGAAATGGGTGAGTTTGCACACGGGCCCTTTAAGAGCCGGTTTTAATTTCTTTGTGAACCAGCTTTTCTGGGGGTATTCCCCAATGCTTTAGTAGCAGGCAAAGGCAGATATTATGCCGCTGGTCTCGATTGTGCTGGGTCCACAAAATGCCCCCAGCGGGGGCGCTCCCGGCTCAGGGCCCCGCGCCTCCAGGGAGGGCTGTGTACCTGTGAGCTGCTCCCGGCGGCCGTGAAGCTGGTGGCTTGTGAAGGCAGCGTCCTTCCTCTCCAGAAGGGAGTCTCTGCCTCTTCCACCTCAGTTAGGATTGCAGGAGTTCCTCTTATCCAGTTTTCAGTTCTGTCTCAGGGGTGATTTTTCCACGAGTAATTGTAAATTGTCTGTGTCCGCGGGAGGAGGTGAGTTCAGAGTCTGCCTACGCCACCATCTTGACTTCTCTCCTATTTTTAATTTCTTGAGGAACCTCCCTACTGTTTTCCATAGTGGCTACACGAGTTTATATTCCTACCAACACTGCACAAGGGTTCCCTTTTCTCCACATCCTCGCCAGCACTTGTTATCTCGTCTTTTTGATAGTAGCCATCCTAACAGGTGAGAGGTGATATCTCACTGTGATTTTGATTTGCATTTCCCTAATGATTAGTGATGTTGAGCACCTTTTCATGTGCCTGTTGGCCATTAAATGTCTTCTTTAGAAAAATGTCTATCTGCATCCTATGTGCCCTTTTTATTTGTTTTTTTGTTATCAAGTTGTATGAGTTTCTTCTAAATTTTAGGTGTTAATCACGTGTCAAATATGTGATTTGCAAATATATTCTCCCATTCCGTAGGTTGCCTTTTCATTTGATTATGGTTTCCTTTGCTATGTAGAAGCTTTTCAGTTTGATGAGGTCCCACTTGTTTATTTTTGCTTTTGTTGCCTTTGCTTGTGGTGTCAAATCCAAAAAATCATTGCCAAGACCATTGTCAAGGAGCTTGCCCTCTATGTTTTCTTCTAGAAGTTTTACTATTTCGGGTCTTACATTCAAATCTTTAAACTGTTTTGAGTTGATTCTTGTGTATGGTGTGAGATGGGGTCCAATTTCATTCGTTTTCATGTGACTGTCCAGTTTTCCCATTGTCATTTATTGATGAGACTATCCTTTCCCCATTGTATATTCTTGGCTCCTTTGTCATAAATTAATTGACTATATATGTATGAGTTTATTTCTGGGCTGTCTATTCTATTCCGTTGATCTATGTGTTTGTTTTTATTGCCAATACCATATTGTTTTGATTACTATTGCTTTGTAATATAATTTGAAATCAAGATGTGTGATGCCTCCAGCTTTGTTCTTCTTTCTCAAGATTGCTTTGGTAATTCAGGGTTTTTGGTAGTTCCATACAAATTTTAGGATTGTTTCTTCTATTTCTGTGCAAATTGACATTGGAATTTTGATAGGAATTGCATTGAATCTGTAGACCATTTTGGGTAGATATGGACATTTTAATAATATTAATCCATGAACATGGAGTATCTTTTCATTTATTTGTGTCTTCTTCAGTGTAGTTTATCAATGTCTTATACTTTTCAGTGTATATTTCTTCTCCTTGGTTTAATTTATTCCTAAGTGTTTTATTCTTTTTGATGCAGTTGCAAATGGGATTGTTTTCTTAATTTCTCTTTCTGATAGTTTCTTATTTGCATATAGAAACACAACTGATTTTTGTGTATTGATTTTTGTATCTTGTAACTTTGTTGAAATTGTTTATTAATTCTAACAGTTTTATGATGGAGTGTTTAGGGTTTTCTATATATAAGATCATGTCATCTGCAAATAGAGACAATTTTACTTCTTCCTTTTTGATTGGATGCCTTTTATTTCTTTTTCTTGCCTAACTAGGACTACCAGTACTAGGTTGACTAAAAGCAGTGAGAGTGGGCATCCTTGTCTTGTTCCTGATCTTAGAAGAAAAGCTTTCAGCTTTTTACCATTTGGTATGATGTTAGCTGTTAGCTTGTCATATATGGCCTATATTATGCTGAATATATTCCCTCTATGCCCACTTTCTTGGGAGTTTTTATTGTGAATAGATGTTGAATTTTGTCAAATGCTTTTTCTGCATTTATTGAGGTCATCATATGATATTTAGCCTTCATTTTGTCAATATGATGTATCACATTGATTGATTTGTGGATGTTGAACCATCCTTGCATTTCTGGAATAAATCTCATTTGATCATGGTGTATGATCCTTTTAATATATTGTTGAATTTGGTTTGCTAATATTTTGTTGAGGAATTTGCATCTATGTTCATCAGGGTTATTGGCCTATAATTATTTTCTTGTAGTATCCTTGCCTGGATTTGGTGTCAGGATAATGCTGGCCTTGTAAAATGAGTTTGGAGTTGTTTTCTCCACTTCTGTTTTACGGAAGAGTGTGAGAAGGATTGGTATTAATTCTTCTTTAAACGTTTGGTGGAAGTTCACTGGTGAAGCCATCTGGTCCTCGTCTTTTCTTTCTTGGGAGGTTTTTGATTACTGATTCAGTGTCTTTACTAGTAATTGGTCTGTTGAGATTTTCTGTTTCTTTATGATTTAGCCTTGTGAGGTTGTATGTTTCAAGGAACTTATCTATTTCTTCTATGTTGTCCAATTTTTAGCATATAATTGTTCATGGTAGTCTCTTACAATCTTTTGTGTTTGTGTGGTATCAGTTGTAATGTCTTCTCTTTCATTACTAATTTTATTTCTTCACATCCTCTCTCTGTTTTTTTTGGTAGTCTAGCTAAAGGTTTGTCTATTTTGTATGTCTTTTCAAAAAAATAGCTCTTACTTTCATTAATCCTTTCTATTTTCCTTTTAGTCTCTATTTCATTTATTTCCATTCTGATCTTTGTTTCTTCATATGGTCCTTTAAAGGAGAATTCATTGTGGCTACCTGAAGAAATTATTAGAAGCAATGTTAAAGATTATAATTTTATACAGTATAATAATAATTTTTTCCTTTGAACTTAGTGAAAACCACCTTGATTGAGAATAGTTTTATAGAATTTTCTAGTTTCTAGAAGGCATTTTACCAAATTTATTGGACAAACTTTGTAATCCTACACTCCTGCCCTAATGCATGATCTCCCTTAAAGTAAAACATAAAACCAACTCTGGGAAGTTCCTATAAGTTTTTACTCAATGCTTTTGGTGTGCAGTGGGGTTGGGATTATCCACCATACACCATGAAGCAAACCTCCTAAGAAATCCTTTTCCTACTCTTTCTCTCCAGGGTCACCTTCATCAAGACAGCTTTCTATAGCCATGACAGCTCAATTTCTCCTTAGTCTCTTTTTCAAAATTTCAGCTCTAGCTTTAGGCCTTTCTCATTCCAGTTTGACCCTCTTCTCCCCCATTCTTAACTTTTCTTTTTCTATGGCATGTGATTCATTCTTGTGTAAATCAGTTTAGCCTCTCAAGGCTTCTTCTAATTTTTCTCTATATTAAATTTCTAAATTGGTACAAGAATCCTTGGAGCTAAGCTGAGCAATGGAAGAGTCCTCCTAAGAGGGTGCAGATAGTCGAAAGCTGTGTCTATTTATACTTTGGTATTTTTGTGCTTATCACAGTGAGAGTTTCAGATTTTAATTTACTTTTGGTTAATAGTCCTTTGGGAAGGCCACACTGATAGGGCTTCACAAATGGCTTTACTTGGATAAATTTACCACCTTCCAGGGAAAAGGCTTCAGCTTTTAATGCATCTTGATTTTTGTCAGCATACCAGGGGTGCTTCTATCTCATACTGATCACAATTATATGAGACCAGTGTGTAAAATCAGAATAATTAATTTGTATTGGCAAATACAATTTTTTTTTCTTTGCTGAGGAAGGTTCGCCCTGAGCTAACATCTGTTGCCAATCTTCCTCTATTTTTTATGTGAGCTGCCACCACAGCATGGCCTCTGACAAGTGGTGTAGGTCTGCGCCTAGGAAGCGAACCCAGGCCACCAAAGCAGAACATGCCGAACTTAACCACTAGGCCACTGGGGCTGGCCCAGGAAATATAATTTTTAAGTGGACCACACTCTTTGTTTGATATGCCACGTTCATTTCCTCCCTGAGGAAGACCTAGGCAGAGCCAAATTTTACGCTAGGAAAATTGTTTGCTATGTCTAGAATCAGAACAAGGGGGATTAAATAGTTCATTCTTCCATTCATTCTACCAGTATTATTTGGTCACTTAGTCTAAGACGAGGGCTTTGCAGGGAACTAGGACTATAATGATAAATATGTCATGTCAACTGCCCTCACATTGCATACTTTGGTGGGAGACAGCACTAAAGTGAGAATTACAAAAATTAATTTTGAAGGAAAATCCGTGTTCAATGAGAGTGAATAACTCCTGGCTGAACGAATATGTGGGTTAGAAAAGGCTTTTCCAAGGAAGTGATAATTTAAGCTGACTTCATCTGAAAGTGACTATGAATTAGTGATGAAAAGTGAGTTTGTGTGTGGAGTGCTGGTGGTGATCGTGATGGTGATGGTAGAGGAAGAGTTTTCCAGGCAAAGGGAACAGCGTGGCTCACGTACAGATTGTGGAATTGATTTTATATACCTGGTTAAGGATTTGGGCTTTGTTCTGCAGCAAGAGGAAGCTTTTTTTCCTGAGAGGACTAATGTGATTAAATTTATATTTTACAAAGGTAAGTCTGTTATGGGTAGAGAATATGACAGAGGGTGAGGGAGATTCAGAAGGCCAATTAGAAGGCTGTAGCAGAAACTGCAGATAGAATGTGCTGGTCCTTTGAAAGTGGAAAAAGAGAACTGTAGATGGATTTCCACATATTTATGAGGTCGGAGCAACAGTATTTAAGACTGATTAGATGTGGGGGATGGATAGTTATAAAAATAACTCTGAGGTTATTGGCATTAACAGCTGGGCAAATGGTGGCATGGAGCAGTGGATGATAACCAGATTTGAAGGGAAGACGTTAAATTCAGTGTTGTATTAGCTGCAACTAATTTAGGCTGCAAAAAATCTAAATAATGGTCATTTAAACTGTGTAATCTTCCCTATCCTCCCAAATCAAGAAGATTGAGAGAGTAGTTCCAAGGGGTCCGTTGCTTCAGTGGCCTTTGCCTTTTAGGCAAACCTTGTTACCTCATTGTCACAAAATGACTGTAGCAAACATAATGTTCTCGTTGAAGGCTGAGGATGGAAGAGTAAAGTCTTAACAAACTCTCCTCTTATCCACCCCACTTTTTTTTGGTGAGGAAGATTGTTCTTGAACTAGCGTCTGTTGCCACTCTTCCTCTATTTTGTATGTGGGATGCCGCCACAGCTTGGCTTGATGAGTAGTGTAGGTCCATGCCCAGAATCCAAACCCATGAACCTCGGGACGCTGAAGCGGAGTGTGCAAACCCAACCACTACACCGTGGAGCTGGCCCCTCTTTCCCCTTTGAGAATAAGCAATAAGCAAAGGTTTTCCCCCGAGACTACCGGAAGACTTCCTCGTAGGTTTCCCCTGGTGTTGGCCTCCCGTAATTGCAAAGGATGTTGAAGGTTTGGTAAAAGAGAAAGTTATCATCACAGTTGGCTTAGAATAGTTGTTCTCAACCCTATTAGACACCAAACTCCCTTTTAGTAATCTGAAATGAAATTCATAGACAGTATAATTTACCTACATGTATAACCTCACAATAAAAAATATATAATGCTCTATTCGTCATAAAACAGAAAAATAAAAGAATATGTAAATGTTTAGGCCAGATTCCAAATGAGATAATTGGTTGTTTGTAACTGTATATAGAATGGGGTACATGATGTTTGCAGAAATGTGTAGAATCACCACAACACAGTAGTGGTAATGCAGACGGACACATATGTGCTATATTGGTGTCACAAACAGAATGAGTGGCGTTGCTATAACCTTTTCTAAAGTGTTGAACAACTCTTGGTAACACCGTGAATAAACCCAACTACAGTGTTTTCTTGATTAGCATGCCAGTTGCAATCCTGGTGGCAATCGAAGCATGCATGGAATGCAGAACAATTCTTTGATGTGTACTTTTGTCCCTCACATTGCAGGAAGACACTCCCTGGATCCCACCAACCTATGCAAGTAGCACCCCTAATCGTTGTGACAAGCAAATTTCCAGGAAAAAAAAGTGTAATTGGGACACTATAGATCAGAGTAGAAATGTAAGATCAACTGAAGGCAGAGAAAGATTGATCCCTGGTTTTGAGTGACATCTCATACATTCCCACAGCTATTACAGATATTCACTACAAAGTTAAATTAAAGGTTACCCTATTCTAATTCTTCTTATGTGTCTAGCCTAAGGAGTCTGATTAATTCTGTCCAGGATAACTCTAATTGTAAGGTTAAAGTTTTCTTGGGAAATCTTGCTCAGTACCTTAGGCACTGGGGAAGTGTATCCTAGTGATGTCAAAGTGCATTAAAAAACAACAACTTTGAATCCAGTTTTTCAGGACTTTCAGTGAAATACCTAATTTATATTTTTGCATCTCTAGAAAACTTTGTCATTGTTTTAGTATGTTTTCTTTTAAGTTATTGGCTGCTGGCTATTTGCCCATTAGATATCAAAAGTTAAAAAGTAGTTAATCTTGAAAATCGTTAACTGCAAAACAACAAGAAATTAATTACTGTAATAAAGGTTGCTTTCATTAGAGTTTAAATGTCATTTTTTTTTTTCCTCTGCTACATGAAGGAAATAAGAATTTTTCTCTGCGATCTGGTTTTCCATTTGCATGGACAGCTTAATAAAAGAAAGGAAAATAATTTTGAAAAACATAGTATTCTTAGAAGCCATTCAAATTACATTTTGCATTTAAGGTAAATTAGGACTATTTCACCAAGTGAAACAGTTTCAAATAGCAAATAGAAATAGATGTTGAAAAATGCATTAGCTATTATGAGTCATATTTTATTAATCTTCATTTTGAATTTTTTAGTGAAGTCATTGGTCTTAAAATTTCTTAATCCCCTTTAAAAATTCAGTTTTGGTAAGAAATGATCATTTTGTTAATTTATCAAGCAAAAATGAAACATTTTGGGAGTAGGACTTACAGTGGAGAGAGAATGCCCCAGAATCATAGCTTTTAGGCAAGAAGAAAAAATTGCACGTGTGTGTTTGTGAGTGTGCATGTGTGTTCCATAAAATAATAAAGAAAATGCCTTTATGAATGTGTGAAATTATGTAGCTTATTGCTGTGAGATTTGAGATAAGGGAACTATAAAGTAGGATTGATTAGCAAAAGATTAAAGCAGAGATTAGTGAATGATGGATTAGCAAATGATGAGCATGGTTTTTAGCAGGGTCTTGAAGGAAATGATGGATGTGCGGTGGCGAGAATGCTGAGAAAAATATGGAGAAAATAAAGCAGTCCTGAACTGGACATGTAAGAATGGCTTGGCTGTGCTGTTGAAACGGCGTTAATGAGGAGTTGAAAAATGCTTCAAAATATGAATGTTAAGAGAATGAGGAGATTGTGGGTTTAATGTCCCAGATTCAGGTGACAGAAATGTAAAAATCTTCCAGAGATGCTTTAGGTAGGAAGGTGGTGTTACAAGCACTGTATGCAAAGTAGTTTTCATGGTGTCTTATTGGAAAAGGGCAAGGTTAGGGGGATCCAGAACAGATATGAAATTGTTGAGGGAGTTCAATCATGAGGTGACCAAGGACTAGATGATTAGACTGCTGATAAAAAAAATATAGATGATAGAAGTAGAACCTGGTAATAAGAAAAATGAAAGGATATTTATATGTGTGTATGTATATAGATAGATATAGATATATACACCTATATATACCCATACTATTTAACCATGTTAATCAATTTTATTAACTATGACTTAAAGCAAGTATTATTTCTCCCCATTATTTTTCAGTACATAACCCTAATTTTATTTCCTTAAGGATGGGGGTGGGCTTGGGGGACTCTGAATTATAAGGTAAAGATCCTTAAATTATTTTGAGACATGGTTTTAAAAGTGCAATCAAACTCAGACGAAAATTTCCATAATTTAATGCTGTTGTCTTGTAGGTTTCTACTGAATCAGCATAAAGCAGATTTGTGAAATTAACCATATATCCTTGCAAAGTGAATAGAATGAAGGATTGAATTAGCTACTGGATTGGTAATGATTTACTAGTAGATTCAAAGATAAATTTATTGTATCAAAGTAAGAAAACATTTATTCTGTTTGTAATTCACTTATTTTATATGTGGATTTAATATTTAAATCTTTAATGTCTTTAACTATCTCCAGGAACCATTTCTTTTATTTTAGCTTAAAATAGAAGCATTTTTAGTCATAGCTAATAATCATACCTGTACATTTTCATATTTTGTCTAATCACTTTGAAAATACTAATTTCACTAAAATAATTATATAATAAAATGAAGACCAAACTCTCATAGTTTGTGTATAATAAACTGACATGTTTAGAATCCGAATTAACTCCTGCAGTAACAAGATATGCTCTGAGGAAAATAAACTCCTCATTTTTGTAAAATTTAATAATCTCCAAATAAAATTTCTAATATACAATTTTATAGGTGTATTTACTATACCTGCACTGTGCAATCCAGTAACAACTAGCCACATGTCTCATTAAATTTAAATTAATGAAAATTAAATACAATTAAAAATAGTGTGTGTTCGTCTCTTGCTGTGGAGCACAGGAGTGCTATGTGAATAATCTTTGATCTTTAATTTAGAGTTTACTTGTTGCAATTAGTGCTAGAATTTGGAAACCCCATAGTCTTGTCAACTATCAAGAAATATTTTCTGAGACCCTCCCAGGTAAGCACTTGTGCTGGACCATTCAGGTGAACATTTTGTATGAACCCAGTAAAGGTTGCTGTGAATCTTCTAAGACATTGTATTCACTTAAAGACTTCTTATTTGTAAAAGACTGCAATATTCAGGAACTTTCTAGTGAAAGAGACACTGAAAAGTTCAAGAAAGTTTTCATGAGTTACTCATGCCAGTGAAGATTGAAGGTCAATGAATAAGACAATACAGTAAGCCTCCACTCTTAATCTTGACTACAAATAGCACAAGAGGAAGCATAGGGCGCAAAGATACTCTAGAATAAGAGATTTTAGTTAGATATAAAGAAATGTTTCCTGGTGTGGAAGTAATTGCACACTGGGAGGATTTATTGAGTGAGGTTGTGGTATTTTTGGAAATCTTTAAAAATAGAATACATTCCCATCCCTCTAGGGAGGTATGTGATATGCCTGCAGGCATTGAGTGTGGGGATGAATTGGATTCATTGCCATGGTTTTTTCACACCAGCAATTCTATGAATCTGTAGAGGACAATAAAATTGGATAATTCTCACTGTGTTCTTCAGGGAGTCAGGTTTCCAGACTGCTTTTTCTAAGGGTGAATCAGTGCCAAAATATTGCATTCAACAACTTTTCAAATACCAGAAAGAAAAAAAAAAAACCCTGAAAAATACGAAATGTTAGTGTTTTGCCACTTTAAGAAGCAGTGTTTCTTGAGGTAGATTAGCATTTCCTGTCCTCTAGAAAGAATGAAAGCACCACTAGTGCTAGTGTAAGCACCACTATTGGAAAAATCTCGAATTCCTATTATGCTACTGAGTCCAAGGAAAATTGTATTTACTGTGATTTGAAAATACATGTGAAATAATGATCTGTGCCTTGAGTCTGGATGACAAAATTAGTTTTACACATTTGTCAATCTGTGTGAAAATATTCCATCAGAATTACACGAGTTTGGTGCTCCAGCCCCCTGGAATTTGTTCCAGCACTCCAACGTTCAAGCCTGCAGCCGTGCTGGAAAAGAGGCACCGAGGTCAGAGCCACAGAGAACCAGGAAGTTGGGAAGTGGCCCACTCACACTCACCAGGGAGACACTGAAGGAACTGGGCGAGAGGAAACTGGGGCAGTAGACCTGAGAGCTTGCTGCCTTGGAGGCTGGCAGGGCTGCGTCAGAGTTGCAGCGAATCTAGTAGTCACACGTCATGTACATCAAAGAAGAAATCCAGAGCCACAACTTGCCTGAAAAGCCAATGACTGTTTTTTCATCCATTGATGTAATTTTTAGCCGGGTTTAAAACGGAAAGCAAAAGCAAGACAGGCTGAGTCCTACTTTCAAGGCAGAACTTGGGGGAATCAGAAATCAAAGGCTGGAGGCAGACAGCGTTCTAAATCTGCAGAAACCTGTGTTTGAGAATAGCTGACCGAATAAACAAAGGAAAATAAGAAAACTGACACTGGAAGGAGAACATTCTCAAGGGAGATGCGTAGGTGAGGAAGTAAGATAAATGGTCTGTGTGAGGCTTCACCAGAGAGAGTGTCCTTTAATAGGATGTAGCAGAACAAGCCCCCGCTTTGGGGTTAGACACACACAAGTTTATTCTCACACCCCGGCTCTATGATTCTGAGCAAGATACTTAATCTCTGTCTCCTCGTCTCATAAATCCCAAGAATAATTCTTATATTCCAGGTTGTTGTATTTAAAATCGAACAATTACTGTGCCTGATAATGCAGTAGAGAAACAATGAATATTATTATGTTGAAGTTTCAGTGGGTGGAAAGAAACTTGAGCATTTATTCATTGCTTCATTTCGTCATTCATTCAGTAAATATTTCTTGAAAGTACACAGAATGCCAGAGAGTGCTAGAAGCAGAGGATACAATCAGGAGATAGTTTATTAGTTCTTAAGTTGCCTGACCATGGTTAAGCTTTCCTTAGAATACAGATCACTGCTAGCAAAGTATGAGCACAATTCTCGGTATACAGAGGAAGGCACCAAGAATTAAGTGAGGTACAGGGAGGAATTGCAGCTGAGTTGGGTGTTTGTTCTCACTGGGGTGATAATGGTTTTAGGCACATCAATGTATCATGTGTCCCTAATTATTCCCTCCAGAGGGATTTCTTCTTCTCTGGTCATAGCACTTTAGCCAATTGAGGAGCTACTATAGGCTTTCATATACTTTTCTATAAAAATTATATAAGAGTTTGAGTAGGAAAGCAGAACCACCATGAGCAATTTAGACTAAGGCTTTTATTTATTATTGGGATTAAACATTACACAGTTATATTAAACACTGGGAAAATAAAAGTCTGGAAAGAGGTGATTAGAGGATCAGGAAAAAAACACTAATTAATGGTGAATAAGTTCTATGGGAAGCTGCTACCTGTGCATGTGGTGGTGGGCATTAAGTCACTGAAGCTCAGCTGGGCAGCTGGATGTAAAGCAGAGATAAAGCAAAAACAAGCCAGGATCTATGACAACAGCCTGGAACCCAGAAGGACAAAACTGCAACTTACCAGGACAAACTGGAAGCCACATCTAAACTCAGTGTTGTTGGTTAGCTGCAGAAGAAGCTGGTGGTGTTCACCAGGGGTCTGCAGATGCACCTCGCTCAGGACAGAGAAGCTGGAAGAGGATGAGGAGAAGGGTGAGTTTGGAGGAACTACCAGTTTGGCTGCTTTCCTATGCCAATAATGAGAGCCATCAGATCAGCCACAGTGTGAGTGCATGCAGTGGCTCCTGGGACCCTGCACAAACCTCGTGAGGATAACGAGTGATGCTTTACCTGTGCCTTCCAGATATCCTGCTTATTCCTGTGTGATGGACCAAACCCAATATCACACAGGAAAGGGAATTCTGGGAAATTTAGTTTTCGGCCTTGCTAGGTGAGTACAGTGCAAAACCACCCTTGAGAAGAGGGAAGCCCTTTAGTATCATTGTCCCGTAGACCAACTCTGTGCAGGGTGATTCCATTTAACCCTTTCTGCATCAGTGATTCTCAAGAGGAGGAGGCCTTGGGAAGAGTAGAGGCAGGTAAATAAGGAGAGGCATCCAAGAATCCCTTGGGGAGCATTTTCTAACTGCTCACCTCTGCTTCTGTTTCTCCCCATCCCAACGCCCTGAGATTTTAATTCTGGATTTGGGTGTAGAGGAGAACTCACCCTGCTGCTGCCAAAAAATCACAGCACAGCAAGTGACCAATGCTGGTGGAAATGTGCTCCTTCCATTGGGTATGTGCCTGTGGAATAGAGATGAGAACCACTGTTTTGTATTATGTAGTACTATTTGTTTGTTTTTACTGATGGACTCTTGGCTCTTTAAAGGCAGGAAGAGTCTTGTGTAACTTTTCTTCTGTCCTACGTACTCCCCTACAAGTTATATATAGTCTTCTTATACAGTAACTCGCAGCTCTCAAACTCAGGTGCCCTCAAGGGCCAGACATTCAATTCAAATGTGCGACCAAAGAGGGTGGTGGGGGCTGAGTGTAGAACTAGAGTAGGCATTACTAACCTGAAGCCATTAAAATGGGGGGGGAGGTGGGAGGAAGGGGAGGGAGAGTGAGAGATAGAGAATGAGGGAGGTAGGTAGGGGAAAGATCAAACAGAATGCATATTCCATTACTACCTGCCCTACCCCCTAGTATAATTACAGCTGGGGACCTTTACACCACACCTGCCATCACTTCTGAGAAAATGGTGGAGGTTGCCATTTTCATATACAAAATTTACTTCTAATACTAGGAATATAACGTTCACTCAATGTGACTTATATTAAGGAATCAGTTATTGTGGATTATACTGTGACCAGCAAATGATGTTCATAAGCAATACAGATATATAACAGTTTTGGCAATAACTGTCTAATGAAAAGTAAAATAAAAATATTTTAATATTTCAATGAAGTAGCATATGACCTACTAAAAAAGGTTTTTGTTGCAATTTTATCAATATAAGTTGGAAAAATAAGAAGTATGTTAATACGTAACTTTGCCTTATTCTTTCCCCCCAAGTAATAAATTATTAGGAGTTTAATAACATTAGAAGTGTGATGGTGACGTGGTATTGAATAAAATGTCATCTAGTATTATGATTAAATTAAATTACTAAAAGAGTAAATGATACTGAATTAGTTATTTATGTTAGTAAAAATTCTGTGTTGTGATAAAAACTTATGTTTCATAAATGCTAACATAAAACATTGCGTTGCATTTTTTAATTTTATAAACAATACTTATTAGGAAAGTATATTCTATACTAGTTCTTTAGTTCTTAATTTTTTCTAGTTGTTCAAATTAAGCTTTTCAAATGTTGCTAAAGTATTACATCAGAAGATTAATTGAACACATTTTAAGAGACGATAATGTATGACTCAGAAAAGTCTACCATATATGAGTTTGAGAAATTTAGAGAAAATCTTATTTTCAGCTCCAAAGAAATAGTTTTTAATTGTTTTTAACTTAACATATGTCCCGCCCATGCATTTCAGTGCACAGCCCTCATCTGGCCGTAAGAGGCACCATTGAACTTTGATAGGTAATAAACCAGGGATGACAACTGATGTAGTTGGTGCTTTGAAGGTGTTTGCTGATAAACAAATAAATGAATGAATAAGTAAATATATGAACAATTTCTACCCTTTGATTGGTTACCTAGTCTTCCTTTTAATGGTAAACTATCTACTAGTCAGTTATTAAAATAAATAGCTGTTTGGGAGTTCTGAGAAATATATATATATGTATGATGCACTTTCTACTTTACATAAGGTTCCGCCAGTCTTGTCTTACATATCGAAGACACAAATACTTCACTCATATATTCATTCAATAGTTTTCTCATTTCCAGTTAGACACTACTTGTTTTTCCTTTTCAAATTGTATTAATAACCTATAAATCAGTCCTCATCTGTAGGATGAGACAGATTTACAGTGTTACAAAACTAATGTTGGCCACAAAATCAATACATTGCCTGCAGTCTATAAGCTATTTACATACACAATTGATGTTAGTAGTTGTAACCCAATTTATATCATAAATAAAAGGATAAAAAATTGAACAATTAAAAAGAAATTACTGGCTGTGATACCTACCATTGATAGTGTCTAGAAAATTAAAGTAAGTGTATTTTATGGAAACAGTGAGGTACATAAGATGGAAGAAGCATAAAGCTTTAAGAGTCAGTGAGCCCGGGTGCTAAATCAATACTGACATTATATTAATCAGGGTTCTTGTTTGCAAGCAACAGAAAGCAATTATGGGTTTTAAACCTAAAAAGAATTTTTTGGAAGGAAATGGTTAGCTCATAGAATTGGACAGAAGGCTGGAAAATTGACAGAAACCACAGACTTAGAAATCATTAGGAACCTAAGGCATCTATCTGGCAAAATCATGCCTTTGGATTAATGGCTAGGATGTCCCTGCTGCTGGTACTGGACCCCACAGTGACCCCACTGACACTGTTGGCCCTGACACCACGCATAGATGCATCACTGTGGCTGCTGGTGTAGTCGGTTCTTAACTGCCCTTAATTCTTTGATCACTTGCTATTGATTCGTAGTCCCAGGTGATGTCCAATTGGTGACCTGAGTCACATCTTTATGCTCTGATGCCTGGAGTCAGAGAACAATTCACTGGAATTTTCAGGTTCTGCTGTGAGAGGTAAGACCCTACCTCTAACCAAAACACGTAGGAAGGCAGAGTCTCCAAAATCAGAAGAGGATGTGTATGTATTAAAATGACAAGTGAGCACTAGAACCATTAAAAAGTTGTGTGATCTAAGACGGTGAATCATTCAACTTCTTTGGGTGTAATTTTTAAACCAGCAAAGGCCGAGAAATCGATAATGTCTACCTTCATACAGCAGAGGTTTTAAGTTCAGTTAGAAAGATAATGCAAGTACTCTGTCCAAACAACAACAGGAGCAACTGATGAGGATCTGAACCAGTGGGAGTGAAATGATCGAGTGTCAGGAAAATTTTTACACTGTTTGATAACTAACGATATCAGAGATGGAAGAGGATGCTTATGAGATGTTCGGCCAGGGTAATTTGGAGGGTAGTCAGCTTTGTATCTGGATGGTGTGTGCTCGTGTGTTCATGGGTTCAGCACATCCATGAACACCATAATAACAGCTAGATATTATTACTTTTAAGGCAAATTTTCACCAGAGTGGTGAACAGGATGAGAGAATCAGTATAGTAGGAAATAGACTCTGTGTGACACGACATAGTAATCTTTCAGGTTATTTACAGCAGAAAATGGGGCAAACTATATTGTGGAGTTTGGGGAAAAACATTCTATAGAAATTCTCTTGAAAACAAAGCCACCTACATAGCAATTGGAGAGAAATGTATCTTGTTTTCTCATAATACCATTATATGTTGTTTCATATCTTTCAATATAGTTTAGATCTGTCAGAAAAAAAATCACATTTTTCAGATGCCTTAAAAAGTCCAAAGGTTAGTATCAGCGTAGAAGTACTCCGATATTTTTCAGAATCTTTTGATTTTAGCAAATTGCATTACGAGACGTAACAGGCTCTCCTATACTTTTCTTCTGATAAGAAATAACACTTTGATAGCACCTCTCATCCCAGACCGCTTCAGTATTATCATAGTTGTCTCCTATCCTTTTGCTTTATCTCGTCATTTAGTTTAGCTGTCTAAGCAAATAACTAATATTGAAAGGTCTCAAACCACAGTGGACTAGAATTTTAAAAAGCCAAGTTTCATTGATGGAAAGTTTTAAAAAGAGATTCTAGATCCACGCTGTCACCAACTCTTTGAGCTTAGGAAAGTCACTTTTTCCTCCCTTTTTCAGTTGTCTCATGTGGCAATGAGGGCATGTCCCAAATGATCTCTAAGGTCACTCTCATCTCTAAATCGACGTGATTCTATCACACCTCTCCTTACTTCAACAAGCCACAAACTCGCACTCTATGCAAAAGTTGCATTGAGTTGATGTTTCTTGACATATCTAACTCTCCTGTGAAGAATGTGCAGCTGTGAACGGGAAGTTAGAGTGTAAGAAACACAAACTTCCATGTATCTGTTGGGATAGGTGCTGTCTCACTCTCTCTTTCAGAAAGAGAAATATAGATACAAGATATAAATATAAATAGATCTCTCTGTGTATTACATGTGTATTCTTAAATTATGGTACACATAATTTATGAGTATTTATATTTGTGCTATTATAATTCTGATACACAGTCTCTTATCTAAAACCCATAGAGACATGTTCTGGAATTTATAATTAGAAAAGTAGGATAATGCATATTCCATGTTTTATGTAACACCTCCAGGAGCATTTGGTCAGCAACCCATAATCAAAATATTTCTACATTGAAATGTATTTAATATTCACGAATAAACTTTGCATTTGAAGTTTTATAATGTACATGTATTACTTACAATAAAATAAAAATACCATTAAAAAAAGAAAATAAACAGAATATCGTGTTTAGAAAATACACCTTCAAGGTTTAAAAAAAAAAACAAACTACAGTGGCCTCACATCAAGTTCATGCTAAAGTTGTCTGGCAAATTAGTTTAGATCAGATCAGGTTTTGCCATCAAATGAATGAAAACCTTTAGTTTTAAGAGATGTTTTGGATTTTAGCTGTGTGCATAATGGATTTTGAATATGTATGTGAATGTTTTGTCTGACTAGAAACCCCCTCTTTTTGGAAGCAGCATTTGGGTTCGCTTCTGCTTCCTGGTGTCTACAGGCCACATGCTTTGCTGGACACAGTTGCTTGCCCACCTGTGGGCCTTTATCTCCAGCTAGGACAGTCATATTCCTCCACGGAATTTTTTAATTCGGGCAAAGGCCTGAGCACACCTGTCACTTTCTCTCTGGTGGCAGAGGTTTGAGAGCTGTCAGGAGCCATGTTTCTTGCCTTATGGAAATCGTTTGGCCACACAGAGAGGGAATGAGAGTAGCCTGTATGGAGACGCAGCAGTGAGAACTGGAGAGCGTCCTGTCAGCACTGCAGTCCCTGGTTCTTGTTCCTGAAGCATCCCATTTGCAACTCTCACCTTGCCAACATTTTTATGGTCCCTGTGGAATTAATGAACCAATAGATTTCCATTTACATATAATCGTTTGAGCTGAGTTGCAGTTATTTTCATTCAAAAGAGCCCAAACCAAGAATAGAAATATCTTTGTTTAGCTGCAAATATTCATTTTTATATTTGAGCACTTCCATTTGTCTTCGAGTCCTGCAGAGTAACCCAGGTGCCCATTAATCTCTAAATGGCATGCCTTTTTAATCACAGGTAATGCTATGGTAACAAATTAACTCTGAAACCTCCTTTGCTTAACCCAACAAAAGTTTGTTTCTTGCTCACAGCACATCTAAGTCAGTTTGCAGAGAGCTCTGCTTCACATGTCACTCATGGGCTCAAGTGACAGAGGTTCCACCATCTTTTACCTTCACCATTGGGGGAACGTAGCCTCCTGGTCACTGCTAGAGGAGGAGAGAACTGAAGGATCAGCATTTGCACTGAAATGCGTGGGCCATGAGTGGCACACTCCACTTCTGTGCTCAGCCTGTTGTCCAGAAAGAGGCAGTGACTCCATTGGCTGCAGAGGAGGGCTGGTGGTGCTGAGTGTGGAGAGCAGTGCTGGTTACTTAGTGAGCGGCATCCACATTGTCCTCTTGGAATCCAGTAAAGTCTAGACTGGAGAACTGGCGTCAAACTTAACAATTGTGATGGACAAAACATTTTTCTTTGAAAAAAATTAATTGATGGAAGTCAAAGGAAAGGAGATTGAGAGCAGCCTCTGTGGGAGGCTATGTGCCAACTTTCTGTCAATAAGTGCTTCTGATTGGAGCTGTGGTTTCTGCAGATCGTTTCTCCTCTGACTGTGAATACTCCTCTCAGTTCAGTGCAATGCTTTCCTACAGATCTTCTGATCTAGATTTAAAGGATGGAGGAAGAGAACTTGGGGATGGGGGGAGCAGATTGTGGAAACATTTGAGAAGGATTTCTTTCTCCTTTAATCACTAGTTTTACTTTCACTCAAGCAATTACTTTAGACTGTCTTAAATCAGGAGTATATTTATTTTGAACCTTTTAACACTGCAAATGAACTAGCTGAGTTTTGCATTCTAAAAGAAGAAGGAGAACAAATGATACCAGTGACTAGGAAATACAATCTCTCACGAAATGCTTCAGTTTAAGCAGTTATGGGAAAGTGCTCTCCCATTAAAATACATTAGCCTATAGCAAACCATTAAAAAATTCTAATGAATCCTTCTCTTCCCAAAGAGAACTATTTAAGCATTCAATCAATTAATATAATGGATTAAAATAGAACATCATTTGGTGGCACAGTTTCAAAACAGAAGGATGAGAGACATTCAGATAGTGAACGTTCAACACAAGCTGTGATTTCAGCAGGGAGTCTTATTTGGCCTTTCTTCATTTTAATTCCATCAATTTCAAATTTTATTCACAGCAATGTGATACAAAAAATTCCAACAGTGATGCTGTACAAAACCCTGCAAGTTTCGAATAATTTTGGTCTTTGTCACCATTTTGTTTCTAAGGATATGCATTTATATTCTTTTGCTAGGAGGAATGACTCAGTATTTCTCCCAGTGAGCATTGAAGGTTAAGTTTTAAGAGCCAATGAGTATTTGGTTTCACTGTGTTTAAGGGCAATACTACTTATCTGATTTAACTTGGTTATGAGTAAAAGTTTGGGTAAGTGAGAAGACTAAGGTGAATTACCTAACCTCCTGAACCCATTGCTTACATAATAGGATTGTCAAGAATAAGAAGTTATTACTTTCACATAAATGAAAGGTGTTTTCAGAATAGTTTGAACTAATATGGGAAATTACACACACAACCAGACACACACACACACACACAACCTTACACACATAAAGTGGTGTTTTGTGTTTGAGTGTATACCGACCATGAGTCTTGTAAATGAGGATCCATGTGCTGTGTTCATTTAAATTAGTCTTTTAGAGTGGAAAGGGACAGAAACAGGAAGAAAGGAAACCAAAGAAAGTTCCAAGCTGTGAAAGAGTAAGTGTGCTGCAAGTGAAGATCAGTATAGAATCTTCAGTAAAGCTAGATGCGGGTGGTTAGCGCCGTGTGTTAGAACTTGAATAACTACACAAACGACAGATGGATAGGTGCTCAGAAATACGTTCAGTACCGTAAATGAGCAAACGTGTAGAAGCCTGGCGGCAGGGTGAGGGCAGTACAGTGTATTCACTTAGTAGGAATACGAGGTGAGGATTGCTGTGTGGTCGATAGGTATAGAAAGCCTCAGATTATCAGCGGTGGCAGAATTGCCTTGTTCCAGAGATATGAGAGAAAGAGAGTCTCAGTAATGAGATTATTATTATCATCTCTGGGTAAAAATCCTCAAATCCTGCTAGTACTGAAAGATAAAATAATTAGGCAGAGACAACCTGGCCTGTGATGTTGAGAATAGGGATTAATTGTGCTAACTCCCTTTTCCTCGTAATCCATTTCTCTCATGCCTTCTCACAGAAGCCCATTGATTTTGTGTTATGTTTAGTTTCTTAAAAGTCTCCCAAAATCTGTACACCTGCTGTCTTCTCCATTCCCTGTTACAGGAAACTTCTTCAATTCCCATTTATTTAGTCTTTACCATGTCCCAGAAGCTGGGCTAAACACAATGTATTTAATATTATCTGATTAAACAAATTGGTGATAACAGGCATTGACATTTTATTCCTCACCATGAAACATTTCTGTGGACAATATCCTAGGAGGGAGATGTTTAGAGATGTTTAATGTAAGATATTTAGTGATGTTTAGTGACGTTTTATACCTCTCACTCTTCCTCCCCACCAAACAAACAAAAACCACAAAACTACCCATAACTTATTATTTCCTCATTATATTTCTATATTGGATCTTTTATGATTGTGACAGCAACTATAGAGAAAATAAAAATTGGCAGCAACTGAAGTAATTTATATATAAACTGTACTAGAGATTTCAAGACTTAAAGAAAGAGGAATAACGTTGGAGACAGGGTACCTCTTGATTACTAGTGGAGGAAGTCCAGTGTTCCTTTACAGATCCACAACATCAAATAAAAGTTACTGGGCACATTTTCATGAACATCCATGACTGGAATCGACCACTGTGGCAAAAGAAAGGCCAGGTGTTTGCCTTCTGTGAACCCTGGCAGGTGAGGGGCAGACATTGACCTACATTCACCCCATCATAAGCATCCTCTTGGTGTTCGTTTAGTCTGGATGTGTCATTAAGAAACAGGAACAGTTTAAAATCTATTCCACAACAGCAGCCTGCGTACAGTAGGGGAGGTGGGAGCCATAGAGCCAGAAGCAGTTTAAAAACACAGTCTTCATGAGGCATCTTGGCTGTGGAGCTAACCAGCATGCTTCCTTTGATTTCTAAACGTTTTCAAGCCAGAATCACCCTCATTCCCATTGATTCTACGGGCTACCCATCTCCTATCCATTTAGGTCATTTTCTATTCAAGATATCCAGAGTCATTTTCTATTCTTTGTCATCAAGAATCTTGACTGCCAGCCACATACAGTACCCAAATACTGTAGTGGATACAAATTGTCCTAGTTTCCGCTGTGAGGCAAGTCTCTAATGAACCATGTGATTCTTTGCTGTTGTGAGCTTCTTAAAGTTTAGATTTATAACTTACCATATTTTTACTGCTTCCAGCCTGCAAGGGAGCAGTGAGCACATAGCGATGTTTAATATATACCTCTTGAATGAAAAAATGAAGTAGGTGTTTTATGCTAATTCAATGGAAGTTTGATCTTCACAGATTCAAAGACTAAAAACTATTTTATAAAACGCACTGAAGCCAGTAACATGAAACTATAGAGAGAATCACTTAATCACATCTTTGTGAAAATTGAGCACAGGGATGTTAATGGTGCAACAGTGGTATGCAAATGTATGCCACATGCTTTACTGAGGACTATCATTTCTAATGATTTTGAATCACTTTGCTAAAAAATATTGTAATAAACAGTAATGAACATTTAACCTAATTTGCTGAAGTAGATGTAAATAATTTATAAAGACAATGTCATCCAACAAAGGACTTTGAAAATATCTCAGGGTGAAATGTGAAGTCCTAAGCCAAAATGTATTCACTACTCTGTACAGTGGTCAATGTACCAGAGTCCTGGCTGATTAAACAATGTGACTGCCATCCATCAGGGCTCCAAAAAAGACTAGTAATTTCCATTGTCTTGTCTTACAAACCGATGGACTAAAAGATGCAGAATAGATTGAGGAAAGGTGATAGTTTCAGAAAGGGGAAAGCTTCTAGAATGCTCTGAAAGAATAAGTAAATATGTTTACAAGGAAAATGTACCATACATAATGTATTTGCAGCTTTAAGAAGCCCTTTATAAAGGGTGAACACACCAAAGACCATTTAAAATTTAAGTCGCCGTAGGATGGCATATTTTGTCGTGGGTAGAGAATTGACTTAGAGGCAAGAAACAAGGGGTAAAACTTCTTCGCGTGGAAAAATGTGGACTAAACCTCAGTACTGGGAACAGTTTCATTTTACATTTTTACAAAGGATCTGACAAGAATGTATGCCCAGTGTAATTTGTAATTTGGCAGATAATACTAAGGATTTCCAGGTGTGCCAGAAAAATTTCAAGTGGATCTGAGTGAAGAAAATAAAATTGTATGTGAGTTTTATTGTCAACAAATGTGAGATAATGCTTTGGAAGCAAGTGATATGTGTAAGTCGGAAGGTTACTGCTTAGCTGCCTACGTCAGGGTCAATTACTCACGCATAGTGGGGCCTATAACAAATAGTCCGACAACGACAGAACCCCCTGGTCATGGGGAGGCTGGCACATATAAGGCTTGGCATCTCCCATTGAGGAAGCTGGGTACTTGTCAAGTTGTGAAGATTGAGCCTCACGTGACTGGAATAAAAGAAATTTAATTACCGGAACGTGGATACAACAGAGTAGCCAGATCAGTGGAGAAACAGGCCAAGGTTGGAGCAGCAGTCACTGCAGATTCGCTTCACCCTGATGTTCGTGAATTTCTTCATTTCTTATTCGTCAAGAGCATCTTCCTGTCTTTCTGATTAAAGTTCATCTTGTCTGACCGTGGGGGCCAGCTGCATTGCGCCATTCAACATCGTTGAGCCTGACCTGGGGCGAAGCATCTGGGCAACTCACCTTACCCTGCTGGAATACTGTAGCAACCTTAGACCTCAGATATGGAAAAAAAGAATACAGTGAAGCTGAATGAGAACCACTGAAATGAAAAAAAAAAAAAAAAGACTATGGTTTTCAAATGAGAAAAGGATGCAAAAATAATCTAAAATAGAGTATTTTAGGATTAAGAGGGAGAAAAGTTAATGAAATTATGGCTGGTACTGATAGACTACACCCAGATATATTTTCCAGACTCCTGGAATGATTTGTGAAAAAATAATACATCAGTGGATTCTAGACTCGTGAAGTATCATGAGTGGTGTCAGATAAAAGTACAGTTTATTGAAGGGCTTAGGAGCCTGAATCCAGTGCCCTAAGGGAGTTCCATGAGCAGGCAGGTTTGGACACTGATATATAGAGTGTGTGTTTAATTTGTGGCTCTGATAACCCTCAAACTGTGGTGCAGGCTGGACAATAAATACAATCTTGAAGAGTTTAAATAAATTAATAGATGGTATAGTTATATCCATAATGGGCTATTAAGGAAAACTGCACGTATTGCTTTGGCAAAAAGCCTAATTGTTTTGAGGTGACATCAATAAGGGCAACTATGTTTTCCCACAAAAGATTTTTCTCTGTAGATAATCCATCCTTCACAGTCGGCGGCAATAAGGAATTTGTGCTCATCTGCTCTAAAGCAGGCGTGGAGCCTTATGTCTTTAGGAACAGGTGTGTTTCGGTTTTCTTGAATTTGTGCGACAGTCCTTTTCCATGCTAACACTTCTCGAAGCATCTTTATATTTTATCCATCCTCTTCTCAGATACACCCTCTTATCCTAGGAACTAGGGAAATAGGATTATCGTCATGTGAACAGTTGTGAATTCACATCTTTCCAAGCAAATGTCAAAACTCGCAATCCTCAAAACCGGGGTTGGCTGACCTTATCCCTAACCAGAGCTCCCCAAAGTTTTCAAGATATGAACAAATGATAATTACTGATGTTACCGAAGTTGTCAGTGTACACCATCTTGAAGAAGAAATAATATGTGAGGATGGTGAGTGAATATTTTCTTATGGTTTATTTAAAGAATTTAACAAAGAAATAAGATTAGTGACTGAATGATGGTGCCCATTTGGTGTTTTTGAAGTAATGTTTTAATATAGTCGCCTCTTTCTAGGACATGTTATTTTGAGAAGTTCTTGTTTGGAAACATGAACTGAGTTTTGTTCTTAATTATCCTTAAGCAACTGTAATCAAAAATAGATTTCCACTTAATTTTACCTTCCAGGTAATGATATTTATGCTCACATCCCTTTACACATTCTTAGTTCTCTGTAAACTGCAACATAAAGTTTAAAATGTTGTTTAGCCATCTGATTTTATCTCTGGTGCTTTGAATTCCCAGTATTAAAACAACTTGGTCATGACTTGCTCTGTTTAACTCTTTCAGTACATAAAACCTGTGATTAGACAAATTCTTATTTCCAAAAACAAATGCGCATTTGAGAGTTTAATTTCTTTGTTTCTTTAGTATTTTGTGTCTTGCTTAGACATATCACAAGAAATAATATATGTACATTTAAAATTCAATTTCATAGACACCAGCATCCCTCTGAGAACAACAGATGAGCTTGGGAAACTGGAGAATTGGCCTTTGTAAAATCTCACTATGGTTGTGGTTGAGTTATTTATTTATAAAACGGGCAAAAGACTTTACTCATAAACAATAGCTTTTTGTAATAGCGAACAGAGTCCAGAATTAGGATAATCATGTGGTTTCCACAAGATCCAGCTGACGTGCCATGTTGAGATGGGAACTTCTTGCCTTGAGACACTTCATTTGGCTTTTCCACTGATCTGCAGAGCAAAATAAAGCTCCTTACCCTGCTTTGAGTATGCTATAATATGGTGTATGATTACTTTAGCGTCATAGTTTATTGCTTCAGTAGAATTCATAGAATTTTCCTATTTATTGAGCGCTTGCCACATGCCAGATAGGTGCTCTAGCTCTGTATTTCTGTTTTTTGATCCTTTACATGAACTGCTGGTGGTCTGTGAACTTGGACTTCAAGTTCAGTTTTGCTCTTGGAAGCTGCCTGTTCTCTCAGTACCTGCTCGGCTGTTGATTGCTGCCTGTTTTCGCAGACTCAGCTCCGTGTTCTGTGGGTATGTCCACACCCCTTTCTCATTTAGATCAGGCTCCAGCCAGGAACAAGGAAATTTACATCTGAGCAGTACATTAAAAGAAACAAAATTCTAATTACCTCCTTGGGAAATCTCACTGTAGGAGGCATTGGGAAGATACTTAGAATTTTGGTAATCCTCCAATGGATTAGTTAATGATGATTATTTAATTGTAAGTATTATCGATAATAATAGTGTTGAGAGAGGTGATCAAATTAGCACTAGATTAAAGTGTTTTTCATGGTTTTAAAAATGTAGTTTATGTCACCTTGACTGATTGCACAACTTTCGCTTACATACAGTGAGGTCAATAGTTATTAAAGCTGTGCATGCAAGTACTTGTAGATAAAAGAGTACTACTTCCTAGTGTTCGTATTACTCTGTCAGCATATTGATGTATATTCCTGATATCAGCTTTAATAATAAATGCAACTTGAAATAAACTTAGTGATAATTTTAAAAATTTCCCATGGGTGCCAACTTATAAAAGATTGTCATCTAAACTGTACTCTCCTACAAGATCTGTGAAAATATGCCTTTTATTTGCTTTAATGCTGGTTGATTAATGTTAGAAGGTTTACACTGAGAATTTTCATGAATAACCTGATTTCCCAAGATGTTTAGCTAGTTGTGTTTTATCCATTACTCCATAAAATGATGAGAAATATTTTTTTTTTTTTTTGGTGAGGAAGATCAGCCCTGAGCTAACATCCATGCTAATCCTCCTCATTTTGCTGAGGAAGACCAGCTCTGAGCTAACATCTATTGCCAAACTTCCTCCTTTTTTTTCCCCCAAAGCCCCACTAGATAGTTGTATGTCATAGTTGCACATCATTCTAGTTGCTGTATGTGGGACACGGCCTCAGCATGGCTGGAGAAGCGGTGCGTGCCCGGGATCTGAACCCGGGCCGCCAGTAGCAGCAGAGCATGCGCACTTAACCACTAAGCCCCTGGGGCCGGCCCAAGTGATGAGAAATTTTAATGCTGGTAGTCTATATGCTTCTCAAAATATTAGATGATGTATTACTGTAGAAATAATATGCATTTTGGTGTCAGGCCTCTGTGAGAATTCTGACTTTACCCGATTTGATGTTGTACAGGTTACGAATTCCTCTAAAACTTTGGTTTATTCATCTGCAAAATGGGGAGAGTGATGCCTATTTCATAAACTCCCTCACTCCTCACATCCAATCCGTTATTGAGCCCTGTAATTTCTTCTCTAAAATCTATATAAGAGGCATAACATTCCTGAGATATAAACCAATGTACTTTCTTCCTTGGTAGTTTCTAGTCCCATACTTCTACATCAAGAGCCAACCCTGGGGCCGGCCCCGTGGCTTAGTGGTTAAGTGCGTGTGCTCCGCTACTGGCAGCCTGGGTTCGGATCCCGGGCGCGCACTGACGCACTGCTTCTCCGGCCACGCTGAGGCCGCGTCCCACATACAGCAACTAGCAGGATGTGCAACTATGACATACGACTATCTACTGGGGCTTTGGGGAAAAAAACGGAGGAGGATTGGCAATAGATGTTAGCTCAGAGCCAGTCTTCCTCAGCAGAAAGAGGAGGATTAGCATGGATGTCAGCTCAGGGCTGATCTTCCTCACCAAAAAAAAAAGTAGCCACCCCTGTGGAAACTTTGCTGGAGAGTTATTTTTGCATTACGTAGTGGATACTGTTTCTTTCTAAGTTCATTAGGCCATGAGGCTTCCTGCCTCTACGAACGAGGGCCAGATGATATAAGATAAATTTAGATTGGATGGGAAGAAAAATAGGAAAGCTTGTTCGTTTTTCTCCTATAGAATGTAGGAAAAAAGAAGTTAGCAGCCAAGCACATGTCTCTTTCTGTTTAAAATTCTAGATGTGGAAAGGGGTTAGGGAAAAGCCAAAAGCAGCAGGTGCGTGTGTCTCCTGTTATAAACTTGGGACAAGCCTGCAGCTGCACAGGATAGGCCAGCATCCATGGGGAGACCCTAGCAGAGTAGAAAATCAGTATCACAAAATGTGTAAGAGAAGAGAGGATCTAAATTAACCATCCCAGAGTGGCCTAGAGGGATGCAGACGTTTCTGTCTGCTTTGTGGTGGGAAGCATGATACATGCATTAGGAAGCAGTGTACTTGCATCAGGGCCTCCATGATGGAGCATGAAGCGTGTCCCCTACAGAAGCTGAGGGTTGGGCAGCTTTGGTAGCAGCTGAGGGAGGACATGGTTGATTTCAGAAGGTCCACCAGTACCACCAAGAGGCAAGCTGAGTCCAAATCGACACGAAGAGGACCTCTGGGTCCTGATATTCATGATACAGCAGAACAAGAGTCCATCGGGAACAGATCCCAGTTAGAGAAGCCAGGAAGACTCCCAGGGACCAGGTGGTAGAGAGATTCCAAAGGACAGCCCAGGCCCTGCCTCCTCTGCCCTAGAGGAGAGCGTTGAAGCATCCTTCTTCACGTTGTCCTGCAGTATCTTCTATCATTTTAGAGTTCTACTATTTATATCTAGGTCTTTAATCCACTAAGATTTGTTTATGTGTGTATATCTGTATGAAGAGTAGTCAGGATCTAATTTTACCTTTTTCCATGTGGATAATTTCTTGTTCCAGCACCCTTTATTAAAAAGGCATTTCTTTCCGTATTGAATTATAATCCACCACTGTCAAACAGTATTTCTCTTCTAAATTATCTATATCTGTCTGTCTGTCTATCTATCTATCTATCTATCTACCTACCTACCTACCTACCTACCTAGCTACCTACCTATCTACCTACCTACCTATCTATCTACCTACCTATGGATTCTAATCTATTCCAGTTGTCTATTTGTCCATCCCTATATAATTCGGTACTCTATGTTTATTTATTGCCACAGTTTTAAAGTTAATCTTGGTATCTGGCAGGGAATGAGCCTTACCTTTGTTCTTTTCTTCAAAATTGAAATGTCTGAGCTCTTCTTGGCAGTTTACTCTCTCATAAATTTTAGGGTCAGGTTCTCTAATTCTGTGGGAAGCTTTACTAAGATTTTGATTGAAATTGATGTCAATTTGTAGATAAATTCAGAGACAACAGGAATATTTGCAGTATTGAGTGTCCTCCATCCAACAATATGCATAACACCCTCACACTCTTCTTCTGGTCTGCTACAGTCCCTCAGTAATAGTTTGTGAATTTCCAAAGAACAGCTTGTGCGTCTTCTGTTGGGCATTCCTGGGCCCCTTATTATTTTGTTGCTATTGTGAAAGGGTGTTTTTTTTTTTTACCACTTATTGTCCCAAATCAGCTGTTTCTGGTATGAAGGCATGTTATTGATTTTATGTTGATATTTCACCCAGCATCTTGAGATTGGCAGCAATCTCATAAGTTCGGATACTTTACTGATTCTCTAGGATTTAATGTGTAAGCAAATTTATAGTTTACAAATACAGTTTTGTCTCTTCCTTACCAATTTTAACATTAATAGAAGTTTAGATAGATGGATCGTTATTATATTCCTAATTTTATGGGAATGTTTTTTAAATGCGTCCATGAAGTATTGTGTTTACATTTTTGGTAGCTATTCTTTATCAAGTTAAGGAATTTAACTTCCTTTCTTTTCTAAGAGTATTTCTATGCAATAGATGTTGTATTTTATTCAGTATTTTTTTTTCCTTTTATTGAGATTGTTACGTGGTTTGCCTTTTTTAACCCATTAAATGAAATGTTACTTTAGTAGATTTTCTCATGTTGAAGCATACTCTGGTGACCCCAACTCCCTTCCCATTGTACTCAAACTGCCCTAAGTTTACCTGTGACCTAATTACTAGGTCAATTAACCTGTTTTCATCCTTCATTCAATTCAGTTTTCTTGGTGCATCTAACATTGCCTGCTGTCTTCTTGATATAGTTTTCTTCATTAGTTTCTGTGATACTATTTTTCTTTGATTTTCTTTTTATCTGCCTGATCATTATTTCTGTGGCTTTTTTTCTTGCCATTCTCCCCTCTAAATATTAATGAATTTGTACATAGGAAAAAACTAGAAATCATCTTTTGAAACATTAAAGGCCTGATGTTAAGGATTACATACGTTTCGTTGATGATTGGAACATAATCTCTATCTAGTGCAGTTATTGAATGCCTCTAAATTATCAATCAATTATATGAGAAAATTAATATCAACAAAAGTTTATTTTTTTGCATTAGAGATATTTCCACTCTTCTGTCTCTATAATGACTGGGAAAATCATACATAAGAATGTCACTAAATGAACATGTGCTGGTTAAAATACATTTGGGATGAGAATAAAATATATGTTCTTTATCAACGTTAAACCAGCACTACGATAAAAAAAAAATACAGCAGAGAAGTTTTTTTTCTTGAAATATGATTGACAAATCTCTTTTGAAATAGTTATTCTTAAGATTGTCTAATTTTTTCCCAAAGTTTTACATTCCCAAGTAAGTCTTCATCTTGCAAAAATCTGTACATAATGTATACTGATACGTAAAGAAAATGCATCAACTAAGCAGATTGTTCAATGATGGTTTGGATTATCAAACATTTGCAAGTTAAATTCAATATTACTGTATAAATTTAAAGAATTAACTGAAATTAACATAATTTATTTGTTCTGTTATTAAGTAACCAAAATTGTAAAGTTCTTTAGGCTATTTTATAGGCTTATTAGGGTAATTGTAATTATTCATTTTTATTTAAAAATTAAATGATGTTAAGCATGCAGTGGTTGATGAATATAATAATATTTATCATTGAATTATAAATCATCTTGCCTCCAGCTGCCAACTTGAAATGCCAAGCAGTTCACTGATCTTCATATTTCATGTAGTGTTGAACCCTTTATGGTCCCTGTGCTGCCGTATGGAAAACAGCAATACTCATCAACACTTTATGCCTCGTGAAACAAAAGGCGTTATTTCCTTTGTGAGATTCCTTTGTAATAAAGACTGATCGAATCTCCTCTCTTATTTTTCTTTGTAACTTTAAATGATGGTAGGCAGGCAGAAGTCCCCATTGTGGGTGTTTGTTTGTTTTCTCCGTGGTAGTAGACTGACCACAAGCTCAGCAAGGGTAGGCGGCAGGTTTATCTTATTTGCCCTTATAGTCTCAGTGCTTAACTAATGCATGGTTAGCATGAATGAATGCATTTATTTTCAAATATTTTGTTTTTACCTTTTTGGATATAATTATTAATTAATATGATCCACCCCTAAGTCCTCATTACTGCTTGGTGCCTGAGGGTGTCAGAGGAATATTAAGGCATGTTGCCTCCTGTCAGAGGCCTTCAGTGTAACTGAAGATACAGGTTAATGACTATGGATCAATATAAGGCATTACATAATTAAGATCTTACTTGAGTATCACAGAGTATAAATCATGTCGGTGTTCATAAAAGAGGACCTTCCACAGAGAACGAGAATTATAGAAGTGATAGTTGAGTAAAGCTTAGGGGAGAAATATTTGCAACAAACAGGGAACCTTTGCTTTCCACATGTTTGGAGCAAGACATTGAGGGCTTGGGGAAGGAAAGATCGTAAAGCAGTGGAGGGGCTAGCAAGACCCAGGACCATTAAAAAAGAAAAGAGAGTGTTTGGAAATTGGGTGGCATTTGTATGTTGATAATAAATGATTCCAAAAGGCAGGTAAAATGCTTTTTATTGTAGGGAGTACAAAAAATAGGGATCTAATGATTAATGATTATTTGTGAGGAAAAGAATCATTGATGGTGTATTGCAGTAGCCAAAGTAGATTATAAATTGGATTAACTGACGTATAGTGTGGAATTGAGAGAGGGAAGACCTGGATTTAGGTGGAAACAGCAGGAATGAAAGGAAGAAAAAGATGAGGTGATTGATTTCAGATAGGTAAATGAAAAAGAGATGAGCCAACTAAAACTAAGTTATCATACTCGGGTAAAGAAATGAACTGAGGTTCTGTAGTTAAGAGATAGGAAAATTGAGAGATGAGGGTTAGTTTTTGATATATGAAATTTGACATGATAGCCAGATACTTTTACGGAAATGTCTGAAAGAAAGACTAAGGAAGCTACTTAAAACTATGTTATGCAAAATAATTGCCCTGTCCCACTTACCATATCAGATATACATACGTGTTCACACAGTTTATTCTCTTTAATTGTGCCTATTTCTTCTAGAACATTTCCATCTATGGATTTTATTTAGTTAGTTTTCACTAACTCTGATTTCTATAAATTATTTTATAAATGCTGTAAGTACATCAGTAGGCTAGTGTAGATATCGAGAAGAGTGAAATGTTATACAATCATTTTAAATACAAAATTACCTATTTGAGAAAGATATAAAGGTTCCTTTTCTTTAAAGCGGGGCTGATAATTCTTGCCCTACCTAGCTCAGAATTGTTGTGAAGATCAGAAGAGATGATGGGTATGGAAGCACTTTGAAAACTAAAATCCTTTACAAATGCAAGTTATCATCATTATGATTATACAGTGCCCTCTACATGAACCTGAAACCATTTTCAATTTTCATCTATCATGTCACTCTTCTAATTCCTGTAGAGCATGTCCCACAAGATTTTTATCATAGGACTCTTTTAATCAACGACAAATGCATTTTCATGAAAGCATAATATTGTTTCTCTAGTAGATATTCTTTGAACTCTGGATGAGGACTAATACACATTTCAAGGACCATTATACTTCTGAGAGTTTTTCCCTATCTCTTTCATTTTATAGCTTCCTTTTCCCCGTTTTACATGGGTGCAATGAAATGATTTCATCAGCTAAACTACCATATAAAAATTTAACTGTCAATCCCATCCTCCTTTCCCCTAACTTTATCTTTTCCCACCACTATGTGAATCTGAATTCTCTGATCAGCACCACCCATGGGCTCCACCAACTGGCACCAGCCTGTCCTAGGAATCAAACCAGACATTGAAGGTGTTGTAAGAACATGGCACCGTCAGCCTCATCATTTAGTGCAGCTTGGAAGTAGGGCTTGGTTCCAACCAGACCCAAGAGCTGTTGTGTCAAAGAAAGTTCTTAATTTTTCTTAAGTCTTTCTATGCTTCTCCTCCATCCATCCCTTCATCAAATAAGTACTGCCCCAATGCTTGCAATGTTTGTTTGGCCATTGACATAATAATAACAACAAGAATGGCACAATTCCATGGGTAAACACAGATTTTATGATTAACATCTCCTTCACCCACCACATCCAGGAAAGTAAAGCACATAGTTCAGTCAGCTTCTCTAGATATGCAGTATATATTAGAACATTTTCCATGAATATGAGTACTCAAATGCTCTATTTAAATTAAAATTGCTATTTTTGGAAAAATATAGCAAATTTAATTGTTATAATACTGGACTAATTTTACTTTCCAAACCTCTTAAAGAATAAAAGCATTGCTGATTGGAATATGAAGTGCAAGAAGTTAAATTGAATCAACTTCTAAGAACTATATAAATCAGTTTTTGGATAAACCAAATTTTAGATATGTACTGTTATTTTTTTCAAGAAGTCCTTATAAATCATCTAATCATATGAGAGAAAAACATTAGAATAGAAATGAACCTTAGGTAATGTTCTTACTTCATCTACTCTATGAAGGGATCATTTTAGACTGAAAAGGACAGGGATTCCGATTCCCCATCCACCTACCTTCAGTCCTCAATTCTGAAGGGCTTCTTCCTAGTTTCGTAGGTCCTGGGAGGAGTAGCCACATTGTTCTGGACCATTGCTTCTGTCTTCATTCCTTGATACTGCTTTCCTGGAATCTTCCACATGCCCTCTGCTCAAGATTGACTCTCTTTGTATCAGAACTTGACTAGACAAGTCCTAAGTTGATGCAGCCCCTTGGCCTCTGCATCGTGGCTGTCCTAGCTGCACCTGTCAGGGCCAGCCTTTGGTGTTAGATCTCGGACATCCCGCAGACCACACCCGGGAAGCTGGCCTGTGGCTGGCCCTGAGCTCAACTGACCATTCATGCTCCTCATTGAAGTCTGTTAGCCAGGTCCACCGTGCTTCATATCTCGAAGGGCAGGGTGGGGGACTGACTCTAGGACAGTGCGCCACATTCTTCCCACTGTATCATTCTGCTGCCTAACAAGAGGCCCTCATTATGTTTCACCCTGATAATTTTAACTCTCTCTCTTTTTCCTGGCACTTATACAAAGAAGTGCGAGCATCCACTTAGGGAAGAGGGCATCCTGTGAGAGCAGGGTCTTTTCTGATACTTGGATTAGGTCACCGGGTCACTGCAGATTTATAGAGAAAAGAGAAGCGCTACACTTGAGAATTTGCTGTAATTACCAGAAGCTCCAAACCTGTAATTACCGTTGCTACTCTGAGAACTTCAAGAGAAGCCTCCACAGTTATCCTTTGCCCTCATCCATCTTGACTTTCTTGCCATATTTCTCTACTTTCACCTTTGTTAAGATGTATAGTAGAAATAGAAATTTAAAAATCCAGCTGAAGGTTTTTAGACTAGTATAAAGAATATATATATTTTTAATTTATTTGATGCCTAACATGCTTCAAAGTGCAGAAGAGAAATTTCAATGGTGTTAATATACTTAATTGTTCATTTTAACAAATTGAAGAGAGTCGACCGACATTTTCAGCATTTGAGCCCATAATATAAGACTTATGTACTCCATTTTTCCAACATAAGACTTCTTTACTCCATTTTAAAGAAGAGGACGTTAATGGTCATTGCAGATGAGGATAGTGGAGGTCAGAGAGCTCATAGCTTTGCCTGATTGTGCGACGGGGAACTGTCAGGCCGCAGTACCGTACTTCTGGGTTCTGTGTAGAGATCCCTACATGGCAGTGATGAGTTCCTTGCTTAAGTTAACACCTTAGCTCCACGTTGTCTTCAGGGTAAAGGAACAAGGAAGATTACTAGGACTTTCATTGTGTCACTCCATTCTATAGCTGTGTTCTCTTCTTGCTACTTCAGCCATTCGGAACCTCGTGTAGAGCCCGTCATTTGGAAATTTTATCCCTCTTTTTGACCTGGATAACTGACTCCTAGTTTGGGGGCAGATCCTTTGGGAAAGCGTAAGTGTGGTCTGAGCTGGCCTCAGATGACATCTTGTGCAATCTCCATTTGAGCCATTAGTACCATTAATGTACCGCTCTGGTTCCCTTAGATTAAGCTTCTGATGGTAGAGACTACTTTTTTCCTTTTTGTTTCCTCTTTTTCTTCATCTATAAAATAAACATAAGAATAGCTACCTTGGAGATTTATTGGGAGGATTAGAGGTAATGCATGTAAGTAAAGTAACTAACAGTGCCAGAGACGTGGTAATAAAACTAACAATAACTCATGTTTATTAAACTCATTTTCTGTGTGCCAGCTACTATGGTGGGCATTTACCTTGTATTATCTGTAATCCTTATGTAATGATTTTATTCAATAGCCTGAACCCAAAACCAATAGAAGCAGAAAACACTTTTACATTTTTTCTTCAACCATGTTATCCAATCTTCTGACCCTGCAATCTGATACATGTTAGGCAGAGGCCATAGTTTTTCAGACCTTCAGTTATAAACACAATTTAATTTCAATAGTTAACATTTATTTTCAGTTATTAAAATTTCCAGGCTATCCTTAATTCAAGTAAAATTCAAAACGTCTGCATTCCCTCCAGTTCGGGCCCGACACTAGCCCTAGCCCTGCGTTTCAGAATAGTTTTTGTCTTGACTAGGATTTTTCTAGTCTCTCACGGTAATCGGTACCTCTGTCATTGGCGGGAGCTGGCTGCCTTGTGGGTTCTCCTTGTAGGCTCTTTAGGGCCCTGCCTTCTCCCCCATACCACCACTATTTGGGATCTCAAATCTCTGACAGGCGACATAATGCGTTTTCGCTGTCATCTAGCTCCAACACACAGCAGCCAGTCCCACCACCTCCTTCTGCTGGGGTTCGCTTACCTCGGCAGGTTATTCTTTTTAGTAGGATCCCATAAAGACAGCAAATTACTTTCTGTGGGATGCACCGAGCCCAGAGGTCCTGCAGGCATGCTTGTCGTGCCAAGTAATGGACTGTAGGTCTGCCTGTCTGCTGTCTTCTCTCCTTGCTCTGCTTGTATATAGACTGCTCTGGCCAGCATCCTGCTTTCTGAATTCTCCAGGAGGGAAAAGGGCAGTCATCTCAATGTTCATATGTTCCCCCAAACTCTAGCGGCCACATGTCAGCTTGTTGCAGAATCTTCTCATCACGGTGGTCATGCCAAGATTGGCCTGCACATTTCTGCAGCTCAGCAAGCCTGTGGTCGGAATTGAGACACTAGTCTCCTGTCTCAGAAGTGCCCCACTCCCTGTGTTACTGAACCAAGTGGGCTTGCCTTCAGGTGAGTTAAATAAGACTCTACACCAGTGGAAGTTGTTTCACAAAGTAAACTGTATTTGTAGCAGATAGGGGACCATGAGGAATCACTTCCAAAGTCATGGAAGCCCTGAACAAAGGGAAGCAGGAACTTTTATTTCGGTTGGGGAATGAATATTCAAAAGGGAGAGGTGGGTATTCACTTGCACAGGCTCAGTTGGAGAACATGCTTCCACATAATGAGACCTAAGCTTCTCCTGGAGAGATCTTTGTGTTAAAAATAAGGCAAAGGTCATGGGCATAGCCCTTGTAGTGAGGTTTGGTCAGTTTCAGGATGGCTGGTGGTTACATCTCCTTAATATACAAAAGGGAAAGAAACAAGATGGAAAAACAGTTAATTGCTTCCAAACCCACCTTTGAGTTTCTCAAGGTGCTTAGTCAGTGACACCTACTCTTAGATCTCTGGGAGCTGGCCCCCTTGGAAATGTGTGCAGAGCATGTGTGCGGGAGAGGGGATGAGCCCAGACCCCTCCCTTGGATGATGTCTCGTTGCCTTGATGACTGTCTCTCTCAATGCGGTCCTTAATTCTGCTTTGATAGGCCAGATGAGGTGTTGGGTTGGGAGTCAGCTTGGCTGCTGGTTAGGAAACCCTAGCAGAGGTGCCTTGCAGCTGCTCTTTAGAATTCTTTCTCTTATTGTTTTCAATTTAGGGCTTTAGCTGAAATGTTTGAAGTAACAGGAAAAGCCCTGCTTCACAGCTTGTTGTATATAAAGCCCTCACTTACATCTGAAGAAACTGTGCCGCTAGAAGTTATGTTATTTTTCTGTGGCCACTAAACTTATTTAGTGAAGGTCGAAACCCAATTTGCTTCTAGGTTAGTCTGATCCCAAACTGACTGTTCTGTTCACTGTGCTGTTTACCTGAGAAGGGGATTGTTCCATTGTTTACCACTGGGCACCTACAAGTTGAGATAGACAGCAATGGCGCTCTTTGGGATTCATTTTAGATACTTACAACCTAAAGTGGAGCTTAGATGCTGTAGGCATATTGAGGCTTACCCAGCTTAATTGACTTCTGCATTTGTGCTGGTAACTATCCGTCTTTTTCCCCCGGTAAGTGAAGAAACATGTGATATAGCTAGTGCCATGTCCAGCTCCCTGTGAGAGTTCAATAAATATTTGTTAAATGAAAGACTGCAGGAATTCAAGTCAGCTGATGCACCTACTCCTAGAGAGTAGTGGCGGCTGTTGAGTTTTGTCGAGTGCTTCCATTGTGTAGATCCAGTGTTGCTCATCCATCCGTCATCAACCCTGACATTCGAGGAAATGTCTTTAGCATTTTTATTGGATGATAACACGTGTCTTATATGCAACTGGGAAAAATACCAGGCTTTTGAAATCAGCCTTATTGTGTCAGAGTTGAAAATTTAATCAGCGAGAACCCATTTAAAAGAGCCAAGCTGGAGCAAAATCTAGAGACTTCTAACCTTAAATGCAAAATCCTTTTCTGCTTCATTATAGCCTCAACTTTCTTTCAGCTTTTAAATTAAAAAAAAGAAAAAAATGCTGATAAATGGCCACTGCAGAAAAGCATAATATAGTACAATAGTTATTTTTCTCTCGATGTTCAGAGGGAAAAAAATCGGGATAAATCCCAGGGATCTTTGAGAAATTTTAGAAACTGTTGTCTCTTTCAGGTTTATTTCTTAAAGATCAATTAGTAAAAATGCCTCTGGAAATATTTAGTCCTTTTCTTATAGACAATATCATTTATTCATAGAATCTATTGAAGAGATTTACGTATAAAATTATGAGTGAAAACCAAAAATATTAAATTCAGCTACAGTTGCTTTATATGGTCTGATATCTTTACACCTAGTGCATTTGCAGCACACGTCAAACATTTACAAACACATCTCTGTATATGAGATTCCAGAAAATGGAAAACTGTAGGGAGAGAAAGCTGAGCAGTGGTTGCCTGAGCGAATCCGGCAAGAGGCTTGATTGTGAAGGGGCAGAGGAAGCTTTTTCAGGAGTTGGAAATGCTCTAGATCTTGATGGTGGTGGTTACGGGAATATTTCCCAGTTCCAAAATTTATCAAATGGTATACTTAGAATGGGTGAATCCTTTGTATCCACATTATTTTTCAATAAACCTGGGGGAGTGGAGAAGAAAAAAATCTTTGTTACTGAGTTTAGGCCATTTTACTTGTAATATTTTTTATTCTGGTAAAGTGGATAGGACCATGGTAAGCTGTCTACTTCAACTATGTTCTGCATGGAATGATAATAAAATCTCAAGTTCAAATTATCCTAAAAATCATTTAGTCTAATCCTTCCTTCCTTCCTTTGCTCTTCACTTAGTCAGTTGGCATTAATGAACAGCTTTCTGTGTGCTAGTTGCTGGATATGTGAAGTTGGATAGGGCATAGTCCTTGCCTTGGGGAAGTGTATTAGTTATCTATGGCTGTGTAACAAATCATCCCAAAATTTAGTGGCTTAAAACAACACACATTTATCCCCTTATAGTTTCTGTGAGTCAGAAATCCAGGAACGGCTGACCTGGGTCTTCTCTTTCAGAACGTCTTACAACACTGAGGTCAAATGTGAGCCAGGCCTGAGATCTCATCTGAAAGCTCAACTGGTAAAGGGTCTGCTTCCAAACTCACTGATGTAGCTGTGGCAGGATTCAGGACCTTGAGTGCTGTTCGACCTACTGCCTTAGTTCCTTGCTGACTGTTGACTGGAAGCTGCTCTCACTTCCTTGGCAAATGACCCTCTCCCATGTGACCCCTTCATCAAAGAGTGCAGAATGAGAAGGCAATAGAGAGAGTCAGTGAGGAAGATGGAGTCCCAATCTTTTCTAACACAATGATAGAGATGACATTCCCTCAGCATTGCTGTGTGCTCTTTGTTAGAAGCAAGTTCCTCAGGAGAAAGGAATTAACAAGGACATCGACACCAGGATGCAGGGATCATCAGCAGGTATCTTACATGCTGCTTACCACAGGAAGTCTAGTTGATTCAACTAACTCTTCAGACTTAATCCACCAAGAAGCCATCTAGCAAGTGCTTCAATTCTTTCATTTTACAGAATAGTGCGTGAGAGTGGGGGCTTTATAATAATCAGACTCTTTATTTAACTCCTGGTTCTACCACTTACTAGCCAGCGGTCTTGGAATTTATTAAACTCTTTAAGCATCAGTTCCATCACCATAAGATGGTGCGTACCTGATAAAGTGGCTACAAAAATTAAAGACAATAATAAATATAAAGCTCTGAGCATGGTACCTGGAAAACAGTAAGCATTCAATAAATGTTGATTATTTTGTTATTATCCTTGTACAAATCTTATTCCTGACCTGAAATCTAGCTCTCTGAAACTTCTTCCTGTTGAGCATAGTTGAAAAACTTGAGGCTCACTGATGAAGTCATATTCCCTTTCAAATGCTAGCCCTGCCTTTTATTTACATCAGAAGACAGCATATATGTTGCCTTCCTTTTCTCCTCTCCCCTGCACATTCCAGGCTTTTCCTGTTTCTACAAATGTTCCTTATGTAACATGATTTCAAGCCAGCAGGTCACTTTCTTCTTGTTAGATTATAAGCCATTTGTAAGTCATCACACAAAACCGATAATAAATTTCAGCTATAGTTTATTCTACACAAAAGGGATTATTATTAGATAAATACAGAAATATATAAATAGATTATTAATAATAGCATGGATCTCCTATAATTCTGGAACAATTTGAAGTAGTTAGATTTTAACTAACACAATGATATTCATGAATGTTCTTCTTGAAAATGATAGTAGTTTACAAATGATCTGATGGGGGATGTTAATATTATTTAACATGTATTAAAAGTTTTAAAAGTACATGTGTTTTTTTAAAAGCTTTAAATATATCCATTTTATGTAATATATTGCTTTGTTATTCATAGATTAATTATCAAGTAAAATATTTCACTTGTGCTTTAATAGTAATTTTTGCAAAAAGTGTACTAACTGTTCACAAAGTCAGCAAGTTGTTAGAAACATGTTTGAGCTTTTCATATGCACGTAGATTAGGTCCTAGATCGGATGCTTTTGAATTATCTTGAAGTAACAATAGTATTTATGGATTATTTTATTTGAAAATTTCTCCTTAAGATGATTGACTTGTTTCATTAAGGACTTCTTTTAAAAATACTAGCATATATTTAAAATGAGACTTGTGTAAAAAACCATTTATTTAGTTGTTAAAAGTTGGTTGAATTCCAGGTCTGTGTTTAATATTTCAACTAGTGATGTTATTTATTTATTTATTTTTGGGGGGAGGAGGATTGGCCCTGAGCTAACATCTGTGGCCAATCTTCCTCGTTTTGTTGAGGAATATTGGCTCAGAGCTAACATCTGTGCCCATCTTCCTCTATTTTGTACGTGGAACGCCGCCACAGCATGGCTTGATGAGTGGTGCATTGGTCCGTGCCCAGGATTCAAACCTGCAAACCGTGGGCCACCGAAGTGGAGTGCACGAACTTAACCACTATGCCAGCTGGATGGCCTCAACCAGCGATGTTATTTTGCTTTAAAAAGTCTGGAAAGATAAAAGTAGATTTTGTCTTTTAACATATAGCTATCTCAAATAGTTTCATTCATTTGCTCATTCATTTATTCATTCATTCAATAAACATTAAAAAGCACTTATTTTTGCTCTAGGTACTGAGTATCCATGCACTTGCAGACCAGAAAGGGAAATTAATGAAAATTGCTTTGATATAGATAATTGATCTTACCTATATTTAAAATATCCAGTTATTCTTAACAGAGAGTAGCAACTCAGAAATTTACATATTTTAAAAATTTATCAGTAAGCTTCTTAAAGTTTTGTGAAATATGGTTTTAGAAAATATTACTTTGAAAAAATCGGTCACATTACAATTATTGAGATTGTCTTCTGTGTTTGTTTATAATCAAGCCATCTGGGGTCTAATATCTACTGTGTAAATACTTCTATTCAACAGTTAACTTAGTTATTACAACCTTATTGTAGACAGAATAATGGTCCCCCAAAGATGTCCACCTCTTCATCCCCAGCACCTGTGAATAGGTTATCTTACCTGGCAAAGAGACTTTGCTGATGTGATTAAGTTAAGGATCTTGAGATGGGAAAATAATCCTGGGTTATTTAGTGGGGCCCAATGTAATCACAGGGTCCTTAGAAGATGAAAGCAAGAAGATCAAAGGGGGAAGAAGATGGGATGAAGAAGCGGAGGTTGGATATGCTTTGTACACGAAGGAAGAGGCTCCAGCCAAGGAATGTGGGCAGCCTCTAGAAGCTGGAAAAAACAAGGAAACCAATTCTCCTCAGAGCCTCCAGAAGGAATGCAGCACTGCCTACACGTTAATCTTAGTCCCATCGGACCCATTTTGGACTTCTGCCTTCCAGAACTGTAGAATACATTTGCACTGTTTTAAGTCTCTAAGTTTGTGGTACTTTGTTAAAGCAGCAATAGGAAACTAATACAGACCTACACAGCAATAACACTTCAAATGGCCTCTGTGTCGGTAATTTAATAAAAATCACAGCTTCATTTACCAGGTGAATCACTGCAGAGATCTTACCTATTAGAGCAGAACGTGAAACCTTTTCATTATTTCTGGGGAAACACAGGTAGGATAGCTGCTGACTCTACCTGTCACGCCAACCAAGTCTTCAAGGGGAGCAAGGGCACATAAAAGCAAGTGCCGGTGGAACCTAGGCCAGAGCCATTACATTTGTCAATTGTCATAGCTTCTTTTTAACTGAGTCCCCAGATGCCCCTGGAATTTTAGGAAACAATTTAAGAATAAAGCATTTGCATGTGAATACTTGAGATGCTTCCTCGACTGTCACATGTTCATGAAGGAGCCTCTCCTGGTGGTAACCTGTGTGGTGCTCTTTGTATGTCCACTGCAGACAAGCAGAAGCTGAGCCCTGTGCTGCCCCTCCTGTGTTCGGGGAGTATTCAGTGTTACAGAGACCGATGCTCTTTTTTATAGAGTGAGGGGAGAAGCTGTAAGAGCTTCTATGCTTTTATTTTTGAAACTCGAGTTCATTAAAACTCGCTTTATTTTTGAAACTTAGAGTTCATTAAAACTTGCTCTGGCTTTCTTCACTGCCATCTTTCTTCCTTCTTATGAATTATTCAGCGCAGATTTCAGTTGAGGTAAATAGTTTGATTTGAAGGTTTTTGTATCTGGATTTAGATGCAACAAGAAGTGTTAAATGCTCGGAATTTTAAGTGTACAGAGTGGCAGAGACTCAGCTATTAAGATGGAAGACATTGGCTGTGAATGCTCTGGGGCTGCTGTTGCGACTCCGGCTTGGTGCTGTTTGTCATTCTGAAGTAGGCAGGCATTATGGTGCCTGCAGTATAAATCAGACTTTACAGAGTGCTCGGTCCCCATGCACTGGGAACATTCTAATCCACTTCTCAGTTAACAGAACATTTTTTTGATTTTACAAGGTAAAGTTTCCCTTTTTTATTTAACCTTGCCCCAATGCATTATTAATCTCCATTATTTTTCAGGTATCATATACCAAACAACAAAACATTTTAGCCTACATGTTTCTCTTGGATAAGATGAGGTTTTAAGTTTTTTTCTGGTGAGGAAGAGTAGCCCTCAGCTAACATCTGTTGCCAATCCTCCTCTTTTTGCTGAGGAAGATTGGCCCTGGGCTAACATCCGTGCCCATCTTCCTCTACTTTGTATACGGGACGCAGCCACAGCATGGCTTGATAAGCAGTGCGTAGGTCTGTGCTCGGGATCCAGACCTGCAAACCCTGGGCCGCCAAAGAGGAACACGGCAATTTAACCGCTACGCCACTTGGCTGGCCTTGAGGTTATAAGTTTTGAGTTTTTGTTTCAACAAATAATGTGAAAGCTAAGAAAACCTATGAAACATTTCACTTTTATAAAACTCAAGGTAAGCCCAGTTTCTTCCTTTATAGTAATCTCTTCCTTCGATTCTGTGTCTCAATTTTAATTTTTTAAACACTTAGCTTGTGGCGTTACATACCTGAAAAAATGATATGTGAAACACATGGCTGAAAACCACATTGCTTTGGAACTAATGGGCAGAATTGGTTCAGTGCAATGTAGCACATTTAAAAACCAATCCCAGGAAACCTTATTATAGTTCTGTCATCTGCTACAATTCACTTCTCTAATGTCAGTTTCTGTTAAAGCAGTCTACATAAAATTATGTTCGTGAAATTATACCCAGGTGGTACTGTTTTTAGGCATAGCATTTTATTCATGTTCTCTGCTCTAAAACACAGTTTCATTAGCAGCGGGGGTTTCATTTACTAAAAAATAATTAACATTTATTAATCACTATATGCTAGAGCATGTTCTATCTAGTTTGTATGCGTTAACTAAGTTCATGCTCACAATAACTCTACGATATAATTTCTGTTAGTATCCCATCTTATAGCTGGAAAGTTGCTTGCAGAACACTGTCTTGAATCAGTTTGTCTGACATCAAAGTCCATGTTTTTAAATACTCAGTCAGAGATTGCCAATTCAAACATACTCAGAAAGGCTGATTTGTGAAGTTGCTCAGTATAATGCAATATGGCATGATGGGGACTGCAGCAAATTGTTCACAATTTAAATGCATTTACATTTAAACTACACACCGGGCAACCCATGCGTATTTGTATGCTGTATTCAGCTCTCAGCCCTCTGGTTTTAAAGTCTACACAAAGCCACAGTGCTTTCAAAAGCTTTCATTTATATGCATAATTATTCCTTTATCTGTTTCAATCTTATTCAAGTTTTACCAGGGAATGTAAATATGTACAGAAGAGAACCACTTTGTCCTATTACCCTTTCATGGCAAAGGCCTGCCCATTAGCCCAGTCGTATGGTCTGTCTGGTCTTAGGACAAGATCTGAGCCTGAGGGAGATATTAAAATCAGGGGAATGTTCAGACTCAAAAGCCAAGGGAAAATTTGAGTTCTGAGGAGGGCACATAAACTGAAGGAGCTAGAAGAATGTCTTAACATCTAGCATGCAACACTAGTTGTCTTATGGCTCTGAATATGAGAGTGATGGCAGCTACTGAAGGGAACCGGGGCAATACTTCTAAACCAGCTTGGTATTTTGTAGGTGACTGTCTCAGCCGTGGTGTAAGGCAGATGTGGGTCATTTTTAAGGGACATGGGATGAAGTGTATGTAATTTTTGCATGTAAAAATTTAAAGACCAACAAGTTGCTTAAATCCTCTAAGAAAAAGCTATGGAAAAGCTGTGTAGGTACCATTAGTTTCTTTAAGCTGGAAGTCCACTTAAGGGATTTTCATTGGCCAGGTGTCAACCAATAAAGAAAGGTAGGAAAACATTTGCCACTTTTTTCATTATTTAAGGAGGAAATATATTTTTGTATGAATTAACACAATGTTTCAGGATAATTTATATTTAATTAAGTTGTCCCTTCTCAAAAATCTAATAGCTCCTCCTTTTAGTTGCTGCAGACATCCTTAATTTGATGTTATTTACGTTCTCTGGTCTTTAATTTTCATGAAGCTGGGTGTGTGATTTATAAGCTTTTTTTCAGTGGATGTGCTGTAAAATATGAAATTTGAAAATCACGGAGACTGTGCTTGATCAGGTTCTGGTCAGCTCTAAAATTCAACAGGTCAACAGTCAGTTGTGACAAGGCCCTTCATTACCTGGTAACCCTTTCTACCATAATGCACTTAATGCCCTTTCTTTTTTCTGTTCTATTGCATTCTTTCGCAAAAGGAATTTCTTTGAATTCTTGACTCAGTGGTTGGGTGTGGTGAAAGCTTACTCACCACTAGGGGGCATTTGAAAACATCTAAGGGAATTCTGTGTTTTCTCCATAACCCAAAGAATAAAGGGGGCCTTGCTACTAGCATTTAGTAGCCAGAAATCAAGGATGTTAACGTTTTGCTGCAGATGGAAAAATCTTCTCATGCAAAAGGTGAATAGCAGACTTTTTGAGAAATATTGTAGTGGGTCATGTTCTTGCGGTTTGCAAAACACTGCAGTAGAACTGATTCCTTTTCTGATTAGGACTTTCATTTCTCGGTTTGCTCATGCTCTCTGTCTCGAACACCTCTCCCAGGTACCCTGTCGAAATCCTGTTTGTTCTTCAAGGCTCAGCTCAGATCTCATGTTCTTTGTGAAGTCACTTGTAAGCCTCTCACTTCACTTAAACTCGGGGATCTTTGTCCTTCTTGATGGCCCTTATGTAATCTCTCTCTGGAACATAAGCTTGAATAATCTCCAAAGGCATAGGCAACTTGAGAAAAATGTTGCTCGCTTTTTCATTTCTGCTTTTCACATCAGGTTTGGCAAAGGGCCTTTAGATGGTCAAAAGATATGGCTTTTATTTTCCTTAGTTTTATTTATATTAAATTGATGCTCCTCTAGAGAAATAGACAATAAATAATGAAATAGTAATGACTCGTCCTCACTCACAAAAGCATCACCATGTTCAACATGTTGCCTAAGATAAGCAAGCCTGAGACCTCCACCTAACTTTGTTCATTTGTGGTTAACTCACTATAGGAACTCCATTGAGAGTAGAATATGAAACCTGTTTTTTAATGTCCTTTGTTGTTGGTTGTCTTGAATCCATGACTTAAATTTCAATATATAGACTACCTAATGGTAATAAAGGTGTTTCTAGAAAGAAAGGTAGTTTACAGTGCTTCTCTAAAAAAATTTTAAAATATATGATTAACTACCTACCAATTGACTGAAACAAGACCGGGTCTCATTGGCCCACTGCCCTAGTTCAAACTCAGTAAAGGAGTCAACACTATTCTGCAGCCTGATGATCTGCAGCCTGTTAAGAAACAGGGAGTGTTTGACTCCTGTCTTCTGTTGGTAGTGAAGGTAGCTGCTGCCGATATCATTTCCAAGACTTACATCTGGAAACTATGTGCTCTTTCATATTTTCAACTCCTCTCAAAAAGATTCATATTTCCTTTGGGTTATAGTTTTAAAGATGACTTTGAGATTAAAGTTTTAATAAGAGAACAGAATTGTTTCTTTCAATATACTAGTCTATTTTTGTAGGATATTATTTAAAGCCATAGATAATGAGGAGACTATTCTAAATTTTAGGTTAGCATAATGATCCATACGTGTTTGCGTTCTTGATGGGTGATGGCCATAAGCTAGAAAAACAAGGAAAGGGAATTACGGACTTTTGCTAAATATGAAGGAAGCAAGGTGATTCTGTGGCATTTAAGACCTAAAAGAAAAAGAAAAAAGTTCCGTTAGCTACGCCTCCTATTTTATTCTGAATTTGCGTCAGTGTTTGGTTTAAGTAAGGGGGTGTTGGATATGTGTTTATGGTTTTAAGTCATTTTCAGGACATTGATTTTTCCACATTCTTAAACGGCTACATAAATAGTGTGAATGTTGAACAGCTGAAGTAACACTTCTGGAATTCTATATGTATCTAAGTGTTATGTATGTATATCTAGGTGCTTATTGTTGCTTTTTTTCCAGTTAGAGTGTGGATTTCCAGGATTTAGGAAGTCCAGTTGTATTTCATCTTGAGACCTTGGGTTGTAGAACCACTTTGAAAATCAATTTGGTAATATGAAGTCATGTAGGGGTGGTGATGAAAATAAATGAAAAAAAAAATTCCATTACTTTTTGTTTGGTTTACTAAATAACATTTGGGAATATAATATTAGGTAAATATATTCAAATATATTCCGGATCAGAAAGTGCTGGGTAAGTACAAAATAAGAGGTGGCACTTCTGGGCATTTTCTTATGATATAATATCACCGTTTTGAATAAACTGTTTACACAAACATATGCATGCTGCCTCTTACCCCGGAAAATGAAAAACTGAATACTTATATTAAGTTTATATAATCAGGAAACATTTTGACCACCATGGCCTTAGAGTCTAAGGTATATTGAAATAAATAACATACTAATGCTCTCTAGAAGCATTAAAGAACCTTATGCATTCAGTACTTGCTGGAATTTGTCCTTTTCGGCACTGAAAGGAGATGATGGGTGATTACACTGTCAAAACTTCCAGTCCTCAAGTATCATCTTCAAAGGAGTGCTGGTGCTGACATAGAATAATTTTAATAGACTTTGAAACATCTAGAAACAGAAGAAAAATTGCGCAGTAGCAAGGAACATTGCCAATATAATTTTTTAAAATTATTTTATTGAGGACATATTGGCTTATAACATTGTATAAATTTCAGGTGTACATTATTATATATCATTTTCTGTATAGACTGCATCGTGTTCACCAACAATAGTCTAGTTTTTATCCATCACCATACGTATGTGCCCCTTTATCCCTTTTGCCCTCCCCCCACCCTATTCTCCTCTAGTAACCACTAATCCGTTCTCCTTATCCGAGTGTTTATCTTCCACACATGAGTGACATCATATGGTGTTTGTCTTTCTGTCTGGCTTATTTTTCTTAGCATAATGAGATCCATCCATGTTGTTGCAAATGGCACGATTTTGTCTTCTTTATGGCTGAGTATTCCATTGTATGTATATACCACACCTTCTATGAGCAGTGCGTAGGTCTGCACCCAGGATCCAATCCTGAGAACCCTGGGCCGCCAAAGCAAGGTGGGCGATCTTAACCATTACGCCACTGGGCCGGCTACTTGACCATTTTTAAGTGTACAGTTCAGTAGTGTTAAGTATATTTTCATTGCTGTGCAACAGATCTCCAGAACTTTTTCATCTTGCAAAACTGAAACTCAGTACCCATTCAATAACAACTCCCTATGTCCCTCTCTCACCAGTCTCTGGTAACCACCATTTTGCTTTCCATTTCTATGACTATGACTACTTTACATACCTCATATAAATGGAATCATACAGTATTTGTTGTTTTTGTGACTGGCTTATTTCACTGAGTATAATGTCCTCAAGGGCCATCCATGTTGTAATATGTCACAGTATTTCTTTCCTTTTTAGGTTTGAATAATATTCCATTATATGTTTTTACCACATTTTGTTTATCCATTCATCTGCTAATGAACATGTGAACTACTTCTATTTCTTGGCATTGTGAATAATGCTGCTGTGAACATGAGTGTGAAAATGTTTATTTGAGACCCTGTTTTCAATTCTTTTGGATATATACCAAGAACTGGGATTTCTAGTTCTATTTTTTAATTTTTTGAGAACTAACATACAATTTTTCTATGGTAGTTGTATTATTTTAAAATCCCACCAACAGAGTACAAAGCTTCCCTTTGATCATTTTTAATTGGGTTATTTATCTGTTTGTTATTAAATTGTGATAGTTTTTAAATATATTTCTAACACATTTCTAAATAAAACTACTGCATGGACTGATACAGTATTTAGCTATTGTTATGGTTAAGAGTGTAAGCTATAGTTCTAGAATCAGAATACAAACTCTGTGGCCTTGGATAAGCTCTGTAACGTCTCCATCCCTCCATTTCCTTTTCTATGGAATGGGGATGATAGTAGTACGTACAGCATAGGTTTCCTTTGAGGCAGAAATCAGGTGTGGCATGAATGGCAGGCAAAGGAATGCCTGACAGATGATAAGTCCTCAATACTTGTTACTTATTATAATTACCAATGTTTTTCTTTCAGATATGTGTATCAGCTTGTTTTTACAACTTGAATTCTGTGGTATATTTGTACATCTTCTTGTAAATTTTCAGTGGTAAATCCCTTTACTGGTTTCTGTTCTTGTTGAGCATAGCTGGGGGTGGGAAGATGGCGCCACTGCACAGCTTACTGTGTTCGCTCATCACGCTAATACAGAAGACATAAACAGTTTTATTTTTTAAAAACTTTTTGTTATGGTAAGTTTCAAGCATGCAAAGGTAGAGATAATGATTGAAGGAACCCTATATACCTATCACCAAATTCACCAATGATCAACAGTGGCAAACAGTGTTAGGATAAATAATTTACAGAGATAATGAAAAACGTCTTGACTCAGACTGAACAAGTTCAGTATCCCATGGATTTTTATCTACCTGTTGGTGTAATAAACTTCCCTATGTCTCTGTCACAAAGAAATATGTTTGCTGATGTTATTCTGTCTTTAGACAGAGGGGTAGGGGGAACACAAATTATCTGAATGTAGAATCAACTTTTACTGGAAAATGAAATTTTAAATTATGAGTTTCTAAAATTGGTTTACTTTGCAAAACTGGTTCTATTAATAAAACATGTTGATATATTTTTCATCATCGTAATAATATTAGCTGTAAATATTGTTTGCTTACTATGAATCAGGCCCAATATCATCTCAATTCTCACAGAAACCCCTATTAATTAAGGAGTACCATAATTATCATTATGTAGATGAAGAAATTGAAGCTTATTACTGGTTAATAAATTGTCCAAACCAAGTGATAGGACTTGAATATAAATCCAGGGCTGTCTCCAGACCCTACTCCTAGCCACTATGGCGTATCTCAAAGCATTTTACAATCATTAGCCTAATAATCCAGGAATAATAAAGCTATGAAATATTACTTTATTTAAAAAGGAAGTTTTTGATGTATTTATCATTTTAATTTTATAGTCATACATTGCTTAAAGATAAGGATATGTCCTAAGAAAGGCTTCGTTAGGTGATTTCATCATTGTGTGAACATCTTAGGGTGTACTTACAAATACCTAGATGGTATAACCTACTACACACCTACACACCTAGGCTATATGGTGCTAATCTTATGGGACCACTGTCCTATATACTGTCTGTCATTGACTGAAACGTCATTATGTGGTGCATGGCTGTACCTGCAATGATATCACTTTAAAAACTATGTTATTTTGGCTGGGCCAGCTACTACACTAATAGACTCAAATATATGTGATGGCACAAAACAATAGAACATTCTTTCTTATTCAGTCTGTCAGCAGGGGGTGAGTGAACAAGTGTCCATTCAGCTCTCCTCTGTTCAGTCATTCAGGAGCCCAGGCCGGTTGAGGCTCTTCTATCTTCAACACCTGGCTTTTTGAAACCAAGCAGTTTGCAATAGGTCCATAATGCATCATCTGCCTCACTGGGCGATCCCCAAAAAGAGAGAAGGATGAACAAGTCAAATCTCCTTGTAAGCAGGCTGACTAATGACAGGCCTCCTGGAAAACACTACGCTGGTGATATTTACTGTCAGGAGAGGTTTTTGTTTGTTTGTTTGTTTGTTTTAATCTGTGGAATGTTCCTGGTCTGAGATTTGCATGCAAATCTATGAATTTATGGAGCACATCTCCCTGAAATATGTCACATAAACTACATAAAAATTGAAGTATAACATGTAGATGTTTCATGAATAAAATCTCTCTTTTGTATAAGAGATAACTTTGTTTATCACTTAAAAACTCATGTTAAATCTGGGCAAGAGTAAGTCCTTAGGTGGTCCTAACCTTTGCCCTGCTTTGCCTTGCCTCCTGGTATCCTGGAACTTATCAGTAAGACTTGATATTAGATGAGATCTGTGATCTTGTGGGTCTGACTCAACAGTCTAGAGCTTGCAGTGTTGGCCTGGTGGGTGCAGGAAGGATTCCCCGTTCCAGCCAGTGTAAAGGGCAAAAAGCTCATAGGAGCACCCAGGAAAGGATTTTATTTTATGGCCTGGAAATGGTGCACAATCCTTGCTCAGGCATTTGCGTCTGGAACTCAGCCATGTGGCGTCATACCTAATTGCAAGAGAGCCTGGGAAACGTAGTCCAGCTGTGGGCCCAGAAAGACGAGGAGAATGTGGGTTGAGCGAGTTGCTACCAATTGCTACCAGTTTGTTAAAACTCATTCTAGAAAAGTAATTAAAATATTAAGGGAGCAAAGCTAGTAGGTAGAAGAACCAAGATAGGGACATGCTTCTAACTACTATGGTGCTTTTCAAAGCACTTGTAGCCATCAGTCAAGGAATCTAGGAATAAGAGTGTCATGGAGGTAGGGTTGCCAGATTAAATACAGGACACCCACACTACAAGTGGGACATGATTGTACTAAAAGCTCATTCAGTGTTTACTTGAAATTTAAATTTAACTGATGCCCTGTATTTTTATTTGCTAAACCTAGCAACCCCACAAGTAGAATTACTATGTAAGAAAAAAAAGAGAAACTATTGATTATGCATTAAATTTTTCTATTAATATTTGTAATAATATTACCCTTGAATGCTTAGCACAGTGGTGTAATTAACCATAGCCATTCTCGCATGGAAAAAGTAGTGGGATAATTCTGTTGATTATATTATGGGGAAAAAGTGTATGTTTAACTTCCCTAAGGGAGGATAAGACTAGGATTAGAAGCCATGTCCACTCATCACTAGATCATGTGTAATCTTGCATAAACTAATTTTAATAGAAAATATTTTAACATTTGAAATTACATTAATTGTATATCAGGACATATTTTTGTATTTCCGTTGAGTTCCTATTTACTCATGTATGATATGCATTATTTTATCCATTATATATTCAAAATTATTTGAATATTACACTAGGTATTATAGGACATATAAGTGAAAATTAACTCTAGTTATCTCTGATTCTTTACAATGGAATAATTTATTATCAAAACTGGACACTATTGAGAGGGAAAAGGATGCCCTTAATAATTACTCCAGGACAACAGGTGACAATGGCATAGTATTGACCAAATGGGGACAGATAGTCACTCCGGTGGGCCACCTTATTTTAAGCTTTGGGATCATAGAATTTTAGAGGAGGAGAGCTATCATAAACCTCATTTAGTATGGTCTGATTTTATAGACTAAGAAATCTGAGGCCCAGTGAAAATAAACGATATTTTCTGTAGGTTAATGATTCCATTCAAGTTGATGGCATTTTTTAATGAGTAGTGATTGATATGACACTTTCTCCATCATTCAGCGCCCTTGTGTTGGACCCAAGATCACTATAGTCTAAAACAATATTAGCTTCAGCTGAGGCTCTAAAGGCCAGAATTAAATCTGAACACATTAACGACAGATATCTGTATTCTTTCCTTCAGAACACAAATTCACTTCTTCCAAACCTATTAAGAATTAAGTATGTGTTTCATGAAGTTTTTATATATATCTAATTATTTACTTCATCTTATAGTCCAGACTGTCTTTTCTACATTCTGATGACTCTATGCTGTTGTAGAACAAATGGCTTGTCACTCTTTGACAGCTCATGGAGCTGAACCAGGAAATGGCCAAGCCACAGAATCTCAGAATCTGCCATTAATATGGTCTCTGGTAAAGGTAAGAGCAGAAACACATCTCCTTTGGTGTTTCTAGAGGTAGCTAAATGTTATTTTCGCTTGAAGTTACTGTGTTAATCTTTGAGTGCCTACTTTATGCCAAACACACGTTTTTAATTGTTAAACAGGAAAAACACTTGCTGATAATTTAATTACTCCCAAGATTACATATATTTAAACTTTCTCTTTTGTTCACCGTAATGTAAGAGGAGAGACAGTATTAGGTGATGTTCAGATTCTGTACTCTAGAACCAGACGGCTGGGGTTCAAATCCTGATGCTATAACACTCCCTAATTTGCGAAACAGGGACAGGTTTCCTAACCACTCTGCTTCTCAGTGTTCTCATCTTTGAAATGGGATTTATAATATTAATAACTGCATGATCTTGTTAAAAGAGTGTTCTGTCATATATTAAGCACACAATAAATAAACTTTCATCATTGTATTATTTCTTCCCAACAAAATAGATCCTTCTTTTCATTGCCCTGTTAGTTTTGCTTTATTTTTTTTTTAAATATAAACTTGTAAACAGTAAACTAGTTAAAATAACAAGACATTGTTTGCAATATGTAGTTTTTTAATTAATTTTTAAGGTCAAATTTCAAAAGAGAATGACCCCTTTAACATACTACAGTGATATTATATTAACTTTTTGGGCATTTTATACATTAAGTAAAAAACATGATTTCTTAATAAGAGCCATTTCCTCTGTTTGATGACAAGTTCATTTATTTTATCATTGTCATCTTCCTAACTCATAAAGAAAATATTACTCAAATATTTAAGTTGTAATTTTCAAGTGTATAATATTAGGAATGAAGTAGGAGAATACAGTTATTTTCTACTTGAATTCCCAGCTTGTGATATACAAACAAAATGAGAAAGGAAATAAACTCGAGGATGAACCTTGTTTTAGTAAGTTATAGGGTTTCTACTGAAAGTGGGAGATATTTCTTCTTTCAAAAGCACCCAAGATCAATAAATGGTCTTATGCTGGATTTAGAAACTAAGATAACAGTTTTTTCAAAATTTGCTTAAAGATGAAATAAACACTGTATAGATGAGAATTTGGCAATAATCAGAACAGAATTTTTTTTCCAAAAGATATATCTCGTTTACGGCATAATCAATTCACATAGTTTATATTTGACTTTTGTCCATACTATTGTCATTAAGAATACTTACTCCAACAGCTGTGTTTTTCACTCTTATGCCTGAACTGCAGAACGTTATTAGAAAAAATGAGAAGATCTTGCTAATGGCGTCCACTACCTATGAAGTTTCGGATTAGCTCTCAGCTGATATTTCAGTCTTTCTTTTCTTTTCTTTTTTTCCTATTTTTGAGTGACTTCATTTTGTAGTCTTTTCAGTGGCTTTTCCAATATTTTACTCTTCCCCTCGGTTTTACCACTCTGTTTCTATTCCCTTTCTCTCTAACCATGTGATCTCGAGCCCTTCAGTATGGGGGTCATTGAACACATTTCACTTTTTTCCTGGTTTTATTCTCTAGAACAAGCAGTTCATATGCAACAGTTTTCTCCAAGTGTCTGTTTGCAATTTACTTTAGCAAGCACGGCCCTCACCATTGTTAGGATTAAATGAGATAATCTGTGTAAGCATTTAGCATAATGCCAGGCACATAATAATGATGGCTATTCCTTCCCTTTTTCCCTATTAAATAGTGGGTAAAGATTCAACCATGGATTATTTGTTTAAATACTTTTCTTTTAGTTAAATTATTTGCCTTTGAAAATAAGGTACTTTTCCAACTGTTGGAAATTGCCATGTCTTCTAATATCCAAAAATAACTGCATAAAATAGTGGTTAGGAGCAAGGGGGCAGAAGCCAGACTCCCTGGACTCAAATCCCACCTTTGCCACTTACAAACTGTGGGACGAATATCCAGACACTTAAACTTGCCTCTGTTTCCTCATTGGCAAGGTGGGGGTTATAAGAGAATCTATACTCAGGGTGGTAAAGAGAAGGAAGTATGCTAATATATGCAAACTGCTTAGAAGTGCCTGGCACATGATGAATACTCAAAAATGGTACTATTACTGGTTTTACAATATTTAACATTCATTATTTCAGCAAATATTTATTGAAACCCTATTAATTCTTTTTTTAAAATTTATTATTATTATTTTTTTTTTCTTGCGGAAGATTAGCCCTGAGCTAACATCTGTGCCAGTCTCTCTCTACTTTATTTGTGGGTCGCCTCCACAGCATGGCTGACAAGTGGTGTAGGTCCGTGCCCAGGATCTGAATCCATGAACCCAGGCTGCCAAAGCAGAGAGCACCAAACTTAACCACTACACCACAGGGCCAGCCCCCAAAACCCTATTTATTCTTAATGACTATGATTGGTTTTAGATTACAATGACAATTAAAAATATATTCCTTTAAGTTGAGAGGAACAAATATTAGTGAAATAAATACAAAAATACAAATAAAACTACAAACTATATCAAGACCTAGGAAGGAAAGTGGCAAGTGGACTGAGGGATCTGATTGAATCTGGAAAATCGAGCAAGTCTGAGATCCTATGGATGAGAAGGTTCTCACTAGAATTTGATTTAATTTTTTCGGATAGAGGTAATGTTTTGTTTTCTGAATATAGTAAAAGCCAAAGCATTATCAATGTTCTTTACCTGAAAGTTCACTTTGATTCTCCTTCTCACGTGGATCTGAGACTGTCCCTCACTAAGGAAAGCAGGACATTGTTGGTCTAGGGAGATTTTACTGTGGGTTTCATTTCTATCACAAGTGAATTGCAAATCCCAAATGCTTCTACCTTCTAAGATGATATTAGTGGTTGTGATACCAAGGTCCCATTTTACTCCATTAATAACTTCCTAATTATAGATTCCTTTTCCTTTAATTTCAGCCTTTATATTAATGATAAAAGTAATCTGCAATCTCTCTCAAATAACTTTTATTCTAAAAGCAATTAAGTAGATATCTTCTTGGCTTCTTAGAGAGAAAATAGATTTAGACATGCAGGGAAAACTTTGTCATTAAGGGGCCAGGTAAGTACAATTCCCTAACAGTCAATGCTAACAAGGAATTTGGCTCAAGTGGAGGCAAATAGTACAAAGTAAAAGAGATTTTGACCCCAAATTCCAAAGGGCACTTGTAATTGTTAAACTTACCAAGAGGTTATGAAAGCAAAACCCTACAGACTTTGGAGGATAGATGGCAAGTTCAGTAAAAGGAAAGGAGAGAAGAGGAAACAAAAAGAAAGAATGCAACAGAGAAGAAGCAAAGGATTAATAAAGGTTTTGCTAAAGAAGAATTTACTATAATGCCTTTCTCACTGTCATTTTATGATACTAATTATATATATATTACTAATTCTATAAATACTAAATATGTAATTATATACATAATTGAAATGAAATTTTTTTGGGTTCTTCAAAATGCATTGTCAAAATTCGAAGTCTCCAACAAAACTGGTCATTTTAAGATAACTAAGAGCAAGTTCTGGGAATTTAAAAATGTTTAGGTACTTTTTAAAGTTTCAGTATATTTTTCAGTTATATATTTCTCAGTTATCTTTGTATCTTGTGCAGCATTTTTATTAATGTAAAGAATTATAAAAGAATATCATGTATATTTATTTAGAAATATTTCAGTTTTTTGGGGAAAAGTAGGTGTTATTCTGACTGGATATGATATGTTTACAGATAAAGGACAAAAAAAACTTCCCTTTCTTACCAGACCCAGCTATAGTGATACCCAATTTCTATATATTTAGATGTGTTTTTGGATGACCAGCTTAATTTAGTTGGGCATTCCAACATCTTTCTCTATATGTCTTGCATATGAAAAGAGAGAATTTATCTCACTTTGCCTTATTTTTTAATCATTCTCTGGAATATATTCCTTGTAGAAGGGCTTAGATTTAAAGTTGTCAAACACGGTTGATCTTCAATTAGAAGATTCATAAAAGTGCAAATTGTTATAACTTCTATCTTATGCTTTACTCAAAGTGAAGGAGAAGTGCATAAAGTTTTATATGAATTGAATAGATAATCTTCACTTTGCAAATGATTTGCATATAGAACGAGTATTATCGTGGAGAGTTCCTAATGTAATCAAGATGGGTTTCTTGTTTCCTATTTTAAGTCATGAACCAAATCTTTCATCATTAGTGTGTAGCGTAGATTTTGCTGGCTGGCGTATGTATTCGAATCTTATTTTTCTTTGTATGGCATATATGTCAGAACGGTTTTCTGTTTGTTGAAAATCTCATTACAATTTGCTGGGGATTTTTTAGATTTTTTAATCTAACCTCAAATCCTTTTTTTGAAATAAAGGAATCTAAATATGAATTAATGAAAGTGTATACTTAAACAAAGCTTCTAGTGTGTTCAAAAGAAAAATGGTCTCACAAAGTTACTCCCTTTTGGTCCCCCCATGAGATTTATCATTTTCTCCTAATCTCATAATGACACTTTACTAATTTGTAAATTTTCTTGAAAATCATATTCATCTCTGTTAATATAAATTCTGCATCAATCGATGTTTATTCTTTGTGTAAAGAAAATTCAACCTTTTTGCTATTTTTATTCACTTTTGATCTCTTCCTGATGGTCATACTTCTATTTTATTATTAGTTCATTACTGTGAATTTCCCAGGAGAAAGTTTGCTAAAAATAGCCTCTCTTACTGTATGTGACTGTGGCTCAGAAAGTTTACCTACATCTGTGTTTCGAACCACTAAATATCTTTGGTTTCTGTGATGGCAGGTGAAGGGAAGTAAATGAAGAGGTAGCCCAAATATTTTCATTGTCTGGTGCAGAATAGAGTTAGATCATCTATTATTCCTATGTTTTTGTGCTTTACACTGTGATTTCATTGCATCTAAGATAAATTTTGAACATAGTTGATGTGCAGATGTATTTAAGATTCGACCTAATAGTTTAGAAGTGCTGGTACCATTTTATCACTACAGGTGAAGTTCTGAATATCTGGAAAGGAGTCATTTTTGTTTCTTTGTCTGTTTGCATTTTTTCATGACTTGCTGGTGTTTATACTTTATTTTCCCTCAAAATAGTAAAAATGTTGTTCTGGGAGAGAGGTCTATATTCTGGGAGAGAAGTCTATACTGCAGCCCGATTATACAGCCCAGGGAATCTGGAGTAAGGGAGGTCAGTCAGTGCTGGTTCTCATCCCTGAGCACGTGGGCACCATCTGGAGCTCTGGAGACACAGGATTAGATCTAGACCCTAGACACACTCAAATCCAAGACTCAGGGTGGGTCCTAGGCAGCCATAATTTCTAAATTCATACGTGATTGTGATGGACTGTCAAGACTGAAAACATTATTTCACGCATTTAATCCTCAAGAAAGAATATAAGGATTCACATGATTTCTTACTAGCAGAACTGAAATTAGAATTAGGCCACTTGATAGTCCCTCCATGATAACATACTGTCTCTGTTTTTATTTATTTATTAATTTTTTTGGTGAGGAAGATTAGCCCTGAGCTAACTCTGTTGCCAATCCTCCTCTTTTTGCTGAGGAAGAATGGCTTTGGGCTAACATCTGCGCCCATCTTCCTCTACTGTATATGGGACACCGCCACAGCATGGCTTGATAAGCAGTGCGTAGGTCCGGGACCTGGGATCTGAATATGCGAACCTCAGGCCGAGGAAGCAGAGAGTGTGAACTTAACCGCTCTATGCCACCAGGCAGGCCGCCTGTCTCTGTTTTTAAAGAATGGAAATATTCTATTTGTAGACACATTTTTAGTTAAACCAGAAACTTGGTATCCAGTTTCGTTGCTTGGATCCACCAGCCTATTCTGCAATTCTGACTGAATGATTAAATTTCCTTGTGCCTGAGAGGCACTGTGTCCTTATGTGCAGACCACATCTAGAAATGAAAAACTGATATTTTTGTATAGTTAACAGAAATAAATTACTGAGTTACCCTGGCAGTATCACTTAATTACTTAATCTTAATATGCGTGTATAGAATTTTCGTGTATTTTTATAGGAAATGCACTGATTCTCTGTTATTAACACAGTTCCTTCTCATTCATTCGAAAATTGTTAAAACTCTAACACATCTGTCAATTCTCTCAAATACCAACATCAGACTTTTTTAATGCCAACTAAAATGAGTGATTAAGGATCATTTAAAGATAAGTTAAAATTTTTAGGTATCTTTGTATCAGTTTACTACCTGTTTGGCACTTTGAGATTTCTTATATAAGAATGTCCCTCTGGCAATGAAAACGACTCCTGTTCTTCGTATATCCACTGAGTTTTTATTCACTCAATATTTATTGAGCATCTATTATGTACCAAGTGCAACTTAGGAGCTGGGAATACAAAGATAAGCAAAATTATACCTCATGCTGGGCCTCATTACACATACAAACTACTGGTCAAGATAGACGTTAAATTTCATACAAATAAATGTAGACCTCAACCTGTGACAAGTGCAGCAATCCAGGGAGCTAACCTAGTCTGTGGTAGGAACGGGGTGGACAAAGGACCAAGAGAAGGTAAGGCTTCCCTGAGAAGGTGGCCCTTCAGCAAGCTCCAATGATAAGGAGATGTTAGATAGGCAACGAGGATGGATGATGGCTCTCATATGAAGAGAGAAGAGTAAATTCAAAGATTTGATACTTTCAAGGACTGGAAGAAAAATGGAAAGTGGAAAGTGGGATTTTTACAAGTATTAATTGGAACCATTTTTCATATGTTTTTATGTAGTTACTCTTACCTTTGTATAGGAAATGTATTGAATCTGTGAGTTTAGTTTTACTGAAGGTCATCAAAAACTAGGATGACCATTTTCCTGATTTGCCCTTGTATAACTGTCCTAATGTACACTTTTCCAGACTTAATTATTAATAGTGACCTTTTTACTCTCAAATGTGTTCCAGTTTGGATGATACATCTTATGATCAGTCTATCTAAAATGAAAGCCAATACTTTTTACTCAATCCTTAGATCTAGTTACAGAGAAAGGAATTTTTGTGAATGCATACCCTAAGAAAGCACAGTCTTGTTAGCTATTGTTTTGCACAGTTGCTTGCTTTAGAGCAATAAGCTAACAGTCAACCAACCAACATTTTTACTTTTTCCCTCTCTTTCTTTCTTTTCTTATTCCTTTTCAAAATGGAGCCAATATGTATGGAATGTCTACACTACGTCTGACCAAATGCTAGGCAATGAGTATCTAGTAGTGAAATAGGCAGGAACTAGAATGAAAAAAAGGGAAACAATGAATTTGAGGAAGGTTTTGAGAGAGCATAGGAACAGCTGTAATATGTGCACTGGTTAGGAGAAGAAAAAAAGGATATTTTTAGAAGTACTGTGGGAGACTAGTGTCCTTTTCTTGGTGTTTCAAAAATACGAAGGGTGTCTGTTCTTCCTGATTCTTCATGCCCAAAGCTCCAGGCACCAGTTTGGCAAGGCAGGGCCCCTCTTTGGAGGGTAGAGCTTCAAAAGTGCAAATTACAGTCCTCATGATTCAGTAGATGGAGGAAAAATGGTGGAAACACCTTCTTGTAGAGCGTGGACTATTTTCTTATGATGGTGGCACTACTTTTCTCGGGAATTGCAACAAAATTCAGGGGGCTGGCATGATGTCATAAAATCAGATGGAGACACCCAGCCCATGGTTGAGAAGGCACAGTGTGAGATTGCTGCCTTCAGAGATCAAGTTGGGAAGAGGGTATGGATTCTCTCTATGCTGAATTCCCCATACTTAAATACCCTAACGGTGTCTCCGGGAGAGGAGACAGGCAAGACATGAGCCCACATCAGAGACACACTTCATGTGTATGTTTACATCGCTCTCCTCTCCAATTCTTTCTTTTCTCCTCTATTCCAGAGATCCCTAGTACTTCTCCACTGGGAACACACTAAAATCCTAGCAAGTATTTTTAAAATTCTGTGGGTTGTCTCAGAACCTCAGCTTTTGGAAATCAAAAGCACAGAATTTTGCTTTTCTATTCTGTTTTTTTTGTTTTTTTTTTTTTGCAGTAAAAGCACCATCTTGAAGACATAAAGATCTTTTTCCCCCCTAAGTGGCTGAATGGGGGATGATCAAGTGGCTTAAAGGAAATATAGGAATAGAAATTCATCCTGTAATTCATCACCCGGTTTCCTGGCGGGTAGTAATTGCTGACCTCTTCATATTCTGGTTAAAGTCCCCAGCTACTCACACTTGACAAGATCTGTAGTGTCTGATACAGGCATCCTCTTGCAGTGTGGTGGTTAAAAATATGGACTCTGAAGTCAGAGGGTGGGGTTTGAATTCTGACTGTTATTCACTGATTATGGGGTGTTGAGCACATTATTTAACCTCTCTGTGTATCTGTTTCCTCATCTGTAAAATGGAGATAATAATAAAGCCTTCCTCATTTATTCTGTTGGGAATAGAATGATGTAATTCGTATGAAACACACAGCACAGTGCTTAGCATGTATTAGGCACTAAGTAAATGTTAGCTAGTGTTGTAAATGTTTAATGACAACTTAATTTGCATGCTGTCCAGAAATGCTCCTGGCTGACGAGAATTAGTTTAGCAGAAGGAGGGGAAAGTCTGACCCCAAAACCCCCGCTCCCAATAGAAATGAATCCTTCTGTTGCTAGAATGCAGTTAAGACTCTAAACTCCAAGTTTAGTACTTAACTAAAACTTACGTTCACTTGAATATAAGTGGGACTCTGAATTTAGTCTCCTGGTTTTATTATAATTCCATTAAGATCATTAAATTCAGTAAATTCAGTGTCTGCCTCCCTCTAGAAACCAACCATTTGCTTCTTTTGTTCTCCTTACCTCTTTCATAGAACTGACATCCTTCAGCCTTCTCCATTTTATCACCTGGAACTTCGTTTCAATCTTAAGTAGCCTCCCTTGCATTGTCTTAACGTTTTCTTAATAATTTGCAAAACTTTCTTGTGCCAAGGACAACCTCCTTCTCTCCTTAACACATCACTTCCTCTCCCGTGGCTGCTGTGCTGTCTCTCCGTGTCCACCTGTGGAAATGTCGAGGTGCAAAGGAGACACGGTGAGCACCTCAGTTCCCGTTGCTGCTTTCCAGCTTTTTCAGTGCGGCCCCCTTCTCTGTGGCCGGTGCTCTCCCGCCATGCTATGTTGTATTTGTTCCCGTGTCCCTCTGGTAGATTCATGGAGACTTTGCTTTGTGGCTCACAGTCTTCCTGTTCACCATAATTTATGCCATCCCTAGGGCACCTTCCTCAACCCCTTTGATACCAATGTCCATCAACTCTGTTTTGCTTTAGCCACCTCACTGTTTGTCATCACTTCTGACTTGGCTTCCTTCCTTCTGCTTGGAACTCACTCTCTGTGCAGCCTTTCCACCTTCTTTACCCGGTTCTGCATCTGTAGCATTCTCCTTCGGTGCCGGCTTAATCTCCTGATTTGCTTGTCTAGTCCTATACTGAGAGGCCTGTTACAGCTGCTACTACGAATTTATATGAACGTTTACGTGTTCTTCAGCAGCTTTTTGTCTAATTTTTCAAAATAGCAATTCTAAACTTTTCTCTCCAGCTACTTATCAAACTTGGTATCCTATCCTGACTCCACTGGGAGGGTGTCACTGTGAAGGATCTCTGGAAACTGGATCAGGCCAACGGTGGGATCCAATTGCAACATCAGTTGTTAGGAAGCAAGATTTGTGTGTGTGTGTGTGTGTGTGTGAATGTGTGCGTGTGTGTGTGCGTGCATGGTGCTTGTCAGCAGTTGACAGAACCTGAGGTGACAAGTCAATGTGAGCTTGGTTACTGCCATTGCACCATCTGTGCAGCATCACTTGGGGCACTGGAACCAGGAGATAAAATGTACATGTATCATCCAAAGTATAAAGAAATCAGGATAACAGTATATTCTGTTACTTCATCTTTCACTGAGCATCTCTCCAGATAGCTCCTTGAGCTGAGATCCAGGGCTATTTTGCTAATATTAAAGGCTCATTTACCAAGATAAAAACCAAAGGAGGGGTATCACCTCGGATATTCAAAATGGAGAAGACCATTTAGGTGTTTGGGAGAAGACCGAGTGTTAAAAAGCATTTTAACACAATGCCATACATCATCATTTGCCTCAGCTTTAGAATAGCCTCTCAGCCAGACTCCCGGCCTTTTGCTTCAGCCCCTCCAGTCCGTTCTCGCTGACTCCAGGGTCTTCTTTGTGTAAAGCAAAACAGATAGTGCCGTGTCCCTATCATACTGTATCTAGGAGTAGCTCTCAAATTTAAACTTCCATAAAAGCATCTGGGGAACTAGGTAAAACCATGATTTCTGGACTGCAGCCTACAGATTGAGATTCTGAGCTTTGCCCCAGTTATCTGCATTTTAATTAAGCATTCTGTGTTTCTCTATTGCTACTGCTCTAAAAATCACGTTTTGAGAAAACATTGAGCTACAGAATGATGTCCAAACATATTTACATGAAACAAAAGACCTTTCACCGTCCGTTCTTTAGTATCATTTTCTGCCATCTTCCGTATCCTGCCCTTCCGCCTTAGGTGTTACTGGTCTTCTCAGGTTCTCTCTCCACTCTGTATGTATGTATATATATGCATATACATACATACGTGCATAAAATGGTTTAATATATTTTAAGTTTATATTGAAATTATTTTAAAAATGTAGAATTTTATAGAATAAACTCTTAATTTGTTAATTATTATTTCCTTTTATTTTTTTAACATATTTTTCTTTCGCAAAGCTCATATCAGACTAAAAAGATTCAGGTGGCCAGATGGTTATTGATCATGAGGGCTTTTGATTCTGTATTCATAAAGTTTGCATCATTTCTAAGGAGCCTCACACATATCTTGGCTTCATTCTAACATGGGCTATGAAAAATTGGTTTCAATTCAGATTTAGAGTTTATGATTTACATTCATTTGTCTTTTATAGAGTACAGCTGGTCAGAAATGGCTCGTGGTTAAACAAAATCTTAAGCACAGAGTTCTTGTTCTAAATGGATTTAGTCAGCCTTAATCCAATTAAAGATTTATCTCTTTCCTTGACCCTTTGTCAATGCCTTTGCCTATTGCTTCCGGAAATTAAATTAGAAATTTTATTATAATATCTGTGTCATTTTCTATCCTTTATGGTTATTTGCTCACACGCACACAGACACACATAGAGACACACACACACAATAGGCTCATGAGATGAAGGAACTCAGAAAGAAAACATATATAAATGGGAAGTTACCTGTTATAATGTAATTACCAGGGACCCTCTACTTTAATCTCCTAATTTATCTGACAAACTAGAAGTTAAATGTGGAAGAAATTAAGTGTTAATTATGCCTACTAAAACATGACAATTTATAATTCATAAACCTCGTTTAAGGTAGGACACACAAACGCTATTTTAAGGGAGAAATTGCCTATTGTTCAATTTTTCTTCTTTTATACATTCTCTTGGACTTTTTTTCACATAAAAGATTTATAGTTTGGTTTTTTTTTTTATGTTTGTTTTAAGGTAATTTATGTCCACTTTTCTTTATCCAAGAAAGCCAAGCAAAGCGAAACAAAACCAAAATCCTTTTTGATAGGAAAACGCGGAGTGCCTGAGAGAGAGGTGTAAGGAAGGGGCAAGAAGCAGCATATTCTATGGTTTAATGCTCCGGGCTTACAAAAGCGTGGTGTTGGAATGGTAATTGGATTTCTGAGCATTGCTTTTGAGAATAGACTGCTTAAATCATTGAAAAGGAAATCATTGCAGAAAAGCAGCAGTGAAGAATGGCACGGGCTGTTTGAGTACTTACAAAACAGGAATAACATAAGGAACAATGAAGAACTGGTTTAGTGCTGTTGAGATTTGACATCTTTAAAAACCTGATATTGTAGCTGTAGTTTTGATCTTTATTCCTTTGTTGAATAAAACCCCAGTGCATTTTGGACGAATATCTTAAATGAGGACTGAAATAAATGAGACCTTTTAAATGCTTTTAGAGAAAAAAAAGAAACCACATTTTTTCCCAAAGGCTGTATGAAAAATAGATGTGGACAGGTATACATCTCTATTTTTAGTTTGTTTGACATGTTTACCTCTGAGGGAGTTGAATTTCCATTCTTAAAATGTTAGAAGATCCCTATATCCCTAAACTTTCATGTAAATGGAGTGTCTGGCAAATAGTAAGCATTTAAAAATTATTTTGATGTGCTAGGGGAGGTGTGGGGGTTGGAGGTGGGGCAGGGGAAGGGCTGGGCATTAGCCTCTGAAAATCTCCAATTATGTTTCCCATCAGCAATTTTAAGTAAAACATTGCATTTACTAGGCAAATAGAGTTTATGACATGTCCCCAGCCCTCTTTTCAGTCATGCCTACCCGTTACCCATGTGTTTCATGAACATGGGCAAGACTTTTACCTTCAGCTAATTTACATGTATTGCTTCTGCCCCAAATTTTAGCATTTTGCCCTAAAAGAACCAAGACGAAAAAACAAAAGAACATACATTTCTGGGAGAGTTTGCTAAACAAATTGTACCATTTTTCATGAAGATATACCAAATAGATTTTCACTTATCCCTGTTAAATTTGCCTCGGAAGAAACATTTGTTGAGCGTGTTCTCTGTGCTAGACAATTAGCTGGTTACCTTAATCATATATTTAATGTATTTCTCACAATAATTTTTTCTTTATTTTACAGTGAGAGAATGAAAAACTCAGATAGGGATAAAAATTCCTCAAGGACACCATAGCTAGGATTTCAATCCAGTTCTAGCTGACTCAAAAGCATTTCATTTCCTCTATCATGCAGTCGTATATTTTAAGCATTAGTTATATTTGAAGACAGCTTTGTCTTTGGGGAATATTCATTGCTTTCTGGAGATTCTTTTTATTTCTATACTCTGTTGTTAAGTTCAAATGCAGATGTACTCTTTTTGTTCAAAAAGGAAAGAAAGTCACTTACAAAGGGGTAATGTGCAAAGATTCCTCTACCCGAGACCCACCTTAATAGAGACAATGAAAACTGCTGTAAGAAAACCCATGAGTGCCAGTGGTTTATTCTGGTGTAAAATTTGAAATGATTTCATGAAAGGATTTTCAGGAAGGAAATTTTCGAAATTAGAAGCTTCATGTTTTATCTATGCACTGTCATTCCAGGTCGGGGTTTAAGTGCACAGATCACCAACATTAGAGTTACCTATTTGAAGCAAACACTCAAATACAATTTTCTCTTTTTCTCAAAGAATATGTTTGTGCTTCCTCATTTATCAAAAAATATTCTGAGGTATAAAATCAAAATCATTGGGCTATGGAAAAAGCCATGCTATTTAAAAAATCGTCCAGCACACAGCACAAGTGTACTTTTTAAATAAAGTTATGAATAATAGTTTTGAGTTTTTTCGTATCGTGAGCATTATTTATTGTAAAATTTCCTCGCTAGATGGCTTCAGAGTATATGAGTAAAAATGTGTAAATTACTGCTGACTGTTGAGGCAGATGAAGGTGGTGAGGAAAATGGGCCTCTACTGTAACCTTTTCTAATTGGGGTTAATTTCACTGTTTCTCACTGTCCCCTGGGATGGGCCAGTGTCTGCCATACCATCGAGGCAGCATGTAATAGCAGACGGTGTGTGAGCCCCTCCATCACTCAGCTGGGTTTTGTGATGTCCCGTTGACTTCTTGTGTGATGTTTAGCTTGTCAGTGAATCTCTCTGCGTATGAGTTTCTCTTCTGCAAAGTAGGGCATTAACGTCCATCTCATAAAAATTGAGGGGAGAATTAACCAACCAATGCGATATAATAGTGGTAGCTGGCATGTACTAAGCACTCAACAGTGTGTCCACAATCCTCTTATCTTTACAAGCATTAGCATATTTAGCATCCACAAGGTATGTCTGTTAGGCTACGTCCTTTTACCGATGTGGAAACCGAGGGGCAGAGGGGGAAGTCACACGGCAGAGAACTGTCAGAACCAGCACTGGGAAGCCAGGCATTTGACTCCACAAACCAAAGCACTGTACGCGTGACCAGTGTACTGTGCTGACTCCCACCACCTACAGCACGCTCAATTTCTTTAAAACATATCTCTGTCGGTCCTCATCTGTCTATCTCTTTATCTAGTTATGTGTTGAATTATGTCCCCCTAAATGATATGCTGAAATCCCAACCCACCTCAGACTGTGACCTTATTTGGGAACAGGGTCGTTGCAGATGTAATTAGTTAAGATGAGGTCATACTGGAGGAGAGTGGGCCCCTGATCCAGTATGACTAGTGTCCTCATCAGATGACGAGAACAGAGAAAGGAAGACTCCGTGTGAGGGTGGGGGCAGAGATGGAGTTATCCGACTGCATCCAAAGGAGCATTGAGGACTGTGGGCCACCACCAGAGGCCAAAAAGAGGCCAAGAAGGACTCTACCCAGAGTCTCAGAGGGATAATGGCCCTGCTGACATAGGGATTTCCGACTTCTACCTTCCAGAACTGTGAGACAGTAAATTTCTGTGCTTTAAATTCCCTATTTTGTTAGTTTGTGGCCTTTTGTGATGGCAGCTCTAGAAAACTTTATATATCTATGTAATATAAAATATATATTTATATAGTATACATAATATTTATATTATATAATGTATATATAACTGTGAGCAAAATGTCAGGTATAATAATCACTCAATAAATGTTTGCTCCTGTCTTTATATAGATTAGTACTATAGGAATCTGTGCTTATGGGAATCTTTTTAAAAAGTCAAACATTTTCTATATATAATTTTCTAAAGTTAAAAATCTGTAGAACCTTGGAATTCTCGTGTACTCCGTCAGGAAACAGATAAATATCTCTGTAGACAGAGGTGTTTCTTTTCCCTTCAGCCAGGTGACAAATATACCCAGAACTTGCATTCATAATTTCTACAACACTTAGAATTTATGGCACTCACGTGAGCATTTAGGTCTATACTGCCGTGCTGTGTTTATTTTTATTTCATATATGTTATTTTCTTGCTGTATTTAGATTGTAAATTCTTAGAGGGCAGGCCTTATATTTTGTACTTTTGTAAAATATGTGACACCTAAAACAGGATGATGTTTATACGTGGTATATAATATATATTTTGTTCAAATTCTATACCCTGACAATAACTATTTTTTCCATCTCTGGTATTCAGATCAGGAATTTGTATGTGGGAACCTCCATTGTTCAGCTTAATAGTGTCTTCTATTTTCAAGCAGAACATGGCAGGAAAGTATATTATTGTGCTAAGGCTGCCATAACAAAGTACCACAGACTGGGTGGCTTAAGACAACAAAATTTTATTGCCTCACCATTTTGGAGGCTAGAACTCGGAGATCAACATGTCGACAGGGCTGGTTTCTTCTGAGGCCTCTCTTCCTCGCTTGTAGATGGCGTCTTCTCCTGTGTTTTCACATGGTTTTCCCTCTGTGCACTGCTGTGTCCAAATCTCCTCTTCTAAGAACATCAACCATATTGTATTAGGACCCACCCTAATGACCTCATTTCAACTTAATTACCTCTTTAAAGACCCTATCTCCAAATATAGTCACATTTTGAAGTCCTGGGGGTTAAGACTTTAATATATAAATTTCGGGGGACACAATTCAGCGCAAAACAGAAGGCATGAAATAGCTTATGTCTGTACAGATTTTTAGCTGAGGACCTAAGTAACTAGAAAGCCCTTGAAATCTTTGAATGTAGAATTGATAAGAGTAGCTAACACTTTTCTTTAAAAGAAAATTTAGTACCATGCCAACAAAAGTCGAAGTGTAATAGTAACAAAACTGTTTCTCAACCTGGTAATTTTCTTGAGGTAAGAAAAAAATATGTATATTTACCTTATTTGAGAAATTTGAGGTTTTGTTTTTGTTGATGTTTACTTTGTTGAAATACCTTACCAAACTGGCAATATATGTTTTGATTTCAGTGTAGTAATCTCTATTATTTCAAGTAATAATTTTTAAAAAGTAATGAATGAGAAGGAGATAAACTGATATTCTGAAGACACTAACAGATATTCCAAGAATATGACATGACCTCTTCCATTGCCCCAACCGGATTTTAGATGGAATGAAAATGCATTAGCCTCGTGGAGGATACACTGTCTCTGTTTGAGGAACTTTGAAGAGTAAGAAAAACAGATAGTGTGGAAAAAAAAGAAAGCTTTTACATCCTTTGATGTGTAGGATTCTGTGATTCTAGGAATCTATAGTTATTTCTCTCTGAACCAGAGCTTGATAGCCTACACCAGTATTAGAATTCATAGCTATATCTAATTCAAATTTATTTCTGTATGTGAGAAGGGATGTGATTTTCTTCTTCTCTAAAAAACGTCTTGTGTAGACATAACATTATCACTCTGTTATTGGTGGAGATGTTACAAATCTTGAATGAAAATTTTTTCTCAAAGTGCAAATTTATGGTCTTAAGTATATCAGTTCACGTCATACAATATCTGAAAAGAAGAAGATTAAATAATAATTTGTAGTTTGCAGAACTTTCGGAGCAAATAGAATAAAATCTCTTATTCAGAAGGGACATGTAATGGATTCCAGATACATATATTAATATAATTAAAGTGGTGATGTGCCGCAATTAGTTCATACTACCCACAGTGTGACAAGATTGGGACACGTGAGGTGCTTTACTTAGGTTTTGTCATTTTTATCTCAAAATATCATAGACCCTCCCTACATTTTCCTTGTTTTCCAGGAATCGGATATTCAGGGCAATCACTACCATACTTACCAGAGAGACTGCGGCTAGTCTTTCATCCCCGGAGCCTATTAGCTCTTAGTTCTAGAACTGGCCTTTTCTTTCACTCCTGAAAACTAGGCATTAACTGTGTTTTAAGTCCAGGATCCACTCTTCTCTAATCCATCTTGGCACAGTATCCCCAGGACTCACTCCCTTAGAGCTGTCTTTCTGCGGGGAGATGCAGGATGGAAGGAAAGGATGCTTCCTTCCCTGGAAGCATGGTTGTTGTGGATTAGTAATGTCCTTCCAGCAGTCATAGGAGACGTTTTTTTTCCCACTTGCTCCCTTTCCTCTGATGTGCCCTCCCCACTGTCCGGGTAGGACTGTTCCTGTTTGGATAACATACGGGATGTGTCTAGACGTCACCAACTCAACTGAATGCTAATTTCAAGGCTAGGTATACATAATACAAGCATGAACCATGATATGACTTTCTCAGTGTGCACTTCGATGTAAGCATTGTTTTAGTTTATTTTTTATCTCATCCTTTTTGAGGGGTTCTTGTGACACATAAGCTACTTGTGTCATCTGTAGTTTTGTTTTCAGTATTTTATTTTTCTGCATCATGGAGGCTAGATTAATTGTGATTAATATTTTGTTGTTTTTCATATATGTGTGATTATATTTTGTTCATAGTTTGCATTTGATCTGTACTCCTAATTTTAATAATTAAAACACAGATGACTATATTAACATTTCCTTCAGCCAGATTTAATAACTTGTCAGATTCTTGTGGTGACACTTAAGACAAATGTGTTTTAAAATGTGTTAATATATAGATTTCTTTGCAAATAAAAAGTCATTTGATTGGCTGTGCTGGATTTGTACTTGATAATCCTTCACTCTTGCATACCAATAATCTTCACTGTCCATCCTAAATTTCAGACTTTTTAAAAGTAGTGTAATGCATAATGATATGTACAGTCCTAACTACTTTCAGAAAGAAAATTTAAATCAGTACGGTAATATAATAGAATCACTATTAAGTCAATATCTGCAAGTTATGTTATTTTACATTTGCAAATCATTATAGTTACGGCAGAATATAGGAACTTACTATGAACTTTTATAAGAGAGAAAATGCTTACAGCATTTCATATGTAAGCAACTTTACATATTCAAGTTTGAGGGAGGTAATTTGGAGTATTCAGTTGGCCAACACTAGTGATATTCATTTTCATCTCTTTGCATGCATACTTCCTTCAAGGACTAAATAAATATGTATTTCTTAAGGTCACAGTGATCCCTTTTATGACATCTAAAATTTTGACACGTCCCTAACTCTGAGAGAGACAGGATAGCGAGGTGATTGACAGCAAGAACCTGAGTTCAAATTCTAGCTTTCAGAACTTCAGTGTCTTCTGAGAAATGGAGATAAAAATAGTTTCCGCTTCCTATAGGACTCTTTAGGGGGACTGGATCAAATAGTGGGACACAGCAAGCGCTCAGGAGTGAAGCTACTCTTATAATTCATCTGCTGTTTTCCCAGCCTCCAGCAGAGACTGATCTTTTCATGCCTATAGTTTTACCTTGGCAAGAAGGTCATATAAACATAAACTCACTGCATGTAGTCTTTTTTAAGCATTGCTTCTTCTTGCACTTAGCATTTGAGATTTATGCGTTGTGTTTCATGTCTCAATATCCATTTCCGTTTATCCTGAGTAATATTCCACTGTATGGGTGTGCCACAGTTTATCCATTCCAGACTGAGGGATATTTGAGTTGTTTTCAGGTTTGGGCCATTATGAACAAAGCCACTATAAATATCTACCTACAGGTTTTTAGGTGAACATAGGTTTTCATTGAATGGTTAAATCTCTAGGAGTGGGATTCCTGGGACATATGGTGAATGTACGTTAAAGAGTATAAGGAAAAAAACTATTTTCTAAAGTAGTTTTACCATTTTTCATTCTCACCAGAAATAAATGAGAGTTTCAAGTTTTTTTCACTTAGTGTTATCAAGATTTTGTCTGTTTGTTTATGTTTTGCAATTCTAATAGTTGTGTTGTGGTGATGTACTTTTTTTAAGAAAAAATACATTTTCTTCAAGTGTATTAAAATATAAAACGTTTTCAAATTAACTTGGAATTCTGAATTTGTACATTTTCTTTAAAGAGAATTTCACATGTTCTCCCTTCCTTCAGACTTTTCTGGGGGAGAAGCTTAGGCTGGCTGTTCAGTTTCATTTTCTAGGGGTTTTAGAAGGTACTCTAAGATCTCTGAAGATTTAAAATTACTTAAGAAGTGGTTGCTGTCTTCAAGTTGCTCACAATTTATTGGAATTACTGAGGTAGAGCCCTGAATATAGGCCTGGGCAGATGTAGGAGAGAAGCCACAGTCCAGTCCCACAATTGAATGGGTGAATTTTGTTGATTGGTCTACGGATTAGAAAAGTAGGTGTGATGTTTATGACAATAGGGCCGAAGAGAGCATTGAAAGATCATATTTGGAGATTCAAAATTACCTTCATTTTTGAGCTAGCTACAATAATATTTATTCTTTTCCAGTTTGTTAGAACCCTTAAATATGAACAGTGGTGTATTGAGGTCTATGGAGCAGGTGGAATAGTGAATGCAGGAGATAGAGGAACTGAGAAAGGAGACCTAGACAGTGCACTGAATAAAATCTAAGATCTGTGCCGTCTTAAATGGACAAATTCTTTTATGTTATGATTTATTTAAGCATCAATAATATTAATAAAAATTTTGATAGTTCATCTAAATTCAAAAATTAAGAGTTTTCTTTTAACGTCTTCTAATTCGCCTCCTCACCTCCCTACCCATCACAATTCATGTCCCGTGATAAGCACTGGGGCCTTTTTCGGGATAAATGGGCTTTCACTTGTGACTGCCGTCCTTAAACTATTGACTCCTGCCCTTAGAATGGTCTGGTAGTCATTTGTGGGGGTACTTGATATGGTAAGGGATAGAGAGCATCTTCTACTTGGCTTTGAAAATTCTTCTCTGGGTCAAAGTACACCCAAATGGTTTTCTCATAGTCGGATATAGGCTTGTGTTCCTCTGACCACTATTTAAAGAAAAACTGAACATTAAGTAAAAATACAAGAAAAAAGAAATGCTTTTTAAAAAACTGCCATTTTAAACAGAAGGCAATGTCACTGAACATTTGGATATAAGAAAGCAGCAAAAAAGGCAAAAAGAAAGAAAGACAGGAAAAGCTATGGAAATGCATTTGAGATGTTTGTTACTCTGTTACATGCTTTTACTTTTCAAACTCTTCTAAAATTTAAATTTTTTTCCCACACTCATTTTTGTATAAATATGAAAAAAGACTATAAATATACATCATTGTGATGACACAGCTAAATTTAAGTGCTAACAAAATATTTTACGGATGCCCTGTTTTTAAATTGGGATCAGTTTATTTTAGCTTTTGCAATTTGATTCTAATTAAATGCTTCAAATTTGCATGCTGCATATAGAATCTATTTTCCTCAGTATCAAAACCTTTATAGAGCTTTTATTATTGGTTCATCCCCTTGTTTCTCATACATTGACTATTTTTGCTTGCCCTCTACATACATAAACTATAAAAAGCTCTGAGGACACACAATTGAATAAGACCTAGTTCCTAACCCCAAGGACCCCAAGGTGCTTAACTGTCACATGTGGGGTGAAGTTTCCACGGGAGCCCCTGTTGTAGAAGAGAGACAGAGGTTGAGTCAGTAATTTCTGGGCTATGTTGAAGGATGAATAGAGTGGCTTTCCTGTCACAGGAGACTGCATTCGAAGAGACGACAAAGTGTTGAACTGCATGTTTGGGTGCCGGCTTAGGGAGGGGGATATTCTATGCACTGTTTTTGTATTGCAAAGATCAAAGCAGGCGATAACGGAAAACAACTGGGGTTTGGTCAGGAAAGAACTTGTATGTCATGCTGCAGTCATACCTGTCTACCCAGCACTTACTGAGTGGGAGTCAGCGTACTGTACTGGTCAAGTTTAGAGGACTTTGATTTGTGGAGTCAAAATGCCTGGCTTCCGACGTTGGTTCTGACACTTCTGTGCAGTGTGACCTCCCTTTCTGCCCATCAGGTGGCCTGGAAAGGGAGGTGGCCTAACAGACATACCTTATAAGGCTATTGTGAGGGCGAAATATGCTAATGCCTGTAAAGATGAGAAGATCACAGACACATCATCGTTAAGTACTCAGTACAAGCCAGCTACCATTAGTACATTAATATATTGGTCGGTTAATTCTCCATGCAATTTTTATGAGTTGAGAGTTAGTAAATGCCCTACTTTACAGAAGAGAAACTCATACTCAGAGAGGTTAACTGACAAGCCTAACCTCACTCAGGAAATAAATGGTACCACCTACAAAGCAGCGTTAGAGGCTGTTTTTTTCTGCAATAAGGAAATAACTTCAGGGAGTATTGCTTCTATGACAATCTGAACTGGAGAGTCATGGACCCTTGTTAGGTAAGAAGCCCAAAATGAAGACAAAGAGAATGACTAGCATGTCCTAGAGATTTTTGCCTTTAGTTAATGTGTGGGAACTCCCCTGTCACAGCCTGCAGCTCTCTCTAACCCAGGAGGAGCAGTAGAGCTGGTTGGTTGCCTCGTGGTGCAAACGTGGAGTGGGAATCTGTTCATAGATGAAGAGCCTGGGGTATATGGGCTTCATGCATGTTCACTCACTCTCCTCATGTAAACCCTTAGTTCCCTGCTTGGTAGAGAGTGGGTGCTCAGGTCAGGTCCTACGATCACAATCTCAGTGCCTGTGGGAACCAGGCAGACACTGAGTGAAGCAGCCAGCTTAGTTCCATAATGGTTTCTTAAGTTGGTTCTTCGTACGCGGAACGAATTCTTTCTTTGACTTTTTCTTGAAGGACACAGTCCTCGTGTTTAGCTTTAATTTTTCCACTTTTGATATTGACTTGGATATAAAAAGTGCTTCACTTTCCTCTTACTTCTATGCTAATAAATAAAATAATACAAACTCGATGATGAATAACTCAAAGGCCATCGAGTTCCTAGAGAATGGTGGGTACGCTGAAGTGGGGAAAACCTGCCACACCTAAGCAAACATACTATGTAGTTCTGCCTCATTGCTGATGGATGAGGACCTAATATTTTCATTTTTATAGTTTTCCAATGGAAGCTAGAGGAGTGGAATTTTATGTTTTATCTTATTTTTATGTGTGTGGATAAATAATTAAAATGAAAAAAATACAAAACAGAACATTGCATGGGCCATCAATATGTGAGTCAGCCAAAAGAAACACATTGTTTGACCCCTCAGCCAGCTCCCTCTATCTAGGTAAGGAAAATACCAGGAGAGTTTTCATCAGAAAAGAGAAATGTTTAAATTTGCATGCTAGATAGATCATTCTAGCAGACCATTTGTCTACCTGTGTTATCACTCTAGAGGTTGCAGTGAACCCATGAAAGAAGATGAGATTTCCAGAGACATAGGTAAAGTGGAATAATCAAGGAGTCTGTGGTTGAATCTTGGGCATAACCAATAATGAGAGAGAAGCCCATGGAAGAAACAGAAGGAATGCTCAGAGAGGAGAAATAAGTTTAAGAAGGAAGAAGCATCATAAGCTTCAGAAGGACCCAGTAAAATAAAGACTAAAAAAGTCCTTTAGTTTTGGTAGCTTGACTTCACTGGGAAATGAATACAAGGAGTTTTGGTAGAATGGAAGAGTTGTAGTGGCCAACGTATGTTACTCTTTTGAGAAATTTAGTGGAATTAGGTATCAGGAAAGGGTTTATTGTTATGAAAGAGACTTAAAAATATTTATTATCAGGGAAATTTCTACAATGTTTACTCTAAAGGTGGAAGGAAACTGAACTGTCTTTTATTAGCAGTTACCAAATGCCAGTTTCGGATGTTTCTGGGTTATCTCATTAATTCTCACAACCGTGCTGAAATGTAGCTAACCATCCTTCTGTTATAGAAGAGGGAAGCTGAGTGTCACAGAAGTCTCACATCTTTCGGGAAGTTACATGACTTGCTATCTACCCAACAGCTGTTCTAGAAAGATTTAAGGTAATATAGACGGATTATTTAGTACGTGATTAGGAACCAGGAGATAACTAGTCTCTACTCTTCTCTTTATAGCACATTACCAATTTTTGTATTAAAATTGTTACACATTTTGTTTGCTTCTTACATGTCATAGTTCTAATTTTGATTGGGAAGTAAATCGTCAAAAATATATTTTTTTCATTTTATAGTCGGAAAAACTGAAAGAGAGGAGAGATGACTGCTGGTATTTAATACTATTTTATATTTTGTTATCAATAGTGGATTATTCTATAAAATTCACAGCTTCATATTTAGTCAGGATCAAACTACCTTCTTTTCATTTGTTTGCAATGTGTTTGAATTAATTGGAAAACATGGGCTCCCTCTTGTGACAAAATCAATGATTTTAAATGCTTTTTTTTGTGTGACAAACTAGATCACCCATCTATGTCCTTTTAATAGTTTTTAAATAGTATTATGTATAAAAATAATTAATCATTTCATATTCCTCTTTTCTCTGATAATTAATTCTTCCAATTTTTTAAAAAAGAGACCAGTATTTGATTCCAATTTGTGTTTAAAAATGTATGTAATATTTTCAAATATTGAATTTCAGAGTTGTGTTGAAAATATCAAGAAAAAGAGGAAAGAACAAACTTGACTTCCCTTCTTCTATATGTTAGATGTGCTGTTAGATGTTTTTGAAAACTCTTTGGAGAAATTAGATTAGTCCTTGTAATCTTTTCTGATTGACTGGCGCTCCAAGCTATGCACATAATTTACTTTATGTTCTGTATTTCCCTGTGTTTGGTAGGTGTGCTCATATTTCCTAAAACATGTAGTGTCTCTCTGCAAACTGTTCATGCGTACTGTCTCTACATTCCTCAACGAAGCAGCATGCACATTGACCTACTGGGAATGCCCACGACGAGAAGATCTAACCAAGAAAGAATAAAAATTACAGTTATTTTTGAAATGAAAGATTATATGCTGTGTGTCTATGTATCCGTGTGTGAGTGTGTGTCTGTAAGAGAGTGTAGTGAAAAAAAAAAAAGAAAGAAAGAAAAACATTTAGTAGTTATATTCACGGACCTAGCTCTGACAGGGTCTTTTAAGGGCATCTCAATATCAGGCTGTGAATTAAAAGAACTGGATTTAATCTTGGCACTGTCATGAACTACTTACATGGCCTTGGGCAAGTCATTTTCCTTCTTGGAATGTCTGTTTTCTCACCTATATAATAAGGTAATTGGACTAAATCAGTGCTTTTCAACTTGTTCTCTGCAGGAACGCATCTGTGGGAAATAACATATTTCCTTGGATCACTTGAGTATTAATGATTAAGACTATGTCTGTGGGGTGATAGAATAGGGACTTGGTGGTGGCACGGGTGAATATAAAGACATCAGGAGTGAGGGCTGTGAAAGCAGGGCATCCCCTGCTAATTAATAATAAATAAGCTACATTCCCAGTTTTGTTTTCCAAGATTTTATAATGGCTTAAACATTTTGGCAATGCCATGCTGGTAGTTAGTGTGAGAGCCAGGACTGGAATTTTAATCTCCTGTTCATATTATTATTTTTTTATTTCTATCATTCACAAATGGCCCAGCATTTTGCAGGAATCATAAACTATATAGGCTGTATATCGCCCACCAACTTCCAACACTTACAAGGCAGGGCGTGAGCTTTCCTTTCCTCTCCAAGTTCTGTGTGTCAGTCTACTTTTTCTTGCACAGGCCTTCTTCAGTCATTCATGTTACTTGTGTAACTCCAAGTGGCACTTCAGTTTCTGGCCCTAACTGACATGTTAGTGTCTACTTTTCGTTACCCACGTTGCTGGTGTTGCATTTTGCCCCGCGAACTTCCGTGCCACCTGTCCCTACTCAGGTAGAGCCACGGGGGGCAGCTGCCAGGTTCTTCACCTGCTCAGGAGCACACTCCGCTTCTGAGTCTTTTTGTCAGGATCCCTACTCTCCTCTTTCTGTCATGTTCCTGGGTGTCTCTCCTTTTTGAGTGATCCCTGTGTGGACGACGTGCCTTGCCTTTGAGTTTGCTGTTGTTTCTAGATGCCATATCTCAGAGCACACCCCGGTCCACTATCTGTGGCCCACAGACCAGTCCTTCCCTTTACCCTACACCTTATCCAAGTCCCGATTCATCTGAGAGAGAGGTCAGTCAAGCAACAGCAATGGGTGGCTGGATCCTGATACTTCACAGTCTGTCATTCATTCATTCTTCTTTTAAGCTAAAAATATTTATTGAATGACTACAATGTAATAATAAGCTCCATTTTGCTTCAAGAAATTTGGAACTAGATGAAGACCCTTTGTGGGAAGCCCAGGACAGAGAACGGGTTCTGATTGTTCAGGGACATATGAAAAAACGAGATGGACATGGGTATATTGGTGTGGACGGCCAGAGCTAAAAATGCATGCATGGTTTTGTTCATTCGGGAAAATCTATTGTTTGCCTTCTGTGTGCTGAATACTGTTTTAAGATTCTACTGAGAAAGACAGACACGAAGGAAGTGAATGCATTCTAATGTACATTATATTGTGGGTGATCGTGGTAGAACATACAAAATTCTGTGTGTGAGCAGTACCAGGAGCCCTCATTCTGCCTGAGCTTTTGTACTGAGAGAAGGATTTGGTATGGCTTAATATATAAATGAGTTTGTATGTAAGTGACCAGAGTCGGTGTCAATTTTTTGTTGTTGTAGTTGTTAGAATAGGTAAATTACTAGGAAGGGGCTCCATAGTTGGAAGGAGGGACCTTCCATTTATTAGCAACCACCCTCCAGCCCAACCACCCTACCATACTTACCTAGTTTCTTGTCCTAAGTGTTATATGGGTTTGCTTGTGTGCATGTGTGTGAGTGTGTGTGTGTGTGCGTGTGGTAGGCAGAGAGTTTAGAGGTTTCCTGATTTGGTTGTTGACATGTTTGAATTGAGGGAAAATTTCCATTTGATGACTTGTTAAAAGTAATGTTAATTTTAAAAAGTTTTTTTTTATTTTTTGCCTCAATTCAGTTTCTGGCTCCCTACATAAACAGTTTATGAAGAGAGATGATGAACAACTTTCGCACAGGTTTATTCACACTCTAGAATTTGTGCTCACTTAAAGCACTGCTAGAGGCTGTTGTTGGTTTTCTCTGTAATAGGAAAATAACTTCAGAGTATTGCCTCTGTGACTCTCTGATTTGGGAAATTACTGACCCTATATAGAATGAAGACAAAGAGAACAACTGGCATGCCTTTCCTGAGACCTGGGGATCTGGACTTTAGTTAATGTTGGAGAACCACCTTTCACAGCCTGAAGCTTCTGTCTAACCCACCAGTGAGCAGTAGAGCTGTTGGCTGCCTTGTGGTGTGAACAGGCATCTCATCACAGATGGAACACAGGAATCTCATCACAGATGAAAATCTTAGGATATATGAGTTTCATGCACGTCTACTCTGTCCACATTTAAAACCCTTAGTACCATGCCTGGTTCAGAGTGCATGCTGGGTCGTGGTAGTTCCCTCCCTCTTCTCTCTGCTTTGCATTCTTCCAAAAGAAATTGAGAATCTGAAGTGCTGTCATGGGCCACTTTATCCTCACATGTAATGATAATATACCAGAATCCAGCAAACACGTGATCCAGTCCCATCCAGATGGTGCAACCAGAATATTAAGCTCATAGCACAGGGGTCGTGAATTATTTGATTTTCTTCCTGGTCTCACTGTTTTTATGCTAATTGCAGAATGATCTTCTCTCAGGAGATTACAAAATAAGTCCTTATAAAGCAGAACTTTGCCTCTTCTAAAGTATGTCTGTGTTTATATTGATTTTTCTTTTTTTTTTTTTTTTATTAATTGCTATTTTAGTTCAGGATAGAGCAGGGCTGTGGGAGGTGCCGTCCTCTTCCCAGATGCAGATGTGGTCGGCTTGGCAGACTTCAGAGCAGAGAGGGGTGCGATGTTCCTTGATGGTTTCTGGAAAGAAAAAGCGTGTGATCCTCTTTGAGTGCTGCTTGCAGAGCTCTCTCCCATTTCTCACAACCCTTTCCTTTATAGTTGTATTCTGTCTTCCACCATAAACGTCCCCACACGCTCTTCGGCTAAATCCAGGGACCGAGTAAGGGATTTGCCACTTTAACTGTTCAGTGCCTTGCTGCTGCGGTCCACAGCCTTGGCTCCCCAGCTCTGCTCCACCTGAGAGTTTCTATTTGGGAACTCGCAACATGAGCGTTTTGAAGCTAAGGTTCAAAATCAATGCATTTTCGTATAGTGGTTGTTAATAAATCTAAACTGAATAAAAAAAATAGACTAAATTAATTTTTTCCCAAAAATATCCTCTCTCCCCTGATTGATTCACATTATTAATTTTATTCTTCCATCTCATCTTTAGAATTTGCTCATAACATGAGGAGGCGCTAAGGGGAAGCAGTGTATAGAAGTGTGTTGATACATATAATTTCTCTTTTTTGCCTGATTGTTGCTTTTAGCAAATTCTAGAGAAAATAGTTAAGTAGCTATCTGCCTTTAGTAGACTGTGTGATGCTCAGGGCAGGGACCGTATCTTACTCATTTTCATGTCCCATGACACCAGCTTGTGTCTGAACTTGCAGGTGTTCAGTAAAGAATGAATGAATGAGTGGTATCATTGTTCAGATTTTTTTATATATATGAAAAGTTCTAGAAGTATTTTAACTTATACATATAATTAAAGCTTTAGCTATTACTCCAGAAAATACCATTTAAAATGGTACAGCATAAGTTACTGGATCAGGATTCTGTAAAACTAATAAGGTCAATATATAATTTGGTTCTGATGCAGTTTACATATATATTAAAGAATGATTACTAAGAAGATGACTGCTTTAAAGGGCCCAGGAGAACCGGGAAACTTTTGACAGGGGAAATCAGAAATGTGCAGTCCAGTGAAGAATTAAACTACTGGGAGTAATAATATGGGCTGATGCACTCAATATAGCAGTAATGCCCTCTGAGAAGGATAGGAAATAATTCAGTTCCTCCAGGCTGCATGGAAGCTAAATACAGTATAACAAGAAATAGTAGCAGTACTCATTATGTCTGATTGCTAATTACCCCTTTGAATGATTCAGTTATGCCTGCAACTAGATAATTAGTTTAGTAATTTATGGCTGCAGCGCAAACTAGTATTTTAATTTTCGCAGCACAATTTTCACAATACCTACAGTTCAGATAATATCTTTCTTTTTTATTCAATTTTAAATTGCTTTTTTGAAGGCCTATAAAAGAGCAAAAATCCTTGCATTTTTTTCCCACATGTATTTCATGCCAAAGTTAGGCACTTTATGGAATTTTATTTAACTTTCAAATGCAGGAAAATAACACCTTATTAAGTCCTGTTTCATTATGCTTAATTTTTCCAATTTTCTGGGCAAAAGGGGTGAAATTTTTTAAAAGATTCTATCAAGTGACTCAATTTAACAGCTGCCAAATTTCGTGTTCCAAAAAGACATTGAACATTTGGTAAGCCACCTTCTCTTCTGACGCATTTCTGCTCCGGGCAAGAGTTCTGTTTATGTCTGGGTATCTTTTCTCAATACCTAGGAGTAGCCAGCTGAGTACAACTGTGCCCACTCCCACCAAATTCGAGGTGGTGCACACACAGGTCGAGAACTATCAGATCGTAGGAAGATTCTAGTGTTGTCTCGTATTCCTTTCTGAGTTGATGTGATTAATTCTGGTCAAAGAAAGTAGAATTGAGTCACTGAGTAAATTTTGGCCTTGGATCCATTTCCTCTTGATTCTGCTTGCGTTCCTCCGAAATTCCAGCTGCCTTGCTGGGATTTATAGTGAGATAAAGGTTATTATCTTAAAACATTTGGTCATCTTTCATAAACACTTATTTTTAGTTCAACATTCTCATCAGCCTTTAGGTTATGTCCCAAATTCACATAGTGGTAAGAAAGTAAATCTGAGAGAGAAAGAGAGAAATTGATATTATGATGTGCTAAAAAATTCTGATTACTCCAATATAATTTCAGGTCTGCTGTCCAAAGGCAACATTGATCGATTAAATTCACATGATGATTTCAGCTTAATTATATATTTATTTTCTTTATTTGTGTACACAGTGGACACATTTGCCGAATTGTTGAGCGATGTTATGAATTAAGATTTGGCTTAAAAAGGTGCCTTATTTAGCTTTTGGATCATGAGGCTTGAATTCTGAGTAGCTGATAGAAAAGGTGCAGCTTTAAGATCAATGTAATTAATACTGGGTAACAAGAAAATGCTTAGAACAACAAATTTAAAAAATCTCATTAAGTGCTTGGTTTTGCCATCCTAACATATTAAAATGAATGCTTATAATACTAGTTGACTCTACTAGACACATTGGCCTTGTGGCTAAGAGTTTTTAGCCAGCATCTCAGAATTAAGAATATTTGGCATTACTTGTCACTCCCCTTTGCTTTCTGCTTGGTACTTTGTTTTTTCCTGTAATACAATTACAAAATGCCCAGGGTTTGTATTTGCCATATTTTTCTTGTACCCGATATTTACCAGTGCTGGATCAGTGTTCTAAAGGGCAGCCCTGACAGGGTTATTTCAGTGAACATCAGGCTGGTGTTTATTACAGACTGAATCTCTGCCCTTTATTGCCAGCAGTCTTACTTGAAATATGTGTTCCTTGACCCATTTAATAAATGGTTCCTCGTAGATAGGGCACTGCAACTCCTCCTTTTTTCTATAGATGCTCTATAAAAAAGTTTCTTACCCATAAGGCAGTCCGTCTAACCATCAAAGCATCATATTGACCTTTCCAACTTTGTTCAGGGTGACAGTTGGCTGGTTGTTGATGCTTCTTTTTTACCTAAGTTGCTAACTAGAACTCTAACAGAATTTTGTGCTGTCAGAGTCTGAGGCCAGTCAACTGTCTTCAGATTTGTAGTTCATTCATTTTAACTTATTTCAGTACTAATTGTTTATATCCTAATAAAATGCAGCTGTAACAAAGTATATAAATGTATAAGTAAGTTAGAGACAAAATTTACATGTGGGTAGATTTTTGCCAATATTATAAAGTCCAATAATATCTTTTTGCCTATATTGTGAGAGTATTTTGGTTCTCCTCCCACTAGTAACAAATGAAGTAAATGTTGGTTATCAATACAGATATGGTATGTCAATAAATGAACTAGTTGTTGCTGGAACTCTTTGGAAGAAAGATACTATAAATCTGTGTTTCCATTGTCTCAGCCAGCTGAAAATTTTCAAGAGTTAAAGAAATGTCACGGCTCTCACAGTTGTGTTGTTCACAGAACGTTATTGTATGTGGTGTTGAACTTTTCCTGTATTTTTCTACACTTCTTTCTTGACCTTTATTTTTCTAAATATAAAATAAAATAGATCATTAGATAAAAATATCTAAAATGAATGAAAAATTTTCTTCTTTGCATTTCTGTTTATGTGTGTATCTATAATTAAGACATTTTGGGACATTTTTCCTCAGAGGAAAAGTTAGTCCCTTTTCAGACCTTATAAATTTGATTTACAGGGACCACCTTTATCTTATTTGAGTACACTGCTTAAAATAGATGCAATACAGTATTTTCTGCTGGGTCTTATCAGAGCTTTTAAAGAATTAATTAGACTGTCATAGAATTTGATACTTCTGAGTGCAGAGAATTCTCCTCATAATTCCTTGATATGTGATATTATGTTACATTATATTTATATGAGTAATATTTTACACACACACCCTCACACACGTGCGTGTATGTATACATACATGTACAACTGGAGTTCTTGGCTATTTAAAAGTACAAAAAATCCAGAGGTGCTTAACAATTTCCTAAACTAGAGACTCTTCACTATAGGTACTTCAGACATGATATTTATGGAAGTAATGCAGTGAGGGAGCAGTGAGTATGGGTATAATGATTGGTGAGGAAGCAACATTTTATCATACAATTTATTTATATGTCCTGTTAAGTTCATTGAGCTGCATACCAAGAATGCATTTTAGGGGTAAGGAATATAAACAAGAGCAAGCCAGAGTGCATGCCCACAAAGAATTTAAAATCTAACAGGAGAGATAAATGAGCACATATAATTTACAAACAGTCAAAACAAGAGACTGCAGTCAGAGAAATATACTCAGAGTGCTGAGGCAACGTGGAGAAAGGAAAGGACAACTAACTTATTCTTGAACAATTGTCTTGGACTGATGCTGATTTTCTCCTTATTCAGGGGCATGGTGTCAATGATGTGAGCATCTCTTATTCAGAGACGAATTAAATAAGCCTGATGGTTTCATTAACATTATCTCAAAAGAGTTTCATTGACTTAAAAAAAATCTTGTATACTTTGGGAGCATGTAGGTAGGTATAAACAGAAAAAGAGAACATTTTGGAGCCTTAAGTGGAAATGAAACTTGGACTGACTTTCTCTTGGAGAAATCTTGTACCATTTTATTTATTTGTTTGTTTGTTTATCCTTTTTGTTTGTTTATCTATTTATCTATCTATTTATTCATTTTTACCAGATCCAAGTGTAAGCTAACTCAGTCTAAAACATAAAAGGCTGGCAGAAGTTATGATTCGGGTATAAAATCTTAGGATTAGATATATTAAACGAACTTCATGTACTTCCAGAATTCCAATGTCAGAAGTAGCTCAACTGGTCTCAAGGGAGGCTCAATGCTTCTACCAAGAACAACAGGAATATATTGCGATGTGAGGGTCCTGTCAGGTGGGTACCAGCAAGAAGGCGATGGAGCCTCTTCCAGGTAGGGAAGACAGTAGGACAGAATGCCTGTCCAGACCAGAGTCACATTCTAGAGACGCAAGGTGGGGGCGGTGCAGCCAGCGTCAGGTAGATACACAGTTAGAGATCTAGAAGTTCTGTGTTTATTTGGGGAGATGGGGCAAACCTTCTTGAAAATCTGATGTGAGCTTTTGAACTCTATCTAGAAAATTGCAAATACGCACAAACTGTTGTCTATAACTTCATGGGCTTCTTAGACTACCTGAAACCTTTGCCAGGTTAAGGACCAATGGTTTAAGTGAGGGCAGGGATAATGGAAGGAGGGTGTTTTCCTGCAGTTTATAAAGAGCCTCATATCTCAAATCAGCCTGAATGGTGTTCAAAGTGACATCTTTGTCCCTGGTGGAAACAATGTTAAAACAATGAGCTGGGAGCCTGGGACTGGAGGTCATTCAGTTGACTTGGCCACAGGCACTGGCTGAATCTTTGGTGGCACCTCTTTGAAGCTTTCCTTCAGTTGGCATATTCTTTGTCATCTAGTTTAAGAACTAATTCATACATCGAATCCTTCAGGAAGCTCTCTCTCCTTTAACATTCGGTGTTGGGTACCTTTTTTATGCCATAGTACGCTTCCATAATAGAGTCACAGATTTTTTGGAGAATGGGCTGTGTCTTATTCATTTCTGAATCCCTGTTCCCGGCACAGTGCCAGGCACATGGGAGGTACTCATGAAATCTTCATTTTATGAATGAATAAAAACCAACAGTCGTGTACAGCAGGTTTTGCTCCATGCTAGAAACTAAAAGACTCTTCACAGTTTCAGGAAGGCCAAATCAATGCATAAAAGAGTCGTATAACCTGAAACAGGTTATTTTACATGGCTTGAATTGGGATAGCTATACACGGTATAATATAAAATGCTCTGCCATGCAAGGGGGAGCAAAAATGAGCCCAGCATTGCACGGAATTTGGGAATGTCGATTAGGAAACAATTCTAAAGCGGAGGCCTATTGTGTGAATAAATCTCTAGCTGAGTTAATAGGTCTCCCCTGATTGTTCAGTAATGTCACTTCAAAACAGACTCTGCTTTCTGCATGTTAACCCTTTTTTTCTCATTGAAATTGTTCGGCGCTCCAGGACTGGATAAGGCATACCTTGAGTCTGGTATAAAAGATAAGGCATTCACTGTGGAATACAAAACCAGAAAAATGGGATTATTTTCTTCCAACAGGAAAAAAGAGATCATTATGAGAGGAGAGGAAGCCTTTAATCAGAGCAAGGAAGAACAAGTTCAAATAGAATAAATCTGTGATTTAGCCATCTTCCGGAAGTACTGATGTTTGCTCAAAGAAATACCTCAAATTGCTCAGATTTTGGTATTTGTTGAGAAAATACAGTATTTTATAGGATTCTGGACCATTTTCTTCGTATCAAAGAATTATGTCATTCCGAATTTAAATATCAAAAAATAGATTTAACCTAAACCTGATAGAAGAAAAAATCAATCACAAAAACCCACAATAATCAAATCTCAAAAGCTTCTTTATATTTACTTATTTTCTGAAATATTAATGTTAGTTCAGTTATTCAATCTCTTGCTTTTAGGAGCTCTAAGTTAACTGGGCTGAAATTGTCCTTAAAAGTCAGTTTCTATATAAATTTCCACGACTGTTTTATCATCGTACTTGCAATCTTAGAAATTTGTTTGTCCCCAAAGCAATTTACATGAGAGCTTACACATGGTCAGTTAATCTAGTCTGATTGCCTAAAATCTTTCTAGTGGTACCTCAGTTCCAACCTGTCTTCATCCGTGCTGTTTCCTCTGCTTAGAACCCTAACCTCAACCTCGACTTTATCTGATAAATGTCTAACCCCCATTTATCCTTTAGAACTCAGATCAAGTACACCTTCTCTCCTGCTTCAGTCTCTTTCAGATGTCTCTCCTCTCTGTTCCTTGAGCAAAATGTGCACAACTCTAAAACACAATTGTCTCTTTGCTCCGCTTTGGCTCCTTGAGACACAGACAGTGTGAGAGGCTACTCTCTAGAGCCTAGCACAGATGTTGGACTATCGTTGATTTCAGATGTTTTTCGGTACATTAATGGATGACTTTTCAAGCTCCAATCTTAAACCTATTCTAAGCACTTTACATTTATTATCTCATTTAGTACAACATCCATCTGAACTTGGTATCACCATTATACCCCAGAGGAAGCCAGAGGATACTGAGGTTTAGAGAGGTTAGGTTACTTTCTGGAGCTTAGACAACTGGTCAGGGGCACAGTCACAGTAATAATCCTGGGCATCTGCCTCTGGGGCACATGCTCTTCCTTGTTGTGTGCTCTGTTCCCTAACCTGATTATATCTTTGAAGGTATTGGATTATTGACCTTCTTCGAAAGAGAACAGTGAATGCTCATTGCTTATCATGCATGCTCTAAGTGTTTATTAACCTCTTTCTAGCCATTAATTCATTAAATATTTATTGCCTGCCTGCTATGCGCCAGGCACTGGGAGTATGCACATGAGTAAGATACACACTACAGGTGAGGGAGATTCATAAGGGCAAAACATATCATTTACATTCTATTTTATTAATGTATTTTGTTAGCATTGCATCATAGGAAATTTTGGTCTACATTACTTCATCTTAGAATAAGTACAATTACATTACTCCGAAAAAATTTTTAAATTTCATTCTCTGTCATTTAGGCATTTGACTCTGACAAAGATATTAAAGTACTTGTCATAGTGAATTATCATAATTGTCCTTAATAGATGCTAAATTTTAGGAGTTGCGTTGAGCATCCATACATTTCTCTGCAATACACAGAGTTTATAAAACTATTAGAAAATAAAAGCACTAATCTAAGGTTAAGAACGTCTTTTTTTTTTGTACTGACAATGCAAATGCTTATCTAAAAATACCTGATTTTGAGGGAGGACCAAGATGGCGGCGTAGGCAGACTCTGAACTCCCCTCCTCCCGCGGACACAGCCAATTTACAACTACTCGTGGAAAAATCACCCCTGAGACAGAACTGAAAACTGGATAAGAGGAACTCCTGCAACAACGGACAATCCTAACTGGGGTGGAAGAGGCAGGGACTCCCTTCTGGAGAGGGAAAACGCCGCCTTCACAAGCCGCCAGGTTCACGGCCGCTGGGAGCAGCTCACAGGTCCGCAGCCTCCCTGGAGGAGGGGGCCCTGAGCCGGGAGCGCACCCGCTGTGGGCATTTTGTGGACCCAGCACAATCGACACCAGCGGCATAATATCTGACTGTGCCTGCTACTAAAGCATTGGGGAGTACCCCCAGAAAACCCGGTTCACAAAGAAACTAAAACTGGCTCTTAAAGGGGCCACGCACAAACTCACCCGTCCCAGAAAGCATCCTAAAATCACCAGAAAGAAAGGTACACAGTGCTGGGGTGAAAAGAGACTCACCTAATAGGCCCTGAGTGCATCTCGGTGAGGGGTGAGACCTCTCCAGAGACTGGGACATTGGCGGCCGCCATTGTTGTGGCCTGGTGTGAGCGTGCTGACACAGACGCCATTGGAGTTCTCCCTGAGGCCTGCTAGCCCAGGGTCTGCTCCACTCGCTAGAGCACCGATTTAATCCAGCTCAGCCAGGGCAGGCAGCCCACCCTAGAGACTGGCCCCACCTAACAACAAGCCCTCAGGCAACGGGTGGGCCTGCATAGATTGGTGACTGGATTCTCTGCAGCCTGGCAACTGAGCGGACTTGAGTGCGGCAGGGTGTGCACAAGGAGCAGGTGGAGAGTGTGGGGTGGTGGCGGAGTGTGTGGGGCTCCCACTGTGGAGAAACTGGGTCCGCTTGGGGGTCAGGGCGCTCACACGGGGCAGGACTGTGTTGACTGTGTGTGTGGACCTGTGGGCAACAGGGCTTGTCAGCTGCGGAAGACTTGTGCTTCTCAAAGACCCACATAGGAGGTTTGCCCCACCTTCCAAAGCCTGAAACAATTGGGTGCTCCTGTGCCTGAGGCCAGCCCCACCCAGCTGCAATCCTCAGAGAGCTGACAAGAGACCTAATAGGCTAGAGGCTTACAGCAATTGTAAGGCCCTGAGCCTAACAACCTGCCACGCTGGGGGACTACTCAGTTAAAAGAAATACTGCAACACAAATGTGGTATTAGAACTTACAGCCAACTGTGCTGGGGCTCCCCACACCTGATAAAGAGACTGAAGGGCCCACAACAACTACAAACAGCTGAGCATTACAACAGCTGGCCAGGAGCATAACTCAGCCTCCCTGGGCGCCTATAGGGAGAGCTAGCAGGCCACAATAGAAGGACACACATAGCCCACATAGGGGTCACCCCTGGAACATTGAGAACTGAGGGAAGCACACTGGAAACCTCCTAAGGCATCACTTACATAAGGTCACCTATCCAAGTGCAGGAGACGTAGCTGACCTACCTAATACATAGACACAAGCACAGGGAAAGAGGCAAAATGAGGAGGCAAAAGAATACATTCCAAGTAAGGGAACAGGACAAAACCCCAGAAGAGGAACTAAGTGAAACAGAAATGAGCAACCTACCTGACAGAGAGTTCAAACTAAGAGTGTTAAGGATGCTCACTGATCTGGGGAGAAGAATAGATCAACTCAGTGAGAATGTCAATAAAGAAATGGAAGATATAAAAAAGAACCAATCAGAAATGAAGAATACAATACTGGAAATGAAAAATTCATTAGAGGGACTCAAAAGCAGAGTAGAGGATACAGAAGAACGGATCTGTGAGCTGGAAGAAAGACTAGACGAAATTACCCAAGGTGAACAGGTAAAAGAGAAAAGAATTAAAAAGAGTGAGGACAGTCTAAGGGACCTCTGGGACAACATCAAGCGCACTAACATCCATGTTATAGGTGTCCCGGAAGGAGAAGAGCGAGACAAGGGGGCAGAGAATCTATTTCAAGAAATAATAGATGAAAACTTCCCTAACCTAAGGAAGGAAACAGACATCCAGGTACAGGAAGCACAGAGAGCCCCAAACAAGATAAACCCAAAGAGGCCCACACCAAGACACATCATAATCAAAATGTCCAGAATTAAAGAGAGAATCCTAAAAGCCGCAAGAGAATGTCAAGTTACATACAAAGGAAACCCCATAAGGCTATCAGCTGACTTCTCGGCAGAAACCTTACAGGCTAGAAGAGAATGGCATGATATATTTAAAGTGCTAAAAGAAAAAAACTTACAGCCAAGAATACTCTACCCAGCAAGGTTATCATTCAAAATGGAAGGAGAGATCAAAACTTTCCCAGATAAGCAAAAATTAAAGGAGTTTGTCACCAAGAAACCAGTGCTACAGGAAATGTTAAAGGGACTGATTTAAGGGGAAAAGAGAAGACCACAAATAGGAAAAATTATCTATTTCCATGATTAGAACGTAATGAATACAAATGCACAAAAAAGAGGTTAGATATGATATCAAAAACATAAAAGGAGGGAGGAGGGGAGTTAAAGAGTACAGCTTTCAGACAGAGGTCAAACTAAAGTGACCATCAATTCTGTATAGAAGAAGTAAGGAACAGAGAAGGACTACTACAACACTGAGGAAAAAAAAAAAAAGTTAAAAAATGGCAGTAAGTACATACCTATCAATAGCTACTTTAAACGTCAATGGACTAAATGCTCCAATTAAAAGGCATAGGGTGGCTGACTGGATAAAAAAACAAGACCCATATATATGCTGCATACAAGAGACACACTTCAGACCTAAAGACACTCACAAACTGAAAGTGAAGGGATGGAAAAAGATACTCCACGCAAATGGCAATGAAAAGAAAGCTGGGGTAGCAGTACTCATATCAGACAAAATAGACTTTAAAACAAAAACTGCAGAAAGAGACAATGAAGGGCATTACATAATGATCAAGGGAACAATCCAACAAGAGGATATAACACTTGTAAATATCTACGCACCCAATGTAGGTGCACCTAAATATATAAAGCAATTATTAACAGACATAAAAACAGAAATAGACAGTAACACAATAATAGTAGGGGACTTTAACACTCCACTTACACCAACGGATAGATCATCCAAACAGAAGATCAATAAGGAAACATTGGCCTTAAACGACACACTAGAACAGATGGACCTAGTAGATATATACAGAGCATTCCATCCAAAAACCGAAGAATACACGTTCTTTTCAAATGCACATGGAACATTCTCCAGGATTGATCACATATTAGGCCACAAAACAAGTCTCCATAAATTTAAGAAGATTGAAATAATACCAAGCATCTTTTCTGACCACAACGGTATGAAACTAGAAATCAACTATAGGAAGAAAATCAGAAAAGCCACAAATACATGGAGATTAAAGAGAATGCTACTGAACAACGACTGGGTTAACGAAGAAATCAAAGAAGAAATCAAAAAATACCTGGAGACAAATGAAAATGAAAATACGACATGCCAGAATCTATGGGATACAGCAAAAGCGGTTCTAAGAGGGAAGTTTATAGCGATACAGGCCTATCTCAACAAACAAGAAAAATCTCAAATAAACAATCTAACAATGCACCTAAAGGAACTGGAAAAAGAAGAACAAACAAAGCCCAAAATCAGTAGAAGAAGGGAAATCATAAAAATCAGAGCAGAAATAAATGAAATAGAGACCAAAAAAACAATAGAAAAAATTAGTAAAACCAAGAGCTGGTTCTTTGAAAAGATCAACAAAATTGACAAACCTTTAGCTAGACTCACCAAGAAAAAAAGAGAGAAGGCACAAATAAGTAAAATCAGAAATAAAAAAGGAGAGGTTACAACAGACACCTCAGAAGTACAAAAGATTATAAGAGAATACTATGAAAAGCTATATGCCAACCAATTCGACAATCTGGAAGAAATGGATAAATTCTTAGAATCATACAACCTTCCAAAACTGGATCAAGAAGAAGTAGAGAATTTGAATAGACCAATCACCAGTAAGGAGATTGAAACAGTAATCAAAAACCTCCCCAAAAATAAAAGTCCAGGACCAGATGGCTTCCCTGGGGAATTCTACCAAACATTCAAAGAAGACTTAATACCTAGCCTTCTCAAACTCTTCCAAAAAATTGAGGAGGGGGGAAAGCTCCCTAACTCATTCTACGAAGCTGACATTACCCTGATACCAAAACCAGACAAGGACAACACAAAAAAAGAAAATTACAGGCCAATATCACTGATGAACATCAATGCGAAAATCCTCAACAAAATACTAGCAAATCGCATACAACAATACGTTAAAAAGATTGTACACCATGATCAAGTGGGATTTATTCCAGGTATGCAGGGATGGTTTAACATTTGCAAATCAATCAACGTAATACACCACATTAAAAAAATGAAGAACAAAAATCACATGATCATCTCAATAGATGCAGAGAAAGCATTTGACAAGATACAGCATCCATTTATGATAAAAACTCCGAATAAAATGGGTATAGAAGGAAAGTACCTCAACATAATAAAGACCATATATGAGAAACCCACAGCTAATATCATCCTCAATGGTGAAAAACTGAAAGCCATCCCTCTAAGAACAGGAACCAGACAAGGATGCCCACTGTCACCACTCCTATTTAACATAGTACTGGAAGTCCTAGCCAGAGCAATCAGGCAAGAGAAAGAAATAAAAGGGATCCAAATTGGAAAGGACAAAGTGAAACTGTCACTATTTGCAGATGACATGATTTTATATATAGAAAACCCTAAAGAATCCACCAGAAAACTTTTAGAAGTAATAAACGAATATGGTAAAGTTGCAGGATACAAAAATCAACATACAAAAATCAGTTGCATTTCTGTACACTAACAACGAAGTAGAAGAAAGAGAAATTAAGAATATCATCCCATTTACAATTGCAACAAAAAGAATAAAATACCTAGGAATAAACTTAACCAAAGAGGTGAAAGATCTGTACACCGAAAACTATAAAACATTTCTGAAACAAATTGAAGAAGACACAAAGAAATGGAAAGATATTCCGTGCTCTTGGATTGGAAGAATTAACATAGTTAAGATGTCCATACTTCCTAAAGCCATCTATAGATTCAATGCAATCCCTATCAAAGTTCCAACAACATTTTTCACAGAAATAGAACAAAGAATCCTAAAATTCATATGGAACAACAAAAGACCCCGAATAGCTAAAGGAATCCTGAGAAAAAAGAACAAAGCTGGAGGTATCACACTCCCTGATTTCAAAATATACTACAAAGCTATAGTAACCAAAACAGCATGGTACTGGCACAAAAACAGACACACAGATCAATGGAATAGAATCGAAAGCCCAGAAATAAACCCACACATCTATGGACAGCTAATCTTTGACAAAGGAGCCAAGAACATACAATGGGGAAAAGAAAGTCTCTTCAACAAATGGTGTTGGGAAAACTGGATAGGCACATGCAAAAAAATGAAAGTAGACCCTTACCTTACACCATACACAAAAATTAACTCCAAATGGATTAAAGACTTGAATGTAAGACCTGAAACTGTGAAACTTCTAGAAGAAAACATAGGCAGTACGCTCTTTGACATCGGTCTTAGCAACATCTTTTCAAACACCACATCTGACCGGGCAAGAGAAACAATAGAAAAAATAAACAAATGGGACTACATCAAACTAAAAAGCTTCTGCACAGCAAAGGAAACCATCAACAAAACGAAAAGACAACCTAACAATTGGGAGAAGATATTTGCAAACCATACATCTGATAAGGGCTTAATCTCCAAAATATATAAAGAACTCATGCATCTCAACAACAACAAAACTACCAACCCAATTAAAACATGGGCAAAAGACGTGAACAGACATTTCTCCAAAGAAGATATACAGATGGCCCACAGACACATGAAAAGATGTTCAAAATCACTAACTATCAGGGAAATGCAAATCAAAACTACAATGAGATATCACCTCACGCCCGTCAGAATGGCTATAATTAACAAGACAGGAAACAACATGTGTTGGAGAGGATGTGGAGAGAAGGGAACTCTCATACACTGCTGGTGGGAGTGCAAACTGGTGCAGCCACTATGGAAAACAGTATGGAGATTCCTCAAAAAAGCAAGGATAGAACTACCATATGATCCAGCTATTCCACTGTTGGGTATTTATCCAAAGAACTTGAAAACACCAATTTGCAAAGGTACATGCACCCCTGTGTTCATTGCAGCGTTATTCACAATAGACAAGACTTGGAAGCAACCTAAGTGCCCATCAAGGGACGAATGGATAAAGAAGCTGTGGTATATATACACAATGGAATACTACTCAGCCATAAGAAACGATGAAATCCAGCCATTTGTGACAACGTGGATGGACATTGAGGGTATAATGCAAAGTGAAATAAGTCAGAAGGAGAAGGTCAAATACCGTATGATTTCCTTCATTAAGTAGTAGATAGTAACAACAATAAACAAACACACAGGGACAGAGATTGGATTGGTGGTTACCAGAGGGGAAGAGGGGAGGGAGGAGGGTGAAAGGGATAATTTGGTACATGTGTGTGGTGATGGGTTGTAATTAGTATTTTGGTGGTGAACAGGATGTAATCTATGCAGAAATAGAAGTACAATGATGTACACCTGAAATTTTTACAATGTTATAAACCAATGTTACTGCAATAAACGAAAAATTAAAAATAAATAAATAAATAAATAAAAATACCTGATTTTATTCTCTTTTTACAGCCACACACAACTTTAACACTTCTAGAATCTTAGTTTTCTTTCCGATTGTTATCCTGAAGAAGAAGTGGAATACAGGGTTTGGAAGTTCTATTTGCTCTGCATTAATAAAATCCGTAAAAGCTGTTTCCCCCTCACCCCTAAATTACACAGCAACGACTCACGGAACAGATAAGGGATCTTACAAGATATCCTTTTTACAGGCACTTTCTAAACCTAGCTCTGGGTAATATAAACATTGGAGTCTACTTTTAAATTTTTAAATGCTCCTTGTTGGCAGGCATTTTGTTTCCATTGATAGCATTTTCCTTCCCTGAATTAACTGTGATCTAGTGGGCCATTTCACTCTTTACTAAAGGTACTGCAGAGTTCTAACCACATGTAACATGTTGTTTTGCAGTATTCTAGAAGAAGGATATCTTAACATTTCCATGTTTAGAAACATTTCTTCACAAGAAAAGAATCACTTTATAATTGTGCTGTGGTATGACATCACTGTAGATTTATATAACTTTGTGGCTTGTGTGTATTTTATGCATTCTCATATATTTTGTGCCTTGTCTTATTTCATTACCCCAGTTATGGGACTCACTCAGCTATTGTTTATTTCTAATGTCTTTTTGTCACAACATTAATCCCACTCTTTTATATTTTTTGTTGATAACAAACATAATTTTATGCCAAAGTGCAATTATAATTCTTCAATAATTCAGTAATTTTGCAATCTTTTAAGAAAAAATATTTTAAAAAAAGAAAGAAGAAAAAGATTTAAAATAAATCTTCTAAAAGACAGCCTTGACTGTATCAGTATACTCTTTTACATCATTGATGGAAACACTTATTAATTATGACCAAGTGGTTATATTTTGAGATTATAGGTGGTAACTAGGCAAGATGCAAGATTTAATGCTCTGTTCGAATTTTTACTGTTGAAAATATGACTGAAGGGTGTATTTGTGCTGTTGCTCAGAAGTTACTTAGCTCCTTTAAGCTTCTGAGGTATCTATCTATTTATCTATCTATCTGCCTCACCTTCCTGCTAGGATGAGTAGTATAATTAAGTTAGGTAAGTTATATATTCCAGTGGCTGGTTCTTAGGAAACAATAAATAGTAGGTAAAAGTAATTCTAGTTTAATTTGTCCTTTTTTAATCCACGTATGGTGGATCATGGTTGAATGATAATGCTTATGGTTACCTAAATTTGTATTCTTTTCAGCCTGTCTCATTATTTGCACATGCCTTTCTCCTCTCTGCTCATCTTGAACTAATAAAATTGAATTACTCTTTTGAACTGAATTTTAGGTCAGACAGCGTTAGATTTTCTTTCCTTGGTGTTTAAGGAAAGAAACTTGGTTTTTGCTTTCTTATGTTATTACCATTTACAATGTATTGAACTTGTTATGTAACTGTTTGTCTTCTGAATTACACGATGACATCCACAAGACACCAAACTCTCTTATGTATGCTTTTAGCCCCAGTGCCGAGCATAGCGTCTGCTGTGTAGTAGATCCTCAGTAGGTATTTTTTTAAACTGTTGAATAGTAAACAGTATAAAAGAACTTAGGCATCTGCTCAAAAATTAAATTTTAGAGCCAAATAAATTAACATCCTGTTAACGTCAACTTAATTCTTTAACTTGTCAGGAAATAACATTTGAATTGTTTGAAATAATCAACTTCAACTGTAGTTCTCTCTAATAGTTCCTTGCATTGTGACAGTTGATATTTTTGTTGTTTAAATGATATGAAAAATGTCAAAGATGATAAACATGTCATCCTGCATCTTAATATCCTGGCCCAGTGTAGATAGTTGTAGAAATTTCCATATAGATAAAACCATGAGGTCACAAAAGTAGAATTCTGTATTTCTAACCATGGCTGAAAATTAAATCTTTTCACCACTCATTTTAAGGAAGACTGTTAAAGTTCTATATCATATCTAAAATTGTTCTTATGTTTATTGTTGGTTATATCAAGTCTTCAGTCTTGGAACAGAAATTCATTTCTCTTTCCAAATTTGGCTTCACATGACACTGTTATATGCTTTCTCCTAGTATAGAGCTGCTCTGTTATCTTTCCTTTCCTCTTAAGGAAAAAAATGCATTGAAGCATTTGTTTTGAGAAAAAAGATTTCAGACTTTTAAAATCCATTTCACAATCATATAAAAAGAAAAGTTAGATCAAAGTTGGAACCTACTAGTCTTTATAATGCTACTTTAAGGTACTGATAGGAAGAATGATATAACACATAGGAGTATTTTAGTTAACTTGAAAAAATAAAAATAGGATTTTATTTTACTTATTATGACACTAAAATATAAAATCTTAAAACAATTTTGATAAATGGTTACTTATAAAGCCATCTTATAAGCAGATGAATTTTTAGCAGATCACCCTGTACTCCAAATAGCGCATATATATTTATTTTTTTTAAATGAAGTGAGAAAGCATAAGAACGAAGAGTTTTCCGGGGAACAAAAGTCATTATGATCAATTAATTTACTATATTTTCAAATCAAAGCATCTGATATCAGAAACTCTTGAGATACAGTGAGAGTAAGATGTAAAAGTAAAAAAAGATAATAAGCCAAACAACAAATACAAGCCAGTTTGTTCATAATATTTTATTACATATTTACTGAGCTTCTACTCTGTATGTAAAAGCTCGTGGAATAGATGTATACATAAAAGATGATTGTGTATGGTGTGATAAATGCTATGATTGACGTCTACAAAAGGGTCCATGAGACCATCTAGAAGGGACATCTAACCAAGACTGAAGGGTCTAGGAAAACTTTCTACAAAATGTTGTGTCTGGGGGCCGGCCCGGTGGCGTAGCAGTTAAGTGCACGTGCTCCGCTGCAGCAGCCTGGGGTTCGGATCCCAGGTGTGCACCGGCGCACTGCTTGTCAAGCCATGCTGTGGTGGTGTCCCATATAAAGTGGAGGAAGATGGGCACAGATGTCAGCTCAGGGCCAGTCTTCCTCAGCAAAAAGAGGAGGATTGGCAGATGTTAGCTCAGGTCTGATCTTCCTCACCAAAAAAAAAAAATGTTGCATCTAAATTGAGTCTTGAAAAAGTAGGAGGCATAACTAGATGACATGAAGGAAAAGGAAAGGTATTTCAAACAGGTGATTAAGAGATTAGAGCAAATATGGGAAATCAGGGAATTGTGTGGGAGTATAAGCTGTAGGTGGAAGTGAAGAGACTTAAAAATGAGGAGACAGCGAGAGTTCAAATCCTTAAGGGCTGTAGGTCGAGTTAAGTTTATCCTAAAAGCAATGGGGTGTCATTCAAAGACGTTAAGCAGAAGTGCCAATGTCAGTCTTACGTCTTTTTCGTTGGAGGAATGGAGGCAAAGATGTTTGTAACCAAGGAGAGGGGGAGCCTGGGGAGAAGGGAGAGAATGCACCCTTTGATGGCTTCCATTTTCTCTATAAATAAAGTGCTGAAATCGTCTCCTGTGAGTGAGGAAGCACGGAGTGGAGTAGCATGTTTATGGAATGTGGTGAAGACTTAAAATATCAAACGTGGGGTAATGAGACAGAGAACTGACCGCGGGGGCCGTAAGAAGTGACTGCTGTGCAGTGTAGAACTTCCTCTCCAGTTTGTCACCACACTGGTTCACATACTCTCTCCTTTCTTGCAAGTCTGTGGGAAAGGCCAGAAAACACTGCCAGCTAAGTCCCTAAAGCACAGAAATCTTGGTTTTTAGGTTGATTTGAAATTTAGGTTTTACCAGATACAGGAAACAGGAACAAGGGTTAAAACTTCTGGAGAGCAGCCAAAGGGATGAACTATGGGATCTTGACTAGATACAGGCGGGAGTGAAGATAGGATGGAGCAGATGGATTAGACATTTAATGCTGAATAGTCTAGAACATGTGTATAAGGAACAAGGGTATGAGAATCGTGAAAGGATAGAAAGGTGTGTTGCAAGTGCACAATATTGGAGTTTAATTTTTTTTTTTTTTTTGTGAGGAAGATCAGCCCTGAGCTAACATCCATGCTACTCCTCCTCTTTTTGCTGAGGAAGACTGGCCCTGGGCTAACATCTGTGCCCATCTTCCTCCACTTTATATAGGATGCCGCCACAGCATGGCCTGAGAAGCGGTGCATCGGTGCGTGCCCAGGATCCGAACCTGGGCCGCCAGCAGCGGAGCCCACTCACTTAACCGCTACTCCACGGGGCCGGCCCTGGAGTTTAAAATTTGAAAGGTGGAAGAATTCTGGCAAAGTCCAAGAGATTCACCTGAAAAACAATTAGAAACAATGATATAATTTCGTAAAAGAGCAAGGTGAAAATTAATTTAAACAATCAATAGTCTTAAAGCATCTCATCATTTTCACTTCTAGGATTTATTCACCAGGAAGTAATTTAGGGTGGCACAAATATTATCAACAACCTAGGATGTTCATCAGAGCCTTGTAAATAATGGCAAATGATTGCAAACAACTTGGAAGTGCAATAACCGAGGAGGACTTAAATAAATTATGATAAATGAAAATATTAGTGGAAGAATAAATTGGTAGAACCTTTATGGAGGCAATTTGGTCTTGTCCATCAATTTTAAAAGCAAATACCATTCAATCAGGAATTCCACTTCTATAAGTTTGCCCTACAGATATATTTATACACATGCAAAATGAAGAATGCTCAAGATATTTTGTTGCTACATTGTTTGTAGGAGTTAAATGCCCATCCGTACGGAACTGCATGGGCACATTATGGCACGTCCATTAAATGACAGATTATGAAACTATAAAAACTAACGTGAAAACTCTTTACTGATGCGAAATGTTCTCCAAGATACATTGTTAATTTAAAAAGAAAAACCACAAAGTTCAGAACAGAGTTTGTGGTATAATGCCATCTATATAAAAAGGGGGAACGTCCGTGCATATATTTACATATATATGTATAAATTATTTTCAGATAAATTTATAAGAAAATGATAGCATTAGTTGCTGGTGAGAAGAGAATTTGGAGGGTGAGGGGGCTAGAAATGGAGAAAGAACTTTCATAGCATTTCATTGTATATCTTTTCATTCTTTATGAATTTTGAATCATAAGAATGTATTACCATTTGGAAATTTTAAAAAATCAAACTACTGATGTGATAAATCTTAAGCATAAAAGTTATTGCAAAATTTTATTTTAGTGTCTTGGAAATATGTTCAAAATAGTGAACTTGGGAGTAGGGGAGAGAAAATTACCAGAGTATATATATACTATTAACATAATACAGGCATAGTGAAGTGGTAAGAAAGTACACCGGAAAATATCAATAGTGGATAGAACAGGTGGTAGGATTGGATTGCAAGCAATTTTTATTCTCTTCTTTTTGGTAAAGTGCATTTTGAATATATATCAGATATATATATTTGAATATATATTATCAATGCATATATATATGCAGTATTTACATTTGGGTAAATTGGAACAATGTATCATGAATTTTATTACTAAAGGGGAAAATATTTTAAAAAAATATTTATAGATAATCCCTGAAACTCCATTCTTTCAAATGTGGAAACCATGTTTTAGATACTTTGCAATAAAATTTAATAAAGATAAGTGCGAGATCATCTATAACATCATTCATTTGAATAAATGGCCAGTCCTGTGACAGATGTACCTACTAAGAACTTTATTTGTCACTTGGAATAAAATATATTCACTGATATAAATTAAGAGAATATTGCAGGATTAGTCTCCAAGAGAAATCTAATGAAGAGTAATATAGATTGTTAGAAGGCCCACATAATTCACAGCTAAAATGAATGGCCATTCTGTTTTACATCTTCAGCATAATTGACAGTAAAGTGACTTATGTTAAACATTCAGATAAATGAGCATATCCTGTAAGTACAGTGTCTGCAAAATCTTGGTTTCAGGCAGAAGCTAGGAATTTTAGTAAAATTGTAAAATAAAATCTGAAATACCACTGTATTTTTTCACTTGCTAATTCATAAGTCTATTAAATGTATAGTCATTAGAGAGATCAAAAAACGATGATAAACTTGTTCATGGCATAAAATAGTTGTTTTTAAAAGTTTATATTGAATGCATCTGTTGTAATTTGGATTAGATTCTTTGAAATACCTTTTAATTGAAGATTTTTAGAAACTTTTGTAAACTCCTAAGCACTAAGATTATATAAACTTTCATCCTCCTCTCCTCGTCTCCATTATTATTAACATGATACGTTTTTTACAATTGATGAACCAACATTGGTATATTATTAATAACTAAAGTCCATAGTATACATTAGGGTTCACTCTTTTGTTGTACATTCTATTTGACAAATGTCTGATGCCAGGTGCCCACCATGACAGTATCATATAAAATATTTTCACTGCCCTAGCAATGCATTTGCCCAAATTGCAACACCGTTTGTTTTCTGTTCCTGCTAGTCACAAACGGAAGTTTTTGTAGCTCCACTTTCTTGTCAGCATTTGGTGCTGCCAGTGTTTTGGGTTTGAGCCATTCTAATAGCTGCATGGTGGTATCTCACTATTGTTTTCATTTGCATTTCCCTGTTGACATACGATGTTAAGCATCTTTTTATGTCTTATTTGTCAATATCTTATTTGGTGAGGTGACTATTGAGAGATTTGCCCATTTTGTAATTGGGTTGTTTGTTTTCTTATTGTTGAGTTATAAGAGTTCCTTGTGTATTTTGGATACCAGTCCTTTTGCAAATATTTATTTTCTCCCAGTCTGTAACTTGTTCCATTCTCTGACTGGAGTCCTTCACAGAGCAGAAGTTTTTATTTTAATTAAGTCCAACTTATTTATTTATTTTTTTCTTTCATGGATTATGCTGTTGGTTTTGTATCTAGAAAGTCATTGCCAAACCTAAGGTCACTAGATTTTCAACTGTGTTGTCTTCTAGGAGTTTTATAGTTTTGCATTTTACATTGAGGTCTATGATTCATTTTGAATTATCTTTTGTGAAAGATATGAGGTCTCTATCTAAATTCGCTTATTTGTACCTGGAAGTCCAGTTGTTCCAGAATCATTTCTGAAAAAGTCATCATTTACAAAAGTATTTTTCCTATTTTATTTCTTGACTTTCTAGTCCCACTCACAAATTGCATAGCTTCAAGCTCATTTCTGCTTTCTACTCCAAATTCTCTCCCTACTATACCACACTTTTAGAAGAAATCTTCCATGTTTTTCCAACCACTTGCCTAATGCAGGAATCTCTTCTGTAGCATCCCTGACTTGTCATCAAATCTTCATTAAGGGGTGGGTGACAACTTCGTAAAGCAGTCCATCCCTTTGTTGAATAACCCAAGTTATAATTCACTCATTCATTCAACATATATTGCACACCCACTGTGTGTCGGATATTGGACTAAGAAGTTTTATTATACTGAGCCTAATACCGTAAGATCCTGGTTCCAATCTCTTGAGAATATACAAACATCTATTTCCTCTTCTATATCATTGATTTTGATGTATGTTAGAGTGCCTTTCACTTCCTTTCTCAGTTTAACACTTTCCTGTTCTTTCAGACATCCCTAATGTGACATTGTCAAACCTTTTATCAGGGTGAAATTTCATTTTTCTGTGCTCCTCTCAAAATGTTATTTACTCAGAGATAAACGTATTGCTCTGGAAGTTATTCATCTGGTGTAATGCACAATAGTCTACTTTCTATGACCTGGACAATATCCTTTATGAATTAAACCTTAAATCATTGGTATTTTTGCTGCCAAAATGGCATAATGCACCATTATATTAAATTCATTATGAAAATAACATTTTCCAAATGGTCGTATTAAATATTATTATTTTTTTATTGATGTTTTAATAGTTTTTGTTGTTGTTGTTTTTGTGAGGAAGATCAGCCCTGAGCAAACCTCCATGCTAATCCTCCTCTTTTTGCTGAGGAAGACGGGCTCTGAGCTAACATCTATTGCCAATCCTCCTCCTTTTTTTCCCCAAAGCCCCAGTAGATAATTGTGTGTCATAGTTGCACATCCTTCTAGTTGCTGTATGTGGGACGCTGCCTCAGCATGGCCGGAGAAGCGGTGCATCGGTGCGCGCCCGGAATCTGAACCCGGGCCGCTGGTAGCGCAGTGCGCACTTAACCGCTAAGCCACGGGGCCGGCCCCTTAATAGTTTTTTTAACATTGTGAAATTTTGGGTTGTACATTTTTGTTTGTCCATCACCATATATATGACTCCCTTCACCCCTTGTGCCCACCCCCCACCCCCATTGCCCCGGTAACCACAATACAGTTTTCTCTGTCCGTGTGTTGGTTTATATTCCACATGTGAGTGAGATCATACAGTGTTTGTCTTTCTCTTTCTGGCTTACTTCACTTAACATAATACCCTGCAGGCCCATTCATGTTGTTGCAAATGGGACAATTTTGTCTTTTTTTATGGGTGAGTAGTATTCCATTGTATATATATACCACATCTTCTTGATCCAATCGTCACTCGAGGGACACTTAGGTTGCTTCCACTTCTTGGCTATGGTGAATAATGCTGCAATGAACATAGGGGTGCATAAGCCTCTTTGGATTGTTGATTTCAGGTTCATTGGATAGATTCCCAGTAGTGAGATGGCTGGATCATAGGGCATCTCTATTTTTAATTCTTTGAGGAATCTCCATACAGTTTTCCATAGAGGCTGCACCAGTTTGCATTCCCACTAGCTATGTATGAGGGTTCCTGTTTCTCCACATCCTCTCCAACACTTGTTGTTTTTTGTGTTGGTGATTACAGCCATTCTAACAGGTGTGAGGTGATATCTTAGTGTTGTTTCGATTTGCATTTCCCTGATGATGAACATGTTTTCATGTTCCTATTGGCCATCTGTATATCTTCTTTGGAGAAGTGTCTGTTCATTTCCTCTGCCCATTTTTTGATCGGGTTGTTTGTTTTTTTGTTGTTCAGTTGTGTGTGTTCTTTATATACTATGGAGATCAACCCCTTGTCAGATGTATGTTTTGCAAATATTCTCTCCCAGCTGGTGGGTTATCTGTTCATCTTGATTCTGGTTTCGTTTGTCTTCTAGAAGCTCTTTAATGTAAGTCCAACTTGTTTATTTTTTCTTTAGTTTCCCTAGTCTGGGTAGGCATGTCATCCGAAAAGATTCCTTTATGACCAATGTCAGATAGTGTGTTGTCTATATTTTCTTCTATGTGTTTTATAGTTTCCGGTCTCACCTTCAGGTCTTTGATCCATTTTGAGTTAATTTTTGTCAATGGCAATAGCAGATGGTCCACTTTCATTCTTTTGCATGTGGCTGTCCAGTTTTACCAACACCATTTATTGAAGAAACTTTCCTTTCTCCATTGCATGTTCTTAGCTCCTTTGTAGAAGAGTAGCTGTTCGTATATGTGTGGTTTTATTTCTGGGCTTTCAATTCTGTTCCATTGATCTGTGTGTCTGTTTTTGTACCAGTACCATGCTGTTTTGATTACTATTGCTTTGTAGTATGTTTTGAAGTCAAAGATTGTGATGCCTCCTGCTTTCTTCTTTTTTCGTAGGATTGCTTTAGCTATTCGGGGTCTTTTGTTGCCCCATATGAATTTCAGTATTCTTTTTTCTATTTCTGTGAAGAATGTCATTGGGATTCTGATTGGGATTGCATTGAATTTGTAGATTGCTTTAGGTAATATAGACATTTTAATTATGTTTATTCTTCCAATCCACATGCATGGGATATCTTTCCATTTCTTTATGTCATCATCGATTTCTTTCAATAATGCCTTGTAGTTTTCATTGTATAGGTCATTCACCTCCATGGTAAGATTTATTCCTAGGTATTTTATTCTTTTTGATGCAATTGTAAATGGTATTATCTTTTTGAGCTTTCTTTCTGTTAGTTCATTATTAGCATACAGAAATGCAACTGATTTTTGTACATTGATTTTGAACCCTGCAACTTTGCTCTAGTTGTTGATTATTTCTAATAGTTTTCCAACAGATTCTTTAGGGTTTTCTATATATAAAATCATGTCATCTGAAAATACTGAGAGTTTCACTTCTTTGTTACCTATTTGGATTCCTTTTATTCCTTTTTCTTGCCTAATTGCTCTGGCCAAAACCTCCAGTACTATGTTGAACAGGAGTGGTGAGAGTGGGCAGCCCTGCCTCATTCCTGTTCTCAGAGGAATGGCTTTCAGTCTTTCCCCGATGAGTATGATGTTGGCTGTGGGTTTGTCATAAATAGCCTTTATTATGTTGAGGTACTTTCCTTCTATTTCCATTTTGTTGAGAGTTTTTATCATAAATGGATGTTGTATCTTGTCAAATGCCTTCTCTGCATCTATTGAGATGACCATGTGGTTTTTATTCTTTGTTTTGTTATGTGATGTATTACGATTGATTTGCGGATGTTGAACCATCCCTGCATCCCTGGTATAAATCCCACTTGATCATGGTGTATGATCTTTTTAATATATTGCTGTATTCAGTGTGCCAATATTTTGTTGAGGATTTTTGCATCTATGTTCATCAGCGATATTGGCCTGTAATTTTCTTTCTTTGTATTGTCTTTGTCTGGCTTTGGTATCAGGGTGATGTTGGCCTCATAGAATGATTTAGGAAGTGTTCCATCTTCCTCTATTTTTTGGGATAGTTTAAGAAGGATGGGTATTAAATCTTCTTTGAATGTTTGGTAAAATTCACCAGAGAAGCCATCTGGTCCTGGACTTTTATTTTTTGGGAGGTTTTTGATTAGTATTTCAATCTCTTTACTTGTGATTGGTCTATTCAGATTCTCCATTTCTTCTTGGTTCAGTTTTGGGAGGTTGTATGAGTCTAAGAATTTATCCATTTCTTCTATATTGTCCAATTTGTTGGCATATAATTTCTCATAGTATTCTGTTATAATCCTTTCTATTTCTGTGGTATCCATTGTAATTTCTCCTCTTTCATTTCTAATTATATTTACTTGAGCCTTTTCTCTTTTTTTCTTAGTAAGCCTGGCTAAGGGTTTGTCGATTTTGTTTATCTTCTCAAAGAACCAGCTCTTTGTTTCATTAATCCTTTCTACTGATTTTTTGGTCTCAATTTCATTTATTTCTGCTCTGATGTTTATTATTTCTCTCCTACTGCTGACTTTGGGCTTTGTTTGTTCTTCTATTTCTAGTTCTGTTAGGTGTAATGTAAGGTTGCTTATTTGGGCTTTTTTCTTGTTTGTTAAGTTGGGCTTGTATTGCTATGAGTTTCCCTCTCAGGACCACTTTTGCTGCATCTCATATGGTTTGCTATGGCATATTTTCATTTTCATTTGTTTCCAGATAGTTTTTGATTTCTCCTTTAATTTCATCAATGATCCATTGGTTGTTCAGTAGCACGTTGTTTAATCTCCACATTTTTGTCACTTTCCCAGTTTTTTTTTTGTGGTTCATTTCCAGTTTCATAGCATTATGGTCTGAAAAGATGCTTGTTGTGATTTCAGTCTTCTTAAATTTGTTGAGTCTTGCTTTGTTTCCCAACATATGGTCTATCCTTGAGAATGTTCCATGCACACTTGAGAAGAATGTGTAGTCAGCTGTTTTTGGATGGAGTGCTCTGTATATGTCTACTAGGTCCATCTCGTCCAGTTTTTCATTTAAGTCTACTATTTCTTTATTGACATTTTGTCTGGATGATCTATCCATTGATGTAAGTGGGGTATTGAGATCCCCTACTGTTATTGCGTTGTTGTTAATGTCTCCTTTTAGGTTTGTTAATAGTTGGTTTATGTACATTGGTGCTCCTATGTTGGGGGCGTATATATTTATAAGTGATATGTCTTCTTGGTAGAGTGTCCCTTTCATCATTATGTATCCCTTCTTTGTCTTTCTTAACCTGTTTTATCTTGACGTTTACTTTATCTGATATGAGTATGGTAACACCTGCTTTCTTTTGTTTGCCATTAGATTTGAGTATTGTCTTCCACCCTTTCACTCTGATCCTGTGCTTGTCTTTAGTGCTGAGATGTGTTTCCTGGAGGCAGCATATTGTTGGGTCTTGCTTTTTAATCCATCCTGCCACTCTGTATCTTTTGATTGGAGAGTTCAATCCATTTACATTTAGGGTAATTATTGATATATGAGGGCTTAATGTTGCTGTTTTGTCACATATTTTCTGGTTCTTTTGCGTTTCCTTTGTTTCTTGTCCCATTTGTTTCGGACTGCCAATTCAGTTTGGTTGTTCTGTCTTATGACTCTTCTAGTTTTCTCTTTGTTTAGGTTTTGTTTTGACTATTTGTTTAGTGGTTACCTTGAGGTTTGTGTAAAAAATCTTGTGTATGAGATATTCCATTATCTGATGTCCTCCTTTTTCCTTATACTAAGTCAATTCAATCACTTTCCTCTTCCCCATCTAAGTCATTCTTGTTATAACTTATTCTATCTTGTGTTGTGGCTGTGTGTTTATAGTGATGAGGTTAAATTTATTTTTGGTGAATTCCTTCCTTTGATCTTTGATTTTAGTATTTAAGTGGTTGCTAACCTATTCCAGTAAAGATCTGTTATTTTTCTGAGTTTATCCAGCTATTTTTCTCCTTGCTCCAAGCTCTGTATTCCCTTTCTCTTCTTTTGTTCAGGCCTGAGTGCCTTCTTGAGTATTTCTTGTAGTGGAGGTCTCGTGGCCATGAACTCCCTTAGCTTTTGTTTATCTGGGAGAGTTACTATTTCTCCATCATATTTGAAGGATATTTTTGCTGGATAGAGTATTCCTGGCTGGAAGTTTTTGTCTTTCAGTATTTTGAATATATCATTCCAGTCTCTCCTAGCCTGTACAGTTTCTGTTGAGAAATCCGCTGAGAGCCTGATGGGAGTTCCTTTGTACGTTATTTTTTGTTTTGTCTAGCTGCCCTTAATATTGTTTCTTTGTCATTGACTCTGGCTAGCCTTACCACTAGGTGTCGTGGTGTGGGCTTTTGCCTGTTGATGTATTTAGGTGACCTGTTGGCTTCGCTTACTGGTATTTCCTGCTCCTTCCCCAGATTTGGGAAATTCTCAGCTGTTATTTCCTTGAATAGGCTCTCTGTTCCTCTTTCCCTCTCTTCTCCCTCAGGAATACCTGTAATTCTTACATTACATTTCCTAATAGAGTCAAATATTTCTCGGAGACTTTCTTCATTTATTTTTAGTCTTAGATCTCTCTCTTCTCCCATCTGGAGCATATCTGTATTCCTATCCTCTAAAATGCTAATTCTTTCCTCCATATTGTCAGCTCTGTTCTTTAAAGATTCCAGATTCTCCTTTATCTCCTCCATTGTGTTATTCATCTCCATCAGCACTGATTGGTTTTTCTTTATGATTTCAATCTCTTTTTTGAAGAAACTCCTAATCTTATTGAATTGTTTGTCTGTGTTGTCTCGTATTTCATTGAGTGTTTTTATGATAGCTATTTTGAAATCTCTGTTGTTTAGATTATGGATTTCTGTGTCTTCAGGGTTGTCATTTTCCTTCTGGTCTGGTGATTTCATGTATCTTTGCATTGTGGTTCCTGTATTAGCTTTGTTTTTCCTCATCCTGGAAATCTCTGGTTGCAATTCCCACCCGCTGCCACTGTGTGGGGGTAAAGGCTGTGTAATCTCAGCCCCCTGCACTCTGCCGTGGTTTTTCCACTGCGATCACCGGTTCGGATCGATTGGTCTGGTCTGCCGCAGATCGCTTGGCCTGGTCTGGTCGGCTGATCTGCAGGGTCTGGTTTGGGGGGGGCTCTCGCTATTGGCCTCTTGGTCCCTGGCATGGGGGGCTTCTCTGTTCACCCCTCCTTATCCTCTCTCTGGGGTGCTCAGATGTTGATGGTACCCTGTAGCTGTTCTGAGTCCTCTGTGCAGGAGTTTCCCACTGGCTGAGAAAGCCCGCAGAGCTATGGTTTCCCCACCGAGGGCTGCCCTCCCCCCTCTCTCGGAGCCGTCAGGACCAGGATCGCTGGTCTGATGGGGAGGGAGAGGAGTTCTCCTTACCTCTCCCCCCTTCCTCCAGGGGCCCAGCACATTCCATTCTCAGATGTGCAGCAGTGTGGATCTTTCCGATCTAGCTTTTCACTGTCTGGGATTCCGTTGTTGGTCTGTGACTGTTCCTTTTGTTGTATCTTATCAGGGGAAGATTTCTCGGGAAGGCTCACTCCGCCATGATGCTGATGTCATATGGGCCAGGCAGTGTTCCAGGATAAAGGGATATGGCAGTGAACAGGAACAAAAGATCCCTGTCTTCATAAAGCACCATTCTGGGGTTCCAAAGGAGAGGAACACGGATGACGCAGTTTTCCCAGTCCAATATTATTTTTTAAGTTTGTAAAATCTCAATATGATGAGATGCCTTGAAGGAATGTAGGAGTCGGAGACTAATTTTAATTGACTATTTTTAATTTAATTGAACATTATATCAAGGTATCCAAAGAGGCCATGTACTATAATAGGAAAAATGCTGGATTTGGCATTGAGAGACCCAGATTTAGAGTATATCTGATACATATTAGCTGGTTGTCCTCAAGTAAATCATTTAACTTCTTTCAGCATCAAGTTACTCTGCTGTAAAATAATGACGATAACAATGCTTGCCCCATCTATCTTGTAGTGAGTTTTGAGAAATTAATGTGGAAACATATATGAAAACAGTTTTTAGATAAGGTTCACTGAAGAATAATTTACGTACAGTTAAAATCACCTTTTTTAGTGTACAGTTCAATTAGTTTTGACAGATCATATGGTTACATATGCTTCACCACAATCTTGGTATAAAACAAGCCCATCACCCCACACATACCCACCACACTCTTTGTAGTCAACCCCTAGCAACCACTAATCTATGTCTGTATAGTTTTGCCTCTTCCAGAATATTATATAAATGGAATCATATTTGGTGTGGCTTTCTTCACTTTTCATAATATTGTCTTAGACTCATCCATGCTGTTGTATTTATCAGTATTTGTTCTTTTTTATTGCTGTATGAAGAAAAGATGTTTTTAATTGTATTGAAATCCAATTAATCTATTTTGAGGAAAAAATTTCTTTCATAAAAAAATTATTATTAACTTACTTGGTTGAATAAAAGTACACATCTATTTGCATAAAATATAGATAGTAGCATTTTAACAGCTCTCTTAAGCCTGCACCGTGATCTTAGAAATATTTATCTATTTCTTTCAGATGAAAACTGAATTCCCAAGGCCATAGTTTTCAAAAAATATAACTTTGTAATGTTTGTAGTCATAGAGTTTGAGATGAAATTAGAAACAGGAGGTGGTTTTCCTGAAACAGGTGGGATTGAAAGGCCGAGGTGTGACTGATTGTGTGGGATTTTTTTCCTGTTGCCAAAAAAAAGCCTTTTTGAGCTGAACAAGAAAGGTATAAAATTAAAGTTTAATTGCACACTTCGACTTTGAGTAGCAACGTGAAATCTTGCTGGCAATTTGATGTTTTACTGACATCGCGGCCTGCTAGCCTGTTGTGAGACACAGCAGATATGAATGCTGTGTATTTTCCCCAATGATTCTCTGAATGATCTTGGGGAGTAGCTCTTAGGAGATGCCAGCGGCGTGCCGGCAGAAGGCCAGCTTGCGTTCCAGAGCCTGCCTCTTCAAATCCGAAAGTTATTCCATGCCCTGTTTTTTGTTTGTTCCGAATTCACTAGTCATTGTATATAATTATATGTTAGAGGGATGATTACAGACCAACGAATTACAATCAAACTTGGCTTGTTAGCATATAGAGCTTCGGTTCTTAATCACGATCGTTTAAGTAGGAGCTCACCCTCCCTGAAATGCAGATGCTGTGTTCCTATCATTTGGACTTCCTCAAATCAGACCCTGTTGATGTATCACAAAGAGCATTTTGGTGTCATCTGTTCATCATTGTCACTTTTCTGTGACACTGGGCATTGCCTCCTGGCTTTGAGATCGTTTGTGAAACTGGGATAAATACATGGCCAGTGTATCAGAAGTATGATTTCTCCTAAAAATTGTGCTATTTTTCTAATTGTTTTTTAAGTAGAAAATTAAATTACACCACCTTGGTGAAAATATATATTGAATTAGTGTATTGAAAAGTTATTGCTATAAATGGAAATATGCATTTTTAAAATAAAGCTTTTGATTGAGGCTTTTTAGTATAAGACAGAAAATAATAACAAGGGTTAGAAGTTTCTCAGTCTCCCAAATGTCACATCTTCATAAATTAGGAAAATTAGGATTATAATACAGCCAACATTCTACAAAAATCAACAAGTAAGCATTTTATAAAGCAAACCTCATTTGAAAGATGCAGCATAAATCTTAACTGTGACCTTGGGCAAATTTCTTAACCTTTGTAAGCATCGGTTCTGCATCTGTAAAATGAGAATACTAACCTCTCTTGAGGGATTTTATGAGGCTAAAATGCATTATATTGGTAAAGTTCTTGGGATAATTACTTGGCTTGTAAAAAAACAGTATGGAGTGTTTTTATGTAAAAGAAATAAATCGGGCAATTCTGGCAGTACAGTGAGTTACAATACTTGGACAATGACACAGGAATTAGAGGCTCAGTGTTTGTCTGTTACAAGGAACTGCAAACTTAGCAGAAACACTTCTATGGCTTTATTCATGATTGGTTCTTTAATCTTTATCCTTTTATAAAACTATTCTAATAGTTTACTCTGGGTTGGCTAATTTCTCACCTACTGCTAATCCCAGTAGCCACGTATTCATGTAGGACTTGGGAAAATAGCTTTCCCAATTTGTTCCTTCATTTGATATTCATTCCTTCATCACTTATTCAGTCATTCAGAACCTACTGTGGCCTTGGCTGTACAAATTTGTGTGTATAAGGTTAGCTGCCTTTCTGTTCCTCTTTTAAGGGAGATACCTATATGAATTTTTATAATACAAGGGGACAAAAGAAGTTTGATGGCAGAATAAAGATGAAGATAAAATTCCCCGGGGAGTTCAGAAGTGTGGTGCTGTTGGTTCCCTCTAAGAGAGGGGGAAGGCTTTAAATTGAGCTGAAGGAATGGTAGGTTTGAGACACGCAGAAAGACAATTCCAGGCAAGAAAACTGAGAATTAAGAAGTCAAGAAAAGTATCTTAATGTTTGGGGAGACAGCCCATTTGACCAGAATATGTAAAGTACAGAAAGAGGCTGGGGGAAATCAGGTTGGGAATACAGTTAGATCAGGTCATAGAGAGACTTGAATACAAGGGAAGGCCTTTTGCTGTATTCACTGGACAGAGAGGGCCCTTCCTAGGGTGTGCACTCAAATCTGAAAAAAAAGTAGACAAGGTCAGATCTTTTAGTGACATCAACCTGGCCGCCATTTTGAGGTTGAACGAGGATGAAAAATATCTTTTCACTTGTTCATTCTTACTTTTCCAAAATCTCTCCTTCATTCTAACAGCTCCAAAAATATTATTGTCTTCAGGAAGCTGTTTTATGAGGGTTGCCTCCTAGCTTACTCGCTTACAAGGGTTTATTTTAATGGAATTGTCTCTGAAACTGTGCTGCAAAACTCTTCTTGTGGCATCTGTGAGACCACAGTCCTTGACTTTCGTGAGTCACAGCTTTAGTACTCTGTCTGCCAAAAATGAGGAAAAAATTAGAAAGCTTTAAATGAATCTCTTGCAGTCTGTGAGGAGGGCGAAGGAGCAAGTGTGTTCAGTTTCCTTTAGAATAATCTGTATATTAGTAGTTTGACTTATTTTTGTTCCTCTTTTGCCTTTGGAGCTGCCTTATTCAGACTTTTTTAAGAATTAAACTCTCAATAGGTAATGTAATATTTGTGCTACAAATTCTTAAGATGAATCTAATTTAAATTGTATACTTAAAAAGGAAAGAATGTCAAAAAAAAAAGTTTTATATTCAGCAGATAATCCAGTTAGGTCAATAATGTTAGAGTACATTTGAATCTGCCAGAAGGGAAATGTTAGATTTTAAAAGCTAATAATAATGCTTTAATAGTCTTTAAAATACTTTTGTGAAGAACTAAGTGAAAAATTAAAAGTGCATGCATGCAGTTAGCCACATTTAGTAGAAAATACTCAAATACGAATTAAATTTACGTATTACTTTTACTAATAGATCTCCCTTAAATTATTTTTCAAACTTTAGATGTTTTAAAGAATGAAATCTTCCACTTTATTTAATATTTTTCCGTTTTTAAAAAACTAGTCCTCTGGGGCTGGCCTGGTGGCATAGTGGTTAAGTTCGTGTGCCCCGCTTTGGCGGCCCAGCGTTCACAGGTTCGGATCCCTGGTTCGGACCTGCGCACTGCTCATGGGGCCATGCTGTGGCGGCATCCCACATACAAAATAGAGGAAGATGGGCACAGATGTTAGCTCAAGGCTAATCTTCCTCAGCAAAAAGAGGAGGGTTGGCAATGGATGTTAGCTCAGAGCCAGTCTTCCTCACCAAAAAAAAAAAAAATAGTTCTCATGTGATAAAAGTATGTTCAATACAATGTCTGGCATCCTATGTATTTAACTTTTTTTGTGTGTTAATTCTGTGTACATTTCTTTTTAACAACAGCCTTTGAGTCGTCATTAGTTACCTATTAGAAATCATTTTAAGTTGAGAAAATCTTAACATTCAACCTATTAGATGAAATCAGTGCTATTTCAAAAAATGAAATTTTTGTACATTTATAGGCTTCAAGCCATTATTCTTTATCTTACATTTCTTACCTTGCACTGGCATAGGAAACCTGCATATTATGCAAATAATTTTCTTTTATATGAAGTGTTGGGGTTATTGATATTAGTATTTTAAATACTATTATCATTGTTAAGCATATTAAGACTAATTTTTAAAATCTCTGCCTCAAAGAATAAAATGGAATTTGATTTATTCATATGAAATTCGTGTTACTGTTACTTCAAGTGACTTCTAATTCAAGGAGTTATTGTTTCTGATGTATTAAGTGGCATAGCCATGAAAGTCTCTTGATTATGAGGTATGGGATGAAATAAAAGATGGGTTTATTTGCTGTTTTGGTAATTGACTTACTGCCAGTTTCACCTCTATAGGCACCATCTTTAGTAGAATATTTAAAATGGGAAAGAAATGGAGGTTTACTAGTAAAATGAAGTTTTGACTAAAGATTATTTCAAAGTGGAAAGGTTAAATCAGCTGGGAGCCAAATTTTAACAGCACATTCTTTCCACTTAGTAGCTCCATGCTTGTGCCTGTAAAAGGTCTTATTGTTATTTTTCCCAAAAGTTTGGAAATCTTTGGAATTGTTTGAGTGAAAAAAAAAATCTTTTTAAGAAAAGTAGTAAGAACTCTTTAGGGAAAAGTAAATTTCTGTGTATTTTTCCCTACTAGAAATGTGTGTTAATTAGTTACAAACTATTTTTATAACCAAGAAATGGGGTAAGTACATGTTTATGAGCAAATTGCATGGTGCCACAGTACATTTTCTAGCTCTTTAAAGCGTTGTGTATGTGGAATACGTTTGTCCAATGGAATTTTGAGCTCTGTAGGTTACTACCTAGGAAATATTTTTGCAATTGTAGAATGTAATAATCTCTCAGGCTTTATCTTGATTTTTGTCCTGAAAGTGACAGGGCCAGTCTCATGGCACTGTGAAGAGACATCTCTGCAAATGTACTTCCTGGAAGTGCTTTTGCTGAGGAAACTTCAATTTTTAAAAGTATCTTTATTCATTAGACTAAGTTCTGTGGGGTGAGTGTGATATACACCATACTCTGCTATCTATTTCTTTGAAATAAGGGAATAGATAAATCACTGATGTAAAGGTAACTGCTTTTTAAAGACATTTAAAAATGTGTAAAACAAGTTTAGACAGATTGGAAAAGTGTCTAATATATAATTTCTGAGGACAAATATCTCTAGCTTAGTGAAGGTTGAGAAAGATACAAAAATGTGTTTAGACATATACTAATGAGAGGGGATAAAAGTTTCTTACGTTTTATGAGGACAGTGAATTGTGATAAATTGTTAGCTGGTAAATTAGATAATTAGTGTTAAAAGAAGTTTCTGGGACACAAGATTTTTTTTGTGCCTTGTGGCTAAAGAAATTATTGGAGATATGGTCTCTAGGATTATTTTCATCCTACTGTGGTTACTATTGTCTTATTACTATGCAGTGGATCAAGTCTGTTGCTTATTGAATGAATACTTTGAAGAAAGTATATTAGGTTGGCATATTCTAGGTCGAATGCATGATGTATAAAAGTACTGACTATTTAGTCAAAGGAATTACAATACAGAAGATTTTTAATTTGACATTAAAGTTACTAAAGGATGCAAAGTAAAATATAAATCACTTTAAGAGATCAGTAGGATTCTACTATTAACAGGCATTTATTCAATAAATATTTGAGTTATTATTACTATCGGGGATGAAATGGTGAATGAAAACGGAAACACCCCCTGACTTCGTGCATCTTACAGTCTCAGGTAGAGGTGGTGGTGGGGGAGACATACAAGCATATGAAACAGTCTATATGGAAAATTGCCAACAAGGAGGGGTAGGTGGTGGCAGAGGGCTGTGTAGTGGGGGTTTTTGACCTAGGTGGGGAGGTCAGAGGCTATGTCAATTAAAATGTAAGACGAATGTCATCCTATTTCATATATCCAATTGATTATGCATATCACAGGAAAGTTAACATTGAATCATTTCTAGATAATATTTTTATCTTCCACAAACAACCTATTAAATAGCGGAAATACTTTTCAAGCTTCCACTTCCATAGAATGCCTTAGCTCTTGTGGAAAATATGTCTTGCTTTCTAAAAAGGTCAAAATCAAGAAAAATAAAGTATTTTATTCTTCATCTTGTTTTTATCTCATCAAATTGCTATTCTTTCAGCCCTTTTATCATTCTTCCCTTGAAGTTAACAGAGAGGTTTACTTGCTAATAATCTCTAAAGATTTTGAGCCAATGCCTTATTCCCCCCTGATCCCTGAAGGTTCTTGTCTCACGTTTACTCTCTTCCAATCCATATTTATCACTAAGAGTATCTTTATTCCCTCATTGCCACATTTCTCAAATACATTTACTCTGTTTATAAAGATATCCATGGAACCAGAGCAAACACATTTGTCGTGCTCTCCGAGGCTTCTGAAGTGCTACTGATTTGTGGAAAATGTTGGAGCTATGCAATGATGCAGCAAATGCAGAAAGAGCTGCAACTTTAGAGAGAAGTTTGAATTCAGTTTTGAACATTTGCGGTTTGAAGAGGTCCAGTAGGTAACGGCAGTAGCTACACGTAGACTTCGGGTGTCAATACATCTGTAGCGGAACCGATTCTGTAGCATTAGATTTTTATGTGGTAATTAAGGCATGGTTTTGGAAAGTGAGGTGATTCAGAGACACTGTTGAATAAAAGAAACACAGGAAGACCTCAGTGCTCCTCACACAGAGCACGAACATTGTGATAAAAGATTTGGGATCATAATATGCCACTTTTTTGCTTCTGTCTGATTCACTTATCCCTTTGTAAAGTACAAATCTTACTCCTACTTTATTTTCTAGATTAAATCTCAACTCTTTTTGTTCTTATTGTCTACACGATGGCTATATTTGTCATTTTGACCTAACTCACAGATGGCCTTCTTCTTTTCATCGTTCATGTATCCGTGTCTTATTTTTTTAACCGAATTGTCAGTGTTGGGAGACAGGGTATCTCCTTTAGCATCTAACCCTGTGTGTTTCTCACCATAACCACTCTCTGGATGTGTCTTAAAGTTAATAACGATGACCTCCAGTTCCCTGGCATAATCACTTTATCCAATGACAAAAATACTAAGCAGGTTTTTGAAAGTTGAATTTCAGTGAAAACAATTGGATTACAGCTTCATAGAAAGTGATTTTTAACATTTCATCTTGATACTCAGAACAAAGACAATAATATTTCTAGCATTATTTCTCATAAAATGACTCGGTGATATCCTTAACTCCCTTCAGGGTTCAGAGGAAGATATGACACTTGTCAAATAGGCTTAAACAATAATTGCATCAGATCAGACAAGTATATCAGAATAGAAGCTCCTTTTTTCCATAGGTAAGAAATAGTTTTCATTAATTTTTTAATGTCTCCAACTAAAATGTTTGTTGGAAAAATGAAGTTTTAAAAAATTTCACAAATAAAACAATATATTTTTTTCTTCTTTAAAATTCCCTTCTCATTTCTTTCAAGCGTGAAGTCTCGGTGAGGCAGTGTCTGTAAAAGCCTTTGAGATACAGAATATGTATTAATGTTGTGGATTACTTATATGATTTAAAAACCCAAGAGTTTTATATATGTTTATATGTGTGTCACTCATTTATAGTGATTTATTCCTTAACAAAATCCACCTCTACACCCACTCAGAATATACCAATTGAGCACTACTCTGACCATAAATGCATCCTGGTTAAATAGGTGAAAAGATTGCCCCTGATGGTGAGAATTTATTGCCAAATGGAGGAAAGGCAATGATGAATAAATTAAAAATACAGCACAGTATAACATGTGCTCTGACAGAGGGAGGTAACTGAGTGGCATAGGAGAATGGACAAGGAAATCTAATCAAATGTCTAAATGAAAATAACTGCCATAGCCAGTTTTCTATGATAATCACTTTCTGCACAAACAAAAATACTAAGCAGTCTATCAATATTGTCTACATATCAGAATCATCTATTTTTGCTTTAAAAGTCATGGATGCCAGGCCCTACTCTTAATAAGACGAAACAGAATTCCTGGGGATGGAAACTGTTCCTCTGTGATTTTTAAAAAGCTCTAGATATTATTTTAATGAGCTCTCTAATTAGCTTACCATGCTTCCTGTTTGCCCAGGACAGTCTTGGCACATTCTCTCTCTTTCTCTCTTTCTCTCTCTCTCTGGACAGTTTCTGCCCAGAGGCTCTCTCCTTCAGATGCTCTCTTCAGGCTGTGTGACCACCACCTCCCCATGTCCCTTCCGACACTACACACAGGGCTCTGCACATCCCTGGTAGATTCCCCTTAATCTCATACACCTTTGTAAATAATCTCTCTGTTAAACTCTCCTAAATTACCCCAAATTAGCTGTGCCTTCCTTTTTCTGAAGATCTTGATTGTTTGTCATCATTATACACAAATGTTACCCGACGATTGGTTACTTAAAATAAAGTTCCTGTTTTGGATGCAAAATCAGTCTCTCCTGATTCCTCCTGTAGACATTATAATCAAAGATGGGCAACATAGCATAAAAAAAGGGAAAGTTTGGGCCAACTCTTTTATTAATCTTTTGTGATGGCAGGAGATTACTTTCCCAAAATGACCAGCACCTGTGTTTAGGATTCAGCTAGTGCCTGACATTTCAAAACTAAGGATTAGTTTCACCTTGGGAAGCGATAAATGTAATCATTTTATTTCATATCTTTAAGATGGTTGATCAATTGATAGTTTTTGGTGTCTTTGTTCTGGAAACTAGTATTTTGTTGGCATAATTAATGCCTAGTCCCTCTTTTTTTTTGCTTTTTGAGGAAGATCAGCACTGAGCTAACATCTGATGCCAATCCTCCTCTTTTTGCTGAGGAAGATTGACCCTGGGCTAACATCTATGCCCATCTTCCTCTACTTTATATGGGACATCGCCGCAGCATGGCTTGACAAGCAGTGCATAGGTCTGCGTCAGGGATCTGAACCTGTGAACCCCGGGCCACCGAAGTGTAGTGGGCAAAACTTACCTGCTACACCACTGGGCAGTCCCCCTGCTTATTCTTATAGGAGAGAAAACCTAGTTCAGCAAGAGGTACGCTTACTCTTTTCCAGATTACTTGGCTACTACTTATACTGTTGCCCCCTCCACCCAAGTCTGATTTCTAGACATTAAAAACAATGTGTATCATAGTCCTTAAGTAGTCTCAATAAAAATCCAGCTGTTTTCCATTTGAGCTAGTCTTCCCAGAGTGGATCACTGAATCTGCTGAGAATTTGGAAACATTAACCACTTCAGATCATCAGGCATCATTTAATGTCCAGCACTTGTTATAGACTAAATTTGATTGAAGCTGGAAATTGCATCCTGAGATTTGGAATTCAAGGCTGGGTTAAGCAAATGGATTCTGATCCATAGTAGCATCATAGACAAATCTTACTGAGAAAAGAGAGAGAGAGAGAGAGAGCATACTGGGAACTATTGTTATTTCAAAGGAATTGATATCAATTAATTCCTAGATATTTACTGAGCACCTAGGATATGCCCTGTTTGAAATAGTTAACAATATTTTTCAATTTAACTATCTAGCACCTATGAACTAGTAGATCAGCGAGGCCCAACTCTTGACCACTTGCTCCTATTATTGTCAAATAATAGGCTTTGATTATTAATTAATTATATTTAAAGCTGAATATAAACAATAATATTATTCTGAACTGTTCAAGAGCTAGCCATCTAATGTATATTCTAAATTTGGAACATTATGAAGAATAACTGGAAAATATAAAATAGAAAGGTGCCCTTTATTTGTAACTTATGACTCTGACTCATCTTCATTATCAAAAGGAAACTAAAATGGGTTAATGATCTTGAATTTGACTGTACGTTTGTGCTTCTAATGATCTTGCCTCAGTGAGGGAAAAAAATGCTTACTTTAAGAGCTGTCTACAGGATTCCCTTAGGAAGACAACTGTCTTTATTTAGGATTGCGCCTTAATGAGTGCCTTTGGCTTTGTAATTAAGGACTTCCGTGCACATCCTAGATTGGATAGAGTAGGAAAAACAGATAGCTTAAGAGCTTGGTGGGAGAAACTACTCTGCAGAAAGATATACAGAGAATTTTGGAGAGAGAATTTTGGAGGATGAAGGCAAATAAGTGAAAGAGGAGATGGGGAGAAGAGAGTCAAGAAATGTAGTGATAGGCTAGGGTTCAAAATAGAAAGAGAGTGTTGGAATTCCTATTGGGCTGAAAAGAGAAGCCATTTTCTGGAGATCCTAGTAGAAGGTATAAGGACCAGTGATAGCAGAAGTGACTTTTATATCCCTCTAGATTGCTGATTCTGAGTAATAAAACACAGCTGTGAAAGTATGCCCACGGTAGATTTAGTAATCTTGGTTGTAATTAGTTTCCTTTGCAACTGAGAGATGGCCTTATAAAGTGAGGATCTAGTAAAGTAAAGGTGCTTAGTGCAAAAGGTTGAAAGTAAATTAAATTATTTCCATATTTCTGTAATGTTTTTTATATTAGTATAATGTTTAGTATCATCTGAGTTTACAGATCTCTGAACATATTTGCTACAGATTACATGCTTTGTTATCAAAGCCAATTTTTATGAAGAGCAGAAACGGAGGCGAGTGTGAAGCAGAAGGAGGTATAGAAGTCTTGGGAAAAGCAAGATATAGAGGAGAATTAGAACTCGAGAACAGTCAATATTTAGGAGATTATTTGTGCCGTCAATACATCCATCACCTCCAAAAGTTTCCTCCTACTCACTTTGTTTTTTATACATGTCTCCAGACTCATTAAGTTATACATTAAATAGGCACGGCTTTTTTTGGTCAATTATACCTCAAGAAAGTAGTTTTTTAAAAAAGATTAATGACTATTGTACATTGTATTTTTCTAAATCTCATTATTCAATTGTTTGCTAGATTATCTGGAAATACAGTTGCATTTTGTCTATTGACTTTGCATCCTATAATGTTACAAAATTGAAGTATTAATTTTCTAGATTTTTTGGTAACATTCATAAGGATGTTTTCTATAAACAATGGTGTCGTCTATGGATGATGACCATTATACTTCTTCCTTTCCAATCTTTATGCCTCTTATTTCTTTTTCTTGGAGTATTGCACTGGCTAGAAATTCCAGTGTTGAAATAGAGGTGGTAATATCAGACATCTTTTCCTGTCTCCTTCTCTTTGGGGAATAAGGATTAGTATTTCACCATTATATATGGTGTAGATTTTTCATAGGTGACTTTATCAGATTGAGGAAGTTCCCATCTGTTCCCATTTTGAATTTTGTCAAAAAGATATTTTCATCAATATTCACAGAAGTTCTGTTTATAATAAGTAAAACCTGGAAACAATCCAAATATCCATCTATAAGAGAATGGGTCAAAAAATTGAATGGATAATAAAAAAAGTGATATATACATATAACAGAATACTTAGCAATAAAAATGAAAGGAACTACTGATAATGTACCAACATGGATAAATCTTACAGGGATTATGCAAAGCATAAGAAACTAGACAGAAAAGAGTTAATATTTCATTCCATTTGTATGATGACCTAGAAAAAGTACAACTAATTTATGGAATTAGAAGTTAAAAGATTGGGCCGGCCCCGTGGCTTAGCGGTTAAGTGCGCGTGCTCTGCTGCTGGTGGCCTAGGTTCAGATCCTGGGTGCGCACTGACGCACTGTCTCCGGCCATGCTGAGGCCGCGTCCCACATACAGCAACTAGAAGGATGTACAGCTATGACATACAACAATCTACTGGGGCTTTGGGGGGAAAAATAAATAAATAAAATCTTAAAAAAAAAAAAAGAAGTTAAAAGATGATTACGTGAGGCTGGATAGTGGAGTTTGACTGCTAATTGACAAAAGAAGAAACGGGTGAACCATTTTTGTTCTTTTTTTGTGTGTTTAAATAAATTGAATTAAAAAAATAAAGTCAGTGAACTCAAAAAAATAAATAAATAAAAATGAACATACCTGAGCATGGCTTGATTGACTCAAATTTCCAGTAATATTCAATTAGGTCCTAATTCTCAGAATTAATATATTTGCAAATTTTTAGGTTCCAATGACAAATATGCTTAATTTTTTAAAGAAAAATTTTAGGATTCTGAATTTGACGCTACTTTATCAGTTCAATTTATTAATGCTTGAAATTGAAACTCATACAATTATATATCCTTAGATAATCTCTAGTTTTACCTTTTTAAAATTCATAATAATTCTTGAGCATTAGTCAAAATGGTGACATTTGACTCTAGGACTTAAAATCTTTACTCTAAATATGTTATCAACAAAATGAGTCCATTAAATGCAACTGTTCCTTTGATTCAAAAAGGCAGTGGTCTAGGGGGCCAGCCCTATGGCCTAGTGGTTAAGTTTGGCGTGTTCCACTTCGGTGACCTGGGTTCAGTTCCCAGGCGTGGACCTACACCACCTGTCCACAGCCATGCTGTGGTGGCGACCCACATACAAAATAGAGGAATATTGGCACACATGTTAGCTCAGGGCCAACCTTCCTCAAAAAAAAAAAAAAAAGGCAATGGTCTACTCAAGAAGTGCTTTGTCATTCCCTATACAGAATAGACAAGCATCTGATGTTGGCTGAAATATAGACTTATTGCAGTAAAGAAAGGAAGGACCAGAATCTAATCTTCCTTGGTTGTTTTAAGACCCACCCCATGGAAGAAGCACACGCTTCCCCACTGAAAATCCAGGTATTGGAAACAGTCTAGTCCCCTAAGTTTCCATTAAAAAGAAAAGACGGTAGAATATTCTGGGGTGATAGAAATGCCCTATCTCTTGCTTAGGTGGTGTTGTGTAAATGTATACAATTGTCAACCCTCATAAAAGTGCTAATTTTTAATGTATGTAAATAATACCTAATTTGATAAAGAAAAAAAAAGACCAAACTGAACATTTAAAAAGGAACTGTGTTCTAATATTGTTCTAAAAATTTATATCCAAAACTGTGTAAGGAAAATTGATGTTTATTCAGTAGTGGTTTTCTTCAATTAATGTATGCTTATGCTTTACTTTAGTACTTAAAACCATAAAATTAAAAAATAATAAGTTGATTGGTAAAACCACATTATTGAGAATAGAGGAATAACATCTTTTTTCTTTTTTTAATTTTCCAAATGAGGATAAAGGCAGTATCCCATATTTGATAGCATTTTTGAAAAAAGTATCCTGTGTAACAAAGTTATTTCCATCTTTAATCCTATGGTCAGTAGTAAATGTGACTTGCTGGTGTGGTTACAATGATTATTTAGCACAACCAATTTATTTTGTTTGTGACTTTTTTGTGTGCTCATTTATGCTCAAAGAATAGTTTTGTTTCGTTAACTCTTAAATGATTGAACTGTTTATCTGTACTCTTTTGCAAGCAAGTAGACTCTTAAATTCCACTCAACTTTTAGCAACCTCAAAAATCTCCCTCAGTCTGTAATTGCCTACACTCAAGTTGCTGAAAATACTCATGTAAAGAGACCAGCAGGACATAGACAAGCATAACAAAGAGCTGTGTACGTCAAGTTGTATGTTTTTCAACAGCGGTTCACAGTACTTGCTTTTATTTTTAAAATTGCTATAGAAAGTTGTGTGTCTGTTTTATCTTGTAGATGTAAGATGATCTCCACTAATGCACACATCACTAGAAGAATTGCATTATAACCAAATAATTTGGTGTGGCATGGCATGAGTTTTAATAGTATTTGCGTTTTTATCGGAACTAATGACACCCTTGTAGGTCACTGATTCACTGTCGATAAATGAAAGTCCTAAGCAGACACATTGTGAAAATAGTTTGATTTTGTGCCTCTGTTGGTAAGACACTTAATATAAGAAGTGTATTTGAAATTATTTTTCTGTATCGTGTTTAAATTAACGTCCTTATGTAAAAGATAATAATTTTGTGATTCTTTCCTGTAAGTATACCTTTAAAAGATCTTGAAAATACATAAACCAGAGAATTAGAACAAAATCAACATGACATTCAGTATTCATAGAGATTTAGCATTTAAAATAAAGATAAGATTATTTGTTCCAATTTCTAATTGCAGATTTCAGTGTTACCTCTGAATGTGATTTTATTTTCCTCTGATTTACATACCTGCATAACATGGTGATGCTTTGCTAAAACTCTGAAAAGGTAGACCTTAAAATTTTCATCTGGAGATTTAGATATCCGATTTCCAAACACTAGAGTCCTCTTTGTCTTCTCCTTGAGACGTAGAGTATGAGTTGCTGCTGCAGTGTAGACCCTGTGAAGTCACTGGAGACCTCTGAGTGCTTGTGGTGCATCAGGCCACGATACTGTGACTGATTAATAACTTTCTTAGGATGCTAATACTCTGAAAATTTCAACGTCATCTTAAATAGTCCTCTGCTCTCTATTTAATAACACAAATGATTGCAAATCACTTAAATAATGTGGGCTTTGTCCTTAGGCTTAATTCCATCTGTATGCAACCAAGCAGGACATCATCAGCTCCAGGGTGGGAAATGGGATAATTGATGAAAGGATGAGGTGATTAATTGGGAGGGCGGTTATCATCAAGAAAGAACAGAGAGATAGAAGCTATTATATTTTTGCAAAGCTGTTAGGAGTCAAAACAGACTGGATTGGAATTGAAAGCCATTTCTAAACAAAAGCCTGCCGTTTTTACATGCAATGTTGTTTTCCCAGACAGAATATACAGTTTTACTTTGGAATATTTCATATCTTCTTTCATTCATTCATTTTTTGTATTTTCTGTTCCTGTTTTAATATATAGGTCTCCTTTTGGATGGATGTTATTGAATTACATCAATTCAGAGATGTAAATAATTTTTCCATTGTATTGTTTCCAAAATTAAGATGCATTTTTAAATTGGCGTGTGTTTGAGGCAGCTTCTCTTTCTGCAAAAACTTTCATTGAGTCGACAGGTTTTCTTGAAATAGATAGCACCTTAGAAATCAAGAAAAAAGGGTCATTCAATAAACTCATTCATTTAACAAATATTTATTGAGCACCTGCTCTGCCAGGAATAAGGCTAGATGCTACGAAAGCTGTAGCAAGGACAGACAAGATTTCAATCTTCTTAGAGGTCTTGAAGATAAAATAAATATGTAAACAATTAGGTCGAAAGAACAAGTGCAGAGGCCAGCAGGTGTGAAATGTCACAGGGTACACAGGGAATGAAGAGTAGTCTGGTAGAACCGTAGTGTAGGGCAGTTTCTCTCAAACTGGAGTAATGAACAGAAGGCTCCAAAAGGAAAGAAATATCTTGCCTATCTGTAGTTTTGACTTATTATTTTTATATATGTATTATTTGTTTTATTCTACAAGAGTCCAAAACATATTTATTTGTTAAATATGAACAAAATCACAAAACCAATTAAAATCTAATTATCGACATTAATATAAAGTGATATGTAGGTGTTATTTTGGAGCATGGTGACCTCCAACTAGGCAATGAACTACTTTTTTTAGCTGAGGAAGATTCACCCTGAGCTAACATCTGTGCCAATCTTTCTGTATTTTTTAATATGTAGCCTGCCAGCACAGCATGGCTGCTAACAGCGGTGTAGGTCCGAGCCCAGGAACTGAACGTAGGGCTGCTGAAATGGAGCGCGCTGAACTTAACCACTAGGCCACCAAGGCTGGCCCTGAACTAGTTTTTTAACTAATTTTTTGACTGATCTGTGAATTGGATAGGCCCATATAAGTATATCAAAAATGACATCATTAAAATCGTGACTAACAATGGCTAGTATAATTGAGTGCACGTTATAGGCCGAACTGTGTACCAACTTTTTTCCAGGTGATGTCTTAGTTTTGCAAAGACTTTTTCAAGCAGCTTTGTGTATATCTGATGGATGCCCTCTTCCTCTCCGGTTGGCCCCCTCAGGCATCTTTGCTGATTTATCCTCTTCTCCTAACTTCCTAATGTCGGAGTGCTTTAGAGTTCCATCCTTGGTTCTATATCCTCTATCCTTTGGTAATGTCCTTTGGTCCTGTGGATTTCATTTCCCTCTATACGCTAGCAACCATCACGTTTCTATATCTAACCCAAACTTCTCTCCCATACTCCAAACTCATGTATTAAGCTACCTAATTGATCTCACCACTCATCTCATACTCAACATATCCAAATTTGAATTCCTGATCTTCTCACCAAACCTATTTCTTTTATAGCCTTCATCCTCTCAGTTGATGACAATTCTATTTGGGACAAAAATCTTAGAGTTTTTCTTGACTTATTTTTTCCTCTCATCTCAGATCCAAAGTTGTCCAGGAAATTAAATGGATTTACCATCAAAATGTATCCAGAATGAAGCCTGCTCTCACAGCCTTCCCTCTTGTCACTCTTGTCCAAGCCACAGTTATGTCTTGCCTGTATTTTGCAATAGCCTCCTAATCAGTTTCCGTTCTTCTATGCTTACTCTCCCATAATCCATTACAATGCATTCTCGAGAAAGCTACCCGTGTGGTTATTTTATCATGTAGGTCACTCCTCTAATGAGACAAAAAAAGTTGTCTTGAAAAAGTCACCCTGAATAAGAGTCAAAATTCTGACAATGGCTTACAGGGACCCGTGTGAGCTGCCCCCTAACTCTCCATGTTATGGAGCATGACAGCAGTGTACCTAAAATGTGTGACACACATAGTGGATTGTTGTTTAAGACCCCCTCCTCTATACAACAAAATATGTTGAGTAATAATCATGAAATGAAACAAGTAATGATAATAGCCAGGCAGGAAACCCGCACAGTGAAAATTTTCTTTTATTGAATTTTGCATATCTATATTCATGCCACTAAATATAATGAATTAAAAAAATAAAGCAAATGTTCAGTACAAAAAAGCGAAACGTGATGCTTAATACTTCTAAATTATACTAATACATTTTTTGAAAAAAAAGAAAACCTCATACCCATGTTTTAGTTGGTTGCAACAATAAATAGTAACATTCTGTTTTCCAGTTTTAATTTCTGCGAATTTTCAATGACTTTGTCCAAATTAGTCTACTTTGTATATTCACGTTCAACAGACAATGTGAATAGATTTGTTAATATGGCTATGCTCATAGTTGGTGAGAGAACACGTTATTAGTTTTCATTTCAAAAGGTATCTTTCACATGAAACAAGAGATATACACAAAAATAGAAAACAATTAACATAAGACTTAATTTGAAAGAGATGCATAAAAATCCCATTTCGCAATAAATTCCAGAAAATTTACGAATACATAAAAAAGCAAGTAATTACATCAAATGATGGAAGTGAAGTAACTAAAATTCACTTTCTTCCTCTTTATAATCGTGGTATCATTCTTGTTTATATCTAGCCTACTGTTTAAGGGTAGGGATATGTGGTAACACAGGGGTTGGAGATACGAACTGTGCCTACAGTGGGTTCAAATGACACAAAAGTTCACAAATTTACTCTTGAAAGTAATGATGTCTCAGAGACTGTATAACAAAGTTGTCTGAAATAATGTCTATGTAGAATACAATATTTTTTTCTTTTTAAGGCTAGATAATAAAAACAGGACAATTTGAAACTTACAAATAAAGCGTTAAAATGCAAAACTGACCAAAGCAATTGTTTCGAACTTAGACCGACCAAGAATTTTTTCAGAGAAAGTATTTTTCACTGACGCTGGTTAGAATTACCTGGGCCCTGGTGTGCTCCTCTCACTGCTCTACCCTTGGCAGGCTGCTGGATTGTGGGACAATAATAAGAAAACTGAGATAAATATGCTTCAATAGCGTTCTTTGGATATATTTGCAGAAGTCAGGTTCTGCTTCACTGCTCTTCTACTGTGGCTGAATATTTGATATACAAGAAATATACACTGGAACTGGTGTTTCATTAATAGAAAAAGACCTTTAAATTGTGAAATTATTTCCCAGTCTTTTATTATAGGGCAGGGGTCAACAAACTGTGGCCCACAGGTCAAAGCTGGCCTGCTACCAGTTTTTGTAAATGAAGTTTTATTGGAACACAGCCACATTCATTCATTTACATATTGTCTATGGCTACTTTTGAGCTACAATGGCAGAATTGAGTACTTGAAACAGATATCAAATGGCCTGCAAAGACTAAAATTTATACTATCTGTCCCTTTACAAAAAAAATTGCAAACACCTTCTCTATTACATTTGCGTACACAGAATTAGGTGTTAAAGTTTACTTTATAATGAATTTATTTATTGAACTGTGTTAGTGAGAAACAGAAAAGCAAATAAAATTGATCTAGTTTGCCTAGGATGTATGCAGTAAGTGATTTACTGTCAGAGAGAAGTGTTATTGAGGCAACAGTGTTTCTTAACATGACTGTGAAGCCAACAGAGGGAAGATATTTATGTCCATGGAGTGAGATTATGAAACATTAACTCCGCATTTGCATTAATATTGGAACCAAAATAGCATTTGTAGAGAAAGGATGATTGAAGCGTTAGCATCCGTGCAAGGTAGGGTAACAGGAAATAATTTATCATGAGATGATTTATTAACTTCACTTTATAGAGACAGTTATTTTCATGGTACAAATACTTCATATCTGGAAATGATTGCAACAAATGTAATTTTTTTTTTCCCTTCAGCATAAGTTGTATTACCTGCTTCACAAGTTCAGTGGTGCAAATATGGTTGAATATTGTACTTATCCAATTAATTGCATGAGTTATCACCTATCCACTTTAGAAAAAGCTTCTTATCAACTTTTTGAGGCCTCGTCAACATCTAGAATTGCTATGGTTTGGAGGCTTTCTTAGTCTAAAATCACACAGATGGATAGTTGGGACTCAGTACCCAAGAGGTTCCCATTTTCAAATTTCATTCATAATGATTTAAATTTACATTCAAATACATTTCTAATATTCATTCATGTTTTTAGAGATCCTTCATATGGAGAAAGGGTTCCATTTATCTTGTGGTATTTTGTAAACAGAACTGAAGACCCCAGGAGGAGTTACGAGGATTCAAAACTTGGAAAAACTTTTCCCAAAATAAGAATAGCTTTATTGTTTCCCCTGATGATATAAGTAATGCATGATAATTTTTAAAAATTAAGGAAAGCATAGGTAAGAAAATAAAAATATCTGAAGTTCAAATACAAAAATCTTTTTGCTAACTCTCGCTCATACTGCCTTTTGTATAAATAGCCTCACGCATACTGTTGAGGAAAATGAGATCATGTAATTCATGGCATTTTCATGAGAGGTAATTGTAAAAAATAGCCTTAAAAAATATGGCTCACTCGTTTTTCTCCCCCTTTGCCTTACACTCTCTAACCTTACCTGTCCCCAACCCAAATAACCAGAATTAGTGATATTGTATGTCTGTCTAGACCTTAGAATCCTTTTAGTATTTTCTCTATCATATTCTAGTTCCCAGGGATATAAATGAGGAAACCTTACACTATCTGATTATTTCCCTGTAAGTTACTTGTTTTTTTGTCTAGAGGTCATAAAATCTCTGGACCTTGACTGGGATATGGCTATGTGTACTTTTTGGGGAAAAAAAATTCCTGTCTGGAGTTAGCCTTGTTGTGATGCAAAATTAAATCTTTCTTTAAACTAGGGAAATTTTCTGTTCTTACCTTTTGACTTTGTGCTCCTTCTCCGTGAGTTAATGTTTTTCCTTCTAATATGACTTGTATTTGCATTTTCTGTCTCCTGGCTTTGTCATAACCTCCTCATTGTTGTGTTTCCCCTGATTATTTTTATCTTTTTTACATGTTTGTTATGTATTTTGAGATATATTTTGCTTCTTGGGAGTGAACAATGTTTTGTCTTTTAGTTTCTGAAGTCCTAAAGGCTTTATGCTGGATTTCTCATTAGGGGACCCTTCCTTCCTTCCTTCCTTCTTCCCTCCCTTGCTCTGTCCCATGAAAAGAAAGACATGGAGGAAAGTTAAATACATATTACTAAGTGAAAGAAGCCAATCTGAGAAGTCTACATACTGTATGATTTAAACTACATGATGTTCTGGAAAAGGCAAAACTATAGAGACAGTATTTTCCTTCCTTCCTCCCTTCTTCTTTCTCGCCTCCCTGCCTCCCTCCCTTCCTTGTTTTCCCCGTGTGAGAGAGTGGTTATCTTTCTCCTGTAGCTACTCTAGTAGGAGCCCCTATTCTAGTACTCTTTCTCCCCCCCAGTTCTCAGGTCTCAGGCGCTTTGTTATTCTGTTGTATCTTCTCATGTCTTTGGTGGTGCGTGGAGCAGTTCAAGTTGGTGGGAGGCAATGAACCGACAGATGGAGAAGGCGCGGCACTGTCTTCTGGTGAGGTACCAGCCCATAGGCTCTCTGTCCCCCACGGAGCAGCCTCTAAGCTGCCAGGTCTCTTTGGTCTCAAGGCGTAGACCAATCTCAGGCTCAAGGATATGGCAGACCTCAACCTACTTGGGCAGCTTTCAAAGCAGTTCTTACCAAGCCAGGGACACTCAGTCATTTCTCCTTTCAAGGGGTGGGCTGCCAGGGATGGCCATGCGAGCCATGCATGGCTCCACTGCAGGGGCCACCAGGCCTGTAGATTATCATGACATTGGCGTCTGTAATGCTGCAGCCCTGTCCTGTGGGCCAGGAAGAGTTGAATTTTCACCTTGGGCCACTCTGCCCCATTCCTCAGCATTTCTGAGTGGGTCACAGGGCAGCAAAGTCATTCTCCCTATGCATGCAGAGTGCAAATCCTCCACACACACATGGAACACTTGCATCTGTTAGTCTTGTTCTGGGTCTCCCAAGAGAGTTTGTTAGATTCAGTGCATGGTGGGGTGGAGCTCTGGAAAGTGACCCTAACATTTTCTCAGAATCACTTTTTATTTTCACAAGAACCAAAGAGGAGAGCTCCAGGAAAAAACTTTCTACTATCTAGTGATTTTTTTTTGCTGGGGAAGATTGGCCCTGAGCTAACGTCTGTGCCCATCTTCCTCTATTTTGTATATGGGATGCCTCCACAGGATGACTTGATGAGTGGTGAGTAGGTCTGCACTCGGGATCCGAACTTGTGAACCCCGGGCCGCTGAAGCAGAGCACGTGAACTTAACCACTATGCCACTGGGCTGGCCCCTCTAGCGGTATTTTTATAAAACAAATTTGAATGTCTTATAAAACAAGTAGATCCCTACGATCAGAATTAGTATTATAGATTTTTTTAAAGACAATTTTTTTTTTAGGGTGGTTTTAGGTTCACAGCAGAATTGAGAGGAAGGTACAGCAATTTCCCATATACCTGCTGACCCCACACATACATAGCCTCATCTATTATCAGCATCCCCCACCGGACTGGTAGGTACATTTGTTACAATTGACAAACGTACACTGATGTATTATAACTACCCAAATCCATAGTTTACATCACTGTTCGTTCTTGGTGTTGTACATTCTGTGGGTTTGGACAAATGTATAATGACATGCATCCATCATTACAGTATTACACAGAGTATTTTCACTGCCCTAAAAATCCTCTGTGCTCTGCCTATTCACCACCCGGCAACCCTTAGCCATCACTGATCTTTTTACTGTCCGTATAGTTTTGCCTTTTCCAGAATGTCATATAGTTGGAGTCATACAGTATGTAGCCTTTTGAGATTGGCTTCTTTCACTTAATACTATGCATTTAAGGTTCCTCCATGTCTTTTCACGGCTTAATAGCTCATCCCTTTTTCACGCTGAATAATATTCCATTGTCTGGATGGATGGTAGTTTATTTATCCATTCACCTACTAAAGGACTTCCAAGTTTGGCAATTATGGTTACTTCCAAGTTTGGCAATTATGAGTAAAGCTGCTATAAACATCCATGTGCAGATTTTTGTGTGGACATTCCTTTGGGTAAATACCAAGAGAGCGTGGTGGCTCAATAATATGTCAAGAATATGTTTAGTTTTGTAAGCAACTGCTAAACTGTCTTCCAAAGTGGCTGTACCATTTTGCATTCCTGCTAGCGATGAATGAGCATCCCTGTTGCTCCACAGCCTCATCAACACTTGGTTGTCAGTGTTCCAGATTTTGGCCTTTCTAACAGGTGTGCAGTCTTACAGATTTTTGATGATGGTCTCTCATGGATGCTGTAGAATCGATTCCTAAGTTGGGAAGCAATTGGTCCTATAGCACTTCCAGATTTCTTTCAGTTCTGTGTTTCTATTAGAGCATTAGATCTAATCCTTCATTCTTACTCTCATGTTCCTCATCATTTTACTATTTTTTGTGAAATTATGGAAAATAAGAGATGAAAATTTATGTTACCCTAGTTTTAAAGGCAAAATTTTTCATACTAACAAAGCAATTTCCTGGAAGTCACACAATAATTCTATTATAGAATCAGTATTTAACTGAGAACTATAAACAATATACTCTTTTTTTAGTACTCTAACGTTGCCACTTAACAAAAACTGAGAATTAATTTGATAGAATGCAAATTTTAAATATATTGTATAATGTAGTGAGGGTTTTTCCCTTCTTTTCCACTTTACTCTTTCAATTACACAAGTAATATAGACCCATGCTTTAAAAAAAATAAAATAAATGATATATAATGAAAAATAACTTTCCATTCCAAACTCAGAAGAATAACTCTGCACTTGGAAGCAGCCACTCTTAAGAAACCTAACTTGGGTATATAATTCAATTGTATAGCTATAGCAGAGCTTGACAAAATATTTTTCAAATATTTAAATACTGTGTTATATCCATGTTCCCAAAGCAAACAAACAGAAACTACAATAAATCTTCCTTACTCTCTGGATTACATTCAAACTCTTTTGCTTAGCATTCAAAATCTGCACAATGTGACCTTAATTTATCTTTTCAGCCGATCTCCAAACTGCTTCTTTATAAGTATGTAATGCACTCATCAAACTGAATATTCTATGAAGCTAGTCATGTTTTTTTTAATCTCTTGAAATCTCTGCTCTTTAACTAACTATTCAAATGCCTGCATAAAGTGTACTGGATACCGTAAGGAGATTATGTTTTTCCCTCCTGTGAATACCCATGATACAAATGGGTACACATTATATAAATGAATGAATACATCTTTAACAAGGCATTACACATAATAGTTTCTTGTGTTATATTTGTATTTATGGTTATATTTGCCCTTTAATAGATTATAAACTCCCAGAGGGGTCCCAGTACTATATATTTTCCACACCATAGCTCCTACTTAGAGTAGACATGACATGCATTCATCTTTGATGTATGCAATAGAGACTAAGATGTTCACTTCAGCTCCTCCTTGGGGAACAAATTTCTGTTAAAAATACTGACCTGCAAGTTAGCAAATGGTGCATACTTTATATGCTTTTTTTAGATGTCTCTAATGTACTACACGGATTCTGTCTTTTTCCAGGATAACTGGAACAGTGTCAGAGGGGTGTAAAATATTTTGAGACATTGTGATAGTTTATTAAGAACTCTGTTGATTTAAAAATTTTTATTTTCTGTTTTATATTCACTATTCCTTAATTTCCATTTTGAAAATACCCATCAAAAGATGATATTTTAAACAAATATATCTCAAAATAAAAATGTACAATTTCATAATTTTCCATATTTATGTGGCATATGGAAGCTTTTAGGAACAAGTAACTAATTTATTAATACAAGGGTATGGTATTTGGAAATTGTTTTAACTATCTCAATGATCTTTAGTTTCCACTTATCTTCACTCGGAAAACTTTAGGTACTCATCTTTTTTTTTTTTTTTTTTTTTTTTGTGAGGAGATCAGCCCTGTGCTAACATCTGCCAATCCTCCTCTTTTTTTGCTGAGAAAAACTGGCCTTGGGCTAACATCCGTGCACATCTTCCTCCACTTTATATGGGACGCCGCCACAGCATAGCTTGCCAAGCAGTGCGTCGGTGCGCACCCGGGATCCGAACTGGCGAACCTCAGGCCACCGCAGCGGAACGCGCACACTTAACCACTTGTGCCGCCGGGCCAGCCCCGGTACTCACCTTTTTTAATCTTACTTTTTAAAAATGTAAAATTAAGTAAAGTTTCATATTTTCTCTTCTGTCCATTTGTAACACTTGGTTCTATTGCACCAGTATGAATAGAAGCAAATGCATAAGGCATCTCTTCAGAAGAAGCAGGGATGGGGAACCATTGGGTTACCAGTTACTGGTTACTACTTAGTATTGTGTAATGGAAAGATAATAGATTTTGATGGTAGACAAACAGACCACTTTTCCACTCACTAGCTGTATGCTTTCGAAAAAGTCATTTAACTTCTCTGAGTTTCCATCAGCTTATTTATAAAATATTTTATATAGTTTGCTGAGATCATCTGCCTTTTCTATTAGAAAAGTTGCCCTTTGTGGTAAAACAAAGGATTTCAGTTAGTGAGACTATTGATAGCAGCAAAAAAAGAAAACTATACAGAAATCATTATTTTGGTTTAGTCATCATATTAGTTTATATTGGGCCATTCAGACCCCAGTCTCTTTTGCATGCAAACAAGCAAGGTAGTGAAAGGACTGATTATATATGAAATATCAAAAATAGTCATGGTCTAAAGTTTGCAAACCAGTTAGTACTGACGCCAGGTGTTCAGTTTTGGGTTGGGTGACTGCATTTGAAATGCCGTAGATTCCTTCAAAAGGAAATTTAACAAGACTGACAGGATCTTGTCCTTTCCAGCGTTGTTTGGATGCTTCTGTAATGACAATCAATTCACAATCACGGCTTTATTGGCACAATTCTCTAACCAAGCAAATGAAGCTGAGTATACAGTTAAATCATTTCAAGACAAAACTATCAGTCTCAGAATGAACCCTCTTAGTGAAGCAAACCTTCGATTATCTATATCTATGAAAAAATATGTGAATACGTTCTTATATATAAATATCTATAAACATGTATCTAACTATATATACATACATATATCTAAATATATATACATATATACATCCACCCTGACTTAGCTTTCCAAGAACACTTCAAGTCACAGTCAAGCAGATTTAAAGAAGTATAATTGCAGTTTTATCTTCAACCTTCTCCCACTTTTTAGCATTTATTATAGGTAATCAGTGTAGTGTTAGGACAGTTTTGATATTTTTTCCATGGTGTTAAGGCCCCCAAATCCAGAAAACCAGAAATCTTCCTCTCATTCCTGTTGGAATTCCAAAAGAAGCTCAACACATGAAGAATAACTGATAAGAACTCAAATATTCGTTAATAATAGCTACTTGAGCACTCAATGTTCTAATTCAAAGCTCTGGAAAAACTAGGTGATAATTCCACCTAGGTGCCTGGTCTAAGATGGGGCCTCTTCCCACCCATGAAAACCTCCATCCAGATCTTGGGATCCTCCCACCTTCTGGTAGGAGGTGGAGAACTGTAAGTACTGCAGGATGGTATATAAACTCGTCTCTGGAGTCACTACTCTCAAACGTGTGTGTAGAGGCAGAACAAGAAAGAGGGAACCTACAGAGCCTCTTGTGAGGCCTGAATCGACTTTTTCACTCACATCCACAAAACAGGGAACAGAGTGTTGTTTATACCTCTCACAATGTGGTGACGACACCTACTGGTAACTGTGGCTTGTTAGATGACTTAAAATCGATTCTTAAAATAGTTAACTTAAAATAGTTAAACCAGTTTAACTATTCCTTCCTGATACGTGTGTGTGTGTAGAATGGAAAGAGTGGAGTTTGGGTAGGAAGTTAACTTTCTACCCTTTCGTAATGTATTAAACTCTTAAGATGGTATAAGTAAGGATAGCATTGCAAAGCTTATTAGCAGTGGTTTCTTTTATCTATATCATGCACACAATTTCAGAAGAGGAAATAAATGATTTTGAAGTTTGCTTTTATTTTTGACTGGTAAAGAAATCATCCCATTCCTATTTGCTGGAAGCCAACATAACTCCACTGTAATTATTAACCACCAAGAGCCACGTGATTATCATATGTCCTTGCAGAAGCTAGTGTAGTAATACCCAGACATATAAATTAGAAATTCATAAAAGAGTTTCCTTCTCCAAATGAATAAGCTCTCTTGAGTTTGCCTGTCGTAGACTGAGTATCATCACCCTGGGATATTATTTCCATTATATGATTAGCTCTTCAAAATTCTAACTACTTTGGTGAGCAATATCAAGTCCTTCTTTTCATATTCAGTGTCATTTTCTGTAATTGAATTGAATAACAACCATTATTCATAATTCCATTAATTACTTACTTTGACTAAAAAGCCTCATTGCAACTACTAATAGATCTCCTTTTAGGCCTTGTTAACATGGCACCTCAAATAAAGCACTCGACGCCTGATAGCAAGATGCACTTCTAACCTTCCTAGTATTGAATGTGCCCATTAATAGTACTTTTAACCTCTAGTCAGGAAAGTAGGAGATGATGGAATTGCTATATATTTAAGTTTAATCATCAAAGCTTCTTTGGAGCTCTATAAATTTTGTTCTTATTCACATCCGGATGAAACTGCTTTTTTCCAATGTATTCTTTTAAGAGAAACAGGGTAATGATGATACACTTTTCAACAAACTGTTACGTATTATCAAAGATGTGAAAGCAAACCATAGCCACAATACTGAGAAAGTTGCGTTGTTGTATTTCCTGAGAAGATAGGAAGAACTTTATGTAATTCCCCAAAAACAAGTCCAGAAAATATCTAGTATGATAATTATATTCAAAGCTTCTTTTTTTCTTTTACCTAGCTATATTAGTGAACTACTATTTATTCAGGGGATAAAAGGTTTTTTGCTGATTTTTTTCTCTTCTAAGCTGCCTTATCAGTGCGTGCTTCATTAGCCAAAACTTTATTAAGTATTTACTATGGGAACGGTCTTGTGAGTAAAGGGCAGAAATACAATATGGAGAATAGGCAACCAGCTTTCTTAAATAGCTAGCTTACATTGTGGTGGAGGGGCTTATCATGATTTTTTTTTTTAAATCTCTTCTTCAAACTAGACATTCCTCCTTGTTATCAATAGAATACTGGTTTGGGGAAAGCAGGAGTAAAATTAAGTTAGTGATTTGTGAGGTTTATTAGCAAATCTTAAAGAAACAAAATGATGACCACAATCAAGTAATGAATATATCCATCACCATGGCCTCACCTAGTAACCTCCCCCCCCGCCATGCCCCATCTCCCTCCACCCCCCCTCCACTTACCCACCCCAGCCATGAGAATGCTTGTCTACGCTTTTAGCAAATTGCTAGTATACAGCACAGTATTGTTAACTATAGTCACCATGCTGTTCCTTAGATCTTTAGAACTTATTCATCTTGCATAGCAGAAACTTTGTAGCCTTTGACCGGTATCCTCCCATTTCCCCCTCCCACCCAGCCTCTGGCAACCGCCATTCTACCGTTTGCTTCTATGAGTTTGACTATTTAAGATTCCACATATAAGTGATATCATTTCACAGTGTATGGTGTATGTGTATATCAAAACATCAAGTTGTACACCATAAATATATACAGTTTCTACTTGTTAATTATATCTCAATAGAGCTGAAAAAAAAGAAACAAAATGGGAGACACTGAAAATCGTTAATACTATCTGAGAATTATTTTTTATTTAAATTATATTTACCCATATTACCACCTTTTAACCAAAGAAACAGTTGTGTGTTTTAAGCATTGAACACAGACGGTAGAGACCTGTTGTGTATTGTGCTCCTGTAGTGGGATTTAGGGAGCTCCCAGGCAAGAAAAACCAATCCAGAAGAAATCATGGTGTTTACTCATAATTCTAGGGAAATGTCCAAGCTTGGGCTTAAGTGAGGGATCATAAAACCCATTGGCATCTCCTGATTTGAGAATTTATAAATAAGATGATTTTTAAATAATTTCTTTTCTCCTACATCCAGGATGATCTAAAGCAGTATAAATTTATCACCATGTATGTAATACTTAAAACACCTTTTTACAAAACTGAAATATGATTTAAAAAACCTAATTTTTAAAATGTTGCAAATGGTTGCTTTTCAGTGTCTTTTAGAGCTGCAGTGTTTATTTTGCAACCTTTTTTTCTAGCCTTTTGCTTCATGACATCTGGTAAACTTTACTGATAATCAAGGCTGCATAACTTACAACATCTACAATCAGTATGTAATCAAATCTGATGAAAAAACATTTACACATGCTTATTTCATTCCTATATATATATATAGATTTTTTTTTAATGAACTATTTTTAAGTGCTGCTATTAACATCTTATCCTGTAGCTCTGGAACAGGGAAATTTCTTTTTGTTATTGATGTCCTGGCCTGAATGGGAATATTCAAAATTAATGTGGTACTCATGATGGCAATTAAAATCCAAGTCTTTATGTTCTATTTTCTTTGTCATTGTCTCCAATTGAATACTGGTTTGGGGGTTAATATGGATATTTGTAGGAAAACCTGCCTTCTGAGGCATCACTTCTAAATACTTGGCATCCAAAAAATGTTACCGAATGAAAATTAATTGCTTTTCATAAAAAAAGGACATTTTACAACACTGTGTGATCATGTTAAAATAATGACTGGCCTCACTAATGGAAATTAAATGTGGCGCTGGGTCTCTGACAGTGTGGCCTGGGAGCTAGGTTTGCATGTAAAAGTGCAATTTCTATCCCCACTGAGTCAATTTTGATTCTTAACATCATTAGTTCTGTCAAATAATTAATTTTGTTGACACGACTAAGTTGAGAATATAGAACCTCCCTCTCATATATTATAATTATTTGGAATGATGAGATGATGTTAAACAATAATCCTCAATTCTGGCTGTCAAACTTGATCAGATCGTTTCTTTTACTGCCTCTGAGATTCATGTTAATAACCTTGAATGTAACATATAAGTCATCATCTATCTATAATGCCGTTTATATATGAAATATTTTAGATTTTAGTCATTGAATTTGCTTTGTGTGTGTGTGTGTGTGTAGAAAAGGTTACTGTTTTTACAAAACACTGCAATTCCCCAGGAAGTAAGTTCTAAGCCAGTTTTCAAGTTTTAATATACTATTTTCTGAAACTCTTTAAAATGGTGCAGTTATGTAAATTGTTCTGTTTCTTTTGCTCTCCGAAGTTAAATAGCATTTTAAAAATACACACTATTTGCCCTTCAAATGTCATTACACATCCAATTTAACTTCCTTCATAGATATTTTAGAACACTAGAAATAATGAATCATGTCTTAACATATAGTCACACATACACACAATTTATTTATTAGCCAACATAATTCTTCACAAAACTGTGAAACTTTGGTGATAGTCCAATTAAAATCATCAAAATACTTGCTATTTAACATTATTCTGTAAGTTCATGGTCCGTGTAATAAGACATAAACATAATATTTTTCAGAATGATCATTTCCTACAGACTACATTAAAACCAATATACTTAAACTGAAAAATCACTGGGATAAATATGAGTGTTCAAGAAAGTTAGATTATATTGACCTATTGATATATTAGTCTATTGATCGATGTCTGTTTTTAAATCTACATTTCTCTCTGTGTCTCTCTGTGTCTCGCTCTCTCACAAAATCAGAATCTTTGGGAATGGCTCCCAAATTGTAATTAAAAAAAACAACAACAACAGCTCCTTAGGTTGTTCTTTTGTACAGCCAGGATTGGAACCTGTTGATCTGGATTCATAAATAATAGAATTTTACTCAAGAATTTAAAAAGGAGTCTTAAGCAAATGAGAATATACCAGCCATATTTCCAGAAGGCAAGATTGACTATGGTGAAGATGCAGGTTTTTTTCCCAATTGTTGTTATAGTTTGTGTAGCAATCCAATCACATACTAATTTTTTAAAACAATGTGGCAAATGACAGATGATCCTGGAGTTATCTAAGAGTAGACAGGCCCGTCTCTGTGTGCTATTTGAAAGGAAATGCAGTAAGGAGAGCAGCTCTGTTAGACATTCACACGCACACATAGCTGTGCATACGATAATTAGCGCAGCCCTGATGTATATAAGAACATATCGTATCCCACAGGATATGTTGCAGCCCATTAGCTAAATAGATGATTATTTAGTAAATGGTGTTAGAATAATTGGCTGTTCTTAGGGGAAAAAATCAGATGGAGTTTCACTCAACGTGATGAAAGTCTATAAATCCTATACAGCCCTTGACCAAGTCATTTTTATTCTAGGAATGTATAATTAGGCTAAAAAGTAAAATGCACAAAGATGTAGGCTTAATTACTATTTGTAATAGAGAAAAAATGAGCAGCTCTAAAAGTCCAATAATAACTAAATTATTATGATAGAATATAAAATGTAAAAATAAAATACCAAATTTTTATTTGTAAAAAATGATTAAGAAATACATTATAAGGAAATATGATAGAGTTAATTATATTCTTTTTGAAGTTATTTTTATTCCTGTGTGTTTTTAGTTTTCTCAGTTTCCACATTTTTAAACAAATATGAATTTATCATGAGATGAAAAACAAAAACAACTTATATCACATACTATTTATAGGAATTAATTTATTCACAAAAGCCTTAAATTTCACTGAATATCATAAATTTACCTAGAAAAATAGCTTTGAAAATTTTGCTCTATATGGAGACTTAACATTGAAATGCCCTTTTTCTTTAATTAATCTGTATGTTTAGCTCCAACAAAGACCCATACCATTTTTTTTCAGTACTTCTCACTTTGTTTTATTTAGTTGGTTGGTACCTCCAGTGCCATGTTGAATGGAAGTGGTCAAGGGGAGCATACTCGGATCATTCCCAATTTTATAGGGGAGAACTTCAAGTTCTCACCTTTAAAAATGTCCAGCATTGATTTTATTTCCAGCTTTATTGAGATATAATTGACATATAACATTGTATAACTTTAAGGTGTACAATGTGATAATTTGATACATGGATATGAAAGACCTACTCTTTAAAGAAACTGGAAAAGTAATTAAGAGTATATTTTGGGGGCTGGCCTGGTGGCGCAGGCAGTTAAGTGCACGTGCTCCACTGTGGCGGCCCAGGGTTTGCCATTTCAGATCCCGGGCGCACACCGACGCACTGCTTGGCAAGCCATGCTGTGGTGGCGTCCCATATAAAAAAAAGTGGAGGAAGATGGGCATGGATGTTAGCCCAGGGCCAGTTTTCCTCAGCAAAAAAAAAGAGGAGGATTGGCAGATGTTAGCACAGGGCTGATATCCTCACCAAAAAAAAAATAATAAAAATAAAAAACTTCAAAAAAGAAAAAAAAGAATGTATTTTGAAGAATGAATTTAAGAGAAAAATTTGAAAAATAAGAGTATTAAAGAATCTTTTGACCCATTCGTTTTAATATCAGAATAATGAGAAATGTTGGCAGAGCTATAGAGAAAATATTATTGACTAAACAAAGAAATATCTCATTATATGTGGGAATTTAATATGTTAAGAGGCCTCATTTGTTTTCAATGGAAGAAATGATAGTATAGTCAATAAATAATATTGACATATTTGGCCATCTGTCTGTAAGAAAACAATTCTACCTCTAAACCTATAAAAATAGTGAAAGCAAAGCAAACCAAACCAAAAATATCCAGTAGATTGTAAAGATCTAGAAGTAAAGATTAAATAATCAAGTACTAGAAAAATATAGGAAAATATGCATTAATATATATATTATATATTAATCAAGACACGAAACCCAAATGATTTAAAGGAAAAGATTAATGTATCTGATTTCATAAGAATAAAAATTCCTTGCTGATAAGTCACCATTAAGTCAAAATAAAAAGAGAATCTTAGGAGATACTTAAGTAAAATAAAGAATTACTATGTTTACTGTGTAAAGAACACCTAAAAGTTGACAATACAATACAATTAACCCACTTTAAAAAAGTGGACAAATGATGGTAACAGGCAATTCTAAAAGGAGAAAAAGCAAGTGGATAATAAATACATGAAATTATGTTAAAAGTCATCAATAGAGAAATGGAAAGGGAAATAACAATGAGCTCTCTATTTTATCCATTAGATTAGAGCTTGCCAATTAAAACTTTTATTATTAAGCTTTTAATATTAAACTTTTTAAAATATTAAACTTTTAATAATGTTTAATGCTTTTGTGGGAATGGGGAAATTGATATCCTCATGTTTTTGGTGGAACTGTGGATTGCTATGAATTTTGATTTTGGAGGTTAATATTGCAGTAGCTAATAAAAATTGAAATATGTATATAATTTAACTACGTAATCACTTTTGATATTTTTTCTGTGTAAATAAAAGCACCAATATCTTAAGCATACATGTATCAAATATTTTTAAAATATTGATTGCAATTGTTTGCATGGTGATTGTATAAGGGAATGGTTAAACAAATTTAATCTGTTGTAGGAATTATTATGTAAGATTTAAAAAGGATGAGTCACTTTGTATGTACTGGCCTAAAAGGATGTCCATATTACATTGTTCAGTAATATAAGCCAGTTGCAAATAATGTGTATGATTCAATGCTCAAATGTGTTAGGCAAGTTATGGAGTACAGTAATGCATCACTTAACAACGAGGATACGTTCTGAGAAATGCGTCGTTAGGTGATTTCATCACTGTGCAAACATCATAGAGTGTGCTTACACAAACCTAGATGGTGTAGCCTACTACCGACCTACCTATATGGTGTAGCCTTTTGCTCCTAGGCTGCAAACCTGTACAGCATGTTACTGTGCTGAATACTGTAGGCAACTGTAACATAATTATAAATATTTGTGTATCTAAACATATCTAAACACAAAACACGTGCAGTAAAAATATGGTATAAAAGATTAAAAAATGGCACACCTGTACAGGGCACTTACCATGAATGGAGCTTGCAAGACTGGAAGTTGCTCTGGGTGAGTGAGTGAGTGAGTGGTGAGTGAATGTGAAGGCCTAGGACATTACTGTATGTTATGTAGACTTTACAAACACTCTAGACTTAGGCTACACTAAATTAAAAAAAGATATTTTTCTTTCTTCAATAATATACTAATCTTAGCCTATTATAAATTTTTAACTTACAAACTTAAAAACGTTTTTAACTTTTCGACTCTTTTGTAATAACACTTAGCTTAAAACGTGAATGACATTGTACAATTGTACAAAAATGTCTTCTTTCTTTATATCCTTATTCTATAAACCTTTTTCTATTTAATTTTCTTTTTTTACGTTTTATACTTTTTATTAAAAACTAACGCACAAACACACGTTAGCCCAGGCCTGCACAGGGTCAGGATCATCGATATCACCGTCTTCCACCTCCACATCTTGTCCCCCTGGAACGTCTTCAGGGGCAATAACACACATGGAGCTATGATAACACATCTCCTATGATAACAATGCCTTCTTCCGGAATACCTCTTGAAGGACCTGCCCGAGGATCTTCTTGAGGAGGTGTCACCCTTTTCAGAAGTATGTCCATGGTGGTTTGCTTCATTTTGTTTTTTTTCCATCACAGATTTGCTTGTAAGCAGATAATGCACCATGGACATTTCATTCTGTTAATGAAAACCTTTCGATGTTGAGGTCTATATTTGCAAACTCTTTAAGGAGCTTATCGAGGTCTGCAAAAGCTTCTGCTAGACCCTTCACTGTGAATTTTCTTGAGGGTTCTTTTTTTCCTCTGCAGTTTCCTTTTCTCCAGCTGCTTCTTCAGCTATGCGTTCGTGTTCTATTCCAACAATTCCTCATTAGTCAGTTCCTCATGAACCACCTCTAGTAGTTCCTCAATGTCATCCTCATCTACACCCAGGTTAAAGTTATTTGCTGTTTCAACCACAGCCTTGGTTTTTGCCACCTCCTCATCCTTGGAAAATCCTTTGAAGGCATGGATGAACCTCTTGAGTGTCTTCTTCCAGATGCCATTCATACACTGCTTGGTGACATCACTCCAAGCTCAAACAAGGTTCTTGATGCAGTCAGTCCTTCCAGAATTACATAAGTGATTTCTTGCTGTCTTCCTCAGTTGCAGCAATAGCCTAGGAAGTGCTCCTCCTCAGGTGGTAGGCTCTAAGAGCTGCTATAACTCCTTGATCCATTGGTTGGATCAAAAGTGTGGTGTTTGGAGGGAGAAACACTGCTTTGATATTGGGATGAAGATCACCAATAAGAGGAGGATGTTCTGGAGCATTATCAACAATAAGCAAATTCTTGAAAAGTATGTTATTCTTCAAACAGTACTTCTCCATTTCCCTGGCACAGCAATTCAGGAGGGCGTCTTGGAAGAGGAGCTGGGTCATCCATGACTTCTTACTGCTCCTGTAGTACACTGACAGTGTGTGCTTACTGATATGCTTGAAGGCCCTGGGGTTCTCACTGTGCCAGATCACAAAGGGTTTCAATTTGTAGCCTGCAACATTGCCCCCAAGCAAGACTGTTATCCTGTCCTTAAAAGCCCTGAAACCTGGCATCGACTTGGCCTCCTTATGGATGAAAGTCCCATCAGGCATCCATTTACAGATTAGGGAGTTTTCATCCATATTGAATATTTGCTCTGGCAAGTAATTTACCTCCACAGTCAGCTTATCTAGAGTTTCCAAAAATTCGTCAGCTGCCTCACATCAGCACTCGCAGACTCACCACTCACTTTCATGTTATGTAATGAGCAACAATTCTTGAATCATTTACACCACCCAGAGCTAGCAGTAAATTTAACATCATAATCGTCTCCAGCCTTCTCTTTCAGTATCGCAAACAAACTTTTTGCTTTGGCCATGATTGTCATGGTGCTGAGAGGGATATGCTTCTGTGTCTGATCTTCAATCCAGGTCATTAGAAGTTTCTCCATGTCTGATATAGGTCTTTCTCAAATGTTTATTAGTCTCATTGCCTATAATACAGCAGATCCTTTAACCAGCTTTTGTCTCTTCGTTCTTGTTCTTCAAGATCATAGCTGTGATGGAATGGGACATCCTGACTGGCAAGCAACTTATTTTCCACCTGTGTGGTCCTTAATCATTTTTAATTTCATTTCCAGGTCAATCACTTGATGTGGCCCCTTACTGGCAACTTTAGCAGTGGATTTTGTATGCTTAGGGGCCACGATGAACAAAACAACATAAGATTAAATCAAGCACAAGAGAAAATGATGCAGTCAAGAGACTTGGTAAAAAAGAGATGTATGAGGATGCTGCCAACGTAACATAGCATACTATTTTATAGTAAATTTTTTTTAATAAGTAGAAAAAGTACACTCTAAAATAATGATAAAAGGTATAGTATAGTATAGCAAATACCTAAACCAGTAATATAGTCGTTTGTTATCATTATCAAGTATTATGTACTGTACATAATTGTGTGTGCTATACTTTTATACGTTTGGCAGCACAGTAGGTTTGATTACAACCGCATCACCACAAACGTGAATAATGCCTTGTGCTTAAGCCTTTAACTTAAAGTTAAAGTCACCTAGTGATGACAACTATGACATCACTAGGTGATAGGAATTTTTCAGCTCCAATATAAGCTTATGGGACCGCTGTCAGATACGTGGTTCGTCGTTGACTGAAACATTATTATGTGTGCATGAATGTATACAGGGACAGACACGTGGGCACATGAACATACAAAGTAAAGTTATATCAAGTTCCAGATTTAATCAATCAAAGATAGAGAACAAGTACAGAGAAGGAGTGGAGGCGGCATACTGCTGCATATACTCCCTCTGCCCCAAAGCCATGATCTGGGAGGTTGGAGAGGCTCAATTATTGCTACACTTGCTCCCCTGCTCATTTAAATAACATTTAAATCACCAATTGGGAAAAAGTTAACCCGTCAATCTATGTCATGCTGGGTATGGGAATGTTACAAATATTGAGCTCTCCTGTTTTATGGGGCAAATTCAGTACAAGCAGCACCTCATTCTCATCTGAGGGGAGAAGAGAGTCAGATGCCACATGTCCGTGAACAATACGTCTCTTCAGCCTCTTGGGATTCCCATTGACCATTCGTGCACCAGATTCTGATTCCATACCCTTTAATTTTCTTGATGCTAAAACAGAGTTCCAACTGGGCTCCACAATTCCTGTAACGTTCCCCTCTTCCATTACATTTTGGTGCCTAAAAATTTGATACATTCTTATATATGTTTTGTGTATGTTTACAGGTGCTTCAAACAAGATGGACAAGTACACATTAAACAAGTCGCATTTTATCATTATACACTGCCCCTCTTTGTCTCTCGTTACCTGTTGTATCTTGAAGTCTACTTTGTCTGATATAAGTATGGCACCACGTGCTTTCTTTTGTTTGCCATTAGCTTGCAGTGTCGTCTTCCATCCCTTCACTCTGAGCCTGTGTGTGTCTTTAGAGCTGAGATGTGTTTCCTGGAGGCAGCATATTGTTGGGTCTCGTGTTTTAATACATCCCGCCACTCTGTGTCTTTTGATGGGAGAATTCAATCCATTTACATTTAGAGTGATTATTGATGTATGAGGGCTTAATGCTGCCATTTTATTGCTCGTTTTCCAGTTCTTCTGCATTTCCCCTGTCTCTCGCCTTGTGTATTTCAGACTACCAATTCAGTTTGGTAGTTCTCTAGGATGGTTTCCTTAGTTTTCTCTTTATTTATCATTTGTATCTCTGTTCTGATTATTTGTTTAGTGGTTACCATGAGGTTTGTATAAAAAATCTCGTAAATGAGATGGTCCATTTTCTGATAGCCTCTTATTTCCTTAGACTAAGCCGATTCCATCCCTTCCCTCTTCCCCTTCTAAGTTATTATTGCCACAACTTATTCCAACTTGTGTTATGAGTTTGTGTTTAAAATGATGAGATTATATTTATTTTTGATGTTTCTGTTCCCTTTATCTTTAATGTTATATTGTTTGCTAACCTCTTCTGTTAGAGAGCTGCAATTTTCTGAGTTTGTTTACCTATTTCTCTCCTGCTCAAGGCCTTGTAACTCTTTTCTTTTTTTTTGAGGTATGAGAGCCTTCTTGAGCATTTCTTGTAGAGGGGAGTCTTGTGGTGATGCACTCGCTTAGATTTGTTTATCTTGGAAAGTTTTTATTTCTCCATCATATCTGAAGGATATTTTCAGTGGATAGAGTATTTTTGGGTGAAAGTTTTTGTCTTTCAGAATTTTGAATATATCATTGCACTCTCTCCTGGCTGGTAAGGTTTCTGCTGAGAAATCCACTGAAAGCCTGATAGCTGTTCATCTGTAAGTTATTTTCTTCTGCCTTACTGCCCGTAATATTTTTGCTTTGTCATTGACTTTTACCAGCTTTGCTACTGTATGCCTTGGAGAAGGTCATTTTACATTGATGTAATTAGGAGTTATGTTGGCTTCTTCCACTTGTATTTCCAGCTCCTTCCCCAGGTTTGGGAATTTATCAGCTATTATTTCTTTGAACAAGGTCTCTGCTCCATCCTTCCTCTCTTCTCCCTCTGGAATACCTGTAATCCTTATGTTGCATTTCCTAATTGAGTTGGATATGTCTCAGAGAATTTCTTCACTTCTTTTTAGTCTTATTTCTCTCTGCTCCTCCGTCTGAAACATTTGTATATTTCTGTCCTCCAAGCTGCTAATTCTGCCCTCCATAATATCAGCGCTGTCGTTCAGGGATTCCAGATTTTTCTTCATCTTGTCCATTGTTTTTCATCTCCAATATTTCTGATAGGTTTTTTCTTTGTAGTTTCAATATCTTTTGTGAAGAATTTCCTGATTTCATTGAACTGTCTATCTGTATTTTCTTGTAACTCATTGAGTTCTTGTGTGACAGCTGTTTTGAATTCTGTGTCACTTAGATTATAAATCTCTATGCCTTCAGGACTGATTTCTGGATGCTTGTCATTTTCCTTCTGGGCTGAAGTGTTAGTGTATTTTTTTGTACTGTTTGATGGTGTGGATTTCTGACTCCTCATAGTGATAGTGTCTGGTTGCAGCTTCCACCTGCCAGCACTGGGTGGGGGTCGAGAGCTGTGTATTCTGAGCCTGCTGTGATCTGTGGCTCCCTTGCTCGCAGCGGCTGCTTTTCTATCATATGTGCAGGTGCTCTGGCTGACCGGCTGAGCTGGGGCAGCGGGCAGGTGGAGGGGTGCTTTCTTTGGCCTGTTTAATCCCAGGGGCTTTCTCGCTCTGCCCTCACCGTCTGCTCTCCTGGGGTGCTGGCTTGATGAAGACACCCCCGCAGTAGCTTCGTCAACTCTGTGTGGGGCTTTCCCGCAGGCTGTGAGGGAACTTGGAGAGTGAAGGTGTTCCTGCAGAGGGCCGCCCGTCCCCGCCTCCTCTGAGACCTGCATGTGGTCCAGAGCCCAGGGTCACTGCCGTTTGGGAAGGAGAGGAGGTCTCCTTACCTCCTTCTGCTTCCTCCAGGGTGGTCCAGTACCTCCACATTCAGACATATGGCTGCATGGGTCTCTCAGAAGTCTTTTGTGTTGTGTGAATGTCTTCTGTTGGTATATGAATGCTCTTTTTGCTGTATATTAGTCGGGGAGTGTAAGGGGGAAAGCTCACTCTGCTATGATGCTGACATCACTAAACAAGTCACAATTTAATCTAGGGAGAGAAGAGGTGTGTTAATAGTGGAAGGCAGAATTAATTTTTATTTAGACATTTTTCTGCGTTGTTTCACTTGTTCTATGCTAAGAATTAATTGTATTATTTCTGTCAGTTAAAAATTTTTTCAGGAGAGGAAATAGCTAAAATAAAAAGAAACAAAATAATATGGAAAATTTTGGATGATCTAATATTAAATGAAAAAAATAGAAAATTTCCTGGGATTGGAAATAGTTTTAAAATGGTAACTTCAAAATAGAAAACATAGAGCCAGCGCAGTGGCATAGTGGTTAAGTTCACGCTCTCTGCTTCAGCAGCCCGGGGTTTGCAGGCTCAGATCCCAGGCACGGACATATGCAGGCGGAATCCCACATACAAAAGAGAGGTAGATGGGCACAGATATTAGCTCAGAGGTAATCTTCCTCAGCAAAAAGAGGAGGATTGGCAATGGATGTTAGCTCAGAGCCCGTCTTCCTCACACACAAAAAATAGAAAACATTAAAAACTATCAGAGAAATTCATTAAAATTTTAATAATAGTTATAGGTGGTAGGGTTAAGGTTCATAAAAATGTTGGCATAGTACATGGTGCCTGGAAGCACTGAATATATAGTGGCTATTTTTATTTCTATTGTCATTTTTAGTTATGTGTAACTATCATTGCTTGTTTTTCTATTTTTTGTATCTTCTTTAAATTCTTTTTAGCATATTCAGAGCAGAACTCCATAATTACTATTTTAATGGTAGCAGTGACAAAGTTAGCTCTGATAAAATTGACCGTGACATTAGAATGGTACTATTCTCCGAAACCTCTGGTTCAGTTCATTTCTGTGCACCATCGTTACTTTTCCTTTACGACCAACTCTTCCAATTAGATCACTGTGCTGTCACTAATATCTTAAGTGTTGACTGTGTACCCAGGTATTGTAATAACTGCCTTCATCTCCGTTCCAGCTTTATGAGAAAATTGATACCATCATCCCAATCTTACAGATACGGTAAATGAAGGCGAGGGAAATTAAATAACTTTCTCATAGACATAAGCTGAGAAGAAATGATGCTTCCATTTGAACCAAGGCCACCTGACTCAAGATTCTATGCTTTCAGTATTCTCTTCTTGCCTCGATCTAAAACTTAATTCATAGAAAATTGGATTTTTCCAAGTTTTATCTCTGTCACTAATTATTACAAAGTTTACAACTCAAATTATTGTTTTCTAAAACACTAATAATCAAAATATTTTGTGAAGTATTAGGTTATTAGATTTTCTTTCAGGCTTGGAAATATATTTAGTTATGTCAAATAAAATGATTTTTCTTATGAATAGGAAGTTAAGTATTTAGTTGTTCTAAATCTCATTAGAATTAAAAATGTTTTTGAAATTTAAGTAAAATAATATAGTAGGTCTCACTTTATCCAAAAATGTGATTTCAATTATTCAGCAGGTTAAAACAAGTAAATCCACATTTTCATAAGATACCCATACTGTGTGTGACTTTTAAATAGTTTAGTTGAGCTAGAATTCAAGAAAAATTTTACCTGGTTGAAATATCATTTTTAGATTGAATCCTTTCAGGCTAAGTCAACCTGCTCTTTAAATTTTCGTGATACCAGATATTTCGATCTCTTCTGAAGGTAACAAATAGATGCTTCTACATCTGAAATCTGTCACAAGGCAGAGCTCAGTTTACCCCAGAATTGTATATACTTATGCAGTCAGAGAAAAGCTGTCATCCAGCTTGTATTTGTCTAGAAACCACTGTGCTTGGACAAAGCGTCTAGAACACACTATAGAACTAGGTTTTCTTTCATTGATGAAATTAATGATGGTGGAATTTGCATTTTCCTCCTCTGTTTCCACTCTGCACTGTCCCGGTCCCATCTCCTTTTCTTAAAGAAAAACAAAAACACTCTAGAATTACTAGGATACTATACCTACAGCCTATTTATCCGTTAGATCTAGAAATGTAATTATTTCAGTGTAAGATTCTGTTTTGATTCATCCTTATTGACTGCAGGTGCACAGAATTGAATAAATAATAATTCTCAGTTTGTGAGACAAAGGCATCATTGGTCCATGCATGACCCGTTTTATTCTCATTAATTATTTAATTATCAGATACCAAAATCTAATTATGGATTCTTCAAGTGTGCAGTTCTCTCACGATGCGATACGCAGAAATTGTGGCTGGGTGGGATAAACTAATAGGCTTCCAGTCTGAAATTCAGGCTGTGGCATCTGGTTAGTACCTTGTAATTAGGAGGAAATTAAAAGGTCTCTCTAAGTACAAAATATATTAATTTGCCATCAAGGATGGATTGTCAAGTCTCATTAAGTACGTAGGGTTTTTGTTTGCCCCTTTGTCGCTCTGTGACACAGGAGATAGCCCTAGTCACTTTACAACTAACAGAGGTTTATTTTTACCTCCAACGGCAGTGCACATGTTTGGCACAGAGAAGGTCGTACCCCGCATTCGTAGAGGTGAGCTCTAGCCAACGACTTTGGACACTGTTGTAGACAGTTACAAGCAGTTCACTTGAGTTTATATTTTACATAGGAATTACTAGGTCATGTTGATGGTATATTTCACAATTAGCTGAAAGACAATTGCAGGTTTTTTCTCTGGTAGGCCTTGTGTACAATGCCGATCCTTTCTGAAGGAGAAAAATTAAGGATATATTTTACAAGTTGATACCTGGCAGTAGATTAATGACTAACATTTCTAAGACTCTGCGTCCAGGAATTTAAATAAACTTGTTAACTTGATGCATTAGAGTCAATGTGCTCTTGTCACTACCATTGTAAAGGGAAATGATTCAGAGAAAAAATTAAAGGAAAGCATGTTAAACGCATGGAAAGGTCTTATAGTACTTCAGAAACACTATTTTTTAAGATTATTATCCCTCAGAATAGAATTCTAATACCAGGAGATGTTCAAGTTCACATACCTTGAGAAGAAAATAATATCTTCTAATTCATGAACTAGGTAAGCACTTTTCCAAGTGCTTGAGACCTTCACTAAAATAATAGTGATTGAATTAATTCAATGGTTTACACTAAGATGCATCACAAGTAGAAGGAGAATTGTAAGACGTAAGTGCTACAATAGGTGTTAGCTGGGCTGGGACTTAGGCCTGTAGCTCTATGGTCAACATCACTGGACACTTGAACCTAGTTGCTTTCTATGTAAACAGCACCAATGGTACACGTCCCATCTACTTCACAAGGTTATTATAGGAATCAACAAGATAATAGTAGTTAAGCATTTTGTGAGCTTCAAATTGCTATATAAGTACAGAACATAATTAAGATGAAAAATCCTGAAAGGAACCATAGTATGACAGATATGCTGATTGTTAACATTTATTAAACTAGTATTATATGCTAAGAACTGTACGAACTATCTGTAATATTTTTTTAAAAGCTGAATTTTTCAATGTTTGCCTTATGCTTGGGTTTTATTTCATACAAAAATATAACCCATTCTACTCAGAGGAAATCAAGAATGCAGAGAAGTTAAGCATTTTGCCTCAGATCATTTCTTAGGCTACTGCCACTCCTGTTATACCAGTCTGATGGTACATTTTAAGAATTCTAATAATAAAGAAGTTCAAAAAAGTCTTTTCAATTCAGGCAGGCATATTTTACAGAATTTAAGGATTAATTGTAACTAGATTTTTAAAGTAGGCTAAATATCAATGAACATGTAAGTGAACATGATAATGACTATATTTCTTTAATAAATAACTAAATTTGGGATCCCAAAAATGTTTTTCTACTTATACATTTGCTTGCCTAAATACTTTTAGGAAAAAAACATATAGCATGTTGATTACATATGTATTATGTTATAAAAGGTATTTGGTTGAAGAAAGAGAAACTTTTGAAAACAATACAATTCACTATATCCTACAGTTTATGGTCGAAGGGAGTTATCTGCCTGGATGGACACATCTTTTGATGTGCAGATCACTAAGGTTGATGCTAGAGCTTCAAGGCAGTGCTTCCAAGGAGAGATCATCTAAGAACAAGAAGGAATAGCCTTAGATTAAGTGCATTTGAGTTGCTCCTCTTCCTTGTTGAATCCTCTAATATTGATATTTTGAAATGAGTTGTGCTACTGTGTGAGGCATAGTAGCATGAGGGAATGGAATGAAGTAGGCATTGGTCTGAATCCAGACTCCACTATTTCATAGTTGGGTCACCTTTGGCAAGTTAGCCTCTGTGTGCATCATGCTGTTGATCTGTAGAATGTGAATAATACTACCTTGTTTGTCGTGTTTTTGAATTCATTGATAACTTATGAACTATCTAAGACAGCGTTTGACAAGTGTTGGAGCCCACCAAGGGGCAGCTGTTGATAACCCAGTGGAGAACTGACAGGATGAAGTCCACCTAAGAACCTTGATAGTTGTCTTGGTTTTTTGTTTGTTAGTTTCGTTTTTCCCCTTGGCAGCTCTTTCTTTTCTTTTCCTCTTCTTAATTTTCAAACATTTAAGAGGTGTCATACTTCTGTTTTTTTGTTTATTTGTTTTGGCTTTAAACCTGTCTCTCACTGTCATTTCTTTGCTTGGAGGTTATAACTTCTCACCCACCCACCCAACGTTGATTCTGCCTCAGCTCTGTATTAGCACACTGTCTACTTGTGCAAAGCGAAACAGACGTAAGCCCTGACATTGTTGAAATAGTGCGTTTTTTTTTTTTTTTTTTTGGTGAGGAAGATGGGCCCTGAGCTAACATCTGTTGCCAATCTTCCTCTTTTCGCTTAAGGAAGCTTGTCCTTGAGCTAACATCTGTGCCACTCTTCCCCTATTTTATATGTGGGATTCTGCCACAGCATGGCTTGATGAGCAGTGTGTGGGTCCGCGCCTGGGATCTGAACCTGCGAGCCCTGGGCTGCCGAAGTGGAGTGCGCAAACTTAACCACAACGTCACTGGGCAGGCTCCAAAATAGTGTTTTCTTAAGTGTTTAAAATGTACGTAATGACTCCAGATAAGAGGGATTAGTTTTCCATTGCATTTTCGTGCTTACCTTAGTGCCTTAGTGAAGTAACTTAGCAACCAGAAGACAGTATTTAACAAATGGTGGGTGTCCATGGGGGATGTGGCTGCTGATTCTCATTGAACTTCACAATGCACAAACTCATGATCTTGGGCCTTTTCTTGAGCTCTCCTCTTTGAGATTTGATATCAGGAAATGTAATATCTTGTTACATGCAAATAAGATTTCAATAGTTTAGTTTTTAAATTATGCATATATTCTACAATTAACTCTCTTGTTGAGAATCACTATAATTTATATAAATTAATTGTCTTATAAAATACAAAATATGGGAGAAACTTAATATTAATGAAAAGTTATCTAATATAAACTCCTTCTTTGAAGATAAGAAACACCAGTGTGTGAGACCCACCTAGGTCTTCTGACTCACTTTAGCTTTACAAAGTAAAGTACAATGCTTCTAAAAATAGCAGCATCTTTAGGAATTTGCTGTTATTGAAGAGTCGTAAGAACTATTAATGTGTTAAGAGCTTTTGATTGTTACATTTTGTTTGATCTCCAGTGTTTTTAAAATTTAACAATAGGCATCAGTTTTGTTTCTGTCTAAGGAGAGGCATGACGTGCCCTCAGCCCAATTCTAAGTAGCCTTTGTGTAGTGTGTGATTGTAGCCTACAGATGTGGGCTATCCCAGAAAGAGATAGGGTTTTGCAGGTGCTACTATTATTATAGATGAGGAAGTCCCCTAGAGCCCTTAGAGTTCTAGCAGATGATCCCCTAGAAGTGGCTGTTATATGTGAAGTGTTTTATGGGAACTTAGAGATAATCGGATAACACTACAAATAATGCCTGCTGAATATGCAGTAGGTACGAGTGTATCAGCACTCTTTTAAAAATCATTTTGGCTTCTGGACTTTCAAGCCTGTGAAGCCTACTTATGTAGTTACAATACCTATGTTTTTCTGTATAAATCTCTGCAAAGTCAAGGTCATTGCTGTTTGCGTTTATGACCCTAAGTGATATTCAATTTTATTTTACCGAATAAACTACACAGCTATCAACTAAACAATGACTACATAGTGATAGCTATTATTTCTAAATATACTTCAGTGAAATATAAGCTTTTTCTTTATACAATGGAGAGAATCACTCCCCATCCAATGTTTTTAAAAGCTCTTCTTTCCTGTTTGAATCTATTGTGTATCATGAGTGCTGAAATGTTTTCATAAAGAGGAATGTTTTTATACACCATTTTAGAATAATGAGATCCATTCCAAATATGGAATTTCATGACCTTTAATTCAGTACTGAGCATATATTCCTTTCAACACTGCTCACAAAAACTGTGAAGATGTTTAAAAACATAGAATTAGTAATAGTAGTCAAAAGTATTTCTTACATATCTCTGATTCTCAAAATTGTGCTGCTTCTCTTTCCAGAAATGATAATCTCCGCCAGACTGTGTATTTCAATCTATTTAGTTTACATATATGTTTAATTTACATAGGCTTTTCTATTTGATGTAGATGGTTGGTCATGCCAGAAAGGACAGAAATCAGTATCTTTGCATGTATAGGACAAATATATATATATATATATATAGGACAAATATATATATATATATATATATATATATATATATAAGGATGGAATAATTTTTTAGTTGATACAACAGGGAAAATAGATATTTCTTGCTAATGAGATAGGACAGAGCCTTTTACAAATGTTAACCTATCACAAAGATTTTCTCCTCCAAAAGAATCTCTGTCCGCTTCTGTCAGGAATGTTGACCCAACAAAATTCATCATACAATCGTTGAAAGCAATGGATTTACCAATGAATACTGTCTTATAAAATTATCTCAAAATTATAAGAAGAAAATAATCTAGTTGTTATTTTCCTGTTTGGGGAGTTGGAGTAATAGAGTTGATATAGATGTATATATTTAATTCAGTTATTAAAGAACTAAAAAGAATAGTAGATATTTATACACCCATTCATTTACTTTTTAATCTTCATTTACAAATTTAAATGAACTCAGTGAAAGTTAAGCACCTAATGTGTTCAAAACCCTGAGCTAATTATATGACAGTTAAAATGTATATTATATATACACACACACACACATATAATGTATAATATATGTCATCATCTCTGCATTTAACTTAAGAAGAAAATAAGAGAAGCATGAAAGGATAGATATAGGCCATAAATAGTTCACTTTGTTCCTACATATTTTTCCCTAAAATTATGTATACAATCAAACATACAACCAGTTTATCCGTTCTTGCAAAATGCTGTATAACTCATTGACCAGAGATTTAAATATCTTAAATGAAACCATACCCTGGAGAAGCTATTTTGTTGCTTATATTTTGGAGCTGCATGATTTACCTCAGCGATATAGTTTGAAATATTTTAAATAATAATATTTAATAAAGTCTGAGGAAAATTTATATGTGAAGTTCGTTTTGAAACTCTGCAGTGACAACTCTTCCGAACCAAATTCATGTCTTTCGAACCAAATTCATGTCAAGTCAAAGTTGAGTCTCTTTAATGTGAAGAAAGGATAGAAGACCTTTACTGCAAGACTATATAAAGCCAGAGACTTAACACCATTCTTCGCTTTGCGGGTGTAAGTTTCGCTGGGTATCGTGTCCCCAGAAGAATAGCCCACTGCAGATTGCATCCCTCTCCAGAGTAACGTTCTCTTCAGCTGTGGATCCAGGTTCCATGTTGTTCTGAGAGACGCAGAGCCATGCTGGCTACATCTCATCATGTTGGTTCAGTACTGACATTTGTAAATTATAAACCATTTCTATCAGTGTTCGTGTGTGCAATTTACCATGTGAATATTGATTTCCATCTCATCCCAGAAGCTAACAGGAACCCAATACAGCATATTTCTAAATAAATACAGCAGTGTGCATAAAATTGGCCCATCTTTGGAATCTGACCTTCCCAGAATATCACCTTCATAGACTATTTCATTATTTGTAGCAGAAATTGTAGCATTGTTGGTAGCAGCACCTCAAATTTGTAGGAGAAATTTCTAACATAAACATTTAAAAAGATCCCTGGCCACACTGTTACCTGAATACATGACATGTACACTCTAGATGCAGCTGCGATCCACATAACCATCCTGATCCCTCTGAAGGCTATTGAAGGCTTTGCTTGCAAAATCAAGGACTCAAAGAGAAGATGCATGAAAATGAAAGTCATTTTTGAAAGTATGTGTACAGACCAAAACATCAGGACTTCTGTAACATTAAGTCCTTACTATGTATATGCCAGTGATGCTCAAGGCTATGTCATAATACCAAACGTGAGATACCCGTAGAATCACAATAGCTCATGAGTACATGATAAATATCAATCAAGGCTGTGATATGTCACTTGTTAATTAAAACCTCTCCAGTAGTTGATTCACAAAAACCCCTTTTAAGAACAATGTGCTAACTTCAAAATTACAATGATCTCAGGTATAATATTATTGGAAGCTGTGTCATATCTCCAGAGGACCCTGCAAAAGCACTTTGGGACCTGATGTAAAGCACTAGAAGTTAGAGTCCAAATCCAGCATCAGAGAAGTTATCAGATTACCAGAAAATCACCTGAGAACATGGAGGTATTCAAAGGGGAGATGTAATCTTCCTTGGATCAACTCAGTGTACCTGAAAATAGATAAATATAATTTTCACTGAAGAAAAATAATCTAGGGCATGAATTTCTAACCTATCCATGTATTCTGAATAATAACTAAGCTAGCACATTTCTGAATCTATTCCTATGTGCCAGATACTGTTTAGCGTTTTACTACATCTCTTTTAAGCCTCTTAATAGTCATGTCAGTAGTTGCTATTACTATTCCTAAATTACAGATGGAAAACTGAGCATCAAAGAAGTTAAATAACTGCTCAAAGGTACTCATCTAGAAAGACGCAGAGCTGAGATGGGAATCCTTGTTCGTATACCTCTAAAGATAACATTTGTAAAAACAAAGGTATGTTTCCTTCCCCAAGTCTGACAAGTTATACTAGTTACGCGAATATTAAAACCTAGTGGAAAGTCTATGTGGAGACTACAACCATCTAGTGAATTAAGACACCTAGTGGCATAGTTCTACTTACAGTCAACCCTCTCCTTACTATTATTTCTGGAATAAGATCTTAACAAATCTTAACTTTTACTAAGCTTATAAATAGGTGATCATTAATAATAATCCTAAAGCTTTAATTCAGATAAGGGGATCCATAATTTTTAATTTCTACATTCCCTGGGATTTTCTGTTGTTTTGTGGAGATTCTGCCTTATATAGCTAAGGGGAGAGGAGAATTGGAAAGTCTTGGATATCATCAAAGACTACTGCATCAATAGGGATAGGATTTATTCCACCAAACAGAAATTATGTTCTGAATCAGTTATTTGCAATACGTGGATTGCCAGATGATATCATTTGTAACACTGCACCTGCATTCATTGCAGTTGAATTTAAGGAATTTGTAAACAAGCACTTTATCTGACCTAGACATATAGTAGGCATTTTCTTTTTTTTTTTAATTTTTTGTTTATTGCAGTAACATTGGTTTATAACATTGTAAAAGTTTCAGGTGTACATCATTGTACTTCTATTTCTGCATAGATTACATCATGTTCACCACCAAAATACTAATTACAACCCATCACCACACACATGTACCGAATTATCCCTTTCACCCTCCTCCCTCTCCCCTTCCCCTCTGGTAACCACCAATCCAATCTCTGTCCCTATGTGTTTGTTTATTGTTGTTATTATCTACTACTTAATGAAGGAAATCATGCGGTATTTGACCTTCTCCCTCTGACTTATTTCACTTTGCATTATACCCTCAATGTCCATCCATGTTGTCACAAATGGCTGGATTTCATCGTTTCTTATGGCTGAGTAGTATTCCATTGTGTATATATACCACACAGCTTCTTTATCCATTCGTCCCTTGATGGGCACTTAGGTTGCTTCCAAGTCTTGTCTATTGTGAATAACGCTGCAATGAACACAGGGGTGCATGTACCTTTGCAAATTGGTGTTTTCAAGTTCTTTGGATAAATACCCAACAGTGGAATTTTCACTATATCATTTTTATTGCTACTTAATACAACCCCAAACATTCAAGTTTGTGGAGGGAAATTCACCATTGCACCTATTGTAGGGTGTTTATTTATATTTAAGAGAGTACAGAAATTTCAGGGGATTGGATGTGGGATTTAAAACCTTTCACTCTAAGGCCAGTCTTCCAAAGCTACATCACTAACGATTGAAAGTTGTTCGTCTCTGCAGGCAGTTTAGTAGCCTACATGAACTCACTTAGTGGTCTGAATTTAACTCCTGAGGGAACTGTCGTGATTGACAGTTTGAACACAGAGGACAACAGTGGAATGGCTCTGTTAATGAGTAGTGAGTGAATTTCTCCTGTGGGCATGACAATGTGTTCCTCCTGCAATTTAGCTTTCAGCAGCCTGAGAGTTTTAAAAAGGGGAAAGATGTTTTATTCAGTGGAGGAATATGGGGGCTAGAGCAGAGTTTTATTCCAGTGAATACACAAGAAGAATCCTCTTACTATTTATCCATTGCTGGCCTCATATAATACGTCAATTAGAAATGAAAATTAGGATGCTTTCGCTTCGAATCTCCATATTTACCTTATTAAACTTCATTAATGTGAACTCTGTCATGCCATTTATTATTGTGTGACTCACAGAAGGTGGCAAATACAAATTTATATGTTTTCTTCTCTATAGTATTTCAGGGAAATTCTAGTTACAGTCAGTAAATTGGTGTATCTTATAAATTCTGAGGAAAATTTATCAGAACAATCTCTGGGCATTCTCAAGATACTGTGTTACCTGGAAATCTTGATATAATTCTTATTATAAATCACAGACTACGTCTTAGCAGTCTGTGGCTATTCCCTTCAGCATAATGAATAGTTACGGTGGTGAAGAGGCCTCTGAATATAGAACCCTTGGACAGTATAGTGATTGATCTCTTCCTTAAGTAACTTGAAACACTTTTCTGGAAACACGCTTTTCCTCTTTCCCAGAGGAAAAAAGGTGGAACTCTCTCCTTACTACCATTAAGTGAATGAATATTTAATAAGCACTTAAACCAATGACAGGTATATAATAAGAGCTCTGCGATTGTTAAATATGAAGTCAGGGGCCGGCCCTATGGCGTAGTGGTTAAGTGCGTGTGCTCTGCTGCTGGCGACTCGGGTTCGGATCCCAAGAGGGTGCACCGAGGCACCACTTGTCAAGCCATGCTGTGGCGGCGTCCCATATAAAGTAGAGGAAGATGGGTACAGATGTTAGCCCAGGGCCAGTCTTCCTCAGCAAAAAGAGGAGGATTGGCATGGATGTTAGCTCAGGGCTGATCTTCCTCACAAAAAAAACAAAAAAAATATGAAGTAAGTGTTGCAGAACCGCTTTGGAGATAGGTTTAATGATTTATAGACCGTCTTTTAAAATTCAAAATCTCCTAAATGGAACCCCTTTTAGCAGTGTTTACAACAGGCATTATAAAAGAAGAGTTACGTGACAAAGAATGAAGTGTCACTGGTTATTTGTTACATACTTTACTCTGACTGCGTGGTCCCAGCCCACTAAGGGATCTTTTCAAATTGGTCTTGGTTTCTACATGGATGGGATTGACCAGTCACAGACTAAGGTAATGGTGCCTCCTGGTCCATGGCCCTCTGCCAAATAGCAGTCAGTGCCAAAGGGTTGTGTCTGCCCTGGATGCTCCATCCCTGGTACTATAGATACAGCACCAATCACACCATCTCCAGTGACTCAGAGGCAGCTTGTTTCTTGATTGTTCCATTTCTCAAGACCCTCATAACACAAGTGAGTACTAACCCTGATTGACCTATTTCCTCCAGTCAAGTAGGAGTCTAATTATTGTTGATTTGACTTTTCTGTATAACTCAATCTTCTGCCTAGGTCGTGTTCACCAGTGGAAAGTTATCTTGGAAGAATAATTACAGTCAGTATCTTAGACAACTTGTGTTACTAAAAGTTCTATTTTGCGGAGGAGAAAGCTTTTAAGAATGTCGCAGTAAATTTCCTAGAATTATATCAATTTGTTCATATTCCAGAGAATATGAGTGTACCTCAGAATAACCCCATGAAGTGAATACTTTTGAGTTTAACTACCATATGGTTTTATTTCTTTGGATCTTGTTTTTAATTTAAAATTGATGGTTAATTTTCCTTATTTGTAAAAATTTCATTGGAATATTTTACATTGAATGTAGTGATCAGATAGATAGACAATGCTTACATGATCCCTGATACAGTAGATACAACACCAGTCACAAAGTCTCTAATTGCTCCAAGGAACTTTGTTCCATTTCCCCAAAACTCCAAACACAAGTGGGTTCCTACCCTCGGGTGATGTGAAGGTCTATTGACTAAATTATGTCCCCTCAAAATTCATATGTTGATGTCCTAACCCTCGTTGTGATATTATTTGGAAGTGGGGCCTTTGGGAAGTAATTAGGTTTACATGAGGTCATGTGAGTAGGACTCCCATGATGGGGTCAGTGTCCTTTTAAGACGAGGAAGAGAGGCCAGAGCTGTATTGCTCTCCACTATGTGAAGACACAGTGAGAAGGTGGCCATCTGCAAGCCGGGAAGAGAGCTCCCACCAGGAACTGAATCTATTGGCACTTTGATCTTAGACTTGTAGCCTTCAGAGCTGTGAGAAATAAATGTCTGCTGTTGAAGCCCCCCAGGCTATGGTATTTGTTTTAGCAGTGCAAGCTGACTACTGCATGAACAAAGAAAGGGGTTGAACTGGTGACATGTTCCCTACTTTACTCCTGCTGCCTGGCCTGGCCTAGCCCGTGTTCTTTCACGATTTCCACATGCATGTGTTTGACCCCTCATGGACCTACATGATGGTCCCATGTGGACCGTAACTCTGCCAAATAATGGTGGGATCTTCAGCACTTCATTAAATGCTTCCCAGGAGATGGTTTAGCACGTATCATTACTCCTTGTTTACAAAATTTCAATCATTTACTAATTTATATTTTCCAAAATAATTTTAACTCAGTTTAACACAAAAGTTGATTAATATTGCAAATTCTTAACTAAGTTTGAAATGTTGACTTACCAATATCCATTGATTTCTAATTTTATAGTTATGATTGCCAATACGAAATCATTAACTTTTTGTAACTATAGTTAGTACATTATCTATACCTATATATTTATTTTTACTCTGCAGTCAGCTACTTAATCTCAATCTTCAGATGAAAAATGCTTATTTCTTAGTAGTTAATGATTCTATTCAAATGTAATCACTGTTATTAAGATATTTTAGCTAGCATTGTTTGCTTTACAAGATTAATGCCATTCTTATTTTTATATAGTAATTTTTTCTTTTGCTTATAATACTATATTAAATTTTCATGTTCTACCTTGAGCTGTTGGATGAAATACTATTATTTGCCTAATTTTTAAAATCTTTCTACATCCTGTTAGGTGGCATTTTAAACCATATTTTTTCCTAAAATATCTCATGTTAATCAATTTTCTGTGAAATTTATCACCTTCATTATCAGTGATTCCTTATTAAAAGCAAAATATTTTATGTCTTTAAATCTTTTTACATACAAACTAGTAGCTAAAAAGGAAAATGGAAACTGGGTTTCTAGGTTCTTCTATGGAGCTATTGCCACAATATTATACTCGGTGCCTGGGGCACGCAGTTCAAAAAAGTATAAAGAATAATTAGATGTGAATATGATTAATATGTTTCCAAAAACTTTCTGAGTAGGAAATTTCAGCTTTGCTCTGCATATTGTTTGTAGTTGTGGTAACTGAATTGCAATAGTAAGATAGGAAGGCTGCTGAAGATCAAGACTTTTACCACGTAGTGTCTTTAGTTTCTTTATAATCAACCATTAAAATCTTTAATAAACATTGAGCTCATACTATTGTAACACCAATATATTAAAATATAATATGTAGATTTAAAAAAATGTGCATTTAACAAAGGAAATCAGGATAATTCTTATTACATTTTTAAATAGTGATGACTCTGTTGTTTTGCCTGAAAAGCTCCAAACATGAATTCATTTTTCTGTGTATACGAGGGAATTATGCTGTTTCTGTTTATTAGCACCAGCCCAGCTAAGCTCTTAAACAAACTTCATTTACTTCTTTTCAGAAATCAGAGTATCCCTCTCTTATTTAGCTCGTGTTCTGCCCGTTCCTCCTATTCAGCCTAATGAATCAGAAAATACTGTGAATATAGTAGCTAGGGAAGAGCTGGTAGGCAGCAAAACAGCCACTCCTGGTGGGAGTGGAGAGGTAGTCCACCTTTCTGGAAAAAAGCTGAGGATTGATAACTAAACTAGAGTTTTTTTCCATCTCACTTAACCCAGGAATTTCAATACTTGGAATTTATCCTTACTAAATTTGCCAAAGTATTCATCTGAGTTGCTTTTGTGATCTGGAAAAATCGGAAACAAGCTAAATGCTCATCAAGAGAATGAAGAAAACGATGGTATAGCTTTATTACTATGCAGCTATTTAAGTTATGTCCACTAAGATTATTTAACAACATAATAAAATGGGTGTTGAAATAATAAGTCATGGCACTTGGTATGTAAATTATGATGATTTTTTTTTTCTAATTTACAACTTTTTACCTAAGTACTAGAAAGAAATGACAAAGAACATACACCAAAATTTTAACAGTAAATATCTTCAGATTGCGATTATATTTTTTCCTTCGTATATATATTACCTTTCATATATACATATTCCCTAAAAATCTTTACTTTTCAAAAGCATTATTTGGCTTATTTCAGGAAGCAGTTTGAGGATTAAGAATTGAATCTTTGTCATAATTGTGATAGTTATTTTTATGAATGATAGAGGTGTCACGAAATATGCTTGGTGATTTCCCCATGGCAAATCGATATCAGAAGATTTTTCACAAAATAGCGTTTATGATGCTTAAGATCTATTGAAGAATTATCACTGCCTTGGTAGATATAAGTTATATCTTTGTAAATTATAGAAGGTTTTCTGAAGAATAAATTCAAACTTTTTCTTTGCATAAATACATTAGTTTATTTCAGTTCTGTTTTTCACTTTTTCTAATTATAAATCTAAGCAATTTTATACCAACTTGTTTAATGAAACAATTATTGAAGTACATGTAAATGAGTTAAAACTAATTTAGAAAACAACTGTCTCCTGCATACTGAGAAATTAACTGTATGCCTGTTGAATTCTTATGATATCCTTTAATGATTAATTCAAATACCTTCTGCTTCAAGAAGTTTTCTCTGGTCTTCTCAATTGGGTATGATTTGTCTCTTTTCAGAAATTACAGCTTTAGTTTGTATATCTTGCAGCATTTGCTGGGTTTTACCTTACACTCTATTACTTATTTGAATACTAGCTCTAGATGTCAGCAGATGATAACTTTTAGGGTACAGTCTGTTCTTTCTTATTCATTTTTGTATCCCTTTAATCTTTTCCCAGGTTCTTGAATAGCTTATGTATTAATATTGCTGCCTGACTTTCTTGAATACCTGGGTATTTCTTGTTGTTATTATTCTTATTTTTGTTGTTCATTCATTTTCTGGTGTGAGTGTGTCTGAATGAATTAAAATTTAGATTGGAAATTCAAGACCACGAAATCAAGAGAGGGGTAGAATTTCCTGCCCTGTTAATTTTGTCTGCTTCAAAAATGTTTTCTCTAAAATACACTTTAACGTTGCCTTTAATTCGTAATTGATGTAACCCTTTTAGATTTAAAGGTAGAAATCTCCTTCAAACACAAATAAAAAGGCTTTATTTGTTCTAAACACATTCTTTATGATTTTACAGAGCATTCACTATCTCAGTCTGATATTTCCAGAATGCAAACCCCACTCTTAAATTAGTCCTCTTATGACAGCTATTTGAACTTTCTATTTGTTCTTCTGAAATATATCTAATACCATCATATCTTTGGACCAGAAACATACCCCCAAAATACCTAAATAGCCCAATTATTTCTGATTTGCATTAACCTAGGTTTCTAAAAAACCCGAGTCCTGTTAGCCTTTTTGGGTAGAGAAATCCACTAAAATACTGCTTTAATTTTAATTGAGTAAAATTAAAAATTCAGTACCTCAATCACACCAGCAACATTTTAAGCCCTAACAAGTCACATTGGGTTGTTGACTACCTTTGTGGATAGTACAGATATTGTAGAATGTTTCCATCACTGCAGAAAGTTCGATGGGGCAGCAGTGGTTGGGTTTATCTTTTACCATGCAGCAGCTTTCATGGACAGTTGACACTAGCTCCCTTCTAACGTCTAACTTCGAAACAAAGAGGCGAGTACTAGGTTTAGTTGCATTTTCACTGAAAAATTCATTTTTTCCTTGTCATTTGTTTTGTAGTTATAACATCTTGTTCTCCATCTTTTTTCCTTCAAGGTAAGCATTTTTCCAGTGCCTGAGAGCTCCCTGATTTTTCTCTTTATCACTGGTTTTCAGTAATTTGATTATGATGTGTCTGGGTGTGGTTCAATGAGATTCTTGAATCTGCAATCATATAATGGTCATTAAATTTGGAAGATTTTGGCCATTATTTTTTTGAATGTTTTTGCCCTCCTGGAAATGAGGATACATGTATATTAAACAGCTTGATACTGTCATGTAACTCACTGAGGCTCTGTTTATTTTTTTCAGTGTTTTATCACTATGATACATTTTGGATAGTCACTATTTCTGCAACTTCATATTCACAAACCTGTTCTTCTGCAGTCTTATAGCCTATAATATCCATCAACTGTATTTTTTTATTTTAATTATTGTAGTTTTCATCTTTAGAGGTTCCATTTGATTCTTTTTTATATCTTTAATTTCTTTCTTGGTTATGGGTCCTATTTTCTGATTCTTGGGATCTCTAGGAGACTTTGGATGCTAAAGATTTTGTATTTTATGTTGTTGAGTATCTGAGTTCTATTTTTTTAAAAGAAGTATGGTGCTTTGCTCTGATAGACATTTAGATTGTTTTTGGTTTAGTTTGATCATCCTGGGACTTGTTTTTAAGTTTTGTTAGGATGGTCCCAGCGTACCTTTTCTGTAAGGATCATTTATCCCCATTACTAAGGCCTGGCCCTTCTGATGTCTAAACTTGATACTACAGAGCCAATATGGACTCTGCAATGTTGCTGGTAGGAATTGAATGATTCCCAGCCTCTTTTGGGTCTGGGAACCGTTCAGCTCACAGATTTCTAGTCACTTTTTAACCAGCCTCTTAGAAGGTCACCCTTTGCAGGCATATCCTAGGAATCAGCATAGATTCAAGGGACCCCTGAGACCATTTCTGGAGTTACTTTTCTGTATAGCTCTCTTCTTTCTAGACATCTGCCTCACAAATTCTTGCCTCCTCAGATATCCTGAACTCTGATCTCTGTCGGCTCAACTCAGTAAGGCCCCAGCTCTGATTTTGGTTACACACACACACACACGCATGCACACACATACACACACACACACACACCAGGTCTGTGAGGTGAAATATGCTTTCCAGGTAGAAAGCTGGGCTATTCTAGGCCTTACTTTGTTTCTTTTCTCTCAGATGTCCTGGCTATGCACTGCCTGTGGTTTAGTGTCTGAAAAACAGTTGTTTCATCTATATTAGCCTGGTTTTCTAGTTGTTTGAGTGGAAAGGGTTAATTTAACTCCTGTTATTCCGTCCTGGCTGAAAACGGAAGTCCTTCAACAGGTGGAAGATTCATATAATGTCGAAGCACAAGCTAAGTATTACACTATGAGTTAAAGCTTGATTTTGCAGAAAATGTTGAAATGATAATGACCAAACTACGACAAAACTCTTTCATTATTATAAACACTGATAGAAACTGGCAAGTCAGTCTTTGTGTGAGAGATTAGACCCATATAGATTTTCAGGTGATTAAGGTCGTTAGGTAGAATTACACAATTGGCAGTTTGGAGTTAAGTTATGAGGGTCATCTATACAGAGTAAAAGGATGGAGACAGAGGAAGTGTGTTGACATTTACAGTGAGAATTCAGAGTACAGCTATGTCCTCATACTAAATTAAACTCAGAGTTGCTGTCAAAGACAGACCACTGGACTCCATGGGTCTGTTCTAATCTAATAATTTTTGTGTTTGCATTTAGCTAACTGATCCCTGTCCAGGAAATAAACGTCAACCATAAAAGTTGTTTATTCTTGAAAGTAACTCTATGATATATCTAAAAATATTTATCACATAAGAGTAAAAAGAAAATGATATTATTTCTATGGATTGCGTTACTGATGTTGGCCTGGAGTGGTAAGAAAGATAACCACCAATCCATTCTGGAGCCAAAAAAATGGATTTTTAGTGTATTTTTCCCCTCAGTGTGATTAAAATACACTAGATTATATAAAGAAGCAAAATATTTGTTTAAAATACATATATATATACCTTGATTTTTCTTGTTTGAGTTGATTCTCAGAGAATTTGTCTTGGTATGCAATAGCTCAAGTTGCAAAATTAAAAAGAAATTATCAGCTTTCCTTTCCTTCAACCTTCGCCTTGAATAATTCATAAAGAAACTACTTAAATGTTGCTAAGCTGAAATAAAACAAGGCAGCAATATAATCCTTGTTTTTAATGATGCCATAATGTTTATGTGAATAACTAAATGCTTGTGAAATCAGCGTTCATTGTAAAAAGATATGTATAATGGAGTGCCCAATATTTAGTAAAATTTTAATAATCCAAGATGTAGTAATTAACAGCATAATTTGAAACATTTTTATATTACTTGGTTGCTCTTGATTTCAGAAGTAGCTGGTTTAAGTGCATAGTGAGTAAATTTTCAAGCATATCCAATTCACGTGCTTTAAGATTTCCACCTCTTTAATGCTCAATTTAGAAATGTCATTTAAATTATTTTTTAAAAATACGATACACGTTAATTATTTTTATAGCGATAAGATTTTAAAAGAGAATCTTCATATAAAAATATATTTGTCACTGATAAAACTTATCAATTAGCTAATGTTCAACAATGATCATCAATGTCAGAGATTGTATCCTTGTTGAAATTTTAGTTTCACCATATTGGTTTTTTTAAATTGTTAGGCACTTTAGAAGATGGTGCCTGGCAAAAAAAAAAAAAAAAAAAAGATGCTTAATAAATATTGTTGAATGAATGAATTTTTAAAGCCTTAAAAAAATAAATCTATAAGTGCTGGAGTACTTAAAAATAAAGGTTTCAGTGAGTTGAATTAAGCACAATTAAACACTCTGCCAAGCTCAGAAAACAGTTTTTAGAAATACTAGCAGTCCTTAGGCAACACAGGAGCCGTTAGTTAAATCAATTTAAAATGACGTTAAGAATAGAAATTTCAACACAGATGCCCCAGGCTACTAATTTGCTGATCATTGATGAAAAGTAGCTACACATGCTGCTTTCTTTTCTGAAGCTGACATTTGATATTGGTGGAATGAAACAGAGTGTACAGAATTAATTCTGGTCAAATCCCTTGTTTTCAAAATCATGTTTTTCTTATGTTTCTCATGTTATTTTCTAATTAAATTTTTGATTTTTAATACCTTTTTTTCCTCTTCCACAGCTTTTAATGGACTGAATTGTTAGTTTCGGATAGAAGAGTTCTGATAATGAAATAGCCAATATGTCTGCCTTTCACAGAAAATGTAGAAATAAAAATGCATGTTCTCAACAATAAATGGAGATTACAGTACCATATTCCATCGTCAGACCTTAGCCATACTGGAATTTCTTTCTCGTTGATAGAATAAGGGGGCTTATTCCTTAAACTTGCTTCTGAAAAATTGATAGACTTAAAAATTTTTAAAAAACTACAAAATATTTAGTCGTTATGCCAGGCTGAATTTTGGATAAATAAATCAGAATTTGTTTATAACTATATACTAAGTGATGAGTGTTTTCTTACTGAATTTTGCAATGCAATGTTCAATTTTATATTACTAAATTTTCTTTTCAAGAAAATCAGTAATACTTAGGGATTTGAAGTTACCTGGTACGCTACTGAAAAACTGTTAAAAGCCAGTGGTATCCATTGAATCTAATTATTTTCCCCTTGATTGTTTGTTATTTTTTCTTTAAGGATTAAAACAAGGTGAGCCGACCATGACTGGCAAAACACAGACCAGCAATGTCACCAATAAAAACGACCCCAAGTCCATCAACTCCCGTGTTTTCATCGGCAACCTAAATACAGCCATTGTCAAGAAAGTTGACATTGAAGCCATTTTCTCAAAGTATGGAAAAATAGTCGGATGCTCAGTTCACAAAGGTTATGCCTTTGTACAGTACATGAGTGAGCGACACGCAAGAGCTGCGGTGGCCGGGGAAAATGCCAGGATCATCGCGGGCCAACCACTCGGTAAGTCATGCTCAGTTAGGGATTTCACATTAGGTTCCAGTCTCTGCACATATCTGGATGTGGTCTTACTGTTTAAAAGCCAGCACTACCGTAATATTGATCTCTTCCTTAACCAATTATAGTGCTTGTATATTTATAACTTATATTATTTTCTTGTTCTCATTTGTTTTACATATAAGTGTCTTATTTTCTATAGACATTTATAAACAAGATTGTAGGGGAGGAAGACAATTCCCCTACCATCTAGGTCCTTCTGGCTGGTCTAAGAATTAAAGTGACATGAGACAGAATAACAGGAGAAAATAATACAAAGCTTTATAACTTGTATGCAGGAGAGAAACTCAGAAAAACTGAGTAACTCTCCAGAATGACCAAAGCCGCCACCTTAAATACCACTTTCACCTAAAGACAAAGGAGGATGCTGGGGATAGTGGCTTGGGGCTTCAAAGGCGATGAAAATGCAAACATTTGTTAAACAAGTATTTGCTGGGCCAGCTATAGAGGATGTTATCTTCTGGTGCTAACTCCTTCCTGGAACAGGCCTTCTATCTTAAATTCTTTTAGACAGTTAGAAGGAAGGGCAAAGTTTCTTTCAGAGTCTTTTGTTCTTAAAAATAATCAAGCTGAAGGGACACATTTTGAGGTGGCCAATTCTGATCCCCTACAAGATCAAGTCTGCTCTGTAATACTTGTTACTTCCACCACCCCTAACGGGGCCAGACAAATAAAAAATATGCATCGCGTTTAACTTCATTTAACTTGAAGTGGTGTCTGTCTTCCAGGAAACACTACGCTAAGCAAAAAAATAACTTTGAATTTATGCATATAGCATTTGCTCTGAGAGGCTAATCTATTTTCCTCATTTCCTGTTTTTATTTTTGGGGGAGAAGGGATAGGAAATAGCAGAAGGCAGTAAATCTTGAGAACTGGAAAAAGAATATAACGCCCTCTTTCTTATCTTGTCAGGAATCTTATACATCGTGCCTGGTCAATCGTGCATTAATCAGATTTATGTCTAATGTCCAAGGAATAATGTAGTTTTTTCAAAGAAAGGAGAAAAATATAGTCAGAAGTAAAATGACAATACTTAGAAGAAAAAGTTTTTTAATAAATATGTAGGTAAAACATAAAAATTAGACTATTTTTCTACATGAGGAAAAAGTAAAATTAATACATCCTTGATGATTCCTTAATTTATATTTCTCGTCCTGTCCAGATTCATATATTAAACTAGTTATACAGTGTCTTCTCTTGGACATCCAACAGACATCTCAGCTTTATATGCCCAGAACAAAATTCTTTATTTTTTACACCCCCAACTTCTTCCACCCCCAGGCTTCTCCATCACAATAAATGGAACCTCCGTTTATCCAGTTTTTCAAACAAAAACCTGGGCTCGGTGTTAACCCTGATTTTGGTCTTCCCCCTATGCTCCAAATATAATCCATCATCACGTTTGTTGCCATCAATATATCCCAAACTCAATCACCATTTAAATCTGTACCAATAGCCATCTCATACAGGCCACCGTTATATCTCAGGTGGACTTCTAGAATAACCCCCTAACTGGGCTGCCTCATTCCACTCTTGCCAGAGTCCCTTTAGAAACGTAGATGAGATTATGCCATTAACCTGCTCTTAAACCTCTTACTGCATTTCCGTCTCACCCAGAATAAGATTTATATCCTACCTACAGGGCCCCACACTACCACACCTTCAGCTCCATCTTCTTCTCTCTGCCTTGTCCCACGTTAGCAATGCTGGCCATCTTGATATGCCTCAGACAGTCTAAGATTGCTCCTTCTCAGAGGCTTTGGATTGCTGTTCCCTCTGCTCAGAAGACAGGTCTTTGCTAATTATTTGGTGCCTGCTTTATTGTGTGCTGTTGCTTGAATTTTACTTCCCCAGAGAAGCTTTTCCTGACCAAACTATCTAAACTAGAAGAGTCTTCTGCTCTCTTACCTACGCTGTCTATTCCATTATGGTACTTTATATTTTTTTCATAGCTTTCTTCAGTATCTGGAATTACATATTTTAATTTATGATGTTACCCCTATCATGTCCACAGACATAAAGGTGAAGGAGCATATAAAGGAAACAAGCTAAAAGCATAAACAAATCAAGTTAGAAGAGTGTTAAGAATATTGTATTATCAAGTTATATAACATAATTATGAAAATGTTTGGGAAGGTGTGGAATTCAATACAATGAGGGTGAAGTCTGAGGTAATAATCTTGAGGAGAAAAACAGGTGTTTTACATAAGTTTTTGCTATAGACCCATAAATAATCATTACCATATAGGAATATAGTTTTTATTTACATTTCTCTAATTCATTTTTGTATATTCTAAAGAGAGATAATGCTTTCCAAAAGACATTGGGAAGTTTTTAATTTGTCCCTTTTTGTTTTCCTTAATGTCCTCATTCTACCTGTTTACTTTGATATGGGAATTTTATGATCATTTTTGTTTTTCTTTCTAAGTTGAAATTCTTATTTCAGGACCACATCTGAGCCAGTATCAGAAAAGTACCCATTTATTGCCTGTATCCTGATTGTTATGAAACTAGCACATAATCATAGAAATACATTTACTTATTATTTTTTAAAAATTAATTACCAGGGCCGGCCCAGTGGCTTAGTGGTTAAGTGCGCGTGCTCCGCTACTGGCAGCCCAGGTTCGGATCCCGGGCACACACTGACGTACCGCTTCTCCAGCCATGCTGAGGCCGCGTCCCACATACAGCAACTAGAAGGATGTGCAACTATGACATGCAACTATCTACCAGGGCTTTGGGGAAAAAAAAAAAAAGGAGGAGAATTGGCAAAAGATGTTAGCTCAGAGCCGGTCTTCCTCAGCAAAAAGAGGAAGAGTAGCATGGATGTTAGCTCAGGGCCAGTCTTCCTCAGCAAAAAGAGGAAGATTAGCATGGATGTTAGCTCAGGGCTGATCTTCCTCACACACAGAAAAAGAAATTAATTACCAATATAAGGTCAATTAAAAGTCCAATTCACTTATTAGTGAACTATAGCTAATTTTCCAGAATCTTGTTTCCTATTACTGCTCACTTGAGTGCTACCCTTTTGAGAAGAATGCAGTGGGGAAGGAGAAATATCCACACTAAAAATTTAGTGCCTTATTTAGAAAAACCCAAGGAAAAAAATGATAACACCAAATCACTATGCTTTGAGAGGCACAGATTTAAGTTGTGCTTCTAATAAGACACCATTCCTCATTCCCAGTCTTTCCTCTCGGATCCTCTCTTGGTTGTATCCTCAGGTTAATCTCTGGAGCGTGTATCTTAATTAGCCATAATCACACCTTCTGCCAATCCAAGGCAAAAATTTTATTCTTTTAGTTGAAATCTACTTTTTCACTACTTGTGTCTAAGCTGAATATCTTTTCATACAAAGCAATTGCTTTATAATTTAATTAATAACTTTGCTTTTCAGGTCAAGTGTCGGAATATACCCACCTTTTCTTAAACCACATTGCTAGAAATTCAAGCAAAAGCTTGTCTCCCAGTTGTTCCTTATAGGGAACTGGTTGCTCAGTCAAGTCTTGAAGAAGACCCTTAGTTTTTCACAAGATATGCCCATTTCTTGCTTTAAGTACTATACAGTCATGCGTCACTTAACAACAGGGGTACGTTCTGAGAAATGCGTCGTCGGGCAATTTCATCGTTGTGTGAACATCATAGAGTGTACTTACACAAACCTGGATGGTATAGCCTACCACACACCTTGACTCTATGGCGCTAATCTTATGGGACCACTATCATATATGCCATCCGTCATTGATTGAAATGTCATTATGTGGTGTGTGACTGTACCTTTGTTTTTAGTAACAGAGGAAAACTTAGGTTTAGGTAAATCACTTGCTTCTTGAGTTTTTTGACTCTCAAATAAACCCTTTATGATTTGCAACCCCCACTAAACCCTACACACCCTTAATTTGAAGTGAATTGATTATGGATCAAATAATAGACCACTGTCATAAGACATTGATATTAGCTTCATATACCACAAGCTATCTAAGCACACTTCTTTCCCTTTAGAGCAAGGAGGAAATTAACGTTGATTAAGCCATGCACTGGGCTAGTACTTTACTCATATTATCTTATTTGATCTCAATGCATATTCAGTATCTTCTACATAGAAACAATCTTTTCTTATCACTACATGTTTAAAAATATTTATATACAATTTAGAGATTAGAATTAAACATCAGTAGTACCAGAAAAATTAAACATCATAATGTGAGTTTTTATAGTTCTGTGGAGATTATAGATATATCCTTAAGCTAAGAATAGGCTATGCATGTGATGAAACCTGGCATTTATTAAATGGAAAATATTAATAGCTATTTTGATTCTGCAAGTAAAGGGGACACTGAAGGGTTTTAAGTTGGGAAGTAATATGTTGAAATTCTTTTATCGAAAGAATAATCCATCAGCAGTTTGATGGATAGATTAGGGTAATATAAAACTAGAAACGGGGACATGTGTTGGGATCCTGGTGAGAGAAGCTAGGTTTCAAATTGTGGAAATGAAGAGGGAAAAATGAGGAAAATGAGGTAGGATCGATAGGCTTCAATAACTAGTTGGCACAATGGGTGATGAAAGGACAAGACAGAAGAATCAAGACTCATTCCCGTATTTCTGGGTTGAGTTTTCTGTTGGATAGTTTTGCAGATCACTAGGATGATGGAGAATGATTTCCCAAGGGAAAAAGGTTTTCATGTAAGACAATGAGTTCAGGACTGAATAGATGTATTAAGGTTGGTGTGAATGCCTGAGGATATCCAGGTGTATGTATTTAGTAGAATCTTGGATACACGGGTCCAAGCTAAGAGGAGAGATTTGGACTAAGAGGAGAGATTTGAGAATCATCAACACAGACAGTGTTAAAGCTACAGAAATGGATAAGCTTGCCAGGGAAAGTATACAGAATGAGGAGAACATTGGCTGAAGATAGATCTGTGGAAAAAATTTTAAGGCAATAGAAAGAACCTTTCTGATAAGCCTTCTGCAAATCTAAATCTAAATAATTTCTACACAGCTATTTGAAAACTCTAAGCTGTAGTTACCATGGCCTTCCTAAACTTCCTGCATGGGATGCCTACTTTCTGAGCTGTAGAGTCCTTAAGTCACTTCCCTTAAACTGCTAATGATTTCCAAACTTCCAAGGCCATATGTGCAAAATGTTCTTATTGGTTCTAATATTTAAAAATCTTATTTATGAGAGCATGGTTTCTTTCCACATCAGTGTCTTCTATATCCAGTGCCATCTGCCCAGCTGAGTAGCAGAGAAAACTTTATCTACCTTGCCAAGTTTCATTATCTGCCTCTAATAAAACCATTGGCATAAAAAGAAATGTTCCTCAGACCAATTGCAAGTCAACCATTGCAGACCCAGTCAGGGTAATTTTACTCACTCGACTACATTAGTACACCTGAAAGTTTAAGAACAAGGATTCCATATATCTGTATTATAAAATATCCCGTCTCTGTCTGGAGAAAACATCTTTTATCATGAAATTATCATCAAATTCTGATTTGAAATTTTAAATAAGTATATATTTTACATCCTTTTCAAATTCATATAAAATGAGAAATCGTTTTAGAAATTGCTGAATCCCACCTAAAAATTGCAGTGCATGGAGGAACTAAGGGAGCTAAGAAATTGGAGCTCAGAATACTGGAACTCTAATCTGGTTTCTGAAACTAGGTCCCAGTCTAAGATCTTGATTAACTTCTCTCTCTTGGATTTTTTATTCTTACTACGTTGACAAAAATTACTGAATTCTATACCATAACAAATAAAAAGGCACCTTGAATTAGTTCAATAGTCCATCCATTTTATAACATGATAATGAACCCAAGGAATGTTTTACTGAAGGAAAAGTTGGTTTCCCGACCTTATTTCTCTTAAAAGCATATAGCAGAGAAGGTCCTAGATATTTTCACCTAAGCATCTTTGCAGTAGACACCTTTCCGCAAACATTTTTTCCTCATAACTTATTAGCCGTAAGGCAATTTTGCTATAAAAGATAAAATAACAGAAAATAAAAGAGGGACGTTAAAAAGGACATGATGAAACATGAAAAATAATGAAATTAAAAACACTTTATTGCAAAATACAAAATATTTGAATACATTTAAAATGTGTGTAGATTCATGGCAATACTGTGCAAATAACTGATTTTATTTTGTGGGTTGTACCTAAGCACTTGTGTTCGAAGTCTTTCATTCATAGTGTTATAACGTACGTATATTTTTTTGCTTGTTGATTCACTTGCTTCTTGGGCATCCATTGCACTTGTTCGTTTTTGCTGAAATTTCTTCCTTCTTTAAGAGAGGTATCAGTTTCCAAATACTAGGATGCGTATTGGTAAGTGAGCTTTGTGTTGTGTTGTGAAAAACCTTCTACACTGTTGTTTCTTCTTGGCGTATTGTCACGTGTCTGTCGATAGATGTTCCATAGTTCTTTGGGAAATGTGGAGCTATGATTGATATAATATAGAAATGGGAGTACTGCGTCAATGGAGAAATGGAACCAGACTCTCAACCAGCTGAAGCCAAACCGTCAACCAGTTATTTTATCTTTTACGATAAAATTGTCTTACAGACAATTAGTTGTGCAGCGAAAATGCTTGCAGCAAAGCTGTTTATGGTAAAGAAGCTTACGGCAGAAATACCAGACACAACCACATAAACTAAAAATTAAGGTGGTATTTTTTCCCTTGAGGTTAGACTCCTGTATATTTTTTACTCCAGAGCCATTAAACAAAAATACTTATTTCCTCAAACTGCCAAGAATGTCTCCTTTTATTTATTTTTTTAACCTGTGACGAAGCCATGTTGTAGACGTGATTGTGAGGGAGGCAGATTTATTTTGGGTGCCTTCCTCCCTCATTTCTATGCTATTTTCTTTAACGTTTATGCCTTTCTTTCTTTTTTTTTTTAATTTGTTTATTTATTTTTTCCCCCAAAGCCCTAGTAGATAGTTGTATGTCATAGCCGCACATCCTTCTAGTTGCTGTATGTGGGACGCGGCCTCAGCGTGGCCGGAGAAGCGGTGCGTCGGTGTGCGCCCGGGGTCCGAACCCGGGCCGCCAGCAGCAGAGCTCGCGCACTTAACCGCTAAGCCACGGGGCCGGCCCTGCCTTTGTTTCTCAGTTCACAGTTCACTCATTCAGACTTTGGTGACATGTGACCTCATGCCAGGCTGTGTGCCCAGGCTGTGACACTTTTCAAAATCACCCTCTCTTCTTTTTCCAGTTGTTGTCTCCTCTTCTCATTCCCAGGCAACAGTTGGCTGCCTGAGGAAATTTCCCTGATAAATACCCCTTATCATATGTTTGGAGATTTGATAATTGAATATATAAAAGGATTTCAAATAAATACACTGAGTGGAAAGGTGGATTGTTGGTATTGCTGCCTTCCAAGCACCCATCAGAGCATACCCTGTGGGTATTATACAGAAAAGGAAACTTGGCCGACACTTAATGTAGTTGCTTTTATACATTTTCAGTTCTTCAGCACATCTTTTGCACCACAGTGGGGAAAAGATATCCATTTTGATCCCTGGGTTCCTGCCTTGAATATGTAATGGAGGATTGCTAAATCTTCAGTGGAAAAGAACAGTTGATTGCATTTTGATCCACGTTACTTGGGGATTCCTACAAAATCAGAATCTGGCAATGAGATTATTCTGAATAATTTTTGTAGAAAATTATCTCAATTTGGTTATTTAACTTCTTTTAATAAAATTTAAATTTAAAAAGGTGAAATACTAAAATCTCCTCTTAATATTTCATTGAATTTGGATTGTAAGTTTTGTTAATATTGGAAATATTTATTCGTTGCATTTTTAATCTAAATTTAGTCATCCCAACATTTTCTTCTCTAAAATGTTATGTGAAAGGTGAAAAAAACTTTTTAAATGTTTAACACTGAGAATTTTTTTATGAAAGGTCCTTTCATAAAGTGTCCTTTTGTACCAAAATATCATGTAGAGGTTGGAGACAAAGTCTAGATCAGTGCCAATTTCTACTGATTACACTGGCTTGATTACAAACATGCTGTAGATAAACATTTGTAATGTCTTTATTTTTAGATTATTTCACTGTTATGCTGCTTGCAAAAGACAAAATTTATGAACTTAAGAATTCAGTTATTCATAGTAGGAGGAACCCCACACAAAAACGTAATTTGTCTATAAAGATCATTCTTGCTCTAAAACCTGTATACAGATTCCCATTGTGGAGGAGCAGTCTAGCTTAGGAAAAGAATACATAAAATAGAAAATTAAATTAATTTCATTACATTATAAACATCTTGCAAATGCTGAAGGAATTCAAAGGAGGGGCAGGATGAATAGAGATTGTTAATTTTAAATTAAATCTAGTTAATATTCTTAATCCCGACCAGGAATGCATTGGTAGAAAGGAAGATATTGGAGAGCCATGCTGAGTAAGGGTAAAGAAGAAGAAAACAGACAAATGCTGGTAACGATCCATTGAGCACACCCTAGGAGTGATGGATTTCAAATGTGTTTTTATCCTGAGCTACCATTTTTCATCCAGAGTGATCTTTTCAAAATACAAATCTAATCATGTTACCCTCTGATAAAACCTTTCATTGATTTCTCATTGTTTTCAGAAAAAAACCTGAAACTCTTGTGGTGGCCTATATCATTTCTTTCTTGCTCATTTGCACACTTACGTCATCATCCTCTTAGCCTGGCTCAGTGCTCCATCTAAATTGACTTCTATAAGTTCTTTGAACAAGTCATCTTCTTTCCCTCACCAGGACCTTTGCACATGCTGTTTGACTCTGTAGAATGTCTTTCCCTACTAAGCTCCCCGCCACTTCACCTCACTTCCCTTCGCTTTCCTATTCATCCTTCAGATCTCAGATCAAAAGTCCTTACTTTAAGGAAACCTACTTGGGTCCCTCATACCTAGTTAGAATGTTTTACTTCCTTTGTGAGCATGTATCTTCTTTTCACTTATATTTTATATTTACTTTTTTGTAATTAGTATCTATTCCTTCTCCCTCTAGGGTCAGTTCCTTGAGAGCATTTACTACATATATTTATATTAATCTTTTCAGCACCTAGCAGAGTGCTAACACTTCCGTGGCAAATGCTCAGTAAGTATGTGTTGGGTGAATGGTTGGATGGTTGGAGGTACAGATGGATTTCACTAAAGGGCTTTTCTCCCATTGAAAAGAGCAACATGAGAAGACAAAAACAGAGAGGAAGAAGGAGGAGGAAGAGGAAGAGGAGGAGGAAGAGGAAGAGGGGGAGAAAGAAGGAGAAGGGGTGGGTTGCAAGCTCCCTGGAAAGCAAGTAGCTACAGTTTGGGGTTGCTGTAAAGAGAAGGCACTGTGCCCTCTGTGTAGGGTGACTAGTGTCAGGGGGAAATTCCTATCTTCACCCCTCTTGAGTTCTTATGGCTGGACTAATAATAAAATTGACACAAGACCAGATTAACAGGAGAAAAACCAATTTAATACATATGCGTTGGAGATTGTAAAAATCATGCTCTTCGAGATGGGCAAAGCAGGCTGCTTTTATATCTTTTCATACAAACAAATGATAAATTTGTGAGGAATGACAGGACAAAGAATCATAGATTTAGGGTACATAATAAGAGACGAATTTAAACAGAGTTTAGGCTCAAGGTACTAAATTAGTAAACTTACATATGCTTTTATTTACCAAAGATAACTTTATATCATGTTAACTTGAAAAACTTTGGAATACTTGGATAATTTTATATCATGTTAACTTGAAAAACTTTATTATATTTAGAAATAATTTATATAAGCACTTACTTTAAGTAAATAGAGCTCTTTAAAAATCAATTTTGATAAAATCATCTGGAGGTAGAAAAATACCATATTTATAACATACTTACATGCACATAGACAAAAACAGAGATCTTATAGCTTATAATTTAAAATTTGAGCCATGAATCAGGTACAATACAAAACCCTCTAGGTTATAAATAATAGTGTCTCTAGCATATAGAACAGGTTAAAGTTAGATACTTAAAAGGTTTTTATTTTAATATTTGTGGAGAAGATTTTTAAAATTCTTATTTTCCCTAGACAAGGAGGCTGTGAATTAGATTTTGGGCAAGAGAGCCTTTCTAACAGCTTGCATTTTAAAATGGAATACTTTTCCCTTTCTTTTTTCCTTTAAACTCAGGTTTTACCAATTGAGGTAGCCAGGCTTAGTTTCAGGTGATTGTGGGCTGTTATCTCCTGAGGTGGTTATAGTCCAAACACATGAAAATTTACAACTTCAAAGGACGGAGAGAGACTACTGCAGGCTTCTTTTTCCTAGGAGTTTCGAGATAATTGCTATAAATTCTTCCTGCAGGATGGTTGTACTTTCAATGTCCTGATTTTTATTTTTAACATATAGCCAATTTAAAAGATCTATCGTCTGGCCATTGACAAGTAGGATCTTAACGACTCAAACCAATAGGCCTTTTATGGCTTAACCATGGACGTAAGAGGTGTCCCCAAAAAGGAGAGTGCAAAGGATGCAGCTCTTACCAGATCCCAAAGTTCACTCCCAGAGGATAGTCTAAGAAAGCAAAGGCCTTCATTGCACAGGCAGTAAGATCAGTGTAGTGAAAATGGTGTCTCTGGTCTTCACAGGAATATGGGATGCCTCCTGTCACAGACCCGCTAATCTGTGACACTGGGCAGGCACTACTGGAATGGAATTTTTCCAGCACTAACAAGCAACAAAAGTTGAGATGACAAAAGTCCCTTATGGACTGGGACCCCTTATGACAAACTCCCCTTAGAGCTGGCACGGCAAGACAAAGAGAGTGCCTATTGTGACTGTGTGTCTTGGAACTCCAGTCTATATGATTGGCCACCAGCTGCACTCCGTAATGCACCTTCTGGGTGATGGAGACCAGAGAAAATATTTTCACTGGTCACAAAGCCGGGGTCTCAGGACGTAGAACAAGATGGAAGGAAAAACCGCCTCTGTTTTTCACATGAGGACCCACAGCAAAGGTTGTCTAAATAGACGTGGGTCTGGTCAGAACTGTAAAACTCCCCACTCTGTGAGTCTGGCAAGAACAGCAGGCTTATAAAGGGCTATTTCTGCTGTCCTGCTCTATGATTCTTCCTCCTTATGACAAATTACACAACAGACAGAGACAAAGGAAAACAGTGATTGTCTGTGGGAGGAAAGGATCAACAAAAATCAAGAGTACTCCTTTAGAAATACCAGTCGCTCAAGTCCCAAGGAACTGATTCCACAAATATTTTCTCCTGTTAATCTAAATTTAGAGAGACAGAAAAAAGATTGTCATCACTCTTCTTCTCATCAAATCCCACAGACAGAGATCTAGAAGGCTGACATTGTAAGAAAGCTTACCTTTTCTGGATGGCTTCTGTGTCAGATGTCCCAGGATCTCTTAGCTGCAGCACTGATGGAGAGAAAGCAGTCTCCTAGCTGATGACTCTCCTGCCTGGCTCGCCAAAACTGTCAGGGAGGGGCAGATATCCCCTGCTTTTATCCCTCTTGAGTTCTTATGGCTAGATTAATAATAAAGTTGACATAAGACCAGATTAACAGGAGAAAAAACAATTTAATATGTATGTATTGGACATCATAAAAATGATGCTCTTTGAGATGGGCAAAGCAGGCTGCTTTTGTATCTTTCTACACAAACAATAAATTTGTGAAGAAAGACAGGACAAGGAAACGTAGGTCTGGGTGTGTAATAACAGGAGGGTAAATAGTTTAGGCTTGAGTTAATAAATTATTAAAAGTAACCAGGTTTGCTTATACAGGCTTCTCAGCCCTGAATTCTCTAGCTATGGTAATAAGGGTATCTCTCTCCTGGTATGCAGAGGGTACCTTTCACATGTGAGATTTATTTCCTGCTTTCAGGGAGAACAGAGAGAGGAGGGTCAAAATGCCCCCTTTTTTGTTTGCATTGGCTGCTTATCAATAACTTTAATTCAAAATAATCAATATGCCATTATGGAATATTTCGAGGTGGCCTGCCCTGGGCCATAACACTAGGTATTCAGTCTCTCTAAAGTCAGACACCTCAGAGGTAGCTATTCAATAAGCCTGATTTAATTTTTTCTAAATATAATCCAGTCTTTAATAAGCGTGAAATATTAACACACACATATTTTATTCAAAGGTTATAGAAAATGATATAGTAGTTTAAAGAAAGATTTTATTCATGGAAAACTTCCTCTACATTCCTTAAAATGACATCCTTTCATAGTTTTCTCTTATGAATAGCTGGATATTTGCGTGGTAATTCATCATTGTCAAAGCTTTTTCAAGCACAGATTATCTTCTTTGATTCTCACAACAATGCCGAGAGGTAAGTACTATGAGTATTTATGCCCATTCTTCTGGCTGGGAACTGAAGCTCAGAGAAGTTCACTTGCCTTATATCACACAAATGGTGGTGTAGGATATCAAACTCACATATCTGACCCTAATTATTTTCACTATTTATTCTTGCCAGCAATTCTTTTCCAATCAGTATATCAGTAGAGTGACTATAGACTTTATCATCCAAACCAGGATGCTTCTGAGAGTGAGAAGGGATGCTATTAATGATTATACTGTGACATCAGGCTTAAATCAGGATGGTCCTGGACAAACATGAATGTGTGGTTCTTATTATCTATTGCCTTTGTACTTAAGTAAAGTGGACTTATTAACTTACTTGATCATTCTCATAGGACAAATATTGTCTAGTATATTAGTTAAAGTATGCCAGCCTCAGTATCAGATAAACACTGACATTTCAGTAGTTAATACAATGGAAATTTATTTTTTCCTTCCATACATTTATTTTTGCCTCACGAACAGTGACCTGAGGAGGAGATGGGGTGGGGCTGGAGGCTCTCTTCTCTTTTACCCAGGGACCAGGCTGTATGAAGTTCTAACAGCTTTCAGTGAGTGGCTACCATGGATCTGGGAAGAAGTCAAACCAGCAGACAGGTGAAAAGAGAGGGAGGATGATGCTCTGGCAGTTTTGCAGTTGAAGCCTGGAAGTGGTGCTCATCCTCTCTACCTACGTTCCATTGACCACACCTAGATGCAGGTGGGGCTGGGCAGCCATTCCCACCAGTAACCGTGTAAGCAGGAAGAATATAAATCTTCAGTGAGAAGTTAGCTTCTTTGCCACATGTAATTGAATGACATGGAGAAGTTATTCACTAAGAATTCGTTTCCTAATCTGTAAAATGGAAATAGTGGGGCTTAGTTCACAGTGCAATGCAGAATTCATGTTTATACAGTGCTTAGAACCTTGCCTGCATATGGTACATACCTTGTGGTAAACATTTCTACATGGGGATTTCAGACTCTGAAATCATTCTAGTGCTATGAGAAATCCTCTTTTTTTGGCTGCACCATGCTGAACAGATTCTGAATAGATGGTACAGGCAGGCTATGATAGGAGAGTCAGTAGTTTCAGGTAATTACAGGTGTGATGGGAGATGACTCTAGGGAAGGAGTGATTTAAAATCAGTGTTCAAAGGAAGGGCAGGCATGGAAAGGTAATTCCAGGTGAATGAAGCGTTATACCTGGAGTCCTAATTCGGACAGAAGAGAATAAAGCCCTTTGGGTGAAGAAGCGGGCTCCTGGAGAAAAGTGGAGGGAGAGAGATTGATTCCAGGCTGTGGAGGGTCTTGAATGCCATACTGATGATTCCAAGTGTGTAGAAATACTTATGAGATTGTATTTGGTGTAATGAAGACTGACTTCAAAAGACTATCTTATATTAGTTAACTATCATCTGACTTGCTGTAATGTTTTAATTATGTAACATTATTTAATATGCACTTTGATTTCCTCTTACTGTTGGGATATTCTTCTTCATTCATTTGTCAAATAATTATTAATTCTCTGTTTCAGCCAGGACATCAGCTTGAGTGAGGTCCTCTGGGAATAAAGATTACACTCAGATGTAGTGCAGTTGTCGCCAGCTACTTGATGAATATTTTAAATTTATTTATTTATTGTTGTTGTAAGATAATTGTCATTAAGTAATACGGTGCCTGTATTTCGCAGTTTTGGGTGAACTGTGTATAGCAATACATGTCTTTAGAGCAGTGTTTCCTAACCTTGGCTGTATTGAAATTTTGGGCCTTTGTTTTGGGTGCCAGTCCTGTGCATTGTAGGATGTTTAGAAGCATCTCTGACATCTACCTACTAGATGCCAGTAGCACCCACTCCCAATAGCAACAACCAAAAATGTGTCCTTATGTTACAAAATGTCCTCTGAGGGGCAAAATTACCTCTGGCTAAGAATCACTACTTCAGAGTAATCATAGCAAAATAAACTCCATTAATTCAGAAATGTTATAATAGTTTTAATCAAGATAAACTATGTGAAAGCAGTGCTTTGAATTATTTTGACAATAACTCATAATTTATAGTCAGGATAGATCTTTTCCAGTTGTCCAGAAAGCAAAACTCTGTGTGTGCATTTCAGAGCAATTACAATAATGTATTTATGACCATAGCTTGCCACTTGTGTCACCAGTTTGTTTTAATTCTTAAAAAGACAAAAACACCAGAAACAAATTGATCTGTCGATACAGTTGACATGTTTATGTGTTTACTGATTGTAAACAAAAAAAAAAGCTTTTTAAAACAAGCCCTACCTCTTCACATCCTTAATATAATGTCTTTTATTGATGTGATTTTTTTCATTAAATCCTTCCATTCGAACATTTCAGATCGCCACTAGAAATTATGAAGAAAAAGAATGGCTTGTAAAAGTGTTAAGTGAAAGATACTGTTTTCTGAGGCTACTCAGATGCTCAAGATAATGTTCAAATATGTACTATTCAATAGTACCACTAAGAGCCTGTTACAACAAAGAAAGTAAGAATTGCGTCATCCCCAGTTGATGTTTTCTCTAAGAAATACATTAGTTTTACCATTGCATCCGTCCTGGTCCATTTGGGTAACTATTATTCTCCTGCATACGTCTTCAGGTACAAATGAGATGCAGTGTCTGAACGCCTAGTAAGGACAGATTGACAGAGAGCCTGGGCTGAAGTGATGAGTACAGATAATCATTTTGGACAACGTCGTCTATTGCAGGTCCCCTTGAGACGTGCACAAACCTTGTGAGGGCTTCTGAGTCGTGAAAATCTTGTAGAAAACATCCAAAGAATGCTGCCAGTAATAAAGAACACTTTTAGCAAGACACCATTGTATAAACCTATTACCATTTGTACTGAAAAAAATATAAAAAGTTTTCTAGCTTCTGCCTCAATCTCTAAAGAACATATTGTCATCATACTTTCTCAACTTGATAGTTTGACAAAACTTCCACTTCCCAAGATATAAATCAGAAGTTAATCCTTCAGCTAATTAGAACATTTGCTGCAATGAGAATATGAAATTTGACTTAGTAAATCTTTGCATTTTTCTTCCTTTGAAACTATTTGCCATTCTGGCTTTCTTTCTCCACTAAAGAAATGCCCAACACATTCCTTTATTTTAAACAATCAATTTTCCAACAAACTTTATGTTATCCAGATATTAAAGTGGTTATCAATTGCAAAATGTTATCTTTAGATGACCATTATATTTGTTTTCAAAAATCTATTCACAAGGCTGCGAAGGATCTTCAATGGTATACTTGAGTGGAGGTGTAAAGAATTATTTATGAGATGGTGTTTAGTATCTGTCATTTTTATTTCCTCTTTTCTGTGGTTGACAGAAATACGTTGCCACTCTAAAATAGTAGATTTTAATAATAACATTTTTATGTATATGTTTTTTCACTCATCAGCCTTCTCAAAGAAGTTCAATATTCACTCTATTACATTTGAAAAATTATCTTTCCAGCATCCTTCTTGGGAGCTAGATAATTAATTAAATTAATCCTATTTTACAAATAAGGAAATTCTATAATGTACTGAATGTTAAAGAGATCGTGGTTTCATGAAGACAAAAGTCTTGGAACTTCCTTGTAAGATTTTTCAAAGTTACTGTAAGTTATTCTTAGTTTTACTATCCAAAAGTATACATAATATCTGGCAATTGTTTAAGAAGTCTTCATCCTTTTCCTCCTTCCATCTTCATCCTCCGTTGTTTACAGATAATAAGTATTAAAAACAGCACTCTGTGAGCTGCAAAGCGCAATACACATTTTGGTAATTAAACAGAGCTACTTAATATGCTGTAAACAAATGCTAATTAGCAAACTTCCACGATAGAGTGAATTATAGAACTAACGGTCTGTCAACCAGGGAGATACGTGGCTGCACATATGATAGAAAGCCTGGGGGATTTTCTTTATGTCTCTAAAATTGGTTATTTGACTCAGTCACTGAACCTGAATTAGTGAAAGCAGTGGTAGACGCTGTTCATCAGCAATTTCTTCACGAAGACTCACTGGAAGCTCCTGAGCAACACTTAGAAGGATCGTATTAGTTCTAAATTATTCCCTAGAACAAAACTGGACATAATCATAGATAAAACTCAGTACCTCAAGTTATCCTTTAATCTTTTTAATAAAATGTCTGAAAGTCACTTGTGAATTGGTTTCAGAATACTGTACTAATATGAACATTTATTCTTTCAACAGTATGGAATTGTGGAATGTGTTAGATGCTTGCCAACAGATATTAAGCTCTAGAGGGGCAAAGAAACGCAGTGCCACACCAAAATAAAAGCAAAGTAAAGCAAAATAATACAATACAATAAAATAGATGATTCCCCTTGGAAAATATTTTAATTGTGGAGTAAAATATGTATACATAAAGTAACATGCAAATGAAGATGGAAAATAGAAGGGAAAGCATGATATAATGCAAATCAAGTACCATAAAAGGATAAATTATTGTAAGTTTTTCAGGGCAATTGCAGAGTAAAATATGTGTGTATGGAATAACGTACAATAGGAGGTGGAAAATAATTAAGATGAAGCATATTGTAATGCACACCATCCAGTGCTGCAGGAATTTTGAAAAGGAATACACTATTATAAGGTTGTTTGGAGAAGGTCTTTCAGGAAATATAAGTTTGAATTTAAAGAGCTTGGAAACAGTCAATCTAAAATACGTGGCAAAAAATTAGAATATTAAACCTCAAGAAAATTTTTAGATACTGCAATTTCTAATTTATTTGAATTGTAACTAAATACAGAAATTGAAATTATAGCTTCCAGTGTTTGTGAAAGATGGTGGTTGAGATCACAGTCTCTGGACGCAGGCTTCCCGTGTTAGACTTCCAGCTTTCCACTTCAGAGCTGCGTAATTTGGGGCAAGTTGCTAAAGGTCTCAGTGCTCTTCCCTTGTCTGTAAAATGGAGATAATCTTAAGACGTCCTACCTCACAGAGTTGTTGTGAAGATTAAATGCATCAATATGTGTAAAATGCTTAAAACATTGCCTGGGACATACAACATTCTATAAAAACCAAAGGCAAGTAAAAGGGCGAGGCATCCTATTAAGTGCTCTTGTTCTATGGTTCTCAAAACCTACAGATGAATTCAGAGAAGTGGAATCCTAGTCCTAGATTTTCAGCTTCCTGGAGGTGTTGAGCCTGTCCAAGAATTGATCCTTTCTGGGCTCTGTTTTCCTCATCTGGGAGGAAAGGGTGGCTGTGAATCCCCAGGGAGGCCTCACCTCCATTATGGTTTGTGCTATTTCTGTCCTCTTGAAGAAATCTTTGCCTACTCCACGGTTATGAAGACATCCTCCTGTGTTTCCTTCTAAGGGGCTTTTTTTTGTTTTGTTTTACGATTTACATTTGGATTTTAATAGATCTGGAGCTGAATTTTTTGTATGGTGTATGTTAGTGAACAAATCTACTTATTTCCATATGAATATCCAATTAACTCCATTTTTTGAAGAAACTGTTGTTTCCTCACTGCCCTAAAATGTCAATGTGGACATAGAACAAGTGGTATATTATATATATGTAAATATTTATATATATTATTGACTATATTTCATATACAATTATATATAGAATTTTTATTTAATATCAATTTATGCATATAATTACATATATGCTATAGATATTATACTATAAATAGTACTGATACTCCTGTAAATGGCAGCATTTTGGACATTTCATTTCCTAATTGTTCATTACTGGTATATTTATTGATATACTCACAGATCTTCTAAATTGACTTATTAATTCTAATAGTTTACCATATATTTTTTGTATATTCTGCGTGTACTACCAGGTCTCTTGCAAATAATGACAGTTTTATTTCTTATCTTCCAATACGTATGCATGTCCTTCCTTGCCTTGTTACATTGGCTAGTTTCCAAAATAATATTAAAGAAGAGTAGTGGTAGCAGACATATTTTTCTCATTACATGAGGCAGTTGTCAATATTTTGCTATTATCATTCACCATAGGACTTTATTTTTGTGGAAGATCCCTATCAAATTAAGAAAGTTCTCCTTATGTTTCTAGTTGACTATTAATTTTTACTGAATTTTATCCAATTTTTGCTATATATATGGAAATGAATATTTGATTTTTCTTCTTTATTCTGTTAATGTGAAGAACTGCAATTGATCTTTGAGTGTTAAATCAATTTCACACTCCTGGAATCAATGCAACATGGTAATGAAATCTAGTCTTTTTTTCGTTTTTACCTCTATGTTCATGACAGAGATTGAGAAATTGGCCTGTAATTTTTTTTCTTGTTATGTCCTTACCTATTTTGCTATAGAGGAGATGCTGACCTCATAAAATGAACTGGGAAGGGCTCCTTTTCCTGTACTCTGGAGGAGTTTGTGTGTGATTGGTGTCACTTCTTGATAGATATTTGGAGAATTCACCAACAATACCATTTGGGCCAGGAGTATTTTGTGGAAAGATCTTTAATACAGATTCAATTACTTTAATAGACATAAGACTATTTAAATTTTTTTAATTATTCTTGTGTCAGTTGTGGAGAGATAAGTTTTCCAAGGGATGTGCTAATTTGATAGACATTTTCAAATGTATTAGCATAAAGTTGTTCATAGTATTCTCATCGTTTGTTGTCTTATGGATCTTTAAGTGATGTCTTTCTGTCTTCTAATCCTAATGTTGGTAATTTTTGCCTTAACTTTGTTTCTTAGTCAGTTTGGTCATCTATTCAGATAACCAAATCACATCTTTGTGTATTTTCTCTATTGCACGTTTATTTTGGTGTCATTACTCTGTAATCTTATCTTTATTATTTCTTTTCTTCTACTCTGTTTGGTTTAGTATGCTACTCTTTCTATAATATAACTTCATGGATGAATACTTAGATAATTGATTTTCAGCTTTTCATGTTTTCTAAAATGCGTTAATTCTAGAATCCTCTCTGAGCACAGCTTTAGCTTCAACTTGCAAGTTCTAATACATCATACTTTCAGAATCAATTAGTTAATAAATACTTTCTAATTCACATTGATATTTCTTCTTTGATCCATTGGTTATTTAGAAAGTTTGTTACTGAATTTATACTTTTAAAAATTGATTTTAGCTTAATTTCACTGCAACCAGAAAATAAATTAATTAAAATTCAATACAATTTTTTATAACTGTGTATACAGTCGGTTTTCATTAAGTGTTCCATATGCAACTGACAAACAGTCTATCAATTCTGCTGCTGTTCTGTGCAGCCTTCTTTGTGTCAAACGGGCAAAAATTGCTAATTAAATTTCTGTGATCTGCTGTATCATTATTGATTTTTGTCTTCTTTTCCATCAGTTATTATGAGAGAGAAATCATGATTATGGATTCATCTTTTTAGTTATTTTAATTTTTACTTTTTATATTTGAAGCAATAATATTTGGCAAATACAAACTTGAAATTATTGTATCTTTCTAATGAATTCTTCCTTTTCTTAGTATGATATCTCTCTCTCTAGTAATTATTTTTGTCCTAAAGAAAACTGTTATCTAATCTTAATATAGCTGAATTCACTTCCTTTTGATTAATGTTTGTATGGTATATCATTTTTCATCTATTTTAATTTCAGTGATTCTGTGTCTTAATATTTAAGACATACTTGTAAGCAAAATATAACCTTTTAAAAATACAGTTTAACAGTGTTTGTCTTTTAATTAGAATAATCTGTTCACATTTAATTACTGATATATTTGAATTTATATCTACAAGTTTTCTATTTTTTCTTTGTTCCATGGGTTGCATGTTAATTTTTCTTTCTTGTCTATTTTAGATTAATCTTTCTTTTATTATTTTGCATTTTCAATTCTATTAGCTTGTAATATACAAACTTTTACTCTTCCTGTAGAATTACCCCAGAGACTGTGGCAGAGACCCTTGATTCATTAGATACTGTATATTGTCCTTCAAACTACTTCCCTGATAATTCTAGGTGCATAAGATACTTTAAATTCATTCACTCCCTTACCTTTTGTGTTACAATTGTCATGAATTTTAATTTTGCATATATTTTGCTTCGTATCTTTTCGTTTTATTTTGGAGATTTTTGAGCATATATAAAAGTGAAGGGAATAGTATAATAAACTATATGTACACATGACCCCATCTTAGCAATTAGCAGTACACAAGAATATTATTTTTTCTAAATCACAACCATGTCCTTCTTACTCCCTGTATTGTTTTGAAGCAAATCCCAGACATATTATTTAATCTGTAAATACCCCAGTCTACGTATATATATAATATGATTTTTAAAGAAAACGTAACCACAATATCATGATCTCACCAAATATAATTGGTACAGCTCCTTGATATCCATCTAGTAGTAATTCCCTGTTTTCACAATTTACTTTCTTATAATTTTTATAAATTAATTTCTTTGAATTGGAATTCAAATAAGGTACAGAGATTGAGTTTGTTGATGTGTCCCTAAGTGTCTTAATGTATAGGCTTTCCTAATACATTCCTCATCTCCCCCTCATTTTACCTGTTGAAAGAACTGGGTCATCTGTCCTATAAGGTTTCACAAGTTCTACAGTTTGGTGATTGCATCCCTGTGGTATCATTTAACATGCTTCTCTGTTCCTGGTACTTCCTGCAAATTGTTGTATCTAGAGGCTTGATCAGATTCAGGTGGAATTTTTAAAGATTTCTTCATGGGTGATTGTATGCATTTTCATCAAAAGGTACATATCTGATTTTCTCTCCTTTTGTGATGCTAATAGCCACTGAATTTGGTAATCTACTTATATCATTTTTTCTTTGTTTATTAGCTGTAATTATTCTAAAAGAGAAACTTCTTTTATCATGTATTTGGTTACCCTGAGTTATTATTATATAGAAAAAAAGAGGATAACATTCTTTCCCTATATACTAATATTCAAAAGTAAAGTGGTTCCCTAACATTCTCTAAAGATTAAAAATGAGTTTTAAAAAATAGTTAATTTTATGAGCTCAAGAATTAAACATAGATGATGTGTTTCAGTCCCTTGCAGTTGTAATTTCAATTAATGGTCAAATTATCCTGACTTGCCTGTGGCACCATATTCACATTGTTTCCTAGGTCATTTTGACATAACTTTAGTAGTCTTTGATAGTTGCTCTTATTTCTGATATGACAAAATGTTCCAGGATCATAATTTCCTGCCCCATACTGGGAATCAGCCAGTTCTACAAAGAGCTCTCAACCATTTGGTGGGAAATGTTATTGAGACCCAATATTCTGGTTGCTAAGGGGACTCATTGCTACTGAATTTTTGCTACGCTTGTTTCAGTAGTCAGAGCTAGGATACACACACACACACACACACACACACACACACACGAAAAAATCATTCCAAGTTTATACAGATACTTCCTATTAACAGTCGCGACTACAGGAATTTTAGTTAACCTCATCAATCTTACATCTACATTTCCTTTCAACATTGCCAGAAATCTCTCTTCTGAACTATACTTTTTAATTACTCATTTGATCGTCCAATAATGCACATATAAGAGTCTTAGAAAATCATTATCGCCAGCATCAACACCGTTATGATTTCTGAAACTAGTTTAATTTTTTTCATAGAGAATATTTTACTAGGTAAAAATAACAAAATTATTATGCTTTAAAGTCACTTGGAGTGGTTCTTCTTTGTGAGGTTATGTCATCAAGTAGATACCCAATTATAATGTTTGATTATTAGGAATTACTTTCTTAACTTTATCGATGTATAATTGATATACAAAAAATTTGCAAATATTTTATGTATACATAATGATGAGTTTGGACACATGCAAACATCTGTGACACCACTACCACAATCAAGATACTAACCTTATTCATCACCTCCAAAAATTTCATGTTCTTTTGTATGTTTTTTTTTTTTTGTGGTAAGAACACTTAACATGAAATCTATCCTATTAACATATTTTAAGGTGCACAATACCATATTGCTAACTATAGGCGTTATGTTGTACAGCAGATCTCTAGAAGTTATTCGTTTTGTATCACAGAAACTTTATACCCATTGAGCAAGAATTCCTTACTTCCCCAGCCCTGAGCCCCTGGCAGCCACCATTCTATTCTCTGCTTCTATGAGTCTGACTGTTTTAAATACTTCATATAAGGAGAATTATGAAGTATTTGTCCGTCTGTGACTGGCTTATTTCACTTAGCATAATGTCTTCAAGGTACATCTGCATCAAACTAAAAGTCTTCTGCATGGTAAAGGAAACAATCAACAGAGGTAAAAAGGCAGCCTATATAATGGGAGAAAATGCAAACCATCTTTCTGATAAGAAATTAATATCCAAAACATATAAGAATCTCCTACAACTCAATAGCAAAAAAACAACCCGATTAAAAAAATGGACATAGGAATTGAAGAGTCATTTCTCCAAAGACATACAAATGGCCATAGGTATATGAAAAAGGGCTTAACATCATTAATCTTCAGGGAAATGCATATAAAAACCACAAAGAGATGTTATCTCACACCTGTTAAGAGGGATATTATCAAAAAAAAACAAAAGATAAAAAATGTTGGCGAGGATGTGGAGAAATTGGAACCCTTGTACACTGTTAGTGGGAATGTAAAACAGTGCAGCCACTATAAAAAACATACGGAGGTTGCTCAAAAATTAAAATAGAGCTATCATACAATCCAGCAATCCCACTCCTGGATACTTATCCAAAAGAATTGAAATCAGGATCCCAAGATATTTGCACTCTCATGTTCATTGCAGTATTATTAACAATAGCTAAGATATGGAAGCAACCCTATGCCCATGACAGATGAATGAGTAAAGAAAATGTGGTATATATATAAAATGGAATATTATTCAGCCTCAAAAAAGAAGGGAATTCTGCTATGTGCTTTTCTTAAGCTTATTTTGTTTTACAACCATGTACAATATTTATGTGATTCCAAAATCAAGATAAAAGTAAGATACATTCAAAGCGGTTTATCTTTTGCTCTATCCCCTGTAACCAATGCTCTCTGCCCCACTTGTCATTTTTTAAAAAATAGCTATCTATTTATCTATGTATCTACCTATCATCTAAGATCTAATGTATCTACCTGTATACCCTCTGTTTTAGATAAGGATGACATACTAAAAATACTTCTGTCTGTTTCGTTTTTACTTAACAGTCTATTCCAGTAACAATTCCATATCTATGAGATGCTCTCATTCTTTCTTACAGCTGCATAGTACATTACCGTGTAGGTGTTCCGTGTACCATAGTTTATTCAATAAGACCTCTGAGATGGGCATTTGAGGTTTCTCAGTCTTTTCCTATTACAACAATGCTGCAATAAATAGCCTTATGACGTGTTCTTTCATATTTTACTCAGGGTGCTCTGGGATGGATTCCTAGAAAAGAGAGTGCTGTGTCAAATAGTAAAAACATATTACATTTTGCTCAAAATTTCCAAATATCTTACCTATAGATCTTGTTCTTACATTCCGTCTGGCAGTGCATGGCAGTGCCTTTTTCCTGCAACCTCACTAAAAGGATATGTTCTAAGACTTGATTTTCCATCTGATGGCTGTTAAAGGGCAGCTCCTAGCATTATAATTTGCATATCTCTTATTATGAGTGATGTGAGTTGCCAATATTTTTGCTGTACATTATTTTTGTTTTCATTTTACTTGTGGAAATTTTTAAAATAACTGTTTAATTAAATTCATTAATCTTTTCACTGTTACTTCTTGAGTCATATTTATATAAAATTTTTCCACTCCTAGGTTCTATAAGAATTTATCCATTTTTTTCTTCTTATGAATTTTTATTGTTTCTTTTTATTTCTCTGATCCATTTGGAATTTATCCTGATGATATTGTAAGGAATTGGTCCAACTTTACTATACTCTGTATGACTATCAGGATATATAATCATCACTTATTTTAAAATCCATCTTTTCCTCAATGATTTTAAATCCTGCCTCTATGGTATACTAAATTTCCATGAGCCACTGGTTCTATTTTTGGATTTTCTTTCCTGTTCCGTTGGTCTGTCTGACTCAAAACCTGTCGGTTCTAAACTGTTTTCATTAAAGGAGAGTATGTCCTGACATCTGGTAGGCCATGTGGCTCCTTAACGCGCTTCTTTTTCAAAAATGTTCTCTCTGTACCTGCTAGTTCTCTCTTTCAGATGATTTTTTCATTCAAATTTTCTGAATACAGAAAAAAATATTTTTATTGGGTTTGCTTTAAATCGGTAAATTAACGTGCAAGATTTACTTTTTTGTGGTGTTGAGACTATAACCAAGCGTGTGGCGTGTACTTCTCTTTGCCCAGATCTGCTTTCGTCTCTTTCAGCAGTGTTTTGTAGTTTACTGCACGTATGTTCCTCACATACACTTCTTGTCAAGTTTCTGCTTTAGGATATTATTTTAATTTTGTTAGTATAAATGGAGTCTTTTCTTACATTTTATCATTTTTCTTATCTCTTCTAACTGATTTTGTTATATATATAAATACTATTTTTTTGATAATATGACAATGATTTACTTTACTAAATTCTGTATTTTTTAAGTGGTCCTGTCTTTTTTAAGTAGCCCTATTGATATTTTCCAGGTGTACAAGGATATAATCATACCTGAAAATAAACATGTTTTGTAGCTCCTTTTATAATTATTATTGTATTTTCTTATCAAATTATATTAAGCTCCAAAAGAAATTTAAATATTATTGGAAGTAGTGAATGTTCTTGTGTTACTCCTGATTTTGCGGGAAATTTTCTTATATCCCCACATTAAGATTCTGGTTTTGAGGAGGGAGTTTATGTTTGTGTGTGCGTGAATGTGTGTGTGTGTGAGAGAGAGAGGAATTTTAATGTAAATGTGTACTGAATTTTATCAAAGATCTTTTTAGCATCTATTGAGATGATCATATGACTTTTATCAGAGCTCTATTAATGTGATGTATTTATACAAATTAATGAATTTCTTAATATTACATCATCCTTGCATTTACTAGAATAAACCCAACTTGATCACGTGTTTGGTATTGTGCTGCTGGATTCTGGTAGATGAATTTTAGAATTTAGAATTTTATGCTTTTATAAGTGAATTTGGTTTTTTGAAGAAATCTTGCTCAGATTTTGACAATATTATTATTATTATTATTATTATTATTATTATTATTATTATTATTTGTTAGGAAGATCAGCCCTGAGCTAACATCTGCCAATCCTTCTCTTTTTGCTGAGGAAGACTGGCCCTGGGCTAACATCGGTGCCCATCTTCCTCTACTTCATATGGGACGCCGCCACAGCGTGGCTTGACAAGCGGTGCGTCGGTGCGTGCCCGGGATCTGAACCAGCAAACCCCGGGCCACCGCAGCAGAGCGTGCACACTTAACCACTTGTGCCACTGGGCTGGCCCCTGACAATATTATTATACTCTGTGCATTATATGAGTTTGGAAGTATTCCTTCTTTTTCTGTGCTTGGGGTAGGTTAAGTAGGTTTGAGATGATCTGATCTTTCAAAGATTTGGTAGGATTCCCATGGGAATCCTACTGTGCTTGGATAACTGTCTGTGTTCAGAGTGTTTGGGTGTAGGTGTAACTCTTAAATTACTTTGTTTATATCTTCAATAATAATTGTGGTTTCTCACCTCCCCACCCTCTTAATTTTGATCAGGATAGTTAGTTCTTTGTCTATTTTATTGAACTTTTCAAAGAATAAGCTCTTGGATTTATTTGTTTTATTTTTAATTATTCTTTACAATTTTTCTTTTTCCTAGCTTTTTAAGTCTTAGTTTTTATTCTTAATTTTGATTTTTAAATTGATAGAGGTTTTTAGTGTTATTTGTGGCATTTGATACTTTATCCTTTCATTTTTATTTTCTAAAATTCTGTAATTTTACTTTACTCTTGGATCCAGTTACTTAATATTCTCTTTTATTTCTAGGAAGACCTTTTCATTGTTATTAATTTCTTGTCTTATTGAGGTTTTCTTTGTGGCCTAAGATGATGCCATATTTTGATGAACATTCATGTGAACGTCCCATGTCAACTTCAAGAGGTAAAGTCTCCAGTATTGTTTTTTATAATTTTATATATTATAATAATGTCTACCTTGCCTATTATGTTATTTAGGTCTTCTATACTAATTTTTAAATTCTCACCAGGAGTACTTATCTATGTCTCCAGTGGTTTTTGTTGTCTGAAAGTTGACTTTAGCAGATTCCTCAGGAAGGCTCATGGGAATAATATTCCCTGAGTTACTGCATTTTTCCTCAAAGTTGTGGCTTTTATCATTGAATGTCAGTTTGACGTGATATAAAATTCATGTTTTACCTTTGCTTTCCGTGTTTCTTAAATACCTTGTTGCATGGTCTTCTGCTGTAAAGCTTTGCTGTAGAATTATGATGACTGATTTTCTTTCCATTATGAGTGACTTGGTGTTTTTGATTGAACGCCCAAAGGATTTTTAATCAATGTTTTAAAAGACACTTTGGCTGGACTACCTGTTGGTGTTGGCTGTTTTGGGTCAATTTTCCCAGGTATTCAGTATGTTCTTTTAATACATATTTTCAAGTTATCTTTTCTTTAGAGATAGTGTTCTCAAATTATAATTTATAGTTATTAATTTACGTTGTTTGAGGTTTCTTTGTTATCTTCTACATCTATCACTTTTTCTCAAATTCTTTGTATCTTTTTTCTTCACTTATTTTTGGCTTTTAAAATTTACCTCCTTTTCACCTCTATTTCTATCTGCTGTGTGTATTTTTCGTATGTCCCTTATAACTTTGATTTTCTTTATGAAATTATTTTTTCTATTATTTCCAAAATGTAGTGTATACAGAAGTCTAAATATACTGATGTATACCTAAAATTTATGTAATGTTATAAACCAATGCTACCTTAATTAAAAAAAAAAACAAAACAAACATGCACACACACAAAGGCTCCTGCCTTTTTATGGACTCAGGGGCTAAGGGAAGGGCAAGGGGGTAGGACTAGGTGTGGAAAAGTATTAGCTACTGAGTCAGAGGTGAGAAAACTGTCTTCAAGTTTTGCTACCTCCCCCCTGACAAGGAGGTCTTGGCAGAGGCTCTGAGGAAGACATCTGGGAAAGCTTCCAAATGAAGAGACTTCTGAATGGGGATGCATGGGCTAGGAATGCAGATATACATAGGAGCGTGGCTGGCCGGGGGGCCCGAGTCCTTGACTGCAGCTCCCTTCAGAAACTGCCAGACTTGTGCACCAAGACTGGTGTGGGGATGGCAGCCTCCCCTGGGAGGCCTGCCAGGTAAAGCCTTTGTAATTGCCTGTGGTTGAGCCCGAAAAGCACACATAGAGTTTTTGTCCAAGTGCTGAATTCCTCAACCGTGTTAATGATATTTGTTGTATATGTCGTATTTGGATTTTTGGTTTCACCATCCTAATTGCTCTGTTTTTATGGAAGTATTTATAGAGATCAAAATCCATGCCGTCACCACCAACCTACTCGGAATACTCTCTGCATATGTTTTAAGGAACGTTAGATTATGTTTTGGTTGTTCCGTACAGCCAATAACCATTAATGTTTACCCAGATATCTACCCTTCCTGTTACTCATCATTCCTTCCTTCTTTGTCATGTTTCTCTCTGAAGAACTCCTTTTAGTATTTCATTAATATTGCTCTGATTGTAAAAATTTCTCTCAGTTTCTTTTATCTGGCAGTCAATCTGTCTGTCTCTCCTTTTCCTTTGGCTTCACTTTTGAAGGCCATTTTCACAAGCTATAAAAACTAGGTTGGCAGTTATTTTTCTTTCAGTACTTTAAAGATGCCAAAGATGTCCTACAGGAAATAATAATGCTATTTTCTAAAAATTGAACAGTCTTACTAGCATAGTGATTAAAGTTTAATCAAAATATGTGAACAAAATATTGCTTTATGTTCCTCCCATGGTATTGAAAATATTTATAGGTTCTAGACTTTAAATAGTATTATAACATTCCTTGCTTAACCACTTAATCATTAAAAGTGAACCTAAAAATCTGCCTATGTAGATTTAGTTAAATCTTAGTTTATTCTTTTCCAAAAAGAAACTCATATACTTGATTTATTATACATCTTTCTACCTTACTTTGCAAAAGTGGGTTTATAGCAGAAATAGTATAGGCCTTTAGAAACTCAAAGTATAGTCTCATTTAGTATAAAAATGATAAACAGTTTCTAGAAATACTGTTATTCTGAAAATTTTCTCTAATATTAAAAATAAAATAAATTAAGGTTTATTATAATAAATAAAAGCTTTCTAAATTTCTTAGTGAATTTTTACCTTTTTAAAATTTACTGGCTCTGAAACAGCATGAAAGAAATATAGAAACAGAAATTGTTTTTCAAGGTAAGGAAATAATTATATCATTGCAATGGAATCCAAGTTGTATAACATCACTTATGATATAAACATAACCTAATATTTAAAAGAAAATGAAGCACAGACGAGAATTTTCAAAGCTACTGATATTTATACAAACCAAAGACGTACTAGCAAAAGAATATGGCATTTTTTCCCCAGTTTTTCCACTGAATGACTCTGTTTTTTATTAAAATAGAAATTTTACTAAAATTAAATTTATTATATTTAGTGTAATTTCCTGTTTTATTTTTTTCTTATTGAAATTTAGAATTCTACCAGATAAAGTCTAGAGAAGAATACAAATGGTACATGAAGTCAGCCTATTTGAAATAATTATAACAGAAATGTCAAGCTTTTTTGTGACAATCTAACTTCTCATTGTTTCAATTAACAAGTTTTTTTAAAAACAAATGATTTGTTGATCAGCCTAGTTGTTGCTGATTTGAATCTCAGAATCAATTAAATCCCGATCTAGCTGTAGTCCTGGGATGAATAGATTATTTCATATATATGTGCTGGATGAAAGAACGTGGTATAAATAAGAGAGGAAGTTGAGATGGTGAGTTAATTAGGTAAAGCTTTTTCTTTCTAAAAGGTGACTTTTGAGTTAAAATGTTAAGTAATTAATGAGTTGGTGAGCTGAAGATAAGTACATTCTATTTAAGAGGAATACCTTGAGAAAGGAAAAACTGTAAGAAAATTCAGAAGTGGATAATATGTAGAGAGGTACTTAATAGCAGTGAGTGATTACACTGGAGAGCAAGGAAAGGTAAAGCTAGATAGTGGGGACATGTTGAGGGCAGAGGGCCACATCCAGGTTATTCATGGTCGTGTCCCCATCTCCTAGGCTAGGGCATGGTGCTGAAGAAATATTTTTTGAGATAAATCCATGTCATTTCTTCCATGGTTGGACCCAGATAGTAACTGTGTAAGTGAAAAGGAATCATTTAATCATTCATTTATCCTCAGCTCTGCTTTGAATGCCTACCGTAAAGCGAATAGAACAGCGCCCCGTTCTACAGATCTTCAGATTTTTCTGGAGGCTACAGAGTGACAGAAATATATATAATTTTAGTACGTTTTGATAGGTTCAAAAGTGGAGTGATGAATAAAGTAGGAGTAACTCTGTCAGGACCTTTAGGAGAGGCAGTTTTATGACTTGGTCATGGGATATAGAACATGAAAAAAAAAAAGTGAGAGAAGACGAGTTTGAAAATCACTCCAAAGCTCAGCAGAACTGGGACCAGTGTAGTTTCAGAGAATTCTAGGAAAATAGAAATAAGATGGTTATAGTTCCACTTAAATTTAGAACATATTTTTTGTGTTTTACCTACTATGTAAACTGTGGTGAGATGTGTATTTGTTTGGGAAAGGGGATGCAGCGATGGTAGCTGTGTCACAGTGGGGTCATTGTTGGTGATTTTCTAGGTCCATCTGTCTTCCAATATGGCCTCACCCATGTACACATCCTGTTCTTGTAAGATAAAGCAACCAGCCCAATTTTACAGATGAGAATAGTACCATTCATAAGCCACAGCAAACAATCCTGCTCTGAAATCTGTGGCTGCTTTCTTGATGCTGCCTGGTCTTACAATCTTGGCTGTTGTTCTAACCTACTCTGATTTTGGATCTTTGTTTTGACTTTGGCTTCCTACTTAGACCCACTTTGTTCTTCGTATTCCAACTGCTGATATCTTGTTGCAGCTTCATGTGGTAGAGGGCTCGTGTTGATTCAATCCCATTCACCAGCCTCATGTTTAAAATAGTTCCATGTAAGAAGCAGCTTTTGAAATAGGCAAGTTATTATATTTAAAGAGTCCTCAACATAAGACAGAGTGATAACAGAGACGTGGCTAGTGAATAAAGTGGTTAAAGATGCTGGGGTAGGAGTGGGGGTCAAAGGGCGTGAGAGAGAATAAAAGTCCATACAGGGGTGCGTGCACACACACACACAGACACAGACACACAGATACATACATAAACCAGCTGCATGAGGAAAGAAGAAATCTTAGACTATTATTTGAAAAAAAATTTAATATTACCATATACAAATTTTAAACAATTTCAAATTCATGTAAAGTGAAAGCAATCAAATCTTAAATAATTTGCTGAGAAAAAGACACCACTCCTTCTTGCCCAGCGTGGAGGAAAGGTCAACGGCGTGTACTGGTGCTGAGAAATTGTTTCCTGCAGAGCTCGCCTCTGAGCCTCACGCCGCCCGGCAAGTGAGGCGTGTTTGGGGGATTGAGCTGTGTACCTCAAATTGTTTCAAGGCAAATATAGCAGAACTAAACATTAGAAATGTTCCTAGAAGAGTATCTAACAAATTACTTAGTAACTTCTAAAGAGAATTAGAATAACCTTTTCTTAAGGTGTTTAGATCACCATGAAAATTAGTAGTTTTCTGGCCTCTGTGCCTGGAAAAAAAAATGAATGGGAATTTAATGAAAATCGGGTCGTAAACCCAAGTAAAATCAAGGTATAGGTGACGGTGGACCTTTAAGAAAATTAATGCTCTTAGCCGTTGCTGCCTAATTTCCTTTTTTATATGTGTATCTATGTTAGTAGATATTTATACACTATTAGCCTAGTCATAGGAAGTGGTGGAGGCAGAAAGAGTAACTATTGTACAAACATTGGCTGTGAGATGATCATCTTTCCAAACACATAACTATTTTAAAATACTTTAGAATACTAAATTAAACTCTAAGAAAAGCCTTTAAAACAAAGAAATAGTGTGACATAATCACATTCTTAATAGAGTTTTATTTTCTCATATTCCTTTAATTCTCTTACTGAATTGAAACTTAATAGGTTTCTTTTAGAGACTTGATTATCATGATGCAATAGCAGTTTTATAATAACAAAATTCCTTGCAAAATTAAGTAATCATGGCTGAAAGACATGTATTCATGTTTGTAGGCAACAATGTTTTATCATTAGCTGAAATCATCTCAATATTTTTCACTTTAAGTTAATTAGACTATCACACATTTAAGAAACTGGAAATGTAACAATTTATTGCAATTTCTGGCAATTCACTGTGTTTCGTTTTTCAGCCAGAATGTGTTCACTAAAATGTGAAGTCCATCTTTTGAACAGAACATAGTATTAAAGTGATGGTGTTAATTATCGTCTTGTGTTTCCGTTCTACATAAATATAAATATTACACATCCGGTTACCAAGTATCTTTGTCTATGCAAGGAACATTGTCAAATAAGCATAGACCAAAGAAGCAAAAGTATAAAACATTCCAAGTTATATTCCAATCACTGTTGCTGTTAATCAACAAATGCCAAAGAGATTCTAGACACGTGGTTCCAATAACACTTAGAACCATTCTGACCCATCATTTTCTCCAACAACAGGTAGCTCCTGCCTCAGAAGAATCCTTTCACCCACATGTTCCATTTCCTACCGCAAACTAAATTGTGGTCGTTTCCATCACTGTTTCACTAACTCCTTTGCAACAGGTCCTCGTACACAACAGTATCTTGGCCCCAGATAAATCCAAGTAAATCAAAGGTAAATGTCTAAAGCGTTCTTTAGGCCAAACGTAGAATTTTTGATAAATTATTTCTTAAAAAAAGAAAAGTCTGGCAAAGTGTCAACTTTCATAATGTGAATCCTATATTTTTGGTCCATTTGAGTAATTTTTCAAAGATAATTTTGAGTCTATACCATTTTTTGCCTTTATGTGCTATCTCTAGATCCTAACTGTATAACATGTTTACTCCCCTGTATTTATTTGTTTAACACTGTCCTCCTCATCTAAACAGTAACTTCCATGACAGTGGGGGCAAACCTCTGTTGTATACACACTGGCGCATTCCTGATGGCTGCCACTAGCCTGTTATGCATACATGTTCATTCATTGGGCTCTCGATAGGTCCTGGAGAACTTCGCTAGGCTGTTCTATGCCACAGATTCATTGGAGGACATCTCTCTCATCTCTCTCACCAACTGGTACAACTCCATTCTGGGAACCCCTTTCCTAACCAATGAACATTTGAATAAATAAAAGTAATGCTAAGGTTTGGGTTAGAAATTTCCATTTAGTAATATATTCTAAGGTTTCTTTTAGTTTGTTGGAAATAGATTGAGCTTCTCAACTGTGGCCTCTTATCTTCTGGAAACAGCCCCAGGCTCAACATGTAGAACATCTCCTAAGTATGTGAGCATCGTTGTAGCCTGTATGACATATTCTCCATTTAGATATCTCAACAGTGTATACATAACAATCAAGCTGCTGGCTAACAGCTTAGAGTGAAATAAATATATTAACATGTAGAGACTTGCACTAGAAAGAACAGGTCAAGGGTAGTGTATATAGTTTTCACTGTTTTGAATGATTTGCTTTTGTAAAAAATTGTGAACATTAGTAAGAACGTCAGAACTTAAAATGACCTGCTCGCTTGGGCTTGCCTCTACAGCATGTTTTCATAGAATTTTTGCTCTCCCTTCCCGGATTAATTGCTTTCCTGTCATATACATTTGCAGGAACTATGTGACAAATGATAAAAACAAAGTAAGGTCATTTTATTTGATTAAGGACAAGAATGATTTATGCAAAATAGCATTAAAAATGACTATTTAAATTGCACATTGCCTGTACTTTTCAGAATTAAAACAGAGGGGTGTGATGTATAGAGATGATGGATGAGGGAGAAAAGGAAGCATATTAATGTATGAAGTAGCTAAAACTTCTAAAAGGAGATTCAAGATTTTTACATTAAGTACCTCATAGAATACCTAGAATAAAGCTGTGAGATAGATATTATTAATTTATTATCTTAGATGAAAAAAATCAAGGCAGAGAGGGTTTGCTCAAACCCAAACAGCGAGTGAGCATCAGATTTGGAGTCTCATCAAGGCTGCTTGATTCCAAAGACTGAGATCCTGGCCGCCATGAGCGACTTGTACAAGACAAGAGAATTATTTTTATTGTTGAATCACATTCCTAACACTTTCTTTACACTGGTAATTTTTGTAACCTTGGTCTCAATTTTTTTTCTTTGCTGAGGAAGATTTGCCCTGAGCTAACATCCATGCCAGTCTTCTTCTATTTTGTATGTGGGTCTCTGCCACGGCATGGCCACTGATGAGTGTTGTACGTCCACACCTGGGAACCGAACCCGGACCACTGAAGTGGAGTGCACTGAACTTAACCACTCGGCCATGGGGACGGCCCTATTGGTCTCAGTTGTTGACTCCTTCCACACCCTTGCCGTGACTCCCTGTAGGCAGAGTATTTTTCCACCCTGTTGTGAGAGTTGCTGATGAAACTTCTTTTGACTAATTAGACATTGAGGGAACATGATAAATCCTACTTCTAAGGAGAAGGTTTAAATGCACTCACATGGTTTGATTTTTCCGCTTCTGTTCCTGCCCTTTGTTAAGACTACACCATGTCTTGAGTCAGGCTGCTCCTTCAGCCTGAGTCTTTGAGAAGGCAATAGTGCTGATCTGAACACCAACCACACCGACCACAGCCTGAGCAGAGGCAGAACAGCTGAACTGCCGCTGCTGGCATATAATTTGAACGGGAAGCAAATACTAAAGCCATTAATGTTTGGGGGTTAATTGATGCCCAACATAACTTAGAGAACCTGATTAATTCATTTATCAAGCAGCTAGGAAATAGTCTCAGATCTAACTTGATAATTGGTAGCATTTTTTACAATAAAAAACTAACTTGTCACAATTCTTTTTTCATGTGTATGGAAAGCAGAAAGTTGTTCTAGCAATATATTTTAATGCTACATAGACAGACTACTGTTTTTCAGCATAGTTTGGTTGTCCTGATGTCAGGAAAGGGCTTCTATGAAAATATATATCCCCACTATGGTATTAGGTGATAGAAATTCATTCATTTTGTTTAAGCATTGCTTTCTCTATGTAGGCAGTTTTCATAAATATTCCTAGGAGTGGTTGCTCATTCTGTGAGCGATGCTTTCCTGCGCATGTGTTCATCAAAGTAATTTTCTCCGTGATTGGACAGGCCTGGGGTGGACCCAGAGCAATCAGTATTTACTGGATGGAAGGGAAAGGAGAGGAATCTGAAAGCAGAGGGAAAAAGTGGCACAGGCCGAGAAATAGAAGGGCTATTGTGACTTCCTTTATATCACTGTCTTCATTTTATATCACAATCTGCAATCAGCAAATATATTCTCAGAGCTTTAGCATTCTCTGTGATCATTTTGTTATCTTTATTATGATATGTGAATAAGAATGATACATGCATAATCTGAATCATATAAATGACCACCTTTTAATTGTGTATATCACACAATTTCAGTGCTAGAGTTTGCAAAAATTTGTGTTTACAATGGAGTTGGCACCAAGTATCACAGTTATAATTTCCTGGGCTAATGAGAAAAGAACAAATACTGATGTAATATACAGGCCATTGTTACATTTGAGTGAAGTTAAATTCGCAAGACTTCAAGTCCACTGCCCAAAGGAAGATTTTGCAATACTTTAACAAGAAAAGCCGTATAATGCAGTCATTAGGAGCATAGCTCTGGGGAGTAAGATAATGAAGAAGTCTAAATGACCTGCACCATACGGTGAAATAATATGTTCATTTTATAAGCTGGGATTTAGTTTCATGATACAACATTATCCATCACATTAAATGAATGTTGACAGTTTGAATTTATTGATATTATGGTTTTAATTTTATTTAATTTATGTCAGTCTTATTTTATATGTATGTTATAAGCATAAAGAGTCTATACTTAATTTCATATAAAGAGTTTATACCTAGCTTCATGTTTACATGTTTTAAGTACTATAATAAATATAACCTAACTCAACACTGAGGTTTGCAAGAATTTTTCTTTTCCCTTATGGAGTTCTACTCATTACAAAACAATACTATTTTTAAGGTATAAATAAATAAATAAATGTATATAGTATATATATATATATATATAGAATATGTATATATCCTTAGACTTATGAAAAGAGAAAACTATCAAATTTCCAGGTGAGATTCTCAAGTGATTTTACTTTATAAATTTTCCCTACTCTAAGAAGCAGAGCATGGGGTAGAGAATCTGTGTTGGGTAAGTGAACGTTGAGAGAGGATGCGATTAGGAGTCTTGAATCCATAATCTACTCTACTCTGAGGAAGTTTGGGAGGTAGTGGTGACACAGCCTACTCTTGACAAAGCTCTGATTTGATTTTATGTGAATTATGATATCTAATAAAAGCAGGCAAACTAATGATACATGAGAAAATATTTTTTTTGTTTGAAATCTAGAAATCTCTGCTGATGAAATTTAGAATTCTTTGAAGATAGTCATCCAGTTCACTGCAACAACAGCAACAAAAGGCTTTGATCACAGTCACTAGTGTCTTTATGCCAGGATCTGAGAATATTGACATGCACTTCCAGTGCTTATGTTCTCATTGCTGAGTAAAGAATTACTTGTCCTAAGTTCAGTCCATCCTAAACTGTTGACTCCTTGGCTTGCTGTGAATCTAGCTGTTGCACGCTTCAACCCAGGTTGGTTTTTTCAGATGTTCTCCTGCACAGCTGGGTACCCACTAGATGCCCTGCGGTGCTCTGGACCACAGCCCAATCCCACCGGAGAGCTCAGGAGTGAGACTCCTTTGAAACATCCTCTTCTTCCTGAAATAGTACAGTTTGTTCATTGGAATATCTGAGTATTTCATGATGTAGGGGAGGCAGAAATTTTTCTCTCCCCTTCTGAGTTCTTCTGGCTAGTCTAAGAATTAAATTGACATGAGATAGAATAATAGGAGAAAATCAAACAAGTTTAATAACATGTATACATGAGAGAAACCCCAGAAAACAGTAACTCACCAAAATGGCCAAAGGCACCACCTTAGATACCATCTTCAGCTAAAGACAAAAGAAGATGTTGGGGGTCGTGGTTTGGGACTTCAAAGGGGAGGAAGGGAATTCACATGGAGATGGACAAGCAAATGTTTGGTAAACAGATGTTTTCCATGCCTTGTAGAGCCAATGGGACACAGGGAGGACTTTGATCAAATGGGCCTTGCTAGGTTCCTTCCTGTCTACCACACCTAGTTTGTATTATACTGTAGTTATCTATGGTGAGAGCTCCTTCCTGGGACAGGCCTTCTATCTTAAATTTTTTGGAGCAGTTAGGGGGAAGATTAGAATTTCTTCCTGAGTATTTTGTTCCTAAAAATAGTCAAGCCAAAGAGATACATTTTAGGGTAGCAAATTCTCTCTGCTACAGTGAGTAAAGTACACCAGATTTTGAGTGTGATCATTGTAAACTATTCTTCAAAATAACATTGGATACAGAAATTTCACGCACAGAAATTTCCTTGAAACTGATCCAGCCAATGCACCTGTTTTCCTGACCAAATTCCCCTTGATTATAAGTGACACAAACTTTTATCCTTGGAAAAAAATGCATCAAACCTTTTTCCTCTTCTTTCAACTGCCCCTTACGATTTATTTGAAGCTGTTGTTTCCTTATGAAAAGATATTACTGCCAAACTGACATTTAAAAGGTGAGAAGTCACTGTTTGTGAGCTGGCCTAGTTGTTTCATTTAAGGATTTTCTTTTAGTTGTAGAAGATTGGAGCATTTCTTGTATTCCATTTAAGACTAGTTTTCAAAAATTTATTTTGGAAGGATAGTTGCTATTTCTGTTAGCTGAAATGACTTCTGTAGGTTTAATTTATTTCCTAGTTTTGCAATTATCAAGTTTTTTTTTTTTTCTTGGGTTTATGTTGACCTATATATACTAAAATTTGAATTTAAAATTTCTGGTCGCTGGAGATGAAAGTTCTCCTGCAGAGATAATTAGGCAGTATGGATGTAGTCGTCCACACGTGCTGTAAATTTCAGTGAGGATCGTCCTCTGTAATTGCTTTTAGCACTGATTTTCTCCTTGGCGCCATGCTTTGAGTTTAGCGGCACCTGAAAGACATCATTCTCTTCCTCCTGAAAAGAGTTGCGAGCCTTTACCCTCTGCACTGTACCGAGACTGGGAAGGAACACAGTAGCAATCAACAATAATGGTAAACTATAAATAATATAATAATATCATGTTAAACATTAATCACATTTTTGTGTAATTATAATCATATTTTTTTCCTGAAAAATAATTGAATCTTCATTACCAGAGGCCCAAAATAGCACTTTCCATTTATTTGTGTGGCTCTTCATCTAACATTTTTGTGGAAATTACTGACCAATGTTTTCTATTTATTTGGGAAAAGATGATAAAATAGTATTTTTATCCTTATATTGGTAGTTTGATTAATGCAGTGTTTTTTTGCAGAAAGTTTATAAGTATTTAAGAATTATTTTGAAATCATAAAAATGCACAGTGTGAAGACATATAGAAATAATTGTACTTAGGAGCAAGAGTGGAATTTTCTTTGAAGCAAATAGGAATTCTATTTAACCTCCTATGCAACCACAAAATACATCTAAGAATAATCCCAAAAAGCAGAAATAAGATCCTTTTTGTCTTTTATTTTTTACACTTTGAAGCCATCAACATGGCTTTTTCTATAACTCATCTGGCAGTTTGGAAAATACTTACATCTTTTGAAATTAAGTTTGCATTTCATGCTGATTTATTTTTCATGTAAATGTAACTTTAGCTTATTATATTGGACTGCTATTTTCATTAATAATAGGAGCATTAGAAGTGGTATAATAGAATGGGAAAAAATATATTACTGAAATAAGGCAACAATCTGGCTGATAAAAATACTGTTAATGGCAGTGATAACTTATTTCAGAGTATAGGTGGCTCAGTTTGGGGAAAGTTAGACTTCACAGGATGTGACCAGGCTGTGGTTAAGTATTTAAAATAGACAAAATCATGTCAGAGCAGGGCGGTGACACAGGTCAGCTGTGGAGGGGCAAGAGATGGGAGGAAAGGAGGCTGCTCGGAGACCATGAGGGTTAGTGGTGAGTTCCCAGGGAGCTGTAGGGGCTTAATGAGCGAGAGCACTGAACCCAGTGGCATGAAAGCAATATATTAGGGTTTTTTAAGTTGCCTGAAACAGATAACTAACTCTGGCTACCTAAAAACGAACAGAATTTGTTGGACAGCTATGTGGGAGCTTAGCGTATCCCTGAGGAGACTAGAGAACCAGATATGGAACACAGTAAATCCAGAGGGTCTCTAGGGTCTAAAGAGCATGATGCTTCCTGGACTCTGGGGATACATTTTTAGTTTTCCTTCTTATGCGTGATTCAGGTTATAAGGAGAGAGCATCTGCCGAGCTTGGGTTACCCATCTACTCTTGGCTAGAGAAAGGCAACACCTTAAATAAAGCTCTCACTGGGGCTATAAAAATAGGAGAAGAGGCAATTTCTCAAAAGAAGAAACTGCCAAAAGAAGATGAAATGGATGCTAAACAACAACAATGAATAATAATTAATAACAATAGCAACAAAGGGTAGAAACTGTCTAATGCCATGGATAATTCTATAGATATCTAACAGCTTCTGAAGGAACAACAGAACAACAGTAGAGGCATCATAGTGTGGGATATAATGATATTTTTGTTAGGGAAGCTACCATGATCATTCATTCATTCATTCATTGCTGTTTCAGTTTCTTAATTGTGATTACTATTTGCAGCAAAGCTTTTCTTCCCCTAAAACCTGATGCTTCTCTTTGCCAAAGAATCATCTTCTCCTGAGAGACTCACCTCTTATTCTGCATTTGGAAAGATTTTGGCTCAGACTAACACAGTTTAGGGTAAATCACTGTATTGGTGGCAACTGAGACTGGAGGCCAAACTTCAGTTGGGAAGAGAGGACAAGATGGGCACAGATGCTTGGGGGTTCTTCACAGAGGGGCAGCCCATCGCCCTGTTATCCGTTTGGAGAAGACATTCTAAGAGAGAGTTTCAGGTCCGTTTGAGAACTTTTAGATTCAGTGCTCTTGGCTTGATCAGTTAGCTATTCTCTCTTTCTGGATGTCTCTCGTGACGAAATGGATGTTTTCTTCTTTCTTACAGATTTTGTGCCTATGAGGCAAAGGAATCATCTTTGAGGTTGAGTGAAATAGGGGAACTCTGAAATCTTAAAAGTTTTATTATATTTTTCAGAAGATTCTGCTTTTCGTCTTTTAAGAAGTCTTTATTAAATACTTACAGTAGGTCAAGCATTGTGTCAATTAAAGCCAATCTCTGGAAATCTAATGCTTCTTAAACCAGGGACCCAACAATAGTAGTGTTTAGGATTGCATATGCTGCCTATTGCATTTTTTTCTTCGATAAATGGTGGTGATATGAAAAAGACTATGAAACCTCTCAGGGAAAATACCAAAGTTAATGAATTAATTAATCTAAGTTTTTAATTATACTATCCTAATTAGAACTAGGTATATATGAATACCTAAAATATATGTAAAAAATAATATCTAGGTAATGACTCTAGTAGAGAAAGAAAATTAGCAAACATACAAATTGTGTTTCATTGTATGTTTCTCTTTGCAAAGCTAATTGCTAAAGAAACCACCTTAGTTAAGGTCATTAGAAAATCATCCAGGTTCTTTGAAGTATTACTAGAGCCTGTATCTATGAATTATTTTCAACTAGGTCTTTCAGATTTTTTCCAACAGTCATTCTCTGATTTCCATATGTAAGATGGCTTTATCTGCTGTCATTTCACAGAGGCCCACAGCTATGCTAAGCTTCAGGATCTATAGTTCAATTTAACTTTCAAGTGTTTGCTCATCTGCTCTGCTTATGTTAGTGATTAAATGTGCAAACTCAATAGCCAGATGCTCTTAGATTCAAATCTTGACCACACCAGTTGCTAGTTGTGATTTTGTGAAAAAAATGCCTCCAAGTTTCCTTCTAGCTGCAAAATGGGGAATCTAAACAATACCTGCTGCATGCACGTAAAACAGTTAGCTGGGTTCTGGTACGTGATAAGCATTCGAAAGATAATAGCTATTTCTACATCATTGTTCAGTTCAATTGGCTTCTCTTCTTACAAAGTCATTCTGGAAGAATGACCCTTGTTTTGGTCTTGATTGATTGGACAGCAATAGAAAACTCATATATCTTGTCATTCAGCGTTCAGTAGAAGCCCTCTAGAAGATTGGTTAGTCAGTTCTTTAGTTTTGTTTGCATTTTGACCTAATAGTCCTGCTTTTTGTCTCCTATTATTTGATTATGAGGAATATAATTATTCAGTGAAAAAGAACAGCATTCTACGTATTTCTTGAAGTACCTTGGTTTTGCATATAGTTTTCCTGGCACGGGGTTATTTGCAAGCTTCATATCCTTTAGACCTAGGAGTGACTCAAGTGTTTACAATACAGTTATTTAAAGGCATTAGATAACCCTTAACTGTAAGCTCCACAATGGCATATGCTAATTATTCTCTAACTGACACATTATGGCCCCACCCCAAATGTGCTTGACCCTCAATGGCAAAGGCTAGGGACAGCAATAAAAAGTTATTGCCTGGCACAAATGTCTGTAACTCATACCAACTCAGAAAAACCATGAAGGGAATGAACTGCACCATCTCCCAGCATCAGAGTTCAACAATGCAGCAGTGCAGAACGTCAGAACAAGGGAGGCCATTCTGACATACTTGGTTTATACCCTCACAATCTACAGAGGCATTCCAGGCACACGTGGTGCTAAGGATGTCCTGTAGCTCCCAGGTCCTCTGTAGCGTCTCTGCAGTATTTACCCTCTGAGCCCTCCCCCATGGCTTCTTCTCACATCCCTCAAATTTGCCCAATTCCTTCCACCAGAGGAGGGCTTGTCAGCTATCATGTGACTCCATCTCTGATTGATATTTACTTTATTTGCATATGGTTTTACTCATTGCAACATCATTTACATAGGGAGAGAGAACTGTAGCTGGCCATCAGAGTTAAAGCCTGCACAGTCCTTTCTGCCTCCCTGGTCAACTTCAGCCATGACATTGAAGCTTTCTATTTTTAATAGTATCAAAAACTTAGAAGCAAAACTTGTCTCATCCACATCTTCCTATATGGTTTTGGCCAACACATATACTCCTAAATTCACCATTTTAATATTTCTACTAATACACTTATATTAAAATAATCTACAAATCATTTCAAAGCAAGCAGAATTATGAGATTATTTCTTTACACATTCTTTAAATTCAATTTATATGCATATTATGTAATCTAATGAAGTCTCTTAATCTGGTAAAATATATTTCTGAATCTCTCTTGATCAATATTGACTATTAAGGGTTGCTAGCAGTGCCTGTCTTGCTCACTGTTAAATCGCGATCACTTAACTAAGTGCTTGGCACATAATAGATTTTCAGTATGTGTTTGTTGATTGAATGAATCAAACAACTGTTCTAGAATGTGTGGATATCTTCAGGCTTTGGATTATAGCAATATTTAGAGGATAGACAGCATTGATCACTTTATCAGCTAATAATTTATTTTTATAGCAGTTCTTATTAAACAAGCAAACAAATAAATAAACATTTGAGGCATCCGTGCCAGTTGTCTTGAAATATCCACAGCAGCATTAGCCTGCTAAGTTTACATATTATTCTGTATTAGGATGAGGCCCAATCAAAGGTTAGGACCTAGAACTGGCATGGAGAATGGAGTCCAAGATGCCAAGAATAATATCAAAATGTAACGGAAAAAAAAAAAAGAATTTCAACCAGTTGTATTTTTAGGGGTTCCAGCAAGTGGGCAAATGATGGTAATAGGAAATTCATGGGGAAAGGTTCTCAAAAATGAAACAGAGGCAGACAGCTTTCGCAGCGGCCACTATTGGGCAGTGGGCCGGACTTGTGACCCAGGGGCCTCTCTGCCCTGCGTGGAGGGGCACAAGCCCGCAGGGCACTTAAAGAGTTGGGGAAGGAGGCTTAGGAAGATGGAAATAAGAATAGACCTCCTTGCCACTTTTCTTGTTACAAGTCACTACTAACTACATTAACTATCACCTTGTTATACAAAGTGTGGTCTGCAGACCAGAAACATCTACTCTGCCTGGGAGACACGTGGGCCCAACTGGAGGCCTACTGAATCAGTGTCTGCATTTTAATAAAATCTGCAGGTGATTCTGGCGCACATTGAAGTTAGGGAAGCATCATGCTAATCTCCTGAGGTGGTCAGAGACTGGGGATACCATGCAGAGAGGCCTGGGGCACAGGACTTAATCACCATATGTGCATTGACGGAGCCTGTGGCTTTATAGCGTAGAGTCCTTGGGATATGAGGGTCAGAATGCCTGGAAAGAGCTTGGCCTGCAGAGAAATGTCACTTCTGGGAAGGAATGTCAGTCACGGTTACACAGGCAGTCTAGGAGTACCTACCTGGTGATTGGTTTGTAACAGATGAACTGCACAGGGGAGCCGGGTCTCTGCTGGCCCTGAGGATGGGACAGTGCTGGCCTTGGCATCAGGGAACCCTGAGAGCAGCGAGATTTCCTGACACCTTCAGTGGAGGCCTGGTGGCTCGCCAGCTGGTGTGTTACAGGCCCACAGAAAGGGATAGCGCAGTTATTTCTACGTAAGATTCTATAGCATCTTGACCCGATTCTCATAAGAAAATAGGCTCATGAGAAAAAACAAAAACACAATGCCCCTAAGAGCACAGAAAAATTATACAGAGGATGCACAAGAAAAGTAATCACCGCGGGCATCCTCTAAGGAGACAGAACGATGTGAAGAGGAAGACGGTTACTTTCCCCAAACAAAGAAAAATAATAAAAAAAGCAATTGAGGGATTCTACTGCATAAACATCTATACTAGAAGGACAAAAGCAGATCTGAATTTAAAAATTCAGTAAGTGAATTAAAGAAGACGACAGTAACTGCTAAGAATCAGATTATTATCTTAGAACATCTAGAATAAGAAATATTTCAAAACACAAAGTGAAAATGTACGAGATAGAAACCATAATGGAAGAGATAAGAGACAAGACATGCTAAGGTAGCACTATATAAGAGTTACAAAGGAAAAGTTAGAGGTGGAGGAAAATCAATACATAAAGACATAATAGAGAAAATTTCCGAGTCTACATATTGAAAGGGTTCCAGGAAGGCTTGAATACAAAAGACGTTACTTAGACATATCCTGCTAAAATTCTCAAAATACGAACCTAAAAAAAAAATTACAAGCTTTCATGCAAAAATAAAAATAACCTAGAAAAAGAATAGTCTGGCATCATACTTCTAATCTACAATGCTAAAAGCGGGAAGACAATAGAATAACATCTACAGACTGTCAATGAAGGAAAAAGTTTATGAGCTAACAGGTATATATTGTCAAAACACCATTTGTCTGTCAGGAAAAAAAACTGGCAAGAAGATAAGGACTCAGAGACTATATCCATCTTGTACCTCATTTGTCAAAAATACTCTTAAAATTACCTTGTTAAAAGTACTCTTAATGATTCAGAACACAGACCTTAGAAAAGGAGAAGGCAGGTGCTAAGGAAATGGTGGTGAGCAACGAAACTTGCATAGTTCATTTGTGTGCATGTGTGTATATGTGTGTGTGTGAATCTAAGTGAATAATGTTAGAGTGACTTGGAATTTGTAATAGAATTGCTAAATACAGATTTTTGTGATAAAAGAAATATACTTAAAGAAAAACCCAGTAGTTGTAATTAAGAGTTGTAAATAATCTGAGTAAAGTCAAGGCCTTGGAGGAGGACAGTTAGTAAGTAAAGTAAAAGCCTTCTGTGGAGAGGGAAGAAGAGAGAGAGCAGTGCAGAGGTGAGAGCATTTTAAAGTCTGTGGAACTGGGAGAGAGGAGAGAAGAAGGGGGGATAGGGTTCTTTAGGAGGTGGGGGAGGGTGGATATAGATGATATTTTATTTTCATAAAATAGAGAAATATGTGTTTATGATAGTGGAGATGGGGAGTAAACATCTCATGAAATGGAAAAAGTAACTGCATGAAATAGTTATCAGCCAGCAGGCTGGTGCCTCTGATGTCAGCCACCAGGCCAAAGTCCCGTTATCCTGAGTAGGACTGGAGTAGCCTATAGGAAGATTTGATGCAAAGAGTCAGAGGGTTGTGTTAGAATTACTTAAATTTCTCCTGAGTTGACAGTGGAGGCAAATGTTTAACATGAATGTTAGTCAGTGCCATTTGATAATCTAATAATCATTTTATAGCTTTAGGATTATAAAACTATGAGTACTGTTTTTATTATATTTTTCCAGCAATGTCTGGTAATTTGAGGTTTCTTATTATTTGGATTCTGGAATTGGAGCAAGTATTTTCGTTATTCATCATTAACGTGAAAAAATAGCCTTTTTTAGCAGTGAAAGTTATCAGATGGCTTATCAGATTGCTTACAGTTATGGCTGGAATCTTTGAATCCACATCTGAACTCACTCTGAACACATCCAAAATGATTGCAAACTTCTCATGGGATTGTTAGGACTTTCCTTTCAACTGTAAACTGTTCCTCTATGTGATTGTTAATCTCCTAGGTGCCAATCTCTACAGTTTAGCTTGGCCAGTCAAGAGACTATATTTAACTCATCTAAAGGTTCTCAGGAAATAGAGTATGCATGCCTATGTGATGTAACTGTAGATGATCACAATTTCTTCATCTTAGTCTCAATTTCCTCATCTATGAAATGGGAATAATGGTTTAACTGTGAACAGCCCTGGGCAATCTGAGTCAATCTGCGTCCTCACTTCTGGGTCTCTTTTCTGCCTCCAGCTGCTCACTCAGGATCTCTAAGGCCCCAGAGGCCAGAGGGATAGGAAATTTCTTCAGTAGGACTGTGTCAGCGTCATTTCGTGACTTAAATCCTGGCTCTAGTCTACTCCAAGAGAAGTATATCTTCAAAAAGAGGAACAAGAGGTGTCCTTATTGGAGAAAACCTAAGAATGGTGAATGTATCCATTTATTCGCAAATTTATCACAAGTCACAGAACCACGTGGACGTACTTGGAGATAGGGATGGGCATGGTTGATAAAAAAATGGAAGCTTTTCCTTACTCCCCAGTTACCATTATTATCACAGCAATTTCATCTAGCAACCCCACATGATTATTAACAAACTCAAGTCTCTTAAAATGTAAAATATAGGTATAATCTCATAGAAACTGATAGTAGAAATGGAAAATAATTATATATGATTAAAATAATTGTGTTCTTTAATTTGAAATCTTTCAAATAGTTGTTTAGCATTTGGATAGATGTACTCTTTCCATATTTAATCTGACTTTCTTGGAACAATTTTGTGCAGAGATGTAACTTTAGGTTTCAAGGGAACCTAAGAGAAAACTCTGTGCTTTATCTTAGAAACACCAGTAGTTTGGGACAGATTTAGAGCCTTTAGTGTAAGCAAAAGCTGAGTGATTAAATTGGGTAACTTCTTTTTTTTTTTCTAATTTCCCAGCGGTCAGTATGTTGCAGTGAACTTAAATCTTTTCTTTGTTGTTTTTATGTGCAGGAAATTGCTTCACTAGAAATAAACATTCTTTTTCTTAAACTGTGGTTAAAGACAATGTTTTAAAGGGATATCTCTGTGTTATTTTACTTTTAAGGCTTAAGATATTATGAATCTGTTGCTTATTTTAATAACATGATTCTGTATATATTTGAGAGATGTACTTATTATAGATTTTGCCAAATGTTATGTTTAATTGCTTTTTTATTTTTACATTTGTGGGCCATGATTTTAACAATATAAACAGACTTCAGTATGCATTCAGAGGTTCCTACATTTTTACATTTATGTGAATGTGTATTTGAAAATTGACCTGGAAGAATTGAGAATATGTCTATACAATATGAAAAGAAAAAAGGTCTTCACATAAACTACTTTCAAGTGACTGGGTATTACCTTATAGTTGTCTTACCTCGCTCATATTTTTCTTCTAACTATGTTTGTTCCATCAATTCCAGCCTCAGGATCAATATAATTGATGAAAAAAGTCGTCCAAAAATATAAGTTAAATAGCTCTGCCTTTCTCTTTCATCTCTTGATATAAGTCTCCTTTTAGTATGTGCTCTTACGGACTCAGAATAATGAATCTTAGACAGCAAGAGGATATTAGATCTCTCTAGCCCAATCTCATACACAGTGTAGAAATGCCCCATATTGTCTGTTACAAATGGTAATTAGGCTTCTCTTGCACACTTTCAAGAATGACTACTAGCACTGTGAAATATGTCCTTGGACTAAACTTAAATCTGTATTTTTATAATGTTTACTATTGTCCTAAGCTCGCCATCTGCATCTTTAGAGAAGCCTAAAACCTTATCCATATAATATCCATTAGATATTTAAAGACTGCTATCATTGTCCTATGAAAGTCTTATTTTTTCTCTCTACTAAAAAGCCCCAATCCCTTCAACATTCTTCCCATGAATGGTTTCTACACCTTTTGTTGTTTTACTGCTTGTCCTTGCCTGATTTCTGCCCAGATTGTTGGTAACTTTTGTAAACAGTGGGGATTTTTAATATATAATGACTTTTTCAACTATTGTCTGAACGCTAGAAAGGAAGGTTTTCCTAGGGCCTGAATCTCTCTAACTACACTTTATCATATTTATGTTAATGCAACCCAAGTTTAATGGATGCTAACTTAGCAATGCTTTATTTTACATTGTAGTGATTTTTCAATCAAAAAAATATTAAAATCTTATTCATATAAAATACTATTTAGGCAAGTGCCCTTTCATGCTGTGTTCATGCAATTTATTGATCTGAATGTAAAGCCAAGGCTTCATATGTATCACTGCTGACATTCATTGTGTTAGTTTTGTTTCATAGTTTCCCTTCAGAAAATTCTTTTAAAATTTGTATTCTATTTTCTAATATATTAGCAAACTCTCCCAGACTTGAGTCACCTACTTTCTGGTAACTAATGAGTGGGACAGTATTACATTATATCCTAGAGAGTCTCTCCAGGACTATATAAATTATGTATTTAGATGATAGGTTAATTAATACTGAGTGCAAAATTTCAAAGACTTACAAATACACCAAACTATGTGTATATATAGCCAAATTTCTCTAATGTTGCCTATTTAGCTAGCACAGGAAATTTTATGAAGTATCTTGCTAAATCCAGATTTTCAATTTGTGAAGCATTTAACTTATGTACCATTTCTAGTATCAAAACAGGACTTATTTATTTTAGTATCATTTAGTCTTACTAAACTCATGCTAGTTTCTAAAGAGGATTCTTATGATTAAGTAAGATTATGTTGTGTATGAAAATGTTTTATAAATTTTACAAATACTGTGCATTATAAGGCGTTACTAAGGGTTAAAAAAAGATCTGTTTAATAATAATCTGTTCTAAAATTTTTCTTGACAGCATTAAACATTCTGATCAGGAGTTTTATAATCTTCAACAGCTCGTAGAAGAGAACTAGTAAATAATAAATCTCAGTAAATGCTTATAGAATGAATGCATGAATGAATGCCTGTAGTTGGTTGTGATGAAGTGTCAACTGAAGCATGTGCCTTGGGAACCCATGTGGTAGCTTCACTTGGCCAGTATGACAGTAGGATGACTAGAAGGACTGTGGTGTGGGATGGGTTCTTTTGAGTGCACTAGAGGGATAACAGAGAGAAAATGACAAGCTCGAGCATGTTAACTCTCAACTTAAATCACTATTTTAGAATCAGAGAGCTTCCATAATAGTCCTAAACTAAGCTCTTCTTTCTGGTAGCTACAGGGTTGATATTGCTGAAAATCAAACACAAAATGTAACTGTGTGGGCTGCTGTATTACAATGCTAGTTAAATTCACAGTCTCAGCAAATTTCTCTTGTGAAAGTTAGGGCATTGATTGATAAAGAATGGGACTCTCAATCTTGGAGTAGGTACATCGTTTTGGGTGCAGATGAAACTGACAATATTGAGCTCCTAAATCACATGAGACTCCTATCTCTTTGAGAGTAGCTTTCCTTCCAGTATCTCAGGACACTAGCCTTCTTCTGCTTGAAAACCCTGTGATAGCCTCATCAGGAGTGAACATCTTGAAAGAGGATGTCAGTTTTCAAGACCTACACTCTCTCTTGCTACTAGACCTGTAACTAGGATCAAATCTCAGCATGTTCCAAGAGAGACAGGTACATAATATCACCCAGGAGGGAATAGCTTACACACCAAAAGAGTTGCAATTCTTTGCAAATATATGTTGACAAAAACCTGAGGAATGAATGGGGATGAATTTTAAGGATGTTTGACCAAGGAGAGCAGAATAAAAACCCAAATATGGCTGAATTTGTTGATAAGGGTGTATCTGCTAGAGATTCTGGGGTTTTTTAATTTAATTTTTAAAATTTATTTTCGTATTGAAATATAATTACTATAGAACATAGTGTAAATTTAAAGTGTAAAACATGTTGATTTGATACATTTATATATTGCAATATGATTTACCACATAGTGTTAGCTGACACCCTGTCACATCACATAATTATAATTTCTTTTTGTGGTGGGAACAATTAAGGAGATTCTGTTTTTATTGTGTTAGCTTGTGCAGCGGGAGACAGCTCTGAAAGATTACTTGGTTCATTGACTTAAAGTTGGACTCTATAGCAGTAGCCCACAGTTAATGAGGTTGACATGCCAAAGCTACTCTGACATGATGTGGAAGAAGGAATCCAAAGATTTAGGGAGTTAGAAATTCTGGACTGGACTTATCATGTGCATCTATGTTCCATGAGAAGGCCCAGAGACGTGGCCCTCAGTAAGGCATTGAGAAATACGTTATTTCTTGAAAAGCTCTGTGGTTACTCTCCTTTCATGGCCAGGTATGACTGTAGGGCAGGATTTTTTAATCTAGGCACTACTGACATTTTGGATAGGATAATTCTTTGTTTTGGGGGGCTGTCCTGTGCATTGCAGGATATTTGACAGCATTCCTGGTCTTTACCCTCTAGATACCCGTGTTACCGTCCCCCAAGTCATGACAATCAAAAATGTCTCCAGATATTGCCAGATGTGCCCTGGAGAGAACAAACTTAATCCTGGTTGAGAATCACTGTTCTACAGGGTAACATCTGTATTAATTTCCTATTGCTGCTGTAACAGATTTTCAGAGATTTAGTGGTTTAAACCAACACAAATTTATTCTTCTGCATTTATGGAAGTCAGAACTCTGAAATAAGTCTTACAGGGATAGATCTGAGATATCAGCAGGGCTGCTTTCTTCTTTAGATTCCAGCTGAAAATCTGTTCTTTGTCTCTTTCAGCTTCTAGAGACAGCTCATGCCCCATTTGTCCATATTCAAAGCCAGTAGCATCTCCTCCCTCCAACCTCCTGTCTCTCTCTTCAAAGGACCCTTGTGATTATGTTGGACCCACCCAGATAATCCAGGATGAACTCTCCAACTCAGGATCCTTAACTTAACTATATCTGCAAAGTCCATTTGACCATGTAATGTAACGTATTCACAGGTTCCTGACATTAGGATATGGACATCTTTGCAGGAAGGCATGGAGGACATGATTCAGCCTACCGCACTACCATTAAAATGAGTTCCCTGATTTCAGCAGGGATCCTAGGATCTCACAGAAGCAGAAGCTTGTGGCAGCATTTAATTGCCAAACACAGGTGGGGGCATCTACTCTAAAGCAGGGACATACAGGCAATCAGAATACCTTGGCCCACAGAAATTTCTGGAGGTGGTAATTGGTCATGGTGTCCTTAGGGCCAGAATATGTGGGTAAACTACTAGAATACCACTTGCTTTATATCACTGAAAAAGCTCTAGGTCTGTAGCCGTAAACCTGACTTGAGTCTCCACAATGATGAGCCAGGGCTTCCCGCTCCCTTTCCTGACCTATGTCAATTCACAGATCCAGAGTCCCTTGGTTTAAGGGGAGGCCAAGTCCCCTTGAGAAAGTACCTTGCACCACTGATGAAAGTCTACACCATAAATCTCCCTCCAATCCTTCCTCTAGAGCATGTGGACCGTTTACATAAACCACATTTGAGTGTGTAATTTCGACCATTTACAAAGTGACCCACCAGACTGCTAGTTTTGAGTGGAGACCAGAGGAAGAGAAGGCTCTGCAGCACATTCAGGCTGCAGTGCAAGCTTCCTTGCCACAAAGTCCTCGTGATCTAGAAGATCCAATAACGATACTTGAAGTGTCTATGGCAAAGAGGATTGCTGTACAGAGCCTCTGGCAAGCAGACCTCTAGGTTTTGCACCATATATATGCATTCTTCTGCAGATAATTACCCTCCTTTTGAGAAACAGCTTCTGATTTGCTGTGGGACCTTAGTAGAGACTGACTATCTAATCATGGGACATCAAGTGTCCATGTGGCCTGAGCTTCCCAACATGAAGGGGATGTTGTCTGACTCAGCCAGAGGATTGGGCATGGGCAGCAGTACTCTGTCATGAAATGCAAATGGTATAAAAGAGATGGAGTTTGGGCAGATACAGGAAGTTCTGGAGGGTAAAGTGATTTGCAAGAGCAGGCATTTCAGGTTCCTTTGACATGAACCGTGTAGTGACTATAACTAACTAGGTATTTTAAAGAACATCTGAAGCACACTTCTTTCTGAGGACAAATTAACTACTGAGTTTTCCTGAAGCTACTGTTGAGTATGCCTTTATTTCCAGCCTGATGCAGTGAGGGAGATGTAGAGTCACATTAATGTGGGTTCAAATTTTAACTTGGCTATTCACTCCCACTGTGAATCTTGGACAATTTACATAACTTTCAGAGCTACCTCAGTTTCCTCATCTGTAAAATGTGAGTAATATCACGTGCCTCAAAGAATTATTAAGATTAAATAAAATAATTTGTATGAAGTAAATAGAACAGCACACAATTATTGGTTTCCTTCTTTTCATTATCCCATCCCTCCCCCAGTAACTGAAGATGAAAAGGATTAATTGCCTTGTGCCTTAGTACGTTGAACACAAAACCAATTCATTTGAATTAGGTCAGGCAAAAGTTCTGTCATTTGGCTACTAGTATCCATCCATAATGGAAGTATTATGGTGTGTGTTTTTTCACAGGGACCATTAGACTGTAGGCCATTTGGCTGTCTTTAGAAGAAAGAATGATGATCTTGAATTGCATAGAACATTTTGTGCTTTCTCATGCCGTATCCTTTACTCTTTGCCTTTTTAAGAGAAAGTCCTTCTGCAACAAGAGAATTTTTAAGCTATGTCCTGATGATATTCTGCTATATTGGAACAAAAAATGACAAATACCCAAATAAATTCACTCTGTGAAAAAGTGATGGGGCAGGGATGGGGACTATGAAACAACAAACAATTAAAATATGTTTCTGGATTAGGAACTGAATTAAACACTGAATGACTAATGGTTTTAGAAAGATATGGCAAAACCAAGGATTTCTTTTTCCTTCCTTATATATGCTAGAGCCACTTATTTTTCTGTTTGATTCACATTATTCTTATTATGGAACAGCAGGCACTTTTGCTTCCTTTAGCCGTTTTATGCATGTACTACAAATGCATAGTGACTCTCTGGATGTCTGTTCAGAAATAATGTAATCAAATGAGACCTCATGCCCATGATTTTTCAGATGGCTGCAGACCTTTGTGGTTCAATTATCTAAATTAATGAAGGAATAGAATCAGACAGCTAATCTTGAGAGTGGATAATCCAACATTTACTGGGTAATGTAGGATTTAAAAAAATTGAAATAAGAGACAGGCGATATAGCTATAGTTTTTCGAAAACAGTAATTATTATTATTATTATTATTTTGAGGAAGATTGGCCTTGAGCTAACGTCTGTTGCCAATCTTCCTCCTTTTTTCCTTTTTCCTCCACAAAGCCCCTGTAGGTAGTTGTATGTCATAGTTGTGCATCCTTCCAGTTGTAAAACTAGTAATTATTTTTCAGTAATCTTTTTTTTTTTTTTTTTTTTTGTGAGGAGATCAGCCCTGAGCTAACATCCGCCAATCCTCCTCTTTTTTTGCTGAGGAAGACGGCCCTGGGTTAACATCGGTGCCTATCTTCCTCCACTTTATATGGGACGCCGCCACAGCATGGCTTACCAAGCAGTGCGTCGGTGCGCGCCCGGGATCCGAACCAGCGAACCCCGGGCCGCCGCAGCGGAGCGCGCGCACTTAACCGCTTGCGCCACCGGGCCGGCCCCTCAGTAATCTTTTTAAATTATTGAAACTCACTGGGGCTCAGTTTCCCCAACTCTTTAAAATAAGGGAGTTAACACTATTTTCTACAACCAAGATACTCTCGAGTCTGTGATTTTATTAGATTTTTCCAAGTGACTGTGTTCGTAGATTTGAGTATAATTTCCTCATTTACAGTTTCTTTTTAAACTCTTCCCATCTCCTAGAACAACTTCCTATTCTTCATTTTCATTGATATGGAAAGAATCACATCTTAGAGTGATTCAAACTCTCAGCCTAAGAATTGACCATACTGCTCTTTCCTCTCATTTTTCCCCGTGACTCTCATAGCACTGAGAGGCCTATTAATGGTTTAGTATCGAAGGCCTTCTCGGGTCTTTCTGGGCTACAGAGTGTGTTAGAAAGAACACACACTTAGGCCATAAGGAGCCCTCAAAAGGCCTATAGTAGTAAAGTGTGTTATTATTTGCACAAAAAGTTTAAACTAATGTTTACTATAGGTATAATAAGTGAAAAGTGTTTTTGCAATGTAGAGGTTAGTGGTTGTCAAAATTTGGGTAGTATCAAATAATAGGTTATATTTTTAAAGGCCTGAGTCCCGCCCCAGAAGGAGGTAGTTTGGGTGGGGAGGGATAGATAGTTGTTGTTTTAACAAACAGGCTCCCTAGAAGATTCTGAATCATTGAAATTTACCCATTGCCATAAACCAATATTTACAGCCTAAATATCAACACATCCTCCCTCTTAATTAGAGAGATATAATGTGTTCTCTAAACGGGGGCTCATTTGAGAGTGAGAGAGAGAGCTCTCTTCAATAATTATGTCAGTACAAAAGACATAAAACAGGACTTTTAGGGCAAACAGGGACAACACAACGTATAACCTTTTTTGTAGGACCATCCAAAACTCAAAATAGTAAAACTTCTTTAAGAGAAAATTGGGAAACTTTCTTGTAAAAAGGAAGTAAGTTCTTTTTGAATCACTTTATGTAAATGTCTCAAACTGTGTAATATTTTCCTCAACACCCTTCCAACTCATATTGTCTACATGGTACAAAGCTAGATTGTTTTGAGGATAATGCAGGTTTCTGAAAACAGAATATGAATAGCAAGTCACAGCCTGGCTTGTCTTTTAATCCTTCCGTTAAATTAACTATTTAACATATTGTGGAAACAGACCTGGAGATTTCTTTGTTAGTAAGCAAGGCTTTATAGGGAGATAAAAAAAGATTGATTATATGGTCATTTCTTTGATCAAATTACAATCAAATGAATGAAATTGAAGTCATACACATGAGCTAAAGTAGGTTGATGTTATAAGCAGAAGAAAATCAACATTAAATTCATGGTGAATAAAGAAGACTTCTAAGGAAAAAACTCAGTAATGAATGGATTTACCTGGGAGAAGGGAGTTTTAATAAACATTTAAAGAGAAAGAGAGAGATAGTTTTCAGATTAAATAAGAGAAGAAAGATATTTCAAAAAAAATGCAGGGGCTGGCCCCATGGCATAGTAGTTAAGTTCACGTGCTCCACTTTGGCAGCCCAGGGTTCGCAAGTTCGAATCCCGGGCACGGACGTACACACTGCTCATCAAGCCATGCTGTGGTGGCATCCCACACATAAAATAGAGGAAGATTGGCACAGATATTAGCTTAGAGCCAGTCTTCCTCAATCAAAAAGAGGGAGATTAGTAACGGATGTTAGCTCAGGGCCAATCTTCCTCACTAAAGAACAAAAAAGCAGTAATAAGTGAATGTGATCAGCCTCAGAGATGTGATCTAAGCTTTGCTGGTTGTGATGGTTAAGTTTTGTGTCAGCCTGGCAGAGCTGTGATGTCCAGTCACATGGTCAAGTACTAGTCTAGATGTTGCTTTGAAGATATTGTAGATGTGATTAACATCTATGGTTAGTTAACTTTCAGGTAAAGGATGTTACCCTTGATGATGTGGATGGGCCTCATCTAGTCAATTGAAGGCTTTAAGAATGAAAACTGAGATTTCCAGTGATGTCTGACTTACATAATTTCTAATGAGAAGACGGTGGCAATCTTCGCTCCTATGTACAAAATATGTATTTTTTTCCTCTGATTCCCTTTAAAATTTTCTCTTTTTCACTGATTTTCAGCAATTTGATTAGGATCTGCTTTGATATGGTCTTCTTTTGGTTTATCCAGATCAGGCTTTTGACTGGTCTTGGATCTGTAAGTTGATAGGTTTCATTAAATCTGGAATATTTTTCAATTTTCGGCTTTCCCTTCCTTCTTGAACATCTTGATATTTTTCAGCAGTTTACTGAAGTACTTACCTTTTTTTTTCATTTATTTTTCTCTGTGCTTCAGTTTGAGTATTTGCTATTGCTGTGTCTTCACTGATCTCAGAGTACTGTCAAATCAGCTGCTAATGCCATCTATTGAGTTCCTCACTTCTGATATTGTATTTTTAATCCATTGGGGTTCATTTCGGCTCTTTTATATACCATTCATTTCCTCTTCGTTATATTTATGTTTTCCTTTAATTTTGCACCTACGTATGATATCTCAGGGAGACTCCTATGCAGATTTTTGGATCTGTTTATCCACATAACTCCATTTTCTCTAGTCCTTTCCCTAGGTATCACAGCTGCCTCAATTTTCCCAGACATATATCCCTGCCTCCTCAACTCAGAAAGCCTACTGTCTCTGCTTATCTGCACTCCTTCCTGCCTTTCCTGCGCAAGGATCTGGACAGAGCCCCCCGGCAGAAAGCTGGGATGATTATCATAGGATTCTCTTCACGTGTTTCCTTCTTCTCTGTTCTCTGTCCTGTGCTGTCTGCTGTCCAATGTCTGATCATGTTTTTTCACATATATTGTTCAGATTTTTAGTTGATTATGGCAGTAGGGCAAGATGATTTCAGTAACTCTGTCATAGCTGAAAGCAAATTATGCCTTATTTCGCATTTTTTAAACCATCAATAAAGTTAAATATTAGGGTATGTCTCCATTCTTCTGTCATCAGACTAAAACTTGATTAAGAATTCTTATCATGTTCTTTTCTTTTGTGTCCATAATTGAATCATAGTTGTTTATGTGGCATACCAGGTAAAAGTCCCTGGAATGCAGAAAATTCTGGCTATTTTCACCCAGTGTCATGATAATCACACTAAGGTTTTGCTTTAATTTCACTCCCTTGATGATGCAGAAGTCTACCCCCTCAGACTTGTGAATTAAAAAGGAAAAAAGTTGACTGTGGTTAATAATAATATTACCTTTTTTTTCTGCAGTAGAAATTAAAAGTCTTTTTTATTTATTTTATTGCTACTGAATCTCCCATTAAAGTCTTATGTATGTCTGTTGCTGATCTATAACTCAAAACTAAATGTGTGTCTATTGTTTTTTTATATTCAAATATAAACATAGAATATTGTATTTTAAATATATGCCTTTATATGAAATAGTGAAAACTCATTTAAAAAATCCTTTAAAATGTAACTAAAGATAGTTTGAAAGACTCGCTTCCTTCCATAGAATCTCAGAAGGGGTACAATTGTTTTGCTTGAGTTTAGTTTGAGAATAAATTTTTCCCTGAAGCAATTTACTTCACATTTTTAGGCATTAATGCTGGTCAATAATTGTCCAGTGCAGCATGGAAAGTGTTCTCCCTCACAAGATGGAGGAAGACAGTTCAGTCAATAGAGGATCATTCTTTGGGGGCCTGTCTTGCTGATGCAGCAAAAGCTCATTGTTAATGCACAGGTCCATCAATGAGAACCTGTGTGCCATAATGGATATACACGTGGACATTCCCTTCTTTTTATTAATCAGGTCAGGGCGATGGGAGAGAATTCTCTCATTGCATATTCCAAGAGTCTATATTTGAAAATTAAGATAAGTGATGTCAGCAACCTAAATCTGATGATTGCTTCTGAGACAGCAAAAGACGGAAGGCAGGCCCAGCTTTGATTCCCCTACAGTCTTTAGAAATGGGAATACCTGATGTGAAACAAGTGATTATTCTATTTACGTCCCGAATTGTAAAACAAAAAGAGTATTTTGCAATAGTTTATCCAATAGTTCACCTTAAAAAGGAAAGTGTCACAATCATATATTTGATCATAAAATAATCTACCATAAGGAGCAATCAGTGTATATTTTCTTCAATCATTTACTTGTCGGTTTAAAAAAAAAAAGACTCATTAAAACTGTATATTTTAGACTGTGAAAGTGAAAACTTCATTTACGTGCACTGTGAAATTCTTGTTAGTTTCTTCTTTACCCTAGAAATATAAATAACACAAGCACTGAAGTATTAAGGAATATTGTAGATAAGTTATAAGTATAGAGAAGACTTTTTAAAGCTTGTGTTTTGATTACTCTAAATAAAATTCAGTTCCACTGTGAGATATTTATATTTAATTTCAGATTTCATGGGAACACATGCTGAAATTTAGAAAACTTGTGCCAACTTTTATTTTGCCTGTGCCTGCAGACAAATCCGTGGCTGAATTGGGTGGCAGATGCGTTTGTTTTTTGTGACCAAAATTGCATGCCTTCAGGCGAGACATTTGCTCTGCGGGTTGACACAGGTGCCACCACTGCCTGTAGCTGTGTGCCTTGAGGTTAAGACCACAGTCTCCAGAAGTAGACATCTTGAAACTGAACCCCACATTTGCTCACTGAGTGACCTTGGGCACATTACTCTATGCCTTAGTTTATTTATGTGTAAAATGAAGAGAATCACAGTATCTACCCCACAGCAGTTTGTAAAGGTTATATGAATGTATATATATTGCTTGAAACAATATCCGGCATATAGTAAGCCAGCACCAATTGCAATAGTACCAGTAGCAGTAATAATAATATCTGGTCTCTCGACAAATGTATTTTACCTGCCTGGCTCCTGAAGACCTTTGAATTTGTGACAGAAGCTCTAAAGCTTAGTCAGATTTTTACACTGTTCCAGAACATAATGGCTGGTGGTTGTTGGTAGAACTCTTGGCCAATCTGCTTTCTTGCCTACAACACCTATTTCTCTTTTCGTAATCCCACCGTCTTGACTGTTTTCTTGTTCACTGAACTTTTGACTGTACAGAGAAGCTGACAGGTGTCTTCCCAGAGGTGACACCAACTGCTCCACACAGCTGTTATCTGGCAGTTTTCAGGTCTTTCCGGGAAGAGCGCGTGACGGAAAGGCCATCAGACAAGCAGGCCAGCAGTTGCACGTGGCATAATTACCCACCTCTAGAGGGAAGGAAACAGTCAATCTCACAGTTTTCAGTCAGGCTGACGCTATCCACCTATTTTGCAAGGTACAGTCACAGAGTTCAAATAGTTGATTGACTGACGCTGAGGAGGAAAGGCTAAGTGTCAGGCTTTTAGGATGACGCTGGAGGCAGCTCTCCAGCAGCCTGGCAGGCAGAGTGAAGTCTGGAATTAAGAGTGACAGAGGAATGGCGAGCGGGAAAGAGAAGACTGTGTTGGCTGGAAAAAAGAAGTCGGCCCGTGGTTAGAGTCTGCCTGGGTTTTGATTAGGGGTAGAGAGGCTAAAATGTATACTGCTTTATCTTTGCACAATTATTTCAACATTCAAAAGAAAAAGTTCCATGATTTTACCAAAATAAAACTTTAACTCTCCTTACTTTTGAAATGTTAATCAAAATTCCCTCCTTTTATTAACAGTTCCCAAGATATTGAGATTCTGTTTAAAGATCATTTTATTTATTACATTTTTATCACTCTGGTCTCTGCTTTAAGAGGTGTGAAAATCTAGGAAAATATAAGTAAATTGCATGATAAGAGGTTGGAGGGTAGAGAAAATAAATTTAAAGTTGATGAGAAAATAAAGAAAATATGTGAAAACTTTTGATTCATGGTATTTTAGTGTACAAATAAAGAAATGAATTTAAAATAATCAGAATTTTAAATAGTGCAACAAAATAGTAAACAAAGCATCCTTACTTTAACAAAATTCAGCATCTCATGAGACACCATTAGCTTTCTTGTGTGTTTCTAACACCAAGTCTTTTCCCCCCTTATTTTGGAATGACAGGCAATTAAAATTCATATATCAGTCACTTGGGTTATAGAAGTCATTGGATAAACCAAAATGTTTTCTTGCTTTTCAGAATTGGAAAAAATTGTGGGAAGATGAGAATTATTAATTAGATTCAGTTCTATTTTCTTTCATTAGTAAGTATCTCATAATTTTTAAGAAAGAATAATGGTTTAGTCCAGTTCTGTCCAATACATATACCATGTGAACTGCAGTTAAATTTTAAATTTTCTAGGAGTCAAATTAACAGAAACAAGTAAAAAGAAACAGATGAAATTACTTTGTAATGTATTTTATTTAACCCACTATCCAAAATATTATCATTTCAACATGTAATCAATATAAAAACCATTGAGATAATGTCCAAAGTGTTATTTTAGTTGTTAGTCAATATAAAATTATTAATGAGATTTTTTTTTACGTCTTTTTTCATACTAAGTTTTCAAACTCCGTGTGTATTTTACACTAAGAGCACATCTCAGTTTCATCACTAGCCATACGTGGCTAGTGGCTAGCTAACCATATCCAATAGCACAGATTTAGACAATTTTACCTTCATTTCATTCATTCATTCATTTTGTCCTTGAAATCCATAAGTGAAATATTAATTAAAGGAAGATGTATTTTTCTGGTCTATATTACATACTAAACTATATTTTTAAGTTCTATTTGGTAATATTCTATTTTCAGCTAAAGAAGGTATACTGTTAGAGGTGTACCTCAGGTGTATCTTATCATTATCAATATTGTTAAAATTATGAAAAACATTGTTCCAATTGCTATTGCTGCATAACAAATTACCAAAAATTTTTTCAGGATAAGACAACCATTTTATTAGGCTCATAGATTCCATGGTCAGTTTTAAAAGGGCAGAGCAGGAGTCTCGTGTCTCTAATACACACATTCTGGAGCCTTGAATGTGAGGCTGGAAGGCTGGAGAATGGCTCAGTGTCTGGGAACTGGAGTCCTCTGGAATCTTTTTCATTCACATATCTGGTGCCTAATCTGGGAGAACTCGAAGACAAGAACTGCCAACTGCAGCACCCACATGTGGCCTCTCTGCAGCCTGCCCTCCACACAACATGGCGCCTCTGGTTAGCTGGGCCTTTCACAGGGGGGCTCAGGGCGCCAAATGCAGGTGTTCCAGCAAATAAGACCCAAGTTGCATTGCCTTATAGGACTTAGCCTTAGAAGTCCCACAATGTCATTTCCACTCCTTTCTATGGTTACAGGCGAGTCATTAAGATCAGTCAACATTCAAAGGGAGGTGACATAGACCTCACCTCTCCATCTGAGTGTCAAAGAACTTAAGAAAATGTTTCAAAACTACCACATAATTTTGCTTTCTGAAAACTTGGCTTCCCCACATCCGCAGTTATGTGTGATCTATGATTCTTCTCAGTCTTTATCTATTGTAACTCCAGATGTTGAATGTACTCAGAGATTCATCAGAGACTTCATGTCTATATGCCCAGAGTCTGGCGGAATGTCACCTTATTGCACCCATAATTTATGGAGTTGTGAGGGTGGCATTAGCTGATAACATGGTAAGTATTCTGCAGAGGCTCGGCACACGGTGTGTGTTCAATAACTGCTAGCTTTAAGTGTCTTAGAGAGCCATTCCCATAATGATCAATCTCTCTTTAAGTTCCAGCTCTACGACTTGCAACATGCTTTGCCTTGATTAAGTTACTTGAATTTCCTCTAAATCTCTGTTTCCCTGTAAAAGGAAGGGCATAATAGTCCATTTTATAGGATGTTAATAGTATTAAATGGAATAATCCATATAAAATGCTTAATATAGTGTCTGGTACACAGTAAGCAAAGTATTTTAAGAAACTTTGTCCAGAAGTTTTAACTCTGATAAATTTCTCCATGGATTATTCCGTGGAGAAAGGACTTTTAATCAAGAATGTGGAGGAAGAGGTAACTAATCCATTCCAATCGGTAGAGAGAGGACAATTCTGGAGTAGTTTAATTACGCTATATTTTATCACATAAGATTATTTGTGTTCTTGAAATAGTCTAAGACTAATCAAATCAAGTGAATTTCCAGATTGATATTAATCATCACTGGGTATCTATTGAAAACATTTATAATTAGTTAAATAAAATTAGGATAATAAGGCATCTTCTTACATGAATGATTCTTACCTTAGTGTAGAATGTTGAGAAAAAAGAATTCCACACAAAGCTTCATTGTGATTTCCCTATCTGTATCTCTCAGTACATCCAGTCCTTTTTAAAAGGCTAAGAAATTGCTGATGGTTTTGCTTTTTATATACATTTAACCATAACTTCATACTCCAATAATGACTATCAGAGTTTAAAACTGGTTAATTTTACCAATAAAGATTGAAGAGTGCTTGAATTATCCTGGTAACTATTGCTATAGCGAATGTAACTTGGACTTTTGTTCAAATTTTACTTTTATTTTCTAAACAGTGCAAAGGCATAAATCCATAAAGAATCATACCGTCTTGGAAATGGTACACCAGCCTGGTATGTTAACTGCAGCTCTTTCCCCACTCTACAATTTAACTGAAAAAGAGAGCCAAGCATCCCAATTATTGTTAAAGGAGCTCTTGCCCATCATTTGTTCACATGGCCCATTTGATTTGTGTTGCTACAAACATGTAATGTTTTCTGGAACATCGTTATTTCCTCCTATTTATAGTTCACAGACAATGCTAAAAAACTGTTTAAAAATCTAGAGGAAGCTGTTTAGTAAAAACATCACTGAGGTAAGAATTAGGAGAGCTGGGTTCTAGTCCTTTCTCAGCTGCTAACAAGGTAACTGATTTTGAGCTCGTCCCCAAGCCCTCCAGACTGGTTTGATGTATAATGGCTGGTGTGGTCTAGAATCTATAAGGGCATTTACCTACAAATGTCTTTGATTTCATAAAATATGCTGTAGATTTGTCTTATTGTAATGATCGATATTAAATGTATAATTTTTTATAGACTAAAAGTTACATATAGTTTGGGATGCTATGAGACACTAATTTAAATTTCCTTTATTCCTAAGTAACTGATGGCATTCTTGACTTATTTCTGACTCTATCATCTCTCTGCACACTAAGAAACATTGAGCTGCCTTAATAACAGAGATCAGTAATAGTGATTTGGTCCTTGATTTCCTTGTCCCTGCATTCTACTTTTCTGGTAAAAACTGATCGAACATTTTCTTGATCTTCTGACAAACAACAGTGCTCTTTTCATGAAGTAAAATAACTTTATAACTCACGCCTATATGGTAAATTAATCCACAACAAAGGAGGCAAGAATATACAATAGGGAAAATACAATCTCTTCAATAAATGGTGTTGTTAAAACGGGACAGATACAAGCAAAAGAATGAACCTGGACCACTCTCTTACACCTTATACAAAATTAAACTCAAAATGGATTAAAAACTTAAATATAAGACCTGAAACCATAAAACTCCTAGAAGAAAGCATAGGTAGTAAACTCTTTGACATTGATCTTAGCAATATTCTTTTGGATCTGTCTCCTCAGGCAAAGGCAACAAAAGCAAAAATAAACAAATGAGACTACATCAAACTAAAAAGCTTTTGCACAGCAAAGGAAACGAGCAATAAAACAAGAAGACAACACACTGAATGGGAGAATATATTTGAAAATGATATATCTGATAAGAGGTTAATATCCAAAATATATAAAGAACTCATAAAATTCAATGTCAGAAAAACAAACAATCCAATTAAAAAATGGGCAGAGGACCTGAATAGACATTTTCCCAAAGAAGACATACAGATGGGCAACAGGTACATGAAAAGATGCTCAGCATTGCTAATCATCAGGGAAACGCAAATCAAAATCACAAGGAGGTATCACCTCACACCTGTCAGAATGACTATTATCAAAAAACAATAAATAACAAGTGTTGGTGAAGATGTGGAGAAAAGGGAACCCTCATGCACTGTTGGTAGGAATGCAAATTGGTGCAACCACTATGGAAAACAGTCTAGAGGTCCTCAAAAAATTAAAAATAGAACTACCATATGATCCAGCAAAACCACTTAAGGATATTTATCTAAAGAAAACGAAAACACTAGTTTGAAAAGATGTATGCACCTCTATGTTCATTGCGGCACTAGTTACATTAGCCAAGGTATGGAAGCAACCTAAATCTTCATCTATAGATGAATGGATAAAGAAAATGTGGTATATATACAAGAGAATATTATTCATTCATAAAAAAGAGTGAAATTCTCCCATTTGTGACAACATGAGTGAATTTAGAGTGTATTATGCTAAGTGAAATAAGCCAGACAGAGAAAGAAGAACATCATATGATTTCACTTATATGGGGAATATAAAACAAAATAAAAAAGAAACAGACTCGTCGATACAGAGAACACATTAGTGGTTACCAGAGGGGAGGGGAGTCAGGGGAGGGGCAAAATAGGTGAAGGGGGTAATAGGTATAAACTTCCAATCGTAAAATAAGTAAATCATGGGGATGTAATACACAGCATAGGGAATATGGTCAACAATATTGTAATAAATTTGTATGGTGACAGATGGTTACTAGTCTTATCAGGGTGATCATTTTGTGATGTAAATAAATGTCAAATCACTATGTTGTACATCTGATATTGTATATCAACTATACTTCAATTAAAAAAAGAAAAGAAAATGGGGCCAGCCCGGTGGCGCAAGCGGTTAGGTGCGCGCGCTCCGCTGCGGCGGCCCGGGGTTCGCTGGTTCGGATCCCGGGCGCGCACCGACGCACTGCTTGGTAAGCCATGCTGTGGCGGCGTCCCATATAAAGTGGAGGAAGATGGGCACCGATTTTAGCCCAGGGCCGTCTTCCTCAGCGAAGAAAAAGAGGAGGATTGGCGGATGTTAGCTCAGGGCTGATCTCCTCACAAAAAAAAAAAAAAAAAAAAGAAAAGAAAATAACTTTATAGACTTCTTACTCTTCAGTTCACATGTGAACTGAGTGAAATCAGAAGTGTGGCTGTCTAGGCTAAGAATGCTTCCAGAGTGTCGAGTTGGAAGGTTTTTCAAATTACTTGTTGAATTCCTGAATATGAGTAATAAAATCAGTTGATGAAAACTGTGTCTGTGTGTAGTAAACTTTCTTCCTATCTACTTTCAGATCTTACAATGATCTTTAAATTGTTTTATATTTCTGGAAAAGTGAAGGAAACATGCTTGAATAATTGTAATATTTATCCTCCCCCCAAAAAAACCTTAACATTTTTGATGAATAGTATATGCTAGGCATTGCTTGGAGGCTCAATATCTTGCATTATTAAATCTTTGCCACTCTTGTGATATAAGCTGTTACTGAAAAGTCAAGAAAATAGGCTTAGAAATGGTGAAGTTATTAACCACAGTTATTCATCTGGAAAGGTACAGAGCCTGAATATAACCCATGATTGCAAAGTTTAGCTTAACCACATACTTGATGATAGTATATATATTTTTACTTGGAAAAAAAATCTGGGTGATATCAGAACAGATTATATGGCAGAACACATACAGGGGAATTTATGGAAACAAATTTACCACATTCACATAATTTCTTACCTTTCTTAAATATCTTTGGGGACTTAATATTTAATAAATATTTTAGAAATTAAATATATTTATAGGGATTTAATCATTTTGGATTATTTATTACTATTCTTTTAAAAAGTTGTTAATATTTATGTATTTTCTTTCTAGTTTCTCCTTCCATGAAATAATATCATTTTGCAATCACTTGAGATGTGCAGAAGCAAAAGAAACTTGACTGAAAGTTGTGTTAAAGAGCTGAGATCCATGAGTTGAAAAAAAAAAAAGAAAAAAAACGATGACATAGAAATAGTAGGTCCACTAAAACACATCTCCTTTCCATCTCCAAATACCTTCTTAGAATCATGGAGAAACTGCTAGACAGGTGATTTTTCACTTCCACTAAAAGCTTTTTATGCACATCTTTCCCCAGAGCCACTCTGTTCAATGCCGTGTTACTCAGCGTCTAGAGTAATGCAGCCCTTGTTCCTGCCCCACTGCTTGTTCAGTGATTAATTTATGCGGGGTCCCTCCTCAACTTGAGATGCTTGAGTTAATCTTCTCCCAGAGTGTGCACTTGAGTCCTTCTGGTTGTTGTAGGGTTTTTTTGACAATGGTGATGAAATTGCATTAAGCAAGTTAGAATCTCTCCCTTTTCTCTTAAGCGTCAGGTATTGATGTCTACGCCACGATGTCACTCGTTCTTTTCCTGAATGCATTAACCTTCATTCTCTGTGTTTGTGTCTGGTCTGTCTGTCTAATTCAGGATAAAAGCCCTCTGGGAAAAGTCTGATTCAGTGCTGTGTACATTCTAAAGTCACTGCAGGAGCTCAGCAAACGTTTATTAATGAAGATAATTGTCAACGTTATTAGCGGATATTATTGATTCATATTAGTGATAATAATATGCATTGATTACTACTGGAAGGAGGTAACTAGGTCTAAGTTTCCTTAATGAGGGAAGTACGGTTAATGTGTGTGTGTGTGTGTATGCCTTATGCTTCATTTAAATATATTTTAATCTAAAATAATCATGAAGATAGGTAAAATACATGTAAATGTTGTTTGTCTTGACATTTGAGTTAATTTAGAAAATGCCTTTTACTTGTGCATTAACATTTTGCCAAATGCACTGAGTAATCTGCTACATATTGGAGACAAAGGAGAAGCAAGAAATAGTCCCTGCATCGGTCTTCAAGTTAGCCATCGTGCAGGGTACACAACAGTGAGCAGGTGCTTGCTGTCCTGGGTGTGGAAGGCTGAGATGCTGGGTCAGGTGTGGAAAGGGGAAAGGTGTGGGATCCCTTAGGAAATTTGCTTTTTAGGATACTTTCCTGATTCTAGAAGGTGACTAGCCTTGTTGAGCACTACCATGTACCAGCCAAATTTGAGCTTCAGAAGAATCTTAAGAGGTATTTCATTTCCATTTTCGTGTGAGAAAACTGCAACTTAGGGTAATTTGTGGTTAACTCGTCCAAGGTCACAGAGCAGAGATTTGAATCCAGGTCTGCTGTACCCAAAGCCTAAACTCTGTCTGTCTCCTTCATGACTCCCAAATGAAGCCTTAAGATCCAAGCAGTTATAAAGTTAGAAAGCCTTCTCTCATTTGATGTATTAATGGATGTATAATCAACCTATAATTTGAATTATTGATAGTTATTATCCATAAAAGAGTAGCAACTAATATCTAAATGCTTAGTCTCAAGCTAATATGGTAAAGGTGAGCTGAAAAATCATACTGAGTAATGTTTTCTTTTCTTTAAAAAACTGTCTATTGCAAGTTTCTAGGGCTAAAGGTAAATCTAATATTCTTCTTATTTTTTCTAAATATATCTCATGACCTGATAAAACTCTGGACTTATTGGAGAGGCATGCTCTTTTTTTATGCTTTGACCCAGTATTGTTAGAGTACCACATAATATATTTTTGCGATCCCTACATCACTGTAAGAAAATTAGATGACTCATTTTGGTTCAGTTTGTCTGGGTTAAAGAGCAGCATTGGGGTTTCAGCTGTCCAAGCCTGAGAAATGGATCTCTGCTGAACGCGTCATTAAACACAACAGTTAGCAACTTCTGCACAGGCTCCAAGTAGCAGCACTCATGCTGGAGGAGAAACAAAGTACGGGTGTAGCCCAGGTAAATGCTAATTTGTTTTTACTGGATGTGGCGTTTTACCTATTCATAGAACATAGGGTTATGGAATAAAGATACATTAAAGCTGGATCTTTTCTTCACTCATTCTAATGGCAAAACTGAGATAACAGCATTTTGAGCTAAAGGTTAGAGTATCAGATTAGATTTTCTATTAATTTCTGGATTCACTTGAGGTTGCAAGCTTCCTTTTTTTTTGAATCTGGAATAGCAAGAGAATATGTCCTAGAGAATCCCTCACTTCTTAAGGCGTTGATAATTGACTTTAACCTACGGTCCATTCCCTCTTCAGAGGGACACATTGAGTTTCAGAATGCTTTATATTACTTTTTAAATGTCATTTTTAAATATCTGTTCCTCAAATTGTGTTCCAGGGACACTTGTTCCATAAGATATAATAGTAGTTTATGTAGAAAAATGTGGTGTTGTGTAAACAAAATTAAATAAGTAGTTTTTTTCTATAACGCTTTTTAGAACTGTTCATCACCCAGGGGTGGGTTATAGTGTGCAACATTTCCAAACTGATTTGACTAGGAAAGCTTTTGTGAATATAAACAAAATTAAGAATTTTCCGTGAAAAACACTACATTACTCATACTATGCCATAGTTATTAACTGAGATTTTAAATTAAGTACTTATATGTATATAAAACATAAGGACCAGTTGAATGGGACTTTCTGTATGTCTCAGATTATTGCTGAAACTCCAAAAATGAGAACAACAGGTTATAACTAGTCCACAATCTACTAAGAATGGCTAAACACATTCACAGTAACTGAGTACTAGACAACAGATATGCTCAGCATTTTTTAACTCTCCTTCAAGCCATGTAAGAGAAGGCTAGAAATTGAACAGGATGGTGGCAGAAAGCCATGGAAGTAGAGTTGTCAGCCTCATAGAGAATATTACATCATTTCCTATGCCCACTTCTCCTATTCCCCACCCATGCCACCCCCCTCACCACACACACACACACACACACACACACACACACACACACACACAGGAGGGGACCGCCATTCTCTCCTCTAAGCCAAGAGAACCACTTTCAAAACTTTGGGGTCTCCTGAAATATCCAGAGTAGCACAGGTCTCCTTAGTTGATGAAGTGCTGAGCTATAGAAATGCGTGAAGACTAACATGTGCATTTGAGAGATGCTCAGCAAAATAATTCTTAAGAAAGCTTGACGTGGATCATTAAATTAAGAAATGTATATTAACACAGAGATTAGTACTTGATTCTCATGTCTAGGTTTTTCCAAACTGTGGACAGTTATGATAAAAAAAAGGGGAGGGGATGGGATAAGGAAAGAGGTCTGCATTTCTGCATTTCCAGAATATGTTGAATACATGATTTTGCAATGGACCACGTGGTTGGTGGTCAAGATGGCTTGGGCACAAGAGCTGCTTGATAGACAGAAAAGAGCTGTTAAGTTGTGCCGCTGGGAACGGTTGCTGGAGGTGGGAAGAGTTTAGAGCTTACCTAACCCACGTAAGGGGACTGTGCAGTACTGTGCGTGGGGAGTATGTTACAGGGCATTGTCTCTGCAGAAGTCACAAATGCCCCACAAAAAAGCCAGTGTTTGTAGATGTGCCATAGTGGAGGGCCTGATAGGCAGCCAGTATTAGCCAAGGGAGAACCACAGAGGATCTAGTACGTAAGACTTTTGTTCATTTGCCCAAAATTCCTCCTCCCTTGCATTGACCCTGGAAAATACAGAAGATAGATAGAAGGAGAGCTAAAGACTAAGCCACGCTTCCTTCCCCAATGGGGGTCCAGGAACCACAGTTTGGGTGTAAAATGAAGGGAAAAGAAGAGCGTACACTGGATGTAAATGTAAACTTTAAATTTATTTAGGACTGGAGTTATTAATAACTAAGAGTTATTTTTCTTTTTGTTTTTGTTCTCTCCCCATCCCCTTGATATAGGACTTGTTCTAATCATTGACAGTGACTGTAAAGCTAAAGGATCTGAGAGGGATTCCCCAAAGAGCTTATTGAACATAAGGATTTGAAAAAAATGAAGCTTTTTTCTAATTTATCCTATTAGATTCAGCCTGTCCAGTATGCCAGTTACAGACATTATGTTTAATTTCCTTGTGATTAATTTCATGTTGAATTAGCAAGTTACTGTTTTAGTTAAAATAATACAAATTTACTATCTTCAGATGAGGTTAATTATACCACAATCTTAGAAGTAGCATGTATTTCATATACAGGTACATAATTTATATATAATAGTTTATGAAATATTAATGAACATAATTCATTATGAAAGTATATATATTTTATAATATCAGATTATGTATCAGGAAAATACTTTTAAACAGCTAATATTGTATTTTATTATCCTAATTCATAGCTAAAAGCCCAATTATTGTATTAATCATATTCAGCTGATCGTATCTAGTCGTGTCAGAACCAGAGGGCTAATGGCGACTTAAATTAACTCTCTGTGTCAAATTTTAGGAGAAGAACAATAAGAATGCCAAAAAGGGGAAAAGAAACATATGAATATGAAATAAACTCAGACACTCTGTATTGTAAAATTGTCGAAAAGTTGTATGTAATATTTTTATATCATGTACCTGGTGGCAAAGCCACGTCATCATATTATCTGTACATTGAGCGTGATAAATTGATTGTGTTCTGATGAGAGGATCTAATTACTTAGAGAAATGAAGAGGGCATCTGAAAGCTCTTTGGCTCCAGTGACCATACATTATCATTAATGACACTGAACCCTGTGTGGTTTAACTTCTCTGTTCTGAACAGTTTGGAGCACACAATCTTCCTCTTTCATTTCTTTAGAGAAAGGTCAGATAATTAATTTAACATCCTCCTAAAAATAGTAAGGGGAAATATAACATGAAATCATGCAATGGTGATCAGAGGTTTTGTACTTCAATTTTTTTTTCAGTCCTTGCTGAACATTCGTACATAACAAACATTAAGCTTATACATAATCATTGGTTCAACATATAATTGCAAAACTCATGCAGTAATTTCTGTAGCATATCTTGTGATCCTAAAATTATGTTGTAACCTGGCTATAGCCATAAAACAGAATCAAGATTCAAAATTATTTCCACAGGCTGGAATTCAAGGTTAAAATCAGTAAGATAAGATTTACCAGGAGAAATGAAAACTTGTGTATTTCAGCTTAAATGATCATTTGTGCAAATATTAGCATAGGGTCACATAGGCTGAGAAATGAATAGCTGAATAAGAGCCCAGTTGAGGGTGAGAATATCGCACAATGTTTGAAGGACACTCATGTGGAAGGAGGATTAGAGCTGTATGCAGGTGAAACTATGGAGTTTATCTTAGACGGTTTTTTTGTTTTTGTTTTTTGTTTTTTTATTGTTGATGTTTTATTAGTTTTTAACATTGTGAAATTTTGGGTTGTACATTTTTGTTTGTCCATCACCATATATATGTCTCCCTTCACCCCTTGTGCCCACCCCCCAGCCCCATTGCCCCGGTAACCACAATACAGTTTTCTCTGTCCGTGTGTTGGTTTATATTCCACATATGAGTGAGATCATACAGTGTTTGTCTTTCTCCTTCTGGCTTGCTTCACTTAACATAATACCCTCCAGGCCCATCCATGTTGTTGCAAATGGGACGATTTTGTCTTTTTTTATGGCTGAGTAGTATTCCATTGTATATATATACCACATTTTCTGAATCCAATCGTCAGTCGAGGGACACTTAGGTTGCTTCCACTTCTTGGCTATAGTGAATAATGCTGCAATGAACATAGGGGTGCATCAGCCTCTTTGGATTGTTGATTTCAGGTTCGTTGGATAGATTCCCAGTAGTGGGATGGCTGGGTCATAGGGCATCTCTATTTTTAATTCTGTGAGGAATCTCCATACCGTTTTCCATAGAGGCTGCACCAGTTTGCATTCCCACCAACTGTGTATGAGGGTTCCTGTTTCTCCACATCCTCTCCAATATTTGTTGTTTTTTGTCTTGGTGATTATAGCCATTCTAACGGGTGTGAGGTGATATCTTAGTGTTGTTTTGATTTGCATTTCCCTGATGATTAGTGATGTTGAACATCTTTTCATGTGCCTATTGGCCATCTGTATATCTTATTTGGTGAATTGTCTGTTCATTTCTTCTGCCCATTTTTTGATCAGGTTGTTTGTTTTTTTGTTGTTCAGTTGTGTGAGTTCTTTATATATTATGGAGATCAACCCCTTGTATCTTAGACAGTTTTTAATTCAGGAAATAACATGTTAATACCCAGAGCTATCAAATATGGAAAAGACTGCTTTGCAAGATGGTGAGTGCTTTCTCCCTGGTGTCTTTGGATACTTCCAAGCAATGACTATGTAACTATGTCAGGAAAGTGGATTATATAAAAGGCATTTTTGCCATCAAATCTGAAAGAAATGATTATTTCACTTCCAAGGTCCCTTCTGATTTTAAGATTCCTGGATTGTGTTTTTTTCACTTATATAACCCATCAACTCTCTCATTGACATTTATATTCTGTCTTATTAATTATAGGTATTTATGTAAATGTCTAGCTCCTTTCTAGATTTTTTTCCTATACAGCAGAATTCCGTAAGATTAGTAACTACATTTTAATTATACTTGTAGGAGGTCCAGAAGCACATGCAAAATATTTAAGTATATTATGAAATTAATATACAATAGTACTTTCTTAACACCATGTAAGAGAAATATTTACTATACTATTAAAATAACGTTTTCATTCCTTTCAAGAACTGTGAAGAGTCTGAGGTTTTACCCAACTTGCATGCTAACAAGCTAGCCTGCCTCAGTTTGATGGATGCCGACTGAATACCCAAGATTGGTGGGTCAGAGGATACCCCAGTTTCATGAATGTTAACGAAAGACCCAAGACTCCTGGCTTAGGGAGAAAGGACTTTATTACTCACACTAGAGCAAAGATCATGAGCATCAGCATATGAGTCAGTTCCCCTTGCCACCAGATCTCAGGAAAGTAATGCAGATGGGCCAAGATGGCGCACACATACCCTGTGGATTGCATGACAGGAGAGAAATCCAAGCTTGTTTAGAGAACTCCAGATCGTTTATAATGGTAGTACCATGTTTTCCCTCTGCTCCAGAAGGAGAACATATCTCTATCATCCTAGGCTGTTTCCTCTACAAATATCTTTGGAAAGATAGTTCGAAGAAAGTTTAGTTAGTGCCTCTCATAAGACATGCAGAAACACAAGAGACCCATGGAGAATTGTCTCCCAACAATACACTCATAAAGTGCTTCTACATTGTGCACTAAAAAAGGCAATGTTTGAGCCAGACTTTGGTGTAGCACTGTGTGACAATGATGGGAAAAAGAATGAACATGGAAAATAAAATTTACAGATCTAATGCATCAGAAGTGACCTCAAGACTATGAATTACCTTTAGATAAATAATCCGTACCTAGAATCTGCAGTGGCTATCTACTAAATCTCACGTGGCTTTTATTTATTGTTAGGACACCTCTGGTTTTATCGTCACAATAGTTTATTTCTTCTTTGTTGTTTAGTTATTACTTTTCTACCTTTGTTTGTATTGTAGCTCTTATTTTACTGGCGACAAACGTGAGCAGCTAAGCAGTGCATTTTGGGGGAGCCAGTGATGTTAACCAGGATATGGGAGACTTAAAAAAAAAAAAGAAAAAGAAAAACCATGACCTATAAAACACAATTTCCAAAAACACAGGTCCTCTATAAACATTTCTGTAACTTCCATACCTCGGAGACCAGCAGTTCTATTTAAAAGCCATAGGAAGATGATAGTAAATATTATCATGAAAGTATACAGGGACAGGACTCTTTTTTACTTTATAGTTTTAGAAATAGTAAGTTTCTTTTAAAAAATAACAGTGGTCACTCTATTCATAAATAACCAAGGCTTTCATTCTTTACTTTTCCTCTATAGATAGGCAAGGTTTGTAAATTGAAACAGATCTGACTATTTAGGATGTCCAAAATGTATGGTTTAAATTTCTTTAAACTCCTTGGAACTTTTTACTATAAATAATCCCTAATTTTAATCTCACTGAATCTGTTGTCATCATTAACATCAAACACTGCTTATGAAGGACTTAGTTGAATGTGGGCCTTTGAATACTATTGAGCAAAGATAATTAATGCATACTAACAACAAGTAGATGATTATAATGGGATATATTATCCAGATATTATACTATCTGGAAGAGAGGAAATATCCAATAACTATGGTTGAACTCAGAAGACTGGGTTTATGAGGGCAAAGAATAAAATTTACAACTTTCAGAAAATGTTTCAATGATCATAAAAAGAACTGCATACCATATTTTCTTTATTAAATTTGTCATTTCTGCCTTCCTCACTCTGATTTGCACACAAGGATAAGGATATTGTCCATTAATAGATAAACATTGTCTGATCTAATATACACAATTTTAGCCCACGGGCTAATTGAGAATCGCTGAGACATGCCTCTTGGGGGAATGTACCGCCTTGGTGATTTGTGAGACTACATTAAGAGCACCAACATTAAACTCCCTGTTACAGTATCATATATGACTGCTTTTACACATCGTCTACTTAGAGTAAATTTTTAAATGTACTTATTTGGATCTTATCCTTTCACTTTTGTATAAGAATAATTAAGTGAATATCCTACTCATCTCAGAAGAAAAAACGGTGTATTTATACGCCAGCCCGAGTTTTCAGAGAGGCCCTTGTCCTTTCAGTGTAACAAGGTGTTCTGAGCATGGACGCTGGTGAAAAGAGAGCTGGGTGGAATCCTGACTCAACCCCTAACTCTTGGTGCTAGCTTCAAGAAGTTATTTAATCACTCTGATTTAATCTTCAGTTTCTCCTGTTTAATGATGACAGTATCTACCAGATTAGGGTCATGCATATTAAATGAGACAATATATACAAAGGACTGAGCATAGTTCCTTGCACATACTAACTATGTGATTTCAGCTTTTCTGGGTGTCGATTTCCTTAACTCTAAAAATAAGATTAGACTATATGATCTTCATGGCCTTTCCAGCTCGAACTTTACATACAAACTGTGCCCTCTGTTGGATTTTTACCTGGGGTTCCTCTTTTGCTGTTGCCTATTGTTCTGCTCAGTTTTACTATCTTTCTAATGCAATTTTTAGATCCAGTGAGTATATAAGATCTAGGGTCTAGAATACAGACGTACGATCATGAATGTATTCCACAGCCTCATGACAGACATCTAATATCCAGACAGGGTTTGTAAGGATTTTTAGTGCATAGTCTTGCTACTCTCCTGGCTCTATCAAAGTTCACCTTTGATAACTAACTCAGTGATGAGGATGAGAGAGAGAAAGAGAGAGAGAGATTGAATTCCACCACATGAATTTTACAGCTTGGATATTACCGAGATTATGATTGCAAAGAATGAGGGATAGGATATGACAGAAACCGTAGGTATCTAACGGAATTACAGTTCCGAGATACAGACCCTGTTTCCACTGAGAATGGCTCGTCATGCAGAAATGCAGCCCGTATCTGGTAAAGGCCAATTGACCAAATGTTATTAGATAGTAACTCAATTGTCTCCTAAAATCTAGACATTATCTGATACTACGTTAGACATTTAAAGTAGTTTAGAAACTCTTTTTCAGCATGCAAAATAGCAGTAAGTGGTGTCTCTAATATCTTTCATGAGAAAATTACTACAGAGCTAATTTAGAATTTATATGGGAGGCATATGACTCAATAATTACCTATTTCTATAAAAAGTATACCCATTTTCTTTGAGGTTGTAACTGTAGGTGTTTTATTTTTTTAGAGGGGAGTATTATACACATACATATAAATATTATAAATGACCTCACGGCCACTGTACTATGCAGAAGTTCTGATGGTTTCTTCCCTTGTACTCCAATGTAGTTACAAATTTTGGACTTGAAGTAGATAATCACTGATATATCTGATATATCCCTTTCACTTCACTAGATTATAACTAACTAGAGAACTGTCTTAGTCATTGATATAACATTAGAACACATAAAACTCCATCATTCATGCCACTGAGTACATATGTGCTGAAACAAGATGAAGTTGGACATGATTTTCTCTATTGATCTAAAAATTTCAAAACTCATCTTAATATCTCTTAAATGGATATATTCCTGTCTCTTAGAATATTTCTGTAAATTTTATATACTTTTCTGATAGAAAAGCTGACTTGGCTTCTCCAAAGCATCTTAAGTGTTCTTCCTAATTTGGGTCTATGGGGTTCATTTGAATAGCATCGAGGCTTTTTTCCTTGGCTATAATCAAAATACCCTGAGTATCTTCTATCTGAGCAGGTCAGCTAGTCTACGTCTCTACTTCCATGACACAGGAAATGCACCTTCCCTCTTCAAAAATCTTATAAAATGTACCTTCCTTTATGAGGCTTTCCTGAAATCCTCCGGATACAATTAGTTGAACTGTTCTCTCTAAGCTAACAATGTTTTGTGAACACTTGTTATAACAGTCATCAATTTCTCTTATAGTCTGTCTTTGTCTCCTTTGTTAAAAGTGGATTACCTCGTTCCAACAACAACTGACATCTCTTGGTTATGCCATAACGAGGGTGCCCTCCTTGAGTCCCCTACATTGAGCATATTACTTGGAGTACAAGGGGCGAACAAACCACAGGCTCTCTCATGCTCACTTGCATCCAGCCCAAATGATATTGAGCAGAATAGAGTGCTATAAAAACTATCACCTACAAAATATCATTTCCAAAGTACCAGCTCCTCTGTTAACGTCCCCTATATTATTCCCAGGGGAAAGAAATATTTTGCGTTTCTCAGAATTGGCTGAGGTTACCACCATGAGGTTGCAGACTAAACTGCTTCTAAAAATGCTTATCCTTTACCATGCCACCTAAATGAAAATGGATCTCTGCATTTTAAATTATTTTTATACTAAGGAGAGAGAAAGCATACAAACGTTTGTTATTTTGTTACTTTCAAAATGTTGACATAAATTATAATTATACAATAAAAACAATTTTCCCTGTGATATCTTTAATACCATCGTTTAAAAAACTGTATTTCTATAAATTTCAGAGTTCCTGAAATGAAATAGGATCCTTTGAAAGAAAATTGAGGCCACAGTGGATTTATTTTGTACATCAGATATGTCACCTTTGGCCACTACATTAGTTTCCTAGGGCTGCTGTAACAAAGTACCACAAACTGCGTTGCTTAAAACAAAAGAAATTAATTTTCTCACAATTTTGGAGGTTAGAAATCTGAAATTAAGGTGTCAACTGGGTTGGTTCCTTCTGAGCTTCTGGTGATGGCCAGCAATCTTTGATGTTCCTTGACTTATAGATGCGTCACTCCAACCTCTGCCTTGTTATCACATGGCATTATCCCTGTGTGTCTCTGTCCCTTCTTTTTATAAGGTCATTAGTCATATTGAATTAGAGCTCACCCTAATGACCCCATTTTAACGTGATTACATCTGCAAAGACTATCTCCAAATACAGTTGCAATCACAAGTACTAGGAGTTAGGACTTCAACATATATATTCATATCAAATATTTATGTATTATCACATCAAACATTTATGTGTTTGGAGGACACAATTTAACCCCTAAAAGTCACCACTCAAAAGTTAAGTCAGGGTTTATAATTCTAGCCCCAGAAAAAGACAGACACTGTTTGAAATTCATAGCTTTAACTATACTAAAAAGCACTATTGGGTCTTTTCAGGGTCGTTTATCTATGAGTATTGGTATATCAGTTTTGTATCAGGAAAACATTTGGGCATAGCATACATTATAAACAGAAAAACTATTTTAAATTAAGTAGTAGGTTTTATAGGAAGATCAGTGAACTTGTATTCTAGACACTTGATTTTGCAGTACAGGATGCTATTGACAGTATGAATATTGAAACCTAGGCTAGTTTCTTAACCCATTCTATAGATTTTCAAAATGTAATTTAAGAAGAAAGTCCAGGAAGATGCCTATAATACATAATGATATATTGATTCTTTCTTAACGAGTAAAACTTTGAAATTACTTAAAAATAAGAAAATCTCTGTTTGAACCAAGACTTCCCCCAGATAAACCTATAGGAATTCTCTGCTGGATATCTACCGCTAACACCCAAGAGAAGAATGGTTTTCTGCTCGTAAGATTTGGAGATTTTCCCTTTAATTCTTATTAAAGATCTTTCTGAATAATGGCATGGCTTTATAACACACACTGAGAGTGTAGACGGTGGAATTGCAGACATCTTTATTTAAAATTTTCTGTTATCATCTTCCGGATTCATAAAATAGAGACAAACTTATATTACATTATGTAGTAGCAAGAGTGGTTCTTGTAATGGAAAACGTGGAAAAGGAGCAGATAGTATATGTGACACACAACAAGAATTCAAGGGAATGGGAAAAGACATATTGCTATAATTTTTGGACACTGAAAAGTTTTTAAGAAGCTAGTAGAATCCAGCTTGTTTTTTTATAATAGCTTTTTGAGATATAATTCACATACCGTACAATTCATCCATTTAGAGTATACAATTCAATGATTTTTAGTATATTCACAGGGTTATGTAATTATCACCATAATCCTTTTTAGAGCATTCTCATCACCCAATAAAAGAGACCCCATGCCCTTTAGCAGCACCCACTCCCCATTCCCCATCCACCCCCAGTCCTAGCTGTTTTCTGTCTCTATGTATTTGCTTATTCTGGAAATTCTCTATAAATGAAATCATGTGAACTGTGGTCTTTTGTGACTGGCTTCTTTCCCTTAATATAATATTTTCAAGGCTCATCCATGATGTATCATACGGATATACCACATTTTATTTATCCATTTATCAGTTAATGCAAATTTTGGTTTTTCTGCTATTTGGCTATTATGAATAATGTTACTGTGAACCTTTCTGTACAAGTTTTTGGGTGCACATTGGTTTTCATTTCTCTTGGTTATATACTTAGGAATGGAATTGCTGAGTCATGTGGTAATTTGTTGTTTAACCTTTGGAGGAACTGCAAGACTGTTTTCCAAAGTGCCACCATTATATATTCCCACTAGCAATGTATAAGTGTTTCAATTTCTCCACATCCTTGTCAGCATTTATTATTGTCTGCCTGTGATTGTAGCCATTCTAGTGGCTGTGAAATGGTATCTCCTTTTAATTTGCATTCCCCTGATGGATAGGTAATGATGTTGAACATCTTTTAATGCACTTATTGGCCATTGGTACATCTTCTTTGGAGAAATGCTTACTTTTATCTGATATATGATTTATAAATATGTTTCCCCATTCTGTGCATTGACTTTTCACTTGCTTGATGTGTCCTTCAAAACACAAAAATTTTTAATTTTGATGAAGTCCAACTTATCTATTTTTTCTTTGGTTGTTTGTACTTTAGGTGTCATATGTAAGAAAACATTGTCTTATCCAAGATCCCTAACAATTATGTCTATGTTCTTCTAAGAGTTTTATAGTTTTAGCTCTTACATTTAGGTCTTTGGTCCATTTTGAGTTAATTTTTATACACGGTGTGAGGTAGGGATCTAAACTTATTCTTTCTGCTTCTGTAGTTCTTACTTTACCTACAGTCTAATTCAAACTCTCTCCTGTATATCTGATCTCTACCCCATGAATTCTGCTCACTCATAACTTCTGGTTGCTCATAGTTTCTGCAACTCGAGCCTTCGGCTATTTCATATTGTCTGTGTTCTGACTTAAAGATTCTTGGCTTCTGTTCCATCAACTGATAAATGTTCTCCATGGATCTCTAATCTCCAGTTCAGAGTCCTGAAAAAGGAAATCTGACTGATACTAAACACTATGACCTCTATTTGGGCAGAGCTTTTGAGAAGATCCCCAGCAGCTTATCAGTTGGCTTTTCTCTAGTAAAGGCACACACTTTGTGCATTTACCCTCTAATAGGGGATCATATGAAATAGAGTATGGACACTTAGTATGTTAGATATGCAGCCATGTGCCTTCTCACAGAGCAGAAGTCATGGACATGTTAGAAGGTAAGCTTTAGAAATTTCAGGCATTTGTGGTTTTACATATCCAATGTAAACCACTGACTACAAATCATTTATAATTTCATAGACTGTATTTTTTCTCTCCAAGCTGATTCATTTCAAGCAGAAGCCAGAATAGCTTGTTTGTTCTTCGCCTTAGTCCTAGGGGAACACTGAATATATTTCTTTGGTTTGAGATGTAACTTTTCCTTTACAAAGTGAACATCTTCCATCATAGCTGCCTAAGTCCAGGTCGAGTCTCTCTACCTTCACCTAGATTGAACACACCCCTATGTGCACCACTCTTTCTCAGAACCTTCCCATCTACTGTTCACGTTCCTCCTCTACATGGCTGTACCCCATGACCCACTATTATTTTTCTCACTGTCCCATTCATGGTAGCATTTGTGCTCATTTTAATGACTCTTGTTGCTTTTTCTTTTGTTTTTCTTTTTTTTCTTTTTTTGTGAGGAAGATCAGCCCTGAGCTAACATCCATGCTAATCCTCCTCTTATTGCTGAGGAAGACCGGCTCTGAGCTAACGTCTATTGCCAATCCTCCTCCTTTTTTCTCCCCAAAACCCCAGTAGATAGTTGTATGTCATAGTTGCACATCCCTCTAGTTGCTGTATGTGAGACGCAGCCTCAGCATGGCCGGGCAAGTGGTGCATCGGTGTACACTGGGGATCCAAACCTGGGCCGCCAGTAGCGGAGTGCACGCACTTAACCACTAAGCCATGGGGCCGGCCCTCTTGTAGCTTTTTCTATGTCAACTCCAACCATGTTTTTTTACAGATCTTAACATTTTCTACTTAGCTTCCTTTACATCCATATCTTGACCCTAATCTTCATTCAATTTATATATCTGGCTTCTAATTTCTCAGCCCACTTTCAGTATCATCTGTCAATCAACCTAATACTTAAAAAGCATATTATCTCTGAAATATTTATTCTCACTTAATAACTTAACTGTTTGTCGAGGATAGAAAGAGTCATAGTGCAATCTATAATAAATTAGACAAAATAGGATATTTTGAGCAATATAATCATGTCTGACATTTAATGATGTACTAAAAAATCTTCTAGGTTATTAAATTATTCCTCATAAGACAGAAAGGTCTTCTCTTTTTTGGTCATAAGTGGAAACTTTTTAAGGATTTATTTCATAATAGGATTATATTGAAATCCATATAACATAAAAATGAACATAATTTGTTATAATATTCAGAATATTTTTATTGTTATTAATAGCAATGGGCAATGAGCAAATAGCTGAAGCATTATACTTTACCTAAAAAAATGTGCAAACAACAATAAACCTGGCAATTTTAATAGAGAATAAGTTTTACTTTTATAGCACAAATCATTATTTCTCCTGTCTGCCACAATTATTACTTCAGTTAAAACCAAATGTGCTTTCGGCTAACATAGGAGAGGAGACATTTTCATGTTAACAGTCCTGAGATTTTTTTTAACCTAAATGATTCCAACCTATTGATCCTAGATCCAGATCTTCAAATAAAACTGATTTATTTCATTAAATGGAATATTTAAGCCAGAGAAGTCTATCAAGTTGGGGTTTCAGCCTGAATGAACCACCTCCATTTAGAAAATTGATCTTCCAGTCACACTTTTATTAACCTTGAGTTTTTAGAGCATGGCTGCTTTTAAAGAGAGAGAGAGAAAGAGAAATCATCTCCAGTAACATTTTATATCATTGACAAGTTAGAGACGAGACATTAGAGATAACTAACTTTGTGGTATATAACCTCCCTGCACACAAGCAAAATGAATAATGCTCTTATTTAAATATGCAAGCTAGATAACATGTGAGGCAGCAAGGAGGAAGTAAGTGCCAACGAATAGCTACTAGGACACAGTGCGTACTGGTAACTCTAAAAAAGAAAAAAAAACCCTCCGGTAAAAATAGTAACTCCTCAGTGATGACTTTTATGCACCAAATTATGATATCTCTAAGTTAATAAATTACTGAACCATGTTTATGAACAGTTGGAAATGTCCCTGGGCAAGCAATTATGTGTCTTGCCTCTTGACTCGTTAAGGCATTGTTGGGATGTGATTTACCTGGATCTACAGAATTTGGTGTTCAGAATTAACTGGACACGAGGTGACCATGTCAATCTAATCAGCTTTCAAAGTGCTAGAATATTTACCAGAAACTAATAGATTGATTAATGAGGCCGTTTGCTGGAGTAGCTGGAATGCATGTTTGAAGCCCAATGGAACTAGAGTTGAATCCTAGCAGCAGCACTTGACGTTTTGTGTCTTTGGGTAAGTTTCTTAGCTTCCATTAGCCCTTTAAAGTGCAAATAATATGGCTTTCATGGATATGTATGTTAGAAAAAATGTTTGTAACTGAGCTTTCTAAAAGGGCGTTGCTCTATAAATGGTGGCAGTAAAACATGAAGCGTAACTGCCAAGGGCCGTTGAAAATTCCATCTTCCGGCAACAGCATTTGTTTCTCTGTAGAAAATCACAGGGAGTGAAATTAAAATCAGAAGATTTCTTTTGGTGCCCGAGAAATCAGAGTGAGAGGCATTTGCACCATGAGCCTGATGTTTAAGGTATGCATCTCCAAAGTAGAAAAAAAACAAGTTACATGAAAACTGAGCAGGCGTGGTCTTGAGCGAGGGAGCAAGGTTGGAGAAACTCAGACATCTTCTTCCCAAACCACTCATTTTTTCCTTCTGGTCACCACATTCCAAGTGACACACAAGTTCCCTAGACACTACATGAGAACTTGCTCAGATAAGAATTTCTGAGGCATTCTATTAGTTTACTATCAAATGGACAAAATCGGCTATGCAAATTGTGACACCTAAGTCATCACGTACTATACTAAATTGATCCATATTTTAGCTCTTTCAATTGTGTGTTTTTTTCTCAGTGACTGCAGTGATTTGAATACCATGTTTCTCTTCTCTCTGGCAAAGTCTCATTATGTACGCCCCTCTGATACCTGGTCCTAAATTCTCAGGAGATTCTGGTCTGGTGCCATCAGTTTTCCAGGGTTAGGAGAAACAATCTTGCCCAGCAAAGAACACCTTCTTTCCTCATACATTTTTGTTAAGCAGTGCCTCTTGCCAATTTAAGTAACCCGAAATTCATTGGCCTTAACTGCTTTATTGTTTCTGATTCCCCCTGTGGCCGGAGAGTCTGGTGAGAGCAAGGATTACAATGAAGCCAACCTAACCCAATTACAGAAGCAGAAGTGAGTTACTTTTCCCATTGTCTCTAGTTTTTCTCCAAGCGACTCTTTGATACCTACAGGCACATGTATACTGGTCCCAACTCCTCTGGAGAATTCTTCATCACCCAGCTGGGGGAATAGAGAGGAAAGGAATCCCTGGGTTTACAAGCATTTTTTCTTTCAATGATTTTCTTTGGCTTGCCCTTGCCCTAGCTTCCTTCCTCCTGCTCTTCGCTGGGACTTGTCTTGTGTATAGTATAGCAGCTAGAGGAACTCATTGATATCAACGGAGCGGAAAGGGAGAGACTGGTAGAGTCACCTACAGAAGCGGGATGAGAGCGGAAGGTGATATAAGATAAATAATAGTAAGATGGAAAACAAGAGGCTACAGAGTCAACAAACTGGGTATCAGCTTCAATAGGAAAATGAACCATTTTAAAAGCTGGCTTCTCTGAAATAAGAAAATTTGAAATAAGGCAAGTTGCCCGGGACAGTGAAGTATGTTCATAAATATAAAATCAGAGAGAACAGGAGAAAGTTTTCTAAAGTAAGGAAACATGGCTTTAGTTAGTCCAGTGGAATAAGGCCTTGATCTCCACGGCTCTTAAGTTTCTTAGAATTCTCTGAATCTATCATCGTATGCCCTAAACTGGACCCTCTTCCCCTAATTCTCTATAATTTTTGGTGATACCACCATCTACCTAGTCATTCACTCTAGAAACTTGTATATTTTTTGTAATTCCCCCCTTATGTTCATCTCTTAATTACCAAATTCTGCTGATTTATTGCCCAAATATTCTTGATTTTTCCCCTTTCCTTTCAGTCTCTACTACCAATATCCTTGTTCAGGCTCACTTAATTCTTATAGTGAATGAATGAAATAGCCTCTTCATAGGTATCTCTGACTCCGGTCCATCTCATTCAAACCCGTGCTCCGTAGATTTGGCCAGAGTGATGTATCTAAACAAGGGTGAGCAAGCGACACAGCTTGTGAGCCACATCTTACCTGCGTCTACTTTTGTACGACCCACACACGAAAAATAATTTTTACATTTTTAAATGGTTTTGAAAAAAATCAAAGAAGAGTAATGTTTTATTACACATGAAAATTACATGAAGCTCAAATTTCAGTGTCCACACATAAAGCTTTATTGCAGCCTGGCCACGCTCCTTTGTTTACTTGTTGTCTGCTGGTGTTTCTGCGCTTTACCAGCAGAGTTGAGTAGTTGCGACAGGGACCATAGGGCCCATTAAGTCTAAAATATTTACTCTCTGGCCCTTAGCAGAAAACGTTTGCCCACCCCTGCCCTAAAGCATAAAGATGACCCCATTGCTCCTCTGCTCAAAATCTTTTAGTGATACTTCATCACCTGCAAGATAAGCCCCGGCTCCCGAGCGTGACACACTGACCTCGGTTTTCTGGGCTCTTCGACTCTCCAGCCTCAGCCTCCTTCGTGTTGTTACCTTCTGCAATATTAACGCCCGGCCTGGGTTCCTAGTGTCAACTTACACAAACTCGTTTAAAGAGGAAAAAAGTTTATTTGGGATCAAAGACTTGAAATCCATGTAGCAACGATTCAGGCTGAAGCCCGAGTAGTGTCCCAATTAAACAGTGAAAGCAAGGGGTTTTTAGGAGAAAAAGAAGGAGATAATTACATGAGTGGAAAGAGGAAAGAAAAAAAACTTTCTATTGGTGTTAACAAGCTAAGCTCCTCTTGGCTCTACCTGCTTGGTTGTTGATTCTGTCTTCACAAAGGCCACATTCATCAGTCTTGTGACCAGGATGTCCATTCCCCCGCTGACTTCTCAAACAATTGCTTGTAAAACAATTGCCACTTTGGCCCAGTCCAAAGGTTTGGCCCAGTCGAAGGCTTAAGACACAAGCCAAGCGAGGCAGTTCCCTGGAATGGCTGCTCCAGCTCTATTTTAAAACAGCTCCTCTTACGTCAGTTTTCACACTGGCTTGTCTCCCAGGAATGCCACACTCCTCCCTTTTTGTTGAGGTATATGTTTCTCATCCCTTTAGAGGGAGCGCTGGGGTCATCTCCTCCAGGGAGTCTCTCTGGACCTCCCCTCAGAATGATGCGGCCTCCCTGACTTCTGCTGTCCACGTGCCACATTATTTTATGAGCACTGATTTGTGTGTGTGTCTGAATAGCAAGCTCTGGATCTCAAGCCCATCGGCTGGAAAAGGGTCTTGTTTATTTTTCCATCCCTAGTGAATATCACAGAGACTCACACTTAATATTGGCTCAATCAGTGTTTGTTGAATAAACTAAAAAGCTGACGTATAAGTTAATTGACAATAGGTTTAAAAGAGAGCTTTAAATATAATTATAAAAAATTCTATAAAATTTTAAAAAGTATTCTATAACAAAAAGTAACATTAAAATTATTTTCAAACATTTAATTTTGATATATCATTATAAAAATATATGATTTTCAGTTTGGGGACATTGCAGCAAGAAATACATAAACTTAAGCTAATTTCTTTAGATGCAAAAATAAATTTCTATCGTAGGACTGGATAACGCATTTAATAAATATTTAAATAACTCAGCTTGCCATTATCCCTTATTATCATGTGTCAGTGGCCATTAAAAATTTCATAAATGTGCTATGATTATAAATAAAGAAAATTAACGATTCCTGTAGCTGAAATATTTTATAGGCAGAATCGTGACTAGAAGAAAAGATTTAGTATGGTAGCATTAAATTTCTGGATGATACTTTGCATTTATTTTGTAAGTCAAGAAACTATATTGCAAAATAAGCCACTTCCTCCCATAGAAGTTAGTAAAAGAACCACAGTAAATGTCACTATTTAAATATAATAAAATGTCATTTAAAAAAAAATCTAAGATGATATATATCTGTTAAACTTACTACTATGATTAAAATTTACTCAATTATTGAAATTAAAAAGGAATTACTTCCTTTGATATCTCTAACTAGGAAAAAAAACATCTAATGTTAAAAGTGTTTTATCATTCATTACTTTTATTGCACCTTCCCTCCACAAAAGCGTTTGGATTGATTCAATTACATGTAAATGTATGTGTATGTGTTTCTTAAAGGAAGCTTTGCTTCTGATATGAAAAAAAAAAAAAAATTGTGTTTTCCTGAAACTAGTTGTTCCAAAAGGAACACTCTGCTTTCATTGTTGCAGAGTGATGTGAGAAATTGGTCTAGGATTTAACAGGATATGTATATTATTTCTTTTGTCATTACCTGTATAAACCCATTAATTTTCATGGCCTGATCTAGTTTGATGATGGTGTCACTTTCTGTTTTGAATCTAATTTTTACGTTGCCCATCTTTGCCAAATTGATGAGTAGTATCCTCAGCACATACACTTGCGGGTTTTCACAGTTTTTTTTAATCACTATTTGACTTATTTATTCCCGAAACTTTTGATTTGAAAACTTGTTTTTATTATTTTGCTTTAATATTGGTTTTATTATATTGCCTTTTTTCTTTAAAAAACTAAATAGCTAGTGTAATCTTTAATTAAACTCTTTCCCCTAAGTAGGACTCATGCTTAGTTCATCAAATGTAACCCTTTTTTTTTAACCATGTGAAATAATAGCATCTCTCCAGGGGCTGAGCTGAAGCATTTGGTTCTTTTTTGAACAGACAAATCAGGGATTGACTGTGAGCTATTTTCCTACATTTTTGGTTTCTGCAGACCCTTTCTCTCAGCTGGACTTATTTAGTTTATCTAGTGACCATCCACTCGCTGGTATTTGCCCACTGAGCACACACTCTTGCTTTTGCACACTGTGTAGAAAGGTCTGCTCTTTAAGAAGTTAATAGGTAAGGAGAAGTTGGTATCTGAGGCAAAATGTTTTCCCAGGAGGACCTTCATCGCTGACATTTGCTTTCCTTCCAGATCTCACAGTCTGAATTTGCAGGCCTTTAGGGCTCCATGCACAGCCCATCTGTTGGAGCAGACCTATGCCAAGATGATTTGGATATGACTGAGACGAATGAGGAGGGAGTTTGAAAAAATTACTTTCATAACCATTTTTTTTCTTTTAATGCAAAGCCTCTTTGTTGGAATGAACATGATTCCACCATCCTGAACAAACTGACAGCATGATTTTAGTAACAAAAATCAAGCAGAGCCTGTTGAAATGTCCATTTATATTGAGAAAGGTGTTAGATGTAATGTTTTGTGTGTTTCTATTCAACAATTTGCATCCTCGTGCTGTTGTCAGCTTGGTGCGGTTGGTTATCATCAAGAATTTAGTTAAATTCAACAACAGGTTCAGGAAACATTTAGTGAGTTGCTATAACATATGAAGCAAGGTTATAGAAAATTTTAGATATAGAGAGAGATCTAAGATGTGGTTCCTTCCCTCAAGAAAGTTCGTTCCCTTCAAAAAGGCATGGCAGAGCTAAGAGAATAATGTAAATGCATTTGATATATCCAGATAGGATACTATTGGTATTGATACCAATTATATCTTGGTACTACATCTTATTACTTCACTAAAGTGCATTATATATTATCTCAATTTAATCTTATAACAAGTTGTCCCCATTTTACAGGGGAAGAGACTGGAGATGCAGAGAAGTGGTGGCCCAGGTTGGATAGGTAGTCAGGAGTGTAGCCTGGCTCTCTTATCCCCAAACCTATGTTATTTACCATTAAGCTACAAGGCTTAGTGGAAGCAAAGACAGAGAACGGGAAAACAAGAATGTGTTCAACGCTGTGACAGATGAATACCTCCACTAGAGATGCTTTTACATCATTTTTACCCATCATCTGTACATCATCATCATCATCACCCCATCTCCCTGCCCTAAACACAGATGCAGGGCTAGAGCTGCTGCCGCTATCTTGCAACATGGAAAAAAAACCGAGCGAGTTCCATAGACCTTGGCTCGGATGAGTTGATAACCATCAGTGGCAGCCGTCTTTCTCCACACTTATTATTAAGTGAGAAGAATAACACCCTGTCGGTTGAAGCCATTGTCAAGCAGGTTTTCTGTTATTTGCAGCGGAACAGAAATTTAAATAACAACAAAATCCATCTGGAACCTAAACTTCTGAAGCTATGATGCTCTCGTCGTTTTCCTCCTTTTGTAAATTTCCGCTGGCCTTGATTTGCACGGCTCTACTTATTCTTGATTTTGGAATAAGTGGTTAGCTCACTGCATTTCTTTGGTAGACCCTTTCCTTCACTTCCTTCCTCTCAGTGCTATTCCCCAAGGTTCCATTCTCTTCTTTTTTCCAGCTTTATTGAGGTATACAACCTTGCGTAAGTTTAAGGTGTACAAAGTGTTGGTTTGACACCCTTGTCTATTGCGGTATGATGACCACATAGCGTTACTAACCCCTCTCACCTCATGTAATTCTCATTTCTTTCTTGTGGTGAGAACATTTAAGATCTACTCTTTCAGCGACTTTCCAGCATATAATACAGTATTATTAACTCTATTCACCCCCATGCTGTACCTTACATCCCCATTTCCCACGCCCAAGTATTGTTTTTCTGATTTCATTGAATTGTCTTTCTGTGTTTTCTTGTAGCTCATTGAGTTTCCTTAAAACAGTTATTTTGCATTCTTTCTCGGGTATATCTCAGATCTCCAGTCTTTGGTATCAGTCGTGGAAGATTATTGTGATCCTTTGGTGATGTCGTGTTTTCTGGATTTTTCGTGTTCCTTGAAGTCTTGTGTTGCTGTCTTTGCATGTGAAGTGGCAGTCACCTCCTCCAGTCTTCACTGACCGCCTGTGGGAGAGAAGAGCCTTCCCTCAGCCCTAAGGCTAGGGCTTCTGAGGCTTTCTCCAGCCATCTGTGGATGCACCTGCTCCATGCTTCTTGCTGCCTCTTGTGGCAGAATTCTTGAGCTTGTATGCCTTTTCTCTATCCTGCAATGCTCAAGGCTGGGTGTGAACAGCCTCCTTTTTGTTTTCCAAAAGGTAGAATTAAAGCTCGAGTTTGTGGTCTCCCCCTGGCCCACAGATTCCAGCTGGCTTTTTGTGTGTGCTCGTTAGCCATCTGCCAAAACTTGCTCTTGCCTTCCAGTATGTTCACAGGAAGCTGGCTACAGAGTAGGGGGTTGGGTGGGGAGGTGCACAGAGCGCTGGGAATGTCCATGGGCCAGTTGGGGGGAATCTGCAGGCGAGGTGTCCCCAGCGGCTTATGGAGTCCACAACACAGTTAGTTGGATCCATGTCCTTTTAACACCCTCTGAGAGTCCTATCTGCCACTCTCCCAGCCTCTTCCTGCCCCTAGTTCTGCAGCTCATGATTCAGTACTCAGGATGAGGCTGGAAAGAAACAAGCTTCTTTGTCAGCATCCCACACAGCGGGGGGAGCTGGGCACTTACTCATGTGCTCTCACCTCCCCCCTGGGAGAAATCATGGGGCAAGAATCTCTCTCTTGGCCCTAAGCTGTGCTGCCTTGGGGGGAGAGGGTGATGCAGGTAAAGTCAAGTTGTTCCCCTAACCTCTCCAATGCATCTAAACTCATTGTTTTGGTCCAGCGATGTGCTGGAACTTCTCCTCTGGAAACTGGGACTTCCACAGAGGCTCTCGCGTCTATGAGTGATTGTCTAACACAGCGTCCTCCAGGGGCTCCCAGACCTGGCCAAGAGGGGCTGGAGCCAGTTCACAGGACACTGCAGGGTCCACAGCCAGGACTAGGTCTGCATGCTTATTACCCTACTCATGGGTGAGACTCCTCCTGAGTCCCTTGGTGTATGGTGCTGGGTCCCCTGGCACCCACAAAGGCACTCTTGTCCATGGATGGATACTGAATTGTCATTGTTGAGGGGGAGACAGAAGCAAGAGATGTTTTATTCAGCCATGATGCTGACATCACTCCCGAGTTTCCATACTTGTCTTCTAATTTTCTCACTACATACTCTCTGAGTTCACTCACCCCTTGTTGTCAAATGTGTTGTTGCCATAAAAGTGTCCTAACCATGCCATCAGATGCATTTGACTCCCCAGCATATATCCTAGCCCTTTCCCCTGAGCTCCAGACTGAAATACATCCAACAACCACCTCAAGTTCAAAACACTCAACGCCTACTACTCATCTTTCCATACAAATCATGTTTTCTTATCTACTCAGTTGCCCACATCAGAAATCTAGAAGTCCTTTTAGACTTCTCTACATTCTCCCCTTATTTCCTGTCAGTCACCGAATTCTGTCCATTTGTAGTAACTCTTGAGTCTATTTATTCCATCTTTACAGCCACTAACTGGGCCTAAGCTTTCACAGCATTTCTTGCCTGAATTACTGCAGCAGGCCTTGGTGGATTTCCCTGACTCTGGCCTGCCCCCCTCATTCCAGTCAATTCCCCTACATTCTTCCCAGAGTGATTTTCTTTCTTTCTTTTTTTTTTTTTTTTTTGAGTGTTGATCTTTTTTTAAAGATGCTTCCTATTTTTTTCTTTTTTTGAGGAAGATTGGCCCTGAGCTAACATCTGTTGCCAATCTTCTTCCTTTTTTTCCTTTTTTCTCCCCAAAGTCCCAGTAGATAGTGGTATGTCACAATTGTGCATCCTTCTAGTTTCTCTATGTGGGATGCCGCCTCAGCATGGCTTGATGAGTGGTGTGTAGGTCCGCGCCCAGGATCCAAACTGGTGAACCCCAGGCCGCCAAAGCAGAGCATGCAAATTTAAACGCTACGGCACCGGGCGTTTAAAAACCCCAGAGTGATTTTCTGTAATAAAAATGCATTGGTGCCATGTGTCCACTGAGATCCTTCGAGGATTTTCCAGAGTTTTGAAGATTTACTGCAAACTTTTAGCATGACATTTCTGATCTCTGCTTTGTTATCTAGTCTTCTCTCTGGCTCTCCTGTTCCTTGCACTCATTTCCATTTCTCCACAAAAGAAATAGTTCCTAAGCTTGTGATACCGGTGAGAGCCAGACTAGCTGCTGCAGTTACAGTCTTTTCCTGACCCTCATCCAGCTTACAGTTGAGTGGGGGAGACAGACAACTTAAAAAGTCAACAAAATGGGATCAGCCTCTGGTTAGTAAAATACAAGAAATAGATTTCTATCATCGAGAATAATGGTGGGGGAGAGGATTTTGTATTGCCTGGTCTGTGAAGGTCTCATGGAGGAGATAATTATTTAAGTTGAGACTTAAAGGATGAGAAGAACTCAGCCACATTAAGTGTTGAGGGTAAGAATAGCCCAGGCATAAAGAATGCAATTACAAACGTCTTTAAGAGGTAAGGAGTCTGGCAGGTTCTAGAAATTTTGAGAAGGCCAATGAGGGAAGAGAATAAGTAGTGGGCGGGATGGTGCTAAAATGAACTATTTGTAATTCCCCCGGAATGTGACATACTCTCTATTGCCTCTTCTTTTACGTGCTTTTTATGATTATTATTACTATTATTATAATTAATATTACCTAAAAAGCTTCCTTCTTCTATGTTTGTCAGGTTAAATTCTAATCTTCTTTCAAATTCCTTTGGGAAACAGGGATGAGTACCCCGTCTCTGTCTTCTCATCTCACACTGTGAATAGCTCTGATGGCAATCATCACGTTCTAAAGTAATTACTTGTTTGTTTCCACCATTAGACTAAATTCCTTATAGGCCTATCCTGGGACTTATTCATCTTTAAATCAACAGTCTCTAGCAGAGAGCCTCGTATATAATTAGAACCTGATAAATGCTTATTGGATAAACAGATGAATGAATGAAGAATTGTGACTCTTATTGTATGGTAGTTGAGAAAATATGGAAGGAGGAGGGAGAAGCGGGGGAAGAAGGGACTCTGCTGCAGGTGTGAGGTTTCCCTTGGCCTCGCAATCACGCTGTGAGGGGAGGGCTGTCCTCCTGCCACTTTAGAGCAGAGGGACAGAGGCGCGAGAGGTCAGGGAGCTCACCAGATTGGCACCTGAGTAGGTGACAGAGCTAGGATGTGACTGACCCCTAGCCTGGCCGGCTGCAGAGCAAATGCAGCCCTTATTTTGAAAACTAGACTTAAATAATAAGTGATGCTTTCTCTGACATACTTGGACGTTCGCACTGTGGGCTACAGATATGTTCTTGCTGCTATTATGATTTGATTAAATCTAATATCTGTGTGGCTCGCTGCCACTGCATTGGGGTCTCTGCTAAAATGTCACCTCTTGAGAAATGCTTTCCCTGAGTCCATGTTAAGACAGACCTCACCGTCCCTGCTGTAGACCCTCTGTCACAGCTTTTTATGTTTTATTATTATTATTTTTAAAACACCTGTCCCTACCTGGCATTTTCTATTCATTTGTCTACTCTTTATGAGAGCAGAACCTCTCGTTCAGAAGCTGTATGGAACCAGTGACTTGGATGAGAAAGCTAATCCACAGCTCCTTCTTCCTTCACAGTTTTCTCTGACCAATTAGAAATAAGGTGGATATTTTTCTCCTCTTATAAAATAAAGTGCCTTTCTCCTAACAGCACAGCTTTAGACTCATCTATTCAAACCTCTCTAATGATAAATAATGAATTTCCATGTCCTCCCTACTCAAATGTTTTATTCTGGGTTGCTTGTATGCTATGAAAGTTGGGAAAATACGCTAAGTAACATGAGGATAATTGTCTGTCAATACAGGGTCTCCATTTTGGCTGTCTTTTTGCTTATTTCAACCACTTTTATCCTAAACCTTTGCTGCTTACATAAAGGGCACACAGTAACACATGCAAGAAGGTAAATCTGAGTGCCCTCCGTGCAAATGTGAGGTTGACGTGGAATACACTGACGGCTGTCTGTACCCCTAGTGCCAAAAATAGAGTCCCGTTTTATTGCTTCCACCAGCAGGGTGTACTGTACTTCCTTGCAAGAATTCCTACATACTTCTAATTTGAATTTCTGCAAGGAATTTAAGGCATTTCTACAAATATATTGCAAATACAGGGAGACAGACCACACACTCTTTAAGAAGTTATTGTCTCTGAGATTATAGTGCATTTTAATAGGGTTGGTTTCCATCTATTCTTATTCCCTACCTTAACCTCATAGGAATTTGAAATCCATCGATGTGTCACATTCTGGATTTGTTACCAAGAGAAACTTAACTGTCAGGTTTCCTGTTCCCTTTTAGAGGATGAAGAATGCTCTGTAGCTTTTACTTATTATACGTGATAGATGAAGGAAAACAACGAATGCAACAAATGGTTAAGACAGAAAGGTAAATCTTTGAAAAGCACTTTGGTGCCACCATGTGGTGAAGATTTGGTATTTTCTAAACTATCTTGGGACGTTGGACTCTTCAAACATTCTACTTGCATACACAATTTTTGTTCCATTACCTTCCTAAAATCTAGCTTCCCATTATCCTTGAAAAGGTGAATTTTTATTATAAAGTAAATCAAGGGAAGTCTCAGAAATTGATTTGGAGAACGTTTAACTTTTCAAGCAAAGTGCTCTTTCTCTCTTTTTTTTTCCTTTGAATGTGAAGTAGAGGGAAAGTCTTAACTTACAAACTTCATTTAAGGATTTCCAATAAAAGAACAGTATCTTTGAACTAAATCAATTCCTCTTACTTGGATTTCCCTTTTAGGACACAACCTCAGGCGTGTGTATCTTCTGTGTTCTAATCAAAAGAGCGTCATCCCTCTGACTTTTTTTTTTATTTACAAACATTAATATGGCTTATTGGGAAGTAGAGATTATTCTAAGGAATTCACAAAAAGTAACATTTAATCCTCTGGGCAACCCTTGGTGGTAGGTACTGTCACCACGACCATCATCATCATCATCCTCAGATTCCATTCTTTACCACTGAGCTCTGCTCCCTCTTCCATGGTAGACCCCTCTGCACTGCACATTGCCCGTGGATAACCTGCTGCCCATTCCCATCAGCCTCTAACTTCTGCAGAATCTCTCACTTACAATCTTCGTTCCCAACCTACAGGCTCAGCCCTGTTCACTTCCTTAGGTGATCCCAAATGGGGTAGGTGGGTCCGTGTCAGTAGCCACAGTATCATTCTGTACACTGAATCCATTATTAGTCCTTTTGTTTCAAACCTAGATTCTGCTGTGGCAGGGACAAGCCCTGTAAATGCTCAGGTCCACCGGCAGTCTTATTCTCCCTCCCTATGCTGTTGCGCCGACCAGCATGAACTCTGCCTCAATAACCTAGCACACCACTTCCCCACGGGGGAGGAACACAACCCTGTATTCTGACCTCCTCCAAGAGACTGAACTAGGATGGCTGTGGCCAGTTGACATCAATCTTTCTATTGAAATGCCCCCACTGCCAGGTTAAACCTACCAGGGCTGAGCTTATGTAGCCGGAGCCCTTTGCGGAGTTCATTAGTCTGCAGGTACTCCCTTACAAGCCAGCCTCAGACCCGTGTCCATTCTGCTAGCCCCTGACCCCCTCCTAACTCCTCCTCGGCACACGTTATGGAGATCATGGTAGATTTCGAGCCAAAATTGGCCCAGTTTTCTCCATTGCTCTCTGCTGCGAAACATCCCCACTTGTTTTGTGTGCTTCCCTATTCCTGTGATGCTCCTGGACCCTCATAGACACATCAGATATCTTCCTTTTCTTTATAACGCTGTTGGCTGGTATTCTCCATCTTTCCCAAAGCTTTCTCTGGTAAATTAACCTGAGGTAGGAAGTTTACTTCTTTCTTCAGTCACAGGAAATAGAATATACCATTGCCTGCAAAAATCCCTCAATTATTTGAGCAGGAACATGCCATAATTACTAGTAACCTTGCTCCTCAAAATAACTCCTAAATTTAGTGTTTTGTTGCATGTGTGTCTGAAATCGTGGAATTGAGAAAGACTGAGAGTGCTTTTTTATGTATTTTTAATTAAAAAACACAAGGACATAGCTTTAGAGCCTGGTACCATTCGGCGTATACAGAAAATAACACGAAGTCCTGAATAATTTAGTTGAATCTTATTTATTTTAATTCTCCCCTGAAGGTACCAATATATTTTGTTTTTCTATGCAGAAGTGAAGGGTCTTTCACTGAACACATGTAGCTCAAATATGGCTGATACGTGCTTCTAAATGTTACCTGACCTGATGGTGCATAACCAGGGCCTCTTAGACACGGCCCTCCGTTTTTGTACAGTTAATAGAGGTTGTCTTGTGATAATGCATATTTTATTGCAAGAAGAGTATTTAAAAAGTCTAGCCATTGAAGAGAAATATGCTATACATATATATATATATATATTTAAGGCCATTATATAAGAGGAAAAAACTCAGTGTGGTGTACAGGAAAGATCAGGAGTCACAGAATTCAGTTTCAATTCTATTCCTGACTATATTAATAACTTATCAGTATTTTATTTCAGTGAAAACTTTTTATGTTAATTGGGAAAATAATGCTGTCCTTCTGGAAGTGGTGTGTCACTGATATGTGTGTGCCTGTGTGTACGTGTGTGATTCAAGATGATAAATCTAAAGTGTCGTACACATGACTGCTACATTTTACTTATTCTATAATAATTTTCTTAAACTTTTAACTCAGTTTAGTAAAACGAAAACAACATTTCTGGCTCTTCTTTTTTTTCCTTCCCTAGGTCTCTCCCGATTTTTCTCCTCCCGCCTTCTCTTCTGTTCCCCTTTTCTTCCCTCTCTTTTCTTTTAAAAAGCAGTAGAATATGAAAAAGAAGCAATATGTATCACATTTTTATAGACCAACTGCTTAACTTCCTTTGACCCTCTCTGGTCAGAGTATAGATATGATTTGCAGTAATTTGATACTAAATTTAGGAACGTTTGTACTGGCAATTTTGGTTGGAGAGTAATTAAATATGATTCAGATCCTTAAACTGATTTTTACATTGCAAAAATACATCTCTTATGTTCCACATTAGAGATAAATTAGCAAAATATTGATATCGCAAAATGGTAACTGAGGAGGAAGGCCCCTTAGCAACAGAGGAGAAGAGACAGTGGCTAGGTCAGCAGCCTGGGCGTGTGCTGGGCAGGTCACTGGTTGACCATTTTCCTCCTGTTGCTGAAAGATATAAAACAGGGGTATCAGCTCTTTGCTCTGCCCAGCTGATACAGGTATTGTGAGAATGAAAGGAAACACACAGTACATCTGAATGGTCTTTAGAAACTGTGACGTGCTCTAACAATATAGTTATTTATGAAAGTGTTGAGAAAGGTGCAATTTAGAATATGTTTTTCCTCAATATATTAAGAGAAACTAACAATTTTCTTACCTTTTTCCCTAACACATATGACTTTGAGACTTTCATGTGATGCTGTTTTATAATTAACACAAAGAAATTTATCCATGGCTTCAACAATCCCTGCTCCTTCTAAAATTCCATTTACCAGAGATTTTGAAAATATCTCTGCTTTTGGTTTTTTTTTTAACAAAATTTATTTTATATTTAAAAGAAACAGGCCTCCTAAGGCTGTTTAACTCCTATTTAATTTAAATGTACACCTAGCTAATGACTATTTGACTGAGTAATCAATCACCTCATAAAAAGCACAACAGTAATTTATGCTGAAAGATTGAAAGATTGGTGATAGACCAATTTTAAGGAAATATAATTTTATATGCATATATACATATACACATAAATATAAAATCATATAAAGAGTGAAAATCTGTATTAATTAAATAATTTCCAAATCAAAATTGAGAAGTATCAAGTTGGCAGACAGTTAAAGATGGCATTGAGACCCCAAAAATTGCAAGCCACCAAGCAGTAGCCAAAATAAGAAACTATCCAGATTGTTCCAAAATGGTCTAGCAGATCTCTTTAAGTGACACAATGTTGTATAAATGTTTGCTGTTGTATAATACTGGAGCACTTACTAGATCTGGAACTAGTGTTTTGGGGGCGTCATATTAAGACCTATAGTTTGAAGCCTTTTTTCTCAGTATGGTTATGGATGAAGCCAATTCATACACAAACACTTGACCAATAATATTTCTTCATTATGCTAAGAAATTTTCTAATTTACAAAGGCTGTTTCAGCAAGCATATTTTTATTTAAAATTTGAATCAGGTCAGCTATCCAACAGTTTTCTCAAATGTGTTCTAACATCCCCCGAGCCCATAGCTAGACAGAACCCCCAATCATTGTGTAAGCTCCCCGCTCCTCTGTTGTGAAACTGTAGAAAGCAGGGTCGTTCAGTCAACTGAGCAACTGCTTCACCTGCCCCAGACTCTGAGCTTTAGGGAGCCCCTCGCTGTCCTCCGCCCACTGTTGATCTCCTCCCCTGCTGAGGAATCGGTAGGTCCAAGGGTGCGTGCATACTCAGAACCTGTCTCTTTCTTCTCAATAGGTGTTTCTCAGACTTTTAAGGGGGATGGACCAGTTTTCTCCCCCTACTCTGTTGAGGGTCAATCCTTTGATAAAATACAATAAACAAAAATTCCTAGAAAGATAAAATTTATTTTAAAAGATATTTAAATTTCAAACTTCTAATTGTTTCGTCTTAACATCAACAGACATAAAATTACTCTATCAAGTTGCTGTGAAGTTTCTTAGCTCTTACTCTCAATTTTTGTACATATGCCCTTGAGTTCCAGGAACAAAGAGTTTACAGAGAGCAGCCGTCCATGGACACACATTGAGTAGCACTTGGAAACCACAAGACCTCAAAATTCACTATCCAAAGGCCCCAAGCCAGCTCCAAGGGCCTGGAGTCTCTCCTCCAGGTTCATTATCTCAAGGATGTTAAGGAACCCCTAAGCCCAAGGGGTAGCCCAGGAACAGCTGTTGGCTGGGGCTATGGGGCTGTGGCTGGAGGACTGGGGTCTAGGAGGAGAAGAGAGGGGCCCAGGCCCCCAGCAGTGCCTCCTTTACCCACTTACCCCCTCCTTGCAAATACTGGAGTCGGGCTGGGATGGCATTGCTGTTCCATCAGTGCTTCTCTGCTCCCGAGGGTCCTGCTGCTGCCCAGCCCAGTAGTCCCTTGGGTCCAGTCCCCCTGGAAAGGCGGTACCAGTCCTGTAGTTCTCGCCTGCCCCCCACGTCATATTTGCCCGGGGCTGTGGGCTTTCACTTTCTGTGCAGTTGTTCCATGTTCCCATCGAAGGTTATTCCTGTTTCCTCTCTGAGAATGATCCTGTTAAACGATTAGCAGCTTCTTAAAGGGAAATAAAGTGTGCTTATCTTAAATGCATAGATTCCCAAGATTTTTGTAGGAAGGACACAGGTTTTCTGTTAACTGCTCTAACGATTCATTGCCAAATGACCTCTGAGAAGTCTGTTGATGACTCTGGTCCTGGACGCAGCTCTGCAGCGATTCCTCAATTCAGTTTAGTTCAGCAGGGACATGATGTGTGCCTGCAGTGGGTCAGGCACCACACCGGGTGCTGGGAGTATACGCTGCATAAGCCCAAGACCAGCCACTCAAGGCGTGTACAGTCCAATCGGCATTTTTAGAACAGATATGGGATCTGAAGTCCAGAGAGTTGAGCAAGTTACCCCAAATCTCACAGCTACTACATGGGAAAAAGAGCTTCAGACCAGGCCTTCGGCTCAGAGTCCAGTGTCCTTTCCAGTTCACTGTTCTTCCTTCCATGTCTGAGAACCAAGCTAGCAGAAATTTCTGAGTTTTGTCAGTCTTTGCTGCCTGCTGTATACAACCAAGGGATCTGTGTAATCAGGAGATTCTGCCATGTCTCTTAAATCCCTTCCAATTTCTAGAAGGCCTGGAGTAGAGGAAGGAGTCAGGAGGCTAGAAGTCACACACCTCAGATTTAAACTGAGTGTCTTACTTTACATTTTCTCCTTTCAACTTAACCTCTCAATCTCGGTTTCCTCATCTATGAAATGGGAATCACATCTACTTGGTAGAGGTAGTATGAGAATTAAAGATAATGATTTATGTAAAAGTAACTATCACCAATACTGCCTTATATTAAGAATGCAATAAATGAAAATTCCTTTTCCTTTCTCATCCATTTCTTGAAACCCAAACCCTTGAACCCATTAGACATAAATGCACATGTTAAAAATATTTACTAGGAGGTACAAATTCACTATAACTATTACCTGGTTTAATACTGGATTTTTTTAATCAATAGACTGTTTGGGGGAACAATTTTAGATGTACAGAAAAAATAGAACAGACACTGCAAAGTACCTATATAATCCCAGTGCCCCCCCTGCACAGTTTTCCCTATTATTAACATCTGATACGTTTGCTGCAATTAATGAAACAATATTGATACATTATTATTAGCCAAAGCCCATAATTTATTCAGATTCCCTTAGTTTTTTTTGTTTGTTTGTTTATTGTGGTAATATGGGTTTATAACATTGTATAAATTTCAGTTGTACATCATTATACTCTGTTTCTGTGTGGATTACATCATGTTCTCATGTTCACCACCCAAATACTAATTACAATCCATCACCACACACATGTGCCTAATTATCCTTTCGCCCTCCTCCCTCCCCCCTTCCCCTCTGGTAACCACCAATCCAATCTCTGTCTCTATGTGTTTGTTTGTTGTTGTTATTATCTACTACTTAATGAGTGAGATCATACGGTATTTGACCTTCTCCCTCTGACTTATTTCACTTTGCATTAGACCCTCAATGTCCATCCACGTTGTCACAAATGGCTGGATTTCATCGTTCCTTATGGCTGAGTAGTATTCCATTGTGTATATATACCACAGCTTCTTTATCCATTCGTCCCTTGATGGGCACTTAGGTTGCTTCCACGTCTTGGCTATTGTGAATAACACTGCAATGAACAGAGGGGTGCGTGTATCTTTACGCATTGGTGTTTTCACGTTCTTTGGATAAATCCCATCCAGGATACCACATTACATTTAATCGTCATGTCTCCTTAGGATTCTCTTGGCTGCGACAGTTTCTTAGATTTTCCTAGTTTTTGATGACCTTGATAGTTTTGAGGAGTGCGGACAGGTATATCGTAAGATGTTTTTCTATTGGATGTTGTCTGATGTTTTTGTCATGGTTCGACTGGGATTATAGGTTTTTGGAAAGAGGACCATGGAGGTAAAACGCCGTTTTCACCACATCATATCGAGGGTCCATACTATCACCATGTTGACCACTGATGGTGGTGACCTCTGCCAAGTGGCTGAAGTAGTGCTGGTCAGGTTTCTCCGCTGTAAGGTTACTCTCCCGGAGCCCCTGTTTGTACAATACTCTTTGAAAGGAAGTCATTATGCACAACCCATACTTGAAGAGTGAGGGATTATGCCCCTTCCTCCTTAGGATGGAGTATCTACATAATTTATTTGGAATTCTTCTCCTGCATTTATAAATTTATTTAACTATTTATTTATATCAATATGCTGTCATGGAGCCAGCCTGGTGGTCTAGCGGTTAGGATTTGGTGCTCTCACCGCTGCAGCCTGGGTTCGTCTCCCGGTCAGGGAACCACACCACCCATCTGTCGGTTGTCATACTGTGGCAGCTACGTGTTGCTATGATGCTGAAAGCTATGCCACGGGTATTTCAAATACCAGCAGGGTCACCCATGGTGGACAGGTGTCAGCAGAGCTTCCAGACTAAGAGAGACTAGGAAGAAGGACGTGGCCACTCACTTCTGAAAAAATTAGCCATGAAAACCCTATGAATAGCAGCAGAGCATTGTCTGGTATAGTGCTGGAAGGGGAGATGATGGTGCAAAAAGACCAGGCAGGGTTCTGCTCTGCTGTCCACAGGGTCACTAGGAGTCAGAATCAACTTGACTCCAACAAATGGAGTCATGGATCTGTATTTTATTTTGGAGTTATAATCCAATATTACTTTCTTTATTTTGTTGCTCAAATTGTTCCGGCTTTGGCCACTGGGAGCTCTTTCCGTTGGTTCCTGTGCCTTTTGACATACCCCATCAATGTGTGTGTGTGTGTGTTTGTGTGGGTGTGTGTGAGGGGGAGTGTTTGTTTGTTTGTTGTAGCATTTCCTTACTCTCTGACACTACAAGATGTTCCAGCCTCATATTGCCTGTTTCCTGTCCCAGTCCTAGAATCAACCATTTCTCCTCTTTCTAATGGAGAACGAAATTGGAAACTAAGATCTGGCCGTAGGCGTCTCGTTGCTTCTTGTTGAGTGCCATTTCTCTTAGGCATTTGATTTTAATGGTCACATTCATGGTGTTCTTTTATCACAGTTTATTCTACCTTGCAGAATATTGAAAATGATATTTTAAGAAGAGGCCATTGAGTGCTTTTTGGAAATATTTTATTCACATAGGGTTTTCCAGTAAGTGATTTCTGGTTTGATGTGTAGAAAGTGTCAATAACTTCCTATAAGTTATTATGTACATCAAAGAGGTAAAGTGATTAATTTTGTAGAAAATAAATGCCGATATACACATTTTTTCCATTTTGCCAACACTGTGTTTTTCCTCCCAGTTGTTTTCTGGGACTGAGGGGGTTCCCAGAACTTGAGACTTTCAGTTTTAACACCAGGAAAGTCTTGAGCAAGCACTGACAAGGTGGCCACCCTGTCCATGGCTCTTATACAATTATAATGAGGCACTAGGCATAGAGAGACTTAGATAGGGGTGCATAGATAGGGGTGTGTGTCTACACACACACCTGAAAGTTGGGATCATATCTGAATATTTTCATCACAATATCCCTTGCTCAATGCCTGGTTCACAGTAGGCACTAAATAAATATTTGTAAATTAAATGAATGATTGATTATATTAATTAATGAATCTATAACAGGTTTGATTAATGCAATAATTATATGGTTGAATAGCCAGTTAAGTATTTGCGTATTACATTTCTGTTTGTGGAAATATTTTTACCTACTTTCTCTTTATTGTAGTAGTTCATTAGTCCACATTTTCTCTATGCCATAGATATGTTGTAATGCTGAGGATAATTTAGAAACTTCAATATTGTAGCCACATCTGTAGTGGGTTCACATTCCCAATAATACAAAGCATTATCATCCTGATAGACAAAATATGGGATTTGCATTTGTGAGCTTGAACATTTTTTCCTATATTTATCTTTTTATTTTTTTATATAAATTTGTTCTTCCTGTTTTTTGCAATTTTTGTGTTTGTGTATTTGTCTTACTAATAAGGGCTCTTTCGGAGTAATGCTATTAGCCTCTCCTCTATCATACACTGAACTTTTTCTCTCAGATTGTGGTTTGTCTTTTTTGCCACATATAGAAGATTTCTATTTGGGGAACTTTTTTTGGTTTGGGTAGGCAAATATATTTATTATTTCTTTATGATTTGTGGCTTTGGTGTCATTTGTGAGACTTAAAAAAATGCTATTTGTTACAAAAACAGCATCAAAAGTGGCCCATGTGGTTGTCTGTGTATTACCAAGTCCTGAGTACCTAGTTATATCAGTTCCTAAAATGGCAGAAGTCACAAAATCAGGGCAGAAAACCATTGTTAGGTTGTGATACTTTCCCTGGGACAAAGTCTCCCATTCATAGGCTGAGCGGTGTCATCTATCAGCCTGCACGAGACCACTCGTGCATTTTATACAGCCGATAAGCAGCCCTTGCCTGCTTTGGGAAGTAACTCTGAGAAAGAAAATAGATCAGCCTGTGACTGCACTCCTGAAAGGAGACACGCAGGGACTCTAAAAACTTCAGTATTCTTTTTGGCTTCAGTATTCTTTTTGAGAGAATGTGCTTTTTTTGTTTGAGGTATCTAATTTTCTTTTGTTTTTATTACAACAATATAGAAACTTTTGGTAAATGTACAAGGCTGTGCTACTGGGGAAAATGTACAACGCCGTGCTACAACTGCTCTGTGTGGTTTGGTGCAAAAGGTAAAGTGACAAAAATCATTTAAATGTCCTCTGAATAAACGAGATAAAAAGAGTAAGACAGGTTCTGTTCAATATGTTTGGAACAGCACCGCTAATGTCATTTTAAAATGCATGCTTATGAATCCATAATGACACTGGACAAAGAAAAACTTGCCACTGCATGTAAATTGCTTGTATTTTATATAACTTAGTTATGGTAGTAACATTTACTGTGCAAAATGGATTATGTTCCCTCTTTCCTTTGAAGGTGGTTAAAGAGTGTGCTTGCTTGTGAGCCAAGTTCGTGGAGTGCAGAAGCTCCTGGAAAGATTAGGGGCATAAGAGTTGCTTTAGGTAAAGAAGTTGATCAAATGCTGGAAAATATAAAATATGTAAGTAAACAGGGAATTTCAATATAAAAGATTTAAAAATGAGCAGAGTTGTGCTTGTCTTACAGAATTACTGTCAAAAACTCCAAAGCCTGTGTTTTCATAAGAACTTAAAATGAATCCTTTTAAAACAATGAATTTTAGCTCAAGAAACGCTTAGTTGCAAACACAGTAGAAACAAAAAAGATATACTTCTTTAAAAATAAACATCCCTGAACTTTTTACTGCGTATTGATTCTTTCAGGAAATCAGTGATGGAGCTGCTATTGTTATCCCCATTTTAGATGAAGAAATTGACACACAGAGAGGTTAAGTATGTTATCTGAGGTTACACAGTAACTGAGTAGATAGCAGTTCAGTGTAGATAATTGGTAACTGGGCCCAATAAACTAAACTATATAATTATACCTCATCAGGCTGGGAAAAGAATTAAAAAAGAGGTATATAACTGAGCCACTGACTAAAAGTTATAAAAGTATCTTCCTAGCTCGTCAGATACTATTATTTCTGAATCATCAAAACTGCATTTTAGCGACTAGAGACACTCCCTAGAGCAATGATTCCTAAATTGAATTGTATAAAAGAATTACTGCATGAAAATACTATTAAAAATTAGGTTTCCAGGGCTGCAGCCTTAGAGATTCTGAGCTAGTTGGCCTGGGGGAAGGCTGGTCGCCTGTGTTCCCAGGTGGGTTTGTTGCAGGTTGGACTGGGCTGGTCTGTTTCCCAGGGCCTGCTGTCACAGGCAGCTGGTGCCTTGTTGAGGAGCACAGGGAAACTGCTTACGATCTCTCTCTGAATGAAAGAGGGATCTACTTTACTAAAAAGGGCAAGAAGAAACTCACTTGTAATATTTGACAAGCAATATTCATTAAAACAAAGTGGAAATGCATTTGAGAGTAAGTCTGGCAACACTTTAAGCCTCTGAATATCCTTGCCAATAATCGCAGAAGCAGCAAAGTGGAAGTAGTGAGGCCATCCTGTAATAATAATAATACTAATCTAATATTTATGAACAGTTCTCCTGTCCCTGTCACTACACTAAGTGTTATACACGTATTATTTAATTTAGCAACTATTACCATCCCCATCCTGCAAGTGAAGACTCTGAGACTCAGAGAAGTTATGTGATTTGCCTAAACTCACACAGGAATGGGCAAATCGAAGATGCAGACCCATTTCCGGTCTGCCTCCATCAGTGCTTGTCAAAACAGCGTGCACACCAGCCCTCTTTTTATCTTGTTACATGCACATTCAGATTCAGAAGGTCTGGGTGGAGCCCAGGAGTCTCCCTTTCTGAAAAGCTCTCAGGCTGTCAATGCTTCTGGTCAGAGCCAGCTACATGATTTGCAGGGTCCAGTGCAAAATGAAACCGTGGGGCCTCTGGTTCAAAAATTAATAATTTCTAAACTGCAGAGCATTGAATCAAGTGCAGTCCTTCTTAGCACGGGGCCCTGTGTGCCTGCCCAGGCCGCAGGCCCATGGAGCCACACTGTGGAAATCACTGTGACATATAGTCGGTCTGTCTTGCTCTGGATCTAGCTAGTGGACTGGAGAGCAGGGGTTCTAAATTCACACCCACCCTCTAAGGCATGACTATTATGAATATGTGTAATGCCAACCTCATGTGGATTCCTAAATCCTTGCAGTGCTAATTTAACCGTCATTTTCAAGTCCCTCTTCTGTGAAATTAATTTACTATGACCCCTTGGCAAAGCACTTGCTAATCATGAGGTTATATCTGCATAATTATTCTTAATAATCAATAATTTAATTTAAATGTTTGAGCTAAAACCTAAAATGCATGAATTAATCAGGAGAAGCCACAGTGAGTGGATATTATTGCATCAATAATAAAATTGTGGAGGGAATAATTCAAGACAGAAGTCGTAAAAGTGAAAATGGGAACTTTGCTGTTGCAGGAAGGAGAGGAAAGATGTTTTGACGCCACAAAGCCGCGAGAGCAGTGGATGGCAGCCTAGAGGGAAGCAAGGGAAAAGCTCATCGCAAGTTATATTTCAGCGTGAAAGGCTTGTTCAAAGTTTATTCTAGGAAGAATATAGAAGTGCTTGCTTTATTGGTAGTGTCGAATAAATCCCAAATGTGCTTTTCTTTGAGCTCAGAATTCACTGTCAGATATAAGCATTTATTATTTACTGGGCCAGATTATGTTCCAGGTACTGAAAAATTTTAGAACCTAATCGGGGCAATTGAACTCTGAGCAGGCTTTACAGAGTGAGGCATCATTGCCTGGAAAAATGGCAGCAACAAACCTGGGGAGAAGAAGAATGTCCTTAGGGTTAGTGTGTCCAGGCGCTCAACAGAGTCTCCTGGGCATTAGTATAATTATTCTAGGGAAGTCCCTTTCACAGGCCCTAAAACAATTCCCTGCCTATTTTCCATTGTCCTATGGAAAAATGAGAGCACCAATGTAGTGTATAGACCCTGCCAAGGTAAAGTCTTATGGATCATGAAAAGCTCATGTAGAAAATAATGAGAGAAAGGAAGCAGAAATACTTTTTAGTTTGAAAAATAAACATCTCCATGTCTCCAGTCCTAAGATTTGAAATATATATCCCAAGTTGTTACCTGTATGTAAAATAGCTCTTAGTAGATTAATTTATTAGTGTAAGATCTGAACTCTTGTTCTGAAGAGTAAGAATTAGATAGACTCTGCACCTTTCTGAGATAGCTGTGTAAAATTGTAAGGGATATCTCTCTTTAAGGCATTGTACACGTCACATATGCTTAAAAATCCAAAACACAACTAACTAAAAGTTAGTCATGATTATAATATGCACATTTCTCATGCATAAATGATAATAATGATGATAGGTACAACATAAATTTAATTGTGGCCCTGAATAAAGAAATTGCTCTAAGCTGTATTCCATTGTCAAATATTAGTTCAGTTCCATTTCTCGGCTATGACATGCTGTCAGATTTGTTCTTTTACTTTATTGTAAACCTTCAATGGGAGCGGGCTGTTCACTTGGTAAAGAATTAATAGGTCAAATTATAATATTGTCTAAAAGCATGAAACATTATTTTGATCTAGCTGACCACATGAAATAATGATTACTACCCAAATTTAATTGTAAAAGACATTCCTTGCTACGTGTAAGAAGTCTAGCGGTGAGGGTGGATGTGTTTATGAAATTAATAAATCCCCAGATTGGCATTTTAAAAAATATTTTACTCCATAGGTCTCCCAATTGCCCAGTGGTATGTCACCAACGCTAATCAGAGTTAAGTTTGTATTCTCCTATACTGAGATCATTACCGACCTTGATAAAAGTTCTTTTAGAGGAATGTGGGGAGGGAATTCTCAATTGGAGTGCCTGAAGGAGACATTGCAGGGTCAGAACATGGAATCAAGGATTACAAATAGCTCTCTGAAGGAATTTTTGTTGTTCACTAAGAGAACACGTGAGGGCAGGAAACAGGTTGATGTCGAGCATATTGACATGGAGTTGCGTGTGGGAATTCCAGGCTGCGCCACCAGCAGCTGCATTTATGTGCCTGCATTGTCTTAATCCTGCCTGGCTTTACCCTATGAATGATTTGTCAGTAAAGTTCTGAATGTCTAAAAAACACAGAAAATTGACTCCCGTTCTCTACCGCTGTTGTATTATTAGTTTCTGACCACACGATGGAGTCCTTTCTTCACATTTCCTCATACTGATTTTTCTTTTAAGAAAATCCATCCAGGTGAATACTATATGTAACAAAAGACATTTAAACTATTAGAATATTCCTCTGAAAATTCAGGTTCCGTTTGACAAGGAAAATGAAAATTGATTCAATGAGTGTTCACAACCAGTCACAGATTATTTCAGATGAAATTTGAGATTGCTGAGAAATATTAATTCAGGAACATTGATTTTAATAATTATTAAAAGAGACACTGAAAAAGCATAAATATATAACTGAGAACAGAATGCTGTTTCATAGTGATTAATTTAATACAAATTTTGTAAGTCTGAATCAAGTTTTGAATTTATTTAAAATAGGTGAATGATTGTACACAAGCTTATTATCAAGTTATATCATATGTATGTTTTTGCCAATTTTTAATATATATGACCAAAGCTTATCATTAGTCTTTGATCTTTCAGTAGTGTTGGTGAGCACCTTACAGTTTGCTATGTTTTCACAGGCTTTTTTTCAAGTGATGCTGAAGGACCAAGAAAATCCTTATTCCAGGGAAAACTTAAAGACCTCACAGATTCTGGACAGAATAAAAATTGGTACCATGACCTCCCTTCACCTTACATATTTATACCACCCCCGGTATACCCTTGTTCTTTAACAATGTATCTTTAATTTGATATCCTAAATATGTTACAATGCTTTTAAATTATTACATCAATAGAAGCTTCATGAACCATGAACCATGTTCATGGTTCTTGTCATTTCTGGGCTGGATTGAATGACCTAAAAAGGGCTTCTAAAATCTTAAATTTAGCATTGCTCTCCCAAGTTCAAAGAATCCCATTTTTTCTCATTAGGTGGTACAGTCATTTTGGAATGATCCCTCTCCTAGACTGTGATACTTTTCTAGTTTTCTGTTCAGAACCTGGGTCCCTGACATTCCTCTCATAGGTGGCATCTTTGTGTTAAGGCGTTGTTTGGAGGAAGCCTCAGTGGTGATACATGCATTCTTAGCCTCACTGTCACCCAAGGTTCTTCCCACTGCTCTCTAGACAGAAGTCTCGTTGAATTCACTGATAGTGGCCAGGTTGACAAATTAATGGACAAATTTTAGTTTTTATCTCGTAGGGTCTCTCACTGATACACATGGCATTTCCTTCTTCTTACAGCACTGTATTCTCCTAGGTCTCTTGCTATGTTCCAGGCCACTCTTTCTCAGTTTCCTTTTCCCTATCTTCTTTACTTCTGACACTGTATTCCATAATACACATATTCCATAATACACAATAAACACAGTTTATTCCATAAATACCAGATTTATCTCTCTAGCTCAGACTTCTCTAAGCTCACATCTTAGTGCTAAAGTTGAGTAATGGCATGATCATCCATCTTCTCACTTGTTCAAGTCAGAAACCTGATGCCCATCCCTGATTCCCCTTTCTCTTTAACGCCCATATCCAAATCCAATCCATTAACATACCATCAATCCTATTTCAAATTGTACAATCACTAAATGAACTTCTTTCTATTTCCATTGCCATCAGCTGATCCACTCTGTTATTTCCCACTTAGACTGTCATATTGGCCTCCTAATTGGTGTCGTGTCTCTCTTCTCCCTCTTTCAATCCATTCTTTAGAACCTCAGTCCAAGTCATCTTATAAAAATATAAGTAAACATAGTGTCATTCATTGTGTAAAACTCTCTAACGACTCACTATTGGATGCAGAATAAAATCCTTACTGCTTACCTATTGATATGGTTTGACTGGTATTTACCTCTCCTCCCATATCTCCAGTCACCCTTACCTCGTCTCGTCGTTCTACAGCCACCAGCCTTTATGCATCTTCTCTGCTCACTGAGTACTTCCTTCCTGCACAGGATGTACCAGGATGCATTTCCCATGGCTCTTTCTCATCTTTCAAGTTTCAAATTAAGTAATACCTCTTTAGAAAAGCCTCTCTGACTACCCTATTCCATATGATCTCTGCTAGACTTTATTGTTTATCTTCTTTATAGTACTTGTTAATTTGTTAGCATTTGTTTTTCTTGATCTTGAAGCACCTTAGAAGGTAGACCAACGTGCTTTTGCTCCCTACAGCATTTAAATCCTACATAGTAGGTGATTATTAATATTCACTAAAGGAGTGAATGAATGTATTTTTGTAACTGTAGGCTATTTTTGCATTTGTGTACTATTGTGTAGCCCATAAAACAGTTAAATTCTGAAGAAATCACCATGGAAAGTGAAAAGAGATTATGAAATTTTATTGACAAATGTTTGGGGATAGGGTGCTGATGGGGAGGATCATCTAGCTAGGGTGCTGCTAAAGAAAGCCCCAGTGGGGAGAGGGGTAGAGAGAGAGGCCCAATGGAAAAGACAAGTAGCATTTTGCGTGAGAATCCACATCTCAGATTGAGATACACATGAAGGATATTTTGGTAAAAATAGAAAAACAAAAATATTAATGCTGAAAGATCCCATTTCAGTGGTCTGGCCAGTAAGAGAAATACAGAAGATAATTTTCTGAAACAGATGACACAGCTGGCATATATATAAAATATAATTGCAATTATAGACAGCTGAACTATTTCGATTCCTGATTGGCTCAACAAAAAGCAGAGCATTTGATTATGTCTGGACCTGGACTCAGAAATATAATATATTGGAAGTGACTACAGAAAGAGTCTAGCCTGCTATTGAAATTGAATCCTCTCAATCCCTTCCCTAGTTTTTCTCTATGCGTAAATTACCTTCTAATAATATGTAATTTATTTATTTTACTATTGTCCATCGTGCCTTATTAGTGTGTATACTCTAAGAAGGCAGGAATTTTTGTCTATTTTGTTCACCCCTACATCTCCTGTACCTCAATAGTAGATACTCAATAAACTTCTGTTGAATGGATAGAAATAAAAATGAACAATATTTTACCGGCCGTGTTGGAAAATATTAAAGAGAAAATAATTGTGAGAGTGTGGGGAAAATACTTCAAGAATGTGCATATACTTAGGCTTAAACACTATTTCTGGAAAGTAGTTCCCATCCTAGGAAAATAAGAGCATACAAGGATGTTCATTGCAACATGTTCATAATAATAGTAGATGAAACCTAATAATCCTCAATAATAGCAGATTCATTAAACAGATTCTGCAACATCCATGCATTGCAAACCTAAGCAAACAATAAAAATGATGTCAGTAGGATGTAAAAAGGTTTTACATACATTTCTCAGTGAAAACTAAGCTCGTATGGCAGAACAGTATGTATAGTATGTGTAGTAATATGTAATAGGACCATATGTTTGTGTGTTTGTGCATGTCTGTGCATGCACACAGAGTTTCATAGACTAAATCTTGAAAGGTTATACAGTACAATGTTAAAAGTGGTTATCTAGTGGGATTATGTATGATAATTTCCCCCCTTTTAGGTGTCTAATTGTTCTACAATGAATATGAATTTTGGAGTGAAAATAAAAGGTTGTATACTTTTAAAAAAGAACCTTTAATCTAGAAATGTTATCAATAATTATACTGAGGTCCAAAAAAGCTAAATGACCTCTTAAAGGTCATACACATCTTAACTTTCCTTTGTAAGAGAGCTATCTCTGAGAACCTGGGAAAAGGGATAAGGACTGGGTACTCCAAGCTTAATTCTAATCACCAAAACAGAACATCACCTAAGTGAAGGGAACTTTAGGAGAATCAGACAATGCCATTTAGAATTTGTTCCAGCCGAGATTAGCATAGAAAATTTAAAAAGAAAAAAAGGAAAGGTAGGATCTTAATTGAAAATATAATGCAGAATGGGTAGAAGAGTGTGGAAACTGAAAATTCGACACCACAAAGGTTCTACTGGTTAGGAACAAGGGAGCCATTCTAGACACAGCTTAGCTACACACTGTGCTTTCCAATGAACTCAGAACTGGGACCCGACTAATGTGAAAGGATGGGTTTGTAACCCAGGACAGATAGATGATTATTGCCGGTGAGGCCACATAACTTTCAAAATCTTTAAACAAGAAAATGACCTAAAAAAAAAAAAAAAAAAAAATAGAAAATGACCTAAGCTCAAACAGAAGGAACTATGATGAGTAAGTTTGATTGCTAGGAATAAGCATTTGTTCTAAAGGAATTTTTGGGACACTTTTATGAGTTAGATATTCTGCCAAGCATTGGAGCGTCCATTACTACTTTGTTAGAAGTTGAAAGCGGCAGAGATGAATGACACAATCCCTCTTGTACCTCCACGTGTTCCTCAGTGAAGCTCAGCTGCAAATGAGAAAGTGTAAGAACTTGATGTTGAGGAAATTGAAGGCCAAAATGTTTTCTTGGCTTCTAGTTTCCTTATTAAACTGGAAAGTGTTAAAAGAGAGTGGTAATGTCTGTATTCCCAGTGCCTAGCTCAATGGCTATGGCAGCATAAACACTGCATAAATGTCTGTGAAGGAGAGGAGAACTGCAAATATTATCAGAAAAAAGGTAAATATTTTAATAAGTCCATCTGCATTTCCAAGGAATTAAATTCTATAATACAGGAAGAAAAACTTACACACGAGATTAGATTTTTTAAAAACCAAGGGGCTTTGGGTGCAGGCCAGGTGGTGTAGTGGTTAAGTTCGCACGTTCTGCTTCGGCGTCCCTGGGTTCGCAGGTTCGGATCCCAGGCACGGACCAACGCACTGCTTATCAAGCCATGCTGTGACAGGCATCCCACATACAAAGTAGAGGAAGATGAGCACGGATGTTAGCCCAGGGCCATTCTTCATCAGCAAAAAGAGGAGGATTGGCTATAGATGTTAGCTTGGGGCTAATCTTCCTCAAAAAAAACAAACAAACAAGGAACTTTGCATAGTATTAGAAGACTGAAACATAAATGTTTGTATTATCAAGAGCTAAAATGAAAAATGATTGCATACTGTTTTCATTGCTGTAGCTTAATATATTTTGAAATAAGGAAGTGTGATGCCTCCAGCTTGGTTTTTTTCAAGACTATTTTGGCTATTTGGGGTTTTTTGTGGTTCCCAATGAATTTTAGAATTAGTTTTTCTATTTCTGTAAAAAAAAGTCATTAGAACTTTAACAGAAATTGCATTGAATCTGTAGATTGCTTTGGGCAGTATGGACATTTTAACAATATTAAATCTTCCAATTCATGAACATGGATTGTCTTTCTATTTATTTGTGTCTTCTTTAATTTCTTTCATCAACATTTTGTAGTTTTCAGTGTACAAGTCCTTCACTATTTCATAAGTTTATTCCTATGTATTTTATTCTTTTTGATACTATTATAAATGGGATTGCTTCCTTTTTTTTTTCTTGCTGGGGAAGATGTGCCCTGAGCTAACATCTGTTGACCATATTCCTCCTTTATTTTTGTATGTGAGCTGCCACCGCAGCATGGCCACTGACAGATGAGTGGTGTGGTTCCGCACCTGGGAACCGAACCCAGGCCACCAAAGCAGAGTGCGCCAAACTTTAACCACTAGGCCATTGGGGCTGGCCTTCATATTGCTTTCTTAATTTCTTTTTTAGATAATTTATTGGTAGGGTATAGAAATGCAGCTGGCAGGAAGACGGACATATAGACCAATGGTGCAGAAATAAACCAACATATATATGATTGACTCATCTTCAACAAGAGTGTCAAGAACACACAATTGGGAAAGAATAGTCAGTCTCTTCAACAAATAGTGTTGGGAAAACTGGATATCTACATGCGAAAGAATGAATTTGGACCATTATCTTATACCATACACAAAAATGAACTCAAAATGGATCAGAGACTTAAACATAAGACCTGAAATTGTAAAACTCCTAGAAGAAAACATAAGGAGAAGCTTCGTGACATTCATCTTGGCAACGATTTCTTGGATATGACACCAAAAGCACAGGCAACAGCAGCAAAAATAGACAAGTGGGACTACATCAAACTAAAAAGATTCTGCACAGCAAAGGAAATAATCAACAGAGTGAAAAGGCAAACTACAGAATGAGAGAAAGTATTTGCGAATCATATATCTGATAAGAGTCAATATCAAAAATATATAAGGAACACCTTCAACTCAATAGCAAAAAAAATAAAAATAATAACCCAATTGAAAAATGGGCAAAGGACTTGAAAAAAATAAATGTCTTCTCCAGAGAAGACATACAAATGACCAACAGGTATATGAAAGAGTATTCAACAGCACTAATCAGGAAAATCACAAACCAAAACCACAATGAGATGTCACCTCACATCTGTTAGGGTGGCTATTATCAAACAAATGAAAGATAATTGTTGATGAGGATGTGGAGAAATTGGAACCCCTATACGTCATCAGTGGGAATGTAAAATGGTGCAGCCACTATGGGAAACATATGGAGGTTCCTTTAAAAATTAAGAATAGAACTACCATATGATCCAACAATCCTACTCCTGGCTATTTACCCAAAAGAAGTGAAATTAGGATCTCAAAGACATATTTGCACCCCTACGTCAACTGCAGCATTATTCACAATAGTCAAGATGTGGCAACAACCTGAATGTCCATTGGTGGATAAATGGATAAAGAAATTTCGGCATATGTAAATGGAATATTATTCAGCCTTAAAAAAGAAGGACATCCTGCCATGTGTGACAACATGGATGAACCTGGAGGACATTAAGCTAAGTGAAATAAGCAGTCACAGAAAGACAAATACTGCATAATTCTACTTAGATGAAGAATCTAGAATAATCAAACATAGAAGTAGAGAGTAGCATGGTGGTTGCCAGCAGTTGGGGGAAGGGGAAAATTGGAGTTGCTGTTCAACGAGATGAAGTTTCAGTTATACAAATGATTAAGTTCTAGAGATCAGCTGTTCTACATTGTGTTTATAGTTAACCACACTGTATTGTACACTTCAATATTTGTTAAGAGAGTAGATCTCATGTTATGTGTTCTTACCACAAGAAAAAAATTATTGCATAAGCAACAGATTGATGAACTTGATGCTAATCCCAAGTAAAATTCTAGAAGGCATACATTTGTTTTAGGAACATTCTGGAAGAAAAGTGGTGATCATGAAAGGACAGCATGAAATCACTAACAAGCCCCACACCCCATTTCCTTTTCTGATAGTGTCACTAGGTCGATAAATTTAGTAAATGCCTTTGTAACATCTCTGCATTTTAGCAAAGTCCAATTGATTTTCTTTTTTGATTACTGAAAATCTAGTAAGATCCATATTCATATATATATACATATATATAGAGAGATGTCTATCTATCGAGAGAGAGAGATATATATATATGTATACAGGTTTCCCCTGCTATCCAAAAGTTTGCTTTATGCCACTTCACTTTTACGAAAGACAAACACTAGTATGTACTTATTTTTGCTAACCAAAAGAAATTTGAAGAGGATTTTCACTTTTATGACAAAAAGGGAAAATAGCATTCAGTGCTTGTTTAGTGGTGAGCGGTTATAGAGACCACATGCACCCTGAGCAGCGAGAGTGGCGCTGCCAAGCTCCTCCCCAGGGAAGTACCCTCAGCATCTCAGCATCCAGCTGCCATGGCTTTGAACTGTGACTGTGAGCATCTGTGCTTTATCTCAGTTTATTTTGACAGGTTACTTTTTGGGTCTAGGAATGCTCAAAAATTTTTCTCATATAGATTAGTGGTAATTGCTTCTTTGCTTTAGGCCATTTCGGCTGACCAAGGTTTTCATAGAAATGCTCCACTTTTGGACAGCGAGGGAAATCTGTATGTGCATACTGCATACTTGTATATGTGCACACACATGCATGTACAAACACACACAGTCTACTATTATCTTCATGTTTCTGTCCGAACTTTACATTCAGTATGTTCCAGTATAGTATGACCTTGACTTATTCTAGCTGAAAGCAACGCTAAATGCTATTATTTTGTAAAGGGCTGCACAGAGACTATTTGAAAGATGGTTTTGTGGAAAGCCTCATGAATATCTCCAAACAGGCATTATTTTGAATAGGAAATGAAGGAAAGCATTTCCCAGAGAAATATACAGTATTTTCATCTCAGTGGCATTGAGTTCCCACTACGCACACTTCACTCCGATGGCCTTGAATAAGTAACTGACTCAATATGATCCTATTTTCAGAGCACAGCTCTATAATGTCTTCATGCTGTGTGTATCACATTTCCATTCAGAATGGAATAGATTTCAATTTAAATATCTATCTCGCAAATGTTTGTGATAGTAACTGTAATTGGTTGCACTTTTTCTGGCCATAAATTGGAGAGCTGAGCTATAGATTTAGAGTTAACATAAATTAATTTCTTTACTACGACTGATAGAATTGGGCATTTTTTTCCCTAGTATTGTCTGTGGTTTTTAGAATTCTAGAGACTTGGTCTTGAGCGAATGTCCATTTAATGCACTCTTCTAGAGACATACTGTAAACTATGTTTGTGTTACTTCAAAATATCCTGTTTCAGCAATAAAGTTTGTAGCTAGATGAGGTGACAAGCTGCTGACCCCCAGATAGAGTTTGGACCGTAGGAGATGACTGCTTATCAGCTCAGGTCAGTACAGTGGGAACTGCATCTGCTTTGCTCTCTTTTCTTCCCCTTGTTCTTTATTTTTAGCTGCACGATTTGAAAGAGCCAAAGATAGCAGTTCCAATAAAAATCACATATTCAAATTTATTTGGCATTTAACTGAAATACAGCAACTTTACAAAACAACATCTTGATTAATTTCATAGATAAAAATTCCTTTTGGTGGGGCCGGCCCGGTGGCGCAAGCGGTTAAGTGCGCGCGCTCCGCTGCGGCGGCCCGGGGTTCGCTGGTTCGGATCCCGGGCGCGCACCGACGCACTGCTTGGTAAGCCATGCTGTGGCGGCGTCCCATATAAAGTGGAGGAAGATAGGCACCGATGTTAGCCCAGGGCCGTCTTCCTCAGCAAAAAAAGAGGAGGATTGGCGCATGTTAGCTCAGGGCTGATCTCCTCACAAAAAAAAAAAAAAAATTCCTTTTGGTAAAAATGTTATTTCTTTTTAGTTTAGGATAAGAGAGAACAATACTGCATCATGCATGTTTGAAGCAAGAAAATAACCAACAACAGCAACAACAAAGAATTAAAAAACAAGCTATGAGTCAATACTAACTAAAGATTAAATTTCATATGACATTTGGGACATGAAGACCAAACAACTTATTTTTGCATAAATGCTAACTTTACTGGTCACATCATTCCAAATTAGAGCAGATGAGTATGTCTGCGTCTCACCTATTGTCACTGTTAAGACAGAGGCGTCCGGGCCTCATAGAAAGAGTCAGAGATGATAATCAGTCAAACCTCGGTTTGAATCCTGGCCCCAGGATTGGGGCCAATTTACAAGATTTACAATTGTTTTGATTTGGGGGCAAGTTACTTAACTATTTTAAGCCTTGTCTTCAAAATGGACTTATAAGGAGGGTTGACTAATGATCAAATGATATAATGAATGTAAATAACTTAGCACAGTTCCTGCCAAACAAAATGCCTCGTGAATTACAGTCGTCCTCGTAGCTGTAGTTGTAAGGGTTGCAGATGAGACTGAGCTTCCGTCTGACACTGTTCACTTTAATATTAGTTAGAATGTTTCATTATTAGATCTTTTTTTGTGCATGATTTCCAAACTGAAATAAGAGTACACATATAAATAATATAACACGCTCTAATCACACAGATTTATGTGCTGCCCCTAAATATTTCCTCTTCATTTATGCCTCTTTCCTCCATGCTTTTGACCAACATCCTCTGTCTGCTGGCCGTCCCCTTCCCCGGTCTTCATGTCTGCTTTTCAAATCCGAGCTGAACCACTATATCTTCCATGAAGCCTTTTCAGATATTACAATTCAACTAAATCTATCCCTCTCTGCCATTCCCGAGTATTTTTCATTTTCTTAAGTTTTTAAAGCTATTTTTGAAATGATTGTCTGCCCCATGAGACTGTGAGCTATTGGAGCCAAAACACTCCATGTTCTCAATTTTATATTCTCCAGGTTCCTAACACAGCCTCGTGCGCTTAATACATTTATTTGTTCGCCACGAAATTTTCTAGCCTTTTCTATTTGCAAGGCACTGAGGATACAACAGTAAGCAAGACATCCATAATAATAGGTAATAATAACAAATAAATGTTTATTTGCAGTAAAGATTTTACTTTTCTAGTTGTCACATTTCTAGCAGCCTCTGTGGTCAAGAACACAGCCATGGACCTGAGGAAAAGGGAAAAGTCTCTGAATGCTAATGAAAACAATTCTCATACAGACCATGACTGACTCTGTAAGAGGCTCAGCACTCAGGTCAGAGTATACTGACTTAGTAATATATGTAAAATTAAATTAAGAAATTCATATATTAGTCATCTGGTTTCCACTGGCAACCATCAGTCCTCTCCGGGTCCAGGGACCATAGATTGTAATCAAGAGTGGGTGGGAATCACTTGGAACAGACTCGATGACAGCGTGATAAAGTGTCAGCAGTTAGGGATGATACAGAATAAATAATAAGAACGGCAAGCTGGGCCTTTTAGTGGGAGAACAGCCAACTCAGCCCATGTCAATAGACTCTGAAGGGTTCCTACTGAGTAGAAATAAAGTAGACATCACCAAGGATGAGCATACTTTCAACAAACAGTCAGTCCTTTTTGGCTATAAAACTATTTAGCATCAGCTAAGATGAATGCAATCACCATAACAAACAGGTCCAGAAACTAGAAGGGGCCACAGACAATAACAAAGAACCACTGGGCTTACACAGGAAATGATGATCATGGCAGTGCCTCCAAGTTGAGGACACTCTAAAGTGTGTTTGTAAGCTGTCTTGACCAAAATAAGAATTCTAGAACTACTTAGGATTTTTTTCACACGTGGATAAAACTTTACTGAGTATGATATTATAGATAATTAAAAGACATATTCCATATATTGGGGAAATTCAGCCAGTCAAGACCCATGTTGATTGAAGCATCACTTGGATTAATAATAGACAGAACTCAGCTATGCATTCAACAAAAAGAACAGTGGGGATAGCAATACTCAGGCATAATAATTCCAAAATGCCTTCTGTCTAATTTGAGATTGTATTCCTTGTGGAGCCTGGAGTTGGGATTATGGCATAAAATGAGAAGAGGATTGCCATATGTCTGGCTTCCGGGAAGTGCTTAGCAGTACTAAGAGGATATTAGCTTTAGATTAACAACGGTCAAACTCATATTTCAGTAGATATGTTTAGTTGACAGCTGATTAGACAGTTGAGCTCATCAACTAGGGCTCAATTTGAGATGCAGTTGTTGGAGTCATCAGCATATAAATTACAGTTGAAACCATAGAATTAGGTACACACATCACCAGATGGAGTGAATAGAGTGTGAAGGCAGGGAATCTTCTAGGATCAAGTTTAAACAATGGGAGAAATTCAATAAAAAACAGAAAGAATGTTCGAAGAGGTAGGGGGAAACCATAGTTCTGTGTATCACAGAGAGAGAACTCCAAGGAGTTGGGGAGGTCAACACGTTAAATTGACAACCACTCCAATGTTCACAAACTCATTCTATTGATACCCAAATGGTGGGGAAATGATAAACCACTATGTTCCTCTAGGTTGGTTCCACTGCGTTTATTGAGTTGAAGCCCTTTACCCTGTAAATTACACTCACAATTCTGTTTCTGAGCCTGGAAAGTCTACGTGTTTATATTCATCATGTAGTTAGGGAGGGCCTGCTGTTTGTGAGATAATGGTGGTATAAGGGTATATGAGATAGTTATGGTTCCTGATTCCTGCCATTACGAAGTGTACATCCTATTTCCTGAGGGTGGTGTTTGTTGAACATTTATAATACATTAAGCAATGTGCTAAGTACTTTATATACATTTTCTCATTTAATTCTCACAACAATTCTACTAGGAAGTATGTTATATTATTATCCATATTTACTGAAGACAAAATCAAAAATTGAAAGAATATTTAATTGCTATGTTATGCTCGGAGAAGATCTAAGAAATCCAATTATCTTCTGCTTTACATCTCTTCCAATTTTTTATAGTAGCTGTCATGCCTTCTAAGTGCTATCTTCTACAGAAGAGCTAGTCCTATTATGACAAAATATTCAGGCCTTTTGTTTTCCTGGATAAGTTTATCAGGATACGCTATATATGCACAACGACTTTTTCAAAAGCATTTTTGGATATAGTCTTTCAATCACAATAGAATAATCACTTCCCGTATTGTGGAAACTCCAATGCTAGTGATGTTATATTCAGCTTTTTAGCAGTTATATACCCTGTTGAGAGATTTAATAAAAGTCATAAAAACCTCTAGCTCTTCTCATATAAAGTAAAATTATGTCACCTTGTCCTTGGATATGAACGATTTTGGGGTCATTATTTCTTTAGGTCTAGGAGATATAATAAAATGGCATTGAAAGGATAGATCTAGGAGGGACCTTATTCAACATGAGGCTCTTATGATGCCTAGAATATATGTATTCAATACATTTTAGGCTTGCAGGACATTTGGTCCTGTCCAAAACGTCCATGAGAATATTTGGCCCATCCCAAATGGTTTTGGACAGGACCAACTATCAAGGACCTTTTAGCGTGGACCAAATATACTCACAGACACTTTGGACAGGACCAAATGTCAATGACCTTGTCACATGGACCAAAGTCTTAGGACATTTTAGACAGGACCGAATGTCTGCTAATCTTCTCCTTGTAGTTTGTTATGTGCAAGCAAGTTGTTTCAGTATCGCGGAAGAACCCTTCCTGTGAGAGATGTGATATAAGTAGGACAAGTTAAGAAATATACATGTTTCATTTATAAGAGTAACGATATCTAGAAGAAACTCCAGTGGGAGCTCTCCCCTTGTGCATCTTGGCTCTGTCAGTTGGGTGATCTGTGGGAGGGCAGCATCACTGTATCATCTGTCTGGCTCGCGAGCTGGTGTGTAATACATTCCCGCAAGAGCAGCATTTCACTTCTTCCTTTTATCATCATCCAAATGTTTCTCGCCTTTTTTCTGCCCACTGAGTCTTGGATCGTTTACAGGTGTTTATCTTGTTGATAAACAGGGCTAGTCCACACTTACTTTTTAGATTGGTTTCTTTTTCAGGAAGAAAATCCTTCCACTGCCATAAAAATCTATCACCCCGAGTGACGTGTATTTTTTTGGAATGTGAGGAGAAGAAAAAATATATAGCAGTATTAAAGTGCATCTTCAAATCTATTTAAGGATGAGATAATATCTTATGTTCCTCGCAGAAAAACACCCTCACAGTTTATTTCTCACTGTTTCACTCAAACGGAATGGCTGTTTATCTTGACTTTCTAACTGTTCTGCTATTGCTTGTCTTCATCTATGTGAAGCTTGAGTTTAGTGTCATATCTGAAAATTAAGATAGGAATATAGTCGAACTACTTTACTCTTAAGAAAATATACATAGAGCTATGTATATGCTTGTTAAAATTTAATTATAGTAATAAAGGTTTCTATACTTCAAGTTTCAAAATTCTATGTTTATGAGTCTACCATGGGAGAAACAAAGTATTGTTTCATTTGATGTTATTGGAGTGGCTAATCCACATTCCAGAGCGTCCTAAATGTACCAATGTACCTAAACATCCTGAAATGTTTGTAATACTTACTTTTCCGTAGACTTATAGACAGTGATAATGGGGAAATGGAAGAAAATTGAGGCTAAAGGAGAACCATGTATCTCAATACTGGTCACTGATATATTTTATGGTTGCTTACCACATGTGTTTTCTTGTATATTAATCCATTCTTTTAACTTATGATGGGTAGTGAATGAAAGGCAGGAATAGAAGTACAGTATGTTCCATGGTAACTAAAATACTCTTGAATAAAACTGTGCTTATTCCTTTCTTAAATTTTACTACAACTCAATATAACGATGTTTCCAGTAAGGAAGAGAGGAAGTTGTAGAGAATGCTGGAGCACCAAATTGCAGGCATTTCATCTGAACAATGGGATAAGATTCCATCGGTTCAGTTTTTGTTTTCTCTAGGATGGTTTTGCTCTTTCAAATCAATATTCCCACATATTTAAGGACATCAGGAGTTAGATTTGCAACTATTATTATTATTATTATTATTAAATGCATCCAAGGGTCAGGTGACTCTTTACTAGGAGATTTTTATGCATTTTCTCCTACTCTCACATCAAGCCTGCAAGGACATTATTATTCCCATTTCACAGGGAAGAAAAACGGATTGTTTATTTATTCATTCAACAAGTATTTATTGAGCATCTACTATGTGCTAGGCTTTATTCTAAAAATTTGGTATACATCAATTAAAAACAGCTAAAATACTTGTCCTCATGGGCTGACATTCTAGTAATAAGTTTACTCATGTATTATTAGACATAATAATGTCTATAATTATTAGACATAATAATTATTGCCTATATTGTCTATATAATATATGTCTATAATTATTAGACATAATACGTGAGTAAATTGTATATTAGAAATTGATGCATTCTTTGGAAAAAAGAAAAAGTAGAGCAGTGTAAGGAAGATCTAGATTGCTGGAATAATCATAGAGGAATTTTAGCATTATGAAGTGTCATTTTTTTTTTTCCTCATTTAATGTTTTTGGCTTATATTTTACTTTATTTGGCACCAGGATTGCAAGCTCTGCATTCTTATGTTTAATCTCGTCTAGTAAACCTTTACTCATTCTGTTGGTTTTTAGCCTTTGAAATCACTGTGTTTCGGGTTTATCTCCTGTATGTAACATCAAGTTTGGTTCTGCTTTATAAGCCACTTTGAAAATCTATTTTTTATTAAATACATATTAGTCATGTTTACTGACATGAGTAATATGTTGGGTCTCAATTCTGTCATAGTATCTTATGTGGTAATTACTGTGTGTATTAGGTCATCTTATTTTTACTCTTTTTCCTCTCTTTTTGTATGTCCTCTTTGTTTTTGATATTGTTTCTTTAATTTGTTTATACTATATTTTGGTATTTATAAAGGTTTCTATTTTTGTTCTGGTGGTTATCTTTGCTTTAATATTTATACAATGATCTTAACTCTCCTTTTACTCTCTCTTTTAAAAGTTTACTATCTCTTCTGTCAGTTTTATTGGTATCTTTCAACTGCTACATAATACAGGTGCAATAGGCAATGAACTAATTCTACTTTCCTCTCTCCTTCTCGTTTTTTCTTTGTTTCATTCTTCCACTTGTCAGAACATATCGTGTTTATATAGTCTTCTCCCTGTGACTAAGACTTTTTAGTCTTAGTTCTTAGTTTTATAATCAAATATATAGGGCCGGCCTGTGGCTTAGCGGTTAAGTGCGCGTGCTCCGCTACTGGTGGCCCGGGTTCAGATCCCAGGCGTGGACCGACGCACCGCTTCTCCAGCCATGCTGAGGCCATGTCCCACATACAGCAACTAGAAGGATGTGCAACTATGACATACAACTATCTACTGGAGCTTTGGGGAGAAAAAGGGGAGAAAAAAAAGGGGGAGGATTGGCAATAGATGTTAGCTCAGGGCTGGTCTTCCTCACAAAAAAAACAAATATGAAATGGTCACCGTCAATCCTTTTGGGAGAATTTCTCCAGTCAACTCTTGATTGAATGAAGCTCATCCTCTAGAAGATTTCTCCAGGAGGGCACGTGTATTCTCTGAGTTTTTGCACACTCAAAATTGTTTTTTCTATTGCTTTGACACTTGAAGGACTTAGCTGGTGTCAAGATTTCTTTGTTTCTTGAAAATGCTGCTTCATGCTGCCTTGCTTTATATTTCATTTCGAGAAGTCTGATTGTCTACTTTTCGTACCTTTGTACTCTATCATCTCTCTGCCTGGAGGTGCTGAGGATGCTTTATTTTTCGTTAAACTCTATTAGTTTTGCTCAGATATGTTTTGGAATTGCTTGTTCTAGTTCAGTTTTTCCTGATACTCATTTGTCCCTTTCAATGTTCAGATTCAGGTCTTGTTTTATTTTCTAGAAAGTTTTCTTGGATTATAGTTTTAAATATTAGTTCCGGGCTGGCCCCGTGGCTTAGCGGTTAAGTTCGCGCGCTCTGCTGCTGGCGGCCCCCGTTCAGATCCCGGGCGCACACAGATGCAGGCTTCTCCGGCCATGCTGAGGCCACGTCCCACATACAGCAACTAGAAGGATGTGCAGCTATGACATACAACTGTCCAGTGGGGCTTTGGGGGAAAAATAAATAAATAAAATTATTAAAAAATAAATAAATAAATAAATAAATAAATAAATAAATATTAGTTCCATTCTATGGTTTTGATTTTCTTAGTCAAGGACTCCAGACATACAGATGTTGGACATCCTTTGCCCATCCTCCATTTCAGTCACTTTCTGACCTCTTCTATTTTCCTTTTTTATATTATTTTCATTCTTCTGGTTGATTTTCTCTTTCATCAAGGCCCTTTATAAAATTTTCACTTGAATCCATTCTCTCTTGGACATCTTATAATTTAATCTTTATTTGTGGTATTTAATCTGTTTCTTCTAGCTGTTTCCTGAGTTCAGTTAATTCCCATTTTATTTCTTCCTCTTTGTAACCGTTTCTGCTCTCAATTTTTGTATTTCTAATGCAGAGTGTTTTAAAATCATTCCCAAGGGCTTATTTGAGGATATTTAGTTCATTTGGTGTGTTGTGTTACAGTTCTCTTCAGTTTTTTGGTGGGTTTTACGGGGAGAGTTTTCATCAGCTGAAATGCTTTGATTCACTTTCACTGATTTTTCATCATAGTTTTGTATGGGTGTAGTCTGCTCTTTTCTGTTCCTATATACTTCCTATTTTGAGAGTGCCCACGTGTTTTAGTTCTGCCCTATTCCGTATAGCTTCTTTTATGAATAGTGTTTTTGATGGCATTGTGGTGAGTGGAGAGGTTGGTGTGTTTTTTTCTCTTTTGTTTCTTTGGTTTCTTTAATTTTCTCCTCTTGTTTCCATTTTTTCCTTCACAGCCATATATACAAGTTGTCCCTCCCCATCTTAATTCACTTGCTTCCTTCTTTTTCCCCCAAGCAATGACTCCCTACAGTTGCCACTTCCAGCTCCACTCGCTTTCACTTAACCCAGTGCTGTGAACACTGAGTCCTGACCTGTGGTCAGTACGTTGGCAATGAGTATTGAGCTTCCTCTCTCTACTGATGGTTTCATTTGGGTTTTATCTAAGTCATCGCCACTCCTTTACTCTTTTTTTTTTTTCTGTGAGGAAGATCAGCCATGAGCTAGCATCTGTTGCCAATCCTCCTCTTTTTTGGTGAGGAAGATTGGCCCTGGGCTAACATCCATGCCCATCTTCCTCTACTTTATATGTGGGACACTGCCACAGCATGGCTTGATAAGTGGTGTGGAGGTCTGCACCTGGGATCCGAACCTGAGATGCGAACCTGTGAACCCCCCGGGCCACCAAAGCGAAGTGCATGAACTTAACCACTACGCCACTGACCCAGCCCCTCATCTGCTCTTTTTAACTGAGTCTCTTAAGCCTCCCCTCTCTCTCCCTCTCCACACCCACAGGCTTGCAGGGCAGGCATGGAAAAGCTATTGGAAAGTTTTTCTTCTATGGGCAATTTGAGGGTATCTGCATTTTCTGTTTTTCTGTTTCCTACTGTTGCTGAAGGTGTGGATCATCTGTGGTTTTATTTGCTCTCCTTGTTAGTTTTATAGGTTTTTGGGGGAGAGTGAGTGACGAGATTCAAATTCAGGCAGCCACCATTGTCCTCCAAACACATAGACCATAGGGTCAACAGAGGACATTTTAATGAGAAAGTTATATTAAAGAAAGACTTGAAGGCAATTAGGAAGTTATTCATGGGGATTTGGGGGCAGAAACCTTCCAGGCAGAAGAAACAGCGTGAAGGTCCTGAGGTGTGAGCGTGTCTGGCACGTCGGAAGAACAGAAATGAGGGGGCTGCAGCGGACTGTGGATGTAGGGAAAAGAGTACGATAAGAGGTCAGAGAAATAAGAAGATGGGGTATATTTGTAAGAGCTGAACTAACTTGCCTGAGGATTGCAGTTGGGGGAGATGGTTTTCAAACCTGCATCTGTCTCCATGCCTTGTGCTCTTTGCACAATATAGTGTTGGTATTCATAAAGAGTTTAATGAAGTTCGTCCATAATAAAACTGTAGCCCAGAATCTCCAATTTTGGGCTGATAAAATAATCTCCCAGTATAGAAGTGTGATAGGACTTTGTGGACCCAACTTATCTCTGTTATTCACCTTTCCCTTGAGCCTGTCACGCATTTCCACTCTCCTCTCTTACATGCTTCTAGGAAAGTAGTGAACCCTCTCAATACGGAATTTAAAACAAATAGCCCTTTACATTATACCTTTATACCTTTAAAAAATGTAGTAAATACAACAACTGAGACAATAAACCAAAGATTTATTACAAGCAAAAGGGAAACAATGAAGTAAATACTACCACCACTACTACTAAAATCCATAGTACTAACATTATGTAGTGCTTACTATGTGCTGGGACTGTTATAATTGCCTCACATATAATAAATCATTAATTCCTCAGCAACCCTAAGAACTAGGTGTCCTCTCATTAATCCTATTTTAAAGATGAAGAAATTGAGGCAGAGTTAAGCAACTTCCCCAAGGCCTCCCCGACGTTTAGATGATCTGGTATATACAATAAAGATTTCCCGTCCTCAGGATTCCCCTTCCTGGATCCAGACCTCCATCCAAGTGCAAGTGTACATATATTATCTCTACAGAATCTATTGGACCATGAGAGAGAGGTTAAGTCCATTCTTCTACTACCTTTTTCCTATCTGACTATTTCCCTCTTGCCTTCATTCCCTGATAATTGATGCTGTGATGGAATCTTCTTTGTCATATAACTCCACCGCTTTCTTAGCAAAGGGATATGTTCTTCCCTTTTACCCACAAAGAAAGAAACTCTACAGCATTCTTACTGGAAATAAACTGGGGTAAGTGTGTGGGTTTCTTTAAAATAACCTAGTGGAGATTGTAAAACCTCTCTTCTGTGTTCTCAGTTTCATTTTTCTAATATTTTTGTTTCTAGTTACTAAGTTCATTGAAAAAGACAGGAAATTTTGATCTCTCTTTTGTTTTGTCTTATGGTTCACTAGATACATGCGCTCTCATCATGAGCATCTGGGACCATCTGAAAAAGAAAGATGAGTGAAGGAACCTTTTTCTAAGTATATTTCATTTAAGGCCTCAGCATTAAACACTATTTATTCAAATAAATGAGTCACTTAGGCTCTTAGGCAACAAACTCAAATAAATGAATGAATGCGTTAGGTTAAAAGGATGCATAAAATTGTAAGCTGATACTTAAGGCACAGGGCAATGTGTGCTCTAAATAGACGCAAGAGGAGCACAGAGACCCATGTTCTCTACGTCAGACAAAACAGGGTGGTGCATCCCGGTCCCCCCTCTTCCCATGTTCTATCAGGGGAATGTCGGGCTGTGGATCTCCTTCCTTGCATCGTGAAAGAGGGCGTTATAGAGAGCTGTCAAAGATCCAGGTATCTACACAGTGACACCTACACACTTATACTGAAGTCACAAACGAGAGGGAGCATTTCCTACGTGTGCCTAGTACATAGAAGCCATTCAGCAGAAATGTATTGAACTTGGAGACATGAGTGGTCACAGAGGAGCACTGTAAGTGCCTCCTTGTTCTAGTGAATTTAGGGGGAGTTGAAAAGACAAATTTCTCTTGCGTGGCTTAAGTTAGCATGAGATATTGGAGACATTTTTGTTAGGCACAGGATTAAAATGTCATAGCTCGTGGCAGTAGAAGAGCATTTCAAGAGTCCTAGATTCAAATCCTAGTTACACCACTGACTAGATATTCACTCACTCACTCATTCATTCATTAACAAATGTTTATGGAGTATCTGCTCTGTGCCAGGCACTGTTCTGGTGCTGGGATGGCAGTCATGAAGAAAACAGGTAAAACTTCTTGTATCATGCAGCTTATATCTTGTGGAGAGACAGAGACACGAAAAAAGACACACTAGTAAAATATAAGTATATTATAGTAGTAATTACTAAACAGTGAAAGGGGAAATGAAATGTTGTAGAGGGGCACGGTGTCAAAAATCTTAGGCGGGATAGCTAGGGAAAGACTTGGTGAAAAAGTGACATTTGAATTAAAAACCTGAAAAACATGAGGGCTTCATGCAAGATGTTTAATCTTTCTATGCTTTTCCCTCATCTATAATTTGGGGAAGAATTAAATTGAATGGTCCGTGTCAAAGTGTCTAACTAAGTAATGGCACCTAACTGGTGTTCTTTACAAAATTGTCTTTTTAAAGCCCACATTCAAAGTTAAAACCACAAGGGATTGTGTCAATGGTCCTCCAGCAGAGTTTAAATGCTTTTTTGTTTTTTGAAAAGACATTCGACGGAGCCAGTTAATCTTGGGAAGAATATTTTGGCCTCTGATTAGACATTTCAGCATGAATATCACCTGTGGAGGGGGGCTCCTGCAGACACATTAAAGCAAGTTTTCATTAGTGATTAGAAGGCAACAGCAGATTCCAAGCATGCAGCATAAATTTGCTGCTATATCTGAATGCATCGACTGCTGTCAGTGTCGATGGCTCAGACACTCATTTTACTCAGCACTAACAAAAAATGAGGGAAAAAAGTCTATGTTTTATTCATTCAGTACTAATTTGCATGTGGTTTGATTGGAAAGTAAAACCATGCAGTCAATAGATGGTGCCAGAGGTTTGGTTCTCACTGCAAGGCCAAAATTAGTTTGTTGATAATCTCTTGTGCAAGGATTCTGACTTCTTTTCTCTGCTCCTGTTAAATGTTTCTCATACATGGGGAATTATTAACATAAGAAAAATCTAGAACTTTTTGTTAGATTCACATTACATACATGGAGTGGATGCTTACAAATCTCTTCAAAAAATGTTTAAATGTGTAAATTTCAAATGAGTTAGAAAGGAAAGAATTAAATTCTAATGTTTTATAATCATAAGATAAACATGTTCAACAATTTAGTAAAAATATTATATACATTATTTGAATATATATACAATGTATAATTGCATTATGAATGTATATGTGTGTGTATTTATATATACACACATATGTATTTTAATAATATTGGAATAGCTTTTATTTATATATACACACACATATATATTTTAATAATATTGGAATGCGTATGTATTTATATATATAAACACATATGTATTTTAATAATATGGGAATAGCTTAACAAGAATTATACAAGAAATACATGGTGGTTTCATCTTCCTATTAGAGGAAGATTCATCACCAAATCTTTTCTGTTGGGATGTTCTTCTGGATGGAGGGCACCATGTGTTAAATCATCCATCAGCCCTTTAAACATAGTGACAATACATAGTGCGCATTCATCCAGTAAATATTTGTTAAATTAAAATCCCTTATAGTGATATCTTGTTTTCAAGATCTCCCACCCTTTGTATTATTTTTATTTATTTTTTTTTTTGTGAGGAGATCAGCCCTGAGCTAACATCCGCCAATCCTCCTCTTTTTTTTTACTGAGGAAGACGGCCCTGGGCTAACATCGGTGCCCATCTTCCTCCACTTTATATGGGACACCGCCACAGCATGGCTTACCAAGCAGTGCGTCGGTGCACACCCGGGATCCGAACCAGCGAACCCCGGACCGCCACAGCGGAGCGCGCGCACTTAACCGCTTGCGCCACCGGGCCGGCCCCACCCTTTGTATTATTTTTATAAAACCATTTAGTAATTAATTAATATTCAACCTTTTCTTAAATATACATAATGATTGCGTACATTTTATCCAAACTTTGTTACAGATCCTTTCAGATCATGGAATATATGAATTTTTAAATCCACTTATAACAGTGCCAGGCAACATGGAAAGCACAATATAAATGTTGTTATTACTATTATTAATATAGTTAATATCATTAATATAGTTAATAGTTATAATATGATTAATAAGATATATGGAACCACAATGTTAGATTCTTATTTCTAGGCACAAGCAGTGAAGGTAAAAATATGTATTGTATCAAGTGAATTCTAATTATCAGGCAAATAGGAAAATTTATTGAAACACAGAAGTGTACTTCAAACTCCAAGTTTTGGCAGCAGTTAAGTTTAGAGCTAGAAACAAATGCTTTCCGTGTCATAAATGCAGTTTTGACGTTATTTCATCTGAAAAAGTTTAAAGTGCCAAAAATAAGCAACAGAATATGTAAATTTGTCATCTGAAATACGTTACAGACTATGTAAATTGACAAAAGTTAAGATGACGACTGAAAATTATGACAATTTCATAAAACATTATGTTATGAAAGATAGTTAAAAATAGACATTTCAGTAGAAAGATGGGGAAATAATAGTAATCACTGAAGTCAATTTTGGGAGCAAAGTAAGTATCCTATTAAGCCAATTGTAGTGGAGATGTGGAGCGGAATGTCAAATTATGGGATAAGCCTGGGAAAGAGAAGCAGGTTGATTGGATTAAGGTGATTTAAAAGAGTAGAGAAAGGGTCTGAATAGCTTGAGTCTCAGATAATAAGACTATGTCAATAAGTCTTTGTATAGAAAGCATCTTAGAATCTTTTGCCAGCACCCTGAAATTTGTATTTGAGGTGAAAATTGAACAACAATGTTATTCAATCTCAAGAGCCTAGAGTGTCCCATAAGGATTCCAGTCTCGTGATTACCCATAGGAATCTGAAATGTAAAGCAGTTTAGTGCCAAATGTGTTTCTACAAGTAAATACAGCAGTGGACTGTAATTTTACAAGGAGGGGAAAAATTTTAATTTCTTCTACCAAAGAAACTTTCATTATCAAAACTTACCATTTTAAATCAATCAATCTGATACCTAAAAACTTAGAAATTACTTCTCTATTATGAGGTTCATTGTTCTAATATTAATACTATGGATACTATATTTCATGATTCCATCACTTCAATTATTATGATTTTAGTTAAAGAAATAAGGATAGCACAATTATTTATGCCACAGTGTGCTCAGACCCACTTCTGGTTACTTCGATACTCACTGAGTAACTATAGTTCTATACTGCTATGGCCTTAGAGTAGCTTAGCCCAGGAAAGTTTTATAATATCCCCTTTCAATAACTTCTACAATAATTGAACATAATTCTTTCCACCTCCCATCTTTGCTTAGATCCCACTCCTAAAATGGCTGTGTATTGGACAAATATGTGTTTTCATGTGAATAAATCCTCCCAAGCAACCGTGAGTTAGGTGTTATAACTCCTCATTGTGGGTCTAAAACAGCCTGTGTAACGTGTTGAAACTTATAAAGGGAGTCAGAGGTAAGGCTGTGATGCAATTCTAGATCTGCTTAACTCTAAAACTCTTGTTCGATCTACCTCTGGGGCCCATATATTCTGGTTTTCTAAGACAGCTCTGACTTATGCTATTCCGGGTTAGCATTTGCCTTCCACCAAAGTGTCCTATTTTGAATGATAAATTATACGGTTACTCTAGATCACACTAAGAAACCAGGATTATTTAATCAGAATTCAGACATTGCATCAACTCACTACAAAGCTAGAAATGTGGTTTCTACTTTCAGCGCTTAAAAAAAAAATAAAAAAGAGAATCTGAACATCTGTTCAAGTTAGTGTCTATAAGACATTTTCATAAATATCATTGTGTCCACCAATTAGTCCAACACTGAAGACAAACAGGATATGAAACTTGTGGGTGAGTACTGAAGGTTAATATTAGAATTTTTTGCATGCTACAAATATGCTTCCTTTAGAAAGAATTTGTCCCTGGGTAAAATTCATTAATAAAGGATACTCTTCTTCAGGTGCTTATAATTTCCTGCCACTATTTTTTTAATTGATATACAACAAAATAGGTTGTTTCTTCAGCCAAGAGAGTTTTAAGAATATCATAATCAAAATAATTATACACAAATATAGACAAACTGAGAATGAGGTCAAAGCCCTTAAACGGCCTGTAGAGCCACACACACACCCTCAACCCAGACTTCGTCTCCTTGTACTCCCCCATTTGCTCATCTGCTCCAGCCACGCTAGCTTCCTTGCTCCCCTGGAACATATCAAGCTCCCTCCTCCCACAGAACCTTTGCAATTGCTGTTCCCTATACTTAGAAATGCTTTTCCTTCTGTGATCCCCAGGGCTTCTTTGTCTCCTCCTTCAGGTCTTTGCTCAGATGCCATCTTCTAGTGGAGACCTCTTTAATTGATCTAAAGCAGCAACTTCCCCATTCTCCACACACCTTATTTTTTTCCCTACTTTAATCTTTTCCATAAAACTTGCACTTTCTATCATACTCTACTTATTTTTTATACTTATTCTCTGTCTTCTCCCTCTAAAATGTAAGCCCCTTGAGAGTTAACCCCATTTTGTTTTGATTTGTTTGGGGAAGGGTTTTTTGGGTCTATTTTTTTTCAACAATATTATTGCAGTGTGTAACACAGTGTCTGGCATACTGTAGGTCAATAAATATTTGTTGACCAAGAGAATGAAGAAATAGATTATGAATATGTTGAGTTGCAGCTTAGAGATGATGCTTGGACTCTCTTGTTGGGAGTATGTTTCAGAGATCAGCAGTATGATCCACAGCAACAGCAACCCTTTTTGGTTACTCCATGTTGTTAGCGATCGCTGAGAACCAGCAATGGTTAGCACTTTATGTACTTGTATATTACCAAAGCTCACAATAATGCTACAAGCTGGATATGAAGTTAAATAATTTGCCTCTTTCTCAGCTATCAAAGGGTAGAGGGGTCAATTCAAAACGAAAGTCAGTTGTTTGTTTGTTTTGTTTGTTTTTCCTATTACAATGGGACATGTTTGCAGTGTGACCAAATCTAAAGATGTAGGACTGGTTTTCACTCCTGGATTGTGGACCCTGCAGTGTTACGCCAGGTACACTTGAAGAGCTGATTTCCAGGGGCCTAAGACAGCTTTCTTTCTGATGTTATTGAGGTTTTCATTTGCTAGGCAAGTTTTAATCAATGACTCTATTGACAGCCTTGAAAAATAGTTGTTCCCTTGAAATAACTTTTTCCATTTATAGGAATATTACCAGTCTCATTGAGGTTAATCCATGAAGATGAGAATATGAAGGGAACTAATATCACCGACTGATTACTGACTGTGTGTTAGGCACACTCAGTCCTCATTCAAACCTTATGAGATGAGATATTAGTATGCTGATTTGTAGTAAGAAAACCAGATTCTAGAAACTAGCTTCACAATGCTTGGTGACTAATAAGCATTCAAAAAGTGTTAGTGCCTTTATTTCCTTCAATACCTCTTAGATCTCCAACATCCTATTATTATACTTGAAAAATGAATGTAAACATATAAACATCCAAAATTGAATGTGGATTTCCTATAAGTTAGGGGAATTGTGAAAATTAAAGAAAGAATTATCTGTGTATTTTTAAACATGCTTTAAATGCATATATAATGAGTAAAACTCATTATATCTTAAAATGCATTAGGTTTAAGGAACCATATGAGATAAATCAATTGACTATTTTCCCATTAAATATCTAAAGTAGCCAGGAAGGTTTTCTCTTCCATTTTGCTTGACTTTGATTGTAATTTTATAGCTGAAATCATTCTAAAACACATAGGACAATGGAAAAATGTTTTACGTGGCAAAAATGAGCTCGCTTGAAGCTGCTGATTCAGGTTTTAGATAATGGGAAAAATTATTTCAGAGACCACATTATGAGAGTGCAAGAAATTTCAGCTGCTGACACCGTAAAGATTTTCACTGTACTTTTAAGGGATACTAAAAATCTTTAGGCCTCAACAGACCTAGCATATAGTGACAATGCAGAAATTGCTGTGCCGTTTCAATGGCAATTTCTTTTTTGAACTATATAATTGGTGTTGGGTTTTCTTCAATCTCTTGTGCCCTCAAAAATGGTCTAGAGCAGTGCCTGGTACATAGTAGTCACTTATTAAATGTTTGTACATTTGTCAAAATGGTTTCCTCTTAGTGGAAAACAAAAAAGTATGCCCTCACAGTTAAAATTTCCATCAACTCGAAAGAATTGCATTAAAAGGAAGTCTCTCTGCCCTGAATCCCAGTCCTGCTGCCAAATGAAACCAACTAAAGTTTCCTGGAAGACTTCAAGCTGGCAGGGAGCATTCATGTGGATACCTGCTCCCTCATAATACTACATTAGTAAAGGGGCTGAAAAGGGTATCATTAGCAAGTTTTACAAAGAACAGAAGAGAGTCCATCTGTAGATGAATGCCTTCAACAAATTTCAAGAGGACAAATTTGGATGGAAGAAAGTTGAGTGAGAAAATAGAGGAGAGCAAGTCTCATGCTGAAACAACACTGTAATGGAAGGGCAAGGGTCACTTGAGGATGTCTTTCCTAAAAGTGGGGGAATAAACCAAGAAAGAAGGTAGGAGATCCAGGAAATTGTGGATCTAATTCCAGATGAGACTGTACAACAGGGCTAGAGAAAGACCAGCCCTGGTGAAGTAACCCCACCAGATGGAGGAGGGGCTGGGGTAGGGGGATTCCAGGGGGAGAATATCTCAAACAGGGAGGGATGCCTTCATTTAACTACAGTGCTGTTCTCTTTGCTTTATGAATTAATATCTATTTATAAATAGTATTTCTCTGTATTCACTCCTTCTCCCTCTCACCCCTGGTAATTATGAAAGTGTATACACAGGAAATTGTGGATAAGCCACATGGTTTCAGAAACAGCAGGAGATGTGCCAAAGACAGACAGAGTCATCAGTACTAATGATCACATAGAAAGAGGTTCCAACAATTTGTCACAAGATGATGGATCAGGCGATAGCCCAAGAGGAGACCTGACCACTCAGAGCTGATGCCATCTGCTAGGAGATGATGCCTCTCTGTGTGACCCTAATAATTATAAAAAGATACAGATAAGGAAAAGTGAAATAAATAGTGTTAAGGACTGAATGTTTGTGTCCTGTTCAAATTCACGTGCTGAAATCCTAACCCTCAGTGTGATGGTGTTAGGAGGTGGGGCCTTCAGGAGATAATTAGGTCATGAGAGCTCCCTCCACGTGAATGGTATTAGTGCCCCTATAAAAGGGACCCCAGAGAGCTCCTTCACCCTCTTTCCACCATGTGGGGATACTACGAGAAGTCAGCAATCTGTAACCCAAAACAGGGCTCTCACCAGGACACAACCATGCTGGCGCCCTGGTCTCTAACTTTCAGCCTCCAGAACTGTGAGAAATAAATTTCTGTGGTTGAGAAGCCACCCAGTCTAGGGTATTTTGTGATAGCAGCCAGAGCTAAGACAAATAGAAAACTGAAGTAGATGGACATTCTGTGGCTAGGACTCTTCAGATGCGGTAGTGAAACGGGGAGGCACTGGGAGAGGAGTTGGGGCAGAAAAGAAAAAAGAGGGGACGGTCTTATTAAACCAGATTCTCCTTTTGGCCTTATGTCTCAAGTTTGTAGCCAGACATGGGCTCCCTCAAGAGATAAGGGCTCCCCAGTAGAAAAAGAGTGAGTGGTGGTCTTACTGGACTGACTCTGACTTGTCTCCAGAGAAGACAGCGCTACAAGCGGGTGACTGAGAAACAGCACCTGGTGAATTTCTCTAGGACCAGTGGTTTTAGGCTGCACCGCATTCTGCTTATTGGCCTGTCTCCAGGTTACTGGCCGAGGTGCTAGTCAGACTAAAACAGCGTTGTTGCAGGTTGAGTTCACCAGGAAGCCAACTCTGAGATGGAGGTCAGTATGAGGATGTTGGAGGGTCTAGGCAAACTTTGTCAGAAAGGAAATATAATAACCAATAGGCTTTCCATAGCCACAATAATATACACATTCATGGTGTTTGCCTTTTATATTCAACCTGTTGACATGCAGAAGATTGATGGTTATAAGACCAAATGCGTTGGCTCCTCACATTAATAGTCAAAACTTAAAATTTTAACTGATGTTTGGGGGTAGAAGGTGGAGAGGAGAGACAGAAAGGGTAGGGTGACAGGACAAAGTGAGAAAGCAAATGCCGTCTGTAATAATCAGACAAGAAATGGAGGTTTAACTGTATTATTCCCTTTTACCTGGTTACCAACAGAGGAATAAAAATAGATACATGACTTTATTGAAAGTAAGGACAAGTGAGAAACAGTGATGGTGTAAATGACCTATCTCATATGACAGTAGGAAGTCAAAAGATGTAATTGGAAGTAGCTAAATCAAGGGAAGCCGTAGAATCGCATTATTTAGAGAAATGTAAGAAACCACCTGGAGGATTTTTTTAAAGCTGTTAGAAAGTGATTTTTCCTAAGGATCAATACCAAAAGTAGAGAAGAGCGAGGCAGAGAATGATTAATTTTATTTATAAACCTTTCACTCTATTTAAATCGCTAAATATTTATATATGCAAAGTGCCTTTAAATTTTAAAAGTTTCTTCTATATGTTTCTAGAAATTGTCTATGCGCATAAAAGTACACTTTTGATATACATACAATCATTCTTGTCCTGCACCTATGTTATTGATACTTTTTTGCTTATTAGCTTATTTGTTACTCCAAACTACAGTATTGAATAATATTCCATAATTTATTTAACTAGTACCCAATAGGGGACGTGTAAATATATTGTAGATTTTCCGAAGATGTTGAATCCATATCCCTTCCCACAAACAGTATGCGAGAATGCCTGTTTCTTCTTCTGTCCTTTGTTAAAAATGTATATTTTATACATTTTACCTTTATGATGGGTAAAAAATGTGTATTCTTATTGATTTATGTGCATTTCTTTAGTTATGAATGATATTAGCACATTTTCAAAAGCTCATAAGTTTTTTTCTGTGATGTATATACTCACATTCCTTGATATATGCTTGAATATTAGCTATTTTCTTATTTGTAAAATTTCTTTCATATAATAAAAATTTATCACATTATCATAGGTTTTAATCTTTTATTTGCATTGTGACCATTTTTTATTTGTAACTTTAAAAATCATATGTAGAAAGAACTGTGTAGTCTGTGTAGTATTAGAATGACATCAAACTAATCAAACTTAAAAAAAGTTTTTGTCTCTGTGTGTCTTGTGGGGACGCTCTTTCTTAATCTAAGATTATAAAGAAAATACAACATATTTCTTCTAAGAACTTTGTGATTATATTTAGATCATTAAAACTGTGACCCACTTGAAGATATTTTAGAGTAAGAAATAAAGTATTTTTTTCTGTGTCAATTTAGTTGTCCCAACATGATTTATTTCAATAAAACATCTTGTCCTTCTGATATGCAATGCTGCTTCATAATGATATTAATTAGATTATTGTGAAGCAATTTCTGAAATATCTCTAGCATTTCATTTATATGTATCCGTACAAACACTAGTACCAACTAGTTTATATATCATAGCTTTATAATGTGTTTATCTATTTTAACATCTGATAGGACTTATCCCATTCAATCTTATTATTTTCATTCCCTCCCCGCCTGCCCAAAATCCTCTCTGTTCTTACATGTTTATTTTACTACTTGATCTGTAGATCACCTTGTCAAGTTTCCCAAAATAATGTTCACGTTTTTCTGCTTGTTTGTTTGCTTTTCTGGGGAAAGGATGTGTTGTGTTGGATTTATAAATGAATGTGATCGAACGCGTATCTTTACAATGCTGAGTTTGCCTATCCAAATATAAAGGATATAGTGCCATTTTGTCAAATATTCATTTGGGGTTATATTATAGAAGTTTCGCATCAATAGTCGTAAATGTGATGGGCCCGTAGTTTTTACTTGTGTATTTTATAGTTGTATCTTTATCAGGTTTTAGTTTCAATGGTATGTTGAAGTTTTTAAAAGAAGCTTGCGGTGTTAAAGTTTTTTTCTAATCTTCATAAGCTCTGGATCAGTTTAAATAATAGAGAAGCATCATTGCCCTGGAAATTTGGTTGGTGGTACATTTGAAATCATATAAGCATGACATTTTACAACTTTCTCAGTTCCCTCTACTACAGTTGTCCTGCCTGGGCTTAGTATTCTTTCTATAGAAAAAATATTTATTCTAAATTTTCAAATTTATGTACATAGTTTAAAATTGAGAATTATTTTAATTTTCTCTTTAATTATTTCTCCCATTAATATTTCTAACTTAGTGATTTATTCTGTTGTTTCTTAATAAGTTTATTAAGTAGTTTGTCTATTTTATTAGTTCTTTCAAAGAACCACATGCTGGATTTACATATTAGTTCTACTACATTTGTACTTTCTAAATATCATTAATTTCTGTCTTTTTAAATTTTTCCCATCTGTTTCATTAGATTTATTTTACTTATTTTATTTTTTTGTTTACTAATTATTTCATTTAATTTATATTTTATTATTTAGCTGTGTAGTATTTAAGACTATGAATTTTCCTGTAGTGACAACTTTGACCTATATCATAGACTCCGATTTTTAGTGTTTTTTAATTATTATATTTTAGACATTCTGTAATTTTGTTTTTGCTTTTCCTTAGATTACAGGTTTTTATCTTAAGATATTTTTCAAAGAGGGTTCTATTTTTTTATTTTTTATTTGATATGGTCATCAGAGAAGAAGATATATGTTTGTAAATTGTGGAATTCACTGATGTTATAACTGGGTCTTAATATAGAGCAAATTTTGAACATGTACCCAAGAGAATTTGAAAAGAAAGTGTATATTCTATTTTTAGGGTATAGAGTTAAATATATTGATATACATCTAAAATGCCTTACCATATTAACTATGCTATATATATGTATATATATCCTATACATTTTTACCATTTTTGGCCTGCTTGATATGTCATAGATTAAGAAATCTGAATTAAAATCACCCACTTCTCTGATAAGTCTATTTCATTCTGCTACTGTTTCTCTTTCATTTCTGCTTTATGAATTTTGGGTGACAAATCTTTATTGTGTATTATACGATATGTGTAATCCTGTCTTATTTAATGATTTGGCCTTCAAGTCAAACATGATTTTTATTGTTGTAACAATCTCTCCATTCTTTTTGTTTGCATGTATCTGTGGTGAAGTTCTAGATTCTCTGAGTTATTTTTTTATAGGTATCGCTTTCATTTATGGCAATAGTTTTTTTCTACGTATGTTTCTTTCATTACATACGTTTTTTGAGAAACAAAAGGGAGCTTTTCCAAAGCAAATGGTCATTTATTTCTTGATTTTGCTCCTTTTCTTCCCAGATAAACTGGCCTGGCCAGCATAGAAAGAATTCTGCAAAACTCCTTTTTTTCTCTTTTCCTTGAGCTGGAGAGAGCTCTACCTAGTCATACTCACATTTTTATTTTACTTATTTATTTATTTAGTGGACCCATATTCTTTATAGTTGTCCAAATTTAAAAGTTGCTTTCCTCATGGTCTTACAAGACCTTCAATTTTACTTCTCACAGGAAACAAAAAAGTCAATCCAGAAGAGAAGTTTGGAAGCTATGAAACCCTTGAGTCAACACATGACCTCTTTTCTAGCTCACTCGATTTCTTCTCTTAAATGTACTCATGTCTCTCAATCCATAAAATATTCCGGTGGCTTCTCATTGCTCTCAGGATAATGCCCAGTCTCCTTCACATGGCTCATCATGCCATTCGTTATGGAATTGTACTTTCTTTTTCTACCTTGCTTCTGAAAACTTCTTGCGCTCTATGCTACAGTCACACTTACATATATTTTAGCTCCTTGATCAGTTTATGGATCTTATTTGGATCTGTATTTGAAAAGTGTATAAAGAAATGTATTTTTGAGACAATCAAAGAAATTTGACTAGTATCTGGATTTTTTAAATTATTGTTATGTTTGTAGATGTGATGAGAGTAAGGTGGTTTAAATGAACAAATCTTATCCTTTAGATATACATGCTGAGATACTTATGGAAAACATGATATAATGTCTGGATTTGGTTCAAAATAATATGGGATTGGATAGTAGATAAAACGAAGTTGTTTTGAGCTGATAATTTTTTAAGCTGGATAATGTGTGCATGGTATTCATTACATTAATCTCTTGACTTCCATGTATGTTTGAAACTTTCCATAATAAAAATAAAGAAAAACACAGGTCTAGACTACAGCATCTGATTTAAGCTATTTTTCTGCTCTCTTGTATCATCAAATGAGGGATCTTACTGAAAGGGACCATCTGGCAACAAGGCGTGGAAAGCAATACTGGACCAGATTTTGCTTAATCTATCCAGTATTTTCTGGAATATGGATGTGTTTGGTCTTAGCACACTGAGAACCAGCAGCCGCCTTAATGGCACACGCAGTAACAGATTTTGGATCTGTATGTGTTTTCGTAGTAAGACAAAGGTAACAAACTTTGATTCTGCCAACCATGGTTGACTCTATTTTTGCATTAGAATTAGCTTTAGTACATATATCCAACCACAACATATTTTGCAGTGCTATGAAATACTTGTTTTTCTCTCTATTGGCTTCATAGCTGGTGTCACCTACTTCTTTTTTTTTTTTTTTTTTTTTTTGGTGAGAAAGATTAGTCCCTGAGCTAACATCTGTGCCAGTCTTCCTCTACTTTGTATGTGGGTCACCACCATAGCATGGCTCGACCAGTGGTGTAGGTTTGTGCCCAAGATCCAAACCCGCACACCTGGGCTGCCAAAGCAGAGCGTGCCAGACTTAACAACTCTGCCATGGGGCTGGCCCCATGTGTGACTTACTTCTGAGGAGCACCAGAGTGAAGATGCTCTCTTGAAAAAGAGCTTTCATATTCGTTCACATGAACAAAATATACATATGAAGTGAGTGTGCATGTGTTCACACACACAGAGACATATGGTTAACTCTCTGAGCCAGGCTCTGGACTAGGATCTGAGGCTGTAACAGTGAACCCTGTACTCACAGGAGGTTAGAGTTTGGGAGACAGAAAGGGATGGGAAGGCATTAAAAACAGATACAGAGCAATTCTTCATTCTGACCCACAATTGTATCTCCTCAAGAGCTTAAAAAATTCTTATCCCATCCAAAATCGAATGAACAAGAATCTCTGAAGATGGGACAAACTCTAAGGGTTTTTAAAATTTCCCCCAGTGATGCTAATGCATAGCAAGTATTGAGAACACTGATAAAGAGCAAGCTTTGCCAGGTTTTATCTGAAATTAGATGAAAAACTGTGTGTTTTTTGCCACCTTGTCTTCCATTGCCTCCTCTAGCTCCACACTCCCATATCTGGCAAGGTGAAAGAAAGGAGTTACAAAGCTAAGAGAAATGGCAAGTTGATGATGCTTGGAGTTTATTCATTTATTTATTCTGCAAACATTTATTGGGTACCTAGTATGTACTGTGTGATGGGCACTCTGGTAGTTGCCAGTAATACAAAATTATCAAGACAGTGTCCCTGCTCTATCTATTGGGAGAGACAGGTAAATAATCTGATTACAGACCCTAATGCTAAGTGCTGAGTTATGAAGATAAATTTCAATTAGCCAAGGAAAAATGAGGAAGTGGAGTGGGTTTATTCAAACAGAGGGAGAAGTTTCCCTCTCTTTTTTCTGTTTTTTCCATTTAATTCATTTATGTAAGAAAAATGGGTGATTTGTCCTATGAAATTATTCATTTTAATCTTCTAATTTTTTAAGTAAATTGTTCCCACTGCTCCTGTATTTCCTATAAACTGCTAGTTAAATCTAGAGACTTGATCAGATTCAAGTTTTGGCAGGAATACTTCATAGATAGTGTTCAGTACTTTCATCAAGAGTCTAATGCTCTCTGTGTGTCCCTCTTTTCGGATTTTAGTGACCATTTATGCTCGTTGCCTAAATCTAGTATTTCATCAAGGACTCCAAAATGGTGATTTTCTATTATTCGTAAATTTGCTGTAATATTTCCGTGAAAAGAAACTTTCTCTGATCAACTCTTTAGTTATGCTGCAATACTGTGGGTGTAGGAAAATCAAGATAAACGCTTGATTCTTTATCACTTTTCAAAATAATGAGTTGGTTCTTTAATATCATTTAAAGGTGACTGATGAAGCATTTTTCCCACTATCATTAGGAATTCATTGTTTTAAATATTTAATTTTTTGTGTGTGTGAGGAACATCGGCCCTGAGCTAACATCTGTTGCCAATCCTCCTCTTTTTGCTGAGGAATATTGGCCCTGGGCTAACGTCCGTGCCCATCTTCCTCTACTTTATATGGGACTCTGCCACAGAATGGCTTGATAAGCGGCTAGTTGGTCCACGCCTGGGATCTGAACCTGAGAACCCCGGGCTGCCAAAGCGGAGCACAGGAACTTAACCACTATGCCACCAGGCCGGCCCTAAATAGTTGATGTTTTCAATCTATTATGGCTACTTTTTTTTCTCAAATCATTTCAACTTTAATCAGTGAGAAACACCTCAAGTTGGCTCCAAAGAACTTTAGACAAGTTCTGAGTCATCTCTTGATAGCTTCTTTGTTTCTGGTGTGATAGAATGTAACTGACTTACCTCGTACCTTTCCTGATCCACACCTGAATCAGCCAGTCCTTCCAAGTACCTTAGTGAGAAATGGTGTATAGGGACCCATTCCGAAGCTTATGCCCGTATTCATATAAACTGGAGAAGACGATGGTGCTATTCTGAGAATGAATGAGAAGAATGAGTATTTCCACATAGGCTGTGGAGTGTGTGGTGCTGTGTGAGGAAATCGTGCCTTAGAGACAAGAATTCCTTCCTAGGCTTTCTCACTGCTATATTTAAACCTTCTAGGCAGATATGTGTAGGCTTTCTGTCCTTTCTTCCATAGCTTACCTTTTGGATGAAGAAAAGGCAGGTGATACTTGCCAGCAATTATTATATAAATTACTGCCACTGCATATCATGGAACCCTGTCTGTGTCTGTCAAGGTAGATGATGATCAGAAAATGTTTATTGAGTAGTCACTATGTTAGATATAGAGGATTCAAACATGATTAAGACTTTATTTCACATTGTCGTTCAGCTTTCCATAGTGTTTCCACTAGTGATGGATGCTACGGGGGGAGCCCAGAGGAGGAAGTAGTAAATTCCTCCTGAATGAAAGAAAGAAGTGTTCATGGAGTAAGAAGTTTTTGAGTAAAGATTTTGAAAGGAGTAAAACTCTGGTGTGTATGTGTGCGTGTGGGGGGTGTGGAGAAGAGGGTGTAGGATATTATTTAAAACAGAGCAGAAGGAATAAAGGCTCAATCTCAAAGTTGAAAGGACAGTTGGTCCGTGTGGTTGCAGGATAAAGTGCCTGGGTGGAAGTTCGAATATTATACTGAGAAGACACTTTGGGTCAGTTTATTAAGGCAATGAGGCCACTTACAAAGTTACTATCTCAACTTGGGTAATTCCAGAGGGAAGTAAGTAGAGAAGCAGATGCTGAGACACTGTATAGATAGAGCAGTCATCCTGGTGAGTGAATGTGAGGGATGATTTAAAGATGACAAAGTAATTTTGTTTATGAAGACTGATATTACAGCCTGGTTGATAATGGGGTGAGACTAAACCAGGGTAGTTAGAGCTCAGGAGGGACTCAATAAGACGGCGAATGATATTAAAGAACTTACAAAATCAAGCACCATAAAGGAATCAAGAAGTAAACAATCGAGAATTAGAGAGACTCAGTAATAGATGAGTTATTTGGCAGAAGGACTGACTGAGGTTAAGTGGCTTGTTCAACATCACATTCATTCATTCATTCATTCATTCATTCATTCATATGAATGGATATTCACATCCATCCTTTCACATTCTTTCTGCCAGGGTCAGTCTTCTCAGCATAATATTTGAACTCCCACTCAGGCACTTTATACTGCAAACACATGGATCAACTACCCTTTCAACTTTGAAATCACTGTAATATTCATGGAACCGTGCTAGGTGCAAGAAACACAAAGAAAAGTGAAACTTGGTCCTGCCCTTGGAGCTGTTACAATATGGTGGTAAATCAACAGTAGCAGGTGACAGAAAGCTGGGATTAGAAGCCAGACCTCTGACCTAGCGTTGATTTTGTCACACCACCCCTACTCTCTCCCATCTCATTGGGTCCTCTCCTCACTCTTTGACTGTAATTTAAGCCAAAGTTAACACGGTATTTGCCCACTTTTGCTAACCGTTGATGTTATAGCTGATCGTGAATAATCTCTGTGCTTGGGCAGGGTCATGTGGGCCTTGGGAGTGTGTCAGAACACTTGTGTGCTTCTGAGCGTGTTTAGGATCAACTCTGTCCAATGCAAATGTCAAGGATTCATAACACCTTTTCAATATAATATGACAGTTCACTCGCCCTCAGGTACCGGGCGAGCTTCCATCACCAGTGGAGTAGGTGTGTCTGACTTTTGTGCTAGCTCTGAACCATGGATTAGTAAATGACAAATTCTTAAAAAAAATTAAATAAGCATCTTTATTAAACTTAAACTTCATTTATTTTCCATCAAACACTAACTTTAAATATTTTACTTCTTAATGCATCTCTGTGAATAGAGCAGTTTGCAAACTAAGAATGTGCGTTTAAACTAATTCTTAGTCCTTTAACTCTCTCTTTATGTTCATCTTCCTTCATTTAGTCTTAAAACACCCCCAGGCGGTCGGTGCTAACTCTTGCTTATTTGACGTAAAAATTCTTGAGAGCTTGTTCCTCTGCAGGGGGTTTGATTTTTCGCTTTAAGGCGTCTTCTCTTTTTCCCACTGACGAGAAAGAAAACCCCATCTTCTTCTGTCTCCTGCACTGATCTCCCACCGCTGTTGGGAACCTGGTTATGGACTTCCTGCCCAGGATCAGGTCTAACCTTTTTCCCCTAAGAAGACACCAAAGGACTTCATAGGTCTTTTGTTTTTGTTTTTATATTTTTCCCATTTAAGGAATTATTCATAATTCTTTCTGCCTGGAGTTCAACTCATTTTGAACACAGTGCTTGTACACCAATGAACAATTTCTGATTGGACGGTGCCCTTAGAAAGCCTTCTGGACGAAAATGTCAGAGATCTCATTTTTCTCAAAAAGAGATGATTGTAAAAAAATGTGAGGATTTTAGTAATGCATTCTTACCAAGAAGTTCTGGTTTCTAGAAATGTGTTCATCTAATTCTGTTGGACACATTTGCAAAGACCTTGCTATGCCAGCTTGATTATGGTCTCAAAAAAGAGTTACAGAATTTTTAGAATTGGAAGAGATCTTAGAGGTTGGACTGTTCACATCTCTCATTTTTCAGGTGATTTCGCTGAGGCCTACAGAAAGGTGGGCACTGCTGGATAATTTAGGTTTCAGTGGACGGCTGGGTTTAGACCTGGATTTCCTCTTCCCTCCCCACTGCTCTCTCTCTCTGTACTACATTCTTCAACATCATCACCTCCTCCTGGAGTTCTCTCTGGCCTCTTCCTACTTCTTCCACAGGCCAGATTGTACAGCCGCCGGGTGATGACACAGGACTTTCTAAGTACTGAAAAGTTAGTTCTTATTATCATTATCTCATCAAGACTGAATAATCCTGGTGGATGGGATAATTTATCTTTTTCTCTAGCATTTTTTTGTTAGTATATACTGAAAACTCAATGAATATGCATTAAACAAAATAACCCCATCTGCCTGTTAGCATGGTCTGTTCTTGCTTACTAGGTCAAGAAATCCAAGATTACAGAAAATTTTAGATTTTCTTCAAAGTAAACACAGTTTGACTTCAATTTGTTCCTTAGATCTAGTCTTACTTATTTTTACCTAAAATTTGGTTATAAGAAGGTATATGCCAATATTTTAGATGGAAAAAAAAAGGAAGTCCACTTTTCAGCAGCTTTGAGTTTTGAAAACATAAATATACTATTTAAATTGAAGGGAAGGATTTTTAAAACATAAAACCCATAGCAAATAAGATTTATTGTACTGCCCATTCTGAACTGTTTAAGAAATATGTGATTCTGAAAGTTTAGTAAATAAATATTTCAATTGAAAATTAACTTGATTTTTTCCGTGAACCTTCTTAGATAGGCTTATTAAATGTTTTTATTTTTTAATTATAATGTAACATTGGATAATTTAGGTGATTTCAGAGATTGGTATGAGGAATTTCTTTTTTCAAAAATATGTATTCAAATATAACCAATTCATCAATTCTGTTGTTTTTCCACTAATGTTTTTAACTAAGTTTTCTTAATAAAGGCTTACAAAATACCTCTTAAATATAAGATAAAGGGGAAGTGAATGGAATTGCCTGGTTCCTCAAATATTAATTTAAAATTTACTTAAAACTACAAAAATTACCACCTAAAACTTGGGGAATATTTTCAAAACTAAATTACAAACGGAAATTTTAGAAGTTGATATTTGACTTAGGGAGCAAATATTTAATGATATTCATGCCTCAGATACAAATATTTTCAAATTCATATATTTTCTTCTGCAAGGCCAACTTTGTCTCCTCTGTCGAATCCCTTAATATTTTACGGTTATGGATACTTATAAAAAGTCTGTCTTTTCTAGTCCCCCCTTTTCCATAAATGTTACATTACCCAGGCCTTTTTGTTGTAGTTTATAGGCGTTTATAGGAATGATGGTGATAGGAGATGTTACTTTTTTTTTGCTGAGGAAGATTAGCCCTGAGCTAACATCTGTGCCAATCCTCCTCTATTTTGTATGTGGGTTGCTGCCACAGCATGGCTGACAAGTGGTATAGGTCCACGCCTGGGATCTGAACCTGCAAACCCAGGTCACTGAAGCAGAGCACACTGAACCTAACCACTACACCACGGGGCTGGCCCCAAGATATTGCTTTTTTAACATCCTTACTTGAAAATATATTTTCCCTTTTGGAGTTTTTCTGATCCATGAAATCCCAAAGTCAAGGAATCACTGATCTAGAAATGTGGATATTAAATTGGGGTTGCTTATACTATGATTATATTAGAAGTGAAGTTTATTCCTTCCTCCAAATAATCTGTGGGATTTTGTAGATGTCCATATAGCAGAAATAGTCTTATTTTGTGGCCTGCATGTACATATACAAAGCTTGATTGCAAGCATAGCACTTTTCTTCCTATGGTTTTTTTGCTGTTGTTGTTGAGGAAGATTAGCCCTGAGCTAACATCTGTGCCAGTCTTTCTCTATTTTGTGTGTAGGTCACCACCACAGGATAGCTTGATGAGTGGTGTAGGTCCACGCCCAGGATCTGAACCTGTGAACCCAGGCCGCTAAAGCGGAGCACACTGAACTCAACCACTACACCATGGGGCCAGCCCCTTTCTGTGCATTTTTTATGAAGCTGTTGCAATCAAAACCATGTCCTGTCACTCCCAATGTGCTCCCAAATCCCATGTCCCAAATAGCATTTAGTCAGGTGAGCAGACGGAGTTTACAGTGAATCCATGAGATATCTGAATCTATCTCCATGGATTTCAATGTGCTATGCTTAATAGAAGATGACCATTTAAGGTCCCCACTCAATCCTAACCCGGTGTTATGGATTCTGTTAAGCTAAATAATAGCTAGTTATGCCATAGTTATGCCCCACCCAAATGACTGTTGAGGGCCTTCTGCGCTCGAAGTTATGGGGGAACACAAAAATTAATGCAGAAACTGTAATCCTCTCAAAATGTTTTCAGTTGCTTAGGCTTGATTGCATATACATGGATAAGTGTAATGTACTCTTACACTTGGGGGGAGAAATGAGGGGTCAAAGGACGGAAGATGCAGAAAAACTTCATCAAGATGGAGGCATTCGAGTTAAGCCTTAAAGACTTAACTTATTTTTCTCCAGCTGTTAATATCTTGGATAAAATAATGTTTGATTTTGATTTGTCCTTATTAAATAGACTAATCAAGAGTTAAAATTGTTACAGTAGTGAAATGCGTTATGAACAGCATGGTTCAGTTATTTTCAGACAGTACTAAATCTGGATGGGAGATGATATAAACAGTTAAACCTGGTCAAGGTACTGCTTGTAATCTTAAAAGGAAATAAAAGAAAGTATGATAAATGGAAATAAGAATAGATCACCTACTAAGAAATGGTATGTGGTAAGATAAAGAACAAATAATTTGCCTCTATCTTAATAATCACAGCAAAATACGTTTTTCAGAGACTTTTTGAATCAGAAAATTGTACCTACAACATATTCTATCTAACAATTTAAACTGGTAATAAACCTGGAAATAGAAAAGAATAAAGATTGCTTCTGAATGGAAAATGCTTAAAACCAGCAGTATTTATTGATATTTTGTGCAATAAAGGAAAATAAAAGATGCAATTATTTCAGCTTCTTTCTCAAAGTTGTTTTTAAGGAAAACTTCTTAGAGCAATGGCTAACCTGGCTCCCACAAGAGATGACTTTTTTATGACATTTTCAATGTACCTTCAGTGCATGCACTTCTAGTCTAAATTATTAGCCTGAACTACTTTCCCTTTACCCACTTCACAGAGCATTTTTCAAGAAGTAAACACATAGAGCACAAGTGGAAAATAAAGCCACTTTCTCTTTCTCCATTTATAGGAGGTTGAACTTCTTTGGATTGCTGGAACTATAGATTTTTCAGAATGTGTGCTTCAGAGTGAAGTCAAGTGATATTACTTTTCTCTCAAATTACAAGCCAACTGAAAAAGAATCATTGGTTTTAAATTCCAACTATATTATAAGTTATACAAGAGCACCTTGCTTTGCTCGCTTTTTTTTTTTAACACTGTCTGTATGAGAATGGACAAATTCTAATTACTACGGCTGAATTGTCCAGCTTTATGGATTACCTCCTGTGCCAAGGACCACCTCTGCCTACATAACGTGGAGCGTTTTTTAGTACAACCAACAACAGATGTGTGATGAATTTAAAAAGAGGCTACAAAAGGTCAGGAAAATAATTTGAATCTACTTCATCATGGAATTCCTTCTTGAGTCTCTTTCTTATTTTCCCATTTCCTAAAGAAAACTAATGCTAAACGAGTATTAGTGCATAAAAGAAATAATAGTAACAGCTGTCATTCATTGAATACATGGTACTTGTGCGAAGTCACTATGCTGGGCACATTTGGTTGTTTATTCAATAAATATTGAGTACTCACTATACATATGGTAGTACAGAAGGAATTAGGAAAAGGAAGGTGATCACTACCCTCAAGGAACTTATAATCAAATGTCAAGAGATGTGTCTAAGGCAATGAGAAAGATATGCAGTGGGAATTATGAAAGCATAGACTAGCCTGAGGCAAAGCTTTCGGGAAGTTGAGGATTGAGCTGCATATTGAAGGATGATTAGAAGATTTGCACATAAAGATGAAGAAAAATGACATCCCAAACAGAGAAGTTGTGTGGACAGAGTTTTGATGAAAAAACAGTATATGTGTTTAAGGAGCTATGGAGAATTTGGCATTTGAGAGGTGGGGACTGGCGAGAGTTAAGGCTGGGAAGGTGTGTAGAGCTAAAGTCATCAAAGAACTGGTATGACATGTTAAGAGATTTAAACTTTATCCTATAGGTTTGGGAAGCCAATCAAGAGTTTCAAAGGTTCTGCATAGACATATCTTATACACATGTCAGGGGAGAGTTTGTATTTATGGGGATGTATTAACTAGGACTACTGAAACAAAATACTATAAACTGAGGGGCTTAAACAGAAGAAATATATTTTCTCGAAGTTCTGGAGGCTGGGAAATCCAACACCAAGGTGATGGCAAGGTGGGTTTCATTCTGAGGCCTCTTCCCTTGGCTTTTGGGGGGCCACCATCCTGCTGTGTGCTCACGTGACCTCTACTTTGTGCTTGAGCCTGGGGAGAATGAGAGCAAGCTCTCCAGTGTCTCTTCTTCCAAGGACCCTAATCTTATCATGAGGCCCCCATCTTTACCACCTCACTAACCTTAACTACCTCCGCAAGGCCCCATCCCCAAATAACATCACATTAGGGGGTAGGGCTTCAATATACGGATTTGATGGGGAGAACATAAACGTTCAGCCCATAACAGGAGAGAAAAACGCTATTGTAGTAATAAAGGGGAGGGATAATGAGGCTTTCAGTCAAAGGTGGTACGATACGTGGAAGGAAGGAATAGGAGAGCAGTATGCAGTGAAATCAATGGGTTTTGGTGATTGATTGCTTGGAGCTGAGGGAGAAAAAGCAGTCTACTTTTTTCCGTCTCTGTTGTCACCCATCAACTCCAAACCACCAGGTGAGGCTACTGCACTAACCTTTATGGTAGCTTCCTCCCTGCACTTCACCCAACTCCCACCCATTTTCTACACTGCAGCCCCCGCCAACCTCCACCCCTGCCACCCTCCTCAGCACCCTCCAGCCGTAATGATACTCAAGAGCTTCTTTCAAGTATCAATTCTTTCCCGTTTCAGGGCATTTGCAGATTCTACTGGAGAAAATAGGTAAGTAAACAAATAAATGCAAGCCAATATGCTAAGGACCACTGAATCACAAAGGGGGAAGCAGCTAATGGGAATACAGTGGGTTTTGCTATAATGCAACAAATGCTTTTTTTTAAAAATCACAGCACTATGCAGAATTGTGCAGTACAAAAACCACAGGACTAATGAGAAAATTGGGTTTAGAACACAACATTCAAAAATTTCCTCAGTGACATATTTTTAAAAAATTATATTATTATAGTAAAAATGGTAGGATTGTCTATCTATATTGACAGTTAAGAGATATATAAGTAATCCAATATATGGGATATTTTTGCCTTAAAATCGGAAGTTTGCTTGTGGCACCGGAAGAGCTGCCATTGTGAGTTCCTGCGAGGTAGAGAAAGGACATCGAGTTGAAATCAGAGGGAAGGCTGTAGCAGATGCAGATGGATGCGGCACATACACACAGTGATTTCCTCACGGAGGAGATCACACAAGAGCATCCTCAGATTGTTCCCTTGTATCAATAGCTTTGGAACGAATTCACGTTTTCAAAACAAGCGTTATGGCAGAACTGAGTACAGTTGTGCCTTGGGAACAATCGTTGGGAGAAGCATCACAAAGGAGGTAACACTTGAACTGAGTCTTGAAACATGAAAAAGTGTGTACCAGTGGAAAAGAGGGAAGGGATCTGGGCAAATAGAACAGTGTGCATAGAGGGGCCTAGGGTATGAAAAAGAATGTCACGTTTGGCAAACTGCCCAATGTCTGATTTTCCTGTGTTAATCCGTCATATTGTTTCTTTTTTGAAATTATTTTCCTCATAGTAATTGTTTTAATTTGCCGCCTTTTCCAAGCATTTGATCCTTTATTTCTCATAATTTGGGGAGAAATGACTTGTCTTCGTTTGATGTTTAAAATCTTCATTATATACATGTGCTTTTATGTTTGTGTAATTCACCAGATAACGTGATAACATTGTACACATTTCAAATGCCTTCATTCCTGACAACTGAATTGGCTTTGCCTTAATGTTAAATATTACAAATAGTCCTTCCAGGTCCCAAAATAAGGAAATATCATTCACATGCTTGAAATGACTAAAATGGCAACTTTATAAATTCTAATCCAGGGATAATCATGTTTTCATTTTATCTGTATTCTGAAATATTACAAACTTAAAGGCTAAAATTAATATTGGTTATACTTTTTAATTCAGCCAAAGAAATATTGCTTCTAGGGGTTTAATTTAACTTAGTCTATTACAAGTTAATAAAATATAAGATGTGTTCTTGTAGTACATGGATTCATTAAATCAATTAGCAATCACTTATTAAATGCCCTCCATGTGTGTAATACAATCTTTGGGTTTGTGATTCTATTTCATTTCAATTCATATCTTGTAATTTCTGTTGCTCCCTTCTGTGCTGAGTATTATGGATATGTTCTCAGAACACTCCTGATGGAAGCACACGGAATGGAAAAAAATACTTCAGTGAAAAATAACAATATTCTTTAATTCACTCAAATGATCGTGTTAATTGATTTCCTGATAGACAAGGGCCTTGTTTTTCCACTTGGATGATCAAATTTATTTTAGAGTCTAATCCTTTGAGGACACTGCAATCTAAGTTTTTCTGTAACTTACTACTTCACGCTGGTAAATATCTTTACTACATGGAGCAGTCACTTGAGATACAGGATATTGTGATAATGAAAAAATATGTTGCATAATCAGCAAAATCATTGAACCTATTCAAACTACGTGAAGTACATTGTCTCCTTTGGAGTTCCATGAAGTGTTCTACAGAAATATTCTAAGTGCTTTTATTTTTTGAAAAAGTTCTGCATTATTTTAGTGTTCTGGATATTCATTTACTCGCCAGCCACCCCTGGAGGACACTTGTTCAACTGAAATCTCTGCGATAGTTACTGTAGTGACTCTTATTATCTAAGGACTAGTGTGTAGGTCCTTTGATTCTTGTTTTCCTTTTCTGTTCTACCACTTGCCCTTTTGCTCATTTCACTTTACTCACTTTGCTGGTTTTGGTACTTTGCAGATGAGAATAATATGAGAAAGAAAATAAATTCATATCTGTTAATTCTGTTACTCTTTATTATGATACATCAAAGAAAAGAGATCAAAATGGATAAATGAGAATTTTAGGTATTTCATTTATTCAGTTTATCCCTCCAAATCCCATTGATTAAGCTACTTCTCTATTCCTTATAGTTTTTTTCTCTTTTCTTTAACTTTAGAATGAATATTTGTAATGTAAAACAATTCTAGATAAAACTTGCCTTTATGTTTTAAATAATATGTCATGTTCCTCAGAGTAGAATTTATTCCTAAGAGACCTTGGAATCCTATCATCTAACAGTGGTAGGTGACAAAATGAGAAGATACAAGTAAAGTCAAGTACACATCCAATGATAAGATGCAAGTAGAGTAAATTAGAAATCACTGATGTAAAAGAACAATTATACATTTTTTAAATTACCTGCCATTATCACATATAAATAATGTAGAAGATAGAATCCGTCTTTAAGTTCTACAGCCAAATATTAAATAATTAAAACAAATCCAGGAAATGGAGAGGAGAAAGTGGATGGTGCAGTTGAAAGAACTGGACTGTGAGGACTCAGTTTTTGGAGATAGCATCTGTTATTTCATATATTTAGAAAAATTTATCAGTGAAGCTATGTCAGAGAAATGTGAATCTACAGGGGAAAAAATGACATAACTGCTTTAGAATGGTGTGATTGCCAAAATCCGTATCCTTGTAAAAGTGATTTTTTGAGGTTAAAAAGGAAAAGAAATCTAGCATCTGTAAGCATTTTACAGTTATAACATTTTTACAGGCACGTTAAAGCACTGTTTGGAGCATTTCCACATGGCTGGAATTTATTAAACCTAAAAGTTAAAATTACTTTCTTCAGTTTTATTGGAGTACAAACATTTTGTATTGTTTTTCGGGATAACTTTATAAAAGATCTAGAAGTGATAAATGTACTTGTGATGAACTGCTCCAGAAGGAAAGCCGAAGGGACCTTGGTTTCTGTCGTATATAAAGTCTGGCATTCGGGTTTTAAGGAGGGTTATCTTTCTCTACACATCTCTCTTGAGATTGAATCTGAGACATTCTAACCATCTCTGGCCCACTGAAAGTATAGATTATGTTTTAACTTTCTAAATCTCTTTGCTGGAGGAAAATTAAATTGTGCATTCTAATAAGAACAGTTTATTTTCATCAAGTAGTTGAAGTGAGAGTGAATTGAGAAAGGGTCCAATATGATTCAAAAATGAAGAGTAAGACCTCCAAATTATTATATTTGATTATATCCCTTCCTAAGGAATTATCACAGCCTTGTTTAATTTAAGAATGCTTAATATTAAGCGCACCTCCTAAGCTACAAATAATGGCATTATTTTTCCCCTCATAGTCTGGTGTGGAGATGGTGAGGCCTATGACAGAGAGATGCTCCGAGTGCTATGAAAACCACAGAGGAGAGTGGCTCTAACTCTCCTGAGGAAAGACAGGGAAAGGATATTCCACATAGAGAGAAAGTACGTGCAAAAGAAGCGATGCTAAAATCAGTGGAATGGTAAAATATAGTCTATATTTTCTCTTGTGCATAGATGCAAAAATCCAAACAAGAGCAAAATATTAGCAATTCAAATGCGGTGACCCATAGAAAGGCTAACGTATCATGATCACATTGGGTTTATTCTAGAAATGCAGGTCTGGTGGAAATTTTAAAATCAACCAAAATATTTCAGAATAAATAAGAAAAAATTATATGCATCAGTAGATGCAGAAAAAGATTTGAACAATTCAAAATCTATTCATGATAAAAGCTCTAGAAAATAGAAGGGAATGTCTTTAACATAATTAGGAGTTTCTGAAAATAAAAATATATCCATACAAGAGCAAAATCATACTTAGTGGTGAATTATTGAAAGTATTTGCCCTGAAATCAAGAGTGAGAAAAGGATGCCCACTTTCACCACTCATATTCAGTATTACACTGGAGGTCATAGCCATTGCAGAAAGGAATAAAAAGTATCTTTATTTACAGATAACTTGATGGATGTATAGAAAATCTAAAACAATATAGATTGTTTTAATCAATTAGAATTAGTTTAGCAAATCTAAAAGGTCAGTATGCAAGGTCAATTTTTTCTATATAGCATAAAAAGCAATAAAGACATAGAAAATGAAATTTTAAAGGCATATAATTTACAACAGCTTTCAAAAATTCCAATATTTCAGAATAAATGTAATCGAAGATGTGGAAGACCTCTACACAATCTGCAAAACCTGTTCATAAATTGTAAGATCTACTATTAAGATATCAATTCTCACCAAATTAATCTATAGAGTCAATGCAGTCCTAATCAAAATTCCAATAATTTTAAAATCAAAACTAGCAATCTTATTTTAAAATTTAATATGGAAATATACTCATAAAAACATTCTTGAAGCAAAAAAAAAAATGGTAGACTTACACCACTAGATATCAAGACTTACTATCAAGTTACAATAATTAAGGCAATGTGTGTGGTAATGGTGCAAGGATAAAACAACAGACTCATGGAAATGAATATAGAATCCAGAAATAGATTCATGCATATACGGTCAATTGATGTGTAACGAAGGTGACACTGCAGTGTAGGAGGGACAGGATAGTATTTGTAAACTGTGTGGGATAAATTGAATCTTCATAAATTAAAAAAAAAAAACTGAAAAAAAAAAAAAGCACTAATCTTGACCCCCTACCTCACACCATATAAAAAAAGTAATTTCAATGATATTGGAGATCAAAATGTGAAAATAATAAAATTTCTGTAAGGAATCATAAGAGCATATTTCACTATCTTGGGGAGTGCCAAGCTTTCTTAAAGAAAATAATAGCCACAACAGGAAAAAATTGAAAAATTATACCTCATTAAAAATAAGAACTGTGTTTTTCAAATGCATCATTTAGAGAGTGAAAAGAAAGTCACAGTGTGTGTGTGTATGCATATGTGTATATATATGTGTATATATATGTAAAACAAAGGACACCTACAAATAAAATTTTTTAAAAACACTGAAAATTCAACAGAAAAACAGAGAATAACTTGAAAGAGCACTTCAGAAAAGAGGATATACAAATGAACAAAATAACAATGGTTTTCAACCTATTCATCGTTAGGGAAATGTAAATTAAAACTATAGTGATATTTCATACACACCCCCCAGAATGATTAAAATAAATACACTGACAAATGTTGGCAAGGATGTGAAAGATCTAGAACTCCCATGCATTGCTGGTGGGAGTGTAAATTTGATGTAAGCACTTTGGAAAACATTATATAGCTACAATAATTAAAGTAAGGTCTTGTCATAGCTATTAAGGTTGATCACACATTACCTTATGAATTAGTAATTCTACTCCTAGATATAAATATATACCCCCTAAAAACAAATATATATGTTTACCAAAAGACTTCTGCAAATATATTCATAATAGTATTGTTTCTAATCACCCCAAAGTAGAAAACACCCAAAAGTCCATCAACAGTAGAATGGACAAAAAAATTATAGTGTATTAATACCATCAAATACTATGTAGTAATGAAAATAAACAGACTATTATGACACCCAACAACATGTTCAAAGATCACAAACATAATTTTGAAGCACAAGAAGCCAAATATAAGAGTATATAGGGTATAATTCTATTTATATAAAGTTCAAAAGCAGATACAACTAATTTATGGTGTTATGAGTTGGTGTGGTGGTTAACTTTGAAAAGAGGTAACTGGGAAGAGACAGGAGAGGGACAATTTCTTGATCTGGGTACTGATTACATAGTGTGTTCACTTTGTAAAATGTATCAATCTTCACATTTATCCGCTTTACACTTCTCTGTGTGTATATTATTCTTTAATATAAATTTTACTCACATGAGTATTACCTACAGAAGTATTAGTCTGGGCTTTTGGTGTCATGTTTTCAGTCATTGTCTTCCCAGCGGAAGTGGTAAACATTTTTATGAGCAAAGACTAACTTGTATCTCTTGTGCAGTCCATTGGTCCTGTTCCCATGGATTTAATTAATTTAATGGAAGCCATTAGATACTTTAAAGTGGAGAGAAACATGACAGGATTTTTGTTTTAAAAATGTTATCACTGTTATTTAGAGAAATTGCTTAATTTTCTCTGGTTTATACTATTTGAGGTAGAGTAATGCATCAATTGGACTTATTATGACATTTCTTACATTCCAACTCACCACAGATGATGAATATGATGGGCAGGCATATCATCCCTTCCAAGCTCTTTCTAGCATCCCTTGCTCTGCTTCACAACCTGGGAAGCTAAAAATGCAAAGCATGAGCCTTCTGGTTTGCTGATGTAGATTGTAACAGGCATAGCGTGCTTCAGGAGCTAGCTATTTTTTCCTAATCCTCAAGGCTTATTAGTTGTAGCCATGGCAGTGGTAGCATGATTCTAAAATAGACGGCTAAAATCCTGCTTTACACTCAGAAAGAGGCTTCTTGAGCGTAGAAACGGCAGCAGCTACTCTGGCTGCTCAGTTCTGCACTGCAGCTTTGACAGCCATTGATGCAAGCTCAACTTAAAGTCTGTTTCTTCCTTGCTCTCAGTGATTCTGTAAGCTAGTTAATGCCTTGTAGTAAATTCCTTTCTGTATAAGGAACCTAGAGGTGAATTGATAACAAAAGAACGTAGTCAGCATTCCATACAAGGATCAAGAGTTTTAATTAAATGGATAAACAACTTTTATCCTGGTCTATAGTTAGAGTTTAATCCTAGCCCTCTCATCTATGATCTCATGGAATGGTAACTGAACATAAGTTTTGTCAGTTTAATTCCATCACCACTCTTGAAAACTTGCAAGTAACAAGCTCTACCTTTATTAAGTCCAGGAGCATCCTCCATGTAATTATAAATATCAGGGTCTGCATGAGAAAAGCACCCATCAAGTGTTGTTGTACCACTAAATAGTGAGTCTTTGAAGTTGTAATTTACCTTCTCCCATTTGCTCATTATGCCAGGTCATTGTATTTGCCTGGTGCTAGTGGATCAATGGGTGCAAGGGTCTCCTATCATATTTAGATTTGTTTAGGAGTTGATTTACTCCCAAAATGGAGTGGAGGGGAAATATGAAACTTGTAATGGTTCACACACACACACACACACACACACATACACAATACACACACTCAGAATCTGGGCTATTCAAAACATGAAGTATTGGATATCATGGCCATTTCTTTACCCAAAGAAGTAGAGAATCGTTTCCCTAAAAATCACAAAAGAGGGTATTGGTGATTTACTTAGTTTTCCCTCATGGCATTAAGCCACCTTTAACGCTATTTTTTGCAACATAATAGCTATTAAGCAACTTTGTGCATGCATGCCTCTTGATGGATTGTTTCTTATTTGACAATTAAACAATTCATGTAACATTTTATTGAGCAGCTACTAAGCACTCTTATTGAGCACAAAGAGTGTTGGGCACTATGGGAGATATGAAGCTACCTAAGAAACTGAATCTCTCCTCAAAGAGCCTATACTCTTGTGGGAGAGGCAAACAGAAATATTTACATTTAATTATAAAACAAATCAAACTGTAGTTTGTTGTGGTAGATTGTGGTCAATATTATAAATAAATTATTGTGTGGGTATAGAAGAAGGAGAAACAAATCCCCAAACAAGGGTTTTAGCGAAAGCATCAGGACAGATGTTTTATTTGAGTTAAAGAAGATAGAAAGGAGGATCTTTCAAAAAATAAACATCATGAACAAATATTATTAATAGACATTAAGTTTATGGAACAAACTAGATCTATGTGCTTTGCCCATATTATGGAGTTTAGGGGAAACTAAGATTACAAAAGAAGAAAAGTTGCGGTCAGATTATGGAAGCTCATAAATGTCATGCTAAGAATTTTAGATGTCATTCTCCATTTATTTGGAAGCCACTTCAGCAAGGTACCAAAATGTGAGGGAGTCAGAAAGAACTTTCTGGTAGCAATGTGAAAACTAGGTTGGCCAGTTGAAAGATTAGAGCTGAGAGGCCTCTACATTAGTAGTGGGGTGATTTGAGTGGAAAAAGGTGGTGATAATAGGAATGGGGAGGAGCAACCTACATGAGAGGGAAATGTTGGTAAATTAGTAATAACAAGACTAGTTATGAGAGAGGGAACCCTAGAACATGACCAGTCATAGAAACTTGAGTATGGTGTACCATTCACTCGATGCAGTAGACAGAACAATGACCTCCTTAAAATGCCCATGTCCTAATCCCCAGAATTGTGAATATGTTAATTTACATGGCAAAAGAGACTTTGCAGATATGGTTAAATTAAAGATCTCGAGATGGGAGGAGATTATCCTGGATTATCTGGATGGGCCCATGTAATTTGGAAGATCCTCATAAGATGGAGACAGGAGAGTCAACATGAGGAAAAGGAGATGTGACAATGGGAACAGCTGTTGAAGTAATGCACTTTGAAGATGGAGGAAGAGGCCGTAAGTCGAGAAATACCAGCAGCCCCTAGAAGCTGGGAAAGGCAAGGAAATGGATTCCCCAGATTCTACTCTGAAGCATCTAGATGGAATGCAACACTACCTACAACTTAATTTTAGATTTTTGACCTCCAGAATTCAAGAGAATAAATTTGTGTTGTTTTAAGCCACTATTATTATGGTAATATGTTACAACAGCAATATGAAACAAAGAAGGATTTTGGTATCTAAAAGTGGAGTGTAGCAGTAATAGATAACTGAAATTCTGGAAGTGGCTTTGGAATTGGGTAATGGCTAGAGGCTGGAAGAATTCTGAGCATGATGTAAATCCTAGATTGCTTTCAACAGACTGTTAGTAGAAATATGGATGTTAAAGATGCTGCTAGGCAGGACTCAGAAGGAAGTAGGGAGCATGGTAGAGAAAATCTATATTGTCTTAGAGAATACTTAACTCATAATAAGCAGACTGTTGATAGAAATAAGGACATTAAATCTGAGTTGAGAGATGCTGGTGAGGGCTCAAAAGGAAATAAGGGACATGTTATTGAAAACTGGAGGAAAGGGGGTCTTTGCTATATAATGGTAGAAAGCTTAGCTGAGTTATGTCCTAGAGTCTTGTGTAAAGCAGACGAACCATTATGTGGCACGTTTAGTACAGGTATGTGGTAAGTGATGAACTTGCATATTTAGCTGAGGAAATTTCCAAGCAATATGTTGAAGATATGACCTGATTTCTTCTTGCTGTTTACAATAAAATGCAAGAAGAAAGAGATAAATTCAGGAAAGAACTATTAGGCAAAGAGGAACAAAATTTGGTGATGTGAAAAATTCTCAGTCTATCCAGACTGCAAAAGATGCTAAGATAGGGAGATTCAGTCAGGAAGACATGCTCTGGAGATATTGCAAAGAGAGTGGCTGGACAGCCTTTTGCTAGTGCTTTGAAAGGATAGAAAGGCCAGTGTGTTCACTCACACAGAGGGCTCTTGGAGGAGATAGGCATATGTCTCATGGAGCTTCTCAGCCATCTCTGCAGAAGCCAGGAAGAGAGATGAGATTATCCCTAAAAGAATTGTGGAGGACCTTCTTGTCTAATGGAGTGAAGCCCCATGCCATGTATGGGAGACCCACGAGGTTCTTGAGGATATTATACAAGCAGAAATACTGCTAGTTTGAACTGAAAGGTACTGAGAGAGGACAAAATAAACAAAAGCTGCTGGACTCACAAATTTCTGCAGACAGGAAACAATATGATAAAATTCCTCTACTGCAAACATGTGCTACCCTCAAGAGACAATAAGGATGACTCTTCAGGCAGAGCCTCAGGCCCAGAGGATAGAACCATGGGCCCAGAGGGCAAAGCTGTGGTCCCAGAGGGAGGAACCAAGAACCACAGAGGATTATTCCCAGGCCTAAAAACGTAGTGGAGTTTTCCCATTTGGATTTGGGACTTTCGAGGTGATGAGGTGAGATTTTGAACTTTGAGTTGAGCTGTAATGGATTGAGACTTCTCAGGATGTATTTTGCACGTGGCATAGACATGACTCTTTGGGAGCTAGAGTGCTGTGGTAGAGAGAATAATGACTTTCCTAAGACGTCCACAGCTTAATCCCACTCATGTATATGTGGGATTTGCGTATATGTTGCCTTATGTGGCACAAGGGATTTTGCAGATATGATTAAATTAAGGATCTGAGAATGCTGGAATCATCCTGGAATATCCGGTGGGCCAATGTAATCACAAGGATCCTTACAGGAGAGAAGCAGGAGAGTCAAAGTAAGAAAAAGGAAGTATGCCAATGGAACCAGGGTTGGAGTGACGCACTTTTAAGGTGGAAGAAGGGGCCATGAGCCAAGGAAGACAAGCAACCTCTGGAAGCTGGAAAAGGCAAGAAAACAGATTCTCCTCTGAATTCTTCAGAAAGAATGTAGCCTGGCCAACACCTTATTTTGAACTTCTGATTTACCAAATGATGAGAATAAATTTGTACTATTTTAAGCCACTAAATTTGTTAATTTGTTACAGCAAAAGTAGAAAACCAATACACTCATTCATTTCATAAATGAAATGTAGAGCAGCGAGTGTATCTCGGCCACTGGGCTGGCTGCTAGGGATATAGTAGCAAATGAGATAGACATAGTGGATTCTAGTTTTATGGTATGTTGTAATCTGGCCGGAAAAAGAGGAAGAGAAGCATGTTTTTTGCACATGTTGGATTTGATATGACTTTTTTTTTTTTAAGTGGGGAAGATTGGCCCTGAGCTAACATCTGTTGCCAATCTTCCTCTTTTTGCTTGAGGAAGATTGTCCCTGAGCTACCATCTATGCCCCTCTTCCTCTATTTTTCTATGTGAGACTCTGCCACAGCATGGCTTGACGAGTGGTGTAGGTCCATGCCTGGGATCCGAACACGAGAACCTGGGCCACTGAAGTGAAGTGTGCCAAACTTAACCACTATGCCACCAGGCTGGCCCCCATGATATGACTTTTGAACATGTGCATGAGTATATTTAGTAATAACAGCTAATGCTTATGCTGGTCACTGTTCTAAGTACTTTTTATATATTAACTCATTTAATTCTTATAATAATCCTGTGAGGGTGTTATAGACGAGTAAACTTTTACAGATGAGAAAACCGTGGTATGGATGTATAAAGCCACTTGCCCCGGATCACACAGCTGGTCAGTGGCAGAACTATCATTCAAATAAACCAAGCCAGTCTGCCTCCAGAATCTTGAGTTTTAAAACACCTTTTATCAACTCTGCAATTTGGATCTGTAGTTTTACATATTTGGATCTATAAATATAAATTTGATACTGGTAAGGAAAACAAGAAATAACAATGGCATAGAAGCCAAGGAATGGAGTTTTCAAGAAAAAGATAATAATTAACATTGTCAAATGTTGATTAATGTCAAGTAGAATGAGGATTAACTAGAAATGCCTTGATTTGGTATTCTTAACATAAAAGTTTTCTTATTACCATTTTCTGAAGTCGTATTTATTAACCACTATCTCTCAGTAATATGTCAGGTTTTTGCACATATTTTTTCAGCAGTTTATTTGTTTCAGCTGTTTCAGTATATTTGGACAGCTGTCACTAACCCATTCATGTCATGGGCACCAACTCACATACATATATCTTGGCTAACATTTCTATGATGCCTTCTAGGACAGATATAATTTATTCTGCTTCCACTGAAATTTCCCAGGACGTCTTCTCCAATGATGTGCATGGAGTTAGCTCTTGTCAGATACTTACTGACACTGTTACATGGCTTTCTATCACCACTCACTGCCACTTTTGCAGAACTAGAACCAGCATTTAGAATGTCAGAGTACTGAATACATTTATCCTCTTTGATACAGACAGATATTTTAATTGATATTTTCATTAAAACAGTCTTTTTAAAAACCTTTGGATTCACATATTTATCTATTAGTAAACAAAATTTCAAGATTAGGACCATGGCTATTTTATATTCCTCTGCCCACTTGTATCTTGTGCAAATACATACTTAATAAGTATTTGTGGAATGGAGTGATGAGGCATAGAATTCTCATTACTATTGTCTTAATTTGAGTAATGAATGGTTGTTTGGAGTATGATTACAAACCGGTAACAAACTTAACACAAGAATAACTTCTATCAACATTATTTGTTGGATATCAATTGTGTACTGTCGTCCACTTTGTACATCAACATGTTCCTAGAAGCTTTCCACCAATCTCAGTAATTCTCCCACTAAAACTTTATGGCCACCTGTGACTCTATTATTCCAGCACTCCCTCCACAGCACTCATCCACACAGCCTCAGAGAAGAGCGGACCAGGTTACTGTCAAGGGCTGTTTTTTTGTACATTGTCATAGGACCACACATGTGCTTTCAGAGCACCTATTTTTGAGCTTCTAGAATATATTCTTTCATGTTGTCACTCAATTAATGTCTGTATTCGCCGCTAAAATAGAAGCTACATGAACGATCATGTCTGTTTTTGCTCATCATTGCATTACGTAGATGGCACAATTTGAGAGCACGAAGTATATATATTGGACATATGAAAAAAAATAAGGTTTAAATTAAATTTTAACAAGGGATCATATGTGGAGTCCTAAACTTTATAATAAAGAATCAAGTTAATCTGATCCAGGTGGGAACATAGGTATTTATGCTACTGGAAATACAAACCATCAACTCCCCCAGAAAACAGTAAAAGCAAAACATAAATTTTTTTCTTGTTGAATCAGGATCAGGTAGTTACAATCTGAAATCCCAGTTCCTTTTCTGTTATACTATTTTCTTACAAACATTTCCTTAAGTAGTCTTAGAAGTTAGGAACCAAAGGTTTCTAAAATTGAATAATCACCTCTCCACATGCCGTATTTGTGTTCATATTTTGTGATCCCCCTAATGACTCATTTAAGTATTTACTGCACAGTCCAGGTGAGCTTCCTAAAGCTTTCCAAGGCATGATTGAAAGATAACATGAGATTTATTGTTCACCAGACTAAAGGAGATGTTTTGTAAAATAAAATTTGAGATTCTTTTTCCCACCCATAGTTCCTGTTTCTGTATCTAAGGCCATTTAAGTAAACATCTAGAAACGGTTTTTATAACGAGAAGAGAGTCATGAATTTCATTTACATATTTACTGTTCACATACGGCTGTGCTGGTAATGGCAAATGCAGAGTTTATTCAAATAGTCGTCTTTGAACACACATTCGAGGGCAAAGACTATCCAGGTAGTTCTGAGGCCTTTAGCAGACACAAACACACACAAAATGAGGATTGGAACTGGATTCCTGAAATACCCTCGGGCTGTATAATGCTAAATTATACCTGAAAATTCAATCTATTCAACTCAGCAGGCTGAAGTAGCTCATCAATGTGATAATTATAACTAAACATGAAGAGGAAAGGAATTAGGAGAACAGGACTGCTGTGTATACTACTTTGGTAGGCTGGCTGAAATGAATTCTATTAATATATAGTTAAGATATTTTATGCGTATTTTACATTGGAAATGATTAGAAATTTTGGAGTAATAATTTTGATGTCATCATTAGGAATCAAAATATGCTGAATGTGATCCATAAATAGAAATTCCTGTTTAGCTAGTATGTTTTAAAAGTCCAAAAAGAATCACATATCTGGGGGCTGGCCTGGCGGCGTAGCACTTGGGTTCGTGTGCTCTGCTTCGGCGGCCCCAGGGTTCGCTGGTTTGGATCCTGGGCGTGGACCTGCTCACCGCTCAGCAAGCTGTGCTGAGGTGGCATCCCACGTAGGAGAGCCAGAACTCTATAACTATGGTATACAACCATGTACTGGGGCTTTAGGGAGAAAAAAAGAGAAAAAAAAAGAATCACGTATCTTAGTGTTGGTCTTTGTCTATTTTAAATACTATATTTTTAAACCATGGACAAACCATGGTGATATCTAGCCCAATATTTTCAAGATTTTATGTGTGTGTGTGTGTGTTTTGTGTGTGTGTGTGTGTGTGTGTGTGTGTGTGTACTTAACCTTCTGACCTAATTTTATCTATTTTTAACTGGAAACTTTCTCTGGGTCCTTCTAACACGTTTGATTCATTTCCCTGAAGAACATTCTCTGAGTCCATACTGGAACTTATGTTAATACAAATATATCACATGCATTGATTAGGCTCCTAATCTGCCATTACATAAATATCTTTAGAAGCTTTGTATATGCATCTCTAGAATCCTTTATTTGGAGTACACAGGATGAGTGAAAATCAGAATGCATTCTATATTGAAATCTTGTATATGAAATTTGTTCCCTCATTGTCTCACACGTTAAAAGAAGTTATATTTTCCAAAATAATAGCAGTAACTTCAGCAATTCAAACTGAAGTAAAATCCTAGATAGTGTTCTCTGTTCTCTGCTGTTTTCTGAGTTTGGTTTCATTGTCTAACATGTATTTGTTCAATACATATAATATAGTGGGATCATGGATTGGACATGGCTTTGGAGTTCACATACTTGGATTCAAATTCCAGGTCCGCTTTTTGCCAGCTTTGTGATCTTGACACTTGAACCTCAGTTCCCTTATCTGTAAAATGAGATAATAACTTCTTCCTCACATAGCTGTTTTGAGATTAAATAAAGTTATGTTAATTAAAATACCTGGCACAAAGTAAGCACTTAATAATCGTTTGTATGATTCCATTAAACTTCTGTAATTAGTCAACTATTTTTAAGTAAAATATCTCATATGTATTTCTATTGCTTATGTTATGAAACTAATGTTGGTGGACTCTAGGGGTGATGATGCGAAATGATAATATTCAGTCCTAACCATAATAAGACATACTCTTTAAGGGAGAAAATGCAAGGAATCATACAGCAAAGTGCTAAATCCTACGGTTCAGCCTTTTTTTAGCATCTTGTACTTATTCCCTGCCTCATACCAGAATTTGAAGTGACTTACTCTCCACTTATACTCCACTACCATAATTATGATATACATATTATTTATAGATTATATAGATATAATTATATAGATAAAAGACGGCAGAGGAATAAACAATAGAATAAAGGTAAAGACCAGATGCTCTAGTTTAGAGGCTAGAGAGAAGAAAGTCAGGGCAAATGTGATGGAAGAAGTTGACTGAGATTGAATCAGCCAGAAAAAGAGAAAGGCAGCACCCTGGAAAACCAGCACTTTGTGCAGTAGGACTTTTAGCACTTTATTTCTCGATGGAGATTTGCTACCTCTGCCTTCCTCTCCTTCAGGTGCGACTTGCTGGTCACCACCATTGCCCTGCATCTTCTGTGCTTCATTAAGGATCTTCTCCAGCTACAGTCTGGCCACTGGAGTATGACTCACTCTCCAAGCACTCCCAGACACTGTTTTGCTAGGTAGCTCTACAACTCACAACGCTGTGTTTTTTAAGATAGGTAGGTAGGTGGATGGATAGATAGATAGATAGATAGATAGATAGATAGATAGATGATAGATAGATGGATGGATGGATAGATGGATGGAAGAATGGATGGATGGATGGATGGATAAATGATAGATAGGTAGATGGATGGATAGATAAGATTGATCAATAGAGGATACATAGAGAGATGATAGATAGATAGATAGATAGATAGATAGATAGATAGATAGATGATGGATAGATGGAAGGAAGAATGGATGGATTGATGGATGGATGGATGGATGGAAGAATGGATGGATGGATGGATGGATGGATGGATGGACGGATGGATGGATGGAAGGATGGATGGATGGATGGATGGATGGATGGAAGAATGGATGGATTGATGGACGGGTGGATAAATGATAGGTAGATGGATGGATAGATCGATCAATAGCTGGATAGATAGCTAGCTAGCTAGATAGATAATAGAGTATATATTTCTTACTTTGTAAATGGTTATAGTGAAATTCTACACATAATTTTCATAACCATAGAAACTATTGTGACTTTAAGGATGTTTTTAATTTCTCACCATTATTCCTTGTGAACTCTGTAATATTCCTCCATCTCAGGACACAGTGGAGATGCTGTGTCTGAGACAGAGTTGTGAGCTACTGAGGAAGTGTTTTTCATAAATGAAACACCTCCAAGGAACATGGTACAGTGATTCCCCCTCATCATGCCCACCCCCAGTGAACACTGTTATTGTGTACGTATGTCTGTGATGTAATTTGTTACAGATGCAGTACCTTTTATGTGGCTGTCATCCCAAAGAGCCTTTGTACTTCTTTACATCTAGAATTGCTACATCTTTAGTAACAGCCAACATGTGTTAAAATATTTTGAAGTGAGGTAAACTATTTACACAGGCATAAATAACTTGCTTCAAACTTTTAGTTATAATCTCTAGGAAATTCAAGGTTAATTTAGTTGTATTTGCATTAGTCTTCTTTTAAAAACAATTATTTTAGTAACCATTAAGTATTTGGACCTATCCAAAGGATGTGATTAAAAAGATAGAATGCCATTATTCTGGAGGCAATCCAAATTTATCCAAATATAAATGGGAAAATAAGACCACTAAGAACATAAAACTAAGTCTGAATAATCAAATTTAGGCTAAAAGAAAAGAAAGATGAAACTGAGATAAGACGGAATGGAAACCCCAAAGAAAGAGAAGCAGGCAAAAGCAAGAATGCTCAAAAACAATTACCACTAGGGAGATTCAGTGAAAATAAAATCAATTTAATGTGAGTTTAAAAGAGAAATATTTTAACTGTCTTTAATACTTGTAAGTACTAAATATTTTTAAATTTTAATGATTTCAAAGACTTCTTTGATATTGGGAGCATAAGGAACTGGAGAAAGTCCAAACAAAGGAATAAAGGCTTGATAATTATAGTTTACAAAAAAATCTTAGAAAAGACTTTTCCAGATTCATAAAAACATTTAATGAACCAAAGTGAGGATTACAGAATTGACTTGGTGTTCATTTCTCTTTCAACAACAGTCAAGTATAAAGAAGCTTCATTCTGGAAATTTTTCCGTCATTTGAACCAATATTACAAATGAAAACGTGGACTGAATGTTAGGAGGTGTTACGTTTCCTCAGATTTAAAAAAGAACAATGATAAATATGTTAGTAAAATGAGGTACTAGATGAAATAACAAGAAGATTTTTTAATATGATAGCCACTCAATATTTTAATTAATAACTACTTTTAGATTATCCACTAACAGGAGAGCACTTGACTTTGGGCAAATAGATATGGGTCCAGTTCCAGAGGTATTAGGCAAGACAGCAAATCACTTAATATAGACAGGTACAGAAGATGTGAATATATTGTCTTAAATTGTTGAAAAGATGGATTGGTGATTTTCTGGGGTTGAAAATTATTTGGATGTTATCTCTGAAAGGACTTGAGGAAAGGACTTTTGTCAAGAACGTATAAGGATTGTACTAGCGAGGAGATGTTTCGATAAAGAAGGCGGAGTTCCTATCTGAGAGGAAAAGAGGCAGAGTGCCCACTGGGACAGCTGGCGTGATAACAAGGGGAGGTACAGAAGATTTGTACATGGTGCTGTAGTGATAAGAATGACACAAGAGAAAGGTTGACTGTAGGTAACTTTCTGTCCAAACCTGAGATCAGCTAACCAAAGGAGAGCTGAAATACTACTCATAGCACTTTGGGAAATAATTTCAGAGCTGGTGTGTTCAGGGGGAAAAGCTCTGGGATACGAAGGGAGTCCTGAATTGAAGGCCCTGCTGGAAGTGCCTGGTTCAAGTGCTGGAGTTTATCCCCCTCAGGCCCCTTCCCTTTCCATCCAGCAAACTGGTAAGAGCTGTCTGTTGTGGACCAGACCCCTGTAGATGAAGAATTCTGGCAACATAGCTTCCTTACACCTTTTCAATTTTGACGTTTTATTATTCTAGTAACTCTCTGAAATATAGGTATCACGCAGTTCAAGTTACATATTTCTACACAGTCTACATACTATGTTTTGATAAAATTCTTAGAAGTTTTATCAAAACCAACACTTATTGTAATTTTTAAACCAGATAAGGATTTCAGAACTCTGGGTGGTCTAATAATTTGGTACCCTTTGTGTTCTTTAAATGTTCTTTCAGTGCTTTACTTGGAGGAAAGGATGAGGGCTGGGCATGGGAGGAGAGGGGGGTGAGGTGACGCGTATGGGAAAAGGCAGTCACCCCTGCTGCAGAGTGCAGCAGACCTCTTGTCCCAAGAAGTTGCTATGCTTCTGAACTTCAATGTTCCTGCCAGCAGCCAAAGATCTGCAGTTAATTGCATTCGGCCCTCTTACAAGCTATTTTAGCACCACTAGTTGTTATGGAAACATGTCCCTTGTGGGTCCTCATCCCCTGTTGCCTAAACAGCTACAGAGAGCGTCCCTCAGCCTTACATGGCATGTTACATCGCACTGGCTCTGGAGAGAGCTCAGCCAGTTCAAAGCAGGGCACTGCCTCTTGTTCTCTGTGAGACTTAGCACAATTAATCTCTCAGCCTCATTTTACTGGAACATAAAATGAGGACGATAATAATAAAATGAAGATGATGATGATAATAATAAATCTATCATAGGATTGTTTTCAGTGTTCAATGAGTAATGCCTATAAAACTCTTGGAAGAGAGCCTGGCACCTGACGTGAACTCCCTAGATGAACGTGAGCTCTCCTTCACCCACTCAGTGTTCACTCGCTGTGATGAGTTCCAGCAAACATCATTCCCTTGATTGCAGAGCATTGCTAGTGACATTATAGTGACTCTTTTATGTAAGTCTTCCAAGCAGCTACCCAGGGCACTGCCCCTTAAGCCAGTCCTAAAATCATATTTGTCTAGTTCCCAATAAAATGCTCTCAACACGACTATGTAAGTCATGTGGTGTCCCTGAGTGTTACTTGTGCTTGGCCTCACTTGGCTGAAGTTGACGCCTTTCTAAAACGCAGGCGGGGATAGCTGAGTAACAGAACTGTTGTGAAGATTATGGGATATGGCGTATATTTAGCACAGTGCTTGACACCAGCAAAAAGCACCGTGCTCACTCTCTCTCTCATTCACACACACACACACACACACACACATACACATTCGTTCCTTCTTTTTCTTTCTGTTTGTTATTCTCTTACTGTTAAAAGGCATCTCCTCCGGCTGGCCCCGTGGCTTAGCGGTTAAGTGCGCGCGCTCTGCTGCTGGTGGCCCGGGGTTCGGATCCCGGGCGCGCACTGATGCACCACTTCTCCGGCCATGCTGAGGCCGCGTCCCACATGCAGCAACTAGAAGGATGTGCAGCTATAACACCCAACTATCTACTGGGGCTCTGGGGGAAAAAAGGAGGAGGATTGGCAATAGATGTTAGCTCAGGGCTGGTCTTCCTCAGCAAAAAGAGGAGGATTAGCACGGATGTTAGCTCAGGGCTGATCTTCCTCACAAAAAAAAAAAAAAAGGCATCTCCTCTCTTACTTTGCCAGATACTTTTATCTCTAGCTAGTTTCTTCCATCAAAAAAAGGAAACACGTTGATATAATCATTTGGTTTTAGATGAGAACTCATCCTTCCCAATTTGTCAATACTCACTGAATTTTGTTTTAAATACTGAGTATAAAGATTGACTCTATTAAAGAAAATCACAATGCAGGGAGTAGACAGGGAGATATTTTATGAAGCAAGCAGTGCTTCTTTTGGCCTCTGAAATTATAGGCATAGAGCCTATTTTAAAGACAAAACAATTCTATTCAGTCTGGATTCTTGAAGAAGGTAGGGGAAAAAGAAAAATGAGATGCCTGGACCTGTCCTCTCTCTTCAACTGCCCTTTCTGTCCCTGTGTCTACGTTCTTCCTCTCCATTCCTCTGTCTGGAAGTTCCCCAGGATCTGCTTTACCGAGGCCTTCTTGTGTCCCTCAGCCACTGCCCCTGCCTCGCTCTCGTCTTCCCACCTGTACTCACGAAGTTGGCCTTCATTCATCAGGTATAGTTGATGGTTTAAAGCCTTCCAGGATGTTAGCCACTAGGCCATCATATAGGGTTCAAAAGGGGATGGTCTCTATGCCCTGAGGTTAGAAAAGTAATGTGGGAAGGGGTTGATACGATCTAAATTCCTACATGGAACCTAAGAAAGTTCAACCTGGTACAAGGTTGGGAGGGCAAAAGTGAGCCAAACACCAATGAGTATGAGTCAGGATATGTGTTTTAGCATGTATCTGTGTATGTGTGAGATGAGTGAAGCTTGGTGGGGGGGGGGGGTTGCTGTATCTTCACACCTGTGAGTATATACAATTTCATCAAAATCAGTGAACTCATTCAACTTAACCTTAGGGCCAAAAGATAGATGTGAAATGACAGGTATTTGCTTTAAGTAAAAAAGTAACTAGTCAATAAGCATGAATTTGGCTATCGTCTGAATTCATTGAAAAATAATCTGTGGCTGTATTGTCTTTATAATTTAAATTTGTTTATAAAAAGTCATTTTTTCATCAGATATTTGCCGAGAGCTTACTCTGTGCCAGGCACTGACTGCTCTCTGGACGTACATCTCTGAAGAAAGGAAAGCCCTGTCCTCTGGAAGCTTATGTTCTAATAGGCAGAGACAGACAGGAGGGAAACAAACAAGCAGATGCAGACTATTTCAGGTGATTGTAAAGTGCTGGGGAGAAAAATGAAGCAGGTAAGGGGTTGTGGAATGTAAGGTACGTTATATGCCGTTCAGAAAAGGCCTACTTATTTCATTTACTGAAGTATTTTAATCTCACTATTAGAGAAACCCAAGGAAAATCCTTCCAGTGTTTCATGTAGTATGCAGATAAATACAGATATGACTATGCCTTGTGGTAAGATAGACCCATAGTGGTCTTTGACAAAGAGTCTTACTAAACAGTGCAGTTTGTTAGTCAAAAGTCAAGGAAACTGGGGGGCTGGCCCAGTGGCGTTGCGGTTAAGTTCGCGTGTTCCACTTCAGCAGCCCAGGTTCGCTGGTTTGCATCCTGGGCGCGGACCTACTCCCCACTCATCAAGCCATGCTGAGGCGGCGTCCCACACAGAAGAGCTACAACTCTACAACTATGATATACAACTATGTACTGGGGTTTTGGGGAGAAAAAAGTAAAACAAAGAAGATTGGCAACAGATGTTAGCACAGGGTCAATCTTCCTCAAAAAAAAAAAAAAAAGAAGCCATGGAGGTTGAGTCTTTAAAAAAAATCAAGGAAACTGGACAGGAATACTGCTGAAAACTTGTTGAAATGCTGTTCTTGATATCTGTGATTATGAAATGTTATAATTAGTTAAGTAACATATTCTTGACACTGAGATAATCTTTATTGAGAAGAGTCGTGGAGATGCTATCTCCTGCTATCAATAAGTAGCCTGAGTTTGTTAACACTAAGAAGGAATTTTGGCAGTTGAAAATGTCTTCTGGCAGCTCAGTGGCGTAGTGGTTAAGTTTGCGTGCTCCGCTTTGGCGGCCCAGAGTTCGCAGGTTCGGATCCCAGGTGCAGACCCACACACCCATCATCAAACCATGCTGTGGCAGCGTCCCACATACAAAATAAAGGAAGATTGGCACAGATGTTAGCTCAGGGCTAGTCTTCCTCACCAAAAAAATAATAAAAATAAAAAATGAAAATAAATCCATTTTGGGACCGGTGGCATAGTGGTTAAGTTCACGTGCTCTGCTTCGGCAGCCTGGGGTTCACAGGTTCGAATCCCAGGCATGGACCAACACAGCGCTCATTAAGCCATGCTGTGGTGGCATCCCACACACAAAAATAGACGACGATGGACATGGATGTTAGCTCAGGGCCAATCTTCCTCAGCAAAAATAAAAAAAAAGAGAAAATGTCTTCTGCTTTTGGCTAAAACTTAATGCATAATCAGAAGGTCTTATTACATAGAAATTCTGCACTGGTGTATAAATCCTTCTGTATTTTAAATAAAAACTGCATTTCAGACACCCTAATTAGCACAGAGAGATGTGAAATCATACACTCTTTTGGAGTGTTGGGGAGGGTAGTGTTCCTGAGCTTCTGCTGGGGGCCAGGCATTGCTCTCAGAGCAGAGAGTGTGACATGAAGACAAAACTTCTACACTGTCCAGTTGAGGTGACAGTGTGGAACATGCTCAGATAAGGATATGCCCCAAACACTATGACGATAGGGGTCCAAGGATTAAAATGAGGAGGCAGCGGTGAAGATGTGGAAGCTTCATGAAAGACTTCTTTGAGGAGGGAACAGAGTGCCTGGCACACAGTAGGTTCCCTGAGCCTGAGACCCTACTGTGTGCCCCTTCTATACTGGGGATGTAATGTGAAAACACGCGATTCCGGCTTTGCCTGAGAAGCAGTTTGAGGAAACAGACAAAACTAAAAGTGATCATTGCTTTAATAATTGAACATACAAAGCGCATTGGGAACACAGAGAAGGAAAGAATTTGGCAGTTTCAAAATAAAACACAGATCTAAATATTCTAGAGTGGCTAAAAGACATATGAATCCAAAGGATAGTTTCTAACTTCTGTAAATATCAAACAAGGGTTTTTATATTTCATTTTTAGATTTTCAGTCTTACTGTTCTTGCTAAGTCTATGAATCCATTAATGCAACGTGCTTCAAGCAGAGCACTTGAATAGTGCAGATTTTATTAGAGAACTTAGGTGATACTGGTTTTGGGGAGGTGAAGGAAATACAGTTTTCTCTAGAAGATTTGCATGAGATAGAGTGGTTACAGGCTGTAGCATCTCCCCTGTAATTTTATGAGAATGGTATTACCCTAGCTTTCACTGTGTGATTGCTGGTTACCTTCTGTCAGCCAGCAACAGTCTTACTGCAAAGCGGGAGCTCAACCCGTCTCTTTGTCTCCGTGGTCAGAGCAATTACTTCTTAGAAAGTCGGATTTTTTCAGAATGACCATGTACAGGAGCAAACGCAGACATCAGAGATGTAAGTAAATTCTGACCCAACTTTTTCGTCTGACTGTGGTGGGAGAAGCCTACTTGATTCTTAAAAGACTAATCATGACTTGTTCAGATATATCCTGGTAGTAGGAAAGATATTGTAGCTTTTTTCACCCTAACCTTTATCTTTGTCCCTGTTTCATGCTTGAAAGATAAGGGGAGAGGGGATAATTCACTTGTTACTATGGAAACCTTTGGAAAGGTTTACAAAATCAACAGAGAAACAGATCAGATGCAATTTCAGTCTAGCTCAGCATCCCTCATTCAGGGATGATCACTGGATACTCCTCTCTCTCTCTCTCTCTCTCTTTTTTTTTTTTTCTCCAGAGTGCTGGGTTTTCTTTTCTGAAAGTCTATCGAAAGGTTTTGGAAGCTAGCCTAAAACTTCTATTTATTCATCCAATTTCAATTAGACCTCTCAGGGGAAATAAAACAGTTCAGAATGGAGGGGAGAGAGTTAATTGTAAATGACAAGATGATATTTAACAGGATATTCATTGCCCAACTTCTTGGTCCAGAGCATATTTGGAACATAATTCACTACAGGCAACATTACAAAGGGTTAAAAGGAGTCATCTGTAATCCCCCCTAAAGGAACAGATTCTGACTGAAAAAGAGCAGCACAATTACCCTGGCTTCAAGTCCAGAACAAAGATGATTATGGATCTGAAAGCCATTAGGATTTAGCTAAACATCAGAGAGTCTTGAAATAAAACTGTGTTTTATGGTAAAGCAATATGCCTGTCATGAAATCTTTCCAATCCCATCTCTCTGTAGTAAGCCCAACTCTTATCACTCTACCTTTTCTATTGTCTAGAGTAAATATCGCCGTAGTAGCCCAGTGTATCCTGTCCCTGATTTCATTCACCAGCTTAGACAGGTAACTACAACTTGTTCTATAGTCAAAGTCTGCACTTTTTCATTATTCCTTAAGATGTCTTTAGATGTTATCAAATATTTTAAAACACAGAAAGACTATCAGCAACAATTACTCTATCAAAAGGCCAAAATATGATAGAAATGTCCTATTTTTTGTGTGATAATATTTTTTTTAGTCTATTTTCACCTAAGACCTGAATAATAACATTTCTCTTGTTCAGAGAAGTTTTATGCACCACAGGAAGCTCCGAGGGCCAGGACTGCCAGTTTGATTCTGTATGCCTGATTGCCTTTTGATGCCATTCTTTTTTGTGATTGAGAAACAACATATGATAACTGCTACTTTTTTCTTATAAAAATGATGGGCTCAAAGTCTACCAATATATTGCTGATTAATTTCCTTGTGATTTCCTGCCACAGGAATGAATCTAAATTATGCATGTGCTTGAGAAGCATCTTGCACCTTTACTCCTGTATCTTTTATACACGCCCTCATTTTTTCTCCATATGGGTAATCATCACCTTAATGCACATGGCAAATAAAAGATTCACAGAAAAATTGTACTGAGTCTCTCCCCATAAATGTGCTTGCTGAAGTCTGCGATTAAGCAGCAATAAGAAATTGTGAATTACAGGGGACAAGTCAGAAGATGTGTAATTATACAGGCATGAACACAGTAGGGTGTACTGAATGGTTTAGTTAAAATAACCTAATGTGTTACTTATGTTTAACTGTATCAGTTAGCTGTATTATATTGCGTAACTGTTTCTATATTCTAATCATATAAAATATTGGAGAGCAAGAAGATAATAAAATTAAAGCATATAGAAAGCTTAGCAATAAAAGAAAATAGAATCCTTAAATGAATTTCTATCTTACAGTAATAATATTTGCAAAAGTGGAATGTAATTCAATTGTTTGCTATCCAGTGGGTATTAAAAAAATATCTGAATTATCCCATCATCAAAATCCACTGCATTTCCATTCTCAATCATATCTTTTATGTGTGTGTTTTTGATCTTGTGAAAGGCATAAACTAACCTGGAGGCAGTTGTAATCCAATTAAGTCAATAATTGCACACTTAAAATCTCAATGTGGGAAAGAAGGAAAGGGTCCTTAGGATTTTCTTTAAACCTGAAATAGTACCTAAATAAACTTTCCAATTCCCTCATTCCCTAAGGATTTAATGTAATATCCTTTAGTAAAAATAATACAACTTTCTTTTAGAGGACCCAACGAGAGAAATAAGAAGGGTGTGTGTGGCTATGCCAGGGGCTTGAGGAGAGGGAGAGCAAACATACTTGCAAAAGACATTTTAAAGTATAAACTGCACTAAGCCTTTGGAAATTCATGTGGGACTCTTAAATCCTTTCCCCGCTCGGGTCTAGATTGGTTATTTATAATTCCCTATAGAGGAGGCGGGGGGTGGGGCAAGAAGTGCTTCTGATGGAGCAACCGCTATGGAAAACGAAACAGCTTCTGTGTTCATTCAGAGAGCAGATCTCACCTGTGCATAACAGCGTAATGACTTTCAATTAGGTGCAGAATTTGTTGAGCGGTGTTAAGAAATGTTTGCATATGTCAAACATCGATTTTGCCAGAGCCAAACAAGTAGAAACCACTTAAAGGAACTCTAATATAAGTAAATCTGCTTTTACAAATTAGATTAAGGTGGGAATCATCATTAGTATAAATAACTTTTTCCTTTAGAGTTTAAATACTGAATTTTTTCATATGAATGACATGAATCTATTTATTAAAGTGTGCAGTTTATGTTTAAATTTTCAAAAATTCATCTTATGGATAAAACAGGGTATACCTCTAACCTCCTTTGCTGAAATTCCGGATGACCTTGAGAAAACGTTTTTTGGTTTTTAAAGGAAACATAAAAATAAATTCTTAAGGATGAATATGTTTTTGAGATACAGACTTAGAGAAAAACTAGAGTAGAATCCAGATGATATTAGGTATAGAATTTTGAAAATACCACAATCTCCATACCACACAAAGAAAACAGTGTGCGTCTACTTTTAGATATGTAACATCTCATCTTATTTTGCTAAATAGGAACAGATACTCATTTATAGTTGCTAATGAAATGTTTGGGCGGTCTTATCTATCTTATTATGGAAATCCTTGGTGAGATCACTTCCGAAACCTGAATATCAGCCATCGTCCTCTACCTGTAATCTTGGCCAATGTCTATTATCTCTGTGGGTTGAAATTTCTTCTTCTATAACATTAGCAGACTGTACAGAGACGATGCTTTCTACAGTGTCTTTCATCTCTAATTCTGATTGCTTCCAGAACATGGGACTCCTCTTGTAATTCTCCTACTCAAAGACGTTTGATAGGTTCTCATTACCTAGACTGTGGCTCTGGGTTCACGTGCTTCAGATCCACGTCACCATGGATTCACTGCAAGGGGGCTTAGTGTCCATATGAGCATTAATCATTGCCTGTGTAAAGATGAAAAACATATGTATATACACATATATGTATATCATATACATGTACATATATACACAAATACTACTTTTTGGTTCTAAAATGATATATTTAATAAAAACAAATGTATTTAAAAGGTGGTACTAAATTTATAATAGCTTTTAATGCTGTGTATTTTATTATTTTTTTAAAAACAACTATATCACACAGGGGTCTAATTATGTTTCAATGTTAAAAAAAAGAAGTGTTCTCATATTCCCAAATGTTGGGATCACTGAACTGGAAAATGAAACACAAACATGACCTTGTAACACAGACGTTTACATCACTGTCACTCACTGCATACTTTCTTTCTGATACCACCTGTTCTAGCCTGTGTCAGTCTACTGGATTATCCTCCAAATTCATCATAGACTCTCTTAACTCCATGCCTTTGCCCACACCTCTTGCTGCTAATGGGTGGTCTCCACCCATGTCTTCATGCATAGAAATCGTCTCTGGTCAAGGTTTCACTCAAATGCTGCATCCTTTATAAAGGTGTCTCCAGTTTCCAACTCAAATTTCTCTTTTTCTTCTCCCTCTTCAGATGATGTATTTTAATTTTATTTACACTTTCTATGTTCTGTCTTATATATTGAAAATTATCTGTTTATTCTAAATTATCTGTTTATTCTACTAACTTTTCATGTGAGGTACCTTTTATTCTTGTTTGAAGCATTCTCAGAGCATAATACAATGCTCTGACCATAACAACCCATAACTGTCTAGTGAAGTTTATTCACTTAAGGAAATATTTATTGATCATCTGTTATATTACTTTCTAGACACTCCTCTAGTGCTGTTGCTATGGCAATGAACAAAACAAAGTTCTATTGGAGAAGGGAATATGACACAAATATATAACATGCCATGTGATGCTAAGTACTATGGAGAAAAATAAAGCAAGTAAAGGGGAAAGAGAATTTGGAAAGAGGGGTGGAGAATTGCTATTTTCTGTAGAGTAGTGAGGAAAAGCCACTATAATTAAGGTGACATTTGATCAAACACCAGAAGAAAACAGGGGAGCAGGCTCTGCTTCTTCCTGGATAGTTCCACATAGAACAGCATGTGCAAAGTCCCTGGGGTACTTAGGATATTGGAAGACCACAAAGAAGGCATTAAGTGGAGTTAATGTGAAAAGATATGAGATCAAGAAAGCATCAGGGGCATTGGATGGGTAAAGTAAGACATAGAATTTAATGGAACAGTATATTTTATTTGTAACTTAATTCAGATATAATACGTATTTACTAACTTTTAAGAAACACTATCCATACTTCTAAGTGACTCATGCAATATTTTTATTAAAATCACAATTGGGAGAATGATGTTTTAAAATCATTACACTTTATGCTAGGCAAAGCATCTAATCATTAATTGGAAGAGAATCAAACTGTGATCATCCAGAGGTCAGAAAGATATTATTTGAACAAGAGTATTTTCTGATTTATCTTCTTGTAAATATTTTTGTATTCTTGATATATTGACTTTCTCTCTCTTTAAAAATCGTGCTATGATAAAAAAACAAATCAATAGTTTGATAGAATTGTTGGAAAGCTTCTTGAGACGTTGGCAGGAAGAAACAAGACTGCTGCGAGTCTTAATTGGTGTAGAATTGGTGTCTTAGTGGTCAAGATAGATAATGGGTTTGATGTTCTGTAATTGCTGGAACATGAGTTGTCTTAGCTGTCGCATCTTTATTACTACATTCTATCTTATACAAACCTTTATTGTAAGTTTTTTTGGAAACTATTACAAGTTGCATAGCAAAGATAAAAATGGATTATTAGACAAATATTTATATCGATACCATATGTAATTGTGAAGATAAAAGTAATCATTGATTCAATTCCCCAATTATTTCATATCTCAAATGTTGACACTATTACAAAACCAATTGAAGAGCCATATGATCTGGGTTTAAAATATTTTCTGTAAGTTTACACTGAAAGAAAATGATTTGAGGCTTAATAGGTAAGGCTCTCTGGAGGCCACTATTAAATTGAATTCTTGAATTCTCTATTATTGATGCTTGTTGGGAATTCTAGTCTGACGTCTGAAATCTCTTCAGTCTTTTTTCTCTCAAGTTCCAAATATGAATTCTAGAACTGGTATAGGTTGAGAGCTTGGAGCTTTATCCACTCCTGCACGGGATCATGTCTGCATGGATAGAATCGGGGCTGTCTGACTGAGCGCGCTCCACGGGATCACAGTTGCCAGTTTGGGAGCAGAGATGTACAAAGGCTGCCTGGCACAGATTGAGCGTATGTGGAAACACATATCAGTCTGCCTCACATCCTTAATCACTTGCTTTCTTTGCTTTTAGAGTCTCCAGCCTGGGACTAGCTCCACTTGCCAGGACACTTATTCATTTTTTTTTCTCTCTCTCTAATGATCTATTCTACGTGTTTTTCTATTTAACAGTGCTCCCAAGTCAAAGGTCACTTTTGTAAAAGGTGAGCATTTGTGCATTTTCTCTTAACTTCTCTGTTTTCAGAAAACATCTTGGCTATCATATATCACCTCATCTTTTAGTCTCTTTCTTCTAAGAATCTGTGCTGTATTTATATCTAGACCTATGTAAAAACCATGGCATTGACTCTGCCCCCAGTTGTTCAAGTAAATGTTCTCTACAGAATGTCATTTATCACTCAAAGAATGTTACCGTTAAAAATAATGTGGATTTGTATTTATTTAAAACAAATGATACATGTGAAGCAACGAGGCTCTTAGCAAAGTCAGATTGGTGTGAAAGTAGATATCAATATATCTCTTTGAAATACTGTCATAAATGCAGGGATTTTTCATGATTTGAAGAAAAGATGACCATTCGCAAGCACTGATGGAGAGTGGGAAGATACGGGAAATTGTCTCTGTAGAGTCTAACACCTCCCACCTTTGGAAGCTTACAAAGGAACTTTCTTAAAAAACCATGATCTGATATAGTTGTGCTTTTTGGAGAGTCTGTCTATTTGGTTGAGCCACATTAAATTGTCATTTTTGTAAATCAAAAGTGGCAATTTCATATGGTTAAATCTAAATACCAGCTATCACAAAAATCAGCACAAAAAAGGGTCGGAGGACAGAGAGATGGAAAGCCATCACACCAGCACTAGTTGGCATTAGAAGTCAAGGGCATTTCTGGTTAAACTGAGGATGAGTACTTGATGTATTAAAAGAACAGAATTAAGTAAGGGAATATATTCATTATTGCTCTTTAGGATCTGTAAGATTAAATCTTCCACAAAGAAATAGAAAGTGTATTCAGGCTTATCAACATAGAGTAATTAGATGACATATTTTTGCAAGTGACACATCTAACTAGACTTTAAAGATCACTAAAACTTTTCTAGAAATTGCCTACGACCCACCCAACTTAAAATGTTTATTATAAAAATTTGAATTGTACTTTTATATGATTTTATCATTAGAACTTTGCTTTTATCCAAATGGAAAATGAAACAGCAGTAAAGAAATTAATAATAATACCAAAAACCATAAAAACAACATTTGACATTTATTGAATTCTTATTATACGCCAGGTACTGTTTTAAGCATTTTGTTATATGTGACTAATGTAATTTATGTAATAGATCAATAATGAAACAAGTAAGAGCAATAACTTAGTAATCTGTGGCACTTTTTTGTTGCAATTTCAAAATGTTATTTATAATTTTGATATCTAGTCTATAGGAAATTGGACACCCAAAGTTCGATTAAAATATGTATATTGACTAGGATGAAAGAATAAGCTTATTTGTCCCCTAAGGAAACTAAGTGATTAACTTTATGGGCCAGCCCCGTGGCCTAGTGGTTAAGTTTGGTGCGCTCCTCTTTGGGGAGCCAAGTTTGGTTCCCAGGTGTGAACCTACAGTACTCGTCAGCGGACATGCTGTGGCGGCGACCCACATACAACGTAGAGGAAGAGGGCACGGATGTTAGCTCAGGGCGAATCTTCCTCAAAAAAAAAAAATAAAGAAATTAACTTTAAAAGGCAAAATATATTGTTTGACCAATATCCCTCTTCTTTGAATCATATAAAAACAGAAAAAATCTCCTGAGGAGAAGTTTTACATATATATGCAAATGAAATATTCACATGTGAATGCATTTGCCTGTCTCCTCTGCAAAAAGATAAAAGGTTTCCAGAATTTAGAAAAGCAAAGTTCTCTGCAATGATGTAGTAATCCGTTGTGAGTCGTTACCCTCTTCTTGGTCTAGAACAGCTAAATTGTTTGGCATAAACTTTAATTCATTTTCCTTTCTGTAGTTATTGATTTTCTTGGCATTATTTAGTGAATTGACTCTCATTCCGACTATGGAATTTCTGACACCTTTAGTTATATACCGATACATTATATATGTGTTAATACTGACTCAAAGTCTTAATGGTCTCTTATCATTGACATCGTATTATCTCTGGATCTTCATTTGTATTTGAAATAAAAATAAAATCCACATCTATTTCCTTAAACTTATGGAGTGTGAGGCATATATTTTGGTACTGTTTCATGCCATTGGAAAGTGTTAGTATATTTTATATTATATGATTCTTTTGACCCTTAGTGAACTTGAAACTGCCTTAAAGGAACAGCTGGATGTATTTCCTTAAATAAACACACATTGTTCTTCAAATTGCTAGTATCTGTCTTCTTAATGGGCTCCTCAGGCAATGGGAATCTTGACTTTGAATTCACCTCTGCTGGGTTCATGTAGATGTCTGTTTTACACCTATTTTCCTCCCATACTTGAACAGTGCATTTCAACTCGAGTTTGTTTTTAAATGTACAGCATAGAATCATAACCTATCCTTTACCTGTACTCTCAGATTATAATATTGTTGGTATTTTATTTTATATAATAATTAAATATAACAAAAAATATCAAAATTATTTGACACCTGTAAATGCATACAGACTACTGGAATGTTTAATACTATCTAATTTATAGTGTCAGTAATTAATGAGAGGCTAGTTCACAATTAAATAAAAATACACTTACACAAAATCAGAAAACATTTCTTTTTAATTGGAGTAGGAGGAAAAAATTCATTTACTTTGTCACTTCTGGCTTTGCTGAGGTAGTAAGGGAAAAATGGCCACTTGAATTTTAAAAGTGATCATAAAATTTTTCTCAGCACTGAATTTGTCCTCCCAGAGCTATTATATGAAACTCGCCTTTTTTCAATGATCATTTCTAACGTAAAAGATACACTCAACTTTTATTAATGGGTACAGAATCGCCCAAAGAGACTGTAGCAATGACACTCTATGAAGGCTTCTAGAATTTGTTTGTTTATTCACTATTTACACAGAAATATTTTTCAGATTATTCACCATGCCAGTTTTCCAGAACCCAAGCTAAATTTTGAGAGAGGATTCTATTTGAAGGGACATGAAAATTTATTTGAAATTGCAAGAAAGACAAATCATGTAAAATTCTATGTTAAAAATATTGTTTGTTACTTGGATATTTAGGAAAGAAGTTAATAAGCAAGAACAGGAACAAGATATAAGAAATTGTGCCATGAACATCATAGATATGTTTGTTCCCGGGATTCTCTTTGGGGTCTATGGAAATTGGTCTCTGGAAATTGGAACCATGCTAAATTATCCAGTTTTCTTCTACTAAAAACAGTTGTCCATCAGGTTAAAGACACTATAAATTGTTTTTGTCCTATGGAAACAGCCATCTGACATATTCAGTTGTTTGGGGAGATACTAATCATTAGTAATACCATTTCTCCTAGATTACTACTGACAGTAATTAAATCAACAGTTGTAGTAATTTGCCGTATACTTCAAGCCCAATTAAGTGCGTCTTGCTTTGCTTATCTGGCTGTTAAAGGATAAAGTGGCTTGGGGCCCAAAATTCTCAGTAAGTTGCCCACCTTACAGATTTTTACCAACATTAACTTAGGATTAGGTTGCAGCATATAAGAAATATTTGTTATAATAATCTTTTTCCGAAAACATGTTCTAAATATTGTAATTCGGTGTTATCACGTCAGTTATGACAATATAACTTCACTTTGGGACCAGGATCATTAAATCTGGAAACGTATAAGGTATGCTGCAATGACTCTATATCCCATTAAACTTTGTAACTAACGTTCCGATCACTGGTATAGACGGCTACTTGAAATATGACTGTCAAACGATTCTTTGTCCTTGGAGACTTCCCAGTGCACATTTTTTTATACATTGCTGTAGCTTTTTATGTACTTAATAACAGTATAGCTTCATAACAAATACTTGCCATTGCCATATTTATGTGGTAATAAAAGCTAAAGATACTCTTTATGAAGTCATTTATGGCCTTCAGTCATTATTGACTTTTTCATGACTAATGCAAAATGGTATAACTTAAGAAAAGTTATAAACTTCTCCCCTATGTTTATTTGTCATGACTAACATTTATAGAATCTTTTTGGTTGTTATATCCTGTATATTTTATTATCTTCCATCTAGAAGAGTAAAATAGTAGAGCTCTCCAATCAGGTTATTATCTAATTGTTAAGATTTTGTTGTATTTATGGGATGGCAGTATATATCTCCATCACCTGTCCTAATTTAAATAAACTTTAACTGCCAAATCTCCTGAAAAACTAAGTCTAAAGGCCATTTCAGTTGACAAGGAAGCATCGTCACTTGATGTTATCAACTAAAAGTTTTATAGATTGCTCCTTTCAGTTATTCAGTTTCTACATCAGTATTAATTGAAAGCCAGAATATTATTTATCCAACTAAACTTTATTACTTAGTTGTTATAGTGAACAGATTCTTCAATCATTGTGTAAAAGCCTATGTTAAGAAAGCATTGTTTAATTTTATGACTTTAAGAAGACTTACGAGGCATTTCTCCATCAGGTATTCTCTTATTTTGCAGAATCATTTCTTGCCACCCCACTTGCGTATTCCAGTTTAATGTACAATAAATACTGAATTTTCTTGCTGTTCTCTGAGGAATTCTTTCCATCATTAGCTCCTTATGTTGCTTCTTCTATTGAGAATATTCACCTCTCCTATCTTACTTAATTCCTACTCATCCTTCGGGTGCCAGCTTAGACAGTCACCTCCTACTGATTAATTTCTCTAAGCTCCTCATGGCTGGAAGAGTTGTCTTTTTAAGTATTCCTTTGTACACTGTGTGTGCCCTCTGTGTAAATTATAATGTATCCAGTCATTTGGCTACAACCTTAGAAGACAGAGACCGATCCCTTTGTTCATCTCTATGTCCCCAGCGTGGTCGGGCACCAAGAAGCCCTCAATAAATAGTTGTTGAAGATTGAAAGGAATAGATTGTCTAACTTACGTACCTGTTTCAGCAAGTAGAAATTGCAGTCAATTGCTCCAAGTGAATCACCATGATATAGTCTATTGATTAAATACCTTTTGTCTTTTTATATTCACGAATATCCATGGATGATGTTTATCAGCTAAGGCCTTTTTGGTCTCAGCTTCTGAAGTTATTTTGTCTACTAACAACTCTATTTCTTAAGAGGTATTAAAAGCAATCTAAAAATATTTATGTCCTGAGTAATTTAACAATGTTTACCCAAAATTTAAAGCACACTTTGGAAGTGACATGAAATGCATATGGTGGCTTTCTCCCAAGGACTTCTGTTGCACTAATCGTTGAGCAACTATGCTAGTTTCTGGTTAATTTAATGCTTCCAGATGTTTGTACTATTATGTTTTAAGAACTGAAGACTTATAGCTGATAACACAGTCAGAATTAAAATCTGCTTCTCCACATTCTCAGTTTTTTCCTCCTATCCAGGGTTGGCTCTGCTGCTAGGTTTCATTATTGCTTAAATCAATTTTGCATCAGGTAGAGGAACAAATTGTTTGTTTCTCCACAGATTTGTAGCTATTAATCTCAGAGTAACTCAGTGATTGATTTTTTTCATACCTTAACATCACAAAGACACAGACTAGAAGGAGTAACTTGAACCAAGTCCAGAACACACTGGCTGAATCTATGGAAGTTAAGGCTTGATGTCATATATAATAGATCTGTGTCACTAATTTGTTATGCCACTTTTAAATTTTGGGATATAATTAGAATGGTCATATAAAGTAATTTTACTGCCTACTTTCTTCTTCTCTTCTTTCATTGCCCTTTTCATTATTCTTGCTACTCGGTAGTGGTATCAACTGGAAATTCTTGAATTGTAACTAAAAGTGACCTCATTTCCAAAGCATTTAAAGTTATTGTAAGTGAAAGCTCTCTCAAGAGCTTTCAGTGTTTCAAATAGGTGGATGTACAATTTGTGTCAATAATGAATATTGCACATTTGATTGGCCTGAATGGTGAGCACACAAACTTTTTTCTCAGCACTGGCAAATTTCTGACGTAAAAGCTTAGAATGGAACAGTTGAAAAGAAGCTATTAGAGTAATGCAGAGACTCTGAAAGGATCTCCATGCTACACTTTTTTCTTTTTTGAGCATAATTGAGATTTCCAAGAATTTTTACTGAGGGGTCATTTTATTTTCTGGACTTTGTAATTGAAAAAAAGATGAAATTGTCAGAGGAGCAATAAGGAGTTCAATAAAGAATTGAAAGCAAAATATTATATGCTTGATAAATTTATCTCAAGCTTCTTACCTGAGTTGGTTAGAGCACCAAGCTAAAGTATCCAAGGTCACAGATTTGAGCTCTCTGTGGCATGCATGGTTTACCCTCTTTCTGATTCATGGACCACTATGGCCATCCTGCCCAGCCATCCTTCGAAGGATCTGGTTCCAGGATAACACTGGACAAAAGAAGGAAGACAAACCAGACTGGGGCCAATACACAATACACATCAGAACTACAATGTCTCAAAGTGAATATACTGCAAGCTTTATGGATATATATTATTTGTGTCATATTTCTTGTGATACTTTCATATACAAAAGAGAACACACTTATGTTTGAATAAACAATTATTTGTTTCATTTTAACTTATGAATATAGTGAAATGCAACCAGCTTAACTTTCTTTTTGATCAAGTGTCAAGTTCACATACTTGGAATTTCATAGAATACAAAATATCTACAATTTCAAAAAAGGCTTGTTTTACAGAGGGATGGTAAATTAGTCTCAATATTTTTTATTATAGCCTTTTCATTAACATATCAGGCATAAGTTAAATTTTAGATAATTTAAAGGATACTGACATAATAAAGTATGCTATTGTCTTTTCCCACAAGGCATTCAAATGAGTGTGACTGAATTTCTCTAAGAAATTTTGCTTTACTTACCATGAAAGAACCTGAGAAGCTGAGATTTGTTTCATTGAGGAAGACTTAGGATGGATTCAAATACTACTATGAGTAGAATTAGTAGGAAAAGTTCCAATTTTATCTAGTTAGGATAACAGCATGTCATGGCATCTTTCTTAATAAGCATAAATGTTACACTTCCACTAACAGTGCAAACCACAAACTACTGATTTGCTTCCAATTTGAATCTAAAGTTATCATGTTCCTCGCACTTAATCACAGTGTTTCACAGACTTGAATCAGATTAGACAGAATTGTCAGGACTTTATTCTGATTCCATGCTTCACTTTTTGTAAAGGTAACCTAGCAATCACACAGAATCAAGCAAAAAGACTGCAGGGTTGTCTAGGCTAACGTCCTCATTTCATAGAGGAGGAATGGGTTTGTCTCATTGCCCATCAGAAATGATGACCATAAAAGTGCCTGCCCCCCTTCCTTCTTTGGGAGACTAGAGGTTTATTCAACACTAGTCATTTCATTAAAAAAATAATAATAACAACTTTATTACTGAAAAGTTAAGGTTTAATAGGAATCCACATGATAGTATTTTTCTCTTCTATTTAAATAACTAACATCAATTTTCAAGTAGTTCTTTTTATTATTGCAATAGTCTAGCTTCCTATTTACAGCCACTTTTTCTATGCTCGTCAATCCCCCCCCAACCCTTTCTTATATGCTTTTCTGTCACCCTTTATTATCTCTATTAAAGTGCTCATGACATTGTAAATTATATTTCTTTCTTTGCGTAACTCTCTCCAGGAAACTATGATAACTAAAACTTGGTTTTTTTTAAATCTTATATCACCTTACCTGGCTCTGTGCCTGGTTCAGGGTAGGATCTCAATGAGCGTTTGATGAATGAATTCACTAATATTGTTGAGTCTCTGGCTTTAGTTTTTTATCTTCCACTTTTATTATATTTTAAACTCATTCTGCTTACATTCAGTAACGTAGATAAATTAACACATATATTTACTTTTCTAATAGGATTGTACCTGAGGGAGCCATAACATTATTGGCAGTTTCTAAAATTGTGCATGGCTACAGAGGTTGTTTAGTAAATTCCTTTTCGTCGTTGCCAATTTAACAACTATTCCAAATAATTTAATAAGTTTACATTGCCTATCTTTCAGTAACTATATAAATAGCAGGTTTCATATCTGAATTAGAAATCATTCATCATCATTTATTCTCCCCGTTAGAGTGCTAAGCACATTTGTTAAAGATATTAAGTTAGCTATCTATTTGTCTATGTTACGGGAAAAATGTCCAAGGCTCTTGACCTACTACTCCAATTTCTGGCAAACTTAAAAAGTAGTATCTTTGATATCTCCTCCTTCTCTTTTGGCCCAGAGCCTCAGGCTTTGATTGAAGACTTCTAAAGGAACTTGTTTTGGCCTCTATCTGTTACTTGCCAAATCACTTTAAAACCAAGCCAAAAAAAAGAAAAGAAAAGAAAATCCTCTTCCACATTATATCAATGTAATAACCAAAATTCTCAATTATTCCTTTGGATCTTATTTCAGCATTTCCCCCACACAGTGCACATTACGTTGTTTAAGATTTTACAGGCAGGTTCCTTATGTCCCTGGAATTTGCACTTGGAAGTTCACCAGATAATTATCAAATCAATAGTCCATAATTAAACTCTAAGTCGGTATATTTCACAATGCTTAATTAATCTTCCCCATTGGAAAACTTCAACGCTATTTTCATAATGAGAATAGTATTACGAGCTCTAAAAATATTTTATTTTGTGATCACCTATTAATTATGAAGCATAGCTGTATTCACTTTTTTCCTTAATATACAATTAACCTGCTGCTTATCATGGTCTGAATTTTATTGTGGGTAAGGTGGTTATATATACTTTAATTTTATATATTTAATGAATAGTCTATAATTTTCCCACTGCCTAAGATCTGTCTAAACCAGTACTATTTTTTAATCATCTGAGTACCGATGTTCTTCAAGTGTGTTGTGTCAAAAGTGTCATCTTCAGGGCCAGCCTGGTGGCGTAGTGGTTAAGTTCACGCTCTCCGCTTCTGGCGGCCTGGGGTTCGTGGGTTTGCATCCCAGGCGCGGACCTATGCAGCATTCATCAAGCCATGCTGTGGTGGCGTCCCACATAAAGTAGAGGAAGATGAGCATAGATGTTAGCCCAGGGCCAATCTTCCTCAGCAAAAAAGAGGAGGATTGGCATCAGATGTTAGCTCAGGGCTAATCTTCCTCATAAAAAAAAAATAAAAAATGTCATTTTCATCTTTCAGGAAGTGTCTCAGGCACAGTTTTTTTCATTCTAGATATAATTGCTAAGGTCATTAAATAATATATGAAGATACATTGTCACAACAAAAGACCAACCAAGAGTGGATAGAGGCCACACTTGTTTCTTTTTCCATTACTGTAGAAATTTGATTTGTGATAATGGCAGTTAATTATTTTGAACAATGAGTCCAATCAACCTAGTCAGTTTACCAAGGCAAAAGGATAGTCTTAAATGTGAACTTTGATAAGATTGGAATGGACTACTAAAATAGATTAATTAGCTTGATGCATGCTTTAATCAAAGCAGGGTTGGTGTGCCCTTTAGTAGATAATACATCTGTTCACACATAAAAGAATGATGTTTCTTTAAAACACTTAATTTTCAGTTCCCTTAATAACAATAATTTTTACATTTGCAATGTTCTAGTTGAGTGTGAACATTATGTGGTATATGTATGAGTCCTTCAATTTAGAAAAATGAGTTACTATGAGATAATAAAACTGCCAGAATGCAGATACGTGAAGCTCATAATGAATGATACAGCTTCCTATATGCTCTGCTCATAAACATTAGAAATGATGAAAAGCTCAATCTAACTGTAAGCAACCTGCATAAATATATTTTATGATTTTTTTTCCCTGGATGCATATAGGAGTAGCAAACACATTTAATAATATTGAGCAATCTTAGTTTGAAATCATCAATATCCTTTGCATTTAAAGTTAGGATTATGAAAATAATTATGCTTTACAAGCACGTAGGGTTATATTTTCATTGGCTATAAAACAATAAAATATTACTACTTCACAAAATTTTAAGATTAAAGTATTTATTATTAAAGTAAATCCAACTATGTAAAATAGTCTTAAATCAACTTGAATATATAAAATTAAGAAATCTTTAAATAACCATCATTTTGAATAATTGCATGTATAGACAAACCTGCTCACTGGTAACATAATTGATCCAGATTACACTTATATAACTTTCTTTTTGGAGATGTAGTCCTATGTAATGTCTTTCTTACAGATAATGTTTAAAAAATTAGGGAAAGTCCAAAAAAGATGTTTTAGTTACTACCTTGCAGTTTACTTGAGTTTTGTGGACTATAACTAAAAGATAATCATTAACCTAATATGATTTGAACTCTATTTAGACTTTCAAAAGAGAGAAATAACACAGTAATAGACCATTTCTAACAATAATACTTATGAAACAGAATTTGGTTTAAATCCATGTTTGAAAACAAAACATGCAATACCATATCAAATATCCAAAAATATATATATATGATCTAGAAAGAATTTACTTTACTACTCATGGTATAAGAGAAGCAATTTCCAAGAATTTGCTCTATTTTTCTTGCTCTCGTCAAATTTTACCAAGTCTTTTTCACGGGTCCAGCTCAAGTTACTTTTAAGTAATAAAAGCATTAAATTCATTTATATATTTAGCAAACATTTATTCAATGAGAAATGTACTACTCTAGGCCTTGTAGGCGTTGTGAATATCCATGAGGTCGTCTCCATTCTCAAGAAGTTCACACAAACACAATCCAAGGTTGTGCACAAAATTCCCTTATAGTCTTGTAAAAATAAGATTATTTCTGCCGTAATATTTAAAACTGGAAGGACGGGTAGACTGTTGGTAATGAGAAGAAGGGAGGAGAGGATAGAATGAAAAAGAAAAAGAGACTTGGGAGATACTAGGTGTTTTTAGAGAATGAAGAGGGGTTAAGTTTATCCCCAAGTTAGAATTCCCCTTGAATAGCTCTGCTGGAAAGGGGGTTCTGAGATGTAAATATAAATAGACATCAGATTGGAAGATCTTCAATGGTATACTTAGAAGTGTGACATTCTTTCTATGATGATATCAACTATTGAGTGTCTCCTAAGATGTATGAGGCACGATTCTAAGCATCTGAATGTATTATCTCAGCTGACTTTCCCTCAGGCCTATAAGGAGCTATTATCTCCACCTTACAGAAGAGGACATCAAGCCTTAGAGACATGCAATAAGTTGCCCCCAAATTGGTGAGTGCCTGAGCCAAAAACCAAAAACAAAAAAAAAACAACCCTTTTTGAGTCCAAAGGCCTAACTCCTCACCATAGTTCCATTCCATATACCCTCAACGAGGAGATATGAACGGTTCTGAGCAGGACAAGGGGACATTATAAAAATAGTAGTTTAGGAACATTCATCAGACAGGACTGTGTCACATGATTTGGAAGTAGCAACACTAGAAGCAGTGACACATACTATTCATCTTAGTAGAAGAATAAAATTATAAAAGCCAGTAGTTGGTGGTGGTAATGAGAATGGAAAGAAAAGGGCTAATACAAAAGAGAGAATGAAAAGAATCCTTGAGAGATGAATGAATGAGTATGTTCAGGAGTAGGAAGAAGAAGCGGGAGGAGGAGAAAGAGGACAGAGATGCTGATGGTGGTGGGTGGGTGGGGGAGGAAGAGGAGAAAATGGAGATGGTACAGGAGAAGAAGGTACAGGAGAAGAAGGTACAGGAGAAATCGGGGGCAGAGGAGATGAGGAAGTGAGAAGGGAAGCAGGAGCATTTATTTGCTAAAAAAGCCCATTTGACAAAAAGTGAACTAAGCAAGTAAGCTACATAGAATATTTTATTACTTTTCAGGACAACTCGATGTGTTAGGTGTTGTTATCTCCAATTGGAAGAAGCGGAGACAAAGGCTTGGAAAGCCTCTCTTGCCTGTGGCCACAGAGCCTGTAGATATGAAGCTGAGATCAGCACCCACCAAGTTGGATGCGGGAGCTGGTGCTCACTTGGCCTTCCCAGTAACTCTGTGTAGTGAGCAGGGTGGGGTTGTTAATCCTCTTTTAAGCATAAGGCTCAGAGGAGTATTTTACCTGAAAGCATAGAGCAAGGTTTTCTGCTTTAAAAATCTTCTTCTATTCTGAAGTACAGAGAAGCAGCACACATAATGATTATGTAAGCAATATATCTGATAATCATCTTTGAAGCCTCTTTCTCCTTCATCTTCCATCTTTAATCCATCACCTAACCTCACTGATTTTATCTGTTAAATTGTTCTGTAATCCATCCACTCTGTCCACCTGCACGGCTACCTAGCTATTGCAAGCATTAGCTATGTTGTATCTCGGCTGCTGCAGCAGCCTTCTAAAGGGTGCCTCCCACATCTGTTATTTGCATGGTGCAATTTGTTGTTTATACTCTAGCCAGGGTGATGTTTTTAAAACCCAAATCTAGTCTTCACATTCAGCTCCCCAAAATAAAACTAAAATAATAATATAAAACATCTGTAATGGCTTTCTATTGCACTTAGAAAAGACCAAAGTCCTTCAACGACCTAGAAGGTACCTTACAGGCAGGCAGGTCCATCTCTGTACCTTCAGCCTGTTTCCATGTAGCTCTTGCACCTCAGCCACACTGATGTCATTTCCCGTCCTTCAACAGTCTGGGACTTCATACTGTTCCCTTTTGGAAAATACTCTGCAGTCTCCACCCCCACTCTCCACCCTTTCCTTGTTCAACACACATTTCCTGTCCTTCAGACCTCAGGTCAGATGTAACTTCCTCAGGAATCTTCCTTTATAGGCCCTCATAGCTCTCCATGCTTTTCCTACAGAACCCTCACCTCTGCTGGTAAATTCACAGGTGTGTTTCTTATTTAACATCTGTCCCTCCTGTTCATCTGGAAGTGCCGTGAGAAAGGAATCACGTGTTTTGCTCACTGTTTCATCCCTAGAACCTGCACCCAAGGTAGAGTAGATTTTCAGTAAATGTTTGCTGAATCAACCGTGAATGATGAATAGCCCTGTCTGTGTTTAAATTCTGGCCCCTCCATTTACTAAATGCATGGCCTTGGGTAATTTTCTTAAACTCCACAAGCTTTTTTTTCCCCCATCAGAGAAAAAAGGATAGTCATAATCTAATGAGTAAGATTATTTATATAAAGCTCTTAACATATACAAAGTACTTAAAAAATAGCTATTGTTATACTACAAAATATCAGAGATCCCAAAGAACAAAACTAGCATTTATTGAGGGGGAAATGCCTTAGTATAAATTAAATAAAAATAAAATACATTTTAATGTTGAGGTAGTGCCTAAAAAGGAAGTAACGTGTATAATTTACTTGACGAGGCTAATTTTATAATCATGATTTTTAAATGCTTACTTTTAAAATTAATATGCATTTTGTCCTTTTGGGGCCCAGAGTCAGATATTAGTTTTTGGGAAAATCAGAATGACAAATAAAAATGGAGACTGTGGCCCACCGTACTATTAAGTTGTTTCTTTTTGGTACACTGATGCTTACAGCTATCAAGTAAATGGAGACAGTGAAGAGCATTTAAATGGACTGCCAGCTTACGGATCCGGAAGCAAGTATAAGGCAGTAAACTTCATGTTATACTCAGTTGTAGTCCTGTCATCTGTCATCTGTATGTTGTTTGTTTCAGATCCCTAGGATATACTTTCTCCTTCACCTGTACCATACAAAAATTTCCTCATGTTACCAAATTAGGAAATTAAACTAGGTAAAACTATAGGATTCCTTAATATTCTGACACTCCATTGTTTTACCTCTAATCTACTACCCTGTCAAGTAGAATTCATCAGCACAATGCTTTATGTGAAGATATATAATGAAAAACTATGTAATATTAGTGTTAGTACTGGAAATAGAAAGATGAAGTTAGTCCTAAAGATGGAGGAAGTGGCAAAATAATATGGTGGCATTTATAGGAAAAGAACTAAATTTTAGTCTGAACTTTACAGTGCTGGTCTTGGAATCAAGTGGGCCAAAGTTAGAATCCCTCTCTGCCCCCGCCAGCCTTTTTGCTCATCTATGCATTGGTAATGATAACGGGATTTACATCATGTGGTTGTTTTACTACGTGGGAAAATATCTGTACAACCCTTAGCCCTGTGCAGGGGGCACAGTGAGCCCTTGATGAATGGGAGTCAGTATTGAAACACCTGACCCATCACCATCAGCCAACTCCAGAGATGCGAATGATTTGCCTGCACATAAGGTGTCACCCACCTCTGGATTAAATGTTCAAAGGAGACTAACAAAAATAGTAAAAAAGACAGAATGAATGCTTGCTATTGCTGCAAAATAAATGTGAGTTTTGACCTACATACAAAGTATTTTTTTGTTTGAAAATACACACAGTCATTTTATTTGGGGATATTGTTGCAAATAAGTCTTACTCTTTGTGTGTGAACCATATGATTTATGCACACAGATTGTAACGTGCAAATTCTGCGTAGTCTATTTGAATCAGCAAGTGGGCAGCCAGATTTATCTCTGCTTATCCTTGAATAGCTTCCATTGTTAATTCCATTTTCTATTCCTCTTTTGCCTATCACCACTTAATTTAAATCTCTGATAAACTAAATGGAATAGTTTTTATAGCGGAAAAAAATAAAAATTTTTAATCATCTTTTTAAAAGATTATAATTGGCTAAAACAATGATTTTGGTTATAGTGTCTGTTCTTATTAGTTTTTACTTTAAGAGAACATTTATGCCAAAGATCATTTTTTTTTCATTTTTAAGGTATAGCCTTTAAAAATCTTTCAGTTACTATTTCTTTATCGTTAAAATTGCATAATATAACAGAGTTATATTTTGAGTCTTGTGGATGGAAACATTCAGCTGTGAGAGCAAAAAGATTTATGTCATTCAATATATATATAAATAGAATTTTAGAAGCAATATATTTAGCCCTAGAATGCAAAAATGCATCCTATTGTTTTGTGACATTCTGTTCTTGTCAGTCACTAAAGACATGCTGATTATTCTTATATGAATGGTCTAATCTAAGTGTCTGTATCTTGACTGTTCTAACTGAAAACAGCACTATCTATGAAAAGGGAAAAAATGATGTATGAGGTATTCATTAACGTGAATGCTGAAGGTACAGATAAATGTAAAAACATGGATAGAGTGGGAAGTATACAGTGAAGTAATTATGATAAGTTACACCAAGGTACCCAGGAAGACAAATGGAAAGAACCAACATTAAATACATTAATTTCAAATTAAACACATGGGTTTGAAGAAGACTCATATAAATATGCTGTTATAAGTTATGACCTAACACAATATGCTACACAAATATTATATATAGCATATATATGTGTGGGTGTGTGTGTGTATATATATATATATATATATATATATATATATATATATCTCATTTATCGGGAAGTTCATTGATATTTTTACTGGCCACAAATGGACAGAAGCAAAGTTGTGCTTGTCATGTTGATGGACTATCCATTACCACCTTAGACCCTTCTCAGTACTAAGAGGAGGAATACCCCAAGAAGTAGCCTGGATATCAGCAGCCTAGATAATGAATTTTGGGCACTTCTTCCTGCAATGCTTGCCCTGTATTGTCCCCAGGACCTAGAACAATGTCTACCACATAGGAGTCATGCAATAAAAATTAATGAAGGACAGAAGGAGAAAAATCCTATCCAACTCAAAATACTTGAGTTCCTTGAGTTAAAAATCAATAGAACTTATAGACAAAGAATTTTAAAATTTTCCTCTCACTGTATTCTACAAACTCTACCATACATGGCTTCTGAAACCAAAGAGAACCAAGTTTAGCTATGTATCAGTCATGCAGTAGAGTTTCCCTTATGCCAACAGCCAACTGAGCCTCAGCCCATCTGCATGTACTCAGTCTACAGGACTGAGCCTCTAACCTGGTGGTACATGCATGCTCCATGTCCTTTCTTAGGCTGTCATGCTAGTCTGAAACCCAGTCTGCTTGACTGAAACACTGACAATCTACTCTTTTTATTAGGACCCCTACATGGGGAGGTTCTCTCCAGCCATGAATTAGGCTTCCGGTTGAACTCGAATCAATCTTCCTAAAAGGAGGATGCTACCATCCAGCTATGAGTAAAAAGCATCCCTTTTCCTTAATATCCAAACACTGAGAGAGAAAAGACAGGTTCAGAGATGGTATTCAGGATGTCTGCTCAGACATTGCAATTTTTATTTCTGACCATGCTCTTTGGAGACTAGCCTTTCAGTCAATCCCAAAATATTACAACGTCAAACACGTGCAATTATGACACATTATTTCCTAAAATATTCGTCTAAAACTGCACTACTCAAACACTAACTGTAGCCAGACTTGCGTAGCGATGTGAGAGACATAGGAGACAGATTTGATCCCAGTTAATTTCAATTTCCTAGGGAACAAAGAACTACAATAATGAGCAAACTATTCTAATTTAAAAAGTTTTTTTTCTCGGTGCAGTAAATATACTCGTATACTGGGAAGAGGTAATGTTGTTTCCAAAGATACCTGAATTCCACATCAGCACAAAACGTATGTGTTAAGATCTGTACAAACAGACCTGGGCTAGGTGTTTGATCCAGTAGTCAATGTGCTGCATGTTTTTTGATAAGAAGATGACAAAAAATCTCATCTCCTCTTCCTAGCAAGTATAATTTTGGAGATTACTAAAAACAAGTAAATGATAGTGTAAGATAGACTATAGCCCAGTGGAAATTTTAGTTAGTATTCCTGTGTTATAGAAGCTGAGAAATTGAAAAATTTTCATGGGACAGATGAAATATGAACTAGACATGTAAAGTATGTAAGAATAGCTTGGGATCTCGAAACATCAGATTTGTGAAGTGTCTCCTCATATTTCCTATTGTCTACCATATGTGATGTTATTAGGTCAACATTTCTATTTCCATTGAACTATAATTCCTCCAAGCATTGGAGGGCCATTCTCAGGTACCTCACAATTGAATTTGCTTGTTGATTCTGAATTACATGTCCCCTAAGAAAATATTCACCCATTTCTTCTTGAGTATCCAGAGTTGCTTGCTATGTCCATCTAAAGCTCGTTTACTTGATGTTTGGAACAGTTATTGTTCTTATTGTTATCTACTTCATGATGGATATGAAATTATCCCTTTCCCAACCCCTGATGTGAAAATATGCTTAAAGAAACATTTCACGTGTTTTCTTTTCTTAAGTTCTATTCAGCTCTTCTCCAAATTTTGAAAGACTGAGAGATCCTAATATTACTACTAAAATAATGCTACATTTATGGAGGTCTTACTTGCCAGGTTCTATACTACGAATTCACATTTTACAGATGAAGAAACTATGGCTTAAAGAGGTTAAGTAGCTCAAAGAGGTATAGAGAGAAAGCCAAAACATGGAATTTCTGTCTAGTCCAAAATACCATGATCTAAATCACCACACATTTAGGCAGAACTATTTTTAAAACTAGGAATCATTGGGCTGGCCCCGTGGCTTAGCAGTTAAGTGCGCGCCCTCGGCTACTGGCGGCCCAGGGTCAGATCCCGGGCACACACCGATGCACCTCTTCTCCGGCCATGCTGAGGCCACGTCCCACATACAGCAACTAGAAGGATGTGCAGCTATGACGTACAACTATCTACTGGGGCTTTGGGGAAAAAAAAGGAGGAGGATTAGCAATAGATGTTAGCTCAGAGCCGGTCTTCCTCAGCAAAAAGAGGAGGATTAGCATGGATGTTAGCTCAGGGCTGATCTTCCTCACAAAAAAAAAACAAAAACAAAACTAGGAATCATTGCAAAACTATTAGTTGTTATTATTAGCAGTTACACTTAACTTTTTGTTACAGTAAACTTAAAAGTAAATAAATACTTAATTTCATCTTAACTCCTAAGGTATGTTAACAAATATAAATATCATATTGACTTTATTTTGACCTTTATGCAACATTGCTCAGTATTAGCCTATGTACCATTAATAGTCAAACTTTTAAGGGAGATATTTTATGACCTTTTTTTTCCCTTCAGCCTGAATAATCTACATCTGGAGATTTCCCTGTATAACTAACTGTTATCTCAGACTTTTATATAATATACGTAGACTAGTGCTTCTGGAAGGCACACATAACAAGTAAAGAATATTCTCATATGAAATGTATGTGTCTAATTCCAAGATAATTAGACTAATTTTCAGATCCAGTTTGTGAAAATCAATCACATATTTTCGTTAAAAAAATATTGATTTCTTGGGGCCGGCCCGGTGGCGCAAGCGGTTAAGTGCACGGGCTCCGCTGCGGCGGCCCGGGGTTCGCTGGTTCGGATCCCGGGCGCGCACCGACGCACTGCTTGGTAAGCCATGCTGTGGCGGCGTCCCATATAAAGTGGAGGAAGATAGGCACCGATGTTAGCCCAGGGCCGTCTTCCTCAGCAAAAAAGGAGGAGGATTGGCGGATGTTAGCTCAGGGCTGATCTCCTCACAAAAACAAAAAAAAAAAAAAAAAATATTGATTTCTTGCTCTATGTCAGATATTGTGATAGGCGTTGATATGTGGTCAAATTAGATATGATTCCTTCTCTTGATGAACTTGCAACCAAATAAAATATTCAGTAAGTCAATGGTTGTACTAGGTGCCATGATAGAGGGAAGCACAGAATGTATGAGAGCCAAGGAAGCATCACTCAAATCAGATAGTGTAATTACAGAAGGCTGGGAGAGGTGTTGCATGAGTTGAGTTTTGAAGAGTAAGAATTCAGAAGAAGAAAGAGGAGAAAGACATTCCTGGTGGAGAAAACAGAGGAACGGCGTGAAGAAGTACAAAGACGTTCTTAAGAGAGATGGTCGAGACTAGGCTAGAGCCAGGCTATAATTCACTTATGTGCCAAAATAAAGATCTGAATGCTATCCTGACATCTATGAGAAGTCATTGCTGGACTATTAGCAGCAAGTGAAGATAGATCTTCCAAGCACAGTTAAAACTTGGATGTGCACCATTGTCGAGAATGCTCTTAAAGATATCTTTCATACGCTTTGTTATTTTGTATTTTTTGCCTTCTCCCTAAATGGAACAGTCATTAGGGAAGGCGTAAGCCTTTGCAGCTACACCTTGAGCTCAGCACAGTTGTATATTGTTATCAACACGAGCATCATAGATAACAAAATATTACTCTATAGTAACTGGACATAGTTTAGTAGGCTATGAACCGTAACTCTGAATATCTTGACATTTGTGTCCCTAAGGTCTTGGAACTAACTGTAACATTATAATAAATGTAGTTAAGCTTAATGGAATGGTCTACCTGTAACTACCCAATGGAACTTAATTGTAAAATTAAACATTTATTCCTAAACTACCCAGTCAGTATGAAGCTGATTAAGAGACGAAAGTCCCATAAAATAGAAACTATTTTATTAACATATGAATATATATCATGTTTTTGAAGATGATGTTGGAATTGCCAGCAAAAAATCTAAAATTAAATAATGGAAATGTTACAATTAATTAATGAGTCTATTATTAAGATATAATTTTTACTCTGAAAGTTTAAATTTGTATGTTTCTTCTTCCATGGTTCCCATTGAATATTAAGCTCGTTGGGATGATTATACTTGGCTAAAAATATTCAGGTCTAATGCTATGGTTTTATTTTATAGGTTCATAAACGGTTATCAAATGCTTTTGTTGGTTCATAAACAATTATCAAATGATTCCTATTGTTTTACCACCAGAAAGAGAATTGTCTCAAATGTTAGTTAATCAATTGAATTAAAGAGCTTATGGTTAATACAAAAGAAACTAGGAAAAATTAAAATCAAATAGAAGCATGTCAAATAAGATAATATAAACAAACAACTAGATAAATGCTAAGGAAATGAAGAGTATAGACATGAAGAGATATGAATTAGAGAGAATTTTTCAAGGAGAAATGTTTTGATCTATGTCTTGAAGAAAGTAATGGAAATTATTGAGCAGGAAAAGGTGAAAATGATATTTCAGGTAGAAGAAATAGTTTTGAACAAAATCCTGAAGGTAACAAGTAGCAATGTATTTAGAGGATGGATTAAAGTGATTCACTTGAAGGAAGTAGATGAATCATTTTTAATAATAATGAAACATCACTTTGGAAAAATGCAACTGAGAAGTATTAGTTGAGTATGATTTAATGGGAATCTTTAAACTTTGATACAAAAAACAGTCAAAACTAACTGGGATGCCATAATACAAACAGTGAAAAGATATAAAAAAAGGATTGAAGTAACATATATAAGATGAATAGAATAAGAAATCCAGGTATTAGCCCAGGTGTGTGTTGTGATGGGTTTGCTTGAGAGCGGTGCCTACAGCGATAGAAAAGAGTCAGTGTATCCTGAGAGCTTAGTTCCAAGGTAAACTGGAGAATAAAGAGAACTGAAGAATAAGTCTAAGAATCATGGTCAAATGATGTGAAAAAATTGGAAGAAGATGGCAGTGTTAGTGCTTACGAAAGAGCAGCTGGGAAAGGTATCTTTAGGGAAGGAAGACAGCTTAGTTTTCTACTTTATACTTTAGGTATGCATAATGTCCCTCTGAAAACAGAAGACTTCAAAAACTAAGTGAAAGATTTTGAAAGATCTAGATTTATCCATGGGAAGAGTTCTGAAACTTGGAGAGTCAGTTACTCCTGCAGTGTGAAGCCCTGAGAAAAAAGAACAAAAGACTAAGTACTGAGGGTAGTCGTCAAAGGTCAGGAGAAGAAAGGACAAAGCTCTTCTCGCTCACCGGTAGCAGAGTAAAAGCAGCCAGCGAGAGAAGAAATTATACAACAGAGAGACTATAATTTATTCTAAAAAGGAAGTCAGTGACTTAAAGGAAACATTTTAAGGTTTCGTTGACCTGCCCACAACACATTCATACATTTCTGAACTTGCATTATAACTCCAGAGGTTAAAAAATGAATCACCAAAATTGAATTGTATAGTGTGTGAGGTTGATGGCTCTGCACAAGTGGCTGAGAAGTTTCTGTATTGTTCCAGCACAAGCTTTTAGTAATTGAAAGCTCTCCTAGTCTTAGCTCAATGGTTCAGTGATGACAAGTCCCTAGAAATGCATACGTAATGAGAGGATTATGTTCCCAATGTAACCGAAGTGCCAGATGACACCTATTGGGGTTGCTATTATAATTATACACTAATATATTATGTCCTCTGAGGGCTGAAGAGTCTTGCAAAAAACATGAAGGAAGGAAGAAGGGAGAGAAAGAAGGAAGGAGGGAGGATGTTTTTGTATTTTATCAGGGGGCCATCAGAAAAAGAGTTATGGTTTATCAAGCCATAGTCCTCAAAACAGACTTGGGGAAATGGTTATTTTAAAGGGATCTGACTCCCCTCCTACGTACCTCTAGTACATCTCTTTAGTGTCATACCCTGGATGAAACTCAGCAAAGGCCTGGAAAGGAAAGGACATCATGGCTCATGTAGTACTTGGAAAAGATGACGATGACAGCACTGCTACCCCTCTGGGACACTGCTTGCATTGGTCTCCTCCAGGCTGGCTATCCATCACTCCATTCCCACTGTCTGTTCCTCAAGAGTGATGTTCCAGAATGCCTTTGTAATTTACAGAAGAAAATGTCACCTTGAAAAGAAAGAGAATTTGCCCCATAGCATACAAACCCTCCCGTAGTCCCTCCTTGTCAGAGGAAAATATTTAGTTTAATGAGATTTAATTTTTATTACCTTCTATACTGTATATTCTTTTAGTTGCTAGCTGACTAAAAATGTGAGCCAATATCATCTAAGGTTTGGAAATTAGACTGGCCTGTTATTTCTAAGGGCATTTTTTTTTTCATTTTGGTTCTCTTTCCCTTGAGCCTGGGGGTGGTGGGGAGGGGAGGCTGAAGATGAGGGAAGATAAAGATGAGGTGAGAAGAAACAAACAGGAAGTTTATAGTCATATAAGAATTAATGTTTTAAAGAGCTCGAATGTCCTTGATAACATATTACAGGTTTAGATAGAGAAAACACTGGCAAGGCTCTCGACAGGCGTTATACGTGACAGCCTTATAAATTTAATGGATAAATATCCAGTATAATATCAAATACCTTCATGGACAATTGGTTGGCATTTTTATATATAATAGCAAAAGTTTCTGCCAACAAAAGGAGTCAGCATTCAGATAATACAGTACTTTTGAAAAATTTTTGAATGCCAGCCCTGGTGGCCTAGTGGTTAAGTTCGCATGCTTGCTTCGCTGGCCCAGGTTCGGTTCCTCGGTGCAGAGCTACAACACTCGTCAGTGGCCATGCTGTAGTGGTGGCTCACATACAAAATAGAGGAAGAAGGGCCACAGATGTTAGCTCAGGGTGAATCTTCCTCAGCAAAAAAAAAAAAGAATTTGAGACATTTCAAACTAACATTTAATTTTATTTTTTTCTGGAGAAATGTCCTTAGCAAATAGTATAGAATTATAAGCATGGGATAAATGATCAATAAATGAAAAAAAATTATAAATATTATTATAGTTTTAGAAGTTAATTGGAACAAAAATATTTGTTAAAAAAGGTTAATCCTAAGAAGTTAAGTATATGCAAAAAAAGAAGGAAGAGGAATACATCCACATGATTGATTCCCTTCTTTGTCAAGTTCTTTCAGCTCTCTGCCTTCAGTCACATGTGTCATAACTGTGGCTCCAGGGAGCAAGAAAGATCTCAAGAAAACTGGGACAGGTAAGACACCAGCTCCTACAGGTCAATGATTTTGATGTGCACCAAGCATTAAAAGCAAGGAAATGCAGGTATAATAGAACACCCCCCAAGGGAAAATAATATCTTTCCTAGATAATAAATTACACGTTGGTCCTGGTGAAGTGTTACAGAGCATTAGGCTGCCCTTCAGCAGTCGGATTAGGTTATCCATCAGGCTGACTTGTGCGCATACAGTTTAAATCAGGAAAGAAGAGAGAGATGTCCTAAATTCTATGTGCTCCTAAGGGGAAAAATAATTGAAAGCAAAAGTTAATGCTGATTATTGACCAAGTGAGATCACTGAATAACATTAAGCTTGGCATTATTCAATTTATCCATCCCTTTTCTGGTGCCTGATAGAGTTATTTCTCTTCTGCTATTTCCCGGCAATCCCAAGAAAATAAATTACAGTTGCAGTATCTACTAGTTTTTAAAATGTATTCAATTATTTTTGTAGCACTTTTGATAGCTGTAACACTTGCTAACTTAAGACAAATTGACTGCAAGATTAATGTAATCATTTCTATAGAAAGCATTTCAAAGCTTTAAAATGACAGCATTCTAAAAAAAGACAGTGATTCCCTGACACAAGATAAAGCTAAATGGAGAAGTTTTTTACTCTGTGTTCTTTCTCTGCTTCAAAGGTCACTTTGTATTTGCGTTCTACTCCTTACTCCTTCATTTGAAACACTTGGGCCACAGTGAGTATCAGAAAATAAAAGATATTACCAAAGGAAATGTCGTTTAGCATTCTCGCTGATTATCTTCCCCTCATCAAGCGAAAAGTGCCTCTTGTGGAAACACTGTCAATTTATGCTCAATTTGTGAAGCTATATTGGTCTAAGGAAGGGGTTGTAACATTTCAGTCACCAATTTTATTCATACCTAGAGAGTTACAGAATAGGACTAAGTGTTAGAGAAGCTGCCACCACTTAGTCTGTGGAAGAAGACCCTGAGGAGTAACTGAATGGCTTTAAGCTGATTGAGACAACCAAGAACATCTGGTCACACTTTAAGTGCTGTGACAAAAAAGACCAAGACAGAGGGGCCGGCCTGGTGGCATAGCGGTTAAATTCACATGCTCCGCTTCGGCAGCCCAGGGTTCGCAGTTTCAGATCCCAGGCACAGACCTGCACATTGCTCATCAAGCCATGCCATGGCGGCCTCCCATATACAAAAAATTGGGAGGATGGGCACAGATGTTAGCTCAGGGCCAATCTCCCTCAGCAAAAAGAGGAAGATTGGCAATGAATGTTAGCTCAGGGCCGATCTCCGTCACACACAACAAAAAAAGACCAAGACATATGCTGTCTAGAAATAAATATGTACTTTTTTTAGTCAACATCAAAAGGAAATTAGAGATAGGAATATTGTTCAGTCTTAAAAAGGAAATAAATTCTGGCACGTGCTACTACGTGGATGAAGCTTGAAGATGTTCAACTTAGTGAAATAAACCAGTCACAAAAGGACAAATATTGTATGATTCCACCTGTACGAGGTACCTAGAGAGGTCAAACTCATAGAAACAGAAAGTAGAATGGTGGCTGCCAGGGGCAGGGGAGATGGGGAAGTGGGGAGTTATTGTTAAATTGGCGTGGAATTTCAGTTTGGGAAGATGAAAAAGTTCCGGAGATGGATGGGGTGATGGCTGCACAACAATGTTAACTTAATGCCAACATCCGTAATTCTAAGCTTAAAGCTTCCTGAAACACCCGACTACACAGATGCTGATCCCAACCCGGCTGGACAGGTGCAAGGAGGCAGTCTGAGCCCCACTGTGTGATGCCCGGATCCAAACCAAGTGTTGCTTGTTTTGCCTAAAAATGCTGCTGGATTGAACCAGACATTCTCCTGCCGTTGTCTCTCTCAAGCAAAGCGGGAAGCCACACTTTAAAGAGACAAAGAATTTTGAGCTTACCCCAGCCCATACAGAGTGTCCACTGCTCCGACCTTTGTGGGGAAGAAACTAGATTGCATTAAATTGTACAACAATCTCGTTGAAAACACACCTCAGCCTATCAGTCAAGTATTACTTGTGAACCACTCTTTGAAAATCGCCACTCTAAACTACTCACAAAAAGATGAAGATTATTCAAGGTTTTTTAAAAGGAGAGTCACTAACTCTGATCCAGAATTGCCTTCCATTTTGCTGATCTGAAATTAGAGCAAATCATTCCATTTGGAGGAGCAGAGATCTAGGATTGGTATCAGGATGGTGGTCCCGATTCAGACCTTTTCAACTTTGTGGGAGATGATGAAGGGTAGATGATGATATTAAAACCTTGAAGTACAGGCAGTTCTGCTATAATGCTTGTTCTGAAACTGTGCATTTGTTCCCAAGTAATTGATCTAGCAAGGAATCATTTAAGCGTAGTGTGAATTTTCTGCTTGTGTATACATGAGTTCATCTAGGAGAAACATTAGGTGAGCAGAGCTGAACCCAGCTGAACCTAGCTTAATAGGTTCACTCCCCATCCCCAAACACACACACACACGCGTGCACGTGCACGCTCGCACACGCACACACACACACACACCTTGAGCATCCACCAACTACCTCAGTTCACTAGACACCTTACTCCATCCCTATCTGGAGTTACAACCTTCCCTTTGATTTCAGATCCCCCTCCTTCAACCAGTTCCTGTTAATTCACAAGCTGCAACCCTTCCAAGACCCACTCCTACAAGAAAATGTCAGGTCTTTTTTCAAAATAAAGTGCCATGGTTTTTGTAGCGCTTATGTATCTCTTAATGGCTTAACATGTGTAAAACTGTACTATCATTTTTATTAGGAATTTTTTTAAACGGATCACCGATGAAGTTTTCGAGTGCTCTGCAACAACCTGAATTTTCCGCAAGCCCTGTGGTTTTTATTGTGCAATAGCACAGTGAAGTTTAGGGACATGTATGTGCCATAACAGAAGTGACTGTGTTGTGTAAGTTGGGTGGCAGATTTCTCTCCACTGCTCAGTAGCACAAACAAAATGTGGCTGCTTTATTTTTCTACAGTTATCCAATTTTCTTCATGAGGATCCCACTTGCTGGGTAGTATATAGAATTTTACTCTCGTGAGGCATCTCTTATTTATGCAAGGAATGACCTTCTCTGACCTCTCCTTCCAGAACCCAAAACAGAAACTGGGCAAAACCTCTGTAATTCTGTCTTTTCCTTCAACCCAGTTATTGGATTTATGACGTATATCTCTCACTACCTACCTCCTGCTTCCATCCCTGTCTCCTTCTTCCCATACCCCTTGGGGCTAAAAGTGTGTGATTTCCACCTCTGTATTTTTTGACTTGGACCTCTCTTGCATATTATTCCTCTTACAGAGGCAACTACCTCCTGTTTCAGCCAGATTAGTGGAAACGCTAGCCACCTCAGGCTATGGAAGGACCTAGATTGAGTCAGCAGGGTGTCTCCTGATATGTACTAAGAGTAAAAGAATAGAGGAAATCCTTTTTTCTCTCACCAAAGCCTGGCTCTCAAGATTATTTTCTAGCTGCAGTCTCAGAAATCCTACTCTGGATCTCCAAATTCAAAAATTGACTTTTTTCCAACTTGTATTCCTGCAATAACAATTTGAATCCTCTCAGAAGGCAACAGATACCTCTCACAGGATGGGAGAAGTCACTCAAAAGGAAATGTAAAATAATAATGAATTTGTTTAGCAAATATTAGTTCTATCACAAGTATATGAGCTTCTCTTTGGGTTGGCATAGGTACAGTACTTTATATCAGAAAGAAAAATTATGAATATTGAGAAAAGGATAGAACTCTGAAATTTTAGTGGTGCTTTGAACACATTGAGGAAAGTCTTACATTTCTCAAATTCTTGGATTCAAATCAGACAATTTTGCAAAAAGTAACTTTCCACTCCAGAAAGAGCACAGCAGTTTCTTCATCAAGTCATAACCCAAGCTTGATATTCGGTGAAAAGAGAGTAAGAGGATTAGTCATCCTCCATAAAGAGGAGCTCTGTGGCCTTTTTATTTTGTTGGGTTAGACCACCAAACACAACTCTTGAAAGACATTCTCTTTTTTTTTTTTGCTGAGTAAGATTTGCCCTAAGCTAATGTCTGTTGCCAATCTTCCTCTTTTTGCTTGAGGAAGATTTGCCCTTAGCTAACATCTGTGCCAGTCTCCCTCTATTTTGTATGTGGGTCACCACCACAGCATGGTTTCTGATGTGTGATGTATGTCCGTGCCTGGGAACTGAACCTGGGCCACTGAAGCAGAGTGCACTGAACTTAACCACTATGCCACAGGGCCGGCTCCAAGGCATTCTTTCTCATAGCTTGTAGGTAGAAAAATAAATTCTATTTATTCCCTGATAAGAAATTATGTAAAAATGGTCTAGTTCTGCCAAGATAGTTCAACAAGAAACTAGCTCCACTCATAAAGTTAAAGGAATGTAGAGAAATCTGTTGGAAAATACTTGAATCTCATACATTCAACAACAATACAGTCATTTAAAATAATTAGTAAAATTTACTTAATAACCAAATAATAGGCTACCATTTTAAGATACTTAATGTCTCACTTGAGATTTGTATGTAGATATTTAAATGCTATTTTTTATGTGTGTGTGTGAGGAAGATCAGCACTGAGCTAACATCCGTGCCAATCCTCCTCTTTTTGCTGAGGAAGACTGGCCCTGGGCTAACATCCATGCCTATCTTCCTCCACTTTATATGGGATGCCACCACAGCCTGGCCTGACAAGTGGTGCCTTGATGCACGCCCAGGATCCGAACCTAGGCCGCAAGCAACGAAATGCGTGCACTTAACCTCTAGACCACATGGCCGGCCCCTTTAAATGCTATTTTTTATTTAAATGAATATTCAATTTATTAAAGTTACACATTTAAGTCTTAATTTTCTTAAGAATTTAGGTTCATTCATCTTATATTTTTAAATTCAATTTATACATTTGGTAATTGTATTAAAATAAGAATAATTACATGTTCTTTGATTAATGTTCAACTTAATTCTCTTTTAAGACATTGAATTTCCCTATGGGGAAGAGTTAAACCCATTTACAAACAGTTAATTATATTATCTTAAACACTTATGACATTAAATATATAACTTTAGAACTTATGGTTTTCTCAATATTTTAAATGCTTTTCCTAGGCAGTTCTCATAAATATTATCAAATTATAATTATTATTTCAAATACCTTAAATAACACATTAAACAGATTGCACTAAGTATTTTAAACTTAGGAAAATAATAGTAATTTGTTTTACTATAGTAACTTGATTTAATTTGTCATTTTTCTACTTATTCTTTAATCTTTCCAGGGTTTTAAAGATAGTTACTTAGGTAAGGAAAACAGAGTTACCATTGTAGTCAGAATCCAAGCCATGATATAGATATTTATCTCTTAATCACATATTGGAGCCCAAAGAAAAACCTTGGACCCTACATTCTTTAAGGTGCTAACCAAATCACAAGTAAACACCCTGAAACTTTTCTTAGAGTTGATTTCCAAATGCTAGGTCAAAAATAAAAGCGAAGTCCACATATTTCAGCTGAGAATTACTCTTACTTAGTAAATCACTTGTTCTCCTTGTCCCATTTTATCTTAATTCCTTTAAACTGTTTTTAGCTGATTGGGTAGGAAAGTATAATTCTGTAACCCCCCCTTAAGTTTCAGGTAAATTCCAACACAACTTGAATGTATTCATCTAATCTTCTTACTGCTTGAGAGGATTCTGCATTCTTTTCATATTTTTTCATCTTCTAACTCTTGGCCATGATTCAACAGAGAGTTTATTAACATAAACATATATTTGTGGGTAGAAATGGTAGGTCTGGAGTGGAATGTTAAGCACAATTTACCTAAATGTCTAATAAAATGTGCATCTTCCAGTCCTCATAGTATGAGCTTGAATAATCTTTGTATAATATGGATGGAAGATGGGTAAGAGAGGAGAGGAGCAGCTCAGATGAAAAATGAGATCTAATTCTAGCCTAGCTCCTGTATTTAATTTTTGGAAAATCTCTAAGGACAGGATGACCTATTATTATAATAATCCTGCCCCATGTTCCTATATCTGAAATTCTTTGAGTTGCTTAAAGAATAAAGGAAGCAGTATATTGACTTTAAAGTTTTTGAAGCCCATAGCTACTAGAGCAAAAAAATGTAGCTTACAGCAAAACATCTCTTTCTCATGTCAGCATTCTACACGAATGGAACACTTCAAATAGATTGACTTTGCATCTTGACTTCAAACTATGCTAATATTTAGTCCTTTGATCAGAATCTGGAATCTGTTACTGGTTGAATGCAAATGTTTAATTAGTATTTGTTTAATAATATATAATTATGTAACCATAATAGAAATTTCTCAAATATTGTTATCAATACAAGGCATTACTATTTAACCTATTACTTGTATTTGATGTAGGTTTTGATCTAATGAAAATATCATTAACCAGGCATTTTCCCCAGTTTTCTCTTATGTCCTTTGTCTCTTTTCTACTTTTCTTGGTAATCCTCAGTTGCCCTAACATCTGTTTCTCTGCAATTAACTTGATCATTTTTGATTTTGCTACTTTCTGAAAAGAGAATTCTCTGTAGTGACAGCAGCACTGCTCTGGGAATTGAACTGCACAATAAGTTAACCTCCCCATTGTCTAATAACTAGTTAAGTGAGGCAGTGAAGTTAAAAAAAATTTATATGCCAAATGTTCAAAGAAATGTAGATTAAAATCTACACACAGGAATTCTTTGATAACAGATAATGGGAATTGTAAGAAAATATAAGTATTATTACCTTTTCCCAATGTTTGTTACCCAAGACACTGCCATTGTTTAAAACCTTTTCACTTTTCATCTACATTATTTTAATAGTCCTTAACTGATCTCTCCATCTGGTGTATTTGCTTGTAACACTTTCCCTACAGTCTTGTGGCCATATCACTTTACTTTAAGTGGGAGGAGAGGAGAAAAAGGGACTATAGACACTGCCTTCTTACATATCTGACCTTGGAAAAATGTTAGTCCTTTTGTAGTTATATCATTCTGCTTTTCAGCCTATTTTATGTGATCATGATAAATGTGAGTGATGACCTAAAAAGGCTTTCTTAACAAGGAGTTCAGTCTCTGGTAAGACCAGGTCTTTGGTCTGATACCCAACTAGAGGCATCACTCCAAAGTGTTCTGATGTGTGTGCACATTTTGCCCCCATGTTGAGACAATTTCAGGCAAGCCTATGGCTACAAATCCCAACTACCCTTCATGGATAACCCATACTTGTTGTTAGTGGGCCCGAGAAGAATCTGGATTTGAATTATGAATTCAAAGAGGTGATTCTTGGCCCTCTCTACTTGACCATCCCATCTTACCTTCTTCCCAGTTCCCTTTCTCCTCTGCAGGTAGCACAAGGAGGATCAGACAAGCTGAGTGATTATGTAGTCATCTAAAGGTGGAGCTAAATATCAGTCTTCCTTTCATGTTGAAATCCTTACACTTTATGAGTGATTTTCTTGGTATCTCCTGCCCTTGGATTCAGAGATGTATACCAGTTGGGTACCACTTTCTCCTTTCTCAATGTGAAGATGAAAGGAGCGGATAGTTCACAAGTACTGCACACTCCCAAAAGGCAACTGTCCCCATCCCAACATCCCAACACCTCATCTTTTATTGAATGGGGGACAGAGAAATAAGGAGGAGGGAGGGGTGCTAGATGGCACCACCCAGTAGGTGGTAGGGATGGTAGGGGAGGTAGATAATAATAATAATAATTACTATTATTATTATCAATAATTAAAATAATAATAACTATAACACCAGCTAACCATTGAGTGAATTACATGCCAGGCTCTCTCCAAGTGTGTTACACATATTAATTCATTTAATTATGAATTATGAGGTATTACAATTTTTTTTTTTTGCGGGACAAGGTTAGGTAATTTGCCCAAGTTTTCAGTCTAGTAAGCATCGGAGCTAGAATTTGATTCCAGGCAGTCTGGCTCCTGAGCCTGGTTCTAAGATTAGCTAGGAATATACTGCTGCTTAGGCACCAAGGGACATTGACACAACCGTCGAGATGACCTAGGCAGAGTGCAGATGTGCAATTTGAAGGAGCTTTTAGGACAATGCAAAACTACATAATTATGCTCTAAAGCTAGGAGAGAGGGGATGGATCAGAAGAAAGTGCCGATGTGGCCCATCAAATCTATGTCGATCAGATCTATCTCTATCTATCTAGGCCCAGTCCTCTCTCCTACAAAACGATGCTATGTCTCCTAAACCAAGTAGCAGGCTTTTGTGTGTGAAAATCATTGTTGACCCCATATCTGTCTTTTCTGTCTCAACTACACACATGAATAACATCTGTCAACAGAAGCACCTTCTCAAGGCTTCAAGGACACTGATATATAGCAGGCACTTTAAATCTCAATAGTCTCCTCCTTTTGTATTTACCGTATCACTGTGTCCACATGTCGAACACACGCTGCGACCATAAATAAACTGGACTTCAATTCAGTCTTGAGACATCAAACTGAAATGTTTAAGTATTTTCTATAGAATTGGCAAACTGTTGTTTTTACTGAATGAGTAGATTTTGCAACATAGTTGAATTAGTGAGCAGGTGTATGAGTATTGTGTCTGCATGAAACGGCCTCTTTGAGAAATAGGAAATGATCTGTCAATATTATGTTACTTTATAATATTGAACCACATATATTTTAAGTATTAATACAAAGGTAATAGAAGAATTATGTGGCCACAGTAGAGATCCAAGAAGACTCTAGTTCTATAATATTGTGACTAAATTTGTATTCCACTTAATCATTCTTGACTGCAAAGGTTTTGTGACTTGACAGCTATCATAAAAAAAAGTAAACTATGGCATATTGTAAAAAAAAAGAAAACCTGTTACTGAGTGTTCTTGACATTTGACAACGCCATTAAGCTAAAAGTATTGAAGACAGAGTTTTAAATCATGTGAGCTGTGGTTAAGCTGGACTTTTCTAGAAAGGTTTACAGAAAACTTGTTATAATTTATTGCTATGAATAAATAGAGGCCACATACGTTTTTCTGAATTTTTGAGATTAGTAATATACTCATAAAGTATAAGGGACATATATTATGTGGACCAATATACCACGGATTTATTACCCCTATGGCCCCACAACCACATGCCCCCCCAAAAAAGATAGGAATATTTGAAATATGGAGTGATAAAATGTTTCAGACATGTTTTCAGGTGCCTAATTTCTAATAAAGAAGAAAAGAAACAGGTAAAGTAAATAAGAGAGGTTGGAAATAGGGAGATAGAGCTTTAGTGATAGGTGGCCCTCAAAAGGAAGGGAAAAGATTATGGGACTAGCACACAAAACTACCCAGACTTCAGTGAATCGTGTAGGGCATTGTCACGATTGTCAGTGGCAGTCCCCTTTCCTTTCCCATAGATAGAAGCTGAAACATGTTAAAACATTCTAATGAAAGTTAAATCCTCGTCATGAACCACACCTACAATTGCAAAATGCTTCCTTTGCGGGCTTTGAATTGCCACCTTTCTAAGAATAAATGCTGATGGCTTAATGCCCTTTTATTTATGTACATATTTTAGGAACCCACTAGTAACACATGTCTATCTTCCCAACAATCGGATTATTAACATAATCATTTATACAGCATCACCTGCTGGTCCTGGAGTCCCACTCTGAGGAGAGAAGCAGTGTGCATCTTTAATTATATTCATATTTTAATATTCATATTGCTGATGACGTTTTCTTGTCATGATTTATTATCTAAGCTTCATATTCGAGGCAAAGGCATTATAAGACGCGTTTTAAAAGGTTGTTCTATTTTTTCATTAGCAGACCTAATTGATTTGTAGATGAGCACATTTTCCTTTACATAATGGAAGCATATTTTGATTACTCTGTGAATAAAATCACAATTACTGTTCTCTTTTTAAAGTGTACAAAAATTATTTTTCTTCTTTACCAATTTCTTACTTGATTTAGGGACAATGAATGTGAACTCAACCATTCTTATTTGAAATTTCCTCTGGTGCTACGTCTTGTCCCCTTCCTAATTAAGCAGTGATGACATACGTATTGACACACCAGCAAGGAGAATTTAAATTAAGGAGGAAAAGTGCTTCTGAGGAGTAGCATTCCATATCCTCTATGTAGCAATAAGGACCTAATCTGTTATTGCTGAATATGAACAGAATTTAGAAATATTTTTAATAACATGAATATTGGACTCTATACTGTTAATTAAACTCAGATCGGTTGTGATATCAAATTTCACTGTAGCAGTAGAGGCCATTACAAAATAAAAGTATATAACCCCTATCCACTAGAAATTTCCTTAGGAGTTAGTTTCAAATGATAAAACTAGTTCTGAAAATAGTAAAGGACACTGATTTATATAAAAGTACAGTTTTCCCTCCTGCAACATTTACGTATGGCAATTCACTCAACCTCACGGGAAAAATATCCCTCACGTGCAGTTTCTGTATCTCCTTTATATTCATACATGGAGATGATTTACATACTGGTCAATATTAAGCTAGATTCGGGGAACTATATTTTAGCAATTCAGGAGCAATGGATTAGATTAACGAACACTTCCATTTAAAAGAAGTTGTGAGCACTGAGTTTGTTATCTGAATGTTAGTGAAATTAAAAATGAAGACAAGGAGAGGACCTGGCTGCGTGTTGTGTAGTAACTATAGTGTGGCTAGTACGTATATTTGGTTAGCCGAGACAAATTATACTCATAAAGGAAAAAAAAGATGCTCGATTTCAATAATCATATTCAATTTGAAATTCAACATGAAAGTATCATGAAGTAAATGGTTATTTTCTTTATCTAATGGATATATATATATAAATATATTAGGCTGGAAGTCATTAAATTTTCTAAATTGCAGTCTGGAGAATATTTCTGTATAGCAAAGTAGAAAACCCATTGATTAATCTCAGTTTGTGGCATGCTTTGTTCCATTAAGTATATACTTCAAAGGAAAAGCAAAATATAAGAGAAGAAAGAACAAAGGAAAAAACTAGAGGTTAATTGCCTTTGTTGATCTCAAGTAGTTTTGACAGCTCTGGTCCATTAAAATATGTGTAAAAGTGGATGAATGTATTCTTAGTAAAACTGTGTGTTTTGAGAAATTTTATTCTCAACATTGAGGTTTTAATTCCATTTATAGTCTGACTAATAAAAGCTGACTAAAATGTATTTATGGAAATATCAGCTTTTATTGCATACATTGGTACACTAAAAATATTGGATGATTTTCTCATAACTTTCCAATGGAATGTGCACATTCACATCAGAGTTTATCTGGAAAAAAGAAGCAATATTCACCTAATTAGCATTTTTTCCTTTTCTGGTTATTTTCTCTCTTTTGGTAGGTAGATAAAAACCTTAGAGTAATTGTATTAGTTACTTATCACTATGTAACAAGTTACCCCAAAGTCTTAACGCCTAAAATTACAAACATTTATTATTTCACCATTTTTCTGGGTCAGGAATCTGAGAGTAGCTTACCTGGGTGGTTCTGGGATAGAGTCTCCCACAAGGCTGCCAACAGGGGTCAGGTGGCGCCACAACTATCCAAAGGTTTGATGGGGAAGGATATTCCTCCATGGTCACCCATGTGGTTGCTGGCAGGGCCTGGTTCTTCACCATGTGGCCTCTCCACAGGGCGCCTCATGACATGACAGCCAGCTCCCTCAGAACGAGGAAGAAATCCAAGAGAAAATGAGAGTGCACCCAAGATGGAAGACAGTCTTTTTATAACCTAATCTAGAAAGTGATATCCCATTTTCTGTCACATTCTATTCATTAGAAGTCAGTCACACATTCTATTCATTAGAAGTAAGTCCAGCCCACACTCAAGCTGAGGTGAATTACATTCTGCTTCTTGAAGGAAAGAGTATTGTATTAGTTTTCTACTGCTGCTATAACATATTGTCGTAAACTTAGTGGATTAAGACCATACAAATTTACTATCTTGGAGTTTTGTAGGTCACAGTCCAGCACAGTTTTCACTGGGCAAAAGTAAGAGTGTCAGCTGGGTGGAGTTCCTTTCTGGATGCTCTTGGGGAAAATCTGTTTCCTTGTCTTTTCTAGTTTCTAAAGTCTTCCCACATTTCTTTGCTCATGGCTCCCTTCTTCCATGTCCAAAGCCAACAATGGTGAGCTGAGTCCTTCTCCCATTGCATCACTCCGACCTTCTCTTCTTCCTACCTCTTACAAATTTAAGGACCATTGTGACTGCATTGAGCCCACCCAGATAATCTAGGATAATCTCCCTATTTTAAAATCAGCTTAATTTCTCTTAGCTGTGTAATGTAATATAGTAACAGGGTCTGTGAATTAGGGCGTGCACGTCTTCCAGGGACTATTATCCTGCCTGTGACATGTAGGAAAGAACTTGTGGACATATTTTTTAAACTAACACAGTAATCAGTCAATATTAAATAACGCCCCTAGAATCTACGTCCTTCCCAAATACACACACTCAAGATCCTGTCCCTTCTTTTTTTTTTTTTTTTTTTTCCTTTAGAAAGTAACCATTTTTTTTTTATTGGTTTATAACATTGTAAAAATTTCAGGTGTACATCATTGTACTTCTATTTCTGCATGGACTACATCATGTTCACCACCAAAATACTAATTACAACCCATCACCACACACATGTACCAAATTATCCCTTTCACCCTCCTCCCTCCCCCCTTCCCCTCTGGTAACCACCAATCCAATCTCTGTCCCTATGTGTTTGTTTATTGTTGTTATTATCTACTACTTAATGAAGGAAATCATACGGTATTTGACCTTCTCCCTCTGACTTATTTCACTTTGCATTATACCCTCAATGTCCATCCATGTTGTCACAAATGCCTGGATTTCATCGTTTCTTAAGGCTGAGTAGTATTCCATTGTGTATATATACCACATCTTCTTTATCCATTCGTCCCTTGATGGGCACTTAGGTTGCTTCCAAGTCTTGGCTATTGTGAATAATGCTGCAATGAACATAGGAGTGCATGTACCTTTGCAAATTGGTGTTTTCAAGTTCTTTGGCTAAATACCCAACAGTGGAATAGCTGGATCATATGGTAGTTCTATCCTTGATTTTTTGAGGAATGTCCATACTGTTTTCCATAGTGGCTGCACCAGTTTGCACTCCCACCAGCAGTGTATGAGAGTTCCCTTTTCTCCACATCCTCTCCAACACATATTGTTTCCTGTCTTGTTAATTATAGCCATTCTGACGGGCGTGAGGTGATATCTCATTGTAGTTTTAATTTGCATTTCCCTGATAGTTAGTGATTTTGAACATCTTTTCATGTGTCTGTTGGCCATCTGTATATCTTCTTTGGAGAAATGTCTGTTCAGGTCTTTTGCCCATTTTTTAATTGGGTTGGTAGTTTTTTTTGTTGTTGAGATGCATGAGTTCTTTATATATTTTGGAGATTAAGCCCTTATCAGATGTATGGTTTGCAAATATCTTCTCCCAATTGTTAGGTTGTCTTTTCGTTTTGTTGATGGTTTCCTTTGCTGTGCAGAAGCTTTTTAGTTTGATGTAGTCCCATTTGTTTATTTTTTCTATTGTTTCTCTTGCCCGGTCAGATGTGGTGTTTGAAAAGATGTTGCTAAGACCGATGTCAAAGAGCGTACTGCCTATGTTTTCTTCTAGTAGTTTCATAGTTTCAGGTCTTACATTCAAGTCTTTAATCCATTTGGAGTTAATTTTTGTGCATGGTGTAAGGTAAGGGTCTACTTTCATTTTTTTGCATGTGCCTATCCAGTTTTCCCAACACCATTTGTTGAAGAGACTTTCTTTTCCCCATTGTATGTTCTTGGCTCCTTTGTCAAAGATTAGCTGTCCATAGATGTGTGGGTTTATTTCTGGGTTTTCGATTCTATTCCATTGATCTGCGTGTCTGTTTTTGTGCCAGTACCATGCTGTTTTGGTTACTATAGCTTTGTAGTATATTTTGAAATCAGGGAGTGTGATACCTCCAGCTTTGTTCTTTTTTCTCAGGATTCCTTTAGCTATTCGGGGTCTTTTGTTGTTCCATATGAATTTTAGGATTCTTTGTTCTATTTCTGTGAAAAATGTTGTTGGAACTTTGATAGGGATTGCATTGAATCTATAGATGGCTTTAGGAAGTATGGACATCTTAACTATGTTAATTCTTCCAATCCAAGAGCACGGAATATCTTTCCATTTCTTTGTGTCTTCTTCAATTTCTTTCAGAAATGTTTTATAGTTTTCGGTGTACAGATCTTTCACCTCTTTGGTTAAGTTTATTCCTAGGTATTTTATTCTTTTTGTTGCAATTGTAAATGGAATGGTATTCTTAATTTCTCTTTCTGCTACTTCGTTGTTAGTGTACAGAAATGCAACTGATTTTTGTATGTTGATTTTGTATCCTGCAAATTTACCATATTCGTTTATTACTTCTAACAGTTTTCTGGTGGATTCTTTAGGGTTTTCTATATATAAAATCATGTCATCTGCAAATAGTGGATCCTGTCCCTTCTGAATATTCCTCAAAAGCTGCTAAGTACGAACCTATGTAGCAAACTCCTTGCATTAGTTATTCACTATCCAATGGAGATAAGCATCTCTACTTGTGGCTGCCGAGAGCCAGAGGATAAAATTTATACTCTTAAAGCAGGATCAGGTAATTGGGTGTAGTTGAGGAAAGTACCTCTGTGGTCAGAAAGAATCTAGTTTGAATGTGTGTTCTTCCAGAATACTAGCTGAGCGGCCTTGTGCACGTTACTCGTCTCTCTTGCCTAAGGCTTTACTACCTGTTAAATAGGGAAAGTAATGTTAATATTGCATAAATATTGTGTAAATTAGTTTATAATTCAAAAATTTATTAGTTATTTAGTCTTCTCTGTTGTCCAAAACCTAGTATATTTTTATAAAATGGCTACTATTAACCCCACTGCATATCTGTGATATTAACTTTTTCTTCCAATGTCCATAAATCACTAATAAACAATATTTCTTTAAAGTCATATTCTAGACCCTCCAACAATGATTTGTACTTCTGAGCTCCTAAGACAGGTACCTAACCTAGACATCAAGAATTCCTTTTGAGGAAAAAATCAAAAATAGAACTACCATATGATCCAGCAATTCCACTTCTGGGTATTTATCTGAAGGAAACAAAAATCTTGAAAGATATCTGCACCCCCATGTTCATTGCAGCATTTTTCATAGTAGCCAAGACATGGAAACTACAGAAGTGTTCATCAGTGAATGAATAGATTAAGAAAATGTGCTATATATACACAGTGGAATATTATTTAGCCATAAAAAAGAAAGAAAACCTGTCACTTGCAGCAACATGGATGAAACTTGAGGACATTATGCTAAGCAAAATAAGTCAGATAGAGAAAGACAAGTACCGTATGATATCACTTACATGTGGAATATAAAAAACAAAAACAAAAACAACCAAACTCATGGATATAGAAAACAGATTAGTGGTTGCCAGAGGCAAGGGGTGGGGGTGAAAGGTGGGCGAAATGGGTAAAAGTGGTCAAAAGATACAAACTTCCAATTATAAAACAAATAAATCCTGGGGATGTAATGTACAGTATGGTGACTATGGTTGATAATACTGAACTGTATATTTGAAAGTTACTAAGAGAGTGGATCTCAAAAGTTCTTATCACAGGAAAAAAATTGTAACTGTGTGTGGTGATGGTTGTTAACTAGACTTATTGTGATGATCATTTTGCAATATATGTATATATCAAATCATTATTCTTGTACATGTGAAACCAATATAATGTTATATGTCGATTATATCTCAATAAAAACAAATAAATAAAAATTAAAAAAAAATTTCTTATGACAAATCACATATTGTGCTGGCTTCCCATCTTATGGGCAATTCCTAGCATAATAGTCTGAAAGCCTTTTAATAACAATGATTAATGGTTTTATTCATAAATTTTTAATAGGCCAGATACTAATTTATCTATGTGTTTTTTGATGTTTGTTTATTTTTTTTTTTGGTTTTTGTTTGGGTTTTTTTTTGTGAGGAAGATCAGCCCTGAGCTAACATCCATGCCAATCCTCCTCTTTTTGCTGAGGAAGACTGGCCCTGGGCTAACATCTGTGCCCATCTTCCTCTACTTTATATGGGACGCCGCCACAGCATGGCCTGACAAGCGGTGCATCAGTGCGCTCCCGGGATCCGAACCCAGGCCACCAGCAGCAGAGCGCACGCACTTAACCACTACACCATGGGGCCGGCCCTAGATGTTTATTTTAAATCAAAACCCTTATTGTTGAATAACCTATTAAATGAAAACTGTGAAATTGATGACATTATTTCTAAATGGTATTGTAAATTTATTTTAACAATTTAACATTGAAGATAAAATTTTGTGATTTTTGCAGTGACGATATGAATACAAATTTGGGTGGAACACAGCATGGTGGTAAAAATAATATTCTTAGTAAATTATGAAACCTATGGAGCAGAAATGTACTTGGAGTTGGTTATGGTATATAAATAATTCATAATTGCATCAAACAAGCTGTGATTGTCTACTAATTTATGCAAACTGAACTGTATCACATTTTATAAATATTTTCATGTTTATACTGTCAAAAAACAGAACCATGAAAATTTTCGAGATGAATCCGATTATGAACTAAAAAGAAAACATTAACGTATTATTACAGAATCTCCCTCTTTGCTGCCTATCATCAAGTGAATTTTAGAAGTGTTTTACCTTTTCAAGAACTGCTTTGTAAATCCTTTAAGTTTTGGTTACATTTTGTTCAAAATTAGTTGGAAATCTCTAATCAAAATGTTCAGCAAAATTCAGAGTTTGAAAATTTTAAAGAATTTCAATTATTAAAAGTAAATCTCATAAATGAAAAGACAAATTCTTACAGAAGCAATGAATAGAGTAAATAAATTAAACAATGAGAGCTCTAAAGGTATACAAGATTTAATTCTGATTTTTCTATTATAATGCCTTGGTATATCTCAACTTGAAGGAAGAGTCTCTTGATGGATCTCCTACTTATAATTAGTTATATTTTGTACAGAATGAAATGAACTTGAGAATGCCTGTGGGTGTATGGCTTTTACATTTTATGAGACATTCAAAAGAATATTAAGACATTTCTGACAGGTTGTATCTTATAAAAATATGTCAAGAAAAGACAGTACCTATGAAAATATTTGGGCTGATGTATTTTCACATATCAATACAAAAATAGAATTGAGAATATTTTCCACTTATAATTGTCTCTGAGCTTATCATTTTCCTCAGCACCTTTAGAAGTATTTTCTCAATTAAAAATATATTTGATGGGGCCAGCCCGGTGGCGTAGCAGTTGAGTTCACACACTCCGTTTTGGAGGTCCGGAGCTTGCGGGTTCTGATCCCGGGCATGGACCGATGCACCACTCGTCAAGCCAGGCTGTGGCGTCGTCCCATATAAAGTAGAGGAAGATGGGCACAGATGTTAGCCCAAGGCCAATCTTCCTCAGCGGAAAGAGGAGGATTGGCAACAGATGTTAGCTCAGGGCTGATCTTTCTCGAAAAAAAAATATATATCTATATATATAGATATATATTTGCAAAGCAGAGTCATTTGAAAGTGTCACTAATGTCAAAACTATTCATAATAAAATGCAAATTTAAAGAAAACTTGAGAAATTTTGTGAAAATTTAAAAATATGATGATTGAAAAAATAAATTTTAGATAAAAACGTAGGTGACACAGGATATGAGATGATTTGTTAAATAAACTGGTGAAAGCACCATGGAAAACTACTCGATTTATGTTATTTTTAATATTCAGCTAATCAATATAAATTTGTTTTAATTTTGCTTTATTCCAAACAGATTTATTAAAAGAATTTTGTTTTTTTAATTTTTTTTGATTACCACTCTTTATAGAACCAGGGCTATAATAAATCAATTTGTTGATCAATTAAATAAATTTTCAATGTTATATAATTTTAATGACCTATTCACACTCAGGAGTGACCTATTTAGATACTAAGTTGTGTGGTCACCCTAACCATAACCTTGTTAAGGACTCTACTGTTTGCCTTCGACAGCCATGTTGAGTCACAGAAGTTCTGGTCATACATTGACTAATTCATTGATTAAGTCTTTCATGTATTCAACAAACATTTATTAACCTGCATATATTAGGCAAATCTTCTGGGTACTTTGAATATATTTGTGAACAAAACAGACAAAGATCCCTGGCTTCATGGAGCCAACAGTTTAGCAAGGGGGGGTCACCTAGCAATAAACAAGGGACATAATAAATAAATAAATTGTATAGTGTATAAGGAGGTCATAAATGCTTTGGAAAACACAAATTAAAGCAGGGTACTGGAGATTGTGAGTGTTGGGAGTGTAGGGAAATGAAATGTTGCAACATTAAATAGGTGAGAAGATGACATTTGAGCAAAGATTTGAAGGGAATGGGGAAGTTAACCCCAGGATTGTCTAGGAGGAAAGCAAACCGCAGGCCTGGAGAGAAGCAGCAGCTAAAGCAAAGGGCGGGGATGTGCCTGGCATGCTTGAGAAGCAACAGGAGGACCAGGTAGCTGGAGGGGAGGAAGATGGGGGAAGGTGGTAGGATGTGAGGTGCCAAGGGCGAGAGAGGGAATGCGGCTGGATAGAGAGAGCAGATGCGTACAGGTGGAACGATTTGAAAGTCCTCTAAACAGTTTTGCTTAAGCAATATCTGGCAGGGTTTTTCTCTGATTACGTTTCGTGTATCCTTTTCCTTAGCTTAGCTTGGCTTTATTAGTGAGTATCAGCTATCCCACTTCGCTCCTGTTTTTGGTGAAGGATCTTACATCCTTTGTATCTCCTTGATTTCTTGCTGTGTCTTTCAGGTTTGCATTCTCGGTCAGAGAGCTCTCTGAAGTTTTGCTTTCTTATGGAATTCTTAACAATAAGATTTAATTTAATGGCGTTCTACTTAGATTTTATGAAAAATTAATCTTTTTAAAAAATAAAATTGACATATTTGGCAATTTGCCAGTAAATTATATAAGCCTCATCAAGAACAATAGATTTGTTTTTTATTTTTTGTTTATTTTTATTTTATTGTTTATTTATTTTTATTTTTTGTCCCTGAGCTAACATCTGTTGCAAATCTTCCTCTTTGGGCTTGAGGAAGATTAGCCATGAGCTAACATCTGTGCCCATCTTCCTCTATTTTGTATATGGGATGCCGCCACTGGGTGGCTTGATAAGTGGTGCATGGGTCCAGGCTGGGGATCTGAACCTGAGAACCTGGGGCCACTGAAGTGGACTTAACCACTGCCCCACTGGGCCAACCCTGCAATAAGTTTATTTTTAATTGAGAAGTCAAACTTTATCTGTAGAACATGATGTTTGGAGTGAGAATGCCTGATCTCATAGTCTTGGCACCGCTATTTATTAGCTGTGCTATCCTATGCAAATAACTTATGCTTTCTCAGCTTCAGTTTCTACAAATGAGAATCGACAATACCACAGCACAAGATTATTGTGAGAATTATTTTTTAATGTGTGTTAAAATATGACCAACTGTTAGATGATATACAAACACTAACAACTATGATTATCGTCAGAGGTGATGTTAAGATAGCATTATTCCATTCTAAGCCTTTAGAAAAGCATTTTTCAAATTTCTTCCCTAAAAGCTTTATTTTTCTGCTCAGAATTCTTAATATTTTATTTTCAAAACACTGAAAAAAATAAAATCCTTAAAATATAGTTGAAGAAGGGAATTTAAGCTAAATGTGTTGCGAACCAATGCTTCCCAAACTTGAATGTGAATAGAAATCACCTGAGTCTTGTTAAAATGCAGATTCTGAATCATTAGGTCTGGGGTGGAACCTGGATCCTGCATTTCTAACAGGCTCCTAGACAATGCAGATGCTGCCTGTCTGCCAACCAAACTCTGAGTATCGGAGTTGTATACCACTCTCCACGTAAAATGCGTTTAGCTATTTGTGAATTATAAAATACCTAGTACAGTAGCTTTGGTGTTTTAAACGCTAAATACAGTCACCACAAAAAAGACCTGAGAAAATAAAATCCGTCTATACATTTATGAAAAGAGAGAAATGAGACAAGGAAGGGAATAGAGAGAATACCCAACTCGAGAGTCTGTTTTAATTAACTGGTGGAAATCTGAGAGTTCCCCAGGAAACTGATAATCCAGACTGTTGGTTGAATTTTACTTTCCTTAAGGAGTATTTTTTCCTCAAGTATGAAACTAAACAAACTCCTGGGATGCAAAGAAATTAATAGTAGTGAACATATTGCTAAGATTATTTTCCACCAGGTATTTTGGTCTTAATTATCATAACATTTGTCTCTACTATTAACGTCAATAGATCATTTGTAAAATTCTTAAGCAAGGTCTTCAACGTACTCAGGGTGCTTCTGGTGGGCATTTATCTGAATTTTATATTTGATTCATTTGGTTTCTGAAGTCTTTATCTCTTAAGAAAACATATTGTCCTTCATTTTTACCTTTGTGGAGCTAAAGATGTTCATGGAATGTAGAAAAAAAATATTCGAAAAATTTATCCAAAATGATACAGGAGATAAATGATAGAAAAAAATGAGATAAGTAGAGAGCTTTAGGAATTAAATTCAAATTTGATGATTATTACCATTTGGTGTTTGCTTTGTGACCTGTATGAGAACGTGCTTGTGTTCTCTGCTAGATAACTTTAAACTAGACCTTGATTCAACATGCACCAAAGCCAAAAAGTTTCAAGTTTCATGGCCACTTATGCTTCAAGGCAAATCTAAAGTATTTTGACAGTTAGCTAATGGGATTTTTGATGGGAAAAGCCAAATAAAACAAACAAACAAAAGAACAGAAACAGCTCTCTGTACCTCAACGGATAGAGCGGAGGCTTTTGAAGAGTTTGCTGGTAGACGTGGGTCTACGAACCTGCCGACATTAGAACCGGTGTCTTGGGAGGAAACCACCTTAGATGCCAAGAACAGATCCTTAAGGGCATCTCAGCGATGGAGGATGGTGCACCGTGTTCCCAAGGCGTGAAGTCTACATCTCTACTATGACGTTTGTCACATCTGCTATAGTTAGCTGCAGGTTTCTCTTTCTCTGTGATGTCCTGGAGCACACAGACAATGTTCCCATCCATTTGCCCAATACCTAGCACCGTACCGGGCACGTTCTGTATGTTCAATAATTATTTGATCAATGAAAATGAACAATTTGGTGCATTTTTAATTTTCTTCTTAACATAACTTTTGAGCACAGTAGACAGTAAATAGAAAAGGGTATTCAAATATGCATGCCCACTTTTCTTACTTCAGTTTCTATTGGGGAAAAAGCTGTTTGAATCTAAATAAGTCACATACAGTGATCAGACTTACCAGGTAACTAGTAATAATTTCAGGTTTCCACTTTTATTTGTCCTTGCAGACAGAACCTGGGAGCATAGAGCATTTTCTGGTAACAAATGGGAACCTGGCCAGCCAGCGATCTTTGCATTAGCATTCTAATAACCAGAGGCCAACGCGCCATAGTGCTGTGTCAGAACTAATTTATGAAACTAGGTCCACAGGCTCATTAAAATGGTCACAATTCAGTGACTGCCCAGTAAAATTAGACTACAGTTTCATTCCCATAACGGTGAATATTTTAACACACTGTTAAGGACATATTTCAAGTGTTAAAACTAGCTTTGATTCTGCAAAGGGAAAAACAACAAGATCAGAAACCATTTACTTTTGTACAAAATTGGCCCCACTCTCAGCTTTAGGCTCAAAATGCTTCAGATGTTGATATTTTAGAGCACCGGGTGGCTGTACTTGTATTTGCCAATCTGGTGCATTTTGTCCTCAGAGTGAAGGTGCTTCTGGGCAGCTCCAGCAAACTAGAGGGCCGGGAACGCACCCGACCAAGGCGGCTCAGCTGCGAGTCCAATGCATTTCCCCCATTGCTACCAGACAAATCTCCCTACCGTGCTTACTTAATCATCCTCCTCCCCCCCGATGCCCAAACTCCTAGACACGCAGGGTCCATTGCTTTACAGGCTGCTTTCCACAGCCACACCGGGTGTGAGGGGCAGAGAAGGCGTGACATCCAAAACCTGGTTAAGAGCAATGAGTTAGTAGGGAAGGCTCTGAACTGTGAGTCTGGTGTGGCTGACTCTCATCTCCCTCAGGGCAGGGGCAGAGTAGCCCCTCTCCCACTAGTTCGGTGCCTGGCACACAGCCGTGCTCAATAATAAAGGCGGTTTTAGTGAACTGAGTTAACGATATTATCATGAAAGCCATTTAATTTCTCAGTATCTCAAACATCTATATATGTGATGTGGGAATAATGGTTCCTGCACTGCTTACTCCACAGCATTGTTCTGAGGATCTAAACTGTTAATAACTGCAAAAACACTTTTTGAATGGTATGGTGCTTTTACTGGGGTAATGTATGGTTATATTCATTCACTTGTCAAACATAGCAGACTATTTTCTTTATCTCCTGAATTTCTAGTCCATGGAACAGTAATGAACCCCTAAATCTTCTAAATGTGAACAATAAGAGACTCTGAATGACTTTTCCTGGCAGTCTATATGCCATCGCTGAATTATTTAAACTTTTATTTAAACCTGGGGGAGGAAGCAAAACAAAAATTCCCAAGAATAAAGATATTACTTTTAACTAGTTCCTTTAGAAAAAAGTTTCTTTTAATTCCTTCCCCATCTAAATATAACATTGGTAACATGGATGCCTTATTATAACATAAGTTAAACGTCACTTTGACATCAAGCTTATATCTCTCTAGAAGTGGCAGATGCCAGCAGGGGTCACTAGTGGTGGAGGTAAGTAGCAAGTGTCTGTTTATTGCAGCATTGTGAATAATATGTAATTAAAAGATTAACTTGGAGCCAGCCTGGTGGCGTAGTGGTTGATTTCATGTGCTCTTCTTTGGTGGCTTGGGGTTCGCAGGTTCGAATCCTGGGCATGAACTGATGCACTGCTCGTCAAGCCATGTGTGTTGGCGTCCTGTATAAAAACAGAGGAAGGTGGGCACAGATGTTGGCTCAGGGCTAATCTCCCTTAGCAAAAAGAGGAGGATTGGCAATGGATGTTAGCTCACACCCAATCTTCCCCACACACACACAAAAAGATTGAATTGACTTTCCAAATGAGGAAATTCCAAATTGAATACATGGCAAAGAAATAAATGTAAAATATTTTTTTTCCTAAATATTTCCTGGTATCTCATAAACCAGTGGTCTGGGGGAACTCTGTTTTGCTGGGTGTTAACAGAAGTGCCATCCGAAAAATACTCTGTGTTCATAAATATCTGAAAACATTTGAGTTAAACACTATTGAATTTTTTTTCCAGAGTCCTATCCTTTAATATGCAGTGCAAATATTCAAGAAAGGGATATATTAGAGCATTTTCACCAAACTTATTTTACTACGGTATATTTGGCAACATACCTATTAACATCTTTTAAACGTTGTTCAGATAAACCGCCCTTAGGAAGCGTGCTGACAAAGTGAGTTTGGTTAGACACACTGCCACCCATGCAAGCATAACCTTCTGGTTGGTATGAATTTAATTGACCAATAGACTCATTGAGCCGCCACTGGGTAAACAACACTGTGGGGGATGCTGAAGGGCATAAGAAGTTGAGTGAAATTATGACTGCCCTTTAGAAGTCCAGAGTCAAAGGGAGCAATCGTTCAGTAGTCAGTACCATTGGAATGACGTAAGAAAGTAAAACGGGGGTGCAAAGAGGGAAAGGCACATCTATTTGGGTGTAGAATTGGAGGTATATTCCCAAGAGTCACAAGCATGAAATAATACAATGCTGTTACTATCGTCCTTAGTAGTATGCTAACGGGAATTGGTCAAATAAATATATTTACATGTGTTGGCTATCATTTCTGAAGATGACACTTTGGGACAGTACCTGCCTCCATTTGCCTCATCTCATTTACCTCAAATCAGAATAGTTTCAGCTCATTGACTTTTTTCAGTTCTGTAACTTCATAGTTATTTTTGTCATGGTATATTGACATCGCTTATTTAGTTTAAAAATAAAGAAGAAAACTGATTAATTTTTTTAGAACATTTAATACATTTTTAAAGTAATTTACTGTGAAAAGATGTAGTTAGCGGCTCAACGGGATATTTTTCAATTGTTTGAATCTGAGGTTTAATGTTAGAAGTAGTACATTTTTTTTCCTAGAATTTTTTGATGGTAACTTGAAATATTGAAACCTCAAAGTAGACACGGGATCTATTCTATGAGCCTCTTAGTTGGTGCTTTGTTGTTAGTGCCGTTGAGTTGATTCCCACTCCTAATGACCCTGAGTACAGCATAGTGGAACCTTGCTGGGTCTTTTGCACCATCGTTTCACCTTTCCAGCGCTATACCAGACAATGCTGCACTGCTATTCACAGGTTTCATGGCCAATTTTTTCAGAAGTGGGTGGCCGGGTCCTTCTTCCTAGTCTGTCTTAGTCTGGAAGCTTTGCTGAAACCTGTCCACTGTGAATGACCCTGCTGGTATTTGAAATATCGGTGGCATAGCTTTCAGCATCACAGCAACACACAGCTACCACAGTATGACAACGGACAGATGGATGGTGTACTTCCCTGACTGGGAAACGAACCTGGGCTGAGATGATGAGAGCACTGAACCTTAACCACTAGACCACCAGGGCTGGTGTTGGTGCTCACAGAGGTTCACAATGCAGCGTGATGAAATACAAGTACCCTCCCCACTCCATGTGGAGGTCAGCTGTCTCCAGTCGTCTCCCAGCCCAGGTAAAGCTTTAGCTCTGTCTGCTTTGACCCTATGACTGGGAAGGAGGGGGGAGTTCTTCCACAGAGGTGTGATGTGTAGAGCACTCAAACAGAAACTCTTCAAGAGACTTCTTTTTGATGTTGCTTGCCTAATTTTTCCAATCATTTCTACAAAAACATGATTCTTAATAGCCAGGTAATAGAGTCCATCAGGTACATAGGTACATCTACAGGTACTTCTGCATAACAGGTAGGAATTTAACTAGGAGTGTTTGGAATCTCCCAAAAGAATTTGTTGAGAAGGATTAAACCCACATCCTTTTTCGAGGATAATATAAGATTTCTAAATACTAGTATTTGGTATGAATCTGTTTGCAAACTCAAGAATTTAAGAAACAACACTTTATTTTCTGTATCTCAATGTTTTACTCCAAAGCTGCTATCTTGTGAGAGTGGCAGAAAATTGAACCCTGGTCATTCTTCCTCTTGTCCTCCCTGTGGTGACTTACATGGGGCCAGACAACCAGGGAAAGCGGCCTCTGGAGGGCTCTCCATCGTTGACCATGACATTTACTGCTAAGAAACCATTTACTCTGTTTGGATGGTCCCTTCAAGGCCACCAGCTCTTGAGGCATGAGAATCTGTGCCTTGGCTTCCAAATAAGCTGGGTTTTCTGACGACACAATTAAATCTTGTATTTATCAAGTTCGATACGAAGGAAATGCTCGTGCATCCAGACCTGGGCAAGGCTTTGTGATCACTGATTAACTGGGCTCACTGCCCCCTGTCCCTTCTCCCTTGACTACGTCTCTGTCCACTAACAGCGGATTTTGGATGATCTTCACTATAGCAGTGAAAAATATATACATTTGCATATTTAAATATAAATGTTCATACATTCGAAGGAAAATTATGCATTTGAACACTATTCAGTCTATCAGGAACAAAAGATTTTCTTCTGCGTTTCTTAATACCTTTGAACCGAGGCTGATGTCTGGTAACACTGAGTTTAACAGCCTTTCTCGAAAGGCTTTACATTGCATGTATATGCCATGAAACTCCTAAGTGTTTTATTTATTTATGAGAAAAAAATTACATTTTCAGTTCATAAGTCATGGTGTCTAAGCTAGAAACATATACACTGTGTCTTAGGACAGTTCATGAACGTGTACCCTCTACCGTCATTACAGAGTTTATCAAATAACAGAAATCTGTGTTTGTTTCACTTGCATTTTTTTCCAACCCTTTCACGTCAGAAAGGTTCAGACAGCCTCCATCTTGGTTGTGCCTTATTCCAAATCATACAAGAGTCACTGTCTTCAGGATTCATTTTCAGGACTGTCCTCTACTCAGAACCCAAGTTATATCCCACTGAAATTAGATGTCAAGTTCAAATTAGGGTCTCTAGTAAGATTCTCACACCCAGTAATCCACCTTCCTCCAACTGCTCTTCTTTCCTACCTTTTCCCTGCTCATAGTCTCTGCTGAAACCACTTGTTCACCAAAACCCACTGCCTCTGACCTGAATATTTACAATACACAACTTGCCATCTTTGTTCCCATTTTTTAAAAATTCTTTATTGGTTAAGTATATGCAAAATAAAATTTATAATATATTTAAGTTATAAGGAATGAGGCTGTGTTGTAAACCCATATTCCCACTGCCCAGTGTAAGAAATAGCACATTGTGATGTACTGTCAGTTCCTCTGGATGTCCTTCCCACGCCCTCCACCTGTTTCTGCTCCTTTAGAGGCGACCTGCATCCTGAATTCATTGTTTATCTCTGCTTGCTTTTCTTTTGTTTTTTATTACATATATTTTCCTTCCTATGCAATATAGTGTTTACATTTCTATTTTAATTTACGTGAAAGGATTCATTCTGTCACTGTTTTTCCATGACATTATTTTTTGCTCCATGTTGTGTTCCTGAGATTCATCAGTTCATCAGTGTAGTTGCCTGTGGCTCTAAGTCTTTCTCTCTCCTCTTTTTTTAACTGTTGTAAAGTGTTCCATTTTGTAAATCTATCACCTTTATCCAGTTACCTGTCAGTGGATATTTGTGTTTTTTCCAAGAATTTTTTCTATTTTAGTGTACTGCAATGAACATTCCTATACATATCTCATGGGTCACATATGCAATTCTTTAGGTGCATACCTCCTGGTTCATAGGGATTGAGCTTTTTTTTTTTTTTTTTTAAATTTTTTGTGAGGAGGACCAGCCCTGAGCTAACATCCGATGCCAATCCTCCCCTTTTATCTTGAGGAAGAGTAGCCCTGAGCTAATATCCGTGCCCATCTTCCTCTACTTTATATGGGATGCCGCCACAGCATGGCTTACCAAGCGGTGCGTCGTTGAGCGCCTGGGAACCGAACCTGCGAACCCCGGGCTGCCGAAGTGGCGCGCACACACTTAACCACTTACACCACCAGACCAGCCCAGAGTTTGAGCATTTTAAGTTTATTAGAAACTGCCAAATTATTTTCCAAAATAGTTGTAACAATTTATGCTGGTACCTGCAATGTACACACATTCCAGTTGCTTCAAAATCTCATTAACTCTTTCTATTAGATTCTCAATAGCTCTCACAGTGTTTTAATTTGCATGTTCCATTACTAATGAGGTTGCGTATCTTTTCACATGTGTATTCAGCGTTCATATTCCCTCTTCTATAAAGTGCCTTTACTAGTTTTTTGCTCAATTTTCTATTTGGTGGTTTGTCTTTTTTCCTATCATATGAATGAGGTCTTTATATATTCCAGAAACAAATGCTTATTCAAGGATTTCTTCATCCAGTTTGTGGCTTTTCTTTTCATTGTCTTTATGTAACTATTGATGAGCAGAAATTCTTAATTTTAATGTAGTAGAATTTATCAATCTTATATTTTAAGACTAGTGCCTTTTATGTTTGGTTTAAGATTATCCTTCCATACTCTGACCTCATAGAGATATTCTATTATATTGCCTCCTAAACATTTATATTTTTGCCTTTCACCTTTAGGTTTTTATTCCAATGGTAATTGATTTCTTGTATGGTGTAAGGTAGAAGTCCAATTTCATATTCGTCCTTGTGGGGAACCAATTGTTACAGCCTGGAAGATCTATCCTTTACTCCCTGATCTGCTATGCCAGCTCTATCATAATCCAGGTATCCATACATGTGTGTATCAATTTGAGGGTTCTCTACTCTGTTCCATTGGTTCCTTTTCTACCTTTGTACCAATACTATAATTACTACCGCTTTAAAATAAATCTTGATAGGGAAGTTTCCCAACTTTGCTTTTTTTTCTTAAGTCTATCATGGCTGTTTTAGACCCTTTGCTCTATCATATAAATTTTAGAATCAACTTATCAAACTCCAAGAAGACATAAAAAGAATATTTGGGGTTTTATTGGAATTATATGCAACCAATAAATCAACTTGGGGAAAATTGACATATTTATTATATCAAGTCTTCCAATTTCTCTGTATTTATGTAAGATTACTGTAAAATCTTCCAATACTGTTTTATAATTTTCTCCATAAACATTTTTAAAATTTTGTAATATATTTATCCCTAGGTACTGCACTTTTATACTATATAAATTACGTCTTTTAAAATTATATTTAAAAGTATGTATTGCTGTGTAGAGATATGCAATTGAATTTTATTTATTGGCTTTGAATCCAATAAACTTACTAAACTTTCTTATTAATTGTAATAAACTGTGGATGCTTTGGAGTTTTTATGTTATCAGCAACTATGACGGTTTCATTTCTTCTTTCCCACTTCTGATATTGTTTTCCTGTCTTACTTCACGGACTAGGATATCCAGGACAATGCTGTACAGAGATGGTGACAGTCGATGCCCTTTTAAATTACTTGATCTTAAAGAAAATGTGTCCAATATCTCACTATTAAGTATGGTGTTTTCTATAGGTTCTTTGTAGATATCCTTTATTAGGTGGAAGGAAGAAGTTTCCTTTTCTTCCTAGTTAAGGATTTTATCACATATGGATGTTGAATTAGATAATCATATGTTTCATATCCTTTAATGTGGACACTGTGTCGTGTCCCCTCCGATCCACAGGAACATGAGAATAATGCTCAAGTTCTAGCATCAACAAACATCTTCAAGGAACAAGCCAGGTTCAGTGTCCCCTTCCATCTGAGTTCCTGCTTTCACCCACATGTAGGCTTCTGTGAATGCCTTACTTGCTTGCTAGCTCAATCTTCTATTTTTTAAAAACAGAAACATTATATTTTATATGGGAATTTTGGTTGTTTTCAGGGTTGGGTGGCTCAGCGTCTTGAGTCCACTGTACAAGACATGGAAGTCTGACTTTCTTTTCTGTCAAAATAATGTCCCTCACTTCTTTCAAAGCTTCTCTTGAAGTTTTCCTTCTTTAGATTTTCCTTTCTATTATCCTTTGGAAATTTTGACTTCACTTTCTAGTTGTTTATGTCACTTCCTAAACCTTTGCCACTCAACTTTCCAATTTCTTAAGAGTTTTACACATTTTTTTAAAGATTGAGGTCGGCCAGTTGTATGCATATACTGTTTCATCATCTACTTAAGCATCTTCTTGTCTTATTTTAGGGACTTGATCATATTTTCGGTTCGTGAAGACAAAGGATGTGCTTTCTTGTTTTTCTGACCATCCCAGAATTCTGTAACTGCACATTCCAGTTGCTGAGTGCTTTTTGCAGTTCTTTCAGTAAAGCTGGTATGTTTTATAACTCTACCCTTCTGATTCCTTTTCTACGTGGGTGGAAAAGATATCACTATGGGAAATTTAATAATTTCTTTTACGAACAAAGCTGAGTCCCATGCAATGGCTGTGCAAACTGAGACATTCCTGGCAAAAAATCCAAATCAGAAGGATATCTCATTTTCTCTCTCTCTCTCTCTTCATTTTTAATAAACATTACTGATTCCTCTTACCTTGCCTGAATATTTTCTTTCTTCATAGCATTTGTCACCTTCTAATATGTTATATACTTGGTTATTTATTATGTTTGCCGCTTATTGTCTATCTCCTCCAGTAGGACGTGAGTTCCACAGGGCGTGGATCTAATCTGTTTTGTGCATGACGAGTCTCACGCAAGACCTGCCTAGATAGAACAGGGGCTCCATAAATACCTGTTGAATGAATGAATGGCATTTAACACTTGCATAGGCAAATGGCAAAAAGGAAAAGAAAACTCTATGACTTGCTTTTCTCAAATGGTTTAATATTTTCTTAATCAGTGCTATTTATTTTATGCTTTTAGATATCAACATGGCAGGGGAACCCAAACCATACAGACCAAAACCTGGAAACAAGAGGCCCCTTTCTGCACTTTATAGGTAAGTATGCAAGCACTGTTTCACTACATGTAGTTATGAAAATTTCTTGCTACGTTGAACGGCAATGTAACCTATAAGGCAAAAAACATTTTGAAGAACAGTCTTCACTGGCATACAATACATCATGCATCACTTAAAAACAGGGATATGTTCTGAGAAATGAGTCATTAGGCAATTTTGTGATCGTGCCAACATCATAGAGTGTACTTACGCAAACCTAGATGGTATAGCCTACTACACACCTAGGCTGTATGGTACTCATCTTATGGGACCACTGTTACATATGTGGTTCTTAGTCGACTGAAACATCGTTATGCTGTACATGACTGTACAACAAAATGCTGACGGTCAACGTATAAATATATCACGCAGCATTGTCAGGGATATTGGATGCCTAACTTTCTCATCTCTGCTTAAACAATCCTACAAGATAGTTTTCTAATAAAATCTAATAAAAATCTCTAATGATTCTACTTGGCAAGTGGTGGAAAGTCAATATTTGTTGACTACTGAACGCAATGTACTGTAGGTGTTTTATATACATTGTTTAATTTAATTTAATTTTCACAACAATCTTGCAATGTAGATATTGCTATTCTCATCATACAGATCAAGAACCTGATATACGATTTCTTAGAGATTTTCCCTAGGTCACAGCATTGGTAAATGATAGCACCAATACTCAAACTCATGGTTTCTGCTGCCACACTGAATTCTTTCCACTTGGTCATTCAGCCTCTTTTGTTACAAAGCACATGTATATCTCTCTTCTCCAGAGAGATATATCTAATTCCTTTAACCTTTCCTGATATACTTCGGTCTGAGTCAATCTAATATTCTGATCTTTTCTCTCTGCATGCCCCAATTTATCAGTGTCCACATGTATAATCTCAATTCCAGGTGGCTAGAGTAGATTATATTTAACATCTTTATTGTTCTGTATATACTTCCATTAGGTTTAAAAAAATCCCTTGATTTGGGGAAGAAGACCAGAATAATTCATGTAACTTTTGGTTCCATGAGTTCTTTAAAAATAGCCACTTTTGAAAAAAAAGTCATGTTTTGCTGTTAAGCCATATGTCCCACTTCATGTACTTTTGCCATTGATTTTTGTACTGTGAGTGCTGACTTTGCACCCATCTCTATTAAATTCCCTTTTCTTAGACTTAGCCAATTGTTCCAGGCTATTGAGATCTCCTATCATCCAATTTATTCGGTCCTCTCTCAGATATGCATCGTTCCATCAGTGTCCACGTCCAAAGAGCTAATGTAAGTGTCGAGCAAGGCCCTCTTTTTTCCTGATAGCGTTTGGATAAAGGAGAATTGAGTTATACATGTTAAGATTCATTATGTTCTGATATAGTATAGTAAGAAGAGTTCTCAAAAGATAGCTTGGAGGCATTTCCTTTTCTTTGTTCTCTGAAAACTAGCACATCTCCTTCTCAGCCACTCACAGCCTCATTTCCTGAACTATAAAACAAGAGGGTTGGAAGTAGATGAGTTCTAAGGTCCTAGTGACGCCTAACACCCTAGGGCTCTCTAACATATGACGGTTAGAGACTTTAAAAGATATATATTGGAAATATAACTTAATTGCTCTCATTATTTTGGCTGTCAATTTAATTTTAATAAAAAATTTTGTATAAAAATGGAAAGCTACAGGACTTAACAATGTTGATAATTGGTCATGAAGCAGTATTGATGTTAGCGGTCAGAGATAAAGTCCCCAACAAAAAGCAAATGATACTTTCTGCACCTTTTTTTGAGGTAAAGGGCAATGTTTATAAAACTGAGAAATGCAAATTATTTTTTGGTCAAATTGATTTTTAAATGTATGCATAGAGCTGCAGCTAATGCAGAACATTTGAAAAGTCATATTTTCAAATACTATCAAAACAAGCTGGCAATAGCTTTTCTTCTCATCAAAGAGTTACTACTATCTGTGTGATGATCTTAATTTTCATATTTTCCCTGTTCTTGGAGTGTTTTGATTTTTTTATGAGAATAGAATCTTATGACAAGACGCAAATGTCTTCTTAACTGTTATTTCTCTGTTATGTTGAATTGTGAATTCAAAAGAATTAGAAGCAGAAAAGTTCATTTAAATCTGGTATGTTGTATACAAACCACATTAGTGGGGAAATGCTTATTTTTCCTGTTTTCATCTGTTTACACAAATGAAGGCTGAGGTGCACTGAAATTTCAAAATGGTAACAAAGAAAACAAAAGAGAATGAACGTGCAGCAGAGGAGGCCCTGTTGTATACGCTTTCCCGTTCTTATGGAATGGGAAAGCTTATTAACACCTTACTTTTATGTAGACAAACTGCGTTTTCGTGGCCATTATTCATCTGTTCACCACAGAACTCCACAAGGTTGGTATTACCTGCTTTGCTTTATAAATGAGAAAACTAAGTTCCCGAGACAATACAGGATTCGCCCGAAGTCAGGTAACAAGGTTAGGAACTGAACTCTGGGTTTCAGCCTTCAAGTCCACTGATCTTGCCACTAGATCACAGCTTCCCAAATTCTCTCCCCTGCTACCATCTAAACAATAAAATTATAAAAAGCAGAGATTCCTGTCCACCCGAACCACAATCAGTTATATTTCTGGCCATGATTTCCACGCCAGCAGGTGGCAAAGACTATACACTATACACAGCATAACAAGAGTGACCCCCATTTGCGTGATCATAGGGCACAGATTTTGAGCATCAAGTTCTTTATCTAATATAATAGTTGCATAATTTTCTTGACAGGATACAATTGCGTAATTAAGATGAGAGCACGTGGCTCGGCCGGTGCAGGGAATGTGGTAGCAGCTTGAAAGGGCTGGATTCTGCTTTCCCACTCTTTGCATTTTGGGGTCTGTTTCCTCATCTGTAAAATGAGAGAGCTGGAGTAATTTCATTTGCTCATTCATTCATTCATACATATAAGACATATGTACTGTGTGTCTACTATGGTCTAGGCACTGTGGTAGCTGCTCTTCTGCAAATGACACAGAAAATACCAAGGCTGCTTGGCAAGGAGAGAGCACAATGAAAGAAAAGTGGAATATTTTTATGGCTATTGATCACCTCTGATTAGCCTTCATGCTCTAAACTGCCATGTCTCCATCTCTATTCATTCCATTGGGGATGTAAATTATCTGCTCTCAGACTCTCTTCTTTACCTATGTCCATTTTATCTCCATCATCAACCACAAAGTAGTATTTACATGGACTATCCACTGAGGCATGATTTTGTTTTGTTACTTCTTTTAACGGGATTTTTAATTTAGCCAAACAACCTTCACTAAGTGTTTATCATGTGCCTTAATTAACATGGTATATATAGAAGGCACAAAAATTTTTTAAGAACATAGAGAAGCTTCAAAATATTTACTGTCTTATGCATGAGTTAGATACACATATAAATAAGGAACATAAATGAAGTATGCATACAGTTCTGTAAGAAAATAAATGAGAGTTACTGATTCTGCCTAGGGGAGGGGAGTGAAAATCTGGATGACAATCGAGCCTGCTTCTAAATGAGCAGGCATTCATTCAGCAGACAAAGACAAAGAAGGGCATGCCACCAAAGAAGACATGTGCCAGGGCAAAGGCACAGAGATAAAAAGAACATCTCACGGTGGGAGCTAGGATAGCCTACTTGGTGGAGAACAAGTGACTGGAACGTCATGGCAGCCTGGGGTGTAAGGATCCATATACCTGCTTATCAGCTTAAGGAGGTTTGGCTTTTATTCTGCAGGCAACAAGACGCCACTTGAATATGGTGAGTGATGGGAAATGGAGTGTAAGGAAGGGTGAGAGTCACAGATATGTCCCAGGTTTCTAGCTTAGGCAACTGGAGGAATGATCACGTGGTTCCGATAGAAGAAGTAGGAAGGTCATGGCAAGCAGCAGCAGGCTCAGGTATAAGGTTGGGGGAAGGAAGCAAAAACGAAATCATTCCAGTCTTGGACACGAATTCCTGAAGACACACAATTCATTAAACTAGCACTTATACTAAAAATGTCTCCTTTTAGAGGCTATTTGTAAATGAAACATAATTAATCATTTGTGAACCTTCCATAAATATTAGACCTACTCCTAATGGTGAAGAGCAAATCCATTCTCTAGGGAAAATATTGTAATTTTTAATAAATTGCTGCTTCAAATGTGCTATGTACTAACACAGTGTCTATAGTGCTCTAAAATAATAATTCTCCCCCAGGAAGTAACTTTCCCAGAATGCCAAGTTCCAATTAATGCTAAATAATTGCTAAATGAGAATAATTGTGTGATGGTTTTGCGAATGCTTGTAAAGGAGACAGACCTTTCCTCTCTGATGTGAGTAAAGCCGATAAGCAGAGAACAAAGGTACTGTTTATCAGAGCTGAACAAGTACAGCTTTTCATTCACGTAGAGGAGCCCTCCCGTCACAGGGAGTACAGCTCAGTAAGACACGTAAAACATACAGTTTCATCCCACTCACTGCATGGATATTACTAGGTATCATGCCCAAAGATGGTTTTTTGGCTGTTATACAGATGCCTTTCATAGCAACCTTCCACCCCACACAGATGACCGTAGGAATTAAGATTGTTACTGCAAGTAACTTCAAGGCTCCTTAAGATTGTCAAAGGATAACCTATAGTGTCACCATTATAAGATCATCACAATGGTGGTGGTAGCCATGAATGTGGTTTGTATTATGAGAACTTAAATGAACAAAAAATTTTCTGAGCGTGGGCCAAGTAAGGTGACTGCAGCAAAATATCTCTGGTGATTTGTTTACCATTGGACCTACATGAGTTCTCTTACCATTCTTTATGGTGACTCTGGAACATCCTCAAGTGACCCAAAATGTCCCTTACAACCTTGGCAATAGAAACAAAACAATGGAAGCTAATTTCAGGTAATGGTAAATAGCAAAAATCAAATATAGAGGAAAAGTACCCTGGACATTTCCATTTCGCTGACTTGTTCTGTTTGCTGAGAAATTTTTACTGATTAGAAATGTTTATTGATTATTTTATATATTTTATGTCTCCTTTTATGATATCAAGGGTAATACACATTCACTTTCGGAAGCTGAATACTTCCAGCGTCAATGCCTCCCTTTGCACAGGTACGGGCTTCCGTTTCACCTACCTCGCCAGGTGGGCCCACTCAGAACACCATCTAAGAATAGACCCCGTGGTTTTTGAACCAAGTGTGAGGAGGAGAGGGAAACGTTACTCCTACCCCCCAATGCGTCTGTCCTTCTGAAACAGACACAAGCCCAGGCACTGACACGCCTACAAGGTTCAATTGGAAAGTCTGTTGTTGCTGGGTCTGCGTAGCAAGTGCAGTCTCTTGTAGCTCCAGATCCAGTCTTTCCTGGGCAATCAAATTACTGACACGGAAAAGTGGGGTCACCAACATCCACAAGAGAAAATATTAAAAAAGTGTCCACTTCTAAAACTCAAAGCTGAATATCCGTACATCCGGGTAATTGAGGGTGAGTTCTCTTTAATTCACACTTCGCAAAGGAACACTGAAAGGCTGTTGAACCAGAACAGGTCCCACTTACTCACTTTGTTGATGGTTTATAATCGTGCAAATGTTTTATATGAGTCTGTTTGGTGGAAAGAGTGTAAGGCAGGCCTGGCTCCTAAAATCAGCACTGCATTACCAGTGGTCTGAACGTGATCTCTTGTTCCTTAGCTTCCTCAGCTGCATACAGGAAGGATAAAAGTTTCCTGAAAGATGATATATTTAAGGAGCCTGGAACTCATAGATGCTCTACAAATTTTAGTTATTCTCATTATTATGATTATTCAAAGAAAAAGATCTATAATAAAGTGTTTTAAGAAGTAATTTTAAATGGGCCTTGAGCTATGATAATGTTGCTAAAATTCACAGTCGACTAAACAGGTTAACATTTCCTATAACAGCCTACAGAAGAGATTTTTTTTTTTTAAAAGATGATATTTACTTATAGTACGTCCCTCTTATTTCAACAGTAAGCAAATGTAATTTATAAACCTTTTAATTTAAAATGTTTAAAGAAATGCTGACACAATACCCATTAAAATAGTTCTGCTGCAGGCAATTCTCTGCTAGGTTAAAGAATGGCCTCTTTTCAGTCTTCTGTTATGTTTTTAATGTGTAAATATTCATGAATATCTTCTTGCATATGGAAAGAACACAGCAGCAGTAAAAGGAGACTGGGTGGTGCAATTCTTTAATGCAGACAATCCATCTCAAACCCTTTTTGAAAGACGACAGTTGTATTGGTTTGATTTGAGGTAATTTATGATAAAATCAAAGGAAGCTAACCATGCAACCAATTTTAAAAAGAGGTAAATAATAAAGCCAAGAATTAAGTGAGAGCTGGGGGGTGGGGTGGGCAGGTAGGATCAGGCAAATTATACTTAGAAAACTTATGTAATAATAAGGCATTTCAAGTGAGCATCAAACTCAGCTATGAGATTCCTGGCAGTCAAGGCAAAAAGGGGGAGCGTGATGAATTATGTGTTCATCTATTAAAAGAGAGTACTCCAATCTGTGATAAGAAACTATTGTTTTCCCTAACTCTCCCTTCTGAGAGAAACTTATCACATATGAAACCATATAAACAGCATAGTAATACCACCCTCAGTAGCAGTTATACAACACACACACATACATACACATACACACTCATGCACACAAAATATTTTTAAAATAATGGAATTTTTCTTAGAAAGTCTCTCAATAAAAGCCAAGGATAAATTGCATTAGAACAAGCCACGTAATCTTCCTTTCTGCTTCTCACATGGCATTTCACTGTCTTGTGACAAACTGCATGAAACTCAAAAAGAGTGATGTTCCCAGAAGGCTAGATCTACATGGCAGCCCAGGTTTAAATTACCCACATAGCTGCATTCTGAAAGGAGACAGAAGGCAAGAGTGGGCTGACCCCTTGGTTGGCTTGTCTACCCAGCCCCAAGGACTGGAAGAAAAAGACTATGCTTGGATGTTTACAGTCTTTCACACAAGGACCTGTTACTTGATACCCCTCCTCTGGGGTGGCGAGAAATGGAAAAGCAATGGTAAACCTAGCATGGGATGGAAGAGGCTGAAATTTCACCTCATCCTCACAGTTGGCAGGTGCAAATGAAGATGCAAATTTTTTCTTCTAGTTGGTAATTTTACTGTACTTCAGCACTGCGTAAAATAGTTGCTCTCTTTCATTTGTGAAAACAGGGTTTTCTGTTGAACCAAAGCCTCCTCATCAGCAGGACTCTAGTGTCATGGCCTCTTATGCTCTATGCTCTTTGTGTCTCGCTTCGTGCTTTGCATCATGGGGTGTTCAAGTTAGAGCACTGACACTAACACTGCCGGTCCCCACCGGGGCGCAGGGGGATGGTGGGCATCCTGCATTGCTGGGTCATTGTGTGAGTGCTCCCTGTCTGGGAGGAAGGTGCTTTCCAGATTTTATCTTCCAAAAGATAATGCCCTTGCTTGCTCACAAGATGGAGTGTCTTCACTGTCAGTGCTGATTTCATCATTTTGTTTTTTTGGTCATTATCTTTAGATCCAGTGACCTGTTATTTTAGGACAGCCCTCGGCAGAGAATTTAGGGCCTTGAGCTTCCAAACTAGGATATATTTACAAGTTGGTTGTTTTTAATTTTGGAGAGTTAAATCATTCCTTTTTGCCCTCCAAGGGCTCATATCCCTTCTGTCTTCTCAATCTACACATTAAGTCCAAAATTCCAGGATATGTTCCCCATTCCACAAGGCTACAGAGAAGGGAGCATGAAAGAAATTGAAATGTATCCAAAGTCTTATTTTTAAACAAATCAATTTAAAGACTAAAAATTCTTCCGTGTGGGAGTGGTACTATCTCTTTACACTGTTTTAAATATAATTAAAAACAAAATCTTCTCCCAACCCAGAAATCCTCTCTATAAAGATAGTAGAGAAAAAAAACCATTTTTAAAATAAGCGTTAACCCAGAATGTGGTAGGCATTATAGGTAATCTACTAAGAAATCACAGAGACAGAAAGAAATCTCACCCTTTAAATAGCGAAGCAGAAATAACCCATTCCATATATGTTCTCAAGATAAACAATAACTAGTCCTCAAGTAAGAGGATCTGAGAGCACCATTTGCCATGCATAATTTATCATAAATTCACCTTAATTGGGGTGACCATCTTTGTTAACTAATTGACAGTTGGCTTTATCCAAAGGAAAATCAAACTTCTCATATCTTTATGACTGGTAATAGTTTGCAACTTGGAACACCTAAGTTAGCCTCCTACCCTCCCACAAGGGTAGGGGCACTACCTCCCTTGACACTTACATTTCAAAGAGATGGTGCCCAGGTCCTGAGAAAAGACATCCATGGGTCATGGAGGGTTATCTAGTCTTCAAAAGGGTTTAGGTAAGTTTCAGAAAGAGAAGAAAGTCCTGACAATGACAACTTTTCTAAAGTGAATGCTCAAAGAAAAAGGAGGAGGGAAATCTCTTCCCTTATTTTCAAGAGGGGGTATTAAAACAAGTTTTTAGGCTTTTGTCTCCATATTTATTTATTAATTTTTTTTTTTTTTTTTTTTGGTGAGGAAGAGTGGCCCTGAGCTAACATCTGTGCCAATCTTCCTCTGTTTTGTGTGTGGGACGCCACCTCAGCATAGCTGGATGAGCAGTGTGTAGGTCCATGCCCAGGATCTGAACCCACAAACCCCAGGCAGCCAAAGCGGAGTGGGAAAACTTAACCACTATGCCACTGGGCTGGCCCCTCAATTTCTTTTAAAAGTACAGTTGAGAGTGATGTTGAAGTGCCGGCTCATGTAAGATTGAGGAGCAGTTCCTTTTATGGTGCCCCTTCCCCAGATGTCGACACTTTGTACCCCCTCACTGATGGCTCCCCTGAAGCCCCAGGGCTTCTCCTGTAACGTTCCCATCGCACAGAGAGGGATGCTTTGTGACCAGACTGACAGCTTATCTTCTAACAACTGGAAAAAAACTAGTAATAAGAAAAGTTGTCATGATATAAAGAATGTCTGAGTCCATACAAAACGAGGAGAGGAGAAAAGATGAAATGAATATTTATAACATAGATGGACATGATTGGATTAATGAGAAACCAACAGCTCCTCTTCCTCTGTCATCTTTTCTCACCTTTATGGTGCAAATGATTTTTTCAACCACATGGGACTATTTTATAAAATTAACTAATTCTATTATCTTTACAAAAATTTATTTTCCCCTGGTCAATTAAAGTTCAAAAATGCTTATCACAGGGGCCACCCTGTGGTGTAGCGGTTAAGTGCATGCGCTCCGCTGCTGGCAGCCTAGGTTCCGATCCCGGGCCCGCACCAATGCACCGCTTGTCAGGCCATGCTGTGGCGGCGTCCCACATAAAGTGGAGGAAGACAGGCATGGATGTTAGTTCAGGGCTAGTCTTCCTCACCAAAAAGGGGAGGATTGGCATGGATGTTAGCTCAGGGCTGATCTTCCTCACAAAAAAAAAAAAAAATAGTCATCACAAATTATAAGCTAATAGAAAATGTTGAGTTATAGAAAGAGTTTGAAGTTCTAATTATGAGCAAGTTCTGCACAGTAAAAAAAGTGGTTTATAAGTTTCTGAGCATTGGTTGGCTTTAAATATATTAATTAGAAAATAGTCCACAATTTTTTTGTAAACATTACGTAAACTATTTGGTGTCTTTGCAAGAATAATGCTTCTGATTGAATTATAAGGACTAAAAGTGAAGCTAGAAATGCCTCCTTTTTCGATGTCGAGACAGATGAGGGCAAAAAAGCAACATAGTCTCCCCAGGTCATCAATCAGCCAGGTGTGATGAATACTTCTCAGGAAAATTAGTTCTTTTGGAAATTAGTGAACTCTGTTAAACTTTCAAAATTTCTTTCTAGTGGAATGATAACATGATTGATGATTCATCCTTATTGGCACTGTTAAATATCAGATTACTCAGAGTACTGAGGGATCTTCTTCCACATCCAAGCGCTGACGTATATTTTGTTTATGTTTACTGTAAGGTAGACTCACAGGACAAGCGGCTTGGTGTGAGCTCAGCATATTACATTCCAAATGAAACTGAGATGATACGTAGTTTGCACTTTAATCTTTGTCTGAAATATCTTCTCTCTGGCAAAATCTCTGCTTGTGTGTCAGAATCACTCAGTCCTGAAAGACATCAGTGGGCATTAGAAGGAGCCCTGGATTGAAAGTCAGGAAACCTGCACCGACTTCCTCTATGTGCTACCACCTGCCTAGCCGACTAGGAAATTATAAGCAATCCAACCTCTTTTAAGCCCAGTTTTCTCATAATAACATGAAGGAGCTGAGATAAACCATTTCTTAGTTTATTCCCATTTCTAACATTTTGGGATTCTGCTATTTACTTTCTAATCCAGACACTAAAGTAAGAGATAGGTGCTTCAGTAACGTGTTTATTCCTTTTTTCCATCAAACTCTATCCATTATCTTAAAATATTCATATCTTTTGACTAAGTAATTCTATTTCTAGAAGTATATCTAAGAAAATAATGCTAAATGTTTAAAAATGTAAAAAAAATATGAAATTATTCCCAAGATGTTCTTGCAGTTTTATATAATATTGAGTCATCTTATCCAACCCAATTATTATGCAATAATAGATATGGCATGTCCGTTAGATGGACTGTTCACAAAGTGTTCATAATGACATGGGAAAAGATGTAAGATTTGAGTAGTGAAAAAAAGCAAAATTGTATAAACAGCACATATAACAGTATCTAAGTACAGGCATACCTCATTTTATTGCACTTCACTTTATTGTGCTTTGCAGATAACTGCATTTTTTACAAGACCCTCCACCAGGAAAAACATTATGACTCATCCATTGAAGGCTCAGATGATGGTTAGCATTTTTTAGCAATAAAGTTTTTTTTAATTAAGCTATGTACATTTTTTAGACATGTTATTGCACACCTAATGGACTACAGTATATAGGGTAGACATAACTTTTATATGCCCTGGCAAACCAAAAAATTCGTGTGAATCACTTTATTGAGAAATTTGCTTTATTGCAGTGGTCTGGAACGGAACCCACAGTATCTCCAAAGTATGCCTGTGTATTAACAGCATTTATTATATAAACAGACAATGGAAACTATTTAACAAATGAAACAAACATATTCAGAGAAAAAATAGAGATCAAAATATTGGCTATAATTGTCCGGACAGTAAGAATATGGTTGATATTTTTCTTGTAACTTTAATACCTACTGCAAATTTTCTTTAATGAGAATTTTATAACCACAAAAAAAAAAAAAAGAGAGAGAGAGAATTAAAAACCAGATTTTTCCAGTGGTGGATGATAAACATCACACAAAAGCATGCGTGCAGGCAAGAAGGAGGACTTTTTGTGGTTGGTGTTGTAGAAAATCAGTTAAACAGATACAGCTCTTCATCTTTAGAACTAGACTCCTGTAGTTACCATGGTTATTAGAAAAGTTAATTTTCTAAAAGGGCAGCTTCATTAACACTCGTCTTACAGACCAGCACAGGCCAGCAGCCCTGTGCGGAGAAGCAGTTACTGCCAGGGCTAAGCGCCGGAAGTGGCCTGTCCGTCAGAGGATGCCACATCAGGATTAGGAGCTCGGCATGCGGGGGGAGTGGAAGGAGCCCTGTGCAGGGGGAAAGCAGCTAAAGTCATCTCATCTTCAAAAATGGAGAAGTCAAAATTTATGAGCCCTTAAGTGGTGCAGTCAAATAAGTGATCAGGAATGCATGGTGATGGCATTTCCTCTGACTGCGGGTTAGTGAGCCAGGAATACGACAATGGCGCCTGCCAGACAGTGACTGTTCCTCGTTATATTTACCTCAGCCAGCTTTGCTGCTGCCGCTGCTTTACAGGGCACAGCGTAGAGAGCTACAAATAGTAACAGAATAGTTTGAACGAGGCCCAGGTTACAGCCTAAGGTACGCAGAGCGTGGGACATGGCGAAAAGAGAGGGCACGGGTTCTGTGCTCCTGACTCTTAACAGAGGGAATCTATGAATGCAGGACAACCAATGGTAAAGAGTCTGAGTACAGTAAATGCATCAGAATGCGCTTTTTATGAAAATGCTACACCAACCAATAGCTGAGTTTAAAAAGGAGACAGAGGACGACCCAAAAAATACAGAGAATGATGTGTGAAATAGCATTTCGAGTTGGATTGCTTAGCAACTGTTATGGGCATTTTAAGTCCTATTCTTACTAAATCTATCCATGACATTATGGTGAAGACATTATTGTAATATTGTGAGAATTCTAGAATTTAGGTAGAATTGTAACTTCTAATTTCTTGATTTGCTGAAGATTGTCTTTTTCTCTCTATTTTTTTTTTGTAACTTTCTATTACCTAAACTCAATATAGCAAATCTCAGGTTTAGAGGGTTGAGAAAAGAAACATTATATGAGCAGTATTTGAAAATACGAACTAAATGGAGTATAAAAAAGTTGAAACATATGGCAAGAAAAAAAAGATATTATGAAAGAAATAAGTATTATCAGGCATCCATTTTAACTGAAAAATCAAACATTTTTAAAAATATAATGCTGAAGAAATAAAAGGTAAGAAAGAATAGCCTTATGTGTAGATGAAGCGCAATAGGGACAGGCTGTTATTAGACCGACAATCTATACACAGTCTGGCCAGAGAAAGTTGCCATCCAGTGGCCCAGTCAATGAACCACAGGTCCCTGGCCACAGACCCAGATCCAGAACAAAGCTCCAGTCCTGGGATATTGACTGAAAAAGGCTGGAAAGGCAACTGCGCAACGCAGTCAGCTGGTCTCCATGAGGGATCTCGGGATAGCAGCCATTAGAACTTATTAGGAGCCAAGACAGAAACCAAATTTTAGAGACAACGCAAATTGGTAGAGACAAGAATGAAGGAGAAAATAAATATTTCACGTGGGGTCAGCCCTGAGAGTCTGTCATGGAATGATGGAGACTTGGAGAGGATTTGTGATCCTAGCAATTGTGATGGACCACATGTTCTCCAGCCTGGAAGGATGACTTATCTCTAAGCCTCTGTTAAGAGAGCTGGCTCAGGGATTGACCGGGGGCAGCCTATATTAGAGACTCTCAGTGGATCTAGTGGAGGAGGAGGAAATACAGATTCACTAATATAGTCATTTGTCAAGTAATTATTAAGCACCTACTGGACACTGTTCTGGGCACTGAGGATACATCACTTAACAAAATAGACAAAAGTCTCTGACCTTGCCTTCAGGGTGAGGTAAGTGATAATAAACAAAAGTGAACAATTAAATTAACCATAAGTTAGAAGGTAGGAGGTGTTATAGGAAATGCAAAGCAAGGAAGGAGGGATAGGGAAAGGGAAGAGGAGGAGTGTTGCACTTTTGAATAGGGTGGTCTGTGAAGACCTGGCTGAGACGGTGATATTTGAGCAAAGACTTGAAGGAGGTGATGAGCGGGTAAGCTTCTACGTGGGGGAAAAGCCTTCTGGGCAGAGGGACTAGCAGCATACAGGTCCTAAAGCAGAAGTATAGGCATGTGTTTAAGAAAAAGCAAGAAGGCCGGTGTTTCCAGAGTGAAGTCAAATGAAGCTGGGGGCTGGGAGGAGGTACGAGGATGGCGGTAAAGATATTATGGGGGCACCAAATCACGTAAAGCCCCGTGGAGCACTGAAGTTCTTTGATTTTTACTCTGAGTGAAATGGAGAGCTTTTGGAAGGTTTTAAGCAAAGAACTTACATTCTTAAAGGTCATTTAGCTTTATGTTGAGAACAGGTTCTGAAAGAGTGAGGGAGGATCATGGGGAGACAGGAAGGAGTTTATAGTGACTCAGATAAAGTGGTAGCAACTGAGATGAAAAAGTGGTTATGTTATGGATATATTTTGAAAATAGAGCCAAAAAACTTACTGATAGGTTGAATGTGAACTGTGAGAGAAAGAACAGAGTCAAGGATATTATTATCTACTGCTAGATAAAATTTACTGGCTTAAAAAATCATTATTTGCATATTCTGCAATCTGGGCTGGGTGCTGTTGAGTGGCTCTGCTCTATGTGGTCTCCAAGATGGCTTCTGCACTTACATATCTGTACTTCGGCTGGGGCTGGCTGGAACAGCTGCGGTGGCGGAGCATCTTTCTCCACATGGTCCCTCCGTAGGGTTAGCTTAGACTTTATCACAGCACAGTGGTCTCAAAGTGATCAGAGTTTTACATAGTGACTGAGTTCAAGAAGAAGGAAGAAGCTGCCCGTCCTCATAAAATCTGGGTTGAAAGTTCCGTAGTGTCACATCTGCCACATTCTATTCATGAAAGCAGGTCACAAGCCCAGTCTATATACAAGCTGAGGGGACACAGACGCCACCTCTTGATGGGTGGAGGGAAGGAGTTGATGATGGCCATCTAGCCTCCATAGATGTCTCCAGGGTTTTTGGATTGAGCCTCTGGACTTACCAAGTTGCAATTAATGAGATGAGGATTACTCACAGTAGAGGTTGGAATAGGCCAAGGTGGGTGGTAGAGATTAGGAGTTGAGTTTGGGGACATGTTAAAATTGAGATCTCTATTAGACATCTGAGTGAAGATATCAAGTAGACAGTTGAATACCCAACCTGGAGTTCAGGGAGAGGTCTGCACTGGATGTCCTCATTTGTGAGTCGTCAGTATGTACACGGTATTCAAAGCCAAGAGACTGGATGAGAACAAACACCAAAGGAATAATAAAAGATAGGAAAGAGAAGAATTCCCAGGACTGAGCTCTAGAACACACTAATATTTGAAGTCAGGAGCTAGCAAAGGTGACTCAAAAGAAACAACTAGTAAGGTACCCCCGCTGGGGCTGGCTGGTACGAAACCCAGTAAAGAAAATGTTTTCAGGAAGAAGTAATCAGCTGAGTCAAGTGCTCTGCAAAGTTCACGTTAACCGATAATTCACCAGTGGACTGAGTCAAGTGCTCTGCAAAGTTCACGTTAACCAATAATTCGCCAGTGGACTGAGCATTGTGGAGACTGTTGGAGACTTTAACAAGACTGTGTCCATCAGGGTTGGGGTCATGGCTCAATCCTGCAGTTAACACAGGGAGCAGCCCAGGACGGGGTGGGACCTGGGACTGTAAATCCACACTCATAAAATGGCTACAGTTGCAGGGCTGGAGGGACACTGACATGAAGCCAAAGGCAGCCCTGCCAGTCAGGTGGAGCATCCAACACAGTCCAGGAGGAGGCAGTATTGAGTAATCCAGGCAGATGATTGGCATCACACCGTTTTGTCAGCATGTGGGAGTTATGGTCATTAAATTCTGACATTAAGTGCGAGGATTTAATTTTTTCAAAGAACAGGGGTCACGGTGGGGAGCTGAGTCTGGAAGGGGCTGAGGTTACCAAGACAGGAACTCAGGCAGGAGATGAATCTGCCAGACAAGTCTGTCACTGGGAAGAGGGCGGAAACACAGGTAAGCAAAACATGCGCAAAAATGAGTTGTTGTTCCCCAACGTTGTAGGCGTTAGCTACAACTTAGGCTGAATGGGTTTCAAGTGTTTTACTAAGAGAAGGCGGAGAAGAGGGTGCGGCTGCCCCTGGGACCTGAACGGGTAAGAGAATGTGGGGCACAGGTGAAGAGTGTGCACTGGAAGGAGAGGGTGAGGGAGGCTTGTGAGGACAAAGGTCAACTGCTCAACTCAACCTACATTGGCTGGCCCTGTGAATATGTGTGTTATGTCATTTAGCACCATTTACACTCTGCACAGCTTATTATCGCTGGCATTCAAAAGATTGCGCAGAATTGTATTGACTCTGATATCTTTATTTAAAATGGAGGGAAAAAAAGATAAATGACATCAGAACTCTGCAGAGAGCAGGACTGCGGATTGAGACCTGAAACTGGATAACCCTGTGATTACCGGCTTCCCAGTCTGCGCTCCTGGCACATGCCGTTTCTCGGTAGGATTTCACAGCTATTAGCAAGTAACTAAATAAGACAGTTGAAAGAGACAGCCGAGCAGCTACTTGCTAGTTTTTCTTAAATTTACTTCCTTTTACTGCATAGATTTGGAACTGAGATGAGCAAATCTTCCAACCAGAAAATAATTGAGTTTGAAAGAATCTCTTTCCAGAAAATCATTTTTCTTATTGTAATGGAAAGATCCACAGAGTTGTGTGCACTTCCTTCCAATGTGGGGTGTGGTGAGGTTAATTCTGGAATCATAGTGGAGAAAGGTGATATTCTGCCTTGGCCTGATATCTACCATGCCTACCCCCAGGGCTGTTGGAGAAAGCAGTTCAGGTCTCCCGGGAGAATCTGCCAACGGGTAATGATCTCTCTTGCCAGGAGGTTCTTCTTTATACTTCACATCCATTCTTCTTGCTGCATTTCAATCCTCCGGGTAGAGTTATGAAAGAACGTTACAGTTGGTCCCAGGGAGTTGAGCCCTGCAGCCTCGATTTCCAATGTGGCGAAAGTCATAACTGTGAGTGTCAGGGCTGCCACTGAGATTCTTGGTTGATGCAAGAGCCATTCGTTAACCTGTCCCTGGAGTTAGGAGCACAGACGGTGGTAACTGCAGATGGAACTTACCCAGGGGCCCGCTGATAGCCTTAAGCAGGGATTTCAGTTGGGCAGGAAAGCCCTTGAAAAAGGTATCACAGGAGGGGAATAAGGGGAATTCTCTGCTTTTTAATTCAGAGAAATGGAACCTATTGTAGGCAAATCCCACCACCGGAGTGAAGGAGCCTGGCTGTCCTCATCTTTGCGGTAAATCTGATGCTCTTTTAATGGCCAACAATAGCATACAGGAAAATGGTACAAATATACTATAATATTAAGGACTGAAAGTCTTAATCAGATTGCGTGAGTCATCATCCCACTGTATGACTTTCTAGCTTTAAGATCTTGGGAAAATTCCTCAATCCCTCTCTGCCTCAGTTTCCTATGTATAAAATAGAGACAACAATGGTACCAACTTCACAGGGATGTTATGAGGGTTAAATGTGCTAAAATGTTTAGACTAGTGTGTCAATTCAAAATATTGGCTATTATCATAAATGAGACATTAAGAATCTATTATTATTCGTACACATTGGCATATGGACTGTATGTCTAGAACCCTAGGTTCTGCTGCATACGTTATACTTCTTTATTCCTTTTGTAAGTTTGAGCAAATACTATGCTTTCTATTGGCACAGAGTTGGTAAATACATATTTGGACACTATTCTCTTTTCCTTCCTATTTCTGTGGCAGACATAGGTTGATTACAGCCCCCTACACCCTGAATCCTGGGTAGGTTTTAGAATACTTGTCAATACTTTGTTCCCGGCAGCCACCATCAATTAGTCAGAATTGACATGAAAATTAAAACTTATTTGACCTCTCAGCTTTCGAGCACACAAGCTTTTAAGGAAATGGTTATTCCCACTCTCAGCCACGTCAGACTATCCCATCATGTCTCACCCAGAACTCTGCTTTGCCACAAATTTCTCAATGTAGTTGATGGGACATCACAAAAGGCCACACTTGGGATCATCCTTGGGCATCTGTCATAACTCTACACCCTTATAGGAGGCCACACCTGGAAAGGGCTCTGGTTGGCGCGAGAATGCCCTATGAGTGACTGTCCATGGTCGGTGGACAACGATGTCTTGGACTCTTATTCTACGGAAGACGTTGACTGACAAGTCACCCTCAGTCTTCTTTGGGCACATAGAGGCGGAGAGGCTGGTGCCTGTTCAGGGCAGTCTTCTCCCCATCCATGCACCAAGGGAGATTGTTCTTCCTAACAAGCCTTTTGTCACCGCAGCAGGAGCTCGGAGGGTGCGTCTCCTGGGCATTTAGGCCCTGGTTGGCCAGTGCAGAAGCCTGGGCTGCTTTTGCTTTTGTTTTTTCTCTTCAGGTGAGGAGAGGACAACAGCCGAGAGAATAAGTACCACAGAGAGATTCTGATTTTCACTGGATGTCAAAGAACTCACCTGCCGTTACCTGTGCATATCCTGTCCCTGTTACATAAAGAAGACTCTCATGTGTTTGTTTTTTAAGTCTTTTGGAAACGAAAGAATTTTTAAGAATACTGACAGAATTGTGTCATTTTTTAATATGCAAAATGTTCAGTAAAGGAAGAGATCTAAGAATCACATAAGAAGTACTTATCTTTGATCAAAATCATCATCTTTTGCTCACATTTAATCGTTTACCTTGAAAACAAGCCTGTTTAAATCAGAAGGTCTTGGACTGATAGAAATGTCATGTGGATGTGTTTATATTATGAATGGCTAATGAGGAAATGTAGAATAAATTTTAAGTATCAAAATAAGGTTCCTATAATCCTTAAGAAGGTTATTAAGCTATGTGAGAAATAGCATATCAAATTATTTCGTAAATGAGGAGCAATTAACTCATCGTGAGTTAACTCTTGCTTAACCTGGACCTGACTCATGCCCCATATGGGGCCACATAGACCAGAGGTCCAGCCAGCATAGCATTTATTGTGTTCTTTATCCTTTCTTAGAGCATAATGCAGAGGCTAAAAGTATAGACTTTGGAGTCAGGCCTGTGGTTGAATTCAGACTCCATCACTGTGCTGTGTGACTTTGAGAAAATTACTTGATCTTTCTGAACTTTAGTTTTCTCATCTGCTGTTGTCAAAATTACGTGTATTAATAAGCTCTGGTTGTGGTGACCATTATTAGACTCTCCCAGGCTTTGTGGAGAGAGGGTGGGGCAGATAGGAGTCAGCCACACTCTTCTTCTCTACATAAAACATCTGCACCCACGTTTGTCTTTAAAACACTATTTGAAATGCAGGTAAAGAACAATCCTTTTTGATAAAAAAAGTAAGCAGTAAAAAATTCCTCCATCACTTTAATGGATTAATTCATTCCTTCCTAGGTTGACAAACTAGATTTAAAACATCACTAGATTTCAATACTAGTTTTGGCCTGAAAAATCAACTCTAATCTGTATCTGAGAATGTAATGCTGCTCCAGTTCTCTCCCTTTCTAGCTTAGGTTATGCACACATGAGCTACTTCCAGAGAGAAATCTTCTTTTCTTTATTTACTCCCATCTTCACAGAACAGATTGAAGGCCAGCAACATAGATCTGGACACAGAATTGCTCACTCAGTCTACATTCGGGGGCCTCTGCTGTGTGCTGGGTGCCATGCTGGTTACAGGTCAATACAAATGGCTGAACAGTTCTCCTGCCCCTTTTTGAGCCTTGTATCTACACACATAAAGAGATGTGATCCCGTATCTCTCTCCTCAACCGTTTTCTTCCCATTCCCCACACTCTCTCTGGGTGCCCACATTCTCTCCATTGATGTCATATCCTAACTGTGCATTGACGACATGACTCCTAAGTCTGTATTTCCAGCCCAGATCTCTTGCCTGAATTCCAGACCCACATTTTCATCTGTTGTCCCTGCATATCTTCACCAACACATGCCAATATGATTCATTAATATATAACTGCTACACCAACATATTCCCCAACCTAGACTCCCTATATCTGCTAACTGGCCCTGAATCCAGGAACAAGGATCAGAAGACTCATGGATAAAAAATAATAATAACAATGTTGGCTAACATTTATTAAGCATTTATTTATCTATACATTTATTCACTTATCTAATTAACTTAGATATCTAATGTATTCAGTTATTTATTATCTAATTCTCACAACAGCCCTATGAGTTAGGTCTGTTATTACCTCCATTTTGCAGATGAGATCATTGAGGCACAAAGAAGAGTGCCCTACTTTTCCCAGGCCACACAGCCAGAAGGTGATAGAGTCGGGACTAGAATCAGGCAGTCTGATTCTAGAACCTGTCCCCTTACGCCCTTTGGTGCATCCATCTTAAATGTAGGTCAGGGCTTGGGTTGTCCTTGCTAAAGAGAATAGATCAGAAGGTAGTAAACAGTGTTGCTGCTCAGCAGTTGTAACTACAAAATCCTATAAATATAGCAGGGCAGCAGACTTATACGGCACTTTGGATTCATAAAAAACCACTAGTTTTACAAAAACAAGGCACTTGAAGTCATTTCTGCAAAAAAACGTAATGTATGCCAAAGCACAGGGATGTGAGAAAGGAAGACGCTGCCCAGACAGTGAGCAGCTGGCTCAACTTGGCTGGACCAGGGACTCTGTAGGCTGCAGCGGGAGCAGGACAAAACCTGGGAAGATGCACTAGAACCAGGCCGTGAATGAACCTTTAGTTATATTAAAGGATTTGGACTTCACTCTGTAGTCAAAAAATGGAAGTAGGGGTGGGGGAGTGGGGCAGGGGAAGCTCATCCGATAAAGTCATTGCTGAGAGCCTCCTATGAAGTAGGTATGAATCCGGGTACTTGAAATTCAGTGAGTTCCTACCTTCAAGGGCTCTGCAGTCTGAATATGGAGCTTGGAAAATACACTGGCAATTTTTAGTACGTCGTGATTAAGTGTTACCGGGTGCTGTGAGGACAGTTATGAAGCACTGCTGACCAACCTCTGGTGCCTTACAGGAAAATACTTCCTAGAAGCACTCGGAGATTTGTAACGAAGGAAATTACATGATCATATTTGTATCACAGAAAGATAGTTCTGTTAGTATATACGGCTTTTCCAAAGAAATACTAAAGGAGGAAGGTCATTGAAGAGATTATTCTAATAGCCCACATAAAAGTTGATGATCACTTGAACTGTGATAATAAGAATTGAGAGGTGAGAGCGGAATGAAGAGGCTTTTGGCAACAGAAACAACAGAATTAGGAGGATCCACTGAATGTGAGTGTTCTTGGAAAAGAGTTAATGAGAAAGATTCTAATCTTTCTCATTAGGGCACCTAAGTGGCTGATTATGCCGTTGAGTTAGTGATATAACGAAGGAACAGCAGAATGAGGGAGGAAGACAATGAATTTGGTTCGGAACATGTTCAGTGAAAGGCACCTATGATTGGAGATGTATGGTGGGCAGCTATGGCCACGAGACACAAATAGAGTGATGCTAGAGACGTAAGTTTGGGAATATCCAGCATGTCAACTCAATCTGAAACTAGATGACATTTCTCAGTAGAGCACAGAAAGTATAAAGAGGAAATGTGACAGTGCCATAAGGCACATATAAGAAAAACAAAACAAAAAACAAAATAAATTGATGAGAGGCAACACAACATGTGCCATACAGCACATAAACTTGGGAGCCAGAATGCTTAAATTCAAATCCTAGCTCAACCACTTGTTAGCTGTGTGACCTTAGGCAATGTACTTAGCGTCTTTGGGTATCCGATTCCTCATCTGTAAAATGAGATCTACCTCAGTGGGTACCATGACGTTTAAATAAATTAATGTTTATAAAGCATTTTGAATAATGTCTGGCCCTTAGTAAATACAGTTTAGTTTTTCTGTTGTTGTTGTTAAATACAAAGTATTATAAATTCTTTAGCCCCAAATATTGATCTTCATTTTGCATTCTAGTTTATATCTTTATCGTGCCTTATTTTCCTGAAGGCTATGGTTTGTTAATCTTATTCTACTCCTAATTCTGGTGAGTCCTGCATGAAGCATTATTAAATTCACTACTTATTTCATGTTGAAAGTAAATCTTAGGGAAGATAAAAATCGGTCCTTTTCTTTGCAAAACAATTACCTTATTAAAAACTCAGAAAATTTCTCTCTGGGCATATCACAATGTAATCATCTGATTCTAAGAATTAAACTGATAAACAACCTTTTCCAAAGGGATATTTCTCCTACTGGTTTTCTTCTTTTACATGTTTTTTTTCACTTTTCAGGACTAAAATAACAAAAGTGAGCTTCTCATATATTCAAGCAGTTTCCGCTCTTAGAGTTACCACCTATCTTTGGCATAATCATGGCCATCAGGGTCCACTCTGTGCCAGGATCTGTGCTAGTCACTCTGAATACATATTCTCATAGTCTTCACAGCAGGCCTTTGAGTTGGCTATCATGTTTGCTATATAATTAGTGGTAAAAATCTAAGAATCTCTGAACCATCTCAAAGCTATGGAAGTTGACTCCATGTAATGAACCATGACGGAGCAGTTGGTTACAAAGCAGAGCATCGTTCAACATGGGCCAGTTGTCACTTTCCTCTGCAGTGTGTCATCATTTTGAGGATGAGACATGAGGTGGGCTGGCCTGGTGGTGACTCCCCACCAAGATATCATGTCTACGTTATCACTGACAGCGCTCAGGAGTCCTGGTACTTAGGTTTGTCTTCAGTGGCTTAGGGTGATGAATGAGCAACCATCTTTCCTTTCTGCTCAACTCATAGAGCATCATCAAGCACCTCCCACCTGGGACCACCCATTAGAAGGCTTAACACAGAACTGTCAGGAGATTTTTGCCTAGGCAGAGGTGAAAGTTTAACGTTCTTACCAGTCTTAATGAAACTGTAAGTTAGCCTGTTAACCCAGGACTATTGTCCTGAGAATAAATCATAATGATGGAGATAGTAAGTATTGGAAGCTCAGAGATAGGACTGTCACTGTAAGATGAGGGTTTCAGAATTGGCTTCATGAAGGAGTTTGATTGAGATAAGCTCAAAGGATAGACAGATCATGCATAGGGAAAGGAAAGAAAAAACAGTATTCTGGTGTAGAAATAGAATGCTTAAAGACAAAGCAAAGCTAACCCAGATTTGTTTGGGCAATAAATAGACAAGTGTCCCAGAATGAAGTGGTTAGTAAGAGGAGCGATCAAAAACAGCATGGAAAGCTGGTGTGAGGTATGTTTGTGAAGAGCTTTCAAATGACAAGCTAAACAGTTTGGGCATCATCCTAAGGTTGTTGAAATTGCCAAGAAAAGTAGGGACATGAAAATAGCATTTTAGGGGAATTAATCTGTCAGTAGTGTCAGAGACTGGATTCGTGGTGTAGAGAAGGAATTCAAAGTATTCTGAACTTCGAAGTCTGGGAGAATATTTTGATATATATTAAAACAAAGAATGCCTATTTTGAGAGGTTGTTTCTAATTCCTCCCAATAATATAATCATATTTCATGCGATGGCACACTTTCTTCTGTAAAGACCATATAGAAATATCTTAAGATCGTGGACATACAGTCCCCGTTACAACCACTCAACTTGCTGCTTTAGCACAAAAGCAGCCTTAAACAATATGTAAATGAATAAGCATGACTGTGTCCCAATGAATTTATTTATGGACACTGAAATTTGAAGTTCACATAATTTTCACATGTCAGAAAATATTATTATTCCTTTGATCTTTTCCAACCATTTAAAAATGTAAAAAGCATTCTCAGCTTGTGGGTTGTATAAAATCAGGTGGTGAGTGGGACTGGGCCCATAGGCAAGAGTCTGCAAACCCCTGATTTGTAGAACATCAGTCAGAACTCTCAGTCCTATGTCATTTTGAAAACTTTGAATTCTCTTAAGTCTTCAGTCTTCTTAAGTCTTCTATAGAGCATTTGGGAGGAGACAGTTGAAGTGGTGAGTGAAATGCTAAAAGTCGAAGACGACAACTAACTAGTTAGTAAGACTAACCTTATTAACCACTGGGATCAGTGTGGCAACATTTTCCCCTATACACTCCAATCCAACAGCTGCTTGTCTGAAACCTTCAGAAAAAAGGAAAATCAATCAATAAATACTGCTTCAAACACATTCTGAACCCAGCATTTTAGTAATCACACAGGGAAGGCAAAAGTGGTGGATCCTGCTTTTACTCGTGTTGTTTATGATCCCTAAGGAAAGCAGTATGATGCAGTCCTTAAACAAATGGTGCAGGGGGCAGCACTGAAGGAAACTTAGTGTGAGACCAGTGTGTCGAGTTGGATGCAACTGTGAGCAGAGGGTTTACGTTTGGAGAGACAGGCTAGGCTGGGGTAAGTAATGAGAACTAGGCTGGGAATCAAGTAAAGAGGGGGATGTGGAAGTCACATAAAGGAAGAGTTGATGGAACATTGCTAATTGAGATGTGTAGGATGAAAAAGAGACGAGTCAGATTAAGTGTTTCGGAATTCTTTCACCACATTATTCATTGCCACTAAGAAGCATGCAGCAGTGAGAGGCGAGGGGGACAGCGTAGGCAGTGGGAGGGGGGAGCTAGGAGGCTGGAGGCTAGCACCTCACCCACGAATCACACACGTACGCTAAGTCTGGAATATGTTAGGCTGAAATTGTTGGCGAATATAGAGAGAAGGGGTCCCATTAATACCCACATGTTATATGTTTTTCAAGTGTTATTAGATGGGAAATAAGGGAGAAGTGATATCGTCACAATGTTGACAGTCCCAACAAGTAAATAGTCTCCGGCACCACATTATACAGAACCCTCTCGTTTCTTCAAGGAAATTTCTTTCGATCATTCAGCACTGGTCATGTCTTACAAAACAGGCATATCCAAACATATTTCACCATTTATCTTCAACTTTTTTCCCTTAATTCTGTTTACTTATCCATATCTTAAATGTACGGGAAAAACGAACACACAATATGGCAAATAATTTACATGGAGGTATGGATAATATTGGAATTCAGGAAAGGAAAAGTTGCATAAATGTACACCTCCAACTCTTAACACCAACTATCGGTTTCCTCTGCTTCTTCCCTGCCTGCTGCTGTTCAGAGGGGTTGGTAGGGCGCCCGCTCCCTGAAGGAGTCCCTTCCTGCTGTGATTGTTCACTCAAGGTGTCATGGCGTGTGGCAGAGACCACTGTCAGCTCTGCCCATGAGTGGACCCAGGCCTATTTCTCATAAGCTATTTTTTATACACACAGAATGGAATAGAGAAAAGAGACTATTGCCTTCATTGTTTAAATTCATAGAAAAGTCAAGTTTTTTGGCCTAATTCTAAGACAGTCCCTTCAATTATCCACTTCAATATGTAAAAATAATCAGCTAGTGCTCAGTAAGTGTTTGTTGCGGAATTAAATTTCCTGCCATTTTCCTACAACTATTTATATATAAATAAAATACTTTAAAGTATGAAAGCTTCTTAAAAATTTTCAACACCAGGATTTGGAAGAAAATCTGCTCACTATTTGCCTCCATTTCACCCATAACCATATGTTTAAGAAACTGGTATGAAAGTAAAGTGGCCAGTTTACAACTACCGGCTGGTCTCCTTAATTATTAATTTGGAAATATTTAGAAGTGGATCTTTTCCTGATTTATTTATCTTTTGCAAAGTGTTTATGGTTAATTTATGAAATCAGAAAGTTAGCTGGAAGCCATCCTAGCCTAATTTATAATGGGCAAAGTAGGCCCCAGAAGGGTTTTGAATTGGCTTGCTCAAGATGTCACAACTAAACAGACACCAGGATTACAGTTCTCCTTTACTATGTGAGGACATACAAAAAATACCTGGTTTTTAGGAGGCACCAAGGAGGCAGGAGGAGCCTAACCTGTGGCCTGACTCCCCCTGCCCCCTGTAGTGTTCCTCCCATAAATGACCATGAACCGTATGCTGCTTCTCTCTTCATTGCAGAATATTTACTGGAAATAAATTATCCAGCCAATATGTAACCAAATACATTATAAATTACCTCACTACTACAGCCACCACAAACAGATATATCAAAACTTCTACAAACAGATTACTGTAAAAAAAAAATTGAGTGCAAATTAGAATTAGACTAACAATATTAATATCTTCATGTATCATTTAGATAATATGTTCCCATTCCAAGTCTGTCTCATTTTATTTAGCCTCTGCATTAATTCAGCCAGCATTTGAATTAGTCCAGATTAGGTCTTCATATATTATTTTTAGCTTTTTACTGATGCTAAATTGTGCATTTTCATCCAAACACGTAAAGTAATTCTGTCAGATTCCTATAAAATCAATTTTTAAGTGTACAGCAAGTTGTTATATTAAAATAAATTTTTCATTTTTTTTTCGTAGACTCGAGTCAAAGGAGCCTTTCCTGTCTGTTGGGTGAGTATATGTCTAAATATTCTAAATCTCAGTTCTTTAATTGATTTTTAATTCAAATTAACAAGGTCCTCTGAGATGGTATTTTCAGTCATTTAACCCATGTTCAAAGTCATAACATCATCGGATGCATCATTTCCTCAGCAAATTTGCTATACACATTTTATAAAGACTTCACTAAAATGCTCCCTAGGCTGTTTTGTGACCTCAGAAATTCAACTAATGAATGTATATGAAATCCTGTATCCTCTATATAAGCCCAAAAGGTGCATAGTGATTATCTATATTCTTATCATGTAAAGATATGCTCAGATTGGTTTTAAAAATTCCTCTGAACCACAGCTTCTCTATTCCTAGTCTGTCTACTCATTTTTGTATTGTTGCCTTTCAATCTACTCTACTCATTATTTCTTCTGTCTTTTTCTCGGTTTCTGTCTCCAAAATCTACATCTACCTTTTCCCTCATTTCACTTTTATTTCTCCACTCCACTCACACTGACTGTTTCTCTGAACACAAAGCTGAGGAACCCTGAAGCAGGTTCAGTAAGATGAACATCTGGCTTCTCTGATGGTACCATTCTGAGTCACAACACATGTTCTAATAATAATGTATTAGTGACGAGAATACACATGTACTATTTTCAGCATTTAGCTAATTAAGAATCAGCAAAGTTGTTTTTACTGATCTATCAAATAATCCTTTGGCTAATATATTAAAATGTAATAGGTACTTTCGCATGCTCAGCATTAAGGTTGATGTTGTAAAGTAGCAAAAATGTTGGAAGATATGCTATCTAGCTTAGAGGAAATCATGCTGCATTTGATGAGAAAAAAAAGTTACATATAGGCAGTCACTATACTCGTGCTTAATGACCAGAGACATGTGATGGGGTTAGATTTTTAAATGATCACATCAGTTTTCTTTTATTACTTTGCGGCCTTTGAATCTTTCTGTCACTCCTTGAGTAACGTAGTTCCTTCTCCCCTTCTACTCCTCATAAAAGCGTTTCAGGAAGCCCTTTGAATCACAAGAATCAAAATAATGGTTATGGATGCTGGGAGAGAAAAATGTAGTAGATGCGTTTATTGGAGGACTTCGTGAAAAATGAAAGGTCAAGTTGATCTAGTCCAAAAAATCATTAGAGTGTGCTTCTCTCCTTCCTTGATCATCAGCTCCTATTGTTAGAAATCCTGATGCCTGAAGAAGTCTTTTATTTTGAATGCTGATCTGTCGTGCTCTCAAGTCAAGGGGGTTGAAATAGCTTCTCTTCATGCCTCACTTAACACAGTTTCTCTCCAGCATTTGCTGTTCTCTCGACGACTTTGAGATGGAATGTATTTTTTATTGCATACCTCTGTTTTACAAGGGCAGACCCTAAGTAATCTTTGTTTTAAACTTATCAGGAGTTTAGAGCTCAGTATTAGAGCCCTGAGAAAAAGTTTCCAAAAAAGAATGATGTATCACTCAGCAAATAATCAAAATGGGAAAACTGGCATGGCTGTGAGAAGATAGTGCGTTTCTTAGATGTGTCTTCTAAGTAAAGTGGGGTGAAACATGCAACCCAAATGGTTCTGCTGAACTGGATATTTTAATTTATAACTAAATTTCTCCATTCCCCTCCAGGAAAATGATTTTAAACAAGATTGTCCAAAAGTATGTATGAATCTCTCTCCTGACCCTGTTCAGTAAGAGGATAGGGTCTTATTGAATATAATGAACACATATGAGCCTACTAGGCAATAGGTAGTCTACTATAAGAGCCATTATTCAAATCTGTGACTTTTAATTCAGTCACTTGCCACAGGGAATAAATGCATGAGGTATGGTCTATGGTACCAGTTGACATGTGAGTATATAACATTGAGTCTTGCTAAGACCCTGCACACCTCACTTTCGTTGATTTTAATTCTGTGTTCATTAAAAAAATTATATTAGTGAATAAATCAATGCTAAACATTGCATACTTCAGTCCATTGCCTGTAAGTGTCTTAAAGCACTTTTGAATATATGCTTCTAGAAGTGGCTTTTACCCTCATAGGCTCCAAAATTTATAAGCCAACTGTATTAGTTTAGGCAGTTACTTCAACTCCCAAGGCTGAGATCCTTATTTGTGAAATGGAGATAAAATAAGATAATTTAGATCAAGTATTTGACACTGTTCTTGGCACATAGGAATTGCTCATAAATTTTAGCTATTATTACAGTTCTAGAGGGTGTAGTCATGTAAAATGCTCTAAAAAATCAATCAGAGAGCTCTGTAATAGTTCAGAGAATAAAGCTGCAATTTTACAGGCTTTGCTTTGAGTTACATGTGGAAACCAAAAGAAGTTTTTATAATGGAGAGAAAAAAATAAAAACTCTGAATGGAATAAGCTATCAAACAAGATGAGTACAGATATTCTGTTTCATACTTTAATGAGGAACACCAATAATTGTCATTTAAATTTTTAAATGGAAAGACATATTGATAAATTTTTAATGTGCATCTCTTCTTAATATAAATTAGGGAGAAAAATTACTCCTTTCATAAATGTGCTACCAGGAGTTATGAAATAAAACTTTTAAATGTAACAACATAAACTCAATTGGAATATACCAATTAAAAAATTTGTCAATGAAATTTATAATACAAAGATAAATTTGCTTACAGAAAAAGATCAGGGAATTGTGAAAGGAAGTTAAGTGAAATCTCAGATCTCAGACTTTCAACTACACACTGATATAAGAGGAACTTCCTTCATATGCACTAGTAAATGATTAATACAATAATATCATTAGGAAAAGTAAAAACTAAACTTTAGCCTAGAGAGAGGCATGCTTGTTCATCCCAGAGTCTCATTTTGTTCACCCAGCGTAGGTCAACAGATGCAGGGTTTTCCAAGGCTATCTGAGCAATTCTGATACCAGCCAGGCCTGGAAACCACTGTCTACATCATGCTTGAATCTTCCCACATCCTTTCCTTATGTGCACACACAGGCTGTCCTTATAGACATTGACAGTCTCTGAAATCTCAGAAAATCTTTGAAATATAGCTTCCCATAGTCTCTCCCTGTTTTGGGTGAATATGGTGGAGGTGGACACACTGATCTAGAACTGTCTTGGAGTTCATCCATCAGAGACCAGGATACATGTAGAGAGACCAGAAGGTGTGCCGTGGAAGCCTCTAGTGGTGTGGAAGGAGCACACTGCCTGGGCTCAGGTGCATAAACAGTCATTCTGATGTTGTCCTAGACCTAAGGCGTGGACTATATTGAATTTTAAATTTTAAATTATTATATAATATAATTTAAATATTTAATAAATAATTTTATTAGATATTAATAAAACGTTTTCTATTTTAAATTATTATAAATATATTTTGTATAAATGTAGAATTTATGTGTAATATATGTTACATATATAAATTTATTATATAATAAAAATATATTTTTATTATAAATAAAATAATTTAAATAATAGATTTAAAAATTAAAATTCTTTCCTATCTCACTCACCTAACAGTAAAATCAGTTAACCAACCTTCTTTTTCCGCACAGAGCTTAGGCTGGAGTGCTAAATGAGTACTAAATGGCTGATATTCTACTCGTCCTCAAAACATTGCATTTTAGAGCAATTAAGAAAACTGTCTTGGCAAATGCTTCCTTTTATGTGGCGTCGGATAGATTCTGATTTTGGAAACAAGCTGGGAGAAAATAGGCATCAAGTTTGCCTTTAGAAAAGTGAACAACAACCGAGTGATCGTCTCAGTTAAGATTCTAAGATATAAATCTTAGTTTAAAACCAGTCTTTCCTTGAAAAAGGTTTTTATAGCTTTTTAGTAAAAAATACAGATGAGGGGGCCCACCTGGTGGTGTAGTGGTTACATTTGCATACTCCGCTTCGGTGGCCCGGGTTTAGCAGGTTCGGAACCCCGGGCGCGGGCCTGCACGCCACATGTCAGGCCATGCTGTGGCGGCGTCCCATATAAGGTAGAGGAAGATGGGCACAGACGTTTGCCCTGGGACAGTTTTCCTCAGCCAAAAGAGGAGGATTGGCATCAGATGAGAGCTCAGGGCTAATCTTCTTCACTAAAAACAGAAATACAGATGAGGGGAAACACAGCTCCTGCTCATTTGGTGTGAGATTCACAGTGTAAGAGGATGTGTCAAGACAACGCGTGAGTTCTCTTCAAGCTCAAGTGACTGTCGACACTTTGCAGACGCGGAGCCACTTGAAGAATATACTCAAGGCACCAAATGAAAATTTTCATGTGAATTATTTCTTCTTACCTCTTCAACATGAAGTTGACCTTTTTAAAACAAGACTTTTGATATGAATCAGTCATATTTTGGAATTGAAACTTTGATTCATACCAGTTTTTCAGTTGATGAATTGTTGCATGCGTAGCTTTATTATGAGAATGATTATTGCATGGGTAAAAAGTTTTTTAGACTTTTCCCACTGTATTAGTATAATTTAAATACCTCAGAATAATTTAAAACTTATATTGATATAACTCAGAATATATTATTTCTCAGGCTTGGCTGAGAGACATTCAAAAACACATCAAGGATAAAAATAGCAAAATTATTATATTTACCTCCGTTGAGACGCTAGCTCTATGAGTGAGCTGATGACGGCCTTGCCAAGCCTGGATCTCCTGCATCCTCTGAGATGTGTTGGACCTCTTCCACTAAGTCCAGACAAGAGGGAGTGAGCACTGCCAGGGGAGCAAGTCTCGCCCTGCATTCAAGACAGAGCCTCACAGAACTGCTCACAGCTGTATTTTGTTAAATGGTTTTCCTTGGGGAGTATTTCCCCCTTTTCTTTCCAGTCTTGGAACTGAATTTAGATCTTCAGTATACTTCTGCTGTTGTGAAAACGTTTTCAGACCTAGACACTCCTATGAGGTCAAAGATTCACACTATTTTACTCTCACCCAGGTTTTGTACGATACTTTGTATTCAGCAGCAGATGCTATACATTATTAAACTACTAGCTACCTGTTTTAAGAGCCTAAATTCTGTAATTTGATTTCCTTGGTTTGAATCTCATTCTGTTACTTCCTAGCTAGGTGCCTTGAGCAATTTGTTTAACTCCTCTGAGCCTCCATTTTCTCACCTGAGGTAATAACTAACTCTTAGGGCTGTCATGAATGAGATAATATTGCAAAGTGCTTAGAGCAGTGTCTGGAACATAGTAAACAGGAAATAAATATCAATTATTATCAATAGTCTGTGTAACAACTAAGTTATAAATCTTTCCTAAAGGAGTAAGCTCCACTGAATTACAGAAATTCCAACTAATTGAATCCAAATGCCTGAATATTCTAGAAGTGTGGTAATGGAATTGAATTCTGGGAATAGAAGTTCAGAAGAAAGTGAAATCAGCGCAGGAGTGAAGGATAGCCTCACTCGGGAGATCTTTGAGGAAGATAGAAAAAAATTAAAAAGTAGCATCAAGACAGGAAGATAATTCTGGAAGGTACTTAGATTTATGTAAAATATTGAGTACAATATTAAAAACTTTAATAAGAGCATGAAAAAGGGAAAGCAATACCAATTTAGGGATAGTTCTAGTAGAACATCAAAAAGTAAAAACAGAATTATATGACTGCTCTAATTAAGAGGTTGTCTTAATTTAGGAATTGAGAAGTTGAAGTAATTGGCCAGATTGTCAGGAAAATTTTCAGGATAAAACGTAGGACCTGAGTTTATCCTCAAAGTGAGGTAAGAATTCAACAGAGAAGTATTAAGAGTAACATTCCTGGGAGAAAGAATCTGGTGAGTGGCAGCAGCGGAAGGAAACTGTACCGAGCATATCACACATCCCTGTCTAGCAAGCTTGAAGGTTCATGAAAAGACAGAAGAGAGATAAGATGAGTAGTGGATGTATATTGAGAAATTATATGAATGCAAGGAGCTTCCTTTTTATTCTATGAATTCAGTAGAGTCATTGTATATTGTATGTTTGTTTGCTTGTCTGTTTTGTTTTTAACTGAAGAGTGATGTTATCAAAAGTGAGGTCATAGTAGGGCCACTTAGAAAGCTGTTGCAATAGTTCAGGCATGACTTGAAAAGACTCAGAAATTGAGCAGGATGAAATCACCTCACACCTGTTAGAATGGCTGTTATCAAAAAGACAAAAGATAACCAGTGTTGGTGAGGAGGTGGAAAAAAGGGAACCCTTGTACACTGTTGGTGGGAATGTAAATTGGTGCAGCCACTATGGAAAACAGTATAGAGTTTTCTCAAAAAATTAAAATAGAACTACCATATGATACAGCAATGGTACTTCTGGGTATATATACAAAGGACATGAAATCAGTATCTCAAAGAGATATCTGCATTTCCATGTTAATTGCAGCATTATTCACAATAGCCACGATATGGAAATAACCTAACCTAAGTGTCCATCAACAGATGAATAGAGACAGAAAATATGATATGAGATATATATGGATAGATATATACACACATATATATACATACACACTGGAGTATTATTCAACCTTTAAAAAGAAGGAAATTCTGCCATTTGTGACAACATAGATAAAACTGCAGGACATTATGCTAAATGGAATAAGCTAGACACAGAAAGACAAATGCTGCATGATCTCGCTTATATATGCAAGCTGAAATAGCCAAACTGAGAAACAGAGAGTAGAATGGTGGTTGCCAGGGAGGTGAGAGAAATGGGGAGACAAAGTTTCAGTTACGCAGGTTCAGTAAGTTCTGAGGATCTAATGTACAGCGTGGTGACTATAGTTAATAATACTGTATTGTATACTTGAAATTTGCTAAAAGAGTAGATATTTCAAGTGTTCTCACCACACACAAAAAAGTAACTATGTGAGATGATGGATATGTTAATTAGCTTGATTGTGGTAATCATTTCACAATGCATACATATATCAATCACATTGTACACCTTAAATATATACAATTTTCACTTGTCAAAAAAAATAAGATCTCAAAAAGAAAAAAGAATGGAAAGGAAATGCCTGATGAAGTATCATTATCTTTAAGTGAGTGGTGGAGAGATGGTGGGATCATGGTTACAGAGTGACAAGCTAAAATCCAGGTGTAGTGACAAAACTAAGAGAAAGTTAACAAGAAACTGTCCCTAAGCTGTAAACACACCCATCTGACGTCATGGAATCACTGACGGCCAATGATGGTGTGGTTTCAATTTTCTCTAGGACTCCAGGGAAAAAGGGATAAGGGGATAAACCCAATTTTCCTTTCCTAAAAATCTCTTCTTCAAAATTTTTTCAGACTCAGTGTTACCACAAAATTAATGATTCCTTTAGCAACTGTGCTTGTGTAATGTTTTTCCCCAGGCCCTCCAGGCTCCTCCTTTGGAGGGTGCACAAAGTTTCCACAGCGCTATTTTTGTAATCGAAACCAGTTGGGCTTTGAGGCTCGATGCTGCAACAGTAATTTTAATTTATCAACCTGCCACTCAGCGAAATGCTGTAAAAACAGTTGAAAGCTTAAACCCATCATTTATTTCTGCACCTGTCAATGGCACTCTTCTGCACTTGTCAGAATCATTTAAACTGCGCTGTGATGGCATATACAATATCACCAATAAATTGGGTAATCAATCATGTATGTATATATTTTGACAGTGGTGTCTTGAACGCATGGGTTCCAGGACCCATTTTTAAGAAGCGAGAATTCATTCCTCTTCAATAATAGAATACGGTAGAGTCATCAAAAACAGTCTTCCTAGTCCTTACAATTTAAAAATGTCTTAGGAAACAGAGGGGCTGATTGTGACTGAAATGGCTTTTATTTCTTCAGTGAAATGTTCTCCTGAGGGAAAAGGAAGTAATTGCAGATTATAGCAGGCAGGAATCTGGTGTTACTTGGAGGGAAGAAAATACATAGGACCATTAAGTAGATTTATTTAAGTTCTGCTTTTAAAGAAAGCAGTGGTGCAGGACTTTATAGCTGATGATATTTCAAAAGAGTGTTATCAGCACTTCCACTACTATTTAATCCGTTCATATAATAAAGTGTCACGTTAAGCCAAATGTCACAGTTCACATCAGTTTTACTTTGAAAATTGGTATCATTATATACCATAGGCACACCCCCCAAATCTGGATGAGATTTTTGATCATAATAAATTAAGGCATTTAAAAATCAATCTATCATTTGAGATATATATGCATATATGTATAGAGAGAAAAAAAGCACCTATTCAATTATTAAATCCATTCAACCCAACAACAAATCTCATGTCATACGGGCTATATGTCTATTTAAGATAAAATGTTGTTAAAATCATAACAAATAATGATGGTTAAATAATCTAACTCTATCCTGTAAACTCTTGGCCCTAGCAATCCTTACTGCTTAATTATTATAAAAACGCAAGTCTAATGAGAAGTCCTTTAAAATCTATGGAAGATTTATGATCACTTCATATCACACAATTCTGAATTAGCCAAAATAATTTATAAACATCAGATACCCATACATAAGAAAATAAACAACTAAACTTGGCATATATAAAGCCTCTTTCGTAAGAAGAACTATTCTTAAGTGATGTTATGGAATCAAATTAAAATGTCCAAAGCTTTGGCAGGTATATTAATTTACACAACTGCCATTGTTTTCTCATTTCCACCAGAACTGTTTTCAAGGAATATGAGATTTTTAAAGTGTCAGTCGCATCGGAAAGTATAAATGTATACTCTGACTGATGAAAGATATATTTATTGAACGTATATGTGAGTGAAATAGAAATGGTGGCTCAGATTACTTAGATGTCATATGCAGAAATACTACATAAAGACAGTACTATTGATTCCATTTGAAATAGGATCTTGGTCTCATATACTTTTAAAATTAGTCTTGAAAACACTCACTCACTAGGAATAAGTATGCAAAATAAATAAAGTGCTTTCATTTCATTCGTTTGAAATCAATCCACCTCAAAGGAAAGAAAACTAATTAAGCTTACTTGAAGACAATCAATTCTTTCTCCTTTTTTTAACTGCATAAAATATACCTAAAGCTGACTTTCCAATCGAATCACATTTGATTATCTAAATAATTTCCTGGCAGTATAAACAGAGCTCTTCTTATAAGGTTCAAAGTGTTGATTAGCCTTTATTTTCTTTGTTCAATGAGTCTTTACTGATTCTCATGTAGAGAAAATAGATACTATAACTCTTTTAATACTATACAACTGAGGCACAGAGATATAGTGTAATCTCCATAAAGACACAGATTGATGGCAGCCGTTTTGGAATGGAATCCAGCCTGGGGCTTTTGCTTAAAGAACTGCCAGTTTCGTGCATGCTGACACTTCACACTCTCTTCTGAGTTTCATATTCCTTTGAATCATCATGAACATCTAAATAATAGCTTTAATTATTCAAGAAAATAATTATGTACATAGAAACTTATTTATTGCTTTTAGAGGCATTGTGAAATCCAGATTTGCATCATAAAAGTACTGGCAAAGTTTTAAAGTCTCACTCCCCAATTAAATTCTGTTCATTCAGCCAAGAAGGACTCATCTCTATCTCATCAATCTCAAAATGTGACCTTTTCAACACTTTTAATGACGTTTTCAAAGTATAGAATACTTTTTGATTCAAAAGGTTTACTACTTAACGCTGCAGAACAAATCAGTGATCACCGTGTAATCGATAGCTGCCAAATATTAGCAAAAGCCAGACATCGCTTATGCTTTAAGAGCTTATCAAGAAAAAAAATGCATTGAGCAGCTATAGTTGACAGCAGTTTGTCATGCCAACTAAAGTAGATATGAAAATGAAAAATCAGCCTCCAAATGTTTCATGTTTTTAGAAACCTTATTGTTTCTTTGGTGAAAGTTTTACTACATCACATTCAGAATTTACCATTGGAATCTGCAGGCCACGTTCAATTTCAAAATGATGTAACCGTGCCAGTGGTTTAATTCAACAGTAGGCAACACTTGACTATAGCATCCCCTTAGCTTCAATGAAAAGCATGCAAAAGATGAAACACTTGATGAGACTTTAGCCATTTCTTCCCCGTATTGGCTAAATTATCATATCATACAAGTGGTATTTCAACGAAGTATATGTTGTAGCCCAATTGGATACTAAAAATATTGAGAAAAGCCTTCTAAAAAGCAAGGCTCTCTAGAGAAGTTATTTTAAAAATGTGGTCCCTAATCTTGGGCCTTTGAGTATCAACATTAATTTCCACAGGCCCATGAAAGGCTAAGTACTCCAAATTCCCATGTAAGACCACTAAGTCACAGCTTAGGGGGCTGCCAAGAAATTAAGGCATTCATTTCCTCAGTCACCAGGTTTTGGTTTGAAACTCTTGAGAAAAAATTTGATACCATTGCTGCCCTTTGTACAATGAAGAGCTGTCCAATTTCATTAAGTACATCAATTCATTATTTGAAGGGCACTGTGTGTGTGCAAAATACTGTGTGTAACAGTGTCAGCTGCTATTCTAAACCAGCCAACTAGACAGGAATAGTTTCATTACTGTGATTGAATATTGAACTTTCCTTCCATATTACAAAGATCACAACACCAAATTATCAGTGCTGGAGAATTTAGTAAAGTATTTAAAGACACTTATCTTTGACAATGACAGATGAAGGGTGGCACCAAATTATATAGACTTAAATCTCAAATATGTTGAAAAATTCTGCAATTCACATTATTTTTGAGAACATGTTAATTGCTTAACATGTAAACCTTCAAGGTGCAAACCAGGGGTTAAATATTAGAAGTGGATGTTATGATGCTATTTCATTCTAATCAAGACTTCATTTCCAGGATCTTTATCTTTATTTCTGAATATCAATTCAATTATATTTGGATGAGATTTATTCTGTACAAATTTCTGTTTGAGTCATCTTGCTACATGCAAAGCAAAATACAAAGGTGAACTAGACCAGTGTTTCTCATAGTGGATTCAGTAAAAGAGTGCCAATCCATCCATGAATTGTTTTTTTACCAGTTTGTGACTACCGAAGTACAGAAAGGAAGAGAAAGCATTTAGAAACTTTTATAGCATTTTGATACTGCTGTGACATCCAAGAGTATGATTTTGTATTTTATGAAATTAACAGCCTGTGATAGATTGGAAATTTTAAAAATAGCCTGGTCCCTCACCACAATAAGTTGAGAAGATTTGGACAAGACTTTTAGTCTTTGCCTTCAGGGACGTTATCATCCAATGAAGAGAATAAAAACAAATAAGCTGGTATCTATAATACAAAACATTGCTTGGTAACTCTAATCTGCTAAAGGAGATAAAATAAAAATGGGCAAATATCTGTAATGTAAGGCATTACTTGATAACTCCTGAAAGACAGATTGTAAACAGAAAGTTGTGGGACTATTAATACATGATGGGACACGGTCAGGCAGGTTTGGTTTCTACTCTGGAGATAGCTGTTGAGACCATTTGGCTGCACCAAAGGATATCTTAGAAGAGACACTGAATGACGTAACTGGAAAATTATAGGAGCACATCAAGGGAGACTGGAAATCACTGACTATGTTTCAACCTTTCTGCAACTCCCTGTCCCCTCTCCCCTCTCTCGCCTCCTCTTCTCTTTCTTTCCCTCTCTCCTCTTCCTGTTCCCCGACTACTGTCTCTTTCTCTCTCACTCTCCTTCTTTTCTCCCCTCCTCCCTTTCCTCCTCTTCCTTTCCCTCTCTCTTCTTCTCTCTCCTCCTATTCCTTACTTCCTCCCCTCTGTTCTTCCTCTCCACCTCCTTCATCTTTCTGCTTCTTTTTCATTTTCTTCATTTTAAAAATGTATGCCTTCAAAAAGGAGCTTATGTCCTCTTGTCTGGACCTCAGTGGCCCCTCTTTGCTTTGCAATCGATTTCACCATTAGAAGGAAAGTTAGTATATGTGAAATGTTTACCAGGTGCCGGAAATCACTTAGTTCCTAACACCCTAACCTGTCCTCTAGCTTCAGTGTTGAGAAAAAAACTACTGCCACTATCTCACTGGCCTATAGAAAAATTAGAGTAACCCCAAAATGCCATTATTTTTTAACATTAGACCAGGATGAGACGTCTCTTTATTTAAGACTTAGCAGTTTATCCTCTCTGAGGAAATTTTCCCAGAAGACCTGGAGATACCGACATTTTGTAATCCCAACAAACCCCTAGGACCCTGCCCTATCATAGTCCAATGAGATCTCCAGTCAACAAGCCCTGCACATGTGCACACACACACACACACACACACACACAGCTTCCAGTCAGGTTTTTGGGGCCTTGCTCTGAATTATGACCAACCAGCGAAGGATCACCAGATATCCAAGAAAATACTCTCTAACATGAAAGAAAGAAACCCCAGAGAAAATCAGAACTCCACAGAAATAAAGGGAATATAGGGAGTATAAAACTAAACTAAATAACCAAACAAGAAAAATCCTTAAAACCTATAATTACTATCCCTAGATTTAGGAAAATATATCATATCTATGTGAAAAGTATATTATTAAAAATTAACATATGGTGAAAATAAAAATTTATTAGAAACTAAAAACATTATAGCAGAAATGAAAAATTCAATAGAAGTTTGGAATATGAACTTAAAAGATCAAAAAGACAAAGAGAGGGAAAGCAGTAAAGAAATGACTTAAAAGTAATTAGAGACTTACTCCAGGAGTACAATATCAAGTAGTAGTTGTTTCACAAAGAGAAAACAGAGGGTATTATCAAATAAGTAATATGAGAAAATGGTCTAAAACTGAAAGATATGAGTTTTCAAATAGAAAGGTGCTCAGCACAGTGAATGAAGGATGACCCAAACTAAGGCCGATGAATTGTTACAGATAAGAAGAAGACCCTAAAACTTCCAGTAGAGGAATAAAAGCCACATACGAAGACTAGGAATCAGAGTGACATCAAATTTCTCAACTTTAGAAAATTGCGAACACTGGAATAATTCCTTCAAAATTCTGAGAGAAAATGATATCCAACCTGAAGACCCAGACTGTCAGTTCCACCAAACAGACTATCAATCAAGCATGAAGACAGGAAAAGATACAATCGACTCTTGTTATTTGTGGTAGTTATATTCTATAAAGGCCCTACAACTACTGCCTTAGCAAACACTGAACCATTACTCCTAGAGGAAATACAAGGTTAAGTTCCTGTGAGCCTCTGGTCACATTTTTATTAACCAATTGATACATAACCTTGCTTTATGTGTGTTTCTGTTTAAAGCTTGTTTTCTATATGTTGTTGATTCATTGACATCGAACTCATAGCCACAGCGCTATAACTCACGCCTGAAGGAAGCTCATCCAACGTACGTATTTTCTCCCTAAGGCACATCACAACCTTCTTGTGCTTAGGAACACTAGACGGTACTGCAGCACTTTGGTTGGGGGCCATTTCAAACAGCAAAGTCACCAACAAAAGGTACAAAAATACAGAAGACGTGGCACTAAATAGACCATGAAAACTACACTTGTTTATGGTGTGAGAGCTGAAACAAGAAGGCACTGCGTCGCCATGTTCAGTCTCAGCTGGGAATGTGCTACTTTGGTAACTCAAATTTTTTGCCATTCTGTGCATGTCTGTGAATGACCTTAAAAGCACTGAGAGTATTGACTTGGGGGTTACAAATAAACTTTGCAAACTCCCAAATATGAAATTCATGGATAATGAGAATCAACTGTATTTTAAAGAGAAGTCTCAGGATGATAAAGAGGACCAGTCTGGGTTCCAGGACAACTCCAGGAAGAATGAAAAAATTAGGCCGTTGATAAATACCAAGTAGACAACAATTTTTACAAGAAGGAAATGTAATCATTGCACAATCTATTGCTCAACTATAAATAATATTTATGTCATCATAACAAAGTAAACACTGAATATTGACTTAAAACAGAAGAGAATTAATGAGAAAAAAGCTATGGAAACCAACAAAAAATCTCTTAAGTACAAGTAAACAAAGCAATATTCTGAGGGTTCAAAGAGAACTCATTTCTCTGAATAAGATTTAATTCTATTCAGAATGAATAGGTGATCAAAAGGTACAAATTTCCAGTTATATGATTAATAAGTCCAAGAGATGTAATGTACAGCACCATGACTAACTGTATTATATATTTGAAAGTTGCTAAAAGAGTAAATCTTAAAAGTCCTCATCACAAGAAAAAAAATTTTAATTGTATGTGGTGATGATTGTTAACTAAACTTATTCTGGTAATCATTTCAAAATATATACATATATCAAATCATTATATTGTACACATCAAAATAATACAATGTTATATGTCAATTATATCTTAATAAAAAACGATTTAACTCTATAAACTGATGAGTATTATAGAAATTGTCTGTTTCTTCTGCCCAATAATGCTGAGAAGGAAAGTACTTCTAAGAAACATTAGTAGGTTATAATTAGAAGAGATTAATCTAGAAAATATCAGTTGACTGTTTAACAAAACTCCAGATTCAATACAATGCCTCCGTTGAAGCAGTCGATGCCAGATATGATACTATGGGAGGGAGAGGAGCCAATAAATGATATTAGGAAAAAACTTGATGAATGTTCCCTGAGGAAAATAGACAAAAGTGACAAAATGAGAAGAAAAATAAATGGATGACTGTCGATTGATTTTAATCTGTAAATAATAGGTATTCCCAAAGAGAACAATTTTACAGAGCATTAAAGAGTCAATAATGAAGGGCAAAATATAGTTCAATGTTTTTTTTTAAAATGAAGTTTTTAAAATTTTAAATGTAAAGAAACCATAGGTATCCATGTCAAAAAACTTTTGAAAAGCAAACTTTGGGAGAAAAAATAAAGTTGGACTCAGTTTTCCCTGTGTTGTATACTGCTGTGAAGACAATAATGGAGGTATTTTTGAGGGAAAGAATTCTGTGTTCAGCTATGTCGTTTTTCATGTATGGAGGTCATAGAAAGACATCAAGAGGAAATATGCTGTACCATGTACGTAACCCAGACAGAATTCTATCAAGGTAGCTGCTGACCTGGTTTGTCTACCCTGGACGCTAGCATCGCAAGGATCAACTCAATTTGTAAAAATATCTTTAACAATTATTTAGTCATGTTCTTTAAGCTGAGGACTTCGTGAAGAGGACAACACGATTTGTTGAGAGAATGTCTCTGGGAGAAAAATGATAGTGGTGGGAGACTATCTCTTGTAGAAACATGTAATCTAGGGATAAAAACTGGCATCTTAATCAGTGGGAATAAAAAAGAAACCACAACAATAAGCTATGTTTATACGTGAAGGTAATAATTGACAGAGCGTGCAAACCAAATCAATAGGAGTGGAAGAATTATTCGATATGCCATTTTTGCTTCTATACTATTTGTAGGAAACATGCATCTTAGGTAACATGTGCTCAGTGCAATATGAATTTGTAATAAAAAGAATATAGAAGACATATATGAGTAACTAAGCATTTGGGGAAAATGGGCAATTTAAAAAAAACCAAGTACATGTGCATAATGAAAGACAAAGTTTAGTATAGTATATAAAGATTTACTAAAATCTTCAAGACATTTTTGAATAATGGTGATAAAAGCTATCCTCCCAATTTTAATTTAAATGGTTTTGCTATTTTATATTAAGATAACAATTCTTTCTTGTTTGGGGGACATACCTATTATATCTAAGTAGTTTTACTCTTACTATTTTGCTTAGAATATATTACAAGGAATGTCTCTGAAATTTTATCAAATGCCTCTTGAACATCTACTGATGAAAATCATATTTTTTTCTCCTTTCATTTGTTTTTGTGCCAGATTACTCTGATAGATTTCCAGACCTGAGCCTGATATTAATTTCCTCTCTCTGGTGTACTTTGCCTTATTGAATTGCCTTTTACCAGTGAGATTAAGACTGAACTCGTTTCTTTTTCATCTTTCGTCTTTAGCACACCTAAAGCTATGTTTTTCTGAGTCAAGTTCTTACTATGTTCCATAGGTTTTGGAAGAAGCGTTCTTTTTATTTCTTTCTGGATAATATGAAAATTCAATTTTGATTTCTTCTTTAATCTGCATTTGATTGAGGGAGTCAAAGAGACTAGAACTGGTGCTAAACGGAAAGGGAGCCAGATTCAGGTCACTACCTTCCTAAAACCTGTGTGTGAAGAGCTGAGTCTCACATTTCAACAATGTAATTTGATTTTAATAAAATCATGAAATTCCAACTTGGAAGAAATCCCAGGACTATGTAATGCACTAATTCTCTTCTCTACAAAATCTACAAATTGCTTTCAGGCTCTTCTTGAGGCACACGTGTCTGTTAAACTGTGTTGTGCAAGATCATACAATGTTTTGTCAGGGTATTTTCCTTTTTATGATTCTATTCTCTTTCCCAAACTATGAGACGCTCTATATATTTGGAACTCGTTAGTCTATTTCTTTGTTACATTTAGCAGTATCATTCTTCCTTGTAATTACCACTCTTTAATACTTGTTGTGCTTTCTGGAGCCATGATGAATAAATTCAATGCCTCTTCCACCAGACAATCTTTCAAATATTTACACAGTTAGCTGCCTTCCTTCCCAAAGGCTTTCTCTAAACCAAACATCCTTATTTAATTCAACCATTTTCATATAGGGTCATCATTTTGAGACTAATTACCATTCCAATTTCTTTCATCTGTATGCATTCCAGTTGGCTAAATATCCTTCTGAAACTTCTCTGAGATACACTAAACTAAATATTTCCAGGGATATCTCAAAAGTGAAAGACCTGTGGAATTATTATCTCCTTTTTTTAAAGAGACTACATTTCATTTAATGCCTACTAAGATTTCATTAGCTTTATGGTAGTGTTATCACAATCACGGCTTATATTTGGCTTGCAGTTGATAAAAATACGTAAATATTTCTTAAACCAATACCTGGTAAACCACAGACAATGTGGTTTATGCTCTGGACTTTATTTGGTCATATTGATGCCTTGGTTGTCTCATTTATAAAATCAGGATAATATTAGTACTAATTCATAGGATTTTTAAGACAATTTAATGATCTGATAGATATAAAACACTCAGAACAGTGACTGATAAATGCTAAGCATTCAGTAAACGTTAGCCGTTAGCATTATTATCATTATTATCATCCCTTTTGACATCACTCTCAAACATTTCTATAAGCTAGTCTCTGCCATGAAGAACATGAGCAGATGATATATTTACCCTTGAAGGAAAACTTTAGAAAAATCAGGATAATCCAATAAGTTAAATAATAATAATAATAAAAATATCAACTACACAAGCTATGAAAAATGTTCATTTATAAATAGACAACCCACACCCTTTGACTGTGTGTCACATATGGTCATTCTCAAACATGTAGGATACAAGTATGCCTAAAGTGGGTTGTATCAGGCAAGGGCCAGTCAAGAAACAGGAGACAGAAACCACACCAGTCACTTTAACAGGGAAAAGTTAATATGAGGAATTATTAACTAGTAAAATATGGTTAACTAGTTAAAAAGCATAAAAGAGACCGCAAAAGAATATCAAAATAGAAAATGTAGGGAACAGCTCCTCCTCTCTCTGTGGCTGAGGGAGAGCATCCAAGGAAGGAACAAACTTGAAGAGCCTCTCCCTCCAAGGCTGAGACTCACTACCCATTAGAGAGCATGTGGCTGCAGCCTACTGGATGGCACAAAGGTTTGTTAGGGTGTTGGCGGACTGGGGATAATGAATAGGCACCCTCTGCTGGGGTGTCAGTGAGAATCTCTGGGTCTCTCATATACTGCTGACAGTAGTGACAGAGGAATGGGAAGTGCATGGGAACCTGGAAAAAGAAGCCCCTTCCTCTTCTATGCCTTGCAGTTTCCTCCAGCGCCCTCTAGTGACAAACCCCAACATAGTGGCGACTGGCCAAGGAGCCATGTTCACAGGATCCAGCTCCATTAACACAAAGCAAGAGCGAAAAAAAAGGTGGACTTAGAGCTGAGAGGCAATAAATTAATATTTATTGGCAGAAAGGTGTAACCCAACATAGCAGTTGTAATGGTGTAAACCTTCTAATAGTGATATTCAGGTGTTTGAACATTCTAATATAGACATTCTTTCTACATAAAACGTCTATAAAAATTCTAATGTAGACTTTTCCTACAAAAAGTAACAACAATAAATATTATAGCAGAAAGTTTTACAGACATGTACCGTTCAATTCAAAAACTATCTACTGGATGACTACAAACACCCTGCCTTTTTAGAGCTCACAATCTAGTGAGATACATTCATGAATGGTCAGTTAGGATATTAAATGTTCAGGTAGAATTCTGTATGCATAAGAGGCTCTAAGAACAAGATCTGCCATTTATGACTAAATTCAGTTAAAACAAAAAGATGGATAATACTCTACAGGGCTTTGACATGAGTCTTCCTGGAATCTTTTACTCTGAAAACTTCAGTGTCAAGAAATTCAGACAAATTAGATTAAGTTCAAAGAAGGAAGACGGGAATGATTAATGGGAATAGAGAGATTGGTTCGTGAAGGGAAAAGCTATCAGAAATAAATCTATATAGATTAGCTAAGTGACAGGAAAAGCAGAGAGCTGACAAGCCTGAGTCAAATGTAAATACAAAAAGGCTATAATCAAGGAATAGCATGATAAGTGGAATTTCGTCTAACTCAACAAACTTTATAATTGAGGAAGATGTGGGCTTGAGTTAGGCGTTTAAGAATGGATACATATTCAACAGAAAGAAGATCCAACATATGTTGGCAGACGGAGAGCTGGAGCAAGGCCTCATAACAGGAAACTTGCTTTTGAGCAACCAGTTGAGCTAATGCAGCAGACTGTGTAGAAATGTAAGAATATCTCTGAGAGCAAGGAGCTTTTCTGTGCCCCATGGAAAGTAGGTGCTGGGAAATGGTGAATGATTCATAGAGTAATTGAATGAATTGTTAAAGAATGTTGGAAAAAGGAGCTGCATTTTGGGGAGTACTCAATATTGACGAGTCTGAACATTAGCTTGTAGGCTATGAGGAGTAATTGAAGAGTTTGTCTTTGTTTTTTTATTTTTGATATTCTGTAAAAAGAATGCTTTCAAGTCACTAGCAGCATATATGATGGGTAGGAGACATGGAAATACTTGGGACCAGGAACACGTGTGTGGAGACCATTTCACTGGTCCAGGTGCGAGGCTGTATACTAGGCAGGTCTTCAAAATAGCTAGATGTTTGGTTCTCCTATTTTCACATTTATAATTCTCTTACCAGGTGTGTCATGCTGTTTGTGAAAAGTAAATTTTCGTTTTCATTGTAGCTTTATCAAGTAATCATGAATTGAGGGGAATCATTTTTTTTTTTCATTCATTCTAGACCAGCCAGAAGACAGAAGTGAAAACTAAACACAATTTTGGAATTCCATGTGTAAATATCCTTCCTAACAGAACACAGAATACAGAAGGGTAACAAGCATGCCCCATTCATGGTGATACTTCCAAAATCAGAATCCTTGTGTTCTTTCAGCCAGGAAAGAGAAAAATAATTCTCTTTTTTTTCTCCTCTTTCTCTCTTGTTCCCAGAATTCAGTCTTCACGCATCCTTGTATTAAAGTAACCATCCTTTAAATGTGTGAGACAGTAAGCTTGACTCACAGCAAGTAAGAGACCAGAACTCTTAAATGGGCTGGATGGATTATTTTAATCTTTTGAACTTCATCATTTTATCTTCCTGAGCTGTCAGGTCCTGACCCACAATTAGCCAGAAACTCTATGAATGTGCCATAATCATTTAGGTTCCTGTTAGCCTCCTCCCCCGGTCCAAAGGTCCTTGGTAGTAAACTGAGTATTTTGCTAATGAAATTTAGACTAAATAGCTTATTTCACTGTTCTTGAATTTTGAATATATGTGTGTATATGTACCCACTACACACACACACACACGCATAGACACACATAGACACACACACACAGACACACACACACGTAGATACACACACACACATAGACACACACACACACACATAGACACACACACACATAGACACACACACACACACTCCCAAGTAAATTTACAGATTTATACATTTTCCCTAAAGTGAAAATGGACAGATTTTTGTCCACGTATTTTCTTGGCTAAGTTTATAAATCTCTTCAACTGGATAAACTCTGACAGTTGGAAACTTACACCCAATTTTGTGAGAAGTGACAAACAGGATCCCGTAGTGCCTCTGAGGGCACTTCTGACCTCACCGGCAACCTTAACTGTGGAGAAGTAGGCGCTGGAAATTCAGTCAGTGAGCCTACGTTACATCTTCTGCATTCATGACGTCCCTAGGTATTCTGAAGAACAACTGTGCTGAGCAGAGAGAATAAACTTCAGGAGGCCCTGTTCTCCATTCTTGTTTCGTAATTTTCTACCTACCCACAGTGCTTGACCACCTAGAAGGACTCTCTTTTAGACATTCACTTGTCAAATCCCTGTCCTTTCACAAGGACCCGTTCAGATGCCATCTCTTCATGAAGCCTTGTCTAATCCCTGTGTCCCACCAACCACATCCTATTTCTTCCACCTATAAGCTCTCATAGCAGTTTTTATTTCAATTTTAGCATTTATCAAATTCTGCCTTGAATTATGGCCGTATACGTATCTGTCTAATCCCTTGTTTTTTTTTTTTGTTTTTTTTTTTTTTTTTGCTGAGGAAGATTGTCCTTGAGCTAACAGCTGTGCCAATCTTCCTCTATTTTGTATGTGGGTGGCCGCCACAGCATGGCCACCAATGAGTAGTATAGGTCCATGCCCTGGAACTGAACCCAGACCGCCAAAGTGGAGTACGCCGAACTTAACCACTAGGTCACGGGGCTGGCCCCATCTAGTCCCGTGTATTTCTATTGACATTCCTTGAGAATGTCATGTTAGAAGCCATGTGCTGCTGATATTTATTCCACGACTCCTAGTACTGTGCCTGACTTACAAAAAGTGCTCAATAATTTATTATTCAATTTAATTTAGGGAGCCAGATATAGCTATTGAGAAGGCTCCAGTAGTAATTATTATTGGCAGGAAATCTGTTAAGAAACTGTTAAAGTGTTCCCTCCTTGTGCTAGGAGTTTATTAATATTCTTCAGATTATATTTTAATGAAGTTCTGTGATGGAAAATAAAAAGAAATACTTTGGTGTATTAGTCTGATCATGTAAAGCTGGTTTTATGAATTCAAAGGGATTAGATAAAATTGATCACATATATTGTAATATCCAATGAGTTGTGATTTCTTGTTCTATAAATGAAAAAGTTTAAATGAAATTCCAAAGAAGTTGCTTGGTCTCAGTTAATCTTCAGTAATAAAAGAAAGAGTGTGAGTGCACAACTCTAAACAATTACTTTACTAATTATGATTTCCCCTAAATTTTTTTTTTTTTAAGATTTTATTTATTTATTCTTTCCCCCAAAGCCCCAGCAGATAGTTGTATGTCATAGCTGCACATCCTTCTAGTTGCTGTATGTGGGACACGGCCTCAGCATGGCCGGAGAAGCGGTACGTCGGTGCGCGCCCGGGATCCGAACCCGGGCCGCCACCAGCAGAGCGCACGCACTTAACCACTAAGCCATGGGGCCGGCCCTCCCCTAAATTTTGAAGGAATCTGAGCCAATAAAATAAAGGTACATTGAAAAGTAGAATAAAAGTTGTAAAAGTGTACCAGATTTAAAAATTAGAATAGAAATTATTTATTTGTGTTAAATATTCAAAACTATTGTTTAACATTTTAGAAAATTGAGTACCTCTCCCTAGCCACTGACTATGCCCCTAAATGACAAAAGCGTTAACATTTACTGGACTTAATTTCCTCCTGGACAATGCCCTACACAACTAATTTATTATCATTTTTTTCAATGACCTGAGAACCAGAGTGTCATATAAAATTAAGGCAATGAAAGTTGCAAAGGTTCCTCTCTCAGAAACCAAAATAGATTAGCCCATGAGCATAATGGCACCACTCTTAGTTTATGAGGCGGGAAAAGGGGATCATTTATAACTTGAAAGACAAGTTTTTCCTGGCAATAAAATTCCAGGATACATAAAATACCTAATAAATCTTGGGCTGACCCGTGAATAGTGGTTAAGCTGGTGCGCTTCGGGGGCCTGGGGTTGGCAGGTTCGGATCCCCAGTGCGGAACGATGTACCGCTTGTCAAGCTGTGCTGTGGCAGTGTTCCACATATAACGTAGAGGAAGATGGGCACAGATGTTAGCCCAGGGCCAGTCTTCCTCAGCAAAAAGAGGAGGATTGGCAACGGATGTTAACTCAGGGTAATCTTCCTCACCAAAAAAAAACGAAAACAAAAACCTAATAAACCTGAATATGACTCCTGGAAATGCCATTTTTGGCAGTTAATTTCAAATAGAGGTTTACACAGAAAGAAAGAGAGGGATTTTTGTGAAAGAGATAGAATCTGGTGGAGAAAAAAAAGACAAAAAAAGAACTGAGGAGGGCGGCAGGAAGACTGAAGAAAGCCGAGGGGACATGAATCAGAATTGCCCTGTGGTGATCTCTTTTCATCTCTTTGAATCTCTTCTTCTTGCTTGGAAATCCAGCTTGATTTTCCAGCTTGTGACCTAACCCACTACAGCCATGACATTTCTGCTAAAAGCCTAAACCATTAAGACAAAAGTTGTGATTACCAAACAGGTCTGATTGTGCTTTTCATTTCATTCTTAACTTGACAGGTAAAATTGAGTTCATGATGGCAGGCAGAAGGACTTGGAGATCAAACAATTCAAGATACTTAGCTATAACTTGTTCTTGTAAATATGTCTTAGCATCAGGATGGAACAAAAAATAAGCAGATTGGACAAGGTAAATTTAAGTAGCAATGGAGGAAAATAAAAATGTATTATTTTCTTTTTTCTCATTCATTTTTTTTTTTTTTGTGAGGAAGATCAGCCCTGAGCTAACATCTGCTAATCCTCGTCTTTTTTGCTGAGGAAGACTGGCCCTGGGCTAACATCCGTGCCCATCTTCCTCCACTTTATATGGGACACCGCCACAGCATGGCTTGACAAGCGGTACATCGTTCCGCACTGGGGATCCGAACCTGCAAACCCCAGGCCGCCACAGCAGAACTCACGCACTTAACCACTTGCGCCACTGGGCCGGCCCTTGTGATTCATTTTTAAATTTCCAGAAGGCTGTTAAATTATTGAAGTATTTCCTAAAGGTGTAAGACATATCACTGTCATCCACATTAATAACACATTTATTAATTGATCCATGTGTCATATTTTCTTCTTGTAATTAAACTTCGCTGTCTGAGGTTATAATGTATAAAAAAAGTCTCAGAAAAAATATTATAAAACAATTTAGTCACATGGCCTTCCTCTGTTTATTTGATTACATCTGAAAATACTGAGAATTTTCTTTGTATCAAAGTTATTGTCCCATCAAACAATAGCTATTTAATGCATCTAAAATGTCTAAGACCATGTCTGATACTTAGTAAATGCTCAGTTTTATTTGTTAGAATCAGTAACTTCTCAACATTATTTTATTATTACTTTATTATTGTTGTTATTATTAAATTTCTGATTGCTAGGCACTGCCTGGAGAATGAAACTGGGAAACAAATATCTAAAGGATGCTTGGCATTTAGGGAGCTTACAAAGGAAGAAAGGACATATATAAAAATTAAGATGAATTTATACATCTTTAAGTGTTCTCATCATCTTGTTGATAAACCTTTAAAATGCTCTCTTTAACATGGAAGAAAAATAAAATTACATATACTAAAGTATTAAGATTATTAAGCTTGTTTAAATTAACAAATGTATCAAGAAACATGACACAATAGAATCAGATAAACGTGTTTAAAGTTCACCTCTAAGAAAACTGATAAAATACATTCATTGAGTGATTACCATGTACCAGAAATTGTACTGTCCCATTTTGCAGATGAAGTTTAGAGAGATTGAATAGATTGTCCAGTGTTGTTATAGGCTAATTGTGTGCCCCCAAAATTCAGATGTTGAAGCCCTAACTAACCCCTAATACCTCAGAATGTGACTGTATTTGGACATAGGGCCTTTGAAGAAATAATTAAGTTAAAATGAGGTCATTAGGGTGGGCCATTATGCAATATGACTGGTGTGCTTATACAAGAGGAGGTTAGAACACAGACAACCCAGACAGAGAGACAACCATGTGAGGACACAGCAAGAAGGCAGCCATCTGCCACATAAAAAAAGTGGCCTCAGAAAAAAACAAATCTGTTGACACCTTGATCTTCAACTCCTAGCCTCCAGAATTGTGAGAAAATAAATTTATGTTGTTTAAGCCACCCAGTCTGGTATTTTGTTAGGGCAGCCATAACAAACTAATACATATATTGTATCTAGTTTCGAGCTCCGTCTCCTGTTCACATCTGACCTAACTATTCTGCTGTCTCCTCCTCCTCCCTTGACTTCTATAAAGATTTTATTTATTTATTTATTTTCCCCCCAAAGCCCCAGTAGATAGTTGTATGTCATAGCTGCACATCCTTCTAGTTGCTGTATGTGGGAGACGGCCTCAGCATGGCCAGAGAAGCGATGCGTTGGTGCGCGCCTGGAATCCGAACCCAGGCCGCCAGCAGCAGAGCGCGTGCACCTAACTGCCAAGCCACGAGGCCAGCCCTCTCCCTTGACTTCTAAATTCTAGAGTCCAGCCTCCCTTCTTTCTCTCTACACTCACTTCTAAAGAAGATCTAGCTTTTTTGTTAGCTTTATTACCATCAGCATGCTCACAGCTCCCAGATTTATTTCCCCAGCAAGCCTTCTCTTTGGGGATCCCCTCGGTTAGATGTCCAGTTACCCCTGAAAGTGTTTCTTGGCTATATCACAGACATCCAAATGCTATCTTGCCCAAAACTAATTCTTCTAGAACCTCCTCCTCCTGACCTTTTCCAGGTCAACAAAGGGTAATGCAATCTCCCCAGCTTCTCAACCAAAACAGTGATAAATCCAGTTGAATCTACCTCCAAAACATGTCTTGAATCTGTCTTCACCTCTCCATCTTTTCTGCTGCGGTGTTGCCTAGGACACTGTTATTTCTTGTCTCACTGAAGGCAGTAGCCCTGGACTGGCCTTCTCGCTTCATTAAATTTATCAAGATTTTTCCTGACTTGTGCCTTTGTGCTTTCTGTTCCCTCTGTCTGTCGCTTTTCTCCCCTGGCTTTTGATAGGACCTTTCTCATCCTTCAAGTTTCCGGTTATATGTCACTTCCTCAGAGAGGCCAGCCCTGAACAATCTCTTTAAATAGTTCTCCCCCTCTGTTTTTTTCTATCTCATTCATTTCCTTCTAAGAATTTCCTGCTTAAATCTTTTTTTTATTAAATTATTTTCTGTTTCCATCACTGTCAAAGGAAAATTGCACCAGACAAATTAAACAGGAGAGGAAGACTTTATTCAAGACTATTGAAGTAGAGGATAGAGGTTGGACTCAATTCCTTGAAACAAAAGGCAGAGGAGTTTTTAAGAGGTGGGGTGAGCTAGTGGGAATAGTGGGGAGACCGGTCAACGTGATTAGGCTGTCTGTGTTTGCTAGTGGGCTTTTATCAAAGTTAGGCTCCTACCCTCCCCAGAGACTGGGAGATAGAGGCCCTCTCTTTCTTGAGGATTACATTTCAAAGATGCTCCCAGGTCCTTGAGAAAGGCATTCCTAGGTTGTAAAACCGTCAAGAGGCTGTGAGAAGATTTACCTGTCAAAGAAGCAGAGAAAGAATTTACAGTTCCAAGTTTTCTGAAGAAAATGCTCCAAGAAAAAAGAGGTCAGAGGCCTATAGTCAGGAAGAAACCTGTCTATAGTTTAGTCACACTGAGGAGAATAGTAAGGCTCTCTTGATCACCACTAAATTGTAAGATTCATGATTAAAGAAGAAACTATTTCACTTCTACACCTAAACGCCTAGTATAGTTCCTGACACACATGTCCTTAATAAAATTTTGACAAATGAGCATATGAATGACTATGCTACTAGATACTTACCTGTGTTTTCTAGAGTATTTAACATCTCTAGACCTCAGTGTCCTGTAAAGGCAATAATACTCAGCATCTTATAGCTTGTTGCTAAGGTCAAATCAGATTGTGTGTGTAAAAGCACCAAGAATAGGGTTTCAATAACTAGAATGTTTCCTTCCACAGATGCCATGATTTTTAACAAACTCTAAACAAAATTCTTAAAGTGATGCACTATTTCGTTCATCTTTTTTTGCTTTGCTTTGACTGTTGGAAACCTCATTTGTGCTATCCAAACATGAAAGCTATTATACATACATTTTTATTCTACTAACATATTTTCCCCCACCTTATTGAGCTATAATTGACATATAGCATCGTGCAAGTTTAATGTGTATGAGATGTTAATTTAATACATTTATATATTGGAAAATGATTACCACCATAGCATCAGCTAACACCTCCATCACATCACATAATTATCATTGCTTTAGTGTCCATCAATGGATGAAAGGATAAAGAAGATGTGGTATATATTTATATGTGTGTGTGTGTGTGTGTGTGTGTGTGTGTGTGCAATGGAATATTATTCAGTCATGAGAAAGAAGGAAATCCTGCCATTTGTGACAACATGAATCGACCTTGAAGGATTATGCTAAGTGAAATAAGTCAGATAGAAAAAGACAAATACTGTATGATATCACTTATCTGTGGAATCTGAAAAAGCCAAAGTCATAGGGACAGAGTAGAATGGTGTCTTCCAGGGGCTGGGGGGTGGCAGAAATGGGGAAAACATTGGTCAAAGTGTACAAACTTTCAGTTATAAAATGAATAAGTCTGAGGATCTACCAACATATTCTTAAAAAAAATAATTACACATAAGATACAATGATGATTACCCATGGCAAATGTGAGTAAAAGTAGCATTCTAGCAACAGGGTTTGGAACGGGTGTCGTCGTATCCCTTGTTCTCTGCGGAACTAAGTGTATCACGATGAAAGAGGTGTATGTGCTGCGGTATCAGGAAGGTTTTGAAGTGAAATTTATACCTTCAGGTTTGGTGGTAGCCAATAGGTTGTCTTTGAAATCTCTCAACACAACATCATAGTTGTGTCTACAGCAGCAATATAAACTAAAGCATAAAACATTACTACTGTAAGTCTGTGACTGTCAGACGAACGTGGCTATTTTTGCTGTCAGTTTAGGCAACGGCCTCATTGTCCTCCTGGGTTTGCACAGGTGGATACAGCAGTGATGCTCTGGCCAGACGATGCTCAGTCTTCCATCCAGACACTCACCTAGAGGAGGTCTCCACTTTGCATTTCAGAACTTGAGTTTACACTCAATGTGTTGCATTATACAGTGTTGGAGGCAGAACTAACCCTGTCTAATAGGCTAGATATGCTACAGCAGGCTTTTCCCTTCTGAGGAGATAGAAATACATTTATCCCTAAATTCCCAGAAGAAATAACAAGTGCTTCTGAACATGTTCTTTCAATTTTTGTAACATAAGAATAGTTACAAACTAAAGGACTGTTAAATTGATCATTTTGGGGAATATAAAATTATGTGTCTGTTGTAGTTCCAAAAAGTTAAACACAGAATTACTGTATGATCTAGCAATTCCACTTCTAGGTCTATACCCAAAAGAAATGAAAAGCTGAGACTGTAACAAATACTTGCACACCAATGTTCGTAGCAGCATCATTCGCAGCAGCCAAGAGGTGGAAACAACTCAAATGTCTATCAACAGATGAATAGACAAACAAAGAGTGGTTATATCATTATATATTATATATATTATTATTATATACAATGTTATATTATTCAGTCATAAAAAGGAATGAAATTCTGATACGTGCTACAAAGATAAACCTTGAAAACATTATAACTTAAGCCAGATTAAAAAGGACAAATATTGTATGATTGCACTATATGAGGTGCCTAGAATAAGCAAATTCATAGAGACAGGAAGTAGAATGGAGGTTACTAGGGGCTGGGGGAGGGAGAGTGGGGAGTTGCTGTTTAATGGGTACAGAATTGCTGTGTGGGATGATGAAAAATTCTGAAAGTGGACAGTAGTGATATTTGCACAACATTGTGAATCTACTCAATACCACTGAATTCTACACTTAAAAATGGTTAAAATGATAAAATTTATGTTATATATATTTTATGACAATAAAGAAATAAATGAACTAACATTAAAAATAATTACTCCCATGTAGTGCAGATACCGCATTCATCATGAGATTAAGTTTCTTCCAGGTTGGGCAGGGTTGCAACCTGTCATGAAAAAAGCTCCAGACGTAGATTCAGAAGGATTTTTCCCCAGTCTCAGCTCTGTCACATACTAGTGATAGAAAATCTGAGCAGGTTGCTTAGGTCCTTTGCACTTTAGTCTCTTCCAGTTCCAGCATCCAACAGAGCTGTTTTGAGGACTAAAATTAAAAGGAAATAATGCATATGAAATGCTTTGTAAATTCCAGCAACTGTACAAATGGCTGGGGGCAATTTTTATTAAATATTCCTTTAAGGAGCTTAGTTTTACTAATCTTATCACTAAAAAGCACTTATTAATTCCTATTTAAATACCCTAAAATATTAAATTATTATTGGTAAGATTCAACCAAAGTGTTTTTTTTTTCTCTCTGTATTGAATCATAAGATTTTTAGAATGAAAGAGAAATGCAGAATTTCTGAGGAAACCACATTCCTCTTTACCATTCCGATAGTGAGTGGGCTACTAACCTTTCCATTTATATTATTTCCATACCTCTTGTTCATTGTTTAGCCTCATTGTACATACCTTAGGAAGAAGATATAACTATATTATATCTTGTCTGGGAAAAAAATGATCTTCATTCATAATTAATTACTCCTTTTTAAACTATTTAAAAAATTTATTTTATTACCTGCTCTTGTCTTCCATTCCAAACCATACAAACCATTATCAGCCTCTGTATTGTCAGACATATAAAAATAATTTGCCATGGCACTATATCCAAGTGGACGTTATCTTGTAAAACCCTTTGGATACATAATTACATTGAAAAATAAATGTTTTAAAAGTAACAAATTTCTTGCTGTAACGTCATAAATAAATACCAAAATTAATGTGGCTGAAACAAATGTCAACTAATTTTTTGTTTCCCTCCTTAGTGGCTATGTCTTTGACTATGATTACTACAGAGATGATTTCTACAATCGGTAGGTAAATTTTTCATCTTTGTTTCCCTTTGAGTTAGATTATCTTTTAACTATTTTGTGTAGTTTATTCATAAGTATTCTTGATTGATATGTTTAAAATAATATTTTATAGTAAAAATTTAAAGAATACTAAGTCCCCCAAAATATAATATGGACAGATTTTCCTATTTTCATTGGACTTACTAAAGGATAGCTACGTCTTGGACTTTTAGGACTTTGGAGGTGCTTAAGCCTAAAATTTGGTTTCTGACATTTGGATGATATTGTAAAGATTTGATTAACCAGTATTATTTTCCAGGTCTATTGTTGACTTAGAAATCTTCAAGACTGAGCATTTTGTAAACTCAGAAAATGACTCCAACCTTCTAAAATACGTCTGCTTTCATATGACACATTGAAAATGCTATATTGGTTAGATTTGGTAAAAATTACAAACAGTTCTTGCTTTGCATGGTAGTATGGGACCAAAAAGGAAACGATGCAAAGTGATGTTAATAATCAGTGGAAAAAAAATAAGATTCTCCATGATCTTTAAAAAGGTTCATCAAAACATTAAAAACTCTCTTACTCTCCGTTATAAGTATATAAGGAAATGCGGTAAAACTAATAGTTATTTAGTACACTGTATTTTAAAACAGTAAAAATATTGAGAATTAATGTGTTTTATTTCTTTGTAAAAAGACTTATCTGGAGTAGTTTGAACAGTGCTTGCAAACTTGAAAAAATTGTTTGTAACAGACATTTTAAATAGGGAAGAAACTTCGTGATCCCTTGTAAGGGTCTCGTTCCATTTGCTCCAGGCACACGGGTCTTTTTTCAGTTCCACAAGAACACCGTGCTCCTTCCTGCCTCAGGACCTTCCTCTGTGTTGCCCTTTCTTTTAGACCTCCCTCCACCATCTAGTTAACTTGACTTCATCCTTCGCATCCCAGCATGAACACCACTCTCAGACTCATTGAGGTTCTTCTGTTCCCATCTCTCAGCACCCAGTACTGTTCCTTCACAGCACTTCTCCTGGTTTTGAATGCTGTGTTTCTTTCTGTGATGGCAGTATTTGAGTCACGTCTGCCTTCCTCCATGAGGACAGGAAAGATGCTCAGTTTTGCAATTCGTGTTGTTAATTCATCTCCTTAGATTTAGAGATTTTGCTTTTCCCAAGGTCGCACAGTTAATTAATGACAAAACTACAACTATAATCTATCCATTTAGATTCAATAATCAACTGTATGAATATGCAAAACAGAAGAGGAGCAATATCAGTCTATGGAGTTAAATAAAAGGAAACAGCCTTACCTAAATGGAAATCAGACCCACAACCATACCTTCATCACCACTATGCTCAAACTACTGAGTTAAGTTATTTCACTAGTTATCCCTTTATGACCAAATATGAATTTTTAAGGATGATTTTTCTCAAATTTTTATAATTTCTACAAAATATAATATTTTATTTTAAATATTAAGTAGCTTGTAATAACTTGTTCTAAAAATGATGTGACGAGCTGGCAGCATTAAAATAATCCCATTTACTATTAAGATAACATTTGGATAGCCTTTATACTATTGGAAAATTTTAGTTTTTGAAAATTTTAAAGACATTTTCTAATATAGCTCTTTTTTTTCAGGATGCAGAACACTGTCCTAATTGTTATGAATAAAGTTTTCAATTAATATATATTGTCTTTTCGTTTGTCAGTATGAAACTATTTTAGTATTGTAATCTCTAAAGTGTTTTCTATAATATGACTTCCTCCCACATTTAAAGAATTTCCACCTAAAATGGAGTTTGGTCTAAATGACAGGAGACCCAAGTTCTGGTAATTAATCGTGTAATTTTGGGCACGTAGTCAGGTTTTCAGTTTTCTCATCTTTAAAAGGAAGCCAAGATCTGCATTTTACTGTGTATGAATTATAGCTCAATAAAATCACTAGATAGATAGATTGATTGATTGATTGATAGATCGATCTATCCCTGTCAAAGAGCAAGAGCCTTAATCAACTAAAAAATTATAGAGCCTGAAGCTTTCAGATGCCTCTCCGCTACACAAAAACCTAACACTGAAGAATTTCCAAAATCATTTATTTGTCTTATATAAAATCTGTTTGGCTTATAAGTGTGCAAAAGATCAGTATGGTTGTATTGCTAACAGATTGTCTGAGCAGTCTGTGCTCTCATTAATTTTTCCATTTATTGCGCTTGGCTACCAGTGGTATACTTGGGAGTTCCCTGTGAACATAGATTCCTGTGAAAGGAAAACAGAATGGAGAGGCCAGACAAGATAAGAAGCTTACAAAGACAGTGCTAACAGTTTTAGCCACAGTAATTCCTCGTAAATTACACCCTGCTCATTTCCTCTCGTTTTGCTAGTGATGCAAACTTAGGCAAGTTATTTAACATGGCAAAAGCTGTTTTCCCCTCCATGAAGAGAGCATGAAATTAATTCTTGCCTCATAAGATTGTTCTGAGGATCAAATGAAATAATATATGTATAATGATCAGCATTATGCTTGGTATATTTTTAGTGCTTAATCAGTTAACTGTTAATGACAGTTAACAGTAACTATTAACAATGATGGTGAATGTATTTCTTACACTGATATTCATGTAGTAATGTCCCTATGACTCAGAAATAAGCTGGTTGGTCAGTTGTCATTCCATAACAGTCCATTGTAACACCTCTGGATGATTCTCTTTTTGGTTTTCCTTCTGCTCCCAGAGCATTCCAGGTGCAGCCAAACACACTTCCCTGCAGAGAGACAGCACTCAGCTCTTTCCTTTAACCCCACACTGCTTTGTTTTTGGTCAGGAAAACAGAAATTGCATAGTTATATTTAACAGGGATAATTGTATGTAAAAACTTTCTAACTAGGAATTAAGGAACTGAAAAAGTGAAAAGAAAATGTTATGGTCTAATGGAGTTAGCAACCACGGGGAGCAGCTACCCCCTGTAAGGCTGGGGAAACGGAGGCAGAGGTTGGGATTATCAAAATTTAATGTGGAAAAAGGAACTTGCAGAGCTGGAGCTGTGAAGAGGAGGTTCCGCTCAGCTATTGCTGCTGTGCCTGAGCCCAGAGGGAGACCTGTGGGGCTGGAACCCAGACCTCCAAGGTAGCATGAAGACACTCTTCTGCAGCTGTTGCCAAATTACTCAAACTGGATTCAGCTGCTGCTACTGGAATGAATCGGTTCTGCCGGGATGAAGAAATAAGGCTAGAGTAGTGCTGACAAGAACAGGAAGCATCCTGTCTTCCTGCTCCAGCCTTGCAGTCTCTCAGGTCCTTTATTGGCTGAGCCTAGTAAGGAGCAGCAGGCCCCACAGGAATGTGACTTACAGAGTCCCAGCCCCAGCTGTAGCTAAAGGTGGGTCTGAGGCTGTGAGATTATAGCTTAGTAACTGACATGCATCCACATCATATTGTTATCCGATTTCTGCCAGTTTGGCAATTCTAATGTAATTGGGGATTTTCAACCCTTAGACAGTTTTAGCTTAGAAAACTTCTTTACACAAAGTTCCATCTTTTTGTGATTGTTTTGATACATTGACTCACCAGTAACTTTTCCAAAGACTAGTTTAGTGTCTATCCATGGTTTCAGAGATCATGAAGAGTATCACTAAATAATAGACTTGAGTGGTTATTCTAAACTTTCATATTTTTATATTACACAAAGCATTGTCCAATGATTTACAGCATTTAATGGTATTTTCTTCTAAAAGGTCAAGTATGACTCGAAATGAAGGACATTACGTGTTATTAAAACTAAGCATAAATATTTATACTCTTCCAAGTAAAGGACAAGGAGATGTATATCTAAAAATATATTGACTCCCCCGGGGAATGTTTTCAATTGCTGAGATATTAGCAGTTTTAATCCAACTTTTTTTCAATACTGTCAAGAAGAGCACTGAGCAGTTTATAACCTCCAGTAATGAGTAAACTTTCGTTAATAGAGAAAAAGAAATGCCAGAGGTGCTATACCATATAGAAAACATACACTGTATACATATTAAATGATTCAAAATGGGCATTGTTCAACGCCAGAACCATTTGGCCTTGTATATATTAACAGAAGAGAAGTTACTAGAGTTGCAATGTTAATGAAAAAAACTCTAAGTCAAGTTGCAGTTGTTTCAGATTATTGATTAGTAAAGCACAGTATATATTCATGAATATTGGAAAAACATATTAGCAAGAGGCAATGTCTGTTTCATTATGCAAATTTAAGTTAGCCTCTGGTAAATGGTATTCCACTTAAAACATTTGCAAATGACAGCACAGTACAGTTGACAAAGGGTATGATTTGGAGTCAGAAGACATGCGTTTCAGGCCTGTGTGCACATGTTAACTGGTTAAACTTGGGCAAGTCACGTCATCCCTTTCTCGTAAGTTTTCTTCATGGGCAAAACGGCTTAACAATATGCACATTACAGAATTATAAGAATTAAATAAGAGAATCATTTTATTGATTTATAACCTTACAATTGCTATTTGAATGTATTAACGTTTTAATTACCCAAAGCTGTACACAAGATATAGCAGATAGCAAAGTTGTGCAAAATATAAAGAGTATACCGAGGTCAAAATATTGCAAAAAAGATCTTTCAAGATTTCAAATAGCTTGCCTTTAAAAGCATGTTCGAGAAGCATTTGCACAATATCCAGGGAGGGAACTTCACTGAAAATCTCAGAAAAGTTTAATGAGAAAAAACAGAAATAAAAATTATTCATTTATGGGTCTCAAGTGAAGTGTGCCTTTAAAAATTATTTTCTGATTCAGTTGTAACCAAAAGCTTATTTGAAGTCAGGGTGGAAATTATAGACAGATTTTATGAATTTCCAGTAGTTCTAATAGTGTAGAAAACAGATATACAAGTAGGATATAAGAATCATTCATGTGGATTTCAAATATATCCTTTCTTAAGAATGAATAGGCATTTTAATTTGGTTTTATAGACTATACATCTGTCAGAAGTTAAGCATGCTGAAGAGGAGAGTTCAAGGCTGAATCAAGACACAGGGAAAGATCTTCTCTGGTCCTCTGGTCATTGATCTTCACATATGTGCTAAAGGGCCCAGTGAGAACGTGGCCCTGAACTTGTTCTTAGGTTTTGGCTCTGGGTGGCCCAGGTATTTAGGCCCTAGTCCAGACCACATATTTCTGTTAGATTAACCACATAGTGACTAGAAGTTTTGATTCATAAGTGGGGAAAGTGAAGATCTCTTTTCATGAAGGAAATTTAAAAGAAAAAAGATAATTACCAATTCTTGAAATCACTGTTTATCTAAAATGAAAATTTAGTGTTCAGTGACAAAATACTATGCAAATATTACATTTTCAAAAGTTTTTCTTGAATTTTAAAATCACATTAGTTGACAACGGAAAATAGGCATTAAGTCAAAAGTCCACGAGGTACTGATTTATTAGAATGGAGAGTCTCTACTTGAAAAATGCAGGACAGCCATTAAAATAAACATTAGGAAGACAATTTAGCAGGCTTGAGAAATGTTTTTAATATAAACCGAAGAGAATTAGCTAGAATACATGACTGTGCACCTATTATGTTTTCACTATGTGAAAAATATGGATACCTGGAGAAAAAAGATTAGAGATGATGGTAGTTATTTCAGAGCGTGAGAGTGGGAGTGTGTTTTTTTCTAAACCATTGCTTTATTATTGTTAAAGCCTAATAATAACAAACTTTTAATAAATACAAGCATTCAAAATTATATTCATTTTATATGTCAATATGCCATTATATTCCCTTTGTCCAAAAAGGAGTTATTTTTTAATAGCTGATATCCTTATTCTTCCTAGAGACAAGTTATGTTTATTTTTATCAAGTAAATTAATACTAAAATTATTTACCAGTTTTTAGCTTTTTCTAAGTAATAAAATTCCATATCCAGATATTATTAAAGCAAACAAAATTCCAGGCAAGAAATGGGCACAGGAAAAGTAGAAATATTTATTAGATAAAACAAATTAAATCCTCAAATTTCCTCAATGGGTTGCTTTTATTAAAATTTGACTATATTTATTTTATTTACTGCTTGAGACTAGGTCTTTTAGAGTTTTTATTTTAAAATAGACCTTTGGGAAGAGGAAATTATGTTTGGCTTCATTATAAACCATTATCTATTTGACCAGTAAATATTAGGGGGAAAACAGTATTCTTATTTCTTTGAGAGTTTTTATTTTAAAATAGGCCTTGGGGAAGGAAAAATTTTGTGTTTGGCTTCATTATAAATCATTATCTATTCGACCAGTAAGGTATTAGAGGAAAAACAGTATTCTGACTAAGCAATATTAGGGAAAATGAAGAACCATTAAAGAAAAGGAGAGGGAATATAATTCTAAGAATGGAAGGAACAAAAAAATAGGAGGAAGGAAGAAATTTCCAGCTTTTAACTGACTTTTGAGATTTGGATTTCACTTAATTCTGTTGGATTGCAATCTTTGTTGTCAGTCTGTAATCTTTAATGGACTATTTCCTTTGTCTTGGCGGTATGTGCCAATCTAATATTTTGTAAAGGCAAAATTTCTTTGATTTGCTGTAAACAGAATTCTGATAAGAAAGCCAATGCTTGTGTCTCCTTCACATGCTGCCTTTCACCTACTTCCCCGTACATTTAGAAGAACCCCTACATCCCATCTTGCAATCCCAGGAAACCTGCCCCCCTTCCCATCCTTATCTTGTTATGTTTTAATGCATTAGGATAATACCCAGTCTTCCTTCCTTTCGTCTCTGGTAAATTTGCGTGCCCAATCAAAATTAAGAAACTCCCCAACTCCATTAAATTTTGCAAATTAAAAAATTATGCTCTCATGTGAAATGCCGTATAGTTGTCCCTCAGTATCCACAGAGGATTGGTTCCAGGATGCCTGTGGATACCAAAATCCCCGGATGCTCAAGTCTCTTATATAAAACGGCATAGTATTTGCATATAACCTACACACATCCTCTCATATACTTTAAATTATCTCTAGATTATTTATATACTTAATTTAATTTAAATACTGTGTAGATAGCTGTTATACTGTATTGTTTAGGGAATAAATGACAAGAAAAAAAGTCTGTACATGTTCAGTACAGACACCACCATCATAGGTCTTTGATACACAGTTGGTTGAATCCCTAGATGGGAAACCTGTGAATACAGAGGGCCGACTGTACCTTTCTTTAGTTTTATTTTATAAATTACATATCACTTTTAAAAATTTAAATTCTGATACTGCATATCTTCCCATTTGAGTGGCAGAAAAAATTGGAAAAACTTACCTGATTCCTTGATGAGAAAGGAGAAATCTCTGTTTGAAGCAACTCCCCAAAATATTCAGAGAACAAGGGCTGTGCTGCATAGGAATTGACAACAAAGGACACAACTCATACTGAGTATGTTCCTAAAATGTACTAAAAGTACGTCACAAATACAAGGAACAAATGCAGCTCTCTTTTCTCAACATACGATCAGGCCTGGCCAACACTGGAGGCTCTATAATCCTTGGCTGGAAGAAGCAATCGACATATTGATAAACATTTCAGTTTCCTATAAAGTATTATTGAATTGCATCGTAATTGAAGTAGCAGTGAGTGCGGTGGCTTTACTTGCCCTGCATTTTCATTATGGCGCTCTTACATCATTATATATTTTAGTTGTGCTTTAGAAATTTTCTTAACCCAATTTATAGATTAGCTTATTTAACGAACCTGCTAAATTGTAATTTCATGGCCTGGGGAAATGGTCCCTCCAAAAGAGCTTGCTTCTTATGCCCTGGAAGAGATGAGTCAATGGCCATATTTTCTTTTCCCTCAGTAGCTTTGGGTATCGTAGCTCATGAAAAGTGCCTTGGTGTTTTGGTTCACTGACTTAAGGTGTTCTGTGAATTCAACTTGTAAATAAGTAATGTAGACCCTGTTTTGTGATTGAAATGAGGGGCAGATTTCGTTGACCTTTGGATTTTCCCGCCCCCAGTGGTGTGGATAATATTCATAACCCTTCTCAGCCTCATCCTGCCTGTACTCTTTGAAGTCAACTATAATGTGTTGACATCCGTGACCGGCTCTTTGCTGGCGGTTCTCCGGCACTAATGGACTTTATTTGCAGAGGATGGCACTTCTCTTGAACTCTGTCTCATTTCATTTCTTTTCCTCTGCAGACAGCTCTTAGTTTCTCCCTAGCATGTTTCCAAAATGCTTTGAACACTTTAGCTCTATACTGTAGGAGACATTCCTTGTACAAAGTTTTGCTTTAAATGTGGTTTATATACTACTTTTTTCCCCACAGTGTCATAGTTTTAAATGTTTCTGAATGAGTATTTGAAAACCAGCCTATCTTAATTGTTATTAAATTTTATATATTATTTCCCAAAAAGGGATTATCACATTTTCATCTGTATGTGTAAAGAAGATATAATTTTATGAAATAATCTATTATAGAAAGTTTTTTTTTTATTTTCTTCCTGTTCTTGTCTCACTTCAGACTTTCATATTAGATTATTTTTATTGACTGTTTTAAAGCAATTATGAGAATGTAATCCATATAATGATGTCACAATAAAATATGTAACAATCATTATTTTAAGTCAATAGTGCTATTTTCTTTATAGTGGATAATGTAATAACACATCTGATTCACTGGCAAATAGATTTAAAAATAAATACATAAATATATCTTCATATTTTTTCTCTGACCTTTTATGCTGCTCAAATGTGCTAAGTCACGCAAATATTGGTTGTCTGTGTGTATGCAGTATAAATAATATGAAACTTTTGAATCTATGAATTACATATTTATATAAATGAGTAAATGCTCTTATACTTTTATTCCTTTCGTTGTTTAATGGAAATGCATTGATTGTGGTAAATATCATTTTTTATTTTTTAGCAAAAATTTCTAGGAGTTTTATCGATATTCTTTTTTGTTACAGAAATATTCAATAGCTAACTATACAGATATCTCTAGTCTCAATCTGCACATCTAGCAAATTGTCAGAATAGTAGAAAGATATCCTGATACATATTTCCCCCAGTACTTTAGTCAACAAGGTTTGTCCTCCTACTGGAACCATTGCATTCAAACTCTGTCTCCTCCTTTCCACAGTCAGAGGAGACTTTGATTACTTAAAAAGCCTTTACTTTTTAAGAGATATGGCACCATATTCATTTGTGTCTCATAACTGTTTTCTTTAAACTAGTCTTACTTCTGATTTTTTTCCTTCCAAGCTGTTTTCTGATTGGACAATAATAATTTTCTTTGCTTTGTTCCTTATTCTGCATGACCTTTTCCTCTTCAAACTAGTGTGCTAGTAAGCGTCTGATGGGTAAGAGGAAGATTTCTGTTCCTAAGAAGGGTAAATCTGTTAAACCACGCAAAGATATATGCTTGGGAACGAAGGTCAGAATAATTTCAACAAATTGCACCATACTATTGGAGCAAAGCTCTTTGTCCTCTCATGCCTTAAAAATGAGTTCACACTGGACAGTCAGAGTCTAATGTTCAGAAAGCATAGACTATTTTAGCAGCCTATTTTTTTAGTGAAAAATGAATCTTCTAATAAATACCTGTGTGAGAATAACAACAATAACAAGAACATTTATTGACATTTTACAAGGCCATTCTGTTGATCATTTCACATATTTGATAGAACACTTGGGCACAAACCAACTCTCAGCTCCATCTGTGTTTTGTGAAGGCTGTTTGATTACCACGGGCGTGTGCCTCCGCCTCCCAGGGCAGTAATCCCGCTGAAGCGTCCCAGAGTGGCTGTGACAACGACCCGCAGGGGAAAAGGAGTCTTTTCCATGAAAGGGGGCTCGAGATCTACTGTCAGTGGGTCTTCCTCATCAGGCTCCAAATGTAAGTAATCTTCCTTATTTTATTTCCCTTTTAAAAAGGTGGGGATAATTGTCATTGCTTGAATGCCTAGATTCAATAAATTAATCAAATAATTATGGAGTGCTTGCTATATACAAAGTATTAGAGAAACATAAAATGGAGGAGAGCTGATGTCTGCTTTCCACCACACTGTATTTCAGGAAGTGACACAGACACAAACATAACTAACAAAAACCCAGGACCAATTTGAAAACAGTTTTATCAGAGCAAATAACGTGCCCTTGACTCACTTAGCTCATGACATATTCTAGTCTGGACATGGAAAGTTGCTTTTAGTGAAGGAACAATTCCATTTCAGAAAGGAAGTACATATACGATCTTTTCAAAGAAACATTATGCAAAATTAGTACGTTTTGAATATTTGAGCATTAGGATAATTAAGATAGGCAAACAATATAGTAGAGTTATAAAAAGCATAACTTACCATACTATTCTAAATTATTATGAGTTATGTGTCTGAAAGTATATTTAATGTCATAAAAAATAAAATATTTACATAATTTCACATTAGTTAGTAAAAAGTAGAGATACAAACTTTCCAACTAAACAGACTGCTAAATTTTTTTGTGTGTGTGTGAGGAAGATCAGCCCTGACCTAACACCTGCCAATCCTCTTTTTGCTGAGGAAGACTGGCCCTGGGCCAACATCCATGCCTATCTTCCTCCACTTTATATGGGACGCCGCCACAGCATGGCCTGCTAAGCGATGGTCACTGTACGCCCGGGATCGGAACGGGTGAACCCCAGGCCACCACAGTGAAGCGCGCGCACTTAACCATTTGCGCCACCAGCCTGGCCCAACTGCTAAATTTTTATATAGACTATTTCAGAAAAAGTCTAATTTGGTATTAGAGTATTATTGCTAAGGAAAGGATAGCAAAATTTCCTGCTTTCTTTGACATTACATTCTATTAGAGAAGAGACAGATAATATGAAAATCAAAATACGAGATGTTACATGGTAGATCATTGTTATATCAAAGAATGAGGTAGAAGAAAGCAATAGAGAAAGTTGGGAGCATTGTATTTCATAGGATGGCCTATGACTACCTCTTAGCAAGGTGACATTTGAGCCGAGACCTGAAGGAGGTAAGGGAGTGAGATAGTCAGTCTGAAGCTGTCAAGGGCAGAACATTCTAGGCAGAGGGAATTGTCAGTGCAGAGACCTTACACTGGAATACTCAAGAAACAGCAAGGAAGCCAGTGTGGATGCCCTAGAGCAAGGGAGGGGAAATAAGGCTGGAAATAAGGTCAGAGAGGTAGAGGGAGGGCGAGTTCCCCAGCAGCTTGGTAGGCCACTGTAGGGACTCTCTAGTTACTCTGCATCCCAACCCTTTAAAACAAGTAAGGCCAATACTGTTATCCCAATTTTATCAGTGAGTAACAGAGAAAGTCACATTGCTAGTAAAGGGTAGAGCCAAGCCTGGAACCCAGGTCTTTTAATTCTCATACCCGTATGCTGTCTACTACAGAACACTGCCCTTTACCTTAGCACCGTCAGAAATATGAACAAAGAATCACTGTGGAAATACTTTGCTTTTATGTGAGAATGTGCATATTATTATCAGCTCAGGAAGCAGGAAGGCACTGATGCTTCTGGTAACTCTAACTAAAGTTTGGTGTGCTCAGCATTTGAATGAGAATTTGACTTAGCTGATATAACCTAAATAGCAAATTAGATAGATTTACAGTTCTCTGTGTACTTACCCATTTATCTACTTATTAGGTGGATAGATAAATATGAATCTCCTTTTTGAGCCTTAGTAATAAAAGAAAGTGAGTTTCTGCAGCAGTCTCTAAACAGAGTCTTACATGCTCTCAGATTATAGTCAAAAGCAAAGAAAATTCTCAAATGTGATTCTTGCTGTAGAAAATTGAATGTTGAATTGCCTGCTAGGTTTATAGAAAACTTTTTCTACAATGGTAATATCAACTTAATTTCAAATAAAAATATCTTAGGCATCTGTGGATTCTTTGCCCTGTGGTCACTTTTAAGACAATGTTTATCAGTAGAAGCATTATTGTCATTTTGGCCATGGCAGATCAACATTGTGTAAGAGTCTTCTGAGCCTTGCGGCACATTTAGCATCCCTGACCCCCAGACCCTAAATGCCAGTAGCACTCCTCAGTCTTCGTAACAACTCTAAATACGGTGTCCATTTCTAAGTGTTCCCTAAGGAGATGGTGCCACCCTGGTTTAGAACCACGGTTGGTGGCCATTCTCCCTCAAGTGCAACTAAGACTCAGCCACTTGATTGCAGTGTACCCCAGGGTCACAGAGGAGAGTCGTAGTTTCCAGAGATTATTTTAAGGGCAGTGTCTTAATATTCAAATCACTAAGTTGTTTCTGGCCTTTTTATTTTTTGATTTCTAGTTTTCCTGGATCATGGAGAGAGAATGGGGATTATAAAAAAAATTTTGAGAATCTTATTAAGAATTTCTCTTGGTTCTGTACTAATTGGATATTCTCAATGGACATATAAGCAGAATATATTTTTTGCTTTTAGTATAGAACTGTGTGTGTGTGTATTCCCTTGTTCATTGTATTGCCCAAATCCTCTGTAGACTTGCTCTTTTGTGGCAAATTGACGGGTCCAATTCTGAAAGTGATTGTTTAAAGTCCTCTGCCATGATAGCAATTTTATGAAGTTTTTCTTTCTCTGAGGTTTTGTTTATATCCCATTTTGCTTGGATGATTTTTATATATTGGTTTACAATAATAATAATAGAAAAAATAATAGCTAAAACTTTTTAGTGTTTATGACAACTATTGTTTCAAACACTTTACATGTATTAACTCATTTGTTCCTCATAACTGCCCTATAAGTGAGGTATTATTATCATTCCCATTTTACAGGTATGGAAAATGGAGCATGGAAAAGTTAAATAATATCCCTAAAATCACAGGGTTGTTCAATAACAGAGCGAGTGACCACAGCCTGGTTCTGGAGTGTAAGCTCTTGAGTCTGTGCCCTTTTCAATACCGCCTCTCTATAACTTCTTGGACAATGGTAACTTTTACATTTATAATGTAATATAATATCCCATTTACTGTTTTTAGCCTTGAATTCTACTTTGTAGAATTGGCTGATACTTGGATCTTTTGCTGATAGGGCTTTCTTGCAGTTTGCATTTCCCTCATATATCCCTTTATTTTCAGCCTTTGTTTGTGTATTAGTTTCCCAGGGCAGCAGTAATAAATTATCACAAACTGAGTGGTTTAAAACAGCAGAAATTTGGAGGGAGAAATCTGAAATCAAGGTGTCAGCAGAGCTGTGCTCTCTCTCTGAAAGTTCTAGAAGACCATCTGTTCCATGTCTTTCTCTTAGCTTCTGGTGTGCTGGCAATCACCGTTCTTCAGCTTACAGACGGACCACTCCAATCTCCAATCTCTGCCTCCCTCATCATGCGGTGTCTTCTCTGTGTCTCTTCTCCTCTTCTTAGGAGGACACTAGTCATATTGGATTAGGGCTCACCCTAATGACCTCGTCTTAACTAAATCTGCACAGACCTATTTCCAAGTAAGGTCACATTCACAAGTACTGGGGATTAGGACTTCAACATATCTTTGGGAGAACATATTTTCAACCCATAACACTGTCACTTTATTTTTGTATATTTCCTAAGAACAACATATATCTGGATTTTGTTTTTGAAAGCAATATGAAAGTCTTTGTTTTTTTATAGGGAAATTTAACTCTTTTACATTTATTTGATTAAATAATATATCGGATTATCTTTCTTCCATCTTTATTTCAGGTATGTAATTTATTGTTCCCTCTTTTTCCTTTCCTTATTTTTACTTGCTTAATGAATTTTCTTTTAATTCCCAGCTCTTCCACCACAACTGCCTTAGTTTGGATATTCTTTTAGGCTTCTCTATTTCATTAGTCAATATATTAAGATAATAAACAGTTATAGATAAATCTATATTTATAAATTAATCTCTTAAAACAAAACAATAGCTATTCTAACTCCCATCCAAGACATGAAATTTAGAACACTTTTACTTCATCACTGCCTCTACACCAGCCACCTTACCTCTCCAGCACCCCCCCCCAAAAAAACTCAGGTTTTACACACAGACATTAAGGTTTTACTTCTCAGCTTTTGTTACATCTTTAGACATTATATATCTTTTTCTTTTTCAAGTATTTTGTACCTAGTGCTTATTTGCCAACCTCCAGTGTCTATCACCAACATTACACATTAGGACTTAATTTAAAATTGTTTAAGATTTATTATTTACACCTGTTCTCCTTTAAGTCTTAGTTTTTAGGTGGCTTCTAAAGTAATTTCCTTGGGTAACTTAACAACATAATTTCTCAATCTCTGCATGTCTGAAAAGGTCTATTTTTCCCTCACATGTGCATATTTTGACTTCATCTAGAATTAATTATATATTTCTTTTCCCTTTAATACCCTAAGTACAATGTTCCAATGTATTGTCACCTCTAGTATTCCAGATACTGATGTTTGTATCATTCTTTATTTTTTGTTAGCATTCTCTCCTTTCTCTCAGAAACATACAGAATTTTCATTTTATTTTTAAGAGCTCAGAAATCTCAGCAAGATACATCTAGAAATGTGTCTTTTTATTAATTTTTCTTCAGACTTTATGAGCCTTTTGAAAATGAAGATTCTAGTCTTTCTTACGTGTAATCAGTGGAAAATGTTCTCCATCTCTCATTTTTTTCCTTTTGACACATATTTGCATATTAGGGCTCCAACTTCTGTCTTCCTTGCCTTCTCCGTTTCTGTTTTTCTTTTTCTATTTTTATTCTTTGTTGTGAGATAGTTTATTTCTACATTTGTTCTCCTAAAGCCATTTTTTAAGCAATTTCACTACTAACAATTTTTTATTCAGAAATCAAGTTTTTAGTTCTAGAAATTCTTGTTTGTCATCACTTCTGTTTAAGAGTTGCCATGGCATTTTTTATGTGGGTATAATTGACATGTCACTTTACATTAGTTTCAGATGTACAACATAATGATTTGATATTTGTGTATTTGTGAAATAATCACCACGATAAGTCTAGTTAACTTCCGTCACTATACATAGTTAACAAATTTTTTTCTTGTGATGAGAACTTTTGATATCTACTCTCTTAGCACCTTTCAAATATATAATACAGTATTATTAACTAGTCACTGTGCTGAAACAACTAGTTAATGACTTATTTATTTTATAACTGAAAGTTTGTACCTTTTGACCTCCTTCACCCATTTCGCCCACCCTTCATCCCCCACCTCTGACAACCACCAATCTGTTCTCTGTATCTAAGGGCTTGGTTTTCTGTTTGGTTTTGTTTTAGATTCCACATATAAGTGAGATCATATGGTATTTGTCTTTCTCTGACTTATTTCACTTAGCATAAAGCCCTCAAGGTCCATCCATGTTGTCACAAATGGCGAGATTTCCTTATTTTTTATGGCTGAATAATATTCCAATGGATATCTATATATATATCTTATAATATATATATACCACAATTTGTTTATCCATTGATTTGTCAATGGACTCTTAGGTTTCCATATCTTGGCTATTGTAAATAATGCTGCAGAAAACATGGGGGTGCATATATATTTTGGAACTAGTGTTTTCATTTGCTTCAGAGAAATACCCAGAAGTGCAATTGCTGGATCATGTGGTAGTTCTGTTTTTAATTTTTTGAGGAACCTCCATACAGTTTTCCCTAATGGCTGCACCAATTTACATTCCCACTAACAGTGCACAAGGGTTCTCTTTTTTCCACATCCATGCCAACACTTGTTATTTCTTGTCTTTTTGATAATAGCCATTCTAACAGGTGAAAGGTGATATCATATTGTGGTTTTGATTTGCATTTCACTGATGATTAGTGATGTTGAGCATCTTTTCATGTTCCTGTTGACCATCTGTATGTCTTCTTTGGAAAATGTCTATTCACATTTCTGCCCATTTTTTAATTGGATTGTTTGTTTTTTTGTTGTTGAGTTGTATGAGTTCTTTGCATGTTTTGGATATTAACCCCTTTTCAGATTTATTATTTGCAAATATTTTCTCCCATTCAGTAGGTTGCCTTTTCATTTTGTTGATGATTTCCTTTGCTGTGCAGAAGCTTTTTAGTTTGGTAGTGTCCCATTTGCTTATTTTTGCTTTTGTTGCCTTTGCTTTTGGAGTCAGATCTAAGAAATCACCAAGTTCAATGCCAAGGAGCTTACTACCTATGTTTTCTTCTAGGAGTTTTATGGTTTCAGCTCTTATGTTCAGGCCTTTAATCCATTTTGAGTTAATTTTTGTGTATTGTTTAAGATAGTGGTCCAGTTTTATTCTTTTGCATGTGGCTGTGCAGTTTTCCCAATACCGTTTATTGAAAGAGACTGTTTTCTCCCCATTGTATAGTCTTGACTCCTTTGCCATGGCACTTTTATTAACATTTTCTGACACTGCTTTGCATCCATAGTATCCACCTTTTCTAGTTATTCGCCTCACCTCCCTGCTACGCTCCATTAATTGCTTGCTTTCTTACAGAACTCCCCAACATCTGTGCACATCAAGCTGTTTTTGTCTCTCAGACGGTGAGAGACTAAGAGCTCATGAGATTTCTTACGAAACTGAGTGGGAGTTATCTGGGACCTCTCTTTTGACATGTGAAAATGGCTTTTTGTTTTCAGATGTAAACTGAGGTAGGCCGTCCACCCAACAGTGCATCTCCCCTCAAGCAATGCTTCTGGAATCAATGGGACCCTTAGACTCTCCAAGGATTATATACTACAAGGGGCTAGGTATAGCTCTTCTCTTCACTCTAAGAGAATTTACTAGACCCCTGTACCCCTTCCCCACCAAACCAGTGTCATTCTTGCCTGGATTCTAGTAGAGATTAGCTCTTTTTCAAGGAGCTGTGTATTGCGTACTTTCTCCCACCCCAACATGTAACAATGCTGTAAGCCCGTGCCCCCACCTTCTTTCAGAGGATGTGGGGTCTTAGGAATATGTGGGTGCTCTTCCTGCTCCCATGTCAGCCATGATTTATCATATTTTGTTTGATAATTTAATTTAACATTGTTGTTTGGAGGTTGAATTACCCAAATGTAGAGTGTACTCATGTTTCTCTCCCTCAGAAATCTCCAAATATTGAAACATCTAACGACTTTTTTCTTACATTGGAATCAATAAATAAGGAAGGGATGGTTATAGAGAAGCAAATTGCCAAAGTCTCCTACTTGGAGAAAAAATCCAAACTTACATTACAGTTTGTCACTGAACTACATGTAAGATAAGAATCTATTCTTCAATCCAGAGGTGGAACCAGTAGTTTAATTTGGTCTTGTCTTTCTGGTTTTGTGATAATCTTGAGGGAAGGCTGAGTCTGAAACTGGACTTCTTAATATAAACCAGAGATGCTTTGAAATAAATCTGGTGTATTTTATTTTTTAGCAGCCATCATTTGAAATTGTGCATCCCAGAGTACCTTGATTACTCTGGAAAGATGTAGATAAGTAATAGGTAGAAATATTAGATAAATTACTCGATGAAAATCTTTTGTAAGGATCATCTTTTAAAATAATTATTTGAATAATTATTTGAATAATATATCAAATTTATTCAACATTATTTGAATAATAATTATTTATTGTAGATATATTAATTCTCAAATTGTATTAATTTTAATAAAATTATTAGTATAGGAAAACAGACTGATCAATTCTATATATGTTTCATATACTTCTATACATTTAGAGGTTCAGTTGCAAAAATTAACTGTACATTAGTGTTATTTTAGTGAAAAATAAATCTAAACAAGATTTAAAGATAATTCACTGGCTAGTGTAACTAGAATCATGATTGCTCACTCTCTCTAAACGTGTATTGGCAGACTATATTATGTATGCATATAAATATATATATGTGTGTATAAATAGTCATTATTTGATAGTACTTTTATAATTAGCCTGGTGACTGGAAATAATAATTTTCAAATTCAAATCACAAATGACATATTTGAGTGAAGTGTAAAATATACTGTGTTAATATTGGCTTAAGTGAATGAATATTTACTGAGGCATATATCTTGCTTTTTTATTAGTAGCTGTTTCCCAGTATTTAATGACTTGGCAAGTTCAGAAGAGGAAATTAATGTTATAGGTTGGACAATTTGTCATTTCTTATTGCATAATTTTTGATATGACTAAATTCCACTGAGGAGAAAAACCATATAAAGAAAAAATATATTAATGCAATAGTTTGCCAAAGTCGAGTACTCTAAGTGTTTAAAATGGATTGCTCTTTAAAAAAACTAGATTACCACTAGGTATTTCTGTCCCATTTCATATCAACTTGACCTAAAACTACAATCAATTTGTCTTGTGCCACATCATGGAGTCATAAGACAAAGAAGATGTGATGTTGCTAATAAACACTTTACCAAAGAGAAGACATGAACACCTAGGAGCGTTAGCTGTAGTTTCTTAGTAAAAAAGTCAGTAACCTCTGAAAAAAAAATTCTGTTAAATCAATTTCTTTAAATCATTAATTTAAATTCTAATGTCTAACAAGAAAAATCCTAGTAAGTTTTGATGCCCTCGGGGTGCTGTCAATGCACTTTTGATGACAGAATAGGTGACAGACTAGGCAAACATCCGGAAGCAGTTAACAGGAAATTAAAGACAGTTCAATTTGATTTCAGCAATAATTGTTGAGAATTTATCTCTAACCCTAGGGAACTGTTGTGTTGGACTTTTTCCCCTAAAGCATGTGATTTAAATATGGAGATAGAGCATCAGAGAAACAATGTTAATATCCAGCAGAGTGTCACTAAACATCCCATCCATTGTGTTGGGCCAAGTAAATATTGTGCTTTTAGGTTTTAAGGAAAGAAATTAGTGTTGGCCAGAGGAGTAATAAAAGGCTTAATAGAGGATATTGAAGTGAGTTTAGAAGGGTAGGTGGATTTGGAAAGGTAGAATCAGAGAGACTCTTACTTTCCAGGAGACAGTGTGGGGATAGAAAAGAGCAGAGGCTTTGCTATCGGATTGCCTGGGGTGGAACCCATGTTCCACAACATACCACCACTGTGGCCTTGGGGAAGTCTTTTAACCCCTATATGCTTCTATTTTCTATCTGGAAAATGGAAATAATAATACTAAGTATGCAATAGGTTGTTGTGGGAATTAAATTACTTATTTAGCATATGAAGTGCTTAGGTAAATATTGGCACATAGTCAATGTTCAGTGAAGTTATTATTATTATTATTATTGTTACTACTACTACAGGGTATAGTAGTTAACAGCATGGGATACTAAATTACAGTAACTGGAATCCAGTAGTGGCTCTCTGTATTTTGGGGCAAGATATTTTGCTTGCTGTACCTCAGTTTTCTCATCTATGAAATGGGAATGATAATCTTACTGCCTTCTCCATAGAGTTGTTGTAAGGATTAAATGAGCCAACACATGTAAAGCTCTCAAAACAGTATCTTGGATTGTGAAAGCCTTATTAGATAATAAACTATGATAGTAATAATAATAACTGCTATTATTATTATTATTGAAGGCCAAGATTTATTGCTAGGAATGTCAGTTAAGAAACTGAGGATATTATGGTTAAGCAAAATAAAAGACAAAGTTGGGTAAAAGAATAATCAAAAATTGTGAAGAATATTGAAGAGTTTGAATTTCATCTAGGACTGAGGGAAGAGACTCAGCAAAGTGCTACCTGATCAAAATGATATTTTAAAAAATTTATATGGCGGGTGTATTCGTTTGCTAGGAATGACATAACAGTACTGCAGACTCGGTGGCTTAAACAACAGAAGTTTATTTTCTCACAGTTCTAGGGCCTAGAAGTTGGAGATCAAGGTATCAGCCATGTTGGTTCCTTCAGAGGGCATGAGGGAGGGGTCTGTGTCAGCCCACTCCCCTTGGCTTGTCAATGGCTGCCTTCTCCCTGTGTCTTCACATTGCCTTGTCTCTCTGCGTGTGTGTCCAAATTTCCTCTTCTTATAAGGACATCAGTCATATTGGATTAGTGCCCACCCTAATGACCTCATTCTAACTTGACTACCTCTTTAAGGCGCGTCTCCAAATGTAGTCAACATTCTGAGGTACTGGGGGCTTCCACATATGAATTTGCAAGGGAAGACACAATTCAGCCCATCACATGGGGGCTATATGCATATAGCACCTAAACAAAATGTGGAGGTCTTGGCATATCCTTTAGCTCTTTTTATTTTGAGAGCCAAACTCTTGAATATTATTTAGTTAAGTGATTAATTGAGGATGGTGAGATTCTGGCCCATTTAGCTCATCATGGTAAACACACTGAATTTCTTGAACACACATGGCTTCACTATCTGAACATTGACTAGCACTTTGTGTAAAGAGAGTAATAAATCCCTGCTAAAATCACAACCTAATATTTAGATACATAGCAGCCCAACCAACACAATTACAATGTATTTACAATAAATAAATGCATTTGTGAGCATCTCTCCTTGGCTTTTTTCACTAGGCTTTAATGTGACTCATTCATATAACCAGATTTAGAAATATAGACAGAGAAAAAGTCAAACAGGAAAATGTTCAATAAAATTCTTTTATCAATATAGCTTATGAGCATTTGAGATGGTTTTCTCAGTTCTATTGTAGAACTTTTGTTTTTCTTTGTGCTCCACTAACAGTTCCAGAAAGGGTCTAATTTTTCCTCTGTGGGATTATAAAAGCATATGGGCATAAGTCCTATCAATAAACCTTAATAACATTTCTTACCTCTGCTTTTCCTCTTCTGCTCTTTTCCTAGATCAGGTCCTAATAAGCAGAGCCTTGACTACTCCAATCATCTCTTGACTACTCCAATCATCTCTTGACTAGTTTTGTTGACTCTACTGTCTCCCCCAATCCTATTAATTCCATGCCCAGCTGCAGAATTATTCTAAACCAAGTGCTTGTCAATTCCTCACTCAAAATTTAAAATTACTACCATTTAGCAAATAAGAATCAAAACTCATCAGTGTACTTCAATTCCCAGTCCTCCCCCCTTCTCTTAGCTTGGTTGAGCATTTATTTAAATGTTTCCAAACTCATGTTCATGTACCTCCATCTGAAAGCCCTTTCCTTTGTCTCAAGAAGTATGTTATCAACTGTATTATCTTCTTATATACAAATAAGCATAATTAATAATTTTACCTGTCTTTCAGGCTCAGGCAGGACCACTCTTATGAAACAAGTATGGACCGCTCTGTGCTACAAGGGCATCATCTGTCCTCTAAAGCCAAACCAATTGTTCACCTTCTTATTATGCGACTTAAGCCCTTCTGCTTCCTATTGTAGTTATTTGTATGCACATCTAATCTCTCCATTTTAGATTATAAATTCATTCTTCAAGTTGCTTTTGCATTGCACAGAGTATACTATTAAATATTTGTGGAATATGTGTCACCAATATTATTGTTGCTTTTTGCATTTTACTTTTTGTTTTTCATACATTTCATAGTTGACTATGAGCTACAGCTTTAGAAATGCTATGACTCAAAGGAAATTATAGAATTTATAAAGAAGATTACAGAATATCTTGAGTTAGTGAAGCAAGGGGGCAAATTCTAGCCTACACTCCAAGGTCTAAAAGCCAGGGTATTGATGTGTATTTTCAAGCTCTGTAATTTAAGATTTGCTACTTCCTTTCCTTAAGAGACCTTTTTGGCGTGTTAAAATACAAAGTATCCTTCAAGTTGCAGTTCAAAGACCCGTTCTCTCATGAATATTTTCATGATCAGTCGTCTAACCCCAAGAAAACTTATGTCATTTGTCTTTGCCCACATGGTTGACATAATTTCAATTCCTCAGCACCTACTACATGACTACAGAACTGCCGAACTAATATTCCCGAGATGAAATAGACGTGACCCCCAAGTAACTAATATTCCATTGACAAAATAGACATGGTCCTTCATTTCCAGGCTCCCTCTGATGAGGGAGACCAAAATGTAGGAAATGCCCAATATCAAGTGATATGTGCATTTCACCTATTCGTCCATTATTTTACATATTTTATGTTCCTATTATTTTACATATTTTATGTTCCTATGTGTTATAAGACATTGCTTAATGTATGGTTATTGAATCAAATAATGTATTCACTCTCCATTTGATTTTCTCTGTCTAAAAATATATAGAAAGAATTGGTATAGATGCATATAGACATAGGTATTTTTAATACACACATATACACATAGACATATATATGTAAGTCCTTTTTCTAGGAAATTCCATCCACAGGGGTGGTAACTGCCAAACTATATTGACATACATAAAGGGAGAATTACACCAATTTGTTCAATTTGTCTTATCAAAATCCTTGAAAGTCTGACTTTTGAAAAATATTTACAAAGCTGACAAATTAGCTTCTGCATATTAAACTGGTTTAATATATCTGAATAAGAGGAAAGGAACAGACAGAAGCAAAAGCAGACAAATTGAAGTGATAGTGATAAAGACTTCATAAAATCCACTTTACAAAAACCAGTGGTCATCATTTATTGTGGATGTGACTAATTTAGAAATCTGTGGTTCCTTAATTCATAGCAAAAGAAAGAACTAAACCTGATAATCATAATTTTCACATCAAATGAAGCCACATGGCACAATAATGAGTCTACAGCTTATTGTCGAAGACCTAGTTTTGAACCTGAACTCTACCTGTTCAGATTATTACGTTACACAAAGTCATGATATGACTTTGAGAATGTCAGGTAAATATTCAAATTCTCAGGTTCCTTATTGATGAAATAGTGTATGTAAAAGTGATCAATAAATTAAGTTCTATGCAAATTATCTTTTTTTATATTTACATACATAATTTATTCAAAGGCTGGGGAATAAATAAAAAGAGAGATATAAATTAATGTGAATTATTAAATATAATATATATTTATAATATGTAATATAATATATATAATATAAATAAAATATAAAGTAATGTGAATTATTGTTAAAGTCCACATGGTTACAAACACTTTTAAATTTTCTAAATAGTTCATAGGAAGCATGATGTTGGTGAAGGAGGGTATATAATTATTTAGACCAGGGTTTCCAAGCCTTTGCACTGTTGACATTTTGCTCTGACAATTCTTTGGTGTGGTGTGGGAGGCTATCCTGTATCTGGTAGGATGTTTAGCAGACCAGATACCCACTAGATGCCAGTAACACCACCATCTCCAAGTCTTGACAATCAAAAATGTCTCCAGACATTGCAAAATGTCCCTGCAGGGCAATATTACCCTCTGTTAAGGACCACTGATCTAGACAGTCAGCTGAAGATTCTTTATTTGTCCCTGAATAGACTTGACCCATAGGTGATTAAAATAAATTGAAATATTTTCACCACACAAATCAGAAATGCACACACTTTTTGATATAGACAGATGGTGTCGTCCCATGTGCCTAATTTCCTTTTTGGATTATCTCTCATGTTGCAGCAAAAGGCACAGATATCATTTTGTTGACTGTATCGGAATGTAATAACATTTATCATCAAATCAATAAACTCTTTAGAGAGAGCAGGTCTGAAATGATTTAATGTGGCTTCATTTTTTTTCTAACTAAATACTACAGTGATGGTTTGGAAAATATTTAAGATTATCTGTACACTGTAACCTGACTCCTAGTTTCTCTAATATCGCTCTTGCTTAAAAGCAATCTAAAGTAATTTATTCTAGGAACTTTGTTATTTTTTTTCATTTATCATTTTGCTGATCTTGAAGAATAATTCTAAATTCAAGCCCTATAATCACCCACAAAAAATAAAATATACTCAACTGGATAACCAAAAATTTTTATTATGACAATATGTTTTCTTATGCCTATAATTTTTTTTTGCCAAGTTTTTTATTATAGAATTTATTTAGAGGAAAAGAGGAGGAGACATTTTTCCTTTGAAGATAGTATTACTGATGTCTTCGAAAATACCTGTTATGTTTGTATACTCATCTACTGGGGCAAACTCATCCTATATATTAATTTAAAATACCATCTCTAACTGGTTACTCCTGACTTTATTGTTCTATCTTTGATGTGTCCCGTAAACTCCAGGCTCATATACCCAACTGCCTACTTATCACTTGTATTTGGATACTAATGGGCATCTCACTATTAACGAGTCTAAAACAAAACTTCCGATTGTCCCCCTACAACCTGAACCTCTGGAAGTCTTCCCTATCCTAGCAAATGGCAATTCCATTTTTCCAGTTTCTCAGGACAAAAATCTTGGAGTTCCCTTTGACTCTCCTCTTTTACCTACACGTTATTTACCATCCATCCACAAATGCTTTCCTCTCCATCTTTAAAATATATGCAGAATCCCTCTACTTCTCACCACCCAACTGCTAATACCTTGCTCCTATCCAGTCTCCCCTCATCTCCCCCTTGAATTATTTCCACAGTCTCCTTAGTGATCTCACAGATTCCACCTTTGCCTCGCTACAGTCTTTTCACAGCACAGAGTCAGAAGACTTCTCTTCAAATGTAGCAGTTAGCCCCTATATCACTCAGAGGAAAAGCCACAGTACTTACTTTGGCCAAGAAGACTCAATACAGTCTTCTCCACATCCCTTCTCCCTCTTCTCCACTCTCCACCTTACCCCCCAACTGCTTGTGCTCTTCTCCCACTTGCTCATTCCCCTCCAGCCACAGCAACTCCTTTCTGTCACTAAAACACACCAAGTATACTCCTATCTCAGACCATTCCTCTGCCTCATATATTCTCCCGTCCCACCACCCCTAGGTAGTCCCATGACTTGTTTCCTCCCCTTGAGACTTTTGCTCAAATGTCACCTTATCAGTAAAGCTTTCCTTGACTACCCTATATAAAATGACAAATCTCACTCCCCAGCCGTGTCTTCCCTAACTTCTTGTCTGCATTATACACACACACACACACACACACACACACATAAAACATGTTTGTTTATTGTCTTCTTCTACCCCTAGATGGGAGTTCCATGATTTCACTGACTTTGGCCTCTCTTGTTTACTAATGTATCCCCAGCTCCTGCGAAGCAGCCTGGCAATAATGGGTCTCCATAAATATTGTTGAGGAAATATGTTAGACACTTGAGTTAAAAAAATGAGAGCAGTTCCTGCTTTTGTCAGAGAAAGAGACATTTAAAGAAATGATCATTCAAAGTGTCATCTGAAGGAAGCATGGGAGGGAGGAGGAGTTTGTTAAAGAAGAGGATCAAGGGTTGATGATGACTTTACTGTGTAGGCAACATCTGAGCTGAATATTTAAGAATTAAATGGCATTCACCAAGTGGAGGAAATGAGAGTGTAGGGCAGACCATAAAACAACAAAAACAAGGGTATGGATGTCTGAAAACAGAAGACACTTTCAAGAGATGATGAATAGTTGTAACTAGAGCCTAAGATAATTAGCAACACAAGCAGAAGAAGAAGCAAGGGAAGGTAATTTGGAGCTGGCTGAGAAGTAAAGTAATTTTCTCAAATGCCAACATTCATAATTTTTAAATTGCAAACTTCATAATCTTCAATAATTAGATATAATTTTCCCAAACCCCTAGCTTATCTACATTAGGGGGCTTTCACACAACAATTGTATAACGGCAAGCTGATTGAAAGTATTCAGTATTGTTCTTAGTAAAAGAAATACTCTTGACTCTCCCTAACACTGTTTATAAAAATAAAGGCATTATATTTTATGCAATGTATCTTTAAAGATGAGGATTATGGATTTTGGAGAATTGAGGTGGAATTGGGAAAAAATGCAAAAGGATGGTTGCCAAAGTCATGTGTTCTTTTATTATTCTTTCATCATTGTGCTTCTGATAAAGAAAAAGCATATTTCCATGCTGATTTTCTTTTTGTACTTCCTGTTTGCTTATCTGTTTCCCCTTTAGATAGTCAACTCCAATTTAATGCCTGGCACATTCACAAAGCTTTCAGTAAGATTTGTAGGTCTGGTTGAAATTGGTATGCAGTGACCATACCTACATATACACATACCTACAAATTTTCTGGTATTTGCTAATTTCTTACTGTGTTTAAGACACTGAGATAAGTTTTATTAAGAATACAAAGAGAGAGAGAGAGAAAAGGGAAAAGGAAGGAAGGGGAGTAGGAGAAGGAAGGAAGGAAGGAAATAAAGAAAAAGAAGAATTGGATGCCCTCTCTCTAATCAAGAGAGTTTGAGTGAGTCTATAGAATCAAGAGAGTCTATGGTGGGGTAAATCCATTAATGTTTTACTTCAGACAACTGTCTAAAATTCCTTCCTTTTAAAATGTTATATCATCAGAGATCAGAATAATTTATTAATCAGGAATCTGAATAATTTTTCATGGATCTGGTTTATGATAAGAAGAGAGAAAGTTTTCATTAGATACTAATCTGATTTAAGATCTCTTTTTAAACCTGTTAATATCATTTTTTAATTAAGGAGGACAGACTTCAAAGCCCAGGAACTCAGGGTAAGCATCAGGGGCCTCATCAGTCAATAAGAGGAGAAGGAGCTTATTAAACCACAGAAAACATTCAAAAGAGGACTTCTGAAATTCTTCAATGCCTGATCAGGTCTTCACTCTCAAGGAGCTTATAATTTAATATGAAAAATAGAATTATAATTATATTTAAATTATATTTCCTTATAATTTAATAAGGAGAAAGCAACAAGCAGTATGCGTCTAGCAGTAAAGGTGAGATGCTATTAAATAGATTACAGGTGAGAGATGCACCCTCCAGCAGGTCAGTCCAAGAAGAGTTCATAGGGGAGGCAAGACTTACACTAAGCTCTAAAAGGCATGTAGGAGTTTGATAGACATATTTGGGGTAGAGAGAGTCTTTGCTGAGATAGACATGGAAATAATAAAAATAGTAATAATAATAGAAATAATAGTATCTCTGCTTCTACCATTTATTGGGCCTGATGATGTTTTGGGTGTGGTACTAAGTGCTTTATGTGCATTATCTCATTAAATTCTTATAATAAGCCTCTAAAGTAGAGGATGGAAGTTATAGAGATGTCAAACCTGAATCTTAATGATGTCAAGTGACTCCCCGAGGGAATAGATATGCACTAGAGTCTGCCTGGTTCCATGCGCTATGTGATTCAGCACTAAGCTGTTGTGTGCAAGTGAAGAGTAAACTTTGAGAAGGAATGGAAGATACAGCTGGAAATATACTTTGGAGCAGAACTTGAATACCAGTTTAAGGAGTTTGGTTTCTGCATATGTATATGTGTATTCTGGCCTTTTTCCTATAGAAATGAGACACTCTGGAAGTTTTCAGTAGGGAAGTCTTATAACATAAATATTACTTTGAGGGCACTGTGCACTAGGCTGGGCTAGCTGAAGGCAGAAGCCCGATTAAGAGTGCAATGAAAATGGACAGGGGAATAAAAAGATGGGGAAAAGAAAAAAAGAGAAGAAAATAGACTCGGATGCTTTGGATCTAATACTCTCCTTAATTCTGAACTAGCTTTTATTTTGGAAAAATATCAGAAATCAAAGTTGCAAAGATTTTAAAAATTCTAAATTTAGAAATCTATAGTAAAATATACATCTATTTTGATGGAGTTAAGTGAAAACAGACGGGATTAATGTAATCCATGGTGCAGTAAAGAAATTGTTCACAGGAGCAAAAAAAAAAAAAATGTAGATAAAAAGCAAAGAGTTAGAGAGAGAAGCACATCAGACGCAGAGGGGGCTCATCCCAGGAATTCCGTCTGAAGACCAGGCACCATAGCGCAGAACCAGACCCAATCCATAGAGAGTGAGTCCTACTGAAGAGGGGGAGAAACAGACTACAGCCAGCAGGGCCAGGTGAGTGGCAGCCTTTCCCCAAGCACCGCACTGAAGTGCAGTGAGGAGCAACCTCCACAGCTGCTCAAGCAGCAGCCCAGACTATTTGTAAGCCCTGCTTTGCAGAACCTTGATGAGCATTTGCCACTAGCCATTCCGAGATTGGAGCTGGGCAGTTGGCACAGGGCTGGAGACGGATTCAGCATTTCCTGGTAGGGGCCAGGAAAGAGCAGACAGAGCCTGTCTGGATTACATCCTTGTTGTCCCTAAGCTTGAAGAGCATTAACTAATTAGACCCAAATTTTATAATGATCTGGCTTTGATCTTAAAAGTTGAGACATGAGTCTAGACGTAAAGGAAATCTTGGCTTCCTGGACTCTTATAAGTTCCTCCTTGGTGAGTCCAGGTTTTTGGTTGGTTTATAACGTAGTTTCTTAAATGGGGTATTGTGGGTTTTTTGTTTTTTTAAGGAGATAAATAAGTTAAAATTAGTCAACTGCATTCATGGGCTGAGGAATGGCTCCATGTACTAAGAAATATATTCTATTACTTTCCAGCCCCAGTCCCCTTTCTCTTGCACTGAATCTAATGTTAGACAATAAAATATTTTCTATTAAGCTTGATAGGTTTAAGTAAAACTACATGACATGCTTCCATCAAAGGGAATGAAAATCATTCTTCAAAGCAGAATCAATTTGCAATTGTGACAGATGACGCTTTTCAAATTTAGCTGCAATTCAACAATGGCACTTTGATGTCTTTGAAATAATTGACGTAGGGAGCAATTCTCTATTTTAAACTGTGTTCTCTCAGTTTGGTTCTTCATAATAGGAACACTCCACAGGGTCCCTTATCCTTGCAGTTTTTATTTTGCAAACTGCTTTGCATCATGAATAAAAATCTGCTTTTTATAAAAAATTTCTGATTTTATAATGAAAAATGACTTCTCATTTTTATATTGGAAAAAAACCTGTTCTTCCTTTGAGCAATTAATGTATATTGGTGCATAATTTATCATATATATTATATCATATATTTTAGTTGACAAATAGCTCTGTTTCAAGCAAACATAGATTGCATTTAGTTTTTATTACTTGTAAAAAATTTCCTGAAGACTGAAGAATCAAGCTAAACTCTCAGTTTCTTCAGAAATTTCTGGGGAATATCCAAGCTGAGATCATTATAAACTTCTAAGGAAAAGTGACAGAGAAGAGGAATACGTTGAAATCAAGATCTGTGCCCCAGATCTTGAAGCCTAGCTCTCTCCTGAGGCGTGGATACCCCAAACCCACCTAGTGAAAGCCCGTGGGCAGGCATAGCTGTTCTATAGGGATAGCTTTAATATCTTCCTTCTCTGATTATTGTGGGTTCATAGCAAAGTTTCCAGTGGTTCTCAGAAAAATGAGAAAATAAGAACAGGGCAGTGAATTTTTTTTTTTTTTTTTTTTTTGTGAGGCGATCAGCCCTGAGCTAACATCCGCCAATCCTCCTCTTTTTTTTTTTTGCTGAGGAAGACGGCCCTGGGCTAACATCGGTGCCTATCTTCCTCCACTTTATATGGGACGCCACCACAGCATGGCTTACCAAGCAGTGCGTCGGTGCGCGCCCGGGATCCAAACCAGCGAACCCCGGGCCGCCGCAGCAGAGCGCGCGCACTTAACCGCTTGCGCCACCGGGCCGGCCCCAAGAACAGGGCAGTGAATTTTTAATAAAATAAACATATTTCTTTTAAAGGATTGTCCTTTATGAGATTTTACTCTTCTTAAGCCCTTTTCTTTATAAAATAATTATAGTTGGTGGTAGGATATGTATTGTTGTTGTTCTTATTAACATCTTCACTTGGTAAAATATAAAGTTGTCAATCTTATGTTAGTGCCCATTTTTTTTTTTTTTTTGAAACCATGCTAACACTGAAAATCTGGACCGGGAACCACTACCGTAGAAAATATCAGTGGGAACTTCAGTGAATTTCATTTCCCTCCAGCCCCAGGGCTGAAAGAGAGCCGTGCACAACCCATTGCCTCATGTTTAAAAAAAAGAGTAGGGAAAGCAGCAAGAGTTCAGGAGGTTGGAGAGAGTTCTCTAGCATCTAAGACATTTCTTTAGAGGATAAATGTTATACCCTGTTTAAACCACCAAGGAGCTGGATCAAAAATATCATTGACTGCTAAAATATATATTACAACACAGTCCTCAAAGTTGTATTAACGTACCTGTCATGATTTAATCATTCCTCAATCTGAATCCATCTTACAGTGCAGATTTACTCTACTATTTGCCAAAAGTGAATTTAGCGTTATTTAGTTGTTTTATAAAATATTTTTAGATTCTTCTATCCCTTGGCATAGCCTTCAGTGAAAAGATTTAGTATCGTTGCTCACATCACTGAGAATCACTGGAAGTAATGAGAAACTGAGAAGGTTGAAAAGTATCCTATGTGATTTGACACAGTCTTAAGGAAACATGGGTGTCTGTGTTTTGGGTTCTAAGTGAGTCGTAGTGCATTTGACCTTCTGTTGTTTTCTTTCCCTTTTCCCCTTTCTAGTGAAATCAGATGAGTTACAGACAATCAAGAAAGAATTAACCCAGATCAAAACTAAAATTGACTCCTTGCTAGGGCGCCTGGAGAAGATTGAGAAGCAGCAGAAGGCTGAGGCAGGTAAGTGAAAAGGATCCATGGGCCACAGATGTGTCGGAATTAAGCCAGTGAAACTGTCAATCATTGAGACAGAGCAGGTCCAGGGGAACATTGGCTGAGTTTAATAGAGTTTAATACAGAAACGCTAATAAAGTCTTCAAGCCTAAAGTTGCAACAATGGGACTTGATTTTTTATTTTTTAGAGACCATGAACCAATTTGTCTAAAATTCATATTTTTAAAAAAAGGAAAAGTATTTTGATGGTAATGATAAGTAATAGTTGGATCATAATTAAAAGTTTATATCTCAATATCAAGAAAGCCTTAAGAAAATAAAATCAAGTAATGGAATAATACTGTCAGCCTGAAATAATATTCATATTTCATTAAATTAACTGTAGCAAAATTTAACAGATTTCAAAAACCATGATTACAAAGCCCAGCTCCTACATTACTGCAACGCTACGAACACTTCAGTACCCGGTCTCAGGATCCTCAGCATCAACAGTATATCCCTGGCCACCCATGGCCAAGTCATTTGAGGACATCCTTTACGACTTAATGTCCTCTCTCCTTTGAATTATCGGCCCTGACCATAATTCGATTCTAATACAATTCTAGTGTCCTTTTCATGCTGCCACAGATATTTTTAAGCTGGGATAAACTTAGAGATGAGCGAGTGCGTAATTTGAAAGTTGTGCTCTAGAAGGTCTTAGATGCCTCGGAGACTCCTTGGAGATGAGATGAGAGTTAGAAGGAGACCCAAGAGGTACATGAACTCATGCCTCCTCCAAACCCAGCCCTTGCTCCAGCCAGTATAGCCCTACCTCTATCTGTTTTATATATTGAGATTCAATATAAGACTTAATTTGCTAAAAGAGCATTACTTTTTAAAAAATAAATAATAACAGTCGTGAAAGCCATTGATCAAATCCAACCTCCTCACTTCACAGATGAGAAAACAAAGGTTCAAGGAGGTAAATTGATTTTTCCATAGCCACATAACTAGTTTATGATCAACTTAGGTCTCAAACCCAGGTCTTGTGAGTGAATCTAGTACCCTTTCCAATTTATAGTCTCAATCTCAGGTTCCACCCAGGGTCTGGTCCCAGGATTTCACTGAAGTGAGTCTACCTGGGTAACTCCTAACTGATGAGAACCAGTTGGGATCGAGGATCCTTGAGCTATAACAGAGCAGCCTGCCTGTTTGTTGACTGTATCCCTGGGGTGAGGACTACAGCTGACCTTCTGGTGATGAGGCATATAGGGCTCATGAATGAAAAGAAGCCAAATGTGAGGTGGTAGTATAGCATGATGGGTGAGAGAAATAAATTCTGGTTCAAATCTTCATGTACCAGTGACTTAGCCTCAGTTTTCTCATTTACAAAATGAGGATATTGATGGCTCCCTCACATTGTGAGAAATGAATCAAGTTGCATATGTAAGTTACATAGCACAGTACTTAACACAGAGTAAAGGCCCTATAATGGAGCTATTTGGGGTGGGTAGTAACACAAACATATATAGACAAATGAACATTTCTTACTACTTTTATGCAGCTCATTTTTAAAAAACACAAGCCATATACCTAACACATGGTAGATTCTCACTAACATTTCTTAAGTTAATGTGGATGAGAAATGATAGATAAAATTGAATCATTTTTATTAGAAGTTTCTATTATAAATATACTCTGTACTGAGAAAAGATATGCTGCCTACACTTCTTAATAGAGAAATTTAGATTTTAGAAAGTTTTTTAAATGCTGTCTATGGCACTAATCTAAAGTGTTGCTGTAACTGAAATATCCTGTGATGTTGCCTAAATCAATATTTCCCTTTGAGGAACTTCTGTGAAATTCGTTATGTAAAACAACCCTTACAGCAAAGGACTTTGATAACCAATTTGCACTTCAGTTTAAAGGATTATGGAGAACTCATTTAAATATAAATCACCTCAAAGAGAAAAATGTGATCCTTATTCCATCACATTATATCTTCCAGTTTCCTGCAATGAATAATACCTTCCACGTATCTTCTTGGAAGATCCACTATAAGCGTAACACTAAATTTCAAAGCTTGCATTTTATTTTCATGAAAGGCTGTCACCTTATTTTTTTATGTGTTTAAACTCTCTCAGTCATGAGACAGTTATTTTTTAAGTGATAGGCTTACTCCTTTGATATTTACGTCTTTCTTACTTTAATATGTCAGGAGGAAAATGGAATTATTTAATTTGTAACTTCATGCTCTTAGTAATTGTCTCCCTAACAGTATTCATATTCGTGGAGCTAAGATGATCATTTTCTATATTTTCTTGACGAGCAGAAATCAGAGTTCTATGGAAAGAGTCAACCCTGTGTTATGGAAAGTGGAGAGAAATATATTAAAATTCTTAAAAAATACTTACTACCTAATTATTAAATTTAAGGGGGCACTCATGTTAATGTTTATTTGGTTGCAAGCTAATTATTTGGTGGCTAACATTTACTCTTCGTTATTACTCTTTTATACATCTCTCATTCCCAATTTACTCTTAGTCGTTTGAGGATAAGGGTTTCCAGCACACAAGTAGTGGCAGGAAGGAGGTGGAGGATCATAAACAAAAGGTGGGGAAAGCCACACAGCATGGAGCTTGTCCTGAGTTCAAGGTTCATAGTATCACTTTTTGCTTGTTTGGAGTAAATTCCTAAGCCATCAGGAGTAATTGTAATGAAGTATAATTACTTCATTTTGGATCTTCTAGATCTTAAACTGCTTCTCATAGATATTTGTGTGGTGTCCTGACTCTTCCTTTGAGATTGTAAACTTCCTAAGAACAAGCTCATGCCTTCTCTTCCTTTTCTAACTCTTCCCAACACCATGTGCTGTGTACTGGGCACGAGTTAGCAAGTCATTTAACTTCTATAGGTTAACAGAATTTTAGCTGGACAGCAGATGCAGAGTGTACTGGGCTTAGCACAGCCTAGGACTCGGAGTCCAGTTTTAACCACAGAACTCATGAAAGGCTCAGAATTGAAGGGGTCACATTCCTCTGGAAAAGAGGATAAAAATGGCTGAAAGTCTTTTGAGGAAACAGATTCCTGTATCACCATTTGCACATGTCCCTGCCCTACTAGAAGGCTGGAGAAGTTTCCTCCAGAAAAGCTAACATCATAAATCTCAGGGCTGGTGGACAACAAGCAAATTTGAGAGCACTTGAAAACAAGGAGAGAAGCAAAAATTTACACAATTACTACAGAAATTTCAAGCATTTTCTTCCCCCTTGGCTGCCAGACTACTGGCAGGACACTAGGAGAGGTTTTAATTGGGAATATGAGCAGCCCAACAGGAAAGAGTTGAAGATGCTGATGTGGGTGCCCCCCAAAGGATATGGTCAACCAGATCACTCTGCAGAACCAATATCCCCTTATGCTTACAAAGCTACCCATCAATATTTTAATACCCCACTCTTAATATGAACAGACAAGGACCACCAGATAGTAGAAAACATTTAACATAAAAAACAAATACCAAGAAAGAAAAGAAAAAGAAATTGGAGGAAACAGAGATTGTGCAGGAAGAATAAAACTTCAAAATGAAAAAAAACTGAAAAACCATTAATTAATATCCTCAGAGAGAAAGAGAAGATACTGCATTCATGAAATAAGAACAAGAAATTAAAACTGAGTATTCAGAGGCTAGATAAAAGACCTTTTAGAAATTAACGCATAATAGCACAAACAAATAACAATGCAGGATTGGAAGACAAAATTGCAGAAACTCTTCCAGAAAACATAGGAGAAAATAGAGATGGAAAATAGGAGGGAAAGGATATGAAAATTACTGGATGAATATCTGAATAACAGGGTTTCAGAAAGAAAGGGGGATGATCATTCAAAAAAAACTTTTAGGAAAAAAAATAACCAAAACTGAATATTGTTAACCAGACTGAAAGGATCCACTGAGTGCCTGGAGCAATGCATGAAAATAGATACACATCAAAACATATCATTGAGATATTTCAGAGCATGAGGACGAAGAGAAGATCCTACAAGCTTCCAGAGAGAGAGGAAAAGTGCAAGAACAGCTATCGTGTAAAGAAGCAGGAATTAGAATGCCAGTGGGTCACTCAGCAGCCACACTGAAAGCTAGAAGGCAGTGAAAACATGTCCTAAAACTTATTTACAACCTACAATCGTATACTTAATACCCAAACTATTAAATGTGAGGGTTAATTAAAAATATTTTCAGATATACAAGGCATCCAAAAATTTACCTCCAATTCACCCTTTCTCTGAAAAGTACTGGAGCATGTACTTCACCAAAACAAGGAGTTTAACCAAGAAAGGGGAAAACATGGCTTTCCCAAAGCAGGGACTCCAAAGGCGAGAGCAAAGGGAATCCTCAGGATGGTAGTAAAGGAGATTCTAGCGTATGAGCTGTTCAAGAGACCAGAAAGAAATGAGTCCAGATCAGAACTGCTCACAAGCTCTGGGAGAGATCTTTTCTAGATGCAATTGACAGAATGGCTAATGAGTAGGAAAGTGAATTGGTGGAGATGAGATTTATACATCTAGTTGAGGGAGGTAAGTTTGCATACGTACATAGAGAGAAATACATGGAGAACTAAATTTAAACAAACAGACAACCTAAGGCAATTTTTAATTCCAAAGAAAATAAAATATTGTTCAGGAAAGAAAAATTATTCATTGTATACTAACAGCTTAGCTGCACAAAGCATTTATATAGTTAAACCTATGTAAAAATTAAAAATTGATCTATTCCAATTTACAATATAACCCTCTAGGGAGATAGGAAGTGAGTAGGAATTGTGTGACAGAGAACTTAATCTTCAGCCTCCTAAGCATGGTGTCAACAGATAGTGCACAAAACTAATCAAGAAGTAGCAATATAAACACATTATTTAGAAATATGAGGACATATGTTTAAAAGCATCAACCAAGTAAGTGGAAAGCCTTTAAGAAGCTGGAAATGGTGAGCAGGTAGGAACGGAAGACTGCTATTTTTCATAACAAGTCTTGTAGAAATATTTGACTACAAAAAGTAAATATTTTAAAGAAGCTAAATTTAAGGAGGAAAAATGAGATCGACTTGTCTTTAGCAACTAGATCAAAACTTTTCCAGCTCTTACTAGAGAGCCTCCTACGGCTATCCCTCAGAGAACTGTAAAAGAAAAATTACACTGGACACTTGTTGAAAATGACAAGGAAGACTTTCTTCAAGACTGTTGCAATAGGGGATAGAAATTGAACTCAACTCTGCTCAAACAAAAGGTAGGAGGGTTTTTAAATACTGGAGTGAGCTAACAGAGCAGTATTGGAGGACGTTGGTAGGGAGGTTGATCGATATGGTTCGGCCATCTGAGTTTGTGAATTCACTCATATGCAAGTTAGGCTCCTGCTATCCCACAGATACTGGGGGGCAGGGGTCCTATCTTGCATGATGATAACATCATGAAGGGATGGCTTCTATATCTTGAGAAAGACATGCCTGGGTTGTAAAAGATTTACAAATCAAGGGGCATAGAAAGAATTTACAATTGCACGTTTTCTAAAGTAAATGCTGTAAGAAGAAGGAGGTTAAGGGCCTATAATCAGGCCCCTTTCTAGAGTTTAGTCAAGCTGAGGGGAACAGTAAGGCCCTTGGTGATAATTCAATCACAGTCTTTCAAAATGAACTCTTTCTCCTCACATCCTCATCTAAATGTACTCTTGCCTCCGTGTCTTGTCTCTGTCACATCCCCGTTACGTGATCCTGTCAGTCAAGTGTCCAACCTCAACATCATCCTGCAGTCCTCCTACAGCCGGTGTTGCAACATCTTACCTCTGGTGTCTTTTCACTCCACCCCTTCTCTCTATTTTCCCAATGTGACTGCCAACACCCGAACCCTCATCATCTCTCGCTTTCTGTTGCACTCACCTTATTTTTTTTTCAATTATCTTATTGAGGTCATAATGGTTTATTACACTGTGTAATTTCAGGTGTACATTATTATTTATCAATTCTCTGTATAGACTGCATCATGCTCACCACCAATAGTTCAGTTTTTGTCTGTCACCGTACATATGTGCCCCTTTACCCCTTTTGCCCACCTCCAAACCCCCTTCCCCTCTTTTAACCACTAATCTGTTCTCTTTATCCATATGTTTATCTTCCACATATGAGTGAAATCATGCAGTATTTGTATTTCTCTTTTTGGCTTATTTCACTTAACAACATACCCTCAAGGTCCATCCATGTTGTTGCAAATGGGACAATTTTCTCTTTTTTCATGGCTGAGTAGTATTCCATTGTACATATATACCACATCTTCTTTATCCATTCATCCCTTGATGGGCACTTGGATTGCTTCCACATCTTGGCTATTATGAATAATGCTGCAGTGAACATAGAGATGCGTAGTTCTCTTTGAATTGTTGATTTCAAGTCCTGTGGATAAATACCCAGTAGTGGGATAGCTGATTCATATGGTATTTCTATTTTTAATTTTTTCAGAATTCTTCATACTGTTTTCACCACCTTTTTTTTAACAACTTTATTGAAGTATACTTTATATAGCATAAAATTTACCCATTTCAAGAGTACAATTCAATGACTTCTTAATAATTTTACGTAGTGGTGCAACCATCACAGCAAATTAGTTAGGACATTTTCATCCCCTAAAGCATCACCGTTTAGCTGGTCTCTCCACTTCTAGTTTTTTTCCTTTCTAAGTCATCTTCCTTGTGGCACATAGATTTACACTACTAAAACAACTAAGGCCCCAGACTTAGGAGGATCAGACATAACTAGGCTCACATCCTACTGGAGACCTGGTCCCAAAACTTACTAGTTGAATGAATTTTGGAAAGGAAACTTATAAATTCATAAAATGAGGAAAATAGTATCTATCTCTTAAAATTATTGTGATATTTAAATAAACACAATATCTCAGTAAGTTTCAAATGATTTTTATTGTATTTGTGGTCACCTCAACAATCCAGGGTACTTCATGTGAACAACTTGGAGGTCATTTTCTCCAGGAATGTACTGATGTAACTGATATTTTCATCTAAAAGCATTCCTCCTATGTAACTTTCCTGATGCTCATTTATGTCATTGTTAGTAATACCAGATATAATAAGTTTCATCTTTCTAAATGGCATTTATTGGAATCCTTGAGTTAAATTCAGATTATATGCAGGTGTTTTAATGTAGAATTTTTAAAAAATACAGTTTATACTGATATACAAAAATGATGGTTCTTGGATACTAGTTTGGCTCTACTGAATAATGTGACTGTTTTTGTGTCAACATTCTTTCCAACCATCTGCTAAATACAATTCAGCTAGCAATTAGCTAGCAATTAAGCCAGCATGTCAAAAAACTTAATTGCCAACTCAACCAATTTTCAGAGTTATATTAATAATAATAGCTGTGAAGCAAACTGAATTTAATACAAATGCTTTGAACATAAATCTTAACAATTCTAACTTGTTTTATGAATCATATATAGCTTTTGAAACAGAAATGAGATGTGCAGAAAAAATATTTGAACATGAGGATAGAAATTTAATATCAAATTCTTTCCTTTCATGGCTTTTGAGAGCCTGGGGCATTTTCCCTTAAACAGAAACACCTACCTATCATTTGCACTTCTTTTCCTTTGGTAGCCACTGTTTGCCTCCAACATGTGCCCCTAGCTAAACAGACTTCTTTATTCTTGAATTTAAAGTTGTCTGACTACTGGAGAGATTCAAAGCCCTCTCCTGGTGTGTCAAGTCAGGCCTTTCTCAAAACAGCCCAGGCTGTGGAGTCAGAAATCCATAAGTGGGAATTCCAACTCTTGCACTTATTAACTGTGTGACCATGGGCACCTCATGGAAGGTATGTATGCCTCAGTTTCCCCATCTGCAAAATGATAAAGGAGCCTACCCTGCAGGATGTTCAAGGCCTTGAGTTAATGAATGCTGTGTGATCAGCACTTTGTAAGCACTCACTAACTTGCAGCCATAATCAACTATTGAAATCCATAATTTACATAGTATCAGACATATCTTTTAGTCATAAACTGCTGGCTTGTTGGTTCCTAATATACTCTTTAAAAAATATATATAAAACTAACTCACTTTGCTCACAAAGAAATGCTCTGGTCACCCATCACTCTGACTTGAAGTCAGCAGAGACAGCAAAGATGCCAGTGTTCAAAGGCAGCTCTCCTTTTAAGCACTTGAAGACTTCACATTGTATTTTCCTCCTGGAGACTTGTCAGTGTAAACACGAACAATTTTCTGCTAAGAAACTCTCAGACCACACATTTCACTTTGACTTAGCGCTGTGGGTCTGTCATAGAGAATGTGGCAAGGTTTCTTGTAACTTCTATTTAGATTCATATTTTTGCTGCCATGGTGTCAAATTCAACAATCACTTTGATTCTGTGAAAAGAACTGGGCACCCAGACATTTATTTTCGTTTCTTACTTCCACAACAATTCATGAATATATTCAACCAAATATTTAATTTGCATGTAAGGCTCTGAGTCAGCCATCAGGGTTACAAAGATGAATAAAAATGTTTCTGCCCCAAAGTAGAGACATAAATGTGTGTGCATGTGCACACACACACACGCCTCCCCCACATACACACGCTCACAATAAAAAATATAAATGATAAGTAGAAAAATAATTATGCAGATAAAGAGAATGTTACGAAGTTAAGAATAACCTAAAAAATATTACTCATTTTTAGTAGAAGTAAAATTAGATAAGTAATCAAAAAAAATAGAACAAGTTGCCTTGTTTCTTTCTATTTCAACAAGATAATTACTAGATCAAAACTGTTTGTTAAACTGTGAACCAACAGTTTAATAAACAAGATTTGCTTTCATGATTTTGTTTTATTGTGTGATTTTGTTCATGGAAACTGTCTTTTTACTGATTCTAACATTTCCCATTGAAATGATGACAAAAGTCTATGATGACCACATGTTACTAAAGCACAGGCTGATCATATTTCTGTTAAAGTCGTATGACTTGATTACCATTGCAATTAAAGCTTTTTTCTCAATCAGATAATGTCTTCCATGCATTTAGCTTTCAAGTTAACGAATGGATGAATAAGGATGAGTTATAGGGTTTTTTGCAGTTAACTATATTAATACATCACTGCCTTTGAAATAAGCCATCAGAGGAATTACATGTATGTTGTATGTTAATACAAAAAACAGAGAGTAACTTAAAACACTATGTGTATCTAAATATAGAAATGAAGGGGCCATGTCAAAGCCAAAATTGTCCTTGTAATATATGATTCTTAATGATGGATAGTGATGAATTATTTTGACATGGAAAATTTGTCTACAGCAATCAAGTAATTAATATAGATTCAATTCAGGAACTATTTTGAGCCTTTTATGATAATATGTTTGTGTGGCCTTTATGGTTTAAAAAGCACATTCACCTCTTTTTCTTCATTTGAGCACACAGCAACTTTCTGAAAGGTGTTATTTTTGTGCTCGTCTCTTAGAGAAGAAAATTACAGTTAATAGGATTGGTAATTAACAGAAGTATGGATCTCAGATACTATATCCTCTCTAACACCTTGTATTATCTCTTCTGTGTATAAAACATTCAGTGAGAAGTACAGAGCACATCAAAATGTTTCTTGATAACTGACATGTATTGCAGGGTTCACTTTACAGAAGACTGACATCTATATTATTCCCTTTGAGTGTGACAATGACCTGTGAATCAATAGCTCAAGTTTGAAGGAAACTAAACACTAATGAGAAAGAGCTAAGACAATGGTAGAACTAACTACAAGACAGCATTTGATCTGGGCTTTGGTTGATCAAAGCGGGGGGAGCACATTCAGCTTGGAAGATCAGGAAAGTCAGCTTGGATTCCAGAGATCACTGAAACAAATTGATATGCAAAGCCAAATGAGGGCCGCGCATCTTTAAGGTCTGGTCCTGTATGGATTCTCTGAAAATCTGCTATGCTTCTTTGGCCAGAGATTTTCTAAAGGAAAAAAAGAGAATATTACTTTCAACATCAAAAAGAGACGGTTCTGAGACAGCAAATATTTCTGAAAACGTTAGAGAAGAAATGGATATGTCAGACCAAGTGAATTACCAATATAATATCAATTTTAAGCAAAAGTCTATTTGTATGTTATAACAAAAGAATAAACACAGTGACCTAAAATTGAGAAAGTTTGGCTTTAGGAAAAGTTGTAAGATTTGGAACATTTTTCACTGTCTAGAATAATAATTGTCCAGTCCCCAAACTGCATTCCTGTCTCTTTCTTGAAATACCCACACCAGGTCCCGCGAGCCAGGGCATTTGAACCAGCAACATAATGACTTAGAGTAGCTAGAAGTCAGGGCATCAGGTGGTGAGTACAAAAACCGCTCTGAGGAGAAAGCGAAGAGTTAAAACCAGAATACCAAATCCACTGTGTGGTCCAAAGGGTCAGCGATAGTAGCGGCAGGAGGGTGGAGCGTAAGGTGTGATTAATGTCAGAGGATTGAAACTTTTCAGTGCTCAAACTTGTCTGCCCATCACAGCTTTTTCTCAGTGGGTGCCGGTCATAGATGTGTAGGTCGGTCAGCCTAGGTTAAAAGTCTAGAATTGTAGAGGGCAATGATATATGGAAGGAAGATGAGATGAATAAAACCTAGCAATTTTTTGTTTGTTTGTTTTGGGGTTTTTTGTTTGGTTGGCTTTTTTTATTGAAATATATTTGGCATATAACATTGTGTACAATTAAGGCATACAACATGTTAATTTGATACATTATACAGTGTAAGACGATTGCCACTGTGGCATTAGTTAGCACTTCTATCACACTACTTAATTATCTTTTCTTAGTGGTTGGAATAATTACGTTCTAGGCTCTTGGCTAGTTTGATGACTATAATACAATATTATTGTCTGTATTCACTAGACGGTGCATTAGATCTCTAGGTCTTATTTACTGCTCATTGCAAGTTTGCACTCCTTAAAAAGCATCTATCTGGTCCACCCCCCAAACCCTGGTAACCACCATTTTACTCTGTTTTTATAAGTTTGGCTTTTTTAGATTCCACCTATAAGTGATATCGTACAGCACTGTCTTTCTCTGTCTGACTTACCTCACTTAGCATAATGTACTCTGGATCAATAACAGTTAGCTTCACGGTATTTTTGGTTTGTATCTCTTGCCTAATTTGCCTTCCTTTTAGTCCACGTAGTTGGATCATTGTCTCTAGATTAAACCTTTTTTTTTTTCTGTAACATGCTATTTCCCTCCTTAATATGGATGATAATTTTCTAGATTTACAAAAAAAGTCTTGTCTAAGTTTCACAATAATCACTTTATAGTCTTCATAGGACTTTCTATGCTAAAAGTTGTGTAGAAGTCAGAAAAAGGGAGAGAATTTATGCTACTTTACTTGCTCCCCTTGTACACTTGTGTCTGCAGATGAAGATAAAAAGCATAACTTTAAAAGCAGAGTTTACGTCTTCACTACATTGATTATATTGATCACTACATTGATTATATGGAGAAAACTGAAGCTAACAAGTTGATAGAAAAACATCAAGGAGTATATAGTCTGTGTCTATATATGTGAACTACATGTGAAGAAAAAGAGCCTAGGTTTCATCATTTTAAGATGCCTGTAGTAATATTTTTAGCCTTGGTTGGATCTACCAGCTCTTCTCCTCTGAAACAGAGCCTCAGCCCCACAAGATTTTTCGCTGTTATTCCCTTATCTTACCAGGCCTCTTGTTTCTGTCGTTGTTACGTTGACATATTCACAATAAGGAGCATACTGTCTCTTCTTTGTATTAAGAATATACATATATGTAGTCCTTCAGAGTTTGCAAAACATTTCCCAAATATAAGCTCTGTTAATCCTCACAGCAAACCCCAGAGGTAGGTATTATTATGAAAGCTTTTATATGGATGAGGAGAGATTGACTTAATATATTTAAAGGACCAAGTAGACAAAATTTAGATTCAACCCCAGTGCATGTAATTCCACCGGTAAGTAACTAAGCTGGAACTAGAATCCTGTCCTCTGACAGAGGGCCAGGGTACAGCCCTGTCTCATTTTCAATACGTAAACTTTATTATTTGGAGAATTAAAATGTAATTATAATTATACTTATAATTATGTAAGTGACTATTATTACAATTTTAAACAGTTTAAAGGAGAGGATATCTGCTTATTTATACATCATTTTTATCAGTTTATTGATTTGCGTATTAGTTATGTTTGAAAAGATTTGTACTGTGTCAAAATGTGTATATCAATGCTTATTTTCCTTTTAACACACTTTATGAAAAAGACTAGGAATGAGTACCCCCAAATTTTTCGGCTCTATAAACTATCTTTATTGCCATAAAATATAAATAAATAAGCTCGAAATGTAGCATCTTTTAAAACTCAAATCAAATAATGGGATGATAATCTGATAAAACAGCAAATGATCAAAATGAGTGAAAACCACCCAGCTTTTGAGATAATCAAGTAAACATTGGGATAAGTTAAAGAAGGAGGTACGTAAGATGACTCGTTTATTCAGTACCCAATGCTTCTTGATATTTTCGCAGGAGATGAAAACCAGCCACTAGGGGAAATAATTAATTATGTTGTCAGCATAATTCCCATTTGGGTGAATTTCTGTAAATGCACAGACCCTGGTAATCACAGGGAATTCTATTGATGTAGAATGTAGCTGCATTTGTTGAGCACTTGTTATTTGCAAATCACTATACTAAACACTTTGGTTTACTGCTCCACACCCTGAAAGGTAAGAGGTGGTTACCCCAGTTGTGTGGATGAGAACACCGAGGCACAAGGAGAGTTAATCATTTCGGCTCTGCACAGCGTCACAAAGCTAGTAAATGATGAAGCTCGCCATTGAACCCAGGCTACCCAACACCAGAATTTTATCCTTAACTGTTGCAGTTAACCATATCTGCCAACAGAATTTTGACTCCAAAATTTCAAAGGATTGTTCATGTAGACAAGTTGTCCGTAAGGCATTGTATCCACTCTTCTACTTTTTTCTCAGTGAGTTTTTGTCTTTTTCACTTAGGTTTGAACTTGTCAATGAGCTTCCTTCATCCTCTTTCCTTGAGTGAACAAGTTCTGTGTTTTATCTGATTTTTGCCCTTTGTTTTTGCTGTATTTTCTCCTCAGAGAGAACATCCTTACTAGAAATGACTATATATAGTCAGAAAGATCAGTATATTTGTGTAGATCTTTCTTTATATACTAGTACCATTTGGATTCCCTAATTTTTGCTAATTCCATTAAGAAATAAATATGCTTGCATGTAAATGCACATAGATATATGCACATAATTTACTGACTGAATACATTTGACTGAAACATAATATTACCTTATCTTTCCCACACCCTTAATAGTACATAGAGTTTACTCTTTCATAGACTGTTTTTTCATGGTTTATCCAAATGGCTCATGAGCAACCCAAGGTAGTAGTCATTTGCTTTTTCCCCCCCCAGAAGCTCAGAAGAAGCAATTGGAAGAGAGTATAGAGCTGATCCAAGATGAATGTGTGTCAGAGAATGCAGATCACTCTACAGAGGAGCCTGCTGAAGGAGGGCCAGATGCGGATGGAGAAGAGATGACTGATGGGATAGAGGAGGACTTCGATGAAGATGGGGGTCATGAGCTGGTAGGAACTAAACATTTGGTGTCCACACCCTTTGGTAACAGCACCAGCATGTTAGCATCTCATTCATCCTAAAACAAAGATGAACTATTTGGAGCTTATTTCTTTCTTTTACGTCTATATTAAGGCAACATCAGTGCAGTGCTTTGCACACGATAAGTGCTCGATACATTTTTGCTAACTCAAAACATGAGGTAGTAAATGAGTAGACAGCAGAAATATTATATATGAGGTTAGTTATATTTAAAGTTCCAAATGAAAGGTTCTCTTTCCCAAATGCTCCACCATGAAAGGAATCTTGCGTTTGTGCAATTACACGTGAATTGTTTGTGGATATAATGTCCTGGTAACAAATGACCGTTTACTGGAAAACACATGGCTCCCCCTCTTATTTCATAACGTCACTCACTGCTAGTAATTATCTACACTAGTTGTATGGCCAACAGTCCTTTCTATAGTCTGCTCACTAGGATGAGCCTTTGAGGTATGGCCAGTGCACCATCTTCACTGCCTGTGCTGCTTGACAACCAGGTTTATGAGTTAGGGATTTAGCCAGACTTCCTTCTTTACAGGTTTTATTTTCCCAATGTTGCAATCATTATACTGCTCATTTCCATATGTCCTTTCTTTCATAACCACACCAGGGACTTGGTAAATATATGCTGATGAGGATGCTATTTCTCATATTTTATCAACCATGAAATTAAATATACTGTCTTAAAAGGATTGACTAATAAAAATGATGAGAGGGCAAGTGCGTTTGTGCTTTGCCAACTCTCAAATATCTGTGGACTGATCACATTAAACTTGACTTATCCCAGGGAATATCAGATTCCAATTTGTTATAATACTTACCGTTACTTAAGTAATTTTTTCGTGCTGATAGTTGCTTTGGCATGGTAACCACCCTATCAGTAGTTTCAGTTATGGAACTCTCTGTTGATTTTTAACATTCCAGCTCTGTTTAAATTGCATGGCACCTTCATTTAAACTTTTCAAATAGGAGCCTTTAACAACCACCCTTATTTCTACAAAAGTCTGCATCAGTTTGAAGGACTTAAATACCTGTTTTTAGAATTGTTTTGACTTTAGGAAGCCTGAACAGGGCTAGAATGAAGGACTAATAAATTTCTCCATAGACAGGACTTTAATTCAACAACATAATTTCCTCAGCTCATTCTCATCAGACTTGTCACCATTCCATTGAGACAACTCTTGTCGAGGTGTCTGGATGCCTCCACATTGCCATGTTCAATGGTTACCTCTCTGTTCTTATTTTAATTTACTTCTCAGCAGAATTTGGCTGAGAATTGGTTAGGAGAATTCTGAGAAATTCTCCTAACTTTCCATTTGCTTATTCTGAGTTTCCTGTGCTAAAACTTTCCCTCTATACTCCCAATTTAAATATTGGAGTAGCCCAGGGCTTTGTCATAGGTCACCTTCTCTTTCTACACACTTCTCCAAGGTGACTTCATTAAATACCGAAGCTTTAAATATTATCTATAGGCCAAAGACTTCTGAATCTATATTTCTATTCCTGATCTCTTCCTGGAATTATAGACTCAAGTAGTCAGCTGCCTATCCTCATAGATTCCAATAAACAGCTGATACTTGACATGCCAGAAACATTCTTGATTTTTTTTCCAGCCATCTTATTCCTTCCCAGTCCTCCTCATTCTGATAAACAGCATCACCATCCACACAGTTGGGGAAACCAAAAAGGCTAGGATTATCTTTGATTCTCTCCACCCTTCCTCATTAATTCTAACTCCCAGTCGTAGCCCAAAGCTAGTTACATCTCCACTACAGCTAAGCTTTCTTGCTTCAGCCCATGCAATCCATTCTCCACACAAAAAGCATATAAATTTGTATAAATTATACATCAGATAATACTACTCCCTTGCTTAAAACCCCACAGTGCTTTTTATCACAGTGAGAATCAAAATCCTCAAGTGTGAGAATGTAAGTTGTGATGAGGTTGGGTGGAGGATGCCAGTAGAGAGAACTTGGTGAAGAGAAAGGGAGAAAGTCCCCAATGCTGAAGGGAAAGGAATCTAGGGCACAGGCATGTGGGCTGACCTCCGACAACGAGAGGGACACTCTTCCACTGCAGCTGACTGCAGTAAGGCTGAGGATTTGGTGGCAGGCCTTTGGGGGAGCTCAAGCGCAATCTATAAGTCAGGATAGTAACCTCTGGGGAGTGAGCAAAGATGGACAGGACCACAGATTTGAGGAGAATGGAGAAGATTTCAAGAAGCTAGTATGGAAAACATAGAAGATCACTAATTTGGAAAACATATCAAGATTGACAGCGTCAGTAGGTAATTGAGGTTAGAGACCAAGAATTAATAGAGTAATATTTTGCAAGCTTTGATGTGTATCAGAATTACCTGGAGAATTTGTTAAAGCAGATTGTTGTGTCCCATTTTGAGAGTTTCTGATTCAGTATGCTCAGTGGGGGCTAGGAATTTGCATTTCTGATAAGTTCCCAAATCCTGCTGCTGCTGTTGGTCTGGGGACTGCACTTTGAGAACCACTGATATGGAAGCGTCAGTCAGCCCAGCTGTGGGATTTTCACCATTGCTTTTATCAGCCCTGGTGGAAGCGTGGAGAAATCTAACAGGTCCAGAGTTGGACTTTTGTCAGAAAACTGCAAAGAAAAACTATAAATAAAGGGAGTTGAGGAGAGTAGTGAAAAGAGTGGCTGACTAGATGGATGATGGAATTGAACTTGAGCAGGGAAGGAAGGGAACACAGGAGGGGGCTGAGAAGGGGAAAATGGAGACACAAAGGGAATAAAAGTCCCTATGCTGTTAAGGGCCAGAAGAAAGGAAATTAAATAAATAAGGAAAAATTGAGGGTTGTACTTAGAGATTGAGATATTTCAGAGGTGTGACAGTTAGACAATGAGAAGATCCATGGGAGGGGGTGATGGAAGTGAGATCAGAGCAAAAGTCACTGCATATTGTAGAATTCAAGGAACTGAGATGCTCAAATGCAAGATGGGTCATCTAAATGAGCATGAAATCACTCCACGTATCAGACAGGAAGGGAAAGAGTAAGACAGTTACAAAAGTCAGCTGCCATGAAAGAGATAGCATAGCCAGTTTTAGTCCCAGGTCTGTCACTATCCAATTCAATCGAATCACCTTAAACAAATAAATTTTCCGAGTCTCAACTTTCTTATCTGCAAAATAGTAAGGTTAGATCAGAAATTTCTAAAATCTATTCTGTTTGATATTCTCTCTAAGTGAATCTGTGTTCCAGGAACACCATGTCTGAAGGAGCAAGGGCTGATCATGGAGCCAAGGAATAAATCCAAACCGTGGTGTTTGTTTTACGTTCTAAACACACAGAAAGTGACTGATTAGAACTCTTGCTGCCTAGAGGTGCTCAGGTTTCTTCCCTCAACCCTTGCATTATAGTTGGGGGCTCAGGGAGCTAAAGAATTAAATCCTATTTCTATCTCATTTTCTTTCTACAAATTGGAAAACCATGAATGAAGATGTTTAATACTCAGTCCTTGAAATCTAAATGGAGACTGCGGAGTCTGTCTTAGGGATTGGCCTAGAGAAAATTCTCCAGTCTGGTGTCCACTGTTTTCTCCTTTCCAGACCACATGAACGCAATCATCCTTGGTTCCCAAAAAGGAAAGTACGAGCATAAATCTTCTCTTTTTGTCATAATGAAGGGCATTAAAGATTACAGGTTCAGCAAGGATAGAATATAATTAGGTTTTTAGCACATACAATAGGAGTCAGAAAAGGGAACTAGTATCCACATGCCCCGGCGGTTGCTCAAAGAAAATCTGGAATGCCATTCCAAAAGAATGGATGGGAAATAAGAATTAGATCTGAAGCAAGTGAGAACCAGCAAAAGGAGCTAGTGGGACAGCTGTAAGTGGTCGCACCCCTTGTGGAGCATGTGAGAAGCTAAAGGCGTGAGCACAGACTGTCTGTACATCGTCTAGTTCTAAATATCCAGTTAGTGAAATTGATTTTCATGAAGCAATTCATTCAACTAACGTTTGGCTGCCTATTATGTATGACAAGGTGCTACAAAAGAAAGCAAAGATAACGAAAACTATTGCTTTTTATGTGGAATGCAATGTTTAAGTTAATGGTTCCTTTTCTCAAGTAGCTTAGTGTCTTATAGATAAGACTGATTCCTCATGTAAAGAATAACAGAATTGGACTTGATAATTTATAAGAAGGCAAACAAGGGTAAAAATCTATGATTCTATATTAATCTATGCCTATGTATTTCGTTAGTGCATAGAAGTTAATATTTGAATTTATTTAGAATTGAACTCTGTATTGATGCACTATGCACACACTATCAAACCACTGCCTTACTCCTGTTTGTAAATAAATCTATTAGCAAATATTTGTTGATTGACTACTAATGAATGGCACTGAGATTTTTGCTGTGAGAATAAAGAAGGAAAATCATATTTCTTCACTCAAGAAGGCTATAAATCAACTGAGGATAAAGACTACAGACAAAAGATACAAAGCAGTATATTATGGTAAGAACCATATGAAAGACACAGTTTATAAGTGAGGAATCACACGTAGCTGGGATGGTCAACAAGGTCACTGGCAGAAGTGGGATTAGAACTTTACCTCAGAGGATCCCAGATGAAAGGAACGGCATGTGCTAAAGATGAGGAAGGAAGATTCAAATCATCCTTCATTGTTCTCAGGTCATTTTATAGAAAATACACTAAGATCCAAAATACATTAGTTATTTCATATGATAGGCAGACAGGTAGGTAGGTGCGTGGGTGGATGAATGGATGGATGGATAGATAGAAGAGAGAGAGAAAAAGAGACAGAGAGAGAGATTTTTTGATAAAACTACTAGAAACTTCACAAATAAGACATTTACCTTTCAAGCTCTTTTATTCTCATGTTTCTATCCACCAAAATTGTAATGTAACATTAATCTATGTTAATGTATAAAATAACATAATCCAAAATAAAAGTAGTCTGTGCCATAATGGAAATAATTTAGAAAAGTAAGTGCTTAGCACCCTGCTAATTGAAAAGGACAAATGAACTCTCGCAGGTGTATGAGAGAAGATGAGTGGAAAAGGCCTCTGTTCATTCCAGGACATTACACGGCTGTCAGATATGTTATGGGGCCTTAGAGAGGCTATTCAGGGTTTTCAAAGCAGAGTTCTTGGTTAACTTACGTCCACATACCTAAGGTGCTTGCTGAAAACGCTCATATAGATTCTGATACAGAAGAGCCCAGGAATCTGTGCTTTTATCAGGCTGAAGTTTGAAACTACTGAGTTAAACCGTCAGTTCCCAAAGGAAACTAGAGACAAGCCAAACATATAAATGGATTAAGAATTTGAGCTCTTTTGAATTCTACTTGTAATTACGTTTGCTTTTGCTGACTACATACAATCAAATCAGGCAAACCCAGTAAGAATCCACAGTAGAATTTCCTGGCTGGATTGTGGGGTACTTAGGCATGCAAGCTGAGTACTACGTTGTAATACATCTTTCAGCATTTAACAAAACATTCAACTAAGCAGTGAGTCACCTGGGCTTACAAGCTATTGAATTTCTCTGCACATTTTGGAAGGCCTGGACCGCAAATACTCTCTGTAGATGAAGGGAGCTCAGAGCAAGTATTCTGATACACCATTGAAAGACTAGCATGCATAAAGAATTCTGATCAATATTCTTGATCTTTCTTTATGAACAAGACTGAAAAAGTCTCCTTTGTTTTGAAACTTTTTGTTTCTTTCTTAATGAAATCCTTCACCATGCTCTCCCTTGTCAACCATGCTTCTATCTCTTTTTGTTATCATCATTTGGACTGAATGCCAGCTGGAGGACAAACAAGAACTTGGGCGAAACGTTCCCGAAAGATGGTGCCGACGGAATTAGAGTTATAAATCATGAGGAAGCAAGAAAGGAGTTACTTAACCTGTTTGATTTCAGTGCAGCATTCAAAGACCTTGTCTTGAACTCTGTCAATCCATCATATGCTATCTCCCCTATCCTCCTGAGAACAGTTATTAAGGGCATAAAGAAAGCCTCCGTCCGTAATCTGGATGGAGTGAGAGCTAGGAGGAATGGTCATGGTGCGTGTGTCCTGCAGGTGACCTGGCCTGGGTGACCGGCTGCTAAGGCACAAATGGCCAGGCCCATAAACAGCTAATTGGCCAGCTCTTCTCAACAGCAATGGAATGTGGCTAAGCCTTTGATGTGAGGCAAAGGTTGTGACGACAGACGTCTCTGCTCTGCCTTCCACCCTGGATCCTTCCCTTCAGGAGCTCCGATCTCTCCGTAACAAGTGTTCTTCCTAGTGAATTTCAGACTTGCTCTTCTTGGCATCTCTCTTGATTCCAATCATTTTTATTTTCAAGAACTCTGCCTAGCCCATTAGAGTAAACTTTTTTTTCTCAGGCGTTTTGATGGCTTAGTTGTTGTTAAAACTATGAACTCTGGGGGCTGGCTCAGTGGCGTAGTGGGCAAGTGCATGGGCTCTGCTTTGGTGGCCCTGGGTTCATGGGTTCGGGTCCCAGGCACAGACCTACACACTGCTCATCAAGCCATGCTGTGGTGGCGTCCCAGATACAAAGTAGAAGAAGATTGATGCAGATGTTAGCTCAGCGACAATCTTCCTCAAGCAAAAAGAGGAAGATTGGCAACAGATGTTAGCTCAGGGTGAATCTTCCTCATACAAAAATATAATAAATAAATAAAAATAAAACACGACCTCTGTCTGCAGTCTGACAGAAGCCATTCATATCGCCATGACTTTCTGCAGGCTACTTACCTGTGTCATCACTGGCCTCAACTTTTTCGCCTGTAAAAAGGGATAGATAGTAATATATGCCTGACCAAGGATAGTTATGAGGAGTACAAGAGGTAACGTCTAACAAACACATGTCTGGTGCAGAGCAGACACTCAGTTAAAAATTTGCTAAGTGTCTCTGGTTTTGTTGTAGGGCATTTGTATCTTTTTATGTATTTTCTGTTTACTGACCCTTTAACTTTATTCATTTAATTTTGTTAACCCTGGTGTTTCCATGCTTATCCAGGTATGGTATACATTAGGCCATAGTTATATTCATAGGAAAGGTCTACTAGCTTCATATGAACCCTTGCACAGCTGCAGGACCTTGGCGCCACCCCCCGTCTCTCCCAGTTGTTTCCAGAGCTCCCAGGAAGGGTCCCAGCCATGCTCAGGAGCAGGTCAGATGATGGTCCTGCTGCCTGGCCACCGCCTGCTCTCCCCTCAGGGGTGCAGTCTTGCCCCAGCCTTTGCTGCTGCCGCAGTGAGAGAACGTTCCTCTCTGCCAACAGGGCTGCATCTTCTGCTCCCAAAGATGCAACACCCACAAGATGCCTCCAGAGCAGGGTCCCTTCAGGTCTCAGGGTGAAGCCACACCAGGTTCCACACTGACACTGGGAGAATGATGCCCCATCCCCAGCTCCAAGTTGGAAGCTGTCACCCAGAGCCCAGAGTAACACAGCTTGAAGCCTAAACCCATAAAGTCCACCATCAAAACAAGCAGCCACTTGAACTGCTGCCTGAATATTTACACCACCTCCCTGCCTCTGCCTTTGCTCCTCTGCACATTGTTCTCCAAACTGCAGCCAACTTGGTCCTCTTAAAACTCAAACCAGCCCATGTCACTGTGTTTCACACTCTCCAGTAGCTGCCCACCTCGCTCAGAACAGAAACATGTGTCCTTACAGAGATCTCCACAGCCCCGCAGGATCTGGCCCCGTTCCTCCTGTGATCTGGCTCCAGATTCTCTCCCACTGACCACACAGCAGCTACCCTGGCCTCCAGGCTCACACCTCTCTGCCCCCACCTCAGGGCCTTGCCATTTGCTGTACCCCAGAATGTGGAGAACGGGAAGGTGGAGTCCAGATCAGACAGGGCTCTGATGCTGCACTAAATGTTTGAAGTTTATGCCATAAATTTCATGTAGGTAAATTGGGACTTGCCTGTACATAAGAGAGAATTAAGATAAGATGCAATACAACCTAGTGGTCTGAGGCACGTGTTTCTGGAGAGAGATAGAAGTAGGGTTTTCAGATTTAGCAAATGAAAATCAAGGACACCCAATTAAATTTGAATTTCAGATAACCAATGAATAATTTTCTAATATAATCATGTCCCAAATATTACATTGGACATACTTGTAACAAAAAAATTATTTATCTAAAATTCAAATTCAACTGGGCTGCCTATATTTTATCTGGCAACCCTACATAGAGATGGGTTTGAATACAGGGCTTGAACAAATTATTTAACTTCTTTCACCTCTGTATTGTCATCTGTGAAACTGGAATACTAATACCCACTTCATAGGGCTCTTGTAAGAATTAAATGAGATAATTCGTGAACTACAGTTAACAAAGTCTCTGGCCCAAGGTAAGCAGGTAGATTGCAGCTATTGTTATCATTATTGTGATTACCATTATCATCTCATTGTGCAGGTGAAACTTTCAGTAAAACATTACAACATTTCTGGCAACATAATCTTCACATGGAACTTTGAGTCTTTAAAGGCTCTAGAGATTTGAATTTGTTAAAAAGCACTTCTTATTTGATAAGAAAGCCTTCAGGAAACAAATGTAATATTCAGAGAAGAATCATAATTTGCTTTCATCCTGTTAAATTTTTCTTTGATTTTATACTTGCTGGCTTATTCAATTCAAAAGCATCCCTTTTCAAGTTCCCTTCTTATAAATTTTTTTAAGATAACACTAACTATAGCCTGTGATGATATATGGCTTTTATTTTAGTTTTTGCTATAGATTTGCTGCTGGCTCATATGATCTGGTTGCCAGTTTAATAACAGATGGTCAATTGTGGTTTTAAAGAATCCGAGCATGTGAGAAGTCTTAGATATCACATTTTTTTTAGTCATCCAGACACTCATTCATTAAAACAATAACCAAAACAAATTTTTAATAAAGTAGTGGAAACTCAGTGATGTGCCAGATAATGTTAGTTGCTAAAGATTCAAAGAACGAGGCATAGTGGTTTCTGGTGTGATAGAGCTTTCAGTGGGCAGAAGAGGGGCATGCTGGAGCCAGAACAAATAAACGGATGTGAACAAAACAGTGTGACAGGTGCAATTATCCCATGAATCATGGCAGGAGAGTGGGAAAAGTGACATGACAGAGCAAGTGAATCTGAACAGGCTTCACAAAGGTTGTGACATTCGAGCTGGTTCTTAAAGAATGAAAAAGCATGTGCAAGGAAAACAAAGGTTTAGATAGCATTCCCAACAGAGAGAAGAGAATATACAAAGAAGAAAGACTTGAAAGAATTTGTCTGTTGAGAAGTTGGTTGGTTAGTTTGGCTAAAGCTATGGTTCTCAGAGGATGGTCCCAGGACCAGAGCATCGTATGATGCGGAAACTTGTTAGAAATGCAAATTCTCAGAAAAGCAAATTCTCAGGCTCTAGCCCAGATTCACTGAATCAGAAACTCTGGGGGTTGATCCCAGACATCTGTGTTTTAACAAGCCCTCCAGGTCTTTCTGATACCTACTGAAGTTTGAGAATCTCTGCCTGGGAGAACATAGAATCACCGAGGGTGCTTTTTTATAAATACCAATGACAGGGGCCTCAAGCCATAACAATTAAATCAGAGTCTTTGGGGGTGAGGCCTCAAGCAAGTGTCCAAAGATGTGTTAATATGTAGCCAGAGTTGAGAACTGTTGAGATAGAGCCCATGGTACATGAAGAAGGAAGGGCAAATAGATACTTCATCAAAAAAGAAGTAAGCACAAGAAAACTCACTCAAAATCATTAGTCTTCAGGAAGATACAAATTAAAACTACAATAAGGCAATACTGCACATCCCCCAGAATGGCCAAAATTGACTGATATAATCAAATCTTGGCAAAGATGTGGAGTGCTGAAACTCTCAAACATGGTTGGTAGGTGGATACAAGGTTACAACCATTTAGAAATGTCTGGCAATTTCTTGTAAAACTGGACATAATGAACCAACGATTCAACCCTTAAGTATTCCAGAGAAATGAAAATATATGTCTACCATGTAGCTATGTAAGACGTTTATAGCTGCTTTATTCAGGTAACCAAAAACTAGAACCAATCCATCAGTTGGAAAATGGATATACAGTGCGGTATCTTCATACAGTGGATACTATTCAGAAATGAAAGGGAACAGACTACTGATAGACTCAATGACGTGGACAAATCTTAAAAACATCATGCTGAGTGAAAGAAGCCTTGTACAAAAGCATAGGATATTGTGTAATTGCATTTAAATAAACAGAGGTTGCCTGAAGGGTCATTGACTTTCCTGGAATGTCATTCTCTTCCTCATCCTGGTGAACATCCACTTTTATTTCAGTTCTCAGCTCTAATACCACACCCTCCAGAAACTTCCCTGATATTCCCAGTTAGAGTAAGGGCGTCCTTCACAACTCATACAAAACCCTCTTAGGACATTCAGTTCGTTGCTGCTACTACTTTTAAAAAATGTCTATTTCCCCAACTAGACTAAAAAACCCTTGCAGGCTGGGTGGTCTCTTGGTTTGGGATCCCTCATACTTTGCACCATATCTGGCATCTGATAGAACCTGTGGGGATGCAGGAGGTGGGTGATACAGGGATGCTGGATTACTTGACGGTCTTTGACTCGTTCTATCATGCCTCTGTGTACGTGCTGTCCCTTCTACCTTGAATACCCTTCCCTCCTCTTCATTTTGTCTGACTGATCAACATATCCCGTGTCTTCAAGACCATTGTCACACGTCGTGAATCCATCCCTGACCAAGGCCCCAGCCTCTCCTGGACACGTTTGGGTTTGCTTCTTTCTTTAGACCATGATCTGTACATATCTTGTCATCCTTAACCTGCTGTATTATAATTAGTGATTTCCCTTGTTTCTGGCTCACTGATTTTTGAATTTCTCAGGGCTTATTTTATTTGGTATTCTTCCTTAGGGTGGTGCTTAGCACGTGCTAACTTTAATGAATATTTGTTAAAGAAAGAGAGGAAACTGTCCTCAGATTACCTCAAACTAGGAGCCCCCTCATCATTTTTAAGCACATTTCCTTGCCTATTGTAATCAGATTGTGTTCTAAATATTACTTTTGTATGTGTACCCTCTGTGATTTAGAGGATTATTATACAAAGCAGAGAAGGAAATAGTTTTCATTATAACTTATTCTCTAGGTCATTCAGGCAGCAACCTGCATTTTAAAGGCACTCAGGAGGAACAACAGAAGGAGGCTTAAAATCAACGTGTCAAAGTCAACACTGCAGTATTGACTCTGTTGTGTTGGTTTTCAGTGGTTCTGAATTGTTACCTCCCATGGGTGATAAAAATGCAAATTTGAAGTGACCTGAATTTAGTTAGCAAAGCTAGAACACCGTGTTATAAAACAAACTGGAAAATAAGCCTCTCTCTCACTCCCAATCTGCAATTTTTAGGCCAAAAAGTACACGGAAAGCTGAAAGTCACAAGTTTGTAAGAAAATGAACTTCAGAGAATTCAGAACTAATGTATGCCGAGATAAGTACTATAGATGCTGTGATTCCACCTGCAGCTGGGAGGGTCATGTGGTCATTAGAAATGGGCTTTCGAGCTCAGGGTTTTTGAGATGTGAAAAGTACTGTGGTGGACATGCAATTTCCAAATTGCCTCTAATGATATCAAAAGGCAGGATAATAAATCTAGAATATAAGTCCAAACAAAATAAAATATTTTCACCATCCCAGAGTTTCTATACAGAGAAACAAAAGAGGAAGAAAATAGAGAGGTTCTGAAATCCTTTAAAAGTGAGAGGTAGTTCAAAAATAAGGCTTAAATATACAAAAACAGGGGGAAAGAGCTACTTCTCTAGAAATGCTGTGATGTGCTAGAGAAAAGGGGGCAATCTGAAGTATTAATGTTGTCAGATTTCAAAAGGCTGGTTATGAAAGTTGTTAGAGAAATAAAACAATCTTGCCACTAAAAAGGCCCTTCCTTACCAATATAGAATAGAAAATACATTTTTTTGAGTAAACATGCACAGATTTACATGCATGTAAGGTAGCACCAAAGTGACCACAATGTTAATGTCAAAAAAAAAAAATTGCACTGGCTGGAGTTAAGCAAGTGAAGAAGACTTTATTCAAGACTATGGCAATAGGGGTCAAGACCATTGCAATGGAGGAGAAAGATTGAACTCAACTTCTTGAAACAAAAGGCAGCAGAGTTTTTGAGCACTGGGGTGAGCTAGAAGACATTAGAGGGGAGGTTGGTCAAGGTGATTAGGCCATCTGTGTTTGCTAATTGTCACTTATCTCAGTTAGGTTCCTACCCTCCCAAGGAGACTGGGATATAGGGGGCGCTAACTTCCTTGATTATTCCATTTCAAAGGGATGGCTTTCAGGTCCTTGAGAAAGAAATACCTAAGTCGTGAAATTGGCAAGAGACTGGAATATTTACACCTCAAAGGGGCAGAGAAAGAACGTACAAATACAAGTTCTGTAAAACAATGCTCTAAGAAAGAGGAGGTCAAGGGCTTAGAGTCGGGAAGAAACCTGTCCGAGCTCTTTAGTCAAGCTGAGGAGAATGTTAAGGCCATCTTGGTCATTAGGACAAAATCTCACATATTTCATACAGAAAAGCAGAGGAAGAATTATCTCCCCAAGAGACAAGAAGCTGAACCTCACAACAATCTCTTACACAGCTCCTAAGAGATCTCAGAGTTAATTCCAGAGCTATGCTTTTACGTACATCAAATTAAAAACAAATATGGACTTAGTAAGGAGATGCTTTATTTGAAAGGATTATTACAAGGGAGGATGGGACTATTGCAATTGAGAACCTTGACAGTAAGATCTGTAAGTATCTCACGAGTTAGGCTAATAGGGTTTTTCTCTTTATAGAGAGGAGTAAACAAGGCTAGAACCAACTGCATGTCGGGAAGTGGGGGGAAAGGATGGCACACTGAATAGTAGCTCAGGTAATGATTTACCCCGGGGCCAGCCTGTTTTCTAGGAGGGAACCTTCCAGAGAGGCTATATACTGGCGCAGGCTGATGGTTGGGCCAAAGTTCAGAGTCCTGGAAGAAAGAAGCTTAACCAAAGTTTGGTTACTATGCATTTTATTCTCATTGATGAGCAGGGAAAAAACAGTTCAGCTAATATTTATGAGACCAGGAATGGGCATTTGGAGGGTCTGTGAGTCTAGATGTGTCACAGGTAAACAAGCAGGCATGAGTGAGTCTTATCTAAATCTTATGGGGAAGGATGGGTCTTTGCAGTGAGCCATTTCCCACAATAAAAAGGGTGGAATGCTGGGGAGGGGGTGGGGAGGAGTTCTTAACCCTTACTGTTTTTCGGGATCACAGGGCTCTGGTAAAATTCAACACTATCACATGTCTAAAGGTTATTTGTCCACGATCTTAGATATATCTCTACACTGTAAACATCGGAGAACTGGACTACAGTCATGCACCACATAACGACATTTCAGTCAACAACAAGGGACCACATATACAACGGTGGTCCCATAAGATTATAATGGAGCTGAAAAATTCCTATCACCTAGTGATGGTGTGGCCGTTGTAACATCATAGCTCGATGCATTTGTCACTTGTTTGTGGTGATGCTGGTGTAAACAAACCTACTGCGTTGCCAGTCGTATAAAAGTATAGCACACACAATTACGTACAGTACATACTTGATAATGATAAATGACTACATTACTGGTTTGTGTATTTACTATACTACGCTTTTTTTCATTATTTTAGAGCATACTCTTTCTACTTATTAAATAAAATGTTTCCTGTAAAACAGTGTGCCGTGTTACGCCAACAGCAGTCTCATACATCTCATGTTTACCACGTCTCTTGACTGCATCATTTTCTCTTGTGCTTGATTTAATCTCATGTTGTTTTGTTCATCATGGCCCCTAAGCATACAAAATCCACTGCTAATGTTGCCAGTAAGAGGCCACATCAAGTGATTGACCTGGAAATTAAAAGTGATTAAGGACTACAAATGTGGAAAATGAGTGATAGTTATTGCTCGCCAGTCAGGTGTATCCCATCCACCATAGCCACAATCTTGAAAAACAAGAACAAAGAGATGGAAGCTGTTAAAAGATCTGCTCCACTGAAGGCAATGAGATATTAACAAAAATTTGAGAAGGGCCTGTATCAGACATGGCACAACTTCTAAAGACCTGGATTAAAGACCAGACACAGAAGTGTATCCCTCTCAGCATCATGACGATCATGGCCAAAGCAAAAAGTTTGTTGGCGATGTTGAAAGAAAAGGCTGGACCTGACTACGATGTTGAATTTGCTGCTAGCTCCGGATGGTTTAAACGATTCAAGAATTATTATAGATTACATAATGTGAAAATGAGTGGTGAGTGCTAATGTGAAGGCAGCTGAAGAATTTTTGGAAACTCTAGATAAGCTGATTGTGGAGGAAAATTACTTGGAGAGCAAATATTCAATATGTATGAAACCTCCCTATTCTGGAAACAGATGCCTGAAAGGACTTTCATCCATAGGGAGGTCAAGTCAATGCCGGGTTGAAGGCTTTTAAGGACAGGATAACAGTCTCGCCTGGGGGCAATGTTGCAGGCTACAAATGGAAACCCTTTGTGATCTGGCACAGTGAGAACCCCGGGGCCTTCAAGCATATCAGTAAGCACACGCTGCCAGTGTGCTACAGGAGCAGTAAGAAGTCATGGATGACCCAGCTCCTCTTCCAAGACACCCTCCTGAATTGCTCTGCCAGCAACCTGGAGAAGTACTGTTTGGAGAATAACATACCTTTCAAGATTTTGCTTATTGTTGATAGTGCTCCCAGACACCCTCCTTTTGTTGGTGACCTTCATCCCAATATCAAAGTGGTGTTTCCTCCTTGCACCACCTCTTTGATCCAACCAATGGATCAAGGAGTTATAGCAGCTTTTAAGGCATACTACCTGAGGAAGACCATTGCTTAAGCTGTTGCTGCAACTGAGGAAGACACTAAGAAGACACTGATGCAATTCTGGAAGGATTACAACATCTACGGCTGCATCAAGAGTCTTGCTTGGGCTTGGGATGAGGTCATCAAGGAGTGTATAAATGATATCTGGAAGAAGACACTCGAGAGGCCTGTCCGGGACTTCAAAGGATTTGCCAAGGATGAGGACATTGCAAAAGTCAACAAGGCTGCGGTTGAGAGGGCAAACAACTTTAACCTGGATGTGGATGAGGATGACAGTGAGGAGCTCCTAGACATGGTTCCTGAGGAATTGACTAATGAGGAGTTGTTGGAAGTAGAACAGGAACGCACAGCTGAAGAAGAGGCTGGAGAAAAGGAAACTGCAGAATAAAAAGAAAACCTCCAAGAAAATTCACAGAGAAGAGTTTAGCAGAAGCTTTTGCAGACCTCAAGAATCTCCTTAAACAGTTTGAAAACACAGACCCCAACACCGAAAGGTTTTCATTAACAGAGAGGAATGTTCATGGTGCCTTATCTGCTTAGAAGCAAATCCGTGATGAAAAAAAGAAACAAACTAAGCAAACCACCATGGACATACTTCTGAAAAGGGTGACACCTCCTCAAGAAGAGCCTCAGGCAGGTCCTTCAGGAGGTGTTCCAGAAGAAGGCATTGTTACCATGGGAGATGACAGCTCCATGTGTGTTATTGCCCTGAAGACCTTCCAATGGGACCAGATGTGGAGGTGGAAGGCAGTGATATCGATGATCCCGACGCTGCGTAGGCCTAGGCTAATGTGTGTGTTTCTGTCTTAGATTTTAACAAAAGAGTTTACAAAGTAAAAAAAAAAAAGAATTAAATAGAAAAAAGCTTGTAGAATAAGGATATAAAGAAAGAAAATATTTTTGAACAGCTATACAATGTGCTTATGTTTTAAGCTAAGCATTATTACAAAAAAGTCAAAAAGTTTAAAAAATTTTTAAAGTTTGTAAAGTAAAAAAGTTACAGTAAGCTAAGATTAATTTATTATTGAAGAAAGCAATTTTTTTTTCATTTAGCATAGCCTAAGTGTAGAGTGTTTGTGAAGTCTACCTAGTGTACACTAATGCCCTAGGCCTTCACGTTCACTCACTGACTCACCCAGAGCAACTTCCAGTCCTGCAGGCTCCATCCGTGGTAAGTGTCCTATACAGGTGTGCCATGTTTTATGTTTTATACTGTATTTTTACTGTAGCTTTTCTATGTTTAGATATGTTTAGATACACAAATACCATTGTGTTACAGTTGCCTACAGTATTCAATACAGTAACATGCTGTACAGGTTTGTAACCTAGGAACAATAGGCTATACCATATAGGTAGGCGTGCAGTAGGCTATACCATCTAGGTTTGTGTAAGTACACTCTAGGATGTTCACACAATGACAAAATCACCTAACGACGCATTGCTCAGAATGTATCCCCGTTGTTAAGTGATGCAGGACTGTAATCCCTAATGGGATTTATCTCTATATCAAAGGTTGGAAGAAGGACCCAGATTCACTAGACCTCCAAAGAGACACTCTAAGAAAGGAGGCAAGGGATGATTGGCCTTTTTGTCTTTTTGCCTTTTTTTAAATGGAGAAAAGCATTTTCATTTACTCTTACAAAGTGCAGATATAAGTTTAGCAATTCAGTTCAAAGAAGGATTATTTAGGTTTTAGATTCAGATGGGCTATAGGGCCTTAGGCCAGTCCCTGACTCTGAGGCTCCCTCCCACATCTGTTAAAGGAAGTTTTGCAGGTTACTGGGAGGATTAAATAAGACCTTGTTTATAAAAATCTCTGCTGTAAGCATAGGTGTGTGGCAAACTTAATCTCTTCCCTCAAGTAATAAAATTTAGTGAAAGTGCCAGTTGTAGAAAATTTTAATAACATTAAGGAAAAAATCTAAATGAATTTTTTACAATGTCCCTTATAACTTTTGTTGTGTTAAAATTCTGGCATCTTTTATTAGCAATCTTATGTCACATCAAGACACTCTTTTGAGATCATCTCTATTGAGCTAAGCTATAGGAGTTTGTAGGCTAACACAGAACCATCTGATATCTCTGAGAAAATTTACAGTGATTTCAAATTTGGAGAAAGTTATTTTCATTTCTATGGGGACACAAAGAAGAAATGAACTGGTCAACCAATGAAAGAGGGTACATAATTATCCTATTTAGGGAGGAGGATTTTTCTGTCATTTACTTAGCCATACCTAATCAGCCTTGACACATTCTAGGCTTTTGTGTTTTAGTCTTTGAATCTCACTCCCTCTCCATCCCCAACCCTAACCATTGGAACCTTAGTCTCCTCACATTGATCTGTACCCCAAAACTAGATCATTTATCGGTAGGGATTCCCACCCAAGTGATCTAACACCTGCACACACATATGAAGAGTTCTATGGAATAGAAGTGTCGTATTCTGGCTGCCTAGGAGGTAACTCCCTTTGTTTCATTAAGGATGAGTAAGATGCTACATAGTGATATCAGCAACATAGGGTTCTTAAAATAGCCCACACATATGGTTTGCTGAGAATGCTTATTTTTGTGCGAGATGGACAAAACCCATCCCATAGTTCTGATGTTGTCTAGCCAAGCATCATTAAATCAATACCTCTTCTAAGATTCTGAGAGGCAAACCTTTTTCTTCCTGTAAATTATTACCAAATCCCAAAGGGCAAAAACTGTTGGAAAGAGGGTCCTAGTGACATTAAGAGTTTTATGCCACAGAAACAGTTTAGCCTAGATATGTGTTTTTCCATTCATGCCATTTTTATTCAGGCAACCAGCAAATACTTATTAAATGATCATTATGCACAGACACCTTTCAAAGCACTAGTAAAAGGCAGTGAATAGGAAAGAAAAAGCCTCTTTTTGGGGTGGAGGGTGCTTCATTCTCAGATGGAAGCTTACAATCTAGTTAGAGACTTACATTCGAAAAAGTATTCTTCTATCTGAACATATTCCATAAAACTAACACAATGGCTAGAGTGTTCAAGTCATTATCACTTGCTTGTTCATTGTTAGGCACACCTACTTTGAAGAAGTAACACCCCTTCAAATTGTTGCTTAAATTTGAACTTGCCAAATAAAACGTCTATTTGGAAATCACTGAAGAAAATAGAGGTGATAAATTTAAATAGAGGGCCTATTAAGAGCAGATAGTGTAAGTAAATTTTGTTCACCACCACTAGTTGACCAATGCTTTCTAAATTTCTAGGTTTAAGGAAACTAGTATTAATACAATAAGTGATGTTTAAAAATGCTACTGGGGCCAGCCCGGTGGCGCAAGCGGTTAAGTGCGCACGTTCCGCTGCGGCGGCCCGGGGTTCGCCGGTTCGGATCCCGGGTGCGCACCGACGCACCGCTTGTTAAGCCATGCTGTGGCGGCGTCCCATATAAAGTAGAGGAAGATGAGCATGGATGTTAGCCCAGGGCCAGTCTTCCTTAGCAAAAAGAGGAGGATTGGCATTGGATGTTAGCTCAGGGCTGGTCCTCCTCACAAAAAAAAAAAAAAAAAAAAAAAAAAAAAATGCTACCATTTGCACAATATTTTTAAGAAATAAAAGTAATTTGAGCAAATGATGTAAAGCATAAGAGAATCAACAGAAAGAATTTTACCTCTATAAGAAAATAATTCCAAAAGATGTGAACACATGTACTTATGAGTATGCTTAGCAAAGCTTATTACATATTTTTGAAAATGTTTCCATTTTTCTGTCAGCCACTCATGAGAAAAAATAATTCACTGATTGCCTAGTGGGTGTAAATTTACTTCATTTGACTTTTAAAGGATCATTTTAACTAGAATTATCTCCAGTTTAGGGGGAAATGTAAAGACTCTGGAAATTGCATTGGTTAAAAGGGCATTTTATAAAATGGCACTGTAACCATGGAAATATCATTTGGAGTCGTAAAATTTTAACCACACTCTGTCTAGGTTCCCTTCCTGGTTTCTAATGCTGCCTTTGTGCACCCTGGCATTAGATGCATGTCCATGACACTCTGGTGCCCCTTCACTGTGGACTGTTTTCAAATGGACACGTGTGTGGGTGAAGACTCCAGGCTGAAACCCAGAGTTCCAGGGAGGGGGCTGTTGCATTGCGTTAACTCGGTGAAAATGAGTGTCTTAAAGCCCTCCTACCTCTCTTTATATTCAAAGACTGCACATAGACATAATTCCCTTCATCCTTTTAAGTAATGAATTTTGGATCCCTGACATAATACTGATATATTCCTTGAATTTTCTGGCACTAACATTATATGAGTACTAAATTAAACAAAAAATTATCATTTTATCCTTCCAGATCTACAAGTTAGTAATACGTCCTATTTTCTATAATATTGCATCTATGAAAACACTGGAACCTTTTGTTATATGTTTTCTTTATTCTAAATCTGAAATATTAAGCACAAGTAATATTCTATATGGAAATATCAGAAGCTATTTCTTAGATATATCAAGCAATTCATTCATCTAAAGCATTAAAGTGTATTCAAATTATACAAGATGATTTTCCAACCTCGTATGTACTGGATAGATGAATAGACTTTTCAGGGAAGGGTTTATTATAGATGCTGACCTCCCATTTCCTTTTCCAGAGGTGGTTGAACTTAGTGGCCTAAGCATTTTATCTGCCAGATGACTATTAATTTTTTTCAATTTTTGGATTTTTTTTAATGCTCCTATTATAGTTGACTGATTACCAAGTATGTTATATACATAGGACTTCACTCATCTTTTTTTTTAGCTAGTTTTAAAAATATTGAGTGTGATGAACTTTAAAAACTATTCAGAATAAAAACTAAAAAATAGATAAAGGACTATGATCACTTGATAAGTATCAGTGCAAGAAATTAGTACTTGAGGAAGCTAAGAAAGTCATTAACAGCAGTCTTTCTGATGGAAGTAATGTTGTGCCTGCTCGAGCTACACTGAATCTAATAATCTGTGACAGAAGAAATGGGAAAAGGTATGGAAACATTTCATTAAATCAGAAATTGAAAGAAAGGAAAAAATAGCTTTCTTTTTTTCAATTTCATTCATAGTCCAACAGACAGGATCGCAGTGGAAAAGAGATTAATTGTCTAAATGGCACTGACTGGTTACAATTCTTGCCCCATATTCTGAAAGTTAATTCCTAAGTGCATTTTCATGGACCAGCACAAAGTTTTCATCCAGGCAGCACTGGACTTGCAAAGGGGCACCTTCCAGTTCATCCAACTGCACTGTAGGCCTTTATCACAAAGCAGGCAGGCACTGTGGCTGGCTGTTTCCCGGTGCACTAACACTCTCATAGGCGCAAACCAGGCCTCACCTTCAGCCATACTCTACCTAAGAATCTTCCCTCATAAACCATCGCTGTCTGTAGAATGGCTCTGATTACGGAAAAATCACACGTTCCAGGGTAGCCTGAGATGAAATGAAAGTTCAGGCCTTTGGAAACCTGATAAGAATTCCTATTAACTGGAACCTGATAAGTATTCTGGATACTTTATGCACATTTGATGTTTTCTATCTTGCCCCATTTTTAGGAATACATTTCAATAATGTTCTGTAACATTTGCTAAAAGCAAACTTGGCTAGCCTGTGGTCTGTTGGTCTACTGGAAGTAACATCTACCCCTGCCATTTAAAGCTGTGTGAATTGGACAAGTTGTGGAATCTCTTTGGGCTTTATTTGTCTCAAAAATGTGGAAAAGATCACTTATCTTTAAAAAGGCAGAAAGCTGAGAAAGTAGGATATAATGTATACACACCACACACAGGGAGAGACAGAAAGTATTTTGATTTCATTCCAAGTCAAAAAAATAAAAGAGGGAAAGGAAACAAAACCTTTTCATTTTCACTACCTTCCAGGAATAATGATGAGTTTTTTTATATACATCATTTCACTTATTGCCTGAAATAACTTTGGGGAGTTAGGTATTCTACCAATAACTGATGTTAGAAAGGTTAAGTAAGTTCCCCAAGGTCATACTGATAATAAAAGGCAGAATCAAGATTTCACCAGGGTCCATAAGATGCCAATGCCCTTCGATATTTTCACATATTAGTGTTTACAAATTTTATTAATTTTAATTTTTGTTGTACCCTTATGATTTTTGCCATATCTATACATCACTGGTAGTATTTTTAACTTAATTTTTTAAATTAAATTGACGTCTTTTTTCTTTTTTTTTTTTCTGTGAGGAAGATCAGCCCTGAGCTAACATCCATGCTAATCCTCCTCTTTTTGCTGAGGAAGACCAGTTCTGAGCTAACATCTATTGCCAATCCTCCTCCTTTTTTTTCCCCAAAGCCCCAGTAGATAGTTGTATGTCATAGCTGCACATCCTTCTAGTTGCTGTATGCGGGACGTGGCCTCAGCATGGCCGGACAAGCGGTGCGTCGGTGTGCGCCCGGGATCCGAACCCGGCCGCCAGTAGCAGAGCTTGCGCACTTAACCACTAAGCCACGGGCCGGCCCTGACGTCTTTTTTCTTACTTAAATAAGTGTATCTTTCAAGCTAAAGCTCAGTTCATTCCAATAAATGAAAAACAAAGTATCTTTTTTCATAAATAAGAGGTATATTTAAAATAAGTATAATGAAAAGATGAAACATTTCTTTTTCAATTCAGCTTGGTTATTTTCATATGACAAATAAACCTTGAGTTCCTGTTCTCTCTGTCTCTCTCTCTTTCTTTCTCTTTCTTTCTCTGTCTCTCTCTCTCCCATTAAAAAAATAGACAGTATTAGAGGGGCCGGCCCGGTGGCGCAAGCGGTTAAGTGCGCGCGCTCCGCTGCGGCGGCCCGGGGTTCGCTGGTTCGGATCCCGGGCGCGCACCGACGCACTGCTTGGTAAGCCATGCTGTGGCGGCGTCCCATATAAAGTGGAGGAAGATAGGCACCGATGTTAGCCCAGGGCCGTCTTCCTCAGCAAAAAAAAGGAGGAGGATTGGCGGATGTTAGCTCAGGGCTGATCTCCTCACAAAAAAAAAAAAAAATAAAAAAAAAAATAGACAGTATTAGAGAAATGTCAGAACCAGCACGAGCAGAAACTTTGTCTGTAATGCAATCAGAAGAACGGGAAGAACACCGAGAAGGGTCATTTTCTCACTACGCCAGTCAATGTTATTTAAAGCGTCTTCCCACCTAACGTATTTGGGGCGCCTCTGGCAGTTGGCACACCACTCTGGGAACATGAGCTCAGTCGTGCTGACCTGCTCTTCACGCCTGAGGAGATGATGGTTCTGAATGACATTCTGATCAGAAGTCTCCCTCCCACAGTCATTTGCCTCCCACTATTTTCTGCTTGAAGTTGGCAGAAACTCTGCATGCAAATTGACCTGTTAGATCACATTAGAAAAGTATCCCAAATTTTACAGAATTTGATACCTCAGAATTGATAAAAACGAAAGAGCATTTTCATGCAGTGTATTCCCAAAGCCCTGAGAATCTCAGGAGGCAGATGGCCCTCTGGGTCACCATCCATCGCTGGCCACTGAGAAGCCCTCACCTTGCCTCTGTCCAGGACGTTTTAAAAAATGCCAAATGATTTCCATCAAAATAGGACATTGCCTTCTCAGACCTCCTCAGTTTTCAGAGGAGAAGTTTATGATATAATACGAAGGACACTTGAAAAGCTTACAGACATAAATATTTTATATACATTTGTTTCTGCAGAACAGGCTAATTGTCCACAAAGAAGCTGCCAGGCTGGTGCCCAGATGCTCCTGGGGTAGTTCAATAAATGTCTTCTTTAGAGGCCTGTTGGCCTCTAAATGATGGATGTAAGGGCTCAGCATTGCTAGGTGATATCACAGACTATGTCCAAAGGGAATGGGAAAAAAATTACCTCAGAAACACTGAAATAGATAAGATTAATTTTGCATAAACACTCTATGTATAGCACAGAAGTATTTGAGCATTAGCTGCAAAAATTTTGCTATTCAGGCAAAAATGATGTTGAGAGCTTACACGTGATCTAAACTACTTTAAACAAAGTAGGAGAGGGTGTATATGGCCCAGTGTTTAGGAGTGAAGACTAAAATCACAAAGCTCTGGGTTAGTTTCAGCCACAAATGAAGAATGATGTAACTTGAGCAAGTGACTTACCTCTCTGTGCCTCAGTTTCCTTATCTGTAAAATGGGGATATATAGTGTCACTTTCCTGATGGTGTGGGTGTGAATAATAAATGGAATAAAACACTTAAAGTACTTAAAAGAGTGCTTGGCGTGTAGAAAGCGCTCAGTACGTGTTAATTTTTAACAAAATAAATCAAGGCTATAAGTTTTACTGTTGAGAAAAAAACAGTGACAAAACTATTTAAAGAAGCCAGGTTAGTAAGGAGAAGATGCCAGTATACTGTTCTTTTTAACAATGGATTAACGAGTCTGATCTCCCATTTTGACCAAGAGAATCAGACACTCATAGTTTTCTTTCAGCCAAGAGCTAGCTAGACTTCAGTAACAGAATGAGGGGCAGACAAGGATGTGCAGATTTAGACACAATGTCGAGGCAGAGAGGCATCCAGGCCCCACAAGTCATAACACGCCCCCACAGCACACTGACATAATGCTCTGGATGAAGAGGAAGACATTTTTGGTGACACTGGAAATTGCAATCAGTCGTGAGGTAGGTTGGTACATGAAATTAGATGTGTAAATTCTGAGCGTGGCATAGTTCTATTTGTACTGCAATAGGAGAAAAATATGGATTTTTCTGTCAAACAGAAACTGGAAATAAAGAAAAACATAGCTATCAGAGAAAGATACGCTTTTTTCACTTAGTGATAGCATAAAACCCGTGGGCTGGAAGAAGTTAACGGCTTAAAAGATATGATCTAATATCAATCGAGGTACCTAAAACACAATTAGTCACACAAAAAAATTTCATAATTAAATGCAGTGATAGGTGCCATGTGTTATTATACGTAAATAAGGCAGCTTTCAGAGCTCAAGACTAAAAATCTGTTACTTTCCCTGATTTGAAATGATAAGGATTTGAAAGGTTCTGAAGTAAAAATATATGAAATAAGTATGAATTCTACACAAAAATTAATGACTTGTCTAATAATAGTTTGAAAGTACTCTCTTTTAATCACATGCATAGCTTCTCATTTAAGTACCTTGACTGCACCTCATTCCTCTAAAATTTATCTGTGTGCTAAACAGAAACAATTTTTGGTCCTATAAAAAATACTTAATGTTATCAGTTTTTAAAAATTATTCTTAACCTTTACTATAAGAAAAATTATGTTAATATAAATTTAAAGAGCTTGAAATTTCATGATATTTATATGAAAAGTAATAGCTGGGAAACCAGGCCCAATTATTCTTACGTTTTACCCAGAATTTTAAATGGTTTCAAAATTTAAGATAAATTTAATTTTCTGGTCTTTGAGGCCACATTTGATCTCCACGAATACTGATGCTAAACAAGGAGATTTTTCTTTGAACTGTCTCAGTAAACATAATTGAGTAACTATATCTGGAAGTAAATTAAGTTGAAAAAGTTCGGCCATATAATTAATTTTTTCCTATGTGAGGTACGCTATTTTTTTATGGTATATAAAGTGATAAAAATGGAATAACCGTGTATTGGGTTCTGATAAAAGAACCCAAATGGGTTCAGCCAATGAGATGATCATACTAAAATATTCAATAACTATTAGCTATTATTATTGCTTTATAGATACATAGGCTTTAATAGAGCTATAAGGAGGAAAAAATGAGATAGAAATCCAGTTACAAAATGGCATTGTCCATCACCCCCTAAAAATAAGCTAATAAAGTCCAATTAAAATTTATTAAGGCTGTGTACACATAGATAAGTAAATATTTGCAATTCTTCTTTGTGACCCCGAAGCTAATTCCCTGTGCTCTTTCACTTGCCTATGTTGTTAGCAGCAAAATAGAATCTCCAAAACAGTGTCATAGGTGCCTTCCCCATCAGCTTCCCAAAGCTCATCTACCAAAACCCCATTAGATAAAATGCAGCTCCTAAGGCTCCAACAAAGTGGAAATGTTCTGTCTACAACCTCATCTGAACCATTATTTCCCCCGTACCTCCCACCAAGGAGCCGCATTCTTTAGAAGAGGTTCGTCGGGAGAGCATGTTGTTGCCTACCTTCTTACATGGGGCGTCTATTCTGTGATATTTATTTCAAATCATGTAGTTATTTTATTGTGGCCTTCAGGAAAGGGCAGAATGATGTGCTTCTGGACTGGATCTAGTTTACCACTTTCAAGAAGACTCTGGGCAAGTGATTTTCTTCCTTTGTGCCTCAGACTTTTCTTCATTAAGATGAGTATTTGTCAAATGGTGTAGAAATAGTTTATAGTTTCAGATGTACACTGCAGAGGTAGGATGTATTACATTTATGTGCCAAGTAATGCCACACAATGTTTACTCAGCAAAAATCACCAGGGGCGGGTGACACAACAGAAAGCCGGGCAGACACGGTGCCCTTCCCCCTCAGCACACAGCACAGTCTGGCGGCGTGAGTCTTGTGGATTTCCAAAGTCACATCCGATGAATAGATGATGGTACAGTATTCTGTTCACGTCCATAAAGTGTGACTTACTAGAGGAGTCTGATTATAAAGGAAAAATCTCTTCAAATAAAAAATTTGTTTTCTGATTTGGGGACAGATTTGTTCACAGAAATCTTCTAGGAGAAGATTATTTAGCTTATGCTAAATTATTTCATCAATTTATTGAATTAAAATGCTCCAGGCTCTCATTTATCTTGATCCAAACCAGAATGATCATATAGCTGATACTATTTCTGAGTTCTATATTCTCTTATAATAAAACAAGGAAAATACAGGTAAGTGAGCTGATATCCAAAACATATTTCAAAATGCTTAGTCTAAAAAGTAACAGCAGAGCATATGACATAATCAGTCATATGTAAGACAGATAAAGTCCAATTTCCACTTCCTGCTACATCTGTTACAATTATGGGATTTTTTTTTTATAATCATGGTAATCCAAGGTTACAAGACTCTGAAATCTCTTCTGACTCATTCAGGATTCTATTTCTATTATATCCAGCATAATTTGAGTGCTAAGAGTATTTTGATAATATTCCAAAGCTTTAAGCATTAAGATTTTTTTTTAATTAACTATATTTCTCAAATATACTGATTTTAAAAGACCAGGGGTTTATTAATAGAATAGTAGCGTAAGTAGTTCTTCACTTTACTATTTCACTTGCTTTCTCAGATTAATTTTACTCAATTTTAAAATTGAAGCTATTTTATTATATTCTAATTCTCTGGCTGGTGTATACAGTAAACTTAATTAAATTAAATGAGAATTGTTAACCATGACAACCCTTTCCCAGCTATTTTGAATGATCATGAATGAACTATATAATTTCCAAGGGCTTTTTAGATTAAACCTCCAAATAAATCAATTCTAAATCACATTTTGCTGTTAGGTATGAAATCATTTTTAAAATATTTCTTCTTCTGGTGCCGAAACTAATTATCCAAAGAACTGTAGGAAGCAGTGAAATGTGTGAAATTTCAAAGTTCATAATAATCTTAGCATTAATCATCCTTTGGCTTCTAGCACTGGAATTAACTTAAGCGATTTGGAGTTTTATCCTAAAATTATCATCACCATTACCAGCCTTGGGAGTAACTAATGGTTGTTAGACACTATGTATTTAGCATGAGAAATCAGAAATCGATGCATGATCAAACACAAGTTATGTGCCAAATAAAATTACTATAATTTATCCATTCAGCTAGTCAAATATGATTGTCAGTGAGCCCAAAACACTCAAAACACAATCATAATTATCTTCAGAAAGTATCAGGGACTAATATGGGAAAAAATAAGAGAAATGCTAATATGTTAATGTATGCGTAACAGAACACCCAAGTTTTGGTAAATCATATAATTTAGCAATGTGATTAAATTTTTTTCAGTGTTAATTTAATTAAATTTTTACCCAGACTTTAAATAAAATTATGTAACCCCCATTAGATAATTTTACTCTAAAGCTAAATGTTCTTTTTTCTTAATCGAATATATTTTTACAACATAAAAGGTCTCCTTTAGACAGATGCCTAAAGCAAGTTTTTAATTAAAATGGTTTTGAGTTCGTTCAAGATAGAACTTTAAAAACAAGATCCAAGCAGATCTGCTAGTAATCAGGGAAAGGCGGGTGGTAGGTTATGTGCAAATCCCAGTACCTTCCCAGTAATTCCATCTCCTTTCTCTCACTCATCATCAGGGCACCAGTGTATTTTCACATCCCAGTTGAGATCACCTGTGCTAAAATCAATGATGTGCCCAGTCTGCCTCCCTCCTGTCCTCCTTCCCACAATCGGGTGAAACAGAACATTGGGGAAAGCACTGGTCCCAAATAAAGCAGGCTGGGCTTGATTTAGGTAAGACACTCACTCTCTGATCCAAGGATTAATGAATAATATGAGAATGACTCTTGCCCAGCAACCCACCTCACTGGATTGTAAAGAAAATCAAATGAGAATAAATATATACAATGGTTTATAAACTTCCACACACTATACAAATAAGAGTTATTAGATGGTTGTGGCCCCTGCCCACAGTCTTAACCCAGTCCCAGATTCTAGGAATAACCCAAATAGTCTCCACTTGGAGCGAACTAAGGGAGCCTTAGCTAAGTAACTCAGATGCCTCTGACTGTGAGACGTTCTTGTTGTTTCTCTTGCTGTAAGCTTATTAAAGTTGTTCTAGGCTCATTCTAACAACTGGATCCTACATTATTCCTGAGAACAAATGGGGTCCCAAAAATAAATGAATAAATTAATCAAAACTAGTAAGTCTTATTCGTCAGATTCCTGCTTTCATGTTCTATCTAATACCCATCCACCTCCCCCCTGGAGTTGATCTCTGCCTTCCTCTCTCTTGCCACCTTAGGAGACCTGCCCTGAATCCATATCCCGTAGATGAGACCCTCCTAGTGCTTTATACCTATCAAATTCTGCCTGGCTGCCTGGTCTGTCACCACACTCTCTAGGTTTGTCTCAATATATAGTTGAGATTTAGATTCAAGGTAGCATATTCTTTTCTAAACATGATTATCTACAAATGGAGCAAGGTTCCTTGTGAAGTGGAGAGTTCTGTATCCCTGAGCCAGTAAGGCCAAAGCTGCAGACCCATCAGCCATGATTACCAGAGAAGGCAATGCTGCTTTGGTGGAGAGGTTAGACAAGATCGCTCGACAATCCTAGGTCACTGTTCAACCGCTCTGCACTGTGGTCCTCTGATGCTTCTGGAGTGACAATAGAGGGAACAGTGTATCGCTCCTGACATTTTTGCATCTTACCACACTAAACAAATTACTCTTTTAATGAATCCAAAAGAAAAGACACTATTTGCCTCTTATTTGAATATTATTTGTGATTTCAATTAAATAAAATGTACTCCAGAAGCACAAATGATCCATGTGTCTAGATGTAAAACTGTTACTGCACTCATGTCCTTGTTAGAGATAGCAGTAACTAGATACAGGAAAATGATGTAGTTAACTCTGAAAAGAGTTTTTTAAAAATCGCATATGGTAGGCCATGTCCCAAACCAAATATCCGTAAAGAATATGGTATTTCTAGTTGTAATCTTATACTAGTTATCACACTATTTTCAGTTCAAAATCAAAAACTCTTTAGATTGTGCCTGTAAGTCAATCTCATTCATAAACTAAACTAAAACAGGAATGATGCAAAAGCTTGGCAGTCACTATATAATATTTGTAGGAACACAGTTTATTTTTATTTGGTAAATAAAGTTAAATTATTTTAACACTAATTTTGCTTTCTTTCCCCTTTTACTTTTATGCTGGTTTTATGATATTTTTTTATATTTTCATTCAGTTTTAGGAGAGGAAATAAAATATTTTAGGATTACTTATGTAGTAAATCCTATGATACTATAGAGAATGATTGATTTTCACAGGCTTTTCATCTTTTCATTTGGTTGTGGAATAACTAAGCCCATTGATTTGGATGTTTGTGATCCAATAGAGTATAAACAGACCTTTTGTCTCGCGGTCATACTTATTTCATGAATGTTGAGAGACAGATGGAGAATAGAATAAAGACATGGGAATTATGGGGCAGAATAATGCGTGTGGATTATAAAATTGAACTGTTAGGAATTAGAGAGAAAAATAAATAAGGAGAGAGAAAGCCAGATGGAGACAGGAAAGAAGCAGTGAGGATGACCAGGTAGCACATCCAGAAGACACTTTGCTAGTGGAGTCATGAATTACCAAGAATCTCTATACAGTCATGTTTCGCTTAAGATGGGGATACGTTCTGAGAAATGTGTCGTTAGGCGATTTCATCATTGTGCGTATATCATAGAGTGTACTTACACAAATCTAGATAGTCTAGCCCACTACACACCTAGGCTATATGGTACTAATCTTATGGGACCACCATTGTATATGCAGTCCGTCATTGACCAAAATGTCATTATGCAGTGCATCACTGTAGTTAATGGCAAGAATTGACCCAACTTAAGTTTGGTGGTGTACAAGAGAACTGAAGCAAGAGAACTCCCACCAAAGTAACTATGCAAGTGAATACATTAAACATCCATAGTTCCATGGGTGCTGATAGAAAACTGGAGACTCCTGAGACAACAGGCAAAAGAAAAAGCAGTTGGAGTATCAGGGTAGTCACACTGGTTTCCTGAGCCCAAGACCCAAGTCCGAGATGGAAGGCCAGGTGAGGCCTGCGTGCACGGGAAAGTGCACCACTGGACGGAGACCTCATGTTTAGGAAATCCGGTTATCTAGCAAGCAGTAAGCAAGCCTGTTTTCTGTCCAGAGGGAGACAAGATTTATCACAGAACTACATGGTACATTCCTGAGCTAAGTTACCTCACTTCTTAGCATTGCCAACCAAATAAATCATCCTGAGAAGTGACCCTGGGGAGAGAACAGTCAGAGTTTTGTGATGTTAGCACGCTCAGCAAGACGTGTAGGAATACAGGAGGCCCACAGAGGACTGACTCTCAACAAAGAAGTGAAACGGTTCTCGAAGAGAGGGATGCTGGGTCAGCATCACTCAGGAACTGATCAGAAATGTGATTTCTTGGGCCCATTCCAGACCTAGTTGTCTTAGTCCATTTGGGCTACTGTAACGATATGCTACAGACTGCGTGGCTTATTAGCAACATACATTTATTTCTGAGAGTTCTGGAGGCTGGGAAGTCCAAGATCACAGCACCAGCAGATTCGGTGTCTGGTGAGAGACCACTTCCTAGCTCATAGGCTGATGTCTTTTTGCTGTGTCCTTCTAGAAGAAGGGGCAAGGGAGCTCTGTGGTGCCTCTTTTACAAGGGCATTAATCCCATTTTTGAGGGCTCTGGCCTCATGACCTAATCACTTCCCCAAGCCCTCCTTCTTAATAGCGTCACATTGGGGGCTAGCATTTCAACATACGAATTTTTTTTCAATTATTTTATTGAGATCATAATGGTTTATAACATTGTGTAATTTCAGGTGTACATTATTATTTATCGATTTCTGTACAGACTGCATTGTACTCACCACCAGTAGTCTAATTTTTATCTGTCACCATATATATGTGCCCCTTTACCCCTTTTGCCCACCCCCTAACCCCCTTGCCCTCTGGTAACCACTAATCTGTTCTCTTTATCCGCATGTTTGCTTATCTTCCATGTGAGTGAAATCATGCAATATTTGTCTTTCTCTGTCTGGCTTATTTCATTTAACATCATACCCTCAAGGTCCATCAATGTTAGTGCAAATGGGACTATTTTGTCTTTTTTATGGCTGAGTAGTATTCCATTGTATATATATACCACATCTTCTTATCCATTCATCCATAGAAGGGCAGTTGGGTTGCTTCCACACCTTGGAGGAGACACAGACTTTCAGACCATAGCACCGGTGACTCATAAATTCAGCAATCTGAGTGTAACAAACCCACTCAGTAATTCTGAGGCCCACCAAAGTTTGAGAACTGAGAGTATAATGGAAAGAATTCTTGATAGCAGTCAGGATTCCAGATCTAGTCAAAGCTTCCACCAACCACCTAGGCATGTGTCTCAGCTTGTCTGGGCCTTACTATCTTCACCTATAACAGGAGAGGGTTAGATAATTTCTGATTCCTTATTGCTGAAATTTGATGAAGTCCTATAATCCTTGACATGCCATGTTATAAACATGGCCTGTATTAAAGACCTTGAAATGCACATGGCAAGTATTGGCAAAGCCGGGAGAGATCAGCTAGTCCAAGGCAGGCCCACAGGTTTCATTACCATCCTCCACAGTCCAGAGTCTGGGGCTAGCTTCATGGGCTCACAGAAGCACGTGACCCCATGCAGGGAGCAGAACAGTACCTCAGAAAAATGTGGAGGGCTGGCCCTGTGGCTTAGTGGTTAAGTGCGCGTGCTCTGCTGCTGGCGGCCCCGGTGTGCACCGACGCACCGCTTCTCCGGCCATGCTGAGACGGCGTCCCACATACAGCAACTAGAAGGATGTGCAACCATGACATACAACTACCTACTGGGGCTTTGGGGAAAAAAAAGGAGGAGGATTGGCAGTAGATGTTAGCTCAGAGCCGTTCTTCCTCAGCAAAAAAAAAGAGGAGGATTACCATGGATGTTAGCTCAGGGCTGATCTTCCTCACCAAAAAAAAAAAAGAAAAATGTGGAGTAACCAATCTGGAATGGGCTGGCATAAAAATCTAGAAGATCTGCTTATGAATTTATAGTAAGACCTATAACTGAAAGAGATCCTCTCTGTCCTCTGGCCTGAGCATTCTCTTCCAATAGGCAAACTGCTAGGAATTATAATCAGAAGTTTTGTTTGGGGAGCACGGATTTAGAACAGAGAGTTGATTGAATGTTCTGAGATTGCCTGTGTCCATGCCTATAATAGGAATATACCTGTCATCACAGGCCAGGTTCACCTCCAAGGCGTGGACACTTTCTCCTGTGGACAGTCTGTGAATGGGCACAACCAAGTTGCCCTCCAAGACTCTTGCTTTTCTGTGCTTGCAGTGCCAAACAAGCCTTCCTCAGATCAACACATCTTTTTCTTTGGCTGATTTAATAAGCTTCAGTTATGTTCTAGTCAAATCTCACAGACCCTGAAACCTTCTGCATCTCTTAAGTGACATTGCATAGTCTCTACCCCGATCATTTAAGTTTTGATTTTAGAGTTAAAATCTTAGAAGGCAATTTGATTATCTTCTATCCAAGTTTATGGCAAGTTATTACACTTTTGTTTTCTCCTGTGTTTCCTGCCTACCCCTACCCCACCCCTGGTACCCTAAATGGTCATCAACCCAGGGATGAAGCCTATCAGCTCCCAAGAATTATGTAATGGAATACTGGCCTTCATTTCTAGCCATTCTAGTGAGTTACTACCATCTTGTTTTTCATTTCATTGTGTTTTTTCTGATGTGATTCTTTTAGCCTAAAAGTATAATCAATTTTGGCCCCAAGAGCTTATTAATAGAAGTCAAGTTTTAACTTATAATGATAGTAGCCACCAGGAATCTGTTTACATTATTTAGAAATTTTAATTGAATTGAATTGTATCTCATTTGTAATAAGGGATTTTTAAAAGCCCAGCGTCTATAAAAGTGTATTGTCTGTAAAAAGTAAATAGCTGAACAATGATTCAATAAATACGATCAATGTAACAACAAATATAGAAAATTTCTGCTCACAAGACTCTACTTTTCTATAAAATGTTATACAGCCTCTATTTCTTTCACCTTTCTTGCTTTTATAGATGCTACCTAAAAATATAGATTATCTATATTTCTCTAATTACCTGCTAGTTATAAATCTCAATTAGAAAAAAAGATAACAGAAGCATTTCTGATATTAAAGAAGTCACAAGACTTCCTAAAAAGTATGGTTTTTTTGGTAGAGCTGTAAACAAGGCATATTTACTCCACATATTGTTGTATCTAATTTATTTCAAATATATTAATGCATTAGGTTCAAAATTAAATGTGCTTTTCCTGTAGATTACTACTATCATTTTCATCTTTGTCAAATAGAAGTAAATTGCTTGGTTCAATAACATCTAGGCCCATCTGAGTGGCTCTTTTTGTTGTTTTTCATAAATAGGAGAGATTGAGAGTTGAAAAAGCATTCATCATCAGGAGAATTTATTTTAAAAGCATCCAGCTCTCATGCAGCCAGTAGATAAATTACCCACTATTCAAGAGAAGGAAAGCACAATTAGTTTCACATTATGCTAAACCAATCAGCTCCTTAAGAGACTGTCATTCTTGAGGAAAAGGCAGTAAGAATGTCATAGTGGTTCCCTTTCTCCCCGGCCTTTAGAAGAAAATAGCTAGATGGTCTATGGAAAGCTTGGTGAATATATTTTGGTATTGTTTTTAGATAAGAAGAATTATATTCATGACTTGTATCCATATGGTTAATAACACCTACTTCACAAGGCAAAGTTAATGAAGCTCTCGTTTTGTACTAGTGATGGGCGAATGCTCTGACGCTGTAAGGCAAGGAAGTAAGACTTCAATAAATTATTTCCAAACCTACCTTTCCTCTTCCCAGGATCATTATTTTTATGTAATCATTTACAATCAAGCAGCAAAGGAGGGAGAAAGGAGAAATCATACTAGGGGTAATGGAATACGCACAAAAAATCTACAGGCTGTTTTTTCCTTCTTAACAAAATGGATAGTTGCTAAACAACCACTCATTACCTCTTTTGAGAGGAACAGGATGGTGTAAGAATGAACTAAATTAATGTCATCTGCCAGGACTTAACCTGAAGAAACATAATGATTAGTTAACTTTACATTCACAGCTGCTGCGGCATTTAAACATCTTCCATCTGTAATAAGAAAGCCATCAGTGGAGGCCTTGGAGGGAAGGTCTTTGCAATCATATTGCAATCATACCAAGAGCCTTACTTCCTTCCTGCTTACAAATGTTATCAATCAAACCCAAAATCACAATGCCTGATGTTTACATCTCAGCAGCATTCTATAGAGTGAATTCAATTTTATTTCTTATGTTATTCATTTTCACATTGATAATGGATCATTTTTGGAATGTACATATAGGAAACATACAAACCTCCTTTACACCACACAGGAAGGAGCAGACCTATGCCTACTTTGTACCGTAACCTCAAAACTCTGGGCTTTAAAGACTAACTCTTGCCGTGTACATGAATACAGCTTGGAACCAAATGAAGAACATATTTGAACCACATTTTCATTTTAAAAATACATATATGTGTGACCAATGAGTATACAGTATAGGTTGGGCGAGGAGGAAGAGAAAAGAGGAGAAAAGGAAAGAGGGAGAGAAGCAAAAAGTAAGAGAGAGAGAGAATGTCAAAATATCAAAATGTACTTAGGAGGTACCCATAAAATTTCTTTCCTAGGGATATGAGTTTTTTAATGTTTTTGACTGGAGAATAGACTATTAAAGACATAGATATTATTTATTTTTAGTTGTTTGATTTACAAAAGTTTTAAAATAAAAATTGTGGGGCATTTACTATTAGGATTATATTTATAAGTATACCAAGTTTTACAAAGTACTTCTACGAGTCCTTTGAAAAATGGTTGTCCCAAAGTAGTTAATTAAATGTATCCAAACATTGTAAATTTAGTATATTTTATATTGTGCTTTTAAGTACTTCATTTGTCTGGTTTAAACAATAAAAATCTTTCTGAGAATGAAATAATTCTTAAAATCTAATAAATTGGATATCAATATGATGACCTAAAGTTTTCTTAGCCTTTTCAATATTTTGCAGAACATAAGATTTGGGTGTAAGATTTCAAATCATAAAACCGAAATCCTATGTCTTAATTTTTTAATTGCATATTCTAACCTGAAATCACAAGACTGACACATTAATAGACTAAACTCTCTTAAATAACACAAGCAATTATGGTATTAAATGTTCACAGATGTTTTTTCTTAACACAAAATTATTAGTGCCATGGTTTCTATTCTGGTAAACATTTTGTATTTAATTCTAAATCTTCCTAGAATTAAAAGATATGCACTCACTGAGGAAGACCACATCCTGGTTAACTGAAATGATTGAGATGTTTATATTCTTCTTTTTTTTTTAAACAGTTATTTATTTGTTTATTTATTTATTTTTCCCCCCAAAGCCCCAGTAGATAGTTGTATGTCATAGCTGCACATCCTTCTAGTTGCTGCATGTGGGACGCGGCCTCAGCATGGCCGGAGAAGAGGTGTGTCGGTGCTCGCCCGGGATCCGAACCCGGGCCACCAGCAGCGGAGCGCACGTACTTAACCGCTAAGCCATGGGGCCGGCCCGAGATGTTTATATTCTTGAGTGTGAAAGTTGCATACCAGTGAAGAAAGAGAAAGTACCATCCAGGTTCATTGAGTTCCTTTCAACCAGTGATCTTGGCCAGGCATGAAATCTGGAACCGCAGATATCCAGAGCAATTCTCACCACCCCAACTGCCGTACCATCTTTTTCATAATCTCTATATCATGGGCCTCAAAACTTTAGTAAAAGGTCAATTACCTAATTCTCTGGTTACTCATACGAGTCAGCACTGTTGGAAGAGGCAGTCTGTGCATGCAGTCTTTCAGCTCCCACTCAGCCACACAAGAACAGGCCTGGAATACTTCCTTACCCAGAAGTAAAGAGCCCACACAGCCTGTATGTGTTATCGCCTTGTGTGGAAATATCTTAGCCTGTTTCAAGCTAAATGAGTGTTCCTTTGTTCTGCTTAAAAGTGTATGTCCAGGAATCCTCCTACTGCAGCCGAGAGAGAGAGACAGAGACAGAGACACAGAGAGAGAGAGAGATAGACACACAAAGAGAGAGAGAGAGAGACAGAGAGATACACAGAGAGAGAGAGATGCACAGGCCAATTGCCCTGCATAGGCTTCCAGGGGGACTCATCCAATGCTTGACTGAGTAATGTTTTCCTTGACAACTCTGATACCAAAATACAATGGACTGAAATGTTTAGAGTCCTCCCCTGGGAGTGCCCAGTGGTGCATGATATTCTGCTTTCTCAAGATGACTGATACAAGATGGTATGCTCCCCAGCAACTCCCATCCAAATCGAGACTTTGATTTGCATGATTTGACTCTTAAGACATATACATAGATTTTCCATCTAACTCCGAAAACACCTTTGAAGTTGGTGAGATAGTAGGTGTAATTGTATTTTTTAGCTGAATAGAAAGGCCTTGAACTTGATAGAATTCTAAGATAAATAAATGCCTTTCCCCACCACTGAAATCTTCCATTATTTTATCTTCATCTTCATCTTCGTATTCAATTTCTCAATTTAATTCTTCAACCAATTGAATTTGGGCTCCTCTATGGTGTTTCCAGCTCATAGTTGCACCCTGAGCCTTTCACTGCCCCTACTGCTTCTGGGTTTCTTCTTTTGCAACCAAGATGGCGTAACTCAGATCAGAGAGCTGTATTGGATTTTTCTTCCATCCTAGGTGCAAAAGGCTTAGGTCTGCACTGTTCAAAGCCTCTTACAGGGGAAAAATTTTCTGTGGTAACTCTTGTTAGGGACAGCAAAGATTCATGAGCAACTCACTTCTTTTCCCATAGCCTAGAACTTCAAGTGGTTCCCCTCTCACTTGACAAGAGCTCAGGTTGAAAAATAATTGCTGATCTCAAGTAGTAAATCAGCTGGATTCAAAAAAAAGCATAACGATAGAAATGTAAATAATTTTAGTATTGCCTACAAAAAAGTATCTAAGAACCTAAAGTTCTCAAAAGTATTTTTCCTAAAGGTCTAATTCTTTTTTCCTGTCTCCTGATTTAGCCTTAAAATTTAACTTATGTATATACATTCTATCAACAGTGAAACATAAATCTCTGTACTTTTTTCTTTTTTCAGTTTCTACAGATAAAGTGATCTGAAGTAATGAATACTGCCACAAAAGCAGAAAAGAGAAACTGTGACAACCCCCAGAAATGTGAAAGGAGGCTTCTTACTGGATTGCAACATCTTTGGTTCAATTTATATAAAAACCCAAATAAATAAAATGGACAGAATTGTTCAATTTTAGAAATTCCATTTCTTCTATGTTCTAAGCTCTATAATTGTCAGGTTTTTATGGTTTAGATTGTAAATGTGTTTTCCCCTTTGCTTAATTATGTTGGTTTGTTTTATTAAGTCTTAAAATGTAAAGGACATTTATGAATGGTAAGGGAGACACTGTATACAAATGTATATTTGTAAAAGCTATTTTTATGATTAGCATGTTTTACTGTTGATCATATATAAAGTCAGGTGATATTGCAATTCTATGTTTAAAGCTTATTTCCGACAGCCATGGAAGAAAAGATACATTGTATGCTAGTTTTTATAATTTATTTTTAGTTTATAGTTTAAAGTACTTCAGATCTTAAGGATAAAATACTTGAAAAGGTTATATTTCTGCCCTCTATAAGCACCATTTTTATTAATAAAGAATGCGAATATTTCAGATGTGATTTAATAGTTAAAGGGCTGTTGGTTTGACCTGTGATTAAACTGAGCGTTCTCTGCTCAACGGAGAGGAAATGACCCAATTATTACCCAATAATTCAGTCTGGGTAGGAGATCCCATGGACAGGTTTTAGTGCCAAAAAAGGTGAGGACTACATTGGCAAGGAAAAGATTGTCTTGTCTTTGGATCCAAAAGTTTAAATTAGGTCATACATCACTTCATTTCATCTCCTATTACCAGGAACTCTCCATTCCCAAGCATTGCAAGTGTTTTCCAGATGCTCTTAGCTGTTGTCTTGTGCTGTGGAAATGGAAGAAACCATCTCCACAGACTGTAGGAGAACTCAGTGTATAATTTCTTAATAAATACTGTTTCTTTTAAAACAAAGTTGGTGTGTATCTTTCCTTTGGGGTGCACTTAGTTTTAATATTCAGTTTGAGCTTTTTATGTCACTGTAATGCCACAAAATCAGTGCAATAATAAAAGCAGCATAGGTTTACTAACATGTATATGATATGTTCTATATGCTCACACTTTTCATGGAGTGACTTGTATTCTGGAACAGATTAATTTGCCATTGTAAGGGAGGGAAAAATATTCCTCTATCCTCTGGTTTCTTCTGGCTGGTCAAAGAATTAAACTGACATGAGATAGAATAGCAGCAAATCAAACAAAGTTTAATAACATGTGTACATGGGAGAAACCCAGAAAAACCAAGTAACTCACCAAAATGGCCGAAGCCACCACCTTAAATACCATCTTCAGCTAAAGACACAGGAGGATGTTGAGGGTAGTAATTTGGGACTTCAAAGGGAAGAAGGCAATTCACATGGAGAGGGAAAAGAAAGTGTTTGGTAAACAAATGTTTCCATGCCTTGTAGAGACAATGAGACATGGAGAGGACTTGGATCACATGGGCCTTGCTAGGTTCCTCCCTGTCTACAATGCCTAATTCATATTACACTATAGTTATCTATGGTGACAGCTCCTTGCTGGAACAGGCCTTCTATCCTAAATTCTTTTAGGGAGTTGGGGGAAAGGTCGAAGTTTCTTCTTGAATCTTTTGTTCTTAAAAATACTCAAGCCAAAGACACACACTGGGAGGTAGTATGATCCCCCCACCATATAATAGAAAGCCACACAGCCCTCAGCCCCTGACAGAGGTCAACCTCGAGCTTACATTTCTAGAAGGCATATTTTTCATCCAAATATAGAATTTTAAGTATATATTTCAGAATAGAAAGCAAAACTACCTCAACAGAAGCATTCATGCTCTGGCAGACTAAAAGCTGGCAGCCAAGTGACTGCAAGCTCCTTATTAAGGAGCAGAGAGACAACTTGTGATGTCACCAAGAACACTTAGTGAGATGAAGGCCTCCTTTTTTCCAAGAAACTGAGGAGAGTCTAAAATCACCCTTGGTATGTTTTCTTATTTTTCTATTTTAATTTCTTTCAGGTAATTTATCTTTTTTCTCTAGGTCTTTCAAATATAAGCTCATGAAAAATTGTACAATTTCCTCCCATAAAGGTTACCAAAAACGAAAATTATGAAAAAAAATTAAAAATTTGCACACTAGAAGCTAGGGTCTGCATCGGGAATGTACTTCCCTTTTAAGGAAATATGAAAACCGTAACGTGGTACACTATTTTTGATGGCCATAATGAGTAATGGAGAATTTGTGACTGCCATGATTGGATCCTGAAGCTGAAAAAAACCCTGTATATGGGTCTATAAGAGAATAAAATCAGCAGTGATTTCTTGGATTTCTGCCAAATAGATATATTTGCCTATGATGATCTGATGCTCCAGAAAGAAAGTGTTTGCAGGTACTGAGTATTAGGAAAATACACATGTGGATATTTTTTCTGACTTGACATTTGTCTGCCTCATAGTATCCCATAAACAGTGTAGCATTTATAATCTGGCATTATCATAAATTAAGAGTTTCATACTTTCCCAGATGTTCGTTAACTATTCTCAATGTAAAATGAATCATTAAAATGTATAAAATAATTCTTTGTTATTGAACTTAATTTTCTCCACCCAGGCCTTGAAGTATGAATCCATGAGTCTTCCCCTTTATTCTTTACCCATTTCTGGCTTAAGAATTTCTTTTGATGACAAAGATGGAATAAAATATATACCAGATCAACAAAGTATAGATTGTTTGGAATTATAATCCGTGGAGGTTTAGTTCAATAACTTAAAAGGAAGCTTTTAAGAGATGAGGAGGAGGAGTATGGAATTCTTCTGACTCCAAACAACATCAGTCTCATAGAAAAAAAAAAAATGCTAAGGGAAAGTAAAGGGGCATTACTTGCTGCATTCAGTTCAAGAAAAATATGGAAAAATAGGCCCACTACTTGGGAAGTTAGGTAAACTAGTCACCGGTGACAATGTGAAGGGGAAAGTACCAATTTTGCTTCCATCTTCTTCAAGAAAATAATAGTTTTCAAAGCAGGAATACACAACAAAATAAGATAGAAATGAAGCAGAAGATAAATCAAGAGGGGGCTCTTTTAAATGTATTAAAGCTCAGAGAACAGGAGTTACAAATGCAAATACCTATGGACTATGGAAGGCTGAAAAGAAATATAAATGCAAGAAACAGGCATGAAGCAAGTTAGTCAACATTAAATGCAACCGTGCCGATGAGGAATGAGGAGACAGCCAAGTTTCAGTTCCAAGTGGCAGCCTGATTCAGAAATGTAGACCTGGATTGGCCAGGCTTCCTGAGTTTTCAAGAGAAGGTAGACATCCAGAGTTTTAAGTGAGATGTCCTATTTTCTTTTGTTTTGTTTTAGGATGAATCTGAAGATGAATGAAGCCACATCTGTGATTTGTATATAGGATTTAATAGTTGTAAAACTTAAAAAAATAAAATCACAGCAACGAGGAACAACAAATTTAGGATTATCTCTGGTGAGAAAAAGAAGGGAGAATAGAATAGATGTATTCTTTAACATCTTTAATATTTAATGTATTAGGAAAAATATTTGAATCAAATGTTTTGAATCACACAAGTATCAAAGGTTAAGGTTTGATAAAACTTGAGTGTCAGTTACACTAGTGTTCTTTATATTTTCTCTATGTTGTTTTTGTAGGCTTAAAATACTTCATAATAACAAAAGTAAGTAACATATCTTAATGTTCACACACAGGTAGATGTACATATTGATGATATAGAGATGTGGGTCATATAAGTAGCATATATAGAGGTAAAAATTTAAATCTTTGGATCCATTGGAAGTCTGCATGTTTGTGATCTACCTTTTCTAGAGATGTTCAGGTTCCTAGAAAAGCATATGCTTTAGAGAAAGAGAGGTGCACTCCTCTAACTTTCAAAGCCATTCTTACAGAGGAGGAATTTACAAGTGAATTTCTTATTTGTTATTGAAAAAGCTTCCTATCGGCCCTTGAGATATATAGAACCACTCTAGGAATCTAAATATGGTTCATGGGAGAATTTGGGGTGCCTGAGCCTGCAAAATGGTCCCCACGTTTATCTGCTTCATCTGTAAGAATAAGGACTCTGCCTTCTCTATTTTTGTATCCTGTAAAAATGGTGCCTTGTACATAGCAGGTTATTTCTCCATAAATGTTTGGAGAATTAAGTGAAACAAGATATGTTCTGGGTTTTTACTTTATTATAAAAAATTTTAAAAGCTATGATTTGTTAAGCAACTACTATGTACTGATGGGGAAGCAATCAGCATCTAAGCAATGAGAGTCAATCAGGAAATCCCACCTGCCCTTCTGATTGCAAATAGAAGACACGATAAGTGTATGAGCAAAGGAAAAAATCGACATGAGATATATCAAAAATAAACTACATTATATAGAAGAGGAAATATTTCATTCAAGATTACGAAAATGGTCAGATCTCTAAAAATATCTTTTTCATAAAAGAGGAGAATATTTTTTAAACAGTCATTCTGTGTTTTAGAAAGAAAAGTACAAGACATTGAGACCTTAATAAAATTTGAGCAGAGACAGTTTAGAAAGAGCCAATCTAAAGGCAGATACTTTTTAAATTAAAAAAACAATAAAATTAAAGAAACCCCAAAACAAAATAATCAAAAGTGAACTTTATACTTCAGAACATCAAATAATTGTTATAGAGAACAAATTTAAGAAACTTCCATATATTATAGAGTAAAATTAAAGCGAACATATAAAAAAGATAATGTTAAACACTGAGGACAGAGAAAGAAGATCCAACATAAGCATCACAGGTGATCCTCAGGAAGAAACAGAACAAAAGGAAAACTTGTGAAAATCAGACATAATTGAAGAAAACTTTTGACCTGAGTAAAAAGACAGATCAAAAGCCTCACCTTATTCTCAGAAATCCTAATTTTATAAGAAAATCCAACATTACTTATAGAAAAAAATAGAAAATTTAAAAATAAACAAACGACAAAACTGAGAAAGTTCTCAAACCGTCTCTCCAAAAAGGGAAAGCTGCAGCTCTGATTGGAAAAAGGTTATGCTCAAAAGTGCTGCATCCAGCAAACCTGCACTTAATGTGTGAAGGCACCAGTGGAGCATCTCAGAGATCTATAGACTCAGGCATGTACCATTCACGCTGAATTCCTAGAAACATTTGGAACAATATACCTGAAGATGTTATACCACAGGACTTCAAAAAATAGAAACAAAAATGCAAGAGAAATTTATAGAACAAATACCTAATGATGACCATCGAATTCAATAAATCATAGAGTTGCATATAAATAGTTGTTGCAATGATATTTATAAAATGAAATATAAAAATAGCAAACAAAACATTCCTAAAAACATGATTTACATGTAAATATAATTGTTTCTGAACAACAGCCTGCTTTTATACTTCCAGATTGAGTTAATACAATTGATTAGGAGAGGACAAGAGAATAAAATGTGTTAAATGCTTCATCCCACATAGGTCTATTCACTTAACACATAAGGATGTAGCGTCCATTATATGCCAGGGATTCTTCTAGGTCCTTAGGTTACATCAGTGAACAAAACAGACAAAAACCCTCAGTCTTGGTGAAGCTTATGATCCAGTGTGTCAAGTCTATATTTATATAAAGGTAATCACTAATAGAATTAGAAACAATATATACCTTACAAGTTCTCAAAGATGACAAAATCAAGCATGACGTTGTCTGCACCCCAAAAAGAAAGAAAGAAAGAAAGAGAGAAAGAAGAATGAAAGGAAGAAAGGAAGGAGGGAAGGAAGGAGGGGAGGAAGGAAGGAAAGAAGGAAAGAAAAAGAACAAGGGAGAGAAGGGAGGGGAAGGGAAGGAGGGAGGGGAGAAGGGAGGAAGGCAGGCAGACAGGCAACAGAATGTGAAGCAAAGTATTTCGTTAAATGTCTAAACAGAGAATGAGAATTTATTGTTTAAAACAATAAATGAAGATAAGTTAAACCACCCTATGGTTGGTAAAAACCATATGCCACCTATGAGTGGCAAAAACAACAAATATTGGGCTAGCAATATCTGTGATGTGCTTCTTAGAAGAGTCATAAGAAAAATAATATTAAAAAATTAAAAATGAAAGGATAAATTCAAAAAAACACTTCAAATTCAGAGGTTTTGAGAATGTTACCTATTAAATATTCAAAGAACGGTTCATTTCCTTGCTGTGAAATCCATTTCAAGACACAAGAAAAGGACCTGAATCTACCCAATTCATTTTATGAAGCTGCTATGACTCTCATATAAAAACTTGACAAAAAAAGTAACACCTAAACCCTAAATATAGATAACTCGTCAATGTAGATGCAAAAATCTGAAATAAATAAAAATACTAGTATAAAAAAATCAGCAAAATATAAAAGATCCTCCATGATCAAATAAGGCTTCACAAGAAAAATTCACACATTCTCACACACATACACACTTATGCCTGTACACCCATGCAAACACACACACACACACAGAAACCTACATGCATCTTAAAACAACATTCCACTTCATACTGAAAAAAAAAGTCACAATTGCACTTGCATTTATTCTAACTTCTATTTCTAACTTAATTCTAGAAGAGGAAGCTAGTGCAGTAAAGCAAGAAACAGAAATGAATAGTATGATATCTGGAAAGGATGAGAACATTTTTTGTTTGGATAGGATGTGCTTATCAAGCTCTAAGGCCCAAGAAAGTAAGAACAAACACTATTAGGCTTAATAATGAATTTAAAACATTTTTAAATGTTTTAAAATTTCATCCAATGAAAGTAAAAACTTATAAAGATTTGTAATATATAAATAATAACTATGGAAAATATACTGAAAAATATTCCACTTTACAATGTTAAAATACTTAGGAATAAGCTCAATAAGAAATGCACAAACCTACATAGCACATACCGGAAAATTTTATTCATGGAATAAAAGATGTGGATATATGAATAGGTATGAGATGTTCCTTGGTGGTGGGTTTGAAGTTATAAAAAAAACCAATCCTTTGTATGTTAATTCAATATAAATTTTTCCCTAAGCCGCAAAGATCTTGTTCACTCCTTTGGCTTAATGCCATTTTATAGGCTCATGAGTCTCAAAAGTGTACTTATAGCCCTGACCTCTCATTTTGCACAGCCAACTTCTCATTGGACAGTTTCGCTTGAATGTCTCACAAGCATCTCAAACTTAACTCTTGTTTTCCACCTAAAATGGATCCTATTTCTAGAGTACCCATCTCTGTAAAAGGCACCTCTATCTACTGATTTACTAAACCAAGAAACATAGGAGTTTCTAGATTTCTTCTCTCTCACCTCCCACCTCTATTCTCCCACTACATTTTGTTGCTTCTACCTCCAAATATACCCTGAAACTCTGTCCTTTTCTCAATTACATCTCCAATATTCCAGAACTCACCTCCTAATTTACCTCCTTACTTCCACTCTACCTGTAGCTCCATCTAAAAGTCATCTTTTTTAAATGTCAATGTAAATTGCTACCCCTTTATTTAAAAACTCAGCATCTCAAAGCCCTTATCATTACCCAGGAGGCTCTGCATGTCTAGCCCAGCTGACCTCTCCTGCCTCTTCTCTCTGTTCCTTCAACACAGGGGCATCTTTTGCACTTGAGGACTATGCCTTTGCTAGTCCCATGTCTAGAATTCTCTCCCTCCATCTCTTCATAAGGCCTGCATGTACCTGTTCACCAGTTTTCGACTTAAGGGTTAATACCATTCTGAATGAGCTCTCCCCCACTCTCTGCCCTAACCCCACTATTCTTTATCAAAACATGTTGACTGTTTGTTTCATGGTACTTCCTGATTTGTATTTAGGTACTTTATCATTTTACTACCTGCCTTTCTGACTAAATTGTGGGTCTTGAGAAGAGTAGGGTTTTAGTCTGTTTTCTTCACCACCCGCCATCTTGCTCAGTGCCTTGTACATAGTAGGAAAGCAATGATAATATCAATGAAATTTGTACTTTAATGGAACTCTTGTTTATTCTAAATTCCATCTGGACCAATAATAAATAAAATAAATAACAAATAAAAGTAATAATAAACAAAAGAATTTCGAAGGAAAGCAACGAAAAAAGGAGAACTTGCCATCTCATTACAATAACAATTAAACCAGAGTGTTAAGAAATCAAAGAAAAAAAAAAAGGAAAGGAAAAAAAATAGCAGACAAGTCTTTGAGTAGATCACCCTAGAAAGATCCTCTTACATATAAGAACATTTAACAAGAGTATTTATTATATCATGAAAATGGTACAATATTTAGTAATATGCCTGGAACTATTATTTGAGTGCTTTTAAAAAATACATAAAATTTAATAAATTAAAAGTTTACTTTTAGAGTTAATATTTTTAATTAAATTTTATAAACATCTTGTTTAATATCTTAACTAACACTATTCCTTCTCTGGATGGAGAACTTCCTATGCATAAAAGCAACAAGAACACACAAGGGAAATGATTTTATTACAAAAAAATTGAACCTCTATAAGTCAATTATATCAAACAAACAAACGACAAGAAGTTTTGAACATTTAAGACTAATATCCTTAATTTGTAAAAAGGTCAAAAGGATAAAAAATCTTCAAGTACATCAATAGATATCTGGACAAATTTGCAAAACCTGACAGTCTTTCCGTCATCACCAGCTAGCTGGAAACAAGGATATTGTTTAAGGTCGCCTGGTCAGCGGCCCCTTCTGGAAGAGGATATGGCCTTGCTAATGATGTGTTTGGCTCAGGAACCAGGATACCTCCATATTTGTCCATATAATCTTGTAGGAAAGTTGTTACTATGATTCTTTAGCAGTGGTGACGTAATCCTGAGTATAACAGAAACTGGTAAAGTGATAATTCTGTGTCTTTCTCGCCTCTGGAACAACTCTATGATCATCCGTGAGTGTAGTGAAAAACCCTACAATCACTAACCCCACAGGGGATGAGGATTGATGAGAAAGTTGCGTGGAGACACGTTGCATCTGCTTCTGCTCAGTGTAGCCATCTCTTTTCTGATAAATTCTGTACCCTTGGCCAGACCGGGACTTTATAGAAGTCTCTTCTGACTAATCTATATCACAATGACAATACTGCAATGACTACATAGCTAATAAACATAGGATCGCAAATTAAAGTAACATTGAGATTCTGTTTAAGAACCATAAAAACAGCAAATATTGGAGCATGATAATATTCAGTTGCAGTTAGGAGGTAGTCGGGGTTAAACTCTGAAATTCTTATATTTAAGTACTCCCATAAAATGCTAGTGGGAGTATTAATTGGCAAACTTTCTGGAAATGAATTTGACAATATATCCCAGTATGCTTAAGAGCATTCACAAATTGTATACTCATTAAAATTGTAACTATGAAGAATTTCTAACGACATGATGGAAAATTTAGGATTAAGGAAGGATATACAGGATTACTTCACCCTTACAAAGACAAAGTTGCATTGAGAAAACAGTTGTGGGATTATAAATGATTTTTTCTTTGTCTTGACACTTTTCTGCACTTTCTTGTTTAAGTCTTGGTAACTGGACGATGGTGTTATCGTTTATAGAAATGAGTGAATCAAGAAGAGATTGGGAGAAAGATCATGTATTTGAATTTAGACATGTTGGGTTTTTGCTACTATCAACACGCAGTGTGAAATTTCCTAGCACGAAGTGGACTAAATATCATGAAAATTGCCAGGAATTAGAGTGTTGTTTTGGAAGTCATCCAGAGAAACATCATGGAAAACTGAGGGAATGAACGAAACCTTCAATGAATTGAAAACAGAGAAGGCAAGGGGCTAACCTCTTGAAATCTTACCAGCAGGAATGGCAGTGGCAGAGAAATTGGAGATCAAATAGAGAGAGATGTGCCTGCTGTATCCTTACTACGTGTATTAGGAGTACATGTTGGTCTCACTAAACCAAAAGCCTTCGTATTAAGCCCACGGATGGTCATATTATAATATCAGTGCAACTGGAGTAACTGATGGGAGAAAGCATAATCAGCAGACTTCAACTTGTTAAGTTGTTGTAGGTATTCCTATTTTTGAGATGAAGCCCCTCCCACCCCCATTAGGGACACAGCAAACAGTGTTTCTTAATTAGTATAGATAGCAATGACCGCTTACCCATCAGCTCACACCCTCTCTTCGTTGATCCGTCTTTGACTCTTAGCCCTGAATTCCTACTTCCTAATTTCCCTCTGGAAGCCATTCAACCCTCAGGGTTGACCTTGTGGAGAAAAAGACCTGATTCACTGGTGATCAAGGCTGAATTAAGGGATAGAAGCAGAAGTCAACACAATAAGTCAAAAATCCATAAAATGTGCTAAAGTGATTTATTGGAAGTGGAATAAAGATAACATTTTATTTACCATGACTTCTCTTGAAAAGAGAACTGTCTGCAATTGGAAGGATTATTATGATCTGTCTCTTGGGCTCAAATAATGCCAGTAATAAAGGAGAGGGGGATGGAATCCTATTAATTCAGATCTTTTGTTCTGTTCAAGGAGAATTTAAACAAGGGTTCAAACTCCAGATATCCTTCTCCATTCTTCTTTTGTTCACCTTCATATCAACGCACACACATGCATACACATACACAATTGTGTCAAAGAGATCTTTAATGGCCAACTATTTTAAAATGTCCAAAATTATTATCCTGCCCCAGGCTAAAAGCCTACACCACCTAAAGGATCTACTCTATAGGTAAAACCAGCCCTATGAAAGATATACTCTCCCTGCTTATTTCAGTCATCAATGATATGTGAAATAACCTGAAATCTGCTCAAAATAAGTCCTCTAAATACGATCATGCCCACAACACTATCCCACATCCCAGTGATCTAATGCAAAGCTCCTTTTCAAGTTAAGGCTGAACGCCTTTGGAGGAAGGCCATTCACCGCTTTGAAAATCTTCTAGTATCTGTTGAATAGCATTGCCCCTATTTGAGCCAGACTAATTTAAAAAGTTTAGAAAGAACAGTCCCATTCAGAGCCACTCATCCCCCTCAACGTCACTTCTCTCTGATCGCCTCCCAACAGACAAACAGAGCATCTGAGATTAGCTTTGCTGCCAATTTTCTGTTCCAGTGAAAGCAGCTTTGATGTAAAAATCCTCTCTGGAATAGTAATTTTTCTTTATGCATTGTGTTCTGATTATGTTATTTTTAGATATCTTAAAAATTCTAGTTTTAGTCTTATACTCGGGAGAAAGTATTATTAACTTTTTAATGATTTTTGTTTGTTAGGCGCTGAGGCCGGAGGCACCTGTTCTTTATTGACAAATAGAAAAAAATATGGGGCCACTGTCATTGTCTTTTGACAATTTATCCTAAGTCTATGTAGAAGATTGGCTTTCTCTTTAGCTTTCCTGAATTATGCTTGCTAATGCGTTCAATTCCTTCCTGACAACTGTAGGATTCAAAGCAATTCAAATGAGATTAGTTCATTGTGGTTAATACAAAAAGCTTTATCTTCTAAAAAGTGTCAAAACTATTATCAAAAACTCCCAGAAACCAAATGCATTTTTACTGACCTTTATTCAATGTGATACTTTCTCTTTTACCTTGCTCTGCAGACTAACTGGCAATGCGGTGCAAGTTACTCAGCCTGGCATTTAAAAAATTCCCTTTATCCTTTTGGTACATTTTCAATTTGTTAGTCTGCAACATTCTCCATTAAATACGATATAGATTCTTGCCATCTAAATCTCTCTAATGCACAGATATGATCACATCACTTTCCTTATTTTTTTAAAAAAAATAATTTACATTACATTTTAAAATCTGGATGACTTGTCATTACCTAAATACTCAATCCAGCATTTAAGGTCCGGAGTGATCTGGAACCAACATACACATCTGGCCTTCTCTTTTCCTACTTCCCTCCATGTAGGCAAAACGTTGTTGGCAAAACAAACACCTTTAGTCTCTCTTTCGGTAGAATTAAACAAATATTTAAAATATTTACAGAATATCCACTATAACTTATACACTATTCTGGCTAGAAAACCTCTACCTGCTCCGGGAGCTGCCAATGCTCTTAATCCCCGCCTCTCTCATTTACATTTAACAAAACTATGTATGTGCATATGCATTTATATCCACCCCATTTCACTAGGATTTAGGTGGGTACTGTTTATTCATTCACTCCTTCACTTAATACACGTTTATGGAGTGCATCCTGCAGACACAAAGGCTAGTAAGACATCTATGTTTTTGAGAATTCACAATCTAAGGAGGTTGACAGAAACATAAACAAATGAGTAAAACACCAAGTGACACTTTTGTGCTTTCTCTGACGGTTGTGCCAGCAGAGCCTTCCCTCCCTCTGAGGAATCAGGAACCCACACGAGCCAGACATGGATCACCAAGAGGGAAAACTGCACACAGCCTGGCTCCCGGGATCAATAGGCGTCTCCTGGTTGGGTTGTTCGTTCGTGTTCTCACTGATGTGTAGCAGGTCTGGGGATGCTGTTTCAACTCTCCTCTTAGGACCCCATTCTCATTCTCGTCCTTTATATCTGGTTTAAGCACAACCTATATATCTAACTTCACTTTAGATGCTGATGAAGGTCACCTTTCATGCTGTTCATGGAGATGCAGATCCAAAGAATAAAGCATGGATTATCAAAAACCTATCAATAATTTCAATACTGCAGTTAAGAAAAACTTTTCTGAGGCTAAATTGTGTCCAACTATACTTTATTGTCTTATTAATGTCATTAGTAAAGCTCATTGATTATATACAATAAACTAAATTAAACATTCATTTCATTATAGTCAATAAAAGTTGACTCTTTCGAAAGTTCGGATAGCTGGGAAATATTAAATTTTCTCTTTCCCATATGTCAATCAAATTGTCATTTTTATTTTTATATGTAACTTACACAGAGCAACTAGGCTTTTTTCAATGAGCATTTATTGAACATCTATTGCATGGAAATCCTTACCTGATGGAAGAATACTGAAAAGTAGTTCAAAGCAGAATTCAAGCTATAGCCTCAAGCAAAAATAAAATAAATAAGAAGGGCTTTTTCCAATTTGGCTTCTAGAAAAAGGGCTTCCCTTTCTATGCCTGCGGAGTAGGAGAGCCAAGGGTATAAATGCTTGATACCCTGAAATAGATCTGTCAGGAAAGAGATCCAGCTGCTACCTGAAACAAAAGAGTAGTCAAAAAGGATCTGAAGCTGTCTGAATGCTCACTTCTGAAAACCCCAAATTTATTACAGAAGACCTCACAACTGGGAAGGACTTAGGATGGCTCAGTTCAATCACGTTCAGCTCAGCTTGCTTACCTCCCAGGATTCGGGAATGACAGTTTTAGCAAGTGTTAGGGAACGTTGAGGTAAATGCCTCGTGACTCTTTGGGAGGTTCCACATTGAGGCAGGTCATTCCAACACAGACGGTGTTGAGGAGTAGGTCTAATTATGAGGAGTAGGTCTAATTATGAGGAGTAGGTCTAATTATGAAGCAAAATGATATGTGAGGTGCCTATTTTTGGTGGATTAATAACACAAGTCATCACGTAAAATGTTGTTTTTCTTCATTGCAACTACCTCAGTACAAGCTACAAGCCTTGGATCAGCATATGTTTGCAAAGTAGTGACTGGGCTCCAACTACTTTTTTTTGTTTATTATTTCCAAGAAGCAGCTTCTCCAGTCCATATCTACCAACACAAGTTTGACAGGCAGTGTGAGAAATGAAAACTGCAGGATTTGGGAAGATATGTGTTCTCATAGAACCTGTACTGGTAGATACATGAAGTCTGGAGAGAAGGGTAAATGTGAGAATGGGAATTCTGAGGAAATGTGAGAGCAAAGCAGGCTATTCTTTGTTTCCTTTCCCGTCCAGCTCTCAGCCTTTCCTGGGACAGTCCCCAATGAGCTCTTCTTAGAAGTTTAGGAGTATCTGTGATCAGGAGAAAGCTATTCCATTCTTTAAGCTTTTTGAAACATCTTCCTAATGAGACTGATGTCAACATAGCATTCTTCTGATTCAGAGAGAGCTGTAGATGTTAGCTGGGGGCATGACTCAAATTATAGCCAAAAGACAAGCTCACTAAGCAAAGGGAAGGGCTCCTTTTGTATCTGAAGCTTCATAGAAACTTCCATGTTAGAAAGCTGCATGGACAATCGGTAGCTCATCCAGAAGTCACCAAGTATAGCCAGCATCACATATTGCCTATGCCAAGAGCGTAGATTGTATGGACTTTTGAAGCCACGCAGAGATAGCAACAAGCAAGTCCAAGGGCATAGGAAGGACTCCTCCATTCCCTGTCCCACCCTAACTTATCTAAGGCTTATCTGTGTATGTTCTGCCTGGCTTATGAGCAACTCAGAGGAAGAGAATGGGAAAGGAATTCCAGCTGAGCTTTGTGAGAGCAACTGACTTAAATAAAGATGCTTAAATATGGCAGACGAACCTTTGGATTGGACTAAGTACTGAGAGATAAAAATTAATTTTCTGCTGCTAAGAAGACATAGGGACTCAAGGACAACAAAAAATATGTTCAATTATAAAATAGAATCCCACTTTTTCATTTCTGAGATTTATAGTCTGTCAAAACCACAAACACTATGATAATAATATCTAATTTGTCTACCTTGTATACAAGAATCTTAAATGAGGTAATCAGAGAAGATTCAACTAGTCCAGTCTCTGAAATAGAAATTACCTGGAGGGATTATTTTAGGCCAGATTTCTTGAAACTATAAAATGAATTGGTAAGAAAGTGAAAAATTAAATGAAATGAAAATTATTCTTCCATAGGATACAGCTATTTTAAACATAATTGTATTAAAAATTTAAAAATATGGTGTAACAGTTCTAATATTAATTTCCAGATATCTCTATGCTAAATTTTTTGTTAAAATAACTTGTATTCAAATATTTATTCATTCTATTCATCAACTCATTCCATGTATTACTATGAGGCACCAAGACTATATACAAACTATAGAGACATAGTCTTTGCCTGGATGGATCCTGTGGGCTGATAAGGAGATAAATATGTACACACATAACTATAATAAAGTGTGATAAATGCAAGTACAATAGTGAATGAGGTGTAGTGGTAGTACAAACTCAGTTTGGATTGGGACTGTTAGAGAAGACGAGCCAGGTAGAAAAGGAGACAACTGGCAAGCAGTAGAAAAACCTATGAAGGTTGGCAACAATGGCATTTCTAGGGAATTGTACAAGAATAGGGATAACTTGCATTTGGTCTGTGTGGCACTTCTATGCTTGTCTCCAGGGAAGCCTGGAGCCGTAGTACTGACCCTTTGATCAAGAAAGGAACAAATTGGGGGCCAGCCCCATGGCATAGTGGTTAAGTTCAGTGCATTCCACTTTGGTGGCCCGGGTTCGCAGGTTTGGATCCTTGGAGTGGACCTACACCACTTGTAAGCCATGCTGTGGTGGCGACCCACGTATAAAGTAGAGGAAGATTGGCACAGATGTTAGTTCAAGGATAATCTTCCATGAGAAGAAAAAGAAAGAAAAGAAGGAAGGGAGGGAGGGAGGAAGGAACGAAGGAAGGAAGGAAGGAAGAAATAGATTATATAAGCCAGTAACTAAAATGTGCTGCTTAAAATCTGAAACTCCTCGAGACACTCTGTATTAGCTTGTCTACATTGTTTACTGAAAATGAATAGACTTCTGCTTCCAGCCAAGATGGGGTAACAGGGATTGGAACTAAAAATCTGACAAAATATATGAAACGACAGCTTTTAAGACATTGAACATAGCTAAATAAAGGACAGGGATCCCTGAGATAGAGGAAACAGATGAGGCAAGTCCTACAATTTCCCCATCTTACTGTCTGGAGACAGTTTCTAGGTGGTGGGAAGGAGGGGGAACCCAGGCAAAACCCTGAGCGAGCCTACCTGAGTTGAAAACGTGGAGCTAGGAGTTCAGGAAAGCCAAGACAGCTGTCGTTTACAGAGCAATGTACAGGAGAGGCAAGAGCTGCACAGAGAGAGAACTCCAGAGATCATCAGAGGTTCTTCCTTGAGTCTGAGTTGAGTGCTGATCAGCACTTGCATATGAGGGAACTACCTGGGTTTTAAGAAGAACCACCCAAAAACGGGACAGGCCTGGAAATCTCAGAGTTCCAGGAATAGTACCAGTACCCAACTATCACCGTGGGAAATGTCATAATTCACTGGATATTAGTTACAGTATTAAAAAAGATCTTAACTCCACCATGGGGAAAAACTAGCCCTAGAGTAAATGCTGCTCTGGTGCCACCTAACAAAGCTTAAAACAAGACCAAAAACATCAAACTGTTTTCTGACATTGAATCAGAAATCATCAGGCACATAAAGGACAGAAGATATGACGTATAATGAGGAGAAAAATGAATCAATTGAAACTGAACCAAAATGATACAGATGATAGAATTGGTAGGCAGGGACATCATAACAGTTATTATAGTGTATTCCTTACTATCAAGAAGCTTGAAGAAATTTGAATGTGGTAAGTAGAGACATGGGGGATATTTTTAAATACTCAAATTAAACTTCTAGAAGTGAAAAAATACAATGTCTGAGATGAAAAATATATCAGATGGGATTAACAGCAGATTAGGCATGGCAGGAGAAAAGATTAGTGAGTTTGAATTCATATCAATGGAAACTATCCAACATTTTCATATGTTATAAAAAAAGGATAGATTAATAGTCTGCACCTCGTTTAACCAGTTACGTAGTCTGGTTTTAGCTCCGTGTCCGTGAATGGCTTTAGCTACATGACCAGTGGCTTATAAAATACCCCACAATAAACTTGTCCATTGGCACCTCTGAGACCAACATATCTTATATTCTCTTTGTGGTTCACAACCTGAAGGTAAAGCAAATCTTGTGCAAAGAAGGAGCCCTGTGGGCTGTACCTGGAAGTTTCACACCTCTCTGATATTTATCCACAGATATCTTTATCTTTCCCCTGCTATGCCATATCTTTTATCTTTGTTAAAGTCTTGCATGAATATACTCCGTGTAGTTTTGTGTTCAACTATATGACACTGTGTAATTGCAGGAAAATATACAGTTTTTTGAGGAAGTAGATTATGGTCAATAATAACATGATAATTTAAGGTGGGGTGAAGGAAAGACAGAAATGGATTGCATTTCTGTGTTTCTTGTATGGGAATAGAATGAAACTTAAGAGAGGCAAGATAGTGAGGTAGATGAAGATACGGACCCTAGGGTCACAACGCCTCTGTCTATTTCCTAGCTGTGTGACCTTGAGCAAATTGTTTGTCTTTTCTGTACCTTAATTTCCTCATCAGTGTCTGGCAAATCTGGCAAATAGTAAACACTATAGGAATATGTGTTATTAATTTGACTCATTTCTACCCATAGGCTCACTGGGGTCTGAAAAATATCCCTACTATATTAGTTTTACTAATTAATAATATTATCCTTAAGATTTGGATTAGATATTTATTCTAAAAACCAAAATCAAAATAAGAAAATGATAACAAAGAAGATTGTTTGTCATAGTGAATAAAGTATCTTTTATCTCCAAATCTTTGACTCTCATACAGTTATTTTCTAACCAGTAAACATCAATTTTTAAAAAGCAATTTTTGTCAGCAGGCCTACATAGAATTGATATAGGCTTCAATAAATTAAATACTTATTTTTTACCTTAAATAATGTAAAAGCAAATGTATTTAGAATAGAGTTATAGAAAATACTCTGGAATGAATAAAGAAAGAAAATTGAACAATTCTTGGGGAGAACAAAGCAATACGGTGAAATAAATCTCTCCCTTTAAATAACTAAATACACTTAGAATCATCTACTGTATTTTGGATGACTGCAGAAGGAAAGGAAAGACACAGATTAATTTGTATTATTATATTAGCCCAGAGTTTTTGAATATTAGTCAGTCATTGCTACCTGCTTCACTAGCTCAATTGCTTATCTATGTACGTCAAGTTGTTAACACACTCACGGTAAATTTAATACTATTTCTTAATTTCAACTGTAAGGAGGTCAATAGAGTTTGCATTTTAAAACAAACTGCCTTCAAAGCACACTTTGGAAGTGAAAAATGCTAATTATAATTAATAAAAACATAATTTATTAGAGAGTTTATTTAGAGAGAGTGACAGAATGAGTCATCTTGGTCAAGAACTGTGAAAGTTCTCAAGTTTTACTCTAACAAGTTAGCCTGTTACAATTTTACTGTTATTGACAGAAGACACAAGACTCCCGGCTCAGAGACAAGGGACTTTTTATTACTTACAGCACAACAAGCAGTGTGAGCTTCGCGTTTGTCAGTTCCCCTTGCCTCAAGTTCTGACAATGAGTAGGGGCCCAGGTAGATGCTGCACATACAGTCAGCTGTGTCACAGCTGAGGAACCCTAAGCTTAGGGAACCCAAATCTTTCATCAAAGCTGCAAGAAAACTTGCTCTTTGCCATCAAGGGAGCCACTTTTACTATACTGGACAGTAAGAAAGTCCACCCTTTGCTCTGGAGAGAGACAATATTTCTATCTTTCAAAGCTGTTCCCTACACACGCGTCCTAGGAAAGATAGTCCAGAACACAGGCTGTCAGTGCCTCTGCTTGCAAGACATCCATAGACAAATTGTACCCATGGAAAAATGTCTCCCAGCAATCCTGTAGGATATTTTATCTTTCTAACTGTCTACCTTCCATTTTGCCCAATTAATTAAGTATATTGGTTGGATCTCAAATGAAGATGACATAATTCAAAGTGGGAAACAAAGGCAGAACCTGACCCATGATCCTGTTCTGTCACCATCATGCCCCCTCTTCTCTGCTTCTATGCACCACATCTGATCAGTTCTTCAGTCGCAATTAGCATTCCTACAATGAACATTAGTTTTGACATATTGTCAAAACTGCGGATGCTTCATTCTTCTACCCACTGCAGTTATGGTCAGGGCAGCAGCAGAAGGAGGCAAGGCCAGGGAAATAATGGTGGCATCTATGGAGGAGATTATGGGAAGAGATGGCGGCTAAGGCAATGGAAGCCAGATGACAATAGCTGAAGAAATGGTGGCTGAGCAAGGTAATGGACACATTATCAGCCTTCATCTAACTCCCAGAAGGTAAATAAGGAGACAATGAAAAAGGAGATATAAGTAAAATGCACAGTGTATCATATGATGTGCACTTTCTGGTGATGACTTTTATCCCTCCTATGACAATGAAAACTTCTACTGCAGAAGAGTGTGTGCTTGACATTATATCACTGGGTATTCTCTGGACAGAAAATATGCAGTGGGCATGCTGGACACCGTAACTACCCAGCATAACCACTGGAGATGAACCCTTCAGGACATCAGGTCTAATCTCCTATTTGATACAAGAATCCCCTCTGCAACACCTGTCAAATGATCATTTGGTTTTGTTTGAACAATTCTGTTGCCAGAGAGAGCACTATTACAATTCCCTAAAAAACACCTTCATACACCTTTATTTTAGACATTTGTGCTCAACATTTTGTAAGACAGATTCCTAGAAGAGGAACTACTGAGTAAAGGAACATGCACATTTCACGTTGATAGCTACTAATAAACTGTGCATACACGTAAACATAAAAACACCTGCTGTACTGATTTACATGATTTGCGTGGCAGTCACAGGGAGATAGATTACAACTCAGACTCAGAAAGAATATTCTAATAGTTCAACCAATTCCACACACATCAATTTACTTTGGTTTAGATAAGTATTTAAAGAGGAGATTGGAGAACTTCTGGTTATAGCTCTGACATGTAAAAACTTGGCAGTCATCACTCCCATTTTTACAATGAGAAAAGAGCTAAACAAACTAACAAGTCACAACTTTTCTTAGACTCACTGGAGAATACAGGTCACAGGGCAAACCACCAGTCCAAAATCTGGAGAAAGAGGTAGATACCAAGAATCACAGCCAAGACCAGTTTACCTGGAGAAGCCTCTGCAACCATAAACTGGTAGGAACACTTGTTGGGTAACTTTGACTAATTGCCGGAAGCTGAGTGTAGAATAGCATGAGAGTGAGAAACTCCTGGGGGCCCAGTCTTAAGGAGCCACTCTTTCGTGGGTTTTACCTCCAGGAACCCCACCAGGTTTTCAAGATGGAGATCTGAAACAAGTCCTGTTGTGTTTTCAGCAGAGAGAGGTGAAATTAACCATTTGGAAATAGACCCAAAGCAGTCTTGATAACAAAGACCTGTTCTCCAAAGAAAATGACTTTACAAGAGCCTTATTTATTTGGAGGAAGGGCAATTAGCCAATTCAGCTCCCTCTAGACCGTCTATCTCTCTTAACAGGAGGCAAATAATGGCTAAGAAACATGCTTGAAGTGAGTCCAGGGACTCAGCCCACCAAAGATTGAGATTTAATCATAAGATCATAGAACGCTTCTCCTCCCTCATATCTTACCACCACATCAGCAGAGCTCCAGTATTATAACAGTGGATTACAATGCAAAAAGTTGCAAGACACAGACTTTAAGGAGGAGTACTTAGGGAAATCAAAATATAAAAGAGAAGGGAAAAAAAATACAGGGCATTGATGAAGCCTCTGACAACTACAGCTACAGTTAACATTAAATACAGACCAGCTCCTCAACAGAGTAAGACAAAACCTGACGCTAATGGCCTATTGACTTTAGTTCCTGTTGCTCAATACTCCAAGTCTGAGTCGCAACAAAAAAAATTACAAGACATACTAAAAGGCAAGAAAAAACACAATCTGAAGAGATAAAGCAAGCCTCAGAACCAGACTCAGATATGACGGAATTTTGAATTATCATATGGGAAATTTATAATAATTTTGATTATTATGTTAAGGCTTCTAATGGAAAAAAATAGACAACTTGCAAGAACAAATGGATAATGTGAGCAGAAAGTTGAAAGCTCTAAGAAAGACTCAAAAGAAAATGCTGTAAATTGAGAACACCATAACAGAAGTAAAGAATGCCTTTAATGGGCCCGTCAGTAGAATGGAGACGGCTGAAGAAAGAATCAGTGAGCTTGAAGGCAAGTCAGTCAATAGGAACTTCCCATGAAAAGCAAAGAGAAAAAAACGGAAAAAAAAAAAAAAGAACAGAATATCTAAGACTGTGGGACAATTACAAAAGATGTAATATAGATGTAATGGGAATAGAAGAAGGAGAGAGAGTCAGAAAAGATATTTGAAGAAATAACGGCAGACTATTTTTCAAAGTTAATGAGACACCAAACCACAGATCCAGTAATCTCAGAAACTACCAAGAAGGATAAATGTCAAAAGTATTTATCCTAAGTATATACTATTCAAACTACAGAAAACCAAAAAACAAAGAGAAAGTCTTGAAAGAGCCAGAGAAAAATAGTGCCTTACCTATAGAGGAACAAGAATAAGAATTACACAGGACTTCTCATCAGAAACCATACAAGCAAGAAGACTGTTGAGTGAAATGGTTAAAGTGTTGAAAGAAAAAACCCACCAACCTAAAATTCTATATCCAGTAAAATTATCCATCAAAAGTAAAGGAGAAATAGGCTTTCTCAGACAAACAAAAAAGAATTTTGTCACCAGTAGACCTGACCAGCAAGAAACGTCAAAAGAATTTCTTCAAAAAGAAAGAAAATAATAAATGTCAGAAACTCTCATTTACATAAAGGAAGAGCATTAGAGAAGGAATAAAGATAAAATATTGTCTGTCTTTTTCTTAATTGATCAAAGAGATAACTGTTCAAAGCAATAATAGTAACAACGCATTGAGTGTTATAGCATTAAGTGAAATGAATGACAACAATGTTATAAGGGATGAGAGGGGGGAATTGGGAATACTCTGTTATAAGGTATGCACACTATCAACACAGTGGCATAGTGTTATTTAAAAATTGACTTAGATTAGTTGTAAAAGTACATTGAAAATATTAAGCCAATCACTAAAGAAATACTTAAAAGTAGTATAACTGATTATATTAAGAGAGAAGGTAAAATAGAACAATAAACAATGCTCAGTTAACACCAGAGAAGGCAGAAAAAGAGATGAATATTTAAAAAAGAAATAAATAGCAAATGCAATGAATATAAAACAGTTACAAACATGATAAACATTAATACAACTATAATAATAATCAGTTTAAATGTGAATTGTCTAAATATACCAATTAAAAGCAGAGATGGTTAGAGTGGATAAATAAGCAACACCCAAGTCCATGTATCTAGAAGAAAGTCACTTTAAATATAAAGACATAGGTTAAAAGTTATAGGATGAAGAAAGAGATATCACGCAGACACTAATCAAAGAAAGCAGGAGTAGCTGTATTAATTTCAGACACAGGAGACTTCAGAACAAGGAAAGTTATCAGAGGTGAAGAAGGGTGTTACATAGTGATGAAGGGCTCAATTCTCCAAGCAGACCTAACAATCCTTAGTATGTATGCATCTAATGACAAAGTGTCAAAATACTTGAGGCAAAAACTGAAAGAACTCCAGCAAGATTAGACAAATCCAGTATTATAGTTGGAGACTTCAACACCTCTCTTCCAGTAATTCATTTAGATGCAGCAGGCAGAAAATCAGTAAATATATAGTTGAAATGAACAGCACCATTAATAAATTGGATGTTGACTTTATGGAATATTTCATCCAACAGCAGCAGAATACACATTCTTCTAGAGCTCACATGGAACATTCACCAAAATAGAGAACATTTTGGGTCATAGAACACATCTTTAAAAATTTAAAAGAATAGAAATCATATGTTTTCAGAAGAATAGAATTAAATTAAAAATCATCAACAGAAAGATGCAAAATCCCAAAACATTTAAAAAAAAAAACCCACACACTTCTAAGTAAAAAATGGATCAAAGAAGATGTCTCAAAAGAGATTTAAAAATATTTTGAACAAAATGAAAATTAAAATATATTTTATCAAAGGTAGTGGGATGCTGTGACAGCAGTGCTTAGAGGGAAACTTAGCATCAAATGTATATATTAAGAAAGAATAAAGATTTAAAACAAATCATCTAAGCTTCCACCTTAGGCAACTAGAGAAAGAAGAGTAGCAGAAGAAAAGAAGTAATGAAAATTAGAATAGAAATCATTGAAATTGAAAACAAGAAATCAACAGAGGAAGTCAATGAAACCAGAAGCTGGTTCTCTAAATGATTAACAACTAGCCAGGATACACAAGAAAATAAGAAAGAAGACATAAATTACTAATGTCAGTGATGAATTAGGGGTTATGGTCACTACTGACCTAATGGACACTTAATAAGAATTGGAACTCATAAATAATTATAACAAAGTCACAAAATACAAAGTTAATATACCAAAGTCAATTTTTTTCCTTATACCAACAATTAACAACTGGAATTCAAAATTAAAAACACAATACCATATATATTAGCATCAAAAATGAAATAGGTATAAATCTAACAAAATATGTACAGGATCTATATGTGGAAAACTATAATGAAAGACATTAAATTTTTAAATGATCAGGGAAATCAAATAAAATCTAAATAAATGGAGAGATATTCCATATTCATGAATCAGAAGACTCACTATTGGTAAGATATCAGTTCTTCCAAACTAGATCTATAGATTCAACATAGTCTCAATTAATATTCCAGGACATTATTTGGTGGATATTGACAAACCGATTCTAAACTTTATACAGGAAGGCAAAATACCCAGAATAGTCAACACAGATACTGAAGAAGAAGAACAAAGTTGGAAAGCAGACAATATCCAACTTCAAGACTTACTATAAAGCTACAGTCACCAAGATAGTGTGGTATTGGTGAAAGAATAGACAAATAGAGCAATGGGACAAAATGGAAAACCCAGAAATAGAATCATACAAATATAGTCAAGTGATCTTTGACAAAGATGCAAAGGTAATTCAATGGAGCAAGGATAGTCTTTCAATAAATGGTGCTGGAACAATTGGACATCCATTTGCAAAAAAAAAAAAAAAAAAGAATCTAGTCAAAATAGATCATAGAACTAAATGTAAAACGCAATCTTAGGTGTGAGATTAGAGCAGTTAATGTCTAAGATCTAATCTGAAAATCAGCCCATGGTTCACACTGGCTGAACACTAGGAAGCTCTCCAATGTGGCAAATCCCCAGTGTGACTCTACTGGCCCTGAGCCTTCCAAACACAGTGTTTGACACAGGGAAGTCTGATGGCACTAGCTGCTCTCTAGGACCACTCTTAGCTGCTACCCTAAAGCACCGTCCCCATGTCCTGAGTCTCTGCAGAGATTTACTGCTGGACTCTGCTGTCCTCTGCCACAAATATTGGCACTTCCATTATTCTCCAAGATGGCCTGTAACCCACTATAACCCTCCACTGGTGATCTCCTCATACACATCATGATTTTCCAATAAGTAAAGATGTCTTCCTTTATGTCTGCAGGAGACGCAGCTGCAGGTAAGAAAATCGATTATTTCAGGCATAACTGCCTTGGTTGTGGCTGGAAAGCTTCACAAACTTTAAAGGAAACAGCATTGTTAGCTCTAACAAGCGTTTTTCCCTGGTGGACCATTGTATCCTACATGCTTTTCACATTCCGTGGTTGGTTGAGGAAGCACGGTGAGGTAGTGGAAGATTGGTCAGGTCATGGTCACTACTCAGGGACAGGTGTACACTTCCCATCATTTTTCCTCTTTTGCAGCCCTGGATAAAGCCTCTCTCAAATATTGGTGCATACTCGATGCATATTCTCTGTGGTACAGCTGTCACTGCTTTTGTCCCATGGAGGAATATGATCACTGCATGGCCTCTCCGGGCCACGTAATTCAGCAACATCCCTTCCCTGCTCATGACTCTTGTATAAATACAATTTAGCCTCTTTGTGATTCTCCTTATCACAGAAAAGGACCACCAACAGCACCAAGTCACAAACGGCTTTTCACAGCGCTAAGCCCATTTTGTCCTTGCCCCCAGTGGCTACTCGTCCCTCAGAATATGGCCACCACCACCTCCAGGGAGCACCACCTCCAGGGAGAAGGGTAACCCGGGCCTGCTTTCAGGTGGAGGCATAGATGAGCTGACCTGCCTAGGCTCTCTTGTTTTTGCCCCTTGAATCTAATGAGTATCTACTTCCCATTGTTGCTTTCTGAACAGAAGTTTCCCAAATCTGACTGTTAATTTCTTTAGGAATCCTCTTTATAATTCAGACAGTACACCACTTTCAGAAAAGTTTCTCAAAATATGATTTATACTCTGCACGTTTTCTACCCCGTGCAAAAACTTTCATTGACTCTAGAATGCTGGAATCAACGGTCAGACTCCTTAGTCTGGTATTCGTGGTTTTCTGCTGTAACTTTATCAGTGTATTATCCACAGGCCTTTGTAAGAATTCTCTAAATCTGGCCAACTTGTTAATGCCACATCATCAGAACCACCGTGGACTTCAGAAATCACCCAGCCTTCCTAGATCTCTTGGTCCAGTGGTCCTCTCCTCACTGCTATCATTGAATTATTATTTTGCATACGTCACAGAACTGATGAGCATGTAAGTCTTATGATTTATCTAACTAAAACAAAAAGCAAGACCTCCAGCAGCAACAGAATCTGCAAACAGCGTCTCTGAGAAGAAATGGACTGTAAACAGAGGTTAGGGTCGGAAGACATTTTAGAAATCCGAGTTTCTTCTTTGTCAATTTTCTAGTAGATTGCCTTATATTGGTAAATTTTTTCAAGGCAACAGGTGGAAAGACCCCAAATCATATTTTTAGGATTTTTATATGTATATACTCTATTGTTAAGCTTAGGTCAAACGTCACTTAGTCTCTGTGCCTTTCCCTGCTTCTTCTCCACACAGTAAAAATCACGTGCTCTCTGGTCTATGTCCCCACAGCACTTTCTTACTACTTCTATTTCAGTTTCTACGCCTTAGTTTGCTATTCGTGTGTTTATAGTAATCTGTGCACTCCTCATGACGTTAACATCTATTTTTTAACCTCTTTTTTGTTCTTTGGAAAGACGATCCTTCTTAGTATTATCTTAGATGTAAATAAAGAAAAAGAGTCTGACAATATGTTGCTTATATTATACGGCCGCAATAATATGTGGTACATAGAAAGGAAATGGGGAAATTCATCAGTGAAATACACCTAGTTTCAAAGTAAATGATATCTGAATGTATTTTAAATAGAAGGAGAAACTACTGATGAGACACAAAATCCATTTTTAACAAAAAGGTGTCACTTATTCACATGAAATTGTGTGCTTTCTTTTCTGTTTTATTGATTTATTTTTGCAAATTGAGGAAAATATCTCTTTAGGCAAAACTTCTTAGCATTAAGAACTAAATTTAAGAATTAACTTCACACGAATCCGAACGTACAGAGTATCTCATTTTGAGTACAATGAACTTCTGTTGATGGTCATCGGAGGAATTTTCCCTGAGTCTCATCCCCTCCCTCCACCCACCTGGCGCTGAACATCAGGCCACTGGCTTCTTTCCATCCCTTATACGTATTTCTTTCGGAGCTCTTATCACAACATGTTTCGATTATTTGTATATACTTCTGTTTCCTGCACTAGATTGTGAACTTCTGGATAACAGGGAACTTGTTTTTTTATTCCTCTATGTTTCCTCAGCATCCAACATAACACAGGCACATTTAAAAAAGAAAAAGTGAATGGACCGAAAAAAAAGGAGTTTGTGCTAAAGTGCCATGGCATTTCAATACTTATTAAAAATTAATATAACATTCAAAAATTCAGACTAAATCTGATTTAAACCCATAGAAGATATGCAAAGTTATTTGGTCTCTGTATTTATTTATTTGTTCATTCATTCACTCATTCATTTATTTTTACCAGATATCATTAAGCATCAAAGATTTCCAGATTGGAAGCCAGGTATCCATCATTTTTCAGCTACACAAGTCATTTTCTTATATGCGTTTCTGCCTGAGAAGGATAAAATGCATTTTGTAGTTCTAATTGAGCTGATGAGATTTATATTCCTGACAGCTGAAATACATGTTGCCCTTTTTGTGTGTGTACTTGCTTCACTGAAATCTAGCAAATAATTTATTTAAGAGACAGACTTTCAAAACATAAAACTCCCAGATCTTTTGACTAGGTAATTGTGGAAAACATTTAACAAATCATTAATCATTTTATAATCACTTTACCAAATAGCATATTATAAAAAGTCATAAACTAGAATTAGCAGAATGTTACCATATTCTTCTGAGAATGCTATTTTTTGAGAATGGGCAACCACCCACTACATTATTAAGTTTACAATCTAAACACAGAGACACTGCAGATTTCAGATCTTTGATTTAATGACAGAAAATATATTCTGACAAATAGCAATCTCTAAGCTGCAATAATTAATTTTCCAAATTTAAGTCCCATAACAAACTTGCTGTGTTTACACTGTGAATATGAAGCAATGAAATGGATTTTTTTAACAAGCATATCAGAACGTGTGCATCTAAAATGTGTGTCACCATTCAAAATAGTCTTCTTGAGACATTTTTAACTTATTGGAAGAATGTTGCTATTCCTGCAAACATTTATTATGGCGATAACAGAGATACGTTTATGTTAGGCTGACAGCAAAAGGTAGGAGTGATTGATTTTACCTGGGTTTTTGAGGAAGACTTCAGAGAGGGTTGGCATTATGCATGGTCTCACAGGATGAGTAGTTTTCTCATGCACATGCATGGCAAATGCGAAAAAGAATTACAGAGAGAAGAAGGACTGGGCCTCGATAATTATCACTGGTTTGGGGCGATTGTGTGAGAGTAGGAGTGGAAGGCTGAAGGAGATGGGGCTCAAGAAGCAAGGGAAGGCAAGGTCCCTGAAGGCCTTGTATATCATGCAAAGAAGTTGGGAACTAACCTTACACATAAGAGAGTAGCGCAATGGGATTTGCATTTTAAATAAATATTCTGGGCGTAACACCGAGGACAGGTTATAGAAGTATGAGGGTGGAGGAAAGATCAGTTAAGATACAAGAGAGAGCTAAAATACTACAGTCTGAGTGAGAATTGATTTGAACATTATTTAGAAGGTAGAATTGATGAGAGTTAGTGACATGTTACACAACCAGGATGGAGATGGAGTATCAAATGACTCTCAGGTTCCTGGCTTGCGTGATTGGGTGGTTAGTGGTACTACTAACTAGATAAAGGAATACAAAAACGGGTCATATGTGGGGAAAGAGCATTCAGATTTGAAGATGTTGAGCTCTACATGTCTGTGGAATTTTCCACGTGAGTCAGATTTCAACAGACTGATCTAGTCTAGTGATGTGAATATACGAGCAATGAGGATATATATGTAGTAAAGGAAACCACAAAATAGATGAATTTGCCCAGAAATCAGATGAAAATAAGCAGAAAGGAGGATCAAGAAGGGATTAGAAGAGAAGTATAGCATTACAAAACAGACAAAGGAATAAGCAGCCAGTGGGTAGGAGGAGATTTAGCAGTATTATGTATTAAAAGCCAAAGATTAAAGGCTCAAGAAAAAGGAAGTGATAAGAAGTAGTAAAAATTATTAAGCAATGTGTTGTGTGCTTCTTTCTGTTATTTTATTTAATTTAACACCTCTAAAGCGAATGTTTCCCATGCTTACAGGTGGATGAAGTAGGCTAACTTGCCCAAGGGCAACCATTCACAAGTTGTGGAATCAGGATTTGGACTGAGATCCACCTGTCTCTAGGACACACAAATGCTGCCAGTAGCATCATAGCAAGAAAGAGAGGAAGACGTACATCGCATGTGATAGTTAGAGTATAATCAGTGGAGTGAGCAGAACGATGAAAATGAGGAAGTAAATCCAGTGCTCGCTGACTTCACTTTCGAGAAGTTTAAGTCCTGGGTTTTGGTGAAAAGAGATCCTAGGGATAGGAAATTTTTTCTCCAAAATTAGAGGGTCTAGATCATGTTGATGAGAAAGAACCAATAGAAAGGGAGAAGTTAAAGTTGCAGAACAAAGATCAGTAAAGAAGTAAGGTCTTTAAAAAGATAGGATGAATTGAGGTTTAGGACATAAGGTCAAAGATCAGCTTTGAATCTGTACCTCACTGTGATCTACAGATTTAAGGGATATCATTAGAACCATAATTCCAAGTTCTGTTCTCTTCTAAGTCGATTAGAAATACCCCATTAAAAAGGGGGAACAGCTAATGGTCAAAAGATTTGGGGAATTGCTAGGTAAAATAAAGATTCTTAAGAACTTTACAGAGACATTAACACACTGATGTGTATCATGAACACCTGTAATAACAAGAAATGGAATATATAGTATTTGCCAAGTGTGTGTAACCTCAGGAATTCTTTACTTCTCTTATGACATCCATTGGTCTACAGCAGACAGTTGGAGAAATGTTACACCAGAGTGTATGCTTCCCAATTCTGTAATGGAGATCCCATTATCCCCTATAACAAAGCTCCAAAGAAAAACTTCTTCCCGCACCAATTTCCAACTAAAGGCTTTCCTCCGCGGATTGAAACAAACTCAACATAATATATTTAATTAATACTTGGATTAATTAGTTTCCTTGGAGAAGCAGACACCAAAACAGGGTTAGATATGCAAGAGATGTGTCAAAGGAAATGCCTGTGAGGGAAAAGTGGGGAGGGGCCAGAGGAGGAGAGCAGAGCCGGGAGACGGAGATGCAGGTCTGAGCCCTGTGACCGAGAGAGAAGGAAGGGGAGATTGAAGTAAAGAGTCTCAAGCTACAGGTCTAAGAAAGTTTTGTCCAGGCCAATGAGGTGTCCCAGAGCCACTTACACATTAGAGGAATCCCACAGAGAGAACCTGTCTTATTAGCCCTGCCCGTTTAGTCACTGGGGGAAGAGTCGTCTATGAGAAGCGTGGCCTTCATGCGCATGCAGTGGTGGAGCCATAGAAAATCTGGGTGGTGCATTTTCGTGGATACCACAATCTACCCTGCACTGCACAGCTCTTCCACAATCTCCGTGGATCTCTCTTCCGGAGAGGAAAATTTTGAAAAGGAATTTAGTGGGACAAACTACAGCCATCATTGCTGTAGCTGATCTCAGAGCCACCACTGATACTTATTCCCTCTCTCCTCTACCATTCATTCTAAATTCACCTCACCCACACTTGTAACCTCGGCAGGTCTTGGTGGCTTTCCTGATGGTATGACCCAAACTTACATCCCTGAGAGGTCTGGATCCTTGATAACTACACCCTTCTCAGTCCCGGGTTGCTGCATGTGTTTGTTGACGGGTATGATGGAATAAGAGAGTACCAGGAGGAACCCACATGAATCACCTGGGTTCCAGAGTATTCCTCCCTATATAAAAGCAGCCCACTTCCTCCTACTGATCAAGGTCAATCGCCCCTTCCAGAATGGCGACTCCTCTTCTTGTCTTCTGGTCCCTGGACACCAGGAGTCTAAAGTGCCCTGGCAGCAACCATAGCTTGATGTTCATTAAAGCCCTTGCTGTGTTCCCTGGCAAAAGTGTGCCCCCCTGGGGAAACAGGACCTCGAACCCTGCAGAGTGAAAACTTACGGGGATAGGAAGCATAAATTCCCCAGTGCTCATTGGGAGTGATTGTAAGGGGGGCACTCCTGCTTCTACCTCTTGTCTCCTCGATCTTTGCATCTTTCCTGTTGGGGACAGAGCACTGTATAATGGTCTCTGGTTTCATGTGTATACTACATCCCGAAGGATGGCATCCCATCTTTTCAGAGTGTTTCCTCTGAGCTGGCATTTCAGCTTTGCCCTTTGAAGGCCATGCCGGTATTCTATGAGGCCAGTACTTCTGAATGGTATGCCCTAACACAACCAGAGGATCCCATAGACCTGGCCCGCTCTCTTGCCTTCTTCCCTGTGAAGTGGGTTCCCTGGTCAGATGTTCTGCTGTGTGGGATTCCATGCCTAAGGAACAAGCATTCCATAAGCCCCCAGACAGTGGTCTGGCTGAGGATCTGCAGGCAGGAAAGGCAAATCACACTCAGAACTGGATAGAAGGAACTCGATGTGGTCAACTTGCCACCAAGTAACTCATTGGTCTTCTTGAAGAACGTTGCCATTTGCGGGGGAGTGGGACTCTGATTGTTCTGTTTCTGACAGGCTGGATATCTAGAGGCAGTAATTCCTAAATCAGCCTTTGCAAATGGGAATCCACGCCATTGGGCCCAGGCAGAGCCTCCATCAATGTCCCGTGGCAGTGCAAGTTTGGGGATGGACTCAGAAGAAAGTGAAATTTCCCTTCAGGAAAAAGTCACCACATCATTTAAATTTACTTCTGTCACACAGAATATCCTTAGAATGTATCCTTATTTGATCCTGAGCAAGCTAGTAAACACAAATTATAAATCTCTATGAGTGTTCTCATCTAAGTTCTTAATTTCGTACCTGTGTAGTAAACAGTTCACAACTCACAGCTTTCGCAATTTATGTGTGAAAATTATTCAGCAATCGTGTATCCCAGGTTTCCTGTGGCAGTCCAGATCTCAAGTAATTCTGTCCTTTTCACAAAAGCAACTCATTTAATGTAAAACTCAAATTGCATACTATCTCTTCAATCTTGAAAAGGCTTTTTATTTGTACTAAAAGACATGTAGTAGAGTGTGGCAGCCTGGACTCATACAGCCTCTCCACCATCCAACCATCCAACCTCCGCCTTGGAGTCAGAGGGCACCAGATGAGCTAAGGGCAGCACAATGAATTGTCACAATCATTTTGAAAAGTATTGTGGCAACATCTATTAAAATTAAATACACACACACACGACTTTGACCCAACAAACCCACTCCACACAAAAATAAAACCATCGTATATAAGGAAATATGTCAAAGAACATTTACTGTGGTACTGGATGTAATGGCAAATAATATGAAAAACTGGAAATAACTTGAATACAATCTCAAAGGAATGGCTAAGTAAATTATAGTAATCCAAATCCTGGAATGGCAGCTATTGAAATAAGTATTTAAATGGATTTCCACAAGGTTTTGGTGTGAGAAAAAAGTAATGACAGAAAAAATCCAACATATGTATATGTGTGTCTCCATATATATTTGATTTATGATAGTGGAGAAAAATACACAAGGATACATGCTATGTTATTAACATCAGTTACTTTGAAGGAGATGGATTGTGAATGGAGGGAGCATGAAGGAAAGGCTGAGGGAAGAACTACCAAAAAGAATGGGGGAAAATATTGCCCCCAAAAACAAATTGCATGTATTTTACAAGGCTATAGTAACCAAAATAGTGTGGTATTGGTATAAAAACAGAAACATAGATCAATGGAACTGATAGAGAGCCCAGAAATAAACCCATGCATCAATTAATTTTCAACAAAGGAGCAAAGAATATGTACTGAGGGAAGGATAATCTCTTCAATAAACAGTGTTGGGAACACTGGACAGCCACATGCAAAAGAATGAGACTGGACCACTATCTTACACCACATACAAAAATCAACTGAAAATGGATTAAAGACTTGAATGTAAGACCTGAAACCATAAAACTCCTAGAAGAAAACATAGGGAAAAATATCCTTGACATTGGTCTTGGCAGTGCTTTCTTGGATAAGACTCCAAAAATCACAGGGAACAGAAACTAAAGTAAACAAGTTGGACTAAATCAAATTAAAAAGCTTCTCCTTAGCAAAGGAGACCATCAACAAAATGAAAAGGCAACTTATGGACTGGGAGAAAGTATTTGCAAAGCACATATCTAGTAAGGGGTTCATATCCAAAACGTATAAGGAACTCATACAACTCAATAGCAAAAAACAAATAACCCCGTTAAAAAAAAAAAGGGCAAAGGACCTGAAAAGACATTTTTCCAAAGAAGACATACAAATGGCCAACAGGTATATGAAAAGGTGCTCAACATCATTAATCATCAGGGAAACGCAAATCATAATCACAATGAGACATCACCTCATACTTTTTAGGATAGTTATTATCAAAAAGCAAGAGATAAATACCCGTGAGGATGTGGGGAAAAGAGAACCCTTGTAAGTGTTGGTGGGAATGTAAACTGGTACAGCCACTCTGGAAAACAGTACGGAGGTTCCTCAAGAAATTAAAAATAGAACTACCATATGATGAGCAGTTCCACTTCTGGGTATATATCCAAAAGAAACACAACTATTATCTCGAAGATATATCTGTAATTTCTGTACTCCCATGTTCACTGCAGCATGATTCACAATAGCCAAGGTACAGAAACAATCTAAGCATCCATCAATGGATGAATGGATAAAGAAGTTGTGGTATATATATAACGGACTATTATTCGATCTTAAAAAACAAGGAAAGCCTGTCATTTCTGACAGCATGGATGAAACTTGAGGAGATTATGCTAAGTGAAGTAAGCCAGACAGAGAGAGACAAATACTGCATGGTATCACTTATATGTGGAATCTAATAAATAATAACAATAACGTCAAATTCATAGAAACAGAGAGTAAAAAAGTGGTTGGCAGGGGCTGGGAGGTGACGGAAACAGGGAGAGATTGGTAAAAGGGTACAAACTTTCAGTTTAAGATGAATAAGGTCTGAGGATCTAATGTCTAACTCGGTGACTACAGTTGATAACTTGCTGTATTGTATAATTGAAATTTGCTGAGAGTAGAACTCTCTCACACACACAAAAGTAAATATGTGAGGTGATGGATGTGTTAATTAACTCAATGGGGGTAATCCTTTCACGCTGTTACATAATCATTGCCTTGTAGACTTTAAATATCTTACAATTCTATTTGTCAATTATGCCTCAATAAAGCTGAAAAAACCCGTATAGCATGTATAACATAAACAACTTTACAAATATTAAAGCATGATAAAAATACAAATAAAATAAAATGACTACAATAGAGTAGTGAATTTTTTCTAGTATACCATATGGCCAAAGAAGTCTCACAAGTCATTTCTGATCTTTTGAATGTTTGTTTTTGCACGCTCATCGAAGACTCTTGCAGAGAGGAGAAAGGAACTGGGGGAGGGCTGGAATGGAGAGCTGTGGGGCGGGTGGTAGTCTTACCTAGCAACAGTCTTGAGGCTAACCTGAAGAAAAAGGTCTGCTTAGACAAAATTAACCACAGCTCAGTTTCACCTTCCTTCCTGCTAGGGAGACCATACAATTTATAGTTCTAACCAGGCCCTCTTGGAAAGAGAAGGGGGGTGCTATATTTACTCTGGGACAGCAGATGTATTCTAGGATCACCCCAGTTAAATCAGGACATACGATCACCCTAATTACTCATCACCCTATGAAGAACTATGCTCGGAACTGGGGATGGGGCAGACGAGGACATCGGAAGCTACAAAAAGCAGCAAATACAAGTTGCCCTCAAAGAATTGCAAACTGAAGAATGGGGGGAAAAAAAAAAGTAAGTCTAAAAAACAGCTCTAGATGTGACCAGAAAGAAACTTAAGAAGCACAAATGCTGCAGGGATGATAGTCAAGTGGAGCTAACCAGGAAAGCCTAGGAGAAACTAGTAAATTAAGTTGTTCGCCAAATAAAGTGTACCACATTGGAAAATGTTTTTTCTCAGGAAGAGTAGGACAAATCTTTCATTTTTAGATTTTGCTTTGTTGCCGTAGATGCTGACCCTAATTACAAACTTCACATGTGGGTGAGATCAGAATAAAGTACAATCCAAATGTAGACCTCCAACTTCCAAAAAATAAGAAACATAGAAATAATGAGTGGTAGTGAGTGAACTCATTTCTAGCTTCAGACTAAACGATGAACTAGGTTTTTATAATACAAGTACAATAAAAACTTTATGTTGTATACAGAGCAACCAGCAATGTTTCCCCTTTCGATTTTGCATCTTCACTCTTTGGTTGGTACATGAAATTTTTACGTTCAATTATTGAATAAGAAGGTCAAAACCTATTCTATAAAAGGTTATGTCAATACTTGTAAAACTTTGATATGCATACAAAACTCTTAGGGATTGTGTTAAAATGCATGTTTTATACAGCATATCTGGGGAAAGGCATAAGTTCTGCATTTCTAACAAGCTCCCAGGTGAGGCTGAAACAATGGTTTGTGGACTGCACTTTGTTCTTCTAACACCCATAAGTATATAACCTACTTTTTGGCATTATAACCCAAATCCAAGGAAACACAGACTAATCCGAAACATTTCTAATTATGATTTCACCAATCACTCAAGGAGCTTTATAACAGATAGATGACGTTCCAACAGATGTGGGAGATACTCAGGGATATGTTTGTCTAAACAGGTCCTCAGTGGTTCTAATGTCCAGCCAGTTTGGGAACCACTGCCTTAAATTAAGGTTGAAACAAATATGATAACACCAGAATATTCACATAAAACCTGGATAGCAACTTGACTTGTCTCTGTTTACTACAGAGTAAAATTGTTCACTCTTCTACACCATCAGTTCTCTTTACAATCTTTGAATCCCCATGAAAGAATTAAATGAGGTCCTTAGGGCCAGCCCCGTGGCTTAGCAGTTAAGTGTGCTTGCTCCACTGCTGGCGGCCCGGGTTCGGATCCCGGGCGCGCACCGACGCACCGCTTGTCCGGCCATGCTGATGCCGCGTCCCACATACAGCAACTAGAAGGATGTGCGGCTATGACATACAACTATCTACTGGGGCTTTGGGGGAAAAAATAAATAAATAAAGTTTAAATGAGATCCTTAAACATTCGATGCAGAGGAAATAATATTATTTTCCAAGTAGAACGTGAACAATGTACCTGGGAACATATTACCTTTAAATGCTCTTGAGTCCATAGCAGGAGCTGTTGTAATATTTCCTCAAGTGGGTGATGCAAAGTTTCCAGTTCAATTATTTTCATTTTAATCCACAGCTTTATAAGACTCAAGACTGCCAAGTATATAATGTATCAGCATGTGCCATTCTAAGTGAGAAAAGGAATTTGCAAATATCTTTTTCTCAGCAATGCTTTTTAATTATTTTCCAAGTTTCCTCTGACAGGTGGAAGTATTCCAGGACTTCAGAAGGGCTTTGTGGTTCAAACCAACTTCAGAATGCTAAAACGGCAAATAAGCCAAATTAGCTTACATATAATTGGTTCATTGACTATAATATTAATATTATGTTATTTTGAATAATAACATCTACTGATTTTTGAATTCCTGAACTAGGCTCTATGCTAAAAATATTATCCTCACATAAATTATCAATTACAGAACTAAGAACAATAATGCAAAATGGCTAATACTAGAACCACTTTATGAATAAGGGAAATGGGGCTTAGAGAAACTGAGCATCTTGGTCTCTGCCAAATATGAGCCCTTATTTTAACCCATACCTACCGGGTCCCCTGAAGCTCATACATTAAAAAAATAATAAAACACATGTGAATAATTCACAGGTTAAAAAAATCATAATGAATAGTATTAAATAATTAGAACTCCTTGTAAAATGCAGCTGAATTAATACTTAGAGGATGAGTTATAGGCCTCCATATGTTAAAATATAACAAATATTAAGGATTAAGTGATTCTGGCCCCTCACATTGAATGCTGTTAGAAAATATTCAAATATCACAACTCAGAGTGCCAACTGGATCCTCTGTTATATCAGCAGCAAATGCTAACTCACATCAAACATACCATCCCTAGGAGGCATCTTAAATGTAAAGCTTATGTTTTAAATGTTGTAGAGGTTTTTGTAAAAGAACGCTTCCATACATTACAGTTGAAACAGGAACCAGTTGACAAGTTGTAATTTCTTATTCACCTATAAATCAAAGCCATATAATGCAGCATCTGCCAAATGCAGAATCTGTTGACAGTCAAGCCAGGACATTTCATGCTTGAAAGTAGGAAAGTAGGCTTTCCCTCATTAAAGACATGATGGCATTTTGAGGGAAAGTCACCAAGGATGCTCCGACCTGCAGCAATCATGCTAGTACATATCTGCAAAGAGCGGAGGGCTCCCAAGGAGCCCAGCCTGCTCAGAAGCGTCAGTACGTAGTTTGATTAAGGATCCAGGAAATGATCCAGGAAATGATTTTTTCTTTAAATTGCTTCACCAATTGGATCTTGTCACTAAAAAATACTACACCGATAGAGCAAGAAAATACTGTTAAGGGGGAAAAAATGTTACATGAATGCCTTCTACATCAACTCAGCCCCAAAATATAAAGTAATTCATGGGGAAAAATGCATCTTAAAGTGTACGGCCTGACATAAAGTTGACCTACAGGCAACTATTTGTTCATCGGAATTAAATAGGAGTACAAGAAAACAGAGAAGAACCAAATTTCTCACCAAGGTGATCAGAAAGTTTTATAAAGTCCAATTTCTTTTGTCTAGATATAAATGAGGGGTTCATGACCAAGAAAAAATAGATTATTTTTTTCTCCTATAAATATAGGCAATTCACTACAGTTAATGATCTAATTATAATACAATGTGTCCTTTTAGAGAGAAGATATTTCAATTATTTATGTGCTTTTCTGCATGGCTAACATTATAATATAAAGAGTATATTAAGTTTATCAGGATATTATACCATTGCTTTCATAAGTGAAAGACTATAGTCCCCGAGATAGTAGAAATAAAATAACCTAGAATGAAATAACCCATATGTAGATTAAAATAGAAGCTGTGAAATTGAAGGCTCCCAGATATTAGATGAAATGATGTCATTATAAAGTCCTCAGGTTCTCATTTCTCGGAAAAGCTATAATTATAACCTTATCTTTTTAGCGACCAATTACAGTATTCAGGGTATTTTCTGAAATAAATGCTTTGCTATTTTTATGACTTATCTATCCGTATTTCCAATTCCAAGAATAGAATTCTACAATACAGCCATTTCCATAAATAAGAAGTCTGAAATAAATGACACTGTTCTACCAAAACACAAGTACAAAACCTTTACATTTTAGATGAAATGTAAAACAGAAACCCTTTATTAGCATAAATAGAATACTGAGATGATAACCTTGATATCTCTCCAATTTGTCAAATTAGGTCATTAGAGCCTCCAAATTGACAAGAAACACGTTTGCCTGTGCCACAGAAAGAAAATTGGCCAGCTTTTCTAATGAGCTAGTTCCCTGCATTACAAGGAAAGAGTAGCTGATTTGCATTCCTCAAATACAAAGGTTTTAAACATCTTATTATTCTATAAAGGATAACTTTTCCTGTACAAACTTAGTTCTTACTTTCCATTTTTGTTACTTAACTGGACATTCACAATGTAAGCGCCACTCCCAGTGTGTGTGCATGTGTGGTGGTGGAGGGGGTGGTGAAACGGAGTGTGGAAGGGAAATGCAACAGCATCCTACAGAACACCCTCCTCTGACACTTGCCCTGAGAAACACCACCAGAAGTAGTGTTCAGTCCTCTGAAGCGACCGTTGTTCTCATGTCTCACCCCTGAAATCATTTGGAGAATACAAAACAGAAGTGTTACACAACCTCAGTAGAACATGCTTGATATTTGGGTATCACTTGAAAGATGCTGGACCATCACTGTGAAAAGTCACACATATGTGCACCAGCTACCTGGCAATGGATATGAATGGATCCCACTCCTCTGAAGCACTGGGTTAGGAGAAAAGCGTCTCCAACTCAAGGCTGACATAATCTGTCGGCCTTCACATTGAACAAATGAATGAAGGTCTGGTGAACCAGCTTAGAAAGAGGGTCAGCGGAGTGTTGGAGGAAAAATGACCTTTAAAACCTAGAGTGCCTCTGACCATCTTTATCTGGATCCTTCCTTGCTGAAAAAGTCCTGCCTAATTTAATTTTTTGCTCCTGAAATCACTTATTCTCTCAACTTTTGTGTTTGTTCAATGCACAAAGACTACTTTAAGTAGTCCCAAACTGAAACTGATGTTCAAATTACTCTTGGATTATAGTTTTTTTGAGTTTCTCAACAAGGTTATTATTGTTATTTTGGGTCAGATCCTTCTTTGTCGTATGGGGCTGCCCTGTGCATTGTGGGGTATTTAACAGCATCCTTGGCCTCTACCCACTACATACCAAGGGTAATCCCCTCACTCCCTCAGCAACTGTGACAACCAAGAATGTCTCCAGCCCTTGCCAAACGTCCTTTGAGATAAAACGGTCCCTCCCCTTGTGGACCCCTGGATTAACCTGGTTTGTTTTTTCTTTCATATTTGTAATGGAGATGCAGAAGAAATAGGCTATATAAACACTCAGATAGAAAAACAAATTAAACCCCTTAACCTGAGATAATAAATGTACTCAGAGGAGTTTTCCAGGATGTGAGTAAACCCCAGCCTGTAAAGTTTTGGGGAATAGTGATGTGATGGTTAATTTTATGTGTCAACTTTACTGGGCCATAAGGTACCCAGATATTTGGTTAAATATTGTGCTGGGTGTGTCTGTGAGGGTGTTTCTGGATGAGGTTAACATTTGAATTGGTAGACTGAGCAAAGTAGACTGCCGTCCCTAATGTGGGTGAGCCTCATCCAATCAGTTGAAAGTCTGAATAGACCAAAAATGTTGGAGCAAGAGAGATTTCTTTCTCCCTGACTGCCTTCAAATGGGGACGTTGGCTTTTCCCTGCCTTCAGACTTGAAGTGAAACATCTGTTCTTCCTGAGTCTTGAGCCAGATGGTTTTTGGAGTGAAACTACATCATCGGCTCTTCTGGTTCTCAGACCTTCAAATTCAGACTAGAACTACACCATCAGCTCTCCTGGGTCTCTGGATTGTGAAATTATCCTGCAGATCTTGGGACTTGTCAGCCTCCACGATGGTGTGAGCCAATTCCTTATAATAAGTAAATCTTTTTATTATATATATATATATATATATATATATATATATATATATCAAGAAATAAGAGACATAAACTGCAAGAGAAGCAAAAAGTTTATTCCTGGTCTCAAGAATTGCAATTCGGGAGACATAGATTCGAGTAGAAATTCGAATGTGCTCTGATTACAGGAGAGGGGCTCAGGGTTTCTATGGTAAAAAGGCAGGATGAGGTGACTCATATTAAAGAAGAGTTCATTGGTGCTAGATGAGGTGAGGCTAGGTTTGTACTTCATAGGTTGGCTTGAGATTCGGTCATCTGGCAAAAGGCTAGACCTGTACTTCATTGATTGGTTAGCAATTCTGTCATCAGCAACGTCTAGTTTCATCAGTCCTTACAGACAGGACATTCTTGTCCTGACTGACTTTTTGGAATGTTGGCTGTTTGGTCCAGTTTGGAAGACAAAGGAATCAAGACATGCAAGGCAATTCCTCTGATATAGCTGCTCTGGCTCTTTTTTTAATATGGCTCCACTCACGTCATATTTCATATATATACATATATATATCCTATTGGTTCAGTGTGTGTGTGTGTGTGTGTACACACACACAAACAAATATGTATATACATACGCATCCCATTTGTTCTGCTTCCCTGGAGAACTCTAATACAAATGACCTGATGTTTTTGGGGAAAAAGCAGGGAAGAGGAGAAGAAAGGACCTGGTTAAGCATCTTTACTCAAACATGAAATATGGTCCACAAACGTACGTTGAGTTATACTCTCTGAGGTAAGCAGTGCCAGTGCTCACTTTCTTTCTCACAAGCTGGATGTGAATATAGGCCACTTTACCAACTTTCCTAGTCTATGAAATAAAACACTCTAATCCCTTTCATGTAACTTCCCCAGATCTCCTTCTTATAATTCTATTAATTTTGTAATGAAATTTTACTTCTCTTTCGTGTTCAATTTCTGAATCCCTGCAGAACTCTGCCCTCCTCTTGTAGCACAGAGTTAAAGTTGAGAATTATGTTTCAACGATTCCCCTCCTTGTGTGTTTCAAGGTTAGAATTGGCCAACAGAGGAGCTTGGACAAACCGTGGAGTGTTGAAGTGACAATCTTCACAGTCAGATATGGTGACACACAGCTGCAGGTAGGTCCAGCAGGTCCCAGTTTATCCTTCATTCCACATCCAGTCTTTTTTCCTTGCTGCTCATCTTGTTGACTGACAGTGGCTCCCAGCCCAACACGACTGCTCGACTGCAGACACACACAAGCGGGAGCCAAGTAGAAGCAACAGCTTCCCATGCATTGCCCCGTGAGCCTCCCCCTTTCAGTTCCACTTTGGTGACTAGATCTGGTTGGTTTCTCAGATGAACCTGGTAATGACATTTTTTCTGAACTTCCAACTCCCCTTCTGGACCTTCCTTTCCCCAGATCCTACAGTTGTATAGATCCAAATCCTATAATAAATCCCTCATTCAAAACTCACAGTGACTCTGCTCTCCTGACTGAACCTTAACTGATATATATCCCACCCTGCCAATGCTATATTTGAGAATATGGTATAACTCCCCAAAATGATGTCTCAATCAAGAATCTGAGAGTTTCCTAGGACATTGCTTCACATGTGTTCACGATCAGTTTCCTAACATTCTTTTCCTTGGATTCTTGTTATGGATTGAATTGTGCCCCCCCCCAAATAAGATATGTTGAAGTCCTAACCCCCAGTACCTCTAAATGTGACCTTATTTGGAAATAAGGTCTTTGCAGATTTAAAAACGTTAAGATGAAGTCATTAGAGTAGGCTCTATCATAATATGACTGGTGTCCTTACAAAAAGGGGAAATTTGAGGATGGATAAAGAAGTTGTGGTATATATGTACAACGGAATATTATTCAGCCATAAAAAGTGAAGAAATCCACCACTGATTTGTGACAACATGGATGGACCTTGAAGGCATCACACTAAGTGAAATAAGTCAGACAGAGAAAGACAAATACTGTGTGATCTCATTTATATGCGGAATCTAAAAAAACACCCCAAACCTCTAAACTCATAGAAAAAGAGATCAGACTTGTGGTTACCAGAGGTGGGGGTGGGGGGGAGGGACAACTGGAGCAAAATGACCCCTCACTTCACTTCAGCCTAAAACCCATCTGCTGAACCTCACCTTGACGTCTTCTGAGAATGACTGAAAATTGAAATGTCTATACTCCTCAGAAGAAACTATGCTCCCAGCAGTCCCAAGCGTGTGCTCTATCCCTGTGCCCTCACAAAACAATGTAATAGTACAGTTTTCAAAGTCTAGGTTAAAAAAATCTGGGAGTCCAAACTCACAGATTGTCATCTGGTAGTGACATAAAATGACCAAGATATGATAAATTTTAAAAGCATATTATTAGTGAAGAATGACTGAGTCAAGGCCCAGGACAGGACAGAAATTCAGAGAAGAAAACGAATCAGGAAGACACCAAATCTACCAGTGCCTTCATCTTGGACTTCTCGGCCTCCAGAGCTGTGATAAATAAATGTTTGTTAAGCCACCCAGTCTACGATATTTTTGTCCTGGGAGCCCAAAAGGATATTCTTTAGGCAAAAAAAAAAAAAAAAAAAAACACATGTAAGAGAGAAAGAGACACAAGAAGGAATAAATGAAACGAAAATAGTAAATATGTCGGTACACCCAAATGAATTATGAGTGTATAAAATCTTTTTAATGTCTTCAGAGGTTTAAAATATAAAGAAAATTAAAACAACATGGCAAGAATAGAACAGAAGACAGGAGAGGGTTAGATTAGAACTTAAAATGTTCCACGTTTCTTGACTGAGAGAGGGTAAAAACAGCAGTTATCATTAGAAGAAAAGTGTAGCAGCATTATTTTTAAAATAGTCAAAAAAGGGGGCTGGCCGGGTGGCCTGGTGGTTAGGTTCACACATTCTGCTTTGGCGCCTGGGGTTCGAAGTTTCGGATCTCGGGCATGGACCTAAGCATCGATTATCAAGCCATGCTGTGGCAGCGTCCCATAGAAAGTAGAGGAAGGTGGGCACGGATGTTAGCCCAGGGCTAATCTTCCTCAAAAAAAAAAAAAGTCAAAAAATGAAAATGACCCACATTTGCAGCCATAGTAAAATAAATTGTATATATTGGTATATTGATACAATTTAACACTATACAGCAATGAAAGTAAGTTGACTGTAACCTCATCCAACAATGGGAATAAAGCTCAAAAAGTTCATGTTAAGAGAAAGAAGCCAGACACAAAGAACATATACCCAATAATTCCATATCTATAAAGTACAAAACCAGGTAAAACTAAATTATGGCATTAGTGGTTATACTTAGGCAGTAAAACTACACCAGAAAATCAAAGGACTCATCATCATAAAATTCAGAATAGTGGCTGCCTTTGGGTGGGAGGGGTCGTGATTCAGAGCGAGCCTGCAGGGGACTTCTCAACTGCAGAAGGTGACAACGTTGGATGTCACCGCCCTTGTGGCCACAGGTGCTTGCTTTGAGACACAACGTCAAGGCGTATATTTTATTTTCCACACTTTTCCTTATATATTTCACAATCAAAATATTTTTAAAGTGCACTTTACAATGCAAATACAATAAAGTACAAAACCTATAATAGAATGTATTATAGGTTCCCAATCTTCTATGACAATTTTTATGTACATGCATACACACATTTAAAACACTGGAAGGGTTTTCTCTAAACTGTTAGCAATGTTGTTTGCTATTTCTGGAGGTGAGTTAATAGGTGGTTTTTATTTTCTTCTTTACATTCTCCGTGCTTTCCAAAAGTTCTTTGATGAACATGTGCTTCCAAATGTGCATCTATTAGAGGAAAATGTTACAATTAATTTAAGTGATGTCATAATGAGGAACATTTATATTGCTTTCCATTTTTTTCACTCATAAATGTAACTATCCTTCTACATCTATATCTATACCCTTAATTGTGAGATAAATTCCTAGAAGTTAAAATACCGGGTCACAAGTCTAGATATTTCACATCTGCTAGGTACTGCCATATTGGTATATAAAAATATTTCCCCATAACCTTGCAAACATTAGATTCTGTGGTAGCCTGAGTAACGGCCCGCAAAGATACTCAGACCCTAATCCCTGGAACCTGTTGAATATTACTTTATATGGCAAAAGGGATTTTGCAGATGTGACTAAGGATCTTGAGATGAGGACATTATTCTGGATTATCTGGATGGGCCCCAGATATAATCACGTGTCTTTATGAGAGAGATTTGATACAGGAGTAGACGTGATGATGGAAGCAAGGCGTCGGAGTGATGTGAGGAAAAGCCATGAGCCAAGGAATGCGGATGGCGTCCAGAAGCTGGAAAAGGCTAGAAAGGAACTCTCCTCAGAGCCTCCAGAAGCTAGGAGCCAGCTTGCTGACATCTTGACTTTATCCAGAGAGACTGATTTCAGACTTCTGGCCTCCAGAATTGTAGGAGAATAAATTTATGTTGTTGTAAGCCACCCAGTTTGCAGTAATTTGTTACAGCAGCCATAGGAAACCAATACAGATCCTATTGCTTTTAATTTTTGCCAACTTGATAGTTTAAAAAATTATCTTGTTAATTAAATTTTTTTTGGTATTATCGGAAAAGTTGGGCATCTTTTCTTATGATTTTTTTCTTTTTTGCCATTGGTGTTTTTTCTATGATTCCTCTGTTCACATCCCTTGCCCTTTTTGGTATCAGATATTATTGCTTAAATATATTCTTTATTTATTCTTCCCATTTCTTTCTCAATATATAAAGTATTTTGACTGTGAATCCTTTGAGAGGGTGGGGCCCTGTTACTCATGATAGATGTCCCTAAAGCTAACTGCTTGCCTGAATTTTGGAGAGACAATGAGCACAAATTGCCCATTGCTGACCGCTGCATTTATGCAAAGCCCACAGACTAATAATCCACCTCCCTGATACCAACGGTGTCCTCGTGCCTCAACCAGCCCTATGCCTACGGATTGGTAGACTCATTGCTGTGGTATATGGCCGGCACCCAAACAGAACTAAGGAAGCTATCATTGTTTTCTTTGTTAAAATTTATGTCCTCCCTCAGCTCCTGGACTTCACATGGCTGCCTTTCCTTCCCAAGTCTGCCTCTGGCTTCCCATAGATGTCACGAATGCCGCTATCCCGGACTGAGCTCTGACTTACCTGGTGGCTCTCACCATGGACCAGGTGTATCATTTCTGTGGCTTTTAAAACAAACGTGCTGGAGCCCCACCCTAGACTCCACAATGATAAAGTCATATGGTTACCTAGCCCTGCAGGCGACTGTTAGGTGTTATCCCAGTAATAATATGTCTGTACTCCTTCTCCTGCCCACTCTCGTCCAGTCCTTCCTGTCCCCAGTATTCTTCTGTAGCACAGGTGCTTGTAACTCATATTCATGCCAGATAAATTCCCTTCCCACCCATGGGAAGTGAACATATTGGACAATTATCAACAGCTGTGCAGGATGCATGCCATGACCTATATATCTGACTTGAGCTTTTTTCTGGAATATGAAGCCACGTTCTGTGTTCTCACCTCTACCCTCCATGCACCCAAACCCTCTACCCCTACTGCTCACATCCTACCCCACTATGAAGTTCCTTGGTCCTTCCAACTGCTCCACACCCCTGCAGATAACTGCATCATGCCAAGTTTTATGCTAATATGATTTTACCTACTTCTTGAGGTTGTTAAGAAGGAAAAAATATGGTAATGGATATGGAACTGTGTACATTTAAGGTATGATTATTTATCAAGTTAGTTGAACTTTAAGTGAATTTATACTTGAATGTGGTCTGAATGTATAGTTCTGATTGTAATTCATTTCAAGATCTGGTGCACACTCTTATTTCCATTATTAATGAAATGAGATATTATATCAAAGAGAATTACATCAAGCCTTCAGTAAAATCTGATTGATGTCAGGTGAAAGCCTTTCTGTTGAAGTTTACTTAAGTAAAGGATCTATGTTTTACTCACTTTGCTCAAAATCAGTCAAGTTATCAAGGACATAAAATATTCCAAGCACAAATTAATACCTCATAAAAGAGGCAGTTTAAAAAGGTAATCTGCTTATATAATCAATAGAGAACACTCCAAGGCAGTATTTTTATAGTTTTAGAGGTATTCAAAGTAAATTTTACCTTCATCCAGCATTTCTGAAGTCCTGAAGTAAAGTTTTTTTTACAAGGTAGATTAACGAAAATAATCTAAAAGTGAGTAATTTTCTCAAATATACTGAAATACTATTATCTTAATTCTCAACACATTTCTGAGTGAGTAAAGTTATTGGAATATTCAAAAGATAAGATTAACGATATTCCACTCTGTCCTGATGGCTATAAAGTAATTCCAAAACTGGGCTTCGTATCCTTATGTCTCACAAACTAAAATAAAATATACATATAGTAGAGTTGGTGCACTGTATGTGTGTGTGTGTGTGTGTGAAAGACAGAGAGAGAAAGAAGAGAGAGAGCTGCCCAGCATCCCTTCCTTTGGGAAACGACCCCTCATTTAGATCATTTGTCGAGATGGGGTTGACTTCCCCCAGATAATGTCTAATCAGAGCTCTCCCTGGTATCTCTCCAGAGCCTTAGGAAAAACATTTACTTTCTCCATGATCTTAAGCTTTGAGAGTCTTGTGAGGCCAAAGCCTCTGCTGGCCATTTCCCAACCTCAGAGAGTCTTTCTGAAAATGCAGCCAACACAGAAATAAAGAAAGAGAGAGAGAGGGAGAGAGAGAGAGAGAGACAGATAGAGATAGAGATAGAGATAGAGATAGAGATAGAGATAGAGATAGAGATAGAGATAGAGATAGAGATAGAGATAGTGAGAGACAGAGAAATTGAACCCTATATGTATTAAGTAATCATGTCATATAATTGTAATCATGTCATACAGGAAACTCTGGTACTTTTAGTATACTTTGTATTCTTAACGAATTCTGTTTAAAAATACAGATTGCAGTTAATAAAGTCCTCACTCTTCATTATGCTCGTGTTATTGGTCTCAGGATTTCTATTGATATATTGATACCGAAACAGCGTTTCAGGCTATGGTCCCTGCTAGAAAATCATCATCTCCCGTCTGAGTTTCCAATCATTGCTGTTCCTCTTACATCAACCTTTTGAATAGATTTGACTTTGTGGATGTCTCCTTGCTGTCCTAAAAGATCATCCAGAAAGTTTCATTGAGTCTACTCTGATAAAAATACTCATTACTTAAAGCTCTCTGTGTAATTTACATCCACAGCTAGGGTTAGCACTTATTTTGATAGTAGACTTCCTTTTCCAGAGGGAAGGAAGGAATTCATCTCGTATCTTTTGTTTGATAAACGATATTTATTACATTTCCAAAAATCCATTCTCTAGTACTGAGGCTGTGCAACCAAAACAACAAAACAAACATTTCCACAGATGAAGAGCAACTTTGGTTCCTCCGTTTTCCGAGAATAACCTACATTCATGGGGATGGTACACCGTTTTACCAGAACTTTAGTGCATCTCTCAGATTTTCTCTTTAACAATCGAGCAGTGCTTAATAGAATTTTGAATGTAATTTATCATCATAAGGCCACAGATTTTTTTTGGCTTAAGGAGAGGATAGTACGCAGTCACCCTTTCCAAGGATTAAAACTCAACTGTTTACTAGTATGTGGCTCTCAGATTTTAAAACTATTCAATCATTCAGTTCTAAATTCAAATTCTGGGGTTTGGAGTCATGCTTTTAAATAGCAATGTGAAAGTATTTTGTCCCAACGCTTGAAATATCACCAATTTGAATATTTGGGATGAAAATTACCAGATTGTTTACAAAAGCAAAGACTATTCCTGTGGCAGAAAAACAGTCACTTTAATTTTATTCCAGGAATCCATGTGTCCAGCTAAAAAACAAAAATTTCAATCTCCCCTTGCAGCTAGATAACTAAACTATGTGACTAAATTTGGGCCAGTGAGATGTTACCAAAAATGTCACATGGGTATCCCTAAAGGGAGGAGATAATCTCTCATTTATTCTATTGTTTGTCTGGAATATAGATATGATATCTGGAGCTCCAGCAACCTCCTTGGATTATGAGGGGAACTTGAAGCTAAAAACCACATACTGAGGTACAGAGCAGAAATATAGAAACCAGAATACCTGATGACATAGTGGACGCTCTGTACCATTCCTGAATTGCTAACTTCTAGGCTTGCTGTATGAGAGAAGGAAATAAACTTCTATCTTTTTAAGTCAATATTATTTGTGAGATTTTTTTTCTGTTTGCAGTTGCAGCTAAACCTAATCAAATATAACGATTTTCTAATTTCTAACTGCAAAGTTCTCTTGCTAATAATACACCAACAGTTCTATGCAGTATTAGGCAACATTACATGTTTCAAATCTCTATTCCCCATATCTCTTTCCAAATTCTTTAGTAGCCAATATGAAGAAGAGACAGAAATTAATCAGTGAATTGAGACTATACAGAAGCTTCACAAAACAACAAGGATCGTGTTTATGTGGGGCAAATACATAGATTGTGATAAACACAGCATACATTTTTTTTTCAGGCTCTGGCTTCTTGACAAGTATCCACACAAGTCTGTGTGACAAACTATGGAAACTGACACAGTCCTGCTTCCCCAGTGGTAGGCGTGTGCTGAAGTTATTTGGGTTGGGGTTAAGGGGTCTCCCATCTAACTTTTAATTATGTATCAGTTAACAGAGGGTGAAAGTTACTAAAAGTTTTCTTTCTTGTGTGTCTTTCTTCTTCCTAAGTGTAAGAATTCCTGGGCCTCTTTCTCCTACTTTTTCCAGCTTCAATACACTATTTCCTGGAAAGTCTGTTGTCATTATAACCAATGGTCTTGAACTGGGGGGGAGAAAGTGGTATTTCAAAACATCATTCAGGACCCTTTTTCTCAGACTGTAAGCCAACTGGCATTCTGAAACATCAACTTGAACAGCTATAAGTCATCAGTGTAATAAAATACTTTCTATAGGCCATTAAAATTCAATGCTCAGGTCAAATAAAAAATATGCACATGTAACATTTTTTCTACATAACTTTTTAAAATCCTGGAACTATTTTTTTTAATTGGAAGAAAAAAGACATTACATTATCATCCTTTCCACTTTTCAAGACACTTTATTTGAAATAATTGACCTAGAACCCACTGTAAGAATTTTTCTTGGGTATTTAAGGCTATATAAGAAATGCTATAATTTCAGAGCTCCTTCCAGTTGTCTATATGATGAAAAGTAGAGGATGGGTGGAGTAAATCCTTCGGTACACAACAGCAGCTCAGTTCAAATTATGGTCTGCAAAGCCTTTCCCTGAGATACTTTCAGGGAATCTGTAAGGTCAAAAATATTTTCATAAAACTACTAAGTCATCATTGATCTTTTTCATCGTGTTGACATTTGGACTCTGATGATGCAAAAAGCAAAGATGGGTGAAAATGTTGATGTCTTAGCCTGAATCAAGGCAGGGTCACCACGCTGTACTACTTGTTTTCTTCCCCTCAACACGCTCTCAGTTTAAAACAAAAAAATTGGTGGCTACCAGAGGGGAAGGGGGGAGGGAGGAGGGTGAAAGGGATGATTAGGCACATGTGTGCGGTGATGGGTTGTAATTAGTATTTGGGTGGTGAACATGAGAATATGATGTAATCTGTGCAGAAATAGAAGTATGATGTACACCTGAAATTTATACAATGTTATAAACCAATGTGACCACAATAAACAAAATCTCTTCAAATTAAAATTTGTCCAAGGGACAATTTTAGTAATTATATATTTTTGAATTAATCATCCTTTTCTTTTATACTTTAATAAAATTTCAGTTAGTATCCTCAAAAATAAAATAAAATAAAACAAAAATAGTTTCACTTAAGAATGTCTTTGATTATGTGATAAAATAATTTCTTTAAATATTGAGAATTTGGGGGCCACTTGATCTGCCACTATATGACACTCTAATAATGATTTTTCTGATGAGCTTGGTGGTGCTATTAATACATATTATTTTTTAAGACTGTACATGAAGTGCATCACCATTTGGAAGATCTGCATCACTCAGTGAATGTCATTTTCCAAACAGCCAAAAGATGACGTTACAAAATGATGCATGGGGAAAAAAAATCCATTCAAAGTACAACCTAGGGCGTGGATTTTAGTGAAACAGTATGAAGCTCATTAACGTGGTTTTAGATTCCACATTGCAACTAACCTTTAAGAACCCACCACCTGTTGAATTTTGATGTAATATCAAAAAATATCCACAATTATTGGAGAAGGCTATAAAAATACAGTCAGTTCTATTTTAATGCATGTTGTGAAAAATCTGAATTTGTTCCAACGATAACCAGTAAGTGAATACAAAAACCGGCACCCAGCTGAAGCAAGCCATGTACAAACCCACGAAACACACCCGAGCACACGTCTGGCGAGGATACTGAGCCACACCCGTCCACGTCGGTGCTACAACGTTGCCTTCGATTTCACGTCTCCCTCTCGCCCCAACTACACAAAAGCTCACGCGCTGCAACCCGCCCAGCTGCCAAGGACTATGGCACCCACTCTCCCCTCTCTTTGATTATCCCCCTTCCTTCTCAGCCTATCTGGTCTTTTTCCTCTGTGTTCTGTTCCCTTTTCTCTCTTCATCTCTCTTCTCTTGTTCTTTTTCTTTTTTCTCTTTCTTTTTTTTTATTTGAAAAATGCTTTATTCTCCTGTATTAAAGAAACATATACGTTCTTGCTATTTTGCTATTCCTTTTTTTTATCTTTTCATCTTTATTAAGGTATAATTGACAAATAAAATTTTAAGATACGTAAATGCACAACAAGATGATTTGATATACGTATGCATTGTGAAAGGATTCCCCCCACTGAGTTAATTAACACATCCATCGCCTCATGTATTTACCTTGTTTTTTGGCGTGAAAATTTAAGTTCTCCTCTCAGCAAATTTCAGTTATATACAATACGGTGGTGTCACCTATAGTCACCATGTTAGATGTAAGATCCTCAGACCTTATTCATCTTATAGCTGCAAGTTTGTACCCTTTTACCAACTTCTCCGTATTTCCCTCGCCCCCCAGCCCCTGGCAACCACTTTTCTACTCTCTGTTTCTATGAGTTTGACTTTTCTTTCTTTAGATTTCACATATAAGTGATGCTATACGGTATTTGTCTCTGTCTGACTTATTTCACTTAGCATAATGCCCTCCAGGTTCGTTTGGTTTCTCTCTCTGTTTTGCTCTCTCCCTGTCACCCTTAGGTTGGTGGGCTGAGAGCTGGGGAAGTGGGCCTGGCGGGAGAGCAGACACCCAGGTTCACAAACAAACTTCAGATCTTCTCAAGGTGAAGTGCTGTATTTGTTGTAGAATATCTTCATTTCTTAACTCTTTCATGTATATAACGGTGCTACCATTTTCATTAGATTCCTACTGTTTTTAAGTGCTATGTACTTAACCTCATTTTCGTATAAGCCCAGTGGTTTTTATAGCACAATTTTACGAGCTTAGTACTTTTTAGGAATGCACGTGTGCCATTATAGCAGAATTTACTGTGCTCTTCCCAGAGCATTTTCTTCATGTACTTCTTCAAATACTTGCTGTACTTCATAAACTTCATCCAGATTTTCTTCATATACTTCAAGCGAACACCATATTTCCAACCTTGAACGTAGAAGTAGAAATGTGAATCCACTGTCTTCTATTAAACCAGACATAAAAAAAATTTGTGAAATTGTGCAATGCCACCATTCCCACTAAAATTCTTCTGTTTTGGAAAATACAGCTTTTTTCATAAAAACATTAACTGCAATGGCTTTCTTAACGTTATTTTTAAATGAATTAATGTATAAATATTGTTAATATTTCTCTTAATTCCTGGTGGGATAAATATCAATAGGTATAACCCACATAAAGAAAAGCTCTTTAGGGCCCTCAGTATTTTAAGAGCATAACAAGTTCTTGAGATCAAAAAGTTTAAGAACAGATAGGTTAGAAAAACACATATTTATAAGCCTTTGATTATGAACAACAACGTCCAGGTTGAAACAAAGTATCTACATTGCTCTATATGCAAAAACAATACGAAGATTTAGTTTTCCTACTGGTAAGGGAAGAGAAAGTTTAGTCCGTGAACTTGGGGTGTTACGGAAAAAGTTTCTGGTTATTTTGGGTGGAAGTAAGCAAGAAAACAAGAAAGAGCTAGAACAGCATGGAAAAATGATAATAAAATGTTCAGAAAAAGTCTAGAGCAGCTGGAAGGAAGACTTGAGAGTTCAAGCTTATAGGCGACAATCAGGACATGCAGTCCCCCCAAATCCAACCCTCGAAAATCCAACCAATGCAGAAGGATTCTATACTTCCTGTGATAAAATGCAAAATAAGGATACAAATTATTTTATTGGACATTACAATAGTATTGAGCCCAGAAAGCCAGAGAGTTTGAGGTCACTCTGGTAACATGAGAAAAACAGTTATGTCTGCATCAGACATTCACTTCATCTCATTGGCATCTCCTTCCCTTCATTTTGCTGTATCTCCTGTACCAGATGGGAAGCCAACCCATTTCCCAGATGATACCAAGGGATAAAAACTGAGAGGAAAACCAAAAGGCTTTGTGTTTGCTTGTGTATCTAAATGTTAACCTACTTTGCCGACAGGCTTTTACCTTTCCTGAGTTTCAAAAAATAAAATAAAATAAGGCAACAGGAGTTGCCCTTTCTGCCAATGGAATTATTCTTGATTTACATCTTTGTACCTCATTCTTTACAAAATGCATCTTGTTATAATTCCATCAAAAATGACCCTGGTAGTAAATAGAAATTGGGGAAATAATTTATGCAGAGAACATCTGTCAAACTGTGTAATTTCCATTTTCTTTTTTGGGAAAATGAAATATTATTATAGGAAATTGAATTATCAATTTCAACCCAATTAAATAATATTATTTTTAAAGATGCTTTTAATTTATTAGATTTTTTTACAATTAAGTTTTGACTATTTTAAAAAATACATTTAAATATGTTTACATTAATGGGTGACATTTTTTCTAACAAAATGAATCCTGATGACAGTTGACAACACTTGCACATCAGTTTTTAGACAATGTAGTTTTTACAAATTGAATCACTCATTTCATGTCATTTATAAAAAGAAATAAAAACAGCCATGGACATACACACACACAATTACCCACTAGATAATACTAGGTGAATACAGACAAATTCAGTGAGGCAGGATTTTTTTATAATCCTTAATGAAGGGTTATTCCTGGATCATTTTAGAGTTGCTGGCAGCCCCCTACTCCTGCTCACCTCCAATTTCTAATTTTTGATGGAGAATTCTCCTCCCTTACCCTGAAGATGGTAATATAATCATTCCAATCATTCTACCAGGACCTCACTTTCACCTTGAAAAATTGGGTAAGTTATAGAGATATCTATCTAGTTATCATTGTTTCTGGGGGGGAAATATTAAGGTAGTTTGTTTCCTTCTAGATTCAGAGACCAACACATTATAATAACAGGCAATGCTAGGCATGATAAGATGCACAGTAGTACTAGCTTCTCAGCAGTCACTAAAAGTAAATAATTCCCAGAACATAAGAGCATGTCACTCTTGATTTTGTGTATAAGAAGAGGAGTCAGGTGTGAACCCAGCTCCATGGGTGAAGAACATAGCTCTTCTTTTCATTACTATTATCAGGAAAATGAAGCTTAGCACATTTCATTAGAAAACAAGAAGTCTCCTTTTGATGAATTGTGAAGTTCTGAACTGTACTGTTATTTTGGCCTTCAGACTAGAGGCAGATTCCAAATGGCAGCTATTTACCATTTCGAGAACCTCAGATGACAAGTGGTGTATAAATAGGTGTTGCTATTACTGTGCCTCTGAAATCATAGCATTGATGTGCAAGACTCCAGGATAACGAGTGTTCGAAAGAGATGTTCCTGCTCTGGAGAACAATGCTATTATTAACTAGTGGATTTTTCAAACACGTTTTATAAAAATTAATCACTTTCCAGCATCTTTTTGAACTTAGCAGTAACCCTTCTTTGTGCTTTAACCACAGTTTTTCTTATTCTCTCCTTTTTCCCAATATGAGAAAAGCTGTGGTATTGACTCAAAGTTTGAAATCCTCTGACTCAGGTCTATGAACCTAAACCTCAGCAAATTTCACCAGCTCTTCAAGTAATAACACTGAAGTTGAGGGTGGGAAGACCTGTCAATATTTCCCCAAGTCTAAGAATTGAGCACAGTCAGTACTGCAATTCCTCTAAGTAGATCAGTAGGTAACCTGTGTCACTACCCATCTGCTTTCTAGGATCACACCATAAACCCATTCTAGTCAAGGGCAACAATCATGGCAGGTGGTAAACGAGAACTTGTGAAACAAACTTTGGGATTTCACATTTCTTTTCAAATAAGAAAGAGGAGTAGTGTGTGAGAAAGCCAAGAAAGTTGGGTAATCCAATCTCTACTTGGAATTTAAGAATTAATTTCTAAATAGGACCAACTGACCACTGTAGTCTTTGGGGAACCTGGGGCAAGAGTAACATAGACTTATGTGGCGCACATCTAAATGTGTTGAGTTATAAATCAAGCCGATAAACTCTTAAGTAAAGTGGGTTATGTCCTCCTACCTTTGCAGTTCTTGGACTTCTCAGAATGCCACCGAGGAATGTAGCAGTGTAGGAAAACCCAGCCCCACATCACACCCACCCTGGCTCTTGTTCCTGGCAACCCTCTCCCCACTTCTTTGTACTTGGCTTTGTTCCTCACCATGAAGAGTCTCATGCCACAGAAATGTCTATTGCAGTCTACACATCCACGCTCTATCTACATCCTCATTCTGCAACCAGCCATTCCTCAGCCACCCCTTTGACCAAGGGATGCACTCACCATTGATGCAGTTCCCCCTTTGGACCAGCCTCTCATAAGTCTTCCCAGAAGCCAAACTCAGGGGAAAAGACACATGCAGATTCTGCAAGCAAGTTCAACATCATTTGGGAATGGAATTCTTGGGTCCCAGATACTCAAAACATGCTCTAGATGGGGTGATGGTGCAAGAACTCATAGGCATGTCCCATTGGACCCAAGGACTCTTTGACCCATGGAGAATATCACAGCCAATGGGGAACCAGAGCAGGGCGAGGGCCCCTCTTGTGTGGATGTAAAAGTGGTATTGTAAATTAGGATAGTTTACTGAATTTCTAGAATAATCATGTGGGTAATATTATTAGATTTTTTTTGTGTGTCCTTTATATGTCATGGTATATTCTACTAATCAAATAGCCAATGAGTGGGTCCAAGACAAGGAAATTTGAATTTAAAAGATCAGGAATGTGGGACCCAGAGAAAGAGATGAAAAATCATTGGCAACATCCACGGACACCACCATTTTCTAATGATGTCAGTTGTCACATAAGAACATGGAACTTCCATCACCATGCAGCTGCACTCCAGGAGGTCTGCATACCTGTTCAGAAGGATACACTATGCTTGTGCAAATCTGCTTCACTTTGGATGTAATCTGTCACAGTGGAGAAAGTAACCATTCTCCAGTACTGACCAGTACTAGCACTAGGGACCCAAACTAACTCAGAGGAATGAGCTTTTGCTATCTGGACCATGCCACTAAATAACAAGTTTCAAAAGCTGAAAAGAGAACAGCCTATATAGAAAAGCCTGGGGTGAATTGGGCAGGTAGAACTCTGACCCCACACACTACAGGCAGAGGATTTCCCTGACTTAGCAGACTGCCTTGTGGCTGTTGAGTCCATAATTTATGAATGTTCTGCAGAGAAGTGGCATTAAATTTCATCGTCAAGTACTGTCAGAACAATGTGTCTCTAATGCTTTGTGCTTCTCTTTGTCCTGACTCTCTGGCTTTCTTCATTGTTGGCCCTCAGATTTCTGGGGCCCACGTTACAGCTTCACCTGTTCACCTCCACAGCAGACCCAATCATGACCAGCATCTCATGACAGATCTGGGGAAGTCTTGCTGCAGCAGAACACCACTCATTTCTGAAATCATCAGCTGTAAGAAATGCAGGACGTCAGCAGTCACCTACCCAAATCCCTCATTTTACAGATGGACAAGGTGAGAACTAAAATTTAAGTGATATGTACTTGATCACATAGCTTGGGACTGGACTCCAAGGGAGGAGAACGGAAAAGGATCAGAAATAGCTAATTGGTAGCTATCAGTGTTTGATGAGTATGTGCAATGTGCTAGGTAATTGACTCAATTTAGTTTTTAATCCTCACATCAATCATGTAAGTTGAGTATCTATTGATCCCATTTACAGATGAGGGAACAGAGGCTCAGATCAGCTAAATGATTTTTCTCACGTCACAGTGCAAGTGAGTGGCAGAGCCAGGACTCAAAGTCTAAGTTCTTTCCACCACACCAGGCTGCCTCTCATACTCTAGACAGCTTTATGTCCCCTACTGTATGTACGGTGCATGTAGTGGGCATTCATTAACTATCTGTTCATTTAAAAATAGGCTTAGACAAAGCAGAATAGTAGAATGGACAACTTGGAACTCCCTTTCTCTCTGCTATTGACACTGTGATAAAGATGGGGATAAACCAGAGTTGCTCTATTCAGTTCACAACAATTTGAATAACAACTCACTGTACCTTCTAGTTACAAAGCATTTTCATAATTCTGAGCTCAACTGCCTGTGAGGTCATTGCCACTATTCTCTTTCCCATTTTTAAAATACGAAACTGAGGTTCAACAAAAGATTTTGACAAACATGCTCCACAGTCACAAAGGTAAATGGGAAGCACTTAGGAACTTAAAAATGAGTTTTCTGACTATACATCCAAGCTTTTGAAGAAGGTAATTCCTTGAAAATTCAAGTAGTGTGTACATACATAGAGAGTAGTGTCTTATTAATGCTGGTCTATGAATATACATGCATTGTTCGGAAAATGGCAGAGAATTACGACTCTGATCTACCTCAATCGCTTTGAAGCATTCACAGAAATTTAATCTGTTAATAATTGAGCTTGGGAAGGCTGGAGCACTTGGCAAAATGTACTATTTCAGTGTCACAGATGAGACAAGAGCAGGCTGAGAAGCTCATTAATCACTGCTTTCCTCTTGCTGATTACAGAAAAATAAGACACTCGGCACTGCTAAAATGGGCTACAGAATTTCTTTCACAAAACACACAATCCCTAAGTTCCCTGAAAGAACATCTTTGAGTCATGATTTAAGTCAAGTATGATTTTTTCAGCGTTTTCTTTTAAGTAATTTTATTAGTAAAGCTATGTAAACAATATTTTAACAAAGATTGTAGGTTGATTTTCACACATGATGTTTCTGTGGATGTATCATTTTGGCTTAGATGAAAGCAAGCAAATAAAAAGATGAATCACTTCATCTAATTATCTCCCCGCCAAATCATTTAAAATGCCATCATTTAAAGTACCAATAAATGCTTCTTCCATAAATCTACGTACAAAACAACAAAAGGAAGAATAATACATTGAAAGAATTTGTTGCATTTATTAATGTAGAGTGGTAAAAATTCTTATAGTGTAGGTGTGATAATAGTGTAATATGCTTATGTGGCTGTGTTTTTAAAAATATCAGAACCTGTATTTCCAAATAAGTGTTAGCCTTTCTTGAACCTTTTGGAAATAAGGTAGAATATAAAAGCACAAGTGAGCAGTGAATGATGCTGTCAGCTCACTGTACACAATCCTGTAACACTTCATTGTTCAAGCTGTTTCTATTTCCCTTTTAGAATTACTGTCAAAGTCTGTGGCACATTATTTAAATGAATGTGATGGTGGCAAGTGCTTATCCTTTTGGCAGGCTTTTATTTTTGGAACAATAAAAAAGTCATTTGTTTCCAAGTCTAGTAAGAATTGGGAATCTGTGGAGTTATGTTTAGAAGTCTACTCCTCACAATCAAAGAAATCTTAACTTGAGAGTTAAGAAAACAGTCTTAAACAGAATGCCAGTCCAGACCTTACAGGTGTGGGTTTCACCATTCAAGGGGTTTTATTGTTGTTGTTCTCTCTCTTTCTTTTTTTTTTTTTTTGGTGGGGTGAGAGTGGTGGAATGTGGAGGAGGGGGTGTATTAGCGGTACATTCTTTCCATGGTCTTCCATCCAAGGAGAAAAAGCTATTTAAACATATAGACATTTCATATCCTGATTTCTAGGGTCGGGATTGTAGGTTAAAGCACAAATATCTTTCCTACTCACAATAATAAATTCTGGAAAAGAGGCACCAAATGGATTTTCTAGGACCATTCGAGGAGTTTCTCGATTAACATTTCCTAAATTCATGCACCTAAAAACAATATCACAATTTTCTGGTGAATCTTCCCTAAAACAAGACTTGTAATATTTTAAAGTAATTATGAAGAATGTGATAGCCTAAGATGAGGAAAAAAAAATAGCATCTCTGTTTAAAATTTAATTTGATTTGGAATTAAATCACCCATTCATTACAATTAGTAGTAGTTGGATTATACTGTATATTTGATCCTTAATACAGTAAACAAAAGCTGTCCATATGAAATAGTCCTAATGAATATAGACATTTCTATTTTTCTAAAAAATAGTGATATTATCTTGGTCTTTATTTCTATTTGGAAAGTTTCTGGGGTCCAATAAAAGATTCTTTGTTAGTGTGAAAATCTTCTTTCCTTTAAAAATAAATATTGTGTTATTGACTCTCAGTCCAGAGTATAATTGCTAGGCCTCTCTGTGATTGGCACATTGTACAATAGCTCTAGAAAATGTTCTTTTTATTCAACAGCATCAACCAATGGACCAGGATGTTGAATAATTTGAGATATAATTCCACAGAAATTTGAGAAAAATGAAAATTTTAATGACAAATGATAAAAATGTATGTAAATATATGAAAAAAACAAGACTTTAATATAATAACTTCTATGCTTTTAGTATACTTCCATCTGCTGAACAAATTTTTCCTGCTTAATATTACTTTAATGCAAATACTTTTACATTGAGAGTTTGGAACATGGCAGCATAGGAGGATCCTGAACTCACCTCCTCCAACAGATGCAACAACCTACAACTACCTGTGGAACAACTTCCTCTGAGAGAGATCTGGAAACTGGATGAAAAGAATCTCCACAACAGGAGACAACAAGGAGAGGGGTGGAAGAGGCAGAGATACAGCTCTGTTGAGGGAAAAACCACACCCTAGCCACAGTGCTCTACAGTTAGGAGTGATCTCAAAGGTATGAAGTTTTTCCCAGAGGAGCAGAGGACTCAAACTCCACATTAGATACCCCAGCCCTTAGATACAGCACAAGAGAGATGAGATCCCAAAATATGTGCTTTGAAAACCAATGGGCCATGAAGCCGCCACACCAGGGGCCTACAGCACTTGTGCACCACCAGGCCTAGCAACCAGCCACACTGGAGGCCTCACTCACTCGCCAGTAAACCTGCAGCAGCTGTGTGATACCAGAACTTGCAGCCAGCCATGCAAGGGACTTGCCCTGCCAAATAACATGCCCTTAGCAGCTGCACATGGCCAGGCCTCACCACCAGCCAGCCTGGGGGCCAGCCCAGCCTACCTATGCATCTGCAGCAAAGCAGCCTTGCCACAACAGAAGGGCACATGCAGCCCACATAGAGGACACACCTGGAGCATTTGACATGGGTGACAAAGAAGGGTATTACATAATGATAAAGGGAATAATCCAATAAGAGGATAGAACACTTGTAAGTATCTATGTGCCCAATATAGGAGCACCTAATAATGTAAAGCAAATGTTGACACACATATAAGGAGAAATAGACAGTAACACAATAATAGTAGAAGACTTTAACACTCCACTTACATCAATGGATAGATCATCCAGACAGAAGATCAATAAGGAAACATTGGCCTTAAATGACACATTAGACACGATGAACTTAACAGATACATACAGAATATTCCATCCAAAAATTACAGAACATACATTCTTTTTGAATGCACGTGGAACATTCTCCAGAATAGATCACATGTCTAATAAATTTAAGAAGATTGAAATCACATCAAGCATCTTTTCTGAACATAATGGTGTGAAACTAGAAATCAACTACAAGAAGGAAACTGGAAAAGTTTTCACAAACATGTGGAGATTAAATCTCACAAACATGTGGAGATTAAACAAAATGCTACTGAACAACTATTAGGTCAATAAAGAAATCAAAGGAGAAATCAAAAAATACTTGGAAACAAATGAAAATGATAATATGACATACCAAAATCTATGAGATACAGCAAAAGTGGTACTAAGAGGGAATTTTATAGCAATACATGGCTACCTTAAGAAACAGAAACAATCTCAGATAAATGGTCTAACATTACACCTAAAGGAACTAGAGAAAAAACAACAAATGGAGCCCAAAATCAGTAGAAGAAAAGAAATAATAAAAATCAGAGCAGAAATTAATGAAATAGAGAATAAAAGTACAGTAGAAAAGATTAATGAAACTAAGAGCTTGTTATTTGAGAAGCTAAACAAAATTGACAAACCCTTAGCTAGACTCACAAAGAGAAAAAGAGAGAAGTCTCAACTAAATAAAATTAGAAATGAAAGAAGAAAAATTACAACAAACACCTCAGAAATTCAAAAGATTATAAGAGAGTACTACAAAAAGCTGTATGCCAATAAATTGGATAATCTAGAAGAAATGGATAAATTCTTAGAATTATACAAACTTCCAAAACTGAATCAAGAAGAAATTGAATATCTGAATAGGCTAATCACTAGGAGGGAGATTAAAATAGTAAGCAAAAACTTCCCAAAAAACAAAAGTCCAGGATCAGATGGCTTCCCTGGTGAATTTTACCAAACATTCAATGAAGATTTAATACCTATCCTTCTCAAACTCTTCTAGAAAATTGAAGAGGATGGGACACTTTCTAACTCATTTTATTAGGTCAGCATAACCTTGATACCAAAGCCAGACAAGGACAACACAAAAAAGAAAACTACAGTCCAACACCGCTGATGAATATAGACACAAATATCCTCAACAAAATATTAGCAAATCAAGTACTACAATACATTAAAAGGATCATACACCACAATCAAGTGGGGTTTATTCCAGGGATGCAAGGATAGTTCAACATCCACAAATCAATCAATGTGATACATCACATTAACAAAATGAAGAATAAAAATCACATGACCATCTCAACGGATGTAGAGAAAATATTCAACAAGATGCAGCACCCATTTATGATAAAAATTCTAACTAAAATGAGTATAAAAGGAAAGTACCTCAACATAATAAAGGCCATATATGACAAACTCACAGCTAACATCATACCCAACATTGAAAAACTGAAAGCTATCCCCCTAAGAACAGGAACAAGGTAAATATGCCCACTTTTGCCACTCTTATTCAACATAATATTGGAAGTCCTTGCCAGAGCAATTAGGCAAGAAAAAAAAAAGCTGTTCAAATTGGAAAGGAAGAACTAAAACTGCCACTATTTCCAGATGACATGGTTTTATACATAGAAAACCCTAAAGAATCCACCAAGAAACTGTTAGAAATAATAAATGAATACGGTAAAGTTGCAGGGTACAAAATTGACATACAAAAATCAGTTGCTTTTCTATGCACTAAAAACAAAATAAAAAGAGAAATCAAGAATACAATCCCATTTACAATTGCAATAAAAAGAATAAAATGCCAAGGAATAAATTTAACCAAGGAGGTGAAAGATGTGTACACTGAAAACTATAAGACATTGTTGAAAGAAATCGAAGAAGACACAAAGAAATGGAATGATATTCCAGGCTCATGGATTGGAAGAACTAGTGTAGTTAAAATGTCCATGTTACCTAAAGCAATCTACAGATTCAATGCAATGCCTATCAAAGTCCCAATGACATTTTTCACAGAAATAGAACAAAGAATCCTAAAATTTATACGGAACAACAAAAGACCCCAAATAGCCAAAGCAATCCAGAGAAAAAGAATGATACTGGAGGCATTACACTCCCTCATTCCAAAGTATACTACAAAGCTATAGTCATCAAAACAGCATGCTCCTGGCACAAAAACAGACACACAGATCAATGGAACAGGACTGAGAACCAAGAAATAAATCCACACATTTATGGACAGCTAATTTTTGGTAAAAGAGCCAAGAACATACAATAGAGAAAGGAACATCTCTTCAATAAAAGGTGTGGGGAAAACTGGACAGCCACATGCACAAGAATGAAACTAGACCACTGTCTTACACCATACACAAAAATTAACTTGAAATGGATTAAAGACTTGAATGTAAGACCTGAACCATAAAATTCCTAGCAGAAAATATAGGCAGTACATTCTTTGACATTGGTCTTGGCAGTATGTTTTTGAATATGCATACTCAGGCAAGACAAACAAAATAAAAAATAAACAAATGAGACTACATCAAGCTAAAAAGCTTCTGCAAGGCAAAAGAAACCACCAACAAAACAAAAAGACAACCTACCAATTGGGAGAAGATATTTGCAAATAATATATCCAATAAGGGGTTAATATCCAAAATATATAAAGAACTCACACAACTCAACAACAAAAACGCAAATAACCCCAGGAGCCGGCCCCATGGCGTAGGGGTTAAGTGCGTGCGCTGTACTGCTGGTGGCCCAGGTTCAGATCCCAGGTGCGCACCGAGGCACTGCTTATCAGGCCACATTGTGGCGGCGTCCCATATAAAGTGGAGGAAGATGGGCACAGATGTTAGCACAGGGCTAGTCTTCCTCAGCAAAAAAAAGAGGAGGATTGGCATGGATGTTAGCTCAGGGCTGATCTTCCTCACAAAAAAAAATACACTTGAGGGTTCATATGCATGAAATATGTTAGGGCTGTATACCAGATGATGGAAACCTTTTCAGGTATTAGAAATATATTTTATTGAAGAGCTCATTAATATGGGAAAAAAATAAGTATTCAACTATTTTGAAAGAAAAATGTTTTTGCTATTTGTACAAAGAAGAATTAAACAAAACCTGCATTTAAGGAGTTGCAGCAACATTTTTAATGTTTGGAGAACATGAACATTTAGAGAAGACTGCTGTTTCCTACTCTTGTTGTAAAAGAAGCCCATGGCCAATCCTGTTTACAGGATTTGTTTACTAACCCAGAAGGGAAGAAAGAATCAGAGACTTCTACAACTGGAAGAGACCTTAGAAGTCATCCAGACAAATAGCTTGAAATTTTCCAGACAGGTGCTCGTCTCATTTTCCCTTAAACACCTCCAGTGACGGAATACACTCTGCGCCTCCTAGAGCATCACATTTCATTTTATTTTTTTATTTTTTTATTTTTTTTTTATTTTTTGTGAGGAGATCAGCCCTGAGCTAACATCCGCCAATCCTCCTCTTTTTTTTTTTTTTTTTGCTGAGGAAGACGGCCCTGGGCTAACATCTGTGCCTATCTTCCTCCACTTTATATGGGACGCCGCCACAGCATGGCTTACCAAGCAGTGCGTCGGTGCGCGCCCGGGATCCGAACCAGCGAACCCCGGGCCGCCGCAGCGGAGCGCGCGCACTTAACCGCTTGCGCCACCGGGCCGGCCCCATCACATTTCATTTTAACAGCTCTTGTTGGTTCTTTCTTTCAATTGAGTTCAAATCTATATCTGTAATTTCCAACCCATTGCTCCCTTTTCTTTCCTTTTCCAAGTGACAGCCCAAATCTTCTCTTTTTCTGGCCCAATTCCCCCCTTTTTTTCAGTTCTTCCTTCGGTAATGTGATTCTGGATCCTTTTGTCATTCTGATGAATTTTCACAGTATATCCTCCACTTTTTTTAAAACTGTTCATCCTTAAGTGTGCGGCTCCAAACCAAAGACAATACTCAAAGAACTGTTAATAAATTGCAAAATAAAATAGTACTGCCATCTTTCTTGATCCATATGTCATGTTTTATGCGAATAATATATTTATATAAAAAGACTAAATATGATAATTTCATGCATACATTCAAAGGACTATTTAAAAACTCTGTGTATTAAAAATATATATTAGGGATTTGAGACTGGAAAAAGAGAAGATCAGTGGAATCAAGAAATAAACTTTTGAGACATTTAAGAAGGAGGCTGCTGAGATGGGAAAGGTCTCCCTCATACACCTCCCTGAGCTTTGGGAAAACGTCTGGGAATGTGATATCACCATTAGTATCTCCCTGTGGAAAACTGGAGACCTACAAACTCTATGTGAGCCACACTGATGGCATAGGACATAGAGAATTAATATTAATATATTGGTCACATATACCTCCTTTTTGTTGCATTGATAGCTGGTACTTCAAGGAATATTGTTCTAGTTTGTATGCTTCTTGAACATGATTGTTGCTGTTAGCAAATATATTCCACCAAGCCACTCTAGAGCCTGACAAGACATGAGGAAATTGTCAAAAGAGTCAGCAATGACTTTAAGAAAGCTGACTGCAATGCATACAGGTAATCATCATCCCAATTTTCTTTTCAAATTGTGACAAAATGCTGGAGCCAAGTTCTGATATTCTTTCACTCTTGGGATAAGTTTTGGATTACATCATATCCCCGACTTAGCATATTTACAAAATCTATTGTCTATTCTCCCAGAATATCTTTATTTGAAATAAGCCATTTCTACGGGCTTTCTGTGGAGTAGTGTTCTTAAGATCAAGCATGGTGCTTACCTTTGGTCCAGCCAAATGGTCAACTGAAGTGAACTCTGATAAATAACACCATGACAGTGTAAGCGTGGTTAGTTCACCAGGAGACAATATGCGCTTCACCCCTGAGCATGTGTCTGCGAAGTGGCTGTGACAGCAAGAATGCCCACCAATGGCAACGGCTTGCTCCACTGCACCAGTCGGCACCTGAACCACCCAGGCCAGGGTAGAGCTGGCTCTGTATTCGCGTTTGATTTCATATTCCTCACACTGCTTACAAGTCTACTTGGCTTGAGGGGAAGACAGCCATCTTGGTAAGAAGCTGGGAGAAGGACTCAAATTTTTGAAAGCAGATGATGGTTCTGATGTTGAGACTTTTCATGTAAATTAATGTGTGTCCTGTGTGTGTCAAGGCATTGTCAGGAAGGCTGCAGGAGATGGCAAGAGACAGTCTTCCCAGATCTCCAGCCAATCCAAGCTAAATCAGAAGAACAACCTCAGAAATATGTATCTCAAAGGACCATTCAAGCTTGATAGTATAAAACAGAGGAATGATGATAGTATACCATAAAAATTAGAAGGGAAAAATGTTTGTGGATCATTTGTCTTGTGGTTATTGTCAGTTTTGAAATCTGTATCTTTAAATGGAAACAACTTAATAAAAATATCTGTACCAGATTAGAAAAAATTATTTTGAAGATTTTCAAAAACACAGTAGCAGAGAGAATCACATAATGAACCCCCACATACTCAACACCCAGCTTCAATAATTATCAACATTTTGCCATTCTTGTTTCATTTATTCATTTTCTTGTTTTTTACTTTCTAGATTGCTATAAAACATACACATCATATGCATCTGTAATTGATAGCTAATTTCTTAAAAATTTGAGAATGTTAAGACAAAATTTAATGGAATGTAAAAAAGAAGTATTATAGGTAAATTTTGGTAAATATTTGCGTGCATCATTCCATTTGGAAAGAAAAAATTTCGGATGTTGCATTTTTACTATCCAAAATATCTAATAGCAAAAAACTAATATCTCACTTCAAACAAACAAACAAACCATGATTAGATTATTTGCCATGCTCCCATGACACATGCAACATTTAGAATTCTAGATAGGTTTTAAATCACACGGTAAATTCTTCCAAACAATAACATAATTCTTTATCTCTATAGGAGATAATTCTGTAGCAACGTTATTTCAAAAACTCTACTATTAGTCTTTTTCTTTGATTACTGTTTTTTGTTGGAAAATTGGTGCATTTAATATAGTTCTCCAGCTTATCTCAAAATGTTGTCCAAGGAGAAAAATTTGTAGATATAAGAAGTCCATTTTCTATTTTAGGAACAATAAAAGTAACTGTGTGTATATACACACACACAAACACACTGTTATATAGATATGTATGTACATATATATTAAGATGTATGTATGTACATATATATTAAGATATATATATGTATACATATATGCATCAAGATAAACATATCTTCTCAAGAAGATGTACACATGTACCATTAAACATGTATGTATATTAAGAAGATACACATATATACACACAGTGTCTTCTTGAACGAGTGTCAACATGTAGCACTTCTGTTCTGCTCTTGTTGACATGCGTGGTTAGGATATCCAACAAATTAGCAACCGGGGGACACTCTTGGGCAGCATGCTTCTCTCTGCCCAGCCCGATTTCACCCTGTGCCTTCCCTGTCACTGTGTTACCCTGGCTGCCCTTGCCAGGACACCTGTGCCTTCACCTGCGGGCATCCCGTCTGGTGAGGTGACAACCCCTTCCAGTTGGTGCACCAGCTAGAGTCACCCTGACTGCATGCACACGCCCCTCGCCTGCGGATCATGAGCGGAGCTTGGAGACAGGCCTACACCAGCCTGGAGGTGGAGGGCAATGTGAGGATTCAGAATAGAGAGAGGCAGACTTTGAATTATTTGCTGTATGTGTTTGTGAAAATTTGCTGAATGGACCCATAGTTTAAATTACATATAAAAGGAAATCTGAAAAACAGCCTCTTTAATTCTGAAATTCAGTTAATCAATGACAATGGAGTTTCCAAAGCTTCCAAAGAAATTTTTTAAATTGACACACACATAAAAGGGTCTTTTCTTTAAAATGGTGTGATTTCACACTTATTCCGAAATTCCCTGTGGCTTCTTGTGATACAGAAATTCATCTGTAACATCTTTCCTCGTTCTGCTCCTGTGTTTCTTTCCCAATGATTAATGGCTTTAAAAGGGAAAAAAATCTGTTTCACTCGAAACTACTTTCTCCAACTGGTAAAAAATATAAAATTTTACTTTGCAAATCATTCTCTGCCCACTCATCTCTTTTTTTGCAAAATTTATCTACTGTACTAAAAAAACGTTTTTAAAAAAATCAAGTTCAAAAATACAATTATAGCTACTTAAAGACATACTTAGTTCTATAAAGAATCTAGAAATGACAGGTATTTTTAAAAAATTTTTCTTGTTTCTCCTCAAAGAACAATAACTTTTGAATTTTATGCGCAAAGCTCCAAAGTTATCTAACTAAAAAAAGATCAGGAGACCTTACTGTAAGACACAGCAGCCACAAAACACGTAATCGGAATATCAGCATGCTCCTTACTCAGACGGAGTGGAATGAAAACGCGGTGACACAACAGTGCAATCGCTCTTCCCCACCAGTGCAGTTTGAAAACAAAATTTTTGACTTCTTATAGATTAGAGAAAATGCTTAGTCATAAAATACATCAATATTTTAAAGGTTGCAGCTACATACGGAAACCACTTGGATGTTTTCCGTTATGACTTTGTTACCTGGATTCCCTCCTCTTCTCACAAACGCTGATTTGCTGAACGCCCGCTGTCTTCTTGCACATCTCTGTCCACTAGGAATCCTTCCCTAAATGCTTCAGCTGTGAATGACCATCCTCTTTCTGGAGTTCTTATTGAAAATTAAAATTTTGTCAAAAAAAGCAACAGTTAATGATCTACCACTTAAAAATTATTAATCGTTTTATGTTGAGTATGTGTATCATTTATACATAACCTCTATATTACCATTTCTGAAAAGAGTCTCAACATTCATTATAAGAGACTCAACCTAATACTGTTCAAAGTGGTTTTATAGCACAACCTATCATTTAATATCACCAATAACTTGGATTAATTTTTAAGACTTGATCAATAAAGATTTAATCTAATAACCCGACTTTAACTACAATGAGTGGATAATTCTTAATATTAGGAATTCAGTAATCATTGAATGTTGTAAAGTAATGAGTTACACGCAATCGATTAGAACCATTTAACAATTCTTCCAACAAATGAGCATAATTAAGGCCCACAAGAATTTATTTTTGAGTTGTAAGTAATGAAAAGGCAGACAGTGCTTTCTTCACGGTGTTCAACAAATGTATGTATTCAACTCCTGCCAGTAAAAATTATTCTTTCTTCAGTATTCTAATTAAAATTCCATTTAAGTACTTAATCCTTTCAACCTCTAAGCAATATGTTTCCTTAATGTGTATTTCTACATTTAAATTATTATTCAGTGTAATGTGGTTATGTAGTCTCCCAGTGGAAGTTGACGTTTGTTTGCTTAGAAATAATATATTGTTTTTGTGTATGGCAAGATTTCAGATGTGCATAGAGCCTGGAGCCCAATTAATCTGGAGGAATGTTTCTTTGAGTATCTCTGTCTTTTTTGGTAAGACAAAGAGAAATAGTTAATTTTTGTCTTTGACAGATTATCTTCCTTATGAACATTTTGGTTTTTTGATGAATATAATTTCTGTCTGTTGTTACTTAACCACTCTGGACCTCAGTTTTCTCATCTATGAAATGAGAATAGCAGTGGTTCCTTCCTCATGAGGCGTCGCGAGCATTAAATGTGTTGATACATATAAAACACTGTGAACAGCGCCTGGCACATAGTGAATAAATGTAGCAAGTATTACTGCTAGTTGTGGTGGCAGGTGAAAGTGCTACCACAAAACAAAATTGGTGGAAATAATGCTAAAGAATCAATATGCCTGATTTTTTTCCCCTACAGGGGCTATAGCAATGAGTGGCCATTTTGCAGACAGACAGTAATAACAATTTGGTGATTTTTTTCACCCTCTATGTTCCATGAGGAATCCAGGGTGAAATAAAAATTCAACTTGGGTGTATAAAAGTACTTTTTTTGTTATTTTTATTATTATTATTTTTTATTGAAGTAACATTGGTTTATAACTTTATATAAATTTCTGGTGTACATCATTATATTTTGACTTCTGTATAGACTACATCGTGTTCACCACCAAAAGTCTGGCTTCTATCTGTCACTGTAAAAATGTGTCCCTTTACCCCTTTTGCCCTCTCCCACCCCACTTCCCATCTGTAACCACCAACCTATTCTCTGTATCTATGTGTTTGTTTGTTTGTTGTTGTTATTTTATCTTCCACATATGAGTGAAATCACACGGTATTTGGCTTTCTCCGTCTGACATATTTCACTTAGCATCATACCATCAAAGTCCACCTATGTTGTCACAAATGGCAAGATTTCATCTTTTTTATGGCCGAGTAGTATTCCACTGTATATGTATACCACATCTTCTTTATCCATTCATCAGTCAATGGACACTTAGGTTGTCTCCAGGTCTTAGCTATTGTGAATAATGCTGCAGTGAACATAGGGGTGGATAAGTCTCTTTGAATTGTTGATTTCATGTTCTTTGGATAAATATCCAGAAGTGGAATTGCTGGATCATATGGTAGTTCTATTCTTAATTTTTTTGAGGAATCTTCATACTGTTTTCCATAGAGGCTGCACCAATTTACATTCCCACCAGCAGTGTATGAGTGTTCCCTTTTCTCACGTCCTCTCCAACACTTGTTATTTCCTGTCTTTATAATAGCCATTCTGATGGGCATGAGGTGATATCTCATTGTGGTTTTGATTTGCACTTCCCTAACAATTAGTGATATTGAACATCTTTTTATGTGCCTATTGGCCATAGGTATATCTTCTTCGGGAAAATGTTCAGATCCTCTGCCCTTTTTTTGATGGGGTTGTTTTTTTATTTGTTTGTTTTTTTGTTTTTTGTGAGGAAGATCAGCCCTGAGCTAACATCTATTGCCAATCCTCCTCCTTTTTTTCCCCAAAGCCCCAGTAGATAGTTGTATGTCATAGTTGCACATCCGTCTAGTTGCTCTACGTGGGACGTGGCCTCAGCATGGCCAGACAAGCGGTGCATCGGTGCACGCCCAGGATCCGAACCCGGCCGCCAGTAGCGGAGCGTGCGCACTTAACCGCTAAGCCACAGGGCTGGCCCTCTTGTAGCTTTTTCTATATCAACCCCAACCATGTTTTTTTACAGATCTTAACATTTTCTACTTAGCTTCCTTTATATCCATATCTTGACCCCAATCCTCATTCAATTTATATATCTGGCTTCTAATTTCTCAGCCCACTTTCAGTAACATCTGTCAATCAACCTAATACTTAAAAAGCATGACATCTCTGAAATATTTATTCTCACTTAATAACTTAACTTTTTGTCAGGGATGGAAAGAGTCATAGTGCAATCTACAATAAATTAGACAAAATAGGATATTTTGAGCAATATAATCATGTCTGACATTTAATGATGTACTAAAAAAACTTCTGTTATTAAATTATTCCTCATAAGACAAAAAAGTCTTCCTTTTTTCCATCATAAGTGGAAACTTTTTCAGGATTTATTTCATAATAAGATTATGGCTTAACCACTAAGCCACGGGGCCGGCCCCCCGAGTGTATGTTTAATCCCAAGGAAGGAAAGGGGTTAATTTGAGGATGTGCCGATGTTCTTTTAGGCCACTGTTACAGCATCGATGAAGAGCAAGATGGTTAAGAACATCATCTTTGGCGCTGAACAGACATGGGTTCTCGTTCAGGCTGTACCATTGACTTAGCTACGTGAACTCCTGCCAACCAGTCTTCCTGGCTGAGCCCATTTCTTCATCTGTAAAACACAGATATCGTTGCTTATCTTGTATTATTATTATGTCAATAGAATAAGATAATGCACGCAGAGCACCTATCATACCGTCTGACATATAACAATCATTCAATGAACGTTAGCTGCTGTTGGTGCTGCTTCTGCCCCTGTTGAAGGTCAATCAAAGAACATGAAGTAAGTTTTTATGTTGTACAAGAGCTCCAATATCCAGGAGTTCCCTGATATTCCAGTATTCAGCTGGGTAGCAGTTCTCACAAATTAGAAAATTTTCATCTTTTGCTTCACTTTTATTTTCAATTTTATAACAAATTTTGGATCAATGTAATAAAGAGGCAAATTTCCAACATGAAAAATTTCCAAAATTGATATCATGGTTAGATTTAGACCTGATATCATCATCATAAATTTGAAGTAGCACATTATGCTTTTTACCCATGTGCGACCTAAAAGTCATGCTTGCCCTCAGAATGTGCTGATACACATAATTTGCAATATTTGTCAAAGTAGCATTGCCATATATCATGAATATCAATGTAATTAACAAACATTAATAAGGTTCTATTTTACTCAAAAAGCAGTTATTTTATTAAGCTGAAAACTTTTGCCCAAAATTTCTGCACAGTGCAGAATAGAAGTGAGATTTCCTGGTTTCTAAAAAAGTATGCATAGCCACATGCATATATTAACGAATTTACGTGCAGAGGTTGAATAGAAAAAGTTTGAAGCAGATATATTGTCTCTGATTTTAGCAGAAATATTTCCCAAAGAATTGTGAAAATTTTCAGGAATTAACAATTTGCCACAAGTGAACATATTAAAATTTTATATTGATATAAGATTCATCACATTTATATATATTTTATACTTTCATCAGCATACTAATTATTCCCATAAACCAGAGGCAACCCCTATTAAGAGTTTAGTATCCATACTTTCAGTTCCTCCCTCTTCCCCTCCTCCATCCTGGTATAATATAAAAAATTTGCTTCGGCTTGATTCACTCCTCTCTAGAAGAGTTCATTTTCAGATCATACATGTAGCAGCTTTTCCCTCCAAATTCAATATATTTTATGAGCAAAAGCTTCCTTCTAAAAAGGTGGGGATAGAAGAAGAGGAGAGGGGATGTTTCACTCCATTAGGTGATAACACCTTCTTCCAACAAATTAATTAATTTGCAAATCCTTATAAGATTATTGTAAATAATACCCTGGCTAGGGATTGTGTTGAATCTGTAGATTGCTTTGGGCAGTATGGACATTTTAACAATGTTAATTCTTCCTGTCCATGAACATGAAATATCTTTCCATTTATTTGTGTCTCCTTCAGTTTCTTTCATCAATGTCTTATAGTTTACAGTGTAGAGACCTATCACCTCCATGGTTAAATTTAGTCCTAGGTATTTAATTCTTTTGATGCAATTTTAAATGGGATTATTTTCTTAATTCCTCTTTCTGATAGTTCATTATTAGTGTACAGAAATGCAATTGATTTTTGTATATTGATTTTGTATCTGCAATTCCAATGACATTTTTTACAGAAACAGAAAAAGCAATCCTAAAATTTATATGGAAACACAAAAGACCCTGAATACCCAAAGCAATCTTGGGAAAGAAGAATAAAGGTGGAAGCATCACACTTCCTGATTTCCAACTATATTACAAAGCTATGTAATCAAACCAGTATGGTATTGGCATAAAAACAGGCACATAGACCAATGAAACAGAATAGAGAGCCCAGAAATAAACCCATACATACATGGTCAATTGATTTATGACAAAGGAGCCAAGAATATATGATGGTGAAGAACAGTCTCTTCAATCAATGGTGTTGGGAAAACTGCACAGCCACATGCAAAAAAAAAAAGAGAAACTGGACCACTATCTTACACCATACACAAAAAGCAACTCAAAATGGATTAAAGACTTGAACATCAGACCTGAAACCATAAAACTCCTAGAAGAAAACATAGGCAGTAAGCTTTTTGCATCAGTCTTGGCAATGATTTTTTGGATTTGACAACAAAAGCAAAGCAAAAATAAATAAGTGGGACTACATAAAACTAAAAAGCTTCTGCACAGCAAAGGAAAACATCCAGAAAATAAAAAGGCAATCTAAGGAATGGGAGAAAATATTTGCAAGTCATATATCTGATAAGGGGTTAATATCCAAAATGTATAAAGAACTCATCCAACTCAATAGCAAAAAACCAAAAACAATCTGGTTTAAAAATGGGCAGTGAATCTGAATAGACATTTTTTTCAAAGAAGACATACAGATGGCCAACAGGCACATGAAAAGATACTCAACATCATTAATCATCAGGGAAATGCAAATCAAAACCACAATGAGATATGACCTTTCACCTGTTAGAATGAGTGTTATCAAAAAGACAAGAAATAACAAGTTTTGGAGAGGATGTGGAGAAAAGGGAACCCTCATACACTGCTGGTGGGAATGTAAACTGGTGCATCCGCTATGGAAATCAGTATGGAGATTCTTAAAAAAATTGAAAACAGAACTACCATATGATCCAGCAATCCCACTTCTGGGTATTTATCCAAAGAACATGAAAACACTAACTTGAAACATATCTGCACCCCCATGTTCATTGCAGCATTATTCACAATAGCCAAGACATGGAACCAACTTAAGTGTCCATCAATGGATGAATGGATAAAGAAAATGTGGTATATATATACAATGGATTATTATTCAGCCATAAAAAAGAATGAAATCTTGCCATTTGTGACACCATGGAGGGACCTTGAGACATTATACTAAGTGAAATAAGTCAGACAGAAAAAGACAGATACCATATGATCTTACTTAAATGTGGAATTTAAAAAAAAACTGAACTCATAGAAACAGAGAACAGATTGGTGGTTGCCAGAGGCAGGTTTTGGGGGCGGTGGAAATGGATAAATGTGGTCAAAGGTACAAACTTCCAGTTTTAAGATAAATAAGTCCTGGGGATGTAATGTACAGCATGGTGACTAGAGTTAATAATACTATACTATATATGTGAAAGTTGCTAAGAGAGTAGATCTTAAAAGTCCTCATTACAAAAAAAAAAAAAAAAATTGTAACTATGTGAGGAGATGGATGTCAACTAAACTTATTGTGGTGAGCATTTCACAATATATACAAGTATCAAATCATTATGTTGTACTCCTGAAACTAATACAATGTTATATGTCCATTATATCTCAGTAAAATTGGAAAAAAATGATGTCATGGATACTTTCCAGACATTCAAATGAAAGTAATAAGGAGCAGGAGGAGAAGAGAAGTCAGAATAAAATGAGAAGAAGAAAGTTTATTCTATCCCATCCCACATAATAAATCAAAAGGAAAATTGCTATGATAACCCAAGGCTAATGACTTCTGACTTCATATTTTATTTAATGGCTCATTCACTCTTCTTGTAATATGAATATTTTTTACAGAAATAGCTAAAATATTCTAAGCCTTTGATTGAAACAAAAAAAGATCTAAGTGGACTCATTAAGTTTTATGCCGTTAGTATTATTTTTCAATTCAGTGACTGTATTTTCCTGTTCAATGAGTCATGGCCCCACATGTAAGAAATAGTCATGGAAGGCAAAGTACTCAGGCCAAAAACACAGCGGTAAAAGCTCAAATAAAATATTTGTAACAATCCTAAAATCAACTCTGAATTCTAAAATCTCTCTCAGATTGTCGAGAGAGAGAGAGACTAAGAGAATAGCATTATTACTTTCAAGCAAAAATGTAATAAGTATTTAAGAAAATTAAAAATTATTCTTGCAAGTCCCAGGAAGACACATTTGAGTTCAATAGATCTGTGAAGAAAGATGGGGGGTGGAGGGGTCCATGGCCCTGAAGATGACAGCAGATCACAGAGGTTAAAAGAGCCTGGACCGGGGACATGGAAAGGGCTGGGTCAAATTCCAGCTCCGCTGCTTTCTAGCTGCATGAAATGGGGCAAGCTCTCACCATCTCTGATTCTTAGATTCCTTTTCTATGAAATGAAGATAAAAGTAGCCCCTGCCTCATAGGGTTATGATAATGCATGCTAAATTCTTAGCAGAGTACCTGCCCATAGCAATTATTAGCTGATAAGATTATCAAAATTAAGATCTCTTGAGCAAGAAAGAGGACCACTTTACTGGCTTCTTCAAAGATAAGCAAGAAACAATTCCTGCTTCAAAAGGGCTCGCCTCTGAGGAGTCCAAGGGCGACTCCCCCCTCTGACAGTCCATACAGCAAAACAGAGGGAACGGAATCCTCCAAAGATAAATTGCCTCTAGCACAAAAATGCTGAGTTCCAGCTCTGCATTTTATTAACATATTGGGAGAAATTTAAAGTGATCTGGTAACATAGTTCTTAAAATGGGATTCTTCACACATCATTTCAACAGTACCTTTCAACACTCAAGTAAACATATCCACTTGGAACCTAGTCTATCATAAAGAGAAAATCAAGGGGGAAAATAGTCTTTCTGTGTTGTCAATCAAGTCATCACGTGAGAACGTGTCAGTAATACTCAAAAAGTCCCATGAATATAAAAATTTTCATTTTAGAGACAGCTATTTGCATAGTTTCATGCTGTTTGTCAGAATCAGAAATTAAGTGATTCTCCCAGAAAACGAGAGAATAAAGTAAATGAGCTCCATTCACAGCTGATGAGGTGGAATGGAGGGTGAGAGGCGACGTTTGTTCATTAGGCACATTGAAATTTAAGAATTTTGCAAAATATCTTCTAAATAAATGTCTCAGAGGCATTAAAGGTTTCTTATCAAAAAGTCATTCTTTAGGCCAAATATTTGATCTTTTAGTTCTACCTTTGGATTCTATCAAAAGGTTGGCCTTACAAGTTCTGGCCCTTAGTAAATACATTTCATTACAGAAATGACAATCGTAGAGGCCAAGGGTTACAATTTTTAATTTAGTCATGGTAAAATAACACAGAAAACTAAGTGACTCCTTCAGAGCCACACAGGCTCAGCAGAGCAGGGGAAAGTCAGCCATGCTGGGTTTGAATACTAGCCCCTTTCATTACCTCTAAACTCTGACATCTTAAGCTCTCCGAACTTCAGAGTCTTTTGTGTCGAATGAGTACAACAATAACTACTTGCAAAGTTGCTGTGAGAAAATACAAATGCATGTAAAGAGCCTAGTACTTCATAGGCAGTATTCATCACCGGATCTACAAAGAAATCCCACATTTCCAATGAGAATTTGCTGCTTCAGGCAAGCTTTGGAATTTCCAATTGTAGACTGCCACAGGTCTCTTCCCAGTAAGCAGGCTAAGGGAATTTCCTGCTTCTGAACAGACGTAGATGGACATAGCAGAGTTTCTCACAGCGTGGACTGTCTCTGTCAGGAAACTGGACTGCCCAGGCGGGACTTCAGGTCGGTTAGGATCCCACAGATGCCCATGGTAGGTGGTCCTGCTAATGAGAGCTGAAACCAAAAGGCGAGGCCTGGAGGAGGCCACGGGCCAGACACTCAGACAGGGCTCACGTCCACTGGTTCAGAAATAACAGAACAAGTAGCCAAGGGCTCAGGATAGGGGGTGGAGGAAGAGAAGTTGTTCCATGTGTATCTGAAGCAGTCCTGAGACCTTTTATTCTCAAGACCCTAGGCAGATTCACGTGGATCCACACTCTCTAAAACTGCCTTCCTTTCGTCAATAAATAAAATGCCACCAAATCTTTTAGCCTCTTCATCAGATGGAAGAATTTCTGGCAGTCTTGTAGATGCTTCAACAGATTTTTTAGTTGACTAAAAGTCCAAAAGGAGAACTTGACCTTCTTTTCCAGTGACAGTTCCATGTTTTTGTCATTCCCTGTCTCCCAGCTCAGGGTTAATTGTGCAGTCACCCCTCAATCTAGAAGATAAATATTATTCCTTTTTATTTTCGAAAGAATCATCCCTCCATCCCACTCCACCATCTAATAGCTACTTTCCTCCCCCTGCAGCTGGTTATAATTAATAAATTATAAATTATAAATTAGACACATCTCAGCTGTTTCCCCTTAGCAACCTCTCAGCGATGATTCTCTGTAGGAGCTTTGCAAAAAAGATTTCTTCAGAAACAGTTCCAAATGAGAATTTATAGATACCAAGGAATAGAATCTAAATCTTCAAACTTGTCATTTTGGGATGAAAACTGAGGCTGTGAGGATGCGTGTCTGGGGACCCCTCTCTATTTAGTTAAAGAACCAAGACCTGACACCAGAGCCTAGATCTTTTGATTCTTGGTTAGTTTTTGCATTATACTACATGCCTCTCCTCTTAAAAGTTCAGTATAATTTAACAAAATGCAGGACATTTTTAGTAGGATTACTTAGAAATTTGGAAAAAAATTAATGTTGATTCATCAGCTAGTCTCAGATGAGACAAATGAAGGCAGCTAGACACAGGATTTATAAAGGTTAGTGAGGAGTAGGGAAAGGTTGGATGATTTGAGTCATTTATTAAATCGTGGAGCTGCATCCTTGACATACTCCCCCAAGAGAGCGCTTGTAATGAGTCACCCAACGGCTCCAATCATCAGATCACAAATCTCTGTGTAAACAGAGGAAACTATTATCCCACAGCTACCTGCAAATACTAATTGCACAATAACGACATTTACATAATGAGTCAATGAGACGGTGAAACAAAAAATGTCAGCTAAGAATGCGATTAAGCAGGTACACAGGCCTCACAATGATAGTTCAACTCTCCTCACAGCAGACTTGTCCACTCACTGCCAAGGAATCATCACCAGAGGTTACTGAGCTGAGTTCTGGACAAGGGGAGTTATGGGAGATAAAAGGTTAGCACTATGAGACACAGGGCTTACATTCTTACCAGGGCTGCAAAGTTTAACATATGTAGGATAATTTAAGAACTGCGTAAGTACTCTCTAAATTCTAAGGTGTGGGTTCAGATATCGAGTACCCAAATCATCTAATAATGGAAATGAAATTATTCTATGTTAAGAAGATTTCTCTGTCTTTATTATTACTATTTAGTTACTGTACTAGTCAGGGTTCTCCAGAGAAAAGGAAGGATATATGTAATTTTATATATATATATATATATATATATATATATATATATATATATATATATATGAGTCTTTGCTCAATCTTTGATCTTAAGACCCTAAACTGATTGGATGAGGCCCACCCACATTATAGAGGGTAACCTGCTTGACTCAAGTCTATTGAATTAAATGTTAATCTCATCTAAAAAATACCTTCACTGCAACTTCTAGACTGGTGTTTAACCAAATCAGTGGATGCAATAGCCTAGCCAAGTTGACACATAAATTTAACCATTACAGTTATAGACATCCTCATAATAATCAAGGAAATAAGTACCTATAAAAAAATCACACTCATCACAATGTTTTCCACAACACGTGGCATTTTAAACCATGGCCCTGAAGTTCTCTACCATTCCTCCCATGGAGAGGTTGCAGGGAAGTCTGTCTCTCCATGTGGGTTAAGGAGAGAGTGTCCCAAGAAGGAGCTTCTGAGAAGCATTCCAAGCTGAATTCCAGGAGGATGCCATGTGACATTTTATGACCTAGGCTCATAGGTCACATGGTGTTACTTCCCCGGAGTCTATTGATTGATGTGGCCACAAGCATTCCCTAACTCAAGAGAAGGGGTCATAGACCCATCTCTCTCTGAGAGGATCGTCAAATAACTTGGGGGCCATGGTTGAAAACTTCACAATTAATTAACATTAATTGAGCTGCTACTATGTCCCAGGCTCTGTGACAGGCTTTTATATGTCATTTAATCCTCCAAACTTCCTGAAATGTGGTTATTATATGTAAGTAAACTGAGGCTGAGAAATATTAAAGTTCTTCCCGAATTCGCACAGCGAGCACATGGCAGAGCAAAGATTCCAACCTAGGTGTTCTGACTCTAAATCCCCACATGTTTTATACAACACAATTCTGCTTCCCATTTAAAAATAGAGACAGAAAATAAAGAAAAAGAAAGGAAAATTTAATAAAAATATTTTTTATTGATGTTTTAATGGTTTTTAACATTGTGAAATTTTGGGTTGTGCATTTTTGTCTGTCCATCACCATATATATGACTCCCTTCACCCCTTGTGTCCACCCCCCACCCCCACTGCCCCTGGTAACCACAGTACAGTTTTCTCTGTCCATGTGTTGGTTTATATTCCACATATGAGTGAGATCATACAGTGTTTGTCTTTCTCTTTCTGGCTTACTTCACTTAACATAATACCCTCCAGGCCCATCCATGTTGTTGCAAATGGGATGATTTTGTCTTTTTTTATGGCTGAGTAGTATTCCATTGTATATATATATACCACATTTTCTTAATCCAATTGTCAGTCGAGGAACACTTAGGTTGTTTCCACTTCTTGGCTATGGTGAATAATGCTGCAATGAACATAGGGGTTCATAAGCCTCTTTGGATTGTTGATTTCAGGTTCATTGGATAGATTCCCAGTAATGGGATGGCTGGGTCATAGGGCATCTCTATTTTTAAGTCTTTGAGGAATCTCCATACCGTTTTCCATAGAGGCTACCCCAGTTTGCATTCCCACCAGCTGTGTATGAGGGTTTCTCCCTGTTTCTCCACATCCTCTCCAACATTCGTTGTGTTTTGTCTTGGTGATTATAGCCATTCTAAGGGGCGTGAGGTGGTATCTTAGTGTTGTTTTGATTTGCATTTCCCTGACGATTAGTGATGTTGAACATCTTTTCATGTGCCTATTGGCCATCTGTATATCTTCTTTGGAGAAGTGTCTGTTCATTTCCTCTGCCCATTTTTTGATTGTGTTGTTTGTTTTTTTGTTGTTCAGTTGTGTGAGTTCTTTATATATTATGGAGATCAACCCCTTGTCAGATGTATGTTTTGCAAATATTCTCTCCCAGCTGGTGAGTTGTCTGTTCATCTTGATTCTGGTTTCCTTTGTCTTATAGAAGCTCTTTAATATGATAAAGTCCCACTTGTTTATTTTTTCTTTAGTTTCCCTAGTCTGGGTAGGCACGTCATCCGAAAAGATTCCTTTATGCCCAATGTCAAATAGTGTGTTGCCTATATTTTCTTCTATGAGTTTTATAGTTTCAGGTCTCACCTTCAGGTCTTTATGATATTTTTTAAAAATTGCCATCAGGAGTGGACATTTTTGTTCAGGTCTACCCAGCGTACATTCATTCCTGTGATAATAAGCCAAGCTGATACTAGCATACAGTGCCCTGGGGCAATTAGAAAAAATTCCCTATCTACACAGATGCAGCCTCACGTACCATGCCTTGGCGAGTTGAGCCCAGGCTGGATTTCATCCCTCAGTCACTATCTCAACTCTGTACCACCCTGAAATGAAAAACTATACACGTTGACCTAGCCCCAAACTACCCTATTCCTCAGACAGGTGAATGGATCTCACTCCTCCCTTTGTTCCAGCTGGAATATGACCCAGGTCTGCCTAATGAGACTCAGTTCCAGGATTCTTGTTGAAACTGTTAGAAACGGAAATTAATTTTTTTTTAAATTTTTAATTTTATTTATTTATTTTTCTCCCAAAGCCCCAGTAGAGAGTTGTATGTCATAGTTGCACATCCTTCTAGTTGCTGTATGTGGGACACAGCCTCAGCGTGGCCAGAGAAGCGGTGCGTCAGTGCGCACCCGGGATCCGAACCCCAGGCCGCCAGCAGCGGAGTGCATGCACTTAACCACTAAGCCACGGGGCCGGCCCAGGAAATTAATTTTTTTGAAGATACGCCCAGCAATAAAGAAAGCATAAGGCAAGAGTGGCTGGGGGCCACTCTTTATTTCAAAACCTGAAATAACACCATCACAGGGGAAACCAGAATAAAGAGACAGAGAAGAGAGACTTGGTCCCTGGATCCAGCCTTGCCTGAACCTAGACCTCTACCTGAGCTCATTGGATGCTTGAGCTAATAACCACTCTCCTTTCTTTTTAATTTTAAAAATCAATTTGTGCTGAATTTATGACACAATCAAAAGTGCTCCAACTAATACATTCCGTTGGTCTTGACTTCATTTTCCTTATCTGCAAAAAAACTAAATAACCTTGAAAATCCTTTCTAGCTCTCTCTATATATATTTCTATATCCCTTGGCCTCAGTTTCCTCATCTTTACACTAGAATATAGGACTGAAGAGTCTTCAGAGGCCTTCCAATGCTGATAGCTATGATTCTTTGATTTTGTACAGATCATGACAGAAAACGTCCTCGTAAATTCTTTCTATCCAGATGACCTCAGAGAATGTGGTAGATTGGGACCAGCTCTTTAGCACTGCCACCTGATGACTGTGCCCTTCAGCTATGCTTTTGCCTTTCTAACCAACAACTAGGAACAAGTGCAATTCCATAAACTTCAGAAACGATGTTTCAGGTCTGGAACATATAAAATTAAAATAAATAAATACATTTCAACAAACATTGACTCAACATCAGCGAGGCACAAGTCCCTATATAGAGCATATGAATGTGTCAAACTGCCATCTCAGAATTTTAATCTCATGAGGATATCATATGGTTTGTGCTATAAGAAGATGAAAAAAGAAGGTAATAGAGGTAAGTGACCTGAAGGCCGCAAATGCATGACAGATTCTGAGGATATTAGAGGGAGTGTTATAAACATAATTTTAAAATCTACGATGGGGTAATTTCACTCTATATCGAGAGAAAAACATGGCAAAGGGCGATGCAGTGATTTGTTATGGAAGATATTTGAGGAATAGCTGGAAGGTCGCTAGGAGAGGGGCACAGATGTGTTCAAGGGACGACTAGGAGTAAAGCTTAAGAAAGTAGTTGTACGTCATGTTTTAAAGGAGCTTGAAATTCAGTCTAAGCAAGCAGAGTGGGGAATGGATTGGTGGTGGAAGATCAGAAATGGGAATACTGGCGAGGATGTGAGATTAATATGACGTCATGAGGACCTGACCCAGGGTGACAGCAGTGGGAGGACTGGATTAAAAAAAGAAAACAGATGCAAGACACATTTCTCAGTTAGACTCCACGAGGTTTGACAATTAATTAAATTTGTTTTATCAAATAGGAGGAAGGAATTCTTTAGGATAGAGAAATGTCATCTCGAGTTTTTGAGCACAGATGACCATAAAAACAGGTGTACTATTGAAAAAAAAAACAGAGGAAGTCTAGCCCTTATGGCCTAGTGATTTAAGTTCAGCATGCTCCACTTTGGTGGCCCTGGGTTGGTTCCTGGGGGTGGAACCACACCACTCGTCTGTCAGTGGCAGTGCTGTGGCGGCGGCTCACATAGAAGAACCAGAAAGACTTGCTACTAGAATATACAACTACGTACTGGGGCTTTGGGGAAGAAAAAAAAAGAGTGAGAGAGACGAAGATTGGCAACAGTTGTTAGCTCAGGGTGAATCTTTCCCAGCGGAAAAAAAAGCGCAATGCAGTCAACAACATCATAAAAAAAGAAAAAACAGAGGACTCAGGAAGAAGGGCTTGTGTGTGTGGGGGGGGGGGGGGCGGGGAAGAATATCTTAAACTTATATTTAGACATACTAAGGTTAGAGTTCAGAAGGAATTCTGGTTAAAGATACCCAAAATATAGCTAGAAATAAAAATTTCAGTCTCAAGGGAGGGTCTGTATATAAAGATGCAGGGTTTGGAACCATCTTTGAAATAATTGTTAAACTCATAAAAATAAATACAATGGCCAGCTAGTAGAATGTATAGAGAGAAGATTAAGTGTAAAACTCTGAAGAACACCAACTTTTAGAGGATGGGAAGAAAAAAGAAGTCAGTAGAGGAAAAGAAGAGAAAGAATCCGAGAGCAGAGGGTGTATCAGGGCGGGGCAGTGTAGAGAAGCCAAGATAGAAAAGCATTTCAGGAAGAAAAATCAACAAGGGAAAATGCGTCCCAGAATCCAAAGGAGTGAAAGGATGGAAAATAGCAAAGACCATTGGTTGGACCACTTGGCAGTTGTCATTGATCTTAAGAGAACTGTTTCAGTGAAATGCTGAAGACAAAAGCCAGAGAAGGAGTAATGAGGGAGTTCAGGCAGAGTTCATGGTCTCCTCTCAAGAAATCTGTTACAAAAGGGAAGGCGAGAGATAGGAAGATAGCTTAAGAGGAAAAAGGTGTGGAAGAAAAAGAGGAAAAGGGAAGCCGTGTGTTTATGGATGGAGGGAGGACACGTGGTGAAAAGGAAATATTTAAAATGACAAAAAGGAGATATGGATTGAAAAGGCAAGATTCCAAAGTCAAGGGCCCATGTATCAGGACACAGCTCTAGGGATCATATTTGGAAAGAAGGAAAAATAATTCTCCCTCAGGTGGGAATAAATTATCAGCAGATGGGGAAAACAAGGAATAATTTTATGGCAGAGAGAAGATAAAGTCCTATAAGCTGTCACTTAGGTTCTTATTCTTGATAAATAAGATAGAACTACATAGAGTGACCAGCTCATCCCAGCTTACCCAGGACTTTTCCAATTTTAACACTGAAAGTCTCACTTCCTGGGAAATCCCTCAATCCAGGGCAAATAGAGATGGCTGGTAACCATAACTGTCAACTGAATGTTGCTCATTTCACGAGGTGTGGGGTAGTATTTGTTGAGATTAAGGAAGAAATTTTAGAACAATTTTATGGGGAAACTTGACAGGAGTCGATTAGAGATAGATAACTAGACTCCTGTGCAACATTGCTGGGCTATCGTGTATCTTACTAGATGAGAGGAATTTGTAATGTCATTCAGGAGGGTCTCATCTGCACAGGTTCATGCTCAGCAGCTCAGGAGCATTGAGAAAGTAAAGGAATGGATCTTGCAGTGCAGTTTAGGCAGTCTCTTTTAGTTTGTTGTAGATAATGCATCTAGATTGTTAAGGTTGTTTTCAAATTTGGGAAAATGTCAGTTTCTTTTACATGTGAGCTGGAAGAGTTTGAAGAATTTTCCTCAGATTAATTTCTGGCTCTGGTGATTTCTCACGGGTTCCTCTCCATTACCTTCCTTCTTGTGTTGAGCACCAAAGGACACTTCATATCACAGCATGACCCCTTGCCCTACATCTTCCTGTCATGATGCTCAGTGGGTTGGCAGAGTTGGTTGTAGCGTTCCTGGAAGTCACTCAGAGATAGCTAGCAAAAACTTAACTGTACACAGAAGTGACTGTGAACCAAGTAATATTATTCCACTGAAGTCAAATAAAAGAATCCACAGGGGCCGGCCCCATGGCTTAGCGGTTAAGTGCGTGCGCCCCGCTACTGGCGGCCCGGGTTCGGATGCAGGCATGCACCGACACATAGCTTGTCTGGCCATGTTGAGGCGACGTCCCAAATACAACAACTAGAGGGATGTGCAACTATGATGTACAACTATCTACTGGGGCTTTGGGGAGAAAAGGGGAAAACAAAAAGGAGGAAGGTTGGCATGGATGTTAGCTCAGGGCTGATCTTCCCCACAAAAAAAAAAAAAAAAGAATCCCCAGCTCATCTCCCTCAATGGCAGATCCCAAAATTGCCTGTGACCATTGCAACACCACCCAACATGAAAAGTGTGACAAAAGAGAGTCAGAATGAAGAGAGACCACTGTTTTAACCAATTGCAGTTAAAGTATCCTACTTTTGCAAATTTTACAAAAATATACAACCTTCTAACACATTGATAAGGCCTCTCCCTGGTCCTTGGAAGGAGTTCATGCAAATGAGAGATGCTGAAGCTTCGTTAGCTTATCCACACATCTGCCCCAGTGCACCAGGTTTGTGGCCAATACTTGGAGTAATGCTGCCCTGCATGTACATACAGAATTTACAGTTTGGCCATATTAAAAGTTTCCTGGTTCCTAAAAGCACGTAACTGTTTTATGCCTTTATACATGCTGCTGCCTCTCTCTCTGGAGAGCTTTCCAGTGAATAGCTTTCCAGGTGGAAGGAATACGAATTACAAAGTCCCTGGGGTAAAAATATGTTTGGTGAATATATGGCAGGTAGGGTGTGTGTTCAAGGAACAGCAAAGACGCCAGTGCTGCTGAAGAAGAATGAGAGAGCAGGAGAGGAGGATGACATGGAGTCACAGAGATGACCAAGCAGTTCCTTGGGACCGCATAGGCGTTGCAAAGGCTTTGACTCACTCTGAGTGAGTTGGGAAGCCAGACAGAGTTGTGAGCAGAGGGCTGAAGTGATCTGACTCACAGTTTTCAAGTGTCACTCTGTTGAGAATAAACGGTGACTACAAGGGCAAGAATTCTAGGTTATTTACCCTTGAGTTAAGAGTGGCGAGGGAATAGCATTTTAAAGCTGGCAGCAGATTTCCTCTTAAGAAGAAAACGTTTGTTTAGAAAAATAAAGCTCTCAAGACAAGGGCCAAAATGGCTAAGACAGACGTGGAGAGAACTAAATTGTTCTACATAATAGAGTTGGAGAAACTTTGAGCTCTGGGGTCTGGGTGAGAAGGAGATTAATGGATGGGGAGCCTTTGGAGAGAGTGGAGCAGCTCCAAGACAAGAGGACAGGAGATTCAGGAACAAAGCTTTCTGTAGTGAAAAGAGGAGAAAAGAAAGAAAGAAGAAAAAAATTCTTTAGAAGAAAATATGATATATTCAATTTTGGATCATCCAACACACTATTCCAATATATAGGAAATCCTTCAGAAAATAAAATCTAACACACGCAAGTGCCTTCTGTGAGTAGTATTTTGAGGAAATGAATGGAAAGGGAGGGCTCTGACAATTTGCAGTTGGCTTGAGTGGAGAGAAAAGATCAGGAATAGAGGACAAGATGTGAGTACAGCCAACAACTCGAGAAGTATAAGTAGAAGCAAGAGAGAACCATAGAAAGACTTTCATGGGAGAGAGGCTGGATATCTCATCATGGTAGGAAGAATTCAAGACATTACTGTTTAAATAGCAAAGGAAGAGTAACCCTAACACTGGACTGGATGGAGGTGGGCAATAATCAGATGTAACCAGCGGGGTTGCATTTGTATTCACAGTGTGCTGTGCATAATAATAAAAGGTGGGAATGAAGAAATCCATCAATGTTAAGGAATGGAATTCATTTACGAAATAAATTTTGAAATAACAAACCATGACTTTTTGCTGGGTAGTGGTAATATGATATATAACAAGCACATATCTGAGCTTTATGGTCATTATGTTTTTACTTTTCAAGCTAAATTTATTTTGAGCTTACTGTGTTCCAAATCCTGTACTGAGTGCTTTATAAGAATTCTATGACCTAGGTATCGTTACTACCCATTTTATTTATTTATTTATTTATTTCATTATTTTTGGTGAGGAAGATCAGCCCTGAGCTAACATCTGTTGCCAATCCTCCTCTTTTTGCTGAGGAAGATTGGCCCTGGGCTAACATCTGTGCCCATCTTCCTCCACTTTATATGTGGGACGCCTGCCTCAGCGTGACTTGATGAGCAGTGTGTAGGTCTGTGCCCAGGATCTGAACCTGTGAACCCCAGGCCGCTGACGTGGAGCACGCAAACTTAAGCACTATGCCATGGGGCTGGCCCCATTACTACACACTTTAAATACCAGAACATCGAGCCTTAGATAAAGTCTCTTGCTCAAGAATGTACAACCATGGGGGTGAGAGGGGGTGGGGAGGAGGGATGGAGAGCAGAGCCAGGATTTGAATTTAGGGCATTGTGGATTCCAGAGCTCACACTCTTAATGACGCCCCTATATACTTCTCTGTCATGTGTCACAAGTTCATCATCATGTTTCAGCTCACAAACATGCCATTAATTCCAAACATGGAAGAAGTGAATCTATTTGGGAAAAAGTCCTAACAGGTATTAAAAGGTACAGTTGGAGGATATTCAAATCCTGTAAAAAATTAACAAGTGTTTGCACTACAGGAAATCTAAATATTGTAACACAGAAGAAAAGTGGACAAAGTGACCTCATACCATAAAATTAAAAAAAAACAACAACACGGAGTCATTAAGCTTTGAAGATAAACTTTTTCTGAACATTTATTTGGAGTTCCATGTCCTCAGTATAGCTGTCTTACAAGTCTAATCCCAGCACTGATGCTATGATTAGTGTAGTCTGGAGACAAGAGAACTAAAGATTGTACATTTCATGGTATACATAACAGGAGTTTTAACCAACATGTCTTGCCCAAGGTTTTTTTTCTTTTTCTTCTTAAAGCTGCTCCCAAGATAGATTCAAAATGATGACTCAGCCATCCTGGGCTTGTGGAAGACTCACAAGTGTAGTGCAACATGATTAGATAATCGGGGAAGGGACAAAGTGTCAAGAAGAGATTAAGAAGGGAGAGCCCGGAGATGCTGATAAGACCCAAACCTACACTGGCAATTTTTTGTTATTGTTAACCAGAAAATGCCACATCTTACAAAGTAAGTTTGAAGACGTAATGAGTTTTTTGCCCTTGAAATACTTTTTTTGGATGAAATTTAAGTAGTTCAAGTTTTATGATATAATTGACTCTATAAGGAAGGAAGAAAAGATCATTGGAAATTAATGAGTGCCCAGTATTTAAGGAACTTCTGTGACTGCTTGCCCCCAGGGTTGGCAGCTTTCTCCTAAAAGCAGGGCTATTCTCGTATCCTTTTCTTTCATCACAAGCTCATGCAACACAGCTACATGCACTGAGCACAGGAGCCTGTCAAACACCCAGGAGACTTTGGAAATGTTTGTCCAGCTAACACGTGTTGATTGGGCATCTACTATGAGGGAAGCTGTGCCTCAGAACTTGAGATCCAAAATGAGGAAGACACAGTTCCTGCCCTTGAGTCACCCACAGTCTAGAGGAGGGTCAGACGTGCAAGCAATCAGATCCGATACTCAGCTAGCGTGCACCAGACGACCTTCCCACCTGTTTACAACCGTGTCCCTCCTGTTACGTTAGTGCCTATGCCAAAGCGGATATTAAATATTTGTAATATGATCCCGTAAGCAATTACAGTGCAATGTGTAGCTTGTATGTGGTGTGGTCTATATTAAAAGCACATATATCATGCCAAAGAAACAGAGAGAAAAGATCTTCAGCACGTCTTAAGTTGCAATGGAAATGATGAACAGCCTCACAAGTTTTGTGACGCTCTCTCCACACATGCCAGCCCACAGTGACGTTTATGAAGAAACATAGATGTTTATGGTTGTAAGGGACCCTAGAAATTAATGAGTCAAACTTCCTCCCTTTACAGAGAAAGACATGGAATCACAAAATGCTTCAGTAACTTCCCACCATCACCCACCTAGTTAAGATCAGAGATAGACTGAGAATCCAGGTCTTCTCATTTCTAGTCTCAGAACTCTCTGAACTGCCATCCCACAGCTAGTCAGTAACACACACTGTTGTCCTCACCTGATCCAACATTGTTTTATGCTCCTTGCCCTGTCTTCCACGCCTTTCATTTCTCACCTAATGACTAACGACTTCTCCACTGGAGTGGCACGAAGACTAGAATTAAACACCTGGGCTTAGAGCCATGAGGTCAGATCACTGTTCTGCCACTTACTAGCTCATCAACTTGCAAAAAAATGACCTGATTCCTCTAGATCTTAATTTTCTCCTTCAGAAAATGGAAATAACCATGCCTGCACTTTCGTGAGATTTAAAATAAACTGCAAATAAACCTTCTTTAGACTCCTTGCCTTCAGACCCTCCCTCCTCCAGTCCATTCCCAAAGTGATCTTTCTAATACGGATCCAATCAAGTTATTCCTCTGCCGCAAAGGGGAAAAACTAAACATCTAGACATAGAATATAAAGCTCTTTATAACCTTGAGTCAACCTTCTTTGTAATCTCCTCTCCAGTCACTCCCCACACTGTTCTGTGTCCCACTGACATCGAATGACGTGTTCACACTCCCCAAATACACCAGGCTCTCCTACGTCTTTGTTTTGCTTGTTCATTTCCACTCCCTGGTGTGTCCTCTCTCTCTAGATCCCCCTCCCACTCATGGATTTTTCTACCTCCCTAATTTATCCTTAAAGACCTTGCTTCAATGTCTGACATTTTTTACAACTAGAACGTATTCATGTACTACCTTTGTAATTAAAAGACCAAATAAATATTCTATTCCAGAGACAAATTTATGACCATATTTAAATGTCACCTTTTCTGTTACAATTTCCTGACACCCCTTGCTCATTTAATTGTGTTTCTATGGTAACCGTGTAGTTTGTACCTTCCTCTATTATTAATATTATAATAGGTTATGTCATAAAGCAGGCAACATGTCTTATATCTCCCTCATCACCAAGCACAAGAACTAGACCCATAGAGAGTGCACAAAATATACCTATGTAAGACTAAATAACGTGGAATCAGGGATGCGTAAGTTACTCTTGGGCAACCCAGACCAGGGCACATGTTAGAGCTTTTCTCTTCCAAGGCAGGAAACAGAGACAAGTGTCAGAAGACCCAGTTTAGATTTCTATGCAATAACTTAACAGTGATCTTCCTCCTCTGAAAACTGTCATGTGCCATGTTGTCCAATACAGCGGAGAAAACCACTAGATTAGCCTCGCCTCTAGAACTGTTTTCTCAGTGCCTGAAAACTTGTAATACTCGATGTGCTTTTTAAAAGGCAAGCTCTAGGATGGTTGACTAATTTCAACTAGGCACTACGCATACTCTTTGGGTATGTGATACCTGTGGAAAAGCAGTATTAGAGGAACTGATGGCTTGGTTCTTGTTCTTCTCAGTGTGGATAAAAAAATATGGATAGCATACTGTTCACTGATAATTTTTTAAAGAGGGTATAATTATGAATGTCATATAAATATTAAATGAACACCTCTCAAATATATTGTTTGACTCATTAATTCTTGAGGAAAACAGTAAGATGTTACAACCTTTTTCAAGGACAATCCAAAAGCGGAGAGAGAGAGAGAGAGAGATGTTGAAATAATAGATTTGATTAAAACATGAAAAATTGGACAATATCAATAGGACAATAATCAACTGCATCTCCGTGGGATACAATTTGCTTTTCTATGGAAAAGAATCATTCACATCATTACCAGTATTCTCCTACTTAGAAAGTTGTACAATAGCTTTAGAGCTACGATATATAACCTAGAAGTGTGTGTTAGACAATGCCTAATTTTCCATTGAGGACATGCAATAATCTTTCTCGTCCATTTCTAAGTCTTTCACAATTTTTTTCTTATAATATCATTCTAATGCATTGATACATTAAAGCACTAATGCATTTTCTATAAAAACAATACTTCTATAAATTTAGCAGCAAGGCTTTTTTCTGAGTATTCTACTAAATATTCTGACGATTCCTCAACGTTGCCTTATAACGACATGATCTATAAAGTAGAACAGTGTCTCCCAAATTACTTGTTCATAAAATTTAATCAGGGGTGCATCTTAACATTCACATTTCCAGGTCCTTCCCTGGAAATTCTCATTCAGTAGGTATGGAAAGGGACCTGGAAATAAGTATTTTTCAATAAGCACTGTACATGATTTTTATGATCAGGCAGGTTGTGAAGTGTTTAACGGAAGCAAGGCTGAAAATAACACAATAACTAAATATAGTTTTAAGTATCCTTAAATTAATTAAACAGTCATTAATTAAATTTGTATTTAACCCAAGAGGCTTGTCAAATATTTTTTTCTTTTTTGAAAAGAGCGTCTAAATTCATTACCACTTATTGTCTTCTAGATCATTTAAGTATTTTACCAGAGTATGAATATTAATTGCATCTGAAGCACTTCCCTTTTAACTTTCAAAGGTCCCTACGCTATCTCTATATTTTCCTTACCTTCCATTGGATAGTGTGATAGCATCCTTTGAGCCACCAAAATTATAGCAAAATGATCGAGCACAATGAACTGAGGTCAGTCACCAGGAATAGCAGAGACAGCGATTCAGCGAAGCCTAAAATATTAGCAGATGTGGGGGAGAGGCAGAGCTGAGATCAGAAGAAGGAATGATGTCTGCATTTGAAGAGCAAACCCAAGAGCAGATTTTGCGCAAGTGCACAGATTGGCTGGAGGAGAGATTTAAGAAACAAATATGGTGGATCCAGATAAATTCCCAGCACAGCATTCTTCAAAAAGAGACTCTTTATTCCCATAACAAGGGCTCAATCTCAGCCAGCACACACCAGTACATTGAAATATTTTTATACTACTTGGTAAATGGTTACCATCCTAAGTCCCCCATCCCTTCCTCCTAGCCAACCCGGCATCTAGGAACTGAAGGGATAATATCTGACACAGCAGAGGACCCCCCAAACCCCACCCCATCCCTACTGCCAGCAACCATTCTGATTGCTTTACGCTCACATCCTACTGGTGGTTAAATACTGTGATATAGTCACAGGATGCCTCCACTGATCTTTCATGGTGCTCTCAACCAGACTCTTGAAACTACCAAAAAGAAATCCATTTTCTCCTAGAAGAAGGAGAATTTGTGCTGATATTCCAGCGTTTGAATCTTTATATCTTATTAACCCGAAAACGGTAGCCGTATCCTTACATTTGTATGGTGACTTTAAAATGAGATAGTGCGCTAAAAAGGGGCCATAGTTAATTCTTTTGCTAATTCTTAACTGAAAAATATTTTGCTACTTCTTTTCTGCTAGTTCCCATGCAGCTTCCTTCTAAATACTTCTAAGAAGAGTTCAAAAAAATTTATTGGACATCTATTTATCTGTAAGGGACTATGGTAAGTGTTATTATATTTAAACATAGACCTAAACAAAGCAGTAAAATTTAAGCAAGAAAATTATCTATCACACACTGGTGTAATGTTTTTTTCTTTCATGAGCCCGTTGTGTAACTCTTAATTCCAGTTTTCTCTAGGAACTCTATGTTTCTTATTAAAATGGCTGGGCTTTCTCATTAAAACAACTCGTGCAAATTCATTTACACACCAGCATATGTGTGTGGGGAATGGAATTAGTGAGTTGCTTACACCACATGTCTAGGGGCAAGTCCTATTTCTTTCATTAGGACCTGAGAAAATCCTTTTATAACTCTTGTTCTCAGAGTCTTCCCATGAAAATTAGTATATGGTCAAGATTAGAGTTTTTCCAACTTTGTAGCAGCATAAAGCATTCTGCAAACAAAAAGTTGCACAAAAGCTCAACAGGTACGCAGGGCTTCTCCAGTGAAAGGGGAGGGGAGGCAGAGCATTGCCAGCGTGAACCCTCGTCCGCTTCCCAGGCAGCTCTGAGACACCCTATAGGAACAAGATTCCTTAAGATTCCACAAAACACAGTGTGAAATCCATGAAAAACATGATCACTAAGATCCTTTCCAACTCTAAAAATTCTATGAAAATTCTATAACGTGTTCCTACTGCTTGAGTTGTTCAACGAACTGGACCAAATGAAGTTGCAAATGATGAAGGCTAGACTACAAAGGCAACGCCATGTTATCCATAATGTAAGAGAAATGACAAAAAGGAGGCAAAGTTATACCATTGTAACTCCTTCTCAATCCTTTCACATTTCATGATGTGATCCACAGCAAATATCAATTGAAGATAAAGTAATATCAGAAATAAATAAAATAATCACAATATAGTCCATGCTGACTGTGAGCATTCAGCTGTGGTGCTTAATATACATATATAAATGTATATCCATACATTCATAAATTATATATCCAGACATCCATGCCTACTCATACATGCATTATATACTCATACATTCATGAGTATTCCTCTTCCGAAGTTTCCTTTGGTTGTTTCATTTTGGGGACATCTATGTCCCTAACTAGATTCTAAGTTAGATCCCCAAAGCCAGTGCTTCTATACGCTGATTTCAATTATTCCTTAGTGACCGTCACTAATCCAATGATTTGAACAACTTGAGAAAAGTTGGAAACTTTACAAAGCTAATCCGTACTGCACAGGGTGACAAGAGTTATCTGTCAAAAATGTAAACTCGATCACGTGATTAGTGTGCTGAAAACACTGCATAGCTCCCCACCTCCGCTAGACTCAACATGAAATCCAAGACCTCTCGTGACGTGGCCCCTGTGGACCTCACCAGCCTCATCTTGTCCCACTCTCCTCTGCCTACTTCTGCTCCTGAAGTGGCAGCTTGGCCTTCTCTCAGTTTCATGTTCTCTCCCGTGTCGTTGGGACCTTAATTACACCATCCCTCAGCCTAGACGACACATCTCTTCAGTCAACTGCTTTAACAGTCTGTTCATCCTGTAGACTTCAGCTTGGGCCTCACCTCCTCAGAGAAGCCCTCCTTGATCAGTCTGCCTTAGGTATCTCAACATATATTCCAGATAGCATCTTATATCTTTTCACAAAACTTTGCATATTTGATACTGTTTAATTTATCGTTTGTAATTATTTGTTTACTTCCTGAATTCTTGTTGCCAGTAAATTTCATGTGGACGGGGCCACATCCGTCGTGTTTATCACTAAGCCCCAGCACATCGCATAGTACCTGGCATTTGGCAGATATTCCTGAATATTTATTGACAACAAAAAACACTTAGAAAATTTACAAATTTCTGAATTCATCCCTTAATGGCTAGTAGTGGTTTTAAACTCACTTTCTATAACTAAAAAAATATTTAAATTACCTTTTGTTATAAAAGAGTTTATGATGCCTTCAAATTTTTGAACTAAATGGAATGTTCTGAATATGTATGCTTTTACAGAGCCATCTAGTGTCCATTTTGTTTAGTGAAGCTAAAAAAATGAAATAGGGTCAGAAAAACCATAATATTCTGAATAGTGAAGCATGCATAATCGCCATCTGGCAGTAGCAATTTAATGCAGCTGGCCACTTGAATGACTTTTTTTTTTTTCCCTGAGCTACCTCTGCCCATATGGACACTGTATTAGTCATTCTAGAATTCTGGTAACTAAAATTGGACGAGAGATCTCTGGTCAATGTGGTATATTGAACAAATTTGCAGCTACCAGCTCCCTCCTGAAGCCCCGCTAAGATGACAGGAAAGGAATAAAATATGCATGAACATATAAGAACAAAGAGAACAGGATGGGAAACAACAGGTAAGAGACGTGACCAAATTTGGACCTTAGAAAGAAAAAGAATGAGTGGTAACTGGCATTGCAATTAGAGAAAACTGAGAGATAAGGAAGACCATGGGAGAAGCCAGTCAGAAGATGAACCTTAGAACATTTCAAAAATTGAAGGCGCTAGTAAAGTTACAACCCTTCTCAAGAAGCTCCTGTAGGATATATACTCCAGCAGAGTATAAATCAAGAAAAAAATAAGCATTGTATCCAGGACGCAGAAATCTAACAAAGGAAAGAGGTAAAGGGAATTCTCAGGAAGATCCAGAATGGAAGTCTCAGGACTCCAGCTGTGTAGTAAGCATAGAAAGCAACCAGTACAAACAGGAGCGGAAGGATGGGGGTCTCTAAGAATTATCTCGAGACGAAACAAAGCACATCTATTTGGATATACGGAGAGGACACTGCAGTTGTGCCAGAATATTTGGGAATGAATTAGACATAGGTACACGGAAAATTTAGAACATTTTTTTAAAAGACAAGAAAAAATATATACACAACAAATTGCTCAGCTGAGACTCATATTTAAAAAGTAATAATAATGTAAAAACTAAATATTTATTTAATCAATTGTGATATAACTACATTGAAAAGATGGGAAGAGAGAAAACACTGGGGGTGGTGCAGCATGTAAGAGAGCTAAATTTCTTCAGCCAAATATTTTAATATCTAAACTGAAAAATTAAAATATAACAACAAAAGTATACATTTAGAAATATAGAGACAAACTCAGAAGAGAACAGAAAGTGGTTTCCTCTGGGAGAAGGAATTAGTAGTGGATGGAAGTATGACTGCAGACATATTTTTTTCTTACATCTTGGCTTTTAAATTATGTGCATATATATAATATGAATAAAAATGTATATCTCATATATTTTTCTTTCTTTTCTTGCTTTCCCATTATGCCTTCCCAATGGGAATACATTTTCAGGTTCTATCTAAAAGGTACCAGTGTCGATAGCCACATTAGGTTTCATTTGGAACTTTGATCATATAATACTGAAAACAAGAGCTCTTCATATTTTGAGACACGTACAAAAGACCCCTCACCACTTTTGTAAAAGTTCCCCACCAATGGTTGTTTGAGTGTACTGGCCCATTTGTTCTCTCTGTGGGGATGTTTTTGTGATGTCTGGCATCACAAAGCATTTGTCCCAAAAGAGCCACACATCATCCTCGTGCAATTTCCTACCAGATTTTTTCCCAATAACTCTTTTAAAATTTGGGGCAATTGCTGGCATTTTATAGTAGCCTCTTTGAATCTGTCTAAATATTCAGCTTCTCGGGGTATTAAGTGGACCAGTACTTTACAGAGGGCTGCCTGTCAGGTGTCATCAACCATCAGCCAGAGCATTTCTTTTAGCCTTGAGGTATGCATCTATATTTTTATGATGGTCACCTTTGTAGAAAGCATTCAAGCCCTTAAAAGTTCTTAAATGGGTTGATCATTTTAAATTGAGATTCCTCCAGAGGGTAAAGGAAAAATCTCCCATTTTTACAGCTTTCCCAAGTCATGGACTGCTCCAAAGGCAGACCTGCCATCAGTGTATATATTAACTCTATAATTAACACTTGCTGGTTGTCAAGCTCTGGTGAGTGTGACAAGTTCCTCCAACCGGGCTGATTTTACCTCTGAAAATGAGTCATATTCTAGGCACCAATCAGTCAAATGCGTTTCTTGTACATCTCATGTCTTGGGTCTCCTCAGCCTAAATGCTGGGCTGCCCATCACTGTAACCTGAAAAACATGCATTTCCCAGCAGACGACAGGTTTGGAGGGTTCTTTTCCAGAACGAGACTCTCATGGGAAAAAGAAACAAGACAAGCCTAGGTATGGTTTTTATAAGATTTTTGTTAAGTGACCAAAGGCAAAGTGTGTCCAAGGATGCCATTCTAAGGAGAACCTGAACTCCTCAGCTCCCAGGACTGACTTGAAGAACAGACCTCACGGTACCCATGCCCTTTCTCTTCTCTATGAATTTCCTGTACTAGAATCACAGCAGATAATGACAACGATAGACAGAGAAAATAGTATTCTTGTTACCAAAAAGGCAGTTTTCCACCAAGGAAAAAAATTTCAAATCTGATAATATAATCAGATGATTCTTAAAAGAGATCTGATTTCCCAGGAGATAATTTAATTTAGCATTTGGGAGCACAACAAAGAGTAAGTCATAGGTCAGACCGAAGGTGAACCCTATCCCACTATTGCAATCAGAGACACCTGCAGGAAGCTCCGTGCAGAACACTGATTTTGAGCTGAGGGTCTTGGGCTGTGGCAATGAAGGCTCTTATACTGATCCTGGTAGAACTTCCACATTGTTGAGTTCCCATAAATACCACCAGAGCTTAATCAAGAAAAGTTAATTGATTAGAATTTACTGCAGTAAGGTAAAATTTCACTTCGATTATTTTAGAAGATACAGAAAAAGGTGATGTGCTTTGAAGATCTCCAATTTCTGATGCTAGCATCTCTCTCCTTTTCAAAAAAATATATACCTTGGGGGCAAGTCCTCTGACCACATATCTGAATCTCTTTTAAAATTGTCATTGATTAGGAAAGCAGTCTTTCTGTGAATTCAGACCTATACGTGTCTAGTCACATAAAATTGTGCAAGACAAAACAGCCTCGTGGCACACTTTCAATGCTAAACGAAATGCCAGGTGCAGCCTCAAGTTCCCACGCTGGACACATGTTGTTATCATCACCTGCCAGTCAGGGAATGGTGACATAACAAGTAGCCGCATAACCTGCCACCCAAAATAACAGAATTTTACTTTCAGAATTTAAAATTTTAGCATTTTCCTTTTTCTTGAATATTTTGCTTTTCCAACTTTACATGTATTTCAAGGAAGGTATATAGAGGTGAGATACTGTTCCTAAGTTAATGTTGAAACAAATTTCCTATTACTCTCATAGCAAGCTCCTGGATCACTTTAATAGAGGGATATCCTGATATTACTAGCAGCTTGTTAAATACTAGTTTTTAGTACGTCAAATGTACTCAGTCAACTTGTGGGAATAGATCTGAGAGAGAAAGAGAGATAGAATGTGGAGTTTTCAACCTTCGACCATTTCTTTTCATACAGAATTCACTGAGACAAGGCACAAATATCTTAGTAAATTTCATTTCAAACAAAAATTCATTATACACTTGGATCCCTTTTAATATGCTAGCTAATCTAAATATTTTCTCTCTAACCTTTCCAAAATAAGTTACTGAATTAATTTCTTCCAATATTTATCAAAAGATAGAAATTTTAGAGAGTGACGTCACCATCATGGCAGAGTGAGCTTTCCCGTGAATTCTTCCCCCACAAGATACAACAAAAGCAACAGCCACAGACCAACAACGGAATCCCAGACAGTGAAAACCTAGAGCAGAGGGATCCACACTGCCGCACATCTGAGAGCCGAACGTGCTGGGCCCCCGGAGGAAGTGGGGAGAGGTAAGGAGAACTCCGCTCCCTCCCTATCAGATCAGCGATCCCGGTCTGCGCGGCTCCCAGAGAGGGGGGAGGGGCGGCGCTCCGCGGAAACTGTAGCTCTTCGGGCTCTCTCAGCCAGTGGGAAACTCCCGCACAGAGGACTCAGAGGAGCCACAGGGCTACCATCAACATCTGAGCACCCCAGAGAGCGGATAAAGAGGGGCAAACGAGAAGCCTGCCACGTCAGGGACCCAGAGGGCAAAAGAGAGAGCTCCCCCCTCCCCGCAACCCGGAGTCTGCAGCTCGACCAGACCAGACCTAGCGATCCGAGCCAGACCTGATCAAACTGGACTGGACCCGTGGATCACAGCGGGAAAAAAAAAAAACAAAAACAAAACTGTGGATCGCAGCAGAAAAACCGGGGCAGAGCACAGGGGGCTTAGACTACACAGCCCTTTACCACCAGACAGTGGCGGCAGGTGGAAATTGCAACCAGAGACTTCCAGGATGAGGAAAAACAAAACCAACACAGGAAACACAATGCAAAAATATATGAAATCACCAGACCAGAAACAAAATGACAAGCACCCAGAAATCAACCCCGAAGACACAGAAATCCATAAACTAAATGACAGATATTTCAAAATAGCTATCATAAAAACACTCAATGAAATACGAGACAACACAGACAAACAATTCAATCAGATTAGGAGTTTCTTCACAAAAGAGATTGAAATCATAAAGAAAAACCAATCAGTGCTGATGGAGATGAAGAACACAATGGAGGAGATAAAGGAGAATCTGCAATCTTTAAAGAACAGAGCTGACAATATGGAGGAAAGAATTAGTACTTTAGAGGATAGGAATACAGATATACTCCAGATGGAAGAAGAGAGAGAACTAAGACTAAAAAGAAATGAAGAAAGACTCCGAGAAATATCTGACTCTATTAGAAAATGTAACATAAGAATTATAGGTATTCCTGAGGGAGAGGAGAGGGAAAGAGGAACAGAGAGCCTATTCAAGGAAATAATAGCTGAAAATTTCCCAAATCTGGGGAAGGAGCAGGAAATACCAGTAAGTGAAGCCAACAGGACACCTATATATATTAACAGACAAAGGCCTTCACCACGACATCTAGTGGTAAGGCTAGCCAGGGTCAACGACAAAGAAGCAATATTAAGGGCAGCTAGACAAAAACAAAAAATAACGTACAAAGGAACTCCCATCAGGCTCTCAGCAGATTTCTCAACAGAAACTTTTCAGGCTAGAAGAGACTGGAATGATATATTCAAAATACTAAAAGACAAAAACTTTCAGCCAAGAATACTCTATCCAGCAAAAATATCCTTCAAATATGATGGAGAAATAGTAACTCTCCCAGATAAACAAAAGCTAAGGGAGTTCCTGGCCACGAGACCCCCACTACAAGAAATACTCAAGAAGGTCCTCAGGCCTGAAAAAAAGAAGAGAAAGGGAACACAAAGCTTGGAGGAAGGAGAAAAGTAGGTAGACAAAATCAGAGAAATAGTAGATCTTTACCGGAATAGGTTAGCAACCACTTAAATACTAAACTCGAAGATCAAAGAAAGAAATTCACCAAAAATAAATTTAACCTCATCACTGTAAACACACAGCCACAACACAAGATAGAATAAGGTATAACAAGAGCAACTTAGAAGGGGAAGAGGAAAGTGACTGAATTGACTTAGTATAAGGAAATAGGAGGCTATCAGATAATGGACTATCTCATACACAAGATTTTTTGCCCAAACCTCAAGGTAACCACTAAACAAATAATCAAAGCAAAACCACATATGATAAACAAAGAGAAAACTGGAATTATCATAAGACAGAACAACCAAACTGAATTGGCAGTCCAAAACAAATGAGACAAGAAACAAAGGAAATGCAAAAGAACCAGAAAATAAGTGACAAAACAGCAACATTAAGCCCTCATACATCAATAATTACCCTAAATGTAAATGGATTGAACTCTCCAATCAAAAGATACAGAGTGGCAGGATGGATTAAAAAGCAAGACCCAACAATATGCTGCCTTCAGGAAACACATCTTAGCACTAAAGACAAGCACAGGCTCAGAGTGAAAGGATGGAAGACAATACTCCAAGCTAATGGCAAACAAAAGAAAGCAGGTGTTGCCATACTCATATCAGACAAAGTAGACTTCAAGATAAAACAGGTTAAGAAAGACAAAGAAGAGGAATATATAATGATAAAAGGGACACTCCATCAAGAAGACATTTCATTTATAAATATATATGCACCCAACATAGGAGCACCAATGTACATAAAGCAACTATTAACAAACCTAAAAGGAGAAATCAACAACAACACAATAATAGTAGGGGATCTTAACACCCCACTTACAGCAATGGATAGATCATCCAGACAAAAAGTTAATAAAGAAATATTAGACTTAAATGAAAAACTGGACGAGATGGACCTAGTAGACATATACAGAGCACTCCACCCAAAAACAGCTGACTACACATTCTTCTCAAGCGTGCATGGAACATTCTCTAGGATAGACCATATGTTGGGAAACAAAGCAAGCCTCAATAAATTTAAGAAGATTGAAATCATAACAAGCATCTTTTCAGACCATAAGGCTATGAAACTGGAAATGAACCAGGAAAAAAAAACTGGGAAATTGACAAAAATGTGGAGATTAAACAACATGCTACTGAACAACCAATGGATCATTGACTAAATTAAAGGAGAAATCAAAAACTATCTGGAAACAAACGACAATGATAACATGCCATATCAAACCATATGGGATGCAGCAAAAGCGGTCCTGAGAGGGAAACTCATAGCGATACAAGCCCACCTTAACAAACAAGAAAAAGCCCTAATAGGCAACCTTAAATTACACCTAACAGAACTAGAAAAAGAAGAACAAACAAAGCCCAAAGCCAGCAGAAGGAGAGAAATAATAAAAATCAGAGCAGAAATAAATGATATTGAGACCAAAAAAACAGTAGAAAGGATTAATGAAACAAAGAGTTGGTTCTTCGAGAAGATAAACAAAATCGACAAACCCTTAGCCAGGCTTACTAAGAAAAAAAGAGAAAAAGCTCAAGTAAATAAAATTAGAAATGAAAGAGGAGAAATTACAACGGATACCATGGAAATACAGAGGATTATAAGAGAATACTATGAGAAATTATATGCCAACAAATTGGACAATCTAGAAGAAATGGATAAATTCTTAGACTTATACAACCTCCCAAAATTGAACCAAGAAGAAATGGAGAATCTGAATAGACCAATAACAAGTAAAGAGATTGAAATAGTAATCAAAAACCTCCCAAAAAATAAAAGTCCAGGACCAGATGGCTTCTCCAGTGAATTTTACCAAACATTCAAAGAAGATTTAATACCCATCCTCCTCAAACTATTCCAAAAAATAGAGGAAGATGGAACACTTCCTGAATCATTCTATGAGGCCAACATCACCCTAATACCAAAACCAGACAAAGATAATACAAAGAAAGAAAATTACAGGCCAATATCGCTGATGAACATTGATGCAAAAATCCTCAACAAAATATTGGCAAACCGAATACAACAATATATTAAAAAGATCATACACCATGATCAAGTGGGATTTATACCAGAGACGCAGGGATGGTTCAACATCCGCAAATCAATCAACGTGATACATCACATCAACAAAACAAAGAATAAAAACCACATGATCATCTCAATAGACGCAGAGAAGGCATTTGACAAGATACAACATCCATTTATGATAAAAACTCTCAATAAAATGGGAATAGAAGGAAAGTACCTCAACATAATAAAGGCCATATATGACAAACCCACAGCTAACATCATACTCAACGGGGAAAGACTGAAAGCCATTCCTCTGAGAACAGGAACGAGGCAGGGCTGCCCACTCTCACCACTCCTGTTCAACATAGTACTGGAGGTTTTGGCCAGAGCAATTAGGCAAGAAAAAGGAATAAAAGGAATCCAAATAGGTAACGAAGAAGTGAAACTCTCACTATTTGCAGATGACATGATTGTATATATAGAAAACCCTAAAGAATCTGTTGGAAAACTATTAGAAACAATCAACAACTACAGCAAAGTTGCAGGGTACAAAATCAATCTACAAAAATCAGTTGCATTTCTATATGCTAATAATGAACTAACAGAAAGAGAGCTCAAAAAGATAATACCATTTACAATTGCATCAAAAAGAATAAAATACCTAAGAATAAATCTTACCAAGGAGGTGAAGGACCTATACAATGAGAACTACAAGACATTATTGAGGGAAATCCACGATGACATAAAGAAATGGAAAGATATCCCATGCACGTGGATTGGAAGAATAAACATAGTTAAAATGTCTATATTACCCAAAGCAATCTACAGATTCAATGCAATCCCAATCAGAATCCCAATGACATTCTTCACAGAAATAGAAGAAAGAATACTAAAATTTATATGGGGCAACAAAAGACCCCGAATAGCTAAAGAAATCCTGAAGAAAAACAACAAAGCAGGAGGCATCACAATTCCTGACTTCAAAACATACTACAAAGCAATAGTAATCAAAACAGCACGGTACTGGTACAAAAACAGACACACAGATCAATGGAACAGAATTGAAAGCCCAGAAATAAAACCACACATATACGGACAGCTAATTTTCGACAAAGGTGCTAAGAACATGCAATGGAGAAAGGAAAGTCTCTTCAATAAATGGTGTTGGGAAAACTGGACAGCCACATGCAAAAGAATGAAAGTGGACCATGTACTATCGCCATTCACAAAAATTAACTCAAAATGGATCAAAGACCTGAAGGTGAGACCTGAAACTATAAAACTCATAGAAGAAAATATAGGCAACACACTATTTGACATTGGTTTTAAAGGAATCTTTTCGGATGACATGCCTACCCAAACTAGGGAAACTAAAGAAAAAATAAACAAGTGGGACTTTATCAGATTAAAGAGCTTTTATAAGACAAATGAAACCAGAATCAAGATGAACAAACAACCAACCAGCTGGGAGAGAATATTTGCAAAACATACATCTGACAAGGGGTTGATCTCCATAATATATAAAGAACTCACACAATTGAACAACAAAAAAACAAACAACCCGATCAAAAAATGGGCAGAGGAAATGAACAGACACTTCTCCAAGGAAGATATACAGATGGCCAATAGGCACATGAAAAGATGCTCAACATCACTAATCATCAGGGAAATGCAAATCAAAACAACACTAAGATACCACCTCACGCCTGTTAGAATGGCTATAATCACCAAGACAAAAAACAACAAATGTTGGAGAGGATGTGGAGAAACAGGAACCCTCATACACAGCTGGTGGGAATGCAAATTGGTGCAGCCTCTATGGAAAACGGTATGGAGATTCCTCAAAGAATTAAAAATAGAGATGCCCTATGATCCAGCCATCCCACTACTGGGAATCTATCCAACGCACCTGAAATCAACAATCCAAAGAGGCTTATGCACCCCTATGTTCATTGCAGCATTATTCACCATAGCCAAGAAGTGGAAGCAACCTAAGTGTCCCTCGACTGACAATTGGATTAAGAAAATGTGGTATATATATACAATGGAATACTACTCAGCCATAAAAAAAGACAAAATCGTCCCATTTGCAACAACATGGATGGGCCTGGAGCGTATTATGTTAAGTGAAATAAGCCAGAAAGAGAAAGACAAACACTGTATGATCTCACTCATATGTGGAATATAAACCAACACATGGACAGAGAAAACTGGACTGTGGTTACCAGGGCAGTGGGGGTGGGGGGAGGGCACAAGGGGTGAAGGGAGTCATATATGTGGTGATGGACAAACAAAAATGTACAACCCAAAATTTCACAATGTTAGAAACCATTAAAACATCAATAAAAAAAAAGGAAAAAAAAAAGATAGAAATTTTAGATTGTATCTATTGTAAAATTTCAATTAAATCGATTTAGAGAAAACTGATATCTGGGGCAATATGACTTAACAACTAACTAAATATCCTGCCGTACAATGTAAATGTAGATGTCAGAAGTAGGATAAATACCTTTAATAAATAAAGGAATAAATATCTACTTGGAAGTTGTGTGTGTGTGTGTGTGTGTGTGTGTGTGTTTTTTATTTTTTTATTTTTTATTTTTTTTTAATTTTTTGTTTATTGCAGTAACATTGGTTTATAACATTGTATAAATTTCAGGTGTACATCATTATACTTCTATTTCTGCATAGATTACATCATGTTCACCACCCAAATACTAATTACAACCCATCACCACACACATGTGCCGCATTATCCCTTTCACCCTCCTCCCTCCCCCCTTCCCCTCTAGTAACCACCAATCCAATCTCTGTCCCTATGTGTTTGTTTATTGTTGTTACTATCTACTACTTAATGAAGGAAATCATACGGTATTTGACCTTCTCCCTCTGACTTATTTCACTTAGCATAATACCCTCAATGTCCATCCACCTTGTCACAAATGGCTGGATTTCATCATTTCTTATCGCTGAGTAGTATTCCATCATGTACATATACCACATCTTCCTTATCCATTCGTCCCTTGATGGGCACTTAGGATGCTTCCAAGTCTTGGCTATTGTGAATCACGCTGCAATGAACACAGGGGTGCATATATCTTTACTCACTGGTATTTTCAAGTTCTTTCGATAAATACCCAGCAGTGGAATAGCTGGATCTTATGGTAGTTCTATCCTTGATTTTTTGAGGAATCTCCATACTGCTTTCCATAGTGGCTGCACCAGTTTGCACTCCCACCAGCAGTGTATGAGAGTTCCCTTCTCTCCACATCCTCTCCAACACATGTTGTTTCCTGTCTTGTTAATTATAGCCATTCTGACGGGCGTGACGTGATATCTCATTGTAGTTTTGATTTGCATTTCCCTGATAGTTAATGATGTTGAACATTTTTTCATGTGCCTGTTGGCCATCTGTATATCTTCTTTGGAGAAATGTCTGTTCAGGTCTTTTGCCCATTTTTTAATTGGGTTGTTAGTTTTTTTGTTGTTGAGATGCATGAGATCTTTATATATTTTGGAGATTAACCTCTTATCAGATGTATGGTTTACAAATAACTTCTCCCAAGTGTTAGGTTGTCTTTTCGTTTTGCTGATGGTTTCCTTTGCTGTGCAGAAGCTTTTTAGTTTGATGTAGTCCAATTTGTTTATTTATTCTATTGTTTCTCTTGCCCGGTTAGACATGGTGCTTGAAAATATGTTGCTAAGACCGATGTCGAAGAGAGTACTGCCTACGTTTTCTTCTAGAAGTTTCATAGTTTCAGGTCTTACATTCAAGTCTTTAATCCATTTGGAGTTAATTTTTGTGTATGGTGTAAGGTAGTGGTCTACTTTCATTTTTCTGCATGTGGCTGTCCAGTTTTCCCAACACCATTTGTTGAAGAGACTTCCTTTTCTCCATTGTATGTTCTTGGCTCCTTTGTCAAAGATTAGCTGTCCATAGATGTGTGGGTTTATTTCTGGGCTTTCGATTCTATTCCATTGATCTGTGTGTCTGTTTTTGTGCCAGTACCATGCTGTTTTGGTTACTATAGCTTTGTAGTATATTTTGAAATCAGGGAGTGTGATACCTCCAGCTTTGTTCTTTTTTCTCAGGATTCCTTTAGCTATTCGGGGTCTTTTGTTGTTCCATATAAATTTTAGGATTCTTTGTTCTATTTCTGTGAAAAATGTTGTTGGAACTTTGATAGGGATTGTATTGAGTCTATAGATTGCTTTAGGATGTATGGACATCTTAACTATGTTAATTCTTCCAATCCAAGAGCACGGAATATCTTTCCATTTCTTTGTGTCTTCTTCAATTTCTTTCAGCAATGTTTTATAGTTTTTGGTGTACAGATCTTTCATCTCTTTGGTTAAGTTTATTCCTAGGTATTTTATTCTTTTTGCTGCAATTGCAAATGGGGTTGTATTCTTAACTTCTCTTTCTGCTACTTTGTTGTTAGTGTATAGAAATGCAACTGATTTTTGTATGTTGATTTTGTATCATGCAACTTTACCAGATTCGTTTATTACTTCTAAAAGGTTTCTGGTGAATTCTTTAGGGTTTTCTATATATAAAATCATGTCATCTGCAAATCGTGAGAGTTTCACTTCTTCCTTTCCAATTTGGATCCCATTTATTTCTTTTTCTTGCCTGATTGCTCTGGCTAGGACTTCCAGTACTATGTTAAATAGGAGTGGTGACAGTGGGCATCCTTGTCTGGTTCTGGTTCTTAGAGGAATAGGTTTCCGTTTTTCACCATTGAGGATGATATTAGCTATGGGTTTGTCATATATGGCCTTTATTATGTTGAGGTACTTTCCTTCTATACCTATTTTATTCAGAGTTTTTATCATAAATGGATGCTGTATCTTGTCAAATGCTTTCTCTGCATCTATTGAGATGATCATGTGATTTTTATTCTTCATTTGATTAATGCGGTGTATTACGTTGAATGATTTGTGAATGTTGAACCATTCCCGCATACCTGGAATAAATCCCACTTGATCATGGTGTATAATCTTTTTAACGTATTGTTGTATGTGATTTGCTAGTATTTTGTTGAGGATTTTTGCATCGATGTTCCTCAGTGATATTGGCCTGTAGTTTTCTTTTCTTTTGTTGTCCTTGTCTGGTTTTGGTATCGGGGTAATGTCAGTTTCGTAGAATGAGTTAGGCAGCTTCCCCTCCTCCTCCATTTTTTGGAAGAGTTTGAGAAGGATAGATATTAAGTCTTCTTTGAATGTTTGGTAGAATTCACCAGGGAAGCTGTCTGGTCCTGGACTTTTATTCTTGGGGAGGTTTTTGATTACTGTTTCGATCTCCTTACTGGTGATTGGTCTATTCAAATTCTCTACTTCTTGAACCAGTTTTGGAAGGTTGTATGATTCTAAGAATTTATCCATTTCTTCCAGATTGTCGAATTTGTTGGCATATAGCTTTTCATAGTATTCTCTTATAATCTTTTGCATTTCTGAGGTATCTGTTGTAATTTATCCTCTTTCATTTCTGATTTTACTTATTTGTGCCTTCTCTCTTTTTTTCTTGGTGAGTCTAGCTAAAGGTTTGTCAATTTTGTTGATCTTTTCAAAGAACCAGCTCTTGGTTTTATTAATTTTTTCTATTGTTTTTTTAGTGTCTATTTCATTTATTTCTGCTCTGATTTTTATTATTTCCCTTCTTCTACTGATTTTGGGCTTTGTTTGTTCTTCTTTTTCCATTTTCTTTAGGTGCGTTGTTAGATTGTTTATTTGAGATTTTTCTTGTTTGTTGAGATAGGCCTGTATTGCTATAAATTTCCCTCTTAGAACCGCTTTTGCTGGATCCCATAAATTCTGGTATGTCATATTTTCATTTTCATTTGTCTCTAGGTATTTTTTTTATTTCTTCTTTGAATTTTTCGTTGACCCAGTCGTTGTTCAGTAGCATTTTGTTTAATCTCCACGTATTTGTGGCTTTTCCGATTTTCTTCCTATAGTTGATTTCTAGTTTCATACCGTTGTGGTCAGAAAAGATGCTTGGTATTATTTCAATATTCTTAAATTTATGGAGACTTGTTTTGTGGCCTAATATGTGACCAATCCTGGAGAATGTTCCATGTGCATGTGAAAAGAATGTGTATTCTTTGGTTTTTGGGTGGAATGCTCTGTATATATCTACTAGATCCATCTGTTCTAGTGTGTCATTTAAGGCCAATGTTTCCTTATTGATGTTCTGTTTGGATGATCTATCCATTGGTGTAAGTGGGGTGTTAAAGTCCCCTACTATTACGGTGTTACTGTCTATTTCTCTTTTTATGTCTGTTAATAATTGCTTTATATATTTAGGTGCACCTACATTGGATGCATAGATATTTACAAGTGTTATATCCTCTTGTTGGATTGTTCCCTTGATCATTATGTAATGCCCTTCTTTGTCTCTTTTTACAGTTTTGTTTTAAAGTCTATTTTGTCTGATATGAGTACTGCTACCCCAGCTTTCTTTTCATTGCCATTTGCGTGGAGTATCTTTTTCCATCCCTTCACTTTCAGTTTGTGAGTGTCTTTAGGTCTGAAGTGTGTCTCTTGTATGCAGCATATATATGGGTCTTGTTTTTTTATCCAATCAGCCACCCTATGCCTTTTAATTGGAGCATTTAGTCCATTGACGTTTAAAGTAGCTATTGATAAGTATGTATTTACTGCCATTTTTTATCTTTTTTTTTCTCAGTGTTTTAGTAGTCCTTCTCTGTTCCTTTGTCCTTCTATACAGAATTGATGGTCTCTTTAATTTGACCTCTGTCTGAAAGCTTTACTCTTTAACTCCCCTCCTGTCTCATTTTATGTTTTTGGTATCATATCTAACCTCTTTTTTGTGAATTTGTATCCATTACCCTCTTATCATGGAAATAGATAATTTTTCCTGTTTGTGGTCCTCTCTTGTCCCCTTAAATGAGTCCCTTTAACATTTCTTGTAGCACTGGTTTCTTGGTGACAAACTCCTTTAATTTTTGCTTGTCTGGGAAATTTTTGATCTCTCCTTCCATTTTGAATGATAACCTTGCTGGGTAGAGTATTCTTGGCTGTAAGTTTTTTCCTTTTAGCACTTTATATCGTGCCACTCTCTTCTAGCCTGTAAGGTTTCTGCTGAGAAGTCAGCTGATAGCCTTATGGAGATTCTTTTGTATGTAACTTGTCCTTCTCTTGCGGCTTCTAGGATTCTCTCTTTATCTTTAATTCTGGACATTTTGATTATGATGTGTCTTGGTGTGGGCCTCTTTGGGTTTATCTTGTTTGGGGCTCTCTGTGCTTCCTGTACCTGGATGTCTGTTTCCTTCCTTAGGTTAGGGAATTTTTCATCTATTATTTCTTGAAATAGATTCTCTGTCCCTTTGTCTCACTCTTCTCCTTCCAGGACACCTATAACATGGATGTTAGTGCGTTTGATGTTGTCCCAGAGGTCCCTTAGACTGTCCTCACTCTTTTTCATTCTTTTCTCTTTTACCTGTTCACCTTGGGTAATTTCTTCTAGTCTTTCGTCCAGCTCACAGATCTGTTCTTCTATATCCTCTACTCTGCTTTTGAGTCCCTCTAATGAATTTTTCATTTCCAGTATTGTATTCTTCATTTCTGATTGGTTCTTTTTTATATCTTCCATTTCTTTGTTGACATTCTCACTGAGTTCATCTATTCTTCTCCCCAGATCAGTGAGCATCCTTAACACTCTTTGTTTGAACTCTCTGTCTGGTAGGTTGCTCATTTCTGTTTCACTTAGTTCATTTTCTGGGGTTTTGTCCTGTTCCCTTTCTTGGAATGTATTCCTTTGCCTCCTCATTTTGCCTGTTTCCCTGTGCTTGTGTCTACGTATTAGGTAGGTCAGCTACGTCTCCTGCTCTTGGATAGGTGACCTTATATAAGTGATGCCTTAGGAGGCCTGCAGTGTGCTTCCCTCAGTTCTCAATGTTCCAGGAGTGACTCCTATGTGGGCTACGTGTGTCCTTCTGTTGTGGCCTGTTTGCTCTCCCTGTAGGCACCCAGGGAGGCCGAGTTATGCTCCTGGCCAGCTGTTGTAATGCTCAACTGCTTGTAGTTGTTGTGGGCCCTTCAGTCTCTTTATCCAGTGTGGGGAGCCCCAGCACAGTTGGCTGCAAGTTCTAATACTACATTTGTGTTTCAGTGTTTCTTTTAAGTGAGAGGCCCCCAGCGTGGCAGGTTGTTAGGCTCAGGGGCTTACAATTGTTATAAGCCTCCAGTCTTTTTGTCTCTTGTCAGCTCTCTGAGGATTGCAGCTGGGTGGGGCTGGCCTCAGGCGCGGGAGCACGTAATTGTTTCAGGCTTTGGAAGGTGGGGCAAACCCCCTATGTGGGTCTTTGAGATGTACAAGTCTTCTGCAGCTGACAAGCCCCGCCGCCCACAGGTCCACACACACAGCCACACAGTCCTGCCCCGTGTGCGTGCCCCGACGTCCTGAAGTGGACCCAGTCTCTCCACGAGGGAGCCCCACACTCTCCACCTGCTCCTTGTGCATGCCCTGCCCCACTGAAGTGGGCTCACTTGCCAGGCTGCAGAGAATCCAGTCACCAATCTATGCAGGCCCACAAGTTGCCTGAGGGCTTGTTGTTGGGTGGGGCCAGTCTCTAGGGTGGGCTGCCTGCCCTGGCTAAGCTGGATCAAATTGGTGCTCTACTGGGTGGGGCAGACCTGGGCTAGCAGGCCCCAGGGAGAACTCCAATGGCATCTGTGTCAGCATGCCCACACCTGGCCACAACAATGGCCACCGCCAATGTCCCAGTCCCTGGAGAGGTCTCACCTCTCACTGAGATGCACTCAGGGCCTATCAGGTGAGTCTCTTTTCACCAAAGCACTATGCACCTTTCTTTCTGGTGATTTTAGGTTGCTTTCTGAAATGGATGAGTTTACACATGGGCCCTCTAAGAGCCGGTTTATTTTCTTTGTGAACCAGCTTTTCTGGGGGTACTCCCCAATGTTTTAGTAGCAGGCAAAGTCAGATATTATGCCACTCATCTCGATTGTGCTGGGTCCACAAAATGCCCACAGTGGGGGCGCTCCCCGGCTCAGGGCCCCGCGCCTCCAGGGAGGCTGCAGACCTGTGGGCTGCTCCCGGGCAGCCGTGAGGCGCTGTGGCTTGTGATGGTGGCATTGTTTCTCTCCAGAAGGGAGTTTCTGCCTCTTCCACCTCAATTAGGATTGTCGTTTGTTGCAGGAGTTCCTCTTATCCAGTTTTCAGTGCTGTCTCAGGGGTAATTTTTCCACTAGTAGTTGTAAATTGGCTGTGTCCGTGGGAGGAGGTGAGTTCAGAGTCTGCTTATGCCGCCATCTTGACTTCTCTCCTGGGTGTGTGTTTTAAATAAGTTCACATTTATAGAAAAGTTGCAAGGATAGTAAAAAGAATTCCAGTATAGCCTTCAACCATATTCACCAACTGTTAACATTGTATCACCTTTGCTTTATAATTCTCTCTCAAATATATAATCATTTGAGAGTCTACTATAGATATCTTGTCCCTTTATCTTTAAATTCTTCAGATACAATTCCAAAGAAAAAGGGCATTCTCATAAACAGGTACAACAACTTAACAAAATCAGGAAATTTAACATTAATACAATGCTGTTATCAAATATGCAGCCCATATTCAAATTATACCAATTGTCCAAATAGTGTTCTTATATCATTTTTTCCCAATTGAGGATTCAATCCAGAATCACACATTGCATTTATTTGTCATGTGTCTTTAGTCTTCTTAAGTCTAGAAATTACCTCAACCTTTTTTGCTTCTCATGGCATTGACATTTTTGAAAAGTATGGTCACTTTTGTAGAATGTCCCTTAATTTGGGTTGCTTGGAAGTTTCTTTGTGCTTAGATTCAGGTCATGCATTTTGGTAGGAGTAACCACTAGCTGTCAGTTGTTCCATTACTGGTTAGGTTAGTTTTGAAAACTTGGCTAAGACAGGATCCTTCTGTTTTCTCCAACATAGCTACTATTTTTTCCCTTGAAATTGGTAAATAATATCCAGGGAAAAACTTTGGAAATGTTAAACATTCTACTATCAAACTTGCACCCCAATTTTAGCAGCCGTTGATCATTCTTGTCTGAATCAATTATTACTATGATTGTGGCAAAATGATTTTTAACTTCATTATTTCTTCTAATTGGCAGTCTATTGTACAGAGTCTTCAGATCTCTGGTGTAGGCCTGGATCCTTGTAATCAACCTCTCTCTGAAATGTGAAATGAAACAAAAAAAATATATATAGCTCTACTCGGGTTTACATGTGATTTTATAGTATTTTCTTTTAAAAATTTAAAAGTTCTTCCAAGATAAAGGTGAAGTCCACCAAGCCTAATGTTGGTAATGAACAAGTCTAATACTTACTTCATGTTAAACATTAAACGCCAGCACAGTCCCTTTTTAACTCATTTGTATGTTTTTGTGTTCACGAATTCACATGACTCGCAACTTTGAAAACATGTTAACTACAGTATTTCTGAGAAACAGAAAAATCTAAGTAAAATAACATGTTTCATACAAGGATTGATTGTCAAAACTCAGGGGTCTGAGTGCTATCTAATTCCCACACTTTACAGATGAGGAAACAAGGTCCTCAAAGGGACAAATTAACTATCCAAGGTCACGTCAAAAACCAGTAACAAAACAGGCCCTGGAGCAGAGATCCCCTGTCTTCTACATGTTAAATTATCTACAAGGCATGCTAATTAACAAAAATACAATTTCCTAACACAAAATGGTTAAAAAACAAGCTGTCATGTTTCTCTTCAGATAGTTAGGTCTTTTGAGAGTTAAGCAAGCAAAAACAATCATGACTAATGAGCTTTCGAAAACTATTAGAATTGCAAAACCAGTGAGCACTGGTTTGGAGCACCAAGCTTCCAAAATCCAAAGGACATTTTCTGAGAAGCAGGCCTTTGATTCAGTAACATAATAGCTGCGGGGACCTTTCTGTCCCCCAAAGAGGCATTGAATACTCCTCACTCAGTGAGAGAACCACCCCGCTGTCAGGGTTGTGTCTTCAGTGGTATCCGTGCTGCCTGCTCCTAGCCATGTGGAGATGAGGACGGCTTTCCTAGAAGAGGAGCACAGTACTTGGTCCAGGAAATCCTGACGTTCTGTATCTTCTGATCCTCCTACTGTCTCAGCATGAGGGGCCTGCAGAACTGTGCTGCCAGCTGAGTTCATTACCCAGTCGTTCTATCCCTGGTATTCTAAAGTACACCTCCTAAGAAAGGATTTCGTTTGGCCATTTTGGGGTCTTCAGGAATTTTGATTGTTTGAAGCTTGAGGTCACAGTTTCAGTCCATATGGGGACAGCAGTCATCCACTTTATTACTTTAACTGGAATTGTGCTAAAAGTTATAGGATGAAACAAGTTTGGAGCAGGCTTGTGAATGTTCTCAGTGATGAGACTTCTGAAGCCTCCAAGAGTACAGAAGCCTTTGGATAAGTCTCTTCATATTCACATCTGGAGGTCCTGGTTCATACAGCAGGGAAATATATTTCTCTGAAATATATAGTTTCCTTTCTTCATTCCTTCATTTACTCAAAAATGTATATTAAATGTCTACTATGTGCAAGGCACTCTTCTAGGAGTTGAAGATACAGCAGTAAACAACTGGAAAATGTTATCCCTTCATAAAACTTATATTCTAATAGAATCATAGATAGAGACAGGCAACAAAAAATCAAATAAATATATAATGTGTCAGGGGATGATACTCGCTATAGCTATACATTGAACAAGTAAGGGAAATAGAGTGACTTAGTCAGGCTACTTACACAAAGTGCTCAGGGAGAGCTCTCTGATGAGGTAACATTTGAGCAAGTATCTGAAATAAGGAACTAAACCATCAGATATTAAGGGAAATGCCCTTCTGCAAGACGAACAGCATGGCCCTAAGTTGGGAATATGCCTCGTGAATCAAAGATCAATAAGAAGGTCTTTGTGGCTTGAACAAACTAAGCCAGGGGAAGAGAGGTAGGAGATGAGGTCAAAAAGGGAGAAAGGGAGAGGTGGAAGCAGAATTGTGCAGAGTTTACAGGCGTTTGCAGAGACTGGCTATTACACTGAATGAGATAGTATGACTTTTGAAGCTATACGATCCAACTTAAGTATCAAAAGAATCTCTCTAGCTGTTGTGTTGAAAAGAGACTGCAGAGAATCAAGAATGGAAGATAGGAGACCAGTTAGGAGCCACTTGTAGTAGTAATCAGTGGTGCATTAACTAGGATAGTAGCTGTGGGGGTGGTGAGACAGGATAGGAACCTGTTTATATTTGGAAAGTAGAGTCAACATGATATGCTGACAGAGAAGATGTGGGATATAATATAAAAGAGTCATCATGGGTGATTTCAACACAATAGAAAGGAATGGGTTCCATTAATTAAGATGGGAAGACAACTGATGAGCTTTGGGAGGTGAAGATAAAGATCTTGAGAAAGAACAAAGCTGGAGGCATCATGCTTCCTGATTTCAAACTATATTACAAAGCAATAGTAATAAAAACAGTACGGCATTGGCATGAAAACAGACATACAAATCAACAGAATAGAGTAGGGAGCCCAGAAAGTAAACCCATGCATATATGGTCAATTAATTTATCACAGAGGAGCCAGGAATACACAATGGGGAAAGGACAGTCTTTTCAATAAACAGTGTTGAGAGAAGTGGACAGCCACATGCAAAAGAATGAAACTGAACCACTATCTTACACCATACACAAAAATTAACTCCAAATGGATTAAAGACTTGAATGTAAGACCTGAAACCATAACATTTCTGGAAGAAAACATAGGCAGTAAACTCCTTGATGTTGGTCTTGGTGATAATTTTTTGGATTTGACACCAAAAGCAAAAAGAAATAAGTGGGACTACATCAAACTAAAATCTTCTGCACAGCAAAGGAAACCATCAAGAAAATGAAAAGACAGCCCACTGAATGGGAAAAAATACTTGCAAATAATATATCTGATAAGGCATTAATATCCAAAATATATAAAGAACTCATACTGTTCAATAGCAAGAAAACAATTCCATTAAAAAAAAAATGGGGCAGAGGATCTGAATAGATATTTTTCCAAAGAAGACATACAGAGGGCCAACAGACACATGAAAAGGTGCTCACATCACTAGTTATCAGAGAAATGCAAGTCAAAACCACGGTGAGATCTTACCTCTCATCTGTTAGAGTGGTTATTATCAAAAAGACAAGAAATAACAGGCATTGGTGAGGATGTGGAGAAAAGGGAACCCTTGTTTACTGTTGGTAGGAGTATAAATTGGTGCAGCCACTATGGAATACAGAATAGAAGTTATTCAAAAAATTAAAAATACGACTACCATATGATCCAGCCATTCCACTTCTAGGTATTTATCTGAAGAAATGAAAGCACTAACTTGAAAAGATATCTGCACCTCCATGTTCATTGCAACATTATTTACAGTAACCACACGTGGAAGCAACCTAAGTGTCCATGGATGGATGAATGGGTAAAGAAAAGGTAGTATACGCACACACAATGGAATATTATTCAGCCATAAAAAGAAGGAAATCTTGCCACTTGCAACAACATGGACGGAACTTCAGGGCATTATGCTAAGTGAAATAAGTCCGACAGAGAAAGACAAATAACATATGATCTCACTTATATATGGAATCTTAAAAAAAACATCAACTCATACATTCAGAAAACAAATTAGTGGTTGCTAGAGGCAAGGTTGGGGGATGGGCAAAATGGGTGAAGGGGCTCAAAATGTACAAACTTCCAGCTACAAAATAAATAAATCATGGGGATGTAATGTACAGCCTGGTGACTATAGTTAATTATACTGTAGTATATATTTGAAAGTTGCTAAGAGAGTAAATCTTAGAAGTTCTAAGCACAAGAAAAAAAATTGTAACTATGTGTGGTGATGGATGTTAACTAGACTTCTTGTAGTGATCATTAACAAATATACAAATATCAAATCATTATGTTGTACACCTGAAACTAATATAATGTTATATGTCAATTACACTTCAATAAGAAAAAGTAACAGAATGTTCTGGCAGATTTCAAAATGATTGCTTTCCTCTTCCTCCTACTGGAAATGTAAGGGGATTTTTCTCTGATACTTGCTGTGAGGATCTGGTAGAACTCCTCGAGGTAAAACTCACAAAAGTGTGTGGGCCCCCGTGTAACTGGGTCCCCCTGGAGTTTTATCTCTCAGACTTGTCCACATAGAGCCTCTAGCGATTCATCAACTACGTTTTGGCTTTCGTATCCTGGTATGGTCCTTGCAGATGACTGCTTGTGAATTTCTGCTCAGGTAAGTTGTGATTCTCTGTATCTGCCTGTTTGTCTCTCCTGTTTGGGGGCAACAGCTTTCCCTCTGACGTCAGCGTTCTGACAGATCCAAGAGTTGTTGATTCTCCTGTTTGTTCAGCCTTAAAAAGCTGTTGTTAGGACGAAGTGAACACTTCTAAGCTGTCTACATGCCACATCAGAAATCAGAAGCCTTGATGTAATATATTAATTACCTTCCTGAGTTCCTTAGTTTGGGTGTTAATTTATAGTCCAGAGTCTCTTTCTGCTCCATTGAGCTGTTCAAATGGTTCAAGGATCAGCATCCTCTCCTCCTGCTAGTAGTACTGTTTTACACAGATTTTCTGTACAAATCTATTCCCTGACAGGATGAGGGCACATAGGAACCTTCAGCCCAAGCTCATTGCTTTCTCTATCTCCCAAAAGTTTCCAGTCCTTGAGAGCAGCACGTACATCACCTGAATCCAAAAGACCTGGATAATATGCTTTCAGGTTCTCCTTCTAACCTACACGTATCCTTTCCACACTCCTCTACTCTCTATTTTTTTTTTCCGTCACTCTATCTGGCTTTGGTATAAACAACAAAGAGAAAATATAAAAAGGGACCACACTTCATCCCCCACCCTCATTTCCAGCCATAGTGCTTCACATGTAACTTTTATTGTGAAAACAAGATCATTTAGAGAAAGGAGACAGGCAGAGTCTGTGCAACTCTAAAATTTGTTCTAGCGTTCCATGCTGTAAGAAGGAACATAGACCACTAGACCAGACTAAAATAAGGGCCTCAAAACACATGCTCTCCTAAAATCCAGTATAAATTCCTCATCTGAATTACGGAGTGACAGTAATAAAAGAATTTACTTTGTTATCTTTTGTGTGACCAGCTGTGCGACCTTCTTTCTCACAGACGGGATAGAGGCACTGGCACAAAGTTCACAGACACGGCCACTCTGTAGAATGGTGTATAGTCTTTCTGTGTGAACTGATTCTGAATGAGGATAAAAGTTTCCTGATCATCTTCCCCACCCTCAAGCTATGGATGTTAAACAATGCCAAAAGAATTTAAGGTCCACTGTGCCATTATTATTTTGTACACTGATGTATCTAGAGCACCTAAAACAACGTACATTTTAGCAGTTCATGAATATTTGTAGAACAATTGAGTGGACGGCAGAGAGGACATTGGTTTAGTATACCAAAACTTGGAGGCAGTGTTCTGGAGATACAGCTCAAAGAAGCACTCTAATAATGCAAAATTTAAAAATCCATTTTAATAGAGTCTGACTCCATTTTGATGTTTGCTGACAGCTTTTAAGCCTCATGACTCCCTTTCACTTTCTGCCCAACATCTGGGCAAGCTGATAAGAAAGGCTGGTGTTCCCTCCATCGGCACGAACAGGAACTTGGAATTACACAAGCTGCATCTCATTCAAATGGTAACTCGCATCCCAGCCCTACCCCCTAACCACCATAGAACCCCAAGCTAGTAACTCCTGCCTGCCGTCTCAGGACATTTTTGGACCTGCTTGGGACCCTGCCCTGTCCCCACAAGAAGTCTCATTATGAGACTAATAAGCACTTCCATACTCTCTTCGTGCATACATGTCATCATCAGTCTTGACATCTGAACCAAATTTTGAATAGCGGGAGTGGGGTATCCACCCCATCTCAGTGGAGTGGCTACATATTTGAAGATTAGTTTTTTATCCAAGAAAAAATCTTAATTCCATAATATATGCATGTTTAAAATAAACACTTCAAAATAAATTTTGAGTCCTTAAATAAATTCCTCAAAAATTTTCCAAAAGTACTTCGAGTGAAATTGACACCTCAGGAAGATGAATAACATTTATGCCATGGCTTCACCTATTCCCTGGCATACACTTATTTCAGCAATGAGTATTTCAGTTTGAGAGGTATAGATGCAATCCCATTCCATTAACTTATAAATGAAGGAAATTGATGCAGAGAAAACAAAGGGAAATGTCTAAGGTTACACAAGTCAGCCTGAACAGAGATCATACGACTCCAATATGTCAAATATTCCCCAAATCTAGTTTATTATTTTTATTTTCATATACCTAACACAACATCTAATGCAATCAAGGAGTTTCTATAAGGTATTCAGAAGCATGGTCAAACATAAACAGCAATTACAAATTACTATCTTAGGAATTAAAAATATAGAGACAAAGGGAGAGTATCGAGTAAACAGCTACAAAAGGCAATGAATATCTTTTCATGTGCCTGTCAGCCATTTGTATATCTTCCTTGGGAAAATGTCTATTCAAGTCCTCTGCCCATTTTTTAATTGGATTGTTTGGTTTTTTGCTCTTGAGTTGTGTGAGTTCCTTATATATTTTGGATATTAACCCCTTATCAGATAGGGGGTTTGAAAACCATCAGATGGATGGTTTGAAAATATTTTCTCCCTTTCCATTGGTTGCATTTTCATTTTGTTGATTGCTTCTTTTGCTGTGCAGAGTTTTTTAGGTTGATGTAGTCCCACTTGTTTATTTTTTTGCTTCCATTGCTTGCACTTTTGGTGTGATATCCAAAAAATCATTGGTAAGATCAATGTCAAGGAGCTTCTTTTCTGTATTTTCTTCTAGGAGTTTTACAGCATCAGATCTTATGTTTAAGTCTTTATCCATTCTGAGTGAATTTTTGTGAGTGTTGTAAGATAGGGGTCCAATGTCTTTCTTTTGCCTGTGAATATCCAGTTTTCCCAACACCGTTTATTGAAGAGACTATTTTTTCCCATTGAGTGTTCTTGGCTCCTTTGTCAAATACCAGTTGACAGTATACGCATGGGTTTATTTCTGGGCTTTCAATTCTGTTCCATTGGTCTATGCATGTTTTTATGCCAGAAAAAGAACTATAGACTATTCCCAAGGAGTTTTGCTTGTAACTGTAGTAATATGTCTAGAGATCTTCAGAATACTGTTCTCACAGCCAAGAAATGAATTAGAGTCTAGTTACCTGGTTGAAATACCTGCCTGCACTGACACAACTTTCATGGTTTATATTGTCATTGAATTGTGTTTGGCTTTTTGTGGCTTTACAGAATTATTTATTTATAACTAAAATCATAAATCTATATAAATATGTATGTAAAAATATATAAAATTTAATTTCAATTAATCTATTGTTTACTTAATTATTTAATTAATTAATTCAAGTGAATAGCTGGGTGACCCCAGCAAATTATTTAATTTTTTATCCCTTAATTTCCTCATCTATCTCTACTATATCATGAGGTGGCTGATTTGACTTAACGAGTTAATGTAAGTGTTAAACATGGTTCTCAGCACATAGTAGGTGTCATGTAAATGTTGGCTATTATTAGTATTACCCTGTTGAAGCTCAAAGCCAGTACATAAAAAGTCTTGGTTTATATACGTCTTCCCTAGACAGGAGCCTCTGGAGGATAAGAGTCAGTAATTCAACAGATTTACTGAGACATACTGCATACCCTGAGCTGGACCAAGGAGCAGGGTTACAATGGTGGACGAGACCCAGACCATGTCTTAGTCATCCTGTACATGCGTTGATTAGCACAATACCTGGCAAAAAGCAGATGCTCAAAAGAGTGTGCCCTCAGCAGTAAGTAGCTGGAAATATAGAAAAAATAAATCACGTCGAAAAGATGAATCATGCCCCTATAAGAATGTTGACAGGGGAAATGTAAAACTCTAAATATGTGTACCAAGGGATCTGCTTGTTGAGAAGTCCGTCTAGTTTGCAACTAACTGCAAAATGTTTTCAAAGAACCCTAGAGACACTGAAGCACTCTGTATATAATGTAGATAGTGAGAACTAAAATAACCAGATTATGAAACTAACAATAATGGATCCCTAATATACATTAGGCACACTACTAGGAGCTTTTTATTAGTATTTGCTCTATAGATAAATTACCTCATTTAATCCTACTGAAGAAAAAAATAAGGTAGGGAACAAGATGGGGATTATCAGTACCATTTTTTTTTTTTTTTTTTATGAGGAGATCAGCCCTGTGCTAACATCTGCCAATCCTCCTCTTTTTTTTGCTGAGGAAGACAGCCCTGGGCTAACATCCGTGCCCATCTTCCTCCACTTTATATGGGAGGTCGCCACAGCATGGCCTGACAAGCAAGCAGCGCGTCGGTGCGCGCCCGGGATCCGAACCAGCAAACCCCGGGCCCCCGCAGCGGAGCGCGCGCACTTAACCGCTTGCGCCACCGGGCTGGCCCCTATCAGTACCATTTTTAAAAGAACACAATTGAAAATCAGTAAGTTAAGTACATAGATTTGCTAGTAAGTGGCAGATGTGTGTGATTCAAACCAAGATCTGCTCACAAATGGCACATGTGGTTCCAACCTTGCACTCTTTGTCATTCTACAAACTTCTTTATGGTACAAACTTAAAAAATTACTTCTTTAATGGTCAAAATGAATGAGCTTACATATCCATAGAAGAATCTTGAATTGGAATTTTTTTTCTCTCACTCCCAATTAGCTGTGTCTAACTTGTTGTGCACAACTTTTTAAAAGCTTAACGTGTAAAACATTTTAACTCTAATATCAAGATCTCAGAAACTTTAGTTCAATTAACTCACAGGTTAATTTTTTTTTACTATGTTAGGTGCTGTAACAAAATACATTTGGCTAAGAGAGGAGGAGGAGAGCAAAGTGCTTGACTATAAGAAGCCCGGCTGAAGCCTTTCAGAAAGACAACAGGGTAAAAACTGTGAATTAGTGTCAGCTTTTAAAGCAAACTTTCAGATTTAAGAAAATGAAGAAAAGGGAGAGTACACAGCTTCAAAGGGTAATAGGATATTTCCACGGAACAATTTTCTTATTCAGTGTCATAATAGGTGCAGGGATATTTATTGCCCCTAAAGGGGTATTAAAATACTCCTCGCTCAACGTGGGGGTCTCCCTAAGCATTTGGGCTGCTTGCGCCATAGTGTCTATGATGGCTGCCCTGAGTCACGCAGAGCTGGGGACCACCCTCCCTAGAAGTGGAGCCCAGTACTGTTTCCTCAAGAGATCCCTTGGACCCTTTATTGCTTTCTTCTACATCTGGGTCACTCTATTTAGTGCGCCGGCAGGCATTGCTGCACGTGGCTTGTTACTAGCAGGGTATATCATGCAGCCCTTCTATCCTGGATGTTTCGTTCCTGAGATGCCAAAGAAATGTTTGGCGTTGGCCATTTTATGGTGTTTGGGAATTCTGAATGCTCGAGGAGTGAAAGAAGTGGCTTGGTTTCAGACTGTCAGTACGGTGGTGAAAATGACAGTTCTCTGCTTCATCTCCATAACCGGAATCGTGCTGCTGGTGAGAGGAAGGAAAGAGAACCTCGCCAGGTTTGAGAACGCTTTCGATGCCGAAGTTCCAGGAGCCTCCCAGATTGCAGAAGCCTTCTTACAAGGATTATATGCATACTCAGGCTGGGGAGTCCTCGTTCGAATAGCAGGTAAAATTAATTTTTAAATTATAAAATCTACCACTAGGCTAAAAACACATTAACATTCAAGCACCTTAATTCTAAGAAAGAAATACTACATCGTTTTGATATGATGTGTTTCTGTCTTATTTTATCAGGTGCGTGGAAACACATTAAACCCTCTACAAATGTGGCTTTCCAACTTTGGAAAGTGAAATATTTTCCAGGCATTTACAATTAAAACAGGGGAACACAAAACAGAAGCAGCTTAAAGACCCCATAGCAATTGCACTTTTTTATTGAGCAAATATTTTAATAGTCTATATTTCCTAATTATAACTGATTCTTATCAGAGAAAATATTTAAATACAGAAAATATAAATTAAAATAAAGATTACTTGCATGTACACACATGCAAGGATCACTGTACTTATACTCTAATAACTTTATTTTACTTAAAGTACATAGAGAGAATTTACAATTATTATTAAATATAAATGGTTTTTGATGAATACACAGTGTTCTATCATATGAAATTTGACTATTACTTAAATGTTTTCCCTTTGTTGGATCCAGAGCTGTTGCCAGTTTTTCACTTTTACGTTTTATACTTATTGTTGCAATCAGCATCCTTCTACATAAATCTTTGTGGATTTCTCATTGCTTTATTAGAAAAAAATCTTGAAATGATATTACTAAGTGAAGCATATAAGTATTTAGAAATGTGCTGAGAAATTGCCTTCCAGAAAGGCTCTACAAATAGTTCTTTTAGTGTGAATTAAAATGACTACACTTGGCATTATTATACTTTTTGTATTCTTTTGTTATTAGATTTGTGGAAATCAAATCTCAGTGTTGTAACTCACTTTTTCTTCGATTACTAATGGGAGGAAAGAGTTTTGCAATTATTCATGACCATTTATATTTCTTTCTTGTAAGAATACAGGCAAATATTTTCCCCAGTTTGTTCTTTGCTTCTTATTTTTTTCATAAGATTTTTAAGACTATAATTTTAATACTTATAGTATCAAACTATGAATATTTTAATTTTGCCTTGTTTTCATACTTCAAAAGTCTTTCCCCATCTCAAGATTTAGATAATATATATCTGTGCTTCTTTCTCTAAATCTTTGTGGTCTTACTTTTACATTTTACTCTTTCATACATATGAATTCTTTTAAGGGAGTTGTATAGTGTGAGGTAATAACATAACTTTATATTTTCCAAATAGTTAAACACTTGTGTTAATCTTGGTGTTGGCAATATATACTCAAGTTTAATCCCAGTTTTATCTAATCTAGAGACTTAATCCAAAGAGTGAAAAGAGCAAGGAGTCTACACTAACTCCTAGAATATTGTGACCAGATTAACAGATCAGCTATTCCAATCCTTCATTAACGCGTAGTTACAATTCTACCAAGTTGGCCACAAGATAGGGGAAGGTTCCCTCCAGTTCTCCTGGACTACAGTTCAGGGTTTCTGAGCTGTTCTCTTCTCATCCAAGAGGCTCATGTCGAGTATCTCAGGGAGACAGCATTGAAACCTCAGAATTTAACACAAATCTATTGCTACTAGAATCAGTAATTCACCTGGGACATGGTAAATAATATTCAACAAAAATGAGCTCCTTCCATTTGCAGAGTCATTTCTTTTTCTTATTATATGTTATATTGAAACCACTTTCAAATGTTATAGAATTAGTCATTTTTTTATGTTATGGGTTTTTTTTTTTTTTTTTTTTTTGCAGGAGAGCTGAAAAACCCCGGTGAGAATATCCCCAAATGTCTGATTACTGCACTTACCCTTGTAGCCTTGACCTACCTACTGGTTAACATTTCCTACCTGGCAGTCCTGACTCCAAAGGAGATCATGTCCTCAGGTATGGCTGCACAGAACCAGAGGGAAGACACCCTCCGTCCCCTTCTGCCATTCTCCTGGGTGTTTCTAATGTACAGTGGATCTTTTTGCATACCTTAAGAGAATTATGCTAGATTGGTTCATGTCTGGATTATTTATTTATTTATGTAAAGTTAAAAGTTTAAAAGGTCAAGCAATCTTTAATTTTGAGCTTATATTAAAGAGTAGGGGCCGGCCCCGTGGCTTAGCGGTTAAGCGCACGCGCTCTGCTACTGGCAGCCCGGTGTTCGGATCCCGGGCACGCACCAACGCACCACTTGTCCCACCATGATGAGGCGGCGTCCCACATACAGCAACTAGAAGGATGTGCAACTATGACATACAACTATCTACTGGGGCTTTGGGGGGAAAAAAAGGAGGAGGATTGGTATAGATGTTAGCTCAGAGCCGGTCTTCCTCAGCAAAAAGAGGAGGATTAGCATGGATGTTAGCTCAGGGCTGATCTCCCTCACAAAAAAAAAAAAAAGAGAGAGAGAGTCAAGTCTAGCAGCAGAAATACGGAAAGCACCAAGAACTGGAAAAGGACAAAAGGCAGAACACAATATTTAATTTAATTTAATTTAATTTTTTAAAGAAGATGGCCCTAATTATCTCTTGCCTGCTTTTTTCTTCTTTGAGGGAGATTGGCCCTGAGCTAACATCTGTTTCCAATGTTCCTCTTTTTTCTTTGTTTTTCCTTTTCTAGCCCAAAGCTCCCAGTACCTAGTTGTCCATCCTAGTTGTAGGTCCCTCCAGTTGCTCCACGTGGGACGCTGCCCCAGCACGTCTTGATGAGCTGCGAGTAGGTCTGTGCCCAGGCTCCGAACTGGCAAAACCCGGGCCGCCAAAGTGGAATGCGCGAACCCATCTGCTGCGCCACAGGGCCTGCCCAAACACCATATTTTAAATGGAATAGAATAGAATAGAAAATATGAGACTATCTATCAAACCCTTAGGATATACTCCTTAAGGACATCATGGGTGCTTTGGGTTAACATCTGTCCCCAGTAAATATAAGTCATATACTTTGTCTCCAGGCATATCCCCAAAATCTATAGGGGATATGGAGCTTGAATACTTAACTTTTCCCATTACTGGATATATGAACCCTTCTGCAATATATATCTGTAAGTATACAATTTTAATTTACCACAAAAATTATTCATATTTTCAAAATCTGTCTTAATTACTACCTTATAGGTAAAGAAACTGCATTGTTTTGCCCTAAAAATAGGCAAATTGAAAAAGCCTCAATTCTCAGTTGAACTTAACATATCTAGACAAATATATAAAGTACATACTTTAAATTCTGCATTTCTAGTTATCGCTGGGCCCTAAAGGTAAAGGAAAATCAGTAATAGCTTCTAATTAAAAAGAAAAGGAATAAAAAGAAAACTAAGTTGTTATACTATATCCAAGCTTGCTGTTCCTTGGTTATCTCAACTCTCAAATGAGATGAGTATATTATTTGCACACCTTAGTAGTGATAATCAAGTGTGAAAATATGCATGAAGGTACTCTGGAACTGCTAAAGCTATGAAAAGAGCATGGCTTAATGAAAACAGCCAAATGTTTGCAATGAAATGACCTAATTGCAAAAATTGCCTTTCAGACACTGCAGCTTTGTGCATTTGGTAAAGATTCAATGACTCTTAGTTTCAATTTTCATGTCAGTAAATGGGAAGAAGAAAAAACCCTCCGCCCAGGGTTCGCCAGTTTGGATCCTGGGCATGGTCCTACACACCGCTCGTTAGGCCATGGCTGAGGCAGCGTCCCCCATACAAAATAGAGGAAGATGGGCAAAGATGTTAGCTCCGAGTTAATCTTCCTCAGCAAAAAGAGGATGATTGGCAACAGATGTTAGCTCATTGAGAAACTTCTTCAGCAGGAAAAAAAAAAAATAGCAAACAGATGTAAATACAACAATACAGATGTAAATACAACAAGCTAGATTGTCAGATTGGATAAAATCATCAATCCAACTATATGCTGTCTAAATGAGACACTTTAGATTCAAAACCATAATTAAGTTTAAAGTAAAAGGATGGAAAAAGATACACATGCAAATAGTAGCTGCAAAAAAACTAGAATAGTGATTATTAATAAGACACAAAATAACTTTAAGACAAAAAAATTACTAGAGACAAAGAAAGGCATTTCACAATGATAAAAGGTCAATGTATCAAGAAAATATAACAATTATAAATATATACACACCTAATAACACAACCGGAAAATACATGAAGCCAAAATAATGTAACTGAAAGGAGAAACAGACAATTCAACAATTATAAAGATGTCAGTACATCACTCAATAACTAGATAGAAAATCAATAAGTATATAGAAGATATGACTAGCATTGTCAACCAAATTGATCTAATCAACATTTACAGAACACACCACCAAACAAAAGCAGAATACACATTTATTTCTAGCACATATGGAACATTCTCTAGGATAGACAAAATAGTAGGTTATAAAGCAAGTCTCAAAAAATTTGAGAAGATTTATATCCTTCAAAATATTTTCTTCAACCACAATGGAATCAAAATAGAAATCAACAACAGAATATATATAATTTGGGAAATCCCACATATTTGAAAATTAAACAACACAATTTTTTAAATAAACCATGGACCAAAGAAGAAATCACAAGACTCTTAAGAACTGTGAAGTGTCTGCGATTTAACCCTAATTGTGAGCTTGTAAGTTAGGCTGGCATAGTTTCATGGATGCTGGCAATGGAGACAAAGACAATTTATTATTCATAGCAATAGCAGTGCTAAAATATCATTTTTATTCTGGTTCTCCAAACCTCAATGCCCATAAGACAAAGCAAAGAGGCCCAGGTGATACTTGCACATGACAGTAGTGGAACTCCAAGCCTAGGGAATCCAAACTGTTTATAATGAGCAGTAAGTATTCCTTCAAGAAGAAGGTCCCAGGAATGGCTCTGCAAGGCAAAAGATTCTTATTGTCCTCCTATCTCCATATTTTCCAGAGGCTAAGATGTTTCCTCCTGGGAACCCACAATGGACAATGTACAAGGACTCAGCAAACAGTGTACTCAACCAAGTGGTCATTATTCTTACAATCTAAGACATGTCAATCCAACAAGAGAATCCAAGTTCATGAACCAGAGTTAATTTTGAATTTCCTGTGGCTGGGCTGCCACCCAGAGGCTATACGGATCAGGCGAGCTTGGGGTTGCTGTGTGAGGAAAGGAAGAAGCATAATAGCCAGTAATAATCAGGAAAGCCTCCTGAGTTTTCAAAACAGGTCTAAAATTTCACAATGTTAGAAACCATTAAAATATCAATTAAAAAAAAAAAAAAGACAGATTAAAAAAAAAAAAACAAAAACAAAAACAGGTCTAGATAACTCCTTATCCCATTCTTCCTGATCATTACCCAGGGAGCAGCCAAGAGTGGATGATCATTTTCTAGGGATGGTTATATTCAGTTGACCAAACTACTTGACTAAGGTGTGTGGACCAGAAGAATGTAAGGGAGGCAGAGTCAGAAATATTTTCATGTTGGTTTTTTAGGAAGCCATCGAAACACTAAACAATATTAGATGTCTTCAAATGGTAGGAAATGTGGAAGATCCATTGAATATCTTTGCCTGCAGCACATCGTTGAGTAGTGTTTGTGATAAAAGGTACACAACTGTCATATTTTGAATGGCCAAACACTTAACATAGATTAGCTTCAAGGGCCACAGTGATGTGGCCAGATGGGCTGATTGAAGTGGAGCAGTTACACCAACCTGAAAAATTTGCCAACAGTTGTGGGACGTCACTCCCAAGAGAAGGTCAAAGGTGCAGTGTAATCAATCTGCCAGGAGTGAGCAGGGTAACAATCTGTGCAAGTGGCATCCCATATAGGGAGACAAATGGTCAAATTTTGGCGGGAGTCATAGTATGGCATTCAGTGTTAGCCTCTGTATCAAAAATAGAGAGTCCTTTTTTTTAATGTCCAGTATGTGATGGTAATTGTGTTGCCATGTCCCATAAGATGATGGATTCAGGCATCAATCATGATGATCTGGATTGTGCAGTATCAATCAACAGCTTGATTCCATTTATTCTTATCAGAGAAGGGGCTCAGTAGACAGAACTTAAGGCTATTCTCATAGCCCTGGTCAATTCTCCTCTTGATGAACTTTGCTATATTTCTACTGACGGGATATTGCCAATGGCTTGGATGTTTGGTCTGTCATTTGTAAAATACAGACTGAAAGATTAAAGACACTCCTTTTTGGTGCCATTCTATGGAAACAAATCAAGGACTGCTGACTAAACCATCTGCTGATTGGTTACTCGTGTCCACTAAGTAGGATATTCTTGTCTGTTTCAGTTCTGCATAGCTGGTGCTTAGACTGAACAGCTGTAGCAGTCTAGTGGACACCATAGGGTTTCAGCTTAGCCAAATAATCAGTGGGTCACTCCCAGACATTTAAGGGAACTCTTGTGAATAGAGAGCCCCCATTGAAGCAGCAGCTCTGCTTCAGTTGGCAAATGAGGATCTAGCTGACACTTTTTCATGCAAAGCCAAGATGCCACTGGGCCAGCCTAGCTACATTCTTGAATATATCATTTCCATTTGAAGAGAGAGACTTGTTGGGATCTTCACACTTATTAATAGTTGAGGCTGAGTTGATTCACCCCAAGATGAGAATATCAGGCCGGTGAGTCACAAGGCCTCCGTGAGTCAGATGTTTGGTTTGACAACAACCCAGTAGCAAGCTAATCATTGTTTTTCAAAAGGGGTATACCTGGTAGCTGTGTCAGGGAAGGTAAGAGTCAAAAACCTCAAGGGCCTCCTCCAGCTATAGGCTGCCTCTCTTTGCCAGAGGATACAATAGAAAAAAAATCATCAATCACAGAGACTTCTAGGTCAAAGGAGTAGTTGTGGTTGTGGATCCCCAAACGTAGACAGTGTGCCCCAGCTTGCTGGACAGCTTCCAGTACGGCGTGTTGAGTTTTTCCTCACTCAAAGTATTGCTGCACAAAGGGCACCATCTGCTCACCACGAGCCAAAAGCCAATTGTCAAGAGGCAAGATGGTGGAAAAGAAAGGGCAATTTATTACAGCTTGCTAGCAAGGGGGAAGATGGCCGACTAATGTCTCAAAATACCATCTTCAGCGGGCACAATATCTTACAACAGTTATATAGGCCAGTGGGTTACAGGGGAGGGAGTTAGGAATGTTGACCTTCTGGTGTTACAGACTGGGAGTCGCCGCATCAGATCTTTCGGTTGTCATCGATGATGGCTATCAGCATAGGCTCTCTGTTCGAGGATCATCACATTCCTAAGGAACTCAAAAGAACAAAGTTATCATCTCAGTGCAGCTGGGAGGTACCTGCACAAGCAGGGGTCGTAAAATCTACAGAGCAGTTAGATCACCTGGAGGGTGCAGATCCAGCTGGGTTAGTTAGTCAGAGGTCATTCAAAGTAGGGTTTCTTTTCTACAACATGGCTTCCCTCATGTCAACCTTGTCTTGAGCTGGTATCAAAAGGACACTGATCTGTGGGTTAGTGGATACAGAAGACTAAGCAGAATGCCCAAGTGAGGCACGTACTATCTACAATACACAAAGAATCCATAAGGTGCCGGGTCTTGTTTTAGTAATAGGTGACCAGAGATAAAAGATTTTTTCTTGACTACACGTGGATTGAGTGTTGTGAATCTGCCTACATATTCCCAAGAAACTTGACTTGGCAAGCAGTACCCTGAGTTTTGTTGGGATTCATCAGCCTGTTGGTGAGTTGTGATAATAGCACCCCAGATCTGTTGAGACTGAGGCTTCTGACGTGCCAGCCAACAGGACATGAACTCTACAGGATATCAGAGGGCAGAGGCGCTCTTGTACAATCCTAACCAACTGGAGGCAAATAGCAAGGAAGCTTAGGAATCCCCAAGGGAATACTGGAAAGTATATCAAAGGCCTTTCCACATGAATGTGAATTAGTCTTGATCTTCAGGTGCCAGTGGGATAGAAAAGAAGTGTCAGCGATGTCCAAGACAGTTTACCAAGCAGCATCAATCCATACCATGGTTCCAGTTATAGTCACAGCATCTGGAACAACCAGGAGCAACAGCTGAATTCAGTTGGCAGTAGTCCACTGTACACCTCCAGCTCCCTGTAGCTTTCGTCACTGGTCACAGAGTAACGCTTGTATTGAGTATTGCATCGTTCACTACCTATGCTGCCTTTAAGTCCCTCATCTAGTCTGTGATCTTTCTCCTCCTGAGATTCTACATTGTTTTGTTGAACCATACAAGGAAGGAGAAGGAGACGAGTTTGGGAGGAATTTACATGTCCCACCAGCACTCTCTACATGCATCTCTACCTGAACAGGAGAATCGTCCCTGGACTTTTTGATCCCTCATAGGACAAGCGTGTAAAACATCAAGACTAATAATACATTCAACAGTAGAAGCCACAAAATATAGTACATTGAACTGGCCCAAAGGGCTTTATCCACAACGGAACTTCTGAGGACAGAGGCTTCCCTTCCCCACTGTGAATTCTACCCAAACCCTCTTAGCTGAATCTAGCCCTACCCCACAGGGCCAGATTTGTTGATGACTTGAGAACCTGTATCTAACAAGCCTCCAGAAAGTTTCCCAGCATACTTAGGTGGGTATAGCCTTCAGGTCAGGGAGACCTCAGTCACACTCTTAACCATCTTTCTTCTCAAGATATCCAAGGTTGAGGAAGAGGGGGAGAGAGGCCATGGTGAAAGAGAGAGTATTTTTGTGCCGTTAAGTAAGATACATTTTTTATCTTGAATTAACAAAATTGCCTCCAGAAGAAACAGAATATCTGAATAGATCCATATTGAGGAAACAAATTGAAGTCACAATTTAAAATCTTCCCCCAAATCAAATCCCAGGCCCCAGTGGCTTCACTGATGAATCGTATCAAATATTGCCACTCCTACACAAACTCTTTCAGAAAATAGAAGAGGGAAAACTTCCAACTTATTTTATGACACCAAAGCCAGAATAATTCTTTTCACAAAATAGAAAATTACATGCAAATATTACATACAACATACACTGCTGTATGAACTACAATGCAAGAATTCTTTAAACACTAGTGAATTGAATCCAGCAACATATAAAAATGATTATACAACATGACCAAGTGAGGTTATCATCAAGGTTGGTTTAACATCCCAAAATCAATTAATGTTTTACTATATTAATATAATAAAGGACAGAAATCACATTATAATGTTAAGACATTCATAAAAAGCATTTGACAAAATCCAACACTCATTCATGATTTTAAAAAACTCTCAAAAAATACAGGGATGGAAGAGAGTTTCCTCATTTTGATGAAGGGCAGCTACAAAAACCCCCTGATATCAGCCCTTTGTCTTTGCTACAACTATAATTTAAAAAATTTTTAATTAATTAAAAGATTCTATAGTGTGAATTTTATATCAATTATATAATTAGTGGCTTTTCTAATTATTTTTTTACAGATGCTGTTGCTGTCACCTGGATGGATAGAGTAATCCCTTCCATGCAATGGGCTATTTCAATCGGTGTTTCTGCCTCAATATTTAGCTCCCTTAATTGCACTGTATTTTCAACATCAAGGATATTGTATGTAGCAAGCCAGGAGGGTCAGCTACCTCTGATCCTCTCAACTCTCAATATCCACTCCTGTCCACTTGTCGCTGTGATTCAGATACTCATCTTTGCCTCCATTATAACTATTCCCTCAGACTTAATCCTTTTAATAAGTTACGTGGGATTCATTGACTGGATTCAACTTGGGCTAATGATGATGGGTTTACTTAAACTGAGAATCCAGGAGCCCAACCTACCCAGACCTTATAAGGTAAATCAAAGCCCAAAAAGAAAATAGCCCCTTCATCTTTATAAAGAGCATTTTGTACTCTTAATACTTTTTTCTTACACCTGTGTGTAAAATTTTTCCAGCCCATTGTGAGCCCATTTTAGAAACATTTGGTCTAGAATATGGATTTTCTATTTATTGGCCCATAAGTGTCTCAGACCATTTTGAATTTGAAATCTCAGGAGAGAAAATGCAAGAATGGTCCTTATTAGAAAAGGCAGAGGATCCTTAAGAACTTTATATACTGTGGCAAATACAACTGGTGAAATCTGAGTGAAAAGGGACCATATGTGAGGTGTATAGTGTTTGCACTAGATCTCAGTGGAACAGACTGACTACTGTCCAGGACCAATGACTATGTGAGTGTCCTCTCAATGGTACTTCTATAGATTATCTCCTACAGGAACTAGGCTCACCTGATATTTCTCAGGCTTCTCAACTCAAATGTCTATCACAGGATAAGTTTCCACCTTTAACGGTCACTATAGAAGAGGTACATTCTAGGTATTTGTGAAGGAGTGCAATTTCAAACTCATTCATCTTTCAAAAGCTAACCTCAGAGGCAGAATATCTACGGAGGATTAACTGAGGGATAAGTATTCTGTTGATTCCTCAAATCACTAAAACCTCTCTCTACGTTAACTGTATCTGACATGCTTCATATGAGCCCGTGGAATAGTTTTTTTTCTTCTAATTGTCGGCTAAAGCCCATCCACCTATATTGTGGATTTAACCAAAATATTGTGTGTAACCAAACCACCTCTGGCTCTTCATTCCTATACTTATCACAGAGAGAATGTTAAGTGACACATTTTCACATTACGCAACAGTCTTTCTCTACACAGATCCACTGAAGAAAATTCTTCCTAATATTTCTACCAGGAATACTTGTATTTCTAAGCATCTCATTTAGTTTTCTTTACAGATCCTAGACTTTAGTGAGATCCTGCTTCCCTTTTCATATAGGCTGCTAGAAAACTTAAAGCTAACTTAGTGGTTAGTAACTAACTTGTAAGTAGGCTTATGGCAAGCATACCCTGATGTCTAGCATTTATTATTGTTGGGTCTATAAGTTTTTTTTAAATGAGGTAGGTTTCAAACCAGCCTTGTTTTGTCAATAAACCATACTCTAAAAGCAATCAAGGGCCCCTTTTATGGTGTGCCTTGTATCAGACAAAAGGAGATAGCAGAACATCCACAGGAACACCTCATCCATGAAGGTACAGGGGTGAACTAGAAGGCTAAAGAAGAGAGCAACACAGTTTATGGCTGAGATTTTCAAACTGCAGTGTGAAAAAGAATAACTTTGGGATTTCTTTCATAAATTCAGATTCCTGGACTTCCCCCCAGGGGATTCTAAGTCTTAGGGTGAGGACCAGAAATTCACATTTCAAAATTGAAAAAAATGAAAGATAATGATAATTTTCCATCTGAGTCATTCAATGATTCAATAATATGTACTAAGAAACCACTATGTGGAAGACATTAGTCTAAACACTTTAAGGATATGTAGATGAATTGACCATTAATAATGCCATCAACAACTTCATAGTCTCTCAGTCAAGAAAAGAGAGTTACACAAAATACAGTAATACAGTAATAATCAATACTATTTAATTGAGCATTTATTGCTTTCATGTATTGTATATATATTCCTTAATTACATATATGATTACATATATATATATATATATACACATACATATGTATATACTCTTTAATTGTCCAAATTACTTTGACAGACAGACCTTGTTAAGACCCATTTTAATGGAAAAGTGAGGATTAGAGAAAGTGAATCCACGCCCTGTGGTCCTTCTATGCTAAAAATGTGCCAAAAAGAAATTATATGTAGGTAATACGTTAGGTTACATATAGATAGTATATTAGGTTAAGGTGCAGAAAATACTAATTTTGACATTGTCTGCTTGAAGATAGAAAAGTTAGAAAACTTATAGTGAAAAAATGCTTTATGCTAATAGTATGGACTGTTTCAGAATGTCTTCATCCAAGAGATTTGAATGAGCAAGGGACAAGGACCATGAAAAAAATCAAGAGTTCAGCAAAATGATGAAATTATTAAGTAAAAGCCTTCAGTTCTGTTGTTTCACTCCCTTATCAAGATTCCCAGCAAATGACTGTCTCTAATATAAAACTGATAAATATTTTTTATTCTTTAAACCAACTTCCTCAGTATTTAACAAATGTTTGTAGATAAAAATTTTTTACATTATTATTTGTAATAACCTCCAAGTCCACTCTAATACGAATCTATTTTTGTTCTCAGGTACGTTTGCCATTTGTATTTGGAACCATGGCCATGTCTTTGTTCTTGGTTTTGACGCCCATCATCAAGTCTCCTAAGATACACCATGTCTATGTTCTTCTTTTTCTCTTCAGCGGACTTTTGTTTTATTTGCCTTTTGTTCACTTTAATTTGAATTCTCCATATTTCAATAAGATAACTTGCTTTTTACAATTACTATTGAATGTTTCACCTGGCAATGACACTGATGAATGTATTTCAGCAGAAGGAACATTACAGAAAAATCCACCTGAAATTGCAGCAAAAAAAGAATAAGTTATTCATACTTGGCAAATGATTGATTTATTAAAAGCATCTTTTTCAACCAGAGTAATACTCCTTATGTATATGTATACACCTGCTGCATGTGTGAAACACAACCAGCAGAAGATACCTAATGTCCACCACTTTCACATCTCAATTCTCCTATTTGTAACTACAGCCTTACTTCCCAAATATAGCATGCTGCACCCAATCCCCCGAGACTGGAGTAGATGTCCCTCTTTTGTGCACTGATGCTTCTGGGCTTATTATGTCATAGTCCACATCTTTTTAAGTTGTCAACTTACTTAGCTTTTTATTTCCCTAAGGACAATGAGTTCCTCTAGGAGAGGGATCATTCATTCACTTCTTTTCATTTTTTATCTCATTCATTCATTTAAATTTGTATACGCACTCGCTAAGACAGTATGTGGATAAGAATAGACATAATAATGTCTGAATGCATAAATGGATGAGTGAATAAGTGAATGACAGGAGGTGCACAGCACTTCAGGTGACATCTCACTCAATACTCTGCCTCAGCTTGGGTTCTTGGCAGCACTTCAGAAATATCCTGTTACTGACTGAAGCTCCATGTTGTGGGATGACTGAGGCTGGAGTGCTATATAGAGATAATACCAAAGAAGAGTCTACACTAGTTCTTATCAATTACTTTTTCCCTTTCACACCTTAACTGATTTGTCTGAAACTGGTCTTGTCACTATGACTCTACTAGTGTCAACACAAATGGAGCCACTTGTATTTATCACACTGGTCACTGCTGACCTGACATCACTATTCTAAACACAATTGCAACCACTTTTAGTGAGAACATTGAAAGAATTAATACAAGACGAAAGTGAAATCCTAGAGTAGGCAAATGGGTATCAGAGAACCTAGGCTGAGAAAAATCTATGGACAATTAATACAAAACTGGATCTAGTATATATGCTCGGACTGGCTTCCTACCGGAATAAGACACGAGAGTCTTGTGAGTGAGTAATACATCAGAGCCCATCTCCTCCTTTCAATTGTTGTCCCAGTGAGGTTTTTGGCAAAATGAGTCTGGCAAAGAAATTCACAAGTAGCAGGTATCTGAAGGGCAGGTAGTCTCCATTCTGTTTGAAAGTTGACTGAAATGCTTTAGAATCCATGCCTTTGAGTTAAATTTGTGATGTTTCATAATGATAACTAAGGAGTCTGGTTTGTAGAACACAAGTCAAAGGAAAACACCACGTATGACACTTGTTGCAGACTCAGAATAACTTAAGGCACAAGGCTGGCAGATTACTGATGGCCTTGCAGATTCTGGACAGCCCAGGAAGATATGTTTGGCTTTGCATGGGACAGGTTGGGGCTGGATGCATCTAGAGCGCCACGCTAGAAGGGGGACCTGCTGGTCTACACCTCACATTTTTATAGAGAGAATGGGAATGGGTAGGGATCACTGGACTGTAGAAAGACTTTGAGCCTGGCAGTTAAGGTGCCAATCCAGCAGGCATGAGCAAACACAAACTAGTCCAAATACAAATCCTAGTCCATTGCTCCATGGTTCCCCTCGCCCCCAGATCTCATAGCTGATTAAAAAGAAAAGGAGATGTTTAGAGTTGATATGGAATAAAAAGTTTGAAAGAGGCACTTTTCCATTTAAAATTCCCTTTAAAGGGGCAGTCCTCGGGTTTGTGATGTATTCTTCCCTGGTCAAAGTCTTCCATCCCACCCATAAGAAGCTGGCCTGTCTTTTCCATGGAGTAGTATCCACAGAGTCATCCTCCATCAGGACAAGGGAAAGCCCGCAGCCAAAGAGCAGGCATGAAAACAAAGCCAAAATCATCATCATGACCAGAATCTCTCATTCATAGGTAACGTCCATAGTCCCAAAGCACAAAGGAGGAATTCATTTACTGTGGTCATTCTAGAATTCAGGGATAATAGTCACTAAGGATCTCATGCTGGTAAGATTAATATTACATGAGATTCTCCATCTTTTCAGTATACACGCACCAGGGCATGTGCTTGATGATCCCTCTGGGGGTTTATTGGATAAGGCCCAGGTCCAAAGTGAAAGAACTCTAGTCAAGGTATGGGGTGTTCTCACACCTGGACTAGGGTCCACATTGAGATACTGTGACAAGGGCTTTAGGAGCCAAGAATTCAAGTAGACAGAAGGAGCAAGAACAACTGGCTCTAATCCTTAAAGGTGAATCCTCCTAAAGGATTCTCCCAGTCCTCCATTTATCCTCTGTCTCCTAATTGTTGCCCCAGCATGCAGAGGTCTTTGGTGTTATCTCCTTCCATTGGTCAGCCCTTTCCTCGAAGCCCCCTTGGGTGCCTTTTTCAAAGAGCCAGAGTCAAACTGTTTTGTCTGAGGAAGCATAAGCAGGGAGTCCAGTCTTCTGGCCATCCCTCTTCTTTGCATCCCATCCCTTTATTTCCACTTCAGACATAGACCGGAAACTTCTTGGGTCTTTTTATTTTGTCTCTATCCCTGGAGCAGAGCACATGCAGGCCTAGAGAGTAAACCATTTTCTAGTGAAGGGGCAGAGCAGTAACGGACCGCTCTGGAGCACTTCACATACTATCAGCAGCCTCATAATCCCCAGGTTTCTCTTGTATGGAAGACCCACTGCTCCAGAGCTCCAGTGCTCCACAGACATAGGTTCTAAAACCGTCATGTCACTGGCCAGTACTACTTGATCAAGTGTCCTGCCCTTGACTCCAAAGGGAATGTTTCCCAACCCCTGGATATCCCAGTTGGCAATGGTGCTGCTTCCAAAAGGCCATTTCACTAGGAAAATGAGTCCACATTTATGCATTTCAAAGTGCACAGGTCAAAGCCACTAATAACACAAGCCACAGTGCAGGCTCAAAGAAACTTACAGGTACAGAGCTGTGGGGTTCATGAGGCTCCCCACATTCTTAATATCCTGTGAACAGATGTGCTTAAGCCTGGCATGGTACCAGGGCTATACTCCAGAGAAGGGGACCCTAATACTCTAAAGATTTATTACATTTATACAAGGAAAAATGGGAGCAGGGACCATCTAAACAGGTTCAAAGCCTCTGAGTTGGCAATGAGTGTTCTAGCATTCCCTTTAATTTCAACCTCAATGAAGCAAATATAAAATTTGCTCAGCAGAAAATTAAAGAGCCGGTCCTTTTGTCTCTATCACCAACCAACCATCAAGACACAACTGAACAAAAAGAATAGGTACTACTGCTGCTTTTAGCATTCGGGCAGCTAAAATTATTATACTCTGTAATTATGATGCTACATATTGACTGGAGACTATCAAGATGAAAAGAGGCATCTAAAAAATCAATGTAAAACTTAGTAAGAGCATTATAAACATGAACACTTAGCAGGTTAACTGTTTCGAATAAAGATCAAGAGAAAAAATTTTCTATATATGGAAGAGATGATTCAAAAATCATCCATCTGGCCTTACCTGAGATTTCTCTGACAATTTGACTCGTATTTCTAACATGTAGGGAGAAAACAAAATGGTATAATGATTTGAACAGAATGGAAACCATTTTGCAAAAGTTCATTTGTGGACAAATAATTTTAAGGTCTGAAAGAAAAGCAGGTCAAATGACATGTATTAACCTTCCATCATGCTACTTACTGGGAAAGGGTTTTTAGCCACTATGAGGATACAGTATAGAGCAATGGTTTAGAGCACGAAATTTAGAATCAAAAGACCTAGGTTTAAATCTTGGATCCGACATGGTCTGTAGACATTTGAGAAGTTATGGAAGTTCTCTGAGCCTATTTACCCATCTCTAAAATGAGAATAATAATAAGATCAATTGGAATAAAGATTAAATGAAATAATTCCTGGAAACTCCTTAGCATAGATAGGCATAAAGTATTAATATATGCCTTTGTATCTTTTTGGAGAGTCCACAGAATAAGAAAAAATGTGAACCTTTGACTTTTGAAGATTAGTACTATATTGATTCCATAACTTTAAGCAGACAGGAACATCAGAGTTGGACAAAACTAATTTACTTGGGCCATAACACAGCATGGCCAATCATTCCACTGGTCGGGTTCCAAGCCTAGTTACCTTAAGCAGGAAGAGCCTTGACAAGGATGAGAATGACAGTATTCTGGCCTGCCCAGTTCCTGAGGCAACAGAAACAAAAACAGGAATATATTCACTATCTTCAATTCACCAGCTAGGAAGATCTAAAATAAATCCCGCTGTTAATTAAGTCCAGAGATAGTTCCTGGGCACATTATGGGACCTCTAATTTATGCCTGCCCATACCCACTACTACGTTGCACTCACCAGATCCCATTCCCTTTGCAGTGGCTTTAGTGAGGTTCCTAGTATAGCAATGCTAGGTATATTCATTATTTATTACCGTGTAACAAAATACCCTCAAAATTTAGTGATTTAAAGCAACAAATATTTGTTATCTCATATTTTCTGTTGGCTAGGAATTTAAGAGAGCATTAGCTGGGAGGGTCTGAATCACAGTATATCATGATTTCAGTCAATATTTGGGCCAGAACTATAGCCATCTGAAGGCTTGACTGAGGCTAGAAGGTCCTCTTCCAAGATGGTGCACTCATAGGCTTTTGACAAGAGACTTTACTTCCTCACCAGATGGTCTCCCCATAAAGTTTCCTTGTGCCATGGCCAATGGCTCCCCCAGAGCAAGTGATTTGAAAAAGGACAGAGACAGAGAGAGGGAGAGGGAGAGAGAGACTGAGAGAAGGGGAAGGGAGGCTGGACAGAAGTTTCACTGCCTTTTGTAACATAATCTTCTAACTGACGCATCGTCTCTTCTTCTGTATTCTATCATCACACAGACCAACACCAGTACTAGCACAATATGGGAGGGAACTACAAAGAGTGTGATTACCAGGAGAAAAGGATCATTAGGGACCATCTCAGAGGTTCACTACCCTACTCAGGACCTACCTGAGTTACGGTAGAATACAACACCCATTACTACACATAACTTTGTAAGGTATAAACCAAAAGACCCTACTTGATCACCCCTCTGTCACATGCCCCTTCACCCACTGCACTCCAGCCACAAGACCTACCTTTCGGTTCACAAGGACACCAGGTTGTTTTTCACCTAAGAGGCTGTGCATATGCTCTTTCTTCAGCCTAGAATTCTCCTCCCTCCCCATCTCTGCCTGTTAAATTCTCAGTCTAAACATCACTTCCTCTGAAAGGTCCTTCATGATCAAATTATGTCATCAGTGATATTTATAACAACAATGATATTGGTAATATTTACTAAGTGTTTACTATATGCCAGGTACTGTTACAAGAACTTTTTATGTTTTAATATGCTTAATCCTCACAACAACCCAATGAGATAGGTGCTTTCATTATCCACACTTTACAAAAGAACAAACAGACATAAAGAAGTAATTTTCTTAATGCAAGAAAGCTAGGAACTGGTGGAGGATTTTAAGCACAGAGTAACTGAAGTTTCCTGAACAAGAGGAGATGGGATGAGAGGAGACTGGAGAGATGGTCAGGAAACTGACCCTGTAGAGCCTCATAGACCACGTAACATTGATGTTTTATTCTAGGGCAATGGGAAACCATTGGCGAGTTGTAAGCAAGGGATATGATCTGATGATTAAAGTAACATTTAAACATTTTTTAAATATAAAGAATAATAATATTAATAAACATCATAAAAACTTAAGAAATTAAACACTACAAATATAGCTGAAGAGCCCTATGCAGCCCTCTCTTCTCATTTCCCTTACTTACCCCCAGAGGTAACCCTTCTCTTGAATAACACTATATTTTTTCTACATATGTATGTATTCATAAATAATATATGGCACTTGTTTTTAATATTTTAACATTATACAGTTACGTACTATATATAGACTATATACATAGGGCAACTTGCTATTTTGTTCAATTTTGTCTTTTAAATATACACATATTATCACTAATATTTCTAGTTCATCCATATTGACTACTTTGTGATATTGCATTGTGTGAATTTAGTAAAATTTATATTTTCATTCTCCTATTGATGGACATTTACATGGCTTTAGAATTTTTGTGATGACAAATAATATTTCTATGACTGTTCTTGTACATTTATCTCCGTAAGGTAGGTCATAGACATAAAAGGATTTAAAAACAATAGAAAGGAAAAACAACACCAAAACTGTCATTACCTACAGACTAAATGGTTATCAATATTTTAGAATTATTAAGCAAATAATTATTAAGTAATAAAGTTGAGTCTAAAATCCATTATAAACCAGAAACAAACAGTAAGAAAATGTTTAGGGGCCGGCCTGGTGGTGTATTGGTTAAGTTCGTGCACCCCACTTCAGTGGCCTGGGGTTCGCAGGTTCGGATCCCGGGTGTGGACTTATGCACCGCTTATCAAGCCATGCTGTGGCGGGCGCCCCATATATAAAGTAGAGGAAGATGGGCATGGATATTAGCTCAAGGCCAATCTTCCTCAGGAAAAAGAGGAGGATTGTCAACAGATGTTAGCTTAGGGCTGATCTTCCTCACCAAAAAAAAAAAAAAAGTTTAAAAGTTAGAATTTACAAGTGAAAATAAACACAATGTACCTCAGCCTAAATTTAAACAAAAATAAATAAATAAAAGGACATTAAGATTTTACTTTTAGATAAATACTAAATACTTTCAGAGTATTCCATCTTTTTCTCTGGAGAATGAATTGGGGAAAGATAGGAGCTAAAGCAGGAAAATGAGTGAAGAGATTTTTCTCATTACCTAAGAGAAAAATAATGACTCAGAACAAGATATTTGTAGTCAAACCGGAGACACGTGATCAGATATAGGTATGATTTGGAAATAGAACCAGGAGGACTTGGTGATGGATTGGATGTAGGGAGTGAAAAGTATCAAAGACATTTGGATATAGTTTTGATCGATTGGGTGAGTAATACTGAAATGTACTGAGGCTTGAGATGAAGAGACAAACTGAAATGGTAGCAAGAGTTCCACAGTAATGCATCAATATTGAGGTTGCCTGTTATGTACAAGTAGATACATCAAGTAGAGACATCTGCTTCCAACTCAGTGGACTAGCTTATATCAAAACAACTTCCCCACCAAAAACAGTAAAAAAGCTATATAAAATATAAAAATATCTATTTGAAAGAATTAGAAATAAATCAAAGCAGCAAGGGCTTAAGGAGCCAAACTCCTGGAGGAAAAGGAAACCCGGAGAGCTGAGCCTGACATACAGCATCACTTTTCCCCTAGAAGCATTTGACAGTATGTAATTGGTAGAGTAGAAGACACATCAAAATAAAATAAAATATCTAGATAGAAACATGGAGAGAGAAATAAAAGATGGAAATACAGAAAATAGAATAAACGTGTAATATGGGCAAAAGTCTAATGTGCTTCTTAGATATAATTTCACATCCATCAGATCAGCAAGAACTTTAAGTCTGACCATACTAAATGTAGGCAAAGATGTGAAATTGGGGTCTATCTAATAAAACAGTAGTACCATGTGAATGAGCAATTCCACCCTTACGAATATCCTAGAGGAACTCAAACACGTATCCAAGAAGAAATGGTAAAGGATGTTCACTGCTGCTGAATTTAATGGCAAAATAATGCTCACCAAAAGGCCAATAGATACCTTCAAACAATAGAAAACTGTAAAGGTACCTCCATCCTTCCCGTTGCCAGGCCAGCATACCTTGGTCAATCTTATTCATGTCTATCTCTCACAACCCCACACCTAATCCATCAGCAAATTCTGTGGGGTCTACTTTCAAAATATATCAAGAATCCAATCACTTCAAACCTCCAATGCCAATATTCTTGTCCCTAAGCTTAAATACTTGCTAGTCATATGTACTTGGAGTGCTCCATGCCCAGCTCCCTTTCTTGAGTGACGCTCTAATCCCAAAACTACAAGTTACACCAGAAATAATCCAGACAGCCAGCTATAGCATACTTAGGAACATCCTTGGCTCAGGAATCAGTAAACAGAAACACCAGCAAGACACTCATTTTTCTCTAGCTGCAGTAAATTCAACTAAGGGTAAAAATTTCCTCAAGTTTCCCTGTGTTCGGGGAAAATATTACCTATTAACTGTTAACCCTTTCATTCCACACAAACACCACTATTACCATCACCACCATCACCATTCATCAATCATCACCATCTGACATACTATACCTTTGCGTTTCTTGTGTGTTTACTTTTCTTTCCCTGACTAGGATACAAAAGTATTTCTGTCTGCCCTGACTAGAATATAAAAGGTCTTTGTCTACTTTGAGCTTTGCACAGAGTAAGTGCTCAAGAAATATTTGTTGAAACAAATAAATACAACGAAACAAAAACAAATCACAAGTTAATTTCTTTATAATTTATCCTGCTACAAACAAATAACAAATGAACATATGAATTAATAAAAAAAAATTGGATATATTAATACCTATGCAGTTGCACAAGCTACATATGTGATTTAGAGACAGTAGTGGCCTAAATACATTTATTCAAATTGTTTTTCCCTTAAAGGTGAGGAATCATTTCTTTGGTAGCTTTCCAAATTTTTTTTCTTTATCTTTGACTCTTTTGGTGTTTAGAAGCTTGATTATGATGTGTCTTGGCATGAATTTCTTTGGATTTATCATGTTTAGAGTTCATTCAGCTTCTTATATCTGTACGTTTATATCTTTTGCCAAAGTTGGGAAATTTTCAGCCATTATTTCTTCGAATATTTTTCAAGCCCACCCTTTTTCTCCTCTTCTCTGGAACTTCGATGCCACAAATATTAGATCTTTTGTAATAGTCCCACAAAAATCACTGAGATTCTATTCTTTTTTTTTTCAGTTTGCTTTCTCTCTATGGTACAGATCGGATAACTTCTACTGTTCTATTATACAGTTCGCTCATTGTTTCCCTTATTCTCCATTCTGCTGTTGAACCCATCCATTGAGTTTTTAATTTATTATTATATTTTTCAGTTCTAAAATTTCCATTTTGTTTCTCTTTATATATTTGATTTCTCCACTGGGTTTTCCTACTTTTTCATTTCTTTTAAGTATGCAATACTTTTAAGCAATACTTGCTTATTGAAGAATTTTTATGATGACTACTTTAAAATCTTTGCCAGATAATTCCCAAGTCTGTGCCGTCTCAATAATGTTGTCTGCTAATTGTCTTCTTTGTTCAAGTTGAGATTTCCCAGGTTCTTCGTATGATGGACGATTTTCTATTGTATCCTGGACATTTGGATATTATATTATTAGACTCAAGATCTTATCCTGGAACTAGAAGCTCCTAAATACATCTATTAATAGATTGGTTTATGTCTATCCACAGGGGCAATATTGATCTCTAATTATAATAAAAGAATGAGTGTGTCCCCAAAGAAATTCTTTCATATGCAACCTAATCTATACTGCTAAAATGTCCCCCATTGATCTCTGTCTCCTTGTACTCATGCCCTAAGGTACTGCCCTCCCCTTGATTGTGGACTGAACTTGTGGCTTGTTTCTAAGGAATAGAATACAGCAAAAGTGAAGGGATGTCATTTCCAAGATTATATTACAAGAGACCTTGACTTCTGTCTTATTAGCTCTCTCGCTTTCTGATGGGTCAAGCCAGATGCCACATGGTGTCCTGCCCTATGAGGAGGCCCACATAGAAAGAATCAAGTAGGGCCTCCAGCCAACAGCTCATGAGGGACTGAGGCCCTTAGTCCAAGAGCCTGCAAGAAACTGAATCCAGCCAACAACATAGGAGTGAGCTTGAAAGTGGATCCTTCTCCAGAGGAGTCTTGAGATGCAGTTTCAGCTGCATGATTGAAGTCTTATGAGAGATCTAGAGCCAAGGACCCAGCACCCACATTCCCGACCCACAGAAACTGTGAGATAATGTTGTTGTTTTAAGTCACTGACTTTTGGGGCAATTTGTTAGTCAGCAGTACACACAAGTGCAATTATTAAGCCCTGATAGGTCTGGTCCTCTGATGGGTATTTCACATATGTTACTCACTCAGTTCTATGGAAAAGACTCTATGATAAAATGAAATGATTATCCTCATCTTACATATGGATCAGAAAATATGGGGCCGGCCCCGTGGCTTAGTGGTTAAGTGCGCACGCTCCGCTGCTGGCAGCCCAGGGTTCGGATCCTGGGCGCGCACCAACACACCGCTTCTCCGGTCATGCTGAGGCCGCGTCCCACATACAGCAACTAGAAGGATGTGCAGCTATGACATACAATTATCTACTGGGGCTTTGGGGGGAAAAATAAAAATAAATAAAATCTTAGAAAATATGGATTCAAAGAAATAAAACAACTTACTAAAAATCATTCAGCTACTAAGTGGCAGATGTGGGAGTCAGACCCTGGCCCACTTAAATTCAAAATTTACATTTTTTACATTAATTTACAGTTCCTCCTTTTGGAATACACTTTTTAACGTATTAGCTCAGAGTCACATAATTTCAATGCTGTACCTCCAAAGGAGAATTCTCTGCCCAAAACTTCTTAAATCTTCCTTTCTTAATTAGCTGTGACTAACTTATTCAGTGGCGTACGTGATTTTTCAAAGACGGATTTATTGAGATATAATTCACGTACAACTCACCCATTTAAAGTGTATAATTGGATGGGCTTTGGGTATATTACATTATTAATTATTTTAACTTGTGGTAAAATATATATAACATAAAATTTGCCATTTAAGTGTACAATTCAGTGGCATTAATTATACTTGCAATGTTGTGCAACCATCACCAGGCATATTTGAATTTCTAAATAATTAACATGTGAACTACTTTAACTGTGGGCTTAAAAGAGTTCACAAAATCTTAGAACAATTCACAAGCTAACCATTTTTAGAACAAAGTTAAATGTAATAATAAAATGCTTATGTAAGAATGATAGCTAAATCAAGAAAGCATGTTGCAGAAGAATCATAGGGGGAATGTATAAAAGTTAGCAATCCACATAAAATTTTAAAACTATTTTCAGGATTGAAAAAAAGGAAAAAGGCAAAAGCATGTAACTCCTGAGGGCAATAGTATTCTTCCGTGGAAATATTTTATTATTTAATGGCACAATAGGGGCAGGAATCCTGTGTCTCCCAAAGGGGTATTAAAATACTCCTCACTGAACACAGCTGTCTCCCTGAGTATTTGGGCTGCTTGTGCCATAGTGACTGTCTCCACCACTCCCAGTCACGCAGGGCTGGGAACGACCTTCCTAGAATAGGAGCTGCCTATTATTTCCTCAAAAGATCTCCGGGATCTTTCATTGCTTTCCTCAGTCTTTGTATCAAACTTTTTATTTATCCCTTAGGAATAGCTGCTCAGACCTTGTTAATATCTACCTATATAATTCAGCCTTTCTATGCTTGGTGCCCAGCTCCACAGCTACCAAAAATATGTCTAGCTTTGGCTACTTTGTGGTCACTGGGACTTCTGAACATGCAAGGGGTGCTAACAGTGGCTGGGTTTCAAACTCTCAGTACTTTGGCGAAGACGATTGCCCTCTGCTTCATTTCCCTAACTGGGATTGTGCTGATAGAGACTGGGAAAAAGAAGAATGTGGCCAAGTTTGAGAATGCTTTTGACCCTGAACTTCCTGGTGCCTTGCAGATTGCAGAAGCCTTACTTACTCCAAGGGTCATTTGCTTATCCTGGCACATCACCTCTAATCAACATAGCAGGTATATCCATTTCTGAAATACTTTTATAGCAGGCATAAAGTTTTGTCTACAATTCTATAGAGAAAGAAATATCTGATTCGTTTATTTTGGGCGCAATTTAATCTGCTCCGCACTACATGGATGTAGCACAGCTTAGTCATCATTAAGCCTGGGTATATAATCATTTATCAGAATACGTAGAATTTGGGCTGGTCCCGTGGCTTAGCGGTTAAGTGAGCAGGCTCCACTACTGTTGGCCCGGGTTCGGATCCCGGGCGCGCACCAACGCACCGCTTCTCCGGCCATGCTGAGGCCGCGTCCCACGTACACCAACTAGAAGTATGTGCAACTACGACATACAACTATCTACTGGGGCTTTGGGGGAAAAAAAGGAGGAGGATTGGCAATAGATGTTAGCTCAGAGCTGGTCTTCACCAGCAAAAAGAGGAGGATTAGCACGGATGTTAGCTCAGGGCTGATTTTCCTCACGAAAAAAAAAAAGGAATACGTAGAATTTAGTGTTCTTCACGTCAAGTCCCTTATGTAAAACTTCAGAATTTTATAAAGTTTTCAAAAGAAAATTAAGATCACTCTCAGATTTTACTGCATTTTATTGTAGCATTTTTTTCAAGACAAATTGAGTTAAATTTCAATTACATAAGAAATACATTAACATGACCTATTTGTAAAAAACAAAACTATAGCAGATTATATTTTATATATATATATCTCCCACCAGCATTAGTAAGATGCCATGCCCTAATTTTGATTTTACAATATTTCTTAGAGATCTTTCCATGTTAGAACTTAGTGATCTAACACATTCTTTTACCTGCTGCATAATATTCTTTAGTATGGCTTTACTACAGTTTCACATTAGTGCATATTTAAAGTGTTTCCCATTTTTTGCAATTACAGGGAGTGGCGTGTTGTACAAGCTTCCTTGCACACACATACTGCTGTTTCTGCAGGGCAATGCTTCCCCCTCCAATGTCACGGTACCAAGAGAATTTGGTAATAGTTGCACGGCACTCTCTAATAAACAAAAGAATTACATAGAAAACAATTCACTACATTTCATTTGCGTTATAAAATTATAAAAATATTAAGGAATATATTAAATATTGAAGTTCTATAAAACTTCCAAACAAAATCTCTGCAAAAATTTTAATGAGAAACCTGAGCTTGCTCCCTAGATGTAACACTACTATAGACTTTATGCTTGAAATGTCTGTAATATTTTATCAAAACTTGTAATAATAATTTCTTGAAATTCTTGATTCTTGAATTATTGAAATTTTTTATCTTCCCCAGTCAATGAGACACTTTGCTCACTTGTGTAGATTATTAAAAATTTACAACTGATATGACTTTTAGCCAATATGACTTTTTTCAATTGACAAATGTAATGTAAAATTTCTTGCAATAAAATTAATGAATTTTTAAACCAATATCAAGGTTATCCAAATAATGATAATGCTTTAATTTACCTAGCACAATGAATTGTTACAGCAGTCACTTTGCAGCTAGCTTGGACATTAAAAAGGCACATGAGTCAAAAATGAAAATACTGAATGTACATGAAAGCAGAGTTTTACAAGTCACTGCCTGGAACTGCGTCCTCCAGGGACCACCTAGTCTCCCCACTCCCCCCAGCCACGTAGGGTTATGAGCCATGGTCACGGGACACCTGGATCAGATTTCCTCCAGCAGCTTCCAAGGGCCCTTTTCTGCAGTGAGCAGTGGTGGGTTCTGCAAAAGTAAATACCCAGACGGTGGTGCACCTCTCAGCTAAAGTAAAGCATCTCACATGAGCGAGCACAAATGTTCCTCACAGTGACCATCACCTGGAGACACAGCACAAAGCAGCTTTAGACCCAATTCTGTTTGGACCATTCATCTCATTCTCCTCCTACTCCCTGGTTTGATTTGTTGTCAAACCAGTCAAACCTTGAATTACGGATGAGCATCCCATAACTGCCACTGATAGCAAAATGTGAGTGGCTCCAGATGGAGATGGTTGTGTTTGAAAGGTCTAGTGAAATTTTCCAGATCTGCAGACTATTCGAGCAGCGGTGGGACGAGATGAGTACAGTAATGCTGTCAGATTTTGTGGTCAGTTGAATGGGGCTGGCTATCATAAAAAACACTTCATTAACTTTACTTATAAATCTACAACACCAAATTCAGAGATTTGGCTTCTTGCATGTCAAAATGGGGTGAACCTGTCTGGAAAGAACTATCGCCCTCGAGTTTAGTCCTCAGAATTTCTGATCTGTCATATTCCTGACCAAGTAAAAATGGAATAGACAGCTTGTGTCTAGATTCTTATTCCAGGGCCTCCCAAAGGGACAACATTTAATCCCAAGCACCACTATACATCCTTTATATTTACCTCTGAAATAAGGAATTACATTGGGTCTCAAAGCCTTCAGTGCATCCATCTCAGTAGCAGGCCTTCCACCTGGGGCTGCTCCCTAGGCTCAGTGCAAGCCTGGCTCAGTGATGAAGACATGCTTCAGAACAAACCCAATCTGCAAAGACTCAGAGAGGTTCTTTTGTTTTGGTTTGGTTTTTTGTTTATCTCTCAGCATTCACAGAATGCTCTGTCAAAACATTAGCTGAACATGAGCGAAGGAACAGAAATTTCAGTATCATACACAAAGTGTCTTTTCAGATCACAATGGAATGAAACTACAAATAACAGAAGGAAAACTGGAAAATTCACAAATATGTAGAAATCAAACAACACACTCTTAAACAACCAATAGGCCAAAGAAGAAATCACAAGGGAAATTAGAAAATGACTTCGTAACACAAAACTTATGGGATGCAGCAAAGGCAGTGCTCAGAGGAAAATTTATAGCCATAAATGCTTACATTTAAAATGAAGAAAAAAATCAATAACCTAACTTTGCACCTTGAGAAATAAGAAAAACAAAGAGCAAATTAAATCCTAGGCTAGCATAAGGAAAGAATCAATAAAGATTAGAGCAGAGATAAATAAACTAGAGAATAGAAAAACAATAGAATCAATAACACCAGAAGTTGTTTATTTAAAAAGATCAATAATTTGACAAACCATTAGCTAGACTGACACAGGAAAAAGAGAGAAGGCCCAAATAACAAAAATCAAAATTGTAAGTGGGGACATTACTACCAACCATACAGAATTGAAAAGCATTATAAAAGAACATTATAATTGTATGCCACAAATTAGATGATATTGACAAACTCCTAAAGACTCTTAACCTAGATGATATGGATAAATTTCCAGAAACACACAAATCATCTAAACTGACTCAAGAAAAAATAGAAAATGTAAGTGACCAATAACAAGAGACTGAATCAGTAATCAAAAACCTCCCAATAACAACAACCAAAGTCTAGAATAAGACAGCTTCACTGGTAAATTATACCAAACATTTAAAGAAGAATTAGCACTAATCCTTCTCAAACACTTCCAAAAAATAGAAGAGAGAGCACTCCCTAACTGATTCTGTGAAGCCAGCATTACTCTGTTACCAAATTAAGACAAAGAGATCATAAGAAAAGAACATTACAGATCAATATCTCTTGTGAATACAGATGCAAAAATCCTAAACAAAATACTAGCAAACCATTGAACAAAATACTATTCAAACCATACTAGCATATAAAAAAATGATTATACACCATGACCAAGTGGGATTTATCCCCAGAATGTTCTACATAAAGGAGGTTCAACATAGAGAAATCAATCAATGTAATACGTTGTGTTAATAGAAAGAAGGAGAAAAACCACATAATACTCTCAATAGATGCAGAAATTCAGTTGGCAAAATCCAAGAGCCTTTCATGGTAAAAACTCTCAAAAAACTAGGGATAGGAGAGAACTTTCTCAACACAATAAAGGACATTTGTGAAAAACCCACAGCTAACATCATATTCACTGGTGAAAGACTAAAAACTTTCCCCTCAACAATCAAGAATGAGACAAGGATGTATGCTTTCACTACTACTATTCAACATTGTACTGAAATTTCTAGCTAGAGCACTCAGACAACAAAAAATAAATAAAAGACATCCAAATTGGAAATGAAGAAGTGAAATTATCACTATTCACAGATGGCATGATCCTATATTTAGAGCATTCCAAAGAATCCACAACCAAGCTGTTAGAGCTAATATATGAATTCAGAAAAATTGCAGGGTACAAAAACAAAACACAAAAATAAGTTGTTCTTATATACATGCAATGAACTATCCAAAAAGGAAATCAAGAAAGCAATTCCATTTACAATGGCAGCTAAAATAATAAAATAATTTAACCAAGGAGGTGAAAGACTTGTCTATTGAAAACCATAAAACATTGCTAAAAGAATCCCTAAATAAATGGAAAGACATCTTGTAGATGATTTAATATTGTTAAATGTAAATGTTACATAAAGCAATCTACAGATTCAATGCAAGCCCTATCGAAATTCCAACAGCCTTCTTCACAGCAATGGAGATGTCAATCCCAAAATTCACATGGAATTACAAGGGGTCCCTAATAGCGAAAACAATATTGAAAAAGAAGAAATAAGTTGGAGGCCTAACACTTCTCGATATCAAAATTCACTACAAATCTACCATAATCAAAACAGTGTGGTGTTGGCATGTGGATAGACATATAGACCAGTGGAATATAATTGAGAGTCCAGAGATAAACTCATACATCTATGGCCAACTAATTTTTTTAATTTATTTATTTATTTATTTATTTATTTATTTATTTATTTATTTATTTATTTATTTTGAGGAAGATCAGCCCTGAGCTAACATCCATGCCAATCCTCCTCTTTTTGCTGAGGAAGACGGGCCCTAAGCTAACATCTATTGCCAATCCTCCTCCTTTTTTTTCCCTCCTTTTCTCCCGAAAGCCCCAGTAGATAGTTGTACGTCATAGTTGCACATCCCTCTAATTGCTGTATGTGGGACGCCGCCACAGCACGGCCGACAAGCAGTGCGTCGATGCGCGCCTGGGATCCGAACCTGGGCCGCCAGTAGCGGAGCGTGTGCACTTAACTGCTAAGCCACGGGGCTGGCCCCCTATGGCCAACTAATTTTTGACAAGGGTACCAAGTCCATTCAATGGGGAACAAATAGTATCTTCAATAGCTGGTGCTGGGACAGCTGGATTTCCACATGTAAAAGAATGAGGTTGGGTGCCTACCTCATACTATATACAAAAATTAACTCAAAATGGATCAATAACCTAAACATAAGAGATAAAATCATAAAAGTTTTAGAAGAAAATGTAGGGGTAAATCTTTGCAACCTCGCAATGAACTCTTAGATATGACACCAAAAGCATGAGGAACAAAAGAGAAAAGTAGATAAATTGGACTTCACCAAAATTAAAAATATTTGTGCATCAAATTAGATTATCAAGAAAGTGACAAGAGAATCTACAAAATGGGAAAAAATGTTTGCAAATAATATCTGTAAGGATTTAATACCAGGCTACATAGAGAACTCCTACAACCCCTCCCCTAAAGAAAAAAAAAGAAAAGAAAAAAATGAGCAAAGGACTTACATAGACATTTCTCCAAAGAAGATATATAAGTGGCCAAAAAACACATAAAAAAAAGTTCAACATCATTAGTCATTAGGGATATCAAATCAAAACCACAAGATACAACTTCATACCTACTACAATGGCTATAATCAACAAATGGAAAATAACCAGTGTTGGCAAGGATATGGAAAATTCAGAACCCTCATATGCGGCTGGTGGGAATGTAAAATGGTGCAGCCAGTGTGGAAAACAGTTTCGTGGTTCCTCATAAAGTTAAACACAGAATCACCTTATGACCCAGAAATTCCGTTCCTAGATGTATACCCAAAAGAATTGAAAGCAGGGACTCAAACAGGCACTTGTATGCTTTATTGCAGCATTATTCACAATAGTCAAAAAGTGGAAACAGCCCAGATGTCCATCAACAGATGAATGGATAAACAAAATGTATATTATATTATGTATAATGTTATACATAATATGTATGTATTGAATATGAATGAATAACATAATGGAATGTTATTCAGTCATAAAACGAAATGAAATTATGATACATGGAACAATGTGGAGGAACCTGAAAACATTATGCTAAGGGAATAAGCCAGACAAAAAATGGACAAATGTTGTATGATTCAACTTACGTGAAATACTTAGAATAGGCAAATTCATAGAAACAGCAAGTAGCTTAGAGGTTATCAGGAGCTGCAAACAGAGGAAATAAGATTTATTGCTTAATTGTTACAGAGTTTCTGTTTGGGGTGATGAAAACATTTTGGAAATAGATAGTACTGATGATGTGAATTGTGAAATGAAATTAATGTCACAGAATTATACACTAAAAATGGTTTAAATGGCAAATTTTATATTATATATATTTACCACAACAATATTTAATTATTAAAAAATTAATAATGTAATATACCAAAACCATTGAATTGTATGCTGTAAATGGGTGAATCATATGGTATGTAAATTATACCTTGATAAAGCTGTTTAAAAAAACTAAAAGGATGGGGCCGGCTCCATGGCCTACTGGTTAAGTTCAGCATGCTCCGCTTCAGCAGCCTGGGCCCAGTTCCTGGGTGCGGACCTACACCATTCATCAGCAGCCACGTTGTGGCGGCAACCCACATACAAAATAGAGGAAGATTGGTCCAGGTGTTAGTTCAGCACAAATCTTCCTCAGGAAAAAAAAAACAAACCTAAAACTAAAAGGATTAATATGTGGAATCTATACAGAACTCTTATAAGCCAATAAGAAAAAGGCTCAGTAGATAAACGGAAAAGGAGTATACACACAAAAGAAGACTATAATGATATGTGTGTGTGTATATATATATAGAGAGAGAGAGGGAGAGAGAGAGAGAGGGAGGGAGAGAGGGAGGGAGAGAAAGAGGGAGAGAGCAGGAGAGACAGAGAGGAAAAGATGCTTAATATCACTAGTTATAAGAGAGATGCAGAGGGCTGGCCCTATGGCGAAGCAGTTAAGTGCGTGCGCTCCGCTACCGGCGGCCCGAGTTCGGATCCCGGGCGCGCACCAACATCCCGCTTGCGTGCAACTATGACATACAACTATCTACTGGGGCTTTGGGGAGAAAAAGGGAAAAAAAGGAGGAGGATTGGCAGTAGATGTTAGCTCAGGGCCGGTCTTCCTCAGCAAAAAGAGGAGGATTGGCATGGATGTTAGCTCAGGGCTGATCTTCCTCACAAAGAAAAAAAAAAACAAAAAAAAAAAGAGAGATGCAAAATAAGATAATAATGAGGTATAATTTCACACTATCAGATCAGAAAACTTTAAATTTGACAACATCAAGTATTGGCAAAGATGTACATTTTAGAATTACCTAATTAAAACAGCAATTCCAAAATTTTAACAAATATTCACTTCAGTCTTAAATTTAATGGCAAGAAACGGGAATTACCATACTAGCCATCAACAGGTAAACGGATAAATTAATGTGCTATGTTAATACAATGGAAAATTGTAAAGGCACTTCCATTATTCCAATTGCCTTACCCACATACCTTGGTCAACCTTAATTCCTATTGTTTTCTCACAACCCTGCATCCAATCCATCAGCAAATTCTGTAGGCTCTAATTTCAACATATATCAAGAATCCAAGCACCTCAAACCTCCAATGCTAGCACGTAATACTGGCCAATCCTCTAGCATCTGGAGAGACGCATGTCTAACTCCCTTCCTTGAGTGCAGCTTCAGTTCAAAAATTACAAGTTAATACACAAAATAATCCAGATTACCAGGTAGAGTATAATTAGGAACATCCTTGGATCAGAAATCTGTAAATAGTAACACCAGCAAGACACTCATTTGTCCCCAAAGGCTACAGTCCTTCAGTTGATATTGCAAGAAGATCAACTGAGGGTGAAGTTCTCCTCATGGGGCCATGTGGCTGGAGAAATATTTTTCTGTCAACTATTAACCCTCTTCTTCCACACAAACACCATCGCCACCTCTACTACCTCCACCACAATCACCATCCGTCATTCATCATCATTTGACATACTACACGTGTGTGTTTACTTATCTCTCCTCTATTTTGTCCTGACTAGAATATAAAAGGTCTTTGTTTTGATCCTTCATATAGTAGGTGCTAGACGAATATTTGCTGCATTTTAGAGGGGGTGGGTCCAAAGATTTTGAGGCTGATCAAGGAAAAAGACAGGATCGGGAGGTGATGGTAGCACACACAAGCTTTATTTGGGCCACACTTTGACTGGTTTGCATGTGGGGAAAGTCACTCACAGCCTGAGACTTCCCAGAAGCCATGGCAGGCCACCATCCAGAAGGAAGGGGAGGCAAAAGAATTGCCTGGGGGGCAGGAGAATCAAACAGGGGGCTTGCATGGCTGGGCAGTGTCACCCAGCAGCACTGCAGGCAGTTTCTGGTCAGAGAGCTCCCAAAGGCAGCAGTGGATTGGGGTCTTTATTGCCCTGGGCTTATATTACCTGTGGCCAACAGATGTTAAATGCAGTTTCACGTGATATGAAGCAAGCAAGCTCTAAATGGCTAAAAATATGCTTATTTGAACTATATTTGAAACAATTGGATGTATAAAAATTTGAGCTTGGTGTTGGCCGGCTTTTGAGCCAATGGATCTCAGCCTGCTGTGAAGAAGCAAACAACCTAGGGTCCAATACACAGAGGCCATCTTTGGCTCATTTATACATGTGTGAAATGAACAAAACATCAAAACAAATAAACAAAACACAAGCTAATTTCTCCATAGCTGATCCTGCTACAAAATTAATGGATGAATAAATGTTTGAATTAATGAATAAATATATATTGGGTGGTTAATACCTATAGATCAAGATAAATTAGGGAAAGAGTAGTAGCCCACATCCATTTCATACTAGATTGGTTTGCATATATTCTCAGGGCCAGTATAGATATATTAAATAACCCTAATATGTGGGGTAATCCAACAGGTGTTTCACATATATTTTCTCACTTGGTACTATGGAGCTGGTCTTACATTATGAAATTATACTCATTTATAGATGAGAAAATGTGGATTCCAAAAAAAACACACAACTTGCTAAAAACCATGCTGCTGCTAAGTGGCAGAGTGGATTCAAAGCTTTGCCCATTTGAATGCCAAGTATGCATTCTTTCCCTTCACCTACAATTTCTTCTTTAATACTCACCTACAAAGTATTATTTCAGAGTTCAATAACATCAGTGTTACACCTCCAGAGGAGACTTGTCTGTCCAGAACTTTTGGAATCTTCCTTTCTTAATGAGCTGTGACTAACTTGTTCAGTGGCATATGTGATTTTTAAAAAATAATTAACATGTAAAACATTTTAACTCTGGCCTTAAAAGAGGTCACAAAACCATAGACCAACTCCCAAGTCAATCATTTATAAAACCAAATTAGCTGCAATAATGAAATGCTTGTGGAAGGATGAGAGGGCTGAATTAAGAGAATATCACTGTTTGAGGAGCCTTCTAGAAATTTGGAAGGAATGTGTAAAAAAAAAAAACAATCCATGTGAAGTTTCAAAATTACTTTTCAGGATTTAAAAAATGGAAAAAGGCAAAAGCATGCAACTTCCCAGAGCAATAGGATTCTTCTGTGGAAACATTTTAATATTTAGTGTCACATAGCGGCAGGAATCTGTGTCTCCTCAAGAGGTAGTAAAATACTCCTCATTGAACACAGCTGTCTCCCTACCTGGGCTGCTCGTGCCATAGTGACTGTCATCACCACGTTCAGTCATGAAAGGCAGGGGACGACCTTCCGGAAGCGGAGCACCATGTTATTTCCTCAAAAGGTCTCTTGAATCCTCTATTGCTTTCCTCAGTCTTTGGATCAAACTTTTTGTTTATCCCTTAAGAATGGCTGTTCAAGGGGCCAGCCCCATGGTGTAGCGGTTAAGTGCGCATGCTCTGCTGCTGGCGGCCCAGTTTCGGATCCCAGGGGCGCACGGATGCACCACTTGTCAGGCCATGCTGTGGTGGCGTCCCACATAAAGTGAAGGAAGATCAGCTTGGATGTTTGCTCAGGGCCAGTCTTCCTCAGCAAAAACAGGAGGATTGGCATGGATGTTAGCCCAGGGCTAATCTTCCTCACACACACAAAAAGAATGACTGCTCAAACCTTATTACTACACGGCTATAAAATTCATCCTTTCTCTGCCGGGTTCTAGGCGTCCACAGAGTACAGCTGGGGGAGCAGAGAGGTTAGATAAGAGCTGGTGGAGGTAAAGCAACAGAGGACTGTGAAAAAAATAATTTTGTAAATTTATTTTATTGTTTACTTGTGTGAGCAAAGTTTCTCATTGATGATGACCATCAAGAACTTGAAGAGATCATCATTAAAATCTTCTGAATTGAAATTTATATCACTAAGAAACCCTTAGCCAGACTCAAAATTTATAGTCAAGTCAAATATAAAATCTTTTTCACTTTCAAAATTAATTTTTGAAATCATATATATTTTAGAATAATTTTGTCAAGGTCCATAAAAGATTCACTTGGGATTCTTATTGTGATGGAATTTTATCTGAAGTATATTTGGGGAGAACTCACATCTTTACACTGATTATAGCTTTCTCCTGATTAAACTTTTTTGGGGGGAGTTCCTTCGGAAACTTTAGTTTTCTCCACAAAATTTTGCACATTTCCTGTTAGACTTACTGTATAGCCATTTACAATCTTTGTTGCTATGTTGATTTAGAAAATCCAAGAGAATCTATGGAGAAAATTATATCCTCTGCAAATAAAGATAGTTTATCTCTTTAAATTCTTAAAATATATTTTTCTTGCTCATGTCTCTAAAGAGAATACTTCTCACATTTCAGATTAAGGCTTAAGTATGATGTTTGCTATAGGTGTTCAGAAGATGCCCTTTAATTAAGACACCATCGTCTACTCTCAATTTGCTAAGATTCTGCTTGATTAAAAAAGAATATTGAATCTACCAAAGAACCTTTTGCTTCTTTTAAGATAATGATGTTGTTTTTCTTCAAGCAACTAGAGTATATTTTGCTCTTTCTCTAGGTTAACGGGTCTTCCCTCTTTTTTTCTGTTAGTCTAGCTAACAGTTTCTCAATTTTGCTTATCTTTTTAAAAAAAACAGCTCTTTTGTTTTGTTGCTTTTTCTATTGTTTTGCTAGTCTCTTATTTTTCTTCAGGAGCCCATAATCTCTTGCTCCCTCTGGTGTCTATCTGCTGAACCAGTGGCCACTACTCTCCCTCTGTTCTCGTGGAGAAGCCTCACGTTCTGTGCCTTCTCCCAATCTAGCAGGGCTGTGCTGGGCCTGCAGCAAGCCCCCTGTCCCTCTTCCTTTGCTCTTAGCTGTCCTCCCCTCGCCCCCCCGAAAACTATGCCAGTTCCTCTGGCGCTCCACCTGAGGTGAGACAGAAACCAGCAAGATTGGCTCTTTAAATTTTAGAACTGAGTTCTCCTATAGAGACTGAAACCAAGAAACAGTTAGCCATTGATGATTAGGTAGCTAGTAACTAAAGTTTTTTTCTTCTTTCTCTTTTTTGCAGTTACTTGAGTATAGCTTTTAGTTGTTCCCCCACCCATCGTTAACTGTGCTGTTCAGGCAATATGCTATCTGACTCCCACTAGGTTCCTATAGATAACATCTCCCTGGAGCCTGGGTCACCATGGTAATGGGTATTTGAGCTGTTTTTCAGGAATCAGGACCCCTTGTCCAGTTGAGATCACCAACTCATCAACTGGGCCCATTCAGATGCCCAATAAATGACCTTTTGATGTAGAGAGGCTAAAAACTCCACCCTCAGATCATGCTAATGCTGCCATTTTGTGAACATGGGTCCTATGAAGAGGCATGAAGTCCTACTACACTTGTGCAGATCATCAATCTGCACCTCCAATCACCTATCTCCACATTTCAGACCACTTTCACTCCACAAATAGCCCTGAGTCCCCATTTTCGGAGGCGGATTTGAGACTTGTTCTCCCGTTTCCTCATTTGGCTGCAGTGTGATTAAAACCTTCTCTCTGCTGCAATCTCGTCATTTTGGTGATTGGCTTTCTGGGTGACCGGCAAAAACGAACCTGGTTCGGTAACAAGACTACTTTAACAAATTTTGTTTTGCAAATAAAAAATTAGAAGCAAAACTGCAGGTTTCTAAGTATTCATGATAAAAAAAAAAAAAAGAAAGAAAAACAGGCAAACAATGGAAATATTAATTCGAGCCAACCCTGATGGCCTAGTGGTTCAAGTTCAGCACGCTCCACTTTGGCAGCCTGGGTTGGTTCCCCAACACAGAACCACACCACCCGGCTATCAGTAGCCATGCTGTGGCAGTGGCTCACACAGAAGAACTAGATGGACGTACAGCTAGAATACACAACTATGTACCAGGGCTTTGGGGAGGGGTAAAAATATATTAATTCATCAAACTATCATTTTAAAAAGACAATCAATCCTTAAGTGTTGAGGCAACTCAGATACAACCTACAATTTTTTAACTCCACTAACTATAATATTTTGATTAATTATAATGCGCATAATTTTGGAGGAAAGACCCAGTACACTTAATATCATTACAGCATAATTTGGTTTCTTACATCAGTTATTTGCTTTAGGTAAGACTACAACACCTATCCCCGTTGAAAATCTGTATTTTAATTGATTTAGTTATAGTATTAGTGACCGTATCAGTCATGTAATCCTACACAACACACCGCCTCCAGAATTTACTGGCTTAAACCAAAACCCTTCATTTAGCTCCCATTTCTGCTATTTGGCAATTTAGGCCGGCTTCAGCTAAGCATTTCTGCGCCCATGCACGCCTCTGTGCGTCCTTAGCTGGGGTGACTTGTCCCTGCCCCACGTAGTCTCCCATCCTCCAGGAGGCTCGCCTGGGCTTGTGCAAACGGCAGCTCCGCAGTAGGAGCCCGGAGAGTTTCTACCCCCACCTCTTATCGGAGGGAGCTGCAGACACATGGCAAAGCACTGCCTAAAGGCAACAGTGTTTACAGGAGACGGTGAATTGTGGCCTTTGTTTGACAGCTAATGACGGACCGTGAAGGTTTTAGTTCAGGATAGTGACAGGTTCCGAGTCGAGATACACCTTTTGTCTCCATTGTTAAATACCCCCGTGACTCAGACAGCAATCTAACCAGGAGGGCTCCCTGACTTGATCGGGTATTGCTTTCGTACCGGGGACGCCACCCATCCCCAGAACTGCCCCCGACCTAGCAACTCTGCAGTCACCAGGAACCTCCTTTTAGCAAACTTCCCCCCAAGGCACAGCACCCGACAGCGGGGTAAACGCCCCTCTGCTCTTCCTAGCACTCGCCCTGCCGCACGCAATTCCCTGTTTGCTCCCTTGAACCGGGAGCGCCTCCGGGAACGAGAACGGGCGTCCTCTTGACCCTCCTTGCTAAGGAAGCCCTGACATGGGGAAGGCATCGCGCAGAAGCTTCCCGAATCAACCGTAGGGCCCGGGGCCCGCGGGGGAACAACTCCGAGGTCTGTAAGACCCCAGGTACGCAAACACAAACTCCCGTGAAGCCGCCTTCAGCAGCCAGTCACCTACACGGCAGAACCCACACGGCAGAGCCCCACAGGTGACGCCCCTTCACGCCGGAACAGCCTCACGCCGGAAACGCGTTCCGCTTTACGGCACGCCCCCGCGCCGCGCCGCGCCGCCGTAAAAGGGCGGGAAGCCCCTCCGGAGACCGGCGTCCGGCTCTGCGGCGGCGCAGGGCGGGAGTGCCCGGCGGTTGGAGGCCTCGTCCCGCCCCTCGCCGCCTGGGACCGGCTGGCGCCCGTTAAGATCCGCTCCGCGTCGCCGGCCATGGAGGCGCCGGGGGAAGCCGAAGTCGAGCCTGAGGATGGCGACAGCAGCTGCGGGGACGTGTGCTGCATGGACAAGGGCCTGCGGAGGTGAGGGCGCCGGTGTCCGCCCGCCGCGCCCCCTGAGCGCTCGGCCGAGCTCCGGCTCCCCGGCCTGCCGAGCCGCCGGACGCCGATGGCCCACCCGCCCCGGCCTCCCGGCCTCGCCGCCGCGCCCGCCCTTGCTGGTGGTTCTGCCCTGGGACTCGGGTCGTCCCGGGCCCTGTCGGGTCCCCTCGGGTCCTTCCCTCGCCGGGGCGAGACGTGGCCGCCGTGCAGCGAGCGTCCGCCGCCCTTCGGGGGCCTCGCCTCGGCCCCCGGGCCCCGTCCCGACGCCGCCGCTGCAGAGCGCCGTGAGGCACGCGTGCGCCTGCTGTTGGCAAGTGCTAGCCGTGCCTGTGCCGTTCGCCCTCGCCTCTCCCTGCAGCCCGGGCTCCTGCAGCGCGCGCGGGCTCTGGGTGCTGCGTGGCTGGTTGGTGCCTGCGCACCGTCTCAGGCTCCCCCCTCTCCCGTTACTCTGATGAGCCATGCTGAGCTACGGGCGGGTCCACGGTGGGCTTCTCTGTGCCTTTGCGCGTGCTGTCCGCTTGAGGCGTGCGCTCCTCCCTGCTAACCTTGCTCCTGCAGTGAAAGCATCTTGTTCTGGATCCCGATCTAAAATTTGCCAGAAACCCCAGGAGGATGTTTCTCAAAGGAATATTTAGATTTATATTTAATAATTGCCGTTTACCGAAGGTCCTCTATGTGTGCATGTTATATATATCATCACTAATCCTTGTAACAGTTGTGCAGGGTAGGAATTTTACCAGCGGCAGATTTGAGACTCAGAGGATCTAAATAACTTTGCCATGTTCATGCCAGCTGGTGAGCGATTAAGTTCGAATTCAAGCCCGTTTCTGTCTAATTTCACTGTCTTTTTGATACTTTTTCTACTGTATCACATTATCTGCACAATACTAATTTCCAGAAACTGAAACTGAAGTGTATCGGAAAACAAGTGGCTGTCATTAAGAGCATGTGTTAATAGCGCATAAGCTCTGGCACTACATAGTATCTCAGTAAATGACAGGAGCTAGATAATTGGAAAATGTTTTAAACAGTCGCATTTAGGGATTGCTAGTTTGAAATTTAGAAATGCTTTATCTTTTTCTCCCAGGGGTTATTATGCTTCATTCTGAAGACTAAGGGATGAGCTGAATGACCTTATGGCATATTCAAAGTGTTTTTGTGTTTTAATTTTGAATTTGGGATTCTTAATGCTAATTTGGAAGCAAACCAGAATTCCTTGTTTTCCTATTATTCCCTGACTGCTGAACTTCTCATTTCCCTGTTGCCAGAGTTGCTTCCTGCAGCTCTAGTGTAGCTGCTACAGAACATAGAACAGATATCCACGACATTGTGTGTCCGGGCCCCTGACTGTACCTCCATCCAGCACCTCTGAACCATGTGCACTGTAGTTTATACCTGAAGCTGCTGTCTTCAGGAGGGTTTCCAGTTGTAAATAGCAGCAATTGAGAGAATGAAGAGATGAGTTCTGTTTAGGGGAGGTGCATTCCAAATTTCAACAAGGGAGGACAGACTTTTTCACTAGAAATAGCCATATCGAGTGGTTTCTTTTGAAATGAACTGCATTCTGGGTTAAATAGCCATTGAAGACAGTGAAGAAAGTGAGAGTATAAACTACATTGCCAGAGCTGGATTTATACCGGCTCGGTTAAGTAATAACTGTAAGAACTTGGACAAGTTATTTAGTTTCTGTAAACTTTAGTATCTTTATGATAACTGCTGCTTAGAGTTGTGAGGATTAAATGAGATGAGGAAACTGAGGCTTAGAGAGATTCACTCGTTTACTCAAGTAACACAGCAAAAAAAGTGGTAGAGTGCAGATTTGCACTGGTGTATTCTGAATCCAGGGCCTTTACAATTACTGCCTTCGCTGTATGCCGATGGCTCTGTTTGCATGTGGAAGCTAGAAATGCCCAGGGTCACTTGCCTCACGTGAGTGGGTTTATTGTTTATATAAATGGTCCAGAATACTGATTAGTGGTAAGAAGCACTGTACCTTATGGGACATTTCAAGGCTACCACAAATAGGAAGGATTTCATTATGGAATGAGTACAGCACATACTATCTACATGCTGTTTGGTTAATTTTAATTATTTAGGCATGATTTTAAAATCCATTTTTTACTTGTTTTTGATAGTGTGTATTTTCGTTTGCAGCATATCAGAGTTGTCTTTAGATTCAACCCTTCATGCCATCAATCTTCATTGCAATAACATCTCGAAGATCGAAGCCATTGATCATGTTTGGAATTTACGACATTTAGATCTGTCATCTAATCAAATAAGTCAAATTGAAGGGCTCAGCACACTGACAAAACTATGCACTTTAAATTTGTCCTGCAATTTGATCACAAAAATAGAAGGTTTGTAAGTGATTTTCATGTAATACTTTGCATAAGGAAGACAATTTTAAGTACATTTTTCTTCTTCCCAAAAGAGTGGAATAAATATTATCATAAACTTTTGAAAACTGACCCTAAAATTCATTATATAAGAAGTTTTCTTCTAGAAAATTTATCAGTTTTTTTAAGTGTTTCTCAAAATACTGATAAAATTGATTTAACTTTGCTTCAAAACAGTCTGAAATAATATTGTAACTGTATAGCTCTAATTAATTATTTGAATCCTATAAAGGCTTTTATTTTATTTTAGGACTCGAAGCACTAATTAATCTGACTAGACTGAATTTATCTTATAACCACATAAATGATCTTAGTGGTAAGTAGATATGCTTATGTTTTCTATAATGCTGGATGTTTGCCACTTGTGATGAGTTAGACTGAGCTCAGCATGTTGAAAAACTGGATAATCTGGGGCCAGCCCGGTGGCATAGTGATTAAGTTCACACGCTGTACTTGGGCAGCCCAGGGTTTGTAGGTTCGGATCCCAGGTATGGACCTACACACTGCTCATCAAGCCATCCTATGGCAGCGTCCCACATACAAAACAGAGAAAGATTGGCATGGATGTTAGCCCATGGCCAGTCTTCCTCACCAAAAAAACAAAAACTGAATAATCCAATTTTTGACCAAAAATCTCATCTAGAGAGTGTGTTTCAGTATAATTCTTTTTCATTGGTGCCAAAGCTACAGCCAAATAAAAAATAGAAATTAAAAATTAGGGTGATCAGTAACAGAAAAAACTTGGATGGGAAGGACCTACTTTGGGAGAATAATGTTTTAATCTTAGATAATTAACCAATATACTGTTATATAGAGAGGAATAGTTTCAATAGAACTTTTTATAATGATGAAAATATTCTATATCTGCTGTCTGGTATAGCAGCCAATAGTCAAATGGGGCCTTTGGGCACTTGAAATATGGCTAGTGCACTGAAGAATTGAATTTATAATTTTATTTAATTTTAATTAAATTTTAATTTAAATTTAAAAAGCCACATGTGGCTAGTGCTACCATCATTGGACAGTGTAGGTATATACCATTCCAAACACTATTGCAAATTGAGTATCAAATAAGTTTTTTTTTTTTTTTTTGGCTTTATCATATCTAAGTTAAAAATTGCTACCTATTTTTTAATTGATTAAAGTGATACACTGATAAAATGAACAAAGTTTTGTAATTATTCTTAGAATAATCTGTTAGAACTAGCAAAATTCCTCTATTTTCATAATCCTTAACGGTATTTGAAACATTCTTCTTCTTATTTGTTTTTCTCCCCTACTAGAAAAATACTACCCTATGCTAGCTGTTTAATGTACAAAAAAAATTATTTAATTAAAATTCTAGTCCCTACCCTTAAGCTGAAGTAGCCACAATATCTTAATAATTTTTTTTTTTTTGGTGAGGAAGATTGGCCTTGAGCTAACATCTGTTGCCAATCCTCCCTTTTTTACTGAGGAAGATTGGCCCTGGGCTAACATCCATGCCCCTCTTCCTCTACTTTATATGGGACACTGCCACAGCATGGCTTGATAAGCGGTGTGTAGATCCGTGCCCGGGATCTGAACCTGCTAACCCTGGGCCACTGGAGTGGAGTGCGCGAACTTAACCGCTACGCCACAGGCTGGCCCCACGTATTTTAATTTTTTGAAACTGTTTTCCCCAAAGACGTGAAAGTAGTAGAATTGAGTATTAACCCTAGTTGTGTCACTCTGTGTAATGTTGAGCAAAGTATATTACTCTTTGGATGCAGTTTCCTCATTGGAAAAATGTGAATCTTGGGTAAGATAGTTCATTTATTTACTTAACAAATATTTATTGAGGATCGCTGTATCAAGCAGTGTTCTCTAGTGATGAAACAACAACAAATGGGGAAGGTTCTTATTGTCACAGTGCTTTCATTGTAATGAGGAAGAAAAACAAGGTCATGTCAGCCCCTCAAAAAATAAGCAAAAGATTTGAGCAGGCACTTCCTCAAGAGGATATCCTTGAGCGCGTGAAAAAAAAATGTTTAGCATCCTTAGTAATTGAGGAAATGCAAGTTAAAACCGTAATGAGATCCACTTTACACCCACTAGAGTAGATGCAGTTTTATAAACTTAGAGTCCAAGATTCTGGTGAAATTGTGGAGCCACTAGAACTTGCGTATGTTGCTGGTAGAATTCAGAATGGTACAACTACTTGGAAAACAGTTTGAAGGTTTCTTATAATGTTAAACATACACTTACCACGTAATCATGCAATTCTACTCCTAGGTATTTACCTAAGAGAACTGAAAATGTCTAATCGAAGACCTGTACATGAACGTTTATATGATCATGTAGCTTTTTATATACTCATGTTTATATGATTGTTCATAGTCTCCAGAAACTGGAAACCACTTGTATGTCTATCACATGGTAAACGGATAAACAAATTGTGATACATCCACACAAGAATACTACTTGGCAATAAAAAGGAATGAACTATTGATTCGTGTATCCATTGTTTCTTTTCCCTTGTATTAGCAACGTGAATTAAATCTAAAAAGAATTATGCTAAAAGGAGTCAGACACAAAAGGCTATACTACATCATTCCATTTATGTGACGTTCTGACAAAGACAAAGTTACCAGGGCAGACATCAAATCATTAGTTGCCAGAGGTTGAAGGTGGGAGAGAAAATGGATTACATAGGGACACATTGATTGGAGTGATGGAAATGTTCTATATCTCAGTTGTGGTAGTGCTTACATAACTATATGTTTCTTAAAGTGCATCAAACTCTACATCTAAAGAGGGTGAATTTTAGTGACTTAATAGCAGATAGTGATAAGGAATATGAAGGAAATATAAGAGGCAACCTTGTAAGTTCTAATAGATAATTCTTAGAATGATAATGTATGTTCAGAAACACTTCAATAAATAACAGCAGTTTATATGATAAGAGCATACATAGACACTAAGGCGTGATCAAGCTTGACTTGATAAAAGAGCAGAAAGATGGCTAGTGTGGCTGGAGCATAGCAGATAAGGGGTTAATGTGCTAAGGAAACAGATGAGCAGGTAAGCGAAGACCAGATCACATGAAGGCCACATGACATGCAGCTTCGTAAGCAGGGTCAAAGGTTGGCATATTCCAGGTACAATAGGAAGCCATTGCAGGGCTTTAAACAAGTAAGTGACATAATACATGTTTTTAAAGGATCGCTTGGCTGCTGAGAGAGTGAGGAATGGATTTTAGGAGGAAAGGAGTGGAGGTCAGGCGGCCAGTGAGGAAGCGTTCCAGTGGTCTAGATGAGAGGTGATGGAGAGTTGCACTAGGGTGGAAGTAGTGTAGAGGAGTGAACAGAGATGGTTTGCAGGTAGAGTTCATAGCACTTGCTGATGGATTGAGATGAGGAAATGAAGGAAATAAGAAAGATAATTACAAGTTTTCTCGGTGGTAACAGGTGGATGATGGTACTGTTTCCTGACGTGGGAAAGATTGGGGGAGGACCAGGTTTAGAGATAAGGGGATGAGAATTAAGGAATCTGTCTTAAGTTTGAGAACCCTATTAGACGTGTGTATGTGTGTGTGTGTGTGTATGTATAATCTGCAGTTTGTGCTGAGGTATCACAGTTGGAGACGTAGATTTGGCACATCAGTGGTATTTGCAGCCATGAAACCGCAGGAGATTCTGGAGAGCATATGGATAGAGGAGCAGGGCCGGGAGTGAGCCCAGGGGCACTCTAAAGTTGAAACGGAAGAGGAAGACCCAGTAATGGGGAGCAAGGACTTAGAAATGTGATGGTAAATTAAGAGGAAATGCTGAGTGCTTATAAGAATGCATGACAGGACATCTAATCTTGTAGAGAGTGGTCAGAGAAGACTCTAAGGACGGGACAGGTGAGTAGAAGTTAGTGATAAGGACTGTGAAGAAGATAAAAGACAACCCTGTGAGAAAGACGCGTACAAGTTAGCCAGGTAAAGATCACTGAGGAGAGAAGAGTAACCTAGTCAGGTTGAAGAAATTGAAAAAAAGGGTGAGTAAAGTTGAATTTATGTGTGGAGAGTACTAAACTAAGCAAAACTGTACAATAAGACCTGAGGAAGAGTGTTGAGTGCACCTCAGAATGGTCCTTCCCCTGAACAGATATTTCTCCAAAGAAGATATACAGATGGCCAAGAGGCACATGAAAAGATGTTCAAAATCACTAACTATCAGGGAAATGCAAATCAAAACTACAATGAGATATCACCTCACACCCGTCAGAATGGCTATAATTAACAAGACAGGAAACAACATGTGTTGGAGAGGACATGAAGAGAAGGGAACTGTCACACACTGCTGGTGGGAGTGAAAACTGGTGCAGCCACTAGGGAAAACAGTATGGAGATTCCTCAAAAAATCAAGGATAGAACTACCAAATGATCCAGCTATTCCACTGCTGGGTATTTATCCAAAGAACTTGAAAACACCAATGCGTAAAGATACATGCACCCCTGTGTTCACTGCAGCGTTATTCACAATAGCCAAGACTTGGAAGCAACCTAAGTGCCCATCAAGGGACGAATGGATAAAGAAGCTGTGGTATATATACACAATGGAATACTACTCAGCCATAAGAAACGATGAAATCCAGCCATTTGTGACAACATGGATGGACATTGAGGGTATAATGCAAAGTGAAATAAGTCAGAGGGAGGTCAAATACCGTATGATTTCCTTCATTACGTAGTAGATAATAACAACAATAAACAAACACGTAGGGACAGAGATTGGATTGGTGGTTACCAGAGGGGAAGGGGGGAGGGAGAAGGGTGAAAGGGATAATTCGGTACATGTGTGTGGTGATGGGTTGTAATTAGTATTTGGGTGGTGAACATGATGTAATCTATGCAGAAATAGAAGTATAATGATGTACACCTGAAATTTATACAATGTTATAAACCAATGTTACTGCAATAAACAAAAAATTAAAAAATAAAAAAAAAAGTGGTCCTTCCAAAGGAAGGGAGGCTAGAGCAGTCATCCACTGACAGTTCCCCTTTTGCTGAGGGGAGGCCCTGGGGGTGTTAACTTGCTTTACAAGCTCCATTTTGAGGAAAGTTCTGAGGCAGGAAAAGAGAATCAGTAGGTGCTCAGGGTGGCACACTGGCTGTGTGCATGGCCCCCGTCCACCACAGCTGTGGCTGAAGTCAGAGGCTGGCAAAGGAGGTGTGGTGCCAGGGACCAGTGGCCTCTGCCACAAACCTAACTCCTAACATTGCCATGCTCTAGGTAAGCCCTGCAAGCACTATTACCAGGAAACTAAATCAAATGGGTGCTATTTGTATTTTATGTTCAAACCAACAAAGTTGATGTATGCTGCAGTGTTTGCTTATGTCTGCTAATCAAAAATGGTGTGTTGATGAGAGCCTAAAGCCACTGTTGTATGCCTGTTCTCATGTAAGTACGGGCATTGGCCTGGGGAGGTCATTGTTTTGTTGGAAGAAAACCGAAGCCCAGGAACCTCTGGGCTAAGGCCTCAAGGAGATGCCAACCCTGTGTTTCTTCAAAACAACAGTTAACTTGACTGATACCCTACTCATTAGATGTCGCTGTTTGCAGCAAGTTCTTATTAATGCTGCTCCTTTGCCTCTAGAAATATAACCTATATAAAATTATTTTTAATTAGCTGTTGGAAAAATTACTGCTGTGGCATTAAGAATTTTTTTCCTATTGCAGGTTTGATGCCCCTTCATGGAATTAAACATAAACTTAGGTACGTTGACCTACATAGTAATTGTATAGATAGTATCCATCACCTGCTTCAGTGCATGGTAGGATTGCACTTCTTGACTAATCTTATTTTGGAGAAGAATGGAAAGGATAATCCTGTCTGTCGAGTACCAGGTATGAACAATTAATACTTTTTGTAATAGTTAATATTTCAAAACTCCCTCATTCTTGCACCTGGTGTTTCTGACCTCTTTTTATTTGTCTGAAGCTTTGCAACTTTTTATTATGTATTTGGAAAAACATAATTGGAAATAAATTAAGACAAACTAAATTGATGTTTAAAGAGGAACACAGGGTGGACAGATAAGTAATTGTATTTAGATAGTTTTATATTTGATAAGTGAATGCCTCAACATTAGATTATGTCGTAATATATTCTTATCCTATGCAGCCATAAAAAAAGAGTTTAGAATCTCTTTAGCTACTGATACGCAGTTATCTCCAAGATATACTGTTAAGAAAAAGAAAAGCAAGCAAGCTGCAAAACATTGCATCTAATAGGCTACCATTTGCATTCAAAGGGTAACAAGTGTGTGATTTTGCTGAGTATATGTATATAAAATATTTAGAAAGCTACACAAACAACTGATGATAATGGCTAGCTCCGGTATTGGGTAGCTGGGGATCGGGAAATGTAGAAAGAGTGCAAAGAGGCACTGAGAATCAGGAAATGTTAGGAAAACTTTTTACTGTGTACCTTTTGAATTTTATACCATGTGAATGTGTTAAATTACTACTAAATAAATGATTTTTTTAAAGAGGAAAACTTAATAAGGTATGTAGAAGATGCTGCTGAAATGCCATTAGATGTAATCCAGAATCAACGAGATTGGCAAAGATAAAGCGGACCAGATTGCCGTTTCTAGAAGTCACTTATCTCAAATTGCTTAACCGAGTAGCAGGATACAAATGTAGAATGGGAATGTCCATTCTAGAGATCTGCTCAGGTGGAAGTTGGCTACAGAGGCTCCCGTCTGTCATTAACATGCAGCTATGAGGCTTTTCCCAGAATGGAAACCTGTCTGATAGTTCTGTTTCACAGAAGAATATAACAGATTTGAGATCAACTGTTTTCCTAAGGCCGTATGATGGAGTCTCCCAGAAAATCAGAGCAGATTTCAGTTTTCTGGGGAAACCCTTTTCTTGGAAGAAAACCTTACTTCTAAACTTTTTATTTTCTCTGCTAACCCACAAGTTGGGTTTTTTTCTCACAATCTTTTCTCGAGAACTCTAGTTCCTATAGTTTGTACCTTTTTTTGTAATTTAAGGGGGAGCAATGGGGGTGTTTAATTTTCCTAATGCTTGGGCCTCACTAGCAGAATTCTGTCTCTGGTTGTTATCCACATCATCCTGGTTTATATTTATACTAATCATATTACAGATAAACGAAGGACTTCTTTGGCTTCCTGTCCAGAATAAATTGCTACTGGTTTCTTGCATTTATGGCTTTAAAGCAATTTTATGAAAGATAAAGCCGGCAGTGATGATTTCAACTTTCTGATCTATATCAGGAGAGTTTTGGGGGAGGTGGGGGGAGCATTTTGTTTGTTTTGCATTTAATGATTACATGCTGGAGGAGGACTAAATAGCTTTTATTTTAATTTGTATTTAAAAAATTTTATTATTTTTATTTTTAAAACAACTTTTACTAGTTGCACTCTAGGACTAATTTTCTCATTCAGGTGATATATCCAAAAGCTGATAAATTTAGCTTACTCTAGAAACAATTAACCATTTTTTTTGAGGTTTCACTTTGAATGATTTGTCTCCAAGGGTACAGAGCAATTATGCTCCAGACTTTGCCACAGCTTAGAATCCTGGACTGCAAGAACATATTTGGTGAACCGGTAAATTTGTCAGAAATGAATTCATCGCGCCTGCAGTGCTTTGAAGGTCTTTTGGATAATTTAGTTTCTTCTGATTCTCCCCTAAATATAAGTGAAGATGAGGTATAGTACTGTTTTGTTTTTTTTTTTTTTTGTAATATAAAAGATACCTTCAAATTTTAATTAATGAATAAATGTAAATTTAAAGGATTTTGGTTTGTTTCTGTGTCACAGATCCTTGATAGTATGCCAGTGGTAACACCAGCCATCGATGAGGTAGCTCCCTCGGATCAGTTGGCAAGCACACCAGCAGATACTGGTTTGACGTCCTTTATATCTGTGTGTCCATCTTCGGATCCAGAGAAAGTTAATCATGAGAACGATTTTCAGAATGAGATAAAACTTCAGAAATTAGATGATCAAATTTTACAGCTTCTCAATGAAGTAACTATTTTTTCTATTTTTCTAAGCAATGTGTTTGTTGAAGAAAAAGTAGTTAAGAACATGTAAAATAAACATTGGGTACAAGCTGACCAACCAGAAACAATCTATATTTAATGAATTCGTGTGTATGTATATTTTTTCATTTCCAGAAATAGGATTGTATTATAGTAGTAGTGGTAGAAAAAGGTACCATACTCTTCATTTTCTTTGTTTCTTTGTTTCTTCATATCTTCATCATGTAATTATCTTGCTGTTCTGCTGTACTTCACATTATTTCCACCCACCCACCTTTTATTTCAGCCTTGAGTAAACTGAGAACTCTTTGGACTCAGTGTTTATCGTCAGGTTCACTAATATCGCCTCATTCTGCTTCTAAGCCCAGCTAGTTAATTTTTTCTTGAGGTTTTGTATTTTTCAGCTGTAAAATTTCCATTTTTTTTATGGTGTCTATTTCTCTGCTGACTTTTATTTTCATTCATGACAAGCATATTTTCTTTTATATCATCGAGCATAGTTGTATTTTAAAGTTCTTGTCTACTTACTTGAACAGTTGGATCCTCTCAGGCTAGGTCTCCATTGATTGCCTTTTCTCTTGAGACTAGGCGTGTTTTTCTGGGTCTTCCTGTGGTGAGTAATTTTGGATTTTATCCTGGACTTGGTGAATGTTGTGTTGTGGAGACTGTAGGTGCTGTTATAGACCTCCAGAGAGCACTGATGTTTTCGTTGTAGCAGGCATTTAACTTGCTTTGACTTAAACTGGAAATTTGTCCCTTAGGCAGCAGTGCATTTCTTTTATCCTTCACTAGGCTTCTGACAGTCTACTCTGTACTACCCTTTGATCCTTTAGATGCACAAGTCTGGGGTTTTTCTACCTGTGTCTTAAGACTCCTTGCATAGTACTGACTGGGATATGCTCTCTGGCTAAAAACCATAAAAACAGAAACACCCCATTCTGGTCATTTTTCCAAGTGTCAGCTCCCCACTACGGTAAGCCTGCTGTTGGTCACTTTCCAGGGCCTCCAGATAGTTTTTGTTGTTGTTGTTTGTATTTTTCCCAGTTTGTACTTGTTATCTTGAGAGAGTCAACCTCGTAGGAGCTTACTTGTCCCTCCTAGAAACTGAATCCCCTGTCTTTAATTCCAATCGTAACCTAGTTTATAAACACTTGATCTTGTCAAAGGTCATAATATTTTAGGAAATTTCGAAATTTTAATCTTTTATACTGAACTGAACTTTTAATAAACTTTTTTTTTTATTCTAGACATCTAATTCTTTAATAGATAATGTTCCCGAGAAAGATCTCCGACCAAAAAGAGACACGGATATAACTTCTGACAGTGACTGTGGAAAGAGAAAAGAATGTAATAGAAAAATTCCTCGAAGGTCAAAAATCCCATATTATTCCAAAACTATTCAGACTATTAAGCATCACGGTAAAAATAACAACCCTTTTATAAGGTACTTGTTTTAGTTTTAGAAGCAGAAGTTAATACTGCGGGCTTCTTCCTTAAAGCTATTCCATGGTGATATCCTTTACTTTTCTAATGTCGAAGATTTGACTTTTCAGCCTTGCTGGCCCAGATTTGGTCAGTACATTCATATAAATTTATATAAAAGGATCCCTTTCTCTGTGATAGATTGTCATTACCTAAGTTGTGAAAAGTAGTATAAACACTGTACATTTCTTTAGGTTATTTCCTATGTTTTATTCTTTGCAGTTGTAATCGTAAAATGAAACAACCTTTCTTTAAAGAGTTATATGTAAGATCATCTTTAGTGAACTCTGATGTTTTAGAAGAATCAGAAGAACAGAAGACTGAAATAATTAAAGTAGACAACAGTAGCTCAGAAGACACCACTTACCGGGTATGATTTAAGAGATTAAGAAAAAGCAAATGTGCATAATCTCAGTTTTAAATACAAAGTTAGTCCCAGAAAAAAAATGCAAGTTTTTATGAGCAAAAAATATTACATGTAATTTTATTGAGGTAATAAGATTGGGTTATTTTTTCCTTCCTGATTTCCAGATTTGTGTAATATTATTACTTTTGTAATTTTTAAAGAAATGGAAATTATACGTTTATTTAAGATCAGATTTCGGTAAAATCATTTGTTATATGCTTGCAAAGGAGAAAACAGGTCTAAATTTTCAAATTCTTATTTCTTGATGTGGTGGTTCCTAACTTTTGGGTCTCAGAGCCTTTAAATATCTAAGGCGATCTGTGGGTCTTCTCAGAGAAGTCTAGTTTTATACATATTCACAAAATGTTGTGTATGGTTTTAGGGTTTTCATGGACTCTCCTGAAACCCAATTTTGGACCCATGGATCCCAGATTAAGAGGTTTTCAAGAATTTTAAAATTCTTCAATGTTTGCTTTAAACATTCTTACGTTTTTAAGAATTTTTAGTACACGTTGATTTATTTTATATTTTTCATTAACTTGTCTTTATTTTGCTTGTGAAGTACTGGTTATACTTTTGATTGTAATGTACACTGTCTTACCAATACTATGATTCCTTTTTAAAATACTTCACAGCTTTCATGCTATTGGTTTTGTCCCCTTATTCTCAAATGTAGAGGCCTTCATATTGAGAAAAATAATAATAATTATTAAGACAATAAAAATAGAGCCGACATTTATCGAGTGGTTATTATGTGCCACTCGTGTTCTGCACTGTTCCGTATGCTTTACTTCCATTCATTTGTTTAATTCTCACCACAGCCCTTTGAATTAGATGCTGTTATTCCCATATTATAAATGAGACAATTGTGATGAGAGGTTAGGTAATTTTTCCAAGTTCACATAACACTATTGTTTTCTTTTAGACACTCGTTGAACAACTAGACCAAGAGAGAGAGAAGAGATGGAAAGCTGAACAAGCTGAAAAGAAACTTATGGATTATATCGATGAACTGCATAAACATGCAAATGAGAAAAAGGAGATTCATAGCCTGGCTCTGCTTACCACGGATAGGTAAGGGAGAAGTCTGTAAACACACAGATAACTCGCAAAGAATACTGAACTTGAAACTGAATACTGTAGTTGAAACTAGCTGTAGTATGATCAAAAACAGTGGATGTGGTTTTACTTAAAGGTTTATTGCTTTATTAGCTTGTTGCATAAACGAAGGATTCAGGGTACATTTATTTGCGCCTCTAGGGAGGTGTCAAATAAGTATTATAAGTGAAGAACAGCAAGAGACTAGATGGCAAACTTTTCCTATCAAGTGTTGGTTTCTGTAAAGGACAGAGGTTGCAAACCTTTTCTTGAGGCTTTGTGCATCGTATCTGGTCTCTGTCACATGTGCTTTACGATGGGCTTTGGTACCAGATGGCCCAAGTTTCTTCATTCTTATGCTTCTGTTTTTCCATCTTATCCATTCCATTTCGCATTTCCCATCTGTTTTTTATGTATTGTATTCTTATACACAGGTCTGTCATGTTCCATTCTGTGAGAATACCAGTTTTCTGAAATTACAATAACTTTTTTCTTCTGGTTCGTGTAGGTAATTATTTCTAAAGTCACTCTGTTCCTCAAAGGGTTATCAGATTTTTTCCATAGCAGTCCTGTTGATTTCTCTCACTTCTTGTCTTTGAATGAGCACTAGGTTTCTAGACTTGGTATTTGCCGACAAACAGTGTTTGGGAAGTTGCTCTCAGTTCCATGCCCTGTCTGATGATCTGATTATGCAGTGGATAATTCCCCTTCTCTGATCTTAAGGGTAAATTGGTGTACCCAGCTCCCAGCTCAATTCCCAGGTTCTTTTAGTCATTCAGCTAGTAAAGTTCTGTTGTACTGATGGTATATTTTCTACCCTCAGCAATCTGATTCTCTCATGCTTTGTACCTGTGGAATCTAATGAAAATTACGATACCCAGCATGTGTTCTGTGAGAACCTCTGTAATTATGCAAGCTGGAGTGCTTTGTGCTGTTGCTAGTTCTTCTATCACCACTCACCAACTTCCTGCCTTATGTGTTTTGGGCATTGCTCTCTCTGGATTACTATCTCTGGTACAAGAAGATGCTGGACAGGGGGAAAGGAACAGATGGATCAATTAACAGTCCCTCTGACTACCTCAGAAAAATAGCACTCTTTTTTTTTTTTTTTTTGCATTTGTTTCTGCTTTATTGATATATAACTGACATATATCACTGTATAGGTTTAAAGTGTACAGCATAATGGCTTGACGTACGTATTTTGTGAAATGATTACTGCAGTAAGTTTAGCATCCATCATCTCATATAGATAAAAAGAAAAAGAAAAGAAATGTTTTTCTGCTAATGAGAACTCCTAGGATTTACACTTTTATTAACAACTTGCATATATATCATACATTCGTTGCATGTATGTATGATACATTCCTAGTACTTATGTATCTTATAACTGGAAGTTGTACCTTTTGAACACCTTCCTCCATTTCTGCCTCCTCTGGTAACCAGAAATCAGATCTCTTTTTCTATGAGATTGGTTGTTTTTTGTTTTAGATTTCACATATGAGTGAGATCATACAGTATTTGTCTTTCTCTGTCTGACTTATTTCACTTAGCATAATGCCCTGAAGATCCATCCATGTTGTTGCAAACGGCAAGATTTCCTCGTTTTTTTTAATGGATGAATAATATTGCATTGTGTATATATATACCACAACTTCTTTATCCATTCATCCATCCATGGACACTTAGATTATGTCCATATCTATTGTAAATAATCCTGCTATGAACAGGGTGGGTGCAGATAACTTTTTGAGTTAGTGTTTTCGTTTCCTTTGGATATAGTCTCAGAAGTGTAATTGCTGGATCATATGGTAGTCATATTTTTAATTTTTTGAGGAACTTCCATACTGTTTCCCATCGTGGCTGCACCAATTTACATTCCCATCAACGGTGCACAAGGGTTTTCTTTTTTCCATATCCTCACTAACATTTGTTATTTCTTGTTTTTTTGATGATAGCCATTGTAACAGGTGTGAGGTGATCTCTCAATGTGGTTTTGATTTGTATTTCCCTAATGACTAGTGATGTTGAGCATCTTTTCCTGTACCTGTAGGCCATTCATATATCTCCTTTGGAAAAATGTCTATTCAGGTCATTTGCCCATTTTTTAATTGGATTATTTGGTTTTTTGCTGTTGTATGAGTTCTTTGTATATTTTGAATATTAACCCCTTGTCAGATAGATGGTTTGCGAATTTTTTTTCCATTCCATAGGTTGTCTTTTCACTTTGGTGGTTGTTTCTTTTGCTGTGCAGAACCTTTTTAGTTTGACGTAGTACTACTTGTTTATTTTTTATTTTGTTTCTTGTGCTTTAGATGTCATATCCAAAAAATCGTTACTAAGACCCATGTCAAGGAGCTTATTTTGTATGTTTTCTTCTAGGAGTTTCGTGGTTTCAGGTCCTACACTTAAGTCTTTAGTCCATTTCTAGTTAATTTTTGTGAGTGGTATAAGATGGAGTCTAGTTTCATTCTTTTACGTGTGAATATCCAGTTATCTCAACACCATTTATTGAAGAAACTGTCTTTTCTCCACTGAGTCTTCGTGGCTCCTCTATGGAATATTAGTTGACTGTGTACGCGTGGGTTTATTTCTGGGCTCTGGATTCTGCTCCATTGGCCTCTGTCTGTTTCTACGCCAGTACAGTACCACACTAAAACAGCACTCTCGTTTGCAGTGGGTACATAGGCAGACAGCACAGTGTAATAATAGATGTACAGAGACCCTGTGACCCAGACTCAGGGACAGACAATGGAAGAGAGAGGATCTACAGTAGTCCCCGCTTATCCACAGTTTCACTTTTTTTTTTTTTTTTAAGATTTTATTTATTTATATTTCCCCCCCCCAAAGCCCCAGTAGATAGTTGTATGTCATAGCTGCACATCCTTCCAGTTGCTGTATGTAGGACGCGGCCCCAGCATGGCCGGAGAAGCGGTGCGTCGGTCCACGCCCAGGATCCGAACCTGGGCCGCCAGCAGCGGAGCGCACGCACTTAACCGCCAAGCCGCGGGGCCGGCCCCACAGTTTCACTTTTTGAGGTTTCAGTTACCCATGGTCAACCATGGTCCGAAAACATTAAATGGAAAATTCCAGAAATAAACTATTGATAAGTTAAATTGCACGCATTCTGAGTAGTGTGGTGAAATCTTGCTCCGTCCAGCGCAGGACGTAGATCATCCCTTTGTCCAGTGTATCCACATTGTATGTGCTACCTGCCCGTTAGTTAGGAAAAAACATAGTATATACAGGATTTGGTACTATTTGAGGTTTCAGGCATCCACTGTGGGTCTTGGAACATATCCCTCATGGATAAAGAGAGACTACTGTATCTTCCTTTTTTTTCCCAGAAAGATGCAGTTTTATGAGGCAAAGCTTGAGTGTTCTAGGAGTTGTTTTATTTTAATTTATTTCTGTTTGCCTGTAATTGAAATTCCTCCCAGATTTTGGCATTATGTTTTCTCCTGTTTTTAGTTGTATGTGTATGAATGTTAGCTTTATTCTGTATTGTAGGTATTATTTAGTGGGATATTAGAGGAAGCTGTGTCTGAGGCTGCCACCCAGACTCCATTTAATTTGGAAAGCTTTGGGCTCATTTCATCTTTCCTTCCTTAACCTCTCTATAATTGTGCTGTTTCACATGATACATAGTCGTTGTTGTCTTGAAAATTCAGCTTCAGTCTTTTCTGATTCTTTGGAATTAGATCATCATGAATCCTCATATTCCCTTATGTGACTTGGTAGGATCTCTGTATTCATTGTATCTAATACAGGGTCTGGCATCTAGGTACTCACAATGCTATGAGTATGTATGATCTCAAAACCTGAATCTTCTCTGCTGTGCTTTTAACAACCTGTAAGCTCCTGAATCTTTATTATCCGTGCCTCCTTGATGAACAGATCTGTTTGTCTAAGTATCTACTAAAAATGCCTTGCCTACGTTGCTCATGTGTCTTAAGATCGGCATGTCCTTAGGTATACTTATCCTGCTCCCTTATTCTATATTCCTTGTCCTAATAAATGGTGTCCCATCCAGTCAGTCACCAAAGCTAGAAATTTAGGAATTGTTTTTTTGCTTCCTTTCTCTTATATCCCACAGCCAATTGGTATTGATATTCTACTTCTTAAAAGATACTGAACTGTCTCCTCTACATCCCCAAAGTGTTACCTTGGTTTAGGCCCTTATCTCTTGCTTAGATGATTGCTCGAATTCTACTGATCTGTAGCTTCTCTGCCCTCATCCACCATATAGTCCACAGAGTAAAGTCCAGTGCTCTTTCATGTAACATAGCAAACTGTAGTTCAGAGAGTGGAAGGGAAGACCAAAAGACTGGTTTGGAGACCACCCTCAAAGGCAAGAGGAGAGGTGGTAAGGACAAGAATTGGAGAAATGACTGTAGTCTAGAAGTTGATGGATATATGGATTTTTTTCAATTATGGCTTGGAAATTATAGTAGATACATTTAGGAGTGGCTGCCTTGCTCAGCAGTTTCATGAGGCTGTGTCTTTACTATTCGTTGTCCCCTTTTCAAACACAAGACTTGTGTTCTGTCATCAGCTGCCTCTCTGCCTATAATATTGATCGAGAGGTGAGCATCTGCCCCCAGGTGGGGAGACATAATGCCTTAGCCCTATGGCCACAGTGATTGGTGCATATGAACCAAACTGGACTAGTCAGAGCCTTTCCTAGAACTCTTCTAAGTTGAGCTACAGAAAGGTAATCTTTTCTGTTTGGTCCTCAGAGCTATTAGAATGTGAGCCCAGAGATGTTTGCAGCCATCCTCCTCTCCCCTCCATATGTTATAAAGAAGCCCACAGTAGGAAAAACTGAAACCAGCCTGTAGGGAATCAGAGATAGAGAGTCCTGATGGTGTTGATGTTCTTGGTTTCAGCAGTCCCTCAGAATAGTGCCACCCTATCCTCTGAATTGGTTATGTGGGTCAATAAATTCTCCCTTTTTACTTAAACAGTCATAATCAAAGGGCTCTCTAATACAAAGCTGGGATCAGTACTTAGTGTCTGGGGAAGATACAGGGAAGTCAGAGGGATCTATTCTTCTATCACTTTTCTCACATAGCTTTTCAAATGTATCCATGTCTGTTCCCTCTGCTAGACCTTGAGCTCCGTGAAGGATAGGCTGTATCTTAGTCATCTTGCTTGCTTTTAAGCCCACACAATGCCTGAAACAAATTAGTGTTTATAAAGTTTTGCTGTTGAATCGTCAGGTTCACATCAGATAAAGTTTCATTAGTTTATGTAGCCATGTTTTCCCTCTTGACACAGTGTCAGTTTCAGGGATGGGAGAGAGGCATATTGTACTGTTTTTCAGCCACTTTTAATCTAATGAGAGTTTGAAACATACTTCAAATCTTCCTCTCTACTGTAACCTTTAAATTAACTACAGTTTTTATCCGTTTTATGTGCATAATATACTTAAAGCCACATTTGATTTCTGCTTTAGGCTAAAGGAAATTATTTTTAAAGAGAGAAATTCCAAAGCACAACTTGAAGTTATGGTTCACAGACTTCAAAGTGAAATAAAGAAACTAACTATTGAATTAATTAAAGCAAGAAATCAACAAGAGGATCACATTAGACACTTAAGAACCCTGGAAAACGCATTAGAAAAAATGGAGAGGCAAAAACGGCAGCAGCAGGCGGCACAGGTATTTCTGTTTGAGTTTGTCAGTCACATAACTAACACAAATTCAGGGCTTCTATCCTGAAACAGATTCTACTGTTATGTAGTAAATGCCAAAGGTGTTAGGCCATATGGAAAAATTAACTTCAATGTAGCAGTAAGGTAACCTGTGGGATTATTTCTCAATTGAGGCTAGTAGCGCTCACAAAGCAGCTGTAAGAGTTGGTGGAAATGTGGCAGGTTGTTGGGCTTGTGCTCTGAGAGAGCCGGTTTTTGAAAGTCTCTTTGGAGGGCTTGAAGGTGTTTCATTTTCATGCAGGCTAAATGGAAATCATCGTTAGGATCTGTGATGCAAGTAAGCAGTAGTTAATGCCCGTGTATGATTCTTCCAGGGCTATACTTTATGTGAGCATAGCATCATTAATTTAATAAATTTTGAAAATCAACTTAGTCCCCTAGGTCCTGTTATTTAGAAGGTACTTTTCTTTGTGGAACTGGCATTAAAATAGAAGCAGGAGAGATTATTATCTAAATACTGTAAGTGTGTGTATTTTACTCAGATGCGACTTATCCAAGAGGTGGAGCTCAAAGCTGCAGCTGCTGATACAGAAATAAACTTACTTAGAACTTCCCTTCATCAAGAAAAGGAACAAGTGCAACAGCTTCATGAACTTCTTGCATTGAAAGAACAAGAACACAGGTAAATGAAAAATGTATCAGGAAATATTGACATTTAAAAATAGGAAAGAAAGCTACTTGGTTCTCCGCTCCCCCTCCCCCATAACTAGGCAGTGATTGAGCAGTGGTGAAGTCTGACAGAGTTCACTCGCGCATTAGAATCACTCTTACAGTGAGCACTAGTGGCTTAGAAACAGATAGGTGACTTGATTGAGGTATGGGCTTATTAACAGTGAAGCTTGATTTTGTATTTCTCCAAACCCAACCAAAAGTCCATCATTGTAATAGGAAGAAAACTGTTTTAATTGACCTCCAAGTAGCTACTTGTTAAATTAAGCAGTATTCTTTATTCCTCTGAAGCAGGGGTCAGTGAAGGGCCAGATAGACGATATTTCAGGCTTTGCAGGCCATACCTAACTATACTTTTATAGCTTAAAAGTAGCATAGACAATACGTAAATGAATGGGCGTGACTGTGTTCCAGTAAAAGTTTATTTCCAAAAAAAAAGGGATAGCAGGCCAGATTGGGCCCACAGGCTGTAGTTTGCCAACCCCTGCTCTATAGAGTCCACAGTAATTTGAACACTTTCAGCTAGTTGTCTGCTTACTGCTCTACCAACCAATGGAATTGTATCATTGCCATGGGTTAATTGTGTTTGTTCCAAAACCTGTTTTGTTTTTGTCCTTATACAAATTAAATTTTTAATGTATAAATTGGATTCTGACGCTCTAGGGAGAATTGTCATCATATATGTGGGCAGGACACCTATAAAAGATTGGGGGGAAATAATCACGAAAATCTAAAATTTTGCACTTAGTTTCCTCTACAAGTATCTTTTAACTTATGGTTCTAGTTTAGAGAAACCAAACTGGAAGTAACAGATTTTGTATTATGGCTTTGATTTATTCAGGAAAAATTCTGGAGAACTCTAAACAATGAACTCATATTTAAATAAAAAACTGGCTCTATATCAAAAGATTGGTGAATAATTTCACACTGTAACTGATTTTTTTTCTATTAACCAACCACTGGTACCAGTCAGATTGCATTTATTGTATGTCAGAGACTCAGCTGAAGCAGAAGATGCAGTGAAGCAGAACTTGACTTCTACAAATGCACCTTAAGCATTTTAGAAGCCATAGAATCTGAACCATCTCATTGAAGTTAAGATTTGACATACTCCTCTTAACCTCATCACCACTGCATATACAATCAAAGAAAACTCGTATTCTTTCTGTCTCTACCATCCTATGCCCAGTTTCTGGGTTTGAAAGTACAGAGCTAATCTTAAATTAACAATAGGAACTATAGCATATTTAGTAACTAAAGACCTTTAAAGTTTTTCTTACAGGTAAACAGCGTCCTATGATTTTAATTGTTTTTCATTCCAGGAAAGAACTTGAAACAAGAGAGTTTTTTAGTGAAGCTGACTTCCAGGAAGCCTTAGCTAAAGAAATAGCTAAAGAAGAGAGAAAGCATGAGCAAGAAATAAAAGAATACCAAGAAAAAGTTGATGTATTAAACCAACAATATATGGATTTAGAAAATGAATTCCGTATTGCTTTAACTGTTGAAGCCAGAAGATTTAAAGATGTAAGAATTGGCATCTAGCTTTTTATTGAAAACAGCATCAGCAAGATATGGTTTTATGAGAAGACTGCATTTTAGCATTCGAGCTCTATTTACATGTTGGCTATATGACCTTAAACAAATTAAATTCTTAGAGCTTTAGTTTCTTCACATAAATAATAGCTATTCTTCAATGCTGTTGCAAAAACAACAGAGATTATAAATGGTCAAGTAAAGAGAGCACTGGAATGGTGATTGGGAAACCTGAATCCTCTCCTGTTACTATAGAGCAGAGATTGGCAAATGAAAGCCCCTGGGCTATATTTGGCCCACTGCCTGTCTTTGTAAATATCGTTTTATTAGAACACAGCCATGCTCATTTGTTTTCATATTGTCTGTGGCTGCTTTTGTGTTATAACAGCAGAGTTGAGTATTTGCCACACAAACCATATGGCCTAGCTGGCAAAGCCAATTATCTGTGAGTTTTATTCTTTTGCTAAAACCCTGTGATTCTAAAAATGAAAGAAGTAAGCTGTTTGCAGAAACAAATATTTTCTAAGTATTTGGAGAACTGCTATTTATAATGCAATTTTGAAATATAGGTTAAAGATGGTTTTGAAAATGTTGCAACTGAGTTAGCAAAGAGCAAACATGCTCTTGTTTGGGCTCAACGAAAGGAAAATGAGTCTTCCTCTTTAATTAAAGATCTGACCTGTATGGTGAAGGAACAAAAAGCAAAACTTGCAGAAGTTTCCAAATTGAAACAAGAAACAGCAGCAAATTTACAGGTAAGATATTGTCACTTTATATTTCCTTTTTAATTTTTTACATCATTTTCTCAAGTGTATTGAGATGATTTTAGGAAGTACACAATTATGAACTTTTAAATAATACTAATTGTGTATTTGACGTGAATGGGAAAAGTAATACAACTAGGAGGTTTAACCATGATTTCACAGATTGTGTTGCTTAAACTAAAATAGTGTTTAGGTAAAATAAGTGAATTAATTTTAAGAAACATACTAAGTAAATAGGTGCCAGTTGTATAGTGATACAGCAAAAATTGTGATGGTGACACTCAAAAGGTTGAAGCTCAGGAAATACCACGTGAATTGCTGGTATTAATTTTTCAGTGGTAGTGGTTGTTTTTAGATAGACCCAGCTCTAATTTTTAAATTAATTTCTTTATTGCTGTTATCTCAGTTTTAAACATTATTGATATTTTGCCTGCAAGAACTTACTTCCTGAAAGTGACCTTTAGACTATTGATATAAATGCTTGGTGAGAAATTTTGAGTATTACATGTGTAGTTGCTCTGTTAAGAAATTAGAATAAAATTCAGAGTGTTTAAAGGAGTGCCCTCTTAAAATTTGACATTTTTATTTCATGACCTACATTTATCTTTGGTTAATAAAATTAAAACTTTTTCTGATGTAAAATTTAGGAACATTGACTTTGTATTTGCTTAAATAACATTTTGTCTCATTATAAAATGCAAAAATAGACAATAAAGAAGCACTAAAATATAATAATTACTTTGCATTTTTTTTTCAATGTTTTTTGGGGGTATACAGAATCAAATCAACACCCTTGAAATTTTGATTGAAGATGACAAGCAGAAGAGTATTCAAATAGAGCTTCTCAAGCATGAAAAAGTCCAGCTTATTTCCGAGCTAGCAGCCAAGGAATCACTAATTTATGGTTTAAGGACAGAAAGAAAAGTATGGGGACATGAGCTGGCACAACAGGGTAAAATTCTCAAATTTTCAAAGGGAAAATACCCCATTCTTCTAAACCAACAAATCTGGGTATTGGAGAGAAAAGGAAGGGCTTAACTCGGCCTAGACACACCAAGAGAGAAGGTGACACTTTATATGGAAAGATAAGTAGGCATTTGCCAGCCAAACAGGAATAAAAGCCTCTTAGGAAATGGGAAATAGTTTATTACACCAATTATGAAGTTACAGCTCTGATTATCTGGTTTTAGTTTTCTTCCCAATATAATTTGGTTACTTTTCTGAACAGGTACACCTTTACAATGCTACAAGTGAGTAAGTCGTAGAAAATAATTCTTTCTTATACAATGATTTTAAATTATTTTACATTATGCAGCATTCAAGTTTTTCTAAAACTGTTGGTAACATTTCTCTTATGATGCATGGAGAAATGTGAAATAGCATATGAATGAAAACCACTTTAGGTTTAGGTGAACTTACCCTCAGTCTCATTCCCTTTCCCATCACTATAAAGCAAGAGAGATGTACTGTTTTATAGCATTCATAGATCTTTTACTAATTATGAATAGCTAGATGTTGGTCTCAGTGGAGCGTTGCTCATTTGTTCGTTCCATGTAGGAATCTTTGATATGATTTTGTTTGTTTGAACGCCATAACATTTCCAATTACATATGACGTGTCTAAGTCACTTGTTCTTGATGTGTGGCTTTAGGTTTTCAGGTAGCCACGGGTGTTTAGAAGGCTTTGTTTGCCCTTGCCCTTTCCTCTTAATGTGGTGCTATTATACATTTTTTTTTAGTTAGTTTTTCTTTTTCTTACTGTATTTTAGATTGTTAAAGTAGATGTTCATAGAATACAAATCCTCCAAGGTCTTCTAAAGTTTGTTACTGATAGTGTTTGTTTCTTAGGATCTTCTCTAGCCAAAAATCGTGGGAAACTAGAGGCTCAAATTGAAAGTTTACGTAGAGAGAATGAATCTCTGCGAAAGGCAAATGAACGTGATAATGATGCGTTAAGAATTAAGTGCAAAATCATAGAAGACCAAACTGAAACCATTGGAAAATTAAAACTTGTAAGTTTGACATTTTATTTTGGCAAAAGAGCATATGGCAGGTTTAAAAATCTGTGGATCAAAGTATCCAGTAAATATTTGTCTCAATGAATCTCAACTGTTGTGGAATTTAGGACAGATGAACATGTGTTTTCTTTTATAATATTTGCCCCTTTGCTTTTAAAAGTGCTATATGACATTTATTTATTAACTTGAAATTACTTTTAGTTCAAAATTTTATGGAGAATGTTGTTATGGCCCTTTGAAATAACTGGAAGTAGTGTCAATAAAGGGTTAGGAATCACAAGAAAATTAATGTTTTACATGTTTAAAATATCCTTTTAAACCATTGTTTAGTATCTCCCAGTATTGCTAAATCACTTCTCAAAACTATGAGAAACTACATTTAAAAGTATATGAATAGATTGTAAAGGATTCATGCTTGTTCCCAAGGGAAACCATTTTTATTGTCCTCTTCAACATGGCCTGTCTTCAGAGAGAAGACTAACAGTATCTCCTGTGAAGATTCTGCAGAGAAATTTTCTGAAAGTTACCCTGAGCACTGAATCCAGTTTGAACTCCAGTATTTTCTTCTAGAGATTATCTCTTAAAGTGTAAAAATAACTGAGAAAAGGGTTAAGAAACTTCTGAATGGGATTATCACCCATAAAGTTAAGAACTCATTCTTTAGAGTAATTCTGACTACCTAAGACTTGATTTTTTTTCATAGTCATTTTTAAGAAACTCCTTCAGAAATTCATCAAGTAAGGAAAATAAGAAACGTGTGTATCACCATGTTTCTGTTTCCATAGCTAGATTTAGGCTATGAATGCTTGAACTGTATTACCCAAAACAGTGACATTGATGTTCACTCAACTGCAGTTTTGGTTCCAGTCTATCTAAAATTTCAAATATATCTGTTATACGTGCCAACCTGCACTGAAAATTATTATTGAAAGTTTTTAACAGTAAGCCTTTTTTCTTGTTTTAAAAATCTAGCCAAGCATATTTTCTTTTGAGTTAAGCTAAATATGAAACAGAAAGACTTGCAATTTGCTTTTAAATTTCACAAGGCAAAGCAGGTAACACTCTCAGTATAATACACTGTGTCTGACTAACTACTTCCACAGTAAGACTGCTGCCTTCTTATCAGTCTCTGAGCAGTTTTGGAAGGAAATGACTAGTAGTGAATGACATAATAGAACCAAAAAATAGATGAGTTTTAATTTTAGATTTTTGGTTAAAAAAAACTTGTTTTCAGATTTTCAACCCAACCTATTTTTTTCATAGTTCAGTTCATTTACTTTAAAGAACATCATATCAGCCTCAAATATATGAGCATTAATGGTGCTTTCCAACTGATCACATAACATACAGAGATAGCTAGGCATAATTTCTTTCATCATAGCTAATAACTTAAAGGAATAATGACCTAATCTACAAAATTTGTAGTTTGATGTTTTCAATTAAGTAGATTATAGTTAGCTTCTGACTATGGAAATCAGAAACAGAAATTTTTTTGAAATTCTGTATCTTCCCCATGTATTATTTTGCTACTTTTTAGTATGTATGGATCACAAGTCTCTGATGCTGCAATGTTATTCTTTTTATTAATAGGAGTATTTCATAAGAACCTTTTATAGCTTTTGTGGATTCCTGGTAATATGTGTCAAGACTGCCCACTCTGAAGTATTCCAGAAGGTCGTGGGGTGAAAATAAACAATTCTGGACTCCTATGCACATGTTGGTCTAGACTAGAAGACTATCTGACATCTTTGCTTAGAATTTTTAGATATATAACACACTGAGGGGCCAGCCCCGTGGCTTGGCGGTTAAGTGCGCGTGCTCCGCTGCTGGCGGCCCAGGTTCGGATCCCGGGTGCGCACTGGCGCACCGCTTGTCCCGCCATGCTGAGGCCGCGTCCCACATACAGCAACTAGAAGGATGTGCAGCTATGACATACAACTATCTACTGGGGCTTTGGGGTAAAAAATAAATAAATAAAATTATAAAAAAAAAAAAAAATAACACACTGAGGAATTGACTACATTCTTTACAGTACTTATGAATCCATACTTACAGTAGACTTGTCAAGTATTTGTTTGTTTGCCTCCATCTTCTTCCCAAAAGGAAAAAAAGGCAAGGTGGGGCAGGGGAAACAGGTAACAATAAGAACTACCAGTTTTCTCACCTTAAGAGACTGATGTCAGTAGTTGGTGTATGGCTCAGCTGTTCCAGAGTCCAGGCATGCCCCATAAAGCAAGCAGTGTTCATTGGAATAAATAACCCACATGAGGCCTCATACCGGCGAACATTTCACAGTGCATAAGGTGGTTTGATCTTTCTTTCATTATCCTCTGAGTTGTAGTATGCAAATATAGGATGAAATCTGACTCATAGTGCAGAAGATATAATAAAAGGAAGTTTTGGAGACTCTAAACCCTATTTTCATGCAACATTTTAATAGTGATGAAATCATACTTTAAAGTATTTGCTCATCCTAATGAAGAAAACACTTCTGTTTAGTTCAGTAGAAATAGCAGTTTAATTTGTGCCATACATAAACAGTGCTGTGTTGCTATCAGCCACCTAGAGTTTTCATTCTGTTTCTGTCATGAAAGCGTAGATCTTTTCATATGCTGATTATGTTAATTCAAAATTTTTATTGTGCTGCTTTCTTTTCCTTTTCTTCTACTCTCTCTCTGATTGATAATTACTAACTTACTAAAATAAAAAGGATAAATAGAACAAAGATTTTGTCTTAATAGCACTCAAAACAGTAGTGATGTTTCTTATTGATTGTGATGAAAAATGTTCCATAAATCTTTTCTAAAACAGTTACTGAACATTCGATTTATTTTTTAATCTGTAGTTTTTATAATAATTTTAAACCATACTTAATTAGGAATTGAGACATCAAGGATTCATAAAAATGAAGTACTAATTTTTTTCTTGAAGTGTTTACAGGAAAGAGAGGAGCAAATCAAAATATTACAGGAAAAGATCACTGAAATACAAAAATGTACTCAAGAACAACTTGACGAAAAATCTTCGCAACTGGATGACGTAATTGAGAAACTAGAAAAACACAGTGAAAGAAGAGAAAAATTAAAACAGCAGTTGAAAGTAAAGGAATTAGAACTTGAAGAAATTAGAAAAGCTTACAGGTATTATACAGTATTTCCCATAGAAAAATAAAATGTAGCTTAATAGTTTCATATCACAATTTTATTAAAATTCTTTCTTCTTGTATTAGCACACTTAATCAGAAGTGGCATGATAAAGGAGAGCTTCTCAGTCATCTTGAAATGCAAGTGAAAGAAGTGAAAGAAAAATTTGAAAACAAAGAGAAGAAACTTAGAGCGGAAAGAGACAAAAGTATTGAGCTACAAAAGTAAGCGTTACGTTCCCAAGTATATGGGATATCTTTAAACATAAACACTGAATTGGCGTGGGTGAGAGATGTAGAGAGAAAGAAGGGCTAAAAACTGTGGACATGGTTATTTGCCAAGTACTGTATTTCCATTCCATCTAGAAAATGAGAGTAATAATAGTTTCTACCTTAAGTGTGTATGGTGAGGTGTAACTTTTCTGTGTGTGTATTTATGTGTATGTGGCTTGTCTGAGTTTAGTACTTAAACAGTCCCTGACACGTATGTATGAATATTTTGTTATTCCTGTGGTTACTGGTTTCAAACTCTGAATGGAAGCAGCCAGTGATATTGTTGGCTGTTGTGTGTGGAGTTGAGAGGAGGAGGTCCCCGGACTGCTGGGGCAGTGAGCTCCCGAAGGAGCTGGAGCAGGTCTAGGGAGCAGTTGGCCTGCACAGGCTGAGGCTGAGAGCTGATTTTAAAGAAGGGGAAGAAAATGTGTACCTGCAGGCCGTGGCTGTGTGGATTTTATAGAATTTTTTAGAGGAAATGAAGGTTTTATCTCATAAACTATGACTAGACTTGTTAAAATAATTTATAAAGTTGACTGCGTTGAAAAATAGGTAGCATGGTTTAACGATCGGTTCTTGTGTCGAGATATAGAGTGGTATAGATGACGTGGCATATAGATAGTCCAAAAACCTCATATAGAGAGAGGTTCCCACTATATCACATCTAATAGAACCTGGAATCCGCTTTCTTATATTGTAGCTCACTGTAAATGGAAGACTGTTAGCACACCCTACAGAAAGTGTTGGTTAATAGTACAGTTACTTATTTATCTGCTAACGGACACTTTTCCACTTCGCTTTCAACCAAGCACTAATACACGGACCTTGGCTTGGAAACTGTTGCAATTTTCTCTCCTGCCAGTCAGAACTTTGCAATTTAGAGTCCTTTAGATCCTAAAAGAAAGAAGCATTTCCTATATATAGCAATTCCTAAACTTAATAAAAATCATAAAGCTTGACAATTTTTAGAATCTCTTATTGTTTACCTTGTCATTAGTAGCAAAACAATAAAGACCTGATTTTATACATTAATGCCTCTATGACTAAAACTGCCATGTGTATATATATATATATTTTTTTGGGGGGGAGGAAGATTAGCCCTGAGCTAACATCTGATGCCAATCCTCTTCTTTTTGCTGAGGAAGATTGGGCCTGGGCTAACATCCGTGCCTATCTTCCTTTACTTTATATGGGACGCCACCACAGCATAGCTTGACAAGCAGTGTGTTGGTCTGTGCCCGGGATCCGCACCTGCGAACCCAGGGCCACCCAAGTAGAGTGCATGAACTTAACCACTATGCCACCAGGCCAGCCCCTATATATGATTTTTAATATAATGGAATTTTAATAAAATAAGCAAATTATTGTTAATAAAAACATTTTACTTGTATAGCTTTTTATAATATACAAATTTTATAAATTATATAATATATAAATTATATATAATATATAAATTTCTTATATCTTATTTTGAACCCAGCAGTAATTCCATGAGATTGGCAACACAAACAGGATCATCCTATTGATAAAGTTGAAAAACTTTAATGTAGAGTTTGTGACTTGCCCTTAGTCACATGGCTACTAAGTGTTGCAACTGGGCATAAAAGAGAGGCTTTTGATTCGTAATCCTAAAGTTCAGTCCGCTATTACTTTGGGCTATGCCAAAACCAGAAAATATATTCATTATGGACTTAACGTTTTTAATTAAGTTATTCATATTTAATATAAAGGAATTTTTGTTTTGCCTCTAAGAAACTTTTAGCACTAAAATTTTATGAATACTGTTTAATGTGTCTATTAACATAGGGAAGTCAGGCATAGATGTTTATAAACTTATACCTGCCTATAGTATACACTTCTCAAATTATTGTCCCACTGCGAGTACATGGAGAAAGACAGATTGACAGTGGTCATCTGTGAAGGTGCTTATAAACCATGTCCTTAGACTCAAAATAAATGAGAACCAGAGACCTGTAACTTTCAGAGGATGAAAGTGTGACAGACTTTCCCTGATGTTACCCTACCCTGTTCTGTTACTAACGGATTCTGCTGGATGATGAACTACTTTATCTTTAGTTACCCGGGATAGCCCTTCCCTATTTAAGGAATTATGCTTCCATTAAAATATGAATATAAGAGGTGCCATCTAAGAAGAAAAAACATCCTCATTTTTATACACAGAGAAATGGTGGTTTGGTTTTGTTTTTAAGGGATGCAATGGAAAAGCTCCACAGTATGGATGATGCCTTTAAGAAACAAGTGGAAGCGATTGTGGAAGCTCATCAGGCTGAAATAGTACAGCTGGCAAGGGAGAAGCAGAAGCACATTGATTCTGCACACTTCAAGGTACTGTAAGGAAAAGTCCCATTGATAATCAGTATTAAACTGTTATAGCTAAGCAAATTGGATCTTTGAGAATTATAAAGAGAAAAGGCAGCATGATGTAATGGTTACAGAGATATGAAGAATGTTGCCAAAACTGTGAGGAAGCCAGGCCAAAATGTTGGTAGTACTTATATGAGTTGTGGAATACAATTCTAATGAAACTGGAATTGTCAGTGTGATCCTGATGTGCACCTGATGCCTGATCTCTGGATAGAAACTGCCGTGTCCCGAACCAGCCTCGGATGGAAGCCCTTTGCTTACACACAGGAAGATGAGAGTGTGAATGTATTACATACAGTCCATCGCTGTCTTGGGAAAAGTTCCTATGGAGTACTTTATTATTTAGGTTCAAGACTATCAAGTTTATCATTTTAATATCATGAGAAAAGAATGAGTTTAAGGTGATGCTAAATCAGAATCACCTGTGGCACTTTTTAGTCCTACACATGCATGAGGTTCCCCTGCAGAGACTTTCATTCACTAAGTCTGGGGTCAGACCTGGCCAAGTTTAAAACTCAGCCAGTGATTCTGATATGATCCCTCTGTAGAGATCCACTAGATTGAGGGGACAGTTGTGAATTTCCATTTGTCCCTGATTTTGAAGTGGCAGTAAGAAACTGTTATATCTGGAGGACTGGAGATTCAGAAATCAGCAACTTGAAAAAAGTTCAGCAACAGAAAGGGGAAGTGACACTCCGTATGGTTATGATCAAGGTCGTGTGATTAGCCAGCGTCACCTCCAGGAGTCTGTATGAAGAGAACGGGAAAGTGACACTCCGTATGGTTATGATCAAGGTCGTGTGATTGGCCAGCGTCACCTCCAGGAGTCTGTGTGAAGAGAACAGGGAAGTGACACTCCGTATGGTTATGATCAAGGTCGTGTGATTAGCCAGCGTCACCTCCAGGAGTCTGTGTCAAGAGAAAGGGGAAGTGACACTCCGTATGGTTATGATCAAGGTCGTGTGATTGGCCAGCGTCACCTCCAGGAGTCTGTGTGAAGAGAACAGGGAAGTGACACTCCATATGGTTATGATCAAGGTCGTGTGATTGGCTAGCGTCACCTCCAGGAGTCTGTGTGAAGAGAAGGGGGAAGTGACACTCCGTATGGTTATGATCAAGGTCGTGTGATTAGCCAGCGTCACCTCCAGGAGTCTGTGTGAAGAGAAGGGGGAAGTGACACTCCGTATGGTTATGATCAAGGTCGTGTGATTGGCCAGCGTCACCTCCAGGAGTCTGTGTGAAGAGAACAGGGAAGTGACACTCCATATGGTTATGATCAAGGTCATGTGATTAGCCAGCGTCACCTCCAGGAGTGTGTGTGAAGAGAAGGGGGAAGTGACACTCCGTATGGTTATGATCAAGGTCGTGTGATTAGCCAGCGTCACCTCCAGGAGTCTGTGTGAAGAGAAGGGGGAAGTGACACTCCGTATGGTTATGATCAAGGTCGTGTGATTGGCCAGCGTCACCTCCAGGAGTCTGTGTGAAGAGAACGGGGAAGTGACACTCCGTATGGTTATGATCAAGGTCGTGTGATTAGCCAGCGTCACCTCCAGGAGTGTGTATGAAGAGAACGAGGAAGTGACACTCCATATGGTTATGATCAAGGTCGTGTGATTGGCCAGCGTCACTTCCAGGAGTGTGTGTGTGTGAAGAGAAGGAGGGAATAAGGTCTTGGGAAATAATCCCAATGAATACGGAAGTATAACTTCTGCAAAATTGAGTTCTTTATTTCATTTCAAGTCAACAGACGTTTCAGATTTTTATTTAAAATCTACCGAGTGTTCAACAAGGGTCCATCAGATAAAACCTAAGAGTGTGAGATTGCACCCTTAGCTGACAGAACACTGAGGTTGATTTTGGACCTCCTGCAATATGATAGTATCAATGGGATGTATCTGTCAGAGAGTCAGAGAAATGGACCAGAGCTGAAATGTGATAATCACAAAACAGATTGTGAGACATTACGTGAAGATGATCATTTAAATTAAGAGAAACGTTAGTTTACTAAGGGAAAAAGGTTGGGAAATTATACTAGAGATTAGGAAGAGGGAAGTAAACAGAAAGGGTTGGTCATATTGTTAGTGCTGCCAGGAGTGTTGTATCACAGGAGAGTGAGTTTGAAGCAGAAATTAATAGCGTCAAATACAGAGAATCCTAGGAGAATGTCAGTTAGGAATAAGTGATAAAATGATCTCTCAAAAAGACGGTAATTTCGAACCACCAAAAGCAGTTCAAGAGCTGTAGCGGAGACTGGATTACAGTGTTTCTTTGGGAAGGGAGGTTATTGCAGTTTTCAGGGTCTGTGAGGACCTGGTGTTTAAGTTGAACTCGTGACTCAGCATGCATAAGCAGCGCAGGACGCTGGAAAGATTATGTCAGAAAACTGGGTTTCTGTCTAGATGTGCTCCTGAGAAGCTGCACAACCTTAAACAAATTTTCTGAGCTCCAAAATAGAGTAAAAATAAATTACCACGTGTTCATCACAAGAACCTCTGAGAAACAGATGATACACCACATGAGTCCTCTGTATACAGCGTAAACATTGTTCTCCACGTTAGTATTTGAACAAGGTACATTTTACTAACCTCTTTGCTTTTAAATGAATATCACTGATTGCAACGTGCATAAGTTTAAATTTTTGACTTGTTTCTTTCAGAATGTATTTAAAAAAATTTTTTTTTTAAGAAACTGAAATGCTGTAAAATTTGTGTTGATTTAGGTTCATCAAGTTGAGGAGGAAATGCGTGGACTTCTGGAAGAAACATACAAGAACAAAAAAGCAATGGAAGAAAAGATTAAGCAACTTGCTTTTGCTCTGAATGCAATTCAGCAAGAAATGTAATGGTTCTGAGAACAAATTTAATTGAAATGGACCAGCAGACTTATTGTAAAAATGATTAAATATTGTAACAGTAGTTAACTGCTATGACTTTGAAATGTCTTTTTCTACACATTTCATATGATTATATTTTAAAAGACTTGTGATCAAGTATTTATTAATTGTATATGTAGGTTTTTATAATAAATTGTTCATAATTATGTGTAGTAGAAAAACCTGTCAAAATAGCTCAACTTAATACACTTTTTCTTGTTTCTGTGCTATACGTTGTTTGGTAATTACACATTTGCCTCCAGCTATGTAAATGAAAATTAAGATTAGTATTTTGACTATATGAGGGAAAGTATTTTAATCATTGTTGTTACCTTATTGTGTTGATGAAGAAATAATTATATTTGTTGGTTGTCCTTTAGTTGATGTAGCGCCATTCTTTTAAAATGCTCGTAAATGTAGCCAAAAGTATTTGAAATCTGTGTGATAAGAGATGTGGCATTCTTAAGAAAGCACATGTAGTCATCTCCACATCACTGATACTGACCCCTTTTTTATAATGCATATGACTTTTTCATTAAAGGTTACATTTAAGTTTTTATAAACATTATCTGTTCCTCAAGAGGAACACTTCTGTTCTACCCTCATTTTCCCTATTAATCACTGTATATGAAGAGAATTCTTATGTTACAACTGGAAACGGTTTTTTCATTTTATATCAGGTCATTTATTACTGTTTCACCTTTGTCATCTCTTACACTTTCTGTATGCAGAACAAAAGTCTAAAGACTATTCTTACTATTTCTAAAAGAGAATATAATACCACATTTTTAACTAACAGCTGGTGAACTAAGTTTTAAAAATTAAATGGAATCAGGAAAGATGTAAATGCTTCTAAAAGAGAGGGCCCCATTTCATTATAGGCAGGCTTCATAGTGAAATCTATGGGACAACATCAAACATACCAACATGTGTAATTGAAGTCAGGGGAGGAGAGGCATAAGAAATATTTAGAAAAATAATAGCTGAAAACTTCCTAAATTTGATGAAAAAGATTAACCTACAGATCCAAGGATTTCAATAAAACCCAGGATAAACACAAAGAGAACCACACTTAGGCACTTTATAGTCAAACTTTGGGGAAAATCTTGAAAGCAGCAAGAAAATATGATTTATCTCATGTAGAGGAACAATATGATTAACAGCTGACTTAACCAAAAACAATGGAGGCCAGAAGGCAGTGAATGACTGTCTTGATGTGAGTACAGCCATGTTTGGCCGGTCCATGAACCTACAGCCACCAGCACACAAAGAAATATAAAGCAGCTTTCTGTGTGATGGGAACTGGCCCTTCTCCCACAGAGGTAGTTGCAATTTGTGAGATTACAAGACTCTGGGCATCATGGCCCAGGACAGACTGGCCATCCGTGCTGGGCTAGGGCGCTAACCAAGGAGCTCAACGCACGTACACAACTGATAACCATTTGTGCATGAGAACACCAAATGCTTACTCTGGAGTTTACTCATACTATATAAGCTGCTGGAAACGGGGGCCTGATGAGAGTCTGGCCTGTGGGGGGGACCCCTGCCCAGGACCTCTTTCGATCGGCACTCCCACCTAGCTGTGTCAGTTAAAGGGACTCTCCCCCGTGTAACGGCATGGATGTTGTAAGTACCCGGTCTGATGTTTCTCTCTCCATCAATCTGATGTTTCTCTTTTTCGATCAATCTGATGTTGTTTCCTCTTTTTATTGATTTATTTGGATGTTATAAGTACCCAGTCTGATGTTTCTTTGGATACAGGTACTTCCTGTATTCTCCATATCTATTTGCTAACTTTCGCCTTTGCCCCTCTCTATATAATAGTGTGCATTCAGTCCATTCGTTTGGGTTGGAAAGCTCCTTTTTATGTCTCCAATGGAATCCATCGAACCTCTTACAACAGAAAACAGGATTCAATTAAGGAGATGGCTTTCCTGTTCAAACGAAAGGTAACTGAAACCAAGGTTAAACGTCTCGGGTGGGAAGAACCTCCCTTCTGTGTTTTGGTTTTGGAGTGGACTGGCGGGTCTGGTCTCTGAATCTTGGGACATTCAGTTGCGCCGACATAAACCAGTAGATGTCACTAAAGCTTTACAGTCAGTAGGGAAAAAAAAAAGAAAGAAGATGTTTCTTTTCTGACATGGCGAGGCTAATGCTTGTTAACAGCCTACCACCAGGATATAGAAGATAGAAACAAAACACAAAAAGAAAAGGCGCTCTTGGGGAAAGAAATTATGGGAAGACATATGCTTATGGTGCCAAAACACAATTGTTACTGTATTTCATGTTGATGCTGCACCCATGATGATATTGCCACCGCAATACGATGTCAATTATGCCAACAAATGGGGAGTTCCACACCCCTACCAAGGTCATATCCAAAAGGGATTATTTCCCACCCATACCTGGCAAATAGATTTTATTGGACCATTGCCAAATTCTTGTGACTATACTTATGCCTGCACTGCTGTTGATACATATTCTGGTTATTTATTGGCTATGCCAGCTAAAGTGGCCACCCAACAGAGTGCCATAAAATTATTAGATACAACTAAGTTACACTATGGAACGCCAAGGTAAATTCAGAGTGACAACGGTTCCCACTTTATAGGTAAGTTGATTCAAACTTATACAAAGGAAAATCATATGGAATGGATTTATCATATACTTTATTACCCCAAGCTGCAGGCCTTAGAGGGAATAAACGGATTGCTCAAACAATTGAGAAAACTCAGTCATGGCTCATTAAAGGGGTGGCACAACCATCTGAGTACTGCTCTAAGCATTTTAAATAACAGGCCACTAGGCCCTAATGAGACTCCTCTGTCAAGGTTATTACCAGCAAAGATTACGGAAGTGGCAGCCGCTACCCATGAACTTATGACCTTAATATATTGGCCATTGACTCGACCTGCTATACCCACTATGCTATGCTAAACTCCGTGTTCGCTTCAGCCCTACACACCAGCTAATGTTTCCGTGGGACGACCTTTGACTCTGCACTGCTGGACCAGCTGCTCCACACCAGTGGGACCTGGAGCCTGGACTATTAATGGCCGAGAAGTTTAGCCTCAGAAACACCAAGCAACTTCTCAATATAAAACTATATCTGATCAATCACACAGAACTAATTATAATTTCTCTGTTATCCTGCCATCTGCTACCCTCCGTGATGGGGGCTGGTATTCTTGTATTAAACGGAAGAAGGGGAATCCAGATTCCCCATTTCTTAATGTAAGCCAATTTGTTAGTATCCTTCCTAATGCTATCTTCGATGCTGTGCATGATTTGCAAGATCAGGTTAGTAATACTTCATATTCTAAGGGCTTGTTTGATTGGTTACCTTGGGGTTTGGGTCCTTTATTGCGAGATACTTTTATAATTATTGTGATCACTGGATTCTTAATTCTTGGATGTGCTTTGTGTACTTGTGTATGAAGTTCATTGTCTGTGCATATGGCGTCTTATGGTTAATGGAGACGGCCACGGCTGAAAATGTCTTTACGTGAGTACACCCATGTTTGGCCACTCCATTGACCTACAGCCACCAGCACACAAAGAAATATAAAGCGGCTTTCTGTGTGATGGGAACTGGCCCTTCTCCTACAGAGATAGTTGCAATTTGTGAGATTACAAGACTCTGGGCATCATGGCCCAGGACAGACTGGCCATCCGTGCCGGGCTAGGGCGCTAACCAAGGAGCTCAATGCACGTACACAACTGATAACCATTTGTGCATGAGAACACCAAATGCTTACTCTGGAGATTACTCATACTATATAAGCTGCTGGAGACTGAGGCCTGATAAGAGTCTGGCCTGTCGGGGGGGATGCCTTGCCCAGGACCTCTTTCGATTGGCACTCCCGCCTAGCCATGTCAGTTAAAGGGACTCTCCCCAGTGTAACAGCATGGGTGTTGTAAGTACCTGGTCTGATGTTTCTCTCTTGATCCATCTGATGTTTCTCTTTTTTGATCGATCTGATGTTGTTTCCTCTTTTTATTGACTTATTTGGATGTTATAAGTACCTAGTCTGATGTTTCTTTGGATATAGCTCCTTTCTGTATTCTCCATATCTATTTGCTAACTTTCACCTTTGCTCTTGCCTATATAATAAAGTGTGCCCTCAGTCCATTCATTTCGGTTGGAAAGTTCCTTTTTATGTCTCCGATCGAATCCACTGACCCTCTTACAACGATGACATATATGAGGTATGGGAAGAAAAGGAATTGTCAATCAAGAATTCTACATCCAGCAAAACTATATCTTGCAAAATGAAGGCATGCCAAGACAAATGAAAACAGAAAATTTATTGCTAGCCAACCTACCTTAAAAGGTGTGTTCAAGTCCTAAAGACAGAAAGGAAATGATACCAAACAGTTAAAACAAATTCACTGGAAGAAATGAAGGATATTGGAAACAGTAAACATGTGGGTAAATTTTTATGTACGAGACTGCATAAATATATTTTTCTTGTATTAGAAGACATCATATAGAGCAATAATTATAACACTATATTGTTGAATTTATAGTATATATATATGTGTGACAAAAATAGCATAAAGTTTGGGGAAAGGAATACAGCTATATTGTAGTAAAGTCTATTTTACCAGATTGAGTTAATACTAATCTAAAGATGACTGTAATAAAGTAAAATGCATGTTGTAATCCCTAGAACAGCCTCTAAGAAAATAATCCAAAAGTAACAGTTAAAAAATCAACAGAGTAGGTTCCACTTCTGGAATGGCAGGGCAAGGAACTCTGCAGACCTTTTTCCCAGGAAAACAGCCAAAACTGGGGAAAAGTATTTTCAAACACCCATTTAAAGTCTCTGAAAACTGTCCTAAGGTCATACAGAAAATGAAGAAACATTTATTCAATAAAATGTATTAAATCTCTGTAAGAACGGCAAAAACCTGTGGCCCTGAGCCATGACCATCTCCCCTCACCTTCAGCTCAGCCTGATGGAAATTCCACAATGGATGGCTGTGGCCGAGATAAGGTTGTCTCTCCCCACAGCTCCCCGTCAAAGGATAAAGAGCATTTCTTACCCCTCCAACTGAGTTGCAGAGGCTAAATTCCTGGTGAGTGTGGCCAAGAGGTAGGGGGCTCTCTTCCTCCACCCAGCACCCACTCACAGGGCAGAAGCTCTTTCTCAGGCAGGACAGGCCAAAAATACTGGGAACTCAAATGTTTTCACCCCAGCTTGCTCATGAAATAGAGAGTTGACACTGGGAGAGGCAGCCCGAGAAGACCAGGCACTACCTACCCCTCTGCCCAGCTTCTGGAGCAGTGGCTCAGAAAGTTTGACGAACAGTGAGCCCCAAATCTCTCCCCACAGGAAATGGCTTTATTTGAAACAAAATGTGAGGAAGTTCAAGCCTAAGGTTGTTCTCAAAAATAATGGAGACTTTTAGTGGAAGTGACTAAGAGGAGGCTGGTAGCTACATGAGAGAGCAACAAACTAAGCTTAGCCAGCTAGTGCTTCAGACAGAACCAGTGAAAGGGAGAGCTAAGAAGAGCCCTCCTGGGGTTGGAAGAACCTCAAAGGTACCTCATATACTACAACCAGAATTGATTGAAGAGCAATTGATGTCCCACAATTTTCTCAGAAACAATGGCGCAATCAGCCAGCAATTAGTGGAGCCTAACAGTTCGGTGTGATGCTGAACAAAACAGACACCTCAGAGCGATCAAGGAGAGAGAGCCCTACTAAAACCACTGTCATCCAAAGGTGACCCAAGACCGCACCTGCTGGGGCCGGCTCCATGGCTTGGCGGTTAAGTGCGCGCGCTCCACTGCTGGCGGCCCGGGTTCCGATCCCAGGTGCGCACCGACGCACTGCTTCTCTGGCCCTGCTGAGGCCGCGTCCCACATACAGCAACTAGAAGGATGTGCAGCTATGACACACAACTATCTACTGGGGCTTTGGGGGAAAAAAAGGAGGAGGATTAGGCAATGGATGTTAACTCAGAGCCAGTCTTCCTCAGCAAAAAGAGGAGGATTAGCACGGATGTTAGCTCAGGGCTGATCTTCCTCACAAAAAAAAAAAAAAAACCACACCTGCTGATAAGCATCAGAGGTACCCCACTGCAGAGGAGCAGACTTCACTACCACAGTCTACCAAGTTACCGAAGAAATAGACCAGCAAACCACAATAAAACAAGCCTCAGACAGGAAGAGAAGTCCACATCCAGAGATGCTGCAATATAGTCCTTAAAATGTCCAGTTTTCACCTGAAAAAATATATATATGTGAAACATGCAAAGAAATAGAATAGTATGACCCATACACAGGGGAAAAAAGTAGGCAACAAAAACTACCTGTGAGAGGGCCCAGACTAAGCAAAGACTTCAAAGCAACCATTGTAAGTATGTTCAAAGGACTAAAGGAAATTGTGCTTTAAAAGTGAGGGAAGCTATGTTAACAGTGCTCATCAAATAGAGAATATCAATAAAGAGAAATTAAATGTTTTAAAAAATAGAAATTCTGGAGTTAAAAAGTATATTAACGGGGGGCCGGCCCGGTGGCGCAAGCGGTTAAGTGCGCGCGCTCCGCTGCGGCGGCCCGGGGTTCGCTGGTTCGGATCCCGGGCGCGCACGGACGCACTGCTTGGTAAGCCATGCTGTGGCGGCGTCCCATATAAAGTGGAGGAAGATGGGCACCGATGTTAGCCCAGGGCTGTCTTCCTCAGCAAAAAAAAAAGAGGAGGATTGGCGGATGTTAGCTCAGGGCTGATCTCCTCACAAAAAAAAAAAAAAAAACAAAAAGTATATTAACGGAAATGAAAATTTTACTATAGGGGCTCTAGAGTGCATTCGAACTGGCAAAAGTATCAGTGAACTTGAAGATTGATGGAGATTATTCAATCCAAAGAAGAGAGAGAAAAAAGATTGAAGAAAAATGAACAGAACCTCAGAAATGTGGGTTGCATTAAGCACACCAATATACACAGGAGTACAAAAGGAGAGGGAAGAGAGAGAAAAGAGCAATATATATAAATTTGTATAAAATATATATAATATATAAATGCAAATTTATAACATAGATATATATTAGAAGAAATAATGGCTCTAAACTTCCCAAATTTGATGAAAGCATTAACTTACAGATTCAAGAAGCTCAACTAACTTCAAGCAGAAAAAACACAAAGACAGCTACACCCAGATATATACTAAAAATAGTAAAAAGCAAAGACAGAGAAAAGTTAGAAAGCAGAAGGGTAAAAATGATTTATACACAAGGAAACTCAATAAAAGTCAGGGCTTAGTTATCATCAGAAGCAAAAGGAGACGAGAAGCAGTGGGCTGACAGTCAAAGTTCTCAAAGAAAAAAAATCAACCAAGAATCATCTCCAGCAAAACTGTCTTTCAAAAATGAAGGCAAAATAAAGTGATTCCCAAATAACATGTGAGAAAATGTGTTGCTCCAGGCCTGCCTTACAACAAATGCTGAAGGAGATTCTTTAGGCTTCAGATCATTTCAGAAAGTAAAGGACCCTAGAGAGTAATTAGAACACACATGAGAAAAAACAAAAGCACTGGTAAGGGTAAATATGTAATTATAAAAAAGAGCATAAACGCATATTTATTTTCCTTTCTTCCCTTAACTGATTAAAAAAGCAAATGTATAAAATGATGTGTTATAGTTGTATTATTGGGAGTAAAGCATACAGCAATGTAACATTTCTCTCTCAGCACAAAGGGGGTGGGTGGAAGCAAAGAAATAACAGGGGACGGTAACTTGAAACCGTGGAAACAATAAGAAAAGGTAAATATGAAAATTAATGTAACAAACTATAAATATATACTTGCTCTCCTCTTTTCAGCCTCTTAGACATTAGATTACATAAAATAATAACTATAACAATGTATAGTTGCATTTATAACATAGCTGTAACATATATATAACAAATAGCACAAAAAGGGGGAGGGAATAGAGCTCTATAGGAGAAACATTTCTATATCTCATTGAAAGTAAGTTAGTATAAAGCTATTGTATATTCTGGTAAGGTGTATATAATAAGCCCTCGTGCAACTACTAATAAAATAACTCAAAATATATAATGAAAAAATGATTAAAGGAATTAAAATGTTACACCAAAAAATATGTAATACAAAAGAAGCAGAAAGGAGAAATAGAGCAATAAAAACACATAAAGCAATAAAAAAGAGGAGTGAAAAAGACATAAGACATAATAGAAAACAAAAAGTAAAGTGGCAAAAGAAAATTCAACTATATCATGTATATATATAATTCAACTATATCAATAATTACACTAAGTGTGAATGGATTAAATGATCCAATCAAAAGGCAAAAATAGACCAGATACGAAAACACAATCCAATTATATGTTGCCTACAGGAGATACACTTTCAATTCAAATATATAAATAAATTGAAAATAAAATAATGGAAAAAGATATATGCAAACAGCAACCATAAGAAAGCTGGAGTGGCTATACTAATATCAGACAAAAAAGACGTTAAAACCAAAATTATACTAGAGATAAAGAGAGACATTTTATAATGATAAACTGTTAATCCATCAGGAACATACAGGCATAACTTGGAGATATTGCGGTTTGGTTCCAGACCACCACAATAAAGCAAATGTCACAATACAGTGAGTCACACAAATTTTTTGGTTTCATAGTGCACATAAAAGTTATGTTTACACTATACTGTAGTCTATTAAGTGTTTAATATCATTATGTCTAAAAAAACAATGTACATATCTTAGTTTTAAAATACTTTGTTGCTAAAAAATGCTAACCGTCATTTGAGTCTTCGGCAAGTCATAATCTTTTTGGTGATGGAGGGTCTTGTGAAAAACACAATATCTGCTATCTGCAAAGCACACTAAAATGAGTTATGCCTGTAGTATAATTATTAACATAGATTAACCCGACAACAGAGTCCCAAAATACATAAAGCAAAAACTGACAGACTTGAAGGGAGAAAAAAGTTATTCAACCATAATAGAGAATTCAATACTCCACTTTCAATAATGAATAGAACAATGAAGCAGAAGATGAACGAGAAAATAGAAGACTTCAACACTGTAAACCAACTAGGCCTAATAGACATCTGTAGAACATCCACAGAACAGCAGCAGAATCTGTTACATTCTTCTCAAGTGCACATGGAACATTCTGCAGGATGGATCAGATGCAAGGCCATAAAACAAACCTCAATGGATTTAAAAGTATTGAAATCGAACAAAGTGTGTTCTCTGACCACAGTCAAGTGAAATTAGGAAGGAATAACAGAAAGAAACTTGGGAAATTTACAATTATGTGGAAATTAAACAACATACTCCTAAATAACTACTGGATCAAAGAAGAAATCACAAAGGAAATTAGAAAATTCTTTGAGGTGAGTGGAAATGAAAACACTTTGCCAAAATTTATGGGATGCAGCCAAAGCAGTACTTAGAGGGAAATTTCTAGCTGCAAACAATGTTAAAAAAGAAGAAATATCTGAAATCAATATCTTAACCTCCCATCTTAAGATACTGGGAAAAGAGGAGCAAACTAAAGCCAAAGCAGACAGAATGAAGGAAATAAAAATTAGAGCAGAGATTAATGAAAGAATGGAAAAACAATACAGACAACCAATGCAACTGAAATTTTGACTTTGAAAAAAAATCAACAAAATTGACAAACTTGAGCTAGACTAGCAAGGAAAAAAAGAGAAGACTCAAATTACTAAAATCGGGAATGAAAGTGGGGACATAATAATAATGATAACAATAACAGCAATAATAATGGAAGTGGAAGGAAACTTTGGGAGTTGATGAACATGTTTACAGCCTTAATGATGGTCATCATTTCATGGGCATATACTTATCCCCACTCATTGAATTGTATAGATTAAATACGTATAGCTTTTACATGTCAGTCATACCTCAATAAAGTGGTTTAAAAAGAAAAGAAGAAGAAAACAATTCCATTGGCAATAGCATCAAAAAGAATAAAATTTTTAGGTGTAAATTTAACAAAAAAGGTGCAAATCATACTCTGAAAACTACAAAACATTGCTGAAAGAAAACAAAAATGACCTAATATTCATGGATTGGAAAGCTTAATATTGCTAAGCTGGTAATTCTCCTCAAATTTATCTACAGATTAAACGCAATCCCTATCCAAATCTCAGCTAGCTTATTTGCAGAAATTGACAAGATGATCCTAAAATTCATATAGAAATTCAAGGGACCTAGACTAGCCAAAACAATCTTGAAAAAGAAAAATAAAGTTGGGGAACTCATACTTCCTGATTTCAAAACTTACTAGAAAACTACAGTAATGAAGACTGTCTGTTACTGGCATGAAGATGGACACATATATCCATGGACTTGAATAGACAGCCTTCAAATAAACCCTCACGTGTATGGTCAAATGATTTTTGACAAGGGTGCCAAAACCATTCAAGGGGGGAAAGAAGAGTCTCTTCAACAAATGCTGCGGAGCAAACTAAATATCTACATGCAAAAGAATGAAGTCGGACTCTACCTCATACAAACATTAACTCAAAATGGAACAAAGACCTAAGTGTGAGCGCAAACACTGCAAAACTCTCAGAGGAAAACATTGGGGAAAAGTTTTGTAACATGGGATTTGGCAATGATTTTTTGGATATGACTCCAAAAGCACAAGCAACCAAACTAAAAATAGACAAATTGAATTTCATCAAAATTAAAGCCCTCTGTGCATGAAAGGATATTATCAACAGAGTAGAAAGGCCACCCCTGGAGTAGGAGAAAAATCATATACATTGTATATTTTGGCAAATCATATATCTGAGAAGGAGTCAATATCCAGATTATATAAAGAACTCTTACCATAGAATAACAATAAAACAAATAACACTATTCAAAATTAGGCAAAGGACTTCAATAGACATTTCTCCAAAGAAGATATACAAATGGCCAATCAGCACATGAAAAGAAGTGTGTTCAACATCACTAATCATTAGAAAAATGCAAATCAAAACCATAATAAGATACCACCTCATACTCATTAGGATGGCTACTACAAAAAAATTTTTTTTTAAATAACAAGTGTGGGTGAAGATATGAAAAAATTGGAACACTTATGCCCTATTGGTGGGAATGTGAAATGATGCAGCAACTGTGGAAAACAGTATGGCAGTTCTTCAAAAAAATTAAAATAGAATTATCATATGATCCAGCAGTTCCATTTCTGGTTATATACCCAAAAGAATTGAAATTAGGGTGTCTAACAGATATTTGTACACCCATGTTCATAGCAGGATCATCAGCCAAAGGTGGAAGCAATCTAACTGTCCATTGACGGATAAATGGATAAACAAAATGTGGTGTGTGTGTGTGTATATACATATATACACAATACATATATATACACATAATAGAAGATTATTCAGCTTTGGAAAGGATGGAAATTCTGACACAAATTACAACATAGCTGAACCTTGACGACATTACGCTAGATGAAATAAGCCAGTCACAAAAAGACAAATATTCTATGAGTCCACTTATATGAGGTACTTAAAGTAGTCAAATTTAGAGACAGAAAATAGACTGGTGGTTGCCAGGCACTCGGAGGAGGGCAGAATGGGGAGTTACTGTTTAACTGGCACAGAGTCACAGTTTTGCATGATGGAAAGAGTTGTGGAGCTGTATGGTGGTGATCGCTGCACAACACTGTGAGTTTACTTAATACGACTGAACTGTACACTTAACTTAAAACGGTTAAGAAGGTAAATTTTATGTTGTGTGTATTTTATCACAATTAAAAATAATAATTTTTTAAGAGCGTTAAAACTCAAAAAGAAAAAAAAAAACATGGACAAAGGGAATGAATAGACGCTTATCCCATCCAAATAAGATATACAAACAGCCAGTAAGTACTTGAAAAGATGCTTATCATCATTGATCATTAGAGGAATGCAATCAAAACTGCAATGAGACAAGACTTCTCACCCACTAGGACAGCTATAATGAAAAAGCAGACGATAATAAGTTTAGGCAATAATGTGGGGCACTTGAAGCCCTCATACACTGCTGGTGTGAATGTAAAATGGTGCAGCCCCTTTGGAAAACAGTGTGGCAGTTCCTCAAAAAGTTGAACAGAGTTACCATACAACCCTGCAATTCCATTCCTAGCTATATACCCAGGAGAAATGGAAACGTTGTCCACACAAAAACTTGTAAGCAACGTTCATTACAGCGTTATTCAAAACAGCCAAAAGTTAAAAACAACCCAAATGTCCATCAAATGATAAAGGGATAAATAAAATGAGGTATATTCATACAATGGAATATTAATTGGCAATAAAAAGAAATGAAATAGGGGCTGGCCCCGTGGCTTAGCGGTTAAGTACGTGCGCTCCGCTTCTAGCGGCCGGGGTGCGGATCCCGGGTGTGCACCAACGCACCACTTGTCCAGCCATGCTGAGGTGGCGTCCCACATACAGCAACTAGAAGCATGTGCAACTATGACGTACAACTATCTACTGGGGCTTAGGGGAGAAAAAGGGAAAAAAAGGAGAAGGATTGGCAATAGATGTCAGCTCAGGGCCAGTCTTCCTCAGCAAAAAGAGGAGGATTGGCATGGATGTTAGCTCAGGGCTGATCTTCCTCACAAAAAAAAGAAAGAAAGGAAGAAAGAAATGAAATACTAATACAGGCTACAACATGGATGAACCTTGCAAACATTATGCTAAGTGAAAGAAATCAGTCATTGAAGATCACCACATATTGTACAATTGAATTTATATGAAATGTCCAGAATGGGAAAATCCATAGAAACAAAAAGTAGATTGATTAGTGGTTGCCATTTGCTGGGGATTTAAGGGGGAAATGGGTATTGAGTTTCTTTTTGGGGCAATGAATATGCTAAAAACCAATGAACTGTGTATACTGTAAATGAGTGAATTATGTGGTATGTGAATTATATCTCAATAATGCTGTTGTAAAACATCAACAGAGGAATTAAGTGGCACACTAAAACTACTGATTTCAGATGAAAGAAGGGAGTAAAGGAGGAACGGGGATAAAATCGTCTGAGACATGTAGAAAACAAATTGTGAAATATCAGGTGTAGATCCAATAATATCGAGAAGTACGTTAAACATGAATGGTCTAAAAGAAGAGATCGGCAGATCGGCAAATGCAGCCGGTGAGCCAAATCCTGTCTGCCGCCTGTTTGGGTAAATAAAGTCTTATTGGCACACCCATGCTCTTCTATTTACATATTATTGTGGCTGCTTTTGTGCTAGAACAGCAAAGTTAAATGATTGCAACAGAGACCGGCCCACAAAACCTAAAATATACACTGTCTGGTCCCTTATGAAAAAAAATCTTGCTGATCCTTGTTCTAGATATGCTAATCAATGGTAGAGGTTGTCGACTAGATCAAAAAGCAAGATCCAACCATATGCTGTCTGCAAGAGACGTACTGCAGATTCAGAGACACAAATAGGTTAATAGTGGGGAAAGACAGGCTATGCATTCAGTCATGATAATAATTCCAAATGAATCAATTTAAGACCATAAAACTTTTAGAGGAAAACATGGAAGAAAGTCTTTGTGAACTTGGGTTAGGAAAAGATTTCTTAGACACCAAAAAGTATGGTCCATAATGTGATGGACTGAATTGTGTCCCCCTCAAATTCATATGTTGAAGTCCTGACCCCACCTCAGAATGTGACTATATTTGGAGATAGGGCCTCAAGAGGTGATTAAGGTTAAATGAGGTCTATGGGTGGGCCACAATCCAATATGGCCAGTGTCCTTATAAGAAGAAGAACAGCAAGGATGTGTGTGTAGAGAGGACAGGCCGTGTAAGGACGTGGTGAGAAGGTGGCCATCTACAAGCCAAGTAGAGAGACCTCAGAAGAAACCAAACCTTCCAAAACCTTGATATTGGACTTTCAGCCTCCATAACTGTGAGAAAATAAATTTCTGTTGTTTAAGCCACCTCATCTTTGGTATTTTGTTATGGCATCCCTAGCAAACTAATACACATAAAATGGATAATCTAGACTTTGTCACAATTAAAAACTTTTGTATACCAAAGCAAACCATTAAGAAAATAGAAAGACAGGGGCCGGCCCCGTGGCTTAGCAGTTAAGTGCGTGCACTCCCCTACTGGCGGCCCGGGTTCAGATCCCGGGCGCACACCGACGCACCGCTTCTCAGGCCATGCTGAGGCCGCGTCCCATGTACAGCAACTAGAAGGATGTGCAACTATGACATACAACTATCTACTGGGGCTTTGGGGAAAAAAAGGAGGAGGATTGGCAATAGATGTTAGCTCAGAGCCGGTCTTCCTCAGCAAAAAGAGGAGGATTAGCATGGATGTTAGCTCAGGGCTGATCTTCCTCAAAAAAAAAAAAAAAAAAGAAAATAGAAAGACAAATGTAAGTTGAGATAAAATATTTGCAAATCATGTATGCGATAAAGCCCCTGTATCCAGAATATGTAAAGAACTGTTACAATGCAATAAAAGACAACGCGATTTAAAAATGCATTAAATATTTGAATAACATTCACCAAACAAGATATAGACATGGTTAATCAGCACATGAAAAGGTGCTCAGCATCTTTAGCCATTAGATAAATGCAAATTAAAATCAAAATCAAATGCCATTTCTCACACAACAGAGCGGCTATAATCGAAAGGACCAACAATAACAAGTGTTAGCAAGATGTGAAGAAACAGGGACACTCATGATGGGAATGTAAAATAGTAGAGCCTCTTTGGAAAACAATTTGGCAGTTTCTTAAAATCTTAAGCATAAATAGTAATTCCACTTCTAGAAATCTACTCAAGAAAAATAAAAACACGTCTACACAAAGACTTGTATGTGAGTGTTCATAATAGCCAAAAAGTGGCAACAACTCAAACGTCCATCACCTAGTGAATGATATTTAACATATAGTATAACAATACAATGGAATACTACTTAGAGATAAAAAGAAACACAATACTCATACTACTACATGGATGAACCTCAAAACCATTGCGCTCAGTGAAAGAAGCCAGATGCAAAAGATCATATATTGTATGATTCCACTTATTATAAAATATCTGGAAAAGGCAAATCTATGGAGACAGAAAGCAAATTAGTAATTGCCTTGGGTCAAGGGTGCAAATGGGGCACGAATGAATCCAAATTGGCAAGAAGGATCTTTTGGGGGTGATGGAAATGTTTTAAAATTGCTTCGTAGTTGTGTTTGCACAACTCTGTAAATTTCAGCTCTATAAAAATCATTCAATTGTACACCTATAATGTGGGTGAAGTTTATGGTATGTAAATTATGCTGCAATTAGTTCCTTAAAGAAAACCAATTACCGTAAGAAAGCTATATTAATATCAGACAAAATAGACTTCAAGGCAACAAATATTACTAGAGACAAAGATGGGTGTTTCATAATGAGGAAAGGTAAATACATCATGAAAATATAATAATTACAAATGTATGTGTATCTAACAACAAAACCATAAAATACATGAGCAAAAATTGAAAGGAAAAACAGACCATTCAACAATTATATTTGCAAATGCCAATACTTGACTCTCAATATTTGATAGAGCAACTTGCAGAAAATCAGCAAAGATATAGAAGACTTACACAACACTACACACTAACTTGACTTAACTGGTATTTTACAGAGCTTTCTACTCAGTGACAACAGATTACGCAGTTTTCATGTAGACATGAAATATTATCCAGCATAATATTTGGATAGACTATAAAACAAGTTTCAATAAATTTAAAAGGATTTAAATCATAAAAAGTATGTTCTTCAACCACAAAGGAAGAAATTTGAGAAGTCCACAAATATTTACAAATAAATGGCAACTTCTAAACAACCTATGAGTCAAGTAAGAAATCACAAGAACAATAGAAAATATTTTGAATTGAAAGAAAATGAAAATAGAACATGGAAAAATTTATGGGGTGCAGCAAAGCAATGTTCAGAGGGAAATTTATAGCTTTCAATGCCTATGTTAGAAAGGAAGAAAGGTTTCAAATCAGTAATTTAAGTTTCCCTTTTAAGAAATCAGAAAGAGAAGATCCACTTAACCCCAGGAGGGAAATATTAAATCTCAGAGCGGAAATCAATGAAATAGAAAAAAAAAAAAAAAACAAAAGCAGTAGAGAAATTAACAATCAAAGCAAAATCGGTTCTTTGAAAATATCAATAAAACTGATGCATGTTTAACAACTTTGGGTGGTAAAAAAGAGAGAATAAAAATTACTAAAATCAAAAATGAAGAGGGGACAGTATTACTGACTCTACAGAAGCTAAAACAATTATAAAGAATATGATTAACAACCATATACCAACAAATTAGATAACTTAGTTGAACAAATTCCTAAAAAGATGCAAATACCAAAATTGACTCAAGAAAAAAATAGAACATCTGAATTAACCTACAATAAGTAAAGAAATTCAATTCCCACCAAGAAAAGCTCAGGTTCAGATAGCTTCGCCAGTGAATTCCACAAAATAATTAAAGAAAAAACAAAACCAATCCTAGCCAAACTCTTTCAGAAAACAGAGGAGGAAGGTATATTTCCCAACTCATTGTAGGTGGCTAATAGTATACTGATAATTTCTGGTGGCCATAAAATAAAAATAACATCTTATAGTAAGGATCCACCAATCTGTACCAGCGACAATGTCTGTGTCATTGTTAAGGGCTGGCTTTGGTGGCCAGATCAGCCTGGATTTCCTCTCTGACCACTAAGAGACTTGAGATTTCGCCTCTGACCACATGGTTGGTGGTATATGGCCATGGTGCTCTCCTTTCCCTTTAATTGTTCCCTGTCCACAACAGGCACTGTCCAGCTAATTTAATTATCAAGGATACCTTGTACCTGTGATGTGCCTCTTTGGACTAAATGTGTCAGCAGTTATTATCTCGGAGCCCTTTCTCCTTTGGTGGCCAACTATATTTGGTCCAGCCTTCTGTTTTTTCACCAGCCTCTAGATGGCCGACTGGTTATTTCAGGGAAATCCAGAACTCCAAAAAGTCCATCCATTGTTTGTCCACTTCTACTGCCCCCTTCTTCAGAGTGATGATCTAAAGAGAATGCCGACTTGGTATCTATATTTCTATACATTTTTCAGCAACATTTCTGCTTTATCGAAGCCACCATTACAGAATTTATGGATGACTCACTGCACTCCACTGGGAATGTGTTTCAAAGTTATGATTTACACTCAGCTATACTTAAATCACTGAGACCTTCATGGGATAAGAACAAGTACGCTACTCAACAACGAACCTTCAGGGTGAAAGTAGGAAGTACCTCCACGTCAGAAAACCACTGTTTTGGCCCTTCAAAATGATAAAAATACTCAGATTGGGGATTTTCTGACTTCAGTTGCTCTCCCATATTCAGTCCACTCTATACTTCATGTTTACTTGTTCTAGCTGACTCTCTGGAACGCTCGTTGCTTTATTAGCACAAATAGCGCTGTTTTCTGACGGCGTGACTGCCCCCCTCACTCAAGAATATCGTCTAGCATAGATCTTAGAGTTTTTAAGTTTTCTTGGAAAAGTTCTCCTCCTATGACAGCCATCCTGACATATGCCCCCTGATATTGCAGAGGGCAGTAGGCATATTTGCTCACAAATTTCTCCTGCATTCCATGTTAAAATCTTATCCATCTTACCAGACAATTCTACTTGCACCCCATTCTCCCTGGACCTCCACAATATTTATTGCATTGCCAAGTTTTGAGACACACTTCGGCACAGTATTAGCAGTTCAGTATATTCAGGTACCCATGTAAGTCTCCAAGGGAGAATAAAAACTGCAGTATCCAGAGAGATTTTTACCCTTTGCAGAAAGGGCACTACTGTCCCAATTAGAAATGTTATGCTTATGCATTTTTATAAATTTTATGTACCCAAGACCTTTTTCCATTCTCTGGTTCTCTGTGCAATCTTGTAAAAGGAGAAATCAAGATCTGTAAATGTCCTCGAATTAATTCATGTACTATTTATTATGGATCATCACATTTCAAATGTTCATTTCTTTGGGATTAACTTATGTGTCTTTAGTATAGCATCCCATGATCCCACTGGCAGTAAGCACATATACTACTGTGATTTGATTTTTCATTGATGGGCCTGCTCTTGCAACAGAGCTTGTGCCTAGACCGGAAACAGTATTCTGGAAAATACCATAATGGTGGCTTATTACAGTTTAGAGATTGGCTACTTAAGGTGTGATCAAGGAACCAACAGCATTTTCATAAATTGGGAGCTTCTCGAACGTGCATATTCTCAGGTCCCACCCCAGACCTACTGAGTAGTGATATGGATGTATGTTGAAGTCGAGATGCTATGGCCTAGAGCTCTCCGCAGTTTGCTTCAGCTTTGCTCCTCTCCATTTAATAAACAAATTAAAGTTCTTATTAAGCATCTACCCTAAATAGGGCCTTTAGGTCTCTCTGCTGTTCAGCTCCTATATAGTCCTCTTACCATCTTCTGCCTGAGTTTTCATCGGATATATGTCCAAGGCAATTCCTTGGGTGTGACCTTCTTAGCTGGTAGTTGGAGTGATTTGCTACGACAGTGCCTCTGCCACCTCTAATCACAAATACGCCATCATTAGTGATGTGTGTCAATTATTTGGGTGGCATACAATCATTTGTGGCATACATCATGGCACCATTGTGGTCAGATGGGGCCATGTGACTAGCTCTGGCCGATTAGTTTTGAGTGGAAGTGATGATGTTTTAAACCTCTGAGATTTGGGGGTTTGTTTGTTAGGGCAGCATAATCTAGCCCATTCTTATTGACATATGATCCTTAGTACTATTCCAAATTTCCACTTATTAAAACAATGCTGTAACTTCTGCTTCCAGTTAAGATGTGCTCACCTGTGTTTGGCCATGCCAAATTGGAAACATTATTCTATATGCTCCCTTTCCTTTATTCCTCTGATGCTGATCTATATGTTATACATGAATTTGGATGAGAGTTAACAGTGAGTCCAATTTTCACCTGAACCAAAGCCTGACACCCTCAATTTTCCCGTCCTGACCATTCAGCCATGATATGAGCCATAGCCCATAAATATCTAAGTATATTGGATTCTAAGTGGCCAGTTTCAATGGCTTTCTCTCTCTTGCTGTTTAGTCTGTGTCACTTCAGTCTACTGGGGGAAAGAGTAGTTCCCTAATATAGCATGGATATGTACAAATTAGACTACAAGCCAGCTGTGGTTTATAGATATTGTTCGGCCAAATACCAGGCAGCCCCATTCATAAATCAGACAAACGTTCTGTCTGGTGGTGAGCTCAGTATATGGTTGACCTCCATTTGTCAATATAGGTGATACGACGTGGAGGACACTTCAGGATTCTGTGAAATCCTCAGTGTGCACCAAGGTAGCACACACCCCATCAAGCTTGCTTAATTATTACCTTTATTTAATCTTGATTAAACCATTTCTACTAGCTGACAGAGTACTGGGCTCACCTATCTGAGAAAGGGGAGCTGAGAGCCCTCATTTCATAACAGGCAGTTCAGGTCATTGTGTGATAGAGAAATGGGCTCTGTGTTGACCCATGCTCGTTTGTGTGTGTGTGTGTGTGTGGTTTGACTAGCGATGATTGATTGAAAAGATGTCAGAGGTTTAAAAAACCATTTGTCTTTCTGGGTCATGGTGTGAAAGAAGAAGGGCTGCTTACACTGCAGTAATCCCTGGATCCAAAATCTTGATTTAAAAGTATCTAACTCCAACCTTCTAGTGTTTCAGCTTAGCTTTAGTACCTACAACACGCCAAATTCCCAAAGCCAAGCTATGCTGTCTCCAAGACTGCTGAGCTCCTGCAAGGTTGGGACATCAGGTATAGAGGTTCCAGTTTAGTATCCCAGAGGATAATTAGAAAAGTTCTACCTTCTCTCATCCATTGGAATCCCAATATGTTCACTCACATGGCCAGACCCTGAGTTTTCTGGGAGGATAACAGTTTATCCCCTCTCTTCTTCGTTGTTGAGATCTTAGGGAACAAAGAGCAGTTGCTACCTTTCTTCATTAAACCCTAGTAACATTTAATATCGTCGATGCAGTGGATAAAAGTAATGTCCCAGGTTGATCTCATTGTTGCAAGTCCCAGTAAATAAATCTGTGACAAATAGTAGATGAACCCACATTTTATAAGAGTGAGAAAGTAAAGTTGCCGAAGTTGTGACTACTTAATTCAGTGGGTAGATTTTCATCAAGCAGCCTTGATATCCCATCTGATTTATGATTTGTGGGCTGGCTGTACTTGGGGATTGAAAGGAGATAGAATGGAGAACACTAAATGTGGTTACTTTCTTTGGAGATATGGTATTGCTGCTTATGCCTAATATATGGCTTGAACCACAATGATCAAAGGACATGTGAGCAGCTGAACACATTTTATTGATATAACTGACTCAATTTTATACATTCCATAAAGTGGATGTAACCGCTGTGTTTGTCCAAGTATCTGCTCTGGAATACATAAATATAAGACAGTTGTTTTAGGGTGCCTAGAGTCTGTGATCATTCATTATGGTTCATCATGGTTCAGCTGGTATTCCCAACATTTATTGCCACAGCTTAGGGTCTAAGTCCACAGTCTGACCTGATTGCTTCCCATCAGATAGCTCATACCTTGTCCTTCCTAGAGCCCCCTACCAAATCTCTCACCACACTATCACGCTCTGAAAGATCTGTTGAATAAGGCACACAGATAGCCACCTACAGAGCACAACAAACAAACACCTATTCATTAGAACCAAATGCCTGCACCCAACCTTACCTGAGGGCTAGTTGAGGATGTGTTCAGGCTTTGAAGAGATGGTGGGCGTCCTTCCCACAGTGGGACCCCTCTCTTTGCTTTGATACCCATGCTGAGAGTGAATTATAGGGGATCAGTCTGTGGGGTCTTATCTGAGGCTCCCAAATCAAAACATTCTTTTCCAAGGCGCTGCTGTGCAGTTTTCTACCAGGACTCCCACCAGGTTTTGGAAGGGCTAAATTTAGAAGTTGAGTTGTTACACCTGTAATTAGACTGAATTTTGCTTTATACTTCCTTCAAGAAGTGTACAAACTGTACTCTGTTCATATACACACAGATCTAAGTAAGCAGGTGATTTATAAATGAGGTTGGATTTTTTTTTTTCATTTTATGAAACTCTTGGAAGATCCTTTTATTTAAACCTAAAGAAATGGTTGTTTTTACAACCTTGAGAATCTGGGGTCTAGGTCCAATGTCATAAGAATCTTTGAAATCTTTCTAGGATTTCTATTACTGTCTGACAATATTGCCCATAGTTGATAATTACTCCGGCCCCAGTCTATGGTTGTATGATTCCTCCACTCCCCAGTCCCATCTTGCCATAGGCTGCCCTTGTAGCCACAGCTTTCAATGGATTATCTCATTTTTGTTAGCCAGTTTTTCACTTTTGTCTAGATACTGCTGTGTTTGTTGGTAATGTACCTGTCTTGCGTTTAAATTCTGTTTTCTTAGGATATGGCTCATTGAGAGTAAGGACATGGTGGGAGACTTTGAGGATCTATCTACACCACTTCTTTCCATTATTTTTAAAACTTTGGCAGGGAGGGGCTTTTTTTTTTTTTTTTCGTGGGGAAGATCAGCCCTGAGTTAACATCCATGCCAATCCTCCTCTTTTTATTTTTTGCTGAGGAAGACTGGCCCTGGGCTAACATCCGTGCCCATCTTCCTCCACTTTATCTGGGACACGTCACAGCATGGCTTAGCATGCCGAGCATCGGTGCGCCCCGGATCCAGGCCGGGCCGCCACAGCGGAGGGAGCGCAGTTAACCGCTGCGCCGCTGGGCTGGTCCTGGGGAGGGGCTTCTTGATTGGCAAGTATTTTCTTCCGAACAGTAGTGAAGAGAACATGGGTTTGTACTTTCCAATCTTGGAATGCCCTTCCAACCCTCAGTGTGAACAATGCTGGCAGGCATCACTCACTCATTTGTAAACACTATTGAACTTGTGAAATCTGTATACTTCCTCTCTTTACTGAAATAATCCAGCTAAAGATTCGGAACTTTGAGAGCCAGCTCTTTGTGATGCACAATTGGCTAAAGACTACGAGAGTACAATGATTTTCTTCCTGTCAGCTAAAAGATAAATCAAGTGTTTACCAAACTTCAATTGATTATGAGCATTGAATCAACTGATGCATTTAAAAATCGGCATGAGGGGGCCAGCCTGGTGGCATAGTGGTTAAGGTGGCAGGCTGCGCTTTGGCGGCCCCTGGTTCCAGAGTCCAGATCCCAGGCGTGGACCTACACACTGCTCATCAAGCCATGCTGTGGCTGCGTCCCACATACAGAGTAGAGGAAGATGAGCACAGATGTTAGCTCAGGGCCCATCTTCCTCACCAAAAAATAAAAAACTAAAAATAAAAATTGTCATGACATCATTAGTTTTCCCTTCATGATTTTTGCCATATCTTCACCCAAACCACTATTTTCTTAATAGTTTTCCTGAAATTGACTTACTTTTAACAATTAAATACCTTTAATAACACAAATGTAACCACTAATTTAATGTCCTGGTTATGTTTATTTTTAATTTTTTCTTAATCCACATTAAATGAATCATGCAAGTATTAAAATCAAAAAAATGCTTTACCATGTATCAGCTAAAAATCATTCAGTGTAACACAAATAGTATGTGTATCACACGTTAGAAAAGTCAGACAAATTATGGGATGTTCTACTGACTGAGGAAAGATTCCCAAAGGTGATATTTTTGTTTTCCTATTTGTTTCCATTTCACAAAGCATTTTTTTCAGAGATTCTAAAAGCCCATATTATTTGATTTGGTAATGTACATGGCTAACATGACTTAGTTGGGAGATATCCACTGATGAGTCTGAATTTAATTTTTGCTCAATGAATTCTTTAATTTTTTATAAATAGCATACATATAATTACATAAATAATTATTTTTATAAATAAAATAGTGTATTATAGTAGAGCAAGATAGGATGGTACATTTGTTAAGGTGAGATAATTCTCAGATACCTCTTATCATTATCTTGAGAGATGTATTTATCTATTTATTTAGAGTGCTTTATTTTTCATTCTAGGGAATAGGTTTCCCGGCACTGCACGAGGAACTGAATGAGTGGGGATCATTTATTGGTGAGAAATTACCCTTTGACAACAACACCTTTGACTTAGAATCACTCCCTCTTGGTGATCAGTTCAAAAATTTTCAACACTCAGTTGACACCAGGTCTTAGTTGCCAAAGAGCTGGGATCTGAGGGTACTGCGTATAAGTTTGTGTCTTAACTGGGGCAATGTATCGTGAACAGGAGGTCTTTATATGCTGGTTCATTATTTGGACAAGCTGCCATCTTACGCTTTGGTGGTTTAGTGATAAGTATTTGTATCTTACTAAGATGTCAAAGAAATGGTGTTATCAACCGTGTTTGCAGTGGAAGAGCTGCTGAGCAACCTGACTTTCCAGGAAGGTCTAAATGACGTGCAGTTTCAGTAAACATTTGACCATCTCTGCCTTCCCCGTTTATAAGTGCAGACAGAACACTGTTCACGTATAAATAAATAGAAGCACCCAGCATATACTAGTTGAGTTATTTTTGGTTATAAGACATTTGGATCTCTTTTTCTTACATTTGCATATGTGTGGTTGAAATTCTGACCCCGCATATCAGATCATAAGCATGAACTTAATAAAGATGAGAATTAGAATTCTCAATACCACTCTTCAAGAATCTTCAGAGGCAACTCTTTCTTTCTTTTAATGCTATGTCTTATTTTTCACATAAGTGATCATTCTGCAAGCTGCCTTGACAGGGCAATAAGGCAGAGGAGAAGACACCAAATAAAATTTAAAATCTCTCTAATATGTGTGAGTCATATTTCTATATATATGTCAATGTAATCTGCATTTCCCACTTCTACTTATAGGATACAAACTTGTGAAGACAAGGTCTTTGCATTATGTATCATATTATTGTACCATGCAGGTTATAGGTAGGCAAAGAATAACGTTGTTTATCATAATGAGAGGATTAATAATCCTTGAAACATATCTTTTTAACTAAATTTTTTCTTTTTTTTTTACCTAGAAAGTTCAAAGAGAGATGTTTGTGTGTTGTAATGTTTGGAAAAGAAAAATAGAAAGCCAGATTTTATTTTCATTAACTTAGAACAGATTAGACAAGGGAGTAATAAAACTGATGGAGGCAGCCTTTTGAGAGAAGTTTGTTAGCTCAAAGGAGACCTGAAAGTTGGAAGTTCAAACCACTTATGACCACTGAATAAATAGACTAACGCATTTAAATCAGTATGCCATCAACAGTGAACAAAACACAATTTGGTTGGATTTCCTTAAATATTTAACTACTATATTATGACACAACTGTACATATTTTAAATTGATCCTGGACTTCTACGAAAACAGCATATGTGAAATTCCACAAATGTTAGACACTCTCCGTCTAATAAGCTATGGGCTAATAAATCATTCTGTTGAATTCGCAATACTTAAGTCCTCCTTCCTACTCCTGAACTGGCTAAGCTGCACTTCCAAAATGCATAAAAATAAAGAAAATATAATCAGGAAAATATAAACAATATTATAATAGATCATATTATCTGCCCAATTAATCCAATGTAATTAATCTGAATTTAACAAAGGATTACTGTCATGCATTTATTATTCCATAGGTCAATGCAATACAGTCTAGTTCAACTGAATTACCAGAATGTATAAAGATCTTACCTACATCTTGCTGATATGATATGAGCCCTAACTTTTACCAGAAAGAATTCTTAGGCCTTCTTCAGAATTAGACAAAGAACTATGGTAGCAATTGATAGTCTTTTGAGAGTTGTCTCCTTTGTAGCCAAAAGGATACAGAAATCAAAAAGTTGGATTAATGTATTTCAAAATAGTTACCAATATAATTTTCTTAAAGGTTATTTGTAACCTGATTTTTAAAAATCATATTTCTTAAATAATTTCATTAGCAAAAATTTCAAAAAAGATTCAGCAATAAAAGTCAATATTAAAAAGACTTTTGTGTTATCCGCCTCTGATCTTTAGCTGTTTTAGGAAAAACGATAATTCTTTTCATTGTGTTATTCAGTGTTTTTCAAACAGTGACCATGTGCATGAGAATTACCTGCAAGTCTTTGAGAAAAACTCAGATTCCCAAGTCAAATTCTCATATCAAATGTTGATTGGTCTCTCAGTTTTGGATTCAAGAACGTGCATTTTTAACAACACCATAGATGATTTTTCTCATTAAAGTTTGAGAACCATCAGTGCAAGTTATTTTCAGTTTCTCTGACACATATAGGATTTTGAAGACTAATTGAAATGGATGCTAATTTGTGAATATTTTCTACTTGAACTACAGCTAATTTAAACCAATGAAAAATTCATTGTGAAAAACACAAAACAGCGCAAAATAAATTTCAAGTGACCTATTAGCATCATTAGTAGTATGATAATTGCTTGGCAGAAATCCTTTAAAAACTGAAATTTTAAAAAAACTAACTATTTTCAAAATTACCAAAATAGTTTTTATAAAGTAACAGCACACGCTAAGGAATGAATTCTGTCTCCCTCAAATTCATATGTTAAAGCCCTAATCCCCAAGGTGATGGTATTTGGAGAGGCAGCCTTTGGGAGGCAATTAGGGTTAGATGAGGTCATGAGAATGGGGACCTCACGATGCGATTAGTGTCATCATAAGAACAGACACCGGAGAGCATACTTGCTCTCTCTCCCTCTGCCTTGTGAGGACACAGAGAGAAGGTGGCTGTCTGCAAGCCAGGAAGAGAGCTCCCACCAGAATCCGACCATACTGGCACCCTGATCTTGGACTTCCAGCCTCCAGAACTGTGAGAAAATAAAGTTCTGTTGTCTAAGACACCCAGTCTATGGTATTTTCGTTATGGCAAGCTGAGCTAACAACATAAACGTAAGTTTTTAAAATAACAATAATTTTATTTTTATCAAGTCCCATCCCTGCATCTATAGCAGAACATCCCCTCTTCAAATTAAAACTAAAACCTCCTTTAGAAACACAATTGTGTTTATTAATTTTATTAATTTATCAATCAGTAAAATTAATTTGCAAAACTTGGTGATTTTGCTAATGCCAAATCACATAGGAAAAACCATTTTCAGATAACTTAAAATTGTTCGAGTGGTTTTATAAACAGAATTTTTCATGTCGTACTTCAGATTTTTAATTCCAAGTTTTGTTTATAGAGTTCTTGGATTAAAATAAAGGCTATCTGGTTAATTAATAATAAAGTTCTGTGCCTATGAATGGGAAACACATTTTTTTTGTAATAAACTGTGTCCAGTTTTACTAGTTAATGCTGCTGAGTATTTCACTTCATTTCAGTGACCCTTTTTTTGCCAGTTTATTGTTGTTATAAATTAAGCAAAAATCGAAACTTTCTTGATTAATTACTGTCATATGAAATTTTCATTCACCTGATATGCGTTGAGCACCTACCTTATTCAAAGTGTTGTGTGTGACACCAACTCATTTAAAATTTAGTCTTGATTCGCAAGAGTTTGTAATCGAAAGAGAAAAAACTTTTACTCAGATCTGTGTGCGATCTCATCTACCATTAAGGGTTTGGAGCGTCGCCAACGCACAAGAACCTGGGGACGCCTAATATTCTAAATAATACCATACGATTTGGTTCTAGTAAGGTATTAAGAACACTGTTCTGAATGCAGATCTGGGGTCTATGGGCGAGTCTTGGCGCAATTCACAGCCTCTCCCTCTCCACCTCAGTTGCTCTACGTAGAAGGTAAGGCCTTGGGAATGGCTGCAGAAGAGGACCAAACCCTCAGACTCCATGATTCCGCTTTTCCTGTCTCCCGAATCTAAAGAGATGCTCTACAGAATAAAGCCTTGCACTTGGTCCAACTCACGGAAATGTGTGCCAAGAATTCTACAGCCTGAAAAGAGCAGGGACAGCAGACAGCGCCCAGCGACAAGTGGCCGCCGGCTCATCTGCGCGCCCCTACAAGCGGAGACGCCGGCTCGAAGCTGACGTCCCCGGGCACAGAGACGTCCCGCCTGCGCGCGCCCCTTCTCCTCCCGCGCGGCCGCGGCCGGGCCGTCCCCGGGCAGCTCCGGCGGCGGGACGGAGGCTGCGACACGCTGCCCGCCCCCCTCGCGCCCCTCCTTCCTCCAGGAACACGCGTCTCCAGGCAACAGCGGCCGCGGCGTCACTTCCTGCCATTTAAACTGGGTCCCCACCCCTCGCTGCCCCTTCTGCTCGCCTCCACTCCCCCTCCCCTCGGTCGGGCTCCCGTCGGCTTCCCGGGCTCGGGGAGGGGCGGCGGCCCGGGCCGCGGAGGGCGCCGCGCACCTGTCGCCTGCGGGCCCGCGGCCTCGTGCGCTCTCGGCCGGCGCGGGCGCCCCGGGCGGGGGCCGCGGGCGGGGGGCGAGCAGCGCGGCGCGGGGACGCGATGGCGGCGGCGGAGCCCGCGGGCCCGGGGCAGCAGGCGCCGCAGGGGCAGGGGCAGGGGCAGGGCCCGCGGCCGCCCGCGCCGCCCCCCCAGGCGCAGCCCCCGCCGCCGCCGCTCGCGGGTGGCGGGGCCGGCAGCAGCCGGCACGAGAAGAGCCTGGGGCTGCTCACCACCAAGTTCGTGTCGCTGCTGCAGGAGGCCAAGGACGGCGTCCTGGATCTCAAAGCGGTGAGCGCGGGAGGCGGGCGCGGGGCGGGCTTCGGAGCGCGGCCGGGAGCCCACCCACCGCTGCGGGGTCGGCGAGCGCGCGCGGGGGCCATGCGGCGGCGCGGGCCTGGAGCGGGCCGGGGGAGGGCCGGGCCGGCTGCCCCGACCGGCCGCGTAGCCAGTGGGGCCCGGGCTCTCCACAAAGAGCGCAGAGCGCGAGCGCGCCCGCGTGTCTCCGTCGCGGGCGCGGGGACCGAGGGCGACCCGGTGTCCCGGTGGCTGCGCGTCCGCCTGTGGCGGAGGCGCGCGGGGACCCGGGCGCTTGGCCCGAGACACCCTCGGGATTACTTTTGCTCTTGGGAAGTGATGGTTTTAATAGGCGATTCTAGTTGAGACCTTGTTCCCTTTGTTGGAAAAAAAAAAAAAAAGATTTTGCCACCTCTTCCGGAGGAAAGAAGAAAAAGAGTGAGCTCTCCACACCCCCCTCCCTGTTAAAATACTAATAGTAATGAAAAAACCTCCTCCTCGTACACTGCTTTTCATTCTCCTGATGGTGAGGAGGGGATACTTGATTTGTGACTTAATTGGGCATCTGATATAGATTTCTAAAAGTGAGATTTCCCGTCTCACGGAAAGGGGATGTTTTATAACTTTCACCCCAAGAGGTCGAAGCGCTCAGTGAACTCGCACTGTTTCATGAGAACGTGTGTTTCGTCTTTTACTACAGTTCAGAGTTTCCAAACAGCAACATGCATCACTGGGTTAAACAAAATGACTTAACCGTTCCAAGCAGGGTTTGGAAGGACTCCACGGCGCTGGGGAACAAGCGAGTGTGCTCACTTGAATTCAAATTCAGTGGGCGCACCAAGTTTAAGCAAGAACCAAAGCTTTAAAAACAATAAACAAAAGTTACTAGCGAGTCAGCAGTCACTGCAGACCCCTCCCAGGGTTACCCCTAAATCTGGTCTTACACTGAGGATTGGTCCCAGCACCCAGGGGAGTGCCGGCACGACCTTACCTGGCTTGAGAGTGTGTCTGCACTCATCGAGGCTGTACCTAGAGTGAGGGAAGCGGAGGCAGCATCTGAGCAGAGCATCCAGTACTCTCTGAATGTAGGAACCTGAGACCCCCAGGGGCCCTTCTCTGAGTGTAGCCCAGGGGGTGAGGAATGTCATTGAATACCCACTCCTCTCTCCTGCTGTGGTAGGTGTTTGGTAAATGATTGTTATCTGAATTGTTTTACTTCATCCAAATGAGGCAGGATGCACATATTTTGCACTTTGGAAAAGTAGTTTCTACTCTCTTCTTTTTGAAGTGTTATTCCTGGAATTTTCCCCCACCTTTGGAAATTCTTTGTTCTCTTTTTTTTTCCTCACAGCCCCTTCCTCCCTCCCAAAAAGTGTTTTATGGCATGTATAGCATTTAAATTGCTAGGAACTAAAATGGATTCTATTTAAGAGTATTTAAAGTCGTGAAGTCATCAGAGAAAGCCAGGGATGTTACAAAACATAGCTTGTAACTGCTATTTAAAATCTAGAAACTCACCCGTAGCCTGTGACTTCAATAAGGAATCAGGGAAGTCTGGGGTTTTCCAAATAAAACTGGACTCTGAGGGCTGACTTTGAGGGCTTCTCTTTCCACTTGCTTCATAATATAACGGAACATGCCTTGCTTGACCTTAAATTCTTTGGCTTCCTCCTGGTTCATCTGTGGCCATATAATTGCTTTCCAGAAGTCACAGAGGCTGTGAGTAGGAAGTGGAGCTAATATTTGATAATAACATTGTTTCATTCATCCTAGAACTCTCCTAGAAGTTCAAAGGTTTCTGCAGTAACATAGTGTCTCCTTATATTAATGACTTTATACTTCTAGAGAACAGTTTGAGTATCATTGTTTTTCACATATATATGAGAAATATATGTATTTCATTTCTTTACATATATTTTTCATTTATTTACATCTATGTGTAAAATCTTATATACAAAATTCTTATATTGAAGGGGCTGGCCCTGTGGTGTAGTGGTTAAGTTCAGCATGCTCTGCGTTGGTGGCCCAGGTTCACCCATTCCGATCCTGGGCATGGACCTGCACCGCTCATCAAGCCATGCTATGGCAGTGACCCACATACAAAATAGAGGAAGATTGGCACAGGTGTTAGCTCAGGGCCAATCTTCCTTACCAAAAATAAATAAATAAAATTCTTATATTGAAATCTTTCCAATGATATTTCTTATTGTGTACCACAGTAAAAGATCATTAAGACATTTCTGAAAATACAGTGCATGTTGAAGATGGACTAACACTGACAGTTATGAGTTTCCTGTAATTTGAAATTATAAAATCATATTTTTTCTTATATTCTTATTTCAGGGGGGATTTCAGCATAAGTTATTGATACTTTTGAGTTATACACTTGACAGTTTTTAAGAAGCAGTTAATGAAACATCATTTTTGTGAATATCATCAATATAAAAAATTATATCAACCTTCATATCCAGATGTCTTGGTTATCCATAAAATATCCAAGACCACATAGATGCTATTTATTTTCTAACTTATGACACATGCTACCGAAGAATAAGAATGTAATGGTGTATCTTAGTGATGCATTTCTTCTTAGTAATGTAACTAATTGAGGATATAGCTTAACAAAGTAAATCAATTCTAATACAGCTGTTCTGGTATAATTTAACAATCAGGCGGGAATAGAAACACCTTGGAAGTGATTTCAGAAAATTTTATTCAATACCCCCATCCTGCATCCCCACCATATAGTCTCATTTGAGGATGGGTAGTTACTATCTCTTTATTCCAGTGAGATGAGGAGTTAAGTCACGGTCCTTTCAAGCTATGTGGTTTGCCAATTTATGCTGTTAATAGCTAATATTGAGAGCTTGCTGTGAGCCAGGTATTTTGTATATATTAACTAACTTTATCCTCTTAACAGCAGTGGAAGTTCAAGCCTAACATCCCTGTTTCACAGATGAGAAAACTGATAGGTTAAGTAACTTGCCCAGTGTCACCCAGTAGAAAGTGACAGACCTAAGATTTGAAACTAGACCATTTTTCCTTATTCTCTATGTTATACTTCCTTTCAGTATTCCTAAAAAATGTCAACTTCATATTTAAGTTTTTCATCTATATAAGGGCATGAATTCTTTCTTGTAAAGAAAAATGCATGAGTGTTTTCATTCTTCTACCCATGATGGGAGAAAGACGTATTGAGCTCCTGCATTGAAAATGAGGGTATAGATGGCAAATTCCATATTATTTCACAAATTAAACTAGGGAGGGTTCCCTTTTTCCAGAACTAAGAATTTAAAGAACTGTTAGGATAGTCATGGCTGTCTATATGTTGTTTTGAAAATTCCTATTAAATATAATTTATGACTGAATTTTATATTTGCCATTTTGCTGCCACCTTAAACTTTTTAAAGCGTGATCAAGATTGCTTATCTCTTTTATTATAATTGTTTAGGTTACAAATGGCCTGAATGATACCTGCGTTAATATGATAAAGTATTTACGGTGTTTCTTATCTCACAGGTCCCTGACTCATACCCATTTATCTTTAGCTGATTAATACACACCCTGGGAGAAATAAATAATTTAATCTGAGGCCTTAGTTTGTGATATCAAGAAAAGATTTGGTGTCACAGAATAAAGGAAGAATTAGTCTAAGGAGAGATGTATGGGTAGAACAGCCAGAGCTTTAGTGCATGCTTAAAAATTCTCAGGACAATTTTACTTCTGAGTATATACCCGAAAGAATTGAAAACAAGGTCTTGAACAGATATTTGTACACCCATATTCATAGCAGCATTATTCACAATAGCCAAAAGGTAGAAGCAATACAAGTGTCCACTGACAGATGAATGGATAAACAAAATGTGGTGTGTGCATACAATGGAAGATTATTCAGCCTTAAAAAGAAAGGAAATTCTCACGCATGCTACTACATAGATGAACCTTGAAGATATTATGCTAATCACAAAAACACAAATACAGTATGATTCCAATTATATGAAGTAACTAGAGTGGTCAAGTTCATAGAGACAGGAGGAGAGTGGTTGCCAGGGGCTAGAGGGAGGGGAGAATGGGAAGTTGTTTAATGGGTGTTGTGGGCTGATTTGTGTCCCCTCAAAATCCAAATGTTGAAGCTGTAACCCCCAGTGACCTCAGAATGTGACTGTATTTGGAGATGCAGCCTTTAGAGAGGTGATGAAGTTAAATAAGGTCGTTAGAGTGGGCGCTAACCCAACCTGACTGGTATCCTTGTAAGAAGAGGAAATTTGGGCATAGACATAGTGATGCATGCCACAGAGGAAAGCCCGCGTGAGGACAGGAGAGGGCAGCCATCCGCAGGCCAAGGAGAGAGGCCTCAGAAGAAACCAAGCTTGCTGATTCCTTGATCTTGGCCTTGTAGCCTCCAGAAAAAAAAAAAGTGAGAAAATAAATTTCTGTTGTTTAAGCCACCCAGTCTGGTATTTTCTTACGGTAGGCCTAGCAAACTAATACTATGAGTATAGAGTTTCAGTTTTGCAAGATGAAAAGAGTTCGGGAGAATGGTTGCACAACAATGTGAATGTACTTAAAACTACTGAACTATTATGTGTTATGTGTATTTTACCACTATATATATATATAATATATATTATATAATAATATATAAAAATATATATATAAAACAGTAAGGAGATACCACTACATACCTATTAGAGTGGTGAAAATCCAAAACACCGACAAGACTGAATGCTGGTGAGGAGCATTCCTGGAGCAACAGGAACTCTCTTTCGCCGCTGGTGGGAATATAAAATGGTACAGTCACTTTGGAAGACGGCTTGGCAGTTTCTTATAAAGAAAAAATATAATCTTTTTATATGATCCAATAATCGTGCTCCACAGCGTTTACCCAAATGAGCTGAGAACTTATGTTCACACAGAAACTTGCACGCAAATGCTGACTGCAGCTTTGTTCATAATTGCCAAAACTTGGAAGCAGCCAAGACGTCCTTCAGTCCTGAATGGATAGATAAACTGTGGTCCCTCCAGACAGTGGAATATCATTCAGCACTAAAAAGAAATGAGCTCTCAAGCCATGAAAAGACATGGAGGAGGTTTAAATGCATATCACTAGCTGAAAGAAGTCAATCTGAAAATGCTACGTACTATATTATGCCAAGGATATGACATTCTGGACAAGGCAAAACCATGGAGACAGTAAAAGGATCAGTGGGTGCCAGAGGTTAGCGGGGAGGGGGGGATGAATAGGCAGAGCACAGAGGATTTTTAGGGCGAGAAACTATTCTGTATGATACTTTAATGATGGATACATTATTAGATCATACTTTATTAAATGGATACATCATTATACATTTGTCCAAACCCATAATATGTACAACACCAAGAGTGAATCCTGATGTCAGCTGTGGACTTCTGGTGATAATAATGTGTCACGGTATGTTCATCAATTGTAGAACTGTACCAGTCTGGTGAGGGATGTTGATAGTGGTGGAGGCTATGCATGTGTGGGGGCGGAGGGTATATGGGAAATCTCTGTACTTCCTCTCAATTTTGCTGTGAACCTAAACCTCTCTAAAAAATAAAATTTATTAAAAATGCATAAGTAAAGCTGATCTGGATACATCTATTCCAGAGTCTAAGTATTAAACATCTATTAAATATAAGATGCATGCCTAAATGGAAAAAGAAAATTCTCAGGAGACTAAAGCTCTACAACACTAATAAAAATTGTTACTAACACCTAGGACTAAATCCCTGGCACTATGCCAGATGTCTTACTTGTATTAGCTCCTTTAATCCTCCCGACAAAACTGTACTGAGCTGTTATGTCTCCATTTTGCTGATTAGGAAAGTGAGGCTGAAGGAGGTTAAGTGACTTAGCCAAGATCCGCAGTAAATGAGATGAACTCAGGTAGTCTGATGCCGGAATTGATGCCGTGGACCACCATGCTAAGCAGAAGGTGTATCTACCTCCAAAGTTTTGGCATAATTTGAAAAAAAACTTTATTGGAGAAAAAAAAAGCCAGCCGTCTCAGTTTTTGCAGTTCTAGAAAGGAGAAATGGGCTTATAGTTGACAGTTCTGAGTTCTTGGTTCCAGTTGCCAGCAGTGTGTCCTTGGGCAAGCCCCACCCTGTACAGTAGTCCCCTCTTATCCGAGGTTTCGCTTTCCAGTTTCAGTTACCCGCAGCCAGCTGCAGTCCAAAAATATTAAATGGAAAATTCCAGAAACCAACAATTCATAAGTTTTAAATGGCACTTCATTCTGAGTAGCATGATGAAATCTCGCACTGTCCTGCTCCGTCCCACCCGGGGACGTGAATCATCGATTTCTCCAGTGCATCCACGCTGTCTAGACTACCCACCAGTTGGTCACTTAGTAGGCGTCTGGGTTATCAGATCGACTGTTGTGGTATCGCAGCGCTTGTGTTCAGGTCACCCTTATTTTACTTAATGATGGCCCCAAAGTCTAAGAGTAGTGATGCTGGCAATTCGGATATGCCAAACAGAAGTTAATGTTGTTCATCTCTTACTGTGCCTAATTCAAAAATTAAACTTTATCATGGATATGTATGTATAGGGAAAAACATGGTATATATAGAGTTCGGTACTCTCCCTGGTTTCAGGCACCCGCTGGTGGGCTGGGAACAGTATCCCCTGCAGATAAGGGGGACTACTGTATATCTTATCATTCAAATGGAATGTTCGAATTGAATAGTTGCCCCAAGGAGGAAGACGGGAGGAAACACCGTAACTGGTGGTAGAGCTTTGTCAACTGAAAAGTGCCAGGCGGGGTTTATTTTTTCGCTAAGGTGTATGGTCCCTCTACCCCCACACTTTAAGAAGGGTGGTGGCCTGAAAGGGATTCTGACAGTGTTTCTCAAGGTGTAGACCAAAGAGCAAATGCATCAGAATCTCCTGGATGCTTATTAAAAATAGAGTTTAGTGTCAGACCTGAGAAATCAGGTTCTGTAGGGCTAGGGAAGGGGCCTGGGAATCTGCATTTTAAACATACCACAGGTGATTTTGAAGCCTACTGACGTGTGAGAACCATGGAGTGAATTTTATTGCCTTTTCTTTTCCAATCTTGTTATTCTAGAATCACTTAGGAGGAGTTAACTTCGAGTAGAGTTGCACCTTCAGGAGGTAACTGAGACTGATGAGAGACTACTCTTGAGAAAATGTTAGAGGTTAGGGACTGAAGAAATTCCCCTTTTATGTGCTCTGGAATAGTCCCTGCTCATGTCTGTGAATTGCAGTTTATTAAGGCTTATAAATCTTACATTACTAATTAAGGGACCTAGTTTTGAGTGGAAATGAGAGCTTTGAGAATTAACTTCTATAATGGAATAGATTAAAATCCACTTTTACAGGAAAGTTCCATTTTATTCTCCTTTTAGGGAGAATAGGAAAATTACACAAATTTTGGATTTAATTTTTAGAACGAGCAAGACCAGTACAACTGTAGCTGAACTGCCTTCATCATATGTGTCCCAGGGGACCGAGTAATGAATGAAATGATGCTCAAAATGGTGCAAGAGCCTCAACCTTTGGGGAGAGAGTCTTTCCTTGAATGAAGAATGTATGCAGGCAAGAATGAAGAGATTTTAGGAAGGTTCTTAATAAGGGTAAGAATAAGGAGTTTCCAGGCAAGACCCTCAGTTAAGAGATTTTATTAGCAGAGTGCCCGGGTACATTAGTAAACCTTTTGCTGATGTTATACATAATTTTCTTTTCATAAATATGTTATTAAAACTTTAAAGGTAACGTTTAACAGACTAGAAATGCACTTTGAATTGCTCTCTCATTTAAAGGGGAAAAAATAACACAGAAAGCTTAAGAAACCCATAAAAATGAACAGAAGGAACAGCATGGACGCGTAATACACGGAAAACATGGAATGAGTAATACTCGAAACCTGTGAGTTTCTCCAGCACATGAATCTGCTCCATTCCTTGTTCTTTTTAATAAGTTTGTTTAGATGAAAAAATTCAGGCATCTGTTGTTTACAAGAAACGTACCAACAAAGAAAAGGACTCCAAAAGGGCAAGGTATACCAGGCAGAGGGGAAGAGAAATGAAAGTAGGAGTGAAAGTACTCATTTTCAGATAAGATCTACCTTAATATCAAGTGCACTAAGTAATATAAACTGATGTTTTTAAGAATAAGGTCATAATACAAGGATGAGTGATAAAAGTCGGTGTTTGAACAGCAGCGCCTATCAACATGGATCGCACGTGTATTGGTCTGGATGTGTGTGTTGTATTACACCATTTCTTTAGTATGGTAAGTTTTGGTGTGGTAAAAAATATTTCTTATAAATAAATTGTTTTTTAGATTTTGCAATTAAGACTGACTTTCCCCAATTATTAGCCCATGAGTCTTCCTTTCTGTCTTAAATTTAATGCATTTATAAAAGGGAGGATTTTTTTTCTGATTTACTTTTTTAAACTTAAAATGTAATTATTGAAGTAACATACAAATAGTAGAAAAGGTGGGAAAAGATTAATATAGTCTAGGATAAAAATTACCCAGTATGCCACCACCCAAAGAGAGCCGCTGTTTTCAGTTTTCAATTTTCCTCCGATTTGTTCCATCTTTTTATAACCGAGATCAAACTTATTTTCCCAAATTATAAACATAATTTGTGATGGCTGCACAATTTAGATCTATCATGCTACCCAGAATTAACCATTCTTATAGGTAGTTAGGGCACGCAGGGGTTTCTAGGTTTTTTCCATCTCATTTAACAATGTGAGTTAACCAATGTGTGCCCCATAGTCCCTTCCTTTAGTAGCTTACAGCTTGCGGTTGTGGGGAGAAGTCAGGGAAAAGGGCAGTGACACACTTTTCACACTGTAGGGAGTGTGGAAGCGCTTGCTGAGCCGTGGGGACTGGTGATGTGAGAGCCATTGAAGGCTTCAGGGAGCAGGTGGGAGCTGAGCTGGGAGCTGGCACTCAAAAAGTCAGATGACATTGACATATGTAAAATGTGAGGCTTAAATGTCATGTTGCCCCTCCACCTAGAACAACATCCAAACGCCGACGGGACCCTGCCTTCAGGCCTCCTTCCTCCCCTGCACTCCCCTTCCGTGGCTAGTCCCACTGCCCTTCCAGCACGCTCACGTGCCCTCTCCTCTCCACCTCAGGGCTGCTGCACAGGCCTTTCCTTCTGCCTGGAGTACATTTTTACGTACGTAGCCATTTGGCCATTTCTCTTAAGTCCTCTGGTCTCAGTTTAGATGTCAGATGCTGTGGTAGGTAGAATAATGGCCTCCCAAAGATGTCCATGTCCTAATTCCCAGGGCCTGTGAATGTGCTCGGTTACATGATAAAGGGGAATTAAGGTTAAAGTTGCTAACAAGCTGGTGTTAAGATAGAGAGATTTTTCTGGATTATGCTGCTGAGCCCATTGTAACTACAAGGGTCCTGGAAAGTCGAAGAGGGAAGAGAAGAGAGAGAATCAGAGAGATGCAGCATGGAAAGGACTTGGCCTGACCTTCACTGGAGGAAGGGGGGTGCCATGAGCCAAGGAACGCCACAGACCCCAGAAGCTGGAAAAAACCAGGAAATGGATTCTTCCCTAGACCATCCAGAAAGAACACAGCCTTACCCACACCTTGATCTTAGCTCCATGAGACCCATTTTGGACTTCTGATCTACAGAATGATAAGATAAGAAATTTGTGTTGTTTTAAGCCACTAAATTTGTGGTAATTTGTGACAACAGCAATAGAAAACTAGTACAGATGCATTTCCTGACTTTTCCGCTTAATCTCAAGTGGCTCAGTTTGGTTCTCATTTATTCTCTTTGTCAGCAACCTGTTCTTTTCCTTAATACTCTTTATCACAATATAAGATTCTTTGTTTGTTTGTTTGTTTGCTTATGTTTCCCTCTGGACCAGTGCTCTGTGAGGCAAGGGACTGTGTCTTACGTGTTACCAGTGCTGATGTAGCCAGTCCATTGTCAACTTTCAACAAATAGTTGAGTAAATGGATACTTTTAGGTCTGCATTAGGTGAAGCGATGTCCCCAGCAAGGCAGCATGTTCCAGAGCCAAGAGGCCAGAGAAAGAAATGGGTACATCTGGGAAGCTATAAATCAGATGACTGTTGGATTAAGAGAATATGATTGTATTGCAGGCAAGACTACAGGCCTGAACTAGGGTAGAGGCAGTGGAAATATAAAGAGGTGGGGAAATTCAGACTGTGTTACACGCAGAAGTGACAGAACTTGGATGCTGAGTCTATAGGAAAAGGAAGAATCATGGACGACTGCCAGGTCCTTAGTTGTTCAACTGCATAGATGGTGGTGATTTTCACTTAGAAGTTATAAAAAGAGGAAAGGATTTTGGAGGAAAGGGAAGTCCAGTTCTGGACGTGTATGAGACACCTATCGGCCATCTTTGAGTAGAGATTTGGCAGCCTGTGGGAGTTATGAATCTGCAGCCCAAGGAAAAGGACCAGGGCTACCAATTTCGTTTGGAAATGATTGGTTTATGAGGTAGGTAAGGGAGAAGGTTTAGAGTGGAAAGAGGAATAAGAATGGAACTCTGGGAAACGCTACTAGTTTAGAAGCAGCAGAGGAAAAGGAGACTGAGAAGGAACAGCTAGAGCATTAGGAGAAAAAACCAAGTGGTTGTGGTGGCACCAAGGCCAGGGGACAGTGTTTTAGGAAGGAGGGCACCAGTTTATATTATCCGTTGGATTTAGCAACATTTTAAAACATTTTTGACATTAGACATTTTGAATTATTTCTATTTCTGATAATCTATACTATTAATCTATACTGATAATCTATAAGAATTACTAGATGGATATTACAAATCAAAGGATGATAAACATTTTTAAGGCCTTTGATGAATGTTGCCAAATTGCTTTACAAAGCGATATTAATTTATACTCCATTAGCAGCATATAATCGTGACCAGCCACCTCAGCACATCAGTAACATAGTGTAGTGGTCAAAAATGTGCACCTTGGGTTTATATCCTGACTTTACCATGTTCAGTGGCCTTGGGCAAGATACCAAGCCTCACTTTCCTCTTTTGCAAAAATGGGGACAATAACAGTATCTACCTCATATGGTTATTATTATAGGAATTGCTAAAGTGAATTTTTATTTTAAATCACTTAAATCGTGCCAGGCACATGCTAAGTGCTGTATCCAAGTGTGTGTTAGATAAACGATAGATGGATGGACGGATGGGTGGATGAATGGATGGATGGATGGATGGATAGATAGACGTAGAATGAATCTATATTGAGTATTCCGATGTTTTCGTATTTTAGAAATTTGAAAAGTGATGAATAATAGTATCTATTTTTTAGTCAATTTTATAAAGATATAATTTGCGTACATTAAATCCTCCCATTTTAAGTGTGCAGTTCAATGAGTTTTGACAAATGCCTATACCTGTAACCACCCCCACCACCAGGTGTGGAGCATTTCCATCACCCCACATAGTTCCTTTTTTCCTTCCCCTAACCAAACCCCAACCTTGCCATCAGCCTCAGCAACCATCACTCTGTTTTCTTTCCCATAAATTTAAATGGTCTTTTCTAGAGCTTCATATTAACGCACTCAGACGGTATATACGTGTTTAGCTTCTTTCACTCAGCCTGATGTTTTGCAGTTCACCATGTTGTTACTTGTACCAATAGTTCTCTCCTGTCTGTCCCCGAGTGGTGTTTCATGTTATGGGTGTCCTGCACTTTGCTTTTCCATTCGCCTGCTGCTTCCAATTTGGGCCTGTTATGAATATTCAGGTACAAGTCTTTGTGTAGACATGTTTTAGTTTTCATATTTTTACCATTCCTGTGTTAACTCCTTAAAAGTTTGAAAACTTTTTCAAGAATGTTAAGAATTTTTTGGTGTGAAATCCATCTTTTGTCCATGTTTTAATCTGTAGTCTTCATGCTTTCTTTTATATGAGTTTTAACTATTGAGATAGTCAAATCTTTATCTTTTCGTTTTTATTTCTTCTATAGATTTGACATTTAGCAGTTCCCGGTGAAGGAAATTTTTGACTTTTTGGTGAATATACGTGTGCACGAGTGTGTGTGTGTGTGTGTGTGTGTGTGTGTGTGTGTGTCTGTTTGAGACAGATGCTCCTGTAATTTGGGGGAATTTTAATCAGTTTTTAGAATAGGCTGTTGGCCACAGTTGTGAAGGAGGCTAACATGAGAGCTGGGTTTAACTGGGTTAGTCATAATTCACGTTCGCTATAATCCCTTTGAGATGTTTAGGTGTATTTTAAAATCCATGTCCGACTAGTATGTTCTTTCTGAATATGACAAGTCCAAGTATCCTGAAACCACGGTTTATCCTTTAAGTGATGAGATTTTGTCCATAGCTGGGTTTTCTGAATTAGCTGAGGATTTATATCTGTTAATAACATTATTTCTTATACAGGAACACTTAACCATTTTGGTTTGAAAATTTTCCAAAATGCACTACTCATGTCTTTGTCTTCTTAAACTGAAAATATTGTGCATGATTTTGCTTTTTTGGTAACTCGAGAGAGTCACGATGAAGATTATTTTTTGTATTTTCTAGAGGTGGTGGCCTTTTCTGAGTATGCTGGCCTACTGCCATGTCCAGTGGCCTCAGCTCTGTCTGCTGTGTGAGTTCTTTGTCCCTTTTAGAGTTTCTCTCTTGTCCCTTGATTGCTGTCAAGGTGCCTCCCCAGTGTCCCTGATGGTACTTCCACTCCTGTGGACCTTGAAATTAAATAGCCCAACTGTTAAGAATCACATAAAAGAAGAAATAAATAGGATCCAAATGGGGTGAACTCCTTGAGTAGTAAAATATGCCTTTTTATGTCTATTTTTGCCCTTCAGAAACCTTTTTTCCTACCTCATTCTGCTCAACTGTGTTCTGAAGTGTTAAAGTTAGTGAGTTACACCAGATACACAGGGATTCTCTATCACATTCTATGATAACACCTTTCAAAGAACAACGTTTCTTACTACTTCAGGTGAGAAATTGGATCAATAGTAGTGATAATAGGTAACACAAATGTGATGCTTATGATGTGCCAGGCACTCGCCTAAGGGTTTCACACGCACTCATTTAATCTTCCCAACAACAATGTCTTAACAATTATTTTACAGATGAGGAAATTGAAGCACAGAGAGGCTGAGTAACTTGCCGAGGGCCACACAGCTAGAAAGTCAGGCCTATCCCAGAGCCCATGGTTGTAGCTTCTATGCCCTACCACCGCCAGGATGATATAAAATGTGCAGATACAAATCCCAGTGGTAGAAGAGCTAATGCACGCTTAAAATTTTGCTCCCGTTTGAAAAACTTAACACTTACGGAAGAGAATTTCCAAAGCATGCAGTTGAGAACTTAGGCAAACAATCTCTAGAGCTTGTACTTGATGGATTTAAGAGTTTCACAGGCTTTTCCTACTTAAATAGATACTCATCAAATATCTTCTGTTTTCTTTTGAGTAATCTTTGGTGATTTGAGTAAGACAGTAAAAATGAAGTTCCATTTTAAAAGCTTATGTAGGGGCCAGCCCGGTGGCGCAAGCGGTTAAGTGCGTGCACTCCGCTGCGGCGGCCCGGGGTTCGCCGGTTCGGATCCCGGGCGCACACCGATGCACTGCTTGTTAAGCCATGCTGTGGCGGCTCCCATATAAAGCAGAGGAAGATGGGCACGGATGTTAGCCCAGGGCCAGTCTTCCTCAGTAAAAAAGAGGAGGGTTGGCATGGATGTTAGCTCAGGGCTGGTCTTCCTCACACACACAAAAAAATTAAAAGCTTATGTAGAGTTTATTAAAAGTAAGACAAAATTAGAACAAATTTAAATCTTCTGCATTTCAAAGATATTGAGTAGAGTAGCAGGTCCTTTGGGGTAGTGAAAGCCCTGCAGATGTTTTTAGGAGAGATTCCTTGGGGGCAGGCTACTGACTGGGAATTAAAACACGAGTGTGCTTAGTGCTGCTTCTGGAGGGAGCTTTTTGTATCCTTGAAGTCAGTTATTATTTATTTTTGGGTATTTAATTTCCATACTGATGTCACGTCCCCTACAGACCCGGTGAAAGCACACAGCGGCCCCTCCAGGAACTCATTCCTTTTCACCCCTACCCTAAGTAATCTCTTTTTTTTTCAACCTCTTGTAACACTGTCTCCACTTTATGAGACTATTTCAGTTTTTTAACCTCATTCTACAAGGTGTTAGCCACAGTCCCGAAGCCTTAGGTTTGTATATAATTTTTTTTTGTTGCTGTTCATTATTTTTGAGTAAATAGATAACTAAGTGGAAATGAAGATCTTTCTGCTTTCTCAGACCATTTTATACACTCTAGATGAGACCACCAGTAGACCAGTGGTCCTCAAAGTGCTTGTTCAGTGCAGTTATCTAGCTTGGGAACTTTTGACTGTGCACCACATTTCTTTAAAGTCTTTTAAAATTACAGAATCTCATTTGAAAATGTTTTGTCACGAATTTATTCCATGAGTATATAATTAATGTCAGATTCTACCTGATTATTCATTAGCTTTCTGAATCCGTTTCTTTTAAAGCAGGGAGAGTGATACCTACTTTGCAAAGTGGTCATTAGCATTAAACTGGATAACATCTGGGAGAGATCCTGTTACACGATTATCCCATTACTGGCTTAGGCACGGTTCTTCTTAACGGTGGGCTGAAATCAAGCATCCTACATATTAATCTTTATCAGTGTTTGAAATTAGCTAATAAGCAGTCCAAGCCTTATCATGAGCTAGATCAACAGAAAATACCATGTGGCGCAGTTGAAAGTGAGTTCACCCAGTTTTCTAAAATTTTCGTTAAAATATTTTATAGGCAACCTCAGTGCATCACTTGGGTTCCTTTCACCTTATTTTCAGGATCCCATCACTCGTGAATGTGTGTGCATGTGTCTATAATTCATCGATTTTATGTACTGTTTCTATTGCACATTTTTGGTTTGGGATTCTGGCCCTCCTCACTGTACTGTTCATTTCCGACGCGAGGTGGCTGAGACATTGAATGTGCACGTTTTGACGGTGGTGGTCCTGGAAGAGAGTAGAGCACCTGCCGGGCAGATGGAGAACCTGAAAGACAGGATGTTTCCCATAGTTACTGTTTTTATGTTAGCCCCTTTCAATGCGACATCACGCTCCATCAAGAAGAACATTCTTGAACAAATGAGCCACGACTAATCCTAACTCAAATAAAGCTGCCACATGATCTTTCTCCCTCCCAGAGTTAACACTGGGTCTTAGTGGACGTCTGTTAAAGTGAAGGGGTGGGGCTAGAGAATTCTTAAACCCTTTTTAGCACTTATGTGTGATTTCTCTCAGCTCTCCTGGTTTGTTTTTCTTGCCCACCCCTTAAAAGCGTCACAAGCTTTCATTTTGTTCCACCTGTAGACATCACTTTGTTCACCACTGGTGACATTTTTAGAAAAGGACTTAATATTTGGAGGGGAGACCTATTTCTTTCAGAGGACTATGTTTGCTTTTCCTGAAAACTTGAGTTGGCGTGGTACAATTAGATGCGTCCTTTATCGCTGTATAGGTCAAATCCTATATAGCAAACGTAATGTTTGCAAGTAAACTTGATGCATGTACACGTGCATTTATTTAGTCAACAGCTACAGAGGCAGCAGGGGATAATGATGTCCCCACTCTGCTCTCTGCCTGCCGCTTGTCAGCCCCCAGGCCGTTCTCCAGGGCTGGAGGGAAATGCACAATGATGCTGATGGGTCTCACCTTGAATTCATGACCTCTAACTTCAGAAGGACCAATCGTGGGGTCTAGCACTCCTTCTACGCTGCTTGCTCTCTTGCTGTCCTAGATGACTATTTCACACTTTCTCCTTTCTTCCCAACCATTAGCCGTCCCCTCCGCACTTAACTCCTCTCCCCGCCGCCCCCTCCACTGATGAGAAAATACAAAGCAACGAGAAGACAATGTCTAACCTCTCCCCCTACCTTGTCTACTCTGGTGCCTGCATCTCCTGACAGGCAGTCTGCGGGACTTCACTTATTGCCTGAGGTGAAGCCCTCAGCTTGTCCCATTCACAGCCCCTTCGCCTGTCTCTTTAGCGGCTGTCCCTTCTCTCTCCGACATTGTTAATTATCCTTCTTCCTTGCTACCGGATCATTCCTATCAGCATACTCACATGTTGAGTTAGCTCCCTTCTTTAAAAGAAAAGAGAAAGGAAGAAAAAACCTTCCTGGGGAGACCCCACAGTTCCCTACAGCTACTGCCCCATTTCTCTGTTCTTTGCCCCAGAACTCTCCACGAGAGTTGTCCACTCTCACTTTCCTTCCACTCTTTGTTGAAATCTCTCCATTAAGGCTTTCGACTCCATGACTCTGCCAAAACAGCTCTGACTGAGGTCACCAGTGATCTTTCCGAAGTCACATCCACTGACGAGGTCTCAGTGCTCGTCTGACTCGCTCTGAGAGCATACTTGGCGTGGTCGCTCTTCCTTACCCTCTTCTCTTGGTTTCCAAGACCCCACTCTTCCTGCTTCTCCTACTTTGGTGGCAGGTTGCTCCCCATTTCCCAGACCTCAAACACTGCAGTACGCCAGAGTGGGCCCTTGGACATCTTCTCTTTCCATGTTCACCTCCTAGGTGAACCCAGTGGGTTCCATCTTGTGTCCTAAAACGTCTATTTACTGATGACTGCTGAATTTGTATCTCCAGCTTGGACCTCTCCCCTAACCCACCTGCTCTCGTGTCCAGTGGTCTTTTTGATTTCTCCCCTTGGATATCAAAATGTCCAAAGCCAAGTTCCTGATTTCTGGTGCCCCAAACCTGTTCCTTCTGCCATCTTCCTCGTCTCCAGTTGCTCGTGTCAAAAACTGCAGTCACCCTTGATTCCTCTCTCAGGACCTGCTGCTTGCTGTACCTTCAGAATACATCCAGAATCTCACTGTTTCTCACAACCTTCACAGCTACCCCCTTCTTCCAAGCCACTGCTGTCTCTTGGATGGATTATTGCCCTTGCCTTCTCATGGACCTCCTTTCTTCTATCCAGAGCAGCTGAGAGAACCTTTTAAAATGTGGAGTCGAATCACCATGTGTTCAAAGCCTTCTGGTGCCTTCCCATTTCACTGGGAGTAAAAGCTGAAGTCCCTACAATGGCCTGCAAGACCCCAGTGATGTGGTCCCTTGCTATCTTTCCGACATCATCATCTTCATCTCCCTGTCTGTTGTCTCTCTCTTCCCCTCCCTCCCTCCTGTCCTCTCCCCCTCCTTCTCTTCCCCATCCTCACCATTCTCTGTCCCATTCACTATTCTGGCCACACTGGCCTGCCTGCCTTTCCTTGAAGGAACTAAGCCTGTCCCCCCACTTAAGAGCCTTTGCCCTTGCTGCTTCTGCCGGATATTCACAGGTGTCACTTCCTCCATTCCGTTCAAATGTCACCTTATCAGGGAGCTCTTCTTTGAAAATTCTGTTAAATGCAGCACCTTCCTACATGCATTCCTCCTAAAATAATTATTAGTATGTTATTAACTCCTCTCTCCTCTTTGAGGGCAGGGACTTCATTCTGTCGCTAGTGCATCCTTAAGACCCAGAAGGAGCGTGGCACATCGGAGATGCTGAATGAATGAATGAAGGTGGTCGTGGTGATTGTGATTCATTGTGTGATTCTATAAAGAAGTGTGAAGGCCTTGGATTCACTTAATAAAAGTTTTTAACAATTCACACACAACTTTTTTAAATACTAGATAAAATATGGTAAGTCCATATACACACAAACTCTGAATCTTACCCATGTCCTCTGTGATGGTGTGTATGTGTGTGTGTGTTTCATGACGAGGCTGTTACTTACCGACATTTAAGTATTAGTTATGCAGCAGACATTGTGCTAAGATTATCCCGTTTAATCCTCTCGATTCATCATATGTTATTACCCCATTTTACAAAAAAGGAAATGAGGCTTCATGAGTTTGAGGCCAACTGAAGACAGCAAGTGGCAACGCAGGAATTGTATCTTGGCGTGCCTGACTCCAGAACCTGACTTCAGAAGATGACGCCTCCTAGACTAAAAGCCTCCTGGGCATCCTTTCTAAGTGGTGTGCTCTGTACACATGGGCCATTTATAATACCTAAATAGAAAAGTCTTTAAGAAATAATGTTTAGTTTTGGAAATCAAGGGTTAAATTTTGAAATTGTTAAGTAGTAATAAATTATAAATGAGATACTTTTTAAAAATTTTGAGCTAAAAGTGAGATCTCATGGCTCTCTGCCTAATGACCTAGAATAGCTCCTGTGGTTGGGTTCATAAAAACTTGGTCTCATACCTTAACCAGAGAGCTGTTGCTACAGTGGTGAACGCATTTGTGTGTTAGTACATAGATACGAACAATGCAGAGCTGGCTTGGAGTGCCCTGGGTTACTCCTCAAGAGGGGCCTCTTCCGAGGAAAGTGAGAAATGGAACCACACTCCCAGATTTTTACACTGAACTTTGCAGTAGACTATTGCTCTTCAGAGAAACAGCCTCAAACTCAAGAACAGAAACTCTATGAAGGTAGATAAAACAGAGAGGGAATTTCTAAGTACAAGGGAAGAGGACCATGCCTGGTCCTACTTTTAATTTTCTGGTTCTCTAGAAGAGATGGGGCCAAGTCAGAGTTGGGGACTCAAAGAGTCTCACTTTCCAGTTCTTCCTTCTCTCTGCCACATCCTACTTGTTCTCCTGGTCCACTGTTTGAGGCCTGGATCCCCTTCCTGAAGACCTGAACGATTGGACAATGGTAACCTGGTATTTTTGTTAGCACCACAATTGGATCTATAGAATCAACATTTCACTTAAAGTTTCCAAATGCCTGTGCAATGAGCAGTAGCTCTTTGTCACACTTGCTCCCCATGGAAGGAAGGTCCAGATTGCAAACAATATGCTGTCCTGGGTTTTTGTAGGAGCTATTTTTTTACAGAATCAAGAAAGTAGTGAAAGCTGCTAACCAGTTATATGAAGCTAAATCCTATTTATTAATGTAGATGATGTGCTGAATATTGTCAGTAAGGACATAAATGTGTTTTTTCATTACTACCATGAATTTTAAAATGTGACTCCACACTCAAGATAGTTTGTTGTCTAATCCACTCTGACAAAGAGGTGCAGGGTAACCTCTTCTTAGAGGTTCTATTTGTTCTGTTGGGGAACAAATGTCAAAATGTGAGTCGAAACTAATTAGAGGAACTAGATAGTGTTCTTGAATTCATTCATAACATGACAGCATGAAATATTTTTGCTGATCTTATCTAATGTGAATGAAACCACCAAGCTTTTATATAATATTTGCTAGTACTACAACCTTGTGCTATAGATTTTGATTTCTTGTTGGTTTTATGCTTTGTGTTGAGATGGCATGATTCATTCCTCTGTTTTCATTGTGGGTTTAAAAAATGCGGATAGTGTATTTCAAGGTATGACAGTGTGTGTATAATTCAGAATTTCCCCCCAAGTGTCTTGACTTCATTATTAAAAAATTTGCTGAGATATAAGTTTTCAAAGTCTCAAAAAATAATTAAGGCTGTCTTTGGACAAGACTGTGAACAGAGAAATAAGATAGAAAGTGACATGAGTGGGCAATTAGGAGCTCCTCCCCTGGATCAGTCCATAAGGTGACATGAAATAGGCTTATTGTTTTCTTTTATTTTTGTGGGCTTTGTGTCATGACCTCTTCATTTTTTTTTTCCATTCCAACATCTGCTGGCTTCTAAATGGAATAATTTCCCTGGTACTTGAGATATTTGAGAGATGCTTTGAACACACCCAGCTATTGTCTCCAAGCAGCTGACTGGGTCAAATTTGGGATCGGGCCCTCATGCTGTGAACTTAATAACCAACCCTTTTAGCTTTAAAATGTGAATTGTAATTTATTTCATTGTTCTTTGTTCTTCCTTTTTTTTTTTTTAAATAGGCTGCGGATACTTTGGCTGTGAGACAAAAAAGAAGAATTTATGATATCACCAATGTCTTGGAAGGAATTGACCTGATTGAAAAAAAGTCAAAAAATAGTATCCAATGGAAGTAAGTTACAAACCAGCACCCTATTCTAAAATCCTCATTTTTCTTCCCAATGCTCTATAAAATCTGACCTTTCTACCATTTATCTTTCCTACATCCTCTACTTCAGCCGTCTACTCTGGTCACTCCAGGCCCCTCACTTTTCCCCGGACACACCTCTCTGGGCTTCTGTGTATGGCTCTGCTGTGCTCTCTCTGCTGTTTAATTCACACTCTTATTTTCTCCTGCAAACTACTCATTTGGCACACACTGCATACTGCTTTGTATTATGAATCCCTCTCTGCCTAAGTGCTTAGCTGCCCAACCAATGTCAACTCCTTGAGAACCAGAACTATGTCTTATACGTAGAATATGTACCTTATAAACCATGGTTGATGGAGATGCATGTTGGCATTTATTAACTGTTGTATGGTGGTAGTTTTGAATCTGACAAATAACTACTTTCTGTTCTGCACATTTATCCCATTTGGCTTCAGTTTTCTCAGTTTTTTTAGCCATAATCTCACCCAAATATTATAAGGCTGTAATTTACTTTCTTAGCATCTCAGTCTATGTAATGAGGCTCCCAGGCGTGACTCTTTGTCTTTGACATCCTTTTGGTGCCACAGTCACCAGCCTGACCTTCCAGAGGACGAAAACCGTTCTAGAACGTATTGAGAATTTTTGTAATTTGATTGTTCTTGCCAATAAATTTTCTAAGCAAACATGTTCAGAGGTATGGTGTTTAAATTTTCTAAGGACTTTAATGCTTGCTTTTTAGGAAAGTGTAAATATTTTTGTCTTGAATGTATTACTAATTAAGTCGGTTATATTACTACAAAAATTAAGTGAGGTTAACCTAGGTCTGAGACTGAGGATATTAATTCTCATATGTTTTTAAGAGGTGTAGGTGCTGGCTGTAATACTAAAGAAGTCATAGATAGATTAAGATATCTTAAAGCTGAAATTGAAGACCTAGAACTAAAGGAAAGAGAACTTGATCAGCAGAAGTTGTGGCTACAGCAAAGCATCAAAAATGTGATGGACGACTCCATTAATAATAGATATCCTTTTTAATAAGTTGTACATATAGCTATAAAACATGTATTTATATAACATATTCTCCCAGTGTGAAGATCAGTCACTTTATTCTAGTGTTTTTAGAGAGTTAAGTTTTGCAAGTGAATATAACCTTTTAGTTTTATGATATTGTTTTAATAATTTATACTAATATTTAAAAAATTTTACCTTTTAAATTATATAATACATATATTAACATCATTCCTGTGTTGCATTGAGAAAAACACATTTATTTACTTTTGATCTACCCATTGATAGGATGTAATATGCTAGCCAAAGCTTGCTTAGGGGGTCTGTGAATATAAGAAGTCATTGTTAAGTGCATAGGTATATTTAAGTCATTATGCTCAGTCTTCTGAAGTGGTAAATATTCAGCAACTCTCAGAGTTTTGAAAAATTAATTTTGGTTTGAAAACGAAATATCGTGGTCCTGCGATCAATCCAAGATACTTTCTGCCTAATATTAACTGAAGGGTAGTACCTTCTGGAGGATGGGGTTCCAAGGCTTGTGTATCTATCATATTATGTTGGGGGGAAAATTAGTGACACACTCCACGTGTTTCTTACAATCACTGTGTTCTCTTAGATAGCTGTGATTCTCTTAATTTGTGAGCTTACCTGTGCTCTTATGGAACATCTTAACTACATTTATCTTGTACCATCTCTCATGAACTTTTGACTAATGTACACAATTTATTTTCTGTGTTGTCTTGTCTTTCGTGAACAAGTCCATGATCTCATTTGTTATTCCTTTCTACGGATCAGAGTTCCTGAACAGTTTGATAACAATGGGGGTTTTCAGGCTGTGCCCTGTGGGGCCCCCAAGATTCAAAATCATTGAACGTAGATCTTGGACTTTGCTGCACTGCTTGCCAAGATTCTGTCCACTCGCAATTCCTCAAACCATGACCCAAGAAGATTCTCGATGTGGAGGCTTATGTGGTCTTTTTCTGCTCTCCCAATAGCATCATTTTTCCCATCACTGCCCTTCCCCCAGAAGCCCCTGTCTCCATGAGGAATGTTTTACATCTCTCTCCCAAGACTCTTCAGATGTCACAGAAATCAAAAGTGGCTTCTTCTCAGAGCAAAGGATGGACACTCCTCTTAATGGACCTTTATTTGATTGTCTTTGCCTTTTCAGACTCAAGACTTCTGTTCTCTTTTATCTGACCACGTGTGACAGCCCCATCATGCATTTGGTCATTTTGTCAAATCTGTCTTCAGATTTATTATCTTAATTTAAATGCCTAGACCTTGATATAAATGTTGTTCCTTAACTCTTATGACAGAACATTTTCCTATGTAACTCATGAAGACATCTGTAACTGCTTTAATGGTAAGTACTGTTCGTAAATTTTTTCTCGTATTCTTCTTCTCCTCATCAACCTATTTAGTATAAAGTGATTCAAAATTCCCCATGCACTCACCCTGAGTCATTATTCTCAAGAGTTGTTGACATTTTGTCTCACTCTGCAGAGCTGTGTGTTCTGTTTTCTGTTCCGACAATAACTGCTTTCCAGAGCTTTCCCTTCATTGCCTGCGTTGGGGGTGTCAGCTGTCTGTGGGAGGGGCGGCTAAGTCAGAGAGAGATTAAGCCACAATCTCAGAGTCACAGAATCACAGGCAATGACGGAACTTGAACTAGAACCCGGTTCTCGTTGGCACTGTTCGTGAGACTATATGCAGCAAGTGTGCTGGTCACAAATGGAACCCAAAGAAAGCATGAGGACAGAGTTAGGTGAATCCATTTTATAACCCGGAAAATTATCCTAACCCTATTCCTTTCCCCGCCTCCACGTTTTCCCCCTGCAATGACAACATAATGTATTAATAACGAAAATGGGAGAGGGCTGTCTTCCCATAATTATATATAACACAAGTAAAATGAAATTTTGCATGCACATTTATATTTAATTATGCATGGGCCATTAAAAGGACAGCCTTGTGTATTATGCACATACAAAAAAAAAAACCCGCCAAGCACCTTGCCTGGTGGAATCTGACTTTCCATCTAAGACTGTGTTGGCAATATGTGTGGCCTCATTGCTCCACTTTGCCACCAGTCTCCTGAGCTTTCGAAGAAAGTTTGAGGAAATATTCTTAATCTTCAACTCTACAGAGACTGCTGTGGAATTTGGCTTCGAAAGTAAGCTCACCAAAGCTCAAGATTTCAGTGTATCATACCTAATCTCTAGGATCCCCAGTCATTTAAGTAGTTTAAATATTTCAAGTAAACAGTGTAATTTAATTGAAGCTAAAAGGTTTCAAGAATCTCAGACTTTCCACGAGATTGAGTGAAAGCAAAATTAACTTGAGCTGAATTTGTTAATGAGAACAATAGAGGTAACACTGAGTATTTACCCTGTTCTAAGACCTACTAATACATATATTACCTTGTTTAATCCTCAAAACCAACTTACACATAAGTTATATTTCCTCCATTTACAGAATTAAGAACCGAAGCCCGGGGTCCCCTAGTCTGGGATTCAAGTCCAAGTATTCTAACTCCAGAGCCCACACTCGCCACTGTATTCCAGGATCAGTAGTATTTTCTAAAATTCTAAAATCTTTCTTTCTTTCTTTTTTTGACCAGGTGATACACTTTTGGCCATTCAAGCACCTTCTGGTACACAGCTGGAGGTACCTATTCCAGAAATGGTATGTGGGGTAACTTTTGTTAAAATGGAGCTTCTGTCTCAGGAGGAACAAATGCATTTTCCGTAGCTGAACATGAACTAATTGTGTGTAAACAAGTAAACAAGTTACTGCTTTCAAGTTATCTATTTGAAAGTACTGATATCTGAATTTGGACGTCTTCAGTATTTTGGTAAAATCATAGAAGTAACTGAATGAGTCATTTAACATTTTACTTTTTTTAAATTTTATTTGAGCTAAAAGGTATCAAGGAATGAGTAATGATATAGTCGATAACTTTAAAAAATCAGTCTGACTGTATCTATAACCAGCATAACAATCCTAACTAAGAAAAAAGTTCAATTTAAGTATCAACAATAGTACGTTGCTTTAAATTAGGACTTTTTAAAAACATTTTCTGACTTATTGAATCAAGATAATTATTGACTCTATGCTAGTATAAGTTTAGTGGTTTTAGTTTTTGGATTCAAATTTCCCCAAAAAAACTGATTTGAAAGCTATACCAACCAAAAAAGGGAGTAGAAAATGATTACTGTTATCATCTACCTCCCTCCCCCCAGCCATTCTAGAAGTTAGTATTAAGGCATTTACATTACTGGATTCTGAAGCCTCAGGATACAAATTACCTTTTGAAATGGAGGAACTTTACACTTATATCTCTGTAGGGAAAATCAGTTGTCTTTGTGCTTAATGAATGGAAAAAAGTTTTGACTTGTGAAATAGTTGCCATTTAAGACAGCACACTGAAATGACCACATCCATGGCGGCCTCGATGCCAGGGGATGGAGTCCATATATATGGAGAAGGCTTGGAGCGCTGACGTGTATAATTACAGTAAAAATGGATGGTTGCCAGAATTCTACAACTGAGAGTTTTTGATGATCAGTATTTGAGAAAAGCTTATTTTTAGGGGCAAGTGGTTTATGGCCCTCAATATCCCTTTCTACTCTTGTTTTCTGACTTAATGACTTTATTTTGTTGTGTGGATTTAGTTAGTCCCAAATAGCTTTGTCTGTCCTATTTTTAATGTTTCAAGGTAGCTAGAAATGTTAATATTGATTCATTTGTTTATACCCAATACCTTCAAAGGGTCAGAATGGACAAAAGAAATACCAGATCAATTTAAAGAGTCATTCAGGACCTATCCACGTGCTGCTTATAAATAAAGAGTCCAGTTCATCTAAGCCCGTGGTTTTTCCTGTCCCCCCACCTGACGACCTCACACAGCCTTCCTCTCAGCCTCCGACTCCGGTGACTCCACAGAAATCCAACCCGGCAACTCAGAATCTGCCTGAGCAACATGTTTCCGAAAGAAGCCAGAATCTTCAGCAGACATCAGCCACAGACTTATCTTCAGGTGGGTTCAGAGCCTTTGTTTTAAAAACTAGAGAGGGGAAAATATGAATACTATATTAAACAAGTTGGAGAGCTTTTCTCAATTTGTCAGTTGTGAGGTTATTATCTAATACAGGAGGCAAAATGGTAAGCTTTCAACAACTATTAATTTAGTGCCTCCTGTGTGCCCAGCACTGGGACAGGTATTATGAGAAAAATTTAAAACTAGATCTTGTCTTTAATTATATTAATACAGATTTGTTTCATAGGTTATATGTATATATATGTATGTGAATATGTATATTCAGAAATATACAATCAGGCACAATGTAATGTGGTTAAGACTGTGTATAGAACTATGAGTCCTGAGCAAAGGAAAGATATTTAATGGGCCAAGCTTTGCAGTCTTCCTTAGGATTCTATTTTTGGAAGTAAGCTAAATTTGTTCCTCTTCCCCTCCCCTTTTACTATTTACATATGTCAATAAAATGTCAATATTACATATGTCAATAAAAATATTCACATATGTTTTTATCTGAGGTGTACTTTGTGACCTTCTTTTATCTCTTAGTAACTCTAGGATATATTATTGAATATGCTCTAACTACCTTTAAGAAAAATCAAACTAGTGTAGAATATAGTGGTTGATGCCTCCTGTTTCTCCATATTCTCTATTGTTGCACTTTTTATTTGGAAAGCTTAGTTTTATAGAGTTGATAAGTGGTCTCAACTCCAATTATTTAGGATAGCTTGCATTCCTAAATTGTTTCACCTGTGAAACGATAAAGAGCTAAAACTCCAAAAACTGGGCAAGTGGAATAGGGACCACACGTCCTAAATGTATAAAAACTTCCTTGGCTCTCAATCTTTTTTCTAAAGGGATTTTTTATTTTTTTTGTGAGGAAGATCACCCCTGAGCTAACATCCATGCTAATCCTCCTCTTTTTGCTGAGGAAGACTGGCTCTGAGCTCACATCTATTGCCAATCCTCCTCTTTTTTTCTTTTCTCCCCAGAGCCCCAGTAGATAGTTGTATGTCATAGTTGCACATCCTGCTAGTTTCTGTGTGTGGGACGCGGCCTCAGCATGGCCGGAGAAGCGGTGCGTCGGTGCGCGCCCGGGATCCAAACCCGGGCCGCCAGTAGCGGAGCGCGCGAACTTAACCGCTGAGCCACGGGGTGGCCCGTTGGCTCGCAATCTTTTTCCCGGGTTACATGGCTAGGGATTTAGCAGCTCCTTAACCATTCTAAATAAAGGAGCCACAGTAGCTATTCTCTCAGTAGTTGCTAAATGAAAGACTTAGTCCTGCAAGTCTAGATGTAGTATTGCAGATAATTAAAAACTCTAGTATTGTACATAATCCAATTTGTTTATTTTTACCTTTGGGATGTGTCTCATTGGAATGTGGCATAGGTCTACTGCTCTGGGAGTTCACAATAGTTAAGAGTGAGGCTAAAAAGATCTAACTGGCAATGGAATATTTATCAACATCTTCTTGCCCATATCCTTCCCTCCTTTCCTTCTCCTATAAGTATTTCTATAAGATAGGCCATATGGATGCACAATAGAAAGTGTCATCCTTAAAATCTTATAATCTAATTCTAATCTAATTGGGATGAATAAAGCAGGCAAGCTTTATATGGTTTAGCTTAGACACAGTTAGTACATTGGCTTCCACAAAGCATTAACAAAAATTCTGAGCATTTAGTTTCAGTATATGGTTTTGTATTTGGAAATAGTAGGGAAAGTAATTTGGGGCCAGATTAGAGAGGACCTTGAATATCAGACTGAGTTAGGACTTTAGTGAATAAACCAGTAGATTTGTGAGCAGGGAAGTGACACGATTAGGACTGTACACTGGTGAGCACAGGAGTAGTGTGACTAGGAGAGAAGATGCTTTTGGTCCTGGGATGCAGAGGAGATTAGAGGCAAAGGAGACTGAAGCTGAGATGTTTGCAGTTATGCAGCTGTGAGAGAACATTAGGCTAAAACAGGGCAATGACAGTGGGACTGGAAAGAGAAATAAAGAATAGATTTGAGAAATACCTTTTAGGCAACATGAGTAGCATTTGATGTGGGAGATCTGGAGATAAATTTAATAGGAGGAATAGAAAGTGATGTTGAAGTCTTAAGGTTGGGTGACTGGGAGAATTACGGTACCATGGACTCTGTATAACCAAGAGTCAGGTTTACAAGAATAGTGATGAGTCTTTGGTCTACATCTTGAGTTTGAAAGTTTAAAAGCCAGAAAGAGTAGGTGCTCATGAAGATGCTCTTTCCATAAAGTTTTAATACTTTAATTTTGTATTGTTAATCAAACTGCCGATGTTTAAATTTAACTGTGTTTAATATATACTGTTTGTTTATTTATTTATTTTGTGAGGAAGATCAGCCCTGAGCTAACATCTGCCAATCCTCCTCTTTTGCTGAGGAAGACTGGCCCTGGGCTAACATCCAGTCTATCTTCCTCCACTTTATATGGGACGCCGCCACAGCATGGGCTGACACGCGGTGCGTTGGTGCGCGCCGGGGATCCGAACCCGTGCTGCCAGCAGCAGAGCACGCACTTAACCGCTATGCCACGGGGCCGGCCCCTATACTGTGTTTAAATATGTGCTGTGTTAAATATATACTGTTTAAATATAACTTCCTTTTACTATTAAAATATATAAACAGAAATGTAACAAAACTTTATCACATTTCTGTTTCCAGCAGGATCTATTAGTGGAGATATCATTGATGAGTTGATGTCTTCTGATGGTAAGTAGTTTAAAATTTTAATAACTACCTTATACATCAATAATGCTTTTCTAGAATTTATAAGTGGCACATGCTTTAAAAGAAATGAAGAACCTATATTTTTTAACTGTTTAACATACTATGATAATTCATGAAAATTCTCCCTTAATAATGCTTTATAGTAAATCATAGGCATCCTTTAGAATTTTTCTTTGCCTGCATTTTGAGGGAAAAGAATCCATAACGGGTTACTTATCACCTTCACTGAATAAACTTCTAAACTGTTGGCACACTAGCCTTTCACTCCTTAAGAATTTGGCCAAGAGTAAAATGACATATCTAAGGCAACAGAAAATCTGAAAACCTGTTCTGCGCATATCCCTACCACGGCCAACGTCAAGCTGCCAGTGTGGAGTCACTGAACGATTACCAACATGAGCCATGTCATCATCTAATTTGAGATAATTCCTAAAAATCAATTAGCTACAATATTGTAATTACTTTAATAATTACTTTATATAGTCTTGAATTCAAAGTCCTGGTTCCTAACAAATAGAGACCTAGGAAGTGGCAGCTGTTAAATTAGTACATGGTACTGTAACCACTTAGAGATTTACTCAACATATCTGTAGAAGCAGAGAACATCAGCCAATTTAAGTCTAGTTCCTACTTCTATTCTCAACGTGGTAGCTTATTTAGCAGATAAAATACTTTGACCAATTTTTGAATTGTATATTTTAGTGACAGGTTCAACCAATAAAAATTTTAACCTCTCTTTCTCAAGCTAATACCTATAGTCAATGCATAGTCTTTAAATGAGAATCTTTCAAAATATACACTAAATCTAACTCATTAATTGCATCATTACTTTTTTATATTCATTTAAATTCTTGTATAACATAGGAAACACAATTTAACTTGGATTGCTGTATTTGACTGTTTTATGTTGAACGTCATTACCCGTTAGTAGAAACCGTCCTTAACATGCAATCTGTGCTTTGCTTGCAGTGTTTCCGCTTCTCCGGCTTTCTCCCACCCCGACAGACGACTACAACTTTAATTTAGATGATAATGAAGGAGTTTGTGATCTGTTTGATGTCCAGATACTAAATTATTAGATTCCATGGAGACTTGGGACTGTTATCTACCTCTAACTGTAACATTTTAGACTTCTTAATAACCTAAGTATTTAAAGTAATGAATGTAACACCTTTTTAGTTCACTGATGCTGACGTGTTCTTCCCTAATACTTTCCTTCTTACTTCACAAAACTTCAACCATAAAGACAAAGGGCTCTGCTTCAGGGTAAAAAGTGATTAAGTCTCCACCAACCCCCACCCTCAAGTAATTACATTCTGGAATTTCAACTTTTCTTCCAGTTCTGAATCCTTCTGTTCTTTCCTCCTGGAAGAGGAAAGTTAAAGTAGACTGAAGGTCATCAAAAAACAGAAAAGTTGGCCAAGGGCTCATCACTTGTTGTCTTATATTTTTACTGCCACGAAACTGTCCCATTTCTGTGTCCTCCCATCCAGAATTCACTGCCACTTCTAAAGTGAAGGCTGTAAACTAGGCTATACCCACTGTTTCAGTGAACAGATTTTGTGAAGTGCCTTCTGTTTTAGCACTTTAAGTTGATCACATTTTGTTGACTTCTGACATTCCACTTTCCTAGGTTATAGGAAAGATCTGTTTATGTAGTTTAAAATGTGCCAATGCCTGTACATTAACAAGATTTTTAAAAATAAAATTGTATAAAACATTTAATTTATTGGTCTTTTTGGGGAATTGGATGCATCATCAGTGTATTACAACTGAGCCATTAATCTTGTAGCTTCATCAATATTAACTGGTTCATTTTCATGACACTGCTGAGGAATCTGGAAGGAGAAAAGTATTATATTTAAAAATTTAGATAACAATAGCGAACAAAAATGACATATAATGTATTATCCAATTTAATTTCTTCTAGTTGTACCTTTGGAAGTAGAACAATAAATTCCCATATTTAGACTCAATGTTTCAGAGTCTGAGTATGACTGAATATGCTCTGCATATTTCAGAGCCAAGTATACTGGAGAGCCGAGTACTAAAAATTACATTCAACTTACAGGCTTTGAGAATTGGGAGTTGAATTTATTAGCCATAACAACAGGACATGATTTCCACTCACCAGCTGTTTCTGCAGAGGTTCAAGGGAAAGGCCTTTTGAGAAATGTGCTAGTTCCTTTTGTATATCTATAAAAGCTTTATTCACTCTGTTAACTTTTTCCTTGTTCACAATGTTTATCTTTTAAAAAAGAAAAAGAGCATTAATCCATGATCTTAACCATTAAGGATAAAATATATTCTACCTTAATTTAACCTTTATAAACCTAAAAATCTAAACACTCATCAACCCTTCCAATTTGTGGGGATAATTCACACTAAAATTCTTCTACTCCTATTGGGAAATTTTAGACAAAAAGCTCTGGTTTTTTAAAAAATAAGAATTACGTAGATATACTTCATCCCTTGACTTTATAGGTAGAAGCAGACCAAAATCTGTGACCACCGTCTTTCTAGGCTACGGTGTGATCATTTCTCATCTATAAAATGAGGCACCTGGATCAGATGCTCTTAGTGTCTTCCTAACAGTACATCTCTGAACCCCTCCTTGACCTTCTCGCCTTCATGGAAGTCCCCGGCAGTCTCCTGAGGACAGCCACCCCTGCAGCCCTCCTCTCTGGAATCTGAAGGGTGGGGTGGTCTTGTTGTCTGTCGCTGCTGCTCCCAAACCATTTCTCCTTCAGAACTCTCAGCCCCTTTGTACCTCAGGCATCTCATTCTGACAGCCCCTTCCTCATTACTGCCACCTGCCAACACCGCGATTACTTGCTCCTCCTGAGAGATCTCAGACCTTGGCTCACTCACCTCTCTCATGCCTGGTGTCACTGCTTAGTGGCTTCAACAAAAATCTACTCCTGTGGCCTGTTAACCCTTCAGGCCTCATCTCATCTCCAGAGATCCCTTCCACCACCTGCCTCAGCCGTCCACTCCCTGGATTACCACAGGCCGCATCATTACCTGTAACTAACTGCACCGCCTGTCCCTCTAGTTCACATGGTTTATGAACAAGTCTTAAATCTCACGGAAACCTTTTCCCACCAATTTCACTATTTTTCATTTTCATATCCTCACTTTTTCCTTTAAAAGCCGCACAGATTCCAGGACCAACCACTATTTCATCGATCACTTCTTGACATTCTCTTAACCTTCCTTCTCTTCTCTCCCTTCATCGAACGTGCTTGGCAACCTAGTTAAACTCAACTATCGGCCTTTTCCAAGCCTAAAACTGAAGCTGTAGATCATAACTGGTTGACTGGCTTCACTTTAAATTCATGACCACAAACTTCAGTTTGCCATTTATATAGTGCTTGGCAATCTTACCACCTCCTCCTAGTAAGTTAGGCTACTTTCTGAAAAAACTATTTGATACCTTCTCCAACCAGGCTGCCAACCCACAGATCTCCCTCTCTTAGCTCTTTTCCATGAGCATACACACAAAGCTTCTAGTACTTACTATCTAAATGAAATGATTTTCCTCAAATACACCAAGCTCTTCCCTCGCTTGGGGACTGTGCACTTGCCATTCTCTCTGCCTAGAACATGCTGCCCCCAGCACTGCTCTTTGCATTACTAGCTCTTTATCATTGAGGTCTTGGCTTCATTGTCGACTTCGAAGACAATTCTGTATAAATCTGTCACTCCCAAACTCCCATCATATCACCGCTTTCTTTCCTTTTAGCAAAGTCATAAAACAGCTTGATCAAAAAGCTTAACTCAGCCAGTTCATGAAAACTGAAAGATAAATGTTACATTTCTAGGGATTACTATGATAATTACTAAGTCCTGGAGAGCTCACTCCACCTACTACTTAAACTTGAAAACATTTTCTTTTTTTTTTGTCAGGAAGATGAGCCCTGAGCTAACATCCATGCCAATCCTTCTCTTTTTGCTGAGGAAGACCGGCCCTGAGCTAACATCTATTGCCCATCCTTCTCCTTTTTTTTTCCCCCTTTTTCTCCCCAAAGCCCCGGTAGATAGTTGTATGTCGTAGTTGCACATCCTTCTAGTTGCTGTATGTGGGATGCAGCCTCAGCATGGCCTGACAAGTGGTGCATCGGTGCGCGCCCGGGATCCAAACCCGGGCCGCCAGTAGCGGAGCACGTGCACTTAACCGCTAAGCCACGGGGCCAGCCCCATTGAAAACATTTTCTTCAAGAATCTACTTAACCTTGGTGAAGAAATTTCTCATTTCCTAAATATTTTGAAATAAAAACAAAGAAGATAAACTCCTTTCTTTTCAAATGTTGCATTTTAAGAAACAAAATATTTTATCTTCATTTTACAGGTTTTTGTTTGAGTTTTAGATATCTTCAGAGAAATACGAATTCTGAGGAGAAAAAGCATGGGTGCTCACTGACACTCTATGTCTTGGCTGTGTTAAGAGGTTCTTGAACATGTCTAAGTTCAGAGAGAAGAACTGTTTCCCACAACATGGTTTTTTATGCTTTCTATGCTCTGACACAGCTATTAAACTGTTAGTTGGAGCCTCACATATCTGCAGTTAAAATGCTTTTTACTTTTCATACGTTTGAATTCAAGAAAGGGAGGTTATAGTTCATTTTTTTTTTTTTTTTTAAACAAATGTTTAGAATCATCTTCCCTTTGTAGGAAAGGCTGAGAACCTGTTTTAAATAACAGCATTCAGTTTTTCAGTGGCTTTACTATTGTGCTTTGCTTGTAAACAATAAAGTCAGAGTACTGAACTCATACTCACCTTCTTAAGGTTAGTGGTAACTGGCTTTGCTTTATTTTTAACCTTAAAGTGTTTTTGGCTGGCTATGTGAAATACATTCCTGGACTTCTGCCCTCTTAGTTTGTTCTTGGCCATTGTCTAGGAATGAAAGAAAAAAAGCTCAATGAAGCTGCCCACGTTTATTAAGTGTTAGTCAACTTAAGTTTTTAAAGTAAAGGTATCAATTAAATCTAAGAAATTCCATCTTACTTCTGATCATTTTTAACGTTCCTGCATGTATCATTTCCATGTCTTTTGCCTCCACTAGATTTCCTGCTGTTTGATGCACCTCCAGTACCTGGCCCACCGGAGGCACCGCAGTCACTTCTGCTGCTTGCGTTATTAATTAATAAATCAACATAACTGTTTTTTCAGCTCTCTGTAGCATCTGACCATGTTAACCATCACCACCCAGCCCTCTGCTAGTTGATACACTGCTGTACCCTTCTGGTTCCTACCATACTCTAGGATGGACTCCTGTCTCCTTCCTTCTTTTTAAGAGAAAAAAAGTGCCCCACTTTCTCTCCTGTGCGCACCTCCTCTAATTCAGTCCTTAATCTTGCACTTCCTACCTCCTCTTCTCCCTTAAATTACTTTCACAACTTCCATATCACCTCCATGTGAATGGCTCTTGCCTTAAAACTTTACATATCCTCTTCCTTCTATAGCTAAACACGCACTAAGCCTGTAAATTCTACCTTAGAAACATCTCTCAAATCTGTCTTTAAGAAGGCATGTGAGGAACAATTTTTGAAATATTAATAGTTAAGATTTATTGAGGTTTTACTATGTGTACCATAACTATACTAACATTTTATGTGCTTTAACTAATTTACTCCTCACAACAGCACTTTGTGGGAGGTCTTATTTTATCTTCATTTTACAGATTAAAAAACTCATACAAAGAGAATTTGTCCATTGTCACACTGTTAGTAATCCGGGAATGCCAGGATTCAAAGCCAGGCAGACTAGATCCAGAGCTCACATTATATGATATGGCCTTTCATATATAAATAAAAATGCAATACAAAAACATGATGTAGTACCGCCTGGCTCAGGACCTGGCTACTGTGACAGTCCCTAGGTCTGTTTGGTTAGACCATGGGTTGGGGCAAACTGTGCCCATGGACCAAATAAGGTCAGACACCTGTCTTCGTAAATAACGTTTTATTAGAACACACAGCTATGTCCATTCAATTATGTATTGTCTACGGCTGCTTTTCTGCCACAACTGTGGCTGTTAGGCCTAAAATATTTACTAACTGGCCCTTTACAGAAAGAGTGCCAAACCCTGGCTAAAGTCATCTGCATTCCAGTCTACCCAGCATAGTGCTGGGTAACGAACCTTCCCAGTGTTGAAAACCTTCCATGGCTCTTCCAGTGCATAAGGAGCAGCGTGCTTTGCCTGGCATACTGCCAGAACCCTGAATCCGGCATAAACCTGTCAAATCTATCTCCTGCTACCTCTACACACTCTCAGCCTAGTCACTACGGGTTTTCTGAAGATACTTTGTACGTTCTTCCTTTCTTTCCTTTGCTCACATTGTATCTCTTGACCCAAATTTACATCCTCCTTCAGTGTCTAGCCTCAGGAAACCACTCGACCCAGACAGCAACGCTTCTCAACCCAACAGTACTTCTAAGTACAAAAATGAACACAGCAGAAAATACACGATTATTACAGAAGTAGAAAATACGCACAATAAATCCCCCCCCAATTAAGTAATCTAAAATCCTTCCAATAGTAACCCAAATCCAATCACTCAGCTGGTGTTCATTAATCAATCACTATGTGCCGGGCGTGGTCAGAACTGACACGCACGCGTGTGAAACACAGACACCAGACACACACGGTGCTGCCGTCACAGGCGGGGACACGGGAGGGCCGCCCGAGCTGGGGACCCGCGCCAGGCCCGTGGAGAAGGTGACGCCCCGGCCGGGGGGACAGGGAATTCTCTGACGACCACGTGGAGACTGCTGGCGACAGACAGCGACAACGGGCCCCCTGCCGGGGGCTGAAGGCCCCAGGACCGGGCTCCGGGCCGGGCCAGCATCCCGCGGCCGGCGGGCTGCCCCAGGCGGCCGACGGGACCGAGCCCGGGCCGCAGGGCGCGAGCGCGCCAGGCCCGCCGCGCCCGCACGCTCCCCGCCGGCCTGCGGGAACACCTTACGAACCGCTCACCTGACCGCCACCCTCGCGCGCCGCTCGGGCTCCAGGCGACGCCGTCCGCACGCGCAGGGCCGGGAAGTTCCGGAAGCGCGCAGCCAGTCCCGAGTCCTCTGGCGGGCCGTAGTCCCGCCCACAGGGCGAGGCCCCGCCCACCGAGCGGAGTCGTATCCATTCAGCTCGGGCCTCACGTGGAGATAAGCCCCGCCCACTGAGGTGAGCCCCGCCCACCGCGCGGAGACGCATCCATTCTGCTCGGGCCTTACGTGGAGGTAAGCCCCGCCCACTGAGATGAGCCCCGCCCACCGCGCGGAGTCGCATCCATTCAGCCCGGGCCCTAGATGAGATAGGCTCCGCCCCGTAGAGAAGGCACTCCCACCGAGCGGAGTCGCATCCATTCTGCTCGGACCCTAGGTGGTGATAAGCCCCGCCCACGATCGTAGCCCCACCCACAGGGCGCAATCCCACCCACAGAGCACGGTCCGCACATAGCCGAAGCCCCGCCCCCGAACGTAGCCACGCCCACAGGGCCAGCCCACAGCAGCAGAGCCGCGCCCCCTAAACACAGCGAGGCCCCGCCCACAGAGCGAAGCCCCACCCACCGCGGGAAGTCCCGCCTCGTTGGCATTTTTCACTTTCCCAGGGGCTGCGGGCGTCTGCAGGGCTCCGGCCAGCCAGCGGCGTTCGAGTGGCGGCGCGTCCCGGCATCCCGGGTGGGTGTGGGTGCCGAACCCGAAGTGTCTCGGAGGCCGTAGCGCGAGCGCCCGGCCTCCGCCGCTCGCTCCCGGCAGGGGGCGCTGCGCACCCGGCGGCGTCCGGGCTCGGGCGGCGGGACAAAGGACTCTGGCTGGAACGGATCCGGAGCCGTGGTCTCCGAAGGGAGCATCTGCAACGAGCGAGAGGTTGACATGCTTTTCTCTCTGCAGTTGCCTGGCTTCAAAAAGAGAATTTCTGACAGCACGGCACAGGCACCAGAAAATAAAATAAAAAATAAAAAAATGTTGCAAGACAAGCATCAGGGAACTTAGAAAAACTTAGAAGAAACACTTTTGCCTTCCGCTTGTGTGTCTGTGTGTCTATTCCCCGATAAGACGATATGGGTTGAGTTTTCTAGAAAACTGACTCAGTTCGTCGAAGAGGATTTCTCTATTAAGTAACAGTTTTCACATGTTTTTCTACTTATTTTGTTGAGCCACGTGTTAAACAAAAGTAGAAGTGCTCACATTTGTATATCATTTTCTAAGTTACAAGAGTTTAGCCTACATTGTGCTCTAAGTATCGCAATAAGGTCATAATACCAATCCCCTTTTGCAAGTGAGGATGCTACTAAACCTCAGAGTTTGAGCCATTTGCGGGTATGCGCACAACCAGTGATTGACAAAGCCGAACTGGAATCCGCGTGGGCTGGCCCTCGGTGAAGTGCTCCTTCCGCCAAATCAGCCCCTGGCCTGCTTCTAGAAAGATGAGCTGCTTTTACAGTAAATCGTTTTATTATGCTTATGTCCATCAGAAAAAATTAGGGAATATATTAGGGAAAGAGGAATAATTACTTAATGTATTTTTGCTCAAATTTTGTATTCTTTCTAAAGAGTGACTTTTAAAAGACACTTTGAAATGCTGGTTTAAAATACCCATAATGTGTGGGGACAAACCTAAAACGAAATCAAAGCTACGGAAAACCATAGGTTCCTTCACAGGGCCGGTTATCCACGAATCCTGAGGCAAATAAGGCAGATATAATTATGGTTCCTCAAATGTAAAGTTACTGGTATAGATGCCGACGTCAAAGAAATAGTTGGAATGGAATGACGTTACAGTGTTTATGAAATCTATGGGCCTAGTTTTTGTTTCGAAATGGTGAGATAGAGGTACATACACCAAAGAAATGGCATGTTTATACAGGCAAGAGCAGAGACGTCATGTGAGGTCTGAGTGAGTAGGCAAGGATTTCTGTTTTACCTCTCTACCAACCAACAGTGTGACTGTGGAAAAGTTACTTCCTTTCTTTGTGCCTCCCTCTCCCTTTCCCATACGTAGATGGCCATTCAGAGAATATACCCACTTTAGAGAACATTCTTTATTTGCTCAGCCTCTCTTTCTGGGGAACCACTCTTCTCCCATTAAGTGGTCGTGGTTGGGCTGATAATTACCGTCCTCCTCTAGAGATTTTCCAATCAGAGCTAGTGGAGGACACTGTCTTTTGCATTTAGTGTCTTTGTGATGGGATGATGTGAAATCAAGACATCCCCTCCAGCAACTTGCAGGAAGCCTGTCTGCTGTGGGAGAGAATGAGAGCAACAGGACACAAAAGGAAACAGAACTAAACAGTAGAACACAGGATCCTGATGACATCATTTGAGTCCTTGGATTCAGCCATAGATGGAAGAAAGAGGCATCCCTGGACTTCTCAGTTACCTGAGCTAAAACATTGGGTTTTCTTTTCTTTTTTTTTTTTGGCTTAAACTATCTTTTTTTTTTTTAAATCACTCGTAGCTGAAAGAGTCTTAACCCTACTCCTGTCCAACCTGCTTCACAGGATTGTTGTGCAGAGTTAATAAAATACAAAATATGAAAGCATAAGGTATTACTAAGACAAAAGAAAGAAGCATGTTAATTTTCTAAAAGCCATTTACCTGTGAACCAAATGAACCATACGTATAGAAAGAACTGTATATAGAGAGAAAGAAAAAAAATCTTCAAGTTTTCTGATCTTTAAAAATACATGCAAATATCATATTTCCAGTTTTTCTAACAGTCTTAAAGATGAATAAAATCAGAAATGGAAAAAACATTTTTTGGAAACCTTAGTTTTCCTGCAGAGTCTCAGCAATGCAGAGTTCTTTATACAGATCTGGTTCTCAAAGTACTGTCCTGGAAGCAATTCAACAAGTAAACAAAGGTAATTAGAGAGAAGAAGAAAATGAGAGCAAGCATAAATAATTACAAACCATCTATAAAACTCGTAGCCCTCTACCAGAACAAAGCCCGCCTTGTGTAGATGGTGCTTCATGATAAACTTGTTTCATCTGTTCAACCTTGTTCTCCCCACCACTCAGTTTCACTCAATCAAAATAGTTTGAATTCCTAGGCTCTGAGGGAGGTCTAAGGAAGTACATGACCATTTCTTCCTCTTAAAGAGGACACAGTCACCTGGGAGAGACAGATGTATGCCCTCAAATGAGTATTCGTGACAGAAAGTAGTAAGGACTATGCTAAATGCACAAAAATGTGCTATTTGTGGAAGGAAATAATTCTGAACGCTGGAAACATTCATGTTCAAGTTCTCATCTGCTTCTCTTAGAGCAGAAATCTACAGACAAACCACAGCTCGAAGGCCAGATGTGGCCTTTAGCTTATTTTTGTACAGCCCATGAGCTAAGAATGGTTTTACATTTTAAAATGGAGAAAAAAAATCAAAATAAAGAGCAATATGCTGTGCCACGTGAGCATCCTGTTGCACTCGTATTTCAGTGTCCGTAGGCACAGTTGCACGGGAACGCAGCCACGCTCGCTTGTTTACATGTCGTCTATGGCTGCTTTCACACTGCAGCGGTGCAGTTGAGTAGTTGCGACAGAGACCACATAGCCTGCAAAGCCTAAGATATTCACTATCTGGCTCTTCACCAATTTTAAAACGTTTAATAACTTGATTACCCCATCTTAGAGTAAGAGCAGCATGGTGGTATAAGTGGCTGAGGTATGAGTGTTTTATCCTCAAAGCAATAGGAGGCTTGAAAGCACAAAGGGCATTTTTCTTCCCAGCATTCTAAGGTAGCTAAACCTTCACATAATGAGTGTGGTTGCCTTGCCGGTGATGGTTATCAACGATTTTCATGTTTCTGGACTGAAAATGGAAGTTCCCAGATACATCAAAGACATTCCTACCTGGATCTTCTTAGGGAAAGGAAAAGGAAATGGCTTAATTTTAGGGGAGAAGCTTCTGGAGACTAAGGGTGGTTAAGGGTTTTATGCACGTGCTTGAGGCTTAGGTTCCTATGGCACATACCACTACAACTTGAGGAGTAGTAGCATAAGCTCCCTACACCAACAGGTGTCACGGAAAGGATGGAGCTTTCCGCCTTCAAATGAAATCTGGACTTTGATATTGAGCATCCCCGCAGCCACTGTGATGGACTGAAGACTAGAGAAAGTTTCCATCTTCTGGGTACCGAGTAAGCCACCTGCTTCCCATATACTTGAGACTGAGATGGAATTTTTATGCCAAATTGAACAGTGAAAGTTTGGAGCCAGGTTTATTTTGATTTAAAAATTTAAGTTTTATGATGTTTCTGATATGCTTACACTCGAGCACTTAAGAGTTATGATGTTTCTTACACTCAAGCATTTTGACAGGCAAAAATGAAGCTATACGCCTTGTAGGAATAGAGCATGACGTGGGAAAGCCGTAGACCCAGAGATGGGCATGCTGTGCTTGTAGGAGGGGAGCAGTCCAACATGGCTGGAGGAGTGGGGGTGTGGAGATGCCCTTGAAGATGAGGCTGGTAAGATGAGCTAATGAAGGGCCTTGACAACCAGGAGAGGTTCATTTTATTTTAATTTTGAAATAGTTTCAAACTTAAAGAAAAATTGCAGAAATAATACAAGCTTTTTTTCTGAACAATTTGACAGTAAGTTACTGACCAGAGGCCCCCTTAACCCTAAATACCCTAGTGTGTTATTTCCTACAAATAAGGATATTCTCCTACTTAACAATACAGCCATCAAAAATCAAGAAATGAATGCTGATACATTACTGCTGTGTAATCCACAGTCACCATTCAAACTCCTTTGATTATCTCTGTAATGTCTTTTATAGTAAAAGGATCCTATTGCATTTAGTTATCGTGTCTCTCTAGTCAAGTCTTATCTGGAACAGCACCTCAATCTTGTGTTGGCTTTCCTGGATTGATGCTTTTGGAAATAACAGTCCAATTATTTTGTAGAATGTTCTTAATTGGGGTTTTTCTGTTGTTTCCTCCTCATTAGATTCAAGACATACTTTTTTTGTGTGGGAGGGCAGAAATACCACAGAAGTGAAGCTGGGATCTCATTGCATCCCATGAGGTGGTGTATGATTTTGATTCGTCCCATTATGGGGGATGTTAACTTTGATCGCTTGATTAAGATGATATCTGCCATGTTTCTCCACTATAAAGTTACTCTTTTTTTCCCTTTTAGTCAATAAATATTTTTGAAGAGCTTTTTGGAACTATGTAAATATCCCATTCCTCATCAAAATTTATGGGCTAGTTTTGGTACACATTGATGTTTCTTGGCTGAATTAATTATTACCATGATCATTGCCAAATTGTAATTTTTATATTTCCATCATTCCTTCTGTTGTCATAAGTTGACATTCCATTGTAAGTAAAAACTTTCTCCACTATTGTTTTACTTATTCATTGATCTATTTATATCAGTACGAGCTCATGGGTTGCCATTTTGTTCAATGGATTACATTTTTTTATCATAACTTATTTTGATGTTCACTTTGTCCCAGATTAGGCCAGTGAGTGCTCCTACATGTACATGCTTTTGACCTGTCCCCATCTTTCTTTGACTATCTCCTTACTTTCTGGCACAACAAAGCTTTCCAGGCTCATCTTGGACCTGTGCTTCCCAAGTTCTAGAAGTGGTTATTCCTCCATGGACCCCTGGCACTTCTTAGTGGCAAATGATACTTAGAAACCAAGATCTCAGATGTTGATGCTCCCAGGCCTTCTCAGTGGGCAGACCTAGACAATATATGCCTGTACAGTCATGGGCTACATAATGACATGCCAGTCAAGGATGGACCTCATTTACTTCTGTGGTCCAGTAAGATTAGTACCATATAGCCTAGGTATGTAGTAGGCTACATCACCCAGGTTTGTGTACGTACACTCTATGATGTTTGCACAAGGATGAAATCACCCAATGACGTTTTTCTCAGATGTATCCCAGTTGTTAAGTGACGTATGACTGTATGTACATACTATTTGTTCGTCTCTCTATCTATCTATGTACATTCACACACCTCACCAACTGTATTTTTATATGTACATATCGTGAGTTCATGCCAATATTTCCAATTCCAATTGAATACCATAGGGTTTATTGTCGTTTTCTATCTTTCCATCTTTGTAATTTCCTTCTCCATCAGTGAGAAACCTGGCTCCTGTGAGTCTAAAGATATGTACTCTTTTGGTTGATCTTCCTGTTTGTAAACAACCTTCCTTCACGGTTGCCACCTCCCCCACCCCCATCCCACACAGGAGCCCTCCTCACCCTCTCTGGTCCCGCACCATCCATTCTGGCTGCTGCCACCTGCAGATATGGTTTCCTCACCCTACTCAGCCTCTGACCGTCTCTAGGCTGCTGCCATCTCCCCTCCCCTATTAAGACCTGATATCTTTTAAATTGAATTATGAAGGAAAGAAGGAGGGAGAGAGGGAGAACGGAGGAGAAAAAAGAGGCGAGGCAAGCAGATAGCAGAGTCTGGGATTTTATTCTGCAGGCAACAAAGGACTCCCCTCCCTTCACACCCCCAACACACACACACACACACACGCGCGCGCACACACACACACACACACACACACACACACAGGAGTTGCATGGCTTTTTGTAGGAAACTAGTTGACAGCGTGAAAGTAGCCTGGAGGAAGGGATGGTTGCAGGCAGGGAGGCAGTGGTCCAGGAAACAAATGCTGAGGCCTAAGGAGGAGATGGAGCGCCTGGGATGATGGTGCACCTGCTGTGGCTCCTCTGGGTGTCCAATGCATGAAGGACAGCCAGAAAAATGATACGCATTCTGCATTTATGTATAGTTTCTCTGTGGGCCAAATAAATAGTAAAACTACTCCCCATTGAAATCTGCGCTTCTTGTGAGGAGCCAATTAGATCATGAGAATTTTCTTAAGTGATTCTGCAAATAGGGAGTCTTTTTTTCCTTTAACCCCTCAGTGAAAGAAGCATTAATTTCTAGACTAAGAATAAACATCTATAACATATTCTATATAATAAAGTAGAGCGAACAAACAGGACCCTCCACCTTTCTATTTAGGTCAAATTCCTGGAAATATCTGGAGGGTAAGAACCAATAAAAGAAAAGAGATGATTAACCCTTTGCAGAGAAGGAAAAAACCACTCACTTCTGCAGATTATGATAAAGCTGCAGGAGATGGGTCACAGGCTTTAGCTTTTCACCATATATTTTCTATAACTCAAATATATTACTTTTATGCATGTTTATCTCTCAGTTAGTCAATGCACTCTTCAGGGGCTGGGTCCATTACTCCATCACCTTTTTTTTTTTTTAAAGATTTTATTTATTTATTTATTTCCCCCCCAAAGCCCCAGGAGATAGTTGTATGTCATAGCTGCACATCCTTCTAGTTGCTGTATGTGGGACGCGGCCTCAGCATGGCCGGAGAAGCGGTGCGTCGGTGCGCGCCCGGGATCCGAACCCAGGCCGCCAGCAGCGGAGCGCGAGCACCCAACCGCTAAACCACAGGGCCGGCCCTCCATCACCTTTTTATTCCCACCCAGAATTTCATATTTCCAGTGCATGGGAGATGTGGCGTACACATTTGCTGAATGAAATAAAATTCCCTGAAGGGTAAAAAGCAGGGAAGGAACTGTAGCCAATACACTAAAAATGACCTTCAAGCTCTATCATCTTTAGTACAACTAAAAAATACCTAGAAGAACACTTCTTTTTATTTATCTTTTTGTAGCACTGTTCTTTGGAAGTGATAGGTGCTTGACAAATATGTTCTTAATTTAATTAAGCAGATTTTATCCAGAGTAATCTCTTGGCCAAATGCCTAGAAATCCTGAACCTGCGCTAATTACAGCCATAAAGGAGAGCTTGCATATGAAATATCTAAAGGTTAAGGACAGTCAAAAATATATCACAAAGGCAATAAAAATATCCAAAGGGCACATGAAGTCCTTTCACATTTTTTATGATGCTTGGTTAAAACACAAGTAATGGTTAAAAATTACAGGAATGGTGAAATATTTAGCAGGTGTATGTTTAAAACTCAGAAAATTGGCAAAGGCAAAGAAGGCAGTGTGCTATTAAGTTACAATTCGACAGTCCACATTTCAACAGTGTTTAAAAGCGAAAAATGAAAGGATGCCATGCTTTGTAATTATCCAGTTTAGTTGATAATGTAAACACTCGAGCTGTCTGAAGCTCAACAATGATTTTGTTTTTCGGTTGAAATTGTTATGTTCCGAGTCTACACAGGCTAAAGCAGACAGTTTTCGACTCCTTTCTTTGTGTTGTTTTATAGCAACCCTGTTGTGCTGAAATCCTACTAAGAATTACGTGGACATCTATATTATGATAAATGCAACCAAAAATACTGAGGACTGTAAGGGAGTTCACAAACATTTGGTTCCTTCAAAACTTTTTTTCATTTTGGATTAGAAAAGTCATGAAGAGTCATTGTAGAAATCTGGGAAATTCAGAAAAGTAAAGCAGAAAATGCACGACCAGCAAGTATTGCGTTCTGATGGAACTCAACATCATCTTTCTTTCATTTGGGTAATTGTAATAGGTTCCTGACTCGTTCCCCAGCTTTAATCTCTACCCAGCCCAGCAGCCAGGGGGATCCTGCTGCAATGTTCATCAGAGCATGTCATTCCTAAGCTCAAACTTAGGAATTTGTTCTGAGTGATTCTCCACATCACTCAGAAGAAAAGCCCAAGAACTTACAATGGCTGCAAAGCCCTATGTGCACCCCTCCCCCACTGCTTTCTTACTGTTCTGGAATCAGGCCAGAGTGTTCTTGCTTCTGGACCCTTCTGCCTGGAGCACTCTTCTCCTAAATACCTGCAAGGCTCCTCCCTTACCCCTTTCAGGTCTTCTTACAAACATCGTCTTTTCGGTGAGGGCTTCCATGACTACTGTAAAACTGCCCCCCTTCTCTGCTGTCCGTTATCACCACATAGCATACCACATAGTTTACTTATTTTGTTTACTATCTGTCTCCTCCTGCTAGAATGTAAGCTCCATAAAGGCCGAGATGTTTATCTGGTTTTGTTTGCTGCTATGCTAGTTTTTTAATGCATAAAAAATCATCCCAAAATTTAGCCACTCAAAACAACAGTCATCACTGATTATCTCATGTTTTCAAGGGGTATGGAATTCAGGAGGGGCTTGGCTTGGTGGTTCTGACTCAGGGTCTTTCTTGAGGTTTTGGTTAGATGTTGGCTGGGGCTGCAGTCATCTGAAGGCTTGACTGGGGCTGGGGGATCTTCTTGCAAAGCAACTCACTCATGTGGCTGCAGTTGGTGCTGGCTGTTGCTGAGAGGCCCTGAATCCTCTCCAGGAGGACCTCTCCACAGGGCTATTAGAGTATCCTCATAACATGGAAGCTGGCTGCTCCCAGACTGATGATCCAAGAGAGCAAGGGAGGAACTGCCATGTCTTTTATGACCTAGACTCAGAAGTCGCGCACTATCGCTTCCACTGTATTTTATTAATCACACTTGCCAGTCCTGTTCAGTGAGGAAAGGGACTACATGAGGAGTTGAATACCAGCAGGTGAGGATCATTGAAGACTGTCTCAGAAGCTAGCTAGTGCAGCTGCCGTATCCCCTGTGCCTGAAACAGTGCCTGGCACACAAAGGAAACCCGATGAGTATTTTTGAACAATGAATAAATTTCACCACTCGGATTCTTAAAAATAAATTTCTTTGCAGCCTTTTTTTCCTAAGCAAATACACTGTGTTGTTTATTAAAAATTGGAATTTCTATCTAGATAAAAATTTATAATCTGTAAATATAAACAGATATACTTTTTAATAAGTATATTTAAAAATATGGCATTTGATGTCTTTTTAAAATTACATCTTTCTGATATACAATAAGTTATTTCAATCCTCTTCTTAGCATTAGCATTTTTTATTGTTTTTAGAATTTTTTCTGTTGTAAATACATTGTGATGAACATCATTGCGCATGAATCTTTGAGGGGATCTCCTAATATTTTCTTGGGGAGCATGCCTAGGAATAAGATGTAATGTTATGAACAATTAAAATACTTGATTTAAATTGTTTGGAAACCAAATTGTTTCCAGAAAGATCATATATCTTACATTTCTACCAACAGTGTATGAGCAAGCTTATTTCATCAAATCTTTATTAATATGGAGTGTTGATACTTTTTAAGAAGCTGAAATTATGATTAGGAAGAAATAGCATAAAGACCTTTTAAAAATTATATATCTTTTGACTTTTGTTTTATGTTGATAGTATAGTTTTCTTTTTTTTGTCATATTAACTGATTGTTTAGGAGTTAACATAGACAAAATTTAGAGGTGAGGGGAGAAAGAGAAAGGAATCAATATGATTATTAAGTTTCTGACTTGTGCAACTGAGTGGGTGGTGGTACCATTTAATGAGATAGAGAAAACTGAGGGAGGGAAATTGGGATGAGGAGGAAATAAATAATTCTGTTTTGGATGCCTTAAGTTGCAGTAATTGGATACAGTTCAGTGATTCTAGAGCTGTGCTGCCCAATATAGTAGCCACTAGCCAGGTATGGCTATCTATCACTTATAATGGGGCTAGCCTGAATTGAGATCTTCTGTAAGAGTACAATATACACCAGATTCAGAAGACTTAGTAAGAAAAAAGGAATGTAGAAGATATAATTGTGTCAGTTAAAGTTCAACCAGGAGACAAAAATCATACAACATTTTGAACAGGGAAAGTTTACTGTAAACAATTATTAACTGTAACAGGGAATAAGATGCTAAAGAGAAGTCTAAAGGATATCTTTAGGGTTAGAGGAGAGTTTCCAAGGAAGGATAAACTTGGAAACTGGCCTCCTCTACAAGGTTGGGATCCAGATCACTGGAGGTGTGGTTGCAGCCCAGTGGATGGCAGAGATGTTCACTGGGTGGCCCAGGTCAGAGCTGGTCTGTAGTTGCCGTGTAAGCAGGAAACATCCCTCCAGCGTCCAGTGGGTAAGGCTGGCATGCAGGTGTGCAGAGGGACTCGGAGCATAAGGAACTGACTCTCTGGAAGGGTCATGCAGAGCCTAGAGTGCAGTGTCTGTGTCAGAAGCACCATGGGAAACACTACCCATGGTGCAGGCCACCTGAGGCTGCTGGGCAGGTGTGCAGAGGCAGTTGGGGCATCTGCTTGCCGGCAAGGTGGCATGAGAGCTGGGGTGGACAGTGTCTGCTTCGGGAGGTACAACGAGACGGTCACTAGGCTGGTCGGGGCTGTGAGCTTGCTGAGGGACTGCACACTGTTGGCATGAGGCTGGACCAGACTGCCCCTGCATGTCCACTGGCACATATCCCCAATAGTAGCCCTGCAGGAGCAAGAAGGAAACAAAAAATGCAGCACACCAGAACCTGGAAACCAGTCCCCCTCCTGCACTGCCCTCCACTGAAAAAAGGTTGGCATTGTGCTGGCTGCAGAGAAGAAATTCTTAAATCTCCATTATCACAGAGCGGGTAACACATGGTGAGTTTAGGGCTGAGAGAGAATAAATTGATAACTGGCAGACTCATTAATATTTTTTATATTGATTCATGTTGAAATAGTAATATTTTGGATATACTGGGTTAAATAAGATATATTATTAAAACAACTTTCACTTTTTACTTTTTTTCAATGTAACTAGTTGAAAATTAAAGTTATATATATGGCTTGCATTTGTGACCCACATTATGTTTCTCTTGGGTAGTGCTGGAATAGATGTCCAAGGTGGGTAGATTATGTCCACAGAATCTGATGGAAATACCTAAGAAGAGAGTGCAGAGAGGGGAGAGATCCTATAGAAAGCCCCAAACCCCTAAAATTTAAACATTGGTGAGATGGTTCATTTTATGTGTCAATTTGACTGGGCCATGGGATGCTCGGATATTTGGTCAAACATTATCCTGGGTGTTTCTGTAGGGTGTTTTTGAATGAAATTAGCATGTAAATCAGTAGACTGAATGAAGAAGATTGGCCTTCATAATGTGGGTGGGCCTCATTCAATCAGTTGAAGGCCCGAACAGAATAAACAGGCTGACCTTCCCCTAAGTAAGATGGAATTCCTCCTGCCTGACTGCCTTTGAACAAGGACATTGGCTTTTTCCTGCGCTCAGACTCAAACTGAAACATTGGCTCTTCCTGGATGTTGAGCCTGCCAGCCTGCAGATTGGCCCTACACCGTTGGCTCTCTTGAGTCTCCAGCTTGCTGACTCATCCTGCAGATCTTGGAACTTCTCAATTTCCATAATTGTGTGAGTCAATTCCTTATAATTTATCTTTTTTTAAAAAATTTACTTTATTTTATTTTTTTCCCCAGAGCCCCAGTAGATAGTTGTATGCACATCCTTCTAGTTGCTGTATGTGGGACGCAGCCTCAGCATGGCTGGACAAGTGGTGCGTCGTTGCCCGCCCGGGATCTGAACCCATGCCGCCAGCAGCGGAGCGTGTGCACTTAACCGCCAAGCCACGGGGCCGGCCCTATAATATATCTCTTTTATATATATGTAGAATATATAAATATATATATAAAATTTATAAATACACACACACACACACACACACACACACACAGTGTGTGGTTCTGTTCCTCTGGAGAAACCTTACCAATACAATTGGTCATAGAAAGAAGAACCCAAGGGGGCCCAGAGAGGAAGGGTGGGTAGCAAATGGGAGCTGTCTGCATGCTCAGGAAGGGATTTTCCCTCTGACAGAAGGAAATTCTGGAACATGTTGGTGTGCTGATGGCCACGATGAGGGGGGAGTGGAGCTGGTGACATGGGTTATGAGGGATATAATGGTGTGTGTTAGAGAGCGTGGGAGGTTTTGCTAGGTGTGTAGGACTAGGGCATCAAGCCCTCAGTGGTGAAACGGTGGTTATTGGGTAGGGAACTTCTTGGAGTGAGGGTCTATCAGGCCTCGCTGGGTAGTGAGACGGGGATATGGATATTGCTCTTGACAGAACAGACTGTCCTTTCCTAGAGGACAGAAGAGGGCAGATAAATCTTATACGTGTTGGTGACAGAATGCCTGTTAGCACCCCTAATTGCTCTCTGTCATTATATTTCAAAGAGTTGACAGCAATAAAGTGACATTGACTTAGTCATTCCAAGCCAATGAACAATTAACTAAATTCTTTGACAGCTGAATTATTTTGGCCTGAATTATCTGAACTTTTCAACACTGATCTAGTGTCTATACAACTTCATTTTGTTTTAAATAATCTTAGCTCTCTCCTTTTCTCTTTCACACTTCATCTACTTTTATAATATACTCAGATAAGATATAAAACAGTATAAAATAGGGTGTGGATAAATTTTTATTAGAAAACGGTATGAGATTAAACAAAAGAACAACAATGGAGAAGGTAGGGTTTTAGCAATGTGTTCTTGTCTGACAATACAGGACAAAACGTTTGGCTCTAGTTTATGAAAGTTATAATCTGAGAAATGACTTGAGAGGTGATTCACCGAGGTTACCCTTTCAATTCTGGTCTGCACAGTCTTGTCCTAGGTCACTTGAACAAGTCCTTTAGCCCCTTTGGGGCTCGAAGCAATCTCCTTGGGAGATTGCGTTATGCGATTCTAATCTTGAGATAACCTTAGGAATGGGAAATCAAAGAAATGAAAACCCCATATAGTATCAGCTCCATAAAAATCAACACTCTCCACAAGATATCAAAAGATAAGATAGTCCCATGGTTAATAAGTCCCAACTGCGCAAACCACAGGACTTGATGAATGAAAGCAGCAGGCACAAACTGGAGAGGACCTTGGACTTGGGACTCTGCAGCCAGGGGCTCTGTCCCCCACCGTGTGGCTTGCCTCTGTAGGCAACTGAAGAACCTTGCTCATCTCAGTTTCCTGCTCAGTAAAAGTCAGATGATAACAGTCACTTGGGTTCACATTTGGAGTTTCTAAAAAGGATCCTTGAATAAATGTTATCTCAGAGAAAGAGTGTGTGTATATGCCCTACTAAAATAATATTAATCCCTACTTTGATATTTCCTTAATAGGTTACTATCCTTCATTCAATATTTTTACGGCTGGAGTTATAACTTACAAGTGCTGCTCGTAACATCCAGTGTCTGAGTCACTGAGGAGAAGAGCCGATGTAAGCATGCTTTTGGCAAAGGAAACTTGACCTGGATCTGGTTGGTTCAAGAGTGAAGCGCAAATGATGACCAGGCCTCGGTCAGCATCCGGGGTTCTCTGGTCAGTGTTAACCTTCCTCTACTTGTTTACACCTGATGGTTGTGAACCCAGAGGCAGAGGCTCTTTGTTAAGGAGAAAACCCACACACGGTTATAAAAGGTTAATTAGCGAGTGATGGGGTTCATTGATTTGAGGAAGTAGAAAGTTTTCGTCTCCTGAAATTTTTTTGAAAAAATTTAAAACCTACAAAAACATTGTGAGAATAGTATGATGAGCACCCAAACATCCTCAGCTAGATTCACCAATCATTGTCTGAGACATCTGAGAACATCAGCTGCAGACATTGAGGTACTTCAGCCCTGTTGCCTTATCATTCATCTCCTAAAGTATTCCCAGTACCATCGTCACACCTATGAAAATGAACATCAACTCAATAATATCACCCATATGCTGTCTGTATTGACATTTCTCCAATGGCCCCCCAAGCATTTCCTACAGCTTTTTCTTTCTTCCCAATCTAGGATCTAATCGAGGGTCCCACATTGCATTTGGTTGTTACGTATCTTTTGTCTCAATCGTAGACTGTGTGAATAGCTTATTCCCCAATAACCTTTCATCTAGAAGTTTAGCACCCATTAGTGATCCTCGCCGGAACCAGATATTATATTGGCCATGAAAAAATGGTTGTTTTAAAATTCTATCATTTCATCTGTATTTAGCAGCTGGCATTCTCTCATAAGGAAGCATTCTCTCTCTTTCTCTCTCTCTCTGTATCATGGTGGACTCATGGATATTTTGGGGGGAGGAGGTTATAATCTATTACTATCATTATTCTTTTTGGCAGACAAATTGTCCCAAATTTGACAGTGGGTCCTCCTACCTGCCAAATCCTGTGTGGAGTGTGTGTGTGTGTGTGTGTGTGTGTGTGTGTGTATTTTACACGACCCCATTAGTTTTTTGTGGGTTTATTTTGTTCTTTTTTTAACACAAAAAATCTTTATTTTTTTTAGAGTAATTTTAGATTCACAGCAAAATTGAGAGGAAGGTACAGAGAGTTCCCATATATCCTTCTCTCGCACATAGGCATAGCTTCCGCTATTATCAACATCCTCCACCAGAGAGTACATTTGTTACAAGTGATGAACCTACATTGACACATCATCATCAGCCAAAGTCCATAGTTTATTTCAGGGTTCACTCTTGGTGTTTTCCATTCTATGGGTTTGAACAAACGTATAATGACATGTACCCATCATTACAGTATCATACAGAGTGTTTTTACTGCACTAGAAATCCTCTCTGCTCTGCTTATTCAGCTGCCTGCCCAACCCCTTGGCAACTATGGATCTTTTTACTGTCTCTATAGTTTTGCCATTTCCAGAATGTCATACAGGTGGAATCATGCAGTGTGTAGTCTTTTCAGATGGGCTTCTTTCACTTACCAATATGCATTTAAGTTTCCTCCATGTCTTTTCATGCCTTGATAGCTCATTTCTCTTTTTAGTACTGAATAACATTCAGTTGTCTGGATGTACCATAGTTTAATTATCCATTCACCTACTGAAGGGCATTTTGGTTGCTTCCAAGTTTAGGCAATTATGAAGAATGCTGCTATAAACACCCATGTGCAGGTTTTTGTGTGGACATAAGTTTTCAACTCATTAGGGTAAATACTGTGGAAATTAATAAAAGAAACCTTAACTAAATTGAAGTCAGGAAGACCTGTAAAGGCAGCTTTCATGCCCTATCATAAGTCATCAATTACTCCGAACAGGAAGAGAGGAACTTGCATCTCTGAGAGGAAGTACAACAATTTTACTACTGAAGGAAGATTTCTCTTCCCCCCTGGCAACAGCCCAGCCAATGAGAAAGGCCGTAGCTCAGCCAATGAGAAACACTGCACTGCAGCCCAGCCAATGAGAAATGCCACAGCCCAGCCAATGAGAAATGCCACAGCTCAGCCAATGAGAAGTGTTGCCACCCTGAACTGTTACTTTCTGCCAATGGACTTTCCTTTAGAACAGCCCCTCCCTTCTCCCCCTTTTTGTCTATAAATGCAGCTCCCCTTCTTTGTTGGTTGGATTTGCCTATGGTTTCCCATAGCATTTGCACATCCCAAATAGCAATTCTTTTGGCTATCACCAAATAAACTTGTTTTGAGGATAAAAATCACTGGTGAACTTGCTTTTTAAGTTAAACTTGCTTTTTAAGTGTTAGGAAAGTGGGATCCAAAGGCAGTAACCCCTGAGAAACAGTGACCCCTGGAATCAAGTGAGGTACCTGCACCGAGCCTCTTGTGCTCATCACTTCTGTGAGTTGCTGCCTGCTTTCAGTTTGGTAAGTCTCCTCTTGGATTCCAAGCTTCACTCTCCTTGCCTTTTGAGCTCTCTAAATTTATTTGGGATCAGGAGAGGCTTTGTCCTCTTGGAGAGGGACTTTGTCTTCTCGGTTGAAGGCTCTATCCTTGGGTTCAAGATTTCATCCTTGGTGAGTACTCAAGTTACCGAGCAATGGGCTCACTCTGCTCGCCACGATCAGAGTCAATTAATCACAACAAGTTAGGGATTGAGAAATGAAGTTTTAATTCGATTAGCCAGCATAACCAGGAAGATGGTAGACAAATGTCTCAAAAAACCATCTTCAAGGATTACAGAATCTTGAGGCAGTTATATAGGGAAAATGGGCAGTAAGGAGGGGGTCCAGGGATATTGGTCTCCAGGCATGATGGGCTCCAGGCATCACCTTGTTCCATTCTTCTGTCACCTGTGATGGATACCTTGCAGGTGTGTTTCCAGCCTGTAGTCAGCCTGTTCCTAGAGAGAAACTCACAGAACAAAGTTTTTAATTTATCAAACTATTGGGGAGTACATGCATAAGTGGAGGCCATAAATCAGGAGAGCATGTGAATTTTTAGAGTATGTGCAGAGCAGTGAGTAGTCACACAGAAGAGAGGCTGGGGCCATTGGGTTTAACAAGATGGCCTCACTTATGCTCACTTACAATTTTCCCCCCATCAGTAGCAACCCATAATCTTATGGTCAAGGGGGAGACAGGGTGTCGTAATTCCTCTAGCTACTTCTTATTGAATCAGGATGTCGCAGGGGGACCATAGCATGGAAAAGGGCTACTTTTCTTTTGACCCTAATAAATAGAACTATGAGAAGAAGGGCTAGATAGAAGAAATTAAAGTTTTCTTTAAAGACATATTTTAGCTCTCCAGGGGCTTCTGCCACCCACTTTCCCCTTGATACAGGTGGGATACTTTCCTGTGATTTTGGGGCTGCCTTCATCCAGGAGTGATGTATGCAGGGTTTCACACCTGCAAGTTTTACAGATGAATGAGTGGTGAGAAGAATCTTAAGGGGGCCCGTCCATTTGGGTGACAACTGGTATTCGGGTCCCTGGTCTCTCCAAGTTTTCAGCAAACCATGATCACCAGGTCAGAAGGCATGTGGAGGGAAGTCAGATGGATATGCAGACCTATGAGAAACAAACTCACGGACAGAAGTTAATACAGAGCTTAATGATTTAACGTGATTAGTAATCATAACATTCCTTAAAATGTCCAGAGATTCAGTCTCGGGGGATGATGCCTGAAAGAGTCTCCCATATAGAATTTCAAAAGGACTCAATTTAAGTCCACTTCGGGGAGATACTCTAACCCGTAGAGGGCAAGGGACAGTGTCTTATCCCAAGTTAGTTGTGTTTCCTGACAGATTTTGGCAATGGTTTTCTTTAAGGTGTGATTCATTTTTTTTTCCCATCTTTCCAGTTGATTGATGTCTCCAAGCTGAATACAGTATTCATCAGATGTCTAAGCTCCTGGACACTTGTTGGATTATTTGGGAGACAAAAGCTGGTCTGTTATCACTCTGTAAGGTATGAGGCAGACCAAACCTAGGGATGATTTTTTTTAGCAACATGTGAGTGACATCTGATGCTTTCTCAGTCCAAGTGGGAAAGGCTTCTACCCACCCGGTGAGGGTGTCCACAAACACTAACAAAAACCTGAAATTCTCAGTTGCCTGGAGCATCTGGGTAAAGTCTATTTGTCTGTCTTCAATAGGCCAATTTTCTTTATGTTGGGTGCCCATATGTGGGGGACCAGAAGTAGTCTTGGAGTTGTTCTTTGCACATATTATGTAATTTTGGTCACCTGTTGTATAGTCTTTTGTAGGTGGGGCGCTATGATGTACTTCTGGACCCACTGAATTCTCCCTCTGGGGGCCGGGGCAATGCATGAAGGCTACCTGGGCAGGCTCGTTAATATCACCAAGCAGTTTTAAGATTTTAGGGCCATGTCTGATTTCCTTTTCTCCTGCTCTTAAGAGTCCCCTTTCCTTCCAGATTGTCCCATTAGCATGAACTACAGCAAAGGCATAAGGAGAATTTGTGTATATATTTACTCTTTTCCCTCGAGTTAGACATAGAGCCCGAGTGAAGGCAATGATTTTTGCCTTTGAGCCAATGTCCCTGTGGGTAGGCCTTTAGCCTCTAAAGTCTCTTTTAAAGTTATGACTGTGTACCCCACGCATCTTACCTTGATCCATGAAGCTGTTCCCATCTGTGAGAGTTCCAAGTCTGGTTCTTCCAGTGGACAGTCCCACAAATCAGGTTGGCTAGAACACACTGTCTCCATAATTGTAAGCCATCATGTTCTAAGGCTTCTGATGTCTCATTAGGGAGCAAGGTGGCTGGGTTTAGGGAGGATGATACTTGCATCCATACCTTTGGTTTGTCCAAAAGGATGGCCTGGTATTTGTCCATCCACCCTGAAGTGAGCCAGTATCCCCCTTTTTGTTCCAATAATGTTAGTACTTGATGTGGTACATATACCGTGCTGGGTTGGCCCAGGGCGAATTTTTCAGCTTCATGCAGGATGTCACAGGCAGCAGCTATTGCCCTGAGGCAGGGGGCCCAGCCCTTTGACAGTCTGATCCAACTGTTTGGAAAAATAAGCCACTGGCTTGGGGGTCATGCCCAGTTTTTGAGTTAAAACCTCCAAGCTTATTCCCTGCCTTTCATATAGGCTGAAGGGCTTGGCCACGTTAGGAAGCCCCAAGGCTGATTGGCTGAAGTTAACTTTGTCTTAATGGTGTCAAAGGCTAGCTGACACTCCTTTGTCCATTCTGGTGGCTCCCCGTCTAGCCTTGTTAGAGCCTCATAGCGGGGTTTTACTATGAGACCACAGTTAGGAATCCAGATCCAACAGAAACCAGCCATGTCCAAGAACCCTTGTAGCTGTTGCAGGGTGATGGCAGGGCTCAGGCGTGCTCTAGCCCTTTTGTTATTCTGGCAGCAGTTCCCTCTGGACTTTTGATAATGTAAACCCTAAGTATGTAACTTTTTGTTTGCAGCTCTGTGCTTTCTTTTGTGAGACCTTTACCCAAGTGCCACCAAATAATTTAAGGTCTTTATTGTGTTGGCCAGACACTGCTCATAAGTGGGGCTCACCATCAGCGAGTCATCCACATACTGTAACAGCGATCCTTCCTGTAATTGCAAGTGGCTCAAGTCTTTAGCTAGGGCCTCCCCAAATAGCATAGGGGCATTTTTGAAGCCCTGGGGGAGCACTGTCCAACAATATTGTTGAGTGGCCTGAGTAAAGGCAAAGAGTTGCTGTGATTCTTCAGCGAGCGATATGCAGAAGAATGCATCCTCTAAGTGCAAAACTGAAAAACAGCCGTATTCACCAGGAATGTTGGTGAGCAAGGTGTAAGGGCTGGGCACCGCAGGGGTGCAGGTCCTGAACCACCTCATTCATGGCAGGAAGGTCCTGAACAAACCAGTATTCCTCTGAATTGGGTTTTTTTTTTGACCGGGAGAATAGGAGTATTATATGGCGACTGGCCAGGTCTGATTAATTCTGCCACCATGAATTTCTGCAGCACTGGCTGAATGCCTTTCTGAGCCTCCTGTTTTAGTAGATATTGTTTCAGGGTGGCTTTATTTTTTGGGTTTTCAAGGGTATATGTATTTGCTGGACATTCCTTGCTTTCCCAGGCTTCCTGTCTACCCACACGTTCAGTCTTACCTCCTTGAGAATCTCCGGTGGCAGTGGGTCCAGCAGTGGTGTTTGAACACCCCTCAGGGCCATCTGGAACTGTAAGATTTGTTCCAGCAGCACTTGCATCTCTAGCTGGCCTGGAGCAAAAGTCACTTGAGCATTCAGCTTACATAGAAAGTTTCATCCCAGGAGGAGAACAGGGCATTCAGGCATATAAAATTTTTCCAATTAAAAAGATATGAGGTGGAGAAAGGACAGTGCATCCAAATGAAGCCAGCAAGTTGCCCTTGTCCATTTATGCTTCTGGGATATTGTCGCAGTGGAAATTGCCCTGCTCCGGGAAGGGCCCCCTGACAGAATTATGTCCCTTGCCGGGTCCGAGAAGGAGAGAGTCCCTTCTCTCTTAGGCCTGGCAGTCCTTCAGGCATTTTCCCCTGGACCAGCAGTGGGCCTGGGAAAAAAAGGAGGTAGAGGAGGAGGGACTCCTCAGTCCATTGTCCTCCCTTCCCTGATCTAGATACGGCAGCATAAAGGCTTAAACATGGGGAATTTTATTTTCCTTTCCTTCCTTCTTGTAGAACGATTCTAGCTGCAAGGTCATATCATAATCGAGTGACCTGTTTGGGGACCACTTTTCTCCTGAGCCCAGTGTATACTGGGGCCAGGCTACATTACAGTAAAAGATCATCCTTTTCTTTGCCATAGGCTCATGACTGAAATCAGCCCAATTGGCCAGCATACATCCTAGTGGCCCTTTTTTTGGAATGGATGGAATGGTGCCCATGGCGATAAAGTTTGTGTCTGACAATTAATGGACCGGGAAGAGGGTGCAGGGCTTGACTCCAGGCATCCAGATAACTTTGGGACTTATCCAAATCCCACTCCGCCCAAGCGTACAGTTCTCACACCAGTGCTAAACAAGCCAAAGAGGCAAGAGGGAAGATCTAATTTCCCAATGCCGGTGTAGGAGGTCGGGTGCCTGGCAGAAAGTTTCTATTTTGCAGGAAGTCCAAGTCCAACTTACTTTAAGCCCAAACCTAACTTCCACACAATGACAGCAAAGAAGGTGCCAGACCAGACAGACAAAGAGGGGGAAAAGATGGTCGGGCTGTGCTCTCACGGCTTCCTCCCAAGGGTTAACACACAAACAGCAGTGCCTGCATTGAGTCATACAATTCCAGCTTGACACTTGACAGAGAAGGTCACAAACTTCATGGTCCCACAGATGATGTAACAGACACTGGGAGTATGCTGTGGGATTCTGACACAAAGAAAAACTGGCACACAGACTAGTGGAACATATACACACTCAGGAGAACAGACTATACAGGTATGTACACCACAGAAAAACCAGAGACTAGTCTTTCAGATAATATACTAGGCAGTCTGCACTTTCCTTTATCCCTAAACATTGGCACCTAAACCAGATGGACTTTGGCCTACCCAAAGCCCCCAGACAAGGAAAAAGGAATATAGTACTGGGGAGGTGTACTCTGGATGACTCACCTAGCCGCAGACGCAAGCTCATTAGCATATGATATAGTCCTTTGTTTCCCAATCACTAAAGCATTGGAGGCAGTCAGCAAGTGAAGAAGCCCCAAGGGGAATTTCCTGGGTAGAAAAAGCCAGGGAAGCTGGGAAGCTGGGAAGCTGCAGGGAAAATCCCCAAACAGCTTCCTCCAAGTTGACTAACCATGGGCAGAGGCTATGGTCCCATCTGGGTACCCAGAATTTGTTACTGAGCAGTGGGCTCACTGTGCTCGCCAGGATCAGAGCCAATTAATCACAATGAGTTAGGGAAAGAGAAAGGAAGTTTTAATTTGATTAGCCAGCATAACCAGGAAGATGGCAGACTAAAATCTCCAAAAACCATCTTCAAAGATTACAGAATCTTGATGCAGTTATATAGGGAAAATGGGCAGTGAGGAGAGGGCCCAGGGATGTTGGTCTCCAGGCATGATGGGCTCCGGGCATCACATTGTTCATTCTTCTGTCAGCTGTGATGGATACCTTGTAGATGTGTTTCCCACCTGTGGTCAGCCTGTTCCTGGAGAGAAACTCACAGAACAAAGTTTTTAATTTATCAAGCTATCAGGGAGTACATACATAAGTGGAGGCCATAAATCAGGAGAGCATGTGAATTTTTTAGAGTATGTACAGAGCAGTGAGTAGTCACACAGAGGACGGGCTGGGGCCATTTGGTGTAACAAGATGGCCTCACTTATGCTCACTTACACTCAGTTATTTTCTAAAAGTAGCACAGTTCCTTTTGGGGATTGGGCTTGCTGAGAATCCAGGAGTTTTTCTTTGGTTTTCAGATTCCTTTGGGAATCAGGCTGGGAATCTGGCAACTTTTGTTTTGTTTTTAGATTCCATTGGTTATCAGGGCTAGGACTCTAGCAACTTTCTTGGGTTTTCAGAGTAAATTTCAGAAGTAGGATTCCAGTCATCTAAATGTTTTAAGGGAAACTTTCCTTCAGGGACCCTGGCTGGGTTTATGTTTGAGAACTTTGGGCCCCCTACATGCGTATTTTTAACTAAGTGAGCCAAAGAGACCAAAAGCAGTCTGGAATTGCAATGGCCATTATGGGGAACTTTCGATCTCCCCAAACTAGCTTTACTTAAAACCAAATTAGAAGACCATGGCTCTAAAATTAAGTAAAACAAATGGTACGTTTAGAAGCCTAGAGGCTTCTAAACTAGCACAAAACTCTAAAATTACCTCACTGCAAGATACTATGTCTAAATTAACCAAAACAATGAAAAAACAGGGAGAACAAAATGGCTTCTGAAGCTTCAGTTTCCCTCTACTTCCTCTCTGTCTCAGCTGCCATCTTGCTTGTCTATCCTGACTCATTTATCTCAGACTCCACCCCAGCAGCCGTCTTATCCTCAGGCTCCTTCCCCAACGCCATCTTCCTCTTTTCCTTCTGCACCATCCCCACCTTCTCTGTACCCTCCACCTCCCCACTCTAATCCTCTTGTCAAACGTCCTTTCTCCTCTGAACCCACCCTCGCCCCTCCTTCTTTTGAACCTGTTAGAACCTGGTCTTTTTAAATTAAACCCTCTGAGGATCCAAACAAATCTCAGATCTCTTACGTTCAATGGACTAAAGCTGAATTGTGAGCCATTGATAAGGATTTTCCAAAGGCAACTAAGGACTCCCATAGATTAGCTGATGAGTTTAATATATTCAGACCTACTGGCTGGGGTTTTCAGACTTATATAAGCTAGTTCACATGCTTGATGGGGAAGGTCAGGCCCAGCATTGGATGAAACTTGCCTGATGGGAACATCTTGAAAAGGATTTAGAAAAAAAATGCTACTTTTGGCAAGAATCTAGAACACTTGCTGGAAAACTCCACCAAGCCATCCCAGTAGCCTTTCCCAAGCCTGTTTTTGGAACAAAATTCAGGCTTGTGTGCAAAAGCCTGATGAACCTGTTCATAACTATTTTAATTGACTTCAGATCACTTCCAAAGATAACTCTGCCCTCCCATGAAAGCTAAAACCACTCGGGTAGCTTTTAATTTTATGTTTAATGGGCTGAACCAGGATCTTTCCCTCTTAGTGCAGAGCAGCTGGATGGAAGGGGAGATCATGTCCACTCCAGATTTGGTCAGTTTGGCAAATTAGCTCACTCACTCTCTAGAGGATTTACCTAGAAAAAAGACCACAAAAATCCTAAATTTTCAACTCCGACAAATGGAGGCCTCTGGATGGAACCAGAAACTTCCCAGTCTCTGTCATTTCTGTAAAAAGCCAGGGTATTGTAAAAGTGACTGCTGCAAGCTAAAAAACTCCAGGGGTCTCATTCCCCCAGCGGATCCGATCCTTCCAATGTCCTTCCAGTCCCCAGTGATGGGGTTCCGCAGAACAACAGGGGCTTTTCCCAATCCTTTCCCTTAATCAGCTTGGGGAAATCACTCTCCAGATTGAGGATGAATCTTTCCCTGGACTTACTGATACCAGTGCTATGCTCTCAGTGCTCAACCCCACTGTTATTAACTAGCCCCCTCCTCCGAGTACTGAAACAGCTCAGACAGTGGAGTCTCAGACAAACCCCAACAGGCCCCTGTCTCTACACCTATTCCTTTCTGTTTAGGCCTCTGGTGGACACTCACTCTTCCCCTGAGTTTCTCCCCTCTCATTCCTCTATTAAGACAAGATTTCCCAGAGAAAGGGGGAAATGATTCTAGAATTTCATAGCAGCAGCAATAGTAGCAACCAAAATGGTCAACTAGGTGAATTAAAAGACCCTTCAACATCTTTTATTTGCTCCATCACTGATGACATTAAAGCTATTTTAAGAACGTTAGCTATTTGTCCCTATTTGATCAGCTGCCACCCTCCTTATGGGCACAGTATGCAACCGACATTGGCAGAATCCACAGCACATCTACCAAAATTCAAATAGGTCCTTCAAAACATTTCCCTCAAATTTATCAATGCCCTATAAATAAAAAAACCCTCCAGGGTATTGGCCAGTAATAGAAGATTATAAGGCCCAAGGCCTCATTATTCCCTGTACTAGTTCCTGTAATACTCTCATTTTACCTGTAAGAAAACCCAATGATCAGGCCAGCCCTGTGGCCTAGTGGTTAAGTTTGGCACTCTTTGCTTTGGTGGCCCGGGTTTGCAGGTTCACATCCCAGGCGTGGACCTACACCATTTGTCAGCCACGCTGCGGCAGTGACTCACACACAAAATAGAGAAAGATTGGCACAGATGTTAGCTCAGGGCTAATCTTCCTCAGCAAAAAAAGAGATAAAAAGAAAACCCAATGACCAAGGATGAAGATTCATCCAGGACCTCCAAGCGGTAAATAACATTGTCATCCCTCAGCACCCAGTTGTTCCTAACCCTCATGTGCTGCTGGCGTGTATCCCAACTGAAAGTAAATTCTTTACTGTGATTGACCTGTGCAGCATGTTCTTCAGTGTCACAGGTGATGAGGACAGCCAGTTCCTCTTCATTTTCAGTGGGGAAGGAAAAAAAATCCACACAGACAGTGATGCCTCAGGGCTTTACTGAAAGTCCTTACTTTTCACAGGTCTTGAAGGCTGATCAGGATGATGTACAGTCTCCTAGAGGTTCTGCTTTGCTGCAGTGTGGAGACGATTGGCTTCTTTGTTCCCTGTCTCAGGCCTCCTCACAGGGAGCATCCACTTAGATTTATAGTTCTAAAGGGACACAAGGTCACCAAGGAGAAACTTCAGTTTGTCCAAACCCAAGTTTGGTATTTGGGGCACTTATTATCTGAACAAAGGCTACATCCAGATCCAGACAGGCCTCCTGGTGTCCTGAGCTTCCCAAAACCCCAAACTAAGTGTCAGCTATGAGGTTTTCTCAGGCTGGCTGGCTACTGCTGAAATTGAATTCCAAATTTTTCTCTTATGGCCAAATCCTTGTATGTGTTACTAAAAAGCAATAGCCCTGACCTGATCTTGCAGGGAGAACAGGACAACATAGCCTTTAAAACTTTAAAGAAGGGCTTAATAAACCCCTCTGCCCTTGGGCATCCAAACGACCAGCTTCCCTTTTTCCTTTTTGTGTATGAGAAGGAAGGGAGTGCCCTTGGGGTACTCACTCAGAAACTTGAGGACCACTGTCAACCCATAGCGTACTATAGCCAGCAACTGGACCCTGTAGTGCAAGGAGACCCTCCCTACCTTAGAGCCATCCCGCCTCCACTTTTTTGGTTAAAGCCATCAAGGAAACAGGTGTGGGATCCCCTTTAACCATTTTTGGACCCCATGCAGTGGAAGCCCTCCTAAATTCTCACCACACACCATGTCGTTCAGCCACCCGTCTCACCTCTGATGAGATCCTCTGACTGCTCCTCAAATAACTCTTTCTCACTGCAATAACCTTAACCCTGCCACCTTTCTCCCCTCCGCTACCAATGAAGTTCTTCATGACTGCTTAACACCGACAGACCACTTCCTGACCCCTTGTGACTACCTACAAGAAACTCCTCTGATGAACACCAGTGTCTCACAGTTTACTGATGGGTCTTATTTAAAGGATGACATTGGTAAATATTGTGCTGGATATGCAGTATCAATGCCTTTTGATGTAATTGAAGTGACACCTTTGCCCTTGGTTACTATGGCCCAACAAGGTGAATTGTATGCACTTACACAAGCCTGTACCCCAACCAAGGGCAAGACCGCCACATTTATACTGGTCAGAGGTACGTTTTTGGAGCAGCCCATGACTTTGGGATGTTGTGAAAGCAACATGGGTTCCTTACCTCCAGTGGAGATAAAATTAAAAACAGTCCTTATGTTCAGGAACTATTGCATGTGGTCCTCTCACCTGCTACTTTAGCTATTGTTATGATTTTAGGGCATTCTAAACTTGACTCTCTGGAAGTTAGAGGAAATCACCTTCCTGACACTTCTGCAAAGACTGCTGCTCTTAAAGGAGCAAATAGTAGTCAAACCTCTGTCGTGGTCCACAGGGATGCTTCTCCTAATGATAGCTTGGAAAAACTGGCTAGAGAAGGCCAACAATTGGCCTCAGAAAAGGAAAAACAAGATTTAAAGTTCAACAATTGCTGGTTTGACAAAAAGAGGAAGCTCTGGTTTGGGCCATATAAGAACATAGTTCTACCAGAGACTCTAAAATTCCTCTTAGTAACCACTGTACATGCCTTGAACCATTCGTCTTCAGATAAAATGGTAACCTTTATGCACCAATACTGGTGGGGAAATATTAATAAAGCTGCAAAAAGTGCCTATTTCACTTGCCCTACCTGGCCAAAATACGATTCAGAGAAACCTGTTCACACAGCTCCTGGACACTTTAAGTTGCCCAATGGACCGTTCAAACTTTGGCAAGTGGATTTTATACAACTCCTCCCATCTCATGGATGTAAATATGTGTTGGTCATGGTCTATATATTTTCTTACTGGACTAAAGCTTTCCTTTGTAGACAGGCTACTGCTTCTTCTGTGGCTAAAATTCTGTTAGAAAAGACTATCCCTTGAACTTCATATTGAGCAGGGAACTTACTTCACAGATTGAATACTTCAACACGCCTGTGCTCTTTGGCTGATTTTGCTGCACTTTCACTGTGCTTATCATCCTCAATCCTCTGGGCTAGTTGAATGTCCTAATGGCATTACTAAGCCTCAATTAGCAAAGTCCATGGAAACCCTCCAGATACCCTGGCCAGAAGAGCTGCTGTTAGTCCTCCTAAATCTCCCATCTACCCCTTTTGGAACTCATAAACTTTCACCCTTTGAAATAATCACAGGTCACCCAATGTACTTGGCACCTGCTTCTCTTGACCCTCATTTGGTAAAGGGAGGCATACATACTTCAATATCTTAAAGGCCTAATTGCTTCTGTTAAAAATAACCACACTTTGGTAGAGCAACTTTTTCACAGTGAGCTCTCAGGAGACGAAGACCTCAAACACCACACTTTACAACCTAGAGATTTTATTTACTGGAAAAGACACCTCCAAATGGACACTCTCTAGCCTCTCTAGAAGGGCCCCTATCAGGTACTGCTAACTAACCCTTGTGCCACCAAACTCCAGGGAGTGGACTCTTGGATCCACGTGTCACACCCAAAGAAGGCACCAAACCCCATGGACCTGCATTCTGTCAGGGGATCTGAAGATAAAACTCACCAGGATTTGAAGGAACCAATGTCTGAGGCAGACAGCTTTCCCGAGATGACTGGACCAGGCCTGTATACCCTCTTCCCGCTGTTGTTTTTTAGGTTATTTTCTCCCTGTCTTTCCTGAAAGGACAACGCCCTTGTCCGCATTTCCCAATCTCTTGCTAAATAAGATGGAAACTTCTCTGATTGCTGGATTGGCCATCAGAAACTTCTGTCTGTTCAAGACAGTAATGAGCCCTTAGTTCATCCTATAAGTAATTTCACTAGGATTCTGGATGCTGCTGTTTGTCTAAATTGCTCTGCTGGCCCATTTTATGGAGCCAGGGTGCTAAGCCCACCTAACTCATTCCTTGCTTTAATTTAACCCAGCCTTGGGAGGGGAAAACAAGATCTTTTGAATGTTTGTATGAAGAACTTTCTGGGACCATCAATGTAAGTTGAATCGTTTGTATATTTCTTAACATGTATTTAGGGAACCTCTGGGTATGTAACAACATAGTGTCTGAGCCTTGGTTATTTAATGCTAGAGCCCCATGCAGATGAACAAGTCTAGAGATGATATCCCTCATGCAGGAGCCTTATGTACACCCCAGGTTATGTCTTCATCTGTGGAGGTTTCAATAATGACATTTATGGTTGGGCAACTCACGGCCTTGACCGCTGGAGAATCCAAGGACAGTGTGCCCTTGCCATATTCACTATCCTGTTCTCTCTGCATAACCAGAGACCTCTCATTGGTTTCTTCCATTGCATCTCCATAGTTGCTCTAAACGAGAACTTCCAGGAGGTATACATGACTCTGGGTTTGCCTCTGTGGGAAGAACTTTCTTCCCACAAATCAGAGTGTGTGCCAATGAACAAATGATCAGAAATCTCTCCCTGACTCTGGAAGAGTTGGCCAACTCCACAGCCAAAGCAATTTCAGCTCAGCAATGGTCGCTTAACTCATTGGTCAAGGTAGTTTTGGATAATCATGTAGCCATAGGTTATCTACTCACCAAGCAAGAAGGTGTCTATGCAGTGGTGAAGACCTCCTATTGCACATGCATAAATGCCTCTGAGGAAGTAGAAACCCAATTACATAAGATGAGAGAGCAAGTACATTGGCTACAACAAATTACACCTAACAATCCACTGTCTTTCGATTTGTTCAGCTGGTACCTTCAGGTCTGCTCTCCTGGTTTAGAACCATCCTGCAAACTGGTTTATAGTATTGCTCTTAGTCTTACTCTGTATGCTTATTGTAGAATTTTGTACCTATTGCCTGTCAAACCTCTATAGAAATGACATGCCCAATAAGGTGATGCTGGCTCAGCACTTTGAGATGATCTCCAATGTCTACAACCTTAGAGAAATATAGACTTTACATGGGAAGTGCCTCAGAGTTCTCCCTCCTAACCTTCCTCATTACTCAAGTGTGGCCTAAATGGTTTCCAACTGCTATGCACTTTCCCTCCAACATGAGACAACAGCCACCAGGAAAGGTCCTTCCTGGCATTGAGGGAAGAACCACCGTGCACAGAAAATCAGACTGTTGATCAGCGATGCTTTCAGAGAAAGATCTTGATCAAAAGGGAAAAATGTAGGGGCTGGCCTGGTGGTGTAGTGGTTAAGTTTGCATGCTCCACATCAGTGGCCCAGGGTTCATGGGTTTAGATCCTGGGCAAGGACTGATGCACTCCTTATCAAGCCATGCTGTGGTGGCATCCCATATAAAGTAGAGGAAGATGGGCACCCATGTTAGCTCAGGGACAATCTTCCTCAAGCAAAAAGAGGAAGATTGGCAACAGATGTTAGCTCAGGGCCAATCTTCCTCACCAAAAAAAAAAAAAAAGGTGGAGGGCATAAGAAAATTAATCAAAGAAACCTTAACTAAATTGGAGTTGGGAAGGCCTGCAGGGGGAGCTCTCACACCCTATCACACATCACCAATTACTCAGAACAGGAAGAGATCTATCCTTGCATCTCTGACAGGAAGTTCAACTACTTTACTACTGAAGGAAGGTTTCTCACTCCACCCAGCAACAGCCCAGCCAATGAGAAACACCACAGCTCAGCCCATGAGAAGACATTGTGGCCCCAAACTGTTGCTTTCCCGCAATGGACTTTCATTTAGAACAGCCCCTTCCCACTCCTCCCATTTCTTCTATAAAAGCAACTCCCTTTCTTCTCTGGATTTGCCTATGGTTTGCCATACCATGCACATCCTGAGTTGCAATTCTTTTGGCTATTCCCAAATAAACTCATTTTGAGGGTAAAATAACTGATGAATTTGCTTTTCAAGTTGACGATACCAAGTAGTGTATCATAGCTGGATCATATGGTAAGCGTAGGTTTAGTTTGGTAAGACACTGCCAAACTGTCTTCTAAAGTGTCTGCACCATTTTGCATTCCTACCAGCAATGATGAGAATCCCTGTTGCTCCACAGCCTCGCCAGCATTTGGTGTTGTCAGTATTCTGGATTTTCACCAGGTCTAATAGGTGTGTAGTGGTATCTCATTGTTGCCTTAATTTGCATTTCCCTGAGGACATTTGATGTGGAGCATGTTTTATACACTTATTTGCAATCTGTATATCTTCTTTAGTGAGGTGTCTGGTAAGATCTTTGGCTCATTTTTCAATCAGGTTGTTTTCTACTTGTTGAGTTTTAAGAGTTTTTTGTATATTTTGGATAATTATTGTCTTTTGTGATGAAAGTGAATATAGATCAGACCTTACTCTTAAAAGTTTGGCTCCTATTATATTGCCATAAATGAACCCTATTGTGCCAGAGAATATGGCATCTTGCATCTTTCTCCTAGATGCAAGAGGAGCATGATTTTTACTGTATTTAATGCTGTATGAAAACCTTTTTCTCCTGTTGTAGTCCAACCTCATTAAGAACTACAGAAGCAGAAGGAGGTACAGGGTGAACTATGGGGTATTTAGTTCAGGTCTAAAGAAGAATAGTTCAAATCGATCTTTATTTAGCAGTCCCTAAACAATGCAGTGGTTACGAAAAGAGGTACCTCCTGGGACTTGCAATTACCACATTCTGCAGCTGCCGTGTGGATGGCAAGAGAAAATGAAAGATGATATTTAAACAGCTACACTTACGTCTTTTACGGAAGGCTCATGCCCATTAAGAAGCTCTTTGCATTACTTTGTCATTACACAGCTCAACTGGAAATTTCAAATTGACCCAACTCACACCCTTAGGCAGCTGGGACAGTAATTATAATCCTGGGGAGTCAAACAGTTCTATTTCTCACTTGGAGCCCAGAACACCTCCTACTCCAAGACAGAAATTCAAGTCAGTTCAGCCTTCAGTCCTAGGCAGCCCAGAACACCTACTACTCCAAGACAGAAATTCAAGGTTCTGCGGTCAGTTCAGCCTTCAGTCCTAGGGCAGCAAGCCTTCCATGCCGCCAGGAAAAGGGCCTGAACACCCTCCTCCCTGCAGGGTCAAAAAGACAGCAGAACTTCGGGACCAAGTATCAATAACCGAGTTTGGTTCCCTCAGTCCCCAGACCACAGGCCTGCAGAGGGTGAGAGGCAGAGGAAGTGACCAGGATGAACAGGCCGTGGAGTTGGCCTCTGGCAGAGATCTCTGAGATTTGCATTCCTCTTGGAGAGGGACCTCCTGCCCCTCTTAGCTGGGTGACCTGGGGCGGTTACTTAGCTTCTCTTAAGCCTCATTTCCTCTCCTCCCAACACTGGGGCACTTATAGTATCTTCTTCAAAGGAACGTTGTGAGGATCTAATGGAAAAATGTGGGTAAACCTCTTAGCTAAGACCCTGGTCCTTGGTAAGCCCTTAATAAATACCAGCGAAATGATTTTGTGTGGCTATTTCCATCGTCATCATTGGTCTGTATTTGTAATCACCACCACCGCTGGCAGCACAGGCCTCTCCACATTTCCACACTCCCAGCCAGGCGGCTGCAGCCCCAGTGACTCATTTACTCCCGGGACAGCCCTCTAGGCGACACTCTCCTCTCCAGGGTGACTGCTTCTCAGAAGGCAGGAAACCCCCCTGGAAACTTCTCTCTTTCGTTCCCTCCTCCCTTCCCGCCTCTGGGTCAAGCCCAATCTCTCTCCCGGAGTTCAAACCGGGCGCGCGAGGGCCGGGCGCGCCGGGACTCAGCTCCGCCCGCCCCGCGCCCTCCTCGCGCGCCCCCCGCCCGCCGCCGCCCCCTGGCGGACGAGGCCAGAGCGCCCCGGCCGGGCAGCCGGGGCTGCCACTTCTGTCCCCGCCCTGGGCGCCACCGCCGCCCGCGCTCGGGCTCCCTCGCTCCTCTGGCTGCCCGGCCACGTCCTCCTCTGCCTGCCGCCCGAGGGACCATGTCCGCGCTCAGCTGGGGATACGGCGAGCACAACGGTGAGCGCCTGCTGGCTGGAGGGGGCTCCGGCGCGAGGCGGGGATGGGGGCGTACGGGGTGGAGCCGGGTGGGGGGGGCCCGATGCCCGGCCGGCCGACCACACCGCTGGTCCCGCGCCTGGAGAAGCTTTCCGCTTCCTCTTTAAACCAGCGCGCTCCCGGAGCCCGGTGCAGGAAGCGGAGGGACGGCTCAGTGCAGTGTAGACAGGGAAAGCGGGTTTGGGAGGGCTCAGCTGATAGTGGGGTGAGAGCTGGCGTGGGTTGGCCCTGCAAAGATGCCCCAGACCCCGAAATCTTCACCTGTGTCCGTTCGCTTTCATTTGAAAAGCCCAGGACCTTTCCTAGTAATCACTGCTTGTCAATGAAGGGCACCGAGATTAGAAGTCCGATGACACAGTTTAAGGAATTGAGGACAAGTTCAGCCTTTTAAGCTCATTATTCACTTAGGGGCAACAAATCATGGAAAATATTTGAAAACATATTTAAGAAACTTGAATACCTTGAATTGCAACAATGAAGATTGAAGTTGTCTTCTTGGCAGCCAGAGTACTGCCAATTTCTTCATAGCTGTTACTGTAAAATTCCCGCAGCGATTTGCAGCTGGTTCACTGGGGCTCCTGCTTTAGTGAGACTTCAGGTTCTTCCTGGGAAATGAAGTTATATTTCGGGCCACTTCACTCTTTCTCCCTCTCCTTCCACACTCATCCTTGCAGAGGTTGAGGGTTAGCAAAGGATTATTGAAATTTTAACACATTGGTAAAAATGTATTCAGGAATGATAGTAATAATAAGATGTATACTTTTATTCTTGCATATGCTAAACTATCAAAAGTAAACCATTTTTCTGATTTTCGCATTAAACTGAACTGATTATTTAAAATAACTGCAAAAGGACACCAAGAAAGCCTTACAGTGAATCACTGTCAAAATCAAAATAATAATAGTAATATTTTCCTTGGATTAACATGCCTATTATTGAACAGTACTACATGGTCGAATTTTATAGAAAGTTTACTTTTACAAACAGACAGAAAAGTTTCATTTCTCATTGTAGCCTTTTTGAGGTTATGATTAACCTGCCAGTTTAAAAATCGCAGTTGGTAAAATTTAGAACTTTAATAATGAAAGGTATAATTTAGGTGGATTTCTTTTTGACTGAGACTATAATTATAATCTTACATTTTGCTAATTTCCAATTTATGTTCGGGAAAAAAAAATCCACGAACAAATTTCTTTTAATTTCCCTCTCTCCTGGAATAATTTTTGGTAGTTATTTGATAGTTACTGGGTGTCAGCAGTGCCTTCATTATGGTTAGGAAGAAGGGTATTTTCAATCAATGAGTATTGATTACCCTTTAATGTGTTAGAAAGTATTGGCTCCAATGAAGCTTATCTTCAGAAATTTTAAAAATCCATCTTAGAAAAGCAATTAACAAGGAGCGATTTTGTATTTCTGCTGAGAATTGTAGGGACATTCCCTTCTTTTAGACGCAATAGCTTTCTGAGGACCACACCTTTAAGTAGATAAACCTTGGCAAAATCCTATTGGAAATGTTTTGTAACCTGACTGGACAAGTTTTATTACTCGTTTTCTATTTAGACTGGCAAAAGCAGTGAATGAGCAGATAAAAGGAATCTTAAACTGGGAATAGTAGCAATGCTAAAATGGAACATCAAGAGATGAGGTATTGGAAGGGGGTACCATCTTCACAAACAACTTATTACTTCTTCCACTAAACTTTGATAGTTTTATTGGTTTAATTTAGGAAATTTGACAGTCTTTGAAAACTACATATTACTATGGATATCCAAAAGTTCCTGAATCAATGGAAGAACCACCATCTATCTCTACTTAAGAACTACGTTTAAATGGGTTTAAAGTTGGATGTTTTGGAAAATTTTAAAAAGAGGCGGGGAAATGAACCTACCATACTGGTTAATAGATAACATTGAGTAATTGATGCAAAGTGGTATTATTTCTATTTTATTTTGGTTTGCCTCTGCTTTTGCAAATAGTTCTGGTTATAAAGGACTGGACACAGGAGAGTAAAGGAATTAGGAGGAGAAAGAAACTCTTTTCCCATTGGAAAAACGTCAACAACATGTCGTAACACTTGCATTGCATATTTGAAATCGAATTCTCTTTAGGTTAAGTCATACTTGGTGGCAGTGAAATAGAAAACTTTTTTCATGTAAAAAAAAAGGACTAGATTGTATATAGAAAGAGAAAGGCAAATGAGAGTAGTTAATGAATAAGGAAATGTAATGCCTTTGCTGTAATAATTTGTAAGCAAGCCTTTTGATGTTCAAGTTGCTTTGAAGTCGATTCAAGGCAGAACAGCTTTTAAGTTATGTGTACGATTATGTATTCATGCTGTGACTTTTTGTACCTGAAGCCTATGGGGAGGAAAGAATTTATGCCTTCCCCTTTGCCAAAATCAAGAGTAATGAGCAGCATTAGATTCAGAGATTGAAGCTGTTGATTATTGTGGTATATTTGCATTTCTTAAAATTTCGTTCTAAATCTTACCTTTTAAAAATATTTGCTGTTGTCAGTAACAAATGCTTAATTCATTGTCATACCGTATCCTTTTAATAAGTACTTGAGTTTTGGAGAAATCTAGTTAGTTGGTTAGTGAAGTAGGGAAAAGCTTAGTCAGTAGCCCCAGGCTCTGCTTACCTGGTGGCAGCTGCGTAAATGGCCGGCAGGGGAGAGGAGATAATAAGAGCCTCCGACCTATGAAGGGGCTCATGTCTGTAGAGCGGCTTGGAGCTTACCTGAAGTTGCAACCCTGCTGTGGATTTTGAGAGGCAGAACTTGAATAGAGCCTCCCAGAGAAATGAAGAGAGTAGACAAGGGAATCGCCAGCTTTTTGGCTCACATCAGTTTACCAAACATGCGTCTGGTTTGGGAACTTGATGCGATTTTAGTTTCTTGAATAGAGGATCAGGATGACAATTGTCCCTTGTGTTGGAATTCAAATGTAGCAGTGGCAAAATAAACACAGAAGGACCTTCTGAAATGCGGAAAGAAAGAAATTGTTACTTGACTGCATTGCAGATAATCAACAATATTACATTTCCTGACATGGTGCAGCCATTTTATTTGGATTACCCTATGTGAAAAATTTATATATTTCTTTAGTATGCTTGTTGCACATCACAGGGAATTGAATTGAGGACTGGATGACACCTGAAGATACCAGTGGGTGATCGAAGAAAGAAGTAGGGATAGCGTCTTTAAGAAATACAGCCTTTCTTCTCTACATAGCTTTCTCAGGTCCATTAATTCTGTCAGCCCTTAGACTTGTTAACCTCTGGAGCCAGCATGGCTCGTTCTTGGAGCTGAGACTGAATCTCACTGTTTTCAATCATGAATTGTGCTGTTGTTTTTAGTTTGGTAGAAGGATACCTTTGGAAAGTACTTTATGAAACTTACATGCTCTTTTGTCTACAAGGATTAGTTTAATTCTGAACATGAATTAAGGCAAACCGAGAGGTTTCCATACCTATAATAAAAGTAACTAGTCTTGTAAAAAAAAATGATTAGATGCTAGGGTCCCGAGGATGAAGACCTTATTTTATTAATCTTTGTTTTTCCATCAATCTCAAGCACAGTGCATTGCACTCAACAAATATTTGTTGAATGAAATAACTTATTTAGTCCTTTTCTTTTGGTCCTGTATGTTTAAGGTCCTATTCATTGGAATGAACTTTTCCCTATTGCTGATGGAGATCAGCAATCTCCGATTGAGATTAAAACCAAAGAAGTGAAATACGACTCTACTCTCCGACCCCTTACTATCAAGTATGACCCGAGCTCAGCTAAAATCATCAGTAATAGTGGCCATTCCTTCAGCGTTGGCTTTGATGACACAGAGGACAAATCAGGTTGGCTACTTCTTTTTTTGGTGGGAGGTGAGGGGCTTGGATGATTGGACTGCACTTTCTTGTCTGTCATATTGGAAACACCTGTGCATTGCATGTTCCTTATTAGGACTTTGCTAGAACTTGTAGTAAAAGTTTTGTTTGATTAGTTCATGGGATAGTGTCTTTCATACTGTCAATAAATAATGGACCAACCGAATAAAATTTTAATATTTGTTATTTTATTAACAAAATGAAGTAGAGAAGAGCATTTCTTTTAAATGAACATTTAATCCTTGTTCAAGCATGCCTACTGCCCAAGGAATAGGTGGTATCAAGTTTAAAAGTGAGATGAAAGAGAAGATTAGAAAGAATCATATTTTGGAACACTTTAAGGCTTCTGAGAAATTATTTTTACTTTTAGTTTAATATTAGGATGATTCTGTATTTGCTCTATTAATGATAAATATAGTTAAATTAAAAAAATCCTGGGCCGGCCCCGTGGCTTAGCGGTTGAGTGCGGGTGCTCCGCTGCTGGCGGCCCAGGTTCGGATCCCGGGCGCGCACCGACGCACCGCTTCTCCGGCCATGCTGAGGCCGCATCCCACATACAGCAACTAGAAGGATGTGCAACTATGACGTACAACTATCTACTGGGGCTTTGGGGGGAAAATAAATAAATAAATAATAATAAAAAAAATAAAAAATAAAAAATCCTTAATTGGAAGACAGTTTTCACTTATTCATTAAGCTTTCTGTATTTATGTAATGCTATATTGTTAGCAAAAATCATAAGCCCGGGGCCAGCTCCGTGGCGTAGTGGTTAAGCTCGAGTACTCCGCTTCGGCGGCCCAGGATTTGCAGGTTCGGATCCCGGACGCAGACCTACACACCGCTCATCAAGCTGTGCTGTGGTGGTGATCCACATACAAACTAGAGGAGGAAGTTTGGCACAGATGTTAACTCAGGGGCAATCTTCCTCACCAAAAAAACAAATACTATAAGCCCATAAATTTTTTTCCTCATATTTGTCAAATTCATAAAAGTGATACATTTTCATCAGAGCATTGTGAAAAAAATTGCATAAAGAAAGATTAACATATAGTATTTTCACCATTTTGGGGGAGGAGAGACCTCACTTTTTGTATATATTCAACTGACTTTCCCTCAAGCCCTCAGTTTTGTGAATCTATGTTAATAGATATGGTTGATGTAATGGGTGCATTGGAAAAGTCTTCCAAAGCTTCTAAGTACAAAATTTATTCCACTCATAATCGTAGTTTGATACTGTTTGTATCTCAAATGTGAAAAGATGAGGCTACATTCCTAGTTTTAGAATAAGAAATGATTAGATATATTCACCTAAAACTTTGTTTTTTCTTAATAAATGTAGGCACCCATAGTCATAATTCCTACTCTAATATGCTCTATGATGATCCAGGTCTTTCTCTCTTTCTCCCTCCCTCCCTTCCCCCTTCTCTGTCTCTCTCTCTCTCTCTCTCTCATTTTCCCTCCATGTCAGGTTAACCAGTGGGATCAGTTTGTGTTTCCAGATTTGACATTTGTCTGGATGAGTAGTGTGTGCCCTCTCCCATAAATGAAGAGTTCATTCCTATCTGGATCAAATGAAATTACCAGAGTTAATTGAAAATGTCCATAAAGAACTTTGTACCCCTCCAAGACAGAAGCTACATAAATATGGGACATAATTCTGATTCTTTTTCCTCAAGATAAACGAAAAGAGAATGTTTCATGGTGATTTGGGGGATCAAATCAATTAAAAAGTATAAACCACTATAGTTACACATAGTAAGTTGTTGCTGATTTTTCTTTTTCTTTGGCAGACTATAAAAACACAAAGATACTTTCTGCAGCAAACCACTTCAACTTGAATAATACAGTTTCCATTTTGTAAAGAAGACATTCTTACCAAAATTAACTCTGAATCCCACTCTTCAACAAACCACAGGCGTGAAACCTTCCTCATGGTCCCTGGAGGGCTTGTTTGGCCAGGCAGCTGCATACTCCATGGTTAAACGGTGGGGAGCCACCTTCAGAATTTTAATAGTCCTTTCAAAATGGGCAGGTGGGTGTGAAATGCTTGAGGAAGAATTCCTATTGGCTATAGTAAAGGAGAAATAGTCATCTGATGAGGAAAGATGAGGGCGTTCTCCTCCTAGCCGCTGGTCTTTCTGGACTCAGACAGGGTCTCACCTCTCTGGGAACCCCACCCGACTAGCCACCCCCACCCTCATGTAGCATCCCAGGCTTGTGCTATCACAGAACTTCCCACACTATTGCAATTGCCAGTTGGTTCTCTTTCCACTGAGCTAAAGGCTCTCTGTGGGCAACACTTATGTCTTACTCATCTACCTACCATGGTGCCTGGCACACAGTAGGTACTCAATAAATGTGTGTTTAAGGTAAAAACATTTTTTTGGTATGATGTTTCTTAGAGGACATGGAAAATACCGTGAAATGGCATTAGGGTACAAAATGCATTATTATACATAGGTTAAGTCAATAAAATTACATACTACCAGAAATCAGTTAATATTTACTATTTGACACCTAAGTAGTTCAAACGTTGGTGGATTATTCATTGTTTGAGCATTTAGTTTTTAAAGGCTGTGGTACTAATTTTTATATTTTAATAAATAAGATAGTTGCTGGCATATAGTAAGCACTCAATAACTATTAATAACAACTAATAATAACAATAGTAAAACATAAATAAATAATAATGGTTTGTGTCCTTTCTGTGGATGAGATATGTTGTGCTGAAATCTTAAAAAGATATCAAAAAGAAGGAAGCTGGTTTCTTGCTAAGAAAGGCCTCCTAGGAATACCAGTGACTTGATGGATTGAGTGATTATTCTTTAATTTTCATCTCTAGAAATTATCAATTTCCCAGTTACAATCTAGTTATCTAGTTCTAGTTATCCAGTTCTAGGTAACTACCCAAAGTCAGCCAAATTCACAAGATCTTAAATTATATATTAAAAAAGAAAAAACAGAAAAAGATATGGGTGAAGGATACCTTAGTTGAGTGAAATTTCCCCCAGGAGCCAAGACCTCCGGGAAACTGAACTGGTAATCTGTGACAATTATGTATTATAAAACTTTGTTGTAATTATTTTTCCTTCATAAGACTGTAAGTTCCTTGAGGATGGGGATGACCTTGCTCATCACTGCATACTTAGCATTGAACACAGTTGCTGGCCCCTAGCAAGCTCATAAGAATTGTTGAATGAACGACAGATCAGAGAGTACCTTGGTGTGCACATGCTCGGGGCAAAAGAAGCCAGACTTGGTGAAGGCTGTCTTGGCTTCATAAAGAATTCAGGCCCCAGTGACTGGGAACGTCCATGTCTTTGGTCTCTGTCTCATTTATAATCCTGGTAGATGTGTGCTCTTTGGTTCCTGTTTTCCTAGATTTCAAGCAAAACACAGATGTGCTGTTCATTTAGCTCTCCTTCAGAGAGCAGTTCACCATACAGTGACTAGGCTGACTTTCGTTACATTCGCTAGTCCTAAGAATGTGCTCTTTAGCGATTCCCAGGTCACTTCAGTAGCAGCCTCACAAACTGAAGCTTGTGGAGGAGTGCTTCTACAGGCGAGGTCTCTTTCTTATTTTATATTAGTAACATTTACTGGTCCAGGCACTGTCCTAGGCACTGGAGGTACAGCGGAACAAGACAGTTTCTGCCTTAAAGGAGTTCGTATCCTACTGGGATAGACAGTAAATGCATGGACAAAGGTGTTGATTTTTAAATTAATTTTTTTTTCTGATTTTGTTGCCAGCTTTGCTTATCATTCAAGGCAGCCGACTACATTATAGTTTCAGAAAATGAGTAGGATTAGCAAATTACTAACAATTTTAAAAAGTCCAATTCAATAGAGGAACACATACATTTCTAGTTTCACAGCTTTGTTGGTCTTTGAGTATATAACAAATGACAAAGACTCTTTTACTAAGATAGTAAATTTTTCCTAAACTTTTATGGCATTTTACTCTGGTTTCTTAATCTCTAAAGACCTCTTATATGAGTGTATTATTTGGAATAGGTTTTTAACAAAATTCTTAGTGAAAGGATAAATGGACTATATATATGTATGCCAAGTGGGATTTTGGAGGAATGATTACTCGCTTTCAGACATAGGATGGAGATTATAATATTTCTTTACTCATCTAGGTAGAAAGTAAGATGAACAATTTCACACTTGAAAACACTGAATCATTCTCATTACAAATAATTTTTGTTTGCTCTTTTTCATGTTACACCATAGTTTGGCTGTTTTATTGTGTACTATATCAAGGTCAGTGATAATTAGCCTTGATACTTGACTCACTTTTTCCCACCCTGTGTTTCTGTGGAAGAGTGCTGCTCCAAGAGAATGGTCTCCACAATTAGACATTCGCTGTTCGTAGTCCCAGTTTGGATATTTCAGTTGAAACACTCACATGTGGAGTCCGGATGTGCAGAGCTGTGCTAATCTGGCTTTAAATCCTGGGTTCAGAGCAGGCTTTCTAGAGCTCTAGCCTTATTCTGGGACGTTTCCCTAACGATGTGTGCTTTTGGTGTCACTTTCTTTCTCCTGAGCCGGCTTGGTTGCAACTTCTCCCAAAGTCAGTTCCACATTGATTACTCAAGCTCTCTAATCTGCTTTGTATCTCTGAAGGAATGACTTTATGGTTCTGTTTATGGCTGTTATGCAACAGCAAGAAAAACAGGACAGTGGAGTTACTGGTTTCTTTTCATTTGGAATACCACTGCATCCAATCTGGATGGAGTCACCTAGGGAAATGTGTCTCTTTTTTTTAAATTTATTTTTAATGATATAGGGTTTTTTTTTTTTGAGAAAGAGTGGCCCTATGCTAACGTCTGTTGCCAATCTTCCTCTTTTTTTCTTTTTTCTCCCCAAAGCCCCAGTACATAGTTGTGTATCACAGTTGTAGAGTTGTAGCTCTTCCATGTGGGACACCACCTCAGCAAGGCTTGGTGAGCGGTGAGTAGGTGTTGGCATGGGATCCCAACCAGCGAACCCTGGGCCGCTGAAATGGAACTTGCAAACCCACCGCCGGCCCATGGGAAATGTGTCTTTTGAATTAATTTATCTGTGAGTCATCTTTGAAACTGTTTGTTTCAAGACAAATCAAATATTTTATTCATTCATTCATCAAATATTTATCTATCGTGCATCTCTTCTGTGATGGGTACCATGCTAAGTTATGGGTACAGCAGGGACCCAAGCAGACAGAGTCTCTGCCCTCACGAACGTTGTCTGCTGGGAGAAGAAACAGTAAAATTATTCTGTTTGTAACAGAAGAGTGAGCCCTAGAGTCTGAAGTAAGTGGTTCTCTCTTCTCTTTTACTTTTCATGGGCTTTGAAAATAGCTATCGTAAAGAAATCTGGATCGACATGAATCTAAAGGAAGCCCCAACCATTCAGCCTTCCAAAAAAATTTTATTACATATGTTTACAATTTTTTTCTATTGGCAGTTTTGAGAATTTTACAAGATAAGGAGCACCTAGTCCAATCTCCTAATTAAAAATAGACAAACAAACACAAATATAACAAGCTGAAGCACATGGAGGCTTAAGGCAGTTTTGAAAGATCATGCAATTTAGTAGCTGAGCCAGAACCGTTCCCAGGTCTGCTGATTCCAGCCACTACCCCAGCTCTTTATCATGGATGTTCAACTTCAGCTGAGTCAAACTCAGTAGGTGAGAAATGAGTTCGGATGTACTGGTCAATACAGACAGCAGTCTGGATCGTTCCTTCTACAGTGTAGCTCAAAGAGGGGTGTGCCTTAGGCAAATGTATTATCTTTTCCTTTTATTTCTCGCTGTTTCTAGAAAACTGCATTGATACCTCTGAACATCTTTTGCTTCTTATGTAAGTCGGATCATTCTTGACAAATTTCGAGACATATATATAGCATATACATGCATGTATATTTACATATAATCTCTGAAGAGGTGGGTAATTTAAATGAAACTATTGTTAAGGCTGCACCTCGCCAATCTAACACTTAATCTTATTGGATGTTGATGGGAGTTTAGTAATGCGTTTGGTGTATTCACCATCCAACACTTCCTTATCCTCTCATATCTTCTATGCATGCCCAATAAAGATTAATTGGGACGAGACACTTTAGGACTATGTTTTCTATTAAGAAGCTTTTCTGTATGCTTTAGACTGTATTGCCATCTTTTTAGCAATCATATTTGAGGCAAAGTACTACAACATTCTCTGCCAAGGTGACCAAGATATGACGGATTTTTTAAAAAGAGTTAATTTTGTCCTGTATTTCACATTTCCCCAGATAGAACTGAAGTACAGAAGATGGGCTTACTTTGCCAGTATTTGTAGTAATAATAACAACAATGAAGTAGTAATAATAATAGCTAACACATCCAGCATGCTGACTGTATGCCAGGCAGTGATAAGTGTTTTGTGTTCAATTCTTCTTCTGTTTTCACAACAGTGTTAGGAATTTACTATCTTGAGGGCATAGACATGAAAGGTGAAGTTTCCAAGTTAAAGAGTTTGTGCAAGATGGTACAGTTTGTAAAGAGAGCGTGAGCCCGGGTCTTCTAAATGCTGAAGCCTATTTTCTAACCATAATGCTAGACTGCTCGACCAAGTTCAAGATGGACCTCTTGCATATTAATTCCTTATTGACAGAGGCTGACATCCTCCATTAAACAGAGCAATTCCTAACCTTTAAGAACTCCTAATTTCTTTGACTTTCTAACCAGTGTGTCTGGTGTGATTTCCCAGATGTTCCATAAAAACGGGTACTGTGGACTCTCTAACCTTTTAAAATGTTTTTTTTCACTCCTCATATACCTAAAAGTTGTGTTCCTGTTAGCAAACTGAGTGAAACATTTGCAAAAAATTTCTTGGAACACATGGATATGTTTAGTAATTAGGGAGATGTTGTGGGGTGTGGCAGCATGTGTAAATATTCATTTCTTGCTAACAATTTAAAATGTATTGATGTTTAGTTCTGCGTGGGGGTCCTCTCACTGGAAGCTACAGGTTACGACAGTTTCATCTTCACTGGGGGTCCGCTGATGATCATGGCTCTGAACACGTGGTGGACGGAGTGAGGTATGCCGCAGAGGTAAGCCGTCAGACATATGTGCATGATTCGGAGTTTTCCTATGTGGTGGGATTTAAGGGGCACAGAGCACAACTTTCTTGACCTCAAACAGATCCAAAGCCAGTTAGGTGTCTCAGTGTCTGAATTTGCTTTATTCCATCAGGATGAGAGTTTATCAATATGAGAGCTGCAAATGTAGCCCTTCTGAGCCCTAAACTGACTCTGAGAGCTTAGAGCTATCTATCTGTCTATTATTAGAGCTTAATAATAGGGTTATTGTGCCTATTTTAGACATGAGTAAACTGGAGACTTGAAGAGAATGAATAACTTATCCAGCTGGGAAGCAGTTGATATGGGTTGAAACCCAAGTCTGTCTGATACCGAATTACAAACTCTTTCTACATTATCTGTTGTGTTTTCTGAAAGGCTGGTGAGAAGGGAGAGAAAGAAACATTTGTTTTAGGTCCAACTGTGTTCATATTTGGTCCAGACACAGATATATACGTACTGTACTAATATCATCTAAAGCCCATACTATAGAGGTGATGGTAAATGGCAAAGTTCCTCTTAGGAAAAAAATAAATAAATAAAGACACAAACTCTCCTAAACTCTACATTACCTCTACAACTACAGGTATAGAATGGAATCTCGGTTGATCATTCAGGGCATTGGTAAAGCATAACACAATAAAGCATTCACTGACTTGTTTCTTTTTGATTGGGAAGTTACGCCTTTCCTTATAATTATATTCATTAATAATACTCTACTTTTTCTAATCCACTGGTTAAAGGACATACTTCTCAAGTTTTAATACAATTGAATATTGCTCACACCCAACTTTACCACGAGAAGAAAGTGAATTATTGTGTGACTCAACCAAAACTATTTAAGTGAAAATAATTTGGCTTGTAGGTCGTCTAGGCAAGACAGAGCAATGTTACCAGACAAGTAGTTTTTCTTTGTTTTCTCGTGGTTACTGAGCTGTGGAGCTCAGACACTCCTTTATAGCCCTGTTGTTGAGAGAAATCCAGCAAAGGGGACTTCTTTTCAGTTTTAGTCTTCCATTAACACATACATCTGCTCTTTGAGGCTATCAGCCAAAATGTCCATTTTCCCTACTAAAGCACTTTTGTTGGAGGCCAAGTGCTTAGAGCACAGGACCCACTCTGTCCTGAGGGTGGAGGAAGAAAATGTACATCCAAAGTGTCCCACGGCAGTGGACAAAAGATGCCGAGCTGTAGAAAGTGGAACTCCTAAATCTGTATGGTGTCTCAGTTTATATAATCTGAATAGTCCTCAAGTTTGCTTTCTAAAGTTTTGTGTTCTAAACTTAACATGTTCTCAATCTCGAAAGCTTTGTGGGGATTAAGAGCTGGCTTTGGATCACTGCAGTAATTTTCCTAAGCAACTGGGGAAAATTGGTCACATTGCTTTGTGGTTACACCTTCTACTCTCATAAACTTGAGAGTGTACTCTTGTTCTCTCAGAGGGATTTACTCTGAGTTGGCAAGTGGTTTCCTGAAAAGGGCTCTCACATCCTGAAATTCATCAGAGGCTCCGAGTCCTACCTGCAGAGCAAGGGCCATCTTTGTAGACTTTCCTTCTTGAAGTGGATAAAGCTTTGATTGGAATTTCATACTATTCTGTAATAGATATTTAAGGCTGTTTCTTATTTCATTTGTTCATACATTCATTCATTCACTCTAAGAATTCATTGAGATCCTGCCATGTCCCCAGTCTTTACCCAGCTTACTTATGCTCATCCTGAAGGAAGTGATGGGAAGAAGGAGGGATGGGTCGGGGGATGCTTCCCTGTAGAAGAGACTTTTAACCCGAAACCTGAAGGATGAGCAGGAGTGAGCCAGGCAAAGGGGAGAGACACCTGCATGGAATTATGTGCGAGGACTTGGGACAGGAAAGTGCATCACATATTTGCAGAACAGAATGGCCAGTGTGGTCGGAGCATGGAGAACAAAGGGGAGGGTCGTCAGAGGGAAAGTTGGAGAGGCTGGAGGGGCCTGATCTCACTAGGGTAAGTCACGGTGAGGATTGTGAACTTTGCACTAAATGCCATGGAACATCACTGACTGGCTTTGAGTGGGAAGTGATCATATTTGCATTTTTAGAATATTATAGATGTATGCTATTTTAAAATCTGTTAAGAGCAATAGATGATAGTGCAATTGGAGGACTGGCTGGAAGTGCGGCTGCTGTGGGGTTTGTTGATTGACTGAGTTTGAGAGTGAGGAGAGGTGAAGTTAGTGTTTGTGGTTTGAGATAGGAAATGCTGATGGAGAAAGAGGAAGTCTGGGTCAGAGCTCAGATTAGTGGGGGTTAGAGGTAAACAAACGCGTAAATAAATGGAATGTGGTGGGTTCTCTGATAGGAACGATACCATGGGATCTAGTCGAGTGAGGGGTTAGGAAAGACCTCTTTGACATGATACGTGAATTGAGACTGAATGACCAGAAGAAGCACTGTGAGAGAATCTGGAGAGAGCTTTCCAGTAAGTGGGAACAGCAAGTACAAATGGTCAGGCAGCATGGAGGTTGGCATGTTCAAGAAGAGGAAGATGTTGGCTTCTAGGATTGGAATTAATGGTAGAGGAGAAGTTATAGGCCATGCCCTAGAGAGGCAGGCAGGGGCCACACCACTTTGTCAGGCTTTGTGGTGCTTGGTGAGCAGTGTGGAGTTTATCCTTGACGTAACGGGACAAGACAATGGAAGGTTTTCAACAGGAGAATGACCTGTTCTGCTTTATATTTTGTAAAATATAACTAGCTGCTTTGTGGAGAAGAGGTTGGCAAATGTTGAAGCAGGGAGACAAATTAGAAGGTCATGGAGCAGTTCACATGAGCGATGATGGTAATTTGGACTATGTGGGTGGTGGAGGTGAAGAGAGCTAGGCAGATCCATGATAGTTTGGGTGGTGAAATCAGTGGGACTTGCCAATCAAAAGGACGTCAAGATTTAAGGAAGGAAAAAGAGAAACTAGAGACACTCCTAAGATTTTGTCTTGAGCAACCGCGAAGATGGTTCTGCCATTTACTGAGAGGGGGAAGTCCAGGGAAGAGCAGGTTGCAGAGAGGAATTAACTTTCTGTTTTGGACGTGTTAAATTTGAGATGCCTGTTAGATCTTCTAGGCTCATATTCAAGGAAGCCGCTGGATACAAACCTGGATTTGAAGAAGAGGTCGGGGCTGGAGATGAGGTATTTGGGAGCCACTTGTATTTGGCTTCAGGTTCAAAAGAATCCCTTTGTGCTCAGCCGTAGAAATGATTCTAAAGTGTTAATTAGTTTTTCCAGCCACTTTTGTACCTAACTTCATGACCATCATCAAGTTGTATCCTCTTAAAAAATAAAAAGAAAAGAAAGGAAAAAAAGCATTTAAAGCTGTAACATATGAAAACTTAATTTGGGGCCTAATCTGATGATTTGTGACATTACAGAGACAGATTAAAGTGATCTAAATCATGAAAAACTTTATCCCAAGAGTTATGCATCTACAAAAAGTAGGCTAATCGTCCACTCGTATTTGGGACTTTATCTGATTACAGTTTATGAAGAATATACAATAAGCATATTAAATATGTAATTGGTAGTAAACTATGATTTCAACATTAATGGTGATTTTTGGCATACTGAGCTTATTTTACATACCAATAGTATGCAGTTTAAAAATACTAAAATTGAGGGGCTGGCCTGGTGGCGCAAGCGGTTAAGTGCGCGCGTTCCGCTGTGGTGGCCCAGGGTTCGCCCGTTCGCATCCCAGGCGCACACCGACGCATTGCTTGGCAAGCCATGCTGTGGTGGCATCCCGTATAAAGTGGAGGAAGATGGGCACGGATGTTAGCCCAGGGCCAGTCTTCCTCAGCAAAAAAAGAGGAGGATTGGCAGATGTTAGCACAGGGCAGATCTCCTCACACACACACACAAAAACAACTAAAATTGAATACTACTACTATTTAGAAATCATTTTCCAATAGAGAAGAGTCTCATCATTCCCATTTCTGCAGTGGCTGCAAAGACTTCTTGTCATTCAGCTCAAGTCACTGTAGCTGATGTTGTTGGTCAGGAAATGTGAGTTTGCTATGTGTTTGTTTGAGTTTTAATTCAAATACAAATGCTAATAAGATGATATCATTTCCTCTGAAGGTTTTGCCGCCAGTTAAGCAAGGTGTGTGAGAGAGAGAAGGACTTCTTTAGAAAACAGGATTTTTCTTGCTCTAGTTTCCCATAATATTTCAAATAGTTGTTGTTTTTTAACCAGCAGAAGATACAGATTCATGTCTCTTTAATCACAAATTCATTTTCTAGTCAGTTGTGGTTGTGAACCTAAAGAAGTCATTCCACGTCTTTCTATCTTTCTGGTGTCATCTCTTACCAAGTGCATTCACGTAGAGCCATTGGAAATAACTGTAATATTCTTTTCAGCCCCTCCCTTACAGTGGAGTGTCATCTATCTCTAACTCAAATGAATTTTGTTTAATCATGCAATGTTTTCAGGTTTTGTTCCTCCCCCACTATCTCATACCAACTTAGAACATGGCACCACGAGAAGCCACTTTTATACTTTCTGTCTGGATATCCCACAATCTTCTTTGATTGTTTGTGGGTGGTGCACTAGTTTATAGTTTTATAGTTCACTGTTTATGATAATTCTTGTTTATCCAGAAATCCCCCCATATTAGTTGCCTGTAAGATGTGAAGTTATATTTAAAGGCTGGATAAAAACGTGTATTTGAATATACTAAATTTTCTCTGTAACAGTCGGCTAGAAAGGTGATTTATGCATGAAACCTTTCATAAGAATTTCCTCCCTGAGGTGCCAAAAGGATTCGTTTGAAGGAGGTCTTATCTGAAGTCCATCTCTCATATAGAGTCCTTGGACAACATGGTGTCTTCATCATCTTGGCCATATCATTTGAGTGTGTCCCATTGCTTTTGGCTTCCATCTCACTTTGTCCTTCCCTTAGCTAGGAATGAAGTCCCTCCAAGAGTGGTTTTCTGCCTTATTGCTGTTCCACACTCTTCCACACGTGTTGCTGTGTTTGGGGTTCTGCACTGTTTACAATGGTGGAACATTTAGGCCACGTTTGGATTTGCAGAAGGCCACTTGCTGAGGGTAGAGTTGTGAAGTAGGTGGAGCCTGTTTTCTAGAGTTTCAGGTCCTCCAACTCCTTCCCTCTCTCCTTCTGTCCTCCCCCCCCACCTCGGTAGCACCGGCTGCCTCTCATTTTCTTCCTCAGACATCCCTGGTTCCTAGTCCCTGAAACCTCTTTTTCCATATTAAGACTTGCTCTCAGAGAAGGATCTGAACATATTTACAGACGGTAGCAAATGTGTGAAAACTGCTTAAAAGAGTTACTCTTAAGGAGAATTTGCCTTTTCGAGCCATAAAAAGTCTTAAACGACAGTGATGAACATCTGACCGGGCAGTTTCCGGAACAACTGGTGCTGTCCTCAGCAGCAGGATTGTCCCTGAAAACCTACCACGTAGGCTGTTGACTCTCCCTGCGCCTGTGAGCCTCAGTTCCTTCGCTGGCCTCTGCCGCCAGCTGGGGTCTGATCTCAGGCTGTTCACGTGCAGTCCCACCTGTGGGAGACACGAGGGAGCCCCAAGTCGCTTGGGAGCAGCGGTTGGAGATTGTTCAGGCTAGGGAGTGCTCCAGAGCGTTCTAAATGGGGGTGTAGACCTTAATACGTAGTACACCGCAGACCAGCTAAGCGACCGTGGTCCTTCACCTCTTGTGCTTTAACGTTTGGACAAAGGTAGACAGAAGCGTCCAAGTTTCCTGTGAAGAAAATATTATACATGTGAGTACACAGCACCAGAACATCTATATAAATGTTTTATTTGCATTTATGTTTTTAAGAATGTTTTAAAAAATAATATTTGAATGGTGTTGTGTCCCTGCCTTGCAGCTCCATGTTGTCCATTGGAATTCAGACAAATACCCCAGCTTTGTGGAGGCAGCTCATGAACCAGATGGACTAGCTGTCTTGGCGGTGTTTCTACAGGTGAGAATCCCCTAATTTCATTTTAAATCATTAATCAGCCTTGTTGGATAAAGAGTTTCACTCACGGAGTAGACAGTCTACCCTTTTTTTTTTCTGTGAGGAAGATCAGCCCTGAGCTAACAGCCGTGCTAATCCTCCTCTTTTTGCTGAGGAAGACCAGCTCTGAGCTAACATCTATTGCCAATCCTCCTCCTTTTTTTTCCCCCCCAAAGCCCCAGTAGATAGTTGTATGTCATAGCTGCACATCCTTCTAGTTGCTGTATGTGGGACGCAGCCTCAGCATGGCCGGAGAAGTGGTGCGTCGGTGCGTGCCCGGATCCGAACCCGGGCTGCCAGTAGCAGAGCGCGCTCACTTAACCGCTAAGCCACGGGGCCGGCCCCGGACAGTCTACCATTTTTTAACAGTAAACTAGTTCTAGGTTTAATGTTCTCCTTTTGAAATGAACATTATATATTAGTTCATGGTTTATGTAAAGGCCCAGAACTACCGTAGGAGCATTGTCTCATGGTTCCTCTTACTGTCCATCGATCGTTTTTAGGTGAATAGCAACAGCTGCAGAAACAACAGCCACAGTAGCAGCAGAAGTAACAATAGTGAGATCCTGAGAAGAAAATCTTTATTCTAGGCTCTTCCTGATTACACAATATTTAGAGTTACAAGACAGAGGGAAGTTCAAATTCCTGATTCTTGATTGAAGTGCTAGTTTTACCACAATGGTTTGTTCTCCTAAATGCACTGACCATTTTTTTTTTTTAATTTCATTGTGTTGTCCTTTGTCTGATATTCACATGTGCTCAGACAAGCATCACTGTCGTAATACCTGTGGGTGGGTTGGCCGCTCAACTCCCACTGTGACCATATTCCTGTAGGGTGTGCACTCCTCTTATGCCACCGACTCTGTGGGTGATGCCGTTAAGTCGTAGGAGCTGGGACTGGGGGAGCGTGGGACAGAGCAGAGAGTGGCAAGGATGGCAGCAACTCCTTTCCTTTAGCCACCAAGTCTGGTGGTGGCAGTGGGTTCCAAGTGGGGCAAGAAATTATACTTCAATCCTGAAGAAGGTAAAAGCTTCAGGTAGAGTCAAGACACTTCTTATCATGAAATGAGGTACATATGTTTTTCTGAAGAATTCTACTCGTGATGGTGTATTGCCTTGATTCAGGACCTCAAATCATTTTAGGCTGAAAGTCGGAGATGTTTTCCTCTAATGTTTTGATGTCGCACTACTCAATTTAGATCTGGGTTTGAAAGTCACATCTGATTTAATAATGCACGTATTATGTAACATTTTCCTAAGCAAGACTTCTCTTAAGTTAACCTGTATCTTAAGCATTCCTAAAGCTGAAGAAATAGGAAGCTGTTGCTACTAGTTTGGGAATCAGACTTATAGTTCACCCAAGGGGCCCTGTAATATTATCTTGTTGTTTGGATTCTTTGGACTTGATAAGGCCAGCGGGTAAAAGAGAGCTTCATTGTAGAACAGTCACTGTTTGTTCTGGGCTGGCTCAGGTTTTTCAAAAAAAGAATTTAAAAATAGTGACTGAAATGGGGTGGTTCAGACCTGATCTGCTCCAGTGACCATTGTTTTTGAAATTTCATGTTTTCAGATTGGTGAACACAATTCCCAACTGCAAAAGATTACTGACAGTTTGGATTCCATTAAAGAAAAGGTAAAATTACTATTTACTAATGACCAATATATTCCTGGTTTTCTCCTAAATTCTCTTCTTTTCTTTTGACAACATAGACATTAGACATTGCATATTTTCCTGCTTTGAAACAAGTTTGAAACATACTTGACCAGCAGAGCAGAAGTAACCTCTTACCTCTTTTCTCTTGATTTATGAAGGGGTCTTAAATTATCTAAAATCATCACTAATAAATCTATTTATGCATAATTAGTTTCTGGTATTGGAACTTTGCAGAATAGGCCTTTAGTTGTGACACATTTTAAAGACCACTTATATTAAAATAAATCTCGTGCTTCTTAAACAAATCTAGGTGATGTACTACTTTATCTAAAATTTTTAGATTAAGGCAGATACTTTGTTTTTTAAGATACAAAAGGCAGTTACTAAATAATTCCATGAATTAAAGAATTCCAGTGAAATAATATTTCATTGGATATAGTTTTTTTTTTTTTTTTTTGAGGTCTGTGTGTAGCTTTCCCATTGTCATTTGTGGGAATTCTCTTTTCTTCCCCAGGGTAAACAAACTCGATTCACGAATTTTGACCCATTGTCTCTGCTTCCTCCCTCCTGGGACTACTGGACATATCCCGGTTCCCTGACGGTCGCACCTCTTCTTGAGAGCGTCACGTGGATCATTTTAAAACAACCTATAAGCATCAGCTCTCAGCAGGTACGTCGTTTCCTCCAGGTTGGTCCTGATTCACCAAAGGAAATTGGGCTGAATCTTTTCATTTGTTTATTTATTTATTAAAACAACCCCGCCCTTAATTTATGCTGCATTGTGAAGCTTGGGTTTTTCCTTCATTAAGCAGTTGGGTGATTGAACCAGACAGGATTTATGTCCCTCTCTTATTTGACCTTCACGATGAGATGATTTCTTTCCCACTTCTTGGAAATGTAATGTGTATGCAGACACTGATGGAAATGAAGAGCCACTTTGAAGGCTGTAATTGTTTGTGTTTACTTCTGTTTGGTCTGAGATACTAACAGGCTGGGATACAAATGGGAAAATCAAGAAAGGGGCTACTCTTAAAAGGCGACTTTCTCCTTTTTTTTTTTTTTTAATTAATTAATTAATTTATTTTTATTGATGTTTTAATGGTTTCTAACATTGTGAAATTTTGGGTTGCACATTTTTGTTTGTCCATCACCACATATATGACTCCCTTCACCCCTTGTGCCCACCCCCCACCCCCACTGCCCTGGTAACCACAGTCCAGTTTTCTCTGTCCATGTGTTGGTTTATATTCCACATATGAGTGAGATCATACAGTGTTTGTCTTTCTCTTTCTGGCTTATTTCACTTAACATAATATGCTCCAGGCCCATCCATGTTGTTGCAAATGGGACGATTTTGTCTTTTTTTATGGCTGAGTAGTATTCCATTGTATATATATACCACATTTTCTTAATCCAGTCGTCAGTCGAGGGACACTTAGGTTGCTTTCACTTCTTGGCTATGGTGAATAATGCTGCAATGAACATAGGGGTGCATAAGCCTCTTTGGATTGTTGATTTCAGGTGCGTTGGATAGATTCCCAGTAGTGGGATGGCTGGATCATAGGGCATCTCTATTTTTAATTCTTTGAGGAATCTCCATACCGTTTTCCATAGAGGCTGCACCAATTTGCATTCCCACCAACTGTGTATGAGGGTTCCTGTTTCTCCACATCCTCTCCAACATTTGTTGTTTTTTGTCTTGGTGATTATAGCCATTCTAACAGGCGTGAGGTGGTATCTTAGTGTTGTTTTGATTTGCATTTCCCTGATGATTAGTGATGTTGAGCATCTTTTCATGTGCCTATTGGCCATCTGTATATCTTCCTTGGAGAAGTGTCTGTTCATTTCCTCTGCCCATTTTTTGATCGGGTTGTTTGTTTTTTTGTTGTTCAATTGTGTGAGTTCTTTATATATTATGGAGATCAACCCCTTGTCAGATGTATGTTTTGCAAATATTCTCTCCCAGCTGGTTGGTTGTCTGTTCATCTTGATTCTGGTTTCATTTGTCTTATAAAAGCTCTTTAATCTGATAAAGTCCCACTTGTTTATTTTTTCTTTAGTTTCCCTAGTCTGGGTAGGCATGCGACTTTCTCCTTTTTGACCTCAGTCCCTAGACCTGCTCCTACACAGATTTCACATTCAGAGAGTGCACAGTGAGAAGAGCGATAGGCATAGCGTCCTAGGAAATGCGTGTGCCCACTAAGTTTAAGGAGTAGATCTGATCTTTTGGCTTTTGTTGACAAAACTTTTGCGGGGCTGCGTGAGGGGCTTTAAGCTTTTACTAAGACGCCATGGGGTGGCCACCTCTGCTGTTCTCGTGAAGACATATCCTCACTCATTTTTCTGATGAATGCTTATTGAGCATCCGCAGCAGGCCCCGAAGTCTGCAGGCTCAGGGTGTCTTGGGTGCCCAGAAACTCTGCTCTGAGCAGTGAACCATGCAGAGACCAGCCTGACAGCTGGATGCTCTGTGTTCTGGGGTGCTGTGCTTGGTGGTTTGGTTTGGTTTTTGTTTTCCTTGTTGAATTAGGTGCTGCAAAATCTCAGCAAGAACACAGTCTAGTAATTTTTGCAGCTAATAGACTCCTTCTGTTCTGGGCTGGCCCACTTGCCTGGCTGTTTGTTTTTTTCCCTGATCAAAGACTAATGCTGGTTCACCTTCACCAAGGTCACGTCAGGTAGCGTTTTCCTGTGGTGTTGATCACGTCCAACTTACGCTGACCTTGTCTTTCGGACAAGAGCCAAATAATAACCTGGGGCATACTTATTAAAACGTTTTACAAAAGTCTGGGTAGAAATCCAGAGCTTGACTGACATAGAAATTCCTGTGAATTTTTTCCATCGTAAATAAGGTGAGTTGTATCCTGAGAATAATGACCTGTCACTGATTCAGTGGGCTTATTAATGGAGTTCGTTTTTCTCCCCTTCATGTGCTAAACTATTTACTTTTACATTCCTTTGTTAAATTTGAACAGGTTAATAGTAAGAGTTAATAAATTATAACATCAAGGTAGTTAATACTAGGGGATCATGTTTTCCCTCATATTTCAGGGATATCTTTATTCCTTAAAGCCACTTAGAAAATAACTTTTTTTTAATCCACCTGTGATTTGGAAGAGAATATATCAAAATATATAATTTAGTAAAGTAAACTGCATAAAGTTAATCTAATCAAAAATAACTCCCTGCAAGTTTAGGAATTATGACTGCCTATCTGTGCGTTTGCTACTGAATCTTATTTGAGGCTCAATGAACTAATAATAATTATTAATGTTTTTTATACAGTAGAGTATATAAAATAATAGCTACAATTTAGAGCTTTTGTGTGATTGGTAATTCACTTTGAAGCACTGACTTAAATCTACTGTAGCCGGACCACTTGCAGACATTTTCATTTTTAAACAGATTGAGATGATTATCTGAGTAATAATCCAAATTATATAGTATGATGTTATGGTGATTTTAAGGGTTAAAGAATGAAGCAGAAGATATTTTAAAAATCCAATTTCAGTCTAACCTTGAGGAAAACATCAGACAAAGCCCAGTTGAGGTACATTCCAGAAAATACCTGATCAGTACTCCTCAAAATTGTCAAGGTTGTCAAAAAGTACTCCTCAAAATTGTCAAGGTTGTCAAAAACAAAGTAAGTTTGAGAAACTGTCACAATCAAAAAATGGCTGGGGAGACATGGTTACTAAGTGTAATGCCATTTCCTGGGTGGGATCTTGGAACAGAAAAAGACATTAGGTAAAAACAAAGGAAATCTGCATAAAGGATGGACTTTAGTTAATGATAATGTGTTAATATTGGTTCATTAATTGTGAAAAATGTACCGTACTAATGCAAGATGTTAATAATAGGGGAAACTGAGCGTGGGGTATACAGAACCATTTGTACTACCTTTGCAATAATTCTGTAAATCCAAAACTGTTATAAAATAAAAAATTTATTTAAAAAATTCAAAACACGAAATTTTAAAAATATGAATAAAATTATTCAGTGTTTTAGCTCTTTTATGTAAAATAAAATGAAACTGTGTTTTGTGTATACCACTGACTTAAGAGTTACTTTCCAAAGGAAAATTTTTAATCTCAGTTTCGATAGCTCTTTATTTTTGAAGTAACTAGGAAACATTGTTTTTATTCATTTTTCAATTCCACCATATAATGTCACTAGCTGTGAAGATTAAATCCTCTTTTTAGTAAGTTGGTGCCAAATTTTTTTCTAGGTTTTTCTGCTGCTATTTCTTGCCAAGTCATTGTTTGACCTAAAGGGCAAATCAGATGGTTTTCGTTTCCTTTTTCTTGATTCAAGTCCATTTTTTCTCCCTCAGAGTCACTTACTGAAATGCTTGATTTAACTGCCAGGCCAGTAAATAGACTGTTTTCTGATACTTTTGATAACAGATCTATCATTTTCTTTGGAAGGCTGACTTTTCTTGCCAAGTCTTTTTGGGTTATCCTAAATTATCTAAATTGGCTTACTCATCTGCTGAAATTCAATGTGCATAATACTTGGCTTTAATTCTACTCTTCTTTTTAAAATCTCTTTTTCATTTGTTATATTATTTGCATACAGTAAAGTTCATGAATTTTAGGGTGCAGTTGATGATTTGGTTTGTCATATATTACCATGCAACAACCACTACAATCAAGATATAGAATAGATCCGCTGGCCAGAAAAGCTTCCTTGTGCCCCTTTGCACTCTATCCCTTTCCTCACCCATGGCCCCAGGAAGTCACTGAGATGCTGTTGCTAGAATTTTGTCTTTTCTAGAATTTTATTTAAATAGAATCATACAGTTCATAGACTTTTGTGTTTGACTTTTATTTAACATAATGTTTTCAAGATTCACCCATTTTACTTATTTTCATTACTGAATAATATTCTGTGGTATGGATATACCACATTATTTTTAATCTGTTCCCCAGTTGATGGACACTTGAGTTGCTTCCAGTTTTTGGCTATTATGAATAATAGCTATCCATATTTGGATGTTAGGAATAATTGGCATACACGTTTTGTTGTGGACACATATTTTCATGTCTTGTGGTGATACCTAGCACTGGCTTTACTAGGTCATGTGGTAAATTCACGTTTACTTTTATAAGGTGCTGCCATATTGTTTTCTAGTATAGCTGTTCCATCTTCCATCCTCACCAGCAACGTCTGAGATATCTAGTTGCTCCACATCCTTGTCAGCACTTGGTGTTGTCAGTCTTTTTGACTTCCGCCATTCTAGTGGGTATGTGTGATTTTTAATTTGCCTTTTTCCGATGGCTAGTGATTTTGAGCATTTTTTCACATGCTTATTGGCTATGCATATATCTTCTTTTGTGAGGTGTATGTTCAAATAATTTGTGCATTTTTTAAATTGGCTTGTTTCTCTTCTCCTCATTATTGAGTTGCAAGAGTTCTTCATACAATCTGAATGAAAGCCCTTTTTCCAATATATGTTTTGCAAAAGTTTTCTCCTAGTCTGCGGTTTGCCTTTTTTTTTTCACTATATCTTTTGAAGAGCAAAAGTCTTAATCTTGATGAAGTCCATCTTATCAATTTACCTTTTGTAGTTTGTGCTTTTGTTGTCCTGTTTAAGAAATCTTTGCTTGACTGTGTGCCACAAAGTATTTTTTCCTCTTTTACGAGATAGTTTTAGCTCTTACATTTAAGTCTTTGATTACTTATGAATTAACTTTTGCATATGCTCTGCCTTATTCTCACTTTCCTTTCCTTCTAATATTTCAATTACACATACATTTGACTTTTTAATATTATCTAATAGGTCCCTCTGGCTCTATTATTTTTAAATCTTTTTTTAATCTCTAATCTACACCATGGATAATTTCTATTGATCCACATTCAAGTTCATTTGCTCTTTCCTCTGTCATGTCAATTTGTTAAGTCTAGCCACTGAATTTTTTGTTTTAGAAATTGTGTTTTTTAGTTCCAAAATTTCTATTTGGTTCTCTTGTATTATTTCCATTTCTCTGCTGAGATTTCCTATTACTCTGCTGAGATTTCTCATGCATTATAAAAGATGCTTTAACATCATATAACCCTCAGATAGTGAGAGAAGCCACTTTAAAATCCTTGTGAGTTCCAAATTTGTCATCTTGCGCCTGACTTCGTTGATTTCTCTTCCTTTGAGAATGTGTTCCATTTTCTTGATTCTTCATATATTGAGTAACTTTTTATTGTATTCTAGATATTATGAACATTAAGTTGTGGAGATTCTAGATTCTGTTATTTTTTTTTTTTCTGATGAGTATTGATGAGCTCTGATGAGCTCTGGTTTCGGTATAGCCATGCGTGGTTCTTGGATATAGAGTTTGGGGATCCTCCCTCTGGCTCTTTCCTTGCAAGACAGGTGTACCCCATTATAACCAAGTGCACCTTGCAGACTCCACTCAGCTCCAGGTGAAAAACTGGGGAGACATAAACCCAGTGGGAGAGCTTCCATCCCTCCTTCCAGTGAGCGTGAACTCCCCACCTGCATCCCTTTGCTTCTGTTCACTCTCCAGCACCTGCAACTAGTTGTTTTTTGTGTTATATCTGGGTTTTAGAGTTGTTTTCTACAGGGGAGTTGTCTTCAGGGTCTTAGTCCAACATATCTGGAAGGAAACCAGATGTTCTTTTTTAATAGTAAAATTCTGTATTTTTTAATTAATGATAATTAATGATCTAGGAATATTTTCTTTAACTTTTGCATCTTTAGACTATATGTGAAGTGAGGAAAGAATTCATTCGCTGGAACATTAATTTTGACTTAATATATAAAACTCTATGTCATTAGCTTTGAAGTTAAAGTTCTAAATTGTAGGAGACAGTACAAGTCAATTCTGGAATTGTTTAATAATTGCCAGTTCTTGCAAGGCGGGATGCAAGAGATACAAAGAAGTGTTAAAAATGGCCCTCGTCCTCGAGTAGTTTATAATCTAATAGGGGAGATAAAATAAATGCATAAAAAACTGTGTGTTACAGTGCTTGGTATTGTAAGAGAATGTAAGATGCAAGGGAAATTCAAAAGAGGGGAGACTATTTTTCATTGGAGAAATCAGGAAAAGATTTCATGAAAGAGCTGATGTTGGGGCTAGTTAAAAGGTGGCAACTGGTTGGGAATAGTAAAAGAAAGGGAGGAATTTCAAGAAGAAACAGCATAAATAAAGGCAAGAAAGGGACGTGCAGAAAATATGTGGGCAACTTTGTACCTCTGGTTCTCCAACCTCAGTGTATACCAGAATCACCTGGGGAGGCTTATCAACATGTGGGTCCTTGGGCTGTATCAGAAATTCTGATTCAGAAGGTCTGGGGTAGGGTCCAGGACATGAACTTTAAGACCCACCTCAAAGTCTTTTCATTCAGATGCTCTGGGACCACCCTTCGCAAAACTGGCTTAGAATGGGTCCTGTAGGTGGAAGCAATGGGAGATCATCTAGAAAGAGTAGCTGGGACTGAGTGGTCAAGAGGCTTGGGGGCTATGCTAACAAGTTTGTTTTGTTTAAATAGGATTAGAAATGTTGTATATTTTAGAGATATACCCTGAAATGATTATACCTGAAATGATGTGATATTTGGAATTTGCTTCAAAATAGTCCAGTTTGGGCAGGAGCATGAGAATGGGTGAGAGTATGGATGAAACGAAATTGGCCATGTGTTGATGGTCGTTGAAGCTGGGTGATGGGTTCATGGTGGTTTATGATGCGGCTCTTTCTCCCTTTGTGTATATGTGAAAGTTTCCATGGTAAAAAGAGGTTAGGGGAAAATGGCAAATAAAAATGTTAGAGTTGCCATGTAATGCTGTGGTTAGTGCATGGCTTATTTGCCAGATGGCTTATTTAATGAAACTTCCTAGCTATCTGTCAAGTCCCTCATCTTTAAAATGGGGATAATAGTATATCATTGATAGGGTTGTTTGGGGGTTAAATGAGATAGTGGAAGGTCAAGCACTTAGCATGTACCTGGCCACCAGGTTCCATAAGAGACAGCTTATTTTTATGATTACTCAACTTTGGCAGGCAACAGGGTGCTACTAAAGACATTTGAGCATTAGAGTGACATAACCAAAGCTGTTTACAAAACGTAAAAGAGTATTTCTGCTCACTGAAGTTACTAGACAAGGAAATTAAAATTTCAGTGTTAGAGCCAAAGAAAACAGCAAAAGAGGTCAGACCCACCTCAGCCTCCAGGCCGACCTGGGGAGACTCCTGCCAGGAGTGAGGTAGATGCTGAGTCAGCTTTAGTGAGAGAGGGACAGATTGTCCACTTGAAGGAAGCTGGGTGCTCAGTGAGGGGATGAGACTGATAGGAAGCCAGGGGTGTTCATATTGAGGCCCCTGCAGTGATGGAAGACACCAGAGGCAAGAGAAGCAAATCTGAGCAGGGATGGTAGGTAGATGCAACATCTCCCCAGCTGGGCTTAGTGACTGGGAGGAGATCCAGGGCCAATAAGGGAAGGGGTTTGATGAGACATCAGAACAAGTCCAGGGACTCTTACCAACGTGGGCAGGCAGGTCAGAGAAAGATCTAGAGTAAGTTCCAGTTCTAGACTGATGAGGCTAAGGTGATGAGAGGGAGGGAGCCATGATCAGCTTGCAGAGGAGTCAAAAGGGGGTAGGGGGATAAATAAAGCCAAGATCTTCAGAGGAATTGGGATTCTCGCACAGCCACCGAGTGGCCACTCCAGACAGACCCGGATTACCAAGGTCTGCAGAAGGCTGGGCGTCTTCCTCGTGGCTACAGAGGTTAGATTTTATTGGCCTCTGCTGCTTGCCTTTCCCAGAGAGTTACTGAAGTCTCTTCTGGCTTTGGCTAGTGATCTGGCGTGGTGAAACATGAGAAATAGCAGGATGTAAGTATTTGTCTTATCTTTCCCATGTTTATACCCTTTTAAAAGACACCTCAAAACATCACTTGTGGAAATACATGGCTGCTTGCACGTGATGCCTGAACTTATCTGCATAAAGCCTGGTTATAAACTGTTGCCTGTTTATTATGAAGGATCCCCATCACCTCCTATCCTGGCGGCTGACTGATGATGACAGAAACATAATTGATGTGTCCTAGTCTGAACTGTCTTGACTCTGTGATGAGGTGACTAGCAAGGCTTAGCAAATGGAAACTCTCATTCTCAATAATTTAATAATTTGTCCTCCCTCAAACAAAAGAGCTAAACAAACACCAAAAACTTATTTGTGTTAATTGGCAATGTATTTTCGGTGAACATTTTTGAGACAGTAGATTTATTCAGATAAGTTATTCAATCTTCATTTTATGACTGTAGACCTGTGCTAAATCTTAATAAATAATATTAAATCACCAAAGAATTAAGTAATTTATAAAACATTTATATAATAGAAAACTTTTCAGCAATTAAAAATAGTGACATAGATTTATATTTATTGACATGCAAAGACGTCTAGGATATATATTAAGTGACTATATATATATAAAAAGCATGAGCTCATTTTTTAATAAAACATGTCTGTGTGTGTGTGTTTGGGCGTGCACCAGTGCACACGTGTGTGTGTTTATACATAGAAAAACACCTGGAAGGATATACTCCATAATGTTAGCAGTAGGTTACATCTTGTGATGTGATTACTAGTAATTTTTATTTTTTTCTTGATGCTTTGTGTATTATATGAAGTTTGTAGGATAAGTAAGCATTTTTTTAATAAGAAAAATTAAGCCCTTTTAGTGAGGAATATGCCTATACTGCTTAAATTGTGTTTAAACATTATCAGAGGTGGAAGGGCCCCAGGCTTTTTCCAAAGTTAGTTGTTTACAAGGCACAAATATGGTGAACACAAGCAAAATGATCTAGTTAAAGGAAAACAATACTTATAAGATCGGAATTCCACAGGACGAGAAAATGAAAATGGGGACATCGGGGCCATGTTATATTGCAGTGCTTGTAAGTGTTCGGGGTAATTCCGAGAGCTGGAAGACACCTGTCACTTTATAGCTGAGGAAATGAAGACTAGAGACAGTAAGTGATTTGGCCAAGGTCGCAGAGCTAGTCAGTGGCAGAAACAGGCCTGGGACCCAGTTCTGAAAGCCAATGCAGTGCCCTTTCCACTGTCCCATTCTGCCTTTGTAGGTGATACGCTCTGATTTCCAGACATGTACTCTTTAAACCACATTCTAAATATTTGCTCTATTACTTTGATCTTCAAATAAAGAATTCCTGTCTAAATTTTTGAACGCATACGTATTTGCGTGGTGGTGAGAATTTAGCGAGAGTTCCTTTATTATGTATGACCCATAACTTAGAAAATTTTCATTGCAGTATTGTTAGTTCCTGGTAGAGGAAAGGTTATGTGTTTCCTAACTTTCTATTTGGGCAATTCATAAGCATTGATGTGACTTTCTATGCTGAAGCTAACTTTCCTCTTTTCTTCAACAGCTGGCCAAATTCCGCACCCTCCTGTGTACGGCCGAGGGGGAAACAGCAGCTTTTTTGTTGAGCAATCACCGTCCACCACAGCCTCTGAAGGGCCGAAAAGTGAGAGCCTCTTTCCATTAAAAGTTGTCACTGGTAGACCGCCCAAACACGTCTGCAGAGAGAAAACGAATCAAAACAAAACACACAAATCCCTAACGATTCTTTCCTAAGATTCTAATTTACGGGTACCATTTGCTGTCAGCTTCAGCAACGCAAAGAAAATCTGATCTCTTGAATCAAACTAACTTAATTTACCTGTCTCAGATTTGCTCTTGTGGGTATTCAAGCAGTAAACATTGTTTGATGTGTATTCAAACCCATGAAATACGTCTTCTTGAACCTGCGTGAAAACACGGCCAGCATTACAAACCTCAGACTGTATTAAAAATTTTCCCTTGCCATAGGGACTGAATCAGTCGCGTCTTTCTGTGAGAGTTGGTGAAAAACTTAAATTCATTTCCAGAATGATAGGATTGTAATGCCTTTTTCTGAACAAGTGATTCTGCTTAATGACTTGATATCATTCCAATTCATAGAATATTTTTATAGATGATATTTGATTATCTATAGATAATATATTTCCTTTTAGAGTGAATTTTTGTTTTGATTGTGTTGCAGATTCTCATTGCATGATACCTTTAATAAAATGAACAATGTGAGAGTTATGGGGGGTGCGATATAGGTACTTAAAGTGTCTACTCCCTAACTCAAAAATAACCCATACAGTTTTGGTGAGGAATTCCTCAGGGTATAAACAGCTATTTAAACTTTAAAGAATTATGCTATATATCACATTTACTTGGTAATGTTAACGATAAACTGGCTAATAACTGATCAGATGCAATGCTTGCCAATGTATGGCATTGACGTGGTTTGAAACTAACAGATTACAAGATGCCAGAGGATGCAAAGCTGCCCAAGGGCGTGAACGGGTTGCCTACTTTTGTCCTGTGTTTTGACAACAGAGCAGGAGCAATTTTGTGCTGTTCATTGCTCTGTCAGCTGACGGGAAAAAGTTACCTAAGTCTTATAGAAATATACAATCAGTCGACAAACTCTTCTACCTATTTTCATGGCAAAGCCCATCTTCCCCTTTATACACATCCCTCAGTCTCTCAAGTAATTTTGAAAGTTGGCTCTTTATATTCATTTTAACCTATTATCTCTCGTATATTTTTGTGTGTTTGTTTTTGGTGAAGGAGGATGGGATAGGTCCTTTTGTTCTTTCTGGTGCCAATGGAATGACACTAAGCATTGACTTTATAACCACATTTAAGACTTGAACACATGCTGCACTTCTGTCGTCTTCTGAGAGAAGTTTAACTGGGTTTCCTTGATTTTGATGATTTGCTTCAGACACATCGCTTCCTCTGGATGTAGATTTTAATAATTGAAATTGATCTGTAACAGTCTTCTTGATAGGATGACTGAGTATCAGTAAATTGTGTAATAATGGTGTGTATGTTTGCACAAGATGGGCTCCTGAAGGTTGAGGCTGACACCTTGGTCATTTTTGTTTTCCCCTCGCAGTATCTAGCTTGAGGCCTTGCAAGAGATTGACACGTTGTTAATATTTAGTGAATGGAATATTTTTTTAAAAATTTTATTTGATAGCTTTGTAATTATCTTGCTGTTTGTGATCAAATGTACTATAAGTTAATGTAACAAGTAAGATATAAGTTATCCCTTGAAAATTGTTTCTTCTTAAAGGAATACTTGTTAAATCTACCTGTGTAACTGAAAGTTCTAATGGTTTTAAAAATACCAGTGTTGAATGGGAAGGTGTTTCTTTTTTTTGGAAAGATATGTTGTGAAGTATCATAGTCAGAGGAAGAAGTCTGTTTTCTTGGAGAACATTAAGTTACTGTATCTGGAGGGGAGCGTAGGTGGGGATTCTCATTACTGTGTGTGAGAGTTACCATGTCGTAATTTACAGTTTCTGCTACAGTATTGCATCAGATCTGTGCTCCACGTTGGACTTTAGTAGACCGAAAAAGGCCACACAGCACTGATTTCCTTAAAGATTGTCTGCACGTTTATTTATCTCTTAGAGGCGAAAGGTCTAAATGTGTTAAAGTTGTTATCTTTGGACAAGATTGAAGAGTGATAAATCCTAGAATGGATTTCTCTTGTGTCACTCAATATGTATTGGGTTTATGTTTGTTAAACATTTTGTATTTTAATTTAAATTGGATTCAACCACAATAAAGAAAATGAGACAAACTTTGAACTTTATCAGGTACTTGTATCTGTAAGACACAGAATGAGATCACAGTTTTACATCTTTTATTTAGAAATAATCTCAAACTCACAGGAAAATTGCAAACACAGTACCAAAACCATTTTTTTCCTGAATTATTTGAGAGTCAGATGCAATCTGCTACAGCATCATCCCACAAACTTTAGTGTGTACTTCCTACCAGCTAGGACATTGTCCCACACGACCACAATACAGCTAAAATAACTGCGAGATTAACATTGCTTTATCATTACCACCTAGTCCATTTGAGAATAACTTGTTTATTCAGCTGTCCTGTTTCCTTCAGTTGGGAACTGTTCCTCAGTCTTTCTTTGGTTTTCATGATCTTGACACTTTTGAAGATTATAGGCCAGTTATTTTACAGAATGTCCCTCAGTTTGGGTTTGCTCGATGTTTCCTTGTGATCAAATTCAGATTATGCATTGCTGGCAGGAGTATCACCAAAGCAATGCCGGGTGCTGTGCTCATCTCATTGTGTCCTATCACCATAGAATCCTATCAGACAACCAATTTGGATTTGTCCTCTTATGGATAATGTTCACTTTCATCCTTTGATTAAGAGGGGGTCTGCTAGACTTCTCCGTTGCAAAGTTACTCTTTTATCCTTTGTAATTAACAAATATTTGTGTGGGGATGTGCTTCGAGACCACATAAATATCCTGTTCCTCATTAACCTCTAATTTATTCATTTATTTCCAGTTGGACTTAGTGATTATTTTATTCAGTGAGCTATAATCTGTTGTTGTCGTCATCATCTCATTTATCTATTCTCACGTGCAAATTTTTGTTGGTTTGGCCAGTAGGAGCACCTTTAAGCTGGCCTCTGTGTCTTTTTGACATGTCCCCACTTCCTTACTTTCTGACAGCAATATGGTGTTCCTGACTCATCTCATTCTTTCCCTTCCCCAGCCCTGGAATCTGCCGTTTCTCCAAGGATCCTTGGTTTCTTTTAGTGGAGAATATATTGAGGAAACCAAGATCTGGGTACTCAATGATCTCATTGCTGTTGGAGTGTTGCTCCGCCTAGATCCTCTCCATGGACAGAGGTCGGGAATGTTCACACACACACACACACATGCACGCACACGTGCACACACATGCACACACACATGTATACAATGTGTATGCACATGTTCAACATCTATATTTCTATGTTTATATATTACAAATCATGATTACACACTCACATCTCCTATCTCAATCCAACGCTACAAGGTTCATTCTAGTTCTCCATTTTCGTATTTGTAGTGTCCTTCTCCAACATAGAGAAACCTGGTTCCCATAATCTCAGCATATTTACTTATTCGGCCAGTTCTTCTGCATGTCACCAGTGTCCCATCTCCACCTCTAGCCTCTCCCCATGTTGCGCGGATGTCCTTCTCCCTCAGCTTGGGCTGTGATGTCCTGCTCTGGGCTACTTTGTCCCCCCAAGGGAAGGGAAGGCAAAGGATGGGAAGGGACGCAGAAGAGCAAGGTTACATTTTGAAATACTCCCTGGGCTGTTCACAGGGAAGTCCTTTATTTCTGACGCGAGGTTATTGAAAATATAGCTTTACCTATACACATTTTATCATAGATGGCAATGGAATGGAATATCTTGTAAAAGGCTTTTAATACCTTCTGAGAGGGGCTGCAGAAAATGTAGGCCAAGGAATAGTGGTCTCATTTCAGAGGCTGGGAAGGCATCCTGGCCCTTGGATAACTACCCCAACCTGATCTTGTTTCAAATTCTACTGAAGAAGAGTAAATTTTTTATGTTAAGTTTTCAGTACCCATTGAAATGCAAACTCCTCTCAGAGGATAATTTTTTAAGTCACCACCAATCATTTACACTTTAATATAACTGATCTTTATATGACAGGTTTTGGTGGGAATAAAGACTGTGACAGAAGGAATGTTAACATGATACAAAAGAGTCAGTGATCTGAGTGTTAGGATAATCGAGATGAACTTGAACTACTTCACAATTTTGCCTGCACTCTTCATTCTTACCTGTACCCTAACACCTTGCACCTTGACTGATGTATAATGAACAGAACACATCAGTTCATGTGTAATTGCGTTAGTTCATGTAGATGGGCATGTCTATGAATTAGACAGACAGAAACCACTTCCAGTAAACCATGGGGAAACTAGTAATGAAACTTTATTAGAGGATGCCACAGAGGTTTGCAAGAAGTTTATGGACGGTGACTCTGATGAATTAAGATTCAGTGTGATCCCTCTTTCTGAAGCACAGCTTGTCAATAATGGAAACCCCAAATACTGTATTATTTGCAACAGAAATTAAATTTACGCTGCCATATGCTAACTCAAAAATTTTGATATTTTCATTAACTTGACTGATTCAACATTATGTGAATTAAACCTTGATTTTAAAAAAGTTTGTTGAACTGAATTACTTGGAGATTTCTCTGGTGTGGCTAGAAACTCACTTTTACCTTCCTAGAGAGGAATTATAACAAGCAGAGATTCCCCCCCACCCCTGTCATGGGCTGAGAAAAGTCTTCCTGCCTGAAGATCTTCAACAAGTCCTTGCATCACCACTCCCACCAGTATAAGTCACATGGTGGAAGAAAGTGGGTACTTTAAACTTCTTTGTTTCAGATGAATTTGTTTTCAATAAAGGCTCCTCTGGGAGGAGACAGTGGTCATGGAGCGGGAGTTCAGAAACTCCAAGTTTGTGTTTCACAGAGATCAGATGAATCACAACTTAGCCGCAAGTTCCTTATGGAAGATATGACCTAAAAAAAATATTATGCAAAAGATTTGTGTATTAACAGGGACTTATGGAAATAACTACCCTTATGGAGGTAATTCTAGATCTATGCTTGGCTGGTGCCAGAGGGAGTTGGAGGTATAGGGAGTCTCTCTGAGGGCCCCAGATGCAAACAATTAAATGCTATTGGCATTAAAAAAATATGGCACAGTATCAGTCAGTTTCCAGTAGGAAAACAGAAACCACTCAGTATTTTAAACAGAGGGCATTACACGCTTGGAATTGATTATACAAGTGATGAAAGATATTGAAAAACCTAACAGGACAATCAGGCCACCAAGAGATTAGCAAGAGCAGGGAGCTCTCACCTCCTTAGGAGGTGAGGAGGAGGCAATGTTCCTTGGACCCCAGGATCCATGGCCACCCAGATGAAGCTGTGACTAAAGTAGACCTGCCTAGCATACCTGGTTGTTTTTTAGAGAAATACAGCCACTCCCTGAGATCTGGCTTGAGGTAAAGAGAGGGGGAGAAATACTCTGGGTTGTCCCTTTATCCCATCCTCCAAACTCTCACTGGTACCCATCGGTGGAACCTGGCCAGAAGCCAGACAACATGGAACCATCAGAGGTCATCCCCTCTGTTATACAGAGTGGGTCAGTGGAAAGGCCCAGGGGTGGATCTGAGGAAAAACGGGTTTAAAAGCAACCAAGTCACCAATGGCTGGGACCGTCCATTATGCAGATCAAGCAGATGACTCTGATGCCAGGCTGGAAGCTTCCAGAGATGGAAGACTAGCCAAACTTCTCTCCCACTCCAGAAATTTAATTTGACCACAATTAATCAGGCATCTTATATATTTGCTAAATGTTGTGCTAGGTACCAGAGATATAAAGATGATTAAGACGTTGTTCCTTCTCTTAAAGAGCTCAAAATCTAAGACAAGTATAAAAACAAATAACATCATACAAAATGTTATTAGGTATTTTAATTTGAGGTGTCTATAGAATGCTAAGGGAATATGGAGAAGATACAGAGATTAATGCTGGAGAAATTAACAAAGGCATGAAGATTTGCAAGTGTGGTATTTTTGGAAGTTGGGTTCTCTGTGGAGTTTTGTACGTGGTGCTTGGGGGCAGGGAGATGTATCAGTGAGGACTCCTTTGTCTGAGAACAATAGAAGCTCCAACACAAAATGGCTAAAGCAAATAATGGAATTTGTTGATTCACATAATTGAAGAATCCAGGGGTAATCCTGGCTTTCATCATTGTGAAGCCAGGGGCTAAAACCAGGCCTCAGTATCTCCTCCTTCTTGGCTGCCTCCACCTCTGTGGGCTGCATTAACAGTCAGATCTGCCTTCCATATTGGAAGGAAGGAAGCCTGCACCTCTCTACCTAAACCACCTCCTGTAAGCTGCACCAGGGGCAAAAGCAGAGCTTCTTTCTCCAAAAAGTTAAAAAAACTCTACTTTGAACTCTCATTAGCCTAGATTGAGACACACGGTCACCCTCAATCGAGTCATCATGGCCAGTGGATAGTGGCCGTGGTGGAGTCCCCAACAGCGGATTGGGGAAGCAGGTGGAGTCAGCTCCTTCCTCAACTGCACAGACTAAGAGTAGAGGAGGGATGGCTGCAGTAAAAAAAACTGGGCACTGAAGAAGAGAGAGAAGATTCTGGGTGGCAAAAACACCAAATGTCTGCTCTGGACTAAAAGAGAGGTTGAAGATAGGCCTGAAAAGAATCAAACTCTTGAGATAATTCAAACTTTCCAGGAAATAACCGTCATCCACCTAAAAAGAATGAAGTTTCTCAAGCCAAAGGCAAGGTTAGCATTTGAATGACACAAGATTAAAAAAAGATTTTTCCTGCTAATGCTTCGGTACAGCGATAAATTGATACTTTTCCACAGTGATGAAGGATAGGGATTGTCAGAGTAAGGTACACAGCCTGGAATTGCAAATCTCAGCAGGGTAGAGTACTTGTTGATGTAATTCAGTTGGTGTTCCGTGTGGGGCTTACATGTAGATGCTGGATTCTGATCACTGTGGTCTGTCGCTTGTTGGCTTCTCTCAAATTCCAAGGAGACAGAGATGTCTCTGTTACATCTTGTTCTCCTCTGTCTTAGCCTCCTTTGGACTTGTCTAGCAACCAAAGTGGATTGATCATGCCTACTATTCACAGTGCCTTTTCTTTACAGGTGCTTAAGAAGTATTTGTTGAAAGCATTAATGAATGAACACATGTGTGGATACAAGTGCTCTGATTATGTGTAAAATTAGCACATCTTGAAATCCGTTCTTCAATGAACTAACAAGTGCCCACAGGTGATTCACCTAAGAACTCAAGCAATTTGTTCCCTAAGAAAATGTCAGTTTATCATTTGTGAAGTTAATCCAAGATAAATGTGAGGGCAGGCTGTAGATTGTGTTGTCACATTGTGACTAAATGGGTACACCCTCTCTCCAGGATGGTCTCCAAACAAGAGTTGCCATCCTTGTTGAGGCCAACATCCTCATGTCTCCCTTTTGAGTAAAAGGGAGTACTTCTCCCTTCTACTGCCATCATCTGGACAACCATGAAATTTTCTTCCACAGCCCGTGCCATAAACCAGCAGATCTCAAAGTGTGGTCTGCAGACCCCTGGGGTCCCTGAGACACTTTTGGGGGGTCAGTGAAGTGAAAACTATTTTATAATAGTAATAAGATGTTATTTGCCTTTTTCACTGTTTTGACATTTGCACTGATGGTGCAAAATGAATGATGGATAAAATTGTTGGTTTCTTAGCACAAATCAAGGCTGTGGCAGTAAATGGTACTAGTATTCATTTTTTTCTTTACTATCATGCAATCATAGTTTTAAAATGCCGGTATCTCTTAAGACTGTTCTTGTTCTTAAGTAAAAATTATTAATTTTATTCATATTATTAAAAATTAATTTTAGATTAATCTCAACTCCTGAGTACACATTATTTTAATATTTGGTGTAACAGAATGGAAAGTCTTCATGAGAAAGTGCTGCTGCATATTGAAGGATGAGATTTTTCTTTAGGGAAGCACTTATGTGATGGTGTTTGAGTTGCAAGCCGAATTAGCTACTTTTCTTGGAATTCATTGATTTACACAATTGAGGAACCCAGGGGTAAACCTGGATTTGACTTGAAACAGCAACTGACAAACTATGGATATTCAGACTTGGATAACCGGCAAGTATTTTCTTGGAAATGAACAAAGTGAGCTTGTCACTTTCGCGGAAACAACTAAAAGTATTTTTTGGCAATGAAAACTAGGTTTTTGGAAAACTTGTATCTGCCCCTGTGAGTGTGCCAGCTTCTCATTGCTTAAAGATATTTCTGATGAGACTAGTGGCAATTTTAACAAATGTGATTTTTTGGTTTGTGTAATGAATTGTGTCAACATTGTGAAGATATGCATAACTCAGCCAGTATTTTCTAAGTGAACAGTGCATGATGTTACAAAATCATGCACAGATAAAATAGCTATTCAAAATTCAAGATAGACCAATAGATTGTAATGGAACAGAGTATAAAAAGTGTATTCATATGGTTCATTAACATGCAACTTTTAAGAAACTACCACTTGTTCAGTTTTGGTGTAATGCTGAAGAAGAATATCTACAGTTATCTGAAAAGGCTATTAATTTACTCCTCCATTTTCTAGTTGTATATCTGTGTGAGGATGGATTTCCTTCAAGTAGTTCAGACAAAGGACCCTATCACAACGTATGGAATACAGAAACAGATGTAAGACCCCGCTGTCTTACGTTTAACCAGACATTAAACAAATTTACAAAAATGTAAATGCCATTTTTGTTGTTACATTTTTTGTTTTATACAATATTGTTATGTTCATAAAAATTTATGTTAATGTATTATATGAATTGTTATATGAATCTATTGTCCTTAAATAAATTAATAAATACTTAAAAATTTTCTCAGTTTTAATTTCTAATACAGTAAATATCAATAGATGTAACCTATATAAACAACACTTGGGGGTCTTCAGTAACTTTTTTTTAATTGAGGTAACATTGGTTTATAACATTGTATAAATTTCAGGTGTACATCATTAAATTTCAACTTTTGTATAGATTACATTGTATTCACCACCAAAAGTCTAGCTTCCATCCGTCACTGTACAAATGTGCCCCTTCACCTCTTTCACCCTCCCCCAACTCCCTTCCCCTCTGGTAACCGCCAATCTGTTGTCTGTATCTACCATATCTTCTTTACCCATTCATCTGTCGATGGGCACTCAGGTTGTTTCCAAGTCTTGGCTATTGTGAATAGTGCTGCAATGAACATAGGGGTGCACATATCTTTTTGAATTACCATTTTTGTGTTCTTTAGATAGATACCCAGAAGTGGAATAGCTGGATCATATGGTAGTTCTATTTTTAACTTTTTTGAGGAATATCCACACTGTTTTCCATACTGGCTGCCCCAATTTACATTCCCATTGGCTGTGTACAAGGGTTCCCTTTTCTCCACATCCTCATCAACACTTGTTATTTCTTTTCTTTTTAATAATAGCCATTCTGACGAGTGCGAGGTGATATTGTAGTTTTGATTTGCATTTCACTAATAATTAGTAATGTTGAACATCTTTTCATGTGCCTGTGGGCCATCTGTATACCTTCTTTGGAAAAATGTCTGTTTATATCCTCTTCCCATTTTTTTAATTGGGTTGTTCATTTTGTTGTTGTTGGATTGTATGAGTTCTTTATATATTTTGGATATTAACCCCTTATCGGATATATGGTTTGCAAATATCTTCTCCCAATTGATAGGTTGTCTTTTTGTTTTGTTGATGGCTTCTTTTGCTGTGCCAAAGCTTTTTAGTTTGATGTAGTCCTGTTTATCTTTTCTTTTGTTTCCTTTGCCTGAGGAGATGTATCCAGAAAGATATTGCTAAGACCGATGTCAAAGAGAGTGCTGCCTATGTTTTCTTCTAGGGGTTTCATGGTTTTAGGTCTTATATTTGGGTCTTTAATCCATTTTGAGTTAATTTTCGTGTATGATGTAAGATAATGATCTACTTTCATTTTTTTGCATGTGGCTGTCCAGTTTTCCAACACCATTTATTGAAGAGACTTTCCTTTCTCCATTGTATGTTCTTGGCTCCTTTGTCAAAAGTTAGCTGCCCATAGATTTGTGGGTTTATTTCTGGGCTCTCAATTCTGTTCCATTGATCTGTGTGTCTGTTTTTGTGCCAGTACCATGCTGTTTTCATTACTATAGCTTTGTAGTATATTTTGAAACCAGGGAGTGTGATACCTCCAGCTTTGTTCTCAGGATTGCTTTGGCTATTTGGGGTCTCTTGTTGTTCCATATAAATTCTAGGATTTTTTGTTGTATTTCCATGAAAAATGTCATTGGGATATCCATAGGGATTACATTGAATCTCTACATTTCTTTAGGTTATATGGACATTTTAACTATGTTAATTCTTGTAATCCATGAGCATGGAACATTTCTTTGTGTCTTCTTTGATTTCTTTCAACAATGTCTTATAGTTTTCAGTGTACAGGTCTTTCACCTTCTTGATTAAATTTATTCAGATATTTTATTCTTTTTGTTGTGATTGTAAATGGGATTGTATTCTTAATTGCTCTTTCTGCTAGTTTGTTGTTAGTGTATAGAAATGCAACTGATTTTTTTTGTGTTGATTTTGTACCCTTAGCTTAACTATATTTGTTTACTATTTCTAACAGTTTTTGGTGGATTCTTTAGGGTTTTCTACAGATAAAATCATGTCATCTGCAGATAGTGGCAGTTTTACTTTTTCTTTTCCAATTTGAATACTTTTATTGCTTTTTATTTCCTAATTTCTCTGCTAGGACTTCCAATACTATGTTGAATAAGAGTGGCAAAGTGGGCATCCTTGTCTGGTTCCTGAACTTAGAGGGATAGCTTTCAGTTTTTCACCACTGAGTATGATGTTAGCTGTGGGTTTGTCATATATGGCTTTTATTATGTTGAGGTACTTTCCTTCTATACCCATTTTATTGAGACTTTTTAACACAAGTGGATGCTAAATCTTGTCAAATGCTTTCTCTTCATCTATTGAGATGATCAAGTGATTTTTATTCTTCATTTTGTTAATGTGTATATTACATTGATTGATTTGTGGATATTGAACCATCCTTCCATCCCTGGAATAAATCCCACTTGATTGTGGTGTATGATCCTTTTAATGTATTGTTTTATTCAATTTGCTAACATTTTGTTGAGGATTTTTGCATCTATGTTCATCAGCAATATTGGCCTGTAATTTTCTTTTTTTATGTTGTCCTTGTCTGGTTTTGGTCTCAGGGTAATATTGGCTTCTTAAAATGAGTTAGGAAGCATCCTCTCCTCTTCAATTTTTTTGGAATACTTTGAGAAGGATAGGTATTCAATCTTGTTTGAATGTTTGTTAGAATTTATCAGAGAAGCCATCTGTTCCTGGCTTTTTGTTTTTTGGGAGGATTTTGATTACTGTTTCAATCTCTTTACTTGTGATTGGTCTATTCTGATTCTCTATTTCTTCTTGATTCAGTTTTGGAAGGTTGTATGATTCTAAGAATTTATCCATTTCTTCTAGGTTACCCAATTTTTTGGTGTATAGCTTTTTATGGTATTCTCTTATAATCCTCTGTATTTCTGTGGTATCCTTTGTCATTTCTCCTCTTTCATTTCTGATTTTATTTATTTGAGCCTTCTCTCTTTTTTGCTTAGTGAGTCTAGCTATAGTTGTCAGTTGTTTCTCTTTTCAAAGAACTGGCTCTTAGTTTCATTGATCTTCATGACACACAATAAGAAAGCATGTGTATTTTTCTTTTTTTATTTCTTTTTCTTATTGTGTATTTCTGAATGGTTCTGACCATGAACTCCAAGTTTCCTCACCATACCCTTTCCCAATCCCATCTTTTACGTTTACTAACCTTCCCTTTGCCCTTATCTCTTCTCTTCTGCCCCAGGGAATTACCTTTCCACGGCCTTACCCCCGGTTCTTACTTCTTCTCTTGGAAAAGAGTAATAATCCATCTTGGCAGATTAGTTACAGTTCAGCTTTCTCGCTAGGTCATAGCAACACGAACAGGTATGTGTGTCCAGGTGTAGGCCAGCTGGCTACTTTCCTAAGCAGTCTCACAAATTGGTATTCCTTGATAAAGTTCTCCAGGTCTAGAGTCCAGCCCTCAGCTCTGCAAGGTCAGAAAGCTCATTTGTCACTGCAATGAATTCCCTTTTCAGGTGCAGACTCGCCACAAGTGAGCTCGCAATTCTGATATATAAAAGAAAAAATTCAAGTTATTAATTTATGTAGAGTAATATGAGTCTTACATTAGCTGGAATACTTAAATCAGGATGACCATGTTTAGGGAGCATTTATTGAATTCCACTAGGAAGGCCACCATATGCAGGAAACCAAATCAGAAGTTGCTTGTGAGTTTGGAACTCAGAATAAAGAAGGTAAATAGGAGAAGTAAATGTTTTATATCATTAAACCTGGAGTAGTCTGAAACACTCAACTCACTAAAAAGGTGATTTCAAAGTGAGCCCATAATAATAGGATTTTATTGGCTGTTCCTCCCAGCATTATCTCCAAAATATGGATAATTTTGCCAAGAGGACTAAAATACTTGGTCTGTTGACTAATGTTATATCAACAGTGGGTCATGTTTGGATAAATTCTATTAATATGTACTTCTGTGGTTTTCAGTTTTCTATTCTTTTGTGACAAATAAACCTTTCCCCCAGTTGGCACATTCTCTCTCTGGACGTGTCAACACGTTCACTCGAGTAAGAGTTTCAAATCTGAAGGCCACTCTGCCCTTTAAGGAGAATTTTCAACTGTCTGCTCTTATCCATAATATATAGACTATAAAGGCCAACTCTTAGAGCTATTTAGTGAATATACAGAATTTTAAACTTATTTTTCTTATTCTCAAGTTTTTTGGGGAAAGTCCCAAGGACTGACAACAGTACTGTTTAAATTTACTTATTGAATGGATAAAAAAAAACCCAAAAAACAAAAAACAAAGAAAATGAAACAGCATTCTTAAAAAAATTCAGTATCGCCTGTTTCTTCATTTCACCCTGATTTAATATCATGTGAATTTTCTTCCAGAGAAACTTAGTTTTTGATACAGGTAAATGCAGTGTTTTCCCTGCCAGCTGGGATGAGAAGCAATAGAATAAAATTATGGATACAGATGAGAGGCATTGACTATGATAAATATGAGTCAGACTACTCACAATTCCATGACTCAGTAGAGATTTTGCAGGTATAAAGACTTCTAAGGACAATTTTCAGGGTTGTTATATAATAAAAATCTTTGGATCCATGAAACTCCTGCAGCCTTGATCCCAAGGGGTCTCCTGAATATCATTTACGTAATAGTGCCCTTTTCTCTTGGCATAGGGACTATGCTGTGTAGGATTTCTCCATCTGTCACTCGGACATCCGGAGATCAAGCAGTGAAACAACAATTCCTAAACTCACATCTATTTGCTCCTTTTATTTGCTGTGTAGCCAGTTTACTTTCTGTGTTTTTCCCTTTAGAAAGCAGAACCTGGACAAACACAAGCTTGAAGTGCTCCTTCCTTAAACGATGGAAGGTCCTGCTGTGCTTCACAGCTACCCGGAAGCACACTTGCAGCTGAGTTTGCTCACTCACTTCAAGAGTTTGAAATTTGAGCCCCAAATATTCTTTTACTTAAAGGATTCTATTAAGAAAAAGCAAAGCTAAATCTGGCTTCCCAACCACTATTAAGGAAGAGAAGAAGCAGAGAGCTCTGTTTTCTTGATTATTAGGATACACTTCATTCCTATCCAAGCAAAAATTCCTTGTCATATATAACGAACATGTACCCTTATTAAAAATTAGCAAGATTGAAAAGGTTATGAGGACATATTCTATTTTAATTTTTTTAATAAAATAAACATCTCACATATATATATTAATTTCTAATGTTCAATAATAGATTAATGCTTGAATTAGTCCTGATTAATGGTTTTTGTAGATGTGTCAATTTATCACTGGGTCAGATAGTATCTTTCGAATCACTTGGTAAAACAATCACATGCTATTACTCTGTAACAGTTTCATATAGGTAAGCTTACATATGAATATTCTGCAACTAAGTTATCAATCAAAGCCAAAAATTGTCTATGCTCTTTCGTCCCCACTTTCTTTTATTCTCCTTTAGTCTTGGCATATAATCAGAGAAATAGTGTGTGTCTAATTATGAATTTAATTATTTACTAGACATGGATATGTATATACATACACACATACATATACGTATATATACACATACCTATACACACACATACCTATACACACACACACGTGTGTATACGTGTGTGTGTGCCTTTCCATCTCTTTACTTTTCTTCTGAGCCACATCTCCTGGTCTCCTCCCTCTTCTCCAGCTGCTTCCTTCCTGTCTGTTCTTCTCTACTTCACTCCCTCTGGGTGATTTTTTCTAGCCCAATGATTTTAAATGACATTTAAATATACTGATGATACTCATATTTATATCTCCAGCCCCAACTTTTCCCTTGAACTTTTTTTTTTTTTTTTTGGTGAGGAAGATTGGCCCTGAGCTAACATCAATTGCCAATCTTCCTCTATTTTGTATGAGGGACACTGCCACAGCATGGCTTGATGAGCAGTGTGTATGTCCACGTCCAGGATCTGAACCCATGAACCTCAGGCCACTGAATCAGAGTATGTGAACTTAACCACTATGCTGTGGGCCAGCCCCTCCACTGAACTTTTAACTCATGTATCCAACTGCCTGTGAGACAGCTCCATGGCATGTCTGATAGACATCTCACAATTAACACGTCCAAACAACCCTTGATTCCACGCATCACCCCTGTGTCCTTCCCTGCAGCCTCCCCCCTCCCAGGAGTCTCATCTCAGTAAACAGCACCACCAGCTACTCGAAACTCAGTCATCTCAATCCTCTCTTTCTCTCAAACCACCTCAATCCATCAGCAAGTCCTACCAACTCCACTCTTAAACGATGGCTCCCAACTGGTCTCCCTGCTCCACACTTGTCTCCTACAGTCTTCTGCACACGGCAGCCAAAGTGAATCTTTAAAAAGGGTAGTGCTTCATTCCATTGAGCTCCACGCTTCAGTGGAGCTTTTATTCCTTTCACTCGGAATAAAAGCCAAAGTGCTCACAATGGCTTACAGGGCTCTCTGTGATCTGTGCACCGGCTGCCTCTCTCCCCATTCTCTACTGCTGTCCCACCCTCTGCCTTCCAGCACTGGCGCGCTCCTTGTTCCTCAAACAGGCCTTTTCAAGCCTTTACAGCTGCCCTTCTCTCTGCCTGGAATGCCCTTCCCTGGATCTTCACCTGGTCACTTCCTCATCTATTCAAATGTCACCTCTTCAGAAAGGCTTTCCCTGACCACGTTCTCTGAAGTAGCGCCCTGTCGCTGTCTTTCTCCTTACCTTGCTTGGCTATTTTTTCATAGCACTCACCCTAATATAATATTATTTATTTCTAATGTCAATCTGTCTATCTCTTCTACTAGAATGTAACCTTAAGAACAGGGGTTTTATTTCATTGACCAGTATTTCTAACATCTGAATAGTGCTTGGCACATGATACACATCAATAAATATTTATTTAATGAACAAATGCATGTTTTTTCATGCACATTTAAAATAACATAGTTTGTCAAAGGGTACAAACTTGCAACTTAAAGACAAATAAGTTCTGGAGATTTAATGTACAGCCTAGTGATTATAGTCAACAACACTGTCTTCATAGTTCAAAGTTGCTAAGAGACTAGATCTTAAATGTTTTCACCAGGAAAAAGAAATGATAATTACGTGACGTGATAGAATTGTAAGCCGACTGTAGGGTAGTAATCATATTGCAACGCATAAATGTATCAAATCAACACATTGTACAACTCAAACTTACACAATGTTATGTGTCAATTATATCTCAATGAAAAAATAAAATAACAGAGATTTACAATATAATCTTTAATTTTCTGGATTCGTTTTGTGCTTCTGTAGAAGACTGGGTGTAGACTTATGATTATATGTCAGCTTTGGTATTTTATAGAGTGCACAGTGTTCCTTGAAACACTTTAAAAAGATATTGCAGTCTTTAAGATGTGAGTTAATGCAACAACCCACATACATATATGTTCTCGATAGTGCTTTAGCATTTTCAAAGTCTCCTAAAACTTTTCATGCAATGTTCAAAATTATTAATCTTACTGTCAAGTAGCTGATTCATCTGAAGACCTTCACTCACAATTTAATGGATGCCATATTTCCACACGCAGTTGGTCACTTTGCCCCAGACACCATATCTTCCAGAACAACATTGCTAAGGTGATGGAAATACTAGAGAAAGGACAATATTGTACTATAATCACCAAACTTGCTAAGAGACCAGAACTTAATTCCAACCACTAAAAGAAAGGACAATTATGTTATATGATAGAGGTACTAAATATTGCTACAATGGCAATCATATTGCAATATATAAGTGTATCAAATTAACATGTTGTACACCTTAAATTTACACAATGCTCTATGCCAAGCATATTCAATTAAAAAAAAAGAGGAAAGCTACTGCTTTATTATTATTATTATTATTTTTTTTTTTTGAGGAGGATCGACCCTGAGCTAACATCTGCCAATTCTCCTCTTTTTGCTGAGGAAGACTGGCCCTAAGATAACATCCATGCCCATCTTCCTCCACTTTATACTGGACGCTGCCGCAGCGTGGCTTGCCAAGCGGTGCGTTGGTGTGCGCCCGGGATCCGAACCGGGGCCGCCAGCCGCGGAGCGCGCACACTTAACCACTTGTGCCACGAGGCGGCCCCCTGCTTTATTATTTTAACAAAAGAGTGGAGAATAAAAAAGAAAGGAAGCACAGGAGAGGATGGGGAGAAGGAGGAGAAAGATATTCTAGCAGTAAATATTCAGTATTTGAAAGGGAGAATGTGCAGTGAAAGAAAAAGAGTATTTTAACAGCAATTAAAGAAATTTTAAGACGAAAGTTTTCTGTGAGCATCACTTCCTAAAGGGTGCCAAAAGGAGAGCATTAGGCAGTAGTGATTGTTCCTTTTGTCAGCCCTTAGGTGGCGCTGTTGGAAAAGAAAAGCTGAATTGCCCTCCCGGGAGAGGCCTGGCGAATGGCAGACTGGACATCACGGGCCTTTAACACATCACCACGCTTTACTCCCACCTGCCACTGCGGGGTTCCAGTCCCTTCCAAAGGCTCCCTCTCCTCCTTTACTTCTGTGTCCCCGGGAGTGTCTCATCTGTGCTCGTGAGTAAGTCACGTCAGCTCACACTTGGTGTCCTGTAATTTCTTCTCTGCTCTTATCTCCTTCTCCCTCTTCTACCCCCAGGTGCGTCTCTAGGCCACATTCCCTCTGGGCGCATCTCTGCCGCCTGCTCTGGGTACCGCTTAATCCTCTGGGCACCACACGGATTCCATGGGGCCCTCTCTCTGCCCCTGCCAGGGGATAGAAGGCTGAGGAACTCTTCATTCACAGTAGACGTTTGATGTCCTACCCCCTGGGGTCTGCCTCCAGGAAGCACAGAATCAGGGGAAGCGGCTTCAGGCGGAAGCCAGTTTGGATGTAAGTTTCCTGGAGTCGAGGCTGCTTTAATGCTGGGTTGTTCTTCACTTGTACTTCTATGAATATGTCATCCTTTCCCATGTTTTCTGTAAATGGTGTAGATCTCATCTGTGAGTGCTGTTCTCCTTTAGAAGGGGTCTTCAGGCAGATATGAAAGACTGATTTATTAAAAGCTTTCTTATCGGAGGCTTCCTTACGTAGGTCTCTGTGTCATTTTGCCACGCTGTCCTTCTCTTGGGCATGCCTCATTCTTGCCGAGATGCACACGGGGTTAGGAGGCCAGCTGGTGTTCTTTCTTCGATCCTCATTCAACTCCAGGTTTTCTGTTGGGTCAAGTCCACATGCCTGCCTTCAAGGCTCAGAGGTTTCTTTACAGGCAGTCTGCCACCTTGCCCAGTCTAGCTTTCTTCCCTCAACCTCCTCTCCATCCATCCACCACACACATACTCCCACTCCTCAGAGTCCATTCCTACAATGAGGGGACGTCAAAAACGTATTTTGTTCACAAAAATGTTATGAGAACACGAATAGGATTTTTCTAGCCTTAGGATTCTGGAGAAATCAGGTTACTGCTCTCTCGTACAAGAGAAAAGCGATTTTTTCTTTATCGTCTCTGAAAAAGACAAAGGCTTTTGGAGAAGCCTTCGGGGTTTCCGGCCCTACCCTCTCACGACTCGATTACCTGAATCTGAGCGCTTCTTTCTGTGTTTAGATGTGAGGTTAAGGGCAGTGGCCAGGAAGGCAGTACTGATTCCACTCAGGAGGAAGGAGGATGAAGGGGAAGGGCTTGTGAGCACGGGCAAGTTTCTTAACTTCGCCAGGCCTCTCTCACACACACACACACACACACAATAATAGTATCAATATAAGTTTGTTGTGCATCTTAGATGAAATGAGGCATTATCACAGTGCCTGAATGCTCAGTAAGTGTTACTGTTGGAATGAGCACAGTCTGTCAAGGAGGGAGATGCGGGTAAGAACAGTCCAGTCCTTCCAGATTCTTTTAGGTTCAGACACTAGATGTCACTGCTGATGTTTGATACTTTCTAAATCAAGTTTTAAAAAAGTTCTAAAGAAGAAAAGCAGTCAGGGGAAGATTGCTTTCTTGTGAACATAAGCTTGGAAGCGTCCCTTCAATACCACATTGAAAGTGAGTCAGCCTTAGAAAAATCGTAAGGCTTTCATCAACATATTTAGACATCAGGTAAGCCAGCACGGTTTGCTGATTAACTGATGGAAGTTAATACAAAAATAAATGCTGATACAATATTTAAGAAGCTGCTACTTCTGATGTAAGGCCAAAACCACGGACTCAGCCTCAGGAATTAGAGGCTTGGATGAGGAGATGGAGAGGGGATGTTAGCAAACAGATGGATAACAGGAAAAAGAAGAAAACAGTAAGAGATAAAGCATCCTAGTGACCCTGTATTTATATGACAGGTAATGCTGTATAAATATGGATCTTTTTCTTCCCATTAAATATTTAGTCAATGTACTTAAGAACTGAAGCCTTATTTTAAGTACCTTCTCCCATCAGTATGTGTATAGAACATCCGATTAAATGAAAATATTCTAGGATTTGGTATGTATGCAAGAAAAATGGGGCTCATGTTGCTGTACTGATTTTGTCAATTGCATTAGAGGTTTGAGAAAGGAAATAGTATTTTTATAAAGTATTTAAAAAGGAGGGCATGGGGCTCTAGAAGCACTCCTCACTGCTGTTTTCTGGGGTTGCTCTCCAGCTTCCGAGGGTCTTGGGTCCGGAGGAGCCCTCTATAGCCATGGGGGTAGCATTTCCCATGCTGAGCGAGAGAGCAAGGAGGTGGGAAGCGGGCTAAATCAGAATTTTTCCCTTTTGCTATCACATTTTAGGTCAAAAATTTCACAGCTGAGCATAATGGTGTCATAATATTACTCACAACAGCTAAAATCTATCGAGGGGCTGTTCTGAGGACTGTACACAAATCCACTTACCTGAGGGGCTCACGGTACCCCACGACACAGGTACTGTAATTACTCCCATTTTACAGATGAGGACACTGAGGAAGGCCGGGTTAATTGCCTAAGCATTAGCATCAGTCATTACTTTGATATAACATGTTTCCATTAAAGAGAGGTGTATGTTCCTAAAACAACTTTGTAAGATAAGACCGATTATGTTTGTCTATCCACCATATTTCCAATCTCCTTAATTATACACACTTTATACAGTTGTGTGTATGTATAGTGTGCATGTGTTCCCCTCTTCTCCTTTAACATCACTTTATAAACATCATCACAGAAACACTTTTTATATGCTGCTATTCACTTATTTTTGTTGTTTTTTTTGGTGAGGGAGATCGTCCCTGAGCTGACATCTGTTGCCAATCTTCCTCTTTTTGCTTGAGGAGCATTGTCCCTGAGCTAACATCCTTGCCAATCCTCCTCCATTTTGTATGTGGGACACCGCCACAGCATGGCTTGATGAGCGGTGTGTGGGTCTGCACCCAGGATCTGAACCCCGGGCTGCCAAAGCAAAGTGCGTGAACTTAACCACTATGTCACCGGGTCAGCCTCACTATTCATTTATTTTTAGTGACAACAGAAATGATGCAATAGTAGTTTCACGCTGAGCTCCACGGTGCCCTGCGAATTTCTCAGAGGTGGTCTGGGGCCACGGTGCAGAGTGGAGCATGAGGGGGAGCACAAACAGGCAGGTCCGACCCCTGCTCCCTACTTCACCTACAGCAGTTAGTTGTTCCTTAAAATAAAATATCCTAGATCAATTTACATATTTAGCTTATGCATAATGTTTCATCAAAGAAAGGATCCCAAAGCCAAATCAAAGTTTAAATATTTCTAATTATATCATAATTTGTAATTCTTGTAGTGTTGAACATTTTGGTTAGTTCCTTGTTTTTGGTGAGGAAGATTGGCCCTGAGCTAACACCTGTTGCGGACCTTCCACTTCTTGCCTGAGAAAGACTGGCCCTGAGCTAACATCTGTGCCCATCTTCCTCTGTTTTGTATATGGGACACAGCATGGCTTGATGAGTTGTGTAGGTCTGCGCCCAGGATCTGAACCTGCAAACCCCGGGCCGCCGAAGCAGAGTGTGCAAGCTTAACCACTGCACCACCGGGCTGGCCGGTTTAGGTTAGTTCCATTTTTTATTGCTATAATATTCATATGAACATCTTTGTACATAGATTATTCTTTCCCCCTTTAATTATTTCCTTACTTTAAATTCCCCGGAGGTGATTTAGGGCCAAAGGGCATGGACATTTGTAAGCATTTTAAGCAGCATTGCAAGCTGCCCTGATTCAGGCAATCTATAACGCCAAAGGCTGTGTGAGCACAGTGGCCGTTTGCTCAAAATCTGAAAGTAACAGCTTTGAAAAAACAAAACAACAACAATGAAAGCCAAACAACACTCAAAACAGCACAAAAACTAGCAACATAAATGAGTGGATTTAAATCAACCTAATTTAAAAGATAGGCTGTGTACCATGCCTGAAACTGGAGGTTAACTGTGGCTGAGCCAGATCTGAGGTGCAGAACTTCAGCTCACTGAGATGCTGTGGTGGGCGGCTGGAGCCTTGGTGAGGAAACGGTGTCTCTGAATAGCAAATCTGTTGAAGGAGAAGACCAGCAGGAGCCATTTACAAGGCTTATTCAGGGACCACTGGAAAGGTAAGTGACCCTGGTCCTCCAGGAATTGTGAGGGGCCGTCCTAGGGGGACCCCGACTTGAGGAACTGGACTCGCCCAGAAGATCTCTTGCCTCTGAAAGTCAGGCAGGGCAGAATTTAATTGGTGCTGCCCATTCACAAGGCTCCATTGGGAAATATTAATGTATTTTAACACAAGAAGATGGTAGTTTTAAAATATCACTTATCAAAGACAAGAAAAAAAGAAAAGAGAAAAAATCACTCATATTCTCACTTCCACACCAATAACAACTCTGACCATTTTGCCTTTTAGGGATTTAAAAAATGAATCTCTAATGCATGTTGCTTTTATAAAATTTTGATAGTTTGTTACACTTTTTATAGATTGGATAATACAGTGGAAAATTGGGGGAACCAGATACACTAGGTATAACCGTGTGCTTGTCAGTCCCAGCTTTGCAGGAATTTACAATGTAGTTTATTGTATGAAGCGCAGGGGCTGCTTTCTATCCATAAAAGCACGACTTTATTTTCCTCTGTCAAACATATAAACCTTCCACCCGGCATTTCTGCTTGCCAGCTCAGCACAGAGGACGAGGAGCATTTGTACCATTTCCTCATGTCCACGTGCCGTCACCCGTGGCAGGGTGGTGGCAAGTGGCTGAAGAATGTCACACATGGCCTGTGGTGCTAATCGCTTCTCTCATAGAGCAGAGACGTTCAGTCTATGGTGTCACTCAGACGCCAATATTAAGGATGGAGCAAACAAAGAAAGGTTATGTCTTTCTTTATTTAATATGTGTTCAAGGAGATGCCAAGATTTTAACTTCCAAAAGTCATATGCTTGGTTTTTGCATAGAAAAATTTAAGTTTGGCTCTGTGGGATGCAGTAGGGATCGGACTAACGAGTCCATAAAATACTGGAACCTCACACATTCACACTCAGATCTCATGAACACAGCTGGAGGTTGTGTGTGCAGCGTGAGGGTCTCTTTGAAAGCAGCAGCTCTTCTCCACAGCCCTAGCTCAGGCCCTAACCTCCCAACTCTCTCGCCTTCAGTCCAACTGCCTCACCACTAGACTAACCATCTCTCTAAGACAGAGCCAGTGGTGTTCTTCTCTGGCTACACGCCTCCAATGAGGTTTACGCTGACAACAGAGCAGAGTCCAAACAGTCAAAGGTTCCTGCACTCAAGAGCTCACTCCTTCTGCCTCCATCACCTTTTCCAGCCTCATTTCCTGCCTCTCCCTGGCCAGCCCCTGTGGTGCTGGTCTCCCCAGACAACCTTGCTGTTCTCTAAGCAAGCCCTGTTCTTTTGCCTTGGCTCTTGCTTACACTTTCTTCTTTTCCATTAAATTCCCTTCCTCTGTTGCTCTGTCCTCTAAGGACCAGCCCAGATGTAGCCGTCTCTCTGAATCTTCCTTGACTTCTCTCTCCTCCAGGCAGAACTAAGAACTTTTCAACTCTGCTCCCATGTATTTTGTTCACAGCACTGCCCACCTTAGAAAGCAGCTCTTTGTGTTTGTCTCACCCACTGCTGACACACTGCACACACTGACACACTCTCCCGGGAGGGGCTGTGTCTATTTCATGTTTCCATCCCCAGAACTAACACAGGGTCAGACACATAGTAGGTGCTTCTTTAATATTTTCGAACAGACTCACTCATTTATAAATAGGTTACAGTCACTGGTAAATTAATAGAAAGTAAGTAATGGTTGTTTACTAAAATTTGTTATTTAATTATTCAGTCACCCTTCACTGAGTCTCTACTGTGTGCCAGGCATTGTGATGGGCACCAGGATTCAAAGATGAATAGATACTGTTCCTGACCTGAAGAGGTCCACAGTCTTGTCAGGGAGATAGACGTATAAGCGTGAATTGTATTCATTCATTTATTTTGTAGAATAGAAAAATGTTGAATTTGGAAATTTTTTTCTCTATGAAACTGGAGTGGATGGGGCATTTTAAGAGTGTAAGTAGCAAAATACATAAATTGTATCTAATTTCTGGTCTGTGCTATTCAGAAAAGATATGCTGAAGAGTAATTCCTCTTTCCTTTACCAGCAAGGGCACAATCCTGGGTGTTTCTGCTGGATATGCTGGGGGTTTAGACTGTCCCTGTTCCACCACAGACAGCCACTCCACAGTGGATTGTACTGCCCGGGAGAGGAGCAATGATGCTAGAAATACAGAGAGAGAGAGAGAGCTAGGCCGCCTCCTTCACTGACAGAACCCTGCTGAGACCCTACTGTTCCAAGGAATCCGTAGTACTAGCAGCGAACTAATGGTATCTCCACAAATGTTCTCGGCCTTCTTCTGGCAAAGGGAGAAGATGGAGCAGAGTTTAACAAGATAATCAGAAGAGAGTCTTGCATCAGTCTTTGATTTCAGTACCAGCCCATCTCATAGGCTTGGAGGGAGGGTTTGCTACAGCCTTCCTCTAGTTTGGCCAAGCGAGACCAGGAGCCCCAGTTATTAATGAACCATGACGTATAAAGGGACAACCTGACATAGTTCACTGGCATTCTGTAAAGGTCAGAGGTTACTATAAAAGGACTTGTGCGGAGACAACAATCGTTCTTCCGCTATATAAGGAGGAAAATCCAGATGCATAAGATCATAAGACCAGAAGGGACGTCGAGAGGTAAAATAGGTCAGCCCTTGCCCCTGAGCAGGAGGACATTCAATCATTCAAAAACCCAAGAGAAAATAGAAGGAACCCAACAAACTGGATCTATTTTGGAAGCCAAATATTTCCCCTGCAAATGGCTCAGTTAACACCCGCGTGCTCCAGGAGTGATGTTCTGGAATAGCATGGAGCCCTTAAGACATTTTCTTACTTGTATTCTTAGTTTTCTCTGCTCATTTCTTGGGAGTGAACTTTTTTAAGATTATGAAAGATAATACAGTGTTGGATTGATTGTATCGTGATGTGATGAAATACAACCCTGTGAGGTGTGTGTTCTTGAAGATACCGTGGAAACGAACATCAACTCTACTGTGGGAGAAAGTGTGCTGTTTTGGGGCATGGCAGTGAGTATCAGCTCTACTTGTGGAAATGCAAAATCGCTAATCTAGGATGCACAAGAGAATCAGAAGAGTTTATTAGGCAGATTTTTAGCAAAGCAATGATAAGCTCTTCATAGTCTAAGTAATAATATTTGTCTGTTATCAGCCCGTATGCGGTATTATTTTCAACTACTTTAAGGTATTGTTTTTCTTCTCTCTTTTGGCTTCTTTCCCAAAGTTTAATCAGCTTCTTGAAAAAAAAAAAATTGATGGCTTTGGCTACCGTTTTCCAGAAGTGAATAACAGGTGCATTGGAAATTTAGTCTGTCAGTCTGTGATGGACGAGTCTATAAAATTGTCCTGTGTAATGACAGTAAAGGTAAGTTTTGGCTTGATAATTAAAGACTATGACTTACACCAAGGCTTATGCGGGCAAGGTATTGGGTCTGAGATCAGAGAACTCTATGGGATGGTATAGGGAGAAGCATGCTCAGAATGGGCATTGCATGGAGGCATATATGCTCATTTTCATTAAAACCCTTGAATTGTTCAAAATTGGAGTAGACAGAATAATGGCCCTGAAAGACTCCCACATGTGGATCCCCGGAAGCTGTGACTATGTCACCTCACATGGCAACGGGGACTTTACAAATGTGAATAAAGGTAAACTTTGAGGTGGGAATTTATCCCAGATTATCCAGGGGGGTCCAGTCTAATCACGTAAATCCTTCTAAGCAGAGAACCATTCCTGGCTGTGGTTAGAGAAAGAGATGTGTCAACAGAAGCAGGGTCAGACAGATGTTATACTGTGCGAAAAAATTTTTTTTTTACTATTTTCCCCCAGGTTTATTGAGGTATGGTTAACAAGTAAAAATTATATATATTTAAGTTTTACAACGTGATTTTTAAAGATGTACAACACGATGATTTAATACAGGTATACATTGTGAAATGATTACCACAATCAAGTTAATTAACACATGTATCACCTCACATAGTTACCAAATTTTTTTGTGATGAGACCACTTAAGATTTACTCTTAGCAAATTTCAAGTATATAATACAGTATTATTAACCATATTAACTATCGTTAACCATGCTGTACATGAGATCCCCAAGACTTATTCATCTTATCACTGAAAGCTTGTACTCTTTCACCCACATCTCTCCATTTCTCCCACCCCTCAGCCCCTGGCAACCACCATTCTACTCTCTGCTTCTATGAGTCTGACTTTTTTAGATTCCACATATAAGTAAGACCATGTACTATTTATCTTTCTGTGTTTGGCTTATTTCACTTAGTGTAATGTCCTTCAGTTTCATCCTCGTTGTCACAAATGGCAGGATTTTCTTCTTTTAACGGTTGAATAATATTCCATTATTATATATACAACATACATACACACACATGCACACACACACATGTATATATACCATATTTACACATCATCTTTATCCATCCATCCATTGACAGACACTTAGGTTGTTTCTCAATCTTGGCTATTATGAATAATTCTGCAATGAATATGGGAAGTGCAGATATCTCTTTGAGATACTAATTTCATTTCCTTTGGATATATACCCAGAAGTGGGGTTGCCAGATCATGTGGTAGTTCTATTTTTTTTTCGTTTTTTGCTGAGGAAGATTTACCCTGAGCTAACATCTGTGCCAGTCTTCCTCTATTTTGTATGTGGGTCACTGCCACAGCATGTCTGCTGACAAGTGGTGTAGGTCTGTGCCTGGGAACTGAACCCAGGCCTCTGAAGTGGAGTGCACTGAATTCAACCACCAGGCCACAGGGCCAGCCCCTCTATTTTTTTTTTATTTGAGGTAACATTGGTTTATAACATTATACAAATTTCAAGTGTACATCATTATATTTTGATTTCTGTGTAGACTACATCATGTTCACCACCTGAAGACTAATTACTATCCATCACTGTACACATGTGCACCATCACCCCTTTTGCCTCCCTCCCTCCCCACTTCCCCTCTGGTAACCACCAATCCAATCTCTGTATCTATGTGTTTGTTGTTGTTGTCTTTATCTTCTACTTATGAATGATATCATATGGTATTTGACTTTCTCCCTCTGACTTATTTTGCTTAGGATAATACCCCCAATTTCCACCCATGTTGTTGCAAATGGCAAGATTTCATCTTTTTTTTAATAGTTGAGTAGTATTCCATTGTGTATATATAACACATCTTCTTTATCCATTCATACCTTGGTGGGCACTTAGGTTGTTTGCAAGTCTTGGCTATTGTGAATAATGCTGCAGTGAACATAGAGGTGGATGTATCTTTACGCATTTGTGTTTTCATCTTCTTTGGATAAATACCCAGCAGTGGAATAGCTGGATCATATGGTAGTTCTATTCTTAATTTTTTGAGGAATCTCCATGCTATTTTCCATAGTGGCTGCACCAGTTTACATTCCCACCAGCAGTGTATGAGAGTTCCCTTTTCTGCACATCCTCTCCAACACTTATTTCATGTCTTATTAATTATAGAAATCAAAGAAGATGCAAATAAATGTAAAGATATTGCATGCTCTTGGACTGGAAGAATTAACATAGTTAAAATGTCCAGATTTCCTAAAGCAGTCTACAGATTCAATGCAATTGGTATCCAAGTTCCAATGACATTTTTCACAGAATAGAACAAAGAATCCTAAAATTCATATGGAACAACAAAAGACCCCAAATAGCTAAAGGAATCCTGAGAAAAAAGGACAAAGCAAGGGGTATCACCTTCCCTTATTTCAAAATACACTACAGAGCTATCGTACTCAAAACAGCATGGTACTGGCACAAAAACAGACACACAGATCAGTGGAACAGAATTGAGAGCACAGAAATAAACCCACACATCTATGGACAGCTAATCTTCAACAAGGGAGCCAAGAACATACAACAAATAAAGGACAGTCTCTTCAATAAATGGTGCTGGGAAAACTGGACAGCCACGTGCGAAAGAATGAAAGTAGACCATTATCTTCCACCATACACAAAAATTAAAATGGATTAAAGACTTGAATGTAAGACCTGAAACCATAAAACTCCTGGAAGAAAACATAGGCAGTAGTCTCTTCAACGTTGATCATAGCAGCATCTTTTTGAATACCATGCCTCACCAGGCTAGGGAAACAAAAGAAAAAAAAAATAAATAGGACTACATCAAACTAAAAAGCTTCTGCACAGCAAAGGAAACCATCAACAAAATGAAAAGACAACCTAAAAATTGGGAGAAGATATTTGCAAACCATATATCTGATAAGGGGTTAATCTCCAAAGTATATAAAGAACACATACATCTCAATAACAAAAAAACTAACAACCCAATTAAAAAATGGGCAAAAGACCTTGTTATCAGAGGTTCGGGGATTCGATCGGAGACGTAAAAGACACTTTCCACTCCAAACAGATGGACTGAAGGTATATTTTATTATATAGAGGATAGTAAAGGCGACAGTCTGCAAACAGATCCAAATAGGTCAAATATTAAGAGGGAAAAAACATCAGCCCGACTGGAAAGGGAAAGCACCCACATCGGCTGAAGAGAAATGACACAAATCAACCAGAAAGAGAAACACCAGGTTGACCAAAAAAAGAACACATCAAATCACTTACTACACATCAAATCAATTACTTCACATTAAATCAGTTACTCACAACATCCACGTCCCACTGCCAGGAGAGCCCTGTCAATTGACGCGGCTGGGCAAGGATCACACGTCCTGGGCGAGGTGTCCCTTCCACAGGTGGAACTCTCACTGGGTCTCAGTTTCCAGCAGTTTTTATACCATCAGTAATTTTCAGAGTAAGCAATTACAGAGTTTGCAGAGCAAGCATTTAGTGTTCCCATGCACAAAATGGTTATCAGTGGCGTACGTGCACTGAGCCCCCTGGCTAACGTCCCAGCCCAGTAGTTGTGTACGTGCATTGTTCTCTTTGGTTATCGTCTCAGCCCGGCACAGATGGCCAGTCCATTCCGGGCTACGACGCTCCAAGAGCCTTGAAATGTTACAACTTGCAACTCTCTCCGTGGGAGAAAGGCCAGTTCCCGGGAAAAGGCCAGTTCCCACCACACAGAAAGCAGCTTTGTATTTCTTTTTGTGCTGGTGGCTGTAGGTCAATGGAGCGGCCAAACCTGGCTGTACTCATGTCAAGACAGACCTGAACAGACATTTCTCCAAAGAAGATATACAGATGGCCAACAGGCACATGAAAAGATGTTCAACATCACTAACTATTAGCGAAATGCAAATCAAAACTACAATGAGATATCACCTCTCACCTGTCAGAATGTAGTTCTATTTTTAATTTTTTGAAAAAACTCTATACTGTTTTCCATAATGTCTGTCCTAATGTACATTCCCACCAAGAGTGCACAAGATTTCCCTTTTCTCCATTCCCTTGCCATCATTTGTTATCTCTTATCTTTTTGATGAGAGCCATCCTAACAGGTGTGAGCTGGTATCTCCTTGTAGTTTGATGTGCATTTCCCTGATATTAGTGATGTTGAGTGCCTTTTCACATACCTGTCGGCCATTTGTATGTTTGTGTGCTTTAAAGATGGAGGAGAGGGGCATGAGCCAAGGAATCAGATGGCCTTTAGAAGATGAAAAAGTTAAAGAAACAGATTCATGCCAAGAGCTGCCAAAAAAAAAGGACTCAGCCCTGCTAATAATTTGATTTTAGCTCAATGAGAGCCATGTAAAATTTCTGACCTAGAGAGCTGTAAGATAATAAATTTGTGTTGTTTTAAGTCACTAAGTTTATGGTAATTTGTTATGGAAGCAATAGAAAACTTATACAGGAATAAAAATTATAAATATCTGAGAAGAGTTGAGTCTGACTTGTAGAAGAAGGATGCGATGAGCAGCTCATTGTGGTTCTCCACGGGGGCCATCTGTTGGCAGGCAGTTCCCATTCAGTAGTGTGGCTCAGTGGGAGGGAATTCATAGTTTTTTTGGAATAAGGAGGAAGTAAAATCTTTGATCCCTGCCTGGGAAACCTAGAAAAGATCATACAAATTCTCATGAGCTGATTCTCACCTGGTGTTTCTAGTTCATTGTTGAGAATTAACATTTACTGATCACATGACAAAATATTTCATCTGATCTCCACAACTATCCTGGTTTGTATTATTCCTATTTTACATGAGAAAAACTACAGAAGTTAGGATAAACTACAGGTAAGATGTTAGATGATTCATCCACTAAGAGGGGGAAGAAGGCCTCACAGCCGACCTTGATGTCATGCAAATTCTCACCCGTCCTCAGCACGGATGTTTGTACCATTCTCTTTCCTGATCTTATTACATTTCCTTGAGTACTGAAACACAATAAAGATTTCCTCTAGAAGCTGGGTTTTGCTGTCTACCTATAGAGCAAAAATGGGTACATATTATTTTCCCAAAACTGTTTTTGAAGATATTAAAAAAATTAACAAACTGGAGTTAGCCTCAGGTTACCTGATTTTTGCTTAGCTTCATTGGCGGTGGTTTTCACAGCAGGAAACCCAGCTCCGATGGAAACCATCAGTATCAGCTATTGTTTTATTCAAATAATATGTTAGTATATATAAGAATATGTACTGTAAAAAAAATATGGATGAAATATAGCATGCGTGGGTAAGGCATTTTTCTCTACTACCAGGAACTGTAAGTACGAAAAAGGAAAATAAGCCACTGAAACATAATTCCAAGAGTATTAAATATGTTTCAAACTTACTTGTGCCTTCTTCCTACCCATGGTAATTCAGTTGTAGAGAAGGAGAATTTTTGTAAATAAACTTTTTAAAACACAGCTTTGTTGAGATATAATTCACATACCATATAATTTGCCCCTTTAAAGTGTACAATTCAATGGTTTTTAGTATATTATATTATTGATTTTTAAAAATTGTGGTAAAATATATATAACATAAAATTTGCCATTTTTAACCTTTTTTTTTTTTTGAGGAAGATTGGCCCTGTGCTAACATCTGTTGCCAATCTTCCTCTTTTTCTTTTTTCCTCAAAGCCCCAGTACATAGTTGTATATCATAATTGTAGAGTCGTAGCTCTTCTATGTGAGACACCACCTCAGCAGGGCTTGATGAGTGGTGAGTAGATCTGTGCCCAGGATCCGAACCGGTGAACCACCAGCTGCCGAAGCGGAATGCGTGAACTTAACCGCTACGGCCCCCTAACCATTTTTAAGTATAAGATTCAGTGGCATTAACTACATTCACAATGTCATGCAACCATAACCACTATCTATTTCCTAAATATTTTCCTCACCCCAAATAGAAACTATGTAACCATTAAGAAATAACTCCCCATTCCTCCTTCCTCTTGGCCCCTGGTAATCTCTAACTACTTTCTGTTTTTATGAATTTGTCTATTTTAGATATTTCATATAAGTATAGTCATACAATATTTGTCCTTTTGTGTCTGGTTTGTTTACTTAGCATAACGTTTTCAAGCTTTTTCCCTGTTACGGCATGTATCAGAACTTCATTCCTTTTTATGACTGAATGATATTCCATTGCATGTATATGCCACATTTTGTTTATTCATTCATCTGTTGATGGACACTTGGGTTGTTTTCACTTTTTAGCTATTGTGAACAATGCTACAATAAACATCAGGATATAAGTATCTGTTCGAGCCCCTGTTTTCAATTCTTTGGGTATATACCTAGGAGTGGAATTGCTGGATCATATGGATCATATGGTAGTTTTGCGTTTAGCATTTTGAGGGACCACTAAACTGTTTTCCATAGTGGCTGCCCCATTTACCTTCCCACCACTAACGTACAAGAGTTTTAATTTCTCCACGTGTTCACCAACACTGTCCAGATAGATGTGATGTAGTATCTTGTTTTGTGTAAATGAAGTTTTAGACTAAAAGCAGTTGCTGAAAATTTTGACTGCAATGAATGTAAACCGTTTAAGTTGTCTTTCCATAATGTTAAGGTTGGATCCTTTCTATCTCTCAATTTACCTCAGTTTATCATTTTTAGGTTTTCATTACCACTCCCCAAGTTACCCTTAGATCATGCGTGTTCTAGTCTTGCCCTTTCTTAGAAAGAACCAGGTCATCTAGGAGGAGACTCAGGAGCAGAGAATACACTACAGATGAAGGAATTTTGTACAATAAGGAAATGTGTATGGTATATAAAACAGGGAGAGAAAGGAGTGTACATAAGGAGATACCTGGTTTATAAAGTTTCTAAAGTATATAAAAATTATGTTGGAGGAAAAAAACATGGTGTATTCATCGAAGGTTGATGAAGGAAATGATAAGAGCAAAGCAGTTGCACTCTGTGAATATAAGCCACGACAGGACGAGCCCTGGTTCCAAGTTGTCATGTGTATAACTTGAGGCTTCATTGCAGAAAGGGAGAGGATGGATTTGGATTCTTTAAATTCCATTTGAGAAAGGATGATTGTGCCCCCCCGTTTTCTTCCTAGGACACAGAGGTAGCTCCTGGAACCCTGTTAAAGATGGGAACTCCATTTCCCCAAACCGCCTTCAACTGCCGCAGATGATCAGACATAACTACACAGTACATTGGCCCAATGGATCTGCTGTAGGTGCTAAGGCTAGTCTACGAGATTTAGGAAAGCTCAAGTTTCTCTCAAATGAAAGCAGAAAACTTGTGTTATTTTTTCTTAGGGAGATTTTCTTTATCAAAATATTAGAGCCCATATTTGGTTGATTGTCCCTGAGCAATGGCCAATGTGAGCCCATAGGGAAGAGCACCCCGTGCTGTCCTTATGATACCAGATCTGCTTTTCAGAGGAAATTATACACTAAAAGCTGAAAATGTGTTTCCTTTCATCTTTTGTAATATTTGTAATATTATACCCAGAAAAAAAAATCAAGGCAGTGTGCAAATATTGGTGTACATGTTGTGCAAAATGATCACCACAAAGTTGCCCATCAAAAAATATTGACAACAACTCAAATGTCTAACTGTAAGGGAGTTGTTAAATAAATTATGGCTTACGCACTACTAGAATACTGTTTTGTCATTAAAAGTTACCTTGTAGAAATGTATTAATTGACATGGAAGAATATTCATGAATTATTGATGAATGAAACAAGCAAATCACAAAAGAATAAAGTCTCAATTTGTAGGTTTATCTATTTATCTATCTATCTATCTATCTATCTATCTATCTATCTATCTATCTATCTATCTATCTATCATCTATCTATCTGTCTGTCTGTCTGTCTATCTATCATCTATAGCCATCTTTGTCTCTATCTCTCTCTCCCTTCCTCTCTCTCTCAATCTCTATCTCCAGGTTTATATATCTGTACGATTACACACCAAAATCTTAATAGTGGTCTTTGGGTAGTAGGATTATGGGTAAGTTTTGTTCATTCATTAGGATTACTTGTATTTTATAACTTTTGTAAAATGAATCTGTGTTATAACCCCAGATCCTCCACCTACACATCCTGGAAAGTGCCACATGGTGGCAACTTCACAATTCTGTTCATAAGGGAGGCTGATTCTCCTGCATGTCTACAGCATCATACCTCCCACTCTCCACAGATTCAAGAGCAGCATGACATCCTGGGTAGTCTTTTTAAAAAAAAAAAAAAAAAAAGAGCTCTAAGTTCTTCCTAGGGAACAGGAGCAAGATACTTAATTTTATGAGGCAGCAAATGCTGATGGGGCGAGTAGCAGTGAAGATAGTTCAGCAATGACGAATCCTCCTGGTTTGGTCACAGAAAAGGAGGGTGTTGCCAGTTCCCGCTGTCAGGATACCTTCTGTGTTCTGCATCTTTTTTTTAGCTCGGGGATTATCAGGGCCAGGTTTCCATGCCAGAGCATTCAATGCGGCATGCCCACCCAAATTCAGAGTTCAGTGTGATTACTACCAGCTTTTAAAAACTTTGCTAGATAAGAATTTAGCTCTTGCCAGCAGAATCTGTTCTTGTGAATGACTTATTTGTTCAGGAAGTAAACAAGCAGTGCTATGGTGACTTTAATGCACTGCAATGGCATTTGCTCAGAGTTAATTACAGCAGAGTATCATCTTTCAGTTGCTTTGTTCATAAAATGTCCAAATCGTCTTTTTCCACACCGACACGTTACATACTTGGCTCTCATAGTCCACGGGCGTCACGGAGACTCATGGGACCAGACGATCCGATTACCCTTTATGCCGTCCTTAATGAACAGTGGTAAGGAGTGAACTCAGTATTCCTTAGCTCATCTGTGTGTTCATTTTTCAGATCTAAATGAAATATTAAAACTGAATTTTCAAAATGTTACACCGTGGGGTGAAATATGGAAATGGTTAATGTTAACGTTTGGACTTACTTCTGAAATATCCTTTGAAAGAGGTTGGGGTGAGCAAGTGTTTGTTCTCTGTTTTTCCAGGGGTTCCCACTAACAAGGTCCTGGAGGGAGTTATAACAGACCTAAAAACATCACAGACAGAGAAAGATGTTTAGAAATTGAAATTACGCACAGACAAGAGTTGGGTTCTTTACTGAATCAGGTTAAGAGTGTTCAAGAAAAGGAGAATATCTTTATTCCAGTGAACTGGAAAATGATTGAGGAAGATTCTTCAGGTAGAATCATTTGGGGAGTTCCTGAGCAAGATCTTTTTTTTTAAATGGGCTTTTCAAGTTTTCAATACCTTAGTTCTCATCTAAACTTGAGACAACATTCTCTTTTTCTTCTAGAAATATTGTTTCTAAAAGACGATATTTCTACTCAACAGATTAACAAGCATTATTGAATGTGCACTCTGCATCTGGTTCTTTAATATCTGATACCTTAGAATATTCCTCAAAAATTGTTGTTGTCTCAGAATAGTCTCAAAAAATTATCACCAATTTGCACATGAGAAAATTAGGTCCAGAGGGCCGCTTTAGTCTGTCAGACAACCAGCTTTCCCTCTTCTCGTCTTGACTAACTCCAATCGTCCTCTTCTTGCTGGTCATGGTACTTGGAGTGGGTTGTTCCATATAAGAAGGTTAGGAAACAGAAGATTTTGGAAGTTAATAAAGACGACCAGTGTGGTGTCCATGTAAGCCTTGTTTCTCTCATCTTAGAACTCTGGCAGACATTTTCAGTATGTTTCCACAAATCTGCCTTGTTTTTCTCCTCTGAGAACAACGAAATTTCACTCAGTGAAAACAAAAAGAACTTACGTTATTGATAAATGAATTGTCTGTATCAATGAACAAATAGTATCAAGTACCTATTATATGTCAAGCTGTTGGAATATGGCAGTGAAATGATGAACAAGGTCCCTGACCTCATGGGAATCTTTTTTTTTTTTAATTCTTTTCTTTTTTTTTTTAAATTCTTTTCTTTCTTTTTTTTTTTTTTATAGGGAAGTATTTGCCCTGAGCTAACGTCTATTGCCAATCTTTCTTCTTTTTTTTTTCTCTTATCCCCAAATCCCGAAGCATGGTTGTATATCCTAGTCGTAAGTCCTTCTAGTTCTTCTATGTGAGCCTCTGCCACAGCATGGCAACTGACAGATGAGTGGTGTGGTTCTGCGACTGGGAAACGAACCCAGGCTGCCAAGCAGAGAGCGTGGAACTTGAACCGCGTCTTCAGAGCTGGCTCACGGGAATCTCAAACGTTAATCTGTAATTAGAAATGGAATGAGCACTGAGAAGAAGGGCAATATGAGAACATCCATTGCTTTCTCTCTTTCTCTTCCTTTAATAACTCCCCTTAAAAATTAATGTTGTTTCTTGTGCTTCTGTGGTCCAGGATCTACACTGACTGTGTGCAGCAAACAAATTCTTAAAGAAAATATAGTGACTATGTAAACAGTATAAAGTGTGCTCAGAGAACATAAAAACAAGAGCCTGAGGCAGGAGGAACACGTTGCATTTCAGGAACCGTGATCTTGGGGAGCTCTCTGTCCCTTTGATTTATCCGTCTTTCAATTCTAGCAGTCCTCCTCTATTTTTCTGTTGGTAAATTATCACTCTATGGATTTAGTACAAACTAATAGCATTTCTAGTATGGTATCACCATCTTGACCAAATCTACTCACATGCGCTGTTTTTGCTTCAACAGGGCTAGTGGCTTGTCTTCTTCCTTTATGTACGATTGCTCCTTCGCCATTGGCTCTATTTCTCAGTGTTTTTCTGACTCCACTATCTAGTTCAGCCTGCCAAGTGAACACAGAACTATGCAACACTCTCAGATTCACAAACTTAAATCCCCTCCATTTCTGGCCATGTTAGCAGGTACATTTTATGAAAACTGTGCCTGCCAACTTTATCTTCTTATTAGATCATAAAATCCTCAAAGGTAGCGAATGTCTCATCAAAAGTTTATCAACTTGATATCATAAAACACAGTGGCAACACCCTCAAATCCTATAATGTCATTTAGTAATATATTCATAGTGCTAGGATAATTCTAATTTGTTCTAAGAGTGAGCATTTAAGGCATTATTTCAGCTCCAAACATGACCTGACAGAAGTAATTTCATTTCATTTTTTCACCAGGAAAGTATCCATAATTCTCAAGTACTTCCTGTACCATAGAGTAAATATAACAGTGCTCATAAAACACTTCAATATCTGAGGTCATTTAGAAGCATGTTGTACTTCTAAGGGCTAATGACTCAGAAGGTTTTAGGCTCATTTCTTTTATTCACATTTGGCAATATAATATGGTATCTTTTTTGATATATTGCCTACTAAACTTCTATTGTTTTGTTGTTTAGATTCAAAACACTTTTTCCCTTGAAATCTTTTTAGAACATTATGACAATTTAAGAAAAATTAAATAAAATTTAGCATTAAGAAAGAGTACTGTATTTACATACTTTTTATATATTTGTATATGTATATACTTTTTAAAGTGATTGTATCTGCAAAGAAAGCTCATTTGGTAGTTAAAGGTTTAGGCCCTGTCTCCACAAAAACGGGAATTCCAACCCTGGCTTTGTTGCTCTCCAGCTATGTGGTTTTGGACAAGCTTCTAAAGGCCTTCAAGCCTCAGTTTCCTCATCTGTAAAATGAGGATAAAACTGTAGATAATTCATAGCGTTGCTGTGATGATGAAAGGAGATATGGTTTCCAGTGAAACTAAACGCATATTACCTGATTGCATTTAGGGATTTATTTAGCAAATACTGCCTAATATGCAGCCACAGTTCTAAGTCTTTCAAATATTAACTCATTTATTACTTTACTTAATACTTCAATCCTAACACCAATCTTATGAGGTAGGCATTTTTATTCTTTCTCTTTTATAGAAGAGGAAACCGAGGGGCTGAGAGATCAAGATAACTGCTTCAGGTAAAGAGACACTGTCAGACACAGGACTGCAACCTGGGCAATTAGGCTCAGGAATTAGTGCTCTTAAATCATGCTGCCTTGTTTTATTTATATATTAATTCAACCAATTTACTTAAGTCCTACAGTGTGTTAGGGATTGTTCTAGGCACTTTGGTTACAAAGATGAAGCAGTCTCTGCCCTGAGAAGACCATAGTTTAGTGATGAAGAAAGATTTGTGAACAAATAATTATGATACAACGTTGTACCTCTGTAGAAGACCATGTGCAGGGGCAGTGGAAGCATAGTGAGCAGAAAGATAAATGAAAGGCCCGCTCCACTGAACATTTGAGGGCTGAGGAAGAGGCACGAATGGAGACACACGTTCCATAAAGTCCAAGTATTTAAACATTATAAGTCACATTTCACAAAGCCGTTTTTATAATGACAAAATTGAAAGTATGTGTAAATCTATGAATTTTTTATTACTAAAAGTTGGCACAATATCAAAAACAACTGAATTTAAACATTAATGGGCATGTCTGTGTACTCTGTTGAAGGGCTGGCATGTCTGTGTACTCTGTTGAAGGGCTGGCAATGTAATAGAATAAAAATAAAGACAATTCATAAATAAAATTCATTTATCCCACAAATATATTTTTCTGACCTTAATTTTATCAAAATAAATAATTATGATTTTATAATCAAGATTTTTCACATAGTTCTTATACTATTAGCAGTAATAACCTAAGTGTCTAAACATACCCTTGTGTTCAAAGTGTATAGAACTTGAATACATTTTCATCAAACTGTAAATTAAAACAAGCATACACAATTTAAAATTTAAATTACTTTTTTATATTTTTCAAAAATTTATTTTTCACATAAGGTAGCCAATTATCTATTAAAAATAAATTTTAAAATAAAACTTTAGGGCCGGCCCCGTGGCTTAGCGGTTAAGTGCGCGCGCTCCGCTGCTGGCGGCCTGGGTTCGGATCCCAGGCGCGCACCGATGCACCACTTCTCCGGCCATGCTGAGGCCGAGTCCCACATACAGCAACTAGAAGGACATGCAGCTATGACATACAACTATCTACTGGGGCTTTGGGGGAAAAATAAATAAATAAAATTATAAAAATAAAATAAAATAAAATAAAACTTTAATTAAAAAATTTTTAAATAGCTATAGCTGAAATTTCTAATTCAATTTTTGGAGAATTTAATTAAATCGTATGAAATATTTTTATAAAAATAAAATGACTCCCAATTTTAGCAACTAATGTCCAGGTAATTGCTAATTGGATTAATGAGTCACACGTGTCACTTCTAGTTATATACAAATTTAAGAGTAATGTAAATTGTTTAAAGTTGCAAAACGTTCCTCAGCTGCAGTGTACAACAGTCGTGAATACTTGCTGATTGCAATTCTGAGAGTAGGTCTGGAACCACAGATTTGAGCACATAGACAAACAAGAAAATGGGTACTTGGCTGTACTGGGAATAACACTTTGTTTTGAAAGAATCTATTGCACATATGCTGTCTGGACAGAATGATGACCGTGGCCTTTCTTTTGGCTAAGCACCATCACTGCTCAAATTCTCCCCACATTCTGCAGCAGTGTCTGTCTCTCCAGCATCAGCAGGAGCACAACCCACAAACCTGTGCAACAGTTGGACACAGTTGCCTTTTGTTTCAAGAACAGGGGGCTAGAGACACGGAGAGGTGTTTCCTGGGGGACTGAATCATGTCAGTTATGAGAGCGAATGTTTAGCGTCATGAGTCTTGCCGTGCCAGAGCTGAACAACAGATCCTGAGAGACAGAGGTGTCCATATGCTCTTTCATAAATTTATTTTTGTTTGTTTATGATGAATGAGGCCCTTCAAAGTGCAGGGCGCAGCCCAGGGTCCTTTTTGCTTGGGTCTAAGGGTGATACTGTATAACTACCAAGGAAATTTTCAGATGAAGCAGATATTTGGTGAAGGAGCTAGAGCACGATGGGCATGTTGCTGACAGCATATGCAAAGGCCCTGAGGTATTTAGTAGTGTAGCTTGTCTAGGGAACTGCAGACATGTCTGAATGGCTAGAGCACAGGAGGCTTGAGGGGAGTGGAGGGAGGTGACGCAGGAGGCATAAGTTGGGACACATCACAGAAGTCTTAGCCACTTGGAAGAATGAACCCTTTACCTTAAAGAGTTTTTTACAGGGAGGAATTTGTTTAGATTGAACCCTCTTGTGGAGCATAGTTGGAGAAGGGCAAGAACAAAGGCAGAGGCACCAATTACAGTGGCAATTATCCCAGGGAGAAATAATGATGACCTTAACAAGAGTGTGTAGTGGAAACGGAAATGATGAGTACAGGTGGGCCTGGCACATTGCAGTTGTTTAATAAATGTGTACTCCTGTTTCTAGTGCCTCCAGCACTTGAACTACACTATCACATGCCTTTGTTTAACTGTGAATTAATTTAAATACGTCGTTTTAATACTTTGAATTGCAAAGTGGGGACATTCTTACCAAGGAAAGGTTGATTCCAAGGGGAGTCATACCAAGAAGTTCTCAGTGAAACTGGTCTGATACTGTTACACAGCTGTGTTCATTCTCAGTAGGAGCAGTTTCTTGACTGCTCTTTGCTTCAGTCAAAGAAGTTCATCTCGCAGGCCCACCAGGTCACAGATAAGGGGGTTATAATGTATACTGCTCATCAACAAGTTTTCTGCACATACGACACTGCCCTTCAGTAACCTTTGGTAAGAGTCCTTGTCTACTTTGCCCAGCGGGAAACATTTGGAATCCTTCTTGAGTTTTCTGAATAGACTGTAACTTTACAGAATGTTTTCTTTGTTCTTTAAAGTGCTGAATCATTTATTTCTAAATCAAGTTTAACTTAAAATGACTTTTTTGTTTGGTGATGTTGTTTATTTGACTTCATGTAATCTTTCAAAATGATTGGGGGCAGATTTATAACAAATGTAGCCTGAAGTTGGCTTAGAAATTTGACAGTCGCAGGCAATGGGGATGATGCTGTTTTTATCTCTCTCTCTACAACTTCCTTCTCATTCATGCTTGTTGTATCTGTCTTCTCATCAGCTGAGTCAACTGGACCACTTGATGTGAATTCAGTTCTGCTGGTCTCTAACACTCACCCTGACCTCAAATAGAGGGAAATGGGAAGCCCAGCCTGAGCGTGGGCCTCCACAGCGAGCGAGCCCTCCTACTGCTACAGACCACGTGCTCCCGTTCCAGCAACTGCTGCTTCTGCCCAGACAGTGTCTCTGAGTCCAATTTCCCTAAGATGTGGACAATAACTCGCCTTTATCCATTTTTTATTTTACCTGGGAACTGAAACCCAGCTTCTCAACCTCAGCTTTGGGACTGGGGCTCTTGATCTTGTACCCATATTCCAGATTATCCAGCTGGTGCTGACTTTCTCCAGGGCACGTTATTATATTATGTTTGATCTCTTAGTGTAGGTGTATCACTTTTTGTCTGTTGCCTTACCTTTTATGTATTTCCTTTGCATGCCAAGATGGCCTTTCTTCAATTAACTGAGTTAGGTCTATTCTCCTAGCGTATCCTCATCCCAGGAGACAAAGCTGACAATAATTCCAAACCCTTCTATTGCGTTCCAACTTGTTGAAGCAGGCTGGTTGTGTCCTGAAAGAGAGGCAAATTTGTAGCTCATATACTGGTAGGAAGACCTTGCTGGATAAATAGCAGTAGGAAGTTACAGTTAAATCATTCTTCCTCTGCCTTCCCATGGCATTGGGTTGCATGTACTTTACAGTGTATATTTGATTCTAATTTGACTTACAGTTATTTACATGGATGTCTCCCCCAATAGACTGTAAGGTCCTTTGTGACAGAGTCTATTTTTATTTATATCTACACACCCCGCAGCATTAGTGTAGTGCTCTCCAAATGGTAAACACATCATAAATGGTTGAAGAACTAAAGAAATATAAAATTAGAGTTTGTAATATGCTTGTTAATAGGATCAGTATCTTGTTCATTTTGTTATCTCCTACAATATTAGTGTAATGCTTTCCACATAGTAAAATACTGTCTAAATGTTTGACATAATAAAGAAGAATAGAATTAGAGTATTGTTTTTCAAATGTCTGAGTTAATAATTTCCTGTTTGAGATTTTTCCTGCATAGAAATCAGAAACTGCTGCCAGATTGTGCTTAATTTTCATAGATAATGTATCATTCTCTTATTCTTTTTTATAGTCAGAATAGCCTCATCTCTGCTCAAGTCAAATACATGGAGTACTCAATGTACGCTTATTGAGTTCTTCAGAAGATGCAAAGATGAACGATGAGATGAGTCACTGCCTTCCTGCTTTTTTCCTCTCACCTACCCTTTTTGCATTGTTTATAGGCTAAAGGAAGAGGTAAATGAAGTGTACGAGATTTATGAAGTAAGATAAAAAAAAGAAGAGCTTGAGGAGATGCTCACGTAATGTTCTATGGGGAACTCTATGCTAGGGAAGATGTGGCGAGAATTCAGGAGGCTTTCTAGAAGGGTGACATCTGAAATCAACCTAGAAGTATGGGTAGGATTTTAACAGTAGAAGAAGTAATAAATCACTGGAGAAAGGAAGAGCACAAGCAGAGGCAGGGAGGAAAGACATGTCTAGAGAATGTCAAACAGGTTTATCATGCTGAAGTATAATCTGCAAATAGCAAACAAGGAGGATGTAGGTCTTGCAAAGTAAAGGTGGACTGGGTGCATATTATGATCTTTAGGGAACTTGAACTAACTTTGGAAGACAATGAGGAGGTATATATATTCCCAAGCATGGCAGGCCATCATAATCTCTTGGGGATCCTTGAGAAAGATATTGAATCACCCCAGATGTGTAGAATGAGAAATTCAGGGTGACTTGGAAAACCATACTTAAAAAACAAAACAAACTCTTCAGATGATTAATATTCCCCAGGTTTAGGAGTCACTCATGGATTCTGGATTACTGGCCAGGAAATTCTATTCATTCATCTATCAAAAGTCTGTTGAGTGCTTAGTATTTATCATACATTGTGCGAATTACTGGAAATACAGAAAGAAAGCCAACAGATGTTGTCACAGCTCTCATAGTTTACAGCCCAGCAAGGCTAACCAACACTAAATGAATAATTATACAAATTATAACTGTACTAAGTACTCTTAAGCAGGACAGGGTGTCATGACAGCGTGTAATGGGAGGGCTGACAACTCTGGCCAGTGGAGACCACCTTAAGCAGGTGAAATTTTAGCCAAGACCTCAGGACTCAGGTAGGGGAAAGGTTTGAAAGCCACTCCAGTAATTTGGGGTAAAATAATAAAGACCTGAAATAGGGGCTAGAGTGAAGGGGGAGATGGATGTGCTTCTGTTTCTGTTTGGTTGGCCCAGTGAAATCAAGGGGAAAAAATACAAGAAAGCCATCTGGCGGTAAAGCAAAAAAAAAAAATACATGAGCAAGAAGAAAAGTGAGCCATCCTATTGGTAGAACCATGGCTTTGCCAACTTTTTAATAAGAATTGATACCATTGTCCAAGTAGTCAAGTTTTGGCTTAGGAATGCAGTCTCTGGAATTGAGTCCTTGTTGACCTTTCCTTTAGTGTAATGGAAAACTATGTTCCTTCTGGAATAAGGAATTTAAAGTTTATAGATCATTCTTGTATATTGAAGATGTACAAAGATAAATAAAAAAGAATATATTACTCCTATAGACTGAATGTTTGTGTTCCCCTAAAACTCATGTGTTGAGATTCTAACCCCCAATATGATGGTATTTGGAGATGGGGCCGTTGGGAGATGATTAGGTCATGAGGTTGGAGCCCTCATGAATGGAATTAATGTCCTTATAAAAGAGACCTCAGAGAGATCCCTTGCCCCCTTCCACCATGTGAGGATACAAAGAGAAGATGATCTTCTATGAACCAGAACAGGCCCTCACCAGACACTAACTCTGCCTGCGACTAGATCTTGGACTTACCAGTCAACAGACTGTGAGAAATAAATTTCAGTTGTTTATAGCCACCTAGTCTGTGGTATTTTGTTATAGCAGGCCAAATGGACTAAGACAGTTATTTTTTCCAATTTTAGCAACTAAGAAATTGCCTGAGTGATCTCTAGGTTCTGAAATATCTCTCCAGATAGCTATTCTCTCTTTGGCTTTCATTGACTCTCAGCTATCTAAAAAAGCAATAAATGTCCCCAGAGACTTCGATTCCTTTTCCTTTACTTGTTAGTAAAGCTGTAGAACTTTCTGGGCTCCTAATTTCTATGGAACTAACAAATGCCCCTGTTTAACCTATGTTCCACCTGAGAGCTTAGATTTCCCTGTTAGTTTTCTGAAGAATATAGCCCAGCAACTTATTTTTCCTGGACCTGGCTTACTGCTTAGCTCTAGTATTTACAAAATAAAAATCATTTCCTGACCTGCTATTCAATCCATATGGCAGGGGAAGGAAATGTCTGCTTTTGATATCCAATCGACATGTTAGGGTTCTGCCATTACAAATTTGAGGGAAAATTTAGGTTTCAGAATTGGAGATGTCTTTCTCAAATGAGGCCGTTCTAAACTTTACCCAGATTCCCCTGACTTCACTCCTTGTCTGAACTTTTCTTTCCTTGGTTCCTCTCACCTTCGAGGAAGTGGCAACCCATTTGGAGTTTCCATTTGGCTCACAGTGATCCCCTAAATTGCATCTGCTCCCAGAACCTATAGGCTATGTTCCTGGAAGCTGGTAAATTCAATGCATTTCCCACCTAGTGCCAGACATAAGTGATAGGACCAGGGCGGGGCCCCATCTTTCTGGGCCAATTGGAATCCTTTTCCTAGGAATCTGGAATTGAGACTAGAAAAGGGGCTGTTTCCTCATGTGGTGGATATCATCATTTCTGCAAAAGGAGGTTATTACACAGGAAATTTAGTCTGAGAGCACTTTGCTCTTGATGACAGACAAAGAGGGTGGTAGTGGTTAGAGAAATGTTACATTTGAAAAGTTAGAACCAAAGAGTCACTTCAAGTTCAGTGGTGGCTTCAGTTAGGGCATGTTTTACGAGTTTCCACCCTGCCCAGCGGCCCCCGGACTACAAGCAGCCCCTCCTACTTTGTGATCTCCGTGCACACTGGGGCTGACAGGAACCAGGTTTGGGAGGGCATCAAGATTTGCTTTTTTAAATAGATTGAGATGTTCTTGTGACATCTAAGTGGAGATATCAAACAGGCAATTGGATGAGGGCATTTGAAGCTGGATTTTGGATGAAAATATGAATTTGGGGATCATAAACGTAAATAAATAGAGTTTACATAGCCTTTGGAGCCAGGGTAATGGATAAGTTAACAACGTTATAATAAGTCTACCACTTAACTCTCCTTTCTGACATTGAACCTATAGTTTTCATTACATGATTTTTGATAATAAGATTTCTTCTGGAATATAATTTTTTTTTGTATTTTTCTTAGTTTTGACTTTCTTTTTAAATTCAGGTAACATTGGTTTATAACACATAAATTTCAAGTGTACATCATTATATTTTGATTTCTACATCATGTTCTTCACCCAAAGACTAATTAACATCGATCACCATACACATGCGCCTTATCACTTCTTTCGCCCTCCTCCCTCGCCCCTTCCCCTCTGGTAACCACCAATCCTATCTCTGTATCTATGTGTTTGTTTGCTGTTGTTGTTTTTTTAATTTTCTACTTATAAGTGGGATCATATGGTATTTGACTTTCTCCATCTGACTTATTTCGCTTAAGATAATACCCTCAAGGTCCATCCATGTTGTTGCAAATGGCAAGATTTCATCTTTTTTTTATAGTTGAGTAGTAGTTCATCGTGTATATATACCACATCTTCTTTATCGATTCATCCATCAATGGGCACTTAGGTTGTTTCCAAGTCTTAGCTACTGTGAATAATGTTGCAATGAACATAGGGGTGCATATATCTTTACGCGATAGCGTTTTGATGTTATGTGGATAAATACCCAGAAGTGGAATAACTGGATTATATGGTATTTCTATTTTTAATTTTTTGAAATATCTCCATACTGTTTTCCATAGTGGCTGCACCAATTTGCACTCCCACCAGCAGTATATGAGAGTTCCCTTCTCTCCACATCCTCTCCAACGCTTGTTGTTTCCTGTCTTGCTAATTATAGCCATTCTGACGGACATGAGGTGATATCTCATTGTAGTTTTGATTTGCATTTCCTTGATGGATAATGATGTTGAACATCTTTTCATGTGCCTGTTGGCCATCTGTATATCTTCTTTGGAGAAATGTCTGTTCAAGTCTTTTGCCCATTTTTCAATTGGGTTGTTAGTTTATATACTGTTGAGATGTATTTGTTCTTTATATATTTTAGATATTAACTGCTTATCAGATACATGGTTTCCGTTTCCAAATATCTTCTCCTACTTGTTAGGTTGTCTTTTCGTTTTGTTGATGGTTTCCTTTGTTGTGCAGAAGCTTTTTAGTTTGATGTAGTCCCATTTGTTTATTTTTTTCTTTGTTTCCCTTGCCTGGTGAGACGTGGTATTCAAAAGGATGCTGTTAAGACCAATGTTGAAGAGTGTACTGCCTATGTTTTCTTCTAGAAGTTTCATGGTTTCGGGTCTTACGTTCAAGTCCTTAAGCTATTTTAAGTTAATTTTTGTGTATGGTGTAAGATAATGGTCTACTTTCATTCTTTTGCTTGTGGCTGTCCAGTTTTACCAACACCATTTATTGAAGAGACTTTCCTCTCTCCATTGTATGTTCTTGGCTCCTTTGTCAAAGATTAGCTGTCCATAGACATGTGGGTTTATTTCTGGGCTCTTGATTCTGTTCCATTGATCTGTATGTCTGTTTTTTTGCCAGTACCATGCTGTTCTGATTATTATAGCTTTGTAGTATATTTTGAAATCAGGGAGTACGATACCTCCAGCTTTGCTGTTTTTTGTCAGAATTCCTTCAGCTAGTCAGGGTTGTTTTTTTTGTTCCATATAAATTTTAGGATTCTTTGTTCTATTTCTGTGAAAAATATCATTGGGATTTTGATAGGGATTGCATTGAATCCATAGATTGCTTTAGAAAGTCTGGACATTTTAACTATGTTAATTCTTTCAATCCATGAGCATGGACTATCATTCCATTTCTTTGTGGGATGCAACTTTTGATTACTCATGAGTGGAGTATACCGCTTTATGCTCTTAGCAATGTATGATAGTTCTTATTTCTTTGTATCACTGATAGCATTGTGTACTATTTTTTATATCTTTACTAATTTTATATTTAAGGAATCGCAGAACATTGTTTTGATCTGTACTTTTTTGGTTGTTGAGATGGAGCATTTTTCATATATTTATTGATCATTTGTTTTTCTTCTTTACCAAATTGTCAATTCATATCTTCTTGTTATTTTCTCTCGGGATTCAATTTTTATGTTAATAACTTGTGAAAGCTTTTAGCAAAGACATTGTTCCTATGGATATCATTTATATTGAAAAATTTTCCCCAGTTGTCATTTTCCTTTTCATTAAAGACTTTTTATTATTGTTTCTTGACCTACATGTTTAAGATTTTTCATAGTTTAATCAATTATTCTGTTATTTCTTGGTTGGTGCCATTGATATTTTGAGAGAAAGCTCTTCTCCAACCAGATATTATTTAAATATTTACTTATTTTTCATTACCTATTTTACCAATGATTTCCTTGAATAATTTAACCCATCTTGGGTTTATTTTGGTGTATGGGTGACATAGGGTCTAATTTTTTTCCTAAGTAGCTGAACATTATTCCAGCATTCTATGGTTCTGTTATACATGTTTGCTTTTGCTGGCAATCTAGGTCATCCAATAACATGATAGAAAATAACATATTCAAATGATTTAAATTATCTGCCTCTAAAGAGTATTAAAATATTTGTTGATGATTTGAAGAAGGTATATTGTCCAGTCTTTGAGGGGAAAATATAAGGCCACTTAAACTCTATTCCTCTCTGATGTAATTGCTATTTGTACCTTCTCATAGTAAGGGGATTAGCCTTCCAGATGCCATTGTGAGAAACTTCCAGTAAGTGCACTTGTGCCCTGAGCGTTCTAATGCCTTCCAACATGACCCCCTTGCCCATCAGTTCACTTTTAGTACAAAGATACTAGAGATACAAGATGAGAGTATGCACATGTCTTTAAGATCTTAAGTTACTCCTACAAGTTATTTCTCTATTGAAAGCAAGATTTGTAAGCAAGAATACTTGAAGCCATTTCTCCTAACTTGTTTCAAGCATGTTATATTTCTATTAAAATCTTTTTTATTATTTTAAGCATTTAAAAAAATCTTTTTATTTTAAGCATTTTTCCCTTAGCTTTATAAATGTGTCCATATAAGTCTAGGAAGATAAAATTAACTATCTTCTTGCAATGGGTCAAGTACCCATATCTATGGTTCCATTTTGTTAAAGTAGAGTAGTCCTGGAATAAATGCAATTATTTATTCATTTATATCTATGCCTGTCTGTCTGTCTGTCTATCTATGTGTCTCTTTGTCTATCCAGTGAGATTGAAAATAGCCAAATCTAAGAAGTATAATAAGGAAATCCTAGTACAGTGTCTCTCAGGGAACAGTGAGTCAATAAGCATTTGGTATTTATAGATAATCATTAATTATAAAGATAATGCTCATAAAATAAAGAATTCCTTATGTTTTTATGGTCTCAGATACAAAGAATGTTGATGACTTCTAGAGTGATTTTGGCCCACTTTATAATCTGACGATATCTTCCTCTATCAAATTTTTTCTTCTATACCCTTTTAACTCTCATTTGTAACCCTTTGTTAGTATACCCACTAATAAATGAAATGATCAGTAAGGTTTGGATTCTCTTCCTTTGTTTTATCTTTTTATATCTCTTCTACAATGTGACCTTATAACAACTCAAAATAATATTTGGAAAGGAGAAAAACAACAAAAATATAATTCATAAACTATACTAGAAATATAGTTCCTATATTTCTAGGGACATCTCTAGGGACTTGCCATAAAGAATCAGGTAGAAAAGCAAAAATAAATATTAAATTAGGAAGGAAGATCAAGAGAGACCTGGAGACCGTTGTAGCCCAATTTCTTACAGTTTAGAGCCAGGATCTTATCCTGGGGTCCAGCATTGACTTTGTGATGGGGAAGGAAGGAAGGGAGTGAGTTCCTAAGTACGCTAAAACTCAATGCAAAATTTTGGCTATATCTAATTATTTACACTTTGGGGGGAGGTAGAGAGAAGTTTCATAGCTTTAATCACATATTCATAGCAATCTGTGACCACAAAAGGGTGAAGAACTACTGGTATAGAGAAAACAGAGTTATAATAAATAGCAATTTTCTCTTTGGAGCCACGTAAGCACGTTAAATTGAAAGAAGCTATTTCTCTTCTTTCCTTCCCTTTGCCCTAATTCTCTCTTTGGTGAATTTAATGTTTTTAGAGTTACTTTGCTAAAACTTGCAGGAATGAGTAGTTCAGAAAATATCTTGAGCTACCTGGACCCACAAGCCAACAAAAGGGTGCCACGAATGTTCAGCGTGGTATTTCTGAAGTGGCGGGTAGACAAGACAGAAAACAGCAGGGAGCAGAAGCCCCCTTCTACTCTGGAGCCTATGCTGGGTCCCATCTGCTGGCATTGTCGTTCTGGATGATTAGAAGCCCGACAGGTTTGGCATAAAGAAGTTCTGCTTCCAAACATCGTGGAAAAACTAAAGAATCCCTGCAGGATGTTCAAAGCCTCTACCTAAGTTGGCAAAGGATGAGGACACACAGCAGGAAAGTGAGTCAAAGAAATATATGAGTTGCATTCTCAGATGATCCGATGCCTTGTCCACATGTCTTCTCTCAACAGCCGCTTTTATCGGTTACTTCAGAGAAATGTAGAAAGCTCCCATAATGCACCTCGTGAGTTCTGCCAAACATGTGAAATTCTGGCAGAAGCAGTAAGGGGAAATATGTTCCCCAGTTGGCACTCAGCTTAGGGATAAAGTTTGATGACCATCATATATCTTCTGTCACTTCTTTGCCCTTTCCGTAATAAGATTACAGACTTATATTTAAATCCTGGAATCCATTTTAACCTTCTTAAAAATGTAGGAGTCATTATGTCAAGTATTTTTCAGGTCCTTGCTGTGAACTTTATTTTTACGTTGCTCAATTTCTTTTCAGAAAATATTTTCAGACATTGTAGGTCCTGAGCATCTTTTGCAGATACATTTCTCAGATTAAACTCATATCCCTCTTTCTTTGGCTCTCACCATGACCTTTGATAACTTTAGAATTAAAATCCTATCACTGTGACTCATGTGAAATAAGATGACCAGAGGACAGGTGTAACTGTTTCAGGCTTTCTCAATATCTGGCAAATATATAGTAATATACACAGTCAGATTACTTTGGCAAAGAAAGTATTTCATATTTATAGAATGCTTATGGGGGCACAGCTAGAGTGTTATTTGGGTCCATTACATTTTAATAAAGAGGACTCACTTAAATTCTGGGCCCCAAATCAAAAATTTCAAGAGAGATCTCTAGTATGGTTTTTAAGTATAAAATGAACACAGCCTTTACACAAAGGCTCTCTCAGAGCAATGAAGAATTTGCTTTTTTCTGTCTTTTTAACTATGATTATAGTTATTTAGAGGTTTTGACTAACTGTGTGATAATTAAACAAGACTAGAACATTGCAGTGGGTGTGGGCTAATGTGATTTGTCAGAGAGGAGAAAGTAAGTAAATTACAAGACTAAACACTAGACACCAGATTTGTAGAATTCTGGATGTAGATGTGGCTTCAGCAAGAACTGACTTCATATTAAATGCATATCTGACTAAAAGATTATATGATGTTTCTATATGATTCTAAACCCAAATGACTGTTTCATCATTTTTATAAACCATTCCCTGGTGACCTTTCTTCCAATTTTGAAATACAGATTCTCCATGCAAGCTAACATGTTATAATAAAGTTAAAAAAAAGAACCCATTGGCTCTGCTAATGTAGGGGAGGAAGAGGGAAGCAATCACCAGAACATCATCTTCCTATATAACATGTATCATTTTTATCACAGAGAGCACAAATGGCAGCAATGTTAGGCCAGTATAATAATATTAAATCCAGTTATCATCTTAGCTCTATATTTGTCTTCAAGAGTAAGCAAATGAATTTCACAATATTTCATCTCAAGCTGCTCTTAGGTTGTTACATTTGAGGAAAAATAATATTGCAAATAAGACATTTAAGATTTTTGAATGTAAATGGGGTAGGAACAATGTTTCTTAAAAATAGGTTACATAGACAAGAAGAAAGGGATAAAATTATTTTATTGGTTCAACTAAAATGAATAAAATGGAAAGAGATACAAATCTCTAAGAAATTATTCAGTACACCTTAACTGCAATTATAGAGAATTCCACAAAATAAACTTGAAGTAAGAACAAATTTTGTAAGCTTATAGATTACTATTTGAGTTAAGCATTAAGAGCGAGAATTAAAGTTTTTTAGTTCTAAAGATTAAATTTGCAGGTATGCTGTCTGCTAGTATTGAAATAAATTTGTTTCTTAAAAATTGTTTTACTGGATTATGTCAGAAGCAAGGCTTTGTTCCTCGAAGGAGGGTAAGTTCCCTCCTGGGCCCATCAGAATGAAGCTCTCACGGTTCTGCCCTTCAGAGGCTGGGGTGGTCGGTTGTTGTGCTGAATGGGGACGGCCTTACCACCCTCAACATTCGATAGAAGACTGCGGAACTGCGCCAGCTGAGATGAAGGATGGAATATTCAAAGAATCAAAAGTTATTAAAGTTACACAAAGCACTTTATTGCCAGTATAATTAATGCACTGATATTTAGAAAACCAACTTGAGGATTGCAATGATTTCACCAATGGGAAGGGAGAAAGCCAAAAATTCCTCCATGTTTCTTTCAACTAGGCACTGGGCTTAAATTGTCAATGATTGACTGGAATAGAACACCAACGTTCTCACTTGCCAACTGGGGGAGTTTGGATGAGTGACTTATCTGCTTCATGTCTATTTCCATATAGTATCTACTTCATTATGCTGTTGTGAAGATTAAAGAGGTTGATGCCCGCAAAGTGTTTAGAATGGTGCCTGGCATATAGCCTGTGCTCAGAGGTGTTATCAGTAGGCTACATGGCTTCTGCTATGGCTTTGTTATGAGAACTGGCTGACAAAACATATGCAAGGCACCTAGTAAAAGTTGCTTAATCAATGGTAGTTACTATTATCATTATTGTAAGCAGTAATTAATGAGATATTTTGTTTGATCTTTAAGAGCTTAAGCTTCAAAAAAGAACAAAAAACTTTTGTCAACTATCAAAGTATGCCAGTCAAGAGCCGCAATTTCTCAAAGTCTTAGCAGAACTTTCAGTGACAGTTTTTTCTTTGTTTCTGAAACTCTTAGGAAGACGTATAACAAGGTTGGATTCTTCCTTTTTTAGGTGAAAAGAATAGTGGGAGTTCTGAATCTCATATATTCTTTTCTACATAAAGTCGAAAAATAGTATTATCATACACTTTTCTTTTTGGTTATTTAACAGACCTATGCCAGAAATGAATTTTTTTCAGTTGGAAGAGAAAATGAACTCCTCAAATTCTAACTGAAATAGTAATCGCCCCCATTAATATAATGAATTGAAATGATATTCCTGCTTTGCAGCCCCAATTCCCACTCATTCACCTCTGATACTCTACCTGTTCTGAGCTGACACTGATGCTCTCCTTATAGACGAGCCAGGTGACACTCTCAAAGAGAGGAGGATGAGTCAGAGAGCCAGGGTAGGTCCAGTAATCCGAGGATGAAGGAAGGAAAATAGAGGGGTCAAAATTTGTGAATGGGGCCTTTTTACCCTGAAAGAAAAAGAAAAGTAATATATTTTATGCCATGATACAAAATACTTATATCATATACATGTATGACATATATGTTATATTATCTTGGTGTGTGTGTACTTACATAATTTTTTTGGTATATATATTATCTTAAGATTTTAGCTGAGAATTTATTCAATTTTTCTACTATATAGTATTTCATAACTGGTGTGTTTGTGGATATAAACAATAAAAGTAGTAGAAGAATGAAAATGTGCTACACTGAAATTTTGACCAAGCAAGCTTCCTCCTTTTTCATTTGGTTGAAGATAAGTAAAGCTTCAAAAATCTTCTTTAAAAGATATTTAATTTCCAATATAACGCATTTATCATTTCTCTAAAAATGATGCCATAGATTGTTCCAGTGGCAAAGATATTTATTGACATGTCTATTAATTATATTTTAACCTTATTCTATTTGCTTTTCTGATTGGTTATTGTTAGTGTATAGGAAACAAACTGATATTTACATGCTAAAATTTTATATAGGTCCAATTTACTAGACTTGTATATTGATTCTGTTTTTTAGCTGATTTTTTTTTTTTTATTTTCCAGGTAGATGTCAATGATTATATCATCTGCATTTGATGATAGTGTTGTCTTTGTTTTTCTAATATTTATCTTAATATGTACTCATTTCTTTCCTTATTTTATTGCATTGAATAGGACATTCATTGCAATGTTCAATTGTGGTGGTCACAGTTATTCCCTGTCTTGTTGTTGATTGAAATGGAAATGCTTCAAATATTTCACTACTAAGTTTAATGTTTGATCCAAGTTTCTAGGTGATATTCTTTATCAAGTTCAATAAGTTTTCAGAGAACTTTCTTCCTTCCTTTCCTTTTTTTTTAACCTCAAGAATGGGCATTTAATTTTATTAAATGCCTTTTAAACATCTAACAAGTTGATGACATGGTTTTTCATCTTTAATTTGTGAATGAAATGAATTATATTAGGAGGTAGTCTAATACAAAACCATCCTTGCATTCCTGGGGTAAACTCTACTAGTTTGGAAGCATTACTCTTTTAATATACTGTTGAGTGTGATTTTCTTTAATTAATTTTAAGAGTTCTCTTAGCTATATGCCTAAGAAATATTGGCCTATGATTCCCTTCTTGTGATAGTCTTACCCAGTTTTGATATTAGGTTTTATTAAATTAAATTGATGGGAAGTTTTCTGTCTGTTCCCTCATCTGGGCAGTTCAGTTAACATGGGCTTGATTATTTCTTAAAAGTCTTGTCACTTTACCTCAAAATGGTCTGGGCCTAACATTTTCTTTTAATAGATACAGTTTTTTACTATCTTTTCAATTTCTTTTTAGGTTCTCAGTCTATTTTCAACCCCTTTTGAGTCAATTTTCCTCCACATTTTCCTAGAAAATCATCCGTTTTATCTAAATATTCAAATTTACTGGTATAATGTTATATGAACTTTTCTTTTAACACCTTTACCATATCTTTAATTATGACTCATTTCTTATTTCTAAAAATTTTTCTGTATGTGTATCTTTTACTTTCTTCCATCATCAAACTTGCCAAAAATCTGCTTTTTTTGTTGGTTCTTCCAAAAAATCAACTTTTCGTTTTATTGATAAAATTTTACCTTGTATTATTTTTCTTTTTTCTTTTATTAATTTTTGCTTTATTTTCATTAATTATTTCCTTCTATTTTCTTTTCATATGTTATTTTTTATATTCTTGAGTTGAGTGCTTATTTTTTTATCTTCAGACTTTCTCACTTTATAATACACCAATTTGAAGTTTAATTTTCTCTAGAATTGGCATGAGCTAGATTTATTTTATATAAAAATATCGCAGTTCTCTGTACTGTGAAAGAAAATGACAAATCTCTGACATATGATTTAACTATTTACTATTAAAACAGTAAAGCTAAGGTTAGATCTATCAGAAAATCCATCTTTTTTTAGCTGATAAATGGGAATCATGGTTATCAAGTATTGCATGTTAATGGCATCTCAAAAGAATACTCTTAACTCCTGCATTTTGGAATTCAAAAGAAGTAAAGATATCTTTCTTCATGAACCAAACAAAAAATTACATTTTAGTTGGATATAGTTTTTTTTTCTTTTGTGAGGAAGATCAGCCCTGAGCTAACATCCATGCTAATCCTCCTCTTTTTGCTGAGGGAGACCGGCTCTGAGCTAACATCTATTGCGAATCCTCCTCCCTTTTTTTCACCAAAGCCCCAGTAGATAGTTGCATGTCATAGCTGCACATCCTTCTAGTTGCTGTATGTGGGACACGGCCTCAGCATGGCCAGAGAAGCGGTGTGTCGGTGCATGCCCAGGATCCGAACCCAGGCCGCCAGTAATGGAGCACTTAACCGCTAAGCCACGGGGCTGGCCCGGATGTAGTTTTTAAAGCAAATTTGAATGGCAATGTAACCTGTTTTTCTATAGGCTTCATCCTGCTCAAATAAACAATAAATATGAAAAACAAAAAAACAAGACAAAACAAATCCCCGAGTCAGAGACCTTCCCAGAAGCAAGCAATAGCTAAGTAGTATCTTGAGTGGTACCTTTTGCTCCAGCCTTCCCCCTCCCCACTTCAAATATGTAATTAAATGATTTCTGAAGTTCTGTGGATTCTTCTTCTCTGGTTTAAACTGACATTTAGTCTATTTACCTTAGTTTTAACTGCACTTAGGGCATCAAGTACTTTCTGCAGTTTTGGGTTTGCCTGACCAACCTGGAGATTAAAAGAAATAAAGTGTGAGATAAAAATTGTTATCAAATCAAACTCTGTTTAGCTAAAAAATTTTTCAATTAAAAACAGCAACTGAAGAGAGGTAAAGTACTTTATCTGTGCTTTAGGAGAGCAAATTTTGCTGGTATATGTCTTTGTGGGCCTTTGTACTCTGTAAATCATTCCTAACGTGTAACCACAGATACAGTTGGCAAATGTTCAAGACATACAATTCAAAATCCAGGAATTGAGCAAAACTGTGATACAGCAATAAACTTCTTCCTTTTGGTCTGCTCTATTAGTTACAATCAGTACAGTGTATGGCATGCGTGTTATAGAGGCTCAATAAAAGTTCACTAGAATTACTATAATTCTGAATGTTAGTCACCCAAGTATACTCAGTTTAACAGCAATTTCCCTACAGAACTCTTCAGGGACTCTCCAATAGAGGATGTAAGCAGCGTTTGCCATGTCAAAGATCAACTGAATTTTCTTTATGGAACAACATCCTCTTAATATTTCTTTCCTGATGAAACATTAAATTGATAAATTCCTGAACCTATGAGGTAGGAAGTTTAGAGGAAAGGGAATTTGAAAGCACTGGAAAATAGAAATTCCTCCCCACCTCCAATGCCTTCCCATTCCATTCCTACCTAAAACTTACTTCTCTCTTCAAGGGGGAAAAGCCGAGGGAAAACAAAGCAACAAAGTACTAGGGAGTTGTTTGTCTACCTGTAGTCATTAGTAGAGTGGGAACTTTCCAAAAAGAAAGACTCAAATATCTCTTTGCCTTATTTCATCCTATTTTGAGCTCTAATTGGTAAGAGATAGTGTTAGCTGAGCTCTGTAACTCACCTTCATCAAAACACCAATAATTGCCAAACCATCAGCCTGTGAGATGGCTTCAGCACGGCTGGAGTACTTTGCAGAATTCCAGTGGACCAGGTGAAGCTAAAAGTGATAACGTGGTTAATTAGTTATTTATACAAGTGTGAAGACAAAAAGTAGGTTATGAGTTACCTTGTTAATATAGGAAGATGTATCTTGGCTTAGATAGATAAAACTTATTGAATCTTTATCCAGTGGATAGGAAGGGCTATGTTCTCACTCTTAAGAAGGGTTGCAAATCCTGGCACCAGTACGTAAAATTTCTTTTCCCACAATATTGTAATGTTACAATACTACCGTAATTGTATTACAATACAATTGAATACAATGTTACTCCTCTTTTTAAAACATCTCTCTTTGGTATGAAAAGATCAGGAAATCTGACTAACTAGTTTTAGGAAAAACAATTTTCTCTCACATGAAGTATGTCTCAGTAACTTTATGAGAAGGGGTTCCTGGAGTATCTGGGAGTCTTAGCCAAGGACGGATTCTCTTGAGCACATCCAGGCACCTCTCAGAACAACATCTCCAGCCTAACTCCCTCTGAATCTCAGATATATCTAAGTATGTACCCATGCCTTCTTGATTTCCTTTTGATGTCTCTAGGCGGATGTCTAATAGGTATCTCAAACTTAACATGGCCAAAATAGAACTCTTGATTTCCTCCTTGCCAAACCTGCCTCAAAAGTACCACCATCCACCTAATTGCTCAATCAAAAAGTACAACAGTTATCATTCATTCTTACTTCTCCCCACTATCAACATCCAGTTTTTCAGCACATCGCATAGATTATACCTCTTCACTCGGTTCACAACTTTGAACATTTTCATTAGCTGCTGATTTTATCTGGAGTGTCCCTCCCCACAACCTTTCACTGGCAGGCTTTTGTCTTGAATTAGAGTTGAACTAAAAAGCCACTCCTCCAAGAATCCTTTTCTGACCACCCAGTGTCAAGTGCACATCTGCACTTCCTCATGGCACTCGAAATCAAATCACTTCCCTCCACACCTCTTATCTAATCTCTCTCTCCCTGTGTCTTCCACCCCTCTCTTCCATTCTCCTACTCCCATCACATGTTGAACTTTATGGCTAAGTGTCTCTCATCTCTAGCCTGGGTCATTTTTATTTTTCTCAAATTAGATAAGAAGAGTGCTGATTTAGATTTCTTAGATGCCACTAAATATCCTTCCAAAAAGAGAATATGAATTTAGGTTCCCAATTCATTTGATTTTAGTCAACTTCAATTTTATGAGGGAGAAATGGAAAAAATACTTAATGGATTTCTGCAGCATTGAAAATTGTTAACCAAGCTTTACAATGTAGCATAAAGCAAGTTACATTTGTGTATATTTCCCAATCCTCTATCAAAATTAAAAATGCACATGCCCTGTAAGCTAGCAGTCACTCTTGCAAAAATCTGCCTTACATAATTGTTTTCACTAGTGCCTAAGATGTATGGACAGACATATTTGTTGCCACATTGTTTGGTAAAAGCAAAAAAAAAAAAAAAACAATGGAACAGAAAGCAGAAGGCACTGTAATTGTCCACCAGTAGAGGCCAGGTTAATAAATTCTGATATATTCACACAATTGAAATGCTATACAGACATTAAAAGAATGAAGTGAAATTAAACCTACTGATTTGGAAAAATGATCATGATAAATTGGTAAGTGGGAAAAAAAAAACAAGTTGCAAAACTAAGTGTATTACAAATTCATTTTATAAAAGTAAGATGGATAAATCAACTTGTCTATATGGGTACATATGTATTATATATTCACACACGTAAAGAGCAAACATTTTTCCCTTTGAATCTCCCAGTCCCTCTGTTGACAGTTTGATACAAATATTCCCAATTTTTCTATGGATATACAGACAAAATGTCTTGTAATGGATCACAAACTTCCACGTGAGGGCAAGTCAAGAGGCTGAAGGTTGGTGGCTGCAGCCAAGGATCCTCAGATCTCATCTAGGTATATGCTACTCTCTTGGACCATTCCTATGATTAAATTTGCACTCTCAGTAGAGTCTTATTGAAGTGTTCCAGCCTGGCCACACCTACACCACTGGTGTGTCCAAACTTGAACATTTGAACAAGAAGGGAGTGCTGGTGTGTTCCATGTGGGGTCAGAGCTTTGAACGAGAGCAGCACCTCCCTTGGAGGCTAGCCTGATGTCAAGGTAATAGTTTTTGAGGCATCCTGAAGGGAAAGACGATTCTTGGGCTCAGGAGTTCAGCTCCAAGGTCAGCTGCCTCTTTCATTTGAACAAATACCCTCTATTGCCAAACACAGAGTGTCTGTGTTTGATTTTAATGGAGCCTTGGAGTTCCTTACAGGGACCAGAACGTTCATTCTTTTGGAGCCATTATAATGGTGTCTTATGTACTAAGGAAGTTGCTTCTGGGAGTCCTCTCTGTAATTCTCTTTCACTTCCTGGGTTACATTACCTCTGCAGAATATTTGACTCCATCCACTGTGTGCTCAGAACCATAGTCATCCGTGCTGCCCCAGTGGAAATGGAACTGGCAGAGCCTGTAGCTGTCAGAGAGAGGACCGCCTTTCAGCACTAGAAGGAAGAAGGAGCTGCGGTTAGCCTCAGGATCAGAAGTTCCAGTTTATCTGTGCATTTACTATAAACCAACACTAAATTGGGTTATTGTTGTGAGTGCCATCGAGTCGATTCTGACTTCTAGTGACCCATGTACAGCAGAGCGGAACCCTGCCCAGTCTTTTTGCACCATCCTCTCACCTTCCAGTGCTGTATCAGACAATGCTCCGCTGCTATTCACAGGGTTTTCATGGCCAATTTTTTTCGGAAGTGGGTGGCCAGGTCTTTCTTCCTAGTCTGTCTTAGTCTGGAAGCTCCACTGAAACCTGTCCACCATGGGTGACCCTGCTGGTATTTGAAATACCAGTGGCATAGCTTTCAGCATCACACAACATGCAGCAGCCACAATATGACAAGTGACAGAGGGGTAGAATGGTTAGATCCCTGATTGGGAAAAGAATCAGGACCGCAGCGGTGAGAGCACCAAATCTCAACCACTAGACCAAATTGGGTTGAGTAAAAATGAAAAAAACACTACCACCAAAGTTTCCATCTTGTTGGTTTCTTCGCACATCCACGATGATGATGAATGGCATTCGTGTGTATGGATCATCCCCGACTGTGGCATTGAGTTATACACAATTCTCAGCACATGAGCTGTAATTTTACCTTTTTCTGCCACCAAGAAAGCACACTGGAAGTTGAGCGAATTCTATGATTACAGGGCTTTCCTTGAACCTGCTTTAATTTGCAAGTTTATTCATTCCTTCTTTCAACAAAGACTGTATAGACAGTATACATCAAGATCTTTAGTAATTTATTTTGAGTAACAAATTATTCATCACATACTATGTAACTGATCAAGACACAACAGTGTATCTTGACAGCTTTGTTGAGAATCCCTGGCCAGGGACCAAGAGAAAGTGCCAGTGGGGCAGTGGGATCACTTTAAAAATTTTAACATTGAATGACCACGTTGTTTCAGAGAATCTACCCAACCATATGATTAATTAAACATACATAATACTAGACCTAACCTAATACTAACAATGGACATAGCCCCAAGGTGCCTAAAATTTAGGCTCAGAACCTTGTAGGAGAGTGCAAAAACAAGTTTTGCCTATTGAACCACTAGAGCTGTCTTATGGAACTGTCATTTAGTAAATTATTCAGTAAACATTTATGAAAATCTTATTATGTACAGGAAATGTCTAGATTCTGGGGTACGAAGACAAGTCAGTCACTACAGTCTAGTAGGGGAGGGGAAGATAGACATGTATAGCTATGCACAGAATTTTTCCATGCAAGATTTATGCAAGACTTATTTTCTTACTGGTATCCAAGCACTTCACAATTATGGAACCATTTTTCTGGCCACAAAAAATAAATATATTCTTCAGCCCATTCCTCTTCCCTACTGTGGTCCTGCACTCTCATCCCAATTAGAAAATTTTTGCCTTTTGAGTTTTTATATTCATTACGATGGTTCATTAGACATTTTTGGAAAAATACTGTTTATTCAGAGAGTGTGAAGTGAGCATAAAGATACTGGAAACCATGAGAGACCAGATGGTGTCATTGAGAAGGAGAAGAATTGAAAAAAGAGACAGTGATGATGATTCCAAAAATCATCTTTACCACTTGGGAGTTTTCCAGAAGTCCAAGATTATAGATTACAGCAATGTTACACATGTACACAAAAGACTGAGGATGAGTGTTTGTGTTTCTTAAAGTCCAGTTGTTTTAATTTCCCCAGCAGAGTCAAAGAAAAACATCAGACGGGTCTGTTGGCTCACCTGATCGGTCATCACTGTCCTCAAAGTTCACATGGAAGGAATGTCCCACGTTGACAATCTCTTTAGCTGTGGCTGGATTGTAGGAGACACTGAAACTTTTTAGGGAGGGGTCATGTTTGGTTTCACTGGTTTTAATGTCGATAGGAGACTGTTTACTTCCATTTGCGATGGGGTACAGCTTGACCCATTGTTCAGGACCTACCAGGACAAACATATGCATACAATCAAAACTTGACCAAATGCTTGATTCCAAGTTTTAGGAGTATAACTAACTACTCGCTTATTAGATTAGGATTTATTCAGGTATCTTATGTGATATTCTGTTTAAGTTAATGAAAATTCAATGTTTGAGAATATCCCTTTTCTATACTATACTATAAAATAGTGTACTTGTCAGAATGAGTCATATACTCATAGTCTATGGGATCAGACTATAAATATTTTAGTATGAGCACTAGATTTCAAATATATATATATTTGGAGAGAGAGAGATTGAGAGGGAGAGAGAGGAAGGGAGAGAGGATACGTTTTACAGGCAACACACCCAAAGGGACAACTGCTAAGAACACATGCAGAGCCGTTATAATTGTTCAAGTCAGGCAACTCAAACCATTAATCTGTGACAGTACAGTGGCTTGCAATGCTCGAGACTTCTTTTACTGGAAAAGGAAATAAGCTATTATTTTGATTTACACGAACAGAAGAACTCTTACCATTAGGGCCATCGTATCCCCAGTCGGAACTTGCCATGATCTTCTACTTAGTTTCCTTTTTCTGAAAACAAAGATGAAACCTGGAATAACTGACTGCAAGGGAGCATGCAGTAGAGAGCAGACAGCACCGCTTGGGTTTTTATAGGAAACTTCCCTGCCTTGAATAGGCCAAGATTTCATCATCTCTATCAGGAAGTATATATATACGTAAAAAAAAGGTGTTGTAAAAAAATCCCACAAGGGTTAAGTCAGTTCCAATTGTTTTATTTTCTTATATTGCAAAAGAGAAATATCAAAATCTTAGGTTTTATAAAACCAAGCCCTGTTTCTCTCATGTTAGTAGAAGATATGGCAGAATATTACCATATATGATTCTTTGGATTTCCTGAATTAAAAATGACTCTGCGCACTTGAGATTTCCAACTTGACCCTTGCTGGATACTTTAGCAATATTAGCAACGGTAATGTAGTAAGGAGAATAATTTGCACGTTTTCAGACTGATTGGAACTAGTTTCATGATGCTAATTTAAAATCAGATAAAATTACTAATTTTTTAAAATATGTTATTCATAATGGTACATTTCATGGACACACAAGATGGGAATAAAGTCCTTCATTTTAGAGAAATATTAGAATTTATAAATGAGATTTTATTAATATTAAAGTTAAATATGGTCCAATATTTATTTTCCACATCAAATACAGGTCTACTGGAATAGAAGCCTTTCTTTTGTATAGTTCTATACAATTTATAAAGTACTTTCAGAGTATTTTATATCATCACCACCACACATAAAAATCCTGTAAAGCAAGAATTATCGTTTTGTAATTGAGAAATGTTGAGAGACTTCACAACTAGCAAGAAGCCAAGAAGACAAGACTTCAGCCTCGAAGACCAGTTGCTTTCTTCACTGTACCTCCACCGAGCCACACTGTGAGGTGACTGACATCTTAATTCTCCTTTCAAGACCACAATTCTCTTAAGCCCAATTTAAGTCTGGACCACGTGAGAATTGCCACCTGTTGAGTGATGAGAAGATCCATAGGACTTTTCAAGGAGGCAAAGAAGACTGATTAGGATGTGTCAGACCCTGGCTATGTCCACATTTTCAAGGCTCTAAACGTGCTCGAAAGAAATGCAACCAGAAAAATAAGCTTCCATAGTAATGCTTTTTCATGTGGTCGTACCTCCTTTCACATTCTAGAATCATCTGAGCTGCCTGGGCTCCCTGAAGGAAGAGAGGGTCAGGCACAATTTTTAGCAAAGCTGATTGGAGACTCATTGTTTGTCCCTTTTTGGTTAATAATGGCCAACTGCCTCAGAAGCAGAGAGAACTATGGCTCATGAGTGGGAAGAGGCCAAGCTTCCACTCTATACTTTAGCAGGCTAAAGGAACATTACATTTTTAAGGTGCTATTTATTGAGAGCCCAGTATGTCTCAAATGCTATGCTAAAAACTTTACATGCATTAATTCATTTAATTCTCACAATGACCAAATTAGGCATTAAAATCTGTGTTTTACTTAAGAAGAAATTGAGGCTTTACAGAGGTGAAGACTCCTCCTCAGGGTTACAAAGCTTATAAGTGGCTGCTTACATCCCATAGCCTAGGGTTTAAACCTAGATCTGTCTAACTCCAAGGCTTGTACTCTTTCTTAATCTTCCACTGTCAACAAACGCCCATCAACCTCCACTCAATTCTATTTTCTGGAGGATTGGATTAGTTGGTCTGGTCTGACCAACAGTCAGACTCGGTCCTTGGGCTTACTGCATTCCAGACTTAGTCTCACGTCGGCCAGAAGCTCACGGAGTGACAGTAGCAGGCTACTCTTTGCCAGATAATCTGCCTCCTAATATTTGACACTTTGTTAAAAGTAACTTTAAATCGAACTACTATATTAATCAACATATTTGGGGGAACAAAAACACAACCCCCTTTTCATTACATGATTACATGATGATTCATCACATGAATGTTTTGACATTCATATGGGACGGTAATTCATTTAGTTTTTGGCACAAAATTACTTTGAACCCTAACTATTATGACCCTTCATTCCATTATGTACCCAGGGTGGGTTTGTGTATTCCCACGAGCAGAAAACCATAGAGAGAAAGGGTATAAAATTTAATGAACACCTAGAGTTTAAATCCTAACACCCCTCCCATTGACTTTTATCCCTCTTTTTCTGCTTACAAAGGTTGCCTCTTTCAGCTTAATATACTAAATCCAAGATGTATCATTTTTCACTCACTTCTCTTTCACTTATTGTCTCCTCCCAGTATACTTTTCTAGGACTGTCATCTTGGGACTGCTTTCGCTCACCAAGGAGTTCAATCTACACAGCTTCTGCTCTTCTAAACTAACAGTTTATTCCCTAAGGCCATCAAATATGTAAGCACGTGCTGAAGAAGGATTTTTGTTTTTCCTGATAGAATATTCCAAATAAACCCTTACGTACTTGAAACTGAATCAGGAGCAACTAGGTTGATGGAAAAATCTATATTTTTAAAAAGTAATGCAAAAATACATGAATAATTTTGATAGAGAATTGTTAATTGGTAACATTTAGAAGCACCAAGTTATATGTCAATTACATCTCAATAAAACTGGGGGAAAATAAAACAAAAAAATTTTAGCACTTTAAAGAGATTTTTTAAATGTTGAAAAAATGGTGTGCAGAAGATTTACTTTTAATAATTACATTGTTTTAATTTGCAAATTTAATGAAAATGTACTAATGAGCTGAGAGGGGAAAAGAGAAAGATTTCTTCCTTTACCTTATGAAATGGAATCTCAGAGGTCAAATATCCCTGAAAAAATTTTAAAGATAAAATGTTGATATTATCCTAAGGGGATCTACTCTTAAACCATATGCCACAATTTTCTCTCTTGACCTTCCTTCACAGCAAATAGAATTCTTGCAAGAAACAAAAGGAAGTATGAAGAGTCCTCGAAGATTTACTATTATTATTAAGGAGAACTATTTCCAAGTGCATTCATGCTAGGGGTGTTGGGGTAGGCTAGAAAAGATGATTATTTGAGTAATTTCCATCTGTTGGGGCCTTTAAAATAATGACCTAATTCAATTTTCACAGTGGTCCTAGGGGTTAGGTTAGTCTCACCCCACTTTTAAGGAAGAATAACTGAGGCTCAGAGAATTCAAGAAGAACCAGGGTTTGAATCCATTTCTGGTTGCCTCCAAAGCCCATGAGTGCATTCTTTTCTGTATTATGTCACAGTGCCATCCCTAACAGATTGTCTATAAAACATTTGCTTTCAAGTTAGTTAATAGCGTATTACATTTATTTACTGAGTAACATCAATAAACTTTGTTGAAGATGTTTTTAATGTCTTCAAATGTTTTTCAAGAAAGTAGCGACATTTCCTCAGTGTTTTACAAAATTTAAAAACCGCATTTAGCCAATTTTAAACTATATTTAAAAGCCTTAGCATTTCTTATTTGAACTTTTTCCTTCTAGTTTCTCAAATGAACATTTTCCTCTGATTCTTAATTTAATATTTTAAATTTAAAAACATGAACTTTTATGGAAGCAAATAAATCATAGTGAGTTTCAAATTTAAATTTGTAATTAAATAATAGTTCTTTGGTAGTAAGGAACTAAAAGTGTGCAAGAGTGCTGTGTCCAGTTATTGTAGAGATCTGCTAAATGCCACTGAAAAGAAATTCCAGATAGCAATAGCTATTTTACAATGCTCAGACTTCCACAAAGATAACTGGTTTTCCTGGGATCTCTATTTTCCCTAAGATAAGAGAATACCCATAGTAAAAATCGTGTCATTTTTAACTATTAAATTTGGCAAGACTCACATTGCTCCCTAACTCCTCTGCCTCTCCAGAAGTGCTATTGTTTAGGGTGGCAAGATAAACCTTATTTCTAGTGGAGAAGTGAGTCCTGGAAAATGGTGATATTGGTTTGGATATTTCTGCAGCAAGACAACTGGAAATTCTGATGAATCAATTTAAATGGCAGGATGGTTTATCTGGATTTCACACCTATCATTTCCTGCAAATCAGTTTTCTCTTCACTTGTAATGAGATGTCTTACCAACTTCATTCTTTCCAGATGTCTCCATCTATACCAAGCTTGTTCCCATTTTAGGACATTTGCACTTGCTGTGCCCTCTGTCTGGATCTTTGCACAGGCTCAAATATCACCTCCTCAGAGATGGCTTTCCTGGTCTCTAAATCTAACCTACCCTCCCTCTTCCCAGTCATTCTATTTTATTGTTCTGTCTTGTTTCTTTCATAGTATTTGTTGCATACTGAAGTAATTTTGTTTGCATTCTGAAATTAATCTGTTTCCTTGCTTAATGTCTGTAACCATCTCTATGGTGACACCTCCACCATTTTATTTTTTTTAAACCACTGTGTTCACTTCACTTATAACATGCCTGGAAAACAGTGGTGCTCAATAAATAGCTTAGAGAGAACAATTAAATGGTTATTTTTAGTTTCAACTACTGTGTTTTTATGAAGACTTGGAAGGGCAGAATGCTCAACAGGGACTGCGCCTCCCCAAATACACTGAGTGAGCTCAGGGGGGTGTGACACGCTGGTGTTGCGTTGTGTGAATGAGCTTTGCTGGAGACAAACTCACGTTCGTATTTCGAAACAAGAAAAAAGAGCCTTTCCCCTCTCCATTCTATTAATGGGAGGAATGAAGAGACCCGTCTGCGTCTGTCAGTCATTGCTGGGAGAGTGAGAACGTTGGTCTTTGTAAGTGTCAAATTTTTTGACACTTCACAAGTGTCAAAACTTAACCCATGAAATGTGGTTTGAACTGTTGACACACAAATTTCAAAAATCCATAACTCTTATGGCTTTCATTACTGTAATTAAGGAATGGCTTTCTACCTTATAGTTTCTGTCTTGTAACATTTTACTTTTATTTATCTAGGCAATTTTAAAATCTACCAATGAATATTTTTTATTAACAACCAAGTCAACTCTTCATAGGTAAGTATTTTAATCCACAGCATAGAGGCATTCACAGTTTCTTATAATTTCATGCTTTTGAAAACATTAAATTTTAAATACATCTAGTTGACTCTCATGCTTATTGAAATTACTGGTTGGAAAGATATACTGAAAACACTGAGAATATAGGCTTGTGAGCTTTTAAGCTAATGGTTAGGAATCTCTTCTACCAGATGAATGGGTAATCTGAGCAGTTAATTGTACCATCCTTATGTTTATTTTTAAAACCTACAAAAATGTTATTTGTATCTTATCTCCTACGACTGTTTGGGGGAATTGATGAGTCCTTCTATAACAGATGACATTATGAAGGAATATTTTTCATCTAAAAAGCAAATAACATGCATAATGCTTTGTAAACCGTAAAATACTGCACTAATGTAAGTGATCAACTTCAGCCTCAAAAAAAGTTTGATTTTAACTCTCAGGTAAATACATGATTAAATAAAATAAAATAGTTCGAGTGATTGCATGTGGCCTGAAATTCAAACAATTGCATAACAGAAGCCTGCTTGCCACAGATTAGACTGAACCCTCCCTGTAGCTGTGGGAGGAGAGAAGTTCTCAGGGGTCAATGTGGAGGGAGGTGATGGTCAGTCAGATCAGTCACCTTGTCGGAACATCTTTCATGCAACTTTTTTGGGGGTCTATCTACCTAAGAGTTATCTTAAAATTTAAAAGAAAATTTCTTCTGACTCCGCTAATAATTTTGTTAGCTCTCAACCTCCTTGATCAAAGACTAGATTTCTAAAACACACTTGCCATTACATATGTCCTTTCTCAATCCAGTGTTTCTTAACGTACTGTCTGCAGATCATCTGCCTTCAGATCCACAGGTGTGTGAATTAAAATGCATGTGTGTGTCACAGCCAATCCCTTACTTTTGTGAAATGACCTAAGCCAATCTGGATGGCTAGCAAACACCCAGGTCTTTCAGAGAGCATTGGGAGCCTTTTTAGGCATATCTGGGGGCTATATGAATCTATCTCCACAATCTGCAAACCAAAAGATATGTTTCAATGAAAGCACCTCTCTGACCAAACTCCCCAACTGTACGTTCATTATTAACAAACAGGAACAAAATAATCACGTGACTTCTCTCTGGTTTCAGGAAGGCTGGCTCCAAGTGAGACTCACTCACCAGCACCTTAGATGAAGAACTCACTGCAAAGAGGCTTCGATGACATCAGGACTGGTGACCTTTGCTGTTGAGTCAGGCAGCTGGGTCCAGTGGCGCCTAGACTTACATACTACTTCAATGGCATCTATGCTGGACTTATCCACTCATAAATCTTGTTCATGCAAGAACTATGAGTCCAGCAAATTTTTCCTAGCCAGTTACTACTCTTGATACCGCTAATTTCATGGTCTAAAATTATTTCTAACATCCTTCATAGTAAATTACAAACCCTTCGGTGTTGATTTCACTGCAAATATGCTAAGTAGCCACTGCTGAAGATATTCGGTCCTGATTAGGATGCTGTTAAGCTTCCCTGTTATGCAGTAGATTGTATGAACAAACACATTGTTTATACCGAAGAAATGTATAAATATTACACCTATTGAATCAAAATCCGTGTGGGAGGCTTGGGAATCTATATTTTTAGCAAACATTCTCAGGTGATATTTTAAAAACAAATTTGAACACTTTTACAAACACTTTTTTAAGACCCTGAATGTCATCTTCCTGACATGCCCTCTCCTTTAGGAAGAATTCTGAATTTTAGTAGCCACCTCAAAAAATACTTACTGTTTTACTGAATTAAAATCAATTAAAATTACATCTTCTTCCCATAAGATTTCTTAAAGGCTTTAATACATTTACTAGTACCCAGATCCAGAGAAAAATTATTTTTTTCATTCATTTTTTGTGATGCCCTTTTATCCGTTGGGTCAACATGCTACATACAGGGTGGTGACTTGCCCTGCAGTGGTTTTTGCATCAAATGCTCAAGTCACATCCAACATTAAATAAAGACAGGTAAAATAAGCAAATGCCTTTATCAGTGTAAATATCCATCGCTCCGTGCAGAAGGTTGTCATTTTAATTCACTCTTAACTGATATTTGTCCTACCAGGTCTATCAAAGAAAAGTGTAAAGAGCACTGGTTGAACCAGTGGTTTGCAGAATGAAACATAATTCAACGGCACAGAAGAGGTACATTACACAGATCTTCTTTGTTGATCCTAAAAGAGAGAATACAGACACTGAATGGGGATGAAGCAATATCTACGATGCTCCTTCAGTCTCTAAAGACTCTCTTTTGCTTCACAGCTATTTTTCAGGTGTCAGCAGTAACTATAAAATTCTTTGTCTACCGCCATTTCTTTGAGTAAGGCTATTTCCTTATTGTGAACTGGATTAATAATGCTACTCACCTTAAAGGTTTTTTTTTAATGAAGATTAGGGATAAAGGCACATAGCAGATGCACAGTGAGAGATGGCTATTACTTTTTACTGTGTATACTAATAATAATGGAAAACTGCATGGGCTGTGGTTAAATAGGATGGGAGAGAGAAATGCAGCTGAGAGTTGAGGAAGACATAGGGCTGTGTCAGAGCTTCCAAGACTTTGATTGATGAAGGGTATTGGCTAATCAGCCTTGAAACCATGGGACATAATCCTCCCTAGGGTTTTTTCTAAGAAATGAGTAAAGAATAAATAGAATGATTACAAGTGCTTTTCAAGAAAGAAATTCTTTCTTTTAGAATAGCTCCATTGAAGGGGGGCTTTTACTCACTGTACTTCTACTCACATGATCTTATTTATAACTTTTAAGAAGTCTATGAGCTGGTAGAACAAATATCAGTATCCCCATTTCAAAATAAAGAAAGAGGCTTTCACAGATGAAGAAGCTACGCCACTTATCCAAAGTCATATGTAAGTGTTAGAATTAGAATGCCAAGTCCTCAAACTGTGTCAAGTATTGTTCACACTATGAAAAACTATAAAATCAAAATTTCATCACTTTTACTTCATTTTTACAAGAGTTGAGTGATATGGTGAGCTGTACCCCAAACAGTCATTGTAGTTTCCGTAAAGCAGACCCCATAATGCCAACATAGACAGGGCTTGGTTTTGTCTGCGGGGTCCAGGGTGTGAGATGAGCCATCGTCTCTCCTGAGTGAGTGGATGCTGTGGGGTTTTGCTTCTCCACAGCCAGCCTGTCCAGGCCCATGGAGTTGTCACACACATCCCTTCTGAGGCTCTTTCAGTGCCCACCCTTCCAACATTTCTGTGGAGAAACTAAAGTACACATGATTTAAACTCCCTGATTCCATTGTAGCTGGTAAACGCATATTTCCACATTTCCATAAAAGTCTACTTCATTTCTTCCAGTCCTAGGGATGAAGGATCAGATCACAGGACAGAGCACCATAGGTCCTCCCTTCTATTTCTAGGGCTGGGAGAAAAATGTAAGTTTATATTAGATTCCCACAACAAGATTTCAGAAAAGATTTCTGTCCTTTTAACTAATGGTGAAAAGCAAGATTTTAATGAAAGTCTTTCCTGATCCTGTCTCTCTTATACAGAAGATTACTTGGGTTGTTAATTTAGCTGGTAGAGGCCATATGCCCTATTTTGAGTTTCTTCTGTTTTTCTTTTTAAATTTTTTTCAAGTTGCTTCACGCAAAGGAGAGCTACTTAAATATACAACTTACACTAAGCTGATCTCTAGGTTGGGTATGGCTGTAAGTAAGTGAAGAATTTTAGGGACTCCAAGATCTCTGATGGAGTGTAAGTCTCCCTTCAGCAATGACCCCACAGAAAGAGTGCATGAGGTCTTCTCTTGTGGTTTCTTAGGGCTCGTTTAGCTACTGGAGTCAGAAAACTTTGCTTGGATGACAGTTCTCAGCTGTGACTTGAAAGGCCTTGGGTTTCAGAACTCCAGGGTTGAGAGTGAAAAGGTGTTGAGTGAATTCCCTTACACCTAGTTTATCTGGCCGTGTGGTGGAGTTCCTTAGCATGCAATACTTGGACAGTGCAGTAACTATCCTAAATTCTTTAAGACTGTCCCAGACTCTGCCTTTCACTAATTGGTAAAGTTCCACATAACCTCTGTGCAACTGCCTGAGCATTACAAAACGAGGGGATGATATGTTGGCAAGTGCCGTGGTTTTCCATCATCACCCGGGAGGCAGCCGGAACCAGTCTGGTGAGAAAGAACTCCAGGAAAAACGCCTCCCCAGGTCCATGTCAACAATGCTGCTGAAATGGAAACCCACCGAGTCCAAGAAGTCCTTAAGGGCCTTAATGGCTAAGAGCCAAGCTCCAGTTCTAATGAAGCTTGTGAGTACTTCCTAGAAAAAATAAGGCTGATTTTGTGCAGTGATTTGTTCTGGGGAAGATCATTCCCGGCAATGGGATCAGTTCCTCCCGTTGGCAATTCCTGGGGGTGCTGGCTAGCCAGGTTTACGTCTGACATTCTTACAATGTGGTCTTTTGTTGCTCCCGTCACAGGCTCCAAGAGTTCTCACAGATCCCCCTGCAGAGCTGGACAGGATTCCCCTGTATGAGTGCCTGCAGCTGGCAGCAGCTGTTGCTACATTTTTCTATCCTTATTTTGCTTTTTGGTTAAGATTGTGTTTCTCCCTCCACTTCTGATACGACACAGATAGTGCCAAATATTTTGCTAGTGGATGTGTTATTGTTAGTAAAGGCCAGTGGCTTTTTCCAAAGGAGCATTGGCTTTAACATAAAGTCAGTTCTGGCTATGGGTCTGACTGTGTCATTTATTGTGGTTACCATAAAGCTTTTAAAAGAATCATTTTAACTTCAGCTTTAAAATAAGTTTAAAATAAAACTTTGCTCAGGGATTCAAGTCCTTAAAACACAAAGTTGGAATGGTGAGAAGGAAAGGAATCACCTTTTAGCAGCAGCTAGACATAATAAAATTCGAAGAAAAGAAAAATAGGGTGTCTTTTATTAGGTCAGATATTAGCAGTGACATTCTGGCATAATGAAGATGCCTTCTGTATGAGATGAGTATGACATCCACTCAAAAAACAGCCCAGTGGGGAGAGAAAAGCCAATGATAATAGCTGTGACCTTTCAGTGCCTTGGACATTGGCATTGCGAGAAGGTAATCCTAGATCACCAATTTTTCCATTTGAATGCAGCCGAGACTGACGGGCCAGGTGTCCTGCCCCAAGCAACTGATTTATGATGCTTTCAGTCTCCTTCCTATTTGCCTCTTCCAAAGTGAGCTTGGAAATCCAGCCCTTTTCACTAACTCCACGGAAAACCCAGAAGTGAGGACCTGATGTAGTATTTGTTACTCGTATGGCTGCTGTTGAACCAATGCAAGATGCAAAGGATGCATCTCAGAGACTGCTAGCACTGCTATTAAATTCAGTAGAACCGAAATGCAGCTACGGACGGAGGACTTGAACTGCAGGATCTCGATGAGGCTAAATCGAGCACAACTTAATCCCTTCATCATAATATGAACAAGGGATGGAACAAATGGTGCCATGGCAGTCGGGCCTCAGGCACCACAACTTCTGGTTGTTGAAGTTAGCTACGGATTGATTTTGTATCGCAGAGTTACACAGACACCGCCATTGATGTCACCAGCCTGCCTCATTAAACATCAGAGCTGGCCCCAAAGTCGTTCACCCCAGCTCCAGGGATGGACGGGGAAAGTCTGCTGGGATCTCAGTGATCCATGGCTTCTTAGGGGATAAAATTTGGGCTGGTCAGCCCTGAACGTGGAAGGGGAGAGAATCGCATATGGCTCCACCACACGTTACAAGCAGCACTGGCAGAATCCTGCCTCTTTCTCTTATTTGTCCTCAGCAGAAGGAGTGCTCACAACCCGGCCAGGGGAACGTCACAATTCCATTCTGGAGTGGAATGGGTGGGCCTGTTCTTCTGGTGCCCAGCTTGAATGGCAAACCAGTACCTATGTACCTGGTTTTGGGTCTGTCTGGTGCCATCCGGAACAGCTTTGCTCCCTGGACTTCAGCCCCAGTCCTCGCACCTGGACTCTGACCGTGCATTTGACTTGAGGTTGGTCTTCCATCACAGACAGACTGCTGCCTGCTCCAGGACTCGTGGTCCTGCCCTGCCCATCCCCTGCCTGCCAGCTCAGCTCAGCTTCTAATCCAGAATCTCCTTCTCCTACCCGGTTCCGTGACCTGATAGGGACCATTAGTTGAGTTCAGGCTCAGAAGACTGCTTGGACCAGAGGCTGAGAGTTTAGGCCTGGGAATATTACTGTCCAGGGACCCACACAACAGAGGGCGGGTGCAAGGTGGTGAGCCGGGAACAAAGGCCAGTGTGAGCTCTCCAGTGGTCAAAACTTAGAGGAGAAACCTCTGGCCTCATGGGGAAAAAAGTGAAAGCAAGGATAATATGAGCCATTAATTATGTGCCACACTGATGACTAACGTGAGACCATGTGCCTGTAACTCAGCTGACTTGGGTAGTGTTTGCATTTTGAGTTTCTTCACATTGTGAAAAATCATTTATGAATATTTTTATTTATAACTTTAATTCTTTGAAGGGGTAATGTGTTCATGTGGTTCTAAATTCAAAGGTATAAAAAGGTACAAAGCAAGAAAATCTCCCTTCTATCCTCTGTCCCACAGAGAATCAAAGTTATCAATTTCTTTCATACTCTTCTGGAGATATTTGATGCATGTACATGGGAATAACTGCATATATTTTCTCTTTTTAAAAATACAAGTAGTATCATACTATACACACTAGGGGATCTTACTTTTTCCTCTTAACATGTTGGAATTTGGCCACATCACTATATAAAGAATGCTTTTTGGGGGCTTTACAATATTCTGTTGTATGGATTGCCATTGTTTATCTAGCCATTCCCCAATTGGTGGACGTTTAGATTACTTCTAGTCATTAGAAACAACGTTGAAATTAATGGCGTGTTTCACTGGATACTGAGAGAACCTCTACTGGATAAAGGAAAAGGGAATCTGATAATACAAATACCTTATAAGTGCATAGATGTTTGTTCTTTTCAATGTGCCCTCACTTATGTTTTACTAAGAGTCTAATAATGAACCTTACACGGAGGTAAAGGTGATATATGCATTTTTTTTTACATGAGAAAAAACATGCATAGGAAAGGTGAAGTTGGCACCTTTCTTTAATGAGAAAGTTGAGTAGAAGGAAAGTCGTCTTTCTGATACACCCAGAATACCACTTTTTGGTGAAGTCCCTTCTTGCCTCCAGTAAAGGTGCTCAGGCAAAAATCTAGCTGAGACAATCTTCTGTTTTTAGGGCTCTTTTAAAAATATCTGCTTCCTCACACATGTACAGAGTAAAAGAAAGCAAATAGCTTACAACACAAGGAATACTTTTATATTATCAAGTGCAGATTTCAAGCTAGAGTCACCTGTGGATGTCACTGAGACAACGGAGAAGAGAGATTTTCTTTTAGGGTGGTGTGATATTGTGATTTATAATAAGAAATATATATTTGGTTTTCATCTCCTTTTCTGGCATATAGCTCCCTTTACAAGCCTTGGAATTTCCTAAGCCTTGAGAGCAACAAAGGTGTCTTTGGTTTTATTGATAAGGTGACTTCTGGACTGCATCTAAGGATGGGGGCTGGTTGCCAGGAGAACCAACCAAGGGACTAGAGGGTTGGAACTTTCAGTCCCTCCCCTGGACCTCCAGGGAGGGAAGAGGGGCTGGAGATTGAATTTAATCACCAATGGCCAATGATTTAATCAATCCTGCCTGTGTAATAAAGCTTCCATAAAACCCCAAAAGGATGGGGTTCAGGGACCTTCAGGGTTGGTGACCACATGGAGATTTGGGGGGAGGGCATAGTAGCTCCTTGCCGTTCCCCCACACCTTGCCCCGTGCATCGCCTCCATCTGGCTGTTCCTGAGTTATACTCTTTTATCATAAACCAGTAATCTAGTAAGGAAAATGTGTCTCTGGGTTTTATGAGCTGCTCTAGCAAATGAATTGAACCCAAGGAGGGGGTGTGTTGGAACCTCCTATCTATAGCCGATGAGTCAGAAGCACAGGTGACAACCTGGACTTGGGACTCGCCTCTGAAGTGGAGGGCAATCTCGTGAGACTGAACCTTTAACCTGAGGGATCTGATGCTATCTTTGGGTAGACGGTGTCAGAATTGAGTTGAGTTGCAAGATACCCAGCTGGTGTCCGAGAATTGCTCCGTGGTGTGGGAAACCCTCTCCCCACACAGACACCCACATAGGGATTGGTATTAGAATCCTTTTAGCTGGTGAACCATCTTCTGATTTGAAGGTGGCGGAGGAGGTAGGAGGGCAGGAGCACTCAATGTGCTGATGTGTAGCTCTCCAAAACCCTTTTCTGTGTAGTATGAAGAGAGAAACAGGTGCTCTGAGAACAGTGTTAAGAGCAAGAAATGCAACAAATCAGAGCAGTTAGAATACTGATTGCTGAACCAGAAAAGCACATAGCTGTGAATCAAGGATTGGTATACAAGAACACTGAGAAACATCGCTCCAAAGTTGTTTTTCTCTGACTTAAGATTAAGGGTGAATATACAAGGACAAAAACTTGGAGGATGGGGTGATGGGCAAAATAGGTGAAGGAGATTAAGAAGTACAAACTTCTAGTTATAAAATAAAGAAGTCACAGGAAGGTGATGTACAGCATTGGGAACATTGTCAATAATATTGTAATAATTTTGTATGGTGACAGATGGTCACTTGCTGTGGTGATCATTTCGTAATGTGTATACATGTCAAATCACTATGTTGTATACCTGAAACTAATATAATGTGGTATCAACTATACTTCAATAAAAAGAAAATAATTTTAAAACTCAAAAAAAAAAAAGAGAAAGACTTTAAAAGCTTAGTGAGAAAGTTACCAAATACACCTTAGGCAACTATTTCTTTTTAAAGATTGTTTAAATTCTTTTACTTTAAAATATATATATATACATTTTTATTATTTTATTTTATTAAGACTTGAAGCTAAACTGATTGTTTGAATCAAGCCATTTTTATCAGTGATGCAGATCAAGTTTTTCCCCCATTGATAGATCAAGAACCTTTGCATACCATGATTGTCTTGGGGTCCTTCAGTAGCACTTAATCCTTCTATTATTTGATGTAATTCTCATGACAACATGTAGGCTGAATATAATGATCTTCACTTCATAAATGAAGAGACTGAGGTCGAAATATTTTGTCCCTTGCCTGAAGTCACACTGTAGGCAGTATTGATATTTCATCCCATGTCTTGGCCTCCAGCTCAAGGGATCTTTCCACCTCACTGAGGAGCATTAAGATTAGAAACACATTTAATTTTATCATGTAATGTGAGTAAGAATAGAACACCAGAAAGAATATGCCTTCTACATACAACTCTCCTGAAGTTCACCCCTAGGGTGTGCGGGCCTCAAGGAAGCTGCCGTGATGCACAGAAGAGGACCTGGCCCCTCAATGACTCACCCTCACCCTCTATTCCCACAATTGGAAGCAGATATTTTAGCTCATTGAGCCTCAATTTCTTTTCTGTAAAATAGAAATAATAATATCAATTTCATTGATATTATTATCAGAAGATAAGCAGTGGTGTATATAAAGTGTCTGATGAAAAGAGAGCACTCAGAAAATGGTAATTTTCTTATAATGATATATACGAGTTCAGGTAGATGAAAATACTTTATAAACTGCTAATTGATATATAAATGCAAGTTTTGTTGCTATTAGTGCCGTGGAGTGGATTCCAACTCTAGCGACCCTGTTACAGCAGAGAGAAACCCTGCCTGGTCTTTCCGCAACAGCCTCTCACCTTCTGGCGCTGTATCAGACAATGCTCCGGTGCTATTCATAGGTTTCATGGCCAATTTTTTGGGAAGTGGGTGGCCAGGTCCTTCTTCCTAATCTGGAAGCTCCACTGAAACCTGTCCACCATGGGTGACCCTGCTTGTATGTGAAATAGCGGTGGCATAGCTTTCAGCAACACAGCAATACGCAGCCGCCACAGTACAACAGCCGACAGGCAGGCGGTAGTGGGGTTCCCTGACCGGGAAACGAACCCAGGCCGCAGTGGTGAGAGCAAGGTACTCTTATTATAATTATTTTCTTATATTTTCCAATATTGTATCACCATTTTTTGAATACATTTTAATAGTTGGACCCCTTTGGTACATTCACTTTAGTATTAAAGTTCTTCTACGCCATTCCTTTAGGAAATTAATATTTAAAAGTTAATTTAACTGAAATAAATTCCAATGTTTCTTAAAAGTGCTTTTCCCCTTTCCATTTTATTTGATTTTAAAACTAAATGTCTTTCTGCACGAACAAATAACCCGAAACATCCCGTGGGATCAGCATGGTTAATACTCTGAAATCAAACAATGAAGCTGTTTTATACAAAAGTAAGAAAATAAGGCACAGGAAAAAAATCTCCTATTCTCTTTTGTGCACTAGAAAAAAGAAAAGAAAATTCCTTCTGCTCTTAAAAAGCTTTGTGAACTATAACACCATTTACAAATATAACTCATCACAGATTCCCAATTTCTCAACTGAAACCGCGGCAGCCTCATGTGCTTCAGAATTCAGAATTTTTCGGATCTTATAAGAGCACTGCAAGGCAAATATTAGATAAGTAATGCCCTTAGTGGGGCCTGGGAGAGCACCCTGTAATTTAACACATTACTGTTTTTGCAGCAAAATGTATGAAGAGTCATACTAAGTGGAATAAACTAGGACTATAATTAGCTTTGCATCTGTTCAGATGAGGTTTTGCTCACAAATGGGTTCAGCTCAAGTTAGATCAGGTTTTTGCAGGAAGACTTTTGGTTTTCAGAAAGTTTTGGATTTCAGAGCTGGAAACAAGGCCTAGTGGACCTGTATTTGCATCTCCTACATCAAGTGGGTCAACACAATGGCAGTGTGGGTGGTAGGAAGACCATCAGATCTAGACTCAAGTGGGTTTGAAGACCTGATCTACCATTTTACTTCTTGGATGACATTGTGGAAGTTGCTTGACCTATGTAAGCCTCTGTTTCCTCATCTGAAAAATGGGGAAAAGAATTCCTACCTTGAAGAATCGTAGTGAGGGTTAATGATAACATGTTTCAAGTGTCTAATACGTAGTAAGCATACTATGATTGACAACTGCTATCACTGTTCATGGGAAGTGGTGTCTAATGAAATAGAATTAATCTTTTTTTTTTCATGAAGGATTTGAAGGTAGCAGGAGGAAGAGGTAGGAATTTTGTATAAGAATCCTGGGAGAGTCCTTTAAGTAAAAAGGACCAAGACCCCAAAGCTTTCTCTCTGGGATTTAAATTTATTGAAACCTGTTGAGCGAGACAGGGCAGTGCTGACCTGAGCTCAGAGTCAGGGAAGTTCCCAAAAGTCTCTGAAATGGAGCCTCCAAAAAGAATCTGCACAGTGGACTGCTCCCAACCACAACCTGCAGAGAGCAGGGCAACAGCAGTCTGGGCGCATCCGGAATTGGAAACCGTCCCACCCCAGGCTTTGTGGTTACATTTTCAGTCTGTGGGAGTGACTATGTGAATTCATTTATTTATTCATTTAGCAATTATTTTTGAATGTTGAATAATCGTAGTTCTATGAAAATATTCAAGAAACATACAGACACAGCCCTAACTTCATGGATATTGTGGTTTATTGGGGACTTAAAGTAAACAAGTAAACAGCAAGGAAATCACTAAAAATTGTGGCGAATTCTGCAAAAGAGTAAACTAGGTGAGGAGTGGAAAGGGCAGGAATGAGCTCCTTTAGGTTAGAGGTGATCTTTAACTGAGATGAGAAGGCATCAGTTGTGCAAAGAGGAAACCAGAGGAGGCAGGCCCGTGATGGCCACGGTGGAGGTGCATGAGCCGATTCTGTCTGGAACACTCCTTGCCTATAAGCCATGTGGTTGGCTCCTTCCCACCATTCAGATTTCAGAGCCAGTGCCATCCCCTCGGAAGGTCTTCCTGACCTCACGAAACTTCTCCACTTTTACCCACTACCCTGATTTACTTCCTCAGAGCTCCTGTCACCATCTAAAATTATCTTGTTTATTTTTGCATTTGCTTGTTGTGTGCTTCCCCCCTTTCATGAAGGAAAGTTTCAGGAGAGCCCTGAGCATTTTGTGCAGTATCTGGGGGTGTCTAAATCTCTGTTGAGTGAATAAAGGAAGAGACTATGCAAAGGCCCTAAGGTAAAAAAGAGTTTGGTGCATTCTAGGAAATGAAATCAGGCCTTTGGATTTTGTCACCCTAATGGCCCCCAATGAATCCTGCATCTTGGGATCCATGCGCTTATGTAGCCCCCTCACCTATTGACTCTGGGCTTGGCCACATGACTCTTTTGGCCAATGAGACAACAGCAAACAACACAAGCACAAGCTTGATGAGTGCTTGTTCAGAACACAGATAAGCTACGTGAGAAAGCGTTGCCTGGTCTGGCCTCCTTCAAGAGGAAATACCACTTGGAGAGCAAGGTTGGATTCGTCCAGCTGCCCCAACTCAACCTTGCCCCCTGCCGACCCTCTAGCTAAATGCAGCTGCATGAGTGAGCCCAGGCAAAACCAGTAGAACAACCCTGCCTTTCCCCTCCACCCCTACTCCACAGTGGCAGAAAGGGAAGCTGGAGAAACAGAAGACCAGTTTCATCAGGGGTTATTTTCTGTTTCTCTTCGTGTGTGCAAGAACCCAGTGGAAGCTGCTTGCCATGGTACTTTACATCTTGTTGACAGCTCAGTGGGGGTTATAACAAAGCTTACACCACCGATGCCCATGATAATGTGGGCACATATATCATCTCTGAGCACTGGCCCCCACTAGACACCCTGGAACATCCAGATTCTCTGAAAACCGAGTCTTAAGGTAAACACGGCTGGCTCAAAACCCATTCACTGGTATTATACATGAAATACCAATGAGGAGACTAAATTACTTGGAGGAACATGGAGCACATGTGCTGACATTCTGTACAGATTATGTCTCCCGGTTGTGGCACTTGGTTTCAAAGAAGCAATTAAAAAACAAGAGATAAAGATACAGAAAGAACAGTTTAAGCTCCATTAAATCCTCATCAAGCAGTCTTTGGGGACAAATTCCATAGCCCTTTTTTCATAAATCCTTCCAGAAAGATAAAAATAAGAGATTTTGCAATCTTTTATCTCCTTTACCCCTAGCTTGCTTGCAATATTCACTAACTCTTCATATCTTAAGTGGAAAAATCAAACCAACCAGATTTTCTTTATAATATAAAATACCAGTGTTCCCAGAAACTGGGCATAGGTTTGTTCCAAAGATACTACTGACATTTTCTCATCAATCTACAAGGTAAAAATTAAATATCAAAATTGGCCTGGGCACTCAACATTAAAGCTATTTTTTTTGAATAAAAGCAGAAACTAGCAAAGGTAACATGTCCAAAATGTAGCTCTTGTCTCCCACCGCCCACAGCTGTTCCTGCCAGTATTCCCTCTGTAAATGGCTCCACCACCTTCCCTATTTCTTGAGGAAGAAGTCTGGGAGACTTTTTTGAGTATTTCCCACATATCAAATCACTAGCAAGTTTGATAGTTTCTTCCTCCTAAATACACTTAAATCCCTCTACTTTCCCCCAACTTCATAGCACCACCCTCTTCCACCACCATGTCTCTTTCGCAGAACCACCAGGCCCTGGAGAGTTCACACTCTTGGAGAACATTTTGGTGGTGCAAGAGGTAATTGATCCCTCCAGGAAATGCACCCTCTTCCTCCTAAATCAAAACGAACCCCCAAAGACTAAGAGCTGGGCCTCAGAGGCAGTTGTGGTATCACCCTGAGAGTGGGTGCTATGACAATCCTGAGGCCTGGGGCCCTGGAAACTGAACCTGTGACTGTCTTGCTGAGCAAGACTCTCAAGGGAACTGAACTGGTTCATAGTTGGTGACAGCCACTCACCTCTCTGAAAGAAAGCCTGCCCAGTTTAGAACTTAGGACTCCCACAAATAATGAGCTCACAATCAAAGATCACCGGATACTCAAGAAGAGAGCACTGTGTATCTCAGGTATTTAAAAAGATAATAAAGGAGAAAAAGCTAAAGAGGTAACGTATATAAAGCACTTAGCACAATGTCTGAAATGCTGTGGAAGCACCATTTGGATCGAGCTTCATGCTTTCTTCTCTGGACCAGCGCCCTTAGCACCGATTCTCCAGCTAACGCCATCCTGATTTGCACTGATCATGAGATTTACCTCTCTCTGGGCAGGCAGTCCACAGCTTTATGGTCCAGGGTTTACGGCAAATAATGCATAGAGATAATATAGTCTGGTTTCCTATTGCTGCTGTAACAAATTACCAAGAATTTAGAGGCTTAAAGCAATACACATTTATTCTCCTAACACTTCTGGTGATTAGAAGTCTGAAATGAGTCTTAGTGGCTAAAACCAAGGTGTTGCAGGGCTGCCTTCCTTCTGGAGGCTCTAGGGGAGAATATGATTCCTTGCCTTTTCTAGCTTCTAGAAGCTGCCTGCATTTCTTGGCTCATGGCCTCTTCTCCGTCTTTAAAGCCAGCGTTTTATCATCTTGTGACTATATCAGGCGCACCTGGCTAATCCAGAATAATCTTCCCATCTCAGGATCCTTAATTTATTTACTTCCACAAAGTCCCTTTTGCCTTGTAAGATAAGGAACTCATAGATTCTGAGGATTAGGACATAGACCACTTTGGGGGCCATTATTTAGCCCACCATAGGCAGGAGCAGAGAGCAGCTTCTCAAGGATTCATTAAGTGGTGGTGGAGATTGGTGGTGGTGGTGGAGGGGATTTTGAGAAAGAAATGGCTAAATGGGGAAAAGAGATGAATTTCAGCCCTGGGCATGATTGGATTGGCACATTTAGGGAAGGAGTTTAAAAAGATTTAGGGATTTTGCTTTCTAAAATGCAAGTATCATTGTCTATGTGTGTGTGTGTGTGTGTGTGGTGCGGGGGAGCAAGGGATGTGGGGGTGGTTGAAATAATATGATGAGCCAACAGTTTTATTACTACTGTAAAGAGTATTATTCTTTGGATTTTTTCAATTGACTGTGGCTGATATAGCAGAAAGGAGTGGATTTTTCCACATTGTTATTTCGTCTGGGGATCTTACTGAATTTTCTAAGTTCTCATTGGTCAGCCGTTGATTCCATTGAATTTTCTAGGCAGATAACATATCATATATTATTTTAAGAAAATATCAATGCTGATGTCAATAATACACACATGAGACAAAGTGGTTAAGAACTAAAAATGTGTGTTTTGGCAAAATGATTACCAAAAAAGTCAAGTATGTGCACTGTTCACCTTCAATTCCCCTGTGGCACAATAGCATGAAGGTGAGTCAGGCTGATTTTGGTGTTAGTTTTAGTTTTTAAGACCTGTTAAGTTGACACAGATTTACTTAGTCATCATGGCTGGTGTTTTGTGGCATGTCCATCCACTCACAATTTAAGGAAATAGTAAAGGGAACGTTTTTCCTTCTCAGCAGTTTGCTTCAGGTAGTCCCTTGTTGCTTTTACTACTAATGAGAGAAACTCCAGTTTCTTAACAGTTAATTTTAAAACTAACCTTTGCCCATATCTTTCCAGTCCCTGGTGGAGTGCCACGCATAGGAGCCCAGCACAATGGATATTTCTGTTCATGCCGGTGATGAGTGCTGTCGAGTGTTCCGTCTGCTAATCATTTAAGAAGGGCAGATTTACAGACCTTGAAGGCATATCTGTGAAGATGTTACTCTTTTAACTAAAAACTTATCTACTCAGTCTTTCTGCCAAAGGGTCAGCACTAAATGAGTGACTTGCCGGCACTCTGAGCGATTCCTGCCTCCAAATGAACTCGCGATTGTTCTCCTGCCTCCAGTATGTCGGTTAATGCTGCCACCACCATCAAAAGACAGGATCTAAGCCCAGAGACTTGGGAGTTCTCTTTCTCCCTCCCTTTCCTTAGGCTCCCATATGTGAATGCTGGTCAACTTTATCTCTACAATATCTCTGATATTCCTTCCTTCCTGTTCCTTTTCCTTGCCATTGCCTCTCACCTGCTGATATAAAATCGCATCCTGACTGGCCCCACTGCCTGAGCTTCTGTCCCCTCCAATTCAGCTAAAGTCCTACATGGAGAATAATAGCCCTGAAGCCCAGTTCCAATCAGCTCCCTCCTGGTCCTGTAACTTTCAACAGCTTCCCCCTGCTTTGCATAAAAGGCAAATACCACTGCTTGGCATTCAAGGGCCTCAAATCTACTTTTCCAGTCTTATATCTTTCTAGTTCCCTTTATATTGTTTATGTTTCAGTAAAACAGGACTATATGTTATCCCCAAATTTATTCTATGTCTCTCTCTCCCCCTCCAGGCTTTGCCGTGCACTGCTCTTTCCTGTGAAATGCCCAACTTCCCATCCCAAACACTCATATCCACTTGTGAAAATCTAACTTCTTATTCAAACTGCATCTCAGATGATAAGTATTTCCTTAATGGAATCTTTCATGAAATTCATACTCTCTCAAGTTGGAAGAGATCCTCCATTGTCATAGAATTTGTTCTGTATCTTTCTGACAACCCTTCTCATATTCAAACCTTGGTTATATTTATGTGTATACTAACCTCTCCACTAGATGATAAGATCCTAGGAAACTTTCACTATCCTTAGCAGATACTCAATAAATATTCATTAAATTTTGGGATGGATAAACAAGTGAATTAACTTTGTTAATTTATATCCTTGGGAATTTGTGATGCTATGAACAAGGAATTTGAGCCCACCAGAACAAGATCCACCTGGAACCACAATAACAGAATTTTCAATCCAGTAAGACGGCTATAATACACGCTAAGGCAAGAAGCAGCTCATCTCTGGAAAATGTGCCAGAATCTTAGCACACCGTTTTCAGAAAAGAGATACCGTCTTTTTACCTAAGACTAGGTTTAATCTTAGTACCAGAAACCTGAAACCTCCTAACTGGAGACTAAATAGGTATCAATTTTTAATAGATCATAAACTGTGACAGAGCTGAGAGTATCGAATTAGCTCAAGCATTAGCTACTCTGCAGTGCCAGCTGAGGGGCATGTGGAGAGACAGCGGCTGGAGAAGGCTGGGGTGGGGGTGGGAGCTGGACTTCTGGCCATGGTACTGGCAGCAACAGCTGCTTCCTGGCTCTGAAGGCAGCCCTCTGCCCTCCCTCTATGGCCAAGAGACAGAGGAGAAAAGCTCTAACAGCTAAGCGATCCAAGATGAGATGGGAAGGTGGGTGGACAGAGGGGGCAGGGGCTTAAGACGAGAACTCTGGAGGGGCCGCTGAGCTGTATGAAGCAGGATGATTAGTTAGATCGTCATCAGTCTGTAAGGGATGGGGATCTCCAACTGCTTGAGAGACTATATTACATCGGTTGTGAGAAAGAATAACTTCTATATTCCAGAAGCGCAGGGTTATCTGGAGAGTAAACTTACAGGTGCCTCATTTCAGAGCAACATGGAAAAATTCAGGCACATAAATCTACAAGTAGATAGCTTCAGCGCCACATTAATGGATGGTGAAAGGTGAGATTAAATGATTCTGAAACTTTGCCTGACCTGATAAACCTCTATGACTTAAGAAAGCAAACCCTGCTTGGCTGGACGCAGCCTCCGTAATGTTATTATAGTAAAAGGATTTTCTCACGTTGCAACCCGGGGAAGACAAACATGGTCTTCATGCTGTGGTGTTCTGCACCCATCTGTGCACAGGGCTTTTACATTAAGATTAGCGTCTGGAAGACTTGGTAAAGCACTCGGTAGACTTTGGTTGTGTTTTATTCTAAATAAACTTATAAAGAGTGGATCCACTTTTAATATTTTAAAAATATTCTCCCCTTCACCTTCAAAATAGACTGGACTTGCTAATTTATTTTTAAGTGCATGGAGAACAAGTTGGCCATAATCTCCAGCACCTCTGGGGAAGAACTGTAACTTGGAGCAGAACTTGTTAACCTACACATTTGAGGAGGGGGAAAAGCCCACCAGGCCCTTTCTCATCTGGAGCATAAAGAGGTCACCTTCTTAGACTCTTTGCTCACCACTGGTCAACAGTGCACGAAAAGATGCTCTATATGACCCTTGGGTAGGAAAATGAAAATCAAAACAGTAAGAAACCATAGGGACGGGGGCAAAATTCAGCGTTGATAATATTTCTTATGGAAACATAAAGTGCTACAATGATTAGTTTATAGTACTTGTTTGAATTACGAATAGACATCGAGTTTGACCCCCAAACCTCATTTTTAAACCTCCATGTTACTGATAAATTAGCAAGAGTAACTTGAAATATGTGTACAAGGATGTTAAGTGAATCAGAGTTTGTAAGAGCCGGATGAAATAATGATACTAGGCAGCTGTGTTTGTGGTATTTTAAGTGTAAAAAGTGAATTTCAGGGTAATAGCATAATATGATCCTGATTTCGTAGATAAGACCTTTTTTGCTTAGACATGCTTATGCATTCAGTGAAGAGTGAGCAGAAAGAGAAGCACTCATTTGGGTCACATTCGTTGCCTTGAAGGGACTGTGATTAGAAGGGTCGAGAGATGAGAGACTTAACTTTTACTTGATTTACCTCTGTATTGTTTGATGTTTACCATGAACATATATTATTTTTGTAATAAAATTATTTAAGACTGCTTTCTTAAAAATCTCATATTTAAAAACTCACAAGAGGACCAAGAGCCATTTCTGCAGATTCCGTGATTCCACAGACACATCACATTCGTATAGCTGTGTGTTTTCTTTTGAATACTATTTTTCGCCTTATAAAACGGGAAATCTCCTAAACAGATGAACACATGAAGTTATTTTATTTCATGTGACGTACATGACAATTATACTCTTACGTGAGAAAAAAATGTTCCTGTTTGAAAAAAATCAAAGGAAAAAAAATCCCACTCAACTCCATGGCTTAAGAGGAGAAAATATTCATAATAAGTGATTGGAAAAAGAAAAACAAGACTTGGCTTGCTTATAAAAGTAAGATACTTTTTATTTATACAGACTAAACAGAAAGTACTTCAACTTTCTAAAAATGATAAGCACTCTCTCTACAACCTAAGTATGTACAGATACACTATTTTTCATTTATGTCTTGGGTTTTCTTCTTTTTCTTAGTCAATATTTATTTATTGTCTTTTTTAAAGAATTATTTTATCAGTCCTGTATTCAAGATGCACAATTTCAAATTTCATTTTATTAGATCAAGACACAAAAATAGGGTAAGACATAAAGGAAATACACGAATGAAAGCCTTTGCTATATTTAAATGGATCTCGGAGGTGTTAAATTTGTGTTTTCATGTTATTCTGGATACTTTTGGAATTTTTAAACCATTGTCATAATTCTGTCATCTTTGGTTGTCTGCATATAGCATGTAGGATCTCAATAGAGTGTGACCCCTGAATGCCTCTTTGTATAGCCCCCAGCGATTATGACTTGACTACCATCTTTAGGATTCGTCCACAGGCTCTGGATCAACCTGTGTGTAGTGAGAGGGATTTTAAAGGAGATTAAATAATCCTGCAGGTTCAATGACATTTAGAACTAGTTAGCTGATTCAGTGGCTTAGTCCCAGTAATCGGGGTTCTATCTTGCCTAAGACCTGAACCTATATCACAATTTATGTAAAGATCACTATCTCTTTTTCCCTAAACTTAAGCCTTTGGCTTGATAATTGGTCCGGGGCCCCAGGCCTTCTAGGTCTGTCATTCTTGATTCTTTTTTGGTCATGCACTCCTTTGGGATTCTGATAAAAGTTATATCTGTTTTCCTTGAAAATGCATGTGTTCTTAGACACACACAGAAAGCAATTTCAGATACAGTTTCAGGGTTTTTATGAACTCCAAGGCCCACCTAGGAATGGGGTCCTCACCTATTGCAGGCTTTAACACCACACGTAGTGCACCCAAGCAGAAACAGCCCCATTGCGGCAGCATCATAAAACACGTGCCATTGATCCCGTCCTGCCCTTTGGGGCACCAGAATCATGTTAGCAATAGCCAGGTAGAGTCCACCCAGTACAAATATTTGTCTAAAGCAGTACCCAGAGAGGTTCTTTGATTTAGAACTTTATGAGAAGAATGAAATCATTAGCTGAGCAGAAGTGAGTATTAGAGAAAGAGAACAATAAAGATTTTTATTATATTGATAAGAACTTAATTGCACACTGTGAATTCCAAAGCAGCAAGGTTCTGATATGTACTTTTCAGTTCTTCTGCACTGAGGAAATTTTAAACTCTTGTATTCACAGTGGTTAAAAGAATTGTGGCCTGTGTTCTTCAGATTATTTTAAACTCAACTATCAAACATTTATAGGCTTTTTTGTGTGTGTGTGTGTGAGGAAGATCAGCCCTGAGCTAACATCCATGCCAATCGTCCTCTTTTTTTCCCCTTTTTCTCCCTAAAGCCCCAGTAGATAGTTGTATGTCATAGTTGTACATCCCTCTAGTTGCTGTATGTGGGACCCGGCCTCAGCATGGCCAGACAAGTGGTGCATGTGTGCATGCCCAGGATCCGAACTCGGGCCACCAGTAGCGGAGCGCGTGCACTTAACTACCAAGCCACGGGCCCAGCCACCTCAAACATTTATTAAACACCAACCGTGTATCAGACCTCAAGACAGCTTTTGTAGATAAAAATATGAGTAAGGAGCTGAAAACATAGTGTAGGAGAAAGATGTGCAACTAAAGAATAATAAAAGGTACTGCTACTTTCTGCACGTGGGCACCGTGTTAAGGGTTTCACATGTGTTATTTCATCAACTCTTTAAAACCAGTCTAGAGGCAGGCTTGTTATTATCCTCATTTGTAAAAGCATAGAGAACTCGAGTAAATTGCTCCTGTACCATGGTGGAGCTGGAGTTCAGACCTGAGTCCAGGGAAGACCCAAGTTTTTGGGGCCCTCTTTGAAAAAACATATACTTCATACCCATTAGATAACTATTAGAAAAAACAGAGCAAAACAAAAGCAGAATATAACAAGCGTTGGCAAGGATGTGGAGAGATTGGAACCCTTGTGCGTTGCTTGTGGGAATGTAAAATGGTGCAGCCTCTGTGGAGAATAGTATGGTGCTTTCTCAAAAAATTAAACAAACAACTACCATATGGTCCAGCAATCCCACCTCTGGGCTTATACCTAAAAGAATTGAAAGCAGGGACTTGAATAGATATTTGTACACTCACGTTCGTAGCAGCGTTATTCAGAATAGCCAAAAGGTAGAAACAATGCAAGTGTCCATCGACAGATGAATGGATAAACAAAATGTGGTATATACATACAATGGATTATTACTGAGTCTTCAAAAGGAATGATACTTGCTATAACATGGATGAACCTTGAAGACTATGCTGAGTGAAATAAGCCAGACATGAAAGGATAAAAGAATGATACAATTATGAGTCCATTTATATGAGGTACCCAGAATAGTCCAAGTCAGAGAGACAGAAAGTAGAATATCGGTTACGAGGGGCTGAGGGAAGGGGAACTGGGGAGTTATTGTTTCCTGGGTACAGAGTTTCAGTTTGGGAAGAGGAAAAATGTCTTCAGATGGAGACAGTGGTGATGGTTGCATAGCAATGTGACTACACTTAACACCACAGAACTGTACACCTAAAATGGTTAAAATGGTAAATTTAATTTCACTGCAGAAAAGAATACAAAATTAATAATAAAAATTAGTCACTAAGATAAATATCTATTTAAGACAAAAAAAGAAATCATAAATTAAACCTTTAAAAAAGTTAAGAAGTATCAAAAACATCACAAAATCCAGAAAAATAATATCATATTTTATATTAATGAACTGCCTGATACAATTCTATAACTTTTCCCTATATTTTAGTTTCATAATCTTTGGTTGCCTCTTCACATGACAAAGAGTTTATATCATTTTCTATAGAGGGAATAGAAAGATAATTCGGTCTTCTATTATGGTTGGTTAAAATTTGTTTTTTTGTTATTTATATTGGGATGCATAAAACTTCACACACATTTGAAGTACTGCTTCAGGTTTGTGCCTTACCAATATAGGATTCTCATAAATTTAATTCTGTAATATTTACATCAGAAAAATTAAAATTACAATGTGGTTTTCATTGTGTATGAGGCATTCCTGAGAGGAGAGAATTTCTGTCTTGACTAGGATGAGAACCAAATTCTCTGACTATAATTTTATATATTTGGTGATTAAAAATTTTTCAACAGATTTTCTCTGTCTCTGCACATTTCACAATCTCTTTCTCTCGAACAACCTACAAATTTCTGAAACTGGAGGCATTAGGACACTTTCACATTTTGGTAAGATTTTGGCCCCTGAATATTTTTTTCGGCGTAGTGGGTGCTACTACGCAGCAGAATGGCTAGCAATAAATTATCGATATACAGAAATGACTGTGAACTACATAAATATATCCCATTAAACCCAAACTAAAATTCAACTTCCTCTTATCTGGATCTCAGAATGCCTGCAGCCTCTCTAACGCCATCTGACACGGGAAATGCGATGGCGGGGACTCAGAGTAAAATGACAGTGGGCTTGACTAATTGTGGTTAAATACCTTTTGCAAATTTTATATAAACATATGACTACATGGACACATTTCTAGGGCTCTTCTGGGACCCTGGAAGTGGGTCGAACAAGTGGAGGGTCCTGAAGCCACCTCTGCCTAAGTCTGCCTGACGCCTATATTTTTGCTTCTCAACGCTACACTGTTCCACTTCAGATAATTATAAAGCATTGAGGTAATGACAACAAGAGAAACCTAACTAGACTTTAGGGACGTGCCAATGAAGGATTCCTGAAAGAGCCTGGGCCAAGGAAGGCTTTGGAGTGAAGAATTCACCGATCTCATGCTGGCCTGTACCAGGATAGCATTGTCTTATTTCAAGCCTTTTACTTCCATTTTCAGAAAATTAACAGTGCCAGCTCTTCCCCACTGAGCATATCTAATTCCACATCCTGCCCAATGACGCCATAAAAAAAGATTTGTTTTCTCCTTTTCTTTGAAAAAAAAATGAGTAGAACACACGTTTACAAGAAATGGAAAGATTACAACAAATGTTGGCACGACAGAAGCAAAGAGTAAAGTAGATAAAAACCTTCCAAAGGAGGAGCTACATGCTCTAAATGAATTTATGTCTCTTCGAGAGGAGTACGACCCAGGGTATTGAGGGAATGTTTAGATAAGATGGATGAACCTCAGCCAGGAACTCAGAGGTAGAGTGGAGACTCATGTAGAATGACTGTATCCTGGCAAATGCTAGCCCAAATTTCAAAAATAGAATGGTGGGGGCCAGCCCAGTGGCATAGTGGTTAAGTTCACTGGCTCTGCTTTGGTGGCCCAGAGTTGTCAGATTCAGATCCCCAGCGCGGACCTACGCACTGCTCATCCAGTTGTGCTGCGATGTATCCCACATACAAAATGGAGGAACATGGGCAGGGATGTTAGCTCAGCTATAGATCATGAGCTTGATGCAAATCTGGGTAATGTTCTAAAACAAGTATCATATAGATAGTGTTAATCACATAGGGAATCGTCAATAAAATGACAATAGGATTACCAATAATGAATCAGGTATGTCAGTTATAAAAAGCATGCAGACTCCAATTATGCAATGAAGAGATGAGTTAAATTTAGTCAAGTGGTGAAGAATATTAGCCTGTAGAGGGATATCAATTACCAAATCAGACAATTAAAGGTTTTAAACACATTTACTTTAAGAATTGGGTAAAGATACACATAGTGTGCCAGGTTACACAAAATGATGTGAGCTTGAAAAGTACTATCGCCTCAAGGAGACACCCTGCACGTTGACCTTTGGTTCATGTAGAGTCACCCCACCACGTGCAGGACCTAACTAGGTCCCTGCTCCTCTCTCAAATTGTTTAATCGACACTTCAACCTTGATACTGATCCTCTGACACAGTAACCTCAGCCCAGTGAGATCTTCAGTCTCTTCTCTTTATTTTAGTAAATCACTGAAATACCAGGAGAAGAGAGAGGTAACTACAGGACTGTTGAGGTTAATCAAACCCACGGTATTAACATGTTCGTATTGAGTTTAGGAATTGATTATCTAATCATTGGAATAATCTATAAAATATTATTTTTTAAGGTGCTTGAAGCATTTAATAGAATCTGACATTTTAGAAATATAGATATATAACCATTTAATTTTAAAGGGATAAGAGAATTTTGTTAAGCTTGTACTCAGTGTTTGAATGTTTAAGAGAACAAAATTTACTAAAGTGTACATTAGATTTATTAATTTCACCAGAGTTGCTTTAATTATTAGAAAAGCCCCCTTCTTTTTGACTTGACAAGTATGTAAACGACTAACATGTCAGGCATTTGAAATGTTTGAGAGATTCAAGTAGACTAAATTTACAATTGGCATAGTTTAAAATATTTAAAGGAACTTAACTAACCAGGTCTATCAACTCCATTAATTGTTTAGAGGAATTAACATTGAATTGAATATTCATCAAGGAATAGTGTAAATAATAACTTGTATTTTCCACATCAATTTTAAGATTTATAAAGATTTGTTTGTTAAATATAAAAGATTTAGAAAAACCAATTTTTCAGCTTTATAGCTTTAATACGTTGAATAGCAATTAAGACCTATATAGAATCATGTTTTATAAGATTCAGAGATTCCTTTGGTTGTGAAAAGGTAGAACTTTTTGCTACTTACAGCTCCAAATGAGAGCAGACTGCCAGGCAGGGCCACGCAGCGGAATGCACCTGAGGAGAGGGTAACAGCAAGCTGGAGCTGTGGGGGCATCTGACGGCTCGAGAGTAGTGTAAGCTTAGGTGGGTTTCCCGAGCTCCCCATGGATTGGTTAATTTGAATCATTTTGGCAGCTCTGGGGTTTGGGGTTGGCCCCAGTTATCTGGTGCCTGGCCCAGTGGAGATTAGGATGGGCGAATAGCGGCCCCAGGGTGTGTGAGTCTGATAAGGAAAGTGGTTGGGGTGTGAACTTAATCAGCTGCTCAAGAAGGGGAACTGACCAGTCTCCAGCGAGGGCCTCAAAACTAAGTCAAGGCAGCACAATAAATTTAAATAAATTTAAATAACATATATATAGTTTTTTTAGTCAAGACATTTTATATACTTATATTTATAAATATATACATATACATTTTATTTATTTATTTATTTTGTTTATTGCAGTAACATTGGTTTATAACATTGCATAAATTTCAGGTGTACATCATTATACTTCTATTTCTGCATAGATTACGTCATGTTCACCACCCAAATACTAATACATATACATTTTATATATAGATATTTATAAATATATACATATGTTTATAAATATAATATAAATATATAAATAAATATAAATAAAATATATAGAGAGAGTCTTATAGTCAAGATATTAAGGAGTCAACCGATATGTATATGTATATATATCAGTTAACCCCTTAATGTCTTAACATCAGTTTTGAGCTAAATTATTTGGGGTATGTTGAGACTTCTACAAGGAGGACATAAGTTGCCTTAAACAGCATAGAAAATATTTTTTTACAACAGTAAAAAGGAAGAAACTAAGCGAAAGCGTGAAAAAGTATAAAGTCCCTGAAGGCTGGCTTGTAGCCAGGCTCCCCGTTTGTTTGGTGTTAACTAGAGGAATAAATCAGTTATGACAGAGCCTTTAGTAATATTTTGGCTGAATTATAGAGTATGCTAAAGGTGCAAGTTGTGTTTTGATCTGTTAGAGTTGCCACTTGATTGGTGGTGTTAACCTGCATACAACAGGAAGTATTAATAACATCAAAAACATCTCCTTGACTAGCTAATATATTATCAAGGACAAATCTTTTGTCAAAAATCATTTTTGCCAGGGTTCCCTGGACTTGATTAAGCAGACCTAGTATTTGTTGTGCTTGAGACATATGAGCTACTAGAGTTTCGGACGTTGGTAGGTTCGTGTCAATGATTTTTGACTGTTGGGTTAGAGCAATGGTCCCTGTGGCCATTCCACAAAGTCTCAGAGTAGTGGTGAGTCCCAATATTATAGCTATGAATGCTGCACACGGATGATGTATGGCCAGGGTCAGGAAAAATTATTAAAGTTTACATAAACGAGAAGATCAAGAGAGGCTGGAAGGCGTCCATGTGGTTTGTGGCTTGGGGGTAACGGAAGAGCAAAGCAGAGTGGTTGAGCACCCTTGTGTGTTGGGCCACAATATAGTCCTGTGGTGTTATTTTTAGATTGAAAAACTGTACCTTACTTTAGGTAAACAGGAATTACAAAGAATGGGATTGGAGGAAGACAACGATTTTTGCTGGGTATATGGTGAGCTACCCAAGGGGTAGCTCACGTGTGGTATTCATTGAGGAAACATAGAGCATTTGCCACTTGCCATGAGGGGGCACCGCAGATACAGGGGAGACGGCAGTTTGGAATAGGTTTTAATTTCCCAATATTTTCTTTCTCTGGGCCAGACATCAGCTGGAAAAATGTGTGGTGTGGGATATGTGGAAGCAGGTTGATGGATAGTCAGTGCATGAGAGGCTACTTGAGTCAGAGTACGTATGTGGTAGATGTCTGTGCAAATATCCAAGGGGTTGGGGCAATGGGTTTGCATTTTGCTTGCCTTGTATTCTTTTGAAAGGCAAGAGGGGTAGACACTGTGAGAACAGGAGAGACTGAGGTGGGGGTGTGGATACTGAAAAATGAGGAAGGGAAGAGAAGGAAGGGGAATGAATGGTTTGAGCATTGGAAGGCCAGCAGAATTCTCCTGTTAACAGCCGGGAGAGCACACAGTGTGGATACTTCAGTAACGTTACTCTTTAGGCAGGAGAGGTGGATGGTATTAGCGGCAATCTGAATCTCAGAAGCTTTGTGGAGACTTTGGGCTTGGTGCCATAGGGGCTTAACATGGTATAGGATTGAATTACAACCACAGGGGGAAGAACTTAGAGTTTTACAGGTATCACAAAGCAGAGTTGGGCCGTGTGGCAAATAAACTGCAGTATCTGGAAAGTCACTCCAGTCTGAGTATCCCATCGTTTAAAACAGGACTCAACAGTATAATTAGTCACTGGAAAACCAAGAGTCTGGGTCTTCTGTGAGTGGTGAGGCTGTCCCAGCTCTGCTGTAGTTGGGACTCCTGGGGGTTGGTTGGGAGGCAGAGGTTAAGTCATCTCCAGCGGCAAGCTCTTAGACTTGGGGGATGTGATACAGAGGTATCCTTCCATGTGAGTATCCACTCAGGTTGATGTGGGTCATATCCTTGTGGCTCTACAGTGTTATAACAAGGCTGAGTGGCTTGTAGAAGTTGAAGGCATGGTTGGGCCCTGGAAGCTTGGTTTGTAAATATCTTTTTTTAAAAATGGTTCTTCACAATTAATTTTTTTGTATAATTTTGTCTTGAGGTCACATTGGTTTATAACATTATATAAATTTCAAGTGTACATCATTATATTTCAATTTCTGTGTAGACTGCATCATGTTCACCACCCAAAGACTAATTGCCATCTGTCACCTTACACACATGCCATTTTACCCCTTTTGCCCTCCCTCTCCCTCCTTCCCCTATGTTAACCACCAGTCTATTCTCTGTGTCTGTTTGTTGTTTTTGTTGTTGCTTTTATCTTCCACATATGAGTGAAATAATATGGTATTTGGCTTTCTCCGTCTGACTGATTTTGTTTAGCATAATGCCCTCGAGGTCTATGCGTGTTGTCACAAATGGCAGGACTTTCTTCTTTTTTATGGTTGAATAACATTCCATTGTATACGTGTACCACATCTTCTTTATCCATTCATTACTTAGGTTGTTTCCTGTTTTGCCTATTGTAAAGAATGCTGCAATGAACATGGTGGTGAAGATATCTCTTTGAGATAGTAATTTCATTTATTCTGGATAAATATCCAGAAGTGGGATTGTTGAATCATATGGTAGTTCTATTTTTAATTTTTTGAGGAACCATTATACTGTTCTCCACAGCGGCTGCGCCAATTTACATTCCTACCAACAGTGCGCAAGAGTTCCCTTTTCTCCACCGCCTCGCAAGTATTTGTTATCACATGTGTTTTTTGATAGTAGCCATTCTAACAGGTGTGAGGTGATATCTTATTGCAGTTTTGATTTGCATTTCCCTAATGATTAGTGATATTGAACATCTTTTCATGTATCTGTTGGCCATTTGTATGTCCTCTTTGGAAAAATGTCTGTTCAAGGTCTCTGTCCATTTTATAATTAGATTATTTGTTTTTTTGTTTTTGTTTTTGTTTTTGCATTAAGATGTATGAATTCCTTATTAGATTTTGGATATTACCTCAATCAGACATATAGTTTGCAAATATTTTCTCTCATTCGAAGGTTGCTTTTTCATTTTGTTTATTGTTTCTTTTGCTGTTCAGAAGCTTTTTAGTTTGATGTAGTACCATTTGTTTATTTCTTCTTTTGTTGCTTGCGCTTTTAGTGTCTTATCCAAAAAATCATTTCCAAGACCAATGTTAAGGAGCTTTGTCCCTACGTATTCTTCTAGGAGTTTAATAGTTTCAGGTCTTTCACGTAAGTCTTTGATTCATTTGAAGTTAATTTTTGTGAGTGGTGTAAGATAGGGGTCCAAATTCATTCTTCTGCGTGTGAACATCTTGTTTTTCCTTCCCCATTTATTGAAGAGACTATCCTTTCCTCATTGAGTATTCCTGGCTACCTTATCACATTCTAGTTGACTGTGTATATGTGGCTTTATTTCTGGGCTCTTGATTCTGTTCCATTGAACTATGTGTCTGTTTTTGTGCCAATACCATACTGTTTTGATTACTGCAGTTTTCTAATAAAGTTTGGAATCAGAAAATGTGATGCCTACAGCTTGGTTCTTTCTCAGGATTGTTTTGGCTATTCAGGGTATTTTGTGGCTCATTACAAATTTTAGGGTAGTTTTTTCTATTTCTATTAAAAATACTGTTGGAATTTTGATAGGGATTCCATTGAATCTACAGATGGTTTTGGGTAGTACGGACATTTTAACAATATTAATTCTTCCAATCAAAGAACACAAGATATCTTTCCATTTATTTCTCCAATTTCTTTAATCAATGTCTTGTAATTTTCAGTGTACATATCTTTCACCTCTTTGGTTAAATTCATTCCTATTTTATTATTTTTGATCCTGGTGTAAATGGGGTTGTTTTCTTTATTTCTTTTTCAGGTAGTTTAGTCATTAGTGTATAGAAATGCAACTGATTTTTCTATGTTGATTTTGTATCCTGAAACTTTACTGAATTTGTTTATTAGTTCTAATAGATTTTTGATGGAGTCTTGAGGATTTTCTATTTATATATATAAGATTATATCATCTGCCAACAGAGACAATTTTACTTCTTCCTTTCTGATTTGTGTGCCTTTTATTTCTTTTTCTTGCTTGATTGCTCTACCTAGGGCTTCCAGTTCTATGTTGAATAAGAGTGGAGACAGGGGGCATCCTTCTCTTGTTCCTGATCTTAGTGGGAAAGCTTTTAACCTTTCACCATTGAGTGTGTGGTTAGCTGTGGGTTTGTCGTATATGGCCTTTATTATATTGAGGTATGTTCCTTCTGTACCCAATTTGTTGAGAGCTTTTATCATGAAATGATGCTGAATTTTGTCAAATTATTTTTCTCCATCAAGATGGTGATAATGATTTTTACTTTTCCTTCTATTAATGTGGTGCATCACACATTGATTTGCATATCTTGAACCATCCTTGCACCCCAAGGATAAATCCCACTTTATCACAGTGTATAATTCTTTTGATGTGTTGTTGAATTAGTTTTGCTAGTATTTTGTTGAGCATTTTTGCATCTATATTCAAGGATATTGGCCTGTAGCTTCTTTTCTTGTAGTATCTTTATCAGGCATTGGTATCAGGGTAATAATGTTAGCCTTATAAAATGAGTTTGAGAGTGTTCCCTCCTCTTCAATTTTTTGGAAGGGTTTGAGAAGGATTGAGAAGGATTTAATTCTTCTTTAAAATTTTGGTCGAATTTACCAGTGATACCATCTTGTTCTGGGCTTTTCTTTGATGGGAGATTTTTTATTACTGATTCAATCTCCTTACTAGTAATTGGTCTATTCAGATTTTCTATTTCTTCATGATTCAGTCTTGGTAGGTTGCATGTTCCCAAGAATTTATCCATTTCTTCTAGGTTGTCCAGTTTGTTGGTGTATAATTGTTCATAGTAGTGTCTTATGATCCTTTGGATTTCTGTGGTATCATTTGTATTGTTTTCTCTTTCATTTCTGATTTTATTTGTTTGAGTCGTCTCTCTTTTTTCTTGGTTTGTCCAGCTAAAGATTTGTCTATTTTTATTTGTCTTTTCAAAAAACCAGCTCTAGTTTCATTGATCTTTTCTATTGTCATTTTAGTCTCTATTTCATTCCCCTGAACAGAGGAATTTAATTAACTTGACCTTCCGTGCCTTAGAAAAGTACATAATTAAAGAGCAAAACACAGTCCCTGTCCTTGAGGAACTCACAGTCTAGCAGCAGACATAGGTGGAGACATGATTGCACCAAGAAATTAGTTCAAAGATGGGCACAAGCACAGGCTGCTTAAAAGTGGTACCTTACACTGCAGGTGGCTGGGGTAGAGGGCTCTTATCGGGAGAGATTTCTCTGGACAGGTACAAGTTAACCAGGTGAAACAGTGAGAAAGAAAGCAAAGGTAATCCCAAACAGAGAATACAGAATGTCCAAAAGCACAGTTGAGATGAGAAGAATGATTTGGAAAACTGTAAGTACAACTCTGAAAGACTGATGTTAATGTCATGTTCATTCATTCAAGATTATTTTGTTAAGCATTTATTAGGTACCTAAGCACTTACATGTGCAACTGAGGTTCAGACGGTTTGTATATTGCCTAAGATCAAAGGTAACGTAAGAGCTGAATGGGCTGAAGACAGCCCACTCAAGCCCAGGCTTGCTGATTTCCCAATACCATGCTCTTTCCCTCTCTTCCCTCTTTCCATGAACGGTAGAGAAGGGATTCTTGAATTAGATAGAGAGTTGGACCAGATGACCTACAAGCTTTGGGATTATTTTCCATGAATAACATCACTAAAGTGCTTTGACTTTGCAAATAATGCGTCGACGGCTTCTGCCACTCTTGGATGGTCCATCCACGGCACCTGTCTGCAGACACTTTAAAGATGCAGCAGTTGCTCTAAAAAGTTTCTGAAATAACTGAGCAATGAGCATCAGCTTCGGACATGCACAGGGAATGTTTTAATATCCTTTTCTTATGTAAATGCCAGGACCAGGCTGGCTGAAGGTCACTGGAGAGGACACAGAGCTGAGCTGAGAGAATCTGACCTGGGCAATATTTGAAAGCCATAGACAACTGCACTATTTAGGGCTAATGGCAATGCCTTGGCCTGAAACTGAGGCAGACACTCAAAGGAAGGGAAAAGGTCCAAGGCCAAGGCACTAGGCATCAGCCGTGGGGTGAAAATATAATTCCAAATTTACTTTAACTGATCAACAGTTTGAAATTTCCTTCCTGACAAACTAGATTACTGATCAATTTGTCACCAAAAATGAAAAAGAGAACTCTGCATCATTCCAATGATTTTATCCATGTTTTTCCTTCAGTCATTTACATTCATTTCTTAAAGGGAAAGTGTGTACCACTGAATCCCTCTTTATCTGACTTTACTTAAATCTTAGAACACAAATTTAGATATATACACCAAGAAGAAATCTCTTGAAACTTCTTTATCAGAGGTTACCAGGCATAGGGAACAAATATATGAAAAACTTAATCCCTAAATGACTGGAATTTTAAGTTATTTTCTTTTTAAAAATCATATGCAAAGTTCTTTCCCTATTTTCTCACTCTGTATGCAGCTTTTTTTGTTTTTAATTTTTTGTTTATTGCAGTAACATTGGTTTATAACATTGTAAAAATTTCAGGTGTACATCATTATACTTCTATTTCTGTACGCAGCTTTTAATAACTCGCCAACAGCCAGGTAAAAACAATAGGAGAAGAGACACAGAATCTAGGTAATTTGTAAATTCTATGTTTAGCTTTTACTTTAGTTTAGAACTGGTTATGAATACTTCAGAGGCAATTTATTCTACATTTTTGTTATTATAATATTTTAAATATGCATCATTATGGAAAAATATTAAGCTCTTTGGTGTGCTTTTCTGAATCAACCTTTAGGTTAGAGTGACACTAAAGCTAAGTGTCATTTCTCTATAAGTAAGAAAACTCTCCAAAAATAAAAATATTCTCCATAAATCTCAGAAGGAAGGAAGAAGTGAAAGTTGATTATCCTAAGTCGTCATTGCAAAAGCTGCCAAGTCTGCAAATGTACAATCAATCAGTCAACCTCACCCTCAGACTGAGCGCCATGACTCCATAGAATTCAGCGAAGCTCTGTCTGATCTCAGAGGTTAATCGGCCATTTGGAACCATCACTCAAGATCCTGGACGCTGAAGTGAGAGTCTTGAAATCCTTATCGGCAATGATGACATTTCTCTCAGCAGACAAGTGACTCCACCTGGAATTTAAGTCTGGCTTAAGGCTATATTTAATGTCCCGTATCATATCATCTTCACTGCCTTCCTCTGACCACCTTGCCTTTTGGGAAATGTGATTGTATTTTCTACAACACTGAGTTTGCTTCTGAAAAAATGGAGAGGTGAAAAAAGATCAACCAAATCTGTTAGAAGATAAATGATGAATTAAAACAATTTAAGATAAATATTGTGGTAAAAATGTTCTTCTTTTGTATATATAATTTTACATTGTTAGTTACTTTATTCATGTCATGCACTGAGGCCACATTGGCAGGTATTAATTACTAGGACCCCTGCTGTGTGAAGGCCAGTCCCCTGTGAAAGAGATGAGTTCCACCGTGAAGTAGTTGTGATGGTGGGCCATTGACAAAGTTCCCAATGTCTCTCAGTTTTAGTTTCCTTATCTTTAAAATAGTGGTTGTAAATATCATTGCATAGGGTGCTTGTAAAGCTTAAATAAGATAATGCTTTAAAGTACTAACACTGCCTAGAATCTAGCAAATTATCAATAAGCTGTAGTTACTATTATTTAAAAAACCATAAAGACTTTGTATATTTGTGTGCATAACTTTTGTGCTGAACTAATTTTTCTATCTAAAATGTTTGATTAAGAATGGCTTTCTTCCATAAATAATCACGGCTTTGAGGCTGGAGTCTATTTAAAGATTAAAGACCTCCTATATTGATTTTGTACATTTGTAAATTTAGTGATTCTCACACAAATTTTTCCTTAATGTCATCAAATCTTCTGAAATCTAACATACTACATGTAAACAAGATACTGTATATTTCCAGTTTAAGTAATTTTTAAGAATTGTAATTTTAACTATAATCCTAAAATATGTATATTATACAATGTTCATGTTAAACTCTTGAATAGCTCTTTCTATAAGATTTCTTTTAAACTTTTAAGATGTTAGTGACAGAAAAAAAGACTTTGTGTCCCCCTGCCCCAAGGAACTGATAAACTTTCTCCTTTCTGAAAGTCAGAAAGGAGAAATTATGCAACGATCATGATTTCCTTTCTGGCCCTGGCTTCCACATCTCCATTCCACTATTCCTTAATCCTGACTTCCTATTTCTGTTTTCTTAAATTTATGTCTATATAGTTTAATGTAAACAATTTTCAAATTTTTTGAAAATAGGTAGTATATTATTGAAGAGTTTTACTCTCAATTCAATAATCTGGGCTTCTAGCACTTCTGGAAAATTTTCAAGGTTTTAGGGATATTTTGGAGAAGTCCTACTGACCTCCTCTTCCTCTTCCTTCTTCTTCTTGTAAAAACAGCTTCACTGAATATGTCACATACCATACAATTTACCTATTTAAATTGTACAATTCAATGGTTTTGGTATATGCATAGATATGAGCAGCTAGCATCACAGTCAACTTTAGGACATTTTCATCACCTCAAAAAGAAATACCATACCCTTTAGCTGTCACTCATCCTAATTCCCACCATTACCTGCCCCTAACACTAAAAAAATACTGATCTACCTTCTGTCTCTATAGTTTCTGTTTTCTGGAGTTTCACATGATTGGAATCATTTAGTGTGTGGTTCTTTGTGACTGGCTTCTTTCACTTAGCATAATTTTTTCAAGGTTCATCCATGTTGTCACATATATCAGTATTTCATTCCTGTATATTGCCAATAATATTCCATTGTATGGATATACCATATTTTGTTTTCTCATTTGTCCATTGATGGACATTTGGGTTGCTTCCATTTTTTGGCAATTATGAATGATTCTCTAAACATTTATTTTAGATATATGTTTCTAAAATACATCTATTTCTATTTGAACATATATTTTTATTTCTCTTGGATGTATACCTAGGAGTGGAATTGCTGGGTCATATGGTAACCCCATATTTAATTGTGTGAGAAACTACCAGACTGTTTTCCAAACTGGCTGTACCATTTTACATTCCCACCAGTACTGGATGAAGGTTCTGATTTTTCCACATCCTTGCCGACACTTGTTGTTATCTGACTTTCTGATTCTAGATATCCTGGTGGATGTGAAGTAGTATCTCATTGTGGTTTTGATTTTTATTTCCCTGATAATTAATGATGTTGATCTTTCCATGTGTTTATTGGGCATTTGTATACACTCTTTGGAGAAGTGTCTATTCAGATCCTTTGCCCATTTTAAAAATTAGCTTATTTGTCTTTATTATTGAGTGCTTAATATAGTCTAGATATAAGTCCCTTGTCAGATATATGATTTGCAAATATCTTCTCCCATTCTGTGGGTTGTCTTTTCCTTTCTTGATGGTAGTTTTTGAAGGACAGACGTTTTTAATTCTGATGAAGTCCAATTTTTTAATTTTTTTCTTTTGTTGATCATGCTTTTGGTGTTATATTTAAGAATCTTTTGTCAAATCTCATGTCCTAAAGATTTAACCCTATGTTTTCTTCTAAGAGTTGTATCAGCTTTTTCTTTCATTTAGATCTTCGATCTCTTTTGAGTTAATTTTTGTTATGGTGTGAAGTGATGGTACAACTTCATTCTTTTGCACGTGGCTATCCAGTTTCCCACACCACTTGTTAAGGACTATTCTTTCTCCATTTAACGGTCTCCACACTCTTGTTGAAAATAAGTTGATTATAGATGCAAGGGTTTATTTTTGGACTGTCAATTCTATTCCTTTGTTTATCCTTGTGCTAGTACCACACCGTCTTCATTATCATTGTTGCAGTAGGTATCGAAATCATGAAACGTACTGACCTCTTCTCGAAACAAATAGATCTTTGATGTTCAGTATTTTTATAGATTACTTTCCTTCAACTCTAAAATAATATCATCATATGCTCTTGACCAAAGTAAGGGATCTTTTATTAGGAAAGGCTGTTTTCTGTAAGAAAATGTGTAGTATGTAGTTTTCAAAAGAATGTCCATAGACTCAAACAATAAAAGAATTCAGTAATGTATTAGGATATAAAATTAATATACAGAAATAAATAACTTTTATATACACAAAAATAGCCAGCTAAATGATACAATGATGCAGAAAAATCTATTTACATAGCAAAAGAAGATCAAATACTTAGAAAAAAACAAGAAATGTGCAAAATCTATATGAGGAAAACACAAAAGTAGACTTGAACAAATGAAAAGATAGCCACTATTTTTGAGTAAGAAGACTTATTCATAAAGATGTCCGTTCTCTCTATGTTAATTTATAAATTTAGTGCAATCTCAGTAAAACACCAAAAAAATAAATTATGGAGCAAGATAAATATTTACTAATGTGCACATAAAACAACAACAACAACACTCAGAATGGCCAGCAGAATATTGTAAAAGAAAAGCTGTGAGAGGGGACTAACCTTCTTCCCCAGCTATTAGAATATACTAGAAAGCCTTTAGAATTAGCACAGTGTGTACTGGCGCATGAATAGGTTGATAGTGAAGTGGAATAGAAAGTCTAGAAATAGACTAAATACACACGTAAATTTAGTGTATAATTAAAGTGATGTCTCCAATCAGCAGAGAAAAGATGGACTTTTAAATAAACTTCTGGGGAAGGAGGAAAGCCATTTGAAAAAAGATACAGTCAGATCAATACCTCACTCTTCACACAGAAAAAAACATCAAATAGATCAGAAATTTAACAGAAAGGAAGAAAGAAACAGAGAGAGAGAAAGAAAGAAAGACATACAAGTACTAAAAAATGGGTGAATTCTTCTATAATCTAGGTGTGTAAGGAAGGACCTTATAACAACGATTCAAAATCCATATACAATAAGAGGACATGTTGATAAATTTGACTACATAAAAAGATGTTCTCAAGGCAAAAACTCCCTAAGTGAAGTAAAAATACCCAAATGGTAAATTGGAAGTAATTATTTGCAACATGTGTCACAGATAAAGAGCTGTTATTCCTAATACGTAAGTAACTCTTAAAAATTGAGAGGAAAAAAGAGTCAAAATCCAGTGAGAAAAAATAGGCAAAAGACATGAATATCAACACAAAGTATATTTTTGTATTTCATAAAAAATATGTAAATTATCCTTAAACACATGAAAAGTTGTTCAACCTCACTCAATAAGAGTAATGCAAGTGAAAACTACACTGAGATACCATTTTTCACCTATCGAATTGGCCAAAATTTAGAAGTCTGACAACACACTCTCATACGAATGTTCTCATACATTGCTAGTGAGGATGCAAAATTATGACTTTTATAGAAAGGAATTTGACAATATCTAACAGACCTACACGTGTGTTTATCTTTTGACCCATCAGCCCCACTTTTGGGACTTTCCCATGAAGATACAGCCCACAAAAATACAAATATTATGAACAAGATTATTCAACACAGCATTATTTGTCATTGCAAAATATTGGACACAACTAAAATTCCCATACATGGAGATTGGGTTTAGCACCCTGCAGCTGTAAAAAAAAGAAAAGAGGAAGGCCGATTACGGTAAGCTGATAAGGCATGATTTCCAGCAATGTTAAATGGGGGGATGAAAGGAAATTTAAAAGCCTTATCTGTAATATGCTACCTTTTGTGTAGCAAAGAATGGGAAGTGAGAAAATGAATACATTATTTTCTTATTTTTTAAAAAAGAAACACAGGAGGGGTGAGCCACAAAGTGGAGAGATTGGTGACCTACAGGTGGTGAGTGACAGTGGGCTAGAAGAAAGAATGGGCTGGGGAGGGATGTGTCTCCAGTACACCTTTTATATAGTTCTGACTTTTGAAACCATGCTAACTTTTAAGGTACCCCAAAACAGATAAATAAGACCAGGAAAGACTGGAGGAAAATACAAAATGCAATACAAATAGAAACAAACGAACTTAACTTTCTTACACATTTTCAGTGTATTTTCTCCAACTTCTTATTTTTAAATTTCAAATTTACAGAAAAATATCTCTAGAATAGTACAATAAACATCCATCTATATCCTTTACTCACATTCACTAATTGTTAACACATTGCCTTATTTGCTTTATCTCTGTACAGTTTGAGGTTTAGTAACAGACATTGGCTTCATTTTTTCAACTAAAGAAATATGTTAATATGGACCTTTGTAGTAATAATCTTACTTTGGAATTTGAATTCTAAGACAGATAAAGCACAGAACTTTGCAATGAGTTTGTCACCTAAATGAAATAAGACATCACTTTTAATTTTTCTTACAGATACTCTCTTTGCTTTGCCTTCACAGGACTCTCCCGCACGAGAATTGCTTTTGTAATAATTAAAAATTAATAGTGGGACAATAGTTGGAGGACAGAACATAAGAGATTGTTAGCAAAACTTATCACTTACCCCCACTTTATAACATATTCAATTCAGAATATTGCAAGAACGGATAAAAATACTCTTTTGCTAACACGATATTTTAGTCTTAATAGAAGAAAAGGAAAGATGCGAAGCCCCACTGTGCTATCTGGTGCCTTGATATAAAGGAGTTTGGATGATGCCCATATTTTGAATTGTCCCTTTGTATGGGTGATGTGTAGTAAAATCAGGGTGTATGAGAAATATGCTTTTCTTTTATAAAGCGAGAGATGGTCAATTACGAATGTGGAAACGGGACAGGATAACTGGGGCTTCAGCCACGGGTGCATTCTCAGGCACGTGGATACCAGGAAAAGGTGTGTATGGAACGTAAGGATCTGGAAACCGATTTCCTTAACACTGTCTGTGTCCTTGCGCTTACTCCTTGAATCATTTTCAGATATGCCTGAGGACTGTGACCTCCAGTGGAAAGACATGAAGCCCATAATACAACTTGATTAATTTTTCATGTAAATTAAAGAAAAACTTACAATAGGAAAGAGCATTGGATTGGAAATATTGCCTCCGCCAGTCAGTGGCTCTGAGACCTTGGGCAAGTGACTCTACCTTCTTAGGCCATGAAAACTCATCTCTGATAAAGTTGGCAGATGATGCCTAAGACCCTTCCAGGCACAATGAAGCTATCTATGTATGTTTGCATGGGCAAGTTGGGTTCATTTAAAGAGGCCTGAACAGGGTCAATTCTTTTAAATAGAGGCATTGCCAGCCCACAGGGTGAAAAGATAAAACTGCAAACCTCAATAGACCTATAAAGAATCATGAATGAGGACAGGTACATCAATGAAGAGAGTATAGATGGGCCAGGTTACGACAGAGCCGTAGATTAAGCATTACACTTAAGAGACTTTCAAATTTGCACTGTCATCAAAAGCATTTGAGTGAAGGGGGTCAAAAGGTACAAACTTCCAGCTATAAAATCAATAAGTCATGGGAATGTAACGTACAGTATGGTGACTATGGTCAATAATGCTACATAACGTGTTTGCGAGTTGCTGGGAGAGGGGATCTTGAAGGTTCTCATCACAAAAAGAAAACAAATTTTTTTTGGTGTGACCATATGTGGTGATAGGTGTTTTTAAAAAAAGCATTTGGGAATATGAAGGAAAACAACACCTAGGCTCAGAGTTGGGACAACGGACATATGGGTATCAACGAAAACATAGCAAATTACGGGGGGAAATTCTTATTTTACCTACTGTACATATGATCATTTCAGTAGCTTTTGTCTATGTTTGGCCCATCTCAAGATGATTACTCTGATACACGTTTGCAGCATTTGTATGTCAGTTGATTTTACAGGACCATAGGAATTTATGTCTGACCTTCGTCCTCTCTTAAACCTGCGTTAGGAACCAGTAGAATGCCTCTCCAATAGGCAGCTGAAAGAACCAGCCCATCTTGTTCTTTCCTTCTTATACATCAGGTTTCTTCTGTCTTCTTGATGAAAATCCAGCGTTCTTTCCCTTTTTCTAATACTGCCTTCTCATACAATCTTTACTCAGAAAAAAAGAGAAAGTTACATTTCCTCATTTAATTCACTATAATGATGACAGCAGAACTGCAAAAAGGTCACATATATCCTATTCTTGTATATGTGAATAATAAAACTTATATTTGATCAACTGAACAGAAGTTGAATTGAGAAATGATTATATAAGTCCCAGGAACTAAAGGTGTGTGTTTTTTCAAATGGTGAATTCAATTTTAAAAAATGTGTTATACTTGCAGGAAAAAGACTTTATCATTTTCCAGAACTTTTTAGATTGCATAACAGTTCATTTTTATGTTTTTCCATTTTTGGTTGAGGAAAACGGAACTTCATTGTACTCATTTTGGGTAGTTGCTAAAAACGTTAACTATTATTTGCTTTACCAAAATCAGTGAATTCTGGCTTTAGTTTTCAAAATACACATCACCCTCTGGGTATTTCGGTGACAGGTTACTGAAGATAAAACATACTACTTAAAAGATTTCAGTCTGTTTCTTCCTCTTGAAGTTAGATGCCATTGGAACAATGATTTCCATCCTCACCCTACAGATTTCAAAATACTAATGTCAATTCTAGACCCTAGACATGTCTGAAAGCCTTGTTATTTGAAATGTATTTAGATCAGAAACTAGCACTTCAGTTTATAATTTCTATTTAGGGGATTGTAACAGTACAGGTTTTTCATAAAAAAGCTAAGCATCTCTTGGATCCCTTCTTTCCTTCCTTTCTTCCTTCCTTCCTCCCTCCCTCCTCCCTTCCTTCTTTTCTTCCTTTCTAAATATGTTTCTGAGAGTAGAACTCTACTAATTAGACTTTGACACTTGGGTAGACCATGTTTTCCAAGTATTTCCGAAAATAACACATCCTAATCCCATCAGAATATACATGTTTGTGCAACTGAAGTCTTTTATTTCCTCAAATTCAGTATATCTTATACCCCAATGCCTGCTCAATTTTCCTGTTCACTCATCTCTTAAGAATTTGTAGTTTTTTCTTTACCTGTTAAATTAAGTCTTAATTCCTCAGCCTCATTAATGTGAAATTACTAATTATTATTAATTAATAATTATTAAATCAAGGACCTTAAAGATAGAGCAACACAACTTGAGTACTTGTGAGATACACTCCTACATTTTAGTAATGGGAGAACTAAAACACGGGGTTAAATATACATGTTAAGCTCATTTCTCCTGACCACCAGTACCTGTGAAGAAAGTTGAACAGCATTTCTTATTGAAGGGCACCTAGGAAGCAGCTTGGGACCTGAAAGACTAAGAATGTGGGGGAAGTCCGCTTACAGTATGGCAGGTATGGTCAGGTTAACGGCTCAAGTGGCTGTTGGGGAGAGTCTTGGTTCTCGGAGCAGTGTTTCAGCAAACTGGAGGAGAGGAAGAAAGTCACTTCTTTCTGTGTTTCTTCAGGGAATAAGTGTGCTAAATTCTTCATGGATTATCTCTTTTAATCCTCACAACAAGCTTATGGAGTAGGCACTCTTATAGTTCTATTTTGTGTATGGTAAAAATGATGTTAGGCAACCTGCCATGGGCAAACAGCTGGAAAGTGGTAGAGAGGAATACAAAGCAAGGCAGTCTGACGTGAGAGACTAGAGAAGGATCTCTAGATGAATCCTCTGTGTGGCTAGAGGAGGCTTCTAAAGACCCCCGCACCTGGACAGGACACACATTGGGTTAGAAAGTGCATAAGACTTTTGGAAACTGATAGGATTTGGAGGCTCTCTCTGATATTTTTTCCTTTTACTGCTAAAAGGCCAAAAAGAAAAATTTTAGATTCTTATATCTGGAAAGGACCTTAGAAATTACCTAGGAAACTGAGGCCCATAGAGGTTTAATGATTAGCCAAAGTCACCAAGCCAGTTGGTTGAAGAGCTAATATTGGAATGTCCATTTTTTGGACCCTCTTTCCACTACTTTCACTACTTCAGTGTAGTATGCTTTAAGCGCCAAATGGTACAGGAAAAGAACGTAAGGGAAGAAGATCTTGGAAGGGAGCAATATTAGGACTGTGTCAGCTAGGAAAGGGAAGTGCGTCATGAATATGGCCATGAAGAACAGGTGGAATATATATTTTAAATAGAGGGGATTTCAAACAAGAGAAAGATCCTTTCCCTACTCTATCTAACAGACTTATGATACAATCATTAATATCACCCATAAATTTCCATTGCCATAACCGTGTTTAGTTTTCATCACTACCTGGAATGCTCTTATTCTTTTCATCAATTCAAATCCTATCTCTTAAGGTCTGCCTCAATTCTCTCCACCATGAAACCATGCCCAGGCCAATTTAACCCCGAAATGGTTCTTTTCCTTATCTGGAATTCCTTCAGTCCTCATGGTCAAAATTGACAGAATACCGTAGTGGGCATCGTTACCTGCCTTAAGTAGCTCCCCAGTTGTGCAGTGTGTGTGATTCTTCTCTACTCAGACTCAAGAGCAAGAGTTCTCTCTTTTACCTCTTTTGTTTCTTAAGAAGCTTTTATTTATGTTTCCACACACCATTTTTTGAGCGGTTCCTAGAAGCCAGGCACTGACCTAGGTGCTGGATACACAAAGATGAATCAGGCCTCGAGGTAGCCCTCAATAAGGGTGTAGAGCAATGGAAGGGACAAGGATGCAAATTATTATAATTTAATTATGAATAATTTTATTATGGAGATAAGTTTTAGATACTGTAAAGGGAACAAATGAGGAAGTAGTCAACTCTATTTTTTCTGTAACTCTACCCTTCAAGATACGTTGGGACACAATAAATGAAATAAGTTAGATGCAAATGACTTAGACTGTGAATATAAGTCTCTACGTGTGGTTCCGTATCAATTCAACAAAGTATGATATTAGAATAATTTCTAAATATTTTTCATAAAATTACAAAATTTGTACTTGAAGTCCTGCCAAAACTAATAAAAATGTTTTCATTTCTCTGGTTTTCAGTCCTCTTGAATGTCTCTGTGAATGACAAATTCCCAATCAGTCTTTCAAAGATCAGTTAGTTTAAATATAAATTGCATGATTAGAAGAGACTGAGAATGAACCCAGCTCACTTCTGTCCAGACAGTATAGACCTATTTGCTTTTCAGGCATACTCGGGGCCACACGGGGGAGCAGGGGCAAAGTTCTGGCCCCGCAGTAAATGTTTAATAAACTCTTGGTCCAGTGAACACGCTTAAGGCATGTGCGTCCTAGAATGCTCTCCTGGGTTATGATTTTTCAAAAGGCTGTCAGTCCTCCTAATTCTCTAGCTTAGAAGTGCCAATGCTCAGAGGTTTAAGCTCTGTTCTAAAGTAGCCTGCAGAACATGCTCACATGTATTGGCACAGGGACTGGCTTTGTACTCTAGGAAGCTGCCTGCACGGGGTGTCACAGAGGTTCGAGAAATCAGATTTGTAACAGAGAAAAGGAAGCTGCCAGCCCTGGAGAGGTTTCAGAACCACCCAGAGTTGGCTGCCAATGGCTCTATAGGGCATCGCGAGGGTAAGGAGGGACAGAGAAAGATCATCTAACTACACAGAGCGTGTCCATAAACGTCCCACAGCACAGGCTCCTTTCTCTACTCTGGGGTTATAGAGGCCCATACAGAAGAAGAAAGTCTCTTTCAGTCCCTCTACTATTAGTTGTTAAAGGAGCCACCAGAATGGATGCAATGTCTAAATACCATAATTATGGATAAATCATAATGCACAGGACAGTGTGAAAGGAAGTCGTCTCTGCATTGTGACATGATTTTTCTGAACTTGATATTTTGATTAATAAACATAGATAGCCACCATGGAAATATGTGAATATATTAACCTAAAGCATATACTGGAAGAAGATATGAACAAAAATAAGACCTAGAGAAACACTTGCAAACTTTCTAATGTTGTACGTTGAAATTGTTGGGCAACTTGGCCCTGAAGGATGATGAGTTTTGACTACTAACGGTTACGGTTAATGTGGTACAAGAAACTGTCCAGACATTTACAACTAAACATGAACAATGTCAAAGAATTTAAAGTCATTTTTTCATCTATTCAACAAATATTTTTGAACTCCTACAGTGTTCCAGGCACTGTGCTGGATACACAGACCTCAAGAAGTTTACTGCTAGAGGAGAAAGCACGCTAACACATGATAAGAGTGCACCATGAGCTCTGCTCTGATCAAGACATCCCCTCTCTGCAATGGGGGGACCCACATCCGTGTGGGGACACAGGAGGTAACCCCTGAAAGATAAGTAAGTGGACAAATGAAAACAAGGAATCTCACAAGTGGGGGAAAAATTGTAAAGGCATGAGATATGAGAGAGCATCTTGGGGATACTAGGTAGGCAGGATACTCTTTTGCAAGCAATAAAAACTGATGCTGGTTATCTTAAGCAGAAAAGTGATGTATTGAAAGGATATTTGCATCATTACCAGAATTCTCAGGAAGGCTTAATAGAAGTCAGCCTCTATTAAGCTCAGAATAGAGGAAAAACCAGGCGAGACTGGGTGGCTAGAGCTGGCACTGATGGACCTTGGATGCCTCCATTGACAGACCTACCATTACTGCCTCCTCTGACCGCTGTCTCTTGACACTGGACTCTGCTGCTGCCAGAGCCACAGCTGAAATGAATTCTGCACTGTCCCCTCTTCCTTGCATCTCTCATCCCAGGTAAAGACCTGGGAGGGACTTTCCTCTGGGTGGGCGTAGGTGTTCCAGCTGCAGGAGCTCAGAAAGGGAATAGCACTCCTCCCCCTTCATCCTTCAGAGTGAGAAGCAGGGCTCCGCTTCCCATCAGTCTTGGCATTTCCTCCAGTAGGAAGGTTCTTTGGATGCTGGTTATCAAGCTATTGTCCTTCCGTTCTCTGTTTAGTGGTGCTGAGTCTGGGACTCTGAGAACCACATTTCTCCTTTGCTGCTGGACCCCTGATAGAGTCTGCTAATAGGGGGCTCTAGAGGGAGACTAGAAGGCTAGGGGAGGGAGAATGGGCTTGGTCCTTCCTCTTTCGCTCCATGCTCCTGTCAGAGTCACCCCGGAAATGGTTATTCTAACTGATAGAGACAGTCACTTCCAGTCCTGAGTCTTTTTCCCGCATTCCAAGAACCAATCTCATCACTGCCCACCTCCTGCCCTGAGAAACCAGCTCCACTCAGCCATTGTCCCTCTTCAGTAATCTAGGACTTAGCGGGGACTCACTTGGGAGCTACTAAAGCACCAAGAGGGCTGCACCTCCTCCTGAGATGTCCGGGTCCCCTCTCCACAGGGCCCCTTCACTAGGCTTCCAGGTCTTACTAGCCCCAACCTCTTCCCTTTGTGCCCCAACCACAGAGCTGGTGGGTCCTCCTGCGGTTACAGACTCTGTGTTGCCTTGGTTGTCTCCTTTGCCTTTTCTGTCCCTCAGCACCTGTTCAACTGATTCCTCACATTAAATTCTTTCTATTAACAAAACTAGTGTGGTTCTGCTTTTTTCTTTCTTTCTTTCTTGTGGCTGTGTTGTTTTTTGGATCCTGAATATAACAGCATCCAAAATGACAAATGTCCTGCAGAGCACATATGTATAAGTAATTTATTATCTCTGGAGCATGAAATATGAGAGCGAGCACGGCAAGAGATGAAGCTGGAAAGTCAGAGAAGAGCCAGAAGATGGGTTTTTTGTCTGACCTCTAAGCAGTTTATACTTTATATTATAGGTAGCAGACGGCTAGCAAATATTTCTAAATGGAGAAGTGACAGTCAGATTTATTTGCTAGCATAACAACTTGGGTAGTGCATTATGGGACGACTTGGGGAGGACTGAGTTTACAGAGAACAGTAGGAGAGTATTGCAAGGGTACTGAGACTATCGAAGCAAAAACATCACTGGTTTGGATGACCGGAAGTTCCTTCATCAAGAAAGGGAATATTGGAGGAGAACCAGACTTGAGGGTTAAGATAAAGTAGTCAGCTTTAGAAATGTCAAGTTTGAGGTGCTTGTGGGATACTCTCGTGGATGCTTATAACTGGAGATATAAATTTGTGAGTTATAAGAGTAGAAGTAATCTGGTGATATGATAGAGAGTTGAAATATCCTGCCACCCATCAGCGGGGCCAAGGTGTACTAGATTGGAGTGTCAACCGTGTAGATCAATATTACAGAACTAGAGCTGGGTCTAAGCAGGTTTCCTAAGGCCTTGAGAAGAAGAAAGAGCAAGAGAAGAGTCTGTAACAAACACATGTATGAGCCAGGAGAGTCAAGTCAGCGGATGAGACCAAAGAGTAGGGCTGGGATAGAAATTGAGAGAGAAGTTAAAACTGGGCGCTAGAAGCAACTGGAATAGAGCCAGAACAAGGCTGAAAACTACTCACTGGATTTTGCAATAGGTGGATAACCCTGACCTTCAAGAACACAGTTTCAGAGAAGGAGGTGTGCAAAAGTCAGTGGGTAGAAGACGGTAAGGGAGCAAGTCGAATTAAGAGCGTAGACCTCCTGCTTCTAGGAGAGAAGCCATGAAGGCAAGGGAGACTAAGGGCGGGGTAAGTGGGGGCTTTTAGTTTTGCTTGTTTTCAGATGTGAGAGAATTAAGCTTGTTTACCTGAAGAAATAGGTGAAGAGGAAATTGTTGAAGATATAAAAGGAAAACGGAGAAAAATATGTGGGTAGGATTGAAGCACGGAGCTCAGAAAGATGGAAGATGTTTGCTTGGAAGAAAGAGAGTTCTTTTGTGTGTGTGTGACCAAGAGAAAGATGATAAGGATGGAAAAGGTGCAGGTAATTTTGCAGCTAGGAAGGGTTGAGTAGTTGAAGAGGCTCAAGCCTGATGGCCTCATTTTCTGTGAAATCGCCATCTTGGGTGGTAGATGGGGAGTGGGTAAGGTGTGGAGATTGCAAGATTGTTGCGAAGAACAAGGGAAAGAGGGAAGAAAGGCAATAGAAGAGGATTTTGATAGACTGAAATGCTGAGTCATTTTGTATAGTTGACAATTCCACGCTTCAGAGGAGAAATATTAATATTTCGAGAGCAGAAAGTTTCAAAGTCAACCAATTGGAAAACAGTTTGGTAGTTTCTTACAAAATTAAATATACTCTCATCTTATGATCCAGCAATTGCTTGATATTTGCCCAAATGAGTTAAACACATGTCCACACAAAAACCTGCATGCAGATGTTTATAACAGCTTTATTCATAATTGCCAAAACTTGGAAGCAAGCAAGATACCCTTTCAGCAGGTGAATGGATAAATAAACTGTGGAACTTCCAGACAATGGAATATTATTCAGTGCGAAAAAAAGATGAGCTATCAAGCCATGAAAAGACATGGAGGAAACAGAAATGCATATTACTAAGGGAAAGAAGCCAACTTGAAAGGCTACATACTGTATAATTCCAACTATGTGACATTCTAAAAAAGGTAAAACTATGGAGACAGTAAAAAGATCAGTGGTTTCCAGGAGTTAGGAGAAAAGGAAGGATGAATAGGGGGAGGACAGAGGATTTTTAGGGCAGTGAAACCGCTCTGTATGATAATATAACGGTGGACATGTCGTGCATTTGCCAAATACCATAGAATACACAACACCAAGAACGAACCTTAATGTAAACTATGGATTTTGGATGATAATGATGTGTCAGTGTAGGTTCATTGATTGCAACAAATGTACTACTCTGGTGGGGGGTGTTGAAAGTGGGAGAGACCGTGCACGTGTGTGGCCGGGGGTATATGGAAACTCTCTGTACTTTCTGCTCAACTTGGCTGTGAACCTAAAACTGCTGTAAAAAATAAAGTCTATGTTAAAAAAAGTCAGCTAATTAGGATCTTAAAGTTTTGTTCCCATTTTTCTCATTGAGACAAAGGCTAAGCCCCAGAGGAAGTGTAAATTTCCTTCTTCAATCTTCTGCTGACCTGGCTCTCCTTTCCAGCGGAGTAAGGGAACCAACCTCAGGTCTGGCCTACAGCTTGTGAGGACATGTGCTGTGGAAAGCTCGAGCCAAACGTAAATTTGAGTTCAGAAGCATGAAGCAAATCAGTACTATGACAGAGAGAGCAGAAGCTGATGGCTGCTCTGAGAGAGGCCATGAGGGAGGTGGGCCGAACTCATGAGAATTTAAGTGTAAGCAGAGATCTCGATCTCGGGACAGAGAAGAAGGGAGTAAGCATAGTAGACAGCACCAGGACGGGTGGACTGGAGCTGAGCTAATGGCAGAACACGTGGACTCCTGTTGCTGATGAGACGAATCATGTGGTTATCACCCTTCCAGTTCTCTTCTCTGTAACATGGCTGCCCTGTGGTTCTTGTCCTCAGACTTTTTCAAACAAGGATCCTCTTGGCCTTAGTCCTAGTATCCTTACATTTACCTTCCATCACTTCAGCTATGTGGATGGAGTCTTTATTCCATGCATCCGAAAGAACCTGCTTAATGTGGGTTCTGTAAAAAAGGAGAGAACCCATTGTAATATTAAAACAAACAATCCACTTCATGAATTTATCAAGTCATCTCTTCTAGTCCAAAAATATGCTCTTTGAGCAAGAATTGTTTATAGTAATCAAATATGTTTGCCAAGACAGAATTGCTATACAACGAAAATCCTTTTCTGCCTCATATTCTCCTTCTTAAATGTTTTAGTTCCAATAAGAATATACCTTCTGGAATCTGATAAATCAGATCATTTGAGGGTTACCTATCTCACAAATCTTTATGATGACCTTAACCCATCTCTTTTATAGGCTTGATTATGAGCTGCTTTTTGTTTCCTCAATGCTGGATAGTGCTAACACATGATTAAAAATTAACTTAAATAATGTTGTCCTGACTTGTATTGTGTAATATTTCCATACTTTTATTTTGAGTATAGAGATTCATTGATAAGAAATAAATTTTTTTTTCTTTTTTTTTTTGGCTGGGGAAGATTAGCCCAGAGCTAACATCTGTGCCCCAATCTTCCCCCACTTTTTATATGTGAGTCGCTGCCATAGCATGGCTAACGAATGGTGTAGGTCCGTGCCCAGGATCCAAACCCGTGAACCTAAGCCACTGAAGCAGAGCACACCGAACTTAACCACTACGCCACGGGGCCAGCCCTAGAAAGAAACTTTTAATAGAAAAGTAATACAGTCATGAAAATAAAATGTGTGGACATGTCTTAGGCCCTGACTACTCTAAAATGAATGGCATGGTCTCTCGTTTCAAGGAGCTTACAGCCTAGTGGAGGAGACAAAAATATAAAATAAAATAAAACAAATTCTATGTAATGTGAGAATTGCTGGAATGTAGATAGGTGTAAAGTGCCAAGAAGCACAGAGGAGGGAGTGAGTAATTCTGAGGTAAGAGAGAAAAGGGAGAATAAGAGAGATTTCAACCCATCACACTATTGCTGAGTGTGGCAGGGGCATTCTGAGTTGCAAGATCTTGAAAAGTAAGCAGGATTGTCCCTGGCTGACAAAGACAGCGTAGATGAATGTTGAGGAACGTGGGTGGCATACTAATGACTGTGGGCTGAATTGAGACTCATTCTAAGCAGAGGAAATGGCATCTTTACAATCAGTGAAAGTACGTTTGTGTTCAGGAACTCTAAGTAGTTTGGTATGTGTATCAGTTATCTTTGGCCACACTAAAGCTGGGAAAAATTGTTCCAAATCCAGTGGCTCAAACAACAACCATTTAATATTTATCATGAATCTAAGGGCAGCTGGTAGTTCCACCGATCTGGCCGCATTCTGCCCATCTAAGTGGGTTCACTCGTGCATCTGTGATCAATTGGCCTGTAGCTGGGAGCTGGCTGGTCTCAGATGGCCTCAGCTAGGATGACTTGTCTCTGGTCTATGTGAAATCTCGTCCTCCACCAAACTGGCCTAGGCTTGTTTCCACGGCAGAGGCAGAGTTCTAAGAAAGAGTACAAGCACATACGGCATCTTGAGGACTGCACATGGAACCAGCACACTACCACATTCTATAAAGCAAAGCAAGTCACTAGGCCAGTGCTGATCCAAAGAGTAGGAAAATCAGTAGATGCTGCATAGTCATATAGCAGACTGTGGAGGAGTAGAGAACTGGGTCATTTTTGCCGTCAATCTATGTCACTCTGTAGGAATGGAAGGAACATGTAACAGAGTGGTGGGAGGTGAGCCTGGAAGTTTCGAGTACCCTGGACCATGTAAATGGAGGTAAGAAATGTGAACTGGTGGGTCAAGACAGGCTTGGAAGGATTGGAGGCAGAGCAGTGATAGGATCAGTTTCTCACTTTAGGAAAATAACTCTGGCAGCAATAAAGAGGATGGATTGGAGGGCTCAGACCTTTTCCTTGTAAACAAACATCTGAGATGGAACTCTGCGTAGTTATCTATTTATTTATATCCCGCCTCATTCCATAAAAGATATGATGCTGCAACTCTTCCGTAGTTGCTCTCAAAAATATATGTATTTATGCCCTGTCTACTTCTAAAAAGAATTTGAAACAGCTTTAGTTAAATTCCGCCCAAAGGCCATCTTGGAAGTGTGTCATTGTCTGTCTTAACTGAGCAACCAGTAAACGAAGCTCCCAGAGCTTCTAGCCAAAAAATATTCCTGGAGGTGAAATAAACAGAGGTGAATTTGGCTACATCCAAACACACGTAAGCTCTTTATTTAGAACTCTGATGCCATGGTGGCTGGAGAGAAAGAAAGGTACGGCAGGCAGGGTGAGTTCAAAAAGAATATTTACCATTCCAGTCATTTTAGGGAACACGGCAATAATTTCTGCTTAGCAGACACAAAAATAGGCTGGTAAAACTGATAGCCTGCCTGGAGAACAAAGCTGGAATAATCCAAAAGGCCCCACAGAGACTGAACAAGCAACTGGCAAAGTCAAAGTTGCTCTCAGTCTCTTGTTAATGTTGGAAGAAACTTGAAAGAGTCTATTTGTTTTCACTCCTACATTTGCATATGAAAGCAAAGTAAAGTAAAAGGGAGGGTTAGAAACCCTCACATTTTCACAGGAGATTCTTCCTGAAACTCAATTGGTTTCGTTTTTAATAACCAAGAGGGAAAATTCACCTCTTAAGTTCAGTGTTAGTCAATGTAATAAATCCTACTGTTTCAGGATTAAGAACCTTGGTGCTACCATTTTCATTCACCTTACATACATTTATTGAGGGTGCATTGTGCAGTTCCGTGCTAAATACTGGAGTACAGAGAGGAGTAAGACAGGATCCTTGTTCTCAAGTTGCTCACATATAGACACGAAATAAGACAAAGGGCCACAGGTTTTGTTAAGCGCTAGTATCTAAATATGAACAAAATGCTGAGAGGCCACAGGAAAGAGGGCAAAACCCTTGGTTTCTCTGATGACTGCCCTTTTGTCTTGGAGCCCATATTCTTGAGCCAAAAGGCAAAACAGAACAGTGTTCTCGCTTGCTGCAGGCTAACATGTCCTGAGGTTCATTGAATCATGGACCTCCACTACCTCTATGCTTCTAGCCGGTACACATGTGTAGACTTCTTTCGTGCAACACGATCTCAGAGAGCTTGCGGCACCACATGATCCATCCACACAGTTTAGGTGTTTGGCCTCAGTTACAAAGATGATGCTAACAGCTAGGGTAATGTAAGTCCTCCACTTCCTGGTGCAACCCCAATTTATGCCTTTTATCCCAGAGTGTTTATTAAGAACACCTCCCTCAAAAAAGTACTAGTTTGAATGATAAATTATATGGTCACCATACTAATACTAATGACAGATCCTAGGTTAACCTGAACTACAAAGCTGTTTTTTCCAGTACTGACTGTGGGTTCTAAGTTATCCACACTCTCTTACACAATCCCTCTTTTGATCAGGAATGTGAACTTGCGTGATGTCTGGCCTAGTTTAAGAGTGTTATTTGTGGTTGTGCAACCAAGTTTTCTCAGAGCTGAGCTGACTACTCTCTGCATGGAGATCATGACCATGGGGACCCATCAGTGCCCTGCACTAACCGAGAGGGAAACTGGCCCCATGACAGCCTGATAACTGCAACTTTGGCAAAGGGGACGAGGGACACTCCCTCAATACCCTTTGCACCTGAGCGAAAATTCACACACCCATTTTGAATTTTCACCACTGTGCTATTTCAATCCCTGCGTATTTGTTAAATACTTGTCATGCTTCTTAAAATATGCCAAAAATAAAAGTTTTAAAAAGAATTTTATAAAGTACCAGGATAAAATGTTTTCTGCTTTGTGTGTGTAGAGGCAGGGATTTTGGCCTCTGTTCTCTTCACAAATCATACATCTATTTTTCATGTAAATTAATGGTTCTTCAGTTAACTATCCTTGAGTACTTTACAACTGGATGTGACTCAATTAGTCTTTGGTTAGTACGCTTTTATGGTTGGGATTTCTACAATGACTACTATTTGGGAAGCGCCTAGTTTAACTTCTTTATTACACTAACGCCTAGGGACAGACTATGGTCTTCAGGCCAGTTTTGAGGCTGAGCATTGCTAGTCTATAGCTGTGTGACCCCGAGTAGGTTACCTACCTTTTCAGACCTCAGTTGCTTATTTGTCAAATGGGGATATTAGAGTCTAGCTCTTCATGTTGTCGTGAGGACCTCATGGGGCTTTATATCTAGGAGATGCTCAACAAATGCTAATTTCTTTCTCTTTGCATCCTACTAAAGAAAATATTGTTCCCAACCTTTGGAATGCTGCTACTCTACAATTTTAGTGATTTTTATCTTACCCCCATGAAACTCCCTATAACAAAAAATTCTTTGAATATAAATATCCTTAGAAATATAAATATCCTTGGAGGAATGACACCAATGATTCTCCAGTCTTCAGATTTTGGGCACTCTTGTTAACTCAAATGAAGGTACCCGACTTAAGGAAACAAAAATTCCTGGTAGGTTGCTTCCTATTTGTACATATGGAGTATCGAATTTACCATTTGTTATTTAACTTAAATATCATTTTTCAAAATTAGCTAGAATTATTTTTTGTAAAAAATTTTAAAATGTGTAAAAAGACAGGTTACTCTACTAATAGAGAATCATGACCCGTATAAAAATAATAGAAATGGGCACCTTGTTTTGGAAGAAATGGATTGCAGCACGAGAGGAAGATTTAGAAGGGTGAACTTGAGGGTATGTCCAAAAGGGGAAATTCTTCAGAGGACATATATCTATTATAAGACTCTTCTGATATAAGTCAAATGTTTTTCTAAAATGCCGTTTAGAAAACAAATATCTGTCCTGCTGGGAGAACACACCCTCCATAGTACGCACAATGGAAAGATATCTGATGAGGCCTGGAAAAGAGACAAGCATGCACAGAGGTGTGGGAGGTGGAACAGTGGCACACAAACACGGGGGACGTTGTACACAGGGCAGAAAAGCAGGTGCTGTGCGTCAAAGGGAGACTTTGCAGGGGGAAACGTATGATGACACCAATCTGGACGGGGAAACTATATGGTGAAAATACCTTCTGGCTATTTGTGCAAATGTGGCCCATTGCACAGGAAGAAAACGGAAGAAAATGACCACCCATTGTGAAACCATGCTCTCACACCTCTGTATTAGGATCTCACCTTTTTCTTTTTCCTCCCAAGTACCAATCACATTTTAAAATGCTGTCCAATTTACTTATCAACTTTGTGTATTATCTATCTCCCTTGCTAGAACCAATGAGGGTGGGTATGTCTCTCCATTTTTTTCTTTTGTTCACTTTTATATTCCTGGCATAGAGCAATACAAATTTCTCGAAGGAATGAATGAATGAATGCTCACATAAATCAGTTATCTTAGGATGGAAAAGGTGGTATCATCTTGGAGAAGAGAATAATGCAAGTTAATTCTATTCAGAATTTATTGAGTTATACGCTCACGTGTCTAAACACTGGCAGAGTGTGAGGTGGATGGAAGATCTCCAAAAACTAAAAAACTCTCGTTCTAATATATACGTAGGAAAGATTCTGTAGAGTGAATCCTTTGTTAAGTTGCTTTCGGGCATTTTGGTTGTTTTCGTTTATTTGTTTGTCTCTCCAGATGTAAATATTGCTGATATGGCATATCTGTCTCCATTTGGTACAGACGAGAATGGCAGTGGGCAGGCGCCAGATAGAAAAGGACTGCAAGGCTGCATGGCTCTAACCTTCAGGACGGATTCAGAGAAGAAAGCACAAATATTGGGAACGAGGTCAAATGGAGAAGAGAGACACACAGACAGATGGAGCAAATGTGCCGTATATTCTGGAAAGGCATCCTCACCTCCTTCCCCACTTCCATCCCCCTGCAAAAGGACAGAACACTAAAAAGCACCTGGTTACGAACATTAGTAAAAAATTTATAAATTTTATTATTCAATGAATACTAGGCAATCATAGTTCTGTTTAGCTGGTTAATTCTTGCTAAAGATAAAAGCAAAGTGATTTAACTAAGGGCAAAACCAAAAATGGTAAAAACATGTACAAGTAAGAATTATGTAGGAATACTAATATTATACTAATATTCAGAACGAGCTAAACTTTGTAAAAAATGTAAAGAACAATATGTTATCTATTATACCTGACATGTCAAATGCAATTGTAAAAAGCGTGTTTCTTTATGATTTTTACTAATCTTGATATTTTGCAAAGACTTTACTTCTTAGAGTAGATGCTAAAATTTTAAGAGGACAAAAGGAAAATGATCAGCTTCTGTTTTCTAGCAAGGGGGGTGATCTTTAAATTGTAAAGGGTTGAACAAATAAAAGGATTATAAGAGAATATAATGAACAATTGCATGCTAACAAATTAATCTAGATGAAATGGACAAATTCTTAGAAAGGCATAAACTACCAAAACTAACTAAAAAGGAAACAGATAATCTGAACAGACCTATGACAAGTAAAGAGATTAAATCAGCAATTGGTAAACTTTTGACAAAGAATAGTCCAAGACCAGATGGCTTCACTGGTGAATTCTTCCAAACATTTAGAGAATAATTAACACTAATCCTTTTCAAACCCTTCCCAAAACTTCCAAACTCATTCTATGAGGCCAGTGTTACCATGACACCAAAGCCAGAAAAACAGATCAAAGAAATGAAAACTTCAGACCAATATCCCCCATAAATAGAGATGCATTGTGGTCAAAACCACAATGACATACTACTTTACACCCACTAGGATGGCTATAATAATAATTTTAAAAAAGGAAAGAAAATAAAACAGTGTGACTGTTCCTCAAAAAGTTAAACATAGAATTACCATATGACTCAGCGATCCTACTCCTAGTTATATACCCAAGAGAATTGAAAAGAGAAATTTAAACAGATACTTCAATGCCAATGTTTATTAAAGCATTATTCATAATAGCCAAAAATGGAAACCCAAATGTCCTTCAACTGACGGATGACAATGGATAAAAAAAATATCATATATTCACACAATGGAATATTATTCTGTCATAAAAAGGAACGAAGTACTGACACATGCTACAACATGGATGAACCTGAAAACATCATGCTAAGTGAAAGTAGCCAGATACAAAAGGCCACATATTGTACCATTCCGTTTATATGAAATGTCCAGAATAGACAAATCCAGAGAAAGAAGATTAATGATTGTCAGCGCTGGTAGGGAGGGGAAGGGAGAGAGACTGCGTAATAGCTGTGGGGTTTCTTTTGGGGATGATGAGAATGTTCTGGATTTAGATAATGGCGATTGTTCCGCATGTTGCAAATGTACTAGAAGCCACTGGATTGCACACTTTAAAATGGTTAAGATGGGGAATTTTATGTTAGGTGAACTTTACCTCAATAAAAAAAGACCACAAGGCTGACAGGAAAATAGGGGTAGGGATACAACGCTCATAAACCTCTCAGTGACACATAAAAAACAGGTAGGAATTGAATGTAAAAAACAGACAGGAATCTAATAAAATTGGTAACAGTTTTACACACCCTGAAAGATTAAGGAAGGAATAAATACTATAACACATGTGGTACTTTACCTTGAAAAATATTTGAAGTTGCTTGTAAAAGTGGGCGTCTGCAATCCCACCAGGCTTGCCCGCCCGCGCTCTCACATCCACCATCGTGTGTACCAGAGGAAGAGAATAAAAGAGAACAGAGAGGAAAAAGTACAAAACAAACTGAGAGGAAACAGGAAAATTAAAGAGAGTTTAGGGCAGAAGCCCTGTGGCGTTGGCCGTTGGAAGGCTTGTAGCTTGAGAGTTTTTATGAAGTGGTGGCAAGAGGGTGATTTGAAATCAAAAGGAAGCTTGTAACACCAGATGTGGATGGGTACCGCCCAATGCCCTCAGGAGACGTGTGCCTGGTTGCGTTTTTTGTATTCCTACACAGCTCGATTCAGCTGGGTGCAATTTTCTGCATTTGCCCAATGGTTCCAGATGGAACAAATTTGGATCTTCAAAACATGAGTTAAAGTAGAACCGACTACATTTTAATAGCCTTTTTATATAATTATGTCTTTTTTTAACTACCCTAAAACTCAACAAATGGTGGGTTCTTAAAGATTAGCTTCCATGTAGAATCTAAAACCATATTAATAAGCTTTTCACACTCTGTTACATTAAAATACATGGCTTATCTTGTATTTGAATAGATTGTTTACACATGCATGATTTTGTAATATCATCCTTTGGCCATTGGGAAAATATTGGTTCATTGAGTTACTAGCAAACTGAGTCCAACAATATTAAAAAAAAAAAAAAAAGGATTATATTCTCTGACCAAGTACGATTTATCCTAGGATGCAAGGTTGTTTCAAAATATGAACATCAATCAATGTAATGCATCACATTAATAGACTAAAGGACTAAACCCACATGATCCCTTCAATAGACACAGAAAAGCATTTGAAAAATCCAACACCCTTTCGTGATAAAAAACTTTCAACAAACCAGGAATGGAAGGAACCTTCTCCAGCTTGCTAGAGGGCATCTACAAAAACCCACAGCTGACATCATACTTAATGGTAAAAAATTGAAAGCTTTCTTCCCAAATCTGGCACAGGGAAAGGATGTCCACTCTCACCACTTCAGTGTTCAACATAAAATTCAACATTGTACTGGAGATTTAGTCAGTGCAATTAATCAAGAAAAGGAAATAAAAGATATCCAAATTGGAAAGGAAGAAGTAAAACTATCTCTATTTGCTGCTGACATGATTTCATATGTAGAAAATTCTAGGAAAGATACAAAAAAAACATATTAAGCTAATAAGTTCAACAAGTTTTCAAGATATAAGATTATTGTGCAAAAATCAGTTATATTTATATACCGCAGCAATGAAAAATCTCAAAAGAAATTTTTTAAAATTCCATTTACAAGGGCATCAAAAAGAATAAAATAGCTACAAATAAAATCAACAAAAGAAGTTCAAGACTTGTATGCCAAAAACTACAAAGCATCATTGAAAGAAATTAAAGAAGACCTAAATAAATGGAAAGATAGCCCATGTTCATGGATTGAAAAACTTAGTATTGTTAAGATGGCAATACTCCTCAAATTGATCTACATAGTAAATACAATTCCTATCAAAATTCCAGCTGCCTTTTTTGCAGAAATGGGCAGACTGATCCTAAAATTCATATAGAAATGCAAAGGACCAAGATAGCCTAAACAAACTTGAAAAAGAACAAAGATGGAGGACTTACATTTACCAATTACAAAACTTACTACAAAAGCTACAGTATTCAAAACAATGTGGTCCTGGCATAAGGATAAACATACACAGCATCAGAAGAGAATTGAAAGTACAGAAATAAATCTCACACTTACAGTCAATTGATTTCCAACAAGAGTTCCAAGAATATTCAATGCAGAAAGAATAGTCTTTTCAACAAATAGTGGCGGGACAACTGGATATCCACATGCAAAAGAATGAAGTTGGACTCCTACCTCATACCATATACAAAAATTAACTCCAAATAGATCAAAGATCTAAACTTAAGAGCAAAAACTATAAAACTCTTAGAAGAAAACATAGACACAAGCCTTTGTGACCCTGGATTAGACAATGGTTTGTTATGTATGATACCAAAAGCACAAAAACAACAAAAATAAATAAATAAATAAATAAATAGGGCTTCATCAAACTTAAAAACTTTTGTGCTTCAAAAGACACTATCAAGCAACTTGAAAGACAACCCATAGAATGGAAGAAAATATTTGCAAATCATATATCTGATACACCACTAATATCCAGAATATAAAAGACTTCTTTTTTTTTTTTAAGATTTTATTTATTTATTTTTTCTCCCCAAAGCCCCAGTAGATAGTTGTATGTCATAGCTGCACATCCTTCCAGTTGCTGTATGTGGGACGCGGCCCCAGCATGGCCGGAGAAGCGGTGGGCACCGGGGATCCAAACCCGGGCTGCCAGCGGCGGAGCGCGTGCACTTAACCGCTAAGCCATGGGGCCGGCCCATAAAAGACCTCTTATAGCTCAACAATAAAAAGACAAATAATGCAATTGAAAAATGGGCAAATACTTTGGATAAACGTTTTTTCAAAGAAGATATACAAATGGCCAATAAGCACATGAAAAGATACTCAACAGTATTAGTCACCAAGGAAAAGCAAATCAAAATCACAATTAGAGGGACCTGGCCCTGTGGTGTAGTGGTTAAGTGCACGTGCTCCGCTGCTGCTGGCGGCCCAGGGTTCGGATCCCGGGCACGCACCGACGCACCGCTTGTCAAGCCATGCTGTGGTGGTGTTCCATATAAAGTGGAGGAAGATGGGCACGGATGTTAGCCCAGGGCCAGTCTTCCTCAGCAAAAAGAGGAGGATTGGCAGATGTTAGCTCAGGGCTGACCTTCCTCACAAAAAGAAAAAAAAAATCACAATTAGATACCACTACACACCCACCAAGATGGCTATAATCAAAAAGTTGAACAATAACAAGAGTTGGGTGGGATTTGGAGAAATTGGAACCTTCTTATACTGCTGGTGGGAATGTAAAATGGTGTGACTGCTTTTGAAAACAATTTCCCAAAAGGTTAAACATAGAGGAACCATGTGACCGATGAATTCTACTCACAGATACACATCCAAGAGAAATGAAAACAGACATCTACACAAAAACTTGTATACAAATGCTAGTTGCAGCATTATTCATAACAGCCAAAAAGTGGAAACAACTCAAATATCTATCAACTGATGAATGCATAAATAATACGTGGTACATTCATACAATATTATTTGACCCTACAAAGGAATGACATACTGATACATGCTACGGCCTGGATGAACATTGAAAAGATTATGCTAAGTGAAAGAATACAATCACAGAAGACAACCTATTAAATGATTCTATTTATATAAAATGTCCAGAATAGGCGAATCTGTAGAAACACAAAGTAGACTAGTGGTTGTCTATGGCTAAAGGTTTGAGAGGAAATGGAGAGTGACTGCTAATGGGTACAGGATTTCTTTTCTGGGTGATGAAAATGTTCTGAAATAGATTCTGGTGAGGTTTGCACAATTCTGTGATTACACTAAACGCCACTAGATTGTTCACTTTAAAAGGGTGAATTTTATAATATGTGAATCATCTCTCAATAAAAAATGGAGAGATATAGTGCTTGCTAGGAGCCAGCAATGCATCATTTAAGAATAAATAATACTTTACTAATCTCATTTACTACTACTTTTTCTTAAGTGGACTAGACGAATAGATCAGAGAAATGACATAGACACAGATAATGTATCTTGGTTTAAATAAGTAATGTGACTCAATCACTGTTCATTTATTTATTCAGTGATTCATTTTTTGTGGAAAATTTACTAAGAATGTGCCTGAATTATGCTAGCTATTGGAGATATATAGATCAATATGATGCAATTCTTCATGGAACTAGCCTCTTAATCAAAAACTATGTTGTAAATTAGGAAAGAAGCTCAGAGAAGTTAAATAACTGGCCCAACATCGCATAGGTAGTAAACAACAAAGAAAATATTTGAACCTAGTTATACTTGGCTCAAAAGCCGATGATGTTCCATTACATCACACTTCCAACAACAGCATACTTCTGGGTAAGAATAGGGACTAGGTAACCTTGTATCTAGGGAGATTCACCAAGTTGAATACCCGTACGCAGAGAATGCTAATTCATGGACCACTCTCAGCCTGCAGGGACATCCCCAGGGTGACCACAGGGTTCTGCCCATGGCCAGATCCTGTTTGATAGTCTTATCAACAACATAAACGAAGACAGAGGGCAGGCTGACCACACATGTTGTTGACACAAAGCTCTAACCGATAGTTAATATGCTCAAAGAAAGATTCAGGATTCAAATAGATTTCATCAGACTGGAACTGCGGGCTGATATTCATACAGGATGCGGGGAGAACTGGCTTAACAGGAATTCACATGAAAAAGGCTTGGATATTTTAATTGAAAGCAAGCTCAAAATGATCCAAAGGTGTGAGCCAAAAAAGCTAAGGCATTCTTATCCTGCATTAAAAGAAACATAGTGTCCAGGAAAAGGAATGTAGTGGTACTTCTGGTCACTGCTCTTGTCAGACAAACGCTGAGGTATTTCAGTCAAGAAGAGTATTGACAAAGTGAAGTATGTTTCAGGGGTGTGAAACTATGCCACATGAAGAACTGGGGCTGTTTGACTTAATATGAAACCTCGACAGTGCAGCGGGAGGTGGGAGAAGAGAAGTAAAACAGCTATTTTCAAAGATTTGAAGAGATATCTTAGGGTTGATGGTTTAATCCAATTCTGTTTACTCTAATGGACAGAACTAGGACCCACATAAGACAGGAAGACAGATATGTGCTCATAAATTATTTTCAAATTATTGGAGTTGTGGAAAATGGAATAATCTACTCTGTAATTTAGTGAGAAATTGCTCATGGGAATCATTCAAGGAAAGTCCGGATAACCATGTGTAAAAAATTCAGGGGAGATTCCTGGAACTTCGTTGGAGGTTGGACTCAAGTACGCATAAGATCCACTTGAAGTCAAAGAGCCAATAGCAATTATAATAATAATCATTATTATCATATCAGCTAACATGTATTGAGAAAGCTACTATAATATTATTCTGCATGCATTGGCATACTTAGCCCCGAAAAGAACTTAATGAAGTATTTTATTATTCCCATTTTATAGACGAGGAAACTAGGGCATTAGGTAGAGTAACTTTCCCAAGGATGCATAGCTTATAATTGCTAGAGCTAGCTCTTGAACTCAGGGTACTGAGATTTCAGAGCCTTAGATCTTAAATGCTCTCCTAAAACCTCTTTCAATCTCTATGTTATTTAATACATTATAATAGGTTGACTGTGGTTGTGAGATAATATGGCTCAAATTCTGTCTGTTCAGAGTGAATGCCTATTGGAGGGCATTGTATTGGTAGACATCTGAATAATTCAAGGTCAACAGGAACTCTTATCTTTGTGGAGCGTAAATGCTCGTCCAGTGGAATTTCAGGATTGACACGTTCAGTGTTTAAAAAAGCAAACAGCTTAGCTCATATTTTCATTCTTGGATTATTTTAAATGAGACATTGCCAGAGTGCACAAAAGCAGATAGCTTGGTTTCAGATTTTCATTCCTGAATTGGGATTTCAATACGCATGCCATGCTAGCAGATGCCTACCAAAGAATGGAAGGAGTAAGGGATGGAAATTACCGTATTTACTCTTGAGTCACGCAGATGGCTTTTCTGCAACATGCACGGTGGTTTTAACTTCCTATAAATAGTGAACCAGTGACTAACAGGTGCTCTCTGATATGTTGTTTGGAAAAATATGTGTTTAGCTTCAACTTGTAGGTCTCACCACAAAGTTTAAGTCTTTGGAAGGGGGGAAGAGCAGTAGTGTTTTGCTGCAATAAATTCTTGTCTAGTTCAGAGTAACTTCGGGACAGTCAAATCAGAAATGAATTCATTCATTCCTTTATTTTAGGAGACAGACAGACAAACGAAATAACTAGAGATTTCGATAAGTAGAAGAAGGAATATACATATGATGCTCTCGTAAAAATCAAGGAGAATGTACTTAGGTGGGATGCCGAGAAAGGCCGCTCTGAGTTGGTGACCTTTGAGCTGAAGCCTGAATGGTGGGAAAGAGCTGAAGGGAAGAGCACTCTAGATAGAAGATACAGCAAGCTGAAAGGCCCTGTGGCTGGAAGGAGTTGAGTATATTCTACGCACACATAGAAGAGATGGCAATAGTCCAGATGAGGGATGTCTATGGCCAAGCCATAGGATGACAGCAGTGGAAATGGAGACAAGTGGATAAACTAGAGGCATATTTTGGAAGTTGAAATAAGACACTAGAATGGACTCTATACACAAATGCAATATCCTAGGTGCATCACACATGCATACAAATAGCTCTAGAATTCCTATTCTAGTTCTATATACTCTCAAGAAAGCTTCAACGTGTATCAATCTTATCAGTCTTGAACAAAAGCAATTCCTTTTCCTTAGTGGGAGAGAAGGGAATCCTCCTTCAGACAATTCACTTTCTATCAGAAACTCCCTCCGTTTCTCCTTCCCTCCCTCCCTGCATTCCTTCCTTCTTGCCTGCCTGCCTGCCTTCAACCCTTCAATGGAATTAATTACATGGCTACTTGAGGTCTAGCGCTGAGCTACATATTGGGCATATGGTTATGAGCAAAAAAGTCCTGGTTTCTGCCTTCATGCAGTTTTCATTTAATTGGTAGCGATTAACTCAAGACAAGATTTTATCTATTTTACATTTCTATGTTTTTTAAGCTGGTAATTGCTGAATGCTTATTAACGGTAGACACTATTCTAAGCACTTTACATGTGTTATCTTAATTAATCCTTAAACACATCCTTGTTCTACTAGTTCTACTAGTCAGGAAAGTAACTGGCCCAAGGTTAAGTGGCAGAACTTGGGGTTGGCACCCAGGTCTCTGGAAATCTGTGTTCTAAAACTTAATTGCAATGCTTTGTGGCCTAATTCTATTTTAAAACTAGCTAACCAAATATATAAATAAAAGCAAACCAATGAGCAAATAAAAACTTGCTGTAGCATCAGCTGTTTCTTGCCACAGCTGAATCAATGCTCTTCCTTTAGTTGGGAGGGAAGTGGAGAGCTTTATACCTCCCTTTCCCAGGCAGCTCACATTTTAGAAACATTTAAGAGAAGGAAGGTCACCAGGGGCAATATCAATGACCTATTAGTTAACCTGAATCTCTAACTGATAACTACTCCCGATCTCCTCATGTGGGGGAAAACAAAGTATTTTTCTATATTTCCATTGCCTTGTTTTAATGGTACCCACCTTGAAATGCAGAATTGAGTTTTGTTTCATTTCTTCCTCCATGTGCAGCCATGCAAATTTCACTAATGGTACTATGAACTCTATTTGAGATCTGTAGCTTCATCACGTGAAGAAAATGTTTTACTAGAATCATAAGAATGCAAATTATTATTCCCCACTTGCTTTCTACCTCCACTTCCACTCCATTCCCCATTTGGTAGTCAGAGTGATCTGCAAAGGCAGGTCAGGCCGCCATGTTCCTCATCAACATTACATTCTCCAACAATCTGCCATTGCTCCAAAGTAAAACACCCCCTCTTCACTGTGACCTACACGGCCCTACCTGGCTTGGCCTCTACATCCTTTCTAACCTCACCTTGCACCACCCTCTCCCGGGGTTACTACCTCCAGCCACAGTGTTCTGGGAGTTTCCTCTACTTGAATGCTCTTTCTTGAATTCTTCCAATGGTTAATGCCTTTCCTTCCTTTAATTCTTTCATTTCACCCCCTCAGGAAACTCTTCCATAATTATCATATCTAAATATCTCTCTCTTCCAGTCTTTCCAGCAGATTATTCCCTATAAATCACAATGGTAACTATTTGTTTCCTTGCTTTTTGTCAGTACCACTTAACCAGAATGTAAACTCAGTGATGAGCAGTCTCTCTCTTGCTTGGTAATATAACAGAGTGTGGCACATGGAAGGTATTAAATAACTGTGTCGAACGCATGAATAAGTGATATTTTTTCAATTACATTCGTCAGATATATTTTAAAAACCTACTGGACTTTGTTAAATATAATTTCATTTGGAATTCATTGGATTTGGTGTGTCAAATGTTCTCATAGGAACTTGAGAAGTAATAGTTACTTTGATTAGTCATGTGTATCATAGGCTGGAGAACAGCACTGGATCAGTCATTGAACAAAATAAATACACTTCCGCACTGTCATGACTTAAAATTATGAAGTGGAATGTAGTGACCTCAGAAGTTTCTGCCTGCGGCTGGCAAAGAAACCATTTCTAAGAGAAAGGATTTGTGACATGTCATTTATCTATATCTGTAGTAAAGTCTAAATTGAAGATATACACTCAAGTCAAAGTACATTACATTTATGAAATATATACATTTATACATATTTTCCATGGAATTCAACACTTACATTTCTGGATGTTTTTATTACTCTATCCTTCTTAACAAAGAACAATAAAATTCTTTACAGGGCAAGTAGTAACGAACAACTCTTTTTAGTTTACCACTGCCAAAGAAAGATCCTTCTTTATTTCCTTAAATAATATACCTTAAAAAAAATCAACAGAGATTTTAATAACAGAACATTTCAGCAATGTGAAAGTGTGAAGAAATGGTTGCTCCTGAATCAGAACTGATGCATTCGTTTTTTAAATTTAGTTTTGGGTTTGTGCCACTTTTTAGTTATGACAAGGAGAAAGTTTGTGCAGTAGCAGACATGCTAGGCTGCCATTTGTGTCTCTCATCGCCCTGTCTCAGACTAGGCAGGGTTGCTGGTTGCAATCTGAGTACTGAACCCCGGACAGCAATGTCCATTGCTCATCCTCTCAATCAAATATCAATGTGGGAAGTTTGTGACTTAGGCCAAAGATGAAAAGATCTGACCAGCTGTTCCTCTGAGGCTCAGTTCTGATCCCTGTGTGAAAAAAGAATACCTTAGAAAAATAATTGTGAGTCCGAATACAATGATTGCCAAACAAAGACTCTAGCCCTGTTTATTTTGGAAGAGCCATGTGCATCAACCTGGCTGTGAGCAAGGTATTCATGTGTGTGCTTCTGCCCAAGAGGGACAGCAAGGTTCATCCATCTCATCTGAATGGAGACTTTTCTGTGTCAATCGTTTGTCTTCTCTACCCCTTCCTTGGCACCTTCTGAAAAGAAGAATGTCTTTAAGGTCAACAATAAATGATTACTGCTGTGCGTGAAGCTGAAAACCAAAAATGTGGTCTGAACGGCCACCCTTGAGGATTCAAGCTCTGACAGTGCAGAGGGATAAACTGTCCTAAGGGTTAATGTCAGTAGAACAAAGGAGTTTAATGAGGGATTAACTGGGGAGGAGACAGGATAGATCTTCTCCAAACAGGAGCTGGACACTCCTGGTCTCTGGACACATTATTCCCCACCTGACCCACCGTGTTCCCACTGGTTCTTGTCTGTCCTCTTCTGTATCAAGTCTAGTCTGAAACTTTCTTGGCCCTGCAGTGTGGGTATGATTTCCACTTTTTCCATGTTGTTGACATTCATAAATACTAACTAACAGTGATTGGGTTCTCTGGTCTAAAGAGTGAGATGTGAAATGCTTTCATTGCCCTGGGAAAGAAACTCTGGCTCTCCCATACACTGCAACTCACTTTTACATGTCATGCAAAGACTTTTCGTTCAGTTATATTCTATTTCAATAAGATTTCTGAAAAATTAAAATTATGAAGGCTGGTTCTGGCTTCTAGTAAATAATATTTTGTTTCAGGGCTAAAATACATTGAATTTTACAAAAGAATTTATTTTAGTGTTGAATATAAATGGCTTCAAGTCTTTTGAATTCACAAGATACTTCCGATGTTTGAAGAATAGCACATTTCACTACAGCTAATTTTGTAATGGAACTATAATTCCAAAAGTTTCAATTCTAGTTACACAGTGAATTGGCTCAAGGGAAATATTTATTCTATCATGTAACAAAACACATTTGTTTTAGACATCAATATTTATGTTGATCTCATTCAACACTTTTAGTTTTACAGGGTTTCATACAACTAGCTATTCATATTGCATTATGCTTTTCAAGGTCACAGACAGAAAATTTTATACCTTTTTCTTGGGGAGATGTTGAGCTAGCATTTCAGAGAGAATATATTAAAAATTTTATCATGGGGGCTGGCCTAGTGGTGTAGCAGTTAAGTTCCCGCATTCCACTTTGGCAGCCTGGGGTTCGCTGGTTTGAGTCCTGGGCGCGGACCTACTCACCACTCATCAAGCCATGCTGAGGCGGTGTCCCACATAAAGCAACTAGAAGGATGTACAACTATGACATACAACTATCTACTGGGGCTTTGGGGAGAAAAAAAGAAAAAGGGGAAGATTGGCAACAGATGTTAGTGCAGGGCCAATCTTCCTCAAAAAAAAAAAATTTATCATGAACATTCCTCTGCTAAAACAAGGTAGATAGCTTATGTACCAGAGCGCATAAAAGCAACAGCTCAGTGCAGCTATTCATTCTCTAACTGGAATTTCTCCATCCTAATTTTATGTTTCATACAAATGAGTGTGTATTATAATCACCTTGAAGACTACGTAGCTTACCACACTGTGTTTCATAGTTGCATTTGTCTTTCCAATGATAGTTGTCAACTAAGAAAACTTCTGCTTTGAGAAAATCTACCTCAAAATTTTATACTAGATTTAAGTTATCTAAATACCAAAGACCAAATTATATGCCAGGGATTTCAGTTGACTGTAATCTATGAAAGAAATTAATATTATGTAACAGTAAATAAGTATTTTTTCCAAAACACATTACAAATCAAGAAAATATATTAGGTTGAGTAAAACAAAGCAACAAACAATATTATAAAGCCATATCTGAATAAAAATTGCATTTTTTTTTTTGACAAGATACTCCTATCATTTAGAGGCAAAATCAGAAGTGTCCAAATAACTTTTTCCACAGACAACAGGTAAAAATTAATAATGTCTTAATTTTAGGGTATGAGGCATGCTGAGACATTATTGATGGGATTTTTAAAAAGTAGTGTGTGATGGTTTAATTGACAGCATTTTTTTTCTTAGCAGAACATAAAATAACAGTTCATTCTAAGATCAATAGCATCCAGATTCGAGGAAATGAAGATTTTAAGTAACATTTTCTGTAGAAGGAAATTTGACTTTTAAAATACTGGACATTGGAGATAGGAAGAGGTTGGTAAAGGGTACAAACTTTCAGCTGTAAGATGAATAAGGCTGAGGATCTAACATATAAGATGGTGACTATAGCTAACAGCTTTTTATTGTACAATTAAAATTTGCTGAGAGTGGGACTTAAATGTTCTCACACACAAACAAAGATAATAGAGGAAGTGATGGATGTGTTAATTAACTAGGTGGGAGGCATCCTTTCACACTGTAGATGTATATCAAACCATCACAATATACATTTTAAATAGCTTACAATTTTATTTGTCAATTATACCTCAGTAGAACTGAAAAAATACCAAAAATTGTGCAATTATATCAACATAAAACATTTTAATAATAGAGCATTTAAATTTCATTATTTATTTGGAGTAAATATGATAAAATAGCTGTGTGGGGTATTCCAGTAAGTCAAAGATTCCTATTAGTCTTGATTACTTAATTTTGGAAAAATAGAGAAATACTTAATGACATTAAAAGGCTATAAAAATTCAAACAATTTATGCAGATATTTTTCTGCTTTGTTACTCACAAATTTGATGAAAAATAATCTCTAAAGTCTCTTAATGTTTTTAAGACACCATGATTTTGGATTTACCAGGTTTGTGCTTTGCAAAATAGCCCTTACAATTTTAAAAATGACTGAACTTTTTCTTGCACGAAAACTCTCCAGCTCTTAAATATTTATTCAGTTAAATTTGTAAAGCGAGAATAATGCTAAATGTCAACTGTTAGTTTTCAAGTGCTTGCACATGTATTAATTCACTTGGTGCTAATAACTGAGTAAAGCATCCAGGGCAGTTATTATTATTGAGAAGTTACCTGACCAGCCTAGGGAAGCAATGCATTACAGGAAGAAGTGGAATTGAGATTTTTCTAGCTCCTATCGACGTGAGTTTGATGCTTGATTTTTCTCAGGGAAGCAAAATAATTTACATCATACTGGAAACAGTGCCCCTCCTCCAATCCTCCCATGAAAAAATTAACGTAACACAAAAACTGAGTCCCCACAACTCCACCAATAGCTTGCCCTTGAATTAGAATGGCAGCTGGGAGGAAAAGAAAGCAGACTCAGTAGAGAACTGATCTTACAGATGAGTGGATGCCTTTTCAGTGTGAAATCTTACAGAAACACTCACTACACAGTCTACACAATTATTGATATAAGCAGTTTAGCTTTACTAGGAGTAGAGGATGGAAAAGACAATAGAGCCAAAGGGAATAGAATGTGATAAGGCACGGGAGTGGGAAAGAATAAAGTGTGTTGTGGGAAGAGTGGAGGACACTGGGATGCTGAAGCAGAGGGTGGGTGAATTTGGAAGGAAAGGCTGGGATAAGGCTGAAAAGCAGGCAGGGTAGACCTGAAGACCCCTGAAGGCCATTTAGAGAAGTTTGAGTTTCACTTGTAAAAACTCCTTTCTGAAATAATATATCAAAGAAGTGTTAAGTCTTGTAGGAATGATATCATTTTTAGCTCTTATCACAGTACTTAGAGTTTCAGTTAATTTGGTTATATCAGATTAATGCCTTTTGCACATAATTGTCACACATGGTTAAAAAGGTGTACTTGGACTCCACTGTGGGAAGGGTCACCTGGTGATTACACTGAGCAGCTCAGAGCAGTTGAAGGAAAGGGTGAGTGCTGCGGGTATTGACTTTATCTAACATAAGCAGGATATGGCCTTCATTAAGTGCTGTCTTCGGGTTAGCACCCATGCCCTGACACGCACAGAAGGCGCTGTTTATGACCAACAAGGAACGAGGATTATTTAGGGAAGGTGACTGCCCAGAGAGAAGGTGGATAAAATGAACAAGGCCAGAGAAGGGGACAAACTTTGCCGAGTGCCAAATACACTGGCCTACACTGATTAGTGCTTTGCCATATTACCTCATTTCAGCCTCACGAGAACCCTGTTAGGCAGGCATTCTCTCCATTTCGCTGATGAGCTGTCTGGGGCCAAAGAAATTTTAGGCAAACGGCCCCCTAAATGCTATGAAATGTCAAAACCAAACACAATTCCACTTCATTTCACAAGCACACACTATCATTAAGTTATTGAAAATTAGACTTGATCATCTAAATTTGATCCTAAAAAAAGATATCATCAAGTTTAATTAAGGAGTTTTCCTCCATTTAAGATACCATTATTGTATTTTAAAAGAAGAATTTGTATTTGGAAGAAAATAGTTTGAATTTATGAACCCTGATGATCAAATCTTACTGCACAGATTTGGGGGGGTTCTCATCTTTGGATTCATGTTCCCACTTTCAAATAAAGTGACTATCTCGGATCAATACATCTGAGTGAGGACACCAGTTGGGACCAGGCCTCAGGCTGCTTTCCTACAAATTTGCCATGAACAAGAGCCAGAATTTTAGATCCAATCCAAACGGCTCAGCTGTCACTGGTGACAAACTCAGTCAGCCCTATCACGTTCCTATATAATATGGTGAGCCAAGTTTCCTGACAATGCTTTTGTGAAAAAAAAAATTGTCAGGAAGGAAGATAAAAGTTGTGTTACGTATGACAGTTAAATAGATCAATTTAAAATTTTTTATTTTTATTAGCCATTTTTACGTTTCTATCCCAGAACTCGTTCTAGGAAAATAAAAATGTAGCAGAAAACACATACCCCTGTGACATATAAAATGTTTATGCAAAATTATGCAATTACTTCAAATCCTAAGTTATGTTTTGATCTCAGAGATGAATAAATAGGCAATTTCTCATTCTTTTCATTTATTTTTTTTCCGATGCACTAGAAACACCAAATGGTATCAACTTGCAGAAGGTTTGACTTAGTTATATTGCCCGGTATCTTGCAAAACAAAATTCCAAAACAAGAGTAAAAATGTGTTTAGTTTACTACCTTAGACCTCCAAGTTTATAATTTTAACATTCAACCTAGTTGAAACTTTCACATTCAGACACTCTCTCCCCCCAATAACTTTTGTTTACCCAAATTATCCTCCTTGGCTGCTCAATTCTCTCTCTTTCTCACACCCGTGCCCTTTCTTTCTCTGTATGAGCACACCCATTTTGGGGAAAAAAATCCTACAAATTGCCCAATACATCAACTTTCCAATAACGACACTGGGAGAAATGCTGTCACTATGCCAGGAGATAATTTGTCGTTAATCATTTCTAGCTCTTTTCCTGGCTTTATCTCAGTGTATACTTAGCAGTTTTCCTTTTTAAGCCAACTCCAGAAATCTCAAAGTTTTGAACACAATTTAGAATTATCTCCTTGCTCTGTGGACAGGGGAATTTCGAAATTTATAGACAAACATGCTGGAGTAAATCAATTAAAATGCAGATAATTAATTTGTGGTTTCTGAAAAATGTTATGATCTAAAATGTCATGATTTGACATAAATTGTCTTAAAATTCCAATTTTTTTAGCTTTCTTATAAGAAAGTGCAATAAAAACTCCACTCACCATTTATCAAGACCACACACCTAAAACTATTAAAAATTTTACTTTGCAAATTCTGCCTAGTTTATTTGACATTATGCACCATTGTGCATAGTCATTATTATTTATTCATTGTGCATAGCCTTTTATTTATTTTAATTAATGAAAACCCATTTTTACAACTCCTTCTATGCAAAAACTGTAGCGATATGATGAATTCCTAGATTGTTGGCCTTGCTTGATATAAAGACTTTATTGAACACATTATCTGTATTACTACTATGCCAAATAACATGAAATTTAGTTACCAATCTTCTTACCAGAAAAAGAGAGATTGTGACAATTTAATGAACTAGAACAAAATCCTAGTTTACTAATACACGTAATTATGCACTCAATCAGAAATGTAAAACTCCTCTGTTAACCACAAACTACAACTCCACACCATCACGGTAAGCCAGGGAACTGGCCCAGACACCCCAACTCAGAAGACTTTCTGATCCAGCACTGACGTATCCGAGCTCAGAGTCTAAGGGCATTTGCTTTGCTGTGTTTGCTTGGATTTTCCGAACTATCTCAGCTCTTGATTCCACACTGCTATTGTGTGGATCAAATAATCCCTGGTCACAAAAATACCCTAGGGAGTGACTCCCCTGGCGTCCAGGTTATGAGTGCGGTCACTCGTTCCACATGCCTTGGGGATGAGCTATCTTTACCATGATGAGAGATTTCCTTTTCAAGTTTTGCAGTCCCCACATACAAAATACTAGCATCAATAAAAGTCAAAGTAATTAAGGAAATGTATATCGCAACCTTGTTCAAGACAGCACTGAAATTAGGTTTGCCTTTCCTTGCTGTCTTTTTTTAAAAATACAATTATTACTGACCTAGAACAAAGAAGAAATTTTCCAACATACTCTTAGAATTATAAATATCTATTACACTGACTTCATGTGAACCTTAACCAGACATTAAAAATATATCTTTGACATGCGCACACTGCATATGCCAGTTCTATTCTCCTTTTGCATGGTTCAGCATATTAGAAAAGAACTTGGGAGGGGGAGAAACATAAAAAGCAATTCTGGAATCCTTTTCCTCTTCCTTTTCTTCCAAGCTTTCATTACGTCTTGGAGAGTGAGGTCATAGGTTTTAAACAATATGACTGACTTTAGGTCCGTGGCTTTCCAACACTCCAGAATATTCTCGACTTTTCGTGAGCAGAGGTACAGCTCACGGAGTAGGGGTGAATCAGCCCGGCTCCTGCCCTGCGTTACCCTGGGATCCAGACCGCTCCCGGACGGATTCCCGGCGCTCTCCCAGATCCCGCCCCCGGCGTCCTGCAGGCCAAAGGGACCCGGGTGCAGGGACAGGGCATTGTCCATTTCTTTACGGGTAACGGGGTTACAGAACATGCCCTCCGGCCCTCTTTCTATCCATCCTTTGCTCCTGGGATTTTACGAGTCGCCTGCAAGGGAGCCCAACATGGGTCAGGCAAACAAACGTGTTCTTTCCAGCCACCGTAACCGGATCGCTGGAGCGACATCGACTCGCAGAAGCGTCCAGAGACCGCGGCCAGACCGCCGGCCTGCGCTAAAAGCAACTTCTGAGCGAGGCTGCCAGCGCCGCTGGGGCGCACAGTTTAGTGGGTGGCTGAGGGCAGCCACAGCACCCCATCCCCCGCGGAAAAAAAATGCATGGAGGAGGGAGGGAGGGAGGACGAGGCGCAGGTCGCCAGCAGCTCTGCACGTCGGCGCCACTCGTTGGAAAGCCCTGCAGCTTTAGGAGACGCGAGGGAAAGGGGCCAGGAGCCCGGGTTCCAGGGAGAGAGGAGGGAGGGGGAGGGAACGGGGGTGGGGCCCTCCGCCCACCTCCCCCCGGACAGCTGTCCAGCTCTTGGAATTCATTGGCTTCCCCCACCCCGCCTCCCAAATACCACCCCAATCCAGTTGAGCCCCCCGCCCCACCCTCGCTGACCTAATAAGGCCAAGCCGCGTGGGGGGGACCTATATAAAAGGCGCGGGCTGGCAGGGACTCTGCACGGCGCCGGGGAAAGAAGGCAGCAGCCGTCCAGTGCCCACAGAGACGACCATGGCCAAGGAGTGGGGCTATGCCGACCACAACGGTGAGTGAGTGCAGGCAGCCGCGGCCCCAGATGGTGCCAGAGGAGCCCCTGGCATTGCACAGAAAGTGGGCAGCTCCAGGGATGCATTGGGAAATGCAGGCGGAGGAGTTCATGGAAACTACCATTTACTGAGCGCTTACCAAGTGCCAAACGCTGCTGGCCCTTTCACCTTCGTCTCACTCCCTTCTCCCCGCTATGGAGCTGTGGTGACTTCCATTGGAGGAAACTGAAGCTCAGAGAGGCTCAGTAACTGGCACAAGATCACACTGCCTCTGACTGAGAAGTCAGACCACCGGCGGTCCAGTTCCGATGGTTCCTTGCTCCATCATACTGGGCAAGCACTTAACCTCCCGGAGCCCGGTATTGGTGTAACACCAGGTGTTACACTGGTACTGCTCATTACCTGGTACTGCTCTCCCTGCTGCTTCTGCCTAACTCCTGGGACAAGGAGTATGAGTGTGCTCTGGAAACCACATGTGGCCAGTGTTATTTTATCCAGCCTATGATAGAAAATGGCATTGGTAAAACATGTGATGAAGTCCATTTCAAAAATAAGCCTTTGAAGCTATATTCTTGAGCAAGCAAGGGAATACACTGAGTTAAAAATAGCCTCCAGGTACACCATTAACAAAGCTATGAACAGGTCTTAAACCCTAAGCCTTGTATTGCCCAATCTGAAATCCAAGACTTTTTCATCATCACTGTCTAGCTTCTGTGTATCTTGCTAGCTTTGTCAATTAGAAAGAGGGCTTGGATTGTGCCATCAAATAAATAAATTCCCCCAACTTGATTTCCTAGGTCCTGACCACTGGCATGAATTTTTCCCGAATGCCAAGGGGGACAACCAGTCGCCAATCGAGTTGCATACAAAAGACATCAACCACGACCCTACTCTGCGGCCGTGGACAGCATCTTATGACCCAGGCTCTGCAAAGACCATCCTGAACAACGGGAGGACCTGCAGGGTTGTGTTTGATGATACTTATGACCGGTCAAGTAAGTATGACGCTCGGGTGGAGGCACATGGATGTTTTCAACGTCTGTCTAGGCAAAATGTGATTTATGACCCAGTAACAGGCTTAGTGGGAAGAGAGGGCACTTCATCTCTGAAAATGGAGATGACATTTGACCTTGCTCTAGTTGTGAAGAATTATACTTTGCATTGAAGAAGAATGTCTCACGCTCTAACCTTGGTCACTTTGCTGCTGCAGAATGGCCCTGTGCCCATGCTAAAAGTTGACAATGCATTCCTGAGATGGAGCTTGATAGGGAAGTGATGGCAGAGCGTCCAAATGAGTGGGCTCTGATGGCCTCCACCTGAGGGTCCTTGTGCTCTCTGACTACGGTCTGGAGAGCAAGGCTCGCATTCCCAAGTGTGGCAGAGATTCCATTCTGCAAAGCAAGGAACATACAGAGAAACAAAGTAGGGGCTTTCTCCCCCTGGTGAGTGTGGGGGCCCATTGAGGGGAGAGAATAGGGCCATTATGTGAGTCAAAAAGACTTGCCTTCGATGTTTCAGCAGAGGTCATCTGCCTAATCCTTTTGGTGAGTGTTTTTGAAGTATCTGACAATTTCTTATTGAGGAGTGAATTGTCCTTGTGTGAAAATGAAAAAACACATGTTTAAAAAAACTCTTCATTTCACCTATACTTTTAAACACATCAGTGAAATAAAAGAAGGCTAATTACAAATGCTTTATTTCACTGTAAATGAAGTAAGAAAGAATATGCCTTTAACATTTTTGTGCTTGATGTACAATAGTACATTTTCTTATAACCACATTTTTAAAAAAGTTAAAATTATCCTTATTGATGTACATGAATGAATATTTTCAATGATGTTGTAGTAAAGAGTAATGGAGTCATAATTCTTACCTACTCGGAGGTTCTAAGTCAGGAATATCATAGAAATTTATGTTTTCTTAGACAATAATCTCATGTTGTTATCTGTTACTTTTTTCTCTCTTCTCCATCTAAATCAAGTTCATTTTGAAGAATAAACAACAAAATTAAACACTACCCATTAGGTTGAACCACATGAAAATGCCATTTTTGTAAGCAAAATTGGCTGAATATTGACAATTTCATATGGTTCACCCTAATACATTAGACTCATATGTCCAGATAATACCTGTTCCTAGTGCTTAGACAGGAAAACCGCAATGAATCAGACCACTCATTCCCACACAGCCAAGCTCATACAAGCCCAGCTCTACTGTTTTAAACCTGTACTATGGCTCTCACTGTGCCATTTCACCAGCCATAGTTGATGAATCCTTTCTAGCATAGCTACCCTCTGAATTCTATTTTGATCTAGCTTGTACTGCTAACTCTTGATTTTAGGATTTCTGCATAGTTCCCAGGATCCGTTAGAAAATACTTGAACCTCTAAATCACTCCCCAGGCTGAATGAAGTGGAACCATATTAAATGCTGGGCTGAGGTGTTTGGACAACAACCTCAAATTAATGCTACCGAGAATTATCTAGTCTAGCTGTCCACGCTGATGGATTCCCTGGGGAAATTCTGAATTTTCCGTTTCATCTCGTTTGAATAGACATAATTTAAAGTAGATGTGGGTGAAAGCTCTTGCCTGTAGTCCTGAAGAAAAGTGTCATTGGAGGCAAGATATGGAGAAAGAATCCATATTTGCTCAGTGATCTGGGCACTGTGATCAACACTCCAAAATCTTTAATCTCATTTAATCCTCACGGCCGCTCCGAAAGGTTGGTATTATTGTCACCTTCACAGAGATGCAAAAGACAGGTTCAGAGAAGTTTAGCAACTTGCCTGAGATCACACAACTAGCAAGGGGTGGAGCCAGGATTGGAACCTGATTCTGTCTGGCTCTCCACTGTCACATTCTTCCCTCTTCCCCTGATGGGCCCGTTCTTTCGTTGTCTATGTCCTTGTTGCCCATCTGTCGTTTTAATTTTATTTTCACAAATGTTAAGTTGACATTTTAAAAATGATAAAATGAGCAAGCAAAATAACAAAGATAGAAAAGAGAAATCATTTATTTTGATATATCCTAAGACTTTACTTTGTGAGAGAGAGACCAGCGTGCTTGGGAATGGCACGATCCTCCCAGCAGAGTGACCACCATTTGCCCATCAAGCCTTGGCTGTAAGAGGCACTTGATGAAAGAAGGGCTCTGTGAGAGATGTGAGTCCGCTGTTGACCTGGCTTCTCTGCCTCTCAGTGCTGAGAGGCGGTCCTCTCAACGGCTCCTACCGGCTGCGCCAGTTTCATCTCCACTGGGGCTCCTCAGATGACCACGGCTCAGAGCACAGCGTGGATGGAGTCAAGTACGCAGCGGAGGTAGGAGAACCTGCTGTAATCCCCTCAGGGTCTCACCCTGTGCCCACCGAAAACTGAAAAATCACAACAAAACAGCGCTCGCTGCTTTTGCCTCAAGCCAGTAGTTGTGAAAAGAGCTGTAGTAGTTTTAGCATAAGCTGAGGCTGCCAAACATCCGAGGCTAGATAGGTAAGAGAGTGTAGTGAGTTAGCGCCATGTGGGAAGACTTTCCAGGTTACATTAAGAAATTGGAGAGCAGCTGAATAAAAGAAAAAGGCCAGAGTCCTAAGTGGAACCGAAAAGATAAGGATAGCTAGCACTATCCTTAGTGCTTACGAGTATTAACTCATTTGATCATCTCAGCAAAGCTGTGAGATAGGTTACAGATGAGGAAACTGAGGCACAGAAAAGTTACAGAGCAAAGTCATACAGCTGAGAGCTGACCTGGTTCTCTACCTCATGCAGATTGGCTTCAGGGTTCATCCTCTTGTCCAGTGCCCTAAGCTGCCTCTTTTATAAGAGTGTGGTGCTTTAAAAATAGTATTTAGTAATTCTGGCTAATGCTCATGTTCTAGTCTCTAGTATGCATGCATATATGTGTGTCTGTGTGATTATATATGCGTATATATTGATACACACACACATAGATAGATACTGGATAGATGTAGCTATAAATACACACAATTTAATATGAGCAAATACTACGCTCTGTCTCAGTTAACCCCTTAAAGTAAAGGATGATTTGTAGCTCGGATCAAAGCATCAAATTACAAGGAAATAAGACAAGCCTCCTGCATGTTCTCTTGATAAAGCGAAGCCTGGGGGGTGATGGATGCCCTGGAGGTGAGGATCATTCCATTTCTACTGCTGCATTCTTTTTCACAGGGCAGGCCCTGGTTAACGCAGGAGCTGCGACAGAACCCTTGAAGGCACTTGTGGGTGCTCTCTTAGGCAGAATCACTGGGCAGCTTAATCGTTGGTTAGACTGAACTCCAGGAGACCCAAAGTGCTTCACTATGATCCTTCCATGTCTCTACAGCCTATGTAGAAAGCGAGGGACAGAGTAGATTAATTATGGAGAATGCCTTCAAGACATCGTCCCCTGCAAATGGGGAAAGTTTAGTGTATTTCTTACAAATGTGGGCAAGGCCGGCAGTGTGGCCTTTACACGTGGGATTCTCTCACACTTTTGATCTTGAATAAAATATTTTTTAACTATTATGAACTACTGTATCCTCTATGTAACTCAGTATGGGAAATTTGACTAATTTAACTGGTGCCTATGTTCTAAAATAAGATAAGGTTACCACCAGCTTCTGGAGCTCTGGCTGCTAAAAGCAGGTAGATATGAAAACACCTGAGAATTTTTCCCCTTATTTTTTCTCTCTTATTTCCTAAGTAATTGTGACTTTACGATGTTAGCAGATTCCTGTCACTAGCTCTGTGTGTCACTTTGATTTGGTCAGCAAAAGGAATAATGTTATACAAAACTAAAATATTTTAAATTGGTTTAACAAAAGTTCAGTTTTCAACGAGTGCTTATGACAGAGTTCTAAATCTATTTATCGTAATTTTATACACTTTTTATTTAAGGTATTAAAAATTTCACCAAAATATTGCATGTCAGTATTTAGAATTCTATCAACTTTATGGGAGTGTTCAGCAACCTCAGACTGTGCAATTATTGGGTTTATTGTATAATTTTATACTTATTTCCTTATTCTAGGAATTAACCTGTAACCTGTATTCTGTGGTTTCAGCTTCATCTGGTTCACTGGAATCCGAAGTATAACACATACGGAGGGGCGCTGAAGCAGCCTGATGGGATAGCCGTGGTCGGCGTTTTTCTGAAGGTAAGGGAAAAACCGACCGTATTTTTTCTTTCAAAATTGAATTCCTTATCAATGCTCAGGATAGCACGAGTTTCACTTCCTACTTTTATTCAAAGAGGAGAGAGGAATGACTTTTGGTATTCATTCAGCTAATCAAGATATCTCTGCTAAGGTCAGCTCAAATGTTTTACTCTGCCTTAAAAATGTACCTTTTGCCATACTCCAGTACCCCAGCACTTCTAAATTTTCTCCAGATGTAGGGTGTATATCTGAGCGTGGGGCGGGGGGTGCGGTGGAGACAGAGCCTGTTATGGTGGTGGTAAGGGCAAGGGCAGCGTTATTCATTATCCTTTCCCACTGCAGTTCAGTTGCACTGGAAACCAGAAAAGCCGATGTTGGGAACCACTGCGAGGCCAAGTCCCTGGCTGAACATCCCCTCGGCTGAGGGTGGCCACCACTCACATGATCCCAGGCTGAGATAGCACATGGAATGTGTGTGTTGTTGAGCCAGCCTGGGCTTAAAGAGGACTTAGTGTCATTAGCACATGAATTCAGTGGTAACATAATCTAGATCTCAAGCCAGAGGTGAAAATCTAGCTTCTTTCTTTCTGAATGACCTGATTTGTTTTATGTTCTGAATTGATTGGGTCATTGTCGGTGCTGGAACTTACCACAACAGGAGGTGGAGTGGGTTGAGCCTAAAGACAAGGAGTCCGGTTTCAGATGCATTGAATCCATCCTAGCTCTAGTTCTCTTTTCAAAGTGGTAGAAGGACCTTGCAGAGAAGGTCAAAAACAACATGTAATTTTGTGGTTTTGCACTTCGGAGGCCTGGAGTCCAAGTTTAGTTCAGAAAATACGTACTCTAAAATTTGGGAGGGACACAAACTCTTGTTTTTGCTTGGTAGAAGATATTTTGGCAGATTTATAAACACTAGTTGCAGATGGATGGATCAAAATCAGTTCTTAAGACAATCCTAAATTACGGAGAAGGGGAAAATGTAATTACTGGTTTTCTATTTTCTTACAGATAGGACGTGAGAAAGGCGAATTCCAGCTGTTGCTTGATGCGTTGGACAAAATTAAGACAAAGGTAAAAAAAAAATTATTTTCCCTCCTAGAACATAAAGCAGGGTGTGTTGATTTTCTCTTTTTACATTTTAAAGTATATTTCTTTCACGTAAAATCTGTTACTAAGTTTGATGAATATGCTAAGCATACATATAAAAACAAACGCTATTATAATTGTGTGTATATTTGTATGGTTTATGCTGTTTAGAGCAATTTCACATACATCAACTTTTTTAATCCTCACAGTCAGCCTGTCAGATAATTGTCTGACTTTCTTAATGAAGTGGATGAGAGAGAAGTTGAGTGGTCACTCCCCCAGCACACACAGACACACGCACACACACACCCCATTCACACAAATGCACACACTTGGAGAGGTACTAAATATTTGGGTCCTGGTGTTACCCTTTTTCTCCTAGGCGAGCCATATACTTTATATATAGATCCACATATTTTAAATCTTAACAGTAGACTCTTCTAATTAACAGACTCATTTTAATTGTCTTTGGGACTGTTCTAACCAAATGCTATTAAGTTTTACCACCAGAGAAAGCAAGTATTCTGAGTATAATATTCAATAAAAATGTGAGCCTGCTTTTTATCATCAAGAACCAAATCTCTGACTTCTTATATGAAATATTTCTGATACAGTTTAGGTATGTCTGTCCTTTTCTTCAGAAGTGATAGAATTACAGTTCTACCAATAGTTAATACGGAATAAAATATTACAATGACTGTGCCAAAATCGTAACATTGCAACCAGGCTTCCCTCCCTGCCCTTTGTTTCCAAGTTCTGTTTTCTCTGTTGCATCTGAAGTCCCTTCTCACCAAAGGGGAGAGCCGGGGTGGGCAGTGTGCGCCCCATCCGCGCTCACGGTGCCTGTGCCCTCTCCTCCAGGGCAAGGAGGCACCTTTCAATAACTTCGACCCGTCCTGCCTGTTCCCCGCCTGCCGGGACTACTGGACCTACCGCGGCTCCTTCACCACGCCGCCCTGCGAGGAGTGCATCGTGTGGCTGCTGCTCAAGGAGCCCATCACCGTGAGCTCCGACCAGGTGAACCAGCGGGCTTCCCTCGCTGGCTGGCTGGATAAGATACGGATGCTAAACTGACACTGTACGGCTGCTGCAGGGATGCTTGTGGAACAGCAGTCCGGCCAGAGAGTTCATAGTTTGCCCTGGTTAATTACAATCAGCCTGTTCACCTGTATAGAACTTGACTTCCAAAGGGTACCAGGACAAATGCCAATCGTTTAAGGTGGCTGTCGTGCTGAACAATGACTGAGTTTATGCTCTAGAAACACTTAGGGGTTTAGACTAACATGAGTTAGTCTTTGTTAATTTGGAGGGCCCCCAGATACCCAGCAGTGGTAGGAGATGGGCTGGTAAATACAGGCCTGGGGAGAAGGCTGCTAACGAAGGAATTTAACATCCTTGTGAGGTGTATACTGTTTCTCCAGTTATACAGATAAGTAAGTTGAGGCTCAGAAAGGTTAAGTGATTTGCCCATGATCACACAGCCAAGGGCAGGATCTGAGATTCCAACTCTGGTCTGTCTGCTTCCAACACCTCTTAACATCTCTGCTCAGGCTTCCTTCTTGGGTTCATTTAAAGAATGTCCTTGCAACATTTATTAAAGAGACTTTCAAGGGAAGACTGGGAGAAAATATGTGGGCAGGCACATGGAGAAGGACAGATTAAAGCAAGTGGACCACACAGCAACTCACACCCTAGATCGTGAATGTCAACTCTGATAATAAGATCGGTTTACCAGTACATCTCCCGAACTTAAGACAGCGGCTTTCATATTTCTGCCAGTAATGGACTCAAGTATAGATGGTCCTTTTTATCAAAGATGGGATTTAACGGTCAGGTTCACTAGTATCAATATTTTGAAAGAGAAATGGGATTTTCTGAAGGAGAAAAGCTAAAAACATTTTAATATAGAAATACAGCGTTACTGGTGAGAATTTCCTAAATTCTTCTCTCTTAAGAAAAAAATCAGTTCTTAAAATTTAAAATGTAGCATGACACTAATTTCTTTCTGCTCTTTTAAAAAAAGATTGATTCCATGACCTTATACAATGAACACCAATTAAACTTATTATTTGCACTGAATTGTCATCCCCTCCTACATCAAGTGTATACTTCATACTGACCCTCGAATTAAAATAATTGTGTTAGAATTCAGGAGGAAGAGGTTTTGACCAGAGGGCATGGTGATCCTGTATAAAATGAAGAAAAGCATTTTTACAAATAAAGAAAAGGTTTATATTACTTAGGAACTGGTAACCAAATAACTCTGGACTGGACGTTGGAGCTTGGTTTTGTGGTTTGCTTGTCTTGTTTAAAAAGCCAGCAGTTTCTAACTCCGTGTCACACGGGTAGTGTGTCCATGTGGTCTGAATGTGACGCTGACCGCTTCCCCTGCCTCTGCAGGTGGCCAAGCTGCGGAACCTCTTCTCCAGCGCCGAGAACGAGCCCCCAGTGCCCCTGGTGAGGAACTGGCGCCCTCCACAGCCTATCAAGGGCAGGGTGGTGAGAGCCTCCTTCAAATGAGCCTCTGGAGCTTGCCCTCTTCAGGAAAGGAAGCCCACCATGGGACAGCTCCGTTCCTCTCTCCTTTGGGTGCTCCAGACTCCACGTGTATCTCACTTTCCACACCGAGCGGAGAATGTGAGAGATACCCTCACCAAGAAACCAGTTACATCTGACACGATTTCACATGAAAGCATTTGGCCTTTGTAAGAATCATCTTTCCTATAAAAGTAGCACTTCTAGTAAGGTTTCAAAGAAGAAGAAACAGAGGTGGAAGAGAAAGATATAGAAAAATGACTGTTGGTCACCATTTTTCTGTCATCTTAAATTTCACAGTACTTCCGTTTTACTGTGTTCATATTGTGAGTTGTCCATCTTAAAGAAGTAATGAGTAGTCCTATATGTAGGAGTAGACGTGTATGAAGATCACATAGCAGTTAAACCTAAGCCAGACATTCAAATGACTGTGGGCACCAAGCATTGAGATGATAATGTTTTCACTCTTAAATAAAACAAACAAGAGGTCCATCATATATTAAAATTTTAGCTACTGTAAAGATTACCTGGTTTTAATTATCAATGAAGAAAAACACATTTGACCAGGAGTTTAAAAAAAATTGACCCAGCATTTGAATTTCTTCTTCCTAAAGATGGTTGACTTTTATCCTAATATTTTTCTTTACCTGAAGGAGGGCCATTTATTTTTAATTTTACTACTTTTATCTTTGCATGCTTTGTAAAATAAAAACCACCTCTGATGTCTTTCTAATTTGAGGGTGGAATTAATGATTCCTAGAACACACAGGGGTGAATGAGTGTACTTGAAGTAAAAGCAGTTGTACTGATCATCAAAACTAATAAAGACATGAATGTAAAAAGTGGAGTGTTGGGTTTTTTAATGAAAAAAGTTATAAATGACAAAAATGGAGTAAAAGTAAGAATGGCAAACTTTGCAAGTTTGTTTTTATAGTTGAAGAGTGGTGATAGCGGACTCACATTCTGATTGGGTGCTACATTTCTCACGGAGTGGCTAAGGCAATTAGCGAGGGCCTTCTGAGGAAATTGCAGACAAGATGAGGAATGCGTGGCCATATATTTGAGAGTGTGGGGTAGGTTTCAGAGACCTTAAACTTGCTTTAGGATTCTGAGATCCATATCAGTACCGTGGTTGCTACTTAGGGCTGTGGAATCAAGTTAGACTGTAGCCTTTATTTTTTAAAATATGCATGGGGATTTTAACACTGCAAAAGTCCGCACATCGAGACCTTCAAAACATTTACTATCTTTGGACATAAAGCCTGATTTTGCAGTTAGTGGCTTTGATATGTCATTCATCACATCGCTGGCTAATAAGTTAACTTTCTTTAGAAAATGGCAGCAGTGACTTCATTACCCTAAGGAGTGAAAACGGTATTGGGTCAGGAGAGTCCTGCGATGCCGGGAGTCACGTCGCATGGCGGAGTCCTAGGAGGCTGCAGTGATTTAATAGATTACCACTTGCGCCAAGTAAAACCAGGTTGGTCAGTGCAAACTGGATGTGTTAATTAAATCCCTTGAAATTAGGAGGTGTGGAGCTCTCATCAATTAGTGGTAATACACAAGCTGATTCTCTCAGGGTACTTACTTAGTAATGCTTAGAGTGCTGTAAAAATGTATCCAATATGCGCTCCATGTCGGAGAGGAACATATAACTTAGTACCAGCTGCAACGGTGCTTATTCAAGTATTCAGGCTGAACAAGGCCGGAACTGTTTTAAGGGAAAATGTCTAATCAAGGGAGGCTCTCCCTAGACCGTGAGCTCTGTGAGGGCATGGATATGAGTCTTGTACACTGACATTCTCCTCATCACCTAGTACTGTGCCTGGCACTTAATAAGCACTCAATAAATGTTTGGTGAATAAATGATGTCATGAACATAGATGAACCCAGGACATACTCATCTTCTTGAAAACACATTATTCTACATGCTTAAGACTAATACTGGTTTTTGCTCCTCTTATTTAGTTTAGATCTCCTTGGAAGATGATCTCTTTAGCTTCAGCTGGTAGCTTTCCAGTAGAACATATTTTTCCCCCAATCCGAGCCATTGCCAATGCTCACAATTATCACCCAACGTAAAACTTCCTCCCAACTTCTCCATGCACTCAAAGTGCTGAGTTATTATAAATGTCCACTAGAGTGTTGAAACCACACTTGTGTCCTTTTTCAGTAGGGGAATCATTTTCCTGCTCATGCACAGGCTTCCAAACAATTGCATTTCGGACATACACAGCCTACAGAGGGGACGCGGCCGGGAGCTGCTGGGGTGAAAATGTTTCGGCATCTGCCAACTTTTGTTCTTCAGGATATAATCATTGCAGATGCTTTTAAATTTCAACATAGGGCAGAAACCAATTTGAATTGTGTGTCATAATATTCAGATGATTGTGTCCTTAAAGTCTATGAACGAGGCATCATCAACAAGAATTTACTGAATGTAGGGCACTGTAAGCTTTTGAGAGTGCAAACATATTATAATCTCTACCCCTTTAATGGGGAGATGGAGTATATTTATGAAAAGGTAATGATTCAAGACCACTGAATCAAAATTCTTCATGTGCAATCCGTGAATATTTATGTAGATGAATGGGAAGTGTTCTACATAGAAGATGTAAAACTGCAGGTTTCAGTGTGTAACTGTACGCATTTATATAATTAAATAAAAATGGGTGAAATTGATCAACTATAAAGAAGTTGAATATATGTGAAAAATTAGTATGTTGGTTATTCAAATAAGAATTGGCACAAATAAAATTGTTTTAAAAGAAATACATATAGTCCAAAACCACATCAGAGACCACACGTAAATAAATTAGATTTTAGCTTCTCTTCTAATGCCTTCTCATTTGATGTTAAAGAGGAATTCTGGACATGAACAAAATATTTTAGCAGACGAAGAATAAGTAAGAAGAGGTAAGAAAAAAGAATGATAACTGTAAATGTCATATTTTTCAAATTTTTGGACAATGTATGAATATTTAATGATTTCTTTTTTAAAGGATTCCCAAGGTAGCACTTAAAAGACTTAAAATGCAAATAAGAAGGCAAAATTATGTTTGCATGTTATTTTCATTTAGGTCACTAGATGGTAGCAAAATATTTTAAAATTTTCATTTGGTTCGCTAGATGGCGGCAAAACAATTACAAAATGACTGCAATGAAAGGCCATACTGTGTTTTATTCCTGTTAATTGCAGAGCCATGAGGTTTGTTTGTTTTTTTAAATCCTGAACACCCTATTTCCTTTTCTCAGATGTTTAATATTAACCATTGATATCTATCTATAAAAGAAAAAATGGTGAAGAATTCTTACTTATTTTTGAGAATTTTAATAGCCCAAAGTGAGACCTAAAGAATTAAACATTACTAGTTGTTGCACTAAAACTTAAATAAATGAGAAAAGAACATTCCACAGCCCTGTTCAGTCTTCTGGGGGCCTGGCTGCAAGTCACACAACACTTGCTGGATATGTGGCCTCGGGCAAGTTAATTTGTCTGTGCCCCAGTCTCCTCATCTGTGACTAGGATGATAATAGTACCTGCCCAGAGCATTGTTTTAAGAATTAAATGAGTTAATACATATAAACCTCTTAGAATAGGTATTCTAGCATGTAATAAAACTCTCAATAGGGGTTAATTATTATTTTCTGTAAATCAATTTTCCTTCAACCAAGAAAAATTCTAGTGGCTTATTCAGTACCTAAAAGCATGCTTCTCTCTTGATGTATCTGTTAGTAACATCACAAATCCACATCTTATCAATTCAGATGACACTAAAGGAGTTACCAGAATGGGCTCCCCTAATAGGTTCCTCTCTGTGCTTGGCACTGGGGGAAATGATATTTAAAAACAGCGATGGTGACTTTTGTCGCGTACTAGGTAGCAGGAAAAACAAGATGTGTCCACGTTAGAAAGCAGCACAGCACCAGAAATGGTCCTTGAGGAGGACCAGAGAGTTTTTCCTGAGCAAGGTTCTGTTCCAGAGCTCTGCACCTTACCTGAGGAAGTGTACAATTCTCAAGACATTCAGAAAATAACCAAAAAAGAGAGGTGGAAGGACCCTAGTGTTCATTCTGTTTTTCTGACTTTCAAATGTTGGCAGGATCGAGTCCCTCGGAGCACTGTGTGAAGTGGAAAATCCATCCTAACCGTGAGTACGGAAAGTCTCCCGCCCTGGAATTAATCTGGGGCCTGTCTGGGCCCATCATAAAATCTGGGACCTGAAAGAGATGCACAAGTCGACCTGGGAGAGGAGTTTATCCATCTGGGGGTGACTCAACTCCAACTGTTCAAAAGGAAATAAAACAGTTGAGAAATAAAATTTAGGATCAAAGGAATGACTAGAGAGCTAACGAACTACTTGAGATTTGAGGGCGTTTAATGGCAGGTAAATTGAGCAGGTGGATCATCACAGGTAATCAGCAGGAGTAACAGCGAGCCTAGCGGCGCAGTCACAGGGGACCAGGTGTGCTGCAGCAGCGTAAAAGCCAGAGATTTAAGAGCTAATTTTAGCCAGGGGAGAATCGACTCTATGCAGTAAACAGGGAATCCGATTCTCCCTCGTATCTAAGTCATTCCCAGGTAGAAAGGCCTGGAAGCTCAGAGAAAACATTTTGGCCACATTCTCGGTTTCAACATGTCTGTAAAATCTGTATCGTACTCACTCTACTCATTTGAAATTCAGATGGCTCCAAACACATTTGTGCAAGGGAAGTCATTCTCCCAAGGGCGTTTGACTCCCATGAAAGTATACGACGAATGGAAGTGTTTGAAAATACTACACAACTAGGCTCACAGAATCCGCACTGCTGCTCCTACGTGTTTGAGGGTTTAAAGGAGGACATAAGGCAGTGCCCAGAGCATATGGAGGGATCAGGACCCCAAAGGGAGGGCGTGGCAAGGGCAGGAAGATTGCAGGAGCCCAGTAGAGCAGCACAAGGCAGGGCCCAGGCCTGGAAAGAACTGAGAACTAAGCGGGAAATGGTGCAGTTAGAGCGTCAGCAATAAGGAGGCTGCAGTTAGTGACGACACAGGGGTCGGGTTCCTGCATGGGGAACCAATTTTAGGAGTACCAAGAATACCTTTCAGTTGTATCTGTGATGTAAGTTGATGCGTGTGTGTGTGTGTGTGTGTGTGTGTGTGTGTGGTGATGAGTAATGGGGGCAGGCGGGTTTTAGGAGGCAAAGAACTTTATCTGGCTTATTATACTACTGAGGCCCCCAGTACCTAACACATTATCTGGAACCTGGTCGGTGCTCAAAAAGTATTTGTTGAATGGAGGGAGGAGTGGACGGATGGATGGACAGATGGATGAATGGACAGACAGACAAATGGGTGGATGGATGGATGGGGCAATGAGAACCCTAAAATATTGAATGCCAGTCTACGAGTGGGAGCTGGTGGGAGCTATGTCCTCATCCTAAGAATGTCAATGGCTGGCATCTCAGAAAGTTCTGGGAAGAATGCACAGGTTTCTATTGCTGTGACCCAGGCTTCTCTGTAAAGAGAGTATGGATGGGAGAAGAGAAGCAGCTTGACATGTATCCAAACCTTATCATTTGCGAATTTAATATCAAAACGAATTTAACTTAGCATAGAAGAGACGTGTTTTAAGAGATACAAAAGGAGATCCTCTGCCCGGATATTTATCTCTTTTAGCACCCGTGCTTCTGACGTGCAAATTGAAGAGGTAGGTTGGCAACGAGCCTGTGACATTGGACTCTGGTGATACGAATTGGCATGATTCATCCTAGTGCTTGAACTTTCTTCCTAAGTTTGCCTTAATTTTCTCATTAGTGACTTTCATTCTCCATTTCCTTCAGCTTTGTGTGAAGATGCTTACAGTAACTGCACAGGCATAATAAAGATAACTGTTCCTAACTCGAACGCCTGTGTCATGGCCAGAGATGAGCAGACTCTTGAAAATTCAATAAACATTTTCAAACTGACACATTCTGTTCCACCTCACCCAAACTGGTGGTCAATTCAGGTAAATTTCCTTCTCTCCCTAAACAGGACAGACACATAGGCCATGTATGTACTCATGCGATTATAATTACTGCTTAGAGCTTATTTTATAATATAGTTTAGAATTCCTTGAAAAAAACTTTACTTAGACGGCGAATTTACCAGAAATCAAACTGTGGTGGTGGTGGTGGTGGTGGTGGGGATGGTATTTTGCAGCTCAACTCATAACTTGATATGGAAATCTCTGGCTGCCTATTAAATATTTTTTTATTTAAAGGAGGGTTTTAATGATGTTTCATCAGAGAAAGTCTAATTTCTTCTTTTTAATTTGTTTTCTCTAACAAAGGGCCTGTTGTCAAGATTGCAAGGTGTTCTAAGCCTCTTGTTCTTAGCAGCTTAATTGATATGAAACATTGATTAGGCCCCAGGAGGGGTAGAGAGTTTCAGAGGAATTATGGAATAACCACAAGGCATAAAGAAGAAAGTTTGCAACTTGCTAAGAGCATGGTGCTTTTAGCTGGGCAAAAGCATTCAATATTTGATATATAATTTTAAAAATACACACAAATGACTAAAAAAAAAACCCCTCTTTTTGAAAAGATTTCATGCTTTTCGAAAGTGTTTATGTGTCGAATATGAAATAAAAGTAAGTCAAGGAGCCACCTAGAAGCATCAAGGAGAAGGAAAAAGTAGAAAGAAACAGGCAACCTCCAACCACTACTCAAGAGAAATTGTAGAAACATGGCCGTGGCGACAGAAAGGAAGAGCTTATCAGGCATGCCCACGATGCCCAACACGCCGGGCACAAAATTCATGTTAAATAGTGATATCAGTGCCATTGCAAAGAAGGAACAGATAGCAGCACCAAGGGTACAGGCGAGCTGCAAAACATGGCTCCAGGTGACCGGGGCCCCAGGCAGCAATGGACTCCAGGCTCTTCTTGGATGATGCCGGTCACTAGGCAAGTTGTAGAGCATGAACCCCAATATAGGATTTCTAAAAATAAATTATATACACACAGCATTACACTATTATACATATTATACAATGTAAACAAAGTAGAAATTTTCAGAGGGAGAAAAAATAACTAGAAATGGAAATTCTCATGTTTTCTTCCTGCCACGGAGTGGCCCATCACGTGCACCCCAAGTGTGCACTGTGCTGTGCGGGCAGCTGGTCTGGAGCTTCCGCTAAAAAGACCAGGTTGGAGAGTCTCCTGCCCCTGGTCAACTTTGCTCTGCTCTACAGGCCCTCACCACGCTGGGCCACTGCTTCATTCACCGTCTCGCCAAGTGGGGATCCGCTGAGCGTGGACATGGGAGAGGAGAATTCTACCACATAGTTAGAAGAATAGTGCCAGTGGGCCCTGCTGTGAACTGTGAGAAGTGTGGCACAGTTTTGACCAACCAGTTTTGACCTTGGGTTGGGTGGTTTTTGCATTGGTTACAAACTCGTTTAGCTCCGTCAAAAATGGCAAAAGAGAGCCGCCCTGATGACCCAGTGGTTCAAGTTCCGTGCTGTCACCACTTTGGCAGCTCGGGGTTCGTTTCCTGGTCCCGGAACCACACCACCCCTCTGTGAGTTGCCATGCTGTGGTGAGGGTTCACAAAGAAGAACTAGAAGGACTTATAACTAGAGTATACAACTGTGCACTGGGGCTTTGGGGAGAGAAAAAACAAAAAAAAAAGAGGAAGATTAGCAACAGATGTTAGCTCAGGGCAAATCTTTCCCTGCAAAAAAAAGCAAAGAAGCCAACTTAAAAAAAAAAAAGGCAAAAGAAAAAATAAGAAAAAGAAGAAAGAAAAAGGCATCCTATCATATCAAAGATAAGTCAAGGGATAGTTACTGTACTATTCCTTCTGTCTCTTAAAATATTAAAATGTGGAAATATATATGACATTAATTTATTCATTCATGTGTGTATTGTGTACAAGGCGCTGTGCTCAAGGGGGAGAGAGAGAGAAAGAGACAAGAGACAGAGACAGAGAGAGACATGGAGAAGTATAGAGATAATTTGTGTGGAACAATTCTGACAGTTTAGTGTGAAGTGGTAAAACAAATACACATAATATGAAGCAAAGAGGTCTAAAGAAAATGCCATGGAGGTTCAAAGTCAGAAGCAATTTTCTTGGGTTATGTACTACTTCTGTCTCCCCAGATCCTAATTTTGAGCAGTCCAAAACTTTCAAGACATCTTTTCTTGCATAAAATAGATTTATTTCTCCTTGAGAATTAACCCAGGTAAGCATGAAATGAGCAAACTATGGAATTATAAAATGTAACCATCTCTGTCTCCTCCAGCCTATCCATGTATATTTTAGGATTAAAAAGTGCTGGTTTCCATTTGTATACTCTTCAGACAGTTTCCAGAAAACTCAGTTTATCTGGATCTAAGCCTTCCATGGGCTGTCCTGGGGTGAGTGAGGCCTCGAAGCATAAAGTAATTTATTCTTGTCCTTAAAACGATGGTTAAGGCCTAAGTTCTCAAAGCGGAAAAAGACATCGCCCCATGGAGACACTTGAGGGCACCCTAGCCAACAACCAAAAGCAACAAATTTAAAATCTGGAGAGGGAAAGTCTGTTTCGCCTCTAGTTTATGACACTGGTGAGTCCTGACTCTTGCTCTTGATCAGGAGGAAAAACTTAACTTGCAATGCCTACAGTTCCCCTTGCACGGAAAATGTTACATTGTTCTTGTTACTAAAAGGAAGTCAAAAATTCCCCACACAAGGTGGTGGGGAATTTATAAGCAAAAGAGAAGTTTAATCATGTGATGCAGCTGCTATTAACATAATCATGCGATCACAATTTGGGTGGGAAAGCCATTATTGGAGGTGTGCTGAAGCCAAGTGAATAAACAATAATCTTAAAGTGCGGGGTGGGATTTTATTCTTTTCTATCCAATCCAACCAACAAAACATGAGTGAGGACATATCATGGGCAAACCCTCTCCGGGGGCTCTTGTGTTGCCAGACACGTACCTAACTCTTTTTCAGACCTTTCACAAAGCATTACCTTATAGATCCTTTTAAGGCAGGGTTTCGTGATCTTGGTACTATTAACATTTTGACTGAATAAGTCTTTGTCATGGGGACTGTCCCGTGCATTACAGGATGTTTAGCAGCACCCCTGGACGCCAGTGGCACACTGCCCCTTCCCCCCAGCTGTGACAACCAAAATATCTCCAGACATTGTCAACACTGCCCCCAGTTGAGAACCAGTGCTCTAAGAAGAGGTGACTTGTATTCTTATTCAATTGAGTATTTCGTGGTGCCGCAAGTGGCAGCAGTCATGGAACATAAAATATTTCAAATGTATAATTTGCATTTTTTAGCATAATTGTTCCACTTGATATTTCCATTCCAGTTCTGGTTGATTGAAATTTGGTAACAATGTTTGAATTCACCAACTACTCTTAAAAAACTAAATAGATTCAATTGCTTATGGAAAAGTTTAAATGTTACTAGCTATCATGGAAAAAAAAAGACATTTAGGAACTAACTTTTTTTAACTCACGTGTTGATTAGATGCAGAGTGCGTACTATCTACGGCCACTGGAGTGGTGGGAGGGGGTTTGGTAAGAAACCCTAAAAACCGCCAGCATGCTGATACTACTGTCTGTTTTACAGAGCAGTACCGCACCGTAATCCTAATGCACTGTTGTCACAGCACCTCGAGGCCCGTAGCAGACGGCTGAGACCTCCAAGCCTGGAGTGGGACTTGGCTCCACACGGGCTCTAGCCCTTCCTAGTGGAACCTGAGGCTAACTGACTTCTGTCTACGCCTCAGTGTCCCCGGCTCTAAAGCAGGACTAAGTGGAACATTCAGAATCATGCTCGGAGCATAATCAGTTTTCAATTGGTGTTATTTTTATAAGAATAGGAACTCTAAAAATGTTCATTAAGTAAATGTGAATTTTTTCATCCAAGTTAGAGAAACAGAGAAGCCAACTTATTATTTTACAATGAGGGGTACTATAATGATAATTCTACCGTTTACTCGATAGAGAAAATGAGCCAGAACCATATCTCCTATCTTTCAGACATTAGTTCTCATCATCATGCTCCAGAACTAGAATTTCCCCCTAATTTACAAGCAGAGGAAGTGAAGGTCAGAGGGATTGCTTAGCTTGCTCAAGGACATGCACCATGTAAGTGTTAGAGCCGGAATCTGAACTCAGGTCTGTCTTCCTACAAAGCTGATTCCCATCGCACAGTTGTCTGCCTCTCTATGACAATAACGAGAACACTAGTGGAGCGGCTAACAACACGCCAGGCCTCAAACTACTTGACACGGCTAACTCACATGACGCAGTCCGTTTAACACTCTCAACAACCCTGGGCGATCTTGTTACATTTCAGATGTGGAAACTGAGGCTTGGGGAGGTGAAATAATCACCCAAGGTTATGTAGAGGGTAAGTGCCAGAAGCTGAATCCAAACTCAGAAACCCGGGCGCTTGGCCACTGCGTGATGCTGCCCCTATCCTGTGGCAGAAGAACGTTGACTCAGGGACCAGAGGAAAGCCGGAACCAGGACTAAAATGCCTTGTGTGTCAGGGAAGGGGGTTTGGATCTTCTTGTGAAAGGTCACTGTCAGATGGCCCAAGGCAAGGGAGTGGGGGAACAGCAAGAAGCGTTCTGGGGATTTCTACCCATTTCCTCCTCTATAAAATAAGGAATCAGACCAGATAACTTCTAAACTCCTTTTAGTTCTGAAACACTGTATTGAAGTTTGTAACATTCCCTTCCTTACAACCTCCCAGGGGCTTCTCTGTGCAATCAGGACAAAATCCTTCCCTGGCTTCATGGTCTGCAACGCTCTGCAGGCTACAGCCCCTGCCTGCCTCTGACTCAGCAGTCACGAGCTTTGCTGTTCTAGAATGTCCTGGATGAGGACCTCTACACCTACTGTTTCCTCTGCCTGAAATGTCCTTCCCCGATCTTTCCTTGATGGTTCCTGAAACGCCACTTCCTTCCAGAGGTCTTCCATGACCACTGCATCTTAAGTAACACGCCCTCCCTCCTTATTCTCCACCTCATTCCTGTTTTATTTTCTTCATACAAATTACCACTGTTGGAAATTTACGGTTTTTATTACTTATTCATTTATTGTACTCTACCCTCATCCATCGTCCCGTAAGCTCCATGAGGGCAGGGATCCTGTTGATCTGGTTCGTGGCTGTAGGCTCTGTGCTGATGCCTGGCACGTAATAGATTTGCTGAATGAATGAATGGATAGATGACTACAGCTTTTGCAGCCTACATAACACATAATAGGAGCTCAAAAACCGAATGATAGTAATAATAACCATAAACATTTATCAAGCTCTAATGATTGGCACTGTGTTAGTCCTCACCACAACTCCATGAGGTCGGTGTTATCATTATCCTAGCTTTACAGATGAGGAAACTGAATGTTTGCAAGACCAAGCAATTTGTGCAAAGTCAGAGAGCTAGTAAATTAGCCCAGATTCAAAACAAGAAAGTCTAATTTCAGCACAGTGTTATTTGTTAACGGACTGGCTTCTGTAAAGAGAAACTGCTCCTAACTCTGTTTGGATTAGTGGTCTCACACTTTCAAAGAGCATTTCTTGGGTAGTGACTGCTGTGTCCTGGGTCTCAGGCTAGATAAAGGTGATAGGTACTTAAGATACAGGGGTGAATAACATGATACAGTTCCCAACCTCAGGGGGCTCAGCTTAATAAGAATAAAACAAATACGTGAGTGTGCTAGTATGGACGTCTCCATGACCCAAACACTCCTCCCTGCCCTCCAAAAACCTTGTACTGCTGGAGGCTTATCTTCTTAATTGTTCCCTCGAACCTTGCCCAGGTATTTAATTTTGCCTTCATTACATTATATTCTAACTGCTTAGCACTGTCTAGGAGGAACTGACCAGCCGTCATTTACTGAGTCCCTTCACGGAGCAGGTGATTTCCAAATAGTCACCAACTGAATCCCTACAACAACCCTGCGGAGGGCTGTAGTTATTCCTACTTCACAGATGAGCAGCCAACAGCTCACTGGGGTGGTGGATTACAACTTGATGGTTAGGTTACAGTGTCTGATTAGAATGCAGTACTACAAATACTAGGACAGAGGGATGTGGGTGCAAAGACCTATGGGAGCCCCATGAAGGAAGAGGCTGTTAGCCTCCGTAGACATTTATTTTAATACTATGATTGTTAACAAACATGAGATTATGTGGCTTTTTAGTAACTTATTAGTTTTGTAGTTTAAATGTTTAAAAACCGTGTATATCTCACTTTGTAAAATATATTAACAATATCTTCACTTTTGGGGGAAAGTAAATACTATTCAAATTTATTTTATACTTTTACCAAGATTAATCTGTTCGAAGCTTTTTTATTATAATAATTAGAACATAGAATTCAAGATTTTTGTATTATATTTCCCTGTTATATAGCCTGTCATTTTTCCCTTCTGGGGCAGAAAAAAGTACCTTTCTTCAGGTACTATACAGTTTCTTGATTTAGAATGATTCTTAAATGAACCAGTCCTCCCTTCTAGTAGAAATACAGAAGCACGATGAGATAATTACTATTTTTATTTTTAAAAATCCAATATTAGAGTAGTCTCTTGCATGTACATGAATCATGACCCCCTGCTAAGAATGCCCTCAGAAAATAAAGTTAGACTCGGAACGATCTACGTGAAGGCACAAAACCATCATAAAAAACTGGACAGAAAATAAGACAATCACTATAATACAAAAAAAGTTAATAAAAAACATTTGGATCTCTGCTGGGCATCCGAGAGTGAGCCACTTTCTGCCCTCCAGTGAGTGTGTGACGTGCCCCCCAACAGCAGCTCTGGGGGCAGAGTCTGCTCCACTGAAAGTTAGTTCATTTTCCAGAAGTGAGAGAAGGGGGAAACTTGAATAAAAAGAATTTATTTGGTGAAGTGCAGTTTGGTGCTGTTTGAGGTTTTTGAAATATTTAATCATCAGAATATCTCCTATTACCTCCATGTTAGTAAAGCCACAATCCAGCCTCACAGAAAACGAGAGACAAAGATTCCAGCTGATCGAATAGCGCGGCTACCCTCACAGCATCTTTAGAACCCCATCTTACATTCATGGACTTGGTACCCAACTCTCAGCCCTTACCAGCTTTGCATCCCCGGGGCCTGTGGAGGAGTCTCACAGCAACCGCAAGGCCCTCTCCTTCGGAGTTAAGTAAATATTTGAAAATTATGCAAAGAATTCAGATTCTTTCACTGGGCCTCACAAGAGACTATGCAGCCACAGAGACACAAATAAAAGGTTCTTCTTAACTTGAACTGCATTTTGTGATGGTCTTAGAAACCGAAAATAGCTCACTGCTACTCTTTTGCCTAAGAATTCACTGTGACGTCAACACACACACAGAGGTGCATACTTTTCTAGAGTCTTAGGACAAGAACAAGTAAATCTAAATATGGATGATATTTATCTGTGTAGAATTGACTGAAATAAATAGTAAATAATGATTTTGAGATCAACATTGCAAAAATTTACGCTAATTATAATTGATGCTTTTATTTATTTATATAAGTAATATGATGTCAATTCTGATAGCGTTGTGTAAAACTGTACCCTGCTTCTCCAACGTTAACTCTAATACTACGCTCTCAAAGATCACAGAGATCCACAGGACAGACAATCCTCCTCCCCTTTTTGTGGCAAAGTCTCTTGCAGGAAATGAATTCAGTCCCCACCTCAAAACAGCCCTGACTTATCTATTAGCTACAGTGGGAATAGTGCCTCCGGCCCACAACAATTTCAGATGTCCACGACGGTATTTTCTTTTAAAATCAGAAGAAAAAAATGAACATTTAGGTCAAAGAAAATACATAATATTAAGATATTAATCTTTGTATCAATACAGCCATAAATACGTGTGTGTGTATGTTTATGAAGAAGGAACCCATAAAGGCAGAACGCCCAGGGCCCAGGAAGGTCATCACTCTGCCTTGCCTCAAAAATGTCCTCTCAAGTTTTTTTGAATTATTTCTTAGGTATGCCAGATGCCACGGTTCCTTTGTGAGCCAAGGAAAGTTCTCACCTCCTTGTAAGAAACTCTTTCTTTTACCCGATTCGTCTGAGAAAAGTGATTTTTTTTAGAAGTTTTGATTGTTTTAAATCAATATGTGCTCAGCTAGGAAGTCTCTCCCGCAGTTAATTTTTTAAGAGAAGAAGGAAGGTAGGAGGAGATGAGCGCTCCTATGAGACCCGGCGGCTTGCAGGGAAATGCACCTCCACGCTGGCCCCGGCGTGGACCGGCTCGCGCTGTCTCCCCGGCGGTCCAGCAGGGGGCGCGTGGCCCTCAGGCCCCGGAGCCGCGCGCTCTCCAGCGCCTCAAGGACCGTATCCCTATTTGCCCCAAGGTCATAGCTCCTAACCGGGCTGGCCAGCGTCGGGCCGGGGACAGCGGGACTAAGCCCTCGGGGCTGCAGACCCCGGCGCGAATGGGGCCGCTGGGCCGGGGCGGGCGGGCTCCGAGGCCGGGGATGCGATCACAATGGGGCCAGGGGCTGAAAGGCACCGGGGGCCCGGGGCCCGAGCAGTCCGCGCCGCCGCCAGGCTCAGCGCCCCGGAGGGGGATGGGGTGCGCATAGACGCTCCGCAGCCCCGTTCGACCCCGGAGCCCGGTCGCCGCCGCCGCTGCGCGCGCCGAGAGCTCGGAGCCTGTGTCCGCGCGGGGCCCCGGCCCCGGCCGCGGCCGAGGGGGGCGCACGGCCGGCGGGGAGCTCCCGCGCCCGCCGAGCGCCCCGCGAGGGCGGCCTCCCCGCCCCCAGCGCCTCGCCGCCGGCCCGCCCCGAGCGCGGGGACAGCTCCTCCGCCCCGCACTCCTCCCCCGCCGCGCGGGGCCACCCGGCCCCCTCCCTCGGGCCGCCCCCGAGCACCAAGTTGGCGGGAGCCTATAAAAGCCGGGGCCGGCGCGACCGCGGACACACGGTGCAGGCGCCCGACAGCCGCCGCTAGACCGGCGCCAACTCCTGCCCTGCCCGGACCAGCGCGCAACCATGCCCCATCACTGGGGATACGGCCCGCACAACGGTGAGTGCGCGCGGCGCGCGGGGCCCGCAGCCGCACCCCGCGTCCCGGCCCCGAGCGCCCGCACCTGCCGTGTACCGCGGCCGCCCGGCACCCGGCTCGGGAGCGCCCCCGGCGCCCGCCCCCGCGGCTCCGCGCGGGGGCCCCCATCGCCCCAGCCCAGGGCCACTCTCGAGGAATCCCCGCGCCCCCGCGGCGCGCAGGGCCCGAGGAGGGACCGGAGGACAGTCCCTCCCGGGTCACGAGCTGGACACCATCCAGCTGGACCCGGGAGGGAGCGAGGAAGGGTTGTAACGAAACATTTTAGTTGTTGGTGGCAGAGAAATTGGGGGACCCCTAACCCCCCCACAGTTCATCCTCAGCACCACCTGTCGCTAAGCATCTCGGCGCAAACCGTCCCGGGGCATTTTCTTGGGCTGGTTTGAATCCATGGTGCTGATTTCCGAGTTTTCCCTTCATCTCTCGACTTCTATTGTTGGGGGTCACCAGGACCCGGGCTTTCTCGTGGCCACACATCTGGTTCTCCCGAGCCAGCAGACTCAAGAGGAAGATGCGTCTGGCGCATCTGGCGCATCTTGGGGGGTTTGGGGCTTCCCCGGTGGTGGGGATCCTGACTATCAAAGGAGGGGTGCCAGCCTGAGCAGAGACTCCGCCTTGTCATCTAGTACGAAGACGGGAGGGAGGAATCCTCGTCTGCTGGGGTGTCTTAAATGAGAGTGCATATCCCAAATCCTAACCACCAGCCCATTTCAATTGCTCAATTTCAGTGAAACGAGCATAAAATAGCCAATACAGGTATTGATAAGGCACTCACTATTTGTTCTAAAAGCTTTACATATATTGATTCTAATTCTCACAACAAGCTCTATCAGGCAGATGTTATTATTACCCCATGGTACAAATGAGGAAACTGAGGCACAGGTTAAGTGCTTCCCAAAGGTTATTCAGCTAAGTGGGGCCTGCAAAGTTAGAACCAGGCAGATTGGCCCCAGGCTCTTTGCCCTTTTCTAGGGGTCTGGGGTGTGCCCTTCCCCACATTGGGGGAGTCAAACGTCTGTTCTCAACCCCAGGACCCGCGCACTGGCATAAGGACTTCCCCGTTGCCAATGGGGAGCGCCAGTCCCCTATTGACATCGACACCAAAGCGGCCGTTTACGACGCTGCCCTGAAGCCTCTGCATCCTCACTACGAGCAAGCGATTTCCCGGAGAATTGTCAACAACGGTCACTCTTTCAATGTGGAGTTTGACGACTCTCAGGACAAAGCAGGTCAGCGTGGTAGAAATAACTTGTGCCTTCCAGCCAGGAGCTCTGTTTCCCCAGCTTAAGGGGAGGAATCAGGAGCAGTGGCAGGAACCCGCTCAATGCTGTGGTTTGTCTCTGCTCTGAGATGCCACTCTGATCATCTTTATCAGGTTCCAGACTCTGAGAAGTAGGCTAATTACTTTGAGGTAGCCTAGGGCTGCTTGTCCCCTGTAAAATTCCAGGTTTCTATGTAGGGCGTTGAGTAATTCTGATATGCCTGTGAAAAGTCACAAAAGCAAGATCCCCTGGCAATAAAGATCAGCAATGATGAGACTTGCAGAAATTGAACTTTTAAGATTCTTTCTAAAATATTTATTTTCCAGAGTTGATGCCTGTCCAATAAAAAGTACCTCTTAGTATGCTCTTCAGGGTAGCAGTGAGAAGAGAGAGAAAATCTAACGATTTAAAATACTGAAATTCTTGAAAACATTGTATTTATGAATATTTTCTTGGCGTTGGGCTAGTGTGATCAAGGTGGCAGTATAACTTGGTATCTACCCAGAAATTCATTCCACAGATGAAGATGTTTAGAGTTGATGGACATGCCTGGCCCATAACCGACAAAAGCAATTACCATAATTTATTTGTAATAGAGCTGTTTACAGGATATCCACTGAATGCTTCTTTTTTCTTCTTTGGAAAGAGGAGAACAATCCCATTCAGACACAGTAGCGGCCTTCTTTGCCCACTGTTCCATTTAATTGCCAGTGGCCTATTTTCCTGAGAGCTTTCCTCTGAAGGTTGTTGAATGAATGGTGCTACGAACACATTGTGTGTGGTGGTGGTGTGGGAGTGAGGGGTGGGGGGCATTGGGGCAAAATGAGAAAAGAGAGATCAAACATTCAATGAGGCTGTCAAACTTTTGGAGTAATGATCTGTAGTACTAATATATTATATAAAGGTAATTATAACCGTCTTAGTCAGGTTGACTATTCTTTTTCAGTAGCTATCCAATATATTCAGTACAGTTTTGAAAAAATTCCGCTTTTTTCCTCTCTCCCTTTCAAACATTTTTTTGACACTTGGCTTTCTGAAATAGTGATTGTCAAAGACAAGTCAAAGGAAGAGAATGGGGAGATTATCTGAGAATTGTTTTCAACCTATCTGTGCCCTGTGTGTACCTCACTCCAGTACTCACACACATACACACGCAGACACCCACATTCTGGCATAGTGTCACGATTTATTAGATTTAGTAGAGCATGTTCATTGAAGTCACTCCGTCAGTGATTCTGCTACATTGCCTTCCCAAGCACGCCTCACACTCCAAAGAAACAAAGCTCAAATGATTAAACATAAGGGAAATAATTTCTTTCCTTCATGTAAAGAATACTGTGTATTTAGATTATAATATGACAAGGCCAAAGGTCTTGTCCATATTGTACATATGGAAAGGAGGCTATAAAATTTCATGTTTAGTTCTTTAAAAAACAAAAGAAGTAAGCTACTTGAGTCTTTAGCTATCAACTTTTTATGTTTTTTGGAGAGGAAGATCGGCCCTGAGCTAACATTTGTTGCTGATCTTCCTCTTTTTGCTTGAGGAAGATTGTTGCTGAGCTAACATCCGTGCCAGTCTTCCTCTATTTTGTATGTGGGGCGCTGACACAGCATGGCTGGATGAGTGGTGTGTAGGTCCGCACCCGGGATCCACACCCAGGATCTGAACCCGAGAACCCCAGGCCACTGACACAGAGCACGCGAACTTGACCACTGTGCCACCGGGCTGGCTCCTCAACGCTCTTCTGAAGAGACACAGTGAGCGCTGCCAGGGAAATCATTGTTTTCAACGGGCGTAATGTCCACTAATTGTTTAATTATGTTAAATGTCCACTCATTGGATGCTACATAGAAATTTAAAGTCTTTTTTGGAACACTGAGGAAACAAATGTCTAATAAATGGAACCAAATAAGGCAACTCCCTGTATTCCTTACAAATTTGATCCTCAAATAAATTGTCCCAATAGTATATGTTACTGGAACGTGATTTCAGCGTTTAGTCTGATGGCTGTGAGCATAGATTGGGGTCGGACAGACCCGGGTCAAGGGCCGGCTCTGCCACGAACTAGCTCAGTGGCCCTGGGAATGATAGTAACTTGACCTCTCTGAGTTTTGGTTTTCTTAGCTGTAAAATTGGAAGAACAGTAGTATCTGCCACAGAGGAAGGATTAAGTGGGACAGAATAGATACACCTGAGCCAGTGCCTGGCACATAGCAGTTCCTCAGTAAATGACCACTGCTGGTGTCAGGTCCACATGCCATCTGACTGCCTGTATTACGAAATTGCTGTAGCTGTTGCTCCTCTGATAAGATTTTTTGAAAAAAGTTCTTAATTAGCTTTAAGATTACTTCCCATCACTTGATGGCATTTAAAAATTTTATTTTTATATGTTCCCCATCATCCCGTTTATCACATTAAAGTATGTGCTGATTTTATATATGGCATTATTATATAGTTATATGTTATACCGTGAATATGTCAAGTTCTGATGGATTTCTACGTGAGCAGTAAATGATTAGAGCTGGCGACATTTTCTAACTACTTCTCCTGGTGAATAACACCTACATTATTAAAGCAACTGGCCATGTTTAGATTGTGAAACAGATGAAAACCAAGGGGTTTGGATAGGGGCTCAAACCCGTGTCTTTAGAGAGACATGTATTGTTCGCCTAGTTCTTATGCAAAAAAAAGTCCTTACTAACAGCAATTAAATGCAAGATGAGCTAGGCACCATGAGGGCAGGATGGTCCATCTCCTGTATCCTCAGAGCCCATGCTGGGGTACCTAGAGTAGAAAGACAGAAATAGTAGACACTGACATTGACTTTGATAAGTGCAACAGGAAGTATCCAGGGAACTGTGGAAGCGTGAAGGAGGCTCAGGAGCTGGCCCGAGTACGTCAGCAAAGACTTTCCAGGATAAATAAGGCTTTTGCTGAGGCTTAAAGGATTTCCATGTCTTGGAAGAGACTCCAGGCGGAGGGAAGTAGGAAGTAAGTCCAGTGTGTGCTCTGGACGGGCCAGGAGGTGCAGTAAAAACAAAGGGAGGAGTGAACGTTGGAAAGACTTGCTCTTCTTTACGTATGAAAGACTCCTTTGTCATTGTGCCCATACCTCATCAACATTTTCAGTTGTTTTGGTTAGACAAGGAAGCATTTTTTTTTCCTACAATGAAGAAAATATTACATGTTGATATTAGGGGAAAGCACATCTACGGAATAAAAAAAAAAAAAAGTCATACCAAGCAGAGAAACACCTTTTTTTTTTTTTTTTTTTTTTTTTTTTTGTGAGGAGATCAGCCCTGTGCTAACATCCGCCAATCCTCCTCTTTTTTTGCTGAGGAAGACGGCCCTGGGCTAACATCTGTGCCCATCTTCCTCCACTTTATATGGGACGCCGCCACAGCATGGCTTGCCAAGCAGTGCGTCGGTGCGCGCCCGGGATCCGAACCAGCGAACCCCAGGCCGCCGCAGCGGAGCGCGCGCACTTAACCGCTTGCGCCACGGGGCCGGCCCCCAGAGAAACACCTTTTAAATTTTTTTTTAAGATGCTAGACACTCGAGTTAGAACAAATGATACAGATACTCTAGTCAAACCCACTTAAAATAAACATGAAGAAACAGAATCCTGAAGACTTTAAGTAACTTGCTAGTCATCTCCTCCCTAGTTTGTTGGAATGAAGCTAATGCCAATCACCTAGAGAGAGCAGTTGAATAAAGATCTTCGCGTGATAACCACAGTTAACATTTGGAGTGTGCATACTGTGTTTTAAAAGACTGATATACTTTTCTGTACACTTCAGTCTAAAGATAATTTATTCATTTATTCATTTTGGTCACCCAATTGTTTTAAATCGACAGTTTAACATCTCTTTTTGCTAGAAGTTATTTTTATGGTGTTAACATTTTTAGGTATGCTTTACCACTTATTTTCTGTATTTAAATGCCTCCGTTCATTTATATTTTTTCCCTCAGTGAGATTTCAGTCTTCTAGAACTTTTAGCAGATCCAGATTTTCAAATATATCCTAAGTGTTATCTTATATCCAAACTTAAGTACTTGGGTATCAGGAACTCAGCGAGTAGGATTTATTGCTATGTTTAAGTTTGAGAGCATTCTTTTTAAATGTGGAGTTAATAGGCTTTAACAAGAAGCTTGGGTTAAAGCTCTCATCAATCTTCTAAATTCCTTTGAAAATAAACCACCTTAAATTAATGAAAAATTGTTAATCCTGTTTTGTTTTCATTATTAAAAAATAACTCTCTCTGAGATCTATTACAGGCTTTATCTGGGAGAAAAGAATAGTAGTCGAATGATTAACTTCTGCTAACTTGTTAACTTTTATTTAATGAGTTTAAAACTCTTCTGCTTTCTTGCAAAGTTAGAGGCAAATGGCATTGAAAAACCAATGCCCAAATGATTGGGCCAACCCATCTACAATTCTCATGTCATTTCTGTTTTTTAGAAATTGCAATATTTTTATCTGTTTATATTATTTCAAGAATAAAGCAGGAAGGAGCGGAGTTTACCTGTGCTCATTTCAAGCAGACCCTTGTCTGGATGATATATGGATCTTCATATGTGAGTCCTGCTTGGTTTTCAGGGACTTGTTATTGAAGCTTTAAAGTTTTCCTTCTGTAAACAATCATAAATTAAAAGGAAACATAACAACACGAAATGAAAGGGCTTGTCATGCATACTGTTAACGTTGTGAGCAGAACCCTAGGTATCTAAAAAACTGACCAAAGCGTTCAAAACACTGTATTTAATTATGTTCATGTCAAAAGGATTTGTTTTTTTATTCTTGTGTAATTGCCATATACCTGCACCTAAAAAGAAACTTATGTTCTCTTGAATTTTAATTTTGTTTGCTCTAGTGAAAGTGACAGCTAAACATTTCACTACTTTAAAGGAAATGAGATGTGGGCATCTTTTTCTCAGATTTGTCTACATTGACATTCGTTTTCTTAACTTTAGTGGGTAGCCCTAAGATTATTGGCTACTGCCAAAAAAGCAAAACAGTAATGCATGATTTAATAATTTTCAAATTATTCATAGAGAGGATTGTTCACCTGCTAGAAATGTGGTATTTTTGGTACACATTAATTTACTTCATTAATAGGAACTCCTTTAAATTTTGGTTTTAAACTAAGGGTTATTGGGAATAGTTTATCTGTATTTTGGATTTAAGAGAGGTTATTGACATTCACCAAGGTCTTTAGTTTGTTATTTGAATGTATCTTATATTAAGTAGTGATAAAGCGATTAGGAAGAAAAACTTAAAAATGTTAAATTTTCAGTTTGTAATTTATGTAAGTAGTCTGATTTATTTCAATATTACTGGAGTGAATCTCTTAATTTTCACAGATGACATATAATCTACATAATTTTCCCAAGTAATATGTATAGAAAGACAGATTATAATATTATATTTAGTGCTTATTTTGTGTTTTATATATATAATGTGTATAACTGATGGCAGATCATGAAAATTAAAATCAGCTGGAGCTCTTGGGGCTGAAATTTGGATTTAAATTCAGTTTGGGGATCCTGAAAAAGACATCCAAGTAGAAAACCCCATTTATATACCTCCATCCCTCGTGGAACACATTTCTGTGGTACAATAAATCATTGACTCTTCAGAGTCCCACTAACATGGCTGGATTTTACAGAGAAAAAAATATGTAATCAGCAATTTCTGCTATTTTTTAAAATTGTTTTTGCATTAGAAAAACATTTCATTTTAAACTGGGATAGATTAGAAAATGCCGTGTAGCAACCAAAATAAGTAAATAAATAAGTAGATCTGGAATATAGCGTAAGCTCCGTATCTTTCCACCAAATGTCATCTTTTCTATTTCTCAAAGAAAAAGATGTATGCTACCTTTATTAGAATATGGCAATTTATTATTATAACAATGTTTTTGAGGGACTTCATTGACTAAACTCCATGCCAAGAATTTGCTGAGAAATAACCAACTACCCAAAGAAGACCAGAAATGCTGCTTTTTGTAGCAATTAAACTTTAAGAATTTAATAACCTTTCCTAAACACAATGGGCTTCTAATCTACATAGCAACCTAGCTTTATTTTAACAGGAGCTAAAATAGGTATCCAGTATGATAGATGAGCGCTGAATGTGTTTAGCCATTGAACCCAGAGCACTTCTTTTTTTAGTATTAGCGAGCTTTGTTTAATACAAGCTCATATACACTCTTGCTTAATTCTAAATGTTCTCTCAAATAAGCGAGTTAGGATGGAATCTTCAGATCTGCAAGGAAGTGAATAAGAAGTAGAAATAGCAATAAACTTTATTATCTTTAAAATTTAAGATTCTGATTTGATTCTTCACAGGGAAAGGAGATACATTTAGAAAGATCAGTTATCTTGGATGCTTACTATATTTTTATTTAACTAATTTTGACACTTGGTAGAATTAATGGTGTTACAAATGGTTTTATAATCAGCCAGTTAGTCGATAGCTTTAAAAAGTTATTATAAGGGAATTAATTTCAGCATCAATTTATTTCATAAATATATATTGTGTTTTAAGGCTATATTATTATGAAAAATGGGAATTCTTTCATTTTTTAAAATGCCTATTTTCCGGGGATAAGGCTAATTGTTTCCTTACAGAATTATCAGATTAAAAAAAAACTTTTACAGTAAGTTGTTTTTAAGTTTCAAGAGATGTAATGTTATTAGAATGCATCCCAATTCATGTTTCTTAACAGATCTGTAATATAACACCGTTTATAATTTGTTGTTCTTTTTTTTTTCATTCTTCTTTTGTTCTCCTGGCCTGTTGTAAGGCAGAGCTGGCAGCCAGAGGTCGTATCTGAAAGGCCTCACCTCCTGAATGTCTTCCAGCCAGCTTTATCTTTTCTCTGAATAGACAATGGGTGTTGCTACCATCTAAGCACATTTAGGTGAACTTACATGCACAGACTTTGTTGTAAGGACTTTGTCTCTCTGTTTTGAAAGCCAAAGTAAGTTTGGGCTCACTCTTTACAGGATTATAAACCAAAGCTAATAAAAGACACTGCCAGCAACAGATGTTTTCATCTCAGTTCTAGAGAAATAAAATTGAAGGAGTAGAACTAAACTAATTTTGAAAGCTTTTAACTATATTGGTTAAATCCCATTAATATACATAAGTTAGATAAAACCTTTTTTGGAGGGAATGGGGAAATCAGTGTTTTCTTACTATTTTAATCCCCTTCTTAAAACACAACTGGTAAATTATCCACAGATAGACTGTAGTCTAAGGGTGTGATTTCTAGTATTGATTTGACTGTAACAAAGTTACATTAATACCAGAACAGGAGAATCATGGGGTAGAATTTTAAGAGAGCGCTATGCACTGCATGTAGTAGATGATCAATAAGTTCTCAGTGAAGTAATAAATAACTGACTGTATCCATTTTACAGGGGAGGAAGTTAAGGTCAGAGAGGTTAAATAAAAAGTTTTAAGGGGACAAAGCTAGTTAGCGGTAGTGACAATCCAAATTCTAAAGAATTTGGGAAGCCTATGTAAGGAAAACTGATTTTATACTGTTAAGATCAAGGGAATGCTTATTTTCTTACACAAATCCTGGGATGTAAGAACTGGTTCCGGAGGCGAGCAGAGCCGGCTGTGGGAGAGTCACTGGCCGTGGTAGAAGAGAGGGTCCCGTGTTTACAAGTGTGTGCAGCAGAGCAGCGGGGACACTTCCTCAGTGATCCACAGAGGAATTAATGGTTCCACTAAAATTTCCTCTCTCTGAACCTAACCTGTGACTCCAAAACAAACCCAGAGAGAACTACCACTGTGCTCAGAAGACAGATGGGAAAAGCATCCATCCTTCACCCAAGTGAGGAAAAAGGAAATGGTTTTATTCGGCACCGTAGATTAAACCTGAGTCTGGATGTAATTTTCACAGTGAAGATATTGCTGCAGGCATAAATTTAGTACTATAAAATAGAGGATTAAAGGTTGTAATATTTGGTAGTGTGTGTGTTTCATGTGCAAATGCATGTATGAGTGTGTGTGTGTGTGTGTGTGTATGTAAATGTGTGTATATATACATATGTACACACACACACACATATGTATGTCTTTTTTAAAATTTTAGCGCTGGAAGGAGGGCCCCTCACTGGCACTTACAGATTGACCCAGTTTCACTTCCACTGGGGTTCCTCTGATGCTCAAGGATCTGAGCACACTGTGGATAAAAAGAAATATGCTGCAGAGGTAAGGTACACTTTTTCTCTGTCAAAAGCTTAATTTTGTGGATTCAACTCAAACCAAGGGAACCACTGCTTTTACAAAGGACCCTCACGTTTGCTCCTTTTAAGCTTCATTTGTGATATTATAATTGATGCTGCAGAACTTCCTCTGCTACCTCCAAAGACACCGTTTGCACAGAGTAAATGAAGTCAAATTGGAAGATCCTGTTTTAGTGTCAATCTACAAATAAAATTTGTGTCTCCCTTCAAAAACATGCAACTTTTTGTCTTGGAGTTGTTGGTGAAATCACTTGCTATTATGCCAAATAGTGGATAATTAGAATTAAAAGAAAAGAAAAGTTTATACGTAAAATTATTCACATTGTCACTTTCTTCAGTAACGTCTAGCTATGAAGAAAAGATCACTGGATAAAATCTGTGCACGTTTATTATGTAAATCCTTCATTGTCTGTGGTTTTGTCTCCTATTGCTGTAGCTTCACTTCGTTCATTGGAACACCAAATACGGGGATTTTGGAAAAGCTGTGAAACATCCTGATGGACTGGCTGTCGTGGGTGTTTTTTTGGAGGTTGGTTGATGGCCTAATTCTTTTCTTTTTCCTCGTTTTCAAGAAAGGTTAACCAGACAGAACATTCATAACAAACAGGACATTCTACAAGAGCCTAGGAAATGCCTTTGGCTCCAGAGTATTTTCAGGCTTAATTCCCCCTTCATATCTGCTAGTCGTGTAGCGACGGAGGACGCAAAGACAGTCTGAGAGGTATTTATCAGGTGTGTGTGGAATGTGCTACGAGAAGGAGGTATGCCTCAGATGACCACTAGTTTTTTTAATTCAACCTTACCCTAGATAGACAAGGCTAAAATAGGATCAAGTTTGGAGGGGTGAAGGACAGTGACTCTGTCTGGGCTGAGCTGACTCCTAGACAGTCGTAAAGCAGGTGGAGAAATGTCTGGGCTGAAGATTCATGGGCCCTGAAATCGCGTCAAGGTGGAAGCCACAAGTGTATGTGAAATCATCCAGGGAGAGCATGAAGAGGGCGATAGTAAAGCTGCTATAAGCAAACAACCCTGAGAGACAGCAAAATGCAAGGCCTTTGCGGCGGTGGGGAAGAGGCTGATTAAACGACTGAAAAGGAATACAGGAGTCAAGGGAGATTCAGGAGGCTGGAGGGCAGAAGGCAAGTCAAAGCAAGAGAGAATTTTAAAAAGGAGGGAAGACAGCCGTGTAAAATCCTGCAAGAAGATTAAGGTAAGCACTTCAAAAGTGTTGGCGTTGGCAGTTGGAGGTCACTGGCGACATGAGAGGGTAGTTTCAGGGGAACTGTAGGGGCGGAAGCAGAGGGAGGTTGTCAGTCAAAGAAGGGAGTCTATGGTGCTGACGTGATCCGACTAAGACTGATGGATGGCAGGTAGCAAGTGGTAGATTTTGGTTCACTACTTAGGGAAATTTTATGGTAGAGCTGCCCAGTTCAAAGCTGGTGTGGTACCAACTGGAATACAGTATTTTGTCCCTTGTGTCTTTCTATAGATTGGTGCTGTTAACCCACGCCTGCAGAAAGTCGTTGATGCGCTGGCTTACATTAAAACAAAGGTACAGGTGAATTTTCTGCCACCTTAATAGGACACTTTTTTCCTACCCCACTAGTTTTAGAAAGTTCTTTTGATCAAATTGAGTAGTCTCGGTTTGATATATGGTATTTGGATGAGCAGTTAATAAAGATAAAATGTTGCTTATATATTTATTTAACTTTTCTTCATCCAAAAGTTAATCCCAATGTTAGTATAATTTTAAGACTTGTACTTATTTAATCTTACTTCCCATCATTTTAACGTTCATATACAAAAGTCAGAGAATCTCTTGATTGCAAAAAGGCTGAACGATCATCTGACCAAATTATTCACTCGTTCATACAGTGGATACTTGTTGAGTATGTACTACGTGCCAGTCACTTTGTTAACCCAGGAAACACAACGGTGAACACGTAGAGTAAGGCCCTGCTTCATGGAGATTCATATTCTATGCCCTCTTTGAGTTCGTCTGTCTCATGTTTAAATCCTCTCCACAGCGTAGTCGTGTTGAGGTCGCTGAGCATCTGCTTAAAGGCTACGATCACCAGGGCAGCCCTGGCTTTGTAAGGCTCATCCTCAAATTGAAGCAGCATCTCTCTTCTGAAATGCTCACCTGTATTACTCCTAGCTTGACCCCTTTGAATCATGTAGAAGAAATCTGATCTGAAAACACTAATTAAAAAAGATATATGCACCCTCATGTTCATTGCAGCATTGTTTACAATTGCGAAGACACGGAAACATCCTGTGTCCACCAATGGAGGAATGGATAAAGAAAATGTGGTATATATATAATGGAATGTTATTCAGCCATAAAAAAGAATGAAATCTTGCCATTTGTGACAACATGAATGGACTTTGAGGACCTTAGGCTAAGTGAAATAAGTCAGACAGAGAAAGACAAAGACCATGTGGACTCACTTAAATGTGGAATCTAAACAAACAAACGAAAACAAGCTCAAAGATACAGAGAACAGATTGGTTGCCAGAGGTGGGGGGCAGGGAGGTGAAATGGGTGCAGGGGGTCAAAAGGTGCAAATTTCCAGTTATAAAATAAATAAGTCCTGGGGATGTATTGTACAGCATGGTGACTATAGTGAACAACACTGTGTTGCATATTTGAAAGTTGCTGAGAGAGTAGATCTTAAAAGTGCTTATCACAAGAAAAAATTCTATAACTATGTATGGTGGCAAATGTTAACTAGGTTTATTGTGGTGCTCATTTTGCAATATATACAAATATTGAATCATTACATTATATACCTGAGACTAATATAATTTTATATGTCACTTATACCTCAATAAAAAAAACAATCTGACCCCTCTCCCACTTGAGCCTATTCTCTAACAGCCTTGCACCTACTCCCAGGCTAATTATGTTTAGTTTCCTTTATTCTCAAATGACAGTTTTCTGTCTTTGCAGCAACCTCATCGCTGTTCTGGTAACTCATTCCTGTTTGCATCTATTGCTTTAAAAGTGCGGTGTCCAGAACTGAGTTCAGGTCTTTAGTTCTGATCTAGCCATCAAATAGGATAGCAAGACAGTTACCTCCTCATCAAGGATATATTTTTGTTACTGCAACCTAAAATTACATCATTTCAGTGGCAGTGGTTTCACTTTAAATGCTGGATATGATGAGTTAATGGCTTAATGGAAAATACAAGGGATTATTTTAGGGGACAAGATGAGAAATGGACATGTGACAATATCAGGTTCTCTTGCTCATATCTGCCAATCCATGTTTCCAAGTCAAATATTGCCTATTAATTTCTTTTTATTTTGTTTTCTGGGGAACATGGAACCTCTCTTTGAAAAGAAGGTTTTCTGGCTATCAGAGGGGAATATTCACGTTCCCTGCTCTCCTGCCTTCCTCCTACCCTGTCATGGGACATTCGTAACCTGTGTGCTTGCCTTGTTCCAGGGCAAGAGCGTGGACTTTGCTAACTTTGATCCCCGTGGCCTCCTTCCCCAAAGCCTGGACTACTGGACCTACCCAGGCTCACTGACCACCCCTCCTCTTCTGGAATGCGTGACCTGGGTTGTGCTCAAGGAACCCATCAGCGTTAGCAGTGAGCAGGTTGGTTTTCTAAAGAGGTGGAACCTTTGGACCAGGCTGAGGGGTGTGGCCTCTGGAGTCAGACAGACCTGGGGTTTAACTCTCTTCCCACTGCAGCTTGCTGTGGGACTGGTGCCCACAACAGTGCTGAGCAAATACAGCATTCCATAAATAACTGTTGTTACTAACCATAACCCTAGGCAGTTTGTTTTCCTGTGTAAAATTGGATAAAATTGAAGATTAAATGAGAAAGGTGTCTGTCACCTAATAAATGCTGTTTTGTAACCTGCGAGGAAACCAAAGCCCAGAACAATGGGACTTCATATTCAAGATCACAGAGGTGTTGGTGGTAATTCCCAGCCTACTGCTCACTCACAGAAGAGCTTACTGCGGTTTTATTTGTGTCAGAATACTTTTCCGAATTCTGACAAAGATGAGAGTTCTCCCTTGGAGAAAAAGTCCCTATGAAAACTCACTCCAAGTTGCCGTAGCAGCTTAGACCAGACCCCTTACATGTCCCATACAACGGAGTTTGTGATGTTCAAGAAGTCAGTGCTTCGTGGAAACAATGGTTGTATATATTACAATAGTTGACTTACATTGAAGTCGGCTTCGTTGGGGGGTGACCAAGGGACCATTACTGGACCAAAGAGATCAGGTTAAAGGCTACTGATTCATGGGCTGCTACGTTATTGCCCAGACCACACTTCTGTGTTTAGATCAAGTCTTGCTTAGGGAAAGGGAAGTACCACTTTGCAAAAACAACCTCAAAGAGGTAGGAGACTGGTTGAGGGCTGCCTGTGTCACGTCATTGGGCAGGGAACTGAAACAAATTTAAGAGGGAATAAAAATCAACCAGTGACAAGGATTTGAGATCCCAGCTTGGGCAAATTCATTCCTGTGTTTCTACATATTTAAGGAGAGATGCGAGCCAGTTCCTGGCACCTGGGGCTTGCAGATCCTGGACCACTTTATCTAATTGTACAAGTGGTACAGTTTATCTTCCTTGGGGCAGAAAATCAAACTTTAACTTAGCTCTAGAATTGTGATTATTATTTTACATCTCAGAAGTATTTTGTAGGCTTTTGAAGTTTGATTATAAAATTAAAAGAGGAAAAAACAAGCTCACTGAAAATTTCCTTCCAAATGACAGCAATGATTTTGTGTGTATTTTATAGAGACTGATTTTTTCTATAAAAGCATACATATATAATCTATATGCGATTATATATCTATTGGGAATCAAATTTTGAACATTGATACATGGTCCTGTGAATATTGGGGAATGTATTTCAAGATGTAACACAAGCACACAAGTGAATACTATTGTGAAGCGCTTATTTTTAATTTTTTAATCTTTTATTTTGTCTTTTAGATGTCGAAATTCCGTACTCTCAACTTCAATGTGGAGGGCGAACCTGAAGAACGGATGGTGGATAACTGGCGCCCCACTCAGCCGCTGAAAAACAGACAAGTCAAAGCTTCCTTCAAATAAGAGGGTCCCACAGCCGGGGTCCAAAGAGTGAATGTTTGGGTTTTCCTTTAGCTAAGCACAAATCTACCTTGGTGAATTTGGACCCTGGCTGCTTTGTATCTGGTTTTCAAGACCCTTCATCTCTCACCTGACGTGCTTACTGATAAAATGTGAAGCGCCAGACCAATTGTCATGCTTGACAGAATTGCAGTGACTGGTGCTTTTCTCCCCATAGAAGGCTTTCTGTAACAGAGAATATTCTATAAGGAACAGGAGGAAAGTACCCACACTGTGTCCACAGCACCTGGGGTGATGAGATTCACGATTGTTCATTAAAAGGCTCTTTTTAAAATATAGGAAAGCAGAATGAGCGCACATCCAGATCACGAGATAAACTGAGCTGTGTAATGTAAATCAGGTCAAATAGAAATGATTCTATGTAATGTAAACCAGATGAGGTAAATGTTCACGATTCCAAGATGTTATATTAAAGAAAAATTATAAAATTCTTATATATTTGTAGCAGTTATCTTAAATATGAATTATGTTGTAATTTAGTGACTTTTGAATTACAGAGATATAAATGAAGTATTACCTGTAAAACCTGTTATAATTATAGTTGTGATACAGAGTATATTTCGATTCAAATAATATATCATAACTTAATAAATATCATATTTTAGATATATTCTCTAATAAAATCCGGAATTCTATTTTGGGTTATTTTATTTTATGCTGGGCAGTGGGTAATAATGGAGAAGCAAAAGTCTACTTTTATAATTCATATTAATTCATTATTAATAATGAGCCATCCTAATTGGCTTACCTATAATTGAAGGAGTCTCCATAAAAGGAAAAACCCGGAAGGGCGCTGACTATTTGCCAAGCACTGTTTTAAGTGCTTTCTGAGCATTTGCTCCTGAGATCTTGGTGAGGAGAGAAGAGCTGGTTACATGAGAAGCGGCAAGGGGAAGAAGGGTGTACATGCCGAGTCAATACACGCTCCTCGGCAAGAAAATAAATAAAAATCCATTTTATTCAAAAAGAAATTCAAGTGGTACCCAGAAGTGAAAGAGTAATTTGAACCCTAGAAAGGTAAATTATACCCGTTAGAAATAGAAAGAAGGGTGAATAAATGAAATAGAAATCCCCCATGGTTGACTGTCCTGGATTTCACTCCATGCCTGGACATGGGATGTTGGGCTCGTGAGTTATTCTGGAAAGCCATGTTTAACACATAACTCAGGTTCTACATTTGGGGGAATAAAAACTCACTGTAACTTGAGTTGGAAAAGACTCTAAGCTCATTTACACTCCCACCTCTTTCCTAAAGAATTCTGCCGAGTTTTACGTGGGAGAAAGGTCACAAGCTTTGGAGTTTGACGATTTGTTTTGAATCCCAGCTCTTCTCAACCTCTCTGATCCTGGGCGTAAAAAGAGGAGAACACCCAGGATTGTGATAATTATATGAGGTAATGTCTGGTGTATAGCAGGTGGTCAAAAATAACACTTTTTTAACATTTTTTTCTCTTGTGATTCTGCCAACTGTAACGTCAACCTCTCTTAGTTTCCTGGAATAAGGCTTCTCCCCCAATTCATTGTTTATTGCTTTCGGTACGGGGCCCATGAAGCCAACCTTAAAACAGAGTTGTTTATGAACTAAAGGTAAATCTACTTCAGCTGAGTTGCTGCGGGCCTTTTCTAAATACAAAATGAAAAGTTTAATTAGTGCATATTTTTACATATTGGTTTTCAGTTATATACTGAACCAGAAACTTGCCAACATCGGAGTTCTATATATAGATGAATTATTACGTGCTTGGTACATAACAGATGAGCTCCAAATACTGTGAGGAAAACGTTTTATGTCACTCTCAGCTGGAATTAAATTTAATCAGGAGATACTATTTTCTTGATTTTTTATTTTTTGAGAAACAAAGTTTTGCCCTATTTGTACTGTGCGTGAATTATTCTCATTTATACCAGTGCTTTCCCAGCGTTTCAACAAAATATTCCTCAGAGAAGTATCTCCTTAGGCACAGTCTGAAGCTTCTTTAAAGTCTCATGTTTTATTAAACTTATTCAAAATTTCCATTCTACTCTGTATTATAGTCACATTAATTGATATAAAAATTTTTAAGTGGATTATTATAATTAATAAAGTCGGCACTCTGGGAATGTTTATTCCGCCACTTATGGTTACCTCTGGTTGTCAGTGTACCTGCTGGGAGTCAAGTAGCCCCAGGGTGAGAAGTACAAATAAAGTGATGCTGGGAGGCAGGAAAGACCAATTTAATATTAAATATTGAGGATTTGGATTATATTTATTTATTTGTGTGTGTGTGTGTGTGTGTGTGTGAGGAAGATCAGCCCTGAGCTAACATCCATGCTAATCCTCCTCTTTTTGCTGAGGAAGACCGGCTCTGAGCTAACATCTATGTCAATCCTCCTCCTTTTTTTTCCCCAAAACCCCAGGAGATAGTTGTATGTCATAGTTGCACATCCTTCTAGTTGCTGTATGTGGGACGCGGCCTCAGCATGGCCGGAGAAGCAGAGCGTCGGTGCACACCAAGGATCCGAACCCGGGCCGCCAGTAGCGGAGCGCGCACACTTAACCGCTAAACCACGGGGCCGGCCCTGGATTATATTTATTTTTGAAGGACAATTGTTAGTTCTAAATAGTGTTCACCTTCATACCTTAATGAGTATCAAAGTTGGTATTAGTATGTTTCCATTTTTTAAAGTGTATTTGAATTTCCCTTTTCATTTCACTGATAGGATCCTAACTCAGTTACTCACACTGAATTAGAAGGGAAGTAACATAAACGATACTATATTAGGCAGAGTAGTGGTGCTCCAAAGACGCCTACATCCTGGTCCCCAGAAATTGTGAACATGTTACCTTACATGGTAAGAGAGCCTTTACAGATGTGATTAAATCAAGGGTTTTGAGAGGAGGAGATTATCCTGGGTTGTCCTTGTGGGCCCAGTGTAATCACAAGGGTCCTTATAAGAGGGAGGCAAGAAGGTCAAAGACAGAAGAAGGAGATGGAACAACGAAAGCAGAGACTGGAGTGATGCGGCCACAAGCAAGGGATGCTGGCAGCCTCTGGGAACTGGAGGAGCTGAGGAACAGATTCTCCTCTGGAGCGTCGAGAAAGAACCAGCCCTACTGACACCTTGATTTTAGCCCCATAAGACTAATTTCAGATTTCTGATCTCTAGAAAGGTAAAATAATAAACTTGTGTTGTTTTAAACAACTAAGTTTGTGGTAATTTGCTACAGCAGCAACGGGAACATAATATAGGTACAAGAATTACATGCAAAATCCATTTGAGAATAAACTGTAGAGAGCTACAAGTTTACCTGTCCAGCCTCTGGGCCCTGGTGGAAATCATTCCCTTTGCCTAGAACGTCCTTCCCCTCCATCTCTAGCTGTGAAATCTTACCCACTCTCGGACGCCGAGCTCTAACGTCAACTCTTAACACCAACTCCCAGTCTCTCGTTCGGGAGAGCTTGTGCTCTTGTGGCTGCTAACACCATGGACCTCCTTCACCTGGTGCTGTAATTGTGATGGTGTCTCTGTCTCATACGGTCTTAGAAGCCCCTGTAGGCAGCCTGTGTTTCACCCCTGGGTGCTGTGTACACAGCTGGTGTTTGGTACACGTGTGTTGGATGGAATTAGTCAGGGAAAGCCTTCTGGGGGGGGTGAACTTTGTCCTAGATCTGAAATAAGTGGAGTGGGTCGGGGGTGAGAAAGAGGCTGTTCCACTCGTGCACTCTGCACTTCATGTGCAAAGAAAATGTTGCCCTTCATTTATGATGGCTCATCTCATCTTCCTTAAGACCACCTTCAGCTCCAGTCCTCCGTGCAGCAGTGGCAGGGTGGTTGAAAACTCAAACCAGCCACTAAATGGCATCTCAATCTATTCTGGTTTAAGCAGGTTTTTGAAGATTTCTTATCTCTACTCCCACGTCAGCCCACACAGAGGGTGCCTGGGTGACGGGAAAGCAGGCCTGGATCTGCAAGATGTCCCCTAGATGCCTGTTGGCCTCTGCTGTGGAGTGGCTGCCTAGGCTGGCCCGGGCCTCGGGCCAGATGCTGGCATCTGTTTCATCTGGTCTTTGGAGGGAGCTGTAGCTGAATTTACCCACACCATTGCCTCTGGTTGCAAAGTCCTGTACTCTCCTGTTAGACCCTAGTGAAGAGTCCAGGTGAATGTTGTTTCCTGAAGGAATCAGGGTATTAGGGAAGCCCCCATCACACAGGAAGAGTCACACAGGGACAGCCTACCTCTTCTGACCCAGGCACTGGAGTCCTTGCTTCCCCTCATCACTCAGATTTGACCCTGAAAGAATGGGAGGAAGTGAGGTCATTGGTACCAAACATCTTTGGTTCCCCCTTCCTCCTCCTCTCTACACTGGGGCGGAAAGGGATGCTGTCCCTTCTTCCTGTATGACAGGGGCTTCCCTTAGACTCTGTTTCCTTCTGGAAGCAACATTCACCAGGCCCCTTCCCCAAGGTCATAATAGCAGACAAAATGCACAGAGAGAAACCTGGTTTCATGGCAGGGGATGGTCCATCAGAAAATATTTCAAAATTGCTATCCATATTACACCTAGCAATTGTTGCTGCCAAAGGCTTCAGGGGGTTTCTTTAGCCCACTTGGCAAAATCTAGAAGGAATTTAACTTGTGTTTCTCCCTCTTTTCTCTCCATCCTCTCTTTTTTCCTGACCCCTACCTTCATTATAAGATGTATAGAGTGCTTAAATACATTACCAAAAGGTAGCATCATTACTTTTCATCAGGTGTTTTTAACAATTTGTTGGTGGAATGAAACAAAAGAGAACTCTGAAGCTTCTGACACCAAAGATTCTTGTTCCACAAATAGAGAACTGCACAATTTCTTTTATGTGTGTGAAACCCTAGAGTTGGATGGTCCTTCTATGGGATCTGGGGAGAGAATCACACCATAAGGGCTTGAGGCCTCATCCAGCACACCTGATGGAATTGTGTTCTCCAGAGCAGCATGATGGCCCCACTATCAAGGACTTGTCTTACAAGTAAAGATGCCTGGAAAGAGGTTTAAGAACAAACTCTCAGCCTAGACCGACAGGGGGCCTGCAGTTGCACATGGAGAGAGTAAGTCCAGGGCAGTCCCGGGTCCCCTGTATACCCGTCTCCCTGGTGGGCTGGAAGCTCTGACCTCGCCATCCAAGATGGCGGCCCCAGGCATCTGCAGATTTTCTCCACACACCTTTGGTCTTTGGAAGGAGACATGTCTGATGTTTCTAGGGAAGATATTGTTCCTGGTCCTTCTGTTAGAAGAATGGCTCTGGCTTGTCTGGCAGAGGCCAGCATGCCCTCCCAGAGCAGGTCTCTAACTCTCAGTCACTAGTCTGGCCTTTCTCCTTTCCCTTCACTCCACCTGAACTTCCACTTTCTTAAAGAGTTCAAGTCGCATGCTTTGTTGTCTGAAGCCTACTCTCAGAAAGTTCCAGTGGGAAGAATGATGGCTTGTAGCCCTGAGATCTGTGCAAGGGACACATACGTGTAGAATTTCAAAACAGTTGTTTGTTACATACGCGCGCACACACACACACACACACAATGGTTGGTAATATGTGTGTTTAGGATGTATAAGATACTTTATGGCTCTCTTGGTGAACCATCTGGTTCTTTCTAGAGTCAACAATGAAGTAGGATTTAGTGTTACTTCTCTTCCCATGTCACTCCCCATGAATATACACTCAAAAATAGAGAGAAAACTCAAGTATTGCTAACAATGTAGGCTGAAGGGATGATAGGGAGAGCAGAAGGGAAGTTTTACATGATTCACACAGGGCACAGCGTTTCGTGGCCCGAATCACCACTCACCCACTGTAACCTCTTTCTCCTCAAGGACTCTGCATCTCCTGGGCTGCAGTCCCCTGTCCCTGCAGCCTCCCTCGGGCCTCATTTTCTTCTCTGTTTCTAATGCAGAGCAGTGTAGTGCCACCTTCCCTCCTCCTCCTTCCTAATACATACACACACTCGCACGTGTATACACACACAAGGCACGCATGGACATGCATGCACACATGCACACACACACATATCTGTCTCTCGATCCTATACTGCATGTAAGCATGCTCAAGTTCAGCAAAGGAAAGGTCCTCCAGTTTCAAGATCCACTGTCCTCCATAAAAGTGGCAAGGCAATTACAAATAGTTATATTTCTTGCCTCTAATTATTTTTAATTCTTCTACCACACATGTATTATCTCTCATGTTCTCAACACGATAAAGTGAAAACTATTGCCACATTATTATTACAAATAGGGACTTGGGGGCTCAGAAGGACCAGGAAACATATCCAAGTTCCCACAGCAAATGTGGCACGAAGGGGATGCCAACACAAGTTTTAGTGTCATGCTCACCACTGTACCATGTGAAGGATGTCACTTGAAGGCCCAGGGCCTGTTCTCTAGCTGTATCAAACCCCTGTCCCCAGCCTTTCCCTTTCTCTAAACTGCTGGGTTATTTAGGGCCGAACCACAAGGAATAGGGCTCACCAGGGGGGGCCTGGTGGGGGGAATTTGAGAAGGTGAAGTGGGCCAGGCTTTGCCCAGTGCGGTGCCTGCCTCAGAGCAGAGGCCCAACCAGACCTTCAACAGATATTGCTGAACGAATTAATGAACATATTTTAAAGTCAAATGTATAGGAAAGAGCTCTGGAGATGGAGGTTGGTGATGGTTACACAGCAATGTGAATGTGCTTAATGCCAACGAACTGTGAACTTAATGGTTAAAATGGCAGATTTTATCATAATTTTTTAAAAAGTCAAATATAAATTACTTTTGTTTATCTACTGTTTCATGATTTACTTCTTTCCTGTCAGTTGAAAATAGGCATATTTTACACAAAACAAACAGATATTTGCAAATCTCACTTAAAAGCGGGACTGGGCCTTAACCAGGATTGTGGCACCAAAATGAGTCAGATTTAAGGGGGCAAGCGTTGTGGTTGATCGTGATGGGTTCTGGGATTAGACTGTCTAGATTCGATGTCTGGCTTTTGTCTCTCAGTCGCGTGAACGGGGGCAAGATCTTTAATCTCTTTAAATCCCCTTTCCCTCATCTGTAAAATGAGGATTATAATACTAGCTGTCATAGCAGATTCTTGTGAGCTAATCCATATGAAAGACATGCTATCATGCTTAGAAAGCACTCAAAAATATCAGCTACGATGAGTAAGAAGAGCCACGGACCCCAAAAATGAGACATATTCAGGATTAGTCCAGCAAAGGCCAGGCTGTGCTATGGATGACTACATATGTCGGCTTTCCTCTCTTTCTCCTGGGTATCAGGATACCATCTATGCTTGGATGATGCCCCCAAGAATTCATGCACATCCTCATCATTCTGTGAGGTATTTTTAAGCGTAGAAACCAATAAATACTAGATGGATGAAGAACAGCATTTCTCCCATTTGCTTCAAAGTCGAGAGAGCACTTATGCAACCAGAAAATAAAATCCAATTGCTTCCTTATTGCATTGCCTTTTGCAAAATTCACTGAAGCCACACCTGAGTTCCTCCCACTGGAATGAGCAGAACTATCCCGCAGCTCCTGGGTGAGGTGGTATTGGAGACAAGCTCCAAACTGCCAGCATTTCTTCCTCTTTTTCTCTTATTTTTGCTTTAATTTTAATTTTTTTGAAAGGGATAAGATGACTCTATTTCACATTGACGTTTTTACTTATTTTACTTACTGACCAGTCTGGGGGAAATTAACTCTCCAGAGAGCACTTTCTTAGCTTATTTTAGTCTAATGCGACATGAAAATATAAATACCAGCTTTGAGGAAAGAGAGATTTCATATGCATCACTGTTACCAACAGGGTTTAATAGGTACCACAAACAAACAAAAATGAGAATGTTTGACTAAAAGAAGGAAGTTTAGAGCAGAAAGTATCGCATTTAGGGTCCTCCTGTGAGACAATATTCCACTATGTGACCTTGAACAAGTTGCTTAATGATTCAAACCTTTTTCTTCATGTATAAAATGGGGATAATAACACACATCAGAGGGTTGATGTCAGAAATAAATGGGGTATGTACAAGGAACACTAGTGTAGTCTGGCTTATAGTAATGCTCAATAGATGGTTGCTCTTATAAATATACTCAAAATAAGATCTATTTTCCCATCAAACAAAAGGAAGGCCATATCCTTACTCAAGGATCACATCAGCCTCCACCCTGCTGACTCAGATGCAGTAAGGCAGAGGTTAAGAGTGTGAGGTTGCCAGGCTGCTGATGTTTGAACAGTGGCTCTGTTGTCACCTGCCGTGAGATGACAGGCAAGATACTCAACTTCCCTGGGCTTCAGTTTCCTCGTCTGTTCAATGGAGATAATAAGGGTGTCTGCTTGTTAGGGTTGTTTTGAGGGTTTAAAGAGATAATTTAGGTAAAACTCCTAACACCATACATACCTAGCTCATGGCAAGTGCTCAATAAATGTTAGCTGAGGCTACTAAAAATTTATTGGCTCGCCTACCCAGAAATCCATTTCATGATGTAGAAGTCAAATTTTTTCCAGGCTTCTGGAAATGCATAACCAGATAGGCAGATGCATGGCTGCCTCTAACAACCATGTTGAACAAACCTTGGTCATCATGCAAGCCCAGTGGAATGTCCAATTCTTCTGGGTGTAACTCGAGGAAAACCCAGAGAGATGTTTTCAAAGATGGATGCCATCCAGCAGATAAATGGTTCATTAACTGGGGAATGACAGTCCTGGGATGAGTCTGTGAAGACACAAGCATCTGACGCCTTCCTTTGTGTAAAACAGAGTTGTCAGGGGCTAAAAGGCTCAACCATTTATTTTTTCAGCTGATCTAGTAGAGTTCAACAAGCACTTTTTGGGGGTCATTCCAAAGCATTTTCATAGCCTTTTCCACTATACCAGTGAGCAAACCTTCAGTGTATTTGCTTAGTTTTCATTTGCCCACCTCTCAGATATATGTCCTGAGTAAATACAAAATAGTTGCTATAGACTTGAGGTTACAATATGTGCTTTTTAAAAGTGCCACTGTCCTTGAAATAATTAATTTTATATTTGTATATAAGACAGTAAATTGACTTTAAATGTACACTAGTAAAATTTCTATGTCCAAATTTGCATACAAATCAGGAAACGTTGATATAATGTTTAAATTTCTGATGCTCCAATCTTACCTGACAGACTTGCAGAAAGTTTGGTTTGTGATAGATTCTTTCTTTCCAAGTATTTATTCAGATCTGAGGGATGCATACATTTATTCAAAAAACATTCTTCGGGCGTAAGTCACTACCATTGTCTGCTGATGCAGCAGGAAATCAGACGTTCCTTGTGGGCAAATGGACCCCTGAGGTTCTCGGATTCTGTGTCTTTCCATCACCTCTCTACCAGGGAGGGAACGAGAGATCTGTCATTGCAATCGGGCTGGGAACCCACTCACCTCACTGGTAATCTCGTCAACTCTGCCAGGGCTTTCAGCTGAAACCAAGAGTCCCCTGGCCTTAGTGCAGACCCCCCTCAACACACACAGGTTGTGATGCTCTCAGAAAAAAAGGAGAGTTGATCACTTCCTCTCCCTACGCGTTATACTTGCTTGAGGTGTCTCGCCCACTGCAGAACTGTCTCTGCCCCAAAATGCTGAGAGAAACAATTCTTTCACTACACACACACACACACACACACACACACACGTGTCATTGTCTCCAGGATGCTTCCACGGCATCAGGGCTGTCTGGCCCTTGTGTTGCGGGCAGCTCAGGGTCCAGACGCCATCTTCCCCTGTGGTGGTTTCCCTCTCATGGTTCATTCTGGTTGTAATCACATGCCACTCAGTTTACATGTTTTTCTAGACTTGAATCCCATGAGGTCAGCGTTCCTGTGTCTTTTTCGAAGGCAGAGTTTCAGCTCCTACATGCACTAATTCATTCTGATAGACGTGATGTATTGTCCAACCGGACTCCTCCACTGCACACAAGCTCAGCATTCTTATGGATTCCTTGAATGAAAGGGGATTCCTAAGTCCACTCGCCAGCAGCCGTTGATCGTCTGTTTTAGTTTGCTAGGGCTTCTGTAATACAGTACCGATAACCGAGTGATTTAAACAACATTTTATTGTCTCACAGTTCTGGAACCTGGAAGTCCAAGATGAAGGTCTGGGCTGGGCCTCAGAAGGCACTAGGGAAGGATCTGTTCCAGGCCTGTCTCTCAGCTTCTGGTAGTCCATGACTTGTGACAGCATAACTCCAATCTTCACAGGGTGTTCTCCCTGTGTGTCTGGGTCCAAATTTCCCCTTTTTATGAGGACATCAGACGTATTGGATTAGGGGCCCACCCTACTCCAGTATGACCTCATCTTAAGTAATTATATCTACAATTATTTCCAAACAAGATCACATTCTCATCTAGTAGATCTGGGGGTTAAAACTCCAACATATCTTTTTTTGAGGAGGAGAGTTACAATTCAACCCATAACACCACTTAAATGTCGTTTTACATAATATTTGTGTTGTATGACAAAGTGCAATTATATCCTTCAGAAATTCCTAAATATTCTCTATTTGAGCCTACACTTTATATAAACATCATTACTTCCTTCTAAAGGATTTTATGGGATATATATGGCAAGTTTTAATCACTGCAACAGAAATTCAATATAAATTTAAAAAGAAGGGGAAAAAGGCACAATCTAGAGTCCCCATTTGTTTGTATTATATATAAATTTGCATCTTTTACAAGAGGGAGACATTTTTACAGGATATTTGTGTAGGTGCCAAATTGAGAAAACTAAACACTTATCAAGCTACACTCATGTTCCTAACATCTTCAAAGTTATTTTGTTAGAAACCTTCATTTTCTCAGGAAGCAATGGGTCTCTTGCCCACGTGGTGTGTTTCTCCAGCATGTTTGTTACTCTAGTGTCTCAGTTACAAGACAAATTCTTCTAGAGTGAGGGCAAAGTTATTTCTATATACATCAGATTAAGACCTGTTGCTACCACTGTACCAAAATTTCCATAGTCTTTAGATACAATAAAGCTCTAGTAGCTTTGTTAGTTGACAAAAATACTTTTTCTATAAAGTAAGTAGTGCATGAATCTGGCTCGGCATCAACTCCTGGAATCATTGAAGAGAAACAATTCACTTTCAAACTTCTTTCTTAAGTGTTTAATATTCTAGTATATGTGGATTGCAGATATGTTTCTTTTAAAAAGAATTATGAGTCAGCACTTCATACAATTTGCTCTTCAAGGACAGAAAGCAAAGCATTAGACTTGCATTGAAATGACCCAGGCAGAGAGTTTGCCAAACTCCACGCTGTTGATGCAAATTAAATCAGATCATTAGGTGAAAGATCACAGGAACTAATGCATTGGCCATGATCACCCTGCCAAGTCCCCTTCCAGCTGAATTTCTTGCACACTTCTCTTTCAGAAAAGCAGCGCTTGGTTATCTTCTGAGTACCGTTGAACACTTACTGGAATGAGAAGTTTGCCCAACTCAAATATGGATGAAGAAGTGGCCTGGAATAAAGATTTCTGCCCAAAAGAGATAAAAGTGAGTAGGTGAGCCTACCAGGCAGACTTCTTTTGCAAACTAGACTAGAGACTTATAAAAAGGAGTGTCTAATAGTCAGAGGGAGAACAAATCAGCACGCAGAGGCTACGAGACAAAGATCTCGAAGCCCGGAAGAGTGGAAGGAGAAGCTCGTGCCCAGAGCTGTCAGAGACCCAGACAGCTCTCTGTTTCTGTCCGTGTATGTGAATTCTTAGCCTCCCTCTTCTTAAGGAGGCCAGAGTTATTTTACCCTTCTTATAATCCAAAGTGGCTAACACACACATAATCGGAGATAACTTTATTTCTGTGAATATTTATTGAGCCCCTCCTCAGTGCTGGTCTCTGAGCTAAAGACTTCCAGTCTTCTAGGAGTGCATAGGAGAAATCTTTTATGAATTGTTGTTTTTTTCAATCTAAACAAGAGAGCACTTAAATGTGTCTTTTCCATTAATATAGTAGCAAAACTGTTTAGTTTCTATTTCTGTATTCCAGAAAGATTTTGTAAGTGGATTAGAAATCCATTTTGAACCAGAGATGCAGGGATTTCTTTGCTCATGTTGTGCTCACATGAATGACATGTGACATGTAATAATAACTGAGATGGAATGGAATGGTGTTTAGTAGAATTGTAAGAATTTCTACATAATGCCTTTATTTTTCTTCTTCAAAACAAATACAAGCAAGAAATAAAGCTATATGTCATAGTTTTGTGACAATGTTTTTGCTAGCATGGATGATGATATTATATTTAATTGTTGGAGTTGGAATTTGGCTAGACCATATATTGACTCCCAGATATGCTATATTAGAGAATTAACTTCCCTGAGCCTCAATTTTGCCATCTTGAAAAATGTAGATAATAACCTTAAAAGACTTTTTGTGAGAGCCAAAAAAGATAATGCATTTTAAAGTACGTAGATCAATGATTGTTAGTTTCTTTACTTTCCTCCTTCCCTCCTTCCTTTCCAATTCTTATTAACAATAAAATCACATGCAGTCTTAAAAGTCTACTTTTAAATTTTACCTCAAGAATCAGATCCCCAGACCTAAATGACAACATATTTAATTATTCTGAGTCAGTCCTATTCGTGTGACATTCATCTCCCATACCACATGTACTGGTTGACCTTGAATACAAACCAAAGAAAAATCATTTTCTTGGTGTGTCAAATATAAGCTTTCAGATAAAGTATAATGAAATCATTTTAGCTCTACTCTTTCTACAACAAGGCATGGGGTTCTGGAAATAGCCCTCAAAAGTATACAATGTAATTAATTCTTCCTTGTGACAGACATGGGTCTTTGCAGTGATAAAATCTGTGCTGCACTTCAGCATTCTTTGGACCCCTCCCAGCTATCTAGTATTCGCAGATCTCTTATCTAAAAATTGGCCCTGGCAGCATCTCAGTATTAGGCACCTGTCTAATTGACTACAGTAACATTTAGTTAAAGATGAAAATTTAAAAAATGATGTTAAGTAAATACCTAGAAAATGCTCTTTAGATACAACTTAAAACATAGCGTATTTGGTCAAAAGTTTGTCTCATTCAGGTCAGAACCTCTGAGGTTCGGAGCAAGGATCTGTTTGCTTGCTATTTGTGCACACCTGGCCCAGTTACGTCAGCCAGTTCAGCCACAATTCTGTCTCTGTTCATAGGAAATCTCCTCAAAGAGTTGTCTATACTCATTGTCTCCACTTCCTCATTCCCTTCTTGGTTCACTTTAACGGGTATTTTATCTCCACTGGACACTGACATGGCACTATTGAAGACTACAAAGACCTGGCATAAATGAAGCAAACTCTCCCTTGTCTTCCTCATCTTGCTTGGCATCGTGATGCATTTGATACAGTTGATCACTCCTCCTTTTTCTGTTGTTTTAACCCTTACTTCAGTTGGCTTCAAGACACCACACTCACAGTTTCCCTCCCAATTTACTGCCTATCTCGTATTAGCCTTGTTTGCTGGCTCCTCTTTCCCTAGCGGAACTTCTATTGGTGGAGTTCCCCATGGACCTATTCTTTGCCTGTTTCTCCTCTAGCTGCACTTTCTACTAACTTACCTCATCTAGCATTTCAGCTTTAAAGGCTACCTACATGCTGAAGACTCCCAATATTTTATCTTCACTCCAGACATCTCCCCTGAACACAGCCTCTCCTGTCCAACTGTGTATTTGACTTTGCCACTTGGATGTCTAGGAGGCACCTTAAACTTTAATACGACCAAAAAGACCAGTTGAGCTTGTCTCTGCAATCTTCTCCACTCTCAGCTTTCTCTGGATCAGCAAACACATCACTTCCCACCCAGTTGCTCAGGCAAAAAACTTAGAAATCACATCTGGTTCCCCTATTTCCCTAACACTTTCCAAACAATCCTTGTCCAAGCCATCATTGTATCTTCCCTGAACCACTGCAATAACATCTCAACATGTTCTCCTGCCTCTATTCTGACTACTGTACTGTTTATTGTTCACATAGATGCCAACATTTTCAGTCTAAAGCGTGAACCAGATGACATTACTCCCTTCCTTGAAAGCCTCCAGTGGCTTCCCATTGAATTAACAAGGAAATCTGAATTGTTCACCTTGCCCTCTAGACCCCACACGGTTGGCATCAACCTTCCCCTTTGAACTCTTTGTCCTCTTTCCCTCTGTTTTGCTACATCCCAGTACACTTCCCATTTTTTGTGCCTCAAGGGCTATACACTTGCTATTCCTTCTCCTTGGAATGCTTTTCTCTGAGATTTTTCAAATGGCAACTTCCTCTCATTTGAGATCTCAGCTGAAATTACGCCATTTTATAAAGATCTTACCTCATCATCCTGGTTAAAATAGAGCCCCCAATGCCCTATCTCCATCACTCTCTAGCACATCATTCTATTTCATCTTCTGCAAAGCACCACCATTTGAAAAAATCTTGTTTATTTACATGCTTTTGTTTATGGTGTTTCTCTGGCCTCTAGAATGTAAGATCTTTTTGTATCACCAGCACCCAGAACAGTACCTGGCACATAGCAAGGGCTTCTTATGTTAATAGTTGTTGGCTGGCTGATTGAATGCTTCAATTTGACTGTGAGGTCATGACAGAAACAAGACTTATATCTTAGGATTGTTTTTAAAGTGCTTAGCTGGACTTATAGAAGGTGTTAACTAAATGTTAGCCATTATTGTTATTAAAACATAAATTTTGGTCTAGAAAATTTGCTATCTGTTAGCTGTCAACCCGTAAAAACAGACACCAATTTAAGAGGCAAAGCCTTTATCTGGGATCAAAGAATTGCAATTCGGGGAGCACAGATTCAGGTAGAAACCCAAATGCTGTCTCAATTAGAAGAGAGGTTTTTATGGGAAAAAAGGGAGGATGGGGTGAGTTGTGTTAAGGAAGAGTCCATTGGTGCCAGTTGAGGTGAGGCTGGGTTTGTACGTCATAGATTGGCTTGAGATTTGATCATCAGGCAAAAGGCTAGACTCGTACTTCATTGATTGGTTAGTGATTCGGTCATCAGCAAAGTCCAGTTTCATCAGTCCTTAAAATAAATATATTTTAAGTATATTTTCTTGAAGTTAAAACCTACAAAAACCTGTATTATGGTAAGTGCCTCCCCCTTATTTAAAAATCCATTGAAAAAATGGAAATGGAAATACATAAACAGTGGTTTTTCTCTAATTGCTAACTTTCTTTAACTATTTATATTTTTATTTTGAATATATGATAAACAGAACTACATAGTCATATTTTTGATTAAAGCAGATTTTTAGCTCAACCTTAACTATCTAGTAATCTAGCATTCATTTGTCAGTTATTTGAAAGGTTTTTTTAAGTAGTGAAAAAATATAGAAAAGTACCAAAAATATTATAATAAATATCCATATTCTAACCATCCTCTACTAACAACTGTTAATATTTCCTTATTTTTGCTTTGTCTTTTCTCCTTAGTTGTTAATTTAAAAAACTGCATCACTGAGCCAGCCCCGATGGCCTAGTGGCTAAAGTTTGGTGCCCTGCTTCGGCGGTGTGGGTTTGTTTCCCACGCATGGAGCCACACCACCCGTCTGTTAGTTGCCGTGCTGTGCCAATGGCGCACACAGAAGAAGCAGAAGGATTTACAACTAGGATATACAACCATGCACTGGGGCTTTGGGGAGGGAAAAAAAACAAAAAGAGGAAGATTGGCAACAGATGTTAGCTCAGGGCAAACCTTCCCCTGCAGGAAAAAAAAAAATTGCATCCCTAAGATCTGCATATATGCAAGTCATATTTCTTTGTTGATTACTAGGCGTCTTTCACCAGTATTAATAATACTACTCACTTTGCCTCTATAACTAGTCAACCAAGTACTTTCAAGCCTTAATTGAAATACTCTTTCTTGGCCCTTGATTTTGATAGGAACTCTTTACTTCATCCTTGAATGACATACTTTCTCATTTGCTACCAAGGTTACTTCCAAATATTTAACTTTTGAATCTCAACCACACCCTAGCCCTCTCTTTCATCAGACAACCTTATCTTCTACTTCAAAGAGAAAATAAAGGCCCTTAGGCGCCAACATTGACTTCCCTCCCCATCACTCAGGGCTGATATGCACCTGATACGAACCAGCACCCTTATGGACATGAGTGGTTTGCACAGTCTGTTCCATATCATTTATGCCCCCAGGTCAAACAGATCAATAAATATTTTGAATATCACTTCTGTCACCACTTGAAAATTTACCAGTATTTTCACTCATCCTTGCCTCCGTCTCCTGTCTCAGAAGAAGAAATTCTCACTTCCAGCCAATAGCAAACTTCTGTAAGCTACTTCTTTATAATTTTGCACCAATAACTATTCTGCCTTCCCTTTTATCTTCAGCCTCTTATCACCAGCTCCTTTCACTGTGTGTGTGACATACTCAAACCCTCCTCATTATTTAAAAAAAAAAAAAATTCATGAAGGCTTTAGAAGGCTTCATTTATTAAAAAATGTGAGAGTACAGTAACTTACTGATTTTATCAAAAAATCTGAGGCATGAAGAAAAATGGGAAGGGACTGTTTCAGATTACCAGAAACTTAAAAGAGAAGTAAAAATCAAATGAACTACTTGAAACTTGTTTGGAGTCTCATTCTAAGAAACTAATTGTAAAAGGACATTTTTTGAGACACTAGGAAAATTTTGAATGTGGACTGGGTATTAGGTATAACAAGGAGTTATTGTTAATTTTGTTGGATATAATTATGGCACTATATTTATAAAGGAAAAATTACATATTTTTAGTGAAGCATAGTAAAGAATATGGGGATTAAACAGCATGATGTCTGTCTGGGATTTGCCATAAAATAAAAGGAAAAAAAAGCAAGAGAAAGGATAAATGTAGTCAATGTGGTAATATAATTGTTAATAATTGTTTAGTCTGAGTGAATGGTGATAGTTCATTTTACTATTCTTTCTACTTTTGTGTATGTCTGAGATTTTTTTCCTTCAATAAGTTGTTTAAAAAAACTATATGAACAAATATGCTTCCTTTAATCTCATTTGCCTTCAAGGTTCATTCTCATCTCTCTCCCTTCCCTTTTCTTGACATTTCTAGAAACAGCTGTTTGGCAAACCACATCCAGTTCCTTATTTACCTACAGTAATCTGATTTTTACACACACAATTTTCCTGAAACTGTTCTGTCCAAAGGTGTTTTATATCTCTGTCATCTTCTAATTCCTTCTCCACCCCACAGCCAGAGAGAGAAAAGCCATCTTACCACAGAGAGGAAGGAGACGGGAAGCACAGAGGGGGAGGGTGGACCCTACTCAAAGAATGGTTACAGGATGTTTTAACCTGCGTGATTTATGCTTAGACATAAGGTCACCACGCAGGATGTTATAATCCGTTTGAAGAAGTAATTGTCAACTATGAGAACCACGATAGCCTTCGGTGGAGCAGAGGGTAAACTTCTTTTCTGTGCTTGCCTACTGATCTGTGAATCAGAACAGATAGGATGTGTTTAGACCTCTTCATCTGCCTCAAGAGGATAGTTTGAGGATTCTTGTCACAGGAACAAAACTTGCCCTTAAATAAAGAGCAAACTCTTCTACGTGCCCTCTAAGGCCTGATGTTATTAGCTCCAGCTTCTCTCTCTGTGGCACATGCTCCCTGCACACGGTCGGCACCTCCACCCCAGGTGGCATTTTCCAGTTCCTCCTACCATAGGCCTTTGAACACACTATTCCCTTTCTCCCCTTCACCCCCACTGCCCTTGCCCCATCCTGTCGCCAGGCCACTGGCTCCTTCAGAGCTCAGCACAATCATCAGTATCTCAGGAAAGCCTGTCCTCCCTAAGCAGACTGAGCTTCCTATAACCTGCCCTCCAAGGTCCTTGCGCTGCTCCTTTCTAGCCCTTATCAGATAATTTTACATTTATCTGAGTCTTTGATAATATACTACAGACTCCATGAGGGCAGGGACCGCATTTTCCTTTTTTGCCCTCACTAATCCTTAGTGTCTTGCAAGTAGTAGGCTCTTAATTTGTCCTTGATCAATCTCCCCAAATGTAAGCTTCAAGAGTCATTTGACTTCTCTCTTATCTCAACCTGTACTGCTCTATGCCTCTTATTCATGACTCACCTTTCGTGTGTTCCCTTCAGGCCGACCCCAAACCTGTGTACCGTGGGGGCCTCATGAACATTGAGGTTAAAGAGTGGAGTCAATATTCTCCTAAACCCAGTTGCTTCTCCTTCCCTATGTGAAACCTCACTGTCTTTGGTATCAGTTCTTCTCTTGGTATACTGCTCACTTTCCGGTCATAGAAGATTCTGAGACCTATCTTTTTCTGCACCTCGTGTCCTGCCAACATATCAGTGACTCCCACAGTCATGTAGACGGCCCATACAAAGCTCTGGCCGTGCAGCCCCTTGATTTCCTCATCTGCAGAGATCTTGACCTTCACTGCACCTCGGTCACATGAAGTCGGACTCACACTCTGGACTTTGTCACTAACCCAGACTAACTCCTATCAGAAATCTCCAACGCCGGTATCCCACCCCAACCATAATCTCCATTATTCCACTCCTGATTTTTGCCAAAATGTAGGCGTTATCCTCAACTTTCATCTTTCCTGACCACTTTGTAGCATTTGACAGTGTTGCCCAATTAGTTCTTATAAAAACTCCTATCTCTCATGAAAATAGTCTCTCCTGGTCATCTGCCCTCTTTTCTCACTCTCTCTTACTCTCATGCATGAGCTTTTTTCCTGCCTCTCAAACTATTGCCTCTCTAGTTTCTTTCCTTGCCCACTGCTTTTCTCACTCAACACATCTTTCTGGGTGATTCACATGGCTTATGTAACTCCCAGCTTAACTGAATTGAAATGAGATAGGCAGCCATTTCCTTCGAAGTTCACTAACTGTGCACTGGGTAAATTCTTATACCTAGTAGTTTTATAGCTTTAATATACACAGTAAAAAAGACACATTATTACCCTCTTCTTGCTTTGCCAGGTAATGATAATTGTCTCCTGTCCTCACAAGTTATGAAACAAGTTATGCGTTGTAAGAAATGCTGTGATATCCCACCATTCATTTCTGTCTATCAGTTTTGTGATCTATGAAAACAACTTACAGATGATCTGATTGATTTCTAAAGTCCAATCTATCCTAACATTCTGGAAGTGTGTAACTCTAAAGTTGATGGATTAACAGCACATAACATCTAACACAATAGAAATTTACCTAGGACTAATACAGAAGGATAAGAATTATAAATACCTATTCCGAAACAGTAACCTTACATAAGAATACTACATAGTTACTAGCTAGTTACATACCATTTCCAGAAGTGTAATATAGTTTCAGATCAGAAAGTAAAATTAAAAATATTCTGGCTGTAATGGAAGACCCCTCTTCTTTTTCACCGCTGCACTCCAGTATCACACTTGTTTATATTCCAACAGTTGTTGAATCAAGCTAGTTGCTTTAGAAAGAGGTGATTTATATTTGTGCAGGATTCAGCAAAGTTCTTTTCCGATGGCACTTAAATGTCCTCGTCCCAGAGGGAAATAAAACGATAGACCACTGTAGGGTTTAGACCTGTATCTTCCAAATCATTTGGTCAGTAAGGCATTCATGGCAAAGCCCAAAAGAACTCCAATAGCAAATTTGAGCAAGTCTTCATTGTTTTCGCCTGACTATATTTAGCACCAACTTTCTGGGAAGGTGGCCAGAGGAGGAGTTGCCATAGCTAACAACACATTTCCTTTAAACGTAGAAGTGGAAGTGATTGCAACAATCGTTACTCACGAGGCTCCAAAGAGACACTGGATATTGCTATGTAATACGTTTGTCCCATGGAATTTGAAAAGTTTCCTGACCCGATCTCATTAAGCCCCAGTTGATTATTTTGTTCATCAATTAAATAAGGTTTTATAACTACAATCTGTTCTACTTCAAAGAGTGCTTCTTTGAAACTAATTAATCCATTCACTCTGGGTAAATAGGAGAATAAGGTCTATATAACACGTCAGCCGTGTATTGGTTCTTATAGGATTTTTCTCATCAAGTTAATGTTTTGAAGTCATCAGGGGCAGGCTGTCTCTCAATTAGAGACGGATCTGCAGAGACCTTAGGAAGAACTGTGGAAATGTATGGAACTGCAGGTAGAGCTTGGTTTAGAGGCTTCAAGAACTGCACTTTCTACCAGGTTAAACTTCCTGAGGAAACTGCGAGTGTAGATGAATATGCTGCAAAGACATCTTCTTTGCATTAAAACAATGGAAAAATGTAACATGTTACACTCTGAATTAGATTTTTAATTTTCATGAAATGGTCTATTAGAATGGTCTACATCCAGGATCTCTACCTCTCGGGGGAAGTACCAGCATCGGGGTCAGGGTTAAGGCTGCAAAGATTGACTGTTGGGCATAAATGCCAACAGAGATTTAACTGCACTCGTATTTCTATTAGGCTTGTTAACTGCTCATTGAGTGCTCTGGTTGCAAAGTTCCAGAGCTTTTGAACAATCTGCCCCAATCCTATTCTTCCTATAAGCTCTTTCATGTTTAGTGTGCCATTTTGCAGAAAGTGAACACGCATTGTAGTAGAAACACCTAAATCATTTCCATTTTATAAACAGGAGAAAATCTAAATGTGTGAGAGATTAAGACCAAGCCACACTCCAATGCAGAGGCAGAGTAAAAATTAGGTTTTATGATTATTAATTCTCATAAGACTGTTTTAAGTAGGACCTACTCATCTATATACACCATTGGAGATGTGTGGTTGCATAAAAATGGAAACTTTTCAACTACCTTAATTTTCCTTTTATCTTTACAAATTTATTTATTTCCCAAAAGATTGATATATCACTGTAGAGGGACTCAAATGCTTTCTGACTTTTTTAGAGCCTCTTGTTATACATTTTAAGACATGGGTAAAATAAAGTTATGCGGTTGAAAAATATTACACATCTTTAGGATTGTGCTGGACAACTTTTCAAAAGATAAATGCTGACATTCCAACGACTTTCCTGCTGAGTGGTGAAGGGTGGAGACATACATTAAGCATCTAACAGCAAGCTGGGCTGGTAGTGGGTGGTACCTTCATGGTGGATGAGGATGTGGAGGATGGTGGTGGAAGCCATTGTCCTGTAGAATAGAGTGACACATGGCCAGGCAACAGGTGCACGTGACACCAGAAATCAGCCCTCGGGCCATTTTGCCATGTGTGTGTATATGTTGCTGAATATCTTTGCCTATGACATTTCTCTACATTGATTAATTATGCATTTGATCCAAGAAACATGCATTGTACATCTGTTTATTCTAGGAACTGTGCTCAGCATGAGGGACAGAGATGAAAGACGCAGAATCTCTGCTCTTGAGCAAGCCCACAGCCAACTGCAGTCCAGCGTGGTCATGAGTCTCCGGTACTGTGGGAGCAGAGGAGGCACTGCTAACCTAGACCGTGGTCAGGAAAGGCTTAAGAATATGAAGACAATGCTTGCGTTTAAACTTCAAGAAACGCTGGGACACAATAATAGGTAAATAAAAGGGAGTAGTGGACTTTTAAGTCTAGAGAATGGAATGTGTCAAGTCATGAAATAAAGAATATGGGAGTTTGTGGAAAATGCAGGTGAGTATGGCTGGAGTGTGTGTGTGTGTGTGTGTATGTGTGTGTGTACACAATATGTAGGCAGTGGGAGTGGAGGGGACGGCAAGGGGAGTTCGAGGTTGAAACTGAAGTCAAAGAAGCTGGCAAAATCCAAGTCATAAAAGATCTTGTCTATCAAGAGATTCAACTTCATACCTTTTGACAATTAGTTTATTCCTCCCAAATTGCCTCCATCGTGTTTTCCCCCACGGCATTTTCAGATCTTTACTAGACATTTGCCTTCAGGAGGGTGGGGCTGTGAAGGTCTTACCCATGGTTATATCCCTGGTGATAAGCACTATAGCTGACACTTGGGAGATGTTCAATAACTACAGGTGGAAAGAATGAAGAAATTTCTCTCTCTTCTCAAGCTTTCAGCTCTATGCCAGCTCCTTCTTCCCAGAGATGACTTTAACTTCTTCTTAATGGAGGAAATAATCACAGTCAGGCATTGTATTAATTTTCTAGGGCTGCCAGAAGAAAATACCACAAACTGAGTGGCTTAAACAACAGAAATTTATTATCTCATAGTTCTGGAGGCTAGAAGTCCAAAATCAAGGTGTCAGCATAGTTGCTTCCTTCTCAGGGCTGTGGGGAAGAATCTCCTCCGTGCCTTGCTCCCAGCTTCTGGTGCTTTGCCAGAAATCTTTGGTGTTTCTTGGTGTGTAGAGACATCACTTCAGTCTCTGCCTTCACGTGGTGTTCTCCCTGTGTGTGTGTATCTTTCTAAACTTTCTCTTATTATAAAAATAAGGACACCAGTCATATTGGATTCGGGCCCATGCTAATGACCTCTTTATTTTATTTTATTTTTTTTTGGTGAGGAAGATTGGCCCTGAGCTAACATCTGCCAATCCTCCTCTTTTTGCTGAGGAAGACTGGCCCTGGGCTAACATCCATGCCCATCTTCCTCCACTTTATATGGGACGCCGCCACAACATGACTTGCCAAGCAATGTGTCGGTGCGTGCCTGGTATCCGAACCGGCGAACCCCGGGCCGCTGCAGGGGAATGCACGCACTTAACTGTTTGCCCCACCGGGCGGCCCCGCTACTGACCTCATTGTAACTTGATTACCTCTGTAAAGACCCTATCTCCAAGTAAGGTCAGATTTTGAGGTAATGGGCGTTAGGACTTAAACACATGAATTTTTTCCAGTGAAAGGGAGGCATGATTCAACCCATAACAGACATGAACTTCAAGAAGTACATTTATCACTTCATATTTTACTCTCTGAATAGAATTCACTGTCACCATTTTAAAAAGTAGAAAACTGAGGCTTAGGGCCATTATATGATTAGATCAAGTTCCCACAGCAAGCAAGTAATAGAGTTTGAACATTGTCCTAATTAGCCATATTGAACCCAACCCAAAGAAGCATTCAGTAAGGAATCACTTGTTTTGTAAGTGTTTTGTAAGTATTGAATGTGTGGCGTTCAATACAGAAATTATTCATCCGTCATTTCATTTATCTGATATTTATTGAATATCTACAATCTGCTAGGCACTGTGCTAGGTGCTTGGGGAGAAAAGATTAGTACATGAAGCTTGACCTTAAAGCAATTTGCCGTTTGCAAAGTCCAAACCTCAATGTTAGAACATACAAGCATTGATTAAACATAGGAGATGGTTTTCTAGATTGACTAAAAGAATCTCAAACTACTTTGGCTAGAACAATTTCTCTTAGATACCTCAATAAAACAATAAAGGAGAGAAATGTATTGGGCTGATAATATAATATAATTTGAGAAGATTGGCCTCAATCATGCTTAAAGAGTTAAAAAAATGGCAGACAGTTTAATACCCTGTTCAGATAAAATAACAGATTACTTACAAAAATAAATACATAAATAAGCCAGAATGCTTGCCGAACCTGCTGTTTACTCATTCAATGTGGTTGGATCTACGTATGCTGAAAAGAAACACCTTTTGTCTTAAAAGGCAGTGTACTTTTAGGTTCAGCAAGCATTCACTGAATGCCCACCATGTCTCATTATTTCTAGGCATTCTCCATTCTGTTTGTGTAAGAGTAAGTGACTTAGTCCCCATGAGTCTCGGGTGCCCATCTGTAAAACAGAGATGGTAATAATACCTCACGCCATTGTTATACAAACCAAATGAGATATCATGGGAAAGCACTTGGCCCAGTGGCTGGCATTGTAAGCGAGCATAAGTAAGGTCAACTTGTTACACTAAGTGGCCCAGCCTCTCCTCTATGTGACTACCTGCTGCTCTGTACGTACTCCAAAAAATTCACCTGCTCTCCTGATTTATGGCATCCACTTATGTATGTACTCTCCAATAGCTTGATAAATTAAAACTTTGTTCTATGAGTTTCTCTCCAGGCACAGGCTGACCACAGGTGGGAAACACACCTACAAGGTATCCATCACAGCTGACAGAAGAATGGAACAATGTGATGCCTGGAGCCCGTCACGCCTGGAGACCAACATCCCTGGACCCCCTCCTTACTGCCCATCTTCCCTATATAACTGCCTCAAGATTCTGTAATCTCTGAAGATGGTTTTTTGAGACATTAGTCTACCATCTTCCTGGTTATGCCAGGTAATCAGGTATTAAATCAGGTATTAAAACTTCGGTTCTCCATCCCTAACTCGTTGTGATTAGTTGGCTCTGATCGCGGCGAGCAGAGCGAGCCCATTGCTCAGTAACAGCCTGCAGTAGATTTTCAATAAATGTTTGTTGAATCTGCATCTGCACCGTATAATAATTTTCCCTAACATTCTTAGACCAGAGGACCTTTACAAAATCTTACGTGCTTTAAAGCTGAAAGTTCTTCCATAGCCTTATTAAAAATACATATTGTCAGAGACAGATGCAAACCTTTTTTTTGGCAGAAAACCAAATATAATAAAAATAATAATAGCAAAGATCTGAAAATAAAAATGAATTGTAGCTTGAATTATAACTTCTTAGACAAATTATTCTTAAATGTTTTTGAAAGAATTGTATATGCTCCAGGAAATTAAAAGGGGCACAATTTTTCATATCTTTTGTCTATTATGCATTGTGTGGGTTAAGATCAGAGCTATTTAAATGCTGCAGTCAGGCACGTTCTCCATTTAGGGTAATAAGGTTTAAATCTCTTATAAATAAAGTAAAGCAATGTATTCATCCTGTAGGTGACAAAATCGATCAATTTAATCTCATTAACATGAAACTAATATATGAACATATTACATGGCATAAGTGTTGACAATTCTGTAGTTATTATATATAGATTAAAATGTACCTTTATTCATTGTAAATTGATTTTTTATCTGTTTCTGAAAGGACTGGAGGCAGTGTATAGAATACAAATGGCTTAGAGTTGCAATAAGACACTGAAACGTAACACAAACAAATCAATAAATCCCATCACAACCTAAGTAACCTGTGCTTATCAGTTTCTGGGGAAAGTCTGCTTGTTTGCTCAGGGGAAAAAAATAGACTCGAGTTCCTCTTTTCTATTCTCATTTCCCTGGAGTCTCTCAGGGAACTGAGAGCTGATTGGGTTGCTGGTAATAAGTATACTAACCCGTGGGGGGAAGGTGGAGGACTTATATTTAGCTCACAGCAATAAGGTGCTATTGAAACCCCACTAAGGCATATTGTTAATGTGGATTTAATATCAACAGATGATAATATTTTAAAATTATAGATCTAGAAGATATCTAAGAAAATAGATAAGAAGATTCTATGAATATTTATATATTAAGAAAATAGTTCCAGAATCATATACTTGACTGAAAGTAACTTTGTACCATAAGTTTTATTACAGTAAATGACACTCCAAATGATGATTCTTTCATTTTCTTTTCAGCAGAATTATTTTACTGAAAAAAGCAGAACTGTAGGGGCTGGCCCAGTGGTGTAGTGGTTAAGTTTGTGCACTCCACTTCAGTGGCCCTGGGTTCCCAGGTTCAGATCCCAGGCATGGACCTATGCACCACTAATTAAGTCATGCTGTGTCAGGCATCCCACACATCAAGTAGAGGAAGATGGGCACAGATGTTAGCCCAGGGCCAATCTTCCTCAGCAAAAAGAGGAGGATTGGCAACAGATATTAGCTCAGGGCTAATCTTCCTCACCAAAAAAAAAAAAAAAAAGCAGTTTGTGTGCTTTCATCCACCCACTCAGCCATTTCTACAACAAACATTTTGGAACACTTAGTATATGCTGAGCGATGAGAAACACACTGAGGACGCAATGGTGAGTAAAGCACGGTCGCCTGCCTCAGCGAGTTTTTGTCAAGTTGGGAAATGAGGATGTCAATAGACTTTGCAAAATAACCGGGTCAGTGCTATGGGAGCAGAGGAGGAGCACGTCACACTCATGAGGCATCAGGTCCCCAAAGGACAGGATAATCTGAAAAATAAATAGATGGTGTGAAGCTAGCTTTGGTCCAGAAGGGACACCTTGAACAGTCATTCTGGCTCATACAAGAAGTTTAATGCACTATGGGGGCAAAGAGGTAAACTGCAGTCAGGTCTAATATGTTCACCTAAGTCATTCTAAACAGACAGACTTGTCCTGAAGTCAGTGAGGAACCACTGGAGAATTTCAACATGTTCATAACGGAGTTTTAGAAATATTTCCCACTGAAGGTAGATAGTGTGGAAAATGTTGTGGAGTTGGGAGAGTCAGAAAGAGGCAGTCACAGAAATACACGGGGGAAATAATAGAAACCTTAAGTAAAATAATGGCTGTAGGGACGGAGATTTATAGGCTGGATTCTATGGTAGGGAAAACAAGTCTAAGATTACTCATTAGGCACAAACGCACAAAGATATTTACATTTTTTCACAGTGGTTCCCATATCCTGAGATTGTTTTCTCATTATTAACATCATTTGGTTTAAACTCATCCAGTATCATCAAGCAATACAGTAGTTCCTGTTTTGTCCTTTTCAGCTATTATCTCACTCCTTTGCTCACTTGCCAACCTCCCTCCTTCCTATTATGGTTCTGAAACAGAACAGCTGGAAACATCAAAACAACTAGCACTTATCTCTTATTGAATTCCCACAAGGCACTGGACGATGTGATGCTGTGAAAAATATGATAATAAATCAACTATATCCTAAATTTTTACTTAAGAAATCTAGATCTAATACCTGTGATTAAAAATAAGAAAATCATAAAAAGGTATATAGTGTTAGGAAAGATACTGACCTTGCAGTTAACTTCTAAATAACCACCAGTTTATGCATATAATTTTTTTTCTGCTCTTAAAAATGTTGTCAGAAGTTGAGTGGGATAATAAAACAAAATGGACAAAATGCTGATAATTACTGAAGCTGGGTGATGTGTACATAGACGTTCACTACACTGTTTTCTCTACTTTTTGGTATGGTTGAAGTTTTCCATAATGTAAAGTATTCTGCAAGTGTTATGGCAATATTATGTGTGATGAGTATCTATAACTGTAAAAATTATATTTTAATTTTATTAAATTACTTGATCAATTTATTTAGCCTCTAGATTTGTGGATCTGTGGCATTCACATGGTAAGCTTGCATTATATTGCTCTAATGTCTCGAGATGTCTTGATGTAAATGACCACTCTCAAATGGATTACCTTCCCCTAGAAGGTAATTTACTGTAAGGATCCAACCAAATTCAGTTAAAGATGATGATAAAAAATATGATCATTTTCTGTCTGAGTAACTTGCTTGAATGGAAAATAAATCTTTTGTGCACCAGATAGTCATTAACTTTTTGAAAGACACCATTTTACATTTATATATTTAAGTCCAAATTTGTTTCAAATTATTTGGTGTGGCCCACGACATATATCAGAGTGATCTCTTATCCTAGAAAATGGGACATATTTCCCAAAACAAAATAATTGAACCTCAGAGAATAATTTTCACAAATAACTTAATATATAATGGCATTTCAATTTTTCTTACTAATGAAATTCCCCAAGTGGTGATGTGTTACTATTGCTTTCTAAGTCAAAAAAGGTTATGAAAGAATTCAAAGTGAAAGTAGTCTTAAAACTGAGAAGATGGTGTGAATTAATCTTTCTCTTTTTTTGTCAGAAAATATTTTAAAACAAATTAAACAAGCCTGAAGAATTGTAGACCTAGCACTAGACGATGTAAATGACCGCTCTCAAATGGATTCTGGCAGTGGTAAGGTTCCATGTACATTGGAAAAGACAGAAATGATAAACCAGATTCTTCTCGAGGCCTAGAAGATTCGAATAGTCTGCAGTTGTCCATTTTCCAAGTTAGTCCTCAAGAATAAAAGTGAACAGTGATGCAATATTGGGACAGCGCCTAAGTCACATCAGAGGAAGATTCCCATACAGCTGACAAGTGGATCAGGTCTGAGTGCCAGTGTTTTGTCTGGAATTCAGAAAGCATTTTCTCATGGAAATAACCTTTCTCATGGTGGTTTGGATGCCAGAAAAGTCCACAAACTTCTTTAACATGTAATAGAGTTGCCATATGTACTGACAATGCTGGCAGCATACAAGCCAGTGTGAATACTCTACCTCAATGACTTCCTGTCATCCTAGGAGTAAAACCCAAACCCCTTCCTCTTTCCCACAATGCCTTTCATGCTGTGCCCTCCGCTCCCTCCCAGACCTCGTCTCACACCACTGTCCCCTCACCCCCTGTGCTCAGCCACACTGTTCTTTCTTGAGATCCTTGAATAAGTCAGCTTTGTTCCCATCTGAGGGCATTGACACTAGTTGTTTTCTCACTTAGATGCTATTCTCTCTGATTTTAGCAAGACTGGCTCCTTCTTGTCCCTCAGACATTCAGAAAAATGTCACAGGGTACACCTGTCAAGTAGACTTACCTTAACTATTAGATCTTCTCTGACACCCAGTGTAAATTAGCCACCTAGTCATTCTATTCTGTTATCCTGTTTTAACTCTTTGTATGGCTCAGAAATCTACCACCTGATACTTTCTTGTTAATTTCTTTGGCTATTCTGTGTGTCCCCCTGCTAATGTGTAATCATTGATTACCATAGCCTAGAATACTGACTGATAACAGTAGGTCCTCAATGCATGTGTGAATGAATTAAATAATTAATTCTGCAGAACTACTCTGTGTAGTAACAGAGACCCTAACTGCTGCCGGAATATTCATTGAGAGTTACATCTTAGGGAGCCACGACCACATCTTCTGTTTCATCCTTGGTGGTTTCGAGGCACTAGAGTTGTCTCCCAGCATTCTGGGATAAGGGAAGAGGGGCTAGAGATGTGCTGCTGAGCACGAGCTTGAAGGTGGATGGTGAGGGTTACGTACAGCACTGAGGCTGATTGAGTGGGAATGGTAGAGAGCTCTTGGGCAGAGTTTTCTCTCCTCATTTTGCCTCTGCCTTTTTCTCCCTTTTCTCCCCTCCATTCCCACTAAACAACATCATGGCCAGAAAGAAGCCAGCTAGCATCACTAATTGGCCAGCGCTAGATAAATCTTTTCCCCTTTTTCCCTTATCTCCTGTCCTTCCTCTCTTCTCCTCCCTTCCTTCTTCCTTCTCTCCTGCCCCTAATTTCTTCCATTCCTCACTCCTTTCTCTTGCAATTTTCAGTTGGTGCTGCTGGTGGTGAAGCTGAAAATTCAGACTGCTCTAAGCACTACACCAGGAATGCTTGTTGACTGACTGAAAGAATGAATGAATGGACAGATTCCATTCTCCCTCCAGCAGAACTTTAGAGAGCAGATTATTACAGTATATGCCAAGTAGGACAGAGTCTAAAGCTTTGCCTAAGTCAAAACAGATTACTTCTCTGACTCGCCTAGGCACTTACAGACTTGTCACTCAGCTACTGAAAGGAGTTTGATTAGCTGGATATGATGATTTTTTTGTGAAGCTGATAGGATTTATTAGAGGCTCAATTTTAAGAGACTTAAAATGAAAAGGCTCAAATAGAAAACACTGTGAATTCTATTGTTTTAAAAGAATAACTTCTCACACTAAGTAGGTAATGACTACTCCTATTACTGAGTTCCCAAATTTACTATTTTGGTTGGGTTAAGACATCGTTCTCCTTTCAGAAGAGGTACTAGAATGTCTTCGCTAGATGCTTAGATACTGTTATCTAAGCATTAAACAGTCATTAAAAGAAGGAAAATTCAATGATGAAGTTGAGTGGTATGGTTGACTCCATTTCTGTATCTGAAATGATTTGCCCAAATGGACTTACAGGACTAGACTTACTAATTTGTTCAGATGCATTCTCCAACATATCTGTTTCTATTTTCTTGCCCCGTGGAAGATGAGGGGTTGCTGGCTTGGCAGGTCTCTTTGTCTCCATGCCCATGACAAGGATGTATTACCTGACTCCATGCCAGAGGAAAGGCTCCAGCTCACTTAGCGCCTTCTCTGCCCTTGAATTCTCACACGGTGACCTCACTGGGAAGCAGCTGCCTCATAGCAAGTTGTTAAGGAGGTGGGAATTCTCATGCCTGCTGATTTTTCTTGAATAACAGGCAGACTGGGAGCCAGTGGCAGTCAACTCTTTTGAGCAGCTTCTCTTTAAAAGGGTGAGAAAATACTAAGAAAAGCCACATTTATTTAATTTAGAATTCAAGCAGATTTCAGTGTTTGGGTCTTTGGTAAAATCTCAGAAATGGGAAGTTGGGAGTCACCATCATTTTTTTGGCTTCTGTCTACAACAAGTATTCTTAATGCTTTTGTGTGTGCTTGGGTTTCACATTATGATCCCCCCTTTTCCTGTAAAGACTACGGAACAAAAGAACACGGAAAGAAATTTAGGAATTGACGTGGTCATCATAGTTGTCTCCGGGCACCCATTCCGCGCCTGCCGGATACAGCAGCCTGTGGTCTGGGAGGAAGTCATCCCTCTACCACGTCCAGTGGAGAGCCGTGATTGGTCCAAGTCCCTCAGGGCAGATCCCCCCGGCCGCAGGGATTGATTCTGCAATGGGCATGTGGCCCAATTCAAACCAATGAGACGTGACTTTGTGTTGAGGAGGGCGTCTGCTTGCTTTTCTTAGAGAGTAACTCAAAGAAATGATCTCCCCCTGAATATTGCGGTGTATGTGATGTGTGGAAGGTCTGAGCCATTTTGCCTCCATAAGGGAGCTCGCTCTGAAGACAAAGCCAAAATACAGAGGAGCACACAGCTGAAGGAGAAGAGGAAAATGGAATGGGAATGCTGAAGCCACAGCCACCTGAGGACCCCAGTTATATGAGCCAGTCAACCTCTTGTTACTGTTTAAGCCACTTTAGGAAGAGTCCTCAGTGACTCACAACAGAAAACACTGTACCTGGCGGCATAGGCATTAACTGTGGTTATGAGACCTCTTTTAATTCTCATTTGTCATCAACATTGAGCAGAAAGTGTTGCACGAATGATTCACGCCAAGAAATTCTTTGGTTTGAAAGGTCAACTCTACCTTGAGTAGAACCTAAGTGGGGCCATAATTTAATATTTGATAACTGACGCAGAAATCTGCACACCAGTAAAAAGATTTTTAATTGGGTTCCTCCTGTGAGTATATCTTAGGTTTCTTCTTACTATAAAGATGTGGCTTATCTAATTTTAAAATCATTGTATCAGGCAACCAGCGATATAGTCAGACCATTTCAAAATGATTAAAATATGCTCAGAGATCAACAATTCTAATATTAGCTTATTGTTTCCATTGTTCTTTCTCGAGAACTTTTAGGAACTTTGTTTTGCCTTGAGAGAATTATCAATCTTCTCTGGAAATAATTATGAAAAGTCAATAAGCCTATTAATTGGAAGAGTCTCTATTTACAGAAGAATAGTGGATAATAGTTACTGTCATAAAAAAAATTCAAATACATGTTTTTCAAGTAAATGGTAAAGAAGTCTAAAGCATCTGTCCTCTCCCTTTGGTAGGAAATAAAAGATGGGGAAACAAATCCTCAACCCCTAATTTGGCTGAAATATAGTCAATAATTGAAATCAATTGCAGCTTTAATTGCATCCTACTCTGTGAATGCATTTGTTTGCATCACTGCTCTTGGGGTAGAAAGAAAAAGCTGACTTAAGTAGCTTTACAGAAATTGCTTAATAATTAATTCACCTTCTCAAAAGTGGCCAGAGCACTCAGTGAGTGAGATAAAGTCTAGGGATAACAAAACTGAATTAACCATGTCAGATATGGGTAATTCTGACTAATCTCTTAGTTTGTTTCTTCTTTCTTCGGTATAATCGGATTAGTAGTCATAACAGGTACTCTGGCTTGCATTTGGGTTCTATTATTGCATTTCATTTTTGTCTAATGAAAAGGATTATATAAAATATAATTCCTTACCCTTCTTAGGCCTAGAGGTTCTGGCACATTACTCAGACGAGAAAAAACAGTTCCGAGGGTTAATTAACATCTATAGGATGTCGAAGAAACTCTGTTGGTGCTTTGCCCTACTGTAGCTGTGCCTGTGAATATGTTTTGGTTGTAATTGAGCTGTAGGCCTCATGCATTAAACTGTTCAAACAGACAGTGTTCAATATAGTTAAAAAATAGCTTAAAAGGTCATTGTGTCTCATAGTACAGGAAAGCAGAATACCAGAGTCAGAGTGTGTTCTTGTGAGTTTTATATTTTTGGCTAAACATTGCTTGGCTGGTAGAATAAGAAGTTATATTTCAAACATCAGAATAATATATGGTTATGTGACTGTTTTTATTTTGGAGGTCTCAGGAAATACGAAGTACCTAGAACAGTTCTGGTAATATGATAGGCACTTAAATTCTTGCCAAATAAATTATTTAGAATCACATTGAATATATATATTGTATTTACTTAATATACTCTGCCTATTTTCACCAAGGATTTTAATAGGTTTAAAAAATACATACAATGGAGAATAATTAAAATAAATAAATGTGAGAATTAAGGCAAAGAGATAGTATAGGTGGGAGAATAATAAACTTATGGTAAAATTGGCTTACAGAGATGCACATGAATAGTTGCTGGGGATTAGCAATAATTGTCCCTGTGCTTCCTAGTGGCCAAAGCAAAGAAGAAAATTGGTGCCCTTAAGATAAAATAAAAACAGTTATGCAGAAGAATCTCAGCGTTTTTTGACCAAGAGACCTGGGAATAATTTCTGATGGGTCCTCATTTATGCAAAAACCACCATCAGCATCTCCAGTTTTGTATATTTAAGTAAAAATAATTAATAAAGGTCAGAAGAAATACAGTTTAAGCATATAGTTCTCAGATAAGGAACGCTTTACTGCGATGATCAAGGAAACTCACTTTGGGCTCAGATACGCTGATGTGAATACTAGTTCACTTACGAGCTATGCTGCTTCTGTAAAATGAAGATAATTAGCAGCGACACATGACATGGCTATAAATGCACATCTCAGTAAATGTGTTAGCACAGAGGCATAGAATAAGCGCTCAAGGGATGGCTGCTTTTATTTTTACTGCCTGCTTTAGTCCAAAGAAAACATTTAGAATAAACTGGAGAATGGAATGTATGTCCATCAGGGATTTCTTCATGACTAGCTCTCACAATGAGGCTTTGATTGAGGAGTTGTACAAGAGAAGGTTGAAGCAGTGGTTTCTGCCGAGACCCTGAAGTGCTGATGGGTAACTGATTACTGAGTAAGAGGTAGAGAGGGGGGTAAAGTTCTCACACCAAGACGGACGCCTGAAAGGCATGGCCGCCCCACGGTAGCAGAAGGGTGGGCAACAGGAATACCCACCCCCAGAAGGCAGTGTCAAAATCCTCCTTAGCAAACTGTTCTCCCTCTGCTCCAATGTATATGTCCGTAGTGGCTGAGTCCCTAGAGTCTGTGCTGTACATTATAACTGCAAACAATTTGCCCTGGAAAGTTTTCAAAGCAAAAGCTATACCAATTGTTTGTGTGGCCGCAGAAATACTTCACAATAAGGTACCCAGAGAACACACACTTTTAAATAATAAAGCTAAAGAGTAAATCCTCTCAGATGAATTTATTACAAATATTATGTCCTGGTAACCTAAGACTCCCAGGAGTGTCTTGACTGGTGTTCTGCTCATTCATATTAAATAACCATGGATTATTTTTAAAGGACCAGAATGAAACAATCAAGTTTAGAAAGTAAGATACTTTGAATGGAGAAAACAGTAAACTACAATTGCTTTGCTGTGTCAGAAAAAATGTACCGATTACTTGGTTAACTTAGTTGAAGGAAGTCATTAGATGTTTATGTTTCTCGATCTGCTTTCTCGCTGGTTTTCTCATCTGAGGTCTCTTTAGCTGAGGGGTCTGCAGTGGAGGAAAGATGACCATTGGAACGTAAGCTTCAGGAGGACAGTATTTTTGCTTGTATGTCTTTTCTGTTTTGTTATTGTTATATCCCCAACAGATAGAACTGTTCTTGGCATGTGCTTGGGATTGATAAACTTTTGTTGAATAAGCGAATGAATGAATGAATGAACTAGATCCTGTGGAGTTCCAGCCTTACCATTTGATAACTCTACACAGAGTGGGCAACAACGTAGCATCACCTGACAGTCTCAGTTGTTTGTAAACATTTGAGAAAAGAGTTGGCTATGCTTCAGAGTAGCTCAAATAATTAGTTAACATCTATTAAAAAAGTGGTATTTTTAAGGTAATATACTATTCAAATGTGCATTATTCTACTAGACCATGGGGTCTTATCTTTTCTGGGCCATGGACTCTTCTGGCGGTCAATGAAACCTGTAGACCCCTTCTCAAAATAATATTTTTAATGCATAAAGTAAAATGCGTAGGATTACAAGAGAAATTATTGAGAATCGTGAAATACAGTTATCAAAACATTAAAAAAACAGACTTGTGCTTTAATAGTATACATGTGTTTTTTTTTAACATTAAAGAATAAGACAAAACATTTAAAATGTAGGCAAGTTGATTTTATTTTTTAAAACATCAATAGGAAGGCTGTTGTAGCTTAGATAAAATAAGAATATTAAACTCTGTCCTAACCACCATTCTATTCTCTGCTTCTATGAGTTTGTCCAATTTAAGTACCTAATATAATTGGAATCATGCAGTATTTGTCTTTCTGTGACTGGCTTATTTCACTTAGCGTAATGTCTGCCAGGTTCATCCATGAGTTTCAAGTGGCAGAATTTCCTTCTTTTTTAAGGCTTAATAATATTCCATTTTATGTATATACCACATTTTCTTATCTTTTCATCTCTCAGTGGACATTTGGGTTATTTCCATAACTTGGCTATTGTGAATAGTGCTACAATGAACATGGGAGTGCAGATATCTTTTGAGATTCTGATTTCAATTCTATTGGGTATATACCTAAAAGGAGACTTGCTGGATCATGTGGTAGTTCTATTTTTAATATTTTGAGGAAATTCCATACTGTTTTCCACAGCAACTGCACCATTTTACCTCTCCACCAACAGTGTGGAAGGATTCTAATTTCTCCACATCCTCCCCAACACTTGTTCTTTTGTTTTTTTGGTAATAGCCATTCTGACGGATGTGAGATATCATATTGTGATTTTGATTTGCATTTTCCTGATGATCAGTGACATTGAGCATCTTTTCATGTACCTGTTAGCTTTTGTATGTCTTCCTTGGAGAAATGTCTATTCAAGTCCTTTGTCCATTTTTTAATCAGGTTATTTTCTTTTTGCTATTCAATTGTGGGAGTTTCTTGTATCCTTTGGATATTAACCCCTTATCAGGTATATGGTTTGCAAATATTTCACACATTCGTTAGGTCACCTTTTCATTCTGCTGATTGTTTCCTTTGCTGTGCAGAAGCTTTTCAGTTTGAAGCTGTCCCATTTGTCGGTTTTTGCTTTTGTTGCCTGTGCTTTTGGTGTCATGTCAAAGAAATCATTTCCAAGGCCAATGTCAAGAAGCTTTTTCCTAATGTTTCCTTCTAATAGTTTTACAGTTTCAGGTCTTATGTTTAAGTCTTGAATCCGTTTTGAGTTGATTGTTGTGTATGGTATAAGATAGTGGTCCAATTTTATTCTTTTGCATGACCATATCCAGTTTTTCCAACATTATTTGTTGAAGAGATTATCTTTTCCCCACTGTATATTCTTGGTACCCTTGTCAAAGATTAGTTGACTGTATATGGGCTTAATTCTTGGCTCTCGATAGAATAGCCTATCTGTTTCATTGGTCTATATATGTGTTTATGCCAATACCATATTGTTTTAATTACTGTTGCTTTGTAACATGTTTTAAACTTAGGAAGTAGGATGTCTCCAGCTATTTTTTTTTTCCCCCTCAAGGCTACTGGCTATTCTGGTCTTTTGTGGTTTCATATGAATTTTAGGGCTGTTTTTTCTGTTTCTTTAAAAAATTACCATTGGATTTTGATGGGGATAGCATCGAATCTGTAGATCACTTTGAGTGGTATCAACATTTTAACAATATTAAGTCTTCTAATCCATGAACATGGGATGTCTTTCCATTTATCTGTTTTTTCTGTAATTTCTTTCATCCATGTTTCATAGTTTTCAGTGTACAGTCTTTCACCTTAAATAAAACAACATAAGCTTATTCCTAAATATTTTGTTCTTTTTGATGTGACTTTAAATGGAATTGTTTTCTTAATTTCCTTTCTGTATAGTGAGTTTTTAGTGTAGAGAAATGCAGTTATTTTGTATCCTGCAAGTTTATTGAATTCATTTATTAGTTCTAGCAGTTTTTCTGTGGAATCTTTAGGATTTTCTACATAAAATATCATACCACCTGCAAAGAACTGGCATAGTTTGGATTCCTGGGACAGCTAGGGGGAAGGGAATTTCCTGCACCTGGCTTGGCTCTTGGAGACTTGGAGAAGACATGGTCTTACTTATTACAAGATCATTAAGATTAGGAGGGCTCAGTAACTAGAGTATCTGGGAGAGGTGGAAGCACAATGAATTTAGCTGAACCCGCTCTCCATCGGACAAAGTTCACCTATGAACTTGGTCTGCCTCATTTTGGTTGGTTGCAAAAATGTAAACATTCTATAATCTCTATATCTTTGTCTAGTTTGTCTCATTGCCTTGCTGAAAAATATGTTCCTCAGAATTCATTGACAATATATATTTAGTCTTGTATGTTGCCTTCTTTCAATACCAAAAATTTCTCTTTTGATCAGCACTACTCAAAATTCCCTCGCTGATTTATTGCTTATCTAAATTTATTATCATCCTGTAAAAAATTCATCACTGTATTCCCCCACATCCTTCCCTCTGCCTCTCTTCTTCGCTCTTAGACTCACCTGTTAATACCAATAGTCCCCAGTTCGCACACAGGTATACTACAAAAGGTTATTTTAAAGTCTGTTATTTTGAATCGTAATGGATATTATAACAGAAATTATAAAAGTGGTGGTTGGTTTTCCAAAATAGCAAGGAAAATTTATTGACTCTCTAATATAGTTTTGATACTGTTCATTTGCAATGAGAGGGAGGCTAAAGCAATGTTATTGCAATAATAAACTAAAGGAATAGCTAAACAGGAAGGAAAACTAATGACATTGAAAAAGAAATAATGCTATATGCATTTTAAATTTGGTTTAATTAGAGGAGCATGAGGGAACACCTTTTGTGGAAATCATAATAAGTCTTCCTTTTATTATTATGAATAATTTCATCTAAAAATAATTGGCATTCTATTCTTGGATGTAAATGCACTCAGGCCCCCTGGTCCCTTGGGGATCCACATGGGCCTGGAAGAAAAAAGCCCTCCTCATGATTTTTGGGTATTTCCGATATTATTTTCTCTTTTTTCTATCTCTTTGTATTCCTGCACTCAAACCTGCCTTCTCAGTTCAGCCCTATTCTGGTTTCCATGACAAAGAAACAGTAAAAAGTTCCTCTTGGCAAGCATTTCACGGCGTTTGTAACTTTACTGAAGGTCTAGAGGTGTCACTGGAGAGAACTGAATCACGTCTCTCACGCTCATCACACTGTTCCCTCTGCAGAGCTCTCTCTCTGGACACGTGGGTCCTCAGAGGGGCCCTCGTAGTCTCCCTTCCTGTCCTGCCACAGCATCTTTCAGGGGCAGCAGCGCTGCTGGGACCCTAACGTCCTGGCCTTCTTGGAGTATCTCTCCCCTCCTGCCTTCCAGCTCCTGCCATGGGCCCTCTCCACACAGCTGTCTCTGGGACCCGGTCACTGCTTCCTCTCCCTGCCCTCAGGCCTGGGCGTGCTGAAAGCCCCTTGCTCCTGCTAGCTCTTGGGGGTTGCACTGTCCCATGCAGACTCCACATCCTGCCCACAGTTTCAGAAGAGCCCCTTTATTCAATTCTCACCAAATTACTCAACAGGCGCATGCCTCTGTTTCCAGCCAGGATGCTGGCAGGAGTGAGATTACATTTACCAAGCTGTTCTTGGGTCATAAACCAGAAATAGAGAGAATCGCGTGAAGCTAATGTGAAAAGGCTTTTCTAGGTAATAAACATATAATAAATAGTATTTCCTGGGCTCTTGAGCTTGATCTTCTCAGTTCAGCGATTTGGCAATAAAAAAGAATGTAGCACTAATGCTCAGAGGATGAAATGCAGCCTGATTGAACCTTGAAAACATGATGCGCGGTGAAAGAAGCCAGTAACAAAAGACTGCGTACTGTATGATTCCGTTTACATGAAATGTCTAGAATAGGCAAATCTGTGGAGACAGAAAGTAGAGGAGTGGCTACCAGGGACTTGAGGGATAGATGAGTGGGGAATAATTGCTAGTGGGTACAGGGTTTCTTCTTGGGGTGATGAAAATGTTCTAAATCAGGTAGTGGTGGTGGTGGCACGATTCTTTGAATATACTAAAAACCACTGAATTGCATACTTTAAAAGGGTGAATTTTATGGTTGTTTTAATGAATTTTTATGAAATTTTTTATGAATTACATGAATTATATACAAGTGGAACTGTTATGTAATTTAAGTCTCAGGAGAGTTAAAAAAAATCAGGTTAGTTCACTTCTTTCATAATACAGCAGGATAATTTTCAGTTTTCTTAAATTATATTCTGTCATGGGCTGGGTAAAAATCAGGATTCATTTGTTTGATAATTTTTATCCTTATAATCAGTCTATAAAGGGCTTCAATATAGAGGCCCTTCAATATAAAGGAAGAGTAAGTGGCAAAAAAATTTTTTATTCCAATTGTTAGTTAACTCTACCCACACGTCCAGGCAATTGTTGGAGTAAAACTTGCGACTTCAGAAGAAGGAGCCCTCTGACCTTCCTCCTGGGACCACATCACTGTTTCCTAGTTGTCTGCCTCCCTTGTGCCAGTCTCTCGAGACCGTGACGCTTAGGTCTTCCTCTGGAGAAAACCAACCTTTTGAACTGTGTGCGAGTTTCGGATCCCAGCTTTAGTCCTGACTTGAGCAGATGAATGTAAGTGATGTGCTGTACACAATCGCATGGAATCTCAATGCCAGGGACAAAGAAGGCTATTCTTTCAGAGCAAAGTTTCTGAAAATAAGGTGAAAGAAAACTCACTGAGTCTAAGATGTTGGTTTTAGCAGGAGCAAAGCAGGTACCAACCTGACCCAGAGGGAAAATCAATTTTAATGAATGTAGAAACAGTCTCAGAACAGAACACATCTGAGTTACTTGCAATTAATTGACTTGAAAAGTCATGAAGATTAAAACCCATGTAATGGCCTTTAAAAAATTGTCAGTGACTTTGAAAATATTATCTCTATCTTGATCTGGGACAGGTAACCTGGCCCTCAAAGTGAAGGGATCTTTCAGGGAGATTTATTATCTTTCGAGAAACAAGTGAAAATTAACAAACTGATTTCATGTGGGATGCAAACCTGTGCCCAGCTCTGCAATATTCGTTGACAGGCATTTAACACAGAAGGAGGACCTACAAACTAGCTCATAAGAGGAAAGCAAAAGTTATTATACTCCGTTCCTCTGCATCTCTGTAATATTTATTAGAACTGTAAGAAAACACAGGGCTGAGCAGCAGCAGCACATCGCCTCTACAGGATATTTTAAGAAGAGGTATTTGGGGTAAGAGGGCAATTTTGGAGAAAAGATTTTCTTACTACCTGTTAAAAAATTACTGAATATTTTGTTCCCTTTTAGTCATGTCTAAAGACTCCTGGGTGACCTCTATATCATGAGGGGTTTGTGGAACAAAGGCAAATACGTTGAATGGAGAAAAGATTTAGGCTCAAAGACAATAGCGACCAAAAAAAGTTCAGGAGAGTGTTTAGGAGAGAATAAAACAGAAAATGAAAGCTCTCGTAGTGACAAATTCTGAGGCACCAAAAGGGGCTCTGGATTGAGACAATCATAGCCAGTTTGCCACTTTGTTTTCAATCAAGATTAAAACAAAGTTTTGTTTAACATTTTATTAAACCCCATAGAGAATTATTCCTTATGTTGTTTTAGATCATTTAAGAAATCAAATAATGTTTTCTTTTTCAAAAAGAATTTTAAAATAGAGGCTCTATGCTATGTAATTCTATAAAACCAAAATACGTTTCTACTTTGAAATAAATAAAGCTAATAAATAAAGTCTGACCTTGGCATATTTTTCAGGAAGTCTGATTAAAATGTCATCTTAACAAATGCTTGAATGATAACATTTCCTTTTTAAAAAGAAACTGGTGCTCTGTTAATCCTTGGTATTATGGGGAAGCGAGTGTACAAATCAGTAGATCTTCACACATTGGTTGAAAAAATTGATTATCTTTGGATTAAGGTGAAAATTTACATTTTGAGTGTGTTTTAAGTTATAACATATTTTGATTGCGATTTGCAAACTGAAATGTCTCAGATTTTGTGTTTCTTTGGAGGATAGAAATGTTTAATGAGTTTTGGTTTGATTTCAGAGACTTCAAAAATATTTGAGTAGGTAATAGGTTACAGACACCTTAAGAAGAAAACCATTAGCTTTAGGTATTGGTGTTGGGTTTTGGCCACGAGCTTTTCTTTTTTCTTTCTTCTTCTTTTTTTTTTTTTGTGAGGAAGATCAGCCCTGAGCTAACATCCATGCTAATCCTCCTCTTTTTGCCGAGGAAGACCGGCTCTGAGCTAACATCTATTGCCAATCCTCCTCCTTTTTTTCCCCCAAAGCCCCAGTAGATAATTGTATGTCACAGCTGCACATCCTTCCAGCCACTGCACGTGGCACGCAGCCCCGGCATGGCCGGAGAAGCAGTGCTTGGGTGCGCGCCCGGGATCCGAACCCCTGGCCGCCAGCAGCAGAGCGCGCGCACTTAACCGCTAAGCCACGGGGCCAGCCCGGCCACGAGCTTTTCAATTTAAAAAACATTTTATCCCCAGTGGGCTAACAGGCGGCCACATCCAGGATTCCGGAACACTGGAACTTCCTCTGTGATTAGGATCTTTTCTTTGCACAGTAACAATCACATAAGTTTGAAACAGTCCCTTAACTGTTAGAGTACTTAACTTTCTCCCTCGGAAAAGCTGGAGCAGCACTTGAGATGCAGCGTTGTTTCTGTTTTGATCGCATTCCAGTGGGAAACAGCCACTCAGCGGAATTTACATCAGCACTTCCTATGGCAGCTGTTGGAAACTAAGCACAGGCAAAAATGTTGCTATCTGTTGCATTTGTTGGGCTCTTGTAGCCTGTAAAAAATAGATAGATATATTTTGACTCTTCTTTTCCACACTTTTCCCCTATGTTTAAAAATATGTTCAGCAAATAGTTGAGTGTTGGCATTTGATCATTCTTAAGAACCCACTAAGTAAAAGACATTGTATCATGCTGTGTTAGTTTCCCAGGGCTTCCATAGCCAAGTACCACAGACTGGGTGGCTTAAAACAACAGAAATGAATTGTCTCACCGTTATGGAGACTAGAAGTCCAAGATCAAGGTGTCAGCAGGGCCATTCTCCCTCTGAAACCTGTAAGGAAGAATTCTTCCTTGCCTCTCCCAGCTTCTGGGGGATGCAGGCAATCTTCAGCATCCTTGGTCTGTAGATGCGTCACTCTAGCTTCTGTCTTCACATGGCATTCTTCCTGTGTGTCTTCACATCATCCTTCCTCTGTGTCTGTCTGCTTTTGTGTCCAAATTTCCCCTTTTTATAATGACACCAGTCATTTTGGATTAGGACCCACCCTAATGACCTCATTTAAACTTGATTACCTGTGTAAAGACCCTATTTCAAAATACAGCCATATTCTAAGATTAGGATTTTAACGTATCTTTTTAGGGAGACACAATGCAACTCATAACACATGCCATAACATTTGGTTTACAGCTTCAAAATGTTCTATACTTACGGAAGCAGGATGTAGGGCTTGAATTAGGATGAGGATGGATGGTTGTAGAGCCACCCCGGTAGATGCCAAGTGTCTGATTGATAACGTTGGTAATGGTCCATCAGTCTGCTCTTGATCCCTCCAGATCTGTTCTCTTCCAGCACCCCCTGATTGCCCTCCTGTCAGCTGTAATCCTCAAACTTCATTCTTTATTGAGAATTTGGGCTGAGCCTTTGAGTGATTGGTGCTTTGAGGTTAGATGTGAATATTTGAGGTAGGGGAAATGGTTTGAGCATAAATACATGCAGATCCACAAACATGCCAAGCATAAGGGAGACAGTGCCTGGGCCAGCGTGGCTGAGGTCTGTATAGAGAGCCCTTGATACCAGGATGTGCATTCCCCATTCTTCCCTATTAGCTGCTTTAACACCTGTGTGGTGAATGTGTGCTGTCCTTTGAACTGTGCTGTAATACTCCACGCCTCTTTGAATGCCTGCAAATTAAGGTGGGGGTGTCAGATTTCCCTGCATAAATCATTACTGGACAATATTTTGGCACGTCAGGATAGGACCACAGGGTTTAATATCAAGGAGAATTGGGTCTTGATCTTTCCCTTTTGAAGGAACCTAAAACAACACTGAGTATTATCTTTCTATACTGAAGACCTAGAGCCTTTATTGTTTGTGACAGTCCTTTGAAAGTTATGTAAGTCACTGACTGGTGGTTATCTAATTATACATCTGTACCTTGTCTCCAAATTATGGAACGTTTGGAAGACAGAGATCAGGCCTTATTATTGCATTTCATCCACTGTAAAGTGCACATTCTGCACCCCCTGCCCCGCCCGGCCCCCGTATTTTAACATCGCTGAAAGCAGGATGTGCCTTATGATCGAATTGTTACCATTACTGTTGTGACAGAGTTGTCATTAGTGAACTTGGGTTCGCACGGGGGAACTCGGTTGTAGCTCCTCATGATATCATCACATCCATTGAGTTGTGGGCATTGTTGATACTCCACATGTTGAATTTAATAGTCACTTAAAATGTCTATGGGAAGATTACATTATAATTCAGAATGAGATGAAAGCTATTTGTACGTAGAAATGTGCAGAGATAGAGAAGTGGGGCATAAATTTAATGGTAGGGAAACAGATAGTGACTGAGGCGATGACTACAATTCCATATTTTCTTGCAAAGCAACAAGTAAGCCTTTTACACGACCTAAGAAGGGAGGAGAGCGGCAAGTGGTTGAAACTTTCTTACATTTTTTACTAAAATGTGGACAAAAAGCCTGCTTATCATATGCCATGCAAGGTGACTGAAGAAAGGAGATATTGCCAATCCTTTCCTAACAGATGAAAGAGACTTCAGGAAATGAGAATGGGTGTGACCCCCTCACACATTCGTGCAAACAATCAGTGTGACCTTGTCATCAGTTGGTTGGAAGTGTTTCTCCTTTCTCAGTTGACACAAAATTACGATGTGCCTGTAACTGATGGCATCGTGGATTCAATGAAACGTGGTATTTCTTTGCTATTACCTTGAGTCCTGGTCCCTTAAACTTCCTGGGAAGATAGTAAATATTTATTGATTAATTGCATAGATTTTATTGATTTAAATAGAAAAGTACCCCCATTATTGGGGCTTGCAGGTGGGAGGCTACCTCCACGTGTGAGAGATGGGATAGTGTTTTCCTAGTCTGCTTGGCTGCATGTGTCTTGAAAGAAAAGTGTAGGTGAGCAATGAGATAAAGCGGGTGGCTGGGTAGGAGAGAAGACAGACGGGGGAATGGAACGGGTTGGCAATTAACACCGTCAGTCTCCCCACTTCCAGCACGTGCTGGGGGCAGTTGTCACCCACAGGACACTCAGTGACAGCGTGGGGAAGCCTTGTCATGATTACTCCTCTTTCTCCTCAGATCCCATTTAAGATCCTCTGCTTTTAGCTTAGTCAGGTACATAAACGCACGCATTGGTTCAATTCAATAGATAATTCCATCCCCTTTACAAGACGGCTTTTTCTTAATGTGTTTGTTGGATCCTGGTTAGGATTAATATTTCTAAGAATACCCCCCTGGCCACCCCTCTTTTTCGTTTGCTGTCACCTCTCTGTCCCCTGGCTCTGTGTTGAGGCAACACGTCTTCCTCACCCCCCGGGTGTCCATCCTGAGGCATCGCATCTGATGGTCCTTATATTGCTTTTCCCATCACTCAGCTTGCGTAATTTTGATGTCACTAATATCCATAAAACACTCACTCTTAAAACTGTTATTAAGTATATCTCTGTGACTGGCAATAACCCTAAATTTCACAGGTGGTTGTAAAAGTACTTCCACTTTACTTGCTTTTTAAAAAATGCGTATTAATTTCAGCATGTGTCTTCTTGTCCTTACATTTGTAGGATTCATCAAAAAGTTATATGCACTTATCCTTTATAGTCCCTCTCCTCTAAAGTAAATGCTGAGCATTTATATTTGCATAAAACTGTAATGGAATTAATATTTATTTCGAGATGTGTACCAGGTACCTGTAACATGTTCCAGGGTCCTTACATACTTCCTTTTATTTAATCCTGAAACAACTATATGAGTTACATACAGGTATTGTGAACTATGGGATTATGAAGTATATTTTAAATATGAGAAAACTGAGACACGAAGTGTTTACACAGTTATATTGTGGTAGATTTAGGACACTCTAACCCTACAAATCTGTTTCTTTGTGTAAACTTGTGCTAAACCTTTTTACAGTGTGAACTAAGCAGTAAATACCCTCAGTGACTAGATAGTCCTAAACTAGATTCCAGATGAGTCTTTATGGTAACAGTAGTGACAGCTACAGTAACACTCAACATTCACTCAGTGTTTCTTTTGTGCTAGGTGAGGTTGTAAGTTCCTTATGTGTGTTTAATGAACACAACAGCTTTGAGACAGAAACCATGATCTTCCTCATGTTAAAAACAAAGAAATCGAGACACAGAGAGTTGAGTAACTGGCCTCAGCTTACAGAACTCGCAATGGAGTCGGGATTCAGACCCAGGCGGTTAATCCTGGAGCCTTCGTGCAGAGCCCCGCCTTTTCGTTCCACAACTTAGGAAGTTAAAGCCCAGAGAAAAAGCCTTTGGGAAAAGTTGTCAAGGATTCTGAAGAGTGTTGATCTTTATTTTCAGATTTTAGGAAGTTGTTAGATCTTTGTACACCTCAGGAGTTCCGATCAGTAAATAGAGAGAAGTAAACGCGGGCCGTGAATGTGTTCCTGCGTTCTATGCTTTCTGTTCCGCTCCCCGAGGACACAGTGAACCGACTTTGGTAACTATCTCACACACACATCCCCACACACTCATATACACTCCTACACACTCACACATACTTACAAACACACACACACACACACACACAGGGCCTTTGCTCCTAATGTCCCTATTGTCTAGAATGCCCCTCATCAAGTCCCATCCTACTACTCTCTTCCACTTCAATCTGTTTCCTTACACTCATCCTACAGAATGAACGGAGGGCTAACCCCCCCCCCGGGAAGCTTTCCTGTGCCCTGCGACCCTCTGCCCCCGACCCCAGGCTGGGACCGTCTGTGCTCCCACCGCGTCCTGCACAGGCTGCTTTTACAAAGCATCTCTTGGTCAGCTTCTTGAGAAGACGGCAGATACTTAATCATCTCTAGTGCTTAACAGAGTACTTGGTACACAGCTGCCTCTTAAAAAGCATGTATTGAATAAATGAATGAGTGAATGAATGAAAATGGAAAGTGGGATGAAGCTGGAAAATGACCCCAGTCACTAAGTCACCTCATTACATCTAGATTTTATAAAATGGGTCAGAAATGCTTAGTCATATATTTTGAGGACATTTTTTCCATCTGCTAAGTCAAGAGACTCTTTAAATGAGGAGAAGCAGAGGGGTTGGAGCAGGTGTGGGGACAAGTGGCTGCCGCGACAGAAGCTGCTCAATCAGAGGATACAAATGTCCCCCTTCCTGGTGGCAGCATCCTGAGTCAGGAGAGAAGGGCACTTAACCCAAAACGACGGGGCACATGCAACTGAGGGCCGCCCCACAGTTTTATGTGTTGTTTGGGGAAAAAATTCATCGCCATGTGTGTTAAAAGTGATCAAACGAGAGAAAAAAGTACGTAATGGTGTTTGAGGCTGTGAAGTAGGATGTTCTGAACTGTGGGAAGAAAGCTCATATAACCTTCAAGGCAGCCTCCTCTCCACTGCTTGGCAAAGTGTTCAAGACATTTTTTTCTTTTCTAAGGACTTTTACGAGGGGATTGATGTTTGACTAAGTCAGATTCCAGACTGTGCTGCCAATTTTCACTGCCTAATTGTTGTGGGGGCTGTGGAGTACTTCTAACAAAAGAGAGGACTGTCTATTAAAGAGGTGACCAAAAATGTTATGAAAAATTGATAATAGGTTAGAAAAAACCCTAGTTTAATGTATTTTTCAGCACAGGAGAAAGGCCCCCCTATTAGTCTAGTGAGGGGGAAACAGCTCTACACATGGAGTCAGAAATCGGGCCCTGGACTCTGCCTTTTCCTGCCTGGAGTCTGGAACAAGTTCTTCAACTGCACCGAATGTCGGTTTCCTAATCGACAAAATGCTAAAATAATGCCTCCATCTAGGTTTGTTATAAGGAGCAAATGAATTAACATAGGGAAAAAAATAAGCTGGCATCTGAAACAGAGCAGCATCTTCATTATTTAGTGGAAATGAATAATTTATCTGCTTTAATTGCTTAAAAGATACAGCAATAAAGAAAACATGTCGTTTTTTTGAGTCAAAATCTCAACCACAGTTTTAATCACTGACAAAATTAAATATTAAGTTCCTAATACGTTTCTAATGGGGTATTTTTTAAATCTTCAGTATTTCTTAATCCCAAGCAGAGGGGCTAACTGCGGTTGTGGGAATTCCTTGAACAGGGGATAAGCAACATTACAAGTAAAACCCAGGACAGACCAAAAACCAAAAACCAAAAACCATCGGTGGCAGGCTGACTCTTAGCTGTGGCCTAGTTTTCCCTGGCATTCCTGGAAAAATAGGGGAGGGACGTGACCGTAATATACCAAGTGGTGTGGAATTCTCTTAAATCGTTACTCCCAGATTAAAAAGAAAAAGGCCAACACAACAAAACCCCAAAGGCAAACTCCTTGGTCCCACTTCAGTTGTGAAGAGTCAGACCCTCTGGGTGTCAGGTCAGGATATGTGTGGCTTTAAAGAGCTCCCAGGTGACTCTTATGATCAGCCGCTTTGAGGAGCCACCGTCAGAGGTAATACTTTCAGATTACAGGTTGTTTTTCCGACATCGTTAATTATGATTCCAAGGCACAATGTGGAGCAGAGGATAATATTAGTCGAATAAGTAAAATTCTACTTGGAGCTACATTGTGAAGAATATTCACCTGTTATATAAGACGCCATTCTTTTCTTTCGTTTATTAACGTATGATCTTCCTTTGAATCTTAACAGACTTTTAGTAATAGAATTTCTAAATTTCTTTTATGTCGATGTGTTGCCTTCTTCAGTCTGGTTTTCAAGGCTCTTCACTATTAGTATCATTAGAAGGAAAATTATTCATCCTAAAATGTTTATTGCTCATGTACTACACGGCAGGCAACGTGCTAGGCACTGGGAACACAAATATGACCAAAAGATATTCATGCCTTCAAGTCACTTGCAATCGAGTAGGACAGACAGGTGATTAAACAGCGGCCGCAGTTTAGTTTTTTGTGTTTTGTTTTCCCCCCACTGGGAAAGACTCGCCCTGAGCTAACATCTTTTGCCAATCTTCCTCTTTTTTTTTTCCTCCCCAAAGCCCCAGTGCATGGTTGTATATTCTAGTTTTAAGTCCTTCTAGTTCTTCTATGTGAGCCCCCACCACAGCATGGCTACTGACAGATGAGTGGTGTGATTCCACATCTGGGACCCGAACCAGGGCCTCCGAGGTGAGGCATGCCGAACTTTGACCACTAGGCCATCAGGTCTGGTTCCACAGTGCAGTTTTAAAAGTGCAGGGCTAGGGAAAACCCTAGGACACATGAGGGCTCCTAGGAAGGCCTATAACCTGGACGAGAGTTAATTACACTGTGGTTAAGCATAGGCCGTGGAGCCAGGCTACTGTATATTAGTTCCATACATAGAGGGTCAGAGCTAAGGACATATGACTTGAGCACATCATGCCTTAATTTCCTTCACTCTAAAATGGGATGAATATTAGTGCCCAAGTCATACAGTTGTTATGAGAATTAAATATGAGAGTGCGTATAAATCACTAGGCCCACAGTGAGTGCTCAGTGCATGCTGACACATGACAGCTGTTGAAGGACAACTAAACTGAGACTGAAGGTTGTCTCAGAAAGAGCCTGTGGACAAGGGACTGTCCAGGTCTGTCCAACCTGATGAGGTCCTGCATTGTTAACACCCTTTTGAAATGCTAAGAGTCTCCCTCACTGGAAACACACATATAATCCAAACCCAGAAAAAAATTAAATTAGTGGACTATCAGTGCAGCTATAACATACTCCTCCGTTGTTGATTAGCCATTTGACCAAGAAAAATAAATAAGAACGAAAAACAATTTAAGTTTTCACATAGATTTTCCTTCTATTTACTTCACTAGTCTTGCATTTTTTTCTCTGAGAACATTTGTGTGAGCTCTTTGTTATATTTATTTAGAGAAACAGAACACGATACATTTGTGATCCTAAATCTTAAGAACAGCCTTGAGGGTACTTCTGCAATCTCTTTTTCCCTCCCACCTTTTTTTCCTTGAGGTCTATCTATTCCTTAATTATATTTAGTTCGAACTTTAAATCTCAAACTCACTGAAAAAACTATCTAGATTTTTAATATTCTTCAGAGAAAAATCCTGGTGGGCATTTTCCTTCTTTTGTTCCAGTCATTTGTTTGAGATTTTTAAAACTCACTTCTACTATGGTGCCATTGTGTGACAGAGAGAACGCTGCTCCACTCACCTGGGACGGCCCAGATTAAAGAAGAAGGGAGACCTGTGCATTTCAATGACAACATTGTGGTGTCATCTGACTCCCATTGACGTCTAAGAATGTGGCAGGCTTTACAAATTGGGTAGAATTAGCCATAGCACTTATGTGGTGGATTTATATCTCCTGGACTGACAGATTGGCAAACTACAACCCGAGAAGTAGAGAATAAGAGACATTCACAGATGAATTCTGTCGGTAACTGAAGTTCTGTAAATATGAACTCTGTCATCGCTACTCGCAGGCAAGGTGCGCCCCAGGCAAAACGAAGTTAGGGGAGATTATGTTTTCGGTGTTCCTTCTTCCATCCTGGCCTCCTTATTCCTCTAAATCTCAATTAAAATGGATCATATTTGCTCCTGCCAATCCCTGCTTGAATGATCAGCGATAACTTCTGCAAAATTTATTGATAATGATGAGTAAGTGAGGCAGATATGTTACCTACTGAGAACATTTATTAGAAAACCCGACCTCTTCAAGACTCCCAGAAATTATGCTGTAAACATTGCAATTTCATTGGTGATGGAACTGATATTCTTTGAGCAGGAATCCCTGCCCAGCTTCCTACTCAAATTCCTACTCAAACTTCCTTCGCTGGCTCATGAGGCTGCTTCTGGCATTAGTTTAATTCAGGAAATAGGAAACTGTCTTGAGAAAAAGTGATTCATGAGATTACCTCAAAGATAAACATTTTGAAAAGATGGCATAAAGTTATTTGATACATAAATGTGAATTATTTTTTCAGCAAGTATTTATTGCACAAAAAAACACACAGCACAAACAAAAACCCCTTCCTTCAAGTAGCTCACATTCTAGTAATATGATAAAGGTTGTTCTAGGCAAATGGTTGGGTGAGACAGTTCCTTGCAGAAAAACACAAAGAATCCGTTGAATTTTTACTTTCAGCTATCTTTTCTAGAGAAATAGACATGTATATAAATAAGCATGTATAGGTTGTCATGGCAACATAATTTCTACAGTGAAAACGGAAACAATCTAAATATCCATCTATAAGGGAATAGTTACGTAGTTTTGCAAGCCAAACTCCAGATGTGAAAACAAAATTGGTAATGTTCCTTATTTTTCTATAACTCAAGATAAAGATTATATGTTGAGCTCCCATTTAATCTGATGACAGAAAACTTAATCTGGTCACTTCCAGACAAACTTGGTCAGTTTAGGACTTTTTCTTCCTTTTTCCTTCCTTTTAGAATGCCACTTGAATTCTAGGTACTGATGGAGCTTCAGACTTGGGGTGGGGGGAGCCATTGCTTGGTGTCTGCCATACTGGCATCTACCGAAGGCTGTGATACCATCCTCAAGGCGTAGGCATCTGATATATCTGCTTCTCGGACTTCACCCCTTCCCCTGCTCCCCAGCACACTAACCTTCCCTAAGATAGCTGTGACCCCATCTGCTCTGGTTCAAGAGTAGCACCGTTTTCCGGTGGAGAAAGCCATTCCCCCTTCACAACTAAGATGCTTCTTCACAATATGCAGGCTCTCTTGCACCCGCTCTCTCTCTCTCTCTCTCTCTCTCTCTTTCTCTCTCTCTCTCTCTCTCTCTCAGGATGTTTTCCCATCTTTTGGTGAGCAGGGGAAAATTCAGCTCTTTCCCTCCCCACCACAGGCAGCAGGCGATCTGACAGGGCTGCCTCAGGTCCCCTCCCTTCTTGGAACTACACTTGTCATGTTTACCCACCTGCTACTGCACTTGCTGTGATAGGGATGAGAGCTGTGAGGGGCCTACTGCCTCTCAGGGTCCCAGACTGTGAGTGCAGACAAGTTCTCTCTACTCTCAGAGGCCGAAAAACTTATCTGAGGGTCTGCAGGTCTATTGTTCTCTCCTGGGGCAAACTGTATTTTCAGAAGATAGCCACGGCTGTATCTCCCAACTCACATGCTCTTCTTACAAGGAGACTCGGACATTCCTCTCACTGAGGTCAGGTGGGTCTCTGTCCTCTCCCCTTGAACCTGGGCAGGACTTTGTGACTGCCTCAACCAGTAGAGTGAGGTGGAAATGATGCTATGTGACTTCTGAGCTAGTCATAAAAATGTCAGACACTTCTGCCTCCTTCTCTTGGGGCACTTGCCTTTGGAGTTCTGAGCTGCCATGTAAAAAGCCTGGCTGACCTGAGACCACCATTCTACGAGGAAGCCCACACTAGTGAATGTGTAGCAGAGACCATAGGGGGGACCCTGAGGCCACATGGAGAGAGACACAAGCCTGTCCATCCCAGCTGCCATAACCTACTGTTCTGCTCCAGCCACTGTCTGAAAGATTCTGAGACAAACCCGTCCGGAATTCTTGATGTGCAGAAACTATGAGAGATAATAAGATAATTGATTTTGTTTTGAGCCATTGACGTTTTGTGGTAATTTGTTATGAGGCAATAGATCATAAGAACCTCCCTCCCTTCATCAATTTAATGGCGCCTGGTGAGAGAGTTCTATTCCTGAGACCCACAGAGACACCTGACCTTCAAACCCCTTCCACTCCCAGCACTGGCGACATTATTGTGCTGGTGGCAGTGGGGATGGAGGTAGAATACCTATTCTGACTCTTCGGCTATTCTCTTTCCAAGCTATTGTTTATGGATTTTTTTTTTTTTTTTTTTTTGCTTAGCTGCACCAAAATTTCACTTTTGAGAATCAAAACTAAACACAAAAGCAAAAACAAAAAAAAAATTTTATTGTCAAAATAAAAAAATGGCTTTTAAGACTATGTTTTTTTGCCGTGATTTTCCAAAGCTTACTTACAAACATAAAAGTTAAGAAACGGACTGTTTGGTTCATTTGGGTGTTAACACTCCTCTGAGATAGTGAACGCCACCAGCCACATGAAAGCAAGGGTCAGGGAATGAATATGTGTGGGGGAAGAAACTTCATTAATGTCTTAATGCTGATCTTATTACTGTTAAAAACAAAAATCCTGCACGAATCCACACTATAAACTAGTAGCATCAGACAAAAAGAATGAGGTCAATCTATGTGAATCCTGGAAATATTGTTATGTGAAGAAAGTAAGTTGCAGAAAAACAAGTATGGTACCATACAATGTAAGTAAAAACATTTTTTAAACAAAACAATAAAACAAATATGTATATAATATATATATATTTCTATATGCATACTCATGAATACATATATAAACTCTGAGACAATCATTTTTGACTATGGAGAGAGCACTTGTTTGTAGAAAAGTCAGGAGCTTTCTTTATGATTTGAACTCTTTATTTTTTAGATTGAGTAAATATTAATTTTGTAATTAAAATTTTTTTAATTATATTAAATTTAAGAATAAAATTCTTTAAGAGAACTGAACCATCAGTCTGACATCAGTATTAATAAATGTACTTTCACACCCAAAAACATTCAGATAGTTTACGGATAAATATAACATAAATTAAAGTTCAAATCAATTTTTGAAATAATATAAAAATCTTATACTTGTAAGTTTTTAAGTTATGATACAAGAGAAAGGTTATGATGTGTCTCCCAAAATGTCGTGTCTTTTAGATATTGTTAGAGTTTGTAAATATCATTTTTGTTGCATAGCCAGAATAATTTTTCTCATGAAATGTGATATAGACACTAATTAACTCTGGGTCTTTTAGAATTATTGCAATAGGTCATAAAACTAGCCACATCATTTATTCATTAATTAAGTCAGTATATATTTAATGAGTGGCTACTATGTACCAGGAGCAGAAGTTAGGCCTATTTTAGAAGAGGGATGGTCCCTGCCCCTGTGGAATTTATAGTCTAGTGGAAGGGACAATAATTACTTATAATTATGCAAATATATAATTACAAATTCATTAAGTTGTCTAGAGCAGTGGTTTACAATCTTAGTCATGGGTGATTTTGCCCCCTGGAAGACATTGGTAATGTCGGGATACATTTGTAGCTGTCACCAATGACCATAGTGGGGGATGGGGTGGGCTATTGCTATCTAGTCAGTAGAGGCCAGGGATGCTGTTCAGCATCCTACAGTACATAGGACAGTCCCTTCCCCAACAACAAAGCATTATCCAGCCCAAATTGTCAATAATGCTAAGGTCGAGAAACCCTGCTGTACAGGAAAAATATAGACTATTAAGGAGCATATAATGGTGGGGGGATCAGGAATTTAGGTAAGACCTCTCTGCTATCCAGTATGGAAGTTCACAGAAAGGCAAATTACCCTCCAAAGACAAAGGGCATACTTATTTTGCCCTGACTTCTTTGCTTGACAACATATACAGAAGTAAAGACTTCAAATATGGAAGACTCCCTTCTCCATTCCTTTTCTAGTGAGGAAGTCAGAAAATGAAGGGATATTTGGCAAGCCCCAATTTGATGAATGAAAGTAGTGGATGGACTAGACACCATCTTAGTAATATAATCAGCGTTGGAGGGTAAGGACTATGATTATCAGAAACTAGACTTTGTTTCTTATTTGTTATTACTGTTGTCCTCAATTTTCTTAAGATTAAAAGCAAAACAAAAACAAAAACAAAAACAAAAAAACTCCAAACCCTGACAAACCAAAAGGGCCTACGTGGCTGACATTGGAAGCAACATGGCACAGGGGACGAGGCAGGCTGAGTTCCACTCTGCGGCCAGTCCCAGGGAAGAGCCCGATGGCAAGGAGCTGCAACTCCACAAGTGCAATGACAGCTGGTCAATGCCAGGAGTTCCTGGATAAGGAGAAAGGCCTGGGAGTTGACCCAGGGTTGACAACATAAAGATCCACCCAGGATTTGCCCATGGTGAGCAGTGGGCATTATCAGCTCTGCCTATCAGCCTCGTCTCTTTCTATCTGGTTTGATGAGAGTACAGTGGTCAATGACTAATGAGTCCACCGACTCCCTTGTGTAATATATTTCTGGTACCTTTCTAGAATTTTCCATCTGTACAGTAAGGGAAATATGGAGCGAGAAGAAAATTCCTAACAGGAGACTATGGTGTAAATCTATCCAGAAACTGTAAGGTTACCACCAGTCCAGACATGAAATGACAAGTGATAGTTTGTCCCTTTATAGTCTAAATTAAGGTCAGTGGGATTTTGTGATTCTTGCCACATTCCTGCCTGGACAGATCTGCTCCAATCTATCTTGGAAAAAGGGAATGCAGTCTCTTCCCCCTTTCTTTAGACATGTTGTTCAGAACCTCTTGGACTCTCCATGCATGGCCTCTAAACCAAAGGTATTAATATCCCTGGCAAATGGGAAAGAAGCGAGCTTAGGATAAAATCAAACAGTCAATTCTTTTTTATTGTGATGGAAAATTTTCTATGTAAATGAGCTACATTGTGGTAGTTTTTCATGTAAACTATCTTGGACCATATTTGAGTTAAAAGTAGTTACCAAAGTATTTTCTTTGGAATTTGACTTTAAAAAAATGATGTATAGGGGCCGGCCCGTGGTGTAGCAGTTAAGTCCGTGTGCTCTGCTGCTGACAGCCCGGGTCCGCATCCCGGGCACGCACCAAAGCACCCCTCATCAGACCATGCTGTGGCGGGGTCCCACATGAAGTGGAGGAAGATCGGCATGGATGTTAGCTCAAGACCAGTCTTCCTCAGCAAGAAGAAGAGGATCAGCATGGATGTTAGCTCAGGGCTGATCTTCCTCACAACAACAACAACAACAAAAATGACGTATAGTGTAGGATTGGTTTTTATTACAAAAATAACATGTAAGAAATATAGAAAATTTGGAAAATTCCAAATAACACAAAGAAGAAAATAAAAACTCCTTTAATTATCTCACAAGGCAATATTGTTAATATTTTAATTATATGTTATCTCTGTCTTTAGTCTATGGATATATTAGCATATATTTAAAATGATATGAAATGGATATAAGGAATTCATGTTCCAAAAGTATATGAAGGATTTCATTTTTGAAAGTTGCAGGTTACCCTGACATATTTCTTATGCCCTAATACTTAAATAAACAAAGAAGCTTGAGAATTGATGCAGAATAAAGAGTTGTGAAAATATCAGTCATTTGATTTCCACCATTCTAAAACATGGTTAAAAATCGTTTTCTGTGTGATTAATTTTTGGCTTGGAGTTTTTAATATTTAACATTTTTATAAATGGACTATTACAGAAATGTAGAATTCCGTCTCTTTCCCAGAGAGAATTATTTATTTATTAGCCCTAGCTTCAAGACTAAGCACCTAGTACTTATTTGCAACAAATGAGTCACTTAATAAGACCACCTACACATAATTCAATTAACTTTGTTTTCTGCAGAGAAAAATCAGTAAAGAATGTATTTGTGCTCATTTGTAGTCTATTACTTGAAATTTGTCTTGAATCTAAAAATATTAGTGAAAAGAACAGCATTCTATTTTTTAACTATTTCGTTTCCCGACGATGAGTGTCTTAGATGCCCCTGGTGCCTAGATTCATCCTGGCTCCCACCATCTCCCATTTCAGCTGTGGCTGTAGTAGACAGGTCTTCAGCTCTTGTGGGTTTCAACTCACAGAAGGGAGAGAGAAGGCCCTGATCCAGAGGCTTCATGTCTGTGCTGCCCGTCTTTGCTTTTTGCCCTAGGGCTCCACAGACCCCGGTGCTGACAGGATCTCACTTGGTTGGTACATATGTACAACTCAGAACCTTGGGGCAGTTAGCATCCCTGAGGGCAACTGTCAACCAATGGGGCCAGAAGCCGCTGGAAAATTCCCTCTGCCTTCTGTCTGTCAAGCAGCAATTCTAGGAGGTATCCAGCATGCTTCTCCTGGGAGAATTGAGCCCCGTTGTCATAGCGTCGACATGGTTAACATGTACCTTTACTGGCTAGTCCTCCTTCCATGTCTCATGCTTGACCCCACTCCACTTCCTGGGCTCACCAAATACATTGCCTGCACACAAGTCCTTCATCAGGCTCTGTTTTCAGGAGAATCCAACTAAGATAACAAGTAAGGGTAGTCTAATAATTTATATACAAGTAACACGCTAATGAAGGCGAACGATGTTGTTCTGTATATGAGATCAGAAGTATGTTAAATGGGACCTGAGAATGCATGACCTCCTGAGGAAAAATAAATTCAAACTTCTAAATCTGAATCAAACTGCTGAGTACTTTATTCAGACTGTTAATATGAATTCAGCTCTACCACCACCATTTCCTGGCCGTGTGACACTAATCATGATACTTAACAACACAGAGACTTAATTTCATTATCTCTATAGTAAGCATGATAATATCTACCTCAGAGAATGGAATTCGAGGGAAGAACCTATAAAAGATGAGAGATCATGAAGGACCGTGTAAGTTATGATAAGAAGGTTGGATTGTATCCTGAAGGCGAGGAAGACTAGTGAAGGGTAAAAAGCCGAAGAATAACTCATTAGATTCACGTGTTAGAAAGATGAATGGCAACAGAGGATGGATGTCACAGAGCCAGGAATGGGAAACCTGATAGGAAACTGTCACTAAGAAAGTGAGAAATGATGCTGACACAGTCACCTGAATAAGAAGAGTTGGGGCAGGGACGGTGAAAAGTGGGCAGACTTGATTGGCATCTTGATAACCAAATTGATGTTGGGAGCAGGAACAGTAGAACCAAAGATGGCATCTGTGGTTCTGCCTGGCCCACTGCATGGATGTGGAGCCATTTGCTGAGGTGGGGACACAGGAGGACAAGGAGCAGGTTTGGAGGACTGTGGTGGGCTTGAATCTGTGTATGTTGAGTTTGAACTACCTGTGACAACTGTATTGGAGAAATATAGTTGGGAGAGGACGGAACCACAAAGATTTCCTGTGGGAAGTGACAGCTAAGGTGAAATCTGCAGAGTGAGTATAGGTTATCCAGATAAAGATGGGAGCAGACGTGAAAATTAAAAAAGAAAGTTCTGGTAATGACAATGGGGTGCATATGTGGTGTGTAGGGAAGTGGCTCACTAGAATGCAAGGGAACTAAAGGCTGGCTGATATCCAGAATTGCTAAGAGATGTTCTTTATTTTTTAACATTAAAGAAGACCTACCTTTGTGACGTTATCTGTATTTTTTCAAATAATTGTAAACAAATTATTTCCCCCTAGATCCAGGCTATTCTTTTTCATCACAGCTGCTTAAAATATTCTTCGCTCCTCAGACATTGGCGTTATAGTCTTCTTTCATGCCTTTTACTTCGTAGCAGTATGTGCCATTGAGCTGTCAAGTAGAGGCTCCAAGGCAGAAATGGTATTCAGAGCATTTTCCAGAGACAGAGATAGGGATGCCTTTCACCCATAAATTTCTTTAGGAATTACATACCAACAAAAGTAGAGATGTGGAACATTGAGTGGCACACTCTGAATTAAAATCAGAGTTTGGTTGCAAAATGGTTCTCTTGTTTAAAAACCACATCCTTTCGGAAGGACTTAGAGAAAGCCAAAAGCTTCTACTATTTTCTTCACAAATGTAAAATATTTATAGCACATTCACTTACTTGGATCTCTTCTATTAAGCCGCCCACAGAGTTGACACTTACTGTAGACTTTAAAGCATATCTGACCCTTGGCCTCATGATGCATCATGTAATGAGGACACTGCAGTGAAGTTGCTAGAACAAATGCCATCAGACACTAGGAGAGGAGGAAAAATAAATCTCTTAGACGGCAAATCTAAATAATGAACTAAGGGAGAGTTGCCTGAAAAAGACTTGCTGATAAAGAAAGGCATCCAACGCATCCAACAGTAGGAAGAGTTCCTGTTTCCTTTGCTGTAATTCAGCTACGAGCACTGTGGACCCTTAATTATTTTGACATGTGATCTTTCTAGCTGGAGAGCCTTAATATGCTAAGGCTGGGGAGTCTGGGTTTAATTTTGCCCTAAACAAGCATTGGACTTGACTTTTTTGGTTTCTGTAGTTAAAGTTATTTTAAACATTTTATATATATATATATTTATATATATTATATATATATTATTTATATATATATTTATATGTATGTTTTTATACACATATATACATTTTATATATATACACATATATACATACACATAAATATCCACATGTATAAAGACACATATGTACATATATTCATATATACATACATGTATGTATACATACATACACAGACAGGCAAATATACATACACAATTTCACGACTTCTAGGCAAATACTGGAAGTGACTTCAACATATTTAAAGAATTCAGAGACTTTTAATGTTGAACAGCTTCAATGTATGTTTGTGAAAGAACTAGTTGAGCTAATTTCTGGTCCATGGTGATTTCTTAAGAATGTCATAAAACAGTTTCAGAAGATCAAAGAAAAAATGAACTCTCGAAGACATTTTTTAAAAGGGTATCGTGATTTCTGATGCATAGGCGTTTAGTCAAGGTGTAGACAAGCTTGGTTCGGTTGTGATTTCTGATGCATAGGCGTTTAGTCAAGGTGTAGACAAGCTTGGTTCGGTTGACTTCCACGTGTTGTGTGGTTTCTTGGAGTTTCTTATTTGCTTGTCCTTTCTGGGTTTTTAAGAGTTCCTTGATTTTGTGGACACTGGCACACTCTGAAAGGTCATCCTGATACGCTGGAGGTTTCCCTAGTGCTTGAGCTTGGTGTCAAGAAATACATTTCCACCCAGTAAAGAGTGTCCGACGGACACGTTTTCTATACATTTCAACATAATCTGAGACAGTTAAGAACTATGTCGTTGTCTTGCAGTTTGATTAAAGCTCACAGGATCACTGATTTTTGTCGTTGTTTTTATTTTGGTGATTTCAAACTTTATTAGTTATATAAAACATGTACAAGGAAGATGCTCGTGTCTTCACTCAATCCTTCCTCCTTGCTCTCTTTCAGGGCAGTAAATGATTCTGAAGAGTGAATGTCTGATTTTTGTGCATATACTTTTATCTACATAGTTTTCATTTCTGGAGAACAAGATCTGATCCTCCAAGACTCCAAAGTCTCCCTGTCTCTCTCCATCTCTCTGTCTCTTGATCTCTTTCTCTCTCTCTCTCTCCAGGAAACTCCTCTGTCATGCATTTTCAGCAAATTAGGCTGAACTGAAGGAAGGGGGAAATCAGCTGCTATTTTTGTTAGTGTGTGTCTTGGGGGACAGATGAAGATGTCATTAAAGAGATATTAGAGGAAAACTAAGAAAAAGAGAAAATGAAACAAAATAAGTGAGAATATGAGATGTAGAGTTTATATTTTTAAATGAAAAAGAATTTTAAAAGATTGGGATCCATTCATACAAAAAATACATATGTAGTATCTCTAGACACAAGTCCCTGCCCTGTGGTTCTGTTGGGCTGTGTTAGTGACATGGGTTCAGGCAGGACTCTGCCTCTCCTTTCTTGAACCTCTGACAGGATCATATCACTATATTCCCAATGCTTTTCACCTGCCATAGCCAACATTTCAGTCAGGAAAGGGAAATTTGGCCTGGCAGAAGAGATCTCAGTTGGGGAACCTAAAATTCCTGATCAAAATGATCAACACATACATTTGTAAGAAGTTCAGTGGCTTTATCTTGGAATCTTTCTAAATAAAGAGAGTCCCTCTACCAGGTCCAGGTTTTGTAATTTATTATTAATAACAATGAATATTTGAGTGTCAGGGTGTGTTCACTTGCATATCTGCAGAGGTTAGAACGAACACTTGAATCTAGCGTTTTGGTTTGGTTGTTGGTTGGATAGTGTACGCAGCGTGAGTGACTAGAAGTGCTTGAGCCTCTAAAAGCCTGGCCCCCAGGCAAGATGGAGACCTATGATTCTAGGACAACGTTCAGCTACCATTACCCCAGTAATAAAAGAAATGAGTTGCACACTTTGGGCCTTCTTCCAACCCAACAGATCTAGCAGATTCCAGATTCAACTGATATCAAATATTTTACATTTTAGATGAGATTTGTTCCAGACCCTGAAGTATTGAAAATAAATTTTTGATCCCTAGACCTGGGTCCTTTTCCTCTAAGGACAGGCCATCCTGTCAGCCTATCTGGATCTTCTCTACTCCTTCTCTGCATAATGGAGCCTTGTATCTGTATTTCATCCTCTTCGACATCTGGTGGCAAATGACTCTGCCAATGGCTGGGATTTTAGCTACAAATCTGGCAAGTAAAAGGCAAATCTTATCCTTATAAGTACAAGACATCAAAGGTGGATAAAGTTTAATATGATTCACCAAGAGATCTGAGCTCGAATTAAAGTCTTGATTGTATTACTTTAATTGCATTACTGTTCCGTTACTTAGTTTATATACACACAACACTCTCATTCACATTACATCTGTTCTGCATAGTTTTCAAGGATTGGTGAACAGCGAGTAAGCAAGATCCATTTGAGTTGAAGTGTTAATAGTATGCCTTAGAGCTTCATTTTCCTGAGTCCAGGAGGCATTACATCAACCACTGTTGCAATCAGGTCTTCACTGGAATTATTCAGTGTCTTCTTTCAAGTAATTCATTTTCTTTTCAGCATCTCTTACAGTGACGAGGCTGGTTTCTTATCAGTTGTGCTGTAGTGTTCCTTAGTTTTATCATTTGGTACCAGATTTACACCTGGATGCATGTAGACCACGTGGAGCCTTGCACAGACGATACCTTGCGGACAACTGATTGGACTGCCTGCCCTCCAGCTTTTCTTGAGCCAAATTTAGTTTTGTGACTTCTCATAAAACTTCCCCACACTTAATTCAACCATGGTACTACATTTAATCTCTCTCCTCATTGACATGTTAACAAAAACCCAATCAAGAAGACTCCAATGACAACATCAGCTGTTACCATTACAGGGGCTATAGGATGTTGTTTTTGCTCTATTTATGGTTGGACTCACAACCTCCTGCCTGGTATTCTCTTTCTTGTATGCCTGGGTTTGCCCTTCTTGAGAGTGGGGATATTGGAACAGGCGGCTGTGATATTAGAGCACCTCTGGAGGGGAGGGAGTTGAGAAAAGAGACATGAGAGATTAGGGACAAGGATCCCTGAAAGCCCTGGCCCCAGTTGATGAAGTGGAGGAGGTGGTCAAAATACTTTAGGACAAAGTATTTATTGTCCTAAATACCAAAGAATCCTGGTATTTAGGACATGGATCTGGAACTTTTGCATTTTTAGTCATTGGAACTTTGATGCTAAATAACAGATTGATGACCCACAGTAAGCTAGATGCAACCTGAGGCTAGAGATTATGTCTGTCTCACTCAGTGTGGTAACCCTAACACAAACCCTACGGGGTGTGGCACATGCTAACAATGACAGCAGCAAAAATTTGATGATACTTACTGAGCTTTTCAATTAATCTTCATGTCAAATTTATGAGATTATTACCGTTATTTTCTCCAATTTACAGATGAGGAAACTGAGACACAGAAAGGTTAAGTCATTTGCCCAAGAGGATGGTACATGGTGGAGACCATCTCAGCTCAGGCGTCTGGCTTCAGGCCCACGTGTAACAATTAGTTTAGAAAGGAGGAGAGTGAAGGAGCGAAGGAAGCAATGGGCCTGAGAAGCACTTTTTCTCCCTTTAAGAAAAAGAAGGATCCATTCTTCTTCGAGACTTGAAAGCCAAAGAGCAGGAGGTACGCCAAAGACTTATTGGTCCTAACCCTACTGGTCCTAAGAGCAGACTCCGGAGCTTTATGAAAGTGTGCCTGGTGTTTGAGCCATGCCACCACATGTATGACAGTATCCCAGAACTTAAACTCTGGAAAGGTCCTGAACTAAAGCCTAGCAAAGTGGAGCAATCACCAAAAAAGTCTTCCTTTTGCTGCCAGCAGGAACGTCATTCTGAAAGTGGGACAAAGGTTTTATACATTCTAGGGACTGAGATTGGTCAGGAGAAAAGGAGAACAAAGAAATGAAAAGTGTGACAAATAGAGTGAGGCAAATTCCCGGATATAGATGGATAAATAAGAACGTTCACTCTGTGTGAATCTAACAAGAAAAATAGGTTGCAGCAGATTTGAGTGAATTCATTTGTGTTTTGGGGTTCATCAAGAAAAACTAAAACTAGGGGTATGCAACTCCCAGTGTAGGGTGTAAGGGGTTGCATAAAAGATCTTAAATCTTCCCACCACCAAGCTCTGCGGGCCATTAGGTGCTGAAGCAGAGCCGCACCATCCTTCCTCATGCCCAAGACTGGTTACTGGGGCGACCATGCTCAGCATTCAAAACTGAACCAAATTCTGCTAAAGAAATGAAGGAAATGAAATTATTATGACGTATTAGAAATACTTACCATGCTAGTATTATGAAGTGAAAGATTTAAGAGTGTCCAACAAATAAATAGTCATTTTACTCAGACTATTAATTTTGCTTATCCGCTGCCCCATGAAAGTTTTCAGCGCTCGTGAAAAGTATCAGTGTTAGGGTTTCTCTTGTATTATATTTAGTTTTTAAGGAAAAGTCTCAGTAACACCAACACCGTATAACAATGAAGGAAAAAGTTTTTCACATACTTTTATCACTCAGACACATCAATCTTTACTTTTTCCTACGTTACTTTTTTGCATGTCAAGATGTCTGCATCATTCTTACTTAACAATTTTCAATAATTCTTTTCGTAATGTAAAAGTAAGTACGTTTTCTTCCACTGCACCTCGTGTGAAGAGTTGATCACGCCCTCAGTTTGTGACACTCCCTCATTCTCAGTGCAGTCAAGATCCTCCTCTTGTCCCCTTTCCTTTATCCACTTTTTCCTGACCCCCAAGCACGTTCTCTTCTCTGATAGACATCTACTTTTTGCATATACTTGTACCCTTCTAAAACGTAATCTTTGCAAGAGTTCTACACGTACATATGTGGTAATTCATTGTAGACGCCTCAATTGCCTCCAATCTCCATGAAACACAAATAATCCTGCAATAACTATTCTTGCAAATGTGACATAATGAACTTTGAGATAATTTCTCTGAGATTTATAGCCAAGAGTGGGACTGTGGGTACGTAGGCTTTTTGCACAAGAGGTTTCATTAAGTACTGTCAGATTGTTCTTCAGAGGGACTCGAATCTTTAGCTTTCATCAATAATGCACGAGGCTACCAGTTTATTCACATTCTTATCAGTATTGGGAAGTATCCACGTTTTTTAAATTTTCAAATTTGATGGCTCTACAGTGATGTCTCATTGTTTAATCTGCGTTTCTTTGGTGACTGATGAGTTTGAGGATTTCTTATCCATGCAGTTCTTCTTTTTCTAGTACTTGTCCATTTTTTTTCTTTTGATTTGTAAGAGTTTCATATTTTGAAGATGTGAATCCTTTGGCAGTTTTAGATACTGTTCGTACCTTCTACCATTCTGTCATCTGTTTGTTATCTTGCCTATAGTATTCTTTGTAAAAGAGAGATCCCTAATTTTGATATAGTCAGATTTGTCGACTTGACAAGCATATATTGTTTAAGTACAAATTTTTTCTACCACAAGGTCACAAAGATATCTCCCCTACATTTACTATATTGACTTTAGAATTTTACATTTATATCTTTAATCTAGTGTTCATCTTTATATATTTTATGAAGTAAAGATCCAGTTTATTTTTCTGTATATGCTGAGTGAGGTTTCCCAACATAATCTGCTAAACCATGAATTGTTCCCCATTGCTTTGAAGCTGCTTTTATAATATATTAAGTTTATATACATGTAAAATTATATATCTACACACAATATTTATAATATATGTGCATGCTTATTAGCTCTCTTTTCAGTTTCATTGGTTTATTTGTCTGTTTTCCACCAATATCATTTTCTTTTTAATACTAAGGCTCTGTAGCTTTAGTGTCTAGTAGAAAAAACACTACTCTTTGCTCTTATTTTTGACTTACTAAGCTATACATGGATTTTATATTCCATGTCAATTCTAGAATAAATGTTTACATCTTTTTGAAAAATGTTGCTAAAATTTTTATTTGTATTATAATAAATTCAGAGATTAATCTGGAGGAATATTGACATCTTTACAATGAAAGTTCCCCGTTCATGAGCAACGGTACATTTCTCCACTTATTCAGATCTGTCTTAACGTGCTTACGAGCACTTTAAAATGTTCTCTGTAAGGGTATTGTGTTGTATTGTATCATATTATTTAAATTAATTCCTAGATCCTTTATAGTTTTGTTGTTATTGTGAAAAGTATTTCATTTCCTATTCCCTTTCCTGGTGGGTAATTGTTGATATAGAGCAGAGGTCAGCAAACTGTGAACAAGCGGCCAAATCTGGCCCACCACCTGTTTTTATAAGTACAGTTTTACTATAACGTGGTCACGTCTATTCATTTCCATACTGTCTATGGCTGCTTTCATGCCACAACAGCATGTCGAGTAGTTCTGATGGTCTGCAAAGGTGGAAGTATTTACTAACTTGCTCTTTACAGAAAAGTGTGCCAACCCAGAGGGTGGAGGAAAACTATTGATCTTGTATTCTGCAGTTATTCTAAAGTCTTATTAGCTCTAATGGGTTATCTCTTACTTTACAATTCTTACACGATATGTTCCTTTCTCTTATCTTATTTTCTTTGCTGTGATCTCTAGTACGATGTAAAAAAAATCTAAAAAAGCAGGCATTCACATCGTAGTGCGGAACTTTGAATGAACTAATCTAAGGACACCCCTTTCCAGTGTATTTGTAGTAGGTTTTTGGAATATATTATTTGCAAATTAATAAACTATTCCCTTGTTCCTAGATTTCTGAAAAAAATAAGACACATTCTTTTTATAGATAGGTGCTTCGTGAAATGCTTCTTCTGCATCTATTGAGATTATCAAATGAGTTTCCTCTTTTATTCTTTAGTGTACTAAATTATATTGATAGTTTTTTTTTAATGTTAACATATTCTTACATTCCTGGGAGAGAACTTACCTGATCATAATGCAGTAGTTTTTCAAATATACATGTGGATGCAGATAATTCGTATAATATTTAGGATTTTTGTATTTATTTTACAATTCTTGTCTGATTTAGGTATTAAAGCTATACTTAAAATGGAGTTCACAGTTTTTCTTCTTTGTCTTTTTTTCTGTAAAAATGTTGATAAAATAGGGGTTATCTTTTTCCTGAAAGTTAGTTAAACTTGTCTATGAAACAATCTTGGCCTGGGACTCTTTTGGAGAAAAGTGTTTGATTGTCATTTCCATTTATTTAATTTTTTGTTAGTTTAAAAAAAAATTTTTTTTTTGAGGAAGATTGGCCCTGTGCTAACATCTGTTGCCAATCTTCCTCTTTTTTCTTTTTCTCCCCAAAGCCCCAGCACATAGTTATGTATTATAGTTGTAGAGTTGTAGCTCTTCTATGTGGGACGCCGCCTCAGCATGGCTTGATGAGCAGTGAGTAGGTCCTTGCCCAGGATCCGAACCGGTGAACCGAACTGACAGCTCCCCTTTCCCTGACTCCCTGTCTCCATACACTGCTTTCTTGTTACTTCTCACCATTGGACACAACGTATTTATGTGTTTATATGTTCATTATCTATATCCAAAGTGGAATACAAAAACTAGAATATATAATTACATGAGAGTAGGGGTTTTTGTTTGTTCTGTTCAATTGTATATCCCTAGAACTTCAAAGAATTCCTTACACGTAGTAAGTGTTTTATAAATATTGAATGAGTGAATTTGATCAATATAAAATATCATCTGTAAATATTTCATTTGCTTGACTAATACTGATTCTATATGCTTGCTACTAATTTTTTTTAACCTGAATTGTCTGTTTGTATTATTTTCTGATTGGTACCTTGATTATTCTTTATAACATAAATCTAAATATTCTAATAAAGTTCTTTCAAATTTTTCACATTCTATGGTTTTTCTTTTATTTTGTTTACATTATTTTCTACATGTTTTAAATTTGTTTGTGGTTATATCTGTGAGTCCTTTCCTTTGTAATGTATTTGATCACATCATCTCCATTTTCTACTATTTTATCTTTCTTCTCTATAAATGTAATGCTTTAAGCTTTCTGCAGTTTGTTTTTATACATAGTGAAAAAGGTGGAAATCTAAAAATATTATTTTCCCACTTTCTTTAACAGTTACACTAATATCATTCACCAAATGGTCTTTCCTGTGCCCACGGTTTGAAGCTGACTACATTCTCAATCATAACTGAATCTGGAAATTTTGTTCCACATGAATCTAAGTTTCTATATTTGCACTAGTATAATACTTCATTTTTCTCATTTTTTACAGTATTTTTTTAGACTCTAAATTTATAAATTTTAGAATAATTTCAAAATCATTTTTTGAGTTTTACTTTTTTTTTTTTTTCAAATTAGACTTTAAACAGAATTATGTTAGCCCTGCACTATCCAATATGGTAGTCAATAGGCCCATGTAGCTATCGAGGACTGGAAAGGGGCTAGTGCAAATTGAGATGTGCTGTAAATATAAAATACACACCTAATATCAAACACTGAGAACAAAAATAAGGAAGTAAAATATCTCATTAATAATTTTTATAGGGTCGGCCCAGTGGCGTAGTGATTAAGTTTGCATGCTCCACTTCAAGGGTTTTCGGGTTTGGATCCCAGGTGCAGAGCTACACACTGCTTGTCAAGCCATGCTGTGGCAGTGTCCCACATACAAAATAGAGGAAAATTGGCACAGATGTTAGCTCAGGGTGAATCTTCCTCACCAATAACAATAATAATAATAATAATAATAATTTTTATAATGTTACATGTCAAATGATAATAGTTCAGATATATTGGTTTAAATAAAATCTATTATTAAAATTAATTCCACCTGTCTCTTTGGACTTTTTCTTTTCTTTCTTCCACTTAGTTATTTAATCACTTTTATTGTCATACGAATACATATTCTCATGCAAAGTGGTTCTTTGTACTTTTCCTTAAGTGACTTGCAGAAAGTTTAAAATTATATGTGTGGGTCACATTTTATGTACATTGGACAGTACTGAGTTAAATATTTAAATTATTTAGAAGGAGATTTACGTATTTGCTTTCCCCTTGAAAGAATACAGTATGGATCTGTATATAAGCCGTCTCACATACAAGCAAGTAAACATTCAGTGTGTTTAGCTTTACCATCATCACGCATATGTATGCACACACTGTCAGGATCTTGTCTTGGGGCACATGGGTAGCTGGCCTGCTATTACAGGACAGTAGGGAATATGAAAGTCTTGGAGGAGAAAACGATGAGCTGGGGTTGGGACATGGGGAGTGTGAAGGGTTTGGTCAACATCCAGGATAATACCTCCTTGTCTGTGTGGTTGTTTAAATGGGTCTGAAGCTCAGGAGAGAACAATGAGCTGAAAATACTGATGTGAGTGTCATTAGCCCATTATTTGGCATGAAGCATCCATAGGGCCTTATCTCAGCTGTTTACTGAATAAGATGTTTGCTAATAAGGCTTTGTACTTTTCAGGAGGATTTGCATTTTAATGAGATACTTTTAAAGACCATAAAAACCTTTGAGACCTGGAAAAGAATCTATTTTGGGGAAAAGATGGGCAATAAACTGGGAATTATTTTAAGACTAACCTTTTCCTAAGAGGGATATGTCTGAGGAAAATGCTCTAGAAAACTCTCTACATGATTGAGTCAAACCAGGGAGAGATTCAAGGGTAGCCACATGGTCTAAACAAGAGAAGAATTCAGCCAAGGACAATCAGCCATTCTACTAAAATGTTTGTATTTATTGATGGAAGCACTTTAGGGATGGTGTGGAGTGGGTGAGAGGGTCAGGTTGGACAGCACACAAGCCAAGGAATCCAGCTTATGACAGGGATAAAAATAGAGAAGACAGTTGAGAATAGTAAGTAGATTGCAAAGTGGACTATTACTAAATAAAGAACGAACAGGTGCCCACAGGTCTTGGGCTAGCTGGAGCAAGTGACCTTGCTGGAAAGGTGAGCCTCCTTCCCCAGGGCTCAGAAGGTGATCTCTCTCTGCCATAACCACACAACAGAAAAAGGCCTAATCTAAGAGCCATAGTTAGCTGGGATAGTCTGACCCTTCTTCTGGGGATTTTTCCCCTGAGACCCACTTCTCACTTTGTAAGATCTGCTAACTACTGTATCAGGTGATGTGCATTCTATGTCTAAGTCTAGGCCACGGCCTTCTTGCTGAGCTTCTTAACTGATGGAAGTCACCTGGAATCTCAGTGAGTCATGCAAAGAACCACCAATTCTCTGCGAGATCCTTGGACAACTACCCAGGGACTTGCTGAAGGAGTGTTCAGAAGCATCCCTCCCGACTGAGACCCTCCCCACGCCATCCAGGAATCCCTGGCTGGATTCTAGTGCTTTCTGACTGATTTCATTTAAAAATGAAATCTTCAAAAAACTCTTAAAAAACTAAGAGAAGATTCTCATAGAACATTTAGGATAATTGGAACTGCTTTTTAAAGCTTTTTTTTTTCCTTTTTGGTCACAGACTGTGTCCTCCTTAGCTGCTTCACCCCTTGGCTCTTATTTTATGAAGGTGAGAGATGGTGAGTCACTTGTCAGCAAGTGGGGAAAACTGAGCTGTAAACAGGAGCTCTGGCTTTCACACTTATTTTAATTATGGAGAGTTGTTCTCATCTGCCACTTTCATGTGGGAGAGTTTTATAAACCAAAAATCAATATATAGAAACTTCTCAGTAGAATATATAGACAGATATGTAGATGATAGATAGATAGATATAGATAGATAGATAGATAGATAGATAGATAGATAGATAGACAGACAGTAGAAGGGAAGGAGAGAGAGAGAGAGAGACTAGCACTTCTTTTTAGTCCTAATGTTACTGAGCAATGGGCTCGCTCTGCTCGCCACGATCAGAGCCAATTAATCAAAACGAGTTAGGGATCGAGAAACGAAGTTTTAATTCGATTAGCCAGCAAAACCGGGAAGATGGTAGACTAATGTCTCAAAAAACCCATCTTCAAGGATTACAGAATCTTGAGGCAGTTATACAGGGAAAATGGGCAGCGAGGAGGGGCTCCAGGGATGTTGGTCTCCAGGCGTGACAGGCTCCAGACATCACATTGTTCCATTCTTCTGTCGGCTGTGATGGATACCTTGTAGGTGTGTTTCCCGCCTGTGGTCAACCTGTTCCTGGAAAGAAACTCACAGAACAAAGTTTTTAATTTATCGAGCCATTGGGGAGTACATACGTAAGCGGAGGCCATACATCAGGAGAGCATGTGGATTTTTCGGAGTACATGCAGAGCAGAGAGTAGTCACACAGAGGAGGGGCTGGGGCCTCACTTATGCTCACTTACACTAAGAGGGACTTGTGTTAGGAAGTATCAGTTGATCAAGAAGAGGTTGTCTGGGAGTCACATTCTGGAGTCTGAGAGTTCCAAGTCTTTCTGATGAGTTCCCAGTGGCTTGCTCACTTGAATCCTCACTCTCTCTCTTACTCTCCTCAATGAACCTAAAAGAAAACGTTTGTGATTCAGGTAAAAGCAGTCTATCTTAAGGCCAGCCCCAGTTTGGTATGACATTAAAAATAAACAAACATAATTCCAGCTCCAAAAATCATTGAAAATTAACATAGGTCTCTACTGAACAGCTCTTGAAGACATCCACATGGGAATTATGCAGTGGGATTTACATAGTGCATTATAAATCAAACTTCCTAAAACCCTTATTGGACATCCCTTCCTCTCCCCCAGATTCTCTGCAGTTATACAAATCTCCACACACTCCCAGCCCCACTATGAACATTTTTTTAGATGAACTTTATGTAGAGCAATCCATTCCCTCCCTAAAATGATGTCATAGCATGTGTGTGTTTGAGGGGGGGTTAATTACTTATAATTTAATATTTTTGTTTTTCTCATACACAAATTGACCTTTTCTTTCTCATTAGAAACAAAAGTGAAAGATGTATGGAAATACAAATTTGTCTTTGTGGTATTAAAGATTTTGTTCAAAGGTTATAAAGTATATGCCTAACTGGTTGTCCTCCGTTTAGTCCTGAGAGCTGACATCTCCTTGGCAAGGAGACAGGAAGGCAAGAGAGGAAGGAATCTAGGAGTCATCCTGGACTGCAGAGGAAGAGCATGCCTTTCTCCTGTGGAGCAGCGGAAACCTCAGGGATCGAATCTGAAGCCCTGGCTTCAGGTGGTGGCAGGATGCTTCCTGCTGGGTGGGCCTGGAGCAGGTCACCCAGTCACGTGGTGCCTCAGTGTCCCCATCAGTAAATGTGGCATAATGGTATACCTATCCTCGTCAACCTCACCTGCTGCCCCAACAAGTGAGTCAAGAGGCTTTGGCGCTGATGCTTAGTCTGACCCTGAGCAAGACAAGTCTTTGCTGTCCTCTCAGCCTCACTCCCTCTGTCCGTTAAATGAGGTTGCTGTGAGGCACACAGGAGATGACAGATAAGACGCTGCTTTGAAAATTATAGGCACAATTCAATATAAGAGACTTCATGCATACAAGAGGAAGAGTTCTGGTTCTCTCTCCTTTCTGTGAACTTCTCAGGAAGGTTTTTGGTGTAGGGAACTGTATTAGTTTGCTAGGGCTGTCATAACAAATACCACAGACCGAGTGGCTTAAACAACAGAAATTTACTTCCTGGCAATTCTGGAGGCTAGAAATCCAAGATCAAGGTGTCAGCAGGGTAGGTTTCATTCTGAGGCCTCTCTCCCTGGCTTGTGGATGGCCATCTCCCTTTGTCTTCACACGGTCTTCCCTCTGTGTGTGTCTGTGTCTTGTGTCGTGTCCACCCCAATGACCTCTTTTTACCTTAATTACTTCCGTAATGGTCCTATCTCCAAATACAGTCATATTTGAGATTTGGGTGTTAGGATTTAACATATGAATTCTGGAGGGACACGATTCAGCCCATAATAGGGACTGTCACCTTTCTTGAGATGTTAATTTTGCTTTCAAGATTTTGTCATACTCCTGACTTACTGTGCTTGCCTTAAGTTGTTCTGTGAACAGTCAGGCTAACGTCCTGATTTCCTCCACATTTGTCCACTTGTAATTTGAAGACACACTGAAATTCTGAATTCCATATTCTTGGGCTTTGAGGTGGTTAAGGTTTCAGGCAGGAGTAGTAATGCCCTTGAGATCTTATTCATCAATCTCCTTTGAGATTTGTTTATGGTTTTCCTGTCAATTTATGAAGAAATAAACAGCACTAGTGATTCATCTTAGTTGACAACTAGCTTCCCAAAAGGAAAGGACATTTCCACTGTAAAAGCTCTATTTTAAAGTAGTAATTCATTGTTAATTGTAACTGCCTAACCATCTTCTGATGGCCAACTACATCTACTACTTTTCTGTACTTTCATAGATGAAAGAAAGAAATGGAAACTACAATTTTCAGTAGTCTCAGCAAAAATTGTGTAAAGTGATGAATTACACAGGATAATTTCTTAGGAAATGCTTACCTTCTATATTTGTTAAAGTGACAAATGTAGAATATATCTAATATGATTTCTAATATAGATAGAAATAGACATAGATATAGACATGGATATAGATATACAGATATATGTAATTAATTTTCTCGGGTCTCACCACCTATGATACAAATGGAGGCACCTTAACAGAAACAATTCCAATTCCACTAGCTTTTTAAAGCTTATCCCTGATCAAGAAGAAGCTCCGTTTCCTCGATAGGTGTTTAGGGAGATCTGAGCCCAGATGAGAGTTGAGGTGAGAGAGAAATACGTCATCATAGAACTGAAAATCAACCCTTCTTTCTGAAGACTAAAGTGTCCTTACTCAGTCAAGTGCCTTGGGTCTGAATCCTCCAGTTGACATAGGGTCTCTCCTGGAAGGCTCTTCAGCCTCCTGAGAATAGATTTTAGTTGGCCTGGACACCAAGTGCCCCAGACACACCCTCGTACTCCTGAATCCCGGCGACAAGTTAAGCAAGGACTCCTGATACATATAAAATACCTTATATTGAGAATTTTACAAAGCGCTTCCCTTTATATTGTCTCTTTCAAATCTCGAAGTGTTGATGTTTGCAAATATAATAGTTCTAATTTTGGAGATGAGAAACTGAACTGCAGCACGGTTAAGTAATTTGCCAAGGCCACACCTTTAGTCAGGGGTGGTCATAAGATCAGAACCGAGACGTTCCAGAACTAAGGCCAGGGAGGTGAGAGTCCCTATTATCATTAGGGTATGGAACTCAGTGACACCTCCTCTCTCTGTTATCTAATTCTGTTGGCTGACTTTACAGTGGCTGAGGAACCAGCTATGGGAAGAACTAGAAACTTGTCTACAATTAGGATCCAATATGTAATTGGGCCTGATTAACTAGGAGAGGGGAAAACCACAGAAGGCAAATTATAAAAAGGAACTGCAGGGCCGCCTGCAAGAATTGATCCAGAGTGAGAAGGACCAGAGGGTAGAAGATCTGGATCCAGTGTGGGCTGTCACTGGAACCCACTCTCATACCAGACAAGCCGGACATCTTCTCACACTACCGGGAGGAAGGCTTGTGCTTAAACTTACTGAGCTCTCATAGCTTGGGTCACACACAACTCTGCTGATACACTATGCTGAGAGAGCTAATGTAGAGGAGGAAGAGGCTGCCTCCTCACTTTCCAAAGGAGGAGGTTTTTAAGCAGACCATCAAGTGATGGTTTGCGGTGAGGAGCAGCGTGCAAAAGACCAATGGTCCTGAGGACATTGTATGGGTACAATAGACCTCTGCCTGAGTAGAGGGTCATGAGCACTGGGCTGGGGTACACCACGGAGACGATGGGTCCAGACTAATCCATGAACAAGCAGACATAATCCCTGGGGACTCTCACAGGCAAGAGAGAGAGAGAGACCCTCAGAATTGGGCTGAATGTTGTCACTGAGCTAAAAGGTGAGTCTAAATAACACAATGACCTCATCTGAATCCACAGGCCAGTGAGGTCAGGCGACAGACCTAATATTTCTGGCTTTAGAATAACAGTTTATTGTTTGTGCCTGGTGAGTGATTCCAAGGATGAAGTTAGGATATACATAGTTTTTTAAATATGAATTTTGTTTATTCCAAGTCTTAGCATGACTGACAGACTCTGTAATTTCATGCACAAATTCCCTTTTTATTTAACTTTTCTTGTGGCCTAGGCTCTTCTGGAGGCCTGTTCTTTTTCTTTTCTTCTCTTTTCTTTTTTAATTTTTTGTTTATTGCAGTAACATTGGTTTATAACATTGTATAAATTTCAGGTGTACATCATTATACTTCTATTTCAGATTACATCATGTTCACCACCCAAATACGAATTACAACCCATCACCACACACATGTGCCAAATATCCCTTTCGCCCTCCTCCCTCTCCCCTTCCCCTCTGGTAACCACCAATCCAATCTCTGTCTATATGTGTTTGTTTATTGTTGTTATTATCTACTACTTAATGAGTGACATCATATGGTATTTGACCTTCTCCCTCTGACTTATTTCACTTTGCGTAATACCCTCAATGTCCATCCATGTTGTCACAAATGGCTGGATTTCATCGTTTCTTATGGCTGAGTAGTATTCCATTGTGTATATATACCACAGCTTCTTTATCCATTCGTCCCTTGATGGGCACTTAGGTTGCTTCCAAGTCTTGGCTATTGTGAATAATGCTGCAATGAACACAGGGGTGCATGTATCTTTACGCATTGGTGTTTTCAAGTTCTTTGGATAAATACCCAGCAGTGGAATAGGTGGATCATATGGTAGTTCTATCCTTAATTTTTCGAGGATTCTCCATACCACCTTCCATAGTGGTTGCACCAGTTTGCACTCCCACCAGCAGTGTATGAGAGTTCCCTTCTCTCCACATCCTCGCCAACACATGTTGTTTCCTTTCTTGTTAATTATAGGCATCCTGATGGGCGTGAGGTGATATCTCATTGTAGTTTTGACTTGCATTTCCCTGATAGTTAATGATGTTGAACATCTTTTCACGTGTCTATTGGCCATCTGTATATCTTCTTTGGAGAAGTGTCCGTTCAGGTCTTTTGCCCATTTTTTAATTGGGTTGTTAGTTTTTTTGTTGTTGAGATGCATGAGTTCTTTATATATTTTGGAGATTAACCCCTTATCAGATGTAAGGTTTGCAAATATCTTCTCCCAGTTGTTAGGTTGTCGTTTTGTTTTGTTGATGGTTTCCTTTGCTGTGCAGAAGCTTTTTAGTTTGATGTAGTCGGATTTGTTTATTTTTTCTATTGTTTCTCTTGCCCGGTCAGACATGGTGCTTGAAAATATGTTGCTAAGACTGATGTCGAAGAGCATACTGCCTATGTTTTCTTCTAGAAGTTTCAGAGTTTCAGGTCTTACATTCAAGTCTTTAATCCATTTGGAATTAATTTCTGTGTATGGTGTAAGATAAGGGTCTATTTTCATTTTTTTGCATGTGGCTGTCCAGTTTTCCCAACACCATTTGTTGAAGAGACTTTCTTTTCTCCATTGTATGTTCTTGGCTCCTTTGTCAAAGATTAGCTGTCCATAGATGTGTGGGTTTATTTCTGGGCTTCAATTCTATTCCATTGATCTGTGTGTCTGTTTTAGTGCCAGTATCATGCTGTTTTGGTTACTATAGCTTTGTAGTATATTTCAAAATCAGGGAGTGTGATCCCTCCAGCTTTGTTCTTTTTTCTCAGGGTTCCTTTAGCTATTTGGGGTCTTTTGTTGTTCCATATAAGTTTTAGGATTCTTTGTTCTATTTCCGTGAAAAATGTTGTTGGAACTTTGATAGGGATTACATTGAATCTATAGATTGCTGTAGGAAGTATGGACATCTTAACTATGTTAATTCTTCCAATCCAAGAGCACGGCATATCTTTCCATTTCCTTGTGTCTTCTTCAATTTCTTTCAGCGATGTTTTATAGTTTTCCATGTACAGATCTTTCACTTCTTTGGTTAAGTTTATTCCTAGGCATTTTATTCTTTTTGTTGCAATTGTAAATAGGATTGTATTCTTAATTTCTCTTTCTGCTACTTCATTGTTAGTGTATAGAAATGCAACTGATTTTTGTATGTTGATTTTGTATCCTGCAACTTTACCGTATTCGTTTATTACTTCTAAAAGTTTTTTGGTGGATTCTTTAGGGTTTTCTATACATAAAATCATGTCATCTGCAAATAGTGAGAGTTTCACTTCTTCCTTTCCAGTTTGGATCCCTATTATTTCCTTTTCTTGCCTGATAGCTCTGGCTAGGACTTCCAGTACTATGTTAAATAGGAGTGGTGACAGTAGGCATCCTTGCCTGCTTCCTGTTCTTAGAGGGATAGCTTTCAGTTTTTCACCATTGAGGATGATATTAGCTGTGGGTTTGTCACATGTGGCCTTTATTATGTTGAGGTACTTTCCTTCTATACCCATTTTATTCAGAGTTTTTATCATAAATGGATGCTCTATCTTGTCAAATGCTTTCTCTGCATCTCTTGAGATGATCATGTGATTTTTATTCTTCATTTTATTAATGTGGTGTATCACGTTGATTGATTTGCGAATGTTGAACCATCCCTGCATACCTGGAATAAATCCCACTTGATCATGCTGTATAATCTTTTTAATGTATTGTTGTACGTGATTTGCTAGTATTTTGTTGAGGATTTTTGCATCGATGTTCATCAGTGATATTGGCCTGTAGTTTTCTTTTTTTGTGTTGTCCTTGTCTGATTTGGGTATCAGGGTAATGTTGGCTTCATAGAATGAGTTAGGGAGCTTCCCCCTCTCCTCAATTTTTTGGAAGAGTTTGAGAAGGATAGGTATTAAGTGTTCTTTGAATGTTTGGTAGAATTCACCATGGAAGCTGTCTGGCCCTGAACTTTTATATTTGGGGAGGTTTGTGATTACTGTTTTGATCTCCTTACTGGTGATTGGTCTATTCAAATTCTCTATTTCTTCTTGATTCAGTTTTAGAAGGTTGTATGATTCTAAGAATTTATCCATTTCTACCAAATTGTCGAATTTGTTGGCATATAGCTTTTCATAGTCTTCTCTTATAATCTTTTGTATGTCTGAGGTGTCTGTTGTAATTTCTCCTCTTTCATTTCTGATTTTACTTATTTGTGTCTTCTCTCTTTTTTTCTTGGTGAGTCTAGCTAAAGGTTTGTCAATTTTGTTTATGTTTTCAAAGAACCAGCTCTTGGTTTTATTAATTTTTTTCTATTGTTTTTTTAGTCTCTATTTCATTTATTTCTGCTCTGATTTTTATTACTTCCCTTCTTCTACTGATTTCGGGCTCTGTTTGTTCTTCTTTTTCCACTTCCTTTAGATGCATTGTTAGATTGTTTATTTGAGACTTTTCTTGTTTGTTGAGATAGGCCTGTATTGCTGTAAACTTTCCTCTTCGAATCACTTTTGCTGTATCCCATAAATTCTGGCATGTTGTATTTTCATTTCCATTTGTCTCCAGGTATTTTTTGATTTCTTGTTTGGTTTCTTCGTTGACCCAGTTGTTGTTCAGTAGCATTTTGTTTAATCTCCACGTATTTGTGGCTTTTCTGATTTTCTTCCTATAGTTGATTTCTAGTTTCATACCATTGTGGTCAGAAAAGATGCTTGGTATTATTTCAATCTTCTTAAATTTATGGAGACTTGTTTTGTGGCATAATATGTGATCAATCCTGGAGAATGTTCCACGTGCATTTGAAAAGAACCTGTATTCTTTGGTTTTTGGATGGAATGCTCTGTTTATATCTACTAGGTCCATCTCTTCAAATGTGTCATTTAAGGCCAATGTTTCCTTATTGATCTTCTGTTTGGATGATCTATCCGTTGGTGTAAGTGGAGAGTTAAAGTCCCCTACTATTATTGTTTACTGTCTATTACTCTTTTTATGTCTGTTAATAATTGCTTTATATATTTAGATGCTTCTACATTGGGTGCGTAGATATTTACAAGTGTTATATCCTCTTGTTGGATTGTTCCCTTGATCATTATGTAATGCCCTTCTTTGTCTCTTTTTACAGTTTTTGTTTTAAAGTCTATTTGGTCTGATATGAGTATGGCTACCCCAGCTTTCTTTTCATTGCCATTTGCGTGGAGTATCTCTTTCCATCCCCTCAATTTCAGTTTGTGAGTGTCTTTAGGTCTGAAGTGTGTCTCTTGTATGCAGCATACATATGGGTCTTGTTTTTTTATCCAATCAGCCATCCTATGCCTTTTAATTGGAGCATTTAGTCCATTGACGTTTAAAGTAGCTATTGATAAGTACGTACTTACTGCCATTTTTAAACTTTTTTTTCCTCAGTGTTTTAGTAGTCCTTCTCTGTTCCTTTCTCCTTCTATACAGAATTGATGGTCTCTTTAGTTTGACCTCTCTCTGAAAGCTCTACTCTTTAACTCCCCTCCTCCCTCATTCTATGTTTTTGATATCAGATCTAACCTCTTTTTGGGCATTTGTATCCATTACCCTCTTATCATGGAAATAGATAATTTTTCCTATTTGTGGTCTTCTCTTTTCCCCTTAAATCAGTCTCTTTAACATTTCTTGTAGCACTGGTTTCTTGGTGACACACTCCTTTAATTTTTGCTTGTCTGGGAAACTTTTTATCTCTCCTTCTATTTTGAATGATAACCTTGCTGGGTAGAGTATTCTTGTCTGTAAGTTTTTTCCTTTTAGCAGTTTAAATATATCGTGCCACTCTCTTCTAGCCAGTAAGGTTTCTGCTGAGAAGTCAGCTGATAGCCTTATGGGGTTTCCTCTGTATGTAACTTGTCTTTCTCTTGCAGCTTTTAAGATTCTCTCTTTATTTTTAATTCTGGACATTTTGATTATGTGTCTTGGTGTTGGCCTCTTTGTGTTTATCTTGTTTGGTGCTCTCTGTGCTTCCTGTACCTGGATGTCTGTTTCCTTCCTTAGGTTAGGGAAGTTTTCATCTATTGTTTCATCAGATTGACTCTCTGCCCCTTTGTCTCACTCTTCTCCTTCTGTGACACCTATAACACAGATGTTAGTGTGCTTGATGTTGTCCCAGAGGTCCCTTAGACTATCCTCACTCTTTTTAATTCTTTTTTCTTTTACCTGTTCAGCTTGGGTAATTTCTTCTAGTCTTTCGTCCAGCTCTCAGATCCATTCTTCTGTATCCTCTACTCTGCTTTTGAGTCCCTCTAGTGAATTTTTCATTTCCAGTATTGTATTCTTCATTTATGATTGGTTATTTTTTATATCTTCCATTTCTTTGTTGACATTCTCACTGAGTTCATCTATTCTTCTCCCCAGATCAGTGAGCATCCTTAACACTCTTTGTTTGAACTCTTTGTTGGGTAGGTTGCTCATTTCTGTTTCACTTAGTTCCTTTTCTGGGGTTTTGTCCTATTCCCTTACTCTGAATGTATTCCTTTGCCTCCTCACTTTGCCTCTTTCCCGGTGTTTGTGTCTACGTATTAGGTAGGTCAGCTATGTCTCCTGCTCTTAAATAAGTGACCTTATATAAGTGAGTCCTTATGACGTCTGCAGTGTGCTTCCCTCAGTTCTCAATGTTCCAGGAGTGACCTCTATGTGGGCTATGTGTGTCCTTCTGTTGTGGTGTGTTTGCTCTCCCTGTAGGCACCCAGGGAGGCTGAGTTATGCTCCTGGCCAGCTGTTGTAATGCTCAGCTGCTTGTAGTTGTTGTGGGCCCTTCAGTCTCTTTATCAGGTATGGGGAGCCCCAGCACAGTTGGCTGCAAGTTCTAATACCACATTTGTGTTGCAGTATTTCTTTTAAGTGAGTAGGCCCCCAGCGTGGCAGGTTGTTGGGCTCAGGGGCTTACAATTGTTATAAGCCTCCAACCTTTAGGACTCCTGTCAGCTCTCTGTGGATTGCAGCTGGGTGCGGCTGGCCTCAGGCACGGGAGCACCCAATTGTTTCAGGCTTTGGAAGGTGGGGCAAACTCCCTATGTGGGTCTTTGAGAAACACAAGTCTTCTGCAGCTGACATGTCCCGCCGCCAACAAGTCCACACACACAGTCAACACAGTCCTGCCCCATGTGCGCACCCCGACCACCTGAAGTGGACCCACTTTCTCCACAGCATGAGCCCCACAGATTCCACCACTGGCCCACACTCTCCACCCACTCCTTGTGTATGCCCTGCCCCACTGAAGTGGGCCCAGTCACCAGGCTGCAGAGAATCCAGTTACCAATCTATGCAGGCCCACACGTTGCCTGAGGGCTTATTGTTGGGTGGGGCCAGTCTCTAGGGTGGGCTGCCTGCCCTGGCTAAGCTGGATTAAATCAGTGCTCTAGTGATTGGGGCAGACCCTTGGCTAGCAGGCCACAGGGAGAACTCCAATGGTGTCTGTGTCAGCATGCTCACACCAGGCCACAACAATGGCCGCCGCCAATGTCCCAGTCCCTGCAGAGGTCTCACCTCTCACTGCGATGCACTCAGAGCCTATCAGGTGAGTCTCTTTTCACCAAAGCACTGTGCACCTTTCTTTCTGGTGATTTTAGGATGCTTTCTGAAACGGGTGAGTTTGCGCGTGGGCCCTTTAAGAGCCGGTTTTAGTTTCTTTGTGAACCAGCTTTTCTGGGGGTACTCCCCAGTGTTTTAGTAGTAGGCAAAGTCAGATATTATGCCACTCCTCTCGATTGTGCTGGGTCCACAAAATGCCCCCAGCGAGGGCGCTCCCCGGCTCAGGGCCCCACTCCTCCAGGGAGGGCTGCGTACCTGTGAGCTGCTCCAGGGCAGCCGTGAAGCTGGCAGCTTGTGAACGCGGCGTTTTTCCTCTCCAGAAGGGAGTCTCTGCCTCTTCCATCTCAATCAGGATTGTCCTTTGTTGCAGGGGTTCCTCTTATCCAGTTTTCAGTTCTCTCTCAGGGGTGATTTTTCCACGAGTAGTTGTAAATTGGCTGTGTCCGCGGGAGGAGGTGAGTTCAGAGTCTGCCTATGCCGCCATCTTGACTTCTCTCCCTGGAGGCCTGTTCTAACAGTAAAATAATATTCTTTCTCCAGATAGTGCTATAAGATCAGAAATACATATTGGTGAAGTTTTATTTTCAGAAACAGCATGCCTGTGAATCCAAAATATCCATTTGTCAGGGTGACATTTCAGCTGTCATTGGAGAGGTGTTGACATTTGCTTATTAAAGGTTCAGGAACTGAGGACTTTAAGACTTTTCTTTCCTATATTACTCAATATTGACCAAGACCCAAAGAACACTTGGGCCCAGAGCTCAGAATTTATATTTACATGAGGCAGCTGCCTTCCCGGCTGCTGGCTCCACTGGAGAGATTTCCTGAGTGCCACTTTGAGCTCCCGGCCCAGAGAGTCTTGGAGTAAACCCATTTCTTTGAGGGGAAAAAAATGAAAGAACCCCTTCTTGCTGCTGTCTGCCACTATAGATACCCAACTCTGGGAGCAGGTGGCTTCCAAAAGGGATCGTCTTCATTGAAGTTGGTGCTATGAAATATTTCTGTTTTCTTTCCTTATGATCTAAAGGAGAAATAAAACCTATACTCCAAGTACCACCTATTCTTTCTCCCCATTGCAAAACCTGATTGTTGGGCCTCTCACTTAACCCACTTCCTCTTAAGAAAAGGGGAAATTCAAGTTCAGACTTAAATAAACCTCCTCTGTGCTCCATTTAATTACAGAAGTGGAGAATGAATAACTTGGAAAAATCTATGTATGCACAGAGCTCTCCAAGAATTCAGAAAAAATTTTTTTAAATTTTCAAATGCTTTAAATTTAGAAAATCCCTTATGAAAAAAATTATTTGTCTTTGTAGCTAAAGTTGTGGGAAGGAAAAAATAATCACAGACAAATTTTAAAAATCAAAATTTTGCCATTTATGAGAACAATATTTCGAGAGGGAAGGAGGAGAGTGCTCACAGTCAGGACTTAGGGATCATTCCACCGTGTTCCTAATACTTGAGAATTTCAGACTCTCTTTATATCTTAGTATTCGCAAGTCCGACCCGCTCCCCCTATAATCAATGCAAGTATTTGTTACAGGAGTTGCTTTATGGGAATTGCTTCATGATCTCCAGGAGAGGGAGGACCTTGTGCTCACACATAAATAAATTTTAAAGTGAAAATTTCAATATACGTTTGAAAATATGGTAAGTCACAGTGTGTGTCTAAAAGAACAAAGAGGAGTATGACTCTAAATTTCTGTAATGAGCCCCTGATGGTTTTTCAAGAGAGTAAATCATAAAGGATATTTTTTGTTGGTTCAATGTTTGTTAAGATATGTAATAAAGTTCTGCTGATTATGAAGGGACTGTGCCACTTCACTAACCATTTGCTGAGTCTTTGTTGTATGTCAGACATCCAGGACAATTACTGATTCATTTAATACCCCCGATGACCCAGTGAGGCAGTACTATTGTCATCCCGTTTTAAAAATGAGGAAACTGAATCACAGAGAGATTAAGCAAAATGTTTAAGGTCACACAGTTTGTAAGATAGAGAAAGCATTTAGACAGGACTTCAAAGCTGCTATAGAAACCACCTTGAGACGACTACAATGTAAACTTGGAAACAGCTCTCGTCCTCGGTTATATTATTAGAACTCGCACACAGTTTCAACAGCAAACTGATTGAAATTCCACCTCTTGGTAGTAGCACTGTCTCAAAACTGGACAAATGTAGGAAATCATGCAGTATATTTGACAACGATAACATTTGTTACTATTTAATTATAAGCAATCTCATGAAAAGTCATAATTATACCAAGTATACTGTTTTACTTTTATACCAAAAATCAATATTAATTTCTTCCAAGTACTTAAAAATGATCTTCTGTCATTCAATTTACTTATATATATATATTTACTGAAAATTTCAGTAGAAAATTACAAATTAGATTCAAAGGGTTTGAAGCTAATGAATGCTAAATATGTATGAAATAATTCAACCTGTTGTAATAACAATGTTGAATGCCTGTTGTAAAATATGAAATGAGAACAATATCAGGCTGTTCGGAACTCACTAGACTGAGAGGCCAATATTTTCATGGTTCACATAACCAGTTTCATGAGAACAGCAGCCCGTGACTCACCATTTCTTTTTCTCAAATTTTTGTGCTCCTTTAACATGGATAAAGTAAAGAATTGTGTTTACTTCTTTTTTTCTAGCATAAATTTATATTTTAAAATGGAAACCCATATAGTTTCCGAATTAGGATGATACTAACTTGATCAATAGAGATATTTTTAGAAGTAAAGAAATCAGTGAGCTTAACGAGTCAGACACTAGTCAAAGAAGACAAGTGGTTCATATTACCTTATAAAGAGAGATTCCAAGGAGCTACTATTTCAAAACATGTTCATCCTTGTAAAGAAGCAGGACATAAATCACAGCCCCATGAATCAGGAAATTAGTGGTTACAATTTTGGTATGCCAGATCTTTGGAGAAAGGCAGGATTTGCTTTTGTAAAGTAACAGTTAAAAACAATAACTAATTGATGCACCAAAGACTAATTTTGGGAAGGAAAAAAGATGATATAGAAAAGATGAAAAAAAATCACATGGTGATTATCAGTCAATATTCTTAGTTAAATTAATAGAAAATATTAGAAAAGAGGAAATTCTTGAATGAAAGAGATGAGTCAAAAAGCCGGGTAGTTGGTGGTGCAGAAACAGAACTAACAAAATATTTAATCATAATATTATGCTTATGATGGGAGGATGAAATGAGATTAAAGCCTTAAAACCTACAAAAACAAATTTCTTATGGTTTTAGAAGTGTACTTTTTAAAATTTTTTAAGCACTAGGATTTAGTTCTCTTTCTTAATATGAATATAAGAAACAAAAAAGAAAACTTTAATTATAAAAGAATTCAAATTCCTGAACTAATCTATTCACTTAAAACTATAAAAATAAATATTTTAATTTGGAATTGTAATAATTCATGCACTCAAGAAGAGCGTAGATCCAGGGACTCGAATTTGGTTGGAAGACACAAATTGGCTCTCATAACTACCCCTGAGAACATCACAGCTTGGACTCAACACAATTTCAGTTTCCTTAACTAAAGGTCAATTACTTAGCAATTTTTTAAGTCCTTCTATGTGCCCAGCACTGAAGTAGACATGGAAGTGTAAAACAAACGAGTTAAACACAGATTCTTTGCCAAGGAACTTGCAAATATGGCAGAATTTTCTATGGATTATTAGTTGTTTCTTGTTTCCTCTGATATGCTTTGAAAAGACAGAAAAATTTCCAGGAATTATGAATGACAAGAGGAAACAACTGGAAATCGTTTCAATAAAGACTTCTTGCTTATAATTTTGAGCAGAAAATAGCTATTAATAATATTAAGTCTTTATTTCATTACTAGGGTGCATATGATCTACACTTAACTTTGGTTCACTATGATCCAGCACCCAAAGAGAGATTCCTATGTAATTTAGGGATACTGCAATGGGGGGATCTCAGAGTACCACTGATCTATGGTTGGATCACTCACAAGTTATCAGGTCCTGTTCTGTGTGAGTTGAGCTCAGGCTACTAAACAGTCTTGCTATGGGGAGTCTGCCGACTCACTGGCTCAGAATTGTCCAGACTTGTGTCACGGCCTCATCAATCCACTGGGGCTTGGTCTTGGCCTCTCAGTCTACTCTCCTGGGATCTCTTTGTCTTATCTCCTTTATTTCCTTTTATGGCTTCCTTTTTTTCCTTCGGTTTTCCTTCACCTTTACCCCTACTTTGGTCCCCTATTCTTGAATTTTTAGTCTCAACACACTCTAGCACCCATACTTTAATTGATCATGAATCAGAAGCAGTATTGTAGCTATGTTCACCCCTGGAGATAGCATGTTTCCTTACAATAGTTCTTTTATTAAAAAAAAAAACAAAACATAAAATAGCGTACCTAAGATCTTATATTTCCACCTGATCTCAATATCTGCTTTTCTTCCTCTTCCTCTCCCCTCACATTGATACAGAGTTTATTTCCAGAACTCTGTAATCACCCTGTTGTGGGAGAAGGGGCATTTTTCTCATAACGGATGACATTGCATAGTCTCCATGGGCAATGCTTAAGCAAAGCAGAGCTTTGCATAATTATCTAAATGCACGGTCTATTGAAGTAATTCCACCCCAAATCTTTCATTTCCTGGATTAGGGGGTTCTCCATATTGACTGCAATGCCTACCCACCAAAAAAGAAGAAACCAAATGCTGGGAAAGAGAATTCCAATGTCCAGGCTCCTACCCAATTTTATTTCTCCCAGAGATAGATAGCAACAAAGGTCTTTAGTATGCAAGATAAATGAAATGTCTCTAAGCCTAAAACGAACCCCTGTGGTGAGAAAGATGTAATCCTTGAGGACGAGGAGGAGAGACCCCCATTCCAGTGTTTCATGCCTCTGCTCTCTCCTTGAAGGACAGATTCCCGGCTGCACACCATACACCTCTCCCCAGGTGGGGGCCATCCAGCCCTCACCTGCTGGATGCACACTCTTTCACCCACTGAGATCAATCACTCTTCTCAGCTACAGGCCTTGAGTCATCAAGTCAAATCTGATCTTAGGTACAATTACTAAGAAATTGGCTCTTGCTTTCCTACTTCTTATGACTGAATTCCCAATTGCCTTATTCTTCCATGCCTGGGGCATTGGGTGGATTACCGAGGCACAGGAATAATTTTCTCTGTGACTAATAATTTGTCTTGCTATAAAGTGTAAAGTTTGAAACAATCCTCCCAGGGACGTGTGTCCTGTTCTTGAATGCAAACTCTGAACTCCTTGCTCCTGTGCTCTGCGCATCTCAGCAAAACCTGCTGAAACGCCCGTCTTCGTTTGGACTTTTGATGCTACATCATTCCCCATGTCACGTCCTTATTCCCTCCGTCAGACTCCCCTAAGCACCATCTGCCCATCCAGACTTTCCCTTCCTGGGGTCTCTAAGCTCTGCTCCGATTCCACTGGCCCTGTCCATTCTGGCCCACTAAGGCCGGGTCCAAGCAGCGGGTCATTGCACTATCACCCTCCTGTTGAATTTTTGGAGTACGGGACTAATATAAATCAGTGCAAATACAGTCGCAAATTTTACAGGAAGCTAAAAATCCTAATGCATACACACTACCATGCTGAATGAAGCAATATTCTGCACCCAGAGGAGTTGGTTCTTATTTCCAATTGAATATCTTTAATGTGTTTGGCACTCATTTGTATATTTTGTTTCATTTCCCGGGTTTAATGAAAGTAAGATTCATTTTTTTTTTTCCAATGAGCCTTTATCTCGGCTAAGTCAGAATGTTCAAAAAAGGCATTGAACCGGCTAATTGGATTTCATAGTGAAATGAGGGCTCAACAAAACACCCTTTTAGTTGTCCCCTTGTAGAAACATTTATAAAACATAATAGATTTTTTTTCTTTTGCTTTAGTAAACAAAATATAATAAATGGATTGACTCTTATTTTGGGGATTTTGGTTCTTGCCGTGCTTTATGGCACTGGATCGTTAAGGTCAAATTTATTCATTCTCTCAATGTTCACCATGTACTAGGCCCTTAATGATCAATAGTTTCTGCCTTAAGAAACCTTACAGTCCAACAGGGGAATGTAATCCTTATATAGAGTAATGCTCATGTGGAGCAGAATGCAGTAAGGGCCTTAGTGGAGAAACAGATGATTTTTCTAAGCACAAGAACTACAGAGGTTATAAGATATTGGGATAACTAAAGAACCATGTCCACCCACTCATTCAACAACCACTGAGCACTTACCATATGCCAGGACGTTCTAGGCCCTGGGAGACAGCAGTGAAAATAGCAGTGTTCCTGCTCTCATGGCGTTCACTTTCTAGAGAGGTGGGGGATGTTAGACAATAAACAAATACACAAAACGCACAGTGTGTTAAATGGTCATAAGAGCTGTGAAGAAAAACAGAGCCAAGGAAGGGGAGCAGGGACTGTGGGGTGATGGAACCAGCTGTTTGACACTTGATGTTCAGGGGAGGCCTCAGGGATGTGTCATTTAAGCAGAGACCAGAAGTGAGAAGTGAGCACGTAAGTAAGAGAGGGAAGGGTGATGCAGGAAGAGGGAACAAGTGTGGAAGTCCTGAACTTCTAAAGCTTCGTGGTGGTGTCTGAAGCAGATCAAGGAGGCCAGTGGGGTTGAGCAGGGCAAGCTGGAGGGGAGTGACAGCAGAGGCGATCAGAAGCCTGCTGCAGGCAGGTGCAGGTCCAGCACGGCTTCGAAGGCCGTGTGCTATGCAAGTCCCCTCGACCCCCAATTTCTCCCCCTAACTCTCCCATTTTGTTCTGCTGTTTTTTGTCATTCTCCTATAAGGGAAACTGAAAAGGAAAAAAAAAGTTAATTAAGGGTTCTGGAAAGCTGGATTCCATTTAATTGAGGTGGAACTGTAATATATTGTTTTGTATTTAATTCTTAAGTCATTTCATGTGGGTATTTTTCTCTCCCAAATTAGATAATAAACAATCAAAATCATAAATAGTCTTTATTTTTTTTCCTATTTCCCTGAAGCTCCTGGATCCTAGAAGAGCTCATAATCTAGTGCTAAAAGAATGAGTCAACTTTTAATATTGTGTTTTACCCTAAACAATAACTACTGAGAGTCATTCTTTTGCACTGCTCATGAATCTGTCTGTCACTCTCTGGGTTCAGCCCTCTCACGCCATTGTAAACCAGCCTGGGACTGTAGCGGAGACTAGTCATGTGTGGTCCAAGGGAGATAGAGAAATCTGTAGATATGGCAAAAATAAACATTAACATTCTTTTCTCCTAAGATTAGTCTTTTGCCTTTACTTAAGAGTGTTTGTTTATGGGTATATCTCAAGGTTCAGGTAGTTACGAGGTAAAGCGCTCTGTTGAATATATCAAATATTCCACAAGGGAATGAGCTACCTCAAGTTTATAAAAGTGTCTTTCCTTAAACTTGGCTCAGCCTTTTTGCCATAAATAAGCAAAGCTGGATTTTTCCCTACAGTAGAGACAACTAGGTTACTCTGTTAAAGTCCTCTGAATTGACTAAACCTTCAGTGAGGAATGACATTCCCCTAGTTTTTAAGTTTGAAATAATTTTAGACTTACACAAAAAAGCTCCAACAATAGTACAGAGAGTTCTTGTATACCCTTCACCCATTTTCATCAATCTTATATGGTCATGGTACGATTGCTGAAACCAGGAAGTTAATACTACTAACTAAATACAGCACAATTAACTGATCTACAGACTTTATTAAGAGTTCTCCAGTTTCACACTAATGTTCTATTTCTATTCCAGAATCCCCCAGGATCCCCACATTGCATTCAGTTTTCATGTCTCCTTAGGCACTTCTGATCTGTGACAGTTCCTCTGTTTGTCTTTCACGACTTTGACAATTTTTAAAAAGATACCAATTAGTCATTTTGTAGAATGACCTTCGATTCGTATTTGTCTCATGCTTTTCTTCGTTAGATTGAGGTTATGCATTTTTGGCAATATTATCACAGAAGTGGTGTTGTGTGCATCACATCAAGAGGTACGTAATATTGATAGGTCTTCTTATGGTGACATGAATTTTAATCTTTTAGTTATGGTTTCTCCTGTGTAAAGTTACCATGTTTCCCTTTGTAATTAATAAGTATGTTGTTGAGAGGTACTTGGAGACCATTCAAATATTGTGTTTCTCCTCATAGCTTCACTCACTAATTTTAGTATCCATTCATGATTTTCTTCTGCAACAATCACTTCTATGGCCTTTGCCTAATGGAGATGTTCTAGTTCGATCATTCTTTCTACATTATGAATTGGAATACAACTACGAGGAAGAGCCATTCCTTCTCCATTTATTTGTTTAGTCAATTATTTCTGTTAGTCTAGATTTATGGATGTTTATTCTGTGAATTGTAATTCATTCCTATCATTATTTATTTTGTTATTCAATAAGTGAGAGTTAATTGTGAGTGGACTATTAACCAAGGAGACCAAATGCACAATGTAACAAACACTAAAATAGGCACATAAATTCCTTTGTCCTATTTGACCAGAGAAATTCTCTCCATGACAAGCACTGTGCTTTAATCTCTTTTGCCCTCTAGCACTCTGCCCGATCCATGGTGGGTGTGCAATAGATGTTAATTGAAAAAAATGAACAAATTAAAAAATAATGTAAAAGATTAGATTTAATAGAGGGATTAATTAAATGATTCTACTAAATTTTCTGACATTGTTACTTTAATTTGGTTCTGAATTCACCACCAAATTCCAACAAAGGTAAATGTGAGACTCTGTATCTAAATCACCATTCTATCAAAGGTGCTTAAACTAAGTTTAGCCAGCCCTGGTGGTCTACTAGTTAAGATCTGACACTCTCACTGCCACACCTGGGGTTTGTTTGCCAGTCAAGAAACCACACCACCTGTCTGTCAGTTGTCATACTGTGACGGCTGCATGTTCCCATGGTGCTGAAAGCTGTACCAGCAGTATTTCAAATACCAGCAGGGTCCCCCATGGTGGACAGGTCTCAGCGGAGCTTCCAGACTAAAACAGACTAAAAGAGGACCTGAAAAAATTGGCCATGAAAACCCTATGAACAGCAGTGGAGCATTGTCTGATACAGCTTGGGAGGGCGAAAGGATGGCGCAAAAAGACTGGGCAGCGTTCCACTCTCCTGTACCCAGGGTTGCCATGAGTCGGAATCGACTGGATGGCACTAACAACAACAAACTAAATTGTAAGCAATTTTGATATTGGGTTGGATTTGCCATGATTCTGTTTGTTGGTATCACATTTGTTAAATTTTTGAGGTGATTTATATATACATATATTTTGAATAGGAAATGTATAAAAATAAAAATAAACAAAGCATAAACCTATACAGTGAAAAGCTAACCACTGATATCCATTTCTGTGTATTATTCCAGAGATAGTCTGTGCATATACAAATGTGTGTGTGTGTGTATGCGTGTATCTTTTTATTACTTTTAAACACAAATGAAAGCATACTATATGTACTGTTCTATACCTTAATTTTTTAAAAGTTAACACTATGTCATGGAGACCATTCTTTATTTATTTGTTGAGATTTACTTCATTCTTTTCAGTGGTCAAATAATATTCCATTGTAATGATACACTATAATTTTTTTATGAGTCTTAATGATTTAAGAGTTTAAGATTATTTCTGATATTTTGTGTTTTAAGTAATACTCCAAGGGATATCTCGGAATATACTCCTTTGTGCACATGTATGTGAGTGGAATAAATTCTTAGAAGAGGAATTGTTGAGTTTACGGGAATGTATATTTAAAACTGAGATAGATATTGACAAATAGTCCTTTAAAAATGTTGTGCCAATTTATTACCTTACCAGCGATTTATACTTGTCCCAAATACAGGAATTTTGCAATTGAATAGATGGAAATTAGTACCTCCTTTTAATTTTAGTGTGTATTTCTTTTACAATGAATGAGGCTGAGAATTTTTTCACTTTTGAAAGTCATTTATGTTTTCTACAAAATCATGTTTAAATGTCCTTTGACCATTTTTTTTTTTTGGTCTTTTTGGTTCTTTTTCTTATTGATTTGTAGAAGAGTTTATATATTCAGGAAATTATCAACTCGACCAGAATACATGTTGCAAACCTTTGTTCCAGCTTGTTCTATATCATTTAACATTATGCCTTTACTTTTACCATTTTTTAGCAATGGAGAAATTTTTAATTTTTATGTATTAAAATTGTGATTCTTTTATTTTATGATATTTTTGATTCATAGATAGAATTGCATTCTCCACTCCAAAGCTAGAAAACCATTTTCCCTCATACTTTGGTGAATTTATTTATTTATTTGAACCATTATTTATTTATTTGAAGCATTAAAATATTAGAACCATTTGAAATTTTGTTTTGGTGTAAGCAATAAAGTAGGAATTTTATTTCATGTTTTCCAGAGGTCTTCACTGTAGCAAAACTGTTAATTGAATCTTTCCTGCACTGAGTAAATGTGTGCTATCTCCTTAGTAGATTTCCAAAAACCAAGAGTGCCAAGTAGTCAGCTGAAGTTGATTTAGCCACGTTGCCATTTACTTACCCAAATTGAAAGTATTTTCAACTTTAAAAAAAAAAATGTTTTCTTTTCTCTCCCAGGAATGATCCACCCCCATCACGCTGGCAATTAACTAAATCATAGTGCTCTTGAGAATGGAAATTACTTACGCAATTACGTGGTTTTTATTTACAGCTGAGCTGACATCTGCATCATAGTCTCCATACATATCTGGATCAGTTTCAAATGTGCTCTGTTTTATTGTTATCTTGAACTTTATTTTTTTACTATAGAAAAAATTAGGCAAATAGGACATTTATCTTCATTTCAAACCATCACATAATTTATAATCAGTATGGTCTTTAACTCAGATAGATAAATATCTATCTTGTAAATATCTCTATTTTATCTTTCTCTCCCAAGCCACAAAAGCGTAGGCAGTACTCTTGTGGAAGGCTGCTTCTAAAGTGACTCCTAATGATCCTGCCCACCGAGTTCACTCCTTTCTTCATTCCCTCCCCTTACTTGTCGGCTGGAGCAGGTAATTTGTTTCTAGTGGGTAGAATGTGGTGGAAGTGATGCGATGCTACTTCTGAGATTAAACTGTACAAACTGAGACTTCTCTTTTCCTGGCATTCTTTCCCTTGCCGTCTCATCTTGCTCACCTTGATGAAGCGAGCTGCTATGTTGGAAAAGCTCATGTGGCAAAGAACTGAGGGCAGCCTCAGCCAACAGCTTACAAGGAACTGAATCCTGCTAACAACCACATGAGCAGGCTTGAAGTCGATCTTTCCCCAGTCGAACCTTGAGACGACTGCAGCCCCAGCCAAGACCTTAATTTCAGCCTCGAGAGAGACCCTGAAGCAGAGCACCCAGCTAAACCATACCCAGATTCCTGACCTACAGAAGTTGAGATAATCAATGGTGTTGTTTTAGGTCACAAGGTTTTGGGGTAGTTTGTTATGCAGCAATGGATAACAAATACAACAAATAAGGAGTTGGGTAATAATATGAAATAATATTATCATTAATATAATATTACCAATATTATTGAAGAATTAAAATTATATTAACAATGGTATAAAAAACATAATGTTAATTATAATAATATAACGTTAGAAAGTTAATATTTTCGTGAATTTCATATGTGGAAATCTCTAGTCTAAGAATTTTGCGTATGTTACTCTATTTAATCTTCACTGTAACCCATGAGAGAGTTACGGCTATTGTTTGCATTTTACAGATGAGGAGACAGAAGTATTAAGATATGCAGAATCAAGATTTTAATCCAAAGCCTGCACTTTAAACAACTGTGCTTGAAGGTTGCAAGGACAAAGAAAACACCTCTACCTGTCAGAATCACTGGGTTTCTAAGAATTAGAATGTCTTTTCTTTCCATAGCAGGGTTCTTCTGCTTCCTGCATCCACGCTGGGGTTTGACTTGACTTTGGCCTTCGTCTGTAGACATAGTAACCTCACTCTAAGCTGCGTATCAGGGTGTGTATCACCAGGCACAGGGTAGAAACAGACACCTCTTAAATGCATAGATCAACGTGTGATTGCATAGTCCATCTTTGACATTGAAGGAACCTGTGGTGCTGCTCTCACAGCTGGTGGCAAGGAAGGAGTGTGGGAGTTGGTGATGCGTTGGATTTGCAAATGTTGAGGCAGGCTTGCCTCCAGCACAGGGGAATTTACTCGTCTGTGCTTCCTTACAATAATTTCCTTGCATAATTCTAACTCCAGGCTCTGCTTATGACAGAAAAATACACGAAGGTGATTTATCATCTTGTGTTTTTACTCCAGTGTCATTACGGAAGAAAATAATGACTGCAATTTCAGATCCTTTGAACTGAGATGCAGAGAAAATGTTTTTGCATCTAAATGGTGCTTCTCTTACCATAGACTGCTTGTGGGGGTATAACACAGAAAATCCTCTATGAAGGGAAATCCTGCAATATATATCAACATCACAAATGCACAGACCTTTTGATCCAGCAATTCTACTTCAAGAAATTTATTTTACAGAGATATTTATATGTGTGAAATGATAATATTCTTAAGAACAAAAGATTAGAAGTAACTTAATTGCACATCAATAAGAGGATGGTTAAATAACTTATGGTATATCTATCCTGACAAGGGAAGACTATTGTGGGAGATCAAGATTTGGCCACCCTGAAATCTCTCTCTTTACCTTGGTTGTTTTCTCTGAGGACATTTGACCTCCCCCACTACCTGCCTAAAGAATTTGACATAGTAACTCCTTCCTGGAACAGATCTTCTATCTGATGGCTGTAATATAATGTAAAATAGATGTTACAATAGAAAAGGCACCAACAAGCCCATCTTATCTGAAGTTCTGTCTCTGACCACATTCTCTAGATGGCCCTGCAAGGAGTTGCCAGACAAACATTTACATTTATAAGGGAAATCTCCATTTGTAAATGTATCTCCCTCTCTGTATTGGGAAGAGGGGGGATGACCTCATTTCTAGAAACTTATCAATGTGGAAGGTGAGGCCTTAAATCTGCATAATAACCTTACTCTTGTTTACTGTGCTTTAGTGGTAATCTCCTGTAACTGACACCCCCACCCCCAACATCCTCCTTTGTCATTGGCTGAACATGGTATTTAAGACGAGAATTTCTGCTATTGTGTTGAGAAACGCAGTGTCCCTGCTTTCTCCCATGTATACATGTTATTAAAGTTGGTATTATTTTCTCCTGCTAACCTGTCTTGTTAATTATTTGGCCGGCCAGAAGAACCTTAAGGAAAAGGGCAGAGGGAGATTCTCCCTCTTCCCCCGACATTATGCAAATAAAACAAAACAAAACAAGCAAACAAAGGAAACTTCATACGTTGGTTTGGAATTAGCTCCAAAATATATTATGTAAAACAAATTAAGAAGAATAGGGGGTTTTTGGTACTAAATTTGTGTTAATAAAGTAGATTGTATATGCCGGATGGTTTCAAAGTGTGTAGACAAATTCCTTGACAGTCTTCCCCTGACAAGGTGGAGCCTAATTCTCCTCTCCTCAGGTGTGGGAATACATTAGTTACGTGCTTGTATAAACATAAACTATGTTTAGACTGATTTTTGAGACACTGAAAACTTTGAGTTCTTCTAGGGAAGAGAGCTTGGTCACCAGGCACAGGGTGGGAGGCTGCATTTCTCATATATGTACCCTCTGCACCTCTTGGATTTTCAACCATGTAAGTGATTACCTATTTAAAAATAAAATAAACAAAATACTAAGCTAGAAAATGTATTTAATAAATAAAATAAAGTAGTATATGCCCTTTTTTATTTTCAGATATACTTATAAATGCTTATGGGTAGTTCATTGTCTTAAAACAGACCGACTCAATGTTTCTGATGAAGTTAGAATGTCAGAATGTTGGTAGAGACCATCTAGGAGGAGAGATGTTTGAAAAATACTATAATTACTTGTTCTTAGATTCAAATAAAGAGGGAGGACGACTACCACGGAGGAGGAAGGACTAGGGGAAACAGTGATGTAGGGACGGTCTTATCTTGCTAGCTGTTGTTCCCCCCAGGTGTGGGGTGGCAGGTCACCAAGGGGGAGGATCTGGAGTGGCAGCAGACGTGACTCCCTGGCCCACCAGAGGAAGGGTCTCCAGACAGGCTGGTGGAACTAAGAGGCTGTGTGGGAGGCCCTGAGCTGGAGTGGTTGGGTTGAGCGCTCTTGACGGAGTGGAGAAGCTGACAGGCAAACGCAGAGGGAAAGATGATGAGACGTATGCTCTTCATCAGTGCTGGCAATGAGCTATTAAGTAACAGATTTTCTTTCTGCTCTTTGTCCTGTTGGACACACTTAATCCATTTATTTGCTGTGCTGTTTAAAGCTATTCCCATCCTAGAACACTGCATTTGTTTTTAGAGATGCCTGTTCCTCCATTGGTAATGTCAGAATAGTAATATCTTCCTCATAGGCTCGTTGAATGATTTAACGAAATAAAGTTAATTGAGTGCCAGAATCATCCCCCCTTCCTCTCCATAGCCCTGGCATTCCCTTCTCTTCTCCTCGGAGGCAGCCAGCCACCCAGGCCCAAACTGCCTGCTTTCTAGAACAGCACTCCATGCTCAGTCCTGCAGAGTGCCCAGCACTGTATGATGGATTCTTGGAATGTAAACCCTACTCAATTTAGGGAATTTGTACATAATTTAGGGAGCATCCTCACAAGTGAGCCCTGGTGAAGGTTCACATGACTGAAAAGAGGCAGTGCCGCAATGTAAAATCAAAGCCCACGATACCTTCACTTGCCTTATTTTTTGAGATCTCCCTGCATGGGTGGAATTTCTGAAACAGAAGGAGGGATTGCTAATGGTCAAGTCCCTGGTGGAGGATGGAGGTGCCTGGCACCTTTCTATCTACCAAGACAGGCTGCCCAATCTGCCGGAAGATCCTAGCGCACTGAGGGTGACGCTCTACTTATGATATTCACCTATTTTAATCAGGGCTAGGAAGCTAGTCATAGGGAAACTGAGTCAGGACTATAGACCTGTCTTTAGCCTGCACCTTTTCCCCACCAGGGCATGTGAATACCCTTGGACAGGGCATGCCCTCTCCAGTTAAACTCAGCTCCCGCCTTCTAGCTTTCCTAACGCTAGTCACTTTACAGTCAACCTGCCTGCCAAGCTGTAGAAGCTCTGTGAATTTTGTAACTCCTCATTAAGTGTTGAAACCACCTGTGGAACAACAGAACAGGGTGGGGAAGTGGAGGAAGAAATACAGCTGTTTCTTCACACTTAGTCATAAGAACAAGTAAATGCAGCGACCCTTTGAAACAGATTGAACAATCTTGGACCAGGTTATAAAGCAGCCTGTGGATTCGCCTTTCCACTTATTCCCTTTTCCCTTGCCATTGTAAAGGAAGTATTTTGTTAAGTACAACACTATGCTAGAACGAACGCTAATTTTATCGGATAAAGTACTCTGTCTTAGGAATCACTTACTAGCTTATTTTTATAGGCATCGATTTACTAGTTGGCATTGCCCACTAGACAATGAAATTTGTGAGATCAGAGTCTTGCCATCGTACTTAGTCCAAGCCAGCATTTGGAAGAGTTCAAAAAGCCTTGCTGAGTCACCCAATGAAGAAATAGTGTCTGGCTAATTCTAAATCTAAAATATGAAAGAATAAACTAGTGACTGGCATATAATTTAAACTATTTATTTTGTTCACAGTCTGAAGTTGATTGAAATTTCTAGAATGTAAACTCCACAAATGAAAGAATTTTTGTCATTTTGTCCACTGGTGGATCCCAAGTGCCTGGGAATTACCTATCTATCTCCATCCTTACTCCCAGGCACAGCTTCCTGACTCTACTAACATGACTTGACTATTCCATTGTCTTTAGTAGCATAACTTTTTCATTCCAGGAGACTCTTACCAGGGCACCTAACTTGGCTGTTTATTATATTAACTTCCAGAAAGACCTATCAACTCTTCAATAGAAAACACAGACAGACAGTTAACAGACAAAGATTCTTTGAATCCTTGCCTCAAAAATCCTCACCTTGCTCTTTCTACCAATTCTAAACCAAATCTAAATATTATGATCTTCACCTAATCCTAATCAAGCCTCCACCTCCCACTGAAATATCTGCCTTAGCCCAAACTACCAATTCTCCATAAATTCCGACCTTCCTTCCTCATTAGAGACAGTACTGCAGCTTGGTTGAGATGGTGAAGCCCCTTACCAATAAAATCAATAAACTCAGCTTGTCTTGTCAACAGGCTGTGTTGGTGATATTTGGGGAGTAAGTACATCTAGAACAGCGGTGGGCACACAGTAGGCACTCAATAAATATTTGTTGAATAAATGAGTGAATGCTCTATAATCATACACAAAGTGTTTCTAAAAGCTATGAAGCCTAAATCAGAATGGAGTGTGCCCCTGTAAATCTCCAGTCAAGCATGACCAAATCTGGGAGTAGAGACACATTACGCTATAAGCATTGACATGTTACTGGGGACTCCTCAGCCAGAGTTGGCGTATTTACCATATCGTTTTGATCTTAAATTACTTTTTCTAGAGTTTGAGCCAAATAGTACAAGTCAACGGTTCATGAAAGAGCAGTACATGAGGGTTTTGTCACCCACCTCTTCCTTAAAAATGGCAGAGGTGTCATGGAGGGATCCTGGTTTATTTATCATTGGAAAGTGTCTGTTAATTTATTTCAGATTTTCACAGGAGACATTTTGATTCCTTTTACCATTCTTTTCCAGGAAAAACAAGTTTTCCTGGAGAGTTTTCTAAGCTCAGATAAGGCATTCCTTGGTTTATCTTTAAGGCACCCAGATGACAGTGAGAAGCTGACTTATCTGATTTTGCACCACAGTTGCTCCTGATTGTAATTCAACCCACAGCTGCATGCCGCCAACCGGTAGAACTCCCAACCAAATGCATTATTTAATGGAGAAGAAAGAAAACGAGGCTAAAGCCGTTTCACAATGAAGAATTTAAATATGGGAAAGTTTCAGTGTCCATTCAACTGGAATAGCTATAGGGAGCCGCGTGTTAAGAATAATTTCAGAAAGGGTAAATTTATGTGCTGTATTCAAACTGTATTATTAGCCCCAAAATGTAAGAGCAAACCCTTTCAATCCTCCAATATCCCAAGGTAAGACGCACAGATTTGCTTTCATTTCTTTGGCTTTGTTTTAAATTTTACTTACAGAATATATAAAACCCCAGGAGTTTATCCAAATATAATTCGAACTTCTCTGTTGCATTCTTTTTCCCAAGCAATTCAACACTGAAATACAAAATAACATGAGAACAATTTCCTTTTTCCTTTCTTCAAAGAACAGTAAATGCCCTGGTATTTATCAGGACTCTGACAAACATCCTAACTATTAAGGATATGTTTTGGGAGGTGGTGATAGAGGAAGATGACTTAGATCAAGATTGCTTGCTGAAGCTCCTAGAAATTGTATTCTTCTCTGGGCAGAGAGTAGGGTAATGAGTCTTTTATAACTTCATTACCACAGTTGTAAAATAGCTTCTGTGTCTCTGAAAGAGTCTAGGGTTGGGACATCTCCACCAAGCCAGGCAGACAAATTCCCAAGAGCCAAGCTTCCAGGCAGTTCCAGGAGCTGCTCACGCTTCCCAGGCTCCAGAGAAACCCAACGCTCCAGAAGCCGCTGGTGCTTCTAGACATTATAAAAACACACAGATCTAAATAATTTTATCTGTGCTTGCCCAGACAGTCCCATTTTGACAAGAAATCTCTGACTTGGGTTCTGAACCCAGTATACGTTTTGGCACCTGATTTAACTTCTTCATTAAATTTTTTCTCAATTGTCACAGTCAAACGACCCCTTTTCCTATTCCGATGTTTATCAACTATCTCCTTAAAAAAACTTTTATTATTTTCTCTCTTGTGTTAAACTTTCTCTCTTTCTCTCTTCAGCCTCTTCCTATCCTTCTCTCTCTCTGCCCTAGTCCCCATATCCTAGGAAATCATAAAAATGGCTAAAATATATTTAGTGCTAATTAGGTGTCGAAAATTGCACTAGATGTTAACAAATCTGGCCTTATTTAATCTGCACAGCAGAGCAGGTAGGAACTATTTACAAGCCTAATTTGTAGTTTGTAGTTTGTAGTTTGAGGGCAGTGGAGTGACCTGCCCGAGATTGCACAGGGGCGGGTGGGACTGAGATAGCACAGGCCTGTCTGACCACTCATCCACCCACGGTGCTAATCTGCAGACTGCACAGCGAAGGGGAGCAGGATGGGCCATCCCAGAATATGACCTTTTTGGCATAAGGATTACTTTGAGCTTATGATTTTTAAGAAACCAGACTTCAGAGAAGATCTGAAAATGGAGTAAAAGTTACCTTTTTGTAAGAGAAATCTACATTTATAAAGGAAATTGACATTAGAAAGGGGGCCTGCACCAGGAAGAGAGCTATTACCAGAGGTAACTCTTGCACCTGAGAGACGTATCTGCATGGCAGGGCACCATTCCTTTACCAAGCATTTCCTCTTCTCTTCTCCCAGGTGAACTGTCCTCCTTGCTTTGAAGCCCCAGTTCCCTTCCCTCTCCTTAGCTCAGGATGGAGTACAAGCCTCAATTGTCTGACTGCCCTTTGAGCCTCATATCTTTGTGGGGCTCCCATACGTGTGTACATAATTAAAATTGTTTTTTTCTCCTGTTAATCTGTCTTTTATTACAGGGAATTCTCGAACTCAGAAAAGTAGGGGCAACATCATTTTTCCTCCCCTACCACAGATACTTTTGTCTCTGAGACTTTGCAAAAGTGGCAGATGGAACCTACATCTTGAAAAATATTTTCCATAAATCGTTGCAACAATTATAACCTGCAGGAAAACTACAGGGGACAAGCAAAAGCATTAGCTAACTTTGTGGCTGCAAGCAAATGAAGCCTGCAGATCACTTTTGCAAGACAAAAACATGATTAAATTATTAGCTCCTTTGAAACTGGCTGTACTGGGCAAAGGATCAAGCTGCCTTGAAATTGCCTGTGACGCTCTGACAGCTGTTATTATTTAAATATCCTGAGAATCTGTGGGAGCTAGATAGGGGGACACTGAAAACTCAAACTTGGTTTCTACTACATGAAAGAAAAACTACCAAAATGAGCAAATTATTCCCCTTCCGTTCCACCACCAACCTGAGGTAAATACGGTCACAAGTCACCTTGAAGAGCTGATTTCGAACAGAATTGAGTGACTAACTCCCAGCATGCATTTTTAAACATCTAGAGATTGCAATCAGAATGAAAACGCTTGCTGTTAATTTTAGCTAGTTGATGGGTTACAGTCAGCTTCGATTATTTGAGAATGAGAGATGAAGAAGGGAAGAACTATGCCGTCGCTCCTATGGGATATATTTAACAATCTCTCTCTCAAAAAAAAACGTCTGAATACCATTAGATGTTGTGAAAGGATTTCAATCTAAAACGGAACCAGAGGACATGGAATGGAGACTCGCACACATCCACCTCAGGAGAATGAAATTTAAGAACTGAGAGACTGATTTCCCGTAAATCCCTGAATGATGGAAAACCGGAATTTCTCTCCGACCCATGAACATCCGCCAAGAGTCCCTCCCCATCCTCAAGCCAATGAGCTGACTGCTTGGACTCTGGCGGGACTCCAGGCTCCTCGCACCCCTTGCCCAAGAAGACAGCCCGCCCCAAACCTTCTATGGGCTTGCCCATAGCTCGCTGTGATTTGCGTTTCCCGATTTGCAATTCCTCTGCTATTCCTGAATAAACCCAATTTCTAGTAATTTGAGCTTGCCTCAGTTTACCTCTTTATTTAGGTTGACAGTGTAGACAGAAGAGAGCAATGTGACATTGTATAAGACACTTTGTGAGGAAAATCCAGATTTTAGGTTAAGTAATTCTGTAAGGCAACCTACAAAATATGGCAAATGATGTCCTTAAGTTGTATAGTTTACAACTGGAAAAACATTAACGTGCCTCTGTTTGGTAGATCCTATAAGATCTAGTTAAAATGGATGATGATAAAATGAGATTCATGAAAAGATTCAGATGGAATTACAATTTAATAAACAAACATATCATAATGACCACAATGATTTTTTCTTTTATTTTTACTACATTTCAGAGGAATTGGAAGACAGGAAGAGGATCTTGAGAAGCTCTGGAATCTTTATATCTGAAATCTCACCCTCAGATAAAAATTTGGAGGAGGAACATTCCATTTGATATTCCAGCCCCATCACTAATGGGCTGAGAACTTGAGTAAGATGATGAACATCTCTGGGTCCTTTCAACCACCATGACGTTGTGCTACAATCTCCACCTTTCACTGATCCCTTGGTACCTACCAGGTAGGATACTGGTTGTTTTACACCAGCACCTCAGAGCCACCTCAGCCAGAGGACTCTGTGCACCCAGCTTGACCTCATGCTACCAGCTGTGGTCTACTTCCAGGCTGAAAGAATAGAATGTGTTGCTAATTTTAGTGGCTGAAAGTGCTGTCAACTTTTTCATCAACAATCTTCTGTATCAGCAATTTAGGACTTTATTTACACAAAAATTATTAAGGACCTCAAAAATATTTTGTTATGTGGGTTGCATCTATCAAAATTTACCTTGTTGGATATTAAGACTGAGAACTTTTAAAATTACGTACTTATTAATGTGTTTAGAAAGAAAAAGTCTGTTATATAAATGACATACTTTTTAGGAAAAATAGTTTTTAATTCAAAAGAAATCCAGTGAGAAGAGTGTAAAGGAGATTTCTACAAATCTCTGTAATGTCTGGCTCAATAGACGACAGATGGATTATCTGTTTCTTCATTGGATCCGTTGCAATATCCCATATACAGACTCTGGAAAACCCCACTGTAAACTCATGAAAGAATGAGAGTGAAAAAGGAAAATAATCTTGTAGTATGATTATGAAAATGCTTTTGACCTCTCAGACCTCCTGAAAGGGTGCTGGGGAGCCCCAGGAGCACAAGACTTCACTTTGTAATTGCTGTTCTATACGATGGAGTAATTAGTCTAAGTTGTAAGGATATACTAATTGTAAAAATACATTTTACATATAAATATATATATTTTATCAAAAAGTTATATAGTTATATTCATTTTGAATGAAAATGGCTGTCAGTAAAGATTTTTAATTTTTTTGCACTGATCCTTAGAATAACCATGAAAACAGGACCTAACATGTATAAGGGATTCCCTTATGTCAGGCACTTTGCTAAGAGCTTTGCAAATGTTATTTCATTTAGTCCTTGAAACGCCCCTAGAAGGTTGTGCCACAAATATTATTGTACCATTTAGCAAGTAAGGAGACTGGGCCTTGGAGAGAGGAAGTAACTTGGCCAAGGTCATCCCAGTGGCAGACTGGAGACTTGGCCTTTGAGCCTAGGCAGTCTGACTTCAGACCACACAAGATCCTAATTAAGACACCTTAATTCCCCTTCAGAAAAGGTTGCTCAGCAGTGAAATAATTATCTCATGTAATCATCACAAAAATTCCATGAAGATGACTCCCTAATCCTCATTTTACAAATGAGCAAATAGACGAAGCTTGCACTGTGGGCTCCAGGCAGGACCAGAACACGCACTGTGTTTACCTGTCTTCCTTCTGTGCCACTAGCCATCGATCTCCAGCCTGGGATGATTCTAATCCAATGTGGGAAGGCTATAATCCAGAGACTGCCCAGATGACTATAATTGCAGGTGGGAGAAGAGAAAACATTAGCACTTATTTTTATCTTTATCAAAAAATGAGAAAAAAAATTAGCTTTGTAAATATTTAGTACGTTGATATTGTTCTTCATTGAGCCATAAGTGAGCCCTTGAGACGTGAGAAGGGCCCTGAGGAAAGAGGGGTGGTCCTCAACAGAGGATCCTCGCTCTCAGTGCAGATGCTGAGTGCCCACTCAAGGGCTGTATGGATTCCACACTTTTTGTTTTAAATAAAGTAATACTTACAGAATGGATAGTGGTTTATAAAGAATCTTGTAAGAAAAAAAGCAGAATGAAACAGCAGACTGAAGCAAACACTATTAATTCAGGCACACACAAACAGGAAAATGGCAGAAGTGTCCTTTGCTCTAGATTTATTACTAGCTTTTTATTAGCAATGGTACACAATTTTTAAAAAAATCTATTTAAGCAATACTGGAAATAAGTGGCCAAAATATTTGAAATTATCAAAAGAATATCAGGACTATGGATTTTCATCCCCTATTGTTAGCATTAATCTTGAGAAGTGAATATTGTGCAAATGATAACATGAAACTGTCATGGTTAGCAAGACATTTTAAAATGTCGTCTATTTCAGGGGCTGGCCTGGTGGCATAGTGGTTAAAGTTTGCCCGCTCAGCTTCGGGAGGCTGGGGTTCACAGGTTTGGTTCCTGGGGCAGATCTACACACTGCTCATCAAGCCGTGCTATGGCAGCGTCCCATATATAAAGTAGAGGGAGATTGGCACAGATGTTAGCTCAGCAACAGTCTTCCTCAAGCGAAAAGAGGAAGATTGGCAACAGATGTTAGCTCAGGCCAATCTTCCTAACAAAAAAAAACCCCCAAAAACCCATCTATCATCTTTAAAATACTCTTCTGTAATTTCTATTTTTGGTGTACATTTCATAATATATATAATATATTAATAGAGTAGTGGAGGAATATAGTTTATTAGTGGTATACATACATATTCAACAATTTTCTATTCATAGAAGACCTTAATCAAAATGGTTTGAGGAATCCTGCACGATGTTTTACTACCTCTAATGGTACTTATCTTTGTAATAAAATTCCAAACTCTTTCCAGCTCTAATATTATGTGATTTTAATTTTTTGTCAAGTGTATTGAGTTTTTAAGTATGGATCGGAATTAAGAGTGGGAGGAAAAAAACCCCCCAAATTCTAGCTAATTCTATTGATTATTGTAACACAGAGAAATACTGGAAATTATTTTCTTTTGAGAGCCAATACACTTGTACAACATGGCTTGGCAAACGGTAAGTGCTCAATACATGGTAACTGATTGTTAAGTGAATGTTATCACTTATCAATAGATGACATTTGTGGTGTTATGATTGCCTACTATCCCATTTCATCTTTTGCTTGTTTGTTAATAATACCCTAAATTTTCCATGTAAGCCATCTTTCCCCAACGTTCAGTCCTAAGGCTCAGGGAAGAGCATGTCATCTATGCCTAAGGTTGGTTCTACCAACCTAACCACGTGACTCAACTGAAACTCTACTGCACTCGCACTCGGGAGGCTGTAGGGCTGCAACCACTGGCAGGTGTTGTATTACCACATGGACCTGGGTATTGAAGCCAACGGAGAAAAGAAGGGCAGAGGGATGGAAAAACACTCCAACTAATACAATAATAAAATTACTACCATGTGACTTCTTTATTATTCAATGTTACTTAAGCTTGAGGACAAGCATGTCCTCCAGACCTCTTTTCACGAATGAGCCAAAATTGACTAATGTTAAGCTCTTTAAAAAAGTAAATTTTTTCTTCCCTGAGATTCAGGCCATTATTCACAGTGGGAATAGTCCTTCAGTTCTGGCAAGATGTTTCTGGGACATAAAGTCTTCAAACTGGTCTGTTATCTCATGGAGAAGGGATTTTTTGTGTGATTAGGTTGGATATTGTACCTTTTATCTCTCACATGGACAGTAACTATAAAACATTTACATTCCTCTCTAAGGGGAAGAAAGTGTAGGGAAAAAAGAGTTCAAACCAAATCTGACCTGAAAAACAACAAAAAAGCTAAGGAACAAGCAGAACAATAGAAAAACCAAGCATAATCTTTTATATTTTCAAATACTTGGAATTCCATTAACTAGAACGTTCTACTAGTCAGCAGATCTACAGAGCCAGGTGCAGTAATCATTACTTTATGCAATGACAATCCCGAACCTCTATTGTAGGAGCCCGGCACGTATCTGGCTCACTCTGCCTCTGATGACTTCGGTTTAAACATTCCTGACTTACATCCCAATAACATGCTCAGACAAAGTGGGTATCTGCTCTTTGATATTTCTCAGCAGATTTATAGAAAAAAAATCAAAATGGAAAGAACAAAAGGGTAGGCAGATGGAGTTGATGAGTGTGAAGAAATAGCACAGAGCTCTGGGGCACATGCAACCTGTTTAAACACAGCCTGAGACAATGGTAGCAATTTCCTCTGGAGGACAAAAATACACAAAGAATCGCCAGGTGCTGGTAGAGGAGGTGTGCGGTGAGCTGTGAAAATAGCACATTTATGGAGGGCTGTTGTGATTTGCAATCTTAATTAAGTATATTTTCTGCCTTTATGAAGCAAGAGTCACATTCACTGTTATTACCACAATTGAACAATCTTTTAGGACACCTAGAATAAAGGAAATGCATCTAAGTCATTTATGATCCAAACACAGCCATCTCTTTAAGAGAATGCTTATTTTCTCTAGTGGAGTTTCCTCTTCTTTGTCAATATTTGTTACTCCAATCAGGTAATTAAGTGATTGTAGTATAACAGAGTAAGAATATTTTGTTAGCTCTATCGATTAGGTGATAATTTACTTAGCGTTCCACATAAACAAATCTGGCTCTTATTCCTATTACACATGTCTACCAGCACTTACCATTTTGTGCTGTAATTATTTGTTATGTTTCTCTTTCTCTCCCTCCTACTGGACCATGAACACCTTGAAGGCACTCTTTCATCATAAGAAGGGCCAATACTTATTGAGTGTTCAATTATTTGCCAGATTCCAAGTGTCAGATCAGTTATTTAATTTAAACCTCACAAAACTTTCACAAAAAAACTTAGGTACTATTAGTATTTCCATTTTAGCAATAAGGAAATTTAAACTTAGAGACATTAATTTGCTTGAGCTCACAAAGGAAGCTAGGAAGCAGTAGACCTAAGATGCGAACCCAGGCAGCTTCTCCCCAGGGACCTTGCTCTTAGTCACTGAGTTCCAGCTCTAAAGGCTGTGTGTTGATTACAACCGAGGATATTATAAGAGCTAAGGTTTACTCTATGCTCACTCCTTGCTGGGAATGTACACCAAGCCCTTTATATTTATTTACTCATTCAGTTTTTACAACCCTATGAGGTAAATACTAATATGATCTATCACCTATTTTATAGGTGAAGACACAAGCACAGAGATAAGTGACAGAGCCAGGATTAGAACCCTAGCTATCTGGCTCCAGAGTTCTCAGCCACTCACCATTGTATGACATGCTACTACCACACAGTTAGGATGCTGGCATCCGCAACAAGTGGGTCGGATCTCTAGACACAGGACTGTAAAAGGTCCCGGGGATACTCAAGGAAGCTGCTCTCATTGAGCTCTGCCCATGGAACTGAGCCTGTATGGAGCTCTCGTCATCAGTCACCACACTTAATCTTCACTACACCCTGATGGGAAAGATATCAGCAGTGCCCTCACAGTTGAGGCTCAGCGGGAGTTGAGATTTGAGCACCGTTTAGCTGAGTTTCTTGGCAAAGAAGTAAAAAAAGGAAACGGACGTGATTTTCATTGCCTGATAAAAGGAAATGCACCTGAAAAGGTTTTTTTTTCTTGGACCTGGATTAAAAAAACATGTCTTTAAAATAAATATATTTTCTTTTCCATACCTTACCAGGCTTAGGGACAGTTCAGGGGTGGTGACAATTCAATGGTATTTGAGGCTCAGCTCTCAACTGGTTTCATCATTCTGCCTCCAAGGTTCCGAGTTCTCTCTCTTCATGGGTCCTGGGCAGTTCAAATATTTCATCATCTTCTGCTACTATTCTTCTAAAGTCATTTTGTCGTCTTATTGCTAGTTCTCATTCATTCATTCATTCAATAATTATTGATTGAGCATCAGCCATATACCAGGAATAGTGCCAGATGCTGGGGATTAAAAAAAGTGAGCAGTACACAAGACTCCTGCTCTCTTGGAATTTATACTTTGACAATGGCCAATAACTGGGCATTTGAGTGACAACGTTCTGTCTCACCCTCATCCAAGCTTTACCTGTGTTTGGTGCTCAAATACAAACATTGCTTGTTTACATGTCAACAAGTAGAAACAAGAGAAGACTGTCTTTACCAACCCAGCACCCAGCACAGTGTCTGGAACAGGGCAGGTACCTGAGCGGTGTTTGCTGAGGAAGAAGAGTGGCCAGGCAGGATGGGAGAGGCTCAGAGGGGAGGAAGGGAGAGGGGGAAAAAATAAGGCTGACTGAAAAGACCGAAGAAGATGGCAAGAATGGAAGGCATCTGGGCATTCTGGGTGGGTGGCCATCTGGGGGTAAGAATCTCCCAGTTTCACTGGAGTGTAAAATCATCTCACGGAAAGTGAAAAACGTGGAAAGACAGTTTGAGCTGGACTGTGGACTGTCTTAATGAAAGATTGAGGAGTTTGTTTTTAACTTAGCAGAAACTAGGGTACTACTGGAAGTTCTTAAATAGTTATAAAATGATTAGACTTCTGCTTTGGGAAAACTAATCTTAAACTCCCAAGGAGAGAAATCTGTTTTGTCAGTGGTGCCTCGCAAGTACCTAGAACAGAGCCTAGCGCACGGTAGGCACTTCATAAATTTACTGTTGAATGAATAGAAGATGCATATGCTCTAGAAAGTAGCCATGGAGTTAGAAGTGTTGGCAGTTTCTTCTGATAATATATTTTACCAAATCCTTGCCAAGACATAGGCTTAATTTTACTTCCATACTTCTGCATTGGATAGGTAAAATCATTGTGGTCTTTCCTCATTCAAAGAAAGAACCAGGAAATATATGTAGGAAGGTCAGGGATGAAGCACAGGAAATACTAATTTAAGAAGTATAATTTTGTTTAATTTATATTACCCTGAAAGATTTTGACACTGCTCGTAAAGTTGCTACTTGAAGTTTTCAGAAAGATTCACACAAAGCACAAAACATTTCTCTCAACTTAAAGGGCAGAGTTTATTTTCAGAAAGAACTCTTTTACAAGCTTGGGCCTGGGATCGGATGGATTCTCACACAGGAATGAATGTGAATGCCAACAGACCTTGACTCTTGGTTTTCTTCAATCCTTTGATCACGTTCTGTGATCACTGCTCTGTGATTTTATTCCAAGTAATTTTGTTTTGACAACTTTTCATGTTCTGACATAGGGGCTTCATTAGCTGGTCTAGTTCAATGATTTTTAACGTTTTTCCCCTCTACCCCAACAAGTGTGACAAGTAATGTTCAAATTTGGGACACATTCCCATGGAGATATCTGTGATTATGTACAATTCTCAAAGTATAGCTTAACATATCACTTTTCTTTTCTCTTTCACGGAAGCATATAGGAATGTTTTTGTTTCCCCCAAATTCATATGTTGAAGCACTAATCACCAGGATTAGGAGGATCAAGAGATGAGACCTTTGGGAGATAATTGGGTCATGAGGGTGAAGGCCTCATGTGTGGGATTAGTGCCCTTATAAGAAAAGACGTGAGAGAGATGATCTCTCCCTCAGCCATGTGAGGATACAACTAGAAGACAGCTATCTACAAGCCAGGAAGTGGGCCTTCACCAGGCATTGAATCTGCTGACTCCTCGATCTTGGATTTCCCAGCCTCCAGAACTGTGAGAAATCAGTTTGTTGTTTGTCACCCTGCCCATGGTGTTTTTTATAGGAGCTGGAGCTAAGACACATATACTGATGAATTTTAGTGGGAATAACATTATAGGGATAAACTTGGATAACTTCTAATTATAAAAAAATTCCTCTAAAATTTGGTAATTTATTGTTGGTAACAAATTACAACACACTGATGTGAGAAACATGTGACTGTGAATTGTTAATCCAACTTACATAATGTGTTAGTCAGGGTTCTCCCGAGGAATAGAACCAATAGGATATACACAGATATATAGAAAGACATTCGTCATGAGGGGTTGGCTCACGTGATTATGGAGACTGAGAAGTTCCTTGATCTGCTATCTGCAAGCTGGAGGCCCAGGGAAGCCAGTGGTGTAGTTCTTGTCCAAACCCGGAGGCATGAGAATGGGAGCCAGTGATATAAGTCCAAGTATGAGTCCAAAGGCCTGAGAACCAGGAGCACAAATACCCAAGGGTAAAAGAAGGTGGATGGCCCAACTTGAGCGTAGAGCAAATCCACCCTTCTCCTCTACCATTTTGTGCTATTCAGGCTCTCAATGGGTTGGATGATGCCTACCAACGTTGGTGAAGATGAATTTCTTTACTCAGAGTTTCAAATGCTAATCTCTTCCAGAAACACTGTCACAGACTCACTCAGCAATAATGTTTCACCAGCTCTCTGGGCATCGGTTAGCCCAGTCAAGTTGACACATAAAATTAACCATCACACATAAAAATTAAAATACCTGAAGATTAAACAAATTCAAATATAAAAATGGCATAACAATATTTTCAATTTTATTGATCTTTTCAAAAAACTATTTTTTAGAGCTTCGTTAACATGTCCATTTTCTATTTCATTGATTTTTTACTTTTATTTTTGCTATTTCCATCTTTTTACCTACTTTAGGTTTAATTTGCTCTTCTTTTTTTTTTTAAAGCAGTTTTAGGTTCACAGCAGAATTTAGCAAAATGTACAGAGATTTCTCGTGTACTCCCTGCCCCCACACAGGAATAGCCTCCCCATTATCAACACTCTCCACCAGAGTGGTACTTTTATCATAATTGATAAACCTACATTGACACATCATCAGTGCTCAGACTCCATAGTTTACACTAGAATTAACTCTTGCTGTTGTACATTCTAGGGGTTTGGACAAATGTATAATGACATGTATCCATCATTATAGTATTATACAGAATAGTTTCACTGCTCTAAAAATCCTCTGCACTCTGTCAATTCAACTATCCCTCTTCCCTAACTCCCGGCAACAAGGAGTCTTTTACTATCTCCATAGTTTTGTCTTTTCCAGAATGTTATGTAGTTGAAATGATACAGTGTGTAGCCTTTTCAGACTGGCTTCTTTTACTTAGTAATATTCATTTAAGTTTCCTCCATGTCTTTCTGTGGTTTGATAGCTCATTTCTTTTTAGTGCTGAATAATATTGCATTGTCTGGGTGTACTAGAGTTTATCTATCCATTCACCTACTCAAGGACATCTTGGTTTCTTCCAGCTTTGGGCATTTATGAATAAAGCTGCTATAAACATCTGTTTATTACCTGCGTGCAAGTTTTTGTGTGGACATAAGTTTTCAACTCCTTTGGGTAAATACCAAGGAGTGCAATTGCTGGATTGGATGATAAGAGTGTGCTAAGTTTTGTGAGAAACCACTAAATTGTCTTCCAAAGTGGCAGGTCCATTTTTCAATCCCACCAGCCGTGAAGGAGAATTCCTTTTGCTCTACACCTTAGCCAGCATTTGATGTTTTTAGGGTTTTGGATTTGGGCCATTCTAGTAGGTGTGTAGTGGTATCTCATTGTTGTTTTAATTTGCATTTCTCTGATGACAGTGATACAGAGCGTCTTTTCACGTGCTTATTTGCCGTCTGTATATCTTCTTTGGTGAGGTGTCTGTTAAGGTCTTTGACCAATTTTTTTTTAATTGAATTATTTGTTTTCTTATTGTTGAATTTAAAAATTTCTTTGTATATCTTGGACAACAGTTCTTTATCAGATGTGTCCTTTGCAAATATTTTCTCCCATCTGTGGCTTGCGTTTTATTCTCTTAATGATGTCTTTCATAAAGCAGAAATTTTTAGTTTACAAAGTCAAGCTTATCAATTGTTTCTCTCAGGGATCATACCTTTGGTGTTGTGTCTAAAAAGACATCACCAAACCCATGGTCATCTAGATTTTCTTCGCTGTTACCTTCTACGAGCTTTATAGTTTTGCATTTTACATTTAGGTCTATGATCCCTTTTGTGTTAATTTTTGTGAAGGGTATAAGATCTGTGTCTAGACTTATTTTTTTGCATGTAAATGTACAGTTTTTCCAGCATCATTTGTTGAAAAGACTATCTTTGTTCCATTGTATTTCCTTTGATCCTTTGTCAAAGATCAGTTGACTATATTTATATGGGTCTATTTCTGGGGTCTCTATTTTGTACCATTGATCTATTTCTGTATTCTTTCACCAATACGATAATGTCTTGATTACTGTAGCTTTATAGTAAGTCTTGAAGTCAGGTAGTTTCAGTCCTCCAACTTTATTCTTTTCCTTCAATATTGTTTTGGCTATTCTGGGTCTTTTGTCTTTGCAAACAAACTTTAGAATCAGTTTGTTAATATCAACAAAATAACTTGCTGGGATTTTGACTGAAATTGTGTTGAATCTATCAATCAAGTTGAGAAGAGCTGACATCCTTACAATATTGAGCCATCCTATCCGTGAACATGGAATATCTCTCCATTTATTTAATTCCTTTTTGATTTTATTCCTGAGGGTTGTGTAGTTTTCCTTATAGAAATCTCATCTGTATTTTGTAGATTTATAACTATTTTATTTTTTGAGGTGCTAACGGTAAATGGTACTGTGTTTTTAATTTCAGATTCCACTTGTTCACTGATAGTATGTAGGAATGAAACTGACTTTTGTGTATTAACCTTCTATCCTGCAATCCTGCTATAATCACTTATTAGTTCCAGGAGTTTTTTGTTCATTCTTTCTGATTTTCTAAATAGACGATCATGCCGTCTGCAAACAAAGACAGTTTTATTTCTTTCTTCCCGTTCTGTACACCTTTCATTCCCTTTTCTTGTCTTATTGTTTTAGCTAGGACTTCTAGTACAATGTTGAAAAGCAGTGGTGTTGGGGACATCCTTGCCTTGTGCTGATCTTAGTGGAAATTTCAGGTTTCTCACCATTAAGTATGAGGTTATCTGGAGGTTTTTTGTAGCTATTCTTTATCAAGTTGAAGAAGTTCCCCTCTATTTTTAATTTGCTGAGAGTTTTTATCATGACTATGTGTTGGATTTTATTAAATGCTTTTTCTGAATCTATTGAAATGTTCATGTGATTTTTCTTCTTTAGCCTGTTGATATGATGGATTACATTAATTTTTGAATGTCAAGCCAACCTTGCATACCTGGGATAAATCCCACTTGGTTGTGATGTATAATTCTTTTTATACATTATTTGATTCATTTTACTAATATTTTGATGAGGATTTTTAAATAAAATTCATGAGAAATATTGATCTATAGTTTTCTTTTATTGTAATGTCTGTGTCTGGTTTCAGTATAATGGTGATGCTAGCCTTTTATTCCCTCTGCTTCTATCGTCTGAAAGAGATTGTAAAGAATTGGTATAATTTTTTCCTTAAATGTTTGGTAGAATTCACCAGTGAACTCATCTTGGCCTGGTGCTTTCTGTTTTGGAAAATTATTAATTATTGATTCAGTTTCTTTAATAGATATAGGCCTATTCAGATTGTCTATTTCTTCTCATGTGGGTTTTGTCAGATTGTGTCTTTCAAGAAATCGCTCCATTTCACCTAATTATCAAATTTGTGGGCATAGAATTGTTCATAGTATTTCTTATCATTTTAACATCCATGAGATGTGTAGTAATATTCCTCTTTCATATCTGATATTAGTAATTTGTCTCCTTGGGTCTAAGAACTTTTGATTTTTGAGTTTGATAAGCTTTTTCTTATTTTCAGGACAGAGTGAAGACTTCTAGCTTCTTACATGCTGAACCAAATCAGAAGTCCCTCTTTTCTTGCTTTTTAAAAATTCTTAAGGTGGAAACATAAGTGACTGATTTTAGACCTTTCTTCTTTTTTAATATAAGCTTTTAAAGCTATAAATGTCCTTCTAAGTACTCCTTCAGAAATATCCCATAAGATTTGATATATTTTCATTATCAATTAGTTCAAAATACTGTCTTATTTTCTTTGTGATTTATTCGTTGACCCATGGGTTATTAGAGTTCCAAATATTTGATACTTTCCAAATATCTTTTTGTTATTGATTTCTAATTTAGCTATGTTAGGGTAAAAGAATATGCTCTATATGATTTTCATCCTTTTAAATTTATTATGATTTATTTTATGGCTTAAAATATAGTCTCTCAGTAATTTTCCATATGCTCTTGAACAGAATGTGTATTCTGCATTGTTGAGTGTAGTTTCTATAAATATTAATGAGGTCATATTAGTTGATAGTGTTGTTCAAATCTTCTATATCCTTAACTCATTTTTTGTCACCATTTTCTATCAATTATTGAAAAAGAAAGGTTAAAAATTTCAACTGTAATTGTGGATTTGTCTGTTCCTCAATTCAATTTTGAAAGTTTTTGCTTTATACATTTTGAACATCTATAATTAGGATTGGTATACCTTCCTGATGAATTGGCTCTTTTACCATTAATTAATGTTCCTTTTTATCTCTAGTAATACTATTAATCTTGAAGTCTACTTTGTCGGATATTGTTTTAGCCACTCAACTTTCTTTTAATTGGTGCTTGCGTAATATATATTTCTGCTAATTTTGCTTCTAACCTACTTGTATCTTTATAGTTAATGGATACCTTTCATAAACAGCATAAGCAGGAGTTGGGTCTTGTTTTTTTATGAGTCTGACAATTTCTGCTTTTTTGATGGGAATGTTTAGTATTATTGGCATGTTTGAAGTTAAGTCCACCATCTTGCTATCTGTTTTCTGTTTGTTCCATCTGTATTTATTGTTTTGTTTTTTCCTGCCATTTTTGGATTAATTTTGTATTTTTTACTCTTTCATTTTATCTCATGTTGGCTTTTCTAGATATATATATTTTTTAATTTAGTGGTTGCACTAGGGATTATAAAGTGAATCCTTTATTTATCATAGTCTACCATAAACTGATATTATATCACTTCCTATTAAATCTAAGAATTTTACCACAATATACTTCCATTTACTCTTTTTCAGGTTTTGTACTATTTTACTTCCACTTTTGTAATTAACCTCATAATGCATTGTTATAATTTTTGCTATAAACAATCATATTTTAAAGAAATTAAGACATGAGAAAAAATCTATATTATCTACACATTTACTATTTCAGGCATTCTTTATATATATCTTGTATAGATCTGGGTTTATAAATGGTTTCATTTTCCTTCATTCTGAAGATTTAAAGAAAAATTTTTGTGTTACCAGTCTGTGGGCAACAAATTCTCTCAGCTTTTGTGCATCTAAAAACATATTTCACTTTTGTCTTTGAAAGATATTTTCACTAGATATAGAGTTCAAGATTAGCAGTTCCCCCTACTTTCAGTATTCTAAAGAAATCATTCCACTGTGTTCAGGTTTGCATTATTTCTGATGAGATGAAAACAGTAATTTTCATCATTCATCCACTGTGTATGAAGTATGTTTCCCCTCTGGTTGTCTTAAAGATTTTTCTCTTTAACTTTGGTTTCAACATTTAGACTTGATATGCATAGATGTGGTTTTCTTGTGATAATCCTGTAAGGAGATTATTGAGTTTGGATCTGAGTTAATATTTTTCATCAAATATTTGTAATAAATTTGACCATTGCTTTTTCAAGAATTTTTGTGCCACACTATCTCTCTCCTCTCCTCTGGTATTTCAGTCATAAGAATTCAAACCACTTGATATGTCCCGCTATTAATGCGGAGGCTCTGTTAATTTTTCCTTAGACTTTTTTCTCTCTTTACTTTGATCTAGAGAGTTTCTATTGTCCTGTCATCAAGTCATTGATCTTTTCATCTGTGAATCACTGTGATTTTTAAACTTTATATATTGTATTTTTTAGTTCTGGAATTTTTATTTTTAATAGTTTTTATTTCGCTGTTGAAGCTCCTCATCTGTTTACTTATTATGAAATCATTTTCTTTAAATTCTTGAACATAGTAATAATAACTGTTTTAAAGTTTTTGTCTCTTAATCCTAACATCTTTGTTATCCATGGCTCTCTCTTTATTGACTATTTATTTTTTCTTGTAAATGTATCACATTTTCAGGCTTCTTTGTATGTGTAGTAAATTTTTGTATGCAGAACATTTTGGTTGCTATGTCATTGATAATCTGTTTTTGATTGTCATTAAAGAATATTGAATTTAGATCTGACAGGCGGTTAATTTACTGATGGAGCATACTAATATTGTAAGCCACATTTTTAAGCTTTGTTATGGAAAGTCTAGAGAAGCAGTCAGCAAATTTTATGGGCAAAATGTGGCTTGCCAAATGTTTTATAAATAAAGTTTTATTGGAACACATCCACGCTTATGTATTTATCTATTGTCTATTGCTGAATTCATTCTACAATGGCAGAATCAAGTAGTTGTAACAGAGACTGTATGGCCTGCAACTTAAAATATTTACTATCTAGTCCTTTACAGAAAAAGTTGGCTAATTCCTAGTCTAGAGGAGACTTTACATGAAATCATGGCTTTTCTAGGGCCTCAATTGAATATTCAGGGTGTTTACTGAAGTTTCTCTACTCTCCATTGGTCAACACTCCAATGTTTCCAAGCACTGTGTGACCTTCAGACTCTACCTTCAGCTCGCAGCTCCAGAACAGCTGTTCTGTGCCAGGCCTTGTAGGGTCTTAACCTACATGCAGAGTTTTTTTATTTTTTATTTTTATTTTTTGAGAGGAAGATCAGCCCTGAGCTAACATCTGCCAATCCTCCTCTTTTTGCTGAGGAAGACTGGCCCTGAGCTAATATCCATGCCCATCTTCCTCCACTGTATGTGGGCCGCAGCCACAGCACGGCCCAACAAGCGGTGTGTCAGTGCGCGCTGGGATCCGAACCCCGGTCGCCAGCAGGAGAGCGCACGCACTTAACCGGTGTGCCATGGCGCCGGCCCAGAGTTTATTTTTTGATCAAAGACTTAACGGGATTTTTATGCAGATTTTTCAAGCTCCTTCTCTGCACAGCTCTTTCCTCTCCAGTATTCTGTTCCTCAATTTCCAGCTTCTGCAGCAACTCTGAATGCTAATTTCTTCCTCCTCAGCTCAGCAAGACTTCAGTGCTCTGCTTGGGCTCCACTTTCTCAGGGCACAGTCCAAAAATGCCTCCAGCCTAAAGCCTTGGACCATTCTTGGCTCCAAATCCAGTTATTTCCTTTTTCTAAGGATAACAGTCTTACTATGCCTATTGTCCAAAATCTGAAAACGGTTTCTTCATATATTTGTCTATGGGCTAGTCTGATACCTGTTACTCTCTCATGATAGAAGTGGAAGTCTTTATATCCCAATATTTGGGACACAAGTGACTTGTAGTTGTTTTGATACGGACATCTATGCCTATAAAAATAACTGTGGTTTTAAACTTTTATTTCTAGATGCATCTCAAAACATTTCCTCCTTGACTTCATTTCTTTTCTTTTTCCTTTGTTAATTTTATTTTTCTTTCTTTCTGTTTTCTCCTTTCCTTCCTCTTTCACTCCCTTATGTTCTCTCCCTTCCTTTCTCTATCCCCTTTTTTCCTCCTCCTCATTTTTTATCATTCCTTCTTTTTATGTCATTCTTTCTAAATATATTTTTCACAAATGCTTTCATGTCCGAGGCATCAGATTCTTATCAGCCTGCAGTATCTTTATAACCCCACCCATTTTATGTATTTGTCATGCCCAAGAAAAAGAGAAAAGGAATACTTTGCCTAAATTTTAGGAATGCCTTCCTCATATATTTCAATAATTTTAATGTCTTCAAATAGTAGAGGGGTAATGAAAATATTCTTTTCTTTTATTTGAATATATTACCTTGAACTTATTACTACTTGCTATAGTTACCCATTCCTTTCAATGATCATTTTCGTCAGCACACACAAAACCTTTAAAATAAGGCAGTCCAGGGCCTGCCCCGTGGCTTAGCGGTTAAGTGCTTGCACTCCGCTGCTGGCGGCCCGGGGTTGGGATCTCGGGCACGCACCAACACACTGCTTCTCCGGCCATGCTGAGGCCGTGTCCCACATACAGTAACTAGAAGGATGTGCAGCTATGACATACAACTATCCACTGGGGCTTTGGGGGTAAAATAAATAAATAAATAAAAATCTAAAAAAAATAAAAATAAAAAAAATAAGGCAGTCCAGACTTCTATCTGTTATTGGTCATATTTTCATATTTTTCTGGGGTGATGGGTTTGACACTATGTAGATTTAACAGTCTGACAGCTTTACACTGGCACACTATAAACCTTGCAGACTAATTAGGTATCAAATGAGAGCATGCTATAGCTCCCACAGCAATCCAAAATACTAATTTTAGAGAGCCCCATTTACAGAGTTAAAAACTTGACTGTCTGTGCTATTTCTTTACTACTTTTTGAAGAAAATAAACCTAATTCACCACCTAGTGTCCACAACTGCAACTCTTTAACACAAAAATTGGATGATATCTACCCACATCTGTGTAGACTTTTCAATGGTCCTTAATTCTGATTGCTCTTGAGACAATAATAGAACTTCTTAATGTGGATTACAAGGACTTGCACAATCTGGCCTCTTTCTGTCTCTCCACCTTTCTCTCTGGTTCCCCTTGCCCTCTGGAGAAACTGGTCATTTTTCTAGTTAACTCCTCCTCCTCCTTTGGATCTTGTCTTATACACCCCTTCTTCTGAGAGTCTTTCTTGACCTCCTGCCAAGTTAAATTCCTCCCTATCATAGACTCATTGTTAATACCTACTCCCCATTTGTAGCATGCTTTTTGGTGATCAGGATTATTTGATTTAGATCTATCACTACATGAGATGAAAATGGAGACCATGTCTGTTTTTCTTCTCCATAATACTAGCACAGTGAAAGCACACAACCTGCACTCAATAAATATTCACCTGAATAGGTGAGTAGGTAGGTAGATAGATAGATATAAATATATAGATATATCTTTAAAAGATATATCTATCTGAGATAGATTTAAACTGAGACCCCTTAACCCCTTGAGGACAATTTTCATGCTTTAGTCTTAATCTTCCTTGAGCACACTTTATCACTAAATGCTCAACCGAAAACACTAAAAGATTGTCTTCAACATACTTTGGAGGTTCTTATCTCTAAACTTGAATTAGATCCTTCTGATAATCTGCTAATATTTATTCTTCTCATGTTACCACACAAAGGGCATGATCTGCTCACCACGACACAAAAGCCAATAGTCAAGAGGCAAGATGGTGGCAGAGAAAGGGTATTTTATTACAGCTTGCTAGCAAGAGGGAAGATGGCTGACTCATGTCCAAAAGAACCATGTTAAGGGGACACAAAATCTTACAGTAGGTATATAGGCTGGTGGGTTATAGGGGAGAGGGTTAGGAATGTTGACCCTCTGGTGTTACAGATGGGGAGTGCCACACCAGATCTTTCAGTTTTTGTTGATGATGGCTATCAACATAGACTCTCTGTTCAGGGGTCATCACATTCTTAAGGAACTCAAAAAAACAAAGTTATCATCTCACTGCAGCTGGGAGGTACATGCACAAGCAGGGGTCGTAAAATCTACAGAGCAGTTAGATCTCCTGGAGGGTGCATATCCAGCTGGGTTAGTTAGTCAGAGGTCATTCAAATTTACAGTAGGGTTTCTTTTCTACAACATGGCTTCCCTTATGTCAACCTTGTCTTGAGCTGGTACACTCACAATTGGCTAATATAGGCAGTTGGCTTTGGGTTTGGGTTTTTTGTTTATGTTTTTATTTAAATTTTCTCCAAAGGAACATTGTCCATGTAATTCATGAGAATCCTAGGAGAGTAGATGGGGAAAATAGTTGTTTTCTGAATACATGCCACAAGACATCTTGTTGCTTCTGTTTTCTCCTAAAATGATTCAATAATAATTCATTTGCCCCAGCAGGTGTCTGGCTCCTATGTGAGTCAATTCTACATAGTACATAGGTAGAGAAAAAGAGCATCCTAAGGGCTTTTGTGAGCTACTTTAACTACTTTTTTTACCTCCTATTTCATTGAGTACATAAATGTTGACTTTGGTTGTTACCATAGTGGAAATTAACTTCCAAACAGAATCACTGGCTAAGGTCCATCAATAGATTGAAAATGATGTAAGATCCTTGAGGGCAAGAATCCACTCTTTTGTATGTCCTATATCATTCTTGTCCCTCTTTATATAACATTGAACACAGTTATTTAAAAAGTGCTTTCTGAGTAATTGCCTGAAGTAATTATTCATATGATCTTTATAAAGGGAAGATATGACCAGAATAACTTCCAATATCTTTGAAACTGTTTTAAATTTCAAGCAAAGTGGGCTTTGTTACTCATTTCATAAGAAGACATCTGATGCTAAATGTACCCATTAAGGAAAGAGGACTTAAAAAAAAGCTCAATTATATTAAAATATTGGGCAACCTTCATATTCAACAGAAATGCTAAACCAACTATTAATGCAATCACTCTCTTTGATTGCACCTACACTCATTTTGAATATCACTATAGAAACCAAGGAAACTGTCCTTAGTGAAACACAATGTGGCTTTTAAAAATACATTTTAAAATCACCTGCAAACAATAGCCTTTAAACCAAAAGCTCTAGAAACAACTTTTCTCCCTTTTAGAGCCCTTAACATAATTAATATAATTCAGTTACCTAATAAAGAGCAGTGAGCTGCTTTTGAACAAAGAAATTTACCCTAAATATTTCTTTAGATTGAAACAAATGTGAATAAGCATCCTTTTTTCTGTTTGTTTTTCTGATTATTCTGAACTAAAACAGAAAAAATAATAATGCACTGGGATATGAGAATCATCTGAGTTCAAGTTATTCCAAACTCAGCTGAAATAGGAAATGCGGGAAATCTCATGAGAAATTAGTTATATTTATTGAAGAAAAGGCACTCGGGAATAAACTTTATATCAATTGCTTTTCTTTTTTAGAATTACATGCTGTGCTGAGATAACTGGTTCCATCTGTTTGAGATAGATGAATGGGCCTGTGGTTCCATCCAGCACTGGAGGTAGGTTGAAGCACACTACTCAGTTCCTGGAGGGCGAGAGACTGTATCCTCATTATCACTCTATTTTAAGCATCTAGTTGGGGCGTATAGGGTAAGTGTTTATAATGTGTATGCAATGTTGGACAAAAGAGTAAATGAATATAAACATATAAATATCAATTTAAATAATCCATAATCAATCTATAAATCAAAATTGGGGTGAGTTTATTATGAGTCAGGTCTGAGGACTATAGCCCGGGGTCCTCCTTCCCTAAGGAAGGAGGGACACCAAAGAAGTGGGATGTACAGAGTGGTTATATACCATCGTGGAACAAAGAGCATACATCACATATGACAGGAATATCTCTTTTACTACTGTCACGAGATGCTTAGCTGGCACAGCAAGTTGGTATTTAATCCTTAGTTTCCAGGAAGATATGCTTATCCTTAAAGAAATGCTGATATGAGGGGAAGTTACATCCCTATCTTTTAGGGCTTCAGTCTTGTCTTTGGGACATTGTAAATGTTTAAAGCAGATGTACAATGTATGCTCAACAGGCCACGTCAGGCCCTTTTGGAAAAACAAGGTCAGGTCGAATTAGTTTTACACCAAATGGCTTCCTTATATTCCACTGCTTTTCATTTACTTGTCATAAAAAAGAAAACTAAATTCTCAGTATGTGTTCATTGACAAAGCCCACAGTTCATCTAGCACCTCAGAAGGACTCAAGGGTTGTAGAGAAATGACAGAGATGAAAGGGTGTGCTATCTGTCCTCATTTGTGATGAACTAACCCAGTTGGCTGTTAACCTTGGCTGCTGCAGGGGTACTCTGAGAAAATAACCCACACCTCCTGCAAACAGGACCTATGTGGTCTAGGGTACGACCCAGGCATCTCTTTGAGCAATACACTTGCATATCTTCTCTTTCCAAAGTGCTTTCTTGGACCAAAGAGTCCAATTCAATAGTTTCAAAGAATAAGAAACAAGAAAGTATGGTCAGTCCACTAGCCAAGATCTGCTTCTAATGTTGAAATACTTTCTCGGGGTACAGGGGGATCCTCTCCCCGATGTTACACTGGAACTACTATACTCCATGCCAAAGGGGGTCGAAATTCCCAAGCGGGATTGCTTTTAGTGCTCAGCTCTTGCGTTTCAAATACACAGTCATTTTACTCAAGGTGGGCTGAATCCAGTGCAGCCACAGTGCTCTCCTGGTCCTCCTCTCTGGCACCCAAGGCCTTGACACTGAACTCAGGTCAGTCCGGACAAGATCCTTCCTTGTGATGAGTTTCTTCTTGGGGCTCCTGCTAGCCTTGGATTCCAAATGCCTCTGTCAGGAACACACTAGTTCATTGATTATTCTCAAACTGCTCTGAACCTTCAAAGAAGGCTTTGGGATCTACACCTCTCCCTATGAAATGGCTCTTTCACCTGAAAATAAATCCAAAGTGTCAAATAGATGTTTGTGGAATGTACCTAATTTTACCCACCACCAATATTTGTATCCCAGATCCTTGCAAAGCTAAAAGCTACTCTATTATCTCTTATTCTTAGGATATATGGCTTACTTTTTTTTTTTAATTAAAAGGACCATTTATTGACTATCACTGAACAAATAAAATCTATGAAAAAGTAATTTAATTTCTACATCTCTCAAAATAAAGACTGTTAGCAGCTTTTAAATGGTAATTCTCTCACACAAAAATTATTAAAATAAAACCAGTCCAGAAAACCACAAATTTTGAAATATTTTCTGCTGTGGTTTGTCATTAGTATGACCAATTTGTCAACTGCTAAAGCTTCCAGGCAGAGTAACTCTAGTCTGCTAAACAACAGTGTTCTCTAACTTGTTTTAATTTGGAAGAAATTTTTACTTTTATAGAGATAGGGATATAACTCTCCAAAAAAAAAAGAAACGTTTCTGAGAAAGTTGTGTTGGTGTCATAGTATCTTATGACAACAATGGCAGAAAACTTGAGACTAGATTTGCATTTTTTCATTTCACTTTTCTTTTTGGTAAGGAAGAGTGGCCCTGAGCTAACAGCTGTTGCCAGTCTTCCTCTTTTTCTTGAGGAAGACTGTCGCTGAGGTAACGTCTGTGCCAATCTTCCTCTATTTTGTGTGTGGGATACCACCACAGCGTGGCTTGACTAGTGGTGCATAGGTCCACGCTGGGGATCCAAATGTGAGAATCGTGGGCCACAGAAGCCCAACACCCAGACTTAACCACTGCACCAGGGTGTGGCCCCTCATTTCACTTTTTAATGATTTTACGTATACATAGCGATATTGGTAAGTTGCTTATAACTGTGTTTGATCCTTTTTCACAATAGAATTTTATCTGTTTTAATTGATGGGCGGAAGTAAAAAAACAGTAGTAAATTAGGAACTGTATTTGGCCCTTGAAGTCTTGTGTTGAGTGGTTATTATGTCAATTAAAAACAAGTAACTAGGGACCACATAATCCTTCTATTTAAAAATTTCAAAAATCTATGGGGGAACAGAAAACTACCGATCTGGCTTTTAAAAGCCTTAGCAGCTCAGGGTCTGGCCCCTGGCTTGGTGGTTAAGTGCGCGTGCTCCGCTACTGGTGCCCGGGTTTGGATCCGGGTGTGCACTGCACCGAGGCACCACTTGGCCGGCCATGCTGTGGCGGCTTCTCACATACAGCAACTAGAGGGGTGTGCAACTATGACGTACAACTATCTACTGGGGCTTTGGGGAGAAAAAGGGGGGAAAAAAAACCCTTAGCAGCTCAAAGCAGACCTGCAAAGATCTTCTAAACCAAAACAAGCTTTCTGAAACGTGATTTTTTAAAAACGAAGATTTTGTCCTCCCAACTTAGAAACCGATGGCAGTGTCCTCTGGTGCCTACGTCGGATTTGCACGCAGGGTCTAGCCCAATTTCCTTCTAGTTGGCCTTTTTGTACGGAAGTGATTGAAAAACTAAAATTGCATTTTTAAGGAACCCTTGCAGCGGGGGTTCTGGATGTGATTAGGTTCGGTCTGTCAGCTACGCCCCTTTGGAAAGGCAGACCCGAGGCGGAGACCACGCCTCCCTACTTCTGCTTCCACGCTTGTGGAGTCGTTTGGTTTTCCTGTGGCAGCATCAGCAACGGGGCAATGCCCCAAGTAGTTCCTGGGGATTGAGCGCAGAATGTGGGCATCCGTCCTTCTGGCCCAGAAGGAAGCAGGCTCCGCGTGGTCTCTGCAGAAACAGCAGCTTCCCACTGCAGTAGCTGCCTGATCACAGCGTGACACGATTGTAGCAGGTTCCTTATAGTCGCCATGAAGGTCTGGTTCTGGTGCCATGGCTCCCCTGTTTAACACGACCCCGGCAGAGTATCCAAAATATAGGCCCCAGTGTCTCTTCTGCCTTCTCAATGATCCAAAGCCATTTAATACCCTGCAAAAGTCATTTTCGGCCTAAAACACTTTTGCAACTTAACATTGATGCATACACTCATTCTGTATTAATACCTGGTTAATACTGGTCTAATATTACTATTTTGGACTATTGGCTCTATGACTGCACTGACTAGGTCCATTTTTTTCCACAGATCTATTTGCATAGATGTAGCACAATGTTTGACAACAAATAGTTTAAAAATTCATTAGTATACTATGATAATTCCTTCAAAGAATTTCACATTCTTTTTGTATAGTGAAACAGCTAAGCTTGAAGGATTTGTTATCTACTCTAGTAACTCTTTGTCTTGCTGATTTCAATAAAGTCTTTCAAATCCTATTAATAAAAAATTCCATAAAGGTAAAGAAAATGAACTTTCATGATGACATGTAACACACCAGCAAGATGTACACTTTTCTTTCCTCATTATTGTAACAAGCTTTTAAAATATTTTTACAAGGCATTGTTATTTATTATTTAGGGTTCTTGGGGTTGCAAGTGACAGAAGTAAAACTCAAAGTCACTTAAGCAAAAAATTGAAGCAAAATAATAAAATATTAGACAAGTACGTACATAAATGGAATTCTTGATTGGCTTATGAGACTAAGTGTAGCCATATGTCTAGATGCAGGATTTCAAACAATGCTGTGATAGCCTTCCTCTTTCTCCTCTGGTGGATAGGCTTTCTCCACGAAGCAGGAAAGATTGCTGCCAGCAGTCTCAGATACACTTCTTACCAGCTTAGCAGCCCTATGAGACAATGACAGTCTTTCCCAATGGTTTGGCAGAAAAGTGACTGAGACAACCCAACTTGGCATATCTTGGGTTAAATCCAATCTTTGAATACCACTGGATTATGGGTGCTTTAAGTCACTAGGTCTGAGTCATGTGCCCATTTCTGAGGCTGGGAGACTGTGAGCCACTTCCACCTGAAACATCTGGAAGAGGCACCTGTAAAGGATGTGTAGTGGTGCAGGTGTTTGCAAACAAAAGACCAGGTCCACAAATGTTCACATAAGTAATTTAATAATCCTGGAGGATACCAGTACAAAGGTGTAGTGAGGTGGCATGGAAAGGATATTTAACAGCTTTGAAGATCCTGAATATTTATGGAATCGGAGTACCTGGAGAAGCCTCATATACTCCTGCTTCATCAGACTAGCTTCTTCTTATACCTTTTTTGGTTGTATGAAGCACAGTCATACCTACAAGCTACGTTCTATTCATTAGTAACTTTAGACAACTCTTCTTATAGAGGTCGTGATCTAGACAAATGTTCTTCGGTAAAAGCCTGTTAGTTCCACTACAGTTCTCCAAGGAAGAGATTCTATTATCAACAGAAGGGGGAGCGGCTCCTGGGAAGGCAGAAATGACAGATGTCAACTACATTGCACCTCATGATTACATGGCATTTATACACACATAAATGAGAGGAGCTGCTTTTTCTGTTATCTGCTATGGCCTCCCATGCAAGGGGCATTTGGGAGGATTCCTCTTCTAGGGACTGTTCTGTTTTAGCAATTCTATCTGTGTAGGTCCAGGAACCTGCAGGTGGCCTCGGGTTTGAGCCATCAGAGGCCTCTGCTTACCAGCCTTGGGTTTTGTCTGGTTCTTTAACTCCTTAATGTTTTACCTTACTGCTGACTGAATTCTCTAGAATCTTTGGGTTATAAACCAAAACCAAGGTATGGTACTTGAATCTGAACCCTACCTTATGATTTCTGCCTTTTTTCATCTGGGCTCTACCCAGCCCCTTAGCCTAATGTCAGCACCAACCAATGGCCTACGGTGCTGAGGCTGGGCTATCCCTGCATCTTGTACACAGGCTCCGTTCCATGGGATGACACTCTAGAATGGAGATAATTGTTTCTTTGGGGGGCTGGGAATGCTCAGCAAAGTGTTTGGAGGCACTTAAAATCCAGACTTTGCCCAGTTCTCTGGCTCTTTCTGTGTCTCGATATTGTTTTCCTCTGTGCTTCCTGCTCCCCTGTCTTTGCTTGTATTAACTTTAAATAACTTGGGTCAGAATATTCCACTTTTCCAATCCCCCTTGGTCCATATTTCATGACTCTCAGCCTCTTGAATTTTGGTCTCTGGCAAAAAGACTTCCCTTATCATGGTTCCATGCTATTTCTGTTAACAGAAGTGTCTGCTTTTACTCTTTACTTCTTTTATGACTTTACTAAAGGCTGCAAGAAATGACTAACACACCCTGACATCTTGATTTGTTTTCCTGTCTCCCAATACTCTAAGCTCAGTGGTAACATGGCTTGTGTCACAAGATACATGTGACTGTTAAATCAGGTGACATATGCACAGCATAAGACTTGCCATCTTCCAAAATGCTGTTAAAAAGATCTTCTTTGACTTTCATTGCAACTTGGTTGAGTCACTTTCATATTTTAGTGTTTGTCACTTATAACATCCCTCTCCTAGATCAACTTTGTGTTAACCAGGACTTTCAAGATAAAGTGACAGAACCCAACTCATACTTATTTAAACAGAAAAGGAAACATGGACATATGTAACAAGGCATGTGTGGCTTCAGGCACAGTTGAGTCTAGAGGCTTGAATGATGTCAGGTTATCAGGTTGCTAACTCTGTATTCTTAAGAAAGGCCTTCCTCCTGTGGTGGGACAAAAGGCCGCCAGCATCCCTAGACTCATTTCCGTTCAGCAAAAAGAAAGTCTTTCCCAACAGTTTTGATAAAACATCTTAAGAAGCATCTGATCAGTCCAGCTTGTGTCAGCTGTCAATACAGAATCACTCACTGTGACCAGAAATAAGAGAGAACTTGACTGGTCAGGCCCGGCTAGATCCAGACCCTGTGGCTTGAGACAGGATACAGGCCTGGCCCTAATTAAACAGCATGGAGTGGATTTTCTCAGGAAAGAGGATGTCTGATCCCAGAAGCAGTAGGAGGTGATTTGTGCGGAGCAAAAGCAGCGTATGTTCACTATATGCAGATTAACAGATGTGTGAGAAGTATTCTTTGTCTATATAAAGTCCAGATTACACAGAGTTATTCTGAAGGATAAAATAATTTACTGTGTTGTTGCATACTGGATTTATATTATATTACTTGCAATTGAAAGCATTCCAATTAATAGAAATATGTTTTAACGATCTCTTAACCTCTAGTTCATGATGATAAAATCATATCATTGGTGTACAGGACATTGCCCCTTATACTCACTAGGACAGGGGGCAGGAGGAAAATCCTGACTTCATCTAAAGCATCATCTCATTAAAATACACATTGAAATAAAGAGAATCTAAAATATATTCTACTTTTATACCACTTGAAATGATCACATGGTATTTCAAAAGACCATCACTCTGATTCCGGATGTGTTATTAGAATATAGACTTTGCTAAAGAAGTTTTTAAATCAGGAACTTTATCCAATTGGTAGGACCTAAAGTGACTTTACCAAAATAGAGACTAATTTCCCACTATGGCAAAGCGCATTCTTAGGCATCCTAGAATGATATGGGGTTCCACAGTGTCAGCCTTGTCTCAGACTCCTTCTATCTCCATGCCTTGACGTTCTTAGCACACTACTTCCATCTGCAAGGTAGCTTCATGCTCACAAATTAATCACCATTGCTCTAGCCATAATATCTCAGAGAGAAAGTGATAGGAGGAAAGTTGAAGAAGTGTGCCTTCCAGATTAGTTAGCTCCCTTTTAAAGAGAGCTGGATCCCCCACCTATTAGCATTTTCTTAATGTTTAATTGGTTGCCCTCATCAATCATGGGAGTGGGAGATATAGATCTGGGAGCATTATTGCTCCCCAAAATATAGGGACTCTTTTACTAATGAAAAAGTGGAGAATAGATATTGGTTCCACAGCTAGCAATTTCTGCTGTAGCATTTTGAACTCTGATGTATCTTAATCTCAAACACTTAAGCCACCACAGCTCCTGTATACTAAAGACTGGTGAAAGTCAATAAAAGCCATAGAATTATGCATTTTGACAGTTTCTATATGAACTGAAAATATGTTACCATCGTCAAGACTAGAGTTTTATGTTTGAAATTATTTGTTTCTCAATGTTAAAATTAGGACAAAAGAATCTAAACTTTAGTTTATTATGAAGGAAGCCGTGATAAAGTTTGAATGAACATTGAACATTATAACAGGGAAATAATTTAGCAGGATGATTGTAACATTTTTGATAAATGGAATAAAATTCATTTTAAGTCCATCCAGGGAGGATCATATTTAAGGAATTTCAGCAAAAAATATGGTAGCTCATGAGTCAGAACAAATGTTAGTGTTTACAGAGTAAACAGCCCTGTCATCCAGTGCCTGAAGCCTTCCCACCTGCTTCTGCAGAGATGAGGATTTAGAACAGAATGATTTGCCTCCATAAGTTGGTAGCATCTGATAAGTGCATTCGTTAGCTCAACTTAAAGGGCCAGTTAAGGTTGGTACAAGACATCTCCAAGTGGATCTGTCTAAAATGTGATGTTGTCAATCAGGAGGGTTCCAGCTGATTAGATCCCAGGCGGAGACAGGTGAACAAGTTACCAGGTGAACAATTACCCAGTTGTCTGAGGGCTAGTACGTTGAAAAAACAGTGTTCCTGAAAATCTAGAGTAATATGTGCCTCTTCATCTTCTCTAGTTTGAGCCATAGTATCTTAAAAACTATACCAAAAATTTGATCAATATTATTAGAACTAGGATCCCATGGCAGAGAGTTATCCCAAATTTTATATGCCCTTATCATTTTCTTTTTTGTTAATCCAGAATTTGTATTTTTATAATAGGATTTATATGTAATGAATTAGGTAGCTCCTTGGTATTCCTCTTGATATACTGCCTACTGACCTAGTCAGGCATTTTCTTTGCTTCTCAGAAATAACTATTAAAATAAGAATAGGAGGGATAAGGGTCGTGCTTGTTCACACGTGTAACAGGCAGGACGACTTTCACTGGTTAACATGAATTATGAGGGGAAGACTATTTCAGGAAGCAATTAGAGATGAATATAAAAATTCTTTTGTCAACAAAGTGTATCTTAAGTTCCTTAACTCCCTGCCCTCAGTGGCCCCGCTTATAGGTTTAAGCGAGATTAAGGACTGTTTGATTGCTTCGTAAAGAAGCGCTGTGAGGGTTGAACGTTCCCTTTCAAGGTCGTCCAAACTACTTTCCCATCCTTTTAAGCTAAGAGGAACCGTCATTATATAACATATTAAAGTAAAATAAAAACAGAAATATTTATTCGTTTGGCAAGATTTTAGGTCTGTGAGTAAATTTGGCTAAATGTTTTTCTTTTGAAGTCCTACAAGTACCACTAGGGAGGTAAGCCTTGAGAAATAGTCAGTTGAAGTCCAGATTGCCTGTGCATAAAGGTTTAATTGTGCTACCTGTAGCTATCAGATGTCATGTTGAAATTAAATATGTATAGAGTGTGGCAGGAGGGATAGGTACATTAAGTAATATCAGCTCCATTTTATTGGGGAAAAGATTCAAAATGGGAAGAAACTAACTCCTGCTGTGAAGCAGGGAGTAATGAAGGCCATATGATACATTTGAAAGGCCATTGGAGACAGGTTTTAAGCCAGACTCAGACATTGACTGTCTGTGTGACTTGGGACATGATACTTAGCATCACAATACTTACAGCTGAAAAGACAAACCACCCAATTTTATAAATAGCAAGTAATATAAAAGAGAATTTCTGCAAGGAGAAATAAAAATGTAAAATAAACATGAGAGACGCTCAACTTTGTTAACAATTAAAGAACTGCAAATTGAAATGGTAAGGACAAAATGTTTCCATTTGTCAGATTAACAAAAAAATTTTTAAATGTTGTTAAAGGTAAGAAGAAGTGGGCACCCTCATGCAGTGAGGGTAAAAAAGTAAAATAGTATATCTATTTTTCTCAATTTAAAAGTTTTTTCTAATGAAAAATTTCAAATACACATAAGAATAGAGAAAATAATATAAGAAATTCCATATATGCCATCTAACAAATGTCACAATAATTTCCTGGTATCATCTAACATCCGCTTCCCAAACAGATTTCTCTGATCTGCTGAAAAAGTCTTCTTATACTTGGTTTGTTATTACCAGGATCCAGACACGATCTCTTAGATCTGTCTTGACTCTTCTAAAGTCTCTTTTATGTAAGGCTATCCCAACTCTCTCCTTTCTTTCTGTCTATGATATTGGTATGTCAAAGAAACCAAGTCAATTGTGGGATAGAATGTTCCACAATTTTGATTTGTTCTTCATACTTCCTATAAATGGGCTTGATTAAATTTTAGTTCATCTTTTTGGTAAGAATACTTCATAGATGGTGCTAGGCACCTCATATTGCTTCACACTGAGAACCAGACAATCCTGTTTTCTCACTTGGAGAGATGCTGAGACAGATCAATGGATTCAGGAGCTGACCCCCTGTTCCCTCCTCTGTAAAGATCCCCATCAGTATTTTATCTAATGATTACATTTGTTGGTGTTGTTCCTCTGAATCAATTTTCTTAGAGATCGCAAAATGTTGATTTCCAATTCTAATACCCCTTTAACATTTACCGAGCCAGAATTCATCCATAAAGAAGAAGACTTTCCTTATCAAGTAGGGCTATTTGGTTATTTGGAAATATAATTCATACAGCAATGCCAGGGTGAGTACTTAATATTTTCCCCCTTTCTTGCCAATTTTTAATGTATCTTTGGTGCCTAGTGTAATCTTCCGAAAAGATAATTTCAAAATATATATATACATTTTGAAGGCTAGTTGTATGTGTCAACTTGACTGGGCCATGAGGTGCTGAGACATTTGGTCAAACACTATGCTAAACAGAGTTTAGCATAGTTTATCATGCTAATCACAGAGTTTATCTGTGAGGGTGTTTCCGGATGAGATTAATATTTGAATCAGTAGACTGAGTAAAGCAGATTGTCCTCCCTAATCTAGGTGGGCCTCATTCAGTCAGTTGAAGGCCTGAATAGAACAAAAAAGCTGAACCTCCTGTGAGTAAGAGGGCTTCCTCCTGCCTGACTGCCTTCAAATGGGGACATTGGCTTTTTCCTACCTTCTGTCTTGAGCTTAAACACTGGATCTTCCTGGGTCTCAATCCTGCTGGCCTTCAGACTGAAATTGCACCATTGGCTCTCTTGGGTTTCCAATTTGCTGACTGCAGATCTTGGGACTAGATGGCCTCCATAATCGTGTAAGCCAACTTGTTATAATAAATCTCTTTATTATTATAATTCTTCATAATAAGTCTCTTTGTGTGTATATATACATATATATACAGAGAGAGAGAATGTTTGTGTCCCCGACTTAATATTCACACATTGAAATCCTAATTTCCAATGTGATGGTACTTGGAGGTGGGGCCTTTGGGAGGGGGTTAGGTCATGAGGGCTCCTATGGGATTAGGACCCATATAAAAGAGACTCCAGGGAGCTGCCTCATCCCTTCCACCGTAGGCGGACACAGCAAGAAGTCACTCATCCATGGACCAGGAAGCAGGCCCTCAACAGACACTGAATCTGCCAGCACCTTGATCTCTGACTTCCAGCCGCCAGAACTGTGAGAAATAAATTTCTGTTGTTTATAAGCCACCCAGATTGTGGTATTCTGTTATAGCAGCCCAAATAGACTAAGATATATATATAACACTAACTAAGTGCCATGCTAGCCAGTATCTAAATTCCAAATTAGAGCCTTGACATTACAGTATGGTGACTCTTGGGTCTGAGAAACTTGGTTTATTTTAATGATACATAAAAAAATATTGTTACCTGCAAAAGGAATTGGAAATTAATAGAAATCTGTTCTTTGATGTTAAGTCTATTTATCTGGATACTCTGGGTCAGTCCTTGAAGAAAAACCAACTTGATTTTTAAGCTAGTGATGTTATCTGAATGAACAAATGAATGTAAAATATTTAATAACCAATTTATGTAAAATAAAAACAAGTTAGATTTATCACTTAAAAGTTAGGGGCATCATAGAGCCCCTATTTTGCCCCGGATGAGTGATTTTCTGAAGACCATGAGTAAGTCTAGTTATCTCTGGTGGCAATATGGAAATGTCTTAAAATCTAGTTAATTGATTTATTTGAATGAAAAATATGTGCCATAAAGTACTTTGCAGAGGAGGGATGTCAAATCATAATGCTTCAATCAAAATAGTTTGAAATCACACACTTTAGGTGGTGCTCTGACTCAAGGAGAACAGTGTAGGCTTAAAAACAAGAAAAAGCAAACCAAACCCACACCTCCAGAGAAGAGTCACTCCCACCTTCTCAGAACTCACGCCGACAGATCATCAGGGTTGACTTGAACTTCATGTTTCTATTACTGTTAGTCGCCCCTTCTGATACCCTGAGGAAAGAGATTAAAATGTGTAATTTTTGTTTTTTTCAGTCTTAGCCTCTGTTTTATTTTGTCTCTGCATCTGAAAAAAAAAATCAAATCCTATCACCTTTCACTGCTTAAATGAGCATTTGGATCTTTAAAACTGTATTTTTGGAAAATCTTAGTATGCAGATCCCTGTGGCCTATGCTCTGAGCCAGTTCAGAGTCTTACCTGGGTCATTTCTTCAACTAATAGGGAGGAGGAGGAAAAAGGACACTCTGGATCTTCTGTCCTTCAGGGTGGTGGGTTAAATCAGAAATGAGCTCAAGAAAAGTTAAAGATCAAATATATTGTTAAAAGATAAACTGAGGCATAGTGAAGATTTTGAGTTTATTTGAGCAAAAATTGATTCAAAGTGGGCAGCATCCAATCTAGCAGATAGAAAGGAGATCTGAAGAGCTGTACAAAGTGAGAGACTTGTAAAGGCAGATGGTAGCAGGGACCAGGAAGTCATACTGGCAAAACAGTGCATTGGTTATTGCAAGGTTACTTCCTTTAGGGGACGGCAGGAGTCTATCAGGCAAATGACCTAACTAGTGCTCATTAGGCGATTCCTGATTGACTGGTTGAGATTCCATTCCTGGGAGAGCAGAAACTGTAATTAAGTCTCAGTTTGGTGATGTGAGACTTAGCCTAAGAGACTCCATTTTGGGCCTGTTGTCTTATTTTTAACAATATCCTAATCTGGAAACCAAAGAAGCTAAATTAGGCTGAATATGTTTTGCTTCTCCATTCATTTTCCTTTAAAAAATTATTTTGATAAAATTTTTGCCTAAGTGGTTGGGATTAAGGGGGACAGGAGGGAGATCCTGACTATTTAGCCAGATATTTCTGTCCTTTTATGATATAAAGAGAACCTCAGAAGGCAGGGGGCATGGAGAGAGAGTGCTGGAGATAAATAGAAGGGTGGTGTCAATGAACATTTTTTTTCAGCATAAAAATGGTTTTGTCAGGCCTAAGGTTTCATGACAGTAATTTGCAAAGCCTCTCTTATCACTGACTAGGAGATTGCGTTAGCGTTTTCTCTTGTCCTTGAGCCTTCAGCTCCCTTACTTGTTAATCCATCTGAGCAACCGATTTACTGTGGTGATGGTATTTTTACTAGCTCTCTCCCAATACATTTGACGACTATGGGAGTAATACAAAAGAGAAAGTAAGAATTGGCCATTGTTTGAAAGCACTGAAATTCTGTTCAGGCGGCAATAAAATTCTGCAGTAGCCAAAAAGCTTTTCAGGAGCACTCAGTACGTTACAAATCCTCTAATTCAAGCATTCAGGGAAAAAAGACTGCTGATGAGTCCAATAAAAGTTTTCTGCATCTTGTTAATGACCACAGTCGTATAACTTCGCAGACTTTAGGGGGAAAAAGAAGTAAGTAAAAGCAAAATAAAAGATAATTTGAAGCATTCTGAGCAATAAATTTATGATACTTTCTAAAAACAGTACTGTCCAATAGAACTACCATGTAAGCTACAAATGTGAGACACATATGTCATTTAAAATTTTATATTAGTCACATTAAAAATAGAAAAAAAACAAGTGAAATTAATGTCAATAATAAATTTCTTTAATCCTATATGTCCAAAATATTATTTGAAATATTTATTCAAAGTATTTTGAAATATTTATTGAAAGTATTTTGAAATATTATTTCAACATCTAATCAATATAAGAATTATTAATGTGATATTTTACTTTTTTTTTGGTATTAAGTCTTTGAAATCTATGTGTGTTTTACACTTACAGCATATGTCAGTTTGGACTAGCCACATTTCAAGTATTCAACATACACGTGTGGCCGGTGGCTAGCCTGTTGGCCACTGCAGTTCTAAAGCGTAGAGTCCTGGGATAATGGACAATGCAAGTTTTGCAGTCATCAGATGTGAGAATGGATCCCCGGCATGGCTACTTTAGCTGTTCCACTTGGTCAAATTACTTGTCCTCTCTGCACCTCGGTTTTCTCATCTGTAAGATCATAATAATATTTACTTTGAAGGATTTGTGAAGAAGTCCTTAGAAATAGTGTTTATAAGGCACTAGGTCCACAGTTGGCTCTCAATAATTGTAGCTGTAATTAATGTCATTTGGATACATGAAGCATAAGTGTTTACGTGTGAGGGCAGAGTTTTTGTGATTTGCACTCTCTACTATTGATGAAACTTCTCAAATAAGATTTTAAAAATAAATCAACAGCAGAATTGTATTTGTTTCACATTCATCTTTCCAGCAGATTCTATGTACGTGTTCTTTCTTTGTACTTCAGTGTAATACGGGATTTTTCTCCAACACTATGTTGTCCTAGTAGATAAGGATGGAAATAGCTACTAGACAGTGTTGAGAATACAGGTTCACACAAACCTAGAAGTTTTATGTAATGTTTCAGGTTACTGAAAATTAATGGGAGACCAAAAACCACGGCTTTGTCATCTTGGCTTCCTTCCACAGAGCCTCTGGAAAGATTTTTGCACATAGAAGACACTCAATGAATTCTCATGGAATTGAGTAGAATTTGAAAATATCTTGTCAAATGAGGTAAATTGTTGTGTCAATGTGTCTTGTATTTTCCCTTTTCTGTATAATATATACACTATATATATATATATATATATATATATATATATAATAACAGATTTATTTTAAATCCTAAAATAATTTTCTACTTTTCAGGTCCTAAATATTATTGATGATGGGGGTTTTTTTTAGGTTATTCTTGGCTTAATATTTTTTAGATTATTCTTCGTTCATTGTCTCATGTTAAAATATGAGACAACAAACAAAGTACTTAACAACATAAAAGATTGTTTGGAAAATATTAAATAAAAATAAACATGTGCCCCAAATGCAGCAATTTTCATAGATGATTTTTATCATCTTGGCAAGTAAATCTTGCAAATGAGAGCCTTGAACATGAGACAGAACTAATGTTTTGTCAGCAGCTGGGAATTCAGTTGTGTGATCAACCACTGATCAGTCAAAATCAAAACTATATAAGGAGGCAACTATATAAGGATCAGGTAAGAGGCCCAATGAATTTCTAAGACTTTCATAAGGAAACCAAGCATAGTCCTGCATCGCTTAATGACGGGGATACATTCTGAGAAATGCGTCGTTAAGTGATCTTGTCATTCTCTGAACATCGTAGACTGTACTTACACAAACCTAAATGGTGCAGCCTGTTACACACCTGGGCTATGTGGTACTAATCTTATGGGACCACTGTTGTATAAGTGGTCCGTTGTTGACCAAAACATCATTATGCAGCACGTGACTGTAATACTGAAATGTGGCCATGGTTCAGGACATGTGTGAATATAAAACTTGGGCTTAAAACTAGTGGGTAAAGGGGATAGCTCCATGACCTACTGGTTAAGTTCAGCATGCTCTGCTTCAGTGGCCTGGGTTCAGTTCCCGGGCACAGACCCATACCACTTGTCAGTCGCCTTGCTGTGGCAGTGACCCACATACAAAATAGAAGAAGATTGGCACAGATGTTAGCTCAGGGTGAATCTTCCTCAAGCAAAAAGAGGAAGATTGGCAATGGATTTTAACTCAGGGCAAATCTTCCTCAGCAAAAAATAAATAAATAAATAAAAGAGAGAAGGGGCACAGCCAAAATCTACCTAACCTGAAGTTAGGATTATGAATTCTCTCTTCAGTTTAATATTAACCAAATTGAAGTTGTCAAAGGTTTCCCTGATTTTAATAAATGACTACTTTTACTCTTAAAATTTAGGTCTTTAAATTTACTCTTAAAAGTTAGGTCTTTACTCTTGTAAAAGACACTTTCGGGGGTAATCTTTATTTAGGAATTATCTCCTCATCTTTAAAAATATTTACTGAACACCTAATTGAGACTTGCACATATTAGGTGCCCCATAAATCTTGATGACTGAGTGAATTAGGCATAATTTGAAAATTCAAATGAAGTAATAGAATAATAACATAGATGGAGAGAGATTAATTTGTAAAACTTGGGGCTCAGTTTATTACACTCTCAAGGAAAGAAAACATTTTGTGAAAAATTCAAACACACTCTAAATTTACACGGTCATTTATTAAATGTTCTCTTTACACTTCAGATATTATGTAATCTTTCACTTCAGGTAGAATTTTGAAAATAAAAGTAATACAAGAGTTTTGAAATATTACATATAAGAAAAAAAATCTCCCTTTCCAATTATGTTATATTGTGTTTTTATTTTCAGTGGGTCAACCTAGGTAAAACATATTATCCAAAGAACCAGCTGTCTCCCATTTAATTCCAATTGTTTCTAATAACTGATGGCATGAAACTGAAAGTGGAATGGGGCATATCTGTTCTTTTTTTGCACGCATTTTGGCTATACTTTGCCTTCTTTAATTGTACTCAAATAATTGTACTCAAAACCCAAAAAATCTCGCTGTAAACTCTATAACCTATATATATACACATCTATCATATTCATATATCAATTTCTTGAATGTGGTTGTCTGTACAAGCAAGTAATTAGAAATCAAACGACTGCATTAAAATATTGGTTAATCTCAAGGACAAGAAAATTGATGTCTTGAATAAACGCTGTGAATTATTTTATAGAGATTATTAGCTTTCAGTTTTAATTCTAATGGTCTACTAGTTAATGGCCACTTAAATTCAGGTTCTGGGTATGTCAAGGACTTTGCTGTATATTGTGTACTCTGCAAGTGTAGTATAATTTGAATTGTAACTAAACCATTGCTCCCTAGGTCCATCAGGCAGTAAACGCACCTATGAAAAAATGACAGAGAAAGAGGGGGTCAAATATAGAACCAGGCTCTAAACGGTGGGAGTGAAGACAGTCCTGCAATTGATTTCCTGAAATACCTCGTGCACTTCTTTTGTTTTCTTTGTTTCAATTTTCATATTTGTTAAGTGGGAGTATTACTCAAACATGTCTTAATTTATACATGAGTTGTGAGGCTTAGTGGACCAATGTCTACATAACTTACTCCATTTTGGAAAAGTGGTACATATTTAAAAGATACCATTGTTGTCTAGGTAGAGTGTGATAATTATGCTGCTATTTTTGCTTGGCCATTGAAAACTTGCCCAAAAAAAGGTAAGGCACACTTCAAAAACAAAACAAACCAAAAGAAAAATAAAAACTCAACCCATACCCAATGCTAAGATGCCATACGCACATAAAATTAAACTGATACTATCCCCCGCCCTCCCCCCACCCAAAAAAAAAACCCAGTTGAATCTACATAACACAGTGTAAAGTGGGAATTTGGCAGGTGCCTGGTTCATTTAATCAATGCACCAAATAATTCATCAAACTTGGTGGGGTTTTTGTTATGTTCTGTTTGGTGTTGTTTTTGGCCTGAAATATTTCCTGAACTTATACATCCAGTAAATACTTTTTAAAGTATAGCATACATAGCAAGTGAAATAATCATATTCCCAAGAGATTAACCAAATTAATCTTAATCCTTACCTAAATGATTATTTAAAAGGGAAGATTTATGTAAAATAGATTTCCTTGTCATCTAAACATTATGTGGGGGATGTAGCTACTGTCTTGTTAGATTTAGGATGTCCATATGGCTCTACTAGAAAATAGTATCCAGACCTTTGCATCTGTCAGGCTGTTGGCCTCCATAATGCCATCATTCCAGGATAGTCAGCCTAGACTAGGCTCTAAAAGAGATTTTCAGGCTCAATGTTATACTTTATTATATCTTAAAAATCATTTAAGGTTGTCTTTACTGTAGTTGGAGATTTTATTAGTGAAATGAAAACATTATCTCTGTCTTTCCAAACACTACAGGTCTTCCTACAAATGTGGTAACCTGATTTAAAAAGGTGAAATGCTGCATTACAGAATTTTTAGATACAAAATTTCTTGATTTTTCACCTCGCTTAGTCTAATATAGCACTATCTGAAACAGTCTCACCTCATAGAAAGAATTATATGTATAACTGGTTTCTGGAATCAATTTTGCATGTGTTCTGTGTACAGGGGTCTGTAAATATAGAATTCAATGATGAGATTAAAAAAGACTAAATGAAATTCAGATTTTCCAAATGGAAATATTTAGTGAAGATGAGATTGTGTCTTAGAAATATTATTGAATCTACCTCTAAAATATTTTAGATTTTGTTGGGAGCTCTGTTAACTTTATGATTTTCTTCTCACTACTTTTTTTTTTAATTAATTAATTAATTAATTTTTTTGTGAGGAAGATCAGCCCTGAGCTAACATCCATGCTAATCCTCCTCTTTTTTTTGCTGAGGAAGACTGGCTCTGAGCTAACATATATTGTCAATCCTCCTCCTTTTTTTTTTTTTTTTACCCAAAGCCCCAGTAGATAGTTGTATATCATAGTTGCACAGCCTTCTAGTTGCTGTATGTGGGACGCGGCCTCAGCATGGCTGGAGAAGCGGTGCATCGGTGCGCGCCCAGGATCCGAACCCAGGCCGCCAGCAGCGGAGCACTCGCACTTAACCACTAAGCCACAGGACTGGCCCCACTTCTCACTACTTTTACTTAGCAATTTTAGGAGTGATCCAAGTTGTAGATAAAATGAGAGAACAACCATTATTAACTTAACAAGTGATTGTGTGGATAAAGCAATATTTTAATAATATTAATAGCAATTGGAATACTATGCCAAATAACAAGTCATATTTAATAAGCTTTTACTGTATAACAAATATCCTAAAGGTTACATACATTGTCTTACTGTATCTCTATATGGTTTCAGAAAGTGGGTATATTTTTATCCTAATTTTACAGAGAGGAAGCTGAGCATTAGGGATTAAGTAAGTCGGCTGTAGTATGTATCAGGGCAAGGATGTGAAGGTAGTTTGACGCCAGAGCTAATTTTCCCTTTGTTTTTCGTATTACATTTAATATTGTAGAAAAATATCATGAAAAACATCCTGACATAATTAAGGTAGATTGTATTATTGTTCCTAAATGTTCACTGCCCCTCCCAGGGGAAAGATTTTACTTCCTGGCCTCACTGATGTCAGGCTTGGCCACGTGGGTTTGTTGGGTCAATGAAATGTTCTACTTCCCAGGAGTAGCTTTCAAAGCCAGCCCATGGTTCGCTATGATCTCTTTCTCCTCTGCCACAAGAGCGGCAACCGCTCATAGACGAGCTGTTCCATCAGACCAGGTCCTGAGTTGAACATGGAGACATGAAACACAGCCATAGCCGACACACTATGGACACCCAACAGGCGCTATAATAAATATACCTTTGTAGTTGTAAGTTACTGAAATTTTGGAGATGTGGCGTTGTTTATCACTGTTCTATAACAGCCTACACTGACACAGAAATTGGTGCCTAAACAAACAAACAAAAAAACCTAAACTATGTGGCAACAGCTTCAAAGCCAGGTTGTGGGTAGAAAGGAATAGTTACTTGAGGTTGGTCATATGGTAATTCATGTTATGAAATGGTGAAATATTTCATAAACTATGGCCTCTAATAGCTTAAAGAGCAAATAATGCTCCCAATGAGCTGGTTACTCTACGCTGAGAAGTTGGGAAGCAGTGTTGTGCGTCTCGGTTGCTGCCAATGGCATTTGACAAGGCACATCTGACAGAGAAGAGCCCAGAAAATATTGGCCAGTTTGCAAGAAGAAATGAAATGAAACAGGGAAAGTCGAGACATTTAGGAATTTGCAGAGTTGAAAGATGCAACTGATTCTCAGCCATAACTCACGAATGATAAAACTGAGATGGCTTTTGTATGACAATGGGAGTGAATTAAAATTCAGCCCAAGTACAAATCAAGCATTTGTTAAAACACTTGAGTCGATCAATGTGACACCTAGTACATCTTGCATTGAACAAATGGCAGAGACTAATGGTGTGGCACTCCCAAGGGAGCATGATAGGCTCAAGATACCTGAATCAAGTGCAGAGAGAGAGGCATGTCTATTGGCAAGTAGAGTTGTTGCAATCAAATAGACAAGAAGCCAACTATGTTTCTGAGTGAGTGGCACTGTCAAAAAAACTCACATGGACCAAAAGAGACTGTGACTTCTTGAGACTTGGGCTCCTAAACTTCCATGGGTAGAAAGCAGACTGAGAATGCACCTCAGCCCCCAATGGGAGCATGATCTCCAATATTCCCCTCAGGGGTAGCCAAGGAGGATAATGGAAAGGAAGCCTTTTCAGAGGGCAAAGTTAGAGCCCATGGAAAATAATGAACTCTAGAGCCATTCCCAGGGGTGGAATCAGAGAATTATCATGAAACATTCCCCAACCTCAGGTTAGGAGCCACTTATGACAACTTCCCGGTGTGATCTCAGACTGTTCTGGACCAGTGATGGCTGCATCTGCCCCCTTCTTCCCTCTTCTGTGTGAGAATACTCATTGCGGTTATCCTGATCCTGCTCAGCCATTGTGTACTGGCTGTGCATGGGGTTGATAATCTGTTAACAGGTCTCCAGACCAATGCAAAGGCCACCATGAGCCCCTGGATTTTGAACCCAATGCCATGACTAGTAGGGTTACCTCTTTTGGGGAGTGGGTAGTATTGTTCTGTGTGTGGGAGTTGAGAGAAGTGAATATTTGTGATATTTGATGTCCCTCCCTGAAAGAGGATCATACTATCCCAACCCACCGATGTCAGGCTTAGACGTGTAACTTTCCTTGGCCAATGAAAGAAGTGACATGAACAGAGCCACAGCTGAGTCTGAGGGACAGAAAGCAGGAGCAAGAAATAAACATTCAGAGTCATTTGTTACTGCAGCATAACCTAGGCTATCCTGACTGATACAAAAATATATTAATTAATTAATCTATTCAACATCTATTAAATAATTACAATGTGCCAGCACTTGGGTGTAAAGACGTTGTCAGAGGGAAGTAATTGCAGCGAGCAAGAGGGCAACTAGCAATGCCTGATCTGAGTGCAGAATATATGCTGAGAGTTCAGGACATGACACGAGAAAAACGCACTTTTATTGCTTAGGATTCATCATATATATTGTGTGTGCATGTATTTTTAAACTTTGGGGAGAAGGTGGCATGGGGAACACTATGACATATGCAGTATATCTCCTAGATGTGTATTTTCCATCAAGAGTTCACTTTTTAGACTTGCAATAAAGCTTCCTTACACCATTTGAAAAAAAAAAAGAAATAAAAAATGCAAAAGCACCTTCAGAGCAGCAGGGCAGCCCTGGTGGCCTTTGTCACTGCTATTTTTAGCCTGTCCTACTTCTGTCAGACTGGGTCAGTGCTCAGTGCCAGGGGCAAGACGGTGTCCTTGGCAGGAGCAAGCAAGTGTGGTAGAGACGTTTTTAAAATGCTGCACCTAAAGACTCAGAGAGCGTGTAATGGAGTAATTCTTCCTTCTGAAGAGATTGTGTTGTGAACTCTTAAATGTCAAAAGACTATAAATTGAGGAGATACCAGAATGCCCTTGATCAAGTGAAATAAGCACCACTGGGCACCATGGCCCTTCTTTCTGAGCATTTTAGTCTGGGCACAGCAGTGCTGATGGTGCACGCTCCACAGAGGTCAGCGCTCGCCAGATCTTTATTTGGAAAGATTACCTAAGCATCACAACGTCTTAGAGTCCAATTTAAGTGACGGGGTCGGAAAAAAATCCTGAACTATGGATCAAAGGAATATCTCAGAAGGATGAGAGGGATTAGTTTTGATTCTTGGGTTCTTATAATCATTACACAGAATTGCTAATTAATTGTGATACATTCTTCTAAAAAGACACTGCTTTGTTGTTTTTTCTCAAGTTTTTGCTAAGAAATCAGGATGTTTAACATATAGTTTCTTGAATCCAGGAGAAGGGTGAAGGATGTGTAGTTTAATATTCTCACACAGAAGGCTTCCCGTATTTAACACTGGCCAAGAGGAGTCTGCTGCTAAGGTTCCAAGGTCTGTTCCAGATGGTGGGAGATAGACTCAGTCGTTGTCCCATATCCCTCCTTTGCACCCTGATTCCTCCAAAATTGGCCATCAGCACATAATATACATGCTGTGTCAGCCTTTTTTGATGATCAATTCCCCTTTTTATAGTAGGTATTGTCCTGAGACAACGCCTCCCGGATAGGGCTCAGACTCCCCTGGCAGTCCAAGTTTTGCAAATTCAAACTGTATAACCCCAGGCAATTGTTTATGTCTTCACCCTAGATCTGAAAAAGTCAAGTCTTTATTGACTGGTCTCCATATGCACGTCCAAACTGCAGACTGGAATTGTGGGTCTCTCTGTCCACCTGAACATGGAGGTGCTTCTCCCCCTTAGCAGTCATGACCAGGGCCTCTTCAACTAGCCCCTTTCTTTTGACCAGTTTTCACAGAAGGAAGGTCTCTCTCCTTGGGATTGTAATTTCATTCATTCATTTATTTATTTCTCAATTCACTGCGAGCAAATCAATTCTTTATACCAAACCAGCTCCCTTCAAGCACCTTTTCTTCCTTCCCACAAGCCTGCTTCTCTCTTTTCTTGGAGCCTGCTCCCTTTCTTCGTCTCTCGAGGTTCTGCCCATCCCCCTTATGCTAGAAACTATTTTGCTACCTGATACTTCCTAGGACTCTGGGTCTCTTCTTAGCTTGATCCAGACTCTTTTAGTCTCAGGTAGCTATTAATTTGTTCACTCATCATTCCTAATAACTTGTCCTAGAAGCTGTACGAAGATAGGATTCTTCTATTTGGTCATTTTAGATCAAGACCCTCTTCCTTCTTTATGTATCATTTTAGAGGAGTCTTCCCTTGGTTCATCCTGGGTTTCTTTTAGCTTCGGCTTCTGCTTTCAATGTTTTTCTGGTTGACTAATAGGCCTACCATTTCAATTCTCTTTCAGTTCATTATGGTTTTATTCTATCTGATTCTTAAAAACCTATTAAAAGTTTACATAATTCCTGTCTTTAATGTCTTTGGCCCATCTGGTTGTGCGTGAGGGCTTTATTTTCCCATTGGACTAACCATCACACCTTGGCTGGATAAGGGTCGTATTTCGTCATGTATCAGATAGAGTATTATTTTTAATATTATTAGTAATAATATTATTGTGGTTCCCCTTTATTGATCACATAGTCATCTACCAGCCCTATGCTGAGCACTTTGTAAATATTTATCGGTGTGTTCCTCAGAATACAATAAATAGGCCCTCAGGACGCTCAGTACAAATAGAGATCAATAGGAAATACATTTCAAGACTCTTCCTTCTTATATCCCTTTCTTGACTGTTTAAATACTCCGAAAAATTTAAACTTCCTAACTTAACCAGAATTTTCCCAGATATATATCTATTAACATTTCACAAAATCAGTGTTTGTGGAACACACTTTGGAAAAGGCACCACTGTATCAATTCTTCTTTAGAGAAAACCAGGAAGGGAGACATTGTTATCCTCATTTATAGATATATAGATAATTTTGGAATGATTACAATACTTGTTCAGTTGGACAAGCTGTGAAGTACAGGGTTAGGCATCAAATGTAGGGCTGTTTGACTCCAAGGCCCATGCTCTTAATCACTCTGTATTATTACTTCAACATTTCTAATGGTAAAGAAAACTTATTTTATACCAAATATTTCTCTGACATTTAGCTCTTTTGATCCCCATGAATTGATCAACTTATACGTACCACTTGGATTTGGAGGAAGATAAGATTTGCAGTGCTTTTGTAATCTCCTTAGCCAGGTTTTTCAATTGATCAGCACACTTTTGTGACATTTACCCGTTTTGATGACTCAGTTTAGTAGTGTTCTGAAGTAGTCTCATAGTAGCTCCTGAGAGTCAATTGTTAAATTTCCTGGAATTTTTGGAGCCATTTGTTAAACTCAGACGTTATTTAAAATTAAACTGCACAAACCTACAGTTAAATAAGTTGTATTAAAAACAAAGGCATGTGGCCAGCCCAGTGGTGTAGTGGTTAAGGTCACGTGCTCCGCTTGCGTGGCCCAGGGTCAGCGGGCTTGGATCCTGGTGCGGACCTACACACCGCTCATCAAACCATGCTGTGGTGGCGTTCCATATATAAAATAGAGGAAGACTGGCACAGATGTTAGCTCAGGGACGATCTTCTTTAACCAAAAAAAAAAAAAAAAAAGGCAATAAAAGCTCCAAACTCATTAATTCATAATTATTTTACTACATTTTACTATTGTCGATGCTCTTGAGGTCATTTGTGTCTATTGTTGCTGTTTGGTAGAAATACTACATGGCAATGTACGGCTGTGCGTCTCTTACTGTCACACAGACAGCTTGAAATTGACCATGTGGGAGTATTTACACCACAGAACATGGAATACTCCATATCAGTACTTGATTTATTGTTGTGTTGACTGTCTAGACTTGCATTTTTCAATACAGTAGCCACTAGCACATGTGACTCCTGAGCACTTGACGTGAATAGTCTAATTTGAGATGTGTTGTAAGTGTAAACACACATCAGATTCTGAAGACCGAGTATAAACAAAAAAGTAAAATATCTCACTAATAATTTTTATATTGACTACACGTTGAAATGGTACTATTTTGGATGTATTTGGTTAAATAAGACATATGATCAAGATTAATTTTAATCCATTTCTTTCTTTTAGTGTTACTGGAAATTTGAAATTACATAGGTGGCTCACATTATGTTTCTATTGGAGAGCACTGGTCTAGACTTTAAAAGGTGATGGAGAAAATGCTAGTAACACAGATTATACTTACAAATTTGTTTGGCCTTTAGATACTAGATTGTGAATAGCACAAAAAAGTGAGGAAATAATCTTCTGGTATTCAAAAACTATTACCTAATTTAGTAAAGAAGTCACCCACATAATTGACAAATAAGTAAAGTTTTGACATAGGTATTTGTTGTTTTCTTTTTTTCTTACTTGTTAATGTAAATGAAAATATAAACCAAATTCATTTCAGAACTATACTTATTTGCCAATTGCACACATAATTTGACTACGGATGTAAGATTTTGCAAAAATCAGTGAAAGCATTCTGTGAGAATCAATTGACTACATGGAATTTGGAATAAAAGTACTTTATAGGTTCTTATTATTTGTAAATTTTGTCTTATGCATCCCTTATTATCAGTAGCTTACATATTTCTGTACATTTTCTTCAGAAACATTTACCAGCATACCACTTATTCTACGCCATCCACTCTATCCGCTGTCTTTGTCCGACAACCTCTCATTTTTGTAAAATTGGCATCCTCCAACACATCTTTACATGTCACATTGGCAAAATAACTATGGTCAGAAGCTGCAAGGCAGACAATTAAAACATATAAAATTAGGAAAATATGAGATAGAGTTCATCTATATCTAAGAGAAATATCTATCTGCAGAGAAAACAACTATTAGAGCTTAAAAATCTCAAGATGATTTTTAAAGGAAGTCCATTGTGTTCAAATTCAGGAAGCTAAGAAATCAACATTAATAAAATAGCTTCTCTGACTCTTTAAAATTCAATGAAAGTCTTTCCAAAAATTGAATTGAAAAGGATTTAAAATATTAAATTTATTTAGTTGATATTTGCTTCTTGCTGTTTTCTGACACAGGTGCTATGATTATTGCCTATTTTTAGCTCAGAATCAATCTTTTCTCTACTCTTAGCTAAGCCTACTCCATTAAGTTTTGACTAGCCCAGCCGTGAGAGGCTGTACTTGCTCTCAAAGCACTTCGTTAATTAAATTATTACACAAAATATGTTAAATTGCCACTCTTGCCAGTGTCATGATGAGTGGCTGGACTCATGGAGGTTCAGGAAAGGCTGCTCTGAGGAAGTGGTACTGTGTGGTACTAGGAGGTAGGAGGAAGGGAGGGCAGGTGCCTTCTGGGTAAAAGGGGCAGCACGTGAAAAGGCCCTGTGGTGGGAGGGAGCATAGCAAGTACAAGGGACTGAAAGAGGCTTTTGAGGATGGAACAAAGGAAGCAAGAAGGAAGGTGCTTCAAAATGAGACCAGAAAGGTAGGGATGGCTCAGATCTACATCTAAGCCGTGTTAATGACTGTTGTATTTTACCTTAAGAGAAATAGGAAGCCTTAGGTTGCAGGTGGCAGTAGGGGTGGGAGGGGAACAGTACAGACTGATGCGGATAAGATAAGGTGTGCATTCTAAAAGGCCAATGCTAGCTACAGGGTGAAGAAACAATTTGGGGTGGGGAAGACAAAGTGTAGAGCAGAGGCAGGTGGATCAATTAGGAAGCTATTCTCAGGCAGGTAAGAGGATATAATTTTTTGGAATAGAAAAATAGTGCTAGAGAAGAAAAACATGGATAGAAACATTCAGGAGGCATGAATAAAATCACCGGGATTTCATGTCATCTCTACTATACACAAACACTGGTGTTTCTCACAGAAAGATGAAAAGGCCATTGGCCGGGTCTCATGAGGGTGCATGCAACAGCTCTTCTAGCATTTGGAGGGCATCTCTGCTGATCCGATGCTCATTTGCCACATTCTTCTCTGGATCTAGAAAGTGCAGCTGAGGAACAGGCTTGAGTGCATCATCTGTGTCTAAGGCACAGAGCACACAAACGTGCCTTGCGGGCGCCTCTGAAGCATGGCCCCGGCAGCCAAACCACTGTCTGACTCCCTCTCTCTGAAGAGACACCTTCTCTCTGGACTCTCAGATCTTCTCCGAAGTGGGGACGGTTGATTAATGCCTTCACGTTTCACATTTTTAGATCAACTCAGTGTTATTTGGAGCCAGCAACATTGAAATGTATTTGTATTTTCACACAAACTTATCATAAAGAAATTAACAACAAAATATTGAGAACTTTAAATTTAAATATCAATATAATTCCATGCCCTGTATATTGTGACCAAGTCAGCTGTCTTAAATAATTTGAAGGCGAACACTTTTTTGCTTGATTTTATTTTTTTATACTTTTATATTGGGGAATGTTTTCAACTAACAAAATTGACATTATCCACTTTCCACATCCATTTTCTTCACTCCTATACACCTGTTTCTCTCTCTCTCTCTCTCCTGGTGAAATACATTTTCTGGTGTTTCTAGCCACTGTAAAAATTTGGAAAAAAATATATACATGCATTTGCTAAGAGAGCACTAAAAAATGACAAATTACTTAATGCCAATGCTTTAAAAAATCAGTCATGCGACAGAACTCTTTAAGTATCCATTGAAGTGACATATAATTCTGCAAGAAAAAGAAACACTGATGGCATTTTTAAAAGGTTCTCTTAAATTTCGGGTTTTTTTCCCCACATAGGAAGTCATCTTCTCTGCTCTTTTTTTTTAAATACCAACATTGATCTTTTTTTTTTTTTTTGCTGGGAAAGATTTGGTCTGAGCTAATATGTGTTGCCAATCTTCCTCTTTCTTTTCTTTTCCTTTTTCCTCCCCAAAGCCCCAGAACACAGTTGTATATTCTAGTTGTAAGTCCTTCTAGTTCTGCTATGTAAGCCACTGCAGCATGGCTACCGACAGACGAGTGTTGTGGTTCCATGCCTGGGAACTGAGCTGGGGTCACCAAAGCGGAGCGTGCCGAACTTTAACCGCTAGGCCATCTGGGCTGCCTCTGCTCTTCTTTTTAATTAGGACATGATGGGAACATGTGTGTTATTGGGTTGACTCAGAGAACCTGGCATTGAGTCTGTTAAATAATATACTCCTTTGGCTCTTGAATGAAAGTTATTGCTTTCAAAAACCACCATCATGTTCTAAAAGCTTTGTGTTTACCTTTCATAAGGTAAGTGTTAATCAAAATCATTGTGTCATTATGCTCTATTACAAGGGTTTCTCTACTTGGTTAGGAAAATCCTTGGGCTGAAATTTATTTTTTTAAGGGGTAAAAGCTGCTATGATTGTAATCATGAACATACATCAGATCTACTTGCTTTTTAGATTTAATAAACCCTGTACGTCCTCTACACGTGGTGTCCCGTTTAACATTATACTGGACCTCATAAGAGGGCAAGACACAGACGGGGCAGGGAGCTCACAGAACATCTCTAAGGAGGACTTTCATCTGGAAACTAATGGAACAGAAAAGAGGAAACAGAGCTTTGGCTATCTCAGTGAAAATGGAGAATGACACCTCTATTTTACCCCATGTTTACAACCAGACAAGAAAAGAGAAGGGCGATAAACACTGTATTAGAAAATAGTCACAGAATAATTGCACATGTAATGCATATTGTCAAAAACTTCATTGGATTTCCCATTCTGAAGCTCTTTTAGGGATAATCAAGGACATAGTAGCCCTTGACAAAGAGGAAGAAAGGAAGAATGTTAGCTATTTTACTGTGAGTGAAGAAAGGGTCTCTGGATCCAGGAGGTAAATGCCCATACTCATTAAAGGTGGTGTAACTCTGCTTGTATGTTTCAAGACTTTTTCCAAGATGATAGTGATAGTGGAAGAAGAAATATTTTTGATCATTTACTGTCATACTCTCTTCTAAATGTTTTGCATGTTTTATCTTATTTAATCCTCACAAGTTTGTTAGAAGTGTCCTCCTAGTAGCCCCATTTTCAAGTAAGGAAATGGGGTGTAGAAACAGTAAGTTACGGGTTAGTTAGTGGCAGATCCCACATACAAGGGTGGTAAAAGGCGTGCTTTCAATTTGTTGAACCAGCTGCTTATAAATAAGTTGTGAAGTTGTGAAATATATTCACGGTGTGAAAAGGCCATCAAGCAAATTTCAGCATTTTGTAAACAGAGGTTTTCGTCTCAAGTATCGCATAAATCTATTCATGCCTGTTTTGTCATATTTCTGCACAAGGGTGGGTATCACATTTCACTATATAGGATTACACTTGAGACTAGAAGCCAGGGCTTTGTACTTTAAATCATTCTAGCACTCAGGGAGGAAATATTCAAAAGAAGCAGCATAGAAATTAATCCTCTAATTTGTCCGTGTTCATTCACGAGGGAAATTAAATTGTCTTCCAAAATCTGGAGGAGATAGTATATAAGAGGTAGTAATACAGATTTGGTCAGGATACATAGCACTGAGTCACAAGTAAGCTTTATTCTTAGAAAGCATGACTGTGACCAACCTAGAAATCTCTACAAATAATCCCTGGCTCGCTTTACTAAGAGATAATTAAAGCCATAAGCTCTTTAAATAATAGAGTGCTAGTTTTCTGGCCATGAACTGTATCTTCTGGATACAGTCATGTAAACACACATGTGTGGTGTTTCCCACCCATCTTGTTAACATATAGCTCTAGGTATTTTCATTTCTAAAAAACATGTCTAGGGGCCGGCTGGTGGCATAGTGGTTCAGTTTGTGCACTCCACTTCTGGAGCCCGGAGTTCTAGGTTTTGGATCCCAGGGGCAGACCTACGCACCTCTCATCAAGCCATGCTCTGGTGGCGTCCCATATATAAAGTAGAGGACGATGAGCACAGATGTTAGCCCAGGGACAATCTTCCTCAACAACAACAACAAAGTCTAAAGCTAAATTCAAACGAACAAATTAAACAAGATAAAGCCATATACTGAACCCTAACTATTGATGTATCTCCTCACGAAGATGGATGGCCCTCCAAAGGGTATGACTCCTGTCTCCTTTTCTGCCTTTTGTAAACAAAGCCAACTAGCTACGCTCTTCTCAGTCAATACGTCAACATGAGGTAGAATTTTGAGAGATTTTAAAACTTCTCACTCTACAACTCACTCACCTACCAGTGAGGTGCACATACGCGCACACACACACACATACACGTGCAGACACACACGCTCGTAGTATGCACAGTTTTCATAACATCCTTGTGAGAAACATAGTCCAGTGATTCAGAAAGGGGCTCTGGAGCACAGCCTCCTGAGCCTCAGCCCCGTGGCTGGCTTTGTAACCTTGGGCAAGCCCTTTAAATTCTTTGAGTCTCATCTTTCTCACATTTAAAATTGAAAAACCAGTGACTGTGATACTCTTCGATGATTTTAACTAACATGTTCTAAGCATTTAAAATGTGCCAGGCATTGTTCTAATCACTTCACGTACCTTCAATCGTTGACTCTTCACGATAACCCTAAGAAGTAGGTATTATTATTATTATTGTTTCCCCCATTTTAGATAAAGAAATGGAGTCACAAAGAAATTAATTTACTTAAGGTTACACAAGATAACTGCCTCATCTTTATTTAAAATGTTATTTTCTTCATCATTGATTTATTTGGGTTCCTTTTGATTTCTTAAAATATTACATTAATAACTAAATTTTTGGTGTCCCCTTAAATTTTGCACCTGAAGTGAGTGCCTCACTTTCCTCACCCAGTCCTGGCCCTGAATCACTTACCTCTGAGTTGCCTGGTCCTGAGATGATGCCCGTAAATTCTTTGCACTGCCAGTGGCCTGTTAAAGGGCAGCTGTCATTATTATTATTATTATTCCATGTAAATTAGGACAAAGAAGAGCTAAGTAACTTTTCTAAGTAAGCACATAATGGCAGTCTGAAGAAGAATTTACAGGTCTTAGCTTCTTCTTGACCTAATAGTGTATAACGTAAAAAGTCTGCTTCTATTGCCACAATTACCAAAATTTGTGTAACACTGTCTCCTTTTCCAAAACACTTTCATAAATAATGTATATTATAGATATGCTACATCTTATTATATATATGTATTGTATATAATATATTCATATAATCTGAGCTTTACAGCAAGAAGATCAGGTAGAGAGGGAAAGTATTTTTATCTTCTTTTTAATATCTGAGAAATCAAAGACTCAATGGGAATAAGTGGTTTGCTCCAGGGACCCAGCTGGGGAGTCATGAAGAGCTTTCCGTTGCCTTCTGCACCCATTTAAGGGAAATTCTTAGTAGTTGCATGAGCCAGCCGCTCTGCTGCCTTCACATCTGTGTTGTCAGCTCAGGGGTGTCGCACACAGCTTCTGCCTGCTCCACCTTCATTCTTCTGCAGACAAAGTGACGAAGGGGACAGGATGCACAGGGGAAACGCTACGGATTGCTCAATCCCACAGATCCCTTCTTTTCTCCTTGAAGGAACCATGATGCTTACTGCTTTTACTGGGAGCCAGAGTGGCAGGGGCACAAGCAGGTGTGGAGATTGTAGTTAGCAATGAAATGAAGAACAAAAAATTTTTCTTTCTTCTTTGTTGCTTCTACATTTTCAAAGTCATCTATAAGAAACATGCATTAATAATGTAACTTGATTTGTGAAAGCATATTTAAAAAAACCTTTGAGTTTTTAATCTGAGGATCTTCAAACCCCACTATCCTTTATTGATATGCCTAGAAAACTTAGAAAAATGATTGTTATAACTTTATTTCCTCAAATAATTTAATTTAAGGATTTTAATTTTCATCCTGTGCTTTATGATTAATCTGATCTTGTCTTTTCTCATTTCAGATTTTGATTATAGTTCCCTAATTATGGAGTGCAATTAACCACAGTGAAAAAGGTAATGCCTTTAATTTTCTAGAAATGACAGAGTCTTATGACTTCTGAAATCAGCTGTTCACACTTGTGCTCTTACGGGGAAAGGGCAGCTTTTGGTACAAATATCTTTTGCAAGGAAAATGCAAAAATTGTAAAGATGCAATGTATAGCATCAATAAAATAGGGTAAAGTATTGTTCTCTTAATCTTTCATCTGGAAAATAGTTTTAATTCTACTGATACTCTTTTTTTTTTTTACTATTCTAATGCTATGAGATAAACCATACCACTCAAGTATTTTAAATTCTGATCTTTTTTCTGTCATTAGTTTTTATTGGTGTTTCTCATTTTGAAGTCAAAACAGCATGCTCATGAAACATGAAGGAATTATAATTAACAGTCATGGGAAGGTCAAGGAATACTTGATCTGGGATAAATTCTTTAAATTGTCTAGCTTTCATAACTTAACACTAGCTGCTGTATACTGAGCATTTCTTTGATCAGAGGTGTCACCCAGAGGTTAACGGGGCGAACACTGGAGCCAGGTTGCCTGGCTCTGCATCTGGCCAGCTCTGTGACATTAGGCTAGTTATTTAATCTCTCTAAGCCTCAATTTCATCCTTCATAAAATGGGGCAAATAATAAAACACATCTCATAGGATCTCTTTGAGGACTAAGGTAGTTAATTTATTAAAGCATACAGAACAATGCCTGGCACCTAGTAAGTACTCCATAAACGTTAGCTATTATTACAAAGGGGTCAGAACTGAATGAAATGCTTTGTGGTTCCTATAATGAAGCCGTCAGACAGAAACTGGGGCCCCAGTTTTGTACATGAGGGAAACTTACACTCTGTGAAGTTTGTCTGTAGTATGGAATAACAAAGAAAGATATGACTTAGCTTATGGCATGGCCTTCTATCGTCTACCAGTAATGAACTCGTTGTCATTTACCTACACACACAAGGATTGAAGAAGAAATGGAAAGTCTCTATAGGCAGAGAAACAGCATTTGTAAGGCGAGATAAGGGGATCATATTATCATTTGCTAGTTTAATATGTGTCTTCAGACTTCGCGAAGAGAGGGACCAGCCCCATCTTGCTAAACAACATCCTTGGTGCTTACCGTGGTGATACACATGAAAGTTATTTAATAAATCTTTATTAAATGAATGAATGAGAATGAGCAGTGCCTTTAGGGTACAGACCAGTGATAGCTCAGGCAAAAAAGTCCCCTTTGTAAGTTGATCCCTGGACAGAATGGAAGAGAGCTAGGGAGAGGAGCTGTAATTCCAGTTAGGGAAATATGTCTGATAGCCATTTTATCTTTATGTTTAATAACATTAGTGATTTTCACCTGCTTCAAATTGTCATAATTTATATCATAATTTCCTTCAATTCTCTCCTTTCCGTCAACACTAAAAGAATTAGAATTCGAAATAAATTACTTGCAGAGCAAGTTCCCTTCCCAGTATGCCCTGAATTGATTTCTTATTATATAAAGAATACAAATCTTTGGAAAACATTTTAAATTTTTAATTTTTTTAAAATTTAGTTTTTATTTCTATCAAGTTTTCACATACATACAGTCAATTTTTTTCCCCCACAAGATACAAAAATATAAAGCAGTTCTTTGAAGGTCGTCAATTTCATTGCATTTGTTTGCTCTCCCAAAGCAACCATTTTGAACTTTTAAGGCTAATGATTTGGGGGTTTACCACTATTTCTCCTTATAAACGTTGATGTCTTCCTTCTTGATTTTCCAGATTAGTTCATTATTTGTGAACTTCCCACTATAAAATATAAGGGCTTGGCTCTCGTTCATTCTCTCTACTACTCCTTCTCACAACACTTGCCTGCCCCCATGCACTGAATGTAGTTATGTAGTAATTTTTATTGGGTCAGTATTCAGTGTATGTCTTATTATGACTACATAAATGCTAAAGCACGTAGTAGACCATGATCACTTTTTATAGCTTGTGCAACTCACCACCTCACCTCCCGAATAATTATTTATATTTTTGTTTGTATAATTTTCTGTGTGACTAACTAATTCAATACTAAAATTCACGCCCTTCCCAGTTGTGAAATTTCCTCTCAGCACGGTCAAACACCTGTATAATTCACACAGAAGGCTTTGCTGGAACCTCTGACCGGCTCCAGGCTGGAGAGGCTGTGGGGTGGGATCACTGAGAGCCATCATTCTGGAATCTCCCTTCGCCATAGCCATGGGAATGCCCTCTGCCTCTCTTATGTCGGATCCCCTGTTTCCTGAATCCCATGTCTGTCTCTTTCTTGGTTTACTTGCTCTTTTGATGAAACACATCTTCCACTAGATTCCTTATAAGTGGTGCAGAGAATGTAAATTATTTGATACATTGCATATCTGAGAATATCTGTACACTCACACTTAATAATTTGGCTTGAAATAGAAGTATATATTTTTTAGAATATTGGATACTGTTCTATTGTCTTATATTTTCCATGTAGTTTTAGGGAGGTACTCTTCATTACTCTTCAAATGAATTCTTTACTCTTTAATTATTGGACTTTTTCCTTCTCTCCCTCTTTCTTTCCCTCTCTTTCTTTCTTTCAGCTTGTCATATCTTCTCTCTATCCCCAGTTCTCTGAATTTTCACTGTGATGTGACTTAGTGTAGATTTAACTACATCTATTTTGCTGGCCCTTTGGTCAGCCCTTTTAATTCACAAACTTATGTCTTTCAATTCTGGGAAACTCTCTTGAATTGCTTTGTTTCTTTCCTTGTTTTTCTCTTTCTAGAATTCTTATTATTCAGATGTTGGACTTCCTCGAATGACCCTGTAATTCTTTTATTTTTCTTTCTAAATTTTCCATCCTTATTTTTTGCCTTACTTTCTGGGAGATTTCCTTATCAATATTGTCTAACCCTTCTAGTGCATCAAAAACATACATTAGAAAGAAGAAACACTGGAAATCCATGGTCTAAGCATCCATTTCAAGATGTAAAAACACCAAATTAAGTCAAAGAAAGCAAAAGGAAGGAAATAGTAGAGTTAAGAGCAGAGATTGAAGTAGAAAACAAACATTTATAGGAGGGATCAACAAAGTCAAAAGTTGGTTCTTTCGGGGGGAAACTAAAATATTGACAAACCCCTTGAAATACTTAACAAGAAAAAAAAGAAAACACAAATAAAAAATGTCAAGAATAAAAATGTCATCACTACAGATCCTACAAAAATTAAAAAGATAATATGAGAATATTACAAGCAAGTTTGAGCCAAAAAATGTTTAGATGAAATGAACAATTTCTTAGCAAAACAGAACTTATCAAAACTGACATAGGAAGAAACAGAAAATTTGAAGCATTATATAGTTATTAAATGAGCTAATTCATCATTTAAAAAATTCCCACAAATCAGGGGCAGGGCTAGGTTTTGTGAAGCCTGATATTTATACAACTTTCAAGACCCTATTTTAAAAAAATACAAAATTAAAAATGAAGTTGAATACTTCTTTGGATGAGAAAACAAATCACAACAAAATACAGGTTATAAAAAACTGCGCAATATCAAAATATAACCAAATCCAAAAAAACCAATACAGTACTTTTATTAATTAGATGCCTGATACACTTCTAATATTTTCTTCTATATCATTTGTCTGTAAATACTTTGATCACATTTATATATAACAATAATTTTGTAATATAATTTTCTATGTGAGAATAAGACAATTCAAGTCTTTCTTCTAGTTGATCAAATTATGTTATTTTATTACTCGTAGGTTAGAAAAGTTTCTTTCAGATTTATAACTCATTATTGTAATGTCACATAAACTTTTAGGATTATCAAATTTTGGATAAATTTCCATCAATTTCCTTTCATATGTGAGCTATAAGATGTCAGGGCTTTCTCAAGTGTGTTCCCAAAGGAGAGGACTTTTAGTCTGACTACTCCGCTTACCGTCTACGAGTCTGATGGATGATGGGAGGATTTTCCACGTATCAGCTTCGAGTTCCACAGTTGTCATCTGTTGGTGCTAGGTGCCATAGGGTAAGACTACAGTGCAGTATGACCTTTGGTTCTATTCCTTTCTGCCAGGACACTTGGTAGGGCAGTGTAACATCAGCTTTACGGTAAATTCTAACACAAAGAATATTCCAGATCAGGAAGGCTTACCAAGCAAATTCTCCCAAACACATAACAAAGAAGTGTCACCAATCTTCCACAAATCTTTCAGCAAATAGAATAGAGAGAACACTTCCCAACTTGTTTTATGAGGCTATTAAAATTTTGATGCTGAAACCTAACAAGGGCCTTGCAAGAAAGAAAAATTGCAGGTAACCTGTCATGATTACAAATGTAACAACATTAAACAAAGTGTTAGCAAACCAAATCCAGTAATATGTGACATGAACAAGTTGGGTTTATTCCAAGAATTCTAAGGTTCAAATTAATCTTTTGAATCAATCAATGTAATTTAACACATTAACAGGATAGAGGAGAAAAATCACATGATTATCTCAACAGAGGCATGACTGCCCTTGTTAAAATATAACATTTACTCACAATAAAAATCTTTAGCAACAAAAGAAGAAAACTTCCTTGATCTGATAAAGGTTATCTATAAAAATCTTAGGGCAAACTTAGTGGTGAGATCAGGAATGAGATAGGAATGCCTGCTTGACAATTGTACTCAAGGTCTTAGCCAGTGCAATAAAGCAAGAAAAAGAAATAAAAGATATGAGGAATTAAAAGGAAGAAATAAAACTTTTTATTCACAGATGATGTATTTATGTATGTAGAAAACCCAAACGAATTTACCTGTAGGCCATTAGAATTAATAAGAAAATATAGCAATGTTGCTGGGTATAAGATTTATATATAAAAGCGATTGTATTTTTACATAACAGCAACAATCATTCAGACGCTAAACTTTTTTAAGTTACAAATGTAGAAAAATAATCCCCTCAAACACCTGTGAATTAAAGATGTATAAAACCTCTACAAAGAAAACTATAAAACCTTATTGAGAAATTTAAAAAGGAAGAAAAAATGGAGGCATATACCATGTTCATGTATTAGAAGTCTCAATATTATAAAGGTTTGAATCCTCTCAGATTTATCTACAAACTCAATGCAATCCCATTAAAAAATCACTTTCAGGGGCCAGCCCAGTGGCTTAGTGGTTAAGTTCGTGCACTCTGCTTCAGTAGCCTGGGGTTCTCAGGTTCAGATCCCAGATGCGGACCTATGCATCGCTCATCAAGCCATGCTGTGGTGGCGTCCCACATACAAATTAAAGGAAGATTGGCAAAGATGTTAGCTCAGGGCCAATCTTCCTCACCAAAAAAAAAAAAAGTCTCTTTCAGCTCTTCTACTGTTGACTGACTAGCTAAGTGAACATGGACAGGTTAACTTCTGTGTTTCAGTTTCCTCATCAGTTAAATGGGCCAGTAATAGAACCTACCTCATAGGCCAAAGCAAAGTTACCACAGAGCTGACGCAGTGGCCTTATGGTTTTGTAAATTTGCAAAAGTAAGATATTTAAAGCATCATTGTCAACCAAAGTCACAATTAAACACAAAACCTGCAACACTCCACTTACTTAGCCACGATACCTCCTTCTTCATAAAATGGCCTCTAAAAAGTTAACATTTTTAAATAAGAATTTTGTTTGGTGAGTATAAAATCAAGAAAAGGATTTTAATGTGGGGAAACAGCTGCTCTAAAGTCTAGGGAAGTTTGATGAAATAGCTCGGCCATCCATGAAGTTCCATCTCTTTGGTGAGAAGATTGCTGTCACCTCCCAAATGCATTCTGTCTCTCACTTAACTCGTGTGCATGAGCTAGTGAGTCTTGTCTGTCAACAGCTGTCTTTCCTTCTGACCACTTCTTGTTTCTTTAGACACAGTCACGTCCTTCAGATGCACTCAAAGTCTGCCCTGCTCAAAGGCACATTGTCTCTTTGGGCCTGAAGGCATTTTGTCTCCTCCAATTATGTGCTGATTTAATGAGGCCATTTCTCAGAATTCCCTGACACCCCACCGGCAGAGCCCACAAAGAACTGTAGAATTCTCTACTTCTCCAAATCCTCAAGCATTCAGCCTGCACCTGTGTGGGCAATCTTTTACAAAACACAGTACGGCTTTTCTCAACTCAACCCCCATTTTAATCCAGAGGATGCGTATGCGTGAAACCCTGGAAATTATTTTAATTATAGTTAGAAGTTTGTTTTCAAGTATTATTGATATTTTTTTTGAAGGGTGGCATCACGTTGATCATAACAATGAGGCAGAAATACAAAGCAGCCTTTATAGGTGGTAGGAAAAGTGTGTGGATCCAGCAGAGGCAGGAAGAGAAGCACACACATTACCCACCAGCACCGCAGAGACAAAGGACCTGCCGTAGGATTCCACCCACGCTGCATCTAAGACAATGGTTTGGCACCAAAGTAATCCCCCAAACGGGGCTGTGGGAGGGTATGATCATCCCCCCTTATATCATTCCTAGAGACTGAGTGGATTCCACCTTTTCTTCTTTGCCATTTTCTGTCCCTGTCACACACAAATTGGCTCAAAGCTTTTAAAAATCTAAATTATCTCTATCCCTCAGTTGCAACACATTCTATGATTAGTTTCTTAAGCGAAACAAATTCTATGTGACAATATACTTAATATTTTATTTTATTATTGTTGTTATTTGCCTTACTCATCTCTCAAAAATTACTCATTCGTGTTACTGTTTCAAGAGCTGGTCAGCGAATTTGTGCTAAGTTTCTTCACACTATTCTTTGTTTTCTAAATTTCACCTTTGACCCCTCTCAATCTCAAAACGAGTTCTAAACTTTAGTGAGGCAGTAACATGGGCTTCGTGGATCTGCTATTGAGAGGAATGCAGGATAGCTCTTGCATTAGAGAACTTTAGAAAGTTTAAAGAGGGCAACTGTAACTAATAATTAGCAACTTTTATATACAGCATAGAAAATGAGATGGTGGCTGATGGTATTGGGAGAAGATGATTGCATTCATTTTGTAACAAATTACCACAAACTTCGTGGCTTAAAATGACACAAATTTATTATCTCAGTTTCTGCAAGTAGAAGTCCAGGCACAATGTGGCTGGATTCTCTGCCCAGGGTCTCACGAAGCAGAAATCAAGGTGTCGGCCAGAGCTAAGGTTTTCATATGGGGCTTGGAGTCCTCTTCCAAGCTCACTGGTTGTTGGAAAAATTCACTTCCTTGTAGGACTGAAGTCCCCATTTTCCTGTTAGCTTTTGCCTAGAGACCATTCTCAGTTTCTGGAAGCTGCCTGCCGTTCTTTGCATGTGGCCCCCATAGGCAGTTCACACGTGGAGGTTTGCTTTCTTCCCGGCCAGCCAGAGCACATCTCTCTGATTTTCTCTTCTGTGACCAGCCAGAAAAACTCTCTGCTTTTAAAGGGTGAGGCTTACCCAGGATAATCTTCCAATCTTTAGATCAAATGATCTGGGAACTTAATTACATCTGAAAAATCCCTTCACTTCAGTATGTAAATTGGTGTTTAATTGAATAACTGGGAGAGAGTGTGAGTATACCAGAGGCCTGGAATCTTGGGGACATCTTAGAATTCTGCTTACCAAAACAATCTGGGAAGAAATGGAGATTCGTTCACGCTGGACAACCAGAGTGTGCAGAGAAGATCTTATTCTGACTAGTGGATGTAAGTGAGGAAGTCGCAGTCTAGGTGCAAGTTGTCTCTCAGTAGAGGTCCCTGGGGTGAGAGAATTCTCTCTCCAACAGCCTTACTCATTTCCTTCCCACTGATGGCAAGTTTTATGAAGAAACTACTACCTATAATGAAAATAGGAGTCTTCAAGACTGCTGAATTTGACATGCAACTTATAGATTTATTAGCTGGCTCACTCTTAAGAAATAAATTTTATTATTGAAGTATTTCATTCATACCAAAAAGCAACAAGATCCTAAATGTACAGCTCAACAAATTATCACAGAGTGAACATACCCATATAACCACACTCAGCTCAAGAACCGGAAAATTGCCAGCGTTCAAAGGCTCTCCAATATCCCCTACAGAGCTCTGCGCCCTGCTACCTCTCCCAGATTAACTACCCTGGTTTTTAAGACCATAGGTTAGGTTTGCCTCTTTTTTTGAATTTTTTTTAAATTAGAAACTCACACTAGGTAACATTTTGTGTCAGACTTCTTTCATTCAACGTTATTTTTGTGCGTTTCTATTGTAAGAATATGCCACAATGAACTTACCCATTTTATTGTGGATGAACCTTTGGGTTGATTCTAATTCTTGACTACAAATAATGGCTTCTGTGTGCCATGCACACCTGCCTGTTGTGTGTATTCCCAGAGGTGGAATTGGTTGGTTATAGACGATGCAGGAGTTCCGCTTTATCAGTTTCTGCCAAGGAGAATCCCCTCCCTTAACTGGGTTTAATGTCTCCCAGTTCGGAGACTCTGTCTTTACTCCCTCCAGAGCATAAGCTTCCAAGTTTCTGCGGTCACCCAGCTTGTGGAGTGAAGGAAATGATCTGAGGGTGGTGCTGCTTCTTAGTTATAGTTTCAATTCTTTCTCCGTATGTTATCCAGCCTACCTCTCTTCATCCCCTTCCAGAGGTACCTGGTGCGGTCAACTCCAGAACTTTTGAGGTTTCACCATATATGTCAGGTTGGTTCTCAGCTCTCCCTACTACCAGTCTAGAGTCACCTTCCTCTGGTCTGCTGCCTTTTCCATCTTTCCAATTTTCAAAATTTTGATGCTGTCATGGCTTTTCCCATTCCTTTGTCCCTATAAGGTTTATCCCTTTAAAACAAAATCCGTTGTCTTTTGTTTTTTTTTGTGGGGAGTTGAGAAAGCACAAAAGAAGAAAGCACATGTGTTCAATCCAGTCTATCTGGTGAGATAACCTTCTTTACTTGTTCAATGTTCCTCCTGGAGTAACGAAGGTTACTTTGCATTATGTGAAATGGCTCGCAGCTTCATAAAATAAGATTTTAGCCTGCTTCCTGTGGTTTGGAATTCGTCTCTCTTTGTTCTGTCGTTGTTTTGGAGGTATTTGTGCATTTTTAGCTTGCTCATAAAGTGTCACGAGGAAACATACCATCTGCAGCACCAAGTAGAATGTCTTGTAACTGTATGTTGGTAGAACCAGGGTATTTATGAGCTGTGCCTTCCACAGCAATGGGTTAGTTATTAAGATGTTCTGGAATTATTTAGATATTTTGTTTCCGTTTTATGCCAGTAGTCTGAGAAATCATGTAGCTTAGATCGCAATATAAACTGTTTTGCTGGGTAGATTTTGGGGGATCAGATAACACTGCTGTGATTAGCAATATCATCCAATTGATGGATTCACACAGGAAATCAAGAGATTTCTGGAAAGAAGAAACTCTGAAAATTGTGCCAGCTTCTTCTATGCCTAGAGGCAGAGGCACCTTGAAGCAAAGTTTTGTTTATTATTTTGGAAGAAATTACTTGAGGGGTCTACATTAGTTATGGCAATGTAAGGTCAATACGTACCAATCATCCTGGAGGGAAAAAAATAACAGAAACGTGCATGGCCTCCTGAAAGTGTGTCTCTAATACTACTTGGAATGGGAACTGGTCCTGGACACAAGGTGGGAGAAGGAGAATTTGCCCAGGAACCAAGGAACTACTTGGAAGTAAAGAGAGCAAGACCCCTTTTCTTTTCGGATTTCAGCATTAGGGAAACCTCCCCACTGTGCTGGAATGGTGCTGACAGACATCTGGTAGGAAGGGACATCACAAGCCTTGGAGGGGGAGCTGCCATGGATGAAAGTGGAGCCTGTATCGTAACATGAACCTACAGACTCACGACCAAGAGCTGATCCTGGCACAGTGGGCAGATGAGGCTGATACCCCTGCAGACCAATCTCTTTAGGCATGATGGTCTTGTTTTGGGATCAATGGCTGAATGTGTGAATGCAAACTAAACAGCCCAAGTAGGTGGGTTTTCCAGCAGCCTCTGCAAGAATCGGGACTAGCAGAGGCTTTACTCACAGAGAGAATAATTATCCTTTGGACCTTGGTTCCTGGAAACATCAAAGTATTCAATAGGACACTGTGGGACAGTAACAGACATTGTGGGCAAGTAACAGAATCAATGACATGAATGGACCAGCCAGACCCTTCAGTTTTCTATCTGCTTTGCATTCAGAGGGAGGATTAATTCTTTTGAACTGGGTAGGTTTGTGGGGTTCTTGAACAGTTTCAATGAGAGAACATGTATATTGACTCCCTAAGAGTACAATCCCAGACTTTCTATTAATGACTGCATGTGAATTTCTAAACAGTTCATAGAAGAAATAAGAGTTATGATTGTATTCTCAGTTGGTGAAGCAAGTTGTTCCAATTTTTATTAATGAGCTCCCACCTTCCTGCCATATGTATTTATTGTGTTATTAGTCAATGTTGAAAATGACAATGATGGTACCCACATTATAGGATTGTTATTAGCTCTAAAGAAAGTAAAGAATGCAAACATTTAACACAGTGCTTACCAGATAGCGAATTCTAAATAAACCTTTGCTGCTGCTGCTCTCCCAAGTTCCTTCTAGTAGCTACAAACTATTTGTAGTACCAGGGCATAGAAAAATCATCTATGTTTTTGCCTCTGATCATAAGCAATTTACAGTCATCTTTTTGGACCTTGATCTCTTGAACTTTAAAATGGGGATACTACAGCAATCTCACAAGAGTGCTACAAGGATTAAACAAGATAAGGTATGTAGCAACAGTCTAAATTGTTAAGGGTAATGCAAATGGAAGTTCTCCTGATTTTTGGTATCATTCCAAGGAAATGGAAAATCTGGTTCATTAACTAAATGTTTATAGTAGTGAGCCTTAAATCTTGATCTCTGCGTGGACGTTTTTCCAGTGAGCTTTCAAAGAACAGAAAGACTTGAGGTGTGTTCATATTCCTTTCATTTCTTGAGGAGTGTGCTATTTGCTGTCATTCTTCAAAGATTTTTGTTGCTGGTTTTTCCCTATCAGAACATAAAACAGTAGCCAAAAACAACGGGTAAATAGTGTTTGAGTTGCTTTGACCTATGAGTCTGCCTTTCTCCCTCCTCCCCTGAATATACTCTTATCTCTTGGTGCATGAGTTCTACCTCCTTGTTCAATACCTAGAAGAGTTTCGCAGTCTGGACAGGGAGGGAAATTGGAACCAGCATAGACTAGACTAGATCCATAAGGAAACCAGGAAAAATTCCACAAAGCCAAGTCTCTAGGCAGAGTTCCACAGGGCAGAAGGCCACCGTCGCCCCTTTTTTTTTCAAATTTCAGGAAAAGTGGAGAGGTGAACTTGTTTCCTGTAGGCAGTAGATAAATACCACACACCATACGGGAAGCTGTGTCCTCATTCTCAGGATGCCCCAGGCCACAGTGTGCTGATCTGGTCCTCACCACAAAGCTCCCATCGGGAGCCTCTGCCACCACCACTGGGAAGCTGATTAGGGAACTGGGAGCACTGGTGCTCATACGAGGAGGATCCCAGCCGGGTACCCCGATGCTCTCTCTTCCACTCAACTGATTATCTATTCTTCCTTACTTGCTATCATTCTTTCTGATTGTTTTTCCCTTGCATCAGAATGCGTGTTTTTGCTGTTGTTTCTGCCATTGGAAATGGTTCCCTGCTCTTCAGAACACCAGCTCATGAGGCCTGGCACGACCACCGGGTGACTTGTCTCATCTCCTCCCGCCACCCTCTCTCCCTTCCCTACACCCCGCCCACGTGTCCAGCAATTAGCAGTCAGCACATCGTTCTTCTTTCTTTTAGCTGCTTTGCAATAAATTGAGGCTTGTTAACAGCTGCTGAGTTACCTTTGGGAGACAGCAAACTTTCGCAGTGAGAGCAGTTTTTACCGAGTCTCTACAGGGTTTCCAGACACAGGGTCTGATTTCCAAAATCAAGCCTCATTGTGATGTGAGTGGAATGGGCAATAACGAGGGGTGCCCACACTGAACACAGATTTCCAATACATGTAGGCATTTGAGGAACTGTTATTCCCTAACTACAGCACTGTGCTTTTAGATCTGGTTTATGTTTTACTCGAAAGTAAGTTTTACAAAGTTTGTCACACCAGGGCATAGAAAAGTCATCCACTTCTTGTCTCTACACAGGACTCTAAGTTACCTCCAACACATGGGTGGGTTTAAAGGTTTAAACCTTCCTTACGTTAGAAGATTCCTCATTCTCCCTCTGCTTTACCTCGCAGGTTTCATCCTTTTCATGGTATCTTACTCTAGAGCGAGTTTTCTCAACTTCAACACTGTCGACATTTTATGCCAAATATATATATTCCTATTTGTGACAACCAAAAATGCCCTCTCCGGGCAAAATTGCTCCTGGTCTAGTGGAAGACAAAATGAGTAAAGGAGAGGGATGTAGAAGGCTTGAGCCCAAGCCTTAGTCCACCAGCTCCTTGAGGTAGTTTCTAACTCTCATCTTTGATTTTGGAATGCGCTGTGCTTTTATAGTCTGACAGCCAGCCACTGCTGCTGGCAGAGCACTGGGATAATGAGGCCAAAGACGTTTGTCTGATCCTGAGTGGGCATCCAATGCTGGTCAATTCCACGTCCCCAGACTGTGCCTCTAATCCCAGGCAGCTGTAGTTTTGGAAACTCCTTCTTTTGGAGGACTAAGATTTTTCTTCCCACCTTCATCCTCCAACTCTCCATCACCCAGGTAGCTATTGTTAGAAGTATCTTAAGTATCCTTCCAGAGTCTCTTTTTGAGTATACCAACAAATGTGAGTATAGGTTCTTATTTCCCATCTATTTGCCAAAAAAGGGCATATTATATTGAACAATTTCTTTCTTATCAATGAATCAGAGAGCTCTTTCCATATCAGTGTATGTAGCATTTTTACTTTTTTGTAAACAGCTGCAGAGTCTTCCATCATATAAATGTATGGTAATTTATTTAATCACTCTCTCACAGAAGGATACTTGTACTATTATAAAAAAATGCTGCAGTGGAAGGGGCCGGTGGCATAGTGGCTTAGTGGTTAAGTTTCCGTGCTCCACTTCGGCAACCCAGGGTTCACAGGTTCGGATCCTAGGCGGGGACCTACACACCGCTTATCAAGCCGTGCTGTGGCAGGTGTCCCACGTATAAAAAGTAAGGGAAGATGGGCACGGATGTTAGCCTAGGGCCAGTCTTCCTCAGCAAAAAGTGGAGAATTGGCAACAGATGTGAGCTCAGGGCTAATCTTCCTCACCAAAAAAAAAAAAAAAGAAAGAAAGAAAGCAAACAAAAATGCTGTAGTGGAAAATTTGCATATACAGCAAGAAGTGGAATCACTTAGTCAAATATAATATGCATTTATAATTTTTATAGTGCAAAATTGTTCTCCATGGTTGTAATAATTTACCCTCCCACCAGCATTACATGGTAGTGCCTATTTCTCTGCCATCAGGCCAACAGAGAGCCTCTACCTAGATTTTTACTGACTAGTGGAAAATTGTATTTCAGTGTACTTTTAATTGGCATGCATGTTATTACTGATAAGGTTGAGTGTCTCTTCATATGTCTGAGTCATTTTAATTTACTTTTCTATGAACCATCTGTTCATTCCTTGCTCATTTTTCTTTTGGGTTGTGGGACTTTTCTCATGAATTTCTAGAAGCTCTTTATATATTAGGGAGATTAACCTTTTGTGATAAGTTACAAATATTTTTCCAATATGTCAATTGTTTTTTGATGTTGCTTACAGTATTTTGTTTCCTAAACAGACTTTTAAAATAAATTTTTATTTAGTCTACCAATTTTTCCTTAATTATTGTTGGTTTTCAGTTATAAAGAAACTCTCTTACATTTTTCTTCCATTTTTTTTTAGGATTTCTCCTTTTTTAACATTTAAATTTTTGATCTGTGTGAAATTTTTCCTGCTAGATCAATGTGAGTTATAGATTCAACTTTGTGTTTCCCAAATGTTCACCAGATGTCCAAAACCATATACTAAAATATCCATCTTTCCTACATTTATTTGAGATGCCACATTTATCAGACACTAAATTCCTTCTTGTGTCTGACTTTCTATGTATGTCCAGATTTTCTCTTCATTTCTGGACTTTCTGTCCTGTTCTTTTATTCTGTCTATTCATGCAATTCTGCCTCACTATTTTACACACACACAAACACATAAAATATGTTTGGTCAGGCTAGTGCCCCATCGTTGCTCTTTTTTTTTTTGAGAATCCACTGGCTCTCATGTTTATTTTTTCAGTGCATTCCTTTTCACACACGAATAAAAGGATATCTTCCACGCTTTAACAGTGCCCCCAGAAGCGAGGGGTTGGACTGGGCTTCAGGACTGTGGGCCCTCATCTCTTGCAGCATGTCTGGCCCCTGCAAACTACTTCAAGGTCACTTACTTTCATGTCACAAAATGCTCATGTACTTGTCCATAGGATTCGTGGGAGTATGGGGGGGGAAAAGAGCATGTAGAATAAGGAGAGTCCTACTCTCTTGTTTTATGTAAACTTGGCAAATTTGAAAAGAATGCCAAACAGATGGAGTGATTAGATTTTGCAAGCTCAGTCTTGAGTCATTGGCTCTAGCCTGAGTATCTGGAGCATTGGACTTTCAAAAGTTTACCCTCAAGTAAAATACTCATTCCTCTGTCACTGCACTCGGTTCTTCTTGTTCCCTATATTAACCTGTCTTGCTTGAATAAAAGAAAAGACACTAAGAGGATGGACAGTTCTTTCAGATCCTTGCTGCTCTCGGGAAGGTCTCTAACCTATTACCCATTTTCATGAAGAAGAAATAGACTAAGATCCCATAGTTAAGTAGATCCACCCACGGCCACTGTTTCCTGTAAAAGATCTTGCCATTTCCTTGCCAACCTTTCGAAACTCATGCTGTTGAGCTAGTCAGGCTCAGTGCCTTCTGTGTGCATGCTGAAGCCTGGCTACAGATGCGTTTAATACTCCTCAGGCCCGTTTTGTCAAGCTGGTACAGAGGAAGAGATTCTTGCTGATCAGCAATAGCCACGCACCTTGGCACCAAAGCATAAGCAGACAATTACTAACGTGAGAAAATAAGTGTAGCTTAAGAAACAGCAATATTTCCAATGATTCATTAGGATGATATCATTTAACTATACAGTCCCAGCTCGTCCTGTATTTCCTATATACTGTGTATTTGCAAACAGTAATTCTGTTCTTTATTTTATAGGATTGAAGTCAAGAATTCATAAAGCGTGATACTTACTTTGAAAGCCCAAGCTCACCTTGATTCATGTCAAGAACTATGGTTTGTCTGGACTGAAATCTAATAACATTGATTGACAATCACTATATTTTAAAGACTGAAAATATCTGTCTAGGAACAGCAGGAATTAATCCTTTATGTGTTCAGTTTTTCAAGATGTTAGAACAACCAGCAAAACTAGCAGAACACTGTGATTTCCTTTGTTGCGGAGATAACACATCTGCTTAATTGTAAGCATTATCTTTAGAGAACATTAAGTGGTATGAAAACGATGGCAGCAGCACATAGCAGCATTTACACACGGCTGTGTGCAAATCTAGGGCGTGCCAGCCAGAAACCTATGGGAGTAGGGTACTTGGAGACTGCTCTGCAGCAATAAAATTTGCCCACAGGTCCCACGATCAATACTGTGCTTACCTTTTAGTCTGCAAACTCAGGCTCAGAAAGGGCAAAGGGAAAGAACCGGCATGCAGCGGGTGTGGTGGCACGGTTGGCACAGTTCTGCCCCTCAGTCTGCGCTGTCTAAGGCGTCTTGACCGCTCTGCTCCTTGGGTGTCTACCTCTGCAAGTGGAAGCTTACATGGCTGAGTTCCTTGCTGTTTTGCTAACAACAGTAAAGGAGAAATGGTCTTGTGAGCACCTTCGGGTCAGAGACCATACTTCAATGTTTGCATCTTCCAATCCCAGCTTCCTGCCTGGCACAGAATCAACTGGCAACATATTTAGAATCATCCTTGATTGTCTGACTGGTGACTTGGTTCTCTTTACAGTGCCTGGCTTCCAGCAGTTCACAGCATCCTATGTCCTAGATTTTTTCTCTAAAAATGAGGGCTCAGACTTTGTAAGTGCTGTATAAACATTTTAAGCTGTCCTTTCTATGCTCTTACCATGATTGATTTTCTTAGAGTTTAAGCTAAGAGCAAAAGAAATGGTTGGGGGGAGAATGGATGGGGCGAGGGGGAGGGAGAGAATCAACCCAGTAGATTGTAGCAAGACCATTTGACCTCGAGGCTTTTGCATTCTGTGAGAGGTTTCCCCCCGCAAACAGTCCACAGACACGTTGCCCAGATACACAGCTTGTCTTAAGCGTTCTTCGTGCCATCGTCAGATTTAATGGACAGTTAGGAACTTTCACGTTAATGTTGTTTATCGCAAGTCTGAGTTCAGAGGGTAGATTTCTTACCTTTTCCTTGCTGTAGTTGGCTTTAAATATACAAAAAAGAATCACAGTGTTGGCATCACCACACCTTAATCCCTACTCCTGGGTCATGATGCTGTCTGTGTCCTCTCATTTCTCGGGGGCAATCTGGCCACTGCAGCTTCTTTCAGCACGTGCAAGCGTTACGTAAGCGTCATCACAGTGGCCCTATTGCCTGCATGAGAAGGATCTCTATATTCTGTTTTAGCTCTTCTGCTCCACAGGTCTGGCATAAATGTGTAATGTCAGACTTGTGCAAAGTGCCTACGTGCTGCTATTTACCCCTATTCAGTCTTTAGTGAGTAGCTGGCTTAGGTCCCAAGTTCCCCATCTATTAAAAAAAGAATTGGTGGTACACGTAAGGTCTGGACCTGCTGTTTAAGCAGAATATGTAACTGCCTACATAATAGGATTTCAAGGGTGAGAAGCCGACTCTGTCCCTCGTCACTGAATGTTGTCTAAAATTTGACTTTTGGAGTACTATCCCTTTATATTTAAGCACTAACAAACTGAAGAGGATGGAAAAAGTAGGAAAGGAGCTAACATTTTTGAAATGCATTATGTGCCCTTTATTCTCTCAAGCAGAATCATTTAGCATTTTCTTATTTGTTTAATCTATATAAGAAAACTGTAAAATATATATTATTATATCCATTTTATGGGTGAAAAAATTGAGGCCTAGCAAGAGCCTTATCTCACACAGCTAGCGAGCATGAAACCACCACGAGAACATAATCAGTAATTAGGAAAAACAGGATTTGAACTCTACTCTGCTAGACTTCAAATTACTTTCTCTTTCCATCATATGCTTGGAGGAATCTTAGAGCAGTTTTCCTAGTTAGGGAATAGCATCTCTGGGAAGGAGAGGTCACTGCCACAGAGAAAGAGAAAAGAAGACTGAGTTTGCAGAGTGTCATCGACTGCTCATTGATATGTTTGCCTGGAGGGGGCTCTGGGGTCTGCCTGGTGGCTGCAAAGTGAGTCTCTCTTGGGACTCCAGTGGGAGCAGGTCATGCAAATATATAATCAGAGAGCACAAGAGCTGTATGGGACGCTGGAGACCACCTCATCCAGTTCCCTTCCCTCATTGCAGATGAAGAAACCAACAGGAAAGGACTCGCCCAGGAAGACAGAGCAGTTAGCGGCTGAGCTGAGTCTATGGTTCTGTGCTCCCATCTCCCAGTTTCTTCACCCTCTCAAACTCTCTATCTTCTTGAACTGCCATCTCAGGTTATTATTCTTGGTCCACACTTCAAAATCCATCACTTAATAATGTGCCGGCGTCCCACCACTATAGAAATGAACTGTGAGGAGTCTTGTATTTATTATTTATTTATACCTTTCGGATGACTCAGACTCCTTTACCCTGGAGCACACTAATATATGTATAAATTACTCATAATGTACACTATCACCGTCACTCCCACCTCATTATACATCTGTCACCGCTGTACATGTCACAATACCAGTAGGGACATTGGCATTCACTTAGCTATACACACACGACTCACAGAGGCTCCACATTCTTACTCAGCCTTCCTTTACCTATTTCTTAAAACTGTAAGAGAATGTTTTCGTTATCCCAAAATGAATAGGATAGAACAAAGCTCCAGCTCAGGGAGTTAATTATAGCTTTTAATTTCAAATTTACCTCTTCATAAGGTCACTCACTCACTAAGAAGTAGTCTTACCCCAAATTGCCTGCAGCTCACATTTCCTCATAGCTTTCCAGGTCTCTGCTGACTCATCACACAAAGTCACTTCACTGTCCAGGGCCTCAGGTTTCTCATCTGTACACTGGAGTGGCTAATGCAGCCCAGCTTTGAGGCATTTTTTTGACAGTGAAAAACGATAGCAAGCAGAATAGTAGTTTTCCTATACTCAAAGGATAAAGCTGTTCTCAAAAGTTGAAGCGACTGTTTGGTCCAACAAATCAATAGCTCCTTTAATTCAATATTTCTCATATTTTTGTTTTATAATTCTATCATCTAACTTAATATAAGAGGGGAAATTAGCTTGTGACTTCTTTAAAGACATATAGAAAAACAAAGTTAATTTCTTATGTTGAGTTCTGACCTGATGAGGGTCACATTATTTAAAAGTAGGTCAGGAAAATGATCAGCATTCTCACATTTTGCAGGATCATTGGAATCTGTAAGAAAAAGAAAGGGAAACTGAATTATTATGCTGAGATTAAAAGACATTTGAATAGCAGATATGACAAAACTTCACTTCTCTCTGCATATATTCTCTATTATTTCTTAGATGTATTTCTTTTGTTGTCGTTAATTTTTGTTCCCTTGAAGGAAAACTGTTATAATCTAGCTGTGGTGTGCACGCACAGAAGATGTTACATATTAGATTTGAAAGGATTAACGAATGTTGTTAAAACACCTTCTTCTTTGCTGAATCATGTTCACAGGGATTAAAGTTGTTTTGTGTTCAAAATAATTCCTCCAGGAAGTATTCACAGACCATATCCTTATCCATCTGGTGTCACTCACTGTCTGTGCTACCTCTGTGTCTTGGGGATCCATTCCTGCCATCTACTCAGTAGTTTGTGGTGTTGGTTTGCAGGCTGCCTCCCTTACAGAGTGGGGGTCCTTTGAGAATTTTTTTTTCTGTGTAATCTATCAGCATCATATCTACTATAAAATGGATACTCAAAAAGGCTTATTGATTGAATTAATGAATTAGTGAGTGGGTGGATGGATGGTACCAGACTAGAAATACGTACTTGACCATGAGTGGCCAGTTGTTTGGCATGTGAAAACTGAAGATGCTTCCAGTGTAACCAGAAAAAAAAGTGACCAGTGAGATAATTGTGGGCCTGATGGAGATACCTTACAGCAGCACTTCTCAAACTTCAACTCATATATGAACCCCCTGGGGACCTTTGTTTCAATACAGATTATGATTCATTACATCTGGGGGTGGGACCTGGGATTCCACATTTCTAACAACCTCCCAGGTGATGCTGGGCTGCTGATCCACAGTCTAATTGCAAGCCCTTCCAGGACATGTCTTAGAGAAGCAGATGGCAATACGACGGGACAGCCTTGAGAGTGCCTGAAACTGGGCATAAAGTAAGCAGGGCCCTGCATATGGAATTGCAGTGCATCCTTGTTATTTGTGGTAGTTATGTTCTGTAAAGTCACTGAATTAGCAAACAATAAACCATTGCTCCTAGAGAAAACACAGAGTGAAGTTCCTGTGAGCCTCTGGTCACAGCATTTTTGCCAACCAATGAATACATGACTTTGTTTTATGTGTTTTTCTGCTGAAAGGCACTTTATTTAATATATATTGTTGATTCATTAGCATTAAACTCACGGCCATCAGCCCTGTAGCTCATGCCTGAATGAAGCTCATGTAACACATGCATTTTCTCCGCGAGGCACGTGACAGCCTTTTTGTGCTTAGGAACACTTCAGGCAGCACCTCAGTACTATGCTTGGGGGCTGTTATAAATAGCAAATTCACCAACAAAAAGCACAACAATGTGAGAAATGTGGCACTAAATACACTGCAAAAAAGACGTGTGTTTACAGCATGGGAACTGAAAGAAGGCGGCAGACCTCAGCTGGGAACTTGCGAATCGGGCGTCCCAAAGGGTTTGCCTCCCTGCACACACCTGCTACTGACGGTGGAAATGTCATGAGTATTGATTTTGGGGTTACAGATAAATTTTAGTGAGTAGGTGAAATCACAGATACGGGATCTGTGAACGAGGAGAATTGACTGTATAATATTCAGATGTGGGGTGAGCCAGAAATGACATGATAATTGCAGCAACTTCAGAACAACAGCAGAAAACTTTCGTACGCTACTCTGAAATAACTGGATTCTTCTGGGGAACTACAATGAAATTCTGAGAGTCTCGCTGGCCAGCGGGCAGGGACCGCTGTGAAATCCCGAAAGAGTCCAAAGCTTGTTAGTCTCAAGAGAAGGCGACAGGCCCAGCACCAGCCACGTTTGAGACGTCTAAGGGGAAATGAAGGCACTGCGATCAGACAAGACCAATGGGTGTTCCCCTGTGGTCACCAGATACATAAGTGTCTCCCAGCCAGCATTTCTCAAACTTTCCCACCAAAGTTCCTCTAATAGAAGATGAGAGTCAGAAATGTATTCCCGAGAGCCTGCCTCAACAAGGTCCAGTGTTGTATTCTATTCCATAAAACACCTGGGTTCCTTTTAATATAAAAGTATGCCATATTATTTATCACCAGACACACTGACCTTCCATCGAGAGGACCTCAGCCTTCTCAACCCCCTGGCACACATCACTGCCTGGGGCTGCGGGGGACGCTTCAGTCAGCCTGCGTGCTGGTCATCTCCATCAGCGGTCAGCAAACTACTGCCTGTGAGCAGAGTCTGGCCCACGACCTGTTTCTGTAAATGAAATTTTATTGGAACACAGCCATGCCCACTTCAGTATTCTCTGCGGCTGCTTTAACACTACAAAGGCAGAGCTGAGCAGTTGCAACAGACGCTACAAGGCCCACAAAGACAAAAATATTTGCTACCTGGCTCATTACAGAAAAAGTTTGCCCACGTCTGATTTAAATTATTGTGTTGCTTTTTCTGAATAATTGATGTTATCGCTTTTCCAACTCTGTACGTAAAAAAGCTCTTTAGGTGTTAAAAACCGGGCAAGCCTGAATTCATGAGATCCGGCCGGTGATCAGCTCAGACATTGCTTTTTATGGAGCGAGGCAGATCTTCACCTAGACAGACGCACGCCACTCAAGCGGAAGCAAGCAGGGGCTGGCTGTGTGCCAGCTTTCCCAGCCCCAGCCAAGCCTGACCCCCCCCCGGAGGAGCTGAGGGGGCTGCGTGCCATAGAAACACAAAGGCTTCCTTGTGTAGGTGGTTCTGTAACGGGTGATGGACCGACTGCCCAGTACTGGTAGATACGGATTAAAAGAAGGAATTCAAACATGAGGGGAGGAGAGGCCGCAAGGAAAGGGAAGAAGCATCTGCGAGCAGGGCCACGGGAAGGATTTGGCAGCCTGGAGCCTGGGAGCCCAGGCAGTCAAGAGTAGAATCAGCCGGGGCAGAGTTCAAGCAAACCTCTGAGAAAACGCTGAGAGTTTAATCTGGGATAAATGTGACAGCCAGTCCAAAGGACACACGCTGGGCTAAAAATAGCAGATAAGCCAAGAGAATGGAAACGCAGATTTGAAAAAGAGCAAGAGGAAGGGTGAGAGCAAAGCCAGGAAACATCTAGAAGGTTGCACCACAAGGAGAGGGGAAGTAGCTTGCTTTTAATGGCTTTTGGGTCAGTATTCAAGTTTGGGCAACTTGAATCAGTCAGAAGAAGCTGAAGGTTTTGATAAGGGCCATGCATTCAATAAATAGACTTTTCAGAATGCTCCTGATTTTTTTTTTTTCCCTGAGATTCAGGGCAAGTCTTAGACAACCACACAGAAAAGACCTTGATTCCTCAGGGACTGGGTGATGGATAGTTCCAGGAATTGGGAGTGAAAAAGCAGAACGGAATGTATAAGATAAGGCACATTTCTTGGAGCAAAGGTTAAAAACTTGCTCCTGGACGGGCTTGGCTTAAGGGAATAAGGAGAGAGACACATTCTCGGAGAAATCTCCAAGATTTTTTTCTTAAACTGGCAATATGGTTTCTGTAATTATATCATATATGTAAAATCTGATTGGCTTTATATATTATCCATCCCAAGAATTTTTGCATCTGGGTAAAGTACACCAAATAGATGTTCCTTCCTCCTGCGCCCTACAAATAAAGTGATGGGCCAGTTATTGTTGTTGGTTATCCACTGTTAACCAGAGGTACAGAGAGGTAAAAGGACAAGATTTCTCTTGAACAAGAGAACATGCAGGTTCCCTTGCTTCCCACTGGCAGCCATGTTGATGGGTGGAATCGGCCGTAGGATGAAGATGACCCAGGGGATAACTAAGTGGTGAAGACTGAAAGAAATTTAGTTCTTGCTGGCATCGTGGAGCCACTGGTATGCTCTATGATGGACTTCCAGTTATATAATAGACTACATTTCTCTTTTGTTTAGGTCATTTTGAGTTGGAATTTCTATTCCTTCCAGCCAAAATCTTACTGATATATACGGATATGTGCCAGGTTCTCCTCCAGACACTGAGGCTACACCGGTGAATACAAGCTTGACAGGGGCTAATTGGGAGGGCAAACAAAGAAACCAGATGATTTTGGTAGAATATTCTATGATGGCTATTAGACTCCAAAATTCTGATTATCCTGATGATGCTACTCTTGATTGAATGATTTGAATTTAGGGAAGGAGATGGATTCTGGAGGAACAATACAAACCCACAACAGGAGTTAAGGTTCCTAAAGGTGAAGGGAGACATACATGGTGAAGATTAGGGGGGACATTGGTGTTAGGGGGATGTAATGGCAGGGGAGATAGGAGGGGATGGAGTGTTTTCACTAGGGAACTCCTTTGAAGGAAACTCAGAAGGAATATCCAACAATCTAGATGGAAACCAGGAGAATATGAAATCAAAGAAGGCAAGAAAGGAATATTTAAAGGAGGCAATGGTCAACTGTGTCAAAAGCAGCTAAGAGATCAAGAAAGATGCAAATTGTAAATTATCTACTAGACTTGGTAGCAAAGAGGCCTTGGGGTGAAGATGACCCAGAAGATTACTAAGTGGTGACACTGAATGGGAACCATAACAAAAGGAGTTTCTAGAGAGAGAGAGAGTGGATGTCAGAAGATGATCCACACACTGAACAATGGGAATTGTGCAGATAGCTTAGGATTTGCCAACAGTATCCTCAATTTGTTGAGTCTGGCTGTGAAGGTCATGGCTTGTCATTTATTGTGTAAGAAAGATTGTTTTTTTAAGTACCTTTCTCAGCTAAAGTGCTTGCTTCACAGTTTTAAATTGATTTCAGAGCTTATTTAGCAAAATTTTAAACATTTGTTTTTAATTGTAAAAGTTTTATATATGATATAAGTGATGGGTAAAGCCCCCTGGTCCCACTACACAGGGAGAGAAAACCTCTCTAAACATTTTAGTCTATTTCCTTTCAGTCTTTTTGCTGTTCGTGTATTTATCAGCACCTCTCATGTGCTTAGTACTTCCCCAGGCCCGAGTGCTCTCAGGAGCAGTCATGAAGTGGGAGGTTTAGGCCCTCTCTCCCAGAGCTGGCAATATGTGTGAAAAGGTGGCACAGACAGAAGGGAGCAGCCATCCAGCAAGGTGGACCAACATTCAGGACCAAGATTGGGGTGAGGTGAGTGAGGCCGCATCACGCAAGTCCTGGAACAAATTCTGTCTATTTAAAATTTTGATATTTTGTTCATTTGGATTTTTTTGAACTAAATTTGATTTTTTAAAAAATATCCCATTAAAATATTACATATCTTGATTACTGAGTTTTTTAGTGCCCTTCAGTTTGCACCTAAGGCCAATGCTTCCCTCACCTCCCCCTAGTCCTGACCCAATAATGCCCTGGCTGAGAGAGGGGCTTTGGATTCAGACAGATGTCCATTTGAAGCTGTCTCTCCCACTTACTAGAAGTGTGACTTGAGCAAATTACCTGACCTCTATAAGCTCAATATTTTCATTTGCAGAGTGGAGATAATTAAATTAAGTGAGTTAATACAGGTGAAGTGCTTAGTTTAGGGATTGCAACTAGTCAATAAATAGAATATTGTTCCAAAACAAAAATGAGTAATCTAGATAATTACCAGACGGTAGCACTGTCCAATAGAAATTTGAATGTAAATCATATATGTGAGTTTAAGTTTTCTAATAGTTGCTTTTAACAAAGTGAAAAGCAAAAGGTGAAAATAACTTTAATAACGTTATTAGCCCAATATATCTAAAATATTATTATTTCAACATGAAATTAATATAAAAATTATTAATGGGATATTTTAGTTATTTTTAACGCTAAGTCTGGGAAATTAGGTACATATTTTATACTTACAGGACACCTCAGTTTGGACAAGCTGCATTTCAAGTGCTCAGTGACCACACCTGGCTAGCGGCTATCATATTGGACGGCACAGATACAGACATTCTCAGATCGATGGCGGCGAGAGCCATTGGGACAGAAATGGGGAAAAAGGAAGGCATTTTCTAACCCTTTTCGTAGAGGAACTCTGGAAAGAGCATGACCTCCACTTTCAGAGCAGTTTACACTGTCCTCTGAGTAACTCTCATGGGGTCTCTGAAATATGAAAGGCTGTGAACATTTGGGAACACAACTAGAGAAAGATACCCATTAGGAAGAGTACATTACTTCCTCTTTAATTTCTACCAGTTTATCAAACACTATTTGCTTGTTCTCATATGCTTTTACTATTGGATTCTAACAACATCTTAACATTACCTATAAGCACAGAGGCCATGGATTTGAAATACTTTGAGTTTTAAATTAGTCTGTTTCTTGCTCCGAAAATTGATGAGCATTTGAAAGCATAACACTCAGACACTTTACAGGTATTTTGAAGGCTCAAAAAATTCAAATTTAAAGGGGAAAAAACGTCAACTAAGCTAAAAGGTGTTAAGGAATTATAATTTTAAAGAAAGTCTTGTTTAGAGCCAAATTCCTAAAAAGAAACAGCGGGCCTGTGGTAGTATGTTTCTTACTAAAAGGGTGAGAAGCTGTGTTTAATTCACTTAATTCACTTGTGCCAAGAAAAAAAGAAAATATTTCCCAAAGAATATGTGCAATATCCTTAGGTATGGTGTATGATCAGAAACGTTTTTTTAAGATGTTAACTCCAAGTACCTTTGCCTCCTGGCCTCCCTTGGCCCTCCCAGTGGCATCTTCACCTTCTTCACCACACACACGCCCCTTCTGTTAGCAACGAGTGCAGGCTGGGCACTGCATTGACAGCAAGGAAGAGGCAGACTCATCGGATCGTGAAAGAAATTGTTGCTTTTTTTGTGCTCATAGTTTATGACATTTAAAATTTTACTTCAAGTCAAGACTTACTGTTGAAGGGCATGAATTGACTCATTTTGAAAGTGGTAGGGGTGAAATTCCTTAACTAAAATGTGCTTTCCCTCTGACCTATGTATTTTTAAGGTAAACGCTGAGTCATTCATGATGCATTAAAAAAGGGCTTTCTTTCTCCACCTCCACCCTACCTGGATTGGAAATGAACATGCCAAATCTCACATAGAAATCGTCTCTGGAGGTTTCCCAGCTTTGAGAATATGGGAAAGGAGGCCATTTAAGACACTGCAGCCTCACTTCTCTGTGTGTGTTCCTAGACCAGCAGTTCTGGCCTCACCTGGGAGCTCTTCAGAGAAACAGAATCTCAAGCCCCACTCAGACCTATCAGATCAGAACCTTCATCTTAGCAAGATCCACTAGATGATTCTTATGCATGTTAATGTTTGAGGAGCACTGATCTATAGAGTACAATTGTCTCCATAGTTTTATTTAAATCCTCCTTAAAAGACATCATAGGGCTGGCCCTGTGGCTTAGCAGTTAAGTGCGCGCACTCCGCTACTGGCAGCCTGGGTTCGGATCCCGGGCGTGCACTGATGCTCCACTTCTCCGGCCATGCTGAGGCCACGTCCCACATACAGCAACTAGAAGGATGTGCAGCTATGACATACAACTATCTACTGGGGCTTTGGGGAAAAAAAAAAAGGAGGAGGATTGGCAATAGATGTTAGCTCAAGGCGGGTCTTCCTCAGCAAAAAGAGGAGGATTCGCATGGATGTTAGCTCAGGGCTGATCTTCCTCACAAAAAAAAAAAAAAAAAGACATCATCATAAATTGTTTCATGACTATTACCATTCTTTGAATTCAAAAAAAAGTTCCACATTGGACCATTTAACTAACTTTAAGATGTCCCTTACAATAACTTATAATACCATGCTGCTATTTAAAAGTACCTGTGACTTGAATATTACTTTAAAAAATATGTTTTCATGTAAGCTACAAGTATAGTTGTAATCTCTACAGGTTTTCACAATGTGACAGCTGTTCTGAGTACAATGCCTCTGTGGATAAAGCCTGGCCATGGGTATTTTTTGAAGCTCTCTTGGGGAAGCTGATACACCCCCAGGGCTGACACCACCACTCTGTCTCCAGAATATCTGATCCACAGGCTTCAAGGTCTTGGTGGGATTCAGAACCAACGTGACCAGTGTCTTTTTTTAAGATAATTTTAGTTCTGGTTCATTTAAAATGTGTAGCTGCCCCATGGACTGATACAGGTGAGGGTTTCTTTCCTGCCTTTTCTTACTCTCCCTGGTTGTCAAGTTTTCAGCTAGACCCTGAAGTCATGCTACAGTTCTTCTGCACCAACTTCACTCATTAATCATTTCCTTTCACACTTCTGGTCTCTTTCCAGCTTTCCAGAGTCTTTCTGGAATCCAGGAGCCTGAAAATAGCATCCCAGATGTGTCTACCTCCGTTTTCCTCCCTCCCTTCTCTATGATAGTCTTCAGAGACAGCCCAAAATAGCACTGCCCTTTTCTTGCTGGGACTTCAACATTCTCAGGCAGTTTTGCATTTTTAAAATGAAAAAAATCTGGGATAGCTAAATTAGATTTCCAACAATTGAGATCACTGATTGATTTTCTACAAAGCCATAGGTTATGTTTAAAAACTAGATAGGCTGGTGGAAAGGTAGCTGAGCTCAGCAGGCAGTAAGTTTCAGCCTGCTTCTGTTCTCCAGCCCTGGGTCAACGGCTGTGAGAAGCATCTCAGGGCTGGTTTCTGCGAGTGAGCATGGAGCAAAGGATCCCCTTACCCTGTTATCTTAACTTTAGAACCATTTAAAAATGCTTTTTGGATGAATAATATTAAAAATCCAAAGAATGATGAATTTAATCAAACTGAGTTAATTCTATAAATAAATAAGTTAATATCTTATAAACAATTCTGGTCAATTACTTTTCTACATAATTTAGAAAACATGCATATTTCACAACTGGGGAACCAGTTTGGATTTGAGAATATAGGTGTTAGAATGACCTACATATTATATTTCTATCTGCTTGGTTTGGGGACTGTTTTGATAAGCCCTTAGGGAGTTAAGACACTTCTTAAAGAAGAAATAAAAACTGTTTTCCATTTGCTATCATATATCTAGAAAGCAAGAGTGCTGGATTTTGTCTTCTATTTCAAAATCACTTGGTCATTTTGCCCTCCGGCCCTAGCTGCCCCTCACTTTGCGTTTCAGGCTGAGAAGTCTCTGCGGCCTATAATCTATTTTTCCACTTGATCAGTCTACTAGTTCGGTCTTGAATAATTCACATCTGCATTGAGCCCTGAGACAGGAAGGCATGTCAAGCTGGCACATGAGAAAACCAATTTAAAGATGGGAAAGAGCATGAAATGATTGCCTTGGGTTTTGAGTTCACTGTGAGGAGAATGGGAGGTGTTCAAGGTCCTGGATTCAGGCAACTTCTTCTATCAATATCCTGCCAGTCAACGGACCCAAAATCAAGTAGGACAGTATGATTTGCCAGGAAATGTACTTTTCAGGAAAGTGCTTTAAAGATAAAGATTAAAAACACTTTATGACCTTAATGGCAATGTTATCATTCAACGGCATGCTTAAAAGTTAAATTTTTACTAGAAAACTATATAAATAAATACGAGATCCTTAAATACTTTAAAGTACACATTATCAAGATTTAAGAAATTTTTTACATTGACATAGGAACTTATAAATGGCATAGTAATCTACTTTAAATTGTTTTTGCAAAAAAAAAGTGTGATGTAAATGAACAAATATAATTTTTTGTGATTCTAGATACTATCAAATAGGTTATGGAGAACTCATGAAAGCGTTTCTAAAAGACAGACATTCCAAAAAAAAAATCCTATGCATTTTAATACATTGTTAATTCTGCATTATGTAGTTTGCCTTTCCTGTGGGTTAGCAAAGGCCGAGTGGAAATCCTGAGCTGACTTCCTCGTTGCCGACCCACATCCAGTCCACTTCCAGCCGTCTTTTCTCTTTCACCCAGCTGGTACGTGCCCAACGGCCATAACTTGGCTTTAAGGCCAACCAAAGTGAGTCTGCTGATGAAAAAGCCAACAAACTTAGCCATATACGTACCCTTATTTCCCTGGATTAGGGCAATCACAGGGAAAAATCAAGGGCTTCAGGAACACCACAGTGGGCTGGGCTCCAGCCCCACCGACATCATTACCTCTGGTCTAGATCCCCCTGCACCACCCGGCTGGCCCCACACACGTGCTGTGTGGTGGCTGGAAGGCGAGTGTGGGACGGACCAGGGGATAGTTCCCTGCACTGCTGCTCCCACTGCTGCGCTGCTCCTCCTCTCTGCTGCTCCCCTACCCTCCCTACGCATCAGCCCCACCGGAGTGCTGCCCCTCCCCTCCGCCATCACACCTTGGCTACAGCCAGGCCAGAACTGGCCTCCATTTGCCCCACTGGAAGCCCAGGCACTTTCTGCCCAAAAGAAAAAGAGATTTGACTTCCAAATGAACTGTTCCCTGTTCAGCCCTAGGGATTGTGGCCTGTAGGGAATGGCCGTCTTCTGGTCGTTCTCAGGAGTATTTTGTGTTTTCCTAGCTCCCGTAAGCCTTGCAGTTTTAAATCCCCCCAGTACATGGAAATGCTTATGAAGCTTTTAAAAATCTAGTTAGACACAGGCCTGAAATTTTAATTTAATTGTTCTAGGGTGAGGCCCAGGCTAAGTGTCTTTGAAAAGCTCTCATGGGATTTTAATTTGCAGCTAGAGCTCAGCTTGAAAAGTACCCCCTCCAGCGCTTCTGGGGGTCCAGGGAAGACGGCACCAGAGTGCTCAGGATTAAGTCTGGTCAGTCTCCAGGGGGCTCTGTTCTTTCTTTTTTCCTTTTCTGGTTGTGCCCCCTTCTGTTGGGCACCTGTGTGACTGGCATTGCCACATCCCTGCTCTCTCCCATCAGGCACGTCTGTCTCTGTCCAGACCAAGGCCACCTCTACAGGCTCTGCTGCTCACCCCAGGCAGCACCACGGCGTCCACTAGGTATCATGTTCAGGATCAGGATTGGGCCTCAAACCCAATAATAATAAACAGTTAATCCTCTTCCTACGTGCCAGAACTGTTCTAGGCACCGTACATATATTACGTCATTTAATCCTCACAACCTTAGGAAGTAGGCATTGTTATTATCCCAATTTATAGACGAGAGGACTGAGGCACAGAGAGGTTAGTTAATAGGGTAGGCAGAATCCTAAAGAGCAACCTCAAGATTCTCCCCCCAGGTTATTCAGGCAAACACTGATATAGACACTGCCCCAATGGGATTTTACAGATGTACTTAAAGTCCCAAGTCAATTTTCCTTAAGACTCAGAGATGACCAGGGAGGCCTGATCCAACTGAGTGAGTTCTTTAAAAGCGGAGAGTTTTCTCGAGAGAGCAGCAGAAGGGAAAGTCAGAGAGACTTTAAGCATGAGAAGGATTCTATTGCTGGCTTTGAACGTGGAGGGGTGTGTGTGACAAAAATGCTAGTGGGCTCTAAGAAAAGACAGTAGCCCGAGGCTGACAGTAATGAAATGGGACCTCAGACACACCGTGGCAAGAAACAGGATTCTGCTGAAAACGTGAATGAACTTGGAAGTGAAGTCCTCCCCAGAGCCTCCAGATCAAGGCCCTTGACCTGGACACCTGACACCTTGACCTCAGCCCTGTGAGATGTAAGAGAGCAGAGAACCCAGGCACGTACTGCTGGACTTCTGACCCACAGAGCTGTGAGCTAACAAATGGGTGTTGTGTGAAGGCACTAAATTTGTGGTGATACGTTACATAACAAGAGAAAACGAATACTGGTAACTTGCCCAAGGTGAGCCAGACAGTAAGCCGTAAACTCAAGCAGTATGGGTCAACACCTCCTTCAGATTACTTTAAATTCCCACACTCAATGCATTCCAGATGCGTCGAATGATAAACACCATACTGTGCTCTCCCACTCATGACCTCCTGACCAAGGCTTTGTAATTAGGCTAAATGTGGTGACCTGACTGTCTTCTCCCTCTGAAGAGGTCTCCCAGCAGGCTGCTGAATGCCCTAGGCAAAACCTTTCAGTAGGTTAGCGTCATGATCCCCAGGATTGACCCACCTGGGCTTAGGTTGGGACATGATATTCTGTGAACACAGATTTATAGTTCTCTTTGTTGAGAATGTATGGCACTTAAAGCCTAAGAAGGCCAAGGCTATTTATGACAGGACCCATTCATTGTCCATGCTTAACCTGCATTTTGATGGCCAGATATAGGATGTATTTCTTTGGACTCTCTACTCCTTCAGCGTGCACACATCACTTGGGATGTTTACATTTCTTTCTTTCTCCCTAGAATGGATACCGAGAATTCACTGGTCAGTATGTAATAGCTTTTCTTTCTACAGCTCTAAAAGTTTTTTGGAATGACAATGCCAGATAGTATGCTAATTGCTTTGCAAATAACGTCTCATTTAATCCTACCAATAATTCTACGATGTAAGTATAATTATCTCCATATTACATGTGAAGCAGTTGAGGTGCAGAATCACAGAGGAAGAATCTGTCTGAGGCACACAGCTGACAAGCAGAGGAGTTGGGTTCCCCACTGGGATCTCTGACGTCAAAGATGCTCATTAAAATAAAATGCCCACAACTTTACTTAGCCTCAGAGCACCCCTGGAAGTTTAGACCCGCCGTGTGGCACAAGGCTTCAGCACAGTTCAACTGAATGGCTCAAAGCCCGGTACAAAGTCAGTCTTCAGGCAACTGTGACATTAGCCTGCTAGCCATCTACCAGATGCCTACACATCTGGTTGTACCATTAATAAAAAACCATTGCACTCATTGATGCTGGTCTACATATGGTCTCAATGACCTAAAGCTAGTTGAATAAAAATCCTGAGATAAAAAACATCTTTATGTAAATCCATTGTTAATCATACTGATTAGTTCACTTGGAACAAACAAATCACACTGATCCTCTGAGATGTCTTCTATAAATTTCTTGTGTTTTCGGATAAAGAAAATGTTGACTGAGTGTATACATAAGAGGTTGGTCGTCGTTATCAAGAAACCCTAGATGGACAAAGCGTTTCCGGATGCTACCATAATCCAGGCAATAACAACGACTCTTTCTTGATGTCCAAGAACCTGCCAATTAAGTAATTTTCAGATTAAATTCTAGTTTATTCCTTCATTTGCAAGCAAAATCTTGGTAAACGAAGTGATCACATTTTTCTTTTCTGCCATATCCTAAAGTTAAGTTTGTGAATTTTTAACACAGAAATGAAGGGGAAAGTAGTAGCCAGAAGAGGGACATCATGGGTAGTTATCCCAGACAGTGGGTGGTTATCCCAGACCTTGCTGGTCAGAAATCCTCTGTAGGAGGCTGTTCTGACCTGGCCTCAATTTCTGAGTAACTCCCTTTTTGTTTTGCCTGTAGAGCCCTTTCTGGGCACTATAACAGTAAGATGATCCTATTGTTGCACAAATCATGGGTGCGGCGGTAGCCAGCACTGCAGTCGGCTGTGCTTATCTGTCCACCAAGAGCCTTTGGACTTCAGAAAGTTACAAAATATAAATATAAGGCTCCCAAAGCCTAGGAGGATGTCTCATTCAGGACATACCCCAGCACCCACCACACAAAAGTGCTTGATCAAGTTACTAATGAAGTAATACATAAAGTGGCTTTTTAACCTCAAATGGAACCCAGAGTCCATGAACAGGCTAGGAAAGGGAATCACAAAAATATTTCTGTTTTATTTTCTTTAGGAGATTGTTAATCAGGATTTTTGTCTTTAAGAAGTCAAACCTCAAGTATAACCTTTCTTAAGGCATGAAGTGCAAGGGTTAAATAATGTCAGCTACCTCTCTTAACACATAAGAATGTATATTTTACCAGGAAGTATTATCACTCATTCATTTATTCACAGATTTCTCAAGCCATGAGTAAGGCTATTGATTTTCTCCTGAAGTCCCAGAGCTCAGTAAATTTATCCATGTGATAAATATTCACTGAGTTCCAGGCACCTTGGTAAGCCAAATATTTACTCTGCTGAAGCTGCCAATGGTCAAAACATTTTTCATTTGTTTTCAGGGCCTGAAGTGTGTTCATCATATAATACCTATCATTCATGGAGCCAGTGCACAAATAGCATCTGATCCAATCCTTATAAGAACAGGGAGTCATTATGATAGGTGTGCAGGGAGCACACCTCACAGGAACTCAATACGTACGTGAAGGATTATCATTAACTGTGTCTGACAGACGAAGACACAGAGACTTGAAGTAAACGATGTTCACAAAGTCAACATTCCAAGCGTAAGAACCCAGACCCTCAACCTCTCGCCCTCAATTCAGTTTTGTTTTGTTTTTTAATTCAATAAACTAATATCTTCACCAGTGACAAATCGTTACCTCAGGGGAGGGCTTGGTATTTTGGAAACACACAAAATTCACTGAGAGCTAGTTATTATAAATAAGGTAGGGAAACTAACTGGATAATAGCAAGTGATTTGTATTGTTTTCTTTTGTTTTCAATAAAATCGAGTCATTAACTATCAGATAGTGAACCATATTTTCTTGGGTAGCTTATGAAGCGGATCTGTGGGTAATTCTGGGAAACTAGTTCCAAATTTTTGTGAACAGCGTCGGCTTCTCTCAAAAGCAACACATACGTTTCTATAGGACGGCGTTTGGGTCAGTGGGACGTTTTTGCAGGATGTAGAGGGGATCACAATTAGTTCCAGGAATCTTGGTTCTGTGGTCCAGGCTTTATCTTTCCTTGTGCACACACAGTACTAATTGCATTTGTTGTTTACTTTTAAAAGAGACAATAGAGCATGGGAGCTAAGGTTTAGTGACCACACAAGCAATAATAATTTATATAATAAATACATAAAAATAAATATAAATAAAATAAATATGTATTTAAAAATATATATATATATACATAAATCAACCAAATACAACTTATAATCAAAATCTAGACCCAGTCAAGAACAGGGAAAAAGAGTGGCATCCTATACCAAGAAAACTCTGCCCAGGCAATCCCTTTTGGAATTGTACCGTAGGCACAGGAATGAGGCAGCTTAGACGAGCTGCAGGTAATTCTAAACAGAAGGCTCTTTAGCATCTCTAATGACCTTAAAGTAAATGCAGTAGCAGCTCAGGCAGAAGCCCTTGGCTGTTGATCCCAGATAAGGGTTGCAGCCTCTGGCCCATCTGTGATGAGGCCAAGGAGAGAAAGAGACAGGCAGGACAGTGTAAAATATGAGGAAATGTTAGGATATTTAGAATTTTTTACAGTCCCTTTCAAATAGAGGTCTACTCAACACTCATCACGAGAAGGCCGGTCACCGTCTGAAGCATGGCTGTGGTGATGCCCTTCCTCTCCGTAGCCCTGGGATCGTGTGACTCATCAGCTTGCCCCATTCAGGACCACTCTTAGTGCTCCCCCAATCACACCTGCCACACTCATTACAGCTCCCTAGAAGAGGGGAACACTAGGAAAATGATACTTGGATCCACACCACAACCACTGGCAGTGCTAGCAAGCCCAAACAGTCATCCTCTCAGAGGGGATCAATCCACCTTTCACTCATTCTAGGTTTTAATAATTATTACTCATGCAAAAGCTCCTTTGTTAAACCAACCTGTCATCTCTAGACTGTTTAAACCCAAAACTCTATTACATCCTTGCCTCCCAAGCACTTTGGCTATGCTTTTTGGAACATAATAATTTTACACCCTTACATTCTCAACTTCCTCAATCTCCCTGCCTTACCTGAAAGGTGGCTGTTCTCAGAGGGACCTACATTACCCACAACACTCTCAAGTGGAGACATTCCTTCTTTTACCTTTCATGTAACTTAGGATTTAGAAGTGGGGACAGTGTTTTTTTTTTGTTTCCAGTACCACTTTTAGCCCATTTCTTCTTATCTCCTCAGTAGCCCCTGATGTCTCCACTCGTTAAAAAAAAAATGATAATGTCAATTAGTTTACAACAAAGGAACCAAGAACACCCAATAGAGAAAGGATTGTCTCTTCAATAAAATGTGTTGGGAAAACTGGACAGTCACACGATGTGAAAGTGGACCCCTATCTTACACCATACACAAAAATAAACACAAATTGGATTAAAGACTTGAACATAAGACCTGAAATCAGAAAACACCTAGAAGAAAACATAGGTGTAATCTCCTTGATATCAATCTTGGCAATGATTTTTTTGGATTTGACACCAAAAGCAAAATAAACAAGTGGGACTACATCAAACTAAAAAGCTTCTGCACAGTAAAGGAAACCATCAACAAGATGAAAAGGCAACCTACAGAATGGGAGAAAAATATTTGTAAATCATATATCTGATAAGGGGTTAATATCCAAAATATATAAAGAAATCATACAACTCAATAGCAAAAAAATAAAGAATCCCATTGAAAAATGGGCAGAGGAACTAATTAGAAATTTTTCCAGAGAAGACATCCAAATGTCCAAAAGGTCTATGAAAAGGTGCTCAACATCACTAGTGATCAGGAAAATGCAAATCAAAACCACAAAGCGATATCACCTCACACCTCTTAGAATGGTTATTATCAAAAAGACAAGAGAGAACAAGTGATGGTGTGGATGTGGAGAAAAGGAAACCCTTGCACACTGTTGGTGGGAACATAAGTTGGTGTAGCCAGTATGGTAAACAGTATGGAGGTTACTCAAAAAATTAAAAATAGAACTACCATATGATCCAGCAATTCTATTTCTAGGTATATATGCAAAGGAAATGAAATCACTATCTTGAAATGATGTTTGCACCCCCATGTTCATTGCAGCATAATTTACAATAGCAAAGACATGAAAGCAACCTAATTATCCAACAATGGATGACTTGATAAGAAAATATGGTGTATATATATACAATGAAATATTATTCAGCTATAAAAAAGGAGATCCTGTCACTTTTGATGACGTGGATGGACATTGAGGGCATTATGCTAATTGAAATAAGTCAGACAGAGAAAGGTAAACACTGTATGATCTCAATTATATGTGGAATCTTAAAAACCAAACTCATAGATACGGAGAACAGATTTTTGGTTGCCAGAGGTTGGGGGTGGGGAGTGGAGGGGTGGGGAAAATGGGCAAAGATGTTCGAAAAGTAAAACGTTCTAGTTATAAGATTAATGAGTTCTGGAGTTGTAAGGTATAGCATGTTGATATAATTAATTCTGTATTGTACATTTGAAAGTTGTTAAGAGAGTAAATCTTAAAATTTCTCATCACAAGAGAAAAAAATTGTAACTATGTGAAGTGACTGATGTTAACCAAACTTATTGTGGTAATCATTTCACAATACACACATATATCAAATGGTTATGTTGTACTTTTTAAACTAACACAATGTTATATGTCAATTATATCTCAATAAAACTGGGGGAAAAAAGAAAACACATCTGCATTGAGGTTTCTTCCACTGAGACAAACCACCCTCTCTCCTCCTCATTGTAGTCATCCACTGACTTCCCCATCATATCCCCTTCATTTACTCAAGACTGTGTGTCTCAGTTTAGGAGACTAAGTTTTATGTGGATATTTACCTTCACTTCTGCCACAGCCATCTCCTTCCATGGCCGCACCAAGGACCTTGCCTTCAGGGTGAAACAATATAACCTCCAAAATCACTGATTGAAAGTCACACTCCCCTTAACTGTCTAGCTAGCTTGCTCACTCAACCATTCATTACTGCAATTGTTCCTTCACAATATTGGGTCCAGTAATGTCTTGATCACCCCTCTTTCCAAGGAAGCTTCCTTTCTATCTATTCGTTAATCTCCTTCAGTATTCAATATCTCATTTAACTGGCTCTGATTCCACAATATGTCTAGTCAACTGCTCTCTTGCAAATACTCTCCTCTCATCTACTGCATCTACCTAGAAAAAAAAATCGCAAAGTCTTCTTCTTATCTCAGTCTTCACGGTCTCTGCCAGTAATACTATCCATTCCTGTGGCTTTAAACACCATCTCTACACTGACAGTCTCCAAACTTATATCTCCACCTCCGTGTTCTCTTCTGCATTCTGAACACACACAGTTAACTGCCTGCATGACAGCTCTCATTGGGTATCTTACAAGCACCTCAAATGCGTTATTGCCAACAGTGAACAGACAGTCTCTCATCACACCTGGTTCAGTAACTCAGTAATCTTGGTAAGTGGTGCCTCATTCTGCATTCACTCTTGATATCCAGCCCATCAACAAAGTCCTGTCACTTCTATCTTCCTAATTTCTCTCATCTATCCTCATCTTTCCTCCCCTGCCTTTGTCCATCTGGCTCAAGCCTCCTTGGCTGTGGCAATAGCTTCCTCACTGCTCTGCCGCAGCCGCTCTCTATACTACTCCCCAATTTATGCTCCAAACAGTAGGCAGAGTAACCTCTTAAAAAAATGCTGATCATGTCTCAACCCTCCTTACAACTCTTCAATGACTGCTCTTTGCTCTCAGTATAAACCTAAAAATCCCTAACGTGACCCTCAGTACCAGGCATCGCCTGATCCTGCTGTCTCCAGAATCCTCCTGCACCACTCACTGGGGCATGCCAGCCTCCTGTTCCTTCTCAACTGCACAGAGCACCACTGGCCTTCCGTGTTAGTCTCTGCTGTTTCCCCTTGCTGCTCCCCTTTGCTTGGTTAATGCCTACTTATCCTTGAGGTCTCAGACTAAACCTTCTTTAGGGAAGTATTCCCTGACCTACAGAACTATTATTCTTTGTTACATTTATAACTAAATAAAATACTAAATAAAATAAATTACTGTAAAATTATAAAGTCAAATAACTATAACTAAATAAAAATACATATTTTTGAAATTATGTGTTTAGTGTGTGTTCCCTCTGCTAGACATAAAGTTCATGAGCTCAGAGACTGTCCTGCTGGTCTTGCTGGTCACTCTGTCCCTAGTAGGGTGACCAACCACCCTGGTTTGCCCAGAAGTGAAGGAGGTCCCAGGATGTGGGATTTTCAGTTTTAAAACAAGGAAAACCCTAAGCAAACTGAGAGGATTGGTTAATTTGATCTCCAGGGCCTAGAACAATCCTCAGCACATATTTGTAAAACGAGTGATTAAGGGGAAGAGCTTCTCCTTCTGGATCACATGAACACGCCTCTTCTCCTGAAATCTTTGAAGCCTTTCCTGACGGTTTCCAACCTCTCTCTACCTTTCAATCCAACTCCATTGTTAGGTTTTCCCTCCTCTGGGCTCCCATAATGCTGTGTACTCAACTCTATCTTAACACTTACGACATTGCATTGTCCTTGTAATCTTGTGTTTGTATATCTTTTTCCCCACTGGACTTTGAGCTCCTTGTGGATAAAGACTATGAGTTTCTAATCTTTCAATTTGCTCTACCTGGTACTGTGCCTGGCACACGGTAGACACTGATAAATACATGAGGAAGGAAGGGAGAAAGGAAAGAAAATAAAAGAAATGAAAGAAGGAAGGAGGAGGAGGGAGGAAAAGAGAGAGAAGGGAGAGAGGTAACAAGGCGAGCAGTGATCCCTCTGCTTATTTGATACAAACGTATGAAGACCTATGCAGCCTACTTGATGAGCTAATTATGCCAGGGGTACAATTCCTCTGGGGAGAGGTGACAAGCAATGTAGTGGACTAATGGAGCAGAAGTTTTGGATAAAAGCCTTCCTAATTCACCCCAAATAATTTCCACCTGCTGTGCTTATGCATATTTCCAGACCTGTTTAGAAGCATTCTTCTCAGTTCCAACATGCTTAACCTTAAAAGTGATAATGTGATGATATGGGCTTGGCAATAGACATTCCCTAAATGCCAGATCAGAGCATGTGGCTTTATTGCAACAGCTCCCATCACCCTTCCTGTGCCCAATGCCCTCATGATGAAATAACTATCTTGGACACTAATATCAATTCTTCTTTACTGGCTGTGTAACCTAAATCAGAATTACGTCTCTAGGACAAAATTAGATTTATTATCTATAAAATGAGGATGTTGGATTATGTGCTCTTATGAAATTCTGTAAGTCTTAAGAATTTGTGGATGTATTTTGCTTCTGTATGGTTCCCTATATCCACCTATGTGTTTCTCATACATAATCTAGCGTTGGCATTGTGGGGCTTCTCAGTAACTATTTAGAGCACTCTAGAAATGGAGGGAGGAATGAAAGGAAAGGGAGGGATTCTGGAATGTGTAAGTTAACTAAGTATCCAAACAGGGACAGCTGATGGATTTTTTAGGATTCTTCTTTTGAATAAGAACCACACAAATTATTCATCAGAGTGCGTTGGGTTAGAAAGATATAGAAAGCTTATCTATTGATTGGAGCACAAATGCCTTTTTGTAGCCCAGGTGCTTGTCTCATATTCTAGGGTTTGAAATGCATGTGGTCTATTTGGCTGCCTGGCTATTGCAAGTGTCATTAATTAGACTCTTCAATTTCTTTGAAGTACAAGGAAAGTATGGATTTTTTTAAATAGTGGCAACAGAAATTAGAAAAGGGATAAAATCAGTGAGCTTGTAAGGAAAATTACAGTAAAGAGAACAGAGCATGAGCATTTTATCCCCATTATAACCTTCAGAAAGCACACGTGCCATCTTTCAGAAGTCAGAGCTGTCAGCTGCAGTCTTGATATTTAGGAAGCAATGGCTGAAAACCATATATATATTTGTCGTGAATGGGAGAAAACGAGATAATCAAACATGCACTCACATGTGTGCACGCACACACACACGTGCATGTGTGCTCATGCATTCTAGAACTTCTCTCAATGACTGTAACATGAATTCATTTTTATAAGCCTTTGCTTGTAAACCTTTATTTGCTTACCATTTCTGTACTTTGCTAACTTCACTCCTTTCTTAGATCTAAATAAACATTTTTAAAAGGAGAAGACAGAAGATGGTGCCATTTCTATAAGTTTATATCTATATCTATCTATAAATGCTGTTCCCAAGTAAGTGATGATATCAGTAATATGTTTCATGAAAATTATTAAAACCTATTTAATTACATGTCCACAAAGGCCAATCTACACCTGCCATATTCCCTTCCCTTTCTCCCATGGTGTTTGATGAAACAAGGAGAAAGCATAGAAAATGTATTAATAGCAGTGAACTCAAGCAGCAGCCTGTACCGAGTAACTTGGGCTTTAGCATCAGCCAGTTCTCTAAATAAGAATCTATGATAACTACTAGATTATACCGAATTTGAAAGTAACTGATAAAGTGGTAAATGTAATATGACAATTTCTGTGGCCTGAGCAATAGAAAAGATTGGTTAGTGATCTGAAAGAGAATGATAGGAGATGTAGGAAATTAATTAGGAGGCTGTTGCATGCAATACAGCAGAAATGGCAAGAGGGTGAACTAAAGCTCTTCAGGGAAGATGGAGAGAAGGTCAGGGATGCAAAAGATACTAAGGAAGTAACCGCCTAGGACTTGGTGACTGACTGGATGTGAGGGCTGGGGGAGAGGAAGGCATTTAGGGTGATGCCCAAATTTTCAGGTTGGGAAACTGTAGGTTTAATGAGGGCATTCCTGAGATAGGAATTCAGGGCAAGAACAGGATTGAGGGCTTAAGATGATGAGTTCAAATTCCACCGTACTAATTTTAAGGTCCCTGAGGAACCTAGGAGAGATGTCCCATAGGCAGTTGGATTTATGATGCTAGACTTCAGGATGAGGTCTGGGCTAGACAAGTGTATTTCCACGTCACTGGCATATAGATGGTGGTTGGACATTAGGGAAGGAGGACCAAGGATGATTAATGTGATAGTCATACGCATTGTCTATTTTCTCAGTCCAATAAGTGGACTGAGTGTGGGTGATCTTCTCTCCCAAACACCAGAATCACTTCACATCTTGGGATGTTCTGACTCAGTGTGTTGCTACATGTTGTTTACAAATGTAGTCGGTGCTTAATAAATACTTACAAACTCTATGACTTCATGCTTTTATAAACCTATTTGATTAACAGAAAAAGTATGTGGTTTATCTACAGAGATTTCTATGAATTATCAGCATGTTGAGATGGGGAAGCCACAGGTCTAAGAATAAGAACATCCAGGCTTTGTTCTTATTTTTGCCACTAACTTGTATGTGATGAGGGGAAAATCCCTTTCCATCCCTAACCTTCAGTCTCTGCATCTATAGTTATAGGATAGGACCCCTTCCAGTTGAGATATTTTGTATCAGCTATAACTTTCAAAGGGGAAGTCTATCTCTCACTGGAGGTTTCAACGGATAGTTTATAATTCTTTAAAAATGTTTGATGTGCAAAACTCCTCTAACCAGCAAAGTCTAAGGTAGTAAAGGAGGATTTCTGCTCTGTGCCTAGTAATTTTCTCAGTAAGAGAATTTAATTGTTATGTGGGTTCTAAAAATGAAGATAGGCTGGAATCTGCATTATACCCCAGATAAATAGTGATCCCAAAATAGCATGTTTGTATAACTAAAGGGAAGAGAACAGCCTGAGAACGGAAAAGAACTAACTGCTGCTAAGGTGCTGCTTGGGAAATATTTTGGGGAGAACTTCTGAATCATACACAATTCATTCATTGATGCTTATTTATTTGTTTGCTTGCTTGGGAAAAATAGTCTTGGGGATAATTTTTCACATCTAATAATAGAGCCGGGAAGACTTGCCCCAGTGTTTCTTTAAATATCTTTCATTAATTTCCTGTCTCTTTACACTGAAAAAGGAAGCTAAGATGGAATTTATTGTTAATTGTTCATTTCTACTTAGAGATTAAATTCATAAGGCTTACAGATGGAGTGTTCAATACTTATCTGAGAAGTGTTTGTCTTAGAAATTTAATCATGGTGTAGCCCTATGATATGTAAAAATGATCAACTAGTTCAGCCCTATGATATGTAAAAAATGATTCATTAGTTCAGTTAAAACAGAAAAAAAATCATCTTTGCTCAAAAAACCTCAACTACCAGTGGTTGAAAGTTTTTCTTAAATGTATGTTTAGTATATTTGAAAAATCATAAATGAGTATAATTAAATTGGTGTCAGTAGTATTTTAAGTATCCATTTTTTTAATATCAAAAATCGACATTTTCTTGTATTCCAAATGAAAGAGCTTTTCTTCAACCCAAAGTAAGATGTCACTGAAGTCCTTGGTGAGATTTCATTCAATTTCACCTAATTTCCACCATGATTTGGTAACAATCTAGAAGCTGGTATAACTTCTAATATGTTTAAGAAAATAACTATTTGAGCCAGCCCTGATGGCCTAGTGGTTAAAGTTCGACGCGCTCCACTTCAGTGGCCCAGATTTAGTTCCTGGGTGCAGAACCACATCACTTGTCTGTCGGTAGCCATGCTGTAGCAGTGGCTCACATAGAAAAACTAGAAGGACTTACAGCTATATACAACTACCTACACAACTATCTGGGGGGAAGAAAAAAAAGGAGGAAGATTGGCATAGATGTTAGCATAGGGCGAATCTTCCCCTGCAAAAAAACAAGGGGGGGGGAATAAAAGAAACAGAATGTTTTTTAAAAAAAAGAAAAGAAATATTTGTGTTTGATTAACCCAATTAATTTTATTAACTACTAATCTCTTCCTTGAACATAGTGAAGTGGCCCAAGTAATAAACTAGGAGACAACAATGATACAATGACAATAAAAACCAGCTCTGTGTTTAAATATGTTTGGGGAAAAAGTGGGTTAAACAAAGGTAAGAATGTTTCCTCACTATGGAGTTTTCAGAGCCCTTATCTGCGAATACGCATTTTGAATCTTCAAAGAGAGTTTGCAAATCCAAATTAATTTGGCCCTGGAAGCCTTTCTCCTTTCCCACGCCCTATCTCTTGTGAAGAAGGGACCACAGAACGCACACTGCTGCTCTTGAACTTCTAAAGTCTATCCCCGGATTGACTAGCCCAGCACAGCGCTGCACATCAGGACCACATCGCAGCCCTCTAAAATTACTTTTTACTGACTTAGCTTTGGCATGATGTAAGCCGCAAAGCATAGACCTTTAAAAAGTCTTAAACATGAGGCTGATTTTTGTAAGGATTATCGCTGAGAACGCTGTACGTAGTGGATCTCCTTCAGGAGGATTCATGGGAGAAATTTCTCTCCATTCTCAGCCCGGGGAAACGTCGCCCTTCTCTGTGATGCTGCTTGTTCCTGTCTCTTGGATGCAGTGAACTCGGTTTCCCCCTCAGCCATTGCTGCTAACCCAGTTAGAGACCAGTTCGGGCCTGGTCTCTTACAAACGTGCAGGAGGGACCTCATACCATTTGTCTTGAAATTAACCTCATTCCTGACTTCTCTCTCTTATTTCCCTTCTCAATTGATCTCCCCAATCACAAAATTTTGCTTTCATTTGATCTAGTCAAGTTGTATTGTATTTCTTTCTTAGGCTCTTTTACATCCTTTCTGGGTGGGGAGGAAAAATGCAAAGGGGAGGGAGTGGAGAGGAAGCAGGAGAGAGAGAGGGAAGGAAGGAAAAATCTGCCCTTTCGTATGCCTTGTGAACGTTGCCGGTTCCTTCCTATGTACAACCAAAATCTTAACGTAAAAACGACCAAGAAGTTTTGGAAAACAAGTAGTTTGTTTTGAAGTCTTGAGAACTACTTGTTTTCCAAAACTTCTGGCAAAATGGAAATTTGTTCTAATTTTACCAAGGAACATGAAAGAGATGAAGCTAAACTTAAAGAAGGTGGGAAGCAAAGCTCATTGACTATACTAAGAAAGAAGAGAGAGTTTTACAACAGGGCAGATCAAAGATGTGAATTCTGCAGCAAGGTCCTCAAACAGAGTAAGATCACAGATGACAACAAGAGACTGGGAGGAGAGCGCAGACCAGGTTGCAAGACAACATAATTTTAGTAGAACAAGAGGTGGGAATGAGGCAGTTGAGAGATAAGATCACAGGATAAGGGTGCCTCTCTGAATCAGAGTTCATTGCAATCAGGAAAGCCAAGAACGAAGGATTAGTATATGCTACAGTAACGATGTTCTATGAGAATCCTGCCTCACTAATATGTCATTTGGTTTCACCTGCATGGACACCTAACTTGTAATTCTACTACTGCTATGTCATTCTGTAACATCACGACCGCTCCTGCATGGAAGTGAGTAAAGAGGAGCATTACTCCCTTAAACTTACCTCTGCTTCTATATTGAGCTGAGGCAGAGACATAAACTCGGTAAAGTTTCGCTTTAGGAAGAACTTAATCCCACAGGCAAGAGACCAAGGGGATAAGATAAACAGATATAAATCTCAGCACTAGAAGGGATATCATTGGTCATCTAAACCAAACTCCTTAAATTATAATGAGGAAACTGAGGCCCCCAGAAAAGTGACTTGACATTTACTCAGCTCAGAAATTGTAGCTCAAAGCAATGTAAACAAACAAGAAAAGAAGACAACACAAAATGTGGTTGAGTTTCAACAACAGGATAAGATCCAAGCTCCCTTAGGAAGTCTGCAAGGTCCACCCTGATGGGGCGCTACCAAATCACTCTAGCCTCGCCACCAGCCACCATCTCCCTTTCTACCAGTTTGCTTGAGACCCCGCCCACTGCCAGCAGCAGGGCATATGCCCCTTCCAGATGCTCTGGTCACTCTCAGGCTTTGCCTTAGCTCCTGCTGTTCATCTCCACAATGTCCTTACCTTTCTTCTTCACCCCTTCGCCAGCTAACTCCGACTTGGTCTTCAGGGCTCAGCCTGAGCTCGTTTCATTCTGAAAGCCTGCCCTGACCTGCCTCCGTAGTCAGCCCGGGGGAGGCCCCTCTGTGCGGTGCCCATGGCACCACCTTGCGCCACTGCATCGTGTTTGAGAGCACGGGCTCTGGATCAAATTGCCTGCATTCGAATCCTGTCTCCCCCTTACTGTACTGTGTGGCTTTGGGTCAGTCACTTAATTCCTCTGTGCCTCCTCCCTGCACTTGTGAAATGGGAATAATAATACATCAATCTCCAAAAGGATACTGTTATATATTAAAATAACTTACATGCATAAAGTTCTTAGAAAATTGCCTGGCACATGGTGAGTACTCAATAAATATTAGCTACTACTATAGTTATCTCCGTTACTGATCTCACTAAGACATTCATGAGTACCCTGAGGTTAGAGAGAATACCTTAATCATCTCTGTCTCCAGCCCTAGCATGGTACCTGGCACATCGTAGGTGCTCAGAAAGTGTTTTATAAATGAATGAATGGATCACGAAAGGCTAAAATTTTTATTGTCATTCAGTTTGCAGAAGTGGCTTAGGGTAAGACACATTTGAGAAATGGTGGTCGAATGGAGCAGGGAAATAGGTCAACTACACATTGAGGCAGGCAGATCTGGCCTTATACCAGAATGCTGAAGATGCCTATGAGATATCCTTTTCCATACAACTAAGCCCTTAGCTGTGCCTGGAATCCAATTGCCTAGTCTAACAGAACAAGGAAGGGAATTTAAACCATTCACTCATTTTAAACCATTCACCCATTATGAGTGAACAGGTGGGCCTGTTGCCTCTCTTCCCTCATGGCTAGAATTCTTATATAAAGTGCCTCTCTTTTTATAGCATTAAAAGACATTATTATTATATTAATATTATCAAAAGGCAACTTTAATAATAAATATTAATTTAATTAGTGTTTATATTATATTGTGAACTTATGAATTTAATTCTAAATATTAAAAGGCAACTCAGAAAGGATGTGTTTAAATGGAACTAGTTCCAAAATCAAGCAGGAATCTATTGATCCCCTGTAGAAACATCCGCATTCAAGTCAATCTTTCCCACCTCTTCCCACTGAATGGTCTGAATGGATGTTTATCAGCAGGAGTGAACGAAAGAGTTATGGGCTGCAATTGTCGCTAACTACCCTTGTGACAGCACAGACAATGAGAATAATCTATGGTGAGTGTTTCATCCCCATTTAAAGGGAAAAAAAAATTTCTCTATTCTATTGCAGCTTCTGACACTGTCTCATGAATGAACTTTTGTCCTTCTCTGGCTATTGTTTGGTGTGTACATATGCAGCCTGGAGATTTTGTAACTACGGAGAGAAAGTTTAGTGATCATGAGATTACCACTAGCGTACAGACTAGAGTCTGACAACACTGACACAGAACAAAAGACAGCATATCTATTGTGATTTCTAGCTTGGGGAACACAATAGAAAATTGTAGCGTATTAGAATCTAGTCCTCACTAAGGTTGGGATTTAAACAAAAACAAAACCCAAAAAACTCTGTAGATCATTGATTTGATTCCCCTTTGTCAGACAAAAAGAGTCTTTACTGTGGAATGGAGCCTATACTGATAACACACAAGTAGTAGGTGAGCGATCTCTAATTTGGTAATCCCCAGTCTACCTCTGCACTTTTCTGCTCCTTGTCACCCGTCTCTGTACCTTCTCTTGGGCGTTAAGTGCTCTTTTCTAAAGTAACTCCTCCACTTGGTTCCTCTGGCAGAGGAGATGAGAAAAAAGACCCTTATGTACCCAGACCTCAGATGACCTTGGAGTCTACCTGGAGATTTGGAGAAAAGAGTTTTGCTGGAGATAGCAGCGCCAGGCATACTGTAGTCCCTTGGAACCACAAAAAGAAATTTAAATCCATACCCAGAAGCTTTGAGGTAGAGCATGACTTTTGATAAGTAAAGATTGGCTTCAATGAAAATTTAGAAATGGCTTGAGTTTCCTTTGATTCTGTAATACCTTCCCAGGTGCATCAAACAAGGTGTTTCCCAATTGTCCCTTCAGTTCCTTCTACCTCTCACATGATCATCCTCACCATTCTCACCACTGCCATTAGGACTTTCATTAGGAATCACTGTAACAGCTTTACTTACTTATTGTGTGACTTTGGGTGACACAGAAATTGCTATTAAATAATTTGTTACTCTTCAAAATTGAGTTAATTTTAGTATCCATCTCAGAGGGGGTGATGTTGGATTAAATTATAGGAGATAATCTCTGTAATCATGTTAAACTTGCCACATAATCGATAAATGGTAACATACTAGAAATATAATACTCCTAATGTGTATTCCATGTGCTTGATTTCATAAAAATAATGCAAGTTTTCATTTTTTTAGATTACCATAAAAGACAGGGATTTTGGGGGCAAGCCCGGTGGCGTAGTGGTTAAGTTCACGTGTTCCACTTCGGTGGCCTCGGGTTCACCGGTTCGGATCCTGAGCGCAGACCTACTCACCACTCATCAAGCCATGTTGAGGCAGCATCCCACATAGAAGAGCTACAACTCTACAACTATGATACACAATTATGTACTGTGGTTTTGGGGAGAAAAGAAGAAAAAGAGGAAGATTGTCAAGAGATGTTAGCACAGGGCCAATCTTCCTCCAAAAAAAAAAAAGACAGTGATTTTTTTTGTTGCTGACACAGACAAAGTCTATTTTTTCCCAAACAAAAGTTGAATCATGCTGGAGTAGCACAGAAGCACAAGAGAAGCACATGACCCAGTAATTATGTGGTTAAGGAAGCTTTTGAGTAATGCCTTCTGGTCATTTTAAGAACTGTAATCACAGTGTTGAAATGTTCGCAGAGCAATTATCAAGAGACCATTTACTGAAAACGACATTTTTTTTGTGTCGGAAAATATTGGAAACTTCATTCACAGTATCGATTCTCAGTAAAATGTTAAGCTTTAAATTTCTGATTTCAGAGTTTTAAGGTCGAGACAACCTGAAAAAGAATCAGACGGAGACCCTAGTTGGGTAACTAAAGAGCAGGGTAATGAGGTTTCATTGGATGACTGGGTTTGGCTGAAACATTCTCTTACAAATAGTGGTTTACTCTTGGAGAAGGAGGGTAGGATCTTAGAGTGATTGTGTAGTTCACACTATGCAAATCAAAGTTTAAATTCTTAGCTTATCTAATAATTGTTTTCCTGCGTGAGATATAACAAGTGGTTTAACCACTCCAAAACTTATTTTCAAACTCCGGACGTGTCTCTAAGTGATGTAAAGGAACTAAGACTGTGATTTCATGGGCTATTCCAAGATGTTTAATTACTCATCTTATTTTTCAATCTGAATATGTGGGTTAGAACTAATTAGAATAAAGATTAGATTGATTTCTACTTCCAGTCAAAACTGAATTTGTGGGATAAATTTTCTGGGAAATGTTTGCCAGACTTCACTAAATTCAAGGCTGTTTTTTTTCCTATGTTTTTGGGATAACCTTTGGCCTCCCGAGTGTCAGTACAGCATCACCTTTGGCAAGTTTCTCATAGTTCCAGGTGATTCTGGCTTTTTGTTGTTTGGAATAGTGATTTTAATTAGCTCCTGTGGATCATCAGCTCTCACTTCAGTGAAGCTGACTACAAACATGTCTAGATGCTTTTGCTCCACTATTCCTTCCTTCAAAAGGGGAGGAAAAAGTATTTTTCCACCTTTGAAAATCAATAAGAGTGTTGTAGACCAAGAGCTCTGTGCTAACACAACTGATCCATGAACAACCAAAAGAATGGAGCCAAAAGAATGGTTGGTTCATTTAGGCTGTAACATACAGTTACTGATAGGGGCGCCTGTTAAGGAGCTCTAGACAGAACAAAGAATTAGATAGCCCTTGCCAGCAAAGTCACTTACACAGGAAAATGGAAACCAAGAGTCAGCATACGATCTAGAAGACAGCTAGCATTTGAGAAAGAAAGCTCTTAAGTTGTGCACATTTGGAGCTGCCAAGAGCACCAGTTGGGCCTCTGAGTGATGTTTCAGGAGGGATCTTCTGTTCAAGTTTCACCCACCGACAGGATCTGAATTTGCCTTGTACCTCCTTTCGTTAAACACTGTGTATTTTTCCAAATGTGATAGTCTAGATATCAAGTTAACTCCAAACTTTAGAAGAATGTTTTTAGGAGGGTAAGTGGAACCTATTTTGAAGATCCCTTTTTATTTATTTTTTATTATTTTATTGAGGTCATGTTGGTTTATAACATTGAATAAATTTCGGGCGTACATCATCATATTTTGGCTTCTGTGTAGACTGCATTGTGTTCACCACCAAAAGTCTAGTTGCCATCCATCACCATACATATGTGGTCCCTTCACCCCTTTCCCCCTCCCCTTATGCCCTTCCGCTCTGGTATCCACCAATCTGTTGTCTGTATCTATGTGTTTGTTTCTTTGTTTATCTTCCACATATGAGTGTAATCATATGATGTTTGTCTTTCTCTAACTTTTGTCACTTAGCATAATACCCTCAAGGTCCATCCATGTTGTCTCAGCATGATTTGGTCTTTTTTTAAGGCTGAGTAGTATTCCATTGTATACCACATCTTTATCCACTCATCTGTTGATGGGACTTAGGTTGCTTTCAAGTCTTGACTATTGTGAATAATGCTACAATGAACATAGGGGTGCATTTATCTTTTCAAATTAGTGTTTCCGTGTTCTTTGGATAAATACCCAGTAATGGAATGGCTGGATCATGTGGTATTTCTATTCTTAATTTTTTGAGGAATCTCCATACTCTTTCCCATAGTGACTGCACCAGTGTACATTCCCACTAACAATGTATGCAAAATGTATGTGAGTACTCGCAATGTATGCGAGTTCCCTTCTCACCACATCTTTTCCAACACTTGTTATTTCTTGTCTTTTTAATAATAGCCATTCTGATGGGTATGAGGTGATGTTTCATTCTAAATTTTGATTTCCATCTCACTAATAATTAGTGTCGTTGAACATCTTTTCATGCGCCTGTTGGCCATCTGTATATCTTCTTTGGAAAAATGTATGTTCATATCCTCTGCCTATTTTTTGATTGGGTTGTTCGTTTTTTGTTGTTGGGCTGTATGAGTTCTTCTTATATTTTGGAAATTAATCTTTTACTGGATATAGGATTTCAAATATTTTCTCCCATTTGGTGGGTTGTCTTTTCATTTGGTTGATGATTTCCTTTGCCATTCAGAAGCTTTTGTTTTGATGTAGTCCTGTTTGTTTATTTTTTTCTTTTGTTTTCTTTGCCTGAGGAGACATGATATTCAAAAAGGTACTGCTAAGACCAATGTCAAAGAACATACTACCTATGTTTTCTTCTAGGAGTTTTATGGTGTCAGGTCTTACATTCAAGTAATTAATATATTTTGAGTTAATTTTTGTGTATGATGTAAGATAATGGTCTACTTTCATTCTTTTGCACATGGCTGTCCAGTTTTCCCAACACTATTTATTGAAGAGACTTCCTTTCTCCATTGTATGTTCTTGGCTCCTTTGTCAAAAATTAGCTGTCCGTAGATGCGTGGTTTTATCGCTGGGCTCTGAATTCTGTTCCATTGATTCGTGTGTCTGTTTTTGTGCCAGTACCATGCTGTTTTGATTACTATAGCTTTGTAGTATACTTTGATTTCAGGGAATGTGATACTTCCAGCTTTGTTCATTTTTCTCAGGATTCCTTTGGCTATTCGGGGTCTTTTGTTGTTTCATATAAATTTTAGGATTCTTTGTTCTATTTCCATGAAAAATGTCATTGGGATCCTGATTGGGATTGCATTGAATTTGTATGTTGCTTTAGGTAATATGGACATTTTAACTATGTTTATGCTTCCAATTCATGAGCATGCAATATCTTTCCATTTCATTATGTCTTTGATTTCTTTCAATAATGTCTTATAGTTTTCAGTGTATAGGTCTTTCACGTCCTTGGCTGAATTTATTCCTAGGTATTTTACTCTTTTTGTTGCAATTGTAAATGGGATTGTACTCTTGACTTCTCTTTCTGCTAGTTCATTGTTAGTGTATAGAAATGCAAGTAATTTTTGTATGTTGATTTTGTACCCTGATCTTTACTGGGTTTGTTAGTTATTTCTAATATTTTTTTGTGGATTCTTTAGGGTTTTCTGCAGTCAGAATCTTGTCATCTGCAAATACTGAGACAGTTTTACTTCTTTCTTTCCAATTTGGATTCCTTTTGTTTCTCTTTCTTGCCTGATTGCTCTGACTAGGACTTCTAATACTACATTGAATAAGAGTGGTGAAAGTGGGGATCCTACTCTGGTTCCTGTTCTTATAGGAATAGCTTTCGGTTTTTCACCATTGAGTAGGATGTTAGCTATGGGTTTGTCATATACTGCCTTTATTGTATTGAGGTACTTTCCTTCTATACTCATTTTATTCAGAGTTTTTGTCATAAATGGATGTTGAATCTTGTCCAATGCTTTCTCTATGTCTATTGAGATGATCATATGATTTTTATTCTTCATTTTGTTAATGTGGTGTATCACATTGATTTGTGAATGTTGAATCATTCCAGTGTCACAGGAATAAATCTCACTTGATTGTGATGTATGATCCTTTTCCTATATTGTTGTATTTGATTTGCTAATGTTTTGCTGAGGATTTTTGCATCCTTATTCATCAGCAATATTGGCCTGTAATTTTCTTTTTTTGTGTTGTCCTTGTCTGGTTTTGGTATCAGGGTAATATTGGCCTTGTAAAATGAGTTAGGAAACATCCCTTCCTCTTCAATTTTTTGGAAGAGTTTGAGAAGGATAAGTGTTAAATCTCCTTTGAACGTTTCATAGAATTCAACAGAGAAGCTATCTGGTCCTGGACTTTTGTTTTTTGGGACGTTTTTAATTACTGTTTCAATCTCTTTACTTGTGATTTGTCTATTCAGATTCTCTATTTTTTCTTGATTCAGTTTTGGGAGGATGTACAATTCTAAGAATTTATCCATTTCTTATAGGTTATCCAATTTGTTAGTGTATAGCTTTTCATATTATTCTCTTATAGTCCTTTGTATTTCTGTGATATCTTTTGTAAATTTCCTGTTTCACTTCTGATTTTACGTAGTTGAGCCTTCCCCTTTTTTTAGTGAGTCTGGCCAAGGGTTTGTCAATTTTGTTTACCTTCTCAAAGAACCAGTTCTTAATTTCATTGATCCTTTCTATAGTTTCTTTAGTCTCTATTTCATTTATTTCTGCTCTGATTTTTATCATTTCCTTCCTTCTACACTCTTTTTCTAGTTGTTTTAGGTATAGTGTTAGATTGTTTATTGAGATTTTTCTTGTTTGTCGAGGTACGCCTGTATTGCTATAAACTTCCCTCTTATTACCGCTTTTGCTGCATCTCATAAGTTTTGCTATGTTGTGTTTTCATTTTCATTTGTCTCCAGGTATTTTTTTTATTTCTCCATTGAATAGTTGCTCAGTGACATGCTGTTTAGCCTCCACATATTTGTGACCTTTCCAGCTTTCTTCTTGTAGTTGATTTCTAGTTTCTGACCATTGTAGTCAGAAAAGATGCTTGATATGATTTCAATCTTCTTACATTTATTGAGGCTTGTTTTGTTTCCCAACATATAGTCTATCTTTGAGAATGTTCCATGGGTATTTGAGAAGAATGTGTATTCTGCTTCTTTTGAATGAAATGTTCTATATATATATAGGTAGTCCATCTGGTTTGGTGTTTCATTTAAGGTCACTGTTTCCTGTTGACTTTCTGTCTGGATGATCTATTGATGTAAGTGGGATGTTAAAGTCCCCTACTATTATTGTGTTGCTGTCGATTTCACCCATTGCGTTATATACTTTGGTGCTGCTATGTTAGGTGCATATATATAAATAAATTTACGTCTTCTTGGTGGAATGTCCCTTTTATCATTATATAATGCCCATCTTTGTCTCTTATTATCTTTTTTATCTTGAAGTCTGCTTTGTCTAAGTATGGCCACACTCACTTTCTTCTGCTTTTCATTTGCTTGGAGTATCATCTTCTATCCCTTCACTATGAGACTATGTTTGTCTTTAGAGCTGAGATGTGTTTCCTGGAGGAAGCATATTGTTTAGTCTTGTTTTTTAATCCATCCAGCCACTCTCTGTCTTTTGATTGGAGAATTCAACCCATTACACTTAGAAGGAATATTGATATATGATGGCTTAATACTGCCATTTTATGTGTTGTTTTCTGGTTGTCTATATTTCTATTGTTTCTTTTTCCTTGTATTTCTGACTTCCATTTCAATCTGGTGTTTTTCTCAGCTTTCTCTTTATTTACAATTTGTGACTCTGTTCTGATTTTTCATTTTGTGGTTACCATGAGGTTTGTAAAAATGATTTCATAGATGAGATAGTCCATTTTCTGATAGCTTCTTATCTCCAGTAACCTAAGCATTTTCCATCTCCAACCTCTTCTCCTTCTATTTTTGTCATCACAAATTATCCTTTTTGTGTTGTGAGTTTGTTACCAAATTGAAGTGATTATAGTTATTTTTTAAGCTTTCTTTCTCTGTAGCCTTTATGTTATAATTAAGTGTGTAGTAACCTAGTCTGATATAGAGTTGTAATTTTCTGATTCTGTCTGTCTATTTATCACCTTTCTCAAAGCATTGTAAACCTTTGCCTTTTTGTTTTAGGTAGGAGGGCTCCTTTCAACATTTCTTGTAAGGCAGGTCTAGTGGCAATGAACTCCCTTAGCTTTTGTTTGTCTGGGAAAGCCTTTATTTCTCCTTCATATCTGAAGGATAACATTGCTGGATAGAGTATTCTTGGCTGATAGTTTTTGTCTTTCAATATTTTGACTATATCATTCTACTCTTTCCTAGCCTATAGAGTTTCTCCTGAGAAATACACTGATAACTTGATGGGGATTCCTTTGTAAGTTTTCTTCTCTCTGGTGGCCCTTAATATTCTTTCTTTGTCATTGTCTTATTATAGTTTTAATATTATATGCCTTGGAGAAGGTTTTTTTTAGTTGAGATAATTAGGAGTTCTATTAGCTTCATGTACTTGTATATCCTGTTCCTTGCCCAGGTTCAAGAAGTTCTCAGCTATTATTTTTTTGAATAAGCTCTCTGTTCCTTTCTCCCTCTCTTCTCCTTCGGGGATTTCCATTATCCTTATGTTACTTTTCCTAGTTGAGTTGAATATTTCTTATAGAATTTCTTCATTTTTTTAATTTTTAATTTTAATTTTTCAATTTTCATTTTCCTTTTTAATTTTCTTCATTTTTTTTTAGTTCTCTCTCCTCTTCCACCTGAATCATTTATAGATTACTATCTTCGAGCTCTCTAAGTCTCTCTTCCATACGGTCTGCTCTATTTCCAACACTTTGTACTTTATTTTTTTATGTCATTAATTATGTTCTTCATCACCAGAATTTCTGTTGGGTTTTTTTTTTTTTAAGTTTCAATCTCTTTGGTGAAATACTCCTTCAGTTCGTTAATTTTATTCCTGAGCTCATTGAACTGTCTGTCTGAGTTTTCCTGTATCTCATTGAGTTTCTTCACGGCAGCTATTTTGAATTCTCCGTCAGTTAAATTGTAATCTTCCATGACTTCAAGTTTGGTTTCTGGAGAGTTGTCATTTTCTTTCTATTCTTCCTTGACACTGTGGGTCTTCATAGTGCTTGATGAGATGATCCTCTGCTGGTGCATATGTGATAGTAACCATCTTTCTTATTTGGTTAAGGTTTTGGTTACTTTGGTTCTGAGCTGCTTCTGGATATATTTGAGAGCTTGCAATTTCCACCCTCCACTGCCTCTGTTAGAGGCATCAGCAGTGCTCTCTTTGTGCCACTTGTGCCTCCGAGTTTGCTGGTGCCTTGCTGCTTATGATGTCACTGCAGTCTCAGGTGTCACCACTGGAATCACCAGGCTGCAAATACTTCTGCTGCTTCCAGGGTCACCTGGGTCTCATTTTCCCCCACTGGCTCTCCATCAGGCTCTCCACGGGCTTGGGTGCTATTGCCCTGTGCACAACCTCTGCTGCTGCTCCCAGGTTATCTGGGGGTGCTGGCAGCACCACAACCAGGGGTGCTGGTTTCACGGGTATTGCTGTTGCTGCCAAGGGCCCGGCGTCTGGTATGCAGCTTCTGCTACTGGTAAGGCTGGTGTCAGGGGTGACCCCCAGTGGAGGCGGGGTCATGGGTTCTGCTGTGGCTCCTGAAGCCTCAGGTGCAGGTGCCACCTGGCACTGCTGAGGGAGGGGCAGGGGCTAAGCCATGAGTGCTGTTGTTGCTCCTGCAACCTCTAGTCACCGGCATGCACCAGTGTGCTTTTTGAAACCTCAGGTCAGGGCATCACACCCCTGCCAGTAGTATCTGCATTTTGGGTGCAGCCCTTGCTGCTGGAAAGACCAGCGCTCTGACAGGGGAGAGGGTGAGGGAGGGGCTGAGTCACCGGCACATTCTGTGTCCTGAAGCCTCAGGCCTGTGCATCACCTGCCACCACTGGAAGGGGCAGGGGCTAAGCCATGCTTGTCCTTGCTGCTCCTACAGCCTCTGGTTGCTGGAGCATGCTGGTGTGCTTTTTGAAACCTCAGGCCAGGGCACTCCACCCCTGCCAGGGACATCCATGTTTTGTATGCTGTCCCCACTCTTCTGGTCACCAGCAAGCACACTGATGTGCTCCTGGAAGCCTCAGGTCAAGGCACCACTGCCCCTGCTGGGAGCATCTGCCAGCAATCTTGGATTGTTGGCTGCTGAATGAGGAGAAGGGGCTGCTCCTCCTAGTTCCACTGTCCCCTGAGGTCCAGTCCACCCACCTGCAGTTGTATAGATGCATGGATCTCCCAGACATGCTGGTGTGCTGTGCAGGGACTCCTTTGTTAGTCAATGGATGTCCCACTGGTTGTAACTTAGAGGGGAGAAACCAAGAGAAAAACTCACTCTGCCGTGGTGCTGATGTCACTCCCTTAAAGAGCCTTTTTTAAGCCTCCAATATTTTTCTGAGTTTATTGCTTAGAACTTAAGTCCTAGAGATTGAGTCTCTTGATCTCTTTTCAGTAGGTTTGTTTTTCATAGTGGGATATATAGAGAAATTCTGAAACACTTTTTGTGTGTTATGAGACTGAGCAACTGAGAAGAAGGAAGACACGAACAAGGGAGATCATTGTGGGATTGGAATGAAATTGGAGGTGTCAATATAAGTTCATCCTTTCTGATAATGTATAGTAGCCTGACTTCAAAGATGGCTGCTGTCAACTTCTTCCCTCTCTGCCTACACGCCAGTCTGCCATAGAGAGGTGGTATCTATTTCTCCACCTATTTCAATGGGATTGCCTATCTCTAGGTTAAGGGGGTCTTTCAGGAGGCTGAATTTTATAATTTAGCTACACTGTTGAAATCTCAACAAGTAAACAACAATTCAGTCATTTTGATTGGTCGATCAGCATTCAACATCACATCAATTCTTTCAAAGTGGCAAAACAGCTTGAAAATAGCATACCATTAATTTGAGACAGATAATTGGCTAAATGCTATGAATTCATTATATCATATATTTAATTATTTTTAAAGTTATATTGCAAGCTAGTATAAACAGTATTATTGTTCTCAAATATTTGCTGCCACTCTCTGGGAGTGGAATGTTTTTTTCAGCTCTGTACCATCAAATTAGGCCATGAGATTTGCTTTGGCCAGTGAAATAAAAGGTTGGGTAACTTCCTATCATAAGAATTAAGAGATGGCCTCTGGTCTGTCTGCTCCTTCTGATTCCACGCCTCTGTGAAGGTTTGCAAGTATGTAAAGATCGGCCTCGTCAGCTGGGGTTCTGGAATGAAGATAATGTTCAGCACAGCCCTCATGCTGACTCACAATAGATGTTGCTTGGGTGAGATATACCTTTTGTTTTAAGATAGAGAGATTTTGGGGTCATTTACTACTGAAGCATAACCTAGCCTATTGTTGATTCACAAGCACTTCATTAAAAAATAATAAAGTACTTAATAGCTCATAGTGAGAAACCACTATCCCTTGTCTTACCCCTCCTCACTCTCAGAGGCAACCAATTTTTAATCTTAGCTATTTTTTCTGATAGCCATCAGTAAATTATATTTTTGTACTGCTATTTCTTGAGTTATCAATTTCAGACATTATTTATATCCTGTTATAACAGGTAAGGATTTAATTCTCTTACACTGCCACCTCATGATCTATCTTCCAACTATAGTTAAATAACCATTTTCGGAGCATTCAAATGTCATTATTATTGTTATTTCCCAGATCCTAGGTCTTCCTCTTCTTGATTTATTCCTTCAAGAACCTTTCTGAAAAAAAAAATTCATAGAAATAAGTTTTCTGCTACTTGCAAGTCTTAAAATATTTTTATTCTACTCTCAAAATTTGACTGATAGTTTGGAGTCTAGAATTATAGTATAGATAGCTTTTGAGCGTAGAATTCTGAAGGAAAATTGTTCCTTCAAAAACTTAAAAGCACTGCTCCACCATCTTCTGGCATCCTAGTGACAAGTCATCAAACACACTGTTGAGAAGTCCAGTGTTATTCTGATTCTCATGTCTTTGTAGAGGATGTGTTCAAGGTTTTTTCTCTCTCAGAAAGCTTTTAGAAAATTCTCTTTTCTAAAATTTCTCAACGATGTTCTTTGTGTCATTTTTTGTCGCTCAGTGAGCTGGGCACTTATTTGGGCCTTTTCTTCCCTGTTTTGTGTGTGTGTGTGTGCGTGTGTGCATGTGTGCGTGTGTGTAACTCCCTTTAGCCTCATAGTAAATTCTCTTGGATACTCTTTCCCTTGCCTTTTCTTACACATATTTCATCTTTTTTCTTTCCGTGTTATTTTAACTTTGTATTTTTGTTGTATTTCCAAGATTTGACTATATTTTTCAACTCTTCTTTTGAAATTTTTATTTTGAGAAACATAGTTTTAATATCTATGAATTTTTGATGTCCATCAACATCTCCCTTCTCTTTCTCTTCCCACAACTTTTCTCGTCATGGCTACGGAGTCAGTTCAAGTCCCTCCTGGGTCATCCAAAGTTCTCTGCCCATTCAGTGCTCCAAACTGGCCACTGACTCAATTTTGTTTTATTGTGTTAAATTTTTTTTTATGTGAAAAGTGTCTGGCGCGTTTCTTTTACCTCCATATTTTACCTCCATATTTAAATCCGTAGTATAATCATTGAAAATATCTTTTGGCTATAAGTAATATATTAGAGAAATCTTTACTTTTCTTGTTTTTGGTAACTTTTCCTGAAAGTGGAGGAGGCTATGAGACTATATCCTTCTAGTCCTGAATTTCAAGAACAAACATGCTGATAAAGGTTTAATGCAAGAATTGCGGTAACGCCATCTTTAAATTCGGGACACCCAAGGAAGGGAATCCTAGTCACAGGCAGACGCGCTTCCCAAAATTTAGGATGTGAAATATCAGAAAGTCCAAAGACAGTCAGACTAGATCTACTGGACAGGGGAAAATGTGACTCAAGAGGATAGAGAGATCATTCTACACTTAGCACCTCTGAATAAGAAGAAGGGATTATCAATATGGTTACAAAAGGAGCTTTCCTGATTTTAAAAAACCTGTAGAAAACATGGAAGGGATCACCAATATGTCACAATGATTGAGAGTGCAGACTCTGAAATAAGATGGCTTATTTCAGTCTAGCTCTACCAGATGCCTGAATTTGTCAATGGACTTAGTTTCTTATCTGTAAAATGAGTTAATAATGCATATCTCATAGGGCCTTGTGAGTATCAAATAAGATAATGTATATAAAATGCTCAATAAATGTCAAATTAAATCCTGACGCATAGTTAAGATGAGTACAAAGTGTATTCAGGTCTGCTATAAGAACAGTATAACAAAGGTTAAAACTAGGAATGAACCAAGGCTTGCAAAAATATCAAGAATGAGCAAAAAAAAATTTCTGAGGTAAATGCAGCCCCGTTAAAGTAAAGAAGAGGAGCCGGCCCCATGGCTTGGTGGTTAAGTGCGCGCGCTCCACTGCTGGCGACCCGGGTTCAGATCCCGGGCTCGCACCGACGCGCTGCTTCTCCGGCCATGCTGAGGCCACGTCCCACATACAGCAACTAGAAGGATGTGCAGCTATGACACACAACTATCTACTGGGGCTTTGGGGGGAAAAAACAAATAAATAAAATCTTTAAAGTAAAGAAGAGGTCTGATGATTGGGGTGAATAGAATCATGTTAATAAATGACAAAGTGAAAATGTTCCAGCATTTTCTCTGTCTGCTCTGTCAAGGAGATGATTATGATATTGAGAAGAAAAAAAATTACTTTAAATTATGCAATGAAATTATAGCATAAATTAGGGTAGGAAATTGTAAGAGAGCACATTTTTTATTCTAAGTGAGCTTAGATGTCCAGGATGAATTTTCTCCCAGGTTACAGTGAAAAATTCCAACTTAAACATTGAACCATTATCTACCATTTTAAGAAAATGTTGATCTCATAAAAGGTATTCAGAGACAGGAGACAGGTTACTATTGCTCCAAATTTGAAAAAGAAGAAAGTAAATGCTGTAAACTATAGACTGGTGACATTACCCTCAGTCTTTCATACAAAATTATTGAACAAATGTGACTTTTGGAATTCTTAGAGAATAAAGTTTCATTAATGTTAATGAAGGATTAACTAAGAAGGTTTTTTCCATTTTTTATGAGAGTTTTAGCAAGATATCTGGCAAAGTATACTGTGATAGACATACTAATACAGACAGAAGACTCATTAAAAATGAACAAATCTAAATCTGAGTGAGTATTTATAATGGTGTAGTCCCAGTGTTCTATCCAAGGCTGTCGTGTGTGTGTCTGTGTGTAAATTTTTTTTGACCGGTGACTTCAGTGAGGACATAAATATTATGCTTGGCAAATTGACAAATTTATTAAACAAGTAATCATTGAGATGACATGAAGGCAGAAAGAAAGAAAATACATTACAGAAATTGATTTTAAGGTTATGACAAGCAGATCTAATAAGACAAAATTTAATATGATAAATATTTATAACACGTAAGAAAAATATAAAATAAAAATTATTTCTACATTTTATATAATATGGTTATATAATACATAAAAATACATAAATGTTATATATTAACACAATAATATACCAATATATCTGTAAAATATATAATAAAATATAAACTAAAAATTCCTCCCATCAATAATCACAGGTTTAGAATAGATGGTCATGGCTAAATAGTTCACATATGAAAATCAATTTGGTGTTGTAGTTGCCATCAAAAATTAAAAACAGTGAATAATGTGATGAAGCTGGGCCAACAATTAATACAATCTCAGCTACATACATAAAATGTTAGAGTCCAGAAGGAGGAAAGTGATTGTTTGTTTCCTGGTAATCATGTGCATATTAGAAGACCATTGAATTTCTATGTACATTTCAGGGAGTCTCGTCTACAGAGGCGTTTGGCAAATTTTCATATTAAGAAGACAGAGAAAGAGAAAAGTGTAGACTATTTGGTATGAAGAAAAAAGACCTTTGAAGAAAAAATGATATGCTTGAGAGACTTTCTTAAGATCATTGGATTTGTAAAGGCCAAAGATTAGACAAATTCCTTTGCAGCTCTATAGAACAGAATGGAAACAATAAGTGGAAAGTCATATCCACACATAGATGCTAGGGTTCTAACTACTTGGCAAGGTTTGGAGAAGAGGAAGATAGGAAAGTTTATGTAAAAGACTTAATACAAGTGCCTGACACCTACAAACCACACCACAGTAGCTGTTGGTAGTGGTGTTGCTGTGTTTATTCTTTGGAGTGTCAGACCCAAACCCTTCTCATTGATTCTCCTACTGATCTGAGAACAAATTCAACATAAATTCAGACTTCTTCAGTTAATTGTTATATATCTCCTCTCAGAATTGTACAACAATGAAGGAGATGAATGAAATTATTTAGAAAGTCAATAACAATAAAACTTATTAGTGCTGCTATGGTAATCACAGAAATTTTCCCAATGATATTTCTCCCAAGAGACATTGGCCCTTATTCATTTGTCCATTAGAGACTTAAACTGAGAAGAAGCGATTAATCAAGTTTTCTTTCAAATGAGAAGAGCTGTTCTTATTTCCACTATGCCCGTATTTCTGGATTTACCTTTGGGAGCTATTTTAAACACTTCAAAGTGATGTTTCTTTATTGTACCAAATACTTGACAAACCAGCCCAAGGCAAATTTGCCACACTTACTTATGTAACCTAGGAACGTGACTCTGGTGGTTATGTATTTCCGACAGAAAATATCACTGAACCATTCTACAATTGGTTAATGAATGATTATAATAACTTAACTTTGCTGAAATAATTGCCTTGCATTAAAGTGGTTCCTGAGTCATTAAGTCTCAAGGACATTTATTTCGTCATGTTTTCTTGTAGCATTCAAGGCTACCTGTGACTTTCCCACGGTTAAAAAATTAACTACATATTTATGATAATACTTAATCATCAAAGTTTATGGTGAGTCTGCTATATATCTTAACATGAATAAGCAAACTTTAAAAGACATTATCTTTTAATAGTATGATTTGTCATCATCATCATTGCCATCATCATCATTAAAAGAAAGAGAAAATAATTAGAAATGACCAGAACTTTTATCACAATTAATAGTTGGAATTAATACCAATTCCAACTTCAAATTAATTCTGTGGAAATCTGCGGGACATTGTAAGAAGTTAAAAATGTTGCCTAAAGTACGTAAATGCTTTTCTCCACTTTGCTCTTTTTCTCCTTTATCTCTATATCCTTTCTCCTTTTGTTTTCTCTCTTTCAATTTATTCACTCATTTTTATCTCCCACGTTGCTTTTTCTCTCCACCATTCCCTACGGAAAAGGCAAAGAAAAGCCGTAGTTTGTATGTGAAAAGCTGCGTGTCATATAATAAGAAATGTATTCGGTCTTTGTCCCCAGTTCTGGCACAGAGCTCCTAAAACCTTTAGAATTTCCCGAGTGACAGGAGTGTCTTTTGTTATTCATAACAAGTCCCTTTCAATGACACCTGAGTTTGTAATGAGATGATTTAGGATGGGGCCCCTAGATAAACTCAGAATGGGACTGGTCACCTGACCAAGATTAGAGGCTTGGAATTTTTAGCCCCATCCACCCACCTTGCTGGGAGGGAAGGGTTTGCTGGAGATTAAGCTCTGTAAAAACTCTTGAACCATGAGATTCGGAGAGCTTCCAGGTTGGTGAACACATGGAGGTTCTGGAAAGGTGGTGCACCTGGAGAGGGCATGGAAGCTCTGTGCCCCCATTCCCCCCACCTGGCCATATACTTCTCTTCAATTGGCTGTTCCTAAGTTGCATCCTTTATAATAAATTGGTAAACATAAGTGAAATGTATTTCAGTTCTGTGAGCCATTCTAGCAAATTATCAAACCCGAGGAGGGGGTTTTATAATCAGTCAATCAGAAGTACAAGTGGCCAGGACTTGGGACTGGTGTCTAAAGTAGGGCAGCCTGTGAGACTGAGCCCTTTAATTTGTGGGATCTGACGCTCACTTCAGGTAGGTAGTGTCAGGACTGAATTGAATTGTTGGACACCCAGATGGTTTTGGAGAACAGAGACTGGCTGCTCTTAGAAAACGCCACACTACAAATGCTTCAGAATTAACAGCCGATTAGATAACCACCTGTGATAATTAAGTCATTGCTTATTAATAAAGTATTCAAGGGTTATTCATTATATTTGCATTTTATATTCAAGGGCTGACTTTTGCTCACTTTTTAAATGACTTAAAAACGGGACAAGTGGGAAATTCTGATGTAACCTTCTTTCATAAAGGCCACTGAATTTGTAAATGCCAAGCAGCATGAAGACATTTTATGTGAAGTTTATTATAATACTTCTTATTTAATATACATGCAATACGTAATTATTATAGCACTAGTTAAGAGAATCTTCTCAAACTACAAGTAAAGAACCACCACTTAACTTGGGAGCAGAACTAGGTGACCAAATGTATGCCTTAGATGAAAATGAATTAGTTATGAGGTCAGTGTGAAAAAAAACACATACATATAAAAATAAAATTTGTAAAACACCTATATTGGGATGAGATTTGCATTATAGATAATTTCTTCACATACCAAAATTACTTACACCTGATTCTTTTATAAAATTAATTGAAATATTTTTTCAACGGTTGAAAAAACTCAAATGGCTTTAGGGACTAGCAAAATAACAGGGTAGATCTAAGAAAATGGTAGTGGTGAAGACTCTGATGGAGGACATTTCCAACTGAAAGTATTCGCAATCTATTAAAAAATAGTGAGTGGGCAAAGAAATACAAGTTCAACAGCATTATAGAAGATAAATCCTATTTACAATAAGAAGGAAAAAGATAAAATAACTAAGAACAAACAATAAGAAAATGGTAAAGCTCTATGAAGATTTCAATTACAAGCCCTCAGCCTACAAAAGTAAGAAGTGCAAACAAATCTTGATCTCTTCGCAGCGGGTTTGTTTTTCGTAGTGATATGTGTAGAGCAATCCCGAAGCGATTTTGTGTGTGTTATTAGATTGAACAACTGAGAAGAAGGGAGATCGCTGTGGGGTTGGAACGAGATTGGAGTTATCAATATAAACTCACCATTTCTAACATAAATGGTAGCTTGTCTCTGAAGACAGCTGCTATCAACTTCTTCCCTCCCTATACGTCCACACCAGTCTGCCAGAGAGGAGGTATCTATTTCTCCTTCGGTTTGAATCTGGGCTTACCTGTGTCTACTTACACCAACAGAGTATTCCGGAAGGGACACTGTACCAGTTCCAGACTTTGCCTATAAGAGGATTGGCGGTTCCAGCTTCCTCCTCCTTCTCTTGGGACACGTCTTCTCAGCATCCAGCCACCATGCTACAGAAGCTCAAGCCCCATGGAGAGCCCACCTCGCAGTGCTCCAGATGACAGCCCCAGTCGGGTTCTCAGTGACAGCGGCATCAACGGCCAGCTCTGTGCGTGAGCTGTCTCGGATGTCCATTCCAGTCGAGCTTTTAGACAACTCCAGCCCTGGTCGCCATTTGACGACAGTTCCACGACAAACCCCAAGCGAGAACAGCCTAGCTGATCCCAGTCAACACACAGAACCGTGAGAGATAATAAAATGTCGTTGCAAGTCACTACCTTTTGGGGCGTTTTGTTATAACCAAAAAGTGCTGAAAGAGCCTGGAAGCAATATGCCCCAGAAGAAACGATCTCAGCACCCAGATCAGTGTCCAGGTTTTTCTAAACATCATTTCCCACTAACGGGAACCTCAGCTCCTCAGACTGAGGCAGGGAAAAATATAAGAAGAATCTAGAACATCTTGTGCCAGAAAATAAAGGAGTGCTAATAAATAAATAAATAAGTCAAAAGGACACAAGAAGTAAGTTTGAAGGGGACAGATCTGGGACGATTTGAGAATCAAAATAAATGAAAACAGTAGTGGATTAAAACATAATTGAATAAGAAATAATCCATGAGTTCATACTGATAAGAAAGAGAGAGGGAGGAGGAGGAAAGGAGGGAACAGTGAAGGAAGGAAGGAATGAGGAAAGGAAGAAGGAAAAAAGAGAAAGGAAAGCCAATTTCTTCCTTTCAGCATAGTGCTGACTAACACAGAGCAGGAAAGATGAAATTAGAAAATCATCACTCCACAACTATCATAAGAAAAAGCGGTTTTAGGCAAAAATTATTAATGGATGCTAAATCAATGTAGGGAAGGGAGTTGGGTAAGGAACAGGATGCTTACATAGTCTCAAACCATCTCCCCACAAATTACTTATTAATTATAAAGGGAAAATAGGGACAAAACAGTGGAGAAAACAGACAAAACTTTGACCAAGTGATCAAAATTAACACCACCGAGGAGGAGATAGGCATCTTGTGCTGCCTGATATGGCTCCCTGAGAAAGACACAATGTCTGTCACGTAGTATTCTAGTCAAAAATGCACAACCTAAATCCAACCACGGGGAGCCATTTGAAAACCCCAAACCGAGGAGTATTCTGTAAAATAATTGGCCTGAATTCTTCACTTATGTTGTTAATATGACAAATAAACAAACAAGCCAAAGCGGGCCTGAGGAACTGTTCCAGATTTAAGAAGCTAGACAGACATGACAACAATACAAAATGTGATCCTGGGCTGTATTCATCTGCAGGAAATTGCTTTAGGAAACATTACTGGGACAGTGGATGAAAGTGGAACGTGAAAGCAGATAAGATAAATATAGCAATGTTAAATTGTCTAAATTTGATTATTGTACTGGGGTTATGGAAGTTATTTTACTGGAGTTGTCATTGTTCTCAAAAAGTACACAAGGAGTAAAAGGGAATGATATATGCAACCTACTGTCAAATACTTTTTAAAAACCATATGGGAAAAAAACCCTCAAAAACTACGTGGGTGTCTGTGTGTGGGGGGAGAGAGACAGAGAGAGAGTGAAAAAGCAGATGTAGCAAAATGTACAAAATTGGTGTCTAAGCAAAGAATATATAGATGTTCTTTGTTCAAATTTTCAAGATTAAACATTATTTTTCAAAATTTAAAAATTATAAAAGAAACTGTATGGGGAAAAACAGAGACAAAACAATCTGCAAGTCAAATTCTACCCAGGAGCTACCAGTTTGTGGCGTTGGGTTTAAAATATCACGAACAGTTAAGGAAATAGGTAAAACAAACAAATAAAAACCTCACCTAATTGCAGTGAAACTGGAATCAATGAAAATAAAAACCTTTCAAGCCTTCCATCTCAAGGCTGATTCTATGTTGTAATGCCTGGGTGTGATTTCTTCCTAAAAATTAATTTTAAAAAGGATGGAGGTAGTCAATTTCAAAACAAGGTAATATTGAGTTGTAGGAATTTCAGCTTAGAGTTTAAGACTTGAAGATTGTCAAGGGCCGCGAGAGTCAGATTATCCGCCCGCCCAGCTCCCCTGCTCTTATCACAGAACAGGAGCACTGTTTCATCTGGCGGTTTGGAGAGTAAGGGGTCATACCATACGACAATTTTCCAGATAACAAGCTTTCACCTTAAATGCTCTTTTAAAAATGGTTATTTTTTCTAAAATACTTCCTGTTATTAGGATACACTTTTACATATCTTCCTTTCATCGTGCTCCAGCTAACGTTATTCGGGTTTATCTGTCAGTGCCACGAACACAGAACTGACATTCAGTTTGCTGATAGGACACTGTTAAAAGGCAGGAATGTCCTTGGTTAAGAAAAAACCTGTGGGCTTCCTGATGGAAACGCAGATGAACTCTCCAGACCCAGCTCTTCCTCCGACATGCTATGTATGTCTTGGCAAATCATTTATAGCCACTGGACTCTAGTTCATCTGTAGAAAGACTGATCTCATTCAGAAGTTAATCTGCTTCTACCCTCTACTTGAGACTGGAAAAGATGTCGTTATTCATACCAGTGGTCCCCATGCTTCTGGACTGTGCTCTCCATTGGGGAAAAGGTTCATTATAGATCCCCAAGACACGTCTGTTAATGGACAGAAGATATCCACAGACTATTCCACTAATAGGTAAATCTAAAAGAAAAAGCATGAAAAATAGGCATTTAAAACTAAAAAGACAAAAAGTAAATTATAAATTGGACCCTAATACACCTTGCCTGCTCTACTTGGGGTACCACAGTTTTGTAGAAAAAGTCTAAATTCCTTCATGTGTCACTTGAGGACAGTCACAATTTACCCTCCTCGAGTCCCTTCCCTCTATTCTCTTCACGCCCTCTACCCTTCTGCCACCTGGGATTACTCACTTTTCTCTGAACAAGCCATGCATTGTCACACCTCCTTGTCTCCCTTCTTGCTTTCTCCTGCTTTTCTAGTCAGGGGAAAATAAACATCACATATGTGCTTCCTAGTGTTGAAGACCTTGACCTAACCTCACCTCTTTTGTGAAGCCTTCCTCCCCCCACAGCTTGTTTACCCTCACGGAGTATGACGGGTTCGAAGTGCAGGATGATTCCCCAAAGTAACTTACGTAAATTACATTATGTACAATTAATATACATTATGTACATTAATTACATGAGTCTGTGTACTCCTTCACAAGATGTTGGTCTGTGGAGACCAAGATTGTGTTATATTTATCTTTGCCTGATTTACAGCACCTCGTACGTGGCAAGGACTCAATAAAAGTTTATGGAGTTTAATTTCTTTAGAGCAATTGTCCCTTAAGTTGAACTCTTCTTTTCAAAAGCCTGTGTTTTCTAGTAAAGGTGTGAAGGCAGCGATTCACTGCAATGATGATTACAAGTAAAACTAGTCCGCAGGAGTCTTCTGTACATGGAAGACTATCTGTTATTGAAGATAATTGTGGTGAAATTGTAATTCTTGATTTCACTTTTCGATAACATCTTCCAAAGTGGTGTCCAAGGAATGCTATTCCTGTGAGATACAAAAGTAAATAATATAAATAAAAATAGTGATTTAATACTGAAATAAGTCTACTTCATTTAATGTTTAACTGGATCAAACTAATAACACATTTCAGGGATAAAGTATGACCATTAATCTATTTTTTTCTAGACCATTTCTAGCTTTCTGACTCATGGTGAATGTGGCAGAGCGTCTCTTGGCTCTGTGAGGGCCCAGATCAACCCAGGAAGAGTGCGGTGAGTCAGAACTATGGAGTCTCCACTTCACCAAAACCACTGCACTGCCTTGAGTATGTAAGAACCAAAGAAATCCCACAGCCCAGGAGGTAAGGAATGATGTTACAGCAACACTCACACAGGAAGGAGGTGTTGCCTTTGTGGTTATGACTTCTGACCTTCCGTACGTAAATATAATCATGGGTCATTCCAGGGACAAATGTAGAGCTTATTGGTTAACTGAGAGCTAAGTTAATGGTAAAAATAAGACTGATTACTTTTAGACCAATGGGAGGTCCTAGATCAGGGGTTTTTAACCATTTCTCTGCCAAGGACTCCTTTGAGAAGCTAAAGACAAGAGTCATGAAATCTTTGCAAAGATGTGTCCTGCTCGCAGGAAAAAACTATATCCCCTAGGATGCCAGGCTGATAGGTGCTGGAGTCTCCTTCCTCTCCTATGATTTCATGATTTGCACGTGCAATTCGTTATTTGTGTGTGTTGCACTTTTTCAAAATCAGTCTTGGGACATTGAGCAACTTCTTAGAACTCTCAACATTCATGTAAGTCTCCAGAAGCATTTTGACAGAAATGTTACAGCCCAAGAATCAATCCAAATTTCCTGGGAGTTTCAGCAAAGCTTTGTTTTCTTTTTTTTCCCCTGATATAAATAAACAGAACCTCTTGGATTGCATAGTTTACAAATTCCAAAATATCCTAATAAAAAGAAGAATGCGCGAATGATGTTTTCATATGTACTAGAATTAGGTCAACTCTCTACGTGCTAGACCTGGGGCCTCCTAAGTCACCAGTTGTCTGTAAAAAATCGTACAGATTCTTAATTATATGGCCATTATAGAAAGCTCATGTGACTATTTCAATATGTTTGAACCAATATTTATTATTTCCTTTATTAAATCCAGAGCAGCAGAAAGATTTATGTGAATGATTTTATGTTACAAGAAACTCTTCTTTACAATAATACATTCACTTATTACTATATCTTCCTGAAAAAAAAAAAAAAAAGAAGAAGAAATGAAAGTTCAGGCCACAAAATTCAACAAAAGGATGAGTAGCTCCAAGAATTCAGCTGAGGGAAATATTAATAAGGAAGGAATAATTTTTTAAAATTTGGTCTTTGACCTCAAAACAGAATGGTGGATCCACAAAATCTTAAACCTATTTATGGTTCTGATTATTCTTCTTTTCTAAAGTAGACACTTTAAATTATTAACTTTTAAGTTATCCATTACACTTTAAAAAAATTCAGTTGAGCACGTCCTTATAAAGCAAAGGGACTATTTCAGCCTGGTTTCAACAAGATCTGATTTAGGGAGCTACTTTAAGAACAAGAAAAATAAAAAACAAAGGATTCTGAGATACATAACTGACATCTCCTAAAACCTAAAATATGGAAAAACTTGAACATCTCATCCGATTTTTCTGTCCCCACTTATAATGCCTCCCTTATGATGCACTGAAGGCTTTGTAAACACAAGGTCGGTGTGTAGTCAGCCAAGGTCTCAAAGGGCAGGCTATTTCTTACTCTGTTTTTGCTGGGACTTTGATCTTATCCCTTCAGCTTATCCCAAACCAAGTTCCTGTTGACCCAACAGTTACTCCGGTTTGGGAGCAGAGGGAAGCAACAGTATTTTGACTGGAGAGACCGTAACTGGAGGGGTGGGCGTGGGAACGGGAGAGAGGCTAAAACGCAGAGAGCAGGCTGAGCGAACAGTTGACGGGATGAAACCAGAGACATCCTGTCCCAGAGAACTTTGGGGACTGTCACACGACGTCCAGGTCCAGTGAGAAACTATAGATTTGGACACTTTGGCTGCTTATTAATAAAACTATTTTATTGAAATATTGTAAAAAGTAATGCCTCCTTAACCATTCCAATTCACCAGAATTAGACGTGCAGACTTAAAACTGACGTGCAGGTTTAGAAAACTTAACTCGAGCTATCAGATGGAAACCAGAAGATATATTCTGCCACCCATAATTCTTTAGCAAAACTGGTTGACCCAGAGGCAAACCTATCTCCATCACTTGGCTGGAATCTAAGAAGTAAACCTATGGTGTTTCTCTAGTCATGGACTAATATTTCATGATTACACAGTAAACACTATTACAATATTAACTCTCTCTTTCTCAATCTCCATATCCACTTAGTCACCAAGATTTACCCAGTTGAAACGATTCTTGAATAAGGTCCCTCTTGCACCATCCCGCATCAGTATTTTAATTCACTTTTCCAGGTGGTCTGTCCATGAGGCACCCAAGATCATCGCTCCAATAAGCATGTGGCAAATACAGTCTCTTCTGCACTCAGGGTACAGGGCATGGTCCACAGGGCCCTCTGCAGTCTGCCATCATTCTATCTTCATCTAACCTTATTGTCAACAGCCCACTTTGTAATCTATGCCCATGGGATGCTTCCTTGTTCCTCTAACATCCCTCCCAGGCCTCCAGCGTTTATACAGGCTGTTCTCTCCCCCAGAAAGACATATCTTTGGCCTTCCCCCGGGGAGCTCCCATTAGTCCCTCAGGCACCAGTTCAAATGTCATCTTCTCAGTAAAACTTTCTTTGACCTACCGCACCTCATCCTCACTCCACAGAGAGAGTAAGTGTGCTCCCTCTTCCTGCAGCATTTTGCTCGTCTCTGTTAGGGTGCTTAACACGTTTTCAGGGCATAGTAGAGCACAGAGACCTACTTCAAAGTTGACTCTGTCACAAATCTCTCTGTGGCCTCATTCAAACCACTGTACCTCCCTGTACTTAATTTCTTTGTCTATAAAGTAGGAACAAATATAGCTGCCAAACAGAGCTGTTAAAGCAATTCAATAACGCCTTAAAGCATCAACAGCTCCTGGCCAAAGTACAAATTCAATAAATAGAACTAAAATAATTACTATTAATAGCAATTATTACTGTGTTAATTATATACCTAAACATCCATGTAAAGCTTATTAAAATTCCATGAAGGTAAGAACTGTGTCTTTTTATACACTCTTCATCACACATACACATAATTTTCATGTTTTGGTCTATCTTCTGGGTATCTGAATGGATTTTCTCTTTTCTGATATAATCCCAGATGTAAGATTTCTTCCTAGGTTCTTGTCTCTGGAAAAGGTGCTCAATCTCAATGGATGCACCAAAGCCCAGCTAAACCATGACAAGACACAGGCCCTCATAGGGGAATATACTTTCCAGTAACTACAGTGGTTAAGTGATGTGCTGAGAATATTTATTCTAAATATTTATAGTTCTTTTCTTTAAAAACGGTCTGAAGTATTTTTGGTGAAGAAAACAGCGATGGATAGGGTGAGTATTCGAATGTGCCCATGTACAGAATATATATTACCATGGAATAACCCAAATGTTTAAATTAAGTTTGTATTGCTCATTCCCAATAATTCTTCTAGATGTTCTAAACCTTCCCCAGTGCCCCTAGAGGGATTAAATCAATACAGCTGTATTGAATACTTGACATGAACAGAATTTTAATCATAAACACCCATTTAGTATTTTATATTTTTTATCATATTCAGGCCCCTGAAGAAATATGCATTTCAGGAACTTTATTTCCAACCTCCTGACAGATCCCAAAAAGCGATTTGTATTTCATAAACAGAGGAGTGAAGGTTAAAATCACACTGATGAAAGCAGAACACAGACATCTTGCAGCTTTCCGCTGATTTCTCCATCTTGGTAGCATTTATTGACATGAACAAAACCCACTTCCTACGTCATCCAGAACTCTCCAGAATTTTTTTAATTATATATTTTAATTCTATTTAACTATATTTATATTATATATTTAACTATATCTAAGTTATATATTTAATTATGTCTAAATTGTATATTTTATTTATATATTATATATATTTAATTCTCCAGATACTTAAAAATTATGAATAATTATATATATATATATATATATACGAATACATATGGCTTATCTTGGCTAATCAGGCAACACTCATCCAAATTCTGTAGCATTCAAGGTCATCTCTCTGACTGGGGAGGTGTAACAATAACTAGTATGTGTTAACTGCCCGGCACTATTGAAAGCCCTTTGCATGTATTCAAGCACTTTACACTCCAATGAAGGTCACAGCCGCCCAAATTCTTTTCTTCAATAAGTTGTGTTTCTGGTCTCATGCTGCCCAGTTCATTTAATGATTGTTGCCTCTAGCATTTTCCACTAGAAATACTTTAGGAACTGGAAGCATCTGACAATTGCATTTCTTAGAACATAGGATTTAACTAGAAATGAGGCAGAAAACCCTGATAAACATTTCTAGAAATGAGGACGTCTGGCTGTCTACATCAAGGTGTGGACACGGACGGGTCCACATCCCTGTTCGTGGGAGCCCTCAGTGGACCAGGGCCACTGCTCTGCGAGGTGGGAGTCCTGAACCATCGTTTTCCCTTCACTGCTTGCTGTCTGTGTAACCTGGCCCTGTCTCTTCACATGGGCTCAGTTTTCTCAGGTGTAAATGTGAACTAATATTATCCTGAGGACAGAGTATTAGTGTCTAACATTTTAAGGTCTCTGATAGTTCTAAGATCTAGGATTTGTTTTATTTATGTAAACACCAGAAAATACATACTAGAGTTTTATTCATAAAAGCCAATTTGGGGATATGTCCGAGGTCTAGCACAAAAATAACCTAATATTTGTTTCTGCTTCTGCATCTAAAGTAATCAATCTTGCCTTTCTTTACGCTTCTCTCCTGCTCCTGGAATATTCCACCTTCTACTTTCCCCTCCTTCTATTCACACCTTGATCATTCTTCCTAATGATGTCCTACCAAACAGTCCCGATATTGTCACTGTGCAGTCACATCTCTGCTGCCAACTAGCACTGATTCCAGTTTATCCTCTCTGTTCTGTCAGATTTGCAGTGTGTCATTAATTCTAAGATGCACACTTTTTTCATATTTTAACATCTCTCAAATCAGGATGCAGCTTAATCAATGACGTACTGTAAATATAATTGACTATGCTTTTCTTTTTTAGTGGCACAGAAAGTAATAGTGTATATCATAGTCTATGGCATCTTACATCCAATGAAAATTTGTCTTGCTGGTATTTGAAATGCCATGTTATTCACTAGCTATATACCATCTGTATATTTTACTTCCCCAACTTATATATGGGATTATACTTTTACATTCTCATACCTCTCAACCACTGGAATAGTATTAATTAGGTTTTAGGGATTCATCAAGAATTTGATTAACAATTATGGAAACATCATGACCCAAGGAACCAAAATATTCTAGATTTCTGAAGAAAGATTCAATTGTATTCTATTGTACATTAACAAAGTGTATTCGTTGAGGTAGAGATATGGGCCAATATATTTTAAAAGACTTTCAACAAGGATTAAGTTTAAAAAATCCATCTTTTCTTAACACTAACATACAACTAGATGTTTTTCTATTTCTCAGACTGTCCAAGAATCTTAAGGATGGTAGGAATCTCTAAGAGCGCTTTGACCATTCCATCTTTCTGCGCAGGACTTCACCTAGAATCCTAGGGAACAATAGGAAAAACTTCTAAAAACTAGGATTCTCTGTAGTTCACATTCTAGTGTTTCCTGTCATAGTGAGAATTCATTCCAAGGTGTCCTCCACTGGATGGTAGAAGTACTGATGTTCATTGAGTTTACAGAGCTGCCCAAACTGCCTGTCTCTCAACAAAATAAAGTTGACAATGATCCCACAATGCAGAGACAGCATTAAACGTTCATAGTCTAAGAGTATGGGCAATAATGGCTTACCTTTAAAAATCTCCACTTAAATGTGTATACAATAAATTTTGGAACCAGAAATTAATTTTCAAAGTTGCACTGAGCTGCACTTCTCTTGTGCTCTCTCACTGCTGCCTCTAGCCGGGCACAATAACGGCATTGAGTTTTACCTCCCTTCTGGGCCAGATAGAGATTAATTTTATAAACAATTGTTCAACACTGGCTGCATGTGGGTACTCTGCGAGCTCAGTGAAGATGCAGAAATAAAGTACCTTCAGGGGATCCACAGCCTAATATAGATATACAAGACTCGGGATCCCCTCCACCTCCTCAGAGTATCACTACTTGAGAGCAATGATACTGGAAGCTCTTTTTAAGCATAAGTGTTGATATTGAGGTTATGATGGAGAAGACATGGCAGAAAACAGTATTTCATCCCTTTACATTATCTGGATGTCAGAGGCCTAAAAACAGCATTGTTATATTTAAAGAAACTAGAGCCAGAAGAAATAAAGATTTTAAAAAGTCAATATCCATTTGGCACAAAGAATAAGTTTTTATAGTTCAGAAACAGATAGATTTTCTGAGCTCAGAAAAACCAGGCATCGAGGCACTGAGATTTCGAGAAAAAGAACTCACTTCAGAACTCTAAGAAATGTGTTGGAGCTGCAATCTGCTCTCCCCCTCGTGCCGTCACGGGGCTGAAGGGGGAGAATGTGCATTATTTGATGTGAAGCCTATGTGAGGCCATGTCACATGCTCACCGGGGCTGGGCAAGGTACAACTGCTATCTCTGGGTGCAGAGGTCAGACTACGCAGACCGCTGGCAACACAGAACGACAATAATTCAGAGAGTTTCTGAGGACACACACATTTGTGTGTGTGTGTGTGTGTGTGTGTGTAAATGTTTAACTAGGGTACAGACTAACAGAAAAGGAAATACATCTTGGAGGTCATAAATCATTTTAGAATGAGAGCTAATGGTTCAATCTTATTTTGCCTTGGAATTTACTTATGTAGTAAACAGGTCAGATGAATATTAGCTGCAAGATTGTGCAGAGTCAAGTAAATTTGTCACAGAATTTGGAAAAACAGATACTACAAAATTTGGACTGCAAAGATGTTCTGTTAAATGATAAAGTGACATTAAGAAAATGTTAGGTAAAAACAAGTAAGGAAAGATATTGGTCATGTAAGAATTACTATGATGTTAATTCTAGTCTATCTATCTCCCACCCAAAATATATTACCTTGAGTGCTTATAGTGAGTAAATAAAATCAACCAAATTGAGAGTTAACCACCTAAACTGTGATTTTATTTAAAAAATTTCTCCTTTAAAAAATTCCTTTGATTAAAAAATTCATGTAACTATGAACACAGCTACACTAATATAATCATATGGTTTCATATGCAAACACAGTTTAAATCTATCAAATGGTACACTTTAAACACGAGGACTTAATTGTATGTCAATTATACTTCAATAAATCTGCAAAAATATCTGGTAGGTATTTTTGTAGTTATACTAATACACGAGACAACATAGTGGCCACATGGTATTATTTGAGGGATAGTGTTTCTGAGAGAGACTGGTATTAGTGTTTTAATCAAATCTTTAAACCTGTGTTCAGATATCCTTTTCTTCAGCAGTAGAACTTATTGCATCAGCTATGAAGAAAGGATAATGATGCTAAATGATTAGTCAAATTAAGGACAATTGTAAAGTTGGTAAATAATGACAATAAAATTATAGCTGCAGTTGTTGTAAATCTGGAAATATTGCAAAACTCTTGTGAAACTTGGGTGGAAAATGCTAGGCAGAAATCCAAGAGTATAGACTATAGAAGAAGATAATCTTCCTACTAAAAACAGGTATAACAAATAGTAAGCATGACACTTTGTTTAAACTTTACCATACTTCATCCCAGCCTCCAAATATATTGACTATTTTATAGTTGTAGGAAGAAAAATGTCTCTTAAGTTATGGAAATTTAATTAGTTACCTTCAATGACTTTCTCTTGAAGATATTAAATAAATCCTTATACTTCCTCTCTTCTGAGTTAAATTCCACAACTTCTTTTAGATAAACTCAAGAAAAACAGACCAGGGGAAAGTATGTTTAAATTAAGTGTCATTCTAACAAGAAAAGACATTAGGATAAAAAGAATTGTTTTTTTCAAACACCATGAAGAACTACAGTAACACTTCAGAGCAGAAGGAAAATGACGTCTCCAGAAACCAATCCTGAAGTCACAGAAATTTACAATCTAAATGACAGAGAATTCAAAATAGTTGTCATAAAGAATCCCCATGAGTTACAAGAAAATAACCTTCAAAGGAACCCCTATGAAGCTTTCAGCAGATTTCTCAGCAGAAACCTGCAGACTGGGAGAGAATGGAATGATATATTCAAAATAGTGAAAGACAAAAACTTTCAGCCAAGAATACTCTATTGAGCAAAACTATCCTTCAGATACTATGGAGAAATAAAAGCTTTCCTAGAATAAACAAAAGCTGAGGGAGTTCATCACCACTAGACCTCCCTTACAAGAAATGATGCAGGAAGCCCTCCTAACTGAAACAAAAAGACAAAGATTTCCAAACCTTTGAGCAAGGAGATAAATAGACAGACAAAATCGGGAAATTGCAGCTCTCTATCAGAACAGGTTAGCAAAACTCAATTATAACATAAAAGATAAAGGGAGGGAAAACATCAAAAATCACTATAAACACTTCAATTTAGCCACAAACTCACAATACAAAAAAAAATAATTTGTGACAACAAAAACATAGAAGGGGAAAAGAAAAGGGATGAAACCTGCTTAGGCTAATGGAAATAAGAAGTTATCAGAAAGTAGACTATCTCATCTATGAGATCATTTATACAAACCTCATGGTAATCACTAAACAAAAAAAATCAGACCAGAGCTACAAATCATAAATAAAGAGAAAACTGTCACAGTAAACCACCAAACTGAAATGGCAGTCAGAAATACAAGGGAAAAGAAACAATGGATATATAGAACTGGAAAACAAGAGATAAAATGGTAGTATTAAGTTCTCAAATATCAATAATCACTCTAAGTGTAAATAGATTGAATTCTCCTATCAAAAGACACAGAGTGACTCGTTGGATTAAAAAGAAAGACCCAAAAATATACTGCCTCCAGGAAACTTGTCTCAGCTCTAAAGACAAACACAGGCTTAGAGAAAAGGGATGGATGATGATACTCCAAGCAAATGGCAATCAAAAGAAAGTGAGTGTAGCCATACTTATATCAGACAAAGCAGATTTTAAGATAAAAAAACACAATGAGAGACAAAGAGGGGCAGTATACAATGACAAAAGGGACATTCCACCAAGAGAACATAACACTTGTGAATATATTGCGTCTGACACAGGAGCACCAAAGTATATAAAGCAATTATTAACACACCTAAAGGGAGAAATTGACAGCAACATGATAATAGTAGGGGCCCTCAACACCCCACCTACATCAATGGATAGATCCTCCAGACAGAATTCACAAGGAAACAGTGGACTTAAATAAAACACAGGACCAGATGGATTTAATAGATACATAGAGACCATTCCATCCAAAAGTTTCAGAATACACATTCTTCTCAAGTGCACATGGAACATTCTTAAAGATAGATCATATATTGGGAAACAAGGCAAGAATCAATAAATTTAAGATTGAAATCATATCAAGCAACTTTTCTGACCACAATGCTATGAAACTAGAAATCAACTACAAGAAAAAAGCTGGAAAAGTCACAAATATGTGGAGACTAAACAACATGCTACTAAACAAGCATTGGATCAATGAAGAAATCAAAGGAGAAATCAAAAAATACCTGGAGACAAATGAAAATGAAAATACAATGTAACAACTCTTATGGGATGCAAGAAAAGCAGTACTAAGGGAGGGCCAGCCCCATGGCATAGTGGTTAAGTTTGGCCCATTCCACTTCAGTGGCCTGGGTTTCTGGGTTTGGATGCCAGATGTGGACCTACACCACTTGTGAGCCATGCTGTGGTGGTGACCCACATATAAAGCAGAGGAAGACTGGCACAGATGTTAGCTCAAGGCTAATCTTCCTCAAGCAAAAAAAAATGAGGAAGATTGGCAACAAATGTTAGCTCAGGGCTAATCCTCTTCAGCAAAGAAAAAAATAGCAGTACTAAGAGGGAAATTTATAGCACTATGGCCTACCTCAACAAACAAGAAAAATCTCAAATGAGTAATCTTAAACTATACCTAACAGAACTAGAAAAAGAAAAATAAACAAAGCCCACAGTCAGCATAAGAAGGGAAATAATAAAAATTACAGCAGAAATAAATGAAATAGAGACTGAAACACCAGTAGAAAGGATCAATGAAACCAAGAGCTGCATGTTTGAGAAGATAAACAAAATTGACAAACCCTTAGCCAGACTCACTAAGAAAAAAAAGAGAGAAGCCTCAAATAAATAAAATTAGAAATGAAAGAGGAGAAATTACAATGGATACCACAGAGATAGAAAGGATTATAAGAGAATACTATGAAAAACTATATGCCAACAAATTGGATAACCTAGAAGAAATGGATAAATTCTTAAACTCATACAACATCTTAAAACCAATCAAGAAGAAATAGAGAATGCAAACAGATCAACCACATGTAAAGAGATTGAAACAGCAATCAAAAACCTCCCCCAAAACAAAAGATGTCTTCTCTGGAGAGTTCAACCAAATATCCAAAGAAGATTTAACACCTATCTTTCTCAAACTATTCCAAAAAACTGAAACAGATAGAACACTTCCTAACTCATTCTATGAGACCAACATCACCCTGATACCAAAGCCAGACAAGGAAAACACAAAGAAGGAATATTACAGGCCAATATCACTGATGAACATAGATGCAAAAGTACTCAACAAAATATTGGCAAATCGAATGCAACAATACATTAAAAGTATCATATACCATGATCAAGTGGAATTTATTTCAGGGATGCAGGAATGGTTCAACATCCACAAATCAATCAATGTGAAACACCACGTTAACAAAATGAGGAGTAAAAATCACATGATCATCTCAATAGATTCAGAGAAAGCTTTTGACAAGATCTAACATCCATTTACGATAAAAACTGAATAAAATGGGAATAGAAGGAAAGTGCCTCAATATAGTAAGGGCCATATATGACAAACCCACAGCCAACATCATACTTAACAGTAAAAAAAAGAAAGTCATCCCTCTGAGAAGAGGAGCGAGGCAAGGATACACACTCTCACCACTCTTATTCAACATAATACTGGAAGTTTTGGCCAGAGCAATTAGGCAAGAAAATGAAATAAAAGATATCTAAATTGGAAAGCAAGAAGGGAAACTCTCACTGCTTGCAAATGACATGATTCTATATACAGAAAACTCTAAAGAATCCACTAGAAAACTATTAGAAATAATCAACAACTACAGCAAAGTTACAAGGTACAAAATAAACTTACAGAAATCAGTTGCATTTCCATTTGCTAGTAACAAGCTAGTAGAAAGAGAAGTCAATAATGCAATCCCATTTACAATCTCAACAAAAATAATGAAATATCTAGGAATAAGTTAAACCAAGGAGGTGAAAGACCTATACAATGAAAACTATAGGACAATATTGAAAGAAATTAAACAAGACACAAAGAAATGGAAGGATATTCCATGCTCATGGATTGGAAGAATAAACATGGTTAAAATGTCCATATTACTTAAAACAATATAGAGATTCAATGTAATCCCAATCAGAATCCCCAATGATATTCTTCACAGAAATAGAACAAAGAATCTTAAAATTTATATGGAACAACAAAAGACCGGGAATAGCCAAAGGAATCCTGAGAAAAAAGAACAAAGCTGGAGGTATCACAATCCCTCACTTCAAAATATACTACAAAACTATAGTAACCAAAACAGCATGGTACTGACACAAAAACAGACACACAGCTCAATGGAACAGATTTGAAAGCCCAGAAATAAAACCACACATCTATGGACAGCTTAATCTTCAACAAAGGAACCAAGAACACACAATGGAGAAAGGAAAGTCTCTTCAGTAAATGGTGCTGGGAAAACTGGACAGCCACGTGAAAAAGAATTAAAGTAGACCACTATCTTACACCATACACAGAAATTAACCCAAAATAGATTGAAGACAGGCCCAGCCCAGTGGCGTAGTGGTTAGGTTCACTCACTCTGCTTTGGTGGCCCAGGGTTCACGGGCTCAGATCCCGGGAATGGACCTACACACCACTCATCAAGCTGTGCTGTGGCGGCATCCCACATGCAAAAAGTAGGGGAAGATGAGCACAGGTCTTAACTCAGGGACAATCTTCCCCAAGCAAAGGGAGGAAGGTTGGCAACAGATGTTGCCAACATCTCAGGGCCAATCATCCTCAGAAAAAAAAATGGATTAAAGACTTGAATGTAAGACCTGAAACCATAAAATTCCTAGAAGTGAATATAGGCAGTCCACTCTTTGACATCGGTCCCTGTAGCATCTTTTTGAATACCGTGTCTACTCAGGCAAGGCAAGCGAGAAAAAATAAACAAGTGGGACTACATCAGACTAAAGAGCTTCTGCAATGCACAGGAAACCAGGAACAAAATGAGAAGACAACCCACCAACTGGAGGAAAATATTTGCAAATCATATATCCGACAAGGGGTTACATTTCAAAATATATAAAGAACACATACAACTCAATTACAAAAAAACAAATAACCTAATCAAAAAAAGATATGAACAGATATTTTTCCAAAGAAGATATACAGATGGCCAACAGGCAAGTGAAAAGATTTTCCACATCACTAATCATCAAGGAAATGAAAATCAAGACTGCAGTGAGATATCACCTCACATCCGTCAGAGTGGCTATAATTAACAAGACAAGAAATAACAAATGTTGGAGAGGATGTGGAGAAAAGGAAATCCTCATACACTGATGGTGGGAGTGCAAACTGGTGCAGCCACTATGGAAAACAGTATGGAGATTTCTCAAAAAAAATTAAAAATAGAAATACCATATGATCCAGCTATCCCACTGCTAGGTATTTATCCAAAGAACATGAAATCAACAATACAAAGGGATCTATACAGCCCTGTGTTCATTGCAGCATTATTCCCAATAGCCAAGATGTGGGAGCACACAAGCGCCCATCAACTGATGAATAGATAAAGAAGATATGGTATATATATATACAATGGAATACTACTAAGCCATAAAAAATACAAAATAATCCCATTTGCAACAACATGGATGGACCTTGAGGGTATTATTCTAAGCAAAATAAGCCATCAGAGAAAGACAAACACTGTATGATTTCACTCATATGTGGATGATAAACAAACACAAGGGCAAAGAGAACCAATTAGTGGTTGCCAGAGGGGAAGGGGGTGAGAGGGAGGGTGAAAGAGATAAAGGGGCACATATGTATGGTGATGATAAAAACTAAACCATTGGTGGTGAGCACGATGCAGTCTATACAGAAACTGACATAGAGTAATATACACCCGAAATTACACAATGTCATAAGCCAATATGACCTCAATAAAATAATTAAAAAAGAAAAGAATTGTCTTTGCCTGTGCTCTCCACCTTTCTGAATTTTTTAACTATCATAAACCAAACACCTGATATAAGGGGCGTTATAAATGTAAACAGTTAAGAAATCTGTTGTTTGAAGTTCGGACTGAACAGGAGACGAAAATAAAGCAAGAAAAAGAACGAGAGTACCAGGAGAAAAAAATCCTACTGGTTTCTGATTTTATTCACATGTTCACACGTAAAAGTAAAAATAATATACAGCATGTGATTTAAAAAGCATGAAAATGTGTATGTTATTCTGAACAGTTGGCAAAGACCTTCAAAGCCACACCTTGTCAAACTGGGTGAAGGCACAGGGTGACATGTTTGCTGAGGGTGGCTCAGTGAATGCTGAGTAAGAGAGATTATTGGCCATGTCAGGACTTAATGGCCTTCAGTGAGTGGCATATGCATTGACATTTTGGCAGATTTAGGGCTGTGGTTATGTAAAGGGAGGGTCTTTCAGGAGGCATTAAATATAGATTGGCCCCTCCTTAAATAGTCATAGTCCAAGAGGATAAACAACACACGATTCCATCATGTTCACCACCCAAAGACTAATTACAATCCATCACTGCACACATGTGCCTAATCATCCCTTTTGCCCTCCTCCCTCCCCCCTTCCCCTCTGGTAACCACCAATCCAATCCCTGTCTCTATGTGTTTGTTTGTTGTTTTTATCCTCTATTTATGAGTAAGATCATATGGTATTTGACTTTCTCCCTCTGACATATTTTCCTTAGCATAATACCCTCAAGGTCCATCTATGTTGCCACAAATGGCCAGATTTCATCCTTTTATATGGCTGAGTAGTATTCCATTGTGTATATATACCACATCTTTATCCATTTGTCCCTTGATGGGCACCTAAGTCGCTTCCAAGTCTTGGCTATTGTGAATAATGCTGCAATGAACACAGGGGTGCATATATCTTTATGCATTGGTGTTTTCACATTCTTTGGATAAATACCCAGTAGCAGAATAGCTGGATTGCATGGTAGTTCTATTCTTAATTTTTTGAGAAACCTTCATACTGTTTTCTATAGTGGCTGCACCAGTTTACATTCCCACCGGCAGTGTATGAGAGTTCCATTTTCGCTACTTCCTCTTCAACACTTATTATTTCCTGTCTTGTTACTTATAGCCATTCTGACAGGCATGAGGTGATATCTCATTGTAGTTTTGCTTTGTGTTTCCTTGATAATTAGCGATGTTGAACATCTTTTCATGTGCCTGTTGGCCATCTGTATATCTTCTTTGGAGAAATATCCGTTCAGATCTTTAAGAGCAAATTCTTTTAGTCTGTAAAACTGATTGGGAGCACAAATGGCTTCATAAAAAGAAAAAGGAATATCACACTACTTAATCCTTGTGTATGTAAAGATGAAAGAATAAGAGTCTACTACACTATTATGTGACTAAAACATTAACTTAGAAATATTATAGCTTGCTGTTTTAATGAAACGTGCTCCCCTCCTCCCCACCACCACCAAATAGCACTTTTCCTTGAATAACATGTAAGGGCAAAGTAAACATGGAAATGACACGTGTATAATAAATTTTAAAGTGATTTTGGATAATGACTACTCTTCACAGAAAATATAGCAGTCATGCTTCTTGAAGGATTAGTTTTTCGTTTGGCTTCATCTTGGGGACTACTACTACTAATAAAATAATCCATCTCTACACCACTTGGGGTGGTGGATTATCCCAGCTTTTGTCACTTGTCTTCATATCCTTGGCAAATGGATTCCATCACAGGAAGAAATGTGACATGAAATTCAAGTCAAGTAATTTTTCAGCCTGAGATGTAACTTGGTGGGAACCAATACTGTAATTAATAAGAGTATCGAGCAGTTGCCATTCTCTGTAGAAGCAGTAAGGTACAGTGAAGCAAGCACAGTCTATGGAGAGTCTGACCCTACTTTCTCCAAATTCCCCCCTTAGGCCTAGTAATGGTGCAACCTTGCACAATTTGCTCAATTTTGCTAAGTATCCATTTTTTTCATCTGTATCATATACAGAATAATGTCTGTCACAGAATTTTTGTGAGATTAATGTAGACAATAGCTTTCCAGCACAATCCCTGGCATATAATAGAAACAGAATAAATAGAAACTATTAGTATCATTGTTATTATTTCAAGGCTCACAATGATACTCCCCTTTATAGAGTTCTTACTGGTAATTAAAAGTTGCTTCATGAACAACTCTACACGACACTCACACTTAGCGCTGCATGAGAAGCAAGTCAGTTTACAACCACATGCAATGAGTCAAAGAATAAGGTTCTTCTTCAGGGTGCCCCAGAAGCAGAGTCAGGTAGGTGAGCACGGATGTCAGCCTTGAGAAAGAGTGACAGCTGCAACTGTTGCTAAGAAAAGACTGTTGTAGTGAAAGAGTATAATATATATGAAGTAAATAGAACTAAAAAAAAAACATTCAAAGACCTTCCAGTCTTTTTCCCCCACCACCCACCCCTAGGAAAGAAAACAGGAATGTTTCATCTTCTTAAAATGAGAATTTATTTGACATTAAAGTGCAAAGTTTCAAGTGAAAAAAGCTTCAAAACATATGCCATCCATCGTTCCACTCTGTCCCCTGCTCCCAGTTCCCAGGCAAAATAATCTACTCTCTGTCACTATAGTTTAGTTTCTAGAATTTTCTATAAATGGAGTCATATAACACATACTCTTTTTGGGGGTTGAGAAAGAGACCTACCCAGTCTTTCTCCAACTGCTGCCAGATGCTTGAAGTCCCACCTTCAGTCCATTGCCCCCTTACAAGGAGTGTTTCCAAACCTTGGTTATGCCACACACCCCTTTGAGAACTTGGTTGATTCTGTAAGCCATCTTCCCAGGAAAAAAACTCACTAGTGTACGTTCCCACAAAATGTTGCATGCAATTTCGGGGCATTCAGAGAAAATAATTTGGTTTACCTTAAATATTTTGCAGCCGTCAAATATGACCAGACAGAGAATCTCTATCTACTTATCACATCAAAGCTGGAAAGGCGAGAGAGACCCCAGACTCTGCATTCATATTCTGGGTGTTGACCAGAAGGAGTAGATAGTTTCTTTCTCCTCCTTTTTAGGGAGCACTACACATGATGGACCCAACTTTCTTCTGTTATTAATAGAAACGTTGTCTTCTTTTTTTTCATTTCTGTACCTGGATTTTTGCGTGTATTTTGAGGATGAGGGATACTATATTAATATGTGTATATATATTTATATATGTGTATATGTATATATATAAATTATATATTATAATACATAAATTATAACTATATATATATAATACAAAGGTAAGTTTAGTCAACCATATGCAGACATAAATTATCTGGGAAAATGATGTTCATATTTATATGCAAAACCACCTATCAGATGAAAACAGTATTTGGTATGTCTCAAAATATTTCATTTTATGCCTAGATAATACCTTTTTTTCTCTCTTCCCTTCAACAATAAATGCTGCAACATTGTTTATCAAAGGAACAAATATGAAAGAAAAGACACTTCTTTGAAGAGAAGACAGATAGATCTGCTGACAAACGACAGCTTGAGGTGTAATTTCCTAAAGTTCAAATTCCTAAAAAAGGAAATGAAAGAAATTCAACTTTTGAGAAGGCTTTTATGCCACCTTTGATCACAATTCTAGGATGTTATTAACGGAAAGTGTATGTTTACATCTAGGATTCAAAAGGGGTATACTTCTTGTCTTTTTGTTAATAGCCATTCTGACAGGTGTGAGGTGGTATCTCATTGTAGTTTTGATTTGTATTTCCCTGGTGATTGGTGATGTCGAGCATCTTTTTGTATGTCTGTTGGCCATCTGTGTGGCTGCTTTGGAAAAATGTCTATTCAGTTCCTCTGCCCATTTTTTAATTGAATTGTTTTTTTGTAACAACTGTTGGTGAGGATGTGAAGAAAAGGATCCACTCGTGCACTGTTGAATGTAATGTAAATTGGTACAACTACTATGGAAAATGGTATGGCAGTTCCTCAAAAAATTAAAAATAGAACCATAGTATCCAACAATTCTGCTTCTGGGTATTTATAGAAAGAAAGCAAAAACACTAATTCAAAGAGTTATATGCGCCTCTATGTTCACTGCAGCATTATTTACAATACCCAAGGTATGGAACAACCTAAGTGTATGTAGATAGATGAATGGATAAAGAAGATGTGGTATATATATACAGTGGAATACTACTCAGCCATAGAAAAGACAAAATTGTCCCATTTGCAGCAACATGGGCAGGCCTGGAGGGTATTATGCTAAGCAAAATAAGCCAGACAGATAAAGACAAACACAGCATGATTTCACACATATGTGGAAGATGAACACAAACGTGGATAAGGAGAATAGATTAGTGGTTACCAGAAGCGAAGGAGATGGGAGGAGGGCAAAAGGGGTAAAGGAACACATATGCATAGTGACAGATAAAAACTAAACCATTGGTGGGGAACATGATGCAATCTACACAGAAACTGATATATAATAATGTACACCTGAAATTTACACAGTGTTATAGGCCAATATAACCAATATGAAATTTACACAGTGTTATAGGCTAATATGACCTCAATAAAATAATTTTTTAAAAAAGAAAGAAAATCATCCACATGGAAAAAAAAAGAGGTGAAAAGTCTAGTTATGAAATAAATAAGTCACGAGGATGTAACGTACAGTGTAGGGAATATAGTCAATAACATTGTAACAATGTTGCATGGTGACAGGTGGTAACTGCACTTGATGTGATGATCACTTCATAAGGCATAAAAATATCAAATCACTATGTTGCACACCTGAAACTATTATAATATTGTATGTCAGTTATACTTCAATAAAAGAAAGAAAATAAAGAAAGGGGATATACTATGGAGTGTTTAGTAAACAGTTGAGCAAAGAGTAATGTATGGCTTTGTACTATTAATTTAAAAGAATTATCTGTTTTTTTAAAGCCACTGAGAGGATTGCCAAGATTGATATGTCACAGGAGATTAAAACAATGGTTACAAGCCCTGCATGCCTTGGTAGGTGAACAACATGGGGGAGCTCTCACCTGGGAAGATGGGATCTGGGTCTCTTCTCTAGCTCTGTGCAACCACTCGTGGTGTAACCTTGAGCAAGTTCATTTAACCTCTCTGGGCCTCAGCTTGCCTACTCATAAAATGCATGGAATGACCTGGATCATCTCTGAGATACTTTCTGTCTACAATGACCTGCTCCTTAGTTCCTGTTAAGTAAGCAATACTCACCCTCTAGTAAACATATGTGAAATCTTAGCCTTGATAGAAACTTTTAATTAAAAAAAAGAACAATTAATAAGAATTAAATAGGAATACTGGCCTGTTTATTCAATGGACACTGTTGGGGTTCAGTATATAAAGGGCACAAAAAATCAAATTCCGGTCAACTGTCAGTATTTTCATAAACAGTATACAATTGTAGATATCTAAAATATTTTTATCAGATTGAAGTGTTCTAATTAATGCTTTAAGAGCCTTTTGCCTGTCAAATGTTTTATTAAGTTCAGTGAAGAAATTATTTCATATTCTCTAGGCAAATATTTTTAAGATAATGGAAAAACATCTCAGAATAGCCTAGAGCAACAAAAGGAAAAGAGAGAGAGAGAGAAATAATCCACAAAGTAAAAAATGTCTCCTGTAAATACTAGAGAGTAGCCTACTTATATCAGGGAGGAAAAAACAAAAACAGAAACCAAACACAAGTCCACGAATAGGCCAATAGCTTCAGCTACTGAGATATTTTCATCGTTGGGTTACACGGTTTGAGACTTGTTCAGACTACAGCTGTCTTTCTTTTTCATGAGAGAATCTTTTTTTTTTTTTTAGAAAATATATGCCATGTCCAGATGGTCTGAGAATGAATATCCTTCTTATTCCTACTCTAATCTCCTTTTCTTATCTAGTTCTTTTCCTGTCCTTAGCAGCCCACAGGGAAAAGGCAGGCTGAGTAGGAGGGGAGGGAAGAGTATTCATTCCAATATGGCTCCTTGAGTCACCGCCCTGTGGATCAGCCCCTCCGAGCACTGAAGGAGTGAGTCAGATTCTCACTCACCATCGAGAGTCCCTAAAGTCTGAAGGCAAAGTGGCAGATCTAGTCTGGCCTTTTCCCAATTTGGAGCTATTCCATTGCCGCGGTCACACTTTGTCCGTGTATGGGTATCAATTGTGCTATTATTTAGTAAATATTTTTCTTTAAATGGCTCATTTTTTTATTTAAATAACTTTTTTAAAAAATCAAATGGTGTTTTACTAAATAGTTTAATTTTACAAAAATAGAAGTTAAACATAAAAATATATACAGTCAAAGCAATACAGTATTATTTAATTCCCACTAAATACTGTTGCTTGCTAAACCTGCAGTCTGATGTCTGCCCTCTCTTTGTTAAGAAAGATTACTAAGATGAGAAAGTCTTATTAACTTGAAATGGAAACACCTTTCCTTGACAAAATCAGAAAGAATGAAAGATAATTGAGAAGGAAGAATTTTCTCGTGTTATGATTCAAGGTTATTTAAGGCCCTGTCTAAATCATTAATAATCTTTTCGTACAAAGCAGGACTAAAAGCAAAATGGAAATAGGATATCTTTTGCTGATATCATACAGAGTAAAAAAAAATCTATTTATTCTATAAGACTCAAAGATTTTAGATTGATTCATTTGAAAGCAATCTAGTCTTTCTTTTTATGCAGCATTTACTCTTGCTTTTGCATTAAACACACTAAGAAGCTTAAAAAAATAAAAAGAAAACCAAAAATCTTTGTTGATGAAAATGTTATGGTTTGTTTTTGGAGAGAAAGCAACCACATGGGCTGTAGAGAACAAAGCAATCATTCGTCCGTCAGATAACACAGCAATAGCTGCCCTTCGTCATTTTAATAGTCACATGTGGAGCATCTACTATGGGGCCGGCATGGTGTTAGTGCTTTACAAACATGGTCTCATTTAACCTTCCCGCCAATCCAATGAGGGAGGTACATTGTTATTCCCACTTGTGGATGAGAAAACTGAGGTTCAAAGAGGAAAAGAAACAAGCCCAAGGTAACGTAACTGACAATGGAGGATTCCAACTCAGCCTATCTCAGCTCTCCATTTGATTTATTGGATAAGGAATAAACGAGTCTAAAGGAGTGAGTCAGGAGAACTTAACTAATGTGCTTTTCATTTTGCTTTTGGTTCCTGCCTACTACAGTTTCTTCCGTGCTGAATTGGTGGCACATTTCAGATCCCCAACATTCAGGCACAGTTTAACCCCTGACAGCCGTCAGGATTGTCAGAAGAACTCTTCTGCAGCCCAAACCCCACGGGAGAATCTATTGTGGGCGTGGCCCAACACAGTGTCCAGTGCTGGGAGGGTTGTCAGAGGATTCTGTAAAAATCATTTAATCTACCTTAACCGGGACACAGGCTATGAAATTAGCCAGGTGCTTGGTTTGAAAAAGAAAACAATGGCCTCTACTCTAACCACTCCTCAGCCTGTGCGGAGGGGCAAGCAAGAGTGTACTGCTCTTAGACATCACCACAAGGACAGAGGGCAAACAGTTTTTCCAAAACCTCAAGCTTGCACTGAAGTGTGACTCAAAGCTGAAAGGTAGATTCAAACCAAAATCATGGACGAAGATGTGATGAAGGGAATGTTATTAAAAGACCCACCTGAACATCTGGGGAGAAAGTTCAAATTGCTGTGCAGGCACCACAGCTGGAGAGTATTAGTGTGTGAAGCTAAGTCCTGGTCCTGAGTGGAAAATGCTGGCACCGCGCTGCCATGTTTTAGAAGTCCCAGCAGGCAATGTCTGGGGTTTGGCCAGAACAAGAGTGGTTCTGCTGCCAGTAAACTGAATTACTCCCAAAGCTGTGCTGGGCCTAATCCACTGTGCTTTGTACTCTTTCCACCTTCTCTCCTCCAAGCTGGTCCAACTTCCTAGGTTCATATCATTTGGAAATCCATGTATTTAGCAGCAATTAAAAGCAATAGTAAGATGGAATTCCAATAAATGTTAACTTTCATTCTGTGTCAGGCAGCCTAACTTATTTCCTAGGCTAATTTTTAGCCAGGAAAAAGTAATTGCTTTTAGAAATAAAAGTGCAAACAAATTACAAATGTTTATACATTAAGGAATATGTCTGTTATATAAAGGAGCCTGGAATATACAATAGAGAAAGGACAGTCTCTTCAACAAATGGTGCTGGGAAAACTAGACAGCCACACGCAAAAGAATGAAACTGGACCACTGTCTTACACCGTACACCAAAGTTACTTCAAAATAGGTTAAAACTTGAATGCAACACCTGAAACCATAAAACTCTTAGAAGAAAACAGGGGGTAAGCCCCTTGCCATCAGTCTTGGTGATGATTTTTGGATTTGACACCAAAAGCAAGCACAAGAAAAGCAAAAATAAACAAGTGGGACTACGTCAAACTAAAAAGCTTCTGCACAGCAAAGGAAACCGTCAACACAATGAAAAGGCAACCTACTGAATGGGAGAAAATATTTGCAAATCAAATATCTGAAAAGCAGTTAATATCCAAAATATACAAAGAACTCATACAACTCAACAGCAAATAAAACAAACTCTCCAATTAAAAAATGAGCAGAGGAACTAAATAGACATTTTTCCAAAGAAGACATACAGATGGATAACAGGTCTATGAAAAAGTGCTCCGCATCACTAATCATCAGGGAAATGAAAATCAAAACTACAATGAGACATCACCTTTCATATGTTAGGATATCTATTATCAAAAACACAAGAGATAACAAGTGCTGGTGAGGATGTGGAGAAAAGGGAACACCTGTGCATGGTTGGTGGGAAGGTAATATGGAAAACAGAACGAAGTTTCCTCAAAAAACTAAAAATAGAATCACCATATGATCCAGCAATTCCACTTCTGGGCATTTATGCAAAGGAAATGAAAACGTTAACTCAAAAAGATATATGCACCCCCATGTTCATTGCAGCATTATTTATAATAGCCAAGATATGGAAGCAACATAAGTGTCCATCAACGGATGAATGGATAAAGAAGATGTGATATATAGATAGATAGATAGATAGATAGATAGATAGATAATGGAATATTATTCAGCCACAAAAAAGAAGGAAATCTTGCTTTGCAACAATATGGATGAACTTTGAAGGCATATTGCTAAGTGAAATAAGACAGACAGAGAAATCTCACTTATGTGTGGAATCTTCAAAACAAAACAGAAAAACAACTGAGGTAATAGATGCGGAGAACAGATTGGTGGTTGTCAGAGGAGGGGGTGGAGGGGTGAAATGGGTGAAGGGGGTCAAAATGTACAAATTTCAAGTTATAAAATAAGTCATGGGGATGTAACGTTCAGTATGGCGTCTATAGTTAATGATACTGTATTGCATTTTTGAAAGTTGCTCAGAGAATAGATCTTAGAAGTTATCACAAGAAAAAGGAATTTTATAACTCTGTATGGTGACAGATGTTAACTACACTTATTGTGATGATCATTTTGCGATATATACAAATATTGAGTCACTATGTTGTACACCTGAAACTAATGTTTTATGTCGATTATATCTCAATTAAAAAAAAGAATATGTCTGTTTATTTTTTTAAGTGGCTTACATGAAACCACTGAAGCCACAGCAAGCCCTCAGGACTAAGAGACTATTCCTGCAGCTGCTGTGCTTACCAAAAGCCTGGCTGCTGACGTCATCCGTGGAGGACATCATATGAAGACAAAACTGGGATACATATGTCTTGGGAGTTTTCTTTAAATTTTCATGTTTTTATTTCACATACTTTTGCAATTATTATTTAAAATCACTTACAGTCCCTTGGTGATGGATCTGCACAAATCAGCAAAACAGCGTCGGGTACAGAGAGGAGCTGTCTCTCATATAATCAGCTTTTTGGCTTTCTTCAGTGTAGAAAGTCAGATGCAATACTAAGGCCGTCAATATAGAGACACAGCTAGGGAGCTTTTTAAAAAGCCCAGTGCAGGGCCCTACTCCAAACAAATCAAATCAGAATCTTAGAGATGGGGCTCTGACATTGGTGGTTTTACACGTTCTCTGGGTGATTCAAATACGCAGGCAGAGTTAGAAGAGTTATTTTAGGTTGTGAAGAAGAACACATGCAGAATATCGTAATGCAGTGGCTTAAAGTGGAAAAGATATTGCTATCTATTTTGCACGTGGGCAGAAATCATATATGTATATTTTTAATACACCAAGAGCTTGGTCAAATTCTCTGTAATAAGTTTTTTTTTTTCTTTTGGTGAGGAAGATTGGCCCTGAGCTAACATCCATTGCCAATCTTCCTCTTTTTGCTTGAGGAAGATTGGCCCTGAGCTAACATCTGTACCAGTCGTCCTCTGCTTTGCATATGGGATGCCACCACAGCATGGCCCAATGAGCGGTGCATAGGTCTGCCCCCCGAATCCGAACCCATGAACCCCGGGCCACCAAAGTGGAGCAGAGCTCGTAGAACTTAACTGCTACGCCACCAGGCCAGCACCTGTAATAAGTTTAATATAGATTCCCATTCCGTTACTTTTAAAGGGGGAGAATGAAATCATTGGTTTAGGAAGCAAAGAAGACAAAATTAACTTTAGTCAAAAAATAGTTACAAAACGCCACCTTATCCCCATTTAAAAAAAAACATTTCCCCCATTAAAAAAAAAAAGTTTAATTCCAGGAACACTACTAGATATTGCATGAGATTTTGTCATAAATAGGAACTTAAATAGAATCTGACTTGTATTCAGGATCCGCTTAATAAAAGCAAATGGCTTGCTTTGTAAACACATATTTTAAATTGAGTAGCCTGTGTCCCTGCACATGTTGTTGACCTCTTGCAACAAGAATTAAAAAGTAATAAACTTTAATAAGAATCCAAATCTCTTAGAGATAATGATGATGATGATGATTCCTGTTAAGCTGTGCTAACCCCTGGAGTGGGAAAAAATATATGTAGTTGTCTAAAATGTTTAGAATTCCGGAGGAATTCTCAGTGTTTTCTAATGAAGAGAAGGATGGGAGACTAGCATCTGTTGAGTGCCTACCATGTGACATGGATTGTGTTAGGCACCCTATCTCGATGAGTCTTCAAATAACCCTATAGAACAGGGGTCAGCAAACTGTGGCCAATGGGCCAAATCTCCTGTTTGTAAATAAAGTTTTATTGGTACACACTCACACCCATTTACCTATTGTCTATAGCTTCTTTCTCAGTACAAAAGCAGAGTTTAGTCTTTGCCACAGATATCATATAGCTTGAAAAGCTGAAAATGTTTACTACCTGGCCTTTTACAGAAAAAGGTTGCTACCCCTACTATAGAACATGTATAATTACCTGTTTGAATCAAGGTTCAACTCAAAATCTCAAAAGTAATACCTTCTCTTCAGAAACTAATTGCTCACTTAGAACATGACCTCATGAAGTGAACTAGCTAGAGACAGGGAAATGATTAAATAAATATTGTACCCAACTTGAATGTTATTTCTATAGTTTTAAAACAACAGGGCTTTTCCCTTGTGTTTAGATGTCACCTGAGTTTCTCACTGCTTATTGTATGAAAGAGAATCCAGAAATAAAGATGTCAATTATTGAATTTATATAAATGTATTATAGCTGACAGCTGTGAAGAACAAAATTTGTAATTTAGCCATGAAAATATATCCGTTACTTGAAATGTGGATACATGTCAAGGGACAGAAAATATTCACTGAAGAGATTTGTGCTAAGCGAAATGATATGCTGAACTTTTATTTTATGTTGGCGAGAGGCCACTTCCTCCCCACCCTTGACATTTCCTTCTGCGTGGAGGGAACTCCACTAGACTAAGACACCTGGCCCATCTCTGTGCTTTGTGTTTTCTCAGCTGGGTGAAAGAGGGACTTAATCACAGTAGCGAGTTTTGAAGGAGAACCAAGGCAGGAGCCAGGCCGTCCTCTCTCCTTTCCTTCCTCAGTGATCCTCCACCCGGACCACGCTGATTGCTCTCTGCCTCCACGCTGTAAGTTTAAGAGATAGGCTTCCCTGGCAGAGGGCTCTCATGACTGTGTGGGCATGTTTATTTCTGGGGTCCAGGATTCGGACACTCACCAGCCTGCAGACATAGGCTGTATTCACCAATATCAGCTTTATCAGAAATAAAGGTTATGGTTTACCTCCACTGGTTTTACTAGTTATTTATCTCTTAATTTGTCCTGCACTCAAGCCAGGTATAGAGTGTCACTTATTGGCTCCCCTCAAGCACCTCAATACTGTATTCACTGGCCAGTAGCATTGAAAAACCAAATAACATGAGGCGAGGCTTTGGTGGGCCAGGGCATGTGATTTGGGGCTCTGAACTTGAATGTGAAGGCACAAGATGTTGACCTTGGTGATTTATAGAGGCTTCTAAGGGGTGAGAGACTGGTTTTTGTGCAGTTGATTTTTCATTATAGCAACCTATGCAGACAGTGTCAGGTTAGATGCAGACCATGGGACTTTGACCAAGGTGAGTCATGACTGTGGTTTATAGCAGCTTTGTTCACAGGTGAGTGACTCTATTTATGGGGGCAGGTCTGCACCAAGCCTTACAAAAATAGGGCTTAGGCCAGATAAAAAACTCAGGCCTTGGAGAGCTTTAGCCAAGTGCCTACCAGGGAGGTGGCCTCAGCAGATATTGGCAGATGTTGGCTTGTGTGGTGGACCCAGGATGCAGGTGGCTGCCCCTTAGCCTTGAACTCTTGGTGCCTCTTGGCCCAATATTGCCAGCTTGGCAGAATAAGGTTAGATCTTCTATGCATTTGGGGAAAGAATTCCATGCACTGCTTCTACTGCAAGACTATGAGTGCTAGAGCACTGGGATGCTCGCAAGTAGTCAACTCTGCTATTGTACCATGAAAGCAGCCATGGATAACACACAAATGAAGGAGCAAGTCACAAAAACAAGTGTGGGTCATAATTTGCTGATCTCTGTTCTAGCTAGGGCTAGATGGACAGCACTGGATTAGCTGTCTCAAATTTTATTTTGCTTTTGTGTCCAAAAGGGGTCATTCTTGAGTTAATGAGATTTGCCTACATTCAAGAATTAACCCCACATGACAAACATGCAGCTCCGAATTGGTTGGTTACATATGAAGGAGAAATGTAAGCTTGGAGGCGGGGTTTTGAGTTTGAACAATTTCATAAGAAGAGGCGGTGGAAACAGCCATTGTGGCTCAGACCTGAACACACTTGCTCACTAGAGAGTGTGATACCAAGTCACTAGCTAGATCCTCCACTTAGTTCAGGGGTAGAGCATCAGAACCATGAGTTCAAAGGGGAAATGGAGATCAAGAGGTTTTCAACAGACTGGATGGGGAAAAAAAACACTTCTTAATAAGCCCTAGTAACTGATGCTACTACAATTGCTAATTTCTAAAGTGTGAAAGGAAGCAGCAATGTCTATAATGCTATTCTCCAGAAGAAAACAAAGAATGTGTAGTTTAGTTTACACCCAAGATGCAGTAACCAGAGTCAGAATTAACATTTAGCTGAGCATTGTCTCCCAAATGAATTTAAATTCAGTCATAGATTTTGAGTCACTGACCTAGAGGGACTAACATCATGGCAAGGCAAAAATCACAATTTTTGTCATTTATCTTCTTTCATTCTGATGTCATGGATATCCACTAAGATCTCTGGGAACGCTGGATATGATGCATTTCCACTAGGTTCTGGGAACACATCTTTGCCTGAAATAACTGGCCCGGGAGCCTGGAGACTGGCTTGTTTTCTCAATTTGGTGAGGGGGGTGGGGCCAGTTCTCAGATAATCTCTTGAGACTCTTAAGTGAAGTCTGATAGACTGGGCTTGAGACAGGCTTGTCTGCAGCTGCCGAAGCAATAGCAAGACAAGAACCATCTGGCTAGGAATGAGCAGAAGAGGAAGTTGGGGTGGCTAATGAATTTTGGGCTTGAAATCCTGTGAAATCAACCCACGGGGCAAGAGGATTTGATTATGGACCTGACACTCTGAACTTTGGATTTTAGGGCTTTAATCTTTGGACTTGAATTCTCCTTGGCAATCTGAAAATAGGATGAGGTCTTATATTCAAATGTTGGACACTTTGTTACTCTCATTTTACTGTTGGATTATGTGGTAGACGTGATAACCATTCCTAGCTACCTGTCCAATGAGTTTTAAAAAAAAATGGGACTGTTGAAAGGAGATACTTTCCATTCATGCTATTTTTTCTCATATGAGGGGACTATAATTTCCATAACACCCTTGGCCTCTCTGATTTAATCTTACTGGTGAGTTTCGGAAGAAGAACTGGACGAGTGGAGTCTGACTCTCTCCTCTCCTCCTTCTTTTGCGTATAAGCCACCCACGTGAATCACGCATTCTGCTCAGCAACTCTACAGTGCAAGCTGTATAGAGTCAATCCTTGCCCCTAAGTAGGGAGGCTGCCCCAGTTGTGCACTGCCCGTGCCTTGGGCATGGTGATATGAATTAAATATGATGGGAATTAACTATGCTCCTGAGATTCATGAAGCAGAACTGTAAGATAAAAAATGCCCTGCGACTGTTGCTGTTAAGCATTGAAAGAGCAATGTGAATGTGTGAAAAGCTATGTTATTCTGTCACAACGTATCCATCAGTTAACCTTTTGAGAGAACTGTGCAAGGAAGTCAGATGTGGGACTGGTCATGAGAAAGACATGGTGAGTTTTGCTTGGAATAAGCTGAAATTGAGATACAATGAGAAATCCAGTAACTAACAGAGATGAAGAGAGAAGTCAGAGTAAGATTTGGGGTCATCTGCGTAAGGGATATTGAAACTTCTAAGGTAGGATGAAAATAATTTAGAATACAAGAACATCAAGATTACACGCAGAATTACCCTCAAGCAGTACTGACAGCTTTGGAAAAGGAGAAAAGAGCATCAGTGAAGCAGTTCTAAAAGGTTTAAACAGAAGGAAATTGTAACTTGTTTTTTTCTTGTATGTGGGATGCCACCATAGCATGGCTTAATGAGCGGACCATAGGTCCGTGCCCAGGATCCATCGAAGCAGAGCACGCAAACTTAACCACTACACCACCGGGAGGCATCTGTAATGTTTTAAAAGAAGAGAGTTCCAGAAGAAGAAATCAATGATGTAGAATACTGTGAGATTAATAAAAACAGTGGACTGAAAATATATCTTTACATTTAACAATGGTGGTTGAAAAGAATGGGTACACAGAAATATTGTCAGAGTCATGCTGACTTTTTCTTATTAATATTGAGAAATATCAGATGATATCTGAAGATGGAAGAAATGCAGCCTAAGGAGAGTTTCCTAAAAGTAAGTGGAAGTGTTTATTTAGCCACAGTTTATATCTTTATTCTTAATAAACCTTCAGAGGGACTACTCTTAGTAATCATCAGAGACTAATCATTTCCATGTTGTACTCATTCATTTCATGTTCACTACACATTTCCAAATATTAGAATTTTTTGCAGCACATTTAAAGGGACTGTAAACTTTACCATAGTTATACAATCCATGTATATAGAATATAAATCTCAAAATAGATGTAAACTATCTGAATAGTCACAATGCACCATCACTGTTAAAGAGCTACAGTACTTTGTAGTATCTCTGAACACATCCACATTTCTTGCACTATTCATCTGGTTGTCCTTTAGCAGCTATTTGAATACTACTGTTTATAGCCCTGAACATACTTTTTTCCAGTTTTATTGAGATTCGACAGACAGCTCTGTATAAGTTTAAGGTATACCGCACAATGACTTGACATACATATATTGCAAAGCGATTTCCTCAAGTTTAGTTAACATCCATTTCCTCATATAGTCACACACACACAAAAACAGACACACTCAATATACTCACGATGCAAATTTCTCATTAGTTCCATAAGCAGAACATTTTTTAAAATTTAAACTTAGCATTAAAGTATGCCTCTTTCCTGGGTGACACTATGTCCCAATTTCCCTGAACCGTTCCGGTTTGTACCTGTTGTCCTGATGTCATTATTAATGGCACTCCTTTTTACTCTCAAAAGCATCCTTGTCTGGATAATAAACCATATGGTCACCCTCCTCATACCTCTTATATTCCCTATGCTCTATTCCAACAGAAGATTCCCTCAACTCCGATTCTGTCTAACAAATGTAGTCATCACAGTGACAACAAAATAAATATTACACATTGCTCATAATGTGTAGGCTCATAAGAAGATTAAAGCTTATTGACTGAGAAACATTGTTAAAGATGAATGTAAAGAATGGTAGAATGTAGAGTGATGATAGAAACTACGAAGTGTGGCAGTGGCCAGAAACCCTAATTTAGGATTATAAAACCCTGAAACTGAGGTTCACAAAGAAGCAAAAGACCAGAATGTTAGCTATCAAGGTTGAGATGAAAGATAACCTTTACAATGGATTACTTTCTGATTCCTTTTGTTACTGAGCAATGGGCTGGCTCTGCTCGCCTCAATCAGAGCCAATTAATCACAATGAGTTAGGGATCAAGAAATGAAGTTTTAATTCGATTAGCCCGCAAAACCAGGAAGATGGTAGACTAATGTCTCAGAAAACCATCTTCAAGGATTACAAAATCTTGAGGCAGTTATATAGGGAAAATGGGCAGTGAGGAGGGGGTCCAGGGATGTTGGTCTCCAGGCATGACGGGCTCCAGGCACCACATTGTTCCATGCTTCTGTCAGTTGTGATGGATAACTTGTAGCTGTGTTTCCCACCTGTGGTCAGCCTGTTCCTGTAGAGAAACTCATAGAAAAAAGTTTTTAATTTATCAAGTTATCAGGGAGTACATACATAAGTGGAGGCCCTAAATCAGGAGAGCATGTAAATTTTTTAGAGTACGTGCAGAGCAGCAAGTACTCACACAGAGGAGGGGCTGGGGCCATTTAGCATAACAAGATGGCCTCACTTATGCTCACTTACACTTTCTTAAAAAATGTCACCGTATATAATATTGATTAAACATCAACCTCATTATGTCCCATTCAAGTTCAGAGGTCATCGTGACTCTGTTACTCACGCAGCCTTAGCTGTGGACTTCCAAGATTCAGCATTCAGCTTCAATCTCCTTTTCTAAACACATTTCCCTCTAATCTAAGCAACTTAGGTTCTTTTTCCTTATTCATTACCATCAAATGGCTGCATTGCTCATGAGGTGCAACAAGGTTTCCTAACTTTCTTTGCCTATTCAACTTTAACTTTTCTGCTCCAAGCAACATTCTGCTCACTGTGATCACTATTCCTGACTGGGAGTCACCTACAGGAGGATTCCAAATCTGGCAGATCATCTGAGTAAAATGGAAAATTTTTAAAATAAAGCTTCCCAGGCTGCATTCTAAACTTACAGGGTCTAATTCTCTGGGGATAGGGCCTAAAAATCTGTGCTTTCTGGGTAGTCCTCACGTGCAGGATCTATACCACACACTGGGCACGTGGGCTTTGCTCCATTATTTCTTTTTCATGTGTGCTTCTCAAGGTTGCCATGTTGCTAAGTGCAGTGGTCAATTCGGAGTCCTCGTCTCCTTGACCTTCAAGTTGCTTTTGACAGTTTACAGATGACACTTTCTCTCTCTCTCTCTCTCTCAGCAATTTTTACATTTGGCTTCACCCCACCTTGGCTTTCCTACTACCTCACAAATTATTCTTTCTCCCTCACTTTTGCTGGTTTCTCCAATTTTCCAGACCTCTGAGTTTGGAAGAGATCGAGGACTCACCACTTGGATCTTTTCTCTTTTATATCAAAATGTATTCCCTAGATGATTCCATCTAGTGGTATTGCTTTAAATATCATCTCTGTGCCAACATCTTTCAAATTTATATTTCCAGGTTGGACTTCTCCCCTTGACTCCAGGCTCCTGTATCCAGCCACCTATTTGACGTGGCCACTTGGCTGTGTAACGGGCGTCTTGAGCATAACATTAGCGCTGAACTTCTGATTTTCGCCGCTCCACCCAAACCTGCTGGTCCCTCAGTCTACTTCATCACATACTTTGCTCAGAATGAAAACTTCAGAGGAATCTTGGACATTTCTCTTTCCCACATTTCACCCACCAAGAAATCCTTCTAGATATACTTTAAAAATGTACCCAGAATTTGATCACTTCTTACCCTCTCCCACTCTATTCCAGGACACCGCCATCTCTCATCTGGATTATTTCAATAGCCTCCTAGATAGTCTTCCTGCTTCCTTCTTCTTCTTCCTTCTCTTTAGTCACTGCACAACAGTCAAAGTAATATGTCTCTTATCTGCAAAAGACAAAAATAAGAAAAACTAAACTAAACAAACAAAAAACCCTCTAATGACTTTCTACCTCAGAGTCGAAGCCTGAGTCTTTCTAAGACCAACTAGACCCTGTATGACCTGGCTCTCCGTTACTTCCGTGATCTCATCTCCTGCTGCTCTGCCCCTCCTCCACCCAGTTCCAGCCTGCCGTTCCCCAGCTCTTTCCCCAATGTGCCAGGTGCACTTTCTACTCAGGCCCTGGCACTTGCTATTTCCTCTGCCTGGAATGCTCAATACCCTTCCCCCCTATCCACAGGACTCACTCTCTCACTTCCTTGGATCCTTATGCAGCAGTCACCTTCTCAGAGAGTCCTTCCCTGGCCACCCTACCTACAATTTCCACTCCCTTCCCCCACACTTCACTTCTCTACTTTATGTTTTATCCTTGGCACATATCCCTCATCACTTTCTAATTTATCTACAATTTACTTATGCTGCTCACTGTCTCTCCAATTAGCCAGCTAGAATGTTAAGTTCCACTACAGCAGGACTTTTTTGGTTTTTTGAGTTTTTTTGTCTTTTTGTTCAGTGCAGCATCCAGTGACCTAATACAGGATCCAGCACACAGTAGGCATTCAATTAATATCTATTGAATGAATGAATGCTTTATTTTCCCAACACAATACTTCAGCCCAGCACTATACCTGATAGATAGAAAGATCTCAGTGAATATCTGGTTGTTTGTTTTTTCTTTTTAATGAATGAGTAAAGCAGAGTTATTTTTGTCTTCTCAACTTTGGCAAGAACTAACACTTTATAGTTTCAAGACTGTCTTTACTGGCAATGGTCGTCCACTGAAATGAAGGGGTTTTTAGAGAAGAAAATATGTGTGGCAGACATAGTGCAATTGTGCATGAATATCCCCAGATTTTTCTCCTTTAATGGCATGTTGGTAATGACATAATTCACACCCATATGCTCTCAGAACCCACCACTTCTAAGAGCATCTGAAATGCTAGACAAGCACTATTATGAAAAAGCTACTTAAAGAAGTACCAGAAACTATGAATGTTATACGATATCCATGTCCAATATCAAGGAGGGTATTTCCATCGTCACCTGCTTCAGATGCTGTCTTCTGAAAATCCAAGTGTCATACCAAGCCCGTATTTCCCCTTTGACTCACATCACCAAATTCTTGGCAATTCCACTCGGGGACAGAGACACCCAACTCATTGCAATGGCAGATGCCACCATTATTTCCTCCTATTTCCTCTTTTCCCTGAAAGACTTCTCTTACTTTACAGATTTTTTATCTTTTTTATCTTTTCTCAGGATTCCTCTTCCTTCCTCGACCATTATTTTATGGTCTATTTCTACACATCAGCATGTTTATATACGAAAAGGAAAAAATAGCACAGTTATATTTTCCCCTTATTAATACGTGATGTGAATTTGGGAGAAAGAAAGCCAGTAAATATCACAGACAATATTAATACGAAAAGCAGCAAGATAAATACACGATGAAGAGATACATCCTCTTCCCCTGATGCCTTCAGAATTGTATTTGTGTTGATAATCCTCACGGACTGAGAAAAGCTGACTCATTGCTTCTTCACTTTTGCTTCCAGCCGTGAAATCGTGCCGGTGTCAGGAGGGTGACCTGCTTTGATCCAAAAGAAAGAAAGACTGTCATGAACCTGTAAGCACCAGCCCCTCCCAATAGCTCTCTGAGGTATATACTAACATCCCCAGTTTTTATAAATGAGGAATCAGAGCTGCAGATAAGCGAGGAAATCTGCCCACGGGCAGACAACATTAGGGGGTCGAGCTGGATTGAAACTGAAGTCTTTCTGACGGCTGGCCCACGTCCCCGACACTGTGGCTTGACCGCCTCAGCCACAATTACGTGCAGCCCACGCAGGGCTCCAATTTGGCTGGTACTTAAGTTGCTGCAAATTTGGGGCTGAATTGTTACTTGTATTTCTAGTCCTGCATTTCTGAAGCTGTGATTACCAAAAGCATAATCAGTATTCCAGGGGCGATGATGCTCTGTTAAACAATGTCAAAGAGTCCATTTAGCTTAGAAATGCATAGGGGCTTTAATATGCTTATACACACTACGAATCATCAAGAGAAGGAGCGTCCTAATCTTATCTACCACAAAGCTCTGTGTGTGTCTGTGTGTGTGTGTGGGTGAGTGTAGTGGGGGAGGAGAAACGATGATTGAAGAGGGTGAAAAACATTTGTTACAATCTCAAAAGACATTGTTGTTCCACAAAATTTAAAAAATACTGAACAATAAGATCAAATGTCACAGTTATATTTTACTATGAGACAAATTTTCAATGGTTTAGGACTTTGTTTTCCTCACCTTTTCAGCACTCATATTTTTTCACTTGAAAACAGTTTGACCAATTTTAAATGAAATACTAAGGAGAGTAAATGTTATTATTAGGAAGGAGTTCTGCCACTTTGCAATTAAATTCTTTCTTTACTTTGACTGTCTTTATTGCCCAGAGTGGTGGTAGTGGGAAATTGGGGGAGGAGATGGGCGAAGTAAGAAATAAAACACAAAAATAGGATCAAATATGAGATGTGTAAATTCAAGAAATTACACCCAAAGGGAAGTCAGTTATTTCTCTCAGGCAGGCTTCATATCTCTGAGGATAACAAGACGGTAAAATTCTAAACACGATTTTCTTTTCTTGTTTTATTTGTGATGTTCTATGTTACATTTGATCATTTTTACTTATAAAAAACATCAATGATGCCAGTAATACCAAAAAATTTAAAAAGAAAATGATGATTGCAGTCTAAACACCTTCCTGCTGCAAGTCTGACAGGAAAAGCTGCCTTTTAGTGATCTCGTGTATGGCTTTTGGAGATAAACAGAAGATATAGACAGAGAGAAGACACAGACATTGGACATTTATCTCTCTTCAACAATGCTCAGACTCTGCCACAGGAAAATTCAGCTCTGGAAACTACAAATACCCAAGAAGACTCTAAATGCCACTCATGGAAGGAATCTCAAAGACTTACACTTCTGATCTGATTTAGTTACAAAAACAGAGTCAAGGCTATAATTAGTCTTAACCTTTGACATGCACTGTGAAAAGAAGCTAAAGTCAGCTTTTCACATGGAGAGAGGTATCAGGAACTCAGAACATTCTGTAAAGAAACTTCAGAATCCAGAGTAAGTAAAGAGCAGAGTTTACACCTATTTGTATTAGGATAAAATATACTGTTATCTTATCTGGAGCAAGGTACTGCCGGCCTGCTGAGGAATTTTACTGACAAATCAAACATGTTTAAGACTGGGTATAACAGGAATCAAGTCCTCCTTGTCCCACTACTGCTCCTGTGGCGTCTTGTGTTCACACTGAATGTAGATTTGAATTTTAGTGGAGAGTTGGTTATGATGCAGACTTTACAGACAAGTCAGTAATATTATTACGGGGCAAAGTATGGAAATGTTCACTTAATGTTTTTTTCAATTGGCATTTGGAAATGCAAAGGTAGGAGGTCTACAGTGAAGGACCTAATGAAAGACAGACGTCAGATCATTAAGCAGAGTGGGATGGAAGATAGGAAGTTGTAGGTGACTAAAACTCTAGTGCTCACAGATAGTCTTTTTCTAAAGAGAGAAATTTTAGGGTGTTCAAAATGAAACTTTTAGAATAAACCAAAGCCATAACAGATGGTGTGTTTCTGACTTTTGCTGTGTGGTTTTGGCCATATTTGGAAATCCGTTCTGCGTCTTCCCTTCACGTGCTGCCCGAAGGGTCATTTCCCAGTTCAGCGCTGCTGAGTTCCCAGCCTGAGCACAGCAGATGCTCTGAACCAGCGTGATGAGATACGCGCCGACTGCCAGGAATCCAGGGCTGGCAGAAATTCTCACAGTCCCCTAAGTCAACTTTGTGCAAGGCCCAATCTATCCTAAAAGAATTAACAGAATTTTGCTTCATTTACCATGTTTATTTGCATGAATTCTCTCCTAATAGAAAAAGCATGGGATTCCAAATAGATAGAAGAGGGTTTGAACTCCTCCTCTCCATCTACAAATTGGGTGATCTTGGGCGTATTATGTATCTTCCCTGGTCTCTAACTCTTCTTCTATAAAATAGGGGTAATACTGTTATAAATTGAAAGGAAAATGCACCTAGTAGAATGCCTGACTCATAATAGATATTCTCTAAATGTTTGTTCAACTTTGAAAGCTTTGTATATGGTTTTATTAGGAGAGTAGAAAACTGGCTTCCAGTTAAATATTTTTCGTCTGTAATTATTGACTACAAGATGGAACTCCTAGAGCTATGGCCGAGAACATCATTTTCCCCGGGGCACATTGATGAAATCTTAGAAGATGTTACAGTTGAAGCATTATTGCAAGGTCACTCTGGTTAATAGTTAAACTGCAGAGTAAATCTATTTAGATTCAAGTCCTCATTCTAATACCTCTTATTTGGATAATCTTGTTATTTCATCTTTCAGTGTCTCAGTTGCCTCATCTGTAAAATAGGAATCATACTAATAATGACCTTAGAGAGTAGTTTTGAGTGTCTGATACACAGTATCCATCAAATCCATATCAGCTTGTATTGGAATTATTATTAATTTTTATCAGAATTATTAGTAGTTAATGATTAATAATAACAATTATTATTAATAGTTCTCTCTGTATTCATTAGAATAGCTTAGGTTATATTGTGCTAACTAACGCTCCCAAAATTTCAGTGGTTAGAACAGCAAGGATTTCTTTCAGCTTGTGCCGAAGACTAATGTGGGCTGGCAGGGGCTCTGCTCATTACTCTGTTCATCCTAGTGCCTTAAGGATCCCAAACTGGTAGTGGATCCATCTTTACACAGGCTTCCACTGTTACTGTGGTAGCAGAAGGGTCCTCTGGGGTGTCTGGCACTGGCAACTAAATGTTTAGCTGTGGCGATTGGGAAATGCAATCGCCCTTAGATGCACAGGGGATCAGATATCAATGAAGAGTAGTAGATTCTACCACGTTTTTCAACTGCTTTCTTCAAGGGCTTCTCATATTTAAGCCGACATAGGGGAAAACAGAGAATTATTTGAGAAAAGGGAAAAAGGATTATTTTCTCTTCAAAATTGGAGGATGAGAATTCTTAAGTAAGGAAGGCAGAAAGGTACAAGGAAAAAGCATTTATTCATTTATTTCCTTTCACATTACTTAAAGAAAGAAAAACATAACTGTAATTGAGCTCTGGATTCTTATGACAGACATAAAAAAGCTGAAAAAGAAATTATTCTAAAATCATCTTGGATAATGATCTTCTGTAAATAAAATGGGACTAAGTACTCAGAAATTCACTCAAGAAATAGCTTTTACCTTAGTTATCACAGAAAATATATATTCTCTATTAATTCTCATTTTATATTTCAAAAATATCGTTCCCTTCGAGTTTAAACTGTTTATCATGGATGAGACAGATTCTTTTCCATTATCTGAAACTGCTTAGGAAATTAACCCTTTGGTGAACATTGTTATCCTGGCAGCCTGTGACACCCCTTACTTTGTATCACTGGAGTGGCACTAGTATCACACAACCACGAAGGCAATAGTTTGCAAAATAGTCTAAATATGCAATATAGACACGTGCATATTACATACGCTCTGTGGGCTTAGTCTTCATTGCTAATCCACAAAATATTGAAAAGCCTTCACCAAATTCACCTTGGGATTGTTTATCCAAGGCTGAGTAACATCTGCCTGAAAAAGAATGATCTGGAAACTTCAGTTCAAACCTCCACAGGAGTCTTCTTTTCTCTCTTTAACAGCAATGAATTCCAAGCATTCTTTTTGATTTTGCTTTTTTTCCTAGCTCAATCTTCATAATCACCCGCAAAACTGACGTTAAAAAAATCTGAAGCAATCTCTGCTCAAAATCACTCAAACTCCCCTTTTTTCATTCTCCATTAACTCATGATTATTGACACGTCTTTAAAAGCTTAGATGGGGGGGTTTCACTCTGCCCACACTTCTTTTCGACACTGAAGTCATTTAGCAGAAGGTGGCAATCGTCTCTGCTGACAGAACACACTCCTGTTTCTCATTCAGGAATCATAACAGTACAGGCTATTCATGAAACCACTTTAGAGACTGTGATTTTTGAAAATACCTTTTGTACATATAAAAAATTCCCATATAAATGGATACTGAATAATCGCCACCCAGAGCCAGCAGTCCTCCATTGCAAACTAAAAGTCTTCGCTCGTCTAGTAGGCAGGACAATTGAGACGGCAGTTGGTGCTCTCCATGGTGATGGTTTCAGGGGCTTCCCTACTTCCCCTGTGCCTGACCGACTCTGGGTCTGCCTCATCACTAGATCTTCAGTTCAAAAGTCCATTAGTGCTTAAAATTATATGCAAAACTTTATGTATATTTACATACATTTTTTTCTGCAGGGAGGGCTCATTGACTGCTCAAAATGGATCCAAGACCCTCCAAATTTTTTTGTGTGTGAGGAAGATGTCCCTGAGCTAACAACTGTGCCAATCTTCCTCTATTTTGTTTGTGGGACGCCGTCACAGTATGGCTTGATGAGTGGTGTGTAGGTCCATGCCCAGGATCTGAACCCACAAACCCTGGGCCACTGAAGCAGAATGTGTGAATTTAACCACTATGCCACTAGGCCAGCCCCAACCCTCCAAATTTTTAAGAGCCACTGTGATTGCTAGGTTGCCATTACAGGGCATACAGCCACCTAGAGCTCAGGGTATGTCTATGTGGGCGGCAGAAAGACAGTCCCAGCTATGAGAGGAGAGCCAGTCTGGCAGGTAGAGGTGGCATGCAGATCGCAGGTCCACAACTACAGATAATATCTGGAAAGTTCAACATAAGCTGTAGGATGTCTTAGCAGCCCAGAGGACACAGCAAGAAACAAACCAGGAGCTCGTGTTTATACAGCAGATCTGGCAGAAAGGCAGCCCTGGGGAGTCTACTCACTGAAGACAGCAGAGCCCGGGAACTGGACACTGAGCCTCACGAAGTAGTGACAAGGGCACTAGGACTCAGGGCTAGTGGTTAAAATGGTAAGATTTTATGTTGTGTATATTTTACCACAGTAATTTTTTTAAAAAAAGAATTAATCAAATGAAGTCTGAATAGCAATTTCTAGTTTCTGCAGACAACTATAGTATGATTTTATTACATAGGCTGCTAAATATTAATAAATGATGCTGTGATATCTGGGACAGGTATTACTCCAAGGATTGCTCTGTAAAAGTTACTGAGTCTCCTTTCAGTTTCCCCTGGGAAAAATATCAAATGTCTCAGTGCATAACTAGATGTTCATTAGGAATTACCTACAGTATTACCCAGCATTGCCATCTGCAGGGGTCTACACATTGGTTACATTCATATAATTAAGGATACTTCTTATTTCAATAGTTCTCACTCTCTCTTTCCAATTTCCGCATATAGATAGGATACAAATATCTACTTATGACAAACAGTATCAAAGTTTTCTCATAGCAATTCATTCAAATTCATCAAAGGGATACTAGAAGAAGTAACATTTTGATAAATACATAAATATCTATCCAAATATATATACGAATATATATATATGAATATATATGAATATAATATTATATATATGAGAGAGAGAGACAAATAGACAGATGAGTGGATGGAGAGAGAGAGAGTGAAGCCGGTATTCAACCTTCGATATGCAATGAACCTACCTAGTTTAAGGCCATACTTCCTACTTGGTTTTCCCTTTTTTTCTTTATGCCATTGCCACAATAAAGAGTGTTACATAGAGTCTTAGGTTAAAAATGAGGGGTCATGATCTGGTATTTGTATTTTAATGACTCTGGACCACCTCCTCTAGGAATCAGATTCCAGAACCGATGGAGGTCAGAATCACGTAGCTCAACATCTAAGGGTCATTAGCTGGATTTTATTTTCTGGATGAGATTATTAAGGTAATAATAAGGGAAAACAAAATAAATTCTCTCCCTAAATACTAAACTTAAACATTTTTAGTGATTGATTTCTATCTTGAATAGATTTGAAGAGGTCATAAGACATTTAAACACTAGATTGGAAATCGGACACTTGCATTTCTGTTCTAGCTTTCCCACTCATCAGCCAGTGACTCCAGGCGGGTTAACTAACATCTGAATGTTGGTTTCCTCCTCTGTAACCTGGGTTAATAATAATCGCCCTGCGTCCCTCCAGAGTAGTTGAGTGGGATAAACTAGATGTAAGTACTTTGAAAATTATACAGTGTTTCCACAAGTGTAAAGATTATTATCATGCTGTAGTTCCCCTGGATAACGAATCACCAAAAAAAAGAAAGAAAGAAAAATAAAAGAAATGGAAAAACAACCTCAAACTACATAAAATTATCCAGCAATATTGAAGTGGAAGGAATTCTACTTTGGGTAAAACAAGCAATTTGGGATTCTGTTTTTACATCCTTATGGATGAAATAGAAAAAGAAGGCCCAGCTGCTGTCAGCTGTAGGTATGAATCAAAGAAACAGTCTAAGCTCATAGGGTTTGCTTAGAGTTCCGTTCCTCCAACCCTGTCCCCCACTCAGACCTGAATTCCCTACAGATCAGTCTCTGTCTTATGTCAGTGACCACTATCGATGCTTGGCAGGTGGAGTCATCCATTTCACAGGAGCTCAATTGACTGCTGAGGGATTCAGCCACAAGTCAGCCTCTCCACTCATTGAGCTCTGACGTCACGAGCCTTTTCTAACAGCTGGATTTATTCCCGAGTTCTGACCCTACTTTGTAAACCAGTTATTATCCCTGGAGCCTCGTACTGTTCCCTGTACTGAGCCTCATCTTGACGACTCTGTCTTCCGTCTCTCTTTCCTTGAGTCCATCTTCTCTCCGGAGGTGGCATCCCGTCCCTGGAGCCCAGCTTCTGTCTGGGGTCCTTACCTGCTAAGAGTCTTCCCAGGTGCTGCGTGCCTGATTGTGAGAGCACTGCCAGGTGACAGACTCCTGGTTGTCACTCAGTCTACCTGTAAGTGTACTCCTGACCTTGAACTTCCCTGACTGTCCCCCCTGGGGCTGCCTGCTGCATGGGATGCCCCCACTCCCTGTCAAATGCTCTCTATTCTTGAAATTCTGCTTACTTAGATGAAATTTTTCTTAGTACCGGGAGTTGATTGACCTCTAAGTGTCTAACTCCAGAGACTGTCGCCTTACGCTTTCTTCATCTGCCGCATGCTTCTCCAGGGCCAGCCTGGGGCAAAAGGTGCCAAGACCTGCTTCCAGCTTTGAGTGAAAAAAGGCTTACATTAGCTGTTGATTGATGCTTACAAGTTCCGCCTAAAACTTAACAGTTTAAAACAAACATTTATTCTCTCTCATATTTTGTGAGAGTCAAGAATCTGGTGCAGCTTATCAGGGTGAGTGGTGCTGACTCAGAGTCTCTCCGTGAGGTTGCATCAAGATCTGGCCGTGGCTGCAATCAGCTGAAGGGAATGGAGGGTCTGCTTTACGTAGTCACGGGCTGGAGCTCGCAGTCCCTCTCCACCTAGATCTCTCCACAGAGCTGCTTGCGAGTCTTCACGTCATGGCAGCCAGCTTCCCTCAGAGCCATCAATCCAAAGCACAGAGCAAGGTAGAAGTACAATGCCTTTTACGACCACCACTTCTGCGGTATTCTGATGGTCACACAGAGGAATCTGACACAATGTGGGAGGGAACCACGCAAGAAGGAGAATACAGGGTGGGGGTTATTAGGGGCCACCACAAGGCCTAAATGGAAACAAAGTTCAGTAAAAAACAAACAACAGCAATGACAACAGGATGCCCCAAAACAAAGAAACAACAAGGATTTCTCTTCCATCTGTCTCTGACTCCTTTATATCTGACTATGCTGCCGAAGGTCCACACCCGATCCAGAATATGAGCAAACTGAGAACAGAGGCACTTAGACAATCCCCAGGACACTCCAGCCATGATTCTTCACTTCCTTGCTCTTACTTCTGTTTTCTTCATTTGCAGATCCCAGACAATCTTGGATAGGAAACTACTGGCTCCATTCCCAGGCCCAGAGAAATCTCCAGCTCCTCATTTTTCATCAGATATCCCCCCAGAGAGGTGTAGGGAAAGTAGAGAAGGAAGGTCGTTGGAGGACAGGGAATACCTGTCTCCCTGTTGGAACCGTCAGTGTACCTCGTTACGCTAAGTTCAGTTTACATTCTTGAAGGAGACGTCTTTTTCCAGCACTTTCAAATGGTTCCCAGAGGCCATTAGTTTTCCTGTCATTTTACTTAATTCTATGTATCCCAGAAATGATTCTCAGTGCAAGGTTTGTACCAATAATAGTCAACAAATTAATAACAGTGGCAAAGATAATCTTCTTGATTTGATATGAATTATACTTAAAATACATATAATCTAGTCCAGAAACTCATTTAGTTGAACTTCTCTGTACTATTCTTCCCTTTTTTCTCTCTCCCACTTTTTCCTTTTTGAATTGAGAAAGAGAAAAGTCTTAGAAATCATATTTTTCTGAAAGTAAAAAATAGGAAATTAGGGCACAGAAGGATAATGGAAACTATCCACAATTGCTTTTGATCTTTTTGACAATTTTTAGGTTGCTGTTCTCCATCCCTTTGCCCCAGAAACTCAGCCTTCTCTTTCTTAGACTAAATATCTAAAAGTGTTTCTCTCAATTTAACGTGGAGTCGGGCCAAGAGGGATGCAGAGGAATGAATGGTGTTAGAAGAAGGCTAGGACTTTAGTAAGCATGTGTCTTTCTGTTCTTCACAAATGGAAGCCTAAATGCCACAAGTTCCTTCCACTAACTTGAGCAGATTCTGCAGGTTACCACTCTACTTGTTGTTTCTCTGTGTCTGTTGTTAGTTTCTCCTCCTACGTTTAACATTTCAAAGTTCATGTTCATCATGTTTGGTCCTGGGCTGTGAGGTCTTCTTTCTAAAATTCTCCTCCTAAGTTATCTCACTCTTTCCTGTAGCTTTAAGTTTCTTCCATATCCCAACAATACCTAATTTCATATTTCCAGACAAACTCCCTCTCTGAGCTCCAGTCTCATAGGTACGACTGCCAACTGATACCATTATTTGCATATCCTGTACATTTCTCCAACTTAACACGTCTAAACCCCAAGCCTGATCCTGTGTCCTGCTCCCCAACGTTTGCTCGTCTCTCAGTCTTCACGTCTCTGTAAATGACGACATCAAGCTGCATAAACCAAAATCCTGGGAATTATTCTTGAACCCTTTCTGTCTCTCACACTCCCTACATCCAATCTATCACAAAAGTCTGGACATTTCTGCCTCTAAAATAGATGAAAATTCTGTCTACTTTTTCCCATCCCTTTGCTCATCACCCCAGTCCAAGTGCCATCATTTTTCACCTGGTTTCCTACAATAGCCTTCTCATTGCTCTTTAAAATCTCCTTTTGTCCTTATAAATCATTTCCTCACAGAGGATCCAGAAAAATCAGTTTAAAATTTCAGTTGAGTCTATCCAATGGTTTTCCATCACACATAGAAATGAAGCCGGGTACCTGAGGGGCACTGTAGATATTAAACCAATTTGCTGTTTTTCCTGTTTTACTTGAGGGGTGACACAGGAGTCAACTCAGGGGTCTTGAGGATTTGTGAGCTTGTTTTGCAAGAGAATGCCTTCCGGGAGGGTACGATTGCCGGATGGCCGGCCCTCAGCAGCCGTGGAAGCCCAGAAGTCAGACTGCCCAGGGGCTTATCAGGAGTGACCCCTTTGTTTCCCAAAGCTGCTTCAGCCACGCCCCTTAGCTCTATAAACCTCCCCACCGCCCACCTCCTGCTGTCTGTTCAAACCCAGGCTCCCACCTTCTCCTTTTGGCGAATTCGAATAAATCTTTCTCCATCTCCAAGCACTGATGTCTCAGAGTTTGGCTTGCTGTGCCCTGGGCACTTGAACTTGAGATTAAGAGGTTTGGTATCGGAAATAAGTCTAAATTTCTAACCATGGCCTATAATTCCTGCAGGAGTGATTCACACCCACATAACTGTACTTCTCTCTTCCTTCTTCCTCTGGCTCTTCAGTCACAAGGGACTCCTTTCCCTTCCTGAAACATAGCACACAAGATAAGGTTCCTCTGCCTAGAATGTTCTCCTCCCACCCCCACCAATAAGCCTCAGAGGAAAGGGCATGGTGCCAGCTAACACTCTGCAGTCATCCAGATTAGCATCATAACTGACCATCTGGGACACCTGGGTGACCCCTTCCTCTCCCATAGAAAGGCCATAATGAGATCATAAAGTTAGTACACTTGCTGGGCAATTTGACATGAATGCAACACTGTAATTAGTTCATTAAATGTTACTGAGTCACATACTCCTCTTGCTTCTTTCACAGCATTCCTGGGAATGACTGATATAAAGAAGAACTAACACATTTATGAACTGATGTGGCAGCATAGCGCAATAGTTAAGAGCCTGGGTGGAGGTGTGGGCAGGAAGGAGGCTGACAGTCAGATTAACCTGGATTGGGAGATGCCAAGAACTCAGTAAAATAAAAGAGAGACAAAGAGTTTGAATGAATATCCCAGGAACTGATTAAAATGGTTTGCTCTGGGAGTTAATCAGGGTAAGTGAGGGCATGAAGACAGACAATGGATCCTAGTGAGTCAGTGGATTGTTGGATGAGACACTAGATGAAGCAACCTGGAAAGAGAGGAGGTGGTGCCAGGATGGTTACAGTTGAGATTGTAGCATGGTTGAGGAAAGGTAGAGGGTAAGGTTACTGGAGGGAAGAAGTCAAGGAACCAAGACGCTAAGGTCCTGAAAGGATCATCAATGTGGCTATTGAGACTGCAATTATTGTGACGGGGTAAAGTAGGACAGCATGACCTGACACCTTGAGGACTGAGGAAAAGCATCCTGAGAGCGTTGGCAGGTGACTGCAGCAAGGAGAGGCCATGGGTCAACTTTAAACCACATATATATTAAGAATCTGTATTTATATTGTGCTTTACTCTTTAGAACACATTTAAATACACAGCATCTCTTTTAATATTTTTATAAACTCTATGAAGTAGGACTTTGTAGGGAAAGACAAGTAACATTTTTACAGTCTGTTCTCTGAGCTGAGAACTGTGCTAAATTTTTTATATCTTATATCTTTTATTCCCAAGCCTATCCATCTGTTTGGCAACTTTTGTTCTCCCAGGTTCATTCGTGGAATTAATAGCCCCCCTCACTGATTAATCATGAAAATGAAGGGATCTATCCTTTCTTGAAGACTGTTTGACTGGCTTTCCCAACTTTCTGGGTTGATGGGATAGTAATTAAAACAGTGTTAATTTTTTTAGGGAAACTCCGTTTGGGAAACCCTGAACAGAAGAGGTCAGACAGCCTGGACTAAAGAGAGAGGATAAAATGAGAATACCAAGTTGTGTTCCCTTGACTACATGATAGTAATTTAGGAGAGGAGGTGAGAAATTAAATAAGAATTGAGAGCAAATTTCTTACTAACGTGCTCCTTGAAAGCTGGATAAGAAAGAGTTGATAATCCACGCATCTGGACCATCCTGCCCAAGTCCTGCACCCCTCTGAACCCCCTCCACATGGCACAGAACCGTTCCACACTCAGAAGAACATTCACCAATGATCAAGCACTGTCGCACACAGGCACTGACCAAACACTTCACGTTGTCTCTCAAGGACAGCGATGCTGAGACACAGCCATGATGGACGTTTTTATGGAAGTATATCCTCACCCTGTCTTTCTCTTGCTCTTCTCTCTAGGCTGAAAGATCCCCACTTGTGTAGATATCAGTCATCAGTTTCTTTCCTGAGAGAAGATAGAGACCAGATATTATTGGGTCTGGGGGATTTTTGTGAGCTTTATTTCACACAAGACATATGTCCTGTCTGTAAAGGAAAATGGAGAGAGCCAGCGTGTGAATCAGTGAGGTCGAGGGACACTAATTGCCAAGGTCAGGGCTCACCTTTTGCACTCGGTAGAGCATGGATGGGGCCTCCTGAGGGGTAAAGATGCCTCCTTCATTTGAGGTTGTGGAATGTCCGAGTGGAAGGAACAGAAATTTTGGGTTTAGTTCCTAATTCTGGCACTTGCTAGCTGTTTGACCTGTGGCAGCATACTCCATCTCTTTGTACCTTAATTCCCCCACCTTTAAAATGAATATATTAGTAATAATATCTATCTTATTGAGTTTAAGATATAATGGGTTAATACATCTATGCAGAAATAGAAGTATAATAATGTACACCTGAAATTTATACAATGTTATAAACCAGTGTTACTGCAATAAAAAAATAAAAAATAAATTTAAAAAATTAAAAAAATAATGAGTTATATATTTTGTACTGACACACAGTAGATACTCAACAAATATAGCTTATGCTAAGGTCAGGAGCATCAGTGAACGCACATGTCATCTCAACTGTATATGCTTGTGGGATAAATGAGGATTCACAATCCTATTAAATGCTCCCAACTGGCCACATCAAATGCTACTTTTAAACTACTTTGTAATGAGTTAATGTTTTCCTCTTTAAACAGAAGAGACAAGGAGATTATCCCACTATTTTTGTTTAACTTTTGGTATCTGAGAAGTCTTCTGAGGCCAGTAAACATCTCTTCCTCAAAGCTCAGCAAGAGTTGAGGAAAAGGCAAGCCGTCCTTCCCTCTAGTTCAGTCAGGGGAGCGTGGACTGGACCGAATAAAAAGAAAACCCAATGGGGCTAGAAGCCTGGGTTCCTGGGCTGTCCCAGAATCGGGCCAGAACAGTGAAAAGAAAGATAAACTGTACCACTCCACAGCCAGTCTGTCTCAAAATGAGGAGGACAAGATGCTGGCTAGGCTCGGCAGGACCATGACCTCTCTTTCTCTGAATGCAAACGTCCTCTGATTTACAGTCAAGTTCCCTGAATGAATGGGAGAGGATAAAATGGAAATAAGGAAAGCTTAGATTGCATATTTGTTTTCTAAAAATATTTCTCAAATTTATTTTTTCTACTACCAAGGGCTCTTTTTATTTGGCTCATCTCTCTTAAGACAAAGACAGAGTGGTCCAGAATGCATAGTGCTCCCTGCGGGGCATGTGGGGGTGGTGTTCCTGCAAAGATTGCCTGATCTGGCCACTTCGAGGCTGGGGAGATGGGGCCTCCCACACCTGCAACATTATCCTGGTTTCAAGTAGTTATGTCCAGAATCCAAAAGACAGGGCTGGAGCAATGAAAAAAACCTTTTTTTTCTGACTTACGTATCTAAAAATCTAAGCTTGTTTCTCTGTCCTAATGACTAAACACACAGTATTTTCTGAATCAATGGAACGGGAATAAGCTCTTCTCTCCTTGTATTCCAGTAGCATTGCTGAACCATCAATTTCTTTCGAGTAAGAGCACTTAGAGTCCATCTTCCCTGGACATGGAACAGGTCACCACGCGGAGGGAGAGCGCTGCCCACTGGGGAAAGCAGCAGACCCTGCTTGCAGACCGCAGTTCTACTGGAAAATTAGTGCAAGCCGTCAGCTGGTTTGCGTGACTTGGGGAAACCAGATCAGGAATTCAGCTCGGGCCATGGGAGTTCAAGTCTTTACACAGAGTTCTTTTGGATGTAGAAATTGTGGATGGAACATCGGCACGACATCTGTGTCCTGGGCGAGTGATGGCATGCATTACAGATGCACATAAATACTTGGTGTATATTATTAAAGCTTAGTTTTGTGTACATTTCACATAAATATTCGAATGTTTTGCAAACTGATGTCCTCATAGGCAGAATCTTGTCCTTTTTGAAATTTGTCTTGGCCATTTAAAAATTGGCTTTAACCTCTTTTAGACGACACTAGAGGTCTAGTTCCTCATAATCCTCCCCATTCCTTATTGTCTTATATCCAGTTGGCTTCACCTGTCGGTGTTACTTGCCCAGCTCCTGAAATAATTGATGTCTGTGAAAGCCTAGAAATGGTTTATATTTGCCCTTACCATCATAATTTTCTCTTAGCCAGAAGACTTTGACTTCATAAGGCCTTAAGTTGTTACACCAAGTTCAATGTTTAAAATATACATGGATCTAGAAGCACACAGGCTCAGAGTTTGTGAAGATTGTAAATGAGTGAAGCAGCCAGCATCTAGGAGGGAAGCCAGACGGCTTGCTCTGTCCTCCCCAAAGCTGGTCCATTGTACTGCCGCCCAGCTTTGGTTTACTGCTCCACAGATGGGAATCCGTTAAATTCGTCAACACAAAGAGAGAATGCAAAGAGAGTGGGCCTAGAGACAGGGAAGGCACAAAAGGAGACCGGACCTGAGTAGGCAGCAAGTTCGAGGCAAGAATAATTTGTTCCTTTCCAGACAGAAGCAAAAAAAAAATTCTTTTGGCAATAATGAACTTTGGGTTATTGATGAACATCCATGAGTGTGAGGAGAGGGAGCGTGGGCTGTAACCAGGGTAACTGAGTGGGCAGTCGTGCAGCTGTCTGCTAAGTTTACAGGGAGACTTGGAAAGGGCTCATCTGTATACTCCAGTCTCAGCGGCACCTGATGCTGTGATTCTGAGCTCAGATGAGGGTCAGGGAGAGGAGGGCTGGCTGGCAGTTGAAGAATCTAGCCCTATTCATTATTAGTACAAGAAAATCTGAGGAAAGTAAAGGACATGCTGAAAAAAATTGTCTATTTTTAGACACACACAACTCCAGTGCACACAATAAGAATCTGTGCACAACAATGACCGGATATTCTTGAGGCTTGTTTGGGAATAAATCTTCAGTCCTTTGTAAACCCAGCCAATGCTCAAGCAAGAAACTTCAGCTTCTCTGGGCAATTACCTGATGCCCCACTACCCTTACTATTAGCTGATGGATATGCAGAAGAAAAGTCCTTCTACTAAATGTGCTCAGTAAAAAATAATTCCTGATTGAGAAAAATAATTAGCTAAAATCATCAGATTAGCATAGCACGTGAGGCCTACAGACAGACTTATAAGATCCTGAATAAGGAGTCACCAAGTTATGACCTGTTCTGTTAGGGATTTCTGCGAAAAGAATTAAGGCGTAATACGATTAAATATATTCCTTAATTTTCATTGATCAACATACAGAAGGCGCTGCATTAGCGATATGTTCACATTAGCCAACTCTTCAGGTTAGTCAGTCTTCTAGAGAGCCATAATCGAATTGTGGTCCATGAGTCACTCCACGATTTCCTACTCATTTTAGCTTTGAAGCAAGTTAATGCTTTAAAGCGAGAACTTGAACACGACAGGGGCTTTTCCGAATTATCTCCCAAAGATTAATTTGGTTAATACTAACAAAGGCTGATGTTTGAGAGATAACAGTGTCTCATCAACCTGCGGGCCTCAAGCTGCAGAATTCCACGTTGACGTATTGACTTTTACGTCTTAGAGTTAAAACGCCAGGAAACACAGCTGCTGAAATGTGGGAAATATTCCATTAACATTCTTGGAAAGGATTTTTTAAGAAAACATGCAGTGTCAGAAGTGGCAGGAAGATCTAAAAAAGTGGGTCATTAGGAATTGATGACTTTCATATTTATTGTCTCTTGCCTCACCCGGAACAATGGCTTAAATATTTCCCTTTTCCAGGAAACAGATGCTGAACTTCCCTAATAGGACATTTGTAGGTTTTAGTGCTTCATCTTATTTCACCACTCATTTTAAACGAATTATCTCATAGGAGTCCTCAGAGCAATGCAAATTTGAACTATTTTGCTTTAAACTTACATTCATGATGAAAAAGTAAGTTTTATTTCTCCTAATGTTTATTTTACTTATATTTCAAGTAAGAAATTGGTTTTTGCGTTTGTCTACCACCAGTTGACAAACCACAGTAGATGAGGTCCTGCTACTATAATTAATCCTAAAATGGGAGTGGAAGACCAACTCTCTCGTTTCTCTAGCCTATATTCCAGTATCTATTAGCTATCAGATATTTTTGTGGCCTATTCCAAACTTACCATGTCCTAGCAAAGATGTATTTGATAATAAGTTCTAAAATAAACCATGAAATCAAGATCTCTCTTTCATCCTAAAATTCCACATCTTTCAACCATACTTGCAAGTAGGAGAGGAAATTATAGATAATAACAGGGTTGAGTGGAGCATTTCCTAACCCTTCTATTTAAGATATGACCCTCCATTGTATAAATGACCATCCACAGTTGCCCATGGGTTCTATATTGCTACAGACTGAATGTTTATGTCTTCCTAAAATTTGTATATTAAATCCTAATGCCCAATGTTATGGTATTTGGGGTGGGAGTTTGGAAGGTTACTAGGTCATGAGGATGGCTCTCATAAATGGAATGTGCCCTTATGAAAGAGACCCCAGAGATCTCTCTCGCCCCTTCCACCACATGAGGACACTGCAAGTAGATGGCTGACTATGAACTAGGAAGTGAGCCCTCATCAGATGCCAAATCTGCTAGGGCCTTGATCTGGGACTTCCCAGCCTCCAGAACTGGGAGGAATACATTTCTATTGTTTATAAGCCACCCCGTCTGTGGTGTTCTGTTATAGCAGCCCTAACAGGCTAAGACATATTTGCTTTGGGATTAGGAAGAGTCTATCAAGGATGATGTGAAGAGTTACACAACTGTACTGAGGTGAGTCAGTCTAGCCGGAGGAGTTTTGATGCTGCAAAGTTGTGTTTTAGCAGAGGAAATAAATATCTCATGCCCCAAATCAAACTTGTTTTTCTTATGCTCTGCAAAACACTGTGGGTAATATTCTATGCTGTATTCTGCTCCCATGTTCAAAGATGTGTTGCAATCACTTCCATTAGTTAACTTTCAGGTTGTGATTCTTATCATAAGGACTAAAAACTGAAAACTTCTGTTTCTAGTAAATGACCAACTAGATTCAACCAAACTTCTGCTGGAAACAACTAAAACACTGCATAAGATTTTTAAAAATCTTCTCAAAAGAATAAAATATTTGACAAAACAGTAAGGGACTACCAAGGCAAACCTAAAAGAAAAAGAGAATCCAGAGAAGTAAGTGAAACACTGAAGATTCTTCTACCTTGAGGGCATTAGCTGAACCCAGCAACTCTGAAGTTGAGGAGACTAGTCAGTCAGAAGTTAAGGCCCAGAGCCCACTCACAGTGCTAAGTTTACTCTGAGACTTTCCCCACAGTAAGCTGGGTGCCAAGGGGTTCATCTCAGGGTAAAAATAAACCAGAAATAAGTCCCCTATTCCCATGCTATATACACACCTCTTGGAAGACTGTAGGGAAGATTGCCATGGCCCTGAGTAAACATGGGAAAAGACAAGAGGGCAGAGAAAGTCTCTGAGAAGTTGTGGTCACCACAGCCTTGTCTTGGTATAGATTTGAAGTTTGGGTCACACTATTTGGGCAGCCAGTCAATCTCAAGCCATAAACTTGGTTGATGGTATTATCACACTACTAGTGCCCAGGGGGGTCTAGAGAAGGAAATGCAAATTGTCTCTTGAGGAAGGCACCTTAATCTTAAACCTTAAAGAATCGTAAAAAGTAATTTTTCAAGAATATTGAGTAGTCCACAGTAAAAATAACCAAATATACAAGAAAATAAGGCACCATGAAAAATAAGGAGCAGAAAAATAAAATTACAGAAACAGAGCCAAAAAACACTTGAGATATTGAGATTATCAGATCCAGAAATAAAACAAGTATGCTTACTCTGTTTAAAGATATTAAAGACAACTTGAAAATATCTGCAAAGAAGGGAAACTATAAAAATAAAACTAGCAGATTTGAAAAAGAAAGAAATAGTACAAAAGAAACAAAAAAATATGATGCAAATATAAAAACTTAGTTGAGGGGTTGAAGAGAAAATTAGATACAGCTGAATAAAATTTAGAGAATTGGAAAATAGGTCATAAAATTAACCAGAATGCACCATACAAAGACAAAAAGATGGAAAATATGGAGGAGAGTTAAGAAATGGGTTATAGAGAAAAGAGCTAACATACTTTAAATCAGAGTTCCACAAGGAGACAGATTCATAAGAGTGAAGAGGGCAGAGGTAATAGTTAAAGAGGTGATAGCTGATAATTTTTCAGAACTCAGAAAAAATAGATCCAATAAATGAAACCACATTTAGAAATGTCATAATTAAACTGTAAAACACCAAAGAAAACACAACTATCTTAAAGAAGCCTCAGGAAAAGAGGCAGATCCTCAAAAGAATGACAGAGAGATCGTCAATGTTTTAAGAGCAACAACAGAAGCTGAAAGTCAGTAGTATGATCGTTTGTGTGTGCAGAAATAAAATAATTGCCAATCTAGAATTCCATACCCATAAAAAGTATTTTTTAAGAATGTGAATGGACTTAATGCTTCAGCTATGAGACAGGGATTGTCAGACTTGTTTCTAAGAAAAGATATGCTCTTTACATAAGGACAAGTTTAAAGAAAAGAATATAAAGTGGTATTCTATGCAATTCTAGCAAACAACATGTGAGATATAGTTATGTTAATATTACACAAAATTTGCTCTTAAGCAAAAAGCATTACCAAAGATAAAGTCATTTCACATTGACAAAAGATTCAATTTTTCACAAAGATGCCATACTGTTTAAATTTGTAAGCAATTAATAAAATAGTCTCAAAATACAAAAATCAAAACTTGACAGAAACACAAGGAGAAATAGATAAATATACCACCAGAGGAGGAGATTTTGTTGTTGTCATTAAAGAGGCTTCCCCCCCCAACATCATGCAAGTATAATTTTAATACAATAAGCTGCATTCTTTATAGTGTACAGTTCAATGAGTATTGACAGATGGATACAGGATATTTGCATCTCCTCCAAAATTTTCTGATACCCCTTAACAGTTCATCCCTTGCTTGACTCCTGGTCTTAGGCAACCACTAGTCTGCTTTTTGTCCCTACAGATTAGTTTGCATTTTCTAGAATTTATATAACTGAATCATACAGTATGTATCATTTTGTGTCTGGCTTCTTTCTCTTGGCATAATGATTTTAAGAGTCATCTCTGTTGTTGTGTATGTCAGTAGGTAGTTGTTATATTGCTAACAGGTATATTCCTTTATGTGGATGTACCACAATTTGTTTACCAATTCACCTGTTGATAGACATTGGGGTTATTTCCAGTTTGTTGCTCCCCCAAAAGTTTTCTTTCCAGAAAAGGATGAGATTGTGATTGGGAAGAGGCATATCAGGACTGCCTCTGACATATTAGCAAGGTTCTATTGGTGCTTATAGAGATATTTGCTTAGTAATTATTCACTGGATTGTGCATACAAGTTAAATTTACCTGTTTTTTGTCATATGTTAGGTTTCATCAAAAAAGAAGCAAAATCAAGATAAAGTATCTGAGACTATATTTGCATGAAAGTAAGGCAGCTATGGTTTAGTGAAGAAAAGTCCTAGCTCTGATAAAGACGGATTTGAACAATGTCACTTAACCTTTCTCAGCCCCTTTCATTTGTGAAATTAGGATGATAGAACCAGATAAATTATATTTCAGCAATTTGTACTATGCCATACTTCCAGGAGAGTATTATTATTATTATTATTTATTATTATAAAAGAGTAGACAAAATGATTTGAACCAGAAGACTCCAATTTGTCTGTTCCCCTATACAGCCTGTGGGCTCTTTCCGACAGGGCAGCCATGGAGTTGTGCCATTTAGATCCTCCTGGAAGAAAGAACCTTCTGCAAAGTGTGTGGTTGGCTGACACCTTCAGTGACTGCATCCTCAGTATCTGCAGCAGCATTCAGGCTGAGGCAACACCCCCCCAGGCTGTTTTCCCACCAGAGTCCGGGCATGGCAGGAGTACTAGAGTTGCCCATTTCTGCCCAACACAAGACTCTTCTAACGGGCAATCTTTGTTCCGGGGCTCTACCACTAGCCTTGCCAAGACCTTCTCGGAGCTGTGCTGCCCTCTGAGGCTCTTCCTACCCAATCCTCCCTCATTTCCTCCACTCCTTCTGCAGGTCAGACCTGCATCGCTATTTGAAGGCACTCCCTGACCACTTCTTCCCCTTCTTGACTTTATCTTTCACAAGACTTTCCCCCAATAAATCTCTTACTTCTAATTCTGTCTTGGTGGACCAGAGCTGACTAACGCATGCAGAATGATGCTTTTAGTTAGCAAGAACTATGAAAATTTTTAAAAATAAAAAAACAAGTAATTGTACAAGATGTTTCAGACACTGAGATTTCTGACTTGTAAACAAACAGCCTCATATAGACAATGAAAATCAATTTATTTCTATTTGATCCCATTGTTCCATGTAAACAGAGCCAGAGACATAAGAGATTAATATTTTTATCCAAAAAAATCCATGAATAGAAAAATTGAGTCTTCAAAATGTTCTTTATTTTGTATACTAAACTACATTTTCTCTCTCTCCTTTACTGATTTCTATATCAGATCCAGGTTCTTTTTGAAATAGATTTATTAAAGGCCCAATAAATCTAGATTTGCTAAAGTCTCTCAAGACAAAGTCACCTAAATAAAGTCTCTGTGTCAATTTAGAAATGTCACTAAACTATAGAAGTCAGATAACATAGACAATTTAAGGATTACAGCCAGTAGAGTATGCTAAATAATCTTTGTCTCCATATTTTGCATTTATGTTCCAAATATTTACGAAGTCAGCAGCCAAATGAAAATGATTTTTGCATAAACTGTGGATTGAAATTTTCAAGAAACAAGAGAACTGCATTTAAATTTATTTCATTTAAAAATAGTCATGGTTTTTACAAAATGTATCATCTTCTTATAATTTTAAAGGAAACAATAGAGAATATGATTTTAAATCAGTGTATTTTCCTGAAATTAAATGTAATGTCTTTGATTCACCTTTAACATAGTTATCCTAGGAAGTATCCAAACAAAATCTGAATTCACAGTTAATTTCGTTATTTGGGGACCAAATACCCCATTGGTCAATACATAAAATGTATCACTGTGATCATATATAAGGAAAGCATAACTGATTATCTGCACTATTTTAAGGCATATTTGGAACATTGGTGGGTAGGATAAAGTGCACTGTTAAGAATCAAACCTGGGTGTGAGGTAAGAATTCTATCACTGATTCAATGACATAGGTAATGTCACAGCTGGCGTGTATGCAAGATTCTGTCTTGTTGACTCTGCTACCAACTTTCTCTCCTTCTAAATCTCATCTGATTCTTTTCTTATTTTCTTGATCACCCAGCTCTTCTTTCTCCTGTACATCTGTTCATTTTATTCCCTAACTCCTTGTTTCTCTACCTCCTTTTCGATCCACAGATCAAATAGATATTTGAGGTCAGTATCTATTTCTGAGTCTTCCTTTCTTTCTGTCTCTCGAACTACAGGTCAACCCAACTTCTTTTCTACCTTCCTTACATCCTCTCAAATGCCACCCTCGGAGATGAGTCTCTCAACTTTCCAGATCTTCTGCACAAGCACCCTGACGTGCATCCCTTATTCTCCTGCCTCATCTTCCAGATCTTGTCCACCATTCGCAACAATTGGACAACATGTCAAAAACATTGCATCCTAAAAGGCAAGGGGTATGTTTCATATGATTAATCGTATTTGAATGACATCAAACAGAAATAGAAATAGACCCTTAATTTAATTTTTTCTAAGACCTTAAACATTCAAATGTCCCTTCTATTTATACTTAAATAGTCTTTAAGCCAACTCATTGTTTCCTGAACCAGCTTCATTGGTAGAAGGAGGGCAAAGTTACTATCATAATAAACTCGGGTGTTTACAAACACACGAAGTCTCCACTGGGGGCACAGTAAACCTGGGGAGCCTCCCTCTGGTCCTAGAATGTGTTTCTATTGCAGAGGAGAGAAATGGAAAAATATGGGGAGAAGGAGTTCCTTGAGTAGAATCAGTTAAGATCTCTGAATAACCTGCTCCTCTTTCTCCAAAATCTGCAGAGGTAGTTTTATCTTATACCCTGAAATATTTCATGGATACCCAAAACCATGTTTTGAATCTCAGAGCCCTTTGTTCATTCATTCATTCATGTACTTATTACATACTTACTGTGTAGCAAAAGCTGTGCTAGCCCTTGGCTCTGGTCTCAAGCAGTGACTCATAAAATACGTTTACCTCTGTCTTCTTGAATTCATCAGTTACTGTAGGTTTCAGCATAGTAGCTGTCCTCAGCCAGGTATTAGGATCAAACTGATTCCCAGCAGTGTTAACTAATTAACCCAGATGGATCTCAAGTAGATAAAGTTTGAGAAAGTGCGGAGGATTTGGCTTGGATCCTACATGTGGAGAGAGGGAACTCAGAGGTCTTTAAATCACATGCTTCAACCTCTACTCTTATTTACTAGTCTAGTCTGATATTGGCAAAGGATGGAGTTATTGAGGTCCCAAGCCTCCACTCCTTCTCATGCAATTCTCCTCTTTACCATCAGCTTCCTCCTTGGAGTCTAAGGCCTAGTTCGGCCCAGTCTGACGCTCTCCTTTCAAGGAGGGAAAAACTCTATTTAAGAGAGAAGGAAGCTGTGTTAACCAAAATTCAGTGAAGACTGAGAACCCATTCCTATCACCTGGAACATGAAACGTCCTGCTAGAGCAGATAAAATTTCAGGCTCTGTTCCCACACCAGTTGCTGTAAAAATAGAGGCCAAATATTTAACACTGTGCTGAAATTTCAGGCCAAGATGACATAAATCAACCAACACAAACTTAATATTGCTACTGTTCCTTGCACCACCCCATTCCATTTGCAAGATGTATCTTCTCACTGGCCAGAAATCCAGGTTAGGTTTAGTCATCACACCCACTGTTTTAAGCACACATCCAGAAAATAAACCCACATCCATCCAAGGCACCACGGGGCCACCCAGGAAGCTGCCATCCTAATCATCCACCATGCTGGATTCCTGCACTCTCAACAAGTTCTATTCTCCTCCATCGTCTGCAGCAGATTGCTTCTCTTTTAGTTCGCAAGGTCTTGGGTTCCCTTCTGCCAACTCGCTAATTTACTTTTCTGGTCTGAGCAGCACACCAACTTCTTAAATAAATAACACAGTACAGGCAAAGTACTTTTTTAAATATATAAATAAATATATAAATAAAAAGGAACAACAGGATGCAAGCCATTGTTTTTAACAGAGATGGCTGACTCCGGAGAAACTTGAGGAAGGTGGTGGTCCTGTAGGTCTCTGAGTCAGGTTATCACTTTGCCTGCTCTGCCTGGTGCCACCCAATCACTCCTCAGCCAGAGGGAAGTGGACCACCTGGTGTTAGCTCACTACATTTTTTTTTTTTTTACTTTTTAAAATCGTATGTGTTTAATTCACAAATTATACATGAAAACATTCTGATTGTAAAAATGCAAATAGAGCCCAATTCTCCTTGGCTTTCATCAATCTCCCTCCCTCTTCATTACCTGCTACAGAAAAACTACCATTGGCTATTTGGCTTGTATCTTCTCAGATAATTTTCTATACATTTAGATATGCATATGTATATATAAGAGATGCAGTTTTGTTTTGTGAAATTTTGTTTTGTTTTGCTTAAAAAAATGGGATCCTTTGGTTTAGCAACATGTTTTAAGTTAATATGTCTTGAAAATATTTTCACATCTCCAAATATAGATCTTCCTCATTCTTTTAACTGCTGCATAGTTATTTCATATGCATGTAGCACAATTTAATCATCAGTTCCCTTAGGTGCTTAGCAATTTTCACTTTTCCCAATAATGCAGAAAGTAATGTTCTTATAAATATCACTTTGCACATATATGGGAGTATTTTTATAGTATAGATAATTATTTTACTAAAATTTGACAAATTTCTGTAAAAGCTACTTAACTAACTCACATACCCTTCATTTTTTTCACATCCTCATATAACACTTAGATAATCTCCAATTTTTTGTTTGTTTGTTTGTTTTTAAACATTTGCTACAAATATTTTTTCCTTGTCTGGTCCTTGACCATTAACTTTGTTATGAGACAGGAACTTTGAAATTTGTACAGAGTTAAATTATGACCTTTTTCTTTATGGCATGTACATTTTGCACCTTGATTAAAAGAACTTGCTCATCCCAGATTTATAAAAATATCCCCTCATCTCTTCTCCTAATTCTTTAACAGTTTAAAAATTTTATTTAATTCTTTAATCCAATTCTTTATCTAGAGTTCACTTTTATGTATATTGTAATTTAAATAATTTACTTTTTTTCCCAAATGACTGGCCATTGAAGCAAAATCATTTACTGAATAGTTAATACTTTCCTCTCCAATGTGAAATACTACTTATCATTTCCTAACTTCAATTTATATACTGTTTTGTTTCTGAACCATTAGGTTCAGTAAATCTGTTATTTCATTCTTGCGTGAATACCAGACTGCTTTAACTACTATAACTTAAGAATATGCTTTACTATATGGAAGACAAAATTCCTCCTTATTTTTAAAAAAATAATTTCTCAATTATTCTTGTGTGCTTTATTTTCCAGACGAATTGTATATTTAGCCTGACATTCCTTGTTGGAATTTTTACTTATATTACTTTGAATTCATAGCTACTTATCACATTTTTACGATATATAATTCTTTAATTAGATGTTAAAAGCAACGAGATAGAATTTCCTTCAAGGAAAGAGAAAAATTTCTTTGCAATCCTAAAAACCAGATAGCGCATTTTCAATTTAATGCGTGAAGTAACAAGGAATCTTAACGAGTAGAAGGATGAGATGAATGACTTGATTTAAAAAGCTTTCGCTAATTGCTTCAGAAGAGTCCTAAAGCAAAGGTGAGGTTAGGATTAGGGTTAAGAAAGAAATCGTATCACATAAGGGTAAATAGTTTGATGATGGCTGGAATCTGGCCATAAGGTGATGAGAGTTCCAAGAAGTACGAAGGGGAAAGGACAAATGTGAACTATTTCCAAGGAAGAAATGGGCTATGATCACACCCCTATTTGACAATTAAGCCTCTGAGGCCTTACAGTGAGGTATCTTGGCTTCTTTGTCCTTGGGTCTCCACTCAGGACAGAAGGCCCTCAAGACCAGAAATGGTCATGCTTTTTCTTTACCTCGTTTGTGTATCTTTGATATGCCTGATCATTTTCAGGAACATGGCAGGGTTATAGTCAGATATTTTCTGACCATGACCTTGAGCTGTTGCCTGGGATTTTCACATATGGTTAATCTTTTGACCCACTTAAATATATTTACACAACAGTCTGATTCATTTTACAGATAAAACCAGCCTGTATAGTCCCTGTCATTGTTTTAAAGTCACAAAAACATCAAAATTAAACCTGTATATTTCCTTACACAGAATATTTGGAATCTTTGATGATTATAGATTCTGAGATCCCAAGAATGTCAGTCTTCTAAAGGATACTGATCATCATCATCATAACACTTAGCATTTGTTGAGTAGTCACCGTGACCCAGGGACTTGGTTACGTGCTGTGTGCATGTTATCTTCATTAATCCACTCTTCCAAGGAGTGTCTTCCCAGGAGATAGTACTAGTATTAGTATAAATATTGGTATACTAACATGCTAATATTAGTATTCCCATTTTACAGATGAAGAGACTGAGGTGAACAAACGTTAACTCACCTGCCCAAAGGCAGGCTACCGCTAAGTGACACGGTCTCTATGTTGAACACAGCAGTTCGATTCCTGAGGCTGGACTTTTATTGGTTCTTCTAAACGGCTAAATCATCAGCATCTTTTCTTTGACATGGAGATCTTTAAGAAGTTGCTGCTTACCACTCACCTTTTTTTTTTTGTTGCTTTATTTGAGAACCTATTTTCTTTTCCTGATGCCATATTTAGATGTACTGAGGCCACATACTTGTGTTGAGGGCTTCTATTTAAATGAAAGAGAAAGTGAGTCATCGGATTTTAGATGCTTCTTCCACTCGTGTGTTCTAATTTCGCTTGTTTTCCCTGGAAATGTGCGAACATCCCGAACATCTGTGTGACCAAGGCTTCTGAAGTCAGACAGAAACGTCCCTTACATCACTTCCCATTATTCCCTTAACATCGGTAACTTAACTCTCTGCAAACTCCATTTGCTGCCGTCCTACGTTAGCACCTGACGTCTGCTCAGCAAAGATAAAATTTGCCATTTTTCCACTGTTTTAAGCTGGTTTATTTTTTGTGCACTTGAGGTTTTGAGTAACAGTTACCAAAAGCCAGTTTCTTTCCTGATCGCATGAAGATGGAGGTACTGGGAAGAGGTGGACCTCTATAAGTGATTTCTCTTTCTTTTTTTTTTGTGAGATCAGCCCTGTGCTAACATCTGCCAATCCTCCTCTTTTTTTGCTGAGGAAGACTGGCCCTGGGCTAACATCCGTGCCCATCTTCCTCCACTTTATATGGGACGCCGCCACAGCATGGCTCGCCAAGCAGTGCCTCGGTGCACGCCCGGGATCCAAACCGGTGAACCCAGGGCCACAGCAGCAGAGCGCGGGCACTTAACCACTTGCGCCATCTGGCTGGTCCCTGTAAGTGATTTCTGGTTTTAAAATTGTTGGTGGATGTTGATGAAATATAATCCTTAAATTCAACTTGAAGACAGTTGCAACATGTCAGTCTAACCCAGGATGGTCTAATTCAGGGACGCCCCTGATGCTTAATTAACTCGGTAATGACTGAAGAGCTGTTTCAGTGGCATTTATCTAACTACCCTGTGACAAAAGAACAAATTGCTTCCCTGTCTGCCCTGACACTTCAACTGTAACTGTAGGCAGAACTGGAAAAAAAAAATTGTCTGGGCCTACATATAATTTAGTTTAAATAAGGTAAAATGAAGAAATTACTGCTATTGATATTCTCACTTTCTTTGTGAGAAAATGTCCTACCATATTGACTTCAGGAAAAATGATCCGACAAACCATCTGTGCTCAGAGCTGTATAAATTTTTGTGTGTGTGTGTGAGGAAGATCAGCCCTGAGCTAACATCCATGCTAATCCTCCTCTTTTTGCTGAGGAAGACCGGCTCTGAGCTAACATCTATTGCCAATCCTCCTCCTTTTTTTTCCCCCAAAGCCCCAGTAGATAGTTGTATGTCATAGCTGCACATCCTTCTAGTTGCTGTATGTGGGACGCAGCCTCAGCATGGCCGGAGAAGCGGTGTGGGAGAAGCGGTGTGTAAGTGCCCCCCTCCCCCGGGATCCGAACCCGGGGCCGCTAGTAGCGGAGCGCGCGCACTTAACCGCTAAGCCACGGGGCTGGCCCTATAAATTCTTACACTCAGAGTGGAATTCCACGCAGCCATTCTCAGAGGCAGAACCAGTGCAGAAAAAGTGCTAGGTTTTCTGTTTACAAGAGGGTGAGCAAGTCGTGAAGTATCCTACTATTGGCTGTTAGTGCTGTTCGCTGAGCTTCCGTGTCTGCTTTCCCCGCCGGGGTTATTTGCCGCAGGAGCGCAGACCCTGGAGACCATCATACCACACGAGGCAGCGTTTTCAGTCCAAAGCCTTTACCCCACAACTAAGGACCAACTTACTTTACTCATTTGGAGTCTATCCTTTCTGATCCTGCCCAAAATGTCTTTCTAGAGATTCAAAGCAGAAGGGCTAAAAGTTCAGAAAGTAGAATGAAAAATGAGAGGCAGCTCTTTTTACATGTTGTTGCATTCACTTGAGATATTTTCCTTCATTCAACACACATACACGCACATAGATTTTAAAGCCATGTTGGAAACACGGTTGGAAAAGTTGGAGGTAAATATCGTGCTAACATTGGAAGCAAACTGGGGCCTTAGGCGAATCTAAGGGGATCATTTGTCGTGGTAGAGTATGCCTTCTCCTGGGTACACGTGAAGGAGCGCTCACGTTCAAAATCATATTGCAATGAAATAGATGACAATTACCAACTCCTCACAAGTGGAGATCAAGAGTATATTAATGGTCATCCATTAACAAAGCTGAATTACGCAGCATCGCGTGTTCTAAGTCATCTTGAATACAATTACTAGAGGGGCTGAAATATTTACATGGGATGACAAAGAAATGAATAATTCTGAATTATAATTCACTTCTCAGCTAACAAAATCCCACATCTGAAAGTTGGTTTACATTAATTTGTAATTGATGTAATTATTACATGGGATGGGATCATGTGGTTCCCGTTACGTTTCCAATCACCCCCACCAGAACCAAACCGTTTTTAAAATAGCAAAGTAGGAAGTACAAATCAGAGACACATGTCCCAGTTTCAACAGGCTATGGTGCCACATAACGTATGCACAAATTTCTCAAATTCTTCTGTGACTGTGAGATAAGATATCTGGATTTTTTGCTTCTTCTTCCAGGCAGTAGGATAAAACTTATCAAGATCAGTTTTTTCCCTAGGTCTATTAGTGTTTGAAATGAAGTTATTACAGAGATCTGGGATCATTATTTTTCATCATAGAATAATACATGGCAGTACCAAGGGAAAAAATCACATTTTTATTTTGTTAAAAATAATTATAGTGTTTTTATCTCCAATATGAATTAAAAAGGCAGTAGAAAGGTTGTTTTTCCCCTTCACTGTTTAGTTGACCTGATATCTGGGCCCTCTTGACTTCTTATTTCTAGTTTCCTACAACCAATGCTAGAAGGCACATTTTCACTCCATCAGAAAGTTGGCAGTCTCCTAGAATAGCCCTGCTTCTGCAACCTGCTATTAGTAGGCTGCAGCAGACTGCATTTTCCAAGGACAGCCACAGCATTATCTCCGATCCCAAATGCTCCTCTCAAACCTCCCAACTCCCCCTTCAGTCTTCAACGTAGGCAGGCTTGTGTCACACTTGTAAACATTGGAATGAAGCAGAAGTGATGCTGTGTGACTTCCTAAGCTAGGTCAGCATCCCTTGTGAGCTGAAATAGTCATGCCAGAGCCCTGAGCCGCCCAGCAAACAGTCCAACTGCCCCTGGGTGGCCATGCTATGAGCATGAAGCCCAATCTAACCCACATGGAGAGACGACCCAGAGAAGTCCTGGGGCTAGACGAAGAGAGCCCGAGATGCTCCAGCCTCTGCTTGTCCAGTTCAGCCACTGTGGGCAACGGCGTGAGTATGCTCAGCCAGAACCACCCAGCCAAGGCCTCCTTCCCAAACAGCTCGCACACAGAAAAGGTAGAGATAAGACAACAATTGTGTGTTTTAAGCTACTAAGTTTTTCAATGTTTGTTACATAGCGATAATAACTAGAACATAGATACCAAGAAGAAAGTAAATTACAAAACAAAGTAGTACCCTAAACTCAGAAATTCACTGGCTAAAGAATTTCCGAAGCAGGTCGATCTGCATATAGCTACTCTGCTTGGTAAGTTCCAACATTTCTCATTAATATGTTGAAAACTTTAGATCATAGTTGGTGTAGAGATTGAGACATTTGAATCATAAAGTTTAGCCTTATTTTCTTCTGTCTATAACGAACTATCTCAAATGAAATTGCAAAAGAGTGAAATGCAGAGAGAAAGTAGGGTTATGTGGCAAGGAGATTAGAGTTACTTTAAATCAACCGATATTTTCCTTGAGAACTTCTCTCTCATAGGCAAGTTCTCTTCCCATATTCAAAATGGAAAATAACAGAATGACCTGTGCTTCCAAGATTTAATGCTCCTCCATGGGAAGGAGAGCTGTGATTAAAAGATGAGATGGTTGGGGCCGGCCCGGTGGCGCAAGCAGTTGGGTGCGCGCGCTCCACTGCGGCGGCCCGGGGTTCGCTGGTTCGGATCCCGGGCGCGCACCGACGCACTGCTTTGGCAAGCCATGCTGTGGCGGCGTCCCATATAAAGTGGAGGAGGATGGGCACGGATGTTAGCCCAGGGCCGTCTTCCTCGGCAAAAAAAGAGGAGGATTGGCGGATGTTAGCATAGGGCTGATCTCCTCACAAAAAGAAAAGAAAAAAAAAAAAAAAGATGAGATGGTCTAAGAGGTGCCATTTTAATCATCCTTCCCTAAAGAGTTGGGCTTTGAATTTGGATTTATTAATCTGTGCTTCTGATTAGGCTGCTGTGTAAATGGAGGTGTTCTTCAACATTTGTCCTATATGGGTGGTGTGTGGCTTGTCTTGTAAGCAATGAAGACAGGGGAGCTCTGTCTTCTCCAGTACCCTGTTACCCCCATAGCACCTACCACAGCTCACTACCCAGGAGACACATGGAGAATACAATGTCTGAAGGGGAGAACTTCAAAGAATTCAAGATCCAGCAAGATCTTTACAAGTGTCTATGAGATAATAATGAAGTCCTTGGTCATCATCATAACAATAATATCTAACATATATTGGGTATTTACTATGTATCAGGCACTGCACAAAATATTTTAAAGCATTATCTTTTTTGTTTTTTTGCAGAGCAAGATTTGCCCCTGAGCTAACATATGCTGCCAATCTCCTCCTTTTCTTTTTTTTTTTTGCTAAAGGGAGATTCACCCTGAGCTAACATCTGTGCCAGTTTTCCTCTATTTTGTATGTGGGTCGCTGCCACAGCATGGCTAATGAGTGGTAGGTCGGTGCCCAGGATCCAAGCCCATGAACCCAGGCCCCTGAAGCAGAGCACGCCAAACTTAACCACTATACCACAGGGCTGGCCCCACATTATCTCATTTAATCTTCATAATATTCATTTAACTGGCATAAAAACAGCACTGGTGTTTGTGTGTGTGGGGGGGTGATGTGTGTGTGTATTGAGGCTCTCAGATTTTTGGCTATTGCTGTTTAATTTTCTTTGCAGCTTCAGGAAGTAGTAAAGGCAAGGGAAGAGAATTGTTGTTTCTGTAGAAATGCACAAGGCTCACAGCAGCCTTGGGAGGATAAGGAAAACAGAAAATAATAGAGCAGGACCAAGCCCCACAGAATAGCTACCAGCATCAGCCTCGTCTTAGCAGGATTCTGTGACAATCCTGTGGATGGAAGTGAAAAATGGAATAAAATGAAGGAAAATGTTGCCTCCTGGAAGACGCCTTTCCTGATAACCCAGTCTGAAAGAGCCCTTGTTCCTCCAGCCTCCTGCCCCTCAAAATTCTTACCCCACCTGGCACACGAGGCACTAATTGTCTGTCACTGGTTTTGCAGGACTAGATTGTATGCTCCTTGAGATCAGGACAGCGGGGAACCCTGCTGTGACCCCAGGGCCTGGAGCAGAGCCTGGCACAGAGTAGGTGATCAGTGAATACTTGTTGAATACGTTAAATGAACCAGAACAGAATTCTAGAAGAATTAAAAAGGTTTAATTGGATGAGAGAAAGATTTAGGTGAAAAGAAAGGAGAACAATGCCTGCCATAGGGACTGAGAACAGACAGGCCCTTGGTGGAACACATGAGATGAAAGCTTCGGTGGTCCCAACACTCCGTCCCAAATGTCATTCTTTAGGCCAAAGTTAAAAGGACTTAGAGGGGCTGGCCCTGTAGCTTAGCAGTTAAGCGCGCACACTCCGCTACTGGCAGTCCGGGTGCGGATCCCGGGTGTGCACCGATGCACCGCTTGTTGGGCCATGCTGTGGCCGTGTCCCACATACAGCAACTAGCAGGATGTGCAACTATGACATACAGCTATCTACTGGGGCTTTGGGGAGAAAAAGGGAAAAAAAGGAGGAGGATTGGCAATAGATGTGAGCTCAGAGCTGGTCTTCCTGAGCAAAAAGAGGAGGATTAGCATGGATGTTAGCTCAGGGCTGATCTTCCTCACCAAAAAAAAAAGACTTAGAAAGCAGCAGTCACAGGATTGGGGAACATGCTGTCTCTAACCACGCAAGAAGGCTCACTTTCAAAATACCTTCAGCCAGAGAGGAGACAGTTGTTGTCTTTGCTTCATTTTCGTTTCTCATGCTCATGACATTGGCAGACATCACCTTCTCATTTTCATTGACCACTTAATATCTTTTTCAGTGAAAAGGCTCCCAGCAGCATTCTTCTTACTTGGGTACCATAATTCACAGATCAGGACAATGTCCAGTACTCTAAATTACTTGTCCAGTGCCTCTAAGATAATAGGTCATATTATTCCTTTCCTTGTGCATTTAACAAACACCCACTATATATACAGCCTGTGTGAGGCATTGTTAGGAAAGCGATGATGACTCAAATGTAGATCCAGTCCTCAGAAACCCATATGGATCCCACCAGGCTGCACCATTTTCGGTGAACACCTGTACAATGTTTCTTTTCTGTAGAAGTAAGTGACAGTTGATATTAAATCACTGGGTGTATTTTCACTTCTCTCACCAGCTGTATAGCAGCTTTCGTGATATTCTTTAATGTCATGGAAAATTTCCTGTGGGTTGTGTTGTCCTGTATCTTTCTTCCTTAAAGCAGAAAGCAGGCGGAAAAGTATTAGGACATCTGGGCTATGTGCCTGTGGGAAACAAGGACTCAATACTTGATACTTGTGGTTCCTTCCCTCGCTGCCTTTACCACCATGACATGGAGTATTAGTCATTTCAACAAATCTCCAGATTACAGGGTTTTTTTTTTTTTCTTTTTGAATTTCTGACTTTATGAAGATGATTTGATAGGCCCATCTATCAGATTCACTTACCCATTTGTGCATTCATTTATTCTACAAATATGTCTTAAGTTACTATTACATGTCCTACTCTTAAGGAGCCTATAGTCTTGAGAGAAGATAGACACACAAATGCACAATTTTAGTGCAACAAGAAATGTAGTTCAATAAAGATGTGTGTGAGCCTATGGAGGGGCGAGGGGGAAGAAAAGGAAAGGAGCCTCAGTCTGCTGTGAGAATCAGGGAAAGATTCATGAGAGAGATGAACATTGGGCTGCAAGTTGAAGAATAAGTAAGAGACTACTAAGCAGAAAAGCAAGACAGTGTATGGGGGCGGGGAGGGCATGTTCCAGGCAGTTGGAAAAGTGAAGAGAGATGGAGATACAGCAAATGTTGCAGTGTAGCTGGCGTGTAAAATAAAAGAGGCAAGTGGCAGAAGAAACTGGAGACAGAGGTAAGATCTACTCATGAGAGGCCTTGCATTTCGTGAAAAAGAGTTTATGTATTTATCCCAGAAGACATGTGAATCACCAGAAATTTTTGAGCAAGAGAATGATACAATCAGATTTTGTTTTATAAAGATCTGCTGACAGCATCGTGAGGAGTGAACTAATGATAATGGATGAGAGGTGTGAGGGAAGCAGAAGAGAGGCGGAGAGACAAGTAACGTCGGCAGTTGCGATAACATAGGTAAGAGATGATGTTCTGATCTAAACAGATTCAATTTTGAGTCTGAATAGCTGAAATCAGACGGTGAGACTGAAATAATGAACAGAGAAAAACTGGAATAGGGGCATTACTTTAGCAAATACTTATTTAGCACCCATTGTCGCCAGATGATGTGGTAGTTGCCAGGGACAGAAGGGTGGTCCTTGTCCTAAAAAACCTCCAAGTTTGAGGAGCGGGACAAATCAAGTCAACACCATTAGCAAACGATGAGAAAAGGGCCATATTGAAGCATGAAAGGCTCTGGAGACGGAGAAGCTGTAGCAGGTCAACGATAGGGGATCTACATTCTCTGATGGTAGATCAGTTAGTGCAAACACTAACTTCATAAGGGCTGGCGTGTTTTTGAATACCTACTTTGTGCCAAACTATGGATACTCTTTATGCACACAATCTCCATAAAGGGCAAGACACTAAAAATTGCTTTTAAATTGCCTGTCTCTTTTCCGTCCAAAAGATCTTAACTACCCCAACACTATTCCAACTAATTACATGGTGGCTCATTTGGAGCACGTTCATTTCTGTTTGACTAAGCAACAGTACTTCTGCAGTTCCCAGTTTTCCCCTTTGGCTATGATTATCCAAAACACACAATTATGTTAATGGAAAAAAAAGACATTAAAGATAACCTTTACAAAGGTACACATGTGGACTGCTAATTACTGCACCTAATTTATACTGCTTTCATTCATGATGGATTTAGTTTTTACTTAACAAGATCTTCAGAAAACATTAACAGATTGCAAGTCTCGTCCCCACATTTGCGCTCCAGTTAACAGCCCAGCTGAATATTAACCAGTAACCAGTGGTTTTACAGAGGACGGAGCCTAAGGTCACCTGGTACAGCATGTTCAATCAAGGTACTGACAAGCGTCATGCTAGAGGTCCTTCTGGAGGCCTGACTGGGAAGTAGAACTGGAAGGATTTCTCAAGAACACAATCTGGCTTCCGCTGCGTAGCCACGTTGTGTGCTGCCTGGCTGTGGGGAAGATGGTTGGTAATGTGGATGATAAAACATTTGCGTGGAGGTAAATCGAGGCTAAAAGACTCAGCTTGTCTCTGAGATCCTTAGACAACAGAGCCTTTTATCAGTCAAAAGATTTTCTGTTCTATACTTTACATATAGTCTACTCAATTAAAGAGACAGGTTTTATGAGCCGCAAAAGCTATCTGGCCCCAGGACCATGCTCCATCCACCATCCGTACAAGTTGTTTTCAGAACATCAATCATTTCCCCTTTCTTCCCTTAAAAGCAGAAACCATGTCTAACGTTTATTCTGCAAACCCCAACATGCTGCACGTGAGATGTGGATGAAATGATTCTGCTTTTGGCTCTGCCACTTGCCATCTGTGTATCTTGAGCAAACTCCCTTCACTTCTCCAAGCTTCAGTGTGCTCATGTGTAAAAGAGGGAATAATAGGGCCGGCCCCGTGGCTTGGCGGTTAAGTGTGTGCGCTGTGCTGCCGGCGGCCCGGGTTCGGATCCCGGGTGCGCACCGACGCACCGCTCCTCTGGCCATGCTGAGGCCGCGTCCCACATACGGCAACTAGAAGGATGTGCAGCTATGACATACAACTATCTGCTGGGGCTTTGGGGGAAAAATAAATAAATAAAATCTTTAAAAAAAAAAAAAAGAGGGAATAATACCTTTTGGATGTGCAGCTATGACATACAACTATCTGCTGGGGCTTTGGGGGAAAAATAAATAAATAAAATCTTTAAAAAAAAAAAAGAGGGAATAATACCTTTTGAAGATTAAATAAATTAGATAATAAATTTAAACCATGCTCTGTAACCTGGAATAAATTGCCAAACAAATATAATCCAAAGTGTATTACTAATACATATTACCAAGCATTATACTCATCTGAATATCATCTTCTTGCTACGGATGATTATGAGCCATCAATGGAAACAACCCTCCCTCATGTCATATATGGCAAACCTCTTAGAGAAGGAATTTCTGAAAGGGGGAAAAGATTTGTTTTACATGATTTGTACTGTGCTCTCACATGTGGCAATCATCTTGCATGTTTTTATAATGATAATAGCAATGCTACCAATTATCCCCAGAGATTATAGTGCTGAGGAAATCTATGATGTTTACCAAGAAAATATGTTATAACTCAAAGTACAGTCCATTTAAGGGGTCTTTACTCCAGTTAGAAAAAAAACAGCAAGAAATATATGTATTTACTGACAGAAATAGAAGAGAAAAGAGATTTAAAGAATGAAAAAACTATGAAATTAATATATTCAAAGTGATGGTCATCGCCAAATAAATTCCTGTTTTTAAAATCACGTCAATGGAGTGAAAAAAAATTGCAAATGTTGTGATCCCTCTGGAATATTTATTTGGTTTTTATGAATTTCACTGGCATACTTGTTTTTTGTTTTGTTCTTTTTAAACTTGGGGGATCAAAGCTCTATTAAAAATAAGCGATGTTTTTTTCAAGAGACCTAAGATTATGTTGCAGATACCAAGACCAAAGCCCCTCATCAGCTTACATTGTGTGAAGCATCTTCTTCACGGGCCTCATCTCGCTCTTTGTACTTGGGAAATGAATGAAATACGCAGTAGAAATTAACAAGACATCATCCAGACCTTCGAAGGTAGGGCAGCCAGTGGGTTTATTCCCACCAGTGTATCATCCATATCCTTTAGGGTTCAAAGGATCCACAACTGCATGTTCTCCATTTAACCAGCTGCAAGCAAGAAGCTGGCTATCTTATCTAATTTAGTACTCAACTGGAGGCTGTCCACTTCCCCCCAAATAAGGATAAGCCACAGGGGGAGTGAGACAGGCGAGAGGAAATAATCCCATATTAGCACACCCTAAAGAGTGTTTTACAAAATGCTCACAGGAATTTCCTTAGTCCTTTATAGACCGACCTTTCTCGGACTTGGTAACTAGAGAATTTGAATTTGTCTGTTAGGTATTTCCTTGACTGGTTACTGATTTTGTTTGTTTATTTGTTTTCTTAATAATGTTACATTTTCCTTATGTAAATAATTTTGAATCATCATTGTTATTTTTTATTAACCCTAATCAATGGCATTATGAAAGGGCGATAAGGGCCACAGTGTGCCTATCACCTGGTTCATTACCCAGCCCTGTGGAGATCAACTGTTTGCATTTGGGAGGCCCTGAGTGACCCACTTGGTGAAGGGCCACTAACGTGATAGTGTGTGGTCCCAAGAGACTGTAGGTAAAAGAAAATCCTGCCATTTTTACTCGGGTCACGGAATCCAGCACTTATTTCCCCCCCGGAAAAGAGGGCATTTCCAACACATCCAGATTACACTGGGTGATGTACATAGGTCCTCAGAACACTAGTTTTCATTTATAGACTAAACTCATTCTTTTGAGGGTTTCAGATACCAAGGTGGCTCTAAAGGGCATCCAAAGAGTGTCTTTGTTCCTTATCCTCCATCTGCAACACCCAGGGACCTGATGCCAAACTGTTCCCAACTCTGAAACCATACATTAATCTTTTCTTTCTGAAAAATTAATTATCTCCAAGTTTTAAAGAGACATACAGAGACTTATTATTGATCACTTTTCTTGAAAATAAAGCATTGTATTCTGATATAAAATGATCAATTATACTACGATCAAATGTTCTTTATATTTTCAATTAAGGATTGATTCCTTTCTAGGAGCAAAACTCCTTTCAAGTAAATGAGTAACCGTTTATGCATCCATTAATGCACCCTAAACACTGGTACTGAATACTTTCTGTGTTCTGTACTGAACAGATTCTCCAGCGCAACTTGGGGCTGGAGCATGTCCTGACCCATTTGTGAACGGATTGAGGTGACTGCCGACGAATTAGGTAGCGAGCGGCTCCACTAGATCTTTAGAGATATGAATGCAAAATGGGGTGAGCATAGACATCAGAAGTCTTCAGAGAGAAGAAACACTGATGGCTCTTTGGTCTCCTATGCCTTTTATACCCATACAGTTCACATCCCTCCCCTAGTCTACAAGCCTAGAAAACTGCCTGTTTTTTAAGAAGGCACCCTGGGTACCCACTGCATGCCTGTATACTTTGACAGTTGCCCAATAATCATAAGGATAAACGACCAACACTGCAATAAAATAGCGAATGCAATGCCTGCCTATAAAATTCAGCAGAGTGAATGCAATTAATATGAAGCCAAATTTAGTTTTGCAGGTTACTCAAAAAAGGATGGTGTGTCTTTAGAGAAGCTCCTGTACTTCAGAATCCCTAAAAGAGAAAGAAAAGCACCCTTCCCGCAGCGACCACGCTGTTTCTGGCTATGTGGCATTGGCGCCCCCTTCCAGCTCTGGTTGGAAAATGACAGCACCAGTGAAGAGGTGAGCAAACCAGGTACTCTGGCTCTGTGACAAGGACGAATTCCACAGAGGGAAGAGATGTTAGGTCATCAGTTTTCACGTAAGTGTGGAAATAAGCATCATGATAACAGAACTGTTTTTGTGGATATTAATGGCATTCATGTGTTTGTTAGCGGGTCATTTCCAATTTTGTTCTTAATCCAAAAACCTGGAGCTAGTCCAAAATAAAAATGACAACTGGGTATTTTTAAGGTTTAACAGCTAAGAGTTGATCAAATATATTTACCTGAGGAAGAAAAAATAGAGAAAAGAAATCCTAATAAGGTGAAAAGTAATCAATTAACCTACAAGTGTGCATTAGTAGCTATAATTTCATCACCATCATTTGCCTGGCAAACAGGATCTGCATGACTTGTGAAAAATAGAATGTATGACAGTACTCCTTGCACAGTACCTAATTCCAATCACCACGACACCTGCATAGATGAGGTTTTGTTCTCCTTACTCCTTCAGCAAATATAACGCTGTCATATACCCTTAAACGTGGAAACAGAACATAACTCTATTTTAGAACCAAACAGAACACATCCATTCATGTGTGTTCAGGGATGCAAGCACCCATCCTGTTCTCTTTTTCTTTAGATGTCATCGAGCTGCCTGCAAAGGGCCTTGGTGATCTACTTTTTCATTTCATAGAAGAAGAAATTAAAGTTCCAAAGGAATAAGCAACTTCCCTTTGGTTTTATAATTTATTATCATGGGATTTCCAAGAATGTTCTGGTCCTATTCATTGAACGACCCTGAATTGTAGAATACCATAATTTTTGTTGGTCAAATGATCACTAGAAAGTGGTAACTGGCTATTCATGACCGCTTTTATTATAGACTAATTGAAGAAAATTAGAAAGAAATAACTATTTTCAGATTTTAGTAGGTTCCAGAAAACACACGTGACAATTAGAGGAGTAGTTGTTTGATTCATTAGAATTTGTTCTTCAACGTCTTTTTCAAAATGCCAACCCTGGCTGCAATTATGGGCACAAAGTTTCCTGAGAAAACAAACTCTTGGACAGCTTTTAACAATTATTCAAATCTTCTGTAACTCAGATTAAGTAGCTATTAATGTTTATCCTGAAGGGAAAAAGGATGGAACTAGAAGCTCAGGATCCCACAGTTAGGAAGCCACTGTACAGGGTATTACTATCTTCAAGTGAGTCCAAATTCCACGTTTATCTTCCCGTGCTGAATTTTTCTTCCTTTTGTTTTGGGCTAACTCCTCTCAAGATGCGATTTGGGGTGTTTGCATAACCCCTGCACCATCTAGTGGTTACAGATGGAAAAATCCTCCTAGAAAAATAAAACATGAGAGCCCTTCAGAGAGAGAACAGTTGACACAGTATAGGACTTCCTGCTTGAAATTATGCTTAATAAGATACACCATCTCTGATAAAGAATTAAAAAATTAAAAATTATTTTTGATAACCTTTGAACTGTGTTTATGAAGTGGATTATCTATGGCCAGGGGAAAGAGTGTTTCTGGATCTTACATGTTGAAATTCCTTGGAAACAATTCCTATTGTGTTTTAGGTCTGCTAGTAATAACTGCTCTTTCGCACCATGGACAGAGCAAGAGTAGCTCAGGGATTAAGCACTGGGACTATGAAGTCAAACCAGCTGGGATCAAACTTCTGGCTTTGCTTCTATTACCTGAATGACGTTTGGCAAAATTATCTAACCTCTCTGGTCTTCTGTAAACTCTTCGTGTAAAAAGAGATAAAATAAGAAAACACACGTTAAGCACTTACAAAAATGCTCATTGCATATTAATAACTCAATAAATGTTAGGTATTGTTAATTATTATGAAACTAATCAGAAAAATGTGAAACAAGTTTATATTTACCCAGTTCTTCAATCAAGCCAATATATAAAGCTAAAGCTTTTTTTCCACTAATCCCATAGGCCTGTCATTAGCTATGGTTGGCTGCTCCCAGAATAGATAGAATTTACAAACTCCCACGGGAATTTCAAAGGCCCAAGAGGGGCCACTCAAGCCCACTTAGTAACTCAACAGCAGTGCATCCTTCAGACAATGGATGTGGAGGGAGTGTTGGCAAGATGGAATTTCTGTCTCAGTGGAGATGGGCCCAACACATGCTTCTCTTTCGGTCTATTAACGGATATTGGCCCATTCTCAAATTATTTACAACATTATTATTTCTGGTTTCTGCTGGTTGTTGTTGAGTCAGTCCACTGTTCACTACTGGACAATGAACAAGGGAGAGTGACATTAAAACATTCTAATTTATTTTATTGTTCTGGTTGCATGAGTAGTCAGAAAGAAGGAAATAACCAGCACTGTTGAAAGCACTATACGCTGAACAAGGCTCTTTGAGAAAGAGACATATGGGCGATGAGTTTTGATTGACGGAAGGATAGAGGAGCAGAAAGCAGGTGCTGCTAAATAATTGAGGCCCACGACAAGTGTCCCTGGGAAAGGTGCCTGGGCAGTGATGGGGCAGCGTGTAAGTATGGACTGCTCGGATGTGAAAGACCCTGACATCCTCTGTTCTCTGTATTTTGCCTCAGCCTGGGGCTAGCCATTGATAAATTGCTTCTAAAACACATTCTCAATGTCTACGGCTCTACCACTGACTACAAACTAAATTGACTCCTTGCCCATTGATTTATTCAACAAAGGTCCATTGAGCATCTGCCTCACATTCATCATTAAATGGTATCTCCAGACGTAGAGAGCAGTGAATTACTAGCAATAAGTCAATGACTGACTTTCTATCCTTTGCTTTCTTAGGGTTAAAACATGGTATGCTCATTTAAACATTCACTCAACAAATATTTTTGAATACCTGCTATGTACTAAATACATCTGTACGTGACTTGTTGGGATTCAGTGACCTGAATGGAGAAAGTGCCAGCTCTCAAGAAGCTTACATACGGGAGGGGGGAGGCCCATAAATTGACGTCTAAAATAAAACAACAACAACAGATTGTGATAAGGGCTACTTTGATAGCCCTTAACTAACTCTTTCTTATAAATTTTAATTTAATCTAGATCTGAATAAGAGGAGCCAATGTATAAACATCACTCACATAAACATCCTTCCAGCAGAAGGAATATCCAGTGAAAAAGACAGGAATACGCCTGGTGTGCGCAAGAGACAGCTCTCCTCAACTGAAAATTCTCTCCATTTCCCTTTCTGGATTTCCTACCTGTTCCCCAGGAGAAGGGATTATTTGCAGCTAGTAGTCTATGCCAACTTGGGTAATTTCCTGCCCTATTCTGAAAATGCCACTAAAAAGAGTTGGAGTAGGTCCTTTTTCAATATTGCTCTATCTCCAGAAAAATAGTCAAGAAAAAGCATATGATTTCTTTAACTCACTGTTGGGGATTTATTAATGCTCCCGTTGCTGTACTAGACACATTACCTGTATGACCTTGTTTAGTCCTCTCGTCACTCTTACGACAAGGAAAGAAACATTATCTCTGTTTTATAGATAAGCAAGTAACTAGGACACACAGCTATTAAGAGGCAAAGCTGAGATTCAAACTCAGATTTTTCTGGGGCCCCCTTAATGGATACGGAAGCGGAGGAGCCGTGAGTCCCATCTCTGGTACCACACAGGGGAGAGACTGGTGGGGATCTCCAGCTGTGCGCCCACGACCAGCTAACACACACATATAGAGAAAACTCTAGCTGCCTAAACTCGCCTTATTTCTTTTGGGCAGGGGGTGGGGGGGGTCCTGAAAAATATTTTCTTTATAAGGAGTTGGTACATTACTCAGATTTGAGAAACAGTGTCCCTGACCAAAAGCAATTTCAATACAGTGTGCCAAGTGGTTTGACAGCACAGGTGTGAGGCACACTGGGAGTACACAGCAGTGGCCTCAAACCTAGGCTGGGGAGTCAGAGGATGCTTTCACGAGAAGATGCTTACACGGAGAGAGCCAGGTCAGGAAGGTGAGGAAGAAGGCCTGGAAGCCCGAGGGTTCATGGGCCCAGGGACAGGACCTCCGGGAGATAAGGCTGGTAAGCTCCCGAGCAGTTTGTGCTCTATCCTGAGGACGGTGGGGTCCATGGAGTGTGTGACACAATCGGATTTGCACTTTTGTGTTCAAGAGAACATGTTGAAGGAACAAGGCTGGAGGCAGGAAGATCAGCAAAGAGGCCATCTCGGTCACCCTGACTTTCAGGCTCCAACCTTTGGCCTGTGCTCTACATCCTGTGAATTCAAGTCCACCTCTTCTGGGAGGCCTTTTGAGCTCCAAGCTGGCTCAGAAGCCCTGCCCTGGGTCTCTGCTGACTTCTGCCCCAGCTGTGGTCTCTTTTTGCAAACATCAGTGGCCAGGTCTTCCCTTGCTCCCTATCCCAGACTAGACACTCCTTGAGAGTAGGAATGTCTCTGGTTCCTCTCTGAGATCCCAACTCCATCCAGCATAGAGCTGGGCATAGTGGGGTATTTGGTGGTACACTGTGAGATGCCGGGCACTGCTAGACACCTAGGGCCAGTCCAAGACCTGTGATGCAGGAGAGATGAGGATGAAAAGGAGAGGAGAAGCACCCACTCTGTGCCAAACACCTCACAGTGAGCCTTGAATTCTTATTCTCAGTTCCTCCTCCTTACACGCTATGAAAGTGCTACAATCACCTCCCTTTTCCAGATGAAGAAACACGAGGTTCAGAGAGGAGGCAGTGACTAGCCAAGGTCCAGGCTTCCTCTTGTGGAGAAGGTGGGATCTGACTCAGGGTCTGTTGCTCTAGAGCCTTTCTCATAGACAGACTCCGATTAACCACTACCCAGCGAGTATAGAGACAGGTGACAGGTGTTCTGAGGGCTGGATTCTCGCCAAGAGGCTTTATAGAGGAGGGACAGGAGCTGGGAAGATGTGGGAGGCTCAGCGTAGGGTAAGGGAAGGAGGGAGAGACAGCACCATGGATTAAAGCAATGGGCTAGAAAAGGGCAGAGGTGGAAAGGGAGGCAGGAAGGCTTGGGGTAGAGGCTTTAAACTCTCCTTATCTCTGCTGGGGGATACGCCAACATAATGACAAGTATTGCTATATAGAGAGCACATCTCTTGTCTAGAAAATTGGGACTCAAAAGTTAAGAAAAATGTATGAAAAGAAGAGGAAAAAGTTTTTAGGATGCAAAAAGTGGGCAAAGAAAATTATCAATTATTTGGTGTTTAGTAGGAAATAGCAATTTTGTTTAAAAAAAAATCAAACCTGATCTCTCAAGAAGTTTGTCATCTAAATGGAGAAAAAAATTAAATATAAGGAACTGTCTTCGCTCAGTTAAGAAATGATCTAAGAATAAGGATTTACATGTTGAAAGAGGAAGCCGAGAAAATCCAGAATATCAACAAGACATTGAACAATGACCATTAATAAAAACCTTTATTTTATCTATATAGAATGGTTCATTTAACTAAATTTTGTTGAAATATTTTAACTTAATCTGCCATTTTGAATGCAGCTAGATCTAGAATATCAAGTATATTGTGGACACAAGAGTAGTTCGTTGAGTAAATGGAGTATTTAAATGTCCTAGAAATTAAAATTAGAGAAATTTAAAAGAAAAAAATCATTCAATGGCACAGGGTTTAGCCTATTTTCTGTTAAACATAAACTGATAGACATTTTTAAATTATCATAACCATAACCTTCCCTTTGATGTGAGGCCCTGGGTGAATTTACAGAGAGCTAGACGGCTGTATTGTATCACAGATCTCCAGATCAAAGGCTGTCAGTAACAAGACTTACTGGTTCGCTGCAGAGTTTCACCGCACCTGTGGAATCAGGCAGGAAATCTGTGGACCACTGCCTTACATTGTACATCAGTTACAGCCTCTTCAAAGGGGACACTGTGATGGGTTAGGGCATTGCCGTTTTTATAATTGCGCTTTTGAACCGTGACTTACTAAAGCAACAAGGCTTCTTTCATAGACAGCAAATCCTTTCTTGTACAAGCTAACTAGTTTTATTAGCTTTAGAAGATTTCTCTTTCTCCAAATCAGAAGTGCTTGACAATATTTTTTAAATTGTTAACACTTAAATAATTTTGCTTATACTCTATACATCAGACATGTATCACATGGATGTGTATACAGAAACCATATAAACGATATACTATTTAAATATATATATATTTATCTATCTTCAGGAGATATTGGATATTGAATTAAGGAACAACAGGTTTCTATTTTTTAAAAGGGAACATAGCAAGTGGAAGGTCTTGGAAAGTAAAAAAATAATATAGCAGAAAAAAATTTAACAAAATATTTTTTACCTATTTATTTGTTTATTATTTATTTTTATTTAAAGATAAAGTTGAAGAACTCAGAAAGGTCAAATAGCTAATAATTGAAGTTCCCGAGGGAAGAAAGAAGGCACATGAGAAGAAATTATAAAAGGCATAAATCAAGACTATTTCCCAGAACTAAAGGACTTGAAATTTAGATTAAAAGACCCACTGAGTACCCAGGATAATTAACAACCAAAAAAAATGATGTACACAGGGATCATCATCAGAAATGTCACAACACCGGGAATAAAGAGAAGATCCCAGAACTTTCAGAGAAAACAAAAAAGTCATCCATTTAGGATAAGGTATGAGAGTAACATCTTACTCCTAAGACAGCACTAGAAACTAGGGAAAAAATGGGGCAACATCATCAAGTTCCTCGTGAAAAGGATTTTCAGTCTTGCATCCATATCCAGCCAAGCTACTAATTAGGAGCAATGGTAGAACAAATACCTTCTTAGACATCCAAGGTCCTTGAAACTTCACCAAGGTGTTTGGAACTCCAGTTCTGGAGTTTTTCAGGAATTTCTGGAGGATATTCTCAACTAAAATAAGAGAATAAAATAAAGAAAGAGGAAGACATGGATCCAAGAGGAAAACCAGGAGATCTAACACAGAAAGGCATCAAAGGGAATCCCCTTGATGACAGAAAGAAAGTTCCAGAGTAATAGCTTTACAGTAGGCCAAGAAAACAACCAGCGTAGACTGGAACAGAAGGACTCAAAGAATTGTCCAAAAGAAAACAAACAATCAAGAAAGAATGGAGGTGACAGATTTTCTGATATACTTGTGAGGAAAAGTTCACCAAGAAACAGCTGGGGGGCTTGAGGAGAACGAGTATGTAGAATAAGGTACATAGAAAATTAAGCAAATAAAAAAAGGAATAATAATTACTCAGGAAACAGAAAATTGTACAAGAATAGAAATACAACACATTATGTGAATCATATTATATGACCATAATAAAGTAATCGGTGAATATTGATTTCACCAAAAATTATGATATAACAATTAATGGACAGAGAATGACGTAAGACAGCAAAATCCTCATCTATGTGAAAGGTAGTCAATAGATGTTGCTCAGTCTCTGTACACCATATTCCAGTAAAAGGAAGGAGAGTTCCTTGGAGAAATGCCTGATTTCAGATCTGGTGTAAGAAATGCACAAGATGAGCCCGACACCTTGTCATGCCTAAAAGCGAGGACGCCATCAAAGATTACTGAGTGGTGGCTACAGGGGTCCAATGTCATATTCTCTCTGCATTGGTTTGTGTTTGAAATTCTTCATTATAAAACAGTAAAAAATGGTCTGGGTAGTAGGATTGGGGGGGAAATAAAGGGAACTTTTCTAGTAAATGAACTTCAGTATTGTTTGAATATTTTACAATAAGAATGTAAATTTATGTTTCCTCAAGTAATTTTTAATTAATTTTAATTTCAGATTAAAATTTAAAAGAAACAATGGTATAAACATATGACTTAGAAGTGTGGAGTTAAAGACTATATCACAGTTCTAAGACTAGTAAGGGTTGAACTTGTTGGCCAATGGGAAGCACAACTAGGCACGAAGAGGGGCGAGCAGGGGGTTGCTGTCTCATTATTTGTAAGCCTCTCGTATTATTTGGCTTTTAAATTATATGCATATTTTACTTCAATAAAAAGGAACTTTAGGAGCTGGCCCAGTGGCTCAATGGTTAAGTTCTAGCACTCTGCTTCAGCAGCTGGGGTTCTCAGGTTCAGATCCTGGGTGCAGACTGACGCACTGCTCATCAAGCCATGCTGTGGCAGTGCCCCACATACAAAGTGGAGGAGTGTGGGCATGGATGTTAGCCCAGGTCCAATCTTCCTCAGCAAAAAGAGGAGGATTGGCAACAGATGTTAGCTCAGGGCTAATCTTCCTCACCAAAAAGAAAAAGAGAAAAAATGAACTTTAAAAATATTTTAGGGCCAGCCAGGTGGCACAGTGGTTAAGTGCATGCTCTGCTGCGGCGGCCTGGGTTCGGATGGGCATGCATCGATGCACCGCTTGTCAAGCCATGCTGTGGCGGCGTCCCACGTAAAGTGGAGGAAGATGGGCATGGATGTTAGCCCAGGGCCAGTCTTCCTCAGCAAAAAGATGAGGATTGGCATGGATGTTAGCTCAGGGCTGATCTTCCTCACACACAAAAAATATATACATATTTTAGGGAAAATTATGGGCTTTAGGGTCACATAGGATTTCATTAAAAACTTGATTGGGGCATTTACTAGCTAATTGCCCTTGAGCAGTGGCTTGATCTCTCCGAATTTCTTCATGTATGCAATGAAGGTAACATATCCACCGGTGGAGTCAGGAGATTTTGACACAACACATCTGGAGCACTTAGCCTGGCACATGTTCAGTAAATGGTAGACATTATAACCATACTGTATTTAACACCTTTGCAGAAGCTGAGCTCTAAATCTGCTGAAAGCGAGGCAGATGGTGAAAGCCTGCCAAAATACAGTACGGATGGGTGTGGATGTTGAGTGGGGTCAGGCAGTCAGTCCTTGTCCAATTCAAGGAACAGGGAGAGTGGAGGAATCCATGCCTTTAATGTATTGGATGTCTCTGGGGGCACGTCAAGTTTCCCTCATGAAAAGGGGCAGAGAAACTTTCTCCAAGACACAAGAACACTAACAAAACTTTATTGACTAGTCTATACCTAAACTAAACACTGGTCATTTAAGATCCTAAAACTCTTTGACTTTATTAAGGAGGCTGCAGCCTGAATTGGAACACCAGGGAGCTAAGAGCAAGCTAACTGGCTGTTATACACTTTCGGTATCATTGTTGACAGAACAAGGAAAATCTTGAATCAAATAAGTGCTGATTAATATTAGTAAAACTAAAAGATAATTTTTATAAGGGTCTCAAATATCTTTAAAATTAGATATAATGATGTGTCAACTTCTTATAGAATCTAGAGATGGGTTTAATTTATGCTTATAATTTTGTTTTGTTTTGACAGAGAAGACATAGTTGACCACCCATTGTTGATACTTTGTTCTCTCTCTCTGTCACATACACACACACGCACACACACACGTGCACACAAAATTAATTCATGTGGGTCTAAATATCTACCTATCTATGATCTGAAAGTTTTCCCATCTATGCTAGAAGTCAACTGAAGCACCCTGAGTGCCTGTGATGGACCCAGCTGACTGGCTAACCTGGTCCCTCTTCTTTGCCCACCTTCACTACGGGGGCTGAAAGCCCACTTCAGCAGACCTCTTCACAGCAGGAGTAGTCACGTGACACATTTCCAAGCAATGAAGTCACAAGGATGTAAGAGGACAGTTACTGGGAGCTTCTGACGAGCTTTTCAGTCTCCTCTCTTCCCACCTTGAATGGAAATGTGGGCCTTCACAGAAGCAGACATCTTGGGAGCACAAAGAGTCAGACCAACATGCTAAGAAGGGTGAAATGACAAGAAGCAAAGGTGAGCCCGGGTCTCTGATGACGAGGTTGAGGAGGCAAACACATCCCTGGTACAATGACACTTTACATTTCTTTTTGGATTTCTTAGTTTACTGTAGAAGTTTTTTTTTTTGTTTGTTTTGTTTTTTAAATATACCAAGAAAATGTTAAGATGCAAATCTGTCTTATAAAAATTTAAAAGAATGCTGTCTAAATTACTCATGAAGCACCCCCTTAGAAAAATGCCACTTTTCCTCCAAAGATGTTAAGCGCTTTAAAGAGCGCTCAGTCTAATTTCTCTTCAATAAAATGAAGAAAGGAACACCAGCAACCAAGGCAGAGACGGGTGATATAAATTACACACGTATTAAGTGGATTCTTGGTTGACATGATGTATGTTGGAACCACTGGGGCTTTTTTCCCAGTTGTGTATACTGCTTCCTGTACTCATAAAAATCTTGACTATTGGTTTACTTTTATCTTTTACACTTTATACCAACTTGTAAGCCAAATGAGGCTCTTTAGACTCCAACTGCACAGATTCCCAACTGTTGCTGACTCGTACCTGTGACCTTAAACGAGTTACCTGGTCACCTTAGTCCTCAGTTTCCACATCTGTAAAAGGGGATACTGATGGTACCAACTCTACAGGGCTGTGGTGAGGGCCGGAGGAGCGGATCCGCACAGAGTGGCCAGCACAGTGCTTGGTATCCAACGTGGACTCCGCAAAGGTCAGCTACTATTGCTGTACCCACCACGACTTTAACAAACACCTGTGCAGCGTTTGCTGTGTGCAGGCATTGCTCTAGTGCCTGGCAAATATGAATTTACTTATTCCTCATAAAATCCTGTGATCTCATTATTGTTATTACTATATCAATTTTATATTTGAGGGCACAGAGAAATTGAGGAACTCTTCCAGGATCACACAGCGCAAATTTGGACCACAACAGCCTGACTCCAGAATAGATGCTATGACCCCAGCTGTGCTGCCCACCCTTCCCCTCCTCTTCCCTCCTCCCTGATCTTCTCCACAGTTGCCCGCAAGTGGTAAGCATTCAATAAATACATGTTAGATTGCATTTGTACAGGAAAGAAATAAATAGACAGGACCAGAAGGTTTCTAGTAACAGACACGGAAGTAATTTTAGAATATCTTAAAGGCTTTTGCATCACCCTTACTTAAAACGTGAATTTTGGGGCCGGCCCGGTGGTGTAGTGGTTGGGTTTGCACGTTCTGCTTCAGCGGCCCAGGGTTTGTGGGTTGGGGTCTAGGGCGTGGACCTACACACGGCTCAGCACTGCTGTGGCAGTGTCCCACATACAAAATGGATGAGGATTGGCACAGATGTTAGCTTAGGGCCAATCTTCTTCACCAAAAATATATATACATACAGATATGTATATATATATGAATTTTTGACTTAATAATATTTCTGTTTATTTAAGTAAATATCAATTGCCTACATTATAAGAGAAAGTAGAGTTTGAATAAACTATAAAATATTACCTTAACACGAGTGCTTTCAATAATCCTCATTATGTTTTTACAGCAAGCAAAGAGGTCTCTAGATGTTTAAAGCAGGGAGACGCCAATTATCTTCATTCATAGTAGTGAAGGTGTGCTTAGATTTCACCCTAAGGCCGAGGTATGAACAGAAGAAAGCGACCTGAGGTAACTAGTTGTCAGCAGGATTTGAAACTTAACATATTAACCTGGAATTTATTTGCAAACATTTCGTTACCCCTGACCAATGACCTGCTAAAGGTAGAGGCTGTTTCTTCCTTAAACAACTGGAAATCTAGTGTTCCCCGAGGGACTTTTCACATGAGGGCATGAAATACACAGTCCGCACTTTCCAAACTCCTTTTCAGACATTGCCACTTAGAATTTTACCTTGTCATGTTGCTCCTGGGATTATTAAGTTGCTTTTGTCTGCCCCTGATGTGCATTCTCACTGTACAGCAGCTCCCTAGAAATATACCTCACATGCATGAAGTGCCCCCTACAACTCCATGGACTCAGTTGCCAGCAAAATAAACCTGGACAAAATTAAGCAGCGGGATACAAAAGGCATGTGTGCTGGTGGGATGGGATTGGCCCCAGGTGACAAGTGAAAGATGAGAAGCCAAAATCCTAATGACCTCATCATTCTAACACAGTCATCTAAAAAGATGCTGTAGCCTATTTCTTCTTCATTCATTTGTTAGCTGAACTAAGGTCACGTTTAAAGATACTAGTTTGCATGGGGTAGCACTTAATTCAGCCTTACCCTGCCCCCCCAAAGAAATCCAGAGTGGCAGGGATGCCAATGAAATTACATTCAGAAAAAAGTACAGATACTGGTATGTTTTACTCATAATACCAAAAAAAATTAATTGCTAAATGATTTATTGAAAAGTTAGAGAGTCAGAAAACCTGGACAAATTATCTAACTTCTCTGGGACTCAGATTTCTCAACACACTTGCTCTGCATTTAGCTATATTAAATTATTTACAGTTTCTTAAAGGAGCCACATCTGTTAAATATTTATTTTTCCAGCTCCCACATCTGTTGCCTGGCACTTAGTAGGTTCTCAGTAGGTATTTGTTTTTAGAGTTGCAGGAAAATCTACCATAGTAAATAATTGGGAAAGAGAAGGAACATAGCTGCTCATTTTCTATTTTCACCTCTGTCTCTCGTTACACGATTAGTTATGCTCGTATGAACATACAAGCCCTGGAAAAATAAATCATTTCCAAGAATTTATTAGAGCAAGAGACTTTGCCTTGGAAGAGATCCGAGAGTTGCAGCAATGGCTTGGTTGCTAATATAGTGTACTTTTACTTTGCTTCCGGATGGATTTAATTGTTACAACGAAAATGAAAGATGTAAAGAAAGTCCAGAAACCTGACACAGACCAAACTAAACAGTAAATCATCAGGCGAAGAGTAGCACTCGTTACACCATACTGCTTTCATTTGCTTATGTGTCTGTCCCTTCTGCCAAACTGTGAGCTTCTTGAGAGCAGGAACTGTGTCTTACTCATCTTTATATCCACGGATAATGATCGAACTACTTAACAAACCGTATGGGAGATACACTGACCAATAAGAACAGATGCGTATGGTAAATCACCAATGTGGCTGCAGTTGTGTGCTGGTAAGTATAGTCCTATTCTACCCCTAGTGCCTAACACCGTGCCTGGAAAAATACTAGACGCTAAATAAATGTTTGGTGAAGGAATGCATAAGTGCTTAAATGCCACAAGCAGACCACCCACCAGAGCCCAGCTCTTCCAGGATTGTCCTACCATCAGTCTTAAAATCTCCTTTGGACTCGATGGCCACGCACAATGCAGAGGGGAGGGCTGCAGGTATTACAGAAGCCACATGACCTAGAGGCCCCTGGAACTCTTAGCAATGGATTCAGTTAGCCAGGGCTTGCTGACGGTCACTACGATGTTGGGTGTCTCTGAGAACATAGCCTCAGTAATACACATAGAGAACAGGTCAAAGCTCCCCTGCACTTCTAGAAAACAGGTGATGGTCCCAATGCTTTCTGTACAGCTATGCCCAAATTGGATACAGAAATGACAAATTCGTGAGAGACCTCCATTAGTTATTTTATGTTAAAATAGGATTCTGTTGAAAATATTTTTTATCTTCCCATTCTGTAACTGGCTAGGAATTCTTTTATGTTTTTTATAAGAATGTAGAAAAATATAAAAAATTAGCATCAAAGTTTATGAAAAGATACTCTTTCCTACTAAGTAAATTTGTAAAATATATCTTAACCTCCATAATTGTTCATTTATCATCAACAAAGCATCAAATATTTATGAATCCTTTAATGGGCAATTGTTATTTTGAAGCCAGCCACCGTTCATGCTCCTTTCTTAAGAGATGCGTGTAGCCTTGCTGGAGCAGGAAATCCAGAGCCTTACCTCCCTCCAAAAGAGTGGAAGCACTGCCAAGTACTGTCAGGCCCTTTTTCTCACTGTGCAGGTAGAGTCACAGGCGGGCCCATAGCCCAAGCTTGTGCCGTCACTCTCTATCCAGGCATTTCTGAGTTGTAAGCAGAGTGCCCTAAGCCTAGAAGAAGTAGACGGAGTTGACAGGCTGCAGTGGCTGAGCCTGTGGGAGGTTCTCACATGCTTCACACTGCAGGGGTCTCTTCCACCTGACTCTTTGTCCCAGGCGTGGATCTTCAGCTCTCCCGTCAAGCTTTTAAGCTCTTACATATGTTTTCAACAAATATAATTTTAGTTGAAGTTAAACAAAGTTAGTTTCTGTTATTTGCACTGAAGAACTGCATCTATGTTTGGTATAAGGTCTCCTGGAATTACGAAGAGGCGTATGGTACTGTCCTTGCCCTAGGTGAGTAGACAACCTGGTTGAAGAGAGAGAGAGAACATAGGTGCCAGTGCAAGCAGGGGGCAGAAGATGAGCAGGAGTGAGATGGGAACATAAGCAGAGAATCTGAGTGGACTTGGGAGTCAGGGGGTTTGGATAAAGAATCCTCCCCTTCACCATCCTCATACCTTGACTTTGCTCATTGAATCGATGGACAGCCTTGACTGCCAGATCTCTATGTAGATGGTCTCTGTTTTCTTTGGAGAGACGTCCAAATTTTAAGTCTCCTTCTCACGTTTACACACCCTTCCTGGCTACTAGTCCAGACTTCCTCCCTAAAGAGCGCCTGGATAATCTTGTTATTGCCTTCTGTTTGGTTTCTTGCGCAATAGTATATATAAAAAGATGATCAAAGCGGGATCAGACTGTCCACTTATTCCATGCCTGTGTGACTCCCTATGGGTCGACCCTTGGTCTCAAAATGGCTCCCCTATATCTGTCACCATGCCTGAAATTTCACTGCTTATTCCTCTGGATCTTAAGGATTTTTTCTGGTTTCCTAAGTCCAACACCACCAAACCTCCTGGGAAAATAATTATTTTGTCATATATATTAGGGAAAGTCCATTGACAGCTGAGAAAAAGTTATGGAAACCAAATGTGTCAGAAAATTTTAAAACATCACTATCAACTGAAACTAAGAAAGTCCTATAAACCAACTTTATATATTTAACACTTTTTCTACATTTGGCGTTAATACCGCTTTTCCATTCAGCAACAGTTTAGTTGTGAAGATTAATAAAATCTAAGATAAAATTCTGTTAGATAACTCTCATAAACAGTAAGAAACCATATTTTTTCTTCTTTTTTGCTCACTTTTTACAATAATAAATTGTTGAAGAAATGCCTTCCGTGTTGATTTGACTCCCAAATGATTCTATTTTTACTTTATTTATTTTCTTTTAACATGCCCAGTAAAACAATTGTTTTGTAAGGGCCTATAGCCCTTGTTACCAATGTAGAATTATGCTGGTTTTGGAACCACTTTTGGATATTTGTCGTGGGGTGTGGGGTTCTTCTTGCTTTTGAAATATTAGAGTGAACTGGCTGGTCGTCAGCACCGTGACAGGCAATCCGCTCAGCTGACCGCTTAGCCGGGAGGCTGTTTCCTCTGGCAGACAACATAAGAGGATGTTTGCTTTACCTATGAAATATATATTTAGTATAAACAGTAAGCATAACTTTACATCCCTGAGTGGATGAAAAGTGATCTATTTACTCTGAGAATATCAAACCACCAATCTTATGAATCTCAAAAAAAGGCAAAAAACAAAAAGAAGGATTTGATGGACTCCGTGGTGACCAGGATCATAGACTATTAGCTAAATCGTCTCCTACCCCGTCCCCTCCCCACCCGCCCCACTCTCAGATCTCATTCTCCTCTGCTTTCCCCTCCCACAGCTGCAGCAAAGATGCCTTAGATAGCTGCCTTAAACCAAAACCGAGATACTGCCCTTCTCCCGTTCCGGGAGAATGATCTCACAATCCTTCCCCAGCACCGTCCCTCCCACAGCAGAGCCCAGGCCAGCCGCTGTGCCCTCCACCTGGAGACCCCCTCCCCAAGCCCTGCTACTTTGTGGCTTCTGGGCTGTTATTCATTGATTTCTTGATGAGTTGCTTTGCTCTCTTCCCAGAAGAGAGTTATCAAAAAAAAAAAAAAATTTAACGAAGGTGGCGAGATACCTCAAAATATATTAAAAATACGTTAAGAACCTTGGGTAGTTGTGTTATCTCAGGACGCTTCAAATTTATTCCTGTGCTGCATCCTCACCTGACCTCAGGGAGTTAAGGTCCGTAAGCAGGATTAGAGGAGAGACAGGCAGGGAGAGCTTAGACGTGATCTGGGACAAAAATAAGCAAAGGAAACTGGGTTAGGCTTTCAGGCGTGGATTAATTTAATTTTCCAGGAGGCAGGAAAGGGTTGTTTAGGGCCTTAAATCCACGAGGGCATCTCAGATGCTGATGAAGTTTGACTTTTTATGCTTTTGTCTTTTCACAGATATGTAAAGATGAGCAGGAAAATGACTCTTTTCTTCTGGAAAGGAAAGACTGTAGGGGTTTATTTTAATTATTTAATCCTGTTTCCATAAAATACTCTTTGCACAGACTAACTTTTTTGCTCATTGTTAGGAAGAGGCCGATATTCAATGTGATTTCAGCCCAGGGTCTCAATGATTAGTTCCTTAGAGATAATAGAATGCTTTACCAGCAAGTGTTTATTCAAGACATCACTAACAAAAAATATTCTAAGCAGCCCAATTTTTTAATTTAATTATTTTATTGAGGTCATATTGGCTTATAACATTGTGTAAATTTCAGGTGTACATTATTACATATCAGTTTCTGTATAGACTACATTGTGTTCACCCCCAATAGTCTAGTTTTTATCCATCACCATACATATGTGCCGCAACCCCTTCGCCCTTCTCCCACCCCCCTCCCCACTGGTAACCACTAATCTATTCTCTTTATCCGCATGCTTGTTTATCTTCCACATATGAGTGAAATCGTACCGTGTTTGTCTTTCTCTGTCTGCTAGGCAGCCCAATTTTACAATTTACACATGGAATGAGAGAATGTTCAGTTGGCAGAACATATCAAATAATTGAAATGAGGATTTGCTTTTAAACAAAGTGAACTCCATTACCTGTGAGGGGCTGGGGAAAAGGTGGGGGGTGATGGCGGAGGGGTTTCTTCCTCCCAGGCACCTAACAGAGTTTCTATAGGAAAGCTGGCTCACAGGGAAATGCAGGACAGCCAGCCTGGCCTGGCAGACTTAAATCCTCTCCTGGCTCCATCTCTGACCAGCCTGTGATCTTCATCACAACAAATGACTCTATTTCCAGAGGTGCAGGGGGAGAGGGGAGGGAGCGTGAGAGGCCAGAGGGCCAGTGTGGTTAAAGGGCTTGGAAATCAAACATGTTAAAGTATTACCACAACCCCAGACAACTTTAAAGAAGCCTCCCTATCTGTGAGGGACCTTAGCATCTTTAAACAGGGCCCTCAATACACATAAAAGGGTAGTTAGGAAACTCTTTTCTCTCTTCAAGGCTAAATTAAGGATGCATATTAAGCGACTGAGAGAAATAGTAGGAAAAGGAAAGTGAATGACGAATCACAAGGAGTTACTAATTTAGCTACAGGGGCCACATCTAATGCCCTAATTTACATGATAATGTATGTCTTTTCACGCACATTCACTCAGAGACATCTATTGGCTGCTTAACTATTGCTGGGCAATACTTCTCTGGAGATAAGAAGGGCAGCTGGGGAAACCTGGTTTCTCTGAGACACTTCACACTCGAGCATGGCCCAGCCCTGTGGCTTTATGGGCAACACAGCAGAGCAGGCAACTCGAATCGTGTGGTCTTTTCTAAGTCGCTCTACCTTTTGGCCCCGTAACTTCGTCTACTCAAAGGAAAGGCAATAACTCTGTTCTGCAAGGTGACTTTATGAGTAGGTGGAACAGGGAGCTGCTCTGGTTTGAGGAAAGCAGAACCAGCTCCTTGCTCCAGCAAGTTTTGTTCATTTCTTTAAGTAGCTTTATTGAAGTATAATTTATATACAATAAATTGCACATATTCAAAGTGTACATTTTGACATATTTTGACTGATGTATTCAACCGTGAAACTATCATCACAATCAAGATACTGAACATACTCATCCCCCCCAAAAGTCTCCCCATGCCCCTTCGTGATCTCCCCCTCCTGTCCCTTCCCGAACCCTCCCATCCACAAGCAACATCTGCATTCTATTACTATAGTTTAGTTTGCATTTTCTAAAGTTGTATATAAATAGTATCACGCAGTGTACACTCTTTGTTTTCTCTATCTCCTTTCACCCAGCGTACTTATTTTGATTCATCCATTTTGTTACATGTATCAGTGGCTTGTTCCTTTTTGTTACTCCATCAACCACTTTTTATCATCATCTTCCCATCCAACCTCCCAAAACTTTTAATTCCACTATGAGACATCCCTTTGAGTCAAGAAAAGTTTTTGATCTTTAACTTGCCACTCTTAAAATTGCAAATCTCTCCCCAAAATGTGTCAGCTGACAATTTTGAAAGCAGGTTAGATGGTGGCTAGCTATGAACTGGATGCAAATAGAAGGCAGACTCCAAAGAAAAAATATAAACATTGATGGGGCAGCAGGAGGCACCAGAGATAAAATTTGAATTTTCCTTGCTTTAGTGATGGCCACACTCATCGTATCTCGTATGGATACTCTAATTAGGTTGCCTATTTTCAGTAGTTGAATAATCACCTTTTATTCTTTGTTGGTTTCACCGCTAGCCAGTCTCATCCAAGCTCCAGGGCTGGAGCTTTTCCTTACACATTCCCACTCCCTTTTGAGTATTGAGGATGCCCCCACTCTGTTGCAGGGGGTTTAAATGTGCCCTGGACTGCTGAGACGATCCCCAGGCCCTGGGATCAACTGGGATCTTCAAAGTCTCCTACAGTGAAGAGACAAATAGCACCTTCCACCAAAGCAACAAGCTGTGCTTCTCTGAAGGGTTTGTCAGCCTTACTCAGCACTCATGGTCCTCAGCAGTCTCCTCGCTGCACCCAGCTCCTCCCATGGAGTCCACTCAGTCCCCTTCTCTCGTCTCCCATCTCTCCAATGTCCTATAAGGGAAGTTCCTAACTCCTGCTCCCCCTCCATAACCCTTACTTCATCCTGGAAACTCTGCTTCTGATCTAACGGGATGGGAGGACAGTGTAGATAGAGCAATTGGCTCCCCTATTTCTTTCCAAACCTGTTGTTAATTCATAACATCTGGGGCTTGTTTACCTCAGGTCTTTCTTCCTCATGACCATCCAGAATGTGACGTGGACAACTTAAAAAAAATAATAAGGATGGACCAATTATTTCTTGATCTTTTGTTCCCGGTAAAACAATCTTACTTCTTGAATTAACGTGAGAGAAAGGTCTTGCATAAATAAGTAAGGGGAAAGTAAAACACAAACATTAATATTTCAAGATATTATCTTATCACATGTATTTGAATAATTTATATATACTTGCAATCCCTTAAAACTAATGGATTCAGAGACATTTTTTTAAATGGAATTTAGTAAAATATTTCCAAGTCTAAGAAACACCTACAATATAACAGTGGATTTATCCATCAAGATACATGTTTTGACTCCAAAGAGCCTGCTTAGCTGTGGTTAAACTAAAAAATTACTGTGCAGCCCTTTAGAAGGACAAAAACTTGAAATTTTTTTAAAAAATCAATATCATCATTATCCAAAACCATTTGCCAAATAAATATCGCACTATGCTATTTTGAGCAAGGACGGTCAACTTGGACTGAACCTACATGAGGCCCTGAGGACCACTTCAGCACCATTATTTTTCCTCGATGGGATCATTTTCGAAACCTCAACAAAGCAGAGGGTTTGACAGGGAACAGGGAAGAGCCATTCTGTGTAAAGAAATAGCCTGTTGTTAAAGAAAAACTGAGGTTTCTGATCAAACTTGTTTCAAGGTTTTTGGAAGGGAGTGCAGCTTCCCAAGTCCCCTGACCAGTGAAGGGTCCCCTTCTACCAGGCAGATCCTGTGTTTACTGAGACCACGCTAGCAAAGGTCTGCACGTCCCAGAAACCCATCAAGAAAGTCATGTCAGCGGATTCCATCCAAAGGTTCAATGGAGTGACCTATTTCATCAACAAATGTACCCTCACGCCCATATTTGAAAGTTTCAAAGACCACTCATTCACCAAACGCTGTCTTTACGATCAGTTCAACCAGAAGCCCACAGGAAAAGGGTCTTGCCCTTCACAGAATGACTGTCCCACCTCGATTCAGAAGTAGCCCCAGCTCAATACCCCTTCAGAGCCAAGGTTACTTTAGTTTCCTTCGATATTCGTGAGCTTGCCCGATCTTTCAGGGGCCAAGAAGAGATTCATAGTCTAGGAATCATAACTAATACTCATATATATATATATATATATATGCCCATATAATAATAATTAAACGCCCATATAACAAGTCTACTACACTTGGCGGCTATGACATCTTCAATTTATTCTTTCTTTTTTAAAAAAGCACCTAGATTGCCTTGAGATTTTGAAGATACTAGCAAAGAATAAATAGCATGTGAATGATTGTGTTTCTATGACATTCTGAAAAAGGAAAAACCATAGGAACGAAAAACAGATCAGTGGTTGCCAAGGGTTAAGTGTGGAGGGAGGGGGGACTACACACAGGCAGAAGGATGGAATTTGGGTCCTGATGGAGCTGTTCTGTATCTTGATTGTGGTGGTAGCCACAGGACTCCATGCATTTGTCAAAACTCATTGAATGGTACACCCCAAAAAGTGAAGTTTTCTGGTTATAAATTAAAAAAGAAAGTGCACTGAGTCCTATTAAATTGGTTTCTATAAAAGATGGAGTTTGGAAAAAATATTTGAAATGACAGGGACTCAATTCCTATTTTTCTCAAGAAATCATTGGCTTGTGTATTATTATTATTATTAAAGTAATTCTTGATCATCTTCTTAAAAAATGAATACTGTGGATATTATGGCACATAAAGAATCTTTGCAGTTCTTATTCACATCTGTGTTTCTAGAAGCTCTTCAGCCTGCTCATGTGCTAGCAGCCAAAGACCTTTTCCCTTGGGTAGAAACTGCAAATTTACTAGTTAATCAGCTAATTTGTTTCCATACTTTGTGAACAGTGCTCATTTGTCCTTCCTCTCTCCTCAGATTCATGCTGCTTGATTCTCTTCCCATTTGAGTGTCTTCCATCTCCCCCAAACCCCAAATCAAGTGACTATGGTCAACTCATTTCCTACAGATTTCTTGAGAGAGAGAGTGAGTGTGTGTGTGTGTGTGTGTGTGTGTGTGTGTTTAAACAAAAAATGCGAAAGAAGTAGTCTGGAATACTTTTGTAAAGATCTCTCTGACAGAAGTAACTACCTCTTTTTTTTATAAAGGAAGTTTCCAGTTGGTATGTGGAAACAAGTAATGTTAACTAAGATCAATTTATGGTGATCTCTCTCAACTAATTAAAAGGAGCATTTGCTGTTCTAAACCCGATATTCCTATGGGAATATTCCCTACAGTTCTTCTGTTTAGTCAACAGAAACAAAATACTTAAAGATCCCCCAGCCATTACTTCTCCTAGTCTTGTTTCAACTCATTGGCAGCCATTAAAGAAATAATTTTATGATGAGATTTATAATGATAGAAATATATCGGTAGCTTTTTATATTTTTTAAACCATAATTCTCCCTTGCACTCTTCCCCTGAAAACCACTTAAACACACGTGAGTATTTAGAGACCTGTTCTCACATGAGCAACTAACTTGCTAAGAGAGAAAGCAGTTTGGCTGGAAAACAATAGGGTAATTTTGGTTTGGGTTAATAATTGCAGAAACTTAAAAGCTATTTGTGAAAACAAATAACCCGAAGCCTCACTAAAACATCGAGAGACTAATTTGTGTTCTACAAATCTGTACTCTTTCCAGCAGCTTCAGGGCTGGGATTGTATTTCTCCCTGGCCCCAGAATGCGTCACTGTAGCCCTGACTACAAAGGAGCCATTGATTCTGAAAACGAAGAGGGAGCAGGGACCGTCCCTGCACAGCGGGCTCTCTGCACTGGCTTTAAATCTCTCCTGGACCCGGGCAAACGAGAGCTTGCCAAATACTTGATGCTCCTCTGAACTCAGTCTGACAGAGTTCTTCATAGTGAATAATTCAAGATTTTCAGCTTTAGAGTGCAGATTGTTTACAGAAAGTATCAGTGTGTAAAAACAAACCTCCTATAATGATTTCAGCACTTACTCTTTTAAGTTGGATGGCATGGCGGAGGATTAGGAGATATTTAACCAAGCTTCAAGGCTCCTTGAAATCTCAGTAAATTTTTGGACTGAGATTATATACTCTGGCTGTGAAAGAATACAGTCCTGATTTCCCACAATAGGTAATAAAGAAAAACATTTGAATATGTGCTTGCATAATTAAATAGTGAGAAATATATGGAAAAGACACAGAAAATTGGAAAACAGGCATAATTTCCCACTGTGTTTCTGAGTTTCTTTTATTGGTTTTGCACTGGACTTTTTCATATTTATGGATTTCTAGGATCTGAAATTGAAAGTCATTAATACGATCTTTTATTCTGTAGTAAGTAATAACAATCTTTCCAAAAACATTATAACAGCAAAAAGAATTTCTGATGTATACAGATATGCTATTGATCAATTTATGTTGGCATCCGGTCACTGTCAAATTCTTCATCCAATTTTCAAGTATCAATAGCCAGAAGTTGAACCTGATGTGTTCATAGTGCCATTTTATAAACCGCCATGATTGTTATGTTTGATCATTATTAAATATCAATTTTAGGAGGATCTAAATTCTCTTCTACCCTTGGAGCAGAAATCATTATATTATTCAACACAGTCTTCGTGCTCTAGCCTCAGAAAACAGACCAAGACAAACATACAACTTAAGAAGACATCAACTTGCGCCTTTAGTGATTCCTTGTCGCCCCAGAAGAAGTCCAAATGTTTTGCACAGCATTCAAGGCCACCAACAATTTGCACTGTGCTTCTTCAGCACATTTACTCCCACCATTTGCTTTCAAATATAAAATGCCTCAGATTGCTCAGTCTTTTTTAATTCAACACTCATTCATTTTATAAAAATTGTCATGAAGTCCTTACTGTGTGCCAGGCACTTTTTCAGCACTGGAAGTAATGTCAGTGAACATAATAGCTAAAAATGGCTGCTGGCATGGACCTCACGTTCTAATGGAGAAAGAAAGACAATAAATACACGATTTTTTCACAAAATCTCTTTTTCAATCAGCACTTTTCACTTGTAGCTACCCATTAAAGATAATCATCAAAAAATAAATCATAACTTTTATATTGATGTAAAATAAACACATGATTTTATTTAACTCAACCAATGAGGGTACCACGTAGATATTATAGCTGATGCAAAAGAGAATCCAAAAAGCAGACCTATTTATAAAGCAAGAATGTTGAAATGAATGTGCAAATGGGGGCAAACCTGGCTTTTCCAAAAGGGGCTGGGAGGTAGGAAAGTCAACACCCTCTACAAGAAAAGGCACAATGTGCATGTCTATAAGCAAGAGTTCCTTTGCATGGTAGTGGGTTGAATGGTGTCCACCAAAAAGAGATGTCCATGTCTTCATTCCTAGAACCTGTGAATGTTAATGTATTTGAAAAAAAGAGTCTTTGAAGATGTAGTTAAGAATACTGAAATGAAGAGCTCATTATCAGCGTAGTCCCTAAATCCAGTGACAGGTCTTCTTATAAGAGATACGGGAAGACTGGCAGACAGCAGAGGAAGAGGCAATGTCGCCGTGGAGGCAGGGACTGGAGTGATGCAGCCACAAGCCGAGGTACCAGAAGCTGAGGAGGCAGAGGACAGAACCTCCCCTAGAGCCTTCAGAGGAAGTGGAGCCCTGCCAAACCTGATTTTGGACTTCTGGCCTCCAGGATTGTTAGACAATAAATTTCTGCTGTTTTATACCAACAAGTTTGTGGTAATTTGCTACGGCAGCCTCAGGAAACTAATACACATTGCTATCAGTTACCCACAACTCACAGAGTTGTAAAACTGGTCCCATAGATTCATACGACCAGGAGGAGCGTTCTCTAGAGAATATATAGTTTTCCGCTGAAACACATTTTCCCATACATACTTTGTCCTGAAATAGCCTTCCCCCTACTTTCTCTGCCTATTAGAACCCTATTAATCCTTCGATGAATAGCTAAGTTCAAATGCCATCATTTATTTCTTAATTAATTTCTATTACATATTTTTTGATGCTTCCACCTAGAATGGACCACTCTGCCAATAACTCCTTTCAGCACTTATTTCATGCCCCCTTTCATGTATTTCCCAGGATGCTGTAGTCTCCCAGCAGGGTGCCATGTACACAGCAGGTACTCAATACATGCTTGAGGAAATGGAGTTGAGCCAGAGAAAGCTTTGGCCTACAATGACCAAAAGAAAAACTGGATCACTTCTGCTAGTAGCTGATTAGTCTTTCTCCATGCGTGGCATGTCCAAGCATAATGTTACAAACAGCATCTCTCATCCAAAGCATTGGGCTACCTAATAGGGCGCACCTCACATTTTTTAGCAAGAGGTTCCATCCTTTTAAAAATCAACACCTAAGGCAGAGGACTGGAGGGGTGACTTGAGAATAGCTTTAATAATAAAACAACTTAAGAATAACTTTCCCTGTCTCTCTGAGGATTCATTTAAAGTAGACTTTAATGAGGCTGCATTCACAATCTCTTTCTTCCTGACATGCATGCCAAATGCTTTATATATGATCAGGTTCCTTTAAAAAGCCCCACAATCTTTCATTCAAACTCCTTATAGTTCACACACATGCCCAAACCAGTGGATTTCTAAGAGTTCACATCCACACCATGCCTCAGTCCTCTAAGAGTATCACCACCATTGTGGCAAATAAATCAGTTGATTCTAATGGAAAAGCAGTGATTAATTTGTGTCATTATGTGCTAAACCAGAGCTCACATAAGATCAGCCAAGCTCACTAAAAGTAACAAGAGCATCTTCCCATCTCACTATGCTGTGGATACCAACACACTGCCAGAGCTTTAATGTCAATATCTATCTGCCCATCACGTTTGTAACCCCTTCAGCTTCTTCTCAACTCTGGCATTTGGAGGAACTGCTGAGGAGTGTGTCATCTGTACCTTCAAATTCTTCTGGACCAGGGCTCACTTCTCATTTCTACTGATCAATGCTTTGCTCTGATAGGCAACCACAGTCCTATCAATGCTCCATTCTAGGCTGCCGCTTGCCTATATCGCCATCTTTGTTCAACGTTCAGATCTGAGCCAAATTCGTCTGCTGCAGTATGACTTCTTATGTTGTCACCATGAATCCATCCAAGCTGGTGGCTCTGAGATTACTTAGAAGTTGGTTAGCTAAAGACCTTCCTGCCCTCCATTGTATCTATAAAAGGAGTCCTTCAACAGGACTCTGAGGAACCGCAGAATTACACCTAGACCTTTCCTTCCAGCAGACACATCTCCACCAGGATGGTTTTAGGTAAGGGCCTGCAAGGATGTGCATCACTGCTCAAGTCTTATTTATGCCATGCCTAAGCCTATCTTACCTTAGGATGACTTCTCTCTTAGGCTATCTCTTGGAATTTAAATGCTACTTCAAATCCTTTTCCTAGTAAACACTTTAGAATTTCTATACAATGGTGGATACAAAGAGATGCCTGGGCAACAGAGGTCTTACTCAATTCTACCAACAGATATTCCCAAATCTCTGGTCTTCCCAGCTAGGACACCCCCTTCCACCCTCACACAGAAAGTTGACCTCTCCTCATGGGGCATATTTAGCAATTAAGATGATGTGATGTCTGGTAAGTGTTCTTAACCTTTTCTTTCAGGGCTTTCAATAAATGAAACCAAAACCTCTAAATTGGAATTTCTGTACAAATTTGATACACCTCAAACTGATCTCAAATATCAATTTTACTGAACCATTATTTTTACTGAAGCAAAATTTTGTATTTAACCTGCTTAGAAAACTCATTTGAACCGGAATGACACATACCATCTTCATTTTACAGCTGAGGAAAATGGAGGCTTAGCTTGTGTACGGGGCAGCCTCTTCTCTGGACTGTAAGATCCTCAACGACAGCTATCATCTCAGAGCTTCTGGCATCCACAAAGGACAATCCACACAGTCGGTGCTCAAAAAATTTGTTGAACTGACATAAAAGGAGCTGCATGATTTGTCCAGAATCACAGTTGGAAAACAGCACGACTAGGAATAGGATGCAATCCTTCTGGCTACAGGTTTCCTTCCTATATCCACACAAAAACCTGTCCATAATTTCACACTCCCTGATCGTATTCTATGATTGTTTTTTTTTCAGCCCAGGGACCATACTTATCCTCCCCTGAACTGTAGATCAAATATGAGCAGCTCTTCTGCTTCCAAGACCATCAGTGCCTTTTCCCTGGCCACATATTTTGTTTGTTTGTTTGTTTGTTTGTTTTAACTGCATACACTTTCTTCAACCTAGATAAATGCAACTTTATTAGGTCCTTTATTTTTTCTCATAATCTTACTTTTTTTTTTTTGTTCTTTATATGCATATGAATGAGATAAACTAGCTCACTAGCTTGTCTCCTTTTCTTTCCTCATACTAATCCCTTCTCAAGCCTCCTCTTTCTTTGGAACCAGCTTTAGTCACCTTAAGATTTCCAAGGTCCTCTGAATGATACTGAGCATCCTGCCTTCTGGTCTATCAAGAACCCCTTTCTCTTGAATGATTCCTGTCTTTTCTCTGTGCCTTGCCTGTGCCACACTCAAATTGTAAACCCAGTGGACAAACAATGTAACTAATGCTGTGTTCACCACAGAATCCAGCATCAAAATGAATGGTATTGTCAGCAGCAGCTACGACCAGGACATTCAGAACTTTAATTAACTTGCAGATAATTGCATTCCTACAGTTCTATTAAAACTCTCTTGGAACATAAGTAACTAATTTTAATCTTTGCTGAAGTAATGGGCACCAGTGAAAAGCTGAAGCAATGTTAATAGCCTCAGGAGAAATTCCCTGGAACAATCTTCAAGGTGCTCTTATGCCTCAGAACACATAATCTCAATTGTTGCCAAATCATTTCTACTCTGGGAATACTGCTATAGAGCAGCCAAAGCAATATATTACATATATTCTCATGTTTTACAGACCATGTATTAATGAATAAATATGCCAGTTGGTGTGTAGGTAATTCAAAGCAGAAATTATATTGTTATTAATGAGAATTATGTACTTCCGTCTGTGTGACACTCAAAATCTAAATCTAAAAGCCTAATTATCACTTACTACTTTCTCTTTATATGAAATGGGAAGTCAACCATTAAAGACTCATAAACCTTTGATGTTTCACCTTGAAGGGCATGAACAATGTCACAAATGTCACTAGACAGCTCATGTCCTGTAGCTAATGCTAACAGAAAACAGGAGATTATGGGCAAATGTATCCTTGAATTACTGTTCTCTTTTTGTATAAGAACGTATCTCTGTCTGAAGGATAATTTGCCTTGTAGATCAAGAATTTGTATAAAAGGGTCATATATCTTCATTCTGAGGCTACTCTATGGATAATTCTTTTCTTCATTTTCTGTACAGGAACTAAAATCCTGATGAACCAAACTAATTTTTGTAAATTTATAGTGGTGGAATAAAGTCAGAGTATCCAAATTATTATTATTATTAAATGATTTTGATCATCCATTTCTATAAAGAAAACAAAAAACATTTATTTTAACAAAATTCTATATAATTTACTGAGTGCTTGTGCTAGACGCTGGGATTATCGCCCTTAGTGAGGCAAGTGTGGGAGATCTTTGCTTTCTTGGAGTTCACAGTTGCTGAAAGAAAACACATGAAACAGGTAATCATGGGACTGCTGAATGCTATCAATGGGGAAACCAGGCAACTATAGGGGCGTATGAAAATACGATTTAACTTAAACAGGAGAGACCATCACCTCATGACCTAGAAGATGGTTCATTGTGGCTGATAAACCTTTCCATTCAACAGTACCAGGACTAACTCATTCCACACAAGCCATTCAGTAATGCTAGTTAGCTCCATTGGTTAGAACCTGGAGCTATTGAGGTGGGTAGTTTAATTCCATTGTGGGTCATCTGCTTCCCTCCTAAAGGAATCTCTCTCCTCTCTTCCCCTCTCCCCTGGCCAGTTGCCCAGCTCTGTAGCAAAATGCATGGACTGGAAACAGTCTGAGAATAGGAATGACTCGGCATAAACACTTCTCCTTTACTGGCAAGTAAATCTAAAGAAAATGTCCTGCTGATTGGGGCAGGAGCTGCGTTCGCATGTGATGATGAAGCCTATTATTACTCAGACATACTTGGAAGCATCCTTGAATGTAAACGAGAAGCTGAGATTTTGCCAACTTGCTTATTAAAAAGCTCTTTAAATATTTGGAGTATGGGAAGAAGTGCTATTTCATGGAGTCTAGAACCACAATTAGGTACATTAAAAGGCACATTATAGGGCCGGCCGTGGCTTAGCGGTTAAGTGCGCGCGCTCCGCTGCTGGGGACCGGAGTTCGGATCCCGGGTGCGCACGACACACCGCTTCTCCGGCCACGCTGAGGCCGCGTCCCACATACAGCAACTAGAATAATGTGCAACTATGACATACAACTATCTACTGGGGCTTTGGGGGAAAAAAATAAAATTATTAAAAAAAATAAAATAAAATTATTAAAAAAAAAAGGCACATTATATTTTTTGAAACTATCCTCCTGTCTAAGCAGGAAGATGAAGGTAGGCAGGTTTTAACGAAAGCTTTTCGAAATGGGCAAAGCACAGTGTGTCCTTACACATAGCAGGCAATCAAAAGTCTTTGTAGACTGAATGACTGAATTACTGCTGAGCCAAATCAGCGGACTCAGGTTCTTCCCTATGAAGTGCCTCCTTATGAAGAAACAAGCTTGCCTTCTGATAGGCTATCGAGGATCTAATTGTGTCCACAAAATGGCATTTTTCTCCAGACAACCTCTTTTCAGTGGTCATTTCAGCTTTAATTTCCTCTCAAGTAGAAAGTGATAACAAGTCACGATCCTTTCCAGACCATGTTCCCAAACTTTGGTAAGATTATTGGCTGGAAAGAGCTCACACAGCAACCCCGACTGTGGATGCCCTGGGTGTGAAGTCGCAGCTGTCCAGATGAGGCCTCATCAGCCTCCCAGCCGACACACTGCACAAAGAGGGTAGGAAGAAGCAGGGAATAAAGGAAGAAAGGGCTGCTTGTTCCTACTATGACACTCACATTCCCATCTCGGATCCAGCTGGGGCCGCATGTTCTATTCAACGAATCGGAGAGCGCCGTCTCCCCAAAACTTGACTCTTACTCCCCGTAAGCATTGAAACAACCTGACAGGTACATATGTAGCTCAATGCTTTTCAATCTGGACACATGGGCACAGAACATTGTAATGTGTAATTATACCTAGAGATGAGGAGTTGTCCACATATCATTAGAGAATTGTATAGATGATTCCAAAGAAGGAACTGCAGTGAGACTGAGGGAAAGAGAAGACTACAAGGAAAGTAGATTTTGATCATATGACACTATTTCACTGATTCTTGGGCGAGTGACCACAATATGTTGGCATCATGTTATTCCTCCTAAAGAGAGTTATTTCTGAAAACATTTAAGTGACTGAATAGTAGCCTCTTCAGAATTCTCCACGGAGAAAACAATCAAGCATGATGCCCATGCCGTACACATCTCAATCCTATTCTTCAGCAGGAGACTTTTGTTACTATGTGACCAGCAGTGTGCGGGCTTGTCGAAGGGGATTGCGCCTGAGAATGACCGCCAAATAATACATATCTTGATGTTCTCGTTATATTCCAGATAAATTGGCCTTCACGAATCACCCAAGTTTGACAGTACATCAGTACATTTAAATTAGGCAAAGATAATACAAATATTCCTTTTGATACACTGTTCCTACAAAATCAGAATTGGATGAACAATTAGGGTAGCTGTATAGGATATCTCCAGGTCTGCGGACAGAAATAGGTAACATACAGCTTTGAGCAGGGCTTTTCTTGATAAAAATTAAATCACTAACACTTTGAAAAATATTAAATGCCTCACCTACCTTCATTCTCTTAGTGCCCTCATCCCCTCTTCCTCACTTTACTTTCTACCGTTTCAATACATGGCAACTACGTATTACACAGAAACAACACTTGTGTTTCTTGGGTGGGAGAAGCACATCAGTCAGCACAGGATTTGACAAATGTAATTTTCTATCCCATGAATGACTTTGGTCCATCTCACAAGAAAGAACAAAATTTGGGCATTCATAAGTCCAAAGAGTTTGATGTTCTTTTCTGTAGGCTGAGGACAACTGGGGACTTCATAATGCATCCCAGATAATCTAATAAAATTTCACTCCCAAAGGAAAGGGTTTGAGGTTTCCATCATCCTTCTCTTCAGGGCCTAACTTTTCCCTTATCATGCACAATGATCTACTCCCTCAGCAACAGAATTCCAACTCAGAATCCAAGGAATATTGATTAAGAGGCAAATGGGCTTGTTGGTCACTTTAAAAAAACAAGTGTCCCATTCCACCCTTTCTCTGGGACATTGTGTGTCATCTTGCTTTATAGATTCATAGCTTACATCTGTCTTCCCTGAACACAGGGAGTCAGCTCCAAGGTAATTTTCTCTCTTCAGTGCTCTTCAATATTCAGAAGAGAGCCAAAAAAAGTCATTAAATATAAATCTGACGTTGGGGTTTTACCAGCTGAAGAAGAATGTATGAAATGAATTTTATGTATTAAATGTTCTTAAAATATTTGGAACAAAAGAAGACGTGGTTTTCCATGGAGTCCAGGACCAGAGTCACATAAATAAAAAAGACAAGTAACATTATTTTAAAAGCGTCCGATCAAAGCAGGAAACTGAGTTCAGAATGATGTAACTAAAGCCTTTGAAAGTGGGCAACACCACATTTTCTGGAGCATAGTAGGCATCAAGGAACATTTATTGATTGAGGAATGAATGTAGAAATCCATGTCAATAGACGAAAGAGCTAAATCAGTGGCCCAGACTCTCACCAGTGACAAGAGACTTCTTACGGAGATGAGACTCTGTCTCTGCCGTCTACTCCTGTTCCATCTGTGTAGGTCCAGACCTGAGAAGTACGATATTCTTTTTCTGTCAGCATCTCTCACTGCAGTGGTCATCTCAACTTCTGGTCCTCCCCAGGAGGGTGATATAAAATACCAGGATATTCCCAGTCACCTCCCTTTGAACGCTGGAGGCAGCATCAGCTTGGAATAGAGCCCACAGCAACCATGACTGTGGATGCCCTGGACATGAAGCAACAGCTCCTCTGGGTAAGATGCTCGGCTCTTTCGCAACTGACCCACTCTAGAAAGAGGGTAGGTAGGACCAGAGAGGAAAGTAGGGAGAGGCAGAAAGTAGAGAAAGAGAGCATTGCTTAGACCCACAATGCACTTTCATTCCTCTTGTTCCCATCTCATTTGTTGCTGTGATCACATGTTCTGGGTCCTCTGTTTAGAGAATCTGGCAGCGCCACCTCACAAGACGTAACTCTTACTCCCAACAAACACTGATGTGTCTTGGCAAATAAGTACGTAGCCCTTCAGTCTGGACAGATGAGCACAGACAGCCTTAATACGTAATTTTACCTAGAAATGAGGAGTTGATGGCATGTTATTAGAGAGTTGTACAGATGATTCCCCAACATGGAGCTGCTGTAGTGTGAGGAAAGAAAAATGCTACCAGAAAGGTTAGATATTGACCCTATGAGGCTATTTCACTGATGCTCATATGAACAACCACAACATCATGGTATCATGTTAGTCCTCTAAAGAGTATTATTTTTTTAAAGAAAGTTATTTTTAAAGACACTTAAATATCTGAATAACACTTTCTTCAGCATTCTCCTTGGAGAAGAGGAATTGCCTTGTTGGTCTCAACCAGTCTTCACTAGGAGACTTTTGTTACTATGTGACCACCGGTGAGCATGCCTTGTTGTGAGAATTGCACGTCTGATGCCTGCCAAATAACAGATTCCTTGATGCTATCCTTTGTTCCAGAGATCACTATCATGAGTCATACCAGTTAGACACTGTGTCAGCACATTTAAATTAGACATAAATGACTCTGATTTCCCCTTTGATAAAATGTTCATCTGGAATCAGAATCGGAATGCACAAATAAACGAGGTAACTATTCAAAATTTCTCCAGATCTGGGGACAGAGATGAGTAACATGTTGCTTTCAGCGTGGTTTGTCTCGATAAAATTATAATGGCAGGTGTGATTGTTAAGTTGTTGACAGCTTTTAAGATGCCCCGCCCACTTTCATTTTCTTAGCACCCTCATCCCTGCATCCTCATCTTAATACCACTTAATCTCCTGCAATTATGCATTTAATAGAATTCTAGTATGGATTAGCTGACGAAACCATGGAGAAAGGAGAAAAAATACTCCACTTTTCCACCTGTTACCATGATCCCTCTGATGTTACAATAATGTGTTTTACACCACTGTGTGTATGGGCATTGGAACAGACATGTTGGTCAGCCAATCATTTGATATGTGAAATTTTCATTCCCACATAATTAACTTGGTCTATCTCACCAAAATCACCAATTTGATGAGCATTTCAAAAAATATTTGAATTAATTCTTTACCATGTTTCTGAAACACTCATAAATCTAGATATTTTATTTATTGATACATGTATCAGTCAGAGTTCTCTAGAGAAACAGAACCAAAGGATATATGCACATGTGTAAATACATACATAGAATATATGATACACAGAGAGAAAGAGAGAGAGAGAGAGAGAGAGAGAGAGAAGAATTAGCCCATGCGATTGTGGAGCCTGGCAAGTCCAAAATCTGTAGGTTAGGCAGGAAGCCTTGAGACTCCAGCGAGATCTCTATGTTATAGTCTTGAGGAGAATTCCTTCTTCTCTGGTAAGCCTCAGTTTTTGCTCGTAAGGTCTTCAACTGATTGGGTGAGTCCCACCCACATTACTGAGAGTAATCTCCTTTACTTAAAGTCAATTGATTGTAAATGTTATTCACATCTACAAAATACCTTCATGACAAGATCTAGACTAATGTTTGAGCAAACAACTGGGAACCATAGCCTAGCCAAGTCAGTACATAAAGCTAACTATCAACAGTGTGTAACCTATATCATCTAGAAAATAAGAACAGGTATCCTTTATTATTCAAATTAAGATTCTCTCAAATTGCTTTCTCACTTACCCCTGGAATAGTCTTCTCTTCCCAAGATCTCCTCTTCCATGATTCCAAGATGTCTCTTCAGTCAGTTCTGGTGGCTCTCACCAGTTGTTTGCTCAGAATCTGCCGTGGTCCTTTATGGCCAGGAATCTTCATCAGCTGCAGGCCACGGTTACTTTGGGTGCCCCACACGTCTTTGGAGTCTGGTCCGGATAGGGAGGGCTGGCGCATCTGTTCCTCAGTTACTTTTGGTGACGCACCTGTCCTTGGAGCCCTACGGATCAGAAGGGCTGGAGCACCTGTTGATGCTGTTGGTGCCTCATGGAACATGATGCCCTCTGTTCCCTGGTCACTGCTATGATGCTGGAGGCACTGCTACTACTGACTTATCATATTCTCTCAGATTGCATATACCAAGGATATGGAGGTCTTTCCCTGTGGGTTAGCTGTGGTCACCCTATGCCTCCACTGGTCTGAAAATACAGCCTAACTGTTCTTTATTTAACCTTCACAGGCCCAGCCACCAGCTCTTGGAACAAGGCTGGCTGGGTTAGGAGAGGTTTCCAGACTCATCTATAAGCTGTACATGAGACTCACCTTTTCCTGGGCCACTTGACCCTGACACTGGACTTATGTCACAGGCTTCTCTCTCCTTCATGACCAATACCCCTTAGAGAGATTTAGGATTTTCTTCTGCCAAGCAAGCTCAGCCAGGGCTTTTTAACCCATCAGAGAGTATCTAATATAGGCCTTTATTCCCAAAGGAGGGGGCATTGTGTTTTCAATGTTTTTCCTCCTAGAAGACTAAATAGCCCCTTATTGAAATCTCCACTCCTCTTGGAGCTGCATTCCACTTTCCCAAACCAAGGAATGGCTAGGGTTTCTATGACAAACAAAAACTATTGCCCTATAACATTCTTCCCCCTAGAATATTGGATGTCTGTTTCTTTTGTCTTTTTATGGACACATAACTAAAAGCATCTCAAGTAAATCTTCCCAGAACAAAGCCAGACTTGCTTTGCCAGTAGGCAAAGCAGTCACTGGTAACTTTTGTATGGCAACTTTCTTGGAAAACAATATAAAAAAGACAAAAAAATTTTGTTCTGCCTTCTGGGCATTCCAACATACAGGGTGATATTTCAGAAGCCCCCTGATTCATTGCACATGTCAAACTGAGTCCTCTTTACATCCTAGCTTGTCTTTATCTAGGACATGAACCTACATGAGATTCTTGTGTCCCCTTCCTTCCTTCGTCTCCTTTTCCTTCCACATTAGTCTTCCAGGGCTGCCATAACAAAATGCCACAGATTGGATGACTTCACAGAAATTCATTTTTCATGGTTCTGGAGGCTGGAAGTCCCACATCAAGGTCCAGCAGGGTTTGGTTTCTGGTGAGGGCTCTCTTTCTGGCTTACAGATGGCTGCCTTTTCACTGTGTCCTCACATGGACCTTTCTCTGAGCATACATAGAGAGAGAGAAAGATCTCTCTCTTCCTCTTCTTATAAGGTCACTAGTCCTATCGGATTAGGGCCCTACCCTTACCACCTCATTTAACCTCAAATACCTCCTAAAGGCCCTGACTCTAGGTAACTTAGCTACATTGGGTGTTGGGCTTCAACATACAAATTTTGAGGGAACACAGTTCAGTCCATAGCACCTTCCTTATGTCTTCATTGTCCCTCGAATCCAATGTTCCATTCTTGAGACTCTTGCTAATTTTTCATTGGCAATGCACTCAATGAACCTCTAAATGCTAGGAGGTGGGCATGGTGACAAACTAGGACATGGTATTATTATCATTAGCAAATAGCAATCATCTCAAGGGTATTGCTTCTCTTTTAACACAAAGAACACAAATAAACTAGTTAGTATCAGTCTAAGAACATGCCCCTTCTCCTGCATTTATTCCTATTAAATCAAAGAAATTAAAGTCAGAAAAAAATAGGATCAAATAAAGGAAAAACTGTGGGTACATTACTGATATCTGAACTTTCAACAGATGAACAAACCCACAGCCAAAGGCAAAAACCCCTATCTGTAACCTCAAGACTTCTCTGGCTCAGAGCAGAATTGATCAACAAGTGGATAAGTACATCTTTCTGTTTTCATTTCAAGACATATTCTTTCCTGGAGTCATTAGAAATTTAATTTTAAATATTTAATATAATGGTGGATCGCTATCAACTAATACATTCTCATCAATAATTACAATTATGCTTTGATTAATTTAAATTCCATTTTTCTAATCATTTAGAAAAGTAATTATTGCCAAACAAACTTTATGAAAAAGAAAAACACAACATTATCTTTGGGAAGATTCACAAGAGCCAATTTACTAAGTTTCGCATCCTGAGATTTATCCTGACAATAAATTCTAGTTAGCATCAAACTTCTTGCTAAATAATACAATTTAATGAGGCTCAACGAGCAGAAAATTAAATAATTTACACCAAATAGGCTTTCAATAGTAAGACAAACTTTATTTTATAAGCTCTTCATCTAAAAATGTGTCTCTCGGACCTTGGTTATATTGCCAACTTGGCACTTTAAATAGAACTGTCTGCTTCCATGGTACTACGATTAAAACTTTCCTACAGTCCAAATTGCATATTGGGGATCTGCAGCAGAGCTAAGTAACATCTTCTTCAGCTAAAAACCATACTCATAGAGCTCAACATTTAGTCATTTTTCATATTGACTCTCTCTTGAACTTAGGCTGTAGAAAATAAATGTTAACCTCACCGTATCATGAAGTAACTGTTGTTGATTGAAAAAAATGTATAATTTAATTTATTTTTCTCAACTCCTCTATTGTTAGGAATCAACCATTATCCTAGTCATCAGATGGGGAAATTAAGACTCAGTCAGGAAATGGTGGACCTGAGACCATGATCTGGTTAGGTTAGCTTCAAAATCTAGACTTCTCCAATTTCCTTCCATGCATCTCACTATGCTTGTTACAGACTCAACAATGTTCTAGGGTCTGTGGAGGGTTTAAAAGAAGTAAGAATCATCAATATCTCGAACAAATTTTTAACTTTGTTTTGGTAGGAAGAAATGTGACAAAGCTATAGTAAAGAACTAAAATATCTACAAGTTTTTAGATGCTTTATGTCAGGCTCTGTTCTAAACTCTTTACATGTAATTATTCATTTAATCCTTACAACAACCCACTGGGTGGTAGTAATTATCCCCATTTCACAAATGAATGTCAAACAGCTCTTAAGTGGCCAAGCTGGGGTTTGAACCCAAGCAGTCTGACTCTGAAGCCCATAGTCTTATCCAATTATCCATAGTATTATCCACTATCCACAAGGGCAGAAAGGCCCTTAGAGGACAAACCTGAGAAAGATCTAATGGGCAGAAAAGGATTCTCTGTCCAGCACAAGACAAGTTGATCATGATAAGAATGAAGTCCCCCACCACCCATTCCTCCAGCATCGGAGGGAACGGAGGACATAGGCACATCAGGGGAGATTCTCAGAGAAGATAATAGTTCTCGTTCTTGTCTTCCCAGAAAGCAGATGTTGGCTCAGGCAGTCGGAGCCCATAACGAAGCACAAGAGTTTCTTGTCCACCTCTGAGTACATGCAATTCAGTCTCAAGAAAGTTAGGAGGCTGAAGACGGGAGCAAAGCCACCCCGAAGTTCACCTCAACAGGGAAACAACAACAGTAAATGGTTTCCACGAATGGGATTTGGAGAGGATAGTGTCTATTCAGATATATAGTGTCTATCTCCTAGGGTTGTTATGATTCTTAAATGAGTTGTTGTTTGTCAACTGCTTAGAACAAGGTCCGGCACACAGTAAGCTCTATCTTAGCACTTGCTAAGTAAAATAAATAGATACCTATACTCAGTGGACAAGCTTGACGTCTCATACCCATCATATTTCTCCTTCCTCACACTCACTATCTTCTTTAACTCATAATTCCTCATATGCGTCCCTGAAACAGCTTCTGCCTGGCTCTTGACTTCACGCTTCATGGGGAGCAGGGGGAGGTGGGGTACCATAAACGAGGGGAGACTGGAAAGCACTTCTAAAACTAAATAACAATGCAGTGAAGCAAATCCTAAGCACCAAGTGGATGTCACAGACAGTAAATGCTCTGAGTTCAGAAGAGATTGAAAGTTCTGTGGGCAAAGTGATGGTGAATGTATAGAGGACGGAAGAAAGAATAGAATGAGACACAGAAAGGATGTGAAGGGCGCGTTTCAGAAGACAGAAGCCATGGCGGAGAAGGCTCAGAAGCTGGAAGCACAGAGTGAGTCCAGCAACCAGTGTGTCCCGCAAGGTTTCTGCTTCACAAAACCGCTGCCTCTCGTGTTGTCAGTTCAAGTCAGAAAATGTGCATGAGTGTGTCGATGAGATGAGTACGCTGATTTCATAAAAAATGTCATTTTTCCACGGTCTTGAACTCAGCATCTCCAATCTCCCATTAAAGTAATTTCTCTTTCAGATCAGAAACAAAGTCTCATTTCCTTGAGCCTCAGTTTTTATTGTTTCTAAGCGTGCACATTACTGATCCTTCTAGTCTCAGAATTTCTGTTCTGTGCCTGCAGTCATTTTTTGGATAAGGAAATTATTTATAATTTTAAAATATTTTATCTGTTAGGTAGTCTCTCTTTCAGGAGGAACGAAAACTCTTATTTTTTATTCTGGAAATATAGCTGCTTCTTCCAAATTTCGTCTGTGGGCACCTGTTCTTCACTTGATTTCATGCAGACACAATAATAGAAGCACTCTATGTTCTCTCAGCTGCCACAATTTAGACAAAGCTACTATAGGTTTTATTATATTCAGTAGGAAAAAAAATAAAGCTCTTAACATTCTCCGGTATTGCTTTTGCAATTTATAAAAAGGTTAGTAAAATGGCGCTCTGAAAACACTCTCACCTTCCACCACAGGCAATATATGTCCCCAGGAGAACTGCTGTTGGCTTTGTGGCGGATCCTAACTCGCTCAGTGGAAACGCCCCTTCCAAATCGGTGGTCACTGGTTAATTCGGACTCCCTCGCTCCTTCACAACGCTTCACATTTTTCCTTTCTCCCTGTTACTGCAACTGTCTGTTTAAGGCTGCAGAATGTTAATATTTTTAAATTTTGTATGGCTCTTCAGAAAAACATGAACTAGTCCTCCAGCCTCTCCACATCAGCAGTTTCCTTGGATCGGTGTTCGGCTTTGATCCATCAGGTTGGGTACAATAAAGGGGGTTTAAATCTACCCTCTGCTTCCGCCAAGTGGCCCCACAGTGCAGGGGGGGTAGAAGAAAGGCCTTTGACCCTCCGTGCTCTTTCTCCGTCTCTGCCTTTCCCAACCTCACCTCCAAATGATGGAGAACGTCCCATCGTGTTTATCTTTGTGTCAGTTCATATCTTGTGTTATTTTTCTAATGTTTTGCTCCTTTTGAAACTCAATGCAAACATTACCCTGTGGTGTTCTCTCTTTCCTCTCGGGGATCTCTGACTCAGAGGGAGCCGGGCCCTGAGAGAACACGCACATAGGTAAGTCCAACCAGATCCTCGCTGGGCTGGAGGCCTCCGTACCGATGAAAGTGGACCGGGAGCTGTCCTCCTCATTCAACGCATTCTCCTCTTCTTCCCGGGCACTATCTAGAAACTGAAGGTTGTAGCTGCCCACACTTCTGCTAACAGTGGCATGTGACCCCACTTCTCACCAATGGAATGCAAGCAGAAGTGATGTACGCAAAGTCTGCTTCACTTGGTTAGTAGGAAATTCCCTTCCTTTGACTTGCTCTGTTACCTCTCTGTGCTGACTGGACACAGATACATCTGAAACGCAGCTTCAGCTACCAGACAAGCCAGTGCCCTGGGAAAGGGAGGAAAATGATGGAAGCAACGTGTGTTCCTGAATGACCGTACAGAGCAGATCTGTCCCCAGCCTCAACCAGGTTGACTGCTGCATGAGAGGCAAGAGGCTCCAGTCTTTGGCAAGTCACTGTGTGTTGTACATTTCAGTCTTTTTTTCTTCAGCAACTAAGCTTTTACTCTGATTGTTCCTCGGAGCCAAGACAGATTTATTCCTTCTCCTCCCACATTATCCCACGGGGGATGCAAATGCCCTGTGGGTGTGGGAAGGAAAACACATCTCTGCTGGCCTCTGCTACAATCATTCCCCATACAGCCCACTCAATGTTTAATGCACTCACATCTTGTACAATGCTCTGGATGAGGCACTGTGCAAGAAATGATGCCAGTCTTGCTTGCTCAGAGAGGAGAGGAAAACACACCCTACATGAGGGATCACGAGACACCTCAAAAAGGATATAATGTCCGATGGGGCCTCATGTGTGCAAAGGACTTCACAGATAGAGATAAAGGAATGGAAATTCTAAGCAAGAGAGAATACACTAGCAAAGAGACAGAGGCAAGAAAATTCCTCAGCTTGGCTAGAGCATGATGGGCATGGAGATAAAACCAAAAATATATAGTTGGAGGCCATTTTTGGAGAATTAGTAGATGGGAAAGACAGGTCTAGGACAGTATAGAGAGCCCTGAATGGCAGGCTTTATCGTTAGACAACAGGAAGACACTGAAAACCTCCATCTCCAGGTATCATAATTCAACCAGGCCTAGACAAGTACTCTTTCCTCTTTTTACTTGAAGTGACTTTTGTTGCTGTTTGGGGACAAGTGGCATCATCCATTTAGTGAATTTCCTTGAAGATAGAAGGTGTTTTATAAATATCAAAATTAAAGCACTACTAATATTTTCAAGGCTATTATAGACCACACCACTCAGTTACTTAGTATTCCTATGAGAATGCCAAATTTTTCCATATCTACTTTTCAGTCTGATCAGTGAATTATATGAGAAATATTAAGCTGATTGAAATGTATTTAGAACTATATGAATTCTAAATCTGTACATTTAGAGTGTGTTTTTCCTTGGTTGGCCACACTGTCAAATCAAAATTCATACTTACATGCTCTAAACAAGCATAGTTGCTTTTTTAGATTGCATTTAAGAACTGTAAGTAAGAGGAATGTACATATTTCCTATTTATTTGTGTTTCAATGACACCCTTAACAGTGATGGTGTCTTTTCTCTACCACTTGCAAAACTAATTCATCATTATTTCTCCACAAAAGTGGTGCTGATGGGTTAGCATTTACAAGCACACCTAGCATAAGATTCATAATAATATTCCTTTTTCTGCCTGAGTTACTATACAATGATGGTAAGAATTATAAATGTATCAGGTGAGCTTCAATTGATTATTTTAACAGGATTATGGGGAAATGATGCCTCACTGCAAAATTTTACCCGAAGATTACTCTTACTTCTGAGAGTAAAATTGCTTTCAAAATCCTTAATTCGTGAGGCCAGCCCCGTGGTGTAATGGTTAAAGTTTGGCTGGCTCTGCTTCAGTGGCCCAGGTTTGCTGGTTTGGATCCCAGGCGTGGTCCTACACCACTCATCAGCCATGCTGTGGTGGTGACCCACATACAACATAGAGGAAGATTGCCATGGATATTAGCTCAGGGATACTCTTCCTCAAGCAAAAAAAGAGGAAGATTGGCAACAGATGTTAGCTCAGGGCCGATCTTCCTCAGTAAAAAAAAAAAAAAAAAAAAAAAAAACCTTAATTTGTAACAATGTTACCATAATTAAAAAGTGGAAATAAAATCTATAGATATTTTAGATAGATAAAGATGATAGATCAATTGATAGATGGATAGATTTTTTTCTGAATTATATACAGTCTCAGTCTGGCCAGATACCTACCATCTCCCCCATCACCCCCGCCACACTCACCCCTGAAAACTGTGCATCTTACCTATGAGTCTGGTGATATAGAATAAGAGAAGATGAGGGAATCATGATACTAAAAATCACTAATATTCTTCTCAGGGAAAAGGCGAAAAACTACCTTCTATTAACTCACTTTTTAAGTTATTTTCCAGAAACTCTAGTTCCTAATGCCCCACCTATCCACACGACATTAGGATCTCAACTACACCACTGCATATCCCCTTGCCACTGTCCTCGGAAATATTCCAATTTCTCGCTTACTACAGAAAAAAAAAAATCACTCTTCCCTCATCCTGTTGAATTGTTATTCTCCCCCTTCATTACATACTTCGACTAGCCTATTAGTCTACTGAGACTAGCCTATTAGTCTACTGAGTTGGGCCAAGGATGCACAGAAGTGTCATGATCTTAAGCACTGAGAATTTGGAGCTTCAAAGTTCCTCCTGGGTAACTGATCTCAACTCCAGCCTGACATGCTGATCTTCCTAAAAGCCAAACGAAGAGGATTTGATGAAGGAAGAAGCAAAGAATGGAATTAATTTGTTCAGCACCAAACATCCGAGAGAAATTCGTGTGACCTCACAAAGGAGAATGTGAAATGTGTGCACATCTCCAAGAGCATATTAAATCTGTGACAAATAACTACAGATTAATCCTAAAATCCAAAACAAAATGAACTACCCTGACCCACTCAGTTTCAATATAACATAAATAAATAAAATACAATAAACAAAAAAAAATGTACCTAAGAGAAAAAGAATAGGAGTTAAGACCTGGAAATATTTCCACTAATGAGACTAATTTGCTGTTTGAGCACTTTCACTGTCTCTTAGCATCTTTAGGTTCCCCTCCTCTCGCTGTTCCTTTTCTTCTATTTCCATTGGATTTTAATAATGGAGTATTAATACTTTCATCAGCAGGTATACAATCCCTGCTGACCTTGTTCTGTTATTACCTTCCACAAAACATGTGCCAAAATCCAGGTCTCTTGATTTCCCGGGGCTCTGACTTACCCCAAATCTGAGAGCAGCCTGGCTCTTGCAGCTGTTCTCACGACCCCTACCAGTACATCCCACCCAAGCCTACACACAGACCTTTTGTCACCCGCCCTCTGGACTGAGATCCTGGTCCAGAGTTAGTGTTCAATCAATGTTAGCTGCTCTGTCATCGCCACTATCGTCATCATCACCATCACCATCATCATCACCATCATCATCTGTAGACGTCCTGATTCCTTGTCTGGATTTCTGACCCTTAGCTCCCTAGCTAGTTAGCTTAGGTTAGCACTCCTGTATAACTGGTGGTACGACCTCTCAATTTTGCTCAGAAATACAGAACCTACGTGACTCCTCCCTATCTTAGCCAATTTCCCTGGCGTTCACTGTCAGGCCTTCCTAAATCTTCATTATCTTTAGTTCTTCCTTCCATAGAATCACACTTTGTTAGAGGTAGAAGGCACCTCAAAGATCATCTTGTTTAACCTCTACTTTTTAAAGGTGAGAAAAGCAAAGTTTAGAATTAGTAAAGAGAGTAACCAGAAGTACAACGCACTCTTCCCTCTGGGAGCCCGCCGCACCTTTCCCTACGGCCATGGTTCTCAGCCAGGAATGATTATTGACCCCCAGGCAGTGTCTGGAGACATTTTTGACTGTCACCACTGGGGAGGGGAGGTCTGCTACTGACATCTAGTGGTCTTTAGCAGCATCCTTGGCCTCTACCCACATTTAACCCTACAATGGTCAAAGGTGTTATCTCATGTAGGAGGAAAATGAGGTCAAGAAGTTAACCCAAGTCACTCAGCTAGTAAGTGCGAGAGCCATCAGTCCCAGGCCTTTCTGACTTCCAGGCACCATTGACCCTCCACCGTGGCGTCCTTCTGAAAAGAAAAGTAAAGAATTGACCTGCACTGTTAGTATTATATTATATTACATTATATATTAAACCATATTAGCATTATTTTTTCATTTTCCCAACATTAGACCATTTATAATTCTGCTGAATTTTACAAATATAAACTCATCTCCCCAGGGGAAGAAAACGACCACTGTCCTCACTTGGCGAGGTGAGGAAGTGGCTCCAATAAGTGGCATTGGGACCTGGGCCAGGTCTCAGGGCAAGTCCTGCAGAGATTCACCAGCTCAGCAAAGATGAGACCATCTTTCAGACAACACTGGGGTCAGAATAAGTTACCGTATTTTGTTCTCATTTTAATAAGAACTACACGAGGAAAGAGAGATGTTTCCTGGACTTGGATGCACTTTCCTTTCACGAGCTGTTTCCTCTGTAAGTCGATATGCCCCGGGGGACTTCTACCAAAAAGGGTGGCCTTTCTGTGTGCTCTGCATATGAGGCAGGTGGCAGCAGGTCCACAGAGCCCTGACAAGATGGTGGAGGGACGGGAATAGGAAGAAAACAAACATGAGAAACAAAAGTCTCCTAAGAAGGTCTTTCAGAGTTTTATCCTGTCAGCCACCTGCAGAAGACAGAGAAGCAAAATGAAACCCTTCAATTTCTAAGGTGGAATTTTGATCCAGAGAGTGGCAGATGATTTCACGGCTCATGCTCTGACATTCAATATTTTTCAGACTCAGCCATCGGCACCCATGTTCTCTGTCCAACCCAGGATCTCATGTTTTATCAATGATTCAAAGTGCACTCACGACTTTTTGTGTTATGTGCAACCTACACACACGGACTTAATTTGCAAAATCATAACAGTGTTTTGGTGGGATCATGTTGCCTCAGTGGAATCTGGTTGGTGATTTGTCTTCAATCCTTATAATTGCTTGAGTGACATGAGACCTAGAATAGTCAGGGAGACCACAATTACCATAAGTAATACTTTGAGGCACTGCAGCTCCATTTTTCCTTTCTCTTGCCCCAGCATTATTTCTAATTTAGCACTGATATCTTTATATTGCTTATTCGCTTACCTGACTGATTCTTCTAGAAGCATATAAATTCCTTGAAGATAGAAACCACGTCCCATTTTTCTCTTTACTCCCAGAGCCTAGGATAGTAGCTGGCACAAATTAATTGTTTAATAAGTATTGGTCGAGTCATCTAATGAATGCGTAAATAATTAATCGCATGAGTGAAGGAACAAGCCATGACCACTGGATTTCTCAGTAGGTCTTTGTCTGCCATCAATAAGGCCACAGAGCCCACATTTTGCACTATTAGAGCATCAGAGAATAGACAAAGGAAGAGTCTCTGAAATACCAGGAAACTTTCTCTGGGGGAGAAAACTAAGCAGCTTCTGAACACTTCACTCAGAACTCTGAATAAAGCGAGCAGCTTTCCAGGGCTTATTGACTGTGTGCACTGGTTAACTTGAGTGTCACACTGCTGAAGACAATATACTCGCCGCTCCAAAACCTCAACAGAAACGAGAGGAGCCAATATTGCTCGAGCACAAGGAGCTCTGGTTCTTCTACCTCCCAGAGATTAAATACCTGTGCATCGGTGGCAACGAACTGGATGAACACCACGATCCCGCTAAGCTGGAACATTCTGTCACCACCAGGGCAAACAATAAGAGAACTCTAGAGACACAATTCCAAAATAATCTTAATGTCGGCATATCCATTCTATTCAATCCACAGTCTCTGCATGATAACTGGCAAGTTGTTTATCTTCCTAGTTTCCGTTTTCTTATCTGAAAATGGAGATTAACAAGTAAGTGAGTTTATAGCACTTGGCAGGGAACCGGACACACAATAAACAAATGTTGACTGATAAAGTTTATAATATTGTCCTTGATATTAAAGACACAAAAAACAATTATTACAAGTTCAGAGTGCTACAGAAACACAACGAAAGTACCCAACCCAGTACGGTGCTGGGGGAGTTCTCCTGAAGATGTCGCCTCATCTGAGACTTTGAGCATAATTAGGAGTTTAGGTGTCATCAGGTGAAGGGGGAGATGGCACTGCAGGCATAGGGGACAGAATGAACACAGGCATAGAGGTCAGAAACCACACGGTGTAGGCCAGAAACCACAAGCTGTCTGGTGTTGCTGGAGTCCAAAAGCTGGAGACACAGCAGGAGAGGCAGACAAGGGCCATCAGGGAGGGTTTTGTTTTGTGATGACAGCCACTGAGCTATGTTAAGCAAGGAGCCACTTGACCATATCTGTCATTCAGAAAGAAAGTTCTTGTGGCTGAGTAAAGGATGGGGACGACGTTGGACTTGACCCGAGCCCTGTGCTCGTGGACAATAGCGAAGCTTTAGAAATCCCTTTTGTGTTCTGGAAACACTTACTTCAGGGAAGTAAGTCCCCATATGACTGAGAGAAGACTCATGGATGCCCCCTTTCTTTACCTGTGACAAGGCCACACGCAGACCCTCCAAATGCCCGTTCTTTGCTTCATAAATAATTAGCTGAACTCTTTTGTTCTCACTGATGAATCAGAACAAAATGCTTGTCAATCAAATTTTGGTTAAGGTGAACTTTGACCCCTATCAGCTTGAGCCAGCATGCAGCCCCTCCTTAACAACCCCATCTGAGAATGTTCTCTGATACACGTCCGATCATGCCCCTCCCATTCATCCCACTTTCCCACACCCAGTTCTTTCTAGCCTTGCTTACTTCTCCCCCTAAAAGAAATACCCTTTCCATGCTTGCCGATCTCAGGGTCAGAGCATTCTCCCTATCGCAATCGTCCATTTCACATCCCCCACCTTGCAATAATCCTTTTGAATAAAGTCTCTCCTTACTAAGTTTGCTTTTATTTTTCAGTGGACTAGACGGAAATAAGCCTGGCGACCACGAGGGGACATTGCACTAGCGCAGCCCAGAGTTGATGAGCATCTGAACTAGGACGCTGAAGTGGTATGGGGCAGCAGAAAGCGTTTACAAGAGAACTAGGTGGGAACTGGCGATGCGCTAGACAAGGGAGAGAAAAAAGAGTTCGCACTTTGCCTGGGCGCCCTCGCCGTGTGTGTGATCTCTCCCTGGGAGCCCCTGTCAGAGCCACCTGGTGCCTCCTCTGTGCTCCCTCTGCACCTACTGTGTCCCCATGTCCCCAGCCTGTGCACCATGTAATCATTTGTTTCTGTCCCTGTCTCCCCACAGGCTGTGAGCTCCCTGAGAACAGGGTTATGATTACTCACCCCTGTACGCCCAGGACCGAGCAGAGAGCCTGGTGGCCTCGAAATGGTCACCGGGTGTTTAATGACTTGAATTAGAGATTAATTCATAAAACTGACTTGTGATTTTTCAAGACATCTGTATGTGCCCACGTTCTCATTAAATAATTATAAAGTATTCAGGGTAGAAGCCCTCTGGCTTCTGAATTGACATAAATGACGGGAAAATCATTTCAGCTAATATTTATTCTAAATGTACTGTGTGCCAGGCACTGTGGTGGGCAGTTTGAGTGCTCTGTGTCCTTTAATCTTCAAAGAAATCCTAAGAACCGGATATAAACACTATCATCCTTATTTGACTGATGGGGAAACTAGGACTGAAAGAAGGTAAGCCATTTTCACTGAAGACGCAGAGCTGGGATCCTCTCCGTGTGGCCCAGAGAGCACACACTCAATCCCTCCGTCTTCAGTCTCAGGATGGCCATGACCAGCTCATCACAGGAGGGACTGCTCATCTCTCCCCATGAAGGAACATTCGAATAATTACATTTCAAAAAGAGAGAGAGATCATGAAAACGAGCAATGGAACTCACTCTTTCAGGCAAATGCCAGAAAGACAAAAATGGCTTGAGAATGTGCATGCCATCTTTACAATTCCATAGAAATGCCGACTGAGGGATGAGATGGGATCCGGGAACCTTGATGAATGACACTAACCATCATTCAGTGTAAGAATTACCTTCCAAAGAATTGCAGCCAGGGACACAGAAAAAACTGAAAAGCATCATTTTTGCACAAGTGTTTGCTTTTCCAAAACACTCTGTGTGCATTTGCTTGGCCCACTTCTGCATTTAAACAGCTGGAAAATGCAGAGATTTAGAACAGCCAGCGTGGCGCACTCTGGAGCTGATCCTCTGCCAATGTGGCATTTCCTCGGGCACAGCCTCGCAGCAGTGCGATGGGACTGAGAGCGACCAGCACTTCAATTGCCCCGAGACATGTCTTATATTATTTCAGCTGACACATCCTCGAGTGATGGCCGTGTCATAGACTTTAAACGTACAAAAAGCATGACTAACACTAGCCGTGGGCGCAGCCAGCTTCCAGAAGAGAATAGAGACATTTAAGAACGAGAATGACCCTAAGGTCGCCTCCAACTGAACTGTTTCCTTCTGAGAGGTCGTGGTTGGGTTAACTCTGTTTCCTAACCTCTGAATGGGGAGTAATAATATCGGTTTCTGGTTCTTCTGAGGATCAAAGTGATGTGTAAAAAGGACTGAGGTCAGGAATTTGTGTGTAAGCATTGCTCCACTGACGTTCTCTAGTTTTTCTTGCTCTTATATAGGTTTGTGTGTGTGTGTGTGTGTGAGGAAAATCAGCCCTGAGCCAACATCCATGCTAATCCTCCTCTTTTAGCTGAGGAAGACCAGCTCTGAGCCAACATCCACCGCCAATCCTCCGCCCTTTATTTTTTCCCCCAAAACCCCAGCAGATAGCTGCATGTCACAGTTGCACATCCTTCCAGTTGCTGTATGTGGGACGCAGCCTCAGCATGGCCAGAGAAGCGTTGCGTCGGTGCACGCCCAGGACCCCAACCCAGGCCGCCAGCGGTAGAGCGCGTGCACCCAACTGCTAAGCCATGGGGCCAGCCCTCTTGTGTAGGTTTTTGAACTGAATTTCAAATAATCAAGTTCATTCCTAGAAAATATAATCAAGCAAAATTAGATATCTTTCAATAAATATGATGAAAACATAAACAAGGGTGATGTGATGAGAATAACTCTTGATCAATGACATCTCCTCTGAGGAGGTAGGATTTGAGAGGCCCAGATGTGAGCCCTGGGTCTGGGACAGCTCATGAGGTTGGTGCAGAGGCCGGGACCCCAGGCAGCAGACTGCTGCAGTGATCGGGCCTAGAAGCTGCACCAGACAATGAATTGAGCTGGTCTGGAGTCCAGCTTTCTAACTGTGCCCCATCCAGTAGCCTCATGAACGTCATTTTGTGCACCTCTGTCTCCTCATCCTTAATAAGTTGTTCAGACTGCTCAGGTCATTTGCAAATCAGATGTTTATACTGGTCTCCTGTATATATGCTCTTTCAACTTTGGACAACATTGCAACTTAGTTCTGATTTCATTGAGATCCCAAAAGGTGAAAAACAAAGGAGATTGCCCTTGCTAATGTGGGTGGGCCTCATCCAATCAGTTGAGGGCCTTTAGAGCAAAATCTGAGATTTCCTAGAGAAGGAATTCTGCCTCAAGACTGTAACAGAGAAATCCTGCCTGAGTTTCCAGCCTACCAACCGGCCCTACACATTCCAAACTCAAGACTACAGCATCGACTCTTGTCTCAGTTTCCAGCCTGTGGCATGCCCTACAGACTTCGAATTTGCCAGTCCCTACAATTGCATGACCTAACTTCTTAAAATAAGTCTATATTGATAAATTTTAAAAATCCTGAAAAGTGCTCTTTTTGTTGGATTCCCTCTATAATCTTTCTCTGGGAAAAATATCTTTCCTTCTTGATTGAACAAACAAATGAACAAAAAAACACAAACAAAACAGCAAGAGCTTCCCCTTCGCGTTTGTCCCCTCATTGGTTCCAGGCTGTGTCATAACACCATTTATTCTGTTTCCAGGTCGTGTGCTTTGTGATTGCATGCTGTAATGTTACAGCAGAGCCTGGAATGAAAACACAGTCATGATTTGTTCAAGGTTAAAATCAACACAATATAGGGGCTGGCCCGGTGGCGCAAGCAGTTAAGTGTGGGCATTCCGCTGCAGTGGCCGGGGGGTTCGCTGGTTCGGATCCCGGGCACGCACCAATGCATCGCTTGTTAAGCCATGCTGTGGCAGTGTCCCATATAAAGCAGAGGAAGATGGGCACGGATGTTAGCCCAGGGCCAGTCTTCCTCAGCAAAAAAAAAGAGGAGGATTGGCATTGGATGTTAGCTCAGGGCTGGTCCTCCTCACAAAAAAAAAAATCAACACAATATGGTAAATATATATATAAATCAAGCATTGCTTCCAAAAAAGCTTGATGTTCGGTCTGTTATTCATTAATCTAGTCTTCTAACTGCAGGGAGGTTTTTGTATTAGGGAAAGAGCTACGAAACAGAGAGTTTGATTCCTAGTCTGCCATAATCTCGGACAATTTAAACAACCTTTCATGGTTTATTTGATTGTGAACAAACACCTGACGATCATACATAGTCATCGTTTTAATCCTGTCAGGGCCACGCCTCACAGCTGACAGCCTTCTGCCTGTGATGAGTCAGGCGGGGGCTCTGGGAACACAGTTCACGTCCCCGAGAACAACCGTGACTCACTCACTTCACCTCCTTCTAACCTATCTTTCTCAATGCAGGTTTCTTTTGCAAACAGTAGAAGTGGACTTCCAGTCCCTAAGGTGGCCTGAGCTCACGGGAAAAAACGTCACTCTTCTGAAGACATGAAAATTCTGGATACTGTACAAGAATGGAATGTTTAAAATGCGTCCCTGAGGGGGCCGGCGCCCTGGCCTAGTGGTTAAATTTGTGCGTTCTGCTTCGCTGGCCCAGGGTTCATGGGTTCAGATCCCAGGTGCAGACCTACACACCACTCATCAAGCCATGCTGTGGTGGCGTCCCACATACGAAGTAGAGGAAGGTTGGCACAGATGTTAGCTCAGGGCGAAACTTCCTCAGCAAAAATAAAAATAAAATAAAATGAATCCCTGAGTGCAAATGGGGGGAAAAGCTTCTCAGGTACATTTTAAACGAAGCCAGAAGTGGTGCCAGAGCCACGGGCAGAAGCAAAACCAGAGAGGCCGTCGGCCATGAGCTGGACTAAAGCCTCGGGCTGGAAGTGGACTCTGAGCCCCTGTGAGGACAACAGTCCCCCTGGTACGCAGGGGGTGGGTGCTGAACTGAGGAATTTTCTGTGTAAATCTGGGAGCCTTGGGAGGCCCCCCAGTCCTGAGACTACACACCGACCCACCCGCCCCTCCGGGCTCAGGGGGACAGGCACAGGCACAGGGGCCCTGGGCGGCAGGAGACTCACTCCTGAGAAGCCAGAGCATCGAGGCCCAGCCTGCGTGAGTGCGGGGCGGGAGGTGGTGCCGCCCACCTGAGGCCCTGCCCCAGAGGAGGAATTGTCACCCAGACCAGTTCAGACCTGCAGAGGCCACTGTGAACCCACCCCACAGGGACACTGTCACAGCCCCGGGCCCCAGGGAGACGGCCACGGAAAACGGTTTTCACGTGGTTGAGCTCACAGTCAAAGATCACAGATGGCCGAGGGAGTGAGCCGCCATGGAGAAAGCCAGAGGATGCACCAGAGGACAGAGGATCCTGCTCAAGAACTTCTGATCACAGGGCAACCCGAAATAAAAGAAGGCCTAATAACAAAGCTAACAGCTATTGAGCACTTACTGTATACAAAGTGTTATGCTGATTGCTTTACATTTGTGATCTCATTTGTTGCTCACAGGAACCCTTTGAGGAGGCATCACTGCCATACTTTATTGAGGAGACGGAAGCACAGGGAGGTTAAGTGACCTGCCCAAGATCACACAGCTCATGACCAAAGGAGTCAGAATGCAAACCAGGCGGTCTGACCCCAGAACCGCTGCCTTTATTCAGCCTCTGCACTAAACTTCTTCCCTAGTGGGGTCTCTAAGGCAAGAGGTAATGAAAAGAGCAGAAGAATTAAAAAATAGAAATATAATTGTTGGAACAAAGCTCAATGAAAAGATTAAACAGTAGATTGAACAGAATTGAAAGCATTAGCAGAACTGGAAGCTAGATTTGGGGAAATTACCCAGAATTTGACAGGGAGTGATAAAGAGAAAAAATTAAATAGTTGGAAGATAAATGAAGGAGTCCCAATGTTTATTTACTAGAAGTAGCAGAAATAATTAATATAGTCCGTCAAGGAGAGAGATTTGAAGAGCAAATTCTTCTTTGAAGAAGAATTTCTCAGAATTAAATGTTAAAATTCACAGTCAGGTACACATTTGGTCTTTGACAATCTGATATTATTTTAATCATCTCGGCATTTATTAACAATATGATGTACTGCAGACTTATCTTCTCTGAAACTCAGTTTTCCCCACCATGAAATGGGATCATGAACACTATTTCAAAGGCTCTCTTTAAAGACCAAATGACATTTATGTCTGGAACACCTTAGCCCGGGTTCTAATACACAGGGACACTCAATATCTAGTAAATCAAAATTTATTGAAGTCATCAAATATTTTCTTATCATAATCCTATTTTTCTGATATGTTTTCTCCCCTCTTCTTTTGTCAAAGTTTTCTGAAAATAAAGAGGCTCATTGCAATGCATCTTCTTTGTTCCTAGGAGTACTACTATCTTGATTTATCTTATACTATCTTGATATAGAAGACAGTGAGTATTTAATAAAGGTTAGGCCTGAAAATATAAGAAAAATGGAACATTTTGCCATATGGTAATAATATCTATGTATAATTTTTAAATGAAAAATCTATTTTGTAACCTTCTAAAATGTATATCTATAATCCATTTACTTTTTGAAGAATATACAAAGACTTTATAAAAGTAAAATATGGGTTTATAAATGGTGCCCTTTCCTTAAGCTTCAGTTTGAACTAGCGTCACTCCAGACCTCCAAAATACGAACAGACGAATGCCTTATGGCGCCATCTGGTGTCAAAGGGTTATTAATACAATCTGCTCTACTACAAACAAGCATCCCTATGGTAGGTATACAGAGATTTCAGGAGCCATTATTAGGAAGGGGCCGCGAGAGCCTGCGATGCTAGGTTAGAAGTCCTTCGTCTCTGCTAACATCACGCTCTGTACATATTACCTATTGAGTCCATGTGCTTTGTTCCCACACCCGCCCATTTCCACTGCCCTGGACAGGTAGGAACCCAGTCTCACTCGTCTCTGCCACGCTGTATGAAGTACCTGGAACAAGGTAGGTGCTAAGTAATTCTGAATAGATAAGAATAAAAATATCAAAAATTTGGTAGAATTACACTGCCACTTACGAGGAAAAATTTTGACGCCCAAAATGATCACCTTCCAAGATAAAGGTGTATCATCACAAGAATAACAAAAATCTCTGGTGATAAAACTATACACAATCATTTCTTCTGTAAGTTGCTTTAATTGAGGCTTTCAGCATTTTGAGCTTGATAGCCTGATTGTGTTGTCAAGGGTCCTTATTCACAGAAAATGCCTCACATTTGTGTGGCACTCTAGAGGCTGGAGAGATGTGAGGGGAGCATTTGCTTAGTCAGAAGCACACGTGGGTCTCAACTGTCTCCATCTGTATCCTTAGGGACGGCATACCCAGCTCCAGCAAAGAGTTACCCATCTGTTTGTTTGCTTGTGTTTTTGCTCATTTGTTTTTCAAGGGTACAAATTGTTTTTTTTGTTGTTGTTGTTTTTGTGAGAAATATCGGCCCTGAGCTAACATCTGTCAATCCTCCTCTTTTTGCCGAGGAAGACTGGCCCTGGGCTAACACCCATGCCCATCTTCCTCCACTTTATATGAGACGCCGCCACAGCATGTCTTGCCAAGCGGTGCGTCGGTGCGAGCCCAGGATCCAAACTGGCGAACCCCGGGCCACCGCAGAGGAGCTCGCACCCTTAACCGCTTGGACCACTGGGCCGGCCCCCCGAATGGTCTGAAATATTTCAACGAAATAGAGTAAAAAATTGGTATTTTCATTGCTTGTGAGAAGTTGCCAGCTACTGGTAATAAAAGTTTTCACATTTTCCACTTCTTTGATAAGAAAGCACCTGTTAGACACAACGACTTCCCAAAATCGAGCAAAGCCACTTGACTGCAGCCTCCCTGAAAGCAGAAACAAGTTGTCAGACCCACAAAATTCAGTGAGAGCAGTTGTAGACACTCCAGAGTAACAATAAGGTCAATTTCCTTTCTTTTATCGGTATTTCAGTTCACAGAAATGTGGGAGCAGATGGACAGTCTATTCCTGCCCCTGCCTCAAACTGAAGGTCATAACCCACCACTACTTGTGGTCTTTCAAGCCTCACCCTGACCAGGGTCCTGCAGCCCTCTCCCGGCTCTGGTGTCGGCAGCAAAGGGCAGGATGGGGGTTTACCAAGAATACTTCATTAAAACAAGCTGTTTTGGGGCCAGCCTGACGGCACAGCAGTTAAGTGTGCGTGTTCCGCTTCGGCGGCCAGGGGGTCGTGGGGTCAGATCCCGGGCACGCACCGACGCACCGCTTGTCAAGCCATGCTGTGGCGGCATCCCACATAAAGTAGAGGAAGATGGGCACAGATATCAGCTCAGGGCCAGTCTTCCTTAGCAAAAAGAGGAGGATTGTCATGGATGTTAGCTCAGGGCTGATCTTCCTCATCAAAAAAAAAAAAAAAAAAAAAGCTGTTTTGTACAATTTACCAGTAAATTGTAGAATAAGGTGTTTCAGCTCTGGAGTTTTTGTTTGTTTTCTTCCTAGTGGGTAAAACAAAAATGGGGAGAGGAGATGAATTAAAAAATCTTGCCGAAATAGCATAACACACTGTCCTTGCATAAATGTTTAGTTCTGTTCTCTACCCTCTAATTCATCTTTGGGATCATTTGCCACTGGAAAGTAAAGGAATCCAAATTAAATCAAGATATGGTTTTTCACCTATTGGAGTAGGCCGGATTCCTTTTAAACTACCAGTACCCAAATATATTGGCAAGGGTGTGGGAGGTATAAATTTATATGAAACTTTCTAGACAGTAAAAAGTGCATGCCCTTTTACATAGCAATTCCCTTCTGAGGATTTATCCCAAGAACAAACGTAGAAAGAAGGATGTTACAAGAATTTTCATTATACCATTTATTTACAATAACAAAGTTTTGGAAACAATCTAAAAGCTCAAAAGTAGGATAATGGCTAAATAAGTTACAATATATCCACATGATGAAGCGCCATATAGTCATTTTAAAAAGCGTATGCAAGAATATTTAAAGAGACAGAAAAAATTCACAATATAAAAGTAGAGGGAAAAAAGCACACTACCAAGCAGTGTGTACGTATTTATGAAGTATGGCAATGTGAGTTAGATGGCTCTGGGTGGTGTTATTATGGGTAACTTATCTTCTCTTTTTGGTTTACAGACTTGTACAATGAGCATGTATGTCTACTGTAATGTGAAAAATAAACAATAAAAGTTATATATAAAAAGTTAAAAGGAAAACGAGTCACATGTTGGATAGAGTCATGAGCCTGAATGAAGAAACAGCAACAGCCATTGTTCTTCCAAGATAATCGTAACTCTGTATCTGCAGCTCAGCAACTATAGCAGAGGCCAGCCAAGGGTCATCGCTGTTTGTAACCCAGGTGATGGGATTCCACGAATCTACTTCTGCTTTTACTTTCATAATAACTGATACTAATGTTGTCCTGTAGCAGGACTATAACAGGCAATGCACACGTGGAAGGTTTACGCTGAGAAAAACGGTGAGAATGGGACTCACACGATTGTGGCAAGACTTCGCGAAGGGACTTTGTTGGAAGCTGCAGCACGCACAGTGTTTCTTAACCTGAAGGCTACAGCGTGACCACAGCACAGGGCGTGTGGTGCGTGTAGGGAAGGGGGAGGAGACTGGAAAGATGCCTTTAAGTGTCCTGGAAGACTAGAAAGATGGCACGAAAGGACTTTTGTTGGAGTTTGCATATATTCAGTAGGTTACTGGCAGGACTTTTTTCAAGCGTTTTAAGCACACTGATGCCACAGTTTAGATCTGTGTTTTAGAACTGTGTGTGTGTGTGTCTGTGTCTGTGTGTAACATGGAAGATTAATTGAAAGAAAAGGAACCAGAGGCAGAGCTACCAGTCTGGAAGCTACTGCAGCAGTGCAGAATTTAGAAAAATAAAAATAAATGAAAAAGCCTGAAATAGGGCTAGGAGAACAGTAATGGAGAAAATGGAGAGGATTAAAGAGGCGCCGTGGAGGTCGGGAGAATGGGGCTGGGTGATCAGATGGACCCAGACGGCGACTGAGGAGATATTTAGAAGGTGACTGTTCAGGCTGTGATGATGCGATCAGCACAAGCCATGGAGGTTTTGATCATCACAGTTCGCATGAATAGAAAACGTCCCACAACTACAATCTGCTCCCCTTTAACAAGGGACTACGTGCCACGCCATCCTGGCTTATTATAGCGACAGCGAGCCCCTCCAAACCTTGGAGGACATGGCATTTGTTACTGTATGTCCAGCTGCCTCTGCAGTAAGCACAAGGTTGGAAGAGCAGTGGTGTGGATAATTTAAAACAGGACATTTTTAAAGTATCAGTTTTAGAATATAGTTATGTTCATGAAAGAAGCAAATTTTGACCTGGCCAAAAAAAAAAAAAAAGAATTCATTGTATTTATAGGTTTTTTGCCATTGCTGCTGCTGCTGTTTTTTCTTTTTTTTGTTTGTTTTTTTAATAATTTTTATTTATTTTTTTCCCCCCAAAGCCCCAGTAGATAGCTGTATGTCATAATTGCACATCCTTCCAGTCACTGTATGTGGGACGCGGCCTCAGCATGGCCGGAGAAGCGGCGCGTCGGTGCGCGCCCGGGATCCGAACCCGGGCCACCATCAGCGGAGCGCGCGCACCCAACCGCCAAGCCACGAGGCCGGCCCTGCTGCTGCTGTTTTAAGTGACATGTGAAGTGGACATTCTCAGCTTCTCCTTGAGCCTCACGTCATCTCTCGTTCGGGGGGGGGGGGCCCACTGGGCCCGAGAGAAGGGCAGATGGATGGGGTGGTGGTTAGTCATCGTCCAGCAGGAAAGCCACGTGACCAGGAGTCATATGTCCGCCTCACTGGCTCCTTGTGGAAGGACAGCCAATCTTCTGGGCAAAGCGTCCGTGCATTTTCTGCTCCTTGACTTGTATTGACTGCATCTCACTTCTCATTTTCCTCTTGTATATTCACAATGGTAATGATCATTGGCTGAAACAAATTTCAGAATTGGCAAATCTTTTGAAAGTATATATAATATACTATGTATAATATACTATATATAAAATATATAGTTATATATAAGTGTATATAATATTGACCATTAACTTGGAAATGCCACTACAATCTATTGAAAACAAAATAGAACTTAAGACTTAAAATAGAATAGTAAATATATAGTTATATTATTCTTAAAGATTAAAGTTGATTTTACCAGAACAAAATTTTTTAAGAAAAAGTTTTTAAAGAATAGTGCCTTGAATATAGAGAAGGCTGGAAAAAAATTATGCTGATTTGCTGATAGAAAAAGGTGATATTCTGCCCCCAAAACTATTCAAGGATCATTATGAACCTTGGGCTTCAACCCTTCCCTCTCTGATTATCTTTATAATTACCTTCCCTCTCTTGATATCTTTATGATTATATCTCCAAGTTGATCCCTTCTCTCTGTAACTAGAAGTGGTCTTTCCCATTTTTAAAAAAGCAATCCTTTTCCTAAGTTGTAAACTATTAGCATATTAGGCATTGCAAAGAAAATGATGCTATCTTCCTGTTTTTTCTTCTTGACAAATTATAGACTTGGCTATTGACCACAAATTATACTCTTAACCATCTTGCAGAGAAATCTGTTGGGAATAACAACATTATTTGTGGCTTTTATTGGCCTTTCCTCTGTGGACCAGATTCAATTCAGCTTATGTTCCTGAATTCAAAGCAGAACTCAGGATATTCAATATAATCGATAACAAAGCTATCTGACTGTGCAGATCATTAGAAATAGTCTTTTGATAGCTTACATGAATGATCTCCAAACTTTCTTATCTAGTCCTTATCAGTAAATATATTTATATATTTATATTTACTTTAAAATTATATGCAAATGCTACTATCTGAATACATTCTTTAGGAAAAATACACAAAACTAGAAATTTCAAAAGGGCAAGCTAAAGATTTTAAATTTTATTTACTAATAAAAATATTATTTGTTAATAAAATATATTTTACTTTCATTAGAATATATATTTAATAAGATCCATATGATTAATGATGCTTCATTATTGTTGAAAACCTTGTTTAACACTTTCTAACACTGTAATTAGATGTTTGTCTCTAAATGAGATGCATTTCTCTGCTTGTTTTCAATGACTGTCACAGTTGTAAAAGATGCCTCACATGGATGCATTCCAGTGGAAGTAACGTATCAAAGCCTGCATTTTCTAAATTGCGACACCCAGATTTCAATTCATCCACCAATTATGTAAAGGTTTTTGATAAAGCTGTATCCATAGGTTTCCTTCTTCCCTGAAGGCTTGGGTGGGTAGAAAGGTTGAGGATCCAGTCTGGACTGATTTTTGCCCCTTTTCTCTTTTTCCATCTAGCAGCCACAAGGTATTTGTTTAGAAAACTTTAAAGAAAGCTCTATTTTCAGAATCGCCCATAGCTGAACATAGAAAACAGTTGCTTCCGTAATACTGATCTCTCACGGAAAATGGTTCCCACTAGGACAATGCACTTTCCACTAAGAAGACCACTTTCTGTGCTGGCTTTTGTACATAAAGCACTTCACAGCTGGCATTCGTGCAGAGTCACACTTCCAAACAGCCACCTTCCTCCCTGGCTGTCCTGCCAGAGGGCAGTGAGCACGGCCCCCTCAGCTGTTCGCTCTCCTGCTGTTGGGATCGCCAATGGAGACGGGCCATCCCGCAGAGAGGTGCCAGTCCCGGGCCCCTGACTTGGCAGGAGGCTGGATTGGTGAAAACCTCAAGCCCGAGCAGGGATTCACAAGGTCACTCTGGGGTGCCTCCTCCACTCTGGAGGGTAGCTTTGCTTCAGCTTGACTCTGGCTGGGGAAGAAGGGTCCTGTGGTTTCTCTAACGACATCGCAGTGTATGCCAAGAAGTGACTATGTCCTCGACTCCCTTCCTTTTTGTTTTCCGTTTCCCTCTCTCTCTCCCCTGCCATCCATCCCCTTCTCACTGTTCTGCCTGTCCCTAACCCAGACTGGGGAATACGAGTAGCTGGTATCTACTGTGGCAGGAAGTGTTCTTAGCACTGCAGTGATGCTCATGCAGGCGTCTAGCCCTGAGCTTCACTGACCACTTTCAGACGTGAGCCAGCTCTGGCAGGGAGCGAGCCGGGCTCTTCTGAAGTTGCTCTAAACTGTGGCCAGAGCCGCCACAGAGAGCTGGTACCAGGAAACCTGCCTGGGGCGTGAATCTAACTTTAGACGGTTTGTGAGAACAGGCAGATCTCTCCCTCTGCATCCAGAGAACCACCCAACTGAACCCCGCAAGTTAATCCCCTGGATGGCTCCACACACACGCAGCAGCATCTGCGCCCTCCTGCTCCCAGCTCTCTGCCCTGTTGTTTAAATGCAGGAGGTACTGATGTTGAAGGGGCAGGAGGTGTGTGTGGTTAAGGACCCAACATCAAAGTCTACCATCCTTCCACCCTGCCCAAACCTTTGCAGCATCACAGGAAGCAGATGAAATCGGCTGTTCTCTGGTCCTGCTGCAGCACGTATCCAAGAAAAGAGTTCCTGCTCTGGCTCTGTTCCTAAAACTAGGATTTTCTCTTGCCAACGAGAGGAGACTCTCTTCTATCTGTAGCTAGATCACTTCTTTTCTCAAGAAAATGTGTTAATAATTGGTAAGAATTCCTATATAAAATAAAGTCATAGGCAGTCACTTTTTAACATGTAGATTAAGAGGCTCTATCGTCACAAACTAGGAATGCTTTTAATAGACCGGGAACCCTATGCTCTGCTATCTGCTGGAAGGAAGGGCTGGCGATCTTTTAAAGTCAAAGTCGTCACTTTTGTCAGATGATCCCCAACTTCTAACTAGCATAAAGATATCGATTCTACTCAATATGTTAATTTACCCAATTACCCTAGAAATAGTTCTTCATGCCCATTTTAGAAAAAGATACACCAAGAACGGACACTATTTAATAGTAAAGGTTCTGTGAAGCTTTACTGAAATTTTTTTACATCTGAAGTAAATATTTTTACATAGACACAAAAGACTTTACAAATATAAAATTATCTCTGCCCTTGCTCTGCTGTGGCCCTAATTGCCCTTTCCTCTGGCACCACAGCAGGCTCCAATTTCTGGAGGAAATCCTGGCAGCTCCCAAGGATGTGCCCTCATCCCACCTCCACGTGGAGGGGACATAGCTTCTCTTCAGCATGTGTGGGGCACAGGGCTGACAAGCTGTGTGACAGGCCATCATCCCGGTTCCTGTCACTAGGTCAGCCTGAAATCATTGCTGCGTAATGCAAGCCAAAATTGTGTTGAGAAACAATATTTTTGGCATATCACTTGAAAGATGTGTAAGCTATCCCTTTGGATTTCTTTGGGTTTCCTAAAATCCCTCTCCCCAGTAATGCAGACAAACATGAAGTTCCATGCCTGGACCATAGGCTCTGAGCAACCTTGATCTGTTTTCACAAATAACCGGTTGGCCTCATTGAGGGATGTGATGAACAAGAGACTCATTGAAAATTCTCACTGTCTTTACTATAAAGAAGTTGCTAATTACATGGCACATCCTCTACAGGAAAGCCTACAAGAAATTTGCTTTTGAGTCTCAGAGTCAGGAATGAAAGTGCTTCCTCCGAGCAACTAATTAAAATTACTTTTTTTTTAATTTTTACAGACACTTTGAAGCATGTATCTACCTGTTTTCCTCCTTGAATGGACTGTGGGAAAGTTGAAAGTCAAATCTGAAGTTTATCCTTAGCAAATTACCTTCCACAATTTATGGTTTTTAAATTTTTTAATGTCTTTATTTATAATTTTTGTGTAATTATTTTACCTTCTAGCTTCTCCCTGTCCCTTCTACTTAAATTTTTATTTTTTCCTGCTTTCCTCCTCCACTCAGTTCAAATCAATTTTTATCTCATTTTTATCTATTGATACAAGATACCTTAAAACATCTGAAACAGGGAAATGAATATGCAAATAAATAAAGATGGGAATATCTGGTACTTTGAATTAATTATTTCTCAGAGGCAAATAAAATTTCTCTTTTTTCCTGAATTGATATACCAGAAATAATATGTAATTTTATAGAACTGTAAAATTGTATAGAATGTTCTTCAAAACAAATCCACTAGTTAATATTGAAAGCCCCATTTCATGGAAGATTGAAAGTGGAGCCCCAAAGCCGGGGCCAAAGGCAACAGAAGAGGAAGACAAAGGTTTAGGAAGGCAGCTGAGGGCAGACACCAAGTGTTACTTCCAGAGCAAACCATGGGTGATAATTCCCGTCTGCAGTGGGTTGAAGAGTGACGCCCCTGAAAGATATGTCCAAGCAGAACCTCAGAAAGTGACATCATTTGGAGTAAGGGTCACTTAAAACATAATTAAGGTAACGGTCTAGAGAGGAGACCATCCTGAATTAAAGCAGGCCCTAAGTCCAACAACAAGTATCCTTATAAGAGATAGAAAAGGAGAGACACAGAGACACACAGAGGGGAAAGCCACATGAAGACCAAGGCAGAAATTGAGACAGCCACGAGCCAAGGAACCCCAAAGACTCCAGCAACAACAGAAGAAGGAGAGAGACGCGAAGCAGATTCTCCCTCAGACCCACCCAAGGAGTCAAACCCGTCCATACCTCCATTTCAGACCTCTGGCCTCCAGAACTGAGAGAGAATAAATTTCTGGGTTTTTTGTTGTTGTTGTTGGCGTTGTTGAGGAAGATTGCCCCTGAGCTAACACCGGTGCCAGTTTTCCTCTATTTTGTACGTGAGCCACCATAGCATGGCTTGATGAGTGGTGTGTAGGTCCGCACCCGAGAACTGAACCTGGGATGCCAAAGCGGAGCGTGAAAACTTAACCACTACGCCATGGGGGCAGCCCAAATTTCTGTTGTTTTAAGTCACCCAGTTTGTGATCATTTATTACAGTGGCCCTGGGACACTAAGGCACCATCTTAAGTCTCAAGATTCAAGTTCACACTAATTCACGTTTTAGGTTTTAGAACCTTTCTCTGTGGACTTAATTCTTGGTTAAAGAGATTTTTTTTCAAGTGAAGCTTCTTCACTTTCAAAAAATATCCCAAATGCAAATCAGTAATTATTTGTCATATTAAGTTGAAGATGTTTGTACTTTAGCCTAAATATTTTAACTTTCCAGGAGTTTATACTCTTAAAAGACTATTCACCATCACATTTTGATACGACATATTTTTTATTTACTTATTTATTTTGTGAGGAAGATCAGCCCTGAGCTAACATCTGTTGCCAATCCTCCTCTTTTTGCTGAGGGAGACTGGCCCTGGGCTAACGTCCATGCCCATCTTCCTCTACTTTATGTGGGGCACCTGTCACAGCATGGCTTGATGAGTGGTGCATAGGTCTGCACCCGGCATCCAAACCTGCGACCCCCAGGCCGCCAGAAGCAGAGCGTGCGTGCTTAACCGCTACGCCACCAGGCCGGCCCGATATGACATATGTTAATAAACAACAGTATGATATGCAACAGAATGAAAAAGCACAATTCACGTGTGCATAATTTCTATTACTCAGATTATGTCAATCAAACATAGAACTCCTCAAAATATGGTTATCAACCTTCTGCATATGTAAGGAAAGTAGAGCTGTTTGACAAACTTTTTCTTTTTGGTGAGGAAGATTGGCTCTGAGCTAACATCTGTTGCCAATCTTCCTCTTTTTCGTGAGAAAGATTAGCCCTGAGCTAACATCTGTGTCCATCCTCCTCTATTTTATATGTGGGATGCCGCTACACATGGCCTGATGAGCAGTGCTTATGTCCATGCCTGGGAATTGAACCTGCCAACCCCGGGCTGCCAAAGTGGAGTGCGCAAACTTAACCACTATGCCACTGGGCCGGATCCAACAAACATTTTTAAAATATGCAAGCAAAGATATTAGCAAGCTATCTCATAACTGCCAGGAGACAGAAAGAGTAAGGGAGAAAATTCTAGGATAGAAGAACTCAGGACAAATAATAGACAAAATCTAAATGGAAATTAGTCAGTGGCAAAAGACAAGTTAATATTAGTGTTCAGGGTAAACTTGTTTTTTCCTATTTTAGGAAAAAAATAGAAGTGATTTTATAAAATTAATGAGAAGAAATGTGAGATTTAATGTATTTTTTATAGAATAACCTAGATATTCTTTTTGCTCTATCCGTATTAACCCTGGTCAAGTAAAGGAAAGAATACCCAAATATTTAGAAATTAGTTTGCAATACCTCATTTCACCAGGGGATGGTAGAATAAGGTCAAAACATAGGAAAATGTGCTGTTTACATTTTTCTCTCAGGAGTTCTCAACAAAGTGATAGGTGTAATTTGTAGAATTGTCAAAATCTTTTTATTCAAAAATAAACTTTAGGAAGATGATATGGCTGGTTAGCAGTGTGGTTGATTTGCTTGTTAGTCTGCTTCATTTGGTATGAGGAGAGGAGAGAGAGGAGAACCCCACCCTGGGACATTAACATATGACCCACAAGTTTGTTGTCACCTCATATCAACATAACAAGAAGTTAAGCCTGTGAAAGAACTATGAATTTCCCAGAGAAACAGTTAAAAACAGAGTTGATTTGTAAAAAGTTGGGGAGAAGAGAATTTATGACCCAACCACAAGCTTCCACTCAAAACCCTTAAAGGGTTGGAGAACAGTCACTGAGGGTCCAGGCATGGCCGGCAGGAGAGAGAAGGGTGGTTCACCTGCTCATGAACACTCCCAGTGTGCACCCCACTAGGCGTCCTGCACCCCTCCGAGCTCATCCACCCGACTTCTACAAATGGTCGAGAGATTTAGAGCTTCCCCACGAGCGAAGGAGCCGTGGGGGCAAAGGCAGACAGGGAACATTCCACATTTCATTGTCCAGTACTAACTGAGGGCCTGCTACGTGCAGACCACCAGGTTCTGGGGTTCAAAGATAAAGAAGATCTCGTCCCTGCCTGTGAGAAGTTAAAAGTGTAGGGAGTCAAGAGCCACTGTCTGCCTTCAGTCCTTCCATCCTGTAGGTTCTCTCACTAACGGTCCCCATGACAACAAGCGCTCTGACCCTGAGGAACAGTGGACTCGGGGTCAGGCTCCTCTCTGGGCCACTGGGTCCTTAAGTCTCCCTCTCTCTGGGTTCCTGACCCTTCTTGTCTGGGCCCCACTGTCTGGTCCCAGACAGCCTCGCTGGATCCCAAACTCCCAGCCTCTGCTCATCTCTGAGGCCTGACCCACCTCCTAGCCCAGCCCTCCCTCTCCTAAACCTGTTCCTTGCCCCAATATCCTCTGTTGGCCCCCAGTAATCTGGTCCTGACTGTGGACTGGAAGATGTCTGCAGGTGGGCCCTTTAAGTCTGGCGTTGATAGAAAGGCACCTCGAGGCAACCTACATAGGCAAAGGCCGTGAAAGTAAATTATCCACGGAAATTACAGATAGTTGCACCATAATTTCAAGTAGTACTGTATCCCACTGTTTCTTTGTGTCAGTATAGACAAAATTTAAGGCATCAGAGTCTGCCTTTTGCATTCTTATCTCCTGGAAGTGATCCAACATAGAGATGAAGGGAAGAGTTCTGAGTTTCTAATTCCAGATCAGCTGTGTCCCTGCTGTGTGACCAGGAATGAGTTACTGCACATCTCTGAGTCTAAATCTCCTCATCTGTAAAGCCACATTAGGAATAATACTACCTTGTAGGTTTGTCGTGAGGAGTATATCAGATAATATACATTAAAGGTCTTGGGCATAGTACTTGGCAGAGTAAGTGTTCAATAAATGTTAAGATAGAATAACATGGCTGCATGTTAAATAATTCAAGGAGTCTAAAGTATTCACATTATAAATTCTTATTGCTTGTTTTCTATCCTGAAATTTTCAAGGATAAAATATCTAACTATAAAGAACCAGCTTCCACATCTGATTACTCAATCCCCAGTTCCTCTAAGGTCAAGCTTCTCACTTTTTGATGTTGTTCACCTCCTGCCACTTGCAATTTTACTTGGATTTTCTTTTTACTATAGACTTAAAGCAAATACATAAATTAAAAATTTTTAAGGTAGAAATAGGTGTATGATGAAAAGTAAACCTTTCCCTCCCACCAATTCTTCTATTCCTATTCTTTTTTTCCAGAGATAATCACTATCTTTATCAATTCTTACAAATCTTTCAAGCTTCTGAAGATATTTTTTCACACAAATGAGATCACACCATAACTCTGCCCTGCACCTTGCTTTTCCGTGTAACACAGTAACATGTCATGTAACATAACATGCAGATGTACCGCAGCATTTTCCGCGGCTGCAGAGCAGCCCTTTCCTTAGATGTAACGTGTTTTCTTTAAGGAGTTCACCGATTGATGGGCATTTACTTGTGATTCCTGTCTCTCCAGCAATGTTTTAGGCACTTTTGCACATATACCTTTTCAACTTTGGCAAGAATATGGGTCGGACAAATTTCTAGAAATTCTACTGTTAAGTCAGAGGATGCATTTTGAATTTGAATAGATATTGCTGCCAAACTACCCCTCCCGATGAGGTGGAACCAGATTGCACTCGGCTCTCTCAACAGCTCATGAGAGTATCCACTTTCCTGCCACCTCCCACCACATGGACTATCCAAGTTTTAAACTGCACTTACCTGAGGTAGTAAAAATACTACCTCTTTGTTGTTTTAACTTTCATTTTTTAAACTATGAGTGAAATTGAGCATTTTCATGTACTTATTAGCCACCTGGATTTTTATGAGCTACCTGTCAAAATATTTGCCCATTTTTCTATTATTTTTCTATGAATTTGTAAGTGTTCTTTTTATAGTAAAGTAATTAACCCATTGCTTGCCATATGTGTTGCAACATTACAATTTAAAGAGAAACTATTTGTGTCACTAATTACACATCCATGTTGATATATCACTTACATAATTGTTCCACCTATATAGCCTAGAAGAGAAAATTAAATAGAAAATTAACGCTGATTTTATAGTTATAGTAAATGTCACTCTAGCATTTATTATTGTACTTAATAAAATAAATTGTGACGTTAACCAATGAATCATTTACTGTATTTATCCATTCATAGGAATGACCCACAGACACATTTAATAATCATATCTCAGCCTTTATATCACTTTTCTTTTTTTTATTTATAATTTTATTTATTTATTTTTCCCCCAAAGCCCCAGTAGATAGTTGTCTGTCATAGCTGCACATCCTTCTAGTTGCTGCATGTGGGACACGGCGTCAGCATGGCCGGAGAAGCGGTGCGTCGGTGTGCGCCCGGGATCCGAACCCGGGCCGCCAGCAGCGGAGCGCGCACTTAACCTCTAAGCCACGAGGCCGGCCCTATATCACTTTTCTAAAATTGACTGTACTAGGAATCAGGCCACATGTGCCTGGCCTGTAGAACTGGGCGTCGGAGCTTACTTCTTTTGATACATCACTTATAATTATCACATGGTGGGTATTTAGAATCATCAAGATATTTGATTAAATGATTCTAGAAGAAATCAGTGCTGACCAAAAAGAGCTGATAGTAGACGAATGAAGCAAGATGATCACACACTCCTTTGTAAATTCTGGTGGATGACAAATGCTGACACTAGAAAAAAATTACTATTGTCTGATTCTGCAAAATCCCATTTTACAGTAAATAATGCCCCTATTAGACTGTGAATTTCAGATGGATAGAAACTGTATCTTAAGCTTCTTTTTTTAAATTTTATTGTGGTAAGATGAGATCTACCCTCTCAACAAATTTTTAAGTGAACATGACATTATTGTTGACTATAGGCACAATGTTGTACAGCGGGTCTCTATAGAGCTGATTCATCTTGCTTGACTGAAACTTACACCTGTTGATTAGTAACTCCCCATTTTCCCTCTCCCAGCCCCTGGCAACCACCATTCCACTCTGATTCTATGAATTTGACTATTTTAGATACCTCATATAAGTGGAATCATGTAGTGTTTGTCTTTCTGTGCCTGGCTTTTTAAAACTGGCATAATGTCCTCAAAGTTCATCCACATTGTCGCATATTGAAGTATTTCTTTCTTTTTTAAGGACACTGTATTCCATTGTATGTATATACCACATTTTTTTTATCCATTCATCTGTTGGTAGACATTTAGATTGTTTCCACATCTTAGCTTTTGTGAATAGTGCTGCAATGAACACTGGAGTACTAGTATTTCTTCCAGATCCTGATTTTAATTCTTTTGGATAAATACCCATAAATGGGATTGCTGGATCATATGGTGGTTCTATTTTTAATTTTTTGAGGAGCCTCCATATCATTTTCCATAATGGTTGTAAAATTTTGCATCCCCATCAACGGTGTGCAAGGATTCCAATTTTGCCACATCCTCATCAACACTTGTTGTCTTTTGTTTCTGTTTTTGTTTTTTTGATAATAGCCATTCTGGCAGGTGTGAGGTGATATCCAATTGTGGTTTTGATTTGCATTTCCCTGATGATTAGTGACATTGGGCACCTTTTCATGTACCTGTTGGTCATTTGTATTTCTTCTTTGGAGAAATGTCTATTTGATTCCTTAGCCCATTTTTTAAATTGGGTTATTAGTTTTTTTTCTGTTGAGTTGTAAGAGTTCCTTATATATTTTGGAGATTAACCTCGTAACAGATATACGATTTGCAAATATTTTCTCTCATTCTGTAAGTTGCTTTTTCATTTAGTTAATGTTTCCTTTGTTGTGCAGAAGCTTTTTAGTTCAAGGTAGTCCCACTGGTTTATTTTTTGTTTTGTTGCCTGATAAGCTTCTTTACATGCCCCATAATTAACAATTTCCATAAATATTTGCTGACTAACTATGAAATTGACAGACTCTTGTAACTATCTTGAGTGTTACATAGGGGTTATTAACACCACACACTGGTCTTAAACATAATCAGTAATATCAGGATAAATACAATTATTCCCCATATCTAACTATGTCTGCTATGTCCCTGATTCATCATTCCTTCTCATATACATACCTTATTCTTATAATCTTATATTTTATTTAATCCATTCAATTCTTAAGAGAGTTTCTTGATCTACTATTTCTAATTATATAAATGTATTTAGTATTTACTATACTATTCGTCTCCTACAGCAGTATATTTTGGAGAAACAAATATAGATAGAGGGAAAACAACAGACCAAAAAATGTTAAAAGTAAAGGTCAACATTATCAAGCAATAACCACATGCTCTCATGTCCTGGAGCTCCAGGGTGCCTTAATCATGATGAAATGGTTCCTATGACTTAACGCTATTAATGAAGTTAATGGATCTGGCTTAAAAATGGATAAAGTGGTTTTAAAGGTATTATGCTAAGTGAAGTAAGTCAGAGGGAGAAGGTCAAATACCGTATGATCTCACTCATAAATAGAAGATAAAAACAACAACAAACAAACACATGGAGACAGAGATTGGCTTGGGGGTTACCAGAGGGGAAGGGGGGAGGGAGGAGGGCGAAAGGGATGATTAGGCACATGTGTGTGGTGATGGGTTGTAATTAGTCTTTGGGTGGTGAACATGATGTAACCTATGCAGAAATAGAAGCATAATGATGTACACCTGGAATTTATACAATGTTATAAACCAATGTGACAGCAATAAAATAAAAAAAAATTTAAAAATTAAAAAAAAGAAATGATAAAAAAAAAAGGTCGTCTGCTCACAAAAGTGAAGACAGTGGTGATTCTTCTGCCCTTAAGTTTCTCTTGCCCCACATATGCTTCGATTTGTGATAAGAACGTGACTTGGAAGACTGTGCAGATCCGGGACTCTGAGAGTGGGGAGATGCCCTCCGAAGGAGGTTCCGGGAAATGACCCTCTGAAGATTCTTCATGGAAGACGCTGCAGCCATAGTGATCACCCAGGGATGATCCAGGGCCTGCCCAGCTGACATGCGATGACCAGCCTCCAGAATCAGTAGTTTGTCTATAAAGTCCTTCGCCAAGTGGGAAATATTTGGCCAAGGCTGAGGAGAAAAGTAAATAAAATAGAATAAAATAAATATAAACACACATGCACATAGAGAATCATGTTCTTAATTATAAGGGTCAATGCATACCAAATCTAAAAGACTTTTTTTCAAGTAAGTAATTTGAATATTACGTCATTAAATACATGGTGAACCTAAAAATCCACTTTAGAGAGAGGCAAATAAATCTCTCTGGCAAAAATGAAAAAACAAACACAGAAATTCTCTTCCACACTCTGTCCAGTGAATGAGAATTCCTTTCCAGAAACCCCGTCCAGCGTGCTGCCATTAGCAATGCGAGTCCCCACGTCACGTTTACGTGAGCTGGACGAGGCACAGAGGCTGCTGTTGGTGAACTACACCAATAACAGGTTAGTACTGACCACATTCTGGTCATCTCACAGAGTCCCCGGGACTCTAAGAATGAGCTAGAGTGGAAAGCGGAACCGACTGAGGAATCATCAACTTTTCTCTCCTTTGAAAGCTTACTCTGGGTCAGGATGTCTCTATCTCCACAGTCTGGAGAGAGAAGGGGAAGAACGGTAAGGTCACTTCAGCAAAGGGTCCTCCTACGGTGCATTTCCTCCAAACACACAGGACCTTCCTTCTTCCCAACCAGTCGACTACAAGTGGGATAGCAGAGATATGACAGTGCAATACGTGCAACTAGCTATTTGGTGTTTCAGGGATCTAGCAATATTCCAGCAATATTTAAGCTTTTGCACATACTTTGAGAACACTAGCAGCAATTCATAGTGATTTGGGGAGGATGAGAACGAGAGGGCTGTTACTTTACACTCAAACTTGTTTTCTGCATTACTTACCAACACACAGCATATATTTAGAAAAAACTATATATTTTTTTGATCTCTCATCATCTACAAAGAAGAAACATTGCCCCCTGCATTTGCTGTATCTCAAAACAGCCGTTTCTGGTTGATGTGTCTTTTTAAAATTATACCTCCCAAGAAAGACAAGGGAATTCTTACCACCTACTGTCTTTGTCCTTGTGTAAGGAAAACTCAGACTCCATCCATACACATCACACTCTCCAATCTCTTAGCACTCGATTAACCCAGAATTTGAATCAAAAGAAATCATTAAAGGAATTTCTCTTCTTTTTTTCCTTCAGTGTATTTAGGTAAATGAGATATGAAAAATATTTACCTCCAAAATAAAATACATGAAATAAAGGAATGCACTTGCCAAATAGCCAAACACAGGGGAAATAAAATGTGAACCTGCAAGTCTAGACAAAGCACGTCCGTGGCTGACACTCACGATGGCATGTCCTCTGATTCTGGCCAGACATCTATTTGACCCTGGATCCAGACACATTTATCTCGGCTCAAGACTATTGAAGTGAAGGTTAAATTAGATGTTCCAATGGAAGATAATAAGACAAGCAATTTAATTTTTCTGGAAATAATATAAAATACATGCAGTGAGACTTCTAGAGAGCTCATTGCGATGACCCCAAATGAATATACATTTAAAACACAGTTGCAAAAAATAAAGTAACTGGTATCCTGGAAAAAAAATACTTCAGCCAAAGCTCATTATTCAAACATAGGTTATAAATTACAGAATTCCTGAGCCATAAGGAACAACTGGAGAGTATCAAGGAGTCTATTTCATGTTACACATCAGAAAATGACAGAAATAGGGAAAAAAATCAGAACTATTTTATTTTTATCTTCTTAATCTCAAATTAATTTCTATGTTTGATGAAGTATAAAAGAGATCAATACATGTACATGTATATATTCTATAAATGAATAAAAACTGAGTGTGCATGCTCAAAATTTTTTGAGTAATAGTGTTATGTGACAGAAACAACTTGGAGACCACATGTTGAATCAAATTCCTACTCTGGACCAGCTGTCACCTGGTGACATCACTCAGTCCCTTTACCAGATGTCACATCCGCTTTATGTTCAATCACACTTTCCTCATAATCTCTCCTCTTAGACTTCGCCATCCTCACTCTTTGCCTTGAAAAGTCCCCTGATTGGCCTTTGTCAGCATTTCAGGGAGACAGCCAGCCTGTTAACCCGTTTTAATGTGGAAAAAACTTGAGATTGAAGTAAGTGGATCTGGACTAAACAGACTGTCTGGCCGCACTCAGCGCTAAACCTCAGGGTCTCAGTTTTCTCATCAGAAAAATGGGGACGATCATATCTCTTTCACAAGATTGTTATTAGGACCAAATTAGACCAAGTATGTAAAAAATGCTTTTCAAAGTCTGAAATATTATGTAGATTTTTGTTGTTCTTGTTCTTGTAACTATTAAATCACAATTTAATTCCCTCCTCAGTTCTTTTGTGGACACATTTATCAACTATATTTAGAGAAGTGGAAGATAAAAATTATCTAAAACTTCACAGACCAACTCCATTTACTAATATCATGATAAACTCTCAAAAAAAAACCCTTTGTGTTAAGAGATAATGAACCCTGTAAAAAGAAAGGTAGCATTTTCTTTTATCCCAAGGTCACTCAATTAATTTAGTCACAATAACTTGTAATATTTGTGGACATTTCAGGACTTTTTTTCCTTTCTTCTTTCTTCCTTTCCTCACCTGATTCTTTGCCTATTTCCCTGTCCTCTCCAATAAAAATTGGCTAAACTATTTAAAACAACAATAACCAAAAAAAGTATGAAACTGAAATTTAATACTAGCAATTTCACTACTTATTCACTTTTGAGGAATAGAGGGAATCCAGAGAGATAATATCTTATCTTCTACAGCTGGCTTGACTCTTTCACCTTTAAACCAAGAAGTGAGGAATGATTGTAGTTTATTGCTTTCTAATTTCTTGGTGAACAGTTTTCTCCTAATGTATACCCAAGTGCAGGCCCTCTGAAAGAGTCTGGTTCTCTGGAGCCTGCTTATTCTCCAGCAAAGTCCTCTAGCTTCCTCTCAGCCTGGTGCTCCCTGACCATCTCTGCAGTGTTGCCTACACTGGCTCTGTTCTCCACTCCATCCTTTCCCACCTCTTCCTTGTTCTGGCAAACAGGCCCTACTTCCTTCTCTGATTTTCTGCATCAGCTCCCAAATTAAATTCTCTCTTCAGGGTTCTAGGGATTGCTCATGGCCTTGTATCCTACAGTCTCCTTCACTCTCCTTCTCACTCCGAGCCCCAGGAGTCCCTATGGAGACTCCTGGCAGCCCCTCCAAGAGAAAACAGAGTCCTACGTTCAAGATCCACATTCTCATTCTCTTCTTTTATGAACGCCAATTAATAGAGCCAATGTAATAGCTTGTGCAGAAGATAAATAAATATACAGAAACTAAGTAACTAGTTTAAAGAATGAATAGTATCCCCATGACTAGACAAAGCTTTCATATTTCTTGGCTCCTTTGCAGAAACACCCATAGAGAATCACTAGTAAAAATCATTATTAAAAAGCTAGATACTACAAACATATACACAACATATAAGCAGTCCCCAAAATTCTAGATGCACATCTTAAATGTTAAGGATTGTAATTAATGTTGAAATTTGCTAACTATCGCGCTTACTGAAGTATAGGTTAATTATCAGTGGATTTAACTATAGAGTTTTCAGAAAACTGGAAATATCTTTTTTTTTCTTTTTTGGTGAGGAAGATTAGCCCTGAGCTAATGCCTCTTGCCAATGCTCCTCTTTTTGCTGAGGAAGGTTGGCCCTGGGCTAACATTCATGCCCATCTTCCTCTACTTTACCTGTGTGACCCCTGTCACAGCATAGCTTGATAAACAGTGCGTAGGTCTGTGCCCAGGATCCGAACCTGTGAACCCTGGGCCACAGAAGCGGAGTGCGTGAAATTTAACCACTACGCCACCAGGCCGGCCCCCAGAAATACCTATTTTTTTAAGTAGACGGATAAGCTATCATTCAAATACTTGTGCTAAGAGCACTCAAAGTAGCACTTAAACCCTCAAAAATAGTAATTTTTATTAAAAATTTATACTGGTGACAATCCTCTGGCTAGCATTTCCCTTCCTTCTTTGAACTTTAGTGTGTGGCCTTGGAAGGATTTTGCTTAAGCTTTGCAATTAAATTTTATGTAAATATGCCCAAAAGTACTGATTAACTCCCCATGACTTCATTAGTTGTAGACTGTGTAAAATCATTCTTCCTCATCTCAGGAAGTAAGAGATTTTGTACACCATCTTTATGTCATAGATATTTAAAATGTTTGCTACCCAATCTACAAAGCAGACTCTAAAGTGTGTTTTATCTTTGCCAAAGCAAACTGCTCAAAGACGAAATTTTGACTAATTATGTCGGAATGCTTTATCTATTGGGGCATTTGTAAACCCTGGAAAAAGTGAATAGATATTCACAAATTTATTATAGGTGACATCTAATAAAAAATGAATAAAGAGCCAATTAATTCCACCCCAGGCTCCTAAAGAAGACATTTTTGTGAGTTAAGAGGTTCTTGACATGAGGCAAGCAATGCTTCCAGCTCTTCACTCACAAGGAAAACTCTGAAATTTAAAGAGGATTGGGTAGGGCCGGCCCTGTGGCTTAGTGGTTAAGTGCGCACGCTCCGCTGCCGGTGGCCCGGGTTCGGATCCCGGGCGCGCACCGACGCACCGCTCCTCTGGCCATGCTGAGGCCGCGTCCCACATACAGCAACTAGAAGGATGTGCAGGTATGACAGACAGCTATCTACTGGGGCTTTGGGGGGAAAATAAATAAATGAAATCTTTAAAAAAAGAGGATTGGATAAAGCTTAATTTTTTGAGCACCTACCATGTTTCAAAGCACTGAAGGTTAAAAAGAGAAGCGTTCCATTTCCCTCAAAAAAAGAGGAACATAAGAAGAGTAACAAAAACTTGAATTAGCCTTTGAACCCTGAATCAATGGTTGACCCATTCTTCCACAAAAATCTACATTTAGAACTAGTTCCTACATTATAAACCTCACAAACCATAACATAAACAATACAAGCATCATATTAAATCCAGATATTTCTAGGTCTGTAAAAACTTTATTCAAACAGTTCTTTTCTCCTCAACTCCATGAATCCTGTTGATGATATTAAGACCAAGAAACGCAGCATAATGAAGGAAGCAGATAGCTACTTTCCACTCTAATCACCAATCCTTACACTAAGGTTAACATCTACATGGTCAAAACGAAATGCACCACCGTTTCAATTCCCAGGAACGCTGTGATTGAGTTTGAGAAGAAAACATATATTCGTTCAATTTAAGGTGAATCAGAGCAGAGATTAAGAAAGTGATAAGTATAAAATGAAGTACGTTGTTAAAGATTTTATAACCATTAAAATTATTTTCCATAAAACAACTTATAAAGAAATAAATATCATTAAAAATATTGTGCACCACATTTTTTGTGAGCATAAGAATTCAGGAATTAAACCACAGGAATGAGAACCAACTTACTAGAATTATGGCCTAAGAGAAATATGATGTAATGTTCATTATTGGAATTCTAGTGATGATGGAAAGAGAATGAAAGGGAATTAAAGAACCTAATCTTCTGCTCTCCTCTCCTTTTTTCCTACTTAATAACCTGAATGGAGAAGAAATATAGTAAAGAAGAAATAAGAGAAATTAGTGGAGATAAGGAGATAGAAAGAAATTGGGGTCAGGGCTGGTGAGTATAATCCAGCAGATATGTTACTCCTAAGGGAGTGTATCAATAAACTTTTTTCCTAACAGTCTGGCAGTCATAGGTGAAGCTAAGCAGATGGCGACCATTTTCTATCAATGTCCCTGTGGAATTTTTTTAAAATATGTTTTAAATACTTGTGTTTATCCTTGTCAGCTGGCTAATGTGGTTATAAGACTCATTTTATTTACTTACTTACTTATTTATTTATTTATTTATTTATTTTTGTGAGGAAGATCAGCCCTGAGCTAACATCCATGCCAATCCTCCTCCTTTTTCTGAGGAAGACCGGCCCTGAGCTAACATCTATTGCCAATCCTCCTCCTTTTTTTTTCCCTTTTTCTCCCCAAAGCCCCACTAGATAGTTGTATGTCATAGCTGCACATCCTTCTAGTTGCTGCATGTGGGACACGGCGTCAGCATGGCCGGACAAGCGGTGCGTCGGAGCGCACCCAGGATCCGAACCCGGGTGGCCAGCAGCGGAGCGTGCGCACTTAACCACTAAGCCACGGGGCAGGCCCCAAGACTCATTTTATTATCAATTTATTTCACACGAAAAAAGGGATTACTGTGACACAGTGCAATATAATCATACAAGAATATATGATTCCCAACTCACTGGCAAGAATGTGTCATTTATTGTCAGCATTAAAATGCTAGCACCACACTTTTCTCACTATCCCATTCAAAAGATAAAAGAGATGCACTTGATAAGTAAAATTTGTACTGTAAAATATATACATATAAAACTAATAACTTATTTAAGCAAAATTCAAACTGTCAGCCCTACTATTTCCTACATTGATAGTAATAATATCAGAAATAGCTAACACGTATATAGCCCTGACAATATATGTACCAATATGTGGAACTATTCTAAGCCCTTTCCATCTATTGGTTCATTTGATCTTCACAACAACCTTGTTGGGTAGACAATCATTATTACTGTTCTACAAATGAAGAAACTGAGACACAGAGAAATTAAGAAACGTGCCCAAAGTTACACAGTTAGTAAGCGGCAGAGCTGGGAGTGGAGTGGCCAGTACTGCCCTGCACTGTGCTCCTAACCACTACACTACCCTGCTTTACAAAATACCCCCATAAATACACATTCATGTGCACACGAATGCTCTACAATTCTTAGTTTTTACTGTCAATTTATTCCCTTTTATGTGCTTTTGCATATGTTGTTCTGTCTACTTGGAATGTGTTCTCCCTTTCAGAAACTCCAACACTTTCTCCAAGACACAGCACAATCGCCCCCTCCTTCATGAGATCCCACCCAGCTGTCCTAAGCAGTAACAGTCTCTCTTCTCTCACTCCTTGGCCTCTGAGCCTTTGTTCTTACATGTATCAAACCACTTATATTTGAAGACACACGGTAATATGTGGTCTCTCAGACAAGACCACTAGATCCCTAAGAGCAGGGACACTGCGCATTTCCATGTGGGTATTCCCAGAGCTGAGCATGATTCCTAGCCGGGGAAGGCCTGAGCAGGAGGAAGGGTGGAGACCACACAAAGATGCATTCAAACGGTCTCCAGGAGAATTATGAGTCCCTTACTTACGGTGGCAGCACGAGCCCTGTCTCTATGCTGAAGGCCATCAGGACAGCATTGGTACTCAAATACAGAAGTGGGGGCTCCCTCACACAGTGGGGAGGAAATCTCTGGTCTCTTCCCCCCCTTTTCCACTGTCTGCTGTGTCTTTCCACCCCACTTGCTCCTCTGTCATTGCATTGCAGGAAACAAGTGGAAAGGAGAACTCTCACCTGACCCTGCAAAATGCACTGAGTAGAGTAAATCTAGCCTTCCAAACCCCTCATATTCCATGATGAGTCTAATAAGTTCAGCAACTATTATCTAATAGTTTCCCTTATTATAAATACATATATTATATATCTAAATATATAACTAATTATCTAATATTGTGATAATATTAGATCATAAATATCTAGAGAATCTAGAAAATATTAGATAATAAATATCTAATATCTAATTATCTAATAGTTTTCCTTATTATAAATTAAAATTTGTATTCTGTGCTCAGTGCAGTTATAGTTGAGATACATTTACTCATGTAGTTATAAATTGGAATCTCTCCATAATTTTAAAAAGCAATTTATTGTTATGAAACGCATTCTCTATGCCTAGCTCTTTGTGATATCTTATTGGAGATGGGGGGAACTATGATGGAGTCCCAGCCTACAAGGAGCCTACAATGTCTTAGAGAGATGACATACAGGCTAAATGTCAAAACAAAAGATATTTATTATAATCCTAAACACTATTCAGAAAAGGGAAAGAACAGCACAAGTGGAATGGTCACTGAAGCTTCATGAGAAGGCATATATTTCACATCAAAATCAAGAGGAATTAAACATTAATATTACAGCTAATTTTTTGCTTATACATGGGTGGAGTTAGAGTACAGATCTGCCAGATATCTAGTAAAATATTTGCTGTTTATATCAGACATATCTCTCCTTCTCACCACAAGAGACACAGCACTTAGATCTCTGGAAGTTTTTTTCCTCTTTATTTCACTTCCCCAGCTGACTTCTAGAGAAAAAAAGTGATTCACACAATGTGTCATATCTAAAATCTCAGTTACAGACAAAGGGACTTAAAAAAACAACACAAACTTGTTATCTTACAGTTCTACATGTCAAAAGTTTGAAATGGGTCTTAGGGGCTAAAATCATGGTGTCAGCAGAATTGTGTTCCTTCTAGAGCCTCTTGGGAAAATTCCTTCCTTGCCTTTTCCAGCTTCTAGAGTCCACATTCCTTGGCTCATGACTCCTTCCCCCATCCATCCTCAAAGCACATCATTTCCACCTATGTTTCCATCATCACATCTTCTTTCTCTGCCTTTGACCCCCTCTGCCTCCCTACTATAAGGACCCTTGCGATCACACTGGACCCACGTAGATAATTCGAGATAATCTCCCCATCTCAAGATCTTTAACTGAATCACGTCTGCAAATTCCCTTTTGCAGCGTGCGGTAACATATCCACAGGTTCTGGATATTAGAATGTGGACATCTTTGGGGGGCTATTAGTCTGCCTACCACAGCTACGCTGCCAGAATTGATAGTCACTCTGGTTTTTAAATGAAATTGGTGCATTTAGAAATTACTAGGCTTGTTGATAGGTGCTAGGTATATAATAATATGATGACAGAGAAAACATGATGATATGACTTTTGAGTCTATCAATGTGTGTTTCCTTGGTACTATGGACTGAATGTGTCTCTCCAAAACTCGTATGTTGAAGCCCTAACCCCTGGTGTGGCTGTATTTGGAGATGTGGCATCTAAGGAAGTAATGAAGGTTAAATGAGGTCATCAGGGTGATGATCAGGACTAATCCTGATCCCATAGGATTAGTGCCCTTTAAAAAGAGACATCAGAGTGTTCCCTCTCTCTCTCTGCACGCACACGAGGCAGAGGTCACATGAGCGCACAGGGAGATGGCGGCTTCCTGCAAGCCCAGAGAAGAGGCCTCATAATGAAGCCAACTTCACTGGCATCTTGATCTTGGATGTAAATTTCTATTGTTTAGGCCACCCAGTCTGTGGCATTTTGTTACGGCAGTTTGAGATGACTCAGACACCTGGTAATATTAGAGGAAAGTGTTAATGTGATGGACATGGGTGCCTGACAAACATGGGGAAGAAAGCTAAGGAGATCTAAATCCAATAACTCATTACAAGTAGCCACGCTCCTGCTCTGTGGTGGGTGTTGTCAGTACTCTGGGGCCACAGACGGGCATTTCCTCCAGAAACAGAGGTGCCACAGTGGAGATGATGTCTGCGCCCCGTCCACACCCTGAGCCCCTCTTTTCTGTATGTACACTCGCCTCCTCCCTTGGAGTGCTCTGCTTCTACAACCCAGCACCTCACTCTTTTTCAGCAGACCACCCTGGGGCTCCTGGAACCCCATTCCTTGATCCCCAGAGAGCATGAGAATTTGCCACCACCTCCCCACCGCCATCACCCCCGAGAGTGACACAGATGGAGGAGCGGGGAAGGTGTGAAAACTCAGCTCACCTGCATCAGGTTGGAACAACGCTGAGGAGCAACTTCCCTGCAAGATGAGGCTGACCTCTTGTGGCCTTGGCCTCCTCACCTTCCCTGCCCTGCTTCCCTCGCTCCCTTACTTGTCTCCCTGGGAGTCTCCCCTTAATATACCACTTGCACACGAATCCTCTTCTCAGGGGTGACTTTGGGAGAACTGGACCTCAGAAACCCTCTGAATTAAACCTGACAAGTTTTGGACTTTGGACACAACAGAATATTATTGTTTATTATTTTTGCACATTAAAAAATAATTGTGATATCTAGTCCAGTGTGGCCCCAATGGGCCATGCCCCCAGCGGTCACGCTCTGTGTGGTCTCCTCCACACGGACTCTGGGCTGGCCTGGGACTCACAGTAACCAACGGAATGAGGCGGAAGTGACGCTGCGTCGTTTCCTAGCCCAGCCTTGAAAAGGACTAGGAACTTCCACTGTCTTCCTCTTGGAATGTTCCCTTGTGGAAGGCCTAAACCTCCATGTAAAAAGTCTGACTGCCCTGCAGGAGAGACCACATGGAGACACCCCACAAGTGAAAGGAGGCCCTGAGACACAGAGAGAGAGGAGAGAGAAAAAGCCTGAGTGGTCCCGGTGACCTAGCTGAACTCAGCTTTCCAGCCCTCCCACCAAGATGTCAGACACTTGAGGGGCCATCACGGATAATCAACGCCAGTCAGGGCCCCAGATGACTGTAGTCCCTCCAACATCACGTGGAGCAGAAGAGGCACCAAGTTGAGCCCCACTGACCCACAGAATTGTGAGTCATGATCAAATGATGGTCATTTTAGCCACTAGGCTTGGGGATGGTTTGTTATGCAGCAATAGATAACCAAAACGGAACTGTGTGCTCTTTGCAAACAATACAATAACAGAAATACAAAGATATTCCAATTATAAAGAAGAAAACCAAAATGATCCATAATCCTCAAACCAGGAGATGAGCTCTGTTAACACTTTACGATATTTCTCCCCGGCCTTTTTCCTACGCATACATTTTCCAGTACGACTCTGATAATCCTCTGTACACAGTTTACATTCAGCTTTTTGTTCACTTGGCAGCATACTGTGGACGTTTTCCAATGTCCTTATAATTTTTAAATTAAAAGGCCTTGGACCATGTAGATTTAAGGCAAACAATCTCTTTAAACGTGGATAATTTAGGGACTCCCATGCTCTATCGTATGGATGTAGTTTATCCAAACACTCGCTTAGGGTTCTTTTCAATTTTCCACTGTCTTAATACAGCTCAGGTAAGCATCTTTATACTGAAACTTTTGCTGCGTCTGGGGTTATTTTCTTAGATTCTTAGAAGTGGAATTACCAGATCAAAATATATCAACTTTTTAAAGTTCTAGATGCTTATTTTCAAACTGCTTTCCAAGAAACCTGTAACAACTTGCCCTCCACCAGCAGTGAATGAGAGGGCTAATCTCTTAGTACCTGTAGCAGCAATGAGTAGAATTAAGTTGAGTTTGCTTTGGGTTTTTTAACCAATTTGAAAGATCAAAAAAAAACAGAAGATTTTTTTCATCTGCATTTCTTTGGTTATTGGTGAGGCTGGACATTTTCCAAACTTTTAATAATCAACAGTAGTGCATTGTCTGTGGATTCTTCCCATTCCTTCCTATTTCCCTGTGTAAGCCTTAGTTCTCAATTATCAATTTGTATGAGTTTTTTTAAATATATACGTGTACAATAAGATCTTAAAGTTCTGTCAGAGCATAGAAAATATTATTTTTCAATTTGTTATTTAGCTTTTAATTTTGCTTAAACTGTTATTGAAATAGATGTTACACTTTAAGTAGGTATAATCATAACTATTAATATGTTTCTTTATGAGGAAAAAAATCCTTTTATAGTCAAACAGAAAGTAAAGTTGATCACTTGCTCAACATGAAATGAATTTCCTATTTTGTCTGGCTTCCCACACACAAACACTGGTGACTTTCCTTCCCCAAACAAAACAACAAAAGGTTAACGCACTCATGAACACCGGGAGTTCCAAGTTTGAACCATGGATAAATATTTCACACAAGCTGTGAGGTTAAACATGTCACTAAGGAAACACTACCTCACTAAAAGGCCTTGGACCACGTAGATTTAAGGCAAACAATCTCTCCCCAAACACCGGAGCATCATGCTGAGCTCCTGAGCACACATTAGTCACTCAGCTGGCCCAGGCTCTGCGTGCTGATTGAAGAAAAAACAGCAAACAGACTCACTTATCTATTTGTCAATGTCATGTGCTAACCACAGACAATTCTGTAATCAAGGCCCGTGCTGCCTTGAGACCAATGGCTCTCAGCCAGGGATGATTTCGCCCCACAGGGGACATTTAACAATGGCTGGAGACAATTTGGGTTGTCACAGGTGGGGAAAGTGTATATCTAGATATATCAGTATCGACCAGTATCCACCACTAGTGTATCTACTGGTATCTGGTGGTTATCTGGTGGGATACTGCTGAGCATCCTATGAAACACAGGACAGCCCCACCCTCCCTCTCCCCACTCCACCCCCAAAGAGTCATCCAGCCCTAAACATCAATAGTGCTGAGGTTGAGAAACTCTACCTCAGGCAAACTCGGTAGCAATAAAATGAACTCTTACCTCTCCTGTATAATCGTATTTGCCTTTCAGAATCTTCCTGTAGAGCCTTGTATGGCTTTCATCATCAAAAGGCAGGAATCCGCTAAGTAAAACAAATGTGATTACGCCGAGAGCCCACATGTCCACTGCGCTGGTGTAAGGTTTCCTTAGCAAAACCTCGGGGGCCATGTACTCTGGGGTCCCACAGAGCGTCCTCATCGTCCAGTCACCGCTTTTGTTCCCAGAGTGTGCCAAACCAAAATCTGTGATTAAAATTTTCGACTCTGCACCTGGATGATAATATAAGAGATTTTCGGGCTTTAGGTCCCTGTGAGTGATTCGCAATGCGTGCAAATACCTAATCCCATCAGCGACCATCTGGAGGATTCTGACAGCGTCCTGCTCTGTGAAGGATCCCTGGGTCATGAGGCGATCAAAGAGCTCCCCTCCCGTAGCCAACTCCATCACCATGTAAACTCGATCCTGGGTTTCAAAGATCTCCAGGAGCTGGACGATGTAACGATGGCTAACCCGCCTCAGGACGGCGAGCTCTGAGTCGCACGCTTCTCTGCCTTCTCTCACTCTGGTTTCCATCACTTTTATTGCAAAAGGTTTCTTGGTGGTCTTCTGCTCCACCCTGACAACCTTGCTGAAACTGCCTGTCCCAATAAGAGCCTTGATGTCATATCTGTCAGAAAGAAAAACCAAATCTGTTATCCTCTGAAGTGATGCTTTGCAAAATTATCTCAGTCGATGCTTTATATCATCTTTTCTATCTTTATAGTCCCTCATTCAATTTCCATGCATGTTAGTGCTTAAGTGTGTTTATTTTTTTTTTTTTATAATTTTATTTATTTATTTTCCCCCCCAAAGCCCCAGTAGATAGTTGTATGTCATAGCTGCACATCCTTCTAGTTGCTGTATGTGGGACGCAGCCTCAGCATGGCCGGAGAAGTGGTGCGTCGGTGCGCGCCCGGAATCCGAACCCGGGCAGCCAGCAGCGGAGCGCGTGCACTTAACCGCTAAGCCATGGGGCCGGCCCGTGTTTATTGTTTTTGAAAGCCACCCCAAGTCCTCTTTCGAAATGGAGGCAAGTGATATAAAAGTAATTAATTGGTAGAAAGACAAACAATCTTAATAACAAGAGCTACCATTTATTACACATTTATTACGTGCCGGGAACTTTTTTTTAATTCTTATATTTACAATATCCCTGCTGGGCGACATAATGCTATCTCCTTTTTCATACAAGGAAATTAAGGACAAAAAAGGTAAGTGATTCCCCAAGGCCACACAGATTGTAGCTGAAATGGATGGGATTTAAATCAACCCCTTCAAATGCGTTTCACCAAAATTTCCTTGGGAAATTTTAGGACCTCCCTCTGCCATATTCTTTCCTCCCTTCAGCTCTTGATTTTATCGTTCAGCAAATCAGGTGGAGAGAATAAAAAGGAAGCTTAGTCTTGTTTATAACTTCACAAAAGAGGGAAGAAACCGTATCAGGAGACAGGGGACAAAGGGCAGGCTTCCTCTGGTTACTTGACCGTGAGCTCTCAGTCCCGGGCACATCTCGTTATGTCGTCCACAGTTGCTCCTTAATAGATGACCACTGAAAAAGTAAACCTGCCTATTATTAGGGCAGGTTTCAATATGGTTTCAATGGTGGGGGTGGTGATAGCACCACCCTGCAGCCACCCCCCTCCCACGTGCAATCACCCCCTGCTCTTGCAATTTCTACACAGCAAACAGAATTTTAACATGGGATTATGTCAGTAACGTGTAAAGTAATTCTCTCTCAGACAGGCCAGGAAGCCAGCTAGGATTTCAAAGGCTAGGGATCTTAAACTTGAATTATCTGTGTAAATGTCTAGGTAAATTTAAGAATCCTATCAAATTTAAGCCTCTATCTTTATTTTAGAAATGTTGAGAAAATGCTAGACTTAGAATCGTGCTTTGGGCCAGCCCCGTGGCGTAGTGGTTAAGTGAGCACGCTCTGCTGCTGGCGGCCCGGGTTCAGATCCCGGGCACGGACTGACGCACTGCTTGTCAGGCTATGCTGTGGTGGCGTCCCATATAAAGTGGAGGAGGATGGGCATGGGTGTTAGCCCAGGGCCAGTCTTCCTCAGCAAAAAGAGGAGGATTGGCATGGATGTTAGCTCAGGGCTGATCTTCCTCACGAAAAAAAAAAAGGGGGTCATGCTTTTACAGCTGGGAAGAATATTAGAGAATGATTTAATCCAATCCCTCATGCTATGCATGAGGAAATTTGAAGATCAGGTTAGCAGATTGGTTGTTCAAGTTGTAGAGTCAGGGTTAGAACCCAGATATCCTTACCTGCATAATTTGGTGCTTTTCCCACTTTATTAAAACTTCCCCCAAGTAAGGATGCTAGGAATGGAATGTACTCAGGGAGTACATGGGAAGAAGGTAAATCTTTAAGTCACATACTCAACGCCAAAGATTCAAATGCAAACACCAATCTGTGCTTTAAATAGCCTTACTCCTTTTTGCCAAGCTTAGTCTTCCTGTAATTGTCTTTTTCTTTTTTCTTTTTTTTTTTTTTTTTTTTTGGTCTATGTATTTATTTCTTATATTCCTGTGCTTACTGAACAAAAATGGTATTTGGCTGTTCCGGCTTACAGAAAACAGCTTTGTTCTATATGGTGCATTTAATTTTCTGGCCACTTACCTTATCAAAACATAGCAGTTTAGTAATCTTAAATAGATTCTATCCCCTCTTCTCGTTCCAAATCTGCTTTTTTATTCACATGCACTCTCAGTGTGATTTTGAAGACAATCACAGGCATTTCAAATTTATTACTTTGCAGACCAACCAAGTCTTACATTAATCTAATGTGGATGAGAGCACTTGCAAATACTAATTTATCACTATGCCCTCAAAACTGCAGACAAATTCATTTGTTCATGGAATTAATCATCAGATATCAGATGAATTGCCATTTCTGAGACACTACACTCTTTTGCTCAAATAAAAGTAGCTTTATTCCATACTGGTAAGGATCTTCATATACCATATATTTGAAAAAATGCCTATAACTTAGCATTGGAGGAAACAGCAGGCTTTAAACCAAGATTTAGAGCAGTGGAAATAAACGGCTTCAGATTGAACAACAGATGTCCCGTAACAAATTCCTGAAGCTGCAGCCTTGTTTCTGAGCCCTTGACGGCCATGGATGTCGACCATTTTTATGATGCGAGAGGCTATATCTTGTGCAGTGTCTGGCACAGAGGGGACTGCAATAAACGATGACTGAAAGAATCATTCACTGAATACATATTATTCCCAAATTATCACATATATTTTGAAAACATTAAGGATCGAATCAAGCACGGGAGACTGCATTTACCGGGCTGTTCCATTTGCTCCACTCCCACCCCCACGGAGCAGTCTCAACGTCAATTTGGTAGGTGATGCAATTTTACATCATCCCGAAGATTATGGAAATTGAAATTATTATTTTAACCTCAGCTGCTACGAACTGGGAATTTTTTGAACATAGATAAAAAAATAAAACATGGAAACAATAATAATATCACAACCTGTTTGACAGAAGCAATTGTAGTGAATTCCCAAGAAGAAAGTGGATACAGTCAGGTTTAAATTCTATCATCTCTATTCTGCAAGAGTCATAATGGAATCACAGCGGAGAGGAAAAACAACTGTGTTCTGGATCTAATTCTCCCACCAAGTTGGGCAAGTCACTTAATATCTTGGGCTCAACTCCTGGTCCAGAGAAGGGCCTTGAGTTAGTCTCTACAGCCCTGCCAATGTTAAGCTCCTCTGCTTCTATGACCCGCTCACACTCTAAGGGGCAGGGACTACCCTGGAGGTGGGGGTTATGAGGATGGATAAAGACTAGACCAGAGCAGCCCTCACCTCCCTGGCCACAGATGACCAGCAGTGCCATTTAACCAATTCAGTCTGGACAAGACCTAATGTCCACTCTGATTCAAGCTCAGTTGGATCAGCCAGCTTTGTTCTTCCCTAAGCTTCGCAGCTCCTGGACTGGTCCTCAAGTCGTCTTTGTACTAGAAGTTCCCAAGAAGGCCAGGAAAAGTCTCTGCATAGACCCTGGTCAGAGCACTGTGGGGAGGTGAGCACACAATTCTAGGACTAGAAGTGTCCTTGAGAAGCCAGTCGAGCCACCACCACTGTGTTTCACCAAACACTGCGGGCTGGAAGGGGATTCCACAATTTCCTTCCTCAACACGTCCAGCATGGTGCACTCTGAGGAAACTGTCTCAGGCCAACCAACCTGCCATCCCAGCTCTTTTCCTACATAGAGTCAGCTCGGTCTCACGTGTGCTTCATGCAGACAATGGTGAGCATTGCTCTAATATCTAAAGGAGCACTCGTGCCAGGCACAGTGCAGCATAATTCACGTGCGTTACCTTAATATCCTCACAGCATTCTTACAAGGTAGATATTATTACTCCCATTCTACAGTGGCAGAAACTGAGGAAGGAGAAAGTAAGGAACATTCCCAATGACAAAGGACAGAAGAGACAGAAGTGGATCTCAGTCTCGCTGATTGGAAGGTCCGTTTCTAGTCCACTATGATCTCCTTTTCTAGAATTTAGTACAGACCCTTCACAAACCAGGCTTGTCTGAACCCAGCGCCGTGCATCTGTGGCAAGGCCCCATATGTGCTGTGGGGGCTGGGAGGCCCTCCTCCTCCCCGGCTTAGGTCAGGGATCCCTCCCTTCCCTTGCTGCTGTTCTCCTCTCCCTTCAGTCTCCAACTTGCCCTGTGCTCTGCCCTCCCTGCTCAGGTGTCAAAGAGAAACTGCACTGGACACTTGTTAAAAGCAGCAAGGAGGGCTTTATTCCAGACCACTGCAGCAGGGGTCAGAACTACTGCAATAGAGAGAGAGACTGAACTCAGCTGTTAAAAGGCGGTGGAGTTCTAAGCGCCGGAGGGAGCTCGTAGAAAATGACTGGAGGATGTTGCAGGGAGGTCGTCAGTGCGACTGGGGCTTCTGTGTATTACAGAAGTGAGATCCCTTCTGCCCACAGAGACTGGTCCCCAGGGTCCCTGTCTTTCTTCATGATTACATTTCAAAGGGGTGGCGCCCGGGCCCTCGAGCCAGACATCGCTGAGTTGTGGAGGCTCTGCATCTCCAAGGGGCAGAGAGCATCTAGGAGAGTCAGGGTCCCGGAAGCAGACAGAAGGCCGTCTGGGGTTGAGTCCCGCCGCGGGGAAGGTCACGGCCGACGTGGCCCGCGGTCCGCCTGGCTCCGCCCAGCCCCGGGCCGGCCCGTCGCGCGGCGCCTCACCTGGCGAGGACCCGGGGGTCGAACCTGGCTCGGAAGCGGGCCACCTGCATCCTGCGCGCCGCCTCCGCCGCCGCCTCGGGCCCGCGGCCTCCGCGGCCGCCCCCGCCCGGACCCTCCGGCGGGCCCGCCTTCCCGCTGGCGCCGCAGCCCATGCCCGCGGCTCCCGGGCGGGGGCGGGGGCTCCGGGGCCGCCCCTTTATCCCCGGAGCCGCGGGGGGCGGGGGCGGAGTCCCACGGACCCCCGCTGTGGGGGCTCCGACGGGGGATGCCGCCCGCACCCCCGCTGCCCGCTGACCCACACGACAGATAGACCTGGCAAAGCAGGGGACCAGAGGGCGGGGGCCTGAGCTGAACCCCCCGGCCTCGGGGCCCTCGTCTGTCGGATGAGAACGTGAACCTGCGGAGTCACGTGATTCTAGGAGGGGTGTCCTCCCTCTGAAGGACTTGGGTGTCGCCATGCTGAGCGCATATCCAGATGACGTGAACGTTACATACATTTTTATGTCAAACTCTAGGAGCCTATAATGTTTCAAGTATAAAACATCACTGTGCTCTGTTGCATTATTTAAGCACACTGGTCTGTGCTCCCCCCTCCACTAACCCCCTCCCCCAGCTGGAAGAGACGTGGGCTTCGCTCTCTGGGGGAGTCATGTGAGAGAAAATCTCCCGGCAAAACCAGACGTCTAGAACCCAGCCCAATACACTGTGCAAACACAAGGATAAAATCCCTGAAAAAAATTCTATAATAGATATTACATACAATATATTATATAATGTCACTGTATAAGTGTATATTTATATACAATTCTATATCATATTATTAATTATAATTATTATGTAATATATAATCTTGTATTTTTATACATTTCATCCTTATATTCATAATTATCTATGTATGTATGTGCATGTATACATCATACTTTTGATAAATGATATGTATAGATTAGATATCAATATATTGATTCTATGTAATTTACATTGATAAATTCTACATAAATGGCGTGTGGGAAGTGAAATTCAGTCAGGATGGAGAAGGCCCAGCCCAGGCGGGCTCTAGAACCAGAACTGGAGGCCACATCTCCGGACTTCCAGTCCAGTGCTCTCTCAATTGTGTCGTTTCCTTTCTAATTTCATTTAATTTTTAGTTTGGTTTAACAGAGAACATCTGTGATGAGCCAATTAGTCACAAATTTGCCCAGAAGAACTGTATTTTGAAGGAAGAGCTGAAATATGACTTGGGTGTAGCTGAGAGAAAATGAGCCCATCCTGCAGAGGGAGCTTAACTGCCAAGTGATGGACTGGTCTTGGGAAAGAACCCTCAGATTTCTCAAGGACTAGGAAACAAGGAGAGAAGGTTGGCTTGAAGCAGGTGGACGGCTCGTGCGTTGTGTCTCAAGCTTTTGAAGGAACTGGCAGAACGGGCAACATAAGCAGAAGGGAAAAGAGAAGACAAGGGCACAAATGGAGAGAAGTAAAATGTTGGGGCGCTGCTCCCAGAGCAGTGTCCGCTGCTCAGAAAGCCTGCTGTGAGGGCTGTTGACACCTGCGCCCAGCAGATGGGAAGCACCCACCGCACATCCCAGACCTGGGCAGCAGTGAGGGCGATTCCACGAGGCGATCCCTCTGCACGTCTGGGTTCTCCCCGCAGCACGAGCCGCAGAAACAAGTGGTGCAGCCACCCCTGGTGTCTGGCCGCAGCCGGCCTCACAGCAGGGAGGGCTTTGTCCAGAGCCTCCCGCCAAGCGTAAACCATGTTCCCTGGAAATTGGCTAATAACAGTCACTGATTTTTAAGCCCTTTAAAAATGAAAACAGTAATAGAAACCACTGGTTAGTTCTCTTTTTCGAAACACCGATTACTAATGGGAAGGGTTGTTGACACTATAAATTCTGTACCTGGAGACAAAATTTAACTACATATGCATTCAAAACTTTTAAGGGCCTTCACCAAGCTTTGAAATGTTAAAATATTTAAATGTTCAAGACACGTTATAAGTATGTTCTCTTAGCCTAACCCCAGAGAAAGAAGAATGCCTAAAGTAACGTGTAGAATAGCGTGCTACTGCATAGTCTCCTGCGTGTATTTCTCTTTATTGTGCATTATTTGGGAGAGCACTCAAGCATCCTTTGGTACTACATGCTTTTTACACACTAATAAACTATTCTAACTACTTAACTTACATATTTTATCTTAACTGAAGTAATAAAATTGTTAAAATGAGCTTTAGACTTAAGGCCAGTTTTAAACAAACTTTTATTTTTGTGTCTATGTGTTTACTGCTTATAAGCAGCTTCTTGTGACACTCACACCAGCTGAATAAATGGAAATGGGGTTTAGCATTTGCTTCTGTGCTAAACTTTACTCCAGTGGTATTTTCTGAAGGGTATTAAATAAACTGAACCTTCAGCTTCTAAAGAAAAAAATCTTACCTCATCCTCAGCTCCCCGTTATTGCCTGAAAGTCACAAATTCTTGCTACATAGGCAGCTATAACATTCATAACAATGTGTAATACATTGCTGCCATCACTCAGTGCCAGCTTCTGTCCTATACCCAGTTTTTAAAAAGCAGAGTTAGACGGGCGCATGACGTTCAATCCTAGAAAGTGTCCTGGGCAACAGAGATTCTGAACCCGTGGAAACTTCCTAGAACAATGCCTGGGTTATAGTCCATAAATTGATTTAATTAAGTAACTTATAATCCAACCCCTGAAGAGTATTCCACTGAAAGGTCTTAAGAAATTATGCCAAATCGGGGGCGGCCTGGTGGCACAGGGGTTAAGTGGGCACACTCCGCTTCGGCGGCCCGGGATTTGCAGGTTCAGATCCTGAGCGCACACAGATGCACTGCTTGTCAAGCCATGTTGTGGCGGCGTCCCCTATAAAGTAGAGGAAGATGGGCACGGATGTTAGCCCAGGGCTAATCTTCCTCAACAACAACAAAAAAAGAAATTATGCCAAATAGAAAACTCATTAAAGACTAAGGGTATCATTTAGGGAAAACTCATTTCTCTTTTACATAAACAATATTGGTAGAAAAACATAAAAAAAATTATAAACATGTTGTATTCTACTCTATTGTCAGTCTTTAGTGGGCTTCAGTAAAAGAAATAGAGCAACAGAAGAAATAAGGGGCATCACACCCTCCTAGATCTTAAAAATAAAAGGCTATTACCAAAAGACGTTTTTAACAGATAGCATGAAGAATTTACTTCATTTAGCATTAGATTCTCTCGGAACAGCTGCAATTTCCTTGTTGTTTTTCAAGTTTTCATTCTCTGTAGAGCCCTCCTACTGGGATTCATTTTCTCTCAAGTGATCTGACGCCTGGAACTTCAGTCTGAAGGTGTTCATCTTCTTGACTTCCTCTTACCCGAGGTGCAAGATTTGTGTTTGTAATGACAACCAGCATGGGGCATTTTTAAGCCAGTTTCACATACACAGCGGTGATGCGGGGACCAACAGTGCAGAGCTGCTCTTGGAGCTTTCCTCCCATAAACAAATAATGAAGAGCCTCTAAGTAGGATGTCTTTGTGTGAAACTCAGAGACGGGAGGAACTTGCCTGCTACCCTTGGCAGACTATTTCTCACTATCACAACGCCTGACCAAAAAAACCCATAATAATTCGGACAGCTCAGTATTTTTCAATCACTGAAAATATTTTTTCTTTACTATAGTAGTGAATTATTCATGTTAACGTGCACATCTCTACATTTACCGCCAAAGAAAGAGTTTTCAGCTTTTGTAGAATTTCAAATTTTACAAGTTATTTATCTTATAATTACAAAAAAGAAGATAAACATTAGTATATAGTAATAAATTGTAGGTAAGAGCTCTACTGTCAAGTAAAAACACAAATTTCACTTTTTTTTTTATAGTATTGAATCAGAGATGGCGACGGCCAACTGGTAAGTGAAGCTTCCCTGTTTTAGTGCATAAACTAAAGAAGATAAAGTGAGAGAGTTTTGACTGTATTTTAGCTGATTTGCCCAAAGGAATTCTGCCTTTTCAAGTTAACATTTAGCATCCAAAGCCTTAAGGAAATGGTAATTAGAAATATGTTTAGTTATTTGGAAAAATGTTTACAATACACTGCTGTATAGGAAAAACCCTATACAGTGTGATCTCATGTTTAAACTCACTAACAAGATAAGTTCCTGTGGGGAGGAAGGAAGCCTCTGGCCACAGACAGCAAGGAACCAAGGCCTGCTGACAACTCTGTGAGTCAACTTGGGAACAGGTTCTCCAGCCCTAGCTGAGCCCTGAGAGGACTCCAGCCCCAGCTGACTGCTTGGCTCTGAAGCTAGACTTCCCAGGTTCAAGTCCTGGTGACATCACTCACCAGCTCTACCACCTTAGGAAAGTTACTTAACCTCTTGGTCCCCCCAGTTTTCTTATCTACGAATTTGAAATAATAGTAACACAGATGCTGTACACCTGAAATTTATATAATGTTATAAAACAATGTGACCTTGACAAAATAAATTTAAAAATAATAGTAATAACACAAATGTTACAGGGTTGTTGCGAATAACTCAATTCATGTAAAGCACTTAGAACAGTACCTGGAACATTTATTCATTTATTTATTTATTTATTTGTGAGGAAGATTAGCCCTGAGCTAACATCTGTGCCAGTCTTCCTCTATTTCATATATGGAATGCTGCCACAGCAAGGCTTGATGAGCGGTGTGTAGGTCCGCGCCTAGGATCTGAACCTGCAAACCCCAGCGTTCGAGAACTTAACCACTACGCCACCAGGCCTGCCCCCCTGGAACATTATTAATGCTCAATAAATACCATTATTGTTATATAATATATATAATAATTACATATTATATTAAAAACTAACATAAGTAAATGACTTTAAGAGGTTGTATTGGTTATCTATTATTGTGTAACAATTTTCTCCCCAATTTAGCAGCTGTCAAACAACAAAATCAGCTCAGAAAGGAGTCTCTTGTCTCCCAGGAATAGGTCTGCCTTAGTGTCCCCACCACACTTAGACACAGCAGAGGAGCAGAGCCTTTATGCAAACTCAGCGAAGGATCCCAAAGCACAGGGACCGGGCCCTCAGGCAGCCAAGGCCCCTGAGCAGGAGGTTCTCAAGATGCATTCTTGTGGCTGCCACAGATAAACTAGTGTCAATATAATTATTATGAAAAGAAAACAGTATTGGAATAGCTAGACAAACATTTTCAAATAAGCATGTTAACAAACAAAACTCAGAACTTGTATTCAAAGAATTTTTGCATAGTTTTCATAGACATTTCAAAGACCGGTGGCTTAGAGACTGAGTTCTAATTTAAATAAATCAAGATTTGTTAACTATTGACTGAAACATGCCCTGGTTTTCCTTGCTGCAATGTTTAATTCAAACAAGACTCTGAAAAAAGTTAACAGGGGAAAGAATCTTGGTTCTTGACTGATTTGTGGTTTTGAGGCATTTCCATAACATGTACAAGATACTTCTCATATATCTATTTAGATAATTCCCACACAAGCCTTTCTCTCCAGGGAAATAGCTCTCTCTTCCTAGAACACCATCAATTGCATCTTTGGCAATACTTTCCTCTCCAACTGTTAGTCTGTGGCCAATTTCCTCTCTCCAACATCTTGGAGACCCCTGCTGTGGATTGAAATTGGAGGTCACAGTTTGCTTCCGAACGTTAGTCTCAGAACATGGGACGCAGCCCTCCTGCCCGCAAGGAGCCTGTGGTCAAACTGAAGCCAACTGTGAAAGTTTCCAAGACCTGATTCTCTTCACCCCATTATCAGCTCATCTGGTGTCCAAATTTGCGAGGTGCTGCTCTGCTTCAGGAAAGCAGAGAATATTTAAATCCAGGTTTTATTCCTCCATTTTGTGAAGTTTTATTTCTGAAATGCTGTTGTGTTTTGTTTTTAAGACATTGCTTCTTGCTTTATTCACTTCAATTTCCAAATACATGCTGGGCGTCTTAATGAAGACAATTTCTGGGGTGGCGGGGAAGGTCTCAGGTTGTTAAAATTACATCATTGGTTTGTCCTTATATATTTATGCCTTTAAAAATGTTGAGAATATAAACACCTGCTGGGAAAAATAGCTCAGACAAAAAGCCTAATGAATAAAATCCAGAGTTGAAAAGATTCCCCAGTTCAATATTTTTGCTCCCATTTTTCTCACTCTTGATCCCAGCCATCACCAATGGTTCTCAAACTTTAATGTGCATAAAAATAACTCAGGGAGCTACTTAAAAATGCAAATTCCAGAACACCATTCCCAAAATTTCAGATTCATTGAGCCTGGGAAAGAGCCCAAGAATCTGCATTTGTAACAAGCACCCAATGTAAATGATCTACAAACCACAATTTGAAAATATTGTTTTAGACATTCAAATATAAGCTGAAGATTCGTAGCCATATTCAGTGCTATAACTCATCAATGGCAAAACTGGCCACGTAAGCAGTAAATATCTAGACCCCCAAATGCCTCACTTCCAGGGAAACAGGAATATGAGGTAGCCACTGGGAAAAAAGGAGAGAGAAAGGTTTGTCTCTGGCAAACTCTAACCAGCTTAAGCAAGGAGGGGAGCATCGTGTACTGATTACTGCAAAGGACTTACTTTACCAACCCTTTGTCATGTTTACTTTAGTTTCTTTGTTTTCCAATTTCAGAAGTAATACATGTGAGGGGAGGAAGAAATTTTCCTCTACCCTCTAGGTCCTTCTGTCTGGGCTATGAGTCAAATTGACATGAGACAGAATAACAGGAGAAAATCGAACAAGTTTAATAACATGTATACATGGGAGAAACCCCAGAAAACTGAGTAACTCGCCAAAATGGCCAAAGGCACCACCTTATATACTATCTTCAGCTAAAGACAGAAGAGGATGTTGGGGGTAGTGGTTTGGGACTTCAAAGGGGAGGAAGACAATTCACACGGAGATGGAGAAGCAAATGTTTGGTAAACAGATGTTTTCCATGCCTTGCAGAGACAATGGGACATGGGGAGGACTTTGATCAAATGGGCCTCCCTAGGTTCCTCTCTGTCTACCACACCTAGTTCATATTATACTATGGTTACCTATGGTGATACCTCCTTCCTGGGATAGGCCTTCCATCCTAAATTCTTTTAGGCAGTCAGCGGGAAGGTCGAAGCTTCGCCCTGAGTCTTTTGTTCTTAAAAATAATCAAGCCACAGAGATACATTTTGGGATGGCAAATTCTGCTCCCCTACATGTGCCTAGGGCAAAATTTTTGAAAACACAAAAAGAAAGCTAACCATTAAAAAATAACTTTAGGGGCTGGCCCAGTGACATAGTGGTTAAGTTCGCACGCTCTGCTTTGGCGGCCAGAGTTCTCAGGTTTGGATCCCGGGCATGGACGTACGCACCGCTTATGAAGCCATGCTGTGACAGCATCCAACACATAAAGTAGAGGAAGATGGGCACGGATGTTAGCTCAGGGCCAATCTTTCTCAGCAAAAAGAGGAGAATTGGCAACAGATGTTAGCTCAGGGCCAATCTTTCTCAGGAAAAAGAGGAGGATTGGCAACAGATGTTAGTTCAGGGCTGATCTTCCTCACCAAAAAAATAAATAAATAACTTCAACTTATAGATGTATATAAATGTCATTCTTTTCCATATTTATATCTTATTATTTACCAAAAATATCGTGGCATATATAATGCAAGGTAACATTTTTTCCCACCTAACAATATCCTTATTTTCCCAAGTCACTAAAAAAGTGTTTATCTAAAAGATGATCTGAAGTGGCTGACTAGTGTTCAGTCGTGTAGATACTCTCCAATTTAATCAAGCACTCATTTGTTATTGAGTCTTTAGTTCCCCTGTGTGGTGGACACTGGGATGCACCACCACCATCCCCCTCAACACATAGATATGCTACATATTCGTGCAGAAGTCTTTCCATTTCTCTTTATTGTTTCTGCCATCTGCATTGTACTCAGAAAGGCCTCTTATGCCGCATACGTTCTGATGTTGAAATGCACTGTGTAATCAGCCTCAGCACTTTCAATTCAACACTCTCTCACTTTCTACTCACCAAACAGAAGTGAGATCACCAAAGAAAATCATATCTCAGGCTTCAAGAATCATTAGAACTGACTCTCATTGCTTTTTTGTTTTGTTTTGTTTTGTGAGGAAGATCAGCCCTGAGCTAACATCTGCCCATCCTCCTCTTTTTGCTGAGGAAGACTGGCCCTGGACTAACATCCATGCTCGTCTTCCTCCACTTTATATAGGACGCCGCCACAGCGTGGCCGGACAAGCAGTGTGTCAGTGCGCGCCCAGGATCCGAACCCCAGGGGGCCAGCAGCAGAGCAGGTGTACTTAACCGCTACACCAGGGGCCGACCCCTCTCACTGCTTTAGAAGTAAAATGAGGTGGAAAGTGATGACCTCACTCTCCTGGAGTAAATCCCATTCACGGAGTCTCTGGAACCTCCCATCTTTTGTGACTTGGCGATTCACCACTCTTCATTGATCCGATTTACGGCCTAGACCTATATGAGGTCCCCTATTGTGCGTTATTTAGTAGCCTGCCATCTAGTGGTAGACATAGAGAAGTACTCTCTGGGGGAAGGTTTTTCCCCCAGAAGAATAACTGCTTTTGAAAATATAGCTCGAAGATTAAGTGAATAATAACCTCATATTCGTATAAAATTATGAATAGTTTGTAAATGACTTTTAAAATTGTGGAATGAATCATAAGCCTAGAGTCAGAATATCTTTTTTATCCCTAGTTCTGCCATTATTGATTTGTGATGCTTGTTAAAAAAAAAAAAAAAAAAAAAAAAAATTCCTTAACATTTTTGAAGTTGGATTTATCTTTCATTAAGGTTATTTGTGATGTTCCTAAGTTCTCTGTCATTTCCAATATTCTATTCTCTGTGGCGTTTGAAGCACTCTTACATCAAGAAATTTCTTTTCCAGAAAAAAAAGAAAAATCATTTCAAATATTTTTAAAAAGCCATTTTGTAACAATTTTAAAGAGAATTTGGCAAACCAAATAAAATGATCTTTTTTAAAAAACCCTATATCTTGCAGAAATAGAACTAGTTGATTGGAGTTCCATGGAAGCATGTTTTTCTTTACTGGGAGTTGACATTTCTAATACTTGGAGATATCCAAAAATGTAAGGATTAGATTCAAAAAGCTGTTCCTTTTTGAAAGATAGGCACCGATGTTAGCCCAGGGCCGTCTTCCTCAGCCAAAAAAAAAAAAAGAGGAGGATTGGCGGATGTTAGCTCAGGGCTGATCGCCTCACAAAAAAAAAAAAAAAAAAAAAAAAAAAAAAAAAAAAAAAAAAGCTGTTCCTTTTTGAATAACTCCAAATAAGGAGTTCCTCCTTATTTCTGCAACTGATGTGACATTATATCAAATGATCTCTGTGGTCCCTTCCTACTCTAAGATTGTGAGGTTTATTAGTATAAAACCTTTTCTGATTATAAATCTTTCTTCTGTGACATTTTACTAGTCTTATAATAATGTAAGATAATGACCTTTCTACCTATAATGAGTCACTTTTCTTAGTTCATACTTTCTCTTAGAAATAGCATCATCGGCATAATAATGTCATTTATTATTCCCACTGGTGAATTTTCCATCATTAGCTCATGTAATTACCATACAAGTTACTGCTATTGCAAGACAGGTCCTAGGATCTCTGTCATCAGGATAAAAAAAAAATTAAAAATGGGAAATATTTGGAGGGGAGAAGAAAACGTTGTAAGGCTATTGTCACCACACAAAAGGCACGATCTGCTTGCGGCAACACAAAAGACAATCGTCAAGAGGCAAGATGGTGGTAGAGAAAGGGCACTTTATTACAGCTTGCTAGCAAGGGGGAAGATGGCAGACTAATCTCTGAGAGAACCATCTTAAGGAGGGCACAGACTCTTAAAGCAGTGATGTAGGCCAGTGGGTTACAGGGAAGGGGGTTAGGAATGTTGACCCTCTGGTGTTACAGACTGGGAGTCGCCACACCAGATCTTTCAGTTTTCATTGATGATGGCTATCAGCATAGACTCTCTGTTCGAGGATCATCACATTCCTAAGGAACTCAAACGAACAAAGTTATCATCTTATCACAGCTGGGAGGTACATGCACAAGCAGGGGTCGTAAAATCTACAGAGCAGTTAGATCTTCTGGAGGGAGCATACCCAGCTGGGTTAGTTAGTCAGAGGTCATTCAAAGTTACAACAGGGTTTCTTTTCTACAACATGGCTTCCCTTATGTCAACCTTGTCTTGAGTCGGTATCACTATTACATTTTAAAATACATATTAATTCAAAAATACATAATTTCCTCAAGTGAAAAATGAATACTTATATAATAGTGTGATATGTGAGTTTTATAACATTTCTAAAATAATCAATGTCTAAAGCAGGATTTCCCAAATAATGTTGCAAAGAATACTACTCCTTCAGGTTGTTAAAGGCTTGAGTTGTCCAAACAAAGGGAGCCATTGTCCAATCAACTGTTCGGAAAGTGCTGTCTTCAAGTTAAGCAGCTTTAATCCCCAAAGGACTTCTCAGAGACTCCCTATGTCGGCATGCCCTTTGACCATCCAGGATGGGATGTACTGTCTATGGCATTTCTCCAATCTGTTCACAGTGCTCTTCTTCTACCCCCCACCTACCCCCAGAAAATCTCCCAGGCATCCTTAAAACAAGTCCCTGTGAATATATAAGGTAAAAGAAACCAGATTGTGAAATAACAGATGAAAAGGTAAAAAACGATTTGTTGTTTAGGAGAAAGGAAGAAGGGCTTGCTTCTATGATGAAGACTAACGGTGGTGTGGGGAGTGGAGTAGGAGACAGGGAGGAGTGGAGCTCCTTGACACGGAGTGAGCTGTCTAAACAAATCTTTTAGCGTAAACGACTGGAAGTCACTTATTTAAATTTTGATGTGACATTTTTCAAAGGAAAAAATTTACAGGGAAGGTAAATCGAATGAAAAGATGCTTGCTATAGTGTTATGGTGACCTCTTGTGGTTCAAAACCAAAATGACCCTTTGAAAAATTAATTCTGGCTGCCTGAGCAGCAAATATTTTGTGTTTAAATAACCTCTTTCGATGTTCACCCAAACTGTTATCAATGGTTATCTCTTCCAGGTAGTATTGGGGGGCTTTCATCTCTATATTCCTGTAATGGTTGAATTTTTGCAAAAAGTATGCGTTGCTTTGGTGAGCAGAAAAGAAAGCAATAAAGACAGAACAAAACATAAAGTATAAGGGAAAATGATCATCTTTCTCAAGTAGTTATTTTTCTCTGCAAGTCAGAATATAGAATTTGGATTAAAGTACTAATTAATGCCCTTGACCTTTTGAAATAAACAGCCTTTCCGGGATTTTGAACTTTTTGCCTTCACTTTATAGTTGTGCTTGTGTAAATATTTTATCTAAATATTATGAGTGATGATTGATTTTTGTCCTTTTCTAATCAGATTAAAAATTCTTGCCATAAAGCAGATTTTGTAGTAAGAAGTTAAACAGGGTCACTGAAGAACAATGAGAAATTATGAAGAAAGACACAGCCATGTCAGGTCCAGGTTTAATTAATTTATAAAAGCACAAATATTATTTCATTAAAGTACAAAAGGTAAACCACTAGGGCAAACAGCACATTACACATCACTGTTAGGACAGATTTCATAGCCAGTCGACACCTGAAATACTGCTAGTCTTCTCTTCAGGAAGAAGAAAATATTAAAACACCCTTAGAACTTTAAATTATCCAAAATCAACGAAGTATAAATGGTCCCACTTCTAACCTCAAGCCTAAGGATCCTTCTGGCTGGAGGAGCCCCGAAAGTCGATGATCTGATGACAGTTCTCGTAGCCTCCTCTGTCGATACGAAGCTGGTTAACCCAGGAGTGCGCTGGCTGGGTAACGTGAGAGCTGTTCTGAATCCACATTGGGGGAGCAATCCTGGGTTGTGGCACTGCTCTTAAATTGTCCCAGGATTGCTGGTTTTTCTCACTGTAATTCACTTTAAGCAAGTTGGGATTCTTGAAGAACGTACACAGGAGTCAAGTTCATGGTGCTTTAAAACTCCATTTTTTCAGCATAATGTATTTCTTGGTCTGATAGGGGAGGTTTGTTTTGTTTTGACATGTTCTCTTTTTTTTGCTGAGGAAGATTGGCCCTGAGCTAACATCTGTGCCCATCTTCCTCTGTTTTGTATGTGGGTCACCACCACAGCATGGCTTGATGAGTGGTGTAGGTCCACGCCGGGGATCTGAACCCAAGAACCCGGCCGCCAAAGTGGAGCGCACCGGACTTAACCGTTACACCACAGGACCAACCCCTGTTTGGACGTTCTAAGTAGAAAAATGTGAGTACGGGAGGGAAAAGTTATGCAAGCCCCTCTACAAAATCTCCACCTCCACTGAGCACGCCTGCTCTTAGAGATCTGCCACCTGCTATCCTGACCTTTGCCCCCAGGGGGGAGTGTGGGGCTGCCACATCACCTGTGGCACTGCCCACCACACTACAGAGACTGCCTTTTTGTGAACACGCATTAAGAATCGCAGTGTTAAACCAGAGCTCCTAGGAGAAATAGCTGATTCCAGGTCTGGGCAAAAATTGTACAAAATGAGCATGTTGTTACAGAAAGCAAGGAAGTTACCAAAGACAACCAGGGTTACAGCGAAAGAACATGCTGACTGTTTAAATCCACAAATTAATATTTTTTATTTAAAAAAAAAAGCCCTTATTGGTCACTTCAGAGAATGTTATGGAACCAACTCATTATCTGGAAAACTGGTAAGTAAATGGAATGAGCTAAGCATTTATCCTGCCTTTCTTATACGAACTGTAAACTAGGGTAACCAATAGTTGATGTCGAAAAGTTTCTTTTTATAGAAGTATTCCAGCTAATAAATGAAGAAGGAATGATAAACTGGAAAATAATCATTTTGTTACTCTGAATGAAACAGTGGATCTAGGTGGTGATCATAAACGGCTGCTGACATCAAAAAAAAAAAGTGAGAGAAGATGTTACTTGTATCCTGATGGAAATACTCAATACGGCTGTGAAGAGCTCTTGCAAAAAAAATCTAACAGAAAAGCGATCTAGTCTCCAGATCTAACTACCAACTTATAGGAATACAGGAGACAGAGCAAAAAGTTAAATGACACTCAGGATACAATCAGCAAGTTCCAAACCATGGAAAACTCTAGAACTATGTGGCTCAGTTTCTTAAACAGAAAGCAGGGCTAGTGGGAGGGGTGGTGTACCTAAAAGAAAGTTAAGAAACATATGAACCAAATGTAACGTCTCCTCATTCAAACAAACCAAGTGTAAAAAAAATAAAAATCATGTTAAGAAAATTTGAACATTGACTGGGAATTTAATATTAAGGAATAACTTTAAATATTATAATAGAATTATGATTATATTGTTAAAGGATCTTTTAGAGATACTGAAATATTTATGGTTAAAATAATATGATATCTTGCGTTTACTTGAAAATTCAGGATGAAGAGGAAGTGGGCAAGGTTATAGGTCAGAGATTGGCAGACTATGGCCCAGAGACCAAATCTGGCCCACCACCTGTTTTGTAAATAAAGTTTTATTGGAACACAGTCATGCACATTCATTGGTGTATGGTCTATGGCTGCTTTCCCACTACAATAGAAGAGTTGAGTAGTTGTAACTAAGCTGGGTATGGCCCACAATGCCTAAAATATTTACTCTCTGGCTCCATACAGAAAATGCTTGCTGATCCCCGGTAAAGCTGAACGAAGACTGGATATGAGTGGATAATGATGGAAGCTGGGTGATGGATACATGGGGGTTAATTATAGTATTGTTTCCTTTTGTAATTATTTGAAACATCCCATGCTGATGCAAAATAACCAATAACTATTCTACAGATAAGAGAAATAAAAAGTGAGTTTACCTGAGCCAGAGTGAGGATTGTACCCCGGGAAGGCCTTAGAAAGCGTTCCGGAGAAGCACGGTTTTCAGTACAGTCATATCGTATTAGAAGAAAGAACATACATTAAACACACCCAGGATACATTTTCAAAGTTCTCAAAGAGGTATTTAGTTGCAAATTAGCAGGTCAACATGACCCTGATGTCGAGAAATGGACTAATCTGGGCATTACCAGTAAAGTGCAGAAGGGAAAGGATGCATTCTTATCTTAAGAGAGTCTACTCTTTAATGGTTAAGCAGACATATAATGTACATTTGATAGGCCATAAGTCAGGCTTTATTTCAAGCTGAATCAGTTTTGAACCCAAATAGTTACCCCGTATACCTCAATACGTGAGAATCTCTTGTCAACCATAATAAAAAGTTTTAAGGTTAAAAACAAAACAAAACAAAAACAGTGCTGATAGCTTTAGGAAGGGCCCTTGACTTGGTCATTGGAGACGGCACCCTGTGCCCCAAGTGCCTCCTACACAACACTCTGCCTCTGAAGACACGCCCAGGGACTGTGAGGGTGGGCAGGGCTGTCCACCTGGAGAACCACCTCACAGTCTAGTACGGCCTTGGCTTGCCTCAGTCGGCTGCGTCCTGACATCCAGAGGACTGCTCACGGGAAGTAGCCTGGGTCTCCTTTGCTTCCTCACTGTCCCTTGAAGGGCCTACTGCATCTAGACAGAAACCTTTTATTCTCAGGGTAAAAGACACTGGACCTCTCCAAGGACTATCTCCATTCCTTGGAAGACTGAGTTGATCCTCTAATGCTATCAAACTATTGACTCTTGGGAGCTCTTAAAATTTACAGAAAGTCTCGGTAAATCCTATATTCCTATACAGATAAGCATACATACACACACACATATATGTAGATCATGCTACAAAACCACAAAATACCCTCATTCTTCAGATACACTTACCAAATATAGTATTTCCTAGGGAAACATGGAACTAAAGATTTTGTAAGAGCAATTTGAGGTCATTTTAGTTAAACATTTTAAGGATTTTATCTCATTTAATCCTTACAACAAACTATGAGGTCAGTGTCATTATCCTCATTTTATACATGAAAACACTGGGGCTGAGAGAGAGGAAGTAACTTAAACTCACCCTTTCACACTCTAAAAACCACTCTCCTAAACATCATTGGTAGTTTAAACACTGAAATGAACATTTTTATTTCCTTCCCATCATAAGGACCCATTTATAAAGAAGCTCCATATACTTGTCACTGTGATGGGTTCCTCTCATCTCTCCTGAGTTTGACTCCATTCTTGACAAGCACCTTTAGCAGAAATGAGAGTGTGAGGGATCAGAATTGGCCACCCCAAAATGTGTCTCTTTAGCTTGATTATTTTTAAGAACAAATGACTCTGAAAGAAACTTTGACCTTCTCCCTAACTGCCTAAAAGAATTTAAGATAGAAGGCCTGTTCCAGGAAGGAGCTAATACCAGAAGATAACATTGTCTACAGCCGGCCCAACAAACACTTGTTTACCAAACATTTGCTCTCCATCTCCATGTGAATTGCCTTCCTCCTCTTGGAAACCCCAAGCCACTACCCCCAACAACCTCCTTTGTCTTTAGCTGAAGATGATGTTTAAGGTGATGATTTCTGCCGTTCTGGCTAGTTACTCAGTTTTCCTGGGTTTCTCCCCTGTATACATGTTATAAAGCTTTGTTTGATTTTCTCTTCTTATTCTGTCTCATGTCAATTTGATTCATAGACCAGCCAGAAGGACCTAGAGGGTAGAGGAATTGTCTTCCTCCCCTACAAGATATTTTTGCTTCTGCCAGCTTAAAGAGATAATGTGAAGGAAGGGGAATACTGATAGCAGAAAGAGTAGGTGTCTACCATTTTAAAGAAACATGGGAACTTGTCTCTACAGAAATCTAAAGTACGTAAATCTAAAATATGGCAAATTGAAAATTATTTTGTGTGCACACACACATAATCCATTCTTTTTTAAGCATGTAGACATGCAGGACTGGCTCTAGGCAAAACTATGAAGATTTTGTGTTGTGCTATAAATGTTTAACAACTAGCTCTCTCCCCCAAAAATGTGTGTAGAGGTTTATTATAAATTTTACTAATAGAAAGGATGTGTATCACCCAATTTACAAATAATAACAAAATAATACACTTTATTGTAAATTCCATATAGTCTCTCCATTTTCATGGAATGCTTTCATTGATCTTTGTTTGACTCTAATATCTGTAGCCAATCTATGGCTGCAATTGATAAACAAGTATAGCTCCCACATGAAAATTGGCTCATATTTTTATTTACATTAAAGAGTAGGACGAAAGTGAAACAATGAAGACACGTCAGACATAATGTGAGTGACTTCTTTGCTGAATCAGATAATAGTTTTTGAATACTGAAAGACTATTTCTTCAAGTTTTCTGCAATTCACAATGTAACAGCTACAGACACCACACATTTTTAAGTTTGATTCGCTTTACTAACATTTTCTCCATCACTTTCTGAAGTCCAAACAACCAACAATGAATTAAGCCCTGATTTGTAGTATTTGCCTATTTCCATGGTATAAATACTCCCACTGTGGTCAACTTCCAACCACCATCTTGACATCATTAAACTCAGAGTTAAGAAGAGATGCTTGGTAGCATGCCATTATGTAGAATATCTACCAGTCACATACAGTAGACAGGAATAACCTCAAACGCATGAATAACAGTAGAACAATTGGGAAATGACGAGTTTGTTTTTATAATTTATTTAATAGTACATTTGTATTAGTTTGAACTATATAAAATTGCTGATATGCAACCATTTTTTGACCTACAAAAGTGGTAAGTTCACATGATTCAACCCAAAACATATTCAGGGAGTTTGAGTACGTTTGAGTTTTGAGTTGGAAGTCTGAGTTTGAGCACGTTATGGGAGGGGGTGGATAATGATAATGAAATAACCAGAACCTCTACTATTTATTGAATACTTTCAAAGCACCAGGCAGGGCGTTAAGCTACATTGGGTTCTCTGTGATTTTCAATAACTAAAGCAGAATTTACATTGATTCAGTCTTAGCCAGCTTCTCCCAAACAGTTTGGAAATACTAAGACAGAGACTGGAGAATTTCTGGCATTTTAACTTCAATGAAGAATTTCATACAATATATATGAAAGTGAAACGCTATATGTGTAAAATAGCGTTCAGGATACTTGACACAATTTTTGAGCTAAGTATAGGAGAGAACAAGCCCTCCTTTTTGGAGCAGGAAACTCAACAATTCAGTCCTGGCCTAATTAAGTACTTACTATGCTACTAGCTGTGCATTTTGAGCTGCCTCACAGCTTCTGAGACCTGGTTCCTCATCTATGATTCAGGTAGTAATACTATTTGTTCAGATACATGTCTCAGAGAAATCGCGAGATTCAAATGGGAAAAAGAAAATGAAGAGCGACGTGGAAATGGTCCAATTTTGCAAAGGTGGCTTATTATTACAGAATCACAGCGCTGTGCACTTGCGTCCCGGATTGTTTTCTGGGCTCTGACCCCAGACTGGGGTGGGAAGCAGCTACCGGCCTGTGGCAATGTTAGGACATTACTAACCATTTGTTGTGCAAATAACTGTGTGGCTAAATCAGCTTCTCAGGATTCTTCAACCTGCCTGCTGGCACGCATTTGATCTATTTACATAAATTAAAAAAAAAAATAAACTCTCTTTCTTCGTATTAACAGTCCTCGGAAAATTTAGGACCAATGGGATTTGCAGCTGGAAGGTCAGACGGGCGAGGAATGTGGACAAAACAGCGATGTTTCAGGTCTTCCACAGCAAAGCTGGAGGGGCCGCCGCTCCGGGAGGGAGAGCCCCTGACCTTCCCTCTGACCCTCGGCTCTCCTTGCCCCAGGGCTGCCTTGCCTTCTGGTTTACGGGGGCGGTGGGGCTGACTCACTGTTGCTGGGCAAACAGGGCTGAGCCCCGTGTGGAAAGCCACTGAAACCGGAGGAAACCAGTCATGCAAACCCTGACTGTCAGCTGATGGAGGGCTCCCTGATAAGCCCTGGGTCCGGCCGGCGTTTGCCCAGACCAGCGCAAGCCTTGGGGGCCTGAGCGGGACACAGCTGTTGCAGCGCAGACCGGCGCGACCCCTCTGTCCCCATGCTGCAGGGCGCCGAGCTGCACTTCAACGCGGACCACGGCTACCTGGAGGGCCTGGTGCGCGGCTGCAAGGCCGGCCTGCTGACCCGGCAGGACTACGCCAACCTGGCCCAGTGCGAGACCCTGGAGGGTAAGTGCCGCCCCTCGCACGTCTGAAAAGGAAAAGGAGACGGTGGAGAAGGGACTGTGTTCCCACGGCCTCCGAGTCCAGAGCAGGTCTTATTCCTGGAGTCCACCCTTCAGGGACTCAAGTTCCATGAGCTTGGTCGTGGAAAAAAATTACCTGCCTGCTTTGGGCATTCTCTAAGTGGAATTGAGCATTTCCTTTCATCATGAAGGTAGGCAACACATCACAGCGGTTGGTACTTTGTCACCAATAGACATTCAGTATTTTCACATCCTGTCACAGTTCTTGGAGATACCCTGAAATATCCTTTCTGTTTTCACTATTTCAAAATTACACTAGTAAGGTATTTATTCTTTAGTCTTGATCTTTAATGTCTTGAAGTACAGTATTACACATTTTAAAAATATTTTGATAACTGTATTTTAATGTGTTTGGTTTTCTTTGTTATCTTATATATTTTCTTTTCCTTTTTTCTCCCCAAAGCCCCAGTAGATAGTTGTATGTCATAGCTGCACATCCTTCTAGTTGCTGTGTGTGGGACGCGGCCTCAGCGTGGCCGGAGAAGCGGTGCGTGGGTGCGCGCCCGGGATCCGAACCTGGAGCGACAGTGTGGGAGCGCGCAGTTAACCGCTAAGCCACGGGCCGGCCCCCTATATTTTCACACTACATATTTATAAATATTATTGGTAGAAGAACTGCACCAAACTGCCCAGGGGTCTATGGAAGAAAAAAAAAAGCTAAGAACCTAGTCTAGAGAAATTTATTCTATCGCTAGTTTCTCAGTGTCTATTAGTTTGAGAGTTTATTTGTGGTTTGTCTTTAACTGAAGCTTAAGAAAAAAATCAAGAGACAGGCCTGTGGTGAGGCCAGCCCTGGATTCAAAGTCCTGACTTTGGCCTCTGCGGGGTCAGGTAGGCGGCCTGGGCTCAAAGCCGCTGAGCCTCAGATGCCTTGTTTGTAAACTGCAGTGGTAACACCGGCTTTGCCGAGTTGTTTGGAGAAATAAATGAGATAATACAGGAGAGAAGAAGTTAAGAACTTCGAAGAACTTCACAAATGGAAATTATCTTTTTTTAACCACTTTATTGAGGTGTGATTGACATACAAGAAACTGCACAATGTGTACAACTTGATGAGTCCAGAGATAAGTATACACTTGTGAAGCCGTCACCACAATCTATGCCCTAAACCTGTTCATCGCCTCCAGAACTCTCCTCCTGCCTCTTGTTTATTATCATTATGTGTGTGTGTGTGTGTGTGTGTGTGTGTGTGTGTGTGTGTGCAGGAGAGAGAAGGATGCTTCACCTAAGATCTACCCTCTTAGCAAATTTTTAGGCATACAATACAATATCGTTAACCTCTAGGACTTATTCATCTTATGCAACTAAAACTGTTTACCCTTTGACTAACACCTCCCCATTTCCCCTTCCTTTCTGGAAATTAACTTTAAGCCACAGTATTTTCAAAACCTTACCAAAGCGTTCACACCTATAATATGGTATTTTTATTATTAAAAACAGCTACACTCACTCATTTTGAAATGTGCTTATAAACTCACTATATGTCAATAATAAGATGCTTTAAAACTTCCAGATTATTCTAAAAAAAAACAGAAAGTAATAAGGATCAAGACTGCTAGGAAGAGTATTAGAAGGCCAAACAAACAAAACAAAAACTTCTGAAGGTGACTTTGCAGGCTTCTCAAGTAGGACAAGGGTCCTGAGGTCACTTGTTTATGGTTCTGCCAGTTGAAGCCAGAGTGAAGGCAGAACTACCCAAGCTGAGATAGACCCTCTCCTTTCTTTAGAAAAGGAAGCAGCTAGAAAAATCTTTCAGATGATAACTAATTCTGTTAGCTACAAATAATTACAGTATAATCCCAAATCCGAAATCATTTCAGCATGTTACATTAGGAGTTTGGTGACTGGAGAATGTTAATCATGTATAGAAAACCTGCAAAAATTGAGGTAGAAAAATTAAAGAATACAAGGCAGAATCAATGCTTCTTGAATGAGAAGAAGCCGTTTGAATGACTTCTATATAGTTTTCAGTCAAGCTTTTAAATGGACTGTGGAATACAAATTACACACAGACAATACATCAGATATCTTCATAATACAAAGCAAGGTTTAGCCAGCTCACTAAAGAGTTCGGAGAGAAACCATGGGCAGCCATTCTAAAGCCATGTGAAGAATTCTAGAGAATAAAAAGGTGAAAAAGATAAAAATCAGGAATTTGAAAATCATTCCCAAATATTTTCTGCCAGGGGTCCTTTTGACCAATAATTCAGTTAAGGGAGGAGGAAAGAGAAGAGATGGAAGGAGTGAGGTGAACAGATCCATCAGCTAAATAGGAACTTAGCTGAATTTGGTACCCTCAGCTTCAATTTGGGGGAGAAGGAAAGGTTTCAGACCTTTTTGAAGACCTGAAGAATGAACTTTCTTAGAAAAATACACACAGGTGCATACAAACAGAATTTGCCATATAATATCAGGGGGTCATGGACTACCCAAAGCCATCCCTGCACCCTGGTTAAGAAACCCTGCCATATACACCATTGGTGTATTATCATTGTATCTCATGGTTTCTCCCTTTCTCTCCTCCCAATAATGTATTTTTTTCAGCTACTGGTTTCACAACTAAGTTTGAATCTGTGTGCCTGTCTACTGTTTGGGGACTCCCAGGAATATCAAGTATGAGTCATCAAACAATGGATTATAATGGCTGCAGAGAAAATAAATCTAAATAAGGATTTCATGTCCTCTGTTAATGGTTGAGGACACTGAGGCTTAGAATGGCTGTGACCAATCTCACAGGCTGCCAGCAATGGAGGATAGAGATAACGGCATCTCTTTTTCCACTAAAATGTCTCTGCCTCTTGAGTATGAATTGAAGATATATGAATAGGTCCATGTTGATGTCAGCTCCATTTTGATATAGAAAATAATAAGGTCTGCGCTACCTAATTATTTCATAGCATGTTGTGGAAAGCAATGCAGCTGTTGTGTCTGAAATGCGCTTAAAGAGACCCAGCCACCTTCTGAGCTGGGCTGAGTGTTGAAGAGGAGAAATCAAGGACATTTATTGGAGTAGAAGTTAAGGACTTTGGGATTTCTGTTTACTTTTGCACAAGATATGCACTATACCAATTATGGATAAAGAAGTGTAGGTAAAACAGTGTCATTATAGCACTATATGTTGAACCAGGCACTTTCTGTGAAAGAAAAGCTAACTTGGCAAAGATTAAAGATTCCTTTAAGGAACACATAAGGTTTCAGCTAAATTTGGAAGAGAGAAAACAAAGATTGTCCAAAAAAGCTTTGGAAAGTCCTAGTATTCATAATTGGCTTAACTGTGTGCATAATTGTGCCCGTGTGATCAGAAATACTCATCTATTCCAAGACCTGCCCTTGAGTAACAGTGACTTGAGACAGTCGCTAGTACCGTCTGTGACTCAGTCCTTCCCAGAGACAAAAGAGGGAAGCTAGTTCACATGGCCTACGCCACTGGTACTGCTGTATAGAAACTTTAGTCTTTACAAGTGACTTTGCACAAAAATGATAATGTTAAAGAGGCATAAAATATTCTTTTAAAGAATTAATGCTGTTATTTTTTTTATTAAGACTATTTTTTTAGAGCAGCTTTTAGGTTCACAGCAAAATTGAGGAGAAGGTACAGAATTTCCTATATATCCTCTGCCCCCACACATGCGTAGCTTCCCACTACAGTTGTACATTTGTTACGATCAATAAACCTACACGGACACATCATTATCACCCAGAGTCCGTAGTTTACATTACAGTTCTCTTATTGTACATTCTGTGGATTTGGACAAATATATGATGACATGTACTCATCATTGTGGTAACATACAGGGTATCTTCGCTGCCCTAAAAATCCTCTGTGTTCCGCCTGTTCTTCCCTCCCTCCACCCCCACTTCTGGCAACCACTGATCTCTTTACTGTCTCCAAAGTTTTGCCTTTTCCCGAATGGCATATCGTTGGGATCATACAGTGTGTAGCCTTTTCAGAGTGGCTTCTTTCACTTAGTCACATGCATTTAAGGCTCCTCCATATCCTTCCATAGCAACACTGCTATTTTCATCAGAATTGTTTTTAATTACAAATAAGACTACTGTAAATATTCTTTCCTCTTCAAAAAAAGACAGGGTGGTAAAATTAATACTCTAGAGCTCTAGAATTTACTAATAAATGTTCTTTTCTAAAGTATATGGTGAAAGTGTCCACTAGCTCTCAGAGTGAGATGAGAATACTCTGGGTTGAGCCTTTATTTGCCCTCTCTGCTCTAATTTTTTAGAAGAGAACGAGGGGAGCTGATTTATCTCACTAGCAATTACGTCCCTTTCAAGGGACATGACCTTCATTCCCCTCCAGCTGTGCCTTCAAGTGGTAATTAATTCAACGACCATATGTTAAGCACTTTCTAGCTAGAGCCAAAGAAGGAAAGATGAATAAGATATAGTCCCTGCCCTAGAAAGGCTCCCACTCTAGAGAATAAAAATATTGGAAAACTAGGAGCCCTTCATTGGGGCAATGGGCCAGCACCTATCAAAATTCCAAATGCATATACGCTTGGCCTGGGACTTCATGTAGCCTTGTTTGGAAGAGCAAAAATGGAAACAAATCCAATGTCCATCTGTAGGGAACTGGTTAAACAAATTAGGGAACATTCACATAATGGGACATTCTGCAGCCATAAAAAAAGAAAAAACATGAGCATGCCATTTAAGAGAACTGATAGGGAAAGATGGCCAAGATATAGTAAGTGAGTAAAGTAAGGAGAAGAACTATGTGTGGCGAGGTTCTCTTTAATAAAAAAGATGAATAAATTTTAAAATATATCTTCTGTACTATTGTCTAGATGCAAAGAAACTGTGAAAAGATCCAAAAGAAACTAAAAACAGAAGTTACCTGGGGCTAGGAATGAGTGAGTGGGGGAGATGGAGTGGGTGACAGATATAGGAGACCTTTCACTGTTTACCTGTATTTATACCTGCTACCTATTTTTAAATTAAAAAGTACATACAGGAGGAAGACTCTTATTTCAAAGAGCTTTCTCCATGCTGCCTTAGACATTATTTGTACCTCTAATTATAGCACTTATTTTCTCTGCCTTGTGTTAAAAATGCATATCCCGTACTGTTACTTCCCTGTTCAAAAATACTTCTGAAGCCAGGTACCTGAGGGTTACTGTAAATATTCAATAAGATTACCTTTAGATCTTGTTATGAAAAGAAGTTAATCTTGTCAATTTGCTGTTTTCCTGTTTAACCTGAGAGGTGAATCAAGGGTCCTAAGGATTTATGAGCTTGTTTTGCAGAAGAAAAGAATGCCTTCAAGGAAGTAACCAGCCCCCAGCTGTCATTGATGCCCGGAAGTCAGATTGCCCAAGGGCTTATCTGGAGTGAAAGAAATGTGGATTCTCCTTTTTTTTCTCCAGAACTCCTCCTGCCAAGCCCCTTAGCTCTATAAAACCCCCTACTTTCTTTTCTTGTTGAGGCAGATTTCCCATTTTGGCCAACTCAAATAAACATTTCTCCATCTCCAAGCACCCATGTCTCAGTGATTGGCTTACTGCACATCCGGCATGCAAATTTGAGATTAAGAGGTACAGTGTCACTTCAGTGGCTTTCATCAGGCAGAATAAACTTCACTCTTAGTTTAAAAGGCTCAAGCAGTCTGGCTGATCTCTACGTTGTAAGCATTTCCTCAGAGCCCTTCTGCCTTTTCTAAAGTTACTCCTTCAGTCACAAATTCCGTTCTCCATCCTGTGTGCCTGGAGATGCCCATTCCTCTTTAAAGTCTCAACTCCAGGGTTACTTCCTCTGTAAACCCCTTCCTACTATATCTCTCTTGGGGTAGAATTGACAAGCCTTGACTTTGTGCTCTCTTGTGCCTGGTAATGGACCCAGTCCTGTACAGCGTCTGTCACATTTGCAAAGATGTGTCAACCTGGGACAGGACATTTGTCTCACTTGTCTATCTAGCCCCCTGAATTGTCACAGTTAAGGGCTTAACTGGAAGGAATAAATGAATCTATCTCCTCCTATACTTTAAGCTTCTTAAGGGCAGAAACTATCACTATGTGAGGTGGTGGATGCATTAATTAACTAGATGGGGGGAATCCTTTCACAACGTATACCTATATCAAATCCCCACAATGTACACTTTAAATTTCTTACAGTTTTACTTGTCAGTTATATCTCCATAAAGCTGAAATTAAAAAAAAGAGAGAAATATCGTTTTTTTAAGAAGGGCAGAAACTACACCCTATACTTTCCTCTCTCCCAGCTCCCCTAGCCTAAGGTTGTGTTTTGCACATAGTAAGAATCTGAAAATACACATTAGAAATGTCTACATGTTGGGGTTCAAATCCTGGTACTTCACTTTCTGGCTCTGGGATGTTAAGCTTAACTTTGAGCATGGTGCTTTCTTATCTGATACTTAGACGATATCTCCCTGGCCTAACTCCCGGTTACCAGGAGGATCAGAAATTTCTGAAGATGTTTTGTAAACTGTAAATCATAAGAATTCCTGGGAAATCATAATCACCCTCTGAACTGCAGTGTACATACAAGAATTAGTTTACCCTTTCTGCAAGACTTTTGAATTCCTGAAATAATTCTTCCCATTTGGTGGTTATGGTTAATGGTGTTTGAAATATGATTCTGTGTAGTTGGTTCTATTCTCCTCAGAGAACACCAGTTTGTTTTGGAAATATTCTGGTGAATAAGAATCAAAATAAGGAGTTTCAACCCTAGTAACATGCACTAAATTATATAATGAGGTGCTCTGTTACCACTGGTATATTGGTACCAGGTTTTAATCACAAATTAAATCTACTAATATTTGAAGCTCATCTATGTGGTAAATATCGTATTAGGTGAAATGGAGAATATGATAAACAATAAGACACTGTTCACTCTCTAAACAGCTGTCTAGTTGAAAGGACATCATAAATAAGTAAAAACAATTAAAATACAAGAATAGTTTAAACCTACAGACAGAAGATGTATTAGAAAGTGAACCAAATCTTGCAGGACAATCGGTTGGGAAAATGCCAATGAGATGGGGATGGGAGGTGGGGTCAAGAAAGTTGAGATGGCAAACACTCTAGGCCCCCAGGGAAACTAATGAATTACTAATAGGAAAAAATAAAAGCTTATGGGTAAGGAGTAAAGCAGTTTGGCTGCAATACTAGAATACCTGAAGATAAGGCTGGAATGAGGCTGGGAGAAATTTTGAAGAATCTTGAAGGTCTGATTATGGAGCTTCAAGATATTGAATGAGGACAAGAGACCTGTCTGAATCTTCAGTCAAATACTTGCAAGCATGGAAAACATGAACAAGGTTATTTCTCTGAGCCTCAGTTTCTTCATCTGTGAAATGGGGATTCTTGTTAAGGTTAAGAGATAATGTATATTAAAACCGTTTTGTCAGTGGTAAAACACTCTACAAATATTATGAAAGTTGTTTTTAATCTGCCTAAAACTCAGTGGCTCTAAGCTGCTTATAGGATCCTTACAGAATCAAAATAATTCTTAGGAAATATTAAACTTGAGGCAGGAAATGCATGAGGAGAAATGAGCCTGGGAGAATCAATTAGGAGATTGCCTCAGTAATCGAGATGTCAGATGCTCATTATAAACCAGGATGTAAGGAGTGGAAATGGAGAAGACATTAAGGAACAATGTAGAATTTGGAGTAATAAAGCACCGAAGAGAACTTGAAGTTTCCTCACTGTAACAATGGCAGTAAATGAGCAAAAACAGAGGAAGTGTCTGATTTTATAGATATCGATATATTTATTAAAATTTGAGTAATTCTAATACCTGATGATAGATGTCAATATATTGGTTGAGAAAATTCTGGTTTAGAGAATAAAAACCAACCTGCTTAGCCAACTGAATCCAATTATTTTGGAAGTAGATGGGTACAAGTGAGAAGAAAAGAGAGTATTAGGTAGTGGCTTCTGTGTGCTGGCTCTTGGCCTACATCTTCTTGTTAAACCCCCACAACAACCCGAAAGCACAGATGCTACATCCATTTTTAGACGGGGAAAGGGAGTTCAGGAAAGTCAGACGGCTCCCTAAGTTCAGCGCCAGCAGAGAGTCGGGGGTGGGTGGGGGTTGCTCCAGGAAAGCACCCTCTACAGGTACCTCCAACGTGCTTCCTTGGCGTTACCTGCCTGGAGGGTGAAGGTTCTGGAGGTTCACTTTTATAGAGAGCCCCAACGGGAAGCTGCACAGAAAAAAAAATTCTCTCGTCATTTTCTGAAACTGATTTGCCTAACAAATTAATAGAGAGAAGATAACCGTGATGTCCCAGATCGCTGCCCTGCCTCACCAATCAAGTGATCTCGGGTAATTCCCTGACCCCAGAGACTGCAGCCACAGAAGACACACGTTTCCACGATGGCCCTGTGCACACACGCAGGCACTCGTACGTGCGTGCCACTCTGTGTGATGTGCTCTGACATTCGTTATAACAGCCTCATCTAGTCCTTTCATTCTGTTGCTGGTTGGGACCTATACAATTGATGTGGTTGGTAGTGATCTCACGGTTTTGAACACATTCCATTTCATTTGAATTAAAAAGAAAAAACACCGCTGGCACACTGCTTCTCTGGATAAAGAAGTAATTTTCCAAAGTGCTCCGTGGGCGGCTGCACTGTTTTCTAGTGGCTTAGGAGGTTCTGTACCACACTCTTTTCAAAGAAATCACTCAAATTAATGTATTAAAGGCTTTCGGTTCCTACAGTTAAGAAGCCTGTTTATTCCAAATTTAATATTTGGCCATGAAGTCCTATTCGTCACATGTGTACGTAGGTAAGCGCTTGGGGGAATGCAGGGAAAAAGTTCTGTGATCCCATTTTGAAAACTATAAAACTATCAGCATTATTGTTATTACTGGCAGTCCATCATTATCTCAGAGCAAACATTTCAGACTCTAAGAGTTTCTTAGAATCTGAATGCAAGTGGATCATCTTGGTGCTAGAAAAAAAGGATTCAGTTGGTTCTATCCCATTTGCCTCTCCACCGACTACAGTGTACAAGATTCCTATGGGGTCTGAAACACTTGAGACATTTAATTTCAGGATCTTCCTGGCAGCTGAAAGGTTTGGAAATTATTATGCTTAAAAGAAACATATGTCACATAAGCAAAATATCGTGGTTTTGAAAGAAATACCATTTGTGTCCCTTCTGTTGGCAAATATTCCTCAGTGCTGAGAATGCAAACTGTCACGTTGCATGAAAATCTGAACTGCCAAAATAAAAGCCAAACACGACCTGGCAAAAAAGTATAATTTTTAAAAATTAAGTTAATTAAGTAGGTAATTGAGCAAATAAATTCTGCAGTCAGATAAAGAGCATTTCTGATGCATAATCTGCTCCAGATGCTCAGGAAGAAGCCTTGTTTGCTGAATCTCAGATACTCAAGAACCACATTGTAGGGGGCTGGCCCCCTGGCATAGCGGTTAAGAGCCCACGCTCTGCTGCTGGTGGCCCAGGTTCAGATCCCAGGCGCGCACCGATGCACCACTTGTCAGGCCACACTGTGGCGGCATCCCATATAAACTGGAGGAAGGTGGGCACAGATGTTAGCCCAGGGCCAGTCCTCCTCAGCAAAAAGAGGAGGATTGGCATGGATGTTAGCTCAGGGCTGATCTTTCTCACAAAAAAAATAAAAAAAAAAAAAAAAAGAACCACATTGTAGCTAATTGCAAATCCACTCTGTGCTCAGCTACCAGAGCCGTAAGTTCATGGCCTACAGTGGCTCCCGTTATCCTCAGGATACAGGGTGTCGTACCACACCCTCCTAGGACAACCTCTGCTTACCTCTCTGTCTTCATCTCTTACCACTCCTTCTCTTCCACTTGATGCTGCAGCAACACTGACCTGCTCGGAGCTCCTTGCGCGTCCCATACCTGTGCTAACTCATGGGATGCCTGCCTCCCACTCTTACGTAGCACCTGACGGCGCTCATCTCTGGTTTAACCTACTTCAGGGAACTTTCCTAGACGTTTTTGATCCCATCTCTGTGGATATCGCTCTCATTTTCTATGTTCCCATAAATCAGGATCCTTTTTTTAATCACTGAACTTAGTACGCTGTTTGACTCATCTGCTTGTGGTGCCTCCTTCTCCCCAGATTATGAGTTTCCTTGAGGATGAGAAATATGTCTGATCTATCTTTGGGTCTCCTGTAGTTAACAGCACATGATAGATGCTTATTAAATGTTTGAATGAAAGATCCAGCAAGCTCCAGGATGCTATATTGGCTCCAGTTATGTGCTAGATGGTGCCAAAGCCATTTTTGATCTTTAGATATTCATTAACACTGAAGTGTTGAGTACCAAGCAAGGAGCCATGGATAAAAGATGTAACTAAGATAGCATACTGCCTTTTTGGAGTTAACATACTTAAGAATATCTAACATGCTGTCATAGGTGCTATGCTAGAAGTATTATCAAATACTTTGAAATTCAGATGAGTGAGATAGAATATTGCTGCCTGACAGAATTGAGGTTCTACAGGACAATTGATAATCTAATTTAATTGATTGGCAATAAAATACCAATTTTAAATGGCTTTGAAGTCAGATGAACCTGGCTTTGAATCCCAGTTTATAAATATGATCTTGAGTAAGTTATTAACTTCTCTGAGCTTAGTGTTCTGATCTGTAAAAGGGATAAAAATCATTCCTACCTCCTAGGATTGCCATGAATATTAATGAGATAGTATATGCTTAGTACAATGCCTGGTACGTAATAAGCACTCAATGACTAGTAACTGTTATTTTAATGTTATAACCCAGACCTTGAAGGATACATTGTAATGAGCAAATCTGGAAAGGGGTGTGGGTGAGGTGAGTGTGGAAAGTAGAGTGGGGTCAGCATTAATAAAAGTATGGATGCTGGAAAACACATGGTTTGTTCAGGAGGAAGTGACAACAAATGAAGTTGGAATTCAATTCAATTATCTGGCAACCAAAACATTGCCATTTAAAGGATGCCTGACATGGCCTGATGGAAATGATGTTAGATTTTAAGAGTAAGGAGACTCATCTCCTCGTTCAAGACCTACTATTGTATAACTCCACCATTTAGCCCCACTGAGACTCAGTTTCTTCATCTATAATAAAAGGATATTGATGGCTGCCCCTTCCACCTTCTGTACCATGGCAAATATTACTAATAAATTTCTCTTTTCTTTTTTTTTTTTTTGTGAGGAAGATCAGCCCTGTGCTAACATCTGCCAATCCTCCTCTTTTTTTTTTTTTTTGCTTAGGAAGACTGGTCTTGGGCTAACATCCGTGCCCATCTTCCTCCACTTTATATGGGACGCCGCCACAGCATGGCTTGCCAAGCGGTGCGTCAGTGCGTGCCCGGGATCCGAACCGGCAAACCCTGGGCCGCCGCAGCGGAGCGCGTGCACTTACCCGCTTGCGCCACCGGGCCGGCCCCCATAAATCTCTCTTTTCCATCAAGCTAGGATGGAGCCTTAATAGTCTCAACAGTTTTCCAAGCAAGTATTTCCAAACAGCTACAAATAGCTTAGCTAAAACCCGTTTGCCGTATCTGGACGAGACGTGATGCCAAACCTCTTAATCTCAGATTTGTGTGCCTGATGCACAGTAAGCCAATCGCTGAGACTCCAGAGCTTGGACGTGGAGAAAGCTTTGTTTGAATTGGCCAAAATGAGAAGGCGAGAGGGAGGACAGGTTCTCTCAAATCTGCCTTAACAAGAGAAGAGAGCAGGCTGCTTTACAGAGCTGAGGGGCTGGGCAAGAGGAGTTTCGGAGAAACAAAGGGGAAGTCTGTGTTTCTTTCACTCCAGATGAGCCCTTGGGCAACCAGACTTCCGGGCAGCAATGGCAGCTGGGAGCTGGTTATCTGGTGATTGTAACTTTCTTAAAGGCATTCTCTTTCTTCTGCAAAACAAGCTCATAAATCCTTGTGACCCTTGAGTCACCCCTCAGGTTAAACAAGAAAACAGCAAATTGACAGATTAACTTCTTTTCATCTATGTCTGTGCAGGGAACAAGATCGAAAGGTAATCATGTTCTTATTGAATATTTACTGTAACCCTCAGGTACCCATCTTCAGGTGGTTGTTAATGTTCTTTTCTTCAGCTCTGCTAAATAATTCTATGTTTTTTAGGTAATTGAATATTTTTATGTTGTACTAGAATGTCTGTATTGACATTGGATTTTTTATTGCTTTAGAGATTAATGCTCACGTCTAAATCATGTATAGACCTTATGTTAAGGTCTAAGGTAATAATAATAAATATGCATTTATCATAAAGTTACCATAAATTCAATTAATGTTGTGAAGGCTGTTCATGCATGTTCAAAATTTAACCTAATTGGGGGTTTCATTTAATTTCAGATCTAAAAATTCATCTCCAGACCACTGATTATGGCAACTTCTTGGCTAATCAAATGAGTCCTCTTACTGTTTCCAAAATTGACACTGAGATGAGAAAAAAGTTATGTGGAGAATTTGAGTATTTCCGGATTCATTCCCTGGAGCCCCTGAGCACGTTTTTCACCTACATGACGTAAGTGACGGCAGGAAGCCGGATTAATCCCCATGTGATTGCACAATGACCCCAACAGTTACAGGCGGGGTGTGGGGCTGGTATGAGGTGGGTTGACGCTTAAGACCTTTTCTATTGTTTGTGAGTTTGAATACATTCAGATCTTAGCAACTGATATGCTCACAGAGCCGCCGTGTCACTGTTAGAAAGTAGATTTCACTTATTTATAAACATGATCATGTAGGTGGCAGTGGCCTCTGTATAAAACAGTAATTTCAGTTTCATCTGAAAAAATAAGTGGTGCTGAGGCTCAAAGTGTTCTAGCTGTTGGGACTAAAGGTAAATATTACGTGACAGTTTTGGATCACGTGTCAGGGTAGGGTTGAAATATCACAAATTGTTCTTAAAGCCACGTCTACCCTTTCCTGATTCCCCTGGTAACAGGATAAGTAGCTCCCATCGTAGTTATATGTGCTTTATTTTTACCCTTCTCCATCATCAGTGATTCTAATGTTTCAGTGTGAAGGCTCCTCATTCTAAAAAACGTTTGAACTTCCATGTAATAGTAAATTGTACTTCTATTAATCTAGTTAATAAATTATATCCAGTGTTCAAAACTTTGCTCCTTTCCAGTTGTCCTACATGGCAAGCTGGGAACTAACTTCTGCCATAGATGAACTGTTTATTATGTGTATACAATTTAGATGTATTATACAAAGATATGAATAGTAGATCCAGGCCCTAGACTGATTCGGGAAGGTATGAAATAAAAATATTTCTCTATTCCACATGTCCCATTCTTCCCTACTCAGTTTCTCTCCCCAAAAGTAACCACTTCTCAGTTTCTTATATATTTTTCTAGAAAAATATTTACATTTATGTGTATTGATACACATTCAACCCACCCCACCCCCACATTTTAAATTGATACAAATGGAATCATATTCCTTCCACACTTTTTTTGCACTTAATATTTCTTAGAAATATCCTTGTCAGCATTGTTCTTTTTTAATAACTGCCTAGAATTCCGTGTTTGGTATGTACTGTGACTCAATTTACCAGGCATCTATTAACAAATAACTAAATTTTTTTTTCCATTATGAAAAGTTTTGCAACTAGCTTATTACTGTGTAGGTCTTGAATTTATTTCTAAGCTAAATTTCTAGCAGTGTAAGTAGTGAATCAAAGAAATACCCTTTTTTGTAAATTTTGCTAAGTGGTTCTCAACAAAAGTAGCACCAATTTGCACCCCCAAAGCAGTGCATAAGACTTGTGTCCTTCACAGTTACCAACATTGGATATTATCTTTTTAACTTTTTACCCATCCAATAGGTTAAAAAGTTGTATCCCTTTGCTTTAATTTATATTTCTTTATTAGCAAAATTGAACATGATTTCACATTTATTAGTCATGTGTATTTGCTACGTGAGACCAAATACTTTGTCTATTTTTTTATTGGAATATTCAGCTTTTTATGTTGATAAGTAAGGGCTCTTTGTAAATTAAGAAAATTAGCCTTTCATAATATATGTTGCAAACTTATTTTCTCAGTTTGATATAATTTAATTTTTATAGTTTTTGTTTTTTTGCTGTAGAAATATTGAAAATGTTTAATTAGCTATAATCATCAGCTAATTGACTTCTGATTATTGTACCCTGCTTAGGAAGGCCTTCTCCACTCCAAATTCGTAAATAAATTCACCTGTCTTTTCTTCCATTCATTTGTTGTTGATGTTTCATTTTTTACATTTAAAACTTTGGTTCATCTAGAATTTATTTTGGTGTGAGGAATGGGACTAGGGATCCAGCTTAGACTGTTTTTCTCTAATAGCTATGCAGTTGTTCCTGTACCATTTCTGTAAATAAGTGAGTAGAAAAGAAATGACCATCGTTCCAGGCAAGAAGTGATCCTTGACATACCTGAGACATGCGATTGGTGCCTCTGCTCCTCGTTGGTGCCATCAGCCCTCCCATCAACACTGCGGGTTAGGAATTTATTTGTAGGAAAGACACAGGTGCCAACTTTTTTTAAGAATCCACAAATATACAGCTAGTCAAGGATGAAGATTAGACATGAACTTGGGTCTGACCGAGTCCGAAGCCCAAGCACTTTCTTTGAGAAGGACCCTGGAAAGCCTTCCCAGAAGGGCTGACGCTGTTGCCGAGCCTGGAAATGGGCTAGGATTTGGAGATGCGGGAGAAGATGTCTGGAGTTGAAGCATGTAGACGGGAAGATGGGCGTGCGTGATGAATAACAAGTCGATTTTGGCTGGAGTGCAAGAGGCGAAGGGGGGAACCGGGACGGGAGACTAGAGAAGTACGTTCCAGCCAGATCCTGGACAGTCTTCAATGGCAGGCTAATGAAGTTGGGCTTTATCACATCAGAGAGTATTTTTCAACTGTGTGTGTGTGTGTGTGTGTGTGTGTGTGTGTGTGTGTGTTGTTGGTATCTGCAAGATCCTTCCTTAAAAATAAAAATCTTGGGCCACCCCGTGGCTTAGTGGTTAACTGCACGTGCTCCGCTACTGGCGGCCTGGGTTCGGATCCTGGGCGCGCACTGACGCACCGCTTCTCCGGCCATGCTGAGGCCGCGTCCCACATACAGCAAGTAGAAGGATGTGCAACTATGACATACAGCTATCTACTGGGGCTTTGGGGAGAAAAAGGGAAAAAAAAAGGAGGAGGATTGGCAATAGATGTTAGCTCAGAGCCAGTCTTCCTCAGCAAAAAGAGGAGGATTGGCATGGATGTTAGCTCAAGGCTGATTTCCCTCACCAAAATAAATAAATAAATCAATAAATAAAAATAAAAATCTTAAGCAGAAACCCAAAATGTAAAAGACAAAAAAGAAGAGACCAGGTTTGCTCACAGGACTCTTGTCTCCCCATGATGGTTGGGGTGGAGTAGAAAATGCTCAGGTTTTGAACTGGGTCAGATCCAAGTTCATATCTAATTCTCAGTGGCTGCCTGTGAGGGGCTTTGTAAGCAGGGCTGCCTCCGGTGGACATGTCTGGCGTGAGTGATTGTGGAGACATTAGAGACTCCTGAACTGCAAGACAAGATGGCCCTAGTTGTGTGGATGTTAAAATGACAATCAAAATACTAGACAGTATTTACAGAATATTACTGTAAGCCAGGGCTCTGCTAAGCACTCTATGTTGTCTTGGTTAACCCTCCTGACAAGTCTTACTCAGTTCTTATCATCACCATTTTAAGGATGAGAAAACTAAAACTTAAGTGCAGTAACTTGTCTGGGCCACAGATCCAACAAGTGGACAAGTCATGGTTTGAAATGAATGTTAGCATTAGGCTCTATAAAATTATTTTGCTCAGATTTTAGATGAATTCAGAAAATCTGACCCGTGATGATGACAGAGGATAGTCTAATTTTAACTGAGTCAGAAAGCTGCCAGGTTTTGTACTTTTTGGGTTGAGAAACACGTCTCACATGATGGAAATTTGGCCAAAATATATTGGGAATTGCTCTAGCTCTAAGAATGTGAATCACTTGGTAAAGTTTCCTCTTACATAATTATTCCCCAATGTATTGTTTCCTAATTATAGAATCTTTTTTTTTTTTTTTGTGAGAAAGATCAGCCCTGAGCTAACATCTGCCAATCCTCCTCTTTTTTTTTTTGCTGAGGAAGATTGGCCCTGGGCTAACATCCCTGCCCATCTTCCTCCACTTTATATGGGACGCCACTACAGCATGGCTTTACAAGCAGTGTATCGGTACGTGCCCAGGGTCCAAACCGGCGAACCCCGTGCCGCCGCAGCAGAGCACGTGCACTTAACCTCTTGCGCCACCCGGCCGGCCCCCTAATTATAGAATCTTAAACCTGGAAAGAACCTTAGTATGAATTAAGCAAGCATCCTTATGTCACAACAAGCTACCATGTAGATCTAGTTAAAATATATTCTTTCTAAAAAAAGTTACTTAAAATTCCAGATATTACTAGTTATTAGCGATGTTTAAAAGCTGTGTATAATGCGGCGGCCCGGGGTTCGCTGGTTCGGATCCCGGGCGCGCACCGACGCACTGCTTGGTAAGCCATGCTGTGGCGGCGTCCCATATAAAGTGGAGGAAGATAGGCACAGATGTTAGCTCAGGGCCGTCTTCCTCAGCAAAAAAAGAGGAGGATTGGCGGATGTTAGCTCAGGGCTGATCTCCTCAAAAAAAAAAAAAAAAAAGCTGTGTATAAGAGTACAGGCAGTCACAAAGCCCTGGGTAGAATGTTAGTGCAAAATTGGAAGTGGAAAGGTAGTTTTGGTGGTATTAGTGTTGTTGGTAGTGTTAGTAAAAGATGAGCATCTTTTAATTTATCTACTCTCTCTCAGCTGTAAACTCTTTGAATTAGTTCTTTTAGTATCGCTCTCTGGACTCACTGGTACATAATGGGCACAGAATATTTGTTGAATCAATATATAATCCTATATTTAAGAGTACCTTACACAGAGCTGGAAAAATACTTTCAGACAACTCAAGATTCTATATTTTATATAGCACCTGAATGTTGGTTATTTATTGGCCAATATGTTAGAGATAAAAACCAGATGTCATGCCTGCAGATACGTTTTGTGTGACCAGGTCAGTGTTTAAAATAATTTTCTAGGGGCTGGCCCGGTGGCGCAAGCGGTTAAGTGCACGCACTCAGCTGTGGCGACCTGGGGTTCACTGGTTTGGAACCCTGGGTGCGCACTGACGCACCGCTTGTCAAGCCATGCTGTGGCGGCGTCCCATGTAAAATGGAGGAAGATGGGCACGGATGTTAGCCCAGGGCCAGTCTTCCTCGGCAAAAAAAAGAGGAGGATTGGCAGATGTTAGCTCAGGACTGATCTTCCTCACAAAAAAATAAATAAATAAATAATTTTCTAAAATATGTTCAGTCAAGGCTTGCATTCTCCAATTAGCCACAGTCTCCAACACTCCATGTTGTCTTACAATCTTCAGGTATTTAGTTTACTTATCAGACCTCTGAAGATATTTACTCTGACCTAGATGTTTAATGTACATCTCTACACAAGAACTCTGCAAAGAAGATGTTTGTATCTCCATTTTTCAAATTAGAGATACTGAGGGTCAATGAATTAATGAATTTTCTAAAGTCACAATATCATTAAGGGATTTGGGAGGGATTTGATTCCAAGCCCATCCGTCTAGAAAGCTAATGATTTTGCACTGCCCCAGTAGTTTAATAAAAGGCAAGTAAATCAGAAATATCTGTGGGCCTTTAAAAAATAAGTATATTCCTGATCCCTACCCCAGGAGATTCTCATCTAGTCAGCCTTGGAGTGAGGCCCACCTGTATTTTAAAAGTCACCTGGGATATCCTGATGTGCGCCTCTGATTAAACATGTCTCAGCATGGTGCCTCAGCTTTATGACTTTAAAGTCACTTTCTCAGTTATCCTCCTGAGTTTCTCTCCATAGTTATCTACACAGACAGCATTATCGCCCTGTCAGAGACCAGATAGCTCAACTGTGCCAAAACCTAGGTCTTCTGAATCTCAGTCTATCGTTTGTCACTGCGTCATATGACTTGCCAGCCTGGCAACATCCAATTGCTTTCTACAGAGCCTAGAGATGTGTTACCATCACAAAAGGTGTACCTTTGCCGGAGTGGCGTCCCACAGTTCTGAAACCATTTTTTGTCATTTCTCTTCTAGAACATTTTGCACAGTCAAGTGTCTAACTAGCACCCATGAACTTCCATCAGATAGAATTCCTTTCTGTCCTATTGGGAAATGCCCAGGGCATCGTTATGGAAATGATTAAGTCAACCCTAATAGAGATGGTCTAAATTTAAGTTGGTATAATAAATACAATCTAAGCATTGCACATTTGTGTGATATAATTACTGTACATGTAAAACTTGTTTTGAAAATCTGCAATGAATATTTTTAAATGCTTCATAGCTGGAAGATTTGGAGGTTTTGTATACTATAATTATACACAGTAGCATGAAACAAAGGAATGAATCCAGTTTCATTTTAATGAAGAGACTATTTAATATAGGCCTGGGTTGTTTTATTTTTCTTCTCTCCTACTCAACACTTTCCAGCAGCATTTTGACTTCTCATCCCTTTTGAGATTAGCCAGCTTTTGAAAATAATCTTTTAATATTCAAAATATCCCATCTCAGGGGCTATAAATTCTGAATGTAGAATGACCAAGGAAGTATAGTCTTTAGTACTTAGACAATAATATCAACTGAGAATCATAGGTTAAGGACCACACACTGAAGAAATCTTTAAAGGTTCATTCATAAAGGCTAGTCAAAGTTTCTGACTTCTGATGACATATTAAACCTTCTACAATCTTCTCACTGTGCTGTACATTAGGGGGCTGACACCTTGGTTTGCCCTGATGGTTTCTCAGGATGCAGGTCTTTCAGAGCTAAAACCAGGAAAGTTCTCAGCAAACTGGATGAGTTGTTCACTCCATCACATGTTAGTCAAAAAATTAATAACATAGTTCTGAGTCGCTAAGAACTTACATTCTAATGGAGCAAGGGGATGTATCCACAAATGGTGAAAAAATAAGACAGGATTAAGCAACAGCTATAAATAGAGGCTTGAACAGTCAGTTGGAGGAGCCTGGAGGATGGAATAACTAATTCTAATTTTAAAAGATTTTGCAGAGAAAGTGGAACTTGAAGCGATATTTAAAATGGGTATTAGGTTGAAGGAATAACGTGCATTAATGAGACATGAAGAGACTTTGTATTGGGATATGACAAATCATCTTGGATATGGCTGCAGTCTAGACAAGAGCAGGAATGTAGACGGGATAAGAGAGGAGAGAGCCTGGCCAGGTTAAGGGCTTTGACCCCAAGTCTGTACAAGTAAAAATCAATAAAAGAAGGCTTTTCGGAAGGGTGCTGCCATTTGCATGCTTCTTATGTGCTGCAGACTGTGGTCCTCACTAATGGTCGCCACCTTGAAAGGTGGGGCATGTTCTCCTGCTGGGAAGCCAAGTGGAAGAGAACCACTTGGTTGAACACTTATGCCACCTCTGCCTGTGTGGCCTAAAGTGATTCAATGTGGCATTAATTTCTCATCTAAGCAATGCGGAGTACCTGTTCTTAGGGTTATTGTGCACACAGTGTTTGTTCAGTAATTGCTAATTGCAATTATTATGCTTATTTCCTGGGGCATACTTAAAAATAAAGTGCCCAAGACCTTGTAGCTAGTAAGCAGAGAAGCAAAGATGTGACACCAGGTCACTCCAAATAGCATTCCAAAGGGGCCATTTTTTTCTTGTTTGTTTGTTTTTATTTTTCAGTTCTTACTGCTTTGAGAAGTGAAGAGACTGATCTGATGTATATTTTAGGAAGATGATTCTGTTGGTATTGTGAAAGATGCATTGAAGGGATGGGACTTGAAGCAGAGAAACCATAGAGGAAGTTATTTTAGAAGTTTAGACTAGAAATATGGACAGTAGACATATAAAGGAGGGTGCAGTGGTTAGATACATTTGAGAGGTAGACTTAGCAGAATTTAGTTTCTTGATTTATGATGAGTATAGAGAAAACAGGCAATCATTCCTGGAAATTCTAAGCTAAGAAAAGAGAAAATCAAAAAATCACTCTGCGAATATAATTGTGAATCTTAATTTTTCTATATATACTATCAGCATTTTTCCCATGTCAAAACGTTTTCTTTAACATTTATGAATGACTATATAGCCTTCCACCTGGTTGTAAACATTTTAGAAGTGTTGAGTTTTGTGTCTTCCTTACCTCAAAATCTGTACGGTGTTTAATTTGTTAAATTCTGATTTTAATAATCAAATTCCCAATAATATTATGAGATTGACTATTTGATACCACTGTGCATTTGTGATTCTGAATTTCTGGCCAGAAAAGTTCTGAAATCATAAAGATTGCATTGTCTTAAAGGAAAGCTTTTATATCCAGAGATTCCACTTGAATGTTTGATGGGGAGCAAGTGCAGGGCAAGAATGTCTCAACTGTGGTTGCTGATAAGGGCTTCAGCATTTAAAACTCTCAAGCGCTTTGTGAACTGAAAAACACTCGTGCTGTTCTGCAAAAGCAATATGTGGTCTAGCTGTAACTGAATAATATTCACTTAATTAGCATAACATTTATTACGTGACTGTCAGGAGGGAAGATCTATGTTAGATTCTAAGATTAGAGGTGAATTGAATATAGACTTTGTTCTCTAAGCCAGTGAAGAGTTACTTACGGTGCAGATTCCAAGACCATACCTCTAAAAATTATGTTCTAGTAGGTCCTGGACTGTGGTCTATGAATCTGCATTTTTGTTTAATTTAACTTTATTTTATTTTTATTGATGTCATAATAGTTTATAAAATTGTGAGATTCCAGTTGTACATTATTTTTTGTCAGTCACCATATAAATGCCCCCCTTCACCCCTTGTGCCCACCCCCAACTCCCTAGCCCCTGGTAACCACCAAACTGTTCTCTCTGTCCGTGTGTTAGTTTATACTCCACATATGAGTGAAGTCATACGGTGTTTGTCTTTCTCTGTCTGGCTTATTTCACTTAACATAATACCCTCCAGGTCCATCCACGTTGTTGCAAATGGGACGATTTTGTCTTTTTTGTGTGTGTGTGAGGAAGACCAGCCCTGAGCTAACATCTGATGCCAATCCTCCTCTTTTTGCTGAGGAAGACTGGCCCTGGGCTAACATCTGTGCCCATCTTCCTCTACTTTATGTGGGATGCTGCCACAGCATGGCTTGACAAGCAGTGCAACAGTGCTTGCCCAGGATCCAAACCAGCACACCCCGGGTCGCAGAAGCTGAGAGCGTGCACTTAACTGCTACACCACCGGGCCAACCCCAAGATTTTGTCTTCTTTATGGCTGAGTAGTATTCCATTGTATATATATATACCACATCTTCTTTATCCAATCATCTGTCGAGGGACACTTAGGTTGCTTCCACTTCTTGGCTATAGTGAATAATGCTGCAATGAACGTAGGGGTGCATAAGCCTCTTTGGATTGTTGATTTCAAGTTCTTTGGATAAATACGCAGAAATGGGATAGCTGGATCATAAGGTATTTCTATTTTTAAGTTTTTGAGGAATCTGCATACTGTTTTCCATAGAGGCTGCACCAGTTTGCATTCCCACCAGTAGTGAATGAGGGTTTCCTTTTCTCCACATCCTCTCCAACATTTGTTATTTTTTTGTTATGAATCTGCACTTTTAATAAGCTCTCCCAGTGACCCTGATGCAGGTGAGAAATTCTTACAACCAACAAGTGAGCTCTAACCTGCGTCTACAATGTACCAGTTGTGGGGCCCTGAAAAAGTTCCTTAGTCACTCAAAGCCTTGGTTTCCTCATCTAGAACAACAATAATTATATGCAACATAGAGTTGTGAGTTTAATTTGAAAATAGGGCCAACTACGTATTTTGCAAGGCCCAGTGCAAATGAAAATATAGAGACCTTGTTAAAAAATGTGTAGTAATTTCAAGAGGGCGACAGCAGAGACTTAAACCAAGCATTGGGCCCTTCTAAGCGTGGGGCCCAGTGAAACTACAGTAATCCCCCCTTACCCACAGTTTTGCTTTCCACAGTTTGTTACCAGCGGTCAATCACAGTCCAAAAATATTAAATGGAAAAATCCAGAAATAAACAATTCGTAGGTTTTAAGTTGCACATCTTTCTGAGTAGCATGATGAAATCTTGTGCCATCCTGCTCCATCCTGCACCATCCCGCCCAGGTCGTGAATCATCCCTTTGTCCAGAGCATCCACGCTGTATACGCTACCCGCCGGTTAGTCACTTAGTAGCCATCTTGGTTATCAGATGGACTGTCACAGTATCACAGTGCTTGTGTTCACGGAACCCTTATTTTACTGAGTAATGGCCTCAAAGCCAACTTTATTGTTAGTTATTTTGTTGTTAATCTCTTACTGTGCCTAATTTATAAATCAGACGTTATCATAAGTATGTATGCATAGGAAAAAACATAGTATCTATAGAGTTCGGTACTATCCGATGTTTCAGGCATCCACTGGAGTCTTGGAACATATCCTCTGTGGATAAGGGGGGGACTACTGTATACAAATTGCATGCGCATAAAACTGGCTGGTTGAAAAAATATATACATATATAGTATATAAATATATCCACACATATGCATTACATGTGCTCAAAAAATGTAGCTAACTTTATTTGTGCATTAGGATATAACATTCACCTGGGAAAGTGAGAAAAGAGGTGATGCCCGGGCTGAGGCTTGAAGGATGGGACCGTGTTTGCATGTGGACGTGGCTGGGAGGAGGCAAATTCAGCAGAGGGAGCAGAAACAACAAGGCTGCTGTTGGGTTACTGATGAGACGTGACATCAGTGGGTCCGCGGGTTAAGGATGTTAACGTGGTGGAGTGAAAGAGCTTAGGATGCCATCCCTACAACAGGTCTCCCTGCAGTGGGATACAACTCAGGGCCCAGGTGGATGGATATGGCCTTTCCTTTGCTCTTCGTCAACTTTCTGGCTGGCCATCAATCAACCACCAGGGGGCACGGTTGATCCCAGGAACCTGCTTTCCAAACTATTGCTCCTTCCCCGACAGCTGTTTAGTGAAAGAGATTTGAGGCTGTCCCCTAGCCTGGAGAGACGGAAGTGCACCCTGGTACTGATCCACTGCTCTAGTTTTATCTGATTTTATCTTGTTTATTCTTTAAATGAAAAGAAGCACGTGTGTTATTTTTTAAAAGCTTTTATTAAAATTTATTTGTGTTCATTACAAGCCAGCACTTTTATAGTAGTTTTACATGTATTAAATTTATTTAGTATTCACAGCAACCCTGTGAAGTGGCACTAATATTATTCGCTTTTTAGAAATAAGGAAACAGAGATAAAGTAAAGATTATACTCCAGTACCCATCTCCCAAAGCCCAGAGGTAAACGCTCATAAGTTTGATGTATATCTTTCCAAATTTTTTTGTGAAAAAAGTTATATATATATATATATGCATATGTTTCTATGTCAACAAATAATAACTGTGCATATATTCAACTCTACATACATAGTTGGTTTTATTGTTTTAGAACAGTGAGATCATATTATATGTATGATATACAATTTTTCTATTTTTTATGTAATCTACTAAGAATTTTCTGCATAAGCACATATTGATCTATCTTATTTAAAGCATATCTTATATCCCGTTGTGTTGGGTGTACCATAATTTAGTTAACCATTCCCCTCTTGTCTGTCTCGTTTGTTTCATCTCTTTGCTATCTCAAGTAATGCTACAACAGACATTGTTGTACATGTATCTTTGCTTTCCTATGCCAGGATTTCTTTAGGATGGATTTTCAGAAGTGAAATTGCTTTGTCGACAGATATGCGGGTTTTAGACTTTGCTGGATATCAGCAGATTGCTCCCTCATACTCCAACAATGTGTGAAAGTCTTGTTTCTCTCCTATCCTCTCAGCCATGTTTTTTTTTTCTTTCCTTGTCAGAAGAAATAAGATTCTCCAAAACCTGTCGGGACTGGTGTTTTGAATATGATAAAGATGAAATCCACTCACCATGTTCTTGACCATGTGGAGAACAGGCTCTGGTAGACACTCATCGAATGTTTAACCCATCTAACGGGCAAGAAGAATCACTCCGTCGGTGTTTTCCTATGAGTTACCATAATGTTCACATATGTGGCTAGAGAAGGGGTGACATTGGAGCAATCTCTAATATTATAATTCTCCTCAATGGAAAAGGTATAGAAAAAGCAAGGAATAGACAGCTATGACTCCTAGAAAGGATGCTTGGCATAAGAACCAGGTAGCTGGTTATCTTCTTCACTCTCTATTTACCCAGTGGGTATCAGAGTTAACATACTTGTATGGACATAGAGAAAAATGTATTCATTGACTGAAAAAATTATTATGGTGTCCCTATGCTGTGCAAGTGGGGTTCATGCCTCCTTGAGGCCATAAAAAATGTACTGAACAAAGGCCCTGTCTTTAAGGATATTGTAACTAATAAAGATGGGTAAGAATTATCTGTAAATAACTATATTTGAAGTGAACATGTAAAATGACTTACCCAAGAGCACATAATTGAATAGTGGGAGAATTAGTCCTGGAACCCGGGTCTTACTCCATTAGATGTATAAGGAACATTTGTGAATGGATGAGCTATTCCTCATGTTCATCCAGTGTTGTTACTGCCAGTGCATGTTGAAGATTGATTTCACCCTAGGGTAAATATACATACAGAAATTTAGAGAGAGAAAAAACATATTACTTCTAGCTGGAGACATTTTTATTTTTTATTTTTATTTATCTTTTCTGTGAGGAAGATTAGCCCTGAGCTAGCATCTATCGCCAATCCTCTTTTTGCTGAGGAAGACTGGCCCTGGGCTAACATCCATGCCCATCTTCCTCCACTTTATATGTGGGATGCCGCCACAGCATGGCTTGATAAGCAGTGCGTAGGTCCGCACCTGGGATCCAAACCCTTGGATCCCAGGCCGCCAAAGTGGAACACATGAACTTAACCACTACACCACCGGGCCAGCCCCTGGAGACAGTTTTAAAGCTTAATGAAAAGTGTGGTGTTTGATTATAGCCTCAAAGGATGGGAAGGACTTCAACTTTTAGCAATTGGTGGGGAAGGGAAGCTTTTACATCTAGAGAAGAAGAGGAATCAAGACACTGATGTAGAAAAGGACAAACAAGTGTGAGGAATTTTTAATCCAAACAGTTGGGTTAGACCAAGGTTGTAGAGAATCTCCTAGAGAAAAGAGTTTTCTAAAGATTCCAGAACTATTGAGGGTTTGGGAAATGCATAGTGATCAGCGTTCTTGTTCTAAAATGTATTATTCTAGGCAATGCTGACTTTTGAGTAATTTTTCAGTATTTTATTTTGCTAGAAGGAAAGATGAGGGTGACAGCAAAATTAATTGCTTTTTAAAATTATTTTAGTTTTCACTTCCTCTATTTATAAAAAGGAAACTTCAGGGAAGTAACAAATGTTACCAAAAATGTCAAATTTCAAGAGAGAGCAGAATGTTCATGGGGACATTCTAAATCTCAACAATCTATTTTAGCAAATCAGAGTAAATGGCAGGGCTGCCCCATGTGAGCGTATGGGGTTAGTGTTGGATGGAATAAATCTGGGGTATAACAGAAATGTTTACCACTGTAATCAGGGAAAACGTTGATTTGAAAATTAGCACATTGGAAAATACTTCCAAAACGGCCCTTATTTTCCATGTCATAATGTATAACTGTTGGGTTTGTTAAGTGTGGATCAGCACCTTTCATTGAGGAATGAAATAACTTAAAATGCACCAATATATTTCACACACACCCCCAATCCTTTCTGTGAGCAATTACTCCTGATTATGCATTTTGTGTCTCTGTCCCTGTATTTTCCATACGTACAAGTGTGACCTAGCAAACATATCATAGTTCTGGTCGCCTAGAACAGAACTGTTGTCATTGAGAACACTATATTGTGTTGCAGATGAAAGGATGATAACCCAGCCTCTTAGGTAGAAAAGAACCTGCAGTAATCAAATCCTGATACCATGTCGTGGGTCCTGTGAGGAAGCCAAATCTTAGTCACGATGCTTTTAGATAATGAATCTATTGTAATCACCAAGTTCACCAAGTTATTTGCTATCCAATCAGCCCAAGGGGAGAAGTTCAGACTGAGTCTTGAAGAGCCTCCAGCTAACAAAGAGGTTCAGGCCTTCTTATATATATATGCAGCTATTGTTTATCATAACTAGTTAACCGGCATCATTTCAGGATTAGATTACATTCCCAAAGAGATAACATTAAACTTTTTCAAGTTCAAATGGCTTAAAGGAAGCATCATATGAAATAATGAGGAACTCGTGCTCCACTCCGGTGGCCTGAGGTTTGTGGGTTCGGATCCCGGGAGCAGACCTATGCACCGCTTACCAAGCCATGCTATGGCAGGCGTCCCACATATAAAGTAGAGGAAGATGGGCACAGATGTTAGCCCAGGGCCAATCTTCCTCAGCAAAAAGAGGAGGATTAGCAATGGATGTTAGCTCAGGGCTAATCTTCCTCACCAAAAACAAAGATTATGTGGCTTAAATTTTCTGCTCTCATTCCTCCAAAGTCCAGTTTATAGGAAAATATTTTCCTCTAAGAGTGTATGACCCTCTTTATTGAAGGCATTCTACCAGTGCATTCATATGTATCACTAATCCTGATGTCCGCCATTAAAATTTGAATAAATATTTCCAATCTAAGACTGAGGAAATGGAGCTCTTGTTAAACTGGTTTTTAAGTGACAGAGCTGGGTTTAGAATTAGGCTTATCTCTTTCAAAGCCTGGGCTCCTTCTACTGTGACAGCTTATGATTTACAACCTGTTCTCATGTGCATGATTTGATTTAATTTGCACAGTGACCCTGTGAAGATAGTGATATTCTACCCTTTCCCACCTCTTGATGCGAAACTTCTTAAGAAGGGTAGTCTATACTCTATTTTCTCACCTATTTACTTAACCCACTTCAGTCTTGTTTCCTCTCCATCATGCCATCAAAACCACTTTGGTTCCTAAGTCCAGTGGACAGTTTTCCAGCCCTCTCGTAACTCACCATGGTATTCAGAGCTGCTGATGTCCTTGTCCTGTGCATTCTGTGATGACACTTTCTCTCTGTGCTCCTTTTACCATTCTGACCCTTCCTCAGTCTTCCTTGCAAAGTGTCCCTCTGCCTCTGAAGTTTTTTTGGAGTCCATCCTGTTCTCTCTTCTAAAATACATACTTTCTTTTTAATAATTTTATTCACACCCATAGCTGGAGAAGTAATCAGAAACCACCTGGAAAAAGGTTTTGTGTACAATGATGAGAAATTTGTGTTTTATCCTAAAGGCAGAAGGAAGCCATTGAAAGTTTTAGTAATGAGGGTAGTGATGTTGCTGATGAAGGTAGAGATTACAGAAGAAGGAGAAAGATTAGAGGCATTCGGGTTTTGAGGTAAGGTGATAGAGGTGTCTATGAGAAAATCAGCTAGCCATATCTACAAACAGGAAGTAGAGGAGTATGGATCTGAGGCTGGGAGAGAGGTCTTTTTTTTTTTTTTTTTTTTTAATTTAATTAATTTATTTATTTTTCCCCCAAAGCCCCAGTGGATAGTTGTATGTCATAGCTGCACATCCTTGTAGTTGCTGTATGTAGGACGCGGCCCCAGCATGGCCGGAGAAGCGGTGTGTCCGTGCGTGCCCGGGATCCAAACCCGAGCCGCCAGCAGCGGAGTGTGCGCACTTAACCGCTAAGCCACGGGGCCGGCCCTGGGAGAGAGGTCTTGACTGGAGCTGAAGATTTGCAAGTAGTCTGCTTCTACGTGGTAGAAGCAAGTGTGGCTGTGGGTGAGGTCTTTGAAGTGGAACCTACTGAGTGGGAAGATTAAAATGGAACTCTTGGTTAGTATGTGTGTGTAGCTATATTTCTTTGCTGTCGGCTAAGAATGCCTAAAAGAAAAGACACCCTAGTAACAAGCCCACCTATAGCTCAGATCTTGGTTTCTAATACCATTCTCCCATAAAAGGAACCAATGTTCCCCAGAGAAATTGCTGATTCTAGGATTGGGACAAGAAATGTACAAGATGAATTTGAACTCTCTTGTAGTGCCAGAAAATAAGGAAGTGAAAAAAAAACAAGAACCCACAATGACGATGGTGTGTCAAAGGAGCACACACAGGAGCCAACTGAAAGACCTCCCAGCGGCCAAAGCTGGAAGAATTTGAGCAACAAAATAAAGGAAGTTGTACTGAATTACCACCCAAAGTTTAAAATAAATATCCATGAGTCCATACTGGTATGAATAAATGACTGAATAGCTTAATAAACAAGGGAGAAGAGACAAATCTCCCTTGCAGAATAATTTGTGTAGATACTCCATCCTCAAGGAGGGGAACCATAAATCCCCACTTCTTAAGCGCAGGCTGCACATAATGACTTCTTTCCAAAGAGTACAATGTGGAAAGGGGGCAGTAATTTTACAGTGGGGAAACCTGACAAGCACTACCTTAGCCCGGTGACCAAGATCAGCATCAACGGTCATGAATTATACTAATCGTGTGTACCTTTGATATGGTGTGATGAAAATGGATCCTCCTGCTTCTGCTTAGTTTGTGGAGAGGCAGAAATAGTCTGCAGGGGCATCTGGGGGTGGGTGTGCAGTGGGCACAGAGCCTTTCTCCAAGCAGCTTCCAGTTCTTCTCTCTGCATCCTTTAAGATTAAGATTCCCCCCAACTCCATTCTCTCCCTCACTCCTGGCACTCATTTTGCACAGCAGTAACAAGTCCCAAAATGAGAGGAGCAGAGGCGAGAGGCTAAAAAGGTATTCAAAGAAATAATGACTGAAAATTTTCCAAATTTGGCAAATGACACAAACCTACTGATTCAAGAACTTAAGTGAACCCCAAATAAGAAAAACTCAATGAAATCCAAGCCAAGACATAGTGTAATCAAACCTCCGAAAGACAAAGACAAAAGAGTCTTGAAAGCTGTGAGAAAGAAATGACACCTATGGGGGAAAAGCAATTTGACCGATAGTAGATTTCTCATTAGAAACCATAGAGTTCAGAAGGAAGTGGCATAACATGTTTTAAGTGCTGAAAGAAAAGAAATGTCAACTCAACGTTCTACATACAGGGGGGATATCCTTCAGGAGTGAAGGGGAACTCGGGACATTCTCAGTGAATGGAAATGAAGAATTTGTCGCCATAGACCTGCCCTAAAAGAATGGCTAAACAAAGTTCTTGAAACAGAAAGGAAATGATAAATGAAAGAATCTGGAAACAACAGGAAAGAACAACAAAAAAAGGAAAAATATGGGTAAATACAATAGACTTTCTTCTCTTGAGTTTTCTAAATTATATTTGACAGTTGAAGCAAAAATTATTACGTTGTCTGATGTGGTCCTCAATTGTTGCAGAGGAAATATTTAAGATAAAAATATAAATAGGGAAACTAAAGGGACTTAAAATGAGGTAAGATTTATACACTTCACTAAAACTGGTACAGTCACTCTGGAAAATAGTTCAGCAATTTCTTGAGAAATTAAACATACCCTTACCATACAGCTCAGTAATTGTACTTCTATGCATTTATCTCAGAGAAATTAAAACTTACTTTCACACAAAACTGACACGCAAGTTTTTATAATAGCCAAAAACTTGGGGGGGGGGGGCGGGGATCAAATATCTTTCAATAGGTGAATGGTTAAACAAACTGTGGTAGATACATACCAGAGATACTCCTCGCCAATAAAAAGGGGCAAATTGTTTACATGCGACAACTTGCTTGTGTTATATGTATCTCAAGAGCATTAAGTTGAATTAAAATAGCCAATCTCAAAATGTCACATAATATACAATGCCAGCTACATGTTATTCACAAAATGGCAAAGTTACAGAGAGTGAGAACAGATTAGTATTTGCCAGAGGTTAGGGATGGTGGGTGGGAAGGGGTGAGTGTGATTGTGAGGGGTGGCACATTGTAGATCTTTGGATGATACAGTTCTGTGTCTTAATTGTAGTAGTGGTTGCACAACTCTACACATGTGATAAACTCACACAGAACTACACACACAGTACCAATGTCAGTCTTCTAGTTTTAATATTGTACTGTAGCTATGTAAATGTAACCCCTGTTGGAAACTGGGTGAAGGATCCACAGGACCTCTCTGTACTAGTTTTGAAACTTTGTGTGAATCTATAATTATTTAAAGATAAAAAGCTTTAAAAAATTTATACTGTGTTGTTGTGCCCACATACTAATTATAGTAATAATAACTCATATAAAATTTCTTTTAATATCTGAAGCCTATGATCACAGGAAATGAAAACAAATTTATATTCAATTATATATATAATATATATAGAGAGAGTTATAGAGAGGCATAAAAGACTTTCAACATAAAGGTATAAATGTTACATTAGAGTAAATTTTTGTTGAAGAATTGGAATGGAAATAAGATTTCGAGAAAAAAATAAGATACACATAATTTCCTTCTGTTATGTATTTGTAAATGAATAGTGGTGGTATGTTATGAGCTCAGGCTGCCATAACAAAGTACCATAGACTGGGTGACTTAAACAACAGGAATTTGTTTCTTACAGTTCTGGAGGCTGAAAAGTCCAAGATCAAGGTGTCGGTTGATTCACTTCCCTGATGAGGGCTCTCTTCTTGGCTTTCAGACAGCTGCCCTCTTGCTGTGTCCTCACGTGGCAAGTTCTCTGATGTCTCTCCTTGTAAGGGCACTATACCGTCATGAGGGTCTCTCCCTCAAGACTTCATTTAAACCTAATCACCTCCCAAAGGCCCCATCTCCAAATACCATCACATTGGGGGGTAGGGCTTCAACATGAATTTGGGGGGAACACAATTCAGTCCACAGCAAGTGGGTATCCAGATACTTCATTGGATAATTCAGTTTGAGTGATTTAACAGTTTCACTTTAAATATTGACATTCACGATGTACCAGAAATTATATCCTTTGCAGTATTTAAACTTATGATAAAAATGTTTACATATCCACTTAAAATATATGAGGAGTGCATAGTTTTCAACAATTATTTTATGGAGTTCCAAGGCAACAGTCTTCAAACTTGCTGCCTACCGCACGTGGGAGATCACTTCTCTAGGAAGTCATTGTAGTTAATTGCCCTGACTCCTTGCCTTACAGCCATTCCTCGTGTCTGTTAGTCCCAACTCGACACTTTTCCTGGAAATTTCCCAACTTTTTGGCTTCGGTGTCGTGTGTACATACTGACCTGTGACTTCTTTTGCTCTAATCCATCGATAAGATTGTGTTGTTTTAGATAATCTAGAAATTTATTAAAATCTCTGGTTCCCTCGCATCCCCTCATATCACTCCAGTGATGAATGTCTTCCTTTTCATATACCTTGAATATCAATCTGGTTTGGGGAGAGCCAAATAACGCCTATGTAAGCTCACTCCAAGATCTGATGACAACCCTGAAAGGGTTTGTGAAATCCTCCCATTTTGCCTGTGCCCGCCATCTTGGTAGCTGTGTCTTCTGAAAGGACCTGACACCTATCTTCTGAATTTGTTTTAGCTTCACCAAACTGCTTTCTCAGAAGACATTTCTCTTTTTCTGTCTCATGCCAGAGTGCTTAGCGAATGATAGTCATTTTTCAGCTATTGCTAATGACACTTAAGTACTTAAAATTTTTATCCGTAGAAAATGGATGGAGTTAGAATTCCTTTAACTCGCCAAATTATGGCTCCGTGTTATTTGTCCATTTAACAACTGTTCTATCAGCCCAGAATTTGATAGTTATTATACAGGAAACGTATTTTAGTTCCAGTCAAGATCTTTAAAGAAGTTGGGAGCAAATGGAGAAAGAACAGCTCTAAGACCAAAAGGAAACATTAAAATATTGTCTGGCTTGACCTGTTTTATCTGAATCTGTTAGATTCAGATCTGTTAGATCCTTGTTAAGGAGCCAGAGTTTTGGCCTTGGGGTCCCAACTCTGCCTCTTTGCAGCTATGTGACCTGGGGCAAAGTATTTCGCACCTCTAAGTCTCAGTTTCATCTACGTAAAGTGGTGATAATAATACTCATTACAGTGCTGAATTGTTGTGAATGAGAACATGCATGTAATGTTTGGCACATAGTGAAAACCTCAAAAAGAGGCGGCATTTAAAAAAATTGTTATTTTCACAACCTAAAATTTTTGAAATTGAGTCATGATTTACTCCACCACAATTTTAGGTAGATTCATGATTTTCACAGATGCCAATATCAGAGTCATAGAATAAAATATTTATTTATTTATTTTTTGTGAGGGAGATCAGCCCTGAGCTAACATCCGTGCTGATCCTCCTCTTTTTGCTGAAGAAGATCGGCTCTGAGCTAACATCTATTGCCAATCCTCCTCCTTTTTTTCTTCTCCAAAGCCCCAGTAGATAGTTGTATGTCATAGTTGCACATCCTTCTAGTTGCTGTATGTGGGACGCAGCTTCAGCATGGCCGGAGAAGCGGTGTGTCGATGTGTTCCTGGGATCCGAACCCAGGCCGCCAGTAGGGGAGCCCGCACACTTAACCGCTAAGCCATGGGGCCGGCCCAGAATAAAATATTTAAAAGGGGCTAAAAATGAGGATGTTTGCCCAGACCACAAGAAGGAGAAAAATTAATGTGACTGAATGGGCACTAATCCTGGCTCTGTCATTACTTATGAGCACAATTATCTAAAACATGAGGAGTTTGAACTAGGTGAACACCCAGGTGCCTTTAAGTTCAAAAATTACTCAAATGACATTGGCAAAGACTTCATTCCTAACCACCATATGCATGGCCCTGGAGGTCTACAAAGATTATAGTATGGAAAAAATAAACTGTTTCTGGGCACATTATCCCCCTGCCACCCCAAACAGCCAATGATTATTATATCCCTGATGCATATGTGTGATGGGGGTGAGGGAGGGGACAGGAAAGAGACCCCCCTCCACCCTTGCTCTCTGCCATGGGCTAAGCCCTAGATTCTCACTTCATTTCCTGAACATTATGAGAACTGGTATTATTGTCCCACCTTAGAAACAAGGCCACTTAAATAATGAGTTGAAATAAAACAGAATCAAATCCCTGTAGCCCTTGTTCTATGCAATATGGGCCTAGCCTCTCTACAGGCACAGGCTTGATTGTCCCATGTGGGCTAAATCCTTACTCACAGCATTGACACTGGTTGCCCATCAGCATTGGTCTAACAGTCCTCTGCACATTGGGAATGTTGGCACCTCATATGCTTTTACATTACAGGAGTGCTAAGGGAAACAATTAAGTGTCTAGAGCCTGCTAAGGATTATTAAGTGCTGGCAGTTCCCATCTCAGGTAATAGCTTTTGAGCCATAAAGGGACAGTTAAATAAGCACTTCCATTTTAATATCATTTTCAAGAGATAGAAAAGAGTCTAAAATTCCATTATGTCTAAATTTGGTATTGCTCTTTGGGAGGTGAAGAAACTTTATAGACATGTGCTTTTCATAAAGGGATAATTTCCTGCTTCAAAACTTCTTCAGATAGAATTTTTATTGGGGCAAATTGTCAAAGCTCCACAATGAAGGAAATTCTCCTTTCCAGCTGGAAATGCATTCTTGCACAGGCAGTCAGTAACCCGTGCAGCCAGACTCTAGTGACGCTGCTTCTAAGTGGGGAGGTTAAGCTTTATCCAGCAAAAGGTGTTAGTTTTCAAGCCTGAATCGTGGCAGTGGCTGAGTCCACTGGCTTGAAATTCATCAATTGGCTGTCCCTCTGCTCTTCTGATCCACAGCCTCACCCTCTCAGCTGCCTCTTTCCCCCTCAACACTTAAACATGCTCACTTCTCTCCCATCTTAAAAAATTAAACACTGGGGGCCAGTCCAGTGGCATAGAGGTTAAGCACGTGCGCTCCGCTTTGGTGGCCCAGGGTTTGTGGGTTTGGATCCTGGGTGCGGACCTACGCACCACTTGTCAAGCCACGCTGTGGCGGTGTCCCATATAAAGTGGAGGAAGATGGGCATGGATGTTAGCCCAGGGCCAATCTTCCTCAGCAAAAAGAGGAGGATTGGCAACGGATGTTAGCTCAGGGCTAATCTTCCCCACACAAAATAAATAAATAAATCCTAAACCTGAAAGTCAAAAGCTCCCTTGCCTGCTGGGTCTCCATATAGTTACCTTCCCCTTCCTTTAAGGTCAACTATTAGTTGAACTTTTTTTTTTTAAACCTCTTTACTTCCCATTCATTTTAAACACACAGTGATCATGGTTCTGCCTTCTTCTCCTCTTTCCCTTCCACAAACAAACTCCACCTAAAGTGTTTTCACGGGGTTCTCAGATGACCTCTTAGCTACTGCTTCCCACAAACACTTTATTTCATATCTGCCTTGACTTCTCCATGGCCCTTGATACTCTGACCACATCTTCCTAGAACTCTTTAGAACTTGTCAGGATTCTCTTCCCTGGTTTTCCTCCTACCATCTGGTCATTCCTTCTCGGGCTGCACCAAGGCCCTTAAATGTTGGGGTTCCCCAGAGTTCTCAGGACAGAACTCTTCACATACACTCTGGGATGTGACCCCAATCATTCCAAGACTTCTGCTTCCATCTTTAAGCCACCCGCTCCTGACCTTCCCGCCGCCCCACTGTCTCTGGTCCACAGCTGTCTTCAGCACTCAGACTTCTGAGGCCTACTTGGCACCTCCTCTTTGGTATCTCCCAGGCATCTTGAACTCACTCTGTCTAAAACATCCACTCCCACTGCGACCTGCTCTTCCCCCAGTGCTCTCACCTCAATAAACGGCTCCATGATCTAACAGTTAAACCTGGAAACCTATGTGTCATCCCTGACGACTACACTAAACTCTTAATGAGAGTGAAGAAGGAGATTCCAGAAGAAGACTGCCTGAGCTTGATTCTCTGCTCTCTCATTCGTTAGCTGTGTCATCATGGGTGAGATTTTTACCTCTCTGGGCCTCTGTTTCCTCATTTGTAAAATGGAGATAATAATATTTCTGTTATCACCACGGCGTTGTTATCATGATCAAATACAATAACTTTCGTAAAGCACCTCACGGTGTAAGTATTTGTTTACCTGTTCTCCTGTTTTAATCCATATTCTACATAGATCATAATATCTCCTTCTGCTTAAAGGCATTCAGTATCTTCCATCGCCCTCAGCGTCCAAATTCCTCGTCTTGTCTTTCAGGACCCTGCATGCTCAGCCTCGGCCACACCGCCAGTGCTCAGCCCCAGGCTAAAGAACGTCCTTGTGCTCTCATCTCTGGGCCTTCCACAAGCTCTTCCTTCTGCCTTGAAGCACTCTTTCCCCCAATTCCCAGCCCTTTTGCCTGGACAGTTCCTACTCATTCTGCAAGTTCCAGCTTGAATGTCACTCCTAGGAATTCTGATCCCAGACTGGTCCAGTGCCCAGCCCTGATCCCCATGGCACCCTGTAATTTCCTGTGCAGAGTATGTATGCTTCAGTGCAATTTACTGTAACAGAGTCTTTGTCTGGTTCCTGCCTTAAACTGTATTCTCTGTGAAGGAAGGGACTGTGTCTCTTTTACATCTTGGCCTCATTGCTTGGAATATTCTGGGTGCTGAGTACATGAGTGAACAGGCACACACACCCAGAATATCCCGGGTAGAGCTTATATTGAGGAAAGAAATCACATAAAATATGAACCTACAGACTCTTGGGGTTCTGGATGGAGAAGGGCTAGAAAGTTCACTATCTGGTCTCAGGAGGAAAAGAATACAGAATATTTTAATTTTTTAGTAAAATAGTTAATATTTTAATATTAAAATTGATAAATAATAAATATTTTATTTTTAAATATTTTAAACTTTGAATCCTCAGTGATGGGCTTCATCACAGATTTAAATAGTTTTTAAAGTAGAATTAAATGTTCTAGATCTGTGTTTCTCAATTTTTTAAGCCCATAGTCCATTATGAGAAACGAAACAATTTCACACCCTCACCGGCACCCCACCAGATTTGACAATTACAGCATAGGAGTCAGCTTCCCCATTTTCCCACTAGTCAGTTAGTTATTATAACATTGAATATGGTTTTTCAAACTGTGATACCTCCAGAGAGTCAGAAATTTTATCCCACCCACGTCTCTCAAACTCCTGAGTTTAAAATAAAAAGAAACTCATGCATTTCTTTAATGAAAGGGCATATGCCTGAACGGTGCGCATTTTCACCTGTGGGATGCTTCTTATTCTCAGGCAGTGGTTTTCCTAACGACTGGGTCTTCTTCTAAACCAGATGCAGTTACATGATCGACAACGTGATCCTACTGATGAACGGGGCACTGCAAAAGAAATCCGTGAAAGAAATTCTGGTGAAGTGCCATCCACTGGGCCGTTTCACAGAAATGGAAGCCGTCAACATTGCGGAGACACCTTCCGATCTCTTTAATGCCGTTCTGATCGAAACCCCATTGGGTATGAACACATGAGTAATTGTATAGCTGCTGTGTGTGTTACCCCAGGAATTAGAAAATGTCCATTCAGTTCACAATTTTCTCCCCGAATACAGTGTCATACTATATAGATTCCTAGATGTGGAAGGGGCGTTAAAGAATCATCTAGTCCAGCGCCCTCATTTTTCAGATCAAGACAAGTGAAGTAACTTCCCAGGGTCACATACGAACCACCTGTACCCGAGAAGGAGCCAGGGCTCATCTCTCAACCTCCAAAGCCTTGTACTTTGTACCAGATCATAGCAAATAAATGATAGAACTTATAATTTCTCAAAAAATTAATTTTCTAGCTGGATTTTATATGGTTAGTTTCTTATCCTTTCATTTTAAACTTCTGTCTAAATAAGGCTACATATAGGAAGCATTGTGTTTTGGGAAGTTTAAGAATGCCATTTTTCTGAGATGCTCAGGAGCATCTGCCAAATGACCTGAAGCAGTGATGAAATGAATGCTAATTTCATTATAATTCCGCACTAACAATAGTTCTAGCATTCAAAATGATAATGAGATAGTTTTATATGCATTATTGTCAGGAAACCTAGATGGTAGCAATTCACCATTGATCATTTGTCAAAATAGTTGTCATTTAAAACAAACTTTAAAAAGAAAAAAATTTTTTGTATCATCATTAAGTGTCTGATGCTAAGGGAGGATAGCACAGTGGGAAGAGCACATCCCTTCCACATCGTGAGCACGAAGCCAGGCTCTGTCAGGTCCCAACAGGGTGACTTGGGGCAATTCAGTTCACCTCACTTTCTTTGTTTTAAAAATAACAGTATCTTATAAACCAATGTTACTGCAATAAAAATGAATAAATAAAAAATAAAAATAAGAGTCTCTCACTATAACAGAGTTTTTTGTTTTGGGTTTTTTATTGTGTGTAAGGAAGATTGACCCTGAGCTAACATCCTTGCCCATCTTCCTCTATTTTATATGTGGGACACCACCACAACATGGCTTGATGAGCAGTACATAGGTCCATGCCCGGGATCCGAACCTGCGAACCCTGGGCCACAGAAGTAGAGCAGGCAAACTTAACCACTACGCCACAGAGCCGGCCCCTATAACAGAAAACTAAATAAAAAACTAAATAAGACACGGTTTTAGTACAACTCAATGCTTGGCACGTAGTAAGGTTGCAAATAGTAAATGTTACTGTTAGCTAATAGGGGATGGGGGTGCTCCCAAAAGTAAGCCATAAAGTGAATAGTTCCAAGGTGTTGTGAGGATTAAATAAGCTAAAGTATATCCAGTGTTTCGTGTAGGGCTCACACTCCTATTGTCATCGTTACTGTTGGCCTGTCGAGTCTGGACTGCCACCCCACAGTGTCCTAGTCTGTGGTGAGCACAGCTGGTGGGTTCAGGAGACGTTGTCTACAGTTTATCATCATGCTTTTGACTTATTTATCTTGTATGGTAATTTCTGCTTTCAGCTCCATTCTTTCAAGACTGTATGTCTGAAAATACTCTAGATGAACTGAATATTGAATTACTACGCAATAAACTATACAAGGTAACTGTTTCCCCAAATGTTATGTTTTTCTTTATTACATAATACATCATAACCAGAGTTCTTTATGAAATGTTACTTTGCCCATTAGCCACCTTCTGCAATTATGAAGCTGTGCATACTTGGAATATAGCTCTTATACTCCTGGCCCCCACCCAGCAAGATTCTTGAGAGGAGGTAACACACCCCCGTCTTCTCTGTATCCCTAGTTCCTTGCATGGTGCCTGGAACATAAAAGGCATCATTGGATGGGTGGGTGGTGGGTGGATAGATGAGTAAAGTGAACCATATCAATCTATTTTAAAGCAACCAGCGTACATAGTGAACCTTCTGTTATGCAGTGTCCATCTCTGTCCTTGATCCTGTTATAGAGTCCCTGGATGTCACAGTTAACCTATGACACACAATTTTAATCTACTGTCACGCAGCACACCAAGATGACCAAGTTGTGGACGCTACATCATAGGTAGCACTGTGTATAATCTGGCCAACTGTCTGTCTGGATTATGCTGCCACCATCTGAGTAGCTATATGTAATATGGGCTGAGCAAAATCAGTCCATTTTCACTCAGCAAACCGCAGCATCTTTGGACAATCTCACAGAGTAACTGAATGAGTATATACTGCCATGCCATATATGTAGCATGTTATGCTGAAACATGTGGTCCTTTCAAAACCACTGCATTATAGGCAATTTTCCTTTTTATGGAGAGTCTTATGGGCTTAGAGGAGGCCTCCTTGAGATGTAGCTAACAGAAGGCACTGTTGTAAGCAGGTTATAGTATTAACTCACTAAACCACCCAGCAAAACTACGTGCTATCCCCATTCCTCAGATGAGAGGACTGAGGCACGAAGAGGTAATATTTACTTGGCAGAAGTCAGTTAGCTGATGAGTAATAGAGCTGGGATTCAAACACAGGCAGTCTAATGCTGCAGCCAGCCTCTGCCTTCCCAGTGCATCTCCCGTGCTCAAAGCCGTCACAAACGTGTCTCCTAAGCACCAGGGAGATTAAATGTCAGCATAGGACCAGATATAGAATTATCTGTTGAGCTCATAGAAGAGTTTGGCGCTCTTGTTAGAATAGCAAGAATTGACCATGTGAAATAATCCAAGAACCATGCAAAAAAATGCTTTTTAAGTAATTATAAGGTATGATAAGTATGATTTTGTTCCTTAATGGAATTCTCTTTTTAGGCTGTGCAACATGCTTCAATGTGCAAGCTTGTACCAAATTTATTATAAAATATCTCCTATGGGAGAAGTAATTCAATTTCCATTAAAACATTTAATAAGCCATAAAAAGCTGATCCAGAAATTTCCAAAAGGAAAATGTATTCATTTTATTGTTTTGTGATCTTTCTTCAAGTCTTACCTCGAGGCATTCTATAAATTCTGTAAGAATCATGGTGATGTCACTGCGGAAATTATGTGTCCCATTCTTGAGGTAAGAAAGAGTCTTTGAATTTCTTTATGCCAAATAATGTGTTTATACATACTTTACATTTATATAATCCTATTTATATTTATTTGTCTTAGAAGCTCCTTTAACATAAAATAAGCAATATATTTTATTATATATATCATTTAATGTCTTCAGTTAAAAGTGGTATTTTCCAAGTTTTCTAGAGTTATTTTGGAATTAGGAAAGAGTAATGCTTATAAAAGTTTGGTGATGATTCATTTTGATGTAATATGAAGACAGTAGATTATAATTAGCTATAAATCTGGTATCCTATGGGCAACTGTGGACTACAGGTACTCATAATAATCACTCAACTTCCCTCCAACGAGGGAACCTTGGGCAGCTGGAAACTCTCACAGCTTGGCACCAAAGTCCACTGTGGGCGTTGTTTTCTATATAAATCCTGAAATAAAGGCCTCCCCAAGGAACCCCTGAGCATTCCAGCTTGGGAAGACTCCTTGGGTTGTGAGATTCATGGCTGGTGTGCTCACTTAATCGTGTGTCAAATGCCACCATTGGTTCCTAACTCTTTAATTGATGTTATACTTTGTTTAATTCCTCTTTATCATCGCAGATTTCATCTGTGCTCAGAAGTCCTTTTGCTTGTAAATGTTGATCTACAATCGCTGCATGAGAGATTCAGGCCATAGATCACAAGGAATGCGGGCATAGTTTGCACTGAGTGTTTTATACAGATAGATATCTCTTGCTGGCTTCCTAATTCACTTGAATTTTTAAAAAAAAATACCTTTCTGGGCTTAGAAAAGCCCTTGCTTTAGCCTGTGAAGCTAAGTTTTGTCTAAAGAATATCTTTAATTGTTAGGTTATCTGTTAAACTTCATTGGTGAGTAGGTATTTAAATAGTTCAGTAACTTCTGATTTCAAGAAAAGCCTGATAAGAACTACCGTTTAGGCAAAAAGGATGGGGGAGAAAAACCTTGATTAACTTCATCTACATATATTTTAACACAATGTTCTGAAACTGTATATGATAAAACTAGTTCCCCTGAAAAAACATCTAATCACTAAAATTTTGCAGTTAAAGATACTTTGCTATCCCCTCTTGAAACTCATAAAGTGAAAGCAGTACTTGAAATAAAAAGTTTATCGCTGGAGAACTCCAAAGGATATTTTTTGTCCTTATCAATATTACACAGAAAGTAGGCATCGATAAATAAATAAGTGTTTTTTCATGGCATACTCAGTGTCAGAAAGTGAACTAGTCTCTTTCAGACATGCTGATGGAGACTGTGTCTTCATAAATTTAACTGCTAGCCACTCTATAAGAAGCCATACTATCCGTGGCTCATAATTACAGTTTCTAGCATAGAAAGGCATAATTCCTGTGGTTCAGAAATGATTCATGTACTTTATATCCACAAAACCTGTGAAATAGAGTTATGTTAAAACTTGTAACCCTACAAAAGGTATACAGTGGCACTACTAGCGTTTATTATGCACCAGATACTATCCTAAGTGCTTTATATACACGAATTCCCTTGGACTTCAAAATAGCACAATGAGATAGGTGGTTTAGTACTTATTTCTCAAAAGGGGCAACTGAGGCACAGAGAAGGCTAGTAACTAGCCTGATGTCACACAGCTAGTACGTGGTAGTGTCAGAATTTGAGCCCAGGCAGCCTGGCTCCAGTTCCTACATGTTTATCCACTATGTTATATTACCTCTACATTAAATTCACCGTTCACAGTTCTTGTATAAAAGTAAGTGCTAATTCGTAAGCAAGATCACACTGCATGGGCTATAAAAATCAGAAACAGATAAGAATTATGTCTTCGATAGATAAGGAGAACAGATTGGTGGTTACCAGAGGGGAGGCGGTACAGGGAAAGGGTGAAAGGGGTAAAGGGGCACATGTGTATGGTGACAGATGGAAACTAGACTTTTGGCGGTGAATACGATGCGATCTATACAGAAGCTGAAATATAATGATGTACACCTGAAATTTACACAGTGTTATAAACCAATGTGACCTCAATAAAATAATAAAAAAGAAAAAGAATTATGTCTTTGTAATCTCGGTGAGGTTAAAAGAACAGCGTAGAATTAAAAGAATACTTGTCACGAAGAGTATCTGCTCAAATAGCTCTATGCCCAGCGTGCCCGTTATCCCTTCCTAGACCCATGATACTACCATATCAGAGGAGATTTTGTTCAAGCTATGTTAAAAATAAAAGTCCACTTAACTATCTTTATACATTTATATAGAAACATCAGTTACACATGGCATGTAATTATAACGTTTCTAATGATGTGATCAGAAGAGATTTATGTTTTACATAATTATATCAGATCTTATTACTACCTCCCTTTTATCTGTGCAACTATAGAGCACTTAGAGTTTATAGTTCTTCCACGTATATTCTCATTTAATCTCATTTGACAGGAGACTGCAAAACACTTCCTATGATGGAAGAGAGTATTAACCTAGGCTTGCACATGAAAATGTGACCTAATTACAAGATTGTAACTTCATATTTAAAGAAAAAGAATTGACTTATGTTCCAGGCACATGCACTACAGTGTGCTGTTTGCCTTTTACTCCTGCTCTTCCGATAGTCTATAAGGTTAATGAAACAGTGAAGACAAGCACAGAAGGTTTCCTCTCCTTGGTCAGTGCACGTGCTGACAAGGCTGGGCCTGATTCAAGGTCACGCCCCTCTCGTCCATTGCCATCTGCTCCTCCACTCACTGCCCTGACCAGGTATCCCCTGCCTCCTGGAGGGACCTGGCAGGAATGTGGGCTCTGATCAGCCCAGCTCTATCGTGTGCAACAGTAATGATTTTGAATAAGTCAACAGTACATTGTTATCTTTTGCAACAACAAGAACAAAAGAAGTTGTGGTTTTATAATGAATGAGTGTTTGCAGGGCAGAGTGAAAGAACAGATACGGGACAGCTGACATCCACTGTGCAGACAAGATGCCCACCCTCTGTCGTGACACAGGGCTTCCGTGAGACTAGTCCTACCCGCTTACTCTCCTCCACAATCAGATGTGATGGCAAACTGTCTGCCTGCGGAAGGCCAAAGACAGGAGAGCCATTTCACAATCCCCAAATTGTAGTGCTTTTCACCAAGAGAATACACACACACACACGTGCACACACAAAGAGCCTCTAGACTGGAAGAAAGTAGTAAGATAAATATACAGAGTTACGATAAAGGGGAAATGAAAGTATAATAAAGGGTCAAAGGAAATCCTATCCAGTTAGGGAGGAAATTAAAGGGCTTCTTAGGAGAAAGATCGCATTTGATGGGACCCTCAAATGCAGGTAGGATTTCCACATGGAGAGTTATGGGAGAGAGTACATGCACATAAGCAAAGGGAAGAAGTATTAACAGAGACAAGAAGTTAGAAAGTGTATGGAGTGTTCAGGTGACCTGTTGTATGAGTTGAAGTCCTCTCTTCTTGGCGTGGCATGGGAAGCCTTGCGTGTTCTCTTCCCAGCTACCTATCCATCCTCCTTCTCCAGCTCCTTCCCCAGTGTGTGAGCTATGACCATTCCCCCAGAATGTCATGCTTTACTTCATGCAGCTTCCTTCTCCAATGGCCTCTGCTGCCTTGCATGTCCTCAGCAGTGCCTTCCCCACCCTATTTCTCTCCTTAAAATCCTAACGTGTTAGAACTAGAAAGCACATTGAAGAATGTCGGGGACAATTAACTCCATTGTTGCTCTTTCTGCCCTAATTTTTATCAAGGTTTCTTATTGCCATGAAGTCTCGTTCTTGCATTTCTTCTCTTATCCCTGGAAGGTCTAAAATTGCTGGAAGGACTGGTTATATTCAGTAGCCAGAGGCAGCTGCCTTTGCTTCCAAATAAGGCCGCTCCCCGCTTCTGGCTCACCCATACTTTCCATGAGAGCGATCAAAAGGGTCAGGAGGAACGAACTCTCTCCTGATAGGAAACACCTGTTCTAACAAGACTTCCAGTAAAATCTGTTGCAAGTCTGGATTTGTTACTGGTTAATTAGTCAAAAATAAGTCGATCAAAGGATATCGGAGAGCAATTCACGTCAGCTTTCATGTGCATACGAATAACCTTGGAACCTTGTTAAAAGGCAGATTCTGGCTCAGTAGGTCTGGACTCTGGCCTGAGACTCTGCATGTCTGACAAGCTTCCAGGTGACGTCAAAGCTACTGATCCATGAAACACACCTCGAGGAGCAACATTGTAGAAAATATTAGAGAATTTTAAAAGTAGTAGAATCATAGACTTTTCTGTTGGATTCGGTAAACAGTTAAGATCTTCCTATGCGTCAGGCACTGGATATTCAAAAATGAACAGTGAACAAGAGAGACGTGATCCTTCAAAGATTTTACAGTGTAATAGGGAAAAAAATACGTGCTGGTTTTAAAATAATGTGAGCACAAGGTGCTTCAGGTATATGAGAAGAGGTCCTAGCCCAAGGACACCATGGCAAACTCCCATGGCAGACAGAGGAGCCCATGAAGGACAGACTGTGATGGAAGGGTCAGAGCAGGTAGGAGGAGAACCAAGGGATAAGAGAAACATAGAGACCAGAGGAATAGAAAGAAACTTCAAGAAAGAGTGAGCGTTAGAGGAACTAGAGAGGCTGACCTGGGGCTGGGAGCTCGGATGCCTAGTGGTGCTTACCACAGAGAACATGGGCCGTGAGTATATGGACCCCCTGGAAGATCATGTGGCCCAACCCCATCATCTAACAAGTAGGGAAACTGAGGCCCTGACGGGAAGGTAACTTGCCCTGAGTCACATAGTTCTTAGCTACAGAGTTAGATTTATTGATATCTAACCTAGGACTTTAAAGAAGAAAACCCAAACCGTGAAAATACAAACAAAGGGTAAGTAGCACAAAGTCTCCTTATGTAACAAATCACACTGACATCCACGATCAGAAAGGAATGTTAGCATGTATGACATTCGTCTTTTGTTCCAAACACCCTGCCAGGCACTTCCACTTACATTATCTTGTTCTATCCTTGAATGGACCCTAAGAAGTAGATATTATTCCCATTTTTATGGAAGAGACATTTGAGACTCTAGTGGCCTATGTGCAGAGTGCCTGGGAACTAAGGTTTAGTGGGGTTTCAAGAGTCAAAGGCTGTTATCACTGCTGTGTGATCCTTCTCTGGCAAGCAAGTTACTCTGTTGTGAGGCTAAGGGAACAGTAATAACATGTGTCTGTATTATAATTAGACATAGATCTGGAAAGGAAAGCAAATCCCTTCGAAATGAATTTGTCTACTTAGGGTTCTGTTTATAGCATTTGGTAGATGGTAGATTTCACTGATTTTATGTCTTGCAAATGCAGTTTGAGGCTGACAGACGTGCTTTCATCATCACTCTTAACTCCTTCGGCACCGAATTGAGCAAAGACGACCGCGAGACCCTCTACCCAACCTGTGGCAAGCTCTATCCCGAGGGGCTGCGCCTTTTGGCCCAAGTGGAAGACTTCGAACAGATGAAGAGAGTAGCAGAGCATTACGGAGTACGTGCTGAACTGAGGTGTCACGTCATAGAAGCTCACATGTCAAATTGACACTTCTTCTCTAAAGCAGTTGTCATGTTTGTAAGGTAGAAAGCAGTGTCTCTTGCAGTAATGGCCCTCCCAAAGAAATGCTTCAAGTTTCTGACTCAAGCTGGTGTTTTATAAGTTTCCTGCCAAGCAAGTGCTTGTTGAAATCTCCAAGGAGCGGTCATCTGAGCACTTCTTGTGAAGGACTTGATAAAGCCAGCTCCCCAAGGGACTGGTGCAGTGTTCTGGAAATGTAGGCACGTGTCCAAGTTATGTAAAACAGCCTGACCCAGCCGTCTTTTCAAGTGCCCCTTGGGTAAACAGGGTTAGGGACAGATGTTCCTCTGATGTCCATATTAGTTTATACTACTTGCTTTGCTCGATGACCAAAATTAGGGAAGGGAGAGAGGGCTGCCGTGTCCTTCCCTACCTCGGCATCTGCTTGCTCTTGCAGAGCCTCCAGTTTCTCATCTCAAGGTTACACACCTCATCCTCTGATTCCACTCTTCTGACTTACCCACAGTAACGTAATTCCCTCCAGGTGACTTTTCCAGAACGGGAATAACACTCCTCCTGTCTTCTGTGGATTTCTGAAGCCCTCCAGGAAGAGAAAAGTCAGCAAATGATGCATAAACCTTTGTAATATCTCATAGGTCATTACAAGAGGCTCCTTAGCAATACTAAAATTAGAGCTTCTCCCCAATTTCCACCTCCTCCACACTTGAAATTCTGAGTTTTATCAGTTGTCATCTCAAAGAACTCATGAGCCCCTACAGATCAAACTACCAGCATGCATTGAGCCTCTGTGATGCGCCTAGCTAGTCCTAAGAACTGAATGTGGAAATTGGCTCCGACAGTGTGGATTGAGAGTAGAATTGCTTTTGCTTCTTGCCTTGTGGCAGTCTGAATAAGCCAATAGGCTAGAATATCATCTACACTATCTTGTTATTTGGATTTTTTTGGTATTTCCTCAAGAGGCCAAAGATCCTACAAAAAACATTTATTCCTTCCAGATAGATTTTTTAAAATAGATGTACAATTTCTCTATTGGTAGGAAAATATATTCATATATATTTATAAGAAATGAGAACTTGTTAAAAAATAATCTTTTATCTTTGTTTTTAAGGTGTACAAGCCTTTGTTTGAGGCTGTGGGTGACGGCAGTGGGGGAAAGACATTGGAGGATCTGTTTTATGAGCATGAGGTATGATACAAATGGAAATGCTATTAGCTTATATACTCTTTTTCTCTTGCTCTGGGTTTTAAATATTTTCTTACTTTGGGTTTTGTTTTTACAGTTGATCAGGCCAGTTAATTAGGCAACTTCATAGTTTGACAGTCAGTGGGGTATGGGCATCCCGCCTTGGAGAGCCAGAGCCCTGTGGTTCACATATGATGGCTTCTGGTGGAATTGTCCTATCCGGACAGACGTGCACACTATGGAGCTCTGGAAGTAACACAGCTATTCCATGATTAAATAGAGAAACAGAGCCGGGACAGTCTCATAATCATGTGTTGACTGTCCTCATGGTGCTCACTCTGTTAGGTTCATCTCACTCCCTCTCCATCCCTCTACAAGAAGGATTTGTCTATGGTTATAACTCATGGGCACAATTATAACACTTAGGAATTATTTGTATGGAAATCCATCCAGAGAGTCTAGATTATTCTCTTTCCCTAAAAAGGGAGAAGAGTACTTAATCCGTTTATAGCCGGTTCCTGGGCTACTGAACTGTTCAACAAAAGGACCTTTTGTTTTTTTTGGTTTTTGGTTACCAGGTAAGATTCCTCAAATCTCGAGAATTATTCTAGTGTATTCCATTCATGTCCCTAAAACCACTGTACTTGCATCTCAGTCTGATTGGAACAAACAGAGAACCGTGAAATTTACCCAAACTTTAGGATCAGGCTGGCTCCAGAAAGCCGTGTGGGGGTCTTCCTGTAAGGCCCACTCTAGACACTCACCAACAGCTCTCTGGAAAGAAGTGGAAACAATGCAAGTTATCCCACGTTATTAGGGGTGTTTTAAAATACCACACGATTGCATTACTGCTACAAGGGAGCATTAAGGAAGCGGCTCGTGGCAGGAAAAAGGAGTGTCTGTTTGTGAGAGCAGGGGCCTCCTTCCTGGCTACTTTGCTTGAGATCTTTGCTTGAGAACTGCACGAGGGCCTCAGCACCTCTCCCTCTTTTTTCAAAATGGAAAATAAAGGATTTGTTCTATTTTAGACTTTACTCCAGTTAAAAAAATTTTTTTTTGAAAATTTTCTTTTACTGATCTACCTTCTGCAGAAAAAAAACATTCAACTGTATGTCGAGTTGCTGCAGAGCATCCTAAGAAAGTTCATAGTATCTCCAAGGGGATAAATTCTAGGGGCCTGTGACATTGCCCTGGAAGGGTATTAGATGGCCTAAAAACCCTTTACAAATTTTTTAAGTTGTGGTCAAGGAAAAGTACTTTACCTAAATGAGATAAGCCCACTAGCTAGAAGTCAGATAAATATTACTACAAAATTACACGCTCACACACACACACACATACCCCAAAGTTCTCCCAAGAATCTTTGTGCCAGCAGTGCTGCGAAGACGTGGAGCTTGTTCTGTTTTTCTGCAAGCTTACTTTTTACACTACTCTTGTCTACCTTTATCTGCAGAGTGACGCTCTCCCTTTAGACTTGCTGAGTTGCTACTGTTTTCCTCTATTTGACCCAATTTGGACATCGTCTATTTAAATATAAGCAGTGCACAAGCACAGGCCAGGCTAATATTATTTGGTCAATGTAGTGCGCTCCAGATAAGTTATGGTCTGTGTGGTCTTGTTTGGTTTTTCTTCCTCAGGTGCAAATGAACGTGCTAGCCTTCAACAGGCAATTCCACTATGGCGTGTTTTATGCGTACACAAAGCTGAAGGAACAGGAAATGAGAAACATCGTGTGGATCGCAGAATGCATTTCACAAAGACATCGAACTAAAATTAACAATTACATTCCAATTTTATAACCCAGTGAGGGGCCTCAAGTGCAGAAAATCGTACGTGTTAAGAGGAAGTTATTAAGGAAAATGAAAGGAATTGTGTTTTATTATCTAGGATACACCAAAATAAGCCACACTGCACCTTTGTGAATTGCAGACTCACTGGAAACACGGTAATCCAGCCCTGAAAGAAAGTGTTTCTTTTTCTTCCAGCAGCCTTAAATCTTGTTTCCACATTTATATCTCATTCTTCTCCTGGCCTTAGACGTTAATTGTAATTAACCCTATGGTACTTTTTCTACTCTCGTTTGGTTATATTAAAAATAGTATCCAATAAATATTGCTTCTCTTGCTTCTCCACAGGCCCAAATACTGAGTGTCTGTTTTACATTTTAGTTGTCTGTTCCTTCCTTAGGTCCACAAAAATTCAGAGCAGTATGTAGCCAACACGGTCACGTGTCATGGGAAATATTCTATTTTTTTTCCTAATACACTTCAATCTGGATACAAGTAGTGTTAAATTTGTTATTGAGGTTATCGCTTACAACCTACTTTCTCACAACGTTCTTTAAATAAAACGTATATCTCTCTTTCTTCCGATTCCTTTTGCTTTGCCCAAGAAGAAAATAACCCCAGGAATTGTATTTTATTCATTCAGAAGCATAAATCACAGATTCAGTTTTCAGGATATGGATTCTCTATTAAACTTCAGTGAAACTGGTGCATAGAACTACCAAGAAAAAAAAAGCAACAAACACTGCTTAAGTCCTTTCTTTAAAAATAAGAGATTCCTAAATAGAAAATCTGTATTTGTTATGTATTTTGAAAATTAAACATATATACATATTTGAAAGTTCTTCAAGTGAGAATATTTGCAGTGAATACTGGATTCTGGAATTAGGTGCATAGACCAAAGAATAAATAAGTTTTTCTGCAAAAATCCAACATTTTGCAGAATATTTTAGTCATTTTAGTGATAGGGACTTTTAAGCATAAGGAAAAACAGTGGCTCACCTGTGCGGGAGGCCCAGCCCACAGCCGAGTCCTGATGGCGCCGAGGGTCAGTGTCCTGTGGAGGGCTCCAGTACAGACCCCTCAGTTGGACCCAAAGAGCCTACTTCCCACTGCAGCCCCTGGTCTGGAAAGCCTCCTCTCTGACTTGCTCTGGCCACTGCATGAGGCTGCTGTCCTTCCCTTGAGGGAGCAGAAGACATCTGAATTCTACATTTTAACCTCTGCTGTCTGCAGTGGGGGGTGTGACTTCGGGCTTCTTCAAAGGTTGAGAGCAAAGATGCTGACAGGAAAGAGGCAGCTTAGAGAAAGTTATCGAGATGATTCTCAGACTAACCCCTTCCCGGCCACCTCTGTGTGATGTGGCTGGGAGCCCTTAATGGGCCACAGGGCCACAGGCTGAAGTTACTTCTCCCTTTCCCTCCACATAGCAATGAAGGCTCCAACCCCCTGAACCCTTCCGCAGCCACCAGGTCTAACCGTTGTGTGAAGACATGAGACAGGAACTTCCCGACAACCCCATGAGGCAAGTAGAATGTGCCCCTGTTAGAGGAGGATACCCAAGCTGCAATTTAAGGAATTCGCCTTCAACTTCCATAGCTTTTAAGTGTCTGAGCAGGGATCTGACTTCTCTGTCATACCTCAGGGAACTGGTTTACATTAGAGAACATGGACTTTTGAAAAACATTTTAAATTCTCTAAAATGAGGCCAAAAAATCAGGTATACAGAACAACACAGAAAACGATGAGGCAAAAAATGTATTTACTTTTCTAAGGGATGAAGTTGAAGCCCCTTACCATCCCTTTGCCATCCTCTTCCCAGCAATATTTCATCAATCTAAAACTCCCACCCCCATAGTTGGGCTTGGAGCACCGTATTCCCATGAATTCTGCACCCAGAATTGCTCGCAGTCTGCAGCCCGTGCAGTGGTACCGACGTCCGGCCCTCCCACTCGTCCGTGTCCCGCTCCCTTACGCGTTGCTCTCCTCAGTTCACATGTCCTGTCTCAGTCTATCCATGCGCAGGAGCTTACAAGATCTCTAATAAGGTTTTGAAGGCAGGAGAATCTGTGGTGCTCTATGGGATTCAAAAGTAACGGTTGCAATTCTCAGGAACTTGAGAGAACATCTAAGAAGAAATGCAGTCGTTTCATATGTTCCGATGCTTTAGGAATGAGACACATGGACTGAGGGCAAATGGAAATGACCACTCTGGCCGGCCCCATGGCTTGGTGGTTAAGTGCTTGCGCTCTGGTGCTGGCGGCCCGGGTTCGGATCCCGGGCGTGCACCGACGCACCGCTTGTCCGGCCATGCTGAGGCCGCATCCCACATACAGCAACTAGAAGAATGTGCAGCTATGACATACAACTAACTACTATGGCTTTGGGGGGAAAAAATAAAATAAATAATATCTTTAAAAAAAAAAAAAGGAAATGACCACTCTGAATCTGGGTGAGTTTGAACCAAGGCTAACTATTGTTGGACAGTGAAGGGATTCAGTTAACTGTGTCCACTCCCTCCCCCAGCATGGTAGCAATGTAGTAAGACATTGAGAAAGTTACATAAATCTTTGTAGAAGGAAGAAAGACTAGATGATGATCAGATTTGAGGAGTTTCATTATTAGTAACTCTTAAGTTTACCACTTAATGCTGTTAATGGTGTCAGATCTCACAGATAAGATGTCGATATGGGAAGGATACAATGACAATTTCACTCTGTTTTGTCTGAGTTTAAGGAGCAGACAAAATTCTCCTTACTGTCTGATTGATTTCAGTCATTTTGAGTCATTTTCTCTTCACTTCAGCAAAAGGAAGCATTAATACTTACATGTATGGACTAGAATTGCTCAGGAACATACGTGACATTATCAGAGGGTATCATTCTCAGTGACATCATCCCTTATGTCTCATAATAGCTGATTCCAGGAGTCTTGGTATCATTTTGTATTGCTTCATAGTCATGAAATGTATAAGCTTTACAAATATGGAAACAGGATGTAGAAACTACAAGGGCCAAACCACCTGCCCTAAGCAATTTGCCATCCTCTTTCTCCTCTTTTCCATCTTCGTTATTCCATGTGGCCTCCCATCAATGACTTCTCCACATCCCCCCTCTTTCTCCTCAGTCAGTTGGGCTGCAGTTGTCAACTTCCACCACCAACTGAAGGCTGGATCACTGACTGATCCAACTCATCAGAGCACTGCTCAACACAGACCATATCCGGCTGCCTATGCAAGGGAAGGCAAGTTGAAATTCTCTTTGGAGAGAAAGGAGAATAAGCTAAGAAGATGCATGTACAGACTAGTGTAAATCAATATATTGGACAGGAATTGTCCCCAGAGAATTATCCCTCCAAAAATATCCACAAATGCCATTTAAAAGCTAGGATCATTGACAAGCTGTAAAAGCACGTGAGTAGTTCTGTGACAATAGTAGACTTCTGATACCCCTGAGACTGTTGTTATGTTCTAGCCAGTGCAGATCTCTTGTTGACAAAGTTGGAAACAAGCTAAATAAATAAATGAGAAAGTATTAGGTCTCCATTTCAGGTAACAAGTACTAGGCCCCCCTTCGATAGAGAGGGCTCTCATTAGGACTGGCTGTGGTGGTTTTACAATATGTCTGCACATTCTTTGACACTCCTCCCACCAGGAGGTGGGGTCTTTGTCCCTTCTTGAATTTGAGCTGGGCGTAGTGACTTGCCCATAACCAACAAAATCCAGAAAAAGTGGTGGTATGTGACTTCCAAGGCAATGCAGTTTCCTTTGCTTACTGGATTTTGGAGTCCTGAGCTACCTGGTAAGTAGTCCAACTTCCTTGAGGCTCCAATACTGTGAGGAAGCCAAGCCACCTGGAGAGGCCTAGTATAGACAAATATGACAGTCCCAGTTGAGTTCCCACCAATAGCATCAGCTACCAGCCATGTGAGAGAGCCATCTTGGAAGTCTGGCCCAGCCAGGCCTTCAGATGCTAAAGCCCAAGCCCAATACCTGACCACAGCTGCATGAGAGCCCCCAGGTGAGAACTATCTAGACAAGTCCTTCCTAAATTCCTGACCCGCAGAGTCCTTGACATAATAAAATGGCTGTTGTTTTGGAACTACTAAGTTTGGGGTAGTTTTATGCAATAATACTAAATGGAACAATGGTGCCCAGCAGTCATCATTGAATGTGTCCAACAGGTTTTTGTGGTCACTCTGAAGTCCTTTCTAAATCCTGCCTGAGTCGTCCACTCTCCAACCATCTTTGCAGGTGATCAGGTCAGAGATAGTTCTCTGCACGTATCACCTATGAATGAGTTTCAGCTCTGACCTGGAAGGACAATCTCTCTACCACTTGAAGACAGAAAGGTCATCCCCAGAGCCAGATATGAACAAGCAACTCCTGTTGACGATGTAGCCATCTTGTTTTCCAGTAAGAGTCGGCAGCACCAGACTCACTGACATGGAATCTAGCTCTTCATGGGCAAAAGTCATATTACCTTTGTCATTGCTGCTGAACAAACAGCAATTCTAGACTTTAAATAATTTATACATTTTCAGATTCGACTTATGTAGGTTTTTAAATTAAAGCACTTAATTCTTCTCTATTCAATTGTTAAAGCTGAAATGCGTATTTCATTCTATAAGATGTTCATTGTTTTTAAATTTTTCATTTGTTTCAGTTTGGGTTTTGCTTTTAATTTTCTGGTTTTTATTTAAATATGAGTGGAATACTCACATATTACAGTTTATTTCTGCAACATCAGGAATTTTTAAAAATTAAAAGATTTTATTTATTTTTTCAGCTTTGTTGAAGTATAATTGACAAATAAAATTATAATATTTAAAGTGTACAAAGTGATGATTTGATATACATGTACATTGTGAAAGGATTCCCCCCATCAAGTTAATTAACACATCTATCACCTCACATTTACCTTTGTGTGTGTATGTGAGAATATTTAAGTTCTACTCTCTTAGCAAATTTCAATTATACAATACAGTGTTATCAACTATAGCCACGATGTCATACATTAGATCTCAGAACTTACCTTATAAGTGAAGGTTTGTACACTTTTACCAACCTCTCTCTATTTTCCCCAGCCCCCAGCAACCACTTTTCTACTCTGTTTCTATGAGTTTGACTTTTTCTTTTTTTTTAGGATTCCACATGTAAGTGAAAATTAAAAGGAAATGTATAGCTAAGATTTTAATAATCTTCATGATTAGATATTTTTTAAATTCAATAATCTATTTCTTAAGATTTGTGGAGGCACGGAAGAATGGGTGACCATGAATCCCAGCTCCCAGTGTCCAGATCACGTGGTTTTGCTCAAGGACTCACCCTGGCATTGTGATGAGTGGTTTATACCGAATAAATCTGTCAGACCCTCAAAAGCTTTTCAGTAGAGAGATCGGAGGAAAGTCATGCAAGATCCACATGTGCAAATAAATAAACAGAAATCATATTATAGGGAATTAACACTTCACAGGATTTAATTTTGTGAAATACCAGGATTATCTGAGCCATTGAACTTAACATGAGTCGTTAACAGTGGCTTTAATCATTTAGGTTCACATAACCCTTTAAGAATTTGATGAGCATTATGGACACCTTCCCTCAGAATAATAGACATCTGTACATTCACCCCAAATTTTGCATAGTAAGTAAAAAGACTACGGACTCTCTAAAACCCATTCAGAAGCAACCTAGAGGTAGGTAGATAAATTAGAAACCTCCATTGCACAGGCTGAGGAATGAAAGAAAATGACATGTTAGAAAGTAATGGATGGGAAAGGATTTTAATTTGAGAAATAAAATATAGTTATTCATATTCCCTTCCCATCTCTTAGAAGAGTACCCTGTTCAGCTGAGCAAGCAGTTTTGGGAAGGGGGCAGCTGTCTTGGTGGAAAGAGTTCCTGACCTGGTCAGCGAGTTCAGTCATGTCAATCATGGAGATGATTGGGGGACAGAGGTCACAGTCAGTTCACTGTCACAATAAATTGAAATTATAATCCAAAGCACCCAACACTACTTCTTAAAGCTATTGATGTTCATATCCATCAAATGCCTTAAACAATGCTAATGTTTTCGGCAAGAAGAGTACATGAAAACTTTGTGGATTGGTTAAAAATAAATGCTAACCCATAAATATAGTCAACTGATCCTTGACAAAGGAGCAAAGGCAATACAATGGAGCAAAGAAAATCCTTTCAACAAATGATGATGGAACAACTAGATATCTACATGTGAATAAATGACTCTAGACACAGACCTTATACCTTTCACAAAAATTAACACAAAATGGATCACAGACCTGCATGTAAAATACAAAACTATAAAGCTCCTAGAACATAACATAGGAAAAAACCTAGATGACTTTGGGTATGGTGATGACTTTTTTCAATACAACACCAAAGACACAATCCATGAAAGAAACAATTGATAAGCTGGACTTCATTAAAATTAAAAATTTCTGCTTTGCAAAAGACAATATCAAAAGAATTACAAGGCAAGCTAAAGACTAAGAGAAAATATTTGCAAAAGACACATCTGATAAAGGACTATTATCCAAACTATACAAAGAACTCTTAAAACTCAATGATAAGAAAATAAACAAGTGGATTAAAATATGGGCCAAAGTCCTTAACAGACACTTCACCAAAGAAGATATACTGATGACAAACAAGCATATGAAAAGATGCTCCACATCATATATCATTAAGGAAATGTGAATTAAAACAAATGAAATACCACTACACATCTATCAGTATGGCCAAAATCCAGAACATGGAAAACACCAAATGCTGGCAAGGATGTGGAGCAAAAGGAGCTTTTTTTGCTGAGGAAGATTCGTCCTGAGCTAACACCTGTGTCAATCTTCCTCTACTTTGTATGTGGGTCACTGCCACATCATGGCTGACGAGTGGTGCGGGTCCATGCCTGGGATCCAAACCCACAAACCTGGGCTGCCGAAGTGGAGGGCACTGAACTTAACCACTATGCCATGGGGCCGGCCCCAACAGGAAGTTTTATTCATTGCTGGTGGGAACATAAAATGGTACAGCCACTTTGGAAGACAGTTTGGCAGTTTCTTACAAAACTAAACATACTCTTACCAGACGATCCAGCAATTGCATCCGTTAGTATTTTCCCAAAGGAGCTAAAAATTTATGTCCACACAAAAACTGGCACATGGATGTTTATAGTAGCTTTATTTGTAATTGCCAAAACTTGGAATCAACCAAGATGCCCTTCAGTAGGTAAATAGATAAATGGTGGTACATCCAGACAATGGAATATTATTCAGCGCTAAAAAGAAATGAGCTATTAAGTCATGAAAATACATGGAGGAACATTAAATGTATATTACTAAATAAAATAAGCCAATCTGAAAGGGCTACATATGATTCCAACTATATGACATTTTGGAAAAAGTAAAATTATGGAGACAATAAAAAGATTAGTGGTGGCCAAGGGTGGAGGTGGGAGAGATGAATAGGCAGAGCACAGAAGATTTTTAGAGCAATAAAGATACTCTGTATAATACTCTAATGATGGATATACGTCATTATACATTTTTCTAAACCCATATAATATGCAACACCAAGAGTGAACTCTAAGGTAATTATGGGCTTTGAGTAATTATGATGTGTTAATATAGGTTCACCTTGGGTAAAAAATGTACCATTCTGGTGAGTGATGTTGATAATGGGGGAGATTATGCATGTATGGGGGCAGGGGTGTATGGGAAATCTCTGCAACTCTCTCTCGATTTTGTTGTAAACATAAAACTGCTCTGAAAAAAAATAAAGTCTTAAAAAAATAAATGCTGACCAGCTGATATTTCTTGAAGCTAATCTTCAGGATTGAAAGATCAAACAGGAAAGACTACTTTTAAGGCTTCATCTTTGGTGAAATAGAAGAAAATTGTTCTCTCACATTCCCTCATGGCACCTAGAAATGAATCATCTCTACCTTCATAGTCATGTTTTATTGCTTAAAGCCAAATAAAAGTTAAGTCAAGCGGAATAGTAAAGACTGGGCAAGACAGATGCATAACTTCCTTAATAAATACTATAAATCCAGGAAGAACAGGTGGACATTTAAATCGGTGTGTTTCCTAGAAGGAAGCATATATCTCTATGTTCAGGATGAGACCATGCTATCCTGCATTGACGAGGCCGTTTCCAGGCAAGACTGTGGAGAAAGTGACTGTGTGTAAATTGAAAACAGCTGGACACGCTGCTAGCCCCCTCCTGAGCCACATGGAAAGCATAAATTGACCTAACATAGGAATAATTTTAAAATATGGGATGGCAGCAGCAAGGAGAAAAGGGATACCTCTGTAAAAATAAAGCAGAAATCAGCAGTCAATTCAGAGAAAATGACTTTTTTCAAAATTAGCTCTGGGTCGAAGCTGTGAGAATAGCCTACTTTTGAGAGATAACTCACCTGAGGAAAAATCAGTAAAAGCAAATGTTTCATGAATGTTGAGTGATGAGCATACTCTTTAAGTCAAATTAATGCTTTAACCTTTTTCCCGTAAGTTCTTTTAGGTTTTTCCCTATGCATTTTCCCAGTGGTATATAACTACATAACCACTGAATTTAATCAGGAAAGAATAGGATCAGAACAAGAAAATAAATGCTGATTTCAACTGTAACTCACAGCCACTTTGGAAGTAACAGGGTTTAACCCCTTAGAGACCAAGGTAGGGCAACATGACAGCTTTCATTGAACATTCAAAGGACCTACCATAATAGCTACTTAAGAGTTCTGCATAGTTTAAGAAGGCTCATCTCAAAATCAACAAATCATTAATTGAAAGTGATACCCCGCGTCTGGCATTCCATAAACGTGGTGGCAGGCACAAAGGAAAACCTCCTTTTTTATTAAATAGAAACTATAAAAAGTCAGTTTTTTGTAGAAAGCTGATTTAAATTGAGGGTCTTCCTTTTCGAGCTTGTGAAAGTGCTAATAGTCCTATTAAACTAAGTTTTAGGGACCAAATGATACTGCCAACTGATGTAAGCCCAAAGCCAGAATTCAAGAAAAGGGATTTTTGAGCATTCATTTAAAAAAAAATTAGTGGGGACATATAAGTCAGGTATATGTTTTAAACCAGAGTTTCTCAGCCAGTGTGTCAAGGCACACAGCTATGCCTTGCGTGGGTGATAGGTTAGAGATGTTGATTCCTGCAGCCTTGGGTAGCTCATGGCCTCCTGTCTCCTTTGACCCTCAGCAGTTTTTCCCGCTTACCCCCGGATGCCATGCAAAGTCTATCATTTTGCATGTACACAATGATGTGGAAAGTAAGGGAAGTGCTGTTTTAACCAGGCAAGATAGCAGACGAGTAACACATGGTATATCTCCAAAGAGATACGAACAAGACTAGTAGAGCCCATTTTGATATTTTTATGATACCCTTTATGGACCTCAGAACACCTGGTCAGTGCAATTTGGTTTGTATGCTCCCAAGAGATTGGCATTCTGCACATTCTCCTTAGCTACGTCCTCTTCGTTGTATGGCACAAATTCAAACTAAATATCAGCACAACATCTCCATAAATAAGTTGACATATGTGTAAGATCCATTTTTCTACAGTAAATCTATCTGCTTTAATGGTCATATCTTGATCTGACAACCTGAATACATTAGGCTGAATATTCTTTTGTTTCCTTATTCGATATAGTCATCTAAGAAACACATCTTTATTTCCTCACTGTGTATCTATCCTAAAAAGATCAAGAAATAAGAGTTGATTTAAGTTGGATACTGAAATATAGGCATAAAACGGGTACCCAGAAACAGAATTTCAGAACAAGAAAGGACACTAGTTTTCCAAATAAGGAAACTATAGTCAGAAGAGCTAAGAATAGAAGAATCAAAACTGCATCTCAAGTGTCCTAACTCTTCCATATTATATATATATGTGAGTATGTGTGTGTATGTGTGTGTGTGAGTGTATTTTACCTTCTTAGTGGTGGTTTCATTTTTTCTTTTCCCTTTAAGTTCTAGCCTCCACTTAAGACTAAGGTCTTTGTTTAGTCCAAATACATTCTGCAAAAAATGACAGAAATCCCATTAAGCTAGCTTAAAATACAAAAAGGAAACTTATTGTCTCATGCCGTTGGGAACTTGAAGAGCTCATGGAACTGGATCCAGGGCTTCAAAGATTTCATTAAGAATTATCTCTCTGTCTTCCCCATGTAGCATCAGAGATGAGCAGCAGCAGCCCAGAGTCACATTCTACCAGCGACCCCGCCCAGCAGAAAGTGACTCCTTGTCCAATAGCAGCAAAAATGTTCGGGATTTGATACTCACTGATCTGCCAAGGCATTTCATATAAACCATTGCAATTATAATATTTATTATTCTACTAATATTTGAGAAATCAGGAAGAATTATAAAAATATATTAATTTACTTTTATAAATTATTAGAATAAGTAGAAACATGACCTACTTTATTTAATCATCTAATAAATTCCTGAGCATTCATTGAGTACCAGGCCATGTCATGCTCAGTGTAATTTAAGACTTCTAGTTGGAAAAAATTTTGCCATTTATTTAATTTTTTTATTTTATTTATTTATTTTATTGGCTTATAACATTGTGTAAATTTCAGGTGTACACTATTATATTTCAGTTTCTGTATAGACTGCATCATGTTCATCACCAATAGTCTAGTTTTTAATCTGTCACCATACATATGTGCTCCTTTACCCCTTTCACCCTCCCACCACACCTTTCCCTTCTGGTAACCAGTAATCTTTTCTCCTTATCTATGTGTTTGTTTATTTTCCAGATATGAGTGAAATCATACGGTGTTTGTCTTTCTCTGCCTGGCTTATTTCACTTAGCATAATACCCTCAACATCCACCCATGTTGTAGCGAATGGCTGATTAGTATTCCATTGTATATATATACCACATCTTCTTTATCGATTCATCCATTGATGGGCACTTAGGTTGCTTCCACATCTTGGCTATTGTGAATAATGCTGCAATGAACATAAGGGTGCATAGATCTCTTTGAATTGTTGATTTCATGTTCTTTGGATAAATACCAAGTAGTGGGATACCTGGATCATATGGTATTTCTATTTTTAATTTTTTGAGGAATCTTCATACTATTTTCCATAGTGGCCACACCCATTTGCACTCCCACTAGCAGTGTATGAGGGTTCCCTTCTCTCCACATCCTCTCCAACACTTATTTCTTGTCTTGTTAATTACAGCCATTCTGACGGGTGTGAGGTGATATTTCATTGTAGTTTTATTTGCATTTCCCTAACAATTAGTGATGTTGAACATCTTTTCATGTGCCTGTTGGCCAACTGTATATCTTCTTTGGAAAAATATCTGTTCATATCCTCTGCCCAGTTTTTGGTTGGTTTGTTAGTTTTTTTCTTGTTGAGTTGTATGAATTCTTTATATATTTTGGAAATTAACCCCTTGTCGGATATATGATTTGCAAATATTTTCTCCCAGTTGGTGGGTTGTCTTTTTGGTTTGTTCATGATTTCCTTTGCCTTGCAGAAGCTTTTTAGTCTGATGTAGTCCCATCTGTTTATTTTTTCTTTTGTTTTCCTCACCTAAGTAGACATCGTATTCTAAAAGATACTCCTAAAATTGATGTCAAAGTGTGTACTACCTATATTCTCTTCTAGGAGTTTTATGGTTTCAGGTCTTACATTCAAATCGTTAATCCATTTTGAGTTAATTTTTGTGTATCATGTAAGAAAATGATCTACTTTCATTTTTTTGCACATGGCTGCCCAGTTTCCCCAACATCATTTATTGAAGAGACATTCCTTTCTCCATTGTATGTTTTTGGCTCCTCTGCCAAAGATTAGCTGTCCAGAGATGTGTGAGTTTATTTCTGGGCTCTCAATTCTTTTCCACTGATCTGTGTGTCTGTTTTTCTGTCAGTACCATGCTGTTTTGATTACTGTAGCTTTGTAGTATATTTTGTTTATTTATTTATTTTTCCCCCAAAGCCCCAGTAGATAGTTGTATGTCATAGCTGCACATCCTTCTAGTTGCTGTATGTGGGACGCAGCCTCAGCATGGCCGGAGAAGCGGTGCGTCGGTGCGCGCCCAGGATCCGAACCCTGGCCGCCGGCAGCAGAGTGCACACACTTAACCGCTAAGCCACGGGGCCGGCCCTTTGTAGTATATTTTGAAATCAGGGATTGTGATACCTCCAGTTTTGTTCTTTGTTCTCAGGATCGCTTTGGCTATTCAGGGTCTTTTTTTTTTCCATATTAATTTTAGGATTCTTTGTTATATTTCCATGAAGAATATCATTGGGATTCTGATTGGGATTGCATTGAATCTGTGGCTTGCTTTAGGTGATACGGACATTTTAACTGTGTTCATTCTTCCAATTCCTGGGCATGGAATATCTTTCCATTTCTTTATGTCTTCTTCAATTTCTTTCAATAGTGTCTTATAGTTTTCAGCATATAAGTCTTTCACCTCCTTGGTTAAGTTTATTCCTAGATATTTTATTCTTTTTGTTGCAATCATAAATGGGATTGTATTCTTGACTTCTCTTCTGCTAGTTAATTATTAGTGTATAGAAATGCAACTGATTTTTGTAGGTTGATTTTGTACCCTGCAACTTTGATATAGTTGTTGAATATTTCTAATAATTTTCTGGTGGATTCTTTAGGGTATTCTTTATATAGAATCATGTCATCCACAAACCGTAAGAGTTTTACTTCTTCCTTTCCAATTTGGATCCCTTTTATTTATTTTTCTTGCCTAATTGTTCTGGCTAAAACTTTCAGTACTATATTGAATAAGAGTGGCAAGAGTGGACACCCTTTTCTTGTTCCTGTTTTCAGAGGAGTAGCTTTCAGTTTTTCACTGATGAGTATGATGTTGGCTGTGGTTTGTCATATATGGCGTTTATTATATTTAGGTACTTTCCTTCTATACCCATTTTTTTGAGAGTTTTTGTCATAAATGGATGTTGGATCTTGTCAAATGCTTTCCCTGCATCTATGGAGATGATCATGTGATTTTTATTCTTCATTTTGTTAATGTGGTGTATCACATTGTTTGATTTGTGGATGTTGAACCATCCCTGCATCCCTGGAATAAATTCCACTTGATCATGGTGTATGATCTTTTTAATGTATTGTTGCATTTGATTTGCTAATATTTTCTTGAGGACTTTTGCATCTATTTTCATCAGTGATATTGACCTGTAATTTTCCTCTTTTGTGTTGTCCTTGTCTGGTTTTGGTATCAGGGTAATGTTGGCCTGGTAGAATGAGTTAGGAAGCATCTTATCCTCTTCAATTTTTTGGAATAGTTTGAGAAGTGTAGGTACTAAGTCTTCTTGGAATGTTTGGTAGAATTCACCAGAGAAGCCATCTGGTCCTGGACTTTAGTTTTGGGGGAGGTTTTTGATTACTGTTTCAATCTGTTTACTTGATTGGTCTATTCAGATTCTCTATTTCTTCTTGATTCAGTTTGGGGAGGTTGTATGATTCTAAGAATAATTTGTTGGCAGACAGCTTTTCAAAGTATTCTCTTATTATCCATTGTATTTCTGTGGTATCTGTTGTAATTTCTCCTCTTTCATTTCTAATTTTATATATTTGAGCCTTCTCTCTTTTTTGCTTAGTGAGTCTGCCTAAGGGCTTGTCGATTTTGTTTATCTTCTCAAAGATCCAGCTCTTAGTTTCATTGATCCTTTCTACTGTTTTTTTAGTCTCCATTTAGTTCTGCTCTGATTTTTATTACTACCCTCCTTCTGCTGACTTTGGACTTTGTTTTTTCTTCTTTTTTTCTAGTTCTTTTAGATGTAGTTTAAGATTATTTGAGATTTTTCTTGTTTGTTGAGGTAGGTCTGTATTGTTATAAATTTCTCTCTTAGGACCTCTTCTGCTGCATCCTATAAGAGTTGGTATGCTGTGTTTTCATTTTCATTTGTTTCCAGGTATTTTTTTATTTCTCTTTTTATTTCTTCATTGATCCCATAGTTGTTCAGTAGCACGTTGTTTAGTCTCCACATATTTGTTACTTTCCCAGCTTTTTTCTTGTAGTTGATTTCTAGTTTCACAGTATTGTGGTCAGGAAAGATGCTTGATATGATTTCAATCTTCTTAAATTTATTGAAACTTACTTTGTTTCCCAACATATAGTCTATCTTTGAGAGTGTTCCATGTGCACTTGAGAAGAATGTATATTCTGCTGTTTTGGGGTGGAATGTTCTATATATATATCTATTAAGTCCATATGGTCTAGTGTTTCATTTAAAGCCACTGTTTCCTTGTTGACTTTCTGTCTGGATGATCTATCCATTGATATAAGTGGGATGTTGAGATCCCCTACTATTATTGTGTTGCTGTCATTTTATCCCTTTAGGTCTGTTAATAGCTGTTTTATATACTTTGGTGCTCCTGTGTTAGGTGCATAAATATTAATAAGTGTTATGTCTTTGGTATAATGTCCCTTTTATCATTATATAATAGCCATCTTTGTCTCTCATTATCATTTTTATCTTGAAGTCTGCTTTGTCTTATGTAAGTATGGCTACATCCACTTTCTTTTGCTTGGCATTTGTTTGGAGTATCATCTTCCATCCCTTCACTATAAGCTTATGTTTGTCTTTGGAGCTGAGATGTGTTTCCCAGAGGCAGTATATTATTGGGTCTTGTTTTTTAATCTATCCAAAAGACTCTGTGTCTTTTGATTAGTGAATTCAATCAATTTACATTTAGAATGATTATTGTTATATGAGGGCTTAATACTGTCATTTTATCCTTTGTTTTCTGGTTGTCTATATTTTCATTATTTCTGTTCCCTTGTATTTCTGTCTGCCATTTCAGTTCTGTGGTTTTCTGTTTTCTCTTTATTTATGATTTGTGATTCTGCTCTGATTTTTTGTTTTGTGGTTACCATGAAGTTTGCATAAAAGATCTTATAGATGAGATATTCCTTTTTCTGCTAATAGTATCTTATCTCCATTAGCCTATGCAGGTTCTGTCCTTTTCCTCTTCCCCTTCTATGTTTTTGTTGTCATAAATCATCCTTTTTTGTGTTGAGGGTTTGTTACCAATTTGAAGTGGTTATAGTTATTTTTGATACTTTCTTTCCCTTTAGACTTTATGTTATAATTGTTTACTAACATATTCTGATATAGAGTTGAATTTTCTGATTCTAACAGTCTATTTATCTCCTTGCTCAAAGCTTTGTAAACCTCCTCCTTTTTTGTTTCCGGTAGGAGGGCTCCTTTCAACATTTTTTGTAAGGCAGGTCTAGTGGCGATAAACTCCCTCGGCTTTTGTTTGTCTGAGAAAGTCTTTATTTCTCCTTCATTTCTGAAGGATAACTTTGCTGGATAGAGTATTCTTGGCTGATAGTCATTGTCTTTCAATATTTTGAGTATATCATCCCACTCTGTCCTAGCCTGTAGAGTTTCTGCTGAGAAATCTGCTGAAATCCTGATGGAGGTCCTTTGTAGGTTATTTTCTTCTCTCTTGTTGCCCTCAAAATTTTTTCTTTGTCATTGACTTTTGACAGTTTTAATAGTATATGCCTTGGAGAAGGTCTTTTTGCATTAATGTAATTAAGAGTTCTATTGGCTTCATGTACTTGTATGTCCACTTCCTTCCCCAGGTTTGGGAAGTTCTCAGCTATTATTTCTTTGAATGAACTCTCTGCTCCATTCTCCCTCTATTCTCCCTCTGGGATACCCATAATCCTTATGTTATTTTTCCTAATTGAGTTGGATATTTCTCAAAGAATTTCTTCATTTTTAAAAAATCTTAGTCCTCTCTCCTCCACCTGAAGCATTTCTAGATTTCTACATTCAAGGTCACTAATTCTCTCCTCCATAAGATTTGCTCTATTTTTTTTGCTTTCTACATTATTTTTTATCTCATTAATTGTGGTCTTCATATCCAGAATTTCTTTTTTTTTTTTTTTTTTTTTAGGGCTTCAATTTCTTTGGTGAAGTATTCCTTCTGTTCATTAATTTTATTCCTGAGTTCATTGAACTGTCTTTCTGAGTTTTCTTATAGCTCCTTGAGTTTCTTTATGGCAGCTATTTTGAATTCTCTGTCATTTAGATTGTAATTTTCTGTGACTTCATGTTTGGTTTCTGGAGGGCCGTCATTCTCCTTCTGTTCTGCAGTGTTACTGTAGTTCTTCATGGTGTTTGATGAACTGATCCTCTGCTGGCACATTTGTGGTAGTAATCACCTTTTCTTATTTGAGTAAAGCTTTGGTTACTTTGGTTCTGGTCACCTGGGTCTTGTGTTCCTCCACTGGTTTTCCACTGGCTTGGATGCTGCTATCCTGTGGGTTGCCTCGGAGGCCTGGGTGCACCACTGCGAGGGGTGCTGGGTTCATGGGTCTCACTGTCACCAGCAGGGGACTAGGGACCCGAGGACTTGTATACAGCACCCGCTGCTGGTGGAGCTGGTGTCAAGGTTGCCACCACTGGGGGCTGGGTCACTGGTTTTGCTGTGGTTCCTGTTGCTTCTGGTCATAAACTCCACCTGCCACCACTTGTGGGGGGCAGGGACTGTTTTATCTGTTCCCACCCCATCTGCTCATAGCTGTGCCAGTTGGGCCACTCTGCATTTCTGTGGGCCCAGTGCCAGCTGCCTGACAGGGCACCTTCTCACAGGCCGAGGGGCTGAGCTGCCACCACTTGGTGGGTAGCATTCATGTGGGTGGGTCCACTGCAGTACAGTGGGTGCTCCAGGAGGCCAGGCTACCCCTCCGCAAGTGTTCACACATGGGCCAAGCTGCCCCCACCTCTACTCACAGTTGCACAGGCAGTTGTATGAGGATCCACAACCTGGATCGTTGCTGCCAGAGAGGGAGAGAGGGCCACTCACATCCTTCCACTTCTTCCCAGGGATCCAGTCCCCCCACCTTCAGATGCATGGCTGTGTGGATCTCTCAGGTGTCCTGTCATGCTGTGAAGGGAATCCTCTGTTGGTTAATGGATGTCCATTTAGATGTAACTTAGAGGGGAGAGACAAAGGGAACAACTCACTCTGCCATGATGCCGATGTCACTCCCTTTCTGCCATTGTTTAATGTTAAGTGCCAAATACATAAAATCATTTGGAATGCAAGCTACCAAAGCTTTGGTTTAAGATTTTAAATTTAAAATGTTAATAATTAAGTTACATCATGACATCTTAATCTCCCCCATCCATCATATACAACCCATCAGTAAATTCTCCTAATTCTCCTAACAAAAATATGTCTTTAATCCAACATCCAAATCCAATTTTTTATCATCGTTTGTGTAGTTTAAGATCATAAGCCTCTAACTGGTCTCTATTCTGTCATTATCCCCATGACAACTGACAGAGCTTTTAAAAACCAGAGACCTTATCACCCCCTTATTTAAAACTCTTCCATGGCTTCCTGCTGCATTGAAAATAAACTCAAAACTTTACTCTGACCCACCAGGCGTAGAATGGTCAGGGCTTTGCCACCTTTCCATCCTCTTCTCCTGCTGGCCTCCCCTGTCCACTATCCCACTCTCACTACCTTTCTTTCTGATTCCCAATACCCTGACTTCGTCCCATTTGGGGGCCATCATGCATGTTCTTCTCTCTACATGGAATCTTGTTCCATTGAATTTTCACATGGCTGGCTCCTTTCCTTCAGGTTTTAATGTCACCATGTTGCCATGTTGCCCAACCCCAGCCGGCACCTTTCATATCTCTGGAATTGTGCAAACAACAGTACACAACAAAAAGGCACACTCACCTCCTCTAAGAGGTCCTCTAATGTTAAGGAGGTACCTTATATTGGTCTCTCTCCAAGCACCCTGTTCTTCACCTCATCATCCTACCACACTTTGTAACCATAAATGTGTTTGTTTGTTTTGTAATGTTGGTTTTCCCCATCCAACTACACTCTATGAGAGTACAAAATTTATCTTTTTTTGATCACTGCTGTATACTCAGTATTTGGCACAGAACCTGGAATATGGTAGTATTTAATGTATATTTGTTTAATGAATGAATGAGCAAATTCTTCCACCTGTAAAATTCTATGACTCAAATCATAGAATTGCTAAAAGATAAACTGAGGCATATTAAAAATTTTGAGCTTATTTGAGCAAGAATCAATTCCAATTGAGTAGCTCCAAACTGGAAATAGTTAGAAGTGCTCCACACACGGGTGCTAAGAGAAAGACTTTTACAGAGAAAAAGCTGAAGCAAAGCAAGGAAGTTGTTCAATTGGCTATAGCTTAAGCGTTTTCCTTATTTGGAAGAGCCTCGTTCACTGTCTGTGGTTGGTTGTCCTTAGGTTTTGATTTCCTAACCTTGAGGCACCTGCAGGCTTAGTTTTGGTTTGTCTACATAGGCTGCTAAGGTATTAGAACCACCTCAGTCTAATAGCCTCCTTGTTTAATTAATTTAACAGAAGGAAAGGCCAAAACATGACTAGGCCAGGGATCCATAAATTTCCATTGGGAAAGGAAAAGGAAAGACATTTTCAGGGCCCAGGAAGATAGAAAAGGCAAAGCAACTGAGTCTGGAAGATTGCCACTGCCTCACTCAGTGAAAAGACAGAATCACTCGAAGGTAGGGACGCTGCCCGCTCCTCCACTGATGAATCTCTGGAGCAACTGCAACACTCGGCACACAAAAGGCATCCAATGCATATTTGTGGAACAACTGGGGCACATCTGGGGCAAGTATTGCATCAGTACCCACACCGGACCCCTGCAACAAAAGGGGGAAATAGGAGCCTGGGATTCGTACCAAGTACAGCGTTTGCTAAGAGAGTGGGAGCAGCCAGCTCCCCATTCTTTGCCGGCAGTTATATTTGGCACAGCCCTCAGAGTCAGATGTCAAGCCAATTCAGTCACAGAAATATACTTCAGCCTAGAACTACTTAGCTAAATGGAGCCCACTTCCTGTGGTCTACAAACACAGATGTCCACAAGGACAAACCTGAAAGACAGGTAAATTCACCAAAATCGCTCCATGGTGTCCTTTGAACACCAAAATAAACCTGGGTAATGACTCTCAGTCCCATTTGCCTGCCTGCTCAAACACTTAGCATCTACCTTGAGATTCATAGGAGTCTAGAATACACAAAGAACTGGCTAATTCTCTCTTTTATGGAGTGTATTAAAAGAGAAAAAATTAGACTGAATTATCAAGTGAGATTTACTCTGCCATGCAGTGTTTATTCAACTAATTATGTGATCTCTTTCTCTCAAGGTTTCAAAGCATGTAGAGAAAAGCAGAAACACAGAATATTCCACTTTAGTGATGAAAATTAATGGGTACTGAGAGGGAAAAGGATAAATGATATTTAAAAAAAAGGAGAAGGATGGAAATTATTTCAAACAACTGCAAATGGTATTTAAGGTTAATTGCAAAGTGCTCAACATGACTGAAACCAGAGTCTGCCTGTACAGCAGGCACCAAGCCACACCCCGTTCACCTGATCAAGATCAGAAAGGCACTCAGAGAGGCTGCTCTACTCTAAGCCAGAGGAGTATCTGAGATTTTTCTGAAATAATTGTTTTGGGAGTTTCACATTTATTACATACTCTTAGTATGGTCTCCCGATTATTTGGTAGCATTTAGGCATCTGTTCAAAACAAACAAATTTCTTTACTTAAACGTGGAACCATCGGGGAGAGAGGGAGGGCCGCTCCACAAAGGACTCCTTCAGGTGTAGTGTAAGATTAAGTAAACCATGTCCAGACACAGACGAAATGCCACGTGAATGTACGGAGTCTTATGAAACCTCTGCAGTGAAGCAATTCTTTTTCGAGGTGAGGAATGTTGGAAATATACTCAGGTGGAGGAGCGCTGTTTTCTCAGATACCCGCTCCTCCTGGGCACTGAAACAAGGAGACTCATCTGCCAAATGTTTCTCAAATGCATCATTCCAAGAGAAGAGAGCTTCAAAGGAGACACTTCCCAAATAAGCCAGTTCAATCATCATTGCACTTTAATTTATTCAAACTTAGGAAGACATGTGAAGTGTAGACCTCGGTGAAGGAAAGTCATCAAAGATGACGATATTGTGGACATCCTGGTCATTATTTTGCTGCTTTTCTGACCACGTGTCTTAAGTGCTTTCTCCAAGACCTACTTCATGGTCATGGAGAAATATTTTACGACAAGGCTACCTCAAAGATTATCATTTGCTTTGATAGTACATAGGAGTGGGGGGTTAAAAAATCGGTGTTAAATGATTTCGGAGGTGAGCTTCATTCTCCATATTCCTCCTGCAGGATAACAGAGAGGTGCCTGTCCTCCACAGAGTCCCTTCCTCTCAATCCATTACTGCTCCTTCCTCCAAAACAGATCACCTTCACTCTGCTAGGCAGAGCCCAGCAGATGAAGGCCTCATAAACTGTTTCGAATCTTCTTAGGCATCAAACTTAGATTAGTTAATTTCTAAGAAATTAGTTGGTTAGAACAGAAAAACTTTTGAGGAAATGAGTATGAGAGTCAGAAGAATTTGAATCTCTCTTCCCTAATTTCCAGAACTTTGTGTTCTTAGGCAAGTTACTGAACTTTTAAGATTCAGTGTCCCCATCTGTGAAAGTGAGATAATTATGTTTACTTAAGATGACTATGGGATTTAGATTAAATAATATGTTGAAATACTTAGTACACAGCCTGACACAGAGTAGGAGCTCAATTAATGTTCTGTTCATACCTCGTTTAGACAGATTTGCATTACAATGACTTGTGTGTATGACCATCCCAGTAACCAGATTAAAACCATGCACAAAGTGAAGACCATCTCTTAATTATCTTTATGTCTCCATTAGTTGACAACACAGTGTTTGCTCAAAATAAATAATACGTGCTTTTTAAATAAAATCAAACATTTGCTACTGATATTGATATAAATAGATATACGACTAAAATAATTTTACTTTATTTCCAGGTTACAGTTGGCTGCAGATTAATTAATGCTAATAAATGGGGACTGTCCCCTTCCATATCAACCTGCACAACACTGTATGGTCTCTTCTGTGCAGTAATTTCTCCTGTTACCAACCCCAGGCCTCCCTTCCCCAAACCCTCAGAGCAGTTCCCGTGCTTGCCTTGCGACTCCAGTCACTCCTCCCATCTCTGCCTTCTCTTCCTCCCCCAAGCCCCTCTTGGACTGTCTGCTCAACACCACTCAGCCATAATCATGTCTCCTGTTTCGTTTCCTGGGACTCATCGCTCCTCTTTTGTCTCCTCCGCTCCTCACACCTCAACTCAGTTCTACAATAAATTCTTACAGAAATTTAGATAAATATGTCCCTACCTTCTTACATAGAAGCCCCCACGCAGGATATACACTCTTCTTGATGGCTTGAGGTACTTCCCTCCGCCCCTCCCCTCCCACTGTTTTTTGTTGTTGCTGTTTTTGTTTTCATAATTTATATTTTAATGATTTCCCTTTTTAGAAAGTATCTGCAGGGCCACAGAGTTTGAGTTGAAGAGAGGTCCCAGGGGACCTGGACACCTGGAGTCCTGCTCCTGCCCGTGTCAAGGACACAGGGCATCTCCCTGCACCAGGAGGGGTGAGGGTGTCCCACGGAGAAGCCGGCACTCAGAATGTGCCCCACTGCTCCCTTCTGTGCCCCACTGCCCCCTTCTGTGCCCCACTGCTTCCTCTTGTGCCCCACTGTGCCCACTGCACGCCACTGGGCCCACTGCACCTCTCGCCTGTGCCTCTCACCTGATGCTTACAGGCAAGCCCACCCAAGAGTGACTGCTCTGTCTACAGCCCTCCCTTTGGGTGCTACATATATATGTATAAATACATATTTTTTTCAATGCACAGTATATACTTGTGTCGAGGAGTTAAATTTATAGCCACCATTCTAAAATTACCGGTTAGAAAGTACCTTTCATTACAATTTCACAATAGAAAAAGGCATTAAAAAGGCAAAAAATAATAATTATGCAGTGTTGCTGGGGGGCTACTAAACTGAATAAACCCAGTTACCCTTCTTTGAAATGGCTCCAGACCAGTCCATGTTTTCTAGTTTTATGCTTGCTGTTTCTCTAATTTTCTTGCCCCTTCTCTCACTGTCAGCACAATAGAAGTTATTTGTTACTATGTTTCTCTAACTTTCTGATTTGCTGGTCACCTACTGGGAGCAATAAAACTAAACTTTTATACCATTTAGAACATAAAAGAAGAGTGGACAGAGCTCAGAGTCAGCCTTAGTACCTGGGCATTGTGACGCAGCTTTGAATTCTCAGGAAGGCCTTTGGCTTGATGGATTATTTTCTATTTCCTGACAGCTGAGATTACTCTGTTAAATAACCACTGGGTACATGAAGAGTTTTTATAATACTAGAGTTCTTGTTGACAGGAAGTGGAGGAGCTGAATCAGCAGACTGATATGTCCTCTAAATCAGTATTAAATAATGTCTTGTGATGATACTTAAAGGTCTTGGGTAGGAGAGATGCCAATTGCAAAATTGCATCACAACCCAAGACTTTAATCCCTTGTGATTATTAAGTATTCCACTGAGTAGGTGCTTGATATCAAAACAGGAGAGGATATTGTCTTCCCAGTGTTCTGCCAGCTCTCAACTTGAATTTAATGCTTTGGCTGAGCACATTTCCCCTTTCTGTTTCATCTGGATAAATTTTACTTTTTTGGTTTCCTGTCATATAAGCTTGTGTTTACAAGAAGGCCATATCTTATAACCTCTCATCTTTGGGTAGGAGGAATTTCACAGCATACCCTCAGGCTAATTAGCAAGTAAAGCTGCTTAGTGGAAGCCACTATAGAAACGTCAGATACCACGTTATGATGTCAGCCTGTCATCAATTTGTATTGATGGAAAATAGACCTAATATCTAGGAACAATCTAAGCCAAAATCCTTTACTAACTTGATATGGCATTTTAAATTTGAAATGAAATATCGGTTTCTTGAAGGGGAAAACTATATTCTTTTTATGAAAAACATGAGAATAGGACACTTGAAAAGAAGAAAAAAAATGATTTAAATTCGGTTGATATGGTTTGTGGAAAAGATTATAGTGTATTTGTCTGCCTTTGTTTCTGCTGAATCTAATCTCTTAGAGGGCTATAAACTCTGTCTACTCAAAGAGCTTTACTGTGTGGGTCTGTGAGAACTGAATCATTAACCCACAGAAGAGAGAATCTGCCAATAACGTTTACAATCCTTCAGTGCTTTTATAATTGGTACTTTGATTAAGATTCTTTTATTTGCAAGCAAAAGAAATTGACTCTAGCTAATCCAAATGAAATAGGAAAGTGCGCTAAAGGGATTGCCCGCAAAATCAAAGGAAGGGAAGAACACACAGACCTCGCAGAGGACAGAAATCAGAACAGATCCAGGGAAATCATCAGGGTTGGTTGCCCATGAACCTTCTCACTAGGAGACTAGAGGTCACATCACATCAGATGACTCAGCTCTGAGAACCTTCAGTTTCTGCACATCTCAACTCACTTCCAATGTCTGAGAGGAAATATCCTATTAGTTCAGCCAGATTTAGCATCTCTACACTTGCATTAACAGCCACTGCCAAAGATAAGAGGTAGAGAGTGGAAGGAAAGGCAACACAGTCAGGGCCACTGGGAGAATCACTGCACTGAGCATCAACCCCAATTTATATCTACTGTGATTGGTGACCTCATAATCAGGCTCTAGATTCATGTAGCTATAAATAGAACATTGGTTTTCCTGTATTTTTGTCTTTTTAAATTAATGAATAATTTCAACATTTTGTTAAATACTTACAGTGTGCCAGGGAGAAGACAAAACTCCGAGTATAAAAAGATCTCATTCAAGTAAGAGATGTAGATGTGCAAGTAATGTGATTAGCATCATAACAGACACAATTCAGGCTTGTGCATATTTAGGGAGTTTGTAGAAGCTTTGAAGAAAAGTATCAATCTACATACACCTGAAGATGTTAGGGAAAGCTTTTCAGAGGAAAGAATATTGGATTTGAGTCTTGAAGGGTAAGTAAGAATTTATTATGAAATGGGGATGAGAGGCATGCCCTATAGAAAAAGTGCATTTTCAAAGCATACAATATCTACAAAGGGTAGAAGTGAGAGAAAGCATGGCTCATTTGGGAGTTGTGAATAGTTTAGTATTGTCGGAGTTTGGGAATTTGAAGAAGTTGCTGAAAATGAGTGTGGAGAAAGAGGCGTGTCCCTGAAGTTTCTATTGTATAACTTTAAGGTGAATGGACTAGATGCTTTACACAGTAGAGAGTCAATAAAGGAGTTATGATTTGGGCAGAGGGTGACATGATCAATGTGGGTTTTAGAAAACCACTTTGGCAGCAGGGTGGAGGAGAGTTTGAAAAAGAGAAGACCAGCCATACGACAGCTGCAATAGAGAGAAAAAGGATGTCCAGGGAGATTCAGTCTTCTTTCTCAGGCAGCAGACTAGATGGTGGGGTCACTGATTGAGATGAGGAACCAATGAAGAGAATGCAGAAACCGTTCAGAGGTCAAGTGCATCCTTGGGTCTGCAGTCAGGAGAAGAGGGAAAAACTATAGACTTGTATTTCTGAGTCAACAACATAACAAAGTGATTCACAGTCTGGGTGTTGATGGCGTTTCACATGTAGAATATTTAGAATAAGCATAGATGTCAGGATGGAGCCCCGAAGGCAACAACGAAGGGATGGATCAAGGAAAAGAAGACTGAGTTGGAAAATCAAGAACAAGAGGAAGAAGACCAGTAAAGAGTAGATATCACAGAAAGTAAACAAAGGAAAGGGAAGGGAGTTTCAAGAAAGTGTAAGCATCAGTTAGGATTAGACCTGGCTGCAGGTTACAGTTCTTTCTCACATGGACTAGATGTGGAGTTAGGCACCTGGTACTAGTATGAAGCCTCCATTACCAGCTGGCTCTTTCTTCATTCTATTCAGCGTCTTGATAGTACAAACTGACTCCTCAAGAGTCGTCCCTGGGGGAAGGAGGACATGCTGAAGAAGAGAGCACCACTCCCTTTAAAGACACCTACTCTACGTTTTACAGACTCCTCCTTCCAATCCATTGGCAGAATTCAGCCACGTGGCCACATCTGACTTCCAAGGAGGCTGGGAAATGTACATCTTACTCTGGGCAACCACGAGTCCACTAATAATGGAGCTCTATTTTACTAGGAAAAAGGGGAAAAGAGAACCTGAAAGCAACTGGAAGTCTCCACCACACAGGAATTGGTGAATAATGACATAAACTCAAAAGAGTTCTTATAAGATAAGGACTGGGAAGGATTCATTGAATTAGACAGTGACAACCTTGGCAAAAGTCGTTTCTTGGAGTGTGACCAATGTAAGTCGAACTACAGTAGAGAGGAGACTAACTTGAAGATAAGGAAAATGAAGACAAGTATAGACTGTGCTTTTAACAAGCGAGGCTCTGAAAAGGAAGATGAAAGGTAAGATCATCGTTAGTGCAGAACTCTCACCAGAACAGAGCTCCTGAAGAGTCAAGGCTGACACTTTGGTGGGCTGTGTGCAAGCTGAAGCAGAGGAAGCCAGCCATCAGAAAGACGACAACAGAGCAACCTCCTTCTCCTGGAAACAGCATCGTCTTCCCACCTCCTCTCGAAGCAGTTCGATTTTTATGTTTTTTTTTTTTTTTTTGAAATGTCATGTTCTTATATGACCCATTTCCTAGTCAGGGTTAATTCATTGAGAGTAAATCCCATCCAAACTGGTTCAAAGATCCCAACCCCATGAACCACTTGAATGAGTGAGGAGTGGCTAATTTATTCAAGTGAGCCCAAGCACCCCTACCACAGGATTTTTAGATTTTACACCAGGGAAATATTATATAATATATTATATTATATATAATATAATTATATATTATATATTTAATATAACGATAATTATAATAATTATAATAAAATAAAATGACAATTAAAGTTAAGGTCTTTCCAGTTCTAATTCCCATCAATCCCAGACCCTGTCTTTATTTCTCAATGAGATCTATGTATCCTTGTCATTATCTTTCTTTCTACCTAATCTGATTAGACTGAGAGTTTGTTCCTGACAAACAAGGAGTGAGAATGCTTGGCTCCTGGTCCCCAGAGTGTGTTCAGACAAGTTACTCCCTGAATCTTCATGCAGCAATATTGCCCCCTCCACCCATCCTGAAACACTCTCAACCTTGGCTTCTGTGACACTGCACTCTCCTGGCTCTCCCCCTACTCTGCTGGCCATGGCATCTCTCTTGCTGGCTCAGTCTCTTCTGACAGACCTTACTTTTCTTTTCTTTTTTTTTTTTTAATTTTTATTTATTTATTTATTTATTTATTTATTTATTTATTTATTTATTTATTTATTTTTTGGTGAGGAAGACCGGCCCTGAGCTAACCTCTATTGCCAATCCTCCTCCTTTTTTCCCCCAAAGCCCCAGTAGATAGTTGTATGTTATAGCTGCACATCCTTCTAGTTACTGTATGTGGGATGCGGCCTCAGCATGGCCGGCGAAGCGGTGCGTCGGTGCGCGCCTGGGATCCGAACACCAGCCGCCAGTAGATGAGCGCTCGCACTTAACCGCCAAGCCACGGGGCCGGCCCAGCCAGACCTTTAGATGCTGTAAGTCCTCAAGGCTCTTTGCTAGGTGTCCTCATTTTTTTCACTCTACGTTTTCTTCCTAGGCAACAATACAAGCACACCGGGTCAATTATCATCTAATTGAACCCTTGACTCCCAAAAGGTTATCTTTAACCCAGATCTCTCCTAATCTCCAATTCTGCATATCTCACTACCCACTCTACATTTTTCTTAGAGATCTGAAAGGCAACTCAAAACGTACAAATCCAAAATCTATCCCATGATCTTTTACCCCAGGGTTTTCTATCTTGGTACCATCACCCCCCCCCCCCCGACCTATCCAGTTTTGCAAGCCAGAAACTTGTAAATTATTCTAGCACTATCCTCTTCCTTAACACCCTAATGTATCCCTAAGTCCTGTTGATTTTACCTTCAAAATATTTCTTGAGTTTTTCTATTTCTCTTTCTCCATGGCCACCACCCTTACCCAAGCCATCATCATATTTCTCTTGAACCTCTACAACAGCCTCAGTAGTTATTTTCTTACATTCTAACCTATTTTTCTCCAATCTTTTCTCCATCCTATAGCCAGTTATATTTTAAAAATACAAGCCTTTCCAGGATTTTCTGTTGTTCTTTAAGAGAATAAATTCCTTATCATAGCATACAAGGCCCTGGAAGACCTGTGTCTGAAAAGGGGTGTGTTGGAGCTGGCTCATGCTGGTTGGCAGCAGCATGCAGGTGGTTCAATTTTCAGGAATTTGCAAACCGATTATTGAACCGTTGGTAGTTTCATGTGGGATGTGGTGGGAATAGTACGCTGTGGAAATTGGCAAATGCTACAAAGCAGGCTATATTTTTTTCTGGGAGAACCAGTTTACCAGCACGCCACTGCCTCTCTCTCCCTCCAGCCTCAGACTCCTTCTTGCATTCTGTGCTTTAACTCACAGCCAACTTTAAGTTCCTCTAATATGTCATACTTTCTCCTATTCAAGAACTGTCAAATATAGCCTGTCTTCCCCACAAAACTATAAACTTCAAGAGGTCAGGACTCTATCTGTTGGCCCAACATGATATTTTCAGTGCCTAGCAGTCGCTGGCACAGAGAAGGTGTTCAATTAATACCCATTGGCGAAGTACCTGCTCTCACAGATTCTATAAATCTCAAAATAACATGATGCCTGTGATAATGTCTTGAAAATAATAAAATAATATGTAAATATGATTATGTACATTAAAATGTTTTGCTTCTTGAAAAAATGTATTTCTTTCTATTATTATTAGCTTTTGCTATTTTCCACTTAAGATAGTATAACAATTCATTTTCTAAATGATGAATATTTATTTCTATAAAACAGTCATAACTGAACCATGATATTAATGTTTATTTAACTTGAACTAAATAGGACTTTTATCATCATAATAAAATTATATCAGAACAGAGGAAGGTAGTATTTACAATGAATTCTTTGAAATTTCTTCTTTCCTATGTTAAAAGTCAGCTTTCCAGAAACACATATTCTTCCTCTTTATACAATGATGTAGTTAAAGCATAATGTTAAGCAATTTCCTCTCAAAAGAGATTTGTTTAATTTATCAGAACTCTCTTGGAAAACACTTCCAGTAACTTATAACAAAGTGAAAATTGCATCAGCATCATAACTATTAAGATTACACCCACTAGTAGAATTTTCCATTTATACGGAAAAGAAGTATGTTCATGGCTATTTCCCTATCAATATTTTTCCTACGTACATACATACAGTAGTATTCACACATTTTTCACGCTGCCCTCTTCCTTCCAATGAATATTTTCTTTTGTCCTTCAGGCACTAAATGCAAATCATTTAATTTAGCATGTGAACTGATTAGCTAAGGCAATACTTTGTACAGATGTCATAGTTTTTCTTGATGTATCTATTTCTTCCACATACCTGCATCTTCATTTGGGGAGACTAAGATGCTCCATCATGGAGTAATATGGGATAACAGTTTAATATGTAAAGCAATATGGCGTAAATAGCTACTCCTTGCCATAATCACTGGTTGTTGTTTTTTAAATTTTGGTGTCAGATATGAATGAGTAGATATGATCTAGAATAATATTGGAGATCTAGTCAATCCCCTGTAGTTTGAAGTCCAAATCATCCCGTATTAGCTAGAAGAGAAACAAAGATCCTATATAGAATAATCATCTCAAGTTCACATGGAACATTTACCAAGATAGACCACATTCTGGGCCATAAAACACATCTTAACTAATTTAAAAGAATAGAAATCATACAATGTCTGCTCTCAGATCACAATGGGATTAGACTATAATAATCAGATGTGCTCAGCTCTTTTTTTTTTTTTTTTGCTGAGGAAGACTGGCCCTGAGCTAACATCTGTTGCAAATCCTCCTCTTTTTTTTTTTTCCTCCTCAAAGCCCCAGTAGATAGTTGTATGTCATAGTTGCACATCCTGCTAGTTGCTGTGCGTGGGACGCCACCCCATCATGGCCAGACAAGCGGTGCGTCGGTGCTCGCCCGGGGTTTGGAACCTGGGCCAGTAGCGGAGCGAGCGCACTTAACTGCTAAGCCATGGGTCCGGTCCTAGATGTGCTCACCTCTTAATCCATGTGTTGGCCTCTCCTCACTGGTTTTCTTTTTCGTTTTTCTGGATGTCATCCAGCAATGCAATGTCCCTTGGTTGTAAAATTGCATATTTGTGCATCACCTTATTAAAGTTGCTGGTGTGTCTATCATTCCAAGAATCTTTCCTGTTCTTCAATGAAGCATTGTTGGAATTTTATGTTGTTTTTCCCTGTCAATACACGATATGAGTTGTAATTAGTCCCTGGCTCTCAGTTTATACGAAGTGATCAGCCAGTCACACATTTGCATTTGATCAGTGTAGACAACCAGTCAACAACTTGGACCAAAAATAACCTCATTCTTTTCCTTAGTAAGAGAAATAGTTTGTAATTTTTGCTTGGGTGATCTTGTACTTCAGCTGTCCTCCTATGTTTGTCCATGCTTTTTCTTTATAAGCTGAGCATTACAATTCAAATACTAATAAGGTTCTGTTTGGAATTTAAGATTTTTTTCTTTTTATAAGACTTACATAATTTACTAGACACTATTGTTGGATAATTCATCCTAATTTCAGTGTCTTATAGAATGCTAGATATTTTTCATTTGATTGTAGTATTTCACTTGACTACTCTGTATACAAAACATTTGTAACTGCTCCCTCAAGTCCAAGGACCATATCAGACAAAAAAGTATTTAGGTTATGGCCTTCAAAACACTGGCTTAATGTAAAAATTACTGTTTTTTAAATTATCAAATACTGTGTCCAACACATCTCTGGCGCTGACCCCATTCTTGCTCTTTTTCCAATCTTCTATGATCCCCTCAGACAAGGTCAGATCTCCTCATTATATGCTCTTATATTGACCATGTTTTTTTCTTACATAACTTTTCTCTCAGTTTGTAATTATATATTCATTTCAAGATTAGTGGATTAATGTCTAAGATTTCATGTAGATTGTAAGCTCCATGAAGGCAGAGATTTTATTAATTAAGGTACAAACTAAAATGCTTTAACAAAGAGAACTCCAAATAATGCAACTTATACACATTGCAAGTTTATTTATTTTTCCTATAACATTCCATAGCTGGACAATCTGGAGCAAGTAGGATGGCTCCCCTTCCATCTATAACTCAAGAGAGCTACTAGTTTCTTACTATCTCCCTGTCAATTAGATCAGCACAAGGTCAATACTTTAAAAGGTGAGTTCCCCAATGTAGCAAACAAACATCTCTTCTACTCGCGTCCCATCAGCCACAACTTAGTTACATGACCTCATCTAATTGCAAAAGAACCCGGGAAATGATGGCTTTAGCTGGCAACCACCTATACCAGGAGAGAAGGGGAGATTAAATTTAGGTGGACAACTAGCAGTCCACCACAGTATCTGTGTCCATTATTTCTGAACATTGCATTTCCAGAGCCTATATTCTTGCTGCATAGCAAGTGCTCAAAAAAAAAAACATTCATAGGATGAATGGATGACTGGATCTCATGTCTTCACACCATCCCTGACCTTCACCTACGTTTGACCCTTCTGTCACCCTGACCTGAGACAGCTGTGGATCCGGAAGAAGAGGAGGAGGCCCAGGAGACTTAGAGAAATGGGAGAGTGGGTGTACATGCAGCCCAGGAAGCAGCTTTCTTGCAAGGGTGAAGCTAATAAGATTAATTAATACCTGTGTCATGAGAATCATTAATCCTTAAGATGAAATGAAGATATTTCAGATATACCCAGTTGGGCAGGGTCTTCCAGGTCTAGTCATCTTTTGCAACATCACCCATCACTGTAAGTTGAAGACGTGGCAATTTCTTTCTCCAGTTGTACAGAGAGGATCTCTGTTGAATTTGAAAGGACCACATGCACATCTCCAAAAGCCAAACATTAATTCTGAGAGATAATGCAGTACTAGTACATAAGAAGGAAAAGAAACATTTTTCTCTTTCACAACCGAATTGCTACTTATCGTCAACAATGGAAATAAATGGGAAATAGGATCATGACTCTCCAAGGAAAATTTAATTGCAACCCTCTCCACGCCCACCTAGCACATTCCATTGCACTTTTCACATGGTATTATGGTTAATTACACTGTGAGATATTTGTGGACTGAAAGCATACCTTATTTATATTTATATTTCTCCTAAGTACCAAGTAGCACAGAATAGTACTCAACAACTGTAACAAATATCTGTTGAATGAATCAGTGAATGAAAGAGGAATTAATGAATGAATTAATAAATCTCCTGAGTTATTGTGTTAAAAATGTAACTGAATGAATATGAGGTAACCAGAAGTATAAAACCTTCTCTCTCCCTTCAAAAGAACATAAAGGAATCTCAGAGCCTTAATAGGGCCTTTGTGGAGAAAACAGGTTGTCCATTATAAGGAATGTTTGGAAAGAAGGGAAGAAGGAAAATATTATTTTTCACTTAGCCTAAAAATTGTGAAGTAGTAATTTGGTTATGGATGAGAAAAATATTTCTCTACTTTATTATAGGATTGGAATTCATCATCTATCAGAATTACTACGTAACTTTGGGAGGTGAGTGTGTGTGTGTGTGTGTCTCAGTATTTTAAATATTCCTCACTGTACAACTGAGAGAAGAAAACTAGCATTCCTTCAACTTACAGTGCTCTCACAGGTTGACTTGTCCTGGAAGACTCATGCTCATCCTGGCTGTTGCCAAACTACTTAGGGAGTGTCAGCAGAGATCATTGATTCCCCGCCACCTCTCAAGGATGTTACTTCAAAGTGAATGACTCAGACTTGGGAAAATGTGCTTTTGTGAAACAGAAGAATGGCTTGTGAGAGGAAATCAACCTTTGTGGTTAAGAGGCTTGGTTTCCTAAAGGGAGGGCAGAGATTTGCAGAGCAGATGTCAGAAAAATGAAGGGTAGAGTGGAGGGAGCCAGATTAGGAACATGGATGTGCCCAAGAGGAGTTCCCCTATGAATGTTTTAGCTTCTTGGGTGCTGTCTCTCTAGGCCTTGGAAAAGTCATATTTGGGGCACATTTGCTAATGCCCTTGAGTTGCACTGAGCCGTGTAATAAAGTTCGAGAAAATTGTTCTGTGTATTGTAGTGGTGGGTGGCAGTAAAGAAGAATGGGCCTGTGCTCAGTGGATCTTGCCCACCTCGGTGCCCATGGACAGGGACATATGGCCTTCTCCCAGGCCTGGGATAGAGCCAGAGGAAGAGAGGGAGGCTATGAGGGGACTACTCTCACATAGAGGGGAGGCAAGATTTCAAATTAAAGAACGCAGCCCCCCTTGCCCAAAAGGCAGATAACTTTTCTCTAAAGTTTGTGTTTGAATGTCATTTGGGTTAACTTGTCAAAAAGTTAACTTGTCAAAATTCCAGAATTCTGAAAAGTACCATAACTGTGGTTCACTTTATCCTTAATATTTCCATTTCTGAAGAAGTTGCCTGTAAAAGGCCAGAGGGCCTATAGATGTTGAGCAACTTATGTCTGTCATTGTCCATGATCCCAGTGAGTCATGGAAACATTGGTGGGAAGAAAGTTGTCATACTAATGCTCTGCATTTAAAGAACTCTAAGGACCTAAAATCACTACATAACTGATCTTTATTAAATAGTATTTATTTCATAAGCTTAATGTCATAGTAATTAGTTCAGTAACTATTGAAAAAGATTATAAAATGCTTTTTAAAAGTTATATTGCTTTCAACATTAACTGATTATCACCTATTCTCAATTTGAATGTATCATCTCTAATCTAGACACTAATTCAAAGCCAAAACACCCATTTGGCTATCAATATGCATTCATTTTACATGGATGTGTATTTATATACAATTTATATGTTTAGTCTCAGACTACTCATTTCTCTGTTGAATGTCCTAAAAGTCTCCGTCAGTCTTCCATGGTTTATAAGAGCTCCATATTCCCTAGTTAAAGGGCGTGTACCCAGCAGGCACTCAATAATTACACATTAATGACGACATGCTCCTGATAACATAGCATGTAAGATAAGTTAAATTTAGCATTTTCTTCTCATCCAGCAGGCGTGGATTTTTTCCCCCATGGCTGAATTCCAATGGTGGTGATGAAATCTCAAAGCTTCCACAATGGAATTTGACCCTCATTTGTTTGCACTTTCCTTCCTTTTGCTCCAAGCGCTTTTCCAGGGCTTTCTCCAATAAACATAAAGGGCTGTATCTAGGCGCTGCCTGGAGCTCCTCAGCTGCTGGTTGGAAGTGGATTAGCTAGCTGCAGTAGCGCCCAGAGCATCTCTTCCTCCTAAGGACTGGTGACTGGAGCACCTCCCCAACCACCACCATCAGCATCGGTTAGAAACAGCTCCCTAGACGCTTGCTGTAATGGTGACATGTGGCCCCAGCTTCTTGGAAAGGTCTCTGGCCCCTAAAGTGGTTAATAAAATAGATGAGTGCAGTGCCATAATTGATGACAATCAGGGTAATCCAGGATGCACAGAGGAATCACTACTTTTCTGTCTGACCAGGTCTGCACATCCATCAATAATATGTCAGGACATCAGTTGTGAGAAGCGTCTTGAACCAGAAACCAGTTAATCTGAGTTTTCCTCTTAAGCTTGAAGCTACTAACCTTGGATTCTCCTTTTATGAATTAATTAAGCAAATTCATTAAGTAATTTTTAAAAGATTTATTTTATTGAAGTCACATTGGTTTATAGCATTATGTAAATTTCAGGTGTACATCACTATATTTTGACTTGACTAAGGAGTAATTTTTAGCTGGACCAAATCTAGAGATAAGTTTGGTCCTACGTCAGGTGCAATGCTGACCTACTCTCTTTGTAGCTCTGGTCTTAATCTCAACTAAAACTGTGTCATGTAAATTCTACACTGACTCGTGGCATTTTCTCCAGGTACCAGGAAAGCAACACTGTGTAGAAAGAATTTATCGTGTTAAATGGACTATGATATAGTAGCTTCCTATTTATCAGATTATTTCCCATTTCCACTCTTAGAACACATTTGAAGTCCTGAAAAGTTTTTGCTTGGCAAATGATAGGCATATAAATATTCCTTGAATTAAAAAAAATCATCTTAGTTTCTTTTTTATTTTATAAGACAAAAATTTTTTCATTTATTATTTTAGATGTAGGTTTTCCAAATTCTGTACCATTTGTCTTAAAAAGTAGTACAATTAAAGGGATTTCTATGATTAAATATTTATTTATTTTATTTTATTGAGCTCATAATAGTTTATAACATTGTGAAATTTCGGTAGTACATTATTATTTGTCAGTCACCATACATATGCGCCCCTTTACCCCTTATGCCCGCCCCCTAACCCCCTTCCCCTCTGGTAGCCACTAATCTGTTCTCCTTGTCCACGTATTTGTTTATCTTTATGGTTAAATATTTTTGAGAAGCTTTGAGTATGATAAAGTGAGAGAAGTTTATTTATTGAATCATTTGGGAGAACTAGCTTGTTTGAGGTCATAACAATCAAAATAAGGTATTTTGAAAATGCCCAGAGCATGATTAATTTTATTCCCTAAAAATTGATGTTAATTTTCATTGAAAATCGTAATTCAAATATGCCTTGCTAAGCTAATTAAAACCAAATGAGGTGGGTTTGCCTGTTCCTAGGAACTAAAAGAATTTCAAATAATGCTACTAAAAATTGTTCTAAAGCTAAAGATCCAACAAGCTTAGAATTTAACATATGGCCTAGATTTAGTAGAAAATATAATAAATAGTCTTTTAAGAGTTACCTAATTGTTTTTTTATTTTCAGATTTCTAATTTATATTTTCTACACAACAGTAATAATACTTAGTGGTATATCACTTTCCAGTGATATTCAAAAGGCACTGGTTCTTGGCATTTTATGAGAAATGAAGATGGATAATACATGGGAAATTTGTCAAAGACTTGGAAATGGCCAGTAGAGACTACTGGGTGCCCTACAGTGGGGTCCTGGTGTTAGCAGGAAGACCATCCTCATTTCAGACGCCAATAGCAAACCCTGGGTCTCCCATACTGGTGACTCACTAGCTATAAATCAGAGCTCCCCAGGACCCCCTCCACCGGTTCAATAATTTGTCAGACCGGCTCACAGAACTCAGGAACACACTTTACTTACGTTACTGGGTTAATATAAAGGACACAAATGAACAGCCAGATGAAGAGGCAGAGAGGGCAAGGTCTGGAAGAGGCCAGAGCACAGGAGCTTCTGTCCCCCTAGATTCTTAGTGTGCACCTCCCAGCACACGCTATACTCACTAACCCGGATGCTCTCCCAAACCCATCGTCTAGGAGTTTTTATGGAGGTTTCCTTATGTAAGCATGATTGATTAAATCATTGGCCATTGGTGATTAATTCCATCTCCAGCCCCTCTGCCCTCCTCAAGAGCTGAAAGTTCTAAGCTTCTATTCGAGGCTTGGTATTTCTGGTGACCAACCCCCACCCTGAAGCTATCCAGGGGCTCACCAAGAGTCATCTCACTAGAACAAAAGAAGCTCCTATCACCCTTATCACTCAGGAAATTCCAAGGGTTTTAGGAGCTGTATGCCAAAAACAAGGGACAAAGACCAAATATTCTTTCTATGATACCACAGGAGGGTATTGCAGCAACTGCTAGAAAAAAGAGAATTGGTTGTTGGTGTTGGAAAACACCCCAGGATTGGTGGTCAGAAGATAAGGATTTGCACTAGAAAAGTAGATGTGGTGATGGAAAGCAGAGGAGCAATGTAAGAAACACTGTCAAGGTAAAATTAACAGAATTTAGACAGCCAATTGAATATGGGAGAGAGAAGGAGGGAGGGCTCAAAGATGGCTCTTAGGTATGACTTTACATTGCTGGGAAGATACCAATGCCACTCACGGAGAGGTAAATGTAGTGTAGATTTGGTAGGGAAGATGTTCAGTTTTGTACATGCTGAGTTTGAAATACCAGTATGATTCAAGCGCAACAGCTCAGTAGAGAGATGGACAGATTAGGGTACAGTTAGGTGACAATTTTATACTCTATTGAAAGAATTGCTTTTTTGAGATTGGATCAATCCACATAAACCTTTGGGACACGACATTTTATCCTCTCCATCAGATAGATAACTTTTAAAAGAAACAGGCATTTGGAAATCATTTTCACCACTAAAAAAGCAAGTTGAGAAAAATAGTCATCCTCAAGGTAAAAAGAAAATATAAATTGTAAATAAATCCTTGATGGTCTTATCCTTAGACTTTACAGAAAATTTATTATCACTGACCTAGGCGTCAGACGATGCTTTTGTCTGTGTGATATGCTAATTATATTCCTGTTTCTGAAGATGAGTTCATATCTCCCGTTGCCCCTCTAGCTTTGAAAGTATTCTTTTCTTTCTGTGTTCTGAAATGCACCCCCTCAAATTTTGAAAATAATACATAGCTTAGCCATGTCCTTAAATATACTCAACTTTTTCTCAAGCAGCAACCATATCTAATCCTCCTTAGAAATATTGAAAGGATACAATAGAAAGTTGGCAAGATGTAATGGGGAAGGGGAGAGGGGAGGGGAGAATTTTTGAGGCAGACTAGGCCAGCGTAACTTCTGCACAATCTAAGACACACTGTTTGGCAATAAGCTCTGATTCTAATAATCAGCATTATCATTTTCTACTTTGCTGAACATTTTCTAGTGCTTTTTAAGGAGACTTGATACTTGTGAAATGAAAGGTAATTCTCTCTTAAAATGTCAGAAATTCTTTTATCTGTTCTCTCTTGCTATAAAGATAAGAATCAGTAAAGCATGGATGTCTGAGAGTGAATGATTGACTTGCTCGTTTTGTAGTTGCCTGATTTAGAGTAATGTCTAAAAATAACCTAAATAATTGTCTCTGTAGAACAGCTATTTTTACTGCACATACAATAACAATTGCTGAAACCTTATTATAGGCTCAGCAATTTACATGCATAATTTCATTTCAGCCTCACAACAATCCCACAAGGATAGGGTATTGTCATATCTCTCCATCATAGGAGTGATCCTGCAAACAAAGTCTCCATCTCCAATACGGAGAGTGATAATTGTCATTTTCAAATTTTTTGTGTACCCTGACTTAGAAATTCTTTGCTGAATATTCTCTCACACTGGAATTTGAGCCCTCATTTTACTGGTTTATCCACAGCTGAAAATTTCCTCAATGTAGTCAGGTTCTAGCTAAATCAGCCACACTGTCCCCACTGTCATTATTGATTCACAAGTTTGTGAGTGAACATTTGTCCTCATCAGACCACAAGTTGAATCTTCCACTGACTGGGGCTTGAAGACTACCAATCCCTTGGGACTCAATGAGGGCCGTTTTTCAGCTGACATTCACGATGAAAAAAGTCATCTCACTTTTGGACGGCACTGTCACATTAGTAGCTTTTTTCCCTCAACCACAGATGTGTGCTCATAATCTTTCAATGGCTTTCTAGAAGAGCAACCAAAGAAACTACAGCATTAATTCTTCGATGGCTTTGACTTTTCAAAACTGTACCTCTCAGATTCAGCCCTTAGGCTCATAAAATATTTAGACATAAATCATTTACTTCTTTCCAGAGGACTTTACACAAATTTAATCATTAGTTTAAGTCATTTCCTTTATATTGACCTGAGGTAACTTGGATTCTGTTGAACCAGCATCAAAAACATCACAAAGTTTTGAGCTCTTGCTTTTTAAATTATGATTTCTGCAAAACTTGCAATCAGCCTTTTAAAAATTTCCAAAGAATGGGCTTTGAGTTCAATTGTGATGTCAAAAGTTACGTGAGCCAGAATTTTCCAGTGAAAAACACAAAGTATGTTTCCTGTCAGCAAAAGGAAATAATATTATCTTTCAATTTTATGTATTTCTTTTAAAAATACAAACTGTTGTGATAAGATTGGGACCAATAGATGATGAAATCTAGGTTGGAACTCTGCTTGGTGCCCATAATGAGCCCGTCAGCTCAGAAGGGGAAGAGAATTATACAAGCTCTATTTATGGGGAAGCCCTTGTTCTGTAGAAACCTCTCTGGTGCATTCCATTTGTGTTAATGAGTTCTGTTTATGCCAAAATGCTAAGTGTGTATTATATAAATTGAAATTTGTTGCTGTAAAAGCCTGTAAGATTCTTCAATAAAATCCCAGATAGGGTGAGAGACAAGGTCTGTCCTTAACACAATTCAAAGAGATTTCCCATGAGGGACTCCAGGATAATTTCCCATGATGCAATGGACTACTTTATCAGTAGTAAGTGGCACAATTCAAAGTTCTATGGAGAGTTCACATTTTGCTACTTATCCTGCTATCCTCAGTTCTCTAGAGGAACTATAATTACTAAATTTTCCACAGAATTTATTTGGATACCATGTCACTGTTTCTTCTAGCAATTTAGAGTAACCAATAGTCACTAGAAACTATTGACACTCTTTAGTTCACTCACTCACTCATTTATTCTTTTATTTATTCATTTAATAAAAATATGTTACATGCGTACTCTGTTCACTTGTTTCGTACCTACTCTGTTCACTTGTTTTATGAATTTTATGGAGTACTTACCATGTGCCACATACTGGACATAAAAAATATACATATAAGGCTGTGCTTGCCTCCAATTTGCATAGTCTCATTAGACCAAATCATGAGTGTTATCAAGACAGTTGTTAAAATGAAAGAAGATAGAGGTCTTAATTAATTTAAAATAATGCTAACTACTATTTATTTAGAGTTCATCGTGTACCAGGCACTGAGAATAACACTTTATCTCTTTTTAAATATATTATCTAATTTAATTCTCATAAAAAACCTCAGTGTAGGTATTAACTCCAATCTGTAGGTGATAAAACAGGTTTAAAGAGATTGATTGCCATCTCTCATCACTACATGACCACTAAGTACCCTGCATTTTACCACTTTTGCCACTTAAAATGTTTTTGGCTTAAAGTAGAATACCTGGGAAAAAGTGTCTTAAATCACAAGTATATTCAATTAAGTCACATAATAAGAAGTCTGGAGGCAAACAGTTCCAGGGTTGGGTAACTTTTCAGCTAAACAATATGAGGGTTCTGTCTGTTTCTCCATGAGTTTTTAAATTAGAATGATTTTGAATTTCTGGACGGCAATGTTGGAAGTCAGAATCCAATGAAGAAATGCCTTCAGAATTCTGAAGGAAATTATTTCCAAAGAATTTTATAACATACAAACTATCACTCACGTTGGGGAATAAAATATACATTCTCATACGTGCAATATATCGCGAAATTTGCCTCCTATTACCTTATTTCATGAAGTTACAAAAGAATATGCCCTTCCAAAACAAAAAAAGAAACCAAAAAGGAGAAATATACGGGACAAGAGAAGCAGGAAGGAGGCAAAGAGAATCCCCAGATGGCAAAGGAGGTTCTCAGGATTATTGCTGTGCAGGAGGACTAGAGGGTAATCAGTTCAGGTGGATCATGGTAGAAATTTTTTTAGAAAAGTGCGATGGCCCATATCTGTAGCCACCTTATCTTCTAGAGTGAACAGATAACCACAGCGACAGTCACTGGAACCATCACCTCTATTGATGAGTTCACAGAGATGATAGAGGATGCTTGGGATAGAAAGGTAACACAGTGAAGAAGTGTATTCCTAATGTTAATGGTTATACTGAAGCCTCATGTCTCTCTTTTAACCAATAACTTAACAAGAGCTTTCTGATTACTGTAAACTGCAATGGAGAAAGAAAGACATGCTGTAATAAGAATTCTCCTATAAACACCTATGTGCTTGCCTACATGTATTTGTCATGTATAATTTTAAAACATGAAAATCATTTCCACAGAAGTTCAGATCAGAGCAAGGATGCAAATACCAGTACAATTTTTAACCTTGTTCTGGAGGGATTGATCAATGCCACAGGACAAGAAATATAAATGACATCTAAAAACTAAAGAGGCAGAAACAAAACTCACTATCTGAAGATGACTTAATTATCTTCCTAGCAAATGAAACAGGTTCTTCTGAAAAATTATTGGAATAATGAGATAATTCAGTTAGGGAGCCAAATACAAGATCAATATACAATAAAATGGTTTTCCTAAATGCCAAAAATAACAAGTTGGAAAAAATAACGGGGGGTAAAGTATCACATTCATAATTTCTGTCAAAAAAAAGAAAACATGAAATACACAGGAATAAACAAGAACAGTGAAAGATCTTTATGAAGAAAACTATAAAACTACTTTGAACACGTAAAGCTGACCTAATAAACGGCAATATAATGTTTTGAAAAGAAAAACTTAATATTGGAAAGATGCGAGTTCTTCTTGAACTAATAAACATAGTCAAGTAATAAAAATTAAAACTCCAATGGAATTTGCCATGACATATGAAAAGACACTAATAGCTAAGACATCTTTTTTAGATATACATTGCTTACAGCATTAGAAACTAAAGTTTCCTAGGGCTGCCATAACAAGGTACCACAAACTGAGTGACGTAAAACAACAGCAATTTATTTTTTCACAGTTCTGGAGACGAGAATTCCAAAATCAAGGTGTCAGCAGGTCCATGCCCTCTCTGAAGTCTAGGCAAGGACACTTCCTTGCCTCTTCCTAGCTTCTGGTGGTTCCTGGCCATTTTTGGCATTCCTTAGCTTGTAGATGCATCACTCCAATCTCTGCCTCTGTGGTCACATGGCCTTCTCTCTGTCTCATCACGTCCTCTTCCCTCTATGTGTCTCTGCTCATCTTATAAGGACACAGTCATATTGGATTAAGAGCCCACTCTACCCCAGTATGACCTCATCTTAACTAATTACATCTGCAAACACTTTATTTCCAAATGAATTCACATTCTGAGGTTCAGGAAAGGACACGAACTTTGGGGAGACACTATTTAAACCAGTACAGTAACTAAAAAAATTGTTATTTTTAGAAACTGCATGTTAGTGCAAAATAGGTGAATGGATCAACAGAACAAAATAAATCATTGAGAAACAGATCCATATATATTTGTTTTAGGATTAAAGATTATAAAAACAAATCAGGCTGGTAATTGGCTCTCCGTTTCAGAAAAAAGAAAATAAATTTAGAGGACTTCTTCCAAATGTACACAAAAATAAATATTAATATAAATTAAAGAGCTAGGTGTTAAAAACAAAACCATAAAATATTAGAAAGTTAACGTAAGCAATTCATATAAAGAAAAGATTTTCAAACAATGAAATAAAACCAAACAAAATTAAACAAAAAGCCACAGACTTGCAAGATATCTTTGCAGGATATATATATATATATATATAGTAGTCATCCTTACTAATAAGCAAAGAAATGCAAAACATATATATGAGCTATCAGTTTGGCAAAATTCAGATAATTTTTCACTTCCAATGTAGCTGATATAAAGGGAAAAAGACACCTGCACATCAGGAGTGAGAGTTAGGTGGGTAAGTAAAGTCTTGTTGGAAGGTGATTAGGCAATATCTCAAAATTAATACTTGTACTGAGCAACAACGTCACTTCCAAAAATCTGTCTCTCCAAAAAAAAATCACTAGCATGTGAGTACAGGGTTACTTGTACAATGCTGTTGAATTTAGCATTATTTTTCATTGGGAAAAATGAAAAAGATAGGTATACTCCAGAATATGAAGCAGCCATTAGAAAGAATAAAGCATAGTAGTGTATGATGACACAGAAAGATTTCCAAAATACAGTGTTAAATGAGGAAAAACAAACAAGTCACTAAATAATGTCTACGTTATGATGTACTATTCAATTAGAAAATAGTTTCAAAGTATTGCAAATAATATGACCCTATTATTTAAAAAATGGAATATATGTGTAAAAGTGTATATATTTGCCTAATTTTATAGAACTAGAACTATAAGTTTATATGCCACACTTTTACCAATTTTACCTCTGGATAGAAGAGGACTTCCTAAGTCCTTGCTTACTCATTTTGTTATAAACATTTGTGGATCATTGGATCTTTTACAATAAGCATATATTACTTTTCCAATAAATCTTTATTTTAAGAAAAGATAATAATAAGTTTGGGGGTTCAACACAAACCTACTAAATTAAATTTTCCAGGAGCCTTCAATCTACGTTCAAAATCTTCCTTCACAATTTGAACAATAGGTCAGGTTCTGGAGTCACTGAGTTAGGAGACTATTTCAGCAATATAAACGAAAAATGAGGGTATCCAATCAATGCAATGCCAGTAAAAGTGGAAATAGATGGAGAGATTAGAAAGGTCCTTATCTATTTTAAAGAAACTGACAGAAGTGCTCATTAACACATTCATTAAGTAAATATTAACTTAAATATCCTGTACCAATAATAAATAGTATGAGTGAGCATAATGGGCCTTCAGTTGGCCTAACGAAGTAAAGTGAGTTATTGACGTTGCACTTAGCAATGCAGGTTCAGGAATGAATGGGCTCGTCATTTGTTACACCTGGCAGGGACCTGAGACATTACTCACTTTAATTTTATAACTAAATAAAAGAAAGTTTAATTTTTCCCCTCATCTTAAAGTTATAGAAGTCCTTATTTAGAAATATAATCCTGAAACTTTATTCCCTACAAAATTACTGTGTAACTTTTCTACCTTCAGGTAGTTTCTTCCTCATGCTTCTAAATGAGCACATATGTTATAATCTGGGAAATATCCCAACATGCCGAACCCACTGGCATAGAGCTGACACTTAAGCAAAATGACTTTTCTTTCCTTCCTACTGGCTTCACGTACAAGAAATTGAACAAAGCTGCAGTCTGCAGTAACTCAGACGGATGTTGTCTCCGAGACGCCCAGCCCATCTTCTAGGCCTAATGGAAAGACACAAACAGAGCCACTGTAGCACAATTATTTCCTTCACAACCACATCGTTAGCCAAGACAAGAAAACATGGTGTAAATAGCAACATCGAGATTCTTGTATATCAAGAATTCCCAGGGCTCTCTTTGTCTGCTGGCGTGCCCTGACACCAGGATCATAATTATCCAGCTCTGGAGATTAGCTGGCTATGATCCTCAAGTCTAGTTTATGGTTTCTTTTGAAATACTGATCCCATCCTTTCAGGAGACAACGCTAATAAGGAAACTCACAGTACTGAATCCTGGGTGGAGTTTGAGGTTCTTCCAGATTGCATATTTTACTCTAGCATGTAGATGAGTTGGTACCCACAGACAAAAGGGAAAACATGGTGGCCTTCATGAATCAGCCTCTGTGGCTGGAAGAGATCACCACACAAACCAGGAATTGAATGTGATAACTAGGAAGACCTAGATTAGTGGGTGAAATAGTGGTCCCCCTAAAGACACAGCCACCTGGAGCATCAGGATGGGACCTGATTTGGAATAAGAGCCTTTGTAGATGCAATTAAGTTAAAGATCTCAAGACGAAATCGTCCTGGATTTAGAGCAGCCCCAAATCCAATGGCTAGTCTCCTTATGAGAGAAAGGAGAGAGAGATTTGACACATGGAGAGACATAGGTGGAAAGCCATGTGAAGACAGAGGCAGAGATTGGAGTGATGTAGCTACAAGCCGAAGAGTGCCAAGGACTGCCAACCATGCTAGAAGCCAGGAGAGGCACACAGCTGATTCTGCCTCAGAGTCTCCGGGGACCAGTCCCGAACACCTTGATTTTGGACTTCTGACCTCCAGAACCGTGAGACAAGAAATTTCTGGTTTTTTAAGCCGCCAAATTTGTGAGGATTTGTTATATGGCAACCCTAGGAAACTAATACACCCTCTCAGGGCTATTCTAAACCCGCTCTGGATAGAGAGGCACTGAAAGCTTCTAAGGTGGCTCTGCCGATTTTGTGATGCACACAGCAGGTCATATCTCAAAGGCCCTACTGGCACAGTACAGATGAGAATATTACTTTTAAACTTCAAAGTATGGTTATACACAGCTGATTAATCTCCACAGCACTTTTGGGTCAACCGGATGAATGTCATTAATGCACTTCGGAGTACAGCAGATAAGCCCCTTGCCTAACGCCATCAAAGGAGTTCTTGAAAGATGGCTTCAGAACAGACTCTCCTTAAAGTAAATATGACAGGAAGGTAAAACACTGATGGTCAGGAGGGGTACAAAAGGAATTGGAAAGCAGAAGATTTGCTAAACAAATATTCTAGAAGGCCTTATTACCAAAAATATATATATAATAAAATATAAAAACTATATAAGATTCATGTTGCAGTCTCCCTTGAAAGACAAATTTTAAAAGCTTAGCTTTTGCTACCATCAGCCAATTTCTTGTTACCTTGTTGTGAAACGAAAGTTTCCCTGAGAAATGTGACTGACCCATCAGACTTGCCTAAGGGGCCTCCCACTCCTTCTGAGAACAGGCATGTCTCAGCCATAATGTACAGGAAAGATTTAGGAGGTTTAAGTGTGCTGTGGTGCCACAACAGTGAACAAAACTATAATATTCAGAACAAGGGAAGCGATGGCTGTGCTCTACCATGCCATAATCAGACCACATCTGGAAAGGCTGCATTGCTTACAGCATAAAAATTTAGGGACTTTTTTACATAAAAAGAGCCTAGCGAGGAGCTGGCCCGGTGGCATATCAGTTAAGTGCGCGCGCTCCACTTTGGCGGCCTGCGGTTCTCAGGGTCAGATCCTGGGCGCGGACCATTGCACTGCTTGTCAGGCCATGCTGTGGCGGCGTCCCATATAAAGCAGAGGAAGATGGGCACGGATGTTAGCCCAGGGCCAGTCTTCCTCAGCAAAAAGAGGAGGATTGGCATGGATGTTAGCTCAGGGCTGGTCTTCCTCACAAAGCAAAAAAAGGAGTCCAGCGAGAGGTGGAGGGATCAAGATTTTCAAAACCAGCAACTCTTGAATCTTGAGGGGGTTTAAATCTGGCTATTACCAAATATCTGAAGAAATGTAATGTGAAAGAGGATTAGACTTACTCAATAGGTAGAAATAACATTTTAGCTTCATATTAAGAAACGTTTTTGGAAAAGCAGAGCTGTCCAAAGATAAGACCAGCATCTTTAACAAGTAGTGGCCCTCCCACCCCGCGGCGTCTACAAGCATCGGTGGGGGAGTTACTTTGTGAGGGTGCTGTAGACATGTAAGCTTCCTTCTAATTCCGACATAAATCAAATCTGTGGTTCTTCTCGCTTGTAATTTAAATACCTCCCAGGTCTCCAGAATCTGAAGTTCTGATGTCAAACCTGCAAAACGCAAATGACTGCTATGGAACGAAAGCCCAGGAATTGTTTTGCCACCTACTGTGTTGATGTGTCTGTCCTGCTAACTTGCATATGTAATTGTCAAGTTTGAATAACGTTTCACAATATTATTCACAACGCTAGAAGGGGATGGAACACGAAGAGCTGGGAGGGATTGTCCTTACTGAGTAAGAATAGGGTATCTAAGTTGGCTGAGAAAATCAGGGTTCCAAAGAGAAATAGAACAAATTGGATATATACACACATAGAGAGAGAGAGAGATTTATTTTAAGGAATTGGCTCACACAATCATGGAGGCTGGCAAGTACAAAATCTGCAATGTGAGCTGGCGGTCAGGAGAGTCAATGTTGCAGTTCAAGTCCAAAGACCACCTGCTGACAGATTTCCTTCCTGCTCCAAGGAAGTCAGTCTTTCCATTAAAGCCTTCCGCTGATTGGATGAGGTCCACCCATGTTATGGAAGGCAACCTGCTTTACTCAAAGCCCATTGACTTAAATGTCAACCTCATCAAAAAAGCACCCTCATAGAAACATCCAAAATAACATTTGACCAACTATCTGGGCAGTGTGGCCTCGCTAGGTTGACACACGAAACTAGTCCTCACACCAAGGGTTGGCTCCTCATACCTGACGAGTCCTTCGACATACGTGGATACCACCTCTGAGGGGTGAAGGGAGATGGGGAGCAGAGTTGGCTAACAAAGGTCGCTGAACATCTTCCCATGTTGCCTCTGTGCTTTCTGAAAGGACTTCTTTAAATTCAGATCCTTTAGAACACTAAGCTAAGTAGACAAATTTTTTATATTGCGTGATACTGAGTGAGTGCGACTCCTGGGATAAATCCACTTAGCCATCTATTACACTTGACACACACTTTACACAACTACGTAGTTATAGATAGGTCACATTTTAATCAACTGAAGACATAGTAAAGTCGTTCTTCTAAGGCACCCTAGAATTGAAAGGAAGGAGCATAAAGGAAAATAACCTAAAAACTCATGTTTCTAAAATGGCTTTTAGGTTGAAAAAGTACTACTAGTAGGGAAAAGGTAACAAGACAAATGGGGTTATTCTTTTATCTTCAAATCAGTACCAAAAGAAGGACTCAGGAAAGATGAAGAGAATGTTTTTTAATTTTTTCTTTTCTTTTTTTTTTTGTGAGGAAGATCAGCCCTGAGTCCGTGCCAATCCTCCTCTTTTTGCTGAGGAAGACCGGCTCTGAGCTAACATCTATTGCCAATCCTCCTCCTTTTTTTCCCCAAAGCCCCAGTAGATAGTTGTATGTCATAGTTGCACATCCTTCTAGTTGCTGTATGTGGGACGCCGCCTCAGCATGGCCGGACGAGCGGTGCATCGGTGCGAGCCCAGGATCCGAACCTGGACCGCCAGCAGTGGAGCACGTGCATTTAATCGCTAAGCCACGGGGCCAGCCCCCTGCTTTTTTATTTTTAATTGTTCACTTTTATTACAAGATCACTATAAATTCAGTGGAGAAGGGGCGAGGTGCACAAAAACCTAGAAGAGTGGGAGAGACATCATTGATATATCCAGCAATGCAAACCAAGACTCAAGCTTTTTGCCAAACAAAACAGAGCTTCGGTTACACATAACAATTTCTGTGTGATTTTTAAAGTTAGGTATTGTCCTGGGCACTTTTTTATACATTATCTCATTCAAGAAAGAAAGTTACCACAAGCATTTCATCATTAATGTTCCATCGTGTGCTTAATCTTTATTTGGAATTTGTTGTGTTTTCAGAAGGCTATTTTTTTAACAGCGTCTACTTCAACATCTGTTCATCAGACACATCGGGGTACAAATATTAAATAGCAATTGTAAATAGCACGTCATCTTCTCAAACCAAACCAACCTCCATTGAAAATATATTAAAGATATATAAAACAGAAGTCCACTGAGAATAAAGAGATAGACATAAACGTAATGCATATGTGGAGACTTCACCAAAGGTATCAAAACCATACACAGGTTCATGGCCATTGTTGCCAATGGACATGGCAAAAACACCTGAAAAGAGCAAAATTCAAAAAAAAATTAGATATGAAAACCTTTATAAGGTGCCTGCATATTTATATAAACAAAAAATAAGCTATAAGTTAATGATAGAATATGGGCTCAATTATCTGTGAGTTTAGATAAACCTAGCTTAGGCATTAGGATGTCAAAGACTCTCATTGTCAGAGTATTCTTTGAAGGGAATGAACATCTAGCATTTGACTGTTCATAAGTGGAAATAATCATGACCATTTACTAGTTAGATAACCATCTCTGGTCTAGGTGGCATGAAATTGTTAAGAGGGAGTTCCTAATGTTCAAAGGAAGTCACAACAATTTTCCCAGGAAAATATCTCAAGGCAGTAAGAAATTCATGTCAAAAACACAGAGAATCCTCAGACCCTCTGTTACTCAGGCAGATACTGACAGGTAAATATTATGACTTTATAGGCTCAGTATATTAAAAACAAAACAAATCAAAACAAAAACTTTGGCCAAAACAATTCTCCCTATTTTGGGTGGGTTTTTTTGTTTTTGTTCTTGCCAAAACCCTTGAAGCCCTATCCTTGGTACCTGCTTTGTATTAGGATTGTAAGCATCTTGCACCAAACATTACCCAACCTAGGGAGAAAATTCAGTAGGTGGTCACTTTAGAAATGTCCTTAAGAGATAGATACCCATGTATACCTGGAAAGTATAATATACCTGGTCACAATTTATGAAACTCTTAATTAGACGGTCATTCCTTTGGGGTTTAAATCATTAAGAATCACCTCTTAATTTGTAAAACAACCCCAAGAAAGATAACATCATCTCACAGCTCAGCATCAGTTATCAAATAATTGAGATAGTAGAAAAGAGCACTTATGGGGCATTCAAGACAAATTTAAACCAACTTACACTTATGGTTGCCCTTGCCTACCTTTTTTTTTTTTTTTTTTTGCGAGGAGGACTAGCCTTGAGCTAACATCCGATGCTAATCCTCCCCTTTTTTCTTGAGGAAGACTGGCCCTGGGCTAACATCCATGCCCATCTTCCTCTACTTTATATGGGACACCGCCACAGCATGGCTTAGTAAGCGGTGTGTTGGTGCATGCCCAGGATCCAAACCTGCGAAACCCGGGCCGCCGCAGCGGAGCACGCGCACTTAACCGCTGCGCCACCGGGCCGGCCCCACCCTTGCCTTCCATTTTGATTGTCGAGGTATCTCAAACAACAATATAAAAAATAATAACTATCAATGTCAATCTCTGGATTATTTGCATGCCTTAGCTCATTTAATACATCCCACATTCCTAGGAGGTAGACATTATTTATTCCCATTTTAGATCTGAAGAAACTGAGATTCAGAGGTCAAATAACAAGATGATTCCCCCTCCCCCATGTGTTCCCTGAGCATCCTCTGGAGGCCACCTTGTGGCAAGGATCTTACGATGGCTGTTGGTTCACCAGATACATTATGCCCTGCCTAAAGGCAAGAGCTAAGCCTTATTCCTTTGTGTACCCACAACACCTAGCAAGGTACTTAAAATATAGTTGCTTCTCACTGACTGATACCCAAATACACAACAGTTGGGGGATGGCTGGATGGAAGAAGGGAGGACTGAAATGGAAGGGTGGTTGTAAGTCAACCGAAGTTGATGATTAGAGCATTGCTTTCTTTCTCCCAGTGTTCTTTCTTATATTTTGTACGTCCTGAGAGGCAAACACTCCAAAGAGACTTGAATCTTGGCTCTACTCCATGCTGTGTGAGCTTGGGCAAGTGACTTAACTTTTCTAAACCTGTTTCCTCATCTGTAAAATGAGGACAGAATTAGTATTTGCCTTTTGTATTACCAAGAGGATGTGATAATCCAAGCAAAGCTCTTAACGTGATGCCTATCCAACCAAGACTATTTTACTATTCTGATGATCAGAGCAGCAGGACCACCCTTTCTCCAATAGTACCCTTATGATGCCAAGTTTTTGCTACTTCCTTTTCTACGATTAAAGGGCTGTCCTGTAAAACTCTTCCTCATCCAGACCGAAAGTAAGTTTAAAAGTAAGTACTGCTGAAAAGATGAAATTTGTCAGTGATCAAATTAAGTTGATGTTCCAGAACGAGAGATATTATCACTGTGACCCCATGGCAGTACTTGTGTCTTCTGTTTCCCACCTGCTAAATCTGATCCTGACTGCGGAAGATGCTGGTGTGCATGAGGAGCTACATAAGTAAAGTAATCTCTGGTTAAAAGACTTGTAATGATCTGCCTAACCACCCAGAGGACAACCCTTCTCTCTAATACACCTAATGGAACCTAAGAGATTTTATACTGAGTGAAGTCTACCCAATAAAATGAAAACTAAGACCAGATTATCTTTACATGTTTCATAATTTGTTTGTAGTAAAAAGATCTACTTATAGATGTTCTGAATATAATCTTCAAATACGGCTACACCCAGGATCTGTTATTTCACACAGAAAAAATTAGAAAACTCGCTTTTACCTTATAAGGTCTGGGTAGATTAGGCTCCCGGTATCTCAGTTTCAGTAGTCCTACCATTGATAACACAGACCAAATAGAAATTGCAAAATAAAGATAGTTTATCAAATCAATTAGGTTTGTCGAGACAACCACAACAGACGCCATAGCGATAAGTAGTAGCACAGATATAAATGGAGAGGAGTGAATATTGAGCATATTAAATAACAAAGGCAGTTGGCCCTCTCCGCCCACAATATATGTCATTCTTGATGACTGAAATATATTCACCAGAACGTTGCTAAATAATGAGGCAGAAATAGCAAAAGGGATAACCCATGTCAACGAGGGGACAACTCTGTCAGACCACGTGATAACCACAGCATCTGCAAAAAAACAAACACACAGAAAGGAAATGTATTAAAAAGAGAAACTAAGGGTAAACCTCTAAAAATTATTTCAAAACCAAAGCAGGCAATTTAAAGTGATTAAGAAAATTGAATTTTGTTTAGTTTCACTATTTCCTTATTTTGTACTTATATAACACCATTTGCAGGTGTGCATTTTAATCCTATCACACTGTATCATAAATGGTTATCGTCTTATGTGTCTTCCCCAATAGACCCCAAGGAACTTCCTTTCTTTTTTTTTTTTTTTAAAGCTCAAGGTTTTTTCTTTTTGAGGAAGATTGGCCCTGCCCTAACATCTGTTGCCAATCTTCCTCCTTCTCTTTTTTCTACCAAAGCCCCAGTACACAGTTGCGTATCACATTTGTAGAGTTGTAGCTCTTCTAGGTGGGATGCTGCCACAGCATGGCTTGATGAGCGGTGAGTAGGTCCGCACCCAGGATCCGAACTGGCGAACCCTAGGCTACCAAAGTGGAACGTGCTAACTTAACGGCCATGCCACTGGGCCGGCCCCAGAACTTCCCTTCTTAAGGGCAAGGCTCATTCATTTCTTTTCTGTAAAACCAGTGCTTCACTCAGTGACAGACACAGTAAGTTTTCAATAATGCTTGTGAAATGAATGGATTCTGCTGAGTGGATGATTGAACGCGTGCTTGTTTTCTAAAGCTAGTTTACAGACTGCTGATAGTCAGAGTCAGAGACAAAAAAGCCCAGTGCGACACTGCTGACCTGGGACTGAGACTTACAAAGGCCCCATATCATGGGGCAATTTGAAATACTCAACAGAAATAAAAATGAACCATGTAGACAGAGAAAATAAGATATGCAGATTAAAATACTTACGACATTTGGGCCCCTGTCTGAACTATAGACCCGTGGTTCTGAACTGGAGGTGATTTTGCTCCTGAGGGGTCATTTGCCAATATCTGGAGACATTTTTGTTTGTCACAACTGGGGAAGTAGGAGGTTGCTATTGGCATCTAGTGGGTAGAGGCCAAGGATGCTGCTAAACATCCTACAGTGCACAAGACATGCCCCCACCACAAAGAATTATAAGGTCCAAAATGTCTAGTGCTGAGATTGGGAAACCCTGTTATTGGCCAATCTTTGGAGAATATTCTGATTTTTTTACTTAAAGGTGCAGAGACCTCCTGAACACTAATTCAACATGTCAGTAGATAGAAAAGGCACCAATGAAGAAAAGCATCCATTGCTTATGAGAGTCTGAGTCCAATTCATATTATGCAGCTATAAGCTAGGGCAGATCGTTCAGACACAGAGAAGTAAGTTCTCAGTTTTTCAATGAAAAGAGCACAGCAAGATCTAGCATCCCGGGGGGTAGGCGTCCTCTGGGGTCATGCTCTGCTGTCAAGGTTGGTTTCCAGGGGAGCCTCCAGGACGTCAACATACTGGTTTATAACAAATAGCAAAACTTTTTCCTACAACAAAATGAAAATACCATCAATCATTCTTGTTCTTAAAGATTTTTCTTTTTCCTTTTTTTTTTTTTTTTGTGAGGAGGATCAGCCCTGGGCTAACATCTGCCAATCCTCCTCTTTTCGCTGAGAAAGACTGACCCTGGGCTAACATCCATGCCCATCTTCCTCTACTTTATATGGGACGCCTCCACAGCATGGCTTGCCAAGCGGTGCCTGGGTGCGCGCCCAGGATCCCAATCCGCCCAGGCCACCGCAGCGGAGCATGCGCACTTAACCGCTTGCGCCACCGGGCTGGCCCTAGGATTTTTCTTTTTGAATCCATTTTAAATAACCTAAAGTGCTGTTTTCACTTCTCCCTTGAGTGATATTCTACAACATTTTGGTCTCGTTTGAAAATATCTCCTGTCTCACTTATTGTTCATCTCAAGTAAGGTAGTGTTGGCTGTCCCTCCTAGACACCCCTACCACCACACATTTTGCATTTTGAGATGCATTTCAGAAATCCCTCTCATTCTCTGGCTTCCCGTCATGCATTCTGCAAACATGGTTGGTTATAATTAGAGGAGGTTCTAGTTGGCTGTGCTATATAATCTTTATCTCTATCCCACAAGTGATTTCTTATTTATTCCTTTCCGTATGTCATTTCTTTTCTTCTAAAAATTATATTATATATGCTTTTGGTAAAAAGTAAAATTAACAGCACTGAAACACATGAAGTAAAAAGTAAATTTCCCTCTCCTCATCAATCCTTCATTCACACACGCCAGATGTAACTACTGTTAACATCTTTTTGAATATTCTTCCAGAAATTTTCTGCATCTGTGAGGGGTATGCATTTGTGTACAGGTGTGTGTTTGTGTGTGTGTGCTTAGGCTTCCTTTTTCCCCTTCCAACACATCTTGATCATTTTAGTACATATGCATCCATCTAATTATTTTCATGAATTCTCAGCATTCCATTATATCACAGTAAATTAAATTATTTACCAATTTTATATTGGTAGATTTTAGGTTGTTTTCAAATTTTTGCTAATATAAAATGTGCTTAAATGAGCAGGCTTGTGCCTTCAAGACTTGGGAGCTGTGGTTCTCCTCCTAGAGTAAAATCTTAGAAGTGAGACTTCTGAGTCAAAGGTATATATTTGGTGATGTATTATTAAGTTGCCCTCCAAAAATAATGGAACCAATTTACCAGAAAGTGATTCTAACATTTTCCCTTTCTTCTCAAAATTCTTAACCACACCTGGTGGGCCAGCTGCCTGCAGGCTGCTTCTGGTCAGGGAAACCTTCTTAGCCTCTGAGCCCATGCAACTTATCTACTGTTTTAGATTATCTGTTCCTGTACCAATATTCCCTAGTTTTACATATAACATGGAACCCTCAAGAACATCCAATGTGAGCACGGCTGTCAGCAGTGTGTTATCCAGTTTCCTCAGGCTGAAAAAGCCGGGGACCAGGGATCCTCCTTATGACATCTCCACACATCTCATTCTAGAGGGACAACGCTCTCCACTCCGTTGTAGAGCTGACTCTAAATGAAGGCTATTTTTTTTCTACTAAGAGAACAATCAGCGAGGAAACAAGTCAGAGAGATGACACTGACACAAACAAAAACATTACAAGACTAATATCATTGGTACATTTTCTCTGTAAACCGTAGAATCTAATATGTATCACAGCGTGGTATAAGTTTTTTCATTGTTCACCAAAAAAAATGTAGCACAATTTATGCTGCATCCCAGATACTCTATATTCCTTTGGAAACTTTTCACGTCTTTTAAATACACCCAATTGATTGAAAACATTCACTCCTTAATCCTCAAACTTCCCTGATTTAATAATCTATTTCTTTTGCTTATAACTTTTTTCTCCTATTATATAAACTGTGCAGTTCATTAAAGAAAATTTGGAAAATTCAGTAAAGAATAAAGCAACAGTCCCTCACAGTATCATTCTGGCAGATGTCCATTATTAACTATTTACTTTCTGTTTCATATAATGTAGATCCTGCCTTTTCCCTCATTATTACGTTATAAACATCATCCTTTTACTTTAAGCATTCATCAACAATATGATCTTTGGAAAAGCTCAGAATGCTCTATTATATGGATTTCCATACATTATTTATTTCAGACTTATTGGATATTTTGGTCATCTTTAATATTTTGCTCTCATATGTACACTGTGATGGTTGTCCCTATACATACATTTTCCATGTATAGCTCTGATTATTTTCTTAATTTAAATTCCTAATACAATAAAAGGTAGATATTGGAATTCAAAAACACTATTTCAGAATTTAAACAAGGTCTAAGGATTATCTGCCTAAAAGGGAAAGCACTGTAAACCGAATTAGAAGGGATTATAGTCAAAACACTTCATGAGTCTTCCACACGTGTCAAAACTACTATGCCACCCACAAAATTGTGGCAACTATTATGACACAGCAGAGGAGATATTAGTAATTTTTTAACAACCAGTATGGCCAGAGCACTGGCAATCATGACAGATGCCAGCTTCAACAAACCACAACGGCCAGGCCTTCTGACCAAGAGATCTGACCACACTCATAATTAACTTTGTAAATTTATGCTCTACATGGTCAAAGTAGTTAATAAATCACTGCTTGTTCTTATCCAATTTGGTTTGTTCCCACAAATACTCAGAATCTTGATGATATCTATTTACAGGTCCCTAAGAGAGCCAGAGCATCAAGAGTAAACTCTGATACCACATGTGTGGTACCTTCCTGCATGGCAGTAACACGAGAATTGAGACAAAATGTGTAAGGACCCTCCTACCTTTATACCTCCAATGCCTCGAAGATTCACCAAAACAGTCATAACTACACAAAAGAGATTAGCCCTAACGGTACCGGCTGACAGGTTTACCCAGTGAGGTGATGACTCAAGGTTTAATGCCGGTTTGAGGAAATTGCTGGACTTCCACATTCCCTGTTCCTTATTTCTTTCCAAATTTCTTTTTATTCCTTGAATCTGTTACTCATTTTTTAATGTATGTTTATTTCTTTAAGATTTTCTTATTCTTTCATTCTTTATTCTATCATTAGGGCCCTAAAATACTTATCTTTTAGTCAGATTTCCAATATGCCCAGAGCTCTTTGCTGCCATAAATTTTAAAGTTATTTATGGTAAACAACATTATATTACATAATAATAATATTAATTATATGCATCAACTGACCATTAGCATCTACTCTTCTAACTGCTAATATCCTACATTTCATGTTTATCACTATGTCACCTAGAAGAATATTTGGAAAATCAACGCTGTGAAAATTGTAGTAGATATAAGCACTGATTACCTAGTGTCACTCTGGTGAGAACAGATCATGAAAGGAATACTAATATTTTGAACCCAGTCTGCACCATACATCAGCATTACATATACTTTTCCATATTATCAGAAAATGCATAATTGTGCTTAAATATGAAACTCTTTTCTAAGCCCAATCATGCACTTTGACCCCTCTGTTATTTTCAAAAATTATAAGTTGACTCTACATACAAAATAATGAAAAGCAGACAGCAGTCTTGACTGGTAAAGTAATACTTACGTATGCTAAAAGGAGCAGAACGGTCGTTATTATTATTTATTACCTTAGTCATTTGTGTACAAACCTGAAGAGAGGATTTCCCTGGGTGTCAGAACAGTCAGGTAGGAAATGTTAACCAGTAAACAAAGGACAGTCACCAAAGCTAGTGCAGTAAAGATGAATCTTGGAATTGTCTCTCTGGGTTTCTTCACCTCCCCTATAAGACAGAAAAGAGCAAAATCACAATTGGTAAAAATTATTTCCTAAGTTTATCTTTAAAATAGCTCCATGTATCAAGTATTGGGCTGGATTCTTCCTATCCGCCGCAGCCACCACACACACACACACACACACACACACACACACGCATGATCATCCACATTGGTGAACTGCGACACCCCACCTCCTCTCTGAGCTTGGTGCTAAATGAAGAAAGGTGCTGACTGAGTTGGGTAGTGGGGATACAATGGCGAGCAGAAACAAACATGACGCTCACCCTCAAGAAGAGGAGCGACATGTTAATCAAATACTCACATAAATAAAAGTTACAACAGTGACTGTGGTAAGTGTCCGTATGAGATGAATTACGGAGAAAACGTATTATATGACAACTTTATGGTCCCCTTTGCTGTCTGTATTGTAGGCACTCTGACCTTTTTCTCAGTTCCTCAAAAAACTCATGCCCCCTGTTGCCATAGGGCCCATTCTCTCACGTGGAATATTCTTTCCTTTCCTCCTGGCCTAGTTGAACTTCACTCTTCCTTCTGCTCTCAGCAAAATCATAACTTCTGGGAAAATAGGGGAGGAAACTTTCCTTGGCCAGCAAAATCGTCCTGTTATACATTCCCACAGCATATATGGAAAGAGTAAAAGAGTCAGTCATAAATTCTCTCTCCCTATAGGCTCTTTTCCTTCCCTTAATGCCAATATTAAGTGCAAAAAAGGAGCTCATGACTTAGCAGCATATATAATGCACTTTCCAGGATAGTCTTATTCTCAAATATTGTCCCATTTGTCACACCATTTTCCCCAATTTTGCCCTTCTCTGAGAATTATCCCTGACATAAAGAATTGAACATCATAGCTATGTGTACACAATGTGACCCTGTGTGCTGGCCACTGGTAATAGAATCAAGTAAAGATCTCTGACTCCCTGGAAGCCAATCATGGCCAGTATAAAAGATTTCTCTCAAGAATTTGAACCAAATGTCGACAAAACTGAGAGGATCAGGAAAAAGGCAACACAACGTTGGCTAAAAAGAAAGGCAGCTGAGAACTCTAAGTTTGTAAGTCGTAGAGCTTCCTTAATTCCCATTGTTCTTGAAGATTGGTTACTCAGGTCTTCCTTGAATTACAGCATTATTCTTCCAGTAAGTTCCCCTTCTATTGTTTTAGCTAATGTGTGTGGGTTTCTGTTACTTAAAGCCAAATTCCTTTGACTAATAAATATCTGTCCTTTTACACATGTCAAATTTCTTCCATCTGCCTCTGCCCCGGGGTTGAATGTAATGTCCATGGCATACACTAATATGAGCTGTTTAAGCACTTGAAGAGTAAAGAATTTTAAAAACTCTCATTTAAACACTGCCTGCACCACTTACTAGTTGTGGGCTTCTGGAAAATTTATTGACTGCCAAAGTTTCAATTTCCTTACCCATGTATTGGGGTAAATGAAAAACATAGAGACAATAAAATTTCAATCAAATGCCTAGCACTTAATAAGTTATTAATGACTATGATTATTAGTTAAAGCTTTTAAACAAGGAAAAAGGCAACTTTTAGGATTAACTATACTTTCCTCTGGGCCTTTTACTTTTTCTCATTATGTATTAGATTTATAGAGGGAGGTAAGGAATATAATGTAACATAACATAACATAATTTAAGGTTATAATGGCCAGACAGGTAATGAATAGCCTTGGTCTTGAACTCAGAAGATGGATGTTCCTACAACACACAAAGTCAGCTACCTACAAATTACCATTTTACAGATATAAGTGTTACTTAGAACTTAGCAGTACTTAAAAAGTATTAAGTAAATTAATATTCCCAGCATACACTGAAATTCCCCCAGCTGTTGTTTACTGCCAGCTGCTTGTGAAGAATTCTCCAATTGTTTGTAGGTTAGTAAATTTCAGAAATCTGTTTTTAGCAGAGAAAAATTATCTAGCAATGAAACATCTTTAGCAATGAAACAAATGAAATTGGCTCAAATAGAAACCAGAAATACCTCTTCTATCCTTGAAAGAGAGAGAGGCAAAGTGAGAGAGAGAGAAACAGAAAGCTTTGTTAATTGCGCTAACCTCCCAAATTGCAGTGACCCACTTAATCGCAAACTTCATAAAAGAGTAATCTCCTCTCATAGCTTTCTTTTCTCTAGACCCTACTTTTTAACTCAATGCAAACTGACTTTCCTCTCAGACTGAAAAGTTCCCAATAACCTCTTACTTAGTCAATGAGATGGTTTCTGACCGGCCTTCACACTCCCCAATTTCTGAAGCATTTCACCAGGTTGATTACAACCTCTTTTTGGAACATATGGTGATTTTTTAAAAATAATTCTCTAAACGTCCACTGGCTTCTCCTTTTTGAGGAAGATTGGCCCTGTGCTAACATCTCTTGCCAATCTTCCTCTTTTTCTTTTTTCTCCCCAAAGCCCCAGTACATGGTTGTGTATCATAGTCGTAAAGTTGTAGTTCCTCCATGTGGGACGCCGCCTCAGCATGGCTTGATGAGAGGTGAGTAGGTCCATGCCCAGGATCCCAACCGGCAAACCCTAGGCTGCCCAAGCGGAGCACGACTTAACCAATATGGGCCGGCGCTTCCACTGGTTTCCTAATTGGGTCTTCTTTCTCCACCTTGTCACCTAAAAGGTGGCATTCTCCAGCCACCAGTCTCCAGTCCTAGGCCATTTTGTTCTACCTCTCTCCACGTACTTGCCTTAGTAGTCACGTCTATTATCAAGCCCATCAAATGGAAACCATTTTGCGGTCACCCAGGGTTGCATGCTGGGTCTTATACGCACCTGCACACTTCAGGTCTCCATAGCTTCACTCATATTTTTCTATTTTTGGAATTTTGGGGATTCAATTAAAACTGCCACTTTTTCCACTTGATGACACAGCAAAAGTTGATGTTACCTTCTACTGAATTTCCAGAATGATTATATTGTTCCCTTACAGCCACTTATTAAATACTATCATGCCGTTCTTTGTCTATAAGGCACAGAATTATAGTCATTTTAAGCCATAATGCCCATTTTTCAGATGAAAGAGAAAAAGAAAAGTAAGTCCAGAGAAGTAAAGATACTTGCCAAAGCAGATAAGCAGGAGACGGCCCGACAAAATCTAGGTATTGTCTTTTACACTAGACTGTAAGCCTCTTCAGGGTAAAGAATACATCTTACTCATCTTTTTTTTGTGTGAGGAAGATCAGCCCGGAGCTAACATCCATGCCAATCCTCCCCTTTTTTTTTTTTTTCCTCAGGAAGCCTGGCCCTGGGCTAACACCCGTGCCCATCTTCCTCCATTTTTATATGGGACGCCGCCTCAGCATGGCCTGACAAGCGGTGCATTGGTGTGCACCCAGGATCCAAACCCAGGCCGCCAGCAGCAGAGCATGTGCACTTAACCGCTACACCGTGGGGTGGGCCCCGTCTTACTCATCTTAAGGCACCAATATGCGGTTCTAAAAATAGTCAGTGTTTAAAAAGATATTTGCTGATTGAATGATTTAATGAGTGATGAACACATCGGTGAGGAAAAGGGTCCTAAGATTAAGGGAAAAAATTGTTAAAGCCTAGAGTCTATTTCATGTTTCTATGTCAAGGAAAAGAACTGGTAAAAAAGGTTGAAATTGAAAAAAATGAAATAAATGAATGTGAAAAATTCCCAAGGAGGTGAGAGAGAAAAGATACAGGTAGAGTTCAAGGGAACAGACTGACTTTGAAAATGAAGAGAGAAAACGTTTGTCCTGACAATGAAGGGAATAGCATTAAATCCAGCCTCAGAGCAACCTAGGATATCGATGATCCTCTTCTCTTTAAAAATACTTGAGAGTTGGGACCAACACCGTGGCATAGCAGTTAAGTGTGCACACTCCGCTGCTGGCGGCCCGGGTTTGGATCCCGCACCAAGGCACCGCTTGTCAGGCCATGCTGTGGCAGCGTCCCACACAAAGTGGAGGAAGATGGGCACAGATGTTAGCCCAGGGCCAGTCTTCCTCAGCAAAAAGAGGAGGATTGGCATGGATGGTGGCTCAGGGCTGATCTTCCTCACAAAAAGAAGAAAAATACTTGAGAGCCAAGTGTGTTATACCCATGCACAACACAAACACAGTCTAGCATTGGATCATTCCTGGATTCAGTTTCATGGGAGGGAAATATTTCCACAACCCCAGAATTCATCCATTAACAAAAGGAAACTAGATCAACAGGAGGTCCCATATCTGTGGTCTCAGAAGGGAAAGCTGAAAAAGAGAAGTTGTTCAATAAAATAATTATAAAATAGTTACTAAAGAATAAAATTATTCATTTGAATAAGTGGAGAGAAAAAATTAAGAGTAGGTGATAAGTGCAAGTCTGGCATATTTTGACCTGATTTAGAAAGCACAAAGAAAAAAACAAAATGTTGAATCATTTCTTTAAAATACAACTCAAAATACAACAAAAGATGTACGTTTCATATTGCATGCAATAGGTCATGGATTGAGATTTTTTGCTCAATGGGTTGTAATTACCTGCTCTCTGTATAATGCATCTCCCGCCTGAATATGCAAAATATCCTTGGAAGACAGCTTCTATATACTGGGAGGCTTCTGGAAATTCAGCATCAAAAGCGTTCTGAAACATTTCTACATTCTCCTTCCTCCCTCTGACTAGCAACACCACTCCACTTAGGGAAATAAGGCCCAGGATGGCCGTTTTCAGCATGGTGCTGGCTGTCTGAAGCCAAGTTATCTCTTTCACGCCGTAAGAATTCAGAATTCCCACAATCCACAATATGGCCAGTGCCAGACATTTCTTTGGCAGATCTGGAGCAGAGCAGCTGGGATAAAAAGGCTGGATGCTATACTCGGCCAGAAGCAGGGCTTGGCTGGCGGTTACTCCTGGCCCCAGATATAAGCTTGTCCAGAGTCTCAGGAAACAGATCGAGTTGCCAAAACACCTCTTGAGAAAGTAGAGGTTAGAGCCGCTGCATGGGAAGGTTGTACCTATCTCTGCTGAGCAGAGAGAGGTCATCATGGTCAATAGGACACAGGCAGCCCAAATACACAGGGACAGCCCCACATTCATGCAAGAGTACTTCAGCACTCCTTTGGGGGCCACTAAAATTCCAGCGCCAATTACGTTACCTAGTACAAAACATGTTCCCCAGAAAGATCCAAACACTCTTTCGAGCTGGATCTTCTTTCTTGTAATTGAAGAATTTCAAAACTTATAATTTCTGGATTTCTCTGCCTATACCACTGAAAAGGATGTTCTTGGATTCTCTGAAATAAAACAGTGTTGTCCTTTTTTTCCCCCTTCATTAAATATAGCCCATTTTCAATCATTAACAAATATACGAGATGCATCCAAGTAAAATAGTGCAAGATTACTCGGAAAGGTTTAGTTTGACTCATTTTTTAATCATTATCAAAATAATACTTTCAGATGGAAGAAAAGAACTTCAAAAGACTGAGTGTTACAGCGAAAAGGAGGAGTTTTCTGCTCTTTCCCAACCACATTCCCAGTTCTTTTCTCTGGAAACAGCCATTTAAAAACAAGGATGGTTTTAGTTCTTTCTGGTAGCTGCCTTCCCAACTCTGAATAATATGGAAGACTTTCATTCTCAACTCTCTCAACTTTACCGTGAGGGATTAACTCACTTACTATCCCCTCACTTATCTACTCCTTCTTCCTCCAGTTTCTTATCACCGAGCTTTCAAGAAACAAAGTATCTACTTTTCATGAGGCTCACGGAAGCCGATTAGCAAGGCAAGGGAGTGAAACAGTCTGCACCATGAGTCTGCCCTTGACCAGCCATTGTCCTGGTACCCTGGGTCACAGGCAGAAAAACGTGGACAGGAAGTACAGAGAAGGCCTTGTCACTGACTAGTGCCCTGAGGAACTCAAGGGGGGGGGTTGGAAGCACTTAACTGTTTTTCCAAGTTGTTTTCTATGTTAAGGAGACACAACCAGCCACGACCCTGAGGCCAACCAAGCCTCCCTACAAGAGCTACACCCATGACCTCGCCTCGCCTTATTTTTAACGTGAAGATCTCTTCAGGAGGAGATTAAGCCTCATTACCATAATCTGCAGTGTACCCGCCTCTCCCTTTTGAATATTCATTCCCCAACCAAAATACAAGTTCCTGCTTCCCTTTGGGGATGCCATGACTTTGGAAATGATTCCTCATGGCCTCGTATTTCCTGCAAGTACACTTTACTTTGTGAGACAAATTCCACGGGTGTAGAGTCTTATTTACTCACCAGGAGGTGAGCCCACTTGGTTCGGTATCACATTGGCAACCCAGAAGGGACAAACCCCTTCGTGGTGACTGTGCCCCTGGCTTGACATCGCCGCCCCATCGGGAGACACAGCGGCCTCACTGAGAGCTTTGCTCAGAAGATCTCTCCATGGAGGTTAGTGGCACCAATCCCACAGCATGGCCATAAGAGTTATTTTCTTAAGGTGTCTCACAAAGCCTGTCTGTTGGGGCCTGGCTTCGGGGTTTGAGTCCCCACCCGGAGGCAGCCTGGCTCAGGGGAGTGACAAACAAAAGTCTCCCTCTGTTTGGAAGGATTGCATGACCCGGCCACTCTAGAAGGGCCGATGCTCAGCTCTGGTGAAATGGGAGCAATCCCTGGTGACTAGTCAGGGGTCAAACCCCATCTAGAGATTGACTCTCATCTGGAGTGCACTGAGTCTGTGTAGGGATCAACTCCCCTCTGGAGATTGAATCTCATCTGGAGTGATGAGGTGGGAGTTGAGGCCCCCTGAGGTCACTGAGTCTGTCTTTGTGTTGTGCCTGTGATCGGAGGAAGGATCCCCTTGGATGAAGTTAAACACCTCTGGAGTTGCTGAGCCTGTCTTTTGTTTGTTTGTGTGTTTTTGTTGAGGATGCTCGACATTTTCCGCAGTCTGGCTTTTCTGACACCTAGCTCTTCTTTTTTTCCTTGCCCTCCTTATCAGTGGTCTCTGGGTGAAACCCAGCATCCACCCATTTTATTTCCCTTTAAGGATTTAGTTACGTGGCCTGGGTCTAGTTTCAGGCTATTAGGGTGTTAACTCTGGGCACAACCTTGTGGCATCTGTGTCACCACTAACCATTACAGGTTGCTCCTGGGAGGTTGGAAACAGAGCATAAAATAAGGCCCTGGAATCTGCAGTCGGAGAGTTCTTGCAATGACTAGTCTTAAGAACTTAATCAAATGTGGAGTCTCAGCCTCTTCGCGTGGCCTTAATGAAAGCTCCATATCCCACCTCCACCTCTGGGAGCTCTCCTCTGGCTTCTGGTTTCGGAGAGTCCATGCTTCACCTCTGGGAGCTCTCCTCTGGTTTGTGGGCACCTGGAGTGATTCCAGGTTGGCCCCTGGGTCAGTCCTTTGGCTGACAATCTGGAAGCCTGTTTGGTCTCCTGTCAAGAATGTGTTGAGTATTTTAGTTGCCTACTGAGTCAGTTATGGGTACAGGAGACCTGTAATTTATTCTGTATACTGTCCTGCGGGGGTTGTGTGCCCCAGCAGGGCAACTGTTGTCTGTGTGACCCTTATATTCATAATCCTTGGGAAGAGGCCATGAGGGCAAGGTCAGATCACCTCTTTCCCTTCTTTTTCCTCTCATTACCTCCTCTGTTGTCAGCAAGTCGAGGTTAAGTTCAGGCTAGACCTGAGCAGAAACTGGACCTTATGTAAAATTGAAAACTTGAAAACCTTTTGCCAGGGACTTAAGTCTCAACCCCAGCAATGGGAGCCCCAGCCCCCAGCCTGCTGAGGCTTTTGCCTCTTGCCTCCCTGGCTTGCCTTGTGCTGGCTCAGGGACTAATTATCCAGGCTGTGTGGGACTTGACTAAATCTTATAACAATATTGACACCTGCAGTCGGGCTCTGCACCCTTCTCTGGCCTGCTGTCAGTGGGACACCTGCTTTACCACCATGGGGAGTGCCCCTAGGATCCCTGGAGACTCAGCCGTTGGGTGCATTTTAACTAATTAGAAACACTTTCAATTGGTTGGGTTATGCCCCAGAAATTCCATCTGTCCTAGTAAATATATAGTAAAGTCCCCTACTATTATTGTGTTACTGTCTATTTCTGTTTTTATGTCTGTTAATAATTGCTTTATATATTTAGGTGCACCTACATTGGGTGCGTAGATATTTACAAGTGTTATATCCTCTTGTTGGATTGTTCCCTTGATCATTAAGTAATGCCCTTCTTTGTCTCTTTTTACAGTTTTTGTTTTAAAGTCTATTTTGTCTGATATGAGTATTGCTACCCCAGCTTTCTTTTCATTGCCATTTGCATGGAGTATATCTTTTTCCATTCCTTCACTTTCAGTTTGTGAGTGTCTTTAGGTCTGAAGTGTGTCTCTTGTATGCAGCATATATATGGGTCTTGTTGTTTTATCCAATCAGCCACCCTATGCCTTTTAATTGGAGCATTTAGTCCATTGACATTTAAAGTAACTATTGATAAGTATGTACTTACTGCCATTTTTTAACTTTTTTTTCCTCAGTGTTGTAGTAGTCCTTCTCTGTTCCTTTCTCCTTCTATACAGAATTGACAGTCTCTTTAGTTTGACCTCTGTCTGAAACCTCTACTCTTTAACTCCCCTCCTCTCTCCTTTTATGTTTTTGATAACATATCTAACCTCTTTTTTGTGCATTTGTATCCATTACCCACTTATCATGGAAATAGATAATTTTTCCTATTTGTGGTCTTCTCTTTTCCCCTTAAATCAGCCCCTTTAACATTTCTTGTAGCACTGGTTTCTTGGTAACAAACTCCTTTAATTTTTGCTTGTCTGGGAAAGTTTTGATCTCTCCTTCCATTTTGAATGATAACCTTGCTGGGTACAGTATTTTTGGCTGTAAGTTTTTTCCTTTCAGCACTTTAAATATATCATGCCACTCTCTTCTAGCCTGTAAGGTTTCTGCTGAGAAGTCAGCTGATAGCTTTATGGGGTTTCCTTTGTATGTAACTTGACTTTCTCTTGTGGCTTGTAGGATTCTCTCTTTATCTTTAATTCTGGACATTTTGATTATGATGTGTCTTGGTGTGGGCCTCTTTGGGTTTATCTTGTTTGCGGCTCTCTGTGATTCCTGTACCTGGATGTCTGTTTCCTTCCTTAGGTTAGGGAAGTTTTCATCTATTATTTCTTGAAATAGATTCTCTGCCCCTTTGTCTCATTCTTCTCCTTCCGGGACACCTATAACACGGATGTTAGTGTGCTTGATGTTGTCCCAGAGGTCCCTTAGACTGTCCTCACTCCTTTTAATTCTTTTCTCTTTTACCTGTTCAGCTTGGGTAATTTCTTCTGGTCTTTTGTCCAGCTCACAGATCCATTCTTCTGTATCCTCTACTCTGCTTTTGAGTCCCTCTAGTGAATTTTTCATTTCCAGTATTGTATTCTTCATTTCTGATTGGTTCTTTTTTATATCTTCCATTTTTTTGTTGACACTCTCACTGAGTTCATCTATTCTCCCCAGATCAGTGAGCTTCCTTAACACTCTTTGTTTGAACTCTCTGTCCGGTAGATTGCTCATTTCTGTTTCACTTAGTTCCTTTTCTGGGGTTTTGTCCTGTTCCCTTACTTGGAATGTATTCCTTTGCCTCCTCATTTTGCCTCTTACCTGTGCTTGTGTCTACGTATTAGGTAGGTCAGCTACGTCTCCTGCTCTTGGATAGGTGACCTTATGTAAGTGATGCCTTAGGAGGCCTGCAGTGTGCTTCCCTCAGTTCTCAATGTTCCAGGAGTGACCCCTATGTGGGCTACGAGTGTCCTTCTGTTGTGGTGTGTTTGCTCTCCCTGTAGGTACCCATGGAGGCTGAGTTATGCTCCTGGCCAGCTGTTGTAATGCTCAGCTGCTTGTAGTTGTTGTGGGCCCCTCCGTCTCTTTATCAGGTGTGGGGAGCAGAGTTGGCTGCAAGTTCTAATACCACATTTGTGTTTCAGTATGTCTTTTAAGTGAATAGGCCCCCAGCGTGGGAGGTTGTTAGGCTAAGGGCCTTACAATTGCTATAAGCCTCTAGCCTTTAGGTCTCTTGTCAGCTCTTTGAGGATTGCAGCTGGGTGGGGCTGGCCTCAGGCACAGGAGCACCCAATTGTTTCAGGCTTTGGAAGGTGGGGCAAACCCTCTATGTGAGTCTTTGAGAAGCACAAGTCTTCTGCAGCTGACAAGCCCTGCTGCCCACAGGTCCACACACACAGTCAACACAGTCCTGCCCCATGTGTGTGCCCCAACCTCCCGAAGCGGACCAGTCTCTCCACGGCGGGAGCCCCACACACTCCTCCATTGCCCCACACTCTCTACCTGTTCCTTGTGCATGCCCTGCCCCACTGAAGTAGGCTCAGTTGCCAGGCTGCAGAGAATCCCACCACCAATCTATGCAGGCTCACCAGTTCCCTGAGGGCTTGTTGTTGGGTGTGGCCAGTCTCTAGGGTGGGCTGCCTGCCCTGGCTGAGCTGGATTAAATTGGTGCTCTAGTGGGTGGTGCAGACCTGGGCTAGCAGGCCCCAGGGAGATCTCCAATGGCATCTGTGTCAGCATGCCCACACCAGGCCACAACAATGGCCGCCACCAATGTCCCAGTCCCTGGAGGGTCTCACCTCTCACCGAGATGCACTCATGGCCTATTAGGTGGGTCTCTTTTCACCAAAGCACTGTGCACCTTTCTTTCTGGTGATTTTAGGTTGCTTTCTGAAATGGGTGAGTTTGTGCATGGGCCCTTTAAGAGCCGGTTTTAATTTCTTTGTGAACCAGATTTTCTGAGGGTACTCCCCAATGTTTTAGTAGCAGGCAAAGTCAGATATTATGCCACCCGTCTTGATTGTGCTGGGTCCACAAAATGCCCACAGTGGGTCTTGGGGCCCTGCTCCTCCAGGGATGGCTACGTAACTTTGGGCTGCTCCCGGGTGGCCGTGAGGCGCTGCGGCTTGTGAAGGTGGCATTTTTCCTCTCCAAAAGGGAGTTTCTGCCTCTTCCACCTCAGTTAGGATTGTCCGTTGTTGCAGGAGTTCCTCTTATTCAGTTTTAAGTTATGTATCAGGGGTAATTTTTCCACGACTAGTTGTAAATTGGCTGTGTCTGCAGAAGGAAGTGAGTTCAGAGTCTGCCTACGCCGCCATCTTGACTTCCTCCCCGATTGAACTTTAAATGTCTCTCAAGTCTAGGAAAGCCAAGTGAAGGACTTTGTCATCAGACTTTCCCTGCAATACCCACAGATTTGGGTGAATTCCTCATCTTTTGAGGTTCCCCAAAATATTGAGGTTCCAGGCACCTGCCAGATAAGTGACCTTCCTTAATCACCCACATAAGATTGCTTGGAACTTCTGTAAACAAGGTATCAGGCCAATATTTCCAAGTGTCTTTATTCCATAAAGTCTAATCTTTTTCTATCAATAGCTGTTTGGTCATATCTGAGTTTGTGTATGTTTTTCTCAAATATGACATTCCAGCCAAAGCTTTGGTAACAGAACCAATGTTTCCAATTGTGTCCTGTTATAAGGAGAACAGATTCTTATTGAACTTATGCAAATAACTATGTTGTCATGAAAACAATACTCGTTCACTAAGAGTTTCCAAATCCTAGAGGGATTAGGGAGGGAGAAAAAGATAAATGTTTCAATTTTGCTTACAAAGTTGTAATTTACCAAATTGTTATAAGTTATAGTTAGCTTAAGAGAAAAGAGAAAAAGTGTCCTCAAATCTGGAAAAAAAAATCAGCAATATTTCAAATGAAAAATCATAAAAATTGTAATCATCCTCTTCATTTCCTTCAGTCCTGTATACTTCATTCTTGATCTTCATCTCCTGTTAGCAGTTTCATGAAGTCATCAGTTTCCCTTTTAGAGTTCTGTATTTTCTTACCCAGTTCAGTTTTATAATAGGAAATTTTATCAGAATCCTTATTCTAGAGTAAGTGTCAGAGCTCTTTCCATGGATTTATCTGAAGATGAAACATATTTTGCAAAAGCATCAGAGTAAAACAATGATTATCTGTAAACCACAAACTCCAAAATGGCATTTAACAAAGAAATTTGGTTAATTTTTGTGACATAAACACTTTAAAATAATAACTAGAATTATGACTGATAACCAGGACAGATCAGAATTTTAGTAATGTTATACAGTTTTTAAAACACTTATATCAGCAACATTTACCCACATAATACCACCTAGGTAGGTTTATCACCACTTATTTGACAATGCTTCCCATGTAATATAACATACTAAATAAGCCTAAAATGTTTGGGATCTTCCTCTTTATAGGAAGAGAGAAAATTTCTTTGAGAAGTCCCAGAGGCCCTCTGAGAGTTCTCAAAGGGAAAAAAAAGGTTTTTTTTCTTCCAGGTCACAAGAAAGACTTCATTCAAGATCTGAATATTTTTGCAGGAAGAAGCTTGTCAAAAATATCAAAGGGTTTCAAAACATTTGATCAAGTATGAAACAACGCTCACTGTGAAACAATGTTCAGTTATCCATTCAATCAAAGTGACAACAGAAATGGTCAAGGGAAAACAGAGAGTTAAAACACTACCTCAGTCTTTTTGAATAGAGGAAATTATTTTAAGAGAAAGAAGACCAAATTTTAATTTTGCACCAGCTTACTTTTGACATTAAAACTCACTTACTTATTCGGATTTAGTTTAATCTTAGCCAACTTGACCATGCATAAAACTCCTCAGGGTTTTACTTTCACAAACTTTCTATCACTTTTTAAATTCAGAATTTGTCACAAGCCTTCCTTTCTTCCCTTCTAGTCCTTTAGGTCAAATTTATCTTTCTTAGCAAATCAAACAAAAGTATTTCTGTTATTTATACTTTCTTTACTGAAAACACATATCTTATTTTCCTTGAATACAAAGATGTTTCCTTATTAATTTTTAGTAGCTATAATCACATATTAGAATTTTTAGCCCTTAGAAACCTTAACTTTTAAGTAAAACCTAAGTAAGCAATTATAAACTTTCTTTTACATTAGCATTTTAAACACTTTTTATATATATTTTTTAGAAACATGCTACTTCATAGTGTACAATCTTAAGAAAATACAAGACGTTTACCAATAGACCCAAAACAACTTCTAGTTTCTCTGTAATAAGAAGCCAAAGGCAGATAAACTTAGATATGCTTAGCAATAATGTTTCAGTACTTTATCTTATTTGGAAATGACCCAGATACTAAACATATTTTTATCATTTAATTTAATTTAGCAAAAGTCTAAAGTTTTAAATTACCAAAAACGATTTGGAAGCTGTTTATTTTTCTAGTATACTGACCATAAAACATAATTATTGTATCCAAAAACTCTTGCCCATTTTCATCTACCTAGATCACTTGTTTCCAACAATTATGTTTAGATTACCCATGAAAATTTCAAGAGACATTAGACAAAATTAGGTATCACTTAAAGCTATTATTTTTTGCTGATGAATTTGTAACAGATAACAGGAGCTTATTTGACTAATAAACCCAGGCTGCCTGTCAGTGTCATACCCAAATACTGAGTACTCTGAGGCCATGCCTATTTCAATCAAACCAAGAAACTTAAACCAGCTTTCCTTTACAAAAGTTTAATTTATATCACATTAACTTGAAAGACATTTGGGTTAATTTCTTTTACATTTAGAGTTTATGTGAGCACTTACTTTAAGCCAATTTCAAAAGAGCTCTTAATTTTGGTCATACCATCCCAAGGTAGAAAAATATCTCACATTTACAACGTACATATTGACACACAAACGCAGAGGTTTCACAGCTATTGTTTTAAAATTACTGTCATAATTCAGGTACAAGTCTCCCTAGTTATGAATCTAAATTTTGTTCTAAGCCTTTTTACTAATATATTTGGAGAAGACACTCAAGATGCTAGATTTTTAGTTAGAGTGTTCCTATGGCTTTTTTTTTTTTTTTTTTTGGCTTTTCTCCCTTTTTTTCCCTCCAGTCTTAGGAACTGGTGATGGGCTAGATAATACTTCCCAGAGAGACAATAATCCTTTCTGAGATAAAGGAACTGGGTGGAATCTGAACTGCCTCTAGGGCTGCTTTTACCAGAAAAGCACAGTAAACAAGAGTAAGGTTGTTATGCAGATTTAAGACCTCACTTTCTGCATTGACAAGTTTCTAGAGATGAGGTCAGCCCCCGTCTTCTCTGTACAGAGAGGGAGATACCTTTACAAATGGAGATTTCCCTCACAAATGTAAATGTTTGGTAGACAGAACTTTGGTAAGAATGGGCTTAGCAACGACCCTCCCAGTCTATTGATACCCAGAGTTCTCTATGGTGATGGCCTGTCCTGGGGACTGTCATCTTATCTTAAATTCTTTCAGGCAGTTAGTAGTGGGGGAGGTCAAGTCTTCCATCAGAGTCCTCTGTTCCCAAAACAATCAAGGTGAAGAGACACATTTTGAGGAGGCCAAGTTTGATCTTCCATGCATACGTATAGATACAAATGAACACACAGGTAGACACAGACAGAGACGTTAATTGTTAAATGTTATGAATCAGGTGCAATACAAAACTCACCAATTTCCGACAAACATTTGCATTTCAAAGAAGGGCTCTTAGGTTCTAGAGAAGATGGGAGCAGAAAATCTACATCATAAAGACACAGAGAAAGCAGTCAAGTTTTCTTTAAGATGGAGTTTCTGGGAGAGAAATCAAGATGGCGATGTAAGCTGACTCTGAACTCACCTCCTCCTGTTGACACAGCCAATTTACAGCTACTCGTGGAAAAATTACCCTGAGAGAGAACTGAAAACTGGATAAGAGGAACTCCTGCCACAAATGACAATCCGAATTGAGGTGGAAGAAGCACAAATTCTCTTCTGGAGAGAAAAAACACCGCCTTCACAAGCTGCCAGCTTCACGGCCGCCCGGGAGCAGCCCAAAGGTATGCAGCCCTCCCTGGAGGAGAGGGGGCCCTGAGCCAAGGAGTGCTCCCGCTGTGGGCATCTTGTGGACCCAGCACAATTGAGATGAATGGCATAATATCTGACTTTGCCTGCTAATAAAACATTGGGGAGTACCCCGAGAAAGGCTGGTTCACAAAGAAATTAAAACCGGCTCTTAAAGAGCCCACACACAAACTCACCCATTCCAGAAAGCAACCTAAAAATACCAGAAAGAAAGGTGCACAGTGCTTTTCTGAAAAGAGAATCACCTTATAGGCTCTGAGTGCCTCGCAGTGACAGGTGAGACCTCTCCAGGCACTGGGACATTGGCAGCGGCCATTGTTGTGGCCTGGTGTGGGCGAGCTGACAAAGACATCATTGGAGTTCTCCCTGGGGCCTGCTAGCCCATGGTCTGCCCCACCCACTAGAGCACCGACTTAATCCAGCTCAGCCAGGGAAGACCCTAGGGACTGGCCCCACCCAACAACAAGCCCTCAGGCAACTGGTGGGCCTGCACAGATTGCTGATTCTCTGCAGCCTGGTGACTGAGCCCACCTCAGTGGGGCACGGCGTGCACAAAGAGTGGGTGGAGAGTGTGGGGCAGTGGTGGAGTGTGTGGGGCTCCAGCCATGGGGAGACTGGGTCCACTTCAGGAGGTCGGGGCACGCACACGGGGCTGTGTTGACTGTGTGTGTGGACCTGTGGGCGGCAGGGCTTGTCAGCTGCAGAAGAATTGTGTTTCTCAAAGACTCACATAGAGGGTTTGCCCCACCTTCCAAAGCCTGAAACAATTGGGTGCTCCTGTACCTGAGGCCAGCCCCACCCAGCTGCAATCCTCAAAGAGCTGACAAGAGACCTAAAGGCTGGAGGCTTATAGCATTTGTAAGCACCTGAGCCTAACAACCTGCCACACTGGAGGCCTATTCACTTAAAAGACATACTGAAACACAAATATGGTATTAGAACTTGCAGCCAACTCTGCTCCCCACACCTGATAAAGAGACGGAGGGGCCCACAACAACTACAAACAGCTGAGAATTACCACAGCTGACTAGGAGCATAACTCGGCCTCCCTGGGCACCTACAGGGAGAGCAAACACACCACAACAGAAGGACACTCGTAGCCCACATAGGGGTCACTCCTGGAACATTGAGAACTGAGGGAAGCACACTGCAGGCCTCCTAAGGCATCACTTACATAAGGTCACCTATCCAAGAGCAGGAGACGTAGCTGACCTACCTAATACACAGACACAAGCACAGGGAAAGATGCAAAATGAGGAGGCAAAGGAATACATTCCAAGTAAGGGAACAGGACAAAACCCCAGAAAAGGAACTAAGTGAAACAGAAATGAGCAACATACCAGACAGAGAGTTCAAACAAAGAGTGTTAAGGAAGCTCACTGATCTGGGGAGAAGAATAGATGAACTCAGTGAGAGTGTCAACAAAAAAATGGAAGATATAAAAAAGAACCAATCAGAAATGAAGAATACAATACTGGAAATGAAAAATTCACTAGAGGGACTCAAAAGCAGAGTAGAGGATACAGAAGAATGGATCTGTGAGCTGGACAAAAGACCAGAAGAAATTACCCAAGCTGAACAGGTAAAAGAAAAAAGAATTAAAAAGAGTGAGGACAGTCTAAGGGACCTCTGGGACAACATCAAGCGCACTAACATCCATGTTATAGGTGTCCCAGAAGGAGAAGAGCGAGACAAAGGGGCAGAGAATCTATTTCAAGAAATAATAGATGAAAACTTCCCTAACCTAAGGAAGGAAACAGACATCCAGGTACAGGAATCACAGAGAGCCCCAAACAAGATAAATCCAAAGAGGCCCACACCTAGACACATCATAATCAAAATGTCCAGGATTAAAGATGAAGAGAGAATCCTACAAGCCACAAGAGAAAGACAAATTACATACAAAGGAAACCCCATAAAGCTATCAGCTGACTTCTCAGCAGAAACCTTACAGGCTAGAAGAGAGTGGCATGATATATTTAAAGTGCTGAAAGGAAAAAACTTACAGTCAAGAATACTCTACCCAGCAAGGTTATCATTCAAAATGGAAGGAGAGATCAAAAGTTTCCCAGACAAGCAAAAATTAAAGGAGTTTGTCACCAAGGAACAAGTACTACAAGAAATGTTAAAGGGACTAATTTAAGGCGAAAGGAGAAGACCACAAATAGGAAAAATTATCTATTTCCATGATAAGAGGGTAATAGATACAAATGCACAAAAAACAGGTTAGATGTGTTATCAAAAACATAAAAGGAGGGAGGAGGGGAGTTAAAGAGTAGAGCTTTCAGACAGAGGTCAAACTAAAGAGACCATCAATTCTGTATATAGGAGAAAGGAATAGAGAAGGACTACTACAACACTGAGGAAAAAAAAGTTAAAAAATGGCAGTAAGTACATACTTATCAATAGCTACTTTAAACATCAATGGACTAATGCTCCAATTAAAAGGCATAGGGTAGCTGATTGGATAAAACAACAAGACCCATATATATGCTGCATACAAGAGACACACTTCAGACCTAAAGACACTCACAAACTGAAAGTGAAGGGATGGAAAAAGATACACCACGCAAATGGCAATGAAAAGAAAGCTGGGGTAGCAGTACTCATATTAGACAAAATAGACTTTAAAACAAAAACTGTAAAAAGAGACAAAGAAGGGCATTACATAATGATCAAGGGAACAATCCAACAAGAGGATATAACACTTGTAAGTATCTATGCACCCAATGTAGGAGCGTCTAAATATATAAAGCAATTATTAACAGACATAAAAAGAGAAATAGACAGTAACACAATAATAGCAGGGGACTTTAACACTCCACTTACACCAATGGATAGATCATCCAAACAAAAGATCAATAAGGAAACATTGGCCTTAAATGACACACTACAACAGATGGACCTAGTAGATATATACAGAGCATTCCATCCAAAAACTGAAGAATACATGTTCTTTTCAAATGCACATGGAACATTCTCCAGGATTGATCACATATTAGGCCACAAAACAAGTCTCCATAAATTTAAGAAGATTGAAATAATACTAAGCATCTTTTCTGATCACAATGTTATGAAACTAGAAATCAACTATAGGAAGAAAATCAGAAAAGCCACAAATACGTGGAGATTAAACAAAGTGCTACTGAACAACGATTGGATCAATGAAGAAATCAAAGGAGAAATCAAAAAAATACCTGGAGACAAATGAAAATGAAAATACAACATGCCAGAATTTATGGGACAGCAAAAGTGGTTCTAAGAGGGAAGTTTATAGCAATACAAGCCTATCTCAACAAACAAGAAAAATCTCAAATAAACAATCTAACAATGCACCTATAGGAACTGGAAAAAGAAGAATAAACAAAGTCCAAAATCAGTAGAAGAAGGGAAATAATAAAAATCAGAGCAGAAATAAATGAAGTAGAGACTAAAAAAACAATAGAAAAAATTAATAAAACCAAGAGCTGGTTCTTTGAAAAGATAAATAAAATTGACAAACCTTTAGCTAGACTCACCAAGAAAAAAAGAGAGAAGGCTCAAATAAGTAAAATCAGAAATCAAAGAGGAGAAATTACAACAGACACCTCAGAAATACAAAAGATTATAAGACAATACCATGAAAAGCCATATGCCAACAAATTCGACAATCTGGAAGAAATGGATAAATTCTTAGAATCATACAAATTTTCTAAAATTGGATCAAGAAGAAATAGAGAATTTGAATAGACCAATCACCAGTAAGGAGATCAAAACAGTAATCAAAAACCTCCCCAAAAATAAAAGTCCAGGACCAGACAGCTTCCCTGGTAAATTCTACCAAACATTCAAAGAAGACTTAATACCTATCCTTCTCAAACTCTTCCAAAAAATTGAGTATGGGGTGAAGCTCCCTAACTCATTCTATGAAGCCGACATTACCCTGATACCAAAACCAGGCAAGGACAACACAAAAATAGGAAAAAAAAGAAAATTACAGGCCAATATCACTGATGAACATTGATGCAAAAATCCTCAACATAATACTAGCAAATCTCATATTACAATACAAGATTAAAAAGATTCTATGATCAAGTGGGATTTATTCCAGGTGTGCAGGGATGGTTCAACATTCACAAATCAATCAACGTAATATACCACATCAATAAAATGAAGAATAAAAACCACATGATCATCTCAATAGATGCAGAGAAAGCATTTGACAAGATACAGCATCCATTTATGATAAAAATTCTGCATAAAATGGGTATAGAAGGAAGGTACCTCAACATAATAAAGGCCATATATGACAAACCCACAGCTAATATCATCCTCAATGGTGAAAAACTGAAAACTATGCCTCTAAGAACAGGAACCAGACAAGGATGCCCACTGTCACCACTCCTATTTATCATAGTACTGGAAGCCCTAGCCAGAGCAATCAGGCAAGAGAAAGAAATAAAAGGGATCCAAACTGGAATGGAAGAAGTGACACTCTCACTATTTGCAGATGACATGATTTTATATATAGAAAACCCTAAAGAATCCACCAGAAAACTTTTAGAAGTAATAAAGAAATACGGTCAAGTTGCAGGATACAAAATCAACATAAAAAATCAGTTGCATTTCTATACACTAACAATGAAGTAGCAGAAAGAGAAATTAAGAATACAATCCCATTTACAATTGCAACAAAAAGAATAAAATACCTAGGAATGAACTTAACCAAAGAGGTGAAAGAGCTGTACACGGAAAACTAAAACATTGCTGAAAGAAATTGAAGAAGACACAAAGAAATGGAAAGATATTCCGTACACTTGGATTGGAAGAATTAACATAGTTAAGATGTCCATACTTCCTAAAGCCATCTATAGATTCAATGCAATTCCTATCGAAGTTCCAACAACATTTTTCACAGAAATAGAACAAAGAATCCTAAAATTTATATGGAACAATGAAAGACCCCGAATAGCTAAAGGAATCCTGAGAAAAAAGAACAAAGCTGGACGTATCACACTCCTGGATTTCAAAATATACTACAAAGCTATAGTAACCAAAACAGCATGGTACAGGCACAAAAACAGACACACAGATCAATGGAATAGAATCGAAAGCCTAGAAATAAACCCACAAATCTATGGACAGCTAATCTTTGACAAAGGAGCCAAGAACATACAATGGAGAAAAGAAAGTCTCTTCAACAAATGGTGTTGGGAAAACTGGACAGCCACATGCAAAAAAATGAAAATAGACCCTTATCTTACACCATACACAAAAATTAACTCCAAATGGATTAAAGACTTGAATGTAAGACCTGAAACTATGAAACTTCTAGAAGAAAACATAGGCAGTACGCTCTTCGACATCGGTCTTAGCAACATAATTTCAAGCATCATGTGTGACTGGGCATGAGAAACAATAGAAAAAATGAACAAATGGGACTACATCAAAGTAAAAATCTTCTGCACAGCAAAGGAAACTATCAACAAAACGAAAAGACACCCTAACAATTGGGAGAAGATATTTGCAAACCATACATCTGATAAGGGCTGAATCTCCAAAATATATAAAGAACTCATGCATCTCAACAACAAAAAAACTAACAACCCAATTAAAAAGTGGGCAAAAGACCTGAACAGGCATTTCTCCAAAGAAGATATACAGATAGCCAACAGGCACATGAAAGGATGTTCAACATCATTAACTATGAGGGAAATGCAAATCAAAACTACAATGAGATATCACCTCACGCCCGTCAGCATGGCTATAATTAACAAGACAGGAAACAACATGTGTTGGAGAGGATGTGGGGAGAAGGGAACTCTCATACACTGCTGGTAGGAGTGCAAACTGATGCAGCCACTATGGAAAACAGTATGGAGATTCCTCAAAAAATCAAGGATAGAACTACCATATGATCCAGCTATTCCACTGCTGAGTATTTATCCAAATAACTTGAAAACACCAATGCGTAAAGATACATGCACCCCTGTGTTCATTGCAGCGTTATTCACAATAGCCAAGACTTGGAAGCAACTTAAGTGCCCATCAAGGGATGAATGGATAAGGAAGCTGTGTGGTATATATACACAACGAAATACTACTCAGCCATAAGAAACGATGAAATCCACCCATTTGTGACAACATGGATGGACATTGAGGGTATTATGCAAAGTGAAATAAGTCAGAGGGAGAAGGTCAAATACCATATGATTTCCTTCATTAATTAGTAGATAATAACAACAATAAACAAACACATCGAGACAGAGATTGGATTGGTGGTTACCAGAGGGGAAGGGGGGAGGGAGGAGGGTGAAAGGGATAATTCGGCACATGTGTGTGGTGATGGGTTGTAATTGGTATTTGGGTGGTGAACATGGTGTAATCTATGCAGAAATAGAAGTATAATGATGTACGTACACCTGAAATTTATACAATGTTATAAACCAATGTTACTGCAATAAACAAAAAATTAAAAATAAATAAATAAATAAAAAATAAAGTTCAATCTGAGATTCCCTATAAAGAGTTCCAGCAAAGCAGATTTAAAAGAGCCTATATGATCAGTTGCTATTCCTGCTGCACTTAAGTAAATAATTGAATCAAGTTTTATTGAAACTAGACTTATTTTGCAAACCAGTTAGTCTTAATTCAGTTGTCTTTGGTAAAAATGAGGGTGATTTTGGAGAGAAAAATTATGTTTCAATAGAAACTATAGTTCATGTTTGTGGATATTAAATTCTAGTTCTGTTAATTGTCTTTGAGGTTTTTGTTTTATATCTATTAACTGGACTGGACTCTGAATTCTTCTAATCTCCTGAAATATCTGGCTACAAATCTCCAAACTAACATTTTCAATTTTCCCATCATTTTCATTTGGAATCATTGAGAACTGAACCTGCACTTTTTCCTGAAGGCTTGCAATCTGAAGCTGGTGGATTTGATATAGACTTAAGAGATTCATATCTGTTGATGTGTAAGCCACTCAGAAAGATACCTGAATGCAGGATGACATCTTCAGAGACATTTTAAGCTGCAAAAGATGCTTCGACGCTGACATCTAGAAATCTTCCTAACTGGTTGTCCTCTGAACTCAGAAACTGGCTTATAATTTGCTCCAACCGTTAACCTTGTTTTTCTTTTGTTTCCATAGAAATGCTTCTTACTAAATACCTGATTGCTTACTTCCACAATATAGGCCTAATTTTGGGAGCCCACCTGCATCTCTGCCTTCTAAAATAAACTTAACTAGACTGATCTATTATCAGGACTAAGAAATGTGTCCAGTGAGATGGAACAATCTACCACTCAGCTTCTGGACTATGAAACTTCTTTAAGTTTCAGAAGGACTGTGAGATAGGATCAAAATTTCTGAAGCATTCTTTTCTGAGGAGTCACCCCTTGGATCCACCACACACGGGTAAAAAAGACACTCACGCTTGAACATCAAGAGAGATCGTCACAGAAAACTGATGACTCCGAGTTTTCCTGCAAACCACTCTCTGATTTGAAACTCTTGTTTCAGCGACTATGCAGGTAAGTAATGACCAGCTATCCACCCCAGAGTCTGCCCTGGATCCTAACCAACCCCATACCATTTAGGCACAGTATGCTTACAAGGAGGTTGCATATTCCTGGACAACAAGACTGGTGCCATTAGAGAAATGGGTAACCCAGTAGCTAGACTATAAAGAGCTAGTAGAATCGGGGGTGGGGGGCAAGTATGTCCAGATCCTAAGCACATTGAGGCTATAAAATTACAAACGGTTGTTACAAACAAGTCAGGGCTATGCCTCTGGTGACCGGCAAACCTATTTGAAGATTAGCTGTAAATTCTGCTCCTCTACTGGTCACTAGGACAACGCCCATGCTCAGCAGGAAGCAGTTACAGAAGACGGACCTTTGACCTGTGCCCCTCAAGAATGAGAAGCAGGATAAAACTAGAGGGGCGAGGGGTTTGTCACCGACTAGTGTCCCGAGGAACTCAAAGAGGGGTTTGGAAGCATTTAACTGTTTTTCCAAGTTTTTTTTATGTTAAGGAGACACAACCAGCAACCACCCTGAAGCTAACCAAGCCTCCCTACATGAGCTATGCCCATGACCTTGCCTTATTTTTAATGTGAAGATCTCTTCAGGAGGAGATTAAGCCTCATTACCATAATCTGCAGTGTACCCACCTCTCCCTTTTGAATATTCATTCCCCAACTGAAATAACAGTTCCTGCTTCCCGTTGTTCAGGGATGCCATGACTTTGGAAATGATTTCTCATGGCCTCCTATTTGCTGCAAATACACTTTACCTTATGAAACAACTTCCACTGATTTAGAGCCTTATTTATCTCACCAGAAGGTGAGCCCACTTGGTTCGGTATCAGCCTGACCCCATAGACAGAAGGAAGGAGGGTCCTGAACATCTGAGCAAGGCCTGGGCCTTAGTAGCTCTTACGTATATTGACTTTATAAGGCAAAGCATTGTCCTGAGTATCTTCAAAGCCTCATAAGCTTGCAGCACACCCCCGAGCCTCAGAAGTAAATTATTCCAAATTATCCTCTGAGTAAATGAAAATGAAATTGTTTGTTTTTGCTTTGCTTATGGGTAAACTGGCTATTTTGCAGCAGGTTGCAACCAGGAAAATCCACTCATAATACTGTATAAATTTTGATAAACATGACCAGGTCCAGGTCTCAGAGAACAAGGACCTGGGAGTGAGGGAAGGAGACCAGGAAACTCACCTGAAGATAGAAACAAAGTATGTGAAGTAAACCAGACACAGAAAGACAGGTATTGCATAATTCCACTTCCATGAGGTATCTAAAATAGTCAAATTGATAAAACCGAAGACTGGAATGGTGGTTACCAGGGGCTGGGGGGGAAGCAGAAATGGAGAGTTATTATTCAACAGTCATAACGTTTTGGCTAATTAAGATAAATAAGTTCTAGAGATCTGCTGTACAACATTACATCTATAGTCAACAATAATGTATGCTGAAAGTTTGTTAAGAGGATAGATCTCATGTTAAGTATTCTTATCACAATAAAATATTTTAAAAGGGAATAAAATACAATTTAACTCATGAAAAAAAAAAGGTAGAAACAAAGTAGAAGCAGGCAGCAGAGTTAGCCAATGTCCTGTCAATCAATCTGCCACCTACCTGTCTACTTTCGGGAGAGACAGTGAAGGAATTCACCACCCGTGCCCTGAATCTAACAGCACGAAAATAAGACTGGAGGAGGAACCAGAGCCCCCAACAGGAGTCTGGTAGCTTTGCAGTGTGTCACTTTGGCTAGGCTGAAATACATTTCCCAAGTTTCTCAGTTAGAATGGACCATAAGGAAGATTCTCACGTGAGATTTGGAGAGCAGAAGTGAAACAGCAGTTATTTTGATAGCTCACACTGACAAGGAACCCCTCTGTGACCAAACTTTAGTCAGGCTCCTTTGAGCCCTCTTCTCAACTAGACCTCAGCCTTGATCTGCACAGCACAGTTTAGCAAGAATACCCACAACCTTGATATCTAATCAATTTCCTCTTAATAATTTTCCATGCACTGACACCCTCATTCTGCCCGTTGGTTATAAATCCCCAGGTGTCTTTGCTGTAGTTGGAGTTGGGCTCGGTTCTAGGCTGAAGTCTCTTTTGCCTACTGCAGTAGCTTGAACAAAATTGTCTTTCCATTTTTTAACGTGTTCTGTGCAATTTTTCTTTTACAGCATACATAGTCTCACATACGGTGGCCCGCCTCATTGCTGTAATTGTCCTGTATCTGCTGGCTTACCTCGTTGGTGTCAGGCGGTGACAGCCTGAAACTGCTCCACTTCACCAAGATCCTCCTTCAGCTTCTCCAACTTCCACGTCAGGGGTGTGTTTAGCTCCATGATGAAGGGCCCCAACTTCTGCAAGTTATCCATGCCGTAAAGGTTAGTGGTAACGAGAACTGACACAGACTTCAGTTCATCCTTGTGGACTCCGACTCCTGCCTGCGGGTTCCAGCTTGTTCTTGTTCTCCTCCACTTTTACATCCATCGTCCCTTCTGGATCACCTAAACTTCAACTTCCCAGCATCAGACTTGAGGACAATAGCTTCAATAGAGACTACTTAATCAGCTTCCACAGTTGCGTGAAGTCAAAGCTCTACAACAAAAAAACCCTTTTAATTGATATAGATATGTAGTCAAATAGAAATAGAGATTCAGATACAGATACAGATAAATATATAAATAGATACAGGTAGATATAGACATGGATATGGATATAGATGTAGATATGGATAGACAAAAGATATAGGTAGGGAGTTTTCAGTGGTTCCGTCGCTCTGATTGATACAAGAAGCAAAAGGCTATGCTATCTCATGCATCCCTGGCGCCCTATAGTATTCAGGTATGTCTGTGACTCTGAAAATAAAGAATGTGTAATGAGAGAATTGGCTGGGCTATCAATCTCCATTCCTGGCTTTCTCAGGACTATCAGAGATTCTCCAAACTCAGAGGAGGCACTCTTAGAAACAGTGACCCTAGTCTGAAGGGGATATTCTTGAAGATTCTATATGGGGTTACTACATCCCAGGGGAAAATGTGTAAGTCATCCAACATTAGGTTCACCTGCATAGCTCCCGCAGTGCCCAGAGGAGTATCTTCTATACAACATACAGGTGAGCTTAGCTCTTGGCCAGAAACTCTGGAAAGCCAAACGAGAAACTGCTGTGTCCAGGCCTTCTTACACACAACTCAAGAAACAGGAGACTGGGAACAGCAGAGAGGAGACATTTTGAAGGACATTAAATTTTACAGTAAGATGCCACTCTGAAGGGTTTACGATGTTATGTTTTTTATCTTTATTTTCTATAATTTCCCTACCAAGAGAAGATCTGTCATGACAGCAGACCTAAAGGTGTCAGTCTTATTGACTGCACTCAATAAGCTAATAATCGTTAACCCAATTATACAGATATGCAAAAAGAGGCTTATAGAAGTTAAGAAACTTGGCTAATTCACATGCTCCTGTCCTGTGTTACTCCAAAGTCCATGATCTTAATGTCTAAACTCTACTTTTTGTAGCCCTGATTTAAAAATAACTGTGGTAGCAGGCCGGCCCCGTGGCTTAGTGGTTAAGTGCACGCGCTCCGCTACTGGCAGCCCGGGTTGGGATCCCAGGCGTGCACCGACGCACCACTTCTCCAGCCATGCCGAGGCCGCGTCCCACGTACAGCAACTAGAAGGATGTGCAACTATGACGTACAACTATCTACTGGGGCTTTGGGGGGAAAAAAGGAGGAGGATTGGCATTAGATGTTAGCTCAGAGCTGGTCTTCCTCAGCAAAAAGAGGACGATTAGCATGGATGTTAGCTCAGGGCTGAACTTCCTCACACACACAAAAAAATTAAAGCCTTCAAAAATAAAATAAAATGTGTGGTAGCCACAAAGGCAGACTGAGGATCCCTGTGTCTGCTCTTACACAAAAGCAGCAAAATACCGGAAAATTTGTCAAAATCAACTTTTTCTCTGCTTTGGAAATTAACCCAAGACTTGCAACAATCTGAAGAGAATTTATTCAAGAAAAACTTCTGAACTTCAATCAGAATAGTTGAGTTTGTGGGTTTTTTAACTTGGCCTTCTCCCATCCTCCTTTCCCCAGCTGCCAATTAGCCTTGAAAACCAGCATCCCTGAAATCATGGTAGCTGTGAAAAACAGCAGTGTGGCGGCCACTGGACGGGGCAAACCAGAAGCTGCTGGGTGAGCACCATCTCCAGAGCATTCTTCTCATAGCTCCTCGAAAAGGCCCCATTTGCAGGGCTTTGACGTGACTCAGAGCTTGCTCTGTGGGGAAACCCCTATGGGCAGAGCATTTACCTGAAACAATCAACTGCAATTGTTTAACACAGTAACTGCCTAAGGCAGCAATGCTAGTTTAGGGGGAAAAAATCCCAGCCTAAAATTTAAAAGGAAAATCTGGAGAAACAGATGTCCAGAAGGGCCTTTGAAAAGTACTGACATATTCCTGAATATCTAGAAGGTCATGTGCATATTCAGGGTGTGCAAATGCCCAGGGAACATCTGACAGGACTCCAGTCTCTCACCTCTGGCTGATCTTGAGGACCTGTGCAAACAGGAAATGAAGCCTAAGGCAAACTGGTAAATTGCCCCAGCATGGAAGGTGTGTCTCAACACACACACAGAGCTCCTCAGCAAAGAGTGGAAGACTTATTGGTTCCCAGCACCTGTGGAAAACTCTGATGACTCATTAGCTGACTAATAAGCCCACCTAGTAGATAATTCAGTAACTACACACTACATGGAATATAGACTATATTAGTTTCCCAGGGCTGCCATAATTAAGTACCAAAAACTGGGTGTATTAAAACAACAGAAATTTATTGTCTAATTGTTCTGGAAGCTGGAAGTCCAAAATCAAGATCTCAGCAAGGCCATGCTGTCTCTGACAGCTCTAGGTGAGAATCCTTTCTGATCTCTTCTAGCTTCTGGTGGTTTCCAGTAATCCTTACCATTTCTTGGTTTGTAGATGTGAGACTGCAGTCACATGTCCTTTCCTCTCTGTGTGTCTTCATGTTGTCTTTCCTCTATGCCTATCTGTTTCTGTGTCTAAATTTCCCTTCTTATAAGATCACCAGGCATATTGGATTAGGCCCACCCTGATGACCTCATTTTAACTCTGTAAAGTTCCTATTTCCAAATAAGGTCACATTCTAGGGTATTAGGTGCTAGACTTAAAACACATCTTTTTGGAGGAACATAATTCAACTCGTAATATAGACTTTATAAAATTAGTCCAAGAATGTGATTAAACACACACACACAAAACAGCAGCAATAACAACAAACTCTGGGGAGGAGGGACCTGATTTCCAGAGTTGTCATATTGTATTATCTAAAATGTCCAGTTTCAGGGCCGGCCCGGTGGTGTAGCGGTTAAGTGTGTGTGCTCTGCTGTGGCAGCCTGGGGTTCAGATCCCAGGCACGCACCGATGCACTAGTTGTCAAGCCATGCTCTGGTGGCATCCCATATAAAGTGGAGGAAGATGGGCACAGACGTTAGCCCAGGGTCAGTCTTCCTCAGCAAAAAGAGGAGGATTGGTGACAGATGTTAGCTCAGGGCTAATCTTCCTCACAAATAAAAAATAAATAAAACAAAATAAAATGTCCAGTTTCAATAAAAATGTATATGAGTCATAAAGAAGCAAGAAAGTATGGCCTATATACAGGAAAGTAAGCAATCAACAGAAACTCCCTGAGGAAGCACAGATGTTGGACATACCAGACAAACATTTTTTTTTTTTTTGTGAGGAAGATCAGCCCTGAGCTAACATCCATGCTAATCCTCCTCTTTTTGCTGAGGAAGACCGACTCCGAGCTAAAATCTATTGCCAATCCTCCTCCTTTTTTTTCCCCCAAAGCCCCAGTAGATAGTTGTATGTCATGGTTGCACATCCTTCTAGTTGCTGTATGTGGGATGTGGCCTCAGCATGGCTGGAGAAGCGGTGCGTCGGTGCACGCCTGGGATCCAAACCCCGGCCGGCAGCAGCGGAGCACACGCACTTAACCGCTAAGCCACAGGGCCGGCCCCAGACAAATATTTTAAATCAGCTATATGTTCAAAGAAATAAAGGAAACTAGCCTAAAAAAAGAAAGAAAAGTGACAATATCTCACCAAATAGAGAATATTAATAAAGAGATATAAAGCAGAAAAAAGAACCAAGTAGAAATTCTGTAGTTGAAAAGTACAATAACTGAAATGAAAAATTTACTAGAGGGACTCAACAGCAGATTTGAGCTAGCAGAAGAAAGAACCAGTGAACTTGAAAATAGATCAATTAGGATTTTACAATCTGAGGAGAAAAAAGAACAAAGAAAAATGAACAGAGCCTCAACACCTGTATGATTCCATCAAGCATACTAATATATGTATATAATGGAAGTACTATAAGGAATGAGACAAAGGAGCAGAAAGAATATTTGAAGAAATAATGGCTGAAAACTTCTCAAAATTGATGTGAAACAAACGCATCCCAAGTAGAATAAACTCAGAAAGGTCCACACCTAAGCACATCTTAGCCAAACTGTAGAAAGACATAGACAAAGACAGAATCTTGAAATCATCAATAAAAACTACTTATCACATATGAGACATTCTCGATAAGATTAACGCTAACTTATCCTGGGAAACTGTGGAGGCCAGGATAAGGCAGGAGGCACAGTTCACTGTGCATCAGTGAACTGATGCACTGTTCATTAAGCCATGTGTGGTGGCATCCCATATATAAAAATAGAGGAAGATGGGCACAGATGTTAGCTCAGAGCCAATCTTCCCCAGCAAAAAAAGAGGAGAATTGGCAATAGATGTTAGCTCAGAGCCAATCTTCCTCACTCAAAAAAATAAAGGAATAAAAAACATTTAAAAAGAAAGAAATAGAGTATCCATAAAGGTAACTACATAGATAAATATAAAACACAATACAAATATAATTTTTGTAATTTTTTCTTCTATCTGATTTAGAAGACAACCATACAAAGCAATTAATATAAGCCTGTGTTGATGGTCGTATAATGTATAAAGATGTAATTTGTCTAATAATAATATCACATAGGAGAAGAGAGGGGTGGAACTATATTAGAACAAAGTTTCTTTATACTACTGAAATTAAGTTATTATTAATCTAAACTAGATTGCTTTAAGTTAAGATGTCTGTTGTAATCCCCAGGGCAACCACTAATAAACTAATTTTTAAAAAAGAGTAAGAGAAACAACTAACAACTGAACCCCAAATATATGAAACTAAAATTGACAGAATTTGAGGTAGAAACAAAAACTTCAACAGTAGTTGTAGACTTTAATACTTTGCTCTCAAAAATTGATAGAAAAACTAAAAGGAAAATTAGCAAGAATATATACAACTTAAAAAATATCATCAACTCATCACTGATTAATTGCCCCAAGTAACTCAAAGGAAGTTTTGGAAGCACTTAACTGTTTCTCCAAATTGTTTAGTTATGTTAAGAGGGGCAATCACCAACCACCCTGAATCAGTCCAAATCCCACTGCAAAAGTGACTCCTGCACAGACCAAGAAGTGCCCTAGAGTTACCTTTGCTTCATTTTAATGTTACGATCTCCACCCCAGGAGGAGCTTAACCCTCATTACTATAACATTCCAAGTATAGGAAGCAAGTTTTCCAACCGAGCCTGCACAAGTGAATAGCCACCTCTTTCTTTTGAATATTCATCCCCCTTGCAAAATAAAAGGCTCCAGCTTTCCCTTGCTCTAGGGCCACAGCTTTGGAAATGATTCCCCATGGTCCCCCCTGGAGTCACTGAGTCTGTGGATTTAAGTCCCCTCTGGAGTGATGAGACATGGGTTCGAGTGCCCTCTGGAGTCACTGAGTCTGTCTTGTGTGGGTTCGAGGCCCCTCTGGAGTTGCTGAGTTTGTGTCTCTTGGTTGGGGAGGCCCAACATTGATCTTGTTTTCTACAGTCCCTCTGCCATTCTGGTTTTCTGGACTTCTAGGTACCCTCTTTTCTTTGTCTTCTTTATCAGTGGTCCCTGGGTGAAACCCAGCATCCACTAGTTCATTTCTTAAAGCAAAGAATTCAGTATGAACTCTTGCACCTTAGTCAAGCCTATCCAGAACCTTTGCCCAGTCACTTTCTCTGGGAGTGACTAGTGGGTGGCTTGGGGGCTGAAGGATGTTGAGAGATGCCCCATTTGCTGAGACCTGATCGTCCGATCTACTCCACCGCCCAGGTCTCCATGCATAGGTCTGGTTTCAGGCTACTAGTGTGCTAAACTTCCTCTGGGCAAATCTTGTGGTTGCCCCTGGGAAGTTGGAAACAGACCATAAGCATCTGCATAGAAGATCATAGAATATGGAGGGAGCTCTCCCCAGCACTTTTTGCCCTCCTCCAGACCCTCTTGCCTCAGTGCTTTTGGTTGGTGGCAGCGGAGGTGTGGAGGGGAAGGCATCCAGGATGTGGAGTGGGGTGCCCAGTACCCCCTTGCCCTAACACAGCAGCAGCGGCAGCCACAGAGACCAGGCCAGGGCCGGGGGAAGTGGTCCCAGCTGTGGTCGCAGGGGTGGTGGAGGAAGGGGCAGCCTGAGGGGGAGTGGGTGCCCCAGTGTGGGGGCTCTGTGCTCCACCTGGCCTGGCCCAGCTCGGCCCCAGTGCCATGAGCAGTAGTAGTGGCAGCAGACGGGGTTCCGGGCCCAGTTGCTTCGCCGGCTACTTTGTCATCTGCAGGCTGGACACAGAGACCAGGCTGGATCCAGATGAGCAGTCAACGGTATGCTAGTCCATACAGGCTTCTAAAGCCAGGCGTGGTGCCAGCCCTTTCGCTTATAATTGGAAGGCACACAGTAAAGGATTGAAGGTTGACCCAGAGGAATTCATAAACCTGACAAAGAGAATCTTCTCCACACATAATCCAACCTGGGCAGATATTCAAAGCCTGTTAACTATCCTCCTCACAGCCAAGGAAAAGTCAGCTGTTCTGTTAAAAGGTAGAGAACAAGCGGATAATGAATATGACCCGGGATCAAACATTGGCAGGCCTAGTGAACAGGCTGGGCCAGGGACTGACCCTGGGTGGAATCTCAAAGACCCTGATGATCAAGAAAAGCTAGGACACTTTTGGGGTCTGCTTTTGAAAGTCATGCAAATGGTAAACCAGCCACCCATTAACTGGTCTAAATTAAGAGAGGTCCAACAAGGCCCTGAGGAAAACCCTTTTTTCAGAGGCTGTAGGACTGCCTCAGGCAATATACAAACTGGGACCCTGAGGCCCAGGGCAGTACAGTGGTTCTTAATACTCATTTCATATCTCAAAGTGCTCCAGACATCCACAGGAAACTCCAAAAGTTAGCTATAGGTCCTGATACTAATTCTGCACAGCTAGTAGAGGCAACCTTTAGGGTGTTCAGCAATCAGGATGTAACTGAGGATAAAAAAGATGACAAGAAGGTGAAAAGGCAAGCCATCCTGTTAGCTGTGGCCCTCCACTCTACTCAAGATAACCCAAGGGAGAGGAAGAAGATGCCATGGGTAAGTGACCCAGTCCTCACCGAGGGATCAGAAGGCCACCAACAAAATTGGGGGCTAGTCAGTGCACATACTGCAAATAGGAAGGACATTGCAGTGGGATTGTCCAAACTCACCCCCCCACCCAGAGAGGGAAGGGATTGAACAGGACAGAGTCATGGCAACTTCCCTTGACTACAGATGAGCTGTGATGGGGCCTTGTGTCCCCCTGGTTGGCTCCAGGCAACCAAATCCTTATCTCTCCTGAGTAGCCCCAGGTGACATTAATGGTGGGAGAAGAGCATGTTGAATTCTTGCTCGATACTGGAGCCATGTTTTCAGTGCTGAACACTCGAAAGGGAAACCTCTCCAAAAAAAAAGGTGTAACATAAAAGGAGTATCAGGAAAAGGAGAGACCAAAAGTTTTCTGAAGCACTTAACCTGTGAAATAGGATCAAAAATGCTGAAGTATTCTTTTCTGTATGTACCAGAATGCCCTGTTCCCCTTCTAGGGAGGGACACACTATCTAATTTAGGGGCCTCGATAAGCTGGGAACAAGATAAAATAGAGATCCATGTCCCTAAAAATCAGGGAGTTGAGCTCATGGCCCTATTACAAGATACACTAGAACCTGAGAAGGAATAGATTCCCCTAAATGTTTTAAGTTGAGTTAACTCAGAAGTATGAGCACAAGGACAGGTGGAATGAGCAGCCAGTGCCATGCCAGTAAAGGTAAAATTGAAGCAGATAGATCACTGGCCCTGAGTGAAATAATACCCCTTGAAGCCAGAAACCGTAAGAGGAATCTTTCCTGTAATTAACAGGCTCTTAGAACAAGGATTAATCAGGCCATGTAGAGTCCCATGGAACGCTCCCATTTTACCTGTTAAATAGCTGGGAACAGGGGAATATAGATATGTTCAAGACATTAGGTCTGTCATAGACCTACATACATCTACATGTCTACATACATGTCTACATACATAGACATACAAGACATACATCTAGTATCTAATCCTTACAGCCTGATAGTTAACCTCCCTGGGAACAGCAGGTTCTATACAGTGCTGGATTTAAAAGATATTTTTTCTGCATCCCACTGGATCCTGAGTCCCAGGGGATATTTGCCTTTGAATGGGAGGACCCAGACTCCCACCAGAAGCAACAGTATTGCTGGATACTTACCCCAAGGTTTTAAAAACTCCCCTAGAATCTTTGCGGAAATCCTAGGCCAAGATTTAAGGGAACTAAAATTAGAACAGAGTACTGTGTTACAGTGTGTGGAAGACATCCTAATAGCCAGCCCTACTAAAGAAATCTCTGATAAAAACATTGTAATTATGCTGAACTTCTTAGCCAGTAAAGGATATAAAGTGTCAAAGGGAAGGCACAAATATCTAAAGAGACTGTAATGTAGTTGGGCTTCATTATTTCAAAGGGGCAATGTAGCCTTCCTCAAGAGAGAAGAATGGTAATATATCAACTTGCTCCACCAAAAATTTGTAGGCAGCTACAAGGATTCTTGGGGATGGCTGGCTTTTGCTACATTTGGATCCCTAACTTTGGGTTATTGCTAAGCCTCTCTATGATAAACTACAGGAGCCAGAAATTGACCCTTTTGAATGAGATAAGCTATGTGACCAAGCTTTCAATAAGTTTAAAAACTTGCTAATGGAAATGCTGCACTGGCTTCACCAGGCCTGAGTAAGACATTTGACCTATATGTTCATGAAAGACAGGGAGTAGCTAGAGGAGTGCTAACCCAAGTGTTGGGACCCTTAAAAAGAGTGGTAGCCTATTTCTCAAAGCAGCTAGACACTGTGGTGAAAGGATGGCCCCCATGCTTGAGAGCTGTAGCTGCCATCTGCATGTTAATCAAGGAAGCAGAAAAACTGACCATGGGCCAACTTATGATGGTGTGGACACCCCATCAAGTCTCTAGCCTACTAGAAACTAAAGGACATTTATGGCTATCCCAGAATAGAATACTACAATATCAAGCTATGCTGCTCGATTCCTCTCAGATTTCTTTAAAACCCTGTCATGCCCCAAACCCAGCTACCCTGCTCCCAGATTCCAATGGGCCTATTACCATCACTGACCAGAAGTTTTTGATCAGGTTTACTCTTGCCGTAGAGATCTCCAGAGTGAACCATTGCCTCATGCAGAGGAAGTACGGTTTGTAGATGGGGGCAGCTTCTGGACAAAGAAGAGCAGGCTGTGCAGTAGTGTCTCTGCATGTAACATAGAGGCCAAGGGGCTGATGCCAGGCACCTTGGCCCAAAAGGCAGAAATAATTGCATTAATCAGAGCTTGGGAATTGGGAAAAAAAGAAAATAATAACAATATACACAGACTCTAAATACGCTTTCTCTGTAATTCATGCTCACAGAGCCATTTGGAAAGAAAGAAGACTCCTTAATAGCAGCAGTAAAGAAAGTAAACATGGTCCAGAGATCCTGAAACTGCTGGAAGCAGTACAGGCCCCGAAGAAGTAGCTGTGGTTCCCTGTGAAGGCTATCAAGGGGGGAATCAGAGGCCGTAAAAGAAAATATCTTGGCAGATGCAGCTGCAAAAAGGGTCACTATATCAGGAAAGTTTCTCCAATTACCATTAATTCCCACTCTACCCTTCTATGGACTTTCAACAGTGTATTCCCCTGATGAAGTACGGGGAGCCATGACACAGGGTTATCAGTGGTCCCCAATAGTCAAGGGCTGGATGATAGACCCACGAGGGAAGATTTGGATCCCTAAACAAACAGCTTGGGGTCTCCTCAAGTGTGCTCATGATTCTACCCATTATGGAGAAGAAACCTTATACCTATGGCTGACGAAGGTCATAAGCACCCCAGATATAAAAGAACTTACTGAAAAAATTACTGAACAATGTGTTTATTGCCAGAGGAACAATGTACAAACCAGACCTCCTGTACCTCCCCTGGCCAGAGCAATGCAAATTCAGGGAGCTTTACTGAGAGAAGACTGGCAAGTTGATCTTACTGTCAGGCCCATAGCCCCTGGGGGATAAAAGTGCCTCTTTGTGTTTATGGGTACATTTACTGGATGGAACAAAACCCTTCCTTGTAGATCAGAAAGGGCAAATGAGGTAACAAAAGTGTTGTTAAAAGAGATAATTCCCCCTTTTGAGTTGCCTAGATCAATTCAAAGTGACAGTGTGCTAGCCTTTATATCAAAGATAACCTCTGAAGTAGCCAGAGTTTTAAAACTTAAATGGAGGCTACATGCCACATGGAGACCACAATCATTTGGAAAAACTGAGCACGCCAAACTTTAAAGAAAACTTTGGCTAAACTGTGCCAGGAGATGTAAGAAAATTGTCTAAAATTACTGCCAATAGTCCTCACTTGGATAAGGGCAGCCCCAAAAGGCAAGCTGAAGCTTAGCCCCCTTGAAATGATCTATGTGTTGATGCAAATAATCCATAATCAATCTATAAATCAAAATTGGGGTGAGTTTATTATGAGCCAAATTTGAGGACCATATAGCCCAGGGCCTTCCTTCCCCAAACAAGGAAGGGCACCAAAGAAGTGGAGTGTACAGAGCAGTTATATACTGTCAAAGAGCCTGTATCACATATAATTGCAATGTCCCTTTTACAATAGTCACAAGATTGCCTTGTCAGCACAGCGATTGATGGGCACAGCAGGTAGCAGGTCTGTTGTTTTAAGTTGGGTGGTCACAGGATGAGCACAGCAATCAAATCCCAGCCTAGGGAGAAATGCTTATCCTTAAGGAAATGCCAGTGTGGGGGAAGCTGCATCTTTATCTTAAGGGCATTTGTTCTTGTTTTTGGGACATGGCAAATGCTTAAAGCAGATATACAATGCATGTTCAAAGGCCACAGGCCCTTTTGGAAAAACAAGCTCAAGCCCAATTAGTTTTACACCAAATGGCTTCCTCATGTGCTCCAATATATCCTATTGCTTGCCATTTATTTATCATTTTCCCCCTTTTGATCTATAATCTTTCAATAGAAAGCATTGATGATCAAAATATTGTCCCTCAGTGCCAGGGTGGTTGCTGCCTGCCCTGGGTCCATCATGTCCCTCGATGCCAGGCTTTTACCTCATTTATTTGCCCAGTTGTCCACATTGGGGGGAATTAATCAGATATAGTGGACAAGCATGGAGGTATATATGTTAACAGAGGAAGCATTTCATAGGTTTTAGGTTAATTTTAGGTTGTTGCACAAACATTGTGTATGTGCTTTTCTATGACTCTTTATGTTTACATTGTTCACAATTATAGAACAAGTAAAGTAACAATGATAATAATTCAATATATTTTGAAAAGATTAGCGTAAAGTGAGTTCTTAGGCATAGTCCTTATCAGAAAAGGAAATTTGTCCAGGGTTATAAGATCAATCGACCATCTCAAGTTTCATTACTCCAGCTTACATGCCAGTCTTACAACACCGAGTAAAGAAAACAGCAATTAGCTTGAATATCATGACTAGTACAAGAATTCCAAGAAGTAATAGAAATAGGAATTGCAATCCAGATTAAAAACAGGAACCAATACCGGAAGGGAGCCAACCAAACAAGTCAAGACCAGGTGTAGGATCGCTTCAGGCATTCACCTGCTTTTTCATGGGCTTTAGCAGAGATGACACATTGGAAGACTCGTCAGGTATAAAAACACAGCATTCAGTTTGAATGATTGCACGTGTACCACCTTGGGAAGCTGTTAAAATATCTAAGGCCCTTCTACTTTGAAGGACAGTCTTTTTCATTAAAGACATTTTACTATTTAATAAGGCTATTCCCGCTTGACTCTCATCAAGGGCTTGTGTATGTGATATGACATCCTTTAGCCCCAAGGAAAGAATAAATATAGCTAGCTGCTTGGTGGCCATACCAGTGGAACGCTGAATGAGCCCATCTGGCCTCAAAGAGAGGAAGATTGGCAACAGGTGTTAGTTCAGTGTGACTCCTTCCCTGCATCTAAAGGAAGCTCAGAGTGCAGTGTTTTAGCCATCTGGCCAGTAGCCAAGGCCAGAGATTTGTTCCACATAACCATCGAGTTCCTTTAGGAGCCACCTGATAAATGTCTGGCCTTTAAGACCAGTCTGTTCCAAAGCAATCACTTTCCTTAAGTATAATAGCATTCTGAAAACCTTAAATGGAACAATTATAAAATAGGTATACAGTTTAAGCATAACAGAGGCTTAAATGAGGAGATATAAGACTGGGAATACAGGCCTGGTCTGGAGTCATGGAACAGCTGTCTACAGCAGATGCCATCGTCTTCTCATCCTGGTTTGGAGATATTTGCCTTGGTCAGTTGAAGTCAGGTGTCAGAAACAGGAATTGAAATCTACTGAGGCAGAGGAGCCTTTTTTAATGAGAAACATGTATCCATGAGTTTATGACATTTGAGTCAGCAGTGCACGAATTGTTTAAAAGTAGCTGGTGTAGTCCTTTCTAATAGAGTTGCAAAGAGTCTTTTATTTGATGCCTCTTCTGATAAATAAATTCTCCAGGTTATAGTCCAGGATCCTTAAAGTCGTCATCTCCCAGGAGCTCACTGTGAAAAGAATCAGCTACCAATCTCTCATTTCTTTTAAGTGTTTCAATGAGACCTTGACGATAATTAAGATATTTCCTTTAAGCAAAGTTGATTCATACATTTCTTTGTCTAATTGCATAGGCTATCCAGTTATTATCTCGAAAGGAGATAGCCAGTGTTTACCAAAGTGTGTAGATCTAAGATTGAGGAGCACTTGTGGAAGAGCTTTTGGCCATGAGAGATCAAATGCTTCTGAAAGCTTTGCCAATTGAGTTTTGATTGTGCCATTAGTTCTTTCCACCAATCCCGAGGATTGGGGATGGTAAGCGCGGTGGAAACGCTGCATCATTGGCCAAATATTACAAATAGATTTAACTATTTGTCTGGTGAAATAAGTTCCCTGGTCACTATGTAACTCAGTAGGAATTCCCCAAACAGGAATTATTCTCTCCAATAATAATTTGTCTAAAGCCATCGCTCTTCTGCAAGGAAAGGCCTCAACCCAATGTGAGAACACACAGGTCATTACAAGATATATTTAACCTTGAGGTGGTGGCATTTGGACAAAGTCCAATCACCATACCTCAAAGGGTACCTTAGGAAAGGGAAAGTGGCCTTGTGATTCATGATATTGTTTCCCTAGATTGTATTTGGGGCATATAACACAACAAGTGTAGGCTTTATGAGCTGCTGTGGGAGAAAGTTTTCAAAAGTATTGCTTTCCCCACAAAATTACCTTTACAGGTGCTCAATGGGTTAATTGGTGTATATCCTGGAGCAGAGGCAATTTTGCTTCAAAAGGTACTATGGGTTTTTCCTTTATTGGACCCAAAGCTTACCTGTGAGGGGGTGTCCAAAATTCCCCCTTCGGACTGCTATATCTGTTTATTTTCTTCCATGGCAATTTCTTGAGCCTGTAGAAGGAAATCTTTTACTGGGTTAGCAGAATTAATAGGAAGCAGCAGGCATTCTCGGGGCTGGACAGCATATCCAGCTTGATAATGTCTTACTTATCACCTAAGTAAGACCCATCTGTAAACCAAAGTAAGTAGAATGCAGTGGTCTTTACCTCTTGTGATGTTGGAAGCAAGGTAGCAGGGTTAAAATAGTGAATAATATTTACTTATGCACCATAACCTAAGAAAGTTTATCATTTACTTGACAATGCTTCCCATGCAATTTAGCATACAAAACAAGCCTAATTAATTTAGTACTTCCTTGTTTATAGCAAGAGAAAATAAATTTCTTTGAGAAGTCCCAGGGCCCTTTGAAAATTCTCAAAGAAAAAAGTTAAAAAAAAGACTTCATTTAGGATATGAATTTTGGGGAGCTTGCCAAAAATATCAAAAATATGAAACAATGCTTAGTTATCCATTCAAACAAAGTGACAACAGAAACAGTCAAAGGCAAACAGAGTCTAAACAGTCAAAAAAAAAAGCCTTAATAGAGAGACCTCAGTCTTTTGAACATAGGAAATCACCTTAACAAAATGTAGATCTCTGTCTTTTAGGTAAACTTAAAAAAATTATCCTTTTAAGAGAATGAGAAAACCAAATTCTAATTTTTGTACCAGCTTACTTCTGATATTAAAACTTGTTCCCTTAACTAAATTTATTTTAATCTTAGTCAGCTTGACCACATACAAAACTCTTTCCTCAAGGTTCCTCTTCAACAAACCTTCTATAACTTTCTCTTTACATTCAGAATTTGTCCCATGTCTCTCTTTTTTCCTTTCTAGTACGTTAGGACAAGTTTATCTTTCTTAACCAAACAAAAATATTTCCATTCTTCATACCTTTTTACGAAAACATACATCTTACTTTCCTTGAATACAAAGATGTTTCCCTTATGAATTTTTAGTAGCTTTAATCACATATTAGAATTTTTAACCCTCAGAAACTTCCTTTTACATTAGCATTTCATGGCTTGGCAAATTTATAAATACTTTTTATAATTTTTAAAAATATGTTACTTCATAATACAATCTTTTAGTAAAACACAAGACATGTTTACCAATAGACCCAAAACACCTTGTGGTTTCTCTGTAATAAGCCAACAGTAGATAAACCTATATTTAGCAATCAATGTCTAATATCTTATCTTATTTGGAAGTGATTTAGATACTCAATGAATTTTTATCATTTAATTTAACCTAGCAAAATTTCAAAGTTTCATGCTACCAAAGAGATTTTGGAAGCTATTTTAAGTACATACACCATAACACATAATTATTGTTAAAAGTTCACCCAACACTTGTCTTTTTCACATCTATTTAGTTACATGTTCCCAATAATTATTTAGATTGTCTACAAGACTTCATGAGATATTAAATAAAATTAGCCATCACTTAAGTTATTATTTTTGTTAACCAGTTTTGTCATGGAAATAACATCAGCTTATTTGAGCAATAAATGTAGAATAAAGGCTGCACATCTGCATCATATCCAGTGCTGAAAACCAACAAACTTAAATAAGCTTTTATTTACCAAAGATTATTTTATATCAGGTTAACTTGAAAGACATTTGGGTTAGTTGCATTTAGAAATTATTTTTGTAAGTGCTTACTTTAAACCAATTAAACAGAGATCTAATTGTAGCCATACCATCCAGAGATAAAATATCACACACATATAACATACATATAGACACACATATAAACAACAGACAGATGCAACAGAGATTTTATATCCTCTGTTTTAAAATATTTTAGCAATTTTCAAAAGCTTCTTTTCCCTTTTTTTTTTCCTTTCTTTCAGTCTTAGTCCCCTTTTTTTAAGCACTTGTGCAAGTCTCCAGAGTTTAGAGGGGGAGGCTGGCCATTTGGGAACTAGTCGGGCTTTTTAGAAGCTCAATTTCCCACTTTTCTTTTAGTTTTGTTTTGCTATAAAGTCTGAACCACATCTAAGGACAGTGTAGTGGGTCAGAAGTGTGCTGCTTGTGAGTGTTACTCCCTAAAGAAAGATCACAATCACCCTCTTGTGTGCCTCAGTTTTTCCCGCCAGCATCCTAATACCTCCGTGGGGGCTTGGAGAGCAGGTGACCGACCCTGATAAGCACTTCTCTGGACAAGCCTTTAATTAATTAATGTGAATGATAGTGGAGTTCCCTATGGGACCAGTGCACATCATAAGGATCACCTCTGACGCTCCCACTGAGGTTCTCAGTCACCTGAGAATGCCTTTCAGCTCGGAGGAGCAGTGTCCCTTTTCTTCAGAGCTGAACACATTCAATGTCTCATTTCTCTGTCAAGCAGTTTGTTCAGACCATATAAACATAATTCTTTCCAATTTAAAGCCAAATTAAAAAGGTCAGCCTGCCCCATTGACTCCAAAGTTCCCCCTAGGCTCCCCTGGCCTAGGACATTCCCCCTAGGTTTCTCTTCCCTAGGAATTGCCCCCTAGGTTTCTATTGCCTATGGTATGTACCAGTACCCCCCTTAAGACACCTAGTCTTAAGCTTTGAAACAGCTCATATAAACTCTGGACCATAGACTTAAAATAAGGAGGTCTGGGTTTCAGCAGAACTCACTGAGGTCACCTGAAGAATGCAGGGATCCGGGGGTGCTCAATGGGCCCTTATTGCTACCGAATGGAGATTCCAGGTGGTCTCTGGTGGGTTTCTCTGAAATCCTGCCACAACCATGTCAAGATATGGGAAGCCATTCCCTCAAGACTCAGATTCACTCACAAACACAGACCCAGAGGTTTCCAGGGCAATCAAACACATAATCATATAATCAATCTGAAGCAGGTGGTAGATGCACTCAATAAATATGGAAACTTCTGTCTTCCCTCCCCTACAGAGGTCAAGCTCCACCCGTGTGAACCTGGAGATTGGGTCTTTAAACTTGGAGAAGCAGTTCACCCCAAGATCAGCTAAATCTTATTTGAGTAGGGCCTCACTTGGTGTTACTAACCACTTACTCTTCTCTAAAGTTAGAAGGAATCACCCTTTGGATCCACCACAACGTGGGTAAAAAAGGTGCCCACACGTGCACATCAAGAGAGATCGTCTCAGACAACTGATGAGTTTTCCTGCAAACTGCTCTCTGATTTGAAACTCTTATTTTGGTGACATCATAAAGATAAGTAAATCCCAATGACCTGTCAACCTTTGAATGACTGGCTATCCACCCCAGGCTCTGCCCTGGATCCTAACCCACCCCATACCATTTAGGCATGGTATGCTTACAAGGAGGTTGTAGGTTCCTGGCCAGTGAGACTAGGTCCAGCAGAGAAGGATGAATAACCCAGTGTCTAGACTCTAAACGGGCTGGTGGAATCTGGACAGTGGGACAAGTATGCCCAGAGCCTAAATATGTACGGGTTTATAACCGTACCACCGTAGCACCTCAACAATCAAGGGAGGAAAGAAAAAGAGTGCAGCAGGACTCCTTATTGCTGGGATAATCTCCCTGATCGGATCACAAGTGGCTTGGCTGGAGGCACCATTTATAATACGGTCACTCTCAAAGAAGTCACTGCCACGGTGGCCATGGTAACAAATGAATCAGGCCTGGACTTTAAGGTGTTGCAAAAATCCATTGACTCTTTAGCCAAAATGGTACTTAATTATAGGATTGCCTTACATTATCTTTTGGCAGACCAGAGGGAAATCTCTGCCTTAGCTAATACATCTTGCTGTCTCTATGTTAATACTAGTGGCACTATAGAAGAGAGTGAAACCAGGTTACTGGAAAAGGCCACTTGGCTAACAGAAAGAAGCCAGCCAGACCTCCCACTCATGGGCCCCTTAATAGCTATCCTTCTCTTGCTCTTTGGAGCCTGTGTATTTAATTGTCTGGTACAGTTTGTGACTAAACGCAAGAGGCTATAAAATTACAGAGGGTTGTTACACAAGGACATGAGCAACTTGGGACTATGCCTGCTGACCCACAAATTTATCTTAGATTAGCTGGGGAAAAGTTCTGCTCCTGTATTGGTCCCTATGATAATGTCCAGGCTCAAGAGGAAGCAGCTACAGAAGCTGGACCTTTGACCCATGCCCCTCAAGAATGAGGAGCAGGATAAAACTAGAGGAGGGATTTTGCCACCAACTAATTGTCCTGAGGAACTCAAAGGAGGTTTCAGAATCTTTCAACTGTTTAAGAGATGCAATCACCAACCACCCTGAACTGGTCCACCACAAGAGCAACGCCTGCACAGATGGGCCAAGAAGTGCCCAAGAGATACCTTTGTTTCATTTTAATGTTAAGATCTTCACCCCAGGAGGAGCTTAGGCCTTATCACCATAACATGCGATGTATGTGGAAGCATGTTTTCCAACTGTGCCTGTGCAAGTGATTACCCACCTCTCCCTTTTGAATATTCATTCCCCATCCAAAATAAAAGGTTCCAGCTATCCAGTGCTCAGGGGCCACGCTTTGGAGACAATTGCCTGTGGTCTGTATTTGCTGCACATAAATCTTACTTTGTGTGACAACTACTTCTGGTGAAGGCTTTGATTTCAACTCACCAAGAAGTGGACCCACATTTGCTCAGTCACAAACCCACTTGACCTAATACCCACCAACAGTAGAATACAAATTCTTTTCAACCACATCTGGAACATTCTCCAGGATAGATCATAGGTTAATCCATTAAAAAAAAAGTATTAATAAATTTAATAGAATTTAAGTCATACAAACAGATTTAAATTAGAAATCAAAAACAGAAGGGAGCTTCAATAATCAAGACTGTAGTATTGGCAAAAGAATAGACAAATAGATCAATGGAACACAGTAGAGAGCTGAGAAATAGACCAACACAAATATAGTTAACTGAGCTTCGACAAAGGAGCAAAGTCAATTCAATGAAGAAAATAGAATCTTTTCAATGAATGGTGCTGGAACAACTGGACATACAAATGCAAAAACATGAATCCAGACACAGACCATACACCTTTCACAAAAATTAACTCAAAATGGATCACAGACCTAGAACACAAAACTACAAAACTTCTAAAGACATTATAGGAAAAATCCAGGTGACATTTGGTTTAGTGATGACTTCTTAGACACAACAGCAAAAGCACAATCCATGAAAGAAAAAATTGATAAATTGGACTACATTAAATTTAAAAATTTCAGCTCTGTAAAAGACACTGTCAAGAGAATGAAAAGACAAGCCACAGATAGGGAGAAAATATTTGCAAAACCCGTATCTGATGAGGAACTTGTATCTGAAACATACAAAGGACTCTTAACACTCAGCAATAAGAAAGCAAACAACCCAATTAAAAAGTGAGCAAAAGAACTGATCAGATACTTTATCAAGCAAGATATGGAGATAGCAAATAAGCATATGATAAGTCACTCCACATCATCTGCCATTAGGAAATTGCAAATTTAAACAAGACTACACACCCATTAGAATGGCTAAGATCCAGAGCACTGAAACAGCAAATGCTGGCAAGGATATGGAGCAACAGGAACTCTCATTCATTGCTGGTGGGAATGCAAAAATGGTACAGCCACATGGAAGACAGTTTGACAGTTTTAAAAACAAAGTATTGGCTTACCATATAATCTAGCAATTGCACTCCTTGGTATTTACCCAAATGTGTTGAAATCTTACCTTCACACAAAAACATGAACACATGGAGACAGATGAAAGTGAAAATACGACATGCTAAAATTTATGGGATACAGCAAAAGTGATTCTAAGAGGGAAGTTAAAGCAATACAGACCTACCTCAACAAACAAGAAAAACCTCAAACAATCTAGCAGTGCACTTAAAGGAACTGGTAAAAGAAGAACAAACAAATCCCAAAAGCAGTAGAAGGAAGGAAATAATAAAAATCAGAGCAGAAATAAACGAAATAGACACTGAAAAAAAACAACAGAAAAACATCCATGAAACTAAGAGCTGGTTCTTGGAAAAAAATAAACAAAATTGACAAACCTTCAGCTAGACTCACGAAGAAAAAAGAGAGAAGGCTCAAATAAATAAAATCAGAAATGAAAGAGGAGAAATTACAACGGACACCTCAGAAATACAAAAGATTATAAGAGAATACTACAAAAAGCTACACACCAACAAATTGGATAATCTAGAAGAAATGGATAAATTCTTAGAATCATACAACCTTCCAAAACTGAATCAAGAAGAAATAGAGAATCTGAATAGACCAATCACCAGGAAGGGGATGGAAACAGTAATCAAAAACCTCCCCAAAAATAAAAGTCCAGGACCAGATGGCTTCCCTGGTGAATTCTACCAAACATTCAAAGACTTAATATCTATCCTTCTCAAACTATTCCAAAAAATTGAAGAGGAGGGGAAGCTTCCTAACTCAGTCTATGAAGCCAACATTACTCTGATACCAAAACCAGACAAGGACAAGACAAAAAAAGACAATTACAGGCCAATATCACTGATGAACACCCATGCAAAAATCCTCAACAAAATACTAGCAAATCGCATACAACAATACATTAAAAAGATCATACACCATGATCAAGTGAGATTTATTCCAGGGATGCAGGGATGGTTTAACATTCACAAATCAATCAACGTGATACACCACATTAACAAAATGAAGAATAAAAATCACATGATCATCTCCATAGATGCAGAGAAGCATTTGATAAGATACAGCATTCATTTATGACAAAAACTGAACAAAATAGGTATAGAAAGAAAGTACCTCAACATAAGTAAGGCCACATATGACAAACCCACAGCTAATATCACTCTCAATGGAGAAAAACTGAAAGCCATCCCTCTAAGAACAGGAACCAGACAAGGATGCCCACTGTCACCACTCCTATTTAACATAGTATTAGAAGTCCTAGCCAGAGCAATCAGGCAAGAAAAAGAAATAAATGGGATCCAAATTGGAAAGGAAGAAGTGAAACTGTCACTATTTGCAGATGACATGATTTTATATATAGAAAACCCTAAAGAATCCACCAAAAAACTTTCAGAAAGTTTAAATGAATACAGTAAAGTTGCAGGACACAAAATCGACATACAAAAATCAGCTGTAGTAACAACAAAGCAGCAGAAAGAGAAATTAAAAATACAATCCCATTTACAACTGCAGCACAAAGAATAAAATACTTAGCAATAAACCTAACCAAAGAGGTGAAAGACCTGTACACTGAAAAGTATAAAACATTGTTGAAAGAAATGGAAAGATATTCCGTGCTCTTGGGTTAGAAGAATTAACATAGTTAAAATGTCGATACTTCCTAAAGCAATCTACAGATTCAATACAATCCATATCAAAGTTCCAACAACACTTTTCACAGAAACAGAACAAAGAATCCTAAAATTTTTATGGAACAACAAAAGACCTCGAATAGCCAAAGGAATCCTGGGAAAAAAGAACAAAGCTGGAGGTATCACAATCCCTGACTTCAAAATATACTACAAAGCTATAGTAATCAAAACAGCATGGTACTGGCACAAGAACAAACACACAGATCAATGGAACAGAATTGAGAGCCCAGAAATAAAGCCACACATCTATGGACAGCTAATTTTTGACAAGAGAGCCAAGAACATACAATGGAGAAAGGAAAATCTCTTCAATAAATGGTGTTGGACCAGCCAGACCCTAGTGGATCCAGCAGCTGACTGAAGACATTGAGGGGGCTCAGCCAAGATGAGCTGAGCCTGATCCACACTGGAAGAACCACCCAGTTGACCCACAGAATTATGACCATTAATAAATGGTAGTTGTTTTAAGCCACAAAGTTTGGGCGTGGTTTATTATGCAGCAAAAGGTAACTGACGGAAGTCAAGAAATAAATATAGACTGTATGCAAATGTGGGAAAATGTTAACAATTAATAAATCTAAGAGTTTTTGAGTGTTCTTTGTACTAATCCATCCATTTGATATTTTTCAAAATAAAAAGTTAGAAAGAAAAATAAATAAATGAATAAATGGTGTTGGAAAACTGTGCAGCCACATGCAAAAGAATGAAAGTAGACCATTATCTTACACCATACACAAAAATTAACTCAGAATGGATTAGACTTGAATGTAAGATCTAAAACCATGAAACTTCTAGAAGACATAGGCAGTATGCTCTTTGACATCAGTCTTAGCAGCATATTTTCAAGCACCATGTCTGACCGGGCAAGGGAAACAATAGAAAAAATAAACAAATGGGACTACATCAAACTGAAAAGCTTCTGGACAGCAAAGGAAACCATCAACAAAGTGAAAAGACAACTTAACAATTGGGAGAAGATATTTGCAAACCATATATCTCATAAGAGGTTAATCTCCAAAATATATAAAGAACTCATACATCTCAACAACAAAAAACTAACAACCCAATTAAAAAATGGGCAGAGCCGGGGCTGGCCTGGTGGTGTAGAGGTTCAGTGTGCACGCTCCACTGCAGGGGCCTGGGGTTCACAGGTTCGGATCCCGGGCATGCACCGATGTACCGCTTGTCAAGCCATGCTGTGGCAGTGTCCCGTATAAAGTAGAGGAAGATGGGCATGGATGTTAGCCCAGGGCCAATCTTCCTCAGCAAAAAGAGGAGGATTGGCAATAGACGTTAGCTCAGGGCTAATCTTCCTCACAAAAAAAAAATGGGCAGGGGAAATGAACAGACATTTCTCCAAGGAAGGTATACAGATGGCCAACAGGCACATGAAAATACGTTCAACATCACTAACTATCAGGGAAACGCAAATCAAAACTACAATGAGATATCACCTCACGCCCATGAGAATGGCTATAATTAACAAAACAGGAAATAACAATTGTTGGAGAGGATGTAGAGAGAAGGGAACTCTCATACACTGCTGGTGGGAGTGCAAACTGGTGCAGCCTCTATGGAAAACAGTATGGAGATTCCTCAGAAAATTAATAATAGAACTACCATACGATCCAGTTATTCCACTGCTGGGTATTTATTTAAAGAACATGAAAACACCAATGCATAAAGATACATGCAACCCTATGTTCATTTCAACATTATCCACAAAAGCCAAGATTTGGAAGCAACCTAGGTGCCCAACAAGGGATGAATGGATATAGAAGATGTGGTATATATACACAATGGAATACTACTCAGCCATAAAAAAAAGATGAAATCTGGTCATTTGTGACAACATGGATAGACCTTGAAGGTATTATGCTAAGCAAAATAAGTCAGAGGGAGAAAGTCATATACCTTATGATCTCACTCATAAATAGAAGATAAAAACAACAAGAAACAAACACATAGAGACAGAGTTTGTATTGGTGGTTACCAAAGGGGAAGGGGGGAGGAAGGAGGGTGAAAGGGATGATTAGGCACATGTGTGTGGTGATTGGTTCTAAGTAGTCTTTGGTTGGTGAACATGATGTAATCTACACAGAAATCGAAATATAATGATGTACACCTGAAGTTTATATAATGTTATGAACCAATGTTACCTCGATAAAAAAAAAAAAACCTGCACACAAAGCTTTATTCATAACCTACTTAAACGTGGAAGCAACCAAAATGTCCTGCAGTAGGTGAAAGAATAAACAAACCATAATATATTAATACAATGGACTATTATTCCACGATTTAAAGAAATGGTAAGACGTGGAGAAACCTTAAACGCGTATTGCTAAGTGAAAGAAGCCAATCTAAAAAGACGACATACTGCATGATTCCAACTACACGACTGTGGAGAATTGACCTAAGCTACTCCACGGTATTGCTGCCTCAGCATCCATTTTGTTTGGCCAAGCAGCTTGTGCGGGCCTTAAACTGACATTAGCCCCTTAAGCCAGCACATGTGCCAGGTAACAGCCTGCTTCACGGGCAAATGTATGATATAACTTCCCGAACAGCCCTCGTGATAAACAGTATCCCCCCGCCCCGCCCCAGGGCTCTCCCCTTGTGTACCCCTTAGAGAAGACGCCCATGGAGCTTATAAAAACGCCAGTCTTTTCGGTTTGAATTGACCAATCTGGTCTTAGCCTGGGAACTCCAAAGCATTCTACCCATGGACCTAAATAAAAGCATGAGGCCCAGGTCCTGCCATTCTCTCTGCCCACACCCTGGCTTGACCTCTCCACATGGCCCCTCGAGGTACACTGTGTACTTCCTCCAAGACCCACGAGTAATAAACTTCTCTATTTCCATACCTTTACAGTCTTTTGTTGAACCAGGACACCCCGGGACTCTACTTAACAAATGCTAATTTAACACAGTCACAACAATGACATTCTAGAAAAGGCAAAATTACTGAGACAGAAAAAAGATAAGTATCTTCTAGGATTTAGAAGGAATGAAGGAGGAAGGCACAGGTGTAGCACAGGGATTTGGGGACAGTAAAACCGTTTGTATGATACTGTGCAATGCATTTGTAAAAACCCATGGGATGTATGGCACAGAGTGAACCCTAATACGAACTATGGACTTTAGTTAATAATAATGTTTCAACATTGGCTCATCAAATGTATCACACTCATGCAAGATGTTAATAATAAGATGTTAGTAATAGAGAAGATTGTGTAGGAGTGGTGGGGCCGGGAGTGATGGTGGGCAGAGATGGTACTTGGGAACTCTCTGTACTTTCTGCTCAATTTTTCTGCAAATCTAAAACTGTTTTAAAAAATAAAGTCTTGGGGCCCGCCCGGTGGTGTAGCAGTAAAGTTCACATGCTCTGCTTTGGCAGCCCAGGGTTCACAGGTTTGGATCCTGGGCGCAGACCTACACACCACACATCAAGCCACACTGTGGCCATGTCCCACATACAAAATGGAGGAGGATTGGCACAGATGTTAGCTCAGGGACAATCTTCCTCACCAAAAAAAAATAAAAAATAAAAATAAAGTGTATTAATTTAAAAAATGAACAGTAAGGTTGGTTGCTATATACAAGACGGATACACAAAAATCAATTGTATCTCCATATATGAACAAAATTAAGAAGATAATTTCATTCACAATAGCACTAAAGAGAAGAAAATACTTAGGAATAAATTTAACAAGAGAAGTGCAAAACATACACTGAAAATTACAAACTTTCCTGAAGCAAATTCAAGAAGACCTAAATAAATAGAGAGGCATTCTGTGTTTATGGATTAGAAAATTCAATATTGTTAAGATGGCACCTCTCTCCCAAACTGATCTATAGATTCAACAGAGTATCAAAATTCTGTAACATGATAGAGGTGCTAATTATCACTACAATGGCAATCATATTACAATATATAAATGTACCAAGTAAACGTATTGTACACCTTAAATCTACACAATGATATATGTCAAACATATATCAATAAAAAAACTTCCAGCAGGCTTTTTTTTGCAGAAATTGACAAATCCTAAAATTTATATGGAAATGCAAAACACCTAAAATAACCAAAATAATTTTTAAAAATAAGAACAAAGTTGGAGGACTTTCAGTTTCTAATTTCAAAACTTACTGTAAAAGCTAGAGTAATCATGACAGCATGGTACTGGCATATAGACATGTAAGCATATAGATTACTGGAGCAGAATTGAAAGCCCAGAAATAAAGCCTTATATTTTAATCAACTGATTTTTTTACAAAAGTGCCAAAGCAATTCATTGGGGAAAAGAACCGTCTGTTCAACAAACGGTGCTGGGACCATTAGAAATCCACATACAAAAAAGATCAACTTAGATCTTCATCTCAGACCGTACACAAGATTAACTAAAAATGGATCATATACTTGAATGTAGGAGTTAAAACAAAAATTTTAGAAGAATATATAGAAGAAAATCTTCAAGACCTTGTATGAGGCAAAGGCCAAAAGCACGGTTCCCCAAAGAAAATATTGTTAAATTGGACCTCCTCAGAGTTTAAAACTTTTGCACTTCAAAAGGCATCATTAAGAAAATGAAAAGAGAAGCAACAGATAGGAAGCAAATATTTTCAAAACACATACCCAGAATTTACTTACAACTCAATATTAAGGAGATAACCCATCAAAAATGGGCAAATGTGAACAGACATTTGCAAGAGAAGATATATGAGTGGCTAAGGAAAAAATGGTACATGTAAAGATGCTCAACAATATTAGTCATTAGGGAAATGCAAATTAAAATCACAATGAGATAGCATTTCACACCCACCAGAATGGCTATAATAAATCAGATAGGCAGTAACAAGTGTTGGGGAGGAAGTAGACAAACAGGAACCCTCCTCCATTGCTGGTGGGAATGTAAAACAGTGCAGCCATTTTGCAAAACAGTTTGGTCATTTCTCAAAATGTTAGACATTAAACTACCATATCACCCAGCAATTCTGCTCCTAAGCCCAAGAGAAATGAAAATATATATCTGCAATATATATCTGCACAAAGACTTGTACAAAAATGTTCACAGCAACCTTAGTTATAATAACGAAAAATTGGAAACAACCTATGTGTCCATTAACTGGTGACTAGATAGGGGAAAAATATGGTCTATCCATACAATGAAATACTATTCAGCAATAAAAAGAACAACTGATTGACACATGGTACGTCATGGGTGAGCCTCAAAAATGTTATGCTAAATGAAAGAAGCTAAACAAAAGAGACCACATACTGCATAATTCCATCTGTATGAAAGGCTTAGAAAAGGCAAATTTATAGACATAAAGAGTAGATTAATGGTTGCCTGGGGCTGGGGGTGGGAACAAGAATGAACTGTAAATAGGCAGGAGAGATCTTACTGGGGAGGAGGAAAATGTTCTAAAACTGTTTTATGGGAATGGTAACTTGGTAACATTACTAAAAATCATTGAATTATACACTTGAAGTGGGTGAACTTTATGAAATGTAAAATATACCTCAATAAAGTTAAAAAAAAAAAGTACGGTAACATGTATGTGAAGTATTCATTGATATTTTCTCTCATCCCTCTTGGTTTCCTATAGATCCTCCCAAATATAACTACACAGGAGAAGAAAGTACATATTTCCTCAAGTGATTTCCAAGGTGAAGAGAGAAAAAAATAGATGTCAAATTTTTCACTTCTAAGCTGAAAAGGACCTTTCCAGACAGAAAATATTTTAAAGGAAAAACAGTAATCTGAACGAGCCCCTACTAGATACGGAATCCTTTGAGCAAGAAATAGGCAACTTTGGAGAGAAAAAAGAGAGCTAAGTAAACTATAGGCGACATGCCTCTTGCAGGGCGGCCAACTCCAGGACTTTCTGTGTTTTCAGACTGAAAGTCCTGCATCCTGGAAACCCTTTATTCTCAGGCAAATCAGGGTGATGGTGCTCAGGGCAAGCTACCCCAGGAGGCACCACTCTGGTATGCGGATTATTTCGAGCTGAAGACAATAAGGACTCAGAGAACTCAGGAAGAATATTTGAGTTTCCCCTCCCAAACTGCCTAGAGAATTTAAAACAAAAGATCTGTTTCAGGAAGGAGTTATTATCATGATGGCTATAAAGATAATGTAGGATAGAGGTTACAATAGAAAAGGCACCAACAAGCCCATCTTATCGGAAGTTCTGTCTCTCTGGCCACGTGCTCTGGATGGCCCTGCAAGGAGTACCAGACAATCATTTACAAGGGAAGTCTCCATTTGTAAAGGTATCTCCCTCTCTGTATTGGGAAGAGGGGGGATGACCTCATTTCTAGAGACTTATCAATGTGGAAGGTGAGGCCTTAAAACTGCATAATAAACCTTACTCTTGTTTACAGTGCTTTAGTGATAATCTCCTGTAACTGACACCCCCACCCCCAACATCCTCCTTGTCTTTGGTTGGACATGGTATTTAAGACGAGAATTTCTGCTATTCTGTTGAGAAACGCAGTGTTCCTGCTTTCTCCAATGTATACATGTTATTAAACTTGGTATTATTTTCTCCTGCTAACCTGTCTTGTTAATTATTTGGCCAGCCATAAGAACCTTAAGGGAAAGGGCAGAGGGAGATTCTCCCTCTTCCCCCGACAAGGGGAATTGGTCAGCTTACTCTTAGTTCAGACCTTCTCAGTTAAGTCCCAGGGGTTGATGCGAGGGTGTTGACAGGGAGCCAAGAAGAGAAGAAACTTGTGCCCTGATTTCCACCTGGAATTTCTGAAAGTCGGGAGCCCACTGCAGCCTCAAGGAATTAGGAAAAGAGTGAGGAAGTGGAGATTGTAGTGTGGCACGCCTGTGAATGAGATGTACACATCCTCCCGGGACACCTATGGCACCTGTAGAGTGTGGAAGCGGGTCTGAAAGTTCCTTTGGGCCCCACATGTGGCATGGAAACTAACTGGGAGAAAGCGTGGTTACCTTGACAGGTGGCCCTAGAATTGGGATAAAGAGATACACACACAACAGGTCCTACGTGGGCCATCCTCAAAAAAGAAGTGACAAGAACGGACTCGGGGAATCTCCAGTGCTATGAAGCAGGGCAGATGCCAAGATAATGCCACATTCTACCCACGTTGCCATTTGAGAAAGCATCATACTTAGCCTTTGCCAAGAATCAGATAGGATAAATTATGTAGAAACTAAGGATCCAATTTCGGACTGAACAAATCAAGACCTGGATTAGATCAGCCTCCTCTCACATCACCCGCAGTGTCAGTTGCATAAACTCCTAAAATTTAACAATCCAACCCTGGAAAAAGGGTAGCAAGAAAAGACTGAATGGGGAGAACATCCCGAATATAATTAAATTTCAAAACTAAATGACTGAATTTACCTTTATTTAGAAACGACTAAACCAAGTTTTCTGCCGCAGGCAAAATAGGAACTTTAATAAGACAAAAATCAAAGTGAATCGTACAGAAAATGAAGGAATGGATATTTGAGAAGCTTCTGGCGCAAGAACTCTACCCTCCACGGAGGTTCTGTCACTTCAGCTTCCAGAGAACGTGCCCGAGCAGTGGCCCGTGATTGGAATGAGGACACGTGCTGGCCGTCATCGATGGCTGCGTGTCCTTAGCAAACCTGGGCGTGTTGGCACCGTTACTAGCAATGACCCAACGGAGAGCCGGGTGCATCAGGAAACAACTCATTGTGTGTTCGAGAAAACTCAATGAGGACAAATGGGAACTCGTTATTTACTTATTTTAATAATTTACAGACTGAGAACAAAGGTTTACTTCCACAAACAGTGATTTTAAAGTTAGAGATCTTTCAACAATCTTGCCCCTGAACTTTGGATTCTGGTTAAATAATATCTATTCAGATTTTCAGACTAACATGGGCAGAGAAACATGGTTTCAATACATTATTTTAAACTTCCTTGAATTTATTAAAAACTGGAAAATATGTTCTGTTTTGTTTCTCTCATTCACATACTGCCTACGTGGCCCTTCTCGTGCAAGGAAATGATATAACCTTGCTTTCAATATGTTTTACTCAACATTAAGTATTTTTTCTGATCCTGTTTGTTTAAAACAATTATAACATATCGTACTATGTTATTTAATCCTATCTTATTTCTCAGATACTGATAGAGTTATATCATTTAGCTAGTAGATATAACATTAAAATACACAGTGTTTTTGTCTGTATGAGTGAAAAACTATTGGTAAATAATCAAATGTAATTATCATTTATGATCTCGTATTTTGGCTTGGATCAAAAATCCACAACTGTGACCATATAGCATGTACTTCAAACGAGGATTATATTTCTACAGGAAAAAAACTGAGGAAAATTATTTGAAACTGAAAATTTGAAAAACTTTTCCATTACTAGTTCTGTTGTATAACACGCTGGCAAAATCCCCACAAAATGCAGAAGGAAAAAAATGTGTGCCAGAAAGGTACATAAATACTAAGAAAAATATTTATATTCTTGATGAAAAATATGTCAGATTATACTGATACAGAATTAACTGTAAGAAAGATAGAAAAATGGAGAGTGGGAAGACTCAGTCAAGAAAAACACTGAGAGGAAGGAGAGAGTTGGAGAGAAAGAGAGATAAAGAAGAAAGGGAGGGAGGGAGGGGGAGGAGATCTAATTTACCCTCTGCTGTTAATTAAATCGTACTATTCAAATCTCAGGAGTTCTTCGAAAGTAGAAGTTTTCATATTGATTTATAATAATGTTTTGAGAGAAATGGCCAAATTATAAAAATCACTGCTTATAAAACAATACAGTTTGCCCAGTTCGCATGAGATGGTACTTACAGTTAGACTTGTGGAGAGAAAAATGGTAAATGGAAAGGAGAAATGGCAAAATAGTAAATGCACTTCTCAGTTTTGAAATTGGTCTTGATGTTTTTCATGGCATTGAAAAATAAGACAATGTCCAGTTTGGCTTCAATATCATCAGTCATTTCAGTCTTTGGTATAACCATATTTTTTTGTGTCGGTTAGGACTACATGCAAATCATGTTATAGGAAATCTGAGTGGCTTTAAAATATACACTCATCTTTTTTTCTTGCACCAGAGGAAGACTGAGGCAGACATCAGTTCAGTGGCTTACCTCCATCCATGGCCCTAATGGTCACAAGGTATCGGCCAGAGCTTAGGCTCACCACCAGTGTGCAGGGCAAGAAGAAGAGGATAGCGGCAGTGCTGCCTCACATGTTTCTTTTACCAGAAGATCAAGAAAATCCATGGAAATTCTCCAGCTCAATGGATGCAAAAACTGTTGGGTCAGCCAACCTACAGTGTCAGTAATCGTTTTCAAGAGCTGTTTTTAATTCCTTGTCCTAACTGAGATCCTTATTATTAAATAAATCAGATTCAAGAGCTCCACAACAAATTGTAAGGAATTTATTTCAAAAGAACTAAATATTCTAGGAACTAGGTGAACCTTTAGGTTCCTCCTTTGTATTATACCCAAAATGCCCACAATGCCTGACGTTGTACACGTCTTTCCATGAGAACTCAGTTCAGCATCTGCGTCTGCCAGGGGTAGGCACTGGCTCAAGGGCACCCGGCATATACAAGCTTCAGTGACCTATATGTGTGCTCTACGACCTGATTAAAAGACGAGGTGGGGGCCAGCCTGGTGGCGTAGCAGTTAAGTGCTCGCGCTCCGCTTGGGCGGCCCGGGGTTCACAGGTTCGGATCCCGGGCACCCACCGATGCACCACTTGTCAAGCCATGCTGTGGTGTCCTCTCATATAAAGTAGAGGAAGACGGGCATGGATGTTGGCCCAGGGCCAATCTTCCTCAGCAAAAAGAGGAGGGTTGGCGTCTGATGTTAGCTCAGGGCTGATCTTCCTCACACACACAAAAAAAAGATGAGCTGGGCCAGTCAGATTCCTCTCTTAAGAAATTAAAACTGAAAAGCAGAGGCAGAAACAGTCGTAGTTGTGAACGTGAAAGGGTTCCACAAAGTCGAAATGGACCCGTGGCAAGCAACATTCACGTGCAAGAAAAGTTATGACAGAGCAGAAGTTCACAGAGTAAATGATCAGTGCCCAGAATGCATCATTTTAAATTTTTTTCTACATGATTCAAGAATCAGTAAATTAAAAAACAACAGGCCAAGTGAGTTGCCCACATTAAAGTAGTAGAAAAAGACTAGGGCCAAGTTTCAAGAAATATCTATTTACTTTATAAATAAGGAAAATGTAATGCTATTTATTCCATTTTTTGCATAAACGTTGATTTACAGTTATGAATAAACCAAATAAACAGTGTTAAATTGCAACCAATTCACCTAGAAAATTAAACCAAGTCCTCTGTTGATTAACGATGGTATTAGAAGATCAGGACACAGTATTTCATATGAATACAACAAGCTCTACCAGAGCTTAGAAATCCCTTCACAGAAAAGAACACTGGCGCATATTATTTTCTGGACCGAAGTAGCCGATTATTTTTAAGTGGAGAATACTGCCAAAATTTGCCCCCCTAAGTACTTTGAGTGTTTATCCTCTAGTTTTATTTAGTTTATTTTTCATGTTTCACAGTATTTCCATATGATTAGCATGCTAGAAAATATCTCAGCATGGCATCATGTTTGTTTTTCCCTGCTTGCCTTACATATAGGTATTGGTCAGAACTGTTCTCACAGGGAAAGTTCATAAAATAGATTTAGATATGCTGGAATCTATCTAACAAAAGGAAGCAGGCAAAACCATTAGATTGTATTAATGCTTTTTCCAGTAAATTATTAAAGTCAGGTAAGACAAGTTAATCAACAATTATCAGAGATTCTTGAGCTGTCTATTAAAGAATCCTCAGGCCTCTCTCTATGGCTATCTCTAAATATTCTGATGAAGGCAGGACCTGGCCACCAAGGCCCTGTTCCTCATCTTAGAGGTATTTGGTAGACAGCATGATTCCATTGAATTCAGGGAAACCCATGGGCCTCACAGGGCTGTATGCCAGCCCCATGTTTGAAATTATTTAGATTTTTAAATTCTAGTTCATATTGGAAAAAATCATGACTTTGCCCTTGCCTCCAGAGATAGGCCAAGGCAGAATAGTCTTTGTGGCTCAGTGTCTGTGTCCAGGAAATGTCGCACACACAAACTAGGAAACTATTTTTGATAGCTTGGACTTGGAAAGGCCAGCTTAGCTCACTATGAGCTATTTAAAACCTGCTCTGGATTCTCAGGCAGCACAGATCTTCTGATTACATGTTTACAAGCCTGTCCTTAAAGATCTGTGCAGCTGTCTACTCCACAGCCAGGACACCTAACGCTATTCACCTTTAAAGTGAAGTCCAGATACTAATGGGGAAGTCTCCATAAATATCTGTGCATGTAGGTGAGTGCAATTAACCCCATTTTAGAGACAGGCCAATAAGCTCCTCGTCTGGTGTCATCAGGAGAAGCCACATTAAATCTGGGTCCAAATCTTACACTTTTCCAACTTGGTCACAGCTCTTAGGATAAACCTGATGTACCTGAAATATAGTATTTGAAGAAATATACGCTACATCCTGAGGAGCATGAGAAGGTAGTGGTTAAGTTCATCAGCTCCAGAACCAGACTGGCTATCTCCCTTGGCAGTTTGCTTAATCTTCCTGTGCCTCAGTTTCCCCATTTTTAAATAGGGCTAGTGGTAATAAGCACCTGACAGATTTGTTTTCAGAACAGAATGAGATTAATATTTGTAAAATGGTGAGAATCACTCCCTGGAACATTGTGAGTGCATCAGGAGTATTAGCCATCATGAATGCAAAGCAAGAGATCCCGTTCTCCATAAAGATTTATTTCCCATTACCAAAAATAATTCAGTTACATCTTCTCTCTGAAAAAAGAAAATTGGCCTTGCTTTTCTGTGACACCAGTGGTCTACTTCTTTAATCTTGCTCTGGACTAAAGAGGTCCCTATCAAGGGTGAAATAGTGGGTGTGAAGATTTATAACTACAAATATTGGGTGCACAAAGTCTGTAAGTAACTTTTATTTCTCAATAACTGAAATTAATTTTACTCTCAAGCCCCAATTTGCATCAGTGGTAGACAATGCATTCTTGTCAATTCAAGGTAACTTAGTTACTTCAGCTTAAAACTCGGTCTCTTATGAGAAGTCCCACTTCTCTCTTCTTTTGTGTCCTCTTTACACAGGGTACAGTTCCCGGGATGTGCCTTGTGTCCCTGGGAGAGGAAGGGTGTGCTGACCTCTCTCAGGTGTGATGGCAATGAGAATGAGGCTCAGGCTACCTGACCTTGGGCATCGGCCTCTGTCTCCACTGCCTCCCATATATGCCCTCAGCTGCTGTAAGATGCAGTCTGGTGCCTTGGCATGGGTAGTTCACCCTTCAGACCCTGCTACAGGGTTCCATAACCCTAGCTCTGAGCTGCCTTCTCAGATCTTGATTCTTAACCCAAAAGATTTGGGGGTCTGGGGTGGACTAGCTCATGCTCGCTTTGCTCAGACATACCACACCACCATTTCTATTGAAGCTGTCTTTTGTTGGTGCTAGACTATATTAATCATCTATTACTGCAGAGCATGTTACCCCAACACTTGTGGTTTAAAACAATGAACATACATTATCTCAGTTTCTGATGGCCAGGAATTCAGGAGCAACTTAGCTGGGTGGTTGTGGCTCAGGGTCCCCCATGAAGCTGCAGTCAAGAGGTCGGTAGGGCTGCAGTCATCTGAAAGTTTGACTGGGGCTGGAAGATCTACTCCCAAGGTCACTCATGTCTCTGTCGGCAGAAGGCCTCAGTCCACACCACGTGGGCTTCTTAGAGATTCTGAAGACTCCCCAGGACATGACAGCTGGCTTCCCCCAGAGCCAGTGATCTGAAAAGGAGAACAAAGAAGAAGCCACATTGTCTTCTGTGACAGCCTCAGAAGTCATATACCATTCTATTGGTCACACTGATACAACGTAGCACAACACTATACAAGCATGTCAATACCAGGAGGCAGAGTCCATTGGGGGATATCTTAGAGACTGACTCTCGCATAAATATTGTCAGGTTTCCCTCCTCCCAGAATTCCATGTGGGATGCAAGACATAAGTCACTCTTTCTGATCCCCAAACTCATCAGAGATGGTGCAGGCTCTAAATTTTACTGTCTGGGTTCTAATTCTGTTCAACACTTATTAACTGTGTGACTCTGGGCAATTTACTGACAATTTCACATCAAAGTCCCCATTACAAAATGGAGATAATAATTCCACCTACAACTAGAAGTTGGGAGAATTATATGAAATAATCCATGGAAAGCACTTAGGACAGTCTGGTATACAGTTATTGCTCAGTAAATATCATCATCATCATCATCATCATTATCAACACTTACAGAGATTTCAACCCAGGAAGGGAAGAAGGGGCAGGTAGGGAGTCAAGCCTTACATTTATTTAAGCTCTCTGGTTCTTCTTCCCAAATTCTCCCCATATATCTTCCTCAAACCAAGGAGGAGTATTTTTGGTTGTTGAGTTTCTGTTTTGGTTTTTGTTTTCTAATTTCCTTACCTTGTCACTTAAGACTGCTCTTGCATCTTTATCCAGCAGCCTCCGTAATGGCTATGGTATATTCTCTGCCTTAGGCCCAACAGCTTTGGTTCTTGGTACTTAAAGCCAAGCTTTTGGAATTCAGAGAGAATTTTTCTCTCCCAAGCACCTGGCTCTTGGAATCTTCAATACCCTATTTTGAAACTCAAAGCCAATAACTAAAACAATAGCTCATGCTCACTGAGGGCAGGCACTAAGGCAAGTCATCACAACAGCACAAACATGACGTAAGTACTCTTATTACCCCATTTAACAGATGAAACAGGTGTTTCGTGGACCGAGTCCACAGCTAGAAGACCTGACCTTTGAACCCAGGCACCCCAGCTCCAGAGTCGGTGCTCCCGACCACGGCCTCACGTCACCTTTCAGGAATAGGCTATTGGTTTTTGCTAGTTCTATTACATTCTTCTTTTCCTGTAGCACTATATCCCAGCCCCAAGGACACTTCTTTTTAGCTTTTTATTTTGATGTAATTTCAGACTTACAGAAAAGTTACAAAAATAATACAAAGTATTCCTTATAACTGTCACCCAAATTCCACAAACGTTAACATTTTAGCATATTTGCTTTGTCATTCTCTTTCACTCTCTGTCTCTTCCTGTCACGTGTCTTTATGTGTGGAGATTATATATATATATGTATAAATACATCAGACTTCTTGAGAGTAAGTTGCAGACATAAAAGCTCTTTGCCTAAATATTTCAGGGTGTATTTACTAAAAACAAAGATATTTCCTTTACATAGTTTAGTACAATTATCAAAATCAGGAAATTAACAATGATACAATACTAGCGGTGGTATGCTGGTAAATATTTAACAACTAGCCCTCCAGGTTTAAAAAATTTTTTACAAAAAGCCCTGGTTTGTCACATTTGCTACTTCCCACAGTGTAAATACTCCGACTACAGCCAATTTCAAGCCACCAACATGATGTCACTAAACTTGGAGTTGAGAAGATGTGCACGATCAGCTCTTATGAACCAGTAGAAACTGACTCTAGCACACCACTGAAAAAGAACACTTTAATTGGTATAATGGCTGTAAAATTTACAAACCATTAGGGAGAAAGAAAAAATGTATTTGTAATAATCAAAATATTTTCCTACTACTTTACTTATCTGTGTTCAGTTAATATCCTCCCCAGTTTTGTCTAAGTACTGTTGTCATCAAGTACCAGGAGAGAAAGTGTGGCTTAACAGTCACAATTTTATGTAAAAGACGAACATGTTTTACTTGTAAAACAATGTTACACATGACTCGGTGGTTAATGTGGCTTCCAAAGCAATTAAGGAAAGTTTGATATCTAGAATTAAAGAGATAATAGTAATCCTGCTCTACGATTATTCTCAATTGTAATTTACATAGCTGCCAGATATTGTGAATTTGAGACTGAATCTGCAAAAATAAGGATAATAACAAATCTTAAATCGCAAGAATCAAATTTTGCCATATAATTATGTTATTTGAGCAGGAAATTGATATGAATCTTATTTTGAATTGAGTACACATACACAATGACATTGTTTCTCTAAGATATTGGAGAATTTTTTTTTAATACACACAGGAAAAAGTAAAGATAGACATCCCAATATATCAGCCTCCCCTCAGGAGTAAAATACTAGGGAAAAAATCTTGTTGGGCAAATGCCGTTATTCATCTTCAAATCAGTATCAGTAGAAACATTCAGGAAAAGAAGAGAAGAGAATATTTTTTTTTATTGCAATCATTTCCTTTTAGTTGAGCATGACTTACAAATTCAACAGAGATAGTACAGGAGGAAAGAATTGAATATGATCAACTTTTATTTAATGAAACAATCACGCAGATCAACTTTAGAGAGATACATGTTGTTTAAAACAATATGAACCTACAACAGACTAGGTATGAATTTATGCACATTTACGTTGTATCTCATCTCAGACATAAATGTATTATAGTATTTTCACCAGTATTGATTTAGCAAACCCTTAGTCTTTATTTGGAATTTGGAGCATCCTCACAAAACTGTTCCTGGTAACTAATCATCTACATCTAGTAAAGAAATATTTGATAGCAACAATAAATCAATGATTTTCATCAAAACAAAAAGAAATATAATTTAAAGAATACTAAAAGTAAATAAACATCTCCCACAGAGAAAATATTACAGATGGATAAAATGGAGATGTGATCCTAGGGATTAAAATCAAATAGATTAATAGTTTAGATGTGAAAAGCGAGAAGAAGGCATCTGCATATTTCTCTGATGATGGAGAAAGCAGCGTCTGGGTTAATGATCTAGAACAAGCTGAGCCACCTCCAAAGTCATCAAACAAAACTGAGTGAAAGGAGATGATTTCAGAGGGCGTCTTGGTCAGGATTTTGATTAAATGGAAGGAGTACTCCTGAGCCATCAAACCCTGTGTATGTGTCAGGACCATGGCCACTTACCAGCATGCGCCCCTGCCAGCATGATGCGCTTACGGAGATTTTCTTCAGGGCAACACAAGGAATCAAATCTCAAGCTAGAAAAAGTTCATGTTATAAACCCACAAAACAGCACCCGGCTGTTATAGTTAGAAGGTAGCAAGTTACTGGTATAGTTTATGAGATGCTTGGGGGAGGGATGAGGGGAAGAGGTGCATTACTAACCATTCCCTCAGCCATTTCTGAGTTTTATTACTTTCTGTCCCCCAAAATACTTCCACTGCTGGTGGCAATATTTTAGCCATGAATCTCAAACCACACTATGAAGCATTCATCCTTCTGTTGTGGAATCCTTCTGCCTTCAGGCATTTTCTCCTAATTCTTAAATACCAGTGTGAAGGGTAAACCTTTCTCCTAACACCTTTTAGGATAGTCAAAAACTCAGGATAATGGAGAAACAGGAATGGGCAGAAGATAACTAAACAGGGCACACACCACAAATGTTACCAATTCTCCCTTATAACTGAGGCTAGCTTTGCCACTTATATTTTTTTATTTTTTTCCATTCATAATTTTTTTTCAGTATTTTATTAGATCATAATGTTTATAACACTGTGTAATTTCAGATGTACATTATTATTTATCTGTTTCTGTGTAGACTGCATCATGCTCACCACCAGTAGTATAATTTTCATCCGTCACCATACATACGTGCCCCTTTACCCCTTTCGCTCGCCCCCCGGTAGCTTTGCCACTTTTAAAATGCAAATGTATGTCAGGTAATAATCATAATCACAAAAACTCATCTTTATTAAATGTTTCCTATGTGCCAGACGCTGTGCTACGTGCTTTGCCATCATTCATTCATTTGTTTATTCGATGACTAAGCGCCGAGTACTAATCTCGGTACGTGGGTTATAGCAATGAAGAAAGCAGATCACACCCCTGCTTTCCTGGAGTGTCCATACTGGTGGGGAAGGCAAACAGACGGATCAATAACATATCAATAGGTGGTAAGGGATATGCTGAAAAATAAAGCAGGAAAAGGTGGTTAGAGAGTGACGGCATCATCTCATTTAGTATTCACAGCAAACCTAGGAAGTACAGATGAGAAAACACGAGGCTCTGAGAGGTTAAGTAACCAGACGAAAGTCAGACAGCTAAGGAGTGGAAAAGGTGACCTTGAGCTCTTAACCATTGTGTGGCTCTCATGGTTATTTATATTTAATTATGTTCCCTATTTGACAAATAGTGGGACAAAGAACAGCAAAGAACAAAGGGAGGAAAAATTCCGCCCCTCTTAGAACTTCTAAAGGAGGGTAAGTCATAGTGTACCCCCGCCAGTCATAAAACCCTCCCTGGTGCCAGAGTGGGGTGCTTGTCCCTGCGTGGTCTTTACCATGCCGTATTTACTATTCTTTGTTTATTTTCTGTTTCCTTTGGCCATGAGCTTCTCACACCGCAGCTGAGGAGAACATCACACACCATGCAGGGCCACACAGGGGTTGTACTGGGGAGCAGAGGGAGCCAACAAGTCAGGATTTGTAGTAACAAGCGGATGAGCTGCTTCCCAGTTCCCACTGGGAGATGCGATTGGTTTGTTTGAATAATTTTGCAGGCTGACACAGAGGAAAGCCCATTAGGTTGAGGAGTAGGTGTGGTGCAGCTGGTCCAGCTGAGAGGGGAACTAGCCAGGTGGGGAGCCTCGCGTGCTAGGTGGGAGGCACATCTGATGAGAGTAAGGGGGCTCTCATTAGGACCCTTGGGGCTCAACAATGTCACAGCAGCACTTGAAAGTTTATATCTTATCCCTCTATTCCTGAGATTCTCTCTAATACTCCGTACTTCATTTTTGGAGTAAAACTAAGTGAGCCATCTTATTTTTGTCATAGAAATGAGTGATGGGAGAAACCAGTTCAATAGGGGAAACTGACCATGAGATTGACTCTCAGTGAGTAACACTGAATTAGGGAACTGATCTGCAGCCTGATGGTACTCACTCTTCGCAATTATTTTATGAGCACCACAGTAGGGAGTAAACCTGTGGCAGAAACAATGCTGTGTGTTGACCAAACCCACCTAATTTTCCTCCTGAGAACACATACTGTCTGCCTCCTCAAGCTATTTTGCAACTACATTACAGCCATGAAACTGAGTTTCAGCCAATGGAATGCAGGCAAAACTTACAAATGCCACTTCCAGACCCATATGGGATCCGCCATTTTCTCTTCCCTTTCCATAATGACCCTGGAAGCCTCATGTTGAAGATGACAGCCTTACAAGATTAAAGGAGTTTATCCCCTGAATGACTGTGATCATTATGGTCCCCCACAACATCCTCATTGGACTAGGACATACCTGAACTATAATAAACTTATTGTATTAAATCTCCAAGTTTTGAGAATTACTTGTTATGGCGGATAGCTTACCTTGATAGATAACTGCAGTGCAGAACATTAAGAAAACTTCAGATATGAGAGCAGAGCCCAAGTATTGTTACAAATACTCGATACCATTTCCTCTGAGTAACCATTCCTCCCATTTTGCCTTGTGCTGTGGAAAATGTCTCTAAATTGTATTACTAAAAAAGAAAGTCAGCTCATCTTAGGCATAGTGGAAGGAGAATCAAGAATTAAACATATTACAGCAAAGATAAGTTCTGAACACACTACGCAAATATGAATAAGGTGAAAAGAAATGGGAAGACCATCTACTATGTTAATAAATAAAACAAGAGCTAAAAACAAGATGATAAGAAACAAACAGAAGGAGAAGAAATGTGACATTATAAGAATTCAATTGAGGGGCAAACGGTCATTACAGATAAAGGAAATAAATTAGAAACAGGACAGAGATGAAAATTGAATTACTGAGATAAAGGAAAGATTTGAGAAATCACCAATAAAATCAATCACCAGATAAAAATATGGGAGAGGGAGGTGGGCATTGAAAAAATCAAATATAAACAAATAGATATGGGCCACAGATATCCACGATTCAACAAGAGGCATCCTGAGACTAGAGAGCTCAACAAATGCAATAAAAAAAATGCTTCCAAGGAATTATCACCAACAAATAACCCATCAAATAAAGAATGATTCCAGCAGACTGAACACACATAATCAACATTAATCAAGCCATAGCTTAGTAAAATCATCATATTTTAAAAATAAAGAAGACAAACAGAAGAAAGAGAAGAGGGAGAGGAAGAGAGGGAAAAGGAGAGGAAAAGTTAGAAAAAGAAGGCATTCTTCAGGCATCAGGCAGAAAAAAAAAAAAATCCCCTGAAAAGGTAAAAGAATTAAGGCACAGGATGACCCAAGCAAAATACAGTGGAGAAAGATATGAAGAAAATTTCTAAAGGAAAACACATATGGCCCAAGGAGATTACACTCAACCAAGATGTCGGAACGTCAAACAGACCTTCTCCAATCTGAAAGAACTCCAGGAATACAGGACTCATGGGTCTTAGTGAGAGGGGGAAAAAAAAAGAAAGCAAAACAAAAATTACTGAACTCAGAAATGGAAAATCCGTGTAAAAGGACTGGGGACGGACATGAAATCCTCCTAAATATGGAATAAGTACTAAACTAGTGTGGTCAAAAAAACAATAGCATGTAAAACAGTAGAAGTGATATACAATTTGACAGTCTGAGAAAAGAGCTGAATTAACCAGTGAGGATGCAGGCACCAATGTGAAGGAGGCAGTGAGAGTCAGGAACCCAGGGCTGAATGCTGGTTTTGCTGCTTTCTCACAGATGTGGCCCTGGGTAAGCACATACGTTTTCCTCGCCTTAGTTTTTTCATCTAAAAAATGGGGATGATACCTCTACCTCATGGGGTTGTTGTAAGGATTACATGACTGAATACACTTAAGGCATTTAGAATAGCGCTTGGCACATTGTAACCACTCAATCAGTGTTAGCTTTTTTTAGCAATGTCCTCATTTTCCATAGCAGAGACTTCAATCAAAACCATTTAAAATGGAAATAAGTAATTTTTAAGAATGACTCCAAGTTCTTAGTGTGTTTTATCTCTTTTTTGTGTGTGTGTGAGGAAGAGCAGCCCTGAGCTAACATCTATTGCCAATCCTCCTCCTTTTTTTTCCCCCTTTTTCTCCCCAAAGCCCCAGTAGATAGTTGTATGTCATACTTGCACATCCTTCTAGTTGCTGTATGTGGGACGCCGCCTCAGCGTGGCTGGTGCATCAGTGCGTGCCCAGGATCTGAACCCAGGCCGCCAGTAACAGAGCGCGAGCACTGCACTGCTCAGCCACGGAGCCGGCCCTTATCTCTTTTCTTAAGCTTAGAGAAATCTTAAAGAATATAATATTCCATCAATTTTATTTCTCTTAAACACAGATAAATTTAAATTTAATATTTTTAACTTAGAATATAATCTCATTGAAAAACTGCTTCCACCAATTTGTATACCTATGCTTCCATCTGTATATATGTGTAGAAAGATACCTGGATTAAAATTATTTCTATATAGTGGGGTTGGTAGTCATTTTTTAAACTTTTTTTGTTTTTTTATTTTTTCATTATATTATTTATTTATTTTTTTTTATGTATTTATTATTTTTTTGCTGAGGAAGACTGTCCCTGAGCTAACATCTGTGCCAATCTTTCTCCATTTTGTATATGAGAGACTGCCACAACATGGCTTGATAAGCAGTGTGTAGGTCCACGCCCAGGATCCAAACCCAAAAACTCTGGGCTGCCGAAGTGGAGCACCCGAACTTAACCACTACTCCCCCAAGCCAGCCCCTTGTTTTTGTTTTTTTTAATTTTTTGCATTAACTTCTTTATGCTGATCTTGTGTTATTAAAATAAAAATAATATTACATGAGAACAAGAAAATTTCTTTCTTGCTCTCCTTAGACTGTGTATCTTTGGGTGTTATGTTTAGATATATTTACTGTTGAAATATTAAGGGATTTTATACAACCAAATACTCCACCCTTGGCAAAACCAGTTGGTTTATAGACAGTAGATCTTTTGGTTCAGCTCTCTACCCTAACAGAGCCTGCAGGAGCTTTTTATCATGTTTGCTTTTGTCTTTCAAAAATCTTTTCTTAAAGTTTTCTATTGGAAAAGTAATGTAAACTCTTGGAAAATTTCAAAGGAAAAAAGGTATGGAGAAAAGTAAATCCTATCATTGACCATCCCCCAATTCCCATTTTCATTGCAACAACTTATTATTACACCACCTCAGAAGATTTCTAGGCATTTATAAGTGTGCACGTGTGTGTGTGTGCAGAAAACGTATGTCTATTCATTATTTTTTATATATATAAGATAAAACTACACATATTGTTTGCTGCCTTAAGTCAGGTTCCCAGGAAATAGACTTTGAGATGGAGATTTGCATGCAGAAGGTTTACAGGAAAGCGATCTCAGGAACAACACCAGTGGGAGAATAGAGGGAGCAGGCTGGGCAGAGGGAGAGGTTGAACTGTGCTGCTGAGAGCATCGGTATCCAGGTCACTCTCGGCAACCACAATGACTCCATACAATTTTATCCTAATCTCACCTATCCCACTCTTCCTACCAGAATTGACTTGCAAATTAGATCAATTTTCATTTCCTCTAATGGAGCAATGTGTGAACAAACAGGTCAGAGTTCAGATCCCGGGCCAGGTACAAAAATCCACAAGAATGATGACCTTGCATCTCTTTTCAATCTTCTGTCAATTTATTATAGCTTTGGATAAGTTTTTCAGTGCGGATCAAGAAAACCACCGTCCGTGTATTAGTTATTGCCGCAATAACGCTGCATAACAAACCAAATCAAATTCAGTGGTTTATAAAACAAGCATTTATTTTCATGCTCAAGGATCTGCAGGTCAACTACAGTTCGCCTGGTTTAAGCTGGGCTCAACTGAGTGGCTCTGCTTCTGGCTTGGGTCCAGACTGTGGGTTAGGTTCAGGTTTGTTCTACATGTGTTTGTTCTACCTGAGGTGTGCTCTCTTCATGGCATATAACGGGAATGCCAGGACCAAGCCAAATTAAGAACCGAGCACATTTAAAGCGTCTGCCCACATCATGACTACTAACATTCCATGGGCCAAGCAAGTCACAAGGCCAAGCCCAACACCACGAGGTTGGTGAAGTACACTCCACCCACACTGTGAGGGAAAGAGGAGTGAATACTTGCTGATCGATTATCCAGATTACCACGGACTAGTTCGCTCAACATTATAGATGCCTCCTGACAGCTCTCTCACGTAATGGGTAGTTTGAAAACGTTCACTCTGTCATTGTTTTAAATATAAGGAAAAATTTCTTGATTGGGAATATCTTTTCCAAAATAAGAAAGTAATGTATGAATAATTTAGAAAATACAGTATAAATAAAAATTTCCCATAATAACATGAACAACAGATCATTACTCTTAAGTTTGGTGCAATTATATATCCATAAATAAATCTATTCCATATCTATGTTTATATATTATATTTTATAGCACACGTCTCATCGCTTCTCGGCCTTTTGGCTAAGATCAAGTGCATAGCACATGTCTCGATTATCATTAAGTTATGAGCATTTTATTAGGTCATTAAATATTCTTCATAAACATGAAGATATTCCATCATGTGTCGATACTCTATTCAATAGTACTCATTACTGGGCATCCATGTGCATAAATCTTTGTGCAACTCTGATTTTTTCCTTAGTACTTACTTCCTTCTCACTCCTTACTCTTTGTTCCAGCCACACTTGCCTCCTTGCGGTTCCTCAAAATGCCAGGCACATTCTAGCCTGAGGGGCCTTGCACTGGCTCTTCCCTAAGTCTGGAGTGTTCTTCTCCAGGATATCTCACATGATTCCCTCCCTTACTGTCTTGAAGTCTTTTCTCAAGTGTCACCTTTCCAATAAAGCCTCTTATGACCACCTCATTTGAAACTTTAACCCATGCTTTATCCTCTTCCCCATTCCCTTTATCTGGTTCTTTTTTTTCATAATATTTAACATCTTCTAATACCCTAAATAATTTACTTATTTGATATATTTGATATTTATTGTCTCTCTCCCTCTGCTACAATGTAAGTTTTATGACAACAAAGATTTTAATTGATGTTTTTTCACTTATAGATCCCTAGTGTCTAGAAAAGTATCTAGCATACGGTAGGCACTCAATAAAGATTATGAATTAATAAACATCTAGAAGTAGAATCAAAGACTATGCTTTAAACTTTGAAAATTAAATTATGGCCAAAATTGGCCTAAGAGTAGGCATTTTAAATAAAAGTAAACCAGGTCACATTTTATTGAGTATACTTTATAATGTTTCCACATCCAGATAAAAGTCTTGTACTATATAAAAATTATTATCTATTCACAATACACTCAGACTTCTTGCAAGTTAAGTGATCATATTCATACATAAATGGTTTCAAATTTCATTACCAGAAAAATCGATCCTGCTTTTATCTAGTTAACATGTCCCTAGCTTGGCTAGATCATTAAAATTCTTCTACTCTTGGCATAATTTAAGAACAGAGTTAAAACTGAAAACCATTATTAGAGTCTCACATAAACTTTCTCAAATCTCTTAAACATTCACTAAAGAGGGAAAAGTCATGTAGTCAAAAAGAATTTGCTTTCAGTGTTTATAGTAGATAAGTAAATGCACTTTAGTGTTTTACTTAGGAAATTACTAATTTCCTGCTTCTCTTGTTCTCTCTCTTTTCCAAATTGCCTCATCTTCCTTGGCTATGTTACTCCTATTTAATACACATTCTTCCTTTTGAAATTTTTGTGGTATATATTCTTATTCTTTACCCATTTTCTGTACTTAACAGGGACTCTAAAATGCTGCTCTATCCAATTTTCATCATTTTAAGGGCTTATTTTCAAAATGACTTTATAATAAATACTCATAAGAATATTAGGAATTGTTGATTTTTTTTGACAAGTGTTTCTACTAATCTTTAGTACTCTTTTAAGAGCATACACCCTTTCATGCCCATGAGGATGATTATAGCTGAAAAAAAAACAAAACAGAAAATAACAAGTGTTGATGAAGATATGGGGAAATTGGAACCCTAGTGCATTACTGGTGGGAATGTAAAACAATGTAGCCACTGTGGAAAATGGTATGGCAAGTCCTCAAAAAATTAAATGTAGAATTACCATATGCTCCAGCAATTCTACTTCTGCGTGTATACCCAAAAGAAGTGAAAGCAGCAATTTGAACTAATATTTGTACACGCAAGTTCGTAGCAGCATTATTCACAATAGCCAAAAGGTGAAAGTAACACAAGTGTCCATTGGCAAAACGAATGCATAAACAAAATGTGCTATATACATACAATGGAATATTATTCAGCCTTAAGAAGGAAGAAAATTCTGACACATGCTACTACATGGGTGAACTTTCAAGACATTACACTATGTAAAATAAACCAGTCACAAAAGGGAAAGTATTGTATGATTCCACTTATATAAGGTACCTAGAGTCGTCAAAGTCACAGAGACACAGAGTAGAAAGGTGATTGCCAGGGGTTGGGGTGAGGGGGAAATGGGAAGTTAGTGTTAATGAGTACAGAGTTTCAGTTTGGGAAGATGAAAAAGTTCTGGAGATGGATGATGGTGATGGTTGTACAACAATGTGAATGTACTTAATGTCACAGAACCATACACTTAAAAATGATTAAAATTATAAGCTTTATGTTATACGTACTTTACCACAATAAAAAAAAGCAATGAGAACAGTTAAATAAATAAATAAGAGTAAACATTCTATTTCCAGTTAAGAACTGTGAAACACAAATCTTTCCAAAGGTTTGATAGAAGGTAGCACGGCTTATACGGTGCTTAGGGAAATCCTGATGAAAATGGATTATGAAAAAGAAATCAGAAACTTCAGTCAAATCTTTACTATGCAGTTTCACTTATAGTATATGAAATGAATTTCCATATCATCAAAAAATATATCATTGTATTTAAGAATAAAAGACTTTCCTACTCCAGGGGCCAGCCTGGTGTAGGCGTAGTGGTTAAGTTTGCACTCTCCGCTTCAGCAGCCCAGGGTTCGCAGGTTAGGGTCCCGGGTGCAGACCGATGCACCACTTGTTAAGCCATGCTGTGGCCGCGTCTCGTTGAAAGTAGAGGAAGATGGACACGGATGTTAACCCAGGGCCAATCTTCCTCAGCAAAAAACAGGAGGATTGACAACAGATGTTAGCTCAGGGCTAATCTTTCTCACAAAAAAAAAAAAAAACTTTCCTACACCAAAACAGTTTTGGTTCTTCCTTTATGACAGACAATTGTATATCTTTATGCAATTATAGTTGTATAAATTTTATAAATACAATTGTTCACTACATATAGAACAACAAACGACGTTCCTCAATAATTCAGTGGCACTTAAACTCTTGATAAATGAGAGATAAGTTCATTTTTCTGTTAGTTTTTATTTATTTATGTATTAATTTTTGTGAGGAAGATCAGCCCTGAGATAACATCCGATGCCAATCCTCCTCTTTTTGCTGAGGAAGACCAGCCCTGGGCTAACATCCATGCCCATCTTCCTCTACTTTATATGAGATGCCACCACAGCGTGGCTTGACAAGTGATGCGTCAGTGCGAGCCCAGGATCCGAACTTGAGAACCCCGGGCCGCCAAAGCAGAACATGTTCGCTTAACTGCTGTGCCACCAGGCCGGCCCCTCTGTTAGTTATTTTTGATCAAACATAGAGGACTTCCCAGAGGATCTGAAAATGTAATCAGAAGAAGAAACTGCAGTACTAGGGAAACTGTCATTAATTATATGTTTTGGAGTCATCTGGGGTTCTTCAGTTTCCCTAAATAACAAAAGAAAAATCGGGGGAAAATAAGTACTGTTTATTAGTTATGATTTCTGAAAAAGATATGCTTTATGATGTAAAGGAAATAAACAGTAATGTTATAGATGCATATCACAGATTTTTCATGGTATTGAAAATTTCATGAAATTGAAACCCAATTTCAAATATTATATCCTGTTGTCACACTATGAGTTCCAATTTTTGGTCTTAACAATATGGTCAATACAGACAATGAGAACAGGAAATTCTTATCTCCACCTTTCTAGCAATGTGGGCTAAAGCAATTTAATGGAACTCTAAGCCTCAATAAAGTGAAATGGGAGTGATAACATCTACCATGCAGTTGTCATAAGAATTAGTTATAATAAAATTAATGTCCCTGGAAAATATTAGGTATTTAACAAATCATTATTACTATTAATAATACAAATAGTGCAAGGACTTGGTAGCAAGAGGGACATCTATTTGGGTTATCTGTATCCTCCTGGGAACTTCACGTTGTACTCATGCACAGTTAAACGTGTAAGAAGAAATAAGGCTTAGAACCGATGTTAATAAAGGATAATAAAATGCCGTTAACTACCCTTGGAGCTTGAACCTAAGGGACAATAGAGTAAATGTTTTTTATGAATCTCGATCCAAACTGCCTTTAAATTTTCCTTGTACAGGAAACATTTTATTTCAAACTAAAAATGCCACCCAGGCCCACAGTGAACACTCGACATTTTTCCAACTGCAGCTCTCTTCTAGGTTCATTCCTACTGAAACAGCGGTAGTGGGGGAAAGACTGGAGGATAACCTGCCTGTTGAATAACTTTTCTAAAACTGTCTTTAGGGAGAGCGATGTTGACTTTCATTCTACCCCATTTACCAGTGGAATGAGAGGAAACGCTCTGATTACAACCAGAAAGATCTACTGTTATAATGGAAGTTTTCTTCATTCTGCTCTCCCCTCAAATTACCATCCTATTATGCCCTTCTTTCATCACAGTCACAAAAATAGCTTCCTTTTTCTACCACATAATCCACGCAATGTGGTTCCTTCTCCTTCCTTCTCAGAGGTCTCTAGTAATTTCAAAACAGTCCAAAAATGTCCTCCTTGCATTTCATCCTCTTTCATTTCTCCATGGCATGTGACTGGACTAGTCCTTCCTTCATGGAACTAGACTAGTCCTCTCTGAACATAATTCTCCAGTGTCTTGAATGGACGCTCTTCTGTCACCTGTCTCTTAAGAGTAGGCATTCCCTAGCCTTAGGTCATCTTTCCTTTTTTTTTTTGTCTCTGTCATTGCACGCTTCCTTCAGTGATCTTAGCCATTCTCATGCTGTTACAGGTGCCCTATATTACAGCCACCTTGGGTTAAAGGCCATTTCAGTATACATCCTGTTCTTTTCTGTCTCCATAGCCTTACTTCTATTGTTTACTTGTGCTAAAATGATCTCTTCAATATCGTTTTTCAAGACTCAGCTCAAACTGCCACCCTTCTCAATGAAGCCTTCTCCAAATGAAAGTGAACATTCCTTCTATGAATATCCATAGTAATTTTTTTTCGCTTTCTTTTTTCTTTTTGGTGAGAACACTTAAGTTCTACTCTCTCAGCGAATTTCAGCTATACGATACAGTATTATCAACTATACTTACCATGTTATACATTAGATCTTCACATCTTATTCTATTTATAACTAAAAGTTTGTACCCTTTTACCAACCTCTCCCTACTTCTCCCGCCCCAAGCTCCTGCAACCGCCATTCTACTCTGTTTCTATGAGTTTGCCTTTTTTTTTTTTTAGATTCCACATACAAGTGATACCATGAAGTTTTTGTCTTTCTGTTGGGCTTATGTCACTTAGCATAATGCCCTCCAGTTTCATCCATGTTGTCACAAATGGCAAGATTTCCTTCTTTTTTATGGCTAAGTAATATTCTGTTATACATACCACATTTTCTTTATCCATTCATCCATGGATGGACACTTATGTTGTTTCCATACCTTGGCCTATTGTGAATATGCTGTCTTGAATGTGAGCGTACAAATATCTGTTTGAGATAATGGTTTCATTTCCTTTGGATATATACCCAGAGGTGGGATTGCTGGTTATATGGTAGTTCTATTTTTAATATCTTGAGGAAACTCTATAGTGTTTTCCATAGTGGCTGCACCAGTTTACATTCCCACCAACAGTGCACAAGTGTTCTCTTTTATCCATATCCTCACTAGCATTTGTTATCACTTGTCTTTTTGATAACAGACATCCTAACAGGTGTGAGGTTGATACCGGCCCTGATATCAGTTCTCCTATGTTAAACCCAGAATATATGGAGTTAAAACCAAAAGCATTCATCCTCTATCCCTGTTTCTAAGTTACATTCAGGTGTAAATATTGTTTTTTTAAACCTTTGTGTCCCTGAACTTCACAAGGCAGATAGAAGTTACAAATTGTTAAAAGCCCAGGTGGCCTCAAGCTGGGCTCACACTGAAGTTTTGGCCAATTATCAGTTCTTGAAGTTTGTTACAGGGAAACTGATATCAAGAAGCTAAAGCTTCTCAAACCTCAACTCCTTGGCTTCCTGGCACCAGAATTCAACATCCACCACGGAGACAGAGAGAGTTGAAGGACACCCACCTTCGATTCCCTTATCTCGCCATCCTCCTCCCTGCCAGCAACCTGGCAAGGCCAAAGGCAGGCTGATGAGAAAGCACCCACCAACAAGGCCACAGGCTCCCTCTCTCTACTAGCAGCCACATTCCTCACAACCTTTAAAACCCCTTGCCTCCCATCTTTCAGGGAGATGGGACAAATTGGAGAGCTCTCGTCTCCCAGCTGAGGTCACCCAAAATAAAAACCCTTTCCTTGCCATAAACCTGGTTTTCCAGTTTGGCCCCTCTTGTGTGGCGGGTAAAGAACCTAGGTATGTATCAGGTAACAAGGTGACATCTCATTTTGATTTTGACTTGCATTTCCCTGATGATGAGTGATGTTGAGCACATTTTCATGTACTTCTTAGCCATTTATTTGTCTTCTTTGGAAAAATGTCTATTCAGGTCCTTTGCCCATTTTTCAATTGGGTTATTTGGTTTTTGCTATTACATTGTGTGAGTTCCTTGTACATCTTGGATATAAAACCCTTATTGGATAAGTGGTTTGCAAATATTTTCTCCCATTACATAGGTTCTCTTTTCATTTTCTTTTTTTGGTTGGTTTGTTTTGTTGTTTTTTGTGAGGAAGATCAGCCCTGAGCTAACATCCATGCTAATCCTCCTCTTTTTGCTGAGGAAGACCGGCTCTGAGCTAACATCTATTGCCAATCCTCCTCCTTTTTGTCCCCAAAGCCCCAGTAGATAGTTGTATGTCATAGTTGCACATCCTTCTAGTTGCTGTATGTGGGACGCAGTCTCAGCATGGCCGGAGAAGCGGTGCGTCGGTGCGCGCCCAGGATCTGAACCCGGGCCACCAGTAGCGGAGCACGCGCACTTAACTGCCAAGCCGCGGCGCCGGCCCTCTTTTCATTTTCTTGATGATTCCCTTCCTTGTGCAGAAATTTTTTAGTTTGATGTAGTACCACTTGTTTATTTTTGCTTTTATTGCCTTTGCTTTTGGTGTCAAATCCAAAAAAATCATTGCCAAGACCAACGTTGAGGAGCTTACTCCCTATGTTTTCTTCTAGCAGTTTTATGGTTTCAAGTCTCGCATTCAAATCTTTAACTCATTTTGAGTTTATTTTTGTGTATGGTGTAAGACAGGGGTCCAGTTTCATTCTTTTGCATGTGGCTGTCTACTTTTCCCAACACTATTTGTTGAAGAGACTATCCTCTCTCCGTTGTATATTCCTGACTCTTTTGTTGAAAATTAATTGACCATATATGCATGGGTTTATTTCTGGGCTCTCTATTCTGTTTGATTAATCTATGTGTCTGTTTTATGCCAGTACCATACTGTTTTGATTACTATAGCTTTGTAGCTCGGTTTGAAATCAGAAAATATGATGCCTCCTCAGCTTTGCTTTTCTTTCTTAAGATTGCAGTGACTATTTGGAGTCTTTTTTGGTCCCATACAAATTTTAGCACTATTTTATCTCTGTGGAAAATGTTGGAATTTTGATTGGTTTGCATTGAATCTGTACATCTCTTTGGGTAGGATGGACATTTTAACAATATTAATTCTTCCAGTCCATTAGCATGGAATATCTTTCCATTTATTTGTGTCTTCTTCAATTTCTTTCATCAACGTTTCACAGTTTTTGGTGTAGAGATCTTTTACCTCCTTGGTTAAATATATTCCTAAGTATTTTATTCATTTTGATGCTATTGTAAACGGGATTGTTTTCTTAATTTCTCTTTCCAATACTTCCTTGTGAGTGTATAGAAACACAACTGATTTTTGTATATTAATTTTGTATCCTGCACTCTTACTGAATTCATTTATTAGCGCTAATAGTTTTTGGTGGAGTCTTTAGAATTTTCTATACATAACATCATGTCATCTGCAAACAGAGACAATTTTTCTTCTTCTTTTCTGATCTGGATACCTTTAAATTTTTCTTTACCTAATTGCTCTGGCTAGGATTCCCAGTACTGTGTTGAATAAAAGAGGCAAGAGTGGGCATCAGTGTCTTATTCCTGATCATAGAGGAAAAACTTCCCGCTTTTCTACATTGAGTACGATGTTAGCTGTGGGCTTGTCATACTTGGCATTTAATATATTAAGGTATATTTCCTCTATACCCAGTTTGTTGAGAGGTTTTATCACGAAAGCATGCTGAATTTTGTTAAGTGCTTCTTCTGCATCTGAGATGATCATATAATTTTTATCCTTCATTTTGTTAATGTGGTGTTTCACATTGATTGATTTGCATATGTTGAGCCATCTTTGCGTCATGGTGTATGATCCTCTTACTGTATTATTGAATTCAGTTTGCTAATATATTGTTGATGACTTTTGCAGCTATGTTCATCAGGGATATTTGCCTATCATTTTCTTTTCTTGTGGTGCTCGTGTCTGGCTTTGGTATCTGGGTAATGCTGGCCTTGTCAAATGACTTTGGAAGCATTCCCTCCTCTTCTGTCTTTTGGAAGAGTTTGGGACGGGTTAGTATTAATTCTTCATTGACTGTTTGACAGAATTCACCAATGAAGCCATCCGGTCTTGGGCTTTTCTTTGTTGTGAGGTTTTGATTACTGATTACTACCTTACTAGTAATTGGTCCATTCAGATTTTTTATTTATTCATGATTCAGTCTTGGTAGGTTATATGTTTCTAGGAATTTATCCGTTTCTTAGGTTGTCCAGTCTGTTGATGTATAGTTGTTCATAGTAGTATCTTATGATCCAAAGTATTTCTGCGTTATCAGTTGCCATGTCCCCTCTTTCATTTCTGATCTTATTTATTTGAGTTCTCTCTCTTTTTTTTTTTAGTAAGTATAGCTAAAGATTTGTCAATTTTGTTTGTCTTTTCAAAAATCAGCTCCTGATTTCATTGATTTTTTTCTGTTGTCTTTCTAGGCTGTATTTCATTTGTTTCCACGCTGATCTTTGTTATTTCCTTCCTTCCACTAATTTTGGGCTTTGTTTGCTCTTCTTTTTCTAGTTTCCTGAGGTATAAAATTAGGCTGTTAACTTGAGATCTTTATTTTTTCATAATGTAGGCATTCATCGCTATGAACCTCTCTCTTAGAACTGCTTTTGCTGCATCCCATAAGTTTTGATATGCTGTGTTTCCATTCTCATTTGTCTCAAGATATTTTTTTATTTTCCTTTTGATTTCTTCTTTGACTGACTGGTCATTCAGGAGTACATTGTTTATTCTCCATGTATTTGTGATTTTTCCAGTTTTCTTCTTGTAACTGATTACTAGTTTCTTACTGTTGTGGTTGGAAAAGATGCTTGATATGATTTCAACATTCTTAAATTTATTAAGGCTTGTTTTGTGGACTAACATATGATCTATCCTGAAGAATGTTCCATGTAATCTGACAAGAATATGTATTCTGCTGTTGTTGGATGGAATGTTCTGAGTATGTCTGTTAGGTCCATCTGGTCTAACATGTCATTTAAATCCACTTGACCTTTGCTGGTAGGGTGGAGATGAGACTACAGTTTTTACTGTGGTGTTTGACTGGAATAGAGCAGTTATTATCTAAAAGTTTTCTGCCTTGCTCAGCTGCCCCTTTCCTGATCCTTTGGCAATAGAGAGCAGGCTTTTCTTGGAGCTTTATTTGTATGAGACAGTTGGCATTTCTGGGTTTCCAGCTTCTCCAGTATCCAGTCTGTTATACACAAGGCAAAAAAAAAAAAAGAAAAGAAAAGAAAACATGGGGCCATCTCAGTGGCGTAGTGGTTAAGTTCACATGCTCTGCTTCAGTGGCCCAAGGTTCACCAGCCCAGATCCCGGGCGCGAACCCACACACCACTCATCAAGCCATGATGTGGCAGCATCCCACGTACAAAATAGAGGAGGACTGGCACAGATGTTAACTCAGGGCCAATCTTCCTCACCAAAAAAAAAAAAGAAGAAAACCCAGAGAATATACCTCTGTGTTATTCCTTGGGTCTCAAAGTTCCTAGCTGATCTGCCATCTTTTTTCTACTGTTTAGATTCTTATTGTTTGTTTTATGTATGTGTCCAGCATTTTTCATTGTATTTAGTGGGAAGAATAGAGAAACATATGTCTACTTCACCTTCCTAGCAGCAAAAATCCCCCTATGCTGTGAACTGAATATTTATTTCCCCCAGAATTCATATGTTGAGACATAATCCCCAATGTGAGGGTGTTTGGAGGTTGAGCCTTTGGGAGGTGACTAGGTCACGAGGTCAGAGCCCTCATGAATGGGATTAGTGCCCTTATGAAAGAGGCCCCAGAGAGATCCCTCTTCCTCTTCTGCCACCTAAGTTACAGCTAAAAATCAGCCATCTATGAACCAGGAAGTGGGCTCTCATCAGACACATAATCTGCAGGTGACTTGATCTTGGACTTTCCAGCTTCCAGAACTGTGAGAAATAAAATTCTGTTGTTTATAAACCACCCAATCTGAATGGTATTTATTATAGCAGGCCAAACAGACTGAGATCCCTGTTTAGCAATTTTTAAAACACTGTAACATAGCAAATAGTAATACTAAGACTTTCTCACTCATCATAATCTGAGGTTTTCTTAAAAAGTTGGTAAGTACCTGTTATGAGCTGAATTGTGTCCCCCTAAAAATTTATACGTTGAAATGCTAACCCCTGGTGCCTCAGAATGTGACTGTATTTGGAGATAGAGTCTTTAAAGAGGTAATTAAGCTAATGTGAGGTCATTAGGGTGAGCTCTAATCTAATAAAACTGGTGTCCTCATAAAAAGAGGAAATTTAGACTCAAATGCATGCAGACTGAAGACCGTTCAAAGACACAGGAGGAGACAGCCATCTAGAAGCCACAGAGAGACTTCAGAAAAAACAACCTTGTCAACACCTTGATTTCAGATTTCTAGCCTCCAAAATTAGGAGAAAGTAAATTTCTGTTGTTTAAGCCACCAGTCTATGGCACTTTGTTACGGCAGCCCTAGCAAACTGATACAATTCCGAAGCATTAAAATACAAGGTATTGATATTATTTAACTACAGAAAAAATTTTCTATGTGATAAAAGTTAGATATCTTATTTTTTCTTATCTCTTCCTTTTGACTTAGACTAAAAATTTACAATTGTAATACCCAGCATATGCTCCAAAAAAGAATTCCTTTTTTCCAGGAAAAATATTCAGTGAAAGTAGTTAAAATTTGAAAATCTGGAAAGTGTTTTGCTATTGAATCTGTTCCACAGTATGCTGACAAAAACTCCTAAATTCATGAGAGAAATACCTGTCTGATGCAAAGACAGATGGTGCCAGAAAAAAAAGAAATCTGGATAAAAACAATACATGTCTGGAAAATAGCCACATTACACCATACAAAGAACCAAGTAAAAGAGATTAAAAGTTAGATGTAGACACAAAAGAATAAAGGAGAATAAAGGAAGAGAAGGAGAAGAGAGTGAAGGAAAGGAAAAAAAGAAAAGGGAGGAGAAAGGGAATTAAAAAGAGAAAAGGAACAGGTTGGGGAAAGTGAGAGAGAAAAAGACTATTAACCATTTTTCATCTTTATTTAATGTTACTAATAAAAGCTCATGGAGTTCTTCCAGAGCGTTTGTATGGGTTGATAAAAATTTTTTGGAGAAAATAGCCAATATGTAAAATAGTAATGTGTGAATGTTTATAAAATAACACATTTGGTTTGCTCAGTTCTTTGCAGTGGTACTCATGACAGCAATGCAGCGTGGGGGGAAAAAACAGTAAATGGAGAGGCAGGACAGGGTTCTCAAATATGATGACTTCAAAAAATTGCAATGCACAGAAAACCAGAGAGAGGCTTTTCCTCTCAATGATTGCATTCAGCAGTATTGTGCATTCCAAGCACTTGTAAATATTGTTACCAAAACCTGTTTTAATTCTTGTTGCTGGCTGATAGCCACTCACGGAAATCCCTTTCCCCAGAGTATTGCCCTCTGCCAAACAAGAGACACCTCGCCTAGAAAGATACTAATAAAGGAGACATTAACAATGATACAATTTCTAGAGCTCCCTTAGGGCAGACTGAAGCTAGCCTCTAGTTGAGACCACAGTTTTGCTTAGCTTTTTATCCCCTGCCCTATCTTGCTTCCTTCCTTCCTTCCCCTTCCCCTGAGCATATTCCCGCAATAAATCACTTCATAATATCCCCCGTCTCAGGCTCTGTTTGTGTTCTAGGAGGTGGTCCTAAGAAGCAGGCTCTAAGGATGAGATTCTTGAGTTGGGCTGCTCCCCAACTGAATGACGATGATGACACATCACAGGTAACACGTGAAGTAATCATAGTCGCTGGCTTGCTGTAGCTGTGTGATTGTTAAGACTTTCACCTCTGGCGAACTGTAAAGATGTGTAAGGGTATACAAAAGCTGGCACTGTGTTTTGGGCATTTGAGAAGTATTAGAGGAATAGCAGATGTAAAGATTGGAATGAGTTGCTAAGCGTCATTGATTCATTGAAGAGAAAAAATAAGTCTCGGATTTATTAATCAACAATATAAAGCAAAACATGAAAGTCAGAGGCGCTCTCTGGCTGCCTTTAAAGAGAATCTCATCTCCTGTAGTTGAAACACTGAAGACCAGGTACAGAATTTAATTGTCAAGTGGCAAAATCACAGAGAAGTCTAAATTCTCAGTCTGGCAAATCACCTGTGGCAAAGCCAGGGTTCTGATGGGGAAGGAGTGGAATTGAGATTTGGAATGGGGATATCTGGGTAGATGAACTTCAGAACCTTGAATCTCTGAATTCCCCTGAACCCTTCCAGCTCACAGAATTGACCGACTTTCTCTTCCTGGGTGATAGATCCACCTTCACTTCCTTGCTTAAAGCCTATATGAAGACCTCATATGAGGCAGAAGCCTTACAAGACCATACTGCCCCATCAAGACCTGCCTCCACCTCTCTGGCTATGGAGACATAAATAGGGTCAAGTCTCTGTATAACCAGATTGGAGAAGGCTGGGCCTGCTAAGAGAGAAAAGAAAGTATATGCTGGAGTTGCTGTAGGACCTGGCTAACACGTCCCAGCAGGAACTGAGAAAGTGAGTGTATCTGGAGAGTGCTGGATCAAGAGAGATGAAATCTAAGACTGGATATGGGTGCTTGTCAATGTGGGGACATTATCCCATAACACAGAACTAACATCATGGTCAGAGCCCTGGGTGGGGGCTCCAATATACTACTGGGATAGTTCCTGGAAACTTAGAAAACTTTATGGCCCATGTTAAAGTAAAGATGCCAGATCTGCCATGGCAAATTAGAGGAGGAAGGAATCAAAAGGCTCAGAGAACTAGGCAGGCTAGAATGGGTTGACTGTATAAGACTGGAAAACTCTCCATGTGATTATGTTCAGTTCCAGATACTTCTGATTTTAAAGGAAGTAAATTCAGAATTTAATCTCAGTCAGTACAAGACTCTAAACTTTCTCCTTGATCTCAACTTGTCCACAGTAATGGCATGAGGAAGATGGTGATGGGGTAGGGGGGTGCTGTATATACCTCCCTGGCATGAGGAGCAGGTGTCCCATCCCAATGCCTTCCTCTGGTCCTCAAAGGCCTCCACTGGCGTACAGCTTCACTTGCCTAGTCTTCAGGCTTTCAGATTATTGTCTCTATTATACAGCTTAACACTATCCACAATTAACTGAAAAAGCCTTTTAAAATACTCTAACTATAGACCTGTATGAGACCAAATTTTCTTCATGTACTTCAACCGAAACGATATACGGTAAAAGATTGAATGCAGAATGAGAATTCCTCTGTCTACTACCAAGGCAAACATTAAAGATATTTGCAAAAATGTAAAGCAATGTCACTTTATGTACTATTTTTTTTTTGGTCTGGGAAAATATAGTTATTTTTCATAAATGTATGCTACGTTAAATGTGATGTTTATTATTGATATTTTTTAATAAATAAATGTTTTTAAATGTCTCATTTTTAGCTTACAACACAGTTAATGTAAATGGGTAAAACCCTCATTAACAAAAGCTCTTTGCGGTCCTCAATAATCCTTAAGAGTCTAAAGAGTTCTTGAGACCAAAAAGATTGAGAACCACTGAACTAGAGGATAGTAATCAGGGTCCTACCCCTCCATACACAAGCTAAACCAAACAGAATCTTGAGTAGAGGACCACAAACTCTGACAACGAATAGAATGCATCCCACTGGGTTAGCAGCATCCCGACAAGACAGCTCCTCATCCACGAGCCCGTTGTTGTGTGGCCGCTGAGCTTCTTCAGTTCTGGCCCATTCTCAAGCTCCACCACCTCCCCCACATTATCCTCAAGTTCTTCAGAATAATGTCCCATATCTTTCCAACAAGCTGACTTTGCCTGAGTTACCTGGGGTAATTTCTGTTGACTGCAATCAAATCATGCTACCAGATACAGTGTCTAATAATACTCCATCATTAGGTCTGAGCCTGAAATCTTTCACACATAGTTCAAACTCAGTTGTGTCAATGAGTTCCTGCTTATGGAGGCAAGCATCTGTGACATCAACGGAGCCACACAACAGATGAGGAATTTAATTGAATGTGTTGGGAAACCCGGTTCTGTTCTCCCTGGACTGTTTTAAACCAGTAACGGACAAAGCTCACAAGACACCACCTCTTGTTTTAATTACACGTTGACAAACCAGTCACTAAAGATCCACTTAGTCCTTTACTCAAGAGTCAGGGTAACTGTTACATTTTATCTTCAAAGTGTGGTACATACATCAGTGGAATAATCTACACAAGAAGTGTAAATATTGATGGAAATGTTATTAGCCCCATTTTGGAAAGTACAATAATTGAATCTCTTCGCTTAGGTCCTCAAGTGGATATCAAGAAGATCCTGGCTCCAAACCTCACACCACACAATATAATCATGGCTCCCAGAATAAGCATGTATGCTCATATCTATACAGAAGGAATTTGAAGATAACAAATTTACTGGACAAATTTTCTATAAGGCCTTATTTTATTTTTTTATTTTTATTTTTTTATTTTTTTTTAATTTTATTTATTTATTTTTTTCCCCAAAGCCCCAGCAGATAGTTGTATGTCATAGCTGCACATCCTTCTAGTTGCTGTATGTGGGACGAGGCGTCAGCATGGCCGGAGAAGCGGTGCGTCAGTGCGCACCCCGGATCAAACCCGGGCCGCCAGCAGCGGAGCGCGCACACTTAACCACTAAGCCACGGGGCTGGCCAATAAGGCCTTATTTTAAAATACAATAGAAAATTCATGTTGCAAATTTATTTTACTTTCCTCAGAGACAAATTTTATATTTCTCCCTTCTAACGCTATCTAATTTCTTTCTACCTTTTTCTGGAAGAATATGTTCCCTGGGAAGCCTTATTTACTATTTTTGGTAAATGTAATTTTCAGGCTCTAGTTTTGGTAAAAGATTTATGGAATCTATGAACCTATGTCTGATCTGAGAGTCAAAACACTTCGTATCTAGAATTAGCGAAGATACAGTCCTGCTCTACACTGCCTTTGTCAGGCTACATCAGAAGGGATTGCATTTATTCTTGGTCGTGATATATTTAGAAAGTGTATAAAGTAGAGAAAATTGACAAGGTTGATAAATCAGATCAAAATCAGACATTTTACAAAGAAATTTGGAATTATTAGCCTAGAGAAATGCAGACTAGGAGGCATGAAAATGGTTGCCTATTTAAATAAAAGAGTTATTAGACCTCACCAACTTATCACTAATTTGTGAAAGCTACAGGCTTTCCGAGTTTTCTGAAGGTAGAGAATTCCCCATCACAGGGACTATATAAGATAACCACGCTATAGATGTGGAAGCATCCTCCTAATTCTGACATGCTTTCCCTCTATAACTCTTCTTCTTTGTTATTTAAATAGCTTCCACGTCTGAATGTGAAACTGATTTTGAGTTCATGGGAGGAGCTACACAGCCTACATCACACAAATTAATTTTGGGCTTAAAGTTAATAATCTATAAGGATAAAATAGCTCTAAGTATGCATCTTATTTGTCATTGCATAAAAATATAGTAATGCTTTCCTCAAGCATCTAAGAACACCAGGAAATGTGCATAGAATGAAATAAAGTTTTAAGATGGTGGTGCTAGAAATTTAAAAAATCAACAGAGCAAATGAAATTGTCCTTTTCACTTGAAATCAAGGCCCAAAACAAATTTCAGGAAACAGAAAGATTTTATTTTCACTCACTTCTATTAAGAGTCTAGTATAGATTTAATAAGAAGGGAAAAAGAACAGAAAGAATGGATGAGTGGGAGAGGCAGGTTACAATTTACTAAGATACGAAAACACAGGGTCACTACTGTGAAAAAAGGCCCCCTCTCTGGGCAGATGCATCTTCCCCTTGAGCACACGAAGGAGGCAGTGCCAGCTGGCTGGATTGTGGCCCCTACTCAACGCACATCCTTAAGAAGCACCTCTGTGAATAAAGGCATTTGATTTTCATTTTAACAAAAGAAAGTATTTTTAACTATAAATTCTGTGCAGTTTTAAAAATATACCTGTTTCCATATGCTAGATGCCATATATCTTGGAATATGTACATACATGATCTCACTCTTAAAAAAAAAAAAAAAGGTTAGGCCAACCTGGTGGCATAGCAGTTAAGTTTGCACGCTCCACTTCAGCGGCCCAGGGTTTGCAGATTTGGATCCCAGGTGCAGACCTACACACTGCTTATCAAGCCATGCTGTGGCGGCGTCCCATATAAGATAGAGGAAGATGGGCACAGATGTTAGCCCAGGGCTAATCTTCCTCGGCAAAAAAAAAGAGGAGGATTGGCAACAGGTGTTAGTTCAGGGCTAATCTTCCTCAAAAAAAAAAAAAAAAAGGTGTATAGAACTTTCACACCAATGGTTTTACCAAGGATTTATCTTCATGTAGAATTTGGAGAATCCATTCCCAGATACTTCAGAGAGGGAAGCATTCAATGGTAACTTTAAATATTAAGTGATTTTTTTCAAACTAAATGGAATAAAATTGAAAGCACATTCAAGTTAATTATAATAAATATTCCTCTAGAAAAAGGAGAAAAACGTAGATTAAAATGTATCTATGGAGGCTTGATCATTGGGATCAAAGCCAAGCAGAAATTAAAGCTTTCTGGCCAATAGAATGAAAACATTTAAAAAAAAAATGCTACCTATAAACATCCAGATACATTTTTGTATATCTTCCTATAAAGATGTAGGAAACAGCAGATAAGTTAATGGGAAAAAATGAGCAAATATTAAGTTGTTAGCTAAGACTAATTTTCAGAGATATTATGTTATTTTTTAAAGGATATTGGTCCAAAAATAAACATTTAAGAATTAGAGTGATTAAGCAGTATCCCTCTTTTGGAAGGATGGCAGTAAGGCTAAGCATTCTGCAGACCACAGTGGAATGATCGTTTATGAGAGTTCCTGTGGAGCCAATATAAGTATCAATATGTTTCATCGGACAAATCTCAAGGCAGGAAAATGCCAATGATAAAAAACACAAGCAATATCTTTGTGTCTATTGTTATTCACAGTTGGAAATGATCAGCACCAAATGGTGTAATCTCAGGCCTGTGAAAAGTTCGGGAGTGGAGAAGGAATTGGAAACTTGGCCAGAATAATTCTCCTTAAAGTCTGCCAGGAGAAACATAAATGTCTGCTACCACTCTCCCCTTTGATTTAGCACTTCGAGAATCCTGCACTAAACTGCGCAGCTTGGGAAAAAATAATGTAGGCAAACACTTCTGACGTATAATTTGAGAAAGCAAACCCTCTCCTCTACCCCAAAATATCTCCACAGCTAGTCTCGGATTTTGCACCTTGTAATTAGATGAGCATTCTTTCTAGGTCTTGAAAGCCTTTTGTGTTTGCTGGTTTTATGCAACTGGAAAACATTCCTGGGAAGAGTAAAGCTATCAACTAACACTTTAAAGAGAATTAGTTACTAAATAAGGGGGTGAGAGGTCTGAAGCAACACAAAAGAAGGAAAGCATTAAGCAGGGTACACCTGAGACAGATTTCAAGCAGTTCTCAGTCATCCCCAAGGCTTTGTAAATTTATGTGCATAATACCATTAGTAACAATAAATAATGCTAATTGAACACATTCTACGTGGCAGTGTGCCTAGCCCTCACTTGAGAAGCAGATTTGAAATTAACAGTCAAAAGGCTCTCATAACGCTCCAGAAATGCTTCCTTTATTTCTCTAGAATTTAACACGAATTAGTCCATGAGAACCTACATCCACTAATTGAGGAAAACTATAAACATGCCCAATCAAAGTAATTCCAGGCACATCTGATTTTAAAAGAAGTAAATGCAGAATTTAATCTCAGTCACTGCAAACTTTCATCCTCCTCCTTGATCTCATCTTTCCTCTTGTAGTGGTGTGAGATAAAAACAGGCCCAACCCAATGCCTTCCTGTGGTGCTCAAAGGCCTTCGCTAGGCAGGTATGGTTTCTCTAGCCTCGTCTTCAGGCTCTCAGGTTATTGTCTCTATCATAGACTTTAACTTTCCATTTGGAAACCTAAAGATAAGCAATACTCTGTAATTCTAGGCTGGATGGATGCTCCATCTCTATAATGATTCTAAGGGTGGAAGCCCAGGGCAAGTACATAAATCCCAAGAAATACCAGGAAGGAAGAATGTCTCTGTTAATACTTCACAAGGATTCTTCCACTATCCATGCTTTATCTTACCTCAACTTGTCCAAAGTTCACAGTTAGTGAGTGAAAAGCCTGGGAGTTTCCTCAGATGGGCTGACAGCAGATCCTGAGATCTTACTTTCCCCCATTTATACTGTCACTCAGAGGAACAACAAAATCACCATCCACTGTTAACACCTCAATTTTTATTTCAATAAGTTCAATGATTGGTTAAGTTCAATGATCTAACAAACGTCTAGGACACGGAAAAACAAAGAAAAGGGGGGGAGAAAAAACTCTCCCATGTGTTACTCTTAAGGAGAGATCCTAGGGCGATGCTAACATGGGGAACCACAGAAACCTCCTGTCGAGGTTAGGTGCTCCTCAGGGATTGTTTCCATCTGGGGAGACAATTCTCTAGAGGTCACTAGCATTTCTGCACTTGTGAGCAGAAGTTCTGGACTTCTTTTCAAGAATGTTTGCATAGCAAACAGTCTTGGAATATACAGATGATGCCTCCCTCTAGAGAAGGCAGGGTTGTTTACTGTCAAATATAACACAGATAATGTCTCCCGCCAGGGCAAAAGTTCATGAGGTTTGCTTGCAGTGCATTAAAAAAGATTCAGGTTTCCTAAGCTTGAGGTTCCTAAGCAGTGACACAAAATCATAGCAAGTGCAGCATCTACCCTGGCCTGTCCACTCCGCTTCTAATTTTGGAAATAAGGGGAACAGACGTGAACGTGAAGCTTATGCTGCTTTTTGTGCTGTCACAAAGTCCTTTGTATCTGAGCCAGGAGTCTCATGTCCTTTTCCAGCATCCATGAAACTGGCAGGTTAACTTGTCAGCTTGCAAGTTGGGTAAAAATCTCAGATCCTTCGCAGTTCCTGATACCCGTCAAATCCTGTTCTTGACTTAATGTAGCACTTACTGTAATGTTACTATGTTTGGGCCTGTTATATCTACCACAGCTTGTAAACTGTTTGAGAACAGTGTATCAGACGGCTTAGGCTAAGTTGTGGTGTGGTCACAAATATCCTCAAATATTAGTGACTTTAAACACTGGAATACTGACAGATATTTAACAACGAGCTCCGCAGGAATAAGAGCCCCAATTGGTAGTATTTGGCAATTTCCATAGTGTAAATAATCCCACTTTGCCAATTTTAAGCTACCAGTGTGGCATCGCCTAACAGAGAATTGGGAGACGATGACTATAACCATTTCCCACGGGTTAATACAAGCTGACTCTAGCACACCACTGGCTTTATAACAACAGAGAGTTAATTCTCGCCCATGGTACATGCTGTTTATGGTTCAGCTTTGACCCTGCACTAGGTCATCTTCATTCCAGAATATAGGCTGAAAGAGCTGCCCTTATCGGGACAGGCCACTTAGTGGCAGAGGGAAAAGAGTAAGAGTGGGGCTACAGGATGACTCTCAATGGTTCTGTTCAGAATTGACATAAGTCACTGCTACTCACATTTTATTGGCCAAAGTGGATCACTTGGCCAAACGAGAGAGTGGTGGGTTGGGAAGTATAATCCTCTTGTCGAGACAGACCCAGTAAGGAGGGACTGCAAGTATTCTGACACCAACAACCTATAATAGTGCGGATCATGTCTTTTTTCTCCTTAAATCCACACCATCCAACACAATGCTTTGCACGTAGTTAGTGCTCAGTTAATGATAAAACTAAACAAGCAGTTAGTGAGAGTCTGAATGATAACATTAGAAGGGTAGTCTGAAATACTTGCTATAAGACCAGCTAACATTGTGATATGGACTTCGCTTTCCTTTTCCCCAATGTGTTCTCAGAGGTTTACGCAGACCTCTCTGTGGAATGCAGTATATCTAGTAAAGACTGTTAACGTCGTAGTATTATACCTTCAACAAAAATATCTTGAACCCATACTTTGGGCCAAGCATTGTTTTAGATTTGGGAATGTGAAGAAAACAAAGTTCTTGCTCTCATTGAACTTAAAATCTATCAGGAGACATATCATAAGCAATAAACAGCATATAATACGTCATTCCATGATAAGTTCTGAAGAAAACTTATTTTGAAAACTTATTTTTGAAGAAAAATAACAAATATTTAACTAACATTTATGAACCCACAGCAAGAGTACAAAGGAAGGCTCACCTATATTGTTCTTGCTTTAATTAGTAATTAAACCTTCGTTTAGCAAAGAATATGAGGTTACACAGAATCATGACATGTGTAAGTTGTGAATTTGATGAGAATAATTTTCCTGTTTGTTTTTATTGTTTTGGTCACTAATCAAATCTTCATTAAATAAAGAATTTGTAAAGGGTTGTCATAAATTTTATCTGAGTCATGCTTGACTCTCACTATTTGCAGTTTTTAAAAATTTAAGGAGTCTAGTTTTGCTTTTTCGAAGATTTTCCATTTCATTTTTCTTTTCAGGTTCTTTTATTTTGAGGGCTCTATTTTATATTTTAAAATTTTTATCATCCTTTCAACTTGTCCTTATTCTCAATGATCTAAAGAATAAAGTATATATATAATTGTATTCAATGTGCTAATAATTTGAATTATATTTTATTAAAAATATAAAGTAAATATAAAAATTAAAATTTTCATTCATGTTTTCAAATATGTTCTACTTTTCCTAAAATATTTAGTATTATCTGTCAAAATGAAAGGGCAAAATTCAAATTATAATTAGAGAATATCAAAACTCTAAATTACTATTACTTAAAGCCAACATTTGAATTTTATTTTTCAACATTTTAATTAAATCTTATTAAAATTTTTGTCAAAGAAAACTATTTGCAATTTTACATTTTTGCCTAATTAATTTGCCAATGTAAAGAATTGGTATTGTGCTTTATACATTATATCCACTTACATACAAATTTAAGAGTAAATATACATTGTTTAACATTGCAAAATGTTCCTCAGGCCCCACAACCAATTTTTCTGAACCATGAATTGAAACAGAAAAAAGATAACAGGGCACTACTGGGAAACAGTATTTCATTATGCAAGAATTGATTGTATTCACGCTACTCGAGAGAATCGGTTTGAGAAGTTAGTTTGTTTTTTCTCTTGAGTTCTTTCACTGCCTTTTGAAGTCATGTCAATCTCAGATGTTGGCAACAGCACAATTCACAAATACTCACAGCATTTGTATACAGTTGCCTTTTATTTTGAAGACATAGGTAAAAAATGTAGAAAGACATTTCCCTGGGGCCTGAACAGAGAGAGTTCCAAGGATGTATGTTTAGCATGGGGCTGTCCTGTGCCAGTGCTAGAAATGGCTCCTGAGTGACGAAGGTTACCTGTGTGTCCTTAATAAATCTATTTTTGTGTGTTTGTGTAACACGTGGGCATCTCTAAAGTATGGAACCATCCAGTACCTTGCAGCCTACGGTAAAGAGTTTAGATTTTGTTTTAGAAGGATAATCACTGGAGAGTTTTAAGCAAAGGAGTGACCTGACCTTACATCAATTTCAAAATTATTTTTCTGAATGCACCGTGCAGAATGGACTATAGGAGAGCAAAAATAGAAACAGAGAGACCAGTTTGGCTATTGCAATGGCCAGGTGGAAATAAAGACGGTTTAGACAACAGCGGTGGATGTGGTTAATAGCAGCCCAATTCTGGGACTATTTCGAAGGCAAAGCCCAGAAGCTTCGTTCACTCGAGCCTCCACATTTTGATGAGTAATTTTCTTCACTTTTAAATGGGGCCATCTTTAAAATTGGGTTTATAGAAAGATTAAATGTGATAATCTACGAAAAGTTATTCTCATGACACCTGGCATATAACAATCATACAATAAATATTAGCCATTAAATTACTTTTAAAGCATTACCTGATAAAATCACTTTTCCCAAATATCCTGTTTCATGCCTCTAAATTTTTGCACATTCATATTTCCATAATTAGAGAACTAATTGATCCTCTTCTTTTTTTTTTTTTTTTTGTGAGGAAGATCAGCCCTGAGCTAACATCCGTGCTAATCCTCCTCTTTTTGCTGAGGAAGACCTGCTCTGAGCTAACATCTATTGCCAATCCTCCTCCTTTTTCTCCCCAAGGCCCCGGTAGATAGTTGTATGTCATAGTTGCACATCCTTCTAGTTGCTGTATGTGGGACGCAGCCTCAGCATGGCCGGAGAAGCGGTGCGTTGGTGAGCGCCCGGGATCTGAACCCGGGCCACCAGTAGCGGAGCGTGCGCACTTAACTACTACGCCATGGGGCCGGACTGATCCTCTTCTTTTCCTGTCAAAATCTTCCTATCTATCAAGGATTTGAAGAACAAAAGGCTTTCCAGTCTCAAAAGAATGAAGATAAAATATTGAGAATGGTGGGGGATGGGTTGATGTTTGGGGGATGGGAGATCTTACTTTTCACAAGCAGTTGCCTATGCCACTTATTACTTGCTAAATCTGAAACTGACTATTAAGTACTACAAAATACCATTTCATTAGCAATTCATTCATGTTTTTTAAAAAAAATCTCACCTATATGCGTGAATAAATGCATAAAAATAAAAACTAATCTTCTTGTCAAGAGACTAGTACTCACGATCTTTGCTTGACTGCTCCAGGAAGCATCTCCCCTCTCTAATGAGAAAATGTGTCACACTGAACTACAGAGACCTCATATTGTGTAGGGCTTACACACCAAGACACTGGAAAATTAGACCGAGACCACATTTTCATTATACATTTTATGATCAGTTGAGTTGTAAATAACTCTCCATATTGAAGTTCTGAATATATTCGAGTATCATAGAGCTAAAGTTGTCTTTTCAAACAGAGGACAAATTATAAAGTCCATTAAATCCTAAGACCAAATTCCTCATTTTAGTAGTCCTATCATTAATTATGCAGTCCAAAGGGGATTTGCAAAGTGAAGATAGTGTGGGTAACCAGAATTGGCCACCTCAAAATATGTCTTTTTGCCTTGATTATTTTCAAGAATAAGAGCTTCTGAAAGAAACTTTGATCTTCCCTCCCAACTGCCTAAAAGAAATTTAAGATAAAAGGCCTGTCCCCAGGACAGGCCATCATCATAGATAACTCTGGGTATCGGTAGACTCTGAGGGTCCTTGCCAAGCCCATTCTTATTTACCAAACATTTGCTTCTCCATCTCCATGTGAATTGCCTTCCTCCCCTTTGAAATCCCAAACCACTACCCCCAACATCCTCCTTTGTCTTCAGCTGAAGATGGTATTTAAGATGAGAGCCTCTGCCTCTGTGGTGAGTTACTCAGTTTTCCTGGGTCTCTCCCACATATACATGTTATAAAGCTTTGTTTTTGATTTTCTCCTGTTATTCTGTCTCACACCAGTTTAATTCATAGCCCAGCCAAAAGGACCTAGAATGGGTAGAGAAATTTGTCTTCCCCCCCTACAATTATCAAAGCAATTAAACTGATGTGATAATCAAAATGGTTGCCACAATAGTCATTATTGATACAGTCATAGTTGGAGAAGAGGGAACTTTAAACTTTGTGAATAATAAAAGCAGCTGGCCCTTTTGGCTAGCCGTTCAATTCAGTTTTGTAGGGAAAATACATTAGCCAGAAAGGCACTAAATTCTCAGACAGAAACACCGAAAACAGTGATCCATGTTATTGAGGAGATAATTGTATCAGCTCTTAAGATAGACACAGCATCCACAGAGAAGAAAAAAGATACATTTGAAAAGAATCACCAGTGACTCATGCTTTAGTCTATTTTTAAATGGTAGAGGAAATTCTCCTCTGATAATGAAGAATATTGACTTCTATCCATTTAGTTGCATTAGATGCTCCACCTTAAACATATATAAAATTTTGTACACTAACTCTACTAAAGCACTAATAGTGTTTCATAAATGTTGATTTTTATCTGTCTCTTCTACTAGATTATGAACTATTTATTGAACTGAGGAACACTAAGAAAGGTCCTAACAGGGATGTGAGTGGTTCAGTTCTGAATCTGTTAAGTTTGGGATATCTAGGAGATAGCAGCCTATTTCTGGGACTCATTTATGTTTCCTTATATCATATTGATTACCCATCTCAGATCATTTTATATAATAGGTGCTCAATAAATATCTGTTAATTGACTTAACCACTAATGCAAATCATTACTGGATTTTAAAGCTGACTATTTCATTTTGCAACTTAATAAAATTCACTCTAACTTCTGGCTTTCAAAGAAAGAAATTGTGTGTAAAGTCATCATATAAAGTAGATATCCTCTTAGTGTCTACAAAACTTTTGTTAATAGAATGATATTTTCACTTTGATTACACTGTCTTAAGATATAAGTATTTCACTGTATTACACCGTGTATGATATATATCATATGTATTCATATGTAATATATAATATATCATATGTATTACACTGTCTAGAGAAATATGTATTTCAAGGATGGCAGTGCTCCTGCTAATAAATGTAGTCACACTCCATGCTGAGAAGCGCTGGGCCAAGTTTGTACTCATTCAAACAATTTTCTAAGAACGGAAAAGGAAATGGGGAGAGGAAGTGAGGCTGACTCAGGGGGAGGATGTTTGTTAATTAGTAAACATGCTGTATGCATATTGAGCCACGGGGCTGCTTTTCAAAAAAGCAAAGTACATGGAGAAATTTCAGCTGTTTCCAGAAAACAAGCTCACTTACACTTTCCTGATAGAGAGATGTCTTCTGACCTGTGAGAACGGAAGAGCTTGTTCATAGAGAGAAGAGACAGCATGTGGGGGAGGGGGAAGCAGGAGTGGTGGGGCATCTCAGAAGCAGGCTGAACAAAGAGACGACATTGGTGGCTGAGGGCTTGTTCAACAGAGACGAGTAGGTGACATGTTCTTCTTACCAGGAGGGCATAGTCGTATGTTTTTCCTTAGGAAATTTGCGAATTAAGAGTGGAGGACAGAATTTGGGTGTCGATGGGGTGGCAGGCCAGTGACGGTTGCTGACGATCAGCTAAGTTGTCCAAGTGTGTTTGAAATGTCAACGTTTTCCTCAAGGACTGTCAGGAGCGCCAGGATGTGGACTGGTTGTCCAGGCCCTCGGCCCATGACCATGTCACCGAGTTCTTGGACTTTTGTTTATTCAGTAAATATTTACTGAGCACATACTAAGAGCCAAACATTGTTCAAGGTGCTAAGAACACGGCAATAAAAAATTTTTGAAAAGATTAAAGTCTCTGCTCTATAGGAATTTACATTTTCCTAGAGAGACACAGGCAAAAAGCAAATAATCAAAGATTTTCAGATGATGATACGTACCATGAAGAAACTAAACTAGGGTGATGTGATAGGCAGTGACTTTGACATTCAGTAGAATGAAATCCTCTCCAAGATGCCAGACTGTCTCCAATGGGGTTTGACCCATCAGCCCCCTAGGGGACCACGGGCCATGGTCTGTGTGAAGATGGCACATTATTTCCCTATTGGACAATAGCTCTGAAAGCCCCCAACTTGTCCTGGACCTGCCTTGGCTACAAGGGGCTCTTTATGATCCAGAAGAAGGAATGCTGTCCAATAGGTCTGAGCTGCTGTGAAATTATAGGATTCTTTCAGCAGATGCTTCTTGACTAAAATAACTGCTCCCTCCAAGCACGCCCTGATTTGTGTGTGGTCTGCTTGATTATTTCTCTTGATTGCCTTAACTTTGTTGTTATCAGATTCCATTTAGCCGTGAGCCTTACCTCCTTTCTCCGCCGTACCTAGACTCTCCTGCTTGCTTTCTGCAACGAAGCAAGCTTGCCTAATCCTATTCGGGGTCTAACTCCGTCTAGTTGTAACTTGGACGGAACATGTTGCTGACATGCTCCACAATGATGACATCCTGGCAGAACCTGGTCTTTGCTTTCCCTGTGCCAGTACCGGGACTTTTGCCAACTTGCCTGTTCTTACAAATGAGCCAGAAATGCCTTTTAAATCTATACTATCTAAAATATTTTGCCAGCTGAGGTTAAGATGTTATGCTTTGAACACTTGGTGGTAAAAGGTCCTGAATAAGACATCTAAGCTCTAGACCTGCTAGTTGCCAGAGAAACCCTCTATCCATCAAGACCAAAAATATCAACTGTTTAAGAGGTACACCCATGGGTACAGGAATTTGAACTAAGAGAGATAAGAGTTTGACTTAGTAACCAGGAGTGGTTCCTGGAGCTGTAACTCCAGGTCAAGTCTGAGCCAAAATGGCCCCAGAGCAGGCCAGGGGCTCATGTTAAGCTGAGGTTACTCAGGAACAGAAACAAAGAGCCTTGTGAAAGAAGCCTGGCTGCGTAAAGGAGAATGAAATGGAGCTATAGGCGGAGAGATGCAGAGAAGAGAAATGGTGCTGCCTGAAAGAAAAAGGAAGAAAAAGTAGGTTGCCTGAAAAAGTTTCCAGCACTTCGAGGCCTAGTGGTACTATCTGCAGTTGGATTAGGAGGGATTCTGAAGTAACCTTCAAATAAACTCCCTTTTCACCTGGTCTATTGGAAAATCTTTCTCAGCTCCCCAGGCAGGTGACTTTGGAGCGAGAAGCTGCACAGCTATTTCAGGGTCCCTCAAGCTCTTCGGTAAAGTGACCCGATTCCTGGCGTAATAAGTCTTGGGCAGGTATTCTCATGCTACCTGTGCTTCCTCCACCTGTGCCCACAGCTGGATCTCTCAGACGATTGACATTTTTGGTACTGATGGGTAGAGTTTCCTCTGCCAACTAGCAGGCCTGGAGTTTGGATATCTTATTCAGGACTCTTTGCCACCAAGTGTTCAAAGCATAACATCTTAACCTCAGATTCTCAAAAAGAGAATCTGATTGGCCCAGCTGGGCTTTGGGTTGTTTTTCTCTGGGTCATGCACCCAGTCAACTGTGGCAAGGCCCTGGGGATGAGGATCTTAAGATTCTGTGCTACGAACATAATAGCCACGGATGTGGTGGGGGGAAATATTATCTTAGATAGAGGGCGGGGTGAGGGAGACAATAATTAGCATACAAGTCCAGAGAAGCTGTAAAGTCCAGTCACAATCCACAACTACCAATGAGGCCACACTTTCCAGGCCAATGGTCATAAAGAATCTGGTGCCTCTAACTTGTATGAAAGCTTGAATTGCCCATTGTTGGTGTAGAATGTATTTCTAAATTTGTCCACTTTCCAAAGGCAAATCAGATTGTAGGTGTGCTAAAAATACACATTTTGTAAATCTTGATCTAACAGAATTAGTCTAGCTAAGCAAGAACTTGTGAAGTAATGGTGAAGAAGAATATGAATAAAAAATAGTTTATACAGGGCTAGAAAATGCTGGAGGCTTCCCTGCACTTGCATACTTCTTTTTTTTTTTTTTTTGTGAGGAAGATCAGCCCTGAGCTAACATCCATGCTAATCCTCCTCTTTATGCTGAGGAAGACCAGCCCTGAGCTAACATCTATTGCCAATCCTCCTCCTTTTCTTTCCCCCAAAGCCCCAGTAGATAGTTGTACGTCATAGTTGCATATCCTTCTAGTTGCTGTATGTGGGACCCTGCCTCAGCATCGCCGGAGAATTGGTGCATCGGGGCGCAACCAGCCCCGGCCGCCAGTAGCAGAGCGCGCGCACTTAACCGCTAAGCCATGGGCCGGCCCCTGCATACTTCTTCTTAGAACGTCTTTCTCTCCACCATCTTCTGGGCAAAGTCTTATTCACTGTTCAAGACCTAGATTAACTATCACTTCTTCTACAAAGCCTTTTCTGACATGGCCAACTTTCCTCTTTCTCAGGCGAAAATAATCAGTCTCTTCTTTCTTTGATCAACACGGCCACATGTACCTTGTTTCAGGCTTCATTTCAGCAATTCTAACACTGATTTATATGTATTGCTTTACAACACTGTGTCTGCAATGCGAGCTCAAGTCCATTGAGGGCAGAAATGGTGTCTTATTCGACTGTATATTCCTGGCACCTAGCTCAGTGCCCAAAACAGAGCTGGTGCTGAAGAAGTGTTGACTGAATGAGGGTAAAGGAAGGTATGTTATTGATTTGGCACAAACGCGGTCTGAGAAACGTCCCAGATAATTGAAGCTTATGCCTTCAGCACTCAAAACTTTCAAAATGTTTTATGAAGACAGAAATCTTTATAAATTGTCTTAACAGATTTTTCTGCCTCATTAAACAAAATGAAACAACCATAATGAATACTTTCTAATTTATTCAAATTCTTCATTATGAATCAGTTATATTATTCTTTAAAATATTCTCAAGAAAGCTTAGTTCAGGCACCACCTCCACCAGCAAGCTGTCTCTAACCCTATCCCATCAGACTTCACTAGATACTGGCTTATATTATCCGTAGAACCCCCTTGAATACAGCTTACAATGTTTTATGGAAATTATCTGTTTATTTACTTAATTTCACTACTTCACATGATCACACACGCTCTGTTTTCACACATGCTGTCTTCTCCATTAGACAGTGGAGGGCTCTGGACAGGAGACAATGTCTTATTCATCTTTTCATCACGAGACGCCAGGCAGAGCACAGCAAGTGCCCAACACCTGTGGAACTGAAATGAACACAGTAATGCTATCAGAAGGTTCTGAAATGTGTGAACTGTTGGTCTCTACACTAAATTACTCCCAGTTTTTTCTGTTTTATAGTATTAAAAAATTTTTTATATTGTGTCTGTTTTTTTCCTCCCAATTATATCATGTTACTCTATCAGGTTAGCTATCTCTAGAAATCCTTCTCCACCCCTTTTATCAGTCCAATGATTTTCAAACTGTTTTGATCACATATCTTATCAGTAGAAAATATTTGAACTCACACCTCCACTGAAAGAGGGAAAGTAAATTTGTGTATAAATTTATACACATTTATTTCTAAATTACATAGGTGTATTATTGTATTGATATTTTATGTATACTCATAACCATAAGCAAAAAAAAATGGAAATTAAAAAAAAGGTTAAGTAAGGATGAAACAAATATTTTTAAACTAAAGTGATATTATGTTTATCAATAATATAAAAGTTCTTTTGCTCTTTGTGAAGTTATCTTATTTTAATCTTGGTGTAATATATAGTGATATAATATTTTGAGGGCTTGAATTCTAAGTTCAACTGATTCAATACTTAATTATAATGGCTATCATAGATGAAAAAGATAGTTCAAAAACATGTCGATACCAGTGGACAAAGCATATTGCTGTCTTCAGTTATTTAAATATAATACTCATTTTTCATTCCCAGACACCAATTATGCCAATTTCTTGTTGAAATTCAAATAGGAAATTAGTTCACCTTGATGTCATCTTGATCTAGGCATTGGATTAAAAAAATAAAGTTAACAAAAGATTAAAAACTCTTCATTTGGAAGATGTTTAAGTAGTGTAGAAAATTCTATTTCAAAAGTTTTAAAGTTTGCAACTATAAGCATTCTTGTAGGTGACATATTTGTTATCAATTTTCAGCCACACTATCACATACTAGTGGAAATATTTCCGAACACCTTCTCCATAATACTAATTTTCCCCAAAATTGTTTACTTTCTCATCCACTGTAAAAAAGTGTTCCTTTTACTTTAATGATACCTAAAGGATAAGTGTGCTTGTTCTTAAACATCTGCTATGTGGCACTCTTGACAGCCTGCTGTCATCAGTGAAAGGCTCAGCAAATTTTAAGCACTTATGTTTTTATAAATGAAATGCTTAATTTGTCTTTAAATTCAACAAATTTTTAAAGTACTTTTCAATGAAATAAACAGTGAACTTCTCTGTGATGGCAAATATTATCATTGCTATTCCTTATCTTATTACAAAGTCATGTAACTATTTGACAATATTTTGAAGGGCTGTGTTTTTATAACATTAAAAACATCCATGTTGATACACTCTTGGCTTCCGTTTCTCTGATGGAAAACTTGCCTATCAAGGATGCAGTTTAAGACATTTCACATTTGAAAACATTACCTAGAATCTTTTTCAAATTTTTAACTCCAGGCAAAGCAGTAGCTCCATTATAACATATATTTCTCATAAAATATTTTTAAAAGAAATTCAGTAAGGATTCTCTTATACAATTTGAGACATACTAGAAATGCTGATATAGCCACCTAATTCTAACATGACATAAATTCTAACACTACCTAATTTGTTCTAATACCTTTTTCTCAAAAGTCTTCAGCAATGTTTTTTATGTATCTTCCAACACTGGTGACAAAGGAATAAATTTTAGTTTGTGTCTTATTTCAGTCTTATTCATGTTGGAAGGAAAAACAGTTTTCCAAGGGGTCTTTATGATTAATAAGTAAATTTCTAAACATTCATTATTAAGTTTAGTGAATTTTCATTAAATGCCAGATTGAGTAACTCTTGACTTTGAAAACTTCTGAAAAAAATTGTAAAAGAGTGTCCTATGTTTTGGATGCTTAGTTTTTTAATGCCTTGCTAATCACGAGCACATCTCCAGGCACAATACATGCAGTTGAGGTTCTTCATTAACAATAATAGCACAAAAAATCCACATTTCAAATAGTTTCATCATAACTTTGAACCTGGGGCGAGGTGACTTTTTGTTAGATCTGGTCAGATCTTGTTTAATAATGTGGATGCCAAAAAGCTTATTCACAAAAAGAAGTGTCACGGCTAAGATTTTCTTTTTTGTCCAATTGCGCTTGCATTATTAATTTCATCTGCTATTTCTTTGTGGGAATTTTTAAAGTCACTTGTCCGTTTCATAAAGGTTAATTTTGTTAAAACTTAAGGCAGCCCAGATAACCTGCAACGCTCACCATGAAGGAACGGGAGGAGGTGCCCCTTTGTTCTGGGGAATATAATTCCCACTCCCTTGCTCCCACGTGATACCACGTCAAACCCTAACACCAGGTATCCATGGGCTACATGACCGTCGTGGCCCATTGTCAATCCTTTCATCCAATGTTAGTAATGATAAAATTAATTCATATATCAGGACCCACAAGCTGGAGACCACCCCAGTGGCCCGGCCCACGTCGCAAATGCACCCCTAAGTTACCCTGCACTATGGGAAACGCCTATTAAGGAAACTAACACACACCAATCACAATCCTCCAACTCAGCTTGAGTTGGCTACCTTACCCTGGAAAATAGGACGTGTTCAGCTTATGAGGAAATTCCCAACTTCCTAGTCAATCATGCCCTGTCTCCACGTTGTCGCTTCTAACAGTCTGTAAAACTCACTGTTGCCCAAAATCCCTCCGGAAGGGCGCTCCACTGCTTGTGAGGCACTGTACCCCCCAGTCCATGGATTGTTTTCCCTTGAATAACGGAAATCAAACTCGTTACCAAATTGCTTTAGTTTTGTCATTTGGCAGTAAGTACTAGTTTCTTTTTTTTTTATCATTTTTAAATAAGTAGAAGTTTTAATATTTTCTTCCCAAGTACAACGGATTGCCTTGTGCATCTCTGCATTTCACACACCCCACTTTGGAGTGACTGTTTTAATATGCGTTGAATGAGAAAACATGCCAATCCTTTGAGAGATTTTCATCCACTGAACTTCTAAGCCTCTTAACGTCTTCAGCACCAGAATGTATCCTTTATGGTTTGCTGTTATTTTCATCTTGAGTGTACTTGTCTTGTCTCCTCAGCTAAACTATAAACAACTTGAAGGCCTGGTATACTTCTTACTCTTCTGTGATTCACATTATCTAGCACGGTACTCTGTCTAGAAGATCTATGACATGTATGTTTTCTTGCGCTTAATTGTTTTTACCTTCCCGTATGCTATTGTCTTGTTTGCTTGAATTGCAATTTCTGTAAGGGCAGGAACCTTGTTTTATTCTTCTTTGGATTTCCCACATCTGCCACATAACTCACATGAACTTTTAATGAATATTTTATGACTAAAACCAGATGACCAAACAGATTTGGCTAATAACCTAATTCTACACAGAAATTAAGCCAATAGGCTATGGATCAGGGCTCTAATGGAACGCTGAACCATTAATTTTAGATAATACAAATCACCTCTATTATTCCCACGACTACTTCACCCAATTAGCAGATGTATCACCAAGAGAAAAACCTTTATATACATCTTACCACAAAGAGTACATGTGCTGTTATGTAACAGTATCAAAATAATAATTCAACAGTAAAAGACAAATTCTATCAGGAAATATTCATTCATTCATTCGTTCACTTAAGTAATGTTTATAGTATACTTTCTATGTGCCACACATTAATTAGAAATGTGGCATCATGAAACAGAAAGCAGAGAACACAAACTAAAAACCTGATAAAGTAACATGTTATATAATCATCATATAATAATCCACACTGACTAGAGGCTAAAAGAAGCTTTTACACTCTCTTGTAGAATATTCATTTTTGTTTTGTAATGCCTAGTGTGCCTCATAAATTTTTTGTTCAATATTGGTCTGTTTTTCTCACTGGACCGTAAACTCCAGTGGGGCCCAGAGCAGCTCTGAATTGTTATTACTCTTCCCCGGGTGTGTAGTACAATGCTGGCACGTAATTAAGTATTCAATAAGCATATGTTGAATGAACAGGTAGACAGATGTATAGGCAGAAAACAAGACTGAGAGTTGCATACTTTTTAAAGTCCTAAAATAGGGATTATGCTGTATGCTTTAATCTTATACAGTGCTCTATGTCAATTATATCTCAATAAAACTGAAAGAAAAAAATAGGGAGAATTATAACACAGAGGATTAAGCTATCCTTTATTGAAGACAATTTGAGAAAGACAAATTATCCAAGAAAATGAGTCTTTATGAGTAAAATTTAAAAGAATAATTTAAAAGATAAATTTCTATTGGACTTTGGCAAAGGCTGACAGGGTCAAGAATTCAGTAATTTGCTCAACAAATATGTATTGAGTCCGTAGAAAGTGCCAGGCACTGTGCTGGTGCTGATATGCAGGAGAGAAGAAGATGAACTTGGTCTCTGTCCACAGAGATCCAGAAGGTGCTAAAAGGCTCGAAGATTATTTTCCTAACATGTAACGTAAAACAAGAACTCTATTATCAAAAATAATTGCAGGGGCTGGCCCAATGGCCTAGTGGTGGAGTTCATTGTGCTCCACTTCAGCAGCCCAGGTTTGGTTCCTGGGTGTGGACCTACACCACTCATCAGTGACAGTGCTGTGGCAGTGACCCACATACAAAGTAGAGGGAGATTGGCACAGATGTTAGCTCAGGGTGAATCTTTCTCAAGCAAAAAGTGGAAGATTGGCAACAGATCTTAGCTCAGGGCAAATCTTCCTCAGCAAAAACGAAAAAAAAATTGCATATTTGGTAACATAAGCAAATACCTAACAGGTCTTTGATTATATTTTGGCAAGTATAACTCCTGATCCCACGTTACGTTCTGTGGTTTCCTGTATAATCCATGCTGTTCCACACTCCAGGTCATTGTTCATGCTATTGCTCTTGCTAGAATCTTTTCCCACCCAATCCCTTCTTTTACTTGTTTAAATCTACTCATCCTTTAAATTTCTCAAACACAAACACAGCCTCCCACCCACCACCTGACACCCTCTCAACCACCATAAGCCTCATGTGCACGCCCCGTTGTTGTGCTTACCATATTATATTGAAATCATGATTTATTTGTCTGTCTCTTTTCTGAACTTTAAGTTCCTGTAGGGCAGAGACTATTTTCACCGATTATGTATTTACACTGCCTGGAACATAACAGGAGATCAATAAATGTTTGTTAACTTGAAATGAAGCCTCTGTGTTTTCTTTTTGGAAAGCTGTATTTGCCTAATATGAGAGCAACGACTTCACCCGACAGCCTATATTTCCAAGATTTCTTTAAAAGTCATTCTAAAATCTATGAGTCATCAGGAAAGGTCATAACTGAAAGCATTCACTAACCTAATTACGTTTTTTTCCTTCTTACCAACAACTTAAATCCACATGAGAATTTGAGGCAGAGAATGTCTTATCTTTACCATTCCAATCACATAAAATCCATTTACCTTATTAACACTTCAAATATCAAAAGACTGCATAATGAGCAAAGTCAGACTTCTTTTTTGGCAAGCCTAGTGCCTAAAATGCTACGGAAGTGCCAGAGGGGAACATTCTCGGGTACCATTACTGTTCCTGGGGCAATAAATGAGTTTTACCAGAGACAGAAGAAAACAAAAAGAGATATGAATATATGAAAATATCTACCATCTGTGAAGATTATCTCTGACTTGGCATCCCAAATACATGGTGAGGTCCACTCATTGATTAATTACTATTTCAGCATCTCTGTATTATCTGCTGCCACAATAATGCTTCATCACAAACCATCCCAAGTCCAGTTCCTTAAAATAATAAGCATTTATGTTGTTTACTACAGGTTGATGATTTTGCATGGGTTTAGCTGGGAGGTTCTTTTCAGCTGGATTTCCTCTCCTATCTGAGGGCTGGCTGGCAGTTGGCTGATCTAGAATGGCCCTGGCTGGGGTGTCTGGAACAGCTCAGCTCCCTTCCACACGTCTCTCACATCCTTCCTGCAGGCTAGCCCAGGCATGTTTTCACATCATGCAGAGGGGAATATCGAGCAGGCCCACCAACACAAAAGAGCAACAAAAAAGCAGATGCACTTTTCAGGTCTCTTCTTAGGTCATGTTGGCTAACATCCTATTTACCAAAGCGAGTCACATGCCCAAGCCTAGAGTTCAACTGGGAGGGAACTTTAAAGTAATAGGACAAACATTATGAATTCACGGAGGCTGTTAAGTGGGGTCATTAATGCAACAAATCTGTGGACATCTGGCTTCTTGAACCCACCATGATACTAAACTTTAAAGACAAACCTGTTCAAGAGAAATTGCATAACATTGTCATATAGTGAATTCTGGATACTTCAGAAAGTAGAGTTCACTAAGAAATGTACTACAGTGTTTAAAAGTTTTGAATTTTTATTTGGAATTTGCCACTCAGTTTCACAAAGCTATAGATTAAAAAAAACCACAGATTTTCTATATGAGATACACTCATCTAACGTAAGGAGAAAGGAAAGCTATGCAATAATAGCAATTGTAAATTGCATGTGTGGGAGGTCAGAATTGGCCACCTCAAAATATGTCTCTTTACCTTGATTATGTTCTCTGAAAAAAACTTTGACCTCCCCACACACACACGCTAATTGCCTAAAAGAATTTAACACTGGGTATGGATAGACTGGGAGGGTCCTTGCTAAGCCCATTTCAAGTAAAAGTAGAAGTTATCCTTTGTAAGAGACATTTACATTTACAAAGGAAATCTCCATTTGTAAAGGTATCTCCCTCTCTATATCAGGAAGAAGAGGGGATGACCTTATCTCTAGAAACTGTTATCAGTGCAGAAGGCGAGGACTTAAATCTGCATACTCTTGTTTACTGTGCTTTTCTGGCAATCTCCCATAGATGACATGCCCACCCCTAACATCCTCCTTTGTCTACCTCAATATGCTATTTAAGGTAAAAACTTCCACCATTTGTTGAGTTACCTAGCTTTGCCTGAGTCTCTCCCATGTATACATGTTATAATGCTTTGTTTGATTTTCTCCTGCTATTTTCCTGGTCTCATGTCAATTTAATTTGTAGCCCAGTCAGAAAGGACCCAGAGTGGGTAGAGGATAGTCTTCCTCCCCTTCACAAGTAATTTCGTCAAACCCCGAAAAGTATCATTGAGAAGGCAGATAATATAAATGGCCCACCAGAGAAGTAAAAAGGATGTAACAGGGGCCGGCCCGGTGGCGCAAGCGGTTAAGTGCGCGCGCTCCGCTGCGGCGGCCCGGGGTTCGCTGGTTCGGATCCCGGGCGCGCACCGACGCACTGCTTGGTAAGCCATGCTGTGGCGGCGTCCCATGTAAAGTGGAGGAAGATGGGCACGGATGTTAGCCCAGGGCCGTCTTCCTCAGCAAAAAAAAGAGGAGGATTGGCGGATGTTAGCTCAGGGCTGATCTCCTCACCAAAAAAAAAAAAAAAAAAAGGATGTAACAGAAAAAATTTAACCTACAAAGATAGTACGCACATGCACACACACACACTTACACGTACAAGAAAAACTACAGCCAAATTCTCTGAATGAATAGTAAAAAAAGAACACACTGGAAAATTAAATCTAGCAATATTTTAAAAAAATAATTGCATTAGTTTGGTCTTTTCAGGCAGCAAAAAAGCCATATGTAGGTAATTTCAGTTGATACAAAAGGACGTATGCAAAAACAGTCTTTCAACAGTCATGTGGCCAGGTGTCCAGGGAAACCGGAATGCCAATCAGGATGCACAGGTGCTCAGTGTCTCTGCAACTATAGTAATCCAGCCGCGAGTCCTGTTCATCCTATGACCCCTCAGCAGCAAGTGCCTGTTGCTCTCTACTCTAGTTTCTCTTCCATATTTGTGGCTAAACTTATCTTTGCTTCTACAATGACTGTTTCTATTTCACTGCCACTTCCATCTGGCTGTTTTTACTTTTACCTCATGGCTTCTGATTACTGCTTCTGTCTGTAAAGCCTCTTTGTTTCCATTCCATTCTGTTATCTGCATCTCTCTGTGAGTGTCTGACACTGCCATCATTTTCTAGGAGACTGTTGGCAAAGCCTGTATTCCAGACCATGTTGCAAGCTACAGGCTAATTTTAAGATGAACATCTTGGGGCAAAGGACCCATCACTGCTCAACTATTGTCAAGTTTTACTGTTATTGGGCCAAAAAAAAATTTCTCCATTGTAGGTATAAGTATTACAAGCACTCTGAGGCCTCTCAGAAGGGGGTAGGCTAACTATCAAGTGCTTTCAATAGACTTTCAATAGTGTAACATAAAAAACCACTATAAACGGGAAAAGACTAATCCAGGAATGCAAGGATAAATCACTGTGAGAAACCTATTAATACAATTCCAATGTGTGGTTTTTTCAACACTAAGCAATTCTCCAATTCTCAGTGGACACTGACAGGGTGCCCTACAATTTAATTCAACTCTGACACTATCTACCTGGAGATAACATCAGATCCCATAGGTTAAGGGCTCAGTCCTATAAGAGTTATTCCCATCCCCCCAGACACCAGTTGTCAAGTCCAGGTTGTCACCTGTGCTTCTGACCTACTAGCTACAGATCAGAGGTTCCCACAATCCCCTCTCTGGGTTTGATTAATGTGCTAGAGTGGCAAATATCAAAGGATGGGCTAACCTCAGCTGACAACTGGGTTAACTAGTACACGTAGTAATTCAGACTGTGATTAAAAAAAAAACAAAGAGGCATTATAAGTCAGTGGGAAAAGGAAGCATAAATTAAAGAAAAATATCGCCTTTCCTTACAGATTTAGCTGGGGAAGGATGGATTCTTACCTAAGAGTACAGTCAAGGGATCATCCATTAAGAGTTATATTCAACTTAGCACCTACTGTATGTCAGGCTCTGTCTTAGGCACTAGGGATACAGGAGTGAACACAGGAGACAAAACACTTGCTCTCAAAAACTTTCCATTCTACAGGGTGGAGACAGACATTTTTAAAGAGAGGGGTATATGTCTTAGTGATGGCTATTTTTGGCATGCTATAAAGTATGCTTTGAAAGCAGTATGAATGAAGAAAATTTATATGGTCAGCAAAATGACATGAAAAACTAACTCAAGTAGCAAGGGAGATAGCCTTGAAAATTATGGAGTAATTAATTCATGCTTTAGAGCAAGGGACAGCAAACTTATTCTAGAAAGGGCCAGATAATAAATATTTTAGGTTTTGTATATCATAGCCTACGTTGCAACTACTCAACTGTGACATTGTAGCTTAAAAGCAGCCACAGACAACACAAAAATGAATGGACATGGCTGTCTTGGGGTAAAACTTTATTTTTTTATTACCCAAACTCTCTAAGCTTCATACTTCATAGAGGAAAATTAGATAAAGCAAATAAAGTGGTTTGTCATAGTTCCTGGTTCATAAAAATTTCTCAAAAAATTATTACTACATTAATGTTTTTACAGCCTCTGATAATTAATTTTGTCCTTGATATGTGTGCGTGTGTGTGTTTGTAAGCGTATGCATGCATACAGGGAAATGTATGTTTGTGTGAGACTAACATCTAACATCCACTCTCTGGATTATTAAAAGATTAAAGAGTGTGGAAATCACACTGGTGAAATGGCCACCAAAAGCGAAGGTGTTTGAGTTTTCAAGGCCATAGTAGGCAGAGGAGCTTTGAGTACCAGGCTCACCCCTACTTCAAAAATAAATCTGTTGGACTTGGAGGACCAAAAACTAACATGGACAGAACTTCTGGGGCCCTAGAACATTATTCTATACTGAATATCTCATGCTTGGGAATTCTACTGTTGCAGGAGTGGTAGTAGGGGGAGACTGAATGAATATTAAGGTGAAATTCACCCCCTGAGTTGAAAAGACAGAAAATATAGTTTGTGAAGATCACAGATTTTGGGGAACAGAGAACTGGAGAGGAGAAAGCAACATGAAGAAAGAGATCTGGAATACTGCACAGGGGTTCCCTTGAGACTACTGTTGAATACTGAGTGAGACATGCATAGGGTGAAACTCTTCAAGGCTAGACAGAAAATGGACGAGGGAGCCGTAGAGTAAATGACACGGAAAGCTCACAAGAGCTTAGAGATGTTTGAGTTCTGGTCAGACAGATTCTAGGAGCCTTATTTAATACCCCCAGTACAGTCTACTCTAAATCAGCCCATGAAAAAAGGCTTAAAAACAAGACTCAAAAGAATCTAGCTGATTATTGAATAACTTAGCTAATAGAATAAAGTTTCAAAGTTTAGCATTCTTAAAAAAAAAGAAACAAAACCTAGCACTCAGCAAGCTCATACTTACAATGTCCAACATGCAATAAAAAATTACTAGACCTACAGAGAAGCATGAACATATTTCTCATACCAGAAGAATAATCTGTCAATTGAAACAAACTGGGAAATGATATAAATGATGGAATTAGCAGCCAAGAATGATAAAAGAGCTATCATAAAGATGTTCAGTATTTAAAGAAAAATGTGAATATAATGAGGAAGGAAAGTTTTTTTTTCTCTGAGGAAGATTAGCACTGAGCTAATATCTGTGCCAACCCTCCTCCACTTTATATGTGGGTTGCAAACACAGCATGGCTGCTGAGTGGTGTAGGTCCATGCCCAGGATCCAAACCTGCGAACCTAGGCGCCATGGGGCCAGCCTACAGAAAGACGTTTTTAAAAATACCAAATGTATAAAGGGTTATTGAAAGAAATCAAAGAAGACATAAAGAAATGGAAAGATATTCTATGCTCATGGATTGGAAGAATAAACACAGTTAAAATGTCCATATTACCTAAGGCAATCTACAGATTTAATGCAATCCCACTCAGAATCCCAATGACATTCCTTACAGACATAGAACAAAGAATCCTAAAATTTATATGGAACAACAAAAGACTCTGAATAGCCAAAACAATCCTGAGAAAAAAGAACAAAGTTGGAGGTATTACACTCCCTGAATTCAAAATATACGACAGAGCTATAGTAATCAAAATAGCATGGTACTGGCACATGGATCAATGGAACAGAATTGAAAGCCCAGAAATAAACCCACACATCTACGGACAGCTAATCTTTGACAAAGGAACCAAGAACATACAGTGGAGAAAGGAAAGTCTCTTCAACAAATGTTTTTGGGAAAACTGGACAGCTACATGCAAAAGAATGAAAGTACACCATTATATTACACCATACACAAAAATTAATTCAAAATATATTAAAGACTTGAATGTAAGACCTGAAACCCATAAAACTCCTAGAATAAAATATAGGCAGTACTTTCTTTGACATCAATCTTAGCAGTATCTTTCCAAATACCATGTCTCCTCAGGCAAGGAAAACAAAAGAAAAAATAAACAAATGGGACTACATCAGACTAAAAAGCTTCTGCACAACAAAGGAAACCATAAACAAAACGAAAAGACAACCCATCAACTTGGAGAAAATATTTGCAAATCATATATCTGACAAGAAGTTAATTTCCAAAATATGTATAGAACTCATACAACTCAACAACAAAAAAATGAAGAACCCAATAAAAAAATGGGCAGAGGATATAAACAGACATTTTTCCAAACAAGATATACAGATGGACAAAAGGCACATGAAAAAATGTTCAACTTCACTAATTGTTAGGGAAATGCAAATCAAAACCACAATGAGATATCACCTCACACCCATCAGAATGGCTATAATTAACAAGACAAGAAATAACAAGTGTTGGAGAGGATGTGGAGAAAAGGGAACCCTCATACACTGCTGGTGGGAATGCAAACTGGTGCATCCACTATGGAAAACAGTATGGTGATTTCTCAAAAAATTAAAAATAGAAATACCATATGATCCAGCTATCCCACTACTGGGTATTTATCCAAAGAACATGAAATCAACAATTCCAAGCGATTTATGCATCCCTATGTTCATCATAGCATTATTCACAATAGCCAAGATGTGGAAGCAACCCAAGTGCCCACCAATGAATGAATAGAGAAAGAAGATGTGGTATATATATACAATGGAATACAACTCAGCCATAAAAAAAGACAAAATTGTGCCATTTGCAACAGCATGGATGGACCTTGAGGGTTTTCTGCTAAGGGAAATAAGTCAGACAGAGAAAGACAAATACCATATGATTTTACTCATATGTGGAAGATAAACAAACACATAGATAAGGAGAACAGATTAGTGGTTACCAGAGGTGAAGAGGGTGGGGGGAGGGTGAAAAGGATTAAGGGGCACATGTGTAAGATGACAGATAAAAACTAGACTCTTGGTGGTGAACACGATGCAGTCTATACAGAAACTGAAATATAATAATGTACACCTGAAATTTACACAATGCTATAAGCCAATATGACCTCAATAAAATAATTTTTTTAAATCATGTTGTACACTGTAAATATATACAATTTTCACCTGTCAATTATACCTCAATAAAGCTAGAAAAATATTTTTAAAAGTTAGAAAAGTTAAAAACTGACACAAACTTCAAAGAGAATGCACCTCAAATCCCAGCTCTAACACTTATTTAGCTGCATGATCTTGAGTAAGTCACTCAAAATGGGGAACTTAAGAATGTTTACCTCACAGGGCTGTTAAGAGGTTAAAGTAGATAATGCATGCAATGTGCTTAGCACAGTTCCTGCCACATTGTGTTAGCATTCAATAAGTGTTTGTTATAAACGTTTAGTATTCTGTACTTCATAAAATTTTCACAATAAAAATGCATTTCTTTAATTAAAAAAAATACCAAATGTACTTTCTAGGGTTGAAAAATACAATATCTGAAAGAGGAAATTTATTAGATGGTCTTAACAGTAGATTAGACACCACAAAAGAAAAGATCAGTGAAATTCAAGACATAGCAATAGAAACCATCCAAACTGAAGTGTAGACAGGAAAAAAAAACTCTAAAAACAAACAAATTAAAATATTGACAATAACAAAAACATAGCCTCAGTGAAGTATGGGAAAAAAATTAAAAAGTAATTGTTTAAAACATGTTACATATATTTAATTACAATATATGTAATTGAAGTCAGAGAAGGAGGACAGAGTAAGCAGAGGCAGACTTATTTGAAGAAATAACAGCCAAGACTTTTCTAGATACAATGAAACATATAAATCCACAAATCTAAGAAGTTCGACAAATCTGATGTAGGTTAAATACACAGCAAATCACATAAAGATATATAATAATCAAATTGCTCAAAACTGTTGATTAAAAAATATTAAAAAAAAACAATAGCAACAAAAAGGTGCATTCTACAGAGGAACAAAAATTTAAAATTTCTTCAGACTTTTCATGAGAAACTATTGAAGCCAGAGGACAAGGCATGATATCTTTTAAAAACTAAAGAAAAATAGCAATCAAACTAGAATTCTTTATCCAGCAAAAACTTCCTTAAAAAATGAAAGTGAAACAAAATTTTTTTGGTCAAATGAAATCTGAGATAATTATTGCCAGTAGAACTTTACTATGAGAAATATTAAAGGATGGCCTTCAGGCTAAAGAAAATTGAAATCAATCTGTAATCCAGATGCACACAAAGAAATAAATATCACTGGAAATGGTATATATGTGAATAAATATGAAACTTTTTTTCATTTTTCATTTTTTAAAAACATGATTGATTCTTTAAAGCAAAAATGCTAATAATGTATTATAGAGGTTATAATACACTCAGAAATTAAAATTATGACAACAATAGCACTAAGAAAAGGAAGAGAGAAATGGAAGTATACCGTCATAAGGTTCTTACATTAAACATGAAGTGACAGAAAATTATTCAGAGCTAGATTGTGTAAATTAGAGATGCATACTATAAACCCTAAGACAAACACTAAAAAACTAAGAGCTATAGATAATAAGTCAATAGTGGAGATAAAATGGAACATTAAAAAATACTCATCTAATCCAAAGTAAGGCAGGAAAAGAGAAAAATAAACAAAAAGAGATGGTACAGATAGAAAAGAAATTTTAAAAGGTAACTGTAAACCTAATCATACCAATAATCACATTAAATTTAAATGGTCTAAACCCTCCAACTAAAAGGCAGAGATTGTCCAGACTGGATAAAAAATCAAGCCTCAACTAATGTTGTCTGCAAAAAAAACTAAATAAAAAGACATTGAGATATTAAAGGTAAAAGATGAAAAAAGATACCACACAAATACCAATCATATGAAGGCTGGAGTGGATATGTTAATATCAGGAAAAGTAGAATTCAGAACAAGTAACCCTAACAGATATTAAGAGGGAAATTTTATAATGATAAAGAATACATAACAATCCTAATGTGTGCACACCTAATAATAGACCTACAAAATACATGAACCAATGGCTGACAGAATTGAAAGGATAAAAAGGTGCATCTACAACTGTAGCTAGAGATTTCAATATTCCCCTCAGAAATTGATAGAACAAGTAGACAAAATTCAGTAAAGCTATAGAAGGCTTGAACAATACTATAATCCAACTTGACCTAATAGCCATTTGTAGAACAATCTTCACTCTCTCCAACAACAAAAGAATACACACTATTCATGTGCAAATGAAAAAGTCACCAAGAATGCCAGAGGACAAGACAAGTATCAACAATTTAAAAGGATAGAAATAGGGGCTGGCCCTGTGGCGTAGCGTTAAGTGCTCATGCTCTGCTGCTGGGCAGCCCGGGTTCGGATCCCAGCCTCACACAGATGCACCGCTTGTCAGGCCATGCTGTGGCAGTGTCCCATATAAAAAAGCAGAGGAAGATGGGCACTGATGTTAGCCCAGGGCCAGTCTTCCTCAGCAAAAAGAGGAGGATTGGCATGGATGTTAGCTCAGGGCTGATCTTCCTCACAAAAATAAATAAATAAATAAAAATTTAAAAAAATTTAATTAATGTTCTAGGGCCTGCATGGTGGCGCAAGCGGTTAAGTGTGTGCGCCCCGCTGCGGCGGCCTGGGGTTCGCCAGTTCGGATCCCGGGAGTGCACCAACGCACCATTTGTCAGGCCATGCTGTGGTGGCGTCCCATATAAAGTGGAGGAAGATGGGCATGGATGTTAGGCCCGGGCCAATCTTCCTCAGCAAAAAGAGGAGGATCGGCAGATGTTAGATTAGGGCCGATCTTCCTCACAAAAAAAAAAAAAGAGTTAAAAGGATAGAAATAATAAAGTATGTTCTCTGACAATAGCAGGATTAAATTAGAAAACCACAACAAAAAGATATATGGGAAATTCCCAAATATTTGGAAATTACACAACATGTTTCCTGATAGCTCATGGGTCAAAGAAGAAATCACAAGGAATATCAGAAAATATTTAGAACTAAATGAAAATAAAATACATCAAAATTTTGGGGACACAGCTAAAGCAGTGCTCAGAAGGAAATTTATGCTCTAAATGCTTATATTAGAGAAGAAATAAGGTCCCCAGTGCATAAGGTAAGCTCTTACCTTAGGGAGCTAGAAAAACAAGAGCAAATAAACCCCAAATAAGTAGAAATGTGCCAATAATAGAGATGAAGCTGAAACAGAAGATGAACACACAATAAAAGTAATTAAACCAAAGCTTCTTCTTCGAAGAGACCAATCAAACTGAAATACCTTTAAATAAACTGATCAAGTAAAAAAGAAAGAAGACGTAAAATACTAATATTAGAAATAAATGATGGGAAATCACTGCAGTCCAACAAATATTAAAGATTAATAAGGGAATATTATAAATAACTTTAGGCCAATAAATCTAACAACTGAAATGAAATGGAAAAATATCTCAAAAGACACAAATTTCCAAAACTGGCACAAGAAGAAATAGAAAAATTAAATTTCCTTTTACCTACAAATGAAATTAAATTCATAATTTAAATTTTCTCCAGAAGAAAATTCCTGGCCTAGATAGCTTCACTGGTGAAATCTTTCAAACATTAAGACATAAATAAAAAAAATCATACACAACTTTTTTCAGAAAATAGATAAGGAGGATATACTTCCAAGCTCATTTTATTGGGCTAGCCTCACCCTGATAACAAACCTAAACAAAGACATAACAAGAAAACTACAGACCAATATCCCTAATAAACATGGATTCCTTAAAATATTTAAAATTTAGCAAGTAATATCCTGCAGTATATAAAAAGTATAATACGCCAAGATCAAGTATGGTTTATCTCAGCAATGCAAGGTAGCTTTAACACTTGAAAATCAAATTAATTTAATCCATCATATCAACAATCTAAAAAGGAAAAAAAAAAAAACCACAAGATCATCTCAATAGATGCCCCTTGAAAGTATTTGATAAAATCTAACCCTCATTTGTGATAAAAACTCTCAGCAAATTAGGAAGAGAAAGGAACTTCCTCAACTTGGTAAAGGGCATATACAAAAAATCTAGAGATAACATCATACTTAATGGTAAAACCTTGAATGATTTCCCTTAAAATCAGGAAGAAGGCAAGGCTGTCCTTTCTTACCACTTCTGTTCATCATTGTACTGTATGTTTTAGTGAGTGCAATAAAGCAAGAAAAAGAAATAAAAGCATACAGAATGGAAAGGAAAAAATAAAACTCTCTCTACTTGCAGAGACATGATTGTGTACATCGAAACTCCCAAGAAATCTACAAAACACTACTAGAACTAATAAATTCATTAGCCAAGTCTCAGCACCCTAGGCCAATATTAAAAGAACACTTGTATTTAAATATACTATCAGTGAACCATTAGAAAATGAAATTAAGAATACCATTTAAAGCATGAAATACTTAAGGATAAGTATATGCAATACAAACAGTATAAAAAATACAAAACATTGCTAAGAGAAATTAGAGGAGACCTAAATAAACTGAGACCTATACCATATTCATGGATTGGAAGACTAAATATTGTTAACATGTCAGTTCTTCCTAAATTGATCTACATATTCACAATCCCAAACTCCTAGAGGTGATTTTTTAAAAAATTAAAATTAACTAATTAATTCTAAAATTCTTATGGAAATGCAAAGAATCTAGAGAGTCAAAATCATTTTGAAAAAGAAGAATAAATTTGGAAGATTTATACTTCCTGATTTCATCACTTTCTGAAGTTTATAGTAATCAATACAGTGTGATATTTGTGTAAGGATAGGTGTATAGGGAAATAGAATGGACTAGAGAGTTCAAAATTAGACATTCAATTTATACCAAACTTGCCAAAGTAGTTCAGTGGGGAAAGGATTGTTTTCAACAAATGGTGTTGAAACAACTGTATATCCATTTAGAAAAAAAATTAACATTGACTCTCCTCATACCTTACACAAAAATTAATTTGAAATGTATTGTAGACTCAAATGTAAAACCTAAAACTATAAATTTCAAGAAGAAAACATATAAAAAATCTTCACTCTCTTGGAGTAGGTTAACTTTCTTAAATATAAAAAGGATGAGTCATAAAAAGCATGAGTCACAAAACAAACAACTGATAAATTGAACTTTATTAAAATAAAAACTCTGTCCTTCAAAAGACATTATTCAGAAAATGCAACACAAGTTTATCTGTTGCCATGTAAAAAATTTCTCCAAAACTTAGTGGAGAATAAAAATAGTAGAAAATAAAAATAAACACTCATTATCTCTCACAATTTTTGTGGATCAGGAATATGTGAAATGCTTGGCTGGCCAGTTCCGGCTGGGAGTGTCACGTGAGAATGCAGTCATCCAAAGGCTTGACAGAGGCTAGAGGATCCACTTACAAAGTGCCACCTATGGCCGCTCTGGGGGATCAGAATTGGCCACTTCAAAATATATCTCTTCACCTTGATTATTTTCAAGAACAAAAGACTCCGAAAGAAACTTTGACCACCCCCTCACTAACTGCCCAAAAGAAATTCAAGATAGAAGCCCTGTCCCCAGGACAGGCCATCACCATAGATAACTCTGGGTATCAATAGACTGGGAGGGTCCTTGCCAAGCCCGTTCTTATCAAAATTCTGTTCACCGAACATTTGCTTTTACATTTCCATGTGAATTTCTTTCCTCCCCTTACAAGTCCCAAACCACTACCCCCAACACCCTCCTTCGTATTTTACTGAAGATGCTATTTAAGATGATAGCCTTCACCATTTTGGTGAGTTACCCAGTTTTTCCTGGGTCTCTCCCATGTATACATGTTATAAAGCTTTGTTTGATTTTCTCCTGTTATTCTGTCTCATGTCATTTTAATTCATAGCCCAGACAGAAGGACCCAGAGTGGGTAGAGGATATGTCTTCCTCCCCTACACCGGCAAGTTGCTGCTGGCTGTTTATCAACAGGCCTTAGTTTCTCTCTGCATGGGTCTGCCAAGGACAGACTTTCTCTAGAGCAGGCAACCCAAAGGGCAAGATGGAAGCTGCAATGTCTTCTATGACCCAGCCTCAGAAGTCGCATATCATCACCTCCACAATTTCCTCCTGGAAAATCTGACACAGGTCAGCTCTATAGGGGAGGAGACTGTACAAGAGTACAGACACCAGGAAGCCAGGATCAACGCAGTCCATCTTGGAGGTTGACCACACCAGCAAGCCACAATCTAGGAAAATAGATTCACAACACATGTATCTGACAAAGGATTGGTGTATAGAATATATACAGAATAGACAAAAACAATTTGAAATGGACAAAAGATTTGAACAGACACTTCACAAAAGAAAATATACAAATGGTTCATAAGCACATGAAAAGATGCTCAACATCATTAGCTATCAGGGAAATACAAATTAAAACACACTGACTTACCACTACACACCCACTAGAATGGCTAAAATCAGAAAGGACTGGCATTACCAAGTGTTGGAGAGAAAATAGAACAACTGGAACTCCCATATACTGTTGGTGGAAATGTAAATGGTACAACCACTTTGCAAAGCAGTTTGGGAATTTCTTATAAAGTTAAATATATTCTTACCATGTGACCCAGCAATTCCACTTCTAGGCATTACTTACCCAATAAAAATGAAAATATATGTCAACACAAAGACTTTCCACCACACGTTCATAAAATATTGCGTCATAATAGCCAAAAACTGAAAACAAACCAAATATCCATCAATAAGACAAAAATTAAAAAATTTTGGCAAATCCATACAATAGTATAGTACTCTACAATAAAAAAGAAGGAACTACTGCTTCATACAACAATATGAATGAATCTCTGAAATATGCTGAGCTAAAGAAGCCAGACACAAAAAAGTACTTACTGGATGATTCCATTTATACCAAATCCTTGAAAAAGTAAAACTGTTCTCTACTGACAGAAGGCAGATTGGTGGTTGCCTAGGACTGGGGTAAAACAAGGTAAAGCAGCACCCAGATGAGCAAAGCATGTGAAGCAAACCCAGCTTTTTCACACTTACATGTGCAAGAGGGAAATTCTAAGGTGCAGGGAAAACAGGTTAGTGGAAGGTTTCTCACCTGCAGCACTATTGCCACTTTGGATCTGATAATTCTTCGTTGCTGCACGTGTGTGTGTGTGTGTGTGTGTGTGTGTGTGCTGTCCTGTGCACCAAAGGATGGTTAGCACTCTCTGGCCTCTCTCCACAAGAAGCCAATGGAAACCTCTCCCCACTCGTCCCTGCCAGTTGTGACAATCAAAAATGTTTCACAACATTGCCAAATGTCCCTTGGGATACAAAATCATCCTCATTTGAGAACCACTGGGTTAGTACATTTGGTATCGAGTGCCACGTAACAAATTATCCCCAAAATTTAGTAGCTTAAAACAATGAACACTTATCACCTCACAATTACTGTGGGTCAGGTATTTGGGAGTGACTTAGCTGGGGTTCTGGTTCAAGGTCTCTGACGTGGTTGCAGTCAAGACGTCTACAACATCCAAAGGCAGGAGTGGGGCTGGAGGATGGGGGATCTGCTTCCTAGATGGCTCCATCACATGGAGATTGACAGGAGGCCTCAGACCCTTACTGGTTGTTGGCAGGATATTCAGTTCCCTGCCATGTGGGCCTCTGAAAAGGCTACTTGATATGTCTTCATGACATGGTAACTGCATTCCACAGAGCAAGTGATCTACAAGAGAGTAGGGAGGAGTCACAATACCTTTCTAAGACCTACTCTTGGACGTGAGACACTGTCACGTCTGCTATATTGTGTCCATTAGAAGGAAGTCACTAAGAACAACCCACATTCATTTGGAGGGGAATTAGGCTCCACTTTTTGGAGGGAGGAGTATAGATGAATTTGTGGGCATACATATTTTAAAACCATAAGAGTTGGAGAAGGATTCTTTAGCAAATAAACTGGGGAAGACTGTGAGCTATTTAGAGAAAAAAGGTAGATCATCACACCAAAATAAATCCAAAAGGATTAAATTATTTTATGGAAAAAGTGAAATTGTCAAATATGTAGAAAAAAATAAAGGCAGATAAATGATATGATCTCAGGATGGAAAAGGACTTGTGAAGCAAAAAATAATAGAAGAAAATAAAAATGGAAAAGACCAATAGTTTTATCTAGAATCAATATCTACATTATATAAAGTGCCTTATTGTGACTCCCTCAGCAAGAAAATGGACAATGAACCAACAATAAGATATCATATTTGCCCATATAAAAATACACCATGATGATTTTGGCACAGTGAAGAAGGACAATCATATACTCTCGTATAGTGTTATGGGAAAATTGAGAACAAAAATTGTAACAACAGTAATTTATTGATTATGTGCCATGTAGTTCTAAGTATTTTATTTGTAGCAACTCATTTACTTTTAACTACAACATTATATGGTAGCATTATACCAATTTCCTGGTTGAGGCACAGTCAGATTAAGGAATTTGGCCAAATCTCATAGCTTGTAGGTGGCAGCAGGGTTGCCTTAGCCAATTGTCCTGATAGGCACAGTGCCTCAGGCTCACCATAATTTTAGAGGCCCATAAATGTTTTAATTTCTTTTAAAATCAGATGGAAAAAAATGGATGTTCAGGTAGAAGAAAACTTTTTTTTTAGGAAGATTGGCCCTGTGCTAACATCTATTGCCAATCTTCCCTTTTTTTTTTTTCTTTTTTCTCCCCAAAGCCCCAGTACATAGTTGTGTAGCATAGTTGTACAGTTGTAGCTCTTCTATGAGGGACACCACCTCAGCATGGCTTGATGAGCAGTGAGTAGGTCCGCACCCAGGATCTGAACCAGCGAACCCCGGGCCGCGGAAGGAGAATGCGTGAACTTAACCACTACGCCATCGGGCCGGCCCTGAAGAAAATGTTTTAATGTATAGTATCAATATATTGTCCTTATATCAATGCAGTTATAAATATAATTTTTAATATTATTTTATGGTGGAAGAGGCCACAAAGGTAAAAGCATCTAGGGTCCATGAAAATCTCAACGTGGCCCTGGGTGGCAGAGCTGTGGTTTAATCCCAGGTGATATGACATCTAAGCCTATGTTCTTCCTGGGAGGCAGCTTGCCAACATGTTTCTAGAGGGCCAAAATTGTTCATGCCTTTGATTATTTTTAAGGATTTAAATTAAGGCAGTAAGTAAGGACACGGAAAATGATTTGTGAAAAGATATTTATTCATAATAGTGTTCATCTGAAACCAAAGAAATACTTAATAATAAAAGGCTGGTTCAATATTGGCTGTCAACTTTGGGGCCTAGGTGAGCACTAGGAGCTTCTGCATGGAGGAGAACTGAGGGAGGAAGCTAAGGACTCAGGAGAGCTTGAAGTGAGACACAGTAGAGCAGGAAGTGGAAGGGGGCCTGTGTGCACTCTGCAGAGGGAATGCAGACCTCTGCTGGGTGTTTGTACGCAATGTCTGAGAGTGCACTTGTAAGTCTGTTCTTGAATTTATTTTTAAAGGAACTGGACCAACAAAAAGGTGAGGAAAAGGTTAAAGCAGAAACCAGTGAGCACAATCAGGGGACTCGGAAGAGTTTGTCATAACAGGAGAGACAGAGCACGCAAGCATGAAAGAAGCCTTGAGGATCATGTTTATTTTTGTCTTAAAAGCTCTGATGAGCCAATGAAAGATTTTAAGCAGTGGAGTGTCGTGCTCAGATGTATGTTTTGGAATAATCATTGTGGATATAGGGTGCATCAAATCCAGGTATCAAGTCAGAGGGTAGGACCTGATGTAATGGAGAGAAAGAGAATGTGCATTCATTCAGTCCAAAGATATTTATTGAACCCTACAAATATTCATGGAGTGTCAATGCTGTCCGTGGTACACAATTCTTTCAAAAGCTTGGTTATGATGGAAGAAGACAGAGAACTAGAAGGAGGTTGTAAAGTCAAGGGAAAATTTAAGACAGAAAAGTCTTAAAATGTGATTATACTGAGGAGTTGTACCCAACAGAAAGGATGAGGTTAGAGATACGTCAAGGAGGGGGTCCCAGGAGGGAGAGGTTTGCTTGGAGAGGAGCAGGGACACTCAGCCTCTGAGACAGAGCACAACTAGTAGGCTTGCGTGTGGATGTAGGTAATTTGTGGGGTTTGGGTGAGAGAGTTGGGCAAAAATTGCAGAAATCCCTGCTTGATGGTCTTCATTCTCTCTCTGAAGTAGAAGAAGTAGAAGCACAGGTCATCTGGTGAGCAATGCGGTCACCAGTGACTTCTACTTGCAGGGTGGCCTTTCTTCTAAAAGCCACACACAGAACCAACAGCCCCTCTCTAGACTAGTTGATTGGTTTGTATAAATGGGGAGAACAGACCCTTCCATATGGCACTGCTGTACGGATTAATCGCCCTGACACGGGTACCTGCTCAGTATTAGTTTTATCACTGTACTCATGGGGGCGGGAGGAGTGAACGTTTTGAGTACCAATAAAAATGGACTGGCACTCTGCTTATGACCATCCCTAAACGCTATTATTTCCTCTCCCAATGGGTTCTAAGTCAAACACTCGGTTAGGTCAAGGGGGCTATATTAACAGTCTCCTTTTGCTGTAAAGCGTTCAAGAACTGAACGCCAGCGCCCCACGACCTCACTTGAGGTCACGCACAGGTCCGGCCTCGAACCCGAGACTCAGGTCTGCAGCAGCCTGCCCCGCCGCCGCCCCCGGCTCGGGGAAGACTCCTCCCAGTCTGGGCCGCGGCCCCGCCCCTTCCAGGCTCAGGCCCCGCCCCCCTCTCCCATTGGCTGGCCCCTCGGCCGCTCCGAAGACCCGGAGGAGCGGAGTTTCCCAGACGCGTCGTCGCGCCGCCTCACTGCGCATGCTCGCGGGAAGCCGGATTCCGGTCCGGAGCGGGAGGCTTGGGCGGCCGCGGCGCCGCGCGCGGGGCGGGGCGGGCGAGAGGCGCGCTCCCGCGGGGGTGGGGCGGGCGTCGGCGCGCTCCCGCGGGGCTGTGGGGTCGACGCGGGCGGCGGCGGCGCGCGGCGTGCGGGCTCCGAGCGGCGGAGGCGGCCTGGCGGCCGGGGCCGCGCTGCTGCGAGATGGCGCCCGTGGGCGCGGAGGGCTGAGGCGCCGCCGCCGGAGGAGGGCCACCGGCCGACGGCGTCGCGCCGGTGAGGACGCCGCGGCGGGCGGCGGGCGGCTGAGGCGGCTGAGGCGGGGCGGGACCCTCGGGGGGCGCGGGCCGCCCTGCGGCGCCGGGAGAGCGGGCGCGCGGGGCCGGGCCCGAGCGCTGGCCGGCGAGGGGCGTGCCGGGAGTCGCCCGGCCCTCCGCCCGCGGCTCCGCTCCGACGCCGGCGGGGCCCCCCGCACGGCTCCGTCGGACGGGCTTCCCGCGCGGTGCGCTCCGGCCCCCGGCCCCCGCCCCCCCCCCGGTGACCTGGGAGGTGCGGTGACCTTGCAGTTTTGACTAGTCCTCAGCTCGTCGGTGACTTGCACCTTCTCGTTTCATCTCTGTTTTTGAAATTCTCGTCCTGCGCTGTGCCCGCTGCCGCTGCAGCCTGCGCACGAGCAGCCTGGGCGCGGGCTGTCTCCCCACCGTGGTTCGGGTGGGCTCCGTGGGCCCCCGTGATGCTGCGACCCCTTCCGTGCCGGGGAGGGGGGTGTCTGTTACCTTGACGTTTGCAGTCTTCCTGGGAGAGATGTTTTCCAGGGCCTCGATGTCGCTTTCTTGTTTGTTTGATAAGTTTTTATCTTTCTGTGTAGGCTAACGTGCGAGAAAGATTTGAGCGTCTGCTTCCAAGTGCCATTGGTAATAGGAGTGGGCAGGAATTACACCCGAAGTTCTCCTTTCCCTCCCTGTGCTGTTCTTGCCCGAAATTCCTAGTGGACAGTGGTCTGCAGATTTCTACAGGAGCACATGTTTAAGTCGGCCTCACCTGCCTCGCTCAATCGCCGTGTGTGGGGCGAGCAGAACGCGCCTTTTAAGAAAGAAAGGCGTTCTTTTATTTATGTGACTTGCTGTTAGCCATCAAGTGGCACGTTATCTGTGACTGGAAATGGTCACTTTTCGTAAGAAGTTACTATTCTTTCAGTTGAAAACTTAGCGGCCAAGTGTTGGGAGCTGCTCAAATCAAGAAGTGTCGAGTGTGGGGAAGAGTTCTTCGGGCTGTAGCTTATTCACATGTTCACATGGTTCTTCCCTTAAAATGCAAAAAGGTCTCTAAGACCTACCACACCAGGGCTTTGAAAAGCAGTAACTAAGGGTTATGTTTTTTGTAAGCCTCGCATGATAGAGAATGTCGCTGAGAAGGTCTTTGCCTTCAAGGAAATAGTCGTCTTTGCTGTTTACCCCGCGAAGGCTGGAATTTCTTTTGCCTCCTTGCACAGTTCTTAGCCTCTGCTGCATGACTGTGTGAGGTGTTTGGGGGAATATAAAGATGAAGATGATACCAGTTTCTGCTTTCACAGACGAGGTAGGCACGTAGGACTGTACACAAAGGCCTCGTTTGTCTTTTAACATATAGTTAAGTTGCGTAGAGAATTCACATTCAGAGCGGGTAGAGCCCACATCTGATTTGGCAAGGTGGGGTTAGTTCATAGAGCTGGCTTCTGAAATCTTTGTTTTGAAGGATGACTGACTCGGGATAGGCTGGGAAAGGTAATCCAAGCAGAGAGAAGGGACTGAGAGCACCGAGGTCAAACACTTGGGGAGGAGCAGGGCATTATGTTTGGATGGGACACACGGTGTGTGTGCTGGTAGAAAGGGTAAAGCTTGAAGTAAAAATCTGGACCGGTTTATGATTGTTGTATATGCCTGGCTAATGACCTTGGATGGGGGGGGGTGTCTTACAGATGATTTTTGAGTTGAGAATGAAATGATTAAAGCCTAGCTTTCAGAGGATTAATCTGGCATCAGCGTGTGGAGTGAATTGAAGTAGAGAGACCCTGGGGTAGGAAGGCCTTGATTGCTGTGGTTGTAGGTAGTGAGGGTCTGAACTGCAGCACTAATAATAGGAGTGGGAAGGAGGAAGGAAGTAGAAGAGACAGAATTTGATGAGAGAGGAAATGAAGAAAGTAAAAGATAGCTAAGATTCCCATCCAGGTTGATTGGGAGAATAGTGGTACCATTTTGAACGACATCCATGGAAGCTTTATCTTGGGCATATGTGTGTTACTTTATAGCAGTGGTTCTCAGCCTTTTGGGGATTACTAATCCTTGAAACTAAAATCTGCTGGCCTGGGAAATTTCCATGTGCACCTGTGCTTTGTGGATATAATTTTAGGGGAGTCCATGGACCACCTGAAGCTCATCCATGTAACCCATGGGCCAGTGGATTAGTCTGGGAGCTGCTCACAGAATTACTGGGGGCTTTTTAAGGCAGTAGAGCCTTCAGATTCTTCCACTTAGTTGATAAGAACCCCTACTGTAGAGACAGACTGTAAATACACCTAGAGACAGTATCTCCTTACACTTGTGTTGTGGTTTACAGTTTACAGAGGATGTGGACTAACTTATATTATTTGCTGTTATATTACAGAACAGACTAGCCCAAGAGGTTAAATAATTTGCCCGAAGTATTTCAGTTAGCAAGTGGGTGAATTGGAGTCAAAAGTTGATTGACAATGATGGTTTTCTTTGTAGGAAGATAAATGCAGCTGATTTACCATCGACTGGATATAGTTACTGCCTTTAAGTGACCTCATCAGTAAGGTCTAGATGATCCTGGGAGGTTTCTTCCAGTTTTTGACATTTTGCTATTGGTCTTAGATTTTCCTTGAACTATCTGTACCCTTCTTGTTTTCCATGTGCAGGGTTGCTGGTGAGGCTGAGGAATGGATTGGGTGTATGGAGAGCAGATGGCAATATCAGACCAGTCATTTACTTACTTATTTTCTTTGTATCTCAGTTTGGGTTGGGGCAGGGGAGGAGGGATGTGAAGTGAATGAAATAAGAAGCTTTAAGAACTTTTTTCTGTTCAGGTATGCCTTACTTAAGAATACCCTGTCCTTCATTCAGGAAGCCTGTATCAAGTAAAAACTGAAACTTTATAAAATAAATGAAGTACAGGGTCGTATCAGTGAATTTTTTCATTGGATTAAGTAGCTGACTCTCCCTAGTATGGTTAAAGCATAATTTGATTAGTAAACAATTGACCTTTCTGCACCTATAAGATGATCTTCCTGGTAGGGAACCAGAACAGGTTATTACGTGGTATCTTTTATAGCTCTAGAAACTGATTCCATAATGATTAGAAAGACTGGGGTCTTTTTTACCCTATAAAAATATGATGTAATTGTAACAAGCAGTGGAAAAACAAATAAATTGGCCTTTATAGTGGTGTTGAAGGACCTAGTTACTAATACGTAATGGAGGAAAAATGTCTAATGAAAGCACATACATAGACGATTTTTTTATTCTCTCCTGGCATTAAGAAGAGTATCATATATTAGTATAGCATTTTACATTTTTTCATAATGGTTGTATAGACTTTATCATTTGATTCTCATGACAGCTGAGCACTAGTGTGTCGGGAGATAATCATTGCTTTTTAGATGAAAACACTGAGGCTCAAAGAAGTTATAAAAAGTTAAATTTCCAGGGTATATGGCTAGTAAGTGGCTAAAATTAGAACTAGAGCTAAACCCATATTTTTGTTCCTAGGTCAGTGTTCTTTTCCCACTGACTCTTCATCTACAATGGAAATTTAACTGAAGGCTGTTGTGAGGAGATGGAGTTTACCTGTTTGGAATCTGTTAAACTTCTGTACTGTGTAGATCTGAACTTGTCTGTTTCCTCCTTTGTGTTAAAATGGTAACCTCATTGCAGTGGCTGTTGGTAGGTAATTTTGAAATTTGTATTTATCACAAATGGTTATTTTCCTGTCAAGGAAAAAGCAAAAGTTGATTTTTTTGGTCTGAAAAAGTACATTGGTGAAATGTAGGTATTAATTTCCTTTTGAAAATTTGTTGATTTTAGTTCAGCTGCTTTTACAGATGAAGTTTGTTCTCCTTTTATAGACGTGTAGTTTATGAAAATTTGTGTTTTTGGAGCATATAAATCGGGATCTGATTTCCAAAATATATATCATGATATTTCATGATTTTACCATTACATAAAAAGCTTTATCATTTAAAAAAAAAAGATTTACCATTAAAAAGTTCTTAGTATACACTTCAAATTCATGTTTAAACAACTTTTTTTGGAGTATATTATGTAAAACCATGTATCAGATAATTCCTAAATTCTAAGGAAGGTTAATGTTTGTCTTGACATTCCTTCAACCTATTGTTTGTTCACATATTGATGTTCCTCCTACGTGCTGCACACTGTGCTGGTACAGTGCTGGGGTGACAACATGGAGCCTGTCCTCTTGGAACTTGGGATTTAGTGGAGTCACTAACGTCACGAAGGGCATAGACTTCATCTTTTGAGATTGTGTGAATATTTGGGATTATAATTAATTACACCTCTCCTTTTCTCTGGGTTATCAACATATTATGCAAAAACACAAAGAACCAGGTGAGCCTTGTTTTGGTTACTTATTGCTGTATAACAGCCCTAAAACTGAGTGGCTTTAAACAGCCGTTGTATTTGCTCACAGCTTGGCTGTCCTCTGCTGGTTTTGCCATTGGTCACTAACAGCTGCTTTCAGCTGGCAGTTCAGCTGGGTGCCTGTCTTCTCTCTGTCTCTTGCTCTCTTTCTCTTTTTCCATATAGTCTTGTAATTTCAGGGCTCCTTCCTCTCAATGTGGCCTTTCCAGCAGGGGTGCTGGCCTTCCATGGTGGCTTAGGGCTCACAAGAGTGCAGAAGCATAGGCTTGAAACCAGCATAGCATCATTTCTGCCACATTCGATTGGTTAAAGTAAGTCACAGGCCCAGCCCATATTTAAGGGAAAGGGACTAGACAAGTATGTGAATCCTGGGATTACACCAAGAGCTGTATTACACTAATACAGGGCTTCTGGAAAACTGGAAGCTGGGACTTAAGCTGCCTGGTGCTGTCAGTACTTTGAGTCTGGGCCTGTCAGAGGGAAAGCTGAGTCGAAAGTGCAAATGATAGCATATTTGGCTTCTTGGAGAGATGAAACAGCCAGCACTATCCGTGGGTAGAAAAGAAGAGAACGTTTTGGACCTCTGGGGTCTGACCCAGTATGCTGCCGTAATGGGGCAGACTGACTTGCTCTTTTGAGGGTTGTGGAGTCTAAGAAGTGTAGGACCTGAGTGCAGGCTGCTCTGAGGCAGAGATTTACCCAGTTTCACAACCTGGATCGTCAGACTTCCGTCAGCACCCGGTGCAGAGGGTGGGCCACCATGGGCAGAGATCCGTCCCCTAGCCCTATGAGACTGAGGGTCGCAGAGCTCCTTGGCTGGTCACTCTGGCCTTGACTAGCCTTGAGCAACCTGGTGCCTTGTAAGTAGTATTTTCTGTTTGCAGTGTCTTGAAATTGGTTGGGATAAACCACTCTTCCTCGGAGAGGAGTCGTGATAGTGGAGAGAAGGCTCCTTCCTGGGGAGACTGGAGTGGAAGTCTCCTCTCCTCAGGGAAGTGTGAGGAGGAGGGGGATGCTCATCCCTTCCGGGAGCAGGGAGCCTCATTGGTTGCTAGCTGGGTTTCTCTCATTTTATCTTCTTTACTATCTTTATCTGACTATCACTTTATCTTAGTCTCAGTACTATCTTTTTTTTTTAGTTCAGGTTATCTACTAAGTAATGTTATGGCTAACTGTGGAATTGAAGAAAATGAGCGTTTCATTGTTATTACATTATAGCTTCTGAGTGGAATAATGAATCAGTATATTTCATTTAAAGAATTTAGGTGTAGATTTGGAGCATTTTTGAAGCGTTTCATGTACACTCAAAAGTGGGCCCCTGCATCCTAGTGCGAATCTCTGTAAATTTCTGAATCTAGTACACTGGCTGTTGAGGGGAGGAGTTTGGTGGTGAAGAATACTGAGAAATGTGGTTTATATAAATAGGAAAGGCCAGGGCGCAAGGAAGCGGGCAGATAGAATTACCTTAGGGTGTTTCTTTATGGCTCTCCTCCCTGCCCTAAATTACATGGGTAGTTTAAAAATGTACTAGCATTGACAGAATTGTAGGTGTGATAGCTTTTTATTTAACTAAGGAAAACAAGTTCTTTTGATAGCTGTTTAGTACACCCATAATTACGATTAAATAGGGTGGGTGGAAGCAAACTGTTGAGTCCTGACTTGAAGTAGGCTACTCCGCTCATGTGTTAGCCCCAACTTGTTTGTGTTTAGTTAGTGTGGGGAGGAGACTTAGTTAAATGAACTTGTTCTGTATAAATTAGGACATACTCTACCTTGAAAGTAAATAAACTAGATCACTCTGCTCCTAAAGGGTGAGAATTGAAGGCATCCTGGCGTGTGGGTTAAGAGCCATAGCTTGAAGGCAGGCAGAGCTGACTTCTGTCAGTGCTGCTTAATAGCAGTGTTGCCTCAGTTTCTTCTGTAAAATGTAAAGAATATCTTCCTTACTGGGTTTTTGTAAGGATTAATTAAAATAATGCTTGTAAAGCAGCAAGTGTGGTTCTTGGGACATAAGCAGCCCTGAAATCATTTTTATTGCTCTTAATTCATTATTATTAATAAATTGAAAATTCAAACAAGTAGTCTACTTTTCTGTGAGCCACTCATTTCTCAAAGACATTTGTAGCTTAGTTTTGGCATGTGCAGAGCTGCATATCAAATCTCACCTCTTCACTTAAAAAATATGTTGCCAGAAGGTTAAGAATGAATCTGAGAAAGATACTGACTCAGCACTGGCGGTGTATCAGCTGGTGATGGTTTGGCTGTGCAGTCTGAGAGCAAGAAGTTGTTAACACCTTCATGACATGAAATACGGTGCAGACCAGCGTTTGTCCAGGTGCAGTCCCCGCATGGCAGTCGTCTGGGATACCTGTGAAACATGTAGATTCTTCACTACGGTTCGAGATCTGTGGTGTGGTTCTTGATGGTGGAGCTCAGGAATCTTCATTTTTAACAAATATCTCAGATGATTTTATACACATCAGTTTGAGAACTGGTAGGAACTGAATTGGTAATTTGGAGTTCTGGTGTTCTCTGAGGCCGTTTTTTAAGCTACAGTGTTCAATAAATACAGGTGTATAATGTAAATACAAAGAGAGCTTAACCTCTGAACCTTCAGATGTTTAAGGAGGCTTAAGATAATGGCCAAGAACTTGATCCAAACAAACTATGGACACCTGACAGAGGATGATTATGGTAAGGAGTAGGCCAGAGAAGTAACCCGTTGAGAGGCTCCATCAGGCTTCCTTGTTCAAAAAATTTCCCTGTACTTCTACAAAAGAAGAACTTTTGAATGAATATATTTCTTTTTTAAAAAATGCCTACTGAAACAGTTAAGGTAGATATTGTGATTATCAGATAATCTGATTGCTTTTCACTTAGCTAAAATAAGCTGCTCAAAAATAGATGTTTTGGAATTTGGTCCTTTGGGTAGAAAGTAAGTTGGGTGGGGGTTATGATCTGTGTCTTGTGGGGAAAAGCCATTGCTTAGTGTAAGGGCGTTGACTTAGAAAGAAAGTCATGAGAAAAAGTTTAAATTTTAAATCGATCGATCAAAAAAAAAACTTGAAACTTATTTTCTCTGACTTTTGCTTAGGGCAGTAGTGATGGCAGCCTGTGTCTACATCACTTAAACTGTCCTCAGTCCTAGGACCATACCTGTATTGGAACAGCAGATCTTTGAATTGGGGCTGTTCATGGAAAAACTTAACCTATGGTTATATGAACCATATTTTTATTGTGTTAGTACCTTTTGTGGTAAGAAAAAAAAAACATGCCAAACCCATGATTCTTTCTCAAATTGAGTGGAAAAGATTAGTTGGCATTTGTTTCAGGAGCCTGTTGTTTTTGTGTTTGTTTTCACTGACTTGGGGGCCAGTTCTTTGAGGAGAAAACAATAAACTTATCTCTTTTTGTCCTGTGAGCTGTGAAATACAGTGTCAGTGTTTAGATGTGAATACCCAGCATGGAAAGTATACATTATACTCAGGAATGTCACTGTTCTAGGTTAAAAGTTTTGGTAACTATAACTTGCTTTAAAACTTTCTTTGTGATTTAATTTTCCTTTAAAGTGTTAACTATTACGAGCTTACGCCTTAAAGTAAGACCAACCTAGATTTGAGTTCTGATGCTCATTTGTTGGCTAAGTGACCTTGGTCAGGTTAACCTTAGATTAAGCCCTGGTTTTGTCATATGTAAACTGGGTCTTCATATGTAAAGTGGTAACAGTAATACCTAATTCATACATTTATTGTGTGGCTTAAAAGTGGCATTAGTATTCAGTAAATATTCACTATGATGGGTTCATAATACCTTGTCGCTGCTGTCAGATGTGTTTCAGAATTAATTATTTTCTTAATTTTAGAAGGGTAATGCGCTCCGTATACCACATTACATGAAACCGCACTGAAGTCTAGGGCGGCACCTGGTACTTCTTTGGCAAATGTTTAATGAATAAGGACAGTACATAGCCACACATCTGGTCAGATTTTGCTGCCAAATGAGTTCAGGTCAGTTCAGTTTGCCACCCAATGACTTAATGAAGGAACTTGAAGTTTTTCTAGCTTTTTGGGTTTTGGATTTGTGGATAAAGGATAATGTCCCTGTATTTTAAACTTGAGAAGAATGATGTTATTCTAAATAACTAGTTATTATAGAAATAAAGTTTTAGCTGTTTAATTGATTATCTCATTTTGGAAAGTTTCTGTGTATTTTGAATTCCTATGTTTTCCTCTAAGAGTGAGGATATCTGATGAAAGTTTATACTTAGCAGCCTGCTTTAAAATTCTTAGGAAGAGTATTTGTAAATAGTAAGTTAACATTGTGTGTCTGATACTTGAGTAGTTTTAAAATATCTTGAAATGTGTATTTATAACAAAAAATTTAGCAGCACTATATTCATCTCAAGTGCTTCAATGTAATTTTGGTCTTATCCTTCCTGCAGATGTGGGGCTTTGCTGTGTATCATTTTGCAGCACGGCTCTGCAACTGAAATGCCTCTCTCAACCTCCTGTCCTCTGAATTGTTGTGGAAGTATGCTAGGAAAATAGTGGAGTTTCTCTGCCTCGCAGTAATTGAGAGTGCGGCTGGAGTGGTGGTGGTGACAGGAGGGTGTTAGGAGATTAACACTTATGGGCGCCTTCTATATTCCAGGTTCTAGAAACAGTTCTAGTTTCCTAGGGCTAATGTTAACACGTCACAAAACTACATTAGTATCCTTATTTCAAAGATAAGAAAACTGAGACTCAGGATTGAAATGTACGTAGGTAGTAGAGTTGAAGTTTGGACCTAGGTTTGTCTGACTCTAAAAGCTGTTCTCTATGTTACATTACCCCAATGTGCTCTTCTTATGCTAGAAATTGGCACTTGGGAATTGAAGAGTTAGCAAGTCTCCATGGCTGCTTAAATGCTGGTAATTTAGAATCCTTAATGTATTTAGAGACAATCAGGAAACGTTTTGGGGTGAGCCTAACTTTGGGTCCTGATGTCCTAGTGACCAGGGCAGTGCAGGAGAGTCCTAGCCGGGTCAGCAGGCCTGGATTTGGCCTGACGTTAAGGAGCTTTGTGTCCCTGAGGACGTCCCCTAATCACCTCTCAGCCTCAGCTCTCATGACTGTGCCGTCTGCTGCTTCATGAGACGTGGCAAGTACTGTGTATTTGAAGAATACCAAAACATTTAAAATTTTTGGATTTGAAGGAAAAAGTCTGGTAAGCAAGTGTTATATTATTAAGGTACCACACTTTGAAACAAGTGACCAATTATGTACGGAAATGTGTCATTTTGAAATATGAGAGTGTACATAATATAATTACATGAAGTTTGATCTTCCCAAATGGTAAGAATGTTATGTTGCCCGGAACATGTTTTTCCTGGAACACATGGAAATGGTTTATTAAACCCAGTCCCAACAGCTTCCTCCTTCGTTGTTGTTATTGTTCTTACGTTTTTACACATTATCTTTTTAAGATTACTTCTTCTTTGTCTCTCAACCTTTGGGAGAAGTCTTTTCAATGACTAGCCTAAAAGCCCCACAAAGCCACCCTACTATGAAATTGTTTAATCTTTAAGTGATAAAATAAGAGAAGAGTAACTTCAGGTTGCTATAGCAAACTGCTCATTTTAAGGCGTGGGTTCAGCTCAGCATTTCTTACTTTATATTCTGTTTTTGCAGTGCAGATGTAGTGAAAAGAGCATTGGCTTTGAGCCCAAGAGATCTGGGTTCAAAATCCTGACTTGCACTAGTTTTCTGGCCTGGGCAATTTACTTAAATTCCTGAAACCAGTTTTTCCCACATCTGTTAGTAGGAATAATGACTCTGAAGGTAGTTGATGACATTAGAGGTAGTTTTTTTGTAACATGGCTGACAAATAATAGGAGCTCATAAATGGTCACTGTTATTCTTACTATTTTTGGAGTCAGAGACCTGATTCAGATTCCGGGTTTAAGACTGCCTGAGTTTCTGTGTCGCTTAGACACCCCTTGGAAGTGCAGGGGTCCCAAGTAGTTCCGCTCTCTTATCTTACTCTTCTTCCTAGGGAGTGTTTATACCGCTCTTTTTACATATGAACTTGATTCTGTAAGTTTGGAACCCAAGTTCTCAGATGGTCAGCGTTCTTTGAATTTTATTTTCACAATTGATTTTATGTAGCACAGGAGTAGGAAACCTGTTTTCTACTGATGTTCACTAAGGCGTGGGGAAAAATTACCAAATGCAAAGTATTTTGCTTTCAGTTTTGGTGTTTTTGCCATTGTAAACATAATGTTGCATATTATAAGAAATTGAGAAATTATAGCAAGTTAGAGAAGAACAATCTCATTCTCAATGCTGATAGCATTTTGGTGTAGTTCTCCTTTTTGACATAAATAAATTTTAGTATCCATTTTTGAAAACAGAAATAGGAATCATCTCCCTAAATTAAGAATAAAAAAATAAAGTTAGTCAGTGCGTGATAAGTAAAAATACATTTGAGTTTTTTATTATGGCCTGGGGAGGAAAGGGAGGGAGCAGGGAGAGAAGGAAAGATTAGTGTGACGAAGGACCCAGTAATGGTGCCAGAGTCCTCTGTTCTTGTTGTGTTTTTAAGGACCATAACTGTTTAGCTTAAAAATTAGAATAGTTGCTGCTAAATTTGATGAATATATTTCCTCACTAATGTTTTCTAGTAAACAAAATACAAACATTTTTGATACTCCTTCCTTACAGTGGAGGGAAACTATTTCATTTTTTGGAAAGTTGGTATAATGTTTTTAATTATATTTTTTAAAGGTGCATTTTATGGAGCAACATCACCACCTTGTGGCTTTCTAGAATATTGTTGTCAAAGTTATGTTTTCACAACTATAAGCGTAAATTAAATTGTTCTTTGATGTTGGCCAAGGGCTCAGGTTTGTAATCGGCATTCTTGTTGTAAATGGGAGTTGGGGGTAGAAAATAAAATGACTTGTACACTAAGATTGCTACTTTGTAAAAAAAAAAAAAAAAAAGTGTATTGGAGGAAAATAATGGTGCAAAAATGAAAATAGTCATTGGGCCGGCCCCGTGGCTTAGTGGTTTAGCACGTGCGCTCCGCTGCTGGCGGCCCGGGTTCAGACCCCGGGCGCGCACTGACGCACCGTTTCTCCGGCCATGCTGAGGCCGCGTCCCACATACAGCAACTAGGAGGATGTGTAACTATCTACTGGGGCTTTGGGGGAAAAAATTAATTAATTAATTAATTAAAAAATGAAAATAGTCGCAAGTTAGGTTGGTGCACTTATGGATGATTGCTGCTCTTTCATGTTTTCATGCAGTATGCAGTGTTTTTAGTGAAGCAGTTGTAAGCTAGAAAATCTCAATATTTCTGTGCTCTATTTCTTTTTTTTTTTTTTGTGAGGAAGACCAGCCCTGAGCTAACATCCGATGCCAATCCTCTTTTTTGCGAAGGAAGACTGGCCCTGGGCTAACATCCGTGCTCATCTTCCTCTGCTTTATATGGGACACCGCCACAGCATGGCCTAACAAGCGGTGCGTTGATGCGCGCCCGGGATCCGAACCGGTGAACCCCGGGCCGCCGCAGCGGAGTGCGCGCACTTAACTGCTTGCGCCACTGGGCCGGCCCCTCCATTTCTTATTTAATAAGGTTACCACAGCCCAGAAAAATTTAGATGCCCTGTCTGATTCAGCCACTTAATGAGACTGTTTGTTGTCTAGAACAGTGTTGTCTAAGCTGGTGACTCTTGGAGGAGTATTTCCTACATAAATTTTTGTTTTTCATTTTGATGATAATTTTAAGGGGAAAAAAATCAATTTGAGAAACATTGTAGTTCATTTAAAAGAGCACCTAAGAACTAAATAAGGCTATTTGGTTTTAAGCCTGTGTTTGCTTGTTTTTGAATTCAGTTAATGCTGGGTATCCTTCATCAGTGAGTGTGTGTTAGACACTCCTTTGTGCCAGGCTTTGAGGAGGTGCGTGGATGCAATGGTGAGGACTTGTCCCTAAGTTTACAGTTTAAATGCAGTGAGAAAAATAAAGCTATTTTGATGAACACACAAGTTTGAAATCAGGGATTCTGGATGAAAACAGCTGTAATTTATTGAGTATTTACTATGTGCTAGGCACCATGTGAAGTGCTTTTGGTATTTTCCTCAGGGTCAGCAGTTTATTTTGGATTTTGCTTGATTTTGCAGGAGCAGTGCGTATGCACACAGAGGTATTTGTAGAGGCCCTGAACTGCCTCTGTGGAACAGTAGGTCTCCTTGTGCAGCACGAGTGGTTTGGCTGTTACGGGTTGGGTGGGCTATTGTGGCTTGGTTTTGGTACCTTACCACCATTTATGAGGTTTCTGTGGGAACGTTTGCTGTGTCCTAAGTAGCCATCTTTCCCCAGACTTTTAGAGTCCAGTTGATGTGTAATTTGGGGATTAGCATATGACTCCTGAATTATTTTGAATATTTAATTAGGGCTAGAGAATGTCCAACTTTAATGAGCTTTCCTCTGGTTTATATACTTTTGGACATCTGAGTATTTAATAAGTCAGATGAGCATTTTAGGTAACATTTATCCTTTACTTTTGTGTTGGGCATTTTTGTATTGAGCCTTTATTGTGGGCTGTGGAGATGAAATCAGATTGGTAAGATGGACTTGGACTTGGTGCTCAGAATTAGCAGGGCACAGATGGGAGAGGCTATAGATGGTTTATAGTCCCACCTGTATAGGATTTTCTTTATAATATTTTAGTTTAAAGTTCCAGTTCTGTGCTATATAGGTACTTTTTTTAATGTTTTATTTTTATTTTTATTTTTTCCCATTAACTTTATTGAGATAATAATGGTTTATAACATTGTGAAAATTCAGGTGTACATTACTGTTCATAGGTACTTTTTCTTTTACCCTAACTGCTCTAACCAGTTCTACAGCATTAATGTTTCATTAATCGTGAATCTTCATTTAATACACATTTATTGAGTATTTAGTAAGGGCTGAGCACTGGGCTAGTGGCTGGAATTAGAAAGATGAATAGTAATCAAGATAGTGTAATAGGAGAGATAAATAAACCTGGTTAGAGGGCTGTGAAACATGGCAACTAACTCGTTCAAAACTGGAGAGACGACACTTGAGCTAAATCTTGAGGGATGATTAGAAATTAGGTAGATGAGTGGTGGGAATAGCATTTAGGAAGTCATTGATACATAAATGTGCCTGTGAGAATCACCTAGAGCCCCCAGCGTCGTCCCCAGGTGGTTCTGACATGGCAGCTAGGTTGGGGAAAACTGGTGGTGGATTAGAAATGTGTGTCCTTAGTGAGCTTTGCATAAAGAGCTTTTCTGGAGAATAACAATCATCTTATTTTCTCTAGCTGAATTTTAACGAATGAAGGTGACAGAGTGTGTATACGTAATGCATTTGAATGACCAGAGGTATTGTCATAGTAGCTAGAGTATGCCCTTTTCTGTTCTGGAACCTGTGCTCTAACCAGCTCTAACAGTTAATGTCGTTGCTTCTAAACATCAACTATGAAAATGATTTGGAAAAAAATTCGTGTCTGTGGAGATTGGTGCTGCTAATCACCTGGGCCCAAGTCTCTTCTCCTTCTGCCTCAGATTCCTTACCCAGCCACATCCCTGTCAAAACAGGGCATTGTGTCTATCTTTATTGACTATTGTGTTCCCAGTGCTGCAGAGTGCCTCCTTCGCTGAGGAAAATGGTGGGTAAAACCTCCTTAAGTTTCTTTCTAGACACTTTCAGAGATGTCTGCATTCACACCCATTCTCTTCTCTTTCTAGTTTCAGTGTAAGAGCTATTTATGTCTATACCTTGGAGTTAAATCTCAAGCAATCCTGCCTTCTCTGAGATCTTGTCTGAGTAATCATTGTCTCTCCTGTGACTTCAGCTTCTTCCTGTCTGTGAACATGGTTGAGTCTCTTCCGTCTTCAAAATAAACCTATGAACACCACTTCCCCGTAAGCCTGTATCTCTCTTTTCCTTTATAGTCAAACTTCTGAACAGTGGTTCTGGCTGTTCGTTTGCTTCTTAAGCCACTGGCTTCTGGTCCTACCACTGCATTAAAATTGCTCTTGCTAAGGGCCGGAAACATCTGTACTGTCCAGCAAACAGTCGTCTCTTTTTACTGATCTTACTGGGGCACTTGGTGAGGTTAGCGACTCTTTCCTGCTCCTCGAAATTTTCTTGAAGTTTTCTTCAACCCTGTGCACATAGTCCTCATCTCCTGTTCCGCCTTTCAGTGTTGGTGTACCCCAGGTCCTGTCTGTCCTTCTGCTAATCGTATGCAGTAGGCCTTTCCTGGGTGATTGCATGGACATGCACAGAGGCCTGTCGCATGGAGTTGGCTTTCCGTTCACTCTTGAGCTCCACTTACGGAATGCCATGCATACCTTTACCTCCAGCACATACCTCTCTTCTGAGCTTGCCTCAGTCAGTCAGTACTTACTTACTGGAAATCTTCCCTCAGCCAGGCTCTGGTTCTGGGAAGAGAATGGTGAATCAGATCGAGTCCTTGCCCTTGGGGGTGGGGGTAGAAGTGAGAGGACAAAATATGTGAGCACAAATAATGGAGAATTGTTAGGAAAGATAAAGTAGGATGAGGTGGTAGGGTTGGAGGAGGGAGGGTCTTGCTTTGCCTGGGCTGACTGGGAATTTCTTCTGAAGGGATTGTATTTGAGTTGAGCCCTAAGACTGAGAAGGCAGCCAGGGGACTATCAGATGGAGCTGTGAATGCGGAGGTCCCTCAGCAGCACAAGGTGATCAGATTAGGGATGGGAGGAGTGCCAATGAAAGGGAAGGGAGGGGAGGAGAGAAGTAAGAGATGTCGGGGCAACAGATCACGGGAGGCCGTGTGTGAGTTTGGATTTATTGTAGTTAAAATGAGAGAACATTGGAGCGTGCAACAGTTGTTGCAATGGGTCCTGTTAGGGAAAGATCACTCTGACTGCTGGATGGAGGATGGATATGAGGTGGGCATGAAGGGGGCGCAGGGAGACCTTGTAGCGAGCTGTGCTTGTAGTTTAGATGAGAAATTATGAGGCTTAGGGAGGAGAGCTGTACTGGAGATGGTCAGAAGTCATCTCCCTGTCTTCTCTCCCTGCATCTGCTTAGCCCACCAATTATTGTAGACTCTGGGCCTTCTTCCTCTATTTCAGGCCACATCCGGCCTAGCCCTCTTTCAGGCTACCCTCACAACACTATTAGAGCAGTTTTCTAAAATATAAGTATATTCCTTCCCTGCTGAAAGTTCGGTGCCTCTCTATGGCTTTCTTGTACCCTTCGTGGTACAGCTTCTTGATGCCGTCCGTAATGGTTTCATCTCTTAGATTTCTCTCTGCACACCCTTCCCTTGTATGCTTACTGCACGTATTGGTCTTGATAGCATTTCTTTCCTTTCGCATATACAGTCCTGCATAGGAGTCCTCCACAACTCGTCTCAACTGCTGCCGGCTCTCAGAAGCCCTTCCTGACACCTCTTCACTTCTCCCTCCAAATCCCATGTCAGTGCTCCTCTCTGTGCTTCTGTCGTGCTCTTTGCACAGCCCAGTCAGTGAGCTCATAGCTGCTGCTTCCTTTGTCTGTTTCCACTGCTGCGTTGTAAACTCACTGAGGGCTAAGAGCATGCCTTAGATGATTCTTGTGTTTCCTGAAAATATGTCTAGTATAAATGTGCTGAATGACTTAATTCAGAAAAATTGTTTAAAAAAATGCCTAATGTCTAGTTTGTGTATTGATCAGCTCTTTTTTTGCCCCACGGTAAATTGATTCTCTCTTACTGGAAAGATTACATTAGAAGCTTGGGTCAGGATTTCACAGGGAGAGCGTGAAGGCCCAGGGCACAGAGCACAGTCAGTGTTTACTGAGTGAACCATCGTCTGGTGCTGCAGAGGGGTCCAGGAGAAAGTGAGCATGATGTGGCCACAGAAGAGGAGGAAGTACTTCAGTCGAGTGGTGAGGCAGCAACTGCATTAGATGGGTAGGGGAGTCAGGAGGTGGGAAAGGTTAGCTATTCTTTTAAGAAGTCAGTTGGTCAAAGGATTTTTTTCTTTCTTTTTTATTGCTCTTTTTTTTTTTTTTAAATAGTACACGAGCCCTAGGTCTGTTTGTTAGGCAAAGAGAGGAGGGTATATCTGGGGCCGGGCAGGGGTGGGGGTATCCTGGGAGGTGGAAGTGGAGTAGGTACTCAGTCACTTTGGAAAGCAGGAGGGTGTACTTCGTTTTCAAAGTGTTAATACTAGGACAGGATTGTATGTGGTCTATTTTTATAAGAATCTCTATCACAAAAACTATGTAAAATAAGGCAGATGGGGTGAGTGTCTCCAAAGGCCAAAGTGTTAAGTTTTAAAAGGGTAACTTGAGTATTTAGAAAAATTGATAAAATTGAATAAATATAGCAGGACTATGTATATTTTTCTATATATGCTTTATTTTTCATTGTCTCCTATTGTTTTTCTCATGTTATGTTCTTAATAATTTAGCATTTATACAGCACTTTATAATTCACAAAGTGCTTATATAATATTAATATCACCTAAGACATCTGCTGCTTAGAGAGGTTAAATTACTTGTCCAAGTTCTTGTTGATTTATTTGTTAAGCATTTGTTGTGTGCCAGGCAGTTTTCTTGGCGGTTTGTCAATATTAAATCATTTAATTCTCTTAATAACCCTATGAGGTAGGTACTATTATCTTTCTCATTTTATAGATACAAAAACTGAGGCTCTGTGAGGTAAAGGAACTTTCCAGAAGCTGAGCATAGTCAAATGGAGCCAGGATTTGAACCTAGGCAGTCTGGCTGCAGAATTGACTCTCTTGACTGCTGTTATGCTGCCTCTTAGTAAATGTGGGAGCAGAAATTCAAATCCAGATTCAAACTAGACTCTGGTAAATGATAGTGGCTTATTTTCCATTCTTGGCTGTCCCTCCCCACCCCCAGTAGAAATAACTGGACCGTCAGCCAGACGGCATGTCTTCTGTATGTGAAAGGTTGGTCATTGACAGGATTTAACTTGGGTTTCTTGTAACTTATAACATTACTAGATGTTTATAGAGTTTAAGTTTGCAATAATTGTAATTTTTTTTAATTGCTAACCTCTGACTTGGAAAAGAGCAAAACCGGCACTTTTGTCAGCTCAGAATAGAAATATCTTTGATATTTGATCTTCTGGACTGACCTGTACTTCGTCGTGTCATGGTTACTGCCTGCTTAGCCTCTAGTCTTCTGTCCAAAGGCTATTATTAATTATTTATTACTTTTTGGGGAAAGAATTTTCATTCTGTATAGACAAGAAGACCCTGTAAATTTTGCTAGCTCAAAGTTTATATGAAACTCATTTTGTTTGAAAGAGTGGGTGGTTAGTTTTGCTGTGGTAGGTAATTGTAACTATTTCTCATTAATTGGGGCAAGCACCTTGATAAGAGAAGCGAAAGTTGCTCTGATCATGTTTTTTGCTGTGACTGGAGCCTTGCTTGTTCCCAGAATCAAGAATTAACTTGATTAGAAATAACTAGAATGAGAATTGAGTTCAATAGTTTGGCTAGCTGTTGGACTTGAATTTCTGTGAATGGAGTGAATTTTATGTGAAGAGTAAGGAGGTGGTAAATTGCAGGAAGTCAATGGGCAGCAGTTAGAAGGTATGCCATGATAATTTGGGGAGGCATAAGGTTAAATTCAAGGCTTTTGACTACCACAGGCATACAGTAACAATGCAAATGTCTGTTGACTTGAGGAAGGGAAAGAAATTTAATTTTCTAACCGCTAAATCTTGATCCCTCTCTGGGTTCCCTTTTTACTGCCAGTTTTAACCATTTCTAAACTACTATGTGAACGCCTTGCTCTCAAAATTACTCTATGATCAATCTACTTTATCAGTTATAGTTAATAGTTAATACAGAATTGTGATGTGTATGGTGCTTTTTTTTTTTGTGAGGAAGATTAGCCCTGAGCTAACATCTGTTGCCAATCCTCCTCTTTTTGCTGAGGAAGATTGACCCTGGGCTAACATCTGTGCCCATCTTCCTCTACTTTATATGGGATGCCGCCACAGTATGGCTTAACAAGCGATGCATCGATGTGTGCCTGGGATCCGAACCTGTGAACCCCAGGCTGCCGAAGTGGAGCACGCACACTTAACTGCTGCGCCACCGGGCCGGCCCCTGTGGTATATTTTAATGTAAGATTTTTTTTGCTTATTAGCGTGAAGTGGCAGCAGATACATATACTAATGAGAGGCAGATTTTGAGATAAGTTAATTGTAAAGCAGATTTTTCGTGTAATTGTTTGAAAGGAGTAACACTTAAAAATAAAAAAATACAGTTGAATATAAACTCCTTGTACACAAGAAAGTGAGATAGGTGAAAAATAGGGAAAGAATGAATTTTTGAAGGGGTAGATGTGAGATATAGCTGAAAAAGAAAAGTCAAGAAAAGAGGCCTAGATTTGTGTTACTGGAAAAGTAAATATAAAAATGGGAGGATGAGCAAAAACAGAACCAAAAGACCTGAGAAAAATTAATGTATTTACCTCCTCTGGTTGAAAATCTGAAATTGGGTGGAAATAAATAATAAGAGTTTAGTATTAATACTGACTTAGGAAATTTGGCATTTGGAAGATAAATACATTTTTCTCATAAAAAAACACCTCCTGTGGGGGCTGGCCTGGTGGTGCAAGCGGTTAAGTGTACGCACTCCACTGCGTCGGCCCGGGGTTCGCCAGTTCGGATCCCGGGTGCACACCGATGCACCGCTTGTTAGGCCATGCTGTGGCGGCATCCCATGTAAAGTAGAGGAAGATGGGCACGGATGTTAGCCCAGGGCCAATCTTCCTCAGCAAAAAAGAGGAGGATTGGCATGGATGTTAGCTCAGGGCTGGTCTTCCTCACACACACACACAAAAAAAACCACTTCCTGTGTTCCTCCCGTGGAGTGCCACATGTTGTGCAGTAAAAGGAGCTTTGAAATTGACTGAAAGTTCAGAGAGGTGGAGTAGAGAAAGATGAGGTTATTAGATCCTGTGATTAGATAAGCTTTATTAGATTAAAATAAACACCCAAACTATAGTCAGAGGTTAAAGGGTACCGGTGGATGCCCATCTTTGTTTGTCCTTTGTCTGGTAGATATTGTGAATGCTCTTCAAGAAACTAGAATGGCACAGTTTAAAAGTATTTTTCTTTTTCGCCCAATAGCACTTGTAAATTATCAAGAGAGACACAAGATGTCTCTTTGCATTTAAGAGGATTAAATAAGTGATTTTTTGCAAGGAGGTCAGTGTGGACAAGTAAACTTTTTAAGAAATCAGTTAGCTTCTGTCCCAAATAGTTAAAAGCATACATTGAGACCTTAGCACTAAGTTTATTTAAAGTTAGAAGGAAAGGCAAAATGGTTGAGAGATCCTGGAAGGAAAAGCCGTGTGGGAGACAGAATAGGAATAAAAATAATGTTAATATTGCCTTGTTAAAATTGGAAATGATTGTGCTTAGCCTATTCCCCTGAGATACGTATGTGGAAGTTTGAAACTGTGAAGTGCTTTGCAAACAAAGTAGTGATGATATTACTAGTTAGCACTGCGAGGAAGGAGAGCTGGAGGGGCTGGGGGCCCAGAGTTAAGGGACAGGTTCTAAATGGAGTGTGGGAGAGAGAACTATTTGGAGATGTGAGCAGAGTGGGGCCCTTCAGCTCCAGCACAGAGTTGTCCGTGCTAGTCAGTGGAATGGAGATTGGTAAGATATAAGGCCAGTGAGTTGTTGGTGTAGAGGCAGAGACTGGGGAGTGAGGATGATGGCATGGTGGGATGGTGGGGCGAACAGTAGGACTGAGTGTTAGGAAGCTATTCAGGAAGTTGGAAATGTCTTCGGATCCTTAGGAGAACACAGTGGTAATTATTTGGTGAGTTTGGTAAAAGTAAACAGTTCTGAGGGCTAAAAGACACGGTATTGAGAAAGCTTGTTCCCTCCTCCTCCCGTCTCCCAAGATGTAGTCTCAGTGGTGTGATATTCAGGTCTAGTGATGAATAGTCCCTGTAAAATTGATTTTTCCTTTCTCAATATTTAGGTCATACAGAAATGCAAAATCTAACAGAATTATGCTTTATTATAATAGGATTCCACTAGACAAATCTCTTTGAGATACATCAAAAAAGCTATCTTTGCGGTTGGAGCCATTACGTTGTTTACTAAGGTTACCAGATATCCCAGTGTGCCCAGAACTGAGAGGTTTCCCAGGAAGCAGGACTAAAACCTGGATGGTCCTGGCAAATCAGGACGAGTTGGTCACCCTCTTGTTTATTGTCCTGTTTTATAAACTTATTGAAATGACCAGCAGTATCTTCTTATAAATAATCTCTCTATACGGAAGTAATATTCCTGTATTGTTTAAAATTAAATCCTCTATTTTGTAGTTTATGTTTTTATGAAATACTTATTTTCTGCTTTAGAGTTGCTGAATCTTGGATATTTTAGGGCAAGGGAGACTGGTCTTGATTCATCTGTCTTTATATTTGCCGCATTCATTGGGTTTTAAATTTTGTGCTATTGATAAAACAGCATTGCCTAAAGGCAGGCTTTGTAGTTTTCCTAGTTCTGCGTTCACTGCACCTGATATGTACCATTCTATCTTGTTATTGAGGTTTTTACTGTGTATTAATGTTGTCTTCAAAACTAGACTCAGTATTGATGCTGGGACTTGGTCTTCTACCATTTTTGTGTCCTTGCCACACCCACTTTACAGAGTGGGTGATCAGTAAGCATGTTATTAATTGATCCAGGCAGATAGATACGTGACAGAATTTCTCTGGCTTTTTCAAGCCTTAACACTACGCATAGTATGCAGAATAGATCAGATCTGTTTTTGTTTTTTAAAATGTTGGTTCTGATTTAAGAATGACATCTTGAAGTAAGCAGGCAGTTAAGATAAATCTAAGTGAGGATTTGATAGGTCTGTAACCTTGGAGGACTGGAAATGTCGCTTATTATCTACATCCAGGACTCTCGCTCTGTTCTTTGCAGTTGAGTAATAATGAACCTTTATACAGCTCGGTGGCATTTTGAAAGGGTTGAGCTGGACATAATCAGCTTACATAAACTGGCCGTATCCTCTGGGGAGAGGTTATGACCTAAATTCATTTGGATGAATAACCAATTTGCTTGAAAGTTTATTAAAACTCAGACTCTGCTTTTTCTTTGGCCACGCTTGGTCACGCAACTGTGAAGTGGCAGATTGGAAACGAAATCCAAATAATCTGACTCCAGAGTCGGCTCTTGAAAACTGTGCTGTATCGTCTGGCACAGCTCGCTCCTCCTCTTCTCCTCCCTCTCCTGGTCATGGCGCTGTCATCCACCCAGGTAGTGAGGTGGGAAGTTTTAGTTGTTCAGGATCTTCCTTCTTTCTAACCCTCAGCTATCCTGTAATCATCTGACGGAAGATCTTATACACATCCTGAGTTTTTTCCTTCACACCACCAGTGCTCTAGTTCAGATAGTCGTTATTTTAAGTCTAACCCCACTGCTGCCAAAGTTATTCTAAAATGCAGTTCTCATTATTGAAACCTGTCAGTGTGTATCAGTTACCTTCAGGATAAACTTTAAACTACTATGGTTGGTATATTGAGAATACCTTATAAACTATTCCACAGGATCCTACACTATTTAGATTACTCTGTTTGCCTGTTAGCCTCGTCACTTTACACTATCCTTGCATTCCATTTTCTAGCCATTCCAAGCTTCTCTGAATGCTCCCTACTTTCCGTAATTCTCTCTTGAAGAATTACACTTCAAGACACAGTTTATTCAAAGGTTATCTTCCCTGTAAAGCTCTTCCTGATTCCTGTAGATTGGATTGTCTGCTTTCTCTAGTGTGCCCCAGATGTACTACTGTACATTTTGCCTCTATTTAGTAACTGTCACACTGAAAGCTATTTATTTGTTTACAGGTTTGTCTCCTCACTAGACTATGAGCTCCTTGAAAGAAGGAATCGTGTCTTACTCATCTTTATATCCCCAGTGTCTAGTACAGTTCCTGGTACATAGTAAGTGATTAACTTTTTTTTTTTTAACTAAGACTATGTTTAACAGTCAGTCTCCATACATGTTGATAGTTATACCTATGTAGACCTAGTAATACTTTGTCATAAAAAGTATGGCTGTAGACTTTTCACACTTATGAGGCTCAGTTTCCCCATCTGAAACATGGGAACAGTACCTCCCTACTTAGACAGTAGTGTTGTAATGCTCAGATTAAAGAATATATATAACAATACTACATTATATTTTAAATACCACACAACTTTGTTATTAAAGCCTTCCGCACACTTTGTTATATAAACAAAATTGTTTGTTGAAATAGATAATTTTATTGGCTATGTATCTTCCTTTTTAAGGCAAGATGGTACCATTTTTGAACCATCTGTGTCATGTTTTGCAGTTTAAATTTGCAGTTCCTGGTTACCAGAGGCCTGCACTCTTGAAACTGAGGACTGGTTTATATAGAACAAAGGGAGAAATAGCTTGGAGTGGGAATCTGGGTGAAGAAAGATTTTCAAGTAGTAGACTGAACAGTCTTTACCTACTTGTCACTGTTTCCCAATCTGCATAGTGTTTTAAACTCTAAAGTTCTTCTCAAATAGCTAATCCTATGCCTGTTTGTCTCCTTTATTCCCAGCAGTTATCTTTCTGTCTAGTTCACTAATAAAGTCCCTCAGTTTTTTTTTTAAAATCTATCTACAAATGAATTAATATCTTCACTTATCCTTAGGTCTCTCTTTTATTCTTCAGAGGAAGAAGTGTCTTTTTCTTGAAAGACTAATTGTTACACACCATCTGTGGGAAAGCTATGTCTTTGCCTTCTTGTCCTTCACGGGCTACAGACATAGTCCCTTACCATCTCACTTGATGAATTAGTGATCTGAACTTTCCTGTAGCTACTTCCTTGCCTTCTTTAAGTTTTTAAAATTCTGTAATTTGAACATGCTCGTTGTATGTAACATCTGGAAATTAGTAACTAATCTGGAAATTAGTAATAAAAACAAACAGTTGTGAACCAACCACTCGAAGTAAGAACTCGGTCAGTACCCCCCCAGTTAAAGAGCTGCCTGTGAGCATCTCTGCAACCCCGTATTCTTCTTTCCCCAACTTTTGTAGTAACTGTCTAAATTTGTTTATTTTTTATCTCCTCCTCTTTTTAAAAAATAGTATTGTCACAAATATATGTTTTAGTTTTAGGTTTCATAATTGTTCTGTTTGTAGGCTATTTAAAGCTTGCACAAATGTTATTTTATTATCGAGGAACATCTGATTTGTTCATCTTTATATATTTCAAAGAAAATATTCAAGCATCATAAAAGAATACATAGAAAAGTATGCAAATTTAAAACAGGAAAAAATCACAGAGACTTCCCATTGGAGTGTGGATATTATTGTAGTAGATACAAAGTAGAGCTGCTTATCCAGAGCGCGTGAATGTAGCAGAAGCCTTCCACACACTCGTTTCTTTAGTTTGTGCAGGAGTGTTTCCCGTTAGGGTCATAGTGTACTCCCTGGCGGAGTGACAGTTTGTCGTGGGATTGTCCTTCAGACCTCAGCAGTTCTTCACTGGGCTTCATTTGTTTGTTTGTTGATTGTGCAAGCTTCTGAGACTTAGGATCCACAGTGCCCCATGTTTCTGGGTTTCTTTTTCAATCATAGAATTACAGCATTTTCAAAGGAAATGCGTAGGAAAAGACGAGGTCATGATAACCACCAAAAGTATTCATTTCTTTCTTTTTTGTTATTAGGAGTTGGAAGCATTTTTTGGTTACCTCAGTGTAGAATGTTAAATCTTGGAGGTGGGGCTGAGTGAGAGGAAGATGTTAATACTCAGAACTCATATTTGTCTTTTTTTCATTCCTAAGATCCATTCCTGTTGTTGCCTACAGCCATAGTTCATTCCTTCTCACTGCTGTGTCATGCTCCGCTGTGTGTTAGCCTAATTCATTTAACCATTTTCCTACCAGTGGACATTTGAGTGTTCTTCAGGTTTTTTTGTTGTCGTTATCATGAGGAATGCTTATACTTGGCACACAAGTACAAAAGTTTTTATAGTATATGTCTAGAATTGCTCATTGAATGACATGCAAATATTCAACTTTACCTGATAATGCCAGATCATTTCCCAACAATTTTACCAATTTAAACACCTACCAGCAGTTTATAAGAGCCACCACTGTGCCACTTTTTTCCCTATTATTTGGTACTCTCAAAATTCCTAGTTTTTACTATTTTAGTGAGTGTTAAAATAACATCATATGTAGTCTTAACTTATAGTTCTCTGCTGAATAATGAGATTCTGCATCTTTTTATATAATTATTGTCATTACAAGTTTCCTTGACTATAAAAGTCTTGTTCATGTTTTTTGCCCATTTGCCTACTCTGTTGTCTTTTTCTTACTTTTTATAGAAATTCTTACGTAATTTAAATATTACTCTTTAATCAGTTTTACACTTGGCAGATATCTCTCACTTTGTGGCTTGTCTTAGTTTTCTTTATGATGTCTTATGGTAAATGGAAGTTCTAGATTTCCACATAGGCAAAATATTCACTCTTTTCTTCTTTGGTTAGTATGCTTGTTTAAGAATTCCTTCCATTCTGGGAAGACATAAAATAATAGTTTTCTGCTGTAATTTCTTCTAAAAACTTTAAAGTTTGCCTTTCATATTTACATCAGTAGTCCATCTTGAATTGATTTTGTATATGATGTGAGGTAGGGATCCAATTTCATTTTTTTCCACATAGATAGTTTCAGGACCATCTAATTGTCTCTCTTTTCCCTCAGATCTATGTTGCCTACATCTGCCACATGAGTATGTCCTTACATGCATTGGTCTGTTTGGGGGGCTCCCCATTTTGTTTTATTTTATTTACCCTTCATTAATCTTGCCTGGCATTTATTTGTTTTAGTGTTTCTAAGAACTCTGACTTTGTTGATCTTTTCTGTTACCTTTTTTCTACTTTATTTGTTTTTGGTCTTTATTATCTCCTTTATTATCTTCTTGGGGTTTACTCTGCTATTCTCTTTCTAACTTAACAGATTGGTCTCTTAACTCATTAATTTTCAACCTTTCTTTTCTTAGTAGAAGTCTTTAAGGCTATAGATTTGCCTCTAAGTGTAACTTTTACTGTAACCCACAAATTTTTATATGTAGTATTTTTCTTATTCAGTTCTTGGTATTTTTTTTTTTTTTAATTTTCAGTATGACTTCTTCTGACCCATGAAATATTTAGAAGTGTTTTTTTTTTCTATTTGTATTTTTCAAATTTATCTTTCATTATTGATTTTTAACGTAATTGTATTATGATCAGAGCCTGGGAACAACATGATGTATGCTCTCTGAAATTAAATGAGATTTTCATATTCTCCTGGTATGTGTGTTGTTTTCCTGTACGTCCCTTGCATGCTTGAGAAGAATGTTTATGTTCTGATAGTTGGATATGAGGTTTTGTTTATGTTCATTAAATCCTGCTTGTTCATTATTTTGTTTTAATTTTAATTTTTATTTTTTTGGTCCATTTGACCTATGAAAAATTGGAATGTGTTGCATTGCCCACGACAATGGCCAGTTTGTCAGTTGCTTCCTGTGGTTCTAACAATCCTTTGAAGCTTTTTTATTTCCCCCGGGACATGGTGAGTTTTATTTTGTCTTGTCTGGACAGAGATTTGATTTGCTCAGGAATGTTCCAGGTTAAAGAGAGACTAGTAGAAAGCATAGAGTGTAATGTAATGTAATGTAATGTAGTGTAATATAATCCTCCCCTCATTTTAATCTTCACCATCAGCTGAGAGAGCAGCATACTTCAGTACTGAACTTAAAGGCTGGATTCTTTAGGTTTCTTTGGCTCAGGTGCAGATTTGGAGTCTTGATCCTTTTTGTCATGTTTCCTTTCAGACTCCTTCCATTGGTCTTTGTTCCCTCCACTTCTTGAACCATGCTGGAGTTCCCACTTTCACCTTTTGGGACATTTACCCCATCGGCTTTATTTTCATCTTTTCTGGTTGGTCCTTCCTGAGATAGTTGAGCTGGAGCTGCTTTTCCCCCATCGCTTGCTCTGCGAGGGGGTTGCTGCTCTGTGTCTGAGCTCTGAGATCAGGCAGAAGGATTAGCACTTCATCCAAGCGTCCTCTTTTGATGGAGGGGCCAGCATTACCTTTAGTGGCTGATCAGGTTTGGGAGGCTTAGAAGTTGGAGAGTGACAGTCTTCTGCCATACAGAGTATTTCATTTTCCAGAGACTCCTCACTTCCCTCCTTCAAGTACCCTGGTCTGCCTTGTGATAGATGTAGCCGAGGTCCCAGTCTGAGGCGAATCCCTTCCTCTTCTTGACCATTCCTGTTCCTGAGTTTCTTCACTTTGCCGGTTTGAGTGTCTCTTCTGAGGCTGCATTCTAGTTTTGGTTCCTCTCCCTGATGCTGTGATTTCTCCTGTTCCTTCTGAAGCTGCTCTTCTACTTCTGCTCTCTCACAGCTGGGTCAACAGGCTTTGCCCCTCCAAAGATAGAAGCTGCTTGACTAGACTGGGAGTTACCACCAGAGGAGTCATCTTTCTTAGGAGTACTGTGAGGCTTTAGATAAAGTTTGAGTCTTTGGGAGGGACCTCTGCCATCACGCCTGTAGTCGTCTTGAGAGGAATCGTCTTTGGAGCTCCATGAACAAACGTCTGTCGTATTGGTCTTCATAGTGGTCCTGCTTCCTGTGTGGTTGTCATCCTTAGAGTGCCCCCTACCACATGCATCTCTGCACTGTTTATCTTGGAGCCATAGCCTCTGTCATAGTCTCTGCTGCTTAGTCACCGTAGCAGTCCTGGCCTCCATAGTGATCACAGTGTTTGCCTTCAGAGCTGTCGTCACCTCTTCGGGGTGGATAGTCATCAAAGCTGCCTGTGGCAGGACGATTCCTCCAGTCTGTTTCTGCTTTGTCAGAATCCTGATTTCTGTCTTGGCCAAAAGAACAACCATCCCTGTCTTTATCCTGTGTTTGATCAGCAATATCCACTGAAATTCTTTTACCCAGAGACTCTTCATTGAGGTTCAGGGTACTTAGCATGGAATCCAGGTTCTCAAACTCAGCATAATCAAAACCTTTCAGGCTCCCTGGATTGCTGAGTTTGCATGTAAATACACTGCACTGATATTTAATCCTCTAAAGAGCTCCTTAATGGAGACTTCTGTCCCATCACAAGTTGGGTTCCCTAGAGGAGCAACGTAGGGTGGCAATTCGGGAAGATGGCTCTGGTCAGTTTTGGGTCTCAAGCAGCCTGTGGAGCAGTGAGCAAGAGGCAGTGGTCAGTTGGAGGTGCCTTATGCCTTGTCATCATTGCTGTGCCAAGTGATTAAATATCTTCCAGGTCATCTGTTTTATGGTCCAGCTGACTGGTTTAGGACAGATTCTTCCTCCACCAGGGCTGCCATCCTCAATAAGGCAGTCTGTTAGCGAGAGACTCTTCCCTGTCTTTTTTGCTGATACCGCTGTGTTGGTGGGGGCGGGCAGTAGGTGAGAACAAAAGGTTAGGCATTTTTTTTAAGGCATGCAAGTTTAGAGTGTTGTATCTACTTACTGAATTGAACCTTGTATCATTTTCTTTGTTCTCCTTAATAATGCTGGTTGTCTGCTATTGTAACTAATCCCAGCTTTCTTTTTGTTTATATTTGCCTACTATATGGTTTCCGTATTTTTGCCTTCGTCCTTTCGGTATCTTTATTTTGTAGGTGTCTCTTATCTTGCTTTTGAATTTGTCCATATACATTTATTGTGATTATGTCTATATTTGGACTCTCTTACTTTGTTTTCTGATAGTCCTGGTTATTTATAATTCTTTTTCTTTCCTTGCAAGCCTTTTTTTGGATTGATTGAGTTGTTTTCTTATTGGATTCTCTTCTTTATTAGTTTGGAAATCATACCCCCTTATTTGTATTCTTTTATGATTACTCTTGAAATTCTGCTGGGAATACTATACAGTCTAAAGTTAAACCAGATCATAATCCCTCTGCTAAGCAATGCAAGCAAGGATTCACAGCGTTAACTGCCCTGCCCCTCCGCTATGTGCTTCTGTTCCTTTGTTCCCTATTTTAGTGCTTTATAGTTTTTGTTTTTTTAAACATCATAATAAGATATTGTTATTTGAATCAGACAATGTTTATTTAGATTTACTTGTATGCTTACCAGTTTCTTCACTCATCTTTCTCTTCTTGTGTCTCAGGTCATCCTTCTGTGCTAATCTTACTCTTTTATGAAACACATCCTTTAGATTTTCTTGAAATAAAGGTCTGCTGTTGGTGAACTCTGTTTTATCTGGCAGTGTCTTAATGCCTTCCATGTTCCCCAAAGAGAGCTTTGGTGGTTGAAGGCTTTTGTCTCAGTCCTTTGTAGATGCTTGTTCACCTTCTATGCTTCCATTGTTGCTGTTGAGAGTTCTGCCAGTGCTTTACTCTCCTCCTCTGTGTGTAATCTCTTTCTCTCTGGCTGCTTTTAACACGATCTGTGTTTTGGTGTTCTGCAGTTTCAGTGCTGTGTGTCCAAGTGTGAATTTCTTTATGTTTATCCTGCCCCTTTTATATATGTTATGTTTCTTAAAATTGTGGATAAATGTCTTTCATTGGTTCCAGAAAATTGTCGTTTTCTCTCCTAGTACGATCCCCCTCTTCCTTCATTTTTTGGACTGTGAGTAGGACTATGTCAGGTCTCAGTTTATCCTTAATGTCTTGTAACCTCTCTTTGGTATTTTCCTTCTGTTTATTTCAGCACTCTTTCTAAATGATTTTTTCAGATTTATATCAAGTTTACTGAGTCTCTTACAAGTTCTGTCTCATCTGAATGAACTATGGAGTTTAGTTAATAATGATGTATTGATATTTGTTCATTAACTATGACGAATGTAGCATACTAATGTAAGATGTTACTAATAGAGGAAACTGGGTATGGGTATATGAGAACTCTACTGTTGTCACAACTTTTCTGTAAATCTTAAACTATTCTAAAATAAGGAGTTTAAACAAATTCTATCTGGTTCTTTTTCAAGTATGCTGTGCCCTTTTCATAGTCCCTTTCTGCTTGACCATATTTTATTTTATCTTTTATTTCTAAAACTAATTTTTAAAAGTTTATATGATAATCATAATATTTAAAGTCCTTGGAGGCTTAGAAACTATTATTTTTTGTTTCTGGTGACTCAATCATGATGGCTTGTTTTCTTATAAGTTTGATTTTAAAATTATAGGCTCATAATTGGTTGTTCTTCTTCTCGGGTGATCCCAGTGGCCTAATTTGGGGTGCTTTCCTGAGAGCCTGTGTGCATGCTTCGGCTGTGTGTTCGAGGTGGCTGCTGACTTGGGCCCTCGCTTACTGAGGGAGTCTTGGCCCCCTTCCCTTGTGGCAGGCCCAGTGCTTTGTGTCTGGATCCCGGTGCTGCTGTCAGCATGCACATCCAGGGCAAAACTCTAATTGTTTGGCTTACTACTCACTGTTCCCTTCTGTTATTTCAAATCACTTTTAAAAAGTTTGTTTTTTTGGTTTTTTTGGCTACTATTATATGGAGTGAGAGCAGGCTTGATAATTTCTCATACTTCTTGAGAACATAACATTGTTTAAAAAGTACGTTGGTTTTAGTTTATCCAGGATCTGTTTGCATTAAAGCAGGAAGACCTTTCAAAATATCTAGTATACCAGACTGCTAGAAATCGAAAACCTTCAATCTCCATTGATTTTCTTCATTGTCCGTTGGTTTTGTAAGGCTTCCATTTCCATTAGTTTTCTCATATGACCATGACAGCTGATGTACCTGCAGGTAGATGTGACCCTCGAGCCTGTTTTCTCATCTGCAGAATGAGAACATTGGCCTGAATGAGGTCTCAGGCCTGTGAATATATGTTAATTGGAATCAGTTAATCAAATAGCACGCAACCGTTTATCTTGTTGTTTTACACACATATATGCAACTATAAATAAGTGAAGAGAGTGTGATGATTTTTAGAATATTGGGTCCTTGAATTTGGAGGAGGGATCTAAATGGAGCATAGAAAAGACTACAAATAGGGAAAAACAAGGTAAATATTAATGTTCATTATTATTTCTCAATCTTGCCTAGAATGTTCCACTTTATCTTTAGTAGTTAAGAGTGGATAGAAGTTGAGCCTTAAGATATTTGTCATGCAGAAGAAAACTGAAATAGCTATGCTTTGTATTTTATTTAAAAAGTAAAAATTGGGGTGGAGGAGTGAAGCAGAACTTGAAAAAAGTTATCTATAAAAAGAAGTGTGGAAGATTTACTGGGAACATGACAACTAATACAATGTATAAACCTGAACTAGGTACTGCATTTAAAACATGATAAAGAACATTGTTGGGACAGTTGATGAAATTATAGAATATGGACTATATATTAGATAATAGTAATACATTGGTTAAATTCCTAAATTTGGTCATTGTACTGTTGTTATTTAAGAAAATGCTTTTATTCTTAGGAAATACATAGGTAAAGTATTAAACTGTAAAAGGGCAACCTACTCAGGCGGTTCAGAAAATTAATAAACAAATAAAATGTATAATAATATTGTTATTCTATATAATATGTAATACTAAAATAGATGAAAATTACTTATATGTTTATTTTATTTATTAATCAACACAGACTCTGGATTCTTTGCTCAAATTGACCCAGATATGGTTTATTGGCAGTATTCTTCTATAATGCTTATAGCACTAAGTCTTAATTTTAAATGGAGGACAACTGTGACTATATCAGCATGTGATAGGTTGAAAATATTGTGTTAGGTGTGGTTTCTTAGTTGATTCAAAGTAATAATTTTAACCATATTGAAAATTACAATCTCTTGTCTAACACTTGAATAAATTAAATTTTTTATAGGTTTAAGCTGAATTTTGGGACATGGCCACTGCTTCACCAAGGTCTGATACTGGTAATAACCACAGTGGAAGGTTACAGTTACAGGTAACTGGTAAGTTATTTTCATAATAATTTAAAATAGTGATTCCCTGATGAAACTTTCTTTTTAATCCTAATTCAGCAGACTTAGTTCATAAGTATCTTTTCTTTTAGATTCATACTGTAGTGTATTTGTTGCAACAGGCCTCTAAGGTAGATACCCTCTAAGAGTGTTTTATTTATTCATTAAATATTTATTGAATCTGTGCTGGATGCAGAAAGAAGTGCATCCTCTTCAGTAGTGGGAGAATTTCGATATTGGAATAAGTGTCATTGAGTTGGTCTTTAAATGATTATTAGGATGGAGAAGGATGCTGAAGGCCTTCTTTCCTCCATTTAGCCAATCCATTCAATCATTGGGCAAATATTTGTTAAGTGGAATTACGTATATGAAAACACAAGGCCTTAGTTCTCCAGGAATTGACTGCATAGTGGTGGAACAGGTTAGTTTTGTATGGACAGCTACCATGCGGAGTGATCATTAACTGGATGCAGTGAGGACTTAGAGGAAGGTGTCTTAGGTCTGCTTGCGATTGGAGGTGGCCTGTAGACATCGGAGAAGAGGATAAGAGAAGGACTCACAGAGCGTTAACACTTTCACTCTTGCTGGAGGAATCGGAGTTCATCTCAAATTAGATAGGCAGTGTAGAGCATTAGAGGGAGAGGGAACAGCTTTTGCAAAAGCGTGGAAGAACCTTGGTTAGGGGACTTCACATAGTTCATTCTTGCAGTTGCATACGTGATTCAAGGAGGAGTGGTCCTTACGCTAGCAATTTTACTTCTAGGAATTTATCTTGCAGATATTTATATTGTTTATATAATTATAAACAAAAGTTTATAAACTGTTACATAGTTTATATGATTATAAACAATATATAATTAAATATTATATTATTTAAATAAACAATACAAATATCTACAAGATAAATTCATAGAATTTATATATAGAGAGAGAGTTTGTAATATATGTATATAATATATAATTATATGCAGGGTTGTTAGTAGTAAAAGACTAGCAGTGGAATTTTAGATAGATAATGAAATGAAATAAATGAATATGTGTACCAAAGGGGTCAAGTTCTAAGATAATATTTTTGAGTGAAGAGCAAAATGTGGAACAGTGTGTATGATATGCTACCATACGGATATGAAAAAGGAGGGATGTGTGTGTGTGTGGCTTTGTGCTTAGAACATAACAAATAATATTGGCCTTCAGAGGGGTGGGATTGTGATAGTAGGATAAGAAGGAGATATACTGTAATTCACATGGTACTCATTATTGTGAGGTCAGTTGTTTCTAGGAGTGTTCAGTGTTATTTTTATTTTACAGTACTGTTTAAATATTGGGAGAAATCTCTCATTACTTTGTATTTTAAAATATGCCTTCACTGTGTTCTAAATTACTTTACCTTTCACTTGAATTTTAGAGTCTCCCTCCCTTTTCCTCTGTCCTTCCCGCCCTCCCCCCCAAAAAAACCTCCCTCATAACCAATGTTAGTGTTTTCCTTTAGATCATTTAAAAATAATGTATTGGAGAGAGTTGAAATCTTTCAGTGTTAACACTTGCAAATCCAGGAATATATCATGTCGTTCCCTCCAAGGCTTTTGTGTCCATCATAAAGTTTTGTGGTTATCTTCTGGTGGATCCTGTACATTTCTTAAGTTCATTACTAGTTTCTTTGGGGGGTATTACTGCGAGTGGGATTTTTAAATTAAATTCTCTTTCTCTACATATGTACACAGAAGATTCTCTTTTTCTGATAGATTTTCAATGTTTATATAATCTTACAGTAGAGGACGTTCTGTGTATAACACCGAAGGAAACTCATTAAATGGGGAAATAGAAACTATCCTGTGTATTCCACTAATTAGAATTTTATTAATAAGGTTAATTAGATTAATTAGTAAGGTTGTAAGGTCTAATTAATAAGGTTAATTTTAATTAATAAGGTTATCTTTTCGTTATTTAGAATCATAGTGTTCTAGTTATTTATATGCACGTTTTTTGCCTGCATATTATAAATTCCTCGTGAGATAAAATATTATATCTTTTTAAAAATCACTTTCCTTTCCCTGCCAGCATCTAGTATTATTGAGGACTTTGCTAATTAAAGGTATATAATGGATGTGTTATGAATGTATCTGTAATTAACTCAGAAGAATTAATACTATGCCATCAGTAATAATAATAGAGTAATAGGTACCACTGTTGGGTGCCAGGAGTTCATTGATGATATTAGTACTTTGCATGCCTCCACTCACCAGTCCTAAGAATCCGGTACCATTGGTCCCGTATTTTTCAGATGAGAAAATTGAGGGTCAGAGAGGGTGATTGACTGACTTAAGGTCAGACATCTAGTAAGGGGCAGAGTTAAAGTATGAACCCAGATGTATTCAGCTCAGTGCTTTTTTTTTTAAGACTTTATTTTATTAGAGCAGTTTTAAGTTCACAGCAAAATTGAGAGGAAGGTACAGAGATTTCCTGTGTGCCCCGGCTGCCACACTTGCATACCATCCCCCATTATCAACATCCCTCAAGAGAGCGGTACATTTGTTACAATTGATGAACCTGCACTGACACGTCATTGTCACCCAGAGTCCATGGTTTACGTTACAGTTCACTCTTGGTGTGGAACATTCTTTGGGTTTGGACAAATGTGTCTATCATTATAGTATTATATAGGGTATTTTCACTGCCCAAAAAATCCTCTGTGCTTCGCCTGTTCCCTTACTCTTCCCTAATCCCTGGCAACCACTGATTTTTTTTACTGTTTCCTTAGTTGTGCCTTTTCCAGAATGTTATATAGTTGGACTCATGCAGTATGTAACCTTTGCAGATTGGCTTTTTTTACTTAGTAATATGCATTTTGGTTTCTCCATGTCTTTCCATGGCTAGATAGCTCATTTCTTTTTAGTTCTAAGTAATATTATCTGGATGAACTACAGTTTGTTTTTCCATTCACGTACTGAAGGACATCGTGGTTGCTTCCAAGTTTGGGCTGTTATGAATAAAGCTGCTGTAAACTTCCAAGTGCGGGTTTTTGTGTGGACATGAGTTTTCATCTTTAGATAAGTACCAAGGAGTGCAGTTATTGGATCATATGATAAGCTTATGTTTAGTTTGTAAGAAACTGCCAAACTGTCTTCCCAAGTGGCTGCACCGTTTTGCATTCCACCAGCAGTGAGTGAGGGTTCCTGTTGCTCCACACCCTCACCAGCGTTCGGTGGTGTGCGTGTCCCAGCTTTTGGCCGTTCTGTTAGATGTGTGGTGGCAGCTGGCTGTCTGACTTGCGTTTTCCTGATGACACATGCTGTGGAGCTTATTTGCCATCTCTGTATCTTCTCTTTTTTTTTTTTTTTTTCCAATAAGATGACTTTTTTTTTTTAATAATTTTATTTATGTACGTTTTTTCCCCCAAAGCCCCAGTAGGTAGTTGTATGTCATAGCTGCACATCCCTCTAGTTGCTGTATGTGGGACGCGGCCTCAGCGTGGCTGGAGAAGCGGTGCTTCGGTGCGCGCCCGGGATCCGAACCTGGGCCGCCAGTAGCGGAGTGCGCACACTTAACCGCTAAGCCACGGGGCTGGCCCTCTGTATCTTCTTTGGTGGGGTGTCTGTTAAGATCTTTAGCCCATTTTTAAAATCGGGTTGTTTTCTTATTGTTGAGTTTTAAGGGTTCTTTGTATATTTTGGACAACAGTTCTTTGTCATATGTGTCTTTTGCAAATATTTTCTCCCCATCTGTGGCTTGTCTTCTCATTCTCTTGACATTTCTTCCGCAGAGCAGAAGTTTTTAATTTTAATGAAGTGCAGCTTATCAGTTACTTCTCTCATGGATCATGCCTTCCATGTTGTATCTAAAAAGTCATTGCCATACCCAAGATTGTTGAGGTTTCCTCCTCTGTTATCTTCTAGGAGTTGTATAGTTTTCTATTTTATGTTTAGGTCTCTGTTACATTTTGAGTTCATTTTTGTGAAGGATGTAAGGTTTATGTTTACATTCATTTTTTTGTATGGATGTCCAGTTGTCCCAGCACCATTTGTTGAAAAGACACCCTGTGCTTTTAACACCATCCAATACTGCCTTCCCCTTCTTCCATTATGTAGATAAGACCTGCATATACTGAGAAAATGACACTTGTATTTGGAGTGAAGGATCTTGGTTGGGGGATTTCTTGGGAGAGAGAAGCCTGTGTCTTCTGTATCACTCTAGTGGTGTTGACCTTGGAACAGTTTGGAACAGAGAAGGATGGAAGTGAGTTTTGCCAAAACCCTGGTAGTAACTCTTCAGGCATAACGTTGAACCCCCTTTGATTGCTTTATGTTGCCAGTATGTAAAATAGTATTTCCTTTGAGCCTCTCTTCCTGTTCTTCAGATATTAGTTGAGGACTACCGTTCAAACACTGTACTTCAGCTTAGCATTTATCACACCATATTTTGGTGATTTATGTGTGTGACTATTATTTACATTACTCTTCTCTCACAACAGAATGGAAGCTTACATTAGTTTATTTATGTTCATATCTTTAACATGTGGTACAGGTATGGCAGGGAAGGGGTTTTCCCCTTTCTCGTCTCAGATCCTTGGTGTTCATAGGTAGTTGACTATAGAGGTGATCTTGATAAGTTGTTATTACTGCTTGATAGTCAGTACTTTTCCCTGAAGTATGTATTCCGCATTTGAATTAGTAGTTGTAAAAGTTATTTAAAATCAAATGTTTAGCCTAAATTAAGTCTTCCTCCAAATCTTAGGTCAATTAGATTTAAAATTCACTTTCTGTAAAGGGTTGTGATTAACTTCTATAATGACATTTTGATTTCAGAGTTTTTATTTGAAAAAGCAAATACTTGATTTTTTTTTGAAACCAACTTGCCAGGGAAACTCTTTTTAAATTGCCAAAGTTTATTTAATTTCCGATAGGCAAGTTATGAATACTACCTGGCAGAGAGGTTAATAGGTATGTTGAATCTGAAGACACTTACAGCTTGACGCAGTTCAGTATTAAATTGAAATGGTTGGTGAGGACGTGGAGAAATCAGAACCCTTATATACTGCTGGTGGGACTGTGAAATGATACAGCCACTTTGGAAAATAGTCTGGCAATTATTCAACACAGTGACCGTATGACCCAGCAGTTCCACTCCTAGGTCTATGCCAAGGGGAATGGAAACATAGGTCCACGCAAAGACTTGTGTACTAATGTTCATAGCAGTATGTGCACAATAGCCGAAAAGGGGAAATAACCTAAATGTCTATCAGCTGATGAATGGATAAATAAAAAGTGGTTTATCCATACAGTGGAATGTTATTTGTCAGTAAAGGGAATGAGGTACTGATACAAATGGATGAACTTTGAAAACATGCTAAGTGAAAGAAGCCAGTCACAAAAAGACGTGTTGTATGAATCCATTTATATGAAATGTCCAAAATAGCCAAATCTATAGAGACAGAGAGCAGATTAGTAGTTGCCTAGGGCTGGGGGAGGAGAGGGTTTGGGAGGGGTTCAGAGGAAATAGGGTGACTGCTTAGTGGTTTGGGGTTTGTTTTTGGGGTGATGACTATGTTTTAAAATTGATTGTGGTGATGGTTACACAACTCTGTGAGAATATTAAAACCGTTGAATTGTATAGTTTAAATGGGTGAATTATATGGTATGTGAATTATATTTCAATAAAACTTAAAAAAATTCAGACAGTTCTCAGGCATTATCAATTTTGTGTTGTTTTTCGTTCTGCCAATGAAAAGAGTTCGAGTTGCACAAGAAGCACAGTTCCATTTTTATTGATTTGTTAATACAAAATACTGCTTTTTGGCTACATATATTCACTAGTGATTATCATATTTCTGTTAGTTTCTAGTGCCAAACTAAAAAGAAAAAAGAACTGGTTTGGAACAACAATATATACAGAAGTAGTTGTGGATGGAGAGATTAAGAAAACAGCAAAATCCAGTAGTTCTTCTAATCCAAAATGGGATGAACAGCTAACTGTGTAAGTCCCTTGTATAAAAAATGCAAAACCTTCAAAAAAGAGGGTACTTCTTGAATTTTTTTTTATTATTTTGTAAGATGACTTCAAAGTATTGAGTGTTCTTTTCCAGTGTGAATGGACAATTTAAAGTATGCAAAAGTTTTTAGTTAATTTCATTTTCTTTAGAGAGAAGACATAATAATCCTTGCTTTTCCTTTATAAACTAAATTGTTTCTATATAGCCATATTTTCTCTTACTGTCTTATAAAAATAAATAGGGCAGAAAATCAGTCACCCTTAATTTTGTCATTTCTGAAATATAATGTAATAAATTTTTGTAGTGTAATTAATGCCTTCACTTGTCTTATATCTTTAGAAATTTGTTCAAATTGAAATAGTGTTGTTGTGAAGTCTCAGACTTATCATGTATTGCTGGTGTTTTAGTTTGCTAAAAATTCTTACCTAGTTATTAAAGTCCTAATGTAAAAGTAAATATTGTTTTTATTTATAATTCAAGTAGTTTACTATTCCATACAATATTTTTTCCTCAAGTAAACTGAATTCATGGCTTTTTAAAAATTATTGAAGCAAATGATTATTTAATAGGAATTATCACTTAGAGTAATGGTGTTACTCCTGTATTTTTGTTGTAATTTTACCCTTACAGAAATGTGACCCCACAGACTACATTGGAATTTCGAGTTTGGAGTCATCACACTTTAAAAGCAGATGCTTTATTAGGAAGAGCAACAATAGATTTGAAACAAGCTCTGTTAATACACAATAGAAAATGTAAGTTTTTGTTCTAACCTTTGTTTCTTTAAAAGTTTTATTTTAGACACTTTGAAAGTATCCTGAAGTCCGAAAGCAAAAACTAGTTTTGTATTTATAGAGGAGAACTTCAGTTATTGCCTGTGATTGCTTTAAGTTGTGGTGTTGTGTGAGATAGAAAATATTTACTGAGGCCTTTCTCCATCCTACAGATTTATAGAAAGACCTCAGTCATCCATGAGTGCCCTATTGTCAGTGCTTATCAGTGATTTATCATTTACTTACTATTATATACTTTAAAACTTGAAATCATGATCGTTATCTTAGCCTACTATACTTTGTTACTTGGTTAATAACAGTTGTGTTTGGACAAAATACATTCTAACTCTTAAATTTTCTTTTTTCATTTCATAACTAGTTCTTTGTAGAAAACATGGAGAATATAGAAATCACAAAGGAAGATAAATTATCTGTGAATTTGCTATGCAAGGATAACCACTCCTAATAATTTGGTCTCTTGTCTTTTTCTTGTTCATAGACACAAGCACATGTTTTTTTTCTTCTTTGCATCTGCTAGTTTATCCCCTGCTTTTTTCATTTAACACTATAATTTCTCCATGTTATTAAGTTTTTGTATTCTTAGGATAGTTTAAGCTTCAATTATTTGTAAGCCTCCTATCATTGTATTAAAAAATTTGGGAGTTTATACATATATTCTAATTCTGGGAAGAGAGTTCATTCCTTTTATCAAATTCTCAAAATACTGTGTGATCCAAAGATTAAACACCAGAATTCAAGTTTATGATTTTTAAGGACCATGTAATGTTTTTTCACACAATAATTTAGTTAAGTAGCCTTTCGTTTGACGTTTAGGCAGTTTCTAGTAGTTCACTCAAACTAGTGCCCTTATTCAAATATGTAAATCTTTGTATTTGTCTTCTTATTTCCTTAGAAATTTTCTCATTAATTCCTAAAAGTAGATTCGCCAGGTTAAGGGTTAAAATACTAATATTTAAAATGATAAGTTGATTTCTTTTTAAAAGTTTTTTTCTGTCTTTAACAAAAAAGAAAATCCACATATAATTTAAAAATCAATTTTTGATGTAGTTTTTAACCATAAAGAGTTATGGGTCAAGTAAATGTAAAAGCCACACTAATTTTTATGTATTCTGATTTAAAAAAAGATATTCTCTTGAAGCATTGAAAGTTTGATTCTCTGCTCTGCTGTGGCTTGTTTTTTCGTCGTGCAAACTGTCTTGGTGATGGAAATAGGTAGTTGGTTTTGTAAGCATATGAAGCCTCCCCTGGTCTGATGGTGGCTGGATTTGTACTTTTCCTGGCTATAAGGTGTTATTGGCGTAGATATGTAATACCTCAGTTAACCCATATTATTTCAGAATTGAATATTTTGTTTCACCTATTTTTATGCTATTTTTGTGCTGGAATAAGCATTTGCATAGAACCTCTTTTTTAGTACTCATACTTATTTGTCTTAATCTCATAGCTGAGGGATAGTAACTGCTAACATTTTGATGAATTTTGTTTACGTGTATAAGTGTATAACAATTGGGATCATATTCAGTTTCATATTCTGCTTAGTTCTCTTAATGTGCATTTCCCTGTATAATAATTCAGTGGTAATGTGCATTTCCATGTATAATTCAGTGGTATTCTTTGAAAGCTGATTTTAGTAGTTTTATAAAATTTTATCATTTACTGTAATTTTTTAAAACCGTGCTATTGTTGCCATTTAGATTGTTTTCAATTGTTCTATTAGACTGTACTGAACCTTCATATAAAGATTATAATTATCTTCCATACAAAGATTATAATACTTATCTGCCAAAATGATTGTTGTAGGAAGGTTGTAATGTCAATATACTTTGAAATGAAACTCTTATAAAATATATAAACTTAAAGTTGTCTCTTATGATTTAGTTGAGCAGAATATGCCCAGAGGAACAATAAAACTTTATAAACATTCATACATTTCTGAAGTCAGTGGCTTAAGAGATTGTAGCAGTAGCATCCTGTATGCTGTGGGCAGTCAGTAGATTTTTTTGGATAATTGAAAGGTGTATTTGCCAGGGCTGCCGTACCAAAATACCACAGGCTGAGTAGTTTAAACAACAGAATTGTATTTTCTCACAATTCTAGAACTAAAAGTTCAAGATCAAGGTATTGGCAGGGTTGATATCTTCTGAGGACTCTCCTTGCTTAGATGGCCATCTTCCCTTATATCCTCATACGGCCTTCCCTCTGTGCATGTGTCTGTGTCCAGATTTCCTCTTATAAGGACACCAGTCATATTGGGTTAGGGCCACCCTAATGACTTCATTTAACTTAATGACCTCTTTAAAGATCCCATTTCCAAATAGAATCACCTTCTGAGGTACCAGGGGCTAGGACTTCAATATATGCATTTCTAGGGGGGCGGGGGGGGGACACAATTTAGCCCCTAACAAAAGGTAAGTAAATTAATTTAAACAATTAAACTTGTGATAGAATCATAGTGCTTTAATGGTAGAAGAAACCTATGGCATTAATCCTGGTCACTCATTTTATTGATAAAATAACTTAATGTAAGTGACTTGCTCAAGAACACAAGTACTTGTGGAGTTATGACTAGAATACAGGTTTTCTGATTCTTACTGCTTAATTTTGATTAGAAGTAATAGAAAATTAATACGGTTCGAGACAGTCTTGTAGAATTTAAAAATACACTTATAATTGATAAAATTCTTGGTTGCCTTTCATTTAACCTCTTGGACTCTAGATTTTACTTAGGTATCAGTTGAATGAGCTCTAGTTAAATTTTGGGGGTGTTGTGGTATTTACTTTTAAAAGAAGCAAACAAATAAGAACTGTTTAAGAACAAAACAATAACCCAACTAAAACATGACGACATAGTGATGAATAAAGATACTCAGTGCTAAAAACATTCCCTGTCTCCTCTGTCAAGTTAGAATTCACTCACCAGCCTGGGAGGCAAGGTTATTATAAAAAGGTATTGTGTTTTGGAGGTGTGCTGTATCGAGAAGATGTTTGATGACATGCGCCTTAAATGAATAGAATCTGTATGCTTGTATAAAAGGCTGCAGTGGAGGGATATTCCAGGGTTATGTCTCTGTCGCACACTTGTTTACAGAGAACAGATTTTTAAGGGATGAAGTGGGAGCGGAATCTCCTGACAGGAAATACAAGTAGACGGAGGTTTTAGGTCTTGTGACAGTGAAAGAAGAGAACAACATTGCAAGCTGGTCTGGGCTTTAAGGAGCCCTGGATCTGGCATGCTGAAAAGTTCCAATATGGTTTCTGGCAAGACACTTTAAAAAAAAGTCTGTGGTATGAATAGTAGACAAGATAAAAGTCCTTAAAGGCAGATTACAACATGCAGGGGGTAACTGGAACCAGAAGTATTTGTGGGGGCCATGATATTCTAGGGTCATGTTAGCGATGTAGGGACATGGTTTGGTCATGGTAGGAAATGTAAGAATTTGAGATGGCCCTTATAAAATCTGTAAATCACAAACATAATGGAATTAATGAGCAGCTTGAAAGCAGAGACTGTCTTATTCGTCTATATTGTTCAGTGCTTTTCACAGTCAACAGCCAGAGGTTTGAATTTTAGGAAATTTGCTTATCCAAATAAAATCTTACTATAGAATCTTACTGTGTGTAAAGCATACGGCAGTACTGGACTACTCAAGCATGCACATACACACAGTGACATCCCTTTAGCTCTTGTTACCCCCACGGTTCCTGAATTAACTTCTTGGGACGCTCTTTCTCAAACTGTTTTGAAAACCACTTGGCTAGAAGCACAAATCCAACTCCTGCTTTTAACACCTTTAACACCTAGAGTCTTAATTCAGTGTTAATTTCCACTTAGAGCTTACTATATACTCTGACTGCTCTGTCCAGCTCGTCTTCTCCTGATCTTCTGAGTATCCTTTGCTTGTTCTCCTTTCAGAAGAGCAATGTCTTTGTCACTCATCACTTCCTTCATATTTTCAATAATTTTACATTTGTTTAGTGTGTCTTTATATTTAATTCTTTAACATACATGGAATTATTATGGAGAATGGTGTAAAAAAGTAATCTAAGTGAATGTTCTCCTCTTGCTACCCAGTTTTTTCCACGGTATTAATTTTTCTTATCACGTGGATGGATTTGGCCCACTAACATTTTGTGTTCCACTTGTGTAGCAGGTTCTCCCCCTTTTTTTTGTCTTGACAATGATGCAGGCTCTGTAGTGAACTCATTATTTTTGTCTAAATGCTATTGGAATGTAACTTTTTCTTCACTACCCTTATCTTTCAACATAAGTTTACTTAAACTTGCCCTAAATCCTTTCTGGAATAGGGTGGCGGTATAATAAATAATCAAATAAAAACATAAACTAGTTGTAATAATCATCTATAACTGAAGAAACTTTGAATATCATTCTGATGTAGGAATGAAGTTTTTCCTATAGGTAATGGTCCAACTTTCTCTTATCCTAAACTGGTGTTTATGGTTGCTGTATATACCTTACGTGACTCTTACTCCTTCTTTCATTAGTATTGGAGCTGTATGTTAGATATTTCTGTTTTATTGGGCACATGTTTATATTAGAACCACTTAAATAAGGATGATCTACCAAGGATCTTGTGAAGAAGGCAGAAGGGAGCACCAAGAACGACAGTCTGAGTAACAGCACGGATTATAATTTGCGTTGCGACTTGTCCTGACCATAATCTTGATTTCTAAACTTTTTAAATGTATTCTTGTGTAATCCCAGTACCACTGAATTTTATTGACACACTCTTTTGGTGTTTTGGATCTTTATGTAATTTTCTTCTGTCTTCAGAATGAAAAGTTAGACTTATTCTCACAGTTCTCTAAAAGCGGCTGTTCAATAGAACTTTCTGCGATGGTGGATATGTTCTCTATCTGTGCTGTCCAGTATGATAGTCGCTGGCCACATGTGACAACTGAGCGTTTAAAATGTAGCTAGTACAACTAAGGAGCTTAATTTTAAATTCTCATTTTAATTAACTTGAAACAGCCACATGTGGTTAGTGGCTCCCATGTTGGACAATGCAGCCTGCAACTTTTTTTTTATTGTTTGAATTACAAAATCAGAGTTTATTCCTGTTTTTCAAAAAAGTAAGCTTTCCTTTCCTTTTGCCTGCTTATTTTATCTTTCTCTTTTGTGAAGTTTTAATTTTTATCAGTAGCTGTCAGGTTATCTTTCATGTAAGGGTCAATTCTGGAAGCTTCTTAGTGTATTTTCTTAATTGCTAGTCTGAAATCTATATTCTATTTTAGAAAAATTTCTGAATTTCTCCCCCATTATGATTCTCTGCCTTCTGTTGTTTGTGTTTCTTCTGGCGTCCTTATTGATATAATTTAGTCCTAATGATCTTTTTTCCTAGGTTTGTCTCCTGTGTCATCAGTTTGCTTGGTCTGTATTTGTTTTGATTATTTGTAACTCCTTTCTTTGTTGCCTCCAATGTTGTTTTTAAGTTTTCATGTTTACCATTGTATTTCTAGTTTTTAAAAAATATGTAATTTCTTTTATAATAGTTCTTAAGATTGTATTTAAAAGTCCTCATAGCATATGTTGATCAGTAAATCTTATTTCATTTGCCTAAGATTTAAAAAATTTTTCCGTATAACTTAAGGATTTATCCTTTTGACCTCTGCAGTCTTTTAAATCAGACCCGAATTGCTTTTTTTAACTTTGTTTTCCCGTTTGCTAACAGCCAGTAAGACTTATTTTTCATTTCTTACCATTTATGATTGTTTAAATAAAGATGCCTTTGTTGTTTTGATGTTTGGTTCAAAGCTTCCTGTCTTCCCAGAAGTTGCATATTTTACCTTTTATATGCTCTGATAACTTGACAAAAGTTAGAAACCCATAAAGTTGTTGTTTTTTAACTTCTTTGGATTTAGGACTTTTCTTCATTAAAGGAACATTTGTTGAGTTTAAGAAAGAAACGTATAAAGAAGACACAGTTTCTGATCACTCCCCCACTTCCACCGTAGTATGAATTCAACAGTCTCCCATATCAAAATGCATTTTGCAATTGTCAAGGTCATTGTTCCTCTTCAGATTTATGAGGCTAATTCCTTCCTGTACTCATGGCCCTGACATTTTCTTCTCATAAATTCATGTTTTTACATATCGTTTCTCCTGATATATTTGGGGTAAGATTGGAGTATTCATTCATTTGGTTAGCTGTTTCTTCTATTTTTGAAGATGTTTACTTCTTCAGCCTTCATAATGTAATATGCATTGTTATAGCCATCCATAGCCTTAAATAAAACCCACAACTAGCCCAACATAAAATCATCGTATTTTCCCGGTAAAAATCCAACTGCAACTTACTGGGGAAATTTCTCCTCTTCTTCCTATTTTAATCCTAGTGAGCCTTCAAGGCCTTAACCTTCCTTGGTTTCATGTGATAAGCCTAGTGGGTAGGGTCCAAAGCTTTTGCTCATGCAGTCCTCTAATATATTGACTCAAAACTTCTGTGGATTTAAGCCCTCATTTGCGCCTCAGTTAACCTTCAGTGTTGCGTTCAGATCATTTGAATACCATTCTAAATTGTAGAAGTTATTTAATTGGCTCTGCAGAGATGTGTGGTATTTTTCGCTTTCTTTTCTTTATGTCACCAGCATTAGATACTGATATCTGAGGTATATTTTTTTCCTCTCAACCACACAATTTTTTAAGTTGCAAAGGAAAAATCCCTCTGTTGTCAAAGAAACAAAGCTGGACACTAGTTAAAGTGGTAAGGACAGGGCCCGCCTGGCAGGGTAGCAGTTAAGTGTGCGCGCTCTGCTGCTGTGGCCTGGGGTTCGTAGGTTCGGATCCCGGCCGCGCACCGACGCACCGCTTGTCAAGCCATGCTGTGGCGGCGTCCCATATAAAGTAGAGGAAGAGGGCCAGCCCCGTGGCTTAGCGGTTAAGTGCGCGCGCTCCGCTGCTGGCAGCCCGGGTTCGGATCCCGGGATCGCACCGACGCACCTCTTCTCCGGCCATGCTGAGGCCGGGTCCCACATACAGCAACTAGGAGGATGTGCAGCTATGACAGACAACTATCTACTGGGGCCTTGGGGGAAAAATAAATAAATAAAATCTTTAAAAAAAAAAAAAAACAAAAATAAAGTAGAGGAAGATGGGCAAGGATGTTAGCCCAGGGCCAATCTTCCTCCACAAAAAGAGGAGGATTGGCATTGGTGTTAGCTCAGGGCTGATCTTCCTCTCACACACACAAAAAAACTGATAAGAACAGAGGTTAATCAATAATATACTATTGGAATAAGGAAGCGAGTCCAGCTTGAACTGAACTCAACTTTACCTTGGACAAAGGTGACTGGGTCTTTCAAAGGGAGAATGGGGAGAGGGGAGCAAGCAGATGCTGGGTAGAGTCAGGGAAGTGAAAAATTAGGGTTGATCAGCGTAAATGTGGTTAGGCCAGCTTTGCTAGTTAGAATTCCGTTTTCCCATAGACTGGGAGACCCTGTCTTTCCTGATGATTATGTTTCGGAGGAATGGCTTTCAGGTCCTTGGGAAAGACACTCCTGAGTTATAGGAGATAACATGTGCATCTCAAAGGGCCAGGAGGGATTCACCGTTGTAAGCTGTTTGTAATGCATGCTGTAAGAAGGCGTGGTCAGGGGCCATCCCAGGTGTTGGCTGGGACATGGTAAATTCTTTTCGCAGGCCTGAGCTTTCTGAGGCAGGCACTGTATAAGTGGGGCTGGGGTGATCCCAGGGATGCAGCCTTGAGCTGTTAGAAACTATGTTAGTGTTTGTTCAAGTCTTTTAATGTTTGGGGGATGGCGGTGGACGAAATCATTCATGCTGAGTTTGCAGTGTTTATAGGCCAAGGTTGAGGCCAAGTCGAGAAGAGGCTCCGAGGAGGCTCCTGGAGTTTAGTTAAGGAGAGAATTTTGTCACTGTATTCGTGGGTAGGAAGATGTGTAGCTAATTCCCATGCTGGAGTGTATACGTTTTGTATTTCAATTTTGCGGCTGACAGAGCCACTTTAAACATTCCAGAGCAGTGTCAGATGACTGCCATTCGAACACTGGGAATTACACTGAGTTTTTAATGATGTTAGTTGAACCCAGAACTTGGCTTTTGTGAAGGAAAGCATTTTGAAATCCCTTAAGTTCAGTTCAAATTGACTTATGTTCAAAATGCTTTACAATGACCATTTATCTCTTTCCACTGAATGGTAGGGAAACACAGCAGAGAAATGTGTCAGTTATGATAGAAGACAGAGCATAGTCAAATTTAATTTTATTTAAAAATTTGCTTTAGCCTATTTACTTAGGTATTACTAGTTACTTGTTTAGTTTACTAAGTCTTAAGTTCTCTTTTTTATATTCACTTGCTTTCAGTACAAAGATATTTTACAGCTGAGGTTTTAAACAAACTGTGTCTTTATATCTGTAATATAAGTGCATTTCTATTCTTTAGAAAGGTTTGTAGGGTTGGAATTACGGGGTCAAAGGGAATGAGCAGCTTTAAGCCTCTAGCTCTGTATAGCTGTCCAGGTGCCTTCCTGAAGGCTTATGTTAATTTGTGTGCACAATACAGCATGTGTGAGTGCCTATTTGGAAATATTGGCCACACTGATAGATAAAAAGGTGAAGCTTTTTATCGAAACATTTCTTTGATTATTAATGTAGTCAGGTGTTTATTGCTTGTTCATATTTCATAATTTGTGATTGTCTTATATTCTTTGTACATTTTTCTATTGGTTTGTTTTTTCACTGATTTATAAGAGCTCTTACTTTTTTCTCCTTGTTCATCATTTGCCTCTGTATTTTTTATCCTCAGTTTTGATTTATAAAAGTTTAATATTTTTTCAGTCATTAAAGTTTATTCATCTTCCGTTGTTTGTAGTGCTCAGAGAATCCTTTCTAATCCTTGTGTTTGATAGTTATCTATTTTGTTCTTGCACATTTATTACTTTACTTTTACTTTAATTCCTTCTGTAAATTCTGAAATTTATTTTATCACATGATAGGAGATAGGGATTTCGTGAGTTATTGCACTTTGGCTCATAGTATGATGTAATAGAAAGACTTAGGAATCGGAAAACCTGGTGATTCTCAGCCTGTTGCTTACAAGCTTTATAACCTAATGCACTCGTTTTTTCCCTAAAATTCTACTATAATCATATTTATGTGTATGTTGGCCAGCCTTCACAATGCTCCCAAGCATTCCTACCTTCTGGTGTTTCACACCTCTATGGAGTCCCCTCCCCCACTGAATCAGACGCAGTCTGTGTGCCAAACAGAGTATGGCGGAAGTCATGGTATATGACCTCCAAGACTCGATCGAAGAAGGCATTCCAGCTTTGGCCTTGGTCTCTTGGATTCACTCAAGGGGAGACGAGTTACCATTGTGAGGACTCAAGAAGCCCTGTAGAGAGGCCTAGATGAAGGGGAACCGGGCCGCCTCTCAGGCCTAGATGGAGGGGAACCGGGCTGCCTCTCAGCAGTCAGCACCAACTTGCCCGCTACCTGTATGAACCACTTTTTAAGCAGATTTTCCAGCCCCACCCCCGAATTCCCCGCCCACAGAAACTATGTGCAATAATAAGTGGTTATTGTTATTTTAAGTGACTAAGTTTTAAATAATTTGTTACTTAGCAATAGATAATATAGTGTGCAAGCAATTTCTAAAAGTAGCTTCAGAATGTGACTGAGCTAAATCTAAATCTGTGAAACAACTTAAAAACCAAGATTTTTGAAGATCTTTTGTTTTCTATGGGGACAGAAAGAGCATTTGTTTTCGACAAATCCATGATTACAGGATAAATTTTCTAGTTATATACCTAGCTTCCCAGAGACTCAGATTGTTCTGTTACCCTATTAAAACTAAGGAAGAATGTCTAGGAGGTAGGAAAAATCAGCTTGTGTCAGATAGGGAAGCTATGTGACTGAATTAGGTGGACAAGATCTCTGCTCTATTGGAGACTTCAGTTTAGTTAGGGAGGTAAACTCCCCCCCCCACCCCCCCACCCCCATTCTGGTGGTAAGTCCGATGAAGGAAATAAGCAGAGTAATGTCAGGGAGGTCTGCCTGAGGCTGGCCAGGGCTCATCCTGCCTTCCCAGAGTACAGTACCTGGCACACACTGGGCACTCAGGTATTGAATGGAGGACTGTGTCTGAGTTAGGTTGTCTATACTGTAATTAGAATAATACCCTCACACCCCCCACCACGTACATACCCATGTAAATGGAAATTATTTATGTGGTAATCCTCCCAATTTTATGATTCAAAAATATTATACGCCAATCTTCCATGTTTAGCATTGTGAAAGACTTGACGGTATAATGGCCTTGCCCTGCAGAACAACTAGGTCCACAAGTTTTTGTGGCACTGATGCGTTTTGCAAAGAGGCAGAGGTGGTCTCCAAGGCCCCCCTTCTTCCGAAAAAGAAGGCAAAGAAAACCTTATGAACTGGAGTTAAAATAGTGAATAGCCACTTTAGGGTACTGAGCTTTTGGCTAACAGCCAGATAGGAGCTGAGCTTGGACTCCTGTGGTCTAGACACTTGGAGGTGCCCTCAAACCACTGGCGGAGTTAGAAACAGACCCTGACTATACTAAAGCCCAAAGATTACCCTTAGACTAATATCAGAGAATGAACTCACCATCAAAGATTACAAATTACAGGAACAAGACACCATAAGCAGGGATTGGCAAATGTTTTTTGTAAAGGGCCAGGTAGGAAATATTTAGGCTTTGCAGGCTATATCGTCTCTGTTGCACCTGTTCAACTCTGCTATTGTAGCAGGAAAGCAGTTATAGGAAATATGTAAATGAATGAGCATGGCTGTGTTTAAATAAAACTTTATTTACAAAAACAGCTTGATGGGCCAGATTTGGCCGGCAGACCATAGTTTGCTAACCCCTGGAATACAGGTTGGAATAGGGTAGATATTTTAAGAGATAATGGCTGTAAGTTGGTGAACAATAATGAAAAATAAGAATCCATAGATCCATAATATCCTGAGAAAGTCATGCCTAGATACGTCACAGTGAAATGCGTGACACCAAAGACCAAAAAGCAGCTATGGAGAAAAACAGGTTGTTTGCAAAGATTTATAAATTAGTATTGCAGAATTAGCCGTAATAGGAGAAGATAATGGGAAAATATCTTCAAGGAGTTGAGAGAAGATCATTATCATTGTAAAACTGCATGCCCAGCAAATCTTTCGAGGGTGAGAATACTCGAAATAACTTAGATTAAAAAATGAGAGAATTTACCAACCATGAGACCTACACTAAAGGATTTTGAAAGGCTGTTCTTTAAGAAGCTACTCAAACAGCTAAATATTTTAGGAACAAGAGCCAAACCTCCAAATTCCGGAAACTTTAAATGGAGAGAGATGACAAGAATGAAATAGAATGGTGGTCAATATACTCTTCTTCACATATAGATTATTAGAATCTAGATAAAGTTGAAATTCATGCTTTTGTAACTTTATGGGGGTTTGAGGGCTACTTTTGTACTCCCCCTAGTTTCTTTAATTATTTTTATTAATGTCATTTTTGTGATGTGGAGTGAAAATGAAGCTTAGGTTGGTGCAAATGGTTGGGGTAGGAATTCCGTAAGGTCCTCTTTTTTTTTTATTTTTTTTTATTTTTATTTATTTATTTATTTTTTATTGATGTTTTAATGGTTTCTAACATTGTGAAATTTTGGGTTGCACATTTTTGTTTGTCCATCACCACATACATGACTCCCTTCACCCCTTGTGCCCACCCCCCACCCCCACTCCCACTGCCCTGGTAACCACAGTCCAGTTTTCTCTGTCCATGTGTTGGTTTATATTCCACATATGAGTGAGATCATACAGTGTTTGTCTTTCTCTTTCTGGCTTATTTCACTTAACATAATACCCTCCAGGCCCATCCATGTTGTTGCAAATGGGACGATTTTGTCTTTTTTTATGGCTGAGTAGTATTCCATTGTATATATATACCACATTTTCTTAATCCAATTGTCAGTCGAGGGACACTTAGGTTGCTTCCACTTCTTGGCTATGGTGAATAATGCTGCAATGAACATAGGGGTGCATAAGCCTCTTTGGATTGTTGATTTCAGGTGCGTTGGATAGATTCCCAGTAGTGGGATGGCTGGATCATAGGGCATCTCTATTTTTAATTCTTTGAGGAATCTCCATACTGTTTTCCATAGAGGCTGCACCAATTGGCATTCCCACCAGCTGTGTATGAGGGTTCCTGTTTCTCCACATCCTCTCCAACATTTGTTGTTTTTTGTCTTGGTGATTATAGCCATTCTAACAGGCGTGAGGTGGTATCTTAGTGTTGTTTTGATTTGCATTTCCCTGATGATTAGTGATGTTGAGCATCTTTTCATGTGCCTCTTGGCGTAAGGTCCTCTTTTATTACATTGTTCTTAAATTTTTTGCAAAGAATTCCTATCCAGCAATTAGTCATTTCAGATTTTTTTGTCTTGTGTTTTCTGTACTTGGAGAATTAGTCAGTATGCTTATGCTGCACATTTGGTAAATGGACAAAAAAAAAACCAAACCAACTTGTTAAATATAGGAAAGACCAAAGTCAAGGACTTGATCTAAGAAGTGAAATGTTCCATGATTTCAAAAGAAATCGCTGCAGAAAGCCAGTGAAGATCAGATTGAAGTAATTGGCCTTATTTTGTATAATAAAGGGATCACTAATAACTTTTAATATATATTCTGTGGGAGAGAAGTTGAAGCGAAATGAACTTGAGTTTAAGAACTAGATATCCTAATAATAGGAAGGAAATATTTGGTTTTATATAAAAAAGAAATAATAAACTGTTGTCACAGTACTTACCATTTATTGAGCGCCTACCATGTGTCAGGTGTGGTGCCAAGAGCTTTCTGTATGGTTTTGCATTTGGACCTTATGACAATCCCTTTAGTTTGATGCTCTTATCTCTATTTTGTAGTGAGGAAACTAAGGCTTAAAGTTGTTTGACCGCTTAGTCAAAGTACAGCTGGAAGTAGCAAAGCTAAAATTAGTAACCAAACCACCTGACTCGCATGCAGAATTTTTCCCTCAACCACATCTTATGTGGTACCTTGGGCTGAAGAGCAGGTTTCGGCAATTGCTGCATTATTGTCTAGATATGTTTCTATGTCCTCTGAGGTCTGTACTGTGCAAAGGAGCAGTTACAGATGATACTGAAAGCGTGGGGGTGGGGAGGAGTTATGCAATGAGGTGTGAAAGGGCGTGATCCTGGTGTCGTGTAGAAGGGTCTGCTGGTGAAAGTGCAAGTAACTGCTTCCACACACAGACGCCAGGCACTGAATTAGACTAACTCTTGGTATGTAGTTTGGATTTCTAAAACATTTTTGTATGTGGCAAGAGCTTTTAAATTTGGATCGTTTTTTTCCTAGTGGAAAGAGTGAAAGAACAATTAAAACTTTCCTTGGAAAACAAGAATGGCATAGTGCAAACTGGTGAATTAACAGTTGTGCTTGATGGATTGGTGATTGAGCAGGAAAATCTAACAAACTGCAGATCATCTCCAACCAGTAAGCTAACTTTATGTTTTTTTAAAATTTGAAGGAAAAAAAATCAGCAGGAAGTATATAAAAACCTAGTTTCTTTCTTTCTTGTTGTTCAGTAGAAATACAGCAAAATGGTGATGCCTTACATGAAAATGGAGAGCCTTCGGCCAGTGCAACTACCAGGTAGAATATTTTATTTTAGTATTTGTGGCAGAGTAATATAACATTTCCCATATGTGAAGTTTGTAATTTTAACCTTAGTTTGCCATAGAATTTAAAGCTCATATCTAAACACGTCATTTGGTTGAATTCTTGCAAAAGTAGTTTTTAAAAAAATAACAGCTTTATTGAGATATAATAAATATATCATAAAATTCACCCTTATAAAGTATACATTTCAGTGTTTTTTAGTATAATCACAGAGTTGGGTAACCATTACCACTATCTAATTTCAGAACATTCTCATCACCCTCAAAAAGAAACTGTTCCCACAAGCAGCAGTCTCTCCCCGTTCCTTTCTCCTCCCAGCTCCTGTAGCCACTAATCTACTTTGTCTTTATGGATTTGCCTATTCTGGTCATTTCATATAAACGGAATCATACAATATGTGACCTTTTGTTACTGGCTTCTTTTCTTTAGCATACGGTTTATCCATGTTGTAGTATATATCAATACTTCATTCTTTTTCATTGGAAATGGCCTTTTAAAATCTGTATTTAGGCATATTTTATCAGTAAATAAATAGAGTCAGATAATGTGGGAAAATGAGTATCTCACTGCTATCTGAAGTGGCAGCTTCCTGTAGATCACTAGAAGAGAGGTGCTCCACAGATTGTGGCCTTCCTTCAGAAATCAGCTGGTCATTTCAAAAACTTCCTTGCATTTATGTTTGATGACAATTAATAGAGGCTTTCTATTTGAAATAATTTAAATTGAAATAAAAGCATGTAATAGACCAAATGTAATGGAATGAACACCTGAAAATATAAAAATATATTGCTCTAAAACTGACTTGTTGCATTTGAAAAAGCATGCTAGTATATGACAAAGTGTGACCTTTATTATAATCTACAGAGTAACTAATATCATTACTCCTAAATTACCATTAAATGATTCTCTTCAGAGCACTTAAACAGAGAATGTGTCTTCTAAATATATATTTGGCTTAAATAAATATATTAGTGTCCATATTATAATTTACGGGGTACAACAATAAGGTTGATTAAAATGTATTAGCATGTGCATATATGTGTCTGTTTTTATAATTTTTGAAATACAGTTTTAGATGGGTAAAGGAGCTTGAATCGTTACCAGTCTGAAACCTAATGTTTTGTTTATTAGGTAACCGCACGTTTTGAATTAAAGATTAGCTCTGCAGCACCAGGAGAACTTCAGATGGGTTCTTTCACGTGGGTCGCTGATCCGTGCTGAGTGGCTGGGGGTGCTTATTCAGATACTTACTGAGTGCCCATTGGTGCCAGGCGCCAGACCACGCACTAAGAGTATCAGCCCTGCTCCTGTGAAGTTTTCCTTCTGGTGGGATAAAGGTAGATAGGAAACAAGTGAAGACATAAGTTAGCTAGTTAGAGATAGTGATAAGAACTGTGAAGTCACTGAAACAGGGCAAGGTGACAGGAGTGGAAGGGAGCCTGTTTTAAGAGAGATGTCAGGGAATCATTTCTGAGGAAGTGCCATTCGAGCCAAAGTTAAAAAGCCAGAAAATGAACTGTGCATGCAGAGTTCTGAGGGCAGAGCACTCCAGGCAGAGGAAGTACAAGTGCAGACGCTGAGTTTATTTCTGCTTAATTTATGCTCTACAAATTCTTCTAAGTCTAGAAGATAATATTTAACCATTTTTTGATAATCCTGTAGACATTATAGTTTTACTGCCTGTATATAATAATTTGTAATAAACATTTGATGTCTTTTCAGCATGTTTTTCATATTCACTAAAGTTGATACACTGTATCGGCTGCAAGGGGAGCCAGGCAGAGCTGGGCAGAAATAGATCAGACTGAGAGAGGGGTGGGGACTGACCTTGAAAAGCTTTGCTGACTGTAGTAAGAAATCTAGATCTTGTTCCAAATACAGTGGATTTTAAGCAGGAAGGGGACGTGATCTGATTTATATTTTGAAAAAAACAGTAAGGCTGCTTTGTGGAGAACAGCAGCTGCAGGATGCCCTGTGTGTTTGGAAGAGCTCTCCTGATCACTCATATGATGTCACCCAATTCCCTAGCCACTGCCAATAAGATTTAAGTTACAGTTTTTATTAATTTATTTGAAGTTGATTTATACACTATAAATTCTTTTGACTCTGCAATATAATATTTAGCTTTTTCTGATCATGTATTCATTATTTTAAAGCCTAGTATATAATGATTTGTAATCAATATTTGAAGATTTTTCAGCTTATTTTCCAGTATTTGATAAAATTACACTAGTTTGGAATTGATTTTTATAAGTTTGAGCTTTTTGAAAGGAAGTTCAGAGCATTTTTAAAATAAAAATTAATATTGTTAGACTTAAATATTTAAAATGTACAGTGTGATCATTATTTTGAGGGGCTGAATTCATTTTGACCTGGTATATTTGTATATTTCAGTATATTTTTATCTGCTGGTGTGGTGTACTTAGAACTGAGAGTAATTGAAGCTCTAATTAATAAGAGCATGTCATATTTTTGTTCATTACTCTGTCTCATGACTTTGCTTGAATGCTAAGAACTTAGGAAATAGTTCTTATGAAAATTCCGATGAAAAGTTGTTTAATGTACTTAACTCGTTGAAGTAAAGCATCTTCTTTTAAAGGTTGGCTGTTGAAGGTACTAATGGAACAGATAATCATGTGCCTACAAGCACTCTCGTCCCAACCTCCTGCTGTTCATATGTAGTTAATGGAGAGAACACACCTTCATCTCCGTCTCAGGTTGCTGCCAGACCCAAAAATACACCAGCTCCAAAACCACTCACATCTGAGCCTGCCAATGACACTGGTAAGCATGGCTTTTTATGACACACTGTTTAAATGAAAGCTAATTAAATTTTATGTATCTGTGCCTACACTTCTCTTATTGTGCAGTCTTTCTTAATCTTCAGTTCTATAATAGGAATTTAAAAATTACAATGCCTAAAATTTTTTCTAATTATTTGAATTTTTCTAAATTATTAATGAAGGTATTCCAAAAATATAGAGAGCACACATTTCACTAAGCAAATACTTATGTGATAGCTAGATTCTTAGCCTTTATGCTATAAAAAATACCTATTTAATTCATAATATGAAATATATTTCCAGAAGAACTTTAGTGAATTCATTGATTTATCAGTAATGAATGGTTCCTTTAACTTGTCTTGCAGTATACAAATATTTATTTCTTGGCATGTAACTTAGTAGAAAAATGTACTGTGAGCTGATAAAACTCTCAGAAGGTTTTCTATTTTCTAAGGGTAAGTGTTATTCTATCGTAGAAGGAATGCCTAAGGAAGATTTCCTCTGTAATCCTGGTTTTCAATGGACTCAGCTGTAAAATTCATAAATTATTGTTTGTTTGATCTTTATGTATTAACTCTTTCAAATGAATCTCTTGAAACTCAAACATCTTATCACTTAAGATTACTAGGATATGTGCTGGGGCTGCAGTTGGAATCCTGGTCTTTTGATTCCAGAACACCGTATTCTTTCCTGTGTTTGTCTATTTATGAGAAAGTATTCAAAAGTAGAAACATGTAAAGAAGCAATTCAGTAATTAAGTGAAAATAGATGGATTTATAGGTAAGACAATTGTGTATTTATACCCAGGGTTGGGGGATATTTACCATGTGTTATCCTGAGAGTTTTTATAAACATGGGAACTGACATATGAATGGTTATTTACAAAATTTAAATTTGTTTATTAATGCTGCCCTTTTTTAAAATAAGATGGACTTGCAGATCCTAAGTACCCACAATAGGTAGAACTTTTTAGTCATTAATTTAAGGTGGCTCGAAAATGAACAGAAGATCAGTGCATATAACCAGGGTGAAATTAGTGAGCAAAGTGCATTTATTTTCTGATTCTGGCTTACTTTCTAGTATGAGCATTCGTCTAAGATTTCCGTTAGCAAAGTAGAAAAGGAAACATTATCTTAGATTATTCAGAATTGTCTCTAAATTAAGAACAGACCAGTTAAAACAGTTGATACTCCATCTTTTATAGATATATATGAAAAGACACCATAGTGTGAACATACTTAATAATTCCAAGGAAGTAAATACAGTAGTGAGTTTCACAGAACTCTGCCTTATATTGTCTATCCTAAATTAAATTTTACAGTTTTAAAAAATAGTCTGAGGAAATACCAGTAAGAAGGATCGATAATTTATTCTTTTAAAATACAACACATAGAAAAATGGTTTATGTGAATACCAGAGTTCTTTGCAGTAAAACATGAGTCCAATGCCTTTTGGCCAGAAGGGTTTTTAAGTTATCAGATATTTACCTATACCAGAAAACATGAAGAAAAAAGCCTAGTTATCCACTCATAAAAAAATTTCTGTTGTAAAACACTGTAACTTCTGCGAACTCTCCAAAGAGGTTATAAAAAAGAAAATACCCTTATGTGACCAAATGAATGAGTTGATTTGTTATATGGGATTATCATTGGATTCAGAGTGATAGATGTAATTTCCTTCTTTCTGGAAGTAGTTAGATAACGTGGCTAGTTATTTATTAAGTCCACTCCTGATTCATGAAAAGTGTAAGGATGTCAAATGCTCATTTTATTTTTTATTTTTTTAATGTCATAATAGTTTATAATGTGAGATTTCACTTGTACCTTATTATATGTCAGTCACCGTATAAATGCACCCCTTCACCCCTTGTGCCCACCCCCCAACTCCCTTTCCCCTGGTAACCACCAAACTGTTCTCTCTGTCCGTGTGTTAGTTTATATCGAATGCTCATTTTAGAAAGGCTTATACCACCATTTCATTCTTGTCATCACCCTCCATTTATAGTATATGGAATTTGGAGATTAGCTCTTCTTCCTAAAGTATTTAGCTGTTGAATAGATTGGTGCAAGTATCCGTTGACCACAGTTAGTTGCATGTTTTAGTGTTGGGCATGTTCAGATGTTGATGCAGAAGGGACTTACCGAGGCCACCTCATTGTAGAATCTCTTATTTACACTCTATGGCTTGTCAGATACTTTATAGACTCTTTTCCATTGGGAGTAAATTCACTTCCCACATTCTTACTTATTCTTGAGATTTCAAGGTGAAATAAAACACATATGTGAGGAACTAGAAATGAAGGCTCCATCGTAAATAATTCCCCTGACGTTACAATAACTGCAAGGAAACCTAAGACAATCAGAATAATAATGTTAATGTTTGTGCTGTGCATGTTCTAAACACTATCCATTTGCTGATATCACTCTCACAATAACTCTTTGAAATAGATCTGATATTTTTCACTTTTTTCTCAGGAAGGAACTGAGGCACAGGGAGGTGACAGCTGGGAGGTAGAAGAGCTGTAATTGACATCAGCTCTGTGGCTCTTAGCTCTCGGCTTTCCTGTTCATCTTGATGTGTGTGATTTTTATAGTGTCTCAAAGTTGTACTGTTCATCTTTTATACTATGATAGGCTTCAGATAATATTCCCCCAACCAACGTAGTGACTGTGTTTTCTCCTTCTCTGATTATTGTTGGTGACATCTGACAAAACAATTGAACTGTCATCACTCGATTGGCCGGTTTACAAAGCCTTCCGGAACCTAGTCTGTTGGTAGCAACCACTTAACCAGTGTCTTTTGTATGATCTGTCATCCCTTAGTAGGAGGATGAATTCAGGTATCTTTTCAAAGAATGGGCTAATCTGCTTTAAGGTGTTAGTGCAAAGATGATATTCCTTTTTTGAATGTAAACTTTAAAAATCCGTTTTCACTGTTTAAGTGGTAGTGGGGATGGGAGTGTACGTATTCTGTGTGTAAGACATTACATGCTCTTAATCCCTTACCTGCAATTCTAAACTCCTAAAATCTTTAAAAGCAAAAATTTTTTTTTGTAAACTCATTTGGTGACAAAATGACTAGAACTGACTTGAGGGTATTACAGTTTATCATGTTTACTGTGAGTATCTCTACATTTTGCTGCAGAAATATTGTGTTTAATTACAGTGTATCCTCCAAACATACTCAGGTAGTAGTGTAAGATACAGCATATGTGCTATACCATCTTTCTAAATTCCGGAAAGTTAGTGAGTTAACTTAACTGGAACACACTTTAGGTAAGAGATTGTGGGCCTGTGCCAAGCAGTTTAAGAAATGGTGTTTTTTCGCCAGAGACAGCATTGTCTATGAAGGCTTCCCTGCCCCACCCCCTGGTCTTTTGAGTCTTGATGAAGGGGATCCGTTCTATAACTTGAGTTCCTGTGAATATTGGCAGTTGTTTTAAGCTAAAATGGGAGGCAGTCATGATTGAAGAGAGTAGATGTGGCTTCTACAGGACTGGGTTCAAATCCCAGCTCTACCACTTAATGTGTTAACCGTGTGGCCTTGACAAATTTAACATCCTCAAAATTTATCTCCTCCATTTGTAAAAAGAGGATAATATTCAGTTAACTACCTTTTAGGATTGTTTTGAAGGTCAAGTGAAATAATAAATCTAAAACATCTACCATAGTCCTTGGACAGTGACAGGTATTTAAGAAAAATATTATTTTCTTTTCCACTTCTTCCCCCCTGCCCCTCACTTCTAGTGTGAAATGACTTTTTTCTAATATGTAATTATTGTTTTGTTAGTAAAATAGATTAGAGCTCAGTGTGATGAGTTTCAGACAGGGCTAACTGATTTCACAAGTTTATTAGATTTTTGTTTTTAACTTTCTATTTTTCAATAATTCTAGATTCACAGAAAGTTGCAAAGAGATATACAGGGAGGTCCCCTGCACCCTTCACAGCACCCCCAATGTTACCGTCTTTTATGACTATAATACAGTATCAGAATTGAGAAACTGGTAGTGACGCGGTCCACAGAGCTTGTTCACATTTCACCAGTCACCCCTGCTCTGTGTGTATGTGCGTGCACACAAGTTGATCCCATGTGGCTTCATATAGTTACCACAGCGATCACGATACAGAACTGCCCTGTCACCAAAGGCTCCCTCACGCCCTGCCCCCTTTATAGCCACACCTGCTTTCAAGTGTGACCTTTTTTTATTTTGGTGAGGAAAATTGGCCCTGTCTAACAGCCGTGCCCATCTTCCTCTATTTTGTGCATGGGGCCTCACCACAGCCTGGCTTGACAAGCACGTGAAACTTAACCACTGTGCCACTGGGCTAGCCCCTACACAAGCTGTTTTTTGTGTCAGACATTTAAAAAGGAATAAAAATGATATTCAGATACTCCAGTATTTCCACCTTTTTCTCTTTATTTGAATGAACTGTTGGAGTGAGGACAGATTCATGGTGTTATGAGATGTACGTATCATAAAGTCCATAGGATACTTGCTTCTCAAGGATTAAACGTGAGATTAGGGAGATCTGTCTTACAATCCAGAAGTCATAATGGCTGAAAATAAAGCTTGGGGTACGTTCAGTAAGAGACCGAGGGTGTGGTCTTATGTCTGTAGAGAAGGAAATGCTTTGCATGAGCTTCTACCATCGTACCTGTCACATAAGATTTTAGTAGTTTGCTTACGTCTAATTCTCCATATTCTGTCATGAGCAAGGAGCTTGTGATCCGCCCCCTTCCTTCCTTCCCTTTTGCTTTTGTCTTGTTTGTCAGTTTGTCCATTTAGTCATCCTTATATCCTGTCTTGGTTAACAGATGTTTATTTTGCAACTACTTTAGACTGCACACTGCCCAGTGGCTGGGGACATAACATCAGAGTTTCTCAGCTTTGGCGCTGTTCACGTCTTGGGCCAGATGATTCTTTGTTGTGAGTGGCTGCCCTGGGCGTAGCAGGATTACAGCAGCATTCCTGACCTGTACACACAAGAGGCCAGTAACATCCTCTCTTTGCCCAGTTGTGACACATCTCCAGACGTTGCTAAATGTCTTTTGTGGGGGGTGCATGTTTGTCCCCAGTTGAGAACCACAGATATGTATGAATAATGATCCCTCCAATCAAAGATGTGCTCCCCTTCCCCGCTCAGAAGTTCCCGTTATTAACGGCTTGCATTACTGTGGTACGTTTGTTACAATTAATGAACCAGTATAAATATTATTAACTGAAGTGCATAGTTTATTTCAAGTTCACTTTATGTTATATGGGTTCTGTGAGATTTAAGGGATGCGTGTTGTCACGTATCCACCATTACAGTATCATACAGAATTATTTCACCACTCTAAAAATCCCCTGTGTGCCACCTGTTCATACCTTTCCCCACACTCCTGGCAACCACTGATCTTTTTACTGTCTCTATAGTTTTGCCTTTTTCAGAATGTCATGTAGTTGGAATCAGACAATCTGTAGCCATTTCAGACTGGCTTTTTTCCCCTTAGCAATATTGAAGCTTCTGTTGTATGGATGTACCATACCACAATTGGTTTATCCACTCACCTGTAGAAGCATTTTGGTTGCTTCCAGGTTTTGGCAGTTGTGAATGAAGCTGATATAAACATTCACGTGCAGGTTTTTGTGTGGACTTAAGTTTTCAACTCAACTGAGTTGAGGACTGTGACTGCTGAATTATACAATGAACATGGTTATTTTTGTAAGAGACTGCCAAACTGTCTCCCGAAGTGGCTGTACCCTTTTTCATTCTAGCCATGAATAAGAATTCCTCTTGCTCTGCCTCCTTACCAATATTTGCATTTTGAGGAGAGTTTATTATTATTATTATTTTTTTTTAACAATACTGAATTTTCCCATTCTGAGATATTTTGTGTCTCTCCATTTAATCTGTGTTTTAAAATGTCTCTTGGTAATATTTTTTAGTTTTCTTCGGATAGGTCTTGAGTGTAATCTTGATGTTGAACGTGTATGTGGTCATTGTGCTGAAATGTTTTGGACAAATTGATTAATTGGTTCTAATGGTTTTTCACTTGATTCTTTTCTGTATTCTAAGTAAATAATCTTATCTTCTATAAATGAGTTTTACCATTTTATTTCCAATATTTTTCACTTCTTTCTTGTCTTATTGCAAATTGTCAATTATAATCAACAATTTTGAATTGGAGTGGTGATTATGATCTTCCTTGCTTTGTTCCTGATTTTAATTTGTTCCTGATCTTAATAGAAGTTCTTCTAATGTTTTTCCATTAATATATAATGTTTACTCTAGGTTTCTGATAGATAATCTAGATTATTCATGAATTTTCCTTGATTCCTCTTATCACGTGTTTTATCAAGACTTTATTGAATGTTTTTTGGTTTGTATTGAAAATAATCATATGGCTTTTATCTTTTAATATGTTAACATAGTCGATTTCTTAACATAATTTCCTAATATTGAACCATCTTTGAATTTATTCAGTTTCAGCTTTAGGGTTATATTACCTTCACAGAATAAGTTAAACTTTTTTTTCTTTTTCTCCCCTAATGTACTGTAACACTTTAAATAGCATGAGAGTGATCTGTTCGTTGAAGGCTTCATAGAATTTTCCCAAAAAAGCTAACTGGGACTGGTGCCTTCTGGGGGGACAGTGTTAGATCTTTCCTCAGGTTTTCCATTGTTACCCTGATTGGTCTTTTCACTTTTTTTTTCTCTTGAGTTAGTTTAGTTATTATAGTTCAGACTTACTGGTATGAAGTCGTACGTGGTATTCCTAATGTTATTCATGTTATATATTTTTCTTTCTAAAACTTGGCAAGGTATATTTTATGGTTTCTCCATCTTTGCTGATGAGTTAATCTGATACATTTGTTAAAAATACTGATTCCCAGACCCTTCCCTAGAGATTTCCCCTAGAGATTCAATAAGTCTAGATGGGAACTGAGATTTATACTTTGAACAAGATCCCACCTGGTTCTTATCAGGTAAGTTAGGAAATTCTGGTCTGTTTTATTAGTCTTTTAATTCTTTTCCTTCTACCATCCTCCATACCCCCCACCCCCACCCCCAGCTCTAGAATTGAATGCTAAGCTCATTTTTTGCCACTCTTTCTTATATCCTTGGATACATCTTTGGCCATGTCCAATAGCAGTTTGGTATAAGTGTTTTCATTGCCATTAATTTTCCTAAAGTTTGTAATTTCATTATTATTTCTTAACACAATAGTTATTATTATTATTATTTATCTTCTAAACAAATTCATTGTGGGTGGGAGAGAACTATCATTTTTATGGACATATAAGAATCAGTTTGCTTACCAGTAAAAAGGGAATAATGCTGGTGTCTGCCTCATAGCATTGTTCTGTGAGAATTAAATCAGATAATCCTTAAAAAGTGTTTAACATATTCTTCCAGACATTAGTAAACATTTCAGTTAAGTTGTATTTTGTTTTGTTTGTTTCTAGTTTTATTGAATTATAGTCAGAATGTGGCCTCCTGATTATGAAATTGAGGATTTTCCTTTTGTCCTTTACATATGTCAGCTTTCCTAAAAATTCTTAGAGTAATTGGATGGAGTACATACACAGTGGAAACTCAGAACTACGTCTCTAACTGTGTAATTTAGATCAAGTGTATTGATTGTGCTGTTAAATCTTTCATATACGGGCCGGCCCCGTGGCTTAGTGGTTAAGTGTGCACGCTCCGCTGTTGGCCGCCCGGGTTCGGATCCCGGGCGCGCACCGACGTACCGCTTCTGCGGCCATGTTGAGGCTGCATCCCACATACAGCAACTAGAAGGATGTGCAGCTATGACATACAACTATCTACTGGGGCTTTGGGGGAAAAAGAATAAAATAAATAAAATTAAATCCTTCGTATACCTAGTTAGTGTTTCTACCAAGGCTGCGTCTGTTATCTGCCTAGTTGTGCGAGAGGTGTGTTCACTTCTTCCTCTGTGATTTGTCTTTAATTTATTGATTCAACAAATATTTGTTGTTTTCATATGCCAGGAATTATGTAGCTGTTGGGAACACAAAATGCACAATTCTGACAAAGTTTTTGCACTCTGAACTGAATGAAAAAGACATAAAATGATTTCAGAACATGAGAGGCAAAAGAAAACAGTGTAATAAGTAGCCTAGGGTGAGGGTGGGGTGGGTACAACATTGAATAAGTTACTCGAGACTGCCTTTCCAAAGGTGTGGTGAGCATGGACTCTAAGTGGTGCGAAGAAGCCAGTCCTGAGATATCCTGAGCCCGTGGGAACAGGAAGTGCACGTCCCTGAAGTGGGAAGGAGTTTGCTCTGTTCAGGGAATGGAAGGAAGACCCTTGAGAAGTCAGGCGTAGCTGTGGAGCAGACTGTCCGGTCTCCGTCACGGGCTGTGGTCAGACACTGGACTTGATGCTGGTTGTAATGGTAATCCACTGGCATGTGTGAGTAGGGGAGTAAACAGATCTGTTATATGTTTGGAAAAGGCTACTTTGGCTGCAATTTGGAGAATGGGTTGCAGTTGGACGAGAGAGGCATCGGGCGGACAGGTGAGGGGCTGGTGCAGTAGTGTGAGCCAGCGTGATGGGGCAGGCGATGGTGGTCAAGATGCAGAACAGAGCCAAGAGCCCTCACTGTTGGGTTATTGCACGAGGGAAGGTTTCGCCTCGAGCAGCTGGATGGTGCTGTTTCATGGTTAATCTTCTTCCTCTGCTTCTAGCGGTTTGTGTTGCATGTGCTGTGTTTTAGTATGCACAAAGGTTTACGACTGTTTCTTGTTGGATTATCTTTGATCAGATATTCCTGTCTTCCCACTTAGTGTTGTTTCATTTTGACAAGACCGCTGCTAATCTTTTCTTTTGTGGAAATTAATTTCCACGCTACTGAAGAATAAAAATTAAATGAGACAATTCTTGTAAGTGAGCATCATAGAGGAGACACCAGAATTTAGTCTCTGTGCACATTCTCTTTTCTTCCTCCATGTTATCTAACAGTGTTGGGTACACAGCAGCTTTCTAAGTTTTTTATTTCTTGTATTTTGTCATTGATTGTGTTTCCCCCAAAGCCATTCTCTCCCCCAGGTTTGGTACAGAAATTCGTTGATTCTGTTCTTCTGCACTTACGGTTTGATTCCTTTAATAGTATACTCTTCTCTCCTGTCCACTATGTTAGTCTTTTCTTTCTTTAAAAATCTACCTGAAGAGTCCATTACTCTTAATTATGTCTCTGTCCCCCATTGATTTAGAATCTTGATGTATAATCTTCTAATAGATTTTGATCAGTAATCTCTTCTCTTTTCCATTTTAATTTGTCTCACTTTTATAGTGATACATAGTTGAAGTGGATCAATCACATTTAAAATGAAAATTAAGAAAATTGTATCACCAGATCCCAGTAGTAAGTTATTTCTTCAGAAAATGTATCTTTTTTGCAGTGCTCTGTAGTACTGTCTTCAGAATTAATGCTATTATATATTTCCCACTGTTGGCGAAAGAGTTCTTTTGATATTAGCTACAATTTGCATACTAAAAGGGAGATTGAAAGCCATCATATTTAAAGTTTTTATATAGCCCATGCAGACTTTCAGAATTAATAATTTGGAGGAAAAACATTTGTTATCCTAATGTTGGTTTCTCTTTAATGTTGGGGTGTGTGTGTGTGTGTGTATATATATTCTTAAATTTTCATTATTTGCATGTTTATCTCTAAAATATGAACAACAAAAAATAGAATGTCATTTTATTTTCATCAGTACCTGGTACATTGCTCAGTGTGAATTAGGTCTGAACAAGTATAACTGATGAGTTAATTGGTTGCTGTGTCATCCTTTGATAGATTGTCTTATTAACGTTCCTGTTTCAGTTAATGGAGAATCATCCTCATCTGCACCAACTGACGATGCTTCCGCCCCGGGTGCCGCAGTCGCATCTGGGGAAGCCGCCTCGTCGTCACCTTGCACTAGTGCTGCTGCTGAAGAGCCTCCGGTTCAAGACCTGCCGCCTTCCTCAGAAAACCATGAAAGTATTCTTTCTGCCAGTGCAGCATTTGGGTCTGAGGCTGGAAGTATAGTAGACCCTGCCGCCGCTCATTCTGGAGGTAGTTCTGCTTTAGATGCAGCAAAGTTAAGACAGCCTGATGGATGTGTGGAAGCTGTGCGGCAGCAACCTGGAAATGCCAGCACAGAAACTTTGCCATCAGGGTATGTTACGTTTGTTGTTTAGACTTCTGACTTAAATTGAAGCAGCAACTTTTTGGTAATATATGACTGTTTAATATGTATGTAAAATTTTTCCATTGTTCATTAATTTGAAATCTAAGTTGGAATCTGATTCATACTATTTGCTTATTTGCTACAAACCGAGTACTTTTTAAAACGAAGAACAATTGCTCATCTAGTTGCTGTATGTGCAGTATGAAGGTGAAAGAAAAAAACATGTTAATTTGCAGGACCCTCTTGATTTGGTTCTTGGTTTATTTTTACTTTGTTTTTTCTTTATTGTGAAATTTTTATTGTACGTTATTGTTCGTCAGTCACCATGTAAATGCATCCCTTCACCCCTTGTGCCCACGCCCCTCCCCCCTTGCCCCTGGTAACCACTAAACAATTCTCTCTGTCCATGTATTGGTTTATCTTCCACTTATGAGTGAAGTCATGTGGTGTTTGTCTTTGTCCTTCTGGCTTATTTTGCTTAACATAATACTCTCCAGGTGCATCCATGTTGTTGTAAATGGGATGATTTTGTCTTTTTTTATGGCTGAGTAGTATTTCATTGTGTATATATACCACATCTTCTTGATCCACTCATCAGTCGAGGGGCACTTAGGTTGCTTCCACTTCTTGGCTATAGTGAATAATGCTGCGATGAACATAGGGGTGCATAAGCCTCTTTGGATTGTTGATTTCAGATTGGTTGGGTAGACACCCAGTAGTGGGATGGCTGGATCATAAGGTAGTTCTATTTTTAATTTTTTGAGGAATCTCCATACTGTTTTCCATAGAGGCTGCACCAGTTTGTGTTTAAAGTGATGAGGTTATATTTATTTTTGGTGTTTTCTTTCCCTTGATCTTTGGTTTTATAATTGAGTGTCTGCTAATCTATTCTGATAGCTGCAATTTTGATGGTTTTGTCAACTTATTTTCTTCCTTGTTCGAAACTTATATCCCCTTTCTCTTTTTTTCCTCAGGCATGAGGGCCTTCTTGAGCACTTCTTGTAGTGGGGGTCTTGTAGCAATGAACTCCCTTAGCTTTTGTTTATCAGGGATAGTTATTGTTTCTCCATATCTTCCTTCATATCTGAAGGATATTTTTGCTGAATAGAGTATTCTTGGCTGAAAGTTTTTGCCTTTCAGAATTTTGAATATATCATTCCACTCTCTCTTAGCCTGTACAGTTTCTGTTGAGAAGTGGGCTGAGAGCCTGATAGGAATTCCTTGTACATTATCTTTTTTGTCTAGCTGTCCTTAATGTTGTTTCTGTCATTGACTCTTGCCAGCTTTACTACTATCTGCCTTGGAGAGGGTCTTTTCGTGTTGATATATTTAGGAGACCTATTTATTTCATTCACTGGTATTTCCAGCTCCTTCCCCAGGTTTGGGAAGTTCTCAGCTATTATTTCTTTGAGCAAGTTCTCTGCTCCTTTTTCCCTCTCTTCTGCCTCTGGAATACCTATAATCCTTATGTTGGATTTCCTAATTGAGTTGGATGTTTCTCGGAGAGTTTCTTCATTTCTTTTTAGTCTTAGTTCTCTTTCCTCCTCCGTCTAGAGTATTTCTGCATTGCTGTCCTCAATATTGCTAATTCTTTCCTCCATATTGTCAGCTCTGATGCTTAAGGCTTCCAGATTTGTCTTTGTATCCTCTATTGTGTTTTTCATCTCTAAGATTTCTAATTGGTTTTTCTTTATAATTTCAGTCTCTTTTCTGAAGAAATTCCTGATTTCGTTGAATTGTCTACCTGTGTTTTCTTGTATTTCATTGAGCTTTTTTATGATGGCTATTTTGAATTCTCTGTCATTAAGTTTATACATTTCTGTGCTTTCCGGGTTGACTTCTGGGTGCTTTTCATTTTCCTTTTGGTTTGGAGATTTAGTATATTTTTGCATAGTGCCTGTCAGTGTTGGCTTACTTTTCCTCACAGTGAAAATATCTGGTCGAAGTTTCCTCTTGCCACGGTTGAATGGGGGCCAAGAGCTGTGTATTCTGTGCCTGCCTCGATCCGCGGGTGCTCTGGTCGGCCTGCGGCTGAGCTGAGGAGTGGCTGAGCTGAAGCGCAGCTGAGTGGAAGCAGCTGGAGTTAGAGAGTGCTTGGGTTGAAGCAGCTGTAGCTGAAGCGCGGCTGGGCCGGAAAAGCTGGAACTGGAGCACGGCCGGGCCAAAGTAGCTAGAGCTGTGGCCAGTGCGCGATCAAGCCATTGCATCTGGGGCTGGTGTGCGGTCGAGCCTGGGCAGCTGGGGGCCATGGTGTGCAGTCGAGTCAGGGCAGCTGTGGCTGGGGTGTGGTCAAGCTGAAGGAGCTGTGGCCAGTACGTGGTCAAGCCATTGCGTCTGGGGCTGGTGTGCGATCAAGCCAGGGCAGCTAGGGCTGTGGCGCGGTCAACGCTGGGCATCTGGGGGCCATGGTGCAGTCGAGTCAGGGCAGCTGTGGCTGTGGCACAGTCAAGCCAGGGCAGCTGCAGCTTGGGTGCTCTTGGGCCTCAGCCACTAGTGCCTGGGCAGGGGTGCGCTGCTGCTACTGCTGCAGGGGCTCCGGGGGGCCGTCGTCTCTGGGGGGGCCGGGGTGTTGGGTGTCACCGCTGCTGGGTACTGGGTGTGGGCTCTGCTGCCGCTGTTGCCCGGGCACCGGGGGGCTGCCACCTCTGGGGCTGGGGCACATGTCGCTGGTGCCGGGAGAGGGGCACACTGCCGCTGCTGGTGCTGGGGCTCTGGGGAACCACTCCTGGGGTGGGACACAGGTACACCGCTGCTGCTGGCACTGGGGCCGAGCCGCAGCGCCGCTGAGCTAATGCTGCAGGGCCACTATGCTGAAGCGCCGGGGGGCTGGGGGGCCTGTCACTTACTTTAGCCTCCCGATCCCAGAGGTTTCTCGCTTCCCTGTTGCTCTCTGCTCTCCCGAGGGGCTAGCTTGTCTAAAGTACCCTCACAACAGTTCCGCCCCCTCCATACAGGGATTCCCCTCAGTCTGTGAGGGGTCTTGGGGAGCGCTGGTTTTCCCGTGGAGAGCTGCATGTTCTCAGTCTCAGGGTAGAAGAGCTTGAGGAAGGAAGGGAGCTCCTCTTACCTCGTTCCACTTCTGGGGATTCCAGCACGTCTGTCCTCGGGTGTACAGCTGCGTGGGTACCTCAGACGTCCCCTGTGTTGTGTGGATAGCTTCTGTTGGAATGTGACTGTCCTTTGTGTTGTGTCTTAGAGGGGGAGAGTTCAGTGGAGGAAGCTCACTCCGCCATGCTGCTCTATTTTTACTTTTAGATGAGAGTGACCATGACACTCTACATAATAACTTGAGTTCTCTGGCTTCCTTTATGGTCTACTCTCCAGGCCCCAAACTTGCGAACAAGTAGCCATCCTTTTTCTCAGTTAATACTGAGTGCTGGGGAGGGTCACCTAACTGCTGACTGGCTCTGTTACGAACTCAGGTTTTCATTGCTGCTTGGTAATTCTTAATCTCCTCTAAATTTCCCACTGTAATTATTCAGCTCCCATGATTTCCTTTACGGGGTATTCTGCGTGTGTGTTCCATTTGGTCATCTCTCCCATATTTACTTAGCAGTTTTTTTGAGTCTTTACTTGGCTTTGATGGTACTAATTTTAATTAATGATTCATTGTCTCTGCCTTCAAGAAGCTTATTTAGTGGCTCAGATTTGTAAACATATGTACAATGCAATTTGAAAATGCTGTAATAAAAAGATGGACACGGTACTTTCCAGTGCAGCTGATAGCAGTTAGAGTGTCTACTCACGTGGCTGTGGAAACTGCGCTTCTGGAGGTCTCTCCCTTGTTGCCCTCATTTTCTCAGGACAGTCGCTGTGTTCACACCCCTTTCTTACTTTCTGAACTGTGTTTCCTCAGTGCTCTCTCCCGGCTCATCTGATTTCAATCGCTGCCTAATTGTGGTTTCGGCCTTTGGTTCTCTCCTGCGTGTGCTTCCTCTGGTGGATCTTGCACTCTTCCATCTCTGTGTAGTCTCTGTGTCCAGCCAGACCTTTCTTTGAGCTTATTTTCAACTATTTACTGGAAATCCCCACTTCTGTTTTCTGTAAGCGTTTCAGGCCCTACATTATCTTCCCTTCCCTCTAAAAAGTCTCTCACTGTCCCTTTATCTCCTATGTTTGGCAGCTTAGTTGTTTATCCTAGTCTCTCATGTGCCTGCCAGTGTGACGTAGACATATAAGAAGTTGTTCTTTGCTCTCAAAAACCTCGTGGTCTAATGAGGGATAAAGATAAGTCAACAATCAATGACTATGCAGTACAGTTAGAGCTATGCTAGAGGTAAGGTGAGGATGCTGTGGGAGGGAAGATATGCAGAGAGAGGTTAGCGGGGAGTAACTTGTGCTATTGAGATCAAAGAATCCTTTTGGAAGAGATGACCTTTATGTGGATTTCTGAAAGAGGAGTCGTTGTTAGTGCTGTCGAGTTGATTCTGACTCCTAGCGACCCTGTGTATAGCAGAGCAGAACCTTGCCTGGTCTTTTTCCACCATCTTCTCACTTTCCAGTGCTCTGTCAGACAGTGCTATGCTACTATTCACAGGGTTTTCATGGCTATTTTTGGAAGTGGGTGGCCAGGTCTTTCTTCCTAGTCTGTTGCAATCTGGAAACTCTGCTGAAACCCATTTACTATGGGTGACCCTGCTGGTATTTGAAATACCAGCAGCATAGCTTTCAGCATCACAGCGACACGCAGCTGCCACAGTATGACAACCGACAGACAGGAGGTGTGGTTCCCTGACTGGGAAATGAACCCGGGCCACTGCAGTGAGAGTGCTGAATCTTAACCACTAGACCACCAGGGCAAGCCAAAAGTGGAGGAAGAGTTAGCAAAGCAATAATGGAGGCGCAAGTGGTGAAGGGGTTTATTCTCAGTAGAGCCAACTGCATGTTGCTCTAGCATCCATAAAAACGAGTAAGCTGAGCTCAGGAAATACTATTTTGTTACAGCTTGAGTTCAGCATTTGAAGAAGCAAGGTATATAGTACTGAAGAGTAGACAGTCCTATGAAGAATTTTGTATACCTGCTAAGTGTTAAAGAATTTTAAGTAGGGGAGTGGCATAGAAATGTTTGCATTTTATGAAGATCATTTTAGTAGTATAGACAGATTAGGAGTTAAGGAGACAAGTTAGGATAGCAGCCAGGCTGTTTTATAAATGAGAGAAGCAGGCATTCCAATTTAAAAGGATAAGTACATAAACTTAATTCTGTGGGGGCCAAATAGATGCTTCAGCTTGCCTGTAGCTGCCATATGTGATTTTTGCATTAGGAGAATTTTGTAGTAACCTAGATGAGTGATTTTCAAATTGCAGGTTGCAACCCATTAATAGATTATGACCAGCATTTGAACACATAATGAAATAAATCAATATAGATGAGAATAGAAAGTACTGAAGTGTTTTAGTTGTAGTAAGAGCAAGCATTGTTTCCAGAAAGTTTGTTCTTCTGGTGAGTGTTTATGCATATAAAATCTGTAAATAAATAGCAGACTAGTACACACAGAGATGTTTATGTAAAATGTATTTCTTACTCTGTGAGCTATGGTCAAAGAAGTTTAGAAGCTACTAATGCAAGTGAGAAGTTAAAATTGCCTGCACTAAGGAGGATGCTGGTCTTTCAGGGTGATGTTAGGAAGGGCCGTGGAAGCGGGTTGTGAGGAGGCACAGGAGTAGGCAGGTGGAGCCGGGGTTGGCCCTCCTGCCTTAGGCGTACTTGGCTTGTGTAACTAAGTCAGCGGTTTTCAGGTCCACATCATCTTCCCTCTTTCCTCAGAAATCTTCCTTAGTTCCTATGTTTCCTCTCTCTGGTAATTTCCTCAATTCTTTAGGTAACCACACAGTAGAATCGGATGGCTCGAGTGTCCTGAAGGAAGAGTGTTCCAACTTGGCGATGACATCCGAGCATTATGCCAAGCGTGCTCTCACCCAGAGACCTTTGCCTTTGCTCTAACTGCTGTGTGGAATGTTGTTCCTCAGATGTCTGCCTGACTCGCGTTCAGGTCTCGGCTCAAATGTCGTTACCTCCAAAAAGGGGTCTTCTGCTTGCCACAAGACAAGCCAGCAGTCGAGAGGCAAGGTGACAGAAGAGAAAGGGTCTTATTACAGCTTGCTAGCAAGGTGGAAGGTGGGGGACTACCATCCGAAAGAACCATCATACAGAACAAAGACTACAGGCCAGTTATATAGGGGCTGGTCTCGGGGTGGGGCAGACATCTGGTCTATCTAGTCTTAGTTCCTGATAATCTTTTGTTTTACTGGATATGCCTCAGAGACTGGAGCAACGCCCGATACCCTGATGTAGATTAAAGATGATAAGAACAAAACCTTTAATATGTATGATAAATACATGCATTTATTGTATGTGTGGCACCAACAATGTTACCTCATTCCAGAGGCCTTTTCTGATTCCGCTGTCCAAATCAGGCCCCTCTGCCCCATCCCCTTACCCTGCCTTATTTTTTCCCAACCTTTTGTTATGAAAATTCACAAACAGGTAGAAAGTTTAAAGAATTTTACAGTGACTATTCATATACCTACCACTAGATTCTACAATTATTTTACTCTGCTTGCTTCATCTCATATCTCTTCCTGTCTCCATCCGTCTAATTTTTCAATGTAATTCAGTAGGTTGCAGATATCAGTACATTTTGCCTGTCAACACTTCAGTTTGTATATCATTAACTAGAGCTTAATATTTGTTTAAAGTTTTTTAGGTAAGGTTTACATAGAAAGAAATGCACAAGTCTTAAGTGTACCATTTTGACGACTTTTTTTTAATTGAGAGATAATTGACATAACATTACATTAGTTTCAGGTGTACAACGTAATGATTCGATATTTGTATATAGTGCGAAATGACTACCACATGATGAGTTTTGGTGAACACGTACATCCGTGTAACCCAAACCCTTATCAAGATACGGAGCATTACCATCACCCTAGAAAGTTCTCTCAAGCCTCTTTTTTCAGTCAATCCTTGTCGCTACTTTTAGAGAAGCAATCACTGTTCTGATATTTTCCACTGTGGATTAGAGATTTCCCTCTTCTAGTACTTAATGTAAATGGAATCCATATCAACTCTTTTGAGTAGGTTTCTTTTAATTAGCATGATATAATCTGTATTATTATTGTTTATAATACTTAAATCCCTGTGTGACATATATCTGTTTGTGTGTTTTTCTTTTCTCTCCCCTAGACTGAAAAAGGGACTTTATTTTGTCCATTTCTATATTCCTTGTGGCTAAAACTGTGCCTGCCATATGGCAGGTACTTAATAAATATTTTTTAAGTAGAAGTGAATCAGCACTTGATTAAATGCGTTGAATGAGCGAGCAATTGGGCAAAGGCCCTGGCTTGTAAATGCCTCTAGAGGAAATGGTTAACAAGGTCAAAAGCGGCTAAAAATTTCAAGTAAGATCAGAACTGAAAGGCACCCATTGAATCTAACAACAAAGAGATTATTTGTTGTTGACCTTTGACAGAGTGGTTGCTGTGTGATGGAGTGAATGGGAGGGGTGGAAGTATGGTAAAAAACTCTTGAAGAGTGAGAACTGATGTGTAAAACTTTTCCCCTGTGAACACACAGGGGAAGCAGAGTGTTTGGTAGGAGTGGGCAAGAAAAGGTAGAGGGGTGAGGGGTGCTTTTTGTTTTGTACAATGGGAGAGACTCACAGGGCGATCAGCTGCTGGTGGGCAGGGGTCAGTGGAGGCAGATGAGCAGTACAGGAGAGAGGGAACTGCTGGGTCGAGGTTATGAGAGGGCAAGTCTGCCGTCTACCCCATTATCCAAGTTTGAAACCAGTAGTTATCCAGTCAGCAACTACATTCTGTTATTTGTATTGTCATGTATTTCACAAAATTCTTCCACATTTACTTTTTTTTAAAATACGGTTTTTGTTCAGTAGTAAGTTTTAAAAAATTTATATGTAATAGTGAAACAGGCAGACTATATCTAAATACTAGAAAGGAGAGTGTTATGATTAAAAGTGAAATGTGGCAGGTACCTTCTCTCTGTGAAATTAAAGAATTCTGCTGAGAAGTCTCATCAGTCAGCCAGGTAATTAGCACCTATCTGGAGGTATTTATGAATTTCTACTACTGGAATAATCTAGTCTCTGGCTGGTTCCAGCCCACCACTCTTATAGGACCCATAGGGACAGCTCTAGTGAGCTATCACTGTGAGTCACCCACAGCAAGCCACACTGTCCCCTTTGCCCTGTACCACCTCTCCCCGCTCATCCCACCAGCACCTTCCTCCCTTATTGCTGCCGGAGGCCCACTCTGATCACCACCTACACGTTGGGGACTCACTCTTGGCAACTGCCAGTCCCCAAGAGATAGAATCTCACTCTGCCTCCTCTGGGACCAGCTGCCAGGGGAGGAGAGAAAGGCCTGGGACCCTGGAGTCACTGGGACAGATAGTGACATTGACCAGGCTCCTCCCCTGCACGCCAGGAGTTCTGTGTCCCGAGAGTATTGTCAGCAGAGTACAACTGGTACACAGCATGCCCACATCTAGGATACCCCACCCTGGGAAAACGGGTGGGGGGGGGGCGACAGGAATTTTCTCTCCTATTATGTAAGTACCTACATAATAATCTTGATTTTGCCTCTTGGCCTGAAAATCATAAAATATTTACCGTCTGGTACTTTACAGTAAAAGTTAGCCTACCCTTGGTCTAGTGCATAGAATGTAGAAAATTATAAAGAAGATATCCAAAAGTAGTTCTAGATATAATGTTCTGTGTAGCAAGCAGTTTAGTTTGAGAAAGATAAATTCTGTTTAAAACAAAAACACTAAAATGTGGAAGTGATCCCCTGTTTTGGAAAAATTAAGGACCAGTGGTTAGCATTATGCTTGGTGCTTACTGAATATTTGGTGAATTTCAATTAGAAATATTTGCAATTAACTTAGGGTAAAATTAGAGAAGGGCTTCATGGCCCATTATATGGATGGAGCACTTAGTTATGTTTATTTTTTTCCCCTAACCTTAAAATTTGTTTCTGATCACAAAACTAAGACATGACCAAATAAAATATTTAAATCATACAGAAATATTTGTTAGGGGCTGGCCTGGGGGCGTAGTGGTTAAGTTCGTGCACTCTATTTCGGCAGCCCGGGGTTTGCAGGTTTGGATCCTGGGTGCAGACCTACGCACAGCTCATCAAGCTGTGTTGTGGCAGCGTCCCATATACAAAATGGAGGAAGATAGGGACAGGTGTTAGCTCCGAGGCATTCTTCCTCAATCAAAAAGAGGAGGATTGGCAACAGATGTTCGCTCATGGCCAGTCTTCCTCAGAAAAAAAAAAAGTTTTTGTTAAAGTGCCCTTAGCTCACCACCCAACAGTGGTGGCACATATGATTTCACCAGCAGGTACTTCTCTGGGTCAGGCTTTGTTCTAGGCGCTGGGTGCTCAGAGGGGCCAGAGTGCCCAGAACTCTGCTGTGGGGCATGTGTTTCGGCAGCCTGACCACATGGCCCTGTGTAAAAACCTACTCAGTACTGTCAAATAGTGATAGTTTCTCTGAGGAAGATAAAAGGTGAAGAGGATAGAGAGCAGCTATATAAAACACTATTTTGCATACACTTGTGGAATTATCTTAAGAAAAGGAGATCACTCTCTACATACTGTTTTTCAGTTGCTCTTTTAAACTTGGTCATATTTCCACGTCAGTACAAGTAGATCCACACATTCACCAAACATTTTATCAGTCAGTATTTATTAAGCACCTTTCCTATGCAGGCACCGTGCTATGTGCTGTTAGTACACTGATGGGCAATGCAGACTAAGGCCCAATCTTCATGAAGCTTATGGTCTGAATATGTAGGTCTCCCTCAGTTCTTTTGAGTGGTTTTATAGTGTTTCCTTGTGTGTTAATTATTACTGTGTAACAAATTACCCCCAAATTTAGCAGTTGAAAACAACGGACGTATCATCTTACACAGTTTCTGAGGGTCAGGAATCAGGAAGTGGCTTAGCTGGATGCTTCCGAGCCAAGTCCCTCATGAGGTTGCCATCATGTGGAGGACGATTAAGTGGAGCTGACTGAGCAAACCCCAGAGAGCTGAGTTCTGGCCTGTCGGTGGGAAAAGCCCGCTCTATGCCTTGGTGCTTCTCAGTGGCTCAGGAATTGGCAGCTTCAGGTATCCCTGGAAGTGGTGGTGAAGATGGCACTGTAAACAGCAAGATAGAGTGAAACTCCCTTTGAGAGATGAATCCCTAATCTTCCTCCGTGCAGCTAGGATTGCTCGCCTGCCCAGGGGTTTCTTCTCTGGAGGTTCTCTGCGCTTGGGAACACCAGGCACGTTTGAGGGCAAGGTCGTGTACCGAATCAAGGGACATAGGTGAACCTTAGGAGGTTAGTAAGTAAAGAAAGTTGGAAGTGAATTTTCAAACGTGCATCCTTCTTTCCTGCCCCAATCCCAGAAAATTGACAACTAGGATTTTACCTTTTCACCCAGGAGATTGGAAGGGTCTTCTATTGAAGACCCCTCAAAAGAGGCTAAAAATACGGATATCCTTTTGTTCAACAAAGTAGCCTTATATATATATATCACCCTTCAATGAATCCCACAGTCCATAAGCCCCACCTAGGCACACACAGCGCCCGGTCAGCTGTGTGGTACTTACTCATCAGACATCTGAGGGAGACCTCAGTGTGGAAGACAGAGGTCAAAACAACCTAGAAAATGCTGCTTGAAGAAAACGGACTATTTTAGTATTCTCAGAGGGCTGAGAGTGGATATAACATATTAAACAAGAACGAGGTATTGTAAAAACAGAGTACTCAAACAAAAGCTCTTGGGAATCTACTTCAGTGGGACTTGGCTGACAAAGATAAAGAAATTTCCTAGAAAGTAGAACCAAAAGATAAATTTATAAAATAAAAGAAATAGAAAAATTAGAAGACCAGTTCAGAAGATCTGATAAGGGAAGTTCCAGAAAGAGAAAATGGGAAGAAATCCTTAAAATACGCCCCCCAAAAAAATCTTTTTTCACAAATATGAAGAACTTGAATTTTCTTATTGAAAAGGCTCACCAAAACTCAGGATAATAGGTGAAAATAAATCTGTATTAAGACACCGCGTTGTGAAAATTTAGCACATTGGGACCAAAGAAGAAATCCTAAACATTTCCAGAGGTTTAAAAAAAGGAAAAATGCAGCTCTCATACTCACCAGAATGGCATTAGACTTCTCAGAATCAACACAAGAAGCTAGAGGACAATGGGCCAATGCCTTAAATGCCGAGGGAGATTATATCCCACCTAGAATTCTGTGTCCAGCCATGCTCTTGAGCGTTTTCAGACATCCCAGGTTTCTAGAAGTTCACTTCCCGTGTATTCTTTCTTAGGAAGCTACCAGGACTCGTGTTTCTCCAAAACTAAGGAGAGAGAGTGAAAGATGTGGGATCCAGGAATTAGGTGTCTGCTGAAAGAGGAGTGAACAGAAGTGCCAGCACGATGAGGAAGGGAAGGGCAAGGTGGCAGACGTGCGGCAGCCCTGGCAGTCAGCTGGTGTAGACTGGCAGCTGATCAGAAGGCAGGTGACTAGGCAGGACTGATAAAAAGTACCTGATGAGCTTGAGTATTCAGAGAGGAGATTTATGCAACTAGAAAAGGATTTGGAGTTAATAGTAAGTACATAGAAAATGGGAAGAAAGGAGACAATTAAAAAAAAGAAATAGTGTTATGTTCCATGGCTCAGCTGTTAAGAGGGTTTACGTAGTCATAATAATAACCCTAAGGGAAGGACACAGCGTGTGTGTGTGTGTGTTTGGAAGGGCTGGAAGGAGGGTAAGTGTTACAGAGTACATGTGTAAATGTGTGCAGGAAAGGGACTTACAGCTTCACCTTCTCAGTGAGCAGTCAGCATACCTTGTTTGAAATTAGGCAAGAAGTACTGGAGTAAGCTTGCTAATAAGGAAAAAGAGGTCAACACTGAAAGAATTGGCTACAACAGTTGCTAATGTGCCTGTGAGGAGTGGAAAATTAGGTTAAAAAGACAGCAGGCCGTGTTGTTTTTTTGTCATGAGCCTCGTAGACTATATGACTGTTTAAACTGTGAGAAGGTGTACATAATTATATAACTGTGAGGGTATATATTAAACTATGTGAAAGTACATATAATTTTGATAAAAATTAAAGCTAAATTAAAAATAGTAAAGAGAAGATGGAAATGAGAAAATTTGGCTGTAGAACAGCAATAAAAATTCAAGGTCTGATTATAGGAATTAATACCTAAAAATAGCAAAAGTATCATTATCAGGAAATTCTTGAAATTTGATACATTTTATAGATATTTGCTTTTGGCTGTTAAGCTTTCATACAAGTCAATAGCCTATTGGTATGTGTTATAGGTATCCCTGAAATGGAATCCTGCCTTCCCGTGAACTTTTATTATATAAAAACAAATAAAGTAAATCTGAAATGTCAAGTTACTTATTTTTAATGAAATACTTTATAAGGAATATCTAAATTTTTGTAGTACAGGATAGCATGAATGTTCCAGTGTAGGATTTTATATCACAGTGATTTTTTAGCAGATAAGTTTAATAGTTTATATGATCCTGAGTCACTTGTGAACTCAGGCATCTTGATTGGTCATGGTTCCTACTTAAGAATGCATTTTGTGACTTAGGTTTGTTAGATGTGACTCAAAGAACTATTAATTGTTTTTTTTTGCATGCCATTTTAAGTATGTCTATGTTCTCCTTGTTTAGGAAATAGCTTTAATATATGTGGTCATTGTATATGAAAATAAGGAAATAAATGAATAATTAAAGTCTTCTCTAAAAAGAAGTTATATCTAGTCTCTGGGTTTAAGAGAAAGGAAAATATTTTCCATTTATTTTACTTTGAAATTGAAAACAAGAATGTTAAACTCAGAAACCAGATTTTTACTTTTTATGATTAAAATTTTTCGGGGCCGGCCTGTTGGCGTAGTGGTTAAGTGTGCACGTTCCACTTCAGCGGCCCGAGGGTTCACAGGTTCTGATCCTGGTTGCGCACCATCACACTGCTTGTCAAGCCATGCTGTGGCGGCATCCCATATAAAGTAGAGGAAGATGGGCGTGGATGTTAGCTCAGGGCTAATCTTCCTCACCAAAAAAAAAGAAAATTTTCTTCTGTACCATATTAAGGAAAGACTGGAGAGGAAGAAGCAGGGACCACAGAGAGAAAACGAGAGTGGGGAAATAAGAAATTGATGGTCTTCAAGATAGAACAGAAAAGACAAAACGGGGATGTCCATACTCTCGGCAGCTTACCAGAAACGAGAGAGGGATGGAAGCACACAGCAGGAAGGCACTGTGTGCGTCTAGAGGAAGGGTGTGCCTAGAGCAGTATCACAACATGCTTGTCTAAGGCGATTTCTGCTAAAATTGTTTAGATGTGTATTTTTGAAATTATAGGCATAAATGGATGTTACTTCATTGATATTTTGTGCCTTGGGCGTGATATTAGGCTAAGTTCCTCTACCCTTGATTCAATTTCTGTTTTCTGATGGTTTGGAATTCTTTAAATTAGTAACTTTTAAAAACTTTAGATATTATTCTGTCCTCCTTTGCTAACTATACTTACTGAGTTTCCAATACTGTTAAGGAAAAGGAATAATTAAGAACTTAAAAAGCACTAATAATTGAGAAAATAAACAACTTTATAATATGTATAGCCTTTTAAGGTAAAACTTATCTGTAATTTCCCTGATTGTAAGAAGGGATCATTTTTTGGATGACTTTAGTTTGTTGTCTTTTACGTTTATTTTTGCATTTTTATGAAAGGTGGGAACAGAGGAAAGATCCTCATGGTAGAACCTATTACGTGGATCACAACACGCGAACGACCACGTGGGAGAGGCCACAGCCTTTACCTCCAGGGTAATGTAGCGTCTTCATGCATCTTCACTTGTGTTTTATGATACATAGGATTTTTAAAATTTATTTAATACAACATAAAATGATTCTTTAATTTTGCATATTATGTTTCCTTGATTTGCTTTTGTGAATAATGTATGTTCAGTAAATGAGATTTATGTTGTATTTCTTTTGCAGCTAGTCTAAAGGGCTTTCTCAAGAGATTGTCAAACATTGGCATGAGTTACTGAGAATAGTTGCAGAATTTTGGTCCAATTTTAGTCCTTGTTGTTATTTTTTAAGGAATGAGAGGCATATTTAGGACAATTTACATATATGGTTCTCCGTAGATAGTGATCCCTAAACTATGTTATTTCATGAGATTTAATGACATAAGAGATATTAGAGTGGTCCAAAATTATGATCTAAAAGATTGCTGCAAGTAAAATTGTATTACATTATGGCTAAAATTATATAGAGAGTTGTAAATGAATAACATTTCTGTGACTAAATTAAGTTCATGCTCTTAGGCTGTCATTCAAGGCCATTCACAAACTGATCTTCCTTTTCCTTTGGGTTCTTCTCTTTCATGACTCTTTGTACATACTGCTCTGAGAGCTAGTTGAAGTACACTATTTCTGTTCTCCTCGAACACTGTCTGTACGTGGAATATTCTCCTTATTGTCTTTGCCACTTCTCTTTCCAGGTGCAACTTAAAGTCCATCAATATAAAACACATTCATAGTTCAGAAAATTCAAGGCAAAGAATATGTTGTTTTTGTGATATTGGTTGCTGAAAGGCTTCTGAAATTGTTGTATAAATTAGTGACACAAATTGGTTTAAAGTGAACTGGACCCTGGAGGATGGGGAGAATTCTGGTTGGTGGAGAAATAGGGACAGGCATTCTGTTCTGAGGGAATGTTGAAACAGGCGTGACAGAATGAAACAGAACACATTTGGGACCGGCAAGTGGTTGATTTGGCTCTCATGTGGGTGTCTTGAGGGATCTCAGGGGAGATGAGGCTGAAGTGTGAACGGGTGCCTCTTTGCGTCGTGCTCTCCAGAGAGCCGGGGTGGGTGGGGTGATGAGACTGGGTCAGCACTTCAGTCCCGAAGCAGAGTGACAGCAGGAAGGTGGGTTCAAAAGCTGTGAGCCAAGTTAAGATCCTGCACGTGGGTGGTGGCTCTAGGGGCAGATTGCCCCCCTCTGAGTAAATGCTTATCAGACAAAGCGGGAGAAGGGGCAGTCAGGTTGACACTGGGACTGTTCTGTCTATGGCCTCTTTTCAGACAGTCCCTAGGAATCATGTAGTTGTAGAAGGGGAAGGTAATTGAGCTACAATAAATAGCAAATTACGTGTTCATAATTTTTCTGAAGAATGTCAATATTTACATTCTTTTAAAGTTATTTTATTATGTCTTGGACTTGATATTAAAATATTATTTGAGTGAAGTGTTAACTAAATATTTTCCAATTTCTTATATTAAGAGATTATTTTTTATTTTAATTATTATTATTGCTTATGTTATTTGCGGTAGTTGGGAAAGAAGAGTCGATGATCGTGGAAGAGTTTATTATGTGGATCATAACACCAGAACGACCACCTGGCAGCGGCCGACCATGGAGTCTGTCCGGAACTTCGAGCAGTGGCAGTCTCAGCGGAACCAGCTGCAGGGGGCCATGCAGCAGTTCAACCAGCGGTACCTCTATTCGGTAACTAGCAGCGTATAAGGTGTTCAGACAACTTTTTCCTCCAGGCGTTTGCCCTTCTCTATTTTGGTGATTTTTTTTTTAATGTTATAGATTGCATTACAAGGTATTTTTTAGTTGATCTTTAATGAATAATTAGCATTTCTGATATACATAAGCACTTAAAGTTTTTTAAAAATTCCAATTGACTAACATAACTATACACAGGTTTTTGTCCTTATTAAGTGGCTGTTGCATAAATGCAATTTCTTAATAAAATAATTTGTCTTTGCCAATTCACAATCCTCCACCTTTAATCATAATCATTTTGTTTGCTTTAAGCAAAACTGGTTATCTCCTGATTTTACTTGAGGCCAGTCTTGCCATAGTCTGGCTATTCTGATTTCCATCCTAGATTCTCAGAAACAACACTTTCATCTGTTTGGCCCACCAAAGACATTCCTGGGATTGGAGATAACTGTCCAAAAAGTCAAATGCTATCTGAAAATTGGATCAATTGGTAATTTATTTATTGCAGTGAACAAACACCCATAAGAAGAGTGGGGAAAAAATTTAAAAACATTTGTTAAATAGGTTTGATCACAGGAAGTAGAAAATATAAATTGTAAGTACTGAGCATTTCTAGATAGTGTTTTGAGGCAACTTGAAAGCCCAAAATGTAGAGGCTAGCAGATGGAAAGGAATTAGGAGAGACACACACAAAAACTTAAATAACTCTTTCTTCAGAATCCTGTCTCAGGCTGGCTCGTTCAACTCCATTTTCTTCCAAGGTTAGATAAGTCCTCATTTGCAGCTTGACCCACTCTCCTGGGTGTCTGTAGCCATCAGAGAGGGGGGTTGCCCAACCCAGCTTGCATAGCATCTCCTGCTGCCACCAAGTGCTGGTCCTTTGGTAACTTGTACAGAAATCTGTAGTAAGGTCCCATCGTTTAGTGGTAAATAGTAAACAGAAAATTTTGTACTGTGTGTGTGTATTTTTGGTTGGACTCAACTGTAGACATTAAAGCTGGGGGAAATGGCAGAATCAGGTCATAGTGTGTATCATAAGTGTGTTCTCCTGCACATAACAGAACATCTTTAAACGGATTGAGGTTTCCTATCTAAGTACAACACCGAGTCTGGGGTAAGAGTCGAGGGCTGATCCTGCCTTGATGTAGTGGTGCCATCCAGTACCCAAAATATTCACCAAGATGCGTGTACTTTATCATTAAAAAATGGTTTTTCAGGTAATGATTTTTGTATTTGTCATTCTTTTGAAATTGATGGTTGAATGTCTGCATTTTCTTTGGAATATATTTCTGGGTTGTAATAATGTGTAAACATAAATTTGTTTTTATGGATGTATGAATATATAAAAGATGCTAATATTAAGATAAAATTATTTGTACAAAGATGATACTAGAGTTTAATATTGGTTTTATTAATAGGCGTTTGTTTTAAAAAGAACTGTGATAATTGTTCTATTTTTAAACAAATAATATTGCCTTGTTTAAACACCACAATTTTCTGTATGCTCTTCTCTCTCATCCTGTCTCGCTCCTGTAGATTATTATGGAAAGGCTAAGAGATTAAACTATTGATGTCAATATATTATTTTTAAATTAGTTTAGAAAAACTAATAATTTTAATCAATTGATAATGACATTTTTAGGACTTAGTGTCTTAAAATTATTGTATTTGCATTCCTTTATCATATTTTTTAGAAAATTACTATAAAATTTGATTCTGCCAAGTGCTTAGTTTATCTTTGCTTTTACATTAAAATACTGTTGTTTTATTTCTCCTCCCAACCCTTTCTCCAATCAGGCTTCAATGCTAGCTGCAGAAAATGACCCATACGGGCCTTTGCCGCCAGGCTGGGGTAAGCTGATATGTTGTTGGTAAAAATATCTGCGACGTATATATAGCAAATAGTTATTAAATGCTGTGCTCACTTTTTCAGAAAAAAGAGTAGATTCAACAGACAGAGTTTACTTCGTGAATCATAACACAAAAACAACCCAATGGGAAGACCCGAGAACCCAAGGGTACGTATATTTTACAGGTTTAAATCGTCTTACACGTATCTGCAGGCAGAATCAAGTAAACCTGGATTCAGATGTTTTTAGTACCTGGAAAATGTTCACGCTGTAATTGTAACTTTATCTGTTAGCTTACAGAATGAAGAACCCCTGCCAGAAGGCTGGGAGATTAGGTATACCCGGGAAGGCGTCAGGTACTTTGTTGATCATAATACAAGGACAACAACATTCAAGGATCCTCGCAATGGGAAGTCATCCGTGTAAGTGAAAGCCTATTTATTTTTGTGAGGACGATCAGCCCTGAGCTAACATCCATGCCAATCCTCCTCTTTTTTTGCTGAGGAAGACCAGCACTGAGCCAATCCTCCTCCTTTTTTTTTCCCCAAAGCCCCAGTACATAGTTGTATGTCGTAGTTGCACATCCTTCTAGTTGCTGTATATGGGACGCAGCCTCAGCATGGCAGGAGAAGCGGGGCATCGGTGTGCGCCCGGGATCCGAACCCGGGCCGCCAGTAGCGGAGCGCGCGCACTTAACCACTAAGCCACGGGGCCGGCCCAGCCTGAAGTTCTTAAATGCTGTTTAATGAGGACATTAAGTTTAGCTCTAATTTAGCCTAAAATTTTACTTCTGGATCAAGAAAACCTACACAAATAGTACCCCAGAATACCTGTCTTTGCTCCACTTTATTACAGAATGGATATGTGGCACATAATTCCTTAATAACTATAGCCAATGTTTGTATAGTAATTACGTGCCGTGGATTGTTCTCAGCACTTCATATATATTAGCGCATTTTATCTTCCAACAACCCCTTGAGGCAGATGCTATTATTTTCCCTTTTCCAAGTGCAGAAGCTGAGGCTTAGGGAGCATAACTTCTGCAAAATCGTACAGCAAGTAATGGAGCTGGTTTCAGACCAAGGCAGTCTGTCTGCAGTCTGTGCTCTTAACTGTCACATCGTGCCGCTGGAATGTCAGGCAGTGAGATGTTCAACAAAACTGAATTTTCCAGATAAAGGTATCTTAATTAGAGCCGGCCCCGTGGCTTAGCGGTTAGGTGTCCGCGCTCCACTGCTGGCGGCCCGGGTTCGGATGCCGGGTGCGCACTGATGCACTGCTTCTCCGGCCATGCTGAGGCCATGTCCCACATACAGCAACTAGAAGGATGTGCAGCTATGACATACAACTATCTACTGGGGCTTTGGGGGGAAAAATAAGTAAATAAATAAAATTAAAAAAAAAAAAAGGTATCTTAATTAAGCATTTGACAGACCTCTCCTTCATCCTTACTCTTAGGCATGATGTCTTTGCATCATTAAGAAAATAGAAGCAGTCAGAAAAGGTCTTTTGCAAATTCCTAATGTCACGTCTACCCACCTCCCAGCATCTGTCTTCCCTCTTGATCCTGCAGATGAACTATTGCTGTTCCTCTCAAGGGCCAGTCCCTCTGCTGATGCACTAGGTCCTTCCCCTCTTCCTTACTCTGGCATTTATCATCTTTCTGTCCTCCATCCTCAGTTTTTCTTTCTCTGCTGAATTATTCTCATCAGCTGTTATTCCTCCTAGATTAAAAAAATAATAATAACTCTTCACCTTACAAATCCATTCCGTGTAAATTCATCTTCATTGCTGCCCTACCCGAAAACTGCCTGGAAGAGTTGTCTCTATGTTGCTCGTTCTGACCTCTCTCAGACCTGCCACCAGGAAGTCCCACTGACCGTGAACTTGATCAGGGCACCAGTGGCCCCCACACTGTTAGTCCGGGGGTTGGATTTCAGTCCTGGTTCATGTGACTTATCAAGAGCATTTGATACATTTCTCTTTCCTTGTGAAAGCAGTACAGGGACTCAACTTTCCTGATTTCCCCATGCTTTTCGGGTCTTATTTCCTCCTCTCCCTTGCGGGCCCTCCTTTTCTCTGCAGCCTCTGTTGAAGTGCCCGGAGCTCTGTCGTTAGTTCTCTTTTCTCTACACTCGTTCTCTTAATGAATCTTATCCAGTGCCATGCTTCTTTTTTTTTTTTTTTTTTTTTTTTTTGCTGAGGGAGATTTGCCCTGAGCTAACATCTGTGCCAGTCTTCCTCTATTACGTATGTGGGACGCCTTCACATCATGGCTGACGAGTGGTGTAGGTCTGTGCTGGGGGGCTGGCCCCAGGTGTCATGCTTTTAAAACACATCTCTATGCTGATGACTCACAGATTTTTACCTCTAGCTCGTACTTTTCACCTGAAGTTGCACTTCCTATTTCAGCTGCTCACTTGACGTCTCTACTCAGAACTACTTCCTGATAACTCCCATAAAACCTGTTCTCCCAGGGCTATTTCCCGTCTCGGTTGATGGCAACTCCACTCTTAGGTGTGCTTGGACCAAAAATCTTGGAATCATCCTTGACTCCTCTTTCCCTCTTACCTCATAGTCCATCGAGAACTCCCCAACTTCAGAAGAGATCGTGAACCCAGCTGTGTCACCACGTCCACTCCGCCACCTTGGTCCAGCTACCATTGTCTCTCCCCTGGAGTGGTACCTTTGTCTCTCTGCTTTCTACCCACACCTCATACAGTGTTATTCTCCATAAAGGAGCGAGACTGATTTTTTTAAAAAATTTAAAAAGTCATTCCTTTGCACAAAACCGTTCCGTGATTTCCTTCTCAATCTGGGTGAAAAGTAAAATCCTTACGGTGGCTCCCAGGCCTCACAGCGTCTGAGCCCTGTTCGCTCTTCAGCCTCACCTCTCTTTTCTCTCCTCCTTCACTGCTCCAGCCTCACTGGCCACCCAGCTGAGCTTCAGACACCTGAGGCTTCTGCCCCTGGGTCTCAGCTTGTATTCTCCCTGCTTGGTGTGCTCTTTCCCCAAATATCTGTGTTGCTTAGCCCTTCCATCGTTCTGCTCAGATTTTACTTTGTCTCTGAACCTACTCTGTTCACTCTTCTCAGAAGTGAAAAATTCTTCTCCCCGTGCTACTCCTTACCTTTTTCTTAGTGCTTTCTTTTTGTTTTTGAGGAGCGAGAATAGTACGACATTTATTCCCTTCTTACACACTACATACATAGTGTACTTACTCTGTTTCTTGTCTGTCTCCTTCACTAGCATGTAAGCTCCACGAAAGAGGTATTTTTATGTTTTGTTAACAGATAGTGCTCTCACTGTCTAGAAGAGCACCAGGTGCATACTCTGCAAATATTGTAAATATTTGTTGAATGAAGTCACTTGAACCCAACACACAAGAGAACATTTTCCATCCATTCCAGAATGTTCTCTGAGGGGCTGGAAGTTCTTTGTGCTTGTCTCTGAGGCTTTCGCTCGGTGGGCACAACTCCTCGCTCTCTCAGTGTGGATCAGCCTGTCCCTGCGTGCTGCCCCCGCTGCCTCTTCCTCCCTGACCAGCTGGGCCCGGTGACCTGGGTGTCACCTGTGCCTGGGAGTTTGACTATGCTTTCGACCTCCAGCAGTATTTGTTTCAGGTTCAGATTAGGTTTAAGATGTGGTAGGATCTCCTTTCACGTCTCTTCTGTCTAGAGCCTGTGTGCTCCTTAGGCTTAGGGATTATCAGAGGTTTTCTTTGAGATAGGCAGTGGTAGACTTAAAGATTCTGTTTAGCCGACTTCTTCACGTGAGATCCGTCCACATGTGCGCTCACCCTCTCTGGGTGTGTGTCGTGTGTCCTCACTGCTCGAGCAGCTATTGGCCCCTAAATAGATCTTTACTTCTCTCCCAGAAACTAACTTTCCTGAGGTCATTTCTAAGACTCTGGAAACACTCCAGTTTCATACTGAATATTAAATATCCAGGTTTATTGTGAATTAATATATGGTTCGTTTTTGTTTTTCTGTAGAACTAAAGGTGGTCCACAAATTGCTTATGAACGCAGCTTTAGGTGGAAACTTGCTCACTTCCGTTATTTGTGCCAGGTACTACAGTGGTAAATAAATCTTGTGTTTATAACCATTTAGTCTTGTCTTTACACAATGCATATACTACGGCTTACATGATATTATGATGTTATTTCCGTTTTTAGTCTAATGCACTACCCAGTCATGTAAAGATCAATGTGTCCCGGCAGACGCTGTTTGAAGATTCCTTCCAACAGGTAAGGGAGATGTTATCAGAAGAAAACAGTACGATTGGTCTCGTTGTAGTCTATATATCTAAATGGATTTAGGGTTTAGAAATTGTAAACCATTGAGAACCCAACTGTCACAATGACGATGTATCACTCACTGAATGTCCATTATAACAGTGTGTATTAAGTGATTGCCATATTCTTGGCACTGGCATCTTATATTTATCATTTCATTTAATTCATCTTCACAACATCCCTTTGAGATAGTTCCTATCACTATCTCCATTTTACAGGCAGAGGTACTGAGGCTGAGAGACACAATTATTCTACCATGAATTAGATTACTCAAATAAAACTTAAACAGCTTCTGGAATAAGTTGACACATTTTGATGCCTACTTTTCTAAGACTTTATTTACTCAACCAAAAAGGTTTTGATAATGCTACCAAATTAAAATTAAACTGGTATAGATACTATATTCATTCAAATATTCCTTTAATAACCCTGATTTTAAATCTCACCTCCTTTAGCTTTCTGTTTGAATGTCATGATCTCAGAGAGATCTCCCCTGAGCACAGTGTTTAAGATGTCAGCTCCTGTGCACCTCCCTCACAGTCCGTTCTAGCCATTTATGTAGTTGATTCTTTTTTCTAACACTTAGCACCACCTAACATACTTTGTCTGTCTCCCTTACTAGAATGTAAGCTCCATGAGAGCAGACTATTCTGTTCACTGCTGTTATGCCTACCACCTAGAATAGTGCCCTGCACATAGCAGGTATTCAGTAAATATTTGGTGAATGAATAATTGCATGTAGTATGTCTACCTTTTCTGAATCATCTGCAGAATGTTTACAGATAAAAAATCAAAATATTATCTGTTCTTTTTTTCTGATGAGGTGGAGAATTTTTCATATAAGTCTTCTCACTCTCCTCCAAAGTATTACAGGGGTGAACCAAAATTCCCCGTGTATACAGGTACACAGGGACTGTTACAATCCAAAATGGAATAACAATACTCTGAAGTCAGAGACGTTCAAATCCTAGCTTAATTTTATTGGCTGTTGAAGTTGGGGCAAGATATTTAATATAGCTATTAAAACTTTTTTTGGTTTGAGTTAACAAATTCTTAGCTTGTTCTAAGCTCTGATTGAGCTTTATTTAGTCATTGTACATCTGAATTTATGGTAGACTTGATTCTGTTTTGTACTCTGGCTTGGGGAGAATCATGGTCTCTTGATGTGAAGACTGAGCCCCTGAGTGCCTCTGCTGTTGAGGCCTGCTGGTGCACTGTCCCTGACCCAGACGTGCCAGGCTTAGCTTTGATTCTGACACGTGTGCTGGAAGGAGTTCATTTTATCCAAAAGTAAAGCCTTAACCTTAATGTAAACCATTAAGGATTATGAAAATTTGGCATAGGGATTGTTTTAAGATATACTTTCTTATGTACAACTTCATTGTCGTATGAGTAATTCTTTGCTGTATAGCTGAGTTCCTTTCCTATTGAGAAATGGAATGTGTGGAATAAGCAGGTTCCAGAACAAGATCTTTTGCTTCTCATTAAGTGTTGCTAGTCAGAAAAATTGACAGGTTGACTCTTATACGGTTTTGGTAAAACTTGGGGAGTGATGGGAGGAGGAAATGTTTAGAAAACCTTAACAGCTTTCTGTGTCATACTCCTCCTCTCTTGCCACTAACCCAAGTAGAACTACTGTTTAACACTAGAAGAGGGGAAGGGATTATATGCGAGTGAGACAGAGAAAACTTCATAGAGTAAGATACATAGTTAGCAGTTTGTGGAACAAATCAGTTATCTCGTGAGTTAAAGGCGTTGTTGTATGAGATGAGGAAATGGGTAATTTTGAAAATACAGATGAAATTTAAATTGAATTGTTTTGGAAGAAACTTGTGCTGTATGTGAGTGTTTCAATATCCCCGTTTTTGCTTTTACTTAGATAATGGCATTAAAACCCTATGACTTGAGGAGGCGATTATATGTAATATTTAGAGGAGAAGAAGGACTTGATTATGGTGGTCTAGCAAGGTAAAATAAAAAACACATATCTGCTCTGAAATAAGTGTATCCATTATATGCAATGGATGTATTCTTGATATATTTTTTCAACAGCAATCCAGAATTATTTTTAAAAATAAAAGTTAAGATATTTGCACAATTCTAGAGGTAACCAGTATTATTGCTATCTTGGTTATCCTATACATTTTCTCTGCATTTATATAATTAGTATATATGTGTGATATAGTACATATTTGCTGTTTTTTTAAAACAGTTGATCATTCAAACCTGCACAATATAGTGACTTGATTTTGTTATTTTATATATCGTGAACATCTTTCTGTGTCATGTGTAGAGCTAATACTCTCTTTTTATTTAATGGCTGCACAATATTCCATTGTATGGAGATACCATAATTAATGGATCAGCATGCATAAGGTGGTTCCTTATTTTTGCTATTATAATAGTTTATGTTGGTTTTATGTTTGTTTTTAATCCAGTCTGAGTCCTTTTGAGAATAAAGTTTTCCACATTCAGTAAATATATTGTTAACAGTAAACAGTTGTGAAGCAATATAAGTGGGAAATCCTTTTAATTTTTAATTTTTTTCCCTCAGTTACTTTGCCCATACCTAATTTGACAGCAATTTATTTTTTAGCAAAACACTTTAATTAAATGTTTCCAAAGAAAAACTTGCTTTTCACAGAAACAAATCTTTCTTTGAACTCATATTTCACTGTTGTACAAAATTACAAAATCACCAGTATTGTACAGCTAGCAAAAAGAGATGCAGGACTAGGCACAACTGGTGGGGGCATATGTGAGGTTATCAGAGTTTTGTTTATATTAGCATATTTTCTCATCCAAAATATTAAGCAGCTTTTTCAGCAAAGAAACACTACCGATCACGATAAGTATTCATGTCACATTCATTGTGATTTATCTCAATTTCAGAAATGTTCAGACATTAAAAAGAAAGGTACATCTTAGAAATTAAATATGGTATTATTTTTACAGTGTCTGATTTATAACATTCACATTCTTGTCTGAACTCTTATTTGCCACAACTGTTTGGGTTTAGTTTTATATTTTGATGGTTTTGTTGCATATAGTCACGTTCTCCACACCATGATTTTTTCACTTGCAAATTCTTTGTTTTTATTCATGTGTTGGTTTTGGTTCATTCAGGAGATCACACGGATGATACGTTCCTGTAGTTTTGCATGTTTGAGAATGTGTTTCTGTTGCTTTTGTGTATAGACAACAGCTTCGCTAGATACGGATTTCTTGCACACACTCATTCCTCCAGTCCTCTGTGGATGTTGCTTCACTGTCCCTTGGCACTGAGTGCCAGCACTGTGAAGTGGGAGGCTGGCCCTTGTAGGAGACTTTTTCCTCTGAGTGTCCATACAGTCCTTTTTCTTGAAGTTTAATTTTATTGTTAATTGTTTTATATCTTTTTTTAGGAACATATTAAGATCTTCCTTATTTTAAGGGAAATTTTCTTCTATTATGTCTTTGAATATTTTTTCTGTTCCATTTGTTCCATTTTTCTTCAGAAACATCAGTCATGGGTATGTGGAATCTCCTTTGTCAGTCTTACATGTCTGTCATCTTTTCTCTCATCATTTTTATCTTTGTGCTTTTCCATTTTGTTTTCATTTTTCTCAAACCTACCCTCATGTCACTGTTTGCAGTAATGCCCTAAGTTTTGCTGCTTCTAATGTGATTTTTCTTCATTAGTGATTTTACCGTTTTCTTCATTTTCTTCTTAGGCTCTGCTAACTCACCTGTTGTCTCACAGTTTTCTCGCCTCTTGTATCTCTTTACCTTATTGAGAGTACAGAGAAGGATGTGTTGACAGTGGGCTCTTCTGCCTCTTGCTAGTTAGAATCTTTCCTTCTTTTCTGCTAGTGTCAGGGTATAGATTAGATCCCATGTTATAGTCGTTCTTCTTTTGAATGTAGTCACTTTTCTCTGAGCTGCTGTTTGCTAAAAGTGATCTGCAGCAACTGGAAATTTTATTTCTGTTTTTTGTGTGTCTAAATGCATTCTCGCTGGATGTGTCCAGTCCTCTTCCCTGGCGGCATGTCTAATTTCAGCCCCATCACAGCAGAAGGTCACCTTGGTTCAACTGCTCTGTTGGGACTGGATTTAGTTTTATGAATTGGTGTTTATCATGCTTAGTTGATTTTGTGTAGGGACTCCCTTCTCTACCCTTCAGGCAGTTTCCGAGATTGTAATTTAAAATCTTGGAAAAAACATTTGTAAAGAGGCTGCCAGGCCAAACCTAGACTGCGGAGTGATGCCCTCCATTGTGATTTAAAATTTTTTTAATTACTTGACATTAAAGAAAATCACTAGATTGTGCTCAAAAATTGATATTTCTTACGCATGTTCCCAACTTCTTACATGGCATCAGTTGGCTGGATCAGAATAGCTGCTTCCCCTGTAGGGTAGTGTACACTCTTTTTTGCTTCTATGCCCACCACTGCCCAGTCATCTAAGGACTATGATTAGATGCCCAGAAATAGTTCTTCCATAAAACTAATAATAACTGTTATCGGGAATACAATGAGGAATGGGGGATTGTGGTTAAGAGGAGAAAGTGAGGTCCATGTAGAGAAGGAAACACACTTTACTCACTTAACTGACCGCTGTAGGCGTTGGAGTTTGGAACCGTGCTTTAAAGGCATTGCTGTTGAAGAGAATCTTGCAAATTGAGTTTATTTTGTAATATAAATTATTAATCTTTTATCTAGTTGGATTTCATATATTGGACTTTTTTAAATGAGCCAACATAGGTGGTAAATAGTTAGAGAGTGCTTATCACATTTAAAGATTTTACCTTTTTAATTATAGTTCCATTTTTAATGTATTGACAAAATTAAAACTGTTCCGTAGCGGCAGTGCTGTGTACCTCAGTATCATCAGCAAGTATTGATTAAAACTTATTGCGTATAGGTCTTAGAATGCTTATAAGAGTTGAGGATACAAAAAATATATAAAGACTTGGTTTTTGCTTTTGAGGAGCTTTTTACAGTCTGGTGGATGGGGCAGGTCATGTGCAGAAAAATAAATAATATTGTGAGGTTGTTACCACAAAGTGTTTAGTGACTGATACAGATAATATGCTGAACATTGCTGCGGTGGGATAGACCTCAGCTAGACGTGAAAGAACAAGTGGGCTCTACGTGGGCTGAGGGGACGTTGGGGAGACATACCCAAACAGGAGGATGGCATAGAAATAACCTGCTGTATGTGAGCAACACTGCAGGAACTGGCAAGTAACTTTGAGTGGAGGGCCAGATCCTAGGAGGACTGGAATGGAGGGCCAGATCCTAGGAGGACTGGAATGGAGGGCTGAGGGATCAGGCAGCAGGTTGTTAAAGGCTGTTGAGCAGAGGGATGGTGTGTGTATGGATGTATTTAAGATCTGTTTTTCAATTCATGTATATATAAATGCTAAAAAATAATCTTGACTTACATTTTCTTTTAGAGAATGGTTTTTCTTGCTTTCACACGAAGTTTTGAACCCCATGTATTGCTTATTTGAGTATGCTGGCAAGAACAACTATTGTCTACAGATAAATCCAGCATCAACCATTAATCCAGACCATCTTTCCTACTTCTGTTTCATTGGTCGCTTTATTGCTATGGTGAGTCCTGACTTTCCATTAGTTATTTAAACTTTGCTTATTTCAAAAGTATTTTAGAGAGGACTTAAAAAAATGATACGGCATTATCCTTGATTTTGTTACCAAGGATGTTTGCCTACGAAGAGAGTATCAAAATATAGCTTATTTTTGGAGTACCTGTATGCAATCAAGATTATGAATGTGAGGATTATTGCTATAGCCACTTAGTCTTTAAAAGTCCTTTTATTTTATAAATTAAAGCCTAATTTTAATATATATATAATGTATAATAAAAATATAAATAATTTTATAGTATATAAAAGTATAATAATATTCTTTTCTATAAAAGGACAGTCTGAGTTGTGTAATAATTGCAGTTGATTGCTGTATCTGGAATTTTCAGAGCTATGCTAAAGCTATTCTGGGACTATTATCTTTTGTGAAGTGTTTGTGTTTATTTATTTGCGCTTTGTTATCTGTTAATTCACTCAGCAAATATTTATTGAGTGCTGACTACAGTATCATAGTATGAGAGAGATGAGACCATGGAAAAAAGACACATTCCTTGCTCTCAGGGGTCTAAATTCTATTAGTGGGAGACAAATAATAAGTAAGTATGTGCTGAGGGAAAGGGAATGTTGCTCTTTTATATAATATGATCAGAGGAGGCCTCTGACAGGTAACACATGAGAAGAAGCATGAAGAAAGCAAGGAATTGAATCATGCAAATATCTTAGAGAACAACATTCTAGGCATAGAGAACAGCAAGAAAAAGGCTCTAAGGTGGAAGTACATTTTTGATTGAAAAATGGCATGGCTGGAGCAAAGTATATGTGAGAGAACGTGGTAGGAGATGAGGTTGAGAGATGCTGTGTGAAACCTTTAGGAAATTCACTTAAGGGTTTTGAGCAGGGAGTGACATGATCTCAGTAACATGATCTGACTTTGATTTTATTAAGCTTACTGTGCTGCTCTATGGAAGAGAGACTGACTGAGGGCAGAGGAAAGCAAGGGTAGAAGCAGGAGAGCCATTTGCAACAGTCCGGGTGAGGGATGAGAGTGGCTTGGACTGGAGTGTGTCGCAGTGGAGGTATTGAGTAGTGGTTTGGATTCCAGATCTATTCTGTAGTTAGAGCTAACGGTTTGCTGACAGTTAGATGCAAGGTGTGAGAGAGTCAAGTATGGCCCCAAAATGTCTGGCCTGTGTGTCTGGTTGCAGTTGCCGTTTCCTAAGATGGCGGGGTTGTGACGAGGGCAGAGATGTCTGTAGATGTCCATGTGGAGATGTAGAGTAGGTGGTTGGACATCCAAGTCTGGTGATGGGGGACGTCTAGGGAAGGCTGTGTGATCATTTAAGGAATGAGTGTGGACAGAGAAGAAGTTTAAGGACATTTATAAGAGAGGGAGATGAGAAGGAACCAGCCAAAGAGCTGAGGGGGAGGAGGTAGGAGAATCAGATGAGAATGGTTCTCAGAAGACAAGGGAAGAAGGAAGTGTGTTTCAAGAAGGAAGAAGTGCTAACTGTGTCGGGTACTGATAAGTAAGCCTGTGATTTGGCCAGGTGAGAGATACTCAGGAGCGCTAGAGAGGAAAGATTGATGGGAGTGATTCAAAAGAGAATGGAAGGAGAGATGGAGACAACAAATATAAACAAGTCTTGAAAAGAAAACATTTCTATACTGATAGTGATGATCAACTAAAAGGGAAGAATTTTTTTTTTTTTTTTTTTTAATTTATTTTTCCCCTAAAGCCCCAGGCCATACTTGTAAGTCATAGTTGCACATTCTTCTAGTTGCTGTATGTGGGACGCGGCCTCAGCATGGCCGGAGAAGCAGTGCGTCTGTGCGCGCCTGGGATCCGAACCCAGGCAGCCTGCATCGGAGCGCATGCACTTAACCGCTAAGCCACAGGGCCGGCCCAAGAGGGAAGAATTTGATGAGGTCAAAGAGAGAAGGAATATGTGAGCAATGACCTTGAGTAGGAGAGGGAGGAAGAGATCTGCTCAGTGCACGTGGTAGTAGAGAGCTTATCCATGATGAGAGTAGATAGGGCAGACGTGGTGGTTCTCCTCTGTTTCCTTGGTGAAATAGAAGGCAAGATCAGTGGCTCAGAGTGAGGAGTGGGGAAGGGACGTGTCTGAGGAATGAGGTCGTCGTCGGGAGAGGGAAGAGTGAATGCACTGGGGAAGTAGGATCACCAGGCAGCACTAAGCTCTCGCGTGCAGTTGTTGTCATGAACTGGTCAGCATGGTTGTACATGCATTTCTAGCACGTTCCACTGCCCAGGCATGGGCATGGAGTAGGTTGAGAGTTGTGTTTAGCTAGGCTTTGGATTTTGCCAGAAATACACTGCAGAGGCAGGGTTTAAAGGTATACAAGGGAGTAATTTTAATGATTGAGGGTGGAATCTAAACTGAGTAAGGGGAGAAATAACTTCCTGAGGGGGCTGAGAGACAGTGACAGGGTAGTAGGTTCAGTGGATTTTTTTTTTAGATTCCAGTGGGGTCAAAAATTGCTGGTCTTACTACTAAAGGCAGTGAACTGGACAATTAGGTGGTGTTTGAAATCGAGTTTAAGAAGGAGTTGCATTATTGCTAATAATAGTATCTACAGTGTGGTGCTGAGAATGTTTAGCTAAGTTAGAGTAAAAACTAAGATCCTTGGAAGGACTAAAAAGCCAAAGTAGTAAAAGAATCATGAGTGTGGGTGTTGAAATCTCCAAAATTATGATGGTGGTGTAGAAGAACACAATATTGAAGGAATAAAGAGGAGAAACCAGAGATCTAAGGGTGACCGCACAGGCGGGGGTGGGAGGGGGTTGGTAGCCGCTAATGTAGTGTGATGGCGTGAGCTTTAAGGCTGGGGCAGGTGTAGGGAGGAGGAGTTAGTAATTGGGAGCAACACTCGCCCCACTTCCAGGCCTGGTGACATGAGTGGGTGGGAGAGGAACAGCCACCCCTTAGAGAGGACTCCAGGGGAAGCAGAGTCCTCAGAAAAATGCCAGATTTTTGCTACAGCAGGATGCTAAAGGATCTTCAAAGAAAGAGTTGAGGATGTGGGGGATGGATCATGGGCTCCAGAGGGCAAAGCAGAGTAGATGGTTTGGTAGTTTGGGGATATGTGAGAAGTAGCATCGCCTTTCAAGATGCAGGCAGCTGGTGGTGAGAGTCGAGGTACCGAGGTCTGGGGCTTCCTGTGTAGCCTTGTGAACAGCAGTGAAGGCACGATGGGGTTAGTCCTGAAAATCTCAGCAGGGTGAGATGAGAGGGGCGTGCAGGAGGGATCTTTCCAGGGGTCTGTACAGGGGGCCCTCAGGCTCCTTCTTCATTTCTGCGTCCAGTTAGGTTACTTTAATTTATACAACGTATTAGAAAGAGGGTGTTAGTAAAGCTCCTTTATCATCCTCTTTTACAGTTGTTGACAGGACATGATATAGCTAAGTGTTGGACCTTAGTTAAATAGATGTTGTTTTAACTCTGTAATTTGTTTTTCAAACAGCAGTTTGTATAATATTTTAGTTTTCATGGTTTATGCTGATTGCATATGAAGTGCTTTTTTTGCCTGTAAAGCCTCATGATTTCTCTCTTATCATTGTGCTCTGAATAAGAAAATAATTTTGTAAAGTTTTAAATAAAAATGTTTGTTTTTCTTGGCAGGCACTTTTTCATGGAAAGTTTATTGATACTGGTTTCTCTCTACCGTTCTACAAGCGTATGCTAAGTAAAAAACTGACTATTAAGGATTTGGAATCTATTGATACTGAATTTTATAACTCCCTTATCTGGATAAGGTTTGAAGATTTATCTTTCAATAAGGCATTTTCTTGAAAGCAATTTACATGTCTTATTAATTAGTGGATATATATCTATATCACCCAGAGACAACAACATTGAAGAATGTGGCTTAGAAATGTACTTTTCTGTTGACATGGAGATTTTGGGAAAAGTTACTTCCCATGACCTGAAGTTGGGAGGTTCCAATATCCTGGTGACTGAGGAGAACAAAGATGAATATATTGGGTAAGGTGTTATACCTGATTGACCTTAATTCCTAGAGCTTCTAGAGCATGTTAGACTAACTCCTCTATCTGTACCCTTACTTTCATCCCCTGCTCGCTCCCCTGGGGAGGTGTTCACATCCTTTCCCTCTTTCACGTATCCTTTTTAGTCATTGTCTCTCGACTCAATCATCCTCTCAATTTATAAACATGCTCCAACAGTCCTCAAAAATTCAAATGCACTAAAAAAACACTTCCCTTGCCTCTGATACACATTTAAGTTCTTCTCTGCAGTACCAGTGTTGTTGAAATAAGAGAATCTTGGTGACCCTCGCTTTCCCACGGCCACTTGCTGTGTGCATCCTACCTTTGTCCAGAGCAGAAATTGTAGAACACTGGTGCTGCAAGGGCTTTGCAGAGACTGTGCAGCCCCTTCATTGCTAGATGAGGAGACCGAGGCGCTCTGTTGGGTAGTAGCAAAACCAAGTCTGGGAACCAGGCCTTGACGGGCAGTCGAATGTTCATTTCTTCTTCCGTCTTACTTTCCTCTCTTTCAGTAGTGCTCACCACAACCTCTGTTTTGAAACTCTGTGTTCTGTTGAAGTCCATGATCCCACACCATACTGATTTGCTTCATCTTCTCTTTTAATAATGGTTCTCTAAATCTCCGTTTCCTAAATGTGGATATTTTTCCAAGGCTCTTTATTCAACCTGCTTCTCTAAATAGTCTGCTACCATGGCTTCAATTTTCTATTAAAGTAATGCCTGAACTTTAGAAATAATTTTCATTTGCCAGCCAGGTAAATCCAGACTTTTCCAGGAAAGAACCAGATAGTGTTTTAGGCTTGTGAGCTGCACACAGTCTCTGTTGCAGCTATTCCACTCTGCTCTCCTAGCACAAAAGCAGCCATAGACAGTGTATGAACAGAGGTGTGGCTAAGTTCCAATAAAACTACTTGTAGACTCTGAAATTGGATTTCATATAGTTTTCAAATCATGAGATATTCTTTTAATATTTTTTCAACCACTTTTTAAAAAAATGTAAAGACTGTTCTTAGCTTCCGTGCTGTACAGAAGCAGACAACAGGCTAGATTGGGCGCACGGGCCCTAGTTTGCCAACTCCCGAACTACTGAATGACTCGTCTTAAATTTGACGTGTTGAAGTCAAATTTCTCATTTTTCCCTGTATTGCCTCTTCTTGACCTATTTCTATTCATGGTACTACCATTTTCACCATCTTTTAGACTTGAATTCTCAGTGTCATCTTTGTCTCTTCCTTTCACATTTTTTGTTTTTCATATTTGTTAAAAAAAAATGGGATGATATCATACTCTTTACTCTGTGGCTTGCTTTTTCCGTCTTCCAGGTCAGTAGAGAGAGGTCTAACACGTTTGTTTTCTCATGGCTAGATAAACGATAGTATGTCCATTCTGTAGTATCCTGCCATCTCTGCTGCTAGGAGTCGTTCAGATCGTGTCCAGTTGGGGCCACTGTAAACAAGGCAACAGAAGACCTCCTTGAGCATGAATCCATATATCCTGCTGCTTTTGTCTTTGTGGGATAGATTTCCCGAAAGTGAAGTTATTAGGTCAAAGATTATTGAATAGAGATTGCTGCGCTGCTTTCCCTACAGATCCTGGCAATTCTTTCTTCCCTTTTGACCCTGGAAATTGCTGTGGCCTTTCAATTTCACATCCTTAAGTGTCTCTCTGCTAAGTTGTTGCAGCCTTCTTAGCAGGGCATTCTAGGCCCCTTGCTCTCTATTTTTTCTGCTAAACTAGTTTTCTCTGAGTAGAGGAATTACCAGTAACTTATTTTCTTCTTTATATATCTTTGATTCTCTGAGGTGTTTTTGTTCTGCTTACTTGTCATGCAGTGAGCATTTATTACTCTTAACAGAAAAAACGATAAAGCTGTTTACATTTTGAAGGAAATAAATTCACAAAGATAGTGCATAAGGCACTGGGCTTTCTATATCTGTTAAACCTTAAGCCTTCCACAAAATCCAACAATAATTATTAAATAGCACAGCCTAAACATTTAAATAACACCATCAACATTTTAAATATCAAAAGCAGATTAAATAAAATTTCATCACGTAAAGTTTATATTTAGTTAGCTACTTTGAATTTTATACTTTGCACTAAGGTAACCACTATTTTTAAAAGTCTTACCAGTATAATACCTACAATATATGAGAGTTGATATCTAATCCTGAATTTAACAATTTTTGGAGGATTTTGTTTCAGTCTCTGAAACAATAGCAGACTTTAATCTTGTTTTTTAATCTTGCTCTTTAAAATTATGTGATAATATTCTTCTTTTTTAGTCATGATATTTTGTTTTTAGTGCACAAAATAGGACCTCAGTGAATCGATGAGTAAATGAATAGTAGAAAGATGTGTAAAGTACTGTTAGAATACGGAGTAGGAAAGAGGCTACTGATTCTGCTGGGAGGACTCCAGAAGGTTCTTCATCAGACGTTGCACACAAGTGAGGTCTTCAAAGATGAGTGAGAGCTTGCCTGAGGGACAGGGCAGATGAGCTGAGCTGTTAAAGACATTAGTTTATCCAGAGAATCCACAGCCACAGTGCTGTGAGAATGGTGGAAGATGTGAGAAATAGTGATGAGATTGGAGCCTCGAATGGAAGCCAGATTATGCCTTAGTCTGAGGAAACTATAGTATTTCTTTAAAAAAACCTGGATTTTTGCTCTAATCTAAAGAGCCCTCGAAAACAAACCAAAACCAAGATGGGACGATCAGAGTTATTTTTGGAAGGCTAATTCTGGCATCTGTGTGGAGGACGAATCGGGACTGATAGATGGGAAGGAGTGATCGGAACACTAGTTAGGAGGTTGTTTCGGTAATCTAGGAGCCAGGTGTCGCAGGCCTGACACAGGGAGACACAGTGGAGGTAAGAATGAGGGCATGGATTTTTGAGGATGTTTCAGGAACAGAACAGTTCGGATTCAGGGACTCGTTCCATGTAGTAGGGGAACGAACAGTAAATGAAATGTTGATGGTGGAGGTTTCTGGATTGGTTGACAGTTGGACGTGTTAGCAGGATATCGAAGTAGTACGACTTACATCTTAATCTCAGGAGGAAAGCAGAATGGGGGAATTTAAGAATTACTGGCTTTTCTATGATAGTTAAAACTTTGGTAGTTAATGATACCATCTTTAGATAGTGAAGAGCTAGAAGAGAAGGCAAGGCAGAGATCTCCGTGACACCAGCGTTTATGGGACCGTGAAGCCAGTGAAGGAGACAAAGGAGTAGCCAGAGTCAGACCAGGAGGAGTGGTACGGCCAGACCAGGGGACAGGGGTGTGCGAGTGGGGATGCTGACATCTGGGGTTACAGGAAGTTCACGTAGCTCGAGCACTGAGAATAGGGCATCGGGCTGGGAAATTCGGAGCTCTTTGGTGACATTTGTCAAGAAAGTGTTTTCTTCCTGGAGGAGGAGATTTTGAAAGCCCAACTACAATGGTTTAAAGTTTGGGTGAATAGGAGGTGAGAAAGTGGAGACAGTGTAGAGTGAGTGGTGGTAAAGAGAGGAGAGAGAGTGGTTAAAAGAGGTACTGGGTTGAAGGAGGGGCTTTTGGAAAGTAGTGGTCCGAGCACCCTCGTGGGCAAATGGAGAGAGGAGTAAGAAGGTGGAGTGGAGGGCATGGGGCAAAAGAGGGTTAATAATTGATAAAAGTTTCGGAGGCAACAAAGATGAAAGATTAGTCTCAGAAAAGAAGATGACCAGGATCTTCTAGGACACAAGAAGAGGAGTTAGAAGTGGGAAGAACGTGGATAAATTGGCTTCCTCTGGCCTGCTGGTGTCGGTGGCTTCTCAGTGGTGTGTGCTGTTCCTCCACAAGGACCTCCAGGCCCATCTCCTTTCAGATGCTCCTTGTGGAGACTGTGTGTCACTTATGGATTCTCTTCTTTCTCTTTTGTTATACTTTCCTACTCTGCAGCTGCTTATGTGTCTCCTCAGAATGTTTTATTTCCGTCTTCAATTTCTTCTTTTCTGGTTGGGAAACCTTCATGTTCTCCAATAAATGAGTCTGTGAAGAACGAGTTCTCCAACTCTAAGCCTTCTCAGACAGAGGCACCATACGCCTGTTTGAACACATGGCCCACGGAGAGATCGTGCTGCCTGTTACTGAGACAGTCCCTTGCTCCCCTCGCCGTGGAAGCATTTGTGTTCTCAAGTCTTCCTTGGCAGAAGCGTCAGTGGAAGGGAGAGTGTGTTAAAGGACTGTAGCCATACCCTTACTATGTCAGCACACCGTATTTGGAGTTACTTGTCTAGATATGAACAGGAAATAGTGCTAGAATTTGGCTGTCTTGCTGACAAAGAACCTATTTACTTTGAAAAGCACTCTTTTTTATAGCTACTGATATGCTAGAACTGATTTCCTCATGTAGAAACGTGTTAAAACTTAAATTACCTACACACACACAAACATGTATGTGTTATGTGTATATGTGGTATATTTAGAAAGAGGAAGGAATTTTAGAAGTACTTGGTGTTTCCAAGCCTGTTACCTCACATACAAATTACCTGTTTTAAATACCGTCTTTATTTTCAGTTTGATGGCAGAGTGGCGTTTTTCTCGAGGAGTACAAGAACAGACTAAAGCTTTCCTTGATGGTTTTAATGAAGTTGTCCCCCTTCAGTGGCTGCAGTACTTCGATGAGAAAGAGTTGGAGGTGAGACTCTTTTCTTATGCCGTCACAGGGAGTGTTGACGGGATGAGAGACTGCTGTGCCTTTACAGAAGAAGGTCCACACACTTTAAAATCTTTGGCACAATCATGAATCCTCTGCTTCATCCAGATGTTTAAGGGGTTAAAGCCCTGGCACGGAGTGAGGGTCTTACGTTCTCTGAACCATGATGATGTCATCACCAAGTACCAACTGTTGGGGTCCTAAAGAGTGAATGCACCCTTAATAATTCCAGTGAGCTTGCAGAAATCCTGGATCACTAGTGACTTGCCCCAAAGATCAGACTTTTAATTCAGGAATTCTTAGTGACCTTAACTTTACTTAGACTTGTTAGAAGAATATCAGGAATGCCTTTCTTTTTTTGGTAATAAAATTCAATTCGCATAACATAAAATTTACCATCTTGAACATTTTTAAGTATACAGTTCAGTAGTGTTAAGTATATGCACATCATTGGGCAACCAATCTCCAGGACTTTTTCCTTTTGCAAAACTGAAACTCTGTACACGTTAAACAACAACTCCCCATCTCCCCTCCTCCCAGCCCCTGGCAGCCAGCTTTCTGTTTCTCATATAAGTGAAATCATACTGTATTTGTCTTATTGTGACTGGCTTAATTCACTTAGCATAATGTCCTCCCAGTTCATCCATATCATAGCATGTGTAAGAATTTCTTCCCTTTTTAAGGTTGAATAATATTTCATTGTACGTATATACCACATTTTATTTATCCATGCATCAGTCAATGGATATTTGGGTTACTTCCACCTTTTGGCTGTTGTGAATAATGCTGCTGTGAACGTGGGTGTACAGATATCTCTTTGAGACCTTGCTTTCAATTCTTGTGGATATATACCCAGGAGTGGTATTACTGGATCATACAGTAATTCTATATTTCATTTTTTGAGGAACTGCCACACTGTTTTCCATAGCAGCTGCAGCATTTTACATTCCCCCCAGAAGTGGACAAAGGTTCCAATTTCTCCACATCTTTGCCTACACTTGTTATTTTCTGTTCGTTCGTTTGTTTGCTTTATAGCAGCCATCCTAATGGGTGTGAGGTGATATCTCATTGTGGTTTTGATTTGTGTTTCCCTAATGATTAGTTACCATGACTTCTTGAAGTCTCCTTTTCCCATACAGAGTAGAACATGGGCAGGGCATTAGGATAGTCCATGGCATTTCCTTTCTGCCTCCTTTGGGTATAGTATTTTAACTTTAGCCATCTTGGGTCCTCTGTTAAGAAACTTGGTTCATTCATGTAATCAAATGTACATATGAAAAATTAGCATCTTAAATTTCATGCAGTAATATTCCTATGTATAAATTAGCCCTCTGGAAACTGACTGACATGGGAAGTAAATGAAAATCAGGACTCCGAGCCTGAATGACACGTGGACTCTCTCTAAGCCTAGTTAACATCTCTTTCTTAACAGCTTGCTTAGACAAATTAACAGAAGCATGTTAGAAGAGTAAAATGGAAGATATTTTTTAGAGTAGTTATTAATCATTTTTAATCACAGACTTCATTAAGAATCTGAAGAAAATTAAACAACTTTATATTCTCAAAATTTGTACACCTAAAATATTCCATGTCTTCGGTTAAGAACTCCTATCTTAGAGGCAGAGCTCCGGCATCGGAGCAGAGGTGAGACCAAACAGTAGGTCGGAAAGGATGTGGACAGGCACACTTCCCCGTAGCCCTTCGTCACGTTTACAGTGTTGTCACGTACAGTCCTGGAAATGGTTTGGCCGTATGATCATTTCCTTTTACGCACAGGGAGACAAAAGCCCTTACTGGTTACCAATTTGCCCTTAGCTCATAGTACAGAGCTGTGAGAAAATCTTGATTTTTACTCCTAGTCTATTGTTCGTTCTTTCACTCCCATTCATTGTCTCTGTTAACCGTGAATAATATCACAATAATAGGTATTCATACCATTATTCAAAATAGTGGTTATTCATAATCATGCCCCGTTTTACAGGTTAAAATCTGTTTAAACTTCAAGAAGATATGAGTCATTCTTTATAAAAACTCTCATCACACTAGGAATAGAAGCAACTTTCTCAGTTTGATAAGGGCATGAACAAAGAAAATAAACCCTGACATCGTTCTGAATGGTGATACCTTGAGTAGTTCTTGTTGAGACTGGAACAAGGCAAAAATGTCCATCTCTCCATTTCTGTTCTGCGTTGTACCAGATGCCCTAGCCAGTGCAAAAACCAAAATAAAGAGCATACAGGTTGGAAAGAGTAAAACTGTCCGTATTCACAGATGATAAGATGATTGTCACCTTAGCAAATCCTAAGAACCTACCCCAAAGCTACTAGAAATAATAGTGAATTTAACAAGACTGTAGGGGACAATGTCAGTAATTTAAAAATCAATTGTATATCTTGTATATACTAGCAACAAACACTTGGAAATTGAAATTTTAAAGTTTCATTTACTAATACATCCAAAAAATGAACAAATTTAACCAAAGGCATGTAAGACTTCTGTACTGAAAACTCAAACATTGCTCAGCAAATTAAAGACTTTAATAAATGGAGAGATATACCGTGTTATGTATCAGGAGACTCAGTATTGCAAAAATATTCGCTCCAAATTGATCTGTGTATTCAACACAATCCCAATCAACATCCCAGCAGAATTTTCTTAAGGAACTGACAAGCTGATTCTAAAATTACGAGGAAATGCAAAGGCTCTGGATTAGCCAGAACAGATTTTAAAAAGGACAAACTTGGAGGATGCTCATTACTTGATTTCAAGGATTACTGTAAAGCCGTAGGAATTAAGATCATGTGGTATTTGTGAAAGGATAGACAGATAGACCAATGGAACACTAGAGAGTCCACACATTGTGTCAATTGATTCTCAAGAAAAGTGCTAATATATTTCAGTGGAGAAAGGGAAAGTCTTTTAAACAGATGATGCTGGATCAACTGGATATCCATATGGAAGAAAATTAATCTTGACCCCTACTTCAGCCCATAAAGATTAATTTAAAATCAGTCATAAACATAAATAAGAAAGCTATAAAGAAAATAGGAAAAAATCTTAGTGTAGGCAAGAGTTTCATAGGGAGAACACAAAAAAGCAATAAACCACATGCACACACAAAGGATAAATTGGACTTCATCAAAACTTAAAAAACTTCTGTTCTTCAAAAGACGCTGTTAAGTAAATGAAAAGGCAACCTACACACTGGGAGAAACTATTAAGACAGAGGTCTTGGGGCCGGCCCGGTGGCGCAAGCGGTTAAGTGCGCGCGCTCCGCTGCGGCGGCCCGGGGTTCGCTGGTTCGGATCCCGGGCGCGCACCGACGCACTGCTTGGTAAGCCATGCTGTGGCGGCGTCCCATATAAAGTGGAGGAAGATGGGCACCGATGTTAGCCCAGAGCCGTCTTCCTCAGCGGAAAAAAAAAAAAAAAAAAAAGAGGAAGATTGGCGGATGTTAGCTCAGGGCTGATCTCCTCACAAAAAAAAAAAAAAAAAAAGAGGTCTTATATCCAGAATATATATTCACAAAACCTCTTATGACTTAATAAACAGTCAAAATGTTTTTTTAAATGGGCGAAGACTCCACAAAAGTTGGGGGTTTTTTTGTTTTTTTGTGTGTGTGAGGAAGAATAGCCCTGAGCTAGCATCCGCCACCGATCCTCCTCTTTTTGCTGAAGAAGATTAGCCCTGGGCTAACATCTGTGCCCATCTTCCTCTACTTTATGTGGGACGCCGCCACAGCATGGCTTGACAAATGGTGCATTGGTGCTCGCCCAGGATCCAAACCCGAGAACCCCGGGCCGCTGCAGTGGAGTACGCACACTTAACCGCGATGCCACTGGGCTGGCCCCCTAAAAGAGGCTATATTGATGACATAAACACATGAAAGATGCTCACTAGTCACTGGGGAAATGCAAATTAAAACTAAACGTAATACCACTTGGGGGCAATGTTGGTAGTTTCTTACACTGTTAAACATCTATCAACCTTACGCCCTAGCAGTTCCACTGTTGGGTATTTACCCAGGCGAAATGAAATATATATTCACACAAAGATTTTGCCATAAATGTTCATCACAACTTTATTCATCAAAGCCAAAAATTTAATCTAAGTGTCCACCAGCAAGTGAATGGATGAATAAATTGTTGTATATTCATAGAATAAAATACCACTCAGTGATATGAAAGAAGCACTGGTCCCCACAACACTGTGGATTAATCTCCTAAACGTGCTGGTGGGTGGGGCAGGGGGTGCAGAAGTGAGAGAGAGAGAGAGTGTGTGTGTGTGTGTGTATACACACTATGTATGATAGTCTCAAAAATCGGATCTGTGGCGAAATCATTGATCACCTAGAGCCAAGGATGAGGATGGTAGTTTTGACTGCAAAAAGGGACATAATGGAAATATTCTACATTTTAATTGTGGTGGTGGTTACACAGGTGTATACATCTGTCAAAACTCATTTACGGGACCCGCCCCATGGCTTAGCGGTTGAGTGCTCGTGCTCCGCTACTGGCGGCCCGGGTTTGGATGCCAGGCGCACACCGACGCACCGCTTCTCCGACCATGCTGAGACCGCGTCCCACACACAGCAACTAGAAGGATGTGCAACTATGACATACAGCTATCTACTGGGGCTTTGGGGAAAAAAAAAAACAAATGGAGGAGGATTGGCAATAGATGTTGGCTCAGAGATGGTCTTCCTTAGCAAGAAGAGGAAAATTGGCATGGATGTTAGCTCAGGGATGATCTTCCTCACAAAAATAAACAAATAAATAAATAAATAAAACTGTTAAAAAATTTACCTCTATACTTAAAATAGGTGAATTTTATTGTATGTAAATTAACTATTATGCCAAAAAAAGTTTTCATCCCATATATAGTAAACTGGGGTTATTTGCAAATTTCACATATGTAGACTATTTTATTCCCAAAGCCAGGATAAATGAATAACAGATTAGTATATTTTTACTTTTAAATAGATAAGATAGCATAGATTTTAAAAAAAGAACCAGAAATTTATGTTTGAAACTTTTCAGTAATTTGGGATGTATTTATAGTAGAAGAGATACTCTTTTTAGTACAACTAATGTTTTTCTTGAAGAATAGTTTCTCTAAATGTTGTGTTCAGTTTGAGTTCAATAAACATGAATAAGATAAAGTACCAAAGAATCCTGTATGTTAAATGGCCACAAATTGTGTTGGATTTGCTTACTGTGATCATTACTTGTCGAGCATACAGCTATTCATGTAATTATGCATGTGCTTAGCTGTGCGTCAGTGGCCTTCAGTCTCGTGGTTGTCCCCGTCCCCAGATCTTCACCATGGCCTGGCCCTGTGCTCACTCCCCAGGTTATGCTGTGCGGCATGCAGGAGGTTGACTTGGCGGATTGGCAGAGAAATACTGTGTATCGACATTATACAAGAAACAGCAAGCAGATCATTTGGTTTTGGCAGGTATTTGCTTTTATTTTTTTGAAACAAAATATTCAAAGAAAACGTTTTCTAATGAAACAGTGGTTTAAACAACAGTTCATTTTTCATATTGAGACTGCTTTTGGATGTGGTCATTAGTCTTTGAATTCACATCAGAAGTAAGTCGCGTGGACCCTTGTTACAGGCCTTCCCAGTGCTTATTTTGACTGTCTTCCCAGATAAGAGCATGAATGACAAACTCTCCTGTACGGAAAAGTGTAATGGTCATAGTTGTAGCTATAGCATTTTTTTTCCTAGTAGTATAAAAGTACTCTATAAATTCTACTTAATTCTAAACATAAATGAGGAAGTGTGTTTTTAATGAGAAAGTCAGTGCAGATACTTATTCCTCTGAAGGTGATACTGTGCTAGGGAACTAGAATAATCTAGAGGACCATGTCCAGGAATGACTTTTTCCTTTTCTCTCTCTCTCTCCTCCCGCTCTCTTTCCTTTCTTTTGTTGGTGTGTTGGCTTAAACTCCAATAGCGTGGTCTCTGGGCATCCACATACTACAGCTGATCTTGAAGCACATGTTAATAGACTTCCTGTTTTGTGTGTTTATTTCAGAATTTAAAATCTCTAGGCCAGGGCTATTCTTCACACAAATCTGCTAGTTGAGACTCATTCAAGCAGCTTAGTGACTGAACTTCTGGTTTACTTTTGTTTAACTGTATCACTTTCAGGTGAAAAGTAAGCCTGGGTTTTTGTATTACTATAGAAAGATTTTCCAAAGGTTTCATCTTTTCATAAGGATATATTTCATGTGTTTACTGCTTAATACTTTAATGAAGTGTGCACACTTCTAGAAATTTATCTTACAGATGTACCTCAACATATGCAAAATGGCACGTACCAGAATATTTACTGCAACGTTATTGGTATACTAACAGACTTGAAACACCTAAATGTCCATCAGGAGGGGACTAAGTAAATAAATTATAATATATCCATTCTGTAATTCTGTACCTTGTAATCATTCTTTTTTAAATGCAAATTAACAAAAATATTGGAGAATAATATGTTTCAATACAGTATTAAGGGGAAGAGGAAGGTGTGTATAATATGATGCTATTTGGTTGAAAGGAAAACTTAGATTCTGTGGAGTCAGGGTCTGTGCGGGTATGTGAATGTGCCTTCTCTGAGGAGGAGGTGAGAAACCCGGCAGCAGTTCCAGAGCGAGCTGAGCAGTCAGGGGAGAGGTGCAGAAGCGGCTCTTCGCTCTCAGTTCTGTACTGTGTGTGCCTATTACCTGCTAGAAAAAGTCAGTAAACAAAAAGGTAGGAATAAATCCATTTTCAAGCCTCACGTATCTGAATTGCATCCCAGACAGAACGTATGCAGGTGTCTGCAGTCTTCCCTTTCAGGCCCTTTCCCAGCCTCCTTCCTCCCTTGTGTTCTGACTTTCCGTTTGGGCGTTTGTGTCTTTGCACCTGAGGAGCTGAAACTTGGGGTCCTGTAAACCTAAACGAAGTTTGTGTTTTCTGCATTGGGTTTGTTTTAGGGAAAGTGGTGAGGTTTATGTCAGACCTGGTCATGAGCTCTCTCTCGTGTCTTGACAAAATACATGCCTCAGCACAGTTCTGGGTGTTTGTTCATGATTAGCACAGCATTTTCTCTTATCTTGAGCTAACATGTAGTCCCTGTCTTTAAGATATATTTCTATGCACACTGCGCCCTAAGTTCCTTGCCTTCTAAGATACTGAGACCAACTCAAATCAGTATTGCACCACGTTACTCATTTATGGCCCTCTTTAAAAAGAGAGAGTCAGTGAACTAGATATTTTTAGAGGAATGCATACTTTGGGTTTTCAAGTATGAAGAACACAGAAAGTTTGGAAAATGGTGTTTAGTGGGAGAAAATACCAAAAACTATTGAGAGTGGCAACTGGGAAGTGTTCATTTGTCTTTGGTAACTTATGAGGGGGAGAGTAGTCGGCTCAGATCAGGATAACAGGGGTTTAGAACCCAACCAGACTGAGTTGATTGTTAGTTCTGCCACTAATTAGCGGTTTGAGAAGGAGAAATTATTTCACCTCTCTAGGCCTCCATTTTCTAATATGTGTAGAGGAGTGGTTAATGATAGTACCTCCCTCTCAGTGTTGTTGTGAGGGCTAAATACACAGCAGGCACACGGGGAGCCCTCTGTAGGTGACGGCCCAGCATCTGCCCTGGGTACCCGTTAGTGGTACGTACGGCCTTGGACAAATGACAGCCTCTCGGAGCCCCTGTTTCCTCTCTGTGAGGTGATCACAGTGGCTGACCCACGTTCATGTGGGAATGAACTGAAGTGAGAGTCACCATGTACTTAGCATGGTGCCTAGCTTTCATAAACAATAAATGCCCCAGCCACTTGTTATCACAGACCTTTTGAACCAATTTCTGTGTTAAATTTCTTATTCTTCAGGATAAATTCTTAATTTTATTGAAGAAATTTAAGAATAATTTGTCTACTATTTTTATTACTGAAGATAATTTAGCATTGATTTTATCTTAAAGTAACTTCGATTTTGTCACAGTTTGTGAAGGAGACAGACAATGAAGTGAGAATGCGACTACTGCAGTTTGTCACTGGGACCTGCCGATTACCTCTGGGAGGGTTCGCCGAGCTCATGGGTAAGTGCAGTCCTCTGGGGTGATTTGTGACGGTGATGGCCTTTAGGCACGGAGCAGACATGAACCTAAGGATTGTTCTTCTGTGCTCCATGCTGTGCGTGTGCCAGACCACAAATAAACGGTTAATACCAAATACGTTTGTAAGACGAGAAGGAGAGTCTGCTCACACAGCCTGGCTGGCCATTGCTTTGCCCCGTAGGGTGACTGTGAAGGGGACAGGATTCTGTAGACACTTGTCTTTCCACGGACGTGCTCTCAGTGGTGGGTCTCTGCAGCAGGAAGACACTGCTCTAGGCAGAAGCGGTTTACATTGTGGTTCATTCTGCATCATTCATGTGACTGACATCTTCCCTTATTTAACTAGTTGTCAACACCAGAAAGTTTAACGGACCAGATGAATTTTGTCTTGTTTTCCTGGTTTAGGAAGTAATGGACCTCAAAAGTTTTGCATTGAAAAAGTTGGCAAAGACACCTGGTTACCAAGAAGCCACACGTGGTAAGTTCAAGACTCCTAAATAGGAAGGTGAAAGCGAGAATGAGTCTTTTGTTTAAATATTTAAGACTCAGTATTACTGCTTATTCATTAAAGTAGGCAGGATTTCAATTTGGACAACAGATGATTAATACAGCATTCTATAACTAAATGCTTTGGAATAATTTCTAGTTGGCTAGTGTAAATACTTGAGAAAGTACCCATTGATTGGGCAGATATTTAGAGTACCCCCATGTGTATAAAATAAGACTGACGTGCCCCCTGCCCTTTATGACGTTTTCGCTCTGTTGGGGAAGGGGGCACGAATCACCAGCAGGTGCACAACTATGTGCAGATCCTAGGAAGCCCCTCAGAGGACGTAAGGAGGTGCTGTGGCGGAGCGCACGGGAGGGAGCCTGCCCCGTGCCGAGTGGTCAGGGAGGTGTCTCAGGACGGTCATGCTGGAGTCTGGCAGCAGCACGCTGTGGGAAGGAAGAGCGCGTTCTTTGCACAGGGCCATGTCCAAAGAGCCTGAAGTGAGAAACCATGTTTCAAAGAAGTGAAAGGTGACGGCTGTGGATGGAACTCGCTAATTGAGGGGTACAAAGATTGGGAGGTGTGGGCTGGCTGGACTACGTGAAGCCTTACAGGCTTTTATAAGGAGCGTGGGTTCCACTTTGAGGGCGATGAGCAGCCTTTGAGGAGCTTTAAATAACTAGTAGTGAGATCCAAGATGAATCCCTCTGCAGCAGAGGAGAGAAGGAATTGGATGCAAGAGTGAATGCAGAAGGATTAGTTGCAGACTTAAAAGATGATGATGGCTTAAAGGTACGTGGTTCTTTCAGGGGGTCAAAACTGTTCTTAGACTAAGCCATTATTTGCCTTTTTATTGCTTTGACATTTGCACTTATGGTGCAAAAGCCATGGCGGGTAAAACCGCTCGTGCCTTCGCCCAGATCAAGGCAGTGGCACCAGCTGCCGTCTCTCTGTTCCTCGCCACCACACACCCGCAGTTTAAAGCAAAAAAAAAGCCAGGCTCATTGAAGACTGTTCTTTATGAAGCACTAACAGTTATTAACTTTATTAAATCCTGAGGACTGAGTCTGTGTCTTTGTAATATTGTGAATGACAAACAGGACGTGTGCACAGAGCATTCTGCGCACCAAAGAATGGCGGCCGTCCCAAGGGGAGCTCTTTGGCAGCTGGTTGAGTGGACAGCTGAACCGGCTTGCTTTTTTCACGCAACACTTTTTCCTTGAAACAATGACTGACAAACAAACTGTGTTTATTCAGACTTGAGTATCTAGCAGATATTTTCTTGAAAAGTAATGAAGTCAGCTTGTTACCTCAAGGAAAACATTTGGAAAACTTGTCTATACCACCATGAGCTTGACAACTTCCCAAGACTCCTCTGATGAGTTTGGTGGTTTAATTAACAAATGTGATTTTTTTTTTCTATTATATAGTTAAATATGTCAACATTTGGAAATTCTTTATAACTCGGTGAACCAGTATTTCCAAATGACCAGGGCATGATGTTACAAAACCATGCGTGGGTAAAAGATTCATTCAAAGTGCAAGGTAAACCCATGGATTTTACATAACAGAGTATACAAAAAGTTCTTTGATATGATTTAAGAACCCATATTTGCGTAACGTTGTCAAATTTAGTATGGTATCAAAGAATAATACCCACAATTATCTCAAAAAATGACTAGAGTACATCTCTATTTTCTAACTGCATCTCTGTGTGGGGACAGATTTTCATATACTTAAACAAAAACAATACAGTGCAACAGAATCCAGATGTCTTGTATTAAGCACATTAAAAAGCTTTGCAAAAATACAAAATAAGGTCACTCTTCACTATTTTTTTTTGAAAATAGTCATTTTTTCATAAACAGTTATTTTAAAGTGATTTTTTAAATTTCTCAGTTTTAACTTCTAATATAGTAAATATCAATAGATATAATTCACATAAACAAAGCTCTTCGGGGTTCTCAATATTTTTAAGTGAAAAGGGATCCTGTGACCAAAAAAAAATGGAGAATACCAGCCTAGATTAAATTGATGAATCCTATAGAGGAGGACAGATTGTTGAGGCGGGGTGAGAAGAGAGTTCATGACAAAGGAGCTAATTCTGTAAGAAAGATGGAAAGAACTGGGATTCTGAGGACACATTAAGGAATTGGCCTTGGATAAAAACAGGAACACTTCCATTTTTACAGTAGAGGAAGAAAAGTTGGGTATAACCTATAGATCTACTTGAGATTCTGTGAAGGGAAAATAGCTATCAACTGTTGGTTTCTATTTTCTCAAAGTATAAGGTGAGGTCACTCGCTATGAGTGAAGACAGGAAAAACTTTTGAGGAGGAAGAATGGGAGAGTTGTCCGAGATAAGTATTTCCTAGAGAAATATGGCGAAGAATGCTGGGCAGTGTGGATGGCCCGCTCGGGTCTAGTCGTTCATGTAGAGTGACACCAGTCTTCCTGGTTGTAGGATTTCCCCCCAGTAACTTGCAGTGTTAAGGTACAAGGAACAGGAAAGTAGAAGGCTGAATTCATTCCTGGTTTGAGTTTTGATTAGTAAGTTCAAAAGAGGGAGAGACGGGATTTAAAAGTATTTTCGAGGGATAGTGATTGTAACAGTGGGCTGTGGGTTGAGTAGAAAGTGAGGACGGGGGGGTGGGGGGCGTCTGACAGGATAGGATGGTGAAAAAGGAATGGGTCAACAGGGTGGCATTTTAATTGAAGTCAGCTGGAAAGACAGTGGCCAGAGGGTAGTTTGTTAATTAGAAATGTTCTTCACTGAACCTGAAGTCAGTAACTGAAGTAGAGGAGCAGGTCACTGAGGAGGAGGAGGACTGAAGGCCGGGGCGTTGCCTGTCGTCCCCGTGAGGGAGAGGGGACTGTGGCCCAGTGCCGAAGCTTTCAGTGAAAGGAGCGTGAGCGGGCGGTCTACAGCTGTAACAGAGTCTGGAAAGAAGGCTGCACGGCTAGATGGTGTGTGCCTCAGAGGGGAGAGTTTTGTTGACTGGCTGCAGGGGAAATGGATGTTTCAGACTAGCTGGATTTCAGTTAAGGCAAGAGAGGAGTTAAGACTATAGAAAACTGCAAATCATAAAACAGAAGTTCAGAAGGGTGTATTGGAAAGGTCTGAGATGGAGGGTGGGCTGGGGATGTAATTCACATCAGGCCAGATACAGGTGATCAGTACTCAGATGAGAACTTGGATGAACAGAGGTGATCCAGAAAGGTGAGTCAGTAGTGACTGAGGTAAGCAGCGCCGTCATCTGTGGTGGAGTCGTGTGGACAGTTCTGACGGGAGCCTACTGCTCTCCTCTCCCGCGCTCTGCTGCGTGAGGTGGCAGCTGTCAGGGCAGGTGCCTCAGGCCATCTGCAGTGGTATAGCAAGCCGACAGGGGCTGTTCCCGCAGAGTCCTCAGGAAGTGTATTGGTCAGTGTCTTCCCTTTTTACAGATAAGAAAGTAGAAGTAGCAGATTTGACTCAAAGCTGGAACTAAAACAAAAGCTGAACTAAAACTTAAAACAGTATTCTGATATTCACATAGTAAGTACTCAATAAAAGATGAGTAGATTTTAGTATGTCTCTGTCCTTTTTGTAAACCAGCACAAAACATAATGCCTCATGTCTTAGAACTTTTGCAGATGTTTTCAAGTAATCCACTTTCTTATGTAGTTCAACTAAATGTTACTAAATGTCTACTGTATGTGAAATGGATCACTGTTAGGAGAGAACAGTGACAACTCTGCCCTCGTGGCTTTTAGAATCTAATGGAAGAAACCAGTCAGTCATAATAAAGTAAATGCTAAAATAGAAATAAAAAGAGCTTATAGAGGGGGGAATTATTAAGTCTATATAATACGCTCAAGAAGAATTCCTGGAGCAAGTTGTAGCATTTGAACTGATTCTGCATGAATAAACAATATTTTCATAGGCAGAAAAGGGTATTCCAGGCCACAGCAGAGCCATAAGAGCATGGTCATAGAAGAGAAAAGCACGTGGCCTCCTTGGAGAACGTTAAATAAGTTGATGGGGGCTACACCAAACAGCACAGGCCTCCTTCCCCACCCCTCCACAGTAATTGGAAGCAGCAGAGGTTAAACTGGTGGTCTTCTTAGGAAAGTTCCTCTGGCAGTGACAGAAGGCTCGATAGGTTGTGGAGAAGACTAAAAAAAGTGTACGTAAGATCAGTAGGCAGGAAATTCTGATGGTCCAGATAAGAGATGACGGGGAAGTATATATGTACGAGAATATAGCAGCAATAGAAAGATCAGGAGGGAAAGAAGGGAGAGAGTCGGTAGCCAGAATGACGGAATTGAACAGAGGCTCTTCATGAAGGCTGTAGGAGAACTGGAAGGGGACTGGTGTCAGTTTAGGGCTCCACTGAAAAATCTTTTCCTGGCTTCCACTGTCAGACGGTGCCTTGAGGCACACTTGAAAGGTGGGGGCAGTGGCAGGGGCTGCGTAGGAAGTTATATGGTCTGCTGGACTGCTACCGTCAATACATTTAACTTTTCATACGAAGAGGATAAAAAGGTTTGAGAAGAACACCGTTAGATTGGCTGCTCTTGATTTTCAGGTTTCCTGACTCTTAGGTGGGAGTGGGGCAGGGGCAGGGGGAACCAGCAGGAGTGGTAAGAGGAACCTGGATGATCTAAGAACCTTCCACACAAGAAAACCAAAGTACAGAAAGGTGTGCCTCCTCAGAGCTGCTTCACTACACTGATGGAGTGGGGACCACAACCCTGGACCCCTGAATCCTCATCCAGCTACTCAGTGCTGTATCTTAAAAAATTCAGTGTTATTCCACCGTTGTAAATTGAAAAACAATACATTGATATTTTAAGCATTTTTAATATATTTTCTATATTTCATCAGTTAATCTCAGCAGGGAAACTTGGAGTCTGGCAGGACTGAAAACATGTCATTTTAGAAAAGTTTATACATAAGGTGAGATTATTTGAAAAGACCAAAGTGTACATTTGTCTATCGACTGTCTCTACCCCAGAATTTAAGTTCCATGAGGCAGGGATTTTAGTTTTTCATCACTGTATCCACCGGCTCCTGGAAAAACACCTGATACATAATAGCGTATCAATAAATAACTGATGAATGAGTGAGTGACTGAAAGAAATGGGCTCTTAATAACCGAGAGAAGTTAGGGGACTCATGACACACTGTAACAGAAACAGGACAGAACAGAGAAAATTAGACTTTTTCAAAAAAAAATTCCAGTCTTTATCCATATCATTACAATTATTGTTTGTAATTCCAGTTTTCTCTGGGAAATGTTAAAATATTTTTATGAATAGGTCTTAAATTTGAATAGATTGCTGTAAGAATCTGTATATGTTAATATTATATTAAGTAATATTACAGTAGTAAATTGTTAGAATACTTCCAGCAAAATTTTTACATACTTCCTCTATCCATTTGGTTTTTCAAATGTGGTTAAAAGATACTGTATTAGAAATTTTTACAGTTTGTTTTATTGAAAACACATCTGATTTTGTTTTTGTTTTTGTTCAGTTTTAATCGCTTGGATCTACCACCATATAAGAGTTATGAACAACTAAAGGAAAAACTTCTTTTTGCAATAGAAGAGACAGAGGGATTTGGACAAGAATGAATGTGGCTTCTTGTTTTGGAGGAGCTCTTGCATTTAAATACCCCAGCCAAGAAAAATTGCACAGATAGTGTATATAAGCTGTTCATTATGTACAGTGAATTTTCTGAACCTCTCAAAGTATAAACATTTTCCGTTCTTCCACAGAAATATGCAAAACAATTCATCCTTTTCTACTTTATTTATTGTTCCCTTGAAGTGACTGACCAGGAAAAAGATCATCCTTAAAATTTGAAGCAAGCAAGAGACTTTATCAAAAATGAGAAGTATATATCTATCTAAACGTATATGATGGTGGCTCTAGTTTTATAGAGCTCCGAGTGTATTAAACATGACAGCCGTTCATTCAAAAGTATTCTGGATTTGCTCGACCTTGTTTCTGTCATCCAGGGGAGAAAGTGCAAATTGCTCCACGTTCTCCTCCCGTGTCACATCCCCTGAGGGCGTTGAGTTGCATAGCTGTTCAGGAAGGTATTAAGGGCTTAGGCCAAATCTTACTTTGAGTATGTTAAACAATGCTGCTGGCTTTTCTGGAGACAGGTGCTTGAACCTGTCAATTTGTTTTAAATAAATACAATAGTTGAAAATTTTCCCTCTTTGCTATATCACTAATACAAAGTAATGAATGAAACCATAACTTTCATGAAAGTCATATACTAGATCCAGTACCATTTACTTTATTTTAGAGACTGGGAAGACTTCATCACACAGCATAGAGGTTTGTTTACATGTTACTTTGGGATGCTAGGCATTTGTGGAATTAAAAAGCATCAGGCACTTCTGTACTTTTGTTTTTAAGTCTGTGATGTTCTTTAAATTTAATTCATAATAAATTGATGCAGTTTAATACTTAGGAACATATAAAAAGGTCATGTGAACTTTTCTGCTTTTGTTTGTGTTCAAAGTTTATTATAAAACCAGATGGACTGAAGAGTTACATAAGCATTTGAACACTCAAACACGAGCTTATGATTTTCTGTTAGTGTTTAAATATCTTCATTCCTCTTAAATTCATGAAAATTCTATGTATCTGAATTAAATAAGCATATAAAAAATCTGGTCCCTCCCCCCTTTTTACATAGATCATTATTTTTGTTCTAAGTAAATAACACTTTTAAATTGTTTTTCATTATCAAGGGCATTTGCTGAATTACAAAGATGTATAACAAATTAAAATCTGATGTTAATGCTACTATAGCAAACAGCTTCCTTATTAATATAGAAACTTAAATTTCCATTTGTATCATTATTTCAATATTCACTGTTAATTTCACTAACTTAAATTTTTATAACCATGGACCTGACGTCTTGGATGTTATCTGTAACTTATTTCACTGCTAAGTACATACGGAAAATAGTAGCATACAATTTAACTGCCTTTAACAGTAGTTTGTTTTGCCAAAATTTTTCTACATGTTTAGATTGTGTTCTGCGTTTTTATTCAAAATTCATAGTAAAGATGAAATAAAGGCAGGATCCACTTGAATAGACTCCTTTCCCAAATCCTGGTTATTTTCAAACCTAAAAAATTTAAGAAAACAAACTAATGTATATGACAGACTTGCAGTAGAGGGTGACCAGTATTCAAAAGGGCTACTTGAGTGATGCCATAGAAGTCACCACTGCTGGATGGATCCGGCTCTGGCAGAAGTTACTGAGCATCATTGGTGGAGGTGAGGGAGACCACCACCTGGCAGACCTGACTGAAGACAGACGGCTTTGGGGGTGCCGTCCTCCCTCCTCACCTCAGGTGAGAAGTGTCTGTGCACAGATGAGGCTACCCAGAGGCTGCAGAGACCAAACCAGCTTTCTGGAGAAGGCTAGTGTGGAGATCGTGTCAGGGCCTTCCACCCTTCATACCCAACTGTAGAACCCAGGCCTCTAGGCAGCGTTTATTGTCTTGATTGATCCACTCCATGGCAGTGAGAGAAACCTGAGGAATGTGGCGCACCTCTCTCCTCCTCTCCTCCTTCCCCATCCCTGTCCTGCCCTGCGCTGGGCTGGGCACAGAGAAATCGGAAGTGCACAGCTCACCATGCCTGAACACAGTCAGTCAGGAGGAAACAGGTGGCTCAGACAGTCCCCATCCCCATCACCCGTAAACTGAGCCCCGGGAGTGGATCACAGGCACAGCAAAGTCCCTCAGGCAGGCTAGTGTCTGCTGGGGAAAGAAGCTACAAGTGGACTTTCGGTTTTGTTTTTCCTACTTCTAGGAGGTTCAAGCTGAAAGGATTAACAAAATCTATTACCCTTCAGCCTTGTGTTAACCACCTGGCTCTTATCCTCAAAACTGGATAGGGTGCTGTGTGTTAACAACAGTATCAGGCAATATTGCTTCTGTTAGAAAGGACCCCTGACTGGTAAGCTGCCTCTGGACTGGGACAACTCCAGACACTTGACTGATAGGAAACCATAGCTTTGACTTCCCCGAGTGTGGAATCTCGTAACTGTACGTCCCCATGAGGTCCCCGAGCTTTCACCTCGGGAGACGATGGTTCTTGCAGCCATGTGGACGCTCTGCTACAGCAGCTGCTCCTGTAAGGTCACCTCCAAATGTGACGAGGCCCCACGCTGACCTGGCCAGCTGTGTTTCCTGTCCTGTAGCCTTCTGAGTGAGCTGAAGCCAAGTGGAGCCTATCAATCATAGGCTTTCTGAGTCTGAATGTTGGGTTGAACCTAAGATCCCCTGGTAGACACTGCAGAATTCAAACAAAATCTTCTCTTGTTGAAATATGCGGATGAGAAATAATACAGGTTCTCTTATAACATCCCCCCCCCCGCCGTTTTCTTAATCCACTGAATTTAAAAACCGAATTTGAGTTCAACTGGGGATTATGTCTGTCTCAAGGGAAAAGCCCTGCCTGGATCACAGCAGCTTTCTACTTTGATGTGTTTCCCTTCTTCCTAGCATATACTCTTCAGTCACAAGGCAGAAGCACAGTTCATGGCTTTCAGAGGGCAGTGCAATGGGTCAGGACAGGATGTGCATTAAATTAACTGCACATGGCCCTTGCCGAAGTACTCAAGCCCTCCTCCTAGTTTTTCTTCCCAGTAACGCCCAGGCACAGTCCAAGAGAGGCTGTATAGTGAGCGCCACATGAAAGCAAAGAATACCCCCAAAATAATGTTGTGCCAACAACAAAAACTTACTTACAAATGCAAAAGTGGTATTTCCTAAATTCCAAATTTTCTCTCCCAATCTCAACCAAGGAAAATGCAATCAGATGATAACAGTTACTGATACTCATGCTAAATACTTTACATGTTCTCTTTAATCCTCACAACTCGATTAGGTCGGTGTTTTTTTGCTGTTTCCTTTGTTTGTAATGATGCTTATTTTATAGATAAGGAACGTGAGTCTGAGTGAAGTCATTTTTACCAAGTCCACACCTAGTCCAATCTATGATTAAACACTCAGTGGGAAATTTTGCCAACAAGAAATTGAGAACTTTCAGATTCTCATAGGATAACAGCCACTTTCCAAATTCAGATTTCTTCTCACATCCTCAAAAGGAAGGAAATATATCCACAGAAGAGGTAATTATAATCCCCCACAGCCCACGTCTGTGATACGTTTAGAAGACAGAATACTACAAAATTCTGTTTACACACGTGGGGATATAAGCATCTCAAACTAGCTCTGGAACACACAAGAGCAGAGTCAAGTGTGGAATGCACAGGAAAGAATATAATGGGGTCCCTAGGGTTCATTCCCAGAAGTCAGGTCTCACCCTGAGTGGAGAAATGCCAAGAACCAGTGTGAGACCTACTGAGTCAGACTCTTGAGAAGTCAAAAGGAAGAAACTGAGAAAGTGCACAGAATCACAATTTTGGGGAGGTACCACATCATGGAGAAGGGAGCCATCCCTTAGTAAACAGGGAAAAAGGAAGATAACAGCTCTCTAACAGACCCAGCAACTGCACTCCTAGGCCGTTAACCCACAGAAATGAAAATTGATGTTGCTATAACCTGCACCTAATGTTCGTAGCAGCCAAAGACTGGAAACAGCCTAAATGCCCTTCAGTGGAGGATTAAATAAACTGGTACCACCATACGATGAAATATAGTCAACAATAAAAAGATCTCAAAGAATTATGCAGAATGAAAAAAGCCAATCTCAAAAGGTCACATAGTGTATGATTCCCTTTATATAACATTCTTGAAATTACAAAATTAGCACAGATTAGTGGTGGCCAGGCTTGGGGATGGTGGCATGGAGGGGAGGTGGATGGGTGTGACTATAAAGGGTAGCGCTAGGCATGTCAGTGATGCTGGAACAGTTCTGTATCTTGATTATGGCAGCAGTTACAAAAATCGATACGTGTGGTAAAACCATAGAATAACCGTGAGAGCATTTTAAGTGATAAAATCTGAATAAGACCTGTGGCCTGTACCCATTTCCTGGTTTTGATAGTGTTCTGTGTTACCATTGGGGCAACTGGGGAAGGACCTCTCTGTACTATTTTTTTTTGCAACTTCCTATGAATCTATAATTATTTTAAAGTAAAAATTTTTTTAAAAAGCTCTATAAAGTAACAGAAGACCGACTCTCCCCTCCATAAAATAGGCTTTATTACTGAAAAATACCTCATTTCACAAAAACTACTCAGCAGAAGGTATTTTTGAACTAAAACCCAAACCCCTCACGTCCCATTTGATTACCCTGCTGGCACTCAACACACGCACACAAATGGCATCTCCAGAAAAGACATTCAAAGTCACTCTAAAGAGAAAATTGAAAACGGAAATATTTCTGATGAAAATGCTTAAAACAGAAAAAAATTGAGTAAAATTCTTTAACAAAATATACTAATATGAATTAAATATAAATTGCAAATATGAAAAAAATCCAGATTAGAAATTCAAAAACTCAGAAGTGGACAAACAACATGAAGATGTGAAATGACTGCTGACTGAAATCAGGAAAAACGTGGAAGAAAAAAACAAAAACATCTGAGAAGTGAAGACAAGAAGTATCTAAGGAAGAAAACATACAATCAAAAATAAAATAAGGGAGAAATGAAGAGAGCCAAGAAAATGAAACTGAAAGAGGTAAATAGAAAACTTAGAAAGTGATAAATATAAAAGTTAGCCAAAGATCCAATATACATATAATAAATTGGAGTCCCTGAAAATAAGATGGAACGGTGGTTCTCCAAGTGTGGTCAACACGGCTGAGCTGGAAATGTGGGATAATCTGTAAGACGACTAGACCGGTCTCTTCAAAAAGTCAACGCTGTGAGAAAAAAGATGAGGAAACTGTTCTAAATTTTAAAAAACTAAGGCGGAAAATCAAATGCAATGTATGATCTTTGAATGGATCCTGGTTTTAAAAGTGTAAGACATTTGGGGACATTTGAGGAAATTTGAATATGGCTGGATATTAGATGATGATCAAGAATTACTGTTAACTTCCTAGTTGTGGTAATGGATTTGTGTTTGTTTAGAAAGATGTCCCTTATTCTGAGACAATGCATGCTGAAATACTTAGGGACGAAGTATGCTATTTGCAATTTCAAAGGTTTAGAAGTAAATAAAAATATATACACACATTTAAGTAAAAATGTGTGTAATCTTAGCAAAAGATTAGCAATTGTTGAATCAGAGATGGGTATACAGAGGTCCAGTATTTTCAGTTTTCTTTTTTGTTTTAAAATATACATGATAAAACAGAAACAGCACATACCCACACAGTTCACTATAACATTACAATTCCCAGGTCCTTTGGGAAAAATCCACCTAAACATATACTCTCAGGTTTATCTAAGTGGCATTCAAAATACTCTTTTACAAAACTGAAGATTCTGCAGGGGTGGTACCCCAGCCTCAAGTAAGTAGCATTGTCCTGCCTACTTAAAACATCTTAATTTCCATTTCACCCTTGAGTTCTGTGTTCCTTCCACCCCTTTAGGGAATAGAATTTGGGCTCTGTCTAGTGACAAAAATCAATCCACTTGTGAGACTGCATCACTTTTTAAAAAGGAAACCACCCTGTTTTCAGTCCACTCCTGACTTTTCTTTCCTCACACAGGCTGGCTCCGAGATACATCACTTAACTGATTTATACCAGGGACCCTCAGCATCCTAACCTCCTAACTTTCACTGCACCTTCTCTGCAAGACCTCAGCTTTGACTCAATCCAAGTTGAAAAGGCACTCCCCCACATGCTACCTCTCCCACAAAGCTTCCTTTTCTTGATGTCCTCCCATCCTGATGTGATCAGTCCTCGTTAGGAATCTCATACCAGTTCGTGTTGCTGCTGCCCCAGATGTACAGTAATCTTCGCCTCTGAGCCATGGAGGTATCTCTCTCACTCTTACGGCAATTGTTTTTGCCTTGTTGTTTGTGAAGAAACTTAGAATTTTGTATGTTTAATTTATTAAATGGTCACAACCTTAAAAGAACTGAGAAAACAGCCATAGAATAGTTATGGTCAATGTATTATCTTTATAATTTGATGAAAAGGCAATGTTTCTTAGATATTTCATCTGCTTTCTTTGAAAAATTCTCAATTCTTGTCACTGAAACCTGTAAGCAACTGAGCAGCTTCTGTCTGTATCTAAAATGGAAAAACACACGTTATAAATAAACAGTACAGCATAAGGATCAACTTGTGAAATTTAAGTTCATACAGTGGACTATCCAAAAACCAAGACAGCACATTAGAAGAATAAAATTTCTTAACAGTGACTGATGAGACTCAGAGAACTCTTCCATATTAGTGCACATCCCTTGTCTTTTTGTTTTAGAAATCTTACTTGGTCTGCTATCTATGTCAAACAGGAATAATTCTGTATCGCAGCAAGTAATTCATAACGTATTTGTTGATAGTAACTCAACACTTGCTATGCAGAAATTATAATGTAAATGTCACTGAATTCACGTTTAAAATGAACACTCTTGTTTTCACCAGTAGGCATTTAAACAATTACATTTTTAAAGAAGTTCTCAATTCACCTTTATTTAATAGTGCCTCAGTAGAAACCTATCTGCCTTACCTTATTGGAGACGTTTTACCTGTTTATCCTCCTCTGTGTGCGCTGGGTGGTCCCTGGCTTTCATCAGCCAGAAAGCAGCCAGCTTTCTGTTGTGTAGCTTCAGATATGTCTTTCCTAAAAGAAGCAAGTTTTTGCTGTAGAAGTTTGGATCCACTGTACATAAGAAAGAAAAACAAATTTGTCTCAGGCAAAAGAGTATCGCTCTTATTTTTAAAGGCTTAATTTTTCTGATATAGATTTCAGTAATAAATTTGGTTAATAAATGATTTGGCTAACTGAATTCTCTTTTGTTCAATTATTCAGATCTCAAAAAACCTAAAATAATTACGATTTATTGAGTGTCTACTACGTGCTAGGCACTATATGACACATTTCTCAGTTTTGCAACCATTTTCTAGAACAGTCACTCCATTTACTAGATGGGAAATGAAGGCTCCTGATAGGATAGAGCTCCATAGGGGCAGGGGTTTTCTTTCTGTAATCTCTTTTGTTCCCTGCTGTATCCTACGCACTCAACATACATTCGCCGAATGAGTGAATGAAATCATGGTGACACGTACACATGTACATCTGATCTACATTTACTGAATGTGGGCTATCCTTAAGCAGAGATGAAACAAAGTCTCTGCTCTTTTGGAATTTATAATGAAAAGGAGAGACAAACATGAGCACAACCAAATGTACTGTAAGAGTGAAAGGAATGATAGGTATACACACTTTAAAGTGCTATGAGAAACCAAAGGAAAAAGGCCACTAACTCTTACGAGGTTACACCTGGGCTGACTGGAGGCTGAGTAGGACTTGAACAGAAAAGCTGGAGAACATTCTTGGCTGAGGGGAAACGTGAACAGAAAGCCTATGAATGAAAGCACGGGACTGTCTCACCAACTTCATTAATTGTTCACACAGTTTCCTCCTGTCAATCTGGGACCCTCTATATCCGAAGCATACTTTTTCCTGGATATAATTTATGATTAACTCCATCTTTTCCTTAAATCAAAATTGTTTTACTTCTTTAATTTGAATATATTTGTGAGATGGCAAGCTAATGTACTTAAGCGTTCCCTGGGGTTAAGTAAATTCATTCATTCATGTATTTACTCAGTCATTCAGCGAATTAGCCAAGCATTGTACTAAGCAATGAGGATGCAACTGTGAACAGAGACAGGCATCTCCATCTCCTCTGAATTTAGTCTAAGCCATGTAAACATTCATACTATAGAGTCATGAGGGCCATGCTGGGAGAAGTACAAGGTACTAAGAGCATAGAGGGAGCTCTTAAACCAGATATGGGCCATAAGAAAAGGCCTCCTAGAGGAAGTGACCTTTAAGGTAAAACCTGGAGGATGAGTAGAGTTACTGAGGATTTTAGCTCTGTGAGAGAAGGACCATGTTTTTCTCAACACCTGAACCCTTGAGTCTCTAAGGCCCTGTTTTTACTTTGTAATTCCACTTCCAAATCCCTTTGAGGACACTTCACTCCCACGGTCACGTTCATGATATGTAATACCACCAGGATGAGAGGATAATGGAAGGCAGCAACAGAGTAAACCAGAATTAATGTATTACTGAGACATTTAACATTAGACACAATTCTTTGTAAGAAATGTTTTTTAAAAAATGCTTTGCTATCATGAGAGCATTTGGACAAGTCCATATGAGTAGGCTCTCAAATTCAATAAACACTGTCTTTTTCTTCTGATTAAGTTTTATAGAAATACATGCAATGTTTTTTTTGGTGTATTTGGTAACATGCTTATGTCCCTTCTCTGGTCTGTGCTATTAATATGAAAAAGGATGAACCTAGAATGGGCTGGTCTCAGTTTTGTAGGCTGGCCATTTCTTCAAAGCAAGACTGACATGACACTCTTCTCCACAAAAGAAGACAATATCTGCAACAGAACAAAACTGGCCTGGTTTAAAACCAGAGTTCTCATGTCAATGCTATTTGAATAGTCAAATGCTACTGGAAAGTTGTTAAGAGAGCAGATCTTTAAAAAAAAATTTTTTTTTTAAGTTTTTATAACTATGTAAGGTGACAGGTGTTAACTGGACCTACTGTGATGATCATTTCAGAATGTAGATAAATACTGAATCATCATGTTGTACACCTGAAACTAAACTAATGTTATGTCAATTATACCTCAATAAAAAAGTAAAATTTTTAAAAAAATTAAACATGAAAAAACATAAATGCTTCTAATTAGCTGTGTAATCTTGACATAATACAGTTAACCTGTCAAAGCCTCCTCTCAAAAAGGGAAGGATGATGGGGCCGGCCTGGTGGCATAGGGGTTAAGTTGGGGTGCTCTGCTTCAGCAGCCCGGGGTTCGCAGGTTCGGATGCCGGGTGCAGACCTACACACTGCTCGTCAAGCCACGCTGTGGTGGCGTCCCATATAAGGCAGAGTAAGATGGGCACAGATGTTAGCCCAGCGCCAGTCTTCCTCAGCAGAAAAGGGAAGGATTGGCAACAGACATTAGCTCAGCACTAATCTTCCCCACAAAAAAAAAGGAGGGAGAAGGCTGAGTTACATCAAATGAAGGACCACTCCAGAACCAGAGTTCTAAATTCAGCAGCAGTCTATTTCTTACTCAGGTGACCTTGACTGAATAAAAATGGTTTGATAATGTCTAGTGCACAAAGAAGTTAAGTATATCAGAACAGATAACTTATTTTTGTTTTAAAAATTCCTATTACATATAAAGCATTCATACAATTTTAACCATATTAGTATCTGAAATAAAAAATGTTACCTTGCTCTGCCCTGTGAAAGTAGCCTAAGGCCTGTTAAAAACACAAAGAGCCCAAACATAATGAAAAGGATTAAAAGAGAATCAATATTAAAAAAGCATTTTCTCAAAAGATCTACTCCTATCTTAAATATAAGTCAGGAAGTAAATTACACCATCTTAAAATAATGGTCAGTTCATCAGCACTACTAGTTAACAAAATTGAACCCAGCGCTGTCAGATCATCAGAGCAGACTGCAACATGTGGACCACTTCCAGTAATAACCTGACTGCTGTTTAGAACCTGTAGCAAACCAGCATCGTGTACCGAGAGAAAAGAACATTACCATGTGCAACTCAGCTATTTCGCTCTTTCTCTTCTTAAAGCATAACAGTGACTACCAGTAAAAACTAGATAAATCAAAAGCCAAATTTACTCAGTGATACATTGGTTGTACCAGTGAATTTTTAAAAGTTCTTTATTATGGAAATTCCTACATAAAATGTTACTGTGAGTCTGAAACTCTGCTAATTCTTTTTGTCCCACTTAAACTTTTTATAATTGACAATTTCTTAGAAGCATAACTAATTTGTTATAGTAGAACTGACTGTATCTTTTTTCTTAGAATGCATTCTTTTTAATAAGAATAAATATTTCCCAACTATGTTGTAATTATACAACTAAATATTCTTTACATCAAATTCTACACTATAGCTTCCCAGAAAAAAAATAGCTCCTTGTTATGATACAAGTGGGAAAGCTTTCTCAATTGCCTATTTCCTTACTCTGAAAATTCTGTGAGGAGTAAACGCAAAATATTTGCCCAGAAATCCCTTTCAAATTTTATTTTTAACAGGAAAGGCAAAAGGCCTTGAAAATATGAGAGAATATGAGCCTTTCAAACCTACTGTTTAAAAAAAAAGTTCTAATTACTACTTCCTTTATCAATAGAAACGTGCTTCATTTTCCAGGTAAATGACTGTTACTGTGCCGAATGTGTACCTTAAACATGCTGAATAACAGTTGCTATATTTCTTGTTCTAGTTTATGACTTTTATATGGTATAGATTTCAAATAGAAAACGAAGGTAGATTTTAGCCAGGGCCTATTTTAGCTGACAATACAGCAGAATTAGCAGCCACTCACCTAAAGAAAAAAGCCACTCCCCAATCATGCACACAAGGATTAAGTCTCTGTGACGAGACAGTCGCCCTGGATCGTTAGACACGTGCTCAGGTCCCTCAGTGACCAGAGCTCCCGACGTGGGGACTGGAGAACAGCCCTGCGGTTAGGAAATCAGCACTAACTTAACAGAGACCTCACACTACCTCCTCGTAGGTGGAACTGGGAGGGGTCGCAAACAGCATTCTAGCAATTCTTCTTTGATACCAAGGCATTTCAGCAAATGTGTAACACCTACAGGGAAATAAAATAACACGTATAGATTCGAATTGCACCTTCTTTTTTCTCTTAAAGAGAACTAGCATCTTAACACATACAAAAGGAATCTTCTCCTGCTGTACATTTAAACAATTTGTACTTTACATAATATCCAGTAGGTTAATACTCATACTGAATTATTTAGAGACTGACATATTGATCCATCAATTAGGGTGTATTTTGTGATTAAATATAAATAGGAAGCAAGAGTACTAGTAATAGGGGCCGGCCCCGTGGCTTAATGGTTAAGTGCGCGCGCTCCGCTGCTGGCGGCCCGGGGTTCGGATCCTGGGCGCGCACCGACGCGCCGCTTCTCCGGCCATGCTGAGGCCACGTCCCACATACAGCAACTAGAAGGATGTGCAGATGTGACATACAACTATCTACTGGGGCTTTGGGGGGAAAAATAAATAAATAAAATCTTTAAAAAAAAAAAAAGAGTACTAATAATAATACAACACAGTCATGTGTGGCCTAATGACGGGGACACGTTCTGAGAAATGTGTCGTTGGGCGATGTCATCGTCATGTGAATGTCACCGAGTGCACCTACACAAAGCTAGGGGTACAGCCCACCACACACCTAGGCTGTGTGACACTGATCTACGGGACCACTGCTGTCTACACGGTCTCTCGGGACACCAGCGTCATGACATGGCACGTGACTGTGTCTCCTTCACCACTGAGTGCTGGCTGCAGGTGCTGAGCTAAGGATCCTCTCTCTTATCACTCCTTACAACAACTCACTGAGACAGGATCGTTACCTCTACTTTTTACATGAGAAAAACTAACTTAGAGAAGTTAAAAAAAAATGACAAAAGTAAACATGATATATGTAAATAATGGCAATCAACAATTAGTGTCTACATATTTAAACGGATGTGGCAAATGATTAACATCCGAAGATCTTGACGACTTTCCAAAATAAGTGGGACAAAAAGTGTTGGATCTTTGACTGGGGCGTGAACTCCCTGAGGCGGAGACTCTGTCTCACTCATGTTTGCTCACTAGCATCTGACTTAGGGACTGCCCCTCAATTACTGTTCATCCTCAGTAAGTGTTCTGTTAGTTTAATATGTCCTTTATCCTGAAGGAATACAAGACTGTTTACATCGTTACCCCCTTAGAGGACCACAAATAATCAGCTCTGCAGATTACACCTAAAGAAAACAGTGGCGAACCTGTCTCAGGGAAAAATCTTAAACCAGCAAGCATTAACACACTGGTGTACGCTCATACCAGCAAAATAGTGATGTACGTTGGACAAAAAATGGAAAGACACTGATATAAGTCAGATTACATTGTTCCTCAGGTGAATCAGACTGTATTTGACAAACTTCGAAGACATCAAGACCCTCTTAGAGCATCCTACTGTATTACTAGAGTTAGATAAATCCAATTTCATTTAGCCCAGTAAATAAGACTAGTCTTTCCCAACAAACGGAATTTAAAAGTCTAACAGAAAGTTTTAATGCTTTTTTAGCCTTAGTTCATGTTTCTAAATGATCTGAATAACAATGTACAATATGATCACAATCAAATTTAGTATTTTCTAACAATACATGTACAACTGCTGATTAATGTAATGGATTAAACACTCTTGATTACCAAACAATATTTTAAAATATTTTACATCTTGCTTTCTTATATACTACAAAACAAGATATGTATACATACTATAAGATAAGATCATACTAAATATCACAGAAATATTTATTTAAAGAAATTTTCTTACCAAATACCCATGAGGTGAATTGAGGTAGCATCTTTAGGGTTCAGTTCAATTGCTTTCTAACGAGAAATGAGAAAATCAATCATATTTGTTTTCTATAGACCAGTAAGTACTTTACTATGTTTGCTGAAGAAGCTATGATTAGAAAAAAAAAATTTACGACACCCCCATTTCATTTTTTCTATGATAATCAACATCAACTTTCTTCTTCCTAATTCTTTAATTGGTTAAATTTGTTTCAATACACTATTAATGACTTGTACCAAGGTTACTATTTTATAAGGTTCCAAAACTGACAGCAGGGTTTATCAACATGAGAAAAAACATGAAATTTGTAAATGAATCTAATTTTGAAAGCAGCAACAATCTATAGCTCTCAATGTTTCTTTCTTCTAGATTAAAGGAAAAATAAGTAGGAAGTTCTTTTGGCAAGTCCTATATGAATACTGAATAAAAAGTATTCTTTCCTAAAAGAAGAACAAAGTACATAATAATTTTAGAAAGTCTCTTCCCGTATGCAGATTTTGTTCAACTTCCCCATCTATACATAAAGGAATAATAAATACTATTTATTCAAAGATTTTATTAATAGAATAATTATATACAGTATAAAATGTGTTGATAAAGTGTCCCTGATTTCTAGTCACCATGTGCAAGTCCTAGTGAATTAAGGTAAAGCATAAATCACAGAGTAACTTTAAAGAAATTACTCCTCCTTTTATCCATTATTTTGTTGAAAATCACTAAGGAAACCTCACAGATTAATGTCAATCCTATTAAAAATAAAAGACCCTTTTTAAAAAATTGAGACTTTCTAGCTTATGCTTTTCTGTAAAACCACATTTTCACTGTCAATTGGTAATGTGTGAGACACATATTGTCAAATATTTATATTGGTTATCAGTGTGGGCTCTGAAGCCAGACTACCAGGATTCAAACCAAAACTCAGTAACCTCTAATTTTGTGACCTTGGCGAGTTCTATATTCTTGCCGTGCCTGAGTTTGCTCTTTTATAGAATCGAGAAAGTCATATACCTACCCCAGAGAGTTCTGGTGAAAATTAAACAAGCAAGTAACAGGAGGGGCTTACCATAGTACTATCTTCTGTCACCAGCATCATTATTATTTTTACTTTTCCTAAGTACCAGGTACTTAATTTATTACTAACATGGATTAATGTTAGTAGTTGTAGAGGTAACAGCTAGAATAAGGCTAACCAAGCTGACTTGGTGGAAATCTTGCTTCAATAATATGGGTAAGAATCAGCACTGACCTAATTTTTACTTTTCTGTAAATACAGATATGATTTAAAGTATATACAACTTATACTCTAGGCAGTCTTTCCCAACTGGAGTTCCACTAGAAAATTAAGCTCTACAAAAAAAATCCTATGAGTAACTATTTTCTCCATTCTACCAAGAATGGTACAGAGCTAGTACCATTCTAAATGCAAGGGAGAGAAGTTAATTCATCACCTACAATGGATGCCTTGGGGCATTAGAGTTTAATTTTCTTATGGGATGGGTTGAGGGGGGTTACTCTCAAGTAAATCCTTTCTTTTAGAATTCTCCTTGCCATTAGTTTAAAGTGTCTTCAAAAACAATCCAAAGATGATAATTCCATATTCCTTATAAAAGCTTTTTACTAGATGTAATAATGGAATTTGAAACAGAAGTACTATAAATGATCTTTTTAGTACTTAAATACTAAACACTGTCATTTTTTAAATACACTTAACACACACACATTTGAAAACTTATACAAAACATTGCTTTTTTAAAAATAATCCATAGCCTTCACTGTTTCTTTAAAGTTTAAAGTATACATTAATATATTTTCTGCACTTTTTCATTATTCACATTGGAAGTTATTCATCATGTATTTCTACAATCCCAAGGCACAGAGTAATTTAGGTGATTTATCTAATACCACTGAGCAAATTACTATATTTCACTGAATCTAAGAAACCAAACAAGTTACGACACATCATTATTTTCTGTACACTAAGAAAAAAAAAACTGCCAATTATAAGATACCACTGATTATATAATGCAATCTGATTTCAAAGGTCTTGAAGTGTGGAAAATGTTGTATGTTAATAAACTGAAATACATATATAGATAGTACGTAAGTGTATGTGTACACACACATATACACACTATTGATGCCTGAATAAGAAGCGAGGTCCTCTGACTCCCAGTCCGATGTTCTTTCCCACTAGTCATTATATACACTAGGAACTGAGACTATAGCCATAAAATTCAGAAAAGCTATTAGACAGCTTATTTAACATTATCCCTATGTATGTTTTCATCTCTTTCTCATTCTCTGTATTTTTGAGCTGGTTTACAATATCAAAAGAGAAAGCAATACCCTGGGTTTTTAGTGGCAGTGTTTTGTTTTTCCTGAGGACAAGAGCAGTGTCATGCACGTCATGAAATACACAAATGCCTGGACAAGTTCCAGCGCCTAAGGGAGAGCTTACCATAAATAAATTAACTTCAGGGGAGATATTAAAACATGCACACACATAACCCACACACAGAGAGCACAACCATAAATAGTACTACGACTACTGGGAGTGATAAGTCAATTGTGTTAGAGGGTTAGATTAGACCACACCTCCCAGTATTCAGAACCTTGACCAGTCCCTCCCAGACTCAGGTCTTGGCCACCACGTGACTTATTCACGTCGACAGACAGGACACTACCAAGTGTGATGCAAGCAGAGGCTTCACACAAGCTTGCACGCTGCAACCTTTCCCCTTGCAACGCTCACTCTTAGAAGTCAGCCACCATGCTATGAAGAAGCGAGGGCTAGACTACTAAGCAATGAGAAGAAAAGTGGAGAGAAACCAACACAGACGAGAGGGCACCTGGTACACTGCCCTCCCAGCTGAGCGTCCAGGTGAATGCAGCTGTCTAAATGACCTCAGCCACACCTGGCAGAACAGAAGCACTAGTGTGCAAAGTTAACCCACAGAACTGTGAGAAATGGTCACTGCCGTGGGCCACTAAGTTTTAGGTGGTTTGCTATATATAGCATAGATAAGTGAAACAGAAATCTGTTCAGAAAATTAATGACTTTTTAAATTCATCAGTACCTCAAAATGCTCCTTGATAGTGTAGGCATTTGCAATTTTAGCCCTGATGCCTTCATAATCTCCAACATCACTTATGCAGATTGCATACCACTAAAAATACAAGAAGAAAAGGTGTCAGAACAATAATACTCTTAATAATATTTCATTCAATACAAGGTAAAACTGAATAACTGTTTATTCCTCAATAGTCTTTCCCATTCAACAAAAAGTTACTAAGCATAAAAACTGTATTAAATATGCTGGAATATACAAAGAAAAGCTCCCTCGAGGTCGGGACATGTTTATAGAGAACTTTAATACAAGCCAGAGAGTAGTGAATCTCTAAGAAAGTTATCAACACAGTGGGGAGTAATGATTCAAGTTTAGATCTGAGTATAAACTCAGAAAAATGTGCAGCTGAATGACTATCATTTTATTTTCACATCCTCTTTTCTGGCAGCTGCCTCTTCCCTGACACCTGCACTATGACAGTAAGATCAGCCACATTTGTCAACTGCAACTTTGTCTCATAGCCATAGTTGGATAACAGACCCAAACTGAATTCAGTTTATTTCTTCCCAAAGAACTGAATCCAAAATATCCAAGCTTCATAAACCCTGGAAAGTCATAAGACTTAGGATGAGAAAAAAAAGTCTGCAGTCAAAAAGACTTGTAGATAACAGCAAAGAGGAGAAACAATGAAGCCTCAGAGCAATGGAACCAACTGCTCCTGAAGTTAACCCTGCCCTTGGGTTCTGTGAAATAACCACCATTTCTTATAATAAACACCCCTTCTTTTTGTGTTTGAGCTTATTTCTGTGGGATTTTAATAATTATAACCAGAAACATTTTAACTAACACTTAAACTTCTGTTTAAATCTATTCTCCACCAAAAATCTTTTGTATCTTGATATGTTTATTGATAATAAAAAGATATAATTTAAAACACACACACATCTCTACAGACTATGTTCTTTAATCTCCACTGACAGTTACTCAGCTACCCACCTCCAGATAACCAGACGGGCTACACAGGGTTTCAGACTAGGTACTGTGCTCTTCTCCCACATATCAGGGCTCTGGACAAAATCACTTTCTCTTACACAATTAACTATCATCTATATGCAAAGCAAACACAAGCTTATGGATGAATCCTGAACATTCTACCCTGATTATACTGGCATTTAGTTACTGTACAGGACTGTTAATTAATGCTCATATGAGCAAGAGCTGATAGTAGGCGGTGTGATCCTCGGTGATTTTTATTTCCATATTTGTACTTCTTTTTCAATTTCCAAAATGCCTAATGTCTGTAATGAGTTTACATTATTTGTTAAAAACCTTTATTTTAAATAGATATTCTAGCCAAGAAAGGGTAATAGGTACTATACTAGACTTACCTTCTTGCCTGAAACACTAAAAAACCAAACAAAATATAAAAAATAAAGCCTCGCAAGATCTTACATATCAGGCAACAGTGATTGATACCTGTGGTGAGCCCTGTGAGTATCCCAGCTCATGGCCTAGAGAGATCTCCAGGCTGAAGCCCAGGGAGGCAAAGTCGGCCACCTGGCAGTCTCTCTACTCTGAGAAGATGGAACTGGGAGTCAGGGGAGGCACAGGCGTCTCGAGTTAGCAGAGCAGAATAAGGCAGAGAGAGAGCTGAGCACAGCTAGAACTCGGGAGAACTGCAGACGGTCATTCTTGAGCATTAGCTGAGTAAAGATCTCCACTTGCCTGTGATGAGAACACTCAAGGCTAGGCAAAGAACCACCTAAAAGGACTAGAAATCTGGAGCTTACAAAGCACTGGCAATACCAGTTGTAGGAAAAATAAACTCTAGAGAAAATGGTACTCTAGTCCTGCTTAAAAACCTTCAAGCAAAATCCAAAAGGATCAAATTGTTTCTGAGTAACTCAACCATGTCCCAGAACAAAGCTCAAGAATATTTTTTCCTGTTTTATTGAGATATAACTGACACAAAGCACTGTATAAATTTAAACTGTACAGCATAATTTGACTTATAAGTATTGTAACATGATTACCAGAGAATATTTTAGTAATACATATATATCCAGCACCCATTAAAGTAAAATTCACAATGTCTAGCATCAATCATTAATCAAAAATCACTAATCATGCAATGACTCACAATGAGGGAGAGAAAAACTCAATCAAAAATGATCCATAAATGGCACAAATGATAGAATTCACAGACAAAGACAACAAAACCACTCTTTTAACTGTATTTCATATATTCAAAAAGCAAGATGAAAGGCAAATATGTTAAGGAGAGAAATGCAAGATTTTAAAGACAGAAACCATTGCAGAAGAAAAGATTACTGAACTTGAAGACACAGAAATGAAACTAACCAAAATGAAACAAGAGTTTGAGAGGCAAAAGAGTAAACACACAGACCATCAGGGAACTTCTGGACAATTCTAGTGGGCAACTACACGTGTAATTGGAGTCCCAGAAGAAGAGTGAGGGAGAAGAGCCAAAAGCGGCTTACAAAAAGAACGCTGAACACTTTCTAAAGTTGATGCAACTACAAACTCACAAATCCAAGAAGTACCTGAAATACGAGCCCAAGAAACAGGAAGAAAACTATCCCATGGCACATCACAATCAAATACTTTACAACCAGTGATAAAGAAAAAACTGGCCAGACCAAAAAAATTCCCATCACCTACAAGAATTATAGATTTCTTACTGGAAATAATGCAAGCTAGGAGATAGCAGAGCAATGTCCTGAAAGTATTCTCCACCCAGGGAAAATGTTTTTCAAAAGCAAAAGTGAAAGAGGACTTTTAGTTACATCAAAGCTAAAAGAATTCATCATCCAGAGACTTGCAATATAAGAAATGTTAAAGGTATGCATGTTGAGAAATGAGCAAGTCCTCCATGCAGAAAGAAAATAATACAGACGGAAAGCTCCTTCTACACACAGGAATGATGTACACCAAAACGGTAACCATATGGGCAAAGATGAAGACTCTTCTTTCTTACTATTTATGTCTCTTTAAAAGATAACAGACTGTTTAAAGCAAAATAATAACGTATTCTGGGATTTCTAACATATGTCGAAGATGTATCACAATAACAGCACACTAGCAGTTATGAACACATGAAGCGTTGTATCACTTTATGTGGACTCTAAGTTAAAGACGTATACTACAAACCTTAAAGGAACCACTAAAATAACACAATACAGAATTCTAGCCATTAAGTCAATAAAATGGAATCCAAAAGTGCTCAAGACAGAAGGTAGAGAAAGAACAAAATGAGAACAGATGAAACAAATAGAAAGATAGGAAATTTAAACTCAAAAATATCATTAATCATATCAAATGTAAATGGTCGAAACACCCCAACTGAAAGGCAGATTGCCAAACTGGATTAAAATTAAGCAAGAATGAGAGTGACGTAAGCGAAAAAGGCAGAAGAAAGAAATCCAAATTCCGTTCCTCCATAAAAGCCACGAAAAAATGAGCAAAAACTGTCAGAATTAACTTTTTTTGGAACACCAAAATTAAAATAAGACTTGCAGCAACCTGAAAATGCTTACTCAATGCTACAGCTTACTCTTGGTGAGAACAGTGAACTCTGTACTGTTTTATCTTACTCCAGGCCCATCTCACACTCCCCAACTCAGTGGTAGCCATGAAAATAGCCCGCATTCCTGGCGGAGAAGGAGCAGAACAGAGCTCATTTGTTCGGATCTGTCTGGCGGTTCCCTGGAAGACTGGCTCGAAAGCCTTGTCTATATTTCACCTAACTTGGAAAAAGCCTAGTGCCAAAGCTGCTTCCTTGGGGGGCATTTGTTGAAAACACTTAGAGGCTAATATCTTAGGCTGCTGCTGCCTCAGGCTAATAAACAGACTAATAAAAAGCTTGAGAGGAAAGGCTAGGGATACAGACGTCCCTAAGGGCTTTGAAAAGCTCCAACAAAGAAAAATCAAAAGAAGAATAATGTTTCATGACATATGAAAATTATATTGAATTTAAATTTCAGTGTCCACAAATAAAGCTTTATGGAAAAATGATGGCTCACCATTTATGCATTGTCTATGGCTGCTTTTGCTCAACAATGGCAGAGGTGAGTTGTGAAAAGAGATCATATGTGATCTTCTAATTGATTCCCACTGCTGCTCAGTGCACTGTGAATCACAGTGATAGATTTATAACTTGACAGCATTTCAACTACCATGCATATTGGCATACCATGACACTTTATTTTTTTATAACCAATGCATATATCAAAAGAAGATAAAATGGACTTCAAATGTCATGCTTTGAAGGCACAGTGGAGTGTGGATTATTTTGTTATTGAATTAGATGGCAAAGCATTTTGTTTATTATGCAGTAACACCAAAGCAAAAAAAAAAAAGACGAAAAAATGAAAAACTCCCAACATATCCTTGAGAATACAGCAAGCCACACACAAGCACAGGATGATGTGCACGCTCGGGAAGGATGTGAGAAGGCCCTAAGCGCACCTCCTGCTGACCTCAAGGCTATACACAGGCAGGAAGGGAGAGCTGGGGCAGAGTTCTGAACTGCCTGGTTAAGTGTTCAAGGTGTGTCCCAACACACACACAGCCCCATGGCAAGGACTGGAAAACACTTTGGTTCCAGGCATTTTAGAAAATTTCTGTCCCATCATTAGCTGGCCATTAAGCTAACAGAACAGAGACTTCAGTGGCTACACAAAACAAAGAATACAGACTTTACAGAATTAGTTAAGAAAAGTCACTAAAGAAACAATAAATATAAAAAGCAGCAACAACAACGAATTCTGGAAGGGGAGAGAATCTCATTTCTAGATTTACCATATTATAATTGTCAACATATCCAGTTTTCAACAAGAAAGTATAAGGCATGCAAAGAAATAAGATAGTAGGACCTATACACAGAGGAAAACAATCAATAGAAAATATGCCTGAAGAAGCCCAGATGTTGGACTTCCTAGACATCCTACATTCCTTATGTATGTTCAACAGAAAAATTATGTATAAAGAACTAAAAAATAGTCTAAGACCAATGTCTCACCAATAGAGAATATCAATAAAGAGATAGAAATGATAAAATGGAACCAGATAGATATTTTGGAGTTGGAAAGTACAATACTGAAATTAAAAATTCACCACACTGAATTGAGGATTCAACAGCAGATCTGAACAGGCAGAAGAAAGAATCAGCTAACTTGAAGATAATAGCTCAATTGAGATTACCCAATCTGAAGAACAGAAAAGAAAAAAGAAAAAAAATCAACACAGCCTCAGAGACCAACCTGTGAGACACCAACATGTCTCCCAAAATACACATAATGGGAGTCTCAGAAGGAGAGGAAAGGAGGGAAATAAAGGAGTAGAATGAATATCTGAAAACAAAATGGCCAAGAGCTTCCTTTTTTTTTTAATAGGTTTCAGATGTACAGCATTATAATTCGACCTCTGTATACACTACAAAGTGCTCACCACCACAAGTCTAGTTACCATCTATCATCATACAACTCGCCCCCTTCACCCATTTTGCCCGCCCCCCAACTCCCTTCCCCTCTGGTAACCACTAATCTGTTCTTTTTATCTATGTGTTTGTTTCGTTTTATTCTGTTAGTTTGCTTTGGTTTTGTTAGATTCCACATACGAGTGAAATCATACGGGATTGGTCTTTCTCCATCTGACTTATTTTACTTAGCACAATACCCTCAAGGTCCATCCATGTTGTTGCAAATGGCAAATTTCATTCTTTGTTATAGCTGAGTACTATTCCATTGTGTGTGTCTGTGTATATATATATATATATATGTCTTTTCGATAATAGCCATTCTGACAGGTGTGAGGTGATATCTCATTGTGGTTTCGATTTGCGTTTCCCTGATGATTAGCAATGGTGCGTTTATATATATGCCACATCTTCTTTATCCATTCATCCATCAATAGACACTTACACTGTTTCCATTTCTTGGCTATTGTAAATAATGCTGCAATGACCATAGGGGTGCATATATCGTTTAGAATTAGTGTTTCTGTATTCTTCAGATAAATACACAGAAGTAGAATAGCTGGGTCATATAGTAGTTCTTAATTTTTTGAGGAATCTCCATACTGTTTTCCATAGTGGCTGCACCAATTTACACTCCCACCAGCAGTGCACAAAGGTTCCCTTTTCTCCACATCCTCGCCAACATTTGTTATTTCTTGTCTTTTCGATAATAGCCATTCTGACAGGTGTGAGGTGATATCTCATTGCGGTTTCGATTTGCGTTTCCCTGATGATTAGCAATGGTGAGCACCTTTTCATGTGCCTGTTGGCCCTCTGTATGTCTTCTTCGGAAAAATGTTTATTCAGATTCTCTGCCCATTTTTCAATCAGGTTATTTCTGTCGTTGTTGAGATGTACAAGTTCTTTATATATTTTGGACATTAACCACTTATTGGATATATGGTTTGCAAATATCCTCTCCCACTCAGTAGGTTGCCTTTTTGTTTTGATGATGGTTTCCTTCGCTGTGCAGAAGTTTTTTCATTTGATGTAGTCTCATTTGTTTATTTTTGCTTCTGTTTCCCTTGTCTGTGGGGTCAGATCCACAAATACATCATGATGTCAAGGGGCTTAACACCATTACTCTCTTCGAGGAATTCTATGGTTTCAGGTCTTACATTCAAGTCTTTAATCTATTTTGAGTTAACTTTGTGTAAGACAGTCATCTAGTTGCATTCTTTTGCATGTGACTGTCCAGTTTTCTCAACACCATTTATTGAAGAGACTGCCATTTCGATGAAATATCCAGAGTAGGTAAAGCCATAGAGACAGAAAGCAGATTAATGGTTGTCAGGGGCTGGGAATAAGAGGGAATGGAGTGACTGCTTAATGGGTACTGGGTTTCCTTTTGATGAAAATGTTTTGAAACTCAATAGAGGTAATAGTTGCACAACACTGTAAATGTATTAAATGCCACTGGATTATACATTTTAAAATGGTTAACTTTATGTTATGTGAATTTACCTCAATAAAAAAAAGAGAGAATTGAAAGCAGGTGTTCACACAAAAATTTGTATACAATTGTTTATAGCAGCATTATTCCTAATAGCCACAAAGTATAAACAACTCAAATGTCCATCGGCCAATGAATGGATAAACAAAAGTGGTATATCCATACAAAGGAATATTATTCAGCCATAAAAAGGAATGAAGAACTGTCACAAACTCAACATGGATGAACCTTGAAAACATTATGCTAAGTGAAATAAGGCGACACGCAAAGGCCATATATCGTATGATCCATTTATATGAAATGTCCAGAATAGGCAAATTCATAGAAACAAAAAGCAGATTAATGCTTGCCAGGGGAGAAATGGAACTAACTGGTAATAGCTATGGGGTTTGTTTTGGGGGAAATGGAAGTGTTCTGGAATTAGACAGTGGTGAAGGTTGCACAACATAGTGAATAAGCTAAAAACCACTGAAATGTACACATTACAGTGGTGAATTTTATGTTAATGTGAAGTATATAAAATAAAGTAAAAATAAAAATAAGCAAGACTTATCACCTGCTTATAAGAAGTACACATTAAATATAAAGACACAAATAAGTTAAAAGTAAAAGAGCAGAAAAGGATATAACATGCTAACATTAAGCAAAAGAAAACAAGAATGGCTACATTAAAATCAAAGTAGATTATAAAACCAAGAATATTTCTAGAGCTAAAGAGGATCATTTTGCAATGATAAAGAGGTCAATGCATCACGACAATGTAACAATCCTAATGTTTATATTCCTAATAACAATACTTTAAAATACATGCTGTAGAAACTAATAAAATTGCAAAGAACAACAGACAAATCTACAATTATACTTGGAGTTTTCAACATCCCTGTCTCAATAATTTATAGAACAAGTAGACAGAAAATCACTAAGGATACAGAAGACTCAAACAACACTATCAACCAACTTGACCTGAATGACATTTAAAAGCTACACCCAGGGGGCCAGCCCAGCGGCGCAAGCAGTTAAGTGACCACGCTACGCTGTGGAGCCTAGGGTTTGCTGGTTCGGATCCCCGGTGCGCACCAACGCACTGCTTGGCAGGCCATGCTGTGGCGGCGTCCCACGTAAAGTGGAGGAAGATGGGCACCGATGTTAGCCCAGAGCCAGTCTTCCTCAGCAAAAAGAGGAGGATTGGCAGATGTTAGCTCAGGGCCGATATTCCTCACAAAAAATAAAAAAATAAAATAAAAGATATGCCCAACAACAGCTGAATAAACATTCTTTTCACGTGCACAATGAACATTTCCAAAGACAGACCATATTCTGGGCCATAAAACAAGTTTTAACAAACTTAAGGATTTGTATCTGTTTTATCCTTACTATAAACCAGCAGTAGTTGGGGGTTGGGGGACCAATCCCTAAAGGCAGCATTTAGAAATGTTTGGAGGTGGAATCTGGTTGTCATGGTGACGTGAGGCTTTACTGAGGACAGTCTAACATGATACAGTGATGTCCTAATCTGAAATACCAATGATGTCCCCTAGTCTCCCCACAGTGTCCGCTGAAAACACTATTCTAAACCCATTAGGAAATCCAGAAACTAGCGGAGTTCCAGGTGAAAAGTTACAGTAGGCCTCAGGTGTCCAGCTGCTATATTCCTACCTCCACATAAAACAGAACCACGTGAGGAAAATGAGAAAACATCTGTCAAGTGCTTGTACAACTAGGAATAAAGATACAGGTAATTCTGGAAACTACCACTTTTGTTTAAAAATAAGCATTCATGAAAGTAATTTACCACGCACACTAATGAAGTTAGAGTAAATGTTCAAGAATGCAAGGAAACAACTACTTCCTTTTTTTTGTTGTTGAGGAAGATTGGCCCTGAGCTAACATCTGAGCTCATCTTCCTCTACTTTGTATGTGAGCTGCCGCACAGCATGGCCACCGATGAGTGGTGCACGTCCGCGCCTGGGAACCAAACCCAGGCTGCTGAAGCCGAGGGCACTGAACTTAACCACTAGGCCATGGGGCCAGCTCCCAAAACTACTTCTTTTTGAAAAAATGTTATCAAAATAAATCTCTTCCCTACTTCTTTAAAATAGAGCAATTTTCTTTCCTATGTAAATTAGGGAGGATAGATAAGTACAGACCAATGTACCTCTCAGTACATGGTTAACAGTTCCATTACTTTAAGCACCTCACCTTATGAGCTGCAAAACTTGATTCATTTTTTTCTAGCGCTCTTTTTGCATACTCTAGAGCTTCATACACCAAGAGCTTTTTCTCCTCTTCTGAGGTGCTGCTAAGCTGAGCTGTATCCCGTGATGCCCGTGCCAAACGCCACAGTAACTCTGCATCTTCACTAATTTGAAATAAATATAAAACAACCATTTTAGCTTGCATTAAAAAATTGTTAACGGTCACATGACTAATGAATACATACGGTCTTTCACATCAGTGAGGACATAGCAAGCAACATGATATTAAAAGCCATTATTATTCACAATGTTAAATTTATTATTTTCTTTCACATAAAAACATTATTTGCCAAAATTTCCTATAAAATATCCAATATTATACATAAATATTAACTTGTCTACAATATGTAAAATACGAACTTCCTTAGAAAGTATCTCGGAATTCTCTAAACATTTAGCCTACAAAACTCAACATAAAAGTTGAGGCCTGACTTCACTGGCACTGTGCTTCTGACAGCTCACTTACTGGTTCAGACAGTACCATAAAATACATAAGCCTTACAGACGGTCATGCTCTAAAAAACAGAATTGCTGTATCCCTAGCCCCAAACACAGTACCTGGAACACAACAGATATACGATAAGTATTTGTTAATGAATGAATGATTGAATATAATGTAATCTTAAAATAAATCCCATGTTTAAATGTGTCATCCATGCCATCAGGCATGGAACATTACAAGTAAGGAGACTGGACTCCCTGAAGAACTGACAGTCAAAAAGAATTACGTAAATAAGAAATGGTTAATAAAATACTAACCACAATGAAGAGCTAGAAATATTTAAAAACTAATCTTAAATTTCTTTTTATTAAATGTTTGCCTCTAAGCCTACTATATTATGTATTTCTTGACAAAAAATGGTATTCACATAAAATTTTGAAACTAAAGGTAGCAATAGTATAATTCAGTGAATATGGAGTAACCACCTTATGGCTTACTTTTCAAGTAATTACTGAAATGACTATAAAATGCAAAACCAGCCACCTCAAGTTTTTTTTTTTTTTGTGAGGAGATCAGCCCTGAGCTAACATCTGCCAATCCTCCTCTTTTTTTGCTGAAGAAGATTGGCCCTGGGCTAACATCTATGCCCATCTTCCTCCACTTTATATGGGACGCCACCACAGCATGGCCTGACAAGTAGTGCATCGGTGCGCGCCCGGGATCCGAACCGGTGAACCCCGGGCCGCCGCAGCGGAGCATGTGCACTTAACCACTTGCGCCACCAGGCCAGCCCCAGCCACCTCAAGTTTTTGAAGGAAGAATAGAAAAGGAAAGATGGATCCTATAGATACTTAGGAAGTAAACTGATGGGTCTTGGAGAGAAAACTGGTTTTGGGAATGTAAGACAGGTAGCTGAAAATGACTCGATATTTTTAGTTTAGGAGCTGAGGTAGATTAGTGATCTGGAAATGTCAGTTAGCCTTCTTTGACTTATTTTATAGGGCTGAATCTCCCTCCACCTCCATCCTCCCAAAAAAATGAGCATGCGTTGATACTCTGAACTAAACACATAACCTAATACTAAAAATACAAAAAGGAGATATTTTAACTTCTCTAAAAGACTGTGCTTCTAACGTGATACACAGATATCATTCAATGGTGGCATACAATCATCCTAATTCATTTAAATCTTATGCCAATAAGAAAACAATGTAAATGAAAAGGAATGAGAAATATATAATATACATAGATGAGATAAACATATATTCAAGGATTACTTTGCATGATCCAAAGCAAAATAACAAAATGGAAAAAATGTTTCAACATTCTACTAGAATGAGTAAGTAGAACCACCTTTTCTAAATCAATGAGATATATGTAGCACTTTTGAGTCATTTAATAAAGAAATAGCTTAATATAAGAAATAGTTTAATATAAATTAAACTCTAAGAAATATTATTTTGAAGTAATAATCTTAAAAACCTATAAGAATTTCAAGCACCAAGAATTATTTTAATCGTTAAATAACAGAGGAAATTGCAAATCCAGGCTATCATACATTGCCCACCTTTCCTTGTATTGGGTTAACAGCTGATAAAGTTTTTCTGTTTCTCCACTTTCATATAGGTAGTCTGCTTGTTCAAGGATCTCTTCAACTCTAAAGACTATAAAAGAAAAAAGATACAATGAAGTAGGTCTTCCCAAGCCAGATGAAACATAAGCACTTTTATATATAAGCAAAAGAAATTAGATACAGAAATCACCCCTAAGAAAAGATTAGAAATTCTGAAGAATCTAGATGTAAGTGTAGTAGAAATAAGTATGAAGTTATCATAGTAAGTGATTTATTGAAATCATGAAAATAAAAAATTAGAAAACTTATTCTGGTACTGACTACATATGACATATTTTAAAAAATGAAAAAAGTAATTTCTTATGAGGAATTTATGGTACCCTTACCCTCCATACAAAGTCTTTGTTGTTGCTGCTGCTAAGTATCATCCACTGTAGAAAATGATGATATAACATCCACTTACAGCACTGAAAATTATTAATTTGCAGGGACTGAACCATATTGTTTTACTAGACTCTCTTCAAGACCTAATTTACACAGACACTGTTATAGAAAAAGAGTCAAATCTGTCATCAAAAACTTAGATGAAGTTAACTGCAGACAGAATCTGAAACTTACCTCATTGCACTATGCTCCAAACAACTCTAAACAATGTAGTTTAGACATTACTACAAAACACATAAACCTTATAGACAGTGTAATGCCCTAAAAAAGTTGACTAGTTACTGAAAAAACCACTAAGTCTGAATTTCAGGATATTCCAATCATTACTAAGGAACACACACATTTAATTTTGTCTTCTATAAAGGTGCTGTCATTTCTTAGTCCTATGTACAAGCCAACATTCCAATGTGTTCAGTTAAATTTCCTCATTATTTACCTTAGTATGTTTTAATTAATCATAGCATATTTGAGGTTAAAATTTTTTAAGTTTTTGAAAAATTAAAATCTAGACCAGCAAAAAAAAACCTCATGAATTTATGATACAATGTTGTAAAGTGAAGTATTTTTTATTAAGTTAACATCATAATGTAATTATAACAGTTCAAGAAAAATTAAATGACAATAGCAAAGAAACCATAAAATTAAAGATTTTTTTTCCTCTTTATTCATTCTGGTTAGGTGCTATAGTTTAATAATATTCACAAAGCTGGTTAATTCTCTTAAGTTTGCCTCCATTCTATTCTATATTTTTATCAGTGGCTGATTCTCCAAATTTGGGTAATAACAACCCAAAGATTCTTAAAAAGAATGAGTAGTAGTCTCAGCATTCTTAGCTGATAGTGGTAGGCAGAATAACGGCCCCAAACATGTCCACATCTTAATCCCCGGAACCTGTGAAAATGTATAGGCTACATGGCAAAGGGGAAGTAAGTTTGTGGATAGAATTAAGTTACTAATCAGTAACTTGAAAACAGGAGGTTATCTTGGATTAGCCAGGTGGGCCCAATATAATCACAAAAGTCCTTAAAAGTGGAAGAGGGAGCCAGAGGAAAGTCCCAGACGGTGTAACCATGGCAATGTGGTCAGAGTGAAGTGACTGCCGGCTTTGAACATGGAGAAAAGAGGCCTTCAGCCAAGGAATGTGGAAAGCCTCTACAAGCTGAAAAACACAAGGAAACCGATTCTCCCCTAGAGCCTCCAGAAAGGAACACAGCCCTGCCAACTCCTTGATTTTAACCCAGTGGGACCCATTTTAGACTTCTGAACTACAGAACTGTAAGATAATAAATTTGTGTTGTTTTAAGTCATTAAGTTTGTGGTAATCTGTTACAGCAGCGACAAAAAACTTTCACAATATTAAATATATTGATTTGGCATATTTGATTGCATACATGGTCTGTGTAAGTAGGAAAGTGACATTTAATTCTATTCATTGATTTTTCTCCCACTCCTTGAGAAGACTGCTAAAGAGATTACCATCCAATCTAGCAATTCTACATCTCATCACCCATGTAATTAAAAGAAAAATGTACAAATTTAGTAAATAATTTAAATCTTTTTTGTGTATTATTCTTTTATAACTTCTTAAGTCACTTATCTCTAATTCCTTCAGTATACAGTATAATATCATAAGCTATAGTATTCAGGCTTTAAATATATATATTTTTTTCTTGACTCTAAACAGAAATTTCTAAAATCATACAATGTGCAATTTATAAGGAAAAAATGCACTTACTCTGACACTAGACTCACATAGGAACTAGGGTAGGAGCATGTAGACCACTCACATATCTGCATATCAGTTGTGTTTTTTTACTTGTTTAATGCTGTGCACTTTTCCTGAAAATATTTAAAAATAAGCTGTTACTGACATAAAGAGACCATATTCTATAAAATGGACTAAACTTTCAAAGTAAATTACTTTTCAACTTAAGTAATGAATAAATATCCCAAGGTAAGAATGTAGAGGAAGAAAACTGAGATATTAATGCACCTAAAGAAATCTTAAATTTAGCCTAAAATGAATATGCTCACGATCATAACAATTCTTAGAATTTTTTTTTTAAAAAGGCAATGATGTGCCATTCTGCATATATATAAACTTTGGTTTTCTAGTTTTTCTTGCTAAGTGTATTCTTAGCCATATGAGAGGTATCTGGACAAAAATGAAATACTCTACTACTCTAAGCAAGCAAAATAGCTCTATTTCTGAAGTTTCTCCATATAGAACTTACAAAGTAGAAAATGAGTATCTAGGTTTTCTAGACACTCTTAAGATTTTTGTAGATACTAGAAGACTCTAAGTAGGAGCAACATCATCCAAATTTAAGGCAAATTTTCTACACCAACAATATGGTGTCTCAGCAGTACTGGAAGCAGCGCCTCTAAAAACGCCCTGAAGCAGAGTACAAAGGAACACACGTGAAGGAGCAGTGACCTCAGTTCTGCAGCTTCGTCAGTAGAGAGGAACCAATAAAAGTATATGATAAGAGACAAGTGAAGTGACTGTATGAAGAACCTTTATTTAAGGTGAGCCCCTTGTCGTTATCTTTTAAGCGTTTTACAAGGGAACTTGCACACACACAAGAGTACTGTGAACACACTAGCATATCTTGAGGGCCTTTAAATTTTGTCTATTTTAAGGAAATAATGAAAAACTTTCTACTGGAGTGCTTCAATTACTGCTGACAATTGGGTCTGTGTGCTATCTTGTGGTAAACATAGGCATTACCATTTAAAAAATGAGTCCCACAGTCCCAGCCAACTGGAATGTCAAAAGTATATATGCCCTTAAATCAATTTCTAAAGAAGTCTCACTTCAGAATGTGATTTAATCCTGGTAAATGGAGGAGGAAAAAAATTTTAAGTGGCTTTAATGAGCATGAAGCAGATCTAAAGAGAATTAGGCAGAAGTTTTTGATGAGTGGAATTATTTGAAGACCAATTCCCAAAAAATATGAAAAATAAGAACCACAGCAGAGCAACTGGAAGAGAGATATACGACAAAGTAAAACTTGCAAGGGCCAATGAAGTTATATTTTTATAGAAACATAGATCATTATCCAAGTTAAAAAAAAATCTGGTTTCTATATTTTATCAATAATTCATGTTTTTTCAAGGGCTATGGCCTAGGCTAACAAATTATATGAACATACCAATCAACTAATTATAAAATGAGGTTTTATTTGTTTTAAGAAAACAAAGCCAAGGGCCAGCCCGGTGGCGCAAGAGGTTAAGTGCGCGCGCTCCGCTTTGGCGGCCAGGGTTCATAGGTGCGGATCCCGGGTGCCAAAAAAAAAAAACCACAAAGCTAAAGAAAATCAAGGTAGACAAAATTAATATCCATACTCTGCTCTTTGCATTAACTTTTTTTTTGCTTTGTGAGGAAGATCAGCCCTGAGCTAACATCTGTTGCCAATCCTCCTCTTTTTGCTGAGGAAGATTGGCCCTGGGCTAACATCCGTGCCCATCTTCCTCTCCTTTATATGGGATGCCGCCACAGTATGGCTTAACAAGCGGCGTGTCAGTCCGCGCCCAGGATCTGACCCTGCAAACCCTGGGCTGCCGAAGAAGAGCTCGTGAACTTAACCACTACACCACTGGGCCAGCCGCTGCATTAACTTTTTAAATACTCAAAACATGCTTGAAAATACAGAAAGGATTCCAAAATATAAGGCAGTTTTCATTAAAATCTATAACAAAAACAATGACTTTAGTTTTCAGAACAAGTTACACCTTGGAATACTAAAATTTTTTTTTCAAGGTCAAATCAAAGTTTTATTTAGTGTTAGGATTGGAACAAACATTTAGTTATTTTTGTATGTACATACTTTTATTTTTACATTGTCGAGGAAGTTATAATTTTTTTTAATAGCATATAAATGAACATAGGTGTAAGCCACCTAGAACAAAAGAATTAGCATGTACTGGATGAAAAGAATCAGAATTTCTCTAACACAATAAACGCATACACCAAACATTGTTTTGCACCAAATGGCAACTACAAATATATATACAAGGTAAGTACCGGTACATCAGAGATACCAAAAACATCTTTGATGCACTCACTTAGGAATTGTAAAAAATAAGTATTATCCAGTATCTGATGCTAAATAAAAAAACCGGATGGCTAAATAAACAGGGGAGTCACTCTATCCCATTTCCTTTTTTTAACTTTTATGAATTCAAGTTTATTCACAAGTTGGATATACAATCCTATAACTATTCTCTCTTCTTCAATAAGTTCATAATGGTAGCTTTAAACAACTTTAAAGCTTGAGCTCCTTCTGAATTTCCCAAGGTTTTTTTTGCACTCTTTTTCAAATGGACCTCCTCTTCAGGGGTCAGCTTTATCTTTATAAGGTCTGCAATACCATTCTCTCTCAGGATACAAGGAACTGTAAGGAATACTTCTTCATTTATTCCATAGAGGCACTTACTTATGGTGGAAACCAGACACACTCTCCTAAGATTCTTTGAAATGCTTTCCATTAAACCAGCTACAGATAGGCCAACGGCCCAATTAGTATAACCTTTCATTTTAACCATCTCATAGCCACAGGTAATCACTTCTTTGTGGACATTTTCCCACTGCTAAGGATTTTTATCCATTCCTATATCGGAGTTCAGATCCTTTAGAGGGACACCAGCAATGTTAACTCCACTCCACACAGGTACACTTGAATCTCTGTGCTCTCCAAGGATCCATTCATGACAGTCCAATAAAGAAATGTAAACAGGCAGTGTCCAGATTACAGCCATTTCCAATAATAATTTTTGGGAAATGCACTCAACTTTCAAGCTACATAAGTTAAGATAGCCACTGGCTTGCAAACAACTATGAGTTTGCAGTGGGGACTATACTGAGTAATATTCAAAATCATTAATTTAAAGATGGACACATTTCGCTTGACTACATCAAGGCATGTTTCTCCTATTCTTGGGCGTGTACCTGCTGTGATAATCACTAGGTTGGAGTCTGCAATGACAAGGGGATCTTTGCTGGAAACAGTATTTGGCATTTTCATGAAAGGGCTGCCATGCTGAAGACCCCCTGCCTCACCCTCCAGTTTGCCTTCATCAACATCCACAAAGGCAAGTTCATAACCCCAGCCTTTTAATACGATGCTGATAGCACAGGCCACACCAACTGATCCAGTTCCTATAACGGAGATCTTACTGTGATGAGTGGTCTCCTCTGAAGTGAAATTCTCAGTAAGTTCACACTTGATAGCTGCCATCTTGGAAATGGGGGTGAAGGGCCAGCCGTCCCTGAGCAGGATGCATGCCGCCTAACAGGGACACAGAGCCATCCCCAGACAAAGGAAATGCACTCCTATAGTGCCTACTCTCTGGCTGGTCCATAGCCCTCCCGCAGCCCAGTTCATGGCCACGCACTCAAGAGGTGGAGGAAAAGAATGGAGGAAAGCCACGTCAAAGTTCTCTGAGGCACAAAGTAAGGAAACCGTCAACCCCCGCTATTGCAACTGTGCAAGGCCACACCCAGCTCATGTGGGCCTCACAGGGGCCTAGCACCTTAAAATGTTATTTTTAATTTCCTGAATATGCAATAATTTTTTGTCATTAAGACACCTCTGAAAAAATCGACTATGATCATTAAGGCTAAATGTAATTTTGGCTTTGCTTTTCAATGTGCCATATTTTATTGCTTAAGGCAGCACTAAATCTTTGCACTCATTTTTGTAATGAAATGGTGCTAAAGCACACTGAAACTAAGTGTGACAGACGTGAAAAGAAACACATAAGAGTTGTAATCTCTGCTCTCACACTTTGACTTCGAAGAAGTTTAACGCCAAGCTTCTTTTCAAAAATGAATATTATAATGGCGCACACACACAGAAAAATCTTGCAAGTGCAACCACACGGCATATCTCTCAAGGATAAGTTTTTAAAAAAATGAATATTATAATGTGATAATACAACTTGTCCTAACTACTTTACAAAGTTGCTGCGAGAAGTGAAGTTATGGTGAAAAGTCTAGTTGAGCTTTAAAAAGCTGAGCTGTTGTTAAGTATTCGCTAAAATACGTCATTGAGCCTGTGACAAAACCAAGTCCTCTACTTTGTCCTTCATGAAAATGATACATTAAAAAAGAAAGAAAACAGGCCAGCCCGGGGACGTAGTAGTTGAGTTCATGTGCTCCACTTTGGCAGCCCAAGGGTCACGGGTTTGGATCCCAGGAGCAGACCTACACACTTCTCATCAAGCCATGATGTGACAGTGTCCCACATACAAAATAGAGGAAGACTGGCACAGATGTTAGCTCTGCGACAATCCTCCTCAAGCAAAAAGAGGAAGATTGGCAACAGATGTTAGCCCAGCGCCAATCTTTCTCACCGAAAAAAAAAGAAAATATAAAACAAAAATATAGCAATTCTCAATTATCTGCTTTTTTAAAGATAAGAATAGTCACAGATAAATGAAATCAATAAATAACTAGTAAAATAACTAGTAATTTTTAGTTAATATCCTCAAATTCTTCACCTACCAGAGCTGTAATAAGAATATCTATTCAAAATCAAATCTCGGGGGCCGGCCCCGTGGCTTAGCGGTTAACTGCGCACGCTCCGCTGCTGGCGGCCCGGGTTCGGATCCCGGGTGCGCACTGACGCACCGCTTCTCCGGCCATGCTGAGGCTGCGTCCCACATACAGCAACTAGAAGGATGTGCAGCTATGACATACAACTATCTACTGGGGCTTTGGGGGGAAAATAAATAAATAAAATTAAAAAAAAAAAAAAATCAAATCTCTGCTTCTTTCCCCAATCACCTTCTTGATGACTAAAAAGTGGGGACCGTGAAAAACAAAATGGCTTAACCCACAAATTATTAAAAATTTTTCTCTAATATACTGAAATCTCAGCTCCATCTACATACACAATTGGTTTAACTAAATTTAATTTTTAAAATATGGCAAGTCTTAATATATGTTTACTATCTATGGTATGCTAAATAAGAAATCTGATGAAATTTTTCTACTTTTTAACCAGTTATTTGATCTTTAATATCAAACTTACTTTTGTTTGTAAATAAAATACTTCTATCTCAAAGTAACTGGGCCTTTCTTAATTATATCAAGAAGAGCGTTAACACCCTGGCATTAAGGAAGCAATGGAATCATTAAACCATTATAAAGCAAGGGTCAGCAAACTTTTTCTATAAAGATCCAGAAAGTAAATATTTTAGGCTTTGGAGGCCAAATATGGTCTCTGTGGTATATTCTCCTTTTATCCCGCCACAACCCCTCAACACTTTAAAAATGTAAAAACACATTCTTAGCCCAAGGACTCTATAAAACTATAAAGTATTAATAGAGTATTTCTCTCTGAAGGAGCTCTAGTTGCTAGAAGTATATATACATATATCAGACGGACAAGTAGAGAAAAGGAGAAAAAACTCTAGCCTATAACAATGTTAGTTTCATTATCTATTCAAAAATAACTAAATTATTAACAAAATATAACAAACCTAAATAACTCTAAGTGTTCCAGATATTTAGCTTAGGCTTACCTTTGGCTGTGGCATGAACCAAAGCAGCCTGGGAAATGAGTTGATAAGTTTCAAAACCCAAATAAGACAAGGCTGAGAATAAAAGGCTTCTTTTGAAAGCTCTTCGGTATCCTATCACCTACGAAAACAATTATGGTCAGAGTTATCAAACAGAAAATTTGAAGGAACTGCTACCCCCAGCAAAAATTATATCAATTTTCTCCCACTCCCAAAGCAATCAATCCTAAGAATTTTGGAAGCTCAAAATTTACTTCATCAAATTGTTCAGTAAAACTATTTCACATAATTACCTTATAGGGAGAGCATATCCTGTTAAGACTAGTTTCTTAAGAATAGCTAAAGGTGGTAGCTTATCTAACAATCACAGTCATGCTGATAAGTGCCAGACAGGAAGATTTACATCTTATTTGAGGAGATATGGATATTGTTATAATTGTATGAAATAAAATATGAGACACCAACATATAACAAATATCAATCCTAAGAACAGACAACAGGGGGCCGGCACGGTGGCAAAGTGGTTAAGTTCGCGCACTCCGCTTCAGCAGCCCGGGGGTTTGCAGGTTCGGATCCCAGGCACAGACCTACGTACCGATCACTAAGCCATGCTGTGGCGGCGTCCCACATACAAAATAGAGGAAGATGGGCACAGATGTTAGCTCAGGGCCAATCTTCCTTACCAAAAAAAAAAAAAATATATATATATATATGTATATATATATATACATATATATATATATTCTTCTTTTCTCCATCTGTATCATTTTGGTGATTTCATTTCGCTTCATGCCTTTAAATACCATCAACATGCCAAAAACATGCAAATGTAATCTGAAGCCCAGATGTCTCCTCTAAACTTCAGAATCATATATCCAGATGCCTAATCAACATCTGTCTCCACATGAAGTATAACAGGCATCTCCAGTTTATCAGCCAAAACAGCTATTGTTTTCCTCAAAGCATTCCTCTCAGTTTTCCCTTTCACGGTAAATGGCAACTCTATTCTTCTAGTTGTTCAGGTTAAAAAAACAAAAAACCTCAGAGTCATTCTTCCACTCTTTCTCTCACAACCCACATCTGATCCACATTTTAACTTCTCATAGTATCTAGGGTCAGAATAAAGAATCCAACACATTCCAATTTGCTGATTGCTTAATTTAATTTCTTGAGCATGAATATTCAAAATATTGTACAAAACTGGATTCAAAATGAATCTATAGGGGCCAGCCTGCTGGTGCAGCGGTTAAGTGTGCACGATCCACTTCAGTGGCTCAGGGTTCGCTGGTTCGGATCCCGGGTGCGCACCGACGCACCACTTGTCAAGCCATGCTGTGGGGGCGTCCCATATAAAGTAGAGGAAGATGGGCACAGATATTAGCCCAGAGTCAATCTTCCTCAGCAAAAAGAGGAGGATTGGCATCGGATGTTAGCTCAGGGCTAATCCTCCTCACAAAAAAAAAAAAAAAAAAAAAAATCTATAGCAAAGCAGTAAAACTAAATTTGACTCAGTCACATTTTTAACATTTAATTTGCTGAGTTTATTCATATTTACCAAAGAGAAGCAAGATGGGGTAGGAGCAAAGGGTATGGGCGTGGGTGTGTGTGTATGGTGTTGGTGGTACCTAGAAAAAGAAGAGGAAAAAGACTAAGATTTTATCGGTATATCTCCTAGTTCCCTATTGCTCTGGTAGGTGTATCACATAGTAGAAAAGGTCGCACAGACTATTATACCTTGAGAAAACTACACATTTAGAGTGTTCAGCTTCCTTGCTGATACGATGCTCAACAAACAATATTCTGGCTTTCTTAGAGGGAGAAAATGCACCGTTGGGCAGGTGACATTTATATTTCTTATTGTAAATTAATGAAGTGACAGTTTACCAGTTAGACTCATCAGTTTGGTTAATGTGAAGCAGCTCTCTGCTCATCTCTGGGAAAGTAGATAAAAATCATGTTTCTGGAACTAAAAAAATCAATTAAAAGAATCAGGACTCAGTGACACCTCCCAGATATTAACAACTTGTGAGACTGAGACAGCCAGAATGTGCTATTATACCTTATACTTCCAATACCCAGCACAATGCCTTCATAAAGTACATTCTCAAAAAACATTCATTAAAAAAATACATACACTTGTTGAACAAAAGAAGCAAACTATCCCTTAGATATGTCTTTTCTCCAACACTGATTATACTAACTTCAAGCTGGAAGGAATTCAAAAATGCAAACTCATCACTAAATGGAAAGGAATGTGTCATCACCATCTCCTAGTTTTCCTCCCAACTTTCTGTCAGCTCCTTCTCTACATGTTGGAATTCCTCCATGGTAGGTTCTAGGCCTTCTTCTCGTATTACTATTAAACAATTTTAATCTCTATCATGGCATCATTTACAACTATATGCTAAAGTCTCCTGAATCTGTATCTCCAGCTCAGACTCCAGAAGGTAAACACCAGACCTATCAAACTACTGTCTATTTCACATATCAACTTGGCTATCTCATCACACTCACCTTAATTAGTCCAAAACATAATCCATCTCCTCCTTTACCCTCTAAAATGCATTCTGTAGTCTTATCCCAGTAAATGGCACCACCATCCATCCTGCTGCTCTAGCCAGAAACCTGAGAATCTTTCTTGACTCCTTCCTTTCAACTCCCAAACCAAGCTGTGTTTCAGGTCTGCTAAGTTTATATCCTTAATACCCTTTAAATGCATCCACTTATTTCCATTTTGATGGCTACCACTAAAGTTCAAACCACTACATTTCTCACCTATCCTATAGCAATGATTTCTTATCTGGTCTCCAGCATCCATTCTACCCTATCCATTCTTGACACTAGACAAAGTTATTTTTTAAAGCAAATCTGGAATCAAATGACTTCCCTGTTTAAAACTCTTTCACAGTTTCCTACAACCTTTAGAATAAAATCGGAAATACTTAACATGGTTTACCAGATGTGGTTGTTTTCAGGATCTGGTTGTGGTAGGCAACCTCTAAAATGGCCCCCGATGGAGGCCAGCTCTGTGGCCTAGTGGTTAAGTTTGGTGCACTCCACTTTGGCAGCCTGGGTTCAGATCCCAGGCACAGACCTACACCACTTGTCAGCAGCCATGCTGTGGCAGCGACCCACATACAAAATAGAGGAAGACCGGCACAGATGTTAGCTCAGGATGAATCTTCCTCAAGCAAAAATGAGAAAGATTGGCAACAGATGTTAGCTCACAATGAATCTTCCTCAGCAAGAAAAATAAAAATAAAAAAATAAAACAGCCCCCAAGGGGCTCCGGTTCAAGATAGCAATGTAGGAAGATCCTGAACACACCTCCTCCCACGGACACACCAAACCTACAGCTACATATACAAAGCTATAGTGACAAAAACAGCATGGTACTGGCACAAAAACAGACACAGAGATCAATGGAACAGAATTGAGAGCCCAGAAATAAACCCACACATCTATGGACAGCTAATCTTTGACAAAGGAGCCAAGAACATACATACAATGGAGAAAGGAAAGTCTCTTCAATAAATGGTGTTGGGAAAACTGGACAGCCATATGCAAAAGAATGAAACTAGACCCTTACCTTACACTATACACAAAAATTAACTCAAAATGGACTAAAGACTTGAACATAAGACCTGAAACTATGAAACTTCTAGAAGAAAACATAGGCAGTATGCTCTTGGACATTTGTCGTAGAAGCATATTTTCAAGCACCATGTCTGACCGGGCAAGGGAAACAACAGAAAAAATAAACAAATGGGACTACATCAGACTAAAAAGCTTCTGCACAGCAAAGGAAACCATCAACAGAATGAAAAGACAGCCTAACAATTGGGAGAAGATATTTGCAAACCATACATCTGATAAGGGCTTAATCTCCAAAATATATAAAGAACTCATGCACCTCAACAACAAAAAAAAACCAACAACTCAATTAAAAAATGGGCAAAAGACCTGAACAGACATTTCTCCACAGAAGATATACAGATGGCCAACAGACACATGAAAAGATGTTCAAAATCACTAACTATCAGGGAAATGCAAATCAAAACTACAATGAGATATCACCTCACACCCATCAGAATGGCTATAATTAACAAGACAGGAAACAGCATGTGTTGGAGAGGATGTGGAGAGAAGGGAACTCTCATACACTGCTGGTGGGAGTGCAAACTGGTGCAGCCACTATGGAAAACAGTATGGAGATTCCTCAAAAAATCAAGGATAGAACTACCATACGATCCAGCTATTCCACTGCTGGGCAGAGAATATGAATAGACATTTCTCCAAAGAAAACATACAGACGACCAATGGGTACATGAAAAGGTGCTCAACATCACTAATCATCAGGGAAACGCAAATCAGAAGCACAATGAGATCTTACTTCACAACTGTCAGAACAGCTATTACCAAAAAGACAAGAAATAATAAATGTTGGCAAGGACGTGAGAAAAGGGGACCCCCGGGCACTGTTGGTGGGAATGTAAACTGGTGCAGCCACAATGGAAAACAGCATGGAGGTTTCTCAAACAACTAAAACTAGAACTACCATATGATCCAGCAAATTCCACTTCTGGGTATTCATCCTAAGGAAATGAAAACATTAAGTTGAAAAGACATATGCACCCCCATGTTCATTGCAGCATTATTCACAATAGCCAAGAAACGGATACAATCTCCGTCTGCAGATGAAGGGATTAAAAAAATGATACATGTATTTATATTTATATATTTAAATATATATATACACATACACACACACACACATATACACACAGGAATATTATTCTGCCATAAAAAAGGATACCTTGCCATTTGCAACAACACGGATGGACCTCGAGGGCATTATGCTAAGTAAGTCAGAGAAAGACAAATAGAGTATGATCTCGCTTATATGTGGAATCTAAAAAAAAAAATCCAAACTCATAGATGCAGAGAACAGATTGGTCATTGCCAAACGCGGGAAAGGGGGATGAAAAGGGTGAAGACAGTCAAAAGGTATAAACTTCCAGTTATAAAATAAATAGGTCCTGGGCATGTAATACAAAGCGTGGTAACTATAGATAATAATACTGTGTTGTATATTTAAAAGTCTCTAAGAGAGTAAATCTTAAAAGTTCTCATCACAAGGAAAAAACCTGTAACTGTGTAGAGATGGACATTAACTAGATGTTGTTATGGTGATCATTTTGCAATATGTACAAATATCGAGTCATTATGTTGTACACCTGAAACTAATGTTATATATCACTTATATCTCGATTTATAAATAAATAGATAAATAAGATGTCCCCCGATGATCCCTGCCGGCCGCTATTCTCTCTTATGTAAGCCCCTCCCCTTAAATGCAGGCTGGACTTGACCGTCTCCTAAGAACCTGCATAGCAGAAGTGAAGGGAGATCACCTCCAGGACTGGGTAGAGAAGTGCCCGCCCGCCCCGGGGGAGGCCAGCTGCGGGGTCTGAGGCAGCCCTGCGAGCAGCCCTCCGGCAAGGACCCAGGGCGGCCTACAGCCACAGGAGGGAGCTTGGAAGCACAACCTCCCCCTGCCCCAGGCTCGGCCTGCACTCGAGACCTCGCCAGAGGCCCCCAGCTAAGCCTCGCCCGGCCCCCTGACCGACGGAAGCCACAGGCGACGGGCGCTGGCGGCTCTAAGCCATCACCGCTGCGGCGGCCGTCCCGCAGTCACAGACGAGCCGTGCCGCCTCACGCTTCCGCCTCGGTCCCTTTCAGCTTGCTCTGCACTCCGGGCCCCAGTCAACAGCACCGCGTTTGCTCACCCCCAGGCCGCATCACGCTGTCCGTCCACCGGAACACCTGTCTTCGCCTGCCTGTGCTGGTGAGCACCGAACCCGTCCTTCTACCTCACCCCGAACCGCTCACACCGCTCCCCTCCCGTCCAGACCAGGAGAGCTGGGACTCCGCTCCGTTGCCAACGCTCCGCCGTCACCACACTTACTCAGTGACCAGCTACCCCCCCTCCGGCCTGCAGGATCAGCGGGAAAACGCTTCTGCTCACCGGGGGCGTCCACCAGACCCCCCGAGCCCTGCTCCCCGTGGGCCCTCAGCGCAAACTCGCCGAAAAACCAGCGTTCGGAGACGGCTGTTTTGTAACGTGCATCGCAAATCCAAAACGACAGAAGAGTGACGTCTCTCCTCGGCCCCTCAGGAGCGGCCCCAATCCCTGCCAACACCTGGGGAATAAACACCTCCACCGCAACCTACTGACGCCATGCGCGAGAGCGCGCTGGGAAAAGGAAAACAGAAACGACAAGGGCCAGAAAACGCACGAAGAACCGGAAATCTGGTAATAACAGTTCCAACTCCCCCAAAACTCCACACACCCAGAGGGAGGACAGGGTGCTCGTGGGGGCCTTGGGCCTTGGGCGGCGCGTCGTCGCGTACACGCCTCCTCGCCCCCGACCCTGACTCCCCGTCCTCGCCTCCCGCTCCTCGTTTTCAGCGTGGAGCACGGCGGGTACAGGGCTCTGCACACGCCCCCCCGCCCCAGATGGAACCTTCCCAGCTGCGCCGCCTGGGCACGTTCTGCAAACCTACTGCAGTGTCCCTGAACCCCGCAGGCCCTCAGACACGTGTACTTCAGAGCTTCAACGCCCAAACGCCGGCTTGGGGTGACGTACATCACACGCACCCTCGCCCGGCCTCGCCCTCCAGCCCCGCCTCGCACGGAAAGCGCGGCCACGGCCGGTCGGCCACGAACGCCAAGACGGGACCGATCCGCGGCCCGACACCCTTCCCGACACGTGTTTTACGGCAAACAGTACAAAATCTGTGCTTCGGGGGCGTAGGAATGTTCAAAGTCCCACCGCAAACTCCAGGTCCGGCGGCCTCCGGGGGTTCCCTGACCCGGCGTCGCCGAGCGTGAGACTAACGGGGTGAGAGTTCTCCCCTAACGCTCTCTGCGTGCACACGGGGAAACGGGTTCTCGGGGATGGAGCAGGGCTCACGCCTCCTCCGCCCGGTTTCAGAGAGGAAAGGAGGCCGGGATAGAGAGGGGCCGGCCGTCGGCCACCGGGGCCTCCGGGCACACCCCCGAGTCCTCCCTCAGCCCCGCGTCCCCTGAGGGGCAGGCTGGCGGGTACCTCAGCGCCGCCGAGCCGCCCCGGGCCGCACCGCCCGCGGCCGCCGGCAGCCCCCGTCAGAAGCCGACGTCCCCAAGCGAACGAGCGACAGAACCGCGCGGTGAGCGCCATGACCTGTACTCGCGGCCAAACCCGCCACCCCTGAGGTCGCGGTGGGCCTGGGCGGGGCGAAAGGCGCCCGTCCTTCCGGGGAAACCGCGTCCCCCGGCTTCCGGCCGGCGCCGTCTCCGCCCCGCGGCTTCCGGTCCGCGGGCTGGGCGGGAAATGCCCCGATTGGGCGGGACTTGGGGCCGTGTGCGCCTGCGCAGAGGGGACTGGGCGGCGGGGGTGCGCGCTGGCTCGTTTCTGTGCCTGCTCTGTGGAGGGCCGTCGTGGTCTTGGCAGCGGGATTCGTTGCCGGAGCTGAATGCAAGCTCGGAATAGGGCCCAGAATTTACGTGTGCAAGACGAGAGTGATTTGTTGTTTACAGTGGTCTGCTGCCTCCAAATAGGGCAGATCCTGGTCCTGGGGGGGGTTTTGGGAAATAAATGCTCGGAAGAATTAAACTGTTCCACATAAAGAAGGGAAAGGAAGAGACCGAGAGACTGGAGGGGGAGTTTCAGAGAAGAACAAGGAGTGGAAGCCCAGGCTGGTCTCAGTGAGGAGACCAGGGAGGGGCCTCTGGACAGGAGGATGGTGCCTTTGTTTGCTGTGGGATGCGGGGCTTCCCCTGGCGTCTCCTCCTCGCTGACTGTGAGGTCAATATTCACACCCAAGGGGAATTCTTTTGGAGGGAGTGAAGAGGTCTGAACCCGCCTTCAGAGCTGATGTGGGTGAAAACACCAGCTGCCAATGGAGAACCTACTGTGTGGATTGCATGAACAGTTTTTTTAAATTTTATTCATGTCATAATACTCTATAACATTGTGAAATGTCAGTTGTACATTATTATTTGTCAGTCACCATATATGTGCCCCTTTACCCCTTATGCCCACCCCAACCCCCTTCCCCTCTGGTAGCCACTAATCTGTTCTCTTTGTCCATGTATTTGTTTATCTTCTGCATATGAGTGAAATCATATGGCGTTTGTCTTTCTCTAGCTTATTTCGCTTAACATAATACCCTCAAGGTCGTGCATGAACATTGTTTATGGGCAATAAGGGAAGATAGTCATAGTTTTTCAAAATTAGGTCACATTTATATAGTACTTGTAATTCTACATGGTGAATTAACACGCACTTGTTTCCTTTAATATTCCCTACCACCTTGTGAAGTCATTGGTATCCTAAGTTAATTAACGAGGGAACCATAGCTCAAAGAGATTTGTTGACCAAGGACACACAGCTGGTAGGTATTGTTAGAAGACTGGAATTCACATCTTCTAATTGTTAGAAGACTGAAATTCGCATCTTCTAATTCCAAGTCCAATGCTGCTTCTGCATGATTGCTGCCTCCACCACTTCACGTTAAATCAGCCACATTTCTTTAGGACTACGTCAGTGATATCCCTATTTTCTTTGTTTTTAAAGTATATTTTAAAAAATATATAGATCCTTTTCCCAACTTTTTTGAACCCCAGTCTTTTTTCACAGAAGGAACCATTTTTATGTTTGTCTACTGGTAGCTACCTCAATATTGCTAAATAATATGTTTATACCACTGGATGCCATGAAAATCCTGAAATGGAGTTTCTGATATCTCAGCCAGAGTGAAATTTTAATTAAATTTTTTGTTTTGAAAAAATTTATATCCTTAGAAAAATTGCAGGAACTCCCATATATTCTTCAACTAGGTTCAGCCATTGTTAACATTTTGTCACATTTGCTTTATCTTTCTTTACATATATTGCATATAATATGCATATTATATTCCTATTATTATTTTCTGTTGTCGAACCTTTGAGAGTAGATTACTGATACCATGACACTTCATGCCTAGAAACAAGGACGTTGTCTTATTTAGTCCCAGTATAATTATCAAATTCAGGAAATTGAAATGGACAGAATACTGTTATTTAGTATACAAATTTTGCTTATTGTCCTAATGCCATCCTTCATAGCAACTATTTTTTCCCCAACTTGGGAACAAATCCTGATTATATGTTGCATTTAATTGTCATGTTTCTTTAGTCTCTTTAAGTATGTAATGTTTCTGTCTTGGCTCCAGGCACACTATCTTTTCTTTCCTCCAGTGAGCTTGAGACCTCCCTACATGATATTCTCTCTGTCAGGATTCCTTCCCATTCCACTACCTTGGCAGCCTCCTCCTTCCCCCTACCCCACTCCACTGTTCCTTACCTAGCTAATTCCTATTCATCTTTCAGCTCTTAGCCCAATGTCACTTCCTCAGAGAAACTTTTCTTGATTCCCCCTAATATACTTTCATTTCCTTTAGGGCTGTAAGCACATTTTGTGATTTCAATTTTATGTTCTGTGATTATTTGTTAATCTGGAGTATATCTGAGGTAGAGTTTTTTTTTTTTTTTTTTTTGGTGAGGAACATCAGCCCTGAGCTAATATCTGCCAATCCTCCTCTTTTCGCTGAGGAAGACCGGCCCTGGGCTAACATCTGTGCCCATCTTCCTCCACTTTATATGGGATGCCGCCACAGCATGGCCTGACACGATGTGCGTCGGTGCGCGCCCGGGATCCGAACCTGGGCCGCCAGCAGCTGAGCATGTGAACTTAGCTGCTACGCCACGGGACCAGCCCCCTGAGGTAGAGTTTTTAAGAATTGGTAATATGTGCCTTTGCTATACTGTAAACTCAATGACATGTCTGATTTTTGCCTGTAACAGGGCGTGGCACAATTTCTTCATGCATTCAACAAATATTTATGGCATACCTATAATATGCCTGGTGCTGTTCCAGCTGTGAACAAAGAATTCCTAGTGGAGTATACATTCTAGTTAGGGTAAGGCGGTAAGCACGGTAAATAAGTAAAAGATGTAATAGACGATAAACGCTAATGAGGAGGATAAAGCAGGAAGGAGTATGGGGTGTATTTCCATGTAGGCATTGCAGTTTTCAATAGTGTCATGGCCATGGAAGACCTCAATGAGGGGGACATTTGAATAAAGACCCAAGGAAGGGGGAAGGAGCCATGAAGATATCTGGGGGCAGAGCACTTCGTGTAGAGGGAAAAGAATATGCGAAGGCCTGAATGGGAAGACGAGGGGCATTTTCCATGAACAGGAAGTCCACTCTGGATAGAGTCATGTGAGTAAAGAGGACAGTATTAAGAGAGAAGGTCAGAGAGGAGCTGGGGACCAAGTAGTGCAGGACCTTGTGTAAGTGAGCATAAGTGAGGCCATCTTGTTATGCTAAATGGCCCCAGCCCCTCCTCTGTGTGCCTACTTGCTGCTGCACACATACTCCAAAAAAATTCACGTGCTCTCCTAATGTACGGCCTCTGCTTACATAGGTACTCCCCAATAGCTTGAGAAATTAAAACCTTTGTTCTATGAGTTTCTCTCCAGGAACAGGCTGACCACAGGCGGGAAACACAGCTACAAGGTATCCATCACAGTTGACAGAAGAATGGAACAATAAAAGACCCTGGAGTCCATCATGCCTAAAGGAAACCTCTCATTACTACCCATTGTCCCTATATAACTAACTTAAGATTGTGTAATTTCTGTGTGGGTGTGTGTGAGGAAGATCGGCCCTGAGCTGACATTTGTGCCGATCTTTCTCTATTTTGTATATGGGATGCTGCCACAGCGTGGCTTCATGAGCGGTGTGTAGATCCGCACCCGGGATCTGAACCCTCGAACCCCAGGCCTCGGAAGTAGAGCATGCGAACTTAACCATTACACCACCGGCCCGGCCCCAAGATTTTGTAATTTTTGAAGATGGTTTTGTTGAGACATTAGTCTGCCATGTTTCTGATTATGCTGGCTAATCAAATTGCTTGGTATCACTGGTAGGCGATTTTAAGAACTTTGATTTTTTCTTTGTATGATTGTGTGTGACATAATCTAATTTACATTTTAATTAGATCCCTCTGACTGTTTTGAAAGTAGACTGAAGGGGAGCAAGTAGGGAAGCAATTACTAGGGTATTACAATAATCTAGAAGGAAATAGTGGTGGCTTGGACAAGGCTGCAAGATATGAGTGGTCATATGTGGAAGATATGTTTTGAAGGTAGAGTTGACAGGATTAGCTGACCGACCAGACCAGATAGGGATGGGGGTATGAGAGGAGAGAGTCAAAGATGACTCCAAGTGTGTTGGCCCAAACAACGGAAGAATGCTTTGCCATTACTTGAGATAGAGAAGACTGTGGGAGGAACAGCTTTGTGGGGGGAAGACCAGGAGGTTTTATTTGTACATTTAGATTTGAAATGCTTATTAGACATCTGTGATAGCCAGCCTCGAAGATGGCCCTCAATGATCCTTACCTCCTGGATTTACTGCTTTGTGGAATTGGCTCCCACATTAAATCAAGGCAGATCTGTTTGACCAATAGAATAATGCAAAGGTGATGGTGTCTGACTTCCGAGGCTAAATCATAAAAACATTGAGCTTCTGCCTCGATCTCTTGGATTGTTTGTCCTTGGGGAAGCCAGCAGCCATGTCATTAGGACACTCAAGCAGCCCTATTGAGAGACCCACATGGAGAGGAATTGAGGTCTCCCACCAACAGACAGCACCACTGTTACGTGTGAGTAAGCCACCTTGGAAATGGATCCTCCAGCCCCCTAAGATGACTGCAACCTTGCCTAATACCTGACTGGAACATCATGAGAGATGATAAGCCAGAACCACCCAGCTAAGCCACTCCTAAATTCCTGAACCACAGAAGCTATGAGAGATAATAAAGGACTATCTAGTTTTAAGCCACTAAACTTGATGTAATCTGTTACAGCTCAGTAGATAACTAATACAGCTTCCAAGTGTAGAGTAGGAAATCTAGAGTTTCTGGGTTTGGGAGTTTGGTAGCCTTCGGAATATAGATGGATTTCAAAGCTGTAAGACTAGATGAAGTAACTAAGGGTGTGAGCGAAGACCGAAAAAAAAGAAAAGTCCAAGAACTGAGCCCTGGAGCAATCTGGTGTAAAAACTGGATTATGAGGATCAAAATAGCAAAGGAGATAAGAAGGAGCAGCCAGTGAGGTAGAACACCTAGGAGAGTATTTTGTGAATATCTCACCTGTTTTAAGATCCATTTAAATCTCCACCAGGTGTTGAGTACCATACTTATTTGTTTCTTGTTTCTAGAACATTGTTATGCCTAGTACATAATATACGTTCAGTACACGTTGAATAAATGGGTGAATGAATAAGAACAAAAGTAGAATAGATTTTAGACTATAGTTTGAGGAGAATGAATAAGTACATTGAATAGCTATGGCACTATGTATTTAGTTTTTTGGGGGGTTTTTTTTGTACTTTTTTGGTGAGGATGATTGGCCCTGAGCTAACTTCTGTGCCAATCTTCCTCTATTTTGTATGTGGGTCGCTGCCACAGCATGGCTTGATGAACGGTGTGTGGGTCCGCACCCGGGATTCAAACCTGCGAACCCTGGGCCACCAAAGTGGAGTGTGCGAACTTAACCACTATGCCACCAGGTGGGCCCGGCTATGTATTTAAATGAGAGATTGCTAATTGGGCACTAAAAGTATAAAACCATTCACTTGTCTCTGCTCTCTCCCTATTTTAGTGGAGACAAAAGTCATAAAAGTTAGGTACAGATACTATGTATTCCGGAAATTTTGAAACTTTCAATTAAATTAGTGATGCCTGAAGACCTTCACTTAAATGTAAAAACAGAATCAAAAACAAAACAAAAAGGTTGTTTTTACCAACCTTTACCAAAAACAAAATAAAACTTCTCTTTCCTCCCCTCTATGCTCCAACCACAAAGGCCTTGTTTCTGTCCCTGCCATCTGCAAAGTCTGTTTCTGCTTTCGCCCCTGCTGAGGTTCCACCGGCCTCTGATCTTTGCGTGACTGGCGCTTCCTTATGTTTCAGGTCTCTGATCAAATATCACCACCTTAGAGAGACCTTCTCTGATCCCCAGTCCAAATAAGTTCTCATTATTCCTACGTCCCTCTATCACATGATCCTGTAGTATTACTTTCCTCACGGTAATTATGGCTATCTAAAATCATCTTGTGTATTTTTAATAACTTATTATTTGTTCTCTAGCATAGATGCTTCCATCTGTCACTCGTTTGTCACAAGTCTAGAACAATGCTTGGCACATAGTAGGCACCCAGTAGGTGTTGAGGAAATGAATGAATCCTCACTTGCACTGATGTGATTAAGTGTTTCGATTGCATTTTTTTGGATTAAAAGTAGTTTTTACTTAGGAAAGTCTATATTTATTTCATTTTCCATTTCTTTTGTAATTAAAAAAATTATCCTTTGCCCGTTTTTCTTTTTCTTTTTGAATCAGTTTGAATGTGCATAAGATACTAACCGTTTCTTTCACTGTCAGGTTTGTGGCAAACATTTTTTCAATGTTTGCCTATTGATTTTGTCCCTGTTTTCTTGGGCAGAAGCTTAAATTTCAAGCCGTCGAATGTAGCAGTTTTTCCATAGTGGTTTGTTTAGTCCCGGGCAGCATCAAGCAGCGGTCAAGCGGGGTGCTTTGAGTTTAGTTTACTGGAATCTGTGACTTTGGGCAAGTAGGCCAAATACTTAGCTACCAAATCTTAAGTTACTCAGTTGCAGTCTTCTCATTTGCGAAATGGGGATAAAGGCACTAAATACGTCACAAAACTGTGAGGATTAAACGCAGTTAAGGAAATGACTCCGGTAGTGTGCACACTAGAAGCGCTCTACATAAGAATGGTTAGGAGCTGGCATTTCAGGACTTGCACGCTGATTCTTTCCTGGTTCAGAGAGTGGTACAGATTTCCTCAAATATTTTCATTCTTTTACCCTTCGGGAATTTATTTTGGCGCACCAAACAACTGATTTTAAGGCCTCAAGTCACCTGGAGTTTTCGGTAAGCAAGCGATCTCCTTCAAGCAGCCTTAAAGCGTCAGCCTGCAGGAAGGAGCAGTGCCCGGCGGGATGTGGCCGGGAGAGGGGAGGCCGGGGAACCGGGCCGCGCCTTGGCCCCCTCGGCCCCGCCCCTCGGCCCCCCGCCCCGCCCCAGCCGCGCCTTAGCCCGGCCCCCGGCCCTCAGCCGCGCCCCGCCTCCCCGCCTTAAGCCCCGCCCACCCTCAGCCCCGCCCTATCAGCACCCTCGACCCCGCCCCCAAGCCCCGCCTCGCCCCTAGGCCCCGCCCCCTCTGCTCGGCCCCCGCCCCGCGCATCCTAGGTCCCGCCCCTCCCGGTCCCGCCCCCCCCCCTGCCCCGCCCCGCTCCCCGGTGCCCTGCCCTCTAAGCCCCGACCCCAGAACGGGCCCGCCCGGCCCCTCGGCCCCCCGCCCACCCCCGCCCCGGCCCCGCCCCCGCGCGCTGGGCCGCGGGTTCCTGTGCGTCCGGCGGCGCTGCGACCCTGCGGGCTCTGCTGCCTGGCCTCCCTCCCTCCCCGCCCAGCGTCCGCCCTGAGACCCGGACGTGAGTGCGGGGCTGTCTCCGCGGCGGGGCCGGCGCGGCGGGCCCCGCAGCCCCGGGCCCCGCGGGAGGAGGGTCCGGCCGGGACCGTGGGCCCGCAGGCTCCGCGCCGGGCCCGCCCGGCCTCGCGCTGGACGTGGCCGGGCTTGGCCGCGGGGGCCGGGGCGGGGTTCCGCCGGGCGCCTCCGGGGCCCGGCGCTCGGCCTCCCGGGGGGGGCGGGGGCGGGGGCGGGCGCCTCCGAGAGCCGGGGCGGGCAGCCGCTGGGCGGGGGCGCGGAGGGGAAGGCTGTCCGCCACTGCCGCCAGCCCGCCGCCGGACGTCTCGGGGTGCGCGGCCGCCGCGGCCCGGCGGGGCGGCTGCCGTTACTGGGGGGGGGAAGCCCGGAGACCGAGCACACCCACCTTTGCGCTTGAGGACGAGCCGCGGTGTGTGCTCGTCCTTGCTCCTGCCTTTCCGTGGCTGCCTCGACAGCTGATAATCAAGTAGAGGGAAGGGCCGGGCTGCATAGGGCGATTATTGGCGGCGGTATCCCACAGACACGGCCAGTTTTTATCTGTTAGCTCATTTAAGGCTCGCAACCACCAGTTTAGGTGATATTGTTGTTCCCGTTCATACTCTTGGAAACTCACAGTGAATAATTTATCAAATGACACAAGTGGTGAGTTGAGCATGAGGGTTGGAATTCAGGCCTGCTTGATTTCAGACGACAGGCTTTATGGCTTAATGTAAAGAACATTACTCTTTGGGATAAGCTGGATACCCAGCTTTCAAATCTACGCTTTGAGGTGTGTTAGCTATATGACCTTGGGCAGGTTACTCAACATTTTAGGCCTGTTTCTGCATTTGTAAAATGGAGATAAAATACCTCCCATGTCATAGGGTTGTTATGAGGGTTAAATAGATCGTGTTTGTAATACACTTAACAGAGTGCCTGGTGCAGAGTTAGGCTGTAAACCTATAGCTGCATATGTCCTGCTGTTGTCATTATGGGGTCAGCAAACTCCAGCTCTGAGCCAGCCAGAGCCAAACAAAACTTGTGCAGGCCTAGAGCACAGGTAGAGGGAAGCAGGAAAGGATAAGAAAGAAAGGAGAACTGAGAACAGATGATGTGTATGATGGCAGTTACAGTGACACCAATAGATTCGTCTGTGGTCCCCAGGGCCACTTTTCTGCCTTTGAGGGAATTTTTTAAAAGGCAGTGCCTTCTGGCTGATGAATTGGAAAAATGCATCCCGCTCTGGGCTGGAAAAGTTCAGAGAGGCAAGTCTGTGGGGCTGGACCATGCTAAGGCTCTCTGGATGTCGGGGAGCCGAACCTTAGCGCTCCACAGACTGCGAGGTGCCTGGCAGAGACCCCACAGTGAAATGTGCAGGATTTGTTCTCTCAGATCCAGCCCCTGAAGAAAGGAGAGGGAGAGGAGGTTTCAGGATGTAGGAAACAAAAGGATTCTTCGCCTTTTAAGGGTTGCTTAATGACTGAACACTTCTCCTAATTTTGCTTCTAACTGTGAATGCTTTATAGACAATGATCTTCATTTCTACATAAATTTAAGGCAACCTAAATATTGCATATTTTTAAATGTTTTATTTTTATGTACTCTTTACAATGCTATCACTACTACTGCCCTGAATATTTCCTTCGCAGCATCTGTTCAGATACCCAGTTCATACTGTACCCTGGCTCCTATCAATTCTCGCTATAGCTTTAGACATAGTTTTCCTTGCCCTCCTTTTGTGGTATTATCACTGCACTTTTTTTCTACTATTAGAGTTTTCCTTTCTCTTTTTTTTCAAAGCTTTCCTTAGTCAGTGATTTAGTATGCTAGAAAGTATACCTGTCAGCAAAACTAAGAAAACTAGGATTGGGTGTGAAATATGATTAAATAACGTTTCGACTTTCGAAGATTTGTAATGAGTCATCACTGCTCATCAAAAGCATGGTCTTTTAGCAACAATCAGTGCCCCTTTCATTGGTGGCACTCAGCAAGTTTGAGGAGGCCAAACGTGGGCATTCCTTTAATGTACCTGCACCCTGCAGGCCAGTTTCCTTCTCACCAATGTTTTTCCCTCGTTTTCTTACTTATCTTATAAGGATTGCTAAGCAAGTTCAAGTCCAAACAATTAGGTAGGATATTTGGTAGAAGATTTGTTGAAAGAGTGGCTGAGAAGGAGATTTAAATTAGCACCTAAAAGTAAAGTATCAGATTTTATTTAACTACATTATTTAAGTTTCTGATATGATAATCAAAAGCAGACATTGTGTATACATTTTCATAAGATTATGATAACTGCATTTAAGCTGATTATGCTGGTTTAAATGTATTTGAAGAAGCTGAGGGGGGAAGGGTATTGGGATTCTTTTGGAGAGGCTATTTATTCATTTAATATATAACAGCTTACCAGTAGGAAATCATAATTTTAAAAAGACATTAAAATTAGTGTAATTGTCAAATTTACCAGTATCAATTAGATGGATAGCATATTAATACAGTTTCCTCATGAAAAATGGAAGGAAATACTATCTACTCATTTTAGCAAGTCATTTCGAAATGTCCTCATACCAAGTGGATGGATTATGTCTGGTTCCTGTAAAAATTACTAAAGCAGCCGTGTGGTTGCAATATGCGTTGTCCTCGGGCTACTTCAGTTTTCTGAGCTTTTGGTTTACCAGGCCTCTAGACTCTAAGGTGATATAGATGTTAAAATAGATACCTACAACTGTAAAGAGGAACCTGTCTGTCCACATTTTCATTTGTGTAGGGGTCAGGATTTTTAAAAAAGAAGCGAAAATCAAGACAAGTGTTTCCTGATGGTGACGTCAAAATAAGTGTGTAAAACATCTAAAACTGCACCCACCTTCCATACTTCTTCCTCCTCCTCTGCTTTATTTGTCTCTCTGGCACTTACTACCACCTAGCATATGATATGCTGTACTTACTTATTGTTTTTATTGTCTGTCTCCCTGTAGTGTAACCTCCTGAGGGCGGGGATATTTGCCTATTTGTCGGTTTTTTTCTCTGTTGTCTCCTAACACCTTAGAATAGTGCCTGACACACAGTAGGCGCTCTATACATATTTGTTGAATGAGTATTGAGTGAATGCATAAGTACTATTAAACTGTTCGTAATTGGGAAATATAAAGGTGTTTGACAGAAAGTTACAAACAGCTGAGATGTGTGTGCTAAGCAACCATAAAGCAAATATTCTTGCAATCAGGAAATGTATATAACTTCTCAACAGTTCTTGCTCAACGTACAAACTTTTAAACCTTGAGAACAAAGTGGTTGTGGTTCTTGCAGCTTTGAACTGAAAGAATTTTCATATTATTGTTCACCATGAGCCAGCGAGGCGCACGTAGTGACAAAATGTGAAGTGTCTGTCGTGCCCAATTGGATATTGTATGTGCCCTGCTAAGAAGAGAAGGGAGGGAGCCAAGATTTAGAAAGAATGCTTTTAGAGTTGGGCAGGTGAGAATTCTGATGACTGGTCCAACATCTGGAAGATTCCAGAAGGTGGGAAGTTCTTCAAGCACTCTGAGAGGAGTGAGAGCCCCAAGGGACTTCAGTCTCTGCAGGTTGATTTGCTTTAATTTAGCATCCAGCCCGCCTGCAGCACGGCTGGCGAGAACTCTACCAAGTCCTTGTAATTTTAAACTTGCCAGCTGAGCATCCTGGCATTTTCTGCTAGGGGGGGCAGCTCTCATTTTTGTCAAGGCAGTTTTTGGTAAAAGATGATTCACTTCGTAGACAGGTACTCTGTAGCTAACTTGCCAAGATGCGTGTTTCATAAACTGAGTCAATACTGAGCTGTCACTCTTCTAACTTTTAACACCTCCCTCCGTGCACCCACGATGAACTGTTCACTTGGTAGGCTTGAAAATATAATCAGTGACATTTCTAAAATGTGTATACAGCAGCCAAGGGATCAGTAAAGCAGTATAACCTGAAACACATGTTAAGTAAACTCTGTAGCATGCTGTGAATCAGAGAACAGATCAGTATATCTTAGGAATTTTCTAGAGGCATCAAGGAAGGGGCCTTAGTCACTTTGTAGCAAGAAGGACAGGGTGACACTGCATAGACTTCTTATGTTTAAAGTAAGAGTGATCAGGTGTCAGCACTTTTCGTATTAACCCATGCTTTCCCCAGTTCCGCATGTTTAGGTATCAGTAGCAGTATCACTATTTAGATTTTATTCAGGACAATTCAAGAATCTGGAAATTCATTAAAAAAAAAAAATGGTGGCCAGAAAGTGATTCCCTTTGCTGCCATGAGATGAGCTGAGAGTTTAATAATGTGACATTCTGTGGATGGTAGTAAAATTGACTTCCTTATTATGCTGCATGTACCTAATCGACTGGGCCCTGCGTTTTGTTTGCTGATATGTGTTATTTTTTCAAGTCATCTGGGGCTGGATAAGGAATTTAATAACAATTTCAAGCAAAGATACCTAACTAGTGAGAAAGTATCTAAATGTATTTTTTTCAGATACAGCTTTTTCAATAATGGGAAATGGAGGCTGAATTTGGAAATTTTATCCTTTTTCTTCCAGTTCTCTTTTTGGTTCTTATAAATGTTCTGATATTTTCTACTCTTTTTTTCCCCTGCTTTTTTAGTACCACTCCCTAAACAAGTTCCATATTCACTGTAATTAAATTAGAGTCATAGAACGTTTACTGGAAGAGGCCTTAGAAGTTGCTTAAAGTGATTGACTCAACTCTTAGTTAATTGAAAAAACCGAGGCCTCGAGAAGCTACAGCACTTGCCCGTGTGTGGTGTGGCTGAGAGAACTACACTCCAGTTCTTGTGACTCGGAGCCAGTACTCCCTCCTGTCGGTTCTTCTTCACGTTGGAAAGAAAGCATGCCCATTTCTCTGTGCATATGCTTTTGTGCTTGACCTAATTCTCTATCCCTGTCTCTAGTATCCCATGGCAGGGATTAAAAAAAAAACGTGGGCATCACTTTCTTACTAAATGCAGGAGAAGCTCTGTGAAGTCCTTTAATTAAAGGTTTTCGCTCTCAGAGTCTGGATATTAAGTGCAGTGTGTTCCTGAGAAAAAATGTTGCCCTAAGATGGTCCAGCAGTGCCCTCAGAAAGCATTGAGGTCCTCTGACCCCCCTGTAGATCTGTGTGTGTGGAGAAAATGTTTCCTTAGCCTGAAGTAATTTACTATTTAATGGGCTGTCTTGAAGACGAACTGCTATGATGTAAATATAAACCATTCAGTTCTGCTACTCCTGTGGCAAGCTACTGCTATTCTGGTTACATTTGTTTAAGAAAGATAGTAATAGTGGTAGCTTAAATATTAAGCTTGTAATTTTTAATATCGTATTGATTAATTTGTGTCAGGCTGAATATTACATTTGATAAACTAACTAGAAAGCCATAAGGAAATTAATTAGAGAATATTGCTGTTATACTAAATAATGAATAATTAGAGGCATTAGTGCCCTCAGGATGTTCTGGCATTAGGCGAAAAAAATCTGGGTTCTTGCCCTGCCTTGTCACTTAATAGCTTGTTTATCTTGGGTAAGTAATTTTGCCTTTTTGGAGAAACTCATCTTTTTTTTTTTTTTCTAATAGACGCTATGCATTGTTCTAACAATTAACAATGTGCTGAAAATTATCAACATATTGTGGGGCATTCCAGATATTTGAGTGCTTACTATTATAGTCATGGCTGTGGCGTATTGAGCTCTTACCATATAGTAGTAATCCTTGTCCTGCCCAATTCACTAGGTTTTGGTAAGGTTCAGAAGGTAATATATTATTTGGAAGCACTTTGAAAATTGTAAAGAGCAAAACCAAACATTATCCAGATGTATGGATACTTTAACTCTTTTCTTTCCTCCTTTTCTCCCATTCTCCCCTCTCCTACTCACTACCCTTAAGTTTCAGGTGAAAAAAATCCAGTAGCAAGTGGCAACAAGAATGCAGATTCTTTTATAGTGACTATAGTTTTAATCTTCAGGAAAAGTAGAAATCTCCAGGAGATTTCTTCTGCTCTGAGGACATTTTGCTCCCTGTCTGCACCATACAATTTTATATTGTCGTGTATTATTTCTGTGTATACATGGCTAGCTAGGTATTTATTTTGCTTTTGTTTTGCATTCTCCTTCCCCTTCCCCCTGCATTTAAAACACCTAGAATATAATCAATAAATAGTTGTTAAATGAGCGGATCTCCCCAATACAATTATTATAATGAGCTCCAAGGTCGTCTATTGCTGTGTCATGTCCCCCTCTGTCCTTCACATAATAATGGGTACACAGTAACCTCTTAATATATACTCTTGTCAATTTTACCTGGGACCTCCAAGTACTGTAGCAGCTCTGGGATTTACTGCCATATTACCCTTCCCTCACTTTTTTTTGGAGGGGGGCACCTATTACTGTTGAGTCACATAGTTTAAGAAACACTGCATAGGTGTGTCCTGCTGATGTGGCTGGGCCACTTTCCAGCCGCCCCAAGGTTACTTCTGCTGCCTTTCATTGGAAGTCATGCAGGATGTGCTATGGACTAGCAGTTACTGAATCATGGTATTGGAACCAGAAAGAACCTTTAGAACTTCATTTTGTAGCTTAAGACTGAAGTTTACTAAAGGCATTGGTGAGTGGGCACTGATTTTCCCTCCCAGTTGTTTTAGGACAAATGATGAGTCATTGTCGCTGGCCCTGGGCCTCCTCCCCAATGCACCAATGTGCAGTCACTCAAATGAACAACCTTGTGAGAGGATTTAGGAAAATTAGCACTTATCTATAGTCGAGGCTGACTGCTTCCGCAAAATTTTGTGTAAATCCCAGAGATTCTTTTATTGTTATTATTCCAAGGTGCACTTCATAAGGAAGGATGAGAAGAGCACTTCATGTCTTAGAATTTAGTAATAAGCCATCAATAATGAGACAATTAAAATTGAATAGTTAATAAAATAATAATTGCTGTAATTCATAGAATGTCTAATATATGCCGAGCATGCTACAAACCTACGATTGTCAGGTATTTTTTAATCCCCATTTTATAGATGAGGAAATGGAGGTTTAGATAGATAATTTGGCAGAGCTGCCACACTCAAATAAATGATGAGAAAGAAATTTGAACCAAGCATATTGACTCCCGAGTTATTGCTCTCTCTGCCACAAATAACCTGTGCCAGTCGTTGTGCTTCAGGATGAAGAGGAGGCTGTAAAACGTGGTCCCTGTCCTCAGCTCACAGTACGTGGAAAGGGAGATGAGCTATGCATACGAGTAACAAGAGTGGAGAGAAAATAGAACCGGTGCCGTAACTGCACTGGGGGGTATAGCAGCAGCTTTATGGAGGAAGTGTCATTTGAAGAGGATCCTGAAGAATTTAGACGGGCAGAGGCAGATGCTCAGGTAGGCTAGGGGTGCATGTGGACAGAGCCGTGACCCCAGGCTTGGCTAATTGAAGTAGCTACGGGGTGGCCAGTAGTGATTTTTTTTTTAATCAGAAGTGATAAAATCATGATGTGACTGGAGAGAGGGTGGTGGTGGGACTTCCCATTAGGAGACTCTCACAGTAGGCAGGTGAGGGCGACAGAAGACCTGAAGCAGCTGTGACTGGGTGTAGGGAGGGCGCTGCACTTTCACATTGGAGAGAGGTGGGGTCGTAGTGGGCAGGGTCTGCTTCACCGAGTAGATCTGAGGAGTGGGTTACAGGAAGATGGGGAAAGAGGAAGCAGACCAGACTGCAGGATTTTCACCCAGGGCATGGGAGTGACCACATGCCTTACATTTCACACAATCTTAGGTCTTCATTTTCAATTGTTTTGAATTATGTGTGTCATATAATGTTCATTCAGGAAAGTTAGGGTGACTGGGAGAATGGTTGATATGTTTAGTATTTCTAGGGGTTATTTGCTTTTCAGAAGCCAAACGATTCTCCAATAAGTAATCTGTACAGTAGAGAAGCTGCTGTCGAATCGCAGGGGCTATTTCTGCTTTTCCCTCTATCATCCTGCTCTTTGGGGAGTAAAAGACATAGAATCACTCTTTAGTTGCACGTGCATTCCTCTGCCTGGTCACCTATCCCAGCCAAATCCCCTAATTTCCAGACTCAAGAATACAAAACATTTGTTTTATTTTCTCCCATCATAAAAGAATACCTGATTGCTCTTTTTAAAATTGTGTATCATGTGCTGGATAATTACGCAGAAAGGAAATGAAAAGAGCCTCTTTGTGAATTTTCCTATTAACAAGGTTCCAGAGCCGAGTGTTTATGCAATTTCTTCCATGTGCCGTTCAGCCGTAATAGGTTTCTAGATAAAAATGAGGCTGCATTCAGAGTCATATTCAGGGGGGAATGATGCTAATGGATGCTAATGCAGTGATGTAACTGTCGGCAATTTGCTACATCATCAGGTGTGCCGGGCTCTTGTTTTTATAGCTCTTATATGAGCATTGTCAGGGAGAAAAATAACACTTGTCTGATGTGCTGTGTCTCTTGGCTATGTGACTGACTTTACACGTAGATATTCTCTGCGTTTTCTGTTGAATTCTCCCCAACCTTGGAAATTTCAGGGCTTTCTGGTTGCTGGTAGAGAATTCTCTATATTTTGTTTTTTGGGGGCTTTAGAAATCCTGGCTCATTCTAAATCCGTCCGCAGGGTGCTGCATTATCCTGGGTACTGCGGACATGACTCTAAACTACCTTATGCAAAAGAAAAAAATTATACAGCTAACATTTATTCCGTAGATTCTTTGTTAGCTATGAAAAGCGAGATGCCCGGCACATGCCAGATGTACAAGTTCACTTGCAGTGTCTCTGGTTTTATTGTTGAGGAAATCTAGGCTCAGAGAGTCAAAGTAACTTACATGAGGTCCCATAGCTAGCGCCAGATGCAGGGTTCAACCCGGGTGCGCATTACTCCAAACTTCATCTTGTTCCTGTACTGTAGTAATCTGTTATTATTGGTGCAGCAGGAATTCAAACGAATGACCTAGTGTGGGTTGGAATAATTAGGGAAATCATCATGGAATAGGACAAAAAAAATATGAAACGGGGATAGGTAAGAGAGGATCAGGTCCTGGAGGCAGGTAGTCCTAAAATAATAATAATAATAATAATAATAGACTTTTACTATGTTCTAGGCGCTATTTAAATTTTTAACTCATTTAGTCTTCACAACAACCATATGAGATAGAGACAGTTGTTATTTTCATTTTGTAGATGAGGAAACAGAGAGGTTAAGGCTCTTCCCTAAGGTCGCACACAGTTAAGTCAGTGGTGGGATCCAGATAAGAACTCAGGCGGTCTGATTCCAGAGCCTGTGATGTGGGGCGGTGAGGAGGAAGGGGCAAATCAAGGGAGGCTGCTTCAGGGCTGAACACAGTGGAAGTAAACTAGGGGAAAGGTAGTTGTGCATAGGGACCAGGGGTGGGGGGGTGGGGCTGGGGGATGTAGGCTTCAGCTGATGCCTGAGGCCTCAAGAGGGGTAAGATCAAAGAGCAGTAGAGGTAGAGGAAGATCAGGAGGTGACGGAGCCTGAGGGGATGCTCACAGTTCCTGGTGGGAGGAGGAGGAGAGGTACTAGTCAGAGGTGGAGAGGAAGAGAATCGGGGTGGAACATCCCAGGAAGAAGAGCATGGGGACGAGGCCGCCGTGTCGGTACGCCAGAGACCTCTTGGATGTGGATAACTGCAAAGTAACTGGATCATCGACTGTCGTCTCCGTGCTTTTGTGTTTTGTGGTCTCTCTCCTTTCCTGCCAGTTTCTCCTTGCCTCTTATTACGTTGTGAGCACTTTTTCCTCTTTCATAAATCAAAGTGAAGAGGGATGATGATTGTATTCATCCTATTATCGCAAATGCCCTCTACTGTCGTGTACACTTCAGAAAAGGAGTAGCTCCTCTTCTGAATTGGGTGGTGTGCAGGCGTGCTCATTTTGGTGAATGCTGTATCTGGTGTATTGCTGGATAAGGAGACCTTCTTGGTTCGTGTTAGAGTCTTCTAAATTCCAAGACACCGTGGAGCTAGAAGAGCTTGGGCACAAGTGACATTTTAAAACAAGCCGTGCTGTCCGCTTATCCCCAGTCTGAGAACCCGCAGTAGCACCTGTTGCCCACGCCCTCGTCCTTCAGCCTGGCTCTCAGGCCCTCCACACTTGCCCCCTGACGCGGGTGCTCACTTCTGTGACCACAGCGAGGTGTCCTCACTGTGCCTTCTAATGTCTTGTTCTTTCCTGTCCCTGTGCTGTCTCGCTCTTCACCTGTGTAAACGGATGCTTCAGAGCCCGGGCGGTGTCCGTCTCAGCCCACTGAGTGCTGTCAGTTCTCCTCTGTCTGCTTCACTGACTTCTCCTGGACCTTAACATCTGTGGCGCGTGTTGTCAGTACTATGTATTTTAGCACTTGATAATTTCGATGCACGTGAAGTGGCAAAAAAAAATATGACTTCATAGTAAAAGGCCATAGTAGTTTTAGTTTTACTTTTACTTTTTTCTAAAACCTTTTAGTTTGACTTTTTACTTTTAGTTTTTCCTAAAGCTTTTAGTTTTACTTTTACTTTTTTCTAAAACTAAAAGTAGTTTTAGTTTTACTACAAACATCCCTGCGTAGGGGATTTAGGAGGCAAATTGGGGTTTGTGAATTTTGTTCCTTATTAAGGAATAATTCTCTTCCCAGGTGAAGGTCCACACATATAGCATAGCTTTTAAAAGGGATTTCTAGCTACTAAGACTACGAAACCTACCTCATTATTCTCTGTTTCCTTTAATTTAGGGAACTTAAATGCTAGTATTGATTTTTGACACATATTGAGGATTGCCACTGTTTTTAGAGAGTCCATCAGAGTAATTAAAGAATTTCCATAAATAAGACATGAGTTGTTTTTTGACATTGCCAAAGAGCTCTTCTAATAGTAATCCTTATTATTTCAGACCTGATAGGGATTTGGTACAGCACAGAAATCCTGTTTAAATATAATAGGATGGTGAGTAGATTTGTTCCTGTTGTCCCAGAATTTCAGCTAACTCTCAAAGTGCAGGGCAGAGAACATTGACTACCCGACAGTCTAAGGATGTTGCCTGCAGCTCTAGGGGAGGAGGTTCATACCTCCAGACCTGACCTACCTCATCAACCTCCACATCACTCTAGACAGTCGGCCTGGTGGACTTCCAGCTGGGGAACGCGATGCCTGTTTCCTCTTCTTGGTGACACCTGCAGTCCCTTTTTTTCCCTGGTCTCAGAGGAAAGCAGCTCATCCTCAACCCTCTATCACCTCTCACGGCCAGCCCCCAGTACTCCGCCCTGTCCCCAGTCTTCTTCATGTATTGGTTGGAGGTTGGGGTGAGAAGAGGTTGGTGAAAGTAAGGCTCACTGCTATTTCTTAGCAAGTCTTAAGGAAAGATGAGCCATGCCTGTTTGCTGGGTGCTCTCTGTAGAACAGTGGGTTCGTCAACTTTGTCTACACATTTGAATGGTCTAAGGAGCCGATGCCCAGGTTGTACCCTCACCCAATTAAATCAAATCTCTTTGTGTGGGATGCCAGCATCAGTGGCTTTGAAAACTCCCCTAGTGATTCCAATAAGCAGCCAAGATTGAGAACCACTGCTGTAAAATGTGCTGTAAGGTGGGGTGAGGAGAAAGGGGGTAGGTATTTGGAGTCTCCTATTCTCCTGGTTTGGGTCTTAGCCACAATTCTTTGAAAGCAGCAAATATCTCACTCAGTATCATGTTAAATAAACAAAAATAACATTAAGGTTGTGTTTTAATCTGTTTTGTAGCAGAATGCTATGTCTGCTTTTTTTTTTTTTTTTTGGTGAACAAGATGAGCCCTGAGCTAACATTTGTTGCCAATCCTCCTCTTTTTGCTGAGGAAGATTGGCCCTAGGCTAACATCTGTGCCCATCTTCCTCTACATTGTATGGGACGCCGCCACAGCATGGCTTCATAAGCAGTGCTTAGGTCTGTGCCCGGGATCCGAAGCTGTGGACCCCAGGCCGCCGAAATGGAGCATGTGAACTTAACCACTGTGCCACTGGGCTGGCCCCATGCTATGTCTACTTTTAAGTGAAGGATCAAGATTATACTTGGACTTTCTGAATGGTAAAATTTATAGTAAAGTGAAAAAAAGGTTAATATGTTTTATTTGCCATCTTAAAAGCTGCATTTTATTGTTGTTGTACAGTAAATGAGTTTCATCCCAGCAAGAGAGTCTGACTGAAGCAATCTCACTGGGATGAGCTAATAGACGTTGCAGTCACCAGGAGGCACATACAGCAAAGTCTTATTCTAGCAAGTTCACTGTGTTATTCTATTCTGACAGTTTCTCTTAAGAATCCAACTATTTCGTTAGGAATGCATGTGCTTCTTAAAGGCGCCATTTCATTGGCTTTCTCATTTCCTTGCTTTTCTCACAGCTCAAGAGATGGCTGCCCAGTGCGTCACGAAGGTGGAGCTGAATATTTCCTGTGATAATCTCTTGGATCTAGATGTAGGGTCAAAGTCGGACCCTTTGTGTGTGTTATTTTTGAATACAAGCGGCCAGCAGTGGTATGAGGTAATATTAAATACTGTAGGTGGAAAGCAATCTGAATTGCTCTTTTGACAATATGAAGAGTTTATTAAAAATGTTAAAATAATACAACCATCTCATCTGTTAATGCAGATGTTTGGGGGCAAGTTTGTCCTTGATTGTAGAATTTTTCATCCACATCTAGAAACTTCCTTTAGCTCTCATGCCTGTATTTAGTTACATATGCTACACAGAAAAGTTAAAATCCAAGTGCACCATTGATCTGAAGAAACTTTTTTTGTCTTGGGGTGGGTATAGGTTGACCGCACAGAAAGGATTAAGAATTGCTTGAATCCCAAATTTTCCAAGACATTTATTATTGATTACTACTTTGAAGTGGTTCAGAAGTTGAAATTTGGGATTTATGACATCGACAACAAAACCATTGAGCTGAGCGATGATGACTTCTTAGGAGAATGTGAATGTACCCTTGGACAAGTGAGTGTAAATAGTTGCTGTACTATATTTTGGCTAAATTTTAACAAAAGAATTGGGTATTTTGGTAAGTGCTCATTAGTTTAATTTTTAAAGTTGAAAAACATGTAATCACTTTAAAGACCGAGTTCATATATTAGTATGGTTGTCTTGAACATAATAGAATTTATCTAATTTTTCATAAGGGCAGGGATCATGTGTTTTTGGCAAAGCCTATTAATTCTTTTGAGTTAGGGGTGTTTCATTCGGCATTTCGATAAATAGTACCATTGCTCTAGCTGCTTTGTGTGCTGGTCACAGATTTCAATACAGTGTTCTTATGTTTAAGTCATAAATGCTGTCCGAGTAACAGTGACTTCTCTGATATTCTGACCAGCATGACTGGTACCTCTTGACCCCCGATGCCCCAACACCATCCCTTTACCTGGCTTGCTCCTCCTGAACCTTAGATACATCAGTTTAAACCTTACTCTTCCTTGCAAGCCTTCTCTGAGCCCTGCAGTAGTTTGGAGACTCACTTGATGCTCTCTCCTGCCCCTCTACCTTAACATTCACCATATTTTATTGCAATTGCCTAATTTGCTGTCTTTCCAGTGTGTGACAAGTTGGGTCAGGGTAGGGTGTGTCTGTGGGTGCACCATTTTGCTCCTAGCTCAGAGTCTGACTTCTAAGGAGAGATCACCACCGTTTGTAGTAGAATGGGGAAGGCTTTAGGAGGGAGGAGTCATCTTTTTTCATTGGTGACATGTATTGCTCAAGTTTGTCCTGTATGAGTTTATCTCTCAGTGTTGAGTTATTTGCGGATCACGGTATTTCCCATGACTCAAGGACAACCTGGAGCTGATCAGTGTTCTACAGCCTTGATAAATAGTCTCAAAGAGAAAAATCAAAGAAGTATTTATTTTTTGGAAAAAAATCACAGTGTGGCTAAAATTATAATGAATTTGAGAGCTATATTTGTTTGAAAGTGCCTAGGTCTGCTCTATTATTTTACTCAAAATGATATTTTTGTGGGGATCATATATTGAAGTTATGTGTCAATTGAAAAGTCAAATCCCATTTGCTGAGTGTTCTGAGGCCCACCTTCCACCTCCCGGGGTTTCAGCTCAGTGACTGGTGTATGCAGTGGGAATGTGGCCCTCTTTTTCCATTACCAGGAAGAAGTTAAATGTTGAAGTAGTTGATAAAGAAGCTAGTGGTGGGAGATTGTACCGGCCAGGACTGGCCCCTCAGGAATCTTTGCTAGTGAGTTTTAAATGTGTAGATGGCTTTTATAATCTCTGTATCTTTAAGGAAGGGACTTAATGTTTGCATTTCTAATGACTTTTGAACTTTGTACTCAACCTTTTTTTGAAATCATTCAGTTTAGAAATTCACATGTGGAAGTGAAATAGCTCTTTGTAACATCGCTTTCTAATTTTAACAGATTGTTTCCAGTAAGAAGCTAACTCGACCATTGGTGCTTAAAAATGGCAGACCTGCGGGGAAAGGGAGCATTACGGTAACAATAAAATATTTGTCTTTTGCCTCAAAAGATTTAGCATAATTGGACATGCTGAAACCGTACATTTCAGACACGTATTCTACAGCCAGCCTTTGTCATGTGATCCTGAATCTTGCCCTCCATCCACTCTTGCCTTATGGTGATCACAAATGGGAAATGTGTTGTCCCAAAAAAGAAAGAAAAATGCAGTGTGGGAATCCCTTCTTTGAGTTTTTTTACATTGCCCATAGCTCAGGGGTACCTCGGTGATGCTTGCCTCTCCCCTGAGGAAGGGCAAATTCCCAAGTTAGAGAGAAACTCTTTAATCATCTGAATGGATCAGTTTGGCTTTCTGCGAAGCAAACATTGTCCCCCCAACATGACAGAAACTTTCCATAATGGATTTTAGTCCAGATGGATCTTGTGTTCTGACATGGCCTTTGAACCTCTCGACTCCTAACCATCCTTTGTGCTTGCACTCTGCTGCTCCTGTCCTCCTACGCGTTGCTGATGGCCTGGCCCTGGGCAAATGCATATATGCTTCATCCTATTTTAGATTCCAAATTATATAGTGCCACGCTCTCAAATATCTTATCTTCTAGAGTTTCTGTCCAGGTCATCACTGCCTGGAGCGATAGTTTTCTAACTTGAGCTCTGTCTGAGAATGGAAGGCTGGCTCCCTGAGGAAGCCACGTTTGAGGGTTATTGTGATTATCAAATGCATTTCTCTGAGCAGCTGCTCTCCTCTGGTTTAAATTTCCTGAGGCATGAGAGTGTTCAGTCAGTTGGGGGTGTTGACTTCTGTGGGACAGAGAACATTATCAGTGGTTAACTTTATAGCCTGGAATTTGTTTTTAAGTAGAATAAGTCTTCCAGTTACACTGGATGAAAAGCATTGGTCTAATATTTCCATTCATAGTGTCTCTAGGTGTGATTTACTCATGCTTCTCAGTGTTTGGAGAACTTTAGCTAGTGTTGTGCAGTCTTCCAGGGCTTTGATTTTTCACTGAAATGGAGAAGATCCAGTTTGGGCAACAACATTTGAAAAGGAAGTTGCATAATGCAGATTAGGCATATTTGGGGAAAATATTTATTTTGTATGCATAAAAGAAATAACGATAAATATTTCTTAATGGTACCATTTTGTTATTAAACATTTAGAATTCATTTATAGTTTATAAACTTTATATATTTTAGATAACAGAATAAATCAATACTCCCTGATTATGTCAGAATCCCTAAAAATGTATTTTCTTTCACTTACCTTATGTACTCATAGATTTCAGCTGAAGAAATAAAGGATAACAGAGTGGTCTTGTTTGAAATGGAAGCAAGAAAACTGGATAATAAGGTGGGTGGTGATGCAGATTTCAACAAGGATCTCATGTTTTGCCTCACATTGATTCCTTTTGAGAAAATAATAGTGCAATTAATATTATGAACTCCATCATCTGAGCATCACTTAGAGTATTAGTTACTTCCAAATGCTGCTTTTCTGTGCGTGTGTGTTTAAGCAGAACCCATTTCTCTTTATCTCTTTCCTCTAGATGTAATGAAAGGGTTTGTCTAGCCTAAAAGAGGAGTTAATATAAGCATTAATTTTGTTGTAAAAGACATTTGCGAGAGTATAGTTGGATTTCCTTAAGGAAAAAAGCAAAAATTCCATGCTTTATTAACTACAGATTTTCCTTTTCATTCAAAAGTCAGTATTTTTTTATGAAGGATAAGTACCAATACATAACAACACAACAATTTAGTATATAGCATGGAGTAGAATAATTCTTTGAGTGATCTTTGTACTTAATTCTATAATCCACTCAATATTTTTCATCACTTGCATTTACCTTACAATTCAGTTTGCAAACAGACCAGTAGCCAGGGACCTTTTTTCATTTTGGAAAAATTTAAACATATACAAAAATAGAATAGTATTTTAAAAAAAATTTCATGTCCCCGTCACCCATCTTCAGCAGTTATAACTCATGACCAATTTTGTTTCATCTCTACCCCATCTACTTTCTCTCCTCCCAGACATAATATCATTTCATTTGTAAATATTTTGGTGTCTCTCTAAAGACTCTTTAAAAAATATAATTGGTCAATATGTTTCTTATATCTTTTTTAATCTATAAATTCCCTCCTTCTTTACTTCTTTCCTCCCTCCCTCACTCCCTCCCTCCTTTCCTCCTTCTCTCCCTCCTTCCCATCCATCCATTCATCCATCCCTCTGCCCATGGAATTTATTCCGTAGAGAAACTGGCTGCTTTGTCCTGTAGAAGCTTCCATACTATGTATATGGCTGCTTAAACCCCTGTGGTGTCATTTAACATGTTCCTCTCTCCACCTTTATTTCCTGATTTCTGTAAGCTGGTAATTGAATCTAGAGTTATGATCTGATGGTATTTTGAATTGTTGGTAAGACAGTTCCATAGGGGTTGGCGTGTAATTCCATCAGGAGGCTCATATTATTGAGTTTTATCTTTTTGGGTTGTTAGTGATCGTTGATCATAACTACTTAGATATATTGTTTTAATAAGAGTATAAAATAGTGATAGTCTCATGCTATCATTACTCCTTCATTTAGTAGTGAGAATACTTCTATAAAGAGAAGTATTCTTCTCTACATTAGGTATTTATTTTGAGGTCCAGTCTGTACAGAAAAGGCAAGTTAAAATATTTGATTTTTTTCCCCCGGATTTATCATTTTTCAGAATAATTTGGTTCCCCACCATCCTCTAAATGTGACCAATGAGGGTTTTTTGTTTGTTGTTTTTTGTTTTTAGTATCACTATCAGTTAACTCCTGTTAATGCTGAAGGTCTTCCAGCTTTGGCCTGTGGGAACTTCTTTAAGTTTGTTCCTGAGACCGTTTGTGACAACCCCAGGGGTCTTTGGGTAGCTTGCTTGCTCTGTGGCATGGCAAATGTTCCAGGCTTATTTTATCTAATTTCTGTCCCAGATTGGCAGATTAAAAGGAACCTTACTACATTTTAGTGGGAATTGGTATTTAGAGACCATATTCTGGTACTAGGGGTGCTTAGTCTTTATTGATTATTGCCGCTCATTGTTTCTAGAACTTTTCAGTAAACAGATATAGGAAAGACTTTTATTTAAGAAAAAATAAATCATAAATTTACATAACTGTTTCCTATTCAGATATAGAATTACAGGGCCTTATGTCTTTAATTCTATATTTATACCTCTTTTCTCTTATGCTGAAAATCTTAGTTCCTAAAAATATTAACGTAATTGCTTATCTATTTTGTCTTATATAATGTCTAATAGTTTCATAATAAAAATATCCATATTATAATTAAAATATTTTTACTGAAAACAGTTTGAGCTTTCTTTGAAGTTCTTTTTGTCTCTAGGGTTATATATTCCAGTCGGGATATACAGTCAAATTCTTGTGTTTTAAAGAAATAGTTCTCTGAGTGGTTATGCTGTCACGTTGACACAGTTGAATTTTGCTTTTGATATTTAGGGATTGCTTTTTTAAAAAACATTTTGAGTTAATTTTTTTTATAATCATATAAAAGATTTACATGGTTCCAAAGCCAAATCTACAAAACAAGGTATATTCAAGAAATTTAACTTCTTTCCCTCTCCATTCTATGTTTTATACTCTTTCATCACTGTAGGTAATAATTTTTTTAAACTTACATTTTAGAGTTTAATTTTTCAATTTCCTAAAATATCTAAGGTTTTTTTGTGTGTGTATGTGTATATGTATATATCCATATGTGTATATTTGTGTCTGTATGTATATACACATGTATACACATATGTGTATATGTATCTAGATAGATATGTGTGTATGTGTGTGTTTCTACTTATATTCCCCACCCCCAGCCCTTGGGTAAGTGTACCATACTATATGCACACTTTCTTCCACCTTGATTTTTTCCCTAACATGCTCTGGAGGTCTGAGTCAGGGACTTTAAATTCTTATTTTAGTTCTACTACTGACAACTAATGAACTTTCAAACAAGATCTGTCTTCTGACCTTCAAAATGGTAATAATGATATTCTGCCTTTCTCATAGGGTTATTTCTAAGATAAGTCAGACGGCGTGTTAATGTGTTTTTGGAAAGTTAACTTCTCTATGTATAATGCTGTTATTAGTTTTATAAAATGAGGCATAGAGAGACCTATTACATTACTTAAAATTCTTTTTAGAGATAAGGTTAAATTTTAAAAGTTCTGCATAGTCTTTGTGTTTATATTTTTTACTGTACCAAATATATTACTTGCTTGACATTAAACTATTGAGAAGGGAAATAATATTATCTTAGTTCTTAATTTAATACTGAGGTTAATGTGGGACTCAAAAAGTCTTCAGTTCAGGGATATAGCTGCATATGTTACTGTGGAGTTAACAGGTGTTCTTTCATTTTGACAAATAATAAGTAATTATTCTAAGGGGAATGGAAATTTCAAAATGAAGATGACAATGAGAAAATAAAACCATCCACAATCTCACTCGAGTTTAACTTCTGGGAGTAATTTGTACATCCTTCCAGATTTTGTCTCTCTGTGTAAGTGTGTGTGTGTGTGTGTGTGTGTGTGTGTGTGTGTGTGTGTGTTTGTGTTGAGGGTGACCATAAGGGTGTTTTTGAGCACTCAGTGTGCTTGAGCATTGTACAGGAGTGCTATGGTGAATTACAGAGGAAAAAGAAGACGTACTTTGTGCCCTTGAAGTACCTCTGTTGTGCACTGCACACATTTACCTCCGCTCCCTGTGTGTGTAAAGAAATGTGTGGAATTGGTGAAAGAGTAGTGACTACAGAAAGATAAGATATGAAGTCAAGACTCAGATTCATCAATTAATTAGATATGTAATCTCGGCAAAGTCACTGAACCCCTCTGAATCCATTCGATCACTGATAACTGCTCTGTCCCTCACAGAATTAGTGTGGCTAGTGTCTAGAGTATCTTTTATATAGAACTTCTCAGTGCTACTTGAATGAACAGTGTGAATAATGAAAACAAGCCCAAAACATATTTTATTGATTATGAATCCTGTCAATCAGTATATTTTAAAGCCATCATGGTTTCTGAGAAGTAACGGTGTGATACACAGGATAATGAGCATTTATCACAAATGCCTTAGGAGTTCTAGTAGACTGCAGCAACTTTATGGGTGTGTGAGGAAGGTGGTGGGATTGGTATTTACTACTGTACTGTGCTGTATATATCTGTACTGTGGAGTTAGATCAGGTATCGTTAACATGTAACATGTATAAAGTGTGGTTTCAGAGGAGAATAATGACTTTTTTTTTGTGACATAGGATCTGTTTGGAAAGTCAGATCCATACCTGGAATTCCACAAGCAGACATCTGATGGAAACTGGCTAATGGTTCATCGAACAGAGGTGAGTATCAGAATTTGAAAAGTAGAGTTGAGGTTTCCTTTAGAATTGTGGTAATCTGAATTTAAAAAAATTATATATTTATAAAAATATCAATCTGAGTTCAGACATATATAGCCAGAGACACAGGGTCAACATGCTCATTTTTATTTTCTTTTAATGAGGAGGGGCTTCCGTAGTTAAATATTAGTAAAGGTTTTATTTTGAAAAATTTATAACCCTATAAAAAAACACTAAGGTGTCTACCTGCATATTCTTCACCTGTATTCACCAACTGGTCATACCTGCACATGTGTGTTTTCTCTCTCTCCCTCATGCACTCACACACACAGACGCACATATGCACATACACACACATGCACACGTATACTTCTCTTTTGCAAAACCATCCTAGTGTGGGCGGCAGACATCATGACTCTTTGGTTTTAAATCCTACGGCAGGTATTTCTCAAGAACAAGGGCATTCTCCTGCACAGCCACACCTGAGATAATTAATACTGATTTAGTAACATCATCCACTGTACTATTCATCTTCAGATTTCCCCAGTTGTCCCATACATGGTTTATATATATATATATATAGTGTTTTGTTTTGTCCAAGATCAATTCAAGTTTCACATTTTGCATTTGGCTATTATGTTCCCAATATAAGACCCTTCTCCGTACCTCCCTTATATCTTCATGTCATTGAATCTCTTGAATAATCAAGATCATTGTGTCCAACATTCTGGAGTGTTCTGTTTCCTCACAGTCAGATCCGGATCAAACATTTCCATCAAGAACATTGTGTGTGTACCTTGCTCTGCGTCATCAGGGGACCCATGTGTCAGCCTGCCCAGTATTGTTGATGCCAGCCTTGGCCACTTGGTCAAGCTGGGGACCACCAGATCTCGCCATGATAAAGTCCCATGTTTTTTCTTTGTAATTAATAAATGATCTGTGGTGTGATGCTTTGAGACTGCACGAATAACCTGTTCTCCAGCATTTCACCCACTGGTTTTAGCATCTATTGATGATCCATACATGAGTCCATTATTATATTGGAGGTTATAACATAATGACTTTTTTTCTGAATCTTTCATCCCTTTATATATAGTAGCAGATACTCCTCTTTTATCTCTCCTCTCTCACTTTCTCTTTTCTTGTTTTTAGTATCATTGTAGACTTATGGATTGTTATAACACAGTGTATTTGTTGTGTTATAATTCATTAGTGTCATTATTTTTGCTGCTCAAATTAATCCAGATCTGACCAGGGGAGAGTGCCTTCACATGGCTCCTAGGTTCTTTTAACATGGCCTCATTAGTCTTTAAGCATTCTCTTATTTAATGTTAAAGTCTGTTCTCAGTTCACCTTGTGCTTACCCTGTCCCAGGTCTGGAATGAGCCATTTCTCTTAAGGAACGCTGTTCCTTTAGGAGGGTAGTAGTATCTGGACGCCAAGACCTGAGTGCTGCGTGTCCTCCTTGCTGCTGGGATGTCAGTGCATTTAGGCCTTTTCAGTGGACACAGCTGGGAAACGTGCATTTGTGTATATCTGTTTATTATGTGCATATATATGTATATTTCTCAAATTTTAAATCATGAATTTAGACTATTTCTGCAGTTCAAGTCCAACTCCGCAAGGTTCTTCCACATCCTTTCTTATTCCATATTTGAATCTTCGGTGTCCTGCAGTGAAAACCCTGGTTTCCAACAAAATCAATAATCTGTAGTTTCTAAGTGTACCTTGTAATGGGTAGATATATTTTTCAAATAATTTTTTTCTTTACCCAGAGTGTATCACAACTAGACAATGCACCACAGTTTCATGTAGTTGTATAAAATTGTTGTAGCTGGTTTTTCGTTGAGAAGGTTGACTGGGTGAGGAGGTGAAGGCTGGTTGGTGAGAGTGTAGCCAGAATCTCGGAAAGGCAAGAGCAAAGTGTGAATGAACGTTTTTCTGACTGGTCTTTGAATCTTCATTTTTGTAGGTTATTAAAAACAACTTGAATCCTGTTTGGAGGCCTTTTAAAATCTCTCTTAACTCCCTGTGCTATGGAGATATGGACAAAACTATTAAGGTAATTTGAAATAATATATCTGTTATATATACACATATACTTGTTTTATAAAACTGATTGATTAGATGCTATTTAAAGAAAGTAAGGGAGGTAATAGATATCTGTAGGACTGAATTTTATTTAGATTTAGGAATACTAAAGCAGAAATGTCTCTGGTAAGGAAATAGTCTGATCTGTTAACCTAAAGCTTAATCAAATGTTGTGATCTTTATTTTACTCTTCATTTTTTTTTTTTTTTGTGAGGAGATCAGCCCTGAGCTAACATCCGCCAATCCTCCTCCTTTTTTTTTTGCTGAGGAAGACGGCCCTGGGCTAACATGGGTGCCTATCTTCCTCCACTTTATATGGGACGCCACCACAGCATGGCTTACCAAGCAGTGCGTCGGTGCGCGCCCGGGATCCGAACCAGCGAACCCCGGGCCGCCGCAGTGGAGCGCGCGCACTTAACCGCTTGCGCCACCAGGCCGGCCCCTTTACTCTTCATTTTTTAAAATAAAATATTCAATTTAAATCTTTCTTTTAAAAAGATTCCTTTGCTCTGTGAATAGGAGCCTTGAACTACACGCTGCCTTTGGTGTGTCCCTTGCAGATGAAAGTGGCCGTTACTCTAAGACCCCGAGCCGCCTCCTTCCCTCAGCAGCAGAGATCCATGGTGGCGTCTTCCCTCGCTTATGTTCAGAGCGAGATATAATTCACTGAAACTTGTAGACGGCTTTAGTTTTAGAGTCAAGAAAGCAGAGTGAGAACAGGGAGTAGCAGCAAATATCTAAGAATTTTTTTTTAATGTTTTCATTCATACTTTATTATTAAAAAATATGTTGTTGTTTTTTTTTTTGTGAGGAAGATCAGCCCTGAGCTAACATCGTGCTAATCCTCCTCTTTTTGCTGAGGAAGACCGGCTCTGAGCTAACATCTATTGCCAATCCTCTTCCCTTTTTTTTTTCCCCCAAAGCCCCAGTAGATAGTTGTATGTCATAGCTGCACATCCTTCTAGTTGCTGTATGTGGGATGCGGCCTCAGCATGGCCGGAGAAGCGGTGCGTAGGTACACGCTCGGGATCCGAAGCTGGGCCGCCAGTAGCAGAGCGAGCGCACTTAACCACTAAGCCACCAGGCTGGCCCAAAAATATGTTATTTTTAAGACACTTTATACTAGAGTCACTTTACAAAAGATTCCAGATAGAAGCCTTTTCTTGTGTTTCAATGTCAGCAAACGGAGGTGGGTTTTTCATTTGTTTGTTTTTTTTTTTTTCTTCTTCCTGGTAATTAATATGGTGAAAACAGGAAAAGTGGTGTTGTGGAGCAAACGTAGGACTTAGAGTCAGACCAGAGTCCAGTCGTGACTTAGGCCTTGAACCAGCTCAGGGATCTTGGGCAGGTCATCTAACGTCTTCGCTAATATAATAGAGAAAATAATGTCTATATTACAAAAAAAAGTAAGGATTAAATTAGTGACAATGAAAATTTTATAAACTGTTAAACACAGTACAGATGTTGTTATTGTTGAAAACTGCTTCGTTTCTTAGATCCATGAAAATTTGTCCTCAGTTTGCAGGGTACTTTAAAAATCAATATGGGTATGATTTGTGTGGTATTTCAAACAGCAGTGAAAATCTAGGTAAAAATAAGTAGTTGAAAAGTAGCTTTAAAAATTACTTTCTATTGTTGTATTAAATCTAGAACTTTTGCTTTTCACATTAAAAATAGTAAGTTGAAGCTTTATTAGATCTGAGATGCAGGAAAGGCTGTGGAAAAAATGCCTAAACCATAACTATTTCATTGTTGTAATAATATGTTAACAATGAAACAATGTTTTTTAAACTTTTTTTGCACACAGTGGCATGCTTACAGGGCTATTTTATTATAGTAAGTAAACTGCTTTTCTGAAGCTTTCTCTGATGAACGTCTTCCATTCTTAAAAGTTTCTCTGTGTTAACCGTACACAACATGGTTTGCCAAATCATCACTGTCTTTATTTCTGTAGTTCTGTATTTCCTTGTGGTTTCAGAAAGTCATACATCTGTGATTCTCTTGGTGTTTGGAAACTGCTTAGAGGTGTAGTAAAGGTTATAGAGCAGAGAATAGAGTCAGAACCATCAGTGGTTTCTTTGCTGCAGTGTGAACGTGCCAATGTTACCACTCTAGCATGTACTGTCATTTTCATAAGATCGAGTGAATAAGAGAAATAATCGTGCATGTTGCCACCTTGCCTAAAATGGGAATGCATTAGTGAATGTAGTATTGTGTGGTGTGTGCATTCTTTTACATATATACATAGGCACATATGTATATATGCATGTATTTCAATTTCACAAACACTGCTGATACTGTTGTTCAAAACAGCCAATCATACTAGGTTTTGAATTCTTGAAAAGAGAAATTAAATGACATGTATCGTTATATCATTTACCTCAAACTGTAGCTGAACATATGCCAGTGTTATAAATGTCACATCTTTCTTTAGCACTAAACATTTGCCTTCAATGGGGCAACAGTGAGCTTTTCCTATATATTTATTATGGTAAATTATCAGAAATTACAGTTAAAAATATTTATACATTTCCTGAAGTTTCAGGCAGTCTATACATATGAACAGTTTTAGGTCTTCATAAACTTTGTTTAAATAAAATCTTGGCCTTATCAAAGTTTGATCTTGTCTTAGATATAAAGTGGAGTTTCCTGAATGCAAACCTAAAATGTAGAGTCCTGTTTTCCATAATTTTTTTTTTTTTGGTGAGGAAGATCGGCCCTGAGCTAACATCTGCCAGTCCTCCTCTTTTTTTGCTGAGGAAGACTGGCCCTGGGCTAACATCCGTGCCCATCTTCCTCCACTTTATATGGGACGCTGCCACAGCATGGCTTGACAAGCGGTGCGTTGGTGCACGCTGGGGATCCGAACCGGCGAACCCCGGGCCGCCGCAGTGGAGCGCATGCACTTAACTGCTTGCGCCACCGGGCCGGCCCCCCGTTTTCCATAATTTAAAAAAATCTATTAAGAAGTGAAATCATTAAAATATTAAGATTGTTTTCAGCTTTATCTTAATTTTACTTCCTGTAGAAAAAAATTAGTACGAAAATTAATTTTCTTTTCCTGTGACACTTTGAAGAGTCAGATAAAGGGATTTTGGTTTAAAAATTGAATAGCAAATATATAGGGCAAGAGTCAAACTGTCAGAATTGGCCAGAGACTGAAGTGCTTGCAACAAAGAAAAACCCTTATTGTTACTCAAAATTGCAATTCTGCACTTTGTTTTTATTAATTGATTGATTTATTTTTAGTCTTCCTGAATAATAATGAAAATATCAGTAAGGCATGAAAGACTTCTGTTGTGATAAACGCTCAGTTCACTTTTCACAGAACTGAGAAGGAAGGCAATCACGTTGCCAGGTGAACCTAAATAAACCCTGAGCATTCTAGCTTGGCGGTTAATTTGGGCGGTTAATCTGACTTTGTAAAGGACACCCTGTTGGCATAGGGTAAATGCAAAATGCTTCTCAGTTACAGGCTTTTGTTTTAAATCATAAACTCTAGGAGGATTCAGAAGTGTCCTTAGCACAGCCTTACTTTACCTGTGTAAAGAAGACATACCATCTTCTAAGACTGTTTAATTCCTCAGCCTACCTCGCAAGGCTAAGCAGATAATGCATGCAGTGTATATAATAAATGTTTGCAGGAATGGAATCATCTGTTCTGACATTATAAAGCGCTATAAAAACATGGGTTATTCAGTGATCACAATGCACTTCTCTGCTGGCTAACAGTTCACACCACCTTAATTGTCTCCTTGCAATGAATATTCAGGTATTCTTGTGAATATTGACTCTCTGGCTACACCTGTCAACTTGGCACAAAGCTCCATTCAAATCAAATACCCTCAGCTCTCTTCTGTCTGCTTTAAGAAGGAGCGAGAAGAGAGCCAGAGCTGAGACTAGAATTCACCTTGTCTTACATGGAAATAGAGTAGATATGACCCAGTATAGACACTTCCTCGGTGGATTAAGTACTCTTTTCCTGGAATTTTCTTTTTCATCGTTAGAGTTGTGATCCTTAGAAAAGTGCGAATCTGACTTCATCCTAACTCCCGAGACAAGCCCAGCCTTACCAGACGGCAGCTAATGAAATCCATTTTCCATAATTTTAAATCATCTAGAATCTAATTACACAGTTTTTAGCTGCCGGGGATACTGGGCTTCCTTTCTTCCTCCAGATAGTGCCTTTTAGCCGTTTTACAGTGATAACAAGGTAAGGGAGTGGATGAGAAAGAAGGTGTAGCTCCATTTTGATTTCACCAGCACCTCCAAAGGGCATGCAAGAGGAACTGGAAACTGCTTCATGTGGAACTTAAACAGTATCCGTGTTTTGCCTCTGCCTGTGGTCTGTCCTGGAACCCGTTCCAAGGATAGGTCGTTTTCAGTATTGCTCCTCTGGGAAGGTAGTTCCTGCTTCTCCATCCAAGTAGGACTGCATAGTAAACATTTTCACTCATTTTAGTTAAAAGGGCACTCCTTGGTAAGTCCCATTTATTGCAACCAATCCTTTTTAACAAAATTATGTTGATTTTTATGTATTTTTATTATACCTAATTCTAGGTAGAGTGCTATGATTATGATAATGATGGGTCACATGATCTCATTGGAACATTTCAAACTACCATGACGAAACTGAAGGAAGCCTCCAGAAACTCGCCTGTGAGTCGCCTCTTTGTCATTTCAGTGTACTTTATAGTTTGGCCATATATTTGTTATTTCATGTTTTTCCTTGGTAGAGCAAACAGTTTACCGTGTTTTTACGCTATATTACATAATACTCTGAAATCTGTGGACTGTATTTGTTTAGTAATTGGATGATCCAGAATTTATACTTGGGCTGTGAGTTTACGTTTGTATTTAGAGGTTTGGTGTCCTTGGGCTTCAGGCAGCGTATATTGTTTGATTGAAAATCCTTAGTTTTAAAGCTTTTGGCGTTTCATTGGTCACAATAATTAATATCTACAACACTAGACAAATACCTGGGCTTGAATTGTGTATGTTTATGCTCCTTTCGACAGGCTTTTCCAGTCTGCCTCTGGCTCTTCTCTCTGCCCTGTCCTCACCCAAAGGCAGCATAAAAGCGTAGTTACGGTACTGTAAATTACGGAAGAGTCAGCTGCTGTCTAATGGCACTAATTTGTTAAGATTGCTTGTCTGCCAGTTTATTATTTGGCATCCTGATGTATTTCTAAGAGTGCTTCTGAAACTTTTCTGTCTCTAAGCCAAAATGGCTAAAAACTATTCCTGGTCATTTTATAAGTAAAACCTGTAAATTGCTTCCATCTTATTTACCTTTCTAGTGTGAATGAGTTGTTAATTCTCTTTATAGCTTACTTAGAATAATATGAATTGTTTATCACCTGCTTAGAGACCTGAATAATACTCATATAGCCTTTGCTTTTGACAGTACAAACGTGGGGTTTAAGAGGTGAGAGGTTGTGGTCGGGTGAGAAGATCTTTTATATTTAGTCATGTAAGTGAGGTGACCTAGAAGATGCTGATAGTTTTAGATCAAAACTTAAATACTAAATGAATAAATAAAACTTATGAGCCATTTGATTTAAATAATTGGGAGAAGTGAGTTTTAAACAAACCTAGTGGGACTAGAATTCTCTGCAGGTCACGCAGAGATCTCCAGTCCTGTCCCTGCTCCCTAGTCACAAAGCCCAGGGATTGGAAGTGGCCTGCACAGAAATGCTTTGTGTGAAGAGGGAAAGGCTTTTCAAATTACACCTAACGGTTTAAATGCAAAGATTCAATTGGCTTTGAGTTAACAATCTTTGAATTCAAACAGCAGCAAAATTCAGCTGTAAATATTCTATTTAAAGAATTTTTTTTAAAAGGCATAACTAATGGAAAATGGTGAAAATCTGAACACTGCAAATAAAGCAAGCTACCTAAAAGAACCAAATATGAGGAGCTGTCTAGATTGTTGCTTCCCTGATTTCACTTTGTCGTTATTTTCCAGAATCGGTAATGATTTTGGAAGATAGTGAACTAACAACTAACTGTATCGTACTTTATGATCATGTCAAGTTTTCCTGAATCCAGCTAACTTGATCCTCCCCTCCCGCGTGACAGAATGAGGCTTTTCATGTTACTGTGGTGACAGGGTTTACCCACGCTGGTTCTTCAGAGACAGGGCTGTCTCTCACCGTCTCTGGTTCTCAGTGTCTAGAGCAGTGCCTGCCACCTGGTAGACACTTTGTAAATGTGTGAATAAGTGAAGTGAAGTGATACAACCTTTTACCAATGAAAAGTCTGTTCAGGGCGCTTCTGCATCTCAAACATTCAATAATTAATATTCATGATGGTGACTAAGACTCTGGCAGGGCCTGAACCATCAAGGAATTTGTTTAACATAATTTTCTTTTGTATCACTGTATCAAATGTACTTTTCAGTGTTTGATTCTTAGACAATTAGTAATCACTCTGTCTAAAGTACCTAAGTTGCTTTCTGTTAACCAGAAGAGGTGACTTATCAGGTATTCATTGAATATCTCTTATATTCTTATTAGGTAAGACAGAGGAAATTGAAATGTATAATTTGGAGGTGATTATACACTAGCTATGAAAAAAAACTAATGAAATGAAACAATTGAGAATAATTAAAAGTGTGTAACTACATTTTATATGGTTGTAGAAGTTTAAGGAGATGGGTGGAGGTCAGAGAAGACCAGACAGTAGCTCATGTTATAGAGGAGTATGACTTGAGCCCAGCCTTACAGACGGACAGGTGGGTCGGAGGTGGAAAGGAAGCCCCTTCTGTTTGGGGGAAGGAACTATACTAAGGACAAGATGTAAGATACTAGATTTGTTTCTAACACATACTTGCAGCGGAAAGAGAGGATCTTTGCTGCGTATTTTGTCATAGAGTTGGGCTTCATATATTTCTGTTTTTTGACAGTAGGTTTTTTCCTTCTTTTCTAAGCAGCATATCTTTGTTTTTTGTGAAGTAACAACTAGGAATAATATTTTATTTCCTTAATTATAAAGGAGAAAGATTACTTGGAGCATTTGCAGGGGAATTTATCCTTAGAAACTATTTTAAATGGTATACAATTTTAGGAGTGCCTTTTGGAAATTTCAGTGATAAATATTTCACATACTTAACATATTATGTAATTGTTTGAGACTTGTATTTTGCAACAGACCTACATTAGTAGGTGGTTTGATTCCAAGAGAAAAAAGTCATTCATTTAAATGCACACTGGCATTTCTAATATTGATAGTAAGAGTTAACATTTTGTCTCCTTCCTACAGATTGAATTTGAATGCATAAATGAAAAAAAGAGGCAAAAGAAGAAAAACTACAAGAATTCAGGTGTTATCAGTGTGAAGCAGTGTGAGGTTAGTTGATTTTGACCATTTGTAGTGTGATGAGACCATATTTCAAGTTCTTACATCAATGTGGTATGTATCAAACAAACACTTGAATTGGAGGCAGTTGAAAATCACATGAGCATCTGGAAATCTTTCAAGTAACTTTGCTTCCAAAGTTTGACAACTTTTTAGCAAAGGACAAAGAATATTAAAGTTTTTCATCATCTTAGGAAACGTGAGGCATCGTGGTATTTTCCCAGTGCATTAGTGGAAATGGCCTGACCCACTGCATCTATCCTGGCCGTAATTTCAAGATGAGGTGTTATGAGTGGAGGAAAAAATCCAAGAGATTTCTTACAACAACGTGGGGGTTTTTGTTTTTGTTTTTTTAAATTTTGATTACTATACTTATTAAAGCTCCCAGCATAATAGACTTATTACTAGTGTCTTAAAACTTAAAGTGAGTCTGTTTCATCTTTGGCCATTAAAATTCTAGTCTTAACATTGCTATAATTATCTTGAAGTACAGTCTTACAGATTCATGGCATGTAGGGGCAGTGGTGCCTTAAACTCACATGCAGGAGTTGTTTCCACACGTTAATGTCATGTTCTGTTCAGCCTATAAACTGTTAAAAATATATGCCAGCGAGCTTTTTGTTTCTCTCGTATAGTAGGAGAGTTTTAATTTTAACAGTTTGCTATTTGATTTTAGATTACGGTGGAATGTACATTCCTTGACTATATCATGGGAGGATGTCAGCTGAATTTTACTGTAAGTAACACAGCGAATTCCTCAAAGTAGGCTGTCACATGTCGCTTTCTCCTTCCATTTTGCAGTGTTCTTTCTTTTCCTGCAAAACTGACTTTGCGATGACGCTGACACCATCTGTTTAGCGTAGTCTCCTCGGACAGGTCCTCTAGGTTTGTCACGAAGCTTTCGGCTTTGTTGATGAGATCTGTTCCTTCTGACAGAAGGCAGATATGTATGAGCCAGTGGTGATCCTGCAGTAATTTAAATAATAGAAAGCATTAGTTAAACAAACATACGAAAAGCAAGCCTTACGTCTCAAGTCATGGGTGCAGTCATTCATAACTCAAGGCGTCTAGAAACATAGGAATAGCAGGTTGTTTCGTGCTGAAGCTTTACTCGTTAGTCATCTGTGGAAGCACCAGGTGGCTCAGGTATTCGTGAGGAAATGGGGTGAATGTGTCTCGTCTCCTGAGGTTTTCCTGGACAGCAAGCATGGGGGTCCCTGCCTTCTCCTTGGTAAGGGCTGCGATCGTTATTTGCAGGTGGGAGTGGACTTCACTGGCTCCAATGGTGACCCCAGGTCTCCTGACTCCCTGCATTACATCAGTCCCAATGGTGTTAATGAGTATCTGACCGCCATCTGGTCCGTGGGACAGGTCATCCAGGATTACGATGCGTGAGTATGCCTGACATACTTGTTTCATAACTTCATCTGCTAGCGCTCTGGTATGGTTGGTGGGGATAAGGCTGCTGGGGGCAGTAGCTATGTCCCCAAAATTTCTCTTATCTTTTCCGTTTTTCTCTTTGTGACAGTCTTCATGTTGACCTTTGACTTCTGATCTCTGGCTGTGACCAGTTACAATGCATTGTGTGTAGCTTGCTTATTTAACAGCTGACTGAAGTCAGCAAGGCTCTTGTTTCTTTGATCTAGTTTCCTTGGGGTTTACTCATTAGAGTTAAGTTATCTGTGCAACTGAGTCTAGACAACATGTTGTAAACACTCCTAAACACTATTTCTTAACACATCTATTTTCTTGGCAGCCATTGTCAAATTATTATCTTATTGGCGACTTTTCAACAACTGCCAAAGGATAACTTGACCTAATTGCTATAAAATATTTTTAATGGGTTCTCAATGGGTAGAGTTTGAATAGATCTAAATCGGTCCTCTTGAAGGTTTACTAAACAATAGAAAACAACTCTGCATTAGTAATTTTTTGTTCTGGATCTGTTAGGGCAGAGTATAAATTTTTGCTTACTTTTGCCTATTATTTGATGATAAAAGCCCTTACATATTGATGGAGCTTTTTGTTAATCTGTTATGACATTTAAAGAGATGACATTTTCAGGCAAATGCTAACAAGATTAAGCAAAGGTGGTAATTCCAATATTGGCCTAGTAGAGTTTAAGGCAAAACTCCTTAAATACAATTAAAAAATTACTTTAGGGGCCAGCCCCGTGGCTTAGCGGCCCGGGTTCGGATCCCGGGCACGCCACTGACGCACTGACGCACTGCTTGTCAAGCCATGCTGTGGTGGCGTCCCATATAAAGTGAAGGAAGATAGGCACAGATGTTAGCCCAGGACCAGTCTTCCTCAGCAAAAAGAAGAGGATTGACATGGATGTTAGCTCAGGGCTGATCTTCCTCACACAAAAAAAAAATTTCTTTATAGAACACTGTTATATTATCCAAAATGAAAATATAACCATGAACATGTTTAATAACAGAGTATCAAAATATTTCAATTGAAAATAGTTAGAAATATGATAAAAATTTTGAAGTAACACAATTATATGAGGGATCATATAAAGAGTAAAAAATATACTTTTTTTCTGAGAAAATTCAGTTACTTTCTCAGACTGCCACCTGTAAGTTAATAACAAAAGAATAACAAAGAAAATTTACTATATGGAAATAAAAAAATTCTTACATAGTTCTTAACCAAAGAGGAAATCAAAGTGTAATAACAGGCTATCTAGAAATAAAGGTATTGAGAAGACTATATGTGGTCCTGTCTCTATAGGGGAAAATTTCTGGCCTTACATGCCTTTATTTTTAAACAAGAAGAATTAAATATAAATGAACTAGCTTTTCAGCAAAATAAAATTAAAGAATAGGAAGAAAAAGTAAAAAACATAATAGCATATTCCAGATATGTGTTAGCTATGATGTGTCAGGGACAATTTAAAGTACTTTCTACGTGATATTTTTATAATGCTCATACTTCACTGTGAGATGGCTCTTGTTATCTGCGTTGCACAGATGAGGAAACTGAGGCATAGGGGGTTCAGTGACTTCTCCAGGGTCTCTCAGCTGGTAACTGGCAGGAACAGGATTCAGCCTGGGCCATCTGGCTCCAGAGATATGCTCTCATAGCCGTGCTATGCTGTGCTTCCTCTAAACACAGAAAGTAATGGCTTGGAAGGTTTTTTAAAAACCACTAAATTAATAAATTAAATGAAGAGATGATTCTTTGAAGTTCAACAAAACTTAGGCAAAACTTTGACAACACTGACTCCCAAGAAAGAGAGAAAACATGTATAGAATATTAGTAATGAGACAGGAATTATAAACATAAATTCAGAAAAATATGCAAAAAATTGTGAGTTAATACTTTGTAAGATTTTATATTATTAATTGGAAAATCTGTATTAGAGGAATATTTTTTAGGGAGCTATAAATTACCAAAGTTGACTCAAAGAGGCAGAGAACTTGATAGAGCAGGAACCATGGAAAGAAGGGAACAGCTAGTCCAAGAGCTGCTTCCACAAAGGCACCAGGCCAAGACCGTTTCACACATAAATTCCAGCAGAATGTAAACCTAAGAGACTCAAGTGAAAAATATTAGAAAATGGTGGGCATTCAGAAAGGTGGTCAGGTACAACATAAAATAAAAAATCAACAATTTTTCACTAACCAGTAATATCCAATTGAAGAAATTATAGTGGATAAAAGATCGCAGTTCATAATACAATAAAAAATGAGAATGAATTAGTAAGAGGTCTAGGATCTTTAGTGAGGGAGAACTACAAAATTTAACTGAGGGACAAAGTAGGAAACTTGTTTGAATGGAAAGACATAGCATGATTCTAGATAAGCAGGTGTTATAATAATGACATAAAATGTAAAATTTATCCCTGAATTAGTCAATTTTAATCAGAATTGCAATGAAACCATTACAAAATGATTCTTAAAACTTTCTAGAGGGTAAAATGAATTAGAATAGCCAAGAAATTTTTCAGGAAAAAAAACGAAATGAGAGGGAATTTGTTCTAGCAGATATTAAAACTTATTTTAAGGCTATATTAATTAAGAGTGTGGAACTAGTACATGACCAGTGGAACAAAGCAAAAAGTCTTGAAATAGACCCAAGTGCGTCTGTGGATTTAGTATATGATCAAGATGGCCTTTTAGGAGAAGGGGCTGTAACATCTGTCACACTGGACACGAACTGAATTTGGATCCCTGGCTCAGACCTGTATCTGTTAGGATTCTGTTCTGCATAAATTAGAGTATAGACAAAACAGCTGACACGGACACCCACAAACAAAGTGGTTTTGACAAAACAGGTTTATGTCTCTTTCGTCTTGCACGTCCAGAGGTAAGTAGTTCAGACTGATGGGGCAGCTCCGCCATTCTCAGCTCAGAGCGTCCACCCCCGGGTCCAAGGCAGCTGCTGTGGTTCGCATCCTCCCCAGCCAGTGGGAGGAGGAGATGGGACCTGGGAGTGCATCTGCATTCCCTCTCAGGCAGGATGCAGAGGTGGCTGACAAAGTGCTTCTACTCACGTCTCCTTGGCCAGAACCCAGCCCCTGACCACACTCGGCCCAGAGAAGCTGGAGGAGAGCTGGTGTGGTCTCTCGCTCAGGTGTTCTGTTATTAAAGAGGGAGAGAATGGACTCTGGTGGAGGGCAGCAGTTTCTGCTTCATATCCTACTCCAAAACACTTTCCAGATGAATTAGAAGTTTAATATCATAAACAAACCTTGAAGATTCTGGGAGAAAATATATGTCAATTGTTTATAATCTTGCAGTGTGGAGGCTTAAAAAGGAAGACAGTGAAGGCAGAATTCACAAAAGAGTTTTCATGTGTTCACATCCATCAATATTAAAACCACATGGGCCGGCCTGGTGGCATAGTGGTTAAGTTCACGCACTCCTCTTCAGCAGCCCAGGGTTTGCATGTTTGGATCCTGGGCGCAGACCCACACCACTCATCAAGCCATGCTGTGGTGGCTTCCCACATAGAAAACAGAGGAAGATTGGCACAGATGTTAGCTCAGAGACAATCTTCCTCACCAAAAAAAAAAAAAATAAATAAAATATATATATATATATATAAAATAAATTAATTAAAAAAATAAAAACTTTTAGAAGAAAGATATTTTAAACAAAGTTATAAACAGACTAGGGACCAGGTAAAATATTCTTTTTTTTTTTTTTTAGAGTTTTGGAGAATTTTAATTTTTTAATTTTTATTTATTTATTTTTTTCCCCCAAAGCCCCAGTAGATAGTTGTATGTCATAGTTGCACACCCTTCTAGTTGCTGTATGTGGGACGCGGCCTCAGCATGGCCTGACAAGCGGTGCATCGGTGCGCGCCCGGGATCCGAACCTGGGCCACCAGCAGCGGAGCGCGCGCACTTAACCACTAAGCCACAGGCCGGCCCAGGAAAAATATTCTTGATGCATGTGACATAAGTTCTATCCTCGATGCAAAAAAGGACCATTAAAAATTTATATAAAAAACAATATCCCTAGTAGAAAAATTAGTTATGTCCGTTGGTGTTTTATAATGGCAGAACCCTGGATTCTCTCAGTAGGAGGAGAATATCCATACAGCCATTCCCATAAGGATGCATATTCAGGTCCATAATCTCTTAACCCTTTTGGCCAAGTATTCATACATTTTGCTGCAGAAATGGGAGAGTTTTATAATATGTATCATTTGTGCCATGTTTCTGTGGCCAAATGTATGAATATTCATGGTAAGTGGCATAAATAAAGGCAATAAATAACCTCATATCACTTGAGGTCAGGTTTTGCTGCCAGAGTTTTCTGTAAAGGAAGGAAAAAACTTGTGGCTTTTATGGCTTTGTAGATTTATTTGTATATTTATTCAGTGAAATGATATACGGTATTTAAGTAGAAAGGAATGTGTTATAAAACCTAAATATAAATTTCTTTTGTATAAATGTATAGAAAGAGGCACTTTTCTCCTTCAATGTACAGAAAAATATTTAGAATGAGAGTTGCCAAACATGAACATTGATTCTCTTTGGTGGTTATTAGAGGTAATCGTTATTTTATCTTTCTATTTTTCTAAGATTTGGAATTTTTAAAAAATAAGCTTATATTGGTTTTATTGTGAATAAAGATAAAACTCTCTGCATTTTGAGAAAATGATCTTTTGCTTTCTTCGAATTTTCTCTTTAGTGATAAGATGTTTCCGGCTTTTGGTTTTGGAGCCCAGATCCCTCCTCAGTGGCAGGTAGGAGGACACCTCCTTTTAAAGCTTTGCCTCCTGGAAAAGCACCGCAGGCCTCATCAGCCCTTCCTTCGTCTTCTGACAGGTTTCACATGAATTTCCGCTGAACTTTAATCCATCCAGTCCCTACTGTAATGGTAAGTTAAAACAGAAACGTGAAGGTTTTGAACTGAAAGCCTCACGAGTATCTGTTACTTGTTTTTTTCTGGTGATTTAAAGCTACGCAGATTCCCTCTCTAGGTTCCTTTTTGTGACATATTTAATTCTCTGTTGTGGCAAATAGAAAAATTGCACCAAGTTGGTGGTGAGAGTGGTGATGACAGTTATGGGGCAGATCACTGTTACGATGATGAAGATTACAGGCTAAATTCTTCTGCCTGGAGAGGTGTGAGAGAACAAAACAGTTCTCAATCTTGAGACTAGATCAATAAAAATAATCCTGTTATTTTCACATGTGAGTTGATTTTAAAATAAACCTTCAATAAAATGAGTCATTCAGTGTACAGATCTCTTGACCCTTTTCTCAGAGTAACAGTCGCTCTCTACAAAGAAAAGATGTCCAGCCTCGATTTGCTTGTTATTCAGGCTGTTCTGTATGGAGGTGAGGTGGCTAAGGTACTTCTGAAGTACCTTCCTGTGTGTGGAGAGCAGGGGACAGACGTGTGTCTCTCATTTCACCTTTTTCTTTATACCTCAAATATCCAAGTGCTTCCTCGTTTTTACCCCATTGAGCAATCAACCTAAAATGCCAAATCTCCCACAAAATTATGGGAGACTGTATAGTTTGGAGGAGAAAAGGAGGTAGGGGCAGAGCATAAAATTGTAGATAATAAGCTAATTTTCTGTAAAGGGTCCTTTTGACAGTTACAAAATGTATAGATTTCTAACAGAAAAAGGTACTGTTTCCTTTTCTTCCTAAACCATATTCATAGAAGAACATGAACATTTTCTTGGGAGTAGTTTGTATGAGGATTTTCTTCTTTTTTCCCGACTAATTCAGTGTTCCTTTGATGTACTTTCAGTGGCTGGTTGTGACCGTTTTAAGCCCTAGCCATTTGAAAGTGGGAATATTATTCTTTTCAAGAAATGTGCTCTATGTGCGTTGTGCCTGTGAGGTATATGAACCCATCTTTGGGCTGCCACCACGCCCAGCTTTTCTTTCTTTTTTTTTTTTTTTTGTGAGGAAGATCAGCCCTGAGCTAACATCCGTGCTAATCCTCCTCTTTTTGCTGAGGAAGACCGGCTCTGAGCTAACATCTATTGCCAATCCTCCTCCTTTTTTTTCCCCCCCCAAAGCCCCAGGAGATAGTTGTATGTCATGGCTGCACATCCTTCTAGTTGCTGTATGTGGGACGCGGCCTCAGCATGGCAGGAGAAGTGGTGCGTCGGTGCGCACCCGGGATCCAAACCCCAGGCCACCAGTAGCGGAGCTAAGCCACGGGGCCAGCCCCAAGCCCAGCTTTTCTACTTGTGGTTTATAAAAAGGATCTGGAGAAAAGAATCAGTTTCGTTTTAGACAAAGGAGGTACTGTACAGAAAAAATACAGCCTTATTTTAAGGCAAGGGAGTTGAGTCCCCTTTTCCGAATTAATGATTGAACTTAGTTGGCCAGAAATAACATGTCTCACTTGTTCGTTTAATGCAAAGGAAGGATTTTGGCATAATTCAGTGTTAGTGGAGGAATTGAAGGCAATTGATATTTGTGAAGAAATTTAATTAATAGTTTGCATACCTTCAGATTGAAAAGGAAGCTGCTAAGATGACAGAAATGGAAGAAAATATTGTTATGGCTGCAGTTATGGCCTCGAGTTTTCTACAGCATGTATGAGAGCAGTCAGATCCTGCTGCCGGCACGTGTTAAGGTCACTGTTTTTGTTACTACTGGACCCACTGACCACTAGTCACAGCCCCACCCTGTGCCTGTAAACCACCTCCACATACGAAGAGTTACAGCCTCGAAGGCTGTTCATAAGACCACTTGTTCCTAAGGTCAGAGTGACCAAGAGGAGTTCACTGGAACTCGTCAATTGTAAGAGGAGCGAGTTGGTCCTGGGGAGCTTTGAAACACGTGTGTGCTTCTCCCCCTTGTTGGTCTCTGTTCTCGTCGGCATTTATTTTTTATTTTTTTATTGTGAAATTTTTGTTGTACATTATTATTTGTCAGTCACCATGTAAATGCATCCCTTCACCCCTTGTGTCGTGGGCATTTTTTAAGCAAGAGACCTGTTTTGGTTTCTATTAAGTCTTCTGAGGCAGATTTCCTTGATGATCTCGGCAGGTATTGTGGGGGAGTTTCTGGAGGATTTCTGGTATCTTACTGAATTCTAGACACTAATCTTAGGAGCAGATCCAGCAGGTACGTGGTGGCCTTAACGTTTCAGGGGCAGTGCCTTTACCAGGAAGGTCATTGTACTTTCACAGAGTCGTGCTGCTATAACAAACGGTCTGTGACTCGTAATGACAATAGTTCATTTCTTGTCCGCTTTGCATACCACTTGACCTGCGGCTGGGCTGCAGCTCTGCTCCGTGTGTCTGCTCATTTGGGGACCCAGGCCGAGAGAACAGCCCCTGTCCGGGATGCGCTGCCCCCGTGGCAGAGGGAAGGAGCAAGATCTCTGGTGGAAACAGATGGTGGTTCTTACAGCATCCACTTAGACACGGACGTCACGTCCATTTACACGCATTGGTCAAAGCTAGTCGTGGCCCTGCCCAGTCGTCTATGGCATAACGTCCCAGCAGGCCCAGGCAGTACCCCATACACAACGCGTTCGTGTCTGCAGGAAAATGCAGGGAACCGCCTGGAAGAGAATATTTGGAACTGTGCAGTCTGCCATACCATGCTTGACCTTCGAGCTATTGGATAAACCCTTGACCAGAATTAGCATTGGGTTTGTAGCCATCTGGTATTTTTGTAGATCCTCTGGCCACATATGCAAAAGTTTTTCCATTTAATAGATTTTTCTTACCTCTGTGGTCAGTTGTGTGATACAGCACTTTTTTCATAGTTCTTTTTCCATCCGAGTCTCATTCGCAGAACACATCAAAATTAAGCAGTCTACTGTAGATCAATGAATAATTTGGCTGAGATGGCAATAAATGCCTTCTACTAGGGGAGGGTAGAGTTGATAGGGTTTTGCGATGGAGCATAGCTATGCAGGTTTGTAACATATAGCTTAGAAGAACTCTTGAATGTAGCAATTTTGACTATTTAAAGCACTATGTGTTGATATATAATTAGCCAGTATGGTGAGTAATGGACAATTCAATTGTGATTGAGAATTTTTCATACCGTTTTTTTGTCTAGGAATCCAAGGCATTATAGATGCGTATCGGGCCTGCCTTCCTCAGATAAAACTCTATGGGCCAACGAATTTTTCTCCAATCATCAATCACGTGGCCAGGTTTGCTGCTGCAGCCACACAGCAGCAGACAGCGTCTGTAAGTGCTTGTCGCCGGGGGACCAGGAGAGTGGGGTGGGAGTTGCTCCCACTGCTGCTTCTCTATTTGTTTGGTCTGCAAGATACACAGACAGAGCATGAAGTAATGATAGAGTCATCCTGGGTGTGGGAGTGGCACCTGTTGTTGTTAGCTTAGTGATCATTAGAAGCAAGACAACAACACAACAACCTTTACGCTCATAAGTCCTTTCTCTGTCTTTTGAATTAATTTTTCTTAAATAGGTTCTATCCCGCAAAAATGGCTGTCTACCTTTTCGAAGGTATACTTAACAAATTAAGGCTTGAGGAGACCGACAGCTTCAGTTGATGTTGCAGAATTACTTACTGTACTAAAAAGTTTTGACTTAGACAACCATTACCTGTTGGACTTTGGATACCAAATCTCTCTTAGCTTTAGTATATTCAAAAGTGAGGCAAGGATCACCAGCTCACACAGTTGTTGAAAGGGTGAAATAAGGTATCTCAGAGAGAGTGCACAGTGTCTCGGTCGGAGTAATCACTCAGCATGTTAGCTACTGTTCTACATCTTATTCCCATTCTAGATTTAAATGACCCAAAAGATGAAGTCACAATTTTATGTAACATTTTACCACTCTCTAAAAAGGTTTGTCAGAGAGGACAGAATTGAGAGAAAGATTCCCCCCTTAAAGCATATCCATTTTTTTAAAGCGTATTGTAATTTGGTAAACAATTCTACTTCTTCCATATTTGATCTTTTAAGAATTGAGTTGCCACTTGTTTCCTTGGTACTTTGACATATTTAATAGTTCAGTTAAGTTGAAGTGTTTATTCCTACGCATACTCAAAGTCTAATCTTTGACGTTAAGATGTCTTGCTTCCATGTATTCATGCCAACCCTATTTTGTGGTCTGTTGCACTTTTAATAAACCTGCAGTTTTTGTATCAGTAAATTTCCTTGTCTTCAGAGAATCTTAGAATATTTTATGTAGATGGTATCCTGGGTAGAGACTGGAAGGAAAATGAGCAAGAAAGAGACGAAGTGACTCATCAAGCTGAAGATGTATTAATCATTGCTTTTCTTGTTTGGGAGCTGACCTGCTCAGTGGACATAATTTTCTGTTTTGGCAGCAATATTTTGTGCTCCTAATCATTACCGATGGTGTGATCACAGACCTTGATCAGACCAGACAAGCCATAGTGAACGCTGCCAAGCTGCCCATGTCCATCATCATCGTTGGGGTCGGAGGAGCAGACTTCAGTGCCATGGAATTTCTGGATGGCGATGGTGGAAGTCTCCGCTCCCCGTCGGGCGAAGTGGCCATCAGAGACATTGTCCAGTTTGTGCCTTTCAGACAGTTCCAGAACGTGAGTACCACCCCTCCCTTTTCTTCGTGCACACTAACGTGTCTGAATACAGACCTTTGCCAACCCATAACTAAGCCGTTGAGAAGGTGTCTATGGTGAGAGGATGTGTGAATTTTCCATTTGAAGAGCTCTGATTAGACTTGGTAGTTTTGCTTGAGGTTGTATACTTGTGTGCCTCTTGCAGTCGATATGATAAATTGTTGAAAATGGCGTTATTATAAATGTCTTAAAGTATTTTTTATCTTTACCTATGTAACAACAGAAAAACTCTGTACACAGGGCCGGCCCCGTGGCTTAGCGGTTAAGTGCGCGTGCTCCACTACTGGTGGCCCGGGTTCGGATCCCGGGCACACACCGACGCACCGCATGTCCGGCCATGCTGAGGCCGCGTCCCACATACAGCAACTAGAAGGATGTGCAACTATGACGTACAACTATCTACTGGGGCTTTGGGGTAAAAAAAGGAGGAGGATTGGCAATAGATGTTAGCTCAGAGCCAGTCTTCCTCAGCAAAAAGGGGAGGATTAGCATGGATGTTAGCTCAGGGCTGATCTTCCTCACAAAAAAAAAAAAAAAGAAAAACTCTGTACACATATATGATGAATTTACCAAACCAGAAGTTGGTTTGATGAAAATCTCTTAGGAGGCTGTTTTACCCAGTTCACTCCGGTGGTGACACCTTGTGAAACTGTGGTACAGGATCACAGCCAGGACATTGACATTGATACAACCAAGGTCCGTCATACAGGATCCCTCATGTCCCCTTGTGTAGCCATACCCACTTCCCTCCCACTTTCATCTCCTCCTTAACCCCCGGCAGCCACTAATCTGTTCTCCATTTCTCTAATTTTGTCATTTCAAGAGTGTTATGTAAATGGAATTGTACAGTACGTAACCTGTGGGATTGAGTCTTTTTCACTGAACATAATTCTCTGGCGAGTCACCAGGTTGTTGCATGTGTTCCTTTTTATTGCTGAGTAGTACTCCATGGTACAGGTGTACCAGTTTGTTTAGCCATTCACCCATTGAAGGACATCTTCAGTTGTTTCCAGTTTTTGTCTGTTACACACAAAGCTTCTGTAAACATTCATGTACAGGATTTTGTGTGAACATGTTTGCTGGGTCATATGATTGTTGCATGTTTAATTATTAAAGAAACTGTCAACCTTTTCCAGCATGGTTATGCCAGTTTACATTCCCACCAGCCAATGTGTGAGTCCTGGGGAGGGGGAGGGGTGTGTGATTAAAAAGTGGTGATGTGAGGGACCTGTGTGGTGATGAAACAGTTGTGTGTCTTGATTGTGGTGGTGGTTACACAGATCTACCCAGATGATAAAATTACATAGAACTAGGTGTGCACACACACACACACACACACACACACAAGTGCATGTAAAACTGGTGCAATCTGAATAAGGTCTGTGAACCATACCAGAGTCATTGTCCTGGTTTTGATATTGTGCTGTAGTCATAGAAGACTTTGGAGCAAACTGGGTGAAGGGTATGTGGGACCTCTCTGTATTATTTTTGCAATTTCCTGTGAATCTATAATTATTTCAAAATGGAAAGTTAAAAAAATTAATACCAAGTGAATGAAAGACCCACATTTAAAAGTTAAAGAACAAAAAATATCATCAAATGTCAACATGCTGGCACCAGGAAATGACTTGATAGATGCTAGCAGGGATAATTAAGCATTCCTAAGTAACGTCAGTTAGCTTATTCCGGGTTTCATGGACTGTTTCTAAGACAAGATACGAGCCTAGGAAGTGGGAGTTGCTGCTTCTTACTGACTGCTGGGGTATTCCTGGTCTTTTATCAAAATGCCAGTAAAACTTTGGTTGCTAATAAAGTCTCTTTGCTTCTGTTTCTCGCAGGCTCCGAGAGAAGCGCTGGCTCAATGTGTCTTGGCCGAGGTCCCCCAGCAGGTGGTGGGCTACTTCAACGCCTACAAACTCCTCCCCCCCAAGAACCCGGCTGTGAAGTGAAGGGAGCGGGCGCCCGAGCAGAGTGCTTCTGTGCCGTGGGGAGCGGTGGCTTCCTCCCTCACCCGAATCATGAGTCTTTTCATTTTACACACTTTTCACCCCCAGCATTTATCATGTAAACCTAGTTCTCTATGGAGTGTCTCTATTTAAAGCATTCTCTGTGTACTTTTTTTGGAGGAAAGTGCTAAGTTAATCTTTGCTCAATCAATTCAGTGAGTGCTAGTGATTTATAGTCATTTCAGTGAGGCTGTTTGGATTAGAATCTCGTGTGAGAAAAGCCGCTTTTGTCGTTGTCGCTGTTTACTGGCATATGATGAAAATGCTGTTTTTCGATGTTTGTCAATAGGAAGAATGAAACATTGTTGGGACGATGCGATTTACAGCTTGGTGCACTTGATCTGTTCTAGGCAATAGACGTTTTCCAAGCCAATGTCCATATCTCATGACAAGAGCTTCCTAAGTGCTGTGCTGTTGAATGTGTTCCTGTGGCTGTGTTCTGTGCTTTGCCGTGAGGTGAAACCGCCTTCACTCGCGCAGAATTGTGCTTCCTCTTAGACACTGCACGTTTACAGAACAGCACGCGTTCACTCGGGACTTCATGAACAGTCCTGAGTGAGACGGACAGCACAGAGTCAGTTCTCAAAACGTACAATCGACGAGTGAAAGGAACCTCATGTAAATAAGCCATTTTTATTTGCCTTTCTCCATCTTCTATTTTCACTGCGGAATACTGTAACCATGGTCAGATCCGACCTTCTCGTAGACTGCGTGTGACACTCGGGATTCTCTATCTGTCTAGATCATAGCTTGTCCTTGAGTCAGCATCAGTAGATTATTTTAACTGGAGTTTGTTACAGTGGTTACGCCTGCTTTGTCCAGGAAAGCTGTGAGGACCAGTCATGCAGGGGAAGTTCAGAATCCCATTTCCTTTTAACTCGTGAAAGACTTCACTTATTAAAAAAAAGACCATTTTTATACTTTTCTTGCTAAGGTCCCGTACATTGATTTGTGCATTTGTGCAGATTCATTTCCACATTTTCCTCTTTTTTTTTTTTTAGTAACATTTTCGGTCTGATTTTTAAGCTCCTGATAGTGGTTATCTGTTAATCAAAATCACATTCTATGTTTTAATAATGTGCTATTTCCTAAGCCCAGAATGCAGTGTACTACGCATAAAACCTGTTGTAACTTAAAAAAAAAATTCCAACCGGTGCAGTAGGATAGAGTGGACTTTATGTGCTTTTTTTTAAGAGTAGAATTTTTTTCACTGATTTTTACCCTTTAGAGCATATTACTTAGCAAACATTACATTTTTAGAATAGATTCGGTAATGTTTTATTGAGGACCTGTGTGCCAGGCACTGTGCATATCTGTATGTTGTCCAATCACCCCTAACAATTTAACACTAGAAATTGTGTGTTTATCTCGTATCTTTGAGTGGCTGCTCCCAGTGCTGTGCTGACCAACCTTTCAGTCTTACTGAAAACTCGCACCACAGCCCATGTGTCTTGTTCTCTGATGTGTCTGAAGGAAGTGAGCTCTCAGCCGTGAACAGCTTTGGCTTCCCAGAAACAGCTCGTTGCCGAGGTCAGGCTGGGAGGAGACCTGCTTGCTACCGTGGTTGCCTAGCCCGGGGACCAGTGACCAGCTGCCCTTAGCTGGCTTAGCTAGCTGGCCTCTGGAGGAGTGCTGTTAACCGGAAGGTACCTAACTCATAGTCTGTTTCTCCGTCGTGTGTCTCATCAGTCGACAAGTCACGTAGACATCAGTTAGGGGAGAAAAAACAGATCATTCTCCCAATAGTTTGGAGCCTTTGTTGTCTCAGATGTCCTAATTTCAGTTCTCTTTGTGTGTTTGGAAACAGCATTTATATGTTGCTGTGGTTTTCAGAATTTTCTTTTTTAAAAACATGAAGCCTTTAAAAAAATGATTTACACACATTCTCAATGTGCAGTAAAACAGATTGAAGTGGAGCTTGCCCGTCTGAAGCCTCCGCAGGGTCCTCCTCACTCTCCCTACCCAGCTCCTCGCAGCTCCCGAGTCTTCGCACAGGGCACTTGGGGACCACTGGTCGTGAGCACTCACTGTTTCCATTGGCCAAATAACAGTACTCTGTCATCACTGGCAGACTGATTTAGTCTTCATAGTTTTATATTCTTGTTTTAACCAGAATTGTTCCCTTTTTAAAATTAATTTTTTATTATTCATTCTTGATCAGGTTCATCAACAGAGGCTGTTATTCATAAGAACTGCGATTCCAGCGAATTAGGGTAATTGATACTTGTCCGCAGTTTTGAATAAAAGCATTTACAATTTCTAAATTATCATTTTATAAAATTCTTACATTTTCAACATTTCCCCTCATCACGTGCTGATTTAGTATTATTTTATATTAAAATTGTCCCTTTCACTGTTGTGCCACCATTCACACAAGTGCCATTAGTTCTTAAAAATGCATTTAAAGAAGAAATAACCACGTCAACTTGCACACTTCATATAATCAGCTGTATTACACACATGGATTGGGGAGACAGTGCCTGGATGGTTGTAATGTTTCTCATGTCTGCCAGTACTGAGAAAACAGCATACCAGTTAGCATGGTCACGTCACCTTATGCTTAGAATGGAAATTTTCAAGATCATAAAAATTTAGAGACAGATCAGGGATTGACAGCTGTTCACTCTGGTCGTGCCTTAGGCAGCCTTTCCAGATCAAATTCAGGGCCCCATTGCTGCTTATGCTTTGTTTGACATACTTTGCCTTTTTCATTCTGTAAATTGACTGGAAAGCCATCTCAATAAACTTCTCCTGGTCTCTGTGTGTGCAGTTGATGGTTGTGAAGTGACACATAAGGGAAGCCAGAAGTTTGGTCGAGATGGCGAGAGGCTGTTTTGTGCTTTTATGGATGTCATAGCTGATAATACATGTGTAAGTTACTAATATATGAATTGGTGTTAAATGTATCTTCCATTTGAATGCCCTTTGGATAAAATTATTTCTTGATGTAATACAGTAGTGCCTTGTTTTCATTTTTATTCTTTCTCCAAATGTTATCAAAACCAGTAGAAAAGTTAGAAATAAAGTGAATATAATATTTTAAGTGGCCTGTATTCCATATTTTACTGAATGAAACAATTGGGGGGATTTTATTATTTTATGAGATTTATTCACTTAAAAGATATTGCATACATTCAAGGTACTTTGCTGGGTGCAGTAAGGGAAATATTCTCAGCTTGTAGCTAGGGTGACCTGAGAAATACGGTGCTCACATTTTATCAGTTGCGTTAAGCAGGACAGTATATCCACTTAACTTTTTTATTTTTATTTTTATTTTTTGGTCAGGAAGATCAGCCTCAAACTAACATGCATGCTCATCTTCCTCTATTTTGTATATGGGATGCCGCCACAGCATGGCTTGATGAGTAGTGCATAGGTCCATGCCTGGGATTCGAACCCGTGAACCCAGGCCACCGAATCGGAGCACGCGAACTTAACCACTACACCACTGGGCTGGCCCCACTAACTTATTTTTTTTAGTTGCTTCCATTATGTTGCAGTCACTGGGCAAGGCCTTGGGGATACGTTGGTGACCATAGTTGAGGCCTTCATGGAAATAATGGCCTGAGCGAGAGAGAAAACATTAAATGAGTAATTATAGAGACATGAGATGAGTGTGTGATGTATTGTAGGGGAGACCTGACCCATCTGGCTGGCAAGGAGCACTTCCCTGAGGTTGTGCCATTTAAAGAAAGACCTGAAAGTTAGCTGGCTGAAGAAGGTTAAAAGCATTTATCAAAGTGTCGGGTCAACAGCAAGTATGGAGTTGAATGTTTTAGCAAGGAAAAGAAACTTAAGTTTGCTGGAATGTGAAGTGTGAGAGGGAAAGGGGTGAGACAAGAGTGGAGCGATGAGTGAAGTGCTTGTGGGCTCTGCATCCTGCAGGGGAGTCCAGACTCAGGCTAGAGGTAATGGGAGGCCACTGAATGGACTTAAGCAAAGACATGATGTGACCGGATTTGTGTTTTTGAGAAACTGGATGGCCTTACATTTTAGGACTGACAGATGGGACCCTGTTGCAAACTTGGGTCTGATGAGGGAGTTGGTGGTGGTCACCTTATGGTGGAGACTGAGCTATTTGGCCACACACTTGCGAAGTGTCTGATGCCAGATTGGTTTCTGAGTCCTGTGCTTTTCCTGCCACAACCTTGCCTCCACATCAAGTCATCTGTTAGGTCCATGTCTCATCAATTCCGTAATGGTTCAGAGGCTGCTCACACTGGTGATGACACAGATCCCCAGGATTGCAAAACCCTTGCTTGTGGCAAGACCATCACTCTTGTCACTTGTCACCAAGCATGGCTATGTTTGGCCAAATTCAGGTTGCAGGGTTCTTGGAGAATTCACAGCAGGTTGCAGGGTTCTTGGAGAATTATACTTTGGCTTGGCTGTTGATTCTCTCCTCCCTAAAAAGAAATGGTCAGTGAAGGAAGTATCATTATAAGCAGAATTTTGACTTCTTCCAATAGGGGAAGGACAGCCATAGTATCTTTGGTCTCTTCCCAAGCAGCCAGCTTTTTGTAACAGTACCTGGTCTTCTAGGAATGGACTCAAGAAATTTCAGGAGTTAGGGAGCCCAGAGAGTTCTCAGGGAGAAGACTGAGTAGGAGATAATTTGTCTTTTTCAACTACCCCTTCCATCCAGTGAAAAGTATTCTCTTGATTTTTGAACAAATACTTATTGAATAGCTTAGTACCGGCAATCAACAGGCAAAGTCAAAATTAGCAGAATTTCTTACTAACTTCAAAGAACTTACGATCTAATATGGAAAAGGAGACAAGATATGACACTAAAACGAAAAAGGAATGAGCAAGATGAGGCAGCCCTTCGTGCTCAGAGGGAGACTGTCCCTTCTTAGGCCTTCGAGCATCCATGGCGTGAATACAGAGGGGACCCCGAACACTGCTTCTGGCAAGATGCTCCTCGATCCCCTCCTTCCAGCTGTTCCTGCCAGTCCTCACCAGGAGCTCAGATTATGAGCTTCCTCACTTAAACTCCACCTGGCTCCTCTGTGCAATCCATATTCTGACCACATCCCACTTCTCTCCAGCTTCCCGCAGCCTTCCACTCTGCCCCTGGGAACTGAGTCATTCTTTAGCAAAATCCCTTACATCAGTGCTTTTTCTGAACAATCCCTTCGTGTTTTTATTCTAATTGAAACCTGGATCTCTTGAAGAACCTTACTTCCTTTGCAGCCCTCAAGTGGTTGTTTTCTTTTCCTCATCCACCACTGGGCTTGGGGGCAGGTTAAGTGTCCTCCTTGGTCCTCCCTTCTGCTTTCAGATAACTTTCTCCTCCTCTTTAAAACAACCAGCTTTGAACACCATATTAGACTAGGCCCCTCTCGATCCCTTCTTCTAATAATCGTATTCTCCACCTCACCCCAGCCCTCACTCCTGAGGTCATACCCTAGACCTCATTATGGAGAACAAACCCCTCCCTAATCTCAGTTTCAAGTATCCCATTTTCCAGGAACAACCCACTTCCCAGCTTGCACCCTCTAGCCACAACTCCAACGATCATTCTCCATCAGCACCTTCAATTCACGAAACCTACCAACTTTTCAATGGCTCTCATGGTGCTTTTCTAAACTTTCCTACTAGTCTGTACCTTGGCCATTCTGCTCAACCACATGGGCTTTCTTGCTCTTACTCGAATGTGCTGGCACACTCTTGGCCCAGGACTTTTGCGCTTGCTGTTGCCCCTTCCCGAAGAGTTCTCCTTGGTCACCTGTGAGCCCTGCTCCCGCACCTCCTTTGGGTCTTTGTTCAAGTATCAGCCAAGTTCAAGTATCACCAGCCTCTGGTGATCACCCTATTTAAAGTTGTACCTCTTTCCCTAGCACCTTCTATGCCTCTTCCCTGGTTAGGTTTTGCTTATTTTGTTTCTTGTCCTCTTCACCCACCATCATATAAGTTCTAAGGAATCAGAGATTTTGTTTATTCTGTTCACTACTGCCTCCCCAGAGCCTGGAAGAGAACTGGCATTTAGGAGGCACCCCTAACGGACCCAGAGAGAATGCATGAATCAGGTATGTGTTAGAGCATCGTAAGGAGAGAAGTTCGTTTATATGAGAAAACATTGAAGCTTGGAGTGGGGTGATTTTCTTTCAATGTGGGGAGCAATCAGAACAGTGGGGAGACCTGGAAAAGCTTCCTGGGTGGTTTGGCGTCTCCTCTGGGATTTGAAGGTTACATAGGGCTTTATAATGTAGAGAAATCAGAAGAACTTCCAGACAAAGAAATCGACGTTGTGCCTGGCTTGAAGTCAGACAGGAGGGTGGGTTGGGAACATTGTTGGTACAGGGCGATGAATATGTGTTTGTAATAACCCTTTTATTTCATAACTGAATCTCTTTACTCACTTTTACAAATGGGATATCAAAATTCCAGCTGTGTTCATCTTTCACATTCCCATTTTCGTGAAATCTGTGGTGAGTCCCTTTCTGAAGGACAAGCTAAACGTGGAACTCTCCTCTCAGATTTGGAGTATAAATATGGTCCTAACGTGGCAGACTTGACCATCATTTCGCCTCAGAAATCTTGGGAAATGTACTTGTTAATTTGAAAAAGTCCTACTTTTATCAATGATAGTTAGCCCATGATCTTCATGTTTGAAAAACAATGTGGTATCTTTGTCCTTGTGCTCTGCCATACTCTGGTGTGATCCTGGACCCAGAATTCTGTATAGTGGGGGCTTGGAGTAGGAATCTCTAAATTCCCTCTCAAGTCGAAGATTCTGGTCTAAACAACAGAGCTTTGATTTATTTAAAGCTGGGTGTAAGAAACCGCATGCCGTGCCTGGTTAATAATCCTTAGCATGCCCTGTGTGCTGAATTCTGTATTACTCAGGACGCCCAGTAGAGAGGTGCTCGTAAATTTGCAGCAGAAGCATTGTGTGCAGCGGGCAGAGAGGCAGAGTGACATAAGAGGGGCTGTGACCTTTCAGGTATGCTTTCCTTTCCTTAGCCGAGGGAGTTACTGTCTAGAAATGGTAGTTGTACTGCTTAATGATGCACATTTATTTGCCCTTTGCACTGTCACTTCTAGTCACAAAAGTTATAGTAGGGAAAATACAGCCAGTCATAAAGACTCATAGAGGAAAACATCAAATTTTACTACAGTGTATGGGTGACATACTTAAAACATGAATTTCAAGTATCTTTGGTCTGATTAGATATAATAAATTCCAGAACAGCATAATGATTAATATCTTCCAAAGATTTTTAAAATTCCTCATAGGAAGGTAAAAGAATTATTATAAATATCGAATAGGCCCAAATTACAGAAAATACAGACTCTTGTTGGTGTTCTGTGTAGCAATTTTTCATCTAGTGCATAACTGAAATGAAACAGTCTGTTATATATTACTTTAGGGTTATTTAATACCAGTGTTAAGCCAAAGATCATTCTTAGAATATGGAAAAGGGGCCAAGTCACTCTTTCCTCTGGGTGTACTTAGAGCTTTTGGCTCAGTCTAATACAACATTTGGTGTGGTTGTACACTTTAAAAGTAATTTCAAGTTCAAAGTTCTCTGTTTTAGATAAAGAAAGGTTTTGTTTATTTTTGACATGGTCTGTGTGAAGGGTTGAGAGATTTAGCAAACAAAAATATGGGACATCAAGTTAAATTTGAATTTCAGATAAACAGTGAATAATTTTTTAGTATAGACATGTCCTAAATATGGCATGGGACATGCCTATGCTAACCTGGGTGTCCTATATTTTATCTGGCAATCCTATCTGGTGTATAGGGTTACAAAAATGCCCACAATCCTTCCCTTCTCTGTAGCCACCCCTTTCGCAATCTGACTTTGCAGTCCTCCCATCAAGAGGTGGATTTTCTTTCTCTACCCCCTGCATCTAGGCTGGCCTTGTGACTTCGCTGATAGAATGTGGTAGAGTAGTGAGGCGCCAATTCTGAGCTTAGACCTCCAGAGCTGTGCTCCCTCCTACTTTCTCTCTCTTACCCTGTGCAGCCTCCAAGCCCAGGCTAGCCTTTTGGAGGATGAAGACCACGTGGATTAGAGACAGCGGTCCCACCTGAGACTTCCTAGACCAGCAGCCCCCCAGCCAACCCAGCAGCTGACTCGAGAGCATGAATTAGCCCAACAAAGACCAGAAGAACCACCAGCTGAACCCACCCCAATTTGGCAACCTACAAAATCATGATTGTTATTTTAAGTCACTAAGTTTTAGTTAGCAAAAGCAAATTGATATAGTCCAACAAAGTAAAGCAGAGCTGGGCATTTTCTAAGACTAGAGAACAGCTTATAGGTTGTGCTGAGTTTTCAAGGCCACAGATGAAAGTAATGTAAGGGTAATTTTGTAATAGATTTTGAGCAAATAACACTTGGAGATGGCTTCAGGGAGTCAGGGGAAATTGCTTGTTGAATAAACACTTGCGCCCACAGAAAAAATTTCCCTTCTATAAAGAGACTTTGTTTTGCTTCTTTAACCATTTAATGTTTATCAAGTGTAGAACGTCTGCCGAGTGGCTCCTTGCTTTCTTCTTCCTTCTCTGGAGATCTTTCCAGGAAACATCCCCTCTAACCAGCCCATTCTGCACTATTCCTTTGGTGACTGATTGTTGCTGTCAGACCCAGGTGGGGTGGAGGAAGAACTTTCATATATCTACGCATCGTCAGTTAGCCAATTAGTCAACAGACTACTTGTCGACTAGTCAATGATTAATGAACATGGGCTGTCGGGGGTCCGGAGAAGAGGGATATGTGGGTTAGCAGTGGTAGGGGAAGAAAGAAGAAGTAGAAGGGAAAAGCTTAGTCTTTATCTCTGGGGACCCCTGGGTGTCCCCGGGGTTTGACTCTTAGCCAAGATAAGGGTGGTGGGATTTATGATGTGGTGTTTAAAGTGCCAAACTCCTCTGGTGACCCCCAGGGTCAGTCTTCACTGAAGGTTTTCTGGTGGCCTAACTGGTTGGTCAGCCTGCCTTCATTGGTGGCTCCAGAGGTATAAGACCCCCACTGGAAACCTCAGCTTTGAGATCTCTGAAGCCTAGATGCCTTGCACAGATGTTGGTAGTTCAATCCTGAAACAGAACGTGGTCAGATCCTGTGTGAGTAAGGATGCTGGGAGCTTGTTCATGGGATGTCAGTCAGAGCCCCCAGTGCTGGCCTGGGCTCTCTTTCTCTTGCTGTGTTGTATCCATGGCCTCTAAATAAAATCCGTATGTGAATATGGGTATGCTCTGTGGAGTCTGGTGCGTCTTTTCCAATATCCTAACTTGGGGAATCTTAGCACTTACAGTGAACCAGGGCAACTCCAATAATTACTGTCTCATTTTCCTCATCTGGAAAAGGGTGAAGATGAAAAAAACAATAACTACCTCATAGAGTTGATAAGAAGATTTAAATGAGTTAATAGAGGTACAGCACTTAGAACAATATCTGGCACACAGTAAATGCTGTATAATGTTAGCTGTTATTATTTCGAGCCTGTTTCAAACCTTAGCGTGGAGGACTTCCTTTTTTTTTTTTAAGGAAGATTAGCCCTGAGCTAACATTTGTTGCCAATCCTCCTCTTTTTTGCTGAGGAAGATTGGCCCTGGGCTAACATCCATGCCCATCTTCCCCTACGTTATATGGGATGCTGCCACAGCATGGCTTGATAAGCGGTGCGTAGGTCCACGTCTGGAATCCGAACCTGTGAACCCCGGGCTGCCAAAGCGGAGCATGTGAACTTAACCACCATGCCACTGGGCTGGCCCCTGGAGGACTCACTTTTGCCTCGACATTTTTTTTCTTTTTTCTGCTATTCAACATGTGAATTTTTATTGGGCACATTCAAATGCCCTCGCGTGTGTTCAGAGAATAGTAGTAGGGTGACTGTTTTGCCTTCTTAATGATGCCTGGTTTAAGCTGATGCTAGATTTAGTCTGCATTGCCTGGAGGGCACACTGTTGAGGCGAGGAGATGGGTGGGGGATGGAGGTCCTGCAGGGAAGGATGTCAGTGCTAATCCACGTCATAGCAATTGGAAACCAGGCTGCATCACGAGTGTAGACAGCTGGCAGGAGACAACACGCCCTTGGAGAGATTGGGGAGGAGGTTGGGGGTGTTCTGCACCAATAGCATTTGGAAGACTGTCAACCACAGTGAGACTTCGTGTTACTTGAATTTGAGTCTAGAATATTGGAAGACAGAAACCCTGCCGTCTTGAGGGGATCTGGGTGGGGAAGAAAAAAACCTGAGTGAGCACTTCCAGGGAATTCATAAATCCTCAGCTGAGAAGAGTGAAGGGAGTTCAGAAGAATAAGACCTGGAGGGCTCTATGTGATTTAAAGCCTGATCATTTCACGAAAAATCTCAGCAGCTACACTGAGGCGTGGCAGAGTGATAGAGGTAGACTCCAGGAGGCTGGGTCTTGCTCCAGCTCTGGACAGAGGGAATCCCACATTTAATTTGGAGATTCCATTCACTCAGCTACTTTTTATTGAACACACACAGTTATGCTATCCTAGGGAGAAAAAAACCCACCTTTAAAAAATTTTTTAATCAGAAAATGTTTTTGAGATTCATAGGGAAAAAATATGGCCCCATCCATGTCTTAACTTGTTCCTATCCCCCACTCCTCACATATTTCACATCTTTAAGCAAAGTATAGAATTAATATTATCAAGAATGGGTTCTGGGCCTGGGGTCTGTTAGGAATTAGGACATGATAATACCCTGGGGTTTTACAAAGAATAATGAATTTATTAAGATTTGTTGAGAGAAGTATGGTCCACATTTATGGAAGTTACAAACCCAGATTTCAATGACTGTTCTTCCCCATAGTTAAGTTGCTGGTAACTCGCTGTTCAGGATGTACTTAACAAACGAGCTGATAAAATTTAAGGCTGGAACTCAATATTTTCCTGCACAGTTGCTCCCCAGTGCCCGTTATGTTACGCATCCACCCCCCTTTCTTGCCACTGCCTCTCGATTCCCCACGATGTTCTCTGCATCCTCGTTTCACTGCCCTTCTTTCCTATGTCTCCAACCAACAGCTTCTCCCACCACAGTTCATGAGACTAAGTGTGTTAGTCCTCCAGGGCTGCCGTAACAGAAGACCACATACCAGGGGCTTAAACAATAGAAGTTCATCTTCTCACAGTTCTGGAGGCTGGAATTCCAAGACCAAGGTGCTCGCTCCTCGGCTTGCAGACGGCTGTCTTCTTGCCATGTTGCCCTCACGTGGCCTTTTCTCTGCACGATCAGCCCTGGTATCTCTTCCTCTTCCTATGGGATTAGGACCCCACCCTTATGACCTTATTTAACCTTAATTACCTCCTTAAAGGCCCCATCTCCAAATACAGTCACATTGGGAGTTAGGGCTTCAATGTATGAATATGGGGGGACACAATTCAGTCCATAGCACTAAGCATGCTTGGTAGTCTCTGCAGTGGTCGAGTGGAGACTTGTCTAGATGCAGAAGGAAAGCCTCATTGTCCACAGCAGCTACCCCAGTGGCTCAGGAGTAACTGAGGCTAAAGGAAACATTGGGGGGCTCTCACTTCTCTGCTAGCTTGTCACCAGACACAACACTGAAGCCCAAGTGCATGGAATTTTGTGAGGCGTGTTTCTCAGCTCACTATCCTCATTAGTTGGTTCTCTTGATTTATTGTTTTCTTCTCACATCATCTGTTCCTATTACCACTTCCATTTTCCTCTCCCCCCATAGTTGCCATCTCTAATGCATTGAACATAGTTCCTTAGACATGAATGAACTTTTGAAAGACATACACTGTTTTGTATATGTTTTAAATTGGAAACCTGTAAACACTGCTTTTGTTAATCGACAAAAGGACACAGTGCTGAGAAACTTTGTTCTCTAAGATCAAAGATTGTTAGAAACTTGGCTGTTCGAAATCTTATCAGTGAGACTGAAGCATTCTGCTTTCGCCTGGCGGACTTGTGTCATTCTGACACAGAGAAGCAGCCAGGTATACAGCTGCAGATAAGGGGATTCTGGACACAGCAGTCTGTATTTATCTAAACTGAGTAGTTTCCAAGGGAACAGGACCCTGAGTCTGCTTGTTGGCCCAGGTCTGATGTTAACCCCTTTACATAGCGTCTTGCTTTAGTTTGAGCTTCTCAAAACATCACTTCATTTAAACTCTACCTAACCTCTACCTTTCCCCAACATCCTATAATAACTGTCTTCTTACCTGTGTTTGGCGGGACGCCCATGTTTCCTCTGGTGAACAGTCTCCCTTGTCACAGCAAATTAATAAGTTTGGCTTTGATGAGCTACAGGTTTGTCCCTGATAGTCTTTATCAGACAGGCTTTATAAAAATATACATGCATGGTATTACTGAAGAGCCATTCTCTTTTCTTACTTTAAAAAAATCCACACTAGTTTTTTAAAAAGATCTATCCATGTTGTTATGTGTAAATCTAATTCATTACTTCTAATGGCTGGATAGAATTTCATCTTAAAGCACATCCACACTCCCACACACCATATTTTTTTATTCATTCTCGTAATGGTAGACACCAGAGTTGCCTCCAGTTCTTTTGCGCTACAAACAATTCGTGTCCTCTTATGCATATCATCATCCATTTTCTCTTATGGACCTGCTTGAGAATTTTCTAGGATGTATATCTGAAGTAGTACTCCTGATAGTTAAGCTGTACTGCCATAGTACTGCCAAGTACCATCAGAATGGGAGCTCCAATTTACATACTTGCCAGCTCTCCCTATTATCTGCTTTCAAATGTTTTCCAATTTGATAGGTGTAAAGTGGTATTCCATTTTTGTTCTGATTTGTATTTCTTTGAGCTCAAGTGAAGTCAAGCATCTTTTCTATGTTCATTACCTATTTATTTTGCTTCCATGAATTGCCTATTAATATTCTCTCTCCCTTTAAAAAAAACTTGGCTTTCTGTCTTTATACAAATAAAGCATAAGAGCTAGTCTTTGCCTTGTTATAATTTATAATTAAGCAGAAATAATTCACAATTAAGCAGAAATTAGAGGCGAGTGGAGTGCTGTACTATGTGGTACCTCCTGAAAGTGCAAAAGACAATCCTCTGAGATTGAAACCGTCATGGGTTGATGTTTTTAGAGGCAGTTGGGAGAGATTTGAAAGTATAGGAAAGACGTAAGTGGTGGAGAAGAGACAATGTTCCATACTATGGCAGGCAGCATGGACAAATGCCAGAGGAAGAAAGGTAGGTGTTAGTTCCAGAAAAAGCAAGGAGACCAGCTTCAGTGGAGGATACAGTTGGGGTAATGGTAAATTTGGGTAAATAAGATTTAAATCAGGAAGAGGGACTTGTAGGTCCCTGGGCAGAGAAGTAACATGGTCAGAAGTGGTTGCTATGGTTTGAATGTTTACATCCCCCTGAATTCATATGTTGAAATCCTAACCCCCAAATATAATAGTATGTGGAAGTGAAGCCCTGGGGAGGTGCTTAGGTCGTGAGGGCAGAGCCCTCAGGAATGGGATTGGTGCCTCTACAAAAGAGTCTCCAGAGGGATCTCTGGTCCATTTCACCGTGTGAGGACACAGTGAGAGCCTGCTATGAACAAGAAAAAGGGCCTGACCTGACCCTGCTGGCACCATGATCCTGGACTTCCAGCCTGCACAACTATGAGAAATAAATTTCCGCTGTTTATAAGCTACTCAGTCTGTGGTATTTTGTTACAGCAGCCTGAATGGGTGAAGACAGTGGTATTTTAGGAAGATCTGATTTTTCTCATGGCAAAGGGATCAAGAAGGTAGACCAGTGATTGGAGCAGACTGTAGGTAAAAAGTGAATGTTTATCGAATTGAACAGAAAATATGTACTGAGGTGTTAACATTGGACTTGAAAGAGAAAGGATAATTAGAAAGATTTAAGAAGGAATAGGGGGCCGGCCCCTCGGCTTAGCGGTTAAGTACGTGCGCTCCACTGCTGGCGGCCCGGGTTGGGATCCCGGGCGCGCACCGACGCACTGCTTCTCCCGCCATGCTGAGGCCACATCCCACATACAGCAACTAGAAGGATGTGCAGCTATGACATACAACTATCTACTGGGGCTTTGGGGGAAAAAAATAAATAAATAAAATTATAAAAAAAAAAAAGAAGGAATAGGGATTTGTTGACACTATATAAGCAATGGAAGAGTTACTGATTATTTCTTAGATTTTAGTCTGAGGCATTGGAAAAATAAAGATGATATTATCTGAAATAGGATAGTTTGGGAGAGGAAATAAGCGACAGAGGAAAAGCATAAATCGCAATGGTGTTATATTTTAATTTCTTTACAGGGTATAAGGGGAGAGCATATTATTCACAAGTTCAGGATTTTTTCCTTTGTTTTTTTCCTACTATCAGACTCTTTTCAGGCCCTATTTTCACCTTTTCTTTCTGGTTTTTCTAATCACTCTTTGTATACACAAACTCCCATTTGTCAAGTAAGCACTATTTAACAATTTCTGTCCATTCTCTTAAATCCTGAAAAGCACCAACCAACCTTTTGTAAAACTTGCCATGTTTTTATGATACTCTAACACTAGATTAAAAAACGGTGACTCTACAAAATGATACATTTTATTATAGTGATCGATTTATACATGGGTTGCTGAATGCATCTGTGTTGTAGGCTTTTTGGCTAATATAATTTGTGAAAACCCTCTCAGCAGTGTGCTGTTACAGTGACCATCTTCTGGGGCTTGGAAATAGGCTTATTATACAGACTTTAATATTACATACTAATGGCATTTCTTAGAATGGAATCCTGTGTGTATTATTACTTCCGACATCAGCCTGGCTTTTTTAGCCCCCTCACAGCATGAGACTTTGGTAATTATGCTAATGTTAGCTGATTCACAAGGATAACTTCCTAAAGTGCACTTAATTAACTTGGAGATTTTGTAAACAGCTGTACATGTAGGTTCTGCAAATTGCAGGGACATGTCAATCCGATACGTACAGTCTGCCTTCCTAACCTCATCACTTTCTACTAAAGCTGAAAACAACGAGAAGCTCAAATCTGGCACCTTTTGAAGCAAATGCTCAGGGACGATCTGGTTCCTCCTGTCTGAGTCTGTTAGCCAGAGGAATTAGGTAGATTGTTGCCTTTTATGTTGGTATGAGGGAAAATATTAAAGTTTGTTTCTTTAGCAAAGGGTACAATTTTTCCAACACGTTTCTGCAATGTGATTTTGCCCATGGGTTTGTTAGTCCTGCCGACCAATATTGCTCTTCAGGGGACACTTCCGCAAGTCAGATTTCATGTCCATTATCTCTGCTTCCTTTTAGTCCCAGCTGCTGGGTTGATTTGATATTTGAGTCACTCATCACCCTTGTTTGAATGCAAATCACCTGACTTTTGACATTTTATTAAAATCTCACACTCCCTTACAAGTAAGAGATAATATTCATGTACAAAGAACATTTAACCAGGACAAACAGTGCCATACAAGACTTTAACATACACACAAAGATTTAAGAGAAAAGGTTGGTGAATTACTTTAAAGCCAAGACCAAGCTAATCAAAATGGAGGGAAGAAACACCATCAAGAAAGAACAGAAGGAAAAAAGACCCTATACATACAATAAGGAGAAATATGAACTGCATAAAGCTAATGACAACAGAGAATAGGGATGGTTTTTTAATAATCTTCCTATTACCACTGCTAAGATCACAGTCTCAGATAAGTCCTAGAAACCAAGCTAGGGATTTGCCTATAGTTTCTCAAGGGTCCTGGCAAGGGCTTTTCCTCTCATTAATTTAAGCTACAATCTTGGGTACAATCGCTTTGGGAACTAGCTAGATTAGACCTAAAGATAATCAAGCATTTATTGCTTAGCCTTTACTTTGACCTCAATCGTCAGAACCTCTTCCCCGGCCTCCGCAGAAGGAGCCATGCTGATGATGAGTGATTGATGGCTACTTTCTCTGGGTAAAGCTGCCCTGCTAGTCGGCTGGGGCGTTTCCTCTGCTGTGACAGAACTTGCTGTCTGTTCGGATCTGTCCAGTGGTTTCTCTGCCGACTCTCTTCCTTTATCTTCACCTTCTTTTTCTCTACCCGCTCCTCCTTCGGAATTTTCACTTTTTTTCTGAAAGAAGCAGTTACAAAGAATTGGCACTGAAATCATCATCAAGGACATTGGAGTCTTTTGATTAATACACAGTGGCTAAGGATCCCCACCACCACAGACTGAATTAAGTTGATATGGGAATCATGTCTGCATGACTGCATTCGACTATCATTTGACTATGTTTCAGATGTTCTGCAGAACTGGGCTGAGCCGTCACATTTGACTGATGGTGTTAGTCTAGACTACAGTTTGTCCCCGCCACAGAACCCTCTTCCTATTGGTTCTCACGCTCTCTGAATTATTAGACTTGGTGCTCAAGACTCTTTGCTTCTGCTTTTTAAATATTTATTTATTTTATGAAGATGAAATTTTAAATATTTATTTTTTTAATAAAAAAGTATTAACCAAATATCATAAAAATACTATAAAAAGCATAGTTTCCCTCCTGCCTAGGTATGTGGGAGAACCTCAGGGAGAAACTTACATCTCTTGCCTCGTACAATCTTCTCCCTTCATCCCACGGGTGCCTCAGCTATAGTTTTAGAACCTTTTGTGTTTAGTATCATCTGTAGAAATTTCATAGTAAAAAACATACCATGCTCTTTACTGGTGAGCTTGGGATCCATTTGAGAGAGGCTTATACAAGGTGTGAATGTGCACATACAAAGTCGAGAACCTTACTTAACATGCTGACTTATGTATTTCTTTACCCCCATACATCTTTTACACAAGTTACTATTTCTACGCTGATGTAAATGAGACACTTGGTTTACACCGTATCCTTAAATTTCACCACAGTGTTGTGTGTGTGGGAAAGGAAGAGGCAAGTTTCAGTCTCTTGAGTGTGGCTAAATTATAAAATATATAATATTTGCTCTACCAATTTTCTGAAAGATCCACAGCTACCCATTTCTTTTAGTTTTAGAGATAACATAATGAGTAGATTCAGAAAACATGACTCCCTGTTTTGTTTCTCAGTATCTGCCCTCATAGGCTTATTATGAGAATAAAAATATATGGGAAAAAAAGAGAGAAAAACAATAACATTTGAGTTTTTTGACATTTCTAGGAATTGGGAGGCAGCTCGGTGTAGTCCTGAAAGTCTGGACACCTGAGAAATAGTTTTTGCTCTGTCACTGATTGTGATCTTATCCAAATAGATTGATCTGGATCTCCATTTCTTCATCTATAACATGAAGGGCTTGAATGAAATCTATGAGGTCACTTCTGGCTTTGAACATTTGTGATACATAATTGATTATTTGTGAAAATGTTTACTGGCTTATTGGTAAAATATGTTATATATTTATAGGCATATATATATACAATTGATTCTCATTATTCATGGTGGTTTTGTTCTATAAAGCTGCCACGGGCACTGAATTAGCAAATACTGAACCATTGCTCTTAGGAGTAATGCAGGATTAGGTTCCAACGAGCCTCTGGCCACAACATTTTTGTCAAGTGGTCAATACGTAACCTTGTTTCATATGTATTTCTGTTTAGAGACACTTACTTAACATATATTGTTGATTCATTACATGGAACTCACGGCCAGCAGCACTATAGCTCATGCTTGAAAGAAGCTTACCTAACACATGTGTTTTCTCTGAAAGGCACAGCAGAGCGTTTCTGCACTCAGGAACTCTAGACAGCACTTCAGCGCTAGGCTTAGGGGCCATTTTTAACAGCGGATAAAAAAAGAAACAAAAATGCACAAAACATAGCAGTTAAATAGACCATGAAAGGTCACTTGTTGACAGTGTGAGGGCGGAAATAAGAAGGGAGAGCATCTCTTGCTCACCTCAGCTGGGAACATGAGCATCGGGCAACTTAAATTTTTTACTGCTCTGCTCACACATACGTCTGTAAATGACCACAAAAGCACTATGAGTATTGATTTTGAGGTTACAAATACATTTTAGTGAGTAGGCAGATTTGCAAATATAGAATCCACAAATAATGAGGGTCAACTGTATTTATACATACGTTTATATTAAAATCATCTATAATAAACCCATGAGATTAAATGTGGTTATATATGTGGATACAGTTTAAGTAATAATAAGTGCTATATATAAAGTAGTAATTATTTGCATTAGATGAATCCAAATTATCCCAGTGTCTGAAATGGAATTAAAGGAGGAGCCTGTCTGGGTACACTGAGTCCAGTGGTCTCTCCGTTACAGGCCTCCATTCACCCTGCCATTCACATACCTGAATGGTTTGTTCTCTCTTCAATTTGAGTAGTCTTGAGAGATCTGGTTTTTCTGTGCCTCCAAGGAGAGCTTTAAACATTTTGGGGGTCTCTGGTTTTGGAGGGAAGAGAAGGGCAAGTCCTTTTCTTGGAGGGGTTGCCTCCGCGGCCGGACCCTTTTTCTTTAGAAGCACTCTGTGGGCAGGAGAGAAAGGCCATTTTAGACAACGCTGTGAGAGTTCTGGAAAAACCTCCCAGAAATACTGTTGTTTCTCCTAATCTGTGAGGTTTTCAATGGATAACTGTATAAACAGTTGTTTGTTAAGTGAATCTCAGAGAGAAACTTGATCACTGCCATCAAAATACAGTTCTCCTCTCAGATTTTACAAAGTAAAACCAACTCCTCTCTAAAGAGGTTTTAAAGGTTGTACCTGGCTTTCTTCATGAGGAGCTTTTCAGAATCTGGATAATGCACTAGAATTTTTTGGAGGGTCTTCTTGTCCAGAGTTAAGAGATTGGCAAACCCATGGGCCACCACGTTGGCGGTTCGACGGTTTCCTCCTCTTGCAGCCAGAAGGCTGTAAAAGAGAAAAGTGAAGCTTTGCCACGAGTTTCACTCTTCCTCTACCAAAATCTCTGAAAAAATAGATATCAAATATGATAACCATTTATACTGCTTCAGAGATCATCCCCTGGAGGTGAGAGTTCAGGTGATTGTGTGGAGAGAGTCAAGATGTGGTGGCAATAGAAGCGGCAACAGTTTTCAACATGTTTTGTCTCTCTCACCTCAGATTAAGGACTGGTCGCCATCAGTGCCCATGAGATTCTTCATCCCAGACTCCAGAAGCTCAGAATCTCTTTGGATTGGGTGTCTCCATTTGCTCCCCTAGATTCACCTGTCATCCTTCCCCATCCTCTTTGCTCCTCAGGAAGCTGATCTCTGTGGGCTTGCCCTCTGACTTTCATTTGGGTTCAGCCAATGGGAATTACCAGTAGGAAGTCGGAAAGCAGGAGGAGAGTGGGGTTGGAGCATTTATTCCCTCATTCTTTCCCTGCCAGGCCTTCGGTGAGCAGTGGCTGCAGTTCTCTGCCAACATCCACAGCTCCTGTCATGCGGCCATCTCTTAGAAGCACACCTCCCACAGCTCTCTCTGGGTTCTGGTAATGTGTCCTCCCCTTGTTCCCTTCAGGCCTCGCTGTGGGCACAGCTCCCTTGCTCTTGCTAGCTTCAGGATGCATCGCCATCCCTTTTCGGGGAACTCTTAGACTTTCCTTCACTTCGTCAATAATTCCTTTACTAAAGTTTTCTTAGTTACGTTGCTTGAGTGTACTTCTGTTTCCTGCCTGGGCTCCGACTGATACAGCTCTGAAATCAAATCTTATGATGCCCTGGTTACATCTGGTGAATTCAATCTCTTCCCCTACTTCACTCCCAAATCATCTTGTTTCTCAATATCATGAACTGCTCTGTAGTCTAGTCATTCACATACAACTTCCCACTCAGAATGTCAGAGAATTCAGGGCTTTATATCTCTCAGGGACATAGCTAGGCATTTTGCATTTGGGAAGTGACCAACGAATAGTCAACAAATAAATGAACACATGAATGAATAAAACAAATGGATAAAAATTCTATCATTCACCAATAATTTGGAAAATAAGGGTTGGTATTTAAAACCAAGACAATAAAAAACACATTTCAAATATTTAAAAAAACACTGCAGGCTCTGCATTGAGAAGATAACACAATAGATTGAATCTCTTGGAGTCAATCAGTCAGAAATGGAGAAAAAAGGCTCACATTAATAAGAACGCGATCTCAAGGGGTGAAAAGGGCAGAGAAAACATCCTGGCGATATGAATATTCACACTTCCACCACCCTGCCTTCGGGGGCAATGAGGCGTGACAAGGGGCACGGGTCCTACGTCTGAAGATTTATATTAGACAATGTGCACGTTTTCCGACTATTGTTAGAAAAGGGAACAATGTTCCTTGTGGTAAAGGGAACATTCCAACTGGCTGTTAATTGTAAAAAACTAACATAGGGTTTCAGCTCTGACATGGATGTTGTCATTCCCAAAATTACAACAAGAAAAAGCTGAACAAACTGAAAACCAATGACTTTTCTTGGACCCATCAGAGAACTGAGGTTTCAGGGTAAAACTCCCCCAAATCTGGAGAGACAGGTGAATCCAGGAAGCCACGGCGAGACCTGCCTTACCTGGAACAGAAGCCCTTGGAGCCATAACTGGTAGGAACACTTAAAGGGTGATTTTGACAAACTGCTGTAGGCTGAGAGTGGACTATCAAGAAAGTGAGATGCTCCTGGGGGCCACAGTTATGGGGACACTGATACTTTTATGGGTTTTACCTTGAAGAACCCCACCACGTTCTCATGGTTAAGAGCCAAGAAGGATCTTGCTTGTGGCTCTGACAGTGGAAAGGCATGATTGTTGTTGTAAAATACACCCAGAGCTTATTTGTTCTCCATAACAAAGGCCTACTATCCAGAGAAAAAGACTACCAGAGGCTTATCCCACCTGGAGGAAGGGCATTTCTCCCACCCCAGGCCCCTCTAGCCTTCCTGTCTTACCTAAGGGGGATGAAAAGCTAGGAACACTTGTGAAGGTCACATCCCAGGGACACAGGTCCACTGAAAGACTGACAGTTAGTCGTAAGATTATAGATCTTCCCTACACCTTATCAGCATACCAAGGGGGCTCCAGTATAATAAGAGCGGATTATAGCTGCAAGATGCAGACTTTGAGGAGGAGGAGTACTTAGGGAAGGCCCAAGTCAGCAGGGGAGAACAAAGGCACTAGAGAAATTTGAAAGCTTTCGCACCTACAGCTACAGCAAAACATTAAATACTGCCCAACTCCTTAGCCAGATTAACAGAAAACCTCACACTGAAGACCTATTTATCTCAGTTCCTACTACCCAGTACATCACCTACAGATTTCAACAAAAAATTCCAAAGCACACTGAAAGCCAAGAAAGAAAAATACAGTCTGAAGAGACAAAGAAAGCATTAGAACCAGACTGAGATATGACACAGATGTTGGAATTATCACACAGAGAATTAAAAATAAATATGAGCAATATGTTAAGGGATCTAATGGAAAAAGTAGACATTATACAAGAACAGATGGGTAATGTAAGCAGAGAGAGAAAAATTCTAAGACACATTCAAAAGGACTAGTTAAGACATCAAAAACACTGTAGCAGAAATGAAGAATGGCTTTGATGCACTCATCAGTAGACTGGACAGGGCCAAGAAAAGAATAGATGAGCTTGAGAATAGGTCAACAGAAAGTTTCCAAACTGAAATGCAAAGAGAAAAAAAGAATGGAAAAAAAAAAAGAAAAGAACAGGACATCAAGAACTGTGGGACAATTTCAAAAAATACAAGCATCACATATATGATATATATATAAGCATACATAATCAAATACATCGTTGCTATTATTATTTTGAACAAACTGTTGTCTGTTAGATCAATTAAGAATGAGAAAAATGAAAGTTTTTATTTTACTTTCACTTATTCCTTCTTAGATGCTATTCCTTTGTTTATAGAGATCTGAGTTTCTGATCTATATTATTTTCTTTCTCTCTAAAGAATATATATATTTTTTTAAATATTTTATTTATTCATTTTTTTTCCCCTTAAAGCCCCAGTAGGTAGTTGTATGTCATAGCTGCACATCCTTCTAGTTGCTGTATGTGGGACGCGGCCTCAGCATGGCCGGAGAAGCGGTGCGTCGGTGCGCGCCCGGGATGCGAACCCGGGCCGCCAGCAGCGGAGCGCGCACACCTAACCGCCAGGCCACGGGGCCGGCCCCTCTAAAGAATATTTTAAAATATTTTTTGCAAGGCAGGTCTCCTGGCAACAAATTCCCTCAATTTTTGTTTGAGAACATCTTTATTTCTCCTTCACCTTTGAAGGATAATTTCATAGGGTACAGAATTCTAAGTTGGTGGTTTTGTTCTCTCAAATTAAATACTTCACTCCACTCTCTTCTTACTTGAATGGTTTCTGGAAGTTGGATGTAATTCTTATCTTTGTTCCTCTACAGATAAGGTGTTCTTTTCCTCTGGCTTCTTTCAGGATTTTTTCTTTATCTTTGATTTTTCCATAATTTGAAAATGATATGCTGAGGTGTAGTTCTTTTGGCATTTACTCTGCTTGGTGTTATGAGCTTACTGGATCTGTGGTTTGATGTCTGACATTAATTTGTAGAAATTCTCAGTCATTATTGTTTCAAATATTTTTTTGTTCCTTTCTCTCTTTCTTCTCCTTCTGATACTCCCATTATGCATATGTTACATCTTTTGTAGTTGTCCCACAGTCCTTGGATATTCTGTTCTGTTTTTGTCAGTCTTTGTTCTCTTGCTTTTCTGTTGTTGAGGATTCTATTGATATATCCTCTAGCTCAGAGAGTCTTTCCTCAGCCATATCCAGTCTGCTAAGCCCATCAAAGGCATTCTTCATTTCTGTTACAGTGTTTTTTCATCTCTAGCATTTCTTTTTAACTTTTTCTTAGGATTTCTATCTCTGCTTACACTGCTTATCTGTTCTTACATACCATCTGCTTTGTCCATTAGAGCCCCTAGCATATTAATCATAGTTGTTTTAAATTTCTGATCTGATAATTCCAACATCTCTGCCATGTCTGTTTCTGACGCTTGCTCTGTCTCTTCAAATTGTGTTTTTTGCCTTTTGGTATGCCTTGTAATTTTTCCTTGATTGCTGGATATGATGTACTGGGTGAAAGAAACTGCTATAAACAGTCCTTTAGTGATGTGGTGGTGAAGTGTAGGGGAGAGGAAATATTCTGTAGTCCTATGATTACATCTCAGTCCTTTGGTGAGCCCATGCCTCTGGACTGTGAACTTCACCAACGCTTCTTAGGTTTTTCCTCCCCCTTAGGTGGGACAGGATGGTTAGTATGGACTGGAGTTGGGTACTTCCCTTCCCCCAGGTCCATTAGACTCCAACAGTACCCCAGCAGGTTAGGCTCTGGTTAACTAGTTTCTTCTGAGGGCAGATCTTATTAGGAAGAACACAGTGCTCTGGTGTATTTCAAAATGGTTCCTCTTCCCCTCCCACCACCAGAAGCACAAGGGGATTTTTCTCTGATATTTACTGTGGGAACTTAGTCGAGCTCCCAGAGGTAAATCTCAATATTGTGCAGGCCCCTCCCATGACTGGGTCCCCCTGGAGGTTTTAACTCTCAGAGTCAGTTTCAGTTCAGGTTTCCCGACCCGGGCACTGGTTCTTGCAGTGGTTTCTGCCCGTGAATCTCTGCTCGGGTAAGCTGCAGTTCCCTGTATTTGCCTGTCAGTCTCTCCAATCTTGGGGGCAGTGGCTTGCCTTCTGTTCTCCCCTCTCTTATAGATCCAAGAAGAGTTGTTTATTTTTCAGTCTGTTCAGCTTTACTTGTTGTTAGGATGGAATGGTGGCTTCTAGGTTTCTTGCATGTGAAACCAAACATTGCAAAAGGTATAAAATATGTGTAATTGGAATACTACCCAGCCCTGGTGCTCTAGTGGTTAAGATCTGGTGCTCTCACTTCTGCAACCTGAGTTCATTTCCTGGTCAGGGAACCACACCACCTATCTGTCGGTTGTCATACTGTGGTGGCTGCATGTTGCTGTGATGCTGAAAGCTATGACACCAGTATTTCAAATATCAGCAGGGTCACCCATGGTGGACAGGTTTCAGGGGCACTTCCAGACTCAGACAGACCAGGAAGAAGGATCTGGTTACCCACTTCCAAAAAATTGACCATGAGAACTCTGTGAATAACAGGAAAACATTGTCTGATTTAGTGTTGGAAGGTGAGAGGATGGTGCAAAAAGACCGTGTGGGGTTCTGGTCTGCTGTACACAGGGTCGCTAGGAGTCAGAATTGACTTGAAGGCACTAACAACAACAACAATTGGAATACTAGAAAAAGAAAAATGAGAGAGTGGAGGAGAAGAAATACTTGATGTAATAATGGCCAAGAACTTTCCAAAATTAATAACACCAAACCACAGATCCAGGAAGCTCAGAGAATACCAAGCAGAATAAATACCAAAAATACGATTCCTAGGCATATCATATTCAAATTGAGACCAAAGACAAAGAGAAAATCGTGAAAGGAACCAGAGGGCAGGGAAATACCTTATCTATAGAGGAACAAGGAGAAGATTTATAGAAGACTTTTCATCAGAAACCACACAAGTAAGAAGAGAGTAGAGTGAACTATAAAGAAACAAAACCACCAACCTAGAATTCTGTGTGCAGTGAAATTATCTTTCCAAAGTGAAGGAGAGACAAAGACTTTATCAGAAAAACAAAAACTGAGGTATTTCATCATTAGCAGACCTACTCTGCAAGAAGTATTGAAAGAAGTTCTTCAGGAAGAAGGAAAATTATACAGGTAAGAAACTCAGGTCTACATAAAGAATGGAAGAACGCTGGAGAAGAAACAAATAGAGGTAAAATAAAACTGAAATCTTTTGTTTTTCTTACTCTTAGTTATCTAAAAGACAACTTTAAATGATAAAGCAACAATGCATTGGGTGATTATGGCATATGGACAAGTGAAATGTATGACATTAATGTCTTAAGGGCTGGTAGGGAAGAATTGGGACTACTCTGTTATAAGGGTCCTGCACACATGTGAAATGCTATAGTGTTATGTAAAGGTAGACTTGGATTAATTTATTTTTTTATTTTTTTAATTTTTTTTTCTGAGGAAGACCAGCTCTGAGCTAACATCTATTGCCAATCTTCCTCCTTTTTCCCCCAAAGCCCCAGCAGATAGTTGTATGTCATAGTTGCACATCCTTCTAGTTGCTGTATGTGGGACCCGGCCTCAGCATGGCTGGAGAAGCGGTGCGTCGGTGCACGCCCGGGATCCGAACCCGGGCCGCCAGTAGCGGAGCGCTCACACTTAACCGCTAAGCCATGGGGCCGGCCCAGATTTGGATTAATTTAAAATGCATATTGCAAACTCTTGGGTAACCACTAAAATTTTTTGAAAATAAGTGTACTTGATATGCTAAGAAAGGAGAGAAAATGGAATCATATAAAATGCTCAATTAAAATCAGAAAAGGCAGAAAAAGAGGAGGAAAAAACCCTAATGTAAGGCCACCTTAAGGCATCAGGTAAGGCCTCTTAGCTGCACGTGATGCTAAACTTGGGTCCAGGACCATCCAGGCCACTTCAGAAATTATTCCTCCAAGACAGAAAGTATAAACTTGGAATCTATAAATGTTGACCATGTTAATGCCTACTTATTTTTTTTTTTTATTGATGTTTTAATGGTTTCTAACATTGTGAAATTTTGGGTTGCACATTTTTGTTTGTCCATCACCCCATATATGACTCCCTTCACCCCTTGTGCCCACCCCCCACCCCCACTGCCCGGGTAACCACAGTCCAGTTTTCTCTGTCCATGTGTTGGTTTATATTCCACATATGAGTGAGATCATACAGTGTTTGTCTTTCTCTTTCTGGCTTATTTCACTTAACATAATACGCTCCAGGCCCATCCATGTTGTTGCAAATGGGACGATTTTGTCTTTTTTTATGGCTGAGTAGTATTCCATTGTATATATATACCACATTTTCTTAATCCAATCGTCAGTCGAGGGACACTTAGGTTGCTTCCACTTCTTGGCTATGGTGAATAATGCTGCAATGAACATAGGGGTGCATAAGCCTCTTTGGATTGTTGATTTCAGGTGCGTTGGATAGATTCCCAGTAGTGGGATGGCTGGATCATAGGGCATCTCTATTTTTAATTCTTTGAGGAATCTCCATACCGTTTTCCATAGAGGCTGCACCAATTTGCATTCCCACCAGCTGTGTATGAGGGTTCCTGTTTCTCCACATCCTCTCCAACATTTGTTGTTTTTTGTCTTGGTGATTATAGCCATTCTAACGGGCGTGAGGTGGTATCTTAGTGTTGTTTTGATTTGCATTTCCCTGATGATTAGTGATGTTGAGCATCTTTGCATGTGCCTATTGGCCATCTGTATATCTTCCTTGGAGAAGTGTCTGTTCATTTCCTCTGCCCATTTTTTGATCGGGTTGTTTGTTTTTTTGTTGTTCAATTGTGTGAGTTCTTTATATATTATGGAGATCAACCCCTTGTCAGATGTATGTTTTGCAAATATTCTCTCCCAGCTGGTTGGTTGTTTGTTCATCTTGATTCTGGTTTCATTTGTCTTATAAAAGCTCTTTAATCTGATAAAGTCCCACTTGTTTATTTTTTCTTTAGTTTCCCTAGTCTGGGTAGGCATGTCATCCGAAAAGATTCCTTTAAAACCAATGTCAAATAGTGTGTTGCCTATATTTTCTTCTATGAGTTTTATAGTTTCAGGTCTCACCTTCAGGTCTTTGATCCATTTTGAGTTAATTTTTGTGAATGAATGCCTACTTATTTTGCTCAGTGATTTCACATGTTAAATTTCTCGCTCCATGATGAAAATCACTTACTTTTTAGTTCTTTCCTGAGGTTCTCCCCAGGATAAGCTCTGCTTCCATCTTTTTTTTTCAATAAGAGAAATGAGTTTTACTCCATCTACCTATCAATCATCACAATCATCTCTTCAGTCATTCATCTACCCAACTTCCTATCTATCTTCCTACCTATCTCTCTGTGGGATGAGTGTTACTATTTGAAGGATGATTGGATGAGCCTATTTCATTCTCATCCCTGCAGCCTTGGACACGGGGTAATCCAGGAGATAGGCAGGACGAGATGGCATTGCGGAGAGTAATTTGGACCTGAGGATGTCTCTGTGTGTGTCAGACTGTGAGAGCAGAACGGAAATAACATAGTTAAATGTCAGGTTATTTTCAGATTTCTCAAGCTTTAATTAAACTTGCCTACAGGTTACACGTGTGGAGTGCTTGATGAGTTTTTGAACGGAAGAAATAGTCTGTCTGCCAGATGGATTTTGCCCAAACTCTCTCAGCAATGTTTAAAATAGCATCTTTTTTCTCCCTCCTGTCCACAAAATGCTTCTCTAGCATTCCACCAATGGAAAGTTTCACTCATTAAATAGCTTAGTAAGAAGATCCCTAAATACTCCCGACCCTGTGCAGAGCTTTTGAAAGAGCACGTGCTGGAGGAAAAATAGCTGAGGTTAATGGTAAGTGTCCCTGGGTCAAAAAATAGCAAACAGAGCAATGGCCCAGGAAACAAAGGAATGCGTTCTAATTCTAGATCCACCTCTGTTTGCTGTGACCTTAGGCAATAACTTGAGGACCTTTCTGATTTTCACTCCAATCACATAAATGCCTACCATGCCTACCGTGATTTATAAAGTGCCTACCATGTATTCAGCACAGAGGTGAAATAGGGCAGAAGGAGAATTATTAAAACATGGGGTGGTTTTGTGGAGAAAATACAGACTTTGGAACTGGATAACTCTACCATTTATTAAGTGTATTTCTGAGCAGGTTACTTAATCTCTCTTTCAGGAAACAAGATCATCTTTTAGTACCTACTATAGGTCTCTTATTTCTTATTTCTTTAGGGAAAAATAAGTATTTATAGGCTCTTGATATTTAATTATGAAGAAGGTGCTATTAGGTAAAATTCCTGGCTGAGAATTTTTAAACCCTAATTTGTGTTATGTAACCGTAACAAGTAACAATAAGTGTAGTAACTTTGTATTACTTAGGGTTCTCCAGAAAAACAGAACCAATAGGGTATATGCAGGTCTACACATATATATACAGGGAGAGAGATTTATTATAGGAATTGGCCCCTGTGGTTATGGAGGCCGAGAAGTCCCACAGTCTGCCATCTGCAGGCTGGAGGACCAGGAAAGCTGGTGGTGTAATTCAGGTCTGAGCCCAAAGGCCTGAGAAGAGAAGGGAGAAACCCACGGTACAAGTCCAGGCCTGGGTCCCAAAGCCCGAGAACCAGGAATGCTGATGTCTGATGTCCGAGGGCAGAAGACGGATATCTCAGGGCAAGCAGAGAGTGAATTTGCCCTTCCTCCACCATTTTGTTCTGTTCAGGCCCTCAGCAGATTGGATGATCCTGTTGGCATCGGTGAGGGCGATCTTTACTCGGTCCACTGATTCAAATGCTATTCTCTTCCCAGAACACTCTCACAGACACTCTCAGAAATAATGTTTTATCAGCTACCTGGGCATCCCCTAGCCTAGTGTCCTAAAATTAACCATCACAGTGCTGGAGTGCCAAAGATGGATAAGTGAATGAAAGCAGTTGTGTAAATGTCAGAGAGAGAAGGTATATTCAGTGTGAGAGGGCCTGTATGTGCAAAGCTCTGTAAAAGTCAGGATAAATAGCAACACAGAGATTACATACACACATATACGTATATACATATATGCACACTATGCATGTGATACACACATATATATTTACACGTACATAGATACTAAGAAATGAAATCTCCGCTGAGTAACTTGCTGAGTCACACAGCTCATAAGTTGTGGAGTTGGAATGCAAACCTAGACAGACTTCTGAAACACAATTCAGAATGATTAATGCTTTGATAACTGTGAAAAATGAGAATGTTTCCTAAAATAAAGAAGTTTCTAGTCTAAAAGCATTTTTTTCCTGTGGAATTATTTCCTAGAATAGAAATAAAACTAACTCTGAATACTACCAATGGAAAGAGTATCACATCCAATGCCGAGTGAGAGATTAAAACTTCAAATATCTGTCCTCATTAAGCAAATTTCCAACTGGATTATGCTGGAGGCCGTGAGGTTAGATCACCTGGGTGGACTTTTTCTGAGATATTCTTTTATTCTTTTCAATGTTATTGGAGAACACTTTGTTGTCTGACAATTTTTACCACTTCACTAAAAATAAATTCTAAGAAGACTTTTGTGGGAGCCAATAGGAGAGGTTGTCCCAGAGTCACCTCTGCCCAGGCTACTTGCTCTTTGCAGAGACTTTGATGTTCATAAAACTACTGCAAGGCAAACACATGGGAACCTGGAATTTTTTTTGTAAAATAGTTTGAGGAAAATCTGCATGCGTGGATTTTTATCAGAGTCAGAGAGTTTAGATTTCACAGATACAAAACATGTCACCCCCTTTCCCCCAAGCAGGTCTCGATTTCAGAGTCGACTTGGCCTTAGAGGAAGTGGATGAACAATGAAGAGCCTAGGTAAAAATTCTAAAGTAGGAGAGAGGAAGCAAAAAATAACATGTACATTTTATTCCCTGCTCTGCTTATTTATATCCCTTCCAATGCCCAGGAAAATCCTGGGCTGTGATACTCCGGCTAGACAATACTGTACCAAACAAACTGATACACTAGCTTAACTAAATGTTTCTTTGGAGTCAAAATAGCTAAGAATGCCAGATATTAATGACCACGTCAATCAGGAGAGGTAGGTTCTTTCCTGTACTTACTGACATGGAAACTGAGGTCCGGAATCAGCAAGGCGACTTATTCAAGAACAAATACTTCTGAGTTTCATCACTGAGACTCAAATTTGAGTCAAGGGGTCTTTTCTTTACATTCTAACTCTAGTGCTGCTAATGAAGTCATTGTTGTTGTTTTAATGATACAGATTTGCCCTGGACATTAGGAAAAATAAGAAAGCAAGCCAGAAAGGCTTGCGTGATAAGCGATGCCGAGGTCTGACAGAATCTTCATTCCCGCTCTGCTCTTCCAAATGGGGGGAAAGAACCTCAGTTGTTATAGAATTAGAGACACCGCATAACGTTACTTTAGGAGGAGTCCTAAATATTCGAATATATGTTTAGATAATGGTACCAATAATGTATTTGCTCACAGGAATACTGTGAAACTTAGATGAGGTTTGCTTCTTGCGCTAAGAAACAGGTGCTACACAATCAAAGACACTGTACACAAAAGACGTAGTGAAAATGCAAATATATATTTTTAACACATGTAGTGTTCACAGGTTTGAGATAGGAAAAAAAAATGGAAATGAAGAGTTTTCTCCTTCAATATTAATCAATCTTCTTACCCTCACTCACATTTCTAATGTATCTATTATTTCTGTCTTATAGGAAAGGTGGTGGGGGTGGGGTGGGAGGGGAATAACAGAGTTATTCTGATGAACAGTAAGAATATGGAATTAAAATAGTCCAAAGAACTAGAAATCTCCCTTGATACTCCCATTTTAAAAACTGAGTGTTCAGGAGAAATAGGCAAACATTGTTTGGAGGGAAAAAAGAGGTTTAAAATTATTTTTCAAAATATTTGTCCTTTTTACAATGTTATAAAGTAAATATTAAAAAAAATTTGCAGAATGGGTGATTTGACAAATACAACCCATGAAAAGTCAGAACTTAAATATTTTAAATGAAAACCAGACTACCTAAAACATGTAAAGATACATCAATGCCTAAATTCCATGTAATAACTTATTATACATGGTGAGAAAAGGGTGGTGAACAAAGAAAGAAATGCAGAAAGTAAATGATCACATTCATGGAAATAAACAGGCCCATAAGAAATTCATTCATTGACCAAACATTTATTGAGGACCTATTATTTTCTAGGCACTATGTAGAGAAATGCAAATGAAAACAACCTATCAAAATGCGAAACCAATGAGAATAATAAAGTAACATCAGTGATGCTAGGGAAAAACAGCTCTACTTTGCATGGTGTGTTGTAAATTGGTTCAATTTTTCTGGGAAATAATCTGCTCATATATTACAAGAGGTATAGAAATGTTTCTACCTTTTGACTTAGTTCTTTCACTCTTGGGAATAAACCTCAAAGAAATAAACAACAGCAAAGTAATTGTACAAAGATAAACATAGCAGTGCTATTCTTAATGAAAACTGACAGGGGCCAGCCCGGTGGCGCAAGCGGTTAAGTGCGTGCGCTCCGCTGCTGCGGCCCGGTGTTCACCGGTTCGGATCCCGGGCACGCACCGACGCGTTGCTTGTCAGGCCATGTGGTGGCAGCGTCCCATGTAAAGTGGAGGAAGATGGGCACCGATGTTAGCCCAGGGCCAGTCTTCCTCAGCAAAAAAAGAGGCCTGTTAGCACAGGGCTGATCTCCTCACACACACACAAAAAAACTGACAAAAAGGGCACAAGGCTGAATATGCATATTCACGACAAAAATGAACATGTATTAGTACATTTGCAAAGATAGAAAGATAATTACATTCACTTATTTATTCAATAACTGTTTGGTAGGCACTTATGTGGGCCAGGCATTGCCCCAAGGGCGGGGGATTGAGTGCAGAACAGACCAGATGTGGTGTCTGCCAGGGTCCCTAGGAGCCTGTGTCTTTGTGCAAAATAGAAGAAAGTCACCTCTCTGGCACATGCAGCCCTGTAGGCACAAAGCTTGGCCAGAAAAATACTCCCTTTTGCAAAGTAAATGGACCTTGTGCATGAGGGAGACCACCCCAACAGGGCTCTTGGCTCAGGGTGGGTGCAGGCCGGATTCCAGCCCTCCCAGCCCCTCACTGGACATCCCAGTGCAGAGTGCAATTGGCACAGACATATGTAAGAGTCCCATGCTTACCATTTAGTGAGGAAGAAAGACATGGAAGAAATACATGCACCAAGGAGAGTATAATTACAAGATAAATGCTCCAAAAGAAAGGAATATAGTCCAACCAGAGCATACAGCAAGGAGACCTAGGAGGTCCCTACAGTGGAGAATCAAGGAAGTTCTGAAAGAAGTTGAGATTAGGTAAAGGGGTGGGAAAAGTATCTGGGCAGAGGTGACAGCAGGTGCAAAGAAGTCCTCATGGCTGGATGGAGTGGCACATTTAAGGAACCGAAGTCTTAGAGAGCGTGGGGAGTGGAGGGCAACCTGAAGGAGAGAGGTAGCAGGGGCGAGACTCTGCAGGATCATGCAGGTCAGGATAAGAACTGTGTTCTGATTCCTAAGAGCAGTGTGAAAGCATCGAATGGTTTTAAGCAGGAGGGCAGTGGTGTGATCATATCCGCGTTTCTGAAAGATCCCTCTGGATGCAGAGTAGAGACTAGATTGTGGAGGATGCTGTTATTGGAGTGGAGACTGGGAGCAGGGCTCTGTGGCTGTCCAGTGAGAGATGGAGGCGGTCTGGACCAAAGTGGGGTAATGGAGAAGGTAGGAGGCAAATGACTGCAGACACACCTAGGAGGGGAAATTACAGGTCTTGGAGATGGACTGGCCATGTAGAGTGGAGTAGAGAGCCAGGGCGAATAAAGGGAGGCGTAAGCATGCGTTTTTTTTTCCATTGAAATTTCAAATGTTAACAATTTAAAGAGTTTGGTTATTGTATTAGTTTCCTAGGTCTGCTGTAACAAATTACCACACAACCAATGACCTACAACAGAAATTTATTTTCTCACAGTTCTGGAGGCCGGAGTTGAAAACCAAGGTGTTGGCAGGGCTGTGATCCCTCTGAGGACTCGAGGGAAGATCTTTCTTGCTTCTTCCAGCTTCTGGTGGCTCCATGAGTTCCTTGGCTGTGGCTGCATAGCTCCGATTTCTGCCTTGTTCTTCACATGGCCTTCCCCTCTGCTCCCTGTGTCTGCGTGTCTTCTCCTCTTCTGTCTCATGTGAGGACACTTGTCATTGGATTTAGGGCCCATCCAGATAAGCCAGAATGACATCATCTTGAGATCTTTAACTTAATTGTATCTGTAAAGACCCTTTATTTCTAAATAAGGTCACATTTACATGTTCCAAGAGTTAGGGCATGGGCATATCTTTGTGGGGGCCACCATTTCACCCACCACAGGCATTGTGTGAATAATCCCTTACATACCCCACAGTCGGGGCTACCCAGATTCACCTGTGTGCACACATCATTGTCTCCACACCTCATCTGAAGAGTGCTAAAAGGTCTGCCTTCAGTTCCCAAATAACCTCAAGTAATCGCCAAATCCAAAAGACACATCGGTCCTTGTGAAGTCTTTGTACTCTGTAACATCCCGCATGTACTCTCATCCCTGGATGCCATCTGTGCATAGAATCACCTGGTATTGAGATCTTTTGTTTCTTTGTCTCACTCTTCCAAGGCCCTTGATGGGAGAAATTGTTTCTTGTTCACCACTGTGCCCTCGTGGCTGGCACCGTGCCATACATGGCGTTCTCTGAGGAACATCACATTATGCTCTAAGGGGGTTCTGAATATAATTTTCTGTTGTTTTTATCAAATCGCAATTAGCTATTTAATTAATTAAAAAATGCCATATAGCACCTGCAAATTACTTTTGAAGGGAAGGAGGATATCAATGAAAATCAATATTCGTTGTACAGTTTTTATATAGCTGCTGGTGACATAAAGATGGAAAGTTCTGGTTTTTATATTTTAATAGCTGAGTCTGTTGGGGAGATCCATCTGAACAAATTAATTATAAATCAGTTGTAACTACTATAGTAAAGTCATGGATGGAATACTACAGAAGCACAGAACAGGGAGCAACTGGTTGTTTTGGGGGGAGTTAGAGGTGGCCTCAGAGAGGTGACATTTGAATTGAGTCTTGAAGGGTGAGTAGGCATTTTCCAGGGTGAGAACATTCCAAAGGGAGATAAAACCAGTGGGGAATCCTATTGAAATCATAAGAGCAATACCAAGGGTGAAAATTCAGATGTGTTTCAAAAAAAGTGCGCTTTTCACAGATGCAGGGGGAGGAGAGGAAGTGGTTAAACACATTTGGTGAATAAGACTTGGCACTGAACGTACATGTAGGAAAACAGCAGAAAAGCCCAAAAGGTGGTCCCTGGGTCTCTCTTTTAAAAATGGGGTGTCTGCACTCTTCAGATGTTAATTGGAAATGTGGTCTGGCTTTTCTCCATGACAGGCTGTAAATCTATATTTTAGTCGGGGCTTTGTTCTTTTGGATTAACATATAATGTCCTTGAAAGCCCTCAATTATTTTCTTTCTTACTTTTTCCTAAGAAAAAAGAACGCCCTCTAAAAAGCTACATGATACTGCCGATTTGGCTCATTTTAACACAGGTCACAGCATTTTTGAGTAGTAAACACGATTCCTAGCTCTTTCCAGTATCTAGATGTTTGGCAGGCCTGCCTCCATCACTGGAATAAATAACTGAGCTCCAGGGGCCTGTGACAGCTGTGGGTCTGTGAAGCCTGTGGGCATCTGGAAGGGGCAGAGGCGTCCTGTTTCTCCTCAACCACAGACAAGAAGAGAATCAAGGCAAAAAGCTCCCTTTTGCTTGAATTAACCAGACTATTGAGCAAGTTGAGAGCTTGTCTGGTCTACTGGTTTCAATTTGGCCTTAGAAACCAAATGAGTAACAGGAGATTTATTTGAGAAGCTGCTGTCAAGAATCTAAGATTCCTTTCAGCTGCAACCCAGAAGCACCTGGATTCTATTCCTAGAGTATTTCCTCCTGTGATGATAACATCAGCAATTAACACACTTGTATTTATAAAGCTTTATTCTTCAGGGAGTACTCAACCCTCGGGAGAGGTCAGCTAATTAATTTCTGCAATGTTTCAGATTAGACCGTTGTATGTTTTATGACCTTGAAGATTATAGTGATTAAGTCACTCAAATATTAAATCACTTTTGTAAGGACTCCCAGTAAGGAAGCGACAGAAAACAGCGAACATAGATCTTGGACATTCTGAGAAATATTTCCACTACTGTCCCAGAGCAGGACCCTCTCAGGGGTGCTCATATAGTCTTAAGCAAGGGGGAAAAATAAAAAAGAGAAGCCACATTATCAGCAGAGAAATAACATGCTTCAACATTCTAAAGAAACCCTAATTATGCTAATATATAAAGTCATCTGAAATGATCCATATCTCCGGAACCCTGACGATAACTTCTTAGCAGCTATGAAATCAGTGGTTGGACAAACTCTTTTCTTCTGTGGGGTGGTGGAGAGATCACTGGACTCTGATCCATGAAACTCAGGTTTGAATGTTGTCCCTTCCACTTATTAGCTATGTTATCCTGGGCAAGATAATTGACATCTTGGAATTACAATTTTCTCAACTGTGAAATGAAGGTATCAGTAACTGCCTGACAGTGCCCTCTTCTCTTCGCCTTAAGAGCCAGCATCCTGGTTCAAGACTCCATCATCTTCCACTTGAACCGCTGCAGCTGACTTCCCGTTGGTCTTCTCTGATTCCTGCTCCTCCACTGTTTCTTCTCCACATGGCTGTTCGAGTGGTCTTTTTTTTTTTTTTTTTTTTGTGAGGAAGCTCAGCCCTGAGCTAACATCCATGCTAATCCTCCTTTTTTTGCTGAGGAAGACCGGCTCTGAGCTAACATCTATTGCTAATCCTCCTCCTTTTTTCACCCCAAAGCCCCAGTAGATAGTAGTATATCATAGTTGCACATCCTTCTAGTTGCTGTATGTGGGACGCGGCCTCAACGTGGCCGGAGAAGCGGTGCGTCGGTGCACGCCCGGGGTTCCGAACCCGGGCTGCCAGTAGCGGAGCGCGATCACTTAACCACTAAGCCAGGGGGCCGGTCCTAGAGTGGTCTTTCAAAACTGTAATTCATGGTCGTTCTTTTGCCTAACACCCTCCACTGGCATTTATTTGTATTTAGAATAAAGTATAAATTCCTTACCACGGCCTAAAGCCCATGTGTAATGTGGTCCTCGCTCACCAATTTGGCCTCATCTCCCCACAGTGCCCTTTATTCACCGAACTCCAGCCAAGCCGACCTTCACGTCCTTCAACCAGACAAGATTGCCTCACCGCCAGGCCTTGCCGTTCCATCAAACGGGACGCTCTTCCCCCGTTTCCAGATGGCTGCTCCATTTACTCTCTCAAGTCTCAGGTCAAATACTATCTGTTCAGAGAGCTTGTCCCTGATCATGGTATCTAAATTAGCATCTCCAGTCACTTTCTAACAGTTTTTGCCTCCATAGCAGTTATCACAATGTGAATTTATCTTGTCTAGCTCATTATTTATTGTCAGTTTCCCCCCACAAGCCTGTAATCTCTGTGAGGGGCAACATCTCATTTTCTGTTTTCACAGTCTATTCCCAGAGTTTAGAGCAACACCTGACAGTCTAGCATGTACCAGGCACTCAATAAGTGTTTGTTGGATGGATAAATGAATAAGTTTAAAAGCAGTAACGCATATGGAAGTATCTATCCCACAAAATGCTTAATTTGATGTCTATTTTCTTACTCTTGGGGACTTACTTGGAGCATTAACTTCTCCTGGCCAAGAGGAAATGATAATAACAATAATTAGTATTTATTGAGCTTTTAATAGATTCTGGACACTGTCCTAAGTGCTTTTAATGAATTAACTCATTTACCAAATTTCTAAGATATGTACTATTATTATGATAGCTATTAAGATGAAGAAACTGAGGGACAGAGAGACCAAGTAACAAGAAAACAAAGCTCGTAAGTGTTGGAGCTGGGGTTTGGACTCAGGCAATTTGGTCCCACAGCTCTGATCACTGTCACTCGCCTACTCAAAACTGCTGTCTTAGCCCGATGTTCAAGTCTTCTGACAACCTGACAACAACTAACTCCCCCGACTTCTTCTTTCACTATTCATTCATTCTTTCATTCGCATATTCATTCAACATACACTGAACATCTACCTTATGCCAGGCACTGACCTACATCTTGGGACTAAAGAGCTGAGTGAGCCAAGTCTTTTGGGAAAGGAAAGGATAAACAGAAATGTAAAATCCTTATTTTGTCAATGCTCTCAGCACAAGCAAAGCTTTGCTAGATTGGAGCAGGAAATTCAAGACCTAAGATTTTTCTTTTATGGCAAATGACAGATGTCAATATTTACGAGGTGTCTTTCCGATACCTGATTTCTCCAAACACTGTCCCGGCTTTCAGGGTGACCAGAACTTGAGCACCATCAGGGCCTCCAAGAACTTGGACTTCTCCTTGCTTGATGATATACATTTCCTTGCCAATTTCTCCCTATATGCCAAATGTAAACAGGAACTTTATGCTTGACAATTACTCCCCAAATTGAGAAATAGAAACTATTCTAGAGGAATAAACATAAATGAAGGAAGCAAGGAACATCAATGTAACAGTAATTATCTGAAGACCCGAGGCAGTTACAGACATCTGTTGGACATATCACATGGAAGGAAATTATCAGGAAAGTGGTATTTCCCAACATGTGAGCATGGAATGCCACCACTGGACATGTGGAGACATTTCAGCCAGCACATTTTTCCAGGAATGGGCATGGGTAGAGGAAATAACTGATTGTAAGCATGCTCACTGTGGCTTTGGTGACCACTGCTATGCTTTGAAGAAGGTGTTTGGTCCATCCAATGAGCATGGGCTACAGCCATTCAAAGGTCAACTCTACTCTTCTGCTGATAGCATTGAGGTCTGATTTTAATAATCGGCACATGAGACCTTTAAGCTGTTATTCTTGTTCCATATTGACAGGAAAGCGTTAATGCAGCAGGTCATTTCACTCAGTTCTTGCTTATCTCTGGGGACTCTTAGAACGAGGGCAATGACCCATGTTCAAACCTGAGAACTAAACTCCTGGGATGTTCACACGGCCACTGGTTAATGGTGTTATTCTGTATGCCTAAGGCAGTGTGGCAGGTTGTACCAGGCTGTCAGCTTTGTTTAATGTAAACACAAAGATTTATGATGTGTACTTTGTATCTAGTTTGAAATCTAAACCATGGCTTGTTGTGTAGCTATGTGACTAGCCCCATTTAAGAACTCTGGACCCTGAGACTCAGACAGGGTTCCCTAGGTGGAGATATTTCGCTCTTGTCTCTCCGGTCCACAGCTGGAGAGAAGAATGCATCTATGTGACCTTCTCAGAAGTATGGAGGAAGCCTACCCCTGATTTCTCTTGTCTTTGCCTACGTATATCTTTTTCTTGCTGTTCCTGCACTGTATGCTTTCCTGTAATAAATCTTAATCCATAAATATAACTTTATGTTGAGTCATGCAAATCACCAAACTAGTGGGTGGTTGTGGGACCCTTGGAACACATCTTCTCACTCCAAGATCCAAAAAGAATAAATGTCTTACAAGAGACCTAAATGACATTTGGGCCAAGAAAAGCTGTTAAACTCTGAATGAGCCAGTTTGCATAATACTAGGCAAACTATCTGGATAATAGTATCTATATATCTTAATGAGTTAAGTCTTGATCACCCTGAGCTATAAAAAATATAGCATGAATGTAATACATTTACTTACTCAGTTCAGGAGGGGACTGGGTTATTTGAGTTAATCAAATATTCTTGTTAACCATATTTTCAAAGGATTAGAATACACTAAAATTAGCTCAGGATTAAACAAGGTTGATTATAGTTTATGCTCTGCGATGGCTGAGACATGTCCACTTTGTTCCAGTGCTAAGTGGGCTTGTGATATAGATACTCATTTATGAGTGAGGGAAATAGAATTGAACCGTTCTCTGGGAAGTTTTGAAGTCCTTCAATACTGAGGGTTATTTTCTTGAACATTATTGTTGTGTTATACTTGTTAGGTTGAGTTCAAGTTTTCACAATTCACCTCTTAGTTAGCATCTGTGAAACTGAAGCTCTCACTTTATCTCCCCATTATCTTTATGAGGAAGGTAGAGGAAGCACTATTATTCCCATTTTACAGAAAGAAAAATAAAGGCACAGATTGGCTTAACTGACTAGCCAAAGCTCCACAACACTAATTAGTAGAAACAAAAGGAAGCCTTGAATGCACATTTCTTGACTGAGCAATGCAGGAAGTAGGCTTAAATTTTGCATTGTGCAGAATATTAAGCATATATTTATTCTTAAATATAGGTCAAAGTAGAAATTCCAATACAGATGAGTCCTATAGTTATTTCCATAATATCAATGCCAATAATAATATCTTGCATTTGCAAGTACTTTTTTTTTTTTTTTGTGAGGAAGATCAGCCCTGAGCTAACATCCACACCAATCCTCCTCTTTTTTTTGCTGAGGAAGACTGGCCCTGGGCTAACATCTGTGCCCATTTTCCTCCACTTTATGTGGGACGCTACCACAGCATGGCCTGACAAGCGGTGCATTGGTGTGCGCCTGGGATCCGAACCCAGGTCACCAGCAGCCGGGTGCACGCACTTAACCGCTACGCCACGGGCCGGCCCCTGCATTTGCCAGTACTTTTAAAAGTCATAATAATATCTGATATTTACATTACTCCTTATTTTAATTCCTGTATTTATTTTATCAGAACATACTACTTTATAATTGCAAAGAATTTTCATAAGATATTAACTTGTCTAACTCAGAAAAATTCCAGTGAGGTCAAGTAGGAAAGATATCATTATTCTTATTTAAAAATTGGTGGTAGAGGCTTGAAACATTAAGTTCCTTGAGCAAACTTACAAGATTGGCAGATGACAGCCAATCTTGTTATAATTGTGTCATCTACCTCACTGACTCCACAGAATATGTACAGATGGACCATGTCTAATCACGAATCCAATATCAAGACTGGTCTCTTAAAAACCAGTAAAATATCTATGTTATTTTAAAAATAAGGGAAAGTGCCTGAAAATTAGTTTTCCAAGAGATACTCCAGGAAGTAATGATTAGGACAGGGTCATATTCCCTTTTCTTTGCATGAAGTGATTCTCAAGGAACTGGAATGATTTTCCAAAGGCAGTTATTGCAACTGACTGAAGGTAGAGGTATGTAATGGGGATTTACACACAGTTCAGCACTTTTAATTATTTTTTAATGATCATCTCAATAATTTTCCAAGGAGATCTGGCATAATCAACGAACCAAAACTTTCAGTATTTCTTGCATATTTCTAGGCTAATTTAAGCCTTTCCTGCAAGTTTAATTAGCATTCAGATGAAGTAGACATTCCTCAGAGAACAAGGTCTGACAGCACATGCAAAGTAAGATCAAACCGAGCTCTTGTGCCTGGTTTATGTACTAATTTGGAGAAAGTGTAGAAACTCAAGAGCTTCGTGTAGACTGAGGCAACCCTGAGTGAGTAAGCACTTCAACTTTTCAGGCTTCCTGTGAAGAAGGCTATTTCCGAAGCTAGTGGGGGCATTATTGACACTCAAATTGATTCTTGAAAATTAATCCTGGGAAAATTCCCAAATACTCTTCGAAGCAGTCCAAGCTACCCACTCAGTCAGTTTAGGAGCCATCTCGAGGATTAGGCAGGTCAGCAAACTCAGTCCCCAACTCTGCCATTTCTTCAATTATCTAGGCAACCTCCAATAAAACATGAGGTGTTTTTTTTTTTTTTTTTCCCTTTTCCTACAGTGATTTGTGGAAATGATAAGCAAAAACTAAACTGAATTCAGCGGTCTAAAATCTGGTCAAGTTACAATTTCTCATCTCTGTCAATATCTACTAGGACTTAAATCCCCTCTTAAAAACAAAAACAGAGAAAGGTGGCTGTAATCTCACGTCTTCTCCTTTCTGCTCTCCCCCTACTTATTTCGTGCCTTCTCTCACTTGTGTTCACTGATCTGTTTTTATTATTGAGTGATGGATGTGATACGAGGAAGAAATTAGAAATGAAAAGGTTGCATCCACTCTGCGTTTCACACGTGGTTAAGCGAACTTGCACTGCTTCGGGGCATGGGTGCTGAAGTTTCCATGAGTTATCTCCATTTTTCAGTCCTTGCTGCTTTTGGAACAAATTGAAAGGCCATTTTGGCGCATCAGGGCCATGTCATTCCAAATGCACCACTGCCCTAAAGGGGTCCTTAGAGTGAGCTGTGGCTTGTTTTTCCTATTTTAATGAAAATGATTTTGTATCACCGATCTGCCTACTTTTAGCTTGGAATAATTTCCGTGGGATTGCATATTCTTGGTTTCCATGATATCACAATCTCTCCTCCGTTTTCCTTCTACCTCTGACAGCTCCTTCTCAGCGGCCCTCTCTGCTTCTTCCTCATTGACCTGCTCCGTAAACATCGGTATTCTTCAAAATTACAGCCTTGGTCCTCTTCTCTTACCTTTTCTCGAGCTTCTCACGAAGTCAGCTTCCATTATATGCTGGTTCACAAAGATCCACCTCCAGTTCTGTCCTCTCCAATGGACTAGACTGACCTACACCTGTGCACACTGCTTCTCCACCCAGAGACCTTGAAGCACCTCACACTCTGCTTGACTTTGTCTTTCCCTAATATCCCAGTCCATCACTCGTTTCTGCTCCTTGAACGTGCCAAGCTCGGTCCCGCCTCATGGCTCCAAGGCTTCATCTAAAATGCTATCCTCTCCTCTTTTTTTACTACAGAACTATTTGTCTTTAGCTTTCACAAAGGTTGTGCCTGACAACCAGACAACTTCTCTCCTTCTCAACTCCCCCATTTAAATTAAGTGCCTTTGCCACTACACGCACTCCTGATAAATTCTATTTTCCTTTTATAGCACCTAGCACATTTTGGAGTTATGCATTTATTTAATTCCATTTGTTGTTTAGTCTCTTTCATCAGGCCAGTGATTCTCAAATTGGACTGCATTTTAGAATCCTCTGGGAGCTTTTAAAAAATATCAATAGGCGGGCTCCTCCCGGACCAACTGAATCACTGGAGACGAAGCCCAGACTTCTAAATTCAGGTGATTCTGCTGTTCACTGTGAATTGAATACCCCGCACTAGACTGTAAGCCCCTGGAGGACAAGAACCGTCTTTTTTGCTCACTGCTGATTATACCTAGCACAGTGCCGGGCCCATGGTATTCAAAAATATTTATTGAGTTTTATTGAATAAATGATACTAAACTTATTCTAACTTGTGACTTACTGTAATTCTGTGCAGAGACGATTCCTCCCATCCTGCCTTAGCTCTTGCTAGTTCTTTCCTCTGTCTGGAAGCCTGTTTCCTCCTTCAGTGGTTCACGCCAATTCATTTTTCAAGACTTAGCTTGAACATCATCTTCTTTGGGAAATCTTGCCAATCCCCCAGTGGGACAAGCTGAGTCCTACGACAGCTCGTGCTTACCTCTACCACAGCGCTTAACACATTATCTTGGAATGATGTAAGTGCTTCTCACCCTCACTCTTCTGAACTCCCCAGGGCTTTGGATCATCTCTCATTTCTTTGAACTGCTCATCTTCCTCTACTTTTATTTTGATTATTGACTTCACCATTGATCTAGTCTCTCAAGATATAAAACCCAACGCTATCATCCCTTCTCTCCCCACTTAAGCTAGTAATCAGAGATGTGCAAAAATGTTTACTTTGGAGTTATTTATAATAGCAAACATTTGGAAATTGATTATGATATACCCATAGATTATAATATTATGCAGCTTTAAAAAATGAGGTTGTGGAAGATTACTTAATAAAATGTAAAATGTTTGTGTGATGTATTGTGACATGACAAACAAGTTTCAAAACATAAGTACAGTGTGACGTCAATTTTATAAAACAAGCTCTATCTGTCCATCAATCAGTATAAAAGATAGGTCAAAATACATCAATAGTGGTTATTTTTGAGTGGTGCAATTTTTGTCTTTGTGCTTTTATGTGTTTTCCATTTTAAAAATAATGAACATGTAATACCTCTGTAATCGTAAAAAGCACAGTAAAGTAAAAAAAAAAAAATGTGGCATTGATTATCCACTAGCTGGATGAACTAAATGGAGGTAACTGACAGTTTGCTGAAGACATAAAAAGGGCAGAACCACCTTTCTCTCTGTAACTTTTTCTTCTACTTTAAATATTTAGAATTAATGGGGTGTGACGACTGATGACTTACATTTACACAAAGCAGCTTTCCAGACTACCCACACTCACATCATATAATATCAGTAATGAAATCCATATCGCCTTGTTCCATTTGGACTCTGAGAGCACATTATTGTTTCACAGAATTGTATCTCATAATTATTTCTTTCTATGGAATTCACTCTGGACAGATTTTGTTTAAACTATGCTCTTGACCCGTGTCTGATCTCCTCAAATGTATTTATTTACTAGTCATGATCTGAAAAATAGAAAAATAGCATGCACTGACCTTTTTGCAGACAAAGTCACCAGGTAAATAGACAGTGGATTTCAATCTTAGCAGCATGTCGTAAATCATCTGCGAATCACAACCCTAAAGAGAAAAATAATGAGAAAAATAATTCTTTAGACGGAGCTAAAAGGCCAATATTCCAAATGATTTTAAAATGCAATGAAAATAAACAGTAATAGAGGTTGTCTGTGTTAACACTAAAATATTAGTTGCCAATGGATATGGACTTGTCTTGACCCAAAATTTAGAAAAAAGATACCTATAGTATGATGGCAAGAGTTTGGACTCTGGTGAGGTAGATTTGGGTTTCAATCCTGTCTCCACTGTCACTATGTGATGTCTCATGACCTCAGTTTCCTCACCTGTTAAATTGGGGTAAAAATGGTACTTATCTCATAATGGTAAAATCTGACTCGTGTAAAACTTAATGTAACGCTTGATTAATGGTAGCTATTAACGATTATGATAATATACTAATGATAATAATTGGTTATTAGTATATTAGGACTGACATGGATCAAAATCTTGGCTGAATATTTTTCTTTCTTATAACATCTTTCATACTTTTGTTAGATATTATTAACACTGCAATCTTGTTTATCTTTCTTCCCCAACTCAATTATCATCTTAAACGCAGGGAAACTCTACGTACAGAATAGATACAAAAGCGGCATCTGTTGAGTGAATAACTCTTCATATCCACTTTAATAGTGTAAGAAACAATTTGATTTGTCAGAATATATGTCTATATTTGTATTCTGTCCAAATAATTATAGTTTATCTATATGACAGGCTAAAGAAAAATCTATAGATGCTTCAAAAATCTCACCTTATTTTACATCATGGTTTCGAATCTTTTACTTTCACCAAATATTTGTATTTTTTCCTTCCAGAGCTGCTAATATGTAGCAGCTTTCCTTTTGTGGCTAGTCCTGCCCATCGCTTAGGGGAATTATTATTTTGCAGAGAGCTAATCACAGTCAGTAGCAGAGGAGGGCGAGAGAGGGGCAAAGGGCTGGCCCCCAATCTGTGGATTGGATGACCATTCCTTTAGCAACCGCCAGTTTCCCTAACGATTTCAGCAGCAAACGCTTGACCTAGATCCATACGAAATTTAGACCTCGGGCTACTTGACTGATAAGGAAAGTTAATCATTTATGATTGAAGTATCTCCAAGTAGCGAGTGAGAAGCATTCAGATGAACTTGGTGCTAGAATTTAAGAAATTTATTTGAGAAAGTATAGCTTTTGGTTATCCAGGATGGAAAAAACGGCCAGGGCCGGCAGGAATACATTCTTAATATAGTCCCACATATATGACGAGAAGCCACTATGAGCGAGCCTTTGTACCATGCCTTGGAGCAAGTCTAGTTGGGATGATGTTTTAAGCCAACAGAAAGGCTGTAATTGATGGTAGAAGTTAGTTGTGTCGTAAGACATCCCAGGCGAATACCTATAAAACTTTTAAGAGCACGGGGGTTCCACTTCTGCCTGGGAGTGGGGTTGGGAGAGGAGAAGCATCCAGAAGATGCTTATGCAGGTAACACATTCTGAGTCCCTTGAGGATGAGTATGATTTGTATCTGCAGACACACGAACGTCCTTTTAGGTAGAGGGCAATTTACCTGTTCCTTCCTTGTTATGTACTTGTTTTGTGCAAAGTATAATTTGTATACTTTGTATACAAAGTATTGTAAAAATAATAAATAAATTTTTATTTGTATTTGTTTTATTCCCACTATGTCTTATAAGTTCTCATATTTGCTAAAGCAAATCACAAACATTAATTTCTTCCTAAAAATTGTGATTATTTTGTTTTTAGTAAAAATTCTCTAAATGTGTGGCTCATGTGCCTGATTTCTTTTAACGCTGTCATTGGTTCAGAGAAATTTCATTTCAGAAATTGACCTTCTGATCACTCAGAACCCGTTTAGAAAAAACACAAAGTAAAGTAAAAAACAAAAGAAAAAGCCAACAGTTGACTTTGGGCACTGAGAATGTTGGTAAGGAAGAGCGCTTTACAATGCAGATGTGTTTAATTCTCACAACAGGTCCAAGAGGTAGTTCTTGTTACTCCCCAGGGAGTAGTTCAGCAGCTTTCCCAAGTTCATACAGCTAGTATGAGAAGTCTGACTCCAGAGACCATGGTAGGTCATGGTGCATCTCACAGAGATTTGCCATTTGGAGGAGGTGGAATGAGTCATGCACATCAGGAGGGAAGGCATCCAGCCTGAGGAGACAGCCAGTATAAAGGCATTAAGGGAGGACCATCCTGGCATGTCGGAGGAAGAAAAAAAAAACCATAAACACACTTTAGATTGATTTTAGGATTTCCTCCACTAAGAAAAGTTAGCATCCTTGATGTTTTAGGAAAAATTCATCAGAAATATGCTTGGAAGTTCTTAAGCATAAATATGTCTGGAGTATCATTGCAATGAAGTTAACTCTCATTCACTTCCACGGAGAATAACATTGTAAATGATCAGAAATAGAAGATCTCAAAAAACCCACTTACATTTACTTTTTTTGTGCACAACTGATTTTTTGGTATTAATTATTACAATTATAATTTGTAGGTCAAAAATAGAGTTTTCATTCCTTAAACAATTCCTATTGGAATAAACTTTGACAAAAATTCCCAACTATATTACATTGTATCCATAGCAATTATTAATGATTTTAAGTGTTGTTTTCCTATGGAAATAATTCCTGTTCTATATAAATGTACAAAGATGTGTGTGGCAGTATTGTTTTCAATACTGAAGAAGTTAGAAACAATGTGATGTCAATCTGTGGACAGATAAAAATATTGAAGATTTGTAGGTTGGAATACCATAGGGTGGCTAAAATAAATAAACCAGATCTCTCTTTCTCTCTGTTTAGACAGGATTGAACTCGATAAACTATGTGGTTTGCATAAGAGCAAGGTATAGAATCTATTCAATATGATTACAACTATGAAAAAACTACACGAAATAATACTGGCTGTCATTGATGTTTATATGGATATAAAATAAAGTTATAAAAATGAGGATTGGAAGGATAACCTCAAAAATCATCTTAGTGGCCACCTCTGGGAAAGAGGAAAGAGAATGGATCGGGGGAGAAGAACTGATGAGCTTCAAACTTTAATTTTTATTAATTTTAATAAAAATAAAGTAAAATGCACATCCCAAGATTGTTCGTAGGAACAAAATCCCCTTTGTGGAGGAATGCATTTCATCTTTTTTCCTCTATCCTTCAGGCGAGCTCACTGGCAGAAAGCACTAATAAAGGAACCCAATCAGTGGAAAGGGTTAGACCAAACTAGGAGATAAACCCTAAAGTAGACAAGCAAACAATTAGTGCTTTCCTCAGTAGAACTGACGTGGACAGCTTTTAGCTTATAGCTTGGGTTTCCTCAGAGGAAAACACTTGAACCATTACACATAGCATTTTTATTAACATAATTGCACAAAACATGTATCAAATCCTGTAAACGGAACATGGTAGCCGTACGTAGTAAACACCTAGGATCTAAATCTCATCAATTAAGTGATTCTATTCTCTAAGATTTGCTTTGTGCACAGTGCACTGGCCCTCGGGCACCTGCGGTGTAGGACTGGCTCCTTCTCATCTGTACTTTAGTCTTAGTGAAATGAAGTTTGCATTATGAAGTCGCTATATTTTATGATATGTTTGCAAACAATCTGTTTTTCCTCTCCAGAAAATGATTATTTTCTTGAGACACACTTTGTTCCATTAGTGTATGATCAAAAAGAATTACATCCCAGGGCTAGCTTTTTTTCTCCTTGTAATGCAGCTCCATTTCCTTTGCAGAAGTCATTAGGAGATTTTCTGATTCACACAGAGTCAGAGCACAGTCACTGTTTCATAAATGTCCCCTTTTCTATAAAGTGAGAGGACCTGTATAAGCATCAACATTAACATTATGTTAACACATAACATTTGTATTAAATTTTCTATTTTTTTATCTTCACCTGTTTAATCTTCACCTCCCTGTGCTGCCTGGCATTAATTAATACGTTGTTATCACCTCTGGTTTTGAGATGAGGAAACGGAAGTGTATTGACTATTTCCCTAAGGTCACACGTGCAGTAGGTTTCAGAAGAAGAGTATCACCAGAGCGTGTTTTTTTTTTTTTTTTAAATCTACATTCTGAGCAACTTGAGGGCAAGATTTGTATACTATTCACTTGTGTATCCTCAGTGTCTCACCAGCGCTTGGGGCATATGGTCTGATGTAAGGAATGACATTTTAGAGATTATTCCATTTTCAACAATGGGAAATTCAGTGCTGTACAAAAACTGTGTGTTACAGATCTGAATAAGGATTCTGGAGATTCGATTGGAGTTGGGAAAAATTTTGTTTTCATTCAAAACATAACCTATAGGTTACATGGTGGTTTCTACACCCAGGAAGTTCTTCTTTTAATAATGGCAAGCTCTGCACACAATTGTAAAGTTGGTAAAATTTATCTTTGGAACACCTACGTTCTCATTCCTGTAAGATCTCTCCATTTCTAGGCTCATTCTTGCTTTCTCCGAAACAGAACTTAAGATATTATCAGTAATTTGTAACTCATTGTGACTTTGTCACCCTCAAGTACAAACAGTGGTCTTCAGGGATTTTTCCAACTCGGCCTTGTAAAAGGAAATGCTCTGTCCCATCTTAAGCTCCATTCCCATTATGCAGATGGTGGGTGGTATGTCTGCAGCAGGGCATTCTGAATCAGCTGCCCGTGCCCTTGCCTATGCTGGTCATGGCTACTGGTTGGTAGCTGTTGGGAACAGCAGTCAAATGTGCTAAATAATTTGCAAAGTACTATAATGTCAGGACTCATTGAGTTCTAAGTGACGTCAGACCCAACCCTGCCCTCAATATTTGCAAACACTAGTAGAAGTCCTCTCCATCAAGCTTTCCTTGAGAACTGACAGTAATTCTGTTTTTCTAGGAGCTTCGCCATCACATGGCCAAGGTGGGCAGTCACAAATTGGACGGAACCTTGAGTATCTAATCCATCTTCTTGCGATCAGGCAGGGCCACACAGAACCTGATTTTACCGGTGTGGAAACTCCCCTGTGATTGAATAAGTTTTACTCCTCTGATAGTAATAAAAGTAATAATAACACTATGACTCACTATGTGCCAGGTACTGATATAAGCGCTTTATATGTTTTGAGTCACTTAATCAACACACAGAAACCAAGGATACTGTCTTATTTACTTAGAGTTTCCCCACCCTATTGGGAGGTGCTGGAGAGCAGGGACTATGTGGGTGCCATATCTGGGGATCCCACTAGTGCATTAGACAGAGTAACTGCTCAGGATGGGTAGTTGAGTGGAGTTCACCTGGGTTACAAGCTCATTGTTCAAAATACTTAAAAAAAAGTCTGGCAACAACACTGTATTACTGATACCACCAAGGTAAAAATAAAGTTAATAAAACTAAAACGTAGTAAGTCTCGCTGTAACGCTCTGATTTCAGGTCCTCTGGGGGAAATCCGTGATGGCATATCTGATCAGGGTGTGACTGCATGTGTGAGGGGTAGAAATCATTCATTTTGCCACTCCCATCCATTCCTGGCTCAGTCTGCTGCTCACATACTAAACTCTTCTGCATCTTTCCTAACACTGAAGTCACAGGCTTCCCAGGCTCTACTCACCACATAACCACAAACAACGTCACAGACCCCAGAGAGGTATCCAGTTTGGGATGGGTTCTGCATTTTACCAGAGCAGCAAGTAGCGAGACACGTTGCGCTCGCCTACACCCCCATTTTGGCATCTCTGGGTCCCTGGTTTCCTACTGTCTACAGTGGGGTCTTTTTCCGTTTCTAAAGGATGCAATTTTAATTTCAGCCACTGGGTGGCGCAACAGAACTTTCATTAAATTTTCTCCCGTTTCTGGTAATTTAGTGGTAGAGGCAAAATGTGATTTTCCTAGCATTTAATTTGATAAAACATGTTTAAAAATTGAAATCAAAATAATAAATCATCAGAAAGGAGGGGACATTGCCCAACCTCCTAGAAATGAATCACTTCTTATTAGCTTAATACTTGAGCCTGGGCTGGAAGGATGTGCAATCTGGAGGGAAGAAGAGACATTTTTGTGAAAAATTTACAAAATATTCTAATATGACTGTTCATCTCTAAGTTCTTTACAAACTCTGATCACCCCGTGTAGAAGCAGCAAATCTGACTAATTAACCACACTTGCTGGAAGCAAAGTTTTAGTGAATATCGACGTCTCTAATTCTACCGTCTTTGATTAAGAGGGAACAAAAGCCACGTGAGTTTCAGGGTTTCTTCTCAGCGGGAGAGCAGCCGAGTGCGTGTGAATTTAGGCATCTGGGGGTGAAACTAACTGATGCACCCGGTCTGTGAAAACTGCTAAACGATGGCCTGGAACTTGCGTTGATCCCTGACTCTGGAGAACCTTCTCTGGGTCCCCAGCACCCTATCACTTATCCGGATGGGGCTGGTGGGGAGCTGAGAGGCAGCGCCACAGAGCGTTAAGTTCACGGCCTGTGGAGTGAGAAAAACCTGTCCTCAAACCCGGCCCATTGCTTAGAGCTCAGCGGCCTCAGTCAGGCCAACAGCTTGCAATTTCTGTAAAACGGGGAGAGTAGTAACATTTCCTCGGAGGCTTGCTGGGAGAATTGATTGAGAGAAGGTGATGATGCGGTTAGTACAGTGTAGTCCATAGTCAGAACTCAATAAACAGCAGCTATTGTTATTTTGGAGAAGACGTGTATCGATTTTAGAATTCGGGGTTAGCAACAGTTCCTTTTCTTACCCTGGACTTAATTATGCTCCATACTTCGACAACGCTTGGGGGCTGTGATGGTTAATTCCATGCGTCACCTTGGCTAGCCCATGGTGCTCAGATATTTGATCAAACGCTAGTCTAAATGTCTCTGTGAAGGTATTTTTTAGATGAGAGTCACATTTAAATCAGTAGACTGAGTAAAGCAGAGTATGCATCATTACGTGGGTGGGCCTCATCCAGTCAGTTGAGGGCATTAAGAAAAAAAGTCTGAAGTCCCCTGGGGAAGAGGGACTTCTGCTTCCAGGCTGTCTTTGGACTCGAACTGCAACATCGACTCTTCCCAGGGTCTCCAGCGTGCTCGTCTGCCCTGCAGGTTTTGGACTTGTCAGCCGCCATGATTGCATGAGCCAATTCCTTAAAATAAATCTCTGTCTCTGTATATACACATCCTATTGCTTCTGTTTCTCTGGGATACTCTAGCATAGGGGCCGTGTAAGAACTGGGCATAGCAAGGTATATGGTGACAGTGTTGGGACTGAAGGATCATGGACAACCTTCCCGGGACGTTGTCCATATTATAATTTATGATACTCCAGTATTACCTACATTACTTTGGCTAAAGCATTATGACACTCACTGTCCCACTAATACATAAACAAATTTCACAAGGCTAAAAGAAAAGGAATATAAGCACACTTGTGCTTTTTGAAGTTTTTTAACACGAATAAAATGCAAAATTAAAAGCAACAGACACGGGGCCGGCCCAGTGGCGCAAGCGGTTGAGTGCACGCGCTCCGCTGCAGCGGCCCCAGGTTCACCGGCCCGGACCCCCGGCGTGCACCGACGAACTGCTTGGCAAGCCATGCTGTGGTGGCATCCCATATAAAGTGGAGGAAGACGGGCACGGATGTTAGCCCAGGGCCAGTCTTCCTCAGCAAAAAAAGAGGAGGATTGGCAGATGTTAGCTCAGTGCTGATCCTCCTCACAAAAAAAAAAAAAAAAAAAAAGCGACAGACATATGTCTTTTGAAAAAACTGAAGCAAGATTATTTAGTGTAGAATCATCTTCTGGTCCTGCGTGGCAAACAAATTCTACTACACCTGTGTCCATTCTCAGAGTTACAAATGGAGAAAAGTCCTTATGAAATTTTTGACTGAAGGCCCAAGATATAAACCTAAAATATGCCTCAGGGCATCTTAAAACAGGTATTTGTGAGTCAAATGATTTTCAAGTACCTTTATTTACCCTAATCCTGCAGATTGGAAAGACAGAGCCGGCTGCCAGCCTCCAATCTCGGTGCCAGATCTCGCTCCCTCCTTTTTCTCTGCCTCTCTCTCGCCTCCTGCCTGCCTGCCTTTTAAAGATACGGAAGAGTCATTTTCAGGGAGAATTCAAGATACGGAGGTTTTCAACAGTTGACAGTCACCCTCCTTTGTTATCCCTGGATGTTCTGGACTATTCAGTGTAGCCCCATTTCTTGTCTTTGTAAAACTGAAATCTATGTGGTCAGTTTCCTCCCTTCCAGCTTCCTCTGCCTGTAGGATTGGGCCCACACTCCACGCCCTGGCTTCCGATGACCTTTCTAGATTCATCTTTGGTTATCGCCCCATGCTCTGGTCTTAAAGAACTTCTCGTTCTGTGAACAGGTTATAATGTCCCACTCTTGTGACAGTGAGTGATAATAACACTGCCCAGGAGCTCGACCTGCTCCCTCTGTAGACTCCTGAGCATCCTTCCGGGCACACGTTCTTGAGATGTTTTCTCCTCGGGCACTCAGCCCCTCGAGCGCACAGGTGGCTCTCACACATGTACCTGATACACAAGAGTCAGTGGGTGTAATTTACGCAACAAGGGTGTAGGATCATTATTCACCTATCTGCTCCTTAAGAAAATAACAAATTTGTATAAACTACTAAGAGTGTCTCCATGAAAATAAATTTAGAAAGATTCCATACCTACTTATTTTCTACTTCATTTGGCTTTGGGGAAAAAAATGACTTTTCTCGTTTAACAGAAATATAAATGGAAATGGGTTCTTTCTGGAAGGAACTGCATCTTTCAGGGAAATGTCAGGAAAGAATGAATCTAAATTTATATTCAACGTTAGCAAGATGTGAAGATGTAACCTTTTTTCTCAATCAGATGTTGCTGATTTTATGGTTTTCCAAAAATATATGTAAAAACAAAGACAAAAACTATAAGGCTGAAAACTGATAACTTCCAAAATCGTAGATAATCCCATAAAAGTCACTGGTATATAATTTCAAGTATGTTTTTTTCTTTGGAAGAGAGCCAATTGTCACTTATTCTTCTTGATTAAGCTAGTCACTGAGGTATAAAGAGTTTAATAACATTTTACAGTTCTGTTAAAATAATTTAGCCTCGTGGCTTTCACATCTTTTTTGACCATAACCTATAGTAACACAGACATTTACATTGCGCCCAGTACACACAGAAATATGTAAATATGTATTTAAAAATAAATAACAGAAACAAAAATTTCATAATATAATACCTACCCTTACTTATGTGTGAGGCACTCTGATATTTTCTATTTTATACGCTGGTTGTGACCCACTTAATTGAGTTCATGATCCCCCAAAGGATTGCAAGCTGCAGCTTAAAAAACAATTATCTAGAAGAATCCGTCAATCAACGTAGGAATCCCTCTCCCATTCTCCCTGATGGAAGATCTCAGAAAACTCTGTGCACATTCCGTGATGCTGCTACTTCACCGGAGCTTCCATTGTGGAGCTCCTGCTAGGAACTGGAAACTACTTTACTCCCCATCATCTCCAGGAACCAGCGGCAGTACATACTCCTCTCCCCTCTCCCTGCCTCCCTTCCTTCCTAAGGTCTTTACTAAGCTCTTCTGTGTCTCAAACTGTGCTGTGTCCTACATGTGTAAAGACTTGGAACCAGGCCTTGTTCTCCAGGGAGGTTTCACTCCCGTAGAGGTGTCTGCAGCTCAGAAATGGGTTTTACAGGTGGATGTCATTTTGGTGGACAATGTGGAGTAGGTCTCATTCCTTGTTCATGTAACAGACTTTAGTACATGGAACTTCTGCTGCTCTTGAATTTATTTAATTAACTTTTTCCCCACAGCTAAACATCATCAACATCTACACATTTTTTTTGGTGGAAGAATCATTTCTACGCAGTGAAGTACACAAATTTTAAGGGAGAGTTGGATCAATTTTGACAAATGCACACCCTGTATAACTTCCCTAGCAAGACAAAAAAACTTCTATCACCCCACAGAGTTCCCTCACGCCTCTTCCTAGTCAGTATCTCCATCCCCACTCCCACTAGAAGCGACCATTGATCTGACTTGTATCATCATACAACAATTTTATTTATAAGCTCATCCTTTTACTATCGCCTTGGTCCACTACTCAACTCCTACCTCTTATGCCCTTGGCTGGAAGATGCTCTAATTTGTCAAAAGCCTTCTTAAAACTGGCTATTTGCAATGTGATATGTTAATCCAGACATAGTTGAAATAGTAAAGAAAACAATATTATGTTAAAATTTAAGGCAATATCATATAAAACTCTGTCAACTCATGGAATGTGAGGTCAACTAAAACTCCCAGGTACAAAAAATTTGTTATAAAACCAACTATTGCTATTTTTATATGTGTAATATTTTAATTTTAGACCTAAATTCAGAATTTTTTACTTTTATGCTTGCTGAAGTTAATCTTAGCTTTGCTCATTGTTTCAAAGTATTCAGTTAATTTTAAGTTTTGGAATCTAACACACTTTAAACTATTCCTTCTTGCTTTGTGTCATCCGCAGATTTGAAAATCACATGGTTTATATCTTCATCAAAATCTTGATGGAAATTTAGAACAGGATACATCAAGAAAAGAGTCCTAGGATGGTGACCCAATTCTGGTATCCTACAGACTCATGGGCTAATCTAACGTTGGGAGTGACTCTGCCTAACCATCTTACCCTACAGCTCCTGCCTCTTCATCTTGTTGCCAACGGGATCAATCATGTATTTTCAAGGCATGTGTTTCTGTCTGGATTACATCTTCTTTTCTGTCTACACTTCCATCCTAGGGGGCACATCCAGTCCCATGGCTTAAAACACATCGACATGTTAATGTTCCCAAATTTATTGCTTCAGCTTGGACCTCCCACTGAACTCAGACTCACTTATCTAACTGCCCACGCGACATTCCATCTGGAATTCTGACGCTCACCTCAAGCTAACACATCCAAGAACAAAGAGTTTCTTTCTGCCCCCTCGCCCTACACTTACTCTAAAGTTTTCCTATTTTGCAAATGATATCTTTGTTATTCCTGTTGCTGAGGCCTCAATCCTTAGGGTCACCTTGATTCCTTTCTCTCTCTCACTCCATTCACACAATCAAACAGCAAACACTGTGGGCTCTTCCTCTGAATACACCCGATATCTGGCCACTTCTCGATCACTCTGCTCCTGCTGCTCTGAATCTGGTCACCATCTTCTCTCCTACAGATGGTTACCATTACCCCCACCGTAACTCCCTGCCTTCCACATTTGTTTCCTGCAGTCTATGCTCCACACAGCAGGAAGGACGGTCCTTTTCAAACTGATCTCGAACAGGTCACCTCCGCTCAAGATCTTCAGTGGCTTTTGCACCTCAGAGCACAATCCAGCCTACACTACGGCCTCTAGGGCCCCATTACCTTTCCCTTGGCCTCTTGTTTTCTACCCTCCTCTGACTGCTCCTGCTTTCCATCACGCTGCCTTTGCTCCAGCATCCCAGCTCAGGTTTCGTCTTGTCCATCTTCCCGTAATGTCCCCTCCCCCATCCCTCCCCTCCCTCTCCCGATACCCGCGTGGAGCACTCCCTTGCTTCCTGCAGTCCCTCGCCCGGTGCTCAGTGCACTGCATCAGAGCAGCCTGTCACAACCGGTCCCACCCTCCTCCTCCTCAATCTCTCTAACTTTGTTCAGAGCATTATCACTCATGTCATATATTCAATTTTCACTCCCCCCTTTTGAAATTTAAGCTCCAGGTATGCAAGTATTGTTTTCAGCTGTTGTATTCCCAGTGGCTAAAACAGTCCCTGGAACATAGTAGGAGTTTAATAAATATCTGTTGAATGAATGAATTAAATAGACAAATCAGTGAGTGCCACACACAGGATTAAATGTTAGGTGAGAAAAACATATGCATCCAGTATAATGCATTAAGAAGAGGGTAGTAAAATGAAAAACATTCAAAAATTTCTTTGTTATGCATTTTTTTCCTAAAAGAAAAAAAAGCCTCTAAATTTGCACGTGGCCGTCTAAAAAGTTTAAATCCAAAGCATTTGTCATAGGAGACATGATTTGGCCCGATTCTCTGATTGTCGGGCCAATCCGGAGCTAAGCTGGGCCTGACCTTTCGTGCGTTGCCGAGGCTCGTAAATGGGAAACAGTGTGCACAGCAGCAAAGACATGGAGCTGGAGAGCTTAATTATATTTAAATTAATGCGACAAGAGCCTGAAGAACTCTTCTTCTTTGACACCAATGAGGGGAGAGAGGCTTCTAAAAAGTAAGTCATCTGCTAAAGAGGGACCCAGAGTTTATTTGACTCTAATTCCACATAAATTCTCCAGATTATTTCGATTTTAAGGCAAAAGAAACCCCACAAATGCTGTATACAGCCAGAGCTTAGGTTTTACAGAGAAATTGATATAGTGCCTTTCTACGAACTGTAAAAGCACTTGCCTTGAACAACTCGACCTTGCTGATGATGCTGAAGTTCATGTCAGAGGCGAGAGCCAACTGCATCGTGGTGGGCAGGGTCTCAAGCAGATCGGACTCATCTTCGTAAAGATAAACACATCAACCCACAGAGTAGAACAATTAAAGAAAAAAAATCACCGAAGTGTAAGAAAAATTTAAAAAATACAAGAAACGAAATGCCAGCTCTTTTCATAAATAAACAGCTGCATCAAGTTCTATATTTTCATTCCTTCTCTTGGACACATACACCTATCACAATAATGCCGTTACTTTCGTGAGAGAAAAGAGGTATTTTAGCTATGGATGACATAACATTTCTGAAAAATTCCAGAGCATAGTGTTATAACGTTTAACCATCATGGGACCAAAGCTAGTGAACACACTGGGATGGGAATGGGTCTGGTTCTTCTTCTCTGATTCTGCGGGTTCCAGCCCTGACATCCTAGGGATGGCAAAAATAATAATGAGGACCATGTGGCACTGGAAAGCTTACAGAGCTGTCATACCCATCGTCTCATTTGACCCTTGTGACAACCCTAAGGGTAAGTGTTCTCATTCTCGCTTTGCAGAAAGAAGAAAAGTAAAGAGAACTGAAGCTCAGGGAGGTTGTAAGTGACTTGCTTAATGGTGCATAATTGGTAGGTGGATCAGCTGGGAATGGACTCTAAAAAAGAAATGTAAGTGAATAAATTCAAATTATTGTTATTTACTTGCTTATTAACTCAACGGAGAATGTGAATCCATTAAAGATTTTTCTACGTGTGAATTAAATGATGGGCCTTCAGGCTGACAAAATGTTCCATAAACAAAACTGCCCATTCTTAGTGTCTAGTATGCTACGAGTCTCTGACAGTTGATTATTTTTGATGTTTTCTTATATCCATTTAGAAAAGATAAGAATTGCTATCTTATATCCTTATTTTGATTCCAACGTTGATTCTAAATATGAAAATCCTTTCTGTGAAAACATAGCTCCTTGTATCCTAGGGCTGTTTGTGTCTAGTTCCCTCCTAAACCAAGGAGCTGGAGCAGTGTCTATAGGGAGAGAGGGAAGGAGCCCGCCACCATTCTTTCTGCCCCTCTGCCTCCCCAACTGACATGCCCTCAGGAACAGCTGTGGATGCACAAGAGTAAGGCATGCTGTTTCGGTCACTCAGATTTAGGAAGCAGTTTTAAACATGTGGCTGGGGTCTCTTAAGAGTGGCAGGAAGGTGACTAAAAGGTCCTACTGTCAACAACCAGTGGTTCTTATCTGCTCCTAAGAGCCTCTGTGGTTTGAGAATCGCATTGTAATTTGCACTCTGGAAGCAGTAGCGTTTTTGGCTTCTCAGTGGCACTAATTCCTATTTTTATATGGTAAGGAACAAACTAAATACCGAATCTAATTATTGTCAACTAGCACATTTCTTTAACTTTTGTTGTTAGTGCCATCAAGTCGATTCTGACTCCTAGCACCCCTGCGTAGAGCAGAGTAGAGCCCTGCCTGGTCTTTTTGCGCCATCCTCTCACCTTCCGGCGCCGTATCAGACAACGCTCCACTGCTGTTCATGGGGTTTTCATGGCCAATTTTTTCAGAAGTGGGTGGCCAGGTCCTCCTTCCTAGTCTGCCTAGCCTGGAAGCTCCACTGAAATCTGTCCACCATGGGTGACCCTGCTGGTATTTGAAATACTGGTGGTACAGCTTTCAGCATCAGAGCAACATGCAGCCACCATAGTGTGACAACCGACAGATGAGTGGTGTGGTTCCCTGACAGGGAAACGAACTCAGGCCGTGGCCGTGAGAGCGCTGAATCTTAACCACTAGACCAGCAGAGCTGGCTATCTTTAACTTAATTTACGTCATTTAATAACAATGATTGTTACTCCAGTGTTATAGTACTAATAGTAGACACCATGAAGTATTAAGAGTCTCTTGGAAGAGACTCTGCACCCTGCAGCGGGGTGGAAGTGGCCTGAAAGATTGCTGCTCTCTCTGAGCTCTGTGCTCTGGGGAAGAAGGTGGTATCGCAGAAAGAGCAAGTGTTTAGAGAATGGATGCAAACCTGAGTGCCATTTAGGCCATTTGCTGGCTCTCTGCACTTGGCCAAATTTTTCAGTGAGGAGCCTTCCTTTCTTGGTCTCCTAAAATGGGTCGACGACACCTAATTATGCCGTTCTTTTTTTAGGGGGAGGGAGTGAGGATTACATGGGGCAAAGTGTATAATACCCAGAATCTGGTAGGCATTGAATAAAATTTAGACTTTGCTTTTCCAGGATTTGCATAACCATTAAGTTATGGCTGCACATTTAAGAAAAAAGTCCTATGGTGTGAAAAACACCTTAAAGATCATTTAGTTGTTTTTCAGTCTTTTGTTCAAATCCAATTAGTCTCTGCTTCTACCCTGCAGAACTTTCATTATAAGACACGGCTTACAGGAGTTTAGTCAGTAATTTGCCAAGCTTACCTACCATTCTTTGCGAGTCCCACGTATATTCATACCAAGTCCGAACCCGGTTCTGTACACTCCTAGGAATGGAGTAAGTGTTCATGTAGGCGATGGTCTGGTCCATGCAGGCCCGGAAGTTGTTCTGATTGGCTGTCGCCGCCCCAATTACATCTCGCATCTACGACCACAGATATGGTCACTCCACACCCGGCAGAGGAACTAGAAGGTTACTTAAAGTCCCGTTGACTTGAGTTCTCACATAATGCATTCCATTCTAATGCACTAACTAGATTTTTAACACACTGATATTGGGTCCTAATTTCAACCACTTACTTAAAATATTGAGCAAATCATGTCCTCTTTCTGACCCAATAAGAACACCAATAAGACCTGTCTTACCTGCCACATGAAGTTTTTGTGAGGATTCAGTCACATAATGCATGTGACTGCACACAGGCTTCTTTGCAAACTTGTATATTACTGCAAAGATTTTAGTTGATATTTTAAAAATTCTACAGCTTGTGCTTATGCAAGGAATGTGCAAAGAAAGTCGAGCAATTACCTGGCAGAAATGCTCGTCCATTTTGGTGAGTCTTGATTTGAAAGCATCCTTCACAGATTATCCAGCCTGGCTGGCTATATAGACCCAATTCATCATGAAATTGCAACCTCTGTACTTCCCTTTGTGTTGTGTAGACAGATAAAATCAAATCTCATCATGCTCAAGGCATGGTATTCAGCAAAAGTTGAAATGCGCAAAAATTACTGAAGCACCATCTACTGCTGTGACAATCCTTAAGGAACTATCAAGTTTTAGTTCTTGGATGTTTATAACTCAGCCATAAAAACCCACTCTAGGTTAAAAGCTGATCTTTAAGGTCTCAGCACAAATAAGATATATAGCTCGACTCTTCCTCTCACATAGAGGGAAGCAAGTGGTTGTAAATTTGCTTTGACTGTGGGTATGTAATAGGGAGGAAAACCAGGGCCTTGCTTTCACACTTAAGACTTCGCTCATTCATTCTAGTAGCTGAGCCTTTTCTGCTTATGGAAAAACAACTTATTCTTTGAGGTCTAGCTCAAATGGTTCTTTTATGGTGATGCCTTCCTCAGTTTCCATTTTTAGAGTTAATAGGTTCTACTTATCAGAAGTACCTGCAGAGGAGCTATGCAGACAGTCAAACTGGACACATCTTTCTCAGTCTCTAACTCACTCCTTGGTGGCTATTCCAAATATTCTTCGACAATCTCAATTCCTAGAACTCTCTTGGCAGATGACGGACATTACTGAGTCACCCAAGGCCGTGAGAACTGGGATAGCAGGGGGTGGGTTGGGAGATTTAGTGGAGTTTTAAATTGGGAACTGAGGACAATTAAAAGCATTATTGATGGGTGTTGAGGTCCCAGAATTTGCAATGGCAGTAATCTGGATGGTTTATGTGCTGTCCTTCAGCAATGCTGGGTTTTCGTGGTGTAGGAGTTGAGGATGATGTGTATTCCATGATGTGTTCCAGGTGAGGGAAGTACGTGAGGACGTGAGAGGGAGAAAATGCCAGTCTCTATGAGTTGTATCAGAGAATAGGGTACTGCAGGTAAAACATGATGATCAGGTCCAGGGTGTGTTCTTGGTGTCATTATGTGGGAATTTTGAATCAGTGGAGATTTTGTCCCAACTCCTCTGCTTCTCAGCCTCTTTTATTCGCCTTGAGAGTTTAAGGCACAATCTCTCTCTCCTGCCTCAGTCTTTCTTTTGGGTTCTAGTACCACATTTTCAGTGGCTTGATATTTCTTCAGTTCCTGTTGGAACCTCAAATTTTATATAGAGGCCGGTGTGGTGTGGTGTAGACAGCAGCGCTTCTCAAACTTTCATGTGCATATGAATCCCCTGAAGATCCTGTTAATATGCAGACTCTGACTCAGTAGGTATAGGGTAAGGCCTGAGTTCTGAATTTCCCAAGGGATACTTCCACTGCTGGTCCAACGAGAATTGAACTGAAGCTAAATACAGATTTTTAATCTTGTAAGAATTGCCTTGGAATACTAAGGGCTAAATACATGTTAGATTTTGCTATTATTATCAATATTGTATTACATGGCTCTATCATGACTGTATGAATTACGTGTATGAACTAGGGATGCCTCTTAATCTCTTTAAACTGGAGTTTCCTCATCTGTAAAACTGAGAAAACATTGAATGTGATGTGGCTACCTCACATAGATTATATGAGAAATTATGAAATAATATGAGTTTTGCTATTTATATTCAAATTAATTTGAATTGCATTCCTCTGTAAAGCAGCTTCCTATTTTCAATGATTGTTAATGAAATCTCCCCAGCCATTAAGATTATGATATTTCATGCTTACAATTTTTTTTTGTGTGTGTGAGGAAGATCAGCTCTGAGCTAAGGTCTGTTGCCAATCCTCCTCTTTTTGCTGAGAAAGATTGGCCCTGGGCTAACATCTGTGCCCATCTTCCTCTATTTTTATATATGGGATGCCGTCACAGCGTGACTTGACAAGTGGTGCGTCGGTCCACGCCTGGGATCCCAACCTGCCAACACCGGGCTGCCGCAGCGGAGCCTGCAAACTTAACTACTACGCCACCGGGACGGCCCCATGCTTACAATTTCTAACTGCTTGGTGTTCATGTTACCAAACTTAAGTATTTTCTAAATACAGTTTATTTTACCACCTCTCTCTCCACTCCCTTACCATGTTCAGGCTGGAGCTGCCACATCCCTGAATATCTGTATTACCCATGTTTTTTATTTTCTGTATGTTGATGCTTTGATATCTGGGACTATCCCTCCCAGAGTCAGCTAATTCCTGGAGACAGCAAACAACTCTACTGGGAGTGCCCCTTTCCTAGCCTCTAACCCGTCTAGAGCCTTCTTTACAGGGCTCTCAAACCCTGGGCGCTATCCACCTGCTCTAGTCACCCCAGGGTACCAGACACCTAGAGACAGCTCCTGGAGCCTGCCGACATTATCCAGACCAACCAGTCCTAAACTCGCTTACCCTGCTTTACCTGTCCCTTCTCCAGCGCTTCTCCGTGTGGCCCCCTGGGCACTGTGTGACCCTTCCTCTTGGATCTGTTTGTATAACAAACTATCTTTTCAGTGCCAATCGTATCCTGATCTGTTGGCCTTACCATACCTAAATAATAATAAAACTTATATTTTAAAACAGTATTATCCCCTCCAATTTATATGTATTTTATATATATATATATATAGTGTGTGTGTGTGTGTGAGGAAGATCAGCCCTGAGCTAACATCTGTTGCCAATCCTCCTCTTTTTTGCTGAGGAAGACTGGCCCTGGGCTAACATCCATGCCCATCTTCCTCCACTTTACATGGGACGCCACCACAGCATGGCCTGACAAGCGGTGCGTCGGTGCACGCCTGGGATCTGAACCCGGGCCGCCAGCAGCAGAGCGTGCACACTTAGGCCCCCATATTATATTTTGATTACTCTTCCTTGAATCTCTTCTTTGTTCAAAATCCTCCCCTGGTTGACTTCCCATTGCCTTTAGGATAAAGTCAACATCTTTAATTTAACATTCAGAGCCCTTAAAATATTTTGTGCTTACATACATCTATAACCTTATTTATAAGCATCCTTCACTCCAGTCCTGGTAATGTTTTTATTTCCTTTGTCATTGCCATCTTTCACACACTGTTTCTGAGTGATTAAACTACTCATCTATAACTGCTGAATCCTATCTGGTTTTCTAAGATGGTTCAAATGCGTTCTCCTCTATGAGACCCCCTGGGAAGCTTCCCTTTTCTGAATGAATACAAGGCTTTCAAGCTCTCCTCTGATACTTAGCGTGGACAGCAGACCCTTGACATTCATGGATGTAGGATTTGAGTTTTGACTATTTGTGATCAGCTTCAAATGTTATAAAGAATAGTTTTTATTGCTAAATTTTGTTAAAGCCTGGATTTTATTCATACCATTGTGAATGCCATGAGTGGGAACCAATCCTTTATCTAGTGGGAATAATCATTTTGTGATTTTGTCTAACTCTTTACCCAGTACACAAATCTCAACATGGTTGTTTTGTTCTCAGACATGTAGTATATAAAGTACCTTCCAAGCAAGTATAACTTCTCAAGATGCTATGCTGTTGAGCTTTTTATTTCTTGCAAATCTGGGAATTCACAAAGATATTGGGCTCTACCCCTTGCAAATGCCAAGTACCTCAAAAATTTGTGTATTTGTTTTACTTTCTTACTAGATTGTGATTCCTTGAGAATAAGAACAAGGAGATGCAATAATGAATATTTATGGACCAGTGATTTATTAATTAAAGGAATTTAGATGCCATTTGTAGCTTCTAGTTTAAACGACCTCTGAAGTTGATTTTAACCCAGGGATTCTATGACAATATTTGACATGTAAGTAAAGAAGAGAGCTTTTTTGGGAAACTCCAAGAAGTTAACTCAGAAACTTGACTTTGAGAGTTTAACCTGACACTCATTGTGGATGGGTTTTCTGGTAGATTTAATGATTTAAAAATTGGAAGGCAATGTTGACCCATTTGCATCTTCCTCAAATTCATTAAAATAGATGAAAATTAGTGAAAAAATAAGCACCAGATAGATTTTGATTTTTCCTCTGTCAAATTTATAAAGACTTATTAACCTCTCAAAAATGACAGCATTGTATCTAGGGATTCACATCTCAATTTACCTGACCGATTAAGCTGGAGAACACAAAAACTCCCGAAAAAAAATTCAACAGTTGAAAAACAATTTCAAAGGTAGTTTGTGGTTCTGGAAGGCCCCCGATGGTAATTAAAGTGCGAACTGCCCAATAATAACATCTCAGATACCTGCGAAAAGAGAAGATATATATTTTGCTTTTTACTATAACATTAAAATACCGCAATGCTTGGGAGTATCCATTACCACTAAATTTAAATAATAAATTTAAATAAATAAATCTAAATTGTAGATTACCACTAAATCAAGATTTTCTTGCTATAAGCAGCGTTGGCAAGTACTATACATACTAATGTAAACTTCTTGGCATGTAAAATAACTAAACAATTAAACCCAAAGAGGGCGTCCACTAGCTCTTCCACTTATCTCTTGCTGTAAAACAAATCACTGCAAAATTTAGTGGTATAAAACAACAACTATTTTATTAGGCTCGTAATTCTGTGAGTCAGGAATTTGTGCAAGGCCCAGCAGAGACGGCTCATCCATGCCCCATGATGAGGGGCCCTGGGGCGACCTGAATGGCTGGAGATCCTGGGTAGACTTGATTGAAGCCGTATGTCTGGGGCCTGGACTCTAACTGTTGGTTGGGTTCCTCTGTTCTTCACATTATGTCTGCTTGGAATGCCCAAGGTTCTTTTTCTCTCACATGTCTGAGGCTGGGCTGGGCTGGTTGGAACAGCTGAGGCTGGCTGCATATCTTTCTCTTTTCATTTAGCCTTTCAATATAACTAGCTTGGGCTTCCTCACAGCGTGGCAGCCTCAGGGTAGACGGACGTCTACATGGTGGCTGGTTTCCCCCAGAACAGCAGTAGCCCAGGTAGTAGTTGTAAGGCTTCTTATAACTCAGAAGTCCCATATTGTCTTATGTGTCTTATGACACATTATATTTGTCAAGAAAGTCACTAGGTCCAGCCCAGATCCAAGGGAAGGGATATTTGAATCCTCCTCTCCATGAGAGAAGGAGAAAAGAATTTGAGGCCATCTTTCAACTACCACACTAGTGATTTATGAGGAATATTGCAGAGATCAAGGATACTTATATAGATGGGAGAGCCTTTCACAGTTTAGATCCAATTGTTCTTTTTATTTTTTTTATTTTTAATTTTTTAATTTTTTTTTCCCCTAAAGCCCCAGTAGATAGTTGTATGTCATAGTTGCACAGCCTTCTAGTTGCTGTATGTGAGACGCGGCCTCATCGTGGCCGGAGAAGCGGTGCGTCGATCCAATTGTTCTTAAGGATGGAAAACAGAACAAGTATATACCTCCTCCCTCTTTCCTACCCACATCTTATTATATTATTGAATATGTAAACCACGGCAGAGACAGAGGAGAACTGAACTCCATCTTAAAAGGGAAACTACTCTTGGGCGTAACAGGTAATTTATCTAGAAATTTAGTATTGAAGAAAACCACATATGCTGAGAAACATACTTGATAAAGATTCTGTACTTAACTTGAGCAATTGCAAATGGAGAGACTAAGATCATTACAGTTCAGATAGGAAGGGAATCAGGAAGAGGGCAACAGAAGCGGATATGATAAAGACTGGGACAGAACATATCAGACTCACTTAGCTCCATTTGGCTAAGGGTTTCATGGAGTCCATAGTGAGGTGGAAATGGAAGTTAGTATTACAACCCTGCTATATATATATATATATATATATATATATATATATATATATATATATATGTTGTAATTTTTGTGCAGAACTAGGTACACTATTTGGTATATTCCATGTAGGTCTGATAACATGGTCTGGGTTAGGCATTCCCACTGAATCCTTAAAGAAAAATGCCCTGTATATAGAGGACATCTCCAGATATTGTTATAGAGAGGCATTTGGATTTAGTGGGTTCCAACTAGCTAGTCTAGTATCCAGAGTAGACACAGAAAAGCAGGGCTTTTTATAGGATCCTGCCTTAGTCAGGTTTTTATTTCTTGTCTGGGTGTGCCACAGAAACATTAACACTTTAAGTAATTGTGTATTAGTCTTTGAACAAGAGCAATTTTTTTCTTGTGAAAATAGTTTACAATTTTCAGGTCTTTAAATAGTAAGAAGTTGAGGTTTACAAAGAAAGAAAGTAACTGAAGTTGAAGTCAATATTCATTTAAAGACAGATTTAGAAAGAAATTACTCATTTTGAAATTCAATATCTTTTGAAGGACCTGAGTTTTTTTTTAACCTGGTGGATATAGTTTGAAACCACTGTGCCAAGAGAATAAAAATATTACCATTCTAGGAGGCTTCCTGGGACTTGCTAATATTATAGTGAACTTGATGTCAGAGAACTACCTTGAAGAAGTACAAAATTAATTTTATGAATTACATTTTAACTTTTCAAATTACAATTTATAATTTCCCGTTACCTGATTTAGTTTGGTCACAGATCCTGGACCTGTGGGTCCCTTTAAATTAAGGAAATTTATTGAACCCAATACTGCCCAAGAGTGGGACAGGAAATAGATTCTCTCCCCACGTGGCCAATACCATTACAAATGTTGGGATTATTGTCCCCTCCAAAGTCACTGCAGTGTTAACAGGAACAAACATATGAATACTTTCTCTTATTCTCTCATTTATAGATGTTAAAAAATAACAATCAAATGTGAAACTTTGGCATTGATTTTCCAAATCCGAAGGCTTAGCCCTGAGCTACTTTTTTGTGTATGAAATAGTCCGCTGTGTTAGTTGGAAGTTTTCTGCCCTGATGCTTTGAAGTTTATTTTGGGATTCTTTCTCAGCCAAGTCTTACACCCAGACATGCACAACCAAAGGTAAGATTTGTAATTTAATTAGATGTCATCTTATTGATTTTCTAGGATTAGCTTAATTAGTCAAGTGTGTCCAACTCTAATATTTATACCCCAGGCAGATATTTTCAAGGAGATTCTATCTGGCTGATTTAATACATGAACAATCTAACAGGCTGTATATATACAGCTCTGAGCTGAAGCAATAAGGCAGAATTTGACATAAAACCATAAAAAAAATTTAGCATGAAAATAGAAATTCTTCCTCTGTGAAACAAACGTGTCACGAAACTTTCCCCCTAGCATTTTGTTATGAAAAATTTCAAACAAACAGAAAAATTGAAAGAATTTTATAGTGAACATTCGTATATCCACTGCCTAGATTCTACCAAGAACACTTTACTCTACCTGATTTGTCCCATATCCCTCCATTTTTTCATCCATCAATCCATCTTATTTTTGGGATGCATTTCTAAGTAATTTGCAGACAAGAAGACAATTCCTCCTAAACACAGTACTTCAGAATCTATATATATTAATGATAAATAAATGAAAAGCAATAGGATATATTGGAGCATATAAGGAAGCCATTCGGGTTAAAACTAATTCAGCCTGACCTTGTTTTTCCAAAAGGGCCTGACATGGCCTGATGAGCACGCATTGTGCATCTGCTTTAAACATTTACAATGTCCCAAAAACCAGAATGATGCCCCTAAAGATAGGCATGTAGCTTCCCCCATATCAGCGTTTCCTTTAGGATAAGCATCTCTCCCTAAACAAAGGATTAACTACTGACCTGCTGTGCTCATCTTGTGACCACTGACCTGCTGACCTCCGACCTGCTGTGCCAGCTAAGCATCTCGTGACAGTAGTAAAAGAGATATTCCTGTCATACATGATGTATGCTCTTTGTTCCACGATGGTATATAACCACTCTGTACAGCCCACATCTTTGGTGCCCTTCCTTCCTTGGGGAAGGAGGATCCTGGGCTAGTCCTCAGATCTGGCTCATAATAAACTCACCCCAATTTTCATTTATGGATTGATTATGGGTTATTTGTGTCAACATTAACTAGAGTTGAATATTTGTATAGTTGTTTTTAAATTTTGAACGTACAATAAAAGCACAAATTTTAAGTGTAGCATTTGATGAGTTTTGGTAAATGCATACACCTGTGTAACCCAACACCTATCCAGACAGAGCGTTTCTATCACTCCAGAAAGTTCTCTCTTGCCTTTTCCCAGTCAATTCTTGTCCCCAGCTACGTACACTTTTGTGTAAGAGGTCTTTCACCCAGAATAATGTTTTTGAGGTTTCTCCATGTTGCTGTGTGTATCAGCAGTTTATCCCTTTTTCTTGTTGAGTAGTATCCATTGTATGAATATAGCACAGTTTCTCTGTTCTCCTATGGATGAACACATAGGCTGTCTCAAGTTTTTGGTTATTGTGAAAAGACCTTCTATGGATATACTTATGTAAGTTTTTTATAGACATATATATATATTTAATATATATATTTTTTGAGGAAGATTGGCCCTGATCTAACATCTGTTGCCAATTTTCCTCCTTTTTTCCTTTTTTTACTCCCCAAAGCCCCAGTAGATAGTTGTATGTCATAGTTGTGCATCCTTCTAGTTGTTCTGTGTGGGATGCTGCCTCCGCATGGCTTGGTGAGTGGTGCATATGTCCATACCCAGGATGTGAACCGGTAAACCCCGGGCCGCTGAAGCGGAGCATGCAAACTTAACTGCTATGCCCTGGGCTGACCCCGGTTATAGACATATATTTTTATTTCTCTTGGGTAAATATTTAGGCTTGGAATTTTTGTTTGTAAGGTAGGTGTATGTTTAATTGTAAAATAAACCGTCAGATCTTTTCCCAAAGTGGTTGTACCATTTTTCATTCCCTTCAACAATGTATGAGAATTCCATTTGCTCTGTATTCTTACCCCAACACTTGGTACTGTCAGTGTTTTTAATTTTAGCCATTGTGGTAGATTGTAGTGGGACATGCAACTTTTAAAAGCACCCAATTCAACACTTTATGTGTGGATCTTCTTAACTATCCCAATCCATCTTAGTTCCAGGGTTCTGTAAATTTATCACTGGAAGCACAGAGGATGGGGGAGAACAGTCTCATTAGAGCATAATCTCCACAAAGACACGTGTTTATGGAGCTGGCACAATAGGAGTGTAGTAACATGTGTTGAATGTTATGAGTGAATAAGTGAATGGTTATGCATACCTAGTCTTACTGAAATTAGAATACAGGAAGATGGTATCTGTGAGCACATCTGTGTAATCCCCTTCCAGACTCTTCCCTGTTATGCTGCCAGCTGTCTTTCATCTCCCTTCTGGTGCACTGAACTCTCTGCTATTCTGTGTGTTTTTATTACATCCAAAAGGTGTCTAGTGTCCAGATTAAAGACCATTCTTTTCTTTTTTTTTTTTTGCCAGTGTCTGAACTGAAGTACCTAGGGGACCCTGAGTAAATACTTCATCTACCCAGGCCTCGCCATCTTCACGTGTAGAATGAAGGGGTAAGTTATTCTGAATTTCCCTAGCACTAAGGTATAGTAATTCTGATTTCTTCCTCACCCCATCTAAAGTCAGGATTCCCCTGACAGCCTTGCTTGCCTTTTTACTCTTTCCTTTGAGGATCTATGGGTTAGGGATTTGCTAAGAGGTTTGTGCACAGTGGGAAATTTATGTGAGAAAATAAATGAATTGGGGTATACATGGACAAAAGTATGCTGGGAATGTTTCTGGGTACCAAATAACCTTAACTACTTATGTTTTCCTTTTGAGCTAAGCCCTTTTCTTCTTTGTTAAATTTCACAGTCTAGTGAAGGATGCCATCTACTTCAGTATAGGTGAAAATGACTTCTTGTCTTCTATTGAAATGAATAGACATTGTCATTCTGATGAGGATTAATGGAATAGTAATAAACTTGACTCTCATTTTAAATATTCACAATGCTCCACTCCAGCCCTACAATTTGCTGCCTAATTCTAACTAGGGCAAAGTTTACAAATCCAATGGCCTCATAAGCATTCTTCAATTTATAAGTCGTCAGAAACCATCACAAACATTAAGTAAAAATGCTTTAGGCTTACAAGGTCAAAGGGTAATATGAAGCAATAGAAGGGGCAGGTGATGTTTGAAAACTGTGAGGAAAATGTAAGTATATTACTAACCGCCATATGCAAATTACCTTAAAAATACGTAAAAATGCTGCTTTTAAAGGCATTTTTTTTGTAAGGACGACAACCTTTGTCTCTGACAGTTGGTAAAGGATTATTGGAGCTTTGATTTTGAGTGGGAACCCTCCTATCTGAACGAGCAGGGCAGAGCCGATGGGGTGATGCTTATCTTTATAGTTAGAGAATGTGAAAATGTTTGATACAAATGCTGTGAAATGTACTGAAACTTGCTTTGTGACCTAGAAAACGATCACCTTTTGAAATTTTTCTGTGAGTGATTAAGAAGAACGAGTGATTTCTAATTCTTGGGTGCAACGTTCTATTTCTTTCTGTTAAATCAAGTTCGTTATTTGGGTTCTCAAATCTTTTATATCTTTACTAATTGCTTTTGGTTGCTCGATTAATCGACAGTGGTGTGTGTCTCACACATTGATGGTGTATTTGCCAATCTCTCTTCCTTCTATTAATTTTTGCTTTATGAACTTCTTTGATTTATTATAAGTATTTTATTAGGTGAACACACATTTAGAATTGGGATACTATATTGATGGTGAATTGAAGCTTTTACTGTTATATGGAGACCTTCTTTTTCCCTAACATGATTTTTGTTTGAAAGCCTATTTTGACTAATATTAATTGACAATCTCTCTTAGTTGGGGAATTTAGTCCATATTAATTTATTGTGCTTACTGATATATTTTAAGTTGTTTCTATCATCGTACTTCATGCTTTCTTTCTGTCTTGCTGTCTTTCCATATTTCTCCTGACCACTTTCTTGTCTTTTTTTTTGACTGACTGAGTTTCTCTTTTAGTTTTCTTATTCCATTTTTTTTTTCTATGAATAAAGAAGTTACCCTCTCTATTTCTGTTCCTTAGTGGTGATCTCACCACTTTATCCTACTCCAGCTTCAGTATGCACTTTTGTTTTCTAGACTTTGGAGATTCTTCTTACTTTCTAGAGAATTCAGCAATCATTGAAAACTGTGGTAATTGTAATTTATCTAAGAAATGTATCTCATTTACATTATATAAGTAATTACAAGTAATTTTATGACAAAAATTACAGGTAATTTATCTTAGAGAGGGACCACTTTGGATATCCGGTCTGCACTATAGCTGGAATTAGAAGCCTAAAATCTTAGCACACTCTGGATTAAGTTTCTTATGAGCTGAAGCTGAGATTGCTTTCTTATTGTTATAATACAGATTTGGTCATTTCTTCCTTTTTTTCTTACTCCCCGTCTCTCTTCCTTCCTGCTTTCTTTAAATACCTAACGTGTATTGAGAGTTTGTTATTTACTTCACAATATTCTGGGCACTGGGAACAAGACACCTTCTCCAGAAATGCTGCAGAGAGGCATCCAGGGTGAGAAGAGACCCAGCTCCACTTCTTCTGGAAGGCACTCTGATGCAACTCTATATTATTTTGCTAATTTGATAAAAACAGTTATCAGCCTCAGGCATCTAGTGATATTGGATTACATACTCACTTTTGGGCAATATTTAATACAGTTGGTACCTTAGTCAATTTTCTATATAAATTAGTTATTTATATTAAACTAAATACATAAATTAATCCACATTCTAAAGGGAATTACTTATCGATTTGGTTATAAACTTTCCAGGAATAGCTATTCTGTGTGTATGTATGTGTGTGTGCGTGTTCCCAATCAGTTGGCCTTCTGACGTTTTAAATTTTTAAAATCGGTTCTGGTTAAAAGTTCCAAAAATGTTGTTAAAATTCCTCATACACAGCCCGTCCACTCTAGGTAGAGCGTAATTTCGTGAGGTATCTTGACTCTCTTTGCTCTGTCCTGTAATTGCTTTCCTTCCCAAGGCTGCTGTGAGCTGCCCTTCAAAGTCACCCTGGGACCTGCTCTTTTCCAGTAAGGACATTGCCTTGTAAGATGCTCAATGTCATGTCATCGGAGCAGAAAACTGGCAGAGTTTACTTTATGCCAGGCTCTTGTATCTACTGAAAGGAAATGTCACTATTAAACAGCCCAGTTGCCATTACTGAGTCCTGATTCTGCTGTGTTAAATTTTTCAAATGATCTCTTTTATTCCTGGGACACTTGCATATCTAATTGTCAAGTTTAATTTATGATCCTTGTTACTCTCTAAGTGTTTAATTGAGTTAGTGGTTATAGCTGACTCATAAAACCATAAAATCCTTCAGTGGTAAACTAATTACCCACTGCACCTACCCTTGGAATAATTAACATGGTTTATTACTAACAATCAGCATTGGAGTTATTAAAAGTTACCTTACTGCTCAGTTGTCTAAAGCAGAGGCTTTTGAACTTTTCTGATCATGATCTAGAATAAGAAATGCATTTCCCAGGTCCACCCAGGACACACACACAAACACACACACACACACACACACACACACTCCTACTGGGTACTTCAGAGTCTGATATTTTCTATTCCATTCTCCTCTACTCTACCCTTTTTCACTTAAGAACATACTGACCTACTGAAGAGTTTTTACTGCCCAATAGTGGATTATGACTTATAGTTTCAAAACACTGGTTTAAGAAAACTCATCCATTGAAACAGAAAGTTAAGAAGAATCAATAAAAGTTTGCTTCAAAATGAAAGCTTACTTGTTTCCTTCACCATCATACACCCATCTAGTAGTTCCAATTCCTTCATAGTTTGAAGCCCAGTAATAAATACAGGCATTAATGTGCAGAGTAAACAGCAAATATCCAGTTGTTCGAATGACTCTGTCAAGGAGAATAAATGCAAAGTAAGGACTCATGTTGTTTCTGGAATACAGCCTATTTTAACATTTCCTTTTCCTTAAAGTCTCCACTGAATCTCTTTGCTTTAAATTTGAGAGCTGTTGACTCTCATTAGTACAGTAGAAAATGATGGTGCCATGGCATGTTTTCTGACAGCAGTGTCTTGACTGCGACTGACAGAGTGTAGAAAAAGAATCTCCCTCTCTTTTCACAGATGGTATGAGTCAACCCTCTGAAAGACACGCCTCAAGGGTCACCTCTTCACTTTGAGCCCCATAAAATACGCCACGCTGATTTAACTGGATATCTCTGAAAAGCTCATGGGACTGTATGCTGCGATTAACTGAGACTACAGGTCTCTGTGCAAGAGAAGTTCAGAGTGGCAAATGAATGAAATTCAGATTAGAATGAATTGTCAAGAGGGAGATGTGAAGTCAACTTGAAAAAGAACGTGTTTATCGGTCCTTATTCTAAATGAAGCAGGTCGTAGTCCAATTTTTTTAGTCCTCTATTCTTCCAAAATCTAATACGACTTTGACTCTTTATCTCACTTCAGTTTATTCAAATCTGTTTTAGAACATAACCTTATATTTTATATAGCCAAAAATCTGAAATTATCCACTTTCTTGTGTAGGGAGGTCATATTCTTCCCAAATACTGCCTAAAATGCTGTACCATTGCTTTCTCCCCTGCCCCCGAAGGATACTGACTTATACTTTACCTGTAGATATATGCCTTGTCCATTATAGACTCTAGATGGTGATTAAACTCAAAAAATGAAGTGTACTACGTAGAAAACAAGCAAAAGAAATCCAAAAGCGTGTTAGTCTTAGATACATCTATGTAAATACAATAGACTTTATTTGTTACTGAAAATAATTCTACTCGTATGTCTTTTAAAAAAAACTAAGGCCTGTTTAGTGGTTTTTTCCTCTGGGCAGCACGTTTTAGCATGGTGCCAAACTTCCAGAGCTAACCTGCTTTATTTTATTTCTCCCCTTTAGTTATAGTCTTGTTTGTAATGCAAGTTGAAAATCAAGCTTAAAAACATTTCTTTTTCTTTTTAAAGCATATAATAGAACTCTGTTCTACAATAATTAAAATCACGCTTCCCTCAAAACATAAGTAAAATAGGAAAAGTATAATGTAGTACACTGAAGTCATAAATAGGTCTTAAATCCTGTTGCTCAACACTAACATTATTTTTAAGCAAGTTGCCTTAAATGTGTAGTTATTTCCACAATATTTAAAGTCCAGTAAATAGTAGTACTTTTTAGCTCTTCTTTCTTTTTTGGTGAGGAAGATCGGCCCTGAGCTAACATCCTTTGCCAATCCTCTCCTTTTGCTGAGGAAGATTGGCCCTGAGCTAACATCTGTGCCCATCTTCCTCTATTTTGTATGTGGGTCACCACCACAGCCTGGCTTGATGAGCAGTGCATAGTTCTGCGCCGGGGATTCGAACCTGAGAACTCCCGGCCACCAAAGTGGAGTATGCGAACTTAACCACTGCACCACTGGGCCGGCCCCGTGGTTAGCTCTTCTTGACACTGTTCGAAGATACCATGAGTTTATATGCATCTAATCTGGAGTTGCTATTTCTCTCAAGCTTCTGCTTCCATCTCCTTCTGCCTCAGCTCTTACCCTCTGCATGCACTTCCTCTTCTATGGCTACAGGCAGTACCATGTAGGAGTTAAGAGCATGAAATCCAGATCCACACACCAGTCCCTCCTCCACCATTTACTAACCCAGCGATCTTGGGAGAGTCACTTAATATTTCTGTACCTTGGTTTCCTCATCTGTAAATGGGGACAATAAGAAAACGTGCCTCCTGAAGGCGTTGCATGCCCACATGAGTTAATATATTTAAATATTTAATGTGCTTGGACTCATAGTATCTTCCACATAGAAGGGACCTTAGAGATTCCTTAGTTCAAAATTTCATCTGATGTAGATATGACTGCAATAGAGCATTTGGGATTTAAAAAAATGACATAATAATACTATTTAGGGCTGGCCCAGTGGCACAGTGGTTAAGTGAGCGCGCTCCACTTCGACGGCCCAAGGGTTCACTGGTTCGGATCCCAGGCGTGCACCGATGCACCGCTCATCAAGCCATGCTGTGGCGACGTCCCATAGAAAGTAGAAGAAGATGGGCATGGATGTTGGGCCAGGGCTGATCTTCCTCAGCAAAAAGAGGAAGATTGGCATGGGATGTTAGCTCAGGCTTGGTCTTACTCACACACACACAAAACAAGTAAAAAAAAAAAAAATAATGTCTATTTAATTAGAAGTAAACACTATCATTTGTTTTTCCAGAATTCCTGAGTAGGAAAAAATCCCTCAAACATTCAGATTAAGATCATTTCAATATGTGGTAACTTGTTTATTGTGCTAGAAGTTTGCACAAAGGCATGTTTTTAAATTTAGCTTGTGTTCACTGTGGAGAAAACTTAGATTTTTGTTTTCTCATACATAATTTGGAGACAGATAAATATTTACCCTAAAGAATTGGGCATTAAAAAATGACACACTTTTATGTGAAATGACTGGATTACGGGGCTGTGGAAAGAAGATCAGTGTTGACTTTCAGAATCCCCTATATTAAAAGACAACCACTGCATACAGAGGGCTGTTGGACACCTTAGGGATACAGAGACAGAATGTGAAGACTTGGCATTTTATAAGCTTTTATTATAATGCCAGACCGACTCCCAAATCCGTAGGAAACTGAGTCTTTCTGAAAGTTGGTTATCTCTGAGCGGGACCTCCTGAAACTTGCATGTGAGACTGGAAATTTGATGAGGGAGGGCCTGCCCACTAAACTGCTTGGAACGTTAAGTCCCGCCCCAGTCCAGGCCCACATTCCATGGTGGAACCAGGGGTCTCCAGAGTTGTTTTGAATGTATGAGAATAGAGGGTAAGATCCCTCTCAACTTGGAAACTTCGTGGGCGTGGAAGGAAAGTCCTTTCAGCCTGAGGTTTATTTGCCAACCTGATTACAGTACAGAATTTGGAGTCAGAAAAATATGTAGTAGAATCCAGATACCGCCAATCACCAACAGCGTGTCTGGACAGATTTTTTCACCCTGCTGATTCTCATTTTCCTCATCTCTAACATGAAGTTATTTGGAGAAGAAGTGAGATAATGAACGTGAAGATGAACACAGTATGTTGCCCCCAGTGTGTATTCAACAACCAGCAGCTGCCGCTTTTGTTGTTCCTGCTGTCGTCAGGACCCACCCCTGTGGGTCCCCCAGGTTGTGCGGGCTCATCTTCCCAAGACGCGAAGGAGGTAACCACCTAACATCGATAAAATCCTCCGTGTTCCTTCTAAGAAGGTTGTCTTTGGAAATACAAGCTATCATAGTGATTGTTAAAGATTTGTATGAAATTTCACATTCTGACTCTTGTCTGATTCACTTTAGGCGCCCGATGAAGCCATGAGCTATAAAATATTTCTGTCAGAATCTTCTTGAATAGGTGATCTGTTCACATAGTTCACAAACAATAGGAAATATGTACTTCAGAAGTCTTGCTCCTACTCTCGCCCTATCCATCCTCATGTTCCCTCCTGCCTCCCTCCCCACCTCAGGTAACCATTTTTATTAGTTTTTTTTTTTTTTTGTGAGGGAGGTCAGCCCTGAGCTAACATCCTATGCTGATCCTCCTCTTTTTTTTGCCGAGGAAGACTGGCCCTGAGCTAACTTCTGTGCCCATTTTCCTCTACTTTATATGGGACACCCCCACAGCATGGCGTGACAAGTGGTGCGTCTGCGGCGCCTGGGATCCAGACTAGCGAACCCCGGCCCCGAAGCAGAGCGAATGCACTTAACTGCTGCACCACTGGGCCGGCCCCTGTTTTGGTTTTTTTGTAGACATTCAGTGTGTATATAAATACAGAAAAATGGAATATTTTTCCCTTTGTGTTACATAAACGTTAGCATTGTTCTATAAACTGTTCTGGAACTAGCTTTTTTCTTTGACTTAGCAATTTATCTTTGAGATCTTTCTGTATCAGTTCAAAGAAAACTTCCTCTTTATTTTTTTGAGTTACAAAGTATTCTGTTATATAAATGTACCACAATTTACTTAACCAATTCCCTATTGATGGACATTTGAGTTGTATCCAAGTATGGAAATGATTTTGTTATGCAAAAGTGTGTTTGCATTTTTTTCTAGAATTATAGAATTTTAGATGAGTAAGATAACTTCGAGGTCATTTAATCTAACTCCTTCATTTTACAGCCAGTATCCAGGCCTTCAGTGACTGTCTAATAAGAAAAGACAAGTGGAAAAGAATAAAATTATAAAAGATTCATTTGTAATTATAGCTGTATTTAGAAGCAAAAAGGTATTCTTATCTTAGATTATAAAAATACCTGTTATGAGTGTCAAATAAAAACAACTAAGAGCAACTTCCATCAGTAGAACCAATGTTTTTCTTTTATTCGGTCTTTAAAATTCATAGCATTGATGGGGGCAGAAAAATGGAGGGCAGTTTGGGGAAAGTTAAGAATGTTATACTTTTAGGATATTTTAAATCACTTCAAGATTTCCATTATTATAAGAAGATAATTAAATATAGTTATCTTACCTTTAATACCCTATTTGTCCTAAATATTGGATTAAACCCAAAGAAGAGGTAGAAAACATCAAACGGAATTATTGATGCAACATCCAGCTGTTGGAAGAACACATTCACAATTACGTTGTGTTCACACGCTTTTTTACACACAGATTGATTTACACCAATGTATGTAAAAACTGACCAACCACCATGAATTATTTGTTGTTTAATATAAAATTGCTTTCATGGTGCCACTGAAAGGCACAATAGCACCATGAAAACAAGAACACTATTTCGCAGCCTACTTCCAGAGTATCTCATTTCCACCTCCTCACGTCTGATCTCTCCCCAGGTACTGCATTTTCTGGGATTTTTGTTGAGCTGTCACACATACTTCAGATACGGTATGGTTGCTAATGTTAAAATACATTTAAGTAGTGTTTTAAATGTGGAGTTCTTGGACTGAAAATCAAGTCCATTCTCGATTTTATTTGAAACCATCGCACATTCATTGCAGTGATGTATTTTTATGTTTCAGCTAATTCTCCAGTATTCAGGCCTGAATATATTGCTGGAGGTTCATCCAAACTCCTCAATTCTTTCTACTGCTGTCTACTTTGGATCATATTGCTAACAATAAACTGCTGTGAAAGTATCTATCAGAGACCGTGCAGACTAAGAGAGAGGAGAGGAGAGAAATCCAACCCCTTTACAATCAGCAGCCCCAATGGGAGAAGGTATTGAAAGTCCTATTATAGCTAAAAATATATATTTTAAAATTTGCCATATATTTAAATTATTCTGGCTTTCTATTACCTGGTACTTGTGAAATGACAACATCACACTTGAATACTTTCCTGATTGCAATGATAACAGAAAATTCTTTTATGTAAGATAATTATTCATTTTCATTAATTTTTATGTGGTTTGAAAAATAGGGAACATTAAAAAAATTTAATTTATTTAAGACAGTTAAGAGCAGTTAAGAACTTTCTGTAAGGCCATATATATGAAATGGAGAGTTGAGGTAATTAATTGTATACCAGAATTTCACAATGGCCTAGCGCTATTGAAAAGAAATGGAGCTTTCAGTTTGAATTAACCAGATTGGCTATTATAAACAGATTACTCACTAAAAGTATTGGTTTAGAAATTGCACCATATCATCAAACCTCATTGATTTTACCCTACAGATATTGAGCCTCATAACAAGTTAAGTGTACAGAATAGCTACTAAAATAACTTCTTACAAATAGGAAAGCAGGAGCGTGGAGCTGTTGACTTGTCCAGTGCTATTCTGGCATCCATGTTTTCTGGCTCAAATCATAATGATCTTTTTTTTTAAGCTTTAAAATAACTTTTTTAGAACGAATATGTCAGAATAATGATCTTTTTACTCGACTGCCCACTTGGCTTCTCTATGCGGTCATTAATCGTGTTTGATATTAGCACATTAGCATGGAATTGTGTAGGTAGAGATGATTTATTTCCCATTGAACTGTAGAAAATTGAATTAAGCATTGACCAACACTGTGCTCTGTACAAGCCACTTTTCAAAGCATGTTGGGGTTGAAATTGCAGTAAGATGTTGTTTCTGTCCACAAGAAGTTAACTACCTAATAGAGGCATAAGCACAAGAAGTTAACAATCTAATAGTGGAGTAACCAAGCACAAAAATGACTATAATTCAAGCCATAAGACAGGCAGGATGTGCTAAAGGAATTCAAAAGGAGAAGTGACCACAATTAAATAAATGTAAAATTTTACACTTATAAACTCAAATTAAACATATGGTTAATTTGCTCTTATTCAAACTCAAGACAGTGATTAAGAGTTTGGAATAAGCTTTGCGGCACTTACAAAGAATATTCATCCTCTTTGTAGAGTTCATCAAAGGAGTGTAGATTTTTTATGAATATGTCTAAGTACGTGGCAATTATTTACAAAGAAAATTGGTTGGACATAAAAACAGATTGAAAGAGATTTTAATCACCACAGATTGCCAATAGAGACAATTTGGCACTTAAGTCCAGATTTTTATTTAAAAACAAAATTTGAGGCCACTCAAGGATTGTCCTTGGAGTGGGAGGCTAGAGTTCACTCACACAGATTGGGTAACCTTGGACAACTCCCAATCTCTGCCTATTTCTCAGAGTTGGGAGGAACAAATAAAAGATAAGAAAGTACTTTGCAAATAATTATGGGTGAAAAAACATAAGATTATAATCTTATGTGAGGAGAGGAAGATACCATGTTATATAAATTATTGCTTCTTTTCTATTTTTTATTCTGCTTATATGGATGAGAGAGAAACAAGAGTGGAAACAATTTTGTAGACTTTTACACTCTTATGCTACGTGAACTGGAGGCTAGGATTCTGTGTGGACAAGACAAAGTACACCTCATACTGCTTTACTGACATTTAAATTAGAATTTAAATGTGGGCACTAACATTTTGTTCTGCCTAACAAAGACCCATATGTTGAATTACACATTTGCACATACAGGGAAGTGTAGCTTGTAATTATTGAGAAGCAAAAACTTCAGGCCTGCCTTTGCCTAATAAAATTTCATCTGTATAAACTCTGTTACAAAGGCTATAATTCTGAAAGAAAGCAGAGTTTTTTTGGTAGAAATCTATAGATGGGACTCAAAGTGAAAATGGTAATGGGTTACTTGAACAATTTTGAAATTGTAAGTCACCTACCTGAAATTTTGTAGAACTCCTGTAGTGTTTCTTTAGTTCATTTGAATCCACCTGAAATGTTATATTTATATTTTATCTAAATTTTAACCAATTTCATCAATTTTCTAACTTTAAAAAATATTTATAGCTATTTCTCTTTACTGATTCCTTCCAACTTCAGCCTATAAATATGCTCTAGTTTATCACATCTTAAAATAATAAACCTTCGTTGGCATTTGTTTTCTTTTTGCTTTTGCCCTATTGTTTGTCACACTCAAGCTTTTAAGAAAATCACCGACATTGCTTTGCTCCACATCCTTCCCTCATCTTTATTCTCAATCCATGGCAATTTGGGTTCTGCCCACCGCTCTTATCCCATCAAGACTACCAGTGTGAAAGCCACCAGTGATCTCCTCATGATCACACCCCGGGAATCCTTTATAGTACTTAGCATTTTTTTTAAGGTGCTCAACATATTTTGCAATTGCACATATATTACTTGTTCCATTTATTTGAAATCAGTTTACTACATTAAGTGGTTCTATCTCAGGACAAAGTTGATTTTGTTTAGCAACTGTATATAACTAGAATACACTAAAAGCCCAGTAAATATTTGAAGGGATGAATACATAAAGGAGCGAAGAGATGACTAAAACTTTTTGAAGCATCTAACACTTTTTTTTGGACAATTTTGTCCCTGGAACTTTCTCTTTCTAAAGAATCTATAATGCCATTCTTGGTTTACTTCTTCAGTTTCAACTTTTCGGTGTCTGTCTTGAATTCTTGGACTAGCCATTTCAAAGTCAGTGTTCCCCAGGATTCAATGATCTTCTCTTTTCTCTTTACACTTGCTTCCTGGGAAATTGCATCCACTTTCATAGTTTCAAAGATCACCAGGTCTCTTGATGCTACCAAATCTCTACCTCTACCTAATATCCTTTTCTTGAGCTGTTGACCTGTACAAGCAACTGCCTATTGTCATCTTCATTTAGCACTTCTGCTCATCTCAAATTTAACCTACACCAAACCTGAATTCATCATCATTCTCCATTCCTGTTAAGCCTACCATGCTCCTCCTCTTCCTCTTCCCATTGAGTACCCTACCAGCATCCTCATCTACACTCGTCAGTGACCCTATACCACTCACCCTCCCTCAGCCCTCATCCCACCAGCAACCAAGTTCTATCGATTCTTCTTCCTAAAATCTTCTCATGTCCATTCTCTCCCTTTGGCATTGATCTCCTTGTCTTTGGTCTTGCTCGCCTAGATCCATTCTGTGGGGAGAGAGGGAGAATCTCCTTCTGCCCTTTTCCTTAAGGTTCTTATGGCTGGCCAAATAATTAACAAGACAGGTTAGCAGGAGAAAATAATACCAAGTTTAATAACATGTATACATGGGAGAAACTCAGAAATGAGCAACTCGTCCCTCTGTCTAAGCTGCCCGCTTAAGCATTGCAGCTAAAGGCGAGGAGCGTGTTGGGGGTGGGTAGTGGTCTGGGACTTCAGAGGGAAGGAAGACAATTCTTTTCAGGGTCATCTATAGATAATGTGGTCAGGGAGAGATAGAGTTTTTGATAAAAGGGGCTTGGTGCCTTTCCTATTGTAACCTCTATCCTACATTATCTTTACAGCCATCATGATAATAACTCCTTCTTGAAAGAGATCTTTTGTTTTAAATTCTTTAGGCAGTTTGGGAGGGGAAACTCAAATATTCTTCCTGAGTTCTCTGAGTCCTTATTGTCTTCAGCTCCAAATAATCCAGATACCAGAGTGGTGCCTCCTGGGGTAGCTTGCCCTGAGCACCATCAATTCTACAACAGCAGCCAGATGATCTCTCTAAATCAGGTCATTTAACAATCCCCATTTACGTCAAATCCTGTGACTCTACATGACTTTAAGAAAAAAAGTCCAAGCTCCTTTTCATGGTAGGCTCTAGTTTTTCCGTCTCACTCACCTCCTGCAGCACCCCACACCACTGTTTAGTAGTCCTCAAATGCATCACAGAGTTTCTCACCTTGATGCCTTTGCCCATGCTCTTCCCAGAGCTTGGAACATATTTTTTCCCTTTTCTGTGGGGGTGGAGGTGTGCAGATAACTTAAATTCATCCGTCAAGATTTGGACCAGGTTGTCCCCTCCTTCACATGGTTTTCTCTCCCCCTCACAGCCCCAGGCTCACCTCTCTCACAACTCACATCACAAAACCCAACCATTTTTCTTTTGTCTGTTTGTCCTTCACACTCTGAGCTACTTAAGAGGGTAGGGACCATGTCTTTGTCCTCTGTTTCTCCAGTTCCTAACATAATGTCTAATACACAGGCGTTGCTCAATAAATGTGTGAGAAGTGATAGATGAATGGGGAGGCATTTGTTAACAGTCAGGTCTAAAAGAATTAATGCTAATATTGGACTTACGTTCTAATATTTCAGTTATGGTTAGGAAGGAATTGTGTATGTGCTATTAATTAGTTGATCAACATATTATAATTTGGACACGTGGAAGCAGCATCTTCTAACAACTATCATTCAGGCTGTCCAAGTTCAGAAGTTTTATACTACTGCTGAGCAGTGTTAAAGATTGGCTAGCCAACTCCCCAATTTCTGCCCCCACTATACTTTTTTCTGGCTGTAATTTTTACTCATGTACACAATCTAAATTTTACAGAAATGTATTAGAAAATATATAAGACATGCTTATTTAATGATTTTCACTGTGAAAGAAAATGGCTTACTGAGCCACAGGTAGACAGAGACAGAAGGTTAAGTTGAATCCTGTACCAAGCTTGAGTAAAATCGCTTAGCTCCTTCAAAGCCTATATGGGACAGATAGATACATTTCAAGTGCCAAGAAGTTGTTAAAATACCACCCCCTCCTCTAACCCTGGAAGAATGTTTTTAGCACATTTATCCCTTTACTTTCAGGGTTGTCTATGATCCTATGATTGAATAAATGTAAATAAAACTAAAACCTACTAGATTAAATGAACATGCCATCTAATGATTCTGAAATCCCTCTTCTTTGGAGCACCAAATACATTTGGCGTCATTAGCCTTACGAGGATCAGCATGCTTACCGGTAACAATTAGGCACTTATTTTTAAAATGTCACCCTATTTAATTCTCTTTCTTCTAAGCCTCATCATTATGCACGAGACATTTCTTTAGGGGAGGCTTACTTTAGGAAGGGTATGCTAATTGCACCTAAATCCTTTTCCAATAGTTTTTGAAGAAGTTCTACCAAGGTATTACTTATTATCTACTTCTTCTTTTAAAGAATTCATAGAAACTCCATAATTTCACATAGAACAGATAGAAATATTTCAAAAATAATAACATCATCTGAAATAAATACAATGAAGATTAAATAATTATTCAAGAAAAGAAAATCCTTGAAGCAAGATTACTATTCATTCATTCCTTCAAACATTTCTTGAGTATACTCTCTGAGTTCCTAGGATAGATAGAGAAATGAATCGAATACTGTCTCTACTCTTGAGAAACTTATTATTAGGGAAGAAAGAGAGCTACATATATAAATATGAGACAAGAGAGAGAAGCTAAGTATGTGGATATTCATTCATTTGATTCATTCAACAATTTACTGCACATCTTCCAGATGCCAAACCCTCACTAGGTAGACACATTATCTTATTTAATCCTCACAATAGGTTTACGGAGTGGATACTACTACTCCCGTTTTATGGATGAAAAAGATAGTATTCAATGAAAGGGTAAATGTATTTTCTTCAAGTAATGCTGCTGGTGGAATTTGACCCTGGTCTGTTTGTTTCTACTACATCATAATTAGCCTAATTGTTATTAAATTAATTGCTTATTAATTAATTAAATTAATTCTGTTATTAATTAAGTAACAGAAGCATGAGTGAAGTGTACAGAGAACAGAGGAGGGAGTGGTTAATTTTCTTCAGGTCAGTTTATAAACAGTAACTAAGAGCCTAAAGAAGTTGAGTCTAGTGGCGGCCTGACTGGCTGTCACTAGATGGCGCTGAGCATCTCCATGGAGCCTTGTGATACACAGGTTTAGCAAAGGATTGGGGGTGGGAGAGTCTCATATCTAAATAACTCCCACTGTCATTGTGAACTCTATTTCTGCCGTCTATAAAAGAAATTAAGGACAAGAGACTTTTTTGTTGGTCCTTGATTCAAAATTCTGTTCTCTATTTGTGCAGCACCATTTTCAGAAGAAAGATATTGCAAATCAATGCTGTGGAAAACTTGGGAACACTCCCAATCCCCAGTATTGTGGCTTTTCCCACCTCAACCTGTTGTCTGTTACTTATCTGTTTTCCCTAAGGCCTTGGGGAATTAATATTTCCATCCTCCAGCCCTGGTGCTTACCTGGCAATTGTAGGTATTTAATAAATGTTTGTTGAGTGAATGAATGAATGAATGAATAATTTGCCGGTGTACATCAAAGATAGCATGGATAGCTAAATGTAGTGAGACCTTCAAGTTGGGTACTCCACTTACATAGTCTTCTTACCAAAATGTAATCAAGTTTTAAAGGCTAAAACCACCTACTCTAAATTAAAGAAACCATTAAACTTCTTTAGAACAAACAAAACAATTAGTTTCTGCTCTATATTTGCGGCTTGTGATAATGCATTTTAAGTAGAGCCCGTTGAGTGTGTTTTTCTTGGTTATTTTTCTTGGTTTTAACACTCTGTTGTGTGCAAAGGCCCCCTAGAAAATTGAAAATAAAAGTCTCCCCTTACTGATTTTGTCATTTTCTATTTGTCAAGCATTGATTTTCTCCCCCCTTGTGCACCTAATGGAGGTTGAAATTAGTGCTCTTTTTTCTGTGTTGTTTACTTCTTATTTATACGCCATCATCATCATTCACCAAGCTGCCAGTGTGCTCTGGGGACAGTGCTGTGAGTTAAGCAACGCTCTGAGGTCTGCACAAAGGATATTTTGAATAGATTTTTGCTACAGCTTCAGTTCTTGCCTTTAGAATTTCTTTCTAGGAAAGATTTCAAATATAGGAGGTATTCCCCAGCAAATAATATTGTTTTAAAAGAAAAACATAACCAAAATGACTCCTTTCAGCTTTTCGATAATTTAAAATCATCTGGAGATTCAAAAGAAAATATTCAGGAGATTAAGAAATCTACTTTTTTCCTCCAAAAATATATATGAACCCAAGGTGCCATATGCTGGGTCACTCTGCTCTTCCTACCGTGACATTGGAGGATCTGTTCTCTGCAGCCCTTGCTGGGATGGTGAAAAGATGTTACCATGGACGTCACTTGGAAAGGAAGCATCCTTCTAGGCAGCTGGGGAGTGGGCCAAGGAATAGAGGCTCTGAGGTTTGCGTATGTGCTTGTGAAAGCGTATTCTTCTGTCTATGTCTTAGATTGATTGGATTGGCTATGAAACTCCCTCAACACTGAGAATAAATCCAGGAGAAGATACTTTCTCCTAAGAATAAGAATGCTAGTTGCTGAGGTAGGCCACTGCATCTGATGGTGAGAAATGGGATGCGATGAATCTGGAAAGCGAATAGTGAAAAGAAGATAGGCCAGTAGATACCATATTAATTAAAAAACAAAACAACACAACTGTGGTGTACTTCATGTGCTTGTGATTTGCACCCATCTGCAGGGTGTGGCTTCAGTCCCTGTGGTCTGCTCGCTCGATGGAGATCTTCACGGCTCATTGCTCTCTGGTTGCCTTATAGCATTAGCCAATAGTATATTTTGCAAGGGTGGAAATATTCTGTGCTGTCCGATACGGTAGCTGCTAACTGCTTATGGTTACTGGGCACTGGAAATATGGATAATGTGGCTGAGAAGTTTGAATTTTTAATGTTAATCTTAATTAATTAAAATGTAAATGTGAATAGACACATGTCTAGTGGCCACTCTATTGGACAGCGCAGTGAGGCTACACTAATTAAAAGGGTCATGACAGCTTTTCTTTCCTTTTTAAGTTAGGTTTTCCCAAAGCATCCAGGTCTAAAACCTCGGACTTGATTTCTGTACTGTGTGCAAGCACTGTGCTTGGTGATGACTGTACAGTGATAAACAAGATGGTCTGTGTCCTAAAAAACTTAGAGCCTAGAGCTTTCTCATGACACCAGGTTGTCTCCTGAGGAGGCTGAGTGGACTCTATTGGAGGAAATGATATCTGCCTTATTTACAAAGATGAATGGCAGATTGTCATGTGGTAGAGAACACAGGCCTCACAGAGTGCTGGAGGCTTGGTTACTAGAGGAATATGTATTAAATTATTTCTTCCTTTTGCGTTGATAATTTATACATTTCTTTACATTGTTTAGTTAAAATATGTGTACAGTTTTGACATTCCAGTCCTGGCATCATTTTTGTATCCTCAAGGCCTATCAAATTCTGCAAAACTTGCCAACCTGAGCCAGCATGGTGTAGTTGTAATGAGCACAGGTTTTGCAGTCAAGGCCTGGGTCTGAATCCTGCCTTGGTTACGTTCACCTCCCTTCTCCAAACCTCAGTTTCCCCATCTGTAAATGGGGCTAATGTCTTCCTTATAGGGTGATTGAAAGGATTGAGTGAGACATTGTGAATAAATCAACCAGAGTAATAATGAGAGCACACAGTTAGTATGCCCTCACCAGGCGCTAGACACAGCCCAAAGCTCTTTACACGCATCGATTCATTCAGTCTTCCTATCCACATGATGAAGGTACTGCTGTTATTCCCATTTTTAAGATGAGGAAACTGAGGCACAGGGCGATGCATGGTCCCCAGCACATAGTGAGTGCTCAATGGTTGTTTTGTTGTTGTTGTTACAATAATAATTACTATTATTATCATACTGGTGGTTTCCAGTGGTTAAAGACCCATACATGCGGAGACAGCCAGTCAGACATTAAATAAAACATTGTTAATTTATTTTTTGTAGTCCCATCTGATATTCGTTTGTCGGTTTCTGCTTCTCCCCAGCCCCACTTACTATTATGTCTCCTCTTCTTATAAACTGGAGTCTGGGCTGGATCAACAGCAGATCGCAAAGGTAGATGGTGTCACACACGCCGTCCGTGATGAGCCAGTAATGCGTGTTGTCCGGTGTTTGGTATGGAAAGACGAGGCGCAGGGGGATAAGCCAGCAGTTCCAGTTATAGGCGAGGGTGACGAGCAAGAGCCACAGGAGGTAGAGGCGATCTAGAAAACCGGGAACTGGAGTGACCCACATGGCACGTGGCAGGCGTTAAAATAATCCTCTCGCTGAGTTGGGTAAAGTTGGAGCACTTCCTCTGGAAATGAGCACTTTGCTCTAAGAGGCTCCGTGGAACCTTCAGACTATTCTGCATCTAGAGCAGGGGGCACTGGCACCAGGGAGGTTAGTGGTCTTATCAGCTCCTCCAGCGTTGAAGAGTGTCCCTCCTGTCTCATAGAGAAGGGGCCACTCTGAGTGCATCCCCACAGTCACTGTTCTACATGGGTGGGGAGAAGGGAACCCACGAGAAGCCAGAGGTCCCCGCTCAGGACGGCTGCAGCAGCAGCCTTTGCGCATGGGTAGTGCAGCTGCAGGGTCACTGGGTGTGCGGGGAAAGGCCACATTAGCCCAAAGGTGTGTGGCTGAGTGGGGAGGGCAGAGAATGGGCCATGAAGGCCATCCGTTTCGCTTCACACATCCCTTCTTCTGTCCCTGGGAGGCCATAGGAGGGGATTCATTCGATTAGAATAATTGACAGTATGAGCCCTGGAAGGAGAGGAACACATCATGATGGTTTCTTAGGGGAGGGGTGTCAGTGTAAATACTGCCAAGTGCTTTGGGGCTTTCTTTTCAAAGGTAATTAGGGGCAGGTAGACCCTGGACTGCCTTTTAAAAATAGGCAGGACTATTTTATTTCATCTTCACCAGAGAGGGGCAAATGACCTATTGCATATTTAATATAGTTTAAATTCTGCTTTCTAGATAGATTCAGAATGTGGGCTAGGGAAAACGGAAGCCATCTGTGGCTCTGGGTTACAGGGGCTCTTGGTAATAGCCAGCCATCCCACTGAGAGAGTCCCCCTTTGGTGGTACCTGTGTACGAATCTATGCTTTGTGGAAGTCTGATTCGCTTTAGGTACTCTGTCAGAGGCATCTTTTGGACTTTCCAACACAACACGTGATAGTAATGTTTTTCTATGAGCTTAGCATTGCTTTCTTGTGTTGAGGATACCGCTGTGGGCTTTGCTTCATAGGAAAAAAAAGATGAAAATGCTTTTAAGAGGTTAAGTTCACTTAAATTAGCTTAATGAGAAAAAGCTTGGATTTCTTGAAGTCAGAACATTCCAGAATCTTCCCCTTTCCATACAGGCATTTGAAATATTTTATGACATTTAAAATAGTGACATTATGAAAATATCCATCTAATGAACTGGAATTTGGAAATATACAGGTTTAAAGCTCACTAATAAAATGTCCCACAGGTGTTACAAATAGGATATTTTAAATAAAAACCTGATCTCACATATTTTGGAGCACAAATAAACTGAGTGCTTTGGATTTACATTGAACAGAAACATACAAATGTACCCAATTCCACAGGATTTAGTTTCATGCTTCTTTATGAGTAAATAAAGCTCAAAATATTCTTTTCAACATATATTTATCAACCTATAATGACTGTTTTATTTTAGCCCCTTCTCTTTAAAAAGAAACTACTATACAATATAAAGTTTATTTTGAAAATCCAACTTCCCTTATACAGAATTATAAGGAAATCCTCAACTCCATCCCATGTAAGTAACAATTTTATTTTTATTTATCTGTTATTAAACAACCAAACTTTCTCCTATGTTTTGTCTATACATAAATAAACATTTTACATAGATGCAATCATAGTGTATGTCTCTTTTGGGCTCCACTTTATTGTACTTATTAATTTTTCATAAACATATTTCTGTAATTATTAGAGAGGTTGACGATTGTCCCTCCCCTTATGTGATTAGTTTGTTGTTGTCCTCTGCTCTGTTGTGTACTCAGGTACTCAGTGTTCTTGTGTTTTTATCACGAGCGCTTTGTGTATTGTGGGTGTTCATGGTTAATGTTTACAATAAAACTTGCTAGAGCAGATATTGCTGTTGGCCTGTGCGTGTGCTGGGCCCTGGAGGCCGTGTGCAGAGGGCTCTCTGGGGCTCTTTGCTGGAGGGTTTTCTCCCAGCTGGCTTGTTTAACGTGCTGGAGAGTTAGCCAACATGCCCCAGCGGCAACCCTCAGCCAACGCAGGACAGGAGGTGGTGGATTGATACCTCAGCTTCCTCCTCCCTCAGGGTAGTGCTTAGTCTCAGGGTAAGTGTCATCCACACAGATTTTCAGCTGGATGACCCCCGGTGGCTGACACCAGTAACCTTGTCATTAACACACCTTTATTGTCTTAACTCCCTTCTCTGTCTCTCTTGCCTGCCTTCCCCTGGGCAAGGGGTCACCCTCAATATAAACTATTTATACTAAGTCATTGTCTCAGGGTCTGCTTTTGGGGAACCCAAACTCAGACATTTGCAAAATACGTGTCCCCTCACAGCTTCCTTCTTCAGTACTGTGGTAACGGTGCTTACCGGTTTGGGGGCTGGCTTCAGCGGAGGATATGTCATTTTCTGCCAACTTTCTCTTGTACAGGGCTGTCCTCTGACGCAACCTCTTCACCAGGTTGTGTAGCTGGGCGTCAGCATACTCGTTGATAATAGGCGATCCAGGGGGTTTGCTTTTTGGACTAAACGAGGGAAAAAAATGGCGATAGAGATAAACTCATGAGGAGGTACATACAGGGACCGGATTAGGTCTTTTCACCTTCCTTATATACACAAGAATATTAACTGCTCCTTTCTGCAATTGACTAGAACAATTCACGCGTTAGGTCTGATGGAAATTGTGCTGGTGCAAAACAGATTTGCCATTGAAAAACCAGAATCCAAAAATAACAAATGGCCGTTCTTGACCATAGTGGATCTTGATGGCTGTGATTCTGCCATTAAATTGTATCATTAGGAGAAAAAAAGCTGTGGCTGTCCTGGTAGGCAGAAGTCTAAGATGGACCCTTGGTGTACACGCCCTGCATAATCCCGGGGAAAAGGAATATGGTGGATTTTACTCCCATGATTACTTCATGTTAGATGGCTCAGTCAACTTTAAGATGAAGAGATTGTTCAGGTGAGCCTGATGTCACCAAATGAGCCCTTTAACAGGAGAGCGTTCCTCCAGCTCGTGACAGAGCAGAAAGTCAGAGGCATGAAGCACAGGGGGAGAAATCCTCCATCTTTGGCTTTGAAGAATAAAGGGGCCCCCTGATAAGAATTGCATGAGGCCTCTAGGAGCTGAGACAAGGAAACAAGGAAACAAGGACCACGGTCGCACAGCCACGAGGAACTGAATTCTGCCCATAACTGGAAGGAGCTTGGCAGTAGATTCTTCTCCAGTGCCTCCAGGTGGAGCCCTGCCAGGCCTGGCTGACACCTTGATTTCAGCTGTGTGAGACCTTCAGCAGAGAACCCAGTCAAGCCCACCCAGAATTCTGGTCTATGGAACTGTGAGATAATAAATGGTGTTGTTTTAAGTAACTAAGTTTGTGATAATTTGTTATGCAGCAATAGAAAACTAATATAGCTAGTGTGCTTTAATGAACTTCCTTTCTAAGAAAACATACAGACTAGGACGGGGTATAAGATATAAAGTAGCATACTTCAAACAATCTGAGTTTCCTCACAGGTTTTCCTCAGAGCTCTAACTACCTTGCTCCTGAGGTCTGACACTGGGTCTACACAGGCCCACATGGATTCTATTCATTCTCACCTCCTCACATCCATATCTGCCCCTTCAATCTCACTTCCAAACTAGAACCCAAAGGGTTCACATTGCAACTGGGTGACCTGTGAATTCCATTTAAAGAGAACCCTAGTGTGAGCCCCTCCCACTAATCTCCATTCCCCATCAGGTCCACAAATATATCATATCTATAATTGTTTATAGATTCCCAGACCGTTGGTGTCTTTCTCTCTCCCCTTCTAATTATCATGGTATAATTTATACTTCTTTCAAACGTCAAAGGTCTTGCTGCAGCATCAAGATTCTTCAAGTGAGTCCCACTAACTAAGACCTTTATAAACCTTCTCAAGATGGTGAAGACTGAGCAGCAGTGGAAGAAAATCTGATACATCGTAAACAATACAGAAATAGGGGAACATTAGGTCCACAAAACCAGAATAACTTTTTTTTCTGATTAAGAAGTGTTGTTGTATATATTTTTAACTGATTCTTCTTAAAATCTTAGTATGCCTAGAAGTTTATTCACCCATCAAACGATTATTGAGTTTCAACTTTATGTACTGGAAATATACATAAAGTTGGAGAGTTAAACACCTTATGGACGTTCATAGTTTAATGGGGGAGGCAAGGATGTAAATAAGTAGCTAATAATAAAGATAACGTGTGAAGTGCTATGTTCACACTGAATTGGCATGGGCTATGAAGGAGGGGCTTCTCAGAGAACGCATCCTTTTGAAAGGATCAAAAGGCCTTTGACAGAAATGAAAGAAGGGGCTTCCAGGTCTTGAGAACAATATGTTCAAAGATGTGAAAAAGCATGACATGTTCAGCAAATATTTTGGTGTGACTGGAACAGAGTGTGTATATGGAGGGGTTCAGGTGGCTGGGGGTGGCAGGAGTGGTGGTGGTTATATCTGAAAAGGTGAGTGGGGTCAGGGTATAATGGGTCCTATATGACCTGCTTAGGAGTTTGGACATTAACTTGTAGGCTAATGGGAACCAATGCAAAGTGTTAAGCAAATGAGATGTATGAACAGACGGAAGTTTTAGAGAAGCAGCAATAGCAGGAGAGCTGAAAAGGAGCCACGTCAATACACAGAGGCAAGGAAAGAAGTTAATAGGTTAGGTTAGAGCTGGCGAGGGAACAAGAGAGGGACTAAAGAAATACACTAGAGGGGCTGGCCCTGTGGCTTAGCGGTTAAGTGCGCGCACTCCGATGCTAGTGGCCCGGGTTCTGATCCCGGGTGTGCACCGATGCACCACTTTTCAGGCCATGCTGAGGCCGCGTCCCACATAGAGCAACTAGAAGGATGTGCAACTATGACATACAACCATCTACTGGGGCTTTGGGGAGAAAAGGAGAAAAAAAAAAGGAGGAGGATTGGCAACAGATGTTAGCTCAGGGCTGATCTTCCTTCCAAAAAAAAAAAAAAATAGAAATATACTAGAAGCAGACTTCAAAGGATTTGAACTTTCTGGATCTTTTGGATAAATCTAAACAGGGAATCAAGAATAACTCCTAAGTTTCTGTCACAAGAGACTAGATTCATGAAGATACTGATATAAATAGGAATCCAGAAAGGAGATATTTGTATGTAGTGGGTGTATGGGAAAAAAAGAATTTTTTTGTGTGTATGTGTGTATATGTTCAATTCCAGGTGTTTGTAAGACCTTGTGTGATAGGACCTTGCTTGTGATACCCAAGAGGCTTTCAGAAACACAGTTCTGGCAAGATCCTGGTGGTTATCAGCTATGTGGGATGTTTGAAGCCATGGGTGTAGATGACGTCATCAAAGACTGAAGTCCTCAAGGTCAGAAACTGTGTGCTTTCTTTATACTCCACAAGAAACAGTAGTAAGTGTTTATTGAATAAATAAACCCACTGCTTCTAACATTTTGTTTGACCTTATTTGATGAGCCTCAATGCACTAAAAAAATCTAAACAAAGTGAAGTTGAGGGTTGGTAGATCATTAACTGTAAAGTCAGATATTCAAACTGTCAAATTGTGTAATTCAAGCCCTAAGCCCTAAGAACAGTGTTTTTCTTTTCCCGAATTATTTGTAAGCCCTAATTGACCATATAATTGCCACTTAATCACACCATTTTGTACTGTGCAAACCTACCTTATGGTTAAAATGCTGAAAATTGTATTAGAAAGCATGCCAGCATTTCAAATACATAGCTATATTTCAACCACTATTCATTGTTTTTGTATGAGCTGAGCATTAATACGTCAATCTATTTCATCTTTTCTTTTTTTCCAGTTTCTTTTCTGGAGTAATCCTTGCCTGTCTTCTCCTTTGCCTATATATATACAAAAGCTCTGAATATATTTTTCTTTAGGTAATTTTGTGACTGAATGGAAAAAGGCAAATACTCATGAAGAAACATATTTTAAACAAAAAATTGAATGGGAGTAGAAGAGGGAAGCAATGGGTATGCCTTATGTAACTATGCTTCATTTGAGCTATATTTGATTTTTCTTGTTTGTATTACTAATCGTATATTTTTAAAAGAATTATTCCTCATAATTCCTTGATTAAAGAATTGGTAAAGAGTAAACATATTTTACAAATTTCGATAAACATAGCAGGAAAGTCTTTTTGCATAGTCATTTCTTATTGAGATACATGAGGCTTTTAAAATTTATGTACCTATGAAAGAATAAATAATTACTTATTGTTAGAATAAAATTTATTCCTTTTTGATAGGTTACAGAGAAAACTTATTTTTTAAAGAAGCTAGTGAAAAAGAATATAATTATAGCAGTATTCCTCATTTCTTTAAATTCAGTTAGAGATATAGGCAAGAAAAATCATATTGACGATTTTCCCTGTGATTGGGATTGCAGAAGTTTTTGCACTCCAGGGCAATGCGTCATAGTAACTTTGGGATGGGTTAGAAGTGGGGCATTCTTTTGTGAAGTGGGAGAAAAGCCACTGTGAAAGGGGAGGTGGAAAAGAAAAACGTGTGGTCTTCAGGTGTACTCAGGAATATCAGTTTTGAGAAAGTACATACATAAGATATGGATCTTGAAATTGATTCTTTTAAAACTGAGTTTGTTAAGACCTTGGACGGTTTTCATGTACACCCAGGGATACATGTTCTGTCGTTTAGGATTGCTGCTTTAGTATAACACAAAGGGATGACTTTTTGATGGGGTAAGATGGGTAGGTGGTGGCCAGGGATGAGTTCACAGAGGAGGTGATTTGAGTAGAACCTTGAAGGATGAATGTACTTTGATAATATAAGGGGAAGATATTCAAGGCCAAGGAAAGAGCCTGATAAAAGGAGTATTAGTTGCTGCCTTGTGGAGTACAATAAAGGCATAAACATTTTAATGTGGGATCCCAAGTCACCTATAATTTAACTTGAAAGTTCAGTTGAGACCAATGGGGAGCTATAGCAGAATTCTAAGCAGAAGAGGGCCATTATTAGCCATGTTTTAGAAAAATAATTGAAACAAGATGATTAGTTGTGGTGAGAAGGAAGTATGACTTGAAGAAGGGAGTCAAGTTCAAGTATTCAGGTTAATGTAAATTTAAAGTTTGGTCAATGTAGTAGATTGAATAGTGCTCTGCCAACATTCATGTCCTCAGAACCTCACTATGTGACCTTATTCAGAAACAGGGTTTTTACAGATGTAACCATTTAAGTTAAGATGAAATGATACTGGAGTAGGGAGGACCTTAATCTAACCACTGGTGTCTTTATAAGAAGGCCAAATGAAGACATGGAGGAACCACACGGGGAGAATGCCATGTGACAACAGAGGCAGAGATTGGAGGGATGCTCCTATAAGCCAAGATACACCAAGAATTGCTGGCAAACAGGAGAAGCTAGGAGAGAGGTATGGAACAGACTCTCCCTCAGGCTTTCAGAAGGACCAACCTTGCCAACACCTTGATTTCAGGCTTCTAGCCTCCAGAACTATGAGAGGATAAATTTATGTTACTTTAAGCCACTTAGTTTGTGGTAATTTGTTATGGCAGCCCTCAGAAACCAATAGAGTTAGTAGAGTGGATAATCGTGATACCATATGGGCAACTCAGATGTAGGCATAAATTGTAAGAGAAATAGAAATACATTCAGTTTAGTATATGTTAAACTTGAGGTTTGAATGAAGAATCAAGCTCTTTTACAATATCTTCAGTACAGCAGGCAGTTGAGAGTTTGGGTTGGAATTCAGTAGGGAGAACTGAGCTGGAGATCTTGAACTAGGAATCATCCATCTGGAGGAAATGGTGGGAATTATACAGTGGATCAGGTTACTGGTAAGAGCACAGAACAAGAAAAGATTGGGAGGTCAAAGCCTTGGAATTTGCTGACATTTAAGGAGTAGCTTAAGAAAAAGAACTGAGAGTAACAATTAGAGAGGAAGATCTGAGAGAGAAAAATGTCACGAAAATCAGGGAAGCTAAGAGTTTGGAAAAGGAGATCGGTGGTGTCTCATGCTGCCTACAAAGTGAGTAGGATGGAGAGAGACCACAGGGGAACTTTAATTTTAGCAGGAAGATCTCACAGATAATCTTTAAGAAAATTGGTAGAGGAAATGTGTAATGTCAGCAGATTTTGTCATTTTCTCCCCATTTGTCTTAAGTATTTTATAAAAAAATATGCAGAATCTGCTTTTGTTCTCTAAATAATACTTTGGGTTTCCACTCATTATTTCCCGAACTCAATTAAAAATGATATTTTTTTCCTCTAATAAAATGTTCTTGAATAAACTTTGACTTTTTTAAACTTTGCTAGATTCCTCTTAATGCTTAATTAAGAATTAATTCATTTTTCAATGACCCAACTCACTTAAAAAAAATTCCAGTTGGTCGAAGTCCTTTAAAATCTGCTGTTTCTGTCTTGTTGAATAACAGACAGGAGTTAGGTAAAGAAAATTATATTCTAATTTGGGAAGTTTTGGGGGGAGAAAAAAGAAGGTCTTTCTTTGGTCATGTTTTCACAAAAATTAATGATAAATTCAGGCCGTGGTCCTCAAAAGTTACATTAGAAGAAAAGCAACCTGCTTTGAAGTGAACATTTTTGTAGGAGTAAATTTCTGAGTGAAAATACTTGAAATTAGCACACAATTCTGATTTTTACCAATGTATCTGGTGCTGTACCATAAAACCTACAAATTTTAAGCAAATGTGGGTCAGCTTAGATGCAATCCAACCCAGTGTCCCTTTGCTCCCTTCTCACATTCACCTCTGAATGCCGTGAAGATGTTGAGTTGTCTATCACACTTTGCTTGTGCATATGGTATTGTTTTTACACGTTAGTTTGTACATCTGGTAACGTACATATGGATGTTATGATGCACAATTTCCTCACCTAAATTATTCCTGATCTGCCTAGAACATGCTACACTGCATTTATGGCTCCAAAGCTCTTTTCTGAACACCTTCCAGCAGTCTACTCTCTAGATCTTTGCTTCTGTTAACCTGTAAATGCTGGAAGCTTGTGTCCATGATGTGTATTCTTATTGTTATTGAGTCACATTCTAATGGCCCATAGATGTAGTCGTGCCTAACTTTGTTAAGAGTTAAACAACTATTTAAGACTAAAGTAACAAAAAAGTTATAAAAATATTGCCACATAGATTATAAATTTATGTTTATAAGACCCATAAGTATATGTATATGCACACATCAACATACATACACACCAACACACAAGAATAGCGGCCCTTCCCAAATCTTAGCCCAATTGGAAAGAGAATGAATAAGCATATCAATATAAACATAAAATAGTCGTAATACTAATACATTTCATTTCAATAAACATCTTAAATTCCCTAATGATTTCAGGTATTTTTTGAGAGGAAAGTAAGCAACAGCTATGTTTTCATCATTTTTTCTGAATAGTAGCAGCCTGAAAGAGTCAAAGACTGAATTCACAAATGTTCCTGAAAACTGGTGTCTTGGGGAAGTTCTGAGGTGCATTTTGAATGTCTCATTCATTTGTTTAACAGATATTTATTGTGCACTACTTTGCATCAGGAAAGATGACACATTCTACATTCACCTTCAAGAATCTTTAGCTAATATTCCTCTCTTTCATTTTATATGTATACTTACATTTGTTAATACTTATTAGCTTCTTCTGAATAAATTGCTGTTTTCTTTATTTAAAAATTGATTAGAGGGGCCGGCCAGGTGGTGCAAGCGGTTAAGTGCGAGCTCTGCTTCGGTGGCCAAGGTTTGCAGGTTCAGATCCCGGGCGCGCACCGATGCACTGCTTGTCACGCCATGCTGTGGCAGCGTCCCATGTAAAGTAGAGGAAGATGGGCACAGATGTTAGCTCAGGGCCAATCTTCCTCGGCAAAAAAGAGGAGGATCAGCAACGGATGTTAGCTTGGGGCTAATCTTCCTCACACAAAAAAAGAAAATAAAAACTGATTAGAATGTGCTATGGATTGAAATGTGTCCCCCTGAAATTCACATGTTGATGCCCTAATCCCCAACATGACTGTATTTTGAGATAGGGCCTTTAGGAAGGTAATTAGTTTAAATAAGGTCATAAGGGTGAGGCCCTAACCCACTAGGATTGGTGTCCTTGTAAGAAGAGGAAGAGACACTCTCTCTCTCCATGCATGCACAGAAGAAAGGCCCTGTGAGGGCACAGCAAGGAGGCAGTCACCTATAAGCCAGGAGAGAGGTCTCCCCAGAAACCAATCCTGATGGCACTTTGATCTGGACTTCCAGCCTCCAGAACTGTGAGAAAATAAATTTCTGTTGTTTAAGCCACCCAGGCTGTGGTATTTTGTTACGGCAGCCAGAGCAGACTATCACAGGATGCACACATGTCTAGAAAAAAGGGGTAAAGCTCTTCTAAGAGGCAGATGAAAAATTAGATCAAGATAACAGGCTAGATGCCATATATCTCTAGAAATGACAGAAAAGATGATTTGAAAAACCTACACTGCTGGAAAACAGGATATTGCTAGCCAGAAAACAGGAAATTTGAGAAGTTTTTTAAAGACAGAGAGCACATGGGCTCATATGTTAACTCATTTAATTCTCACAGATGGTGAAGTGCTTAGAACAGTGCTGCTGTTATCACTCATGAAGGAAACCACTGCCCGAAACACTCACATGGGAGATATTTGTTGCAAAGCATGAGAGATTCTGGAAGTACTCTATCCTTGGAGGGGGTGGATTCAAGAGTCCAGGAGGGGCCATGGTCAACCATTAGGGTGATTACACATGAGCCACATTCAGAGTAGTGAAGTAGGGTGCCTTCTTTCTCACCCAACCCGTGTTGAGTGGATGGAAGCAGAAGCAACTGCCTCCAGGATGGGGCAGCGAGACAGGATTTAGGATGGAGAAGCAGAGCTGTATCCCAGGTGGATGGCAGAAATCAGAAGACATGGGGGACTCAATACCCAGATGAGTTGGTGTTATGTTCCTCTTGGTAGTGTTCTTCCCCACAATCACTGTAGAAATAATATAGTTAATGGAACAGAATCTACAGCAATGGCTTATCCTGTGGTGCGGTGAGGTGAGGAGGTGGAGTGAGGGGGGCTCAGCAGAATGATCTCCCCCAGGTACAGGCAGTAATGGGGGGCACTGCTGGGAATTTTAAAAAAAGCTCTAAATGACTAACAGTTGGTCTGGTTTTTATTATCACCATGTGCTGGTAATTCTAAACAAAGTTGATGATAAAATACTTCTACCCACAATATGGACCACTCCTACTGTCCCCTCTTTGTACAATGGTGATCTACGCAAGTTATGGGGAATTTCAAGCACAAAGGTGATCACACAAGCCAAGAATTACCAAACAATTGCACAAAATTAACACTATGAGCACTAAAGAAAACAAACAGAAAACTAATACCCAAGGAAACAGTATAACAAAACACATGATAATTTAAAAAAAGATTAATTAAGAGATGATATTTATTTTATGTTATTTGGAAATAGGTTATTGTGAAAGAGAATCAATTAGAGACTTGGAGATAAACATTTTAATCATCCAAAAACCAAAAATGAAACAACAACAATAAAAAAACATAAAAAATAAGATTAGCTAAATTGCAGAATAGACACTACCAAAGAGAGAATTAATGAGTTGAAGAATTCTCCCAGAAGGTAGCACAGAAGGATCACAGATGTAAAACCATCCAAGACAAGGTAAGAGAGGATTGAAGGTAAGAGAGGTTAGAAAGGCAGGAATGATAGATCTAGAAATTCTGGCATAAGTTAGATGAGTTCCTGGAGGAGAGAATAGAGGAATGGGAGGAGATAAATTAGTCAAAGAAACCATAGAGAAACACTTTTCAGAGCTGAAGAAATGCTCACGTTTTCAGATTCAAAAACGTCACCAGATGTGAGAGAAATAAGAGAAAACTCAAACCTAGCCCAGTGTCGTAAATCTCAGAACACTAAAATTAAAGAGAAAAATCCTAAAAGCTTCCAGAGGTGGAAAAAAAGCCCTACAAATAAAAAAGCATTAGATCTGCATCAGATTTCTCATTGGCAACATTGGATATTCTAAGCTAATGAAGCGATATCTTAAAATTTCTAAGGGAAAATGAATTTTCCTTTAATTCCAGTCTGCCAAACCCTGTATAAGACCAGCTCTTTGCTTTGCTCAGGGAGACTTTACTTTCCAAGCACACTCTGCCTTGCTTAGCAAGCAGCAAATTCAATTTCCGTGTCAGTTATTGAGTGGTGGGATCGTCCTTCAACACTAGGATTATAATTTAAAAGATAAGAAGGTTTAAAAAGGGGAAGCATATGAACGAGTTGGGATTGTTCTTAGTGGAGAATGTAGAGCTCTGGTAAAAGCTATATTGAGAAATTCAGTTTAAGTCTTGAGGCTGAAATAGATTCTCCCACCTTTCCCTGAATCTAAGTTTTGGAACCACACACTGAAGAGAAATATACTATTTCCACTGGTCAGACTGCGAGTCTACTTACCCACCTGCCCACCTTGAGTGGAAATCTTCCCTAAGTAGTAATCCATGCCTAGGTAGATTTACTGCATGGGAGAGGAAAAATTTAGAGAAAGGGTGGGGGCTGGTTTCCTTCCTTTAAGGCACAATAAACCCAACCACTACTAAAACATGGTGGATGAATATTTTGGGTTCTAACTAGATTAGCAACTTCTGATATGAGTAAATTGGGAATGAGAGAGTGGATAGCAAGACGCAGATATGACAAACGAAGTATGGAAATATTTCAACTCCCCCGAACCACTGTCAATTACTCTGAGCCAGATTTGTCCTTGCCTTGGCACGGTCTGTGTGGCTGTGGCCTGGAGGTGGAAGCAGAAACTCGTGATGCAGAGACTGGCTTCTTCCAGAGGGATGCCAGTGGACATGCATGTGGGGAGCTCCTGGCAGGAAGGGGTTCCATTTGGAGCAATTCAATAATTTAAATGTGAAGAGAGGCACATGCAGAAAGAGGAAACCAACGCTGTCTGAATCAATGAAGCAAAGTGACAGGAGAGCCTCAGAGAAACTACAAATAGCACAGAAAGAAATCAGACTGGGGACAGGAGGAGAAGGCGGGCCCTTGACCATCAGCCATGTGGAGTTAGGTCATGACTCTGCACATTGGGAACAGGGCTGTAGAATAGAAGTCTAAACTCTGGTGGCCTGTGTGTGGTTGTGGTCAGCTTTTGAAGCCCTGGAGCACCAGGATCTCCATGCCTGCCCATCTAGAATTAGGAGGTCCAGTGTCTGGCTGGGAAAAATCTGGGGTAGATTCTTCCTTTAGTGAGTGAGTAGTAAATGGTTAGCAGGGACACATTTCTTTCATTGGAAATATTTGCACAGCTTCTTTTCTCTGAAAGTGTAGACAGAGACATCATTTATATTCCAGGTAAAGAATTAACAGTACCTAATAAAGACATAATTGGAAACGAATATTCAGTTTGATGTTGACATTAAGGAGGGGGCAGTGCCTATATTTAAGGACTACTCTGGGTGCCAAATCCATGGCAGTTTCTTTTCCTTCCATCTTCTAAATGCCGGGAAGAGACAGCAAGTCGAGCTGAAGCACTAAAGAGCCAAATTACACAAGTTAAGGAAGGTGGCTGAGCATGTGGATAAAATTTAAATAAGTTTTGACCTTTAAACCACTAAACGAAGGGATGAACTGTCTATTAGAATATTAACAATGAGCAAGATGAAAGTAAGCAAGTTGCTGAAAACTATCGAGTCTTGGTGAGAGAACTGTGCTAGTAGTCTGGCTTTGTACTGGAATTTTCCATAAGATTCAAGAACTGTAATAACCTTCCTTCTCTGTTAGTAATTATATTGTCACGAAGAAATTTGCACTGACTGGGCCACTGCCATAGTCTTGATTGCTGTCAGTTATCTACTGCTGGTGATAGATCTTTGTGTCTGGGTCCAGGACGTTCATGCCACCATTAAAAAGACACCAACTGATTCTTGACAAACGTGCACAGGTGATTCAAAGGAGGAAGGATAGCCCTTTCAACAAACCGTGCTGGAACAATTAGACACTCATGGCAGAGAAGTAAACTTCAACCTAAACCTTTATAAAAAATTAGCTCAAAATGAATCATAGACTTAAGTGTAAAACATAAAGCTATAAAACTTTTAGAAAGAAATAGAGGAAAATCTTCTGGTCCTAGGGCTAGGCTAAAAATTCTTAACTTTGACACCAAAAGCACAGACCATGAAAGAAAAGATTGATAAATTGCACCTGATTAAAATTAAAAACTTTTGCTCTGCCAAGATCCTGTTAGAAGGATGAAAAGACAAGCTATAGAATGGGAAAAAATATTTGCAAACTACATATCCAACAAAGGTCTAACATCTAGAATATACAAAGAACTCTCAAAACTTAACAGTAAAAAAATCAAAACAATCCAATTATAAAGTGAGCAAAAGCCATGAACAGATGTTTCACAGACGAGGATATATAGAAGGCAAATAAGCACACGAGAATATGTACAGCATCGTTGACCATTAGGAAATGCAAATTAAAACCACAATTAGCTATCACTACACACTTGTAAGAATGGCTAAAATAAAAAATAGTGGCAACACCAAATGCTAGCAAGGATGTGGATAAACTGGATCGTTCATACATTGCTGGTTGGAATGTAAAATGGTACAGCCACTCTGGAAAACAGTTTGGCAGTTTTTAATAAAACTAAACATGTGATTATCATATGACCCAACAATTGTACTCGAGCGTTAATCCCAGAGAAATAAAAACTTCTGTTCACACAAAAACCTGTACACTCATGTTCACAGAAGCTTTATTTGTAATCACCTCAAACTGAAAACAACTTAGATGTCCTTCAACGACTGAATGCGTAAACTAGGGTACACCATATAATATGATTACTACTCAGAAAAAAAGAGGAATGAATTATTGATGCATACAACAACTTGCATGAATTTCTAGGGAATTATGCTGATTAAAAGCCAATCTCCAAAGGTTAAATACTGTATAATCCATTTATATAATGTTTTTGAAATGACAAAATTATAGAGATGGAGAACAGACTAGTGATTGTCAGAGGGCAGGGAGGGGATAAGCTGTGGGGTAGGCAGGGAGAGGCAAAACTACAATGAGATATCACCTCACGCCCACCAGAATGGCTATAATTAGCAAGACAGGAAACAATATGTGTTGGAGAGGATGTGGAGAGAAGGGAACTCTCATACACCGCTGGTGGGAGTGCAAACTGGTGCAGCCACTATGGAAAACAGTATGCAGATTCCTCAAAAAATTAAGGATAGAACTGCCATACGATCCAGTTATTCCACTGCTGGGTATTTATCCAAAGAACCTGAAAACACCAATGCATAAAGATACATGCACCTCTGTGTTCATTGCAGTGTTATTCACAATAGCCAAGACTTGGAAGCAACCTAAGTGCCCATCAAGGGACGAAAGGATAAAGAAGATGTGGTATATATACACAATGGAATACTACTCAGCCATAAGAAATGATGAGGGGCCGGCCCTGTGGCTTAGTGGTTAAGTGTGCGCGCTCTGCTACTGGAGGCCCAGGTTCGGATCCTGGGCGCGCACCGACGTACATACAGAGGTAGTCTACCTCTGACTTATTTCACTTTGCATGATACCCTCAATGGCTATCCATGTGGTCACCGTATGATTTCCTTCATTAAGTAGTAGGAAGTAACAACAATAAACAAACACATAGAGACAGAGATTGGATTGGTGTTTACCAGAGGGGAAGAGGGGAGGGAGGAGGGTGAAAGGGATAATTCGGCACATGTGTGTGGTGATGGGTTGTAGTTGGTATTTGGGTGGTGAACATGATGTAATCTATGCAGAAATAGAAGTACAATGATGTACACCTGAAATTTATGTAATGTGATAAACTAATGTTACCACAATAAACAAAAATTTAAAAATAAAATAAAATAAAATGGGGCCAGCCCCGTGGCTTAGCGGTTAGGTGCTCGCGCTCTGCTGCTGGCGGCCCGGGTTCAGATCCCGGGCACGCACTGACGCACCACTTCTCCGGCCATGCTGAGGCCGCGTCCCACATACAGCAACTAGAAGGATGTGCAACTATGACATACAACTATCTACTGGGGCTTTGGGGGAGAAAAATAAATAAAATTATCAAAAAAAATGGCAACAGGAGAGATCCTTGATGGAACTGCTTTGTATCTTGACTGTGCTGATGGGTACGTGAACTTACACATGTGATAAAGCTACATAAAACTCAATGCACGCACACACACACACACACACACACACACACACAAACGAGTACAAGTAAAACTGGGTAAATGTGAGTAATGTTGGTGGATTATCGCTGTTAATATCCGCGCTGTGATATTGCACTATAGTTTTGCAAAATGTTACCATTGGGTAAAGTGTATCTGGGAGCTTTCTATGTTATTTCTTACAATTGTATGTAAATCTATGATTATCCCAAATTAAAAGTTTAATAAAAATAGAAAAATTTATTTAATAAAATTTTAAAAAGTTTAATTAAGTAAAAAACACATTACCCTGACAGCAGGCTACCTGCTTCCTTACGTTCAGCACACTTAGGTAGAAACGTGGAGTTCTATCACCTTGCTACGCAAAGGGTGTTCTGCAGATCTGCAGTATTGGCGTCCCCTGAGAGCTTGTCAGAAATGCAGAATACCAGGCCCCACCCTAGACCTTCGGAATCCAAATCTGCATTCTGACAAGCTCCTCAGACGATTTGTATGTATGTTGAAGTTTGGGAAACACTGTTCCATAAGAGTAGTCTTGCAAGCTTAAATCCGTAAAAACGTTGGCAGGAGCCACATATTTTCCTTGGCTTAAGCACACTTTTTCTCTTCTTGAGGAAGAGGCAAAAAGTCTTAACTTTTCTTAAAAGCTAGCTGTGTCAATATCCCACTTGATTCTCACAAAACTCAATGAGATGGGCTCTATCTTATCCCTTTTCAGATGAACTAACCGAGGCCCAGCCCATCTGATTGAAAAATCATGTATGAAAATAGGTGATAGGTTCCAAATAAATTATAACAGAACTATAGATGAGACAAATGGAAATAATTAGAACTCAATGTTTGTTGATATTTAAGAGGTGAGTATTTTAATTCTAAGAGACTGAACTAGTCTTGTAGTGAATTTCTTCTTTCAAAAAGTGGAGAACATTCGGAGTACATGGAACACAACCGAATGAGAGTCTAATCTTTTGGGTCCTATTTTATCAATATGTGCTGGGAGGCGAATTTGTTAAAATTGAATAACACTAACTTAAATTAGTTTGCTCATGTGTAAGGTAAAGCTAATATTTTATAGAGGAGAATAATATGAGAAACTATGGGAAAACACTTGAATTTTCAAGAGAAAAATGTGGAAAACCAAGAACACCATATGGTACTATAACATAAATTTCCAAGGCTATTCAGAAAGGCAAGCCACTCTCTTGATGAACATTGTCATCAAATTTTACGGTTGAAATTACTTACCATGTCTTGTGCAAATAATTTGTATAGTCTATCACATACTGTATTACACTGAATATTCAATTCAAATAACCCGGTTTCTGAAGGGCATAACAGCGCACAGCAGTAAAGCTTGCTCATAAATCATATGAGTACGGTTGAGGGAGCTCGCCATTTGATCTATTTGTAGTCAGGCAGCGCTTGGATGTGCATCACATATTTTTATGTAAATCAGGGACATCGATAGTCATATAAATTTGCATTTGCAACTTGATTCCTCTTAGTGAATGTGACAGAATCATCCTATTGGCTACAAGCAAACTGCAAAAGTAATGTAAAAGAGATTACAGCATTAAAATATTGCAGACACCCTATGGCTCTGTTCTTTTTAATTTGATATTTGAGAAGAAGAGGTAATTGTCGGTAGAATTATGTATGTATCCTTTTGGAGACAGAAATTTATGTTTGGCTTTCTAGCAGTAACCTGTAGTCAGAGTGTCCTGCAATTGATAAGTAGCTGGGATTATTATGGTTCCTGCCATGCTACCTGGAATACTAGGTTCTTAAACTTCTTACTCAGCTGATGTTTGTCACAAAAGCTTTAAGTTAAGTATGGTGACATTGGAAGCAAAAGGGTACACCACTATAGCTGGAGATGTATATTGCTGTTATAAACAACAGATATTCTTATTTGCTTGGGTGCAGGGAATATTCAAGTTTTGTGGGACTGGAAACTTATATAATTTTTTTTTTTTATGGCGTCTCTAATGTCTTTTGATTTTTTTTTTTTGGAAACATATAATTTATAGAGCTCTTATAAAGAAAAAAGATAGAAAATTATGAATTCTAATTTCAACACAGAGTCTTCAGTGAAGGACTCTGAAATATAAGATTTATTACCTTCACAGTATATTCACCTCTGCAGGTATTAAACATATTTTCAAAACAGCCCAGTGTTTTAAAATCCACCATCCAGAGACACCACTTTACACCCAATAGGATGGTTATAATTAAAAAAATGGAAAATAAGTGTTGGCCAGGTTGTGGAGAAATTGGAACCCTTGTACCTCATACATTATTGGGAATATAGGATTGTTCAGCCACCGTAGAAAACACTGGCAGTTTTCCAAAAATTAACCATAAAATTGTTATATGAGCCCACAATTCCACCCTTAGGCATATACCCCAAATAATGGAAAACAGGAACTTAAAGAAGTAGACACACAAGCATGTAAATTGCTCTCTTCACAGTAGCCAAAAGATGGAAACAGCACAAATGTCTATCAGTGGATGAATGGATAAACAAATTAGAGCATACACATACAATGGATATTACTCAGCCACAAAAAAGAATGAAGTACTGATCATGCCACAACACGGATGACCTTTGAAAACATTATGCTGAGTAAAAGAAGCCAGGCACGAAAGGTCAGATATTGTATGATTCTGGGTGAAATATCCAGAATAGATAAATACATGGAGACAGAACACAAATTGGTGGATGCTAGGAGCTGGGGGGAGGAAAGGAAAGGGAGAAACTGTTTAATGAGTAAAAGATTTTACTTTAAAGAGATGGAAATGTTTTGGAACTAGATATAAGTAGCAGTTGAACAACATTGTGAAGGTACTAAATGCTACTAAATGCTACCGAATTGTTCACTTTAAAATGGTTAAATTTACATTATATGAATTTTACCTCAATCAATTATTTTTTTAAAAAATTCGTCATCCATTCATTCACTCAATTAGTAACTAATTGTTACTAATGTTGTAACACTACATTATCACATTACAATACATTACAGTCTGCTAAGTTCCGAGGAGAAGTGACGGAGTGTTTATGGAGTGCCTATTATGAGATAGGTACGTGGAGATGCTAAGAGGGTAAGTCATATTACTTGTTCTTAAATAATTTAGTATCAAAATAAAAAACTCTATGAATGTTAACACATACACAGAGTTGAGTGACACAATGAGTGATAAGAAAGGAATTGTCAGACAAGGCTTCAAAAAGCAGATGGGCTTGAGGTTATCGTGAAGGGTATGTGGGTTTAGGTAACAGAGAAAACTCTGGGGGTAAGAGTGAGCAGAAGCATGGAGATATGAATGAGCGCGGATCTCCTGGGAGCTAGGAGAGGACCAGGAGAGAAAAGTTTTTGGTGGTATTTGGATGAAAAGTTGGTTAGTTATCATGGGGTCAGAAAACAGAATTGTGGCCCGGCAGGGGGCAGGTGGGAGGGCTTGTAGTGGCAGAAATGGGGGGAGCAGAAGTATAGAGGTGGGAGCTGTCAAGTTACGTGTGGAACATGCTCCTGTAGGAGTTCTTGACTTAGGGTTCATGGGTTGCCTAAAGGTTCTTGTATTGGTTTCAGAAATTTCATGAACTCCTGAAATTGCATATCAATTTAAAAACGTGCATACATATTTTTCTGGAGAAAATGTCTGTGTGTTTTTAGTAGATTTTCAAAGGGTAGCACCTCAACGGTTAGGATTTAGCAAAGTTCACGTTATCGCTAAAAAAAAAAAAAAAAAAATAGCCAGCAGTAACACTATTCTTCGTCTCGTATTTTAGGAACTCTTGTTCTTCACAGAGCCAGATGCTTAACCTTGGGTATGGAATATAAACAGAAATGTCTTATTTATGAATCATCTTTTAAAGTAGTTTTTATCTACCAAAAAAATGCATGGTATCTTAACCAAGCAGATCAGTTCCACTAGAACATAGTGATTTCACATTTGTGGTGGAAGACCGTGGCAGTTTGCGGTGTGCCTGGGAGGGGAGCGCAGTTTTGCTGTCACAGACACACAGATGCTCTTTCCTTCCACTACTGTCAGGGCTGTGAGTGGGAGACAGTGGTGGAAGGACAAGCATTCCTGGTGGCTGTAGGAGCTGCGAGAAGCAAAAGGAGGTAATCTGAGGAGAACTACATCTTGACCATTTCCTATAGATTAAAGGGGTATGATAGGGCTTTTAGGGGTCATGCAGTAGAACCTTCCACTCAAAGACAGAAGTCTCTACCTCATTCAGGATGAATGGTCATTCTATCTCTCTTTGAACTTTCTCAAGTACAGTAATTGCCTTTCATTGCAAGCAGCCCATTCCATATATGGATAGCTCTTACTACTGGGAAGATTTTTGAAAAATTAATAGACTTTATTATTATTATTTTTCAAAACAACTCTTCTTTTGGAGTAGTTTTAGGTTTACAGAAAAATTGAGCAGAAAGTACAGAGAGCTTCTCCGGTATATCCATCCCCACCCTACCGCACAGTTTCCCCTATTAGTGTGCATTAGCATTGGTGTGGTACATTTGTTACAACTGATGAATGAATGTCCATGGTTTACCTTAGGATTTACTCTTTGTGTTATAGACTTCTGCGCATTTTGACAAATGTATAATGCTATGAATCCACCATTACAATATTATACAGAATAGTTTTATCGTCCTAAAAATCCCGTGCTCCACCCTATTCATCCCTACCTCCCTCATCGGAACCCTCGGCAACCACTGATCTTTTTATTTTCTCTATAGTTTGCCTTCTGGAATGTCATATAGTTGGAATCATACAGTGTGTAGCCTTTACAGACTGGCTTCTTTTGCTTAGCAATGTGCATTAAAGGTTTCTCTGTGTCTTTTTGTGGCTTGATATCTCATTTCCTTTTATTGCTGAATAATATTGCATTGTGTGGATGTACACAGTTTTTTTTATCCATTCACTATTGAAAGACATATTGGTTGCTTCCAAATTTTGCCAATTGTAAATAAAGCTGCCATAAATATTTGTGTGAACGTAAGTTTTCATCTCATTTGGGTAAATACCTAGGAGCGTGCTTGCTGGACCGTATGGCCAGACTATACTCAGCTGTGTAGGAAACTGCTGGACAGTCTTACACGGTGGCTGTACCCGTTTTGCATTCTCACCAGCATTGATTGAGAGTTCCTATTGTTCTAGATCCTTGCCAGCCTTTGGTAAGTCCAGTGATTTGAATTCTAGCCGTCTTAACATGTATATAGTGATATCTCTTTGTTGTTTTAATTTGCATTTCTCTGTTGACAAGTGATGTCAAGCATATGCTTACTTTCCATCTGTATATCTTCTTTAGTGAGGTGTCTGTTCAGATCTTTGCCCATCTTTTTTTTTGATATATGGGCTGTTTGTTTTGTGATTGTTGATTTTTAAGAATTATTTGCCTATTTTGGATAACCATCCTTTATCAGATATGCATTTGCAAATCTTTTCTTCCAGTCTGTGGCTTGTCTTTTCATTCTCTTAACTGGGAGAGTTTTACTGTGAACCAAGTTAAGACAAAGTTCATACATTAATCCTCAGTTTTTCTTCTGAAACCACACAAGACAAATCTAACTTCTCTTTCATACAATAGACAAAATCATCTAAAGATAATCATCATTTCCTTCCCATCATGAGTCTTGATTTTCCAGGATGCGATGTTACTGAAGATATTTTCATGGGGCCTGATATTGAGACCCCTTTGTGGTCACTGTGAGTGCCTTTCTTGGGAAGCACTCCATTTTCTCAGAAATCCTTTTAAGAAGTGATGCCAAGAAGCAAACAGAACACTGCAGATATGTTTTGATGAACACAAACAAGAGTGGTACTATGCATTCTGCTAGTGTGTTATCATTATTTTTGGTTTTAAATAGTTAAATCCCAAGGTTGGCTCATATTGAGTCGCTTTCCTCAACTGAGTGTCCCAACAATTTCTATGTGGCTCTCCCTCAGTCTATATCCACGCGAGTGAATATTTTAAGCTTCTATTTAGAACTTTACATTTCTCTCTGGTACATTTAAGAAAATATTTGAATTGCACTTCATGATTTCAGAAGGGTTTTTACCGTTCTTGTCTCAATTGAATCTCACAACAAGCCCATGAGTGAGGTTGCTCAAATGTGATTATCCTCCTTTTTAGATGAGGAAACTAAGCTTCCAGAAAATTAAGAGATTCGTCCAAGTCTAAAAGAAAGGTTAGTAGAAGAATGAAGAATAGAATCAAGCTCTTTAGTTTCATTTGTTTTAATCTATTATTCCAATCTATTGTTCTTTTCACCCTATCACACATGTATTAACTAGCCTATCTTATTTTGTTTCATTTATAGATTTGGGACTTGTATCATCTATGGCTTTATCTTAGTCACTGAAAAAAAATGTTGAGCTGCACAATATACAATGCAGTCATGTGTCACAATGATGGGGACACGTTCTGAGAAATGCGTTATTAGGCGATTTCATCATTTTGTGAACATCATAGAGTGCACTTACACAAACCTAGATAGTATAGCCCACTACACACCTAGGCTATGTGGTACTAATCTTATGGAACCACTGTCGTATACGCGGTCCATCGTTGACCAAAACGTCATTATGTGGAGCATGATGGTATAGAGTCTATATTTATAATATTAGAGATCAGGTTTACACTGATTCATTTATCAAAATTCAGTAGGTACATTTTTTCAGCTATGAATTCACTGAACACATTTCTCCATCTTCTTTGAAAAGATATACTAAGGTTGTGAAATTCTTTTCCAAAATGAGGTGAACTGGACTCCTTTATTAGCAAACTCCGTCCATTTGCTACTTAGGGACCACCATTTTATTTCCTAAATGTTCAAAAGTCGTGCTTAATCACTCATTCCACAATTCTGCCAGGGACAACATAAAACTGTGTGATCTATAGTTTCCAGATTCTATATCATACCCCTCTGTGAAAATTAATACATGTGCTCATTTTTATATAGCAGATTCAAATCATTTGTAGATGAAGATTCTTCTAAATGTTGTTATTTAGATGTTTCTTGGAAACTAAATGTAAACATTATTTTCATCAGGGCAAAATGACACTTCTGAATCCACCTGTGTGTAAGCATTATTATGACCTTACAGTCAAGGATAAGTAGTTCTCTTTAACAAGTGGAATAGAAAGTATATTTCAAGCTTGTACTGGTTGGCGGCTTTGATTGGGGCAAAGACATCATTATACAAAGAGAGAAAACAATTGCCTCTTGTTTGATTCCTTTGCTCCATTCCCTCCCTAGCACTTCCTCACATGCTTGATGATATTCAAATTCTCTTTTCTTTTTTTTTTTGGTGAGGAAGATTGGCCCTGAGCTAACATCTGTTGCCAATCTTTCTCTGTTTTGTGTGAGGGACACCGCCACAGCGTGGCTTGATGAGCAATGTGTAAGTCTGTGCCCAGGATCTGAACCCGCGACTCTCGGGCTGCCCAAGCAGAGTGTACAAACTTAACCAGTACACCACCAGGCTGGCCTCCCAAATTTCTTAATAAAGAAAAGCTTTAGAAAAAGACAAAGAGATCATAGAAAAAGAGATCAGATTTGTGATTACCAGAGGTGGAGGGGAGGGGGAGAGGGGGCTGGTCAAAAGGTACAGTCTTTCAACTATAAGACAAATAGGTATTAGGAATGTAATGTACAACATGATGACTACAGTTAGCACTGCTGTGTGGTACACAGGAGAGTTGTTGAGAGTGTAGATCTTAAGAGTTCTCATCACAAGGAGAATTCTTTTCTTTTTATTGTATCTATATGAAATGATGGATATTAACCCACTGTGGTAATCATTTCACACTATATGTAACCCAAACCATCATGAGGTACACCTTAAATGTATACAGTGATGTATGTCAGTTACTTCTCAATAAAACTGGAAAAAATTACCAAGATCATTTTATTTCCTGAAGTAGATTTCGATGACAAAGTGGGAGTGTAGACGATGGAGCGGGCAGTAGTGGTTGGTGAGCAGGGGTAGGATGTTAGAGGGAGTGTTAAGAGCTTGGGATTTTCAATGTGGGAAAGATGAGAAGGGTAAAAACAAGTTAAAAAATTGCTAAAAGGGTGAAGTTAGGTTCTTCTGTGGGCCATGATGGTAAATTTTAACTACTTCACAATTTAACACTGGGTCACCCTAGATCACAGCAGGTTTACAGTTAGGGCAATGAAGATAGGTTGTCATTGAAAATCTCTCCCTCTCCTCTCTCACTTAATTCCTGTATTGAACTCTCTCATCCTGGACTCTTCTGTCTCCCCCTCACCCCTGCCACACCCCTAGCCCCATGGTCTTTATTTATTGGGCCCTCGTCTGCTTGGGCACATAATCTACTGTTCTAGGTGCTGCTAGTCATCTTAGCGAATACTCGTTTTCTTAACATTACTGATGAATGACGGGGTGGTGGTCATTGGGGTGCACCTTTACGTTTTGAAGGTTAGTGAAGTAGGATGCTCCCACAATTTATTTTTCATCTGAGGGCATAAGTTTTAAGTCCCTCTCAATTTGAACCTCTTTTCCTACTCCACATACTGCACCTTAGTGTCATACTGGAAACTGTAACAGAATTTAAAAATCAGCCTCATTATTATCTTACATTGCTCTAGTGATTAATAATTTAATTATAAATTAACTGGCTCTTATTTTATGAATAAACAATAGAATTAAAACTATTGAATGTCAAAATATTGCATGTGAGTACCATTTCCAACGAACCATTCATTAGCACTTACGGGTTTTTGTTGAGTATCATATATGATACTGGCCCGGGACAAATAATGTCCTGATATCCACAATAATCAAGAAAAGGAAAAACTGCAGTTTTCATATTTTAAATCTCATTGTGTTAGATCCCTTTTCCTAAATTTATAGGGTTATCAGAGTATTTTTTCCGTACAATACTCATTAATCTTCCAATCTTAGCAGGTGGTGAATCCTTTAATCTTCCTTCTTAGGCTCTCTAAGAGGAGAGTCAGTTGGAACCAAAAATATAGTTTATCCCCTTTGCCACTTTTCTTCCTTTCTTATTCCTCCCCTCCCATCCCCTTCCCTCCTCTCTCCTCTCTCCTTCCCTCCCCCCTTCCTTCCTTCCCTTTCCCCTTCCCTCCTTCCTTCCTTCCTTCCCTTCTTCTCTGTTTCAATACAAATCAAGCCAAATAAAATAGCAAGACCCTCACAAAATTTTAACGTTCAATTTCTTATTTTAGTAATACAAAGACACTTAAATTGATATAATTTTTTATTTCAACTTCAAAAAAGGAGGCCTAAGCATTTCCAAAACAAATTACTGCAGAATAAAAGCCATATCCTATGAGAAGCAATATTTTTTAATAGGATTATTTCACTTAACTAATATAAGCATCTGAAACTTTGTGCTTTTTTGTTTTAATTTGTCAGTGATGAACTCAGCACTATCTAGGGCATTTGTATAACATCTTGGAAATTATTAAAGTATATTGCCTGCCATTTTCAAACACTTATGTACTCAGCACGATTTAATTGACCATATGGAAATTTACCACCAGAGAATTTCCGTGAATAAATATTTTAACTAGCTGTATTTAAATGGTACCTATGGTAAAAATTCCGGAAATTTTTCTTAGTGTGGGACTTATTTCTTTAATGTTACTTTCTATTTACAAAAATTCTCTCAGTTACAATTAGCAATATTAACTTGTTTAAATTCTAACTCCTTTTCTCTCTCCACTTTCAATACCTCCAGTTTATGGTGTGAATCAAAACCAGAACAGCCCTAAAGTGGATAGACTAGTAGACTAATAGGAAAGAGTATTTTTGGATATTTCTAAGTCTTGATGATTACTTTCTGGATAATTATCATGTTCAATATAATTTAAAATATAAACAACATTGTAAATATTGAATCGTAGCTCTACTAAAATCCCTCCCTCCTCAGCCTGGAAACAACGCTTCATTTTTTAACACTTGATAATCTATGAAAATTAATTTTTTCTACTTGAATAGCTATGAGCTCATAATTACCCAAATCAAAATTTATGCACATAGTATCTATCCGTCTCTTCTTTCAAATTCAGACTTTCTTTGGCTATAGAAAAATCTCTTTGGCAAGCAGAAGGAAAGAGAGTATGGACTGGGACTTCAAATTTTTAAGACTAAAATGGCAAAATACGTCAACATTGGTAATATTACAGAATTCTTAGGATTCAATTTCTTTCAGTGTTGAAGTATTTGAGTACGTTGAAATACATACAGGGCTTTGACACTAATAATAATCCATAATTTTTGTAAATTGGGGTGCAGAAGGCAAGTTTTGAAGAACATCTCGGAAGTCCTTTAATTCAATTCTTCTTAAGAGAGAATCCTTTCTACATCACAGATAATTATCCACTCTCTCAGGATGGGTCGTCTGTGGCCTTTGGGAGCTAATTTAAAAGATTAGGGAAAAACGAAGCTTACAGTGCAGTAGTGTTATCTAGGACAGCTCTCTTACTGGACAATCACTATCACGCCGTCTCACGGTAGCTTTTATTTTTTTAAAATCATTCAATGGATAATCACTTGGAAATGGGGGCTTCCCCTGCAGTATTTTTGTGCTCTTTTGTTATGGATTTCACAGTTTAAGATTTTAAAAATTACTTAACTATTACAAATGAGTGATGATTATTGACGACTCAGAAAATGCAGAAAGTGAAGGCGGAGGAAGAAATATGAGTTTTAGGTCTACTACTTAAAGAAAATCACTGTTAAGGTTTTGATGTATGTTCTTTAAGCCCTTGTTCTATATATAGGTTTGAAAAACTTTGAGATGCGGTGATATGTATAACTCTATATTCTCCTTTTTGTATTAATAATCTAACATTTTTAAAATTAGAGTTTTTGGTAAACATTGTAATGGTTACATAATAACCACATTTACTATATAGACTACAAATGCTTCCTAATCTTTTTTCGTATCATGACACACTTAGAAAATGACTAATTTTAAGACACTCTGAGGTGAATACATGGAGCTGCTTGAGGCCAGAGGCAACTGTCCTGGGGCTCTGACTGCATAGACAGACCCCGTTGTTATCTTAGGGGCCAAGAGGATCAGCGATTCTGTAATCCGCTCTGCAGTGTGGCAGAGCCCCCCAGGGGGACAATTCTTCTTCAGCCTTCTTCTCACTTGTTCTATCATTGGACGTTTAAGATGCATACACATTTGTATTATTATGGATAACCTTGCAATATCATCTTTGACCATGAAACTTTTTACACATTTAAACATATTTCATTAGAATAAATTCTCCAAAACAGCAGCACTGAATATTTTTGAGTATGGATATTTCTAAGAATTCTGATACATGCTGATTATTTTCCTAATGGTATACCATTGAGAATGTCTGTTTCACCTCCCGTTTTCCAGCATTGCCTATTCTTTTAAAGGCATTTCTACTAATTTGGTAGGCCAAAAAAAGGCATTCGATTTTAATTAACATTTTTTGGTTAATCTCAAGGTGAACGCTTTCACATTTAGTTGTAAGTCACTTTTTTCAGTTGCTAATTTCCCGTTTTGAAGTCATATTCTTTTTCTTGTCTCTTTGTATGAACTCTTTATATGTTACATACGTATAAACATTTTCTCTGTTTATTGTGTCCCTGCTCATGGTTTTCCTTTTTTTTTTTTTTGGTGAGGAAGATTGGCCCTGAGCTAACATATGTGCCCATCTTCCTCTTTTTGTATGTGAGCGGCTGCTACAGCATGGCCAGTGAGGACTGGTGTCAGTCTATGTCCAGGAATTGAACCAGGCCACTGAAGTGGAGCATGGAATTTAACCACTAGGCCACAGGGCTGGCTCCCCCCCCCTATTTTTTTTTTAACATAGGGAAGTTTTTATTTTCATATAGTCAAATTATCTACATTTTCTTTTGTCATTTCTTTCATCTTAGAATGTTCTCCATATATTTGATAAAGATTCACTTTAATTTTCTTAATAATTTCTGAAAATTGATTTTGTTTTAAATTTCATCCATCTGAAATCTATTTGGCTCCTTGTCTGATGTGAGGATCTAAATGCCTCACTCTTTCTTCCAAATAGCTCACCACGTAACAAACTCCTTGAATAATCTTTCATTTTCGTGTGATTTATGATATCTTCAGTTTCCTTCAGTGTATTATTCTTTTTCTATTAACCAGATTCCTATTTTGAATAAGGCCAAAGAATCCCTCACATACAGGCAAACATTTAGGAATAACGTATAATTCTTAATTCATGGCTTTATTGCAGGGATCCTTTTCCTCCCACTTACAGGCGTGGTCAGAATGAACAAAAGTGTGTGCTCTGTGTTGGTAAAGAGATGGGGGTGGGGTGGGGTGGGGAGGAGGAGAAGAAAACGAGAGCTTTTTGATAGCTTATTTTTCCATAACAGGAGTTCACTGAGTGCACACAATTTAATTTCTTTTCTAATCATTTCCTCCTACCCCTTAGCCATCGTTTTCCTTTGATCTCTTTTCAGCCTTGCAATTATTCCAATAATTGCTGCATTACATCTAGCGGACGGGCACAAGAGGGCAGTGTAAGTGCATGTTCACAGGTGCAAAACTTGACGCTACTCAAAGGCAGTTCTGAGAGTAGTTGAAGCGTTGTTGTGACTTATCGCCGCTGTGCCTTTTTCTTAACCTAATCCATGCTTTGGTTCAGCGGCCCACTGCACGGCAGGTGCCAGTGCTGAGCAGACTACTGCGTCCTGCCAGGGAGCCTGTACAACCACGGAAAGCCTCCCTTCAGTCTTACACTACCAACTTGTTCATTCATTCATTTGTATTTTTCCACAAAGAGTGAGCAGCTATGGTGCTATATCTGAGTGTTGGGGCTATGAGTGGTTTTTACTTTTAGTTTGCGCTATTTTTCAAATTTCCTACAGTGGACATGTGTAAAATATATTATGAGGAAGAATAAATGCCATAAAAATTAATTTTTCTTATTGTTTCTAGCAGTCAAGACATTGCAGATTATTAAAGGACTGTGCTTATGATAGGGACAGAAGGGGAGGAAAACTCCATCCAGCTGCATTTTCCTATATTGTTAACCAAGGATGCTGAAAACTTAGCTAAAAAAGGCATTGAGGGAGCCAAAGGAAAGTGTTGGTGGAGAAGAAAGGAAAAATGTAAATCACTGGAAACAGGCTCATTTGAGGCTGCCTGGGTGGGAGGTTCTGCCTCACCCCTGAAGCCTGTGGCTTTTGCCTCTTCCTTGCAGGCGCTGTTCCGAAGGACCTTCAGCCCAGGCTTTGGAAACCACATCAGGGGCTGGGAAGATTGATTTCCAGCTGGTTTGCTTCACCGTGGGGCTGAGACAGGGAGCTCCGGGTCAGGGGCACTGCGGCCGTGATGCATTCAAGCTGGAACTCGGGATACAGTGTCTCACAGATTAGTTCCATGGTTCTTTCTGAGCAGCACTGGTCTTAAGAAAATTATAATCTAAATCGAATTCCCTAGGTCTACCTTGGCATCTAACTGCTATTTTAACATTGTTACAATGGAAAAATGCTTTCGGAGTTTCATACCACCAGTGACTTTCAAAACATCGTCTATTTTTATTGTTATTATTTTTTAATCTGGGGGATCATCTGTATGAGTGAATGATGGGGGGTGGGTAATAGGTTTCCTTCATTCGGGGTCACTAGCAACCCAGAAACTAGAAGGTGGTATTAGCAGCTATGTTGAAGGATAGATTCGAATTAAAAATTAAATTTGGAATTAATTTAAACTAGCCCGTGTCCAAGGATTTAAAGCTATCCACAGGCAATAAACCCCTCCCCACACCTCTTAAGAAGCATCTTGGACAAAGCAAATTGTCTAGGAATTCTAATTATCTGGTGAAGTTCTTTGCCAATATTTCACTTTGAGTAGAATTCTCATATGTATTTCTGTCAGCGAGTAGGCAGCTTTTTTCTTTGGCCAATTAAAACTCAGGTCTTGGGAAGTTTTCATTTTCATCATTTAAGTTTTGTTCAGTCTTTTACTGTATTCACCCGCCAAAATTATACGACGCGTCAGTAACTATTTGAATTCTCCAGAGTGAATATTCCTCACGTGTGAATAAAAGGAACAGTGGTGCGGTGGGCCAAATGGCCTCTCCAAAGGTGTCCGTGCTCTCATCCCTGGAGCCTATGAACCCTTATCTTAATGGCAAAAGGAACTTTGTAGGTTACAGACTTTAAAAGGGGGGATTGTCTGGATGGGCCCAATCTAATCACGTACGCCCTTAAAAGCAGAAAATCTCTGATTGCAAGCAGAAGACAAAACATCGTCAAATCCAAGTACTGAGTGCAGGCTGGGTGTCAGAGCTGGATACCAGGGACACACCTGACGTGCGCATTTGAGGATTGAGAGAGGAGTTACACCCTGAGCTTCTGGAGTGGAGCAGCAGACGCCTTACATATGGCGCCAGAGACTTTGGCCTCAGATGGGCTATGCGATGGGAAACAGGGCCTGCTAAATTTGTATTGGCCCCAAGGCATGGAGCTGATCCAAATGCTGTGGACATAGCGAGACATGGAATAGGGGCAGTGGGTGATGCGGAACCAGACGCTGATCTGATGAAACCAAGGTGGACACTTTTTGTGACTGTGGCTGCTGTTACACCCAGCTGAATTTTCACCAAGTTGACGAGGAAGAATTGTTAACTTCAGAACTTTCTTTATGGAGGGCCTACGCTAAAAGTGAGCCTAGTATGGTAATTTAGTTGCTTGTATAAGTTGCTGTTCATAGTCAGAATATGAATTTCTTTCTATATCGTAGTTTATATTCCTCAGTGAATCTTTTTAAAATAGCCTGTATAAAGTAGGGAGTGGAGTACTTTTTCCGGTCCCATTAAAACAAAATATATGATCTAAGAAGAATAGCTTGATGATTGAGTCAAGATTGCGGTGCCTAAGGGGGCTGACTAGGCAAACAGTCCCTCTTCCCCCCAGATTAGTGTCTGAACAGGCCTCTTTAAGTCTACGTGAACCATATGCTACATTTCCAGCTCCTTTCAAAACACGTGTTGGTAGGGTTTAAGCAAAACATTCATTACTTTAAAAAATACCCTCTGATTCTAATTTTAAAAGCATGTGAGTAACTGTATTGCTCATTAGTTTGAGAAAAACACTACGTTGAGCTCCAAGTGGGTAAAAGTGCAACACTCTTGAGAGCTATTTCATGTGGCTGCCATTTGTATCTTAATCCTTGGGGGGATGCAAAACTTTTCTCCAATTAGCTCTGTCCTGAATAGAAGGTTTACTGTGTCCCACAGCCTGATGCTTTTGTTGCTTGGACTGATGCCTACTGAAGTCCAGACTTAAACCATTGTTTCCCTTTCATTTCAGTTTTAAATCATGTCCCAGACTCTGGAGGGGAGCACCTAGTGCAATCACCTCCTGATTACAGTGGTTTCTCCAAATCTGGTTATCATATGAGTCATTAGAGCGATTGCAGTTGAAACCAACAGTTGTAGAGAGGAAATCGAATGCATGACTTCTACTTCTTTTACTTGTGGAATCAGTTAAAGCATGAGGGTTCAATTTTGTTTTTGACCCTAAGTAGCTTAAAAGCATGTTAAACTGTGTATTTGCTTTGAGCCACTGGAAAAGGCTTGGTAGTATTTTGTGATAAAAATATTGTGAAATCAGACATGGAGCTTTATCAAATATATTCATGGAAGAAGATGCACAGAGTTACTTAAGAGAAATTAACTTGAAAATATTCTAAATTTAAGAATTTTAAGAATGAAGTCACAAGTTTATGGGAAAAAACAGTATCTTTCATCCAAAATGAAATAATTTGGGGATCCCATTCATTCATTCATAGCGATTATTTATTGTAGGCCTACTACATGCCAGGGAGTCTTCTGGGCATTGGGAATTTAGAAGTAAACATAATGAATCCTTCTCTCAAGTACATACCTTACTTTTTAGTAGAGAGAGACAGACAATATACACATTTTAAAAATACAGAATATGTCTGGTAATGATAAATGCTGCAAAGAATAACAAATCAGGGTGAGGGATATTGAGAGTGAAAGGGATTGCTATTTTCTATAGAGTGGTCAAAGAAGTCCTCTCAATAAGGTGACATTTGAGTAGAGACTTTGAAGTCTACAAGAACTGAGGAAGGAAGTTACGTAGATATCTAAAGGAGGATTGTTGCCGTGTGATTGGGTCAGAGTGAGAAGGTACAGGTGGTGGGAGCTAAGGTCAGAGAAGCAACGGGGAGGTCAGCGGCAAGGGGCCAGTTAATGTAGGGCCCTGTGGGCTGTTGTGAAGACTTTAGCTTTTACTCAGCATGAGATGGGAAGCCGTTGGAGAATCCGGAGCAGAAAGGGATGATTTGCATGTCAGGATGATCACTTGGCTGCTCTGTTGAATATAGACCATAGAGGGGCAAAGAGTGGATACTAACCAGTCAGGAGGATATTGCAATAGCTATGTGAGAGATGATGGACTAGGGTGGTAGCAGAGGAAGGTGCTGAGATATGGTAAGAGTCTGAATATATCCTAAAGGAATAGCCAACAGAATTTGCTATTGGATTGGCTGTACTGTGTGAGAGAACGAAAGGGGTAAATTTTTGGCTTGAGCAAATGGAAGAATGAAAGTGCCATATACTGAGATGGGGAAGACGGTAGGAGGAACAGATTTGGAAGAGGTGAGGGAAATCAAGAGTTCGTTTTGGACATGTCCGTTTTGGCATGTCTAATAGACACCAAAATGGAGATATTAAGTAGGCAATTGGTATTCGAAACTGGGGTTCTGAGGAGAGATCCGAACCAGAGGTATAAATTTGAGAGTCATCAGGGTGTGAATGTTGCTTAAAGCTGTAGGACCAGATAAAATCATGTACTAAGAGAACGTAGGTAGAGAAGAGAAGGGGTCTGAAGATTGTGCTTGGGACCTTCAAAGTTTAGAGGCTGGTGAGATGAGGAGGAGCCATCAATGCACAGCGAGGCAGAGTGGCCATGAGGTAGGGCGTCAATCAAAGAGAGTGGTATCTGGAAGCCAAATGAAGACAGTGTTTCAAGGAGAGAGTGAGGGATCAACTGTGGATTGCTGATGAGCAGTGGGAAAAAGCAGAACCAAGCACTGGCCATTGGTTCCAGCAGTGCAGAGGGCATTGCTGACTTCGGTCAAAGTGGAGAAAACCAATGAAAGCTTGCGTAAAAGTAGATAAAAGCTGAGGGAATGAAGAAATAAAATCCTGGTTGAAACACGTTCAGGAGAACACGAGAGGAGAGGAAGGAGAAAAAGTTAATACAGGTAGCTGGCTTGAAGAGATTTGCCGTAAAGGGGAGCAGAGAAATAGAATAATAACTGGCCACTCACGTGGCGCTGAGGGAGACATTGTGTTGCGGTTGTTGTTTAAATGTGAGAAATGCTACAACACCTTTATATGCTTACAGAAATGGTCCAACAGAGAGAAAAAAAAGAGCACAATTGCCGGAGTGATGTCGGTGAGTAGGTGAGAGGGGACGAGCACACCAGTAGAGGAGTTGGCCATAGACACAAATAGGTTCAGCTCATCTGTTGCAATGGGAGTCGAGACTGATTAAATGGGTACAGACACAGACACGTGTCACACTTGATGGTGGGAGCACGTGGAACATCTCTTCTGATTGCTCTTGTTTTGTCAACTTGTCCCCTTGCTGCTGTTTCCTATAAAGCATAGTTGTTACTCCATTGTGTGTCAGTGTCTTAGCATAACCAGTGTTTGGCTGGGCTCAAACAGCCCTGTTTCTGTGAGCTGGATGCCCAGATGAGGGCACCTGTGAACAGTTGCACATGAACAGCTGCAAAGAAATGAATCATAGGCTGGAAGTGATTTACCTACCTGATTGTTGGCACATAAACTAGTTGCTAGACTACTGCTTGTCTCAGCAGAATTAGGGTGAACATTTATTGGTACAGAATTATTAGACATTTAAGCTCTCTGTTTTATGTTTTACCACGTTCTACAACCAACTGTCCAGATACTATGGGATGCTGAAAGAGGGTAACAACAAATGAAAACATTACCTTCCGTATAAAGGAAGAACTGTCAAGACATTTCACGGCTAGTGAAAACAGCTGTATTTGAAAAGATTCCTGTATTTAAAATGAAAGCAATGTTTAAGCCCAAAATCATACGCATAAAATTTCTATCAGAAACTTAAAATATATTTATATATTTCACTTTGTGATTCCCCTTTTAGGAATCTACTGGAGTAGAATAAAACTCACAATGTTTTATTCACAAAGTGGTTATCTTTGACTGTGTATAGTATGTGCCAGACCTGGTGCTAAACATTTGAGATGAAATCGTCAACGCCTCTGGTAGTTGCCTCTCTCCAGCAGGTGAGTAATTCCCCATACCTCTGTTTGCTGAATTGCTGAACATTCAAGGCCCATCCTTGCTCAGAAAGGGAGGAGAGAGTACAGAAGTGTCTGATAAGCTTCCCCACCCTGACCCCCATAGGCCAGGGAGTTGATGTTTAGGTTGCTTCCCTCAGCTTATCTGCACAACATATTTGCTGCTTCTTGGAAACCTGCATGCTGCAAATCAACGACTCAGTTTTGTTTCCTGTAGCTGAGATTGTCTCTCACCAGGTGGAAACCTCTCCTTTCTTTCCCAGATGACTCGACTTGTCTGCTACTGTCCCCATGTAGTGGGGTATCTCTACTCCTTTGTCTCGTCACGTTCTTGTCTCTTGCAAACGCCAGTCCTGGGCAGACCAGTCACTTTCCTCTTCCCAAGGGGATAAAGATTTTAAGAAACATAGTGAGTCATCCATTTATTCTCTTGCTATGGGGAGCTTCCATTTTACCTATTTTTACCAGATATTCCAGCCTCCATCAGTCAATTAACTTTCAAATAGAACCAAATCTCTTCTCTAGGCTCTTGCTATGGACACATATTTGGTTTATTGAGAATGCGTTAAAGAGGTTGGCTACAAAAACATTCTATTAACATGGAAAACTGCTTATGGAATAATATCAGACAAAAGCTATCTAAAATATCTAAAATACAATGCCTAAAAAAATTTTATAATATAAACTAAAATCCTAAAAATAACACTAAAAATAATAATAGAAAGAAATGTGATAAAGTTGTTAATTAAAATATGAAAATGTTCTTATAGCTTTGATTCTATCCTCTATAAGTGCTTTACATTGTGAACAGCATTAACGAATGTTTTTCCTGTAGACCACCTCTCTAATTTTATAACGGAGTTATAATTTTTAACAGTGAACTTGTTTAGAACTAATCTATTCTTTCAAGGCAGAGATGGGAAAGTGGTGATCTGTAGCTGATTTTGTTTAGCTTGTAGTTTAAAAGAATTTCAATTTATTTGGTTGTATTCAAAATATGGGCTTCTAGATTTTGAGGTTTTCTTGAAAAAATCAGATGGTATTGGCATCACTGGACCCACTTTTCTGTGTGGCAGCTCTCAGCTAGATTGGCTCTTCATGGTGAGGCAGAACCTCTAGTGTGCTCAGGTTCACCTCAGTATCCCTTTCTGTCCTGTCGTCTTCATCACCAGCCTCACTTTGTTGTTTCCAATGTCCAGTAAGCTTGACTCATGGGTGCTACCTGCCTGCCTCATAGAAATCTGAGTTTGTCCACTTGTGTAATTTTCAAAAACTTTCAATCCATTCATCCATCATCCTGTTGTTCCCTTCGCTTTGCTAGGTACACAAGAAGACCCATTTTTAAAAGTCATAATTTAGGTGCCATAAAACAGTATAAAAATTTCCTCATTTCCTTTTTTCTATGCCAAAAGAAAGAAAGAGACATAAGTTCTGGGTGCTCTGGTTTTCTATGGCAACAAGCAACTGAAATAGCGAAGGGATTTAAAATAGGAACTCAAACTGTGTCTGTGGCTTGTTCCCCTCTTAGGGCGACTACACATACTCAGAGAATTGCTGTCTTTTGTCTGTTGACTCATGTCTGAAAGCCTACAGTAAAGCACTCTTGCTGTCTCTGATACTAGCCTTTCCGTCTTGGTACACGGCATCTTATTTCTGGCAGCATTATTAATGGCTTTTAAGAGTAGAAAGCACAGATGGAGGCTCTAGCAGGTAATTTGCCACCAAATATGCATATACGTGAATAATATATACCTAATATATGAATATTATGTTATATATGACATATGTCTACATATATACTACTACTAATTACTTTTTTTTGAGGTAAAACTGGACCTTCAGATTGTACCACATTGAGTATCAGGATCGTTTTACTCCTGGGATTACATGATATATTGGTTTACTGTATCCTATTAACTAAGTACACTGTGCTGCTGGTATTAAATTTTGAAAACAAGAAAATGAAATAGTAGTTGTAACTTATATCACAAAAATATCAGGTTGATTGAGTCATTAACAACCTTAAGATATCTTAATGTGAAAAAAATTTAAATGCTTGTTATCAATTGCAAAATAAAATGATCAATCCCCAAAGAAAGTAGCAATGAGAATTTTCATATCTGGATATTTTGCTGACTTTTTCTTTTGCTTGTCTGTTTGTTGTTGTTATGTAAAGTTTTTTTTTAATATAATAAAGCGTATCAAGCTCTTCTTTTATTACTTTTGAATTTTGAATCTTAGCACTTAATGTACATTTCCAGGTTATAGAGGAATTTGCACTTTTTTTCTTAATACTTGTATGGTTTCATTATTTTACATTTAAATCTCTGATTTATTGGGAATTTATCCCTGCGTGCGGCATGAGGGACAGATCCAATTTTAGTTTTTTTCATACTGCTATTCAGTTACTGTAACACCATTTATTTAAATCTACCCTTGTTGTACTGATTTTAGATGCCAAACTTATCATACATTAGATTTTCATATGCTCTTAGATCTATTTCTGAATTCTCTAGTCTATGATATTGGTTTATCTATTCATGTGCCAGTACCACACTTTCTTTATTACAGAGATTTTAAGTAGGTGTTAATATCTGGTAGGACTAACACCACCTCCATTACTCCTATTTTGCAAGGTTTCCCTGGCTATTTTTGCTTGTTTGTTCTTCCAAGTAAAATTTATAATAAAATTTTCTAGTTGAAAAAAAGGAAAAGAAAGGGAAAAAAAAATCCCAAACAGAAATGCAACAACAAATATGATAGTATTTTTATTATTCCACAAGTTCGATGTGCAATATTTTCATTGTTCCTAAGTATTTTTTAAATTTCACTTATGATTTATTTTTTGACCCAAGGGTCACTTAAAAGTGTGTTTTAAATTTTAATTATGAGATATTTTTCAAAATTTTAGTTTTTTAAAAATTAACTTCTGACTTTATTGTATAGAAGTTAGAGAATATATTCGATATGCTATGAAATCTTTAAAATTTGTTGAGACCTGCTTTCTGTTCTAGTGAAATGGTTCTCCATCCTGGATGTGCATTAGAATCACCTGAGGAGGTTTTCAGACACGCTAACGCCTGGAACCCCCTCCAGACCCATTAAATCAGTATCACTGAGGTTGGAGCTCAGACTCTGTATTTTTAAAGAGCGCCTGGGGAGATTTTACAGTGGACCTGGGCTGAACATATGGTCAATTTTTGTACATGTTCTATGTAAGCTGAAATAACTGTATGTTTTTCAATTACTGGATACAAGGGTTCTCTAAATATCTTTTAGATTTAATTTTTCAATTGTCTTGTTCAAATATACTATATCCTTAATGACTTTTTAAAATGCTTGATCTATTAATAAACAAAGAGAAATATTTTAAAGTCACCCACTCTAGGAGCGTGGAATTATCAATTTCATTTTATAATAGGATTACTTGGGCATGTTGTCTCTCACATCTATCATCTTATAGTATTAAAACCGTGTAAGTTTAGTATATGGAGGTTGAATATTCTGTTTTAACTAATTTAGTGTTTATCAAAAGTATCTTAACATGCATATTTAATTAAGAAGTTCTAAAATTGATCAAACTCTGAATTCTTTAGTATACCAACCACCCCATCATGTAACAGCTAGATCTTAAGTTAGTGTGAGGGCAGCCATCTTAGGAAAGGGAAGCAATATCGTAACTGTGTATGACCCTGACTCACTAGTCTCTGAGAATGCACTCTAGCCTGCACGTAGCCCAGATGATTAAGCACTTCTCGCTTTCGCAAAATACATGATCTGCTAGTTCTAGGCTCTTGCTTATGTGTACCTCCCAGCTGTGACAAGAGGATAACTTTGTCTCTGAGTTCCCCAGGAATATGACGACCCTCCAGAAAGAAAATTCTGCATTTGTACCCATCACGAATGACAGAAGAAAGAGATAATAAGGTGCCTTGAAGTTCATCACACCGGATGGTCAACACCCCTGAACCCACTCCTTCCCTGCCCATTTCCCCTATATAACTGCCTCAAGATTCTGTATGATTTTAAGACGCTTATTTAGAACACTAGTCTGCCATCTTCTGATTCTGCTAGCTAATTGTATAAACTTTCCTTTCTCAACCACTGGCCCGTTTGCAATTGATTGGCAATGGATTGTGGAGGGCAGAGCGAGCCCCTTTTTGCCCGCTTGCAACCACAGAGGGGATAGTTTACTTCTATCTCATTTTCTACCCTCAATTTAGACATCATTGTAATTGTGTCGTGGTATAAATGTTTATTTCTCTTTATGCGCATGCTTGCCATTTTCTTTGCTCACTTCTTAAATCTATGCTGGATTGTCTATTTGCAGTTAGTAGCATTTCTGTTCCTTTTTATACTCCCCTTTGTAATTGCAGTGGCTGACACCTGGGAACCTTATTTTTAAGAGCTCCTTGCTGGGAGGGTTCCGATTTAGATTCCACCACTGAGAGACGCTTGTAGGAGATTTGGCAGTTGAAAGGAAGGCACAGTTCGTTTTTCATCTGGCAGATGACCAGAGCATATTTCCTCAGAGGCATCAGGAGCTTCCTGAACCTTCTTCAGACTCCGTGTTCTACTGCCAGCCTCCAGCTGTGCAGTCGAGGGGCAGCTCTGGCTCTGGCAGCTACTTCCTACACTTTCCTGATTTCTGGGTTGCAATTTCCATCCTTCAACTTTGCTCCCCTACCCCTTACAACAATTTTTAAACTACCACATTCTTTGTATTTAATCACTTTCTTGAAATAGCAGATATTCTGCTTAGTTCATTTGCAAAAATGGCTTGTCAACTCTGACAATGTCTTATTCCTTCGTCTTATTTTCAATCTTCTCTTTTTTTTAATATACTTAACATATTTATTTTATACCCTGTTTTTGATCATTTCAGCATCTGCAGATATGGATTCTGATTCTGCAGTTTGTGGTTTCTGTTGTCTTGTTCACAGTGATTTATTTCTTCATTTTTTAGTAATTTTTGATTGTGAGTTCACATTCACGGGAACTTCATCTGTGGGAATACTTTGAGACTTGGTTTTAAAGTTTGTTTTCTTCCACATTGTGTTGGTTTTTGGCAGATATCTGGGTTCTCAAACTTAACCATTTTAAGTATTTTTTTTTAGCTTCAATTTTTTTTTTCCGGATACAGATGTCATAAGAATTCTGGTTCCGGATCTATTTGAATATTGGCTTATGGTTAAGAATTCCTTTTTGGGGCCGGCCTGGTGGTGCAAGCGGTTAAGTGCACGTGCTCCGCTGCAGCGGCCCAGGGTTCGCCGGTTTGGGTCCCGTGTGTGATCCTGGGAGCACACCGATGCACTGCTTGGCAAGCCATGCTGTGGCGGCGACCCACGTAAAGTGGAGGAAGATAGGCACAGATGTTAGCCCAAGGCCACTCTTCCTCAGCAAAAAAAGAGGAGGATTGGCAGATGTTGGCACAGGGCTGACCTTCTTCACACACACACAAAAAAGAATCCCTTTTCTTTGCTCTCTTTCTCTTCCCTTTCATCTCCTCCCCTCCTTTCCTCTCCTGTCCTCTCTGCTCTCCTTTATTCTTCCTGATTTCAAATTTCTTTCTTTTTTTTCTACTCAGAGCCAGGATAAAGAACAGTGTCATTCCCACCGTTTCTCTCTGGGGGATAGTTTACCTTCCAGTGGGTTACCGTTTGGAGTCCTAGCTTGTGAAGGAGGCTCCAATCTGCCCTTGTATCCAGTATAATCCCAGCTTCTGTTTCACTGACGACACATTTTAACTCAGATCTAGGCCATAAGAGTTTGGAATAAATTCCCAAAGCAAACACCAGTTCTTGAAACTTTCTATCAATAGATAGAAATGCCACCAGCTCAGGCATGCATTCACATGTAGGTTTTATATATTTTATCTAGTATTTTTAATTACATTCTCCCCAAAGAATTTTCTACAAATGTTTAGTCTGCCATATTGCTAGAAATAGAAGTCAGCAATCATTATTAAAAATGAATTGCCGATCTGTTGTTAACAGTGTTTGCAATGCCTAATTATCAAAGTATTGCTTACCACGGAGGAATATTTTAATTTGGTGCTAAAAGTAACAGTACATCATATTTATTATGCATTCCACAAAATTAGCAAATATGTAGCTGATTTCTTTTTTTTTTTCCAAGCCTATAAGTTATTGAAATATAAATTGTATTTTATTTTTGTAAACTTGATAGCTGGCATTCTCTTTCCATTTCAACTATAAAGTCACATATGGATTTTTTAGCATCTTTACTTCAGTGATTCTTGCTTTTTCTTGCTACACGACAATAAACGTCAGTGTTTGTGAGTGCTGATGGGATTCTGAATTCTACTCTGCTCTCATTGTTCCTGCTGTGAAATGATTGCCTATTTTAAAACCACCCAAATAGAGACTGACTGCTATTATGAGCAAAGAAGACTATTCATAGCAATAATCTTCCTTCTTGGCGTTTTGGGCAGCAGCAGTGGTGAAAAGCCACAGACCATACTGTAAAAGTCAGTCTTGGGGGCACCCCAGTCATGGGCATGGAACCATTCGCTCACTTGCTTGTTCATCATTTAACCACTTAACCTATCAGCAGTTCAACTCTGTCTCCTTTTCCAGACATAGCTGTTTGACATTTCCAGGCAAAACACATCTTCTTTTGTTTGCTATTCATTAGTGTCTATCAAAATATACTTTTTTATATTAAAAAATAAGAATGTGCTGAGATATAATGCCAGAAACAGGCCATTTTTCTCACTAATGGACAAATGGCATCAATGGGACTTTTTAGGGGTGAACCCCACGTCTGTCAGAAGCTAAATGATTCATCTGACAAGATAATGAATTGGTTGCTTTTTTCAGGGAAGATTTGCAAAGAATTTCTTTTTTTTTTTAAAGATTTTATTTATTTATTTTTTCCCCCCAAAGCCCCAGTAGATAGTTGTATGTCATAGTTGCACATCCTTCTAGTTGCTGTATGCGGGACTCGGCCTCAGGATGGACGGAGAAGTGGTGCCTCGGTGCGCGCCCGGGATCAGAACCCGGGCCACCAGCATCGGAGCGCCGCGCACTTAACCACCAAGCCACGGGGCCGGCCCTTGCAAAGAATTTCTTTTCACTGGATACGCAATTTAGAAAATCTTATGAAAGGATATAAAAAAGAAAGAATAGAGAAAGCAAGCTAGTTTAATACAAATGTGGACATGTAATACTTGGATATCTTGAAAAAAATCTCCTCCCAGGCTAACATGTATTTGAGATAAGTATTATTACTGTGGCTAGAAAATTAGTTTTAGGCTCTATTTAGAATCTTATTGAGGGTTGCATGAAAAAAAAAGTTACAGAAGTGATTTTTGTGTCATGAAATTTACATCTTCATAATAATAATGTAAACTTTACTCACCTCTTCTTTTTGTGTTTATATAAATAGCTAAATAGACGTATTATGTGAATTTGGCTTAAATATATATCCATACTCTTATATTCTTACAAAACAATATTTGAGACAAGGGAGCATTTTATAAATAGGATATCCAACCTTTTAAATCATTAACATTAGAAGTTCTGTTCTGTGGCAAGATGAAGAAGAAGGTCCTTGTTATTTATGCTCAAGGGCACAGAGATTCTGTGTGAAAGAGTTTTGGGTAAGTCTGGGCTGGGTGATGTCTTAGTTCAGGCTGCTCTAACAAAGTACTTATGCACTGGGTGGCATATAAACAACAAAAATTTATTTCTCAAGTTCTAGGGGTTGGAAGTCCGAGAGCAGCGTGCCAGCATAACCGGGTTCTGGTGAGAGCCCTCTTCTGGTTCACAGGCTTCTTGTATCCTCACAGGGAAGAAAGAGAGCAAGAGAGTCCCCAGGGTCCCTTTTTTGAGGAACTAATCTCATGAACTGATCACCTCCCAAAGGCCCTCATCTCCTAATACTATCACATTGGAGGTCAACGTTTCAACTTATGAATTTTGAGGAGACAGACATTCAGCACATTGCAGGTGACATGGGAGGACAGTGTGAAATGGTGAGAAGAGACTGCATTTTAGCCTTGGAAAAACCAGGGCATGTACAGTGTCAATTCCCTTGTGCGAGTGATGGAGACGGTGTGATGGCTAATTTTGTGTGTCAACGTGACTGGGCCACGGGGTGCCCAGGTATTGACTGAACATGATTCTGGGTGTGTCTGTGACGGTGTGGTTGGATGAGGTTAACATTGGAATCTGTAGACTGAGTAAAGCAGATTGCTGTCTCTGATGTAGGTGGCCCTCTTCTAATCAACTACAGGCCTGCATAGAACAAAAAGACTGACCCTCCCACGAGTAAGAGGGATTCCTTCTGCCTGGTTGTTTGATCTGGGACATGGTCTTTTCCTGCCTTTGGATTTACACTGAAACATAAGCTCTTCCTGGGTCTCCAGCCTGCCAGCTTTCAGACTGCAGCTATACCGGCAGTTCTCCTGGTTCTCAGGCCTTGATTCAGACTGGAATTACACCATTGCTCTCCCGACTCTCCAGTTCACCAACTGGGGATTTTGGGACGACTCAGCCTCCACAGTCATGTGAGCTAATTCTGTACAATAAATCTCTTTGTATATGCATGTATCTCCTGTTAGTCCTCTTGGTGCCCATCTTCTGAGTATGATAGAAACTAAACGCATCATCAATAATATCACGCTGCACTTCACACCAAGAGACAGCAAAATCTACAACATACATTCTCCCCAATACTTATTGATCATCCCAGACACGTAATCCCTATTCAGTCCAGGGCTTAGGCCAGAGGATAAGGTAAATGCAATTACATTAAGAAACCTACTTTTAAATTTTATTTATTAATAATGTAGCTTTCTCCAAATTCAAAAAATTGAGGTGAGAATCAGTCACTCACACAGCATCTATATTTAGTGACGGCATTCAATCAAATCCTTAATGTTTTCCTAGGAGCAAGAGCTTTGAAAAACCTGACCTTGCCTAAGGTTAAAGTTGTTGATTTTTAATAACTGCAAATACCAAAATGATCGTTACTCATTGAGAGCATCGCAAAATAGCAATTTCAATAGAAAGTTATTTTATCTTTGATATTTTCTAGTGAGGTATAAAAACTCCACGCTCTAGGATTCTAGATATGGTACCACTGATTCCCCTGAAATCAGAACAGGAAGGCTTTGGTAAGTCCCACGTGGTATTGGAACATTAGGATTCCCAGGAATATTAGTTAAAAGTGACACTGGAACTACCTGGCTCATCAATAATTCTCAAGCCACTTTGCTGCCTGTATCGCAGAAAGAATAATTGATCATTCCAGAGCATAATCAATTCACGAGTACAAGAGACTGAGATAGGGCCGGTGTGACTGGAGCAGAGAGATGGGAAGGTAGGGGAGGGCTGTGTGTCGGGGAAGGGCAAAGTAAAAACAAGGGGGGAGACCAGGTAGGGCCTTGTAGGTCATGTCAAGGAGTTTTGTGTTTTTGAGATATACTGATTGACCCATTTTCTCGGTAATTGAAAGGTTTCCATTTTCATATTTCTGAAGAATAAAAGTACTATACTAGGAATGGATATGGATTAAGAGGGATACATCCCTAAAAATGTGAGTTATGGCTTCCACTTCAGTCCTTTGAAAACCCACCTTTCACTACTGGTTATTAAAAAAAATTAAATATACTAAAATAAATGCAGTATAGAGAGATTAGCTCAGAAGGTGAAACTTTTGATTAAAGGTGAGTGTATTGGTGGGAGGGAGGAAAATTTCCACTCAGGAATTTGAGTCTCGCAGTCTAATCTTGGCTGAGCTGACCCTATAACTATAGGCAGACTAATTAACCTCTTTGTGCCTTGGCTGCTTACCTGCGGAGGGAAGACAATAATGACCCACTAATAGGACTGCATATCATTCTGTAAACACCAATGGTTATAGAAATAATATAAATAATTACTTACCCCAGTCGTAAGATTCTAGTCTTTACCTCAGACTTTAGACATCTCCTCTCTGCCTAAATAATATGTCAGGTTTAATTTTTGTCAAACTATTTTTTTTGTGTGTGGTAGAGTGAGTTTGTGTTTATCTTAATATACAGCCAAATCTGTGCTTATTGAAAATGTGCTCTCTCTTCCTGATGCCTGTTGTTTGATCTACAATATGCTGGGCCCTAGAGCATCACGGTAACTCCTTCTGGCAGCACACAGTTTAACACAGCAGAGGAGCTGCTGAGAGAGACGTGGGGATGGGGGTCAGAGGAGGAAGAAGTAGTTTTAACTTCTTTTGAAATGACAACTCTTCTTGCCTGATAATAAGAAGAGTACGCTTTTATTGTTGCATAGGCCTATTACAATTATATTAACTATAGTTAAGCAATTCAAATTGGATCAGCAGGCACATAATAACATGCAAAGAAGTGGCAAAATGAAGGGGCTCCTACTTGGGTTTTATTGTGGTTTCACTGATTCACATTGAAATTGCCATCTCTGATGTGATATTTCCAATAATTTTGTGGGAAGTATTTATAAAACTGTATTCCTTCAGTGGCATAAAGATTACCCATTTCCATAATTATTCTTGGTTATCATGCCACAATTTCTTTAGCAGATGAAAGGAAATGATAATCAATCTTCTGGAACAATAAAATATTTACAGACTTGGAATAGCTATTTCTTTGTGAATTGGAGAAGAATCATACATTCTCTTCGATTCTTTCTTTTTAAAATTCATGCCTAGTAAATATGCAGGCTGTTCCCTTGACGATATTAATGACTCCGACAGGTGACTGCAATGTTTCTGTTGATGTGGTTTGGCCTACAGACAAATGGCTGCCTGAAGACCCTGGGTAGTGGTCATGACTGGCCAGTAAGGGACAATGAACTGGACAGAAACAACCTGTCAGTTCCAGCCCAGTTCCTTTGTGTTATGTGACTACAGTGGTCCCCCTTTATCCGTGGGTGACACGTGCCAAGACTCCCAGTTGATGCCTGAAACCCAGTGGGTAGTACTGAACCCTAGATATACCATGTTTTTTCCTATACATGCATATTTGTGTTTGTTTTTTTTTTTTGTGAGGAAGATCAGCCTTGAGCTAACATCCGTGCTAATCCTCCTCTTTTTGCTGAGGAAGACTGGCTCTGAGCTAACATCTGTTGCCGATCCTCCTCCTTTTTTTTTTTCCCCCAAAGCCCCAGTAGATAGTTGTATGTCATAGTTGCACATCCTTCTAGTTGCTGTATGTGGGACGCGGCCTCAGCATGGCCGGAGAAGAGGTGTGTCGGTGCGCGCCCAGGATCCGAACCGGGGCGCCAGTAGCGGAGCGCACGCACTTAACCGCTAAGCCACGGGGCCGGCCCTATACATGCATATTTGAAGTGACAGCAAAGCCAGCACTAATTTCTTTTTCCTTCTTCATAATTGCACAGGTAGATTTGTTCTTACCATAGATCTTAGCAACCTGAGCATACAATTTTTTTTCTTTCCTTATTAAGTTGAGAACTTTCTCCTTTTCCCTTAAAGGAAGCACTTTATGGCTTCTCTTTGGCGTATCTGAATTGCCAGCACCACTACTCCCGTGCTTTGGGGCTGTTACTAAGTAAAATAAGGTTAACTTGAACACAAGCACTGCGATACTGTGAAAGTCGATCAGATAACCAAGACAGCTACTAAGTGACTGACAGGCAGGTAGCATATACAGCATGGAGAGGCTGGACAAAGTGATGATTCATGTCCCCAGCTGGACGGAGCAGGACAGTGTGAGATTTCTTCTTGCTGCTCAGAAGGGTCTGCAATTTAAAACTTATGAATTGTTTATTTCTGGAATTTTCCATGTAATATCTCAGACCACTGTCGACCAGGGTAACTGAAACTGTGGAAAGTGAAACTACGGATAAGGGGGGACTACTGTATCGTAGTTCTCCTGCCCTTTGCTCAGCTAAACTGGGGAACAGGTGTCTGAATTTTTCAGTGCAGTCTGAGTAGTATCTCTAACAGTATTATGTGTTTTATTCAGTTCTCACCTGACCAAGCCTTCTTTCCCAGTCCCTATTTCTGTCTGCTCTGGCATCATTCTGGTTGATTCTTCAAGATTTTTAGGGTCCAGGTTTGTGGTCACATCTCTGAGTGAATTTTTCTCGGAGCTTGTATCTATGGAAAGGAAACAACATACAGGTAGAAGAATATATACCACTCCTGATACAGCTATATTGGACAACATAAACTGCAGAGATGCTGCCTGTTTTTCCAGAATGGTCTTCTCAGTGACATCTCCCCTAGGATTCCTGCTAAACCAAGTAGGACACGGTGCAGGAGGAGTTAACCCGCAGACATCTTCAGGCTACTGGAAAATATATTAAGCTGGTGTATTATGTAATAAAGAGTTCACATGGTATATATTTTTTGATATTAGAAAGCTGAGATTAATAAGGAGTCATCATTCAAAAGGCATTTTTGGTTCTGCTAAAGTATTCATAATTTATGGCTGAAATTGATGCATCCTAAAATTCAGAAAAATAAAATAGGCAGAAATGATGTCACTGACATTATTTTAGAATTTTGCATTCTAATTTTTTAATGAAAATCTTTGTGGTTTGATCATCGTTAGCTATGACATCTTTTCTGAAGAAGGAATGCAAATTCATAAGTCCTAGCTTCATTTTCAGTCCACAAATTAAATTTTTCCCTTCAAGCCGAAAATACAATTTCCAACTAATATAGTTTAAATTGTAATTTACCCAGAGAATAAACAATTCACAGGTAAATATTTAGATTATAGAGAAGATTTTAATGAAAGTAAATTACTTAATATAAAAAGATAATATAGAAGAAGCAAAGAAATACAATGAACACAATTTAGTAGTTATTCATTATCCATAGTTTCTAATTTATTTTTAATTGGATGTACTGTGCTTAGAAAATTGAAATCAAGTCCCAAATCATAACTCTTATTTTATTGTAATACATTATAATTAAAAAAAACTTAAGCCAAGCCAGTATTGAAAATCTGGATTTGCAAAAATAATCAGGGATGATCACTTACTTTACAAAGTTTTCACCACACAAGTTCTTTAATATGAAAATTTCTATGATCCACCTAAAATCTTTCAATGTACTAAACTTTGCAGGAATATGTTTCAGGAATAAAAGGAATCATAAGATTGAGTCACTACTTACAGCTTTAAAAAATTTATGAATAAGAAAGCTTAAACCCCTGGATTTCCCAAGACAGTTTTCTCCATTATGCATCTCCTATCTACCTTTATTTTGGAATTACAGTAATTTTGGCTAGAAATTAGGAAACACAGTAATAAGCATGTTTTTGTTATGTATAAATGACCCCCCTCCTCAAATTCCCAAATTTACTTGGGGTATGAAGAAGTTTCACTGTAATCATGTCCTTACAGTCCGTGTATAAGGACCATATTCTGGTGAAATATTGCCATGTGTATGAAATCTTATGAGAGTGGTAGGACAGGTCCTTTTTATACAAGCACATGTGGTACACTAGTGAGTTTATCAGTATCCAACAGATTTCAGAGCAAAAAATAGCACTTTCAATACGTCATTTTATACTGAGAGGCTTTTGATAGAAATAAGAGAGAAGGATCTATTTCCCCTATGTGTTTGGATCAAGCCGTACTTTCCCATTTCTCTTTATCCAACCCCCCCAAAAAATCATTTTGCAGATCTCTGACATTGTGCCATGTATTGCGAAGAAAGCGACAGCCAAATCCTTTTCCTGTATCCATAAACACTGGGGCAATTATTGTAAGATATTTTAAAGCAGTGTTCTTAACCTCTGGCCATGGATGTCCAGTTCATTCAAGGGCTAAAGCCCTTGAGACTGTGTGTTGTACATGCATTTTTCACACGGAGAGAATCCAGGGTTAACATGAGCCCCTCAAAGGAGTCTGGACTGAAAAAGAGCCAGGAACCATTTTGTAAACATATATTTTTCCAGGAACACCTGCCCAAAAAAGAAAATTAGGATTGAAATAGAGCATGAAACATGAGTGAGAGAATCAGAAAAAAACCCTCCTGAATATAAAACAAGCAGATTCTGTATAACAGAGTATTTCTCAAGAGGCTTTTATTGACTATTTCTCATAAAGACATGTGAATGTAAGTTGCATCCTACACTTCTGTTGCTTGCTCAAGCTACAGCATATGTATCACATTTGCAGTACTACTTTCCTGCTAGTGCCAATTACAGGACCGACTGTTCTGCAATAGTTCTTTTCTTCCATTCTAACCAGGAATTTTTTAATATCATAACATTTGGATTAAACGAACACTAAGTAGATCCTCGCACCTTACCAGATCTTCTCAAGACATTACCAATCCCTTCTAAAATGACACCACCTCTGTTATGACAAGTCTAGGCTATTTAGAAATGAATTACAGGCTAATTTGCTTTGTGGATAAGCACTTTAATTACAAAATAAATCCTAATCAGAGCTTGTTGATGAAGGTGAGAAATCAGTTATTGCCCATTCTTGGATTCAAAGCAGAAGAATAACTTTAAAAACACCCATGAGGACGTAAAACAAAAGGATCACCGTCAATTATAGTCAGTTGGGTGTCTTTTTCTCCACGCAGAATGCTATTTGTTTGTGGGAACAGATGGTGAGATTGTTTGCATCATCCTCGACATGAAAGAGAAATCTGAAATGCAGGGCCAATCTTGCTCTGGCATTTGAGTGAAGCTTTGTCGACTGCACATTGTACTTCTCCCCAGCTTCCCACATGGACGGCACGATTCCCTCTGTTGTAGCTGCCCAAATGAACAGTGTAAGTCCTTCTGCCGACTGTGCATTTCACACGTTGTATAGCAAGTGCCAGATCATATCAGTACACTCGGTCCAATTCTGCCCTGGGATGTGTGCCCATGGCAGGTAATAAAATCTGGAATCAACGTGTTCTGATGTGGTTGCCTTTACTGTATGTGCAAGAATGAGCACTGTGTTTTCCCTCCACGCACCCTGCTGATTCTCTCTTCAGCCTGGCAGCATCGCACCCTGGGCCTCTGTGACACATTTCCAAACGGCGTGGTCCTCTTGTGGCAGCGCGTCGTGGAGCACCGCCGGTGTGAAACGTCTGCTCTCTTCTTCAAGGGAAGAGACAGGTGATGCAGGAAGCCACTCACCTTCCACATTTGATCAGTGGCACTAAGTAAGTGCTTGAAAAGGAGGGATTCAAAGAAAGAGCCTAATTTGGGAACAAGGTTGTGAATTAGACAGGCATTGGTTCAATTGGCTTTTTCTGGCTGGATGTAAAAAGAAGAAGACTTGAAAATGCTTTCATTGGTTGGAACGTTTGCTGCAGGCAATGATATCACTTGGTTGAGTCTCTAACTCATAAAACGGCAAATACAGTGTGGGCTCTGTCTCAAAAACAAACCTCCTATCTCCGTTCATTAGATACCAACCATACCTGAGTAACTAGATATTAGATGAATTAATAAAGACTGAGTCCGAGTACTTTGATCAAATGCATAAACGATACTATTATTTCATCTTAATGAATGAACGTTTGGAGTTAAAACAATGAATAACACAGTTTTAAGAAGTGTATGATTAATGACTATTTTCTGGCACCCAAGATGGTATTTTTGAATCAGCTTGTGGTTAATTTTGCAGTTGCTAGAATATGTAATGTTCTTAGAATAATTTTAATTATAATACTTTGATTAGTTTTGAAATTTTATTATTTCTTTATAGATTGTCAAATGACATGGAAGAAGTTGACAAACATCATAGCAATGCATATAAAACGGAATCTGAAAGAGGGCCCTAAAATGTCACAGAATAGAGAAATGGAGTACTTTATATTAAGAAGGGCTCATGCAATCTATAAAAATCCAGAGGAGAAGGAATCAGAGCTGGTGAGAGTTCTGGAAACTATCCCAATGAGGAATGGGTAGTGAACTTAGGTTCTTGAGCTACAGTATTGAAGACTAACTAATGACCTAGCAGTTATTTCAAATTCTTTGAAGGGCTGTCACATAGCAAAGAAAATAGACTTATTTCATATATTCCAGAAGGCAGAAGAAGGATGCATCAATGGGATTTACAAAATGAACAAACAAACAAACAAAACCTCCAACATTCTAACAACCAAACTTGTCCAAGAGCGAGACATCTGGCTTTGCGAGGTAGTGAGAGCCCCATTGCTGGAGGTATACCGGCGGAAGCTGGGGCCTGTGCTAAGGGAGGTGGGATGGGGTCCTTCCATCAGGTCAGAGGTTAGAGGTCCTTCATGTGCAATAAAGTCCCAAAGGGTTTTTTATATTTAGCCAGATGTTTTTACTTTAAGATATCTCATCACAAGTAAAGAAATGAACAAATCCACAAACATAAAAGAATAGAGATCCATCTAAGGTGGCTTTGGTGCTGTGTGGGATCAAGGAAGCCTGTCCTCTCTCAGTGTCCTGCTCGGCTGCAGGAAATTTTTTATTGGGATTAATTCATCTAGAAAATACATTTTATGGACAGGGGTTAAGGGATGTGGTGAGTTACCAGTGCTGGGTACCGAATAGAGAGCTCTAATCCTTACATTCCTGATTCTCTGGGTGACTCTGGATAACTCGCTTTTCTATAACAGTTTCCTCATCCATAAAATGAGAAATGCTTTTGTCATGGGGATTTCCGTGAGGATTAGATAAAGACTCCACTTGAGAAAAACGCAATATAAACACGAATTTACCACCAGCCAGACCGGGATAAATTATCTTTTTTAAAATAAAAAGATGTATCGACTCTTTCAGGTCTGTACAGCATCGAAGTATGTGGAGCACGTGGCAGCTTCTATCTACTTAACAGGGTTCCCGATCTCAGGAGAGCGGAATGCAATTCACACAAATCAGCTACATTCTTTAGCAGAAAGAAGCCTAGAAACATAGAGTTAGATTTAATTGAATTATGCAAACGTGTTTAAATCAAGAAAACTACAAAAAAAATATGATATTTTAACCAAAAAAATAAAAATCTCACCATATCCACATTGGTTAGAGTCTCTTAAGGATTTAGTTTAAAAAACACTTGGAAACTGAGGAATTTTATCAGCCAGCGTCTGGTGTTCTATTTGATAGTTAAAACAGAGTACGGTTTCTCAGCCTAACTTCTCCTTTTAGCTGGTACAGCTCTCCCCACTCCCATCATCAGCAAGGCAGCTCTCTGCTGTGTTATAGGCGGGAATGGTTACTGACTGTCACCTGACCTGGAGAGGGTGGCCTGTCCACAGCTGGCTGGTGACTTGGTTGGTGGCAGGAAGGGCTTCTGCCCTTGTTATCTAAGACAGTCAGGCTGCCCTCTCTGGAATTTGGACTGGGAAACAGAGGAACAGTAGAAACAGAGAGAAACACAGCATCATGAGAAATGAAGCCATGTTGACTGTGAGGGAGAGGCAGAGAAAGTAATTAGCTCCTAGGGCTGTCTCCGTCCCCTGACCGGTTGTTCAGTTCCAGCTATCCACAGGTTTTCTTACGACGAGCCCTGGCCACTGGAGGTACGCTGATTATGTCTCTGTCCCTTGCCACACCAGCCTGGTTAGGAATTTTCTTCATCATTTCAAACCGTAAAGCATATCATACTTATCTTTTCTCTACACTAAGTTTTCAGAAATTTTACATGCCAATTTTATTCATTTCTCACTTCTTTTGTTGATCATCACAGACATCATTTTGAAAGAATATTTCTTATTAAGTTCTATAACTTTCTTTATGATGTAAGACTATTTCTTTTTGGATGAAGCAGAGAATTATGCTTGATAAGTTTTGGGAGAAAATCTCATTCATTTTTTGTTTGGTTGTTTCTGTGTTCCCACCTTATCCTTTGGCTGATGAACAGGACTGACAGTTAGAGGGAGTGGACCATATGACTAAAATTAGCCCTAGTTGTTCCTCCCCTGCATGCCAATCAAATTGGTGGATCTTATGTAGGGAAGCTTTTATTGATTCTTGTAAATTAAATTTCAGAAGACAGTCTGGCTATTTTCCAATCCATACAGGACAAATTAAATTGTATAAATTAATTGTTACTGCCAAGGACTGAAGAGCGGTTGCCTGTTTAAACAAGCTAGGATTTAACCCCCTTTTTTCTGCCTATTTTTAAAACAATTAACAAGCTTTATTTTTTAGAGCAGTTTTAGCTGTAAAGCATTTTTTAGCTTTCTGGATTTCTGTCCAAACTAAGAATTGGCTAGGACCAGGCTAGGTCAGTTTGGATAGATGGTGAGGGCCTGGCAAGGCCTTGGAGGCCCCTGCAGACTTGGGGCTGTGCTGGACCTGGAGCTGAGAGGTCTTGGCTGTGGAGAGCTATTTGGCACAGGAGGCCTTGGGAGGATATGGCCCTTGTCGTCTGTTTTCAGTGCAAAGTCTAGGAGGGAGACCTTGAGTGAGGAGGAAGGGACGAGTAAGAAGTTAACTAAAAACGTGGTCGGATTCGGATCTTGTCTAGGGCAGAGGTATGACCACCTTTGAGTACCTACCACATGGTTGGTTAGATATCACAAAATGGTAGTTTGGGCTCAATTTGACAAGAATTCCGTTTTTCTTTCATTGATTCAAAAAAGGAAATATTTAAACATTAAAAATATCATAGAAACAGCAACAAGCAAACACATGAGACAAAGATTGGATTGGTGGTTACCAGAGGGGATGGGGGGAGGGAGGAGGGGGAAAGGGATGATTAGGCACACGTGTGTGGTGATGGATCGTAATTAGTCTTTGGGTGGTGAACATGGTGTAATCCATGCAGAAATAGAAGTATAATGATGTACACCTGAAATTTATACAACGTTATAAACCAATGTTATCACAATAAAAAAATATAAAAAAAAGCAATATTTAAAAATTGGAGATTTCAAATTAAAACTTGTATCTGCAGTCTCTCTAGACTGAAGGTGGAACATCTGGTAGCACTTGACCCTCATCCCCATGTGGCAGTGGTTGGCTGGAGCTGAGTGGCCCGTGGCCTCTTTAGACAGGGCACGCATGACCCTCATTTATGCTATCTGACTTCTGTCAACATTGGAATTTACAAACCTCAATGCTAAATGCTTTACGTATATTAATTAATTTAATAAGTATGAGATAGGTGTGAAGGGCTGCATTCCTTGTGGAGGCCCCAGGAAATAATCTGTTTCCTTGTCTTTTTCAGCTTGTAGAGGCTGCCTGCATGCCTTGGTTCATGGTCCCTTCCTCCATCTTCAGAGTGAATCAGTTCAACCTTTGCTTCCATTGTCCCATCTCCTTCTTCTGTCTTTGACCCTGTTGTCTTCCTCTTTTAAGGGCCCTTTGATACATTGAGGCCCCCTGGATAATCCAAAATAATCTTCTATTCTCAAAATCCTTAACTTAATACCACGAGCAAGTTTTTTTCCATGTAAGGTAATAAATTCATAGGTTTTGGGGATTAGGGTGTGGACATATTTGAGGGGCCATTATTCAGCCTACCACACCACACTAGCTGTGGGCACCTAACTATGATCCATTTCCACACAAATAGAGTCAACTTACAGCATCATAAAACACTAGGTAAGTCACTTACATATCCTCTACTGGTACCAAAACCTTTGCTTAAAGAAGCATTTAATGTAATATAAGTGAAGCGGAAGCCTAAGAAAGCTGATTGTAATCAAAAGAGGACTTTAGTAAGTTATCTTTATTTGAATCCAAAATGTCTTGCATTTTTTATTTCCATGGCAGATATAAATTAAGCCATGCTCTGCAGAAGATAAGAGTTCTATAATCAGAAATCAACATCCGCGGATATTGTGACACTGCACCTGCATGTTCTGAAGCAAAGAACCCAAAAATACCAAGCACATATAAGAGGCTATCTTTAAACACTAATAATTTTGCTTTTTTAAAACAAAATATCTTAAAAATATGTTATTCCTGTTAAAGTCTTTGAAAACCTGCTAAGTCTGCAGATTCAAATTGAACTATTTTTTTCCTTGCCACTCAAATAGCTCTTTCTTTCCTTTTTTTTTTTTTTGTGAGGAAGATCAGCCCTGAGCTAACATCTTCACCAATCCTCCTCTTTTTGCTGAGGAAGACTGGCCCTGGGCTAACATCCACGCCCATCTTCCTTCACTCTACATGGGACGCCACCACAGCACGGCTTGACAAGCGGTGCGTTGGTGCTCGCCTGGGATCCGAACCTGCGAACCCCGGGCCGCTGCAGCAGAACGCTTGCACTTAACTGCTACACTACTGGGCCGGCCCCAAAATAGCTCTTTTCTTAAATGAAGCTTCCAGGAAAGTTTTTTTTTTTTAACCAGCTATGAAAAATTAAGCTTACAAAAACACTTTGGAAAAAAGTATAACAAAGATTAGAATAAACTTGTCATCCCAAAGGCGTGGTCCTTAGTTTCATGCCATTAAAGTTGTATTTTTATGTGAGAAGAACTGTAGATTTGAAACCATCATGGTTATAAAATAAGTCACAGTAAAACAGAATTGTAGTTTGAATTATCTTCCTAATTCTGTGGGGTTTTTTGGCTTCCCTTGGCTTGTGTAGATCTTCCTACACTTCTACTGTAGAGAGTTTCTCTCTTCCTCAATACCTCCATTTGCTAACCACATTTCATTGTATGCAATGAAAATTCTTATATGATGTACAGAAGGACTCTCCTCTCCTTTTGAAAAAGTTTGAAGATTGAATAATGGTCTTCAATTGTTGATAAAAAACGTCAAGAACACATTTCTTATTACACTCTCTTGGTGTAGGAGTCTTACAATTTGTGGAAGTCTTATATGTGAACTTTTATCAGCAATGGAGCCTTATGATGATTAAATATTGTCCTCTTTCAGTGACACATCATACTAAATACTTTAAATCAGATAATCTAATAACTGAACAGCCAAGCTTTGGTCGTCAGTTAAGAGGTAATATTAAATTGTATTCATGTTGAAAAACTCATTGCAGAACACTTACCTTTTTTTTTTCTTTCTCCTCGGGTAAGTAAATGTTGACTATTTGGGAGACACTGTTTTACTATCTTTGGTGAAATGAAAATGCAGAAGAAAGTGTTGAAAACAGCTAGTCTCCACAGGAGCAAGTGTATTCTTTACATTCCAATCTGAGTAATAAAGACCCAGAGCTGTTCTTCAAAATAGGTAAATAAATAAATAAACCCAAGAAAACTAAAGGGAATTTTCTTCTCCTTGTTTTTTGTTTCTTTAATTATATTGGTGAAAGTGGGTAGAGGGGAGATCGTAAAAAATAGAAATATAAATTAATTTAGGAAAAACTGATATCTTTGTAATGTTATCCTTCCACCCAGGAACATTTTATTTTCCTCCAGTTATTCAAGTTTGTTCTGCATTTTTCTGTTAAATTCAGTTATTTTTTTCACATAGGTCCTTTGCTTTTCTCTTAATAGGAGCAATCAAGTATAATGAGAATGGGGCCATTTCTTCAGCTTTTGATTGTGGGGATATTCCTTGCCAGGAATTTGTTTACTTACAATCTTTCTTGTGATTTGCTTCTTTATTTACAATTTTGCTTGTAATTTTCATGTATTTCTTATTTTTCCTCCTTAGAGAGAAATTTTAGCTAGTAAAAACTCAATTGTGCCTCAGTTCAAAAATTTGTTCTAGTAAAATAGAAAGCCATTAAAAATCATCAAACATAGATTTTGTCTAATAGATGAAAATCGAAGACATTTACTCTAGTTTTATAACAATAACTTTATGTTTTCATTATTTTACAATAGCATATTCTGTTCTAGTGAATCCTCTATCATTTTTGTCTTTTCTTGATTACGATGTAGTGTTCATACTGGGAAGCAGTAGGAGAGAAAGCCTAGAAAGGGGGCCTGGGAATAGATTGCATTAGGTCCTTCAAACTCAGGTGAAGTAATTCAGATTTTTGTCTTGCAGGCAATATGTAGGCATTTAAGGTTCTTGAGCAGAGATATGAGATCAAAGTGGTAGTTAATGGAAAGTATTCTAATAGTATTTGGGTTGGACGAAAAGGGGACAGATTGGGTGAAACAGTCTTCACTGGAAGAGACCACTTAGAGAGCCTAGCAGTGTAGGCATGAGTTACTAATAAGGGCCTGTGGGTTAGTACTGGTGGGACTGGAAAGGAATGATGTGGGTTTGAGGGCCATTATGAAAGGAGATTTGGTGATTAGTTTTCTTTACAGGACAGCCTAGATAGAGGAATAAAACATGAATGAAATTTTGAGCTTGGGAGATGGAAAGAATGATAGGACCAGGAATAAAAACAAAATAAAAATCAGGAGAGGGAGCTTGTTTGAAGGGGAAGATAAGGAATTCAGTTTCAGACATGCTTTCTTTGAGACAGCAGCAGAACGTACAGCTGTATATGTCCAGTGGTTACTTGGAAAATATTGGACAGGGTCTTAAAGAAGGAACTGGTCTCGCATGGATTTGGAACCACCAACATAGAATGAGTGTGGCAGCCTTAGGAGTAGATGAGATTCCTAATGGAGAGAGTTTAAATGGAAAAGAGCAAAGACAGGAGCCCTGACCCTCTGAACACGTACAATCCACATCAATTTTATTGTTTTTATGACCCTTATCTGAAATTATACTGCTCACTGTGTGCTTATGTCAACATAGACCTGGCCCGCATTGTTCACCACTGTGTTTCCAGCCCGTTGACCAGTGCCTGGCACACGGTAGGTGATAAAAAAGTATCCATTGTGGGGCCAGCCTGGTGGCGCAGCAGTTAAGTGCGCGCGCTCCACTGTGGTGGCCTGGGGCTCGCAGGTTCGGATCCGGGGCATGCACTGACGCACCACTTGTCAAGCCATGCTGTGGCGGTGTCCCATATAAAGTAGAGGAAGATAGCACGGATGTTAGCCAAGGGCCAATTTTCATCGGCAAAAAGAAGAGGATTGGCATTGAATGTTAGCTCAGGGCTGGTCTTCCTCACTCACACACACACACACACACACACACACACACACACACAAGCATCTATTGAATGAAGAAATAACATTTTTGTAAACATTCACGTCTTCAAAGAGTCTCAAGTGTGACCCTAGGTAATTTACCTGATCAAGGACAAGTGTTTTATCAGACAACATATTTCAAAGAAATATACATTTTACATTTAGTTTTTTTACAGGTTTGGATTCTGACCTTGTATTTTGGTGTCTGACTCTTCAGATGTGACTGGAGGCATCCTGGTTTTTAGAGCTTTCCTGTTACTTTCATTTCCTCCCTGTGAGAAACAAAATAGAGATTGAACATGATGAATTTACATAAAAATGAAGTTGAATGTAAAATATAACATAGAGTTTTTCATTCAATTATCAAGCCAATCATTAAGGTTGATCATTTGTTTATGATATACTAAAAAGGATAATTCTTGTGCTTAAATGAATATTCTTGGCTCTACTACTGAATAATCAGCCTCCCCCTGCACAGCTTGTTGGTCACAGGCACTCTGTTTTTGTCAGTATGGTTGCTGCATCTCCCTGGCACAAGTTCCTCCCAATTTTGATCCTCACTTCCCATAGCCCTAGTGTTGGTCCCAGTCTAGGTCTTTAGCGGTAGAACTTAAAATGATGGAGAGAAGAAAGCAGTTTAGTGCCTTTACTCGTAGCTCTCCTGTTTCTTCTCTCCGTGATTTCATTTGCTTCTACCTTGTCATTTGTCTGAACATCTAAGCTTTCCTTTGAACTGGAGGTACGTCTCATTGGACACGGCCAGTGTATGCCTGGGAACATTCCCATGGAGACAGGGTACAACAAGATATAAAGTTAGAACATAGAAGGATTGGGTCCCAGCCTGCTCACAGTCTAGTTGGGGGAAAAAACACATGAAAAAGTAACTGCAACAAAATGTCATAGGTGATGAGACAATGTTTGTAGAGGGTGGAGGTGGGGCATAAAGATGGAGTGGTCAATTCTACTGCAGTAGAGGGAAGGGAAGGAGACTATTAAAAAGGAAGTGACCCTTGATTTTATAAATCAAGATGAGATTTTTGTTTTCCAAATGGACAAGTCATGGAAAATATTCCAGGCAGAGGGCGCATATTTAGCAAAAGCCCAAGGTGTGATTGTATACAGGTGAAGGGAACTACAGTAGAGGTGGTTGGACGGGAAAGAGTGTGAGAAGACTAGTGAAGTAGGCAGGGACAAGGACCTTGAGAGTCTTGTAAGCCTTGATATGGAGTTTGACATTATTTCTAGACACTCTATGTCAGAAACATGTTAAACTGGAAAGTAAATGAATCAGATGACTTAATGTAAGCCTTGCAGTAACCGTATGTGTTAAGCTTATTCTTGTGTTATTGAACAGGAAATTGATTAAGTGGCTAGAAAGGTATGGATCCCTGGATACATTATGAAGTAACAATAATGCCTTTTGATTTCAATCAAATAATTTACATCATGTTATACTGTTATTCATAAACATTTCCATCACAGTCTTTAAGTGTCTACAAATGTAGATTTATGTGAGTAGCACCTTACTCTGGAGCACAAGAGAGTGTTCTGTTTAGTCTGAGTTCGCAGTTCTTGATTTATTGGTTATTGACCAATCTGAATTACCTCTGATATTTTGGTTTGGGAATTAACTATTTAAATGACATTTAAAAAAATATGATGTAAATTGATTTATTCATTCCTAGAAATTGTCTTAAAGGACTCAAATCATCTATTTGTTTTTCAAAATATAAGGAATTTTTAACAGAACACATTTTGTTTAAACGTTTTAAAAGGTTATATTCTGTGGAGGAAGATATAGTTTTAACTTTCTGTCATTTTTAATATTTGGCATATTTGAAACTGGAGAAAAACTATTTTTCTTATACCCACATGTTATTGGAAAGAATATATGCAAATAATTCCCCAAATACGACCTTTAAGATACATTATGATGCCAGTAGACATCATGATTAACATCCATAAATTATGGCATCCAAAAATTATCCATAAATTATTGTAATGGCAGGGGATATACCCAAGAGTTGCTCTATGTGTGTCTGGTTCTTCTCCAGTATTACTCCAGTATTACTGTTCCAGAAGGAAAGACAACTCTTTAAGGAGTTTCTGCTTTTTGCCTTCTCTCTAGTATCCTTTTATCCTGTGGGTGGAGTGTTTGGAAAAGTTGATTCAACTAATACTCCTGTTCTGAAGCAGGATAGCCTAGCAATTTAGCTCTCAGGTGAAAAAAAAAGAAGTCAGGTAGAACAGGGTTCTAACCCAGGTGTTGCAATTTGTTAGTCGTGTGCAAATAGCGAATTATAACAGGACCATGGTTATTGTGAGGATTCAATACAACAGTGCTTGGAAAGCAGACAGCACCTTGCTTGGCACATAGTAACTGCTGTTAGCTATTCTGTTCTCCAAGAGAATGATATATTAGCCATTTTTATGTGCTCTGTGGGAAAATAATCGTGATAGCAAGGGTTAAACATCACTGTAGTGACTTTCCCAGAGAGAAAAACAGCAAGGCTGGCTGAAAGGAAGAAACCAGCTCAGCATTTGTGATATTCTCTGAGTTTTTAAACATATAAATGACGTTTAAAGTGTGGGATTATTTATTTTGACATAAGAATTAGAAAGAAGTCAAAGGCACTCTCATGAAGCACATTCTCCACATCTCTTCTCCGTTGTAAAAACAGTCAACGTTAATCAGAAAAGGAAGGCCAATTTTCCAAGGCCAATGTTAAATAATCTCGGTGTTTTCGATGTTCTAGGCTCATTTACACCTGAATCATTAGACCATGCTGTTCTAGTCCCTGAGGTACACTCCTTGTACTTGACATCTTTCATCCAATTCTTTTAGATGGGAAAATAATTATTGCTCTAACAACCTTATGTAGCTCTTGTAGGTAAATCTAGTGAGTAACTCATGAAAACTGTTCTATGGATAATTCTAAGTGAATATTGATCATATAATTATTACTTTGGACTTAAATCTGTCATAAAAACACAAATTCTTCATAATAACAACAATAATAATAGTAATAATATTTGCCACTTAGGAAGTGCCTACTATGTACTTTATATATACTGTCTCCAATTTGTATAATAAGGCTGCAAAGCATGAATTGTCTTTATTTTACAGATGAATAGACTTAGAACTTACAAAAAGATTTGTCTAGAGCAGAGTTCCTCCACTTTGGCAGTACTGAAATTTTCAGCTGGACAATTCTGTGTTGTGGAGGGCTGTCCTGTACATTCTGGGATGTTTACCAGCATCTCCAGCCTTTACTCTTTAGATGCCAATAACATCTCTACTCCTAAGCTATGAGAACCAAAAATATCTCCAGACATTGCCAGTCATTCTTAGTAGCAAAACTGCTCCCTACTGAGAACTCCTGGTCTAGAGAAATTATGTTAAAATGTAGTTTACTAAGGCCAGGATGTTTGACTCTCTTTGTTGAAACTAAATCATACAGCCAATTTAATATTAGAAAGATGCTTTCATTTTGGATGATGGTAAAAGTGAAAATCAGCAATGAGAAGTCTTCATTGCTTTTGCAAATCCTAACATAGTCTTCTAAACATTTCTTATTCTGTTTTAAAGCAAATATATGTAGTATATATAAAATAATGAGGATAAACCCCAAAGACAAACAGTACGTGACCCAGATGGTAGCAGGCAAAACTGTGACGCAATCTTATCTATCGCACTGTTTATTAAAATCCATCACCAGACAAGGAACGATGAGCGTCAAGACTGATTTAGGAATGTAAGGAGCATACCTGTCCCGTGGATGGCTGAGACTGACTGCTCCAATCAGGACCTTGTTCATTCTCATCATCTCCTTCTCTAGGCTTCACCTTGTTGAATCTTATTGCTGGCAATTTAAACATCTTCTCTGTTGGTTGTTCTTCTCTGGTGGTTCTTAAAACTTCTGTTTTTATGTGTCTCGAGGTAGAGAAATGTACTTTGTTTTTCTTTTCATTAGTAGACAAGCCAATTAATCGTTTAATCAGGATTTTGTTCTGGTTAATTCCTAGAGGCAACTCTCTAGCTAGTCAGGGCTTTGGCTTAAAAGCAGCAAATTACTTCTGCTTGGGTGATTTGAATTCTGTTTATGAACTTTACAGAGTCAAAATTCCCCGTTGAATAATTTGTCAGTGGAGAATTAAACAAAACTTCATTGTTGATTTAAATTGTTTAAATGTCATCACCTTGCTCCTTGGTTTATTTTTCTTTCTTTCTAATTACCCATCTACCTATCTCTTTCTATCTAATTTTAATCAAAGCAATACATACAAATCATTAAAAAATAAAATATGTCTAGGGGCTGGTAATGTAAAGTAATAGTTCACTCCCCTAAAGTCCGTATCTCTAGTCCTGCACCATGAGGTAACTAATTTTTCCTTTTATGGTCTTCTGGTGGTTCTTTCTTTCTTTTTTGTTTTATGAGCCGTTAGTATTTTATTATTTGACTAGACTAATGGAATTCTTAGGAAATATAATAAAAAATGAGATATATTGCTTCCCATTCCCAATAGCCTAAATGTCTATCTCAGATTCATATTGATGATTGCATTACAATTAAGCAGAGAGAGTATATTAGTTTGCTTGGACTGTCATAGCAAAGTACTGCAGAGTGGGTGACTTAAGCAACAGAAATTTGTTTTCTCACAGCTCTGGAGGCTAGAAGTCTGAGATCAAGGCGTCAGCAAGGTTTGTTTCTTCTGAGGGCCGTGAGGGAAGGAACTGCTCCAGGTCTGTCTCCTTGGCTTGTAGATGGCTGTTTTCTCCCTGTGTCCTCACATTCTCTTCCCTCTGTTCAGTTTGTGTCCAAATTCTCTCTTTGTATAAGGACACCAATCATATTGGATTAAGGCCCACCTTAATAACCTCATTTTAACTTAATTACCTCTTTAAAGATCCTATCTCCAAGTACGGTCACATTCCAAGATACAGGGGAGTAGGACTCCCACATGAATTTTTGAGAGGATACAAGTCAGCCCGTAACAGAGAGACGGTATGTTTGTTGAATACCACTTTGGAGGAAGTGCATTTTATAGCTAAGAAGAAATTTGTTCCAAAACTTCTTAAAAGTTTATTATTTTCTCACAAATCGCTCAAATATCATGAAAGCCAAATATGTGATTCCTAGTTTTATAAGCTGGGGTAATTCCATTGGATTATTAATTTCATAAATTGTAAAAAAAAAAATGTACCTTTCTCCAGCATGGATGTTTTTCTCTGATTCACCATTTAACCCATAAGGCTAAACCCCTTGAAGGAGGACACCATGCATGACTTATTTTGTCCCCCAGAATAGAATAGAAACTCATGCCTCTGCAGAGTAGAATTCATCTGAAAGCTCTTGAAGAGATCTGCAACTGTAGTCCTTACTTATATCTCTGTTTTAGTTCAGAACTAATTAAATACGTTACACTTTGCAGCATCTAAATTTATACATTTCTTCAATACTTGGCCCCACAATCTGCTGCTTCATTTGCTAATATTTTCCTCCCTCTGTGTCTTCTTCCCAAACAGATGGAAAGGTTTTACCATCAGAACCCTTTGCTGTGTCACTTCTCCTGGTATCACCTTGTCATTCTAATGCAGGATACTTTCATTGCATCTGTACCATTTTAACCAAATATGTAGAATATTCTAATATTTCTTTCACAATTTTACTGTTAAGCAAAATCACAAAACTAAAAAACTTGTAAAAGGTCCAAGTCTATATCAGAAATCTATGAAATTCCAGTGAAAAGGTCATCTTTTCCTTTTGGAAGCCCAAGGTCAAAAAGGAAGGTGGGATTATAGTCCTGAGGAGAGCCATGGAACTCCCATTTCCATCCTGGCAATGACATATCTACTGGATGCAAGGAGACCCCAATGTGAGGGATTTGGATTATTAACATACAGACAGTCATCACATATGGAGGGGCTAGGAACTGAGCTAACTCCTGGTTGTCTGCATACCTTAGCTCTATATGCCATCAAACAATAGCAGTAAGAGCATTGAAATGGCTACTTTCCATCATAAACTAAGTTACTTCTCATAAACCATCTCTTGTTAGACTAGGTCTAAACATACAAATATATCTAGACTATTTATTCTAGTCTTCCATAGATTCTTCTTCCAAAACATTTGAAAGACCCAATTAGACAGTCAGGATTCAATGTCCTTCTACAATACAAATTATCAAGTCATGGTATCATCTTTAATATGTAGTTTTTTAAAAAATATTGGACTTTTTAAAAAAAGATAAAATGAGTATGTCAATTGTAGGAATTCGTTCTACTCTTCTAAACTAAAATTAAAGTAATGTACATAATAGAAAACTCTCTTTCCATGATTTGAGAGTGCTTTTAAAGTGAGGTCTTGCTTACTACAGGGAGTTCCAAAGGCAACTGAAACATTAAAATACTGGAAAAATATAGATGAGTTAATCAAATTTTACCTGTTTTTCTGGATAATATAAACACTTTATATAAATATAAGAATGTAACTGGTTTTCTTTTTTTAAAATCCATGATTGCAATTGGGGCATTAAAAATGTTTGCACATTTTGACAGGAAATTGTCAACGTTTAGCCCTGTTTGTTGGTAGAATCTTATTCCTTACCTTGCCTTATTTTAAAAATTAAAATTAACTTTAAAAAACCAAATTTTTTCCAGTTTTATTGAGATATAATTGACATATAACATTGTGTATGTTTAAGGTGTACAATGTGATCATTTGATACATGTATGTATATGGAGAAATGTTTACCACAATAAGGTTACTTAACACATCGCTCACCTCACAGAATTGCCATTTTGTTGTTGCTGTTATGGTGAGAACACTTAAGTTCTACTCTCATGGCAACTTTCAAGTATACAATACAGTGTTGTTAACTAGAGTCACTTCTGGTGGTTATTTCTACATTGCTAAAAATATCTGCTTATTCTATTTTTTTGCGTGTGTGAAAATTTGGACCCCAAACCTGTGTGAGGCATAGACTCAAGATTAAGAATGGCTAAGGAGAACTTTTATCCTACTCAGAGCCCAGACAAACTTCCTTGTTCTGTGCTGTTGGATGGATTTTTTTTTTTAAAGGAGACAATTTTTTTAGGGGGTCCTGTTTTATTTTTGTTTTTAATGGGACGACTTCTCTTGTGCACTCTCCAGTTAAAACCAAGACCTGAGAACCGAGACCAGCCTCCACATCCTCAAAACCTAGGGCAGCCCCAGGATCTCATCAAGTACTCTTCCCTTAGTAACTCTGCAGTCTGGGCGTTTCCTTGAGATTCTAGCTATGTAGTTTAAAGCATATTTGTTACAGTTCATAGAGCAAAAAATTTTAAGTTCCTGTCAAGAAAGAATTTTAATTTGGTTTTCCATATTACCAAAATCACAAGTCCCATTCTGATTTTTAAAAGAAATTAGAAGTTTCAATTTTAGATTCAATCATTTTATCATTATGTAATAAATAACTTGATTGAATATATGATTTGACTTGTATGTCCTGGAAATACAAAGTTACTTATTTTTGTTCAAAAAATGAGTGTTTGTTTTAAAAGGCAGTTTTCTTTTTCATTACATTATTGCTTCAGAATTAATTCTGAATTAATTATCAAAGATGTCAGGGGTCATTTTAGGAACTTCTCAGATAATCCTCTAATCCTATAGCTGATTATGTTTTTGAACTTAGGATATAAACATCAAAGCCAAGTCATGGGAAGGAAAGGTTTACAGCAGGCTTGTGACTAATTCTCTGCCTTTCTGCAACCCTCAGGGGACTAAATGGCCTCATCAGACCCCCTTGTAAACCTGCTTATAGTATTTACTAGAGGAAAGATGCCAGGTAGTCCTTATATGTGAAGTGTATTTAGTAGGGTATTACTGGTCTGTCTACACTGCTTATTGGAAATAAACCTGAAATTTATGGATTTATGTGGCATGGCTGGCTGAAGAAGGGGAGGGGAGTAGTGTCTGGCTCAGTGCTGGGCATATTTTAGGTACTCCATGAATGTTTGTTGAATGAATGATGACAAGATGATGATTTAGACCATCTCTTAGCTCTGAATCAAGAATAAAGAGGTTCTTTGTGGCAAAGGCATAATGTAAGAAGTGGAAAAAACCTCTCTGAAGGAGCAGAGATTTTATTTCATGGGCTCATTGCTTTTTTATCAGTATTCATTGTATGCAAGACTTTGTCTTAGGCTGGGAGTGGGGTGGGCTAAGAGAAGTACGCATAAAATAATGGTGTATTTCATAAGGAATGGTAGGTCAGATTTGATGAATATGGTTTATAAATGGCACACAGCAATATTTTTTGTATAACTCTAACTCTAAATTCTGTGATTTTGTATTGTTCTGCATATTCTAATGTGTGTTATTACACACACACACAGATGGTAACAAAACCATACTAAAATGAAAAGAATCATCATTAGCAAATAGTAGCATATTCTTGTTGTGACTAGTAATTTAGTTTCAGCAGAGTGTTATCCATCACATCAATGATTTTGCTTTAATCTTTTTGATTTTTATGTTTTATGTTAAGTTTACAAACAGGTTTTAGCTTTATAGTTATATAAGAGATATAAGCAAATGAAATTTATATTTAGTTTCAGGTTTGAACATATTTACATATCATTCCTACAAAATTATTCAGATCAATGCTGGAGGACCCATAACAAAGTTTCTACTTAATAGGAATCATGTTTGAGAAATGCTGACTGTCTTTGAGGGAAATTTGAGTGGCGGGATTTCAGACATTCCTGTTAGGGGGTGATTTTGGATGGGGAGGACTTTCTAGTAGTTCTCAAATGACAGTCTTCTCTGCTTTTGGAAGGGGGCATGGGTTGGAGTGTTCTTTCTTTATGGCAGACCGTTGGAAACAAACTACAAAACCAATGAAGGTTATGTTTTCCCCTATGTTTATTAAAGAAAGCAATATTTTAATAATTCTCTGAGACCCCTCTGAATTAAATTAAAATAGTCTGAATATTATTTCAATAAGAGAAGAGTAACCACTGAGTCATAAAAGGAATAACTGGTTTACAGTAGATAACCTCAAGCAATAACTTGAATGGAAACAACCAGAAGTGTGTTTGTTTTTTTTTTTTCCTCAGGGTTGCGGGAGAGTTCTATTTTTTGGAGAAGATAATAAACAGATAAAAAGCCAAGTATCTCGTATATATTGTGTCCAACAAATATTTGTCAATTAATTGAATAAAACAAATTGTGTTTTTGGAGAGCACTAAAAGTTAAAATACTCTGCAGACTAAAGCATATAATTTTATTGAGCAGTGAACATTTGAGTTCTCACTGTGTTTCAGGTCTTTACGAGCTGCTGTGGGGTATACAGAGATGACCAACACGTGGTGTCTGCCCCGGACATACATTCTTGAGAGAGAGAGAGAGATGTATCAACAACCACAATTCAAGTTCTGCAAAGGAAGGCTGCGAGCAGTGCTGCATGAGCAAAGAGCAGGTGAACGAGTCTGTGCCAATGTGAGTGGACAGTAAAATGGGGAGTAAAGCTCCACAGAGACGTTAATGCTCATGATAAGGTCTGAAGGAAGAGGGATTCACCAGACGGATGTGGAAAGGTAGGACATTCCAGACACAGAAACAGCATCGGGTTAATTAAGGTGTTACAGTAAGTGCCAGTGAATGTGGCCAGCTCAGTGCCCCTAGTAGACACATAACAAAGACTTGTTAAACTACTGTTGAATATTAACAATTAGTATGGAGCATGTACATAGTTTTCTTTACTTAAATATAAGTCATAGTCCATATCATTTTCATAAGGAAGCAAAGACACAGATTTTAGATTCTTTCTGTTTTTGTAGGGTTAGCAAAACACTACGTTCAAAAAAATAAATACTCAAAGAAAACTTCCAAATATATTTATTTTTCTTGAGTTGATGACATTGAATATTTAATGATCTTACAAAGTGGATTTATAGCAACTTAGAGGAAATTTTCTGTCATAAAATATGTATAACACTATTTAGAAATATTTGCCAGAGTAATTTTATGTGACAGATTTAGAGGATTTAGTTTTTTTTAGTCACCTGCAGGTGTAATGCGACTAGATGCAAAGCAACTCAGCTGATGTGAAGAATTCCTGAGACTAAAGTGATTTTAAATATAGTATCTCAGTAAGTAGAAATGCTCTCTGTTTCTCTGATTATAATATTTGCATTGCTTTTAATTTATAATTAAAATGCATGAGCAGTGAATGTAACAGATATTAAGGGTAAAAATGCCTTCAGGAAATTGTTAATAACTAGTGGCATCTGTGACTAATGAACGCTATATTGGTTTAGACTGTGACTAACAGAATAAATGTTTTGAAGAAAATCCTTATGTTAGTATTTTATAAACAGTAATCGGGCCGTGATGGATTTGCTATGTGAATATAGATGGGGTAACTATATGAAGTTTCCTCATTCTTTTACAAAGTTGATTAGCCTGCTTCAATATTGGTTCCAATTATGGACTATGATTGTTTATTTATTTATTTTTTATCATCTAGTGGGCTAACTGAAAGCACTTCAGTTAATTGAACATCGTGATCTACTGTTATGTAAGGAGATTAATAGTGCAATTCGTAAAGAAGATTGTCTATATACAATTAGCTTCCTAGCTAAGCTGCTTTAAACTAGATTTTTTGTTTTCTATATTCTAAATTTATCAAGGATCTAAACCTAAGGTTTTAGGAATTTCTGAGCTATACCAGGAAGTTAGTTCTATGAAAAAATACATCCAACTGCTAGTAAAAGTGGTTGTTGGTTTATGAATAATAGCTGTTGATTATCTCAATAATAAAAGCTGATGCATACAAAGCAAACATATTAATCCTTGACCCAACATGAAGATGTCATTACTTTTCAGCACTCAAATTTGCCATGGTGAAAACTTTATTGGTCTCTTAGGTCTGAGGGATGAATGTAATATATAGCAATTTGAAAATCATCTGAGAATGATTATTAGTTCTTTACTTAGAAGCCAAACTCCATTTCATCCTTGGGTTTTAGCCTCCTGGTTCCCACAGTCTATTGGATGTTTAATTCAGAATGTCTTATAATCACTTTATGATCAACCTACTTAGAAACAAATTTATCTTCTTTACCACCAATCTAGCAGCTTCTTCTGACTTCCTGTTTTGTTAAAGTCACCATCATTCCTCTAATTTCCTCCTTTATCCTTATTACATGAATTAGTTACTTGTTTCTCTGACTCTTCCTTTACAACTTCGGCTCCTTAGCTGTTCTTCATTCCCATTTTCACCACCATATCTAAGACTTAGAGAATGCTTTACTGTTGTAATAACATCTGGGTTGGCCAGAGGAAGCTGTGAGCAGTGCATTTGGGGTCCAGATAGCTGGCTCGAGTGTGAGAGGGGAGGGAGAAGCCCACTCCAGAAAGGCAGTGAGGAGTCCAGCAGAGCATTGTTTGAGCAATGTGGTCCATGTTTTTCTGTAATATCAAAGAAGTTACTGATTTCATTGAATAGAAGATTTGAAACTGATTTATAAATATCTCTCATGTTGAATCTCCCAATGCACTTGTTAGAAGTTAAAAAAAAATAACTTAGTTTAAAATAATTTAAAACTTACAGAAAAGTTGCAAGAACGCTACAAAGAAATCAGTATCTGCTTACTTAAGATGCCCCAGTTGGGTCACGTGGTACATTTAACTACATTTGTTCCCTCCCTGTCTCGCTGTCTCTCTTTCTGTCTGTGTACGTACTGATTATCATTAGCCTTTCCCTGAACCATTGGAGAGCAAGCTGTGTACATGGTGCCCCACCGCTCCTAAGTATTCCAGTGCGTGTTTCCCAAACAAGGACACTCTCCTACGTGACCACCATTCACACCTCCAAGTCAGGGACTCAACAGTGATAAAACATGGCCACCCAATCCACAGACTCTTTAAATTTTGCCAAAAGTCTCAACCAAGTCCCTTTTTCCTTCCTGTAGGATTCAACACAGGATCATGTGTTGCGTCTAACTGTCATGACACTTTGGTCACTTTCAATCTGGAATGAGTCCTCTGTCTTTTCCTGTCTTTTGTGACCTTGACTGTTTTAAAAAAGTACCATCCTTGTCAAATTAATATTTCTAAAACATTTGATCAAATCTCTCAGATAAGACAAATCCAAATCCTAACCGGGCTCCCTTATGCTTACAGCTAAGTTTGGAGGTCAAGAGGTTTCCAAATATTGCTTTTGTCACTGACACGTGGTTTACTGGAGATTGCTACATAGCGTGCTTGTGTTCGTTCATGTGTTGATTCACTTATTCAGTCATTAAATGATTCAACAAACATAATAATCAGACATTGAGGGCCAGTTACATGACACGTGTTATTTCACTTAATGCTCATAATATCAGATCTGGTTCATTATTGCCTGATATTCAGAAAAAAAACCCTGAAACTTAAAGGAATCAAGTAATTTTCCCAAAGTTATATAGCTAATAAAGAGCAAAGCTGGGACCCTGATGCCGAAGCTATAATGCTTTTGAGAACCTATCTATTGAGCACTGGAGATGCAGAAATTGAGAGGCTCAGTTCTCCAAAAACTCATAGCTTATGGGGGATACACACATATAGATAAATAAATATCTAGATGCAAGGAATATAATTCATCCATTTTGAGCCCTGGCAGTGCCTTATAATACATAGGCATTCAATATATCCTGTTAAATAAATAAATGTATTAATGGAAAGGGGCGAAAAAACACCCTAATTAATTAGTTACTTAATTATACCTAAGATTTGCAAATGCATTTTAACTCGAAGTATACTTTAATTTGAATATTCAGTAAAAATAGCCTACATTTAAAACTATATGTAAGTCTAAAACAATTGACACTTTTATGAGTTGTTGCGAACTATCTCTACACAGGGGGACAAATGTAGAGAATTTTGATCGTTATTAGTAAATCTGTATAGTAAATTATTAAATGAATCTTCTTGTGGGGGTCTATATTACCTGAGTTAAATTATTGCATTTAATTCATAAGGATTTCCTAATTTCTCCACCTCACTCTATTTCTGTAGAGTACTACCAGCTATGTAACTCCAGTTGTGTAAAGTTATGTAAAGTTTCTATGTCCATTTCTGATTTCATAGAATAATTGTAACTAAAGGGTTTATGAATGTCAACTAGTCCATTCCTGTGTCCCTAGGCAGTGTCCCGGAAAGAAACGTTTGCATTATTATGGAATATATAACAATGAGCTCACTTTCTCTTGTTAACATTTTGATATTTAATACATTTATTATTTGAATAAAGTTGAAACATCATCATGAGTCATCAGAAAGAGGAAACTTGACCCAGCGGGGAAACTAGAGTATCTGAAATCAGAGAGTGCGGATGGGAGAGCCCTTTCCAGCACTGACTAACTGGGTGGATTCTGGCAACTCACAACCTATGTGAACTATAGTTTCCTCTTGTGCAAAAAGGAGATAAGCATGCCACATTTATAGTATCCTCCTCCATCCATACCCAAATCTTTTGATATTTAATTAAATGACACATTTGTGATAGTGATCTACAACTCGGAACATGCTTGACGATCGAACTTTTAATGATAATTGTAAATAATAGTTTAAAAATAAAGATTAGTATATACTGAGCACCTTACTGCAGGAACGCTAAAACTAGTTTATTCTGGTTTATTAATACATACACCTAACTGATAACCTTGTTAATCCTTGTTGTTGTAATACATCACGATACTTATTTTAACATCATTTCCACCACGATTTGCCTGTTGTTTATTGTAGAGGACAAGTAGCTTATTCTACAAGCACATATTGAGACCATACCAAGATACCATTACCTACTCACCAGAACTGCTACGGAGCAATGGACCCTCATATATCACTAACGGGAGTGCAAATGTCACAACCACTTTAGGAAACTTTGTCAGTTTCTAATGTAGTTAAACACCTTTCTACTCTGTGGCTCAGCAATTCCACTCCCAGAAACACACCCAGGAGAAGGGAGCGCTTGTGTCCACATAAAGACTTGTACGGTGATGCTCAGAGCAGCTTTATTCATAATTAGTTCAAAACTAGAAATAACCCAAATGTCCATTATCAAGAAAATAGTTGAAATTATCGCCTGTTCATACAAAGGAATACCTCGAAGCCGTCAAAAGGAACAGACAACTGATATATGCAGCAACGTGAATGAATCTTAAAACCATTGTATTGAGAGAAAGAAGCCAGATACAAGATAATATATAATTAACGATTTCATTTATGTGAAGTAAAGGAACAGACAAAACTCATCTGTGCTGATACAAATTAGAACTGTGTTGTCCCTAGGCGGTGGGGTGGTGTTGGGTGTATGGGGGGAACTTGACTGGAAAGGAGCAGAAGGAAACATTCTGGTGTGATGGAAATGTTTATATCGTGATCTGTGTAATGTGTGTATTATATTTGCCAAAATTTAGTGAAGCCTACATTTAATATTTATGCATTTTGTTGTATATTAATTATAATTCAATAAAGTATTGTGTGCTATATCTGTAATTATATCTATATTGAGTGCTTTCTAATGCTAGGCATAATTATATTATAATACATAATTATATTAATACTACAATAGAGGGATGCCACTGTACAGGAATAGCACAAAGGATGGAACAATTTATTTGTTTGTCGCATGATGTTTTCAGAAGGCTTCCTAGATGCTGTTTCTTGAGGGCTAAGTAGAATGTGGGAAGGTCAAGTAGGGGCAATGGAGGGGGGGTAGGGAGGGGCTCAGTTGTATGTGTAGGAGCATTCTGGGCAAGGGAAATGATCATAAATTGTAAGAGACTGAGCTGAATTTATATAAAGCTTGGTCTATCCAGAATTTGCTTCTTTGAACAAACTTTCCTGTTTGTTTTTTGGTCAAATTAAGGAAAACAGCTTAAATCTCCGAATTAGTTGTCTATTGCTGCATCAAAAGGCTTCTTAACACTTACTGCCATAAACTACAGCCATTTAATTTATCTCACAATTCTGTGGCCCGTGTGGCTGATCTGGGCTCTCACGTGTCTGTGGTGAGCAGGCAGGCCAGCTGGCACTGGTAGCTGGTGGATTTCGGACGGCCCCACTCATAGCCTGGTGGTTGGTAGGACGTTGACCTGGCTTTCTTCATTCTGTCTCATGTGCCCTGTCATTCTCCACCTCATGCGGGCTCTTTTACATGGTGGTCTCCAGGTACCAAATGCAGCAAGAAGTCAAGCCTCTCTATGCAAGTTCTTTTCGTGTCTTTTGCAGCACTTTTAGCAATATCCCATTGTGCCACAGCAGGTCACGTGTTCAACCCAGTTTCAATAGTTGGAAAGGTAGACTCCACTTTTTGATGGGAAGGAAATAATTTAATAGTATTTTTTTTGTAATCTATATCAAAATCTCCATTCAAAAATTTACTTTATATACTTATTTTCCTAAATATTTTTTTTTCAGAAAACATCTTTTAATAGGAACTTTTAGGTAAAGTAATTTGTAAAGAGGTAGTTAAGTAAGAGCATCAAGCAGCATTATGGAATTCATAACAATTTCAATTTAAAAAGCCAAATAGCAAAAGGAAAAGCTGGCTGAAATAAGTTTTTGGAAAATTTTTACAAACTAGAAATAAACGTATTAGGGGTATATTAGGAATTTTCACCATTTTTATACTGTTAAGTTTCTTTTGATTTCATGGCTGTCATGAACACTTGGCAGCCAACATGTTACAATTCAGATTCTTAAAGAGAGAAGGATCTCTTGTCACAGGTCCAAAATTTTGAGCACCATTGGCCTAATTGTTGTCTTGGATGCCGGTTCTTTGAGGGCAGGGTAACACTGCACAAAATGACTGTTCTGTGGCCAGCATGTGTGTGGAGCAGGAACAATTTCCAGCAAATTTTGGGAGAATGTATTGGGGCGAAATGTATCCAGAACATTCTATATGGCTTTATGCTTTAAATGCAAATAGTTTCTTATTTTTTCCCCCTTTCACTCTAGCATAAAAGGATCAGAGCCTTCTTAAGTACTAAAAAGGCAAATTTAGATAAACTCCAATATCATAGGATGGCTAGTCGATAGCCTAAAGTCGGTTGTTGAAGGAAAGGGGTGATCCCCCAGGGACCGAGTGCGGCTGAGGACCCCAGAGGCAGGGCCGGGCTCAGGACCCTGAGCGGGATTCCTTTCAGACTGGGCAGCCCAAGAGACAGACTGTCCCCAGAACAAAGGACATACCTTGGAATGAGGTTCCAGTGCGTCCCTTTATTCCCTTAGCCCTCCTCCGAGGGGCTGGACTCCTGGCGGTTCCGCCCGCATCTTCCCCGGCGGGGCGCTCTCAGGACCAGGGAGCTTTGGAGCGAGCACACCTGGCTGCGGCAGCAGAGGAGGAGAAGCGTTCGCGGCGTCCTCTTAGGCTGCCAGCCTCGAGGGGCATGAAGCAGACGGAGTCAGCCCCCACCCCCGACACCCTTGTCAGCTTCCAGAGAGAGACCTCGAGCTTCTCACCAAGCAGAATGATCCTTCTCTGCGCAGGTCCAAGCCGTCGCCGTCCAGGGAGACCCCTGGTCTCCGACAACCCCCCATCACATCAGCACACCTGGGGACAGACAGAGGGCGCCGGGGCCAGGTGCAGCCGGGCGGGGGCTCCGCTCCTGCCTGCCCTCCCAGAGCCCCTACTCTAGATTCTCCATCTGCAGGAGAGCTGGATTCCTGGCAAAGCATCCTCAATTTCAATTTCATCTTTCTCAAGATAGGTACATTTAATATATAAAAATAGCAAAAATAAATTAAAAACAGAAAAGCCAGCCTGGGTTATTTGAGAGTCATCCCAACATTGTTGACAAACGATCAGGGCAGTTTTGGGCTACAACCTAATTCAATTAAAGAAAGGTTGAGGAATAGTGGGGAAGTTCTCAAAAGTTTGTCTAAAACATGCTCTATCATATGAAAAATGGTGATTAATTAGTATTTATCTTGGGACTTTGAAAAAGATTACATTTAAAATAAGATCATGTTCTGTTCTACATTTATGAGGACAGAGGGAGTGAAGAGAGGGCCCCATCTCAATCTAGGTAAAGTGCATATATATATATATATACTTTGTTGAGGTTTAAACTTATCTAAAAATGTAACACGAAAAGTATAAAATGACGGCAAAAACTGTAGCTGTGTCCCAGTCATTTGGAGTTTATTTTATTGTGGTTGAATCAATGTTTGAACATTTCTGTATAGATAGTTAATAAGCATTTGACATCTTTAAAGTTTTAATATTATACTACTTTTTAATTCCAGATATAAATCAAGAGGTGGAAAATTTAAACGATCCAGAAATACCAGTTGTAGATATCGAGAGTCCTACTCCCTGGCCACGTTCACCCTCACCCCGTCAACAGTTTGGCACACGTTCTCTCAATTATCTTCTGTATTTTTAGCGGGGAGGGAGGAGGAAAGAATAATAACAACAGTGATGTTAAAAGAAAAATAAAAGCTATCATTGGTCAAGCTTTGATCAATTTCTAGGCAATTTCCTTATATTAGCACTGATTCTTACAAAACAAGTCATCGAGGCAGGTATTATTATCCTTTATTTGCCTGTGAGGACACTAGACTAAGAGTGAATAAATAACTTAGCTAAAATTACAGCAAAGGAGTAGAGCCAGGATTTGAATTGAGATCTAGCTAATTCAAAACCTGTACTCTTTCCACTATGTTAAGAGTAATAGTCACCATTAAATGAACCCCTGTTACTTGCCTAGCATTTAAAAAATTATTTCTATGTTTTACAAAAACTCAGTAAGATAACAATGATCATTCCTCTTTTGAAGAGGAGGCGTGGTTTGCCAAAGCCACAGGGTCATTTAAGGATGGAGCCAGGATTCATACCCAGGGCTCTTAGACTCCAAAGTCCCTGCTTTTTACTCTACACTGTCATAATATAGTATTTTCATAAAGTAGCGTTCTGTATCTCAACACGTTATTATGCATAGCATGTTCTGTAAGAAATAATTTGAATAATTGTTCAATAGGTTTCCACTCATGTGTCAACTCTGATAGACGGATGGTGGCTGCCTGGAGTACTTGGTTAGGAAAGATCCTTGGGCAGCTCTGGATCAGAGCAGTGAAGTCATGGTGACATCTGTCATGTGTAGGGAAGGGGACGACTTGTAGCCTCAGTGCCCAGAATTTGCCATCCCTGATTACTTTAAGAAAACATAAAATTATTAACCATTAATTACATTTCTACAATGATCAGTGCCCCCCACCCCAAAGTAGTCTGTTAAAAGAAATAAAACTCTAATTATAATAAAAAGAAAGAAATATCTACAAGGGGGTGTACACATACATATGATAATTCTCAGATAAAATTCTGTATATAGATAAGCTACTTTTAATATATACCAAAGTCAAAATTATTCACTACAATTTGACCAGAATCCTTATTCATCAGCCGCTTTATTTCATTGCAGCGTTATGCTCTAGAGAAAGATAGAAAAGATAGAAAATTATAACCTTCTGCTCTAATAATTTTCTGCCCCTCAATCTGATTTTATGCTACCAGATTGTCTTAACTCTTTGTACATCTTGAATGTAGTCATTAATCTGTAGTTAAAAGACCAACTTTAATCAGTTTTTCAATTGGGTAGAATATTCAATCTTGTTTTAATGTGGTACTCTGGCTTTGTGAGTGTAGATGGGAAATTGAAGGAAGTTGGCAATAAGACAGGAAAGGGGAGACAGTCCAGTTCTGAAGCCAGGTAATTGCCCTCACAGTCTGCTCCTTGGTGTCTAGAGTGAAGTTGCTTTAGTTGCCCTATGAATTTCAATAACTGCTTCAAGCGAAGCAAGGACAAAGCAAGCGAGGAGAATTTCACACGTCCACCTTGTGCAAAATAACTGGCAGAGACTTAAAAAAATTTGATTTTAGAAGGAAGATTTTCATGGTTTTACTTTAGGAAAAAGCATAAGAGACAGTTTGGGAATCAGAATGCCTAGGTTATAATTCTAGTCCAATAAGCTAATGGCATTGATCTTTAGCAAATTACTTATATTTTCTTAGCCTTCATCTTTCCTTGTCTTCTTTAATGTAAACTGTAAAAAAATATATAAAAATGCACAAAACAAATTTTCAATCTGACAAATAATTATAAAGTAAATATCAATGAAAACCACTAACAAGATCAACAAAAAGAACGTTGACAGACCCAGACGACCTCACCCCCTGCTGTCCCTTCCAGATACTCCTCTGCTCTCCCACCATCCCACCAGAAGTAACCACTGTCCTGACTTTTATCACACAGCTTTCTTACTTTTCTTTACATTTTTACCACATATGTATACATTGCAAATAATAATTTTGCTGTATTTGGACATTGTATAACAGAATGATATACTCTGTGTAACCATATATTCATTCAAGTACATTATTTTATGTATATCCATTAGATCAGATTTGTTAATCATCCTGTTCATCTTCTATATCCTTACTGATTTTTTTAAACAAATATTTAAAATATCCCACTGTGATTGTAGATTTATATATTAGGTCTGTTAATTTATGATTTCTATATTCTGATATAATATTATTACAGAGATATTAAAATTATATCTTATTGGTGAATTAAAACACTTTTCTAGAACTATCATACATTCCAGCAATACCACTTCTGAGTATTTATCTGAAGAAAATAAAAACACTAATTTGAAAAGATATATGCACTCCTATGTTCATTGCAGCCTTATTTACAATAACCAAGATATGGAAGCAACCTAAGGGTCCATTGGTAGATGAATGGATAAAGAAGATGTGGTACATATTCCACATATATATATAATGGAATATTACTCAGCCATAAAAAAGAATGAAATCCTCCCATTTGTGACAACATGGATGGATTTAGAGGGTATTATGCTAAGTGAAATAAGCCAGACAGAGAAAGAAGAATATCATATGATTTCACTTGTACATGGGACCTAAAAAACACAAAACAAATGAATAAACAAAACAAAATAGAAAGAGACTTATATAGACCTAGTAGATATATACAGAGCATTCCATCCAAAAACCGAAGAATACACATTCTTTTCAAATGCACATGGGACATCCTCCAGGATTGATCACATATTAGGCCACAAAACAAGTCTCCATAAATTTAAGAAGATTGAAGTAATACCAAGCATCTTTTCTGACCACAACGGTATGAAACTAGAAATCAACTATAGGAAGAAAATCAGAAAAGCCACAAATACATGGAGATTAAACAAAATGCTACTGAACAAGAACTGGGGTAACGAAGAAATCAAAGAAGAAATCAAAAAATACCTGGAGACAAATGAAAATGAAAATACGACATGCCAGAATTTATGGGATACAGCAAAAGCGGTTCTAAGAAGGAAGTTTATAGCGCTACAGGCCTATCTCAACAAACAAGAAAAATCTCAAATAAACAATCTAACAATGCACCTAAAGCAACTGGAAAAAGAAGAACAAACCAAGCCCAAAATCAGTAGAAGAAGGGAAATAATAAAAATCAGAGCAGAAATAAACGAAATAGAGACTAAAAAAACAATAGAAAAAATTAATAAAACCAAGAGCTGGTTCTTTGAAAAGATCAACAAAATAGACAAACCTTTAGCTAGACTCACCAAGGAAAAAAGAGAGAAGGCACAAATAAGTAAAATCAGAAATGAAAGAGGAGAGGTTACAACAGACACCTCAGAAATACAAAAGATTATAAGAGAATACTATGAAAAGCTATATGCCAACCAATTCGACAATCTGGAAGAAATGGATAAATTCTTAGAATCATACAACCTTCCAAAACTGGATCAAGAAGTAGAGAATTTGAATAAACCAATCATCAGTAAGGAGATCGAAACAGTAATCAAAAACCTCCCCAAAAATAAAAGTCCAGGACCAGACGGCTTCCCTGGTGAATTCTACCAAACGTTCAAAGAAGACTTAATACCTATCCTTCTCAAACTCTTCCAAAAAATTGAGGAGGGTGGGAAGCTCCCTAACTCATTCTACGAAGCTGACATTACCCTGATACCAAAACCAGACAAGGACAACACAAAAAAAAAGAAAATTACAGGCCAATATCACTGATGAATATCGATGCGAAAATCCTCCACAAAATACTAGCAAATAGCATACAACAATACGTTAAAAAGATTATACACCATGATCAAGTGGATTTATTCCAGGTATGCAGGGATGGTTTAACATTTGCAAATCAATCAACGTAATACACCACATTAATAAAATGAAGAACAAAAATCACATCATCATCTCAATAGATGCAGAGAAAGCATTTGACAAGATACAGCATCCATTTATGATAAAAACTCTGAATAAAATGGGTATAGAAGGAAAGTACCTCAACATAATAAAGACCATATATGAGAAACCCACAGCTAATATCATCCTCAATGGTGAAAAACTGAAAGCCATCCCTCTAAGAACAGGAACCAGACAAGGATGCCCACTGTCACCACTCCTATTTAACATAGTATTGGAAGTCCTAGCCAGAGCAATCAGGCAAGAGAAAGAAATAAAAGGGATCCAAATTGGAAAGGAAGAAGTGAAACTGTCACTATTTGCAGATGACATGATAATATATATAGAAAACCCTAAAGAATCCACCAGAAAACTCTTAGAAGTAATAAACGAATATGGTAAAGTTGCAGGATACAAAATCAACATACAAAAATCAGTTGCATTTCTGTACACTAACAACGAAGTAGCAGAAAGAGAAATTAAGAGTACCATCCCATTTACAATTGCAACAAAAAGAATAAAATACCTAGGAATAAACTTAACTAAAGAGGTGAAAGATCTGTACACCGAAAACTATAAAACATTTCTGAAAGAACTTGAAGAAGACACAAAGAAATGGAAAGATATTCCGTGCTCTTGGATTGGAAGAATTAACATAGTTAAGATGTCCATACTTCCTAAAGCCATCTATAGATTCAATGCAATCCCTATCAAAGTTCCAACAACATTTTTCACAGAAATAGAACAAAGAATCCTAAAATTTATACGGAGCAACAAAAGACCCCGAATAGCTAAAGGAATCCTGAGAAAAAAGAACAAAGCTGGAGGTATCACACTCCCTGATTTCAAAATATACTACAAAGCTATAGTAACCAAAACAGCATGGTACTGGCACAAAAACAGACACACAGATCAATGGAATAGAATCGAAAGCCCAGAAATAAACCCACACATCTATGGACAGCTAATCTTTGACAAAGGAGCCAAGAACATACAATGGGGAAAAGAAAGTCTCTTCAACAAATGGTCTTGGGAAAACTGGATAGCCACATGCAAAAAAATGAAAGTAGACCCTTACCTTACACCATGCACAAAAATTAACTCCAAATGGATTAAAGACTTTAATGTAAGACCTGAAACTATGAAACTTCTAGAAGAAAACATAGGCAGTACGCTCTTTCACATCGGTCTTAGCAACATCTTTTCAAACACCACATCTGACCGGGCAAGAGAAACAATAGAAAAAATAAACAAATGGGACTACATCAAACTAAAAAGCTTCTGCACAGCAAAGGAAACCATCAACAAAACGAAAAGACAACCTAACAATTGGGAGAAGATATTTGCAAACCATACATCTGATAAGGGCTTAATCTCCAAAATATATAAAGAACTCACGCATCTCAACAACAAAAAAACTACCAACCCAATTAAAAAATGGGCAAAAGACCTGAACAGACATTTCTCCAAAGAAGATATACAGATGGCCAACAGACACATGAAAAGATGTTCAAAATCACTAACTATCAGGGAAATGCAAATCAAAACTACAATGAGATATCACCTCACGCCCGTCAGAATGGCTATAATTAACAAGACAGGAAACAATATGTGTTGGAGAGGATGTGGAGAAAAGGGAACTCTCATACACTGCTGGTGGGAGTGCAAACTGGTGCAGCCACTATGGAAAACAGTATGGAGATTCCTCAAGAAATCAAGGATAGAACTACCATATGATCCAGCTATTCCACTGTTGGGTATTTATCCAAAGAACTTGAAAACACCAATTTGCAAAGGTACATGCACCCCTGTGTTCATTGCAGCATTATTCACAATAGCCAAGACTTGGAAGCAACCTAAGTGCCCATCAAGGGACGAATGGGTAAAGAAGATGTGGTATATATACACAATGGAATACTACTCAGCCATAAGAAACGATGAAATCCAGGCATTTGTGACAACATGGATGGACATTGAGGGTATAATGCAAAGTGAAATAAGTCAGAGGGAGAAGGTCAAATACCATATGATTTCCTTCATTAAGTAGTAGATAATAACAACAATAAACAAACACATAGGGACAGAGATTGGATTGGTGGTTACCAGAGGGGAAGGGGGGAGGGAGGAGGGTGAAAGGGATAATTTGGTACATGTGTGTGGTGATGGGTTGTAACTAGTATTTTGGTGGTGAACATGATGTAGTCCATGCAGAAATAGAAGTACAATGATGTACACCTGAAATTTTTACAATGTTATAAACCAATAAAAAAAAAAAAAGAGTAAAAAAAAAAAAAAAAGAAAGAGACTTATAGATACAGAGAACACATTGGTGGTTGCCAGAGGACGATGGTTAGGGGTAGGGGAGAAATGAGTGAAGAGAAGAGGCACAAACTTTCAGTCATAAGAAATAAGTCATGGGGATGTAATGTACAGCACAGAGAATATAGTCAACAACATTGTAATAACTCTGTATGATGACAGATGGCAATGAGTCTTATCAGAGTGATCATTCTGTAATGTAAATGTCAAACCATTATGTTGTACATCTGAAACTAATACAATATTGTATGTCAACTATACTCCAATAAAAAAATTAAAAACACTTTTCTTAATATCTTTATCCTACTCTCTATCTTTGCTAATGCTTTTAGCTTTAAAGTATATGTTATCTGATATTAATATTGCTACACTAGCATTCTGTCTTTTTTCTTCCTTTGCATAGTATATATTTTCCTTTCTTAAACTTCGCTCCTCTCCAAGACAATACAAGGACCTTAGAATAGTTAACTCCAATTACTCTCTTCATGACATGTGTTGTTATTGTTTTATCTCTTATTTTCTTGTTAAAATCAAACGAAACATTATTCATATTATTATTTTATATGGTCAAAGTTCTTTTTGATTTACATGCATAATTTATCATGTTTGGCTCTTCATTTCTTCCTGCATCTTAGACCTTTCATCTGATGTAGTTTTCTCTTTGCCTGAAGTACATTCACTGAAGTTTCTTTCATGAGAGTTTGCTGGAGGCAAATTCTCTCATTTCTTTATTTGAAAATGGCTTTATTTCACCTTCATTCTTGAGAAATGCTTTTTTTCTAGGTATATTCTTTCAGCATATTGACAGATTATCATCCTCTGGCTTCTAATATTGCTGTTGAGAAGAAGCTCTCACTCTAAAGCCTATCCCTTTGAAGATAATCTTTTTTCTTGGTCTGCTTTAAAGACTGTCTATTTCATACTGGTATTTTGCAGCTTCACTATGAGGTGCCTAGGTGTGTACTTCTTTTTACTTCTTTTTATGTGATTTCTTGGACATCTTGAATCTATGGATTAGTGTCTGTGACACACAACCTCCAAGATGGCTCCCAGTGATCCCTGCCTCCTGGTATTCATGCTCGTATGCAGTCCTCTCCCACCTTTACCAGCGTTGGCTCGTGGGGCCAATAGAATAGGGCAAGAGTGATGGTATGTCACTTCTGAGAGTAGGTCTTGGCTCTCCTCTCCATCTCACTGTTGCTCTGTCTTGAGTCATTTTCTCTGGGGAAGTCAGCTGCCATGTTGCGAGCAGCCCTTTTGATAGGTCCATGTGGTGAGAAACTGAAGCCTCCTGCCAGCAGCCATGCTAGTGACCTTGAAAGCAGATCCTCCAGCCCAGTTAAGCTTTCAGATGACTGCAGCACGCAGACATCTTTTTTTTTGTTTTTTATAATTTTATTTATTTATTTTTTCCCCCAAAGCCCCAGTAGATAGTTGTATGTCATAGCTGCACATCCTTCTAGTTGCTGTATGTGGGACGCCGCCTCAGCATGGCTGGACAAGCGGTGTGTCAGTGCACGCCCGGGATCCGAACCCCGGGCCCCCAGCAGCGGAACCTGAGCACTTAACTGCTAAGCCACGGGGCCGGCCCCATCACGCAGACATCTTGACTGCAACCTTGTGTAAGGCTCTGAGCCAGAACCACCCATCTAAGTCACTTCTGAATTCCAGATCTTGTCTTTATGAAATAGTAAATGTTTGTTGTTTAAAGCATTAAGTTTTGGGGTAATTTGTTATACACAATAGATAACTCGTACAGTGTTTTTCATCATTTCTGAAAAATTCCCAACCATATCTCTTGCAGCATTGTTCCTGTTCTGCTCTGTTCGCTTTTGCCTCTTTGATCCTTCTCATTAAAAAAACATGGGTTTCTTTCCCTCTTTATCTTCTATTTTGTTTTGTCTCATTGTGCTGCATTCTAGATAATTTCTTCTGATTTACAGTATCTTTTTTTTTTTTTTTGTGAGGAAGATCAGCCCTGAGCTAACATCCATGCCCATTCTCCTCTTTTTGCTGAGGAAGACTGGCCCTGAGCTAACATCTGTGCCGATCTTCCTCCACTTTATGTGGGACACCACCACAGCGTGGCTTGACAAGTGGTGCATTGGTCTGTGCCCGGGATCCGAACCTGGGCCGCCAGCAGCAGAGCGTGCACACTTAACCGCTATGCCACGGGGCTGGCCCCTGATTTACAGTACCTTATCAAATCTGACATCATTGACTCTAAGAGAAACAAATTATGACAAAATGTTTTCTTATCACATTGATGTAAAATGTACAAAATTTCAAAGATATTAGAGCAGAGGACTATTTGTTTTAAAATCAATTAAGTATGCCTTCATTCAGTTCATAAATCCTGTTTTCAGCTATATGTCATCTGTTTTTAAACTGGCCAATGAAAATTTTAATTTTGTTTATTGAATTTTAATTTTAAAAGTTCAATATTATTCTTTTTTTAAGTCTCCTAGGTCACTTTTTATATTTCCCTTCTCTCTGTAGATATCTTCAGATTCGTATTTTATGTAATTTTTATAAGCACAACTGTCTTATAGTCTGTGTTGGAGGGTTCCCAAGACCTTGGCTAGGTTCAGTGATTTGCTAAGAGGACTCGCAGGACTCACCATATAGCTGTATTTATGGCTAAGATTTATTCCAGTGAAAGGAGGCAAAGCAAAATCAGCAAAGGGAAAGGTGCATGGAGAAAACCAGAGGAAAACAAGTGCAAGCTTCCAAGGGACCTCTCTCAGTGGAGAAACACAAGATGAGCTTAATTCCCCAGCAACGAGTTGTGACAACATGTGATATTGCCTACCAGGGGAGCTCATAGAGATTCAGTGTCCAGGGCTCTTACCGGGGCTGATCACGTGGGCATCCTCTGCTTGGTGCCTACTCAGACTCCCAGCAGGAACAGGAGTTCAGCAGAAACCGTATTGTTTGCACAGTTTAGGTACAGGGAGCCACTCTTCAATTAACCGTGGTGGGAACTGGTTCCTCCCAAAATCCAAGTTTCCAGACGGCAGCTAAGATCCAACCTTGTAAGCAGGCCCTTTGAAAGACAGCAGTCAGGCCTACTGTTTACTCTTTTCTGCACACAGTCTGCGCCTGAGTCTTTGTGGGTCTGTTTATGTATATCATCTCTTGATTTTGCTGCTTCTTGCTGGTAGAATCTAGTTTCCTGGTTATCCTTGTGCTGTTCCTGGTTATCTGTATGCTGTTCATTGTAGTTGAACAATACCTTGTAGGAATAATTTGAGCACCCAATGAAGTTACCTTCCTTCCTTTAGAAAGGGTTTGGTTTTGCTTTTCTTCTGCCCCAGACCATCTTAAACACAAGCTCAAAGCTTGAGTTCTTTGTTTGACTGTGGTGGTTCAAACATGAGAGGAAATTCTGGACAGGAGCTGCTCGTCTTCTGGTACTGACAAAGATTCTCTCCCTGACGAAATTTTAGTCAGACTCCTCAGAGCTCTTTTTCAGCTAGGCCCTGTCTTCAGGCATGTTCTCAAGAGCTCAACTTTAGCAAGAATCCTGTTGTCAGTTTATCTAGAATCCCCCACCCTTCATATCTGACCATCCTCCTCATCCCTCACTCTCCCCCAGGTAATATCCCATCACTCTGGCCTTCCTTCATCAGGAATCCTGTTAGGTCAGCTAGCAAGGATTATCCTACTCTTAGTAATTTTCCATCCACCAACTCCTCCACTCTTCCTATGAAGTCCCCACTTTTCCTTGTTATATTTAGAGTTGAGCCAATCTCTCTCCGCTACTGCAAAGTGCCATTGCAGTAGCCTCTCTCCCTATTGTGATAGACCCCTGAATAAAGTCTGCTGTACCATTTTCACAGCATCGTGAATAAGTTTTTTCTCCAACAGTTCACCATTATACTAAGGGCACAGTCTCTGTATCCCAGTTTATTGTGACTCCTGCTTGACTAGATCCCGTGTGGTTCCTGGGTTCTGAGCATGACCCCCTAGAGAAGCCATCCAAATGAAATTCAAATTTTCTTTCATGCCTCCAACACAAAAGTATCTTCTGAGTTTTTTTACCCCTCTAGATTCCCATTTTCTCCTCAACTTTGGCCTGGCAATTTCCCACCATTTGTCAGCTATTTTTCAATACTTCCAAGAAAGTACTTTTAATGCCTTAATTGGCATTCCTGGTCAAATTCATTTGGTAGGGTTTGTTCACTTACTCTCAGTTTTCTCTCATATAAAATAAGACTTATAATAGTACTTATACAATGCATAATGATCGTGAGATAATAACTTAACGAAAGAAAACACTTTTTTGAGCCAACGCTGCTGACCTAATGGTTGAAGCTTGGCGCGCTCTGCTTCAATGGCCTGGGTTTGGTTCCCAGGCACGGAACCACACCACTCGTCTGTCCGTAGCCATACTGTGGTGGCCACTCACGTAGAAGAACTAGAAGGACATACAACTATGCACTGGGGCTTTGGGGAGGGGAAAAAAAAAAAAAAGAGGAAGATTTGCAACAGATGTCAGTGCAGGGGGAATCTTTCCCAGCAAAAAAAAAAAAAAGATTCTGAGATTTAAAAAACAGAAAATATTTTCCAAGCTTTTGGACTAACTCTTACTAGTGTAGACATTGTGTCAATCCCCCTCACCTCGCATCAGCCCCCAAAGGTAACCCTGCCATTTGTTAACTTAGCTTCTGTCGAGAAGCAGAAGAGGATGCATGAGAGATTTTATTTTTTAACTGAATAAGGAGAGAAGAGATTTTGGTTAAGGAAAAACTCTTCCCTTACGTCCACTCCCCAATAATATAAGGGAAAGAAAAAAGTAGGAAAGTGGAGAGGTGTGGAAATGCCTCTCGGTCTGGCCCTATGGAGTGGAGGCGATTATCTGCAGTTGACCGAGAGGGACAGAATCTGCTCTGTGCAGGAGGCTCTGTGCACTCTAGCACAAACAGGGCTATGCGGGGGCCCAGGGAACAAAGTCTGCGCTACTCCACATATGAGTTTGCTCACCTTGAGAATCCAGAGTCCATCCACACCTGAGGCGTGGACAATGCGGTTGTCATGAACTGCAGCGGCAGAGGAGGCAGGAATAAGAGACAGGCCATCTTGATGGGCCGTGCACACGGACAAGTGGGGGCCACAGCGGTGGATAACTTACAAGGAGGAAGTAGGGTGGTCTTGAGAGGGGGAGAGATGCTGCCGTGACACTGGGGGGGGCTCTCGAGTGTTCTACAGCTGAGATGATAATAACAGCAAATGTTATTTGGCGTTTACCGCATGCCAGGGGCTGTTCTAGATGCTTTATAATATCATATGACCTCATTTAACCTCCACACCACTTTATGAGGTGTGGTTATTAGTGCTGTCGAGGCACAGCTTTCAGCATCCCAGCAACACACAGTCGCCACCATATGACAACTGACAGGTGTGGTTCCCTGACCAGCAATGGGGCAGCGGTGGTGAGAGCACCGGATCTTAGCCACTAGACCACCAGGGCTGGCTGCTTTATGAGGCAGGCATTATCATTTTACAGATGAGGTTGAACTGGAGTCTGACTGCAGGCCGTGTGGCTCCAGAGGCTGCGCCGTGACCCGCCACGCTGCAGTGAGGTCCAGGATTCCACGTGAGGAACCCAGGAGCCTCACATCCTTTATGAACGCAGCCTCCAGTGATGGACCACGTGCAGGTACTAAGCCAGGCCCACCACTTTCACCCACACTCTGCCAACTGAGCTTTTATTTGAAAAGTTTAAAAAGCGTGAAAGATGGAGCCCAGCCCTCAGAAATCCTGATTAAAATGGTTTGGGGTACGTCCCAGGAAACCTGGGTTTCAAAAGTTCCCCACGCAATTACAATCTGCAGTCAGTGTTGACAACCTCTGTTTTAAGAAGACTTTTTCTTTTTCCAGTAAGTTAAACCTCCCTTGACTGGTTAGACCAGAGGTTCTCAAAGTGCAGACCCCAGACCGCAGCCTCAGCGGCACCTGGAAACCTCCGAGACATGGAGATTCTTCGGCTGCACTCGAGTTCTACTAAATCAGAAACTCGGATAGGGCCCAGCAATCTGTGTTTTAACAGGCTCTCTTGGTAATTCTGATGCATATTAAAGAACCACTGATTTCAGACAAAGACCACAACTCACTTGTATATAAGACGGTTTTATTTTGAAGTCATTGATGTTCAATATTAGATTGCCTAAATATTTTTCTCCCTTTTTGAAAACTAGTATTGGTATGTTACATTTTGTATTTATCTCTCTATTTTACCCATCTAATCCACCTACATTATTAGATAAATTCTCAATATGCCTCTTGTAAGTCCACACTAGTGGATTTGGTTTATATAAGACTGCATAGTACAGCTTTATGTTGCATTTTCACTCAATGAGACTCACATGGGAGTTATGAATAATTTACCATCTACCAATAGCCTGATAATATTTTTGTTAATAAATCTAAAATGTAAGAAAACAGAATAGCTTTTTGATTAAGAAAATATCTCTGGGGAATAAGTCAGGAGTTAAAAAGTGGTATATAAAATCTAGTCTCCTGTTACTTTTCTGACTTTTTTTGTATGTGAATTGTAGTAATTACTGCAGTTGCGGGAATAAACACTTGGGAAGCCAGCTGGAGGCTTAGACAAGGTTGGAATCATTATTTGATAGGGTCATCACGTTTCTGGGTCTGGTTCTCAGCTCTGCAGGCCCAGAAATTAATTTTTCAAGCGTGCCCTTAGGTGACATCCTGTGGGCATTCTTACCAAACCAGATCCCCAAGAGATTGTGCTGTCCGGAGTTCTAACTTATTAACTCGTCATTTTAAATATCTAGCTTTCAGGTAGAGCAGACTGTATTGCTATGAGTGAATTCTCTTTCCTCTCAGCAAAAGAAAAGACAAATTATAGTCGGAAGGATGCTTGGTGAGCATGGAGCCAGTCCAGGGGGAATAAATTGAATGATCAAATGTCTATTACATCCGTCCTCACTTGGGGTGTATTTGTGAGAGCAATTGAATACTTATTTCTAAAATCAGTATATGTCCTCCTCAGGCTGTCTTGGATGCTTTCTTTTTAGAGACTCCTTTCTATTGTTCCTCTTGATCATTCTCTTTTTGTTAATATATTCTTTCTTCATAATGGAGACAGTGCAATTAATTTGATTACATGTTCTAATGACCTTGTCTGCAGATCCTAATCTCAATGAATACAATCTGAAATTTACTAAACTCCCCAGGCACCAATTTATAGATTTTTAAGGGTAAATTATTATTAATTTTTACAGAAAACCATTCTAATTTACTGCATGTTGATTTTCTATACTTTCATTTTCTTTTCAAAGTATAATCTGAATGCTGTGTGTGTGTGTGTGTGTGTGTGTATGTGTGTTCGCACGCTTGCTTGTGGGAGTGGAGGTAAGTAAGATATTTGGCTGTATTCTGCTGTGTTTTATCAAATCTATGACACCATTGTTGAGAAAAATATACGGTAGTACTAAGGAAAAAAAACTCTGCCAGTTATGATACAATGCTTTAGCATTTAGTCTTTATTTTACGTTTATAAAAAAAAATTTTAGTCACTTAAAACTCACTTAAACATAAATTTTAAAAGTTATAAATCACTTCCGTCCACACTTAAAAAGGAAATAATGAAAAACACAAATTGATTGAAATATTTTTAAATATCTTCACATACAGAACCCTATTCTGAATTATTTTTCAACTTAGAGCATTGACAGTGTTTTCAGTACAATGTCACCTTCAGTGCCATCAAAAGCATTGATGATTCAGTGTTTATTTAAAAAGTGCTCTCTTGATAGCCATTTTATAAATTTTGATGCTGGTCCTTTCCTATTTGACTACTCACACTTATTCCTGTTTCCCCCATTGAATCCCAGTAGGAAGTTTCTGACTAGTGACAGTCCTATGCAACATATGAATTGATCACACCAGCCTCTCAGTGCTTTGCATTTTTTTTTCATTTATTTTGAGGGAATTGGCAATTTACCCCACCTACAAGTTGCATTGCTTGTGGTGTGGAGAGGTAATTCTTGAGCACCTTGGAATGTTGGCATCACCTGGGAGCTCGTTAGAAATGCAGAATCTCTGGCCCCACCCCAGACTCACTGAATCAGAATCTGCAAGTTTAACAAGACTCTTAGGTGCTTCAAGTTAGAGAGACATTGCCGTGCGTTGCAGCCTTTTTCATTTGTGGGACTCTCCCTTTCTTAATTGCTGTAATGTTCTTGGTTGTTCCTTTGCAGGAAAATATGGATTTGTGGTCATTTCTCCAACAATGATGATTTACTTAATCCTTCCCCCTACTCCTCTATTTCTGTGTCTTTCTGCAAACTTAGTAACTTAGTTTCAACGATGACTCAGTGTCTAATTTTTTGAAGACATTTTAAGTGGTGATTACACTCCTAGTACCAATAGTGCACATAATTCAATTGAAACAATATGAACAATTATGTTCATGATCTCTGCTCTATAGTAATTGTAAAATGATGTATCTCAATTTCAGAGATATTAAAATGTGAACAAAACGAGTGTGCTTTAGGATTAATGAAATATGGTAATAGTTTTGTTAAATACCAGGCTCTTCCCTATCCTTTGCTTCATCACTCTTTTGCCCTGAAGGAAAGGAGATGGCGATGGGGTTGAGATGATAAGTTTAGCCTTATGCATAGAGGATGAGAGCTCTTGGACTCTGCAGACGTGGGAACAGGGAACAGAACCTGGAGGTTGAGAGACCAAGCCTATGTCTCCAGAGCCAATGATCTCATTTTGTGAAAATATTTATTTCTTTTAGTATTCATTCTCAACACAGCGATACAACTTCTCCTACTCTCTTGTAGTCATAGGTCTCACTTCTCCAGAATCTCCATGCCTCCTCGGGCAGGCGGGCTTCTTACATTTGATATTTGCACTGCCACCAATTCCACTATGTGTGGGCAGTTGCTAGTCCTGTAGAATAATTCAGGGTCTAAGGTTGTAGGTAAAAACCTGGTCAAATTAATTTGGCTGGAGTAAAATAGGGATATGGATTCAGTCTAGTCCAGAATTGTTGCATTGCTCGCTCCATATTTTTTCTTGATAAATTTTCAGATGATTTGGGGCTATTGTATAGTCAAGGCATTAGAAAGTTGGAATACTGAGCATAGGACAATCCAAGTTTACCCACACGAAAGCTTCCAGATCTTAAATGCTCTATATTTAATTTTCAGACAGTCATTTTTTCTCTTCTGTGTCACCACATGCCTTGCTCATTGAAATTCTGTAACATTTCCGGGAAAATTTGACCTTAGGTCATGCATTGATGGCAAACGTATCCTTCTGAACTTCAGTCTTTGGGCTAACATTCAAGTGGAAAGGCAATCTACAAAATATTTCCTCGATTTAATTTTCCTAAATTGAATGTACAACCCTTGATAATTTATTTTTCTCTTCAGAGAAACCTGTAGCTCCTTAGAAAGCTAAAATATGCCATGACATCGAAGAGATGTATTTCTTAAAGCCCTCGTGTTGTCTGTACTTCTCCAATGCTTCTTTAGTCTGCTTTGACACTGAGACGCCTGGTCTTTTATCACGAATATTTAAAACTTGTCTCTATAAAAATCATATTAGCTACTTCCAGGTGGAAACTGAGTCTCCAAGACTTTAGAGGGAGGAACTGGAGTAGTTAAAAATTAAAACAGCAAAAAATAATCAGGTAGTCATGGTATGAAATTCAAAACTTGAGAACAGTGTGGATTTATCGTAATTATATCCATTAGAGTTATGCAGCTTTATTCTAACCCAAATCATTATTCTTTCGAAACACTTGGATGAAATCTCGTCTGCTTATCCCTGGGACCCTGTTTGGATGTCATTTGCTTTCTGTCATGTGAAATGTTACCCTGCTGCATTCAGCTGGTTCTCTTGAAAGACGTCCATGAGTGTCTGTGGGACAATTACAAGGATATGGGACACCAGGCCTTTCTGAGATTTTGGCATAAAGCCAGGTACATACTTTACTTCTGTTTCATCACTGTATCTTGGAACTAAATTAACACTTAAAGTGGGCATCTTTGCAATAATGCTTTTTAAATAAACAGTATTTGAAGTGAATTAAAAAGCATGGTTAGTGCAGAAATACACAGAAATGTGAATATTAGAAATACAGGCAAGTATAAAGGGCTATAACTAACTCAGGCTTCTACTCTGAAGAGATAATCACTGTGAAAACCTTAGTTTTTAGTCTCTCTGTCTCCTTCTCTCTCTCTTCATATGAATAGTTACGAATATAAATATCTATTAATAAACAGATGTAATATTTGGGATCATACTGTACATGCTTTACTACGTGTTTATTTAGTAGTAACACGTCATGAACATCATTCTATGTCAGTAAATATTACACTATGCCCTTATTTCCAAGGCCATATGCATTGTATGGATTTAACAAATTAATTCAACAAATTCCTTAATGTTGAAGAATTTACCATGAAATGGAAATTTACTAAAACAGGTCTTAGTCATCTTGAACTTTGATTATTAGACTGTGTTTACACAAACATGAGATTAGAAAAAGTGGGGAAAAAAGGGTGCAGGGGTTAATTGTATGTTGGCTGTGTGTAAGATATGCTAGAATATAACTTGTACTCAACTTTTAGGTTAAAGAATGATGACAGTAATCATATAAAATGGAATAGTTTTCTTCCTTACTCGTACAGATTTAAGGAAGACAACCCCGAGGACTCTTGCCGCAAACTCGAAGTTCTCATTTGTGCTTGGACAAGACTCTGAAACATACCTGCTGTGTATTTTCCTGCCTTTTGGGAATACTGGAGATATTAACCATTCTTTAAAAGATTATGTAAGGACCAAAAAATAGATTTTAAAAGTTGTTCAATCTCGAAAGTATATAATCATATGGAATTATTGACAAATATCTAGTTCATACTATAGCAATTATGGTATGGCATAAATAGCTGGTAAAATGCTTTTTGTCTTTCTGAACTTCCATATTTATTGAAAGATATTATTTTCCTCCAAATAATAGTTTCTACTTTTAATAAATATCCCACATTTTTAATTTTTATTTATTTATTTATTTATTTATGAGGAAGATAAGCCCTGTGCTAACATCTGTCAATCCTCATCTTTTTTTTTGCTGAGGAAGACTGGCCCTGGGCTAACATCCGTGCCTATCTTCCTCCACTTTATATGGGACGCCCCACAGCATGGCGTGCCAAGCGGTGCGTCGGTGTGCGCCCGGGATTCGAACCGGCGAACCCCGGGCCACTGCAGTGGAGCGCGTGCACTTAACCACTTGCGCCATTGGGCCGGCCCCCTACATTTTTTAATAACACATTTGAAATGACTGAATTTAAACATACTATGAAATATTTCCCCATCTAAAAATGTATGGATGCTTCTTGCAAGCTCTTCGTGATGATTGTATATAATATATATATTATATATACGTAGACTTTCTCGTTTAGCATTCTGTAAGAATGCAGGTTTTAGGAAGCTGATATTCTCTTCAATTCAATTCCACACACCCTCCAACCTGTTTAGCCCCTCCTTTATACACATTCTTCAACTTGTTGCTCTGACTAATATAAATATAAACAGAACATAGTCATATTCTTGCGGGGCCTTATAATTTATGCACTAGGGTTATACCCATGTAGATGTAACAAACACTAATAAAAAAGCAGCTATGATAAGGAAAAGTTATAAGAAAGCATTCTGGTAGTATTGAGGGGATGAGATGAATTTTGTTTTGATTAGAAAAGGTTTCTTGGAGAAGTCAAGATTTGAGCTATATTTTAAAGGAAGAGAAAAACTCCAATAGGCAGATAAGAGGAGTCTCAGCATAGGATTAAGTGTGAGGATGTTGGATTTAGACAGATTAGGTTCAGATGTGTGCCTTCTCTGTTCTGATCGTGGTCCAAGTCTATAAACTCTTTAAATCTCGGTTTTCTTATCTAAAGAACAGAAAAATACTACTACTACTATCTAACTCATAGGCTTTTCAGGAAGATTAGTGGGATAATATTTGTGCCAAATAAACACTCAATAAATTTCAGTGATGACAATCTAAGCTCCAGAACCTGGGATCCAGGGCTTGGCTCATAACAGCGAATATTTGTTAAACGAAATAAAGATCAACTTGGGAAAAGATATAGAGGTGTGTATGTAGGCAAGCCAGGGGATGGTGACAAAGTCTGTGTGATGGTCCTTAGGGAAGCAGTGATGGTCTTGATCGGATGGGTCTGTATGTAGAGTGGGTGGTGCTGAGAGAGGTAACGCAGGCATTACCCAGAACAAAGTCAGTGAAGTCAGGTGGAGGGGATGGTGTGAGACTGTAGGACCTCTAGAGAATTTTATGGTTGTTTGATGTAGTGTGAGGGAGGGGAAAGTGTGAAAATGGCTCTGATATTCAGAGGAGAAATATTACAAAGGGTGGACTTGATACATTCTGTTTAAATATTGTAAGTTTGATGTTCTTATGGGGCAATCTATTTACCATAGAATAATGGCACAAACACTGATTTTTATGCTTATTACTTGGCTCTTCACTTAACATATGTGTTACTTTAGGGAAGTTACTACACCTCTTAAAGCCTCAGTTTCTTAATTTCTAAAATAAGGATGACAATATTCATAATTTTTTTTTTGTAAACAGTGAAATGTTTTACAGAATTAATTGCTTTTGCTTGAGTTTGGTCCAGAGATTTTGAAACAAGGTAAAGACCAGAGGCAGATTTGGGAATATGTGATGATAATTGGTTTGGCAATGGAAATTGTGAGAAGAAAAAAGGAGGAAAGATCTATGTATTATATCTATGTATTATGTCTACATTTAGATGAAGAAGCAAATCCAGAGACCAAATGGAGGAGAGAACAGAAAATTGGGAGAACGTAAGCTCCACTGACAGGGTGGAGACATTCTCTGTTTTCTTTGCTGCTGTATTTCTAATATCTAGAACAGTACTGGGGATGTAGTAGGCCCTCAACAAATGTTCACTGTAAGGATAAATCAACAATAGCCAGGGGATTGTAGATTTGGGAATACCAAGAAAGAACGAAATTGAACAGTATAGTCAGTATAATTAGAGATAAATAGAACATTGGTGATCTTTCAATACATCAATTTTATCTGGCCTGAGGTGGAAGGAAGCACAGAGAGAGATGAGGCAGAATAAACGAGCACTGACTAGTCATCTCTCAGGTTTGTAGGAGACGGAGGGTGAGGACCAGCTCAGGGGGAGCAGTTAGTGTTGCCCTGTGCTCTTCTCATTCTGCATACTTTTCCTGGGTAAGAACATCCATTCCCATGCCTTTAATGGATGTCCACTGGAATGCGACTCCAAAGTCTCTTTCTCCAACTTAATTCTTTTTCCTGAGGTCTAGACCTGTGTATCTAATGACCTACTCTTACATATTTCCATTGGGATTTCACAAAGAAACTGCAAACTCAAGTGTAAAACCCTGATCTAGTTTTCTTTCCCCAAATCACTCCTCTTTATATATTTTCTGTTGCTGTGACTAGCACCCTCATCCACCTACTGCCCAAGTCAAGAAATTAGCATTTCCCATCCCACTAAAACATCCAACCATTTGCTTTGGTTACTGGGGACAGAATCCCACTCAAAGTAGCTCTAAAACATGATGGGGCTTATTGTAAGGACAGAGTCTTTTGTTTTTTTCTTTTGAGTGCAGAAAAATTAACAAGAATTCAAATGTTTTCTTAGACATAAGATATTTAAGAAAGGATAGCTGATGCTCTAGATGAGATGCTACAGATTTAACATTTTGAGGGAAAGGACTCCGCTAATCTTTTACACTATGATTTTCCCCATGCTTAACACAGTGCCTGGCATATAGTAAGGGCTCATTGGGAATCAGAAGATACTTGGTGATCACAGAATGGAAGAAAAGAAAGCCGAAAGACCAATGAAAATTTTAGTGAGCCTTTAGTAAGAACAGGAACTATTCCATAAAAGATAGTGGTCCTACTGACCAAAACCCTAATATCTAGAAGACAGAGTCAATATCCGTCTTGCCTCCAGCTTGCTTTTCTCCCCATTTACCCGCCAACATGGAGGGGTAAGCCTAGTCATTTCTTACTTTTCCACCCTCTGCTTCATGTCCCTCCGTACCTTACATTAACCATATTTGCTTATTGACGATGAGATGTCTGGGAGACACACAATCAGCCCCTGACTGGCACATTCTCTGCCCAGACGCAAGCTCCACACGGAGGCACATTATACCATTTTTTCCACCTGTAAGAAATAGCTAAAGCAGCACTAGGGAGTGTGTGATTTATGGCTTTAAAAATTTTATCAGAAAATGAGAAAGATTAAAAATCAACCAGCTAAGCGTTCAACTCATAAACTTAGAAATAGAGCAACAGAGTAAACCCAAATAAGCAAGAAGGAAAGAAATAACAAAGGGCAGAGATCCGTGAAATACAGTACAAAAATAACACCAGCAAAAACATTAGAGAAGATCAACTAAACCCAAAACAGGTCTCTGAAATGATTAATGAGATGTGGAGACCTGTGGCAAGATTGATAAAGAAAAAGAAAATGACATGGAAGTTGACAAAACACAGAAAGAAAAAGGGGAAAGTTATAATCCCAATAGAGATTAAAAATGAAAGAATATTAAAATTATGCTCTAATCAATTTAAAATCATATGAAATATATACATACTTGAAAAAACATAAAAGGGCACAAAACTGGAAGAAACAAAAAATTGAATAGACTAATAAACATACAAATAAATTGAAATGGTATTCAAAGATTCTTCTTTATGAAACCGGGGCGAAAATTCTACCAATCTTTTAAGAAACTGTTAATTCCAAACGTGAAAATTTTTCCAGAATATAAAAAGTAGCAAAATCTGCTAAGCCTATTTTATGTAGTTTATTTAAGCTTGATTCTAAAACTGGATGGAATTGCACAAGAAAGCACAAGAAAAGATGCCCACTCTACTTACAAACGTAAATGTGAAACTCCTTAATAAAACATTAGCCAACTGACTTCAAAGGCATATAAAAATAATATTTTAGGAAACAGAGTTTATCTAGGAATGCATGAGTGTCTTAATATACAAAAAAACTAAGAATTTCATTTACCCATTAATTGACCAAAGATAAAAAAATCATAGTTATCTTAAAATTGCAGAAAGACGCATTTGATAAATTCTGTCTACATATAAATTCTGTCTTCCTTAGGAGACAAGGAATAGAAATGTCTTAAGATGGAGAGGTTATATGCCAAATTCTTATTGCAAGCATACTTGATGGAAAAAATAGACATATTCTTTTTAAGATAGGGAACCAGATGAGGATTTCTACTATCACTGTCTGTTTTATACAATATTGGATGTTCTGACAGATACCAGAAATAAAGAAAAAGAAAAAGAAATGATTTGTAAGGATTGGTAGCAGAGAAATACATCTGTCATTATTTACAGATATTATGGTTACTGTACGATTTTCCTAGGGCTGGCATAACAAATTAACATGAATTGAGTGGCTTAAAACAATAGAAACATATTCTATCACAGTTCAGGAGGTAGAAGTCCAAAATCCTCAGAGTTGGTTCTCTCTGGACATTCTAAGGGAGAAACTGCTCTATGCCTCTCTCCTTGCTTCTGCAGTTGCCAGAAATCCTTGACATTCCTGGGCTTATAGTTGCATTTCTCCAATCTCTGCCTCCATCTGTGTGTCTTCACAAGGCCTTCATATAAGGATACCTGCCATTGGATTTTGGGCACACGTTAATCCAGTATAATCTCATTTTAACTAATTATATATGCAAAGATCCTATTTCTAAATAAGGTCACTTTCTGAGGTTCTAGGTGGACCTTAATTCTGGGGGGACACTAATCCAGTACTCCTGCATAGAATAAGCAATGCAACAGAATCAAGAGGTAAAATTAGAATGAATATGAAATTTCAGAAGATTGTCAGAAACAAAATCAACATTTAACAGTCAATAACATTTCTCTACACTATATCTAGAAAATAAAATCACAAAATATTGACAATAACAGAAAAATCCATAAAGTTGACAGGAATAAATATATCAAGGAATGCAGAAGATATCTATGAAGGAAATTTAAATGCTCTATTAAAATATATAAAAAAGATCGATCTGAATAGAAAGAAAGGTTTCCATATCCTTAATGGGATGGCTTAATATAAAGATGTGCATTTTCTTATTGAAGTATAAATTCAATGAAATCCTAATCAAAATCTATCCAGTTTTTTTTTTTTGAGGAACATGATAAGCGTATTCTAAAATTTATACAGAAGAATAGAAATCGAGGAATAGGAAAGCCAATTGTGAAAGAGAAAAAAGAAGAGACATTGCTTTTTTTACTTATACAAATAAAAAGGAAAGCATCAAGCATATTAGATTGGATAGCTAACATGGGAAGTGAGGGCAATAGGAACGAGAACTAAAGTAATACATATACAAAGGAATGAAGAGGGACCTTGTTCAGACCAATGCGTAAATGAGCTGAGGCTTAAAATAAGTTATTTGGTGAGCATGGAGTCAGAGCAATGGCATTTCTTAAATGATATCTATCTCCATAGAAGGGATAATACTTTTAACATAATTTCCGTAAATTAGGTATCTATATGCCATGTCAGTATATCTCTACAATGTGTCTACCTCTCTCTTTCTATCTCAATCAATCAATCAATCAATCAATCTATCTATCTATCTTTAGTTCTACTTCAGGTACCACAGCATCCCTACATGATGAGTATTCTTTTTCACATTTAATAGATGAACTCAAGGAAATCTTGTGTATTCTCCCTCCTCATCTTAATGCAATCTGATTTCTGCTTCCTTTATTCTCCTGCAGTCCGAGTTGCCTTGTCTGGTGGGTATTTTTCAGTCCAACCATTAGTGGGTATATTTGCACTCTTTATGTTGTTTCCCCTCTAATCACTTGCTTTTTGTCACTATGACCTCCTAGTTCCCCTCATGGCTGTCCAAGTGTGGTTTATTGGTTTCCCTTGCGGACTCCCCTCTCTGTTTCTTCACCTTAACTGTTAGCATTCTTTCTCACTCTTCATACTCTCCTTCTCTTGGACTTGAACGTATCCTCCTGACGTACTAGTTGTTTGTCTAGAGATCTGGTAGTTACACGTCTCCTCACAGACTCTGTTCTTTCTTGCCTTCCTTACATTGCCTACTCTATCTCAGCCTGGAATGCTTTCCCTTCAAGCCCTCTGCTCAGTGTTCCTTCCCATCCCCACTCTACGCTCTCTCCTCCTTGCTCCCAGCCAAATTCCCGGTTCAAAGTAAGCATTCCATAAATGAGTCAAATGAAGAAAGGCAAGGAAAAGAAGGGAAACAAGGAAAGAAGGAAGGATGTCCCCATAGACCACACAGGTAGAAAATGGCAGAGTTCAAGTTCAAACCTAGATCTTCCAACTCCAAAGATTGCTCTCCCCGGTATGTTATTTGTTTTCCAGTCCAAACAGCAAGGCCTGCACAAGCCATTTTGGTGACTGGGTAGGGGTGAGGCCAACTCCTTGCTTCTACATATATCTAATATATGTATAGTTTAGTATGTCCATATATGTCTGGTATATAGTTCATTATTGACTTTAGCTTTGGAGAGTGACATTTTCTAACCTTATCCTGAAAGTGTGAGACTAAGTCTTACTTGAAATCTATAATCTCTTGTCAATTGAACAGATTGTATACCTCAACAAATCATGTTGGCTATGATTCTTTTCTTTTCTTTTTTTTTTAAAGCTTCAGTGCATGGTTGTGTGTCCTAGTTGTTAGTTTATTTCTCTATGTGAGTTGCCACCACAGTATGACAACGGACAGACGGGTGGTGTGGTTCCACGATGGGGAAACGAACCTGGGCCACGATTGTGAGAGCACCAAATCTTAACCACTAGACCTCCAGGGCAGGCTCCTACTGTCTCTTAATTCTAGCAAACGTGTCTTCTTAATGATTCTAGCCAGATTGGTTACCTTTTGATCCTTCAAAATACTCACTTAGCTCCTCTTTCATTCATCCATTGAACAAATATTGTGTACGTGTTAAGTGCCAGGGAGTTACTGGGCACTGGGGAACAAAACAGACCAATTTTTGTCACCATTTAAGGAGCTGACATTGGGGTCTGGGGAGTCAGACAATAAATTAAAAATACAATATAATATCTGATGGTGGTAACTGCCCTGGAGAAAAATAGAGCAGAGCAGGGGACAGAGAATGAGGGTAGGAGCAGGAGGCACCGATCTTAGATGGGATGTCTGAAGACTTTGCTGAAGGTAACACTTGGATTGAGACCTGAGCAAGCGAGGAGTGGACTCTGTGTCTCTCCTCTTGCAGGAGGAGAGCAAGTGCAGACAGGAGTGTGGTTGGCATGTCTGAAGATCCGGAGGAAGGCCAGGGAGACTGGAACGGAATGAGAAAGGAGAGCGGTAGAAGATGCATTGGGAGGAGCGGCCAGATCAAGCGGTAAATTGTAGGCCTGGTAAGGGCTTTGAACTTCAAGTTCAAAAGTCTTACAATGGCCTAGAAGATTCTGCATGATCCGGCCTCTCTGGCTGAGGGCAAGGACTAGGGTGAAGTGAGAGAGGTATTTAGGGTACAGAATTTAATGAGTCACACACTGTTATGTTCCTGTACCCTGACGCCTCAGTTGCCTCAGCCTAGACCCAGCCGTCCCAGACGGTGTGTCCAACCTCATCTGCTACGTCTTTTCCTGGTGCGCACTCTGCTCTAGCCACGCTGGCCGGTATGTTGCTTCTTGAGCATGCCATGCGCACTCCTGCCTTAGTGACTTTGACTTGCTCCTGCTTCAGAGCTCTGGAACATTCTTCACCTGTGTACTGGAATGACCTAATTCCTCACTTCCTTTAACTCTCTGGTCAGATGTTACCTTCTCTAAAGGCCTTCCTGATGATTCTGTTTGAAATAGCAGCCTCCATCACTTTCTGTCCCCTTACCCTGTTTTATTTTTTCCTCCTAGTGCTTATCGCTCTTTACATCATATTATTGCTTATCTGTTTTCTCCTAGAATGGCAGAGTCTTTGTCTTCAATACCATTTTATTACCAGGGTGTAGAACAGTGTCTGTCATATAGAAGATGCTCAATAATATTTTCTTTTATTTATTTATTTATTTATTATTTTTATTTATTATTATTATTTTTTTGCAAACTCATCCTGTGTTTATTTCTTCCTCCTTTCTAAAACCATAAAGCCTGGAATTCTTTCCACTCTGGTTTTTCTTTGGATTTTTATTTTCTATTATTTATTTATTTTTTTATTGCGGTAACATTGGTGTATAACATTGTACAATTTTCAGGTGTACATCATTATACTTCTATTTCATCATGTTTTCATGTTCTCCACCCAAATACTAAGTACAATCCATCACCACACACATGTGTCTAATTATCCGTTTTGCTCTCCTCCCTCCCCTCTTCCCCTCTGGTAACCACCAATCCAATCTCTGTCTCTATGTGTTTGTTTGTTGTTGTTTATATCTACTACTTAATGAGTGAGATCGTACGGTATTTGCTCTCTTCCCTTGTGGTTTGATGGCTTTCTTTAGTATTATGTTTGGGTTCCTTTCTCTTAGTTTTTTGTGTATTTATTATAGGTATCTGGTTTGTGATTACTATGGGATTCATATATAGTAAGCTATGTATATAGCAATCTATGTTAAGTTGATGGTCTCTTTAGTTTGACCTCTATCTGAAAGCTCTACTCTTTAACTCCCCTTCTCCTACATTTTATGTTTTTGATATCATATTAACCTCTTTTTTGTGTGTTTGTGTCCATTACCCTCTTATCATGGAAATAGATAATTTTTCCTATTTGTGGTCTTCTCTTTTCCCCTTAAATAAGTCCCTTTAGCATTTCTTGTAGTACTGGTTTCTTGGTGACAAACTCTTAATTTTTGCTTGTCTGGAAAACATTTTCTCTCTCCTTCCATTTTGAATGATAACCTTGCCAGGTAGAATATTCTTGGCTGTAAGTTTTTTCCTTTTAGCACTTTAAATATATCATGCCATTCTCTTCTAGCCTATAAGATTTCTGTTGAGAAGTCAGCTGATAGCCTTATGGGGTTTCCTTTGTATGTAACTTGTCTTTCTCTTGCAGCTTTTAGGATTCTCTCTTTATCTTTAATTCTGGACTTTTTAATTATGATGTGTCTTGGTGTGGGCCTCTTTGGGTTTATCTTGTTTTGTGTTCTCTGTGCTTCCTGTACCTGGATGTCTGTTTCCTTCCTTAGATTAGGGAAGTTTCCAGCTATTATTTCATCAAATAGATTCTCTGCCCCTTTGTCTCGCTCTTCTCCCTCTGGGACACCTATAACACGGATGTTAGTGTGCTTGATGTTGTTCCAGAGGTCCCTTAGACTGTCCTCATTCTTTTCAATTCTTTTTCCTTTTTTCTTTTCAGCTTGGGAGATTTCTTCTAGTCTTTTGTCCAGCTCACAGATCCATTCTTCTGTATCCTCTACTCTGCTTTTGAGTCCCTCTAGTGAATTTTTCATTTCCAGTATTGTATTCTTCATTTCTGATTGGTTCTTTTTTATATCTTCCATTTCTTTGTTGACATTCTCACTGAGTTCATCCATTCTTCTCCCAAGATCAGTGAGCATCCTTAACACTCTTTGTTTGAACTCTCTGTCGGGTAGGTTGCTCATTTCTGTTTCACTCAGTTCCTTTTCTGGGGTTTTGTCCTGTTCCCTTACTTGGAATGTATTCTTTTGCCTCCTCATTTTGCCTCTTTCCCTGTGCTTGTGTCTACATATTAGGTAGGTCAGCTACGTCTCCTGCTCTTGGAGAGGTGACCTTATATAAGTGATGCCTTATGAGGCCCAGCAGTGTGCTTCCCTCAGTTCTAAGTGTTCCAGGAGTGACCCCTATGTGGGCTATGTGTGTCCTTCTGTTGTGGCATGTTTGCTCTTCCGTAGGTGCCCAGGGAGGCTGAGTTATGCCCCTGCCCAGTTATTGTAATCCTCAGCTGCGTGTAGTTGTTGTGGGCCCTTCAATCTGTTTATCGGCTATGGGGAGCCCCAGCACAGTTGTCTGCAAGGTCTAATAGCACATTCTTGTTGCAGTATTTCTATTAAGTGAGTAGGTCCCCAGTGTGGCTGGTTGTTAGGCTCAGGGGCTTACAATTGCTATAAGCCTGCCTCCTGTAAAGCTCTTGTCAGCTCTCTGAGAATTGCGGCTGGGTGGGGCTGGCCTCAGGCATGGGAGCACCCAATTATTTCAGGCTTTGGAAGGTGGAGCCAATCCCCTATGTGCCTCCTTGAGAAGCACAAGTCTTCTGCAGCTGACAAGCCCCACTGCCCACAGGTCCACACACACAGTCAACACAGTCCTGTTGCATGTGCATTTCCTGACTTTCTGAAGTGGACCCAGTCTCTCCAAGGCTGGAGCCCCACACACTCCACCACCACCCCACACTCTCCACTTGCTCCTTGCACACACCCTGCCCCACAGAGGTGGACCCACTCACCAGGCTGCGGAGAAGCCAGGCAGCTCACTTAGCAGGCCCACAAGTTGCCTAAGGGCTGGTTGTTGGGTTGGGCCAGTCCCTAGGATGGGCTGCCCACCCTGGCTAAGCTGGGTTAAATCGGTGCTCTAGTGAGTGGGGCAGACCCTGGGCTAGCAGGCCCCAGGGAGAGCTCCAATGGCGTCTGCCAGTGTCTGTGTCAGCATACCCACACCAGGCCACCACAATGGCCTCTGCCAATGTCCCAGTCCCTGGAGAGGTCTCACCTCTCACTGAGATGCACTCAGAACCTATCAGGTGAGTCTCTTTTCACCAAAGGACTGTGCACCTTTCTTTATGGTGATTTTAGGTTGCTTTCCGAGATAGGTGAATTTGTGCATGGGCCCTTTAAGAGCCGGTTTTAATTTCTGTGTGAACCAGTTTTTCTGCGGGTATTCCCCAATGTTGTTAGTAGCAAGCAAAGTCAGATATTATGCCACTCGGCTTGGTTGTGCTGGGTCCAAAAAATGCCTATGGCAGGAGCCCTCCCCGGCTCAGGTCCCCACACCTCCAGGGAAGGCTGCGTACATTTGGGCTGCTCCCTGGCAGCTGTGAAGTGCTGCGGCTTGTGAAGGTGGCATTTTTTTCTCTTCGGAAGGGAATTTCTGCCTCTTCCACCTAGATTAGGATTGTTGTTTCTTGCAGGGGTTCCTCTTATCCAGTTTTCATTTCTCTCTCGGGGGTAATTTTTCCAAGAGTAGTTGTAAATTGGATGTGTCCATGGGAGGAGGTGAGTTCAGAGCCTGCTTACGCCACCATCTTGACTTCTCTCTCAATAATATTTTCTAAATGAAAGGATCCAAGGAATGATGTGGCAAATTTACTTCTGTGAATCACACAGGAAATATTTGTCAAGTGCTTTCTATGAACCAGGCACTCTTCTAAAAACTCTAAGTATGTTAACTTATTTCATCCTCTCAGTATTTGCAGATGAGCAAACTGAGGCATGGAGAGGCCATGTAACTTGCCAAACTCCCACAACTAGTAGTGTTAGAACCGGGTCTGAATCTAGATAATGTGGCTCTAGAAGCCAATGCATCCATGCATAATCTCACGTTGTACTTTTATTTTTTAATGATTACTCTGGGATGTTAAAAATTAATATACACTACATTATGCTATTAATTAAAAAAATTTGACTACCCCTGTAAATGTGGCAATAAATTATTTACTTGAATGAACTTTAATATTATTGAAAGTTTATTAGGAGTATCTGGATAAAATATAGGAGAGGGAAAATTTACTGAGCATTTATTAATTTGTCTAGATCAGGTTATTAGAGCGGTTAAATATTGTTTCCATCCTGGTGCTTTCATTGGAAATGCATTTTTAACTTGACTATTCTTTCTTTCCCAGTAAGTCCAGAATGAGAGAAAAGAAGGGAGTAACTCATGTGGATAAGCTTAATGGGGTGGATAACTTTCCTAGGACATGGGCTAGTTTTATAAATTACTGAAAATGTAAACTTGGGAAAATTATTCTTAATAAGCAAGAGTGTTGAAATTTAAGAGATGTGTGCCGGATGGTCTGATGGCAGCTCAGCACCATTCTCCCCTCCTATGCTTTCCCCCGAATTCTTGGTAATAACATTTTTCCAAATCTGTGCCAGCAGAGTTCTGGATTAGATTCCACCCACGAGAGGCTCTTCTGCAAGATTTGGAAGGTGAAAGAGCAGCAGAAGCCATCATTGCTCCTGCAGGCAAGTTCATGGGCTTCAGCAGATGGGCACATGTGAGATCCTGCCAGCAGCTTCCTGGCATCCTCCCGTGGACCACCCACTTCGTGGTTATGGAGAGCTGAGCTCACTGGTGGTAGTGGCTTGTCTGCCTGCACTTCCTGATTCCTGAGATCCAGCGGAGCTTTCCTTGACCTGCACTGCCCCAACCCTCTGACTGTTTCTTGTAAGCCTCTAATTCATTTTATTAAATTTATTGCTGCATGAACTACCTAGACTGGCTTTTGTTTTTCTGACCTGACTCCCGATTCCTATACACACATTTTCTGGGGAAGAATATTTTATTTGATATGTGTTTTCTAATTTATTTTCTTTCATAAGATATTTAAATTTTTTTTTGTTAGAAAATGAATGGAAACATTAGTGACAATTGTCTTAAAATATTTCACTTGGGTTATTAAAATGGGTAAATCAAATTAGTTATTTAATAATTTATATTTGATATAATATTTATAACTCATTGAGGACTCTTACAGTTTCTGGAATAAAGCTGATGGGGATTTCTTTGGTGGGTAAGCGCTGATATATTTTCAAGACAAAACAGTGAAAGAGGCTTTCAGATACTCTTTAGAACTATTTGGATACAAATAATCTCTTCTTCAAAGGAAGATGATTATACCATCTCCTGATTCTTCTGGCCACTCCCACTTTCTACCATGTTCTGTGTTGTTAAACTAAGGGCAGAACTGCAATGCCTCATCTTCGTACCTGAAGGCTCATCTTTTAGTTTGCAAAGCACATGCCATACATCACATCATTGGATCTCCACACCTTTAAACTCGCTTCCACATATCAGGTCACAGCAGCAGAGTTTTCTTTCTTTACACTGAGCTCTGAGAGGAGTTTTTCACGTGCATCTTCACGCAGTGGAAGATTTCCTAGTGTTCACGATCCTGTTGCTGTCATGGTGCTCTGAATCCTCAGCATCAGGGCCAAATTAAGAAGTGGAGCAACAGTGAGGGAGATTCAGCTGTGAGAGAAGGTCACTCTGTCTAGCTGAGGTGATAATTTGTCTTGTTCACTGTGGTATCTTTTGGAATAGTGCCGCCAGGCACAGAGAAGATTCTCAATAAATAATTGTTGAATAAAACAATGAATATCTTGGGGCCGGCTCCGTGGCTTGGTGGTTAAGTGCGCGCGCTCTGATGCTGGCGGCCTGGGTTCGGATCCTGGGCACGCCCCAAGGCACCACTTCTCCGTCCAACTCGAGGCCGAGTCCCACGTACTGCAACTAGAAGGATGTGAACCCATGACATACAACTATCTACTGGGGCTTTGGGGGGAAAAAAATGAATAAATAAAATCTTTAAAAAAAAAAAAACAATGAATATCTTTAAAAAAACTCACTTCCTATACATGTCCATAATTTCCTGTACTTTCCTTTATCATAGCAGTTATGTACTGCATTTACATTGTTATGCCTCTTCCGCTACCTCTGGATTTCAAACTCTTTGAGAACAGGAATCTTGCCTTAGTGATCATTGTTTGCCTGATGATTGGCCCAGGGCCAAGGTCTTAGCAGAGGGTAGAAGAAGTGTATTTAACGGATGGATGGAACTGGCTGAGATTGACTTGATCTAAGGCATTTTGGACTCTGAAATCCATGACCTTTTTATGATGTCACTTTACTTGTCATGCAGAATATATTTATAATACCAAAAGAATTGGTGAAATAATTGAAAAAAATAAACAACCAAACTCCACAACATATTTCAAGGAAACTACCTGGCTTAACCAATAAAAGAAGGGGAAATCTGGTTTTATTATTGCTTTTGACTTGTATTAACCCAAATATATCTTTTCAACCACATCTCCCTTAACTCCATGCCATCCAATAACTGTCAATGACAGGGAGATGGTGAACAAAAATAATTTATGTTCTATGTCTGGAAGATGTCTTGAAAAATGCTTCAATGTCTGAGAAATTCAGGGAAGCAGAGAAAAAGCAGTGGCAGATGGGGTGGTTTATTTTGAGCCAAGTTTAGGCAATCTTTGTGCTGAAGAAGAAGAGTTATTGATTCTGGAACACTGCTATGTGCAAAGAGCTATCCTAGTGCAGAGGAGACGAACATGTGTTAGGCGTGGTGTGGATCCTCAGGACCATCACCTTGTGGGAGAGTCAGGTATTCAACAGGTCCAATAAGGTGTGATAAGTGCTGAAGAGCAAACAAAGTCAATGATAGACCTTGATATTAAAGGGTGCTCTTGGGGCCGGCCCGGTGGCGCAAGCGGTTAAGTGCGCGCGCTCCGCTGCGGCGGCCCGGGGTTCGCTGGTTCGGATCCCGGGCGCGCACCGACGCACTGCTTGGTAAGCCAAGCTGTGGCGGCGTCCCATATAAAGTGGAGGAAGATAGGCACCGACGTTAGCCCAGGGCCGTCTTCCTCAGCGAAAAAAAAAAAAGAGGAGGATTGGCGGATGTTAGCTCAGGGCTGATCTCCTCACAAAAAAAAAAAAAAAAAAAAAAAAATAAAGGGTGCTCTTCATACTAGGCGTCTGCTGGAAGAAGTATCCTCTTGATGCCAAGCTAACAGGCATGGAATCAAGGAGTAGGAGGGATTGATGATCTACCAATCGCCTCCTTCCAAGAATAAAGTACAGTACACCCTGGAGGCTATTGTCCTGGTTTAGAACAATTGGTCTAGAGGCAACTGTTCCAAGCACAGAAAAAAATCATTACTAATGCATCTGCCCAGGTACTATTAAAGGAAAAGATAAATTAATGTAAATCTTTCTGTCCTTTCTGTTGCAGGTCAGAGTGGATGCAAATAAAAAGTGTGTATATTTCTTGAAATGCCTAATCTGCAGGGATAGTGCCCAAGAACTAGCATTGGAGTGACTGGGAAATACAGTTAAAGTGAAGATGGACTTGGATTCAGGAACGGGGTTCTTTCATAAATGCAAGGCAATTTCACAGTTCTATTTTGCACTGAGTTGAATTCACACAGGTGTGTATGCTACTATTACACATTTTGGCATATATATCCACAGTAAGAAAATTTAAAAAAATCATCTTTATTGTACCAGTAAAAAAATTTTGCATGATTTAATCCACTCATTTTTTTTTTTTCCAAAGCAGGGTGACTTTTTATTTTGGTAGACGTTTCTTACCAGATAAAACACACACTCATCAAGAATTGCTGTGATTGCCTAACAGAGGGGAAAAAAACCCACCCTAAATTAAAAATAAGACCCATCTACTTTAATTATAAAATGAGAATGATTACTACTACTTGCTGATTAACTTAAATATTCATGAGGAAAATTCTCCAAATTTAGATGGCTGTATTTAAAGATAAGGTACATTCATTTCTTATAAGAAGATACAGCTAATCCTTTTCCCGATGGTGGAGCTCTGGGAGAGCTATGGAAGATGTCTTTCTTGCTTTCCATATATTTACAGGTAGTGAGTAGCAGTCAGGGCAATTTTCTGCTGCGTCAAATGGAGTGGATCAGGATGCTTTTGCCTTGGATGCACAAAAATAATTCATTCTTTTATTCTTTTTGATTGCACATGATGCTTCAAATATTGAATATCTGAATTCTGAAAAATGACATATCTATTTAGGCTTTAAAAATCTCTGTCTATAGGAGAATGGAACATTGCCAGGTGTCAGGGGAATTCTGGGGCTGCCTGGAAAATACTGAAAGGAGTGGCAGAAAGATCCCACACACCCTAGATAGATTGTTGTTCCGATGCCTAAAAGTGAGAGCTGGAGTGGACTCTAGGGATAATCAAATTCAAGCCATAATTTTAGTGACAATGAGTCGAAGGCTCAGAGAGGTGAAGTGATAAAAAGTCAGATTTAGTAGCAGAAATGAGACCAAAATCCAGGCTTCCAGATTCCCAGGTTAATGGCATTTCTCATATTTTGCAATCTTTGGGCTTTCTTAGACTTCAAGGATGAGTTTCAACTCCCACATCTGGCTTTTCTTCCAGAAAGATGATCAATTAGGCAATGTGTCCCTGCCCACAGTAACCCTTCCTGTGATCTTTATCTCAGTCCACTTTCTTACCCCATTCATTGTGCTTTGTCTTGTTCCTCTTTGCCTTTAGAAAACCTGCTGCCCCAGTAAAAGCTTCCCTTAAAGAATGCCACTTGGTTCATTTACTAATAAGATGGGAAGGGATGAAATGTGATGGATGGGTGAAAAGGAAGGTGAATCTTCCTTTCCCTGACACGGGATGTGCTGTCTTGTTTTGGTCACTATTTTTTTATGCATATTACTGTTACTTCCCTTACTAGATTTTGTGCATCTGGAGGGCAAGGGCCATGGTATTTTCTCATTTTTCTGTTTGTTTGTGAGGAAAAAAAGAGGCCAGTCAATATACTAAGTGTCAATACATTTGTATTTGTGTAGTACTGCAGTCAAGGAGGCAGCAGAACACACAATACTACTACACCAGTTGAGTACGATTCTGTGACCTAACCAAGTTGTAAAGCGAGGGATACATTTCCATTAATTTTTCTTCAAGTTTATAAAATCTGCTAACAAGCCATATGCCATCTTATAAAATTATACGTGTTGTCCAAAGTTTGGTCAGGAAAGCAAAACTATGCAAGATATCTCAAGCAGAAAAGGAGTCAATAAATTAGATGATGAGTTGAATTAAATTAGAGAAATTTAATTCAATGAACCAAATTAGATAATAAAGGAATTAGATGCTTATGAAACCATTGGCAGAATTGGACAAATGAAAGAATACTCTCAGGGTTGTTGTTTTCAGAAAGTCTCTGAAATGGTTATGTTCACAGCTGCCTGCAGAGCTGAGCTAGGTGATTCCCAGGAAATACCCAGAGGCAGATGCAAAATATCGCACCTGCTGTGGCCCATAAATCTGGGGCTTTGTCTATTTGCAATGGAGAAACAGTAATATTGTTTCTGCTTCTCTTTTGCCTCTCGAATCTCATGCAAGTGCTTCCGGCTGGCTGGCACTTTCTCACCTGGAACACTGCTGACAGGAATTTTGAGGAATGTAGCTTCCAGGCTTCTAGCTCTTGCAACACTGAGAACATGGGGCAGGTGGGTAGAAGTGAAGCCAAGAGTCTAAAGACAATTCAATACATAACAATTTCCAAGGCTTTGATTCCTTTGCTCTCACCAATTATTTTAGATTCTATTAATTTAAAAAAATCCTCCTCAGTCTTTTATTAGTTTATTCATTAGTGATTTGAATATGTAACTCGTATATGCACAACACAGTTCTGATTTTCCCTGGAAGAGTAGTTTGAGTAATTATTCCTCAGAATATCCTGTAGGAGAGAACATGTATTTGGGCCTTTGAAAAATTCTTCAAATAAAAAAATGGTGTGGCTATACTCTGACAAAAACCCACCTCAGGGAGATATTTTGGCTTGAAAGAGTTTTATTTTTGAAAGGAAAGTATGGTGAATGCAAATCATTTTTTAAACTATTCCATTTACTCTTGGAAGAAACTATAACTTTGTTATCAGAACTCTGAAATAACTTACTAGTGTTACTTACAGGTGTATGATTTTTCTTTGCTTGTACCAATGATAGTTATCTAGATACAACACATACCTCAAAAACCTTTATGATAACAAATAAAGAACTACTGATACTCAAGGGAAAATAAAAGTTCCTTTTGTAGAAATAATACTATTTTCCTGCCATTGATCATTCCATTTCTTTGCAAATACTGAACGATTTACACATTTCAAAGCTATCAACATATGGAAGTTACAAATGTTTTATTTTTCAGAGAAAATATCCTTTCATAATGGATTTAGGAAGAGAGTCACAAAAAAAGATGACAGAGTACCCATATTAATAATACCTATCTATAAATAGGGAGGGAAATAAAAAACAATATCCTTCCATCATTGATCTTGGAGGGAAAATTGTAATTTATAGGTGTGATAAGCAATAATAAAATTTATTGATGTTGTACTGATCACAGTCTATAACCTTTGCTGGCCCTCTAGTTGTCCGTAACAGGATAGGGTGAAGATATTTGTAAACACTACCTAGATGGTCTCAGTATAAGACAGAGCAGGGACGTGTTTGGAAGGAAGAGGGATTGACGAACAGGAGTCTCTGGAGAGTGTGTGGTGAGGGTAAAAAAGGGGGAAAAAAAGGATTAGCGAGGGATATAACACGTGTTCTTTTCACACCTTTTGGGAGACATGAGTGAAGACTGAAATTCTGCTTTATTAATTAATATTAGCAGTATATTTGCCTGTTTGAACTGTACTTCTTTAAATTTAATACTGCTCCTGAATTGAACCACAAGGGTGATGGCTCAAACAGGTTTCATGAGCACATGAGGCTTATAACTGGGACACTAAACATGGACAGGAGGGAACCCAGGAGAGCAGGAGAATTTCTGCTCACTGACCACTCACCTGGTCAACTGCCATGTGTCCTGACATGGGGGCTGCATTTTGGGGACCACGTGCTCAAGCAATGAGCACGTCTCCCTTGTGGTATAAAACTTCAGTGGCTGCTCATCTCATGTTTACATAGTTGGATAGTCCTACAAGGCGGAGACGGACTTCCACAAATGTCAAGCTAGTTGGTCAGGTAGTTCACGAAAACCCAGCTTTTTGTTCTGCTATCCTCTTTACTTTGTGTGTTTGAACTTGCGTGGGAATAACTCATGAGTTTGCTATCCTGGGTAGGGGCTCTCATTGTCTTTGCCTTAAGGGCCATCCATACTCTTAGACATTTTTCTGTCTGGATTCAGTCATGCATTTAATAAACATTTACTGAGCATTTATTATGTATCAAGAAGTATGCTCAGTTCTGAAAATACGATAGAGAAAAAAGAGAGGTAAGATCTCAGTCTTCATGGCGCTTTCATCAAGAGGGAGAAATAGACATTTAACAAGTTAAACACATTAAGATAATTACAGACTCTGATGAGTACACGGTGGGCAATGAGCAAGGTGATTAGACACAATAAGACAGGACAGCATAAGTCAAGAAAGAATTCTCTCTGGAAAGACATTTCTCAACAATGAGAAAGACCCATCTGGGGGAAAAGCTGGTTGGATAACATTTTAGGCCAAGGAAACAGCCAGTACAAAATTCCAGCAGCTGGAGAGGAGATCAGAATTTGCCAGTATGGCTCCCAGGTTGCGAAGATCTACTTTGCTGACTCTCTGCCTTCTTTCTTGTCCAGTTCATAACTTTGGTAAATTTTACTTAATTTTTTTAAGGCTCCATGTCCCTTTCCTCGTTGCAGAATGATAAGATATAATTTTTTAAGAGTGTTATGTAAATGAAATGAGAGAATGAAACACCTAGCATGGTTTCTAGCACCTAACAAGTGTTTAGTAAATGGTCACTCTTCTCAGCATCATCATCACCATTGTTATTAGAAAAATAAGAATATAAACTAAAGGTGATAATAGGCCTTCCAGAATTCCATCTATATCCTTTTGGTTTTATCCAGCTTTTGGAAAGGCTTAGATTGCCATTGATGTCAGGTTGGAATTGATGTTGGAGCTGTGTAACTGGGAATTGTCTGGCAGACATGTTACATTGTTGCTATGAACCTCTCCCTACCCCATCACGTTACTATATTTGCTGAAAACGTTTTAGAAACCACTGCATGAGTGGGAAACACTCTTATCCCAATCCCCCTGCTGCCCCAATCCATATGCCATAAAAGAACAAATTGGCTCTTTACCAGTGGATTGGGGAATTGGACTCAAGATTTGTAACCATGAATATAGAGAACTTGATAGTACCCTATAAATAAGTAATTAATTTCCAATATTTTTAGTCTGATTGTCTAGACTTCAATGACTGAATTTAGGACAGATTTTATACTTGGCATGCTGCCCTGAATATTTTCATGAACTTCAAAAACGACTCCCCACTCAAATCAGCTTCATTGGAGTGTGCAGTTAGATAAGCTGGAGTTTTTCAGCTATGAAGCGTGGATTTCTTCTAATTCATTTTGCTCATGAGACATATTTGTGGAATTCTCACTTATTATTTAAGAAGTGCGCCACAAGAAAAGCAAAGTGTACCAAGTTTATATTTAAAACACATACCCTGCCTTACGTATCTATCTTTCTTTGAGTATATCTATCCTTTACTTTGAATAAAATAACCCATGATCCTCCTAAAGATAGGAGGATCTTAGTGGTACTAAATAGAGGAAATGTATTTTAAAAGAGAATTTTCCTGAAAAGAGACAAGAGTTTCTAAATGGTTATTGGAAGCAGTTGTTGCAAATAGCATTGACTTCTGCATCAGACCAAAGCTTCAGTCAGTTTTCTTTTGCAAAAGGCAAAGGCTCCAGATTCATCATCTATAAACTTGGAATAATAATAGTTTACTTGTTGACTTACTGTGAGGATTACATGTGTAAAGTGATGGCACACAGCAAATCAAAACCATCGTGATACAGCCAGAGAGAAACTATGGAAGAAAACAAAAAGTTTTATGTTTAGTAACGTTAATGGCACTTTTTTCCTGTCTTTTTGAACAAGTAGCCCCCCATTTTCATTTAGCACTGAAGCCCCCCAGGCCTGCTCATACCCATAGTTTCCTTCGCATTGGTATTACTGATATCTCTCTTACCCAGGCCTCTGCAGTAGCCTTCCAGCTGGCCTCCCAACCATCATGTTCTTTTCTTCTCTCCATGGTGTACATCATTTGTCATTTGCTGTTAATACTAGTAGATGATTATTATCATCACTATTACTAGGATTTGCAATAATAAGATAAAATAAGTAACATTAATAATGTGAGTTGCTAAGAATAACTATGACTTGTATGAATGATTGCTGTAGTAAAAATAAGTTAAATATTGCCATGCTAATATGCCAATGAGAGATTTAGAATGAATGACTTTCTGTGCAAGTTGGTAAGTATTTGTAAAAATGTATAAACGGAGATTACTCTGAATAAGAGCTTTAATATTAACAACATGCCTCCTCAGAGTGCTTTGGGTGTTGCTTGGGTGCTAGGCCTCTTAAATCAAGACATAAATCAAGAAGATAACTTGGCATCTAAGAAGAGGCAGTACAGCATAGTAAGAAACAAGCAGGTATTGGGGATTGGAAAAACTGGGGTTTGAATCCCCTGCTCCAACATTACTAGTGCAATGACCTTGGAGGAGTTACTTAACCTCTGAATGTCAATTCTTTCCTAAAAAAAGTCCTAAAAATTCCTACTTTCTCCCATAGAGTGGTTGTAAATGCTGAATTAGATAACACATGCGAATTTACAAATATGCTGACTGGGAGAGAGGAGAGTAGCTATTAACACAGCAACGATGTGATATAAATGATATAAAGAATAACTGGTAAAGTTCTGACATTTTCCTGGATGTTGGGATGCTAAATCAGCAATATAGAATCATGTTTTAAAAACTGCTAAGTGGATCTTGGCAGAGGGAGGGATGGATTACAAAGGAGCTGGAGGAAATTTTAGGAAGAGAGAAATGATTGTTAACTTGATTATGGTGATGGTTTCATGGGTGTATACATTTGTCACAACTGATAAAATTGTACACTTTAAGTATGTACACTTTATTGTACTTTAATTATACCTCAATAAAGTTGTAAAATAAATTAATACACTTTGTCTAAAAAAAATCAGAAACACTGCTAAGCAAAGGAAATGTTTTTGCAACATCGATCATCTCTGCATGGAAGAAGGATGGTGTGTCACATCTCTCGATTATGAACATAGACCATGGAAATGGAATTTGGTGAGAGCATGCTATTGAAACTACAACTGGAACTTTCTTTCCTTTCTCTTTCTAAAATACCTAGCCATTTCTGTGAATCCACTGAACTGTGGTAACTTATGAATTGAGTGTATGAACTATGAGAAGAGGAAGGAGTGTGTGTGGGTTTATGTGAGTGCCTGTGAGTGTTTGTATTTCTCCATTTGGCCCTTCCTCTCTCTGCTAATGATTCTCCATTCTTCTCTGCCCAATCTGGAATTCCTGTCTACTGAACTCCTAGCACCACATCACCTGACCTGCTTTGCCCTATAGCTTTTATTAGATTCGGCCAATGGTCTCCCATGGGCAGGCGGTGGAAGAGGAGAAGAGCGGGGGTTGTAGTGTTGATTTCCTCCCCACCCCGCAGAGGCTCTGTATGTCTGTAGCTCTCTTCCTTTACCTACTGACATCGCTCCTACTAGTCCCATTCCTATGGTAATAGATCTCACCAAGTTTAAATAACAGGAATTCTCCTTTTGCCCCATCCGAACTCCACGGATAACGGCTTTCTTCTGCTGTTGGTCTCTGGGTTCCCGTAACCCTGTCTACACACCAGCAGAGTCCCTCTGAGGACTGTTTATACGTTGTGAATGTGTCATCTATTTGCTACTAGGACCTTGACCCATATATTGTTTGTGTGTGTAATTCAGAGAAGACGAGAGAGGAAAAGGACCATGATTAACTTCTCTGTAAACCAACCAAAGTCTGTGGCCTTTTGCAATTTGCCTCAGTCACATCTTACCAATATGTCATATTGCAAAAGAGATCAGTGAGGGAATAGGGAAGAAAGAGAGATATAGAAATGAGAAAAAAAAATAGACAAAAGGAGGAAAGACACAAGTCTTAAATTCTAATTACATTAAAAAACACTATTTTAATAGTGGATTCTTTTATGGTTACAGTAATAATAAGAGGACAACAGGTGGAAAAGTTACGAGTTCTATTCATTGTCAGAGGAGTCCCAAGAAGTAGGAGTTGTGAATTGCTATCTTTTTCTAGAGATTTCCATCAGCAAACAGTATTTTTTTAAAAAAGAGAGTCCAGCCTTTTCATAATTGACAAAGAAATTCCACGACTGAAGAGTCATAAATGAAAAAGTCAGCAATCTTTAGTTATTTATTTTTTAGAAATACCAAGAAAAATCTGGATTTAACTCTTCAGGCCAAAGTTGACTCTACAGGCCTACCTTGTTTTATTGTGCTTCCCAGGTATTGTGTTTTGAAGGATTGTGGCAGCCCTGTGTCCAGCAAGCCTATCTGCACCATTTTTATGACAGCATTTGCTCACTTCATGTCCTTGTGTCACATTTTGGTAATTCTCAAAATATTTTAAACTTTTTCATTATTATAATATTTGTTATGGTGATCTGTGATCAGTGCTCTTTGTTGTTACTATTGTACTTGTTTTGGGGCACTGCAAACTGTGCCCATATAAGATGACAGACTTAATCAATAAATATTGTATGTGCTCTGACTTCTCCACCGACCAGCCATTCCCCATCTTTCTCCCTCTCCTTGGGCCTCTTTATTCCCTGAGACACAACAATATTGAAATTACGCCAATTAATAACCCTACAATGGCCTCTAACTGTTCAAGTGAAAGGAAGAGTTACACGTTTCTCACTTTAAATCAAAAGCTAGAAATGATTAAACTTAGTGAGGAAGTCATGTCTAAAGCTGAGATAGGCCCAAAGCTAGGCATTTTGCACCAAACAGTTAGCCAATTTTTGAATGCAAAGGAAAAGTTCTTGAAGGAACTTAAAAGTGCTACTCCAGTGAACACATGAATGATAAGAAAGCGAAACAGCTTTATTGCTGATATGGAGAAAGTTTTAGTGGTTTGACTAGAAGATCAAACCAGCCTCAATATTCCCTTAAGACAAAGCCTAATCCAGAGCAAGGCCCTAACTCTCTTCAATTCTACGAAGACTGAGAGAGGTGAGGAAGCTGCAGAAGAAAAGTCTGAAACTGCAGAAGAAAATTCTGCAGAGGTTGCTTCATGAGGTTTAAGGAAAGAAGCCATCTCCATAACATAAAAGTGCAAGATGAAGCAGCAAGTGCTGATATAGAAGCTGCAGCAAGTTCTCCAGAAGATCTAGCTGAGACAATTAACGAAGGTGGCTATGCTAAACAACAGATTTTCAACGTAGACAAAACAGCCTTCTATTAGAAAAAGATGCCATCTAGGACTTTCATAGCTAGAGAAGAGAAGTCATTGCCTGGCTTCAAAGCTTCAAAGGACAGGCTGACTCTCTTGTTAGGAGCTAATGCAGCTGGTGACTTTAAGTTGAAGGCAATGCTCATTTACCATTCTGAAAATACTGGGGCCCTTAAGAATTATGCTAAATCTACTCTGCCTGTGCTCTATAAATGGAACAATAAGGCCTGGATGACAGCACATCTACAACATGGTTTGCCAAATACTTTAAGCCCACTGTTGAGATCTACTGCTCAGAAGAAAAGATTCCTATCAAAATATTACTGCTCATTGACAATGCACCTGGTCACCCAAGAGCTCTGGTGGAGATGTACAATGAGATTAATGTTGTTTTCATGCCTGCTAACACAACATCCATTCTGCAGCCCATGGATCAAGAAGTAATTTTGACTTTTAAGTCTTATTTAAGAAATACATTTTGTAAGGCCACAGCTGCCATAGATCGTGATTCCTCTGCTGCATCTGGGCAAAGTCAATTGAAAACCTTCTGGAAAGGATTCACCATCCTAGATGCCATTAAAAACATTCGTGATTTGTGGGAAGAGATCAAAATATCAACATTGACAGGAGTTTGGAAGAAGTTGATTCCAACCTTCATGGATGACTTTGAGGGGGTCAAGACTTGAGTGGAGGAAGTAACTGCAGATGTGGTAGAAATAGCAAGAGAACTAGAGTTAGAAGTGGAGCCTGAAGGTGTGACTGAATTGCTGCAATCTTATGTTAAAACTTTGATGGATGAGGAGTTGCTTGTTAGCGGTGAGCAAAGAAAGTGGTTTCCTGAGATGCAATCTACTCCTGGTGAAGATGCTGTGAAGATTGCTGAAATGACAACAAAGGATTTAGAATATGACATAAACTTAGTTGATAAAGCAGTGGTAGGGTTTGAAACAATTGACTCCAATTGTGAAAGAAGTTCTACTGTGGGTAAAATGCTATCAAACAGCATCGCATGCTACAGAGAAATTGTTCATGAATGGAAGAGTCAATGGATGCAGCAAACTTCATTATTGTCTTGCTTTAAGAAATTGCCACAGCCACCCCAACCTTCAGCCACCACCACCCTAATCCATCTGCAGCCATCGATACTGAGGCAAGACTCTCCACCAGCAAAAAGATTATGACTTGCCAAATGCTCAGATGATGGTTAGCATTTTTTAACAATAAAATATTTTTTAATTAAGGTATGCACTTTGTTCTTTTAGACATAATGCTATTGCACACTTAATAGACTACAGTATAGTGTAGACATAACTTTTACATGCACTGGGAAACCAAAAAATTCATGTGACTTGCTTTATTGTGATATTTGCTTTATTATGGTGATCAGGAACCATACCTGCAACATCTCAGAGGTATGCCTGTACTTTTCTGTTCTAGAAATATATTAGTTGGGTAACTGAGCTTGGATTAATAAGTGGTTTCTAAATAGTAGGAGCTCCACTTGTAAAGAGAATCATAAGGAAACAGAAATTGTCTATAATGCATTGAACACCCTGCCGCCAGAGATTTATTAGAAAAATTTAAATAAAAATGGAAGGACAAAAGAGGAAGTAAGTATCATAATACTTTGCCTACCTACCTCACATTTGATGAGGAAAAAATGTATATTCTGTGTAGGGATACTCTTCTTAGAAGAACAGACTCTAAGAGAATTTATGTAAACAGGATCAGATTTCTCTTTTAGCCCACTAAAAAAGAAGGTAGATTTACATAAAAATATTTTTAGCCCAAGATAGAAGATATTTTAGAATATAGACTTAGAATAATTTATAATACATAAGTGCTATGCAGAAATTATTTTAAGTCTAGATGTTTTGGATGGGGAAATGAAACTGGGTTTGTAAGATCTCTTATAATCAAACTTCAGCTCTTTCTCTGTGCCAAGTAAATGAGCCCTAATCTTTAAATACTTCTGTTTAAAATGTTTAAGTTATAATTTCTAAATTGTTAACCTTACTTAATAGCCTTGTATAAGGCTATTCAGTGATTAGTGATGTATTTTGATTTCATCTTTGATAAAGGATTAGAGAAGGAGAAAAGATATTATTAAAAGGAGAGAAATGTTTTTTTACAAAAGATATTTTGTTGGAGAGAATTTTTTTTTCTTTCAGTAGGAATGTAATATTTTGGCTCCAAACACTTCTTGCTCTCCTTAATAATCCACAAAGACTTAGCCTCTAAATTCTTACTGATCTAATTTTAGATTGAGTCAAATTTTGGTGGAAATGGGATCTTTGATGTGACACTTAACTATTTTCTCAAAAGTTTTTCTTTTCAGTCTTGGGTGGAGGTTGGGGGATAAAAGTTTTGGGGTTGGAGTACATCAGAATTTGTCAAAAAGCTTAACAATCACCCTACCTATTCCTTTTATAATTATATGGATTTTGATCGCATTCTTTTTTTTTTTTGAGGAAGATCGGTCCTGAGCTAACATCTGTTGCCAATCTTCCTCTTTCACTTTTTTCTCCCCAAAGTTGTATATCTTATTTGTAGGTCCTTCTAGTTATTCTCTGTGGGATGTAGCCTCAGCATGGCTTGATGAGCAGTGAGTAAGTCCACGCCCAGGATCGGAACCGGCAAACCCCAGGCCGCCAAAGCAGAACACGTGAACTTAACTACTACACCACCAGGCCATCCCCTGATCACATTCTTTTTGATCATTGATTATTAAAATTAACTTTTTGGTCTTCATTTGTCCAAATGGAAAGTACTCATTTTTTTGAAACATAAACATTATGGAGTAATTTTTATCATTGACTTGAAGATTTTAGTAGTTTTTCTCATAATTTTAGCCAATTTATTAGCATCTTAGTTATGTAGTGTTATAGGGTGTTATATGTTTCCTTCTGATTATTACAGTTTTTGAAAGCTTCGATTTCTGGTTGCTTGGTTTCTTCTGATTGGAAAAATATTTATGTGTGAGATATTTTTCACCATATATTAATTGAACTTTATTTGCTGTGTGTATTTCTAATACATTGAAAATTTCAATAATATAATAATATATATTTCATATAATCTATAAAGAGTCAGGAAATAGTCTTATTTAGATCTAAATGCAAGCATATGTATATATATTTATTTCTGTGTGTGTGTGTCTGTGTGTGTGTGTGTGTGTGTGTGTGTGTGTGAGGAGATCAGTCCTATGCTAGCATCTGCCAATCCTCCTCTTTTTGCTGAGGAAGAGTGGCCCTGGGCTAACATCCGTGCCCATCTTCCTCCACTTTATATGGGACGCCGCCACAGCGTGGCTTGAGAAACAGTGCGTCAGTGTGCTCCCGGGATCCGAGCCAGGGAATCCTGGGCCACCGCAGCGGAGCGCGTGCACATAACCCCGGGCCGGCCCCAAGTATATATTTTTAACAACATGCTCAATAGATGATTTTTTTGGATGGCAATATTATATTGCAATGTGGATGTGAAAGTCTATTTCTATAAACAAAAAGAATCAATTTGAAGAACTTTTCTAAAGTAATTCAGTCCAAAATTCACTTCTGGTTAGATTGTTTTGAAAAAATCCCATGCATATTTTTTCAGTTTCGTCTATGTAAACATAGATTCAGTTTAAGAATTTTGGTTCTACTTTTTTCTAAGTTTTTCCATAATTTATATACTAGCAGCAATACAAAGAGTTACAGAAATATTTTCTCCTTATGTGCCTAGTGATGAGAAAATATAATCCCAAGAGTTTGATTTTCAGAGCCTGTGTTGTGAGATATTTTTTCTTATTTGGATATAAATCGGTTTGTGCGTGCAAAACCTTTCCTAAACCTCTATTTCTTTATTTGTTTTGCTCCTGGAAATGTTTGTTTGTTTTCACAAATTCAGGTACTTTAAGCCTAGTTATTAAACAGCATGAGTATTTTCTAAAATTTATGATAAGAGTCATGCACTGCACAATGACATTTCGGTCAGTGATGAACCGCATACATCACGGTGGTCCCATAAGGTTAGTACCATACAGCCTTGGTGTGTCATAGGCTATACCTTCTAGGTTTGTGTAAGTACACTCTGTGATGTTCACACAACGATGAAATCGCCGAAAGATGAATTTCTCAGAGCCCATCCCTGTGGTTAAGCAACGAATAACTATTCACAAAGGCCACACCTTGAAGACACTACAAACTGACTTTATAGGCACTTTAAAAATGAGTTGTTTTATTACATCTTTTAAGAAAGAAACTTTAGTTTCTACAAAATTGTTTGAGAAGAACATAGCAACCACTTGAAACATTTCAGTTTATCTTAATTATCTTATTTTCATTTTATTTCACATGAAATTTTAATTCTAAAACTATAACTTGATGTTTAGTTGTATTTAACAAACTCTGTTATCTTTTAATTCATATTAAATAAATTACATAGCATTAATTTTATTTATATTACAACTTTTTTCTTTAAAAATTTGTAGAAAATTTGGAAATAAAGAATATTGGAAATAGAAAATAAAAAATTGATAGCAACTAAAGAGATTATTTAATTGAACATTTATTTTAAGGAAAAATGTTTACACTATGGGTCAGGTCTAGGCTTTTGAGATAAATGAGCATAATCAGGCATAATAACACAGGTGGCTTTTTTGATTTTCTGTTGTTCCTCGTATGTCTTATTATGGTGGCAATCACACAGATCAAATGTTTCAATCTTGGTTTGATGCAACTGTAATTAGTAGACTTCAAGAAAGCTCATGTAATAAAAGAAAAGGAGGCTTCCAAGTCAAGATGGTGGCGTAAGCAGGCTCTGAACTCACCTCCTCCCATGGACACAGCCTATTTACAACTACTCGTGGAAAAATTACCCTGGAGAGAGAACTGAAAACTGGATAACAGGAACTCCTGCAACAACGGACAATCCTAATTGAGGTGGAAGAGGCAGAAGCTCCCTTCTGGAGAGAAAAAACACCGCCTTCACAAGCTACAGCGCTTCACGGCCACCCAGGAGCAGCCAACAGGTGCGCAGCCCTCCCTGGAGGAGCGGGGCCCTGAGCCGGGAGCACCCCTCCTGTGAGCATTTTGTGGACCTAGAACAATTGAGATGAGTGGCATAATATCTGACTTTGCCTGCTACTAAAACATTGGGGAGTACCCCCAGAAAAGCTGGTTCACAAAGAAATTAAAACCGACTCTTAAAGGGCCCACATGCAAACTCACCCATTTCAGAAAGCAACCTAAAATCAGCAGAAAGAAAGGTGCATGGTGCTTTGGCAAAAAGAGACTCACCTGATAGGCCCTGAGTGTATTGCAGTGAGAGGTGAGACCTCTCCAGGGACTGGGACATTGGCTGCGGCCATTGTTGTGGCCTGGTGTGGACGTGCTAACACAGACACCATTGGAGTTCTCCCTGTGGCCTGTTAGCCCAGGATCTGCACCACTCATTAGAGCACCAATTTAATCCAGCTCAGCCAGGGCAGGCAGCCCACCCTAGAGACTGGCCCCACCCAACAACAAGCCCTCAGGCAACTTGTGGGCCTGAATAGGTTGGTGACTGGATTCTCTGCAGCCTGGCAACAGAGCCGACTTCAGTGGGGCAGGGCATGCACAAGGAGTGGGTGGAGAGTGTGGGGCGGTGGTGGAGTGTGTGGGGCTCCTGCCATGGAGAGACTGGGTCCAGTTCAGGTGGTTGGGGCACGCACACAGGGCGGGACTGTGTTGACTGTGTGTGTGGACCTGTGGGCGGCAGGGCTTGTCAGCTGCAGAAGACTTGTGCTTCTCAAAGACCCACATAGGGGGTTTGCCCCACCTTCCAAAGCCTGAAACAATTGGGTGCTCCTGTGCCTCAGGCCAGCTCCGCCCAGCTGCAATCCTCAGAGAACTGACAAGAGACCTAAAGGCTGGAGGCTTATAGCAATTGTAAACTCCTGAGACCAAGAACCTGCCATGCTGGGGGCCTACTCACTTAAAAGAAATACTGCAACACAAATGTGGTATTAGAACTTGCAGCCAACTGTGCTGGGGCTTCCCAAACCCGATAAAGAGACTGAAGGGCTCACAACAACTACAAGCAGCTGAGCATTACAACAGCTGGCCAGGAGCATAACGTGGCCTTCCTGGGCACCTACAAGGAGAGCAAACAGGCCACAACAGAAGGACACACATAGCCCACATAGGGGTCACTCCTGGAACATTGAGACCTGAGGGAAGCACACTGCAGGCCCCCTAAGGCATCACTTATATAAGGTCACCTATCCAAGAGCAGGAGACGTAGCTGACCTACCTAATACATAGACACAAGCACAGGGAAAGAGGCAAAATGAGGAGGCAAAGGAATACATTCCAAGTAAGGGAACAGGACAAAACCCCAGAAAAGGAACTAAGTGAAACAGAAATGAGCAACCTACCCAACAGAGAGTTCAAACAAAGAGTGTTAAGGAATGCTCACTGATCTGGGGAGAAGAATAGATGAACTCAGTGAGAATGTCAACAAAGAAATGAAAGATATAAAAAAGAACCAACCAGAAATGAAGAATACAATACTGGAAATGAAAAATTCACTAGAGGGACTCAGAAGCAGAGTAGAAGATACAGAAGAACGGATCTGCGACCTGGACGAAAGACTAGAAGAAATTACCAAAGCTGAACAAGTAAAAGAAAAAAGAATTTAAAACAGTGAGGGCAGTCTAAGGGACCTCTGGGACAACATCAAGTGCACTAAGATCTGTGTTATATGTGTCCCGGAAGGAGATGAGCTAGACAAAGGGGCAGAGAATCTATTTCAAGAAATAATAGATGGAAAATTCCCTAACCTAAAGAAGGGAACAGACATCCAGGTACAGAAAGCACAGAGAGCCCCAAAGAAGATGAACCCAAAGAGGCCCACACCAAGACACATCATAATCAAATGTCCAGAATTAAAGATAAAGACAGAATCCTAAAAGCTGCAAGAGAAAGACAAGTTACATACAAAGGAAATCCCATAAGGCTATCAGCTGACTTCTCAGAAGAAACCTTACAGGCTAGAAGAGAGTGGCATGATATATTTAAAGTGTTAAAGGGAAAAACTTACAGCCAAGAATACTCTACCCAGCAAGGTTATCATTCAAAATGGAAGGAGAGTTAAAAAAATTTCCCAGACAAGCAAAAGTTAAAGGAGTTTGTCACCAAAAAACTAGTGCTACAAGAAATGTTAAAGGGACTGATTTAAGGGGAAAAGAGAAGACCACAAATTGGAAAAATTATCTATTTCCATGACAAGAGGGTAATGGATACAAATGCCCAAAAAAGAGGTTAGATATGATATCAAAAACATAAAACGAGGGAGGAGGGGAGTTAAACAGTAGAGCTTTCAGAGAGAGGTCAAACTAAAGAGACCATCAATTCTATCTCCTTCTCTAAAGGAGAAAGGAACGGAGAAGGACTACTAAAACACTGAGGAAAAAAATTAAAAAATGGCAGTAAGTACATACTTATAAATAGCTACTTTAAACGTCAATGGACTAAATGCTCCAATTAAAAGGCATAAGGTGGCTGATTGGATAAAACAACAAGACCTATATATGCTGCATACAAGAGACACACTTCAGAGCTAAAGACACTTACAAACTGAAAGTGAAGGGATGGAAAAAGATACTCCACGCAAATGGCAGTGAAAAGAAAGCTGGGGTAGCAGTACTCATATCAGACAAAATAGACTTTAAAACAAAAACTGTAAAAAGAGACAAAGAAGGGCATTACATAATGATCAAGGGAACAATCCAACAAGAGGATATAACACTTGTAAATATCTGCGCACCCAATGTAGGTGCACCTAAATATATAAAGCAATTATTAACAGACATAAAAAAGAGAAATAGACAGTAACACAATAATAGTAGGGGACTTTAACACTCCACTTACACCAACGGATGGATCATCCAAACAGAAGATCAATAAGGAAACATTGGCCTTAAATGACACACTAGAACAGATGGACCTAGTAGACACATACAGAGCATTCCATGCAAAAACCGAAGAATGCATGTTCTTTTCAAATGCAGATGGAACATTCTCCAGGATTGATCACATATTAGGCCACAAAACAAGTCTCCATAAATTTAAGAAGATGGAAATAATACCAAGCATCTTTTCTGACCACAACGGTATGAAACTAGAAATCAACTATAGGAAGAAAATCAGAAAAGCCACAAATATGTGGAGATTAAACAAAATGCTACTGAACAACGACTGGGTCAACGAAGAAATCAAAGGAGAAATAAAGAAATACCTGGAGACAAATGAAAATGAAAATACAACATGCCAGAATTTATGGGATACAGCAAAAGCGGTTCTAAGAGGGAAGTTTGTAGCAATACAGGCCTATCTCAACAAACAAGAAAAATCTCAAATAAACAATCTAACAATGCACCTAAAGCAACTGGAAAAAGAAGAACAAACAAAGCCCAAAATCAGTAGAAGAAGTGAAATAATAAAAATCAGAGCAGAAATAAAGGAAATAGGGACTTAAAAAAATAGAAAAAACTAATGAAACCAAGATGTGGTTCTTTGAGAAGATAAACAAAATTGACAAGCCTTTAGCAAGACTCACCAAGAAAAAAAGAGAGAAGGCACAAATAGTAAAATCAGAAATGAAAGAGGAGAAATTACAACAGACACCTCAGAAATACAAAAGATTATAAGAGAATACTATGAAAAGCTATATGCCAACAAATTCGACAATCTGGAAGAAATGGATAAATTCTTAGAATCATACAACCTTCCAAAACAGGATCAAGAAGAAACAGAGAATTTGAATAGACCAATCACCAGTAGGGAGATCAAAACAGTAATCAAAAACCTCCCCCAGAATGAAAGTTCCGGACCAGACGGCTTCCCTGGTGAATTCTACTAAACATTAAAAGAAGACTTAATACCTATCCTTCTCAAACTCTTCCAAAAAATTGAGGAGGGTGGGGAAGCTCCCTAACTCATTCTATGAAGCTGACATTACCCTGATACCAAAACCAGACAAGGACAACACAAAAAAAAAGAAAATTACAGGCCACTATCACTGATGAACACTGATGCAAAAATCCTCAACAAAATACTAGCAAATCGCATACAACAATACATAAAAAGATTATACACCATGATCAAGTGGGATTTATTCCAGGTATGCAGGGATGGTTCAACATTGGCAAATCAATCAACGTAATACACCACATTAATAAAATGAAGAATAAAACTCACATGATCATCTCAATAGATGCACAGAAAGCATTTGACAAGATACAGCATCCATTTATGATAAAAACTCTGAATAAAATGGGTATAGAAGGAAAGTACCTCAACATAATAAAGACCGTATATGACAAACCCACATCTAATATCATCCTCAATAGTGAAAAACTGAAAGCCATCCCTCTAAGAACAGGAACCAGACAAGGATGCCCACTGTCACCACTCCTATTTAACATAGTATTGGAAGTCCTAGCCAGAGCAATCAGGCAAGAAAAAGAAATAAAATGGATCCAAATTGGAAAGGAAGAAGTGAAACTCTCACTATTTGCAGATGACATGATTTTATATATAGAAAACCCTAAAGAATCCACCAAAAAACTTTTAGAAGTAATAAACGAATACGGTAAAGTTGTAGGATACAAAATCAACATACAAAAATCAGTTGCATTTCTATACACTAACAACAAAGTAGCAGAAAGAGAAATTAAGAATACCATCCCATTTACAATTGCAACAAAAAAGAATAAAATACCTAGGAATAAACTTAACCAAAGAGGTGAAAGATCTGTACACCGAAAACTATAAAACATTTCTGAAAGAAATTGAAGAAGACACAAGGAAATGGAAAGATATTCCATGCTCTTGGATTGGAAGAATTAACATAGTTAAGATGTCCATACTTCCTAAAGCCATCTATAGATTCAATGCAATCCCTATCAAAGTTCCAACAACATTTTTCACAGAAATAGAACAAAGAATCCTAAAATTTATATGGAACAACAAAAGACCCTGAATAACTAAAGGAATCCTGAGAAAAAAGCACAAAGCTGGAGTTATCACATTCCCTCATTTCAAAATATACTATAAAGCTATCATAACCAAAACAGCGTGGTACTGGCACAAAAACAGACACACAGATCAATGGAATAGAATGGAAAGCCCAGAAATAAACCCACACATCTATGGACAGCTAATCTTTGACAAAGGAGCCAAGAACATACAATGGAGTAAAGAAAGTCTCTTCAACAAATGGTGTTGGAAAAACTGGACAGCCACATGCAAAAAAATGAAAGTAGACCCTTACCTTACACCATACACAAAAATTAACTCCAAATGGATTAAAGACTTGAATGTAACACCTGAAACTATGAAACTTCTAGAAGAAAATATAGGCAGTATGCTCTTCAACATCGGTCTTAGCAACATATTTTCAAGCACCATGTCTGACCGGGCAAGAGAAACAATAGAAAAAATAAACAAATGGGACTACATCAAACTAAAAAGCTTCTGCACAGCAAAGGAAACCATCAACAAAATGAAAAGACAACCTAACACTTGGGAGAAGATATTTGCAAACCATACATCTGATAAGGGCTTAATCTCCAACATATATAGAGAACTCATGCATCTCAACAACAAAAAAACTAACAAAGCAATTAAAAACTGAGCAAAAGACCTGAACAGACATTTCTCCAAAGAAGATATACAGATGGCCAACAGACACATGAAAAGATGTTCAAAATCATTAACTATCAGGGAAATGCAAATCAAAACTGCAATGAGATATCACCTCACACCCGTCAGAATGGCTATAATTAACAAGACAGGAAACAACATGTGTTGGAGAGGATGTGGACAGATGGGAACTCTCACACACTGCTGGTGGGAGTGCAAACTGGTGCAGCCACTATGGTAAACAGTATGGAGATTCCTCAAAAATTTAGGATAGAACTACCATATGATCCAGCTATTCCACTGCTGGGTATTTATCCAAAGAACTTGAAAACACCAATGGGTAAAGATACATGCACCCTGTGTTCATTGCAGCATTACTCACAATAGCCAAGACTTGGAAGCAACCTAAGTGCCCATCAAGGGACGAATGGATAAAGAAGCTGTGTGGTACATATACACAATGGAATACTACTCAGCCATAAGAAATGATGAAATCCAGCCATTTGTGACAACATGGATGGACATTGAGGGTATAATGCAAAGTGAAATAAGTCAGAGGGAGAAGGTCAAATACCGTATGATTTCCCTCATTAAGTAGTAGATAATAACAACAACAAACAAACACATAGAGACAGAGATTGGATTGGTGGTTACCAGAGGGGAAGGGGGGAGGGAGGAGGGTGAAAGGGATAATTCGGTACATGTGTGTGGTGATGGGTTGTAATTAGTATTTGGCTGGTGAACATGATGTAATCTATGCAGAAATAGAAGTATAATGATGTACACCTGAAATTTATACAATGTTATAAACCAATGTTACTGCAATAAACAAAAAATTTAAAAAAATATCTACTCTATCTGTACATGTATCATTTTTTTCAATCATGGAAATAAATTTTCCTTATAATTTGGTCAAAAAAAAAATAAAAGAAAGAAAGGTCCTTTATTTATTTATTTATTTATTTATTTATTTATTTTTGTGAGGAAGATCAGTCCTGAGTTAACATCTATGCTAACCTTCTCTTTTTGCTGAGGAAGACTGGCTCTGAGCTAACATCTATTGCCAATCCTCCTCCTTTTTTTTTTCCCCAAAGCCCCAGTAGATAGTTGTACGTCATAGTTGCACATCCTGCTGTTTGCTGTATGAGGGATGTGGCCTCAGCATGGCCAGAGGAGTGGTACTTCGGTGCGCGCCAAGGATCTGAGCCTGGGCCCCAGTAGCGGAGGGCACGCACTTAACCGCTAAGCCAGGGGGCCGGCCCAGAAAAGGCCTTTTAAAAACCTTATTATGTTGGCAAAGAAGTGATCAACTTTACTGGTTCAAGACATTTGATGTTCTTAAATTAAGAAAAATTTTTAGTCTATCATTCATAGAGCCTTATTTCAATGAAAGTAAATCTCCTATATTGGATTTTTAGAGAGCAGATAAAGATAAATATTAAACAAGGAAAATTCTTTTTTTTTTTTAAAAATGACCAAAACCATACATTTCCCAAATACATTAAAGAAACAATAGGACATCTCTGATTTTGTAGATTTTGGTGAGTTTGTGCTCAAGGCCAAAGCTTCATTAAAAAAGAATCCTAAATCAATCCTGAAAGGTACATAAAAAAAGAAATTAATTCACAACTAAACCTAATACGGAACAATGAAAGATTGCTATCAAGACTCCTTCTACTGATATTTTTCAGGATAAATTATCATTTATCTATACAAATGTGTATATAGCTAGCAAGATGATTAATAACTATCTTTATGTTGCCTATGAATATTTGCTAGAAAAAAATTAAACATATATAAGCTCAATAAATTTTCTCTTAGTAGTGATTCAAACCCAATGAATCAAAGGCTGAAATTATGGTCAGTAACATATTAATTACTAGGTTGTAAATGTCCAACATAGTACAAACTAGGAAGATGCTATATTCTATTAAAAACTCAAGAAAAACTATTTAGGCAGAAAATAGTTACATTGTCACTGATGTTGATTTCCTTCTTGAGTTCTCTTCACTATCAAAAGAGAGAAAAAGAATATTTTCTTGAGGAGAAAAAAAAGCAAGTTAAAGAAATATCTATGGTCACCAATAATTGTGGTTATCTACAAAGTATGAATGTTAAATTTCCATAAAATTTAAAAAACAAATTTTCAATGATTTCCAAATATATTTTGTTGGTGCGTTGGTTATAGTGGGATACTTTTTGAATTTTCTCTACCAGTCTCACAATGACATTGTGAAACGTAAACCAAAGATTTATACAGTAAATGTGAACATTTTTAGTAACAGCCCACCTAGGATGTGAAATCTTTGATTTCCTCTGTTTCCCTATTTGATTACTTTGGAGAAATTTGTTGTTTCCCATTACCAATTTAAAAAAGTGAAATGCTCTATTTTGCTGATGAAGTGCATTGAGTAATTGTGTATTTTTTTTTTCACATTGTGGTTGTGATACTTTGCTTTGTTTTGATCTGTTGCTCTACCTTCAAAGATTAGTTTTGGTCTTTTGTTTCTCCAGAGATTCAGCAGAGGCAAAATAATTCTATAATAATCTTAATAGGAAATCATAGCTGCATAAATTTTTAGAATTGGATACAGAAGTAATAGTAAGCTAGTCATCAAATGTATAAATTCTCCCCAAAGGTTCCCATTAATTCATATTGTCATTCAAAACTATTTATTAAGTAGTTCTGATGACCCAGGCACTGGTGAGTCAGCTAAGATATGGTCCCGGTTCTTAATGAGTTTACAGTCCGATGGGAGGTCAGACAGATACTCTTGCAAATATAACAAAATATGCAAAGTACAATGATAGCATTAGTTACAGGGTATTATGATAACACTTAGAAAATTACCTAATCCTCATGCTTCTGGTGATGGGGAGGCCACTTGATTGTACAATAAGAGTTGCATTTTCAGGCAGCTCTAGTAATCAGAAATGTCTTCCTTGTTTAATTTAAGTAATTTGTTTTTGGTACTTGCATGTTGGTTCAAATTTTTTTCCTTTCCTAACATTCTCCAGGTATATAGTCCACTTCCATTAATAAGAATTATTTCATTAGTTCTTCACGTGAAGAGATAGGAGCATATACCAAGATGGAGGGTATACCAAAGGGCACACGCACTTTGAATCATAAGCCTACCTTCCCTACCTCAGGCTTTTCCCATAATGTCAGGTGACTTAGACCTCTGCAATATTAGGGAGAGGAAGAGATCCATGATCCGTCAGCTAATTGATGTTCTTACTTTCCACCAGAGGGGGCCACAGGACTCACTATGGGCTGAAGATGAGGAGTCTATTGCCTGCGTTACAGGTACATGAACCCCCAGCTGATTCTGATATGCCTCCTCAAGAGTGAGACTCACTGACTTATTCTATTTATGGTACTATGTTAGGTAACATAGAAAAATAAAAGAATATAAATATGCCTTTTTGATATTTTAAAGAGTATTGGATGTTAACTTCCAATTGGAAGATGACTTGGCAGTAAATTGTGACTGATATTTAGAGTAACGGAATATTCAAATTACTTAATTAAAAAAATCAAGATAAGTTCAATTCCATTCCTGTCAATGAACTCTACCTTTTGTTTTTCCTCTTAATTTGTTTTCCTGAGTGAGAAAGAAAGAAATAGAATGACGAGCCCAGCAACATTACATGACACATATGAACGTCATCTGTTGATCTTGTAATTGTTGAGGAATAAAAGGATGATAACCACTGTGACAATGAGAGAAGACAAAACTATAGATGGGTATACTTTAAGGCTAGGTGTTCTAAGAGTCATGAGTGAGGTAAGAACAGAGGAAAATGGAATTTATATAAGAAAGCAATCATGTTATGTTGAAGAATAGGAGAAATAGAAAGAATCTAGAAGGGCTCTAGGAAAGGAAAAGAAGAAAATTGAGATGCATCTTAAGTATTGGTAGGACTTAGTTGAAGTAATGCGGGCATGCTGTAGGATGATGAGTGAGTTTATTGCAGGCACAGACCACATATATAATAAATTGCAAGATAAAACTGAAAATAGAAGATCAGGGAGGAAGAAATTTGGATTTTATAGTCTTAGCAATAGATAATCATTGAGGATTTTGGATTTAGGGAGTAGCTTGATTATAACTGGAAATCACCTAAATTTTAGCTTTATTTCTGCCCTATACCCCTTTCTCAAGTTTCAATCTTTATTCATTAATTGAATAAATATTTACTGAGCCCGTACTATACACCAGGTATGTTCTACACATCGTGACAAGCCAGTGAACAAAACAGACAACAATCTCTACTTTCCTGAAGCTTCCATTCTATCCTTTCCCCGAAGGTCCCTCTTTCCAATGTTATCTTTGTTCTTTGAACACACTTCACACTTACACACCTCTGTAGGAATTTAGGAGTAGGAGAGAGCTGAGGAGAAGAGAGGTGAGAAATGGCCAGCAAATTGGTGGGATGCTGGAGATGGAGTAGGTAGAAATGACTGAAGGACATTTTTCTGTTTCCTTCTAAAGAACAGAGGTACTGGGGCCGGCCCGGTGGCACAGTGATTAAGTTCACGCATTCCGCTTTGGTGGCCTGGGGTTTGCAGGTTCGGATCCTGGGCGTGGACCTACTCACTGCTCATCAAGCCAGGCCGAGGTGGCGTCCCACAAAGAAGAACTAGAAGGACCTACAACTACGATACACAACTATGTCCTGGGGCTTTGGGGAGAAAAAAGAAAAAAAGGAAGATTGGCAACAGATGTTAGCTGAGGGCCAATCTTCCTCAAAAAAAATAAAAAAATAAAGAACAGAGGTATGTAGTACTCACTCTTCAGTTGCTCAGGCTGCCACAGTGTAAGCCCCTTCCCCTTCTGTCAATGTTCAGGGTGACGCATACAGACAAAGGAAGAGGAGAGATGACAAATGTTCAACTGTAAACCCATAGAGAAGATGAATTTTTCAAACCCTACCAGACACTAGTGTAGTTTTGGGTTTTTTTTCAGTTCCAGGTATAGAGAATCAAAGGGGCAATAGAAGTTATAAAGCTTTGCATGGACTGGATGTGAAAGAAAGGAACTTAAAATAAGAGTAAGTGACTGAATCTGCCACCACTATAAATTTCTACAATGTTGTAAGATCACCTTAATATTTCAAAGACCGCTCTTTGAGAGAAGTGACAGTATGCATAGACAAATACAGCATGGTAAATATTTCGAGTCTAAATTAAACTCCTGCCGAGAGCTTTTTCCCAACTGAATTTAAATTCACAGTTCTTAGATTCTGAACCATTGGCCTGAACTGACTGGCGTCTTGGCAAGATTGAAAGCAAGGTGATCTCCGGCTACTTTCCTTCCCTCAAATTCTGCTGAGTGTCTGCTGTGGCCTTTGGAAATATTATTTTGCCTGAGATAATTGTCTAGGGGTTGGGGACTGGTTACTTCCTAAATTTCCAGGATGGGCCTTTGCAACATGTGTTGTATTAACTTGTTAGATTTTTTAAAATGCGAGGCCTTCTAGAAGAAAACATAGGCAGTACGCTCTTCGACATCGGTCTTAGCAACATCTTTTCAAACACCACATCTGACCGGGCAAGAGAAACAATAGGAAAAATAAACAAATGGGACTACATCAAACTAAAAAGCTTCTGCACAGCAAAGGAAACCATCAACAAAATGAAAAGACAACCTAACAATTGGGAGAAGATATTTGCAAACCATACATCTGATAAGGGCTTAATCTCCAAAATATATAAAGAACTCATGCATCTCAACAACAAAAAAACTAACAACCCAATTAAAAAATGGGCAAAAGACCTGAACAGACATTTCTCCAAAGAAGATATACAGATGGCCAACAGACACATGAAAAGATGTTCAAAATCACTAACTATCAGGGAAATGCAAATCAAAACTACAATGAGATATCACCTGACGCCCGTCAGAATGGCTATAATTAACAAGACAGGAAACAACATGTGTTGGAGAGGATGTGGAGAGAAGGGAACTCTCATACACTGCTGGTGGGAGTGCAAACTGGTGCAGCCACTATGGAAAACAGTATGGAGATTCCTCAAAAAATCAAGGATAGAACTACCATATGATCCAGCTATTCCACTGTTGGGTATTTATCCAAAGAACTTGAAAACACCAATTTACAAAGGTACATGCACCCTTGTGTTCATTGCAGAGTTATTCACAATAGCCAAGACTTGGAAGCAACCTAAGTGCCCATCAAGGGACGAATGGATAAAGAAGCTGTGTGGTATATATACACAATGGAATACTACTCAGCCATAAGAAACGATGAAATCCAGCCATTTGTGACAACATGGATGGACATTGAGGGTATAATGCAAAGTGAAATAAGTCAGAGGGAGAAGGTCAAATACCGTATGATTTCCTTCATTAAGTAGTAGATAATAACAACAATAAACAAACACATAGGGACAGAGATTGGATTGGTGGTTACCAGAGGGGAAGGGGGGAGGGAGGAGGGTGAAAGGGATAATTTGGTACATGTGTGTGGTGATGGGTTGTAATTAGTATTTTGGTGGTGAACATGATGTAATCTATGCAGAAATAGCAGTACAACGATATACACCTGAAATTTTTACAATGTTATAAACCAATGTTACTGCAATAAACAAAAAATTAAAAAAAAAAAAATGCGAGGCCTGTTAGTGATTAGCGTTGAATGAATTCAATGGCCAATATCCTGCAGGTACCACGTTGAGATTAATTCCTTTATTTACATTCTCCTAGAACATCATCCATTTTGTACAGGATTTCAAATACACGGAGGGAAGTGGCCCCTAATCTTGTCATGGAGTCACTTTCTGTTAATAATTTCTCATTTCGTGCTTTTGTGTGCTCCTTTTATTTTTTTTTCTTTTTCCCTCTTGATTAGTTTATCTAATGGCCTATGTATCAAAAGTTTTTCCAAAGAATTATTTCTCGGAATCATTTTCATGAATTTATATTTTAACTTCTATCAGAACTTCTTTCTGGTATTATGTTTGTTTGCTTGTTTATTTTTTTCCAGCTTCTTGAATTGGACGCTTATTTTTATTCTTTCTTTTTTTAAATGTAGGTATTTAAGGCTATGAATCTTCCTCTCAGCCCAACTTTATCACATAGTCTCTAATACAAGTTAGTTTTGTTGTTATTATTTTCTAGATGTCTTATAGTTTATTTTTCATTTCTATTTTGATTCAACAGTTTTTTTAAAATCAAGTGGTATGTTTTTCTTTTCTGGTTTTGTTATTAATTTCTAGTTTTACTGTTTTGTCATCAAAAGTATGTTGCCTTTATTATTTCTACTTTTTGAAATTTGAGTTCTTTTTGCCCATTAAATGAACAAATTTTGTTAACGTTCCATGGACATGTAAAAAGTAGGTATAGTCTCTCTTTTCATGATATAAGTGTTGAATACACAGTGATTACATGCTACATTATTAATTATATTCTTTAGGATTCCTATATTTTTACCTATTATCTGTACACTTGCTATATCAAGAATGAGAGAGGTAAATTAATATTCCTTACCACTAATGCATTTGGCTATTTCTCCTTGTATATCCTATACTTTTAATTTTGTGAATATTGGTGCTATGTTGTTTGATCATAACTGTAATTCAGTCTTATAGATTGTACACATTTTCTTATAGAGCATGCTTCCTTGTATAGTTTATTTTTTTATGTGTGTGGTTCAAAAAAAATGATTATAGCATCTGTTTTCTTTTTGTTTTCATTTGCCTTGTATATATTTGTCCATCTTTTTATTTTTACCTTTCTGATTTGTTTTAGGAGTCTCCATGCCCAAACTATGGAGATTTAGCCCATTAATATAAAAGATATGTTTGGTGTTTTGTATTTTATCATATTACCATAGTTTGTTTTTGAAACTTGCAATATGGTTTGAATTTGTTTTGCTGCTTTCTTGCTTTGTGTAATTTACAATCAATTTGTAATTATTTATTTGTAACTACTGTGATTTTTTCCTAATGGTTACATTTCTAACTGTAAATTTATATAATGTACTTAATTCTCTATTTCTTAATGGAGAGTCTATTGACTAGTTACTGTCATTAATGATAAAACAATTATATTTCTATGTTTTCCTACCTTAGATTTTTCCTTTCCATACATGATTTTAGTTAACAGTAATGCTTAGTTTTTAAGTTTATTTGTAACTCTTTTTGTTATTTTCAGACTTCAAGTATAAGTACCTGGTTTATCAGCTTCAAATGACTCCTCCTTCCCCTACTCCCAGCTACAAAAGATATGAGCCTCAGGACCTTAACTAAGACATGCGTTGGTGTTGGATGTTTTGTGTGCATTTTTCCCCTGAGATAGACTGTGTCCTGTGAATGATAGATTTAAGTATTTTTAAATTTCTGGATAATTTTCTTATACAAAATCTTTTTATTTTTCTCTACCAGTATGTTGAATTTCTTTCTCTATCAATTTTGCATATACTGGAATCTCATTTCTCCTCCATACATATGATTTTCTAATTGTTTAACTCGTTAATTTTCGTCTCCTTTTGCTTCCTTTTCCCCATTCTGTTTTCCGTGTCCTTGAGTGTGTTTGCAGCAATATTGACTCTAAGTCTGGTTCCCACATGGACCTCGTTTCTGTGCTGGCATTGCTCTCTCCCCTACTCCTTTCCTACATTCTGCCACACCAACTTTTACCTGATTCTGTTTTCCTACTCCCTGATCTCATGTCTCTGTGTTTTGCATTTTTATTTTTTGAAGCAATTTATTCATTACATTTAAAAAATTCATAGGAACATTGATAGTCACAATTTTCATTGGCTCCTTATCAGTATTTTTCTGGTGAGTTATTCATTTTTCTTGTTCTTTTACTCCTTTTATTTTCTTTTGGTGTGTTAGTAAAGATAGCATACGAAGTCCTTGCATACTATTACTCATTTTGTTTAAAGAGGTGAGTTCTACCTGGACGACTGTTTACCAGGAGCTCATATGAGAAAGGGGCCACAGTAGCTTTTTAGGCTGGTAGAAGTTCTTGTTATAACATAGCATGTGCGTGCGTGAGGCGTTTTACAGTCTTTACTTCCTCTCAGTCATCTAAGATTGGAAGCTCCAGCTACTCAGGACTCAGTCTCTTTCAACCTGTCTCACCCACAGACTGCTTCCTGACAATACAGTCTGCCTGCGTGATTCCTCATCCGTCTCTGCTTCCAGCATCTTCTTAATGACAAGCCGTTTGGGAGATGCTCCCACAGCTAGCCTGTGCCCTCTGTTCTTGTTAGCTCTTTGTTATCTTCTACTTTAAGACATAAGGGGTTATGTTTCAGGTTCTTTTCCTCCTTGTTTTTGGGTAATTTCTGACAGGAGAAAGGGTCAGCACTGTTTTATTTTTTTTAATTTTCTCCAGTACTGTTTTAAAATCAGAAGTCTTATGTTCACTAAGAATCTTGTTTATCTAAATTTCTTTCTTTTCTGCAAATATGGTGCCATGATTAGTTGTCTGCAATTATTAATCCATCAATATATGCACAATGTTGTATTTTAAAGCAGTTAGTCCCCTTTACTCAAAGTTGGAGGCGTGGTGTGATGGACTCTACTGTATATTTCTAAGACAGAAGCAGAAATTAACGATATTATAGCATAGTGGCTTAAAACATAAGTTTTGGGGTTCTATAACCAGGATTAGGATCTGGGTCCTATTTCTCACTGGCTGTGAAATCTCTATGCCTCAGTTTCCTCATCTATAAAATGGTGAAAAAAATTGAATCTTTCTCTTAGAGTTGTTGTGGGGAGTAAGTTAACTAATACATATAAAATATTTATAATTGTACCCAGAACATAGTAGGTATTTGATAAATGTAGCTATTATCACCATCTTCATCGTAGTCATCATTTTCACTATTGTTATGTAGGTTTGCTTCGTTAAGAATAAGTTTAAATACTAACAGGAATCTCTGTTCACTGGAAAAACTTTTGAAGCCAGTTAAAAGGGGGCAATCAAATTATAAATCTATAAAATTCTAAATGGTTAATATTTGTGAATCTTTTTCAACTATGTTGAGGTCTTCACAACCAAGCATAAACAATAACGCAGAAGTCCTTTTCCCTCAGACTTTGTCTTGTTCTGCATGGGGCTTATGTCTGACAGTCAATGCTTCTTTATTGTTTTCTATAAATTGTTTTTGAAAAAGGCATAGATACATGTGGAAATTTGAGGTGACAAGTGAGAGATATGTAATCAAAAAAAGAAAACAGATTATGTGAAGGTGACTTGTTTTGGAGAACCATTTCATAATTGCGATGGAAGTTATGTCTAAAGTTGTCATATTGCATTTTAAAATCTACTTCTTCCCGGAAGCTTCACTTCTCTTAAAATAGCTAACTCACAGGAGTGGTGCAAGATGTAATTGAGAGGTAATTAAAATCAAGTCTTAATTCAAGGTTTTGAAGAAATGATATTGAATACTAATTTGATATAGACTATGTTGAGCATTTAAAAGATGCTTTAAAAAGCCAAATGTTTCAAATTTCCCCTTGATTTGATAACATCAAAGTAGAATAATCAACAAAGGAGCTTTCAGGTAAGAATTGGCAGAAGACTTTAGAAATAATATGATCAATGGAAAGACCAATGATATTAGATGAACAGCCAATCATTTTAAAGTAGAGGTCATATTATTTATTATTTTTTAAAATGATTTTATTGAACATCTCTTTGTGCAGGGATCATCAATGTTTACTGCTAGTTCAGTAATTATATTAGCTATAGAAGAAAATCATGGTTTAACTGACTCTTAAAGTTGAAAGGGACTTCAGAGTTCATCCAGTGCAAGAATTCTCCTTATAATAGTCCAGGCATGCAGTAATTCAGTCTTTGATTAAATTTCCATCTGAAAAGCAGGCCAGTCTAATTTGGGATATTTATAATTGTTACAGAAACCTATTGGACTAAAATTTGTGTCCCTATTACTTTAATTCTTGGAACCAATCTTTTCCTCCTTTGTCACATTAAAGTACAATCACTTCTCCACTGCCACAAGATGCATTACTTGATGTGTAGTGAACATGAGCTTTGGGTCACCCAGTCCTGAATTAATATACTCTCTGTTCTGTTTGATACCGAACAATGGGCTCTCTCTGCTCACCACAATTAATCACAACCAGCCAATTAATCACAACCAGTTAGGGATTGAGAAAGGAAGTTTTAATTCGATTAGCAGGCATAATCAGGAATATGGTAGACTAATGTCTCAAAAACCCATCTTCAAGGATTACAGAATCTTGAGGCAGTTATATAGGGAAAATGGGCAGTGAGGAGGGGGTCCAGGAATGTTGATCTTCGGGCATGATGGGCTCCAGGCATCACATTGTTCCATTCTTCTGTCAGCTGTTATGGATACCTTGTGTGTTTCCCGCCTGTGGTCAGCCTGTTCCTGGAGAGAAACTCATCGAACAAAGTTTTAATTTATCGAGCTATCAGGGAGTACATACATAAGTGGAGGCCATAAATCAAGAGATATGTGAATTTTTTAGAGTATGTGCAGAGCAGTGAGTAGTCACACTGAGGAAGGGCTGGGGCCATTTAGCATAACAAGATGACCTTACTTATGCTCACTTACGTGTTCACTAGTGGTGTGACAGGTTATTAATTTTTCTCAGTCTCATATGAATCTATAGGTATCTTTGATTAAAGTCTGTTGCCCTCATTATGCCAGGGGTGGGAACATGGCTATTTTTGCTCACAGTTATATCTTGAGTGGTGAATACAGTACTTAGCAAAAAGCAGAGATTTTTGCATGGTGTCTGCCCATATTAGATGACCAATCATGACTCATTATTAGTTCAGGAGAGCTATTTGAAGTCATCTGACGTACAACTCGAATTACAACTTGAAGCCTTTATTAGTGACATTTTCCATGGTATGCAATCCAGACTCATGATGAGACAACTTTATTCTTCCCATTTCCTAACTTACAATAAACTTTTCCTTCTGTCTACCTTCCCAGATACTATCTATTCTTCGAGGCCCAATTCAAACTCCACCATTTTATCAAGACTGTCTTGAACACGCCAGGCCATAGAGCTCTCTAAGCATCAATAGCATTTTTTTGTGTGTGTTGGTCATTTAACACAAGTAACTGGCTTGGGCTATTTAACATTCTCAAGTGTATTTGTTGTCTTTACTATTTCAAGGGAGGGACTTTGTGTTAGAAGGCATCTTCTAACATTTTCAGGTGCCACAATGAAACACATTTGTGAAGTGTTGATAAATCTCTGACACAGGAAAGTCCTGAAGTGTCATCTGACTCATTAAGGAAAATTTAAAGGATATTCAAATTAGTTTTCACATCAATATGTGTAAAGGTAACAACTATAACTATGTCCCAGCTTAAGGGAGCTCAGGCTTGTTGTGGTGTCCATGTGGAAATTCAAATAGGTCTTCAGATTCCTTGCACCTTTGAGTTTAACAGTGTTTTAGGGCACTGTGGGGGCTGACCATATGGCATAATTAGAAAACCAAATGGAGTTTTGTCATGTACAGTCTTGCCCCAATGGGCAGCCAATAATTGAGGTGTTGCCTGCATATAGACTGAAGTCTTTTCTAGCCCTGATGGTTGAACAGCCTAGTCTAGATCCTGAGGGTGCAGGTGGTGGGAGGTTTTGACTGAGTGAAGCAAGTAATGGGTAAGGACTGAGCAACTGAAATAGTGTGACTATTTCTTGGTCCACTAGTTAGACTCTTCTCTGGTAGTAGGCCCTCTTTGTTTTTGGGCAGCTTCTCTGGGATGAGCTCTGTCCCATTTGGTAAATCCCAATGTTTGCTTCTTTTTGCTTCAGGTTCTAATCCCCACATCTTCTTGATCACTCTATTTCCTGCTCCAATTCCCTGTCACTCCAATCTTTCCATTCTCTTTTTATTTTTTTCCCAGTGGATACTGAGGACCCATTAAGCTTGAATTATTACCAAATGAAAACTAGAGGTCAAGAAGGGCAAAATATTCCAACCTTATTGGGAGGCAAGGGGAACTAATTGTATTCTATTCTTCTAATGCAGTAGACAGAAGAAGAAAAAATAAAACAGTTAAGTTTCCATATTAAAACATGATGATGAATAAACATAAAACATAAATAAAACATAAAAGATGAATGTTTGTATCCTGTGACGTTTCTTGATATGCTTATGAATTTTTTCAAAAATTTAAATTCATGAGTAATATATCTCTATCATCTATTTATCTATCTGTTTATATATCAATCATCTAATGTACATTTATAACATTTTATCTTTTAGTATCCATCCTTTGCTCATGCAACATAGAGTTTATTATATATTTTTTTGGAGTGGAAATTTTAGTTTATTTTGATTAGCATTTTTAGTTTCCGTTAATCAGGGAACTTGGGAATTTTGGAATAAGAAAATATCTTAGGAAGCACATTATAACAGTTTTACATACATAGCCCATATTGGTAACAACTATTTTCAACTGCCATCTAGAGTGATTTGGGTCACTCTTGTAAAATTGTAATGAAACAGGCATTGTTTTTAAAGAACAGTCTGTTCAGATCTCCTTGAATCATCTTGATTCCATAAGATTGTATATATGTGATCCAAAGAATTTTTTTGTTTGAGCATTGTATCTTGAGCATATCTTCAACCCCTAAATATGGGTTACTGCAAACAACATTAACCCTAATTTGGTGTTTTGACTTTGCTGATGGTGGTCTGCTCAAAGTGAGTGATGCTCTTGTTATGCTGAAGTTCCTCTTTCCCTCCATACGTCGTCTCTAAACAATGAGGATCGGCTCCTATGTAGTTAAAGGACCCAGCTTCACATATTGGAAACCTGAAAAACAGGTTTTCTGTAGTCAGGCCACAGCTTTCAAATTTTGTCTGACTTCACCTAAAATATCCCTTCATGAACTTCTGGGAGTGGAGGAAACATAAAAATTCTTTTTTGTTTCACTTTGGCATTCAGTTATGGTTGATTAAAATTCTGTTATTTACTTGGGATTTAGATTTCTTTTGATTTTTAATTTTTCCTGAGCCTTTCATCAGTGAATTTAAAAACTGAAGTTTGTATTCAAGTTTAAGCAAAGACCCTGATTTTTTTAAAATTTATTTAAAATTCTAGATATCACATTTGAATGACAACCTAATATTTCTCTTTCTGGAAAGAATTTATATAAGAATATGCAATACAAAATAACTAGAAAAAATCAAGTAATATCTTCTTTGGGCTCAAAGGATATGTTTCCTTTTGCTTTTACAAATGCATAGAGTTTTAGTATATAAGTTTGGTGGGTTTGGAGACATTGAACTCAAAATGTGCTTTTTTTTTTTTTTTTTTTTGGTAAAGATCAAAAGGCAATACTGTTTCTGAAAACATCAAACTCTAGAAGAGGATTTATAATGCATTGCCAGAAAGCTTTTCTTCCTGAATGTGCACTTACATGCTTTGTTGTGCAGCGAATCTTCAAGACTGTCTTTTAATGCTCATTGGCACACCAGTTCTCAACAGCACAAACAGATCTATCATGTTTTTTGAGTAAAACCTTGCTTTTATAATGTACCTAAAACCATATATATGTCCTCATGACAGCTCACAATGGCTTATGCATAATGATTGTAATTTTGCTTGTAAAACATGTTCTTTTAAATCTCCAATATTTATGTTCCATGTTAGCTCTTGTTCTTGAAGTATAGTGCACATTCGTGGGCAAATATACTTTAAAATGTCTGTAAATGAACAGTAAACACATTCCCCAAATGCATAATTTCAAGGCTTGATATTATAATTTAAAAAATTTTTATCAATAGAAAGGTGAATATAAAAATATATTTTAATTCCTTTAAAAAATTTTGATCTTTAAAAATTGTCATTGAATAAGCATAGGTACAGAAATAAATTTGAGGTTTTGTTGGCATGTAGCAAGCAATGAACAGATGTGTAATCTAATACAGAGAGTAACACTGTTGACTCATTAAGTCACCATGGAAAAACAGACCTACATGCTTAATCTTCCCAAATAAAACACATCCCTCATCCCCTCACTCTAACTTTGAATTATCAGGTTCCTTAGTTCCATTTTCACTTAGCTTGTGCTCTGCTTATGGTGTTGTTCCTGCAATGCTTGGGGGCGTTAGAAGCTTGGGAGTTACTACAGTCATTGATCAATGTAGTCTAAATGATTTTCCCACAACTGAACATCTCTGACCACTTTCACTATTAAATTTTGCGTCTTTGTAGAAGAAGGCAGTGCTTCAACCGTTTCATTTCACTGTCACTTTAAAGCACTCCCATTGATTGGACAAACGTTTTTTGAGGTCCCTCGGTGTTACAGTCTCCACGCTATAAGCATAGGGAGCAAGGAAGGGAATGGCAGCATGAGGAAACCTTCAGTCAGAGAAGGCAGTCTTCTCCCCTTTCATGGATCTCACAGTATAGAGGGGAGACAGAACAATAGTTTCCATCCAGTGCTGTAATAGCAGTATGCCCAGAATGCTGTTAGTGACTTCTACCTGGGGGAGAGAAAGAAGATTCACAGAGGGAGTCTGTCCTGAAAAAGTTTTATATTCACAATCATTTAAAAGTGAATGAAAGTCTAATTATGTCCACAAGAGAGGAGATACAGAATCTTCTACATAAATTTACAAGGAATGGTTGGCAACAGTTACTAATAAAAAGTGTAAAATAGTGGATTGGTATGTGACTTGTTTCTCTTGTAAACTTTATGGTGTTATACATATTTATTATGGTCCTTGCCTGTACCCATTACTTGATTTTTTTCAAACTACTTTTTTTTAGAGCAGTTTTAGGTTCACAGCAAAATTGAGAGGAAGGTACAGAGATTTCCCATATATCCTCTGCCCAAACACATGCATATCCTCCTCCATTAGCAACATCCCACACCACAGTGGTACAGTTGTTACAACTGATGAACCTACATTGACACATCATCACCACCCAAGGTCCATAGTTTACATTAGAGTTTACTCCGATGTTGTCCATTCTATGGGTTTGAACAAATGTATAATGGCAGGTATTCTGCCGTTATGGTATCATACTGAGTAGTTTCACTGCTCTAAAAATCCTTTGTGCTCCATCTATTCATCCCTCCCTCCCCCGTAACCTCTGGTCACCACTGTTCTTTTTACTGTCTCTATAGTTTTGCCTTTTACAGAATGTCATACAGTTGGAATCATACAGTATGTAGCCTTGGCAGATTGGCTTCTTTCACCTAGTAATATGCTTTTAAGTTTCCTCCATGTGTTTTCATGGCTTGATAGCTCATTTCTTTTTAGCTCTGAATAATACTCCATTGTTTGGATGTACTACAGTTTATCTATCCATCCACCTATTGAAGGACATCTTGGTTGCTTCCAACTTTTGGCACTTATGAATAAAGCTGCTGTTAAGTATTGATGTGCAGGTTTTTGTGTGGATATAAGTTTTCAGCTCCTTTGGACAAATACCAAGGAGAGTGATTGCTGGGTCATATGATAAGAATATGTTAAGTTTTATAAGAAACTGTATTTTTTTTGTTTTCTTTCCCTTATAGATTATAGTACCTTGAAGACAGAGATTTTATTTATTTTTCTCAATACTTGTCCCGATGTCATCTAGCTCAGTCCTACCCTGAACAGCCCCTAACACACTGTCTCAATAAATATTTACATTATGTGTATACAATGAAGTGTTCTTTTGCTAAAAGCAAAACATTCTGGCTTTAATATGGTTTTATAATGAGCCAATTTTTAGCCCGATTTTAAATAATTACTGCACTAAGATCAGTGTCAATTAACTTTCCTGATAATCATTTTTAAAAAGTTCTTTAAAATGAGGGAGTTGAACCTCAATGATCTTTAAGACGTCTTCCAGTTTAATATTCTAAGATTCTAGAATTCTATGCTTTATTTACTTTGTCAAATTTAAATTAGGGCTTAAAATGCAACATAACAATAATGTACAGATTTGTATTCTCTAATGTTTACAGGAAGGAGAGAAGTGTGGTTGTCTCACTTTAAATAACTAATATCTCAATAGTGCTTTATAAGGTACTTTCACAAAAAAGATTTCATTTGCTCATTGATATAGGTATTGTTATTAGAGATAGGGAAAGTGAGACTGCGAGCATTCAGTAACTTGCATAAGCTCCCCCTGTAGAAAGCAGCAGAGCCACCGAGCCTTCTGATTCTCGGGACAGGCTCTTTCCATCAAACCAATGCTGGTGCTTTGGGAAACTCAACTCCAAGGATACTCGAAGTCCATCCTTGCTGTGATTGAAAGCTCTGTTTTTCTCTTTGACTTCTTTTCTCTTTTCTCCAAAGTGAATATTCTGTTGTGAAGAACTTCTAGCTCCCGTGGTGATTTTTAAATGCAGTGCCTGCTGCATTGATGTGGATGGATGCACAAGAGAGAGGATGTTATCAGGAGCTGATAAAACTCTTTCTAGGAATACAGCAGAAATATTTATAAGCTTCTGGGGATATCACCAAGAGATTCTGCCAGGGTGGGGAATTGGTGAAGAGGTCATTGGTGAAGAATAAATTTTGGCAAGACACAGTTTTTTGGGGAGGGGTACTGATGACAACATTCTAAAAGATTATAAATTCTTTTCACTAGAAAAGAATTGTATGTTTTAACAGACTCTTGGAGCAGATGGAGATATGACATTCACTACCATAATTTACATTAAGATGATACAAGACAGATTTGCCTTGATATAAAAAACTCAAACCACTTCAAAGATTCAGAAACAGCTTTTCATCAGTTCATTTCATCTCATTGAAACTTGATTGGATTTAGTCAATTTTGGAAAAAAGGACACATTATAAATATACACCAGGTACAATGATTATACTATAGCAAAATCCTTTAAAATGTTCCATCTTCAAAAAATTTGATTCATGAAAGTGATGATCTCTTGTTGCCAAATGTGTCTGCTTATTTCATTTTGATGTTCCCTGCTTACTGAAATAGAACAGTGAATGACGTTTCTGCTCAAGGAAGCAGAGTAACATTTATACATCTGTCCAGTATTGTCACATATGTTTACCTGTACTGAACATGCCTTTCTTTAATCTTGTGGCCTCACTTTAAAGGAGATAAGATTCTTTGTTTTAGATTTTTCTCAATCCAACACTAGAATTTTCTATATTTGACACTGATAATGTATGCCTTATTTTGGAAGACTCAACCTAATTCAAGCTATTCTGTTATTAACAGTATTTTGATTATTGAGAGAATTGTGGGAATAGAAACAGGACAGGGTCAAACTGACGGGATTTAATCATAACCAAAGTGTGGAATAATGGCTATTCATGTCAGTAAATGATCTGGCCCGTCTGTTTAGACCATAATTAGATGTTCTGTGTAAGTGTTTTTCTTACAGTACATGCTAAGTATATATTAGGTGATTTTGGTTTACTTCTTATTGATTGGGTATATTACTTAAAGCTTGGTTAATAAATTTTTTTCTGGGCTTTAGGGTTAAAGACCGGCAAACATTACTTTCTTGAGTTTAAACTTCATACATACAATGTTCATGGTCTCAAAAATATGAGGCTGCTTCACAGCACAGTTCTAATTGCTGTTTCACGGTGGCTTTGTTTTAATTTACACAACAATGAGCTGCTAGAATTTATTAAGATGAAACAGGAAAATCCATTTGTGGTAGTTTATTACCATCAAATGAAAATGTCTATATGAAAATCATATGCATTTTTGCTCTCTACTATATTGTATACACGCTCAGGTTTTATTTAATCAGTTGAGACTTGTATATGAATCATCTTTTCCGAAACAAAGCAAGATTTATGAACTTTGACTCAAACAATGATGTGTGGTGAGTCAGAAGAAGTAAATTAGTCAGTATGTTCGAGTCAGTTTCACATATGGTCTGGGCTTTTATGAAGCGGTGCATAACTCCAGGGTAATGTGCAAAAGCTTATAATGCTTTATGTAAGGAAGCTATTAATTATCACCAACTACAGGAAAATGTTTTCATGAAACAAAGAATTTATACTTAATGAAATGACAAAGCTCACAACTTTTTCAAGATCGGGGTAGGAAATAAGATATGTTCCGGATAATCTTCAGGAGATAAATAAACACAGTTTTTCTGCCTAGAGTCACACTAAGGGTATTTCTGTTTAAGAAGTCATATTTTAAATTAATAGAAAAGAAAAATCCCTGCAGTGTCAATTAAAGTAGGAACATTACTCTTTATGGCGCATGCTAATAAACAAGTGCATGTTTTTTTCTAGTATAATTAAGACATCAAAGATTGGAATAGAATAATCTATTTGTTTTAGGCAGTAGAGCCTAGAATATGGTCAAACAAAAAAATGAAGGAACATGATTTGGGGCTTTATAAGGAAATATGGACTGGGGTAGAGATGATTGAGGGAAGCTGGAAGACAGTCTTCTAGGAGAATCCTGTTTAAAGGAGGATGGTCTGAGAGAATGTATTATGGATATCATTGTCATGTGACCCCATCCGATAGCCAGTGAATCAGGGAGGGCTAGAAAAAGAAGCAAAAATAATTTAGTGGGGCCACCTAGTCCTTCCATTGGTTAATCTTCTCCTACCACGCCTAATGAATACAACACAAATTGTAGCCATTATTATTGTTAAATAAAAGGGAGACTTCTATTTAGGGGTTATATAGATGGTTGTGGATGAATGGGTAAAATTCCTGCACCATATATAATGTTTGTCTGTAGGGTTGTATGGGGTATGTGTGGGAAGTGGGTGGGTTTCGAGGAGAAGGAAGTGGGTGTTGGAGTGTGGGTACTATGAGGCTTTATTATCTGGGGCAAGTGAGAGCTGTGGTGGATGTTATGTGATAATCACTCTCTTCCCAATGTCCAATTCTTCCTTTTGCATGGAGCCCCAGACTGAATACGGGCTTATGTTGTTGCCTCTTTATTGGCATCTGTGCAATTTTCCCAGACACCATTTTTACATAGACTCTGACGATAGGTATGAATTCTTTCACTTCTTGTGAAATTCTCTTCCTGGAAAAGAAATGCATAATTCTAAACTGGGCATATGTCACTTAGCCAAGAATTGTTTCCAACTCACAACTAAATACAGGCTGATTTAGATACACTGCTTCTTTGAAATGTCTGTCATAGGACTTAAAAGTTCTCAATTGTTATTTATTCTATCACATTGGTAAGCATCCTGAATTTTTAGTCTCCAGCCTGAAATATTCAGCCTCATCTTCCATAGTTGGATTCTCATCCAAAGTTGCTAATATTATATTAGTAGGCGATCAAAGTGGTGAACTGTCTGCCTCTTATCTATCTATCTATCTATCTATCTATCTATCTATCTATCTATCTGAATGTGAATAAATACACATAAATGTCACTATAAAGAGCTGTGTGGGCTGTGCCTGTGCAGGAATATTGATATTGATCCACAAGAAAGCAGTAGTCAGACATCCTGTATTCAACTAACAGGTAGCTTTGTGTCCTTGGGCGAATCACTTACCCTCTGCAAGCTTTAGTTTTAAGAGGGTGAGAGGGTACAAGATAGTGGGATCATGATGGTGAGGAAATGGAAAGGTGGCTTTAAGGAAGGTTTGATCTTGATTTGATAGGATTTAAAGACTTTGGAGAAGAAATGGTTCAGGGATGTGTGTGTTTGTGTGTGTGTGTGTATATGTATTTGCATCTGAGCATGGATATGGTGCACACAGAGAAGGGGCTTTTGGGGGAGGCATAATAACTGTCTTCAAATATTTAAAAAAATAGTACCTGGATGAGGGATTCAGTTGTTCAGCATACATGGAAAAAAAAAACTTTTCTCAGTCGGTGGAATTAATACAGAGATAACTAAATTTTGTGGTTTTTCAACATAAAGAAAGGCTGACAGGCTCATCCTTATCCTAGGATAGGATGTTCAAATATGAGTTGGACAAGCACTTGAATCATTGATGGTGGGGCAGGTGTGAGTGTGAACTGTGGTACCGGGCAGACCTCGATTTGAATACTAGCTTTACCACTTATTAGTTTTGTGACCTTTGGCAAATTCCTTATGAGCTCTCAGCTTCACTTTCCTGTTCTATAACATTGGGATGACAGGGATTAATCACTGGACTTTTCTGTGAGGATTAAAAGAGGTAATATGCATGAAAGCACCCAGAATAGTAAGTACTCAATACCTTTTTATATTATGGGAAGGAGTGACTTAAGGATCATATGGGAGTGGCTGGATATCATACAGAAAAATATCAAAAAAAAAACCAAAAAGTGGTCTATTTCACCACCCAGATGATGCCTGTCAATATGAAAAAAAAAAAGTAATTGGTGCGTATTGTCAGATAATTCAAACAGCACAAAAAAGTAGTGTAAGATGTGCTTGGAAGGCTTCCGTCCTCTGCACTTCTTTTATCCATGGTAGCCACTGACGTGAGTCTTTCCAGAAAGTTTGGAGGTTTATACATAGAAAGCTTAGGATGCTTTCGGATGCAAGCAACAGAAAGCGCAACTCAAACTGGCTTAAATAATAAAGGGAATGTATGTAATGGAAATATGCAGAAGGACAAATTTAAGGCAAGGGTTTAATCCAAAAGTTTATGATGTTATCAGGGTCCCAGGTCTGAGTTTTTGGGGTTCTCAACTCTGTTCTCCTCCCTGTGTTGGCCTTATTTTCAGATTGGCTTCCCTCACGGTTAAAAGAACAAATAGCTGCAGCAGCTCCAAACTGTCCAGACAAAGAAAACATCTTTTCCAAGCAAAATGCTGAGAAAATTTAATTTTAAATTTCCAAGCAAATTCTAAGCAAAAGTTCTAATATTCACCCTGAATATCAGAGTCTGGCTTAGTTCACGTGCACTTGCACGAACTAGTCTCTGTGGCTAGGGGAATAGCACTGCCCACTGGATTACCTTGTGTGACCTCTTCCACCCTTGGAGCTGGGGGACAACTCAGTTGTCCCAGAATCACATGGACCCCAAATGAACTGGGGACATTTGGAAAGTGGACAGTGGGATATGGAGGGTGAGGAGGCATCCTGGTTACCTATTACTGAATGCCAAACTACCCCCAAGTCCTGTGGTTTTGAAACAACTATCATTTTATCATGCTCACTAGCCTATCAGGAATCTGAACAAGTCACGGTAAGAATGGCTTGCCTTCTTAATGTCTAATGTGTCAGCTGGCAATATTTGAAAGGCTGGCAACTGAAATCTTCTGGAGACTTCTTTACATGTTTCTGGAACCTGGGCTGGAGTGCCACACAGGCTGGTCTCAGCTGAGACTGTTGCCCAGAGCACCTGTAGAGAACCTCTCTCTGTCTCTCTTTTTAACTCCAGGGAAACTTTATTTAGTATTGTTTTTAAAGCAGTCTAGTTTAAAAATGAGTTGAGGTTAAGAGAAGAAAGAACATGAAAACTAACACAGAGTCAGACAGGCAGACAGACAGGAGGGGAGACGGGCACTGGTCAGGGACTTCCACGTCAGAGCCTCTGCATTTTGAAATTGAGGTCATCATGGGTCCTGGTCAGTTCATTGTTTTCTTGAGTCTCCTGCTCCACGGTCTTCTCTAGAGAGGGGATGTGCATTTGCTCCTTCCTCAGGCTCACCTGTAAGGCCAAGGCCCCTGCTTGCGCCTCGCTCTGGACCTGGGCAATCTCCTTATTCGCCAGCTTGAGTTTCTCTTCTGCCTGGGCCTTCAGTGCTTGGTATCTCTGGCCTTCCTTTTCAATGCTTACTAGGTAATCCTCAACACACTTCTTCAGCAATTCTTCAGTGTTAGGCTTTGATCACCTCAAACTGCTTGACAAAGTCAGAAAAAGATTTTTCCATGAAGTTCAGGTCTGCAGTAAGTTGGTCTTTTCCTTTCAGAACTTTCTGGATTTGGGGAGGTTCCAGTTCAAGATGGCGATGTATGAGGAACCTGGGCTCACCTCCTCCCATAGAAACACCAAATCTGCAGCTACATATGGAAGAATTTCCTCTGAAAAAAACCTAAACACTGTCTGAGCAACTCCTACAGTCTGGTGAATGAGAGACGGCCTACACTGAAGCGGTAGGAGAGGCTGGGACACAATCTCACCTTAAACCTCATCCCTGGCACAGGTACCCACAATAGAGAAGGAACTTAAAACCCAGAGCTTCTCCTTGAAGACTGAAGGGTTTGAACTCCACAGTGGACACCCCAGCTTTTAAGACCTGCACCTGAGAAACGAGACCCCAAAACATCTAGCTTTGAAAACCAACGGGTCTTGCATACATGAGACCCACAAGGTTACAACGAACTGAGAATGGCTCTTAAAGGACTCAAGTGCTTGGACTCACCTGCTCAGGGCTCAGTGCAGAAGCAGCCAATCAAGAGGTGCCCAGACTTTGTGTGAATGAGGCTCATTTGCTGTCTTAAAGCATCAGCCTGAAGGGCAGGCATCTAATTTGGCACCTATCTAGGGGCCTCCTGGCTGGCGGGCACCATCTGCATGCTTCCCCTCTGCCTTGCTCTAGCCAGTGGGCACAATCTTCTTTTTCTTGCAGGCACTGTCTACATGCTTTCCCTCCGCCTCATTCCAGCTGGTGAGAGCAATCTTTGTGCTCTCACTCTGCTGTCCTTCAGAGTACCAGTATCTCCCAGAGATACATGTGTCTGGTGCCCTGGTTTTTGTGGCTGTTGCCCAGGGGACACTCCTTGATTGCTTGACTCTGGAGGCCAGGGGCAACTGTGATCTTGGGTCCCACAGGATTGTAACAATTGGAGAGATGGTTCTTGAAAAGCTACTATACCTAAGGCACTGTACATGAGACAGCAGACTGAAACACATCTCTAGTCTTTCTGTGAAAGAGGCCTATTTGCTTGACCTAGAGCTTCAGCTAAAGGGCTGACTTTAGGTTTGGCACATAAGTTGGGGACTACGAAGGTGCTCTCAGGGAATGTAGGTGATGGATGACATCTTTGCACTTTCCCTCTGCCTCACTGCAGCTCGCTGGTATTTCCCAGAAAGGACCTTACACACTCATATGGAGCCCTAATTTTTGGGAGCTATTAAAAATAAAATAGGCTGCTTGTGCCATCACAAACATTTGAGAGACAACCAAGAGCTAGGGCAGGGTTGAACAATAAGGTTCATGTCCTACATGAGGCCACCCTCCTTCAGGACTGCAAGAGATGGCTGTTTAATCTAATGCGTAGAAACCAACAGAAAGGCAAGCGAGATGAAGAAACAAAGGAATATGTTCCAAACAAAAGAACAAGAAAAAAACCTCAGAAAAAACCTTAATGAAATGGAGATAAGTAATTTATCTGATAAAGAATTCAAGGTTATGGTCATGAAGATGCTCACTGGACTCAGGAGAGGAATGGATGAACAAAGTGAGAACTTAAACAATGAGATAAAAAATAAGGAATGTACCAAACGGAAGTTACAGAGCTGAAGAATACAACTGAACCGAAAAATACACTAGAGGTGTTCAACAGCAGACTGGATGAAGCAGAAGAAAGGATTAGTAATTTTGAGGACAGGGCAGAGGAACTCACCCAATTAGAGCAGCAAAAAGAAAAAAGAATGAAAAAAAGTGAAGATAGCTTAAGGGACTTATGGGACAACATCAAACAGACTAACGTTCACAATCTAGGGGTCCTGGAAGGAGAAGAGAAAGAGAAAGGGGCAGAAAACTTATTTGAAGAAATAATGACTGAAAACTTCTGTAACTTGGGGAAGAAAACAGACATCCAGATACAGGAAGCCAAAAAAGTTCCAAATAAGATGAACCCCAAAAGACCTACACCAAGGCACCTTATAATTAAAATGTTAAAAGTTAAAGATAAGGAGAGAGTCTTAAAAGAAGCAAGAGAAAACAACCTGTTATGTACAAGGGAGCCCCCATAAGACTATCAGAAGATTTTTCAGCACAAAGTTTGCAAGCCAGACGGAATGACACGATATATTCAAAGTGTTGAAAGAAAAAAACTTCTAACCAAGAATACTCTATCAAACAAAGTAATCATTCAGAATTGAAAGAGAGGTAAAGAGTTTTCTAGACAAGCAAAAGCTAAAAGAGTTCATTACCACTAAACCGGTCTTACAAGAAATGTTAAAGGGACTTCTTTAAGCTGAAAAGAAAAGGCACTAATTAGTAACAAGAAAACATATGAAAATATAAATCTCACTGGTAAAGGTAAATATATAGTACAGGTAGTGGATTAACCACTTATAAAGCTAGTATGAAGGTTAAAAGACAAAGGTAGTAAAAATGACTATAACTACAATAATTACCTAAGGGAAACACAGGATAAAAAGATGTAAAATGTGATATCAAAAACATAAAATGTGGAGGGGGAAGCAAAATTGTAGAGCTTTAGAATGCAGTCAAACTTAAGTTGTTATCAACTTAAAATTGACTATTATAAATTGTTATATGTAAGCCTCATGGTAACCACAAAGCAAAATCTATAGTAGATACACAATAGATAAAGGAGCCAAAGAACACCACTAAAGAGAGTCACCAAACCACAAAGGAAGAGAGCAAGAGAAGAAGAAAGGATCAGAGAGGAAGTACAAAACAGTCAGAAAACGAATAACAAAATGGCAATAAGTATATATCTATCGATAATTACTTTAAATGTAAATGGTCTAAATTTTCCAATCAAAGACAAAGAATGGCTGAATGGATTAAAAAATAAGACTCATCTATATGTTGCCTACAAGAGATTCATTTCAAATGTAAGGACACACACAGACTGAAAGTGAAGGGATGGGAAAAGATAATCTATGCAAATGGAAACCAAAAGAAAGCTGGGGTGGGTATACTTATATCAGACAAAATGATGTTAAAAAACAGACTATAATTAGAGACAAAGAAGGGCATTACATAATGATAAAGACATCAATCCAACAAGAGGATAGAACATTTGTAAATATTTATGCATCCAATATAAGGGCATCGAAATATATTAAGCAAATATTAACAGAACTAAAGGGATAAATAGCAATACAATAATAGTAGGGGACTTTAAGATCCCACTTACATCAATGGATAGATCTTGCAGACAGAAAATCAACAAGGAAACATCAGCCTTAAGTGACATCAGCCTTAAGTGACATCCTTAAGTGACATCAGCCTTAAGACCAGATGGATCTAACAGACGTATACAGAACATTCCATCCAAAAGCAACAGAATACACATTCTTCTCACGTGCACATGAAACATCCTCCAGGATAGATCATATCTTAGGCCACAAAATAAGTCTCAATAAATTGAAGAAAACTTAAATCATATCAAGCATCTTTTCTGACCACAGTGGCATGAAACTAGAAATCAATACAAGAAAAAAACAGGAAAATTCAGAAATACGTGGAGATTAAACAACATGCTACTGAACTACTAATGGATCAAAGAAGAAATCAAAAGAGAAATCAAAAAATATCTTGAGACAAATAAAAAATGGAAATACAACATATTAAACCCTATGGGATGCAGCAAAAGCAGTTCTAAGAGCAAAGTTCACAGTGATAAATGCCTACATCAATAAACAAGAACACTCTCAAATTAACAACTTAACTTTACACCTCAAGGAACTAGAAAAAGAATAACAAAGTCTAAAATTAGTAGAAAGAAGAAAATAACAAAGATCAGAGCAGAAATAAATGAAATAGAGATTAAAAAGAAAATTAAAAAAATCAATAAAACTGAGCCAGTTTTTTGAAAAGATAAACAAAATTGACAGACCTTTAGCTAGACTCACCAAAAAAAAAAAAAAAAAAAAAAAGAGAGGAAACAAATAAATAAAATCAGAAACAAAAGAGGAGACGTTACAATGATACCAGAAATACAAAAGATCATAAGGCAGTACTATGAACAATTATACTCCAACAAATTGGACAATCCAGAAGAAATGGATAAATTCCTAGAAACATACAACCTTCTAAGACTGAATCATGAAGAAATGGAAAATCTGAACAGACCAGTCACTAGTAAGGAGATTGAATCAGTAATCAAAAACCTTCCAACAAACAGAAGTCCAGGACCAGACAGCTTCATTGTTGAATTCTACCAAACATTTGAAGAAGAATTAACACCAATCCTTCTCAAACTCTTCCAAAAAGCAGAAGAAAGGGAAAATTTCCAAACTCATTTTACAAAGCCAGCATTACCCTGATACCAAACCAGATAAGGACACCGCAAGAAAAGAAAATTACAGGCCAATATTGCTGATGAAGATACATGCAAAAATCCTCAATAAAATATTGGAAAACTGAATTTAACAATACATTAAAAGGATCATACACTATGAACAAGTGGGATTTATTCCAAGGATGCAAGGATGGTTCAACATTGACAAATCAATATGATACACTACATTAATAAAATGAAGAACAAAAACCATATGATCATCTTAGTAGATGGAGAAAAGCATTTGACAAAATTCAACATCCATTTATGATAAACAATCTCAATCAAATGGGTACAGAGGGAATTTATCTGAACATAATAAAGGCGATATATGACAAGCCCACTGCCTACATCATATTCAATGATGAAAAGCTGGAAGCTTTTCCTCTAAGATCAGGAGCAAGACAAAGATGCCCACTCTTGCCACTCATGTTCAACACAGTATTGAAAGTCCTAGCTAGGACAATTAGGTAAGAAAAAGAAATAAAAGGCATTCAAATTGGAAAGGAAAAAGTAAAACTGTCACTACTTGCAGATGATGTGATATTATATATAGAAAAGTCTCAAGACTCCACCAAAAAACTGTTAGAATAAATGCATTCAGTAAAGTTGCAGGATACAAAATCAACACACAAAAATTAATTGTGTTTCTATACACTAACAACAAACTATCAGAAAAAGAAATAAATAAAACAATCCCATTTACAATTGCATCAAAAAGAATAAAATACCTAGGAATGCATTTAACCAAGGAGATAAAGCTGTATGTTGAAAACTGTAAGACATTGATGAAAGAAACTGAAGATGACGCAAATAAACGGCAAGATAGTCCATGTTCATGGATTAGAAGAATTAATGTTGTTAAAATGTCCATACTACACAAAGCAATCTACAGGTTAAATGCAATCCCTATTAAAATTCCAATGGCATTTTTCAAAGAAATAGAACAAACAATCCTAAAATTTTTAGGAACCACAAAAGACCCTGAATAGCCAAAGCAATCTTGAGACAGAAGAACAAAGCTATCACACTCCCTGATTTCAAACTATGTTACAAAGCTGTAGTAATCAAAACAGTGTGGTATTAGCATAAAAATAGACACATAGATCAATGGAACAGAATAGAGAGTCCAAGAATAAACCCATACATATGTGGGTAATTAATTTATGACAAAGGAGGCAAGAGTATACAATGAGGAAAGGATAGTCTTTTGAATAAATGGCTTTGGGAAAACCGGACAGCCACATGCAAAAGAATGAAGCTGTACCACTATCTTACACCACACACAAAGATGAACTCAAAATGGATTAAAGACTTGAATGTAAGACCTGAAACCATAAAAGTCCTAGAAGGAAACATAGGTGGTAAGCTCCTTGACATCAGTCTTGGAAATGGTTTTTTTTGGATTTGACACCAAAAGCAGTGGAAACAAAAGCAAAAATAAACAAGTGCCACTACATCAAACTAAAAAGCTTCTGTACAGCAAAGAAAACCATCAACAAAAAAAAGGCAACCTACAGAATGGGAGAAAATATTTGCAAATCATATATCTGATAAAAGATTAATATTCAAAATATATGAAAACTTCATGCAACTCAATAACAAAAAAACCCAAACAATCTAAGAAATGGGCAGAGGACCTGAATAGACATTTTTCCAAAGAAAACATACAGATGGGCAACAGGTACATGAAAAGGCACTCAGCATTGCTAATCATCAGGGAAATGCGAATCAAAACCACAATGAGGGCCAGCCCGTGGCTTAGTGGTTAAGTGCACGCGCTCCCCTACTGGCGGCCGGGTTGGGATCCCTCTCGGGCGTGCACCGACGCACCGCTTCTCCAGCCATCTCGGGCCATGCTGAGGTGGCGTCCCACATACAGCAACTAGAAGGATGTGCAGCTATGACATACAACTATCTACTGGGGCTTTGGGGGAAAAAAAAAAAGGAGGAGAATTGGCAATAGATGTTAGCTCAGGGCCGGTCTTCCTTAGCAAAAAGAGGAGGATTAGCTCAGGGCTGATCTTCCTCACAAAAAACAAACAAACAAAAAAAACAAAAAAAACCCCACAATGAGATATCACCTCACACATGTTAGAATGGCTATTATCAAAAAGACAAGAAATAACAACTATTGGTGAGGATGTAGAGAAAAAGGAATCCTTGTGCACTACTGTTGATGGGAATGTAAATTGGTGTAACTACTGTGGAAAACACTATGGAATTTCTTCAAAAAATTAAAAATGGAACTACCATATGATCCAGCAATTCCACTTCTGAGTATTTACATCAGGAAAATGAAATCACCAATTGGAAAGAATTTATGCATGCCATGTTCACTGCAACATTATTTACAATAGCCAAGATATGGAAATAACCTAAATGTCCATCTACGGACGAATGGATAAAGAAAATGTGGTATATGCATATACAGGCATAACTTGTAGATATTGTGGGTTCAGTTCCAGACCACTGAAATAACATGAATACTGCAATAAAGTGAGTCACACAAATCTTTTTGGTTTCTAGTGCATATGAAAGTTATGTTTATGCTATAGTGTAGTCTATTAAGTGTGCAATAGCACGCTTAAAACAATGTACACACCTTAATTAAAAAATACTTTATTGCTAAAAAATGCTAACCATCATCTGAGGCTTCAGCAAGCCATAATCTTTTTGTTGGTGGAGGGTCTTGAAAATGCAACATCTGCAAAGTACAATAAAGCGAAGCACAGTATAATCAAGTACGCCTGTACAATGGGACATTATTTAGCCATAAAAAAACGAAATCTTGCCTTTTGCAACAACAGGGATGGACCTTGAGGGCATTATGCTAAGTGAAATAAGTCAGACAGAGAAAGACAAACACCATATGATCTCACTTATATGTGGAATCTAAAAAAACCAAAAAAACCTGAGCTCATGAATATAAATAACAGAGTGGTTGCCTGGGAGCGGGGGTGGGGAGGAAATGGGTGAAGGGGGTTAAACAGTACAGATTTCCAGTTATAAAATGAACAAGTCCTAGGATGTCACGTACGCTATGGTGACTATAATTAATAACACCATATGGCATATTTGAAAGTAGTTTCAAGAGTGGGTCTTGAAAGTTCTCATCACAGGAAAAAAAACATAACTACGTATAGTATTGGATGTTAACTGGACCTCCTGCGATAGAGAACCGTTACATGATACATCCACAAAAAAAGGCAGTTGGGAGTGGGAAAAAAAAATTTAACAGTAAGGCACTAATTTGTTAAAAAAAAAAAAAAGTAAGGAACATACTGTTTAGAAATAAGTTGACCTTAAGTTTCTGATGTTTTGCACGTGCTTCGGTGCTCAGGTTGAAGGAACATCTCCCGTCGTGGAGAGGAGGCTCGGGCTGGACTCGGGGCAGGAATGGCCTCCCCTCACCGGTGCTCAGAAACTGGAAAACGCAAGGCACGTGGTGGACCCGGGCTTCGGCCAGCCCTCCCGCCCGCACCCCGGTTACAGTCTGCCACCAGAGGCAGCCAGCTAGTGAGCGTCACGCGCAGATAGCATCCTTTAAGGAGTTGACCACATACCTCTGTCAGAAGATCCGTTCCCCAGAGTGCAGCCTCTGTCTTGCATTGCTAAATTGCAAACCCAACTCCATATGGTGCGTTTGGCAAAATTTAGGCCACATGGTTGTGCCTCAGGTGCAAGAGATCCTGGGAACGCGGAAAACTGGACTTAAAATGAGTTGGCAGCCAGGAAGGTCCACTTCAGTCTCTATCCACTCTCTTCTGATTTGTTACTGTTTTATGTGTTGTTTCTTGGGAACAGAGATATCTGTAGCCTACATGGTTCCTGAGAAAAGTAGAATTTTCCACACCCTTGAAGTCAGAAAGTTGTCTCAAGCCTTTTCATCAGGAGATGTAAAAGAACTTGAATGTATCTGTGGATTTTGCCTCTAGTATGTAGAGGAGGCAAATAGTACTCTCAGTAGAGAATTTTCAAGCTGAATGTGTCTGAAGTTGTGTTTTCAGAATTCAGCGTAAACAGAGTTAATTCACATATGATTTAGTTATTTTCACTCGAAACTAAATATTTGAAAATGTAGATCCAATTTAATACACCCTTGTTGAACATCTATTATGAACTAGGCCCTGTGCTGCTGTCTACATTCCCTGAAGTTGGGAGAATGCTTTTATATCCTATAATAAAATTTTCAAGTTATATAATTTAGTATTCAGGAAGAAGATGAGAAAATACAATTGTTCATGTTAAAAGCATCTAATTTTGCCAACTTTTTGATAGTCTTTTGAACCAAAGTATATTGTTGCCACAAAATAATTGAAGACATAATAAAGAAAGAAATTACATATATAAAATTAAATAGAAAGGATTAATCTCTTAAAGCACCCTACTTGTATATTGAATTATGGAGTGAAAAAAATGTATTGACAGTATACTTGTCAGCTTTGAACTATACTTTTCTTTGTAGAGCTACTAAACATGAAATATTTTTGAGAATTTTGAGCCTCACTAAGTCATAATTTAGACATCATTTGGCACATATAAGGTTTCTAGCCTTATATTTATTACCAACTACTTTCATTTATTACTTTGACTGCTTTCCTATAAACATGAACAGTTCTTAAAGAGCATCACGTCCAGGTACATGAAGACAGAAATACTCTGTAATAGAAATGCAAGAAGAAACTCTTAATCACCCTTTAGCTTTCCTTAATTTCCATGGAAAATATATTTTGAAATTGAATACCTTTTGATTAAAAAATAATTATCATCAGCTCCATTATCAATTTTAATGTAAGAGTGTTTCTAAGTGGGTGAAATAAAAGAAAATAAATCCACTCTTCTCCTCGGTTACCAAAGGTACATATTTTTGTGTGGGGGAGTGTTCGGTAGCGGATCAGCGATGGTCAGGTGTACAGCTGGACTGCAGAGTCAGTGCAGAGGAAGGGAAGCAGAGGAAACAGTAATAAGTTAAAAAATGTGACTTGTAAAGATCACATCCTGTTTTTTAACACAGAATCATTATGTTAGTAAAGCGTCTAAAGCCTTCCGAATGTCCCAGGTAGAAAATGGACTCAGCAAGGCAAAGCAGGGCTGTGCATTCATCTAGTCACTTAGCCTATATTCCAGAGACCTGTCATGGAATACATTTTATCAGTGTGGTGACTCAGGTTTCAGGATTACTAATTTTTTGAGCAAGATTGCTGAAATGGCTTTGGACCTTGTCCATAGCACGATGGTTGTGGCTGTGCTCCAGTTTAATAGCCTCTGATGAAAGTATTCTGGACACTGATAGCATATATTTGAAAGTGACTAAGGTTCGAGAAAAGGGAGAGTCTGCATGCTCATGATAACGTTAATCAACCAGAAGAGTAAGCTAGAACTGGATAGTTCAAATTGGGTTCCATTGCATAGCTCTAATAGTAGTCATAATATGTAATCATAGCTAAAATTGACTAGTACTTTCTCTGTTCAAGTTTCTGATGCCAGGCCCATCATCTCATTGAACCCTCATAGCAAGCAGTGAGGGTGGTGCATTTATTAACTCTATTCAAGAGGTGGGGAGACCAAATCTTCAAGAGTGTAGAAATATACCCAATGTTATATAGCCAGAAAACGACTGAGCTGGGATTCAAATCCAGTTTTATAAGACCGCAGAACTCCAGCTCCAAATCACTGAATTTTACGCCTCTTTCAGTAGCATCCTTCTGTGCAATAAATATATCATTATTCTAGATCCCTTAAGGTAGAACAAAAAAATCAAGGGGGAATTCTACTTTCAAAGCTAAAAATTTAGTCCCTAGAAAAAGTAGAGTATTCTAAATAAGATAGATCTAGTACTGAGTATTTATTTATTCATTTTTTAAACTGAGGCATTAGTTTCAGTTGTACAGTGTAATGGTTCGATATTTGTATATATTGCAAAACAATCACCACAAAAAGTCTAGTTAAAATCTATCACCATACATAGTTACAAAATTTTTTTCTTGTGATGAGAACTTTTAAGATCTAATCTCTTAGCAACTTTCAAATATGCAATACAGTATTATTAACTATAGTCACCATGCTGTGACATCCTCATGACTTACATATTTTATAACTGGAAATTTGTAGCTTTTGACCCCCTTCACCCATTTTGCCCATCCCCCACCCCCTGACTCGGAACCGCCAATCTATTCTCTATATGGATGAGCTTAGTTTTTTTTTCTAGATTCCATATATGAGTGAGATCACGCAGTATTTGTCTTTCTCTGTCTGACTTGTTTCACCTAGCATAATGCCCTCAAATCCAAGCATGTTGCTGCAAATGGCAAGATTTCGTTCTTTTTTATGGTTGAATAATATTCCATTGTAAATATGTATCACATTTTCTTTATCCATTCATCCATCAATGGACACTTAGGTTGTTTGCATGTGTTGGCTATTGTAAATAATACTACAATGAACATGGGGTGCATATATCTTTTTGAGTTAGTGTTTTTGTTTTCCTCAGATCATTCATTCATTTAATTAACATTTATTGAACACCTACAATATGGATCTTCTACATAAGATATTGTCTCTCTTCCCAAAGAAATTATAGTCTAATAGAGGGATATAAAAGCAAATAAGTGATTGAATGTCAGAGATGCCATAATACAGATCTGGTCAGAGAGGAAATGAGACTAAAGGTAAAAAGTGCTCATATATATCAGAATACAAATTGTGATGGTTGGAGGTGGGGCTGGAGTTTCCTGAGAAAAAAGTCTTCATGAGATAGATGCTTGAAATGAGTCTTCAAAGGCAAATATATCTTTTCCGGGCTGACTGAAGTTGGGGAATAGGGTAGTATGCGGGACATTAAGTCCTGCTAGTCAGAGGTACAGATAGAGCTGGGGAAAAGATCCTGGGTGGAGGAAACTGTGTTAGAAAAGGCATGGAGGCATGGAAGGGCATTGACTCTTCCAGGCACTGTAAAATCTAGGAACTGGTCGTTTTGAAAGGTAAAAATAAAGACTGAAAGATAAACCTGGAAAGCAAATGAAGAGTTTTGACTTTAATCTGTGTGATAAAAAGATTCACTGATGAGTTTTAAGCCACGAAAAAGATATCACATTTGTGTTTTGGAAATATCACTGCTATGTGAAGGATGAATTTGAATTGTGGGGGACGTGTTGTGAAAATTTAGCCTAGAGAGTAGAAGACAGAAGAAATATCTATGAGGTATGAAAACACTTTGATAACTCCCACCCCGAAATCATGTGATCATTATAATTCCTTACCTGCAGGACTATAATTAAAATGCAGGACAATACCTGGAAAATAATACATGTTTAATAAGTATTTGACTCGGAATTATGACCTTGAGGTAATTTGAAGGAAAGAAATAATTGTTCAGTAGAATAAATTTTAAAATGATTTTGGGGGATAGTGGGAACTTGAACACATTGTTTCATACAGTCTTCATCACTTATTCCTGAGGAGTACCTCATCAAGGTGAAACTGAACAAAATAAATAAGTATATTCCAGTGGTCCTTCGAATGTTGCTGTTTGAGCCCAATGGGAAGGAATGGCGAGGGACTTAAAATAATCAATTTGTGACTTTGTTTGCAAAAAGTTCCCTTTGAAAATGACTTTTGAGTAAATTACCTTTTAAAAATCTCTAACCACTTTGGAAAATATGGTTTATGTTATAAAATCACTTTTGGACCTGAGAGAAAGAAAAGATTTAATGTGTCTTAGAATCATAGTTGCAAATTTTCATGTGGTACTAGTTATGGCCTCTGAAATGTATCCCCCAGCTATGTCAAACAATTTATTTGTTTTAAAAGTGTAAATGCTTCTGGATTTACAAATCTCCTTTCATTTCTCACTTATAAACGTCTGCATATCCATTATTGCAGCGGTGTTGTTTATTAGTAAAATTGTTTTTGTAATGTGGAAAACTGTTTCAAGGTTCTCAGTGACTAAGTAACAGTTAAAAGATGATCAAGTTTGCTTACTGATACCTGGATTAAAATTATGCTAGCAAACAATCAGCACTTGTAGGGAGTACATGACCCCATCCCGACTAGAGGGCATAAGCCATTCAGTGAGGGAGGAGTGTCTGCAGACCCTCTTTGCGCGCGCGCAAACACACACGCGCACACACACACACGCGCACACACACACGCACACGCATGATGCATAACAGAACCACCAAGAGTAGGCAGTACTTCTGCCATAGTCCTCTGTGAAATCCTTGCAACATTCTAACAATTCACTACTGGAAAGTAATGGTGGGTTTAGGCTGGGACTTTGTTTCTAGGCTGCCAGGAGACAAAAAATTTCAAGATACCAGAGACATTTCCATAACAAAATAATGAATATATTTCTTTATATATTTATCTAGCCAGGCTAGACATTTCTTCACTGCTTACCAATGTCGTGATTCTCCGTTGCTTTTCCTTTAAGCCTTTATGTTCAAATGTTGCCATCTTGAATTTTCATCTTTAGTCATTCCATCTCACCTGGTTTAGAAATACGCTCACATTTTGCCTATCTGAAAATTCCTTCCCTTAAGAATTTTAAAACACCTAAAATTAATATCCATTCTCTCTTTTTATTCTTCCTGTCACATTGGTCTTCCCCTGACGTCATATTTCTGGGAGAAACAACAATGATTTCTATCATTCAAATATCAAAACTGAGTCATTTCAACTCCTTTACCTTCAAAGTTCTCTTCCAGTCAGCCACATAGTCTATAGATTTTTACCTATCATTTTTTTTCGTATTTGTCCTTTTCTTTCTAATATTGCTGCCCAAGAGAAAACTTCCATAATCTCTTATCTGAATATTGTAATTGCCTAAAAACTGATTTCTTTACTTTAGACCCCCCCCCCCCCCGAATCCATTCTAAACATAGCTGCAGGATGAATCCTCCTAAAGCATAGCCTTGAATATGGAATACTTATTCTAATAACAATAGCAATACAATAATAACAACAAAATTCAATTGCTTCTCATTTTCTTCTGAATTTCTTTACCTAGCGTCCACAACCGTCCCAATTCTGACCCAACTGTTTTCACAGTTGTGTTTCTCACTTTTCTTTCTCATGTGTCCTATGTGCTTTCTCATTTTATTCCCTCTTCCCATCTCCTCAGGCCTTTCATCCCCATGCTTTTGTGTATGTTCTGCTCGTCAGAAATCTCATCCTTTCCAATCTCTGACAGTTGAAGTCTTATTTATCATTTAAGATTCATCCGAAATCCCGTCTTCTCTATATTTCTTTCTCTAATTCCTTGATAAGTGTTCTCCCACCTATGAACTCAGTTTTGAAAATTATTATTTTTTTTTTTGTAGAAACAAGTTATCTGGCTTGTTATCAAAAGTTTGCTTCTGATCCAGTTATTTTCTTCTGGATAAGTTCATTAATACAAAAAATTACAGAGACAGGCTGACTGTATTTGGCTGGACTCAGAGAAAGTTTAGTTGTAAATGGAATATTTTGGACATATTATCATCAATGATGGACACAAGGCCCCCTCTTGTTTATTTAATCCCCTTCATCCCCATTGCCTTTTGCCATTTCCCTCTGATCATGTAACAAGTGCAAATAAAGTATATCCTTTGTTTATGTGTTCTTTTAAAAGGTGTACTGTTATTTGTGCACAAATATATTTAATTTAAATGGTTTTCTGCTATATATCTTGTTTTATTTTAAATTTCTTTGTCTATGTTGCTATGCAAACATGTAGTCCACTTAGTCTAACCAATGCCTATTACTCCACACAGGGTTGTTTTTCAGTTGGTATGTACATCATACAGATAGTGAATATAATAGAAATGCCCTCACATGGATTGGTTAATAGTCTCTACTTGGGGTCTCCTGAGGGTTCCTCTACTAGATCTCTGAGTCTCTCCACAATCCAACATCTACAAGGTTAACACCAAGCTCCTTTTGGGGGGAGTGGCATGGGAGGTCTCTAGGACTCTGCTTCAGTGCCAAGGCTGGTATTCATTTTGACTGACTGGTGCTCATGCCATAAAATTTTTTACATATTTTGAGCATCACCCTGATGCTTATCTGTTCTTGCAGTGACAGACAACAAGAGTCCCTTTAATTCCCTGCTTGAAACAATGCTTGATGAACGTCTTTGTATATGTCCCCTTATGGATGTGTGTGAGAACTTCTTGGGATATACGAATCAGGTCATAGGTTGAAGCTGGGTTGCTGACCCATCATCGTTTGCATAGGAATGAGCAAATAAAGAAAGCCCAGGGAAAGCAATTTCCTTTTAAGCAATGTGGTTGAATTTTCATATAATCTATTGGAGAGAATTTAATTACATAGTCATGATTGGCTGCAAGGGAGGATGGGAAATGTGGTCTTTAAGTGTCTTGCTCTGTGCCCAGATAAAATTATTATCACGTAAGAAGAGGAGATAGATTTTATATAACAGTTAGCAATTTGCTATGCAGAGAAGGGTTAACTCAGCCAGCCAGGGTTCCTCAAATCCTGTACATTCCGAAGAAATGCTTGTCCTCTGGACTGACCCTTGGCCAGCTCTTGGGAGATGAGCTCTGAGCCCTTGGAATACTCTGCCTGATAAGAGTGTTCTTGTGGGGCTGGCCTGGTGGCGTAGCAGTTAAGTGCGCGCGCTCTGCTTCCGTGGCCTGGGGTTCCAGGTTCGGATCCCAGGCGCGCACTGACACATCACTTGTCAAGCCATGCTGTGGCATCATCCCATATAAAGTAGAGGAAGATGCGCATGGATGTTAGCCCAGGGCCAATCTTCCTCAGCAAAAAGAGGAGGATTGGCTCGGATGTTAGCTCAGGGCTAATCTTCCTCACACACAAACACAAAAGAGTGTTTTTTGTATGCCTGAGGCCTTGGGCCACGAGCTGCCAGTTTGATCAGATAACGTATGTAAACAATATGATTTATGGTGAACACTTGTTTTTGCTCTGTGGGGGGCAAGAGTCTGAGTAGCTGAGGTCAGTCATGCAATCAAGCACCATATGCCTGTTACTGACCCCCCACTAAAAACCCAGGACATAAAGGCTCAGGCGAGCTTCCCTGGTTGACAACAGTTAGCACATGTTGTCACACACTGTTGCTGGGAGAATTAAATGCATTCATGTGTCTCCGCTGAGAGAGGACACCTGAGAACTTGTGTCTGGTTTCTCCTAGAGTTTGCCCATAAGCCTTTTCCTTTTGTTGATTTTAATTGGCTTCTTTTAGCTGTAATAAAACCATAAACATGAATTTAACAGCTTTTCTGAGTCTTGTGAGCTTTCCAGTGAGTCATCGAGTCTGAGTGTGGTCCTGGGGATTCCTGACACAGACCAAATTTCATCCTTAAGATATTGAAAAAGAAGAAATTCAGTACTTTAAAATACTTATAATCAAATGCATGAATATACAACATTTCCAGAGAGAAGTCCTTTCTCCCCCAAGTTTCTGAGAATAAATTGTGTATGTGAGAAGTTACACGAACTCTTTCAAGTCACAAGGATACTCTGTAGCTCAGTGAATCTGGCATTGAGTGACATTAGAGAACTAAAAGCATCAATATATCCATCCAACTCATCTAGAGTCAAAGTGATCAAGTCTCAGCGACTGAGGTTGGAGGGGCAGGTCTTGTGCAGCCTCACTTTGCCACACTTGATAAGGTTCACTCTTCACTGCTTGAGAGAGCTATCTCAAGGAGAGAATGGGGAAAATAACACCCTTTTACTGCTCATCATTTGAGTTGGCATGGAAACATTGTTTCAATCAGTTGGCATGGTAACCGCCTTCTCCATGATCCTGAAGAACCAGAAGAATAGGGCTTGAAATCTGGCACACATTTTAGAAGGGTGCTGATTGCAATATTTTTCTGATTTTGATTCTTATTTTTCTTCTATTTACAGTTATGTGCTTTTCTTGAAAAGAAATATTTCCTGCTTACTATTATGGGCATATTATTCTAGCTCAAGCATCTAGCATGATCATTTTGCATGATAATTTCCTTTGAAGCCATTCGGTTTACTTATATAGTAGTCATGGAAAGTTTTTCTCTTGGGCTAATTCTCATTGGCCGAATAGTCTACTTTCTAGTCTCCATGTTTACTTTCATCTGTTAAAATGTACTCATTTTAATAATATCAGACATGAAACATGCCACAAATTTATTTTGTTTTGAGTCTGCAGGTACCATGAAATCCTATTACTTAGGTAAAAGAAATAAAAGTGAATGCTTGTGTAAATAGAGGTCAAAGCTGACAAATACTCAATGCATACTCAGTTTATTCTAACTATTATAAATTTGGTAAGAACTGTTATGGGAATAAAAACAGAATATAATCTGCCTATTAACTTGCAGGATTTGATAATTTAATGGTTTATTATCTGTTTAGCTTAAGTTTTAGGTTGAACCATGTGAAATTGCCGTTTTTATAAGTAAAAAATGACTGAGTACTAGCAATTACATTCAGTTCAACCTAATATATGGTCCTAATTTTTTGGGGGTCTAGTGATACAGTTTGGTTACAAAGCAAGTAGTTCTTCTGAGACTAAGTTTCTTAATGGCAGGAGTCACACCTGGTTTATCTTCGACTTCTCTACAGTTTCTTGAAGATAGCTTGGTGTACAATATATATAAGGAATTAGAAGGAATTTCTGTAACTTTTCTGGCTGGCTTACGTCAATTTCCTTTCCTAGCAGCACCCTGCCTTTGTTTTGTGGAATTGCCTCTCTTCCACTGTGCCCGGTCTTGGTGGGAGGTAATAATGGTAACAGTCTCCCCCTGTGAAAGCAGAAGCGTAGAGCACCTCCCTCTCCCTGCTAGGTAATAGGCCCCTGAACCTAAACTCGGTCCATTGACCACCTGGAGAGCTTTAAAACATAGGCAAGTAATGCCGGAACAGGAAGAGAGGTTGAAGTAACAATAGAGCAATCACCAGAATGTCTTATGCTCAAGACAGCTCCTTTGGTTTCTGCTGCCAGTTCTCTTCTGCCCCTTGGCCCCTGCCCACCTCTCACTGTGATCCCCCAGCCTCCAGCCAGTTATGTGAGCCTCCTCATACACTCTCCATCAACTGTTTTTGTTTTAAATTAGAATTTATTTCTGTTGCTTATAACCAAGAACCCTACAATAGGATATTTGTGTTTTAATCATTGACTCATATTCATGAGTCATGAATGAATAAATAAATAAATCAGGTTCAAAGAAAAGTGAAGAAAGTACTGATTATCTAATAAGCCTCCAAAAATACCTAATTTACCTGTAAAGCAATCCTTACAGAAAAATTTAAGAGGAATAATCTACCACTCAGATGTGTTGAAGAATGATATTTTTTCCAGAATTTTTGCAGCTGCTTCCTTTCCTCTATTTATTTCAGTCAGCTGAAAATAGACAAGAGCAAGATTAAATATAATTCAAAGCAGCTGAATGACTAACTATATTTCTACTTCCTAACAGTCAATTGAGTAATCAATCAGTTAATCATTCAGTAGACATTCATTGAGTACTTAAGACGTCCCAGGCACTATACTTTGCCTTGTAGATACAAGGTTAAACAAACAACAGATGACAATGACAAAGTGCCTGTCCTACGGAGGAATCAGTGTAGTAGTGGGGGGGAAATACATAAAATGAAATAGCACAAGCTCTGTGTTGGAGTTTTATGCAAATGCAATGGAGGCCTAAATGCAGGAGCAGCTAAATGTCTGGGAAGGAGGAAAATAAGTATGTCCAAGCAGAGAAGGTGATGCTTGGGTTCAATATTGAAAGAAAGAAGAGGTTTTTAGAGGTGGAAGGAAGAAAGGGTAAGAGGTTAAAGTTGATTAGTCATAAGGGGTGTATCATAGGTAATGGGCACTTCATTGATACAAAATTTAGTGGCTTAATACAAGTATTTTTAAACGGATGAGTGGATTGATGAATAACAGTGTGCAGGTTACACTGACATTTTGAATTAACTATGGTTTTTAAGGATTCCCACTCTCCTTTTTAATAATCCCTACAGCTGAATTGTGAATTCAAGTTGAGGAATTTCCCTGGCCACATTACACATGAGCAATGTAAATATATCACAAATAAACCCCAATATTTCTGCAGATTTTCTGCAGAAACTCAGAATTGCACTTAATCTGAAAATGGAATTATCTGCTTTGAACAAAACTGAATTTGAACACTAACCATGTTACACTTTTTTTCTATCTGGGAAGGCACATTTCTTCCTATACTTCCAACAATTAGGCTAGCTAAATTATCAATTTCATATGGTTTCCACATCCATCTCCAACATACTCAAGCCATAGAGGTGAAGTTTAAAATGGAATGCGGTTAATTTCTCTGGACTCAGCCTTGAGTTTATGTGATTTTGGAGTGGGAGGGAGGAAACTGGGAAGCATTGATTGACAGATGTTGCTATGCTGCCATCACGATGCTGCTAACGATCTTATTCAGTATGTTTGCAGGCAATCAGAAAATGTCTATCCTTCTCTTCAAATGTCTATCTTTTCTCTTATTCAATTCATTTAGGTTAAACTTGTACAAGGACACTAATCATATTCTTTGTAAGTATGTACATCATATACTTGCTTTCTTTACCCATGTTCCTTTCTGTCTTCTATCTATGGTATGGGAGTTTTTGTTTAGCAAAAATCACTCACTACTTTATCAGTCCTATTTAAACAGGTGCATAAAATGTATACAAATTATATGAAAAGACTGTAAGGCTATTGTCACCAAGAGTTGAAGGCTTTAGTTTCTATGACTGTAATTGAATATGGCTGCTCACCTTAGGAAAAAAGACATTAAATGGGGCACTGGTCAAAGGGATAACTCATATCAAAATTTCTCAGATTATTTGTATTTGCAGTCTAGGAATACAGGACAGCTATCCTCTTAATGATGGGAAACATTGGAATAAACCCTCTGACTTGAGCACTATGGTTTTTGTTGGGATGACTGGGTTACCCCTACTCTTAAGAGAGTGTTGTGGGTCCTGCCTAGGATATGGTCCTTGAGCTACATGTCCAGCCACCGAGAACAGAGTGGGATGATTCACATCAAAAGTTGGGGGTTGAGGGAGAGGAAAATACATCAATGAATGGCAATGCTGCAATTTATTGATTGCTGGAAAAGGGCCAGTAGCTTGGCCAGACACACCCGTGTATTTGGTTGAGTTTAACACTATGGAATTAGGCTCTCTCTCTATCCAAATGATATACGGTACTAGTGGCCCTAGCAAAAGAGGAGTTTCTCACTGGGGACCAGGCAGTGGTAGTCATAGAGTGGTCTTTTGAGGACAGATCGTCCGAGGGAGTAACTCTCAGCTTACACATTTGTCTCCAGGGTGGAGCTTCATGTGGTGACACCCAAGGTGGGTGTTTGGTGAGTGTGCCTTAATGGAAGGCAGCTGGAGTTCTAGTTGCCCAGAGAACCAGCTCTTCAACACAGACAATCTGGATCTGTGTTTGGATAGATGCTGTTACTCCAGCCAATAACAAAGACGGAAGAGACGTTAAAGGAGCAGTGGGCTCTGGACTAGACCACATGTTTGGGGAACAGAAAAGATGCTAGAACTTCCCCACGGTGAAGCAAAGATACCCCTGGATTTATTTTTCCCTTGGAGCTGTGGAACACATTTTCATCAAGCATCTTATAGGGCTAGATCGAGAAAAACAACTGTAAAATAGGTTCAAACACTTCTCTATGAAAACTTTCAATTTGTGAAATTTAGACAACTATCTTCATATAGCATTTTGCTAGTATCATCTTTTTGAACTCAAAATCAGGAAAAAAGGATCTAATATAAAAAGTTTAGTTTTTTAATTTCTGGTCAAAATAGTCTTTAAAATTATACTTATTATTCCGTTCTTTAAAAAAGTTATTTTTGATACTTTTCTGCTTTTATCATGTTGTAATGAAGAGTATAGTAGTATGAAATTGAACAGTTTTTGACAAGTAAGATTTCTGTACCTTGGGTTACCACATAAATGGTCTCTTGTTTTCTTCTCTCACTCATTTTTCTGGAAAACACGTTGTATATTCACAACTTATTTTTTAGTCTTAGATTAAACTCCTGTCTTTTATTTTCCTCTTTAGAATGCTTTTTCTCTTTGATTCTTTTTGGCAAATGCCTGTATTTGTTTAGCTTTCTGACTCCGTTTGCTAAGCCAGTCTAATTTGTGGTTTGCATTGTATTTGATGTTGGGCTGAAAATGTGGCCTATGTTTTTGAAGATCTTGCAGGAGCTCAGATATATGCTTTCCTTTCTCAGCCACCAGAAGCAAAAAAATCAATAGTATTCTTTCTGACTTTGAACATCAGAACTCAACCACAAGAGAACAGGACTTAGATCTAAGAAATCTAATTTCTAATCCTAATTCCTCTACTTACTATAAGTCAGTCAGTTGGACAGGTCACTCAATCTTTCTGAGCCTCATTTTTTCACATCAATAGAATGATGGTTATAATTAATATTTATTTCAGAATGGCAGTGAAGGTCAAATGGCATAATATTGGTGATAGCGCTTCATAAACTGTAAAGTGGTATGTATATGTGAAACAGTATTGCTGTATTATTTAATAAAGGCCCATTGACCAAGCTTTGAACTCTTGAGGATACAGATACCTCTGCTGAGTTCGGGCTGCATTAAGTAAAAATATTTATTGTCTGCCGTGTGCCAGGCACTGTTTTATGGACTGAGGACATAACAAGGAATAAAATATGCTCTCCAAGAGTTTAGGTGAGATAGAGTGGCCCTAACCACCTTTAAAGGATTGAAACGGTTCTCTTGTCCTATCGGGATCTTCTAGAGGGAGTGGATACGTCCCATTAGGCCTAGGGCCCTGAAGATGGAGGTCACAGTCCATCCTCACCATTTCAGAACTTCTGTCCTCAGAGAACAGCTGACATTCCACGTTTTCCCGTGACCCTTGTTGTACTTGGGTCTTGGGGTTGCAGTGAACTTTGTTCCTTTCAATACCAGCTTGTTTCCCACACCTTATCTGCTTTGACTCTTTCTGATGTCAATTGTGCACTTTCGTCTACTAACTGACTTTAATTAACAACTACGTCAGTCGTTTATTCTGACTTATGCCACAGCTGAATTTCATAACCGTGTCCCGTCCCAATAACACCAATGACCTAGCCTTGTTCCCAATTTTAAAATAATGACAGGATTGTAAATTCACTGTCATTTCTTCCTTAGGAGTGCTTATTTCAGCAGTTCCATTTTTGACATAAAGCATGAGATCACCTAAAGAGCAATTGTAGTTGTGGGGAAAACATACTCCGTATTTAGAAGGAGGTAGTGATGATTTCATGAATACTCAATCACAATTTGATTTTCCCCATTTTGCTGTATGAAGGTTATATATATGATTATAATTTTAAAAGGCACAAATATTAACAGGAAGCAGGATTATTTATGGGAAAGAGTGATATCTCTTTTATTAAATTACATTATTCTGAAAACTCAGATACTTATTTATGTTTCTCTGTGTTTATATTCACCTATGAAAACAATTATATAATAATTGGCTTAAGAAACACTTCCCTTATCAGATTCTTTGGGGACATATCTAACCACCAATGAATAATAGCTTCTTCATCTTAACAAATTTATTCCCGACCTTTACTCTGTGTGAAGAACATCATGTGGAATTGGAAGAAAGCTACTCTGTGTTCCAAGATCAGAATCGTGTGTTGCAAACACTGTCAAAGACCAAAAGAAGAAGGAGGGTCGACATAGTTAAAGTGATGGATATAACTGATACCCAGAGGTGATTAGGACTGTCTTTCTTGAGTCTTTTCATTTATTCCAACAGTAGCCATAGATGGTATCATAAAATCAAACAGTTTTCAGTATTGCATTTGCACAAAGTATCAGGGATCATGTCAACGCCTGAGCCTGCCCCAGTGACGCTGGCATACAAGTACACAGAGACCGGTGTGGACGTGGTTGTGATAAGTTCCTTCAGAAGTCTTGAGTGTCATTCTTGCTGTTGGAGCCTTGCAGTGTTAATAATTCTCTTGAACTTGCATCCTTGTGAATCTTGCTGGAGCCCCTATTCCCTTGTGGCCTGCCTATCCTGCAAGTTCCTGGATTCCTTTACCTCACCCAGTGGGTAGGACTTCTGATGACTATTCTTCTCCTCACGTTGGGACTCTCATGCAATAATGCTCCCTGAATTGAACTGAGGAAAAGAAAATGACTTAGGTTTCATATCCCACTCCCCCCATATAGTTTCAATTCTATGTTAGGTACTTCTTAGCTACATCTTTATTCTCAGGATATTCTAGTGCTGAAGAGCACACTGCAATGCCTCTTAAACCAATTGGTCCCTAAATAGTAATTTTTAAACTTTCTTAGGAAATGATCTCTTTTAACTTAATTCTATATTGGCTGAATTCTTAGTTGTTTCAGATATTTGTTCTAATATTTCCAACTCATTCTGAAATTTACTTTTATTGTAGAGAGTATAATTCAGGCAATTCACTAAAAGAGTAAATGCTCTTAGAAAAGAAAAAATATACAACGACTTCTCTTTGAGGAGAACTTAAATTCAAAGGCTAAAGTTTATTGGTAGTTTTTTTTTTAACTTTTCATGAATAGACGGATATGGCTGGAACCTAACAGCAATTGCAGACAGATCTGCCAATTTACCAGGAGACTGCAGAATGACTTTGACGCTTTTGAAAATATAGCTAAGAACAGACTTCTCAACTAGGGTCATCGTCAGTCAACTGTTCATCTTGACAGTCTTTTTCAATGTCTAGTCAAGACTGGCACTGGAGTATTTTTTTTCTTTAAAGAATCTTTATGATATTTTCCCCAGAGCACCTGCTTTTAAAACTTTAAAATAGATATGGCATTCTAAATTTGGGGCTCAAAACATGTCTTAGACTTGATTTCAGTCCAATAAGTAGAATTTAATATGAAATAAGTGAGTATAACATTGAGGATCTTTTTAAAGTTTTTAAATGACTCATATACTGCTAATACATTCTTAGCAATGACTGATGCTAATACAACCCCACTTATTTTCTCCTTGCCAGGTAGCTCTCTCAAAATACTTTTTTTTTCTTTTTTTTTTGTGAGGAGATCAGCCCTGTGCTAACATCTGCCAATCCTCCTCTTTTTTTTTGCTGAGGAAGACTGGCCCTGGGCTAACATCCGTGCCCATCTTCCTCCACTTTATATGGGACGCCGCCACAGCATGGCTTGACAAGCAGTGCGTCAGTGCGTGCCCGGGATCCGAACCAGCGAACCCCGGGCCGCCACAGCAGAGCACGTGCACTTAACCGCTTGTGCCACCGGGCCAGCCCCTCTCTCAAAGTACTTATGATGATCATTATCATCATTATCATGCTTGAGATACTTTAAGAGCTGATTATGTGCAATTATACCTAGAACTTTTAAAAGCAAGTGATCTCTTTTTTTGAGCAGTTCACAATCTAAGAAAAATATTATTGGGGTAGGTTATTTCAAAGCATCTGCATTGCAATAGGATAATAGTGATGGGTGCTGAGTCTCTTCCTCCATTTCACTGTGAAGCCACAGCATGACTAAGTAGAAGGCAGCAAGTGTTCAGTACACAATCATTTTAATTGCCCAAGAAAGAAGTAGACTCAAGTGTAAAGATTAATTCTGTAACCCCAGTTACCAGTTGAAAAGACATATTAGAAAATTATCTTAATCAGTTTAAGTTGCTCAGAAGCTCCTGATGCAAAAATCCAATTGTGATGAAAGTACTTTAAATTGCCAGTTAAGACAAAAGTAAAATTAATTCTTATTTAATAAAGAAATAACACATTTATATAAATTACAATGAAAATAATTAATCATTAAAAACTTAAAAAAATTAAATCTGTAAGACAGTTCTTTGAGAATTTTAGAAAAACAATGTGATGTGTTCAGAATACACAACAATAGTAATGCTTTGAAAAGATAGTTTTCATCAAATACAATGAAATACAGCAAGAGTTGTGGTGAGATCTTAGAATATTTAGGCAAACTCTTTTCTCAAATAACTAACCAATCATATGGAATGATGATATATCATATATCATTTCTCTCTCTCTCTCACACACACACACACATACATCTCTCTCTCTATATATATATAGGTAGATTTATACCTATATATATAGCTATATATCTATCTCCATAAATATCGGATTGGACATGAGCTCCCCTGGCAAGAGGGTTTTCTTGGGAGAGCAGCTTTCCCTGTAGCTGAGACTAACCCTGTTGCTGGGGCAACAAGTCCTCCCTTGCAGGAGGATTCTGTCAGTTCATCTCCACGTTCGTAAATACAATTCTAATAAGCTGGTTTAATTTATATCCTTGGACAATGCTGGTTAGACGGAACAAATTAAAAAGAGAAAAGTTGCCATATTAACAGATGCCAGAAATCTCTGACAAAAAATTTTAAAAATGTTAAAATCGGAAAGAATTCTCCCAAGTTAAAGAATAAGTCCATTTAATAGGTTCTGAAAGCATTCCACAACTTAATAGCTTCCAAAGGCACTGTTATAGTGTTCTAGTGTAATAATTGATGTTCTTAATGATAATCCTAAATCAACAAGCCACAGAAAAATCTACTCAGCAGCTTCTGTTAATTAATTAATTAGTTTACATTTTAGAAAGATTTCCATCTAAAATGGTGAAAAATTCAAAATAATGTTTTAGTGCTTAAAAGTTCAGTTATCTAGAAAATTTGTATTGGTCTTCCTGTCACCTAATGGGACTGTTTTCTGGTCTGGATGTGGTGAAGGTGAGGGTCAGCGAGAGTGGGTAGCTCTCCAGGTGCTGTGGTGCATGGATCTGTGCACCACACTGTGTGCACGTTCTCATGAGGTAGAACAAGGACAGAGCTCAGGGGGAGAGAGTCCAGAATGGAGCTGCTTGTGAAAGGAGCCAAACTGAGGTCGGGAGCCCATCTGGGAATGAAAAGAAGAGCAAGAGTGGGAGGAAGAGATGAACAGGGGTCATTAGAGCACACACATCTAAGGCAAACCTGAAGGAATCTGTAGGGCAGAGAATGGGTGCCCATGGGGGACTGTAGAGCAGTTTATACACCAACTTGAACATGACGGCATAGGATGAAGAACACATTAAAAAGAGCTGGCGAAGGACCACATTACCAATTCTACTATGTGACGAAGCATAGGTAGTGCATTAGATTCCTGGGGATGCTGTAACAAAGTACCAAAAACTGGGTGTGTTAAAACAACAGAAATTTATTGTCTCACAGTTCTAGAGGCCAGAAGTATAAAATCAAGGTGTTGGCAGGACTGTGCTGTCTCTGACAGTTCTAGGGGAGAACACTTCTTTGCTTCTTCTAGTTTCTGATGTTTGCTGGCAATCCTTGGCGTGCCTTGGCTTGTAGATACATCACTCCAGTCACATGGCCATCTTCTCCCTGTGTGTTTTCACATCATCTTCCTTTGTGAATGTCCAAATTTCCCCTTTTTGTAAGGGTACTAGTCATCTTGGATGAGGGCCCCCCCGTTGACCTCATTTTAACTTGGTCATCTCTGGAAAGACTCTATTGTAAGGCCATATTTTGAAGTACTGGGGGTTAGGACTTGTTGAAATACATTTCTAGGTCCAAGATGGAGCCACTCCTGCCACAGTGCAAACTGAAACTTGGATATCTTTTGTGTTCTGTAAATGCTCTACTTGACCAGAAAGGCAGTGTATCCAGCCAGCCAGTCCCCAACTGTTGAGCATCTGTCACGATTTCCTTGATCTACATAAGGCCAGGTATGCAACCCCCGCCAATCAACTTAAGCTAAACCCTCTTTCCCTGACGGCCTTCTACAAAAGCTCGCAGCCCTGTTCCTTGCATTGCTGTTCTCCAGACCCTGAGAATGGAGACTGCCTGCTTCCTGAAGTGTGAAATAAAATGTGCTTAGATCAACTAAATTGTTCTCTTTGATTATTTTAACAGACTTACACATGTCATTTTGGGGGGATACAGTTCAACCCATAATGGGTAGAGTCTCAGCAATCCTAATCCACATGCTTTAAAGTTTCATAGTTTCCCATATTTTATTGTTTATTACCTTTAATTTTTGATATTGTACATTTTATCTTTTACTGAACTATTATGACTGTTTTACTAAAAACTTAGAAGAACCGTCCTGGAGTTGGTATCCAGATACCATTTTGAACCATATTGTTGTTCTTTTCTCTTGAATGTTATCTTGCATGGTGATCTGGTAGTTTCTCACTATTTTTAGCAGACTATTTAAAGGAAAAATGGAAATCAGATAACTTAAAAGATGAGCAATGAGTCGATGAGGTGGATTTGTGTTGTGTCACTGTGAAAGCTCAGGTCCGTATAATAAATCCCTTATTCCATGTATCTCTTGGTGATTTTGCTTCTCTGATCCAACGCTGACTGATGCAGTTGACAGAGGAAGCAGCAGTTCAAGCTCTGAAAAATAGCTAGGACTTTTTTTTTCAGATCCAACCAATCAAAAAAGTGAATCATGTGCAATTTTGAAGGACAATTTGGTATATCACAGAAAATAGATGATAAAGCATCAGAATTGATGTGATCCAAAGCTGTGTTTCAGCCGCCTTTTGCTGGATAGTTGTTCCTTTCTTGTATTTGACCTAATAAGTCAGGGATTTGCTTCAAGTAAGCTGTTTGTCCTTGCCTATAAATCTGTTCTATGTTTGTGGCAGATATCATGTAACAAAATAATGATTAATAAAAATATTAGTGGACATCGGCTGTCTTTCATGTGACCTACAGTTTACTAATGTATGAACACACGTGCATGCTTTTCGTTCAAAGACATTGCGTCTAGTAAGCACTAAAATGTAGTTTTAAACAATAGCAGCCACCAAATAACAATAAAATGTCTGGAAAAATATGACTGGTAACAGGTTTTCCTTCTAAACAATAAAATGCGACTAATAGCTCTCTGGAGAACAAATGCCCCACAACGGATATTTACCTAAGTAAAATTTTATGCCAAAATAGCCCAATGGTTTATAACATTATAGGCCATTTCAGAAGTGGCTACAGGATACTCGTGCAGATAGTGTACTGTGTGGTGCAAATTATAGTGATTTGTGGAAGTGTAGAGCGAGAGGCCGGAGCAATAAAGAAAGAAGAATAATGTTCTTCCTTGAATCATTGGGGAAAAGCACAGCTCAGCACATGTCCCCAGGCAACTTTGAATAACACAAGGCATTGAGGTTCAAGTCTCTGAAATGTCAAACCTATATGACAAGGAGATTACATTAGGAAAAAAAATCAAGATGACAAGTGGCCTATTTGATGTTGTGAATGGTATCTTCATAATAGTCCTTTATGGTGTGGTAAACTGGGAACGCTGTAAATTATTGGGTGAAGAGAGATATAACATTCACTCCTTAAATAAGTGAGGGAAGGGACGCCAACCGGGAGACAGAACCTTGCCAGGCAAAGAATTTGTAATCCGTGCTTCAATCATGACTCGTTTCCTGATTCATTATGTGACCTTCAGAAAGTTGAATCTAGATTGGATGAAGTAGTGAGTCCAATTCTGTCTGCTGTACGAAGGAAAAGGAGAATCACATGTTTAGGAAACAGAAGGTGCTCAGTAGGTTCACCCCAAGAAGGAGAAAACGCCTCATGCCATTCCCAGGCTCTGTGAATGCTGCCATGTCTGTATTTTACTTCTTTGGCCACATAATCCCACAAGCTGGAAAGTAAGGATGTGAAAGAATTGGACAAGGAATCATGTGCCGTGCACACTCATGTGACCCTTCTAGATGCTTCTCCAGGCAGTTGTGAATATAGCCAAGTGAATCTTTGAAAATATCTAAGTCATACTAAAGAAAATGCAAGAGAGGAAGAAAGAGAAAGGGACATTATTTTTTCCTTTTAGGTCAGGGAGACGTGGTTCACATCCTCCTAGGTTTAAAGTGGATATTGTACTTCAAAATTTAAATGATTTTAGAGCACCTGCAGGGCAAAATGTTGTGAATTCAAAGTAATGTATCCAGAGAAGAGTCAAGGGAAAAAATAGATTGTGCACCTAAGGAAGGCACAACAGCCAGTATTCACAGCAAGCAAGAACAATTGGGTAATGCACATCTTTGTTAAGAATATTTACTTGCTTAAATAGGGTCTTCCGTCTAACGAGAGGCATTAACGCTTAAAATAGCTATGGGAAAATGACTGTTAAACAGGTTTTCCTTTCCTTGAATGGTTGCTGAACCAACAGGCTGAAGAGACAGAGGGAGTTTGAATCCTGGAGGTACAGTTCCATGGCTGGAAGAGGTGGGAAATTATTTGTCATCACCAAGACTTTTTTTTGAAATTGGTAAAATTGGAATAGTATTAGTTTCCACCTCATAGACTTTTTCGAAGATCGAATTAAATGGGACATAAGGCATGGAAATCAATTGGAATTTAGTCCACAGATGTTATTGGTCATTCAATTATTACTCTTACAAGAATAGAAATTTGAACAGAAATGCTAAGAATTAGCCTACTCTCACAATGTTATTGAGGTAAACTTTGATCAAATAAACTTAAAGACCTTGACAGTAAGTGGAGCACAAATGAGATTGTGACTTTCAGAATAAATTTTGAACATATGTTAAAATACTAGGGCACTTCATAATCTAGTAAAATGAATGGCTTAACATGTTACCTTGGTTAAAATTCTCAGTAATGTAAACATTTTGTACTCTTTCTCCATTTTATTTAGGAAACATCTATCTTCAGTAAGGAGATTCTCTCTGTTTGTGAGTGCGTATAAGGGGAAAGAATTTTAAAGTCAGCAAGAGAAAATATTTTTAAAGTTTTGTGATATACTGAGTGTGCTTCAAATATTTTTATCTGAAAGACATCTTGGGAATTGTTAATACCATCGGGTCTGACAAGGATTTCTGATGTCAGTAGTTTTCCAGACTACAAGATTGTTATAATGTTTAATTATTTCCTTGAACAGTTGATTTCATTTAAGATGTTTTTCATTTACGATCATCAACAGTTGATAACACCTTGATCATTTTAAACAGTCATCTTCCAGGATTAATATGCTCTGCTTTTCTGCTGAATATTTATATTTCTTATAAAAGGGTCTGTCATGAAGTCTTACTTTGATCCTGTTGGTAAAGACTATTAAGAGTTATTTAAGAAAGATTATTTGTGGGTTTTAAGCAAATATTTGTCTGGTATTATCATATCTTTTGAGAAATAGCCTCAATATTTAAAAATTGGATTGCATCTGGATTCATCTTCATAGAGATATCTGCATGAAAATGACATTCTTCTTTATAAATGAGATCCTCAAATTTTACAGGTATTTTCTAAAGGATATAGACAGAGAAAACAATTGTTGGGATTCATGGATAAAATACAGTTTAATTATTGTGAGGAAGGAGAGAGGAGTAGATACCTCATGTCTTATCTTTTCCTAATCCACTCCTTCTCTCACGGAGAAAACTAAGAATCCCTTTTCAGGTCCAGCCTCTCTGGTCCCTTTGCTATAGGTTGATAGTAAGACCTGCTCTGCCCTTTATGATTTTCTCAAGTTAATTATCTCTATATACCTCAGTTTTCTCATCTATAAAATAGGGCTAATAAATTGTACCTACCTCATGGGTTTGTGAGGGATAAATATGTGTGGAGTGTCTAAATCGATGCCTTGCAAAAAGTGCTCATTAAATATTGGCTGTGTTATCATTATTATTCTTATCATCATCATCTTCATCATCATCTTTGGTCTCTATTTTAGTCAGCATAGCTGCACCTACCCCAACACGGAATGCAGAATCCTAGGAATCCTGTGTCTCATTCTTCTCCCCAGCCTCCATTGCTCATCAACCATTCCCTCTTTTCCTTCCCTGTTACCCTGCCCTAGTGCAAACCTTCATCATCACTCCCCCAAACAACTCCAGCAGCCCCTTACCTGGTCCCCTTCCCTTCACCTTGCCTTCTGCAATTTGTGCTGTACCAGCCCCAGAGCCCCAGCTCTGAAACAGAGCTCATTGAAATTCCGAGCCACTGTACCACTGTGTAGTTTTGGACAAATCACTTACCCTCACTATTCTGCAGTTCTCTCACTTGAAAACAACTATTTGCCTATCCTATGTGGAATTGTTATAATGCTCAAATGCATGCAGAACCCTTTGATTTCATAAAACACGGTGCAACGTTAGTTATTATTATGCTGTAGACTAAAAGAAGCCTAGTTGAGAAGAGTTGTAAGTAAATATTAGGTATGATTGAGTTTATATTTACATTTTCAAAATAATTTAGATCATTCGTTGAATAAAATTATATATATGTAGTGTGGAATAAGATAGGGCCACTCATAGAGAAGGAATGAGTCAGGAAAGTGGAAATCACTCATTTCGTGATGATTTTTGTGTGCCAGTATTTGCTAGGACCAGGGACACGAAGACGAGGAGCTTGACGTGTCTGTTCTGTTTCTAGTCTTAGTATAAAGGTGGCACATTCAAATGGGCGCTCAAATTAGGTAGTGGATTCTACCTAAAATGACAGCAGATTTATTAGCTGAAGAAACTTAAACAACATACTGAGCACTACTACCACTGTGCTCTCCTTGCTGCTACTGCTAACACCTATTCACATCCACCACCCGTTGAGCACTTATATGAGCAAGGCGCTGTGTTAAGCATTTAAAAACATTATCTTATTTAATCCTTATAACAATCCTGTAAAACTGAGCTATTATGGTCACTAAACATTAACATATATAAGCATCTATAAAACTAAAAAAGATAGGATCTAAAATTAATTGGACAACTGTGGTATACCAGCTGTGTTAAGTGATCTCTTTCTATTTTTTTCCATCCCTCAAAATAACCCTATGGATAGACATCTTTCCACTTCACATACAAGGAAACCGAAGCATAAAAATAACTTGCCATAGAGGGTAGAGCTAGTTAATGGCCAAGCTGGCATCCGAACCAGTGTCCACCTGATCCTTCATTTGATAATAATATATGTGTAAAGATATAGTGTGGTTTACTACAATTGATTCATTCTTTTACATTGGTTATTGGTGAAGCCCTTAGCTAGGAGTGGCTAGAATATTTTCTCTGTCCTGCTTTTCATTGTTTGTTCTTGTTTTCTAGTTTCTGAGTCAAATGCTGATCCACTTTGTAGTACTCGGGGGCTCTTTTCCATATGATTATTCAGACTTTTGCTTATTGCCTCTCTAAGCTTTGCTATTTAAGAGTTATACACCTGGTCTAAGCGGTTACAGAAGCAATGGAAATGTGACGAGTTAACCTTCACCCAATAAAGCTACTTGGATATAACACGTGTTATACTTGTGAATCTGTAGACCAACAAGGAAACTGTTTTGGTAAATCTTTTGAGATCCTCTATTAAATTATGCAAGTTTATCTTAAGTTGACATATCTTTCCTAATCAACACAGTTACGAATATATTATACCAGAATGAACCATTCAAAATAGGGTTTAGTTCAGAGGAGCAGTGATTAGTGCAGCTCTGGAGAAACTATTTTAACTGTGGAGCAACAGATTATACGAATGTGTGTGGCTGCATTGGTCGAGCAACTTGGTCCCTTTCTTCAGATACATAACTCATCCAAACAGAAGACAACTTTTTTGTGATTTAAATTTAATACGCATTTAAAGAATATGTATATCTGTGGAAGTGCTGTGAATATTCTGAAATGAATATACTATTTCTTAGGTCCACATATGGCAAAAGACTGACATGAATCAAAAACAAGAAGATTTTTTGATTACAGACAGTATAACATTTATACATTATAGATAGATATTCACATTTGTGTATGACAATATATCATTGTCAATTGGGTCTGAAAAATACACTTATTTCTTCAATAATGTATTGATAAGTTGGAATTTAAATTGCTTATAAATTAATCTCACAATAAAACAACATTTTGGAGGACATCAAACTTACACCTCAGAGCAATTTAAAATAAATGAAACAAAAGGATTTAAGTCAGAAGATAATGACAATATTTTTGTACTGTTTTTTCTATTAGCAAATTTGACGTAAATTGAAGTAGGTGTACAAATGACCATGTTTCATTTCCATGCATTTCAATATGTATAAATAGATAACTAAGTAAATATAGTACTTTATTAATCAGGGTAAAATTATATACAGAATATATACATTTTAGTTAATTTGGAAATTATTTTTAACCATTCATATGAACAAATATGCACATATACAAACGTTTGTTTTTGTTAGTGTCATCAAGTCAATTCTGACTTCCAGGGACCCTGTGTACAGCAGAGCAGAACCCTGCCCGGTCTTTCTGCGCCATCCTCTCACCTTCCAGCACTATATCAGACAATGCTCCGCTGCTGTTCACAGGGTTTTTATGGCCAATTTTTTCGGAATTGTGTGGCCAGGTCCTTCTTCCTAGTCTGTCTGTCTGGAAGCTCCACCGAAACCTGTCTACCATGGGTGACCCTGCTGGTATTTGAAATCCCAGTGGCACAGCTTTCAGTATCACAGCAACACGCAGCAGCCACAGTATGACAACCGACAGATGGGTGGTGTGGTTCCCTGACCTTGTGGAAATCAACACAGGCCGCAGCGATGAGTGCACTGAACCTTAACCACTAGACACCAGGGCTGGCTATATATAAATGTGTTCATCTATAAATAATTTACTTTGTTTTGCAGTTATTACAGGCATGTGTGCATGTAATTTATAGACTGCGCTTTCAAAGGACAGATTGGCCAATGATATAATATGTAACATTTTATTTTATGTAAATGAGTTTTGTGTCTAATCAGCTTTAACTTATATAAATATTTTGATAACTATATTTTTAAATATAAACATATGTATTGAATTGTTTTAATTTTAATTGAAGAATTCTTTCTGGAATTTATCTGAAATGTTAACAGTGTATAGAAAATTATCATGGTAAATTTGGTTATTATTATTATTGTTATTAGTTTTTGTGATACAGAATGAGTACTTAAGGTATATCTTGAACAGTGAACCTGTAATATATTACTGCTGACTAGGTAGCAGGAATGGTTAGAACCCATATGAAATGTACATTTGAGAAAAACTATTTAAAAAGTATTTAAAAAATTTTAATCCATGTGAATTTCTCAAGGTTTACCTCAGCAATAATAATATTAGTAGTAGTAGTGGTAAAAATGATAATTGAGTGATTACTATGTCTAGAAACTGTGCTAGGACCTTTATATTGATTTTTAAATTTTATGTTCATAGTGTTTGTATGAGGTGTTATCATTACCTCTCTTGTACAGATTAGGATTTTGAAACTAAGAGAGATGAAGTGACTTGCCCAAGCTATCTTACAAATAAGTGTTTGAGAAGTGAATAGACTTATGAGGAATGTCCAGGCATTGACAAACAATTTCATGCATTTGTCCATCAAAGACAAATCATGCAATTATGTTATTGTTCTGGGAATTAATTTTAAGAGGATTCAGAATACATCGGAAGGACTAATCAAGAACATTTGGAAAGCTAAATTTGTGACTTCTTGGATTTTCTCTGGACAGAGACCAGCAGACACTAGCAGATGCTCACACAGAATCATCAAGATTATATAGACTTAGATAAAATTAAGTAGGCTTTTTTTTTTTTTTTTTGCTGAGGAAGATTCAGCCCGAGCAAACATCTGTGCCCATCTTCCTCTATTTTGTTTGTGGGTCGAAGTGGAGTGTGCCGAACTTGACCACTAGGCCATGGGGCTAGCCTGAAAGTAAGCTTTTTTAGTTGTTTATTTTGCAGTTTCCTAATGTTTACTTGCATTGTCACTTTTCATATTTTCCTTTTTTTTTTTTAAAAAAAAATTGTTTTCATTGAAAGCCCAGAAATAAAACCACACATATACGGCCACCTAATCTTCGACAAAGGAGCTAAGAACATACAATGGAGAAAGGAAAGTCTCCTCAATAAATGGTGTTGGGAAAACTGGACAGCCACATGCAAAAGAATGAAAGTAGACCCTCTGCTATCGCCATTCACAAAAATTAACTCAAAATGGATCAAAGACCTGAAGGTGAGACTCGAAACTATAACGCTCCTAGAAGAAAATATAGGCAATACACTATTACACATGGGTCATAAAGGAATCTTTTCGGATGCCATGTTTACTCAGACAAGGGAGACTAAAGAAAAGATAAGCAAGTGAGACTTCATCAGATTAAAGAGCTTCTACAAGACAAATGAAACCAGGATCAAAATAAATAGACAACCCACCAGCTGGGAGAAAATATTTGCAAAACATATATCCAACAAGGGGTTAATCTCCATAATATATAAAGAACTCACACAACTGAACAACAAAAAAAAACCCGATCAAAAAATGGGCAGATGAAAGGAACAGACACTTCTCCAAAGAAGATACACAGATGGCCAATAGACATATGAAAAGATGTTCAAACATCACTAATCATCAGGGAAATGCAAATAAAAACACTAAGATATCACCTTATATCCATGAGAATGGCTATAATCACCAAGACAAAAAACAAGAAATGTTGGAGAGGATGTGGAGAAACAGGAACCCTCATACACAGCTGGTGGGAGTGCAAACTGGTGCAGCCTCTATGGAAAACAGTATGGAGATTCCTCAAAAAATTAAAAATGGAAATACCCGAGGATCCAGCTATCCCACACCTGGGAATCTATCCAATGAACCTGAAATCAACAATCCAAAGAGGCTTATGCACCCCTATGTTCACTGCAGCATTATTCACTATAGCCAAGAAGTGGAATCAACCCAAGTGTCCCTCCACTGATGATTGGATAAAGAAGACGTGGTATATATACACAATGGACTACTACTCAGCCATAAAAAAAAGACAAAATTGTCCCATTTGCAACAACATGGATGGACCTGGAGGGTATTACATTAAGTGAAATAAGCCAGAGAGAGAAAGACAAACACCACATGATTTCACTCAATTGTGGAATATAAACCAACACACGGACAGAGAGAACTGTATGGTGGTTACCAGGGGGAAGGTGGTTGGGGGGTGGGCACAAGGGGTGAAGGGGGTATATGGTGACTGACAAACAATAATGTGCAACCGGAATCTCACAATGTTATGAACTATTAAGACATCAGTAAAAAAAAAATTACCACACTAAAAAAAATTGTTTTCAAGCAAGGTCCAGTTTGATGTGAAATTACTATGATATTAATAGCTTTCAGTGTATATGGTATTTTTATATATGAAATATCGAAAAGAAAAAAGAAAAAGTGAACATTTAGAAAAGAAGGGAAAAGAACAAGAAAATAAAAATTACAACTGATGGAGTTGGAATTGGAGAGGAAATTGATCAGTATAAACTTAGAGCCTTAGAAAACTTGCTTTTTTATATTCTTTAGATCAAAACTACTTGTTAAAGGAAAAAAGTCATCTAATATAGTCTCATCTGTTTAAAATCTATGAAATACAGGAGTACTTTATAATGAAATTTTTTTTTTTTTTTGCGGGGGAAGATTCGCCCTGAGCTAACATCTATTGCCAATCTTCCTGTTTTTTTTTTTAATGTGAGCTGCTGCCACAACATGTCCACTGACAGACAGGTGGTGTGGTTCCATGCCCAGGAACTGGACGTGGGCCGCCAAAGTGAAGCGCACTGAACTTTAAGCACTAGGCCATCCGGGCTGGCCCTGTAATGAACTTTTATAGAGAGGTTCTTGGTTTTTTGAGTTTGAAGTGTGAGAATGGAAAGAGAATGGATTTGTGATAGTCTGTCAAATGAAGGCAGTAGGGACCACCAATGGGGTACCGTAGGGATGGATGGCAAGGTATCATTCTGAAGTGAGAGCCATGCAGGTGAAGGTAGCTGGCTAATGTAGAAAAAATATAAGATGAAAAGCAACGATGAGACTCAACTAATTTAAGTCTACAATGAGTCCAGAGTTTATCAAACTGGGGACAGGAAAATACATTCAACTGAAAAGTTATGGTGAAGTAAGTTCATTGTGCAGTTCAACAAGATCTATTGCAAGATAAATGTGTTACTCTTGTAATACAACTAAAATTTCCAATTCTGGTTATTAACGTTTTCTTGATGAAGCTGGTCAATCACTGGTTACCACTCTACTAGTCGGACTCAGGAGTCAGTCCCAGTCCTTTTGTGTATACTAGCCCACTACGGTTATGACACCGGGAAAATGTTTTTAAAGGCTTTCAGAGACGCTACACAGAATCAAAAGATACATTAATTAGGACTCTAAACCCTAGCCATTGCAACAAGCCTTAATTATTGCGAAGCAGCAGAAAATAATGAAAACATATGCCACGCTCTGGTAGAATATGGTTAAATATAAGTAGGGGTGAGCCTATTGGTGTAAGATAATTAGAAGGGGTGTTTTACCATATATATGTATGTAGCCATGAAGAGCAGTATAAATATCCTGTTACTGCTACTACAAAAAGGCTCTCTGATGCCCAATGTAAACATTTAACAGGCAGAAAAAGGGCTCTGGACTATAGGAGACCAATGAAATGAATTCTTTCATCTGACCTAGACTGTAGATTCTGTAGATTCTGCTGTATCTGCCTTGTGGGTTACAATTTTCTTCTTTATTTCTACTACTCTAGCTCACAAGGCCCCCTTCATAAATTCTACTGGCCTAGGATACAGTTCTTTCTGGACAAGATTTCACTCTTGGAAATGGGGTACACATACCGTGTAAGAACTGTGAACATGAAGATTCCGTAGTACGCAGCCTATCAGAGGGTACCTTGAGGGTTCTGCTTTATGACGCCTCAAGGGGAGGAGTGATCATTTGTCTCCCAAGTGGCCTCTGATTAGCTGCCTTTGAGCCATCAAGATGCCTGTGTCTTCTCTTCCATCAGCCGTTTTGTCTCATATGATAGCTATAAACAACGTGCCTCCTCCTCCACTTCGCAATATACCAAGTGAGTGGGGAGTATGTTGAGGGCCTGTCACTGTTTTCCGTGGTACTTACCCCAGATACAAGAAACGGGGCACCCAAGGGTTGGTGGGGACATTGGGAGTCCTGTTGACAGCACAGTGGAACAGAAAGAAGGTAGATGTGGCGATCCTGCTTCGTCCACCTGGAGCCTTTTCAATTCTCCAGGTCTCGAGTGTTTTACTTCGTAAAATGAGGATCTTTACCAACTGTCAGAGCTTCAAATAACAAATATTTTTAAAGAGGAGAGAAAACAAATATTTAGAGAGTTCCCATGGTTAACTGGTGGTCAGGACCCTGGTTTCTGGCAGGTCTTCTAGTGCCCACCTAGAGTCAGTCTTAACTGCCCTTCGAGAGCTAATTAATACCTAACTTTCACTAGGAGAATTCTCATTGAAAATTTTCAAGGAAAAAAGAGAGATAATTCTCATTACTCTTGCTCTGAAATTTATTCCCATGCCATTTTATTTTTATTTTGTAGTCGTTGACTTACAATATCTTAGGAATTATAGAGTTAAATATTTTGAAGTTTATACAATAAATAGTATTTTCTCATTTTATATATTTTATTATTTTATATAAAAACTCAGAACATTTTTCTCAAGACTTCTTGTCATAGCCATCAAATTCATAGATCTATTATTTGATTACCAATATACTGAATAATAATATGTAATAGTTCTAGTGATAGTTGAGATTTAAAAAATCTTTTATATAACAAAGGTAATAATTGTGACCCTTTCAACTACAATAAAGCACTTACTCTATTATTTTAATATTCACTGGGTAAATATATAGCATTGATTTGAAGAAGCTAACCCATTTATTCTTTTATCTTCCTGTGAGAGTTAACTCTTCTAAATATATATATATATATTTAATTAATGATCATAGTCTCCAGGGAAAAGGGTGCTGCAGACATCAGTTGATACACTTTGAAGGGGTATATTTATGTCTTGAATAGTGTTGGACAAAGTCCTTGTGTTAAACCAAATTAATCCCTACATATGTTACTTTTATATATTTTTATTATTATTGTGAAAAAATTCTTGTAGTCAAAGTTTTATATTTCAGTGAGAATTGAAAGAGGAATTAAATGTAATTTTTCCAAAAACTACAGCTTCTACTGTACAGGTTTTATTTGTGCAAAAGAAAAAAAAGTCATCCTAAGATGATTTTTTCTTAGCAGCCAAGGAAGCACAGTAGCCGAGAGTTAGAAGATCAAATTAATTTAGAATCAAGGGGACAAGATATGTGCTACCCTCTGTAGCGTCTCCCAAGGACACTTAACTCATATAAAGTGATTAAAAGATGAAAAATCGGCAGCAATTTAGATCTCAGAGCTGAAGAGAGCCTGATGGAAAGCAGTGGAGCTCCGGATCTTCCCTTCAGAGGTTGCTACTTGATGTTCCGTCTGTGACTTCTCTCTGGAGACGTGTCCTGCTTGCTTAGTGACTGTGTCGTTGTGCTAACTCTACCAAGTCGGCGATTTCCCTTAGCAAACTCTGTCACTGTGGAAACAATGACCTCATGACAGTGTATGTGAGGATGCTTTCAATCAATAATACGACTGAACCAGGAGTATAGAGGAGACGTAAATGGGGGTGATTCAAACTGCAATGCGCATACATAGGAAGGGTCAGCTAAGGACCTTAAAGAAATCCAGCCATACATACATCCTTGTTTGCCTTGGATGTGGTTAGTTGGGTTGTGTTTAGTGAGTCATGTCTACCTTCTCTATAAATTTTATATGTGAATAATGTTAACTGAGGACTTTCTATAGGCATTGTGTAAGCATTTTGCTTATGTTGTTATTTCATTTATTTCTCACAAGAACCTCCTGAGGTCTGTAGTAGGCAGAATAATGGCCCCCAGTGATGTCTGTGTCCTAATCCCCTGACCCTGTGAATGTGCGGTGCTGCAAGGAGGGGAATTAAGGCTGCAGATGGAATTACGGCTGCTAATCAGCTGACCTTGAGATGGCAGAGTATTCTGGAATACCCGGCGGGCCCACTGCAGTCACAAGGGTCCTTATAAGTGGAAGAGGGAGGCGTGTGAGTCCGAGTTAGAATGACACAGTGTGGGAAAGCTTCCACTGGCCATTGCTGGCTTTGAAGACAGAAGGGGGACATGAGCCAAGGAAGCTGGGCAGCCTCTAGAAGCTGGAAAAGGCAAGGAAATGGATTCTCCCCCAGAGCTTCCAGAAGGAATGCAGTCCTGCTGACAACTTGATTTTAGCCCAGTGAGACCTGTTTCAGCTTTCTGACTTCCAGAACTGTAAGATAATAAATTTGTGTCGTTTTAAGCCAGTCAAGTTGTGGTAATTTACATCAGAGTAGAAAACTAATACGTGGTCCATTTTACAGTGAAGGATGCTGAGGCTTAGATTGCACACTAAGGTTCACACAGCTGTCAAGTGTTAGAGACCCTTCGTAGTATCATCCGTGTCATGAATTTTCTCTGCTCATGAAAACAACAACAAAGTCTGCAGCCCTCTAGTTTCCCCTTTACACACCACCCTGAAATGCCTGTACATTTTACTAGTTAGATGACGTATACACATTTGTTGCACTTTGCCATTTTAGCTACTTAGACACTCTTGATTTGGGGGAGGGAACGTATCACACATCTTCAAACACCCCCAGGACTGTTTCGTTAACTCTGAAATTCAGACTCACAGACACTCCGAGTAGTTAAGCTTCTTGAGTCACTTACGTATTTTTTCTTTGAAAATTTCACAGCTTCTCCTTCTATGTCTCTTTGACTTGGGTCTCAGGACTCTTCACAGCTAACCCTAGGAGAGAGACGATTGTTCTCAAGAGCAAAAAATCATGCCACTTTTTATTCCAGATGAGAATTGTTTTAAAAACCTTACAGTTAGCAAAGCCTTCAGTAGTTTTACCACCTGGGGGAAATAGCATCTCTTCTAGGTACACGCATGACCTATTATTAGAAGTTATTATTGGAAGTTGATTTCCTGAAGAGACAAAAGGAAGAAAAATGTCTTAAATTTTTTTTTTTTTTAATAGAAAGCAGGAAGCTATCCTTTAGCGTTTGGCTGGAGGAAACCTTTTAACACTTATGATTAGGAGCACGGTCTAGTTAGCTACTTAGTCTGGGTTAATGTGCTGCACCTCTATTTTCTTCATGCTTATTGGGCTCATCCTTCTGAGAAAGGACAAGTTTGAAAATGCACTCTACATTTTGACTACTGGTTTATCTGGGAGAAAGAATTCTGTGCTTTAGCAGAAGAGTTTTTGTTGTTGTTGTTCCAGTAACCAAAAGGGTTTCAGGTTCACAAGATACTTGTAGGTACATTTTGCTTATTCCAACATATGAGGATGTAGAAGGAAAACAAAATTCAAGAGAAGACCAGAGACACTTCAAGGAATTTAGAAGCAAGGTAATACTACTAAGTGAATGTTTTCTTTCGTTCTTTTTTCATTTTATGGCATACATTTACAGAAAACCTGGAAAAACTATGCCATCATTCCTAACACTTCAAGGGCATTTCCTATAATTTGAGTCTTTCAGTTCTAAAGATTAAAGATGTTTCTATATATATATATTTATCTGGAGAGGTGAATATTGCTCCATTTTAGAAAATCATCCAAATCCTAGGAGTGCAAGTAAAAAAAAGGGGGCCTTGTCAGTGGAGAAGAAAGATAGAGAAGTAGACTATGTAACATATAAAGAAAACAAAGTTGAAAAAACAGAGCTAAAAGAGATGAAAAGGGATGTTCCAAGAAGGAATAAAAGATGGAAAAGACAGTTCAATGTTTGTGTATGTCTCTGTGTGTGTATAATCAATAATAGTCCTTGTGGAAAATGCTGTCAGATAATTTAGGAAAAGAAATATTGGAAAATTATTTTCTCAACTTTATTTTTTAGTGTAAAAGTCAATTTTTTTTCTTTTTGTAAATCCTGAGGGAGAAAAGATGGATGTTTTATTGAAAAAACAAGCACTTCTTCTTTTTTCTTATCACTGTTATAACTGTCTCAATGTACTTGTACTTTTTCTTAGAGAATCTCTAGTGGCCTTTAGAAATTAAGTTATGGCAACTTAAACTTGAGCTCCATCATGACTGGGGGTTCAGGCAGGAAACCTTGAAGTAAATCTCAATGCATTACAAATCAGATCTCTGCACTAGAGGTCACACAAGGGCACACAGCCACCCTGGAGTTCAGGCTCCTGCTCTGCTCTTGGCAGGCTGTCTCAGAAACACCTTCCTCATTAGTCCTCTGTTATCAGTCCTTCAGCCTTCTAGATCCGTCCTCCATCGCCTTTGACTGAGCTGATCTCTGGCCTTCCTTCCGACATATGTTGTGGACTAGATTACTCTTCTGATATGATGAGTAAAAAAGGAATTTAAGGGTCAGCCTGGTGGTGTAGAGGTTAAGTTCACACACTCTGCTTTGGTGGTCCAGGGTTCACGGGTTTGGATCCCAGGCACGGACCTACACCACTTGTCAACCATGCTGTGGCAGTGACCCACGTGCAAAATAGAGGAAGATTGGCACAGATGTTAGCTCAGGGACAGTCTTCCTCACCAACAAACAAACAAACAAACAAACAAAACAAAAAGGAATTTGATCATGTTAACTCTCCCCTCAAAATTTGTCAGGGTTCTATTCTCCTCCAAAACTTAGATTACAATCTATTTTCCTCAATCTGACATTTAAATTTTTCATGATTTGGCTAAAATCTGTCTCTCACATCCTAGACTTGCCACTTCCATTGATGTACCTCTCCACTACAGTAAAAATACTTTGATGTTCTTTAAACCATCCACAGCCTTGCTCAGGGGACAGGACTTCCTAGGTTCAATTAAACATTCAGATGGCCATATTTGACACATGTGCTCAGAAGGATATAGGATAGAATCACAACCTTCCAGAAGGGCAGTGTCAGGTGTTCTATTTTTGTGGGAGCAGTTCTCACAGCTGCCTAGGCAGCAGCTCACACATCCCTCTTTGGCCCCAAGTGGTAGTTCAGGTTCAAGGTAATGACAGTCACATAGGGCAGGTGCTGAATCAACCTGGATTACAAGCCTCATACTCCACAGGAGCCGACATCTCTTATGAAAATTCCATAGGCGCTGTTTCCAAGTTTCCTGCAAGGAACCTCTCAGTTACAAGAGTTACACCCATTTCAATGACTCTTCATCAGATATTTGTAGATCATCTGTAGTTTCTCCTAGTCCAGATGCAACTCCCTAATCAGGGATCATTGTTATCATAAGCAATGTTACCTAGCAATCTATTGACAATCTACCTCTATCTGGTCTCTTGGAAACAGAGCTGAAGTGTTGTCATGTTTCGGGGAAAGGTACTCCTTGAGTGACACCATCATACTCCTCACCATACTCTCGTGCCTTAGCTCATGCTCCCTCTCGGGGTTCCCTTCTACCTTGCTCTATTTATTCCTATGATTCTAGTTCTTCACAGCTCTGCTCAATGACTTTAATTTCCACAGACTCTCCTGACCTCTCCAGTATGAAGTAATCTCTTCCATATCTCTGAACTCCCCTAGCACTTATTCTACACCCCTCTTATTATTGTTATCACCTTTAACCTCACATTAGAGACCTTATGTACTTAGGGTTATGGTTCTGCTTTGAAGAATATCTGGAGATAACTGGTTATCATCCATGTCTCTGTATCTCCAATGCGTAGAATGCAGGTGATTAGTAAATGTAAAGAAGAATAAATAAATCTCATGTAATTTATGGGAATTTTGGTGAATAGATCTCTTTTAAAAATTATTATGTAAATAACATATGCATCAGGCACAAGAGAATATTGAAAAGTTGAGTGTCTTCCTCCCAACCAATATTCCTAGTCTTATCTTTAGAAGTAACTTTCATGAAAAAATACTTTTTCTTACAGTTTTCCATGCGTTTGTATGTATGTATACACACACACAGTGTGGGTGTGTGTATGAAAAAGTGTGTGTGTATAATCTTATTTTTTTATACATATAGTAGGGCATTTATTTTTGGTGAGGAAAATTAGCCCTGAGCTAACATCTGTTGCCAATCCTCCTCTTTTTGCTGAAGAAGACTGGCCCTGGGATAACATTTGTGCCCATCTTCCTCTACTTCATATGGGATGTGGCCACAGCATGGCTTGATAAGCAGTGTGTAGGTCTGCACCCGAGATCCAAATCTTCTAACCCCAGGCCCCCGAAGTGGAGCTCGTGAACTTAACTGCTACGGCACTGGGCTGGCCCTGGTAGGGCATTTGTATTACCCTATTTCATACCTTTATTTTTCACTTAAAAATATTGTGTATTATGAAGGCCTTTCCATGTCAACAAATATGTATGTACCTTATTCATTGTAGTAACTCTATTATATTTCATTTTGTTTGAATACACCAAAATCCTACTAATGGATCTGTCAGTCATTAAGCTATTGTGTCTCATCTTCAAACCCACCCTTCTGCTTTACGATACTGGGGCTGAGACTCTGCAAACCACAGTTTTTCCCAGGAAGCCACCTGGCTTCCTATTAGGATCGTTCAATATCGAGTGTTAGAGGGCGATTGGAAGGCAGGAGGTAAGTTAAGGAGAGTGTTTATTCTTTTGTTTCTTCCAGCAGCAAAAGTGAATTCCATTTGCAGTTTTCCCAACATTCTCAGAAATAGCCTCATTGCACCCCCTGAAATCCTAGAGCCAGCTGCTCATGCCTTGTCCTCAGATCATAGTGTCAGCTTCCTAGGGCCATTGCTCCAAACTTCTAAGTTGTAGCAATTCAACCTCTTCCCTTTGTTTTATCAGCAAAAATTGTGGTGGTAGCTGCTTTCTGCATGATATTTGCTGTTGCCTTTTTGTCTCTTCAGTTCTCTAATACCTGACTAACAGTTATTTGTATCAGCTTTTTTCCATTAAAAATACTGGTGTGGTTTCTGTCTCCTGACTACTGGATCTTGACTAATACAGCGGGAATTTGTTTCTAGTTAGTTTTGCTGTTAAAATCAAATAAGCATCCTTTACATACCTTTTTGAGTTGGTTTTCAAGTGTATTACTAGAACTGCAAGGCCAAAGGATGTGTGCATTTTAAATCTTGATAAGTATTGACAAATTGTCATCCAAAGAGATTGTACTAAGTTCTAATCCCATCATCAGTATGCGCAAGTCTCTATTTCACAAAATTAATACTAATATTATGCATTATAAAACAAAAATTTAGCCAATAAATTAGTTGAAGGTAGTTTTTTCTACTATATTGATAATCTTTAATTCTGTATAAATTTTGAAGAATCTATGAAAAAATATTGACATTAGAGATAGATGTGTTATACATATACAATGGAATTCTATTCAGTCATAAAAAAGAATGAAATCTTGCCATTTGCAACAACTTGGATGGACCTTGAGGCCATTATGCTAAGTGAAATAAGTCAGACAGAGAAAGACCAATACTGTATGATTTCACTCGTATGTGGAACCTAAAAAATAAAACTAATAGATGCAGAGAACTGATTGGTGGTTGCCAGAGGAGAGGGGGTTGGTGGTGGGCAAAGTGGATGAAAGGGGTCAAGAGGTACAAACTTGCAGTTATAAAATAAATAAGTTGTGAGGATGTAAGGTGCAGCATGGTGACTATAGTCAATAACATTGTACTGCGTATTTGAAAGGTGCTAAGAAAGTAAATCTTAAAATTTCTCATCACAAGAAAAAATGTTTTTGTAACTTTGTATGGCGACAGATGGCAACTAGACTTATTGTGGTGATCATTTTGCAGTGTATACAAATATCAAATCATTACGTTGTACACCTGAAATTAATATAATGTTGTATGTCAATTATATCTCAATTAAAAAAATAAAAATAATTTTAATTTCTCTTTAAGTTTGCCTTTCTTTAAGAGGTTTAGAATCTCTTCATATATTTGTGGCCATTTGTATTTATGTGGACAGCCCGTTTATGTCCCTTGCCCATTCATTGAGGTTTATTTTCCCTTTTATTTGAAAGAACTCTTTGCGTGTAAAAGAAATTAGCCCTTTGGCATGTACTTTACAAATATTTTTCTCAGTTTGTATTTTTCTTTTAACTTTATGATTTTTGCATCTTACAAAAGTTTTAGAATGTTTGTGTAGTTTTTGTCCTCTGTTATTCTTTCTTGCTTAGAATGTCATTTTCCATGCCAAGATTTAAAAATAATTCCCCCGTGCGTTTTTTTAGTACTTATATATTTTTATTTTTTAATATTAATCTTGTTAAATATTTGGTGCATTTGGAATTTATTTTGGTTTAGAATAGTGAGGTAAGGCTACAACTTAATATTTTTCCAAATGGTCAACCAACTATAACATCATTTGTTGAGTAATCTATCTTTTTCGTACTAACTTGAAATGCCAGTTTTTATTATATGCTAAATTTTTGTATGTATTCTGGATCTATTCCTGGAATCTATTATTTACTTTTTCCACTTATCTATTGTCTATTTATGCATTTGTGTTGAACTGTTATAATTTTTGAAGCATTATAATATATTTCAATATCTGGTAAGATTAATCTTTAGTGATTACGTGTTTTTAAAAGACTTTTGCTGGCTGTTCTCCCATGTTTATTTTCATATGTGAACTTTAGAAATATTTGGGCTTTTTCAACAAATAACATTTTTGTATTTTAATTGGAAATATATTAAATTTAAAGATTAATTTACAGAGAATTGACATCTTTGTGATATTGAATCTTCCTACTCAAGAACTGGTACCTTTACAATATTCCTACTTCCAATTTAATTGTGTCTTTTTATGCTACTCAATAAAGTTTATTCCTAGGCATTTTATCTTTTTTCCTTGCTATTATGAAGGATATTTTTTTTCTCATTTTGTTCTTTAATTGTAAAAGTCATCATATGAGAAAGCTATTAAATTTTTTTAAATAAAATTTTTAAAAATTTCAAAACAACCACAATCTTATAGAAACATTGAAAGTTCAGTATAAACAAACTTAATTTTCCAGAGCCATTTGACACTCCATTATCTTTAAATAGTTTTGTGTGTATTTCTTAAAAATGACATTCTCTTACATAATCACAATACATCCATCAAAATCAGGAAATTAACACAGAGAAATTACTGTAATCTAATACTTAGACCACATTTGAATTTAGCCAGTTGTTCTGAGAATGTTCTTTATAGTAAAAGGATCCAATTCAAAATCTCATGTTGCATTTCATTGTCTTGTTTCTTCAGTCTCCTTCAATCTGGAGCAGTTTCTCAGTTTTCCTTGTCTTTCATGACCTTGATGCTGGGAGATGACAATCCAGTTATTTAGTAGAATGTCCTTCAATTTGATTTGTCTGAAGTTTCCTCATGATTAGAGGAAGATGTCAAGTTAGACATCTTTGGCAGAAACGTCATACAAGTGATTCTCTGTTCTCCGTCCATCTTACCAGGTGGCACATGATTTCAGTTTGGCCCACTTATTGATGACATTCACTTTAATCAGTTGATTAAGGTGGTATTTGGAGAGCTTCTCTGCTGTAAATTGATTCTTTTCCCTTTTGCAATTAATAAGTATTTTGTGAAGAAATATTCTGAAAGTATATAAATATCCCATTTATCATAAAATATTTAATCAGTCAATCAATAATAAATAAATGTAAACTTATGGTTTCCTAGTTTATTCAAAGGTTTTTAATGAGTTACTATCGTTGTATATTTTGATGCCCAAATGGTTCGTAGTTTAGCCACTGGGAGCACCTTTGAGTTGGTTTAAGCATTTTCGTGCTTTCTGGCATAATAATATTTTTCAGGCTCATCTTGTACTTTCCTTGTCTGAGCCCTGGAATCAGCCATTTTCCTGAGGAACCCTGGTTCATCTTAAAGCAGAATTGTATTTAGAAGTCAAGATCTAGTTGCTATATGTGTTCAGTGATATTAGGGTGTTGTTGCTCCCAGGCCCTCTCAGTGGGCAGATCTAAGCAATACAAATTTACGTTTATCTTTGTTTGCATATCAATTTATACATATTGAAAACCATGAGTTTAGACCAAATCTTCCAATTCCAATGCAACACTACAGGGTTCATTCTGGTCTTCTCTCTTTCTGTATTCGTAACTCTCTTCTCTGAAGGGAGAAACCTTAAATTTTCTATAATACTTTTGATCAGTTCCCCTCTCTGTAGTCCATCTTCCATATTTGCTGCCACCTCATCCTCACTAAGGGTCCAACACTCACACTGGGACATCCCCTCCCCCTCCCACCTCACATCATTGCTGTCCTCACCGGCCTTGACCTCGGATATTCTGCACTGGCCCAGCCCCGCGTGTGGATGCCCTCCACGCCCTCGTCTTGGCTGCTGTGACATCCTCCCTTTCACCCCCTACGTGTAGCTGGCGTTGCTGCCTACCTTCCTCTACCATCCCAACCGCTTTAGGACTCAAGTATTCAAAGAAAGGGGCAAGCTACTGAATATTTAATTATTTTTGTAATCAACCACTTCAGTGAATACGCTTAATGGGTTTCCAGTCTATGCAGTTCTGTTTTCTACCCATATAATTATAATATTAGCAAACAATGATTTTTGTCTCTTTTTTCAAGTTTTTATAACTTGTGTATTTCTTTTATCAAATTGTGTTGCTCAGTACTTCCAGAAATTTGTAGCACTAGTGGATATTTTTATCTTGTATCTGAATTTATGCTACTGCTTCTAGTGCTTCAACATTAAACATGATGCTGATGCTGTCTTTTGGTTTGATATATTCATGAGGTTAAGAAAAGAAACTTTTGTCTACTTAAATTGTTTAAAAACAATATTGAATTTTATTGAATACTTTTTCTGTGTCTATGAAGATTATGATTTAAAAAATTTTGACTCGTGGTAAATTATATGTTGTATTTTGTAATTGAAATTTCTTTGAACTACTTGGATAAATCCTACTTTGTTGTGTGATATTACTCTGTTAATGTGTTTCTGGACACCATATGCTTATAATGTTCATTTTTATTTATGAATGAGATCAGTCTCTGGTTTTCTTTTCCATGCTATCATTGTCACATTTGGATATCATTGTTTCGCTTGCTTCACCAAAGAAATATGGAAGCTTTTCTTCTGTGTTCTGAAACATTTAACTGGCATTAGGATTATTTATTCCACAAAGATTTGATAGAATTCATCTGTGATAATACCTTGTTTGGTGCATTTGAGTGTGTGGCAGAGAGAAATTGCTGTGAGATTATTCTCCATTTCCTTCAAGCAGTTGTCTGATATTTAGGTTTTCTCTCCTCTCTAGGGTCAATTTAGGTAATACGCATTTTCCAGAAAAATGTTTCAGTTTTCTTCAGAGTTTTAATTATTTTGGTGTATAGTTGTGTAAAATACTCTTTTGATTTTCTTAATAATGATGTTTATAGTTAGTTATTTACCAATTTTATTTATGACATTGAGTGCTTATGACATTTTTTCCTTGTTTAGATAAGCCAGTAGTTTATTTTTTCCTTCAAAGACCTGGCTTTTGAATTTGCTTACTTTTCTACAGTATTTCTTGTTTTGTAAATTCATTAATTTCTGCTGTTCTATTTTCTCCTTTCATTTCCCTTATTTATTTTAATTTTCTTTTCCTAACTTCTTGAGTCAAATTCTTAATTTTTAAAAATTTTATTCTTTCTCTTTTCTTGTAATATAAATATTTTGGGAAATGTATTTTCTCCAGAGAAGGGCTTTAATTATATTTCATAGGTTCATGAAAACATTCACTATTTTTACTTCCTTGATATTTTATAGTTTCAGTTTTGATACTCTTTGGTTTAAGAATAAGTTTGATATATGATTAACATATTTCATTAATTATGGAAAGTCTTTATACCCCCAGTGAATCATTTTCTACTTGATTTTTGGACAATAAGGAAGGGAAGTTATTCTGGAGCTTATTTTGTCTCCATTTCCTCCTGCAATTTTTGCTTTATGAATTTTAATGACATATGATTTAGAACACAAACATATTTAATAGCGAGACTCCATGCTTACACCTCTGATTTATCAACTTTACACAATAAATATTCACAGCCTAGTATGAAACGAGAAAAGTTTTCCTCTTGACATCCTGATTTAATTACTTAGAAGCTTACTGTCTAAGTCTTTGGCTAGTTACATTCAGATCCCCAAATGTTATTATTAAGGCTTCATTATTTTAAAATATTCTTTAAACTGTAACTATTAATTATATGCTATGTGAGGGAATCTGTGCAAATATATTTTGTACTTTCAATTCTCTGCTGAAACTTCCCATTAGTTACTCATTATTATTTACACTACCTCCATTAGAATCTATGAGAACTTATTATATGTGTTAAGGCTTACAGAATTTACATAACCTTTATTAGTACAGTGTCCATACTATTAAAGCCTTCGTTGTATTTTTCAAAGAGGGCTCATGGTACTTTGTATTCTCTAAGGTCATATATTTGTTATCTTTATATTTATTGGAGAATAAAATTCATGAGTCATGTGTATATATTTTTTCCTGAGATTGTCTTACTGTTTGCCAGAACTTTCCTGTGGAGAAGACTATGGCCAGACTGAGTTTCCACACTTGTAGGAGACTTCCTCTTTCAGCTGGTGCTAAAATAATTGTTTCTTTATCTTTGAAACATAGTAACATTTAGTTACTAATCTAGTAAAATCTTGAACATCTAGTCATTCTGTAAATTGTGTATTATGCTCTCTTTCCCTTTTTGGATCATACTATTATATTTAATTCTTCAGATTAAAGTCCTTATATGAGAAAAGTGTTCTTATATTACATGTTTGAGCATTTTTTTCTGCACCACTATTTCTGTTTTCTTATTCAGGAACAATTTTCACATGTAGTATCTCTTCTCTATTTTCATTTATCATGTTCTCCTTTTCTTTTCTCCATTTATTTGAGTGTGTTAGCCTCTATGTTCTGTGATTATATTTTCTTAAATCTTTATTTTGGTTTTATTTATTTATTTTTGTGAGGACGATCAGCCCTGAGCTAACATCCGATGCCAATCCTCCTCTTTTTTGCTGAGGGAGACTGGCCCTGGGCTAACATCCGTGCCCATCTTCCTCTACTTTATATGGGACGCCACCACAGCATGGCCTAACAAGCAGTGTGTCGGTGCGCGCCCAGGATCTGAACCCGGGATCCGAACCAGCGAACCCCGGGCCTCCACAGCGGAGCACTCACTCAACTGCTTGCATCACCGGGCCAGCCCCTTTATTGTCATTTTTTGTTGTTTCTAATGTGGATTTTATTTGTCACATTTTAATCTTTCTCTTCTTTCCTGAATATAGCCTGTTCATTCGTAATTTCTTCTATTGTTTTATTTGTATTTAATGCCTTGTAGCTCTTTGCTTTTCTTTCATCAAGGATATGTGTGTGTGTGTATGTGTGATTGTGAGAGCTTTCTCCCCTCATCCTGGCATAGTCCTTTTTCTGATGCATACTATTTGATTTTTATTTGATCAGTTGATCATTTTCACGTTTTTCCTTGGAGTATGTTATCCCTAGGATTATTGAATGATGGTTACTTTTTGGAGGTAGGTTACTTACTTGAAAGAAAAAATGGTGGGGAGTGAGTTGGTACAGCAGACAGATAGAATTTTCTTGTATGTTAACTTTGAACACTTAATCATCAACTCCATTCTGTACTCTCTCCTAAATAATATGTATCTAATTAGTGCTGTAATCATTAATATTCCAAAGGTTTCTTGGTAGTGATTTGGCCTCTATTTATTTCTCTTCAGTGACTGAAATCAGCTACTTCTGTGTTGATTGCCACCTAACATTTTCTCTATCTTACCACCACAACAGCCTGATCTTTAAAAAAATATATGTATATGTGGGATCCTTGTTCAGTCCTACATTGTATGTATATCATGAGTTTGGGGTGGCCCTTAGTCTGTCCATGTCTCAAGGACACCCCATTCCAAGTAAGTTTTCATTGGTTTTACCCTTCAGGGCTACACCACCTTCCCTTGGAGAACTCTGCCTATTCTCTCAAACACGAGAAGTATGCATATGCTCTTGAATATCTTTTAAAGTTTATTGAATTCACACTATTTGGCTGATATTTTTCAGAGTTTGTAGTTAGGAAATATGCTTAATTCTCAATTTTAATGAAGATCATTTTTTTCCTTCTTTTTACTCTATATGTTATTTAGTGGGCTTTTTGTCATGGTGTATAGCTTTTTAATGCCAGAAATGATGTTGACAGGATCTTCAATCTCATGTAGAATGGAGGTAAAATGATTAAAGTATGATACCCTGCAAGGGTCAGAGAGTTTTTTTTTAGAATATTTGGTAAGTATATTTGTTAAATACAACTTTATTTTATTTTTCCTGCCTTCGTTATTTTTCTTTGATCTCATGTTCATTGCATACAACTGACCCTCACCTGACATATTAGGGCCATGTTCTTATTATTTATACAATATAATTTAGCAAATAATATATATTTAGATCCAAACACTGTGATAAATTCTAGTGTTTTATACATGAATGTGTAATGGACCCTGTTCTCAGGCGATTGTGATAAATTGGAAGAAATATTAAGCATAAACGAAAACGTCATTAAAAAGAAGAATGTTTGCTTTAGTGCAAGTATTTTCATGGTGTATAAAAGCACAATGGAAAATACAACTACCTTTTTTTAGGGAAGAGAAATTTAAAAATTGTCACAGATAGCTTAACTTCGAGGTGGATCTAAACAGATGGATGAGTTTTTTTGAAGTTGAGAAAGAACCAAAGAGAACATTACATTGAAAGGACAGGTATGTTCACGGAGTAGCCAGAATATGTGTTGTTGAAAGATGAGGGGCAGAGGGGACAAATATAGGTGATGGTGTTCAATGAGGTCATGGAAGTTAATTTGGGTACAATTATAAAAGGCATTGCATTCCATACAAAATATTTAAACTTTAGCCTGTAGAGGATTAGAAGGATTTTAAGCAAGACACATCTGTAACTGCACTGGAATTTTAGAAAATGCTGTCGTAGCAGTGTGGAGGATGGGTTGGAAAGGAAGTTGGAGGCAGGGAGACTAGATAGGAAGTTATTGCAACAGTACAGATGAGAGTCAAAGAGGGTCTAAACAAGATACTGACATGCTGCCTGCGTGTGAGTGGTACTCCTTCACGGTGTGCATACCGTGTGGCCCTATTTGGTGGCCCTGTCATTGGGATAGGAGAGGAAAGATGTTTAGGATCCATTTCAGAAGAGGTAGAATTGATGGCCCTCATAACATGTTGGTCCTGAAGGGGTAAGAGAAGTGGATCCATAGAGTTATGAAAAGTGATAGGGATTTTCTTAACCCAAACGGAGAATTCAGGAGGAGGATCAGGATTTTGAGGGAAAGAAGTATGAGAGAATTTTAAGTGAAGTTTTGGTTATCTTGAGTTTGACTTTCCTGGATGACATTCGTGTGAAAATTAGTGGAGTTCAGGTTAGAGCCGGTGGATCCTTTCTTTTTTCCTGTCCATCTTCTTGTTCTGTACGTTAGTCCTACACGAGAATTAGTATAAGAACTGCTACTCTTACTACAAAAATTTATTGATGATGTTTCTGTTGGTATTGCTGCTAAACTGCTTCTTTGTGCTCTGAATATTGAATTAAGCAAAGTTCTGCTTATCACTGGATTATTTATTAGAGTGTATGCTGCGACTGCTTTGAAGAGGTCTTAGCCCTCTGTGCTCTAGCTAACCATACTCTGATATTTCCGCGTGGTCACTGTCACATTTTCTCTTTCACTCTGCTGTTCCTCTCTTTTGCCTTGCCCTGTGCACTCAGATAAGCCTGTGTCCTAATAAATAGCAGTGTGCATTTACAATATTTCTAAGGCTTCACTTATTCTACGGCTTCCTCTTAGTTTTTCCAAGGGATATTTATCTATCTTTTAAGCTTGTTGGGGAAAAATAGTATAGTTGCATTTTAATGCTCACAAAATCCATTTTTAACAAATCTTTATAACCCCCACCACAAGCATACTTAATTGACCATTCTGCACAAATATGAAAATATGTATCTATCCCTAAATGAACACTAACACATATAAAAAAATAATCATCAAGGTATCACTCAGATAAAATACTGGATTTTAGTTTCTCTATTTCAATAAATACAGTGGGCCTTTTATCAATAAAGATAATTGGCGTTTTAATTGTACCATGGATTTCTAGTTTAGGATTAACTTTGTAACCACCCTTTTATATCAGCTTCTCATCCTCTTTCAAACTTACTCTGGTCAAAATCCTTGATTTTATCCCCATTGTAGGGTTAAGATCCCTCTACTCTGTCAAAAGCCCAGCTGAGACATATTCAAGTGGGAAAACAACACGGGAAAACAAATGTGAACTTAGTACTCTTCGAAGCTCTTTAAGCTTTGTCTCTGTATTAATTTTGCTCACCAGAAAAGCTCAACTTCTGGTCTTTACAAAGTTACAATTTTACATTGAAATCTTTTGGCTTTTATCTTTTTAATGAAACTGCTTCAAAGACAAGATCCATTATGTTGCTCCACATCTTTGTGACAAACACCTCTTGGAAATGAGGCTCAGGGGAGACTCTTCAGTGGGTTGTCAAGTGTCCCTCTAGGCTGTGAGTGTTGCGTAGCCTATTCTTGTTGAGTTCAGTTGGCTGTGCCAAGCCCAGCGTAAAACCTTACTCTTAAGGGTTGTGGCATCTCTCAGGCAAGGCGATTTTTCAATTTCTTTATTCTCTGCTAGCAATTCTTAGTCTTATAATATCTGTCCTGTGATTTTTTGTAAGCTGCTTTAGCTTCAGGATGAAGATATTTACTTTTTAAAGCCCTTTTTTGGTCAAGTTTTTCTCAAAACTTGACCTTTTTCCAAATCTCTATGACACCATCCTCCTTTCCTGTCCACACCTGTCACCAGGGCTATTTCTAACTCTGTACTAAATTGGGTTAGGAAAATGGACTAAACCGATACTTCATAGAAATCTCTTCTTAATTCATGTATCTAAAAATATACTATAACTAAGATTTTATATAATATCCTATTTCAGAAACATTAGTATACTAAAAATATTTAGCTTATTTAAAATTATTCCATATGATGCTAAAATGCAATTAGGTAATTTTTTGTTTCCTAAGGAGTAACTGAGTAATGTAGGTAAAAAAATTCCTAAATTGTGTAATCAGTATTTTCAAATTTATTGGATGGTATGATTTATGTGGAGAGCAATCGGTTTTCTGTTTAAATTTTCCCTAGTTCAATTTCATATTTAGAAAGTGGTATGTGTGATTGATGATTAATTTTTAGATCACAAAATACTTAAATAAAAAGTCAAATTTTACGATTCAGTAACCTGAAATTGAAAAGGGTAAATTTGGGGGCTGGCCACGTGGCTTAGTGGTTAAGTGTGTGCGCTCCGCTATCGGCGGCCTGGGTTCGGATCCCAGGTGCACACCGACGTACTGCTTGTCTGGGCATGCTGAGGCGGCGTCCCACATACAGTAACTACAAGGATGTGCAGCTATGACATACAACTGTCTACTGGGGCTTTGGGGAAAAAAAGGGAAAAAAAAAAAAAAGGAGGAGGATTGGCAATAGATGTTAGCTCAGGGCCGATCTTCCTCAGCAAAAAGAGGAAGATTGGCATGATGTTAGCTCAGGGCTGATCTTCCTCACACACACACAAAAAAGGTAAATTCGGACCTATCAAATTTCAATTCTTCATTATTTGGGTGTGGTCAATGAATACATTTTTAAAAGTTTTAGATGCGTTAAGTCACTGATTTTCTCAATACCTTTTCACTAAGGGAAGGAATAAGGTGCATGCCTGTATTTATCATTGCTTTCTGTTTTACAATATTTCTAACAGCATGCATTCCCCGGGAGTAAGGAGACAGCCTGTGATGTGAGTGTCCATCATTGTAAGGACGCTGATTGTGCTCATATCTTCCTTTCCATCTCCTTTGAAGGATGTCGGTTCTTTCTGGCACTGGAGGAGAATCACAAGTGGTTTGCTTCTTGGCTATACTTACTATCTTTTTGCTCTTAAAGGATCTTGTGTGATTTACTTATACTTTAACTTCTGAAGGGATTGCAAACTGAATCCAGACACCGGAAGGTTTTCTGAAGAGAGGGTGGCCAAAGAGGGGGTCTGTACAGGATTGAATCAAAATTACCAGTATTCCAGAGTGATAGAGAGAGACAGACAGAGACAGATGGAGACAGACAGAGACAGAGAGACAGAGAGAGACAGAGACCTCAAGAAAACTCTTGTTTGAATTGTCGTGTCTGGAGTTCTGGAACCAGTTCACATTCTAAAGGTATAGGATGGGAATTCTGAAAGGCTTTCTTCCAGAGGAGTGACATTATATGACATATATAAACTCCAGTATTTACTGGCATTAAACAAACAAACAAACAATGCCAGACCAGATTTGAAATCAGTGAAAAACATTCAATTATTTCCTCATTTTAATCACCCTGTTCAATTCTGCTTGTGTGTCAAATAAAGACATAATACCTCACTTCCATACTCACTGAATTCTTTTACTTTGATGGATGTTTGCAATTAAACTCTATTTACACACTTGGTTAATAAGGTTACACAAAATTACTCACATTTTTCATTGATTCTTTTTCTTTGTAGGCTTGAAAATGCCTAAGCGCATTGATTATGGTCAGTTGAATACGTTATGCCACGTAAGAGGACTACAATACAAGTAAGTTATTCAAGCATTTCTTTTTCTGTCATTCAAATGAATATGAATGTGTTGGTTTCATGGATAAAAGAGAGTAATAAACCAGTGTTGACTCTCACAGGTACCTGATTTACCACACAGATAAAAACATTTGAAAACCTGCAAGTTATTTCTCCGGATGGAAGGGACAGGATATATATGCCATATTTTAAGGAAAAAAATTTAGTTTGAAGCAAACATAACTCATCCCTCGCTGGGCCCTTTCTGGTACTTAAAGAGCAGGCAAAAGGGAAAAAAAGCTTTAAATGGTTGAGAACACAAATCCTGAGTGAAAGGAGTACGTGAGCAGTGCACAGGAGACGCCTAGATGAAACATACTGGAGAACCAGGAAATACCCTGGCGCAAAGCTCGGGTCCCTAAGATATGTGATACTTGAAGATGTAATTTAAAAAAATCTAGTTTCTTGTTAACTCCTTACCCCAAGTTGGATTATTGAAATTATAAAACTAGTTGGTTTCTTCCATATCCATCAGAGTTTACCCACCCTCCCACCTTTCTTCACTAGGAGAAGAGCTTGCCTCATCTTTTATGGGACTGCTGAAAAAATGCCCTAAGTGTACAGACTTTCTCTCTCTACTTGAAAACATCTCTAAGTCACATCTCTTAACCATTTCAAATTATTTCTCTATCTTCACCCATCTTTCCATTCTTTCTTTTTCAGAGAAAGGCAGGAGGGCATGCGTCTTTGATACTTCTTGGGTTTCTCCCAAGAATGAGTTTTCTTTTTCTATGCACTCCTGCGTCCTCCTCACTCCTAGTGCCTTTCAGCACAGGGTAAAGAATTAAGTGCATATGCTCTGGAGTTAGGTCGCTGGGTGTGAATCCTGGCTCAGCCGCTCACCAGCTGTGACCTTTGACTGGTTACTTAATTTCTCTTTGCCTCAGATTTCTCATTTGTAAAGTGGAGATAATAGCAGTACCCATTTCAAAGAGTTATTAGGAGGATTAAATCAGCTAATTTATGGAAAGTAAACAGTGTCTGGCACACAGTAAAAGCTATATGTGTTTATTATTATTGTTGTTGTTACAAAAAACTCATCCAAGTTTTTAACTGCTGAACTTATCTTATATGCTGGTCCCTTTTCTGACACGGAATAAGCTAGTTAAGGGTTTTGGAGCCGAAAGCCTTCTTTCCTCTCATTTTCTTTTTGTTTCTAGCCCAGACATTTTTGTTTAAAACATGTTTCTAGATTTTTTTTTTTCCCCTTCAGGGATCGTAATAAGAGAGATCAAATCATCTAGATCTGGGTCTGCCAAAGGATCCATTCTACATAAATCCATTTTGTCAGCCTCTGTCTTTCCGGTGTGATGATCCCTCCCAGACAGAGTTCTCTCATCAGACAGTCTTTGGGTCCAGGCCCCACCTGGCTGTCCTGCCTGACTTTCTCTATTAAGTCTCACATTTACTGTGCCTTCTCTTAGACACGAAATCTCCTGAATTGCCTGGAGGTTTTCTTTTGTGGCACCAGCACCTCCCTTGGGCCTGGGAGGGGACACATTTTAGGGTAACTGCGTATAGGTTTTGGGTCATTCTTGTAGAAAAAAAAATATGATTGCAAATACAAAATTAGCTAAGAAAATGAATATTTATTTTGAATGAGAAAATAAATTACAATGAATTAATGAAGGCTTGGCAATTCAGGCCCTTTTTCCCCCTGACATTTTTTTTAATGCAATTTACCAGAAATGCATACATAGAAATTATTTAAGTCTTTCAGAATTAAAAAGCTGAAATCAATGTATTTCTCCATATTTACTTATTCTTTACGTATTATGTGTTAAAAATGACCCATGTAATATACTTTCCCCTTACAACAAAAACAGAAAGGCTGAGAATCAAGTGATTCAAGGATTGAAATTTTTGTACATGAAACCTACCAAGGGCCTTAGTTTTGATTCACACCCCCCTCAAAAAAGGTTTCTTTTATTACAATAAAGGCAGTAGATTGGCATATTATTCTGGGATTTTCGATCAAAGGTAAAAGAAAAATTGAGTAACAAATGGGAATGATGTCACCTCGGATTTCTAAATTCTTAAATGTGGGACTTTTCATCTCTAGTAGACTGCATGTTGATCTTATGGCTTCCTACCCCATGACATTTAGCATAGAGTGCAAATGAATTGAATTGAATTACATTCTGATGTTCGGGAGAAATGAATATCTTCTTAATGCTTTATGCTTAAGCTTTATGCAAAAGCTTAATGCTTTTGTTAGTTGGATGTTCCAATTTTCTTCCTGGACTGTATGCTTTGGAGATAAACTTAAAGACGCCTTGAAGAATTTTTTCACTTGTCAAAGTACTCTGTGACTCGATCAGTCAGCTCTTATGTTCTAAAGGTCAATTTACTTAGTAATATACAGAGTAATATGGTTTAAAAAGAAATTTATGTTCTCCTAACTTTCAAATAATAGAAAAGAGAGGCTACACCTTTGCCACTGCATTTTCCAGTGTGGCCCAGTATTCTTGTAACTTCATACAGAAACCTTCAAACGTGTCTAAATTAGGAATTATAAAAGACAAAAACAGTCATGATGCCCATGCATTTGTGCATTTGTATGAAGTTAGTGCTTGTCAGTCAGCTTTGTGACTGGGATACAGCAAGAGCTCAATCTTTGTTAGTGCTTAATATTACCAGTATCTAGCTGCTTATAAAGACAGGTGTAGTTATGCTGACTATATGTTTTTTATGCTTATAGAGACTATAACTCACAAACAGGTTTTAGCCCAAAGTCCATTTATAAGTTGACTGTCCAGCATTCATCAATTTACCATAGACATAATATCATAGAATCAGACGATTGTACCACAGGAAGTCAACTCAGAAATCATCTAGTGGAAACTCCTTAATGCACCGATAATTAATTGTGCCCATTTTCCCAAAATGTATCTTTAAATTTTATACTTTTATAATAAAAAAGATGAAAATTATAGTTAAAATTATAGTATTTAACTAAAATATAAAAAATAGCATTCAGTAATTGTTTCTTTCACATTGCTTCAGGTTAAGGTAAATTCCATTAAATTAGTAGAGTATTAGAGGTTGAGAGAGACAAATGATGATTTTCAAGGAGGCTCCTGGACATTATTAAGGCTTTTAGAGTCTATTGATAATGGTTGATTCTTCATTATAACTATTTTTATTTCGAAATATATTGTCTTTCTTTTTCTTAGTGAGAGTGTTTTGCTAATTCTGTTGGTTTATCATAGACATTTTTGATATAAAAATGAAGATATGAAGAGATAGGTGATTTTTATTTTTAAGGAAATAAAATTTGGAAGAGAAAGGAGAGACAAGAAGAGCTTTGAAAAGATGGTTTATGTCCTCATACAAGAAATCAACTGAGCTGTGATCCCACGAACACTGCTTTGTCTGGAATGAAGTCAATTTTTATCTTGAACAATTTCCACTGACGACCACCAGTTGGGGCTGTCAATCCAGAGTAGATTTGTTGTCTTCTTGTGGTGGCAGAAAAATGTGGGCAGAGACAGATGGAATCTTGCATTTATTTAATAGATTATAAACAATTCGGAGGCTTGTAATTCAAGGTGTACCTATTAATGTTATTTTACCTAATGTGCACGCTCTTATATCCAGCTGTCTAGGACAAGATTCTCTACCGGAGGCAGTAGTACTTCCTCCAGGGGGAATTTGGAAATGTGGACACATTTATAGGTGTCACAATGACTAGGAGGTGATACTGACACCGAGTGGGTGGGGGCTAGGCATTGTAAACAGTTTGCAGTGTGCAGTAAAATTCAGCACATTGTTCCATCCAAAATGCCTGTAGCCCTCTGTGATATTGTGATTTACGATAACAAATGTATATTTGGTCTTCGTCCTGATTCTGGTACAGAGCTCCTAAAACCCTTGGAATTTCCTAAGTGATGAGAGTGATAAAGGTGTCTTAGAGGGTTGGATTAGACGGTTGGAACTTTCTGCCCCACCCCCTGAGCTCCAGGGAGGGGAGAGAGGCTGGAAGTTGAATCAGTTGCCAATGACCAATGATTTAATCAATCATGCCTGTGTAACAAAGCCTTCATAAAACCCCCAAAGGACTGGGTTCAGGGATCTTCCTGGTTGGTGAACACGTGAAGGTTCGAGGAGAGAAAGGTGCCTGGAGAGGGCATGGAAGCTCTGTACTCATTCCCACATAACCTTGCCCTAAGAATCTCTTCCATCTGGATGTTCATCTGTATCTTTTATCATATCCTTTTATAATAAACCGGTAAATGTCAGTAAACTCTTTTCCTGAGTTCTGTGAGCCACTTTAGCAAATGAATTGAACCTGAGGAGGGGGTCATGGGGACCTCTGATTTTTAGCAAAATTGGACAGAAGTTGTGGGTAACCTGGTGACCTACTACTTGTGATTGGCATCTGAAGTGGAGTGGGAGCAGCCTTGTGGGACTGAGCCCTTAACCTGTGGGATCTGATACTACCTTCAGGTAGACAGTGTTAGAATTGAGTTGAGTTTTCAGACATGCTGCTGGTGTCTGAGAATTGCTTGGCATTGTGTGGGAACCTCCCCCCGACTTTGGAATTGGGTCCATCCCTCCACCCTCTTAAGAAATACCAGTCTAGAGGATTTTTTCTTGGCTAAACTTTCTAAAGTTAGAGGAGTTGCTATAGATCATCTCTAAGATATTAACCATCAAATTTCCCTAAATCTTGATTCAAGAAACAAACTCATATTCTCATGAAAACCTGCTTCCTTTCTCCATTCTCTACCAATATTATCACAATTAGAGTCTAAGCTCCTGAGGGAAACAACCATGTGAGTTTGGTTCACTACTGCATTTTCATTGTCCATTTCAGTTCATGGTACATAGTTGGCCTTCAAAAAATATTTGCTGAATGCCTAGCTTTCACCCGATAATGGAAGCATGAAAATCTTTCAGCCATGTTTTATTCTCTTTTCTCTTTATTTCTCCATATGTTATACTTAGATTCTACTGTTCCTCTCTATTTCTAATATTTGTTACTCATCTTTTATCCACTACTCAACTCTAGCTCTTTTATTACATGCCTCCAGGACTACCAAACTTACAATTGGAATTCCATCCTCAAATCTCTTCTTCATTCCTCATTGTGTACTACAAGTTAAATCTTTTTATTTTATTCGTATATTTTTAAGAGATTTTGTTTTTTGAGCAGTTTTAGGTTTACAGAAAAATTGAGCAGAAAGTACAGAGTTCCCAAATACTTCCTTACTCCTCCCTTCTAGTTTTCCGTATTATTAATATCTTCAATAATTGCGGTATATTTGTTATAATTAATTAGCCAATATTGATACATCACTATTAGCTAAAGTCTATAGTTTACAATAGGGTTCACTGTGTTGTACATTCTGGGGTTTTTGGCAAATATATAATGACATATATTTACCACTACAGTATCATACAGAATAGTTTCACTGCTCTAAAAATGCCTCGTGCTCCCCTTATTCTTCTCTCCCTCCCTAATCCCTGGTAACCACTGATCTTTTTACTGTTTCCATAGTTTCCCCTTTCCAGAATGTCATATAATTGGAAAAATACAATATGGAGTCTTCTCAGATTGGCTTTTTTCACTTAGTAATATGCATTTAAGTTTCCTCCATGTGTTTTCATGGCTCAATAGCTCATTTTTTTTTGTCATCGAATAATATTCGTTGTATGGATGCACCACAGTTTATCTCTTCACCAAATGAAGAATATTTTGGTTGCTTCCAAGTTTTAACAATTATGACTAAAGCTGCTATAAACATTCATGCACAGGTTTTTGTGTGAACGTTAAGTTTTCAACTCATTTGGGTAAATACCAAGGAGTGCGATTACTGGATTGTATGGTAAGAGTGTGAGTAGTTTTGTAAGAAACCACCAAACTGTCTTCCAAAGTGGCTGTACCTCTGCATTTTCACCAGCAATGAATGAGAGTTTATCTTGCTCCACGCTCTTCACAGCAATTCATGTTGTGAGTATTCTGAATTTTAGCCATTCTTAATAGATGTGTAATGATAGCTTGCTATTTTAATTTACATTTCCCTAATGACATATGATGTGGAGCATCTTTTCATATGCTAATTTTCCATCTGTGTATCTTTATGAGTTGTCTCTTCAGATGTTGTGTCCATTTTTTATTTAGGTTGTTTGTTTTCTTATTGTTGCGTTTAAAGAGTTCTTTGTATATTTTGGATACCAGTCTCTTATCAGATAGGTGTTTTGCAAATATTTTCTCCCAGTATGTGGATTGTCTTTTCATTCTCTCAACAGTATCCTTTGCAAGCAGAAGCTTTAAATGTTAATGAACTCCAACTGATCAATTTTTCTTTCAGGAATTATACTTTTGGTGTTTTATCTAAGAAGTCATTGCCAAAACCAAGGTCACCTAGATTATCTTCCTATGTTATCTTCTATGAGTTTTACATTTTTGCATTTTACATTTTGGTCTATAATCCATTTTGAGTTAATTTTTGTGAAGGGTGTAAAGTCTGTCTCCTGATTCATTTTTTTTCCAGATACATGTCCAGTTGTTACAGCACCATTTGTTGAAAAGACTGTCTTTTCTCCATTGAGTTGCCTTTGCTCGTTTGTCGATGATCCTTTGACTGTATATATGTGGGTCTATTTCTGGGCTCAGTATTCTGTTTCATTGAATTGTTTGTCTATTCTTTTACCAATATTACTGTCTTGATTATTGTAGTTTTATAGTAAGACTTGAAGTTGGATAGTTATTTGTATATTTTTAAAATTAATTCAACAAGAATATGCACTCATACATTTCTCTTGTAAAATTGAAAACAATGCAAATAATTTTGAATTTTCTTTTGACCATTATCCTGACCATGACTTAATTTTAAACTCCTTCCCCATCCTCAGAGGTAACCAGTGTTAAACCAGCTACTGAGTAACTTTCTGGTACTTTTCTGTGCCTGCACATACATTTCAATAAACCAGTAGAAATTTATAGCATTGATGTTTAAGTGTGTGGTCTGTGTATATAAAGGATATATCATATTGCAATATCTACCTGCAATTTGCTCTTTTTTCTATCCAATGTGTCTTGGAGATCTGTCTGTATTTGAACAGATATAACTCATTATTTTTAGCTCCTACATACTGTTTCGTGATATCAATAAACTAACACTTTGTTTAACTACTACCCTACTGATTAACACTGAAGTTGTTTCCAGTTTTTCTCTTATTTCAAAAAATGCTGCAGTGAATACCCTTGTAAATGCCTTCTTATTTATGTGTGAGTATTTTTCTAGGGTAAAATACTAAGAAATGTCATTTTTAGGGCACGGGGCACACACACAGTCAATTCTACGTAGATACCACCATATTTCCACACTCCTCTCTCTATACTCCGTTCTGAAAGGCTGGATCTGGGAATTTGCAAACTACATTTTGCAGACTTCCTTGCCAGCTGCCTTCCCCCATTAGAGTCTACCAATAGGAGGCACAGGTAGGAGATTAGAAATCAGAAGAGAAGAAACCATTCTTCTGCTTTCTCATTCTCTCTCCTGTTGTTGGTGACATTTCTGGAAATGGCTGTGTCCCTCTGCCTTTAGCCATGAGAGCCCTTCTTTGGTGGACCCACTGTCTGCTGTGTAGCCCCTCCTCAGCATGTCTAGTCTTAGCAGTGGCTCCTCCTAGACAACCCCAGCGTCTCTCCTGATACTCTATACCATGGCTACCCTTTTGAGGACTCAGCCTTGGGGATGCAGCTGTTTTGTCCAGTTACTCATCTATGTGTTAACTCACTCTCCTCTTTGGTTCTCTTAGTTCTACTTCAGCAACTATATTTCTGTTTTACGTATCCGTATGTTTCAAGTACTGAGGTGGTTTCTGTTTTTCTGATTGCATCCTCACTGACTCATTGAATTTCAGGACCAGAAATATAATTTGTGGAGCCCAGTGCACAATGACAATGCAGGGCACCTTGATAAAAAATTATTAAGAATTTCAAGATAGTGATAGTAGAGCATTAAACTCAGTGTGAAGACTGTCTGAACATGGGTGCTATGCAAGGTCGCAGGCCACATGCCCACTCACGAAGCTGGCCCCGGTGACTCTCCTTGTTCATCTGTCACTTTTATGACAGCAAATGAGAGAAGATATTTTCCCACACCCTCAAGAAAACTTGAATTATCAAACTTTTATTGTAGCTGATGTTTATGAGCAAAAATTTTATTTTGTATAATTTGTATTTCATGAATTTATTGGCCACTTGAATCTCCTTTTCAATGATTTTCTGTTCTTAGCATTTGCCCTATTTTTTTCTATTGGGTTGTTTGTAGCAATTATTTGCATCTTTTGGATATTAATCTTCTGTCAGGATTAATATATGTTATAACATTTTCTTTTTTATCACCTGTCTTTGACTTTTTTTCACAGTATCTTGTTATACAGAAGCATTTTAATTTTTATCTAGTTTAATTTTTTTCTTTTATGACTTTTTGCTGTTTGTATCTTGTTTTAAAAAGACCTACCTATCCCAACATTATTATTATTTTTTCTGATATATGCTTTTATAGTTTTCTCATGTTATTTCTTTGATACATCTAGGTTAATATATTTTAATACATTTCACTGCTCAAGACTATGCAATAACTTTTCACTGTATAAAAGACAAAATCAAATCCACATAGATATTAAACAGGTACCTCCAACTTCACAAATCTAGACAGAACTTTTGATTTTTTTCTCTCCAGATATTAATCACTTGCTCTCACATTTTAGTAAATGGCAACTGTACAAATTCCAGTTGGTCAAGACCAAATCCTTAGAGTCATCATTGCAGGCTCTATTTCTCTTTCATACCTCAGATCCGATCTCAACAATATCCTGATGGCTCTACTTTCAAATATATCCAGAATATAACCATTTCTCACCACCTCCACTACAGCCACCCTGGTCCGGGGCAACAAATGGTCTTACCTAGATTATTGCAGTAGCCTCCTAACTGGTCTTCTTACTCCATTCCTTGCCCCTTTACAGTCTGTGGTTGGTGCAGTAACAAGAGAAATCCTGTTAAAATATAATTTAGAACATGTCACTATTTGCTCAAAATATTCTAACGGCTTCGATATCACTCAAGGTAAAAGCTAAGATCTTTACTGTGGCTTGCAAGGTTGTACATGATCTCACACCCACTCCATCTCTGACCTCTTCTATATGAGACCCCCTAGCTTATTTTGCTCCAGCCACAGTATCTCCACGCTCTGTTCCTAACACACCAAGTGTGCTCCTGCCTCAAGCCTTTCTCACTTGTACTTTCTGTCTGGAATGATCTTTCCTCAGATGTCTACTTGCCTTTCTCCCTCACTTGCCTCAGGTCTCTGCATTCTGTGACCAGCCTATATGAAATAGGTACTCTTAGCACTTTTTCCCCTATTCTTGCTTTCATTTCTTAATGCATCTGACATATTATATAGTCACGGATTTATTTTTATTGTCTCCCCTCTCTAGATTGAAGACTTCATGAGGACAAGACTTGATTTATTTGCTGATATATTTCCAGTGATTAATCTCCCCTATACCTAGTTTAATTTTATTTATCCTTCAAGGTCCAGATTGTCTCTTCATAGGTTTTCATTCTCCTACACATCTGTTCCGGGAAGACTGTAGGCTGGGAGTCTGAAGGAATGCATTCTAGACCTAGCTCTGCCTTTAGGTTCAATTGAGGTTCTTTGAATATCAGCTAAACTCTCAGGGCTTGGTTTTCTCATTTGCAAAAGGACATAAACTTGATTTGATACAAGGAAACTTTTTATCCTAATACTATATAAAACTGAGGCTATATTTTTATCCACATTTTTATCTCAGTGAATGACAAAATTATCTACCCAGCAGTCCAAGCTAGAATCTGGAAAATCATACTAGAATCCCATTTTCCCTCCAACTTAGATACACAGTTGATAAGTCAATTGTAATCATATTATTCACGAGACCTTTTATAATTGGCCCCTTCCTGCATCTCCAGCCTCGTCCCCCACTGACTCTCTCTCTCCTCCCTAGCCATAACAATAGCTTGTAGTATCTTGACTACACCTGCACTATGTTATTGAAGGAATTTTTATGTTTGCTTATACTGAAGTTTCTGTCTGGAATACCATTCTCCCATTCGCCTCCATCCACCAGTAAATAGGTGAACTAATCTTTATTTTCAAGTCTGCAATCTCTTTCTCCAAGAAGAGTTTTCTGATGCTTCTTCTCCCTGATATGATTCCCTTCTCCATTACCACTTTACTCTGTATAGTTTTCTATCAGAGCACTCAATAATTTCTTATGCATTTTTTTTTGAGGAGGATTGGCCCAGAGCTAACATCTGTTGCCAATCTTCTTTTTCTTTTTTCTCCCCCAAGCCCCACTGCACTGTTGTATATCCTAGTTGTAGCTCCTTCTAGTTCTATGTGGGATGCCACTTTAGCATGGCTTGATGAGCAGTGAGTAAGTCCACACCCAGGATCTGAAGCATCGAACCCTGGGCCACCAAAGTGGAGCGTGTGAACTTAACTGCTATGCCAGCGGCCCCTGCATTTTTTTTAAAAGTTTGTTTCTCTCTATTTTGATACAGACAGCTCCTTGAAGTTTGTATCCATTATGTTGGGGTAACTGATAATATGATGTGACAAAAAAGACTCAAAAATACTGTGATTTAAATAAAAGATTTCTTTCATCCTTAGTAGTCTGGAGGTGGGTGCTCCATGTGTGTAGAAGCTCTACCCCCATGAAGTCACTCAGGGATGAGTGTTTTGACATTGGCTTGTCATTTCCTTGTCAGTACAGTTGAAGAGGTCATTGCTGCATCTGGGTTCCACTCCATGGAAAGGAAAAGTGTGAAGTCAGGGACAAGCAATTTCCTATTTGACAAAGGAGCAGAATTTCTATAATCACTTCTTACATTCCACTGGCAAGAACTTTGTCTTATGGCCAAACCTAGTTGAGAGGATGTTGGGAAATGTAGTCTTTAGCTGGGCAACCAAGTGTCTGGGAAGAAGTAGAGAGTGAATTTGGGAGAGGTCATTTAGTAGTCTGTCAACCCTAACAGAAAACCTATCTTATTAATCTTTCTATCACTGGAGTCTAAACTACTCTAGAGGCTCAATAAACGTTTTTAATGAGAGAATGAATAAATATCTTGAGATTATTTCTATTTTCCAACTCCTTATTTCTCTGTGAAGCATTTTGGAATTTCTATGAATATTTCTTCAGGTTTATTAATTTCCTATTCCAGTGTCTCTGATCTGATCTTTAACCCATCCACTGAGTTTTTAATTTTAATAATTACAATTTTCATTTTGAGGAGTTCCACTAAGTTCTTTTTTTCAAATTTGCCTGGCCATTCCTGACAATCTTTTGTTATTGATCATCACTGTGACTCCATCTTTTATTTCTGTTAATATTTTATACCTAACTATTCTATATGTAACATATGAAGATTTATAGGATTTAGGAGTGTAAATCTGATGTTGGCTGTTTCTGCAGACTTGCACTCATGGTAATCTTTCTGTGTAAGATTTGCTTATTCTTAACATGTAGTAACATGTGCCTTAAATTGAGGGTAACTTCTCCCAGAAAGAATGTATATCGTTTTTTTTTCCTGGAGCCTGGGTGCACCACCAAGCTGGGACTACTTCATTCTCCTTCAAGAGTTTTTCTCCAAAGCAGAGTTCTCAGGCTGGGCTCCCTTCTTTTCTCCGGGGTCAAGGCTCACATTCCCTCCAGCAGTGCTCCTAGCAGAGTGACTGCCCTCCTCACAACCCTACCCCTCCTCTGTGCCTGTTGCTCACATCTCAGGTACCCACTCACTTTCCTTTCCCTTTTCTTGCAATGCGATAGTCTCTGGAGACAGGATTACCTCTTGTAAGACCAGCAATGCACCCAAAAGTTGTTATGCAAGGTGTGTACAACAACGGGGTTCTTCAGAGAGTCAAGATGCCGTGGTGTAGGTAGCTTGAAGATTCTTCTAAGGTATGCTGTTCTGCACTGCGGGACGATGAGTGCCAGATATTTCTTCTTTAACAGTTTTGTTCCAGTGATGAGAAGGTTCCTCAGAGTCATTGTCTAGGTCCTTTTTATTAAGGAAATCTCTTTCTCATGGCTAGAATGTCCAGTCTTAATAACATGTAACATGATAAGAACTTCATTCATATATATTGTCGAAGGAAGATTTAAGGTTGACTCAAACTCTGTCCTTATTCCATTGAAAATGGGTTCATATCCCCACATTTTTAATAAAATGAACATTTTGTTACTGTATGCTATATATTCTGTACTTGGATTTATATTACTAGTTATCATTTTTACATGCCTAATATCTTGTAAACGGTGGGCCAGAGCTTTACATTTATTACTTCCAACTACTGCAACAATCCTAAAGGTAGTCCTTTTCTAGAGCTAAAGAAATAAATGAGAGGTTGAAATACCTTGTATAAGGATAAACCACAACTTCAGCTTCATATGCAAATCAGATATTTGTTCTCAAAATAGGGAGAACTTGAGTTGTTTTAGGGGAAGTAAAATTTTATAACAGATTAATATCTCTCTGAAAAGTTTAGATTCAGTCTTCAAGTTATATTTTTGCCTTTAACTTTGTCAAAAGAGATCTTTTAATTTTTTCCAAGAACTTCATGAAATTGAAAAGTTAGAGATTAATCTTTATGATTAATTAGTTGCAATAGCATGTGGAACTCCTTTGAAAAATATAATTTTGAACTGATCGTGTCATTGGCTAATGAGCTTAGTCCATAGATAAGGAAGATGATCAAATGAATTTATAACAGAAGACTAATGTTTCCAAAAATGTTGAGAATAAAAAGGAGACTGAATAGAGTGACACCTTGTAGCGGCATTACCTGAAGGCCTCTGACTGATTGATCTTTTCATTTAGATCTAGGGCATATTCAACTCACCGGCATTATTAAAGGGCATTTTTTCTTCAACATAATATTGTAATAAGGATAAAATCTATTATATATAATATAATATATAATAAAATAAATATATAAATCCATTATATAACATATATTATATCCACGTATATTTTATATATATATAAAATCAGCTCAATTCATATCAAATTGCACTTGTTCCTTTTTCTAATGTGCAAGGATAATATTCATATTTCTTTCAATTTTCATCAAATAAATGTGTAGATGCTATAATATTTGTAAGACAAATTCAGGAGGAAAAATAGATTCAACTTTTACGACTTGTTTTAATTGATTTAAAATAAAAAATGTAAATTACCTTAGGGCAATCACATAAATATAATTAATCAATAGGTATTTTATTAAAAGTTTATTATGTCCTCAGACTTGTGAGCAGAACTGAATGGGATGGAGAAGATATACTGCAGTAGTTAGGGTGTTTCTAACTGCTAAGCTAAACCCTAAATCTCAGTGGCTTAACACAGTAGAAGTTTATTTTTTCCCCACATTAAGCCCTACAAGGGTATTTTTGACTAGTAGGCTGTTCTTATGGTTTAGGAACTCAGGCTTCTTCCAAATTTTTGCTCTCCCAACTTTTTCATCTGGCTTCCAAGTCCGCCCTGCTCAATCGCTTCAAGCTGGAGGGGGAAAGACATGGAAAACTCCCTATAGAAGGGTTTTTTGGGAGGTTGGGGGAGATTTTGATGGGGCTGGTCCTGAAGTGGTGTACATCACTCCCACCCCCTCTTCCATATTCCATTGGCTAGAACGCAGCCATGTGGCTACACGTAACTGCAAGGGAGACTGGGAGATGTGGTGTAGCTGTGTGCTTAGGAAGAAGACACGGTTTGTGGTAGCATAGATGAATCTTTGAGATAGATGTAAAATCACTGAATTTTAGACCTGGAATTGTTCTTATTTAGACATATATCTATCATTTTGTGGATAAGGAAATGAGGCATATGTAGTTTAAATGACCTGTCTACATTTATATAAAGTAGAAAAATTAATACATAAATTCAGTTATCTTGACCTCAAGCCTAAGTTCTTCCATTTCTCATCATAGGCACAGTCTAGCAGAGGAGGCAGAGAGTAACCACACATCATGCATTTCCGGAACCCTGCCAAGGTCGTGGACTGGTGCTCCCTCCCCTGACCTGGGACAGTGTAATTGGTGTACAGCCCACATACTTATCTTTTTTTTTTTTTTTTGTGGGGAAGATCAGCCCTGAGCTAACATCCATGCCAATCCTCTTCTTTTTGCTGAGGAAGACTGGCTCTGAGCTAACATCTATTGCCAATCCTCCTCCTTTTTTTTTGGCCCCCAAAGCCCCAGTAGATAGTTGCATGCCATAGTTGCACATCCTTCTAGTTGCTATATGTGGGACACAGCCTCAGCATGGCCAGAGAAGCAGTGCGTTGGTGCACGCCCGGGATCCGAACCCGGGCTGCCAGTTGCGGAGCGTGTGCACTTAACCGCTAAGCCACGGAGCGGGCCCCACATACTTATCTTGATTGATCCATGTAGCCATTTAAAAATTTTAGCATAATACCCTCAAGGTCCATCCATGTTGTTGCTAAGCAAAGTACGGTATGACAGAGAAAGCCAAATACCATATGATTTCACACGTATGTGGAAGATAAAACAGCAACAACAAACAAACACACATGTATACAGACATTAGATTGGTGGTTACCAGAGGGAGCGGACAGGCGAAAGGAGTAAAAAGGCACACGAGTGTGGTGACAGATGGTAATTAGTCTTCGGATGGTGAACATGATGTAGTCTACACAGAATTCGAAATATAATGATGTACACTTAAAATTTACATAATGTTATAAACCAATGCTACTGCAATAAAAAGTAAATAAATAAAACTGCTTTTAAAAAGAAATTTTAAAGTAAGTTACTGTCTTAGTCTGCTCGGGCTGCCGTCACATAATACCATAGACTGACTTAAACAACAGAAATTTATTTCTCGCGTTCTGGAGGCTGGGACGTCCAAGATCAAGGAGCCAGCCAATTCAATTTCTGGTGAGAGCTCTCCTCCTGGCTTGCGGATGTCCGCCTTCTTGCTGGGTCCTCACGTGGCCTCTCCTTGCTTCGGAGAGCAATCTTTCCTCCTCTTCTTATAAGGTCATCGGTCCTATCAGATTAGAGCTCTACCTTTATGACCTCATTTAACCTTAATTATCTCCTGAAAGCCCTATCTACAAACACAGTCACAGTGGGGACTAGGGCTTCAACATATGAGTTTTAGGGGGGCACAATTCAGTCCATAGCAGTTACTAACACTTAAAAAGTCAGAAATTTTTACATGAGAGTTCAGATTTCTGACTTCCTTAAAAAAACTGCAGGATCTGATCACTATGGACTTCTCTGAGTACATGACAATAGTAGGCTTAAGAGAGAGGTTGCAGATCTCTCTGTGGGTGTGCTTTCTCCAGTTCACCACTGTCCCTACCTTTTGATACCTGCTTGGCTACTGTAAGCAATTAATTTCGTAATCCTTGACTATAGAGCATCCTGGGAGTGCTCCGGAGTTCTGATGTGTGAAGCTATAGAATTTGGATGTATCTCCGTCATCTGCTTGAGGAAGTTGGTGTTCTTTTCTTGTAGATGAGTTTCCTTGCGGCTGAGCTTCAATGAAGTAGTGAATTTTCTCCATAGGCAGTGTTTACTTATAGCCTGGGAAGTTATGAAAAGTATCTTCTGGACAGCAGTCAAGGGTCAAATAGTTACTTGGACCCATGATCTACTCAATGACCCTAGTTTAATTCTAAATCTTTCTTTATCTCTGGCTTTCTAATTATATTCATTTCATATTTCTCCTAATTTTCTTCTCTTATCCATATTTGGAGGCATTCATTTACGGATTTCATATGGTTTTAGACAATAATGCTTTCCTACTGAACACATAGAGCTATATATTTTTGTTTCAACAAGAGACTCAGAAATAGGAGTATACTGCCAAATTACATTGTTGTGACATAGAACATGCATCACAACATGGTAAGACACTTAGGGCCTCACTCTGAAAATTATATCACATCTAGCCCTAGCATGTGACTCATCCATTTCCACCTTCCACATCTTTCTCTTCTTGGACGTACTGCTTTGGTGGTACCGATCATAAACACTGGGTCCATGTACACCAGCCATCACATTTTGAAAATTCTCAGGGATTAGGAGAAGCAGGCAGTTCAGTCATGTACATAGAAAATGACAAGAGTGAGGGTATCAGCGTTTTCATATAAACTTTTTTTTTTTTTTTTTTGTGAGGAGGATCAGCCCTGAGCTAACATCCATGCTAATCCTCCTCTTTTTGCTGAGGAAGACTGGCTCTGAGCTAACATCTATTGCCAATCTTCCTCCTTTTTTTTGTCCCTCAAAGCCCCAGTAGATAGTTGTACGTCCTAGTTGCACATCCTTCTAGTTGCTGTATGTGGGACGCGGCCTCAGCATGGCCGGAGAAGCGGTGTGTCGGTGTGTGCCTGGGATCCGAACCTGGGCCACCAGTAGTGGAGTGCGTGCACTTATCTGCTAAACCATGGGGCTGGCCATCATACAAACTTCTTAGCGACTCCAAAGATGATTTTTCCAGATCACAGATTAGAATAATGTTCTAAGTCTTATAGCGTGGCTCCATGTAGACACAGTGAAGAGACCATGCTTTTGTGCTTCTGATATACATAAACCCTGGCAGTGCCTGGCAGATATACTCACGCGTCACATAACAATGTTTCGGTTACAACAGACCGCATATATGATGGTGGTCCCATAAGATTTGTACCATATAGCCTAGGTGTGTAGTAGGCTATACCACCTGGGTTTGTGTTGTCACGATGAAATCGCGTAACAACCCATTTCTCAGAACGTGTCCTTGTCATTAAGCAACGCATGACTGTAGTAAGAACTAACCATTTTATTATTTGGGGGGGCAGTATATCCAAAAGCTTAAGAGAACAGGTTTTGAAGTCAATTCAGTTTTCATTTGTACCTTGTGTCTTCTACTTCCTAGTCATATGAGTTAGGCAAATTATTAAGTTTGCATTTTCTTTTTCTGTAGAATGGGCAATAAAGAATACCAACCTCATCAGGTTATATAAATGTACAACCAGACAAAAACAATGTAAAGATCTGAGCACAATGTTTGGTATCTAGCAGATACCTGATACACAACAAGTAGATGTATAAAATAGATGATTGTGAGTCCCAAATTGAAAAAAAAGATCTCGGAAAGCTTCCAATGACATCAGTGGTTGGATTTAAAAAAGAGTAGATTCCTGGTCAATGTATCTCTACAGTGTGAAAATAGGAATGAAAATGCCTAATGTCAGATTTAATTATATCCACATTGCCTGAGTCAATTCAATTAATTTAAATTAAATAAAGTCCTTGAAGTACATAGTATTTGTTTTGTGCAAAGAATTAATATGGTGTTTTAGGAACTTTGGCCTAGAGAAAAAAAGCTGTTATAAATATTTTACAATGTGTTGTTCTTATTTACACTGACAGTGAAATAAGAAAAGCCTTCTCTTGGGGATTTTTATATTCATTGCCATGAGGCAAATATTGACTAAGATGTTTTCAGTGTTCAATTTTAAGTGTGATCACTTTTGGTAATTATTGAAATAAGTCGTCAAGATGAAATTTAGCATTTGAAACAATTGACTAGCTTTTCATGGAGGTTGTCAATTGAAAATTGAACGAGGCAGATTTTCCAGGTCAAATGTCATTACCTGATACTGAAGGACAATTGGCCGTATTCCAGTGGATCTTGTCAGTGGCATTTTTAATACTTGCAGTGGGTTGAAATCTGGCTGCAAATAGAAATCACTTGGAGGAGGATATTTAAAACAGGGAAGCCCACCCAGACTCCACCCTTGGAGACCTTGCTTCATCAGGCAGAGGGTCAGAAATCTGTACTTACGAAAAGCATCCCAGGTGATTCCGGTGATTTTCTGGATTTGGGAAACACTGATCTTTTGGTCTAATACATCTTTATTCCAGTCCTAAAAAAAAAAGGCGCTTGAAATTTTTATAAATCTTTGCAAATATTCAGGTAAATATACCTTCTAGTAATGTATATGTAAACTAGACGCGAATCATTTTGAAGAAGATTTGATTATGTGGTATATTTATACAGGAGCCTTAAACACTTACAGAAATAAAAGTTTTAAGAAGGCTCAATTTAAAAATTAAATTTTTGACATTGACATTGCCATAAATTCGATATTCATAAAATTTTTATCACTGAGGCACGCTATAGACAATTTTTATAGTGGATATTATTAAAGTACAAAATGTTTATGCTTCATATTTTTATCCTTTATTTCTTAAACTAAATAGTATAGAATTAAGTTGTATGAATTGAGTTAGAAATCTTTCCCTTGGAAGCTATTGTCTTATGATACTTACAATTTAATTTTTCTGTTTTTTTAACAAGCCAGAGTTCCTGCGCTAGTATGCTGTCAGCTCACAATATCTTTATGAAGCAATATCCTAAAACATTTCTGCAGAAAAAAAGCAGACTGCCTAAACTGTCCAAACAGGAGGGAAAAAGGTAATGACGTCTTCTTTTCAGAGCAAGGTTGATGCGTGTGCACGTGTGTGCACGCGCACGTGAAAGAACGAGTGCGCTGGAAACACTGAAGGCGTTTGGTCAGTTCCCAGCACTGCAAGCTGGTGGGCAGCCAAGGAAAGGGATGTGCGCAGGGAAGGGTGAATCCGTTTTCCCGTTGAGCAAAAGTATCTGTGCACTGCTGAGGAGCCATTTATTTAAACTTTCTTTCAAAGAATTGTTACCTTTTACTGATGATCGGCAGCGTTTATAAAATGAATTAAAGTGTTCTATAGGGTTTCATGAGAAACTCCCCCATGCACATGATCAGAGTGCTTGGGGGTGGAGGAGATTGGGAGGTGTGCTCTGTATAAGGAATAAATGACAAAGCCAGAGGGCAACTGAACGGCATTTTACTGGGCTCCAGCTTCTAGATGGACATGTATTTAAATGTGTTGCATGTATTTTGAAAGGCAAAGAATGAGACGACCTCAGTGTGCAGTGGGAGCTGTGACTGCCCCCTCTGTGCACGATGAGGGTGGGTTGTGATGTTGCTCCTCTCAAACTGTTCCTGGTCCTAGTGGAGCCGTAAGGTTCTTACATCAGTGCAGCATCAGATCTGAGAAGGCGTTCTCTCCCCTTAGATAGCAGTCTTGCAGCTGATCCCTGGGAGTGTTAGTGTGGATATGCACCCTCCCCCTTCCACTAATTAGAACTGGTCTGTCCACACTCTCACCCACCTCACTGCCCCTCTGCCTGACTGCACCTTGTACAACTTCTACTGCCCTATCCATAAGATTGTGTTTCACTTGCATATTATTAGTCTGCTTTTGTGCTTCTGACACTCAGCAGAGGGCCTGACACATAATTGGGACTAATAAATGTGTGTTGCTCCCTGAGCAAACTATTTACTGGTTCTATAAGGGTGTTAAGAGTATGTATGTTTTTATTTCTTTATATAAACAATATAAAGATAAAAATTCAAGCAAAATTATCATAACAAATATGTTCTCAAGAGTTGGAGGATATCAGGGTGACGTTGACCTATTTCATTATATAAACTGTTTTTATCTATAGCTGTAGGGTAGTGTTCTGTGGAATATATCGTGTTAGTTAACTGGGGAAAATCTCTGGAAGATGGAGTTGCTCTGCCTTTTCAAGAACGATTCTGTTAATTTAATACAAATCGCATGAAAAATAGAGATTCAAATATAACACTTTACAAGATTTTATCTACCATCTGGATCAAACTATGTCCCTAGATGGTAGGCTTCCTGGAATGATCATGTAAAGCTTATGCTGTGATTTAGCAAATTAATGTCACTTGGTAGAAATATCTAATAAAAAATGTTGTACTTTTTATTCCAAGTATGCTCTATTGCTATTCTATTCTAATTGATTAGAATGAAAGCTATACATTTAGCTGTCTGTAGAATAAGGGACCAGGAGCTTGTACGGAGAGCTGAGATGTCTAGCTTGCCCTCATATTTCTTCATTAATTTACCAGCATTGGGTCTACATCTTAGTTAAGACATTATTTTCAGAGAACTACAGAGAGGCATACCGGTGGCTATAAACACACTTGATAATGAAATATCATCTCTACATTTCAAAGAAAAAAACCCCTGAGACCCTAAATTTATATTAATAGACAGACTGTGGTTTAAATGTAAAAATAATGCGCCCCTGAATACACGAGGACTAAGGAAATACATATATTAGTTAAGATTTTTTGTTTTGAGTGCCAGAAAAGCCAATCAAATTAGCTTAAGAAGCAAAGGGAATTTTGAAGATCACGTTTCTGAAATATTTGAGAGTAGAGCTAGCTTCAGGCTTAAATGGTGACATTGGGACTCAGTTTCCCTCCATATCTCTGCCTCATCTTTGCTGGGTTGGTTTTAGCTTCACACTCTGTCTGGTAGGTGGGACAGCACCAGATAAATTTCCTTTAAGGTGCAGGTGAGGAAAGAGGTGGTCTCTTCAAACAGCTGCAGCAGAAGACTCAATGCAATTATATCACTTCCCTGGATTGTCACTGTGCTCTGATTTGCCAGTCCTGAATCACATGCCCATCCATAGAATGGGGAATATTGGTGACGCTACATGAAGCATGTGGGATACGAGCAGGAGAAGAAGTGAAATCTCAGAAGAAAATTAGGGTGTTGTTAACAGGAAAATGGTGAGGAGACACATAAACCTTCATTAAAATTTTCTTGAAGACACACTGGTCAATAAAAGGTTGAATAAAAATTAAGAAAAGTAAAGTAATACTTTGAGAAATTGGCAGTGAATTTTGAAATCATATATACAATGATTTAAATCTAAGTAACTATGGAAACGTGGTTAAGAAACAGGCTGTATATTGAAAGCAACAGTTATAGTAATAATAATAATAATTTATCTGAGACAAAAGTTCCAGAATATATCTAGAAAAAACAGGAGAGGAGAGTGTGGGAAGAATGCTCCTGTGTTTACTTTTTTATAGAGGTAAATAGAGCACGCTTCAGTTCTAAAATTCATACCATAAAATAGAAAAATATAGAATTCGAATTTTATTTAGAGATACAAAAAATCACTCTTAGAACTAAAAATAAGCTGTATAACGTCAATATTACCATAGGGTAACCAAATAAAACATACAATTTGACAAAAGGAAAAAAATAAACAAAAGTGAAACATCAAGGATGCATTAACAAAAACAGAATGTAAATAAATGACTGATAATCATAAAAACATGTTATGGTAATATATGTAGCAGATTCTCAGATTGGATCTGAAATAAGTTCCAATTATTATATTCCACTCTAAGATGAAAAAATAAATGGCTTGGAAAGTTGAAAAGAAAAAATAGATAAAACTATGCCTGGCAGATGCAAACCACAAGGAAATAAGGATTTAGAATATTAATATCACATAAAGTAGAATTTGAGATTAAAAAGAAATAAATACAATCAAGAAGGTAACTTTTTTCATTCATTAAAGGTACCAGTCAAAATGAAAGATATAGCCATAAGGAACCTTAAGATTCCAGATAAGATAGAAATGATAGAAATACAATAATAATCTGGGACTTTTGATATATGGGATCTCACTTTAGATGTTAGGTTATAAAACGACTGTGGCTTCCAGCTTGAATCCTTCTCTCACGTTTACGGTGTCTCGTGATCTCGCTTGGATCACGTGTCTTGGGGAAAGACACATGCCATGTCATGAGGCAGCCCTGTGGACAGGTCCAGGTGACAAGGCCGACTGTCACGTGAGCGAGCCTGGAAGTACAGCCCCCTTGGTCCAGCCTGTGCTGACAGCAGCTCCAGCTGGTTCCCTGAGGTAGCCTTACGAAGCTCTGAGATAATAGATGTTTATTTATCTCAGCCTCTAAATTTGGGGTAATTTGTGTTACAGTGATAGATAATTAATACGGTGAATTTACAGAAGTTATTTATTAAATTACAAATAAATAATATTCAAAGAGAGAGATTGTTCACAAACATTCCCTGACTACAGTGCAATAGAACAAATTAATATTGGAATCGAAATTAAAAATAGCTAATAATTTAGAAATTTAAACAATAGCCATAACCAAAAACTCAAAAACACTCTCCTAAATAATTATTAGGTCAAAGAGGGAATCAAAATTGCATTATAGTTTAATTATATTATAAATTGAGAAGACATACATTAAAGCCTATTGAATGCAGGAAAAGTTATACCTACAGGAAAATTCATAACATAAGTTTTCACATCAAAACAAAGAACTTAACTGTCAGAAATCAGAAAAAAACAAAAAACAATAAAAGACGCCTAACCGAAACAAAAGAAAGAAATTCATACTGATAAATGCTGAAATTAATGAAGTTAAAAACACAGGAGACAATTTATTTCATGGTCTTATTAAGAAAACAAAATGAATAAGCCACTAGCCTTATATAATCCATAATAAGAGAAAATACTATCAGGATTGAGAAAGATAATACAATAAATGATACAGAGAAAACTAAGAGAATTATAACTTATGATAGAATACTTTATATAACTTGAGGCTAATTTGATAATCTAGATGTTATTGATTAATTTTCTAAAATATAGGTACTACTAAATTCATTCAAGAAGATAGAAATAAAAAATTATTATGGCATAAACAGAAGAAGTTGTGAAAAGAACTCTTCAAAAGTATTTTTTTGAAGCAAAAAAAGAACAAAAGCAAAAATTAAACACCCATAGCCCGAGTGATAGCACTAGAAGTTCCTCTTAAATGACCAAGAAAAGGTAATTTCTATGCAATTTAATTTTCACTGAGTATAGAAAATGAGAAGTAGCTTGAAAATTTGCAGACATCATATTACCATGATATCAAAATTTAACAAGAATAACATAAACAAGAAATACCAATTTTAATTATGACTATATAAGCAAACACAAAATAAAATACTAGCAAATGAAACAATGCAATAGTGTATTAGCAGATTTGTACATCATGGTTAAGTTAGGTTTATATTATGAGTACAAAGAAAGTTCAACATTAGAAAGCTATTATTATAATTTTGTAATATTACTAGCTCAAGGAGAAACTATAGTATCTGTAGACAGTGAAAAAACATTTGATATAATTCAGTATTTATGTCTCAGTGTAAAAGTAAAATCATGTTTTTACCTGTAATGTGCGTAGTAAGGTGGCTGTTCAAAAATACAAAACATTTATATTTTTCAGCCAGAAAAAAACTGCTCTAAAGTAGCAACAAAAATACCTTAAACTGAATTAAAATAAAATTTCATAAAATATATTAACTATATATATTATATATAATTTATATAAATTATAACTCTCCTTTCTAAGCTTAGCTTACAATGGTCCTTCATGTAATGTGATGAACCCATGTATGCCCATATGGTGGGAATACAGCTCAGGTAATTCAGAGAAGATTTGGCAGAATAAAATTGAAGAAACATGAATCTAGCAGACACTAAATGCTTACTATTAAAATTAATCATCAACAGACTTTACCTATTATCATTGTCGTACTCAACACTCTATAATTCCTTTAAACACCAACGTCATGTGACAGATAGAATAGCAAGACTTTGAAGTATGGCTCCTGCCTGGCTGTGGGCAGCTGGTGAGACTGCCTGAGGCTAGGGCATTTGCTAGATATTGAAGGAAGACAGTCATGTGCAAGGAGAGTAGAAAAAATGCTTCATACAACCATTAAACATACTTGGAGCAATGTCACATTAATGAAAATAAACGAAAGACCTGGCTGAGACACAGGGGAACAGTTCCACTTGAGCAAAACACGTGAGCACAGGACAAGAATTAGATCAGGGACTGCTTGGAACTGTGATTATCATCCAAAATTTATTTTATTTGTGGATCAACTAGACAGAAAGTAAATTTTTGATATATTCACAAAAGTAGGAAATTAAATAGAAGCATTGTTTTAAAAAGAGCTTAGAATTTTGACCCAACTTGGATTTGAGTTTTTGTTTTGCCCAACAGCAGGAACCTGACTTTGGAATAGTCTCTGACCATTGACTGCACTCAGTTTTTACTCAGAAAAGAGGTTAATCTTAGTATCCTACTTGAGAGTTATGCATTGAAAGAGCTTTTTAATTTTACTAGCTCTTATTATTATTGTGGACTATAGATGGCAATGATGTTTTACGTAGATTTATACTACGTCAAGAAATTCTGCATTTTTTCAAACAGGTTAAACCACCACCACCACCGCAACCAACTTAATACATATAATATTATCAATAATTTAAAAAAGTCACTGCATTCTTTGCTTCAGCAAATTTAATATCCACTATTTTTTTTTTTTTTTTTTGTGAGGAAGATCAGCTCTGAGCTAACATCTGATGCCAATCCTCCTCTTTTTGCCAAGGAAGATTGGCCCTGGGCCAACATCCGTGCCCATCTTCCTCTACTTTATATGGGACACCACCACAGCATGCCTTACCAAGCGGTGCATCGGTGCGCGCCCAGGATTCTGAACCTGCAAACCCTCGGGCTGTGGAAGTGGAGCGCGCACACTTAACCACTACGCCACCGGGCCAGCACCAATATCCACCCTTTTTTAAGCAACAAGAAAAGACGTAGACTTTTAATCAGGGCATCTTTACATTAGTTTATTTCTGGAGGAAAAAGAAGTTTAAGGAAATAATAGTAACTGAGGAAACAAATAATAAGCATCCATAGAATTATAGAAACCTATGTTAAAGATATATTTATTCAAAACATGACTTCTTTTGGAGGTAGGAATTCAAGTATTTACAAGGAAGCCTGCATTCTTATTATCTTATTTGACTTTTATATAATTCCTAGTTGATATTACAGATACTTTAGGGAGACATATGTAATGAAGATAATATTTTGTATTATTTGTGATACATCTTCCCCGAAGAGTATGACTATTTCACTCCCCGCACTGGGTTAGTCATCATGGTCTCAGAGAAAAGGGCAAGGCAAATACTACTTTGAGAAGGAGGAAGATATAAAATGGAGGCATGTAGGAAAGACAAGTGATATAGAAACAGAGGAAGTAAGACAAACTCGAGGATTGTTGATCTTCATACACTCCCATCCCTGGTATGAGGTGTCATCTCTCAACGAGGGGAAGAAGGCAGTAGAAACATCCAGATAGCTACTGAGGAAGCTGCATCCTCTAGGGCAGTGATAATCAACTTGGACTGCACATTGGAATCACCTGGAGAGTTTTTAAAAAATTCTGATGCCAGGTCTCTTTCCAACCCAGACTATTTAAATTGAAATCCCTGGTTTGGAGCCAAGTCCTAAGTATATAAGAAAGTATTTCTAGGTGATTCTTGAGAATTATGGCTATAGAGTAAGACTGAAATTGGGCTTAGCACACTGTTCAACATGAAGTGAGAATGATAACACAGCATTGGTGGGTGGAGATGCCTAGAGACAACCTCGAGCTAATGCTGTTGGTTCCACTTGGCCTGTGTTTAGCAGGGTGTCTGGAATTTCCCATGAACACTGGTGAGGAAAGAATGAGATGCTGATAGGGCTGAAGGGCTGTGGGACCCTGAAGAAGGGAAGAGCGGGCTGCTGAGGCAGAAATCTGCATGACTCAAGCAGAAGGTAGTCACCAAGAGCAGATGACAAAGCCAAAAAATCCAGTCTAGTAGATTCCGTCTTTCCTCGGTAGCCAATCCAGGGGCCAGAGTGGACCTGCAGCCACTTTGCAACAGGAACATGATGATGATAATGCTCCTCCCTCCAACCATGGTCATGTAAGCAACCCTGTCCTCCCCCAGCATACACCCAAACCAAGTCCTGAAAGGATATGGAATGTACAGATAATGGGCAAGACTGAGCCTCTATTTACCTGACAGAAACTAAGTTATTCTCATTCAACTATTTCAAATTAATGAGACTGAGACATCATAAAATGGTATTGGGGGAAGAGAATCCATGAGCTCCGGAGAAAGTCTTAGATTCTTTATAAAAATAAGCAAATTCTTCCTTGTACATCTTAGGGTGAAAGTAAATTTTCAATCCCACTAATATATTTAGGTATTAAAGTATTAAAACTATATCTATATAAAGAGGAGTCAGAGTAAATGCTCTTTAACAATGAGAAGCTACAGAGGTTCTGCCTCTTATGAAACATGTTATTCTAAACGATCACGTCTCAGGATAGCTGGTGGTTGAGGCACAGCTAGCATGGAATCTGTCATAACTATTTTTTTTAGGAGAAAAGCAATTGGAAATTAATTAGGACCCTGTAAAGAGGAAATTTCATAGAGTAATGACAGTGAAAAATAAATAACATCGTATGAAAGGGTGTTCCACATCTTATGTTGTCGGGGGAAATGCAAACCAAAACAGCAATGAGATGCCACCATGCACCAACTAGAATGGCCAAACTTCAGAACACTGACCTCACCAGACACGAGGGTGTGGAGCGACAGGAACTTCCATGCATTGCTGTTGGGAAAGCAAAACGGTAAAGTCACTTTTGAACACAGTTGGCGATTTCTTACGAAACTAAACCATCCAGCAATTGTGCTCCTTGGCATTTACTCAAGGGAGTTGAAAACTTATGTCCACACAAAATCCTGCAGGTGGATATTTAAAGCAACTTTGTTCATAATTGCCAAAACTTGGAAGTAACCAAGATGTCCTTCAATAAGTGAATGGATAAATAAACTGTGGTCCATCCAGACAATGGAATATTATTCAGTGCTAAAAAGAAATGAGCTCTCAAGCCATGAAAACACGTGGAGGAGACTTAAATGTATATTACTAAGTGAAAGAAGCCAATCGGAAAAGGGGACGTACTGTGCGATTCCAGCTATGACATTCTGGAAATGACAAAACCATGAAGGCAGTGAAAGATCAGTGATTTCAAGGGGTTAGGGGGAAGGTGGGATGAAAATGAGGAACACAGAGGATTTTTAGTGAAAAAACTCTATGATACTATAATTGTGGATATATATCATCATACATTTGTCTAAACACAAAATACAACACCAAGAGTGAACCCTAGGTTAACTATGGACTTTGGATGATTTTGATGTATCAGTGTAGGTTCATCCGTTGTAACAAATGTCCCAGTCTCGGGGAGGGTGTTGACGATGGGGGAGGCTGTGCACGTGTGTGGACAGGGAGTATATACAGAAATCTCTGTACCTGCTGCTCAATTTTGTATAAACAAATGACACAAATACATATAAGATTCATTTGTTTTGTGATCCAAAAAGACACACTGTAGAGTAGACTCTTCTTCATAGGCGTTTATTATTAAAAGGTAATTAGTGAGCATATATATTGGTAGCATTGCTTGGCGGACAATGACAGAAAGTGGGCTTTGCGTTCAAAGTGACTTTCAACAAACTCTAGGTCAGTGCCTCTCAAATTTTAATATGTGCACAAATCCCTCCTCCCCCTGGGCGGTGGGGGAGCTTATTAAAGTGCAGATTCTGATCCAGGACGTCTAGGGCGGGGCCTGAGACTCTGTGTTTCTAACAAGCTAGCGGCTGCTGCTAGTCCCGGGACCACAAGCCCAGAGACTATTTGGTGTTTTCTTTCTTTCAGAAAATTAAAAAAATATTACTAAAATAACTTTTCTATTGGGAAAATTTAGCCCACATTTTCAACCATTAATTCAGCTGAATGGTTGGGGTGGTGTTTTACCATTATTTCTCAACAGTAAGAATCATTGATTCCTATACAGAGGTCAGGTAGAGAGCATTAGTACTGAGACAAGGTTGTCTGTAGATGTAGAAATGGGGATGCAAAGGGAACTAGATGAAAGCCATTGAGGTAAGTGTAAGAGCTCAACAAGTAGCTAATTTAAGAATGCTATTTAAGACTGATTTTAAGCTAATTTAAGAATGATTTTTAAGAGCAAAATCAAGGATCAGTTAAAATTAGATATTGTAGATTTTTAATCACCCAGATGTGTTACCAATTCAGCAATGTTCTGTGGGTAGAAAAAGTAGGGTGTTTAAATTAAATTAATTATTTCAGTTAAACTGCGAAGCTGTGTGCAGTCTGTGACAATAATGTGCTTGTTTCATTGTATTTAGCAGGAAGTCACATGTTGCACTTAATAAGGCAGTCTGGCATTTTGGAATTTCTTTGGCATATTTTTACTCAGGACATTTTAATGAAGTCCAATCAGTATCTATTATCTTAAAAAGTTCAATTCTAATTAGGCATAGGGTCAGATAAGGAAAAAGTGGGACGAGTAGCTTGCTATGTTCAGAAGGAATTTCTAGGTTTATGACTTATAACAGGTTATAACAGGTTTATAACAGGTTTATAACCAGAGAATGGTAATATTTTGTAAAATCATTTTCTCTTAGTTTGTAGTATATAACTTACAACTGACTAATTTGAGTTGGGAATTGCCAAAAGATTTTAGCAGTGTGCACATGCTGTGCTCGCCTTCCACCAGCCCAGGACTCCAGTAAGAGTATTCTTCAATGTGCCAAAGGCAGTCTGACTGGAAGAGGTCTGCTGGGGACGTTTCTCATGGGCCTGGACGTCTGGAGGCTCAATTGGCCAAATTACCAATCACTCCAAAAGCTGTCAAGTGTGTTTTGTGCAAAGCATTGATGCTTCAGTTTGGACTTTGGATTCCAAAGAGACTAAATCATCCCAGCCGCTTGAATTGAAGCTCAGAGTTTCACTTCTAGATCTAAAAGAAGCAGTAACACCTAACTTTGATCTGGGTTAAAATGGTGTGGAACATCACTGTAAGATACATTTTTTTCCCAAACACATTTTAAAACAATCATTTGGTATAATACACATACTACCTAGATGGATTATAAATTCTCTCTGAAAATGTAGGTGGGAAAATAAAGATGAATATTTGGAGGTGAAGCATCTGAACACCTAGAGCAAATGGATTCTGATAGATTGACAAAAAAAAAATCTCTCTGCAAAGTTGCTTTTTTAGTTTGTGGTTTTCTTTTGAGATTTTGGACTTAATTTGTCAAAATTACCCATGTGCTACAGGTACATCTAGGTTGTCTTTGGTAGGGTCTGGCCTCAGGATAATTAACCAGAAGCTATTTGAAAAATATGTATTTAACAGTAGAACAAATGAAACTATCCTCGTTATGATTATAAAACTCATATTTTCACTGAAGTTCTGAGGTCTATTGAATGAGACACTCCCTGTATTTTTAAAAAAATCAGAACTAGAATAATTCTGTTTTATTATTTTATTCTAAAAATAAAAGTGAAAACTTACACTATCTGGAAAGAAGCCTCATGCTAATACCTTATCATTTATTTATTCATTTAAATAATATATACTGAGCATCGACCATGTGCTTGCTAAGTGCAAGTCAGACAGGGTCTCTGTGCTCGGAAGGTACAGCTTGGTGGCCCTGACAGGCGCTGAGTAAGAGGTGATAAATGAAGTGTAATGGGTGTCAGAGATGACCACAGGGTAGGCAGGTGGCACCGAGAGTGCTTATGTTAACGGCAGATGGTGTACTGGAATATCATGGCAAGCATCCTCAAGGAAGAGAAGTTTAAGTTCAAGGATAGGTAAGAGGGGTCTAGAAGAAGAAGGGATAGAGCACCTCAGGCAAAGAGAACTCCCACCAGGTGATATTCTTCCCCTTGTCGATGATCCAAACGTTGATGTGGCTGTCTTAGCTGGTACTCTAATGACCCAGTTTAGTAGTTGTCACCAGAAACTTGAAAACAATTTTTTTCAAAAGTTTAGATCATCTGTCCCATAGGTATTGACCAAGTAATGGGCTCGCTCTGCTCGTCGAGATCTGAGCCAATTCATCACGAGTTAGAGATTGAGAAACGAAGTTTGATTAGATTAGCCAGCAAATCGGAAGACAGATGGGTCTTCCGAAAGATCCATCTTCAAGGATTACAGAATTTTGAGGTACTTATATGGGGGAAATGGGCAGTAAGGAGGTGGTTCAGAAATGTACATGATGGACTACAGGATCTCTCATGGTTCTTTTCTTCTGTCAATGATGATGAATATTCTACAGGTGTTCTTTCTTCCTGGCAACCATCTTATTCCCTGGGAAAATTCATTAAAATTGTTAAGAACAGAGCTCAGCAGGGGCAGTGCACAGGATCAGGGCCAGGAAATCATGAAAGCATGCAGCAATTTATAATGATCACATGCTAGAAAGGTTTCAACTAGGAAAGGAGTGTTTAGTGTAATAAGATGGCCTCGCTTACGTTCACTTACAGTATTAGGATGGGAGTGGAGGCTGAGGGTGCAGGAGGAGACAAAAAAGGAAGGAAAGAAGGAAGGAAGGAAAGAAGGAGGAAAAGAAAGAGAGAGAGTGGGAGAGAGAGAGAAAATGAAGGAAAGAGGAGGAAAGGAAGAAAGGGATGTTAATAAACAAGAATTCGATTGAGTAAATTTAAAGATCTAATTGACTTTATTCAACAATTCATGAATCAGGGCGGTATCCCATCTGGTAAATAGAAAGGCGCTCCAAGGAGTTGTGCAAAATGGAAGGTATTTATAGGCAGAAACTGGGCAGGACAAGAAAGTTGTTAGCAAAAAAAGAAAAAAGGTTATTTCATGCAAGGTCACTGTTCTTTGGGGGAAGGGCAGCAGGGTCTTATTAGGCAGATGGCCTCACTAGTGTTGATCAGGAATTTCTGGACTATTGGTTTACGGTCACATTCCTGGGAGGGGCTGAAACTGCAATTGGTTTGCTGTCCTGGGGGCAAGTGACTCCACTTGGGGCCTGTTTCTTTTTCTTTTTTTTTTTTTTGTGAGGAGGACGAGCCCTGAGCTAACATCCGATGCCAATCCTCCCCTTTTTTCTTGAGGAAGATTGGCCCTGGGCTAACATCCGTGCCCATCTTCCTCTACTTTATATGGGACGCCGCCACAGCATGGTTTAGCAAGCAGTGCATCGGTGTGTGCCTGGGATCCGAACCTGTGAACCCTGGGCCACTGCAGCAGAGCGTGCGCACTTAACCGCTTGCACCACCAGACCGGCCCCTCTATTTTTTTTTTTAACAGGTAGAAAGGCAAGGCTGAAATGAAGGACTATCATGCCATCTCATGAGAGCAATATTTTCACCTTTTGGAGAATTCTATGAAGGGAAGAGGAGGGAAGTTTATAGAAATCTAACTACTTGCTTCAGCCATGCTCTGGTGCTATCCTTTGTGCCCAAATTAAAGCCTTTACTATGACATAAAAATGAAACCCTGGATGGCTTGGGGCATTGTTGTAGCAAACGGGTGGCAATTTGTAGAAATTGCCTGCGTGCTTAGGATTTCCCTGCATTAAAGTGGAGTGCTACAAAAACGTTTCGAGTCTGGGTCTAAAGATAAAAATGCCACTTGTGTTTACAACTGCCACTGAGGAATGGTAGATTCTGCTAAAAGGAAGGCCCATTTGTCACGCTTCCTTCCAGATGGTTTCGGTTAGAAGTGTCCGGGAGTAGGTGCTGAGGAGGGTTGAATTGCTCTGGCTGGTAGAGGTGATCTAATTTGGGTTGTGGAGCAATCCAGGCGTGAGGAAAGGCAGAGGAAAAAAGAGGAAGAAAACAAGTGAGAGGAGCCAGGATATAACTGAAGGAAAGTGTGCACTCAGGAGAAACCACTGGTCCTGGGCGTGGGAGTCAGGACATTTAGGAAAAGAAAGATCTATTAATGGATTTCAAGTGCGCTGTGTCGTACGTGATACAAACATCTCTTTAATAGAACCCCAGTATTGGATGAACTCTACTGTCCTTCCAAATGCTCTGAGTATTTGGTTTGGTTTAGTTGAGTTTTACCTAGGAAGTATAGGAAAAATTGATTTTATTTCTGGATAAACAAGACGTGGAATAAAGAGAGCGTTTAAGGACGAAGCACAGCAGCAGAGGTGACATCAGAACGTAATCTCTTAGAGAATTGCTGAAATTTTAGGGAGAGCTTTGCACTTTCACGGATTTTCATGGGACCTTATGTAGATTTCAAGGGGCCGGTAGATCCCAGCTGGCGTCATTTGTGTTGCATGGAATTCCCGACCAATATCCCCAAAATGGAAAACTGTGATACAATTAACTAAGAGATAGGTAGTGGACATGGTGAAATTATGAATTCAGCTGAAGAAGTAATGTAAATACTGATGTCTTGTCTTATAAATCCCATTCATCAAAGACTGTATGCAACTAAGAGGAAAAAGCCGTCTTTGATTCAGAGGGAGTCAGTTTTATGGTTCAAAAGGATATAGCTGACAGTTTGGAGCTTCTTCCAGATTATGTACGATTGGTGGCAGGAAATTTGCCTCCCTATCTCTCCAAATTGTCTCTTCCATTCCCCCAAATTAGGCACGCCGTTCATTACTTAGCTTAGCCCCATGGGACTAAGATCTACTTGAAGAGATTACTATAAAGTCAAGAAGTGAAATTCTGAAAATTCATAGGCCACATTTCCTCCACATTTAATTCTTCTCTTCAATAAATTAAAATTGAGTCCAACTTGAGTGACATTACAGCTGAATGGTTGGGGTGGTGTTTTACCATTATTTCTCAACAGTAAGAATCATTGATTCCTATACAGAGGTCAGGTAGAGAGCATTAGTACTGAGACAAGGTTGTCTGTAGATGTAGAAATGGGGATGCAAAGGGAACTAGATGAAAGCCATTGAGGTAAGTGTAAGAGCTCAACAAGTAGCTAATTTAAGAATGCTATTTAAGACTGATTTTAAGCTAATTTAAGAATGATTTTTAAGAGCAAAATCAAGGATCAGTTAAAATTAGATATTGTAGATTTTTAATCACCCAGATGTGTTACCAATTCAGCAATGTTCTGTGGGTAGAAAAAGTAGGGTGATTAAAGTGGAAAAATGGAAATGATTCATACCTGGGAGCTGAGATAGTGAACACAATGAACGCTTCTTTGCTTGGGCTGGGAGTTCAGTAAAAGTTTGTTGAATTGAATTGTGACTGGAGGGAATTTAGGTCATAAGAAGGCAAAACATGGCATTTGATTATTATTTTATAAACATATAGTAATATATTGCTATATTAAAGATTGTCTTTACATATCCCAATTTTTGTGACATGAGATTCTTTAATTTGAATTAATCCTTAGGAGGTAAATCTGTGTAATAATCTTCTCTAAATGATTTAACGTTCTTGCATATGTGTATAGCTTGTCATATTCTGGAAAAGGTATTGCTGCTTTATTCTATACGATGCGTGTAAGTCCAACTGCTTGTTTTTAACTGTGGATTTTCTATTGCTTTTTGGAAATGAAAAGAGAAGACTGAGTTTGGCAAGGATGTTAATTTAGTAGAAATAAGGGAAAAATTGCTTACCTCTGTCTAACCTTAATATAGTCTTTCTTATATTGTGAGAGATGACAGGATTCCAATGTTGACTGTTACCAGTTTATAACAGAACTTGCCTTCAACTGCTCAGTTTTAACTTTGGATGCGTTGGCACCGTGTGGGACAAAGTCGGCTCTCTCGCTCAGCACGAAACAAGGCCTGCTATTTGCCAAGTTACACGCTGGGGGTGGGAATTTACCCATAGTGATTTCCCTGGCTTGGTACTGGTGATAATTAAGCTAAAATTAAAGATGGAGGAGTTAACTTAGTGGACTTAAAGTGACAATTTCATTTGTATTTTTATGAGTCAGGCTGACTTCAGTTCCTAAAAATATGATTGAAGAATCCTGCAGCAAACGTCTTAAGAAGGAGTCCATATATTACTCTGGCTCTAACTACTACCTAGTAAAATTTATATGGATTTACAAAAAAAGCAGAGGGGGTGGGTTAAAGAAAGATTTGGGAGACTGATTAAAAAAAAAGTTTGTAAGAACTATAACACAAGAATATACAGAGGACAATGTTCTGTGATGACCTCTGGACTAATCAGGTCTGGATTTGAATTTCAACTCGGCAATTTGGCAATCGTGTTGACCTAAGAAAATGACCTCAGACTTTGAATCTTAGTGTCTTGTTCTAAAAATGGGGACAATAATGCATACTTGACAGTGATATTGGAGGATTGAATGAGATAATGTATGCTAAATTGTGTTTGATTTTATTTTGCTTGGTGGTGGGGCTAACCCTATCACCTGAGTTTACTGAGGCATTTTTAGAAATCTAGAATATAGTTAATTTAAAAACACTGATATCTATAAAAACTACATTTTGCACTATGAATAGCTCTTTTCCCAATGCTTGATTTTGTAAGATCATACTTTGGCCATTTGGAAAACATTGGTCAACTGAATTATGCAGATCTTGCAAATGTTGACATGTTTCTTTATGCTATACAAAAAAAAATCACAATCGTTAGTATCACCACCAATATAATCAGAAAAGTCTTTAAGTATGGGAAAGCCATCAAGCTTATGAGGTAGACACAAGTTTTCCAAAATTCTAATTTTCACTTGAAAGCTTGAATTTTTTCATTGGCAACAGATACTGCATCTTTTTTGAAGTCACAATCTCACTTTACTCATTTTTGAGAAAACATGTTCCAAAGATCCAAGTCAATTATTATATTTTGTTGGCTGTTCTTTCAAGTAAATATAGAACACAATGAGAAAAGTGGATAGTTCAGCTTGCAACTCAGATGATAGCAGAAGTGCTTTTACTTGAGACAAAAATTTCTTTGGAATGCTGCAAAAATACTTTATCCATACTTCTCATTTTGTCATGCAGAATATCACAAAGTGGTGTACTCATGAGTCAAAGTGTTGAGGTTTAATAAAATTAATAATTTTCTTGGCTTTTTAAAGTTGCAAGTGTGTGGCAATGAGAGATTTAGCCACTACTGCTATCATTTGGTCCCATTGTCTTGATTCAGGCTCAGGTGTAAACCAGTGCCGAAAACCTTAAAAAGTCAATAGCAGAGAAAGGAATAGAATTACTGAATTACTAGCTCGTTATGGTAACTGTCCAATTCTGTAAATAATTTCATCCATCTGTATCATTTAACTTAATTCACAAATAATTGGACGTGTTGATGCCAAAAATGTATGAAAAGATTAATAGAAGATAGTCACCTGTTGTACAGTGGCTATGCATATTTGACAAGGTAAAAATATTTCTGAGCAAAAATTTAGCATCTTTAGAAGTTTCTTCTCTGGGAGAATTCCTTGTACCTTCTTACTGGAATATTCTTAGTCTAACTCTTTGCACCTTACATGTCTCAGCTTAAATCTTTCTCTCTGAGAGACACTGTCTTTTCCTGGCAAGCAAAGTAGATCCCCTATTTTTATACTCTTATAAGCACCCTATAATTGCTTTCACATGTATAATTTCTTCATATCACTTTTAATAGCTTTAAGTAGGACATTTATGAGACCAATTATTTTATTAGTGCCTTCCTGCATTGGATAGTAAGGAATATAAAGGCAGAAATACAATCGATGTTTTGTATATTGAACTTTTACCCAGCAACTTGGCTGAATTCTCTTACCGATTCTAGTATCTGTAGATTCATTTGTATTTTCTGTGTATACAACCATGTCATCTGAAAAAATAACAGCTTTACTTGTCCTTTCCAATTCTTATACTTTTTAGTTTTTTTATTTTAATGCCTAGGACTTCCACTACAGTATTGAATAGGTTGGAACAGTATACATGATTTGTTTCTGATTCCAGAGGCAAAGTTTTTAATTTTTCACTTCAAGTATAATATTTGTTGTATTTTTTGCAAATGCTTTTGTCATATTAAGAAAGTTCACTTCTATTTTTAGCTTGCTAAGATTTTGTATTACAAATTAATATTATATCATATGAAATGTTGCTTAGACATGCATGAATTTTTTCTCCCCTGTATTCTGTTAATGTGTTGTGCTGGGGCCCACGGCAGGCCACCCCAAAATATCCCACAATATCATATTGATTATTTTGAATTAAAATTACTTGAAAAGCAAAAAGGGCATTCTGACCCTCCTGTCTCTGTTCCCCCTGAATGCAGGAAATAAATCTCCTATGAAAGGTGCTCCCCATGTGCCTTTGTCACCAGAGCTGGGGATTCTCCGCCAAAAAGCCCATATAAACAAACTTTGCTCATTTACTCCCTCAGACCTAACCTCTGCTTAAATTCCTCACTAGTTATGTACCCCAAACTAAGTTTCCTTGTCCTGTCATTCCTCACAAATTTATTTTTTCTTTGTGTGAAAGATATATACACTGCCTTCTTTGTTCACTCTCTGAGCATCATTTTCATGATTTTCCCATGAATGCATAATTAAATTGGGTTTTTCTCTTTAATGTAGTCTTGTGTCAATTTTATTACTAGTCTAGCCAAAAGAACACAAGAAGGGTGGAAAGGGGATTTTCCCAGTTCTGAAAGTTGAATAATATTCCTGGAATAGTATTTCTGGTATCATCTCAACTAGGCCAGGCTTTATTATCTTTTTAAATGATCACTGTATTCAGTTTGTTGATACTTTGCTTAGGATTTTTGCATCTATAGCCAGTGATATTGGCTTGTAATTTAATTTTGCTTTCTTTTAATATCTTTGCTAGTTGTTAATATCAAAGCTATGTTGGCCTTATAAAACTGTCTGGAGACTACAGATGACTTTTCTATTTTCTGGAACTATTTGGTTTCATTTGTTTGTTAAACGTTTGTTAAATACATCATTAAGGCCATTTTCGCCAGGAGTTTCTTTGTGGAAAGATTCTTACTTATTAGTTATATTCTTTAAAATATTTATAACAATTCAAATTTTTCTATTTCTTCTTGTATCAGTTTGGTAATTTTTACTTTTACAGTTATTGGTTCATCTCGTCTAAATTTTCAAACTTATGGGCATGAAATTGTTCTTAATATAATCTTTCTGTCTTTTTATATTTGTGGGATCTGTGATAAAGTCTCCTTTTTCATTCCCAGTATTATTTATTTCTGCCTTATCTCTTTTTGTTCTTGATTAATGTTTTGCCTAGTTTATTAGATATTGTTTTTCTAAGTTTATTAGATTTTTGAACAACTAAATTTTGGTATTATTATTCTATTTTAAAAGATTTTTTTCCCTTTATTATATACTTCTACTTAAAAGAAGTATATAACTTGCTCTTTTTTTCTTACTTCTTGAGATGAGTCACTAGCTCATTGATTATCAACTTTCCTTTTAAAAAAATATGCATTTAAAACAATACATTTCTTTCTAATTAGTTTGTTTATACCCTTTTTTTTAAACTTTTGAGGAAGTTTGGCCCTGAGCTAACATCTGTTGCCAATCTTCCTCTTTCTTTTTTCTCCCCAAAGCCCCAGTACAAAGTTGTGTATCATAGCTGTAGAGTTGTAGCTCTTCTATGTGGGATGCCACCTCAGCATGGCTTGATGAGTGATGAGTAGGTCTGCACCCAGGATCCAAGCCGGCGATCCCTGGGCCCCCGAAGCAGAATGCGTGAACTTAACCACTACGCCACCGGGCTGGCCCCCTTTATCTATACCTTTCTAACCTACTACCCGAAAAATCCTTAAGATGATCAACTGAAAAAGGAGAGCACATTAAAGTATCTAATTATTAAGGAAAATGGGAAAAATAGGTTTTCTGTATAGCCACAATGACCAGTCAAGTCCAATTATAGAAAAAAAAATCCTAAATACATTAGATACGGACATATTGTGACATTTATATGAGTAACATAAAACACAAACATTACATATCTTGGAAAATCTTATCATGGGAAGAAGTAGGATTGTTTGAAAAAGAAAATCTTTTGAGGCCTGAGAATAACACAAAGGATCCAATTATCAAATTACACTTACAAGAATCAGATTTTACCCAATTATCAAACTATACTAAAAGTTTGAAGTACAGATGATTGTGAAACACAGACACATGGAGAGGCCTGAGCTCACTAACATCGCTCCCCAGAAGAGATTTCAGTCATGTCAATGGCCTCCGGACATTTCCTGCTTGCAAGCATTTATTAACCTCTTATAATGTGATTTTGAACGTTGTATGACTGAAGTTTTTAGACTATACATATTGTATTATTGCTGGTTTTACTATATAAATATAATCATGAGGATTGTTTTCTACCGTTTCCTGAAGAGCATAGGACATGTCTTAGGCAAACACTTAATCAATTATTGTGTATGACCATCTATTTCTGCTGCTTCTAGTGGTTTGGCATCTCCTCGTTGGCCTCAGCAGCTTAAATATCATGGGGATGATTTTGAATTCTTTGCTCGGCTTGAGATTTCTAACACAAAAGCAGGAATTCCAGGAATCTCCTGCCTTTGGCAAATATGATGAACTGGGGCCAGAAGAACACCGGGTCCATGGGGACCTACTCTATACATTTCTGCCACAAAGTCTGCCCTGTTTATCTCCACCTCACCCTCCAGTCCAGGGACCTCCTCTTCTCTAGAAGATAAGAACTTTATTCCGTTTGCACTTGAGAATCTGGGTGGGTGGAGGAAAGCAGCCAATTCCTTTAGATCTGAATTCCCATTATGGCCAAGTTTTACAGTACTTACTATTGTAGTCTGTTTACAGAAGTAACTAGGGATAGAGTTTTAAGTAGGTTCTACTTCTCTGTGGATGGAATGGCTGAGGTTTTGTGAAAGTAGTGGAAGGGGAAAAGGATTTTGGTTTTAAATTTTATCCTTGTAAGTTATGCTAGGGTATCTTCTTTCTGTGCACATCAGATAGGTAAGTTTTACTGTTAAGTGTCAATATTGTGAACTTTAGAAGCATTAAAAAAACTCTTTCCAGCTTTACTAGTTATGAATGGTTAGACAAATTATATAAATTCTTTAAACTGCAATTTACTTATCTTATAAGTGGGGGATAATATTTATTTCACAGGGTTAATGTTAATAAGATATGGGTATATAATGTTTAGCAGAGTAGTCTGCATCTTACCGCACAAAATTGGGGTTTTCTGCTCGATGGGCATAAACAAGCCAATTAATTATGGCACCAACCTATGAGGGGAGAAATCAGCTTCTGCAAGATGGATCTCCAGAGAGACGGAGGGCATGTGCCCTCAGATCTGTCTCCCGGATTCAGGATTTGGGACAAAATTTAAGAGATTAGGGAGAACAGGTTGGCACGTGGAAACGCTGGTGGGACAGGTTTCTATTGGTGGGCTTCAGGTATTTACGGTAAGGTTTTAAACATTTATGATGAGGTTCTAAACATTTATGATGAGGTTCTAACTATTTGGCATGAGGTGGGGAAGGAATTTTAGCCCCGAATCTTCCTGAATGAGGGACCCCTTGCTTCTGATAAGAGTCCAGCTTTCAAGTTCCACTCTCGCCCCCTCCTTAGGTTCCCTAGAAGGAAGATCTTTTTTTCCGAGCTCATTTCTGGTCACGATTTCTTCTTTTGTGCATGCCCTGGCTGCGTGACTTTGCAGTTTTTCTGAAAGACAATACTTAATCACTTTGTTGATAAGAGACGGGGTCTGTTCGAACTGGTTCTAAATGGACCCGTGGTTACAAGAACATTTAAGCAAATATATGTTAGATGTTAATGTGATCATCTAATATTGTAATGATTATTCCACATAATGTTTACCTTCTATTTAATTTAATTTTTTTGTCTTCCCCATATATACATGTATTAATTAAAGGTGACTAAACTATGATCATTTGAATTTTCATCATTTCCTCTATCATTTTTTTCTTAAGGATGGACAACATTTGTTAGATTACTTGCCCCTTAGGTTTTCAGTGACCTATTACCAGGAATGTTTGGAGGTGGAAAAATGAATGGGAAATGGTCATTAATTCATACATCTCTTGGAGATTTAGGGGTATAACATACTGTAGCACAATAATAAAGCATGGTGGCTGCTTCAAGATGCTCAGAATTTATTAGCTGGGAGCATAAGTTAAAAAGAAAGCACTTTTGTCATTGGCGCTGCAAAAACACTGAAAAACAAGTGTATGGGTGTCAAGAGAAGGTTGTTAACCATTGACTTGAAATATTTCCCTAAATTACATACACCTAATTTGTTATGAAAGATGTTTCAATCACTTAGGACACTACCTATTATCAAGTTCTGCATGTAGAAAATATTTTATATACTCTAAATTTTAGACTTAGTGACACGTTTAACTGTAATAAAGAGGAAAAAAACTAAGGCATTGAAAAGGAATATATTATTAAATTATTATTAAAATGCCTAATTATCTCAGAACAGTGCATTTCTACTCTTGACAATAAAGTAAAATTTCATATCAGTAATTTTTGTACAATACACAACACCATAAAATATTATGTTTCCTTGTTCAGAAAACCTACTGAAAGCCCAGAAGAAAGTCAGCCCCAACAACCTGATGATGATTCTCACAATGTAGCTCTCTATGTTAAAAAAGCACATGGTGGCCATACTTTACATGGACCAAAAAATTCTGAAGAGAATTTAGTAGAATTCCTGGCTATCTTAAAGAAATTGTAAGTATTTTTAATATATTAATTCTTGTAGTTGAAGGAGTCTCTTGAATAGATTTTAAAAAATTTTATTATTATTATTATTAATTTTTTTGGTGAGGAATACTGACCCTGAGCTAACATCTGTTGCCAATCTTCCTGTTTTATTTTTTTTGCTGAGGAAGATTTGCCCTAAGCTAATATCCATTGCCAATCTTCCCCTTTTTTTGCTTGAGGAAGATTAGCCCTGAGCTAACATCTGTGCCAGTCTTCCTCTATTTTGTATGTAGGACACCTCCACAGCATGGCCAACGAGTGGTGTAGGTCTGTGTCTGGGATCTGACCCTGGGAAACTGGGCCACTGAACTGGAGCACATGGAACTTGAACCACTTGGCCATGAGGACCGCCCCCCTCCTTTTTTAAGTTGGTTGTTTGAAGCTAAGTGTACTTTAGTTGTAATCTAGCACTAAAGGGTGATTCAGGAGAGCTGGAAATGCTGAAGAATTTGTTTCTAGATGAATGCAATCTTCATCAACTCAATTTTCATGGCATATCATAGATATATTGGTAATATATCCAAATGTGGCACATTATTTTAATTTTAAGTTACAAGCAAAATAGATGTTATTGCTGATTATGTTAAATGGAAATTATGTTTACGATTTCGTTAGCTTACGGTTACTTGTTAGTTCTTCACAGAATTTAAACTGTTTTCCTCATCACAGAGCCTTTAAATAAACTTACCTCATATTCTTTTTAATTTCCTGGGGTGTTTTGTGCTATGATTAAGGCACAACTGCCTGAAGGAGAAGAAGAAAAAGGAAAAAGCGTGGATTAAATCTGAGTGGAGCCTGGTTACCAGAGATGGTATTGGATTTATGAAAAAAATTAAAGTTGAAAAGGGACCATGGGAAAATGTGATATTGGAACTGAGACTGACAACAGAAATAAAACTAAGAGTTAAGTATCAAGATTAGAATCATGCCTGAAAGAAAGACCAGTATTGTGGAATGAGAAATGAAAAATCTGGCATTTATATTTGGAGGAATACACTAAGAATTCTATCCTGTAAGCACTTTTCTCCAAAATTGTAATTGCAGATTTAAGAAAATATGATCAAAGCTTCTAGAAAATTTGAGAATGATTAGATTTCTGATGATTTTACTTATAATAATGAAAAAATAAATATAGCAAATGCTAGTCACTTTATAGGAAAACAGCTGTGAGGGAATTGTAGAGAAGGAAATCATAACCACCCGCTGTGCAAGGGTATAATTAAATTGGTAAGCTGCAAAAATAGGAAATTTAACTAGAATGTGTTCAAAATATACTTTAACTGGTAAAAAACACTAGAGCATTGACAGTTATTGGAGCTATAGGATGCTCTAGCCACTTTCATTCCATTAAACCATAATGTTGATTAAAGTTGCATTGGATTAAAAATTTTAAGTGTCTAGAAACCCATGAATCACTCACTGTTGATTTCACATTGTGCTGGTCTGTGGGATTTTTAATGGTGGTGGTAAGCCCCGCCTCTCTGAAAATAACAAGGTGGCAGCGTCCAGACAACAAAGGTTCTGAGCTGAGATGCGGGAGGAGCTCAAGTGGCTGTGGCTCTTGGGCAAGGTGTCAAAATGCTAGGAGGGAAATATAGGCTGAAGTCAGACGGAAACTACCAATGGATAAGAACCCAGTACCATGTTGGAAATGGACTGAAGTGAAAAGCAGGAGCCACAGAAGGAGGCTATTCAAACACAGGGGAGAATAGACAAAGACGTCGCTGTTGCATCCTGTTGTCGATCTTCATGGATTCCTTTTAACAACCAGTCTCCAAATACCCTGGACAATAGGTGTTGGGACAATGTCAATTTCCAGAACCCACTCCCTCACTCACATGTGAGAGAATGGGTGGGTGGGTGGAAGAGGCCTGAGTACTGCAGCTCCCACTTTCAGTGGCTCACAATTGGCCAAGTATGACTCTTCACATGACAGGTCCTGACTGCTGCCAATGGGTGGGGCACTGAATTACAATAGCAGAGTAAATGTGAAGGGAATTTACTTTTATGGGATGCTTAATATTCACACGATGCATTAGTTTCTATACATAAAATTTCTGATTTAATCCTCACATCAATACTTTGAGGTGGATATGGTAAGCTAGTAAGTAATATAATAATTTAGCAATGTGCTAATCCATAATCTGTGCTTGTTCTTCTACAGAACATGTTTTGCATCTTCTTGTCTGCTTGGTACACTAGTGTATGCGTTTTCTATTGCTGTGTAACAAATGATCATAAATGTGGTGGCTTAAAAAAACATACATTTATTATCTCCCTGGGCAAGGTCTATTATCTCCCCAGGCAAGGTCCCTGGGCAAGATGTTCACTGGGCTACATTCCTTTGTGGAGCATGGGGTCGTCTTTAATCTCACGTGTGTTGTTGGCAGAATTCAGTTCCTTGTGGTGGTAGGCCTGAGGTCCCTACTTTCTTCCTGACTCTCAGTTGGGGGCCTCTCTCAACTCCTAGACGCTCCACAGATCCTTGCTGCATGGTGCTCTCTCAGATCTTTTTACAACTTGGAAGCTTAAATCTTCAAAGCCAGCAAGGGAGAGCCTCTCTTTGTCTCCCATTCCACTAAGACGAAGTCTTTTTTTAAAGATTCTTTTTTAATGATTTTTTTTTTTGAGGAAGATTGGCCCTAACCTAAAGTTTGTTGTCAATCTTCCTCCTTTTTTCTCCCCAAAGCCCCAGTACATAGTTGTATGTCATGGTTGTACATCCTTCTAGTTGCTCTATGTGGGACACCACCTCAGCATGGCTTGATGAGCAGTGCATAGGTCCGTGCCCAGGATCTGAACCGGTGAACCCTGGGACACGGAAGTGGAGTGCTCGAACTCAACCATTACGCCTCCAGGCCAGCCCCACATGAAGTCTTAAATAACCTAATCAATGACATGTATATTCCATCACGTTTGCCATATTTTGTTGGTTAGAAACAAATAATTAGTTTTGCCCCCACTTGAAAAACTCATGGAGAAGAGTTTGAGGGTTTCCTTAGGGTGTGCTAGCCATATTTGGTAACATTAGAAATCTCTTTGTGACTCTGTTAATCACATTTGCAATGAAGCTGCATGCTTTAAGTACTTGCACAAAAGTAGTTCAACTAAAATCTATTTATTGATGGATAAATTGTCACATCTGTAGCCCTCTGTTTATTTCTACCTGAACCATGATCAGATCAATGCTCTGCTTCAGTGACGTGATTGAACACATTTTTTAATGTAGCTGCCTTACACTCTCTAAAATTCTTACTTTTTCATCCCACCCAAAATTTAAACAAACTGAAATTAATTTTGAGTAACAGTAGCCTCTTTTTAAAGAAATGCAAATATGCCTGACAAGATTAAGAAACTATTGATTATTGACAACTTGGTGTGATTTGACTTAATCCTATTGATTACTTAACTTCTACTTCAATTTAGCAGCTCTGAGTAAACAGTGCTAAATGGGAGGAAGCATAAATTATTTTGAAACATTAAAATCACTGGAAAAGGCATGCCTGGGAGATGTCACCAGAGAAGAGGGGTTTGAGTAACTAGAGGACATTGTGTAATTGGGAAGTGTGTGTGGAGAATAGACAGTGGGAAGGAGAGATGAGAGAGAGAAAGAAGAGAGTTGGGAGACTTCCTGTTAATTTTATATTTTAAGCATATCAGATTGAATATAACCTTATCATGTATATTAGTAAGGATTTATGATTGTAAGCAACAGAAGCTGACTCTGGTTAATTAAAACAAACAAAAAGGGTGGAGGAGAGAGGCGGAAATCTGTAGAAGAATACTGAGTAGCTGCAAAAATGGAAGAACTATTAGATGCTGGAGATGATATGAACTGGAGCACCAATGGATGTCTCTTCAGGGTACTACATTGGAATCAATCAGCTACAACTATTTTTGATTAGGGGTTGTTAGGCTCACACTTTAGTTTCAGGGATAAGGAGTCAGATTGTTGTAGTTTGTTTTTGTACTCACCCCTTGAATAAATGAGAAACTATTTCAGAAGAAGAGGGAAATAGATCATGAATACACAACATTAAAAGCTATGAACTAACACATGACTTGGAATTTTAATTTATAAATAATTTTGACAGATTTTATTTTTTACCCATTAATTAATGAATTGAACATATACTTTTGAAAAAACACAAACATATGGAGGCTAAATAACATGCTATAAGCAACCAATGGTTCAATGAAAACATCACAGAGGAAATCAAAAAATACCTTGAGACAAATAAAAACAGAAAACAACAGTCCAAAATCTATGGGATGCAGCAAACGCAATTCTAAAAGGGAATTTTATAGTGATACAGGCCTATGTCAAGAAACAAGAAAAATCTCAAATAAACAATCTAACTTTACACCTCAAGGAACTAGAAAAAGAAGAACAAAGCCCAAAGTTAGTAGAAGGAAGGAAATAATAAAGATCAGAGTGGAAACAAATGAAATAGAGACTAAAAAACCAATAGAAAAGATCAATGAAACTAAGAGCTGGTTCTTTGAAAAGATAAATAAAATTGATAAACCATTAGCCAGACTCATCAAGAAAAAAAAGAGAGGGCTCAAATAAATAAAATCAGAAATGAAAGAGAAGTTACAACTGACACCACAGAAAAACAAAGGATCATAAGAGATTATTACAAACAATTATACACCAACAAATTGGACAGCCTAGAAGAAATAGGTAAATTCCTAGCATCATACAATCTTCAAAGACTGAATCAGGACGAAATAGAAAATCTGAACAGACCAATTATTAGAAATGGAATTGAATCAGTAATCAAAAAACTCCCAACAAACGAAAGTCCAGGATCAGACAGCTTCATAGGTGAATTCTACTAAGCATTTAAAGAAGAGTTAATACTTATCCTTCTCAAACCATTCCAAAAAATTGAAGAGGAAGGATCACTCCCAAACTCGTTCTACAAGGCCATTACCCTGATAACAAGACCAAAGACATCACAAAAAAATAAAATTAGAGGCCAAATCACTGATGAACATAGATGCAAAAATCCTTAACAAAATATTAGCAAATTGAATTCAACAACACATCAAAATGATCATATGCTATAATGAAGTGGGATTTATTCTAGGGATGCAAGGATGGTTCAATATCCACAAATCAATCAATGTGATATACCACATTAACAAAACAAAGGATAAAAATTATGATTATTTCAGTAGATGCAGAAAAAGCATTTGACAAAATTCAACATCACTTTAAGATAAAAACCCTCAACAATGTGAGTATAGAGGAAACATACCTCAACACAATAAAACCTATATGTGATAAACCCACAGCTAACATCATACTCAATGGTGAAAAGCTGAAAGATTTTCCTCTAAGAATAAGAATAAGACAAGGATGCCCACTCTCACCACTCTTATTCAACATAGTGTTGGAAGTCCTAGCTATAGCAATCAGACAAGAAAAAGAAATAAAAAGCATCTAAATTGGAAAGGAAGAGGTAACTGTCACTATTTGCAGATGACATGATTCTGTGTATAGAAAACCCAAAAGACTGCACCAAAAAACTATTAGAACCAATATATGAATTCAGTAAAGTTGCAGGATATGAAACAAATATACAGAAATTAATTGAGTTTCTATACACTAACAATGAACTATCAGAAATAAAAATTAAGAAAAAAAATCCCACTTATGTTTACAGCAAAAAGAATAAAATGTCTAGAAATAAATTTAACCAAGGAGGTGAAAGACCTGTACACTGAAAACTATAAGACACTGATGAAACAAATTGAAGAAAACACGAATAAATGGAAAGATATACTGTACTCATGGATTGAAAAAATTAAAACTGTTAAAGTCCCTACTATCTAAAGCAATCTACAGATTCAATGCAATCCCTATTAAAATACCGATGGCATTTTTCACAGGATTAGAACAAATAATCCTAAAATTTGTGTGGTACCACAAAAGACCCCAAATAGCCAAAGTAATCTTGAGAAAAAAGAACAAAGCCGGAGGTCTCACGCTCCCTGATTTCAACCTATGTTACAGAGCTATAGTAATCAAAACAGTATGGTACTGGCACAAAAACAGACACATAGATCAATGGAACAGAATTAAGAGCCCAGAGATAAACCCACAACTATATGGTCAATTAATCTATGACAAAGTAGGCATGAATATACAATGGGGAAAAGATAGTCTCTTCAATAAATGGTGTTGGGAAAACTAGACAGCCACATGCAAAAGAATTAAACCGGACCATTTTCTTACACCATATACAAAAACAAACTCAAAATGGATTAAAGACTTAAATGTAAGACCTGAAATCATAAAACTCCTAGAAGAAAAGATAGGTAGTAAACTCTTTGACATTAGTCTTAGCAATATTTTTTGGATATGCCTCCTCAGATAAGGACAACAAAAACAAAAAAATCAAAACAAAACAAATGGGCCTACATCAAACTAAAAAGCTTTTGCACAGCAAAGGAAATCATCAACAAAACAAAAAGGAAATCTACTGAATGGGAGACTATATTTGCAAATGATATGTACGATAAGTGGTTAATATCCAAAATATACAAAGAACTCATACAGCTCAATATCAAAGAAACAAATAATCCAGTTAAAAAATTGGCAGAGGACCTGAATAGACATTTTTCCAAAGAAGACATGCAGAGGGCCAACAGGTATGCGAAAAGGTGCTCAGCATCACTAATCATCAGGGAAATGCAAATTAAAACCACAATGAGATATCACCTCACACCTGTCAGAATGGCTATTATCAAAAAGATAACAAATAACAAGTGCTGGCGAGGATGTGGAGAAAAGGTAACCTTTGTGCATTGTTGGCGGGAATGTAAATTGGTCCAACCACTATGGAAAAGAGTGTAGAGGTTCCACAAAAAATTAAAACTAGAACTACCATTGTAGCCAGCAATACTACTTCTGAGTATCTGATGAAAATGAAAACACCTATTCAAAAAGATATTTGCACCCCTGTGTTCATTGCAGCATTATTTACAATAGCCAAGATACAGAAGCAACCTGAGTGTCCGTTGATAGATGAATGATAAAGGAGATGTGGTTATATATACAATGGAATATTACTCAGTTATAAAAAAGAATGAAACTCTCCCATTGCGACTACATGGATGGACCTAGAGGGTATTATGCTAATTGAGATAAACCAGACAGAGAAAGAAGAATACTGTATGATATTATATTTGAAATCAAAAAAACAAAACAAAACAGACTCATAGATACAGAGAACAAATTGGTGGTTGCCAGAGGGGAGGGTGGGGGGAAAGGCAAAATAAGTGAGGGGGATAAGAGGTATAAACTTCTAGTCATAAAATAAATAAGTAATGGTGATGTAATATACAGCATAAGGATTATAGTCAACAAAATTGTAATAACTTTATGTGATGACAGATGGTTATTAGTCTTTTCAGGGTGATCATTTTGTAATGTAAATAAATATAGAGTCACTACGTTGTACACCTGAAATTAATACAATATTGTATGTCAATTATACTTCAATAAAAAAAGAATGTATACTTTGGAACTCCTGTATGTTTCTGGCAGTATTCTTGGTATTGGGACTGGAGTGGTGAACACACAATATCTTTACTCTCATGGGGAGCTTATATTCTAATGTGAGAGAGAGATAAACACACATACGTATTATGTTAGTTAGTGATAAGTGCTAGCAAGAAAAACTAATGCAGAAGAGGTGGGTAGAGAGCATGATGGAAATGATCAGAGAGGTCTTCTCTGAAAGGTGACATTGATCAGGTAATTTAATGAAATGAGAGAGCTAGTTGATCAAATATCTTGGAGAAGTGCATTCCAGGCAGAGGAAACACTAGTGCAAGAGCCCAGGATGGCAATGTGATTTTCAACCTGGAAAAAAGAAAATTAGCAAGGAGGCCAGTGCTGTGAACGTGCGTGAGTGAGGAGGAGTTGGTGGAAATGAGGCTTCAGAGGGATCCAGGAACCAGATCATCACAAGACTTAGGGCCTTGTAGGCCCTGGTAGGCTTTTAATCTCGGTGTGATTGGCAAAATGGGAGTGACACGTTATGATTTACACAGTAATGGGTCATGTATGGGGAGTCAACTGGGTGCCAGGAGGAGATTTGGGGTGACCTGTCAGGAGGCTATATGGAATTGGTCCAGGTGAGAGATGACTGTGGCCTGAATTCTGTTTTAGGAGTTAATTTTACATGCAGAATTTGATTTCATTTCTTTTTTTAAGACCTGAGCAGTTTTCAGTTGACAGTCCTAGAAGTACATCAGATTCCTTGCTCAACTTGACAGCCAACAAGGAGAATGCTGGGCAAATCATCTAATGCTCTCACCTATTTGTATTTGATTGCATTGCCTATAACACCACCAGTTTTTAAAATGCAATTATGGATTGCTTTGGTAAAAATAATTGGTTTCTTTATAAATGATTTATTGCTGAAAAAAAGTGACATTCATGTGTATTTCTGGGGCTTGTGGAAAGGGTAAGAGAAGACACAAACATAAACGGGCTGTGAAAAGCAATTTAAGATCCTCTGAGAAAACTTGGCCCAATTGCTTTTTCTCCTACTTTCTCCAATTAAAGATATTTCATTTGAGGGAATGAGGCATCTGAAGATCATTATGTTTCAGTGGAGCAGTGATGCAGTGAGTCTCGGGAATGACTCAGAGGAATTGCTCCCTGGAAGGACATGAGGACTTTTGCTTTTTAGATTCAGCCTGTTTAAAATCCGAATGCAATATGCTTCTTACACGGTTGTTTTTTAGTGAAATGGCATATAAGATGAGGAACTGCAATATCAAACTATATTTTAGGGCTATATTCTGATGAGAGAAAAAATACTTTGTGGGGCTATTCTGTTAAAAATACAGAGTTTGGAGGAAAATTGACTGAAAATGCGGGGCTCTTTCCTCTAGAAAAGAAGCCCTTTATTTGAAGCTAAAAGGGAGGTAGGTTAATAAAGAATGATGTGAATACTAAAAGTAATTTAGATTTCTGACATAAACAGTGATTATTTATGATATAAGAATGGTAACTACAGAGAGTTATTTGTGTTTAAGAGATGAGTTAGTAAAGGATAGAAATTAAAAACTCATTGGCAGTAGATTGTAGATTGATATTGTAGAAGAGTAAGGTTTCCTACAAGACTGTTTCTGTACCCTTCCCCCCCAACCTTCAGACACCAGTCACAAGCCCAGGCTGACACCTGTGCTTCTGACCAACCAGCTACAGGTTAGAGGTTCCCATGACCCCCTCTTTGGACTTCGGATGCCAGTTCCAGATCCAGGCTGTTACCTGTGCTTCTGACTAACTGGCTATAAATAACAGATTTCCATGACCCTGACTTTGGCTTCAATTAATTTGGTAGAGTAGCTCACAGAACTCAGAAAAACACTTTACTTTCTAGATTACCAGTTTATTATAAAAGGATGTAACTCAGAAACAGCCAGATGGAAGAGATGCACAGGGCAATGTATGTGGGGAGGGGCGTGGTATGTGGGAAGGAGTTTTCATGGTCTCTTGGAGCACACCATTCTCCCCAAATGTCCACATGTTCACCAACCTGGAAGCTCTCCAAACCCTGTCCTCTTGTGTTTTTATGGAAACTTCATTACATAGTCATGATTGATTAAATCTTTGTCCATTAGCTATTGATTCAACCTCCAGACACTCTTCCCTCCCTGGAGGTCCAGGGGAGGGACTGAAAGTTCCAACCCTCTTATCCCGTGGTTGGTTCTTCTGGCAACCAACCCATCCTTAGGTGGGGTCCAAAAGTCACCTTATTAACATAACAAGAAACACTTTTGTCACTCTCAAGAGGAAATTCCAAAGGTTTTGGGAGCTGTGAGCCATGAACTGTGGACGAAGACCAAATATATGTCAGAAATATTTATTTGGTCATCTGAATGACTAAATATATATTTCTCATAGATCACAATATTGCAGGCACTAATTTCATTAATGAGGGCTCCACCCTCATGACCTAATCGTCTCTCAGAGACCACCATCTACTAATACCATCACATTAGGGTTTAGGATTTTAACATGTGAATTTTGGGAGGATACAAACATTTAGTTCATAATAAGATGTATGTTATTTCAACACAGACATGAATCTTAAACCTGAGACTTCTTGTCTTGAGTGACTATTTCATTTTTGCATTTTAGGTTAGAATCTTTTTTTTTCATAGAAATATTTTACTATTTCGTATAAGTTCTTTCTTATTCTATTAGATTTAGAAGTGTAATAGAAAGCACACAACATGCACTGGGAGATCAGAATGGAATGACTCTAATGGGAGTTTTTATCATGTGTTGTATCACAGCTTTAATGACCCTATGGAATATAACATCTTTTAAAAATATTTCTTATAACAATTGTCTGCTGAAATGATCACAAATGCAAATTTTTGTTAAAAATTTAATGTCTGGCCCTACAAAGACCATTACTTGCCTTCCTAACATAATTATTCATTCTTACAGACTATTAAAATCATTTTGAAAATTCTAACTTGATCAAGCAAGATGTCTTAGTTTCATATATATGAAATTGTGCCTGGGCAGAATGCTTTTGTACTCTAGGAGTTGTTATCTCATGGTGTTACCACCAAAAAGGGGGTCTTCTACTCACTGCAAAGACAAGCCAACAGTGGAGAGGCAAGGTGGGAGGAGACAAATGATTTTATTACAGCTTGCTAGCAAGGTGGAGGATGGGCATACTCACATCCAAAAGAACCATCTAAAGGGAGCACAGAATCCTGAAGAAGTTATATAGGCCAGGGGTTTATAGGGGAGGGGGTTAGCAATGTTGACCCTCTGTGGTTACAGATGGGCGTCGCCACACCAGATCTTTCAGTTGTCATGGATATCAGCATAGACTATCTATTTGGGAGTCATCACATTCCTAGGGAACTCAAAAGAACAAAAATTATCATCTTATCACAGGTGGGAGGGGCCATAAAATCTACAGAGCATGTATATTTCCTGGAGAGTGCATATCCATCTGGATTAGTTAATTAGAGGTCATTCAAAGTTACAATATGGTCTCTTTTCTACAATATGGCTTCCCTATGTCAACCTTGTGTAGAGCCAGTATCAACGGCATGAAGAATCATTTTGGAGAGACTTAGAAAATCAATTCCAGGCCCAAGTAATGCAATATCTAGAAAATCTTGGAAAGATTTGGTTGCTTCTAGCAGAGGTTTGCATGGTCATTGTTTGTCAAATCCTGTGTCTGACTGCTGAGAGGTGGTAAATAATTTGGTGGTCTTTAAAAGCCTGGAACATAGTTCCTTTTCTCTCCTTCTCTTTGATCCATTAAACACTTATTCTTACAAAACAGAGCTTTAGTTGGTTCCTTTAATATTCAAGGATGACATGATAGGCTTGTTCATGCCTTGGTTTGGCTAAAGAGAGTATGGTCAGTAGTCTGTAATGTGTTTGCAACATACATTTGTGGTTCTCAGTGGATTTGTCACTCTACCTTCTATCTCATGGTCTGCATGGAATTTAGTTTCAAAATGAGCCACTACATTGCGTTTGTTGTACAGCGAGTTATTCCATCAGCATATGGTTCAATGTTATTTCTTCTGCATTAGATCCTTGTCAACTAGCATTACCTGAAATCTGTATTGGCAAAGATTCTTCTCTGAAGCATTCATTTTCTATTTGGTTAATTGATGATTATTGCCATATCCTTGCTAAAATTTTCCTAACATTACTTTTCTACTGTTTGCTATTTGATGTTACAAATTTAATAATTTTACAGTTAATTCTTATTTGTTTTTAAGTTTTTAGCATTTAGAACTCTTAATTGAAAACAACAGAACCTGATTCTTCAGCTAAGAAAAAATATTAAATTTCTGGTTATTTAGGATGATTTCCTTGACATGGAATTACCAGTGGGTAAAAGAATACAGATAATATAAGTATTCTTGGTATTTTTAGCCACATTTGTTTTTGGAAAGAGTGAGCTAATTTAAAGTGCCCCTAGCAGTGAACATTAGCTTTTAAAAAATTTTTCAATTGCATACAACAACAACAACAACAAAAGCTATCACATAGTTATTTTAATTTGCATTTCTTTGCTTCCTTCTTAAGCTGAATTTTTCTTCATTCATTTATTGGCCATTTGTATTTATTTGTGTTGGTGTGAGCTATTTGATCATAGCCTTTATCCATGTATCCTGTTATCCTTTAATTATGTATTGTTGATGTTAAAAGCTTTATATATATATTATAGCTATAGATATATTATAATATGGATATAGTACCATTTACAGAATGGAGAGGAAATGCTTCAGAAAAGGATTTGCCCATTATATGCATTTGCCAAATATATTCGTCCAATGTATATTTGCAAGTCATGCTAGATTTTGGCAAGCTTCAAATGAAGAAGAAAGAATATATAGGTGTATATACATATCATATAACATATATAGAATATCTTATTAACATATATAAACTGCTTTATTGAGGTATAATTTACATACAATAAAATGCATCTTTTAAATCTATAATTTGATATGTCTTGACACATCCACCAAACTATCACCATAGTCAAGATAGTGAACATATCCATCATTCCTATGAGTTCCTTGTGCACTTTTGTAGTCCTTTCCTCTTACCCAAACTTGTATCCTGCCCCATCCCCAAGCAATCACTTATCTGTTTCTGTCACTCTGGATTAGTTTACCTTTTCTAGAATTTTATATAAATGGAATCATACAGTATATACTATTTTTAGTCTGGCTCTTTCACTTAGCACAATTATTTGGAGATTCATTCATGTTGTTTTATATATCAATAGTTCATTCCTTTTTTTCTGAATAGTAATCCTCTGGAGAGTACACGACAGTTTATCTATTCATCTGTTGATGGACATTTGGGTTGTTTCAGTTTTTGGCTCTTGTGTACAGCTGTCATAAACATTCATGTACAAGTCTTACTACGGGCATTTGCTTTCTTTTCTCTTGAATAAATACCTAGAAGTGGAACAGCTTAATCATACGGTAAATATATGTTGAACTTTTTAAGAAATTGCCAAAATGTTTTCCAAAATACTTATGTCAGTTGACATTCTCACCCTCAGTTTATGAGAATTCCAGTTCCTCTATATTCTTGCAAAATCTTGATTTGGCCATTCTTCAATATTTTAGCCATTGTAATAGGTGTGTAGTCACTCTACTAGTGACATATAACTCTATGTATTGATATATCACTTAGTGATATATTATGATTTTAATTTGCACTTCCCTAATGACTAGTGATGTTGGTATTTTCACATATGTACTTGTCATTCCTATGCAATCTTTTTCTTTTTTTTGTGAGGAAGATTGACCCGGAGCTAACATCTGTTGCCAATCTTCCTCTTTTTTTGCTTGAGGAAGATTGTCTCTGAGCTAACATCTGTGCTAGTCTTCCTCAATTTTGTATGTGAGACACCTGCCACAGCATGGCTTGATAAACAGTGTGTAGGTCCACTCCTGGGATCCGAACCCATGAACCCCGGGCTGCCAAAGCGGAGTGCATGAACGTCACCACTACACCACCAGGCTGGCCCTCCCATATGTAATCTTTAGTGAAATATTTTTGTAAATATTTTGCACATTTTAAAAGTGAAAGTCCAATTTTATAATGGGAAAAATATTCTCACAAATATTGAGGATTCTTTATATATTCTGAACATAAGTCCTTTATCAGATATATGCTTTGGAAATATTTTCCCAGTCTTTGGCTTGTCTTTTCATTCTCTTAACCACATTTCAAAAAGCGGAAATACTTAATTTTGATGAAATTCAATTTAGTAAATTTTCTTAAGTCTATGATCCATTTTGAGTTAATTTTTGCATATGATAAGGTATTATTAGAAGTTTTCTTTTTTTCTTCTTTCTTTCTTTTTTTTTTTTTTTGTACATCAGTATCCAATTGTTCCAGTACATTTATTGAAATGAATACTCTTTCTGGACTGCAATGCCTTTGTAGCTTTGGCGGAAATTATTTGTGCATATATGTGTGGGTCTACTTTTGCAATCTCTATTTTGTTATGTTGATCTATATGTCTATCTTCTCTCATATTGTCTTGATTACCATAGCTTTTTAAGATGTCTTGAAATGTGGTAGTGTGAATTCTCCCACTTTTTGTTCTTTTTCCTAAGTTGTTTTGGGTTATCCTCAGTCCTTCGTATATTCATAGGAATTTTTAGAATTAGTTTGTAAATTGCTAAAAAAGAAAGCCTGCTTGGAAATTTTACTTATTTATTGTATTTTTTTTTCTGCATTTTCTCATTTGCTTTTTTTTTTTTTTTCTCTGCTGAGGAAGATTTGCCCCGAGCTAACATCTGTTGCCAACCTTCCTCTTTTTGCTTGAGGAAGGTTCCCCCTGAGCTAACATCTGTGCCAATCTTCCTCCATTTTGTATGTGAGCTGCCACAGCATGGCCGCCAATGAGTGATGTATGTCCATGCCCAGGAACCAGACCTGGGCCACCAAAGCAGGGCATGCCAAACTCAACCACTGGGCTGTGGGGACGGCCCCTCTCATTTGCTTTTTAATTTTATGTTTGTTTTAGGTAACAGAAGTTGTTGAGTCTCTTTGGGTTTTTAAAAATCTAGCTGTAGAGCTCATTTCAAAATAAACTTTATACAGATAAAAATATGTTAAACAAATAAAAGCATAATTATTGTAGTTGAAGAGATGGTAGGATCTGGAAACCTTTCTATCCTGTCCTTTTCCTATCCTCTGTAGTGTCTTTTGTGAACACTCCTTCAGAATTCTATTTGAAAACCACAGTCATAGGCAAATTCATCCATCTTTTCCTTTGTGATATCTTCCTACGTTTTAATGTTTAGGAACCTTTCCTCAACCAGTGACCTTTCCTCAACCAGTCACATGCATCTATCTTTTCATCTAGTTTTTGATGATTGCTATTTTCAATTTAATTGTTTAATAAAACTAATTTTTTAAATCTCCTCAACGGTTCCTCTTCATATCTTAACCTTTAAACACCAGAGTGCCCCTGGGTTCAGGCTTCAGTTCTCGTCTCCATTATCTACACCCACTTTCTTGGTGATTTAATGGCTTAAATTGTCAAGTATTTCAGAATTTTCCAGGTTTTTTGTTTAACACTGTTTTCTAGCATACTCTATTATTTCCATCTGTTGAAACTGTTGAGACTTGATTTATGCCACAGCATATGGTCATTTTTAAAAATCAGTGTTCTGTAGTCGTCATCTTCTGCAATTGTTAGATGTAATAATATATCTCTGTGTCAATTAGAGCAAGCTTGTTAATAAAGTTGTCTCTTTTATTATATCTTCACTCATATTTTGTGTTTCCATGTTCTATCAGTTTCTGGGAGAGATATGTTAATAGATCTCATTATGTTTTAGGATTTGTCTCTTTTTTCTTATAGTTCTGTCATTTTTTGCTTTATATTTTGAGACATTGTTATTAGGAACAGACAAGTTTATAATTATTTTTTATTCCTGGTGGATCGAAAATTTTATTATTATCAAATATCTCCCTTTATCTCCCGGTATGCTTCTTGCCTTAAAGTATGCTTCATCCACACCAGCTTTCTTTTGACGGGTATTTTTATGGTACATCCTTTCCCACCTTTATATTTCAAATTTTTGTATCCTTATGTTTAAAATGTTTCTCGTATAAGAAGCATAGAATCGTTTTCTAATTTTTAAATCTAGTCTCAATATATGTGTCTTTTAATTAGAGTATTAGGTGTAATCACTGAAAATTAGGTTTAATTCTACCATCTTACTATTTATTTTCCATTTGGTCTACCTCTCCCATGTGTCTTTTACTCTCCACTCTTGCTGTTACTGGATTAAATATTTTTTAATATTCCATTTTATCCTTCTATGGATCTTTCTTTGTTTTACATTCTCTTCTTATTTTTTTAATGGTTACCCTAGATATATAGCATGCATTTTTGAGTTATTTCTGTCTCACATAAATTAGTAATGTATAATACAATAATCTAACTCCATTTTTTTCTCCTCCTCACTTAAGGACTAATGTTATATTTTGATTATGTGTGTATAAACCCTACGAACCAATATTACTTGTACTTTAAAGAATTATTTTTTTTTGTTTAGATTTACCCACAGTTTTAACACGTTCATGTCTTCATCTTTTTCTGCCTGAAGTATACTCTTTAATGTTTTCTTTGGTGTGGTCTGCTGATGGAAATTTTTTTTTAAGTTTTGTTTGTTAGAAAAATGCTTTTATTTCCTCCTCATTTGTGGAGAATGTTTTTGCTGAATATAGAGTTCAAGATTGGCAGTCATTTTCCTTTATAGCTTTATGGCTTTGTTTCAGCCACAAAGTCAGCTATCAGTCTTGTTACTCCTTTGAAAGTAATAGGATTGTTTTCTCCTAGCTATTTTTAGGATTTTCTCTTTATCTTTGGTTTTTAAACATTTTACTATGATTTGCCTAGAATTTCATTTTTTTCTTTATCTTGAAGTGAAGGTTTGAGGTCCGTAGTTTTGGAAAACTTTTAACCATTACTTCATCAAATATGGTTTATGATGAACTCTCTTTATTCTGCCCTTCTGGAACTCCACTCACTCATACGTTAGAACTTCTCCTCATGCCCTGTGTGTCTTCTATCTTGTTTCCTATATTTGCCATCATTTTGTCTCTTCATGTATTTTTCATCTTCATGTCACTTTGTGTATTTTCTTTTGCTTTTTTTTATTTTCTGTTCACCAATTCTCTCTTTAGCTGGGCCTTATTAGGAATAGTAATCTCATTCATAGAGTTCTTAATTTCAGTTACTGCTTTCATCACTTCTAAAAACTTCTTTACAGTTTACACTTCTCTGCCAAAATCTTCATATGATCATTTAAGTCCTTGGACATTTTAATCACAATTATTGATTTGTGATGAAATTTTATCTCATTTTAAACCTATTATATACTTGGGCTAGTTATTGTTCCATTGACATTTGTCTAGTCTTGTGCCAATTTCATATGTATTAAAAAATAACCTCAGCTTTATGGTGTGCTTTGATCTGGTAAGACAATTTCTTACTATTTTGTAAATTTATTAAATCTGTAAAACAGTAACTTTCTCATTCAGGAACGTGATGTATATTTTGCATTTATTTTAGTTTTCTTTTGTAACTCTTACTAGAGTTTCGTATAGGTTTTATACTTTTTTTGAGGTAATTTCCTAGCTTTTATATCTTTTTGTGAATGTTATAGATAGCGTTATTTTGCTTAAGTTCAATCTCAAAAGAAGTTAGTGGGCAAAGTTTATTTGAAGCAGTATTTCTTCAGTTTTGTTAAAATATAATTGACACATAGCACTGTATAAGTTTAAGATATACAGCATAATGATTTGATTTACATATACTGTGAAATTATTACCACAAAGTTTAGTTAACATCCATCATCTCATATAGATACAAAAAAAAGAAAAAAAAATATTTTTCTCCTTGTGCTGGGAACTGTTAGGATCTACTCTCTTAGCAACTTTCAAATCATTGTATTTTCTAAGTATTGTTAGTATATGCGAGAGCTATTTGGCTAGGTCTATATATATTTGTAACTGGCTGCCTTACTGAACTCATACTAATTCTAATATATTTCTTTCTTTTTTTTTTTTTTTTGTGAGGAAGATCAGCCCTGAGCTAACATCCATGCTAATCCTCCTCTTTTTGCTGAGGAAGACTGGCTCTGAGTTAACATCTGTTGCCAATCCTCCTCCTTTTTTCTTCCCCAAAGCCCCAGTAGATAGTTGTATGTCATAGTTGCACATCCTTCTAGTTGCTGTATGTGGGACGCGGCCTCAGCATGGCGGGAGAAGCGGTGCGTCGGTGCACGCCCGGGATCCGAACCCGGGCCGCCAGTAGCAGAGCGCCAGCACTTCACCGCTAAGCCACTGGGCTGGCCCCTAATTCTAATATATTTCATTTGACTTTATTTTAATTATTTTTAAGTACCATAACACTATCTGGGAATAATCATCATTTTATTTCCTTTCAAATAGATATAGTTTGTTTTCATTTCTCATCTTAATGTATTAAATATAACATTGTAATAGTATTAAGTAAATAATTGTGGGAATATTGAGTAGCTTTTCCGCTTCTTTTGTTTTAAAAGTATGCCTCTGTGTGATGTACCATGCTGTGTGACGTTGTCTCTTGGTTTACGGAAACATACTTTAGACTAGAAGCATTCTTGTCAAACAGTCTTGAGCTGAAAACCCAGCTTGCAACTTGCTAGATGTGTGAACAGACGAACACTTTGTCTAACCCGAGTGCCTTTGTTTTTACAAAGGTGGTAAATATATCTAGCTCCTGAGCTTTTTATGAAGCTTCAAGAGAGGGCATATGAGGTGCATACATGTGCAGTTGTGCACACAGCAGGTGAGGCACACACGCGTGTGCACACGCACTCACACACATGCACGTCTTCACTCTTTCCCACCCTGCTCCGTGCCCCAGCGGGATACTGCATCAGATACTCTTTTATAAACTGCATCAGATACTCTTCCCGAACGTCTTTCCTGACTGGGTGTAGCACAGGGGGGGACACTAGAGGGTAATAAGGAATGGGAGGAGACTGAGGTCAGACATTAATCCTCTGGCTCCTTTCGTCCCAAGTAGAGGTGGTTGTCTGCGGTCTTCCACCCAGCGTCACAGTAGCCCCAACACCACCACAGCCCTCTCAGGATAGCCACAACCCCTCCTTTCCCTCGTGCCTTCAGACCTGTGGGTGGTAACAACTTCTCGCGGCCCCTGTCCCCCGTTCTGGCCCTTCACTCCCTCACTGGCTTCCCTCAACCCTGTCTATACTCTTATAAATAATCTCTTCATTAAAATCCTCTTAATTATCCCTTCTGAGTGTGTAATCTCCTTCCTGTTTGATTCAATATATATGTTGTTCCATGTAAACATATATAACATTTCCAAAGTCCCTAGCGTGCTGTACCAGACCCTTACTATTTGGCCCCCCTACTCTGTATTGTGTCCCAAGCCCCAGACACACGGAACCCTCTGTAGTTTTCTGACTGGGCTGCTGTCTCATGTGTCTGTGCTAATGCTCTTTTCTCTGCTTCAAACATCTCTTCTATTCACTTTTCAACTTTCTCTGTGAAGCCTTTTCTGATACACCAGGTAAAAATCTACAATAATCTGTTTGAGCCTTTATGGGCAAAGATTTATATAAACTTCTCTCAGAACCAGAAAAGTTTATTTGCCTGGTCAAATGTTACACTCTTGTTACTAAACTGGAATCTCCCTAAAGAGTGGGGACTTCTCTCCTCATCATTGTTTATTCCATGCCTAGCATATAGTTCCTACTATACCCTAGGTACCAAAGAAATATTTACAGAATAAATGAGTCCAGTTATTATTATTAGGAGGTAATTCATCTAATCTATGTTAGAATTGAAATGTTGTGGAAAAGGTTGTAAGCTACAGTGATTCGGAATTTACATTTAGGATGAAAATAGATCTTATGTGTTTTCATGGCCCTGCCATGTTTTTCTTTCTAAGTTGGTATTTTGTTTTATGATATTAGATGGAATTCTGTAGGGTTTAAATAGACAGGGACTAACAGTTTGAGCAGTATCAGGGAACTCTTGACTCTTTTCCTGGTAGAATTGAGGCAGATGGTGGGAGGTTTGAGGAAACTTTAATTATTGCACTAATTTTAAAAGCAGTAATCTGCTGATTTCAGATAGTGATCTGATACAATGGAATTTTGATTTTTGTCTCCAGAGGCCACCTAGAACAAAGTAGGGCAGTAATAAATATTTATTAACTATTGCACAAATAAGAATTCAATATTCCGGAGGGATTTTTTACAGTAGAAAATGTACTCCAAATAATTATGAGGAGAAAGAGAGACATTTTGTCCTGTAGCTCTAATTTCAAAAGTTCAGAGGTAGAGTTAGACTGCTTTATTTTATAGAAGAGGAAATAGTAATGACTAACACACATATGAAAAAATATTCAATCTCATTAGTCATCAGGGACAAATAAATTAAAATTATAATGAAACACCAGTACATGCCTACCAGATTGAAAAAAATAAAGAAGTGGGAAAATACAAAAGTTTGGTAAGGATGTGGTACAGTGGAAGTTTTTACACAGTGATTTTTGAGACTATAAATCAACATTATCACCTTGAATTTGATCACATGTAGAGTTATCTAGTATAGCTGAACATTCACATAGCTACAGTCCACTCCTATGTATATACTATAGAGCAACTATTGCACATATATGTACCGAGACATATATAAGATTATTCATAATAGCATTTTTTCTTGACAGAAATGCTGTAAACCTTCTAAATGTCCAGTAACAGTAGAATAGATATAAATTGTAGCATACTCACATAACGGAACACTATACTGTCGTGCGTGAATGGGCTGCAACAGTAATCCTTGCATATCACCATGGACGAACCTCGGAAATACAATATGAAATACGAGAAAAACAAATTGTTGTTAATAACATACAGCATCATTCCATTTGTATCCATTTCCAAAACAGGTAATACTAACTCTAATGTTATTTAGGGATATAAACGTGTATGACGAAACACAAAGAAAGGCAAATGTCTTGGAAACATTCTCTTCTTGAGCTAGATGATGAGTCTGTGGGCCTTCACTTTATTTTTATTGTGCTATTATTGAAAATCTACATGCGCGTTATGTTTTGTATATAACTTTTACATATGAGATAAAAGAGTCAAAAAAATTAAGTAGGCTACCTTAAAATAAGTCTATTCCCATCTTAAAATGCAAAAATTAAAAATCCACTCAAGGTCAGGTAAAAATTTTGGGAAAGATCTATTGGGAAATCTTTTTTATACACAGATGAAATGAAAATATTTTGTGTGTTTGGACAAATTATATTAGTGTATATGAACTCTTTATATTAAAGTAATCTATACTGCTTATGAATGACCCTTTAATGTCTCATTTCAGAAGATGAGAATGTACTATGTTGTTCCTTCTATTTTCTTATCATTTAAGTTTATGCTTGTCATTTATAGACCCTTTACTTGCTCAGAAGATAATTTAGAGAAGAAACAAGCTACTTTTCACTAAAATTTACTTGAAGCCATTAATCTAATTTACAGAAAGCCAATCTCCATATTGACTTTAGTGTCTTTATGTGTCAGTTTGGGGAGAAGAGTTTCCCCTTGAGGAAGTAGCAATAATGTTAACAACAATAAGAAATAGTCTTTAATCTTATCTTCTAAAAAATAAATGAGACAAGAGATCATCTATACAGTGTATTTGAAAATATTTTGTCTCTAATTCAAAATTAAAATTGACGACTGGCTTTTATTTGAAATTTGATTTATAAAATATTATGGATTCAATGTTCCTAATAAATAAGCATGTCTTTTTGTTTAAGTTTCATAGTATAGACACAATAATCCCTATAACCAATCCTAGTTTTTATGTTTGTAAAGGGCATGCTTTTTATTTTAGTAACATATATTCAGACTATAGCCCTCCATGTAGCAAGTGCATATTCTTTTGTAGAAAAAAATGTCACAGCCAAGGCATATTTTGAAGTTGAGTATATACAGTGAACATTCCAAGTAATGAATCACACAAACAATGTAACTTTTCATCTTCTTTTTATTCACTTGTAGAAATGTTAAGATTATGTCTTCAAATCAAGTTTTGAATCTATCAGTGAGTTATTAATTCATAAAATCTAATTAAAAATCAGGTCGTGTTTTCCCTTTGTAGTCTCCATTGTCCTTATCACTTATCACTGAAGAACAAGAGTATTCTTTTTCTTGTGTATTTGTAATATGGGCAATATATTTCTCCTTAGTTTAAACAAGAAAATGTCAGAATGTAAACTATAATATATAACAATGAGTATCTAATTCCAAATGATTACTCTTCCAGAAGTATTTCTTAATAAATAGATATTTCAGATAAATTAACTCTTCATTATGGAAAATAGATTTTTATTTGGAGGTAATCTGTCTCCATACAGGAAGTCCCATAGGGTGTGTGCTTCTAAGGCTCTCATCTGTGCCAAAGGCTATGCATGGTCTCAGAGCCTCAGCTTGGACCATCTACCATCCACTTCTCAGGTTAAATGCAATTTTTCTACAGAGTAACAAGGTGATGTAAGAGTAATTTGGTGACATGCTAGATTCTTCCAACATTGTTGAAAAATGTAACAATTTATGGTGCTTGATAAAAAAATCTTTTTGATTGAATTACTTTACTTATAATAGACAATTATGCTTCCACAAACACGTATTACTCAATATTTGCTATTTTAAATGATTTTGATACTTTAGGTTCTAAAAGGCAGATTTATCAACAGTTTTTAAGTATTTGCCTTTATTTTCTCTAAAGATTGCTTTTTTTGGTTGTCCTCATGCTTTAGATCTAGAATTCGCAACAGTTGGATATTTATCACTTTAAAGAACGAGGCAAATCAAACAATGTACCAAAAAGAAGTACTTTGGAGGCAGTATGGTGACCAGTCTCCCAGCCCCCAAGATGATTATTCCCCTGGCTGTGAGCCATGTTGCCTGATTCTGGCTCTCAGCTGCCAGCTCTGAGCAAGTGAGTCATCCAGCCCAAGATTATGCCCTCTCTCCGGAATGCAGTGACTGAGGCGAGTGTTGGAGAGTGTTTTATGCCATATTCACTTCACACATTTCTTCACTTCCTTAGTGAATGTATAGCTTGCTGCCCAACATTTGCACCTCAATGTGGATTTATTTTCAGATTTTAAACAGGTTTTGAAAAGTATAAAAAGTGTACCAATTTAGATACAACACTGAATACACGATCCATGAAAGAAATAATTGATAAACTAGATTTCATTAAAACTGAAAAATCTGGCTCTGAGAAAGACAATGTCAAGAGAATGAGAAGACAAGTCCCAGCCTGGGAGAAAATATTTGCAAAAGATACATCTAAAAAAGGACTGTTATCCCAAATATATAAAGAACTCTTAAAACTCAACAATAACAAAAGAACCTGATTAAAAAAGGGACCAAAGACTTCAACAGACACCTCACTAAAAAAGATATACTGATGAAAAGATGCTCCACATCATATGTCATCAATGAAATGCAAATTAAACCAACAATGAGATATCACTACACACCTTTTAGAATGACCAAAGTCTGGAACACTTACGACACCAAATGCTGATGAGGATGTGGAGCAACAGGAATTCTCATTCATCGCTGGTTGGAATGCAAAATGGTACATCCACTTTGGAAGATAGTTTGGTGGTTTCTGATAACCGCCATAACAACCATTACTTTCTGATAAAAGTAAACATACTTTAACCATACGATCCAGCAATTGTGCTCCTTGGCATTTACCCAAAGGAGTTGAAAAATTTTGTCCACACAAAAACCTGCACACAGACGTTTATGGCAGCTTTATTCATAATTGCCAAAACTTGGAAGCAACCAAGATGCCCTTCAGTAGATGAATGGATATATAAACTGGGCTAATCCAGACATGGAATATTATTCAGTGCTAAAATAAAAAACGAGCTATCAAGCCATGAAAAGTCATGAAGGAACACAAAATGCATATTACTAAGTAAAAGAAGTCAATCTGAAAAGTGTACATACTGTATGACTCCAATTATATGACATTCTGGAAAATGTGAAACTATAGAGACAGTAAAAAGATCTGTGGTTGCCAGGGGTTGGAGATCTAGGGGAGGTATGAATAGGCAGAGCACAGAGGACTTTTAGAGCAGTGAAAGGACTCTGTATGCTGCTATAATGATGAATACATGTCCTTATACATTTGTCCAAATTCATAGAATGTACACCAAGAGTGAACCCTAATGTAAATTTGTGTACCTTCCTGTTAATTTTGCTGTGAACCTAAAATTGCTCTGAAAAATAAAATCTTTAAAAAAAAGTTCAACTCAGGCAAATACACAGTTAACATGCTACAATAAATTAAAATTAATATATGGTAGCTTATTTTGTAGATAAAATTTATTTTAATAGCTTTGTAAATTACTTCAGTCATATGGATTACAGAATCATTAAGAGCCTAAAGGGATTGCTTACATTTTTTGGTTAAACTTTACTGGGTTTTATGGGGCAAATTATTTGCTGTAGTGCTATTAGGGGATTTGCAAAAATCTCAAGATGTAGACTAATCATAAAAGCCGACATTTATTGAGCTTTACATTTGTTATTGCTTTTAACATTCACAACAATCTAATTAGGTGGGAGTTACTATTTCCTCCCATTTTAACAGATGAGGAAGCTGGGGTTTGCTAGTGCTTACTGGTGCTCAAACTCAGGATGGTCTGACAGCAGAGTCTCTGTTCTCAACCAGTGTAGTGTGTGTGCTTCTTGAGTGTTAGTGATCTGCAGAACTTGTGTACATATAAACTCACACCCTCCCATATATCCACACAGGGGACTTGCAGAGTGTTTGTTCAAGAGGGCCTTAGACACAGCAATTTGGTTGGAAAATAGGGCAGCTTGAAGCTTTACATGAAATTAAGAAACAACATTTTATATAAAAGAATAGACTGTGGGCTGTATTGCAGACTGTGGGAACACTGTGGCATTGCTGGGCGTGAGTGTGTGTGTGTCTGTGTATTGTGTATTGACACATATTCATGCCTTTCCAAACAATATGGCAGAGATACTTGTTACAAGGGTTTTAGATACCATTGAAACCAGCTGTAAAACCGCCATGTTTTTCTTATCAAGTCGTCTTTGGCCATCATTTGTTGTATTTTCCCCGTATGTCCTGTTTCTCTCTAATTTCCAGAGCTCTACGTTTCTTATCTACCAGATTCTCTTGGTGGCATCACAATTCTCTTATCACCCAGGTTCTGTTTGTTTTTGACCTAAGCTTTATTGAGGTATCATTTATACAAAATAAAATCCCCCCTTTAAAGTGTCCAGTTTGATGGATTTTGGCAATTGTTACAGTTGTGTAACCATCACCACAAACAAGAAATAGAACATTTCATTACCCTAAAAAGATCCTTCATGCCTCTTTGCAGTCCATCTCCCCCAGCCCCTGGCCCTAGGTAACCACTAATCTACTTTCTGTCATAAGAGTTTGGCATTTACTAGAATTTCATATAAACAAAATCATATAGTATGAAGTTTTTTGTGCTTAACTTCTTTTCAATTATCTTAATATTTTTGAAATTCATCTATGTTGTTGCATGCATCAATATTTCATTCCATTTTATTGTTAAATAGTATTCCAGAGTGTGGATATTACCACAATTTGTTTATCCATTCACCAGGTCATCGTTATTTGAATTATTTCCAGTTTTTGACTATTGCGAATGATGCCTTTAACATTCGTGTGCAATTTTACGTGAACATCTGTTTGCATTTCTCTTGGGTAAACACATAGAAGCAGGGTTCCTGTATCTTACTTCATAAGAAACTGACTCTTTTCCAAAGGAGCAGCACCAAGATCCTTTGCTTGAACCATACTATTAGCGGTACCATACTACTAGCAACGTATGAGTGTTCCAGATGTTCCTCATCTTACTAACACTAAGGATTGCCAGTCTTTTTAATTTTCACTATTCTTCTACGTGGATAATGGTATATCATTGTGAGTTTAATTTTCATTTCTGTAATAATAATGTTGAGCATCTTTTCATGTGCTTATTTGCCACTCGTATATCTCCTTTTGTGCCCATTTAAAAACTTTTGGTTGTCTTCTTATTGAGTTTTATGATTTTTTTATTGTGGAAGCAAGCCCTTGTCAGATGTATTTTATGCAAATATTTTCTCTCAGTTTGTTACTTTCCTTTTTATTTTCTTAATTGTGTCTTTCAAAGAGCAAAAGGCTTTAATACGTCACAGTGATTTTCTCCTATGTTTTATTCTAGAAGTTTTAGAGTTTTAGCTCTTACATGTAAGTCTGTGATTCATTTCAAGTTATTGTTTAATTATTGTGTGTGGTGTGAAGTAAGGGTTAAAGTTCCTCTATTTACATACAAAAAGCCAGTACCATTTGTTGCAAAGACTTTTCCCCCCTGCTGCCATTGAATTACCTTGGTAAGTCTGTCAAAAATTAGTTGATCAATAATTGTGAGTCTATTTCTAAATTCTCCTTCATTTTGTGTATATCTATATGTTGATTCCTGTGCTAATACAACCTGTCTTGACTATAGCAGCTTATACCAAGTCTTGAAATCAGGTGGTGTTAGCCCTTCCACTTTGTTCTCTTTTTTTCTTTCAAAATTGTTTTGGCTCTTTAGGTTCCTTGCTTTTCCATATACGTTTTAGAATCAGCTTGATGATTTTACACAAAGTACTTGCTATGATTTTGAATGGGATTACATTTAATTGTTAGATCAATGTGGGGAGAATTGCCATTTTAACATAACTGAGTGTTCTAACAGGAGCATATTATGTTTCTCCATTTATTTAATTTTATTTTGCAATGGTTTGTAATTTTTGGTGTATAACTTTTGCACATCCTCGATGTTCTCATAAACTCAATTTAAAAATTTTAGTTTTGAATTTTTATTTTAAAATTTCTTTGTTGTTAAAAATATCAATTTTTGTTTTTTCAATGAACTTTGCATACTATGACCTTCATAAATTTACTTTTTAGTGCTGGTTTCTATTTTGTAAATTCCTTAGGATTTTTAAAATATACCATTTTGTCATATTAAATAGTATGTTTTATTTACTTCTTTCCAGTCCTGATGCCCTGCAGTATAATTTTAAATAAAATTGGAGAGATTAGATAATTCTTGCCTTTTTCTTGATCTTAGATAGAAAACACTGAATCATTCACCATTGAATAGGTTAGTTGTAGGTTTTTTGTAGATGTTCTTAATAAACTCGAGGAAGTTTTCATGTATTTCTAGTTTACTCAGGTTTAAAAAAATCATAAATGGGTGTTGAGTCTTGTCAAATGCCTTTTCTGTGCCTATTGAAATCATCTTAGGTTTTTCCTACTTTATTCTATTAATACAGTTATCACATTGATTGACTTTCAGATATTAAGCCAACCTTGCAGTCCCAGGTAAATCCCAATGGGTCAAAATGTATTATGTTTTTTACACATTGTGAGATTCAATTTGCTCATATTTTGTTAAGAATTTGTACTTATATATTCATAAGAGATATGAATCTCTAGTTTTATTTTGTGGTCACATCTTTATTTTTTCTAGTTTTAATATCAAAGTAATACCAGTCTCATAAAATGAGTTAGGAATTTTTTCCTACTCTGTTTTCTGAAAGAGTTTGTGTAGATTATTTCTTAAATGTTTGATAGAATTCACTGCTAAAGACATCTGTGCATGGAATTTTCTTTAGGGGTGATTTTTAATTGTAATTTCAATTTCTTTAATTGATAAAATGTTATTCGAAATTTCTATTTCTTCTTTGTCAGGTTTATTAATTTGCGATTTACAAGGAATTTGTACTTGGGATCTAAATTATCAGATTTATAGGTATAACATTGTAATATTTACTTATTATTCTTTTAATGTCTGTGGGATCTGAAGTGGTATCCTCGCTTTCATTTCTGAGTTGATAATTTGTGCCTTTTTTTCCCTCGCTCAGTCTAGCTAGAGGTTTGTCAATTTCAGAAGCAGAAACTATGCTAGTGTTTGAGATATAATTATTAGGTCACTCGAGGCTATGGTAGTGAAAAAGCAGATGTATTGAATAGAATGCACAGAAATAACAGTGCCATGAAGTAGTTAGACAATAAGCAAGTAAAAATGAAAATAAATAGCATGACTTTTGCTAAGTGCTATGAATTAGGTAAATAGGTGTTTTGACAGAGTATAATAACAAGGGTGGAGGATGGGGGTTAGGGCCTACACATGGTAGTCAGGATAGAGGCCTTTTAAAGTTTTTTTCTTTTTTGCTCGAAAAGATTTGCCCTGAGCTAACATCTGTTGCCAATCTTCCTCTACCCCTCCCCCCACAAAGTCCCAGTAGACAGTTGAATATTCTATTTGTAGGTGCTTCTAGTTCTTCTATGTGATTGGCCACCACAGCATGACAATTGACAGGTGAATGGTGTGGTTCCGCAACCCAGAACTGAACCCTGGCCACTGAAGTGGAGTGTGCCGAGCTTAACCACTAGGCCATCAGGGCTGACTCGAGGCCTTTTAGAGACTGTAATAATTAAGCTGAAATCTAAGGGGTGTCAAAGAGCCCACTTTGTGAGTGGCAAAAGCAAGGTTGTTCTGGACAGAGGGAACAACTCCTGTGAGGCTCTCCAGTGGAGAATGCTTTCAGAGGGTTCAAGCAACTGAAGGGAGGCCAATGCAGATTGGTGGGGCTACAAGGGGAAAAATAAGTTTGAAGAACGAGGCAGGGTTCAGCTCCAGCAAGGATTCATCGACAGTTGTAGGAAACAGTTCTTGACTTAATTTATGTGTGATAAGCAAACATAAATAAATACTTATGAAACAGCATGGTAAGTTACATACACCATAAACCAGGGTTGGCACTCTTACATTTTATATGTCCAGGCAGTAAATATTTTTGGTTTTTTGGACCATACAATCTCTGTTGCAACTACTCAATTCTACATTATAGAAAAGAAGCAGCCATAGTAAATAAACAAATGAGCAAGACTCTGTTCCAAAAGAAATTTTTTTTTTCAAAAACATTCAGTGGGCTAGATGTAGTTCATGGACCATAGTTTTCTGACTCTTCAAATAAACAAAAAATTTGCTTCTAATTCTGATTTAGAATAAAAATCACAGAGTTAGGATTTTAAGTGGAGTTTTGAAGGGTGATAACTACTTTTCTTTTTCCTTGTTTTTTTTTTTTTTTTGTGAGGAAGATTAGCCCTGAGCTAACATCCATGCCAATACTCCTTTTTTTTTGCTGAGGAAGACTGGCCCTGGGCTAACATCCGTGCCCATCTTCTTCTACTTTATATGGGACGCCTCCACAGCATGGCTTGACAAGTGGTGCGTCAGTCTGTGCCCGGGGTCCAGACCTGTGCACCCCGGGCCAATGAAGCCGAGCACGTGAACCTCACAGCTATGCCACCAGGCTGGCCCCCAATAACTACTTTTCTTAATAAAAAACATAGAGGGATTCCTATGCCAGGTCAAGAAAAACAGAGAGATGTAAAATGGAGTATGCTGTTGCTGGAGTGGCATAAAATGGGGCATATTTGGACAGCAGTGTGTGTATGGGTGGTGTGTATATGTATTTGTGTGTGTGTGATGCAAAGTTACAGTGGCATGACCAAAAATGAGACTGGTGAGGTGGGCGGTCTGAAAAACGTGCTAAGGTGTTTGGAACGGACTGAGAGGTACAGTCTTAAAGTATTTCATAACCGTGCTTATGTTTAGATGGCGTTCGTGGGTAAGATGAATTGGAGATGAACGAAAGTAGAAATACTTTTCTTGTCAAAATCCCCGGTGGTTTCCTACTTGTTATCAAATAAGTCTAAACTCCTGTTGCTGTTGAGGCCGTCTGACCTCCACCCGTAATCCCAGTCTAATTGGGAGGAAGCCCATCTCTCAGACTGCTCCCTACCTGGTAATTTGGCTTCTATTATCTAAAGGATCAGCTGTCCCTGTTTTTTCAGGAAGCATTTCTAGAGGTTTCCTAAGCCTACTTTCTCCCACACCAGCTCTCCTTTGTTGACTGCAGCTCATAATTGGGACACCTGGTTATGCAAGGTCTTACATGTGCTTCTGTCGCATGTTTCTTTCTTACGTCTCACCAGGATTATAAACTTCTTGAGCAGAGAAATGGCTCATACCAATTGCTTGTCTCAGGGCTGAGAATGCTCAGAAAACACATCGATTAATTGACACACATATCAATAACTGCCAATTCTACCTGAGCACAAGCTAACGCAAAAGCTAGTTCATAAACTGCAAAAATGTTTTCATTAGGATTTCTAAAACATTTTTCACATTGCTGATTAATATTTATATATGAATTATTTGTACCATTGTACAGTAGACTGAATATTTATAAAGTTTTACAGCTTCTGTTTTCAATTTTTAAAACTAACATATTTTCTGCCTTTGGGCAGAAAGATGTGTTCTGTCTTAAGTAATTAGTTATGAAATTACCAGGAGTAGATATTAAGCAGAATAGTTGAGTGTCACAAAGTTGGCACAATGAAAGCATAATGAAGTTAGAACTTAGATAGACAATTGTGTAGTCTCTGCCTTCAAAGACGCAATGTTTTATAATAATACAGAGTCACAGCTGAAATTTTTGTCCCAGGACCATAAGTTACTTGCTACCTTTAATATGGAGTACATAATGTAATTAAGAGCCATAAACTTTTTTTCTTTGTGAAGATTAAAGTGACATATTTAGAGGAGACTATTTGCTTTAAACAGAAATTTATGAAAACTCTTTTCAGAAAACACTTTAAGCACAATTTAGAAAAATCCAGATAATACAAGTCAAGACTTTTGGGCGTTGTTGCTGTGTTATCTTATTCTTCAGTCCTCTGGAGCTGTCCGCTAGGTTGAAGTTACCTTCTGTCACTGCCCTGGAAATGTGATTAAGTCACACTCATGTTGTCAATATTCACAACACTTTGGTTGGTTATTTCAAACTTTTAGTCCTCCTTGAAAAAGATTAAGCCATTAGTCACCAATAGGGCCTCATTATTCTGTGAAACAGCGGTTAAAAAATATTAGTTCTCTGGGCCAGCCCAGTGGCATAGTGGTGAAGTTCACATGCTCCGCTTCGGCGGCCCGGGGTTCGAGGTTCGGATCTCGAGCATGGACTGACGCACCGCTTGTCAAGCCATGCTGTGGCAGCCTCCCACATATAAAGTAGAGGAAGATGGGCATGGGTGTTAGCCCAGGGCCAATCTTCCTCAGCAAAAAGAGGAATTGCTAACATCTGGCAACAGATGTTAGCTCAGGGCTAATCTTACACACACACAAAAATATTAGCTCTAAGGCTATTTTTCTACTTGACATGAAATGGGGTATGGATGGGGAACAGCCGCTGGCTCCTAATGGCCTCTCCCCAGGCCCAGCGTGATGGAGCTTGTGTGAGCAGATGGAGACAAGAGATGTCTCCTTAGGGCCTTTATTGCACTAGCCTTGAGGTCCCTAAGGAGTCACAACGAGGAGGGTCAATAGTCATTCTCACAGCTCATTTGACCTCCTGAGTCACAAGTTTCCCTTTAGATAGAGGAGTGGCTACTCTTTAGTAGGTCCTACTCTTTCCTAGTGAGAAGGTTGTGCTTGCCTTACAATATGGCTTCTTCACTACAAGCAGCTCCTACCACTGAGTGCATCTCGGAATCAAAGCAATTAATAGAGTTTAATGTTCCTTGTTAAGCACATTCCTTTTCCTCAAGTGCTAAGAGTGAGCCCAGGGTGCACTCAAGATTCTTTTCCTACACACCCGCATTACACACAAAGGCAAATACATTCCATAAATACCAAATTGGTAACAGTTATTCTCATTATCTGGAGTAGTTATGGTCTATAAACTCACTGCCGATACCGAGCATTGTTCCTGGGGGAAACACAGGGTTGGGTCCCTTGTGAGCCTCTAGTCACAACATTTCTCTCAACAGATAAATACATATCCTTGTTTAACGTACGTTTCTGTTTAGAGACATCTTATTTAACATATACTGTTGACTCTTTAACATTGAACACATGGCTATCAGCATTGTAATTCTTGCCTGAAGGAAGCTGACCTAACACACATTTTCTCCCTCAGGCACATCACCGCCTTCTTATGCTTAGCAACACTGGACAGCACTTCAGCTCTATGCTTAGGGGCTGTTTTCCACACTGAAATCACCAACCAAAATGCGAAAATCATGGTACAAAATAGACCCTGAAAAGAACACTTGCTTAGAGTAGGACAGCTGAAGAAGAAGAAAGAACGTTGCCTTATTTGACCTCAACTGGGATCCTGTGTGTTGGGAGACTCACGTTTTTTGCCGCTCTGCGCATGTCCGCAGATCACCGTGAAAATACCACGAGTATTGATTTGGGGGTTACAAATGAATTTTAGTGAGTAGGTGAATTAAAAAAATACGGAATCTGTGAATAATAAGGATCAACAGTGTATCACTGACACCACGCTTGTTTTTATTTTTCCTGGACTCTAAATCCTTTGAATGAATTGAAGGTGTTCATTTTCAGAACTGCTCAATACTGAAACACATCAACGGGTGTGGGAACGTGTCACTGGTTTTATGTAAAATTTCACCCAAATTTTACACCCAGTCAGATTTATATCAACAAATGAGACTTGCCTTATCCTGGACGCTCAAAACTTCCCACACTCCATCTAAGGGTAACTGTTTTGATTGGGGTGTGATCTGATGAATCCGCTGTAAAATGGAAAACAGCTTTCCATCTCATTCCTGAGCGGAATAACCACTCTTTTCTTTCTATAATAAAATGTCTCTGCCATTAAAATAAATCGATTCTCTGAGCTTCATTCTCCATTAAAGTCTGCTTTTGGAAGAGTGACTGAGGGGCGAGGAGGTGAGGGGAGTTCAAAGCTCCCTTTTGCTTTTATTGACTAGCTCTTGTGCCTTTTTTCTCTCCCTCAAAAGCTAGGGTTCTGCACCTCTCAGGGTCCCGGGGGAGAGGAGATTGGGAGAAAAGGCAATCTTGAGTGGCTAGGATTCTAGCAATCTGGATTTGTCCTCTGGTTGTAGCAACTTCTCTAAGCTAATAATTTCGTTTTGGAGCTTTTGTGAGTTTCTCATGTATTTCCTCACTGGGACCTCACATGAGTAGTTGCATAATGTGAACAATGCTCTGCTAGCTATCTTCCAAATTTCAGTCAAACTTCTCCTTCCTTGGCCCTCCATCTGAGGCAGATCTCTTGACTCCAGGCTGATTCCCTTCTGAGGGTTCACTCACTCTATGGGGAAAAAAAAAATCTACATGTCCTTTATTTCAAACGGCATCTTACTCTCCAAAGCAGTTTGTCTCTTTCTCTTTGCCCTGCCCCTCGGGTTGAGAGCCTGCCTCTTTCTTTCGGGTCTCCCAAGCACATGTCAGACACTGACCCCTTATTTCCTCAAACTTCAGAGAACATGCATAAAACTCTGCAATTGATCTTTTGAAGTCCTTTTCACTTGGCTTGATTCGAAAGTGGATATTTCCTCCTCTTCCCTGTGGTGGGGAGAAAGCTGCCAATACTCTAGTGATGCTCTTCAAAGCATCAGTTTTGTTCCTTTACTGATTACACATGGGCATTAGCCCACTGAGTTAGAACCGGTAGCACAATTACATAGCATGCTCTACCTGTGTGTTCTACAACCTTGCTTTGCAGTGTGGCATCTCTTACTTTGTGGGCCTTAGGCTGAGTTTTATCAATTTTCTTTTTCATTTTTGTTTACTGGGAAAAGCTCATCAGTGCTGTAGTCATCAAATATTCTTTAAGTTCTTAATTTTTCATTTTTCACAAAGGAAATAGTATAGTTAATGTATTGTCTCAGGAGCCAGACAGCCTAGATTCAAGTGGGACTTTGGGCAGATCATATAATCTCATTATACATTAATTTTCTCATACGTTAAGTTGGATGAATAACAGCATCTTCCTCATCTTGTTGTTGTAAAGATAAGTTAACACTGGACAAGCATTTTGAACAGGCTTATCACATGGTAGACACCTAACAAATATTAGTTATTATGCTCAAGAATATATTCCAGTTGCTTTTATATTTGAATAACATCTTGGCAGTTATAATAATCTTGGATGTCATTTTCATTCTTTAGGACTTTGTAATGTCTTCCCGTCATCTTCTGGCATTTATTGTTACTTTGCGGAAATTTGGTATCATCCTGTTTTGTTTTGTTTTTTTTCTCTTTTGTGGGTAATTTGCTCTTTCTGCCTGTATTCTAGAAGAAGAAATTTGATGTCACCCTGTTTTTTTTTCCTCTTTTGTGAGTAATTTGCTCTTCCTGCCTGTATTCTAGAAGAATTCTTTCTTTATCTTTGAAGTTTATTGACGCAACTAGGATAGGTCTCAATATTTTTAAATCAAATTTTCCTGTAATCTGCTTATATTAGTTGGGGTTCTGTAGAGAAAGAAAACCAACAGGATCTATATCTATACCTATATTGATATGGATATACGTATAGATATAGATATATGAAGAGATTTACTACGAGGAATTGGCTTTTTCAGTTGTGGAGGCTGAGAAGTTCCTTGATCACTGTCTGCAAGCTGGAAACCAATGAAAGCCAGTGATGTAATTCAGTCTGAGTCTGAAGGCCTGAGAACCAGCAACATCCATGACAGGAGAAGATTGATTTCCCAGCTCAAGCAAACAGGCAGGAAGGGGCGAATTCCTCCTTCCTCTGCCTTTTTGTTGTATTCAAGCCTTGAACAGATTGAATGATGCCCACTCACCCTAGGGAGAGCAGTCTACTGAGTTCATGGATTCAAGTGCTAATCTCATCAGGAACACTCACAGACACACCCAGAAATAATGTTTAATCGGGGCACCGTATGGTTAGTCAAGGTGACACATAAAATGAACCATCACACTACTGTTCTTTCAATCTTCATAATTCATTTTTCATTTTAGGAAATTTTTTTTGCATTTTGTCTGTTCCTTGTGATATGTTCTCTTCCTGGTTGAATTACTCACATTTCTTTAGGTTTCACTTTTTTTTTGTTTGGAGAACAATGTGTGGTTCTACACTATCTGTATAGGTGCCATACTGTTTCTTTCCTCTTGACCATGTGTGAGCAGATAAGATAAGGTGATATATTCGTGCTCTGATAGAGCCATGCGATTTTTTTTTTGTCTTTTTACAGTGTATCTGAGGCCAGTTGTTCTTTCCAATGAGTTTAAGACCTGGTTATTTTATTTATTTTGTACACTTTTTCTATAGCCTGGGGGCTTGTAGGAATAGAGATAAGCTTAGCTGGGGGAATGTTCAGTCTTTGTTTTTGTTAGAATACTTTTTTATCTTAGAATCTGTCCCACTTTCCAGGATATTTTTGAATGTCTTTAACTGGAGTTCACTTTATTTAGCTGGGGAGATATTTTCCATTCCCATTGTGGAGTATATCCAGCCCCACCCCGCCATTTCAAGTTTTAGTGAATGTCAATGAAGTTTTCACGTCTTTAAGAAGTCAACTCCACTTTTCATTTTTTCTGTTTTAACTGTTATTTCCAGTAGTCATTTATAAATATCTTTTGTAAGAAGAAGGAACAGAAGACATCCCCTCAGTTTGTTTATCTCAAAATTTGGGAGATAATAGAATTCTCCAGATTTTATCATTGGCTGATAAGGCTTATGGAGGGTAGAGTCAGAGATAAGAGCCTTCAGTACGGACTATTGCACTTTATTCTGCTGTAGAAATTCATTTAATTTGATGGAAATTCACATATAAGTTGTTTAGGACTCTTTTTATCATCTCATACCTTACGTACCTTACATCTAATCCAACAGGAAATCCTGTTGAGATGACCTGCAAAATAGAGTATGTCCAGAATTCAATCCAATTGTGACCTCCACTGGCACAAATCTGGTCAGAGCCACCATCGTTTCTCTCCTGGTTCATTTTCATAGCCTCCTAACTGGTCTCAGCTTCTAGTCTTTGTCCCCTTCAGTCTATTCTTAACATGGTAGCCAGACTGATCCTTTAAAAATAGAAATCAGATCATGTCTGTCCTCTGCTCCAAATCCTGGATGGTGAAAGCCAGAGTCCTTTCCATGCCCCACAAGGTGGCACATGATTTTCCCTCCCCATTACTTCAAATCTCTCCATTGTTCATTCTATGCCAGCCACATGGTTTCCTTGCTCTTTCTCAAAAATGCCAATGATATTCTCTTTTGCATTGATTTTTACCTTTCCTGAAACCCCTTCTCTCAGGTATCCTCATGCTAACTCCTCATCCAAGCCTTTGTTCCAGTGTCATCTTTTTAGTAAAACCTATCCTGGTTATCCACTTTAAATTTGCAGCTTGTTCTCCTCATTCTGCTTTCCTCATCCTCCTTACTCTAATATATTTTTTTGCATATCATTTATTACCATCTAACATGCTATATAATTTATTTAATTATGCTTATTGTTTGTCTGTCTCCTCTCTCTAAAATGTAAGTTTCAAAAACACAAACATCTATGTCTGTCTTGTTTACTATTGCATTCCAAGTGCCGAGAAAAGTGCCTGGCATATATTATGTGTGCAAGAAAATACTTATTCACTATTTTAAGTGGTTAATCCCCTCTGTCTCAGGATATTCAGACAGCTTTTTCCCTTGAAGCAATTACTAGTTCATGCCCATGAAACTTGGCTGAGGGCACAACTCTCTCCTTCTCTGATCTTCATTTTGGAAGGAGTCCAGATTTGTTTGAATGTTTGAAAAGAAAAGGGACACTTAAACATCAGAGATCAGAAAAACAATGTAAGAAATATCTCGCTACTTGATATTATCTTGTGCAGAGATGAAGGGATACGCTGAAAAACATTTTGTGATTGTTCCATGTTCTGTGGTTCTTGGTGTTTTAAAATATTTGTCTCATAACTTTTAAAATAAATAATTAATTTATTAAAAAGGAAGGAGTGATTCCTTATTTTGCGATATCCTAAAACACCTAGACTACTGGAATATGAGATTACTTGTTATTGTATCATGGTAGTGACAAAAAGGAGCAGTGTGGAAGTTGCAGTCTAGGGGTTGGGTAGATCTTAGTACAGATCGTCATTCAGCTGCCGCTTAATCACTATGTGAGTGTGACCTTTGGCAAATTACTTAAATGCTGAATTTTGGGGGATCTTTTTTTGTCAAGTAAGAGATAACAAAATCTTATTAGTCAAAAAGAAAAACAGAAATCATTGTATCAGGAAAAGACAAATCTGTTTATTTATTTTTTAAAAAGAGAGAGTTTAACCTAGGGAATTGGTGACATAGGTACTAGATGAGATGAGATGAAAAGCCAAACAAGGAAAAGTTAAGCAATCCAGAAATTACTACAACAAGAAGGACAAAAGGAGAAAGAGGAAATAGCAGAGCCCGGGAGCCAGGGCCACCTAGTAGAAGCGATGACAGTGGGCTGGATCAGAGGGCCTGAAGTCAAGTGGGAGACCAGGTGCCCAAGGAAGAACGTAGGGAGAAATAGTCTGGTTTCTCCATTCTGCCTGACTTCCAGTCTCCCGCCAGTGCTTTTCAAAGGCTAAACCCAGCTGGGAGCCAGCAGACAGAAGAGCATAGGAAAAGCAAGGAATGAATCTGGTAATGAACACGCCAAGAACTGGCAAGAAAAACTTGTAAATTAAATGTGATATAATATATATATATATATAAACAGAATCTATTATTGTGCTTTCACATAGTAAATTATCAACAAACTGTAACTATTAGGGTAATGATGCACAAATTAATGTGTTTTCTTTTCCTTTGTGTTTGGATGGGTCAACTTTAAACATGAGCTAACAAAAGTATAACTTATTTATAAAATTTCCCATTATAAGTTTCAGTGTAATCATTTTGTATTATTCATTATTGCTACTCCTAGACTTATTTTGTCCCAGTCAACTCTATTTTTGCTAATAATGATTTCACTCAAAAATCAATGTAATTTTATTCTAGCTCACAAAGCGCAAAAATCTAAGTGCTTATATTACATAATATATATATATTATGATCACATCTCTCCCCTATTTAAGAACCTCTGATAATTACTTACTGTGTTTAGCATAAAGTCCAAATTCTTTAGCTATAAACCAAGGTTCTTCTCAACATAGCTACAAACTACCTTACCAGTCATTTTCAGCCTACACCAGACTTTTTTCTGAACAGTTTTCCTTTTCACATCTTTCTGCCTTTTCTCATCCTATTCCCCTGAGAAAATGCTACTCTTCCCCTCCTTGGCCAATTCATCTCCTTCTTTGGTGCCCAACCCAAACTTTAGTGCCTCTAGGAAAAGAAACTCCAAGTCAGACATCAGGGCAAGACATATGGTATTTAAAGCTTCCAAGTCAGACATTTTTAGCTTCCAAGTCAGACATCAGGGCCAGACATATGGTATTTAAAGCAATAGACTAGATGGGCAATTGTAGAGAACCAAGCCCAAGTGGGAGCGGGGTGGTGTGCATCCCAGCATTTGGAAATCAGGAAGGAATCAACGAGAGAGACTGAGAAGGAGCAAACAATGAGATAGGAGGAAAGCCACTGTGGTGTGATGGAAGCCAAGTGAAGAAAGTGTTTCAACAAGAAGAGAGCAATCATCTGTGCCAAGAATCTGCTGGGAGGTGGTAAGATGAGGATGGACAATTGACCATTGGATTTGACAACATAGAGGTCATTGCAACCTTCACAGGTGTGTTTTCACTGGTGTAATGGGGACAAAAGGCTGATTGCATTGGTTTCCAGAGGCAGTCAGAAAAGAGGAAGTATATGTTTGTTGAATGAGTGAACTACTGGATGAATGAAGAAATGGTATTTGAGAGACAATTCCATGATTGGTCAGGAAACAAAATAGATGAATTGTTTTGAACTCTTAGAGTCTCTGAAAAATTTCCAAATGGAAACAAAGATGTGACTTGGTGATGCAAAGCTTTTCTCAAGTGACAAGGGAATGCAGAGTAGTATTCTTGAGGCAGTAGGGTTAGTCTAGGGAAGATTCTGTATGAGTTCTGTGGTGTACCAAATATATTTGAAGACTCAATACTGAGGACTCAGCTATACATTCCAGAAACATATGCACAGTAGATATGCACAGCATATGCTATCTAGTAGACATTTCTGAAAGAAAAATACCAGATGTTACATGAAGGAGTGAGAAGGAACCTAAAACTAAGACCATACCATTAGTAATTCACACAACATGGTGAGTTGTCTTAAACAATATTTAAGCAAGTCTGCTCATTGTAATTTATACCACCTTCAAGACTAAGACTTTTGAAACTCACACTACTCATTGTTGAATTTTGTTATGTTAAAATAAAACTAAAGTTTTTTTTTTTTTTAATGGTTGGTGATAAAGTAGTCTGTTTTGTTTGGACAAACATCACAAAAATTATCTTGGACAATCCCAACCTAAGACAGATTCTGAAATATAATAGTTTGTTGTTTGGTTTAATTCATTTAACGTTAAGATGTTTGCTGAAAGATTTTAAAAGACGTATGAGCATAAGACCTAAAACTATAAACTCTAAGAAGAAAACATAGGGAAAAATCTTCTTGACGTTGGCATTGGCAGTAAGTTCTTGGATATGACACCAAAAGTGCAGGCAACATAAACAAATGAGATGTATCAAACTGGAAAGCTTCTGTACAGCAAAGGAAACCGTTAACATATTGAAAAGGCAACCTGTGGAGTGGGAGAAAATATTTGCACGGCATATATTTGATAAGGGGTTAATATCCAAAATATATACGTGGAACTTATACCATTCAATAGCAAAAAAACAAATAATCTGATTTAAAAATGGGCAAAGGACCTGAATAAACATTGTTCCAAAGAAGACATAAAAATGGTTAACAGATACATGAAAAAGTGCTCATCATCACTAATCATTAGGGAAATCCAAATCAAAACCACAATGAGATATCATCTCACACCTGTCAGGATGACTATTATCACAAAAACAAGAGATAAGAAGTGTTGGTTAGGATGTGGAGAAAAGGGAACACTTGTATACTGTTGGTGGCAATGTAAATTGGTGCAGCCACATGGAAAATAGTACGGAGGTTCCTCAACAAATTAAACATAGAATTACCATATGATCCTGCAATCCATTGCTTCTGGGTCTATATCTGCAGGAAACAAAATCAGTATTTTAAAGGGATATCTGCACTCTCATGTACGTTGCAGTATTATTCACAATAATCAAAATATAGAAACAATCTAAATGTCCATCAACAGATGAATGGATAAAGAAAATGTAGTGCATGCATACAATGGAATTATTATCATTATTTTAAGTTATGTGTAATTATTATTTATAATTATTATTCAGCCTTAAAAAATAAGAAAATCCTGCCATTTGCTATAACATGGATAATCTTGGAAGAAATTTTGCTAAGTGAAATAAGCCAGACAGATAAGAACAAATATTGCATGATTCCACTTATATTAAGAATCTTAAATAGTAAAACTTATAAAAGTAGAGGGTAGAATTGTGGTTACCAGGGGCTGGGGAGAGGGGAGATGGGGGAGATGTTGATCAAAAGGTACATAGTTTCACTTATGCAAGATGAGTAAGTTGTAGAGATCTACATGTGGTTAACACTACTGTAATTGTTGAAGATAGCTCTTGTGTTAAAAGAAGTTCTCAACCAAGAAAAGGGAGGGAGGAAACTTTTAGAGGTGATAAATTTTTTGCATTGTCTATGGTGATGGTTTTATCTTCAAACTCATCAAGACGTATACATTAAATATGTACAGGTTTTTGTATGTCAATCACACCTCAATAAAAAAATTATGACTCTTAAATTTTGAAAAAGAAAGCCTTGGGTCACTAAAACTATACGTTGCAATGATAAGAAGAAAGATTTGAAATGATTAATTCAACTTAATGTTTCTTCTAGTTAAAACATAATAGGACCCTTGTGACAGTGTATTGACTGCTGTTACTCATGTCAGAAATGAAACGTTAGCTCCATAATTTCTATCCACATTTTTGGCACTTCATCTTGCTTATTTATTTAGCAACATATATATGTATACCTCTTATCCTGGTGATTGAGTAGGACCATGGTGTCAAAGAAAAATTGCACCAGGCACGTTAAACAGGTAAGGAAAGCTTTATTCAAAACTATTGCAATAGAGGAGAGAGAATGGAACTCAAGTCTATTGAAACAAAAAGTGGGAGAGTTTTTGAGTGCTAGGGTAAGCGAGTGGAAAAGTACCAGACAATGGACAGTTAGGGGGGAGGTTGGTCAATGTGATTAGGCCATCTGTGTTGCTAATTGGTGGCTATCTAAGTTAGGCTCCTCTCCTCCCTCAGAGACTGGTCGAGAGGGGCCCTATCTTTTTTGATGATTATATTTCAAAGGGATGGCGCTCAGGTGGTTGAGAAAGACCTTCCTGGGTTGTAGATTTACATTTGAAAGGGGCACAGAGAGAATTTATAATTGCAAGTGTTCTAAAGTAAATGCTCTAAGAAAAGGGATATCAAGAGCCTATAGTTAGGAAAAACCCTGTCTAAAGTTTAGTCAGCTGAGGGGAAAGTTAAGGTCCTCTTAGTCAAGGGAACCTACAGGCACCCTTTTGGACTTGTGAGATCTCAGTTAAGGCAGGACCCAGCGCCCTGCTCCCGGCAACCCTTTTCCCTAAATTCTGTCTAGATTTTGACTGACCATTTTCATTCCATCCCTCTGAATTGAGGAAAAAGGATATCCTTCCCATTTAAGTCTCCGTGTTCTCCACCTTCTCAGTGCTTATCTTAGTTCTAGGTGAGCTTTCTGGAAGGCAGTACTATTTCCCAAACAGGAGGCACCACTAGTCCCATTTTCCTATAATTATAACAAGTATGAAATGAACGAACCCAAAAAGAAGACAATTTTAACCTCCTTCTCTTTTTGCCTTGAACGTTTCTCTCCCTAATATAAGCTAATATTTAGCTAATGAAAGCTAAAGTATGTAACCATTATTATTTTCTTATGTTAGTACCTGATTGAACATTATGTAATAAAAACTCATATTATTACTGATTTTCCTAAATATATTCCCCCATTTATTTCCATCTTTTTGTATTATAAAGAATGCAGAAATATAACCCCACTGGGGACTTGATTCTCAGCAAAAAAAAAAAAAAAAAAATTTACTTAAAAAATCTATAAGCTCTTGTTTTTATATTTTCAACTAACTCATGCTTTTGGTTATGTGACAATTTTCCGTTGGTTTATCTTTCGTATCTTTTGGATGTAAAAGTATCTTTTGAGCTTACGGTGCGAGGTTTCAACAACTGAAGTAGGGACGTTGCTCCATCTGAAGCTGTAACTTTTCATGTTTGTCCTTTGAGCTGAGTGGTCTGTGTCTTTTGTCCCATGTTACTGATGATTCTTCATCACATGGAGAAATGGTTTTCATTTTGGTGTTAATTTTCTCTTAGCAGGTGAAATTTAGTTGCTTCTTGCTGTAGTTCAGTGGAATGAAAAATCTTTTATTACTGAAAAATATTTTTAGATGACATTCTTAAGGTTTTCCTTAAAAAATTTGCAAAGGAATGTTTCAATATTTTTACTAAGATGTTCCTGGTAAATTAGTATCCTTTTTACTAACTTTAAAATTTGTTAAATTTTTAAATGTCTAAATAAGATATTGAGCAAATCAATTTACTAATCTTTTTCCTTTGTAGGACAGTGCTTATATAATCATTAAATGACTCTTAAAATGTCATTTGTGCATGAATATTCTTAAATGATTTTTGAGGTGAGGGAAAAGGAAAGAACTAATCTTAATAAATTAACGTTTTTGTTCTATATACTTATGTTGTTTATTTTCATATAGATTTAAAAAAGCATTCAAGTTTGACATATTACATTAAGCTTTTGGAATTTTATCTACATAGACTACTTCTATGAGATGGAGAAACTTCTCTTACCTCCTACTAGTTTGAAATGCACATCATTAATTTCTTTGTTTTTTAAAATATCAATTCAGGGCTAATGTAATTTGTTGGCATAAAGTCCTATATGAGCTCCCAGATTCTCCTAGTTATTTTTAAAATGTCATCTTTATATGAATCCATTTACATTTGTTTCTAAGCATATTGCTTGATATTTTCTTAGTTTTATGGGTTTTTTATTATGTGCTTAATTTAGTTTTAGAAAAATTGAATAGAGAAATCTAGAGGTGAATGCCACTGTACTCGTGTTTCTCAGATGTTTTATACAGTAATTGCTTTCCTTAACTATAACCTTTGTATTTTTTTAGTTTTAGAAGTGCTTCCTGCAGAATTGATCCAATGAGAGTTAGTTTTTAGATACGCTGGGGTTTATTTTTAATGTATATCTGAATGCTCAGTATTGACAACTCAAATGTGTCCCTGAATCTATGTCCCTGCTGAGTGAAATGCTTTGCCACAGCTAAAAGTCTGGGAGGAAAAGCAGAAATTCTTAGGGAGTTAGCTTGATGTGTGAAAGACCCACAGGAAGCAAAATTGAATTGATGTTAGCCAACAGTAGCAATTAAGAAACAATGGGCTTGTGCCAAAATGTTCCTGTAAGCTTATTTGAGGAACCTGTGTTTCTTTGCTTTACCGAACAATGTTTATTCATCTTTCTATAAACAAAATGTTCCATTCATATTGCAAAAATGTTTTCCTTTGATGCAAAAAAAGTTTTTGCTCACATTTCCAATAAATTTATATAGATAATTTTTTACTCAGTCTTGCAATCTTTGTCTTAATTATGACATTTATAATTTTTATTATTGTTGATTTTTATTTTTGTTTATTTTATTGCTGTTTATTATTTAATGCAATTATGATATATTTAGGTTGAAATCTGCCATATAACCCTTGGTTTTCTATTTGAACTATCCACTCATTTTTTTCCTCTTTCATGCTTCCTTTCCTGTACGTTATCTGGTTAGCCACATATTCTTTCACGTACTTCCCTAGTAATTACTACATATATAATTGATTTACTAGAATCTATGTTAAATTAGTGCTTTTCCACTTTCAGAAATTTGAAATAATCTTAGAACAGTTTAACACCGTTTGAGCCTCTTTCACTTTTGTTCTTTTTCTGCTGCTTAATTTAATTCTATATGTATTTTCCCACCCATCAAACATCATTACTATTATTTTATACAGTCAATATTCATTTCAGTTCACCCATTTATTTATCCTTTCTCATGCTTTTCATTCCTTCCTCATTTCCATGCCTTTATCTGAGATCACTTTTCTTGTTCAGGTAGAATTCCTTTCATTATTTCTTTCTAGCTCAGGTCTGCTGGTGACAAATTCTCTCGGCTTTTATTTATTTGAAACGTCTTTATTTTACCTTTATTTTTAGAGGATGTTTATACCAGTTAGATCATTTAAGTTGCAGTTATTTTCTCTAAGTGCACTAAAGAGGTCGCCCTAGTGTTTCCAGGCAGCAGCAGCAGAGGCGGCACTGTTGCTTCTTTATCCCTTCTCCTCCCCCTCCCCTTCCTCCCCCTGCTCCTTCTCTGTGTTCTTTTTCTTTGAAATAAAGTGACCGATAGTCTTATTGTGTTGTTTGAAGGGAGTATCATCTCATCACTCTAGCAGTTTTTAACTTTTCTTTGACTTTTGAAATTTTTTCCTATCATGTGGCTAATTTGTTGTTTCTTGCTACAGATCTTTCAGGTTAATAAGATGCAATCTATAGTTTGTCATCTTTCATTAGTTTTGGAAAAATTTCGCATGTAGTCTCCTTAAATATTGCTTCTGCCCTTTTTTTCCCACTTCTCTCTGTCACTTTAAATGCATGTGTTAGACCTATAGTCAATGCCTATATGTTTTTGAAACTATTTCTGGTTTTCACCTCTTCATTTGTAGAAGCTTCAGTCTGGATATTTTCTACCGATCTATCTTCCAGTTTACTAATGCTCTATTTTGTGTGTAATCTGCTGTTAAATGTATCTACTATGTTATTTTTTCTGTCATTGTATTTTCATTTCCAAAATTTACATTTTATTTCTCTTATATAAATTTGAGTTCTATGGTGAAACTCTCCATATTGTTATCTATTTTCTTGAATATATTGAAATTATAGATTTGAAATCCATGTCTGAAAACTACAATGTCTGGATTGCTTGCCTTTTTCCTCTTTGTTTCTTTTGATTTTTAATTATTTGGTTCATTCTCCTGGCATGCCTAGTAATGTTTGTTTGTAAGACAGACACTGAGTGTGAAACATTGTAGAGAACGGATGATGATATCTTTCTGGGGAGAGGATGAAATTCTTTTCCGGCAGAGAGCCCAGGAGCAGATCACCCTGTTGCAGTCGTGGTTGGAGAATTCAGGACTGGGTTCAGTCTTTCCTGGGGCTGGTTTTGTTTGTTTTGCTCTTATTCCTAAAGTGTAGCTTTTCAATGTTTTCCATTGAAAACATGGGATGTTTACAAGGGTCTTTTCCTTCTTGGCAGTCTCCAAATTCCAATATTTAATCTTCCTAGCACCACGAGACAGTAGAAATCTCCGTTCAGATTTTATCCTATTAAGTTTTATTTTCTGTTGGGCGTCTTGGCCTCTTGCTTTATGTAGCTTATAAATCATCAAATGCCTTGAGGGGAAAACAGCAAAAACTATTGGGCTTACCTCTATGAGTTTCCCTTCTCTACAGCATTTGACTTCTTACCTACTCGATTTTCTTTGATATATTCAAAATTCTTTTATTTGTTCATTTGTTTTTGTTAATTCATTCAACTTTTATGATTTCTTTTTCTTGTTCTTCTTAGAGAAGAGCTACTTTATCATAGAGCAGAAGTACTTGTTTAAATCTCCATCTAGCGTCTTCCAGATAAATAAAATAAAATACTCCATTAAATGGGTTAAATCTTTATTTTGTTTCATTTGAATAATAACAAAGTAAGAATTTTGATTTAAGAAAAACATTTTGTTGAAAGGACGTTTTTCTTATTTTCTGCTTTTAGAATTATAATACTGGATATTGTCAATTTGTTCCAGAACAATAATTTAAAGAATAAACATGAGGCACATACTGTTTTCACAGAAGACTAACTGAAACTCTGGAGAAGATAAACAATATTAGAAGAATAGCTCACATAATTGATACGAAGAATAATTGTACATGGAATAATTTGTGCTTGAAGGAAGAGAACAGATTAATTGAGTATAAAAGCTAAGGAACATAGGGGAACTTTATTTTTGTACTTTTTTTCTATGAAGCAAAGGAAATTCTATTATAAAGAAAACCATATAGCTGAAATTCTCTAGAGGACATCTAAATCTGTGGTAGGACAGGTTCATTGTGGTTTGAATTTATAAGCTATAGAGAATTAGAAAGTCACTAAGTGAGCACTGAAAAATACCGTCTCTAATGGCAGATGAATGAGCAGGAAATTCATTATCCAACTTTATAGCAGAGATCTTTGGCTGCAGAAATGTTGGTGATTTTGTTGGTTCTTGTTGCTGATTTTTGTGGGGGCAGTGTTGTCTACAATATGTATAGCTTGTCAGACATCTTTTATTCTTTCAAAGTATTTTTATAATTGTTAGTTTGCTAAGTTCTCCTGCAGTCTGGAAATGCTTTTGTAGAAAGTATATTATTATTCCTATTATATTCCAGTGCATTATTCGTATTGTATAGACACAAAAGGTGTGAATGGATAATTAAATGTGATTCGGGAGCTATGGTTCTTACATGTTTGAGCTACTGTGAATTACAAACATTCTAATTTTTAACATTCTGATGACTACATTTTCTTATCAAAGGTTAAAATTTAGATTCATTTATTTAAACCAGTGGTTCTCAACTGGGGACAGTTTTGCCTCCCAGATGATATCTGGAGATATTTTTGATTGTCTCAACTGGGGTGAAGGTCCCAATGGCCTCTAGAAGGTAGAGATCAGGAAAGCTCTTTAGTGCCTAAAGTGCACAGGGTAGCCCATTACAACAAAGCATCATCTGGCCCAAAACATCAGTGATATTGAAGTTGAGAAACTCTGATCTAAAGATAAAATTAATATAAATAAAATTTTAGAGAAAAGACACATAGATGCACTGTTATTCAAATCAGTAAGCATTATGAGTGTCTAATATTTACCAGATCTGTACTTTTTCAAAAGCAAATAGATGTAGATCCTATGTGAAAGAAAAATTAACACACAAATATACTTTTAATAAATGAAAATCAGTATTTTTTCATGAAAAAGAATTTATTTATATTAGAAACGATGATAAGATAACAGCAACAATATGTGCATGTCAAGGCATGGCCATGTTTTGACTTACAGATTGATTGTAAAATGCATCTCATGAAATATTCAGCAATAGTTTGCAATATAAATTATTGTAGAGAGCTGTGAAATGGGAAGGTTATATCTTTCTGTTGGTGAGGAGAGAAATAAGAAATTACATCAAATGAGGCCCAATGAGGCAATACAATGAAAAATAGAAGTTTATCTCAGCCGATTCCAAGTGGGGTAACTTACCATGAGGAAACAAAAAACACAGGAAGCTTTGAGCTTTAAAGTTTGTGCTTGGAATTTCAGATGACCTTGGTTACACTTTGTTTACTCTGGCCCTTAAATTTCTTAAATCTACAAATTTCTAGTTGAGCACACATTCATACTCTAGCCTTTTGCAACTATTATTGAGGTCATACTTCTGAAATCATCTTGCCTGTTTTTATTCTGTAGCTTGTCAAATCTTTTGTCCAACCCCCAGAAAAGTGAGTACAATACCAAATTGATTCTCAGTAAATATCAACTGATAATAATTGCTGTAAACATTTTAATAGTTTAGTAGATGGAGACAATTTAAAATTTAGAGGCAACTTGAATTTCCTTGCTTGAAGCCACAAAATTTGGATTCTAAATTTGAAAGAAGGGAAGGCTGAAAAGAGGCAGTTTAAGAAGAGAATACTGTGAGTCCAGACATTTTCAAGTATTATAGTATTTAAACAGTACTATACATTACCATTACATTAGTACATTAGTTACATTGTACTTTAGTTACATTGTACATTGTACATACAGTTCCATTACAGTAACCCTTCTATGTGGATATTATTATCACTATTACCTAAAAGGAAATGACACCAGTGTTTTTAGTGTCATTCAGCTCCTAAATAGAGAGGTGGAATTTGAATTCAGGTCCTTTGAAACAAAAGTTAGTGGTTGTTATGGACTGAATGTTTGTGTCCCCCTGAAGAAATTCATATGTTGAAGCTTAATCTCCAATGTGGTGGCCTTTGGAGGTGGAGTCTTAGGGAGATGGTTAGGTCATGAGGGGAGAGCACTCAAATGGGATTAGCACCCTATAAAAGAGACCCCAGAGAGCTCTCTCACCCCTTCGGCCATGTGAGGACACAGTAAGAGGATGGCCGCCTGTGAGCCAGGAAGTGGACCTCGCCAGACACAGAATCTGCCAACACCTTGATCTTGGACTCTTCACCCTCCAGAACTGTGCGAATAAATTTCTGTTGTTTATAAGCCACTCAGTTTATGGTATTTTGTTGTGGCAGCCCGAGCCCACTAAGACGGTGTTCTCTTCTCATTCGTGCTCCTTCTCTTTAACATAATATTTTACTTATGTTCATGACTTCGTTGGATCTGTTTTGTATGAGTGATTACGTTGAGGATAACAGATGAAAACTACACAAACATTGCTGATGGGGGGCTCACAATGCAGAGTCTATGGATCCTGTAGATTGAATGCAGTAACATGTTAAAAATATGCAAAATGTTACATTAAAATGTACCCTTAAATTGGTCTGAAATATGTAAAAAATCATCTCTTAGGTGTAATTATAGCATTTGCAACCTACGTGATTTTATAGTGTTTTTGGTTCCTTGGTGTGATCTTTGGAATCTGAGAAATGAGTGTCACACGTCCAAGTACACTTTTTGCACTATTTCCTCATCCATAGAAATCCTTAATACTACTTAGTTATGCAAAACAGTAATCAGATCATATATTTCCTCAGTCAAAATTTTTTTGTGTCGTTGAGGAAGATTCCCCCTGCTCTAACATCCGTTACTAATCTTCCTCTTTTTTTGCTTGAGGAAGATTCACCCTGAGCTAACATCTCTGCCAATCTTCCTCTATTTTGCGTGTGGGGTGCCGCCACAGCGTGGCTGAAGAGTGGTGTGGGTCCATGCCCAGTATCCGAACCCGCGAACCTGGGCCGCCAAAGTGGAGTGCGCCGAACTTAACCGCTACGCCATGGGGCTGGCCCCTCAAATTTTAATTCAAGTATCCAATTACCATTTTAACCACCTCTTCCTTGTATTTCTGAATACCAGCCAGGCTTCATCACCCTGAGTTAGAATTCCTAGCCCCTCTCCTAATGCGTGAACAAGCTTTGTTCCTGTGGCTGGATGTCTTGACTAGCCAGAGAACCTTGCCTGCATAATTTTAACTATTTATGATGACATCTTAAAATGTTCTTGGAGTTACTTGTTTTGATTGTTAATTGAAACAGATTTTGTCATATATTTTAGCTCAAAATTATTCATTTTTTTATGCTAAAAGATAGAATATCCCTGAATAATATTCCATGTAAAAAGAGAGCTGTCCAGGAAATATTATGATACACAGAATATAGGGATATCTTTTTAGAATCAAATATTTGATTAATTATGATTTTTGTAGTGATGATAAAACACAGCACTTTAATATTGCAACTTTATTTTGTCTGTTTTATTTTAAAAGACTTCCTCACCTAGATAACAGTGAGATAAAATTTTGTAACTTAGATGATTCTGCAACAATTTCTATAATGTTTGAATGGCAGCTGATCATATAAGACTGTACAAATAAGAATAACTGAGAAATTATTAGGATTAAAAAAATCAAAAGTTAATTATATCATTTGAAAAATGACAACTTTTCCGAATGCATAGAAAGTGACTAAGAAATAAACAAAAAAAAGTTATCATCCTTTTGTGTGCACTGGGGTAAATTGTTGGGTGAGATGAACAAAGTGCAAGGTAGGGAGGATGGACGGATGAGGAAGGAGGAAGGGGAGATATTCAAGTCTGTGATCCCGAATTATGATTGGTATTTTTTCTTCTACAAGAAGCATTCTCTAAGTTTTCCAAGAGGAACATTATCATGTTTTAAATAGATTTATGGGGTGTTAAGTTTTCCCCCAAAATCACCTTCTATTTAAGACCAAATGTTTTGCTTATGTTTTAAATTAGAATAAATAGACGTTACAAAAGCATTCTTTTAAAAAAGTGTGCTTTTAATCCCACACAAATCAGTGAGACCTACGCACACTGGGAGGACCAAATTCTGTCTTTATAATGATGACTTCCTTGCAATTGATAAAGCTAGAGTGGCCATGACTGAAGAGAATTTCTTTCTTTCTTTTTTTTTGATTGCTAAGAGTATAGATTACCTCTCCTTGTTAAACAGTTAACTCTAATTTGAGAGGAAAATGTGATATTTCTAATATTTAAAAAATATGTTTGTAAAAAAAATCTGTTTTAAAATCTGCCTAATCTTCAGATTATGGATTTATATTTCAAAATAAAATTTGGGGTCTATGGGGCTATTTTATGATTTGAAAGTTTCTTGGCCCCAATAGTTACTTCTGATTTAAAAACATTATCAGGAAGCAGATGAGTAATTCTAGAACATTATAATATCTCCTTGACATGACTATTCTGTGTATGAATGAGAAAACACTTTTAAAAAGAATTCTATCGTAATATCTATTTACTCTAATTTAAAACATAAGCAAGATATTTGATTTTAAATAGAAGGTGATTTGTGGGGGAAAAAAAGCATTTGTTTGTCGTGAAAAATTTTTCTTGATAATACGTTTCTACTTCTATTTCCCAATCTCCCTGTTTTTTTTTTCTTCTCCATTTTGAAACTTGAGTATGTTTGGTTTAAAAATACTCCTTCAGGTTTATTTACACGAGGAGGAGTGAAGCATAGTGCAAGGGAGGCCAAACAAGCAAACAGGCAAACAAGTAAACAACAAAAAGGAATCATCGTCGTGGTACTCTGTGAGAGCATATTCATTTAAACACTAAATATAGAGTCAACCAAAATTATTACAATTTTCGTATGGTTATATAACTCTGCTGGAAAGTAGGGAAGGTAAAGCAGTGTAAGGAAGGAAGATAAAAATCCTCATGTGCCCTGATAGGAAGGCAATAAATAAGATCTAAAATTGATGAATTGAAAGATCAAGGAATATGCATATTATTTAGAAATCTGATGATGTGTCAATGACAGGGAAAAAAAACAGCTAAAATAGTCAAAAGTGGTCGCTCTGTGTGAGAGAGACTAGGGGAGGGGTGAGAAAGCATCTCACAGTATTTTGTCAGAAGTCTTTTTAGTACTATTTGCAAAAAAAAAAATAAATTGCATCATTGGGAGAAAAGATTTATGGAAAATAATTTGTATACCATTATTTTATGTCAATTTATTAATTAGTTTAGTGGTGTAATTGTTGAATTTAAATTGTAAGGTTATGAGGTTTTGTTTTTAAGATGTATTTTCGTTTTGAGGGACTGTTTTCCTGAAATACAGAGTCTGGACCTACTTAAAAAATAAAATAATTATAATCTACCATAAAAGTGAAGACCTTGACTAACTCATGTCGATCTGATTTTTAATATACTCTGACAGGCTCTTATGTGTATGTTCAGCATTCCACAGAGAAATTGGAGTCAGATATAATCAGTCGAGAGTAAAAGTAAAATAAATTCAGATATGCATTTTCTCAGTGAACGCTGAACACTATTCATTGAATTTAACACATCTGCTGAGTTTTCAGAATTATTATCATCATGTAACAGAGATGACTAGTAGTTAAGAGAAACATTTCTAAAATTTTTTAAAAAATGCTTGATGGCACTAATTTTTTTGAAGCAGCTTGCTCAGTGTTTTATGGCCGCTGGAGTTAATAGAAGTAACCATGGAAACTGTCTCACAATGTTTTGTGGTTGAATGGGATTTAAAATATCCGTTTTAAAACATAAACACTTTGACAGCTGTAAGAATATTTACGTTTCTTCAAATTTTGATTTGATGGCACTGCTTGGAAAATGGGAGAAATAAGCATTAAAACGGAAGCAGTTTTAGATATTCTCGGAATTCTCATGCAGTACTCCGGTACGTTGGTGTATCTTTACAGGCTGGTCTACTTTTTGGCAGGTTAGTGAAGGGGTAGGAAAATTATAAAATTTCGGACATCCTGTCCAGGACCGTGAAAATCATCTGTTCCTTTACGTCCTCTCATCTCCGTTTGAACAAAAGCAATGTGAGTATTTGCAAAGGGGAGGGGGAAGGATGGGAGGGATGAGGCGGCAGCGGGTGGTTTGCAGGGGCACATCTGAGGGAGGAAACAGCAAATGTGAAAATCTGAGGCAGGAATTAGGTTATTTGCAGAAGCGCAAGAATATCAGTGTGAAGGAAGTGGACTTGTGGATGAGGAAACTGTCTTTAGATGAGAGATGAAGAGTGTACCAGGGTTCTCAGAGAACCGGAATCTATCTACCTACCTATCTACTTATCTATCGTCTATCTATCTATCTACCTACGTATATATCGTCTATCTATCTAATCTATCATCTATCTATCTATCTATCTATCTATCTATCTATCTATCTATCTTATATCTATCTATCCATCTATCTGTCAAAGGAGATTTATTATGTGGAATTGGCTCACGTGATTACGGAGGCTGAGAAGTCTCATCATCTGCCATCTGCAAGCTGGAGATCCAGGAAAGTCCCTGTTGTAATTCACTCCAAGTCAGAAGGCTGAATCAGGGGAGCTAATGATGTACATCCCAGTCTGCCCGCGGGAGAAGATGAGATGTCCCACCTCAAGCAGTGAGGCAGGAGGAAAAAAAGGGGTCAATTCCTCATACCTTTTGTTTTATTCAGGCTTTCAATGGATTGGATGATGCCCACCCACACTGGTGAGGGCAATCTACTTTACGCAGTCTACAGATTCAAATGCTAAAGTCATCTGGAAACACCCTCACAGACACACCTAGAAATAATGTTTAATATGGGCACCCTGCAGCCAGTCAAGTTGACACATAAGATTAACCATCACAAAGGGTGAGTAGGGTCCTGATTCTGTTACAGTACATGGGAAAACTGAATTTGAAAGTCATCGAAAGATGTCGAGCAGGGAAGGGAATTCTGACATAAGTATTACAAGTATCATGACCACATCTGTGTGGAGAAGAGACCACACTGAAGGAATAAAGAAAAAAGGAACACCGGGTTGGAGGGTATTCCAGGAATCCAGGAGAGTGATGAGGAAAGTGATGTTATAAAGTTTGAACTAGCGGCAGAGATGGTGAGAAGTGGTCGGATTTACCATATAATGTGTAGGTTGACTTGAGAGAATTTGCTAATGAATTCTATAGAAATGAGACCTGAGGGAAAGCGATGAATTAAAGTTATTTCTTAGCTTTTGGCCTGAGCTGTGGTGGTTTCTTTTACTAAAAAGAAGAAGGCTTGGGGAAGAGCAGAGTTTTGGCGGATAGATGAACCGAGGGATCTGTCTTGGATACTCTAATTTTGATGTGCCTATTAAATATGTCCCAGTAGAGAAATTGATTTGACAGTAAAATATAAGCATCTGAGGCTCAGGTGAGGGCCTGGGGAAGAGACAAACACGTGCCATTAGCTCATAGAGAGTGTTTGAACCCATGGACCTGGATAGAATCACCTGGAGTGATTCTGTAGAGGCGTGTATGTAGGGAATAGAAAGGAGCTAAGTAATAAACTATGCCCAGTGATGCGGGGGGTGTGAATGGATTGAGGTCTGAACATTGATAATTGTGTTTGGGAATATGAGGTAGTTGGTGATTTCAATGGAGGTTAAATGATGGAGAAGAAATCTTAATTGGAATGGATTAGAAACTGGACAATGAGGAATCAGCAAGTCTCCTTTTGGGGAGTTTTCTGTGAAATAATGCTTATAAATATCCTATAGTCAACAAATACCCTGTAGTCAATGTATGGTCAACAGAGGGTGTTGTATTCTGTTTTAGGAGTAAAATTTGGAAATACAGATAGTTGTATAATGTCACTAACAATTATGTGTTATAAATAATAACAATTCTACTTTTTAAAAAATTGACATGAGACAAAATAACAGGAGAAAATTGAACAAAGTTTAATAACATGTATACATGGGAGAAACTCAGGAAAACTAACTCCTAATGATACATTATTACATAAATTTAATATTATATGTTATATAAAATATAATAGAACAGAATTATAAATACAGTTATTATATTTTGATAACTCCATAACCTTTGAAATTATATATATATGTATGTATATGTGTTGTGTATGTTATAATACACATAATCTGACAGATTTATTAAAATTATTCACAATAATTTTGGTTTTGTCAGTTTCTCCTTATGTTTTTCTATGTATAAAATTCTCGATTCAACACATTTACCTGTAAACTTTATAAATGTTACTCTAGTGTTTTTTAATTTTTGACACTTTAGTTTTGATATCTAATGTCAGTCTCACTCCCTGTACACCGTGGCCTTTGGGCTCTAATATCGGGTCCCAGGTCGGTCCCCTGGAACTCTGAATCCTTTGGTTTTTCGGCTGGGTGGAAAAGCACCTCTGGATCATATGTTCATCACATATGGGCTGCAGCTAGCCAGAAGTGGTGCCCCAGAAAACTCACCACCACCTCGGTCCACCTCCTCCAGAGTCACCTGGATGGCCTAGAGGCCTGAAGCCTGCCCTCCTCCCGTGCCGACTGGGAAGTGAGGCCCTGTCTTTAATGTTCTCAGGCCCCCTCTTAACTCTCCCAATGTTTCTAGAAGTCCCTTCTGTCTTCCTGGGAATAACCTTGAGAAACTTGGTGTTTTACTTGCCTGATATGCCCCCTGCCATCCCTCTGTCAGAAAGAAGTTGGTTTTACGCTTTCCCCTTCCTCTCTGCCAAACCTTTTTCTACCTTGGACAGCGAACTCTGTTTTGATGTCTTTGACAGAAAGAGCCGTACACTATGGAAGAATCTCATGATCTGAGTGGTCATTCTTGTTCTTTATATGTTAATGCAAGGTAAATGATTTTAGAAAGGATTTAAGTTTTACTTTTAAGACTGTTATCTTTCTTCAAAAGCCTATTTTGACAGCATATTTCCCTTGAAGCTGATGACGATTGAGTTTCAGAGTCACTCGTGTGAATGGTCCTTCCAAGGCCCTGGGAAGAAGCCTAGCAGTGTGTTCATATGGTTATATGTTTTTCTTGTTTTGCAAAGTACACTATTTTTGTATTATTTTTATTAAAGAGGGACCCAATTTTGTATAAGCTTCAGGCTCCATAAAATCTGGATATGCCCTGGGATATTTTAGGTCAAAAGATTTTTCTTCCTTCCTTCCTTCCATCCCTTACTCCTTCTTTCCCTCTCTCCCTTTCTCTTTCTCTCCCTGCTTTGTTCCTTCTCCTCCTTCCCTTCTTCATCCTCCTCCTCCTTCTTAAACTCCTGCTCCAACAATCCTAAATGTCCCTGAGAAAAATGAAAACTCTAGGAGAGTAAAACTATAATCATAATGAGAACAACTCCAGCTAAAATTTACTGAGCATTTACTAGGAGCCAGAAACTACTTACACAAGTTAACAGTCTATGTGGTGGGTACTATTATTATCCCCACTTTACAGACAAAGAACTCTAGGCACAGAGAGGTTAAACAACTTGCCCAATGTTACGTAGGATGGGTAGAGGTAACAGAAGCGTTATTAGCCTATACAGAGCCCTCGGGCAGTTTTTGTAAAAGCACTCTACCTCTAAATTCAGGGATTACAAGGCGTTCCTCTACGGGGATGGAATACTTCTTTATTTTAACAAGAGGCACTCCTTTCCATGGTCACATGCCTCCCCATATTGGGGTGTGCTACTAGGGAGCAGGGCAGGAACGGGCGTAAGCCTCCTCCTGCACGTTTGCCCTGGGGTCTTTGAGCAGCACATGAGCTGCACAAGCATGCACAGTGGCCTTACATTTAAGTACAAAGAAATGTAAAAGGAAATACATATTAACACTCATATCAAAAATATTATCCTAGAAATCCACAAGGAGTTTACTAAAAAATCTGTTAGAAAGAACAAAATAGTTCAGAAAGGTGTTTATATGCAATATAAATACAGATTATAAGCCAATAGCATTTCAGTATGAGAGCAATAAATAATCATAACATTTAATGAATAAAAATATTCTCACTAGCCATTAACATCCAGAAATATTCTTGACAAAAAAAATGCCTCAACCAGACCAGAATATATTTGAACTATGTGACGACACTTTAAAGAGATAACATGAGCATTTGAATATATTCATGACTATTTAATGCTTCTGGTTGGGAAAATTATATGTTTTAGAGGTATTATTTTCTCCCAAATTAAAACATATAATACATTCAAACATATATACATCACAACTGGAAGACTAAATTCATAAAAATTAGCAAATAAATATTTTTAAAATACTAGAAACATTAAAAATTGAATTACTAAACTATTAAAAGATATTTTAATATTTTAGATTAGATTAGGTATATTATATTGAGAAAAATAAAATTACAAGATAATCAGAAGATAATTAAAATAAAATATTTTTCAAATCTTATTCCATTCTAAGCTTGGGAGTGATAAAAATATGTCACAGAAAAAAAAAACATAGTCTACATGGACATTATAAAGCTTTTGATCATAACAATATTATAACTAAAATAAAAATTTTTAAAATTAAAAAGACGTTTCTGATACTGGCTCAAGACAAGGTTGACATAAGGGAAGCCATATTGTAGAAAAGAAAAACTCTGTTGTAACTTTGAATGACCTCTGACAAACTAACCCAGCTGGATGTGCACCCTCCAGGAGATCTAACTGCTCTGTAGATTTTACGACCCCTGCTTGTGCATGTACCTTCCAGCTGCAATAAGATGATAACTGTTTTTTTGAGTTGTTTAGGAATGTGATGACCCCTGAACAGAGAATCTGTGCTGATAGCCATCATCAGTGAAGACTGAAAGATCTGGTGTGGCACTCCTGTCTGTAAGACCAGGTCGACATTCCTAACCCCCTCCCCAATAACCCAATGGCCTATATAACTGCTGTAAGATTTCAAGCCCCCTTGAGATGGTTCTTTTGGATATGAGTCGGCCATCTTCCTTCTTGCTAGCAAGCTGTAATAAAAAAGTCCTTTTTCTCCTACCACCTTGGCTCTTGACTATTGGCATGTCTTGCGGCAAGCAGAAGGCTCCACGTTGGGCGGTAACATTTCCATCCAACATTAAAAAGAATAATATTTTATTATATGTAGAGCTAATAGAGTCTGAAAGAGAAAATGGGTAAAGAATATAATTCACAGAGGACAAACACAATTTGTAAACTTTATATCAAAAACATTTTACCCATGCAGGAAGAGACTGGTCAGCAGTACATATTCTTTCCTTTGCTTAAAGACCGAAGGGTGTGAGCAGGGGGTAAATATGGTGCTGACTCTGAGAAAGTTTTGCCTTCTGCATCTTTTGCCGCTGGCTCATCACAAGAATTATTTGGAGAGCCCAAATTTCAATAGTAGGCAAACTCAAATTCCTCTTTTAATGCAAAATTTCTTTCCAAAAAGCTAAGTTCATGATTGTCAAGCTGGCGATAAAACTTTCTGTGGCTGCTTTCAATGATATTGTCCTCGCTTCTCTTGTGTTAGTGGAAAAAATCTTCTGCTCCACACCTACCAATCAGAGCTGGCTTGCCTGAGTTTTGTGTCACGCAAGAGATAAGCAGGACACCGTGAGATAAGAAGTGTCTAAATAGGATTAGTGTCCTTAATCAGGGCTAATCAATCATTTCAAGTGGAAAATTCATTTGGATTTGGCTAAGTCTGCATTGACAGTAGATTGCAGAATAATACTGCAAACAGTTACATTTTTAAGATGCTCTAAGATCCCCACAAATTGCTAATTTATTTTTTTCCCTCTGAACTTTTCTTTTCTAATCATAAATATTTAATCCTCCTAATCTCCATCCTCACCAACCTCCCAGAATGGCTTTTATGATCATTTACACTCATGTTGAACTTACTAATTTTTTTAATGGAGCTTCTTTCACAACTTGAAATAGCTGTTTAGCGGGAGTTCAGCAGGCCTGAATATGTTATGTGTACTCCATTCTGAGATTTGTTTAGGAGTGCGTGGTAAAATGATGACATTTCAAGTAGTTTAATATGTCTTTGTTTCATGTGTTCCAAGCAAGTGTATTTCAGAGAATATGAAAGTTGTGTAAGAAAATATGTTTTTAAAGTAAAATATACAGGCGCATTTCCCCCAAATAGTTATAACAAAAAGCAGCAGTAGCTCTGACAGAGGATCACACAACTCTCCTGATGGCTTCTCTGCAGGCATCTCCATTCTTATTCTACCCTATGGTACGTCCTGTCAGCACAGCTAAGTTTGACAGAGAAAATGAAATGATCAGTGTTATTCAGGATCTATTTTTAGCTGAGCAATGATTTTGAGCACAGATAGTCAACTGTCTATTGGTGAGAGTAGGCCATTAGTGACACGAATGCTATAATACCAGCAAAATGAAAAGAGAACTGAGGTTGTTGCCAGCCAGCAAACCAACTCCCAGGCAAGTGGTAACATTCATTCAAAGCTATTAGCCAACTACAGAGGGCTGCAGTGACAGCTAGGGTTACTTCCAATTCCTATGTAGGATTATATTTTATTATTCAAGGTAAAGTTAATTCCAATGAATAATTCTTCACAATGGCAGCTTCTTTCAACACTGTAATTTCAGGCTTGAGGAAAATGGACATGGCAATGCCTGTGTGTGTATCTGTGTTGTGTGTTTGCGTGTAAGTGAGCAGTGTTTGTCATCTTCCTAGAAGGTGCCTAGATTATTAAGGAAAAACTGACATTTTTTAACAGCTAATATTTAGATTGTTTACTATAAACCAGGTACCATATTAAAGTACTTTATTAAAGTCCCCTTAAATTTAATAGAATTTAATGTAAACCTTGGTGCTTAGGTTGAAAGTAGTATCCAAGTTCAAAATGGAGGAGATAGATCTTAATACATGTGGGGGAAAAAAAGGATTTTAGCTGATTGTAATCTTAGTACAAGCCATCTACTTACATAGTTGCCAAGAAAATGAACATATAGCTGTTAACAACTGAAACACAAGAAATTATAATGCAGATAAGACCCACTCTAAGCATGTGTTCACTTTTGTTTATACGTATTGAAAGAGTGATTAACAAATTGTAGTCCATCGAGATGAAGGTAACTATAATAGTGAGTGGTCTACTAGCCATATCATATGATGAAAGATCAAGAAACTTTGGAACTTAGCGAGAGACAAGAATAGGAGTGGTATGAGAGCTGATAGTTGTCTTTGGGTTCACTCAGACCTCTTAACACAGGGACTGTGTCCCTGGAAGAGAAGTGTTGACTGAACCTGTGTTATGAGGGTTGTAATAGCGTGGTCCATATGGACTCCATGGATATCCATTGCCCTGGAACCAATTATTGTAAAGACCATGAACTTTCCAACGCTCTGCAGTACCATCTTTGCTCTAGAAGTGTCCATACAATTCAAGAGGTTGGTTCTGGTGTCTATTCTCTTACACAGTCTGTTGATATAGCTTTATGCCAAGATTGTGCTACCTTAATTATTTAACTTGGTAATTAGACTTGATGTCTGATAAAGTTCTCAAATCTTGTTCTTCAACATCAAGTCATAGCTATTCTTATTCCTTGAATCTCCATATAAAGGTTGGAATCAGATCATCAATTTCTAGAAAAGAAGATTTAGGATTCTGATTAGGATTCCATTATTAAAGTATTAATTTGAGGAAAATTGACATCTATTCAATATTGCGTCTTCCAAATCATGAATAAAGTTTGTCCTTCCATTTATTTAAATATTTTAAAATTTCTTTCAATAACATTTATAGTTTTCTTACAGTAGGACTTGATATCTTTTGTTAGAATTATCTGTAGGAGTTTCATATTTTGATGCTATTATAAATGGTATCTTTTTTAAAAATTTCATATTTGGTTTGCTTAATGCTACTCTATGGAAATGCGACTGAGTTTGGTATATTGACCTTGTATCTAGCACCTTGTTAATTCAAATAATTCATCCGTAGCTCTCTATGTTTTCCCTATGCACAATCTTATCATGTGTGAATGTTGAGAATTTTTTTCCTTCTTTCCAATCTTTATGGCTTTTTCCCCATAGCGTTATTACTACACTGGCTTTTATCTTCATTAAAATGTTGCTCTTGGAAATAAAGTTGAGGATCCCCCCACTCATGCAACCTTTATTGTAGGAGTTAGTTCACTGATATTTACCCAAATTACTAACATACATATGTTAATCATTGGCATATTATTTCTATGGTCTATTTTTCTGCTGTTTTGTTTTGCTTATGACATCTTTCTCCTGCTGGGTATGATTATATTTTTTATGCACCAGCCACTGTATTTGAAAAATTGCAGAAACACTGTGAGCCCTAATGATGTTATCTTTCTCCAAACAGGATTTACATTGCTTCTGGTGGGCTTCGAGGTGCACTAGAAACTTGGACTTCTTAATCCAGTTTAAGGAATTGAGATGATCTAATGTTGAGCTGTAGTCCCTCTGTGGTCCTATTTCTAGTTCACTCTTACTCTGAAAATAGAGATTTTTCGGACTACCAATCAATCCATAGAGTATTTACTAGGCACACCCTTAGCAGGCCTGGATTCCAATTTTTGTTCCCCATTTTTCATTTCAAAACTAGAAATTGAGAGATTTATATGGGAATGTTGACTCCAAATACTAGGTTCACTTTTCTTCATAGCATTTTCTGATGTTGTTGTGTAATTACTTTTATATTTTGTCCAGGCGTTAAAGTTGTCCTCCAAATCTTCCACCAACCCATAGAGTAGACTGAGGCTTGCCCAAAGACACAAGCCTGTAATCGAGGATGCTAGAACTCCAACCCCATCCTCTCTGGCTCTAAAGCACATATTGTTAACCAGCATGTGACTCTTTCCTACTAACTCCTATGTTTAAGTTTCAAAACAATGCATAGTGATTCCTAGACGTCACCAGAGGAGCACAGATGGCTGGAGACTTAGAACTTCAGTAAAGACCTGCAGCAACTTTGGGAATTCACCACAGTGAGTGTTAGACGTCATCTGTTTAGGTTTAGTGCCCCAGTGTTGTCAGCGTAATGGTGATTTAAATTCTCGGGCATAGAGTCACAATACCAAGCTCATGGAAAGTGATGTATAAATCAACATTCCAATTTATTCACTTATAGTTGAAAAATAAAACTATTGTGAAGACTAGATGGTTCATGTCAGCCAATTAGTGATTTCTATTACTGTTGGTAAATGACCGGAAAAAAGATGAATTATAATTAGAAGATTATATGTAATCAGAAAAGAATTATTTGGATCTTACATAGGCGACCCTGGTCCTGGGGCCGAAGAGTTCTTAAATCCGCGGGCCGGAGTGCCCTATTCTTTGGATGAGTGAGTACTGCCATCTTATAAATTTTGAGGCTTCCATTTTCTGTGCGCTAGGGTGGCCAACCCCTTCTTCTTATTCCTGTCCTGCCTCCCTGAGGAAATATCCAGGAGACGTGATTGGAGACTTGGGTCTCATAAAACCTTTTAATCAAGTAATTACAGACACTCTTGTTTTATTTCTAGAGTGGTCAATTACATTGATTATATGGATGGGTTTGTTTTTTTAATTTAATTTGAGTGTGCAGCCTTATGTATCATAATTCCAGAGAGATGTGATACACATTATTGTTGCCTGATATAGTGATAAACCCAAGTATTTAGAATTTCACAAATTCTGGAAACTGCCTCTATTAGATTATAATTTAATATTTAAAAAAATAATTATTTCAAAAATTATGATTAAAATATGTATGTATATATTTGTATATGTTAACGCAATCATTAAGATTTATTTTATTTTTGCTTTCTGTAATCTACTAATTGTGTTACAATCTATAATATACTTCTTCATGTCTTCAAGCTAGAGAATTGGCCTCTTAGAATTTTGTTTGTAAAATAAAGGTTTTGGAGTAGGTGATATTGATGGTTCCTTCCAGATCTGAAATTTCATAACTCTGTGGTTCACGTAGATTTGGAAAAAGAATCCTTCTACTGGCTGCATTTTTAACTTAGATACAATTCACTTGTGTGCTGCCGTCATTTGTCAGGGGCACATAGAGAAGCATCATCTCTTCTACACAGTGATGGTCTTGAGAGTTGAGCTCATATGTTTAGAGATGGAATATGAAACATGTCTACATCTGGTGCTCATATGTAAAAAAATTATGTTAACATTGATCATTTGACTGTATTAACCCCAGTGAATAAGCTTGGGGAAAAAAATGGATAAAGAATACAAGGAGAAAATACAAGCTTTCTCAAAGTGTGTATATAGTAAATCTTAAAAATAAAGGTCTACTCTAATAATTGTGCGATTATTATGGGATTACTAATTCTCACAGTGGACTTTTGACGTTGCTCTTGAGATCTTAATCACCTCTGATGCTCCCAGAAAGGATGCATTGTACACAAGTATAACATTTCTCCTTTGATTTTTCTAGATGTTACTTGTGGAAGTCTGATGACATGCAGTGTTCCCGTACACATTTAATATTTGAAAATTTTTAATAAGACAATAAGGAAGCTTTTAAAGTAAAAGCAAGTTGTATATAGTCATAAGTATTTAAATCTTGTTTCCACTTTTTTCCTTTCTCGAGTGTAAATGTAGGCATTTCTTTTAGAGATTTCAGGGCATTCTTTTTACTTTTCAGTCTTCATTGATTAAAATTATTGAGCAAAGCCCATCTGTTTTCACTTGGTATTTAATTCATAACTTTGTATTTTTTTAATTTACTTTAAAATGTAACTGATCTCCACTAAGCTGTTATTTCTCTGTGTAGTTTTTTCATGCCTCATGGTATACTTAGTGTTTTCACCCAAGGAGACCTATGAATATCCTTTGATTTTCATGTTCTTCTCCAATAAGGAATGTAAATAATCACTCACAAAAAGGAGAGATTAGTTTGACCTAAGAATAGTTATCAACTGAATTTTTATTGGAAATAATTATCCAAAAAATACTGAACAATTGTTATATTCTAAAAAGTTGTGCAAATAATCTCCTCTATAGCTTTAACAAATTAGACTTTGGAAATATGCTAAGCATTCTGAGGTGTGGACAAGTAATCATCTGTTCTTTCAGTATTTAATTACTTTTTTAATTGCATCTGTGGTTTTGACCTCCAACATAAAGCAAGCGTGACTTTCTGGGTTACTCACACAGCAACGGAGGCACTGGTAGACGTATGTTATCTTACTTATCACATTTTGACAGTTTTTAGTTAATTTACAATGACTTGCACATGAGGCGGCACTTAAAATGTGTTTTCAATGAATAAATGCAATAGTATTTTAAGTAAGTAATTTTAAGTACCATTATTCTTAAAATGGTAAGAAAAAAATCCTGTTTTGTTTTTTTATTTTGAATGGGTTAAGGGATCTAAGAAGGAAATATCAGTTGCTGTTCCATTTTAACCTAATTTAATCTTCATAAGAAACCCTTGAGGTGGGTTTCATATTAAGAAACATAAGAAAACTGCAGTTCCAGGTGATTGAATAATTTACCAATATGTCAAGGTTTATATGTGCTCAGTTTATATGTGCATAGGCCAGGATTTAAGCCTGAACCTGTCTAGTTATCTTGTTTGTGTTTTAATAAGCGAATTTCAAATCTTTTCGAGAACAAAGGGGGTTATCAATCAATAATTACTCCTATAAAATTAACATATCAGATGAAAAAGATAATTTATGAGAACCTGTTTGGGGTTTGATATTCGAAGTATGTAAAACATCATTAAAATGTACTTAAAGAATATGCAAGTAAAGTTATTTTCTCCTCCTTGTTGTAGCCAAGCCACTTCCCCTCCCTTAATTCCTCCCTCTTCCCAAAGCCTCTCTGGGCCAGAAGACAGGGCTCCGAAAGGATCTCAATATTGCACCCTTGAAGTAGGGAAGCCCCAGATCTCTCAGGCTAATCTAAGGCTCTCTCCCACTGCATGTTTTTGTTCTGTATGTGGCGATGGGGTCTCAACTGGGTTCACTGCTGGGATTCAGACATTTCTGAGTGTGCTTGACGTACTCTTGGGATAGGTCCATCTACTATCACGCTTTGTGTAAGATACTGAAGAATTTTCTGGTAAAAACAACAAACACTAATTCTAAAAGTAGAGCGAGGTAGGGAGTTAGGCAAGACCATCTTATTGGCAAGAACTGGTGATTTCTGAGAACGGCAAGATGCATATTGTTCGCGTATATCTTCTCACTCAGGCTCTCAAAAACCCATGTCTGGTGTCTATGGAGGTGGCTAGAGGTGGGGGTGGTGGGAGTGGAGTGTATGTAAGTGGTGGGGGGGAGTTCTAATAAAATTTGAAAGAGTTGTTCCCATAAAGCTTTGTAAAGACCTAAATTATGAAGGCTGTATGTTTGCTACTTTTTAAAGCATGAATTTATCAAATGTTTTAGTTTTTCTTTTCTTTCTTTTTTTTAATCTGAGAGTATCTAATTTAAAATTTTCCATTTCTTGGAATAAGTGAGACCAAACATCTCTCTCTCTCTCTCTATCATCTCCATCTCTATCTCTTTCTTTCTCATAAGCTAGACACAGGAACTTTTTGTTTGAGTGTAAATCAGGCATTGTATAAATACTAATTTTAGCCATTTATTTTGTTTTTGGAACTTCTCCCAAGAATGTCTTTTAATATTTTTTAATTTAAGTAAAATATGTAAATGGAAAGAGCATAAATATAGAGCTCAAACATTATCACAAGAGTGAAACAGCAATGTAATCCCACCTAGATCAAGCAATAGAGCATTACTAGCATCCCAGAAGACCTGTTCTTGACCTTCTAAATCATTACACATTCCCTGTCCTCCCAAGGTAACCAGCTTCTTGATTTCTAATGTCACAGATCAATTTTTGCATGTCTTTGAACTCTTCATATAAATGGAATCACACAGTGTGCATTCTTTAGTGTGTGGCTTCTTTCATTCAGCACTGTTTATGACACTCGTGCGTGTTGTTGTATGTAGCTGTGGTTAGTTTGTTTATTGGGTTTCATTGCTGTATGGAATTCTTTTGTGTGAACACACCATGCTATATTTATCCTTTCTACTCTTGGTGGTCAATTGGGTTGTTTCCCGTCTAGGACTATTATGAATAATGCAGCTACGAAGATTCTAAAGACTTCTTCAGTGTGCACATGCACGTAGTTCTTTTGTGTATACGCCTAAAAGTGAAATTGTTAGATCATAGTCTAGGTGAAATTGTAACTTTGGTGGATACTACCAATCTGTTTCCCAAAGTTGGTAGAACTGTTTTGACTCCTAACTGCTGTGTATGAGTTACCAGTGTACTACGTCCTCACCAAAACTTGATATTAATGAGTTTTAGTTCTCACAATATTGGTGGGTGTGGGTGTTTCTCCTTAGGGTTTTAGTATGACTTTCTCTGATGTTTTAAGAGTTTGAGTGCCTTTTAATCTTTCTATTGACAAATCAAATATGATCTTTAATGAAATCTCTGTTCAAATACTTTGCCCATTTTTAAAATTAGATTTTCTTTTGTAATTGAGGATATAAGCCCATTGTTGGTTATACGTGCTGCAAGTATCTTCTCCCACTCTGCAGCTTTACTTATCAGTCTCTTAGTGCTATCATTTAATGAGCATAGTTTTTTACTTTCATTTAGCCTAACATGTCGATCTTATCCTTTTTGGTTAGAAATTTTTGCGTCTTGTTTAAGAAATGTTTCTCTACCAGAAGTTTAGGAAGACAAGCTGTGTTATCTTCTAGGGCTTATGGTTTGTCTTTCACCTTAAGATCTACAATTCACCTGAAAATGTTTGGGATTTCATCCAATTTAGAGATTAATTAGGGGTGAATTTGTAGCATTATAGTATTTAATCTCCCCATCTATGAAAATCATTTTTCTCTCCTTCAATTAGGCCTTTTCTAGTTTCTCTCAATAATATTTTGTTTTTTCTATATCAAATTTGTTAGATATATTTGATTTATATCTATTTGATATTTTTGATGCTACTGTGCATGGTATCTTTTTAAAAATTTTTGTTTGAGTTGTAGAAATACAATTGATTTTTATATTGACCTTGTATCCAATAATGTTAGCACATTATTTCTATTACATTGTCTTTACATTATTTTGGATTATTTACATGTGTAATCATACCATTTGCACACAGTGACAGCATTTTTCTCTATTTCCTATTCATATAACATTTCCTTGCCTTATTCCATTGACCTACAGTCCGTTGTCATTAGGGTGATGATAACTGTTACCCTTCATTTGTCTCTTATCAGAAGAAAAGCTTTCAGCTTTATGTATGTTGGCTGTTAGTTTGTATTCGATATGGTTCCTTATCATAATAAAGATGTTCCCTTGTATTCTTGGTTTCCTGATGAATTCTTTTTTCTACATCTATTGAGATGATCATATGGATTTTTCTCTCCTTCATTCCGTTAATGGTGAATTACGTTGTTAAGGAAGGGTAAAGCATACTTCTCTTGTTATAAACCCAACTTGGTCTTATGTATGATCTTTCTCATTATTGCTGGGTTAAATTTGCTAATATTTCATTTAAGATTTTTTTCATTCATTTTCTTTTCTTTTTTTTTTTTTATAATTTTATTTATTTTTTCCCCCAAAGCCCCAGGAGATAGTTGTATGTCATAGCTGCACATCCTTCTAGTTGCTGTATGTGGGACGGGGCCTCAGCATGGCCGGAGAAGCAGTGCGTTGGTGTGCACCCGGGATCCGAACCCGGGCTGCCAGCAGAGGAACGCGAGCACTTAACCGCTAAGCCACGGGGCCGGCCCTTCATTCGTTTTCATGAGTGAATTTCGCTCTAATTTTCCTTTCTTTGTAATGTCCTTGTCAGGGTTTGTTAAGGTTATGCTGGCCTCATAAAATGAACTATGAAAGGTTTCCTCCTTTTCCGTTTTCTGGGGGTATTTGTGGAAGTTTGGTTTCATTTCTTCCAGGTGCAGGTATCGGGTGGCAGTATAGTTTAGTGGTTAGGAGCATGGACCCTGGCTTTTCCCATTACTCACTGGATCCTTTTGGGAAAAGTACATGACTTCTGTCTCAGTTTGCTCGTCTGTATATGGGGGTAACAGTACTATCTATTTCTCAGGGATTTAATGAGGATTAAACATGAAGAGTTGTAAAATTCTTAGAACACTCTCTGGCACACAGTAAGCATATATGATATTCAATGAGAAAAAAACTTGCTTTTATTTGTGCTTTTTCAATTATTAGTGAGGTAAAAATATAGAGAATGCCCGTCTGCCATTTGTTTTCCTTCCTTTTTGAACTGCACGTACGTGGGGGTTTTGGGGATATTTTTCTGTTTATCTTGTTATTTTGGCTTTAATAGCTCTCTGAGAAAGAATCCTTTAGCCCATGAGTCTAGCTTCTGTCTTTCAAATTTCCACTGACAGACTAAAGAAAAATACACACACCCGGGATATAAATCAGGATACATTACGCATGCAGCAACCTCAGGACATTTCTGAAAGAGAACGCAGATGGATGAGAGAGAGGAAGGCAGCTGTTTACCACTTCTGTAGGAAAAGCTGTAACATTTCCAGCATGAAGTGAGAGGGAACTACAAAGGAGGCTGAGTGATAGGGCAGAGAGCAGCTCTTATTAAACCTTTGAGAAATGCCCTGGTTTCTAGTGTCCAGACAGAGTGGTGATTCTGTAATGGTGATTACAGCCTACATCTGGATGGTATGTTAATAAGGCTTGATACAATTTGCCCCTAAGATATCGTCACTCTCCAAATAGGACTTTTGGCTCGTATTATTGGTGGTCTATATTTTTCATAACTTAGATTATAAGATACTGTAATTGTAATAAAATACTAGATAGTGTTATGGAAATATTAATTACATTAGTTAACCACTCACCTAGTTAAATACAATAAAGCCCCGAGTATCTTATGTCAGGAAAATGTAACTGTAAGATTTATTTGAGAAATTTAGGGACAAACATTCATGGTAAAAAATACAGAGACTTGAGGAACTAACTTCTTGGAGACTGTCTTGAATCATTGTACCTGATTTGAATGAGGAATTGAGCATTCTGAAACTTCTCAGCTTTGTTGAGATCAAGAAGCTGTTAAATGCTTGCTCCTTGAAAATGCCACCCAAATAACCTGTTGATGAAACAAATGGGAGATCACTGCTTATCACAGAAAAAGAAATATGAGATACCTCCCTTAATAATGTTTAAGTAGTGTCTCAGAAGGGGGAGAGCAAAGGCAGGATATTTATGGGGCTTAAAGAGGTCTTTTCAATGTTTGGGCTTGAGTAGGATTGGGTGAGGTTCGGGATATAATGTTTTATGAGTGATAGACCCAGAGAGCCAAGAGTTTTGAGGCAAGAGTTTCTAGGCGAGTCCTGGAGAGTACATGAGACTAGTTGAGCTGTCTATTGTTTTTAGATGAGTACTTTCAGAAAGTTCCTGAAACACCAATTGAATATTTACGCAATTTTACTTTCTTGGGAAGAGATTGCTGGAATAGTAATGTTGATGTTGACAGCAAGCTGTATAAATGTAGCTGGTTTCATTTCTCAAAGCAGTGCATTTGTAGATAAAATACCCATTCCAAGCAATGTGACAAGGAAAACATGCCACGGGAATAATTTAATAGACCTAGGAGCCAACGCAGGGGCCAGACTCTGGTTTGGATGTCTCCTTTGGGAAAACAAACATGATTAGTTTGAGGGGCAGCATTGCACTGGATCCACTGCTTTTTCATCAAAGATACTTGTATGCTCGGGTTTCTCCTTTTATGAAAAGTCTACTATAGTTGGGACTAGGAAGCTAAAAGAGACTGATATAAGCTTGATGGCTTTAGCTCTTTTATTTGTGTTTAAGAACATTCTCACACAGAAAAAAGCACTAGAGATCCTAGTATGTGAAAGAGATGTGAATTTTCAAAAGCTATTCAGTCATGATTTGGGGTTATTACAGAATATAAATAAAATGGTGTCCAATAAGAGCAGTTAAATAATGTGGTCTGAAGGTTGGTATAGTATTTGCTCTTAGGAATTTATTGGGAGTTATTTTTAATATCAACTTTAGGGATAATTTATTTACAATAAACTGGGTGCATTTAAAGTGTATAATTTGATGACACGACAAATATATATAACTGTAAAACCACCGTCACAGGATAAGAAAGAATTTTGTCATTTCCAAATGTTTCATTGTTCCTGTAGGCAGTCCATCCCTTCCTCCTCTCTTGGTCTCAGGAAATCACCAATTGCTATTGTTTTGGTCATTATGATTAGTTTTCATTTTTAAGATTTTTATATAAATGGAATAATACAATAGGGACTCTGTAATGTCTAATTTCTTTCACTGAGCATACTGATATTAGATCGTCTGTGTTTTCTAGTAATCTGTTTCTTTCTAATACTGAATTATTTTCCATTGTTAGGATATATTACATTTTGTTCATTCATTCATTGTGTATTTGGGTTCATTCTAATTTTTGGACAGTGACTAAAGATGAGATGAACATTTATGTGCAAGTCTTCATAAATGCTTAGGACTGGAATGGTTAGATTGTGTGGGAGGAGTAACATTTTAGGATATGACTGAATAGATTTCTAATGTGGCTGTACCCTTTTACTTTTCCATTGTCAGTATGTAAGAGTCTAAGTTGCCATCACATCCTTTTCAACACTTGAATTGTCAGTCTTTTTAATTTTAGCTATCCTGATGGGTGTGTAGTGACTTCTCAAGATTTAATTTGCATTTCTCTGGTGACTGTTGATGTTGAACATCTTTTCATGGGCATGTTCATTTGTGTACCTTCTTTTGTTTATCTGTTAGTTTATCTTCTGTACATCTGTTCAGATATTTAGCCTATTTTTTTATAGTTATCTTCTTGTTGAGTTAGAAGGACTCCTTAGGGGGCCGGCCCTGTGGTGTAGTGGTTAAGTGCACACGCTCCACTACTGGTGGCCCTGGTTCGGATCCCGGGTGCGCACGGACCCACCGCTTGTCGGGCCATGCTGAGGTGGCGTCCCACATACAGCAACTAGCAGGATGTGCAACTATGACGTACAACTATCCACTGGGGCTTTGGAGAGAAAAAGGGGAAAAGAAAGGAGGAGGATTGGCAATAGATGTTAGCTCAGGGCCAGTCTTCCTCGGCAAAAAGAGGGGAATTGGCATGGATGTTAGCTCAGGGCTGATCTTCCTCACACACACACAAAAAAATGATTCCTTAAATGGATACAAATATTTTGCTTGACAAATGTATTGCAAATATTTTTCCCATTCTCTGGCTTGCAATTCCACTTTAAAAAATATCTTTTAAGGAGCAAAATATTTTGATTTCAATAAAGTGCAGCTTATTAGGATTTTCTATTATGCTCGGTGTTCTTTATGTCCTATCTAAGAAATATTTGGCTAACTCAAGGATGCAAAGATTTTATTCAATGTTTTTTCCCAGTTTCAACTTTTCCATTTAAATTTTTGATTCGTTTTAATTTTTTGTGCATGATGTGAGGTAAGAATCACTTAATTTTTTTTAATGTTAATTTGAATTTTATTAATTTTATCTTTTTGTCTATATTTAATTAATTTAATTTATTTATTTTATTTTTATTTTTTAAATTTTTTGTTTATTGTAGTAACATTGGTTTATAACATTGTATAAATTTCAGGTGTACATCATTATGCTGCATAGGTTACATCATGTTCACCACCCAAATACCAACTACAACACGTCACCACACATATGTGCCGAGCTACCCCTTTCACCCTCCTCCCTCCCCCCTTCCCCTCTGGTAACCACCAATCCAATCTCTGTCTCTATATGTTTGTTTGTTGTTGTTACTATCTACTACTTAATGAGGGAAATCATACGGTATTTGACCTTCTCCCTCTGACTTATTTCACTTTGCATAATACCCTCAATGTCCATCCATGTTGTCACAAATGGCTGGATTTCATCGTTTCTTATGGCTGAGTAGTATTCCATTGTGTATATATACCACATCTTCTTTATCCATTTGTCCCTTCATGGGCACTTAGGTTGCTTCCAAGTCTTGGCTATTGTGAATAACGCTGCAATGAACACAGGGGTGCATGTACCTTTACAAATTGGTGTTTTCAAGTTCTTTGGATAAATACCCAGCAGTGGAATAGCTGGATCATATGGTAGTTCTATCCTTAATTTTTTGAGGAATCTCCATACTATTTTCCATAGTGGCTGCACAAGTCTGCACTCCCACCAGCAGGGTGTGAGAGTTCCCCCATCTCTGCATCCTCTCCAACACATATTGTTTCCTGTCTTGTTAATTATACCCATTCTGATGGGCATGAGGTGATATCTTACTGTAGTTTTGATTTGCATTTCCCTGAAAGTTAATGATTTTGAACATCTTTTCATGTGTCTGTTGGCCATCTGTATATCTTCTTTGGAGACATGTCTGTTCAGGGCTTTTGCCCATTTTTTAATTGGGTTTTTAGTTTTTTTGTTGTTGAGATGCATGAGTTCTCTATATATGTTAGAGATTAACTCCTTATCATACGTATGGTTTGCAAATATCTTCTCCCAATTGTTAGATTGTCTTTTCATTTTGTTGATGGTTTCCTTTGCTGTGCAGAAGCTTTTTAGTTTGATGTAGTCCCATTTGTTTATTTTTTCTATTATTTCTCTTGCCCGGTCAGACATGGTGCTTGAAAATATGTTGCTAAGACCGATGTCGAAGAGCGTACGGCCTATATTTTCTTCTAGAAGTTTCATAGTTTCAGGTCTTACGTTCAAGTCTTTAACCCATTTGGACTTAATTTTTGTGTATGGTGTAAGGTAAGGGTCTACTTTCATTTTTTTGGATGTGGCTATCCAGTTTTCCCAACACCATTTGTTGAAGAGACTTTCTTTTCTCCATTGTATGTTCTTGGCTCCTTTGTCGAAGATTAGCTGTCCATACATCTGGGCTTTCGATTTTATCCATTGATCTGTGTGTCTGTTTTTGTGCCATTACCATGCTGTTTTGGTTACTACAGCTTTGTAGTATATTTTGAAATCAGGGAGTGTGATACCTCCAGCTTTGTTCTTTTTTCTCAGGATTCCTTTAGCTATTTAGGGTCTTTTGTTGTTCCATATAAATTTTAGGATTCTTTGTTCTATTTCTGTGAAAAATGTTGTTGGAACTTTGACAGGGATTGCATTGAATCTATAGATTGCTTTAGGAAGTATGGACATCTTAACTATGTTAATTTTTCCAATCCAAGAGCACAGAATATCTTTCCATTTCTTTGTGTCTTCTTCAATTTCTTTCAGCAATGTTTTATACTTTTTGGTGTACAGATCTTTCACCTCTTTGGTTAAGTTTATTCCTAGGCATTTTATTCTTTTTGTTGCAATTGTAAATGGGATTGTATTCTTAACTTCTGTTTCTGCTTCTTTGTTGTTAGTGTATAGAAATGCAACTGATTTTTGTATGTTGATTTTGTATCCTGCAACTTTACCATATTCATTTATTAATTTTAAAAGTTAAACGTGGCAGGTTGTTAGGCTCAGGGGCTTACAATTGCTATAAGCCTCCAGCCTTTAGGTCTCTTGTCAGCTCTCTGAGGATTGCAGCTGTGTGGGGCTGGCCTCAGGCACGGGAGCGCCCAATTGTTTCAGGCTTTGGAAGCTGGGGCAAACCCCCTATGTGGGTCTTTGAGAAGCACAAGTCTTCTGGAGCTGACAAGCCCTGCCACCCACAGGTCCACACACACAGTCCTGTCCCATGTGTGTGCCCCAACCTCCTGAACTGGACCCAATCTCTCCATGGCGGGAGCCCCATACACTCCACCACCGCCCCACACTCTCCACCGGCTCCTTGTGCACAGCCTGCCCCACTGAAGTGGGCTCAGTTGCCAGGCTGCAGAGAATCCAGTCACAAATCTATGCAGGCCCACAAGTTGCCTGAGGGCTTGTTGTTGGGTGGGGCCAGTCTGTAGAGTGGGCTGCCCACCCTGGCTGAGCTGGATTAAATCTGTGCTCTAGTGGGTGGGGCAGATCTGGGCTTGCAGGCCCCAGGGAGAACTCCAATGTTGTCTGTGTCAGCACGTCCACACCAGGCCACTATAATGGCCGCCACCAATGTCCCAGTCCCTGGAGAGGTCTCACCTCTCACTGCAATGCACTCAGAGCCTGTCAGGTGAGTCTCTTTTCACCAAAGCACTGTGCACCTTTCTTTCTGCTGATTTTCAGTCGCTTTCTGAACCCCATGAGTCTGCACATGGGCCCTTTAAGAGCCAATTTTAATTTCTTTGTGAACCAGCTTTTCTGGGGGTACTCCCAATGTTTTAGTAGCAGGCAAAGTCAGATATTATGCCACTTATCTCAATTGTGCTAGGTCCACAAAATGCCGACAGCAGGGGCATTCCCCGACTCAGGGCCCCACTCCTCCAGGGAGGGCTGTGTACCTTTGGGCTGCTCCTGGGTGGCTGTGAAGCTGGTGGCTTGTGAAGGCGGTGTTTTTTCTCTCCAGAAGGGAGTTTCTGCCTCTTCCACCTCGATTAGGATTGTCCTTTTTTGCAGGAGTTCCTCTTATCCAGTTTTCAGTTCTGTCTCAGGGGTAATTTTTCCACGAGTAGTTGTAAATTGGCTGTGTCTGTGGGAGGAGGTGAGTTCAGAGTCTGCCTACACCGCCATCTTGACTTCCCCTTCTGAGTCGCTGTTAATTTTGTCCATATGGATATCCAATTGTTCCAACAATATTTATTGAAAACACTTTCCTTTCCCTATTAGAGTTTTGTGGCACCTTTGTTGAAAATCAGTTGAGCGTATATTTGTGGGTCTATTTTGGACTCTTTTCATTGATGTGCATATTTATTCTTTCACGAATATTATAACGTCTTAATTACTGTAGTTTTATGTGTCTTGCCATCAGGTAGGGTGAGTCCTCCAATTTTGTTCTTTTAACAAATTAATTAAGGATATTTTTAGGCACTGAATTTTTATATAATTCTTAGAAACAGATTTGTCAATGTTTCTTCTGGTTTTGGGAAATAATTGTGTAGAAATTCTATCATTTCTTTTTTTTTTTTTTTATGAGGAAGATTAGCCCTCAGCTAACATCTGTTGCCAATCCTCCTCTTTGTGCTGAGGAAGACTAGCCCTGGGCTAACGTCTGTGCCCATCTTCTTCTACTTTATATGGGACGCCACCACAGCATGGCTTGATAAGCGGTGCATCGGTCCGTGCCCAGGATCCAAATATGTGAACCCTGGGCTGCTGAAGCAGAGCGCAAAAACTAAACCAGTACGCCACCGGGCTGACCCCTGTATCATTTCTTAGTTAAATATTTTGTAGAATTTTCCAGTGCAGTGAACTTTCTCAGAAGTCTTTTTTGCGGGACAGTTTTGAATTAGAAATTATTTTTTAAAATACATATAAGACTATCCAGACTATCTATTTCTACTTCTGTGAGCTGGGGTAGTTTGAGTCTTTCACAGAATTTGTCCATTTCAATTAAGTATTCAGGGTTTTTTTGCCATAATGTTGTTCCTAATATTAACTTCATATTCCTTTAAGGTCTGTGTGATCTACAGTGACTAATGTTAGAGTCTCATTCTTGATATCATTTGAACAATATTCTCTCATTCTTGATATCTGTAATTTGTCTTCTTCCTTTTTTCTTTGTCTTTGTGGTTAAAGGTTAGTCAATTTTCTTAATTTTTTCAAACGACCATCTTTTGCTTTCATTTATTTTCTCTATTTTTATATTTTGAATTTTATTTATTTTTTGCTGTTATCTTTCCTCTTTGTGTTTAATTTCATCTTTATTATCTAGTTTCTTAAGGTAGAGGTTTAGATCATTGATTCAAAACTATTATTATTTTTTTTTTGGTGAGGAAGATTGTCCCTGAGCTAACGTCTGTGCCAATTTTCCTCTAGTTTGTGTGTGGTTGCCGCCAGAGTTTTGGTGATGAGTGGTGTGTAGGTCTGTGCCCGAGATCTGAATCCATGAATCCTGGGCCACTGAAGCGGAGTGCACAAACTCAACCACCATGCCCCCAGGCCTGCCTCTATTATTGTTTTTTAAAATAAGCATTTAGTGTTCTAAAATTTTCTCTAAACACTGCTTTAGCTGCATCCTATAATTTTTGATATATGTTACCATTTTCATTTAATTCAAAATATTTTCAAATTTTTCTTATTGATTCTTCTTGACCTATGGGTTATTCAGAAGTATGTTGCTTAATTTCCAAATATTTGGGGATTTTCCAAATAGCTTTCTGTTATTTATTTCTAGTATAATTCGCTTGCATGTTTTCAGTTTTTTAAAAAAATTTAGGTTTATTTTATTATCCAGAGAATAGTTTATCTTAGTGAACATACTGTGTACATTCTACTGTTATTGTGTGGACTACAGTCATGCATCGCTTAATGAAGGGGATACATTCTGAGAAATATGTCGTTAGGTGATTTTGTCATTGTGCAAACATCATAGGGTGTACTTACACAAACCTCGATAGTATAGCCTACTACACACTCAGGCCATGTGGTGTTAATCTAATGGACCCCTGTGATACACGTGGTCCATCGTTGACCAAAACATCATTATGTGGTGCATGACTGTATTTTATAAATGTAAATTCATTCAAATAGGTTGATAATGTTGTTCAGATGTTCAATCTTTTTTATAATTTTTCTATCTATGCATTTCTTACATTATTGATAGAGGATGGTTGAAGTTTCTAACAATAACTGTGGATATTATTTCTCTCTTCAGTTTTATCGGTTTTTGTTTCATGCATTTTAAAACTTTGCTATTAGAAGAATATGCATTTAGCATATTAATGTCTTCTTGATCTCTTTATAATCATGTAATGTCCCTCTTAATCCTGGTAATATTCCTTCTTTTGTTGTCCACTTGGTTTGCTTTAACACGGCCTCTGTAGTTTGCTTTTGATTAATGTTTGAACGGTATATTTTCCCCCTTCATTTAATTTCTAAATTATTTATGTCTTTATATTTAAAGCAGGTTTCTTGTACACCGCACATACCTGTGTCTTGTGTGTGTGTATATGTGTGTGTGTGTCTATGTTTAATCCAATCTGACAATCTCTCTGTTTTAATTCAGATGTTTAGAACATTTACATTTCATCTAAGCATCACTGTGGTTGGAATTAAATCTACCACTTTTCCAGTTGTTTTCTACGTGTCTCATCTGTTCTTTTTTTTTTTCCTCCACATTTTGTATTTTCTTTTGGATTGAGTTTTTTTTTTAATTTTATGATTCCATTTTATCACCTCATTGGTTTCTTAATTATAACTCTTTTAAAAATGTTTTTAGTGGTTGCCCAGTATTGTCAATTCACAACTTTATCAGAATCTACCTTCAAATAATGTTTATACCACTTCCAATATAGTGTTAAAGAATTGCAAAAGTATATTTCCACTTCTCTATAATTCTTTATGCTGCCGTTTTCATATATTTTATTTTATATATGTTGTAAAACCCACAATACATTGATACTATTTTTGCTTTAGATAATAATGTGTCTTTGAAAGCAATTAACAAAAAAAAGCTTTTTGTACTTATCTTTATTTTTGCCATTTCCAGAGCTCTTCATTTCTTTCTTTCTTTTTTTTTTTTTGTGAGGAAGATCAGCTCTGAGCTAACATCCGTGCTAATCCTCCTCTTTTTGCTGAGGAAGACCAGCTCTGAGCTAACGTCTATTGCCAATCCTCCTCCTTTTTTTGTCCCCCAAAGCCCCAGCAGATAGTTGTATGTCGCAGTTGCACATCCTTCTAGTTGCTGTATGTGGGACTCGGCCTCAGAATGTCAGGAGAAGCGGTGCGTTGGTGCACACCGGGATCCGAACCTGGGCCGCCAGTAGAGGAGCGCACGCACTTAACCGCTAAGCCACGGGGCCAGCCCGAGAGCTCTTCATTTCTTTGTGTAGATCCAAATTTCTGCCTGGCATTATAACCTTTCTGCTGGAAGAAACTGAGTTAATATTTCTTGTAGCACAAGCCTATTGACAATGAATTCTTTCAGCCTTTGTTTGCCCCCCAAAATATGTTTATTTTACCTTTGTTTCTCTTTTGTTTTGAGACATGTTCTCACTGGTATAGAATTCTGAGTTAACAGGTTTTTTTTTTCTTTTGCACTTTAAATATGTGTCATCTTGTTGTCTTCCAGTTTGCATAATTTCGATGGAAAGATTATTACAATCCTTATATTATATCAAATGTGCCGTTTTTCTCTGGCCAATTTTAAGATTTTCACTTTTCAAAAAATTTTCTTCAGTTTAACTACAACGTGTTAGGTATTTTTTTAAAAAAGTATTTATCCTGTTTGGTGTTTTCTGACTTCTTAAATCCGTATTTTAATGTCTTTCATTATTTTTGAAGACGTCAGTCATTACCTCTTTAAGGATTTCTTCTGCTCCCTTCTCTTTCTTTTCTCCTTTTAAAATTCTAATTACAAGCGTTTGACATTTTTCCATGCCACCTGGACGCTCTGTCCTGAATTTTTTTTAATCTTTTTTTTCTCCTTTGGGTTTTAGTTTGAGTAATTTCATCCATCTGTCATCAAGTTCATTAATTCTTTCCTCAGTTATTTTGAGTCCACTGATGACCCCATCAAAGGCATTCGTCTTAACCATGCTTTTTATTCTATCATCACCATGTTAATCGTATGAATTGTATATGGGTCTGGTTCATTTGATTGCTGTGTCTCCTACCAGTGTGCTGCTTTACCTTGCTTCTTTGCATTTCTCAAAATTTGTACTTGGTAAGCTGACACATATGTAAGATAGTAGAGTGAAGAGTATTTATGTCTGGAAGTAAGGCTCACTGCTTTCTTTGCTCAGCTTTTAGAATGGAGGGTTGAGTTAAACTTGAGGGTTTTTTATTGCTATGGTTACCCTTGGTCCGTCATTGACTTCAAATTCCTCTAGGATTATTTTGTACTTCGAGTGGGCACTAGGTTGCAAGTTTTTCTCAATATTCCTATTTCATCCTCAGTTTTAGGCTTTTCCTATGAGTCTGTGCCTCAGGGAGATTCTTTTTCCATGTTCTACACTTCCTTCAGCATGAGACTCGTGCTACTTGTTTCCCTGTGCTTGTTAGCCTGTAGTTGGAGGGGGCAGGATCATTCTTTATTGTCCCGATTCAGCCTCGGTTTTAGGCAGGCACTGTGTTCTTGGGTCTCAGGAGTGGAACTTTCTAAGTGATTCTGGCCCTACCCCAGCAGCAGAGCATCTCCAATTGTCTGAACCCAAGCCATTTTCCTGCCTGTATCCAGGGATGGAGGGTTTTATTTGTTCCCCTACCTTAGTCCCCAACTGCCGTGTGTCCCCACTTGTATCCTGAGGATGATGGGGTTTGCTGTCTTTCTCCTAATGCCTTAAGCTTTTGTTCCCTAGTAGAGATAGACAGGGTTTCATGCTTTTCCCTCCTTTCCATATCTTCCCATGACAGAGGCTTTCTTCATTCTCTGCTGCCGCTAGAATCTCTCCTAAGGTCCTGTTGAGGTCAATGAAGAGCTTGTGAATGGAGGTGAAGGTTCCTTGAGTCTGAGGCTCCTAAGGGTCTTATAATCTCATGATAGCTCTCGCTCACATCCTTTTAGAATTTTTAAAATGATTTTTAGCTAGATTCTTCTTATGTGGTAATATAGCACCCTGTGCCTCTTCCTCCTACGCTCTGCCTCAGCTTATGCCTCTCTCTCCTTGGAGGCAAATGACTTTCCTTAGATTTCAAGTGAGTTTTTTGCCCTGCAACCTCAGCTCTCTGGTTTATTATAAAAGAGTTATGCTTTTATAGATTATTTGGCTTTTTCTGGTTGTTAAAGTGTGGGAGAGACATTCTTTCTAGCTTTTTACTTGCGAAGCAGAATAAAAATAGAACTTTGAAGCAAGGTGTACAGGCAGAGAACAGAATACTTTGTAACAAGTGTATGGAATCAGTTCTGAAGTAATGATTATTGTATTCAGATTTTCAGATGTTACTGTTTTGAAATATTGTCTCTTGAGCAATACAAATATTATAAACCTGCTTTTAAAGCCCAAAACATTATTTTCAAAGTTATGTTTTTGTGAAAAATGAAATAACTCTTTAAATTATGGAGTTATATATACTGAAAATACAAATTATAGAATTGATGTTAAAACATAAAAGAAAACAAAATGTTATAATAATATATTTCTTATATCAGTGTTTAGTTTTCGAGATATTCCCTGAGGTATTACTAATCAGATCCTTTACAGGCTTATTAATTGCCTACATTTGAATATTTCAGTTGCACGTGAAAGAAAATCTAACTTAAACTGTCTGAAACTGAAAGGTAAATGCACTCTCTCATAAAACCAAAAGTCCAAAGGCAGTGAGAACGTTACACACAGGTTGGACAAGAGGGTCGCAATGTCTAGCACAGCTCCAGTGACATTTCTCTGCGGTCCCCCCCTTGGCCTTCCTTTGGGTGTCGGCTTAGTCCTTCGTCTAGCTGAGCTATTCCAGGCCTTACGTGTGGAGATAATACCGTCAAAGGAAGCAAGAGAGCCCAACATGCAAAGCAAAAACCTCAAGATCCACTCGGTTAAAATCAGGTGTGGTCACATGCCTACTCCTGAAACAATCGCTGTCCCCAAGAGGATGTCATATGCTTCCTGGATTGGCCTAAATCATAGGATTCTTTCCTGGAAGTGGCAGTGAATTCAACTTCCTTAGGATGAAATAAAATGCAATTGAATGTCAGGAATAACTGGGAGCAGAAAAATGGATGCTAGTGAAGCACTTCTTAGTATCCATTCCACATATTTTTTGAGTGCCCATGGGGTGTAAAGCACCAACCTGACACTTTGGAGATTTAGAGTGCATGGGGAAAATTCACCATCTACATTCAAAAATAGAGCAAAATATGGCAGTATGTGGCAAAACAGCAGTGAGCATGTTGTTGAGGGATATTGTAAGAGAAAGTCTTGGAGATTCTTCTATTGAAATGTAATTCCTGTGAGTTTTAGGATTATAGAGCTTAGAGTTACCTGAGAGATCACTGAGTTCACCTTTCTCATTTTACAGATGAGGTAACACAGACCAGATATGCTAAATGGCTTGACAAAGGTCGTGTGGGCAGCAGGTGGTGAAGCCTGGGAGAGAACACAAATTTTTTGGCTTTGAGTCTGCAGCTCTTTCCATTACCCTGTGTTTACTCTGAAAAAGAAACATTTTGCGATCACATTATGTGCATGTAAAGTCATTTGTTACTATACAATAGCCTTTTAAAGTGATAAATTGATTGCAAAAGTTTTATCCTCTTTTCCAAAGGCCAGGTTGTATGAATGCCTGCTTATGAATGTAACTTTCAGATTGAAAGCATGTTAGTTTTTTTCCCTCTATTTCAAAGACATTTTTCAAATGTTTCACCTTTGACACTGCCACCTACTAACACTTATGAATATTAAGTAATGTCAGAGGTTAATGCACTACTAATGATAGGTTGTTGTAACTCAATTGGCCCCTCTTGGCATGAAATGCCCAATAAAATGTTCTTTTTATAGCGCAACTATGTAGTTTTAGTTATATTGTGCCTGACTGAGGACAATAGGATGTTTTGTATATCCATGTGGCATAGCTGTCTTTCAGGGTAATATGAAAAGAGCATTTATGACTTTTATAAATTGTTTTATAAATTACTGATGAATTTACCACTTTTCCTGCCATTCATAGTTATGACACATTTTAATAATGCTTAGTTTTAAAACATTGTGCTAAATAATTTAACTTTTAATAATATTTAATTGAGAAAATTTTAAATCACACTTGAAGGAAATATATTATATTTTAATAGTAGTAATAGTATTATGACTAAAATTATTAGGGAGGGGTAAATTTTCACATGGTTTTATTAGCATTTTGTTACCAAAAGCCCTCATCAACCCCACATCTTTTTATATTAAAGGTAAAGAGTATTTTTTAAAGAAATGAGTTGATAAATCAAGTCTCCTTGAAAGCAAATTGAAATTTTTTTTTTTTGATGAGGAAGATTAGCCCTGAGCCAACCACTGCTGCCAATCCTCCTCTTTTTCCTGAGGAAGATTGGCCCTGAGCTAACATCTGTGCCCATCTTCCTCTATTTTTTATATGTGGGATGCCTGCCACAGCATGTCTTGACAAGTCGTGTGTAGGTCCACGCCTGGGATCCAAACCCACGAACACTGGGCTGCTGAAGTGGAGTGTGCAAACTTAACCACTATGTCACCTGACCAGCCCTGAAAGCAAATCGAAATTTTTAATGTAATATGACAAAAACATAATTAAGCACTTATGTTGTTCTTGGTATTTTTGTGGACAGAAGTGTAACCAAAAGAGAATCTCTATCTTAACAAAACTGACAATCTTGTAGAAGAAATATGGCATGAACATAAGTAAATATATTCAGCCAAATGTGGTATGGGTTATATGAATAATACATAGTAATTTGAGAACACAGGAGAAGAGATGGCTTCGATGGAGGAGATTTAGAGAAGACTTCATAGAGAAAAATGTAGTTGAGCTAGGCTTTAAAAAGGCTTAGTAGAAGATGGAAAAAAGAAACAATAAGGCATGAAGACAAGAAGGATCGCAGAATTTTTAGGGAACGGCAGGAAGTCTTGCTTGGTGGGAAAGGTGGATCCATGAAGTGAATTAGATGGAATTACAGATAAGAAAGCAGGTTGAGTATGGTGGAACCAGATCTAATAGTGCTTTGAGTAGTAATTGGCCAACTATAGACTTGATTCTATAGCCAGGGGTAGTCATTAAAAGTATAATCTTGAGAGCCACATGATCAGGGTGTCAAAATATGAGTAAAAATTGGTATTTTGCAACTGTATAGGATGGACTCAAATGTGTGTGTGTAGGGAGATTGACAAGCAGCATGGAAAAAATTGAATGAGGTTATTTCATATTCCAAACCAGAGATACCAAGTTCAGTTCTGGCAGGGGGAAATGGAAACCAGAGGTTAAATGTAACTAGCATTCTAGAAGTTGACTTGACAAGACATAGTGACTAACTGAAGGTATGTCTGGATTTGTTGGGGATTAAGAAATATATATGAGAAGAATAGAGTGTCAGATATTTTACAGAAAGTTGAAAGAATTAAGACTGAAAGCAGCTGTTGCATTTGTTAATTGAAGACCCTTCTTTCTATAAAGATTAGTTTTACAGAGTCATAGGGATGAGATCATCTTGCAAAGATCTGAGGGGTAAATGAGAGGTGAGAAAATAAGTTTGGGATTATAATTTACTGTTGCTTTTTCCCAAAGAATTTTTTCTTTTGTGCAACTTAAAATTTTTTATGGTATTAGACTTTGATAGTATTGAAAATGTTACTTGTTCATACAGAATGTCTTTCACTAGTCACATGTAGGTATTTGGTAATACAGCTAATCAGTTCCTCAGATTGGATATTCAGGTACAGTCTTAATTTACAGAGATGAATGGGAAATTCAGATTGGGATATTTCTTTTCCTTTTCCTTTTATTTGTCCCATTCTCCTATTTTATTGTTTTCTATAAATACAAATGTAAAATGAATACACCTTTATAATAGTTTCATTTTTAATCACATGGTTCTTCTGGCATACTCTTTCATACAATGTAATGTTTCTATTTCATTTAATTACTGTTTAATTAGTGTGCAGTTTGTGAGGAGGATAAATAATTCACAAGAGATAAGCAAGCAACAACTTGAGATTGTCCAAGACAGCGCATGTTTTATAAAGACAGCTTCGAATAAGATTATTTCGTTTTTGTCATTCTCTAATATGTCCTCTAGAAAATGCTAATTTATCTTGAATGACTGCCTTGTGTGGCAGTTAATAACCTTCCAAGATGGTTGATTGATGACAATGCAGTGTTCACCAATATCTGACGAAGGTGAGGGAGTGATTGGAAATATATTAATTCATCAGAATATATCAGTTCCCAATATTCTACTGAATTTAACAACTGAAGTACTTTTTAAAATTAACATATTTACAGTTGGATGAAATTGATATAAATTGTCTACAACAAGATTCTTAGTTTACTTATCTTCAAAGTTAATTTTCTAAAAAACATTTTTAACTTTATTGAGGAATAATTAACAAATATATTTGATATACATTTATACTATGGAAGGATTACTACTTTTCAATATATTATATTGTTGTTATATATTATATTGATTTAATTCTTACATCTACAATTGAAGGTAAATATATTAATTTAATTTTCCTAAAGACAAAACTAAGACATAGAGAAATTAAAATACGCAGGAGCAAAGACAGACCAAGAGAAACAGTCAGGGGAGGGCTTTAGATCTGCTACTTCCACCTCTCACTCCTGTCAGCCTCTGCCCTTGAAGGATAATTCAGCTTTGTCTATTCCAAATAGTGGGGAAGTTCTTGCTTGTCTCACATTTTCAGTCTAGAGGAACTCCACCAGTTTTAGTATTTCTGAGATCAATTTATAACTGCAAATTTCATTTATAATAGAACTTTGATGAACCCAGGGGATTCTATAATACTGGCTCATATATATATAGATGGTATGAAATCCACTCCCTCCCCCCATTTTGCTGTCCATTTTTATCTCCTGTGCTGGCTGCTCTCCCTGTACCTGACTGCTAAATATCGGTAATTTCCAGAGCTTATTGTTCTTTTCTTACTCTGTTCATCTTTCCTGGGCCACCAATGACTTAGATAAGAGTCCGTAAGTCATCATCTCATAGACTTGTATTCCCAGATGTTACCTCTCTTCTGACCTCCAGATCCGTCTATTGGTTCTGAAATTGGGTGTCTCATGGCCACCCATATTTAACATCCTCAAAAGTTAACTTCTCATCTCTCTAAAACGCTGTGACTTCGAACCTGTTCCTCTCTCAGTCTTCCCTTTCTCCGTAAAATGAAGGGCCTTTTTCATTAATGCAGTTACCTAAGACAGAAACCTGGCAGTCACCTCTATTTCTCCTCCCTTCCTCGTTCGTGTCTGCCACTTTGAGTTTATCATTGAGTCTTTGGCTTTAACCTCCTAAATATCTGCAACAGGGACTAATGATTAATGTACGCATAAACTCAGTCTTTTCATCTCCTGGCTTCTAGGATAAACGTATCCTTGTTTTCTTTGTGACTTCTTGGCAGCTCCTTTGTTGTATAGGATTGGTAGCAGGGACAGTTCTTGTAGGAAATGTATTAAATGGGACTTCCCATTTGTGGGGAACTTGGGTTGTTGCTGGGGATGGTGGAGCTGCTAATCTTCTGCCTCTGTGAGCAGCAAATGGCCGATGGGAATAGAAAGCATGATGGCCCCTTCTGGCTGGTAGAGTGGCATGGTGCAGTGGTTAGGGAGTTGGCAGAAGAAAGTGAATGGTAACAACAATAAACAAACACATAGGGACAGAGATTGGATTGGTGGTTACCAGAGGGGAAGGGGGGAGGGAGGAGGGTGAAAGGGATAATTCGGTACATGTGTGTGGTGATGGGTTGTAATTAGTATTTTGGTGGTGAACACGATGTAATCTATGCAGAAATAGAAGTACAATGATGTACACCTGAAATTTTTACAATGTCATAAACCAATGTTACTGCAATAAACCAAAAATTAAAAAAAAAAAAATTAATTAAAAAAAAAAAAAAGAAAGTGAATGGAAAATCTCTCTGGCTGGGAGAGGGCAGCATGTTGAGAGGAAAACCCAACTGCCGTAAGTAGGAAAGTTGAAAGAGAGTGTATTAGTCACGGTTCTCTGGAGAAACAGAACCAACAGGATGTACATGTAGAGAGAGGGATTTATTTTAAGAAACTCGCTCATGTTATTGTGGCGACTGGCAAAATCTGCAGGGAAGACTGGAGACCTGGGGGAGACTTGATGTTGCAGTTCGAGTCCTAAGGCAGTCTGGAGACATGGGGTACCTTGGACTTTCTTTTTAAGGCTGTCAACTGATTAGATGAGGCCTAACTACATTGTAAAGGATAATCTGTTTTATTCAGAGTCCACTGATTTAAATGTTAATCACATCTAAAACATATCTTCACAACAGTATGTAGACTGCTGTTTGACCAAACAAGTGGGTACCATACAATAGACACATAAAATTAACCATCACAGAGAGGGAGCATGTCTACAGGGGATTTTAAATGAAATTTCTGTGAGAAGTAGTGTGCAAAGCTCTCAAGCCAGTCCTTTACAAAATTCAGTAAAGAACACCATCATTTTCAAAGCTTCTGTAGATGTTTAATGCAGTACCAGGCCATGTGGGCATCCACATCATTTAAACAACATATTTAATACAGCCACCTCTTTTCACCCCGTTGCTGCCACATTTCTGTTTGGAGGGTTGTTCTTGCCTGAAGGATTGTATGGTCACCCATCTAGTACCTCTACAGCCACTCTTGTCACCCTCTCCCATCTTTTCTCCATGTATCAGTTTATGAAGTGACTTCCAAAAACACAGATTCCCGTGTTTCAGTCTTAGCATGAAGACCCTGATACTTAGCAGTGACTATCAGCTTCACGACTACCTTTCAAACTTCATCCTATATCATTTTCTCCTGTTGTCTGTGCCTTAAGTGTTCTAGGACTATTCCATTCTGGCCTTATTCAGTTCCAGTAATTCCTTTTTTTTTTCTTCTGTCCCAGAGACCTCTCACTGTCTCTCCCCTCAGCCCCAAATATTCTTCTTCTCTACACTTATGGTAGGAAACCACTCCCATTTCCTCAGTTCTCACTTTGAACGTCGTCTTATAGAGGAGTCTATACTAATTCCAAGGGCTAGGTTAATTCCTCTTTAAATGCGTCCATAACCCCCTATACTAATCATTTGTTTAAAATCTCTATTTCTTTCTAAGCATATTAGCACACACTAGGCATGCAGTAAGTATTGAATTCATGGCTGGATCCACCTCAGAACACACCTGACCTTCAGTCTCCATCGTAACTCGCCGCTTTTCTGAGAGTGACATCTACAAGCCCCTTCCACCCCTGCTCCCCCCTTAATTACAAGGGGTTTACATACTTTGTGGATTTGGGCAGGTCCACTGATGATTGTGCTAGGAATTTGGATAAGCAAAGATACTACAGGCCCAGGCTTCCCAGAAAAAGATGCCATTGGATTCACTTTTTAGGTTTTCTTCTCTCTTCCCCACAACTGTAGTTGCTACAGTTAGAAGAGCTGTGGAGGCTACTACACGTAGGAAGGGCCTGAGCTTTGGAACTATTAAGCATAACCTCTTAAGTGAAGCTCTTAGATCTTAGAGCAAATGTTTCCTTTTCCTGTTACTTTCCTTGATGTTCCTTTTCCCCCCAGTGCTTTTTAAAATTAAAATTTAATTTTTATTTTACTTATCAGGGTCTCCTTCCTGGAGTGGTTAAAAAAACATCAAAAAAGAGGAGGGAATGTCATATTTATGCATTTATTCATTTCATAAGGAGAATGCTAATTTTTAAAATTTTCACATCACTTCTAGCCCTCTGGGACCTTGGAAGACCTGGTCCCATTGCTATGACTGTTAAGTGTTTGCTCCTGTAAACTTTGTGTGCGCAGAGGCTACAGGACTCCGAGACTTTAATCCAGAAGGCAAATTATTGGGGATCTTTGCTCAGAGCAGTTCTGTTAAATCCACAAAAGTAATGTATGCACCATGAGCAGCTGTCTATAACCTACTAAAACACCACATTCACAGTGGTGTAACCTCTTCAACCAAACTGTGAAAGCTTCAGATTAAATGGGGGTTAATTACATTTCCTGCTGTGCTCTGTTTTCACAAAGTGCAAAATGCAGAGCAAAATAACCTGGAAGCTACAAATTAGAATTACATTTTCCTCTCTTTTGGGGACTAAGAGATTGTTTGGTTTGGATTTGGATTCCTGGAAAACCTAGTGCTTTCTTAAAATAATACACTCGACGGCCTGAACTGAATATACGAAACGGATTAGGAGATAAGCTTGTACTTTTTTGGATAGCTTCTTATTTGAATATTGTCTTTTTTCTTACTTTCCTTCTCTCTAAGTAGATTAGATGTCTCTCCTCTCTGCTGTTGTAACAATCAATAAAATAGCTTTCATTTTTAATTTGTGATCTTTGCATCTTAATTACTAGATTATGTGTCTATGTACTCTACTAAATTGCCTGTTGGCAAGGCAACAATCTCGTTGTCCTTGTAAGGAGGCCTGTGGCAAGCACGAGGTTATTACCTTCTGAGTGAGTGAGGGAATGAATGAGTGAATGAATGAATGAATATGCCTTTGTTTTTTGTCTTTGAAACATCCCTTGCTGCTTTGTATTATTGAATGTAACCTCAGAGGATGGTAGGTCACAGCTGTCGGGCAGTTGGTCTTTTTCTGCTCCTGGGCTCACCCTTACCCTCGGAGGCAGTCAGTCCTTTCATGTATTTTTAAACACCACACTAAGGGACTGTTTTGTGTGAAATAAACAGAGGCTTCATTAGTCATTCCGGCTGCCATAACAAATACTATATAGACTGGGTGGCTTAAACAGCAGAAATTTATTTTCTGACAGTTCTGGAGGCTGGGAAGTCCGAGACCAAGGCGCTGGCCAGTGCAGTTTCTGGAGAGAGCTGTGCCTGCCTTGCGGATGTCCACCTTCACCCTATGTCCTCCTGTGGCGGAGAGAGAGAGCGCTCTGCCGTCTCTTCTTAAGAGGACACTCACGCTATCAGATCCTAGGACCTCATTTACCCTTAACTATCAATTACAAGTACAGTCACATTGGGGGTTAGGGGTTCAACATATGAGGTTTGGGAACATGTAATTCAGTCCAGAGCAGGGGCATCAGAGAATTTTTAATGTAAAGGTTTATTTCTAATGCTGAAAAACGTGATTAAGTATGAGGAATCTGAGAGAGAACTTAGCAAAGCTACGGATGTGCACCAGGGCCCTTTTTCCACAAGTTTCCTGCCCTTAGATGAGAAGAGCATAGGAAAACCAATGCATCTTCCATCCAGTACCCTAAATCAGAGTCTGAGTTCCAGATCACAGGCCAGAACATGGAGTCAGGGTGGTAGAAAGGTTCACAGAGCTGACCAAGATGAGGGAGCTTTGTTTCTGCTGATTCTGCCCCCCCCCTTTTTTTCTTCCCTCTTCAAGCCTTTAGTTTACAAAGCTGTGCATAGTAACATAGCCGATTAAAAGGAAATCTGAGGGAAGGCAAATTTAAACACCAAAAAGTAGAGCCTGAAGCACTGGATGAAATGGAAATTAATGCACGAAAGAGGGGAAGACGAGGTTTACCAGGAAGCAGACAGAGCTCCCTGAATCAACGGCTTTCTCCTTGGTTGACATTTTCCGTTCCAGGGCACTCCCCGAGCATCAACAGTTAGCTCTCAGTGAGAGGAAAAGGTTTATGGGCTGTGTGGACCTTTTTGGGGTAAAGGAAATTGTTGGATTTTCTGAGTATTTTCTTACGCAACGAACCTTGTATATATAAACTTCATTTAGCTTTTCCATTTCAACTTTGGTTTTGGTAACACATGATCATTTTTTTCTTGATTCTGTACTGAAATCGTTTAAAACTAATTTTTGAATTATTAGTTGGACTCAATAAGTCCGAGGAGTGAGAAGAGTTTTGCAGTTTGCAAAAGAAGGAAGTGAGGCACACAGTTTTCGCAACACGTATGAGATCTCATACCTCCCGGTTAGTAAATCTATGATTCACATCCAAGAGTGACTGACTACGGAGACTGTTGTGTTTTCATTTAAAACACTTCAATGTGTACCAAGAAAAACATCTATGTTTCTCTACTTGACAAGCACAAGCCCTGTCTTTATAAAGCATTAGAAATAATTACAGTCTTCACAGTGGGGCAGAAAGCAGTTTTCTGCTTTGATGTATGTCTTGTGGGGAAGAATAACACTTTAACTACGATTTGACTTTGTTCTTCATTAATTTACATCATGTTGAGCTTTTCGTCTTACTGCTTTCCTCTGAAGAATTTTAGTGCAATGTGTGTCACCACACATTTGATTAGATTAACTGGCATTTGATCGTGCTTTGCCTCAAATGTTCCTCCGTGTTGCTTCAGGTGCTAGCTTTTTAGAGTTTCCTGCAGCGATTAGCAACTAAGGAGATTTGGACTCTTGGCACCCTAACAGGTAAATTAACTTCATGATCTGTCAAATTCCACTGGAGTCATCGTAATTCTCACTGTGTGGTGACATGCAACCCTTGTAAAGCATTTTAAGTGGTTTGAAGATTGATGATACATAAATATATATGTCTAAAGATGAATATAACATTGTTCTACCACGCTTTGCCTATTGCTATAGAAAAAGACTCTCATTTTGTCAAAGAAAAATTCCCAGGGATGGTCTATAACTTATATTGGAACAAAAGATGTAATATGCTATGATCAATTGTTAGTTAAGCATTCCTATAAGAAAATCATATAACTCATGGATATTTTGTGTGGAAAGAATGTGGTGTTAGAAAGACTTGCATTCAGATACTGGTTTTTCCACATCATGGCTCACTTCTAAAAACTTTAGGTTAACAATAATAATACCTTTCAGGTTTTATTTTTGATAAATATTAATTGTAATTTTTGACAAATATATTTGACCAAATATCTGGAACAAAATAGTGCACAAAAGAGAAATGGTCTTGCTATGAATGACTTACAGTTTTAAGCTTCAGTTGAATAAACAAATACTACAATGAGTAATAGGTATCCTGGAAACAAGGTAAAACTAATCCAGACTAGGAGTAAAGTTGGTTCTGAAAAAGTAGGAGAATACTTCTTGAAAGATGAGACTTAAAACATCACCATATATTATCCATGTGGGGACAAAGACTATTTTAAAGAGAGGAAACTCTTTGGAGGTAGAGAGGCAATATTATACAGAAGATTATAAAACATATCAGGAGTTTGTACTTTATTCAAAGATTAAAGAGAAGTTGTGCAGGATTTGATTCATTCATTTATTCATTCAACAACTATTCATTACCAAACTTGTGTTAGACACTGTTGTGGATTCTAGGAATATAGCAGTAAACAAACAAACAAACAACAAAACCAAAAATTACTATCCTCATGCTTACATTCTAGTGGAGGAAGACAATCTAAATATAATTTAAAAAATGGAATGTATTTGAAGCAAGAAAATTAGTGCTATTCGAGAAAAACAAGATTTAAAACATAGGGAAAAGCTAAGTGTCTGCAATTTTAGAAAAAAGAGTCCAAAATGGCAGCTGCAGACTGAGCAGATAGGAGAGAAGGGGAAGAGGTCAGAGAGGCGCCAGGCCACATGGGACTTTTTCAGTCACTATCAAGACTTTGGCTTTTACTATAAATGAAATGGAAAACCATTGAACAGTTGTTTGGCAGAGAAGTAATATTATCTGTTTTATATTTTGAAGGAATAACTTAGCTGCTGATTTGAGAAAATAGTGAGGTGGCAGGGGTAGAAGCTGAAAAGTCAGTTAGGAGGCAGTTGCAAATCTCAAGACAAGCGATAATGACCAGGGTGGATTTGAGCAGTTTCAAAGGCGAGTAGTAGACATAGTCTTGGATTTATTTTTTGGGTTGAGCACTTAATATTTCCTGACATTTGAATGTGAGCTTGAGAAAATAGAACATTCAAGGAAGACTTCAACATTTTTGTTTATCTGAGCATCTGGAAGTTTCGAATGACCAATAATGATATATTTAACAATGCAAGTTAAACATGTTTGAGTGGTATAATATTAAGTGTTCAAGTTTTGACATAACGTATTTGAGACATCTAATAGGCTTTCAAGTAGAGGTGGTAAGCAGCAAGTTAGATGTATATGTTTGGAATTCAGGGAGAAAAGCTATAGATTTGGTCATTTTTAAAGCCACTAATTGGATCACCAAGTAAATGCTTGTAGACAGAAAATAGAAGTTACAAAATTGATTCATGGCATGCTTTCAATGTTAAGAGGTCTGGAAGAAGAGGAAGAACCAGGAAAACAAAGCCGAAGAAGAAGAGGCCAGCTTGCTAGGAGGAAAACAGGAGAGTACGTTTTCGCGGAAGGCCAGTGAGGAAAGTGATGCCAGGAGCAGGGAGTGTCCAATTCTGTGGATAGTTTGGGTAAGTAAGTCGAAGGCTGAGGATTGACCATTAGATCTAGCAATGTGGGGCTATTGGTGATGCTAACAAAAAAAGTTTCTGTAGAGTTGGGTTTGTGGCTTTTGATGCTGGAGCATCCTTGTCATACTAACCAATCTGCAGATAACAATAATAATATCTGGATAAATCACTTTAAGATATTTTAAAAGAAAACAACTATTTGAAGGACCAGGAGAGCAGCCAAAACCAGAGAGAAACTGGAGGGAATTTGATCTTTGAAAAAATGGAAACTATATCAGATGAGATTTGTATATTTGCAAATTTTTTTTTTGTCCTGGTGGCAATTCTCAGTATGGGGCGGGGATAACAGAAATCCAAGCCTTAAGCTGCCAGAAGCCAGAGTTCAGGGCTGGCAGAGCAGCTAGAAAATTTAGGTGGAAAACTACAGGGGAGGTGAGCCTCAAAAATCTATGTAGTAACTCTACCAAAATCTTTGTCTTCCCACTGAACTACACATGTAGGGAATGTTCCAGTTCTTCTAGTAAAATCAGCAGCTGGAAGAAAGAAATGAGCAGAGACTTCAACTTCTGCCTATTGCAGGAAATAGATATTGCAGTCTGAATCTAACTGCCTGCTAGAACAAAACCTCAACACCTTTCAGAGAAAAGTAAATCTAGAGTATCTGGAATGTATAAAACACAATGCCGAACACATACTAGAGTATTACCAGGCATAGAGTAGCAGGAAAAAGTTGATAAAAATCTCGGTGAATAGAAACTCTAAGATGATTTATATGTTGGCGATAGTAGACAAGGCCTTTCAAGCAGTTATTATTAATAAAACAGAATCGCAATAAATTAACAGATGGGGAATCCCATCAGAGAAATTACAAAAAAGAACCAAACGGAAATTCTAGAATTAAAAACAAGTAGCATTACTAGAGGAGAAAAAAAAACGGACACTTCATAAATAAAAAAGGGTCAATATCTCAGGAAGATACAATTATAAATATGTATACACCTAATAATACAACTTGAAAATACTTGAAGAAAAAACTGACAGAACTAAAAGGGAGAAATAGACAAAACCATAATCCTAATTGCAGAGAACAACTTGACAAAATGTCAATGACGATATGGAATATGTGAATGGCTCTATCTACCACCTTTACCTTTTTGACATTTATAGACATGACAACTGAAGAATCAACATTCTAAGTGTACATAGAATTTCTTAGAGATAGAACATTGCTAAATTATTAGGAAATCTCAGTCAAAAATCGTCTATTAAAATCCTATAACATATGTTCTTTGTCTATGTGGAATTAAATAAGAAATCAAGAAAACAGTAGAAGAGGCATTGAGATAGTAATTTTGGAGGTAATTTGCTGTTATGAGGCTGCTAGAGAGGGAAGCGGGATCAGTTGATTGGATTTCTTTTATGCTAATGGGTATAATCTATTGGTAAAGGCAAACTTGATAAAAGAAACAGAGGAGACTGTGAGGTCCTTGAGTAGATGAGTAGGCATGGGTTCTAGTTGACCTGATATTGGAGCAGACATAGTTTACTTGTAGTGACATGGAGGAAGGTAGTTTCCATGTATAAAGTTGCTGGAAGATAGGTACGTGGGATGGTGGAAATTTGTCAGAATTTACGTTTTATGTCATTAACAGAGAAGTGACCTGACTAGATTTGTGTTTTGGAAAGCTATTTTAACTATAGTGTAGATGAAGTATTGTTGTGGGCAAGGTTGCAGTTAGCCATACCCGTTAGGAGGCGACTGTAATCCAAATAACAAATGATAATGACATGAAGTGGTTTAGACTTAGTGGGTATGTAAACAACTGATAAGTTTGAAAGATATTTGGAATGTGGAGGCAACAGAACGTGTCAAATGATAAAGAGACAGATATAGGGAGAGAGGGAGGAGGGAAAGGAATGGAAAAGTGAAGAGAATCAAAGGTCCACTGAAAAGCCTTGATGTATTGAGTAATTCTTCGGCGCCATGCACTGTTGGATAAGTACTTGACATGTATTGACGCATTTAATCTTCACAACGATGGAGTGAGATATGCATGTTTTTCCACTTTACAAATGAGGAAACTGAGTCAGAGGGAGATGATCTATAAAGATTTACAGAGAGTGGCTCTGAAAGTAGAAGGGACACCAAGAAAATGTGGTGACAGTGAAGTCAGTGAGGGTTTTAAGAAAGAGATGAGGTCATCTGCTGAGAGTGAGAGGGAATTGCTGTGATAATAGAATTGAGGGAAATGGAGAGGATTTTACTCTAATTGCTATGGGTCTTAGAAGATGAGAAAGACTGCTGGGACAGTATGGGCCCAGTTGATTATGGAGATCATGATAGTCTGCTTGATCCATGGTTGACATTTTCCCAGGCATGTAACAAAATGAAAAAGATGCAGGGGGGATATGGACTTTGGCAAAGAATTGAATGAGGTAATAAACTATGTCAAGGGATAAAGGCAGAATAGAGCTAAAAAGAATATAAAAATATTTTCAAAGACTGGGGGTCCCAGCAAGATCAAAAGGCAAGGTTAATGGCAGTTGGTGAATAAAAGAGCCAAAATATTTGGATGTTGGTCTCTAAAGCCATGGCATTTGAGTTTAATATTCCAGAACTGGAGCATTTTTTTTTTTTTGTGATTGATGCTCATTTTGTTTTATTATAATTTTTTCTTTTTTCATTGAGTAACACTGGTTTATAACATGATAGAAATTTCAGATGTACATAATTATATTTCAATTTCTGTGTAAACTACATCATGTTCCCGACCCAAAGACTAATTACCATCCATCACCATACAGGTGTGCCCAGTTACTCCTTTTGCCCTCCTCCCTCTCCCGTTTCCCTCTGTTCACCACCAATCTAATTGGAGCACTTTTTAATGATGGTAAGTTTCAAGAATGGTTATGGGAACTAGTGGAGGTTAAGGCAACTGGAAATGAGGTCAAAGATATGAGCCAATAGACTACTGCATAACTTTCTTTCATGAATTACAAATACCCAGAATGCTGGCAAGACTTGGGGTGGAGAAGAAAACTGGGACTGCAGAGTCAAATTTTTAGGGATTGAGGTGGAGGCATAATGAATTTGTTGACGAGACCCATAAGGTGGGATGAAGATCTGTGTCCAGTTTCCAAGGAAAAGATAGTTTTACAGGAGAGTGGAGGAGTGATGGTATAGAAGTGTTAGTGTGGACTGAGGAGATCACCAAGCCCACCTCCTAACCTGGATATGTCGTCCATAATAAGAACTCAAGAAAAGAGAATTATTGTTCTAGTCTAATATTTTCTTTGTGTATATTTGTGTGCCTTTTCATTTATGTTGTCATTAATGTAAATGCTATTGTTGGCCATAAAATGAAGCATAATTTTCCTCCAAGGGAAATGTAAGAAACTAACACTATATGCCTTGATTTATGAAATATAAATTGTTAGGGAATTTATGCTTTACTAAGTAGTTCTGTAATTTTATGTCATGTCATGAAGTAATTTAAAGGTCTGATGCAGGGAAAGAATTGTCCTTCAATAAATTACGTTAATAATTTTTATTCCATTGTATGGAATTTTTTATAGTTGATTTTACTTTATTTTGTATTTTAGAGGTACAGCAGTGAATTAAGATTTTATTTGATTTTTAAAGATCAAAACAATTTTCATTATACAATAGAATGTCTCAGAAACAATCGTTTTCAAATACTTTTTGAAAAAGTTACATCAGGTATCAATTGTTACAATTTTCCATAGGTTAGCAATTTATTTTTGTTTTAGTCCTCACAAAAATTGATTGATAATTATTAGTGAGATTGAATATTTAAGGGATAATAGTTTATTTAAGTTACAATGAGATGGTTGTTTTTAAATTTAAAGGCAAATACACAGTTTTTGGCCAAATCAAAATTGTGAAATATCAGTTTATTAGCTCAGGATAACATTATCTTCTTCAAAAATGATGAAAGTAATTGAAAACTTCTCTTTTAAAAGCACACGTATTTTTGGACAATAGATGAGTATCTCAAGTATTCATGTGGAATTTATCTTATAATTAATATGGAAATTAGTATAAGAATCATGAATTCAGGCTTGTATTTTATTGGGTACAAAATATAGAACAGATGGAAACCGATTTGGACATACCGTATGATATTAGGTTAGCCAAGCGTGCCATAGACATGGAATTACCCCATATTTTTGTCAGAACCTTGCTGTACTTCCTTCTGTATCTTGGGTGCCAGACCCTTTCACCCGGATCTTCACATCTCCTGTGAAGAACATGGCCTTGAAAGAACACGGCTTGTTTCAATCTGGAGGACAAAAGCATGGCCACCTACCCAACAATGCTTATGGTTGCTGTGCCTTCATCCTATAGTTTCTGCATTTAGGCCGAGGCCTCTTTTGGGTTGGATCTTGGGCATTGCAGATGAAATTTATGGTCACGTATTTTGGGTGCCAGCTCTACCCCTGATGAAACTGAGGCCTAGTTTTCTTCCCCTTCTTTCCTGACTCTCAAATGAGATCCCAGCATCTTCACAGCAGAAGAGTCATTGTCAGTGAACGTGGTGTTATTCATCATTTTTGGAATTTCTTTACTTTGTTGTATAGTTACATAATTTGATCTACCAAGTGGGACCAGAGGCAAAGTATATCTTCGACAGTCACTTGACAATGAGTTGTTCCAAAAAATGAGTTACAGTGGCAGCAGTTCTTCCTCTGATGTTAGCTTATTGCACTCAACATTAGACTTAAATGTGAGTTTCTACTGTTAGCATTTGAGACAAATAATAGATGTTCTGTAGAAAATACATTTAGGTTATAATAAATAACAACTGTTAATTTTTTCTGATATTCAAGAGTCATCTTGAACTTGGTAACATTTTCGTTAAGATCCCACATGAGTTTGTTTCTGTACCCTCTCTCTGCTTCCTCCATCCTGTCTTCCACCGTCCACCACAAGAATGCAAAGCACGCTTGACTGTTTCTCCTCCAGCCTCACTGGATGTTTTGCTGGTTTTCATTACCGGATCTTATCTATACCCATACTCTGAAGATAGATGTTCTTCGGTGCTCTGTCCTGGGATGCTCCTGTTTTTATGTATTTATTGCACTCCTCACTGACATCTCAAAAGCAGTACATACAAAACTAAATTCTTGGTTTTATCCCTCGAAATCTGGATTCTGACTGTACTTAGAGTAAATCTGCTAACCGTGGCCTGCGAGAAGGTGCGTTACCTCTCTGCTGCCACCTCTACTGTCATTTCCTGCCAGCCTTCCCCTTGCTCTGTAGGTTCTAGCAGCATTACTCTTCGTTTCCTGAATGTGGGAAGCACATTCGCACTGCAGAATGCTGTCCATCTGGTCTCTTCGCCTGCCAGGCTCTTCCTTGATGTCTCAGCTTAACTATTATATCTTCAGAGAGCTCATTTCCAGCTCCTCCTCTGAAGTTATCATCTCCCATGTCCATTATTCTCTATTCCAGCATCCTGGTTGTTTAATAGCACTATTTAGTGTAGTTTGAAATTATTTTGTTTGTTTTATCTAGACAAATGTAAGCTTCAGGTAGGTGGAAGTCACACCAATTTTGTATATCCTTGTATTTCTATGACCTAATTTAGTACCTGGTGAATATACAATAAATATTTGATGGATGACTGTATCTTAAGAATTTGTTTTGCTGGGGTACTTCCTTTTAGTTGTCTTTCGACACTGTGGTGCTGCCATCACTGGAGTGTTACCCATGGAGCTGATCTCCTAGGAAGGCCCAAACTTCTCGTGCTTAGAAATAGCTTATTCCAGCCTGTACTCTAAGACATACCCATAGGACCTGATCAATTTGGATGCCCTTAATATCTCTGTTATCTTCATTTTTTGGCTACATGTGTATCTCTTGAAATAGGATGCTTACTTATCCCTCTTATTTATTTGTTTCAGTTAGAAATGAAATCATGTCACAATATTTATATAACTACATAGTAATAACAAATAATTTTTTAATTGGCAGAAGAACTCTCTTCTCTCCATTAATGACCTGATACTCTTGAGTACAGGTAATTCACCACAGCAGTATACCAAGAGTTTGTGGGTAAATTGACATTATAATCATACTTTCCCACAAAAGTTGTATCGTATATGTGGTTGTTAAGCTCCCTGTCTAGTCCTCAAGCTAGTTTTTTAAGCATATTGAATATACCTAAAGTAAAATCTTAATGCTGTGATTTAAAACAAGACATTAATTAAAATGTTTTGTATTCTATGGAAAATTGGGCTCTGAGATCAAATTTGGGTGCACAACTCTTTACATTTGTTCAAGCAGTCAGTAATTCTCAGGTGGCGGTATATAACAGAATCACTCATAGGGCTTTTTTTTTCCAGCTTTATTGAGGCATAATTGACAAAAAAATGTGATATATTTAAAGTGTACAGTGTGATGATTTGATAGATGTGTACACTGTGAAAGAATTTTCATATGGCTTTTAAATTACACAAATGACTAGGTCCAGTCTGGGAGATTATAATTAGTAGGTCTGGATTGTGGCTATTGGTGTTTGTGCATTGTTTAAAAGCTTCACAGATAATTCTGATGCATCTCTCTCTCTCTTTTTTTCTCTTGTAATGAGAACTTTTTTTTTTTTGAGGAAGATTGGCCCTGAGCTAACATCTGTTGCCAATCTTCCTCTTTTTTTTTCCTTTTTTTCTCCCCAAAGCCCAAGTAGATAGTTGTATGTCATAGTTGTCCTTCTAGTTCTTCTATGTGGGACACCGCCTCAGTATGGCTTGATGAGCGGTGCATGGGTGCAAGCCCAGGATCCGAACCGGTGAACCCTGGGCCACTGAAGCAGAGCACACGCACTTAACCACTATGCATCTGGGCCAGCCCCTGATACATATCTCTTAAGAACCAATACTCTGGGTAAAACTTACTATCTACATTTTCAAAATCCATGAATTAGAGGAACTTTGGGACGTGCAGGGGAGGAAAAGGTTAAAAGTTTTCACTGTGTGAATATAAAGCAGTACTCATTTGGGGTCTGGGATCATTTCTATTTTCGTAACCTACTTCATATATTTGGAATTTTGGTACTCTCTCAATATATATTAGACTACTTGCCTTTTCTTTACCTGTGATCTATTCCTATATTTATGATAATAATGGCTTTTCTGGTTTGTATGAGGATGTTTTATAGCTTAACCTGGTTTACAATGAAATACTCTTCTTGAGTTTCAGTTCCTTTAATCTCTCGATCTATATTATAGCCAAACTACTGTTACGGCCTCTATAGGAACAAAAGGCAGGCCTTCATAAGCAACAAAAAACGTCTGATAAAAGTTCTTTATACAGCTGGAAAAATGTTATTTTAATTTACCCTCCACTTTGTTCTGCTTACATGTTGTTGTTTTTGACTGACTGAGAGGGTTAATGTATTCAGCTTATCCAAATATATAATCAAAACTAGAATTAATGCAGCAAAATTTGTAATACACGAAATTGGCGAAGATGTATGACATCTCACCACCTGTAGATTATTTGATATTGTTTCTTGTTGAGGGGAAAATAAACAAGGGCTGAGATTAAATCCTAAGTGTAGTTAGCAGTAGGGGTGGTACTTCCTGTCCCTAGGACTATTTCTCAGGGACCCTGAAGCACAGTTCGAATTGAGCATGCGGTAACAGAAAGTAACTTAGGTTGACCTTTAACATTGGTATTTATGCACAGAGATTGAGGGATAATGTTTTCGTGTGAGGTAGGTTTGGCACACTTTAGTTAAGAAATAGGAGCGCTGTATATTTTTGGATTAATATCTGATGTAATAAAAATATTTACCATGATTCAACTCATATAAATCTCACTATAATGTAGAGCTGTGTTAGCACACCTGAGCTGGGTAGAAAACCTGAAAGTCAGAGTTTGTTCTATACAGAATCCTGAGCTAGACAGTCTTGAAGACAGCGGGTAATAGAAAAGAACAGAAATGCTACTGTCCTGTGGTTTCTTTACAATATGCCTCTTCCCCAGACCTCCATGTCCGCGATATTCCAATTCTGTTTCTTCCAGCCATCTGACCAAACAGCCAAATCATTCGTCCCTGCTAATAAATCTGGTGCTATTCTTATCTTGGGCTACTTTTCTCTCCACACAGAGTGGACGACCTGACACTGTTTGAAGCTCTGGCCGCTGGGAGGATTTCCCCTCACTGCTGTCTTTGGGGCCACCCCTGCGTGGGGCTGTGGTGCAGTAACAGCGCTTTCAAAAGGTGTATGGTTCTGTTGCAGACATGCGCTTACTTTATAATGTTAGGTCTGCCCTGTGAGTGTCCTGTTGGGGCTTGCCAGAGATGCCGTGGAGAATTTTTATCTATTACTGGTACCTCTACCCATGGAATCTGCCGGTATATGACTCAGCACATGGGCAGCCTGGACTTGCTTCCATATGCGTTCTTGCTCTAGGCCCCACTCAAAAGCGATGTTCTGTAACTCCTGAAAAACAGATCAGAGCAATAATCTCAGGTGTGTTATATGCGGCCTCCAAAATCTGAAGAGGCCTGCCAAGTGCTTCTTTCTTTGTGGTGGATGACATAAGGTATAACATCTTGTCTTTTACATTGGAGGAGTTGTCTAAGCTTGCCCCAGACCAGTGAAGTCTGACACCCTTACTGATATGGCAGGTGTCTCCTGTCCTCTGGAGCATAAATCTGACCAGGGCATCCAAAGTGCATGTCACTTTCTGCTCATCAAGTACAATTCATGTGATATCATCAATACAGTGGGTCTGTTTGTTATTCTGTGGAACATCCAGATGATTCAGGTCCTCTTGGACTATCTTGTGACAGAAGGTTAAATGTGGCCCTGGGGCAAAACAACAAATGTATATGTTATTCATCACATGTGAATATGAACTGTTTCTGATCTTCCTAATGGATATGGAAAAGGATGCATTTGCTGGATCAATAGCTGCACACCTCACACCAGGGCAATGTGAATCCATTCTTTAAAGACACCACATCTGTGATGTCGGTTGCAGTAGGGCCACCACATGGCTGAGTTTTCAGTCGTCCGCTCTCGTTCACGATGATCCATTTATTTTATTTTTTATTTTTACATTTGCATGGGACAGACTAATGAAGTAAATTGAGATATGATGAGGACCACCACCCCTGCATCTCAGAGGTTAAAACTAATTTCTGCAACTAACCCCAGGATTTGATTTTTTTTCAATTTACTAACTTGGTCTGTTTCAGGGACTTCCACTTGGCTTTTTCTCGTACAATAACCATTACACCAACTGGCCAAGGAGTCAATGTGAGGATTCTGACAGCTGTTACGCATGTCCATTTCAACTATCCATTCTGGGATTGGGGAAGTGACCACCAAGTGGGTCCATGGACCAGTGAGAAATGGTGAGATAATCCTTGGCCAGGACTCAATTTATTACTTGACCCCATAATATCTCTATCTGCTCAGATTCTGTATCCAACATAGGTATTCTTTTTCCCCCAGCATACCCTTCCCTGGTTGCATGGCCTATTCGGTGATGGACTGGGGGAGATCACTTCTGTATACACTGGCCTAGGTGTTGCCTTGTCGTTCCTCCAACAGATCTGGCCTCTCTTTCGGTCAATCCAGTCTTAGTCTGAGAACTGGTTCCGGTTTGAGAACTGGGCAAGGGATTGACTTTCTACTGGGGAAGCTGATCAGCTTTCTCTTCATCCATTCTTGATCTCTTTTGATTATACATTAAGCAATACTGTTAGAGACTGCTCATCTCTCCTTCCTCTGGGAACGTCATGTTCTACGAGCCATCTCCATAGATCCCTATGAGTCATGTCCCGCCTCCCTCCCCCGAGACTGTCTTTAAGACCTGTTTACCTATTACAGTAATTACTCTCACCTTGCCTCTGACAACTAAGTGCTGCCATGTGGCCTCTGATGCTGGGCCGCCATTATCCCCATTAATAGCAGAGAACCTAGTTCTGCCACTTCATCTCTACACCACATAATTTTAAAAAATGTCGGTGCCTCCCTCACCAAGGCATATCTCATTACTTTGGTAAACAGAATGTCTCCTGCATGCTCCTGTAGAGCAGTGTCAGGTGGATGGTCTTTTAGTCTCATATAATGCATCCACTTCGGGGAGCCTTTTGATTCTTTCTTCCACAGTTCTGAAATCTCTTCTGTATTTAAGAAGGCCGTTGCCTTCTCTGAGCTTCTAGTGGAGCAGTGTATTAAAATGCCTCTAAGGACCATTGCCAGGGAATTAAATTCTGAGTCATGGGAGAATGCCCTATTTTTGACTGAATTTCTCCTATTTTACATTCTGTTCAGCACTCTCAGAATCCATTCCCAGTCTGTGCTCCTGCTTCCTACTGCAAAACCAACCAGATCCTATAATTCCTCCATCATAAAATCACTTTCTCCCATAGTGGGCTCAGGAGTACATCCTCTGTGAGGCTATTTGACCCTCATGATTGGTCTGATAGACAGAAGGAGAGGTGGAAAGATGGCAGGCATTGTCCTATAAAGCAACTGCTTTGAGGCCTCTCCATAGTCTTTAAGCAAAGAGGAGCTGTTTTTAATTCTGTCAATGGAAAGTGGGGGTATTTCTGCTAGCTCAGAAGACTCAGGGTAACCTAGGGGTGCAAGTTTCTTCACTGCCTCTACACAAATATCCGCATCTCAAATTTCAAGGTCCCAGTCCTTTCCTAGTCAGTCCTGATTTTGCCATGTGACCATTGCCTAGGCTGAGGATTCAGCTTTCTCTGATGTTCTGTTACTTTTACAGTTAAGTCTTAGGCGTGGTCTTTAGCTTAATTAGCCCTCCAACTGTAGGAGATGACAATCTCTTTAAACCCTGCCAAGGAGACCCTCCTACTCCTAGACTTGGCTTTAAATTGCTGATTAACTGATTGGAGCTGGTCATTTCTCTCCAAGCACTAGTAGCTCTCAGCAATACCTGCTCAACTGAACACTAAGTTTAGAGTTACTTTTTCCCCTGTACTTCTCAAATGCCAACGACATTAAATAAGTTAGTGCATCTGTAACCTGTATCCTGTCCTAGATCATCCCAGGTGACAGTCTCAGCAATTGTCATGCTTCATCACGCTAGGGACTATCAAATGCCACCTGTGACTGGTGGTGAAGTCCTCATGGCTATGGGTGAATGAGAAACCCAATTTTAAAATCCTACCCTTAGAGTTTACTCCCCAGACACTCCTGGCACCAGCTGTCTTGGGTCAGATTTCCTAGCTGCAAAGCTTAAAAAAGGGATTCCTGTGTGAGGCGAGGTTCTCAGGAAAAGCCCGTAAAAGAGTGTGGTGGGGAGGCCAGGATGGAGGGAGCAGCTAGACAATGATATGGTTTCAAGTACAGTTCAGCCTGATCCCACAGAGGGCTCTGAAGTGTAACTTGCACTAATGAGATTGTTCTGTCCAGGAGCAAAGGGGATGGGCATTGGCCAAGGGTGTTCCCAGAAGGGTAGACACAGGGCCTGGGCATCTTTGGGCAAGGTGGCTCATGCCTGTCGAGGGCAGTTCTTCAGAGAAGAGTTCCAGTGTCAGCCGTGGGCTGTAGCTAGAGATGGGTGCAGCAGCCTGATAAGGGGGTGAACTGGGGACACCCACAGTATCTGCAACACCTCGTGATAGAATATTGAGAGATAATGTAATCTAATAGCTTGGCCTTTTGCATTTTGTAGACTTGCATTCATTCGGGCAACTAATTAACCTTTCTGATTCTGTTTCCTCTACTGTAAAGTAGGGGTAATAACTCACCTTAAACTTGAAAGGACTAAGTGAAGATGAATTTATAAAGTGACTGGCCGAGTACTTGGCTTATAATAGGTGCTAAATTAATGTTATGTTGACTGAGCGAGCAGGACTTGGCTATTTTACAAGGAAAAATTATGTATGTTTATGTTTATCTAATTCTATTTAACATAGAAAGTTAATCTATATTGCTTAATTACCTCAAAAGGAAAATGTGGCACTACGCCTTTTAGTTCAGTGCAAAATAAATGGAAAAAATCAGAAAAATGCAACATCGACATCACACGTAGGAATAAAAGAGTGTAATATTTAACCAAGAAAAAGAAGCAGATATTATATACGCATTAATGACTGTGATTAATGTTCAAAGAAAGTGAGCTACTGTTAGAATTTCTTTTCAGCATACTGCTCAGTAATTTTTGAAAAGGTTGTTGGTGAAAAGGCGTACATGAGGTGAAATTCCTCGTGCACAAATAAATCGCCCTGCACAGTTCAGGATGTCGTTTTGTTCACTAGTTGTTCTTTGAGCACCTCAGTTTAGGATCAGGTTTCCAGTAAGTGGTGTGATATTCTTTACAGACCAACCAAGCATTGTCTCTGATTGCTATTGGCCCAGCATTCGCTGTGCATAAGTGATTTGTTAAATTGCGAGGCAGATGATGTCAACAATGATTCTTTACTCTTTTTCTCTTACCTCTTTTCCTTATTTCAATTTCATTTCATCTCTCAAAGATTGCTTTTTATCTGCTAATTCTTATTTACCTAGTTCCCTTTAGTGGAAAGACCTTTGCAAGTACTCCCTGCACTTGAATTTCTTCTTCTGATTGTAAGAGTGTTTGCATACAGTGAAGGATACAATTTCCCCAAGAGCTTTTGTAACTGCCACTTGTGTCTCTCCTATACAAGAACACACATGTTCACATTCACAGTAGATGTAATTCTTATTGTTAACCACTTCACTTTGGGAGGTTGTCCTCTAGCTAAGCATATTTCTTTCATATTTGAAATAAATATGAAAGAAATATGCAACCAACTCTTAATATGATGTTATAGTGTAATATGATACAACTGAACAAAGCAATCATGAAGTTAAGCTACAACGTGAAATTATTTTTGGAAGGTGTTGGTCCTTAATTATAATTTAATCTGCTTAACCTTTTCTACCAAAAGTGACATCTAATGACTAATATATTGAGTCCATCAGCAAATGCAGTTATGAACTGTAAATGTAGACATTTGCTTTCCAAAAACACATTCCTCTCAGGCACACAACTTTTTTTTCACTTATAAAAAATACTTTAGATGGTAGCAACAATAAAAAACTGTGAGATATATGCAGTACCAATCACAGCATAGTTAAGGTACCATTATTTATATCAGTTTCTGAAAACATTTGGAATTGTAATGTGCCTTTTTTTGGTGAGGAAGATTAGCCCTGAGCTAATATCTGTTGCCAATCCTCCTCTTTTTGCTGAGGAAGATTGGCCTTGGACTAACATCCGTGCCCATCTTCCTCTACTTTATATGGGACGCCGCCGCAGCATGGCTTGATAAGTCATGCGTGGGTCTGCACCTGGGATCCCAACCTGTGAACCCTGGGCCGCTGAAGTGGAGCACATGAACTTAACCACTACGCCACCAAGCTGGCCCCTGTAATGTGCATTTTTTAATATATATGTCTAACCTTGTCTCTGTTTGCTGTGTACATTAGGGTACTCACTGTATTTAATGTTACTATCAACCACTTTGAAATTATTTCCATTATGTTTGATGACACTTAATAAATATGAAAGGAAATGGGCAGATTTTAATATTGGTCACTAGTTTCTGAGCCTTTCCTTCCAAACGAATAGTGGAATGAGGCGTCCATACCTTATACAGATGTGAAAAAAATAGCTGGACATGTTTACGGAGTGGTGCTAAATGGAAAGGTGCAAATACAGTGCTTGGACTTGGGAAATAGTTCTTAAGATTGAAGTTCCCACTAGAGAGCTTACAGTATAGAGACCCAGAATTTTGGGTCCAATAAAGTGGAAATGATAAGAGTAGATTTTACCTACTAATTATTATCTTTTCTCATATCTTTCAGAGACCAAAGACATTGCATAAGTCCTAGGGAGGCTGCCTCTCTGCAAGTCTCCATGTTCCATACTGCCTTCAATTAATTGATCCTTTTACTTTCTCAACATCCCTCAGCCTCTCCTGTCATTGTTTCCCTCCACCTCCAGCTCATCATTAAGAACACCTTCATTGCCCAGTACCACAATCCTTAGATCATCTTTGCCTGTCAAAACCCCAACTCTGGGTGTATCCAAACCTCTCTTCTTGGAACATTCTCCCCACCTGCTTCTGTGACATTTTCCTAACTCATCGTCTACTTTTATTAGCGTCTTTTGCTGGCTTTCCTTTCTCTACCAAGCTATAAAATTTGCCCTGGGTCCCTTTTGCTTCTCTGTCTATATTGCTTGGCTATTCCATTTCTATATCTTATATAACCTTTTTAAAATTTTAGGTACCAGAATGATATATTTCCCTGCCTTTTGACATGTTGACTTGAATGTCTCACAGATCTCAGAACTCACAGGCTCAATTGTATTTCCTGCCACCCAAATCTGTGTTCCTTTCCTCCTCCCATGCACACTATATCCTTCCCATCTAGTCCTCCAATTTCAGTAAACGATGTTAATCTGGAGGCTTGAAATAGAAAACAATGAGTCATACTCGATATTTACTTTTCTTCATGTCCATATCAATCTATCAGCAAGTCATATTCTTTCCATATCAGAATTTATCTCAAATCGTATTCTTTCCATATGAGGATATAACTCAAATCTGTTGATGTGTAACTTCACCACCACCTCTCCGGTCCAGACATCTTCCTGGGCCAATGCAACATCTCTTATCTTTACTCTTTATAGCCAATCTTGTTCCCTTCCAGTTCACCCTGCATATGGTACCAAGAATGTTCACATCCCTGCTGTCATCTCTTCTCCAACTTCCCAATACCTCCAGAACAAATGGAAACTTCCCACCACGGCATTACAAGCCTCTGCCAGTTTGATCTTCGCTTACCTCTCCAACCTTTCCTGATGTCATTTCTCTTTCACTTGCTGTGCTCCATCAAATTGGCTCTTTTTCAATATCTCCAATATTCAAAGCTCTGTCTCAGGTACTTTGCCTATCCTGTCCTGTCTGCATACGTTTTCTTCCCCTTAGCTCCTTCTTACCCTTCAGATCTGAGTCAACTGCATGTGTTTCTTGAGTTCTCCACTAACACTACCGAAAATGAGGCCCTTGTAACACTTCCCCCTCAAAACGTCACACACATAGACATACACACACACTTTTCACCTCTTCAAGAAGCCTATTTCCTTGACAGTTCTTATCATAGTTTATTATTATGTATTTCTTATTTGCTTACTTTTTCTGTTTTTCTTAGCAGAATTCTTAAGGGCAAGAATTTGTCTTTTTGGCTCTTATATCTTCATCCTCTAGCACAGTGTATGGCACATACAAAGCACTAAGTAAGCAGCTTTGAATAAATGGCAGAATGAACTATCTTATACCTATTTGGACATAATTTATGATAACTATTTGAAGAATTGAGACCACATGAAATATAGATAATACACCTGGGATAGGTGGACCTGCTGTGAGACACCTTCTAGAGTTACTGACACAAAAGGGTAGCCAGTGGAAACTGGGAGCAGCATCAGCCTAGGGATACCTTATTTCCAACAACCAAGCATGACTGATTAGTTTCCTTTTCAATTTTTAAAAGAAAATTATACCTGAGAGTGTGTAGATATTGTTGGTCTTTCATGGCATACTTCACTGAGTACAGAGAGGAACAACTTCTTACTGGCAGAGTTAGAAATCAAGATAAGGAGTAGAAGCTGAGATAAATTGCAAAGATTCCAAATATTAACTCAGTTCTTGGCCTGCTAGCTGGGAAGATACACCCTGGTACATTGTAGACAAAAGATATTCCAGATGCTTGGCTGAAATTTCTCAAATGCTTTTAGATTATGAATATTTAATTCAATTTGCAAAGTCCTTTCTATTTATTGAAAAATATTTATTGAGCACTTACGGTGTAGTAGGAACTTAGTATATGCATCAAAGAACAAAATAAGGCTTCCTGCTCTAGTGGTATTTATATTCTGTGGGTAAAGACAAACAGTAAACATAATACATAAATAAATTTATAAAATACATTAGAAGGTATTAAGTGCCATAGAGAAAGAAAAATTAGGGTGGTGCAAGGGGCTTTGAGAATACCGTTGGTTTTGGGGGTGTGGTGCGTGTTTAATAAGATGGTCAGTGTGCCTCACTGAGAAAATATTGTTGGAGAATAGGCTTTGAAGGAGGTGAAGGAGAGGGCTCTGCCAATATCTGAGAGATGAGTCCAGGCAGAAGGCAAAGCAGAAGGTGCGGAAGGTACAGAAGTCCTAAGGCAGTCCTTGGAAGTCCTGAGTCCTAGGAAGTCCTAAAGTTAAGTATCTCTCGGAGGAACAAGGAGCGCAGCGGTTGCTGGAACGGAGTGAGCTGGACATGAGGTCGTAGATGTAAGGCGTAAGGATATGAGCTTTGATTCTGAATAAAACGAGAGCTGCTGCAGGATTGTGTATATTTAACGAGCGTCCATCGTCTGTTCTGCTCTCAGTGGTTTTGCTGCTCAGTATGGGGCTTCTTCACTTTAGAAATATCCATTGTTGCTTTTGCCTCCACTTTTACAACTTTGTATATTTAACACACCCGAGAAGGGCAAAATTGGATGTTTTACTAATTTTCTAACCATAACTTCTGTTTGGCAAAAGGCCCTGAACTCTTTCCTTCATAGTTGCCTTTTTCACAGAAATATCTTTGAAACTTTAGTAAGAGAAACAAGTAAAGCCTCAGGTACAGGTTTCCAGTTTCATTTTTATCTTTTACATCTATACTCGCACATTGTCTGTAAGCTCTATCATTTATGCACTTTGCATTCAACAAACATGTATTCAACACCTCCTGTGTACCCAGTACTGTCAAGTGTCTATGTGGGGACACAGAACAACTCAGAGCATATGTCTTCATGCTTCTTGGTTGAAGTGAGTCCAATGGTTGGCAATGGTGTTTACACAATTGGAGAAATCCTAAAATATAGATCCTGAGGTTTAAGTGGTTCTCATACAAATAATGACATTATTCATATAATTTCCATCATAATTTAAGATATTGGAGAATCAGAAGCAATTTTAAAGAGTGAAAAAAAAGTAGTAAAGCTTTTTTTTTTAAAAACAATGCCTATATGTTTGTTTGTATATATAGTCTGTGTATATATATAAACTCTGTTCATATGTATATAAAGTCTGCATATGTACATACAATCTTTCAAAGTTTTTAGAGGAAACAAAACTCTCCTTGCTCCTTGCTTTGGAAGTCTGTATATAATCCACACATGGCTCTGATTTGTTCCGCTGCTCATGAGTTATGAGATTTTTCTAATGCTGTCAAAATATTTCCCACATCACACAGACACAATAATGGAGAAATTCCAGTGACTTTTGATGGCTATATAATGGTTTCTAACGTTAATATGGATTATGTTAGAGGTTTAAACCATTATTCAAATCAATAGCACTAATCTGATTTCTCTAATTCAGTTCTGCTTTTCATTGAAAGAAGACTAACTATATATGTGCCTGTTTATTGCAAGAAATGTTTTAAAATGGGCACAGCCATGATATTTGTGAATGTGTAAGGAGAGCTTGTTTGACTTTAACACAATTTTACTCTTATCTCTGGTATCACTGTGCTGAGCACATAAGATTTATATCTTCATAACTTAATGAAAATTAAAAACAGGCAGAGAAGAAGAAGAAAGAAAACATTGATGTTAAACAGAAAAATGTACATTTAGTTTTTTACGTTAAAGATAACAGGTATTTGTTATGTAAAGACTAAATGCTCTTTCTACACTGCTTTAACTGAGTCCCATAATTTATGTTGTTATTTTATAATAATTAAATTTAAAATATTTAAAAATTTATTTCTTGTTCTCCTTTGACTTGTGAATTTCTTTAGAAGTGTGATCTTTTTATTGCTAAATATTTGGCCTTTATTCTAGATATGTTATTGTTATTGCTTTCTAAATAATTCCATTTTTTTCCTACCTCATTTTCTCTCTTCTTTCTTTTTGGAACTCCAATGCATGAATGTTTTAACTTTGGTAATGTTATACAAACACTGAGGTTCTGCTCAATTGTTCACAATCTTTTCTCTCTGCTTTCTTCAAATTGGATAATTTTTATTGATTTATCTTCAAGTCCACTGACTCTATTTTTCTTCAGATCCCGTTGCCTGTTACTCCTTAATGAGGATATACTTTTTAAAAAATTTAGATTTTTTTTAGTTCTATAATTTTCATTTAATTTGTTTTTATTTTCTATTTCCCTGATGAAATTTCTTTTTTATTCGTTCATTACAAGCATGTTTTCAAATACTTATTGATAATAGTTATACTTTGTGCTTTAAAATCCTTTTCTGCCAATTCCAACATCTGTGACATCTTATAGTGTCAATCTATATTGTTTTTTCTCTGTGTACTAGTGATCTTTTCCTGTTCTTCTTATACCTAATAATTTTGAATTGTGTCCTCAACATTGTGAAGGCTCTGAATTCATGTTTCTCTCAAAAATATTGATTTTTGGTCTAGCAGACTGTACTCACACTGCAAAGTCAGTTTTTCTTGCAGTGAGAAGAAACTGAGAGCTCTGTTTAGTTTTTATAGCCTTAGCTGGGCTACTCGAATCTGCATTTAGCCTGGTAGTTCAGAGCTCAGCTAGACATGGGAGTAGGACTCATGTGCAGAATTTGGGGCTCTCCACTGGTGACTCTCTTCTTTCTTCGATTTTCCCCTTATTTTCCAGGTGCTGTATTTGCCCTGAAATTTATCCTCTTGTTCTTCATGTGAGTAAGATTGCAGGTGTCAGGTTTATGCATTTTATCAGCCATGTATCCTCTTAAATAGGGCCTTCCCCCAATCAAGGAAAAGTCTGAGAATGGGCAACTTGCTCTGTGCTATTCCTTTCATCCAAGTTTTCACTCCCCTCTGATTCCTTCTCTCTGCTCTTGCTCATTTTGTACTAGGCACAGTGCTTGGATTGATAAACAACCTGAAGTATTAGTTTTTCTATTGATTATTATAGAACCCCTTTTAAAACAACAGAAGAAAAATTAAGATTCCACAGAAGGGTTGGATTTAAAAAAAAATCATGAGTGAGCTAGGATTCTGTTGATTCAGACAATTAACATTTATTGAACTCCAGCTCTGGTACTAAGAAAATGTCTGTTCTTGTGTATTGGGAGAAAGAGGAAGCTATTTGTTGTATCTGATTTAACGCTGACCCAGATTTTCCAAGGCTCCTCTAATGGTAGAGCACTCAGAAGTGTTTGCTTTAGGTCCTGTCTCAAAACTGCTACTTAATAAAGCACTTCACTTTCTGCTTTATACCTCCACTAGTTGATGTCAAAATAGACTAGGAATTACTAAACAGAGCATTTGGCAAACATTGAAAGTATTGATGATTTCTTTATTTTATATATGCACTTATATTATTGGAAAAAGTATCTTTTCTTTTAAATACGTTCATAAAATATATTGGAAAAGGGCTACTAGCAGTGTAAGTCACTGTGACCTGTGTGACTAATTTGCTTAAAATGTAAATGTAAATTATTTTGAATGTAATTGTTGACTATGTTAAAATTACTGATTACTGATTAATATTCTTCATCTTTGCCACAAAATGGATATCAAATTAACAACTAAAGCTGGGACCTGTGAATTGAGAAGGGGAATGAGGTCCGTATAGATTGATGTTTTAGGAATAAAATTTCTGGTTTCATAAGTATGTTCTTAGCAACAAAAAAAGGTAAATACTTTCAGGTGCTTAATTTTTTAACACAGCTTTTATTGTTAAAGTCTACGTTTGTAATTTGGTATAACATTCTTTAATGTAATAAGAATTTCATAAAATTTCTTTCATTGTCCATATGTTGTAACTGTCTTTTAAAAATTAGATTCAACTTTGTTAATAGATTTCTCTTTTAATCTTGAAAACAGACTTTAAAAAGTTTTGTGATATTAACAGAAATTTTGAGGCTTACAATGTTTATTAATGTTCACACTTAGGTCGTTAAAAACCCTGGTTTCATATCTCCCTAAATAATTCATTTGGATGTTTCTTTTAATATATAAATTCTCCCTTTACAAAAAGAAACACAAAATTGAATCGGGTATCTAGATCGTTATGGTTGTTAACACTAGCCTGTATCCCACGTGTAAATGAAACTTACAGATGGCAAAAGGTCTGTATTTAATAAGGCAATCATAATTAAATATTTTACTATCTATAAGAACATTTAATGAAGATGGTGATAAATGTATATAAGATACTGATTTTATATTTTGAGAAATATACTAAATGATGGGGGAAAATATATATTTGACAATTCAGACATGCCACTGCTTTTCCATAAAATTATGACTTAGTGAAAATCTTAAATCTCAAAATGAAGATTTTTCTCTTGCTTCCTTTAATACGTTTCATGGTAGATATACTAAATAAGTGTTTAAATATATTGCTATTTTGGATTTTTGATGGTGCTCCTCTTTGCCTAATCGAGCTATAAATTTAAGGAAAATAAAGTCACCCTAGATCTAAGGCATGTACGATATATATATTTTTTAAAGTGCATTTTAAAAAATGGCCAGCAACCTAAAATTATATATGCCTAGATCTGACTCAACTTTTCAATTGAAAATTATATAATTTTATACCTTCTATTTAGTCCTAACATATTCTATGCCTCTATGTCAGTGGATTGAGACAGAGAATAAAAAACAAACAAACAGAAAAGACCATACGGCAGTTTTCAAAGTGAATCTCTTTTTTACTTCCTTGACACTTCAAGATCAGAGCGTTTATATGGAAGAAGATGACTAACAAAGTCAGTGTATGTATGAGTAAGGTCTGGGAGTGTCTGGATGGTTAGTTGTTCAAAATCCATGAGATAGTGTGCTGCTCGCTTCTAGCATCTTGGTAATCCAGGTTTTATCTCTCACTTACTAGCTAGTTGTTTTCCTGGAGAGGAAAAAATGGTCTAGAAAGAAACAATGATCATCCAAACATAAAATCTGAAGAAACAACTCAAAAACAATGGATGCATTTATAGGAATATGCTTGATTCTTACTGAGTTATTTGTTCCCTGCTTCCTATGTCTGTCTAGGCCAGTACTTATTTTCACGGCTAAGTTAGATCACAGTGACTTGAGAACTTTAGAAATAATGATGATTTAATTCCGTAGGTAAAATACTAATATATGATGTGATATGATATAGCATATTTTTCATATTATAAATAATTTAACTTGTCTAGATACCTGTATTATTTGAATTACACGTGCATTTGCTGTTAACACTGTAATTAGTGTGGAAGATGCTGCTAGTCTCTCACATGAAATTTGGGTGTTTATAAAGCTATAATCCATCACAGAACATGTGAACAAGAAGCATACATTTTTGTTTTGGATGTTTTTACTTACTTTATGGGAAGAACGGGAAAGCATACGAATGGGAAGAGTTTGATAAAGTCAGTTATAATAATGGGATACAGAACCACCTCTGCTCTAGAAGGAGGATATAAAATAACAAGAAAGAAAGCTATTTTGTTTGGTTAGTATGTTTCTTCCATGGGGCAGTATAATGGACAACTTTTCAGAGTTTCTGCCATAATTATGGTTGTGGAATAATGAGCTGATTCTTTCTTTTGTTCCTGAAGCCCCTGGAAAAAAAAAAGAAGAAACATAATCCCTATTGTATTTTAAATTCAGCCTATTTAAAAAAAAAAAAAAAAAACAAAGATATCTAATTGGGATTATTTCTTGGAAAATCTACTATCTTTTCCCCTACTGTCACCAGAGAGGTTAGTCGACTCAACAACTTTTAATTAGAGCCTGAATTCTGACTATTATTCTGACATTTAGTAAGGGAGGTTACAAACTGAGTGCAATAAAACCTAGTTACATGGAACAACTAGAGAACAGCTTTGAAGCACAAGAAGTCAGGTGAGGAAAAGACAGAGGTCCTCAGAGGGCTCATCCAATGGGCGATTTTGACCATACAACTTTCATGCTGGATTCCTATCAAAGATTTCCCGTCATCCACCCAGAGGCAACAAGTCAAATTCATTGACTGGTGACTGCCTAACTCGTGAGCATTGTTTTCTTTTTTTAAATTTTATTTTATTTATTTATTTTTTGTTGAGGTAAAATTGGTTTATAACCTTATACAAATTTTGACATACATCATTATATTTTGACTTCTGTATAGACTGCACCTTGTTCACCACCAAAGTCCAGTTGCCTTCCGTCACCATGTGAATGTGCCCCTTTATCCCTTTTGCTCTCCCCACCACCTTTCCCTCTGATATCTACCAATCTATTCTCTGTATCTATGTGTTTGTTTTAGAAACAGACTAAGTGCCCATCAATGGATGAATGGATAAAGAAGATGTGATATATATAGTATACATGTATATGTATCACACACACACACACACACATCAATACTACTCAGCCATCAAAAAGGATAAAATTTGCCGTTTATGACAGCATAGATGGACCCTGAGGGTATTAAGCTAAGAAAAATAAGTCAGACAGAGAAAGTCAAATGCAATATGATTTCACTCATATGTGGAAGATAAAACAACAACAACAACAACAAACAAACACATAGACACAGTGAGCATTGTTTCTTACCATTCCTGTGGTGCAGTTAAATTCTAGATCCCTACACACAGTGCTCTCTATCTGTCCTTGCTGTTTAGTGGAAATAATGTCTCCTCAATCTTTGGCTGACAATTGTTAATCCTTTAATAGAACTTCCTCCAGGAAGTATTCCCTGACTCCCTAGTTTTGGGATGGTGTTCCTCTCTAGCATTCACATGGAAACACAAACATGGTGTTGTATTACAACTGCAGTATCTGGGCAGCTGTCCTCTTCACTGGACTATGGATTGTGTGAGATCAGAGACATGTGTCTTCATTTTTGGATTTCTACCATCCAGGAGAACTCCTGGTTAATAACAGATTCTCAATAAACATCTAGTGAATGAGTAAATAAATAAATGTCAATAAATCATTTACTTAAGGATTCATATGGCAAATTTATCAAGTTATGATAAATTTTAGGTGGCCTTATTGAATAAGAGAGATTGAACTTTCTCACGAAAGAATCATTTGGAAAAATAATTTTTAAATTAGCAGGCTAGAGAAGGTGAGAGGATTTAACATCTGTGGGTTGGGAGTAGTGCCTTCTTTTTCACGATTTTTCATTATAGATCCCTGTTCTTGGTGTGAAGGAATGATTGTGTGACGCATAAAACCTTTGCTTTTATAATCTCTGCATTTCCTTGGTTTACTTCTTGGTCCTTTCAGTTCAAACTAGACCTTGGCTTTCCCGGCCACAGGGAAGGGAGGCCATGGCATAAACACAAAGTAGAATAGAAAAAGTTATAGGTATTATTATTATTCTTGTTACAAAGATAGAAGGTAAAATATGACAAAGATAGAAGATAAAATCTCTCATAGGACTGGTTGAAGAGAACAGAATAGGGTAAGGGTTACAAAGGATCATGTCTCAGGGTGGAACCTGCTTCCATTCCCATTGGTGACGTTTCCACCACACAAACAAATTCTCACACTGTGTAGGAATCTGAAGGCAGGAGGGAAACCAAGGAAGCCAGTATATTTCTTGAGTTTCGAGGTTCTTTGTACCGCAGGAGCAATGTTTGGCTGCAGGTGAATACACTGACGAATTGGCATATATCAGCATAGGGAGCCCGAGAACAAGCACCAAGGTTCCTACAGTCAGGAGTGGTGAGGGAGAACAGCTTTCAGTGATCTGAGGAGTTAGCTGAGGTGCCAGACTTGAAGGTCTCTCATGGTTGGGATGGAAGAAGCAGCCCCCAATGGCAGCACAACCACACCTGAGGACCAGAGAGATGGACAGAAAAGCTGAAGCCAGCGAAGACTAGAGGTCGAGGGCCTCCTCCACACTTTGCTGATGCTGTAAGAGTCTCAGCCCCTGCTTTCTAGACACCAAACCTCAAAGCCTCTCCTGAGAAAGCCAAGGGAACTGTCCAGCATTAGTTTATGCCTCAACTGACAGGTTAGTCAGACTGACTTGCTGTTACCTACCCTTGGTTGGAATCGGGGCTTGAATTACAGAATACTTCTCAGAGAGATCAAAGGTTACATTTGCACTCCTGAGTTCTTGGTGTGAAAGCATCTTACTTGCCGCATTAGTTTTACCAAGATCAAGCTCTCTAAAAAAAAGAGGAAGATATATTTGTAATGACTCCAGGACAGAGACCCATTACTCACAGACGGAGCCGTACATTAATGCTGACACACATATTTTCCCCATTTATTGCTGAGTGCATGGTAACTACTCCTAGGTCAGCACTTCATACACTTTGTATTAAATCTCTGTCCCTCTCTCGTACGCGCACACACACACCCTATACAATATAGACATTCCTACTTAACTGATGAAAAAATTGAGGATATTATGTAAGTTGATCAAATCCACATAACAAATGGCAGAAATAGGGTGTAAATTCAGGTCTGTCTCCTTCAGAGACTTTGCTCTTCTCATTTTTATTGTGGCCTGAAATAATTGATTCTTCTCTTTTATATGTTTCCTCACTAACTGCTGGCAAATGATTATAAAACTTTGAGCATGAAGACGACTATCTTATAAAATATCTAATGTAAAAGAGCCTTGATGGTTTAGGTACTCTGTTAATATTCAACAAAATGATTTACTGACATATTGTTATTTATTGAAGTCATGATATGGAATGAGAGATTGCAACAGAATTTTTATCTAGACAAACAGGTGTTTCTTTGTAAATTTTTTATATTCAATTTTTTAAAATTATGGTAATATATCAAGATTCGTGTTAAAAGTATTAAAAATTCAAAGATTCGGCCATTTTGGTGTCAATATACCATAGCATGTAGAATCAGAAACTTTAATATGAAAAAAATCACAGGACGAAATGGAAAGAAGCCCCAGACAAGGTGTAACTCATGACAGTGTCTGTGGTGGCCGTTATCACATTTCATCTGCAGGCTACAGCTCATACCTGGACTTTGTCTTCCTGTCATAAATAGTACAAAGTTACTTTTTGGGTCTGCTAAATCTTTTGCTGTTTTTAGCAAATACTAAGTTTTTTAGAAGACTATAAAAGGAACATGCCATGTAAAGTCCTCTCTGAACATTAAAAAATATTCTATTAACATCGTTAATTATTTTTATTTTTAATCACCTACATGTTTTCCAGTTTCTACTTGGTATTCACTATTGGGATTTTCCGGAATCAATATACTGAGTGGAAATGGCCTTGTTTTTAAACAAGCTGTCCAATTTCCGTTTAACAATGTAACTATGACGTGAAAATTGATTCCCCTATTACAGAATCTTACTGTGGCTTATTTCAACATTCCTTCTATATTTCCAGTGATATAAGAGGTACGGAAATCAGGCTGATGTAACTAACTTGGTGGAAGGGCACGAGCTGTATTTGGTGTTGATTTCTTTGTTCCCTGAAGGGGAGGATCTGTGTAAACATATATGTTTCTATTCTTTTCTTTCTGGTAATAATATTATAAAAGGTTAGTTCAATAACTGTGTGCACCTCTCTGCTAAATTGTTAGAAAATCAGAGCACACGGCCAATTCTCCTAACTACAGTCAAGTTAATGTCTATTCCATTTAGGACAGATGGTTTCCAGTTACTTCTAATATTCTCTAGGTTTAGAAATTTCCTAAGTCCTCATAAGTATAGCTTATTTCAGTAATTTAGCCTTCATTGGTCTTTGTGTATAATATTTTCAAATAATAATAATTCCAAAAGGTGAAAATATAAACTATTCATAATAATTCAGTAAATGAAGATCAGCAGATGTACTCTTAACCTAATGTATAAAATGAAAGAAAGGATCAGTTAGTAAAGGTCCTGTAGGAACAGTCATAAAAGTTTTAATCTGACCTTGTGTCCAATTATATTTTATATTCTGAAAAAAGGGAAACAATCTCTTTTTAAATTTTACAGCACTCAGGGACCACACTAAGTCTTTCATATGTTTTTAATATGCGTGTGCATCAATTACATTTCTAATGTAATTATTTCTTTAAAATTGGGTGGATTTATCCAGCAGCAATGGTTTTAAAAAGACTCCTTAACTGTGAATCGGAACATTCACATTCTGCTATTACACCACTCTCCTTTACTTTCACTTGAATATGTCTATTTATTAATATATTTGTCAAACATTTATTGAAGTCCGACTATTTGGCAAGAGAGACAAAGAGAAGAAAAGGGTAACAAAGGAATAAAGGAAGGCCATTGGGTCACCTCTAGAAAATGAGTGGTGTGGTCAAGTTTGGGAGAGGTGTCAAAATTTGAAAGAGCTATTACAGGAGATAAGAAAGAATGCTATTCAGAGATGAGTAAAGGTTTTCTGAAAATCAGTGAGGTTAGAAATAATCAGTAACGAAGTCCTTCAGCAGTTATGTGATACTTTTCCGAGAGCTTCAAGCAAGTGCAGATAAAATGAACTGTAGGAGTGTGCCAGGGTTGGAAATTGCTGAGGAGGACTGAGACAACCTGTGAAGGGTAGGACTGCTGACAGCAGAGTTGGAATGTTTAACTAAGAAGTTCAGGATGGGTATGAAATCACAGGAAGCCAGAATTGTTTAAACATTCATAATATTTAACTTAACTGTGGTGGAATTAGCTTAAATACATGTAACTCTTTATAAATGTTATGAAAGGTTTGGAAATAAAATATAAAACAAACATAAAAATCATATTAAATTGGTACTAAATCACATATAATACAGTGTGGCATTTATCAACATTTGCAAAAATGTTATCTCTCTTCCACTTTCATAATTGCAGAATTAATCCGTCTGTGCACAGGTAGTGATACTTTATGGTTTTGCTGCTAGTTCATAAATAATTTTGAAGAAATTTAGACAAAAATAAATAGGGTTCTATAGATAGACATATGAGAATCAGGTGAGACATATTCACTATCCTGGCTGTTCAATTAGTCATTTTTTAACAAACCTGGAATATTTTGTTGTGTTTGTTGTTATAAGATTTTAGTGTGTTCATGTATTCATCCATTTATTGAATTCCTGCTAGGTACAAGGCATAGTTCTAGGCACTGAGGATGCAGTAGTGAACAAAACAGATGTAGTTCTTAGGTTTTAATTCTATATTAAGGGCTCCATAATTAATCAACCACAGCCTATGATATTCGCAATTTGAGCCATTTTATTATCAGAGTCCCCATTGTTATGGTTAGTAGCTGTTACTTGGCCTTTCCTTCTAGAGTTACTCACGCCCCATCAGGATTAGGCAACCCATTTCAGTAGCAGCATTTTCCACCTGCTTTTGTAGCCATGATATAGCCAACACTTACTTCCTAACTTCAAGTCTTCATATTCCTTTCTCCATAGTATGCCAGGGTGTGTCTGGATCTCACTTCTTATAAGTATTGGTTCTAAGTTTGTGCTAATTAAACCCAGCATACCATTATGAATGTAGTGAGCTGTTTAAGCCTGCAGATTGTCCATTAAAGGCACCCATATCAACACATTTAGGTCAATCAAGCATTCTCAAAATCAATATTCACAAATATGCTCTGGTGTTTACTAGTAAACATGCACACATTTCTATTAGTCTGGTCAAAATAATTTACTTCTACTTGCGGTTTTTAAAACATTATTTTAAGACAACAGTCTAGTTCTACTTCTGGCAGTGTCACAGAATAGATCCTCCTGATAAAATAACTGTTAAAGGGCCCTTCTGATAAAATCACACGAAATATAAATATTACAACAAATATAAAATTACACCAAAAATTACCAAATATAAATATTACAATAAATATAAAATTACACCAAATATTATAAGTATAAAATTTAATGCACTTCAAGAATTGTTAAAATAAGTTAATTCTCATAAAAGAGAATAGTAAGGTAAAATAAAGCAGGGCAACATGAGAGGAAGGAGATCTAAAGATTAGGCTAGCAATAAAATTATGAGAACTGAGAAGAGAAAGTGACTACTTCAGTGGTGTGATGGAAAGAAAAATCTGAGACTCCAGAAATGTGGTAGGGAAGCTGAACTGGAGATTCCTACATTCATCTTGCCAAACTTGAAGAGACCAAAGTGATCCTAGTTGATGATACTCCCTGGCGCTCAGAAAAAGCACATGCAAGTTCACCTTTAAAAGAAAGCATCCTCAATTTAGGCCCAAACTAATCTATGTCATGGATTAAACTTGAAAATATGAGTTTACATTAAAAAACAAAATCACCAAGCATTTAAGGAAACAAGTTACTGTCATTGAGATATAGGGAAACGATATTCAACAGATTTATTCCCCCAATGACTTCAGATATTGAGATGATCAGATCCAAGATATAAATTCCTTTGACTGAAACATTTAAAGGGATAAATATAGAGTAGAAATGAGCTAAGTACAGGGAACAGTAAAAAATGTCTTGGTAGATTGGAAAAAAAATCCCAATAGATATGTTAGAAATTAATAAAAATAATTTTAGAAATAAAAGCTCAGTAAGTGAAGTAAACAATAAGACAAAGTTTAACTGAGAATTAGTGAATTATATGGTAGAATTTCAGGAGCTAACCTGAATATAATGCAAAAATACAAGGGATATAGAATTTGAAAGAGTAGTAAAGAAATATGGATGCTAAAATGAATACTAACAAATACCTAACCAGAATCTTAGAAGTAGAGAATAAAGAAAATAGAAGAATGGCAATATTTGAAAACGTAATAGATGATGATTTTCCAGAAACAATGAAAGACATAAATATACAACAAATACTGTGAAGACGTCAAAAGAGATTCTTACTTAGGTGTTTGGTAGTGGATTTGCAGAACAACAATGACAAAGTGAAAATCGTTAAAGTCAGAGAGAAAAGAAACATCAATTACGAAGAAATGAAAAATGAGCTGGGTAGATTTCTCAACAGCGTAATGGATACCAAAAGACAGTAGACTAAAAATCTTTAAATTCCTGAGAAAAATTAATGTCAACTTTAGAATTTGTACCCATCAAAAATATCTTTCATGGATCGTGGCAAAATAAAGATATTTTCAGATACTCAAAATTTAATACATGTTCACCAAAGGAACTTTTAAAGGATATATTTTAGGAAGAAGTGAAATGATCCCAGACCCTAGAAATGAAAGAAGAAATCATAGGCAAATAATCTGGATAAAATTCATGTAAATAAAATAATTATTGTCTGTATAAAATTATGATCATGATGGAAATAGTAATCTTCAATTAAATATACAGAGATAGAAATAATATAGCAGAAAATAACAGTATGTAATAAAAAGGTTGAGTAGATTTACTGTTTGAAAATCCTGTTTATTATTTGTGAGAAGGTTTAAGATACTGATTAACTTTAAATTCAATGAAATAAGAGATTAATACCTCTTCAACAAGAAAGAACAGACTATAGAGAAAGGTTTGAGAATTCTGGGTCCTCAAAGTTAGTGAATTTTTCCTTTTATTCCCATTCTAGTTCGTAGGGTACCAGATTTTGTCAAAAAGTCTCAACTTACACTTAATAAAAATGGTGAGGCTGTAAATTCAGTGTGTAAGTTAACAGTCTACAAGATCATACTTTGCTGTCTACTTTCGGCTGCCTGAGCTACCTTGTCATTGATATAGAAAGTTCTTGGGTTGTAGGTAATACCTTGAGCTAAAAATATTTTCTACTCCTTTTTTGCCTCTCTATTGGAACTTGGAGTCCTGTCCTCAAATATTTTGGAATTTCATTTAAATATAAATGGTATTTAGGTGCTGTGTTGCCAAAACCTAATAGCATCCAGTGTCCCCTCTCTATTATAATTTTATAATTATTGTAATGGATTTTTTCTTTTTCCAAGTGAGATTAAATTTCTGTTGCTGCTGCTCACTTTCCTAAAAATTCTAATGTATTTTCATATAAGTTACATTTTTATATACTGTCGTTAAATTTCTTTTAAAATATTAATCAAGTACTCTGCACTAGAACTAAGTACCCAGTTGTATATTTATTTCTATGTTTTTACTTTTTCAATTTCCTAATATGTGGATATGTAACCTGCCTTAAAAGGGTATCATGAAATAATGAAATGGATGTTTGTAAGTCATTTCATCTATATCTTTAGTCTCGGATTTTCAACTTCACTTATATTGCTTAGTGACTTCATTGAGTCTCTTGTCTTTAACTATCATCTTTATGTTGGTAACATAAAATGACCAAAAGCAAATTCCCCTCCCATACCAGTCCTGTATTCCTGTCTTCTCCATTTTGGTAATCAGCGTGATGCCATCATCCTACTTATTCCAGCTAATACCTAGGAGTTATCACGATTCTTCTTTTACCCTCACTTCTGCCTCCATTAGCAAGTCCTGTTAAGTATATATTCAAACAACATCCTGAATCGTTTCATTTCTTTTCATCTCCAGTATGACCACCATTGTGCACATCACTATCATCTCTCTTCCATATCACTGCAATAGCCTCTTACTCTTTTCTCTGCTTCCACTCATGCTTTTTTTAAAATACATTTTTACCAAAGTTGGTACAGTGATGTTTTAAAAATACATTTAAAAAGTACAGATAAAATTATGTTTATTTTCTGCTTTAAATCTTCTGGTGGCTGACTATGACAGTTAAAATAAAATCCAAATTCTTTGCGTGTCTACAGAATCCTCCCTTGCACACTGTCTCCTCTGTCACCACTATACCTTGGTGTTAGCTGCTGCTTCTTCCTGAAATTCTCTTCTCCCATCTTTATAAGACTAAACTTAATGTTCTTTGTATCTCAGACTAATGTCATTTCTTAGAGGCCTTTTAGTCTGTCAGAGTCACCCAGTCAGTCTATTAAATCATCCTATTTTTTCTCTACGTAACATGTTGAATTGCCAGATATTTTGTCTGTCTGTCTATCTATGTATCTATCTATCTATGTATCTATCTATCTATCTATCTATATCATCTATCTAATATTCTCTACCCCCAGTCCCATAATAGAACTTCCACAAGAGCAGCAACCTCATATTTATTTTTTGTTGGTGCATCACCAGTCCCTAGGATAGTGCCTGGCCCTTAGATGTTGCTCATTAAATATCTGTTGTGTGCATGAAGAAAATACTTCTCTGCCATTTTTAATTAATATATTTTTACTTATGTGGCAAATTTAGTTAATATGATTGTTTGTTAATAACAGCCGGTGGTCTTATAATCCAAGAATTTAAATGTACACTTCTGCCTACATTTGTAAGTGTCTTATTAGTTTTTTAAATTAACTTAAAACTTCTTGAAATACTGTTCAGAGTGATTTCTAATAAATTGGTTGAACTTTGAGAAATTCTAAAAACTGCACATGAATGGTAATTTATTTTTCTATAGTCAAACAGAATTTGAATATGATACAAGCTAGTCTGTTTTTTAGTATGTGGAACTGTGAACAACCTCCAGAATGATAAATTTTAATTTTGAGCACTCTAGACCAAAAAAAAAATGAATATATCAGGGCAGATCTATTTATTGGTGAATTCTTCTGCATTGAAGGATTAGTTGAACTGTGTCTTTTAAAGCTATATTACTCTCTGAGTTTTTTCACTTTTTTACTTTTGAATTCTTTGTGTAGTGATTCTTCTTGTATTGATGGTTTTAGCATAAACTTTCTTTCTCTATTTCATACAGAATACTTTTCTGAAAAGGGTCTCTCAAACTTCTAGGCTATTTTTTTTCTTTTAACACATCCAGTTAGTTTTTTTCTTTGAAATTTTAACACTATATTGAAGGAAATATACGATCAGGTGGAAAACTTTCAAATATATTCGAATAGCCATCAGATTAACTTTTGTGTAAGTACTGTAGGAAAATATTTTATTATTTTGAACAGTGTTTTTATAAATTAAGTTCATGAAAATTAGTCATATTTCTTTCAACCTTGTCAGGATTTAATCCTTTTTTTTTCCCTTCCACTCTGGTTTCATGATAGATGGTAGTCTTTTATAAAAACTTTCACATTTTTCAAAAATTTTCTTGCCTTAGAGGTGGTTTGATTTGTCATTAAATTAATTTGGAATTACTGCATGTTGGACTTATGAATAAACCTGTACACATGATTACACATTTAAATTTGGTAATTGCCCATGGCAGTCCCGCCAAACAGATGTGTCAATACTGTTGTTTATTTTACAGAGCAGAGATGCAGATAGGTTAATGACTTTTCTAAGAAGACACAACTAGGAAGAGGCAGAATTAGATTTGAACTCAGAATATTCTGCGGCAGCCAAGAAGAAACCCTAATCTAGAAGCACGAACAGACTAACATGCTGTGATCTTTGATTTATAGACCACAGAGTCCCTGTGAAGCAGGGCGACAGGAACGCCCCCAATTTCTGTGAGTCATGTACTGCCAAAATTCCCCAGCCCTGATAAGGGGAATCTGGATCTGACTCAAAATAATGTGGTAGGTAGCCTCTGTCACCCAGACAATTTCCAGATCTGGGTATAAAATGTAAAAACAAACAAATTTGAGCCCATACTTTCAGAAGTCTCTGCACAGTAGGTGATACCACCCTGAAGTGGACTGCTATGATATTGCAGCTGGTAATCATAGGGGATTAGTTTCCATGGGAAAACATGAGGCAATCTAATTGTCTGACCCAACAATTCATTTCACAGCAAAAAGAGTGAGGTCCCAGTCTGTTTCCGTACCATTCCCAGCTACCACAGTCATGAAAATCCACATCACAGGGCTGGGACGCTGTTCTGCAGAATATCTTACTTGTTTTGAACCAATGGTCTTCTCATTGTGTGCCCTGTCCACAACTTGAACACTTGCACTCAGAAATTGAAGAGTAGATTTTTTTTCTTTCTATATTTAGGTAGGACATGTTATTTATTTGTTACTGCTACTGAATATATAATATTTGTGGTGGTGATTCCATTTAACATTGAGTTCATTGATTTCCCAAAGGAGAAAAAAATAACATCTCGGTAGTATCATGATGGTACTAGAGGAGAAATGGGCTTCCCCTGGATTAGGATTATAGAAATGCTGGCAAGAACCTTTTGAAGTGGCTTTATGACATTTTCTCCAGCTGAAGAAAGTTTGTATGGTTTTGCATTATCATTTGATTGACAGTGGTGGTGATGTATTTGTAGTTGAATTGTGATAAGAGATCATGTTAGGTAGGGAGCATCTTTGACACTGTATGTGCAGAAAGGGAAGATATATACATCTGGAATTTAAGAGTGGAATGTATTACACATGTCCATCATAGTATCTACAATCTTCATATGCCACACACTATCTTGACTGAGTAGCCACGGCCAAACAGGTTTTATTTTCATGTGCCTTGACTCCCCTGAGCATATGTAATTGGATTGGGGATAGAACACTGATCCAAGGGTAGCCAATCCATAGATTGGCCAACAGGGCATAAGGTGGACCCTTGTGAAGAGATAAGATGGGTCTTTCTCTTGGCAATTCAAACTGGAAAAATAGTGTGAATCAGGCAGTAATGGAAATAGTACTGAGATGATGTAGCAAATTAACGGAGTAAGAGCATTAAGGGCCATTGACAAGTCAAAATCATGAGGGAACAGAAATGAATTAATAAGGAAAAATCATGAAGTAGAAATCAACTATACAAATGGAAAAAAAAGATATTTTGTTTACACGGCCCATAACAATAGAAATAGAGGAACATTGAATCAAAAGATGACTGTGCAATAGAGTGAAGATCTATATGGCTTCCCACTTCTATTGTAGTTCCTAGAGTTCCCTAAATTCTAAATGGCATTTCAGTTCAGGTTTCCGTGAGGCCCAACCATATTTGACTAAGATTCTTTGTCTCTTTGTGTATGAATTGATATTCCTTTTCTCTCGAGTAAGGTAACTAAATCTGAATAGCTTAAGCAAAACCCTCAATTCATTTCATGATTATGTCAAAGTAAAATTGCACTAGACAGAATCAAATAGGCAAGGAAGACTTTATTTAATTGCAATAGGGGTCAAGACCATTGCGATCGGGGAGAGAGATTAAACTCAATTTCTCTGAACAGGAGATGGGAGTGCTTTTAAGTGCTGGGGTGAGCAAGCGGAAGGGTATTGGAGGGCATTGCTGGGAGGCTGTCAATTTGATTAGGCCATGTGCCATGCTAAATGGCACTTATTGAAGTTAGACTTCTAATTTCCCACAGAGACTAGGAAATAGAGGCTCTATCTTTCTTGATTACATTTCAAAGGAGTGGTTTATATGTTCTTGAGAAAGACATTTCTGAGTTGTAAAAAGGGCAAGAGGTTGGGAGATTTACATCTCAAAGGGGCAGAGAAAAAAATTTACAGTTACAAGTGTGTATGTAATTTTTAATACTAGTATAAAGGTTAAAAAATACTAAAAGTAACTATAGTTATAATAATTTGTTAATGGATATATAATTTAAAAGGATGTAAATTGTGATATCATAAACAAAATAGAGCAGAAGTAAAAAGGTAGAGTTTTGTACGTGACCAAAGTTGTTATAGAATAACTTAAAATAGACTATTATAACTACAAGATATTTTATGTAATCCTTATGTTAACCACAAAGAAAAAAACGTATAGCAGACACCCATAAAGTGAAAAGAAAGGAATCAAAGCATACCATTACAGAAAATTATCAAATCACAAAGGCAGACAGCAAGAGAGAAAGAAATGAACTAAAAAGTTGTCCGAAAACAATTAATAAAATGGCAATAGAAAATCCTTACCTATCAATAAATACTTTAAATGTAAATAGATTAAATTCCTAATTATAAGAGATAGAGTGAATGGATTAAAAGAAAATGACCCAACTATATGCCACCTACAAGAGATTAATTTCAGCTTTAAGGACACACATTGGCTCAAAATGAAGGAATGGAAAAAAATATTCCATGACAATTGAAACCAAAAGAGAGCAGGGGTAGCTATACTTACACCAGACAAAATAGGCTTTAATTCAAAATCTGTAAGAAGAGACAAGGTCATTATATAATGATAAAGGGTTCAACTTATAAAGAGGATATAACCATTATAAATGTATATGCACCCAACATTGGAGCACCTAAATATATAAAGCAAATATTAACAGATATAAAGGGAGAAAAAAACACCAATATAATAATAGTAGGGACTTCAATATCCAACTTTCAAAAATGAATATATCCTCCAAATCTAAAATCAATAAGGAAACACTGGATTTGAACAACATTTTAGACCAAAAGGACTAAACAGACATATAAAGAACATTTCAACCAGCAGTAGCAGAATACAGGTCTTCCAAGTGCACATGGAACGTTTTCCAGTATAGATCATATTTTAGGTCACAAAACAAGTCTTAACAAATTTAAAAAGACTAAAACAATATCAATTATCTTTTCTGACCACAATGATATGAAACTAGAAATCAATAGCAGGGGAAAGCTGGAAAATTCACAAATATGTGGAAACTTAAAAATTTACCACTGAAAAATCAATGAGTCAAAGAAGAAATCAAAAGGGAAATCAAAAAATATCCTGAGAGAAACAAAAATGGAAATACAACATACCAAAACTCCTGAGATGCAGCAAAAACAGTTCTAAGAGGCAAGTTTATAGTGAAAACATTACATTAAGAAAAAAGAAAAATCTTGTATAACCTAATTTTACATCTCAAGGAAGTAGAAAAATAACAAACTAAGCCCAAATTTCACAGAAAGAAGGAAATAACAAAGATCAGAGATGAAATAGAGACTAGAAAAACAATACAAAAGAATAATGAAATTAAGAGTTGGGTTTTTGAAAGATAAACAATATTGACAAATCTTGAACTAAATTAAGAAAAAAAGACAGAAGACTCAAATATATAAAAGCAGAAATTAAAGAGGATATATTACGAATGATACCACAGAAATAGAAAGGATCCTAAGAGACTACTATAAAACATTATACACTAACAAATTGTTTAACCTAGAAATAGTGGATAAGTTTCTAGAAATATACAACCTACCAAACCTGAATCAGGAAGAAATAGAAAATCTGAAGAGATAAATAATAAGTAATAAGATTAAATCAGTAATCAAAAACTCCCCCACAAAGAAAAGCCCAGGGCCAGAAGATCTCTTTGGTGAATTCTACCAAACATTTAAAGAAGAATTAATGCCAATTCTTCTCAAATTCTTCCGAAAGGTTGAAGAAGAGGGAACACTCCCAAACTCATTTTATGAGGCCAGCATTACCTTGATACCAAAGCCAGATAAGGACACTACAAGCAAAGAGAACTACAAGCCAGTATCACTGAAAAATATAAATGCAAAAATCTTCAACAAAATACTAGCACGCTGAATTCAACAGCACATTAAAAAGATCATACAACATGATCAAGTGGGATTTATCCCTGGGATGCAAGAATGGTTCAACAAATGCAAATCAATAAATATAGTACCCCACACAAATAGAATGAAGATAAAAATTACATGATTGTCTTAATAGATGAAGAAAAAGCATTTGACAAAATTCAACATCCTTTCATGATAAAAAAAAACTCTCAACAAATGTAGTATAGAAGGTACGTACTTCAACGTAATAAAAGTCATATAAGAGAAGCCCACAGCTAACATACTCAATGGCAAAAGATTGAAAACTTTTCCTCTAAGATCAGGGACAAGACAAGGGTGCCCACTGTCACCAGTCCTATTCAACATAGTGCTGGATGTCCTAGCCAGAACAATTAGGCAAACAAAAGGAAACAAAAGTCATCTAGATTGGAAAGGAAGAAGTAAAGTTGCCTGTGTTTGTCGATGACATGATCTTATATATAGAATCCCAAAGATTCCACCACAAAAACGTTGATAGAACTAATGAACAAATTCATTAAAGTTGCAGGATACCAAATCAACATGCAAAAATTGGTTATGTTTCTATACACTAGCAAGAACTATTTGAAAAGGAAATAAAGAAAACAATCCCATTTACAATTACATCAAAAAGAATAAAATACTTGCAAATAAATTTAATGAAAGAGGTGAAAGATTTGTACACTGAAAAATATAAAACATTGATAAAAGAAATTGGAGAAGATTCAAATAAATGGAAAGATATCCCATGTTCATGGATCAGAAGAATTAATATTGTTAAAATATTCATACTACCCAAAGTGATCTATAGATTCAATGTAATCTATATCAAAATTCCCATGGCATTTTTCACAGAAACAGAAAAAAATATCCTAAAATTTTGTATGGAGCCAAGAAGACCACAAATAGCCAAAGTAATTCTGAGAAAGAAGAGTAAAACTGGAGGAATCACACTTTCTGGAAAAGCCACAAATACGTGGAGATTACACAAAATGCTGCTGAACAACTATTGGGCCAATGAAGAAATCAAAGGAGAAATCAAAAAATACCTGGAGAGAAATGAAAATGAAAATACGACCTGTCGAAATTTATGGGATACAGCAAAAGAGGTACTAAGTGGAAAGTTTATAGCAATACAGGACTACCTCAAAAAATAAGAAAAATCTCAAATAAACAATCTAACAGTGCACCTAAAGGAATTAGAAAAAGAAGAGCAAACAAAGCCCCAAATCAGTAGAAGGAAGGGAATAATAAAAATCAGAGCAGAAATAAATGAGATAGAGACTAAAAAATAATAGAAAACATCAATGAAAATAAGAGCTGGTTCTTTGAAAAGATAAACAAAATTGACAAAACTTTGGCTGGACTCACCAGGAAAAAAGGAGAGAAGGCTCAAATAAATAAAATCAGAAAGAAAAAGGAGAAATTACAATGGACACCTCAGAAATACAAAGGATTATAAGAGTGTAGTATGATAAGTTATTTGCTGACAAATTGGATAATCTAGAAGAAATGCATAAATTCTTAGAATCATACAACATTCCAAAACTGACTCAAGAAGAAATAGAGAATTTACCAGTAAGGAGATCAAAACAGTAATCAAATATCTTCCCCCTCCAAAAAGTCCAGGACCAGACAGCTTCTTCAGTGAGTTCTACCCAACATTTAAAGAAGACTTAATACCTATCCTTCTCAAAGTCTTCCAAAAAATTGAAGAGGAGGGAAAGCTTCCTAACTCATTCTACAAAGCTGTCATTACCTGGATACCAAAACCAGACAAGGACAACGCAAAAAAAAGAAAATTACAGGCCAATATCACTGATGAACATCAATGCAAAAATACTCAACAAAACACTGGCAAATCAAATATAATACATTAAAAAGATCATACACCATGATCAAGTGGGATTTATTCCAGGGATGCAGGGATGGTTCAAAATCCTCAAATCAATCAATGTGATAAATCACGTTAACAATATGAAGAATAAAAATCACATGATCATCTCAATAGATGCAGAGAAAGCATTTGACAAGATACAGCATCCATTTATGATAAAAACTCTGAAGAAAATGGGTATAGAAGGAAAGTACGTCAACATAATAAAGGCCATATATGACAAGCCCATAGCTAATATCATAGTCAATGGTGAAAAACTGAAAGCTATCCTTTTAAGAACAGGAACCAGACAAGGATGCCCACTTTTGCCATTCTTATGTTTAACATAGTGTTGGTAGTCCTAGCCAGAGCAATCAGGCAAGAAAAAGAAATGAAAAGGATCAACATCAGAAAGGAAGAAGCAAAACTGTCACTATTTGCAGATGACATGATTTTATATACAGAAAACCCCAAAGGATCCACCAAAAAACTATTAGAAATAATAAATGAATTCAGTAAAGTTGCAGGATATAAAATCAACATACAAAAATCAGTTGCATTTCTATACAGTAACAATGAAATAGCAGAAAGAGAAATTAAGAATACAATCCCATTTACAATTACAACAAAGATAATAAAATACTTAGGCATAAATTTAACCAAAGAGGTGAAAAACCTGTACACTGAAAACTATAAAACATTGTTGAATGAAACTGAAGACACAAAGAAATGGAAAAATATTCCATGCTCTCAGATTGGAAGAATTAACATGGTTAAAATTTCCATACTTCCTAAAGCAATCTACAGATTCACTGCAATCCCTATCCAAGTCCCAATGACATTTTTCACAGAAATAGAAAAAAGAATCCTAAAATTTATATGAAACAACAAAAGACTGTGAATGACAAAAACAATCCTGAGAAAAAAGAACAAAGCTGGATTTCACACACTCTCTGATTTCAAAATATACTATAAAGCTATAGTAACCAAAATAGCATGGTACTGGCACAAAAACAGACACACAGGTCAATGGAACAGAGTTGAGAGCCCAGAAATATACCCACACACCTATGGACAGCTAATTTTTGACAAGGGAGCCAAGAACATACAATGGAGAAAGACAAGTCTCTTCAATAAAGGGGGCTGGGAAAACTGGACAGCCACATGCAAAAAAATGAAAGTAGACCATTATCTTACATCATAAACAGAAATTAACTCAAAATGGATTACAGACTTGAATGTAAGACCTGAAACCATAAAATTTCTAGAAGAAAACATAGGCAGTATGGTCTTCGCCATCAGTCTTAGCAGCATATTTTCGAATAGCATGTCTCATCAGGCAAGGGAAACAACAGAAATAATAAACAAATGGGACTATATCAAACTAAAATTTTCTGCACAGCAAAGGAAACCATCAGCAAAATGAAAAGGCAACCTAACAATGGGATAAGATATTTGCAAACCATATATCTGATAAAAGGTCAATATACAAAATATGTAAAGAACTCATACATCTCAAGAACAAAGAAACAAACAACTCAATTAAAAAATGGGCAAAAGACTTGAACAGATATTTCTCCAAAGAAGATATACAGATGGCCAAAAGACACATGAAAAGATGTTCAACATCATTAACTATCAGGAAAATGCAAATCAAAACTGCAATGAGATATCACCTCACGCCCGTCAGAATGGCTATAATCAACAAGACAAGAAATAACAAGCGTTGGAGAGGATGTGGAGAGAAGGGGACTGTCATACACTGCTGGTGGAAATGTGACTGGGTGCAGTCGCTATGGAAAACAGTATGGAGATGCCTCAAAAAATTAAGAAAAGAACTACCGTATGATCCAGCTATTCCACTTCTGGGTATTTATTCAAGGAATACAAAAACATGAATGTGTAAGGATATATGCACCCCTGTGTTCATTGCAGCATTATTCACAATAGCCAAACTTGGAAACAACCTAAGTGCCCATTACGGATGAATGAATAAAGAAGATGTGGTATGTATACACAATGGGACACTACTCAGCCATAAGAAACGATGAAATCCAGCCATTTGTGACAACATGGATGGACCTTGACGATATTATGCTAAATGAAATGTCAGACAGAAAAAGTCAAAAACCATATGATTTCAGTCATAATTTGAAGATAAAAACAACAAACAAACACATAAGTAGAGAGACTAGATTGGTGGTTGCCAGAGGGAAGGGGGCGGGTGGAAGGGGTGACAGGGCACACGTGTACGGTGATGGATGGTAGTTTGTCTTTGGGTGGTGAACATGATGTAGTATACACAGAAACCAAAATATGACGATGTACACCTGAAATTTATATAATGTTATAAACCAATGTTACCTCAACAAAAAAAATTTTAAAAAACAACAAATAACACAAACAAGAAATGAGCAAAGGACCTGACTTGACATTTTTTTTTCCACAAAAGACAGACAAATATCCAACAGGTATATGAAGTATGTTTAACATCACTAATCATCAGGGAGATGCTAATCAAAACCACAGTGATATATCCTCACTCCTGTTAGGATGGTTTTTATTAAAAAAAAAAACCCAAAAGACAACAAGTGTTGGCAAAGATGTGGAGGAAAGGGAACACTTGGATGCTGTTGGTGGGAATGTAAATTGGTACACCCATTATGGAAAACAGTGGTTAGTTTCCTCAAAAATTAGAATAGAACTCCAATATGATCCAGCAATCCTGTACTGATTGTATATCGATAGGAAATAAAATCAGTATCTTGAAGAGATATCTGCAAATCTCATGTTCTTTGCAGCACTATTTGTAGTAGCCAAAATATGGAAACAATAAGTGCTCATCAACAGATGAACGGATGAAGAAACTATGGTATATATACACAATGGAATATAATTCAGCCTTAAAAAAGAAGAAAATCTTACTGTATGTGACAACATGGATGAACCTGGAGGACATTATGCTAAATGAAATAGCCAGACACAGAAGGATAAATACTGTATGATCTCAATTATATGTGTAATCTAAACAAGAAGAACTCAAAGTAACAGAGAGTAGAATGGTGGTTACCAGAGGTAGGGAAGGGGTGGGTGGTAGAAATAGGGAGATGGTCAGAAAGTATAAACTTTTAATTATAAGATAAACAAGTTCTGGAGACCTAATATTCAGCATGGTGACTTTAGTTAATAATAATATATCATATATTTGAAATTTACTAAGGGAGTAGATCTCAAGATTTTCACCACACGCACAAAATGGTAACCACGTGAGCTAATGGATATGTTAACTAGCTTGATTGTGGAAATTGTTTCACAATATATACATATATCCAAACATGACATTGTACACCTTAAATATATACAATTTTTATTTGTCAATCATATTTCAATAAAGCTAGAAAAAAAGTGTAGTATGTATATGGTTGTCTTAGTCCATTTAGGCTACTATAATAAAATATCAAAGATTGCATGGCTTGTAAACAGCACACGTTTAGCTCTCACAGTTTTGGAGGTTGGAAGTCTGAGCTCTAGGTGTCAGCATGGTAGCGTGAGGGCCGTTTTCTGGGTCGCAGATTTCTCACTGTATGCGCACATGGTGAAAAGGGCTAGGAAACCCTGTGGGAGCTCTTTTATAAGAGCACTAGTCCCATTTATGAGGGCTCTACCTGCATGACTTTAAGCATCTCCCAATGGCCTCATCTTCTAACACCATCACATTGGGAGTTAAAACTCCAACATGTGAATTTTGGGGGGGACACAAACATTGAGACCATAGCAATGGTGTTAATTTCATGAAGAAAAGTAAAAGAAGGAAAGGGAATATACTATCTCTACCTACCACAGTTGTGCATGTCCAGTGTATGGTCCCCCAGCCACCCTGGGTTTACCCCTATACATTCTCTGGGTAATTACCAAGTGTGAGGGAACCATTATGAGATGGAGAAGTACCCAAATTAGTGTTTATCATGCCCTTTTCATGCATATTTCTGTACCATGCACTCTCATTATTTGAATTATCATGTGTGTTTCTTCTTCTTTTAAATTAAATACCTTTGTTAATTTAGACTATGTAAGTACATATGAAAAAATATTTTTGAAAGGCTATATTACAACATATTAACAGTGGTTAACTTTGGTTGGGAGATTATGGGTTATATTTTGGTCTTTAGACTTTGTATTTTGTAAATTTTCATCCCAGGACATATTATTTTCACTTTAATAATTGGAAAATTTTTTAAAACTTTAAAATTCTAAGTTTTTCTATAACATCATCATCAGTATGATAGTTATTATTACAAGAATAATCATTTCTAGTAGTGAGTTCTTTTTCTTTGCCTTATTTAAACCCTCAAAAATGAGGTTGGAGAAATGAAGGCTAGGATATCAAAGACTTAGTATGGACGTCAAAGATTTAAGAGTGGAGAGAGGATTCACACGTCTTTAATGTGAAGATTGACACCGTTATATTTATTTTAAAAAAGAAAACCTGTAAGTTATATGCAGGGTGGAACAATGTGGGAGAATCTGGAGCTGGCCATGGCATGGGTGGGTGGAAACACGAGTGTAATTGCAGAAGGAAGGAACTGTTAGGGCTTAGCTAGAAAGGAAAGCTAACGAGACATTTTGGAAATTGCGATTACCAAAATTTCACTTAATTCACTATTTTGTACAGAATTAACCCTATATTCCTTGTCAAGAAGGCTCCAAGTTGATAACTCCCAACCACCCTTCCATACTAACCTACCTATCCTCTACAAATTCCGAATGTTTGTATATAATCCCACCCTCCAGAGCTTCTAGCATTTCTATGGTGGGTTTTCAGATTATTTTTATTTTGCAAATTTTCTATAATAAACATACATCAGTTTTTAAAGCAGAAGAAAAAAGTAAAAAAATAAGGTCTCAAAGTTAAATGAAACAGTATACTTTTGCTTTGAGGAATCATTGTACTTTCAGGAAATTGTGTCCTATTAGTTTCACCTCCTTTAAGCTTTTTAACATAACCATGTTCCACATTTAAAATAATATCGAAACAATTACTAATAAATAAACACTAGAAACAAGGAAAATAATTATATTAATGAGATTTCCTTCCCCTTTGTTGAGAAGGATGTTCCATCGCATTCCTGTATGTGGTCAGTTTTGAAACACAGTGGTTGGGGTTATATGCTCACTTATGGTTTTTACTTGATCTGTGAGCTATTTACTCTTCAACTTGTTGATGGCCTCTCTAATTGGATAGAAAAGGTGTAGTGACTCACTGCAACATAAAATATTGAAAGGTGACACATGGAAAGCACTTGACTAGTGTCTTGGGAAAGAAAATTGCTTATCTGTAATTGTTTTGCTCTCTGAAGATATATATCAGACTGCCATTTCCACAGGAATTTTCTGGATATAGTGTGACCTACTATTTTAATGTCAACGGAAACAAGCCCTCGTGGAGTTTCTCAGGCTTTTGTATGCTCTAGTTAACCTGGGGGACCTTTAAGCTATAATTTGTAGACAAAGATAGCAGCATGACACAGAGGAGGGAGGGATTGATTTGTAAGTCGTGTCCCAGCATGCAGGTGACAAATTGTGGACAAAAGCATTGGGGATAGGAAAAAGAAAAAGTAAAATATGCACCCATCACCTTACTCTTATCTAAAGGCAGACAGTGGAGTGAGATGTTGATTTGATAAATGTCGTAAAATTCCAAATAGACTGGTGTCTGGAGCCTGGCTGGGATGCACGGCTAATTGTTCCTTCTTTTAGTGACTACTTGCTGCTCCCCCATGGTGTGCCGGGCACTGTGCTAGGAAACAGAGAGACATTAGTGAGCAGGGTAGACGTGGTCCCTACATTTACATAGACTATACAACTAAAGAAACAATTGCAATAAGGTATGTTGGAGAGAGGTCAGCTATATTCGAGAGCTGTACAAGCACATCTCATCTCATTTTGGGAGACCCTAGAAGAAAGGAAATAATGAAAAATAAAGAAGAGGTTTAGTAGACAGAAGCTTTAGGGAGCTCCAGAATGAGGGACAGTATACAGGAAGGCCAGAGAGACAGGAAACAGGGCTGAACTGAATGAAGCTCAGCATGGCTGGAATATGGCATGGGGCAGGTGAGTGTTGAGACATATGTGGGGAGCTAGGCAGGCAGCAGGCTCAGAGCATCATGTTAAATTAGAATTGACAACCTACAATTATTTACCAAATGCCTAACGATTTTCAAGCTCTTTAGGATACAAAGATAAAATATTTTCTAACCTCTAGTATCTCTGATTTGATAAGATGGAAAGTGAATTAAAACCAACAGTAATAAAGCGTGAAAGTGATATGATTGTAAGAGCCTGAAGCTCTAAAGAAACCAAGAAGTAGGAAAGTAGGGAGGAAAGTCTAGGGGCTGAGAAAGCCTTAAGAGGTAATTCTTGGAGCGCGTCTTAAAGGCCATGGGGAGTTAGTGAAGCAGAGGAGGGAAGTCCACTTAGGCAGTGGAGACAGCGTGTCTGGTGGTGCAGGAGCTTGAGAGAACAAGATCTGTGCAGAACTGAGAGTGGAACGTTTTCACTGCAGCAGCATTTTCCAAAGTGTGCCTCAGGAAGCCTTCTGTAAGATGATCTGGAAACACACGCGTGGTCTACCCCTTCTTGGAAAGTCACCATGCCCATCAGCATATTAAGGGATCCAGACGTACCTACAGTGAGGAAAGCTGTTTGTCTTTGCTTGATCCAGCATTTTTCAAAATTGTTTGATCATAGAATTTCCTCTACTACCCTCTCTTTTTGGTTTAAAATCTATTAACAATCTATGAAACACACTTTGAAATTGAGAGCAGGACATAGCCTGGGTGACAAGGAGTGTCAGAGGATGGGGCTACAGAGGAAGCTACTGGAGATCAGATCACAAAGACCTTGGTTGGCCAGGCTGGTCATTAGGGCAGAACACGCCTCATGTTTTCTTCCGGGTAAAAGGAGCTCAGCCTTACTCATTCCACATGAGGCGGGTGTGTGGAACCAGCTCTCTGAGAGGTACGTTTAGATAGATTTAGATGGAAGTATGGACATATCTTTACCATTCTGGCTCTTTTTTTTTTTTTTTTTTGTGAGGAAGATCAGCCCTGAGCTAACATCCATGCTAATCCTCCTCTTTTTGCTGAGGAAGACCAGCTCTGAGCTAACATCTATTGCCAATCCTCCTCCTTTTTTTTCCCCCAAAGCCCCAGTAGATAGTTGTATGTCATAGTTGCACATCCTTCTAGTTGCTGTATGTGGGACGCGGCCTCAACATGGCCGGGGAAGCGGTGCGTTGGTGTGCGCCCGGGGTTCTGAACCCGGGCCGCCAGTAGTGGAGCCCGTGCACTTAACCGCTAAGCTACTGGGCCAGCCTCGGCTCTTTTTTAAATTAAACTTTTAAGAAAATTTTTCATTGTGGTAAGAACACTTAACGTGAGCTCTATTCTCTTAAATTTTTAAGTGCACAATACAGTATTGATAACTCTAGGAACAATGATATACAGTAGATCTCTAGAAGCTAATTACCTTTCATAACTGAAACTTTATACCTGCTAAATAGCAACTCCCCATTTCCTCCTCCCCTCAGCCCCAGGCAGCACCACTCTACTCTGTGTTTCTGTGTGTTTGGCTATTTTAGATTTGTCATATAAGCAATGTCATGTAGTACTTGTCCGTCTGTGACTGGCTTGTTTCACTTAGCATAATGTCCTCAAGATGCATCCATATTGTCACATATGGTGGGATTTTCTTCTTTTTTTAAGGCTAAATAGTATTTCATTGAATATATATACGACATTTTCTTTATCCAGTCCACTGTTGATGGATAACAGGTTGTTTCCACATATGGCTGTTGTGAATAATGCTGCAATGAACATGGGAAGGTACAAATCTCTTTGAGGTAATGATTTCATTTCTTTTGGATAAATACCCAGAAGTAGAATTAATGGATTATATGGTATTCTTATTTTTAATTTTTCAAGGAACCTCCACACTGTTTTCCATAGTGGCTGCACCATTTTACCTTCCTACCAACAGCGTCCAAGGGTTCCAGTTTCTCTACATCCCCACCAATACTGTTATTTCTTGTTTTCTGGTAACAGCCGCCCTAACAAGTGTGAGGTGATATCTCATTGTGGTTTTAATTTGCATTCCCTGATGATTAGTGATGTTGAACACCTTTTCATACACGTGTTGGACATTTGTATGTCTTCTTTGAGAAGTGTCTATTCAAGTCCTCAGCACATTTTTAAAAAGTTGGGTTATTTGTTTTTTTGCTATTGAATTGAAGGAGTTCCTTATATGTTTTGGATATTAACCTTTTATCAGATATATAATATGCAAATATTTTCTCTTATTTCATAAGTTGCCTTCTCATTTTGTTGATGGTTTCCTTTGCTGTGCAGAAGCTTTTTAGTTTGAGGTAGTCCCACTTACCTATTTTTGCTTTTGTTGCCTATCCTTTAGGTGTCATATCCAAGAAATCATTGCCAAGACTAATGTCTGGCATAAAGACAGACATATAGACCAAAGGAACAGAATAGAGAGCCCCAAAATAAATCCACACATATAAAGTCAACTGATCTTTGACAAGGGAGCCAAGAACATGCAATGGTGTTGGGAAAACTCAAGATCTCTTCAACAAATGGTGTTGGGAAACCAGATATCCATAAGAAAAAGAATGAAATTGGACCACTATCTTATACCATACACAAAAGTCAACTCAAAAAGGATTAAAGACTTGAACATAAGACCTGACATTGTAAATTCCTGGAAGAAACCATTCTTTCTCTTGAAATATGCTGCCAGGTGGGAACACTTTCTCCAGATGAGAACACTTGTTCTGGTTCAGCACTGCCTGGGGCTGGGAGGGTAATTTTCCTGATTCTGGGATTCAATATTAGGAGGCACACTTGACTGCAGGTATAAACTATATCTCCATCATAGCTTCATCAGTAATAAAGATGTTTTAGTTATCCATTTCTTATTCTTTTGTTTTATTTCTCAATATCTTCATAATTTGGCAGATAAGGAGGTGATATTTATTGTCCTCCAAGAGATCTAGGCATTAAGGAATTTGGTCTTTATCCTGGAGGTAGTTGGAAGCAGCTAAAGTATTTTACCAGTAAGTAACATGGTCAGATTTGCATTTGGCAGCTTTGGCAGCAGCGTAGAAAATATACCGGAGGGGACAAAAACGGAAACTGAGAAACCAATTAAAAAGGACAGCAGGAATCCAGGCAAGAAATGGTCAGATCTAGAACTACACCAATGGCAGTAATACGGATAAGGGGAAATGGACATGGAATATATTTAGGAGGTTGAATCAACAGAACTAGGAGACTGATTAGATTTGTGATGTGAAAAAGAGGAAATCTAGGACAACTCCCAGATTTCTTAATGGAGGTAAATTACATTTGGTTTGGTGGAAATGTAAAATTCTGTATCCAGCATACCGAGCTGGGCATGCTTTAGGGACATCCAAGTAGAGACGTACATTTGTTCGTTATATACATTTGTCTGAAGTTCAGAGACGTTTATAGTCTAGAAATACTCACATGGCAGCTGTTAACTTATTAGTGGTACTTGAAGTCACAGTGTCAATCACTCTTAAGGAAACCTTGTGGATAGTAATCCTACTCAGTATCAATACTCAACACTTATGTGCCCACTGTGTACCAGAACTATGTTAAACACTTTGCGTACATGATCTCATTTAATCCTCATGAAAGCTCTTTAGGGTGAACACTATTACCACCATTTTATGAATGGAATTGAAGAGTTTCCACTTGATTTGGCAACTAAGAATTAAGTTGTTTTGTTCACAGGATATTTTAAATGTATCTGATAAAATACCCTTGTAATCAGACACATACATAGATGTGTCTTTGTGGTTTGCTATTTCAATTAATTTTTGCAGGGGGTATATATTCAAATAATGTTGCTGTGTAATGCCCATTGGCAAAGTTAATTTTAATCAAGGCTGGAGTTTCAGTCTAGTATGGGAATAAAGAACAGAAAATCATGGCGCTCTCATTCTCTTTGTGTTTCTCCCATCAAGGGTCAAATTCAGGAGCATAGTGTATTATAGCAATTATGAGTCAGAAACTCTGTTCTCTACTAGAATCCTAGTCAGAAAGTAAGTAGAAAAGAGAAGAGTATGCTTATTTTCTTACATGCATTTGGGGAAGAGAAGCTGCCCAAGATCTAGAATTTGATGAAAATCGCCTACTCTGAAGTCTAAAGCATAGAGCTGAATGAGCCTGTGACCCCTTGCACAGGGGGAGTTGTGAGGATAGTAAAGCGTAGGGCAAGCCTCTGCATGCATGCACTTTAATGGCAGATGTCCCAGCAGATAAACATCATCTTAAAAAACAATCTTCTCTGAAAAGCAACCTAATGTTATAGATTAATCAGCAATTGTTTATGCATTTTCTCAGATTTAAAGTTGATTAACAATGCTATATTTCTTTTCTTTTATTTTTATTTTTTTGTTTTATTATTTTTTGTTTATTGTGGTAACATTGCTTTATAATATTGTATAAATTTCAGGTGTACATCATTATACTTTTATTTCTGCATGGATTACATAATGTTCTCATGTTCACCACCCAAATACTAATTACAAGAATGTGAAAACAACAATGTGTAAAGATACATGCACCCCTGTGTTCATCGCAGCGTTGTTCACAATAGCCAAGACTTGGAAGCAATCTAAGTGCCCATCAAGGGACGAATGGATAAAAAAGACGTGGTATATATACACAATGGAATACTACTCAGCTATTTCTTTTCTAATCAGATTTTTCATGGCTGACTTTGTATGCAATAAGATTTTATGTGTGTATATATACGTTTAGGTGTGTTTGGATAAATCTGAAAATAGTAGAAAAATAATAATATAATAATAGATATGGAGCTTGCACAGGGGGAAACAAGGAAGAAAAATCTTAACACCAATGACTGACTTGATGTCAGCTGGAATTGCAGAATGCGGGCCAGAAGTAACAGCGATAAGGTGACCATCTTGGCCCAAATTAGGTGATACATTGGTACCCCACACTGTGGCTGTCCTGTTACTTGGAGCCGTTGACAACTGACTACATTATGGAGACACATAATGATTTTCTTTTGCCTTCAGCAGAATGCAGCAGACTGTGCTTCGTCCCTGACATAAAAAGATTATTGATGCTTTTCCCTCACCCTTCCCCATCTCCTTTTTGAAGTGCCTTTTCACAGGGGGCTTTGCCTGAAGGCTTGGATGGACTCCCAGAGCTACTCTTCTTGCCAAACAAGCTCTGGCAGGGCAGAGGGGTCTCAAAACCCGGAGGGCTTGGTTGTGAATTTGGCGTCTGAATAATTGACATATTTTTATTCTTAGCACATTTGCCTATTTTTTATTTTACTCTACAAAGCAGTCTATTTGATTTTTGAAATAAAAAAAATGTTTGGCATGGGTAAATAGCTATGATTTTTCTATTTGAAATGTCTCAGAAAGTTAGAGTAAACCAAAAAGAGGCGATATATTCTCCATGTCAACAGCATGGGCTTTGGAGTCAGACAGACGAATTCAAGATTCACTAATTATTGCTTTCTATGACTATCAGCATGTTAGTAAACTTCTGATACTTTTTTGTCTTTTAATCTCTAGAATTGGGTTAATGATGCTTATTTAATAGGTTTTTATACAAAATGTAATGAGTTATTGTGTACAAAGGACTTAGAACAGTGTCTGATCCTAAAAAGACACTCAATAAACAGGGTCTGCCAAGAGTATTACTAATTTGGCCTTAGAATTGATCTCGCTTAAGGCAGATGGCCTGACATGAAATCTGGACTCCACCCTTAGCAGCTTTGATCTTGGAGAAGTTGTGTAACATCTCCATGCCTCCGTGTCCTCGTTTACTAAGAGGGATTCATAATAGGCTCGACTCTTTAGGTTCATGAGAAGATTAAATGAGTTAATTATAAAGCTATTAGAATGGCTCTAGACACACAGTGAACCCTCAATAAATGTTTTTGGTGAAATGGGTTATATCATATATCAAAATTACCATCAGTGTGTGGTGCCATCAAAGATATCATGGGAAACTATAATGAAAGCTTGATTTTCATCCGATAAAGTTTATGCTGAACAGTAAGTTATGCTCATTATTAACATAAATTGGGGAGTTTGGGGCCTGTCCAAAGACAGAGCTGTCTGTGGTCATACAGCAAAGTGATGGATACTCTGCTGTATTCGAAGACTTTTTACTCTGAGTCCAGTGCTTAGTCCCATCAGTTCACGGTGCTACATGAAGATTGTGAGCATGGTATCAATCCAAGGGTTTACATTAAGTATGCATTTCTGGAGTGGAGGGGAGTAAGCAAGAAGTAAAACAGAACCATTCCTTAGCAAGCACTTTTCATTGTTATGCAAGTTACATTATGCAGAAAATAACAGATCTCATTGTTCAAGCAATTTAATAGCTGCCAGTTATCATTTGGCAGGATCAAGCTATAAATCTCTTTTTATACAACTGGAGGAAGGCTTATGACATCCATTACTTATATCAGTTTTTTTACTTTCTAGTAATCTTTTTTTCTTTTGCAGTTAACAAGCTGCCAAACCCCTAGTTTTATAGTAGAATCTGAGTGTCTCATTTTACTTGTCACATTTCAACGGATGTTTATTTGCATTAGATTATGAAAGGTTGGTGTCGAGTTTCAAATAAGTATAGAATCAGGTTCTATTAGTACTTGCCATAATCCTTGTCAATGCATAATCCTTCAAGCTATAGTTTATAAACATCGGTGGCCTTTGTTGACTTAAATGAGGCAGAAGAATATTCTTTTAGTTTAGTCCTAAAGCTGTACACAAAATTCCCTCATAAAATTTCCAGAAATTTTCATAGATATAAAAAAAATGGGTTGATTCAGAGATTATTCTTCTAGCTTCTGTAAGAAGCAGAATTAAAGTAGTAAAGTCCTTGGTGTGACACAACATGGCGCACTGGAAGGCAGAGCTCTCAGCTGCAGCTCGTCTGTCTTTGCAGCTTTGTGGGGTAGGGGTGGAATGCGAGGTGAAGGGAACTCTCGCTTCCATGTCTGCTTTCTTCTTGCGGACATGACAAATCTCTGTCCTGCCTTTTGAGTTGTGATGCTGGGTAACTGCTCCTTCTGTCTGCTATAGTATAGAAGTTGCTCTTTTGGACACAGTTTCTGATGTCATCCGAACAGGACCTTCTGCAATCAACCCAAGGCAGTTGGTCCATCCCTTGAAAGCATCATGGCTGTGCCAGGGCCACCAGCTCTTAGGCCTCTATGTCTGCTTCCCAAGTTACTTATGCCCTTACTCCTGGCTGTTGGAGGCCTCCTCGGATCAAGGTGCTGCACTAGGATACCCTTATTCCAACTAATGATATAGTAACACTTATAATTAAAAGTGAGTGCTTATATTTTTAATTTCAAAACACAACCATATACACACACCAATACAAACGACAACAACAACAGAACTATTGTCTTTGTCTTGGGATCAAGAGAGTAGTGTGCTAAGTGAAATAAGTGAGACAGAGCAAGAAAAATACCGCATGACCGCTCTTATATGTGGAATATAAAAAAACAGACAAACAAGTAAAAAACCAAGCTCATAGATACAGAAAACATGTTGGTGGTTGCCAGAGGCAGGGGGTAGAGGGTATGAGAAATGGGTGACGAGGTCAAAAGGTAAACCTAACTAGTAATACAAAAAGGCAAGTTAAAAAACAAGGTACCATTTTCACTAAAATATTAACAACAACGAACAAAGAAACCATGGATGCCCAAAAGAAATGGCATGACATTTTTCAGGTGCTAAAAGAGAACTGTCAACTCAGAATTATATATCCAGCAAAAATGAAGGGGAAATCAAGACATTCTCAGATGAAGGAATACTAAGAATTTGTTACTAGCAGACCTATCCTAAAAAAAAAAAAACAGCCAAAGGAAGTTCTCTAAACACAGGAAATGTCAAAAGAAGGAATCTTGGAACATCAAGAAGGAAGGAAGGCACAGAAACAGCAAAAATGTGGGTAAATACCATAGACTTTCCTTCTCCTCTTGAGTTTTCTAATTATGTTTGATCTTTGAAGCAAAAATTACAACACTCTCTAATATTATTCTCAATGCATGTGAAGAAAATATTTAAGACAATTATATTATAAATAGTGGAGGGTAGAAGTCATAAAAGGAGGTAAACTTTCTATGCTTCACTTGAGCTTGTAAAATGTTGACACCAGTAGACTTTGTCAAGTTTTGTATATATAATGTAATACCTAGAGCAACCACTTAATAAAAGCCATACAAGGAGATACACTCAAAAACACTACAGATAATGTTTTCAACAAATGGTGCTGGAACAAATGGATAGACACATGCAAAAGAATGAAGTTAAACCCTTACCTCACACCGTATACAAAAACGTAACTCAAAATGGATCAAATGCTTAAATGTAAGAGGTAACACTATAAAACTCTTAGAAGAAAACATAGGAGTAAATCTTCATAACCTTGGAGTTGGCAATGAATTCTCTTAAAATGACACCAGATCAAAAGTAGCAAAAGAAAAAAAGAGATAAATTGGACTTCACCAAAATTTTAAAACTTTTGTGCTTCATAGAATACTATCAAGAAAATGAAAAGACAACTCACAGAATGTGAAAAAAATATATACCAGGCAAATACTAATTAAAAGAAAGCTGTTGTAATTATATGAGATATTAGACAAAATAGACTATAGGGCAATGGTTATTACAAGGACTCTATGTAATGATAAAAGATTTAGTTAATCAGGAAGATATAATAGTTCTAAAGCATTAGTACCTACTAAAATAGCATCCAAATACATAAAATAAAAATTTATAGAACTATGGAGAGAAATAAAAAAAAAAAAAAGAGAAAGTAGTGTGGCTCTTAATTAGGATGAGGCTACACACCTGATGTTTAAGCCCAGAAAATATGTAATTCCTAAATATGTATGTGCATCTGTGGTTTTTTTGTGTAAATTATCAAATAAATTGAATTTAAAAAAATATCTGTAACATGATTAACTTCTGTCAATTTGAAGTGTTTCTGCACTTCGAGTTATTTTTATGCAAATAGTATTACAAAAAAATCTATTTCCAAATGCTACTTATAAAAGAAGCCCTTATGTGTTTTAATTTTATACAAAATTAAATTTATATTTTTCTGAAATATATTATCAAAAATATGTGAACATATTATGTCTATCATAGGTAGAAATAGCAGAAGGATGGAAAAAGCACAAAGAGCATTTTACAATATATTTTTATTCAGCTCTATCTTGTAATACTAACTTTATCGTAAAATAATGCCCATCAATACCATCTAAAAACCAAATACTGAAAAAAAAAGTACACAGATATCCTCTATGTCTTCATTTGTAGCAGAGTGACATTTGAAACAAAGGTCAAAATTGACTATGCCCTTGAATTATCAATATATTCCTCTGGAACAATGTCAATAACTTAAAGAGATAGTCAGCATGGTTTTAAATTATTGAGAACTTTATAGTCTGCCCAACAGATAGTCTTAAAGAAATCACGTTAGGAGTCAGAATATAAATCTATAAAGGAATCTGCACAGTAGAATCAATAAGACACTGAGTCTTGAACAAGAAAGTGATGAGAAGACTCCTAAACTAGATGAAACTTCATTTAAACTTTTTTTTTAAGGAGAATTTATAACCAGACACAATGCCCTGTGACAATTACAAAATCCAGGATGTATTATAGTGGAGAGCAGTATTTAATTCCTAGACTACAAAAAGGTGTGTTTCTTATGACTCAAACATCTGATTTTAAGGAACTGGCTTAGGTGCTCTGAAAAAGAGATCCTAAAATACAGAGACTTAAACCATCTGGAGATTTATTTCTTGCTTGTGTAACAGATTAGAGAAGTTTGGGCTGGCGAGGGCCTCTGCTGAAGCAGAATAGTCAGGGACTACATTTGCTTTCATCACGTTGCCCTGCCATCCCCGGGCACATTGTCTTTGTCTTAGTGGAGAAGGTTGGGTCACCTCCACATGTATGTTGTAGCCTGCAAGGAAAAAAGTAAGGGTGGAAGTAGAGAGGAAATAATTTCCCTTTTATGCATGGAGCATGGAAGTTACCCATCACCTTCACTCACAACATTTTGGCAAGAATTTACACTCGTGGACACGACCAGCTGCAAGGGAGGCAGCTATTGCACGCTAAAACTTGCGGGGATTCTGCTACTAACGGTATGAAGGGCAGGCTGGTAGTGATGGGCAGTCTGCCATCTCTCCTATACTTCTTAATGACAAGGCAAAGTTGAAGAGTATCAAAACGGACTAATGAAATGATAAAATAAGCATGACCTGTTTATTTAAGAAGACACATAGAGAATACTGACAGCAAAATTATTAAGCAAAATGATAGTAATTGGTTGCACGTCAACAGTCTATAGAATTTCAAAAATATTTTAAAATGGAGAATTTTAAATTGTTAGGAACATTAAATTCGATAGCTATCTTTATGGTTTGACTAAAGAATTCCCTGGAAGTTCTAAACCAATTTCTACAGCACTCAGTATTACTTATTCAGACAATGTATTTTGTCAAATGTGCCTTACCAGGTAACTCAGCAAATATAAGTACATATCCACTTCTAAGTATAGAAGAAAATAAAGTATGCCATTGTTAAAACACAGTACAGATTTCATTAGTTTATTCAGGGCATTGTAAAGCTCTAGAACATGAGATTCAAAGGCAAAAATGTGATGACAGTACCATTTTATTAGATAACAAAACAATTTCAAACTCAGCTAGGTCTTGGTGTGGGAGAGTTGTTCTATACTGGGCTTCTTCATGGAGTTGGTCTAGAGAGGCTGAGAGTGTTCATGCATTGCAAGGCCTTTCAATGAGACTATCTGAGACTTTTATTTTTTGCCCTCATCTTCTGCATGAATTAGAAATGTAAAATCAAGAAAAAACTAAATGGAGCGTAGAAAAGCTTATCTAAACCTGAGCAATAATTAATTCTGAGAGTATTTTTTTTTAAATAGAAAATGTGAAGAAAGGATTATAAATTGCTTGAATGATATTTCAAAAGATAAAATTTCCAAGAGTTTTGTGATGGTAAAATTGCATTCAGTCACCGTGAGGTTTGTTTTCTTGCTGCTTCCATTATTTTTTATTTTGGAAAGTTAGTACTTTGTGTATTTACTTAACACTGGAGAAAAATTGAATAGCATAAAAATTATATTTTAGTTTTAAAATAATGCTGTTGATTATTTTGCTCTAAATTTTTTTTCTTGTTGATCATAAACTGATAACAATGAAGAGATTTTGAATTTAATACGAGGAATATGTTTTCTTGATTAGAAATATTAAAAGGTAGATTCATCTAATAAATGTGAAATTATTTTGTTACTAATGACCTCTTTTAAGATGACACTTTTATTAGCAAATCAAGGTACCAAAAAAATGACTTTTTGCTTTCCTAAACCATCCAAGAGATGTTGCATCTTCAGAAAGATCAAGAAACAAGCATTTTATCATTATATTTTTATTCAAATTTTCTCATTTTTAGAACTAAGAGAATGAGATAGTTATCCACTCTAATTACTTATAACTCTATTCAGGTCTTCATTACGGTAATTAATAAATATACTATACCATAGTTCAATAATATTTTCAGAAACTAATGGCTCAAAGCCTGTCTAGTTGTTCTGAGCATTCTGCAATGGTTTGAATACAATGCTTTGCATTTTCTTGTCATACTATGTAGCATGGCAGTAAAGGGACGTGGGTTTATTGACTGATTTCATCAAGAATAAGAATTTTCTGTTCTGAGTCTAAACTGAAAACGGATACTTTATAAAAGGAAACAAAACAAACCAAAAACACACATACCATGGCAATATTAAGCAAAATCTTTAAACACTGACACATATTGTAGAAACTCAGTGAATATTCTTAATTAATTTTTTAAGGATTAATAGTGCTGAGTATGTTCAAGTTGCAAGAAAATTTAGAAATTATTTAGATGAGTTTGAGTAATCAAATTTATACAAGTAAGTTGCAGGCTTGGGAATTAAAGGATTCTGAGTTTTCATAATTTCAACATCTCTCTCAAATTTTTAATCTTGGTTCACAGCAGGTCCACGATTTCAAATGTCTTTGGACAATTTTCACTATGACTTCAATATCAACATGTAATACACAAAACTCATGTTTCCGTTCAAGTTTCTCGGTAACTTTCCCATGGAAGGTATTCCTTACTCAAAACTCTCGGGTTACACGTCTTAAACTCCTATCTCCTCGCATTCACAACTAAGTCACAAAATCCCCCCTTACCTTTGTTGTAGTGCTTGTTTCTTATTTATGCGCGTTTCCCTACCGCTTCTTTGCTATCGTATCTGGTGAAATTATTGTAAATGAATTTTTGTCCACATTTTTAATTATTTCCTAAATATAACTTTCTACAAGTGAAATTTCCAAGTTAAAGTTATGAACTTGTGAAACAAAATAGTTTCTAGCCCTTGTAAGATTACAAAACAAGTAAGCCATGACCTTTTCCCTGAGCTCTGCAGTCACGTATTGAACCGTCTTTTTGAAGGCCTTACGGGCATCTCCTGCTTATCATATCCAAGACAGAACTCTCAGCTTCCGCTGCCCACCAGCCCCTCTCCAATGACTCTAAAGCTGTTTCTCTTCCGTTTCTCTATCCCTCAGTAAATAAGACCAGGATCCATCGAAGTGACAAGCCTGGGCATCACACGTGATACTGCCCAACCTTTTTACATCCCAGTATCAGTAAGTCTTTTCAGCTTCATCTCCCAAATACGTCTGGGTTTTGTCTGCTTCCTTCCATTCATGCTGGCGTCATCTCTGTGCAGGTCACCATAACCCCTCACCTGGGAGCTGTAATAGCCTCCTTTGCAGTTTCCCGACGTCCACTATTCTGCCCCCCAGTCTGGTATTCACATAGCTGCTGGAACACTCTTTTCAAAACACAAACTGAATTTCATTGGTTCTCCAGTTAAATCTGTTTATCAACTTACCATTAGTCTTCTAATAAAATCTAAACTCCTCGACAGGTCCACACATGGCCTGGAGGATCTAGTCCTGCCCATCTTCCCGAAGTCCAGCCCTTCTCGTAGTTCTCTGGCTACCCCAATCTCCGGTCGGCTTCTCTTTTCTTCCTCAGGGCTTCTGATCTTTGCACATGTGCTCATTTCTGTTTGGCCAGTTCTTCCCAACTATTCTTGTCACAAAATTGTATAACTGGCTCCTCTTCGTACTTCCGTTTACCCTTAAATGTCCCTCTCTGAGAGAAGCCTCCCGTGAACAACCAGTCTCAGGAGCTCTGCATCCTCACCACACACTCATAAATTTCTTCTTTTCCAGAACAGCTCATAATTATGTATTTCATGTTTCTCTTTTATTACTAACAGAATTGCAGCCTGTGTCCCAGTCTGTCATTTTGAACAAAGCCCTCAAAGTCGTTTTTGAAGCTCAACCGCAGCAACTGTAGATGACCGTGTGATCATATAAAATACTTTTAATTTTCGATCATAGAAATAATACATGTTAATTGTAAAAAATATCCAACATTGCAGGGAAATATTAGGAATAAAATGACATTTACCTTAAATCCCACAACTTTGATGTTATCACCATTAACACTTTTGTTACCATCCTTTCAACTATCCCTTTAAACTATATTCAAAAACATTTTGCTTATGTAAATGAGATGATAACACGCATACTATGTTTGTATGGACATTTATTTTTAAATGTCATTTAGAAATTTCACTTATTTCCACCTTTTCTTCCCGCTTTTCTCTTCAAATATCACTTTCCTAAAATGCCAACACATTGCTGTGTAGATGTATGTATGATCAGAAGGATTTATTATTGTTAATTTTACAACATTAAGATAATATCGATATACTTTAGACTGTTTTTCACCATTACCAGCGATATCATGGAAATGTCTGCAGGTCAATTGTTATAATTAATTGTTTATAATGTATCTGTAGTATTTCTATCAACAGTCTCCCAATTGAAGGACACACTTTCCAAACTATGTAGCATTAAACATTTTTGTAATGATGCTTATATTTCAGTTGCCTAGAGTGGGAGCTCTGGGTCAGGGTATGATTATTATTTGTTTTAACACATTTCCATGTTGCATTCCTAAATGTCTCTAAAAACTCACAATAATGTAAGAGAGCACCCTAACCTTGCACCCCACTAATCTCTACAGTTAATGATTCTTTTAATTTTCAATAATATGTAGAGTTAAATATCATTGTTACTTTAATTGAAGTTTTCTATTGCTAATGATGTTGCACATTTTTTTTCTTATTTTTGCTGAGGCAGATTCACCCTGAGCTAACATCTGTTGCCAATCATTTTTTTTTTTGCTTGAGGAATATTTGCCCTGAGCTAACATCTGTGCCCATCTTCCTCTATTTTGTATGTGGATCGCCACTGCAGCATGGCTGCCGATGAGTGGTGTAGATCTGCCCCCAGGAACCAAACCTGGGCCACCGAAGTGGAGTGCACCAAACTTAACCACTAGGCCACTGGGCCAGCCCCCTTTTCTTCACATTTTTATTGGCCATTTGGTTATATTTATCTATGAGTTGGCTTTTACATCCTTTGATCTGTTTCTATTGGTTGCTTGTCTTTTTAATTAAATTATAAAAGCTCTTTGTTAGCATTATTAATGCCGTATTTGTCATTTTTATTATACATATTTTCTACCAACTTTATATCAACTTTGTACATGATATCTTTTGTCTTAAAAAGTTTTTAATTTTTATATGCTGAAGTACTTTAACCTTTCTTTTATATATCCTCATTTTCCTTGCTTGGTTTTAACAATGATCTTTTCAATCCTCATGTCATTCGTAGAGTAATTTAATTTTCTTCTAGAGTTGATACTGTTTATTTTTTACACTTAGTCTTTAATTCCTGTAGCATGTATTTTTCTATATTGCCTGAGTTATAGGACCCCACTTTATTTTATTTTATACCCTTGTCAGTTGTGTCACAATTGTTTCTTTAAGAATATCTCTTTCCTATTTAATTGAAATATCTACTATCTTTGTATTCCCATATGTATTATGATCTATTTCTTGAGTCTCTCTTTTGTTCGTTTCCTTTCCTTTCTCTTAAGTTCTACTTGAAATTATATTTTTTTCAGCTCTAGTTTTATTTTCTCATTATTTTTCTTAGAGTATATTTTGAATGCCATCTGAAAATATTCGTGAAATTAGGTGGAATAAAGAAATAATAAGAAAGTATATATACAAAAATCTAACAAAAACTAAACCCCGAAGCCAGAGCTAGATGCTAAAGCATAGTTGTAGAGCAATTTAAGTTCTAAAGCCTAGTTATACCTCAGTATTTAACATTTAAAGAGAATAATATATAAGATTTTTAAAGCAAACTATGACCTTAAACTTTGAGAAAGAAATATGAATTAAAATATTGGCTTTCTTCCATCAAAAAGTACATATGATCATATTCTATCTAATATATTGCATATAATTATATAATATGTATATAATATTATTAATCTATTTGACAACTATCAAGTTTACTTAATTAAAATCCTTTTGGACACTAGGAAAGAGATCAGATGAGCTTTAAATAATCTTAAAATCTCTTGAATCTTGTCCGTCTTTCTAATTTAGAATTACATTTTTTATTTAAGATTCCCCTCTCTCCATAATGTTCTGAGGCAGTCTCAGTTGAGCTCAATGGCTTAGTGTACTTTGTTGCTTAAACATCAGTTTTTTGATGTGACAGTGTCACAGGGGTTCTCAAACTTTCGCGTACAACAGAACCACCTGGAAAGTTTGTCAAATATGTTGCTGCACCCAGTCCCAGACTTTCTGATGCCCTCAATCTGGAGATGCAGTTCTAAGAAGTCTCCAGGTGATGTTGATGCTAAACAATGAACTAAAATGTTATAAGATCAGGAATGAAAGAAAGGGCTTTATCTATGGGAGATAATGGTGAAAGGGAGGAAAGGCTCAAAGCAAAGAAAAGAGAATGATATTAAGGTGAGAAGCAATGTTTATTTTATCTAAAGAAGTTGAGGTGAAGCAGATGCCCACAAAAATATGACCTTATCAAAAACACGGCACGGAATCCACTTCTCTGACCTAATTTTCTCGCATCTCCAATTGAGAACACCGGTGCTTACTTCCAGCTGTGAGTTCTCTGACTCTGAGCTTTCCATTATGTATTTCCATTACATTTGCTCACTTTTTTTGGATTTTGAACCAATTCTTTCAACTGGATTCTGTCTTTCGACTCTACTCCTGCCTGTGTGGTGGCAGTCTGATATCTACTTCTTTCTATTTTACTCATCTTCGATCTTGGTCTTCATTTGAGTCACTGTGGTTTTTATCAGCCAGATAACACTTTTTACTCATTAACTACCAGTTGATTCCACCTGATCTGTCTTCTTCTTGGGCTCATTACCACCAATGTTCCTGGACTCTGCCCACATAACTGCAGCTCAGCTAACGTTTAACAAAGAGAATGCCTATCTACGTGGTTTCCTTCTCTCCTTCTGTACAAGGTTGACCTAGTGGTGTACAGAGATCATCTGCTATTTAGAGAGAAGCCAAATAAAAAATACAAAGAATTTAAAAAATTTTTAGTTTTTTCTCCAAAAAGTATTTGTGAAGGTTTTGTGGTAGGAACTCATAAGACATAGTTTTTGTTGTTGTTGGTTTGTTTTATAAAGATCATCACAGTTTTGTTGGCAATGTGTATAATTCCCGTTAGCATCTAGTGAGAAGTTAGGTAATCAAGGATAAATGTTTACATCCCAAAAAAGCTGGAGGGAATATAGAGAAAAGCATAAACAGAATATAGATAGAAGGATGAAAAGATCAAGAAGTGAGGTGTGTGGTAGAGTGTTGAGACTGTGTGTGTATGTGAGTAGTGCTGGGGGTGTCAATTCATAGCCAGGAACACATTAAAGAAGCTAAAATATGAAAGATAACTGACACTGTAAAAGGCAACATAAATATTAATGACATAAGCATACAAGATAAGACCAGAAGGGAAAAAGTTTTCAAAGGCTGTCTGTGAATAACAGCTTCTGGGTCTGTCTTTCTTATGTGGTGTCTTTTTTGTGGCATGCTATGAGGAAATAAGGAGTGAGTAAAAACTTAAGCAGGGCAATTAAGAATATGCAACGTGAAATAACTATTATTTTGCAGTGAAAGAAATAAGTGTGCATTTCTCGTTTTATCAACTCCTAGCTTTTCAACCTGTGGGCTCATGTGTTCATATCTTAAACTTATCCCCACTTATTCACAAAAATTACTTTTTATTTTCCTTTTATCTAGTGTGAGAAGAGAAAAAAGTAATCCCAAACTTTTTATATTTCTTAAATATCATTTGGAAGTGTGTGGAAGTGGTAATATATTTATTATAAATCTCTGAAAACAAAATGCAATTTTTTCAGAAAGACAGACTAAGTGATTAGAACCCATTACTAAAATGTTCTTAGCGTGTCTTTAGAATAAAATGGCAACAGGGTGATATAATTTTTCCCATTTTAAAATTGTGCATCCCTTGCAGTGCATATAACAATCAACATCTTTGAAAGCCTACGCTCCGCTAGGTATCCTTCAAGATGCTTTATGTGTGTTAACATATTTAATTATTTTCTCACATAGGTATTCTTTATTAGATTTATTTCACAGAAAGTGAAACAGGGGCATAGAGAGGTTTAATAAGGTGCTAAGGTTACCCTCTTCATAAGTGGTACAGTTGAGGTTTAGATTTAGGAAGTCTGAATCTAGAACTCATTAGCTCTATATGCTATGGTGTAACAGAACGTGCATTTTTTGTTGTTGAGGTAGATTATTTTAATCTGTAGTTACAGCTTTTCAGTTATCTTTTATCAGTGATACTTAAAAATGTACCTGGAGATAGGGCTAGGTGGTGTCTAGTTTAAGGGAGAACCAAAAATATCAGTAGTCAAGGTTAAATATATTTTACTGCAGTATTTTGAAAAATCAAAATTAATGTAAAAATCCATGATGAACAGAATAGCAAAATTTTAAAGGGACAGACTCTTGTTTTTTTTTGTGACTCTGCATTTTTGTTCAATGACGAGTACTGTCGTTTCCCCTCAGCCCCCAGTTACTGAACCAGTGGGTGGTCAGGTCCCCGCTAGTTGGATTTATATGGGACAACGATGGTGTGCGAACAGACTGGGCAACGCAGGGCTTTATACGTACTCATGGTTTTTTGTAGAGCGTTTTATTAACGTTTTCCGCTTGGCTCAAAATATGGGAGGGTATTTTGGTAAGTATATGTAGGAGGCACATTTTTCTTTTTGCTTCAGGTTCCAATATAGCGCCACATGATACTGCTGAATGAATATATTGTGATTTACTCATCCAGAAAATATGGTTGCATATCTTTGTGGTATTCCTTTAGTCTTCAGTTATTCAAATATCAAGTACAGTAGTAACCTTAATTAAATCATGCTTGCATTGAATGCAAGGATTCATCCTTGCATCCTGGCAAGGATTATGTCAGTTTGCTAACCCAGATTAAAACTGATTTTTCCATAATTCTTACTAGGAAGGTTTCCTGACTTTTCAGTTTTAAGTTAATATTTGTAATATAAGACACTTAAAATAGATATTTTTTGTTTATTCTTATTATTTCTGGCTTATAGTATATGAAAAATCAAGATAACTATATGCAATAGTCATTTGGATAAAATTCTTTAAAAATACATGTTACTTTATTTTTGCTTGGGCAGAATGACAGGACAGGGAAGAAAATATCTAAAACTGGGCTTAAGCTGTGTCTGATACTATCAGTATTACCTTGACATCTGAGGTTCTTCACATTCTTTCCCAATGGGAAATATCAACTGTCTAAATATACAGGGTTGCTGTTGAGGCTAAATGAGGCAGCACAAGTAAAACTGCTTTGAAAATATTAAAATGCTATTCAAATGTTAATTACTTTTATTATTATATGTATTCATCTTTTGTCTTTTTCGGAGGGAGTAGAGAAAAATTAGAGGGCTATAAAGTGGAAATAAAACGTAAAGGAGAACATTTAAGAAGTAGTCATCACGACCCGATTTGTAATTGTGTGGCTCGTTCTGCTGCTTCCTAAGAATAGACTCTTGCTATGAAAATGGTTTTCTTCCTAAGAACCCTCACAGCGTTGAAAATTATTTTATCAAATAATTGTTCCAAGGGGGGGGGGAGATTGGGAGATGGAGAATTTTCTCCTCAAAAAGTAATGAAGTTGTTTTCCTGTAGGAATTTCAATACAAGATTTTTTGATGGTACAATTACATAGTTCTAAATTCTGCACATCACTGAAAAAATCCAGCATCGATAATGTATATCAGCATCTAAAGAATGATGGCTTTTCTTTTCCTAAAACCATTGACACAGAGATTAACACAGTGTTTCTTATCATCTTTATCACACATTTTTATGATAAATAAAACACAAAGCACTCAGAGATTTATTCCTACCCAGAAGTCCTAGCTTTCTATTTTAATCACGTTGTAGCAGTAACTATGAGATAAATGCAATTCATATTCCTTAATTAATTGATCATCTTATATTAAATAAAATTATAAAACCTTGTACTGCAGTAGAATTGCGTGTATTATAAAAATAACAATAGCTTTGTGATATAGCAGGAAGAAGACAGCTGTGAGGATAATCTGAACAAATAGAAGGTTTGCATTTCTATGGCATGAATTTGGGTAGTTGTAGAAGGTATAAATGTAGATACATCAAGTACATCATGTACATACATGATTAATGTAGCAATGATAGACATTAAAGTAAAATTCATTTGCTTTAAGCAAATTGATGGTCATGAAGCTGGAAATCAATTTGAGGATTTATCAGCAAGTGGAAGTGGCTTAGGGAAAAGATGAAATAATTCATTTATTCAACAAATATTTATTGAACATCTCTCAAATATCAAGCACCATTCATAGTACAGAACATAATACAGACCATGCCTTTGTTTTGCTTATATTCTAGTAGGAGATAACCAACAATAACAAAAAGACAAAATACATGATGTACCAGGAGGTGTTAGTGTTATGGAGAAGATCTAGAGGGTTCTGAGTCTTGGTAGGAGAGGAGTGGATAACTCAGTTGTGTCTAGAAGTCCTCAGAGGAAGACTCACTGAGAAGCTGACGTTTGAGCAGAAACATGAAGGGAGGGAGCACACAACACAGATAAAATGGGAGAGAATTTTTGAAGCAAAGGAATAGGAAATACAAAAACCCTAAGGTGGGAGTTTGTTTTGTGCGTTTGAAGGGTTACAAGGTGACCCATGTGACTAAATAGGAGGGGTAATTGGGAGAGCCTAGAAGGTGAGGCTAGAGAGATAGCTTGGCCCGTTGTAAAAATTTGGGCTTTTGCTTGGATCTTGATGGAATCCAAGGATAAAACCTGACTTACATTTTAAAGGACCCCCCGGCTACAGTATTGAGTAAGGGTGTAAACAGGGGGAACATTTAGGAGATTGTTACATCAATCCAGGTGAAAGATGAAGACTAGATCAGGCTGGTGATTATAGAAGGATGAGAAGTGGTCATATTCTCTTGACTCTACCTTCAATATACCCAGAACACACAAGTGTTTTATGGGACCTGAGGGCAGAGATTCACTTGGGTGGCAGTAGGTAACTAGAACCAAGGCCTTGAACATTACTAGAGAAGTAATTGAATCTTTGAATAATTAGTTTCCATAAAGCAGAAGGATTTAAAGACTTCAATAGAATAATTGAGTTAAAATATGTAGGAACATTGAAGAAATAATTTTATCATATTTGGGGTTAGTTGAAGGGATAAAACATTAATAAGAATGTATAGAATTTGCTCTGGAAACTGCATTTTAAAACATCAGATATTAGTATGAGGACTATTAAAATATTACGATTATGGTTTTGAAGAGAAAGGATTAATCTGAAGATATTTAAAAATTGACTACATTTAATTTTCACTCTTTTAAAGAAGAGATTAAATGCAGTTTTACTCTGAATATGAAGAAAAGGAAAACAGGGTTAAATCTCCCAAAGAAAGCAATTTAAAGTTAATGTGAAGGATTTACTTTTTGGTGATGAGTTAGTAAAACACCTAACCGGAGAATTCCATAAAAGAATTCAAAGAAGAGGTAAGAAGTGAAAACTTACATCTCAGAGTCACTTGTCTGCAAATACAAGTCAAGGCATACGAGAGACTGCCCAGGAAATGAATGTAGAAATTAAAAAAGAAAATAGGTTACCATATTTCCTGAAAATATTAGAAAAGACAGGGTGAAGGAAAACTGAAATTACTCACTGTATTTTAAACATGACTTGGTTGTTTTCAGAAATAATAATGAATTTGTTCTACAGATACATTTTTACCTTATTTTGGAAAACATTGTACATTTTGATTATCGACTGATGTTCACTCAATTACCACCTTGCATCATTTCTGAAAATATTTCTCAAAAAGTACATCTAGTATATTACGTTATATTGTCTGTTTTCTTTTAGTTATGACTTCCTTACCCGTTATATGCATACTCTTGTTTTCATTCTAGTTTAGGAATAGTTTTCTAGAATAGTTCTTTCTAGTTTTGCAGAATAGTGACCTTCAGCTAACTAACTAGCTATCGCTATTTGCTGTGGACAACTCTAGAGTCCCCTTTGAGTCTTACAAAGCACACAGACCATTTCCTGTGCTGCAGCTGAGTCTCCTAAGACTGCTCTGGGCCTTGGATTTCTCCACAGTTCTTCATCGAACTATTCCCTTCCGTACACGTCCTTCCCCCAGAAATGCAATACACCCTCTTAGCAACTGACTACATCCTCCCTTATCTCCTTGATGTCTTGTTATTGTTTACATCTACCTATTTCAAAGAGTCATTTTTGGGGAGGGTGATTGACATGGCTGTGTCCAGATTTTGAATCAAAAGCATCTATTCATTTTTTTAAAAGCTATTTTAGAGTTATAATTAATACACAATAAACTACACATATATAAAGTGTACATTTTGATACATTGGACAAAGGTGTATATCTGTGAAATCATCACTACAATCAAGATTATACACAAAATATGGATAATATATCCGTTACTTTCCCAAAGGTTCCTCGTTTACTATTGCAATTTCAGATTTAATTTTTTTATTAGTTATATGATCATGCAAATTATCTCTTTATTCTTGGGTGAGATTTAGTAGTTTTAGTCTTTCAAGAAATCTATGCACTTCATTCAGTTGTCGAGTTTATTGACAAAGTTGCTCATAACATTCACTTGTCATTCTTTTGGTATCCAAAGAACCCGTAGAGATGTCATCTCTCATTCCTGATGTTGGACTTGTGTCTTCACTATTTTATTCCTGCTCAATATGATTAGAGGTGTATCAGAATTATTTATTCAAAGAACCAGCTTTTGATTTCATTATTTCATTGATTTCCTGGGTTCCCCCACCTCCTTGGTTTCTACTATCATCTTTAATATTCCTTTTCTTCTGCTTGCTTTGGATTTAATTTCTCTTCTTTTTTGAGGTTTTTATGGTGGAAGGTGAGGTCATTGTTTCTAGTCCTTTCTAATATAGGCGTTTAGTGATAAATTTCCTCCTAACTACTACTTTGGCTGCATCCCACAAATTTTAGTATGTTGCATTTTCATTTAGTTCAAAATACTTTCTAATTCTCCTTTGGATTTCTTTTTTGACCTGTGTGTTATTTAGTGTGTTATTTACCTTGCAAGTATATTTGGGAATTTATCAGAGAACTTTCTCTTATTGATTTCTAAAATAATTCTATTGTGTTCTGAGGATATACATTTTATGATATGGATTCTTATAAACATACTGAGGCTCATTTCATGTACAGAATATGATCTGTTTTGGTAAGGTTCCATGTACAATTTAAAAGACTATATATTCTTCCCTTGTTGGGGGGAATGTTCTATAAATATCAATTAGGTCAAGTTGTTCAAGGTTTCTATAGACTTACTAATTTTCTGTATTTTTTCTATCAATTGTTGAAAGAAGGGTGTTGAAATCTGTGACTATAATTGTACATTATCTATCCTTGAAGTTTCATTAGTATTTGCTTCTTTGCATGCCTAGTCATATTTGATTGGATGGCAGTCATTAGTGATTTTTACCTCATTGGGTGCTGAAAATTTTTTTATTATTATAATTTTGAGCTTTGTTCCAGGACTAGTTAAGTTCATCAGAAACACACTGAGTTTTTCCAATTTTGATTTGAGGTTTTGTTAGGCAGGACCAGAATAGCATTTAGTCTAGGGCTCATTTTCTCCTAATACTGAAGCAAAACCCTCATGAATATTCTATCCGATGTCTTACGAATTATGAAGTTTTCGCTCTGCCTTCTGGGAGAAAGAACTATCCCCAGACCTGGGAGAATTCCTGATGTTGTTCCCTCTAATAACGTTAGATAGTTCATTTTTCAGCCTGTGATAATTTATTCATACACAAGCAGTGGTTAATACTAAGACTCTACAGGTACTCTGTGCAGATCTCTGGGGCTCTCTTTCCCTCTCTCTCTCTGCATTTTTCTCCCCTACAATAATTTTCTCTCTAAACTCTGGCCACCTTACCCCCTCCGACTCTTAGATATGTCCCTTCAATTCTGGGAGACAGGGTTCCCCCTCCCCATGTTGCAGCTTAGACATTTCTTTCCTGTGTACACTAGGGGAAATCCCAGGTCTTTCCTTTATTTATATCTTGTTTCCAGAGATCACTGTTTTTCTTTTCCTGATGTTCAGTGTCTGGAAAGCCATTATTTTATATATGTTGTCTCCTTTTTTAGTTGTTTCGGGCAGGAGAGGAAATCTAGTCCCTGTTAATTCATCTTTCCCAGAAGTGCAGATGCCCAGAAGCATTTATTCTACTTAAAATTTTTTTTCCTGCAGTGATTTGGATTTGTTTATAGTTAACTACCTACTTGGTATGCTCAGTTGGTGTATCTCGCTTTCCAAATCTAAAACTGAACCCTCATTCATTCTATTCAACTTGTGTCTTCTGCAGGCTTCCCCACCCAATAAATGCCACCACCATACTTATAATTTTATAAGTTAGGAACCTGGTGGTCTGCCAAGAACTTCTCTCTCTTTAACTACCTAATCTAATCAAGAACCCAAATCCTTTCTTACCAGTTCCATTCCTAGCCATCACCCTCTCTCCATATCCACTTCCACCCTCTCTACAGTTAAAAAACAAACAAAAAACCCAAACAAAACAAAAAAACAAGGAGGGATTCTTTTAAAAAAATTATATAAGCTGCTGGGAAAGACTAAATAAAATCTATCCTTTGAATCTTATTTTGATCAATGGACTGCAATATGATGTTCCTATTTTAAATTTATTATAAATTTAATTATTATTTTAAATTTATTAAAATAAATTCTTATTTTAAATTTATTATTGAAATATATAGTGTAAGTCATATTTCAAAAATATTTTGTGTGGCTTCTGCTAAAGGCATGTATATGACAATGCTGATTTTCAACGGAAACAAGTAAGCAAAGGTTATTTACAAGTGGAAGGAAGAGATACTAACCACCTTAGCTAACTTAGTTGATGTGTCTTAGCGTTAAATTTAGCTCAAAGATTTTTGTGCATCACAGAAGGAAATAGAAATGCATTAATTATTATCAGTTAAAAAAATCATTTCTTGTGTCAAATTTTTCCTGCCAAGAAGCAAATATTGAAGTACATAATTGACAATATCATGCAACATTTTAGTTTTTCTTTTTCATCAATGCCTAAGGGATTTTCTCTACATTATCATTTTTCTTATCAATCTTCAAAAAGGCAACATTTTTATATTTAAAAATTTAAATATTCATATAGCTATATTTCAATATCTATCTACAGATGTATATCTATATATATCACAGATAGGTATATATATTTATATATCTACATATCCTCAGATACATGAATATATCTATAGATAGATATTGAAATACAGCTATATAAATATTTTAATTATATGCATGTCTATAATTCTATCTATCATCTATCTATCTATCCATCCATCCATCCATCTGATACGTGTGACTATTTATGGCTTTGCTAAGTGCATATTTCCCCTCAAATTATGGAAAAGTTATAACTAACTTAATGAAATTTAAGTTTGTAGATTTCCATGGTGCTAACATTAGATGAGGAAAGAGCATACCCTAAAAGATATGCTTAAAAGGGGAATTACAGGGTATTTCTTGTATTTCGTTTTTCCTGGTTGGCATATTGACAGTGACTGAAGTAGAAGTAGTCAGAAATTCAAGACCCTAAACATGACAGGTTATTTTGGACTGGAAAAATTTCACATTCATATTACCAGTCAGCCTGACAAAGGAGGTCCCTCCAGTCATGATATTGATAATACTGGTGATACCAGTGTTACTCCTGTGGAAGGATGAATTGCCTGCCTGACATTGAATTGGACTGCCTTTTTTTTTTTTTTTTTTTTTTTTTTGCTGAGGAAGATTTCCCCTGAGCTAACATTCATTGCCAATCTTCCTCTTTTTCTGCTTGAAGAAGATTAGCCCTGAGCTAACATCTGTGCCAATCTTCCTCTATTTTGTATGTGGGTCATCACCACAGCATGGCTGTCAAGTGGTGTAGGTCCGCACCCGGGATCTGAAGCTGCGAACCTGGGCTGCTGAAGCAGAGTGTGCCGAACTTAACCATTGCACCCTGGGACCAGCCCCAGAATTGTACTGCCTTTTGCTTGACCTTTAGTGAACTTTAGTGAGTTCACTAAATATATGTCAAACTAACTTTAAAAACTTGACCCACTAGATGGAATTGTTCATTATGTAATCCTCTGTAATATCCTTCTAACTGATCTCAGTGCATTAGTCTTACAATACTCTGATCTATCCTCCCCTGTGTACCCCAAGTGAACTTTCAAAAATGCAAATTTGTTCAGTTATTCTTCTTAATACAGCCCTTGGATGACTTGACCTTTCCTTTTGACAAAGTCTGGAATTCTTCACAAGGTTGACAATGCCCTCTAGGATTTCACCTTGCCTGTCATCTTGGCCTCACTCTCTGTCTAGTTTTTTCACTGTCCTCTCTGCTCTGACCTCTCCAGGCTTTCTGCACCAAGCATTTCTTGAACACTTGACTCTGGACCTTCAGACATGCAATTCCTTATGCCCACAACACTGATATCCTCCCTCCCCATTGCCCAGCTGAATCTTCAGGTGTCAGTTTGCACACTTCCACCCCTGGGGAACATTTTCTGACCCCCTGGACTAGGTATGTCTCTTTATCATTTTCCTTGGAACATAGTACTCTTTCACAGACATAGTTGTGTTTCATGTCGGACTTTCCTTCTGAATTTTAAGTTGTGTGAGGCAAGACCATATTTGTCTTTTTCTTTGTTGTATGCCAACCATTAAGATAGTACTTGAAAATTAACCATGGCACAAAATTATTTGCTGAATAAATAAATGAATGAATGGTCAGACAGTAGAGGCTCCTTTTTAGCTGACCTCAAAAATCCAATGTGTAGGTAGAAGCTATTGCTTGGCTTCAGAATCTGACATGTAGTTATTATATCCTTTTGAGCATAGAAATAAGAAATAGGGTGATTAAGTTAAGAATAATTAAGATTTCCAACAAAATTGCCTGTCAATCTCTCTTACAGAGAAACCCATCTCATCAGTTTTGTGTCTTGGAAGCAGCTCTTTCAAATGTCTAAGCACGAAAGATGTAGAAAACCTTAAATAAAAGTCTAAACATCTGCGTACTTCAGTAATCCGTGATGATCTTGTTTACTGCTGCTGAGTGTGTTCAGGAAGCGAGATTACAGGCGACGTTTGAAGTATTTTGAGACCTTACTTATGCCCTTTTTATGTGGCTATTGGTAACCACTCAGGTCTTAGGGACAGAGTCTGTGAAAGATGCTAAGGAAGTGCTCTTAGATGAGGTACGTTTCCTGGGGATTCTCAGAATTCTCAAGTTTTGTGTTGGAATCACAAATACATACATAAACTAAGCTATTTGAAACTTGTTTTACGACCCTTCCTTTTTTTAAAAAAAAAAAAAACCATTCCAATTAGCAGCCTAGTTTATTATTTTCTTCAATCCTGTCCTTGTGAAATGAAAGGAAATCTGCTATTTTACTCGGGTGAAGTAAATATTTTACATCTTTTAATTTCTTTCTCTCCACAAGAAAAAGCCAAGCCATCCTCTCCAAACAAAAGAGAGACGTTTAAAAAAATAATCTACTTTCTAATCATATAAACTTTATTTTTTTTAAGCTTGAAAAGAAGAGTTCAAGTTGCCATCACTGATCTTTCAATTTTCCACTGTGTGTAGGAACAGCAAAAAGAACACAAATCATGCTGTGACTCTGATGCCTGCACTCCATGAAAGACCAAACCCCATTTCTGGAAAAACTGATAATAATCAACATTTGTCATATGAATTTGGATGATCAAATAAAATCGATTGTTATTCTGTTCATTCATCCTTGACTGATTAGGCAATTCAAATGAGAAGTCAGACTGAGGTGATATGCATACTAATGATTCAAGAAAAATTCAGGTACACACTAGATTCCAAGAAAATAATTTCGTAGTGAGCTACTTGGTAACATGTGGCAAAAATGGATAAGTAAATGACATCTGGGGGGAAATAATCACATTTTTTGAGTGTTTTAAATAATTTTATAACTGTCACAAATGCTGCTTTTAAAGCTATTGAGGAGGCCCAAAGGTATGAATGTGTGCATCCTTTCACTAAAGTGATCTTTTTAGCTGGATTTTTCTATCCCACTAATCTGTGGATCACAGAACGTTTGATCAAATGTTATGTACTTGCTAAAATCCAGGGATTTTAGCTGTGCCATTTCTGAAAATGTTTGTGTATGCCTAATCACAAGGCCATCAGGTTACAGCAGGATTTTGAGACCCCTGGGGAACTCATGTGACCGGGTGTACGGGGCATGCATTCCAGAGACAGATATAACCAAGTGTTAACAGACCTCTACGTATTTTGCTCCCAGCTGATGATCCACACTGTCATTTCTACCATTTTCTTCCAAATTGTAAATCTGGGCCAATTCCTCCGCGACCTCTGATTAAGGCTCATAATTTCACTTTGCTCTGTGTTCTTCACTACGTTTTTTTTCCCACCTCTTTTCATTCCAGATTCAAAGTCTTCAGGTTTTAATCCAGCTTGATTACTGATTCTATTTTCTTCTATTGTTTCTTTTGCTTAATAACCAGACCTTAAAACAGAGGTAGGTTTACACTGAAGGTAATGAAGCTTAAACTTTAGGCCTGTCATTTGATTTGCATGAGTCCCTTCCCAGGCCCTGGGAGAGGCTCTAGAAATGCATTCGCTTGCTCATACATTCCTGCAAAATTTGCAAAAGTAAGATATTTTACTTGTTTGTCCTTAGCTTGCCAACTTTTTTTCTTACACTTCACTTTCATGGCACCTGCATTGGAGTGGGTTCAGGCGTTTTGGGGATCCAATTTAGGGAAAAATTGAGTTGGAGATATGTTTCATTTTGGCCTAGTGGGATATGATTTTTGGCGCTTAGTCATTGCCATATGTGCAAGTTATTGCTAGCTGTGCTAGTGTATGAATAGCTATCAGGAATAACCCTACCACACACTGAGTTGAGTCTGTGGCATCTCGACATGAAGGCACAGGACCAGAGCTCTCATTACTGTTGACAACCTCTCTATGGCAGCCTGGCACCAGAAACGTGGGCAGTGGAGTGGTACATACTTTGAAGTGTATGGAGGAAGAATGAATCTGTGGAAAAGCCTTCCAAATCTTACAGCCTATGCATGAAAAACATGTGAATATATATTTTCCCAAATTTGACAGGAATCCTAAAAATTTATATGATGTTACTAATAATGAGTTATGAAGCTAAAATAAATATTTCTAAATTAATAAGAATAATTTTAAAAATTCTACCAACCAAACTCGAGGGAAGACTGTTGTTTCAACAAAAATGATATAAAATTGTTTTCATACAAAGAGATAAAAATATATAAGAAACACAGGAAAATTTTAGAAAAATAAATATAACAGAGGTACTTAGGCAACTAATTAATAAAAGTAATATTTTCTGGATTTTGTGATGTTTTTAAATTATGCAGCTTTTAAAATTTTGTAATTTGTTGTGCTTTCTTCTCTTTCTAAATAAATATTCACATTTGTAACAATTTTTTTTTTGTTTTATTGTTTTGTTTTTTTTGTTTGTTTATTGTGGTAACATTGGTTTATAACATTGTATAAATTTCAGGTATACATCATTATACTTCTATTTCTACATGGATTACATCATGTTCTCATGTTCACCACCCAAATACTAATTACAATCCATCACCACGCACAATTTTTTCATTTAAAACTGTGAGCTCTTTTTTACTTATTTTATTTGTCAGACTCAACAAAACCCGGAACAGCTCCTTCCCTAACTCAGCCCAATAACTGAAAATAAATGAAATTCACTGTAATGAGGCTTTGACTTAGTGTGGTGGCTTAGTGGACAGGAACCTCGGCTCCGGAGAGAGACCACCTGGGATAAGATCCTGGCTCCACAATTTATTATCCTCGTGACCTTGGGCAAGTTACTCAACGTCTCTAAGCCCCAACTTTCTCGTATTAAAAGGAGGAGATTGGGTTAGAAAATGTAATTCCTTGAGTTGTATAATATAGAGAAAATAAAATATAATGGGAAATCAACTAATTAAAAGAATAGAATATCCGTGTAGAAAGGAACCTTAGATTTTACGTTTTACATGGTGTCACTTGATGTTAGCCCTGGGGATTCCTCGCAGCTCCTTCAGGTGTGTGTGCAGGGGAAGAAAGGGGTCTAATATGGAAAATGACCTGTCTTCCCACTCCCTAAATTAGTATAGTTCTGCTTTTATTGACTTTATTTACATACACGCTGTGTAAGGGTTAGTTTAAACAAAGAGCTCTGTGACTGTGTGTGTGTGTGTTAGCACACCAGTGCTTCTGTCCGCTCCTTGTATAAAGAGTCACATCGTAGCATTAGTGAGAATATTTAAAATTGAAAACAAGTGGTAATCTTTTCTCTATCTGACCTGAATCTTACACGTAGAAATGATAAGATGTAATTTAAAAGAAAACAAAATAAAGCTGACCACAGCAAATTCTGCTGTCTAGACCAGAGATTAAGCATTCAGGGAAAATAGGAAATCAGCAAGAAACAGGTAGGAGAAACATAAGCTTCCTCAAATTCTCAAAGATATGAGAAGATTATTGAGTTTCCCACAACACACGAGACTGAACCTCATGCTGATTTATGTTTGCTTGGCCACTATTATTTTTTGTGTGTGAGGAGGGTTAGCCCTGAACTCTGTTCCTCTTTTTGCTGAGGAAGACTGGCCCTGGGCTAACATCCACGCCATCTTCCTCTACTTTATATGGGAATCCGCCACAGCATGGCATGACAAGCATTGAGTTGGTGCACGCCCGGGATTCCAACCTGAGAGCCCTGGGCCGCCAAAGGGAGCGCCCGCGCACTTAACTACTATGCCACCAGGCCAGCCCCTGGTTGGTTATTTTTAACCATTATTAAAAGAAAGTATGAACTCCAACAGCAGGAGGACTTTGATAGGGAGTTGATTCTTTTGTATATACCTCCCCACGCATCTGTTGTATTGTTTTTAATATTTTAATTGTACTTTTTAATTAGAAAAAATGACCTCTTTATAATGTCTACTCAAATCGCCAGACACAATAATCTTAATCCCTCTTTAATTTGACAGCTCTTCAAATATATGAATCAGCTCTATCCCCAAATTTCTTCACTTCCAATTAAAAATTGATTGTTTTGTGACAGGACATAGAGATATTTTCTTTGATGTTTATAAGTCATTGAGAGGTAAAATTAATTAGCTTCTCTGAAGTTTACTTTCATTTTTAGAGACCTTCCTGGGCCTTCTGGCAAATCTTCCTGAATGAAATCTTTCTTGCAATCAGAATTACTCCTGTTTTTTTTTTCTTTTCTGTTTGACTGCAAAAGAACGGGAAGCTGTCTTAACAGAATTTCTAATACCTAGATAGTCAGATACTCTTTCGAATTAAACAGCTTAGGTATTTTAAATTACGTGTAAAAAGTTAAATATTAACATAGAGAACACTCAGCTCTTTGCCAAGATATACTCAACAACTAAGAATGATAGTTTAATGAATGAAATAAAACAAGCGATAATTATTATTTCATGTATGGCCTAGTATACAGTTCTCTTGTTCTAAAGGAAGAGGAAACCGGGTAATGGAAATAACTGAAGACATAAATTGACACTTTAAAATCAGTTACTTAAAGGAAACAAGCTTTAAGAAGGTAATAATTTCTGAATCATTAAGTCATGGTTCATAAAACTGAATGTCTGAAATGAATATTTTAATTATGACATTTTTCATTGTAAAAAGAGATCATTAAGATTCACTTATAATCTTGCCCCTAGAATAAATATTTCTGGTATATTTGTAATTATGCAACATATGCCTATTGTATGGCACCAATATTGTAGGTTTATGTGTCTATGTAGAATTCTGCATTATATGCCTGATTCTGTAGTAAGCTAAATAAGATCCTCTGGAGAAAATGTACTCAAACACTTTAACCATTACTCTATTCTCGAATACTTATTTTCAATTTGCAATGTTTTGACTAATGCTATCATGTGTCTCTTTCTACACATAATATTTGGCTCTATTTTAAATGGGAAACTTTATGTTTTTTTCTATTACTTAGTTTATTAATTTATCTTGAGGATCTGGAATTATTCTATTTAAATTTAGGATTTTTTTGTGTGTTTGTGTGTGTGTGTGTTAGCAGCATAATTTGTTCTTCACTCAGCAATTTTTAGCACTTTAGTTTCTTTTTTTATCATTGTTAGCTTTATGTCCTTGAGGAAATTAACCTCTTTGATTCTCAGTTTAAATATTGCTTCTGATAGCATATTCCGCCACTGCTTTCTTCCCTTATTTGTACCTGAGTGTTCTGATTTACTATTGTTTTATTGGCAAATACCCTACTCGAGCTTAATGGCTTAGTTTATGTGTTCTGTAATGTAAGTCAATTATATGATTTCAATAAAATTTTCAGATGTGCAGACCAACCTGTCCTCTAGCCCCTGTCACAAAGACACAGTCAGTCCCCATATACCTTTAACACCTCTTCTTGGAGGGATGAATTGTGAGTGGAGTAACTGGAAGACTAAGCACTTTCACTAAAGAGTCTACGTCCTCTAAGAAAGGCCTTGTAAATCAGCCAGTACAGGAAGCTAAACTTTGTGTGTCCTCAACAGTTAAGTTGGATGGAGACTGTTTATATCTGAAGACATGTGATGTTGTTAAGAGACAAGCGCAAGGATTTGTTTTGTTTTGTTTTACTCTTCAACCTGGTAGATGAAAGGTTATTAGAAAGATTAGATCAGTTGAAGAAAAATACAGAAGCTGCATTTCCTTTGCAAGTCCAAGTAAATGTGAGTAAATTATATTAGGAGTATAGAGGCGTTAAGATTAGAGCCCTAACCAATATATCATGGTCTCAGAGATGGTCACTGAAGCAATCAAACCCTCCCCTTACCAGCAAGAAGTGTGAAAAATTAGCTGAGAATGAACAAGTCAGTAGGTTTACATGAGCTTTACAAAATGTGGATCGTGCACACCTACAACTTGAAACATTTAAGAATTCAGTGAATGCCAGCACGGATGCCAATGCCTCTACGTGATAGTTACAACTCAGCAGATGCCAACGCACAGAGATGCTGCTCGTCAGAAGCCAGATACCTCCTTGTTACGACTCTTGATAAGCTCCTAGGTTTGAGACGATCACCAGGAGAGAGAGGAGTAGAAGGGAAAATCTTGAAATTATTTTCTTTCCAAGTGAAATGCTTCCAAATACTTGGAATATACAAAATTTTGCTTTCTGTCATCAGCTGGAATTGGGGAAGAAATAGAGATAAAGGTGAGTAAATGAAAATACAAAGGAAATAACTTTTTTTCACACCATGGTATGTGGTCTGATAATTCATAGTGAGGATAATGATAATAATGACACTATAAAAAACAACTCCTTACTATGAATAATAGTTTGGACATTATAGTTTTTGAAACACCTCTCAATGTATGAATTTTTCATTTTTGTTAATCTGATTTCTTTCACTGCAGCTTATCTGTCATAAGAGCAGGCCAGGAAGCTCTGGTAAGGGAGTGAGTATGATGTATGTAAAAGACGTTACTGCCAAATAATGAAGAGGGAGACTGAGAGAGGTGTGAAGGAAGTTAAGTGAAAGAAGAGAACTGAAGGAGGGCCAAGTGTGAAGAGAGAGAGTGAAGGCCAAGTTTTCAGACTGAATGTCTTGATTTACCATCCCGAGGAGGGCAGACACAGGAGTGCATGTTAGAATCGATTGGAGAGTTGGGGAAATTTCAGAACTGTGGAATGTGTTAATTATTTGTCAGGGTGTAGACTGGGAACCCTTAAGACCAGTGCCCAAATGGGGTAGCACAAGCACGGTAGAAACGGTGCTAATAGGAGGATAGACAGGGTGAGTGCGTTACCGCACCCTCTGTTTCTTCACAGTCCGAGCATGATGTTTCAAATATTGAGAGTTCTTGAGTGCCCATGTAGGGAAGGCAGAAGGAAGCTGAAAAATAGGAATTTATCAGGAACAGGCTTTCCAGAGCAAGATTACATTAGTTGTAGGAAATAACATTTTGCACGTTGTCAGAATATGTAAATTACAAGCCCATTCATTTATCAAAATGATCAAGAGCTATAATATTTGAGTGACTTCCAAACTCTTAAACATTATGTCTTGTAATCTCTTCTTAGTCAGTAGTGTTATTTACCAAATATTTTTGATTGTCCCACCGCCAGTTGTCACCTACACTTCCCTAACCCCTTGTTCATTAGGTGCTTGAAATCTATGTTGACCTTGAACTGTGGGAGAAAGTTACAGGTGCTGCTATAGATTAGAGGATTTAAGATTCAATGAGGAGTGCAGGGCTTCCAGAATGGCAGCAATGAAATGCTGGTAAAAAGTGTCAAAATAAATTTTTTCAGAACTCTGAAAATTGATCAAATGCTGGCAACAATATGGGAAGCATTTGTTAAAGAAAAATGGCAGAACCTTGGTAGGAAGAGCAGGGTTTGTGGCTTTTTATCTTGACCTATTTTAATGCTCATTTTTCCAATTCTGTGATAGTCTTAAAAACCAGCAGCTGTGCCACCACTGGAGAGGCAGACTGGTTAGGAGCCCCTGAAAAGCCCCACTCCCAGAGCTTTGCCACAATGTCACTTGTCAGGCAGCTCCCCGGAAAAGCCCCATTCACAGGGCATAGTTGTTATTTGACCAGGAGGAGGAGAAAACTTATTTCCAGAGTTGCCACATTATATTATCTAAAATATTCAGTTTTCAACAAAAATTATGAGACATGTAAAGAAACAACAAATAGTGTCCTATATGTGAAAAAAAGCAGTCAACAGCAAACAATGTCCTGAAGGGATTAGAATGTTGGACTTAGTAGACAAAGATTTTAAATCAACTATTATGATTAGGTTCAAAGAAATAAAGGAAGTCGTGTCTGAACAATAAAGGAAAGCATGACAACACACAGTCAGCCCATCAGCAGAAGTTGGGGGACTCATTGGTTCAGGCATTTAAGGAAATCTCTGAATGGTTATCAGATGACTCCTAAGTGAAATGAGCAGTGTTGATCTTAAACAAATAAACAGTCAGTTATTTCTCCAGCAAAGACGGGTTTATTTGGGATCAGAGAAGAATTGCAATTCAGGGTCTGCAACCATGGCAAGCCATGTGCAAGTCCCCAGTGGGGACTCTCTTGTAGAGGGGAGAGGAAGTTGAAAGGGCTATTGTGGACAAAGAGTCTCCTGGAGGAGACTGGGCGTTTGAAGTGTAGTGGCTTTTCATTGGCTGAGTTGTGGCAGTCTGTCATTGGCTGGGCTGTTGCTGGGCAGGAAAAGGAAGTCTCTCTTCTTTCTGTTGGGCTCTGCTACGGACACAAGGCAGGAGAGCTCCCTCTTTTGGCCTCCTGACGTGACTTGAGTGAGGTTCCTGTTTATTAATCCCCACAGCAGAGACAGGTAGCTGCACACAGACTTTACAGAATTAAAGCAAAGTACAATGATGTCTCACCACATAAGTAATATCCACAGAGACATAAACTACAAAAAAAAAAAAAAAACAAAAAGGAAAGAGAAAAGTCAAATAAATAGTCTGGAGTTGAAAAGTACAATAACTGAAATAGAAAATTCACTAGACGTGTTCAACAGCAGATTCGATCTGGCAGAGAGAAGCTTCAGCAAACTTGAAAATACGTCTATTAAGATTATCCAGTCAGCCAAGAACATACAATGGGGAAAGGAAAGTCTCTTCAACAAATAGTGTTGGGAAAACTGGACAGCCATATGCAAAAAAATGAAAGTAGACCCTTACCTTACACCATACACAAAAATTAACTCCAAATGGATTAAAGACTTGAATGTAAAACCTGAAACTGTGAAACTTCTAGAAGAAAACATAGGCAGTACGCTCTTTGACATCGGTCTTAGCAACATCTTTCCAAACACCATGTCTGACCAGGCAAGAGAAACAATAGAAAAAATAAACAAATGGGACTACACCAAACTAAAAACCTTCTGCACAGCGAAGGAAACCATCAACAAAACGAAAAGACAACCTAACAATTGGGAGAAGATATTTGCAAACCATACTTCTGATAAGGGGTTAATCTCCAAAATATATAAAGAACTCATGCAGCTCAATAACAAAAAAACTAACAACCCAATTAAAAAATGGGCAAAAGACCTGAACAGACATTTCTCCAAAGAAGATATACAGATGGCCAACAGACACATGAAAAGATGTTGAAAATCACTAACTATCAGGGAAATGCAAATCAAAACTACAATGAGATATCACCTCACGCCCGTCAGAATGGCTATAATTAACAAGACAGGAAACAACATGTGTTGGAGAGGATGTGGAGAGAAGGGAACTCTCATACGCTGCTGGTGGGAGTGCAAACTGGTGCAGCCACTATGGAAAACAGCATGGAGATTCCTCAAAAAATCAAGGATAGAACTACCATATGATCCAGCTATTCCACTGTTGAGTATTTATCCAAAGAACTTGAAAACACCAATTTGTAAAGGTACATGTACCCCTGTGTTCATTGCAGCGTTATTCACAATAGCCAAGACTTGGAAGCAACCTAAGTGCTCATCAAGGGACGAATGGATAAAGAAGCTGTGGTATATATACACAATGGAATACTACTCAGCCATAAGAAATGATAAAATCCAGCCATTAGTGACAATATGGATGGACATTGAGGGTATAATGCAAAGTGAAATAAGTCAGAGGGAGAAGGTCAAATACCGTATGATTTCCTTCATTAAGTAGTAGATAATAACAACAATAAACAAACACATAGGGACAGAGATTGGATTGGTGGTTACCAGAGGGGAAGTGGAGAGGGAGTAGGGTGAAAGGGATAATTCAGTACATGTGTGTGGTGATGGGTTGTAATTAGTATTTTGGTGGTGAACATGATGTAATCTATGCAGAAATAGAAGTACAATGATATACACCTGAAATTTTTACAATATTATAAACCAATGTTACTGCAATAAACAAAAAATTAAAAAAAAAAAGAAAAAAGATTATGCAGTCAGAGGAACAGAAAGGAAAAGAATGAAAAATGTGAATAGATCCTCAAAGACTGGTGGGACATCATCAGGTGTACCAGAATCAACATAATGGGAATCCCAGCAGAAGAAGAAAGAGAAAAGGGGTAGAGAATATTTGAAGAAAGAATGGCCAAAGATTTCCTAATTTGATGAAAAACATTAATTTACTCATCCATCCTGCAGGGGCACCTACATTTCATAGGTGTTTAGTGATTGTGACACGACAGACCTGAGCACGTGTGGTTTGGACCCCCACACTTGCAACAGAAGGCAAAGGAACAAGTCTATGCTCCAACTACAGGTGTTAAAGAAGATGCAAGTGAAAGTTTTTACACAAGTATCCAAGAAGAAATTGATCATACACTAAAACAAGCTGTGCTGATCATTATAGGTGACTGTAATGCAAAAGAAGGAAATAAACCAGAATCAAACATCGTTGGAAAATTTGGACTAGGGTCAGAAATGAAGCAGGAGACCAGCTCGTGGATTTCTGCGAAGCCAGCAATGTGTCCATCGAAAATGCATGCTTCGAGCAACCAAACAGAGAACTGTATACCTAGATATCACCAGATGGCTAATATAGAAATCAAATAGACTATGTAACTGGAAACAGGAGGTGGAGAGGCTGTGTTCTCTCTGCCAAAACAAGATCAGGAGCAGACTGTGGTACTGACCACAAACTGTTAATATTAAATATCAGAGTAAAGCTGAAGGAGAGCACTGAAAGAATCCCAGTGCCAAAATATAATGTAAACAATATTCCTGATGAATTAAAAGTCCACATAGAAAACAGATTTGCATTGCTAATCTTAACTGACTGAGAACCAGAAGAGCTATGAACTGAAACCAGAAATAACATTAAGGAAGAATGTGAAAAGACAATGCCTGAAGTAAAAAGAAAAGAAAAATTGAGAGGAGTGAAAACACTAAAAATTGTTAAGGACAGGCCAGAAGCAAAAGTAAAAGTTGAAAAAAACAGTGTTAGAAGTCTGAATGCAGTTTTCCAGTGACTGTCACATAGAGATCAAGAGAACTACTCTAATGGTCAATGCAAACAGATAGAAGAAAACAGCAAAAAAAGGAAGAACAAGAGGTCTCTTCCAGAAGGTTCAAGAAATCAAAGAGACATTTAAACCTAGATTAGGAATGCTGAACGACCAACAGAGAAGCACACTATCTGATCAGGAGAAAATAAAGGGAAGGTGGGAACAGTATCCTGATGAAATATAGGCATACTTTGTTTTATTGTGCTTCACAGATATTATATTTTTTATAAAACTGTCTACCAGCAAAATAATTATGACTTACTGAAGGCTCAGATGATGGTTAGCAGTTTTTAGAAATAAAGTATTTTTTAATTAAGGTATGCACATTTTTTTTTTTAGACATAATGCTATTGCATACTTAATAGTGCAGTGTATAGTATGCACTGGGAAACCAAAAAAATTGTGACTTGCTTTCTTGAGATAGTCACTTTATTGCAGTGGTCTGGAACCAAACCCACAATATTTCTGAGGTATGCCTGCATAGAGAAGAGACAAAAGGATGACAGATGCCTTTGATGAAGGTTCCTATGAGGAAGAACCCATAATTCTAGAAAGTGAAGGGAAAGCTGCCCTGAAAGCACTGGGAAGAAATAAGTCACCAGGGTAGATGGGATATCAATAGAATTATTTCAGCCACAGAGACTGAATCTGTCAAAATCCTAACACGAATATGCCAACAAATATGGAAAACAAAACAATGGCCTACAGACTGGAAATGCTCAATGTATATCCCAATCCCCAAGAAAGGAGATGCCAAGGAGTGAAGTATCTATAGGACCACTGCTCTAATTTCTCATGCAGGTAAAGTGATACTCAAGGTGCTGCAGAAAAGGCGTTGATCTCATATGGAGCAAGAAACGCCTGATGCCCGAGCTGGATTTCAGAGAGGGAGAGGCACACGGGATCTAATTGTGATTATTCTTTGGCTACTGGAGTGCTCCAAAGAATTTCAGAAGAAGGTTAGTTTATGTTGTATAGACTACAATAAAGCCTTTGAGTGCATGGATCATGAAAAGCTGTGGGCTGCTCTGAAAGAAATGGGCATGCCTCAGCACTTGATTGTCCTGATGTGTGACCTGTACTGTGGACAAGAAGCCACTGTCAGGACAGAATATGGAGAGACAGAATGGTTTCTTGTAGGCAAAGGGGTCAGACAAGGGTGTATTTTATCTCCCTATCTGTTTAATCTGTGTGCAGAACATATCACGAGAAAAACTGGGCTAGACACAGATGAAGGAGGAGTGAAAATTGGTGGAAGAAATATCAACAATCTAAGATATGCAGATGACACCATCTTACTGGCAGAAAGCAACAAGGACTTGAAACAACTTCTGACAAAAGTGAAAGAAGAAAGTGCCAAAGTAACACTGCCATTGAACATCAAGAAGACAAAAATCATGACTAGAGGAGAACTACCCAACTTTAATGTAGACAATGAAGATGTTGAAATTGTTAAAGATTTTGTTTACCTTGGTTCAGTCAACAATTTAAATGGAGACTGCAGCCAGGAAATCAAGAGAAGACTGAGACATGGAAGGGCAGCAATGAAAGAACTAGGAAAGATCATCAAGTGTAAGGAAGTGTCATTAGAGACCAAGGCCAAGATTATCCACACCCTCGTATTCCCAGTTACTATGTACAGGTGTGAAAGCAGGACGATGAAGAAGGCTGACAGGACAAAAAGTTGATTCATTTCAAATATGGTGTTGGAGGAGAGCTCTGCGGATACCCTGGACTGCCAGAAAGACAAGTGGGTCCTAGAGAAAATTAATCCTGAACTATCACTGGAGGCAAAAATGATAAAACTGAGGCTGTCCTACTTTGGTCACATTGTGAGAAGGCAAGAATCTTTGGAAAAGACAATAATGCTGGGTAAAGTAGATGGCAGCAAGACAAGAGGAAGACCAAATATGAGATGGGTTGACTCCATAAAGGAAGCCACAGACATGAGTCTACAGGAGCTGAGTAGGGCTGCTGAGGAGAGGACATTGTGGACATCACTCATGCATAGAGTCACTAGGAGTCAGAGCCAACTTGACAGTACGTAACAACAACTACTCATCCATACTGGTAAAGGTGACTATTGTATTCATCCAATAACACGGTTGTCTAGGAAAAATGCGCTGTGTTTTCCTTTGCTCTTGCACACAATACTTGTGACACCACTGTGTTTTAGGAGCTCTTTGCCTGGAACTGGGGGCAGAGACCAATCTAGATACAGGTCTTCCTCAACTTACAACGGGGTTATGTGCTGACAAACCCATTCTAAGGTGAAAATCTCGTTAAGTCAAGATGCGTTTAACACACCTAACCTACCGAACATCATAGCTTAGCCTAGCCTACCTTAAACGTGCTCTCAAAACACTTACATTAGCCTACAGTTGGGCAAACCATCTAACACAAAGCCTATTTTATAATAAACTGTTGAATATCTCATGTAATTCATTGAGTACCATACTGAAAGTGAAAAACAGAGTGATTTTATGGGTACAGAGTGGTTGTACGTGTATCGGTTGCTTGCCCTCATGATCATGAGCTATACCGCGCTGCTGCCCAACTTCACGAGAAAGTATCATACCGCATATAGCTAGCCTGGGAAAATACCAAAATTCAAAATTCAAAGTATGGTTTCTACTGAACGTGCAACACTTGCACACCATCCTACAGTTGAAAAATCCTAAGTCAAACCATCATAAGTTGGGGACTGTCTGTATTTTCTACTAGTTCCCAATAGCCTTCAAATATGTAATAGCAACTGACTGAAAAGAGTATCTGGCACATAGTAAATGCTATAAATGTGATAGCACTTGTTTATATTTATGTGTATATATAGACACAAACACACACATGCATATCTATCTCTCTCTGCATATATATATATATGATATACTTATGTATTACTACATGTATTTGGATATATATGTTTATATATGTATATTCATACAGAAACACATATACGTGTATATATAGAGACGATTTTGTACCTAATAGATGAGCTTACACATTATTTTCAGATTCAAATGGAATATTTACAAAATTTGACCATGTAATAGGCCATGCTTTACTTCTTTGACTGTTCCCTTCCCGTTGACTAGACCTCAGCCATATGGCCACAATAAGGGTGACTTGGAAATGTATTCTATCTGTGAGTCTAGAAATAAGTGGAATTAAGTTTTGATAGAACAGCTAGCGTCTGTTCTATAGTTTGCCTCTTTCTGGTTACCAACTACTTATGCATATCCTTTTTCCAACACATATAATGTACTCACTGTCTCACCAAAAGACAAAATCGAAAGTTTCACCCATTACTGCATCTAAAGTCTGGAATCTTGGGGAATATACCCTCCTCTCCATCAAGAATAAGTATTGTTACTTCTGGTCTGCTAACATAAAAGCCAGAGAGACAAGTTATCTGTCACTGTCTTCCTACATGACATACAATGGTGGAGCCAGGCATCAGCAATCTACTGTGAAAACTCATAATCAGAAAAAGAAATGCAAACACACTGTAGTCATTGATTCACAGCAACAATGTTCATTTGCTTGGCTGATATAAAAACCTCTGCCTAACAGTGTTAGAAGTTTTTAAAATTAGATTCTGGATCTGTTTTTTGAGAGGAATAGCTCTTGGTTGCACTATCTGAGAGTTTTTCTCTTGTCTCTTATCCCCATACACAAATCTAATAAGGGCATTGGAGAATATGCTCCCTTGAAGACTGAGGAGTGTTGCACAATTTCTTTTGTTTGAAAGTTCAATAAGTTATAGTTTTATTAGGCTATAATATTGGATTCTTTGGTGATACAAATCCCTCAAAAACATAATAGGTTTCTGACCTGTCTCCAGTATCTCCTACATACCAGTAACCAAAGCCAAGGTTCTGTTCTAGACACAGTTATTAAGTCTTTGCTTATTTCTTCTCTGTGTGCCTGCCTCTCTCTTAATGTAGGCTACCATAAGGTCTTCTGAAACAATAGGTGTGGTTGTGAAGGGGAAACCTTTAATTAGACCTTTGCCATAGGGTTGTGCCTATATTTAATTAAGCAAACCTAATAGACCTTTGATAGTCAAGTCTTTTTCAATCCTTTCTTGCTGTGTGGGATCAAGGAGCACTTGGCTTTTACAATCACGCCCCCACATTTCTGGATCCTCTCTATTCCCGTCATTTATGCTTGAAAACTGGTCAATTTTAGCCAGCTATTAATACATTGCTACAAACAATAATATTGAGCAAACAAAACCCGACAACTGTCTGGCTCTTTCCTACTTTCTATGAAGCAGCAGGTTTCCTAGGTACTTGGTCTGCCTTCCAAATTATTGTAGGCAACTAATATATCAAATGTTTTTCCACTAAAAACATGTATCTCCTTTTTTTTTTTAGTCTGTGATATTATTTCCTTGCCATCTGCTGTCTGGTTGCTAAATCAATGACATGTATTTTAGATTTTAGTTATGACATCATCCCATTTCTGAATACTAATTCTTTATTGTTGTATCTGAAGTACACACTTTTAAATGATGTTAAGTAGGGAGACAGTTTTCTCAAGACTATTTCTTAAGACTATCTACTAAACTAGTGGTTTTCCAACTTCTTTTTTTGCTACAACCCACAACAAAAACAGAATTTGTGTTGTCATCCAGTAAACATACACACACAAACGCATACCAGATGGGCCAACAGGATGTGCCTAAACTAGGACTGTTTCTAGCAAACCTGCATATTTGAGTACCCGAAATTCCCTTTCTGCTGCTAAACTGATTTTTCACAAGAGATTTTTAAAAATTGCTTGAATAATACTGAGCATTTAGCAATGATATGACAGCTAGGTTAATCCCTTGAGATCCTAGAATCAACGTGAATTTTGTATATTAATTATGGTATTATACTTATTAAATAATGACCTTACTGATTAAAAGTAAATAATAAGTTGCTTCCAAGTCTTGGCTATTGTGAATAACGCTGCAATGAACACAGGGGTGCGTGTATCTTTATGCATTGGTGTTTTCAAGTTCTTTGGATAAATACCCAGCAATGGAATAGCTGGATCATATGGTAGTTCTATCCTTGAGTTTTTGAAAGAAAAAAAAAAGTAAATAATAAATATCATTCATCATATGATAATTATGTTTTATTTAAAGTTACATATACATCTTTTCACTTAAAATTTATATCCTTAAATGTTACATTTCAGTTTCATTTTATCTAAGTTTAATAGTATTTAGAAGGATCAAGAACAAACAGTGGGTAAAACATCAATTGTTTTACTATCTGAAAGAGGTCTTTATTATTATAATTACCAATAATAAAAGATATAATATAATTGAAGCACTGTTTTCTATAAAAAGAAGTTAAAGGCACTATGGGGGCTGGCCTGGTGGCATAGTGGTTAAGTTCACGAGCTCTGCTTCAGCAGCCCAGGGTTGAAGGGTTCGGATGCCGGGCACAGACCTACATACTGCCCATCAAGCCATGCTGTGGCAGCATCCCATATACAAAATAGAGGGAGATTAGCACAGATGTTAGTTCAGGGCCAATCTTCCTCACCAAAAAAAAGGCACTATGTAATTTCCTATGTATATTCCTAAATAAAGTTTTGTGGAGGTGTATCTTAATATTGGAAGGACAACAAATTCTCAAGTTGACTATTAAGACAAAGTAGAACATCATCACAGGTATCCTTAAGTAACTCTCAAATAAAGAGGAAATCTGAATTGGGAAGCTCAAAAATCGAGGATTTCTTGGTTTGCTTGTTTCCTCGTATTTATGCTGTGGTCTCTCAATTTGCAATCTTCTTTTTTAAGGCCCGTTTACAGGACCCAGTCTGAACACAACACCATGTGGAAGATGCTGAAAATGATTCCAGATTTAACCTCCCAGCTAACTGACGAGCATCTGAGAACACTGAGTAAGAGTGTCATTTCTGAAACCTGGGTAAAAGGCAGCACAGGTAACAAATATGGAGGGAAATGTGGCAAGATAAAACGCATGTCACTATCTTGAGTTTTCTATCCTTATAATACTCATAATTTCACTTGATGTGTTACAAATGTACTATTGGATGTATTTCATTTGTAAAGTTAGAAGTAGTGAAATGAATAACATTTCACATTTTAATTCTTATGTTTTAAAAATACACACTTGTGTTTCCCCACCTTGAACATGTATGAGAATCTCCCAGAGGACTCATTGAAACATATTGCTGTGTTCACCCCCAAAGTTTCTGATCAGTAGGTCTGGGATGGGGATTAATTTGCATTTCTAATAATATTCAAGGTGATGCTGCTAGTCTGGGGACCACACTTTGAAAACTACTCATTGATTTACACCTTTAACAACAATCTAGCATTGGTTTTCATAGTTAAGATAGCAAGTAGTCAAAGCGATTATTTAATCCAGATAGTGATCTAGATATTGGAAACAAACCTATTCAGATTGATTTTAGTTTCCCAATTTTAATTTCTAGTCCCTTTACCAAGGATATATTGGATACATTAGTAGAAGTATTTTGTATTTTAATTTTTTAGGGGGACCATACAAATAAACACACACAGTCACACACACACCTAAACCAACAGAGTTCAACATCATTTTTTGCATTTATCAAGTATCTATTAGAAAAGAGGAACTAAATTTATTTAATACATTCTTTGTGTTAGGGATATCCCTTATTCATTCCTCACAGTAACAAATAATAGTAGATATTATTATTACTATTCTCTATAGACGAGGACCCTGAGGCACAAAATATCATGTAGAGTGTTTCTGATTAGTATTGAATTTCAAGCACACTTTAGCCTTCCTGTATAAAGTGTCATGTCAGGATCATGACATTTAAAATCTAACTGGAATTTTGGAGAACATGTGTCTATTGAAATGATTTACATATTTCGAGAGTTTTCCTTCAACTGTCCTCTTTCATAATTAGTTTCATTTAATCTGACATCAAGCAGTGGAAATTAAATCATTGGAGTTTTGCAGAGGATAAAGTGATTTCAAAAGGAAAGAACAAACATTCAACATTGCTTTGCCATTAGCTTGAGGATAGTAATTAAAAAATTAATTTTTGTCATAAATCCCTGAAATTATATTTATTATGGTAAAAAATATGGAAACAACCTAAATGTCCTTCAATAGGAGATAAGACTACCTATGCTGCAATATATCTATTCTATGGAATTCTAGGCAGTGGTTAAAAAGAATGAGGTAGATCTATATACACTGATGTAAAAACATTAAAGACAGTAAATAAAAATAAAACAATTGCAGAATTATATAAATAATATGATCGATTAATCATACTTTCATAAATACTTCTATTTATGAAAACCCAGCAATTATATATACATATGTATGTGCATACATATGTATATGAAATATATATAATAAAAAATATGCAAAGGCAGATACAGAGGGACACTCCAAAAATACAAAAATTTTAGGTGGCTCTAAAATTGTGAACTTAGTGGAGGGGAGAGGACCTGAGGGGCAGTGAAGGGGCACAATTAACTCTTCTACATATACTTGTGTTGAATTTTCCACAGTGAATGTATATTCATATGTTAGTGTTTGTAGCTACATATTTATTTTTTTCAAAAAGGTTTTAAACTACATTAGAAGTAAATATTGTATTCTGATGGTATCTTAATAACTCGGGTGATTATTAAAATATGAACTTTCATTCTTTGACAAATATCAAGTTTAATTCGTTTATATTAAATAAGGTAATCCAACTCACACTTCAACAGGGCATACTCCAGACTCGTAAGAAAACATTTAGAAATCTCTGTTTACATTGACCTGTGTTAAAATCTTTCTCGTGAGTTTTTAAGACCTCTAATTCCGACAGCTCAGGTCTGCTTCACTATCAAAGCAGGCAACTCATTAAACATCTGACCTTTGTAAATCTCTGTTCATCCAACTTAAAAAACAAGCCCAACTAGGTATCTTTCTTTCTCCCTTTTCTTTATTCATGTGTGCGTTTCCCTCCCTCTGCTGTTATTTAAAGCGTTCCCCCTGGCGGCCCCTCATCACCAGGCTGCTGACTTCCAATCTGCTGCTGAGCTGTGGTTGCTCGCCTGAGATTCCACACAGCTGTTTGCACCTTCTGGTCTCTTTTCTGGCCACAGGTTCTTTGGAGCTTCATTATTTAAGGCAGTTTCTGAAACTTACCATTACTCACTCAGCTTCTCATTTAGTTTTCTTAAACAATAAAATATTAACAGGGATAAGAATATTACGATTTTAAGTACTGAATAACACATAGACATATCTCTAGTTTACGTGAATATGGTACTAAAACATGATTACCATATTAAGATTATTTATATTACTACATTATTTATTTACGATATTAAGGATTACTTATATTACTCTCTAATAAAAATACTATATATAATATATATTACATATGGTAATCTCTTTCAGTATGCTGTATAGATATATAGATATAGTTTACTGAATTCAGATGATCTGAAGAGTTTTACGTTGGATCTCTTATTTTATGGCCTGGGCAGGGAGCAGTTGTTTTGACTGGTAACCTAAAGCTCATGAAAACTAAAAGAATTAGCTTGCTTGAGAATCCAATTTAGTGACTAACCTGGAATTAGATCCCAGATCAAAGTTTCATTACAACTACCTTTATGTTAACATTGAAACATTCCCGTGAGATGACTGATAAAAGGGTTTTTTCTTTTATATCTATATCGACTTCACTCTGTTTTCTGTACTTGAAGCCCACTAAGTCTTACAGTGTTATTTCTCCATTTCTTTCATTTTACTTCTAACTTTTATAAGGTTATATCTCAAAAACACCATAGCTCCTTATTTGAATAAAATCGTATATTTATTTTTAATGCTGAAATATATGTTTATATTATAAGTTTTTAACGTTTCCTAACCTCCGTAGACTTTTATTTTTCTGTCCTGGTTTAAATTTCATTTAACATATTATAAAAACACGGTAGCTAAATCTCACGAAAAATGTAGTGGGCATCATTTTTAGATACAAATTAACCATAATTCAAATAATATACTCTTACAATAGCATATTATTTCATAATAATAAAATATTTAGTCCTACCATATAAAATATTTAGTCCTACCGTAAAGACCACGGCTCCCTTAAAGGCAAACAAGGCCTTGAAGAATAAGCATTGATCCTGAAGTGTAGATCTGCTTTCACTGCAACTAAGGTGTTTCCTAAGATTCACGAAGATTCATCCTTGGAAGCTGGCCAGAAATCTTCAGTCTCTCTGCATTGTGAGAACCCAATTCCGTTTCTACGTTTCTCTATCCAAGAGATGATCATGAAGTTGAGAAAATTAATGCAACAAAAACGATGACAACTATTCACTCTCAGGACAATACCAGAGACCCTGGCCATGATATTTTATTTCTCTAATATTGTCATTGAATCTTATTTTCTAAGCAGTGAGACTTAGAAGTAGGGGTGATATCTGAAATATTTAACACCTGACCAGGACAGGCGCTACCAAATCAGAACGAATGCTGCTCTGAGCAGTTGGAATGGGTGTGTTAGTAATAGAAATCCCACATGCGTGAGTTCCTCCACTTCTGTTACTGGAATATTTTCAATTAATAAGGAACTACTTTTCAGGTTGATTACATAATTGTACTATGCAGTGTCTAAAATTTAATAGTTTTTAAAAGCCTACCTGATTTTATTGGAAAAAATAATCAGAGTAGAACTAATATTCGTTCAACCCCTCTAGGCTAATTCTTAGATTGTCATAGTTCAGAAGAGTTGGCAGCTTTGCCCAACCATGAGAAGTCATTTTACTTTTTGTCGGTGAAGAAGATTAGCCTTGAGCTAACATCTGCTGCCAATCCTCCTCTTTTTGCTGAGGAAGACTGGCCCTGAGCTAACATCCATGCCCATCTTCCTCTACTTTATATGTGGGACGCCACCATAGCATGGCTTGATAAGCGGTGCATAGATCCACAACTGAGATCTGAACCCATGAACCCCGGGCCGCTGAAGCAGAGTGCCTGAACTTAACCACTACACCACCCGGCCAGCCCCAGGAGTCATTTTTAAATAATACTTTTTATATACTTTTGTCACATGTGCAAAAAATGGAATGTGGTATTATGCTAAATGCTTGGGAAACAAAATTACATAAAGCTGGTTCCCATTTCCTACAATAATACAGACATAAATTCATTGATTTAACAACCATGTATTGAGTGTTTGCTATGTGCTAGTGACTGACACTAGAACTTATTTTCTAGGGTGGGAGACAGAAAATAAACAATAAGTGAAAGCATAGTGTAATTGCAGGAAATAAGTTCTATGAAAAAAATAAAACAGAGCAAAGGAATAGAGAGGGGCTGGAAACTGGAGGAGGAGTTCTTTAAATGATGGTGATAATAATGACATAACCTACAACAATTCAAGGAGTGTTTATTCAAGAAAAATGATAGAATTTTGGTAAGAATAGTGAATTTTGCAGCATTTTCACTTGCCCTATTCCCATCACACTAGACCCTAGCTCTGCAGTGGCTTTGAAAGCAGCAGCCTTGCAACCATGGTGGCTGTGAAAAACAGCCGCCTGAGAACCACTGGAGGTGGCAGGATAGGTTTGAATCTCTCCCCAAAGCTCCAATCCAAGAGATTTGTCACAATTTTGCCCACCTGGTGGTTTCCAGGAATAGGCACATTTACAGAACCTATATGTATATATATATAAAAAGAATGGTCTCAAATCAATAACCTAACCTTCCATATTAAAAAATTATAAAAGAAAAGCCAACTAATCCCAAAACAAGTGGAAGGAATGAAATAATAAATATTATAGTGGACATACATGGAAGAAGAAATATGAAAAGAAAAGAGAAAATCAACAAAGCCATGTTCTTTACAAAGAACAACAAAATAGACAAATCTTTATCTCAATTTATCAAGACCAAAGAACATTCAAATTATGAAAAGTAGCAATAAAAGAGAGGACATCATTATTGACTTTACGGAAATAAAAAGGAATATAGAAGAATACATTGACCAACTGTTCATGATATTTAATTATTATCAGAAAGATTGGCTTTGGGTAAACCAATAATTCTTAAGCTCAAATTATTATTTACATAGATTTCTCTCAAGATTAACTGGCTTTTATTAACAACCCTGAACAAAAAATTCATCTTGTTACCCAGGGGTATATTTTAAAACGAGAAAATGATGGAGAATCCACCTGAAAGTTATGTTTCTTAAGAGTAGATATTTTTCTAAAACTATTTTGAGATTTTTTTTCTTTATTTTAACAGACCAGAAGAACGTTTGATAACTACTTTAAAATACTCAATTGTATATAATTTGGGGTCGGGAAAAAACATATTCTTTGTGTATTGTAGGTGCTTCCATTTATTTTTAGAGGTGAAAATTTCAGCCCTATCACCTGCATACCTCTAGGCATAGATAGCATAATACTTTCTTCAGGCATGACTTGGCCTCCAGCTCCTCAGCTTTCTGAAGCTCTGTGTCCTTCCCCGACCCCACTCAACAGCAGGGCTGACTCTAACACACATATGCTCTTAGTCTGAAATACAGCCTGATCTGCAGTGCTCGGACTTAAGAGCCACTCAATAAATATTTGGCAAATGAATTCATGCATTAATTGGTGCTACAGGTAACTTCCAAGCAGTATAACCTTGACTACACAAGACTGATTTAAAGTTCCTTCAAGAACAAAATAATTCTTGTTGAAATGATAGTCTGAAATAGATGCAGCTCATTCACTCTTCCAGATAAAGTAATTTTGGATTATACTGGTGAATCCCACAGTCATGTACCCAGATATCATCTTTTTGATCTTCCCATTTAGAAGCGATTTTTATATCCTTAGAAATAGACTTATGCCCTGGTATGGGATATTTTAATAATGTGCTTTACACTACATTCTTTTCTTTTTGAAGAACTTCTGGCAGAAATACCTTCAGTAGTACTGACACTTTCAGTCACTTTTAAAATCTCTTATAGTTTCTAAATCAGGTAACTGATCATATTAAAAAATTTTAACAGTAAGGAAAACAGAGCAAAAATTGTCTCCTTATCCAATACTATCTCCTTGCAAATATATAGTATTTCATAGAATTTGTTTTGAAATTTAATTTATTCTTGCCTTCATTTTTTTTCTTACCCAATTTTCCTTCATTCTATTAATTCATTAACTTTTAGAGCAATATTGTATGTATTTTTGTAAGCTCACTTATTATAACTCCTTTTAGATAACAAGGTATGGTCTAAATGAATTAATGAAATCTTTTACTGAAAAAAATTAAAGGTCTTGACCTTAATATGCATGTTATGGATAGGAACAAGCAATTTGAAATATGAAATTATCTTAGTTTATCTTAGTGTTTTTTTTTTAGTAAGAAGAACTAAGTAAAGAAATTAAGAAATAATAGGTTGTAAGCTTATTAAAAATAATCACCAACAATTTATAAAATTATAAAGTCTTCTTTTATGAAATCTCTACAAATATTTGGCAAGAAGTATCAATATTGAGAGGCTATTCTAATGGAAAACCTGTGCTCAAAATAAATGAAATAAATTTCTTTTCATCCCTTCCAGTTAGCTCTATGATAATATTTATTTATCTGGATTTTTTAATCTTAAAATAAATATCCAATTTTACTTGTTGATTATCTTCCACAAGTTATAGCAATATTCTAAAAAAGTTCTTGGACTCGTGCCTTAAAATAGCTACTCCTGGCACCTTAAGGAAGGAAAAATTGTCCCTAAAAGCGAAACCCCATCACCAAAGATACCTTACTATATTAAAAACTATGAAAAGTTCATTCATTGCTTTAGTTATGTTATCTCTGGGAGCATGGCGTTCCATGAATTAAACCACCTGGCTTAAAATGCATATAACTTACTGATATTTCCCTGAGCTCCCACCTAATTGACTGAGAAGAAAATAGGCCAACCAGGAGTTGTATCTCATTTCTCAATAGACAAAATTCTAAGAAAAGAATGAGTTGTTCCCCAAATGTTTTATAAGGTTCTTTAGAGAGAAATACAACAGAGCATCATTAATTAAACTTTTATTCACTCAACAAGTATTTACTAAATGCCTAAAATAATCCAGGTGATGTGCCGTGGACCAGAGATACTGTGTCAGATTCCCAGGTCCTTCTCTCAAGAGGTTGCAGGCTATGGGCAGAGACTGGAAACGCACAGTGCCGTGACAGAAATCTGTGAGGGGAGAGCCCAGAGGAGGGGCGTTCGTTAGGATAAATAGGAGGAGGGCAGAGGTCAGGAAGGTCTTCCCTGGTAGACAGATAACACTTAAACTCAGTTTTATGGGCCAAGTAAGAACTATCCAGGTGACAATATGACCATTCATCCAGTTATAGCTCTTTGAAACTTGTAAATTCTTTAAGAACGGTTGATTTTAGCTGAAGGTTCTGTGTACCAGAAAGCAGGAGATTCTTAGCAAGGAATTCACAGACATTTTTGCTTTAATCAAACTTTGCTTTAATCAAACTTTTAACCTTTTGAAAAGTCACTACCAAAATGATTAATTAAACTTTCCATTATTAGTATTCTTAATTTCTTTTGAATGTCTTTTGTTCACCTACCACAAGTGTGGTTGAGAGATATGTTAAAATATGAGGTCCTGCACTAGGAAATTTCTTCAGGTGCATTACTTCATTCTTTTGCCTTTTCATGTTATGGAAGTTGGCTAGTTAAAGAATTTTATGAAACTTATTTCCAACCAACTTGATTTTATTAAATTCCTTTAATTTGTAAAGTCTGAGAATCAAGATTTAATGCCATTTTGATCTATATTGTTTTAATTCTTATAGTCAAATTTTTCTTAGATGCTTGGAGTATTCTTTCTTTCCTGAAAGTTACATGAAATAATGTATCTTGAAAATTGAAGAAGGAGCCTATACTATTTGTTTCTTCTCATGCAGAAATTTCAAAAGCTTATATTTATCTTGCAGTATTAATAAATATATTTTTTCTCACAATTAGTAAAGTTAACACTACTTTGTTATTTGTAAGTAGTATTTTAATTATTATTTGAGAGCTTAACTCTATCACAATTGTTTTCTTTAGACACTTTTTTTTGTGTGTGTGAGGAAGATCTGCCCTGAGCTAACATCCATGCCAACCCTCCTCTTTTTGCTGAAGAAGATTGGCTCTGGGCTAATACTAGTTCCCATCTTCTTCCACTTTATATGGGACGCTGCCACAGCAAGGCTTGACAAGCGGTGCATTGGTGCGCGCCGGGGATCTGAACCCGGACTGCCAGCAGTGGAGCGCAGGCACTTAACCATGACGCCACAGGGTCAGCCCCTCTTTAGACATTTTTTATGGTGTTTATATCATTTGTCCATATATTTGAGGGCTGATTCAGATATTACTTGAATGCTATCTGAGAATTTTCTATTTCGTACCTTTTTCTTGATTCTTCATTTTCAATTCAATTTATAATGTTATTTTCTTGTTGTTTGAATGAGAATTTTGTCTTTTTCTCTCCAAATATTTGTATGAAGTCACTCTGAAGTTCATTTCATGCTGCATATGCTTCTGAAAGTTCCTTTAAATGATTTTGTTTTCAAATTTCTACCAAACTAATTTTGATACATTCATGAATAAACCAGTTACATTAATTTCAGGAAATAATTTAGAGTCGATTTCTGAAGAAAGTAGTAACAATTTTTTCAATCCTCATTAAGATCCTTTATAGAATCTATAAAACTAACTTCTATGTATATGTGTATATATAAGTATATTTATATGTGTGTGGGTATATAAATATTTATATGTACACATACAATACGCTGCAGAAATACATGTATGTATACTGCACACACATACACATATACACATAGAGCGCACTCCCATGTGCATATGCGTATTTGTATGTGTGCAGGTACTTTCAGATGTTGAAATATATTTGAAAACCTCCAGAAGTTAATCTACTTTGTGACTTTTGACAAGTTTCTTAATCATTCTGAGCCTTACTTTCTTTATCTGAAAAGTGGACTAATGATATATGATATTCGCGTTGTTAGAAGGATCAGCATTAGAGCACCTAGCACAGTCATGGCAAATATTTGATGCTCAGTGTGTGGTACTTACTCTTCATGGCAAGTTTAGAGTATTTGGATAACTGGAACAGCTATGTTTCCAGATTTTGGAACTCTACATAGAAAGGTAGTTTCTTAATGAGCCGATTTTTTAGGAATAGCCAATCAAACCACTTATTGAGATCTAAGCACCATAACCTCATGGAGAAATTCTAGGGAAAGGTACAGTTGCAATTCTAATCATGCACTCTGATTTTGCTCCATAGTTAATAGTTTCCTTTTTGATGAGCTCTCTTTAAATCACTCTGTGTTTTCTTGTGAACAACTATACTACCAAACTCCTTTCTAGACTGGTTTTTGTCATATAATGTTTTTACCATAAACATGTATTCATAGTTAAACATAAATTGATCTTTTTTTTTAACATTTTAAACTAATATATATGACTTTGAAATTCACTTTTTTCCCCACTTAAAATGAAACATGATATCTGTCTAAGTCACACAGATAGTCTTACTTTACCATAATTGAAACCATATTCCTACCAAATATATATTGAGAGAAAGAGAAAGGGAGTGGGGAGAGACAGAGAGACGGAGGGGGAGAGGGGAGGGAGGAGAACGATGATGCTGCGCCAACTCACCAAAGCTACACAGGGAGCTAGAGCTGCAACTGGCTGTGTTTGAATCCAGGCTCCACCACCACCGGCTCTCGGGGCTAAAGGCAGGATGTTCAACTTCCCACTGCCTTCAGTCTCCACAGCTGCAATACAGGAGCAGTCACAGCACCTGACTTGCAGAGCTGTAAGAGGATAAAAAAGGTTAATGTACATAATATGTTGAGGACAGAGTCAGGCTCAAGACAAAGAAAGAGGTCACAGAGTGTTTGCTGTCATCTCGTAGTTGCACGTTTTTTCTTGCGGGTATTTTCCCCACTACGTTTGCAGCATATTCCATTCTATTGATGTACCACAGCATGAGGATGTTTCACTCCTAAACACTTCAGTGTTTACCTAGAATTCAATATTTGTTTCTAATCCTTTTTTAAGATGAAATTTACATACAGTAATGTGCATCTGTATACCTTAAGTGTGTCACCTGATGAGTTTTGACAAATACTGTGACCCAAACCCCTGTCAAGACACAGAACTTGATCATCACCTCAGAGAGTTCTTTCCATGCTTCTTCCCAGTCAATCTCTGGCCCACTCACCAAAGGCAATTGCTCTTCTGTTTTCTTTTTTTTTTCCCCAACATAAATCAGTTTTGTGTGAAGTGTTTAGAATTTTATAATGAAATCAAACAATATGTGCTCTTTTGTGAAAGCCTTCTTTCAGTCAATATAATATTTTAAGATTCATTCATGTTGCATGAATCAATAGTTCATTCGTTTTTATGGCTGAGTAGTATTCCATTGTATGTATATACCGGAGACTGATGGACCTCTGAGCTGTTTCCAGCTTTTAGCTGTTGTGATAAAGTTGCTAATGATGTTCTTGTACAAGTACTTTTTTGGACATCCACTTTCATTTCTACTGAGTAAATTCCTAGGCGCTGAATTACTGTGACATAGGTTAGATGTATGTTTCATTTTATAGAAACTGCCAGACATTTTTACAAAGCAATTGTACAGTTTTATACTCCCTCCAATAATGTGTGAGAATTCCATTTGCTTTATGTTTCTGTCAATATTTGATTTTTTTCAGTCTTTTTAATTTTAGTAATTGTGGTCTCCCTCTCTCTCTCTCTTTCTCTCTGTTTCAAAATAAGTACACTTATTAAAAATTCTAGTTTGGGGAAGTATAGGTGATTCTTATTTTTTTCTTTGCATTTTTTCTATATTTTTTAATTTTGGAAAAAACATTTTTAGCAATAAATGAAACAGTTATTTTACGAAGTTAAAAATAAACTTAGCTAAAAAACACTTGTCAATGTTATGCAAATGATTACAGTACTTATACTTTGGGATAAAATTTCCAGGAACTTGATTACATAAAGATGCAAAATATACTGTATCCCAAACCAATTAGAGTAAAGATAATGTTTTCTGAGAACTGTGTTAGATGACTGAAGAAATGATCCAAGTGATGATGAAGAAACCGAAGACTAAGATTTATGTGAGATGTTTAAATAAAATATTTTGTACATTTTATGTTAAAATAAGTACTTCCAAATTAATATTATTTAATATAATAAATTTTAAGTATTATTAACTAATTTAAATATTATAATATATTATGTTATTATATATCACATATTATAAATATTATAATTAATTTCATCTGTATCTCTAAAATTTTATTAATTCAAGTTAGCCAAAAATGTTTAAAATAAAATTTCCGTTGGTAAAATTTGGTTATATATTAGTTTTTAAATTTATAGTTTATTTAAACTCTTTAATAGTAACTCTAACAACATAAAAATTTATTATATTCACTGAGTAACCAAAAAAATAAAGAAAATTTAATACATGTAGATAATCTGATTTAGCATGACAATTTTTGAACTGGAAGTTGAGCCTAGAAATACCTGACTCTCCCAAGATTATATGATGAATACAACACTGGGGCTAATCCAGGCCTCCTCCCGCCTCCCAGACCACCACTTGATCCATTTATAGCATCTTGTTTTGTAAAGAAAGAATAATCAATATATAGTAAATCACTAAAAAATGGTATCTACCTAATATTAATAAAAACATTTTATTTTACAATACAGTTCCCCCTTTGCCATTTCAAATATAGCTATCATCTTTATATATAAGTGGAGCTAGCAGCTTCCAGAATAGCTTAATTTAACTGTTTTTTTGTTTTTGTAAGTATAATTGGAGCATTGATGAGATATTTTCTGACCAAAATATTTTCCATGGTTCTCAAAATCTCTAAATTTATTTAACTCCTTAAAGGCCTCCTTAATACTAAAGATATTTTTATTATGAAAGTGTGAAAATTAATGCATTGTAAGCAGAGATTATTTAGTCAAGTTCACTGTCTCTGGACCAAGGCCTGAAGGAAAAGGAGGATTTTCTTCAGAGGAACAGAGGAGTTACATTCATCAGCAAGGTGAACATATTTTACGGTTAGAGTTAAGTGAAATTCCAACAATGGCCACACAGAAATTGCGTTCAGCTGTGAGTAACAGAGAACTAAGGGGCACTGATTTACAAAAATTGGGGGATTTATTTGTGTTACATAATGGGAAGTCACAAGACAAGTGGTTATAGGTGTCAGGGGGAGACGTGAGATTATCCTCGCCTTTTCCTTGTAGCTGCAAGATGCTTGCCCCAGTTCCAACAGCACGTCCCTGTTCTACACAGCAAGGAAGAGGGGGTGGTGTTCATGTTGGGAAAGCAAAAATTCTCCTAATGTTTTATTAATCAGAATGATGTCAAGTGGCCACACATGTAAGAGTGTCTGGGCAATGTAATTTTTAAATGGGCTCACGCAATACCCAATAAAATTGTGGTTTTGTTAGTAAAGGAAAAGGAGAGAATTCATATTGGGTAGACAACTAGCAGCCCTTGCAATAACATTATTTCACACAATGCATTTCTTTTCACAATTTTTATTCTATGCTAAGAAGTGCTAGTTAACTCTATTAAAAAACAGAATATAAATGTATATATTGGAATACACCTTTCCCCCAATTGCTTTTTCCCCTATGTAATTGGTCAAAATCATTACTAGTCTTACAAAATTTTATTATCTTTTACCTTTACAGTGTACTTACTATAATGTCATTTTCATACAGCTCACCTGATAGCTATTAAAAACAATGTTTCTGCAGTGCCCTTGCCACACAGATTAGATGTTTAATAAGAAGTGATATTGTACTACCCAGAAAGGAATCTATTTTAAGCTCAGACATCCAAGCAAACATAACCCTTGCTTTAAAGAAGACTGAAAATCACTCTCCTGAAGTCAACCAAGAGGCTAATAAGAACTCAGTTTAAAAAATTGGTGAAGGCAAGCAGCTGGCATCTCTTAGGGCATAAAAAACCCCACAATTGTCCCTGAAAATCAATTTGTAGTTTCTATTTACAGCAAATTAATAAGTGTAAGAAAGGATCTTCTCATAGCGCTTGAATAATTTGCTCCCATTCTGTAAAGTAAGGTAAACAATTGAGAAATGGAGAGACACCGTCCAGTTCCCATTCCCTCCTGCTCCAAAAGGACAGCTTTCAGAAGAATCAAATGCTCACAGGTGAATAAACCTGCCAGACCTACAGGCACATAGTTGAGCTTTAGTGGTGGATGACAGATTGTGGAGAATTACAATATGGAGTAGCAGAATTATTGGAAAAAACTCTTCTTCCTACTAATGATCAATCTCCCTCTCCAAACTCTCTTCTTATTCAGTTCTATGAGTGATCACCACCATGTCCAGAGCAAAAATAAATGAAAATTAGCGGTAGATGTATATTGTTACTTATATAAAATAGGAAAAATGGCATTTTTGAGGGGGAGGTAAATATTTTAAAAAGTTCAAGGGCTTTTCTGGTTCTATTTTTCTCATAATGTCTTGAATCTATTAATTGTGATATGTTACCATGGTTATTTCCTAGAATCTATCAGTTTTATAAGGGGATTCATTACTATAAATAACTGTCAGCAAACAATACGGCAAATGTGTAGACACATCTTTGTTATCCTTGTTATTTGAGTATATTATTTGGGAATGCCGGAGTGCTACGTTAAAGTCATTGTCATTGTATCAGCTAAAAGAATCTGCTTAGAGTGAAGCAAATGTAGTGTGTGTGGTAGTCATATTCATATCAAAGAGCCTGGGAAATAAAGTTTACAGTATATCTTTTTTGGTTTTGTTTTGTTTCAGTGGTTGCAAATGATGGATTTTATATAATACTGAAAGGCCTAGCTAGACCTCGAACACAGGTATATAAAAATCTGATTGAAGAAAGTGAGTCAACACCCTCTTTCGTATCTCAGACTTTCCACGGCTTTGTTTTTGATGAAGATTTCAAACACTCTCTACTTGGTGAGATGTGCATACCTTCACGTGACCCAATGGTAAGAAAGGAATGTTTGCTTTTTCCATAAGCAATAAGGTATCATTATTGTAAAATTTTATCTCTTTTGGATATTTAAATCCAAATATCTTCAGTGAGTCCTGAAATATTCAAGATAATATATCTTTTAAAAATAAAAATTATACTACTAATATTGAACTTGAAATTTGTTTAGAAAATTTAATGAGAGATGCCTTCAATAACATACTGCCCACTGACAGGTGTTGTGTCATTATGTGAAAACTGAGACAAGGCCCATGTGATTGACTCACTGAATGAAGAGGGAGGGTAGCTTGAGATAAGGGAGATGGATTAGGTGATTTGAAGGAGACATAGAAGACAGATCATGAAGGGCCTTTTAAATCAAGTTAAGAATGTGTGCTTAACCTGTTTATCTCCAGAGCAGTGCCAAGGCAATCAAGGAGGTTATTCCCTCACAATCAGAAAGTCTTAAAGAAAATCCTTTGCTTAGATGTAATATTTCAAGACTATCAGCTGGTCAAAAAGTAAAAGTTCAGTATCTTTCTTGATCTCTGGATACTGTACATGGATATCAGATCTGGTTTGACTAGAATTGTGGCTAAAAAAGCCAGTATTAGATTTAGGGTGGTCAAGATGTTCAGATTAGAAAAGAGCCAAGGGAAACAATTAAAGCCAAATTATTTAGCACTATGGATTGAAGTCAGGACAACCTAGAACATTCTCAAGTTCAAGAAGTATGAGGATGGATAAAACTGAGAAAGAAAAACAAGGATAAGAAACAAGACAAGAACATAAAAGTATATTGTTGATCACACGTGAATGGGTGATGTTTCTAAATCTTCTTTCTTGATAGGGATGGAAAACAATGCATTTGTTACCCCATGGCAGCATACCATGTACCCGAGCCCATTTCAATCTGCTTTAGAAAAAAATATCACATTTGGCACAGCAGCTATAATTAGGGCTACTTCTTGGTTGACTTTGAGGTCGTCAGCTCAAATCTTCCAGGATCGACTTGTTTGCTTTTTGAGAGAAAAACTCATGAATTAAATGGGGATATGCTGGAACCACCACTTCTGAATCCTGCATTAGGTCTATGACGGCTGCACTAATCTCTGTCGTTCTACCTAGGATGTAGTGTTGTTTTGTTTATTTTTTTCCAGTTTTATTGAGGAATAATTGACAAAAATTGTATATATTTAAGATATATATTTTGATGTTTTGATATATGTATACATTGTAAAGTGATCACCACAATCAAGCTAAATAGCATATCCATCATCTCACATAGCATTTTTGTGTGTGTGGTGAGAGTACTTAAGATCTTCCCTCTTAGCAAATTTCAAGTATGCAATTCAGTATTGTTGACTATGGTCACCATGCTGCACATTAGATCTCCAGGAGTTACCTTGCATAACTGAAACTTTGTATCCTTTGACCAATATCTCTCCATTTCCCCTACCTCCCATCCCCTGGTAACCAACATTCTACTCTCTACTTCTATGAGTGACTATTTTAGATAGTACATATAAGTGAAATCATACAATATTTGAAATACATACAATCATACAAAATCTGGTTTATTCCACTTAGCTTAATGTCCTCTAGGTTCAACAATGTTGCTGCAATTGGCAGGATTTCCTTCTTTTAAAGACTGTATAATATCCCATTGCACATATATACCATGTTTTCTTTATCCATTCATCCACGAATAGACATCTAAGTTGTTTCCATGTCTTGGCTATTGTGAATAATGCTACAATGAATATGGGAATGTAGATATCTCTTTGAGATACTGATTTCATTTCTTTAGATGTATACCCAGAAGTGGGATTGCTGGATTGTATGGTAGTTCTATTTTTAATTTTTTGAAGAAACTCCATACTGTTTTCAATAATGGCTGCACAAATTTATATTTCCACCAACAGTGTACAAGGATTCCCTTTCCTCCACATCTTCACTAACATTTACTTTTTGTTTTTTAACAGCCGTTCTAACGTGTGAGGTGATATCTCATTGTGGTTTTGATTTGAATTTCCCTGATGACTAGTGCTGTTGAACACCTTTTCAAATACCTGTTGGCCACTTGTATGTCTTCTTTTGAAAAAATGTTTACTTAGGTCCTTCTCCCGTTTTTTAATTGGGTTATTTGTTTCTTTGCTATTGAGTTGTGTGAGTTCCTTACATATTTTGGACATTAACCTCATCAGATATATGGTTTGCAAATATTTTCTCTCCTTCCATAGGTTGTCTTTCACTCTGTTGATTGTTTCCCTTGCTCAACAGAAACTTTTTAGTTTGATGCAATCTCGCTTGTCTATTTTTGCGTTTATTGCCTCCGCTCTTGTTGTCATATCCAAAAACTCATTGCCCAGATCAATGTCAGGAGGCTTTTTCCCTATTTTTCTTCTAGGAGTTTTATGTTTTCAGGTCTTACATTTAAGCCTTTAATCCATTTTGAGATGGTTTTGGTGTATAGTGTGAGATAACATCCATGTTCATTTTTCTGCATGTGGATATTTAGTTTTCTGCCATTCTATATGTTACCTGTTCAGTTTATTGATTGTTTCTTTTGTTGTGCAGAAGTTTTTAGTTTGGTGTAGTCCCACTTTTTATTTTTCCTTTTGTTGCTTGTGCTGTTGATGTCTTATCCAAAAAATCATTGCCAAGACCAATGTCAAGGAGCTTCTTTCCTGTGTTTTCTTCTAGGAGTTTTATGGTATTAGATCTTATGTTCAAGTCTTTAATTCATTTCAAGTTAATTTTTGTGAGTGGTGAAAGATAAGGGTCCATTTCGTTTTTTTGATTGTGGTTATCCAGTTTTTCCTGCACCATTTATTGAAGAGACTATCCTTTCCCCATTGAATATTCTTGTCAAATATTAGTTGACTGTATATTTGGGGGTTTATTTCTGAGACCTCTGTTCTGTTCCATTGGTCTATGTGTCTATTTTTATACATGTACCATACTGTTTTAATTATTATAGCTTTGTAGTATAGTTTGAAATCAGGAAATGTGATAGCTCCAGCTTTGTTCTTCTTTCTCAGAATTGCTTTGGCCATTCAGGGTCTTTTGTGATTCTGCACTAATTTTAGAATTGTTTTATTTCTGTGAAAAATGCCATTGGAATTTTGATAGGGATTGCATTGAATGTATATATGGCTTTGGGTAGTATGGACATACTAATATTAATTGTTCCCATCCATGAACATGGGAAATCTTTCCATTTGTTTATCTCTTCTTAAGTTTCTTTCATCAAAGTCTTATAGTTTTCATTGTACATGTCTTTCACTTCCTTGGTTAAATTTATTCCTAAGTATTTTATTGTTTTTGATGCTATTGTGAATGGGATGGTTTTCTTTATTTCTTTTTCAGGTGTTTTGTTGTTAGTATATAGCAACACCACTGATTTCTGTATGTTGATTTTATATCCTACAACTTTACTGAATTCATTGATTAGTTCCAACAGTTTTGGGGTTGAGTCTTTAGGATTTTCTATGTATAAGATCATATCATCTACAAATAATGAAAATTTTACTGCTTCTTTTCTGATTTAAATGCCTTTTATTCCTTTGTCTTGCTTAATTGCTTTAGCCAGGACTTCCAATACTATGTTGAATAATAGCGGTGAGAGTGGCACCCATGGCTTGTTCCTGATCTTAGAGGAAAATTTTTCTAGTTTTTTGAGGTGTAAAGTTAACTTATTTTAAATCTTTTTTTTTGTGAAGATCAGCCCTGAGCTAACATCCATGCTAATCCTCCTCTTTTTGCTGAGGAAGACTGGCTCTGAGCTAACATCTATAGCCAATCTTCCTCCTTTTTTTTTCCCCCAAAGCCCCAGTAGATAATTGTATGTCATAGTTGCACATCCTTCTAGTTGCTGTATGTGGGACGTGGCCTCAGCATAGCTGGAGAAGCGGTGCGTTGGTGCGCACCCGGGATCCAAACCCCGGGCCTCCAGTAGTGGAGCGCACACACTTAACTGCTAAGCCATGGGGTCGGCCCTAAATCTTTTTTAATATAGGCATTTATCACTATAAACTTCCATCTTAGGACTGCTTTTACTACATCCCATAGTTTGATATGTGGTGTTTCTTTTTTTTGTCTTGAGATTTTTTTTTTGGCTGCGAAAGATTCGCCCTGAGCTAACATCTGTTGTCAATCTTCCTCTCTCTCTCTTTTTTTTTTTCTGCCCAATGCCCCAGTACATAGTTGTGTATTCTAGTTGTAAGTCCTTCTAGTTCTTCTGTGTGAGCTGCTGCCACAGCATGGCTACTGACAGATGAGTGACACACCTGGGAAGCGAACCTGGGCTGCCAAATTGGAGCACTCCAAACTTTAACCATTGGGCCATCAGGGCTGGCTCGAGATATTTTTTAAATTGCCTTTTGATTTCTTCTTTGACTCAGTGGGTTGTCAGAAGTGTACTGTTTAGTTTCCACATATTTGTGAATTTTCCCATTTTCTTCCTGTTAGATATTGTTGTTGGAAAATATACTTGGAGCGATTTTGACCTTAAATTTATTAAGATTTGTTTTGTGACCTGACATGTAATCTATCCTGGAGAATATTCCTTGTGTGCTTGAGAAGAATGTGTATTCTTCTGCTGTTGGGTGGAAAATACTGTATATGTCTGTTAGGTCCATGTGGTCTATGATGCTGTTCAAGTCAGCTACTTTTGTGTTGATTTCCTGTCTGGATGCTCTGTCCACTATTGAACGTGGGCTGTTGAACTCCCTTATTATTATGTGTATCATTAAATCTGAAGTGAGTCTCTTATAGACAGCATATCTCTGGTTCTTGTGGGGTTTTTTTGGATATTGTTTTTTATCCATTCAGCCACTCTATGTCTTTTCATTGGGGAGTTTAATCCATTTACATTTAACATAATTATTGATAAGTGAGGACTTATTGCTATTTTGTTAATTATTTTCTATCTGTTTTGTAGTTGTTTTGCTCTCTTCCTCTCTTCTTGTCTTCCTTTATTTGATGATTTTTTTTGGCAGTGATTTGCTTTGATTCTTTTTTATTTTGTGTATATTATAGATTTTTCTTTGTGGTTACATTGAGGCTGGCATAAAATATCTTATATCTGTCTATTTAAGTTGATAACTTTGCTTCAATAACATACAAAACTCTACACTTTTATTTTGTGTACTTATAGTCAGAGTTTACTTCTTTTTATATTGTGTATCCAGTAACAATTCTTTTCCTGGATTATAGTTATTTTGAGGATCTTGTCTTTCAACTTTTATATTAGGTTTTGGAGAAATTTATGTGCCATCATTACTGTGTTACATTATTTGGTATTTGACTATATATTTACCTTTAACAGTGAAAGTTATGATATCATATGTTTTCACATTGCTGTTTAGCATGTTTTTGTTTCAATTTGAAGAAATCCTTTTAGCAGTTCTGCTAAGGCAAGTCTAGGGTGATGAACTTCCTCAGTGTTTCATGGTCTGGGAAAGCCTTTATCTCTCTCATTTTTAACGGCTAGCTTTGCCAAATGTAGCATTCTTCATTGGCAGTTTTTTCTTTCAGTAGTTTGAGTACATCATTCCACTCTCTCTTGCCTTGCAAACTTTCTGCTAAGAAACCCACTGATAATCTCAGGGAGGTTCCCTTTAATGTGATAAATTACTTTTCTCTTGCTGCTTTCAAAATTCTCTGTCTTTGACTTTCGAAAATTTAACTGTAATGTGTTGATGTAGACCTCTTTACATTCAACCTACTTAGGTTCTTTGGGCTTTGTGAATGTTAATGTCTATTTCCTTCTCCAGGCTTGGAAAGTTTTGGATCATTATTTCCTTAAGTGAGCTTTCTGTCCCTTTCTCTCTCTCTCCTCTAGGTAGGTCGCATATGTGAAAGTGGTCCTGGGTCCAGGGTGTGCAGGCACTGAGACTGAGGGGGCTGCAGCAGCACCAGCACGGGGGGTGCACAGTAGTTCCAGTTCCCGGGAGGCAAAGGAGCACGGGCTCTGTTGTCTCCTCCAGATGGGGTCCACACTGGCGAAGAATGTGGAGACCTCCTAGTCTACCATCTTGCTGCTGTGTGTGGTATTGTTTTTTTTAATTTCTTATCTTGGCTAAGATGGAGGAGGGTAGGGAGAGAACAATTTCAGAGGTTTCGACTTGATCATCCTTCCTGATAGCTCTTACCACAAGGGCCCAGAAACCAAGGTGAGGGCTCTACCAAGTATCCATTCAAGTTATACATTTAAGGTCTATGGAAATTGCCATCAGGTGGGTCTCTGGACCCAGTGGAGCCACTGTGAACCAGACCTGAGCAGAAACTCCATTTTTTAATGCATTCTCAGTATTTCCTCACTGTAACAAATGGCCACTTTAGGTACCCAGGTTTTAAAGTTTCAGGGTTAAACAGAGTACTTGTTGGGGTTGTGAATGCAACCTTATCTGGAACTATGCTGTCCTTTTAATTAGGTACTGGGCCCAATCCATAGCTTTTTCTGTCTTCCAACTATAGAAGAGGAGATTATCTTTTTATGCTGCATGGAGCCATTAGATTACACACTTCACCTTACTCCGATGGCTGAGTTTCATCAGCCTTTCATTGTCTTTCTCCAGTGTTTGATAGCCTGCAGAACAGTCATTCTATTCCATGATTGTTATAATTACTCATCCCGCAGCATTTCAAAGATCTGAGACATTGTAACTTCTAGTGCATTTTCTTCTGCCAATACCCCATCCCCGTTCAATACCGTTAAAAGTTTATCAATTGTACTGCTACAGCGTGCCACAGACTATCAGTGCTACAGTGATGGATTTTTGTTGCAAGTTGGCCGGCAGGCAATTCACAGCTCCAGAATCCTTTTCTTTTCTATTTCTTATAGAATATTTTGAAAAAAAAGGATGTAAATAAAGGCAGACAATTTTGTTAACTGTCAGCAACACTAGGGCTTTTGTTCTTGTTTAAGTCTGCTGAAGGATAAGTATGTGATAATTCACTAAAATTTATTTCAGATGGCTAAAAATTTACATTATTGTCACTGCCACTATCCCCTATAGGAAATGTGAGTTATATTTATAAAATGTGTTGCTCCTTGCCTAATTTCAGTAACTGACCTTTCTGTGTATTTATTTAATGGTGCTTTTAAAAATAAAAATACTACTACTCCCAAAGAATGTGCTTAGGAAAATTTTGGGGTTTTTCACAAATAATCAAAGTGTTATTTTTTTCTCTCTATTTGGCTTCTTTGCCATTATTTGCTTTTTTTATTGTGTTGTATCAGAGAACCAAACTACAGAGAAAAAAAAAAAAGTAATAAGAAAAAAAAAGTAATAACATCATCCCTCTTCAATTTAACCCTCCAGTAGTTTTGTAAACAAGCAGGCATCATTTGAGTATAATGAACATAAGGTGAAAAACATACAGTCTAAGGATCAAATTCGTTTTTCCTGACATAATTACAGTTCTGAGTAAAAATTGTTGGAGTTGCAAACATCTGCTGGACTTACTCCCTGCTGCAGATGTAAACTGGACTAAAAAAATTAGTGCAATTCAAATATACAGAAAAAAATGTGTTTTTGCTTTTCTTGATATTGATTTATACATTAAAGCAAAAAGCTTTTTTATTACGGTGTTTTGTATAACGGAAGGAGAGAAAAAATTACACATTCATTTACAAGATCACCAACTTAGATTCTAAGTAGTTTTAAGATCTTTAATTCATTTTACCTTTTCTAATTAACCTCACAATTTTTCAAAGAACAGTCATAAAGAAAATCAAATTTCCTTTGAGCTATCTCAGTGTACTATGGTATATGTAACACACACACACACATACCCCTCTATATTTTATACTTTATATACTCCTATATTTAGTGTATATGTATTTTGCTATGCTGCTATCTTTTATTAAAATGTATTTTGACATGATAAAATTTAGCAATATTACAAAAGCAAATTTTCAAGTTGAAGATTCTCAATAATTATTAAAAGAAATTTCTAGTTTATTAATAGAAGTTTTCTTTGAAAAATAAACATTTGAAGCTATGTGGAAAGAAATCATTTGATAAAAATGTGTATTGAACAAGTTGGACCCTGTAGGCTGAAATTATAAAATAGCTGTATTATTTTTTCCTATCGAAGCTTTCAAACAAGCTATATGTATTATTCGTCTATGCTCCCTGGATGAAATCTCAGTCAGATCCTAAGTCTTAACAAATGCCCTCATTTTTTCAGATATTAAAATTTCCAGTCCTGTCTTTATATCAAGATTTCAAACTATCACGCTTGACAGCACAGTTTGTGCCTCATTGTGGCATAATTCTGCAATGGGGAAAGGAGAAGAATCAGTGTATTCCCCTTTCCTTACTGTGCATCGTCTTCTACTCACCAGCTGCTTTTTCTGGCTGCTCTCAGCCGGCATCAGGAGGGAAGGGAGGGTGGATATTAGAGGTAAAATTCTATGGGTGCCTTCTGTGGTTTAATGATGAAATGAATTTTGTGTGTTCTTCCCCTGTAACTCCCTGGAAGGGCACTGTCTCCTGTAGCAGGTTTTTAAATACACTTTGTCCGTGGCTTCAGGCAGTGGAGACCACAAGAGGCTCTCTTGGGTCAACTCATCTATGTCACTTCGACGGTAGGAAAACTACACGAAGCACTCTGTTACTTAAATATCTGTCTATCTAGTCTTTATATATATATATATATATATAAAATATATATATAAATTTAATTTTATATAAATTTAAATTTATATAAATATAATTTTAACATCCTGGAGTAATTGGAATAATTGCATTTAATATTATATATGTTATGGGTTTACATACAACATCCTATTACACATGTATATATCCTATTACACATATATGTATATTTTTTCTTGTTTATTTTCATATGAAATCCAACATAAAATTTTAGTGTTTCTTGAAACCTACACAAATTTGGCAAAATCTGTGAATGACTGAAATGTACCTCTTTACCTTGTGGGTTTTACCACACAAAACAATCAGTTTCAGTAAGGTAGTTTTAAAAAGAAAGCTTTTGTGTGTGTGTGTCTGTGTGTGTGTGTGATGCTACAGATTCACATTTAAATTGACTAGTTATATTAAGTTCTTACTATGTAAGAATTTTTTTGTGTTAAGTGCTGTGGTGGGTATACGATGCAATCCTGAAATGACTAGAGATGTAGATTTTGGTATTGTCTAAATAGAAATGTGATATTCAACCCGTAAAAATAAATAAAGTCCTTGAGAAAAACAGGATTAAAAAGAAAGAGCTGAATTCAAGGAGCAAGTCTTGAGTAAATTCCACACTTGGAACAAAGGAAAGTGGCCACTGAAGAGCCAGCAAAGGAGAAGCAGAACAGTGACAGGCTTGTAGAAGCCAAGGGAGAACCACGTTTCCAGAAAGATGCGGTGATGAAGTCATCAGCAGTGTTTTGGACCCTTCTTTTCACAATGAAAGCTTTTCATGGAGCCCTCCCATTTTGTTGCCTGCTTGTATCTTGCAACCCATTGTGATCATTTATTAGATGAGTTGACGGCATCCTAGACAGGAGAGAATGTTTTCTTTGAGCAATACAATTTAACTAATAAAGTTCAAACATTTAACCTCAGAGTTTTGTGCTTTTCTTTAGCAATTTAGCTCATTAACTCTAAAAATAAACATGATTGACATCACTAATTGCACATTTTCCTTTAGCAGGTGGGATGCTTTGTTGCCTTGATAATTCTTACACAATTAATATTTCTCAATAGTAAAACACAAAATATGTATTTTTTCCCATCTTTCTGCTCTTGTAAAAGTTGAGACAATGGTAAACTATTCATATTTCTTACAGATCTGGCCTTTTGTTTTTGCATTTTGGTAAGCATGTCTCCAAGCAGGCATACAAATCAACACACACACACACACACACACACATAACCATTATTTGACAATTTTGTGATGGAGCCACAGGAACACTGAAATAAAACATAAGAGATGCTCCTTGTCCTCAATAGGGGAACAAAACTAACTCTTGCTCAAGAACAGTACATGATTAGCTGGGAGTTGGTCCTGACAAGAAGGACTATGGCATTAGAGGAAGAACAAGTTCACTGGGTGTTAGAGTGGCCAGGACAGTGTCGTGGAGTTAAGGAGCTTGAGTTGTGTCTCTAAGGAGAGGTGGTGTATAGATCAATGAAGAATAGAGGCACCATCTCCTTATTTTATAGAATTCCACAGAATATAGCATATAATGAAGGAGCTGCCAGCTATGCTGTGCCCTGTCATGTCACGTGGTCTTAAGCAGTGGTCTGGATAGCACCACTTTTAGGAGCACAAGTGATGGTGCTAGGCTACAATTTATAGGTCTGAAAACATGGGCAACTTGCTAAGACTCTATACTTCAGGATCCTTACCTTCAAAATTGAGCTAGTGATAATACCTGCCTCACAGATCTATCTTGTGTTAAATGAGATTATATAAAGCACTGAGACCAATGTCTAGCGCACTCTGAGAGCTTGATTTTTACCTACAATTATCACTGTTATTAATTGTGGTTTTGTTTTTCATTCCATCCCATCTACCAATTTTTTCCTTCAGGCTCTCATTATTTCTTGTCAAAAAATTGTGATAACCTCCTGTCCTTGTATTTAATCTATAAACCCCTCAGATCATTATCCACCTCGTCATCGCTAGAGTGACTTTTGTAAAAGTCAAATGTGAATGTGTTGCTCCCTTGCGTAAAATGCTTCAGTCATTTCTAGTCACTTACAAGATAACTTTCAAATTCCTTTTCATGGCTTCTAGGGCCCTTCGTGAGCACGTTCAGCTCCCCAGTGCGCTCTTTTCCTAGGCATGCAAGACTACCTGTAGTTCACGAGGGGTTTGTGTTGTCTCCATGCCTCTGTACATCTTGCTGTGTGTTCCTGGAATGACACGCTCCTTTGGAGTTTCTTCACAGTCTCTTCTGCATCCTCAGGAAACTAATCCAGCTTCACTTCCTCTGCCAAAACAGCCCCTCACTGTCCGCTCTGCCCTGATATGTTTTGTATAAGCCTCTAGATTGCGCTGTTAGTTTTTGTCATGTGACTGACTGACTTTTTTGTTTGTTTTTAGTTTTTGTTTTCATCCAAGTGTAAACTCACTGAAGGTAGTCCATGGATTATTCTTCCTCACACTCGCTGTCCACAGGTGTAGTGATTGGCATAGATACATAGGTCATTTAAAATTTAGAGGCTGGCCCGCTGGCACAGCAGTTAAGTTCATGCGTTCTGCTTTGGTGGCCTGGGGTTTGCCAGTTCGGATCCTGGGCGCGGAGCTACTCACCACTCACAAAGCCATGCTGGGGCGGCATCCCATATAGAAAAACCAGAACTCTACAACTGTGATACATAACCATGAACTGAGGCTTTGGAGAGAAAAAAGAAAAAAAAAAGAGGAAGATTGGCAACAGATGTTAGTGCAGGGCCAATCTTCCTCAAAAAAAATAAAATAAAGTAACATAAAGGCATTTACGAGAGCATGACTAGAAAAATGAACAAGTGAATGAATGGGAATATGAAGTAGTAAAAACAATGTGGGCACAGAGAGGGAATAGGCAGTGAGGAAACCTTCTGGTCCGTTGACTGAGAAGGCAGCTACAGGTCACTTAGGCAGATCAGGCAAGTTTGTAGTCTGTCTTCAGAGCTAGCTGAAGCAGTACATCTTTGATGAGAGTATAGCAATGAACTATACCGGCCACTTAAAGAGAGCGCTAACTTCATGAATTTTGGGAAGATTAATCTGGCAGTTTGTATCATACTCCAGTGTCTTTTAATTACTGTTGTTTTCGTGAAATTTAATGCCATGTCCACAGAAACCTAGCCTTTATAACCTTTTGAGCAAATTTAATATTTTCATGTCAGAGCCTATGGACTTCCCTGCGTCTTTAATTACTCTGCTGTATGTCACAGGGTGCATTATTTTAATTCAACTTTTCCTCTCATTCCCAGTAATGTCTTAATGAATTTTGTTCTAAAAATAAATAACATAACTAATATATGCTTGAGATTCATAATGGTTAGAAAAGTAACATTTCTGGAGAAGGAATCACTGTTTTTGTTACTATTCCACTGAATATTTTTTAGTAAAAATTGTATTTCGAAGAAACAAAAAAATATATATCCTTTGGATTCCTTGTTTAAATATGAAAAGGCAATGCCATGTTTTAAACATTTACTAGCATTTTTTAAAAAGGAGGGAGTACTATGATATGATTTAAATGTGGAAAAGTCATTTTGGCTGCTTTCAGTAGGTTCAAGTGCATTGAGATAACGTGGGGCAGAAGGTAAAGCATGGAAGTCAGGGAGGAAGCTCTGGTTATAGGGAAGATGAGAATGTTATTTGCCTGGACAGCATTGCTTTAGTGGAGACGTAGAGACGTAAATGGATATGGAATATATTTTGGATGTAGAATTGACAGGACTTGCTATTGGATTAGACCTGAAGGGTGAATGAAAGAGAGGACTCAACGAGCGTTTCTGGAGTTTTGGACAGAGGAAACTGGCAGATACTCATATCACCGACTGAGATTGGGAGACTGAAGCGGAAGAGGATTTGGGAGAGAAAATTTGAGGTTCTACTTTGACCTGTTAGCTTTGAGATCTTGAGATGCCAATTAAATCTCCAAGTGGAGGGATCAGGTTGAAAGTTTGGGATATGAATCTAGAGTTTAGGTGTATCATGGTGTCATAGGCGAACCAAAGCTATGTAAAACCAGGAGACTCTACCTGTTCTGAAGCAAAAATAACATTCTTTGGAAAGTGAAGCAGTGGAAATGTCTTCCTCATTTATCACGCCCTGAGATTATCTTTTCATCTGGATTACTACAGTGGCGTCCTAATTACTTCTGTCTTTTAATCTATGGTCTTTATTGCTTTCTGAACACATTTTAAAACTTTTCATTATTTCCCGTGGTTTCTGAGACACATTTCAAGCTTCTTGGTTTAGCACACAATTCCACCTCTCTTCGTGTTCTCTTGTATGCCTTCTGCCTTTCCACTCATCTCTCCGCTTGTCTGTACACACACATGTCATTCCAGCCACGTTAACCTGCCTTGTGGATATCACCTCCCTCACCAACGTGCATGTTCTTCCTCTTTGCCTCATTAAGATTATTTTAACTTATCCTAAAAACCTCATCACAAATGGCCCTCAAAGTCTTTGCTGAAACCTCTGTCTGAGATAAGTGCAATTCCACCATACTTCCATTCTTCCTTATCCTTTTATTTATCATAGCATTTTATACATTATTGAACTTCAAATGAACTATTATTTATTATGTTATACATCAAGCACCACACCAGGAGCTTTTCATAAAAGATTTCATTTAATCATTACAAAAAAGCTTCTCGAATATACAAAGACAGCTGGGATATGGGACTTGCTCTCAAGGCACTTGTACCCTCATGAGGAAAATTCATGTGACACTCGGGTTAATGTCTTTTGAGCTCAAACTGAAGTGTATGCAGAGGGCTATGAAAAGCTTCTGTATGGGAAGAAAAAAGTGAGCCTTGAAACTAGGATTTCAGTGGGCTGGGAAAGAACATTTCAGACTAAGGAACAGCTTAAGGAAAGACACAGAGAAATGGAAACGGTGAAACAAACACAGCCTAGGAGATGGATTTGTCCCAACTTTTAAAGGAGTCTGCTTTCTAGGGTTAGTTTTTAACTATTTATCATGGAAAGGAAAATCATGGAAGGTTTTTGTGAAGAAGAATGACACGAAAAGATGTGCGCTTTAAAAAGTTAACTCCGGTTTGTGTGAATTATGTCTATCAGGAGAGCGAGACTGGAGGCAGAGAAAATAAAGGAAGTTATCTAAATGGTCTCTGCGGAAGGTGACGACTGCTTGATTTAGGCAGTGGGTAGGGAAAAGCCAAAGGAAAGCACGGGTTCAGGACACATTCCACATTTTGTGAGAAATGGATACAATTGAGGAATGAACTATTTCTTCAAGATGTTCTCTACTCTACAGAGTTCTACTAACTTCAATCTAGCAAATACATTATAATTTCCCTAGAATCTGTAGTGATACTGGGAATACTGTACAAATGTAATACACTAAAATAATTTACATTTGTACTTTAGAGAGATTCAATCAAGATACACTGCATCAAATATTAAACAGTTTGTGCTGGTTGATTTATAAAATTTTACAGTGTGTTAATTTAAAACTGAAACTCCATTAATTTGTTATTGGATAAATAAATCCTAACATTTCCATATAATTGAATGTTACCATTAAAATAGCAAATTATATCTATTTTATGTATTTATTATTAAGTAAAAATATTAAAAATAATATGCCACAGGTATTTAAAGCCTATAACTATATATGAAATGTATTTTAAAAATTCTAGTTCTCTATGTCTGTGCATTGTTGTCTTCGGTTGGTGAGATTAAAGATTTGTTTTTCACATGTTTTTGCAAAATTTAGTTTTAGTCATAATTATATATTAATTTTAAGGTCAGATAAAGTGACTAAACCATCAAAAACAAATGAAACAGAATCTTAGGCTCTTTTAGAATTTTTTATAATTCAAATAGCTAACTAGAGCCTTGCATTATATTATTTATGTGTATTCTATATTTTTATAGTTTTATTATTTTTCCTATTTTTAAAGAAATCAAAGGAAGTAGAGTTTTGGAAATTCTGTAATACCTTTTTTTGGGGGGGGTTGGTGGCAGGAAGATCGGCCCTGAGCTAACATCTGCCAATCCTCCTCTTTTTGCTGAGGAAGACTGGCCCTGGGCTAATATCCATGCCCATCTTCCTCTACTTTACATGGGATGCTGCCACAGCATGGCTTGACAAGCCGTGCGTTGGTGTGTGCCCGGGGTTCCGAACCCGCGAAGCCGGGGCCACTGCAGCAGAGCACACGCGCTTAACCACTTGCTTCACCAGGCCGGCCCTCTAAGTATCTTTTTGAGGCAAACATCAGATTCACTCCTATACTGTCATTTGAATTTTACTTACGAAAGTATTACATAACTATAGGCATTTAAAAAAATGAGGCATAATGAACATACTATGAAATACTTAGGTCTTAAGCATACACTTCGTTTTGACAAATGATATGAAGACACAGAACTTTTACATCACACCAGAAACCTCCTTAGCCACTCAAATACCTCCACCTGGAAGCATCCTCAGATCTGATTTTTATCACCATTTTGCCCCTTCTAAAATTTCCTATAGATGGAGTCACGCATAAGTATTTTTGTGTTTTACTTCTTTTCTTCAGTATATTTTAAAAATATATCCATGTTGTCGCATGTAGCAGTAGATGTCACCTATAGCTGCTGAATAGTAGTAGTTACTTATGTCAATACGTTACAACTTATCTATCCATTATTCTGCTTATAGACATCTGAGTTATTTCCCTAGCAATGAACATTCACGTACAAGGATTTTTGTACCCAATGTTTTTATTTCTCTTGGATAAATACCTGAGAGTGAAATTATTGGCTCATAGGGAAGATATATATTTAAATTTTTATGAAGTTGCTAAACAGTTGTCCAAAAAAGTTGTAACATTTTAAAAGTATATGTTTTAAAATAATATTGTTATTATTAAATATAGCACCTGACGTTTTATTGTTTATATTGCTAAGTGCCATGAAGGGGCAGTGAGAGTGGACAACACAGTGAGACCTAATTTAGACCTTGGGAATGACATGAGTTTTGGTTTGAAATCTTTTTTAAATGCAAGACTTGTCTTGAGGATCACAGCTTATCTAGATCTCAGGGGAAACAAGGGTCTTTCATTTAGTCACTTGGGTCCTAGAAACTGGGAGAAGCTACAGTAAAAGGCTGCAAAACAGAGAAAAGGGAGTGTCTATTAAGCCAAGAGGGAGCTTCCTCACATAAAATTCCCAGATATGTCCACCCCTCTACAGCTCCTGGACAAGAGAACAAACTCGTGTGTAAGATTGTTACTATGGAAAATGCGAGTTTAACTAAGATCATTTGTACATTAATAAAATGTAATATTTTAAAAATAAAGAAAAGTATAGGTTTTAAAATAATATTGTTATTGTTAAATGTAGGACTTGATGTTTGGTTGTTTATATTGCTAAATATAATGTGTAAAATATGGTATATGGATTGACTTGATTACAGTGCGAGATGAGACTAAGAAGTTGATACAGTTAATACTCCAGTCATAAGCCTGGTGATGATAATGATGATGAGAAAGATGATCAGCAATAATAGCATCTGTTATTTAATGAGTGTTTACTTGCACTTGCACTAGGTTAGGACTAAATTAAGACTTTTCTAGAGTATTTCAGATAATCCTCACAACAACTTATGAGGTACATAATTTTGTCTCTGAGGAAACTGAGACTTCAATTTCTTGTCCCGGGTCACACAGCTAGTAAACAGTCAGACTGAGGGGAATCTAGGTTTGTTGATTTTAGAGCCCACACTCTTGATCACCAAGCCTTCCTGTTTTTCTAAGCAGACATGTTGAGTGAAATTTTAAAATAAAATAACTAGAAATAACTTTCAGAGTAGACTTTTAAATCGCATTTCCGGGTCACTCAGTGACACGTGCACACACAGTGACAAACGGGAATTATGAAATACTATCAGGTAGAAACGCTGCTTCTTGTCCTGTGTGGTAGTGGCTCTGAGGCCGCCGTCAAAGATTTGGCTAACGGTAGATAAATGACCTTTGGATGTGTAAGTAAACTTCCTGGTTTCAGCATCACTTAAACGCTAAGAAACCAAAAGGAAATATATCTTTGCTGATATATGACTATTCGTCCTTAGCAGAAACTTTTATATGATAATAGATCTTTAATATTGTAGTTGTAAGGTAGTGATTTAGACCATTATGGTGACTCGGACGGCCATGCTAAGTGTACTGAGTGAATTGATCACAGTTTTATCTTTCATTTTGCCACTACCTGTGTGTACGGCAGTGCAGATCTGTGTCATAAGAGCAATAGTATAGCATAGCTTTTTGAGACCAGCTTTTTAAAAACAAGCTTTCCTTGTTTGGGCTCTCACTAATTGTGAAACTTGGGCACATTACTTAAGACTTAATTGCTTCACCTATAAAATGGGAACAATAGTAGTCCCTACATCAGGAAATTTTTGTAAAGATTAAGTGAGAAAATGCAACCCTGTTTCTGGCACAGGATATGGGTTCAATAAATAATAATGTATTATTATTACTGTAATTGAATCAAATTTAGGAAAAAATTTAGAATATTGTTGCATACTGTGGGATAATTAACTCTTCTCCAACTTTTTCCATGGCCACTATTCTGGAGTCAATCAGACTCCATGCTACCACAAGGCCCTAAAACACTTCCATCAAATCAAATTCTCCTAGAAAGATCATTTCCCAGGTACAACACATGCAGCTGATCTCCGAAGTGTCAGAAATTAAGTGTTTTCATTTTCATTCCCACTGGAGAAGCTCTCCCTCTTGGTTGAGTACATTTTCAGGTGCTGTAAGCATGGGAGGAGACGCTTATGCACCGTACAATAGGGAGATACTCTTTTCTTCTCTCTCCACTTTCTTGCCTCCAAGTCACCTCTCAGCTCGTCCTTTCTACGTTCCCATATCTGCTGAGTCAGGTACATAGCATGATCTACTTCACTTTACTAGTTGACTTATTACAACTTATTTACTTTGCATTCATTGGATATGTCGTAAGGAGGCTCACTTAGTTTTCCAACTGGGCTAATCCATGATCTTGAAACTCACCTTTGGGTCTTGTTTAACATGGCTATTGTGTGTAACTATCAGTGCTAATTAATGTGTGCTTTCTGTCCATAATTTAGTTTGCTATAGCTACCCGGCTTTGTCACAATCTTCAAAATTTCATTTCACTACTTACCAAATAGAAGTATATGACTCTATGTTGTAGATACTTATATGCTTCACAGAATGTATAAAACACCCATATACATCCATATAGGGAAGGAACTATACTCCAGTTAGAGAGAGAAGGTAAAGAACAAGGAAAATTCTAAGTGCAATTTGAAACAATAAAAAAGTGTTGATACAAGAGCACAGAACTTGGTATGAGACAATCCTAGGCTTGAATCCTGGTCTGCTGTTCACTGGCATTTGACTTTGGACATGTTCCCTAATTTTTCTAAAGCTCTATTTCCCAATCTGTGAGATATATTTAGTGGTAGTAATAGTACTAATAACACGTCATCCCTCGGTATCCACAGGGGATTGGCTGCAGAACAACCCCCCCACCCCATATCAAAGTCTGCAGACACTCAAATCCCTTATATAAAATGGTGTAGTATTTGCATATAACTTATGCACATTTTCCCATATACTTTAAATCATCTCTAGATTACTTATAATACTTAACACAGCGAAAACGCTATGTAAATAGTTGTTATGCTGTATTGTTTAGGGAATAAGGACAAAAAAAATAATCTGTTCACGTTCAGTACAGACGCAGCTATTACAGACCTTTCGATCTGTGGTTGGTTGAATCTGGGACCTGGAGTCTGTGGATATAAAGGGCCAACTGTATCCTCCTTGTAGTACTGTTTTCAGGGTTAAGTAAGATGATTCGTGAGAGTGTTTAACACAAAATAAGGGCTCAATAAATGTTCTGTTTTGATTATTATACTTTAGCAATAGTTATGAATTGCCAAATAAAATTTGTAGGCAGCAATTAATATTTGAGCTTAAAGGCAAGAGTAGCAGCTTTTGACAGGCGATAGGTAAAGAAGATAGATTAAAAAGGTTGATTTTAAAATGGAGAGACAGAGCGGATTAGTGAAGGCATTCTCTGTGGTTATAAAGGGCTGTTAGGAAAACTAAGTCAGAATTTACAAAATATTTTTGGTGGTCAGTGAATAAACTATATGACTAGAACGGAAAATTCATCTAGGGGAATATTTTATATTTTAGAGATAGGACTAGAAAAATAGGTAGGAGACTAAAGGATCTTGAATTTGAGGTCTAAGGAGTTTGTACTTATTTGCACACTGCTTGAAATCATGGACATTGACTTATAACACAACAACATTTTTTGTGTGTGTGTGTGAGGAAGACCAGCCCTGAGCTAACATCGGATGCCAATCATTCTCTTTTTGCTGAGGAAGATTGGCCCGGGGCTAAGATCTGTGCCCATCCTTCTCTACTTTATATGGGATGCCACCACAGCATAGCTTGACAAGCGGTGCATCGGTGTGCGCCTGGGATCTGAACCTGTGAACCCCGGGCCACGGTAGCGGAGCGTGTGCACTTAACTGCTATACTTCCCGGCTGGCCCTCCGACAACAGCATTTAACACAACAATTTATATGTGGTGTATTTTTGAAAGAATAAGATAGAAGTATCTAACATGGTGTCTGGTACATGAAGAAGGAAGAATAATTGTATGATCACTGCTCTGGTCCAGGAGTAATATCGTAAGGACATGAAATATACAGTGATTAAATTCTTAGTTTGTGCCTGTATAAATCAAATAGTTTAAATACATGATATCAGTAACAGTGCATAAAGAAAACAAAATTATATTTATTTGCAATCATTTCGGGAGCTATAATTGCACCATTTATACCCTCGTTAAATAGGAAAAAGCAATGGTTTTACCTCTCTTTGTAACTGTATAAATTGGTAGCCAGAGATAATAAGTATATATGCATGATTTAATTGCTTGCTTCCTAAATTTAATTGTTGATATTTACATTAATTTCTCCTTTGTTTTATGAGAATAAATCCCCTCTCAAAGATCTTAATTGGTTTGTATTAGTTGCTAGCTAGTCAATAACAAGTTGTGTGAGTGAGGATTGGGTGATGGAGTTCTGGAATTCTACGAAACCACTTTGCTGCCAGTAGATATGTATCCTTAACTCAGAGTGAAAATATTTTGAGCAAGATAACCACTCAACTATTGCATCCTAATTTTTCAATCTTCCAACAACAAAATATTTTTAATCTGTGTCGACAGCACAGATTGTATCTTTCTTAACTGAAGATTAATTGAGCCATGAGGATCTTACCCATACTGCCCAACATGTTTCGGGTTTTATCAGATATTTGGAGAAAATTTGGGGGCACTTTAGAGGCATTGATAAATAGTTTTTCCCACTGGAGAAAGAATACATCTTTTTTATAAGGCAGTTGGATAGCAATTTCATCCATAGATCCAAAATAAAACTCAACCAATAATTTCAAATGGGAGCTTATTCCAATTAACCTTAAATTCTGGGACAAGTAGGATGTTGGGACATCCTGGAAGAGTAAAGGCAAAGTCAAGTTTGATAAGGATAAGGAATTTCTCTTTAGGATATTAATTCCTCTGCTTTCACATTTCTGAGAATGGGTGCTCTGACCTCCTGGCTATACTGTTCTCTAAGCCCAGGTGCCCTGATTCTTTTTCTTGTCTCTTCCTATGAACACTCCTGAAAGACTCACTCGCAGTCCAGTCTTCTGCTGATGCTCTTCATCTTTTACCTCGTTTATCGTAGATTGTCTTGAATTGTTCTCTGCTGCTATGTTAGATGTGGTCTCCCCGGATGCCTGTCCCAACCCCTAATGTGAAGTGGACTTCCATGAGGTCAAGGAGCTTACTTTTTTCTGATTCTAAGTACAGTATTCCAGGAACTTTTAAGGTGCTCAATGAGAACAAATTAAATTAAATTCAGTTTAATTTGATTAGATAGAGCCTACAAAATATCAAAGATGAACTGTGAAACGAGTTTTGATTCAATTAAATTGCAAAAGATAAAGAATTTAATCCCCATTGATTCAAAGTTTCTTTTATATACTGCATTTATTTTATCTAAATTGATGTTTAAAATATATAAAATTATTTTGTTCTTAAAAATGAAATGTAGGGCCGGCCCCCTGGGGTAGCGGTTAAGTGCACGTGCTCCGCTGCTGGCGGCCCGGGTTCAGATCCCGGGTGCGCACCGGTGCACTGCTTGTCAGGCCATGCTGTGGTGGTGTCCTGTATAAAGTGGAGGAAGATGGGCAGAGATGTTAGTCCAGGGCCAGTGTTCCTCAGCAAAAAGAGGAGGATTGGCATGGATGTTAGCTCAGGGTTGATCTTCCTCACAAAAAAAAAAAAAAGAAATGTAAATATTAGAATATTTAAAAGTTAAATCTAGAAAGTCAAGAAATACTTTTGCTATAATAATGGAATTGGAACTTAACATCTAATTGTCTCTTCAGTTATTTAAAAATTTAATATACGTAGCTTGTGATTTATTTAAAACATGAAGATATTTCTTATGATTACTACATATAGTGGACTTTTATTTTCACAGAGAGTTACAATGTGTATGGGAACTAAAAATAAACATTAAGTGATAGCAACTTTACTACTATTTGAAATTAAATCATAGAAAAAGTAAAAATTATACTGTCTATAAGATGTTTTTATAGCTCTTCTATTATAAAAGCAATAAGGGAGAGATTTTATTGGTACATATTCAGTCTGTTTACCAATGCATTTTTAATAACATCATAAAATAAAAGGACCACACATATAAGCATTAAGTCAGACATATGTCACTTCAAAAACATACACTTAATAGAATTAAAGCTTTCAATCAATTTGTTTTATATTTCCCTAATCATTTTTTTAAAAGACTATTTCTCGTTTGATTACTTTATTTTGAAGATACCAAAATATATTCAAGTATGCTATTATTTTTCTCACCTTTTAAATTGTGGATTTTAGGAGCATAATGATAAACAATCTCAATTTATTTTCGTTTTATTGAGAAATAATTGACACACATCACTGTATAAATTTAAGGCATACAGCATGATGGTTTGATTTACATATATTGTGAAATGATTACTACAACAGTTTTGGTTAACATCCATCATTTCATATAGATACAATAACAAGAAAAGAAAGAAGAAAAAAAATTATCCTTCTGACGAGAACTCAGGATTTATTCTCTTAACAACTTTCCCATATACCATATAGCAATGCTAACTATAGTCATCATGTTGTACATTACATCCCTAGAAATTATTTATCTTATAACTGGAAGTTTGTACCTTTTGACCATCTTCCTCTAATTCTTCCTGCCCCAACTCCTGCCTCTGGTGACCACAAATCTGATCTCTTTTTCTATGAATTGTCTTTTTTTTTTTAGATTCCACATGTAAGTGAGATCACACAGTATTTGTCTTTCACTGTCTGACTTATTTTACCTAGCATACTGCCTTCAAGGTCCATCAATGTTGTTGCAAATGGTAGGATTTCCTCATTTTTTTTTTTTTGAGGAAGATTAGCCCTGAGCTAACATCTGTTGCCAATCCTCCTCTTTTTTGCTGAGGAAGACTGGCGCTGGGCTAACAGCTGTGCCCATCTTCCTCTACTTTATACGGGACGCCACCACAGCATGGCTTGATGAGCGGTGGGTTGGTCCATGCCTGGGATTGGAAAATGCGAACCCTGGGCCACCAAAGTGGAGCGTGCGCACTTAACCACTGCTCCACTGGGCTGGCCCCAGGATTTCCTCATTTTTTATGGCTGAATAATATTCCACACAACTTGGATAAAGATCCATTCATCTGTCGATGGACACTTTGGTTGTTTCCATGTCTTGGTTATTGTAAATAATGCTGCTATGAACGTGCGGGTGCAGATATCTTTTTTAGTTCGTGTTTTCATTTTCTTTGGATGTATTCCCAGAAGTAGAATTGTTTTATATAAGGTTTAAAATAGTGTTAATCTTAGAATGCTTACTTGGAGGTAGAGAAATGAGTGTAGTTTCTGGTTTATGGGTGTTTGCATGCCTTCTGTGAAATGCCTGTTTTGTATTGTGCTCATTTTACTTTCAAGTTTTTCTTTGTCTTTTTGCTTATTAGTTTATAAGATCTTGGAGTAGAGTAGTGAATTAACTTTTTTTCTATCACATGTGTTGCTAATATGATCTTCCAATGTTCATGCTTTGACTTTATGGTTCTTTATCATGACAAATATATCAATTTTTATGTAGTCAAACTTATTTGTTTCTATCTTAAAGGCCTCTGAGTTTCTCTGTCACCATGATTTTATAAAAATATGTTTTTAAAAATTTTTTCCAATCCATACCTTTATTGATTTTATTTTTACATTTAGAGCTTTTGAAAATCTGAAATACATTTTTCATGTAGTTTGCAAAGTAACTTTATAGTTTTTCAATTGTGAATTGACTCAAAACTTCCACTAATTTCTAAATAATTATAATTTGTGTTTTGACTTCCTCTTTGAAGTGGAAATTATTTTAAGTTTTTTTAAATGTTAGTTGCATCGTTACATTCCCCACTCTTTTTTCTCTGCTTGATTTGTCAAATTCTGAAAATTTTCTATTAAATTATCCAAATGACATTGTGATTTAATGAAAACTATACTCATAGTCTTAAGGGTTTTGCCTTACGTTATATACTCTTAAATTGAACATTTAAAAAATATTCTTTTCTCCCAAGTATTTTTGGAAGATTTACTATTTATATTTATTTTTGTAATGTTTTCTTTATCAATAATGTTTATGATGATAAGGGAGCTAATAATTACTAAGTGCTTACAATATGTAGAGTGTTTATTTAAAACTCGATATGATTAAGTAAGTAAATATTTTGGTCGTATTAATAAAAAACAACAACTGTGAGGCAGGCATTATTTTCATCCTATTTTATAGTAAAATAAGTGGAGGTAATAAAAAATCAAGTAAATTGCTCAGAAATGCTCGAATTTGGACTCAAAACTAGACAGTCTGACTTTGAAGCCTGTGTGTTGAAGCACCACTCTCTATAACCTGTCCTAATAACACTTTAATTTTCATCTTTGTTACTTCTCCTTTTCATCCTTGAGAATTCTCAGAATTTACATCCCATATCTCCCAGATATGTCTTCCATTTTTTTAAAAAAATTTTTTCACTCACGATTTCTATTTCTTAGCAATTTTACTCTTTGTTATGTAAAGGCTCTTCTATTTAATTTCCAAATTACAAATTCAGTTTTTAGAAATGTCCATTTTTTCCTTCAATTTCTGTACCAAATTTGAAAAACTGTGTTTATTTTTTTTGTTTTGAGTCCAGAAACTCTTTGGCTTCCATCATCATATCTGCTTAGGAAAATTTGTTACATTTTTTAAGACTTTATTTTTGTTTAGATAGTTTTAGGTTCACGGCAAAATTGAGAGGAAGCAGCCCCTTCCCCCACACAGGCGTGTCCTCCCCCATTATCAATCCCCCTATGAGAGCGGTGCATGTCTTACCATCGGTGAACCCACATTGACATAAAGTAATCCCCCGAAGCCTACATTTCTAATTAACGTTTTTCTGAACTTTTTAATTTATTCCATCTCAAGGGGCAGTTCACTTGTGGGTGCTGAGCACATTGACAATGTCTGTTCATCCAGGTCCTTCAAGCAGCGGTGCTGTTGCAGGTTGTCATCCCAAGCTCCTTGAAAAGGTTTTAGAAAAGCAACTTTCCTCCTTCCTGGTGTCTGTAACTAGCCCTCATCCCCACCCAAATTGTAAAGAGAATGAAAGCCCCCCGGCACCTGTTTTACCACACCGCCACGCAGATACCCCCACATCATCGCAAAGTTTCAAGGTTATGCTTTTTTCCTAATTGAGCTTTCTCATCACGGAGTTAAACGTCATAGAGTTAAACAGGGGAAGGTATCCCAGCTGCCATCCCAGGCATGTATTTTGGGTGAGTAAACAGAACTCTCATTTGAAAGGATCACTCTAACGACTTACACTATTGTATAAATGTAATTTTTCAGGTAAAACAAGTTCATTTTTTAAAAAAGTCCAGCAGATTCTCAGACTGATATCTCGTAGCTACAGGTTTGCTTTACTTTAGTGCCTGTTTCATCTCCAGAAAGCTCTCCGGAACTACTGCCTTAAAGATTCAAGTCTTTTATTTATTTATTTTTTGCAATTACCATGGGACTCTTTACTACTTTGATTTTTAAATTTTTCTAACAGATACAAAATGGTGAAAAGATGAGGCTAAATGCACTGGCAAGCCTATTCTGTAATTTTTCCACTACGTCTGGAATAAGCTTATTTATACTTTTTCATTTCCCAAGTCATAAATTCTATGATCTCTGTCACTGATCATAGTGGGAATGGGAAGCTTTTCAGTTTAGTTATTAGCAAACAAGATGATGCCAATAACTGTCAGAATTTTTGACAGTAGCATAATCTTTCAGTATGGTCTGTCACATTTTGAATAGAAATTTTTTTCTTACAGTTGAAATCCATTTTGTGAAACTTGGTTAGAGAAGTTTGCCTTAACCACTGTATCAGTTAGGAGAGTTTTGAATTTGTATAATCTAAACCCCTATCAATAATAGCTTCAGCAATAAGTGTATTTACTTATGTCATATAAAGGAAGTTGGGAGATAGGTGGCTCAGGGATTGGTTAATTTAGGGCCACACCAAGGTCACCTGGACTCAGAAGCTTCCCCACCTTTCCGTCCTGCCACCCTTAGAGTGCTGGCTTTCTTCCTCAGATTTGCTGCTCGCTCAACTGTTGTCACTATTTCAGGCATTGGGTGGGGGCTGGTTCTTCACCATGCATCCTTTTGTCAGTGAAGAGAACTTTTCCACAAAATCCACAGAAGGTATAGACTTCCACTTTTGTCTCAATGGCCCAGTTGGGTCATAGGTCCATGCTATGGCCAAATGTTTGTATCCCCTCAAAAATGCAGATGGTGAAATACTAACCTCAAAGTGATGGTATTAGCAGGTGGGGCCTTTGGGAGGTGATCAGGTTATAAGGACAGAGCCCTTTGAATGGGATTGGCCCCATTATAAAAGAGGTTCCAGAGACATCCCTCACCCTTTCCACCATGTGTGGATACAACAAGGAGTCTGCAGCCAAGAAGAGGTCTCTTATTTGACTGATACCTTAATCTCGGACTTCCAGCTTCCAGAATTGTAAGCAATAAATTCCTGCTGTTTATAAGCCAAGTAGTCTGTTGTATTTTGTTATAGCATCCTGAATGCACTAAGACCGGCCACCTTTCAACTCAAAATTGACAGAGGTGAATGTGATGGCCAGTACTAGCTTAGAGCGATCAAGATTCAGCCCCAAGGACTTACTCCACTATCTTTGGACACTTTACAGCCTGATGCCTGAACAAAATCAGGTTTCTGGTAGCAAAGAAGGCAGGAGTGAAGAAGTGCTGTTGAGTAGATTAATATATTTCTGACACAAAATTCTGAGGAGTTAGTTTGACATGTGCAAGACAATTTAATCATTTTGCAGATCGACAAGGCTATCTATAAAAGCAGGACCTTTGAGACCATTAGTGTCATTCCAGTTCCCTGATTTTTGTGGCATTGTCTTCCTAATATTTTGAGCGTGGAACATGGCTGGTATTTTTGTAATATGACAATCTTTCTCAGAAATTGGACTGACCACTTCTGTCCAGGCTCCATTTGGCGTTTATTCTTTCCAAATGCTCTGATAGTACTCAACAGCAGATGGATGTAAATATACTTCTTTGCACTATTAAATTTTACCCGTTAGTCATTTTAGCACCACTGGGGGCAATCAGAAGTTTGGGGGAAACATTTCAGCCGTGCTGGCTGGCTCTCAGGCATCTGTCTCTTAAATCAAGAAGACATGTTTATCTTTTTAATATACTTCTGAGTAAGGTTTCCTTAAAGAAAGTATTTTTCAAGCGGATGGAGTAGGTATATTTGAAGAGCATCATTGTGGAATCCATGTTGATTATAATATCTGATGAGAAGATTCATGTATTCCCACATAAACTGATAATAACGAGTGTTTTTGATGGAAAACCAAACGCATAAAGACATTTAAATTAGATTAAGTCCCTGGTGTCCCTTTTGGCATTCATTTCTAATTTTTCCACGCCATAATAACCAGAGTTTTATTCATTATTATGATAAATATGGTTCAATTGTGGTTAAAGATATACTGGATATTATATAGATAAAAGGAAAACTCTTTTGCCTTTCTGCATTTCTTTAAAAATGAAACAAAGTGTACTTTCCTTTATATCCAATTCTATGAAATTGGTTGACTATTTAACATCAAACAATGATAGTTGACTTTCAATATTTTGTTATTACAATGAGAGTTTTAACATTGTTCAAAATCAATTATGTTTCAATTTCAGTGATTATATTTACATGAAGAAAGACAATTTCATATCTAGGCTCTGTAAACTTCTTTATAATCAGAGGAGCAATTAGTTATTTTACTTAGAGAATAAGTTAATAGAAGCACATAATTTCACTGGTTATTTTAATGTAGTTAATTCAACAAACCTTAAATAAGCACCCACTCTGTGCTGTGTGCTGACTGCTGAGTACCGGGGAGGCAAAAATGAATTCAGCATTGCTCTTGTTATCAAATTTAAAGTCATGTATGCAATATTTATAAAGCTTTGCTAGATGTCATGGAGAATCTAAAACTGAGAGGAATCTTTTTCTTGCCTCTAAAGAGTTTACAATCTAGTTGAGGACTCAACGCATGTACACCTACAAATTATATGACAATAGGAGAGAGTCTTTATTGCAGTGCTAAATAACTGGGACAGAAAGTTCCACAGATGTCAGAGGTGGAGGAGATTTCTAAGCGCTGAGTGTTAAATAATGCCTGTTGAAAAGGGGGGAGCTTGTGATAACTTTAAAAGACAAATAAGATTCGACTACACAGAAAGGGAGAGGGCACATAAATTTTCTGTGAAGAATCTTCTTTTAAGTGAAAATGAGCAAGCATCTGGTAAATGTGAAGTTTGGGGAATTCAGTGGTAAATGGATAAAAGGCAGGAGAGAAGAGAGAAAAAGTAGAAAGGCAGGGCTAAGGCAGACATCCAAGGGCAGTCTGAATAATAAGTTGAAAAGCTAAGGCAATAAAGTTTGGATATCTTCTCTTTTCCCTTCCCTTATTCACCAGAGGCGCTCTCCATCCTTCTGTACCTTGTCTTTACCCCAAGGCTAGCTTGTAGGCATTAAATCCAAGGACCTTTTGCCCACTGGCCTGAACTTGGATTCAGCCCAAGGATACCACCAGCAGGAGACCAGAAAGAGGCAGGAGAATGGAGATCAGGGTGCATGTTCTCTGGCTCCCTCTCTGCAGTGTCACTGGCTGAATTTCTCACCTGAAGGTCACAGCTCCTGTCAAATGGCCGTCTTCACACAGGTCTCCCAGCCTTCAGAGTCTCTTGTCTTTCTCTCTTCAGGGCCAGTGGAGGTGCCTATGCCCTGCCCGTCTCAGCCCCAGGATATTACACCATGCCATCTGACTTCCCTGTATCCTTAATAAGTAGTTCCTTTATTACAGTCTTCTCATATTGCCCAAGTGGCATCTCTCCTCTGACTGATAGAGAGGGAAATATCGAAGTAATTGTTACAGGAAGGTTAATATCGTGCAGAGATTCAGAAATTGGCTGGGAAACTGGAACTACAGAGAGAATTAGTACACAGGATTGAGCACATAAAGGCCAAATCCAGGTAATGAAGATATATAACTACTATGCGGGGATAACGAAAGAAAACAATGGACAATAAGGACAATAACAAAATAGTAAATGTTAACACCTGAAGGGTTATGTTTGAGTCATTGGTAGCATTATTTTATCGTACACAAAATAGAGAAGAATGAGAATATCTAAATTAGAGGAGACAGAATTTTAGATTATGAGTTTTTTATATATTATACTCATGGAGAAATGTCCTGTAGGCCCTTTGAGATGTGACTGGCATTACAGATATAGGTCAGAAATGGAGAATAGTTTAGGAGTTTTCCCAATAGTGGTGATACCATGTCATTAGAATTGAGTTCTTAGACAGTGGAGTTACTCACTGTAGAGCGGAGACCCGAGAACTAATCCTTGGAAAGAGCTCCCACTGACCCAGTACGAGAAGAAAGAAGGGGCATTTGACTTTCTCCATCTGACTTATTTTGCTTAGTATAATATCCTCCAGGTCCATCCATGTTGTTGCAAATGACAAGATTTCATTTTTTCTCATGGCTGAGTAGTAGTCCATTGTGTATATATACCACATCTTCTTTACCCATTCATCCACTGATGTCCACTTAGGTTCTTTCCAAGTCTTGTCTATTGTGAATAATTCTGCAATGAACACAGTGGTGCAAATATCTTTTCGTATTAGTGTTTTCATGTTCTTTGAATAAATACACAGCAGTGGAATAGCTGAATTGTATGGTAGTTCTATTCTTAACTTTTTGAGAAATCTCTATACTGTTTTTCATAGTCTCTGTCGCCCGTTTTACATTCCCACCAGCAGTGTATGAGAGTTGCCTTCTGTCCACATCCTCTCCAACACTTGTTATTTCTTGTCTTGTAATTATAGCCATTCTGGTGGGTACGAGGTGATATCACATTGTAGTTTTGATTTGCATTTCCCTAACAATCAGTGATGTTGAACATCTTTTCATGTGCCTGTTGGCCATCTGTATATCTTCTTTGGAAAAACATCTTTTCAGATCCTCCAATCATTTTTTTCAATTGGGTTATTTGTTTTTTTGTTGTTGAGTTATATGAGTTCTTTATATATTTTGGGTTTTAACCCCTTTATCAGATATATGATTTGCAAATATCTTCTCCCAGTTCTTAGGTTGTCTTTTTGTTTTGTTGTTGGTTTCCTTTGTTGTGCAGAAGCTTTTTAGTTTGATGTGGTCTCATTTGTTTATTTTTTCAGTTGTTTCCCTTGCCTGGTGAGACACAGTATTATGATTTCACTCATAAGTGGAAGATGAAAACAACAACAACAAGAAACAAACACATAGATATAGAGATTAGATTGTTGGTTACCAGAGGGGAACAGGGAAAGGGGGAGGGCAAAAGAAGTAAAAGGGCACATGTGTGTGGTGACACATAGTGATTAGTCTTTGGGTGGTGAACATGATGCAGTCTACACAGAAACTGAAATATAATGATGTACACCTGAAATTTACATAATGTTATAAACCAATGTTATCTCAATAAAAAAAAATAAATTAAATAAACTCCAAAAGAAAGAAAGAGAGAAGAAAGTAGAGGCAGTAAAAGAAACAGAGAAAGAGATTGCAGAGAGACAGTTGGAAAAGGACCTATAAACTAACAATTAACAAAGAACCTACTTCAGTCCTGTCTAGCTTATCCATACTGTTCAATCAGATTAATTTCTGTTATAATCAGTAGTTAATAATTTATGTTATAATCAAATTATTACATGATTATTACATCATTTCGTTTTCTTTCAGAAAAAGTAAAAATAAAATACTTTTTTTTTCTGGTCATATTTCAGTGATGAATTTTTAAAAAGAATCTCTGCTGTATTGACTGAGAACAGATTTTTCACTACCCGACCCTATATGCATTCAATATGGCCTATGCATCTACAGTTCCAAGCAGGGGGGTGGATTATAGATCATAATGATGCAATTATATTAGGTAGAGGATAAGGATAGGAAGTCTCAATATTGTCAAAACGTCAATTCTTCCCAACTTTATCTATAGAGGCCATGCAATCTCAATCAGATTCCCAACAAATGATTTTATAGGTATCAACAAACTGATTCTACAGTGTATATGGAGAAGGAAAAGACCCTGAATAGCCAACACGATATTAAAGAACAAAGTTGGAAGACTGATGCTACTTGACTTCAAGACTTCCTATAAAGCTACAAAATCAAGACAGTGTATATTGGCAAAAGAACAGACAAATAAATCAATAGGACAGAATGGAGAGGCCAGAAACACATCCCATAAAGACAGTCAACTGATCTTTGACAAAGGAGCAAAGACCACACAAAGGAGTGAAGGTCATCTCTTCAGCAACTGGTGCTGGAACAACTGGACATCCACGTGCAAAAAGACGAATCTAGACACAGACTTTATACCTTTCTCAAAAGTTAACTCAAAATAGATCCCAGACCAAAATGTGAAACACAAAATGATAAAACTCCTGCATGATAACATAAGAGAAAACCTGGATGACCTTGGGTATGGTGATGCCTATTTAGGTACAACACCAAAGACACAATCTGTGAAAGAAATGATTGATAGGCTGTACTTTATTAAAATGGAAAGCTTCTGCTCTGTGAAAGATAATATCAAGAGAATGAGAAGACAAGCCACAGACTGGGAGAAAATATTTACAAAAGATGCATCTGATAAAGGTCTGTTATCAAAATATACAAAGAACTCTTAAAAACTCAACAATAAGAAAACAAGCAATCTGACTAAAAAGTGGGCCAAAAACCTTAACAGACACCTCATCAAAGAAGACATACACATGGAAAATAAGTATATGAAAAGATACGCATTTCCCTGAAATGCAAATTAAAACAACACTGAGATACCACTACACATCTATGAAAATAGCCAAAATCTGGAACACTGACAACACCAAATGCTGACAAGGATGTGGCTCAACAGAAACTCACATTCATTGCTGGTGGGAATGCAAAATGACACAGTCACTTTTGAAGACGGTTTGGTGCTTTCTTATAAAACTATACATACTCTTACCATATGATCCACGCAAAACCCTACACACCATTGTTTATAGTAGCTTTATTCATAATTGCCAAAACTTGGAAGGAATAAGACATTCTTTAGTAAGTGAATGGATAAATAAACTGTAGTGTATCCAGAGAATGGAATATTATTCAGAGCTAAAAAGAAATAAGCTATCAATCCATGAAGAGACATGGAAGAAACTTAAGTGCGTATTACTAAACGAAAGAAGCCAACCTGAGAATGCTACATACTGTATAATTTCAACCATATGACATTCTGCAACAGGTAAAACAATGAGACCTTAAAAAATCAGTGGTTGTCAGGAGTGGTAGCAAGAGGGGGAAAGGTGAAGAGGCAGAGCACAGAGGATTTTTAGGGCAGTAAAAATACTCTGTATGATATTATAATGGTGGATATATGTCACTACACATTTGTCCAAACCCTTAGAATGCTCAACACCAAGAGTAAACCATAATGTGAATTATGGACTTTAGGTGATTATTATGTCAATTTATGTTCATCCTTGCTAACAAATGTGCCATTCTGGTGAGTGACGTTGATAATGGGGGAGGGTGTGTGGAGCATATGTGGGGCAGAGCGTGTTTGGAAAATCTCTATACCTTTCTCTCTCTTTTATTGTAAACCTAAAATCGCTTTAAAAAATAAAGTCTCAAAAAAACAAGTAATTGGGGCACATTTGTGGTCCAAGAAGCCAAGGGACATTCTGAGGTCAGTGAAAGGGGCTGGGAGGAAAGGGGTGAGGCGTGGACGGTTGAGAAAGGCCACAGAAATAAGATGTAGAAGGTACAGGAAACACACTCTGTGCATATCAAAAACTTACTGAACAATTCTAATTTTTATTTACTGTTAATGACCTGATCAAATTACAGCTGTGCATGAAAGGAGAGCTATGCCATAAAGAGAGAAGAAATGATTACAATTATTTGAGAGAAAGGATCAGAGAAATGAAGATGAAGCCATTTAGAATAAATTGTTCCTGTCATTTAATACATAGATTTGAGACTCTTAAATCTTTGAAAAATCTGTAGGTGCAATCAGACTTTTAAAATACTAAATATTAAAGTGACTGTCTGTAGTTATCATTTGTCAACATCCACTAGCTGTCTTTTCGTCACCTGTACTGCACCTGGCTCTGAGCAGGCACAGGTAGCACAGGAGCGATTGGGCCAAATCAGGCTGTGAAGCCAAACTGCCTGTGTCCCAATGTTGGCTTTGCCACTTCCCAGTGTGTGACCTTGGGAAAGCTACTTACAGCCTTCTGAGTCTCATTTCTGTCATTTTTAAAAAGATAGTAACAAACTTACTTCATAGGGTTATTATAAGGATTCAGTGAGCTAATATTTGTAAAGTCTTGAGTGTGATGCCTGGTATCAGGAAGCATTTTATGTCTTTATTAATAAAGACATAGAATAAGACAACATAGAATGATGTTGCAAAATTAATGTGTATATAAAATATCTATTTTCTTATATGCTCAATAACTATAAAAACATAACCTTAAATTAAGAAAACTGTACTCATGTCCATTTGAAAAAAAATAAGCAATTACTTGAACAGCCTCATAATCTAACATTTTGAATACAAGCGTCCTGGGTGGCTCTCCCAATGGCCAGCACTGGAAATGCGCAGCTGACCAGCCTCGTCCTGTCCCGGACTGCAATGAGATTGGTACAGGTAGTGTCTGGCCATTGCAGGTGCTCGACGTGTGCCAATAGTTGATTTCCTCTTCAACAAATTGATCCCTTCTTGCCCTCTTTGAACCAAGAGTTTTTTTTTTTTTTTTTTTTTTTTGTGAGGAGATCAGCCCCGAGCTAACATCCGCCAATCCTCCTCTTTTTTTGCTGAGGAAGACGGCCCTGGGCTAACATCGGTGCCTATCTTCCTCCACTTTATATGGGACGCCGCCACAGCATGGCTTACCAAGCAGTGCGTCGGTGCGCGCCCGGGATCCGAACCAGCGAACCCCGGGCCGCCGCAGCGGAGCGCGCGCACTTAACCGCTTGCGCCACCGGGCCGGCCCCTGAACCAAGAGTTTTGAGTATCAACATTCTTCTATTCCATGTCTAAAGATCAGTAATTTTGAAAAAAACCAAAAGCACCAAAAATGATTTTTATTTGGTTCCATATGGAAAATTTTTCTCCACTAGCACCATAAATCTTTAAAGTGTTCTTTTGAGATTCTTGACAGCTTGTGAAAACACACGGTAGTAAATTGTTTGAAGTTGGCTTTACGTTTTGCTAGAAGTTCCTCCCGCACACTGCCTTCAGTAGTGTGCTGTTTTCCCTGATAGTTATTTGATTCTTCCCACTTGTTCAAGCAACAAACAACCTCAATGCTTTATTCAAATGAACTTGGACATTTCCATTCACCCCAAGTTCTTTGTAGTCAAGCTTTCTTACTATACCATTTCTTACTTTGGAAGAATTTGAAATTAAACCACCAATTATTTGAGACGTATCTGAGTATAGATACACTGTGAAGACCAAGCACCATTTTCCCTCCCTGTGAGACTAGGTTTGACCATGAAAAGCACAGATGTGTTCCTTATATACTAGTTCCTGCCACAGGTGCGAGGATATCAGGCAGAGTATCACAGGCCTGAAGTCTGTGCCTCTCTCCAGCTTGTTGAGGGCAAAAAACCCAAGGACATTTAGGCATAGTTCATTTCGCCGTGCTTTGTCCCTAATAAATTCTTTATTAAACACAGTATAGAGGGCGGCTGAACATTATGTTTTTATTAGATTATTAAAACATAAAAAACTAGAATCAGAATGGCAAAACATTCTGATTGAGTCTTGGGATAGGTTTCTCTCCTTTAATAGTATTACTTTTCAATTATAGATTTAATTCTTTTATTTTCTTTCCCTGCTTTTAAGAATCTTATTAACACATGCCCTAGCCAAAAGCAGGAATATAAACTTTCAGCTTGGTTCTGCCAGTTGAGATAGATCATAGTGAAATTTACCACCTTAGCATCCAAAATCTTTAAATACTTTGAGGTCTTTACCTGTTCTAATAAAAGGCAATATTTTGGCATTTTCCTTCTAGTCAGTTCAGTTCCACAGATATTTTTGAACACCCACTATGTGTTTGGTACTGAGGTGAATAAGAAATTGTCTTGGCCTTGGAGACGATGGTGACGGGTGAGGACGGCTGGAAATGCAGCTGATAGCTTCAGTGTAACGCAGTGACTGGGGAGACCCGAGTAAGCGCAGCTCATCCTGAGGGGAAAGAAAAGTCTGAGCACCAGGCAGTGTCTGAGAACGGGAACGAACATCCTTGGTTTAAGTCGAACTCCTTCGATACAAGTTCAGTGTTTGATATCATCTGTAAGGAATGATCAAAATCATTACGGTATATAATGGACTCAACTCTTTCTTCACTTAAAAATAATGTTTGTATTTACTTTAGTGTCCTTTCAACTATGACGACCATAACTCACTTCACTTTTATAAACTCATCATTTGTATGAAAACTGTATGTGTGTGTGGGTATAATAATACTGCAAATTAATTTTTGTGGTTTAATTTTTTCCAAACAATTTTTTTTAGAAACTGCTTTTACTCATCTTCAGAAATCTATCTGCGTAAATTAAACTGGACAAAATATACAGCTAACTGATTATATTTTTCAAAATCAGTAAGAAATGTTTGTTGAAGGTTTTTTTTTTTTTTTTTTTTTTTTGCTGAGGAAGATTCACCATGAGCTAACATCTGTTGCCGATCCTCCTCTTTTTGCTTGAGGAAGTTTGCCCTGAGCTAACATCTGTGCCTGTCTTCTTCTATTTTGTATGTGGGTCACCACCACAGCATGGCTGATGAGTGGTGTAGGTCTGTGCACAGGATCCGAACTCACAAATCTGGACTGCCAAAGTGGAGCTCATGAACTTAACCATTAAGCCACGGGGCCAGCCCTGTTGAAAGTTTTTAATAAACCTTCACTGTAATAGATTCTGGATGATGATGATTCCTTAAACGGGTGACTAAGACTTTACTCAACCAACATATAAACAAACACACACAGGCACACACACACAATTGTCTTTAGATAAACTCGGAAATGTAATTGTTATCCTAAAGGATTTGCTTTATATTCGCATACAGTACTATCTCATCTAAGAAGAATAGATCTGACAGTTTCTTCTATTATTGGCAGAGTGATAAACCAAAAGGCCTTGATAGCAATCCCATTAAATTTTACCAAGGCAAGCAATATTCTCAAGCTTTGTACTTTACTCCTAAAAGAGTTTAATAGATGTTTACATAACATAGTTTACTTATATTTAACACATAGATATCACAAGCCTGTAAATCTGATTCCCAAGGCCAAAGAAAATTGGATGTAAAACGTTTATGGGGAACAGGGGGCTACCACAGGAGGAAACATATCAATTTAAAAAAACCTTATACTGTAACTTTTAAAATTTAAATTCTACAAATATTACTTATTAGTAATTATACAAATATTACTTATTAGTATCTTACTAATACTCTTTTATACCATATAGTATATCATACAAAATATTACTGTTATTTTATATTAAATACTCCAGGTCATTTTAACACATATTATGGCATGATTATTTTATACATCTTTAAATTTAAAAAATAAATATAATAATAAAGAATATGGAGACTTGACAATATGAATGAAGCTCTAGATCTGAACTTGGCAAACTTATGGCCTTGGGCAAAATCTGGACTACAGACATTTTTTTGTGAATAAAGTTTTATTAGGACATGGCCACACCCATTTGTTATGTACTGTTTGTGACTGCTTTTACCTACAATGGCAGAGTCGAGTAGTTGTGACAGGGACCACATGGCCTACAAAACTGAAAATATTAGCTTTCTATTTCATTACATGAAAAGTTTGCCAGCCCCTTCTCTAAATGCAAACAACTAAAGAACTGACTAAAATATAATAAAACATTATTGTAACTACATTGTTGATTTGACAATAAAATAAAGAATCCATGGAAATATAGGTCATAATTGGTTAGAAAATATCTTTAATAAAAAGATTCTATTTAAGCAGCTATACAAAGCATTGAGTACTTGAGAAAAGATATAATAAAAATTGTTGCATTGTTTTTTGGAGAACATTATACATTTTCATTAAAGAATATTAGAGAAGGCTCAAATATAGTTACACTATATTCATGGACAGGAACATTCAATATTTTAAGATGACAAGTTTCTCAAACGATCCACACATTTCATGCAATTCCAATGAAAAAACCAAACAGTTTCCTTGTGGAACTTGACAAGCTGATTCTAAAAATTATACTAAGAGCAAAAGGCTAAGAATAGCCTAGATACTCCTGAACAAGACACTTGAGAAGAGAGTACTTGTCCTACCAGATATCAAGACTTAAAATAAAGCTATATAATTAATGTAGTGCTTTTATAGCCAAATAGTGGCTCATGGATGAACATATTGGCAGCCAGAGAGTCCAAAAATTAGATCCACATATGTAAGCACTCTTGATGTGAAACAGGTCATGAAGAACAGTGGGGAAAGTGGCGAGATGATTTATTAATATGAGCTAAAGCAATTGCTTATCTATGTGGATAGAAAAGATAAAACAATAAGTTTACTTCACATCATACACAAAAATCAGCTTAATTGTAAAAGGAATGAGCTCAAATATTTTAGAAGATTGTGTGGCAGAATTTCCTTATGATGTCATGATAACAAATCTTTTAAATAAGATACTTAGAGAAGTAAGCTATAATGATATTTGTTTAAAATCAAGAAACTTTTGTTCATCCTGTGATACCTTGAGTAAATAAAAAGACAAGGCACACATTGGATGAAGATATTTTCAACACATAGAAATGGTGGAGGATTAATATTTGGAATATATAATGATCTACAAATCTAAAAGGAAAATATATATATAGAATGAAAAATACAAAACATAAATCAATCTTTCACAGAAGAGAAACTATGAATTAAGAAACTGGCAAATGAAAAGACGCTCTGCTACCTTAGTAATCTAGGAAATACACAGAAAATAATTTTTACATTTAAAAATAAATGTAAATAAATAATAAAAAGTACAATCAATAATATTACTTACTACAAAATTGGAAAATATTAAAAATGAGACAATACATAACGTTTTGGAAAACAGTTTGGTATTACATGTTAAAGTGCTAACACAACCTATAGCCCAGAATTGCATCCTTAGGCATGTATCTTAAAGAAATAGTTATACATGAAATGAAGACACCTGTACAATAATGACTATATCATCATTGTTTTATAGCCAAATACTGATAGCACCACAAATGTTCATCAACAAAAGAATGAATAAACAATTTGAGTATAATCATGCAGCAATGAAAAGTGAATGGACTACATAAACATGGCTGCATTTCAAAAACTTAATGTTTGTGCAAAAACACAGAATAATGTCTACTCTAACATTATTTTAAATAATGTCAAGAAATAGGTAAAACCATGCTATATTTTTTAGGGTTTCCTACAATTGTACTAAGATAAAGTTAAAAAAATTAATATCCTAATAATTAGTATAACATCTACCTCTATCTATATAGGAAAATTTGAGTTCTTTAGCCAGATAGTGGGCACACAGAGGTTCATTTTATCATTATTTTTATATGCTTAATATACATTCAGAAGTTTGAAAAATAAGCCTCTACAATTGTAAAAGTAAAGAATATAGTTAAGAAGCTTATAGTTCTTTAATGGTGAATACGGAAAAGCCCAAAACGCAATTCAAAATACTTATTTTAACTATAAGCAAAAATGTAAATATTGAATCATTTTTGCATTGAGATTAGACTGACACAGTTATTTCACTTTATATCTAAGCTTATTCAACTGAATCTTCTTTATAAGAACACATTAAACTCAGATTAAATGAATATATGAGCCGTTAAATTCAGGGTTACATGGAGGAAATGTTCTGTTTTGAATATAAAGTTAGGAAGCAGTGTGTCTTGTTTATTAGAAAAAGAAAAAGTCTGCTGTATAAAGCTACTAAAATATACCATTTTTTATGTAAAATTCAAATCACATCAGAGCAATTAATTTAAAAATGGATAAACCATATAACACATGAATGATGTTAATCCATTATGGTTCTTTAGATTTTATAGCTTCAGTAGCTAATGAACATGTGACGAGCACTTGTGTATGAATACGTAAAGTGTGCATTTCAACATATGCTCCATTAATATTTTACTGAACTTTACATGCTAATTTTTTAAAATTTTTAATTATTTAAAGTAGATACTAGCATTTTCTTTAATTGACATCAAATTTCATATTATATTATACAAATATTTTTAAATCTTAGTGCTTACTCTTAACTAAATTACTGTGAATAAACCACTCAGAGTTATATTTTTTCAGTATTACATCTCAGTATGAAAGAGCAACTTTACTAAACGACGTGCTGGAATGATTATTTCCAGTGGTTGAATGGTGCCCTCCTACATGTCAGATAGACTAGTTTCTCTCTTGTAATAAGAAAATAAATAATATTGATATGTGTCTTGACATGAGTGCAGCCATGTTTGGCCGCTCCATTGACCTACAGCCACCAGCACAAAAAGAAATATAAAAGCTGCTTTCTGTGTGGTGGGAACTGGCCTTTTCCCGGGAACTGGCCCTTCTCTCACGGAGGGAGTTGCAGGTTGTAACATTTCAAGGCTCTTGGAGCGTCGTAGCACGGGATGGACTGGCCATCTATGCCGGGCTAGGACGATAACCAAAGAGAACAATGCACGTACACAACTACTGGGCTGGGACGTTAGCCAGGGGGCTCAGTGCACGTACGCCACTGATAACCATTTGTGCATGGAAACACTAAATGCTTGCTCTGCAAACTCTGTAATTGCTTACTCTGAAAATTACTGATGGTATAAAAACTGCTGGAAACTGAGACCCAGAGAGAGTTCCACCTGTGGAAGGGACACCTTGCCCAGGACGTGTGATCCTTGCCCAGCCGCGTCGATTGACAGGGCTCTCCCGGCAGTGGGGCGTGGATGTTGTGAGTAACTGATCTGATGTGAAGTAATTGATTTGATATGAAGTAATTGATTTGATGTGTTCTCTTTTCGGTCAACCTGGTGTTTCTCTTTCTGGTTGATTTGTGTCATTTTCTCTTCAGCCGATGTGGGTGTTTTCCCTTTCCAGTCGGGCTGATGTTTTTTCCCTTCTAATACTTGACCTATCTAGATCTGTTTGCAGACTGTCACCTTTACTATCCTCTATATAATAAAATATACCTTTAGTCCATTTGTTTGGAGTGGAAAGTGTCTTTTACATCTCTGATCGAATCCCCGAACCTCTGATAACATAATTGGCGCTGTGAGCAGGATTCGATTAAGGAGATGCCTTTCCTATTCAAACGAAAGGTAACTGAAGCCAAGGTGGAAGAAATTCCAGGATGGGAGGACCCTCCCTCTTGCACTCTGGCTGGGGAGTGGACTCACAGGTCAGGATTATGTGAAACTTGGGATGTTCGTCTGCGAGATATGAACCATTGGATGTGACCAAAGCTTTGCAGACAGTAGGAAAAAAGAGATAATGTTTCTTTTCTGGCACGGCGAGGTTAATGTTTATTGACTGCTTATCGTCGGGCTATAGAAGATAGGGATAAAATACAAGGGAGAATGTACTCTTGAAAAAAGAAGTTTCAAATTTACAGTCCCGGCTGATGTCACCCAAAATAGAAACTCTTTCCTTGCCGTGAGCCTGGCATTCTAGTTTTATTTGGCCCCTCTTAAGTGACAAATAGAGAGCCTAAATATGTATCCAATAATAATTTGGCGAGCCAGCCGGGAGGCTCTTTGTCCGTGGCTCGGTGGGCCCGGGCCGGGTGGGATGTCCTGGGAAACAGTCCAGCAGCTGCCTAGGTGATTTGCCCTAGGGACTGCTCCCAGTGCTTTCCATCTGACCTGGCACCACTGACCCTGGGCACATTTTCTTATGACAGGGAAACAGGCTCTAGAATTATTTGTTTGTTTGTCTATTTGTTTGTTTGTTTTTGGTTACACCAAGAACTCCCTTCCCCTCCATCTGGAGTCCTGTCTCTTTAAGAGGCAGGGCTATCCCTACTGGAATGGGAATAATTGTAGGACTTTTACCCAGAATCTGTTAGATGCATCTATCTGTTCTGTTTGGGATCCCATTTAACTGTCAGTTCTGTATGTTTGTAATTTTGAAGGGGGGAAGTTCCATCTGTCCCCAAGGAGAGCCCTCTTGGCTAAATGGGCTATATTCAGCTAGGAGCCCATGTCCAAGAAGAAGATAATTTTTTCTTGTAACACCACATGGCCACAATATTCCATAGACTCCAGAGAGGAAAAGTGGCCAAAATGGGGCAATTTCAATTTACCAAAACTGATGTATTTGCTTATGAAATTGGAAAAAGCCAACTAAAAAGTTAAACCACTAGTGGGAAGCCTATTTTAATCTTTTGAGGTTTTTAAACAAAATCAAAAATACTGTATTGCCTCTTTAAGAGAAAATAATTAAGCAATTAAACATGCCAGTAGCCTAAGCTGAATCTGCTGCTCCCCTCCCCTCTCTTGCTGAGCTTCCCCGCTTCAACTCCCCCGGAATTCCTGATCTGAAATTAAGCAAGTGAAAATAAGTAAACTTTTGAAGTAATTTGAAATTGGGATGGCTATTCTGGAGAATCTGTTTCAGATGAGTTCACCTTAAGGGTCACCCTTAAAAGAGAGGATTCAAAACCTCTCACGATGAAATGCCATCTTTAATTAACACACAGAGACTTCTAAAAGACAAAGTTATTTCAAAAACAGCTTCCAAAATCTTTTTGGTAACTTGAAGCTTTAGAGTTTTGCTAAATTAAGTTGATAAAAATTTATTGAGTCTCTGGTCATTCCCACATAAGATAAAACATTAAAAATTGGTTACTAAGCATAGAATTGTCTGCCTTTGGTTTCTTAGAGAAACTGACAAATACTTACATTTATTGATAAACATGTTCTATGCATGTTGAGGAATTTTCTATGAGAAAGTACACATTTCTGGAAAGTCTGTATACAAAAAAAGCAAAAGGTATGTTGTCCATAAAGAAGGTATAAAGAATAGAGATATTTATGTTTGTTTTGTTAAGAAAAATAAATTTGTCCTAAAGTACTAAGAAAAGAAAAAAGGCGTAGGACAAATTCTAAATGTAAAAAAATAAGTGACAGAAGGTTTGTAAAAGTAAAGCCCTGAGGAGTTTTGCACATGATCAAGTTGGCTAAAGTAAGCTGATAAAAAATTAAAATTTGGCTTTCTCTCTTTAAAGGTAATTTTCTTAAACTTTTAGTCTGCTCTTTATATAGAGATTAAAAGGTGTTCTTTTGAATAAGTCTATATAAAAGACAAAACACCTATGTTTTGTTAAAGTAATTTCCTATGTTCAAAAAGACTAAAGTCTCTCTATTAAGGTTTTTCTTTTTGTTTTTTGACTGTTTTAACTCTCTGTTTGCCTTTCACTATTTTTGTTATCCACTTGATTAAATAAATAACTAGGCATTATTTCCTATTTGACCAAGTGTTTTAAAATCTTTTGATATTTTTGATAAACTTCTGCCAAAATTAAAGTTTTTTTAACTTAAAAAAGAAATTACAAAAAAGACATATGATTATGATGCCAAAATACAATTGTTACTGTATTTCATGTTGATGCTCACAGTTCTTTAACTTCTACAGAACAAAAGCATAACTCTTATGCTGATCAGCTGGTGCAAAGTCATGCAACGCACAACCCAGGCTTAGCACAATAGGTCCACGAAAAGAGTGGACACTTGGGAGAACAAACTTCATACAGGTGGGCACAACAAAGGGGAATCCTTGTCACCCATGATGATATTGCCACTGCAGTAAAACAATGTCAGTTATGCCAACAGTTAAATAAATGGGGAGTTCCACACCCCTACCAAGGTCATATCCAAAAGAGATTATTTCCCACTCATACCTGGCAAATAGATTTTATTGGACCATTGCCAAATTCTTGTGGATATACTTATGCCTGCACTGCTGTTGATACATATTCTGGTTATTTATTGGCTATACCAGCTAAAGTGGCCACCCAACAGAGTGCCATAAAATTATTAGATACAATTAAGTTATATTATGGAACACCAAGACAAATTCAGAGTGACAATGGTTCCCACTTTACAGGTAAGTTGATTCAAACCTATACCAAGGAAAATTATATAGAATGGATTTATCATATACCTTATTACCCCCAAGCTGCAGGCCTCATAGAACGAATGAATGGATTGCTTAAACAACAATTGAGGAAACTTGGTCATGGCTCATTAAAGGGGTGGCACAACCATCTAAGTACTGCTCTAAATATGTTAAATAACAGGCCACTAGGCCCTAATGAGACTCCTCTGTCAAGGTTGTTACCAGCAAAGATTACAGAAGTGGCAGCCGCCACCCATGAGCTTATGACCTTAACCTATTGGCCCCTGACTCAGTCTGCTAAACCGCCTTTTCGTGCCACGGCCGAAGCGGCTGGATTGGATTTATCTACTGTTCATTCTATTCAATTGCCCCCTAAGAAGCAGTCTATAGTCCCTACTGGGATAGGGATACAATTTCCCAAATATACCTTTGGTTTGTTAAAAGGACGCTCTGGACTGGCAGCAAAAGGTATTGATGTACTGAGAGGAGTTATTGATCCAGATTACCAGGGAGAAATAAAATTTATATTATATAATGGTAGTGACACAGTACTAACTGTAGAGTCTGGGGAACAAATGGGACAATTATTGGTGCTTCCCCTCTTGACTCCAAATGTGTCACAAGGACAACCTCCAAATAAATTAACTAAAAGAAAAATGCAAGGATTTGGATCTACAGATGGATGGAAACCTAGAGCAAAAGTGTGGGTGACACATCCACCCAATGCGGCTCCCCGTGCCGCAGAAGTAGTGGCCCAAGGGCCCACTGCAACACTCATAGTAATGTATCCAGGAAATGAACAATTATATCATGTTCCTAAAAATTCTGTTTCTTTGCGTGAATAGATATTCCTGCTGTGTTTACTATGCTGTGCTGCATTTCCATGTCTGCTGCAAACCTACGCACCAACTAATGCCTCTGTAGGACAACCTTTGACCCTCTACAGTTAGACCAACTGCTCTACACCAGTGGGACCTATAACCTGGACTATGAATGGCCAAGAAATTTGGTCTCAGAAACAACAAGCAACTTCGCAATATAAGACAATTTCTCTATTACCCTGCCTTCTGCTACCCTCTGTGATGGGGGCTGATCTGGACTTCTGCAAGCTAATTTGTTATGCCTAAGTGTTACCTTATCTAATGTTATCTTTGATGCTGTGCATGATTTGCAAGATCAAGTTAATAACATTTCATATTCTAAGGGGTTATTTGATTGGTTACCTTGGGGTTTGGGTCCTTTATTGCGAGATAGTTTTATAATTATTGTAGTCATTGGATTTTGGATTATTGGATGTGCCTTATGTACTTGTGTACGAAGTTCATTGTCTGTGCGTATGGTGTCTTATGGTTAATGGAGACGGCCACGGCCGAATATGTCTTGACATGAGTGCAGCCATGTTTGGCCGCTCCATTGACCTACAGCCACCAGCACAAAAAGAAATATAAAAGCTGCTTTCTGTGTGGTGGGAACTGGCCTTTTCCCGGGAACTGGCCCTTCTCTCACGGAGGGAGTTGCAGGTTGTAACATTTCAAGGCTCTTGGAGCGTCGTAGCACGGGATGGACTGGCCATCTATGCCGGGCTAGGACGATAACCAAAGAGAACAATGCACGTACACAACTACTGGGCTGGGACGTTAGCCAGGGGGCTCAGTGCACGTACGCCACTGATAACCATTTGTGCATGGAAACACTAAATGCTTGCTCTGCAAACTCTGTAATTGCTTACTCTGAAAATTACTGATGGTATAAAAACTGCTGGAAACTGAGACCCAGAGAGAGTTCCACCTGTGGAAGGGACACCTTGCCCAGGACGTGTGATCCTTGCCCAGCCGCGTCGATTGACAGGGCTCTCCCGGCAGTGGGGCGTGGATGTTGTGAGTAACTGATCTGATGTGAAGTAATTGATTTGATATGAAGTAATTGATTTGATGTGTTCTCTTTTCGGTCAACCTGGTGTTTCTCTTTCTGGTTGATTTGTGTCATTTTCTCTTCAGCCGATGTGGGTGTTTTCCCTTTCCAGTCGGGCTGATGTTTTTTCCCTTCTAATACTTGACCTATCTAGATCTGTTTGCAGACTGTCACCTTTACTATCCTCTATATAATAAAATATACCTTTAGTCCATTTGTTTGGAGTGGAAAGTGTCTTTTACATCTCTGATCGAATCCCCGAACCTCTGATAACAATATGAAAAACTATTTTTCTCATCTATAGGTAGTCAGCAATACTAATGAGCACAACAAAGTTTAAAAAATTGTGAAAAATAATTTATTTGTCCAAATTTTATTTTTAATCAATTGGTTTAATTTTTGAAATATACTTCTGATTGAATTAAATATTCAGTATTTCCAAATTAGATTCATGAAAGTACTGAATTATGCTGGGTGACTCCTTTGGACTTCAGTTTAGTCCATTAGGACCTCCTGAGGGCATAGAAAAATATGTTATACTCCTTAGCATAAAATCAGAAGTCCAGATCTAACAGAAAAGGAAAAGGAGACTGTTGCTCTAGTCCGTGCTGAAGGTGTCGTAAGAGTTGGTCTCTCTGAAACATAAAAAATTAACGCAGAAGGAAATACCTGGATCCACCTGAGATTCAGTTCATGGTTACCCACTGAGCTGTGCTCGTGTGCTAATGAGATGCGGTCTGGGCTGTTCAGAAGACTTGACGTTGTGAGGAGTGGGACACTTACATCAGCAACACGTTTCCTATGAGTTCTCCAGGTGTTTTTTCTCTTTTCTGATCCACCCCTTTTCTGCACTCCTAGATATATCCTTTATATGAACTAGAAAATTCATAGCTCTTTAAAAAACTTTCAAAATAGATTTAATCAACAGAGAAAAATAAACAGAACATGTGCATATATGACATATATAACCTTCGAAGTAGCAATCAATGCTATGTACTCACATTACTCTCATTAGTATTCAATGTGTATGAATAGTTCAGGCATTGGAAATTCTCTGTTATTAATATAGTAATATTCATGGACTCGCTTGTCAGCTACAATGAATATATACAGATATGTTGTCCAAATGTTACATATATACATATATATGTAAATATATGAAAGAGAGAGAAAGAAAAAGAGAAAAAGAGAGGATATTTAGTACTGCCTGAGAGGTGTTGGTTGACATTTTTTCCCAAACATGGAAAGACATCAAGCAACAGATTCAAGTTGCTGCATAAATTAAAAGCTAGATAATCACACCTACATCACATAACATCACACCTCAACACACAAGAATCAAACTAATGAAAACAAAATTCAGAGTAAATTTGAAGTAGATGGAAAAGACATGTTACATTCAATGGTAAATTTTAAGGATCTCTTAACAGATAATGATATCAGAAAACAATGGAATGATATTCTTAAAGTATTGAGAAAAAAATAGCTGGCAACTTAGACTGCTATAACCAGTGAAACTGTCTTTTTAAATGAAGGCAAGGTAAAGTTGCATTCAGACAAACAATAAAGAGAGAGCTCATTGCCAAGAGACCTGCACTAAAAGGAAAACCAAGGGGGAAGAGCTTCAGGCAGAAATAAAATTATCCCAAGTTGAACTACAAGAATGGGAAAAGCACTGAAGAACAAAGAAACTTGGTGCATATGCAGATAAATCTAAATATTACTTGTATAAAACAGTGTGATGCCTTGTGGAGTTCTACATGTATGTAGAAATGAAATATATCAAAAGTAGCAAAAACAGCAAAAGGATAGAGTAAATGGATTTAAAGAATTTTTGAGTTCTTACCTTTCTGGCAAGTGGAAAAAGTAATAATTTTAGAGTATGCTCTAATAAGACAAGGATACATTTTGTTATTACTAGAGTAACTACCAAAAGAAAAATAAAAGAATATATAATAAGCTATAAGAGGGCATAATAAAATAATAGAAAAATATTTGATTAATTTAAAATGCAGCAATAAAGGAGAGGAAATGACACAAAGAATAGATGGAAAAATAGAAAACAAATATTAAGATGATAGATTTAAACAAAAATATATCAGTAATTGCATTAAATGTAAACAGACTAAATAATTCAGTTACTAAACAAAGATTAGCAGCCTAGGTAAAATAACACCCTGTATGTTGACACAACTTATTACAAAGATACAGAAAGTTACAAAGTAAAATGGAAGATGATAAACCAGATCACATCAGCCAAAAGAAGTATTAGCTATACTAATAGTAGGCAAAGTACACTTTGTTGCAAGAGCTTCATCAAACATAAAGAGGGATATTTCATGATGAGTATGAAATTTATATGCACTAAAAATTATTACCTCAAAATATATAAAGTAAAACTTGGTGGAGCAAAAAGAAGAAATAAACAAGTCCACAACTGCAATGGGAGAGTTTAATAGATATCACTGAGCAACTGATAAAAAATCAGACCAAAAAAAAATCAGTAAGCTATAGAAATTCTGAACAACACAATTAACAAACTTGACCTAATAGGCCCGTATTCAACCTTGCAAACAGCAATTGCAGAATGTAAATTTCTTTTAAGTGCACATGGGACATTTTTAAAAAATTTATTTTGTGCCAGGGCATAAATTGAGTCTCAAAAAATTTCAAATGATTATGTTCTATAACCACAGTGGAATTAAACAAAGCATCAGATAAGTTCTTTATATACCAAGTTTAAGATTTACCTAATAGATCAATTAGTACTTTACAACCAGACTTTTCAAACTTAAGGACATACTACTGGTCTTAAAGTGGTATCAAGTGGTAATTGTGCAACCTAGGCTCATTTGCTGCTTAAGATCTCCCTATAATAGAGGGAAAAAAGCAAATTTCCTTATCCTCAAAGTTTTACGATAGTAGTATAATATTGTCATTAATTTTTTTAGAGTGCTCTTATTTATAAGAGCGTTGCATGTTATAGAATGGAACAATAGCATACATGATTTGTTGGAAATCATGGGGGTTACCGGGATGAACTAGGTGGCTTTATGAAGGATATGGGACTTAAAGTGGATCTTGAAGCTGGATAGAATTCAGATAAGCAATCAGTATGCTAGATATTTCAGACAAATATTTCATGTGAACGATTGAGGAGGTAGAAATGCCCTGAGAATGTTTGAAGGAACCAGTCTGTTGTAGGGGAAATAAAAAGAACTTCTTCCTCTACTTCTCTGATCCACTATATCTAGACTCTTCTTGCCGGAATGCATGAGGGACATGATAAGAAGTCTTGTTTCACCAACTTGTAAAGAGAAATTTATTGACTATATCTACAAGTTGACTTGACTTGCAGGTTTTACTTAGAGAATGCATAGTTATTCATATAATATTTAGAGATCAATTCTTTTCCTATCATTGGAAATGTCTTCCTCTTTGACTCAGCATACATTTTTGAAATGAATACCTGGGAAATTCTTATCTGGGCACACAGACCAATCCCTCAGCCAATGGGATGAGTTAGGTCCTGATCAGACTGTCCTCACATTCAGTTAGTTCTTGCTTCTACCTTTTAGATATCACGATATAGCCCTAGTATGGCACAAATCCTCCATAAGCATGTGAAAGTTTGTAAAAAGCAACATCCTCATATCCCTTTCTTGTTGTATGACATTGCTTGGTTATGAGAATGTACTTTCTACAAAAGCCCTTACAGTTTAAATTATAGGGGAAATGCACTATCTTCCTATCTGGAGCAGTGCTTATTAACTTTCTTTGGAGACACAGACACATTTGAGAATCTAATGAAAGCTATAGAAATTCATTCAAGAAAAATGGAAATTTATCAATAATCACACATGGTGACGTAACATATTAGGAGTTTAAGAGTCTTCTAAAGGTCCTTCCTTGGACTAGGTTATTAACCTCTGATCTGGAGAGGTTTTGTATTTTCTCTCACCTCCTTAGAAAAAGAAAATATGTTCCACAGGGTTAAGAACAAGACATTTCATTGGTTTAAAAATAGCAGCTCTTGGGCCAGCCCGTGGCTTGGCGGTTGGGTGCGCGCTCCGCTGCTGGCGGCCGGGGTCAGATCCTGGGCGCACACTGGCACGCTGCTTGTCGGGCCATGCTGAGGCGGCGTCCCACGTGCAGCGACTGGAAGGATGTGCAACTATGACAAGTGGCTATCTACTGGGGCTTTGGGGAGCAAAAGGGGAAAAAAGAAAAAGAGGAGGATTGGCAATAGATGTTGCCTTGGGGCCGGTCTTCCTCAGCAAAAAGAGGAGGATTGGCATGGATGTTAGCTCAGGGCTGATCTTCCTCAGAAAAAATAAATAAATAAATAAATAAATAAATAATAAAAATAGAAGCTCTAATTTTAGTTATTGATATTGTTTAATGTGTAAATGCCTAGAAGCTAGGAGCAATGGGAAAATAATACAAGGAGAACAAAAATGATACCTATAAAAGTCTCCTGTTTTTCAGAAAAGTTCATTGTCGTAAATGCAGTTTAAAACAAATCTCAACGTGATGTTTTATTCAAAAGAAATCTTAATGGGTTTACCACTCATCATTCAGATGCAAATTGTTTGGGTCATGCATTATTAGAGAAGTTTAAAAGTTTTTAATCATGGGAATACATCATTGCCCAATAAAGTTAACTATCAATTTATTTTTTAGTAAAATGACATGAAAATTTAGAAGTGAGAGAAACCGTTTCTTTTGTGCAACTTCACCAGCTATATCCTCCAAAATAGGATTGTCTACATGGCCTTAGTGTATGATATTTTCCAAAAAATTGAGAAAAGATTGCGTTTTAAGTCATTTAAATAGCTTTATAATGTTGCCTGATTTCAAAACTGCTACATTTATGGAAAAATTCAGAAAATACAGAGAGGTACAAAGTAGACAATGATAATTATCTGCAGTTCCATCGTCCAGAGATAACCACTGTAAACATTTGATGTATATCATGTAAGAAACTTTATATATCATTATATGGATATTGAGAGACGTAACAGGTGTGGAAAATAACATGGGATGTTGTTTTGAACCTGCATTTTAAAAAGTCTTTAAAAGTGTCTAAAACTTAACATTTAATACATAGTCACTATTGTCATTGAAAAAAAACGCAAAGAAGTTTAAGGAAAAAGTTAATACGTCTCTTATCATTTTAGCTCTGCCTCTCTCCTCAATAGCCTGGTATCCACACTTGCACATCTTTCTCTGAACTGACACTAGCATATAAAAACATTGTACAAACTTATACAGATTACTGCTTTTGTAATTATTCAGTTTATAAAAATTGACTCAACATACATTTCCACCTGCTTCTTGTAAACATGTTCTTAAGAATGCATTATTTCTAGGGGGTAAATTCCTAGGAGACGAGTTTCTGGATAAAGTATTGCATGCACTCTTTATTTTAGCAAATACTGCCAGATTATTTCCCATTTTTAATGGATTTTACAGTTTCTTGAGTAATGTCTGAAGTATTTCCCTGGTTTCATAGGTTAAATTACTTTAATATTTTCAAGCCAAGGGATGAATAAGTATGTGTGCCATGTACATTTCTCTGTCTATTAGTAAGGTTGAGCGTGTTTCTTTTCTGTGTGGTATGTTTGGTTGTTCTCTCCTGGAAATTATTTTTTTTTAATAATTTGTCATTTTCTATAATTATATGCTTTTGTTGTTGTTCCTATTCTTTAAGTCAAATTATAGATGTTAATTAGATATTTTAGGTACCTAGCAAATTTCATCCATTTATTTTTGTGTCGTGTTTTCTTTTTCCATCTACAAAACTCCAATTTCTATGTTATTAAATTTACAGTTTTAACTAAGAAAAGCTATATAATCTTTTTCTTTCCTAGTTCCAGAGTGTAAAGATTCTCAAAAAAAAATTTTTTTTTTTTTTTTTGGTGAGGAAGATTGGCCCCGAGCTAACATCTGTTGCCAATCTTCCTCTTTTTACTTGAGGAAGATTGTCCCTGAGCTAACATCTGTGCCAATTTTCCTCTAGTTTGTATATGGGATGTCACCAAAGCATGGCTTGATGAGCGGTGTGTAGGTCCATGTCCGGGATCTGAACCTGCAAACCCTAGGCCTCTGAAGAAGAGCGTGCAAACTTAACCGCTATGCCACTGGGCCAGACTCAAGATTCTCAAATATTTTAATTCTTTCTTCCTGTTCCGGTCTTTGAGTTACTGTTTTAAAAGTATTTTAAATCTGTCTTATTTTAAAGGCACCCCATATTAGTCGTTTTTAAGTTACTATATATCAATAAACACTATTTACATTTACCAATTTTTTAATCAACTTATTTATACTCCTTTTCTTTGAATTCAATATTGTTCCAGGTAAAATTCATCTTTCAGTCATTTGTTTCACATAATGTCTAAAACTAACCTCTTGGTTGTTTTACCATCACTCTATATTGTTATTTTAAGTAAATATAGAATTCCAGTTGGAAGGTTATTTTTTTTTTTTGAGCACTTTGGAGATGACCATAATTATAGAACAGAATGGAAATATAAATATCAATTAATTTTTTAAATAATTCAGCTAAAATAATTGGTTGTGTAAAGAGTATTGGAAGTTTAATACTTTCCTAATAATATTAGGGAGTCTGATGACATTGGGTAATGAATCAAGAAGGAAAGCCTTAAGAATGGTATTCAAGTCATGGAGGACTTCTGCTTTCATAATGGTTCATTGGGTAACTCAGACTAAGTCATACTAAAAACAACTAGAGGATTTGGAAAAACACATGTAGAAAACATCTGAACTTACTGATAACTAACAAGATGATGAAGGGAGATCTGGAGGAGAAAGATTAAGGGACTATACCAAAACCTGAGCCAAAGTATAAAACACAAATATATATCCAGATTTTGGGTGCTCTCTCATTTTCAAGACCTGCCTCTCCCCTCAATTCTGGCAAATTTGCAGCCATTATCACTTATCACCTCTCTCCCATTCTTTTTAATTTCTTCTGGAAATCCTGGTAGATATATGCATTGTCTGTTTATTTTGTTATATTCCTTTTATTTTCCATATCTCTTAAAATCTCCTCCTTATTTCTATTCCTTCTATATTTTATATGTTTTATTCTGGATGATTTTCTCATATTTTATCCATGTCATGAATTCTTCCTTTAATCTACTAATCAATGTGTCCATTGAGTTTTTCTCTCAATAACTCTGTTGTTTACTTATAGAAGTTTAATTTTGTTTTTTCACAAAATGCCTCTTTTTGCTTTCATAATGTCATGCTCTGGTTTCATCGTCTAAATGTATTAAATGCCTATAGCTCCTTTTGGGTGGTTCAATTTTTTTTTTCTAGTTCTTTGTTTATTGACTTTCCCTCATAGGGGTTTGTTCACTGGCGTGGATTGTAGTTTTTTTATCGTGATGATGTTATCAGCAGGAATGGCATTCCACGGCAGTTCTTTTTCTCCTGAATTCATACATCGAGTTTTAAGTTTGCGCTTTCCTGGATCCAGGTTTTTTTCCAGTTGTGTACCAGGCTTTACATTAATTGTTCTGCTTTGGGTCCTGTACTGTGTGCACCTACACATGTTGTGGACCTAGGATCCTGATTTTGTGACAATTGTACCCAGTTCCACCCTAGATTAGTGCGTGGAGTTTTGTCATCTCCATTTCATATAAGGGGCAAGTCTCCGAGGTCCCAGGCTTCAGGCAAGGTGGCTCAATCCCACTTCCTCACCTTGCGTGGCCCTGAGGCTCGTCTCCTCTTCCCACGTGTGACAAGGCCCAGGACTCAACTCCGCAGGCCTTCATCTTACTCTGAGGTCACTGTGGATCACTTTGGCTTCAGTAGTGTCTGTTTAAATTCCCTTTTTATTTCCGGACTGGCAGATTCAAGCTCAGCTATCCATTCAGCTAAAAAGAAAAATATTCAGCCTTTTTATGGATTTGATGATTTCATGATTATTACCAACATGTGAGGATAATAAACAGAAGACCATGTATATAGATGTACTATTTTATTCACTCTTTCAACAAATATTTATTGAATGGCTACTATGTACCAAGCACTATGCTATGTACTTAAATGAATCAGTGACTAAAACAGAAGACCTATTCTTATAAGTTATTTTCTTCATGCTAGTGAAAAAAATGGAAATTTTTTTCTTGCTTTGGAGAAGTGACATTAGGCAGAAGAAGTATGACATCATGCAAGACTGTTCCGATCCTCTTCTTTATAGATTTGGAGCCTGACCTGCAATTGTCTCTTTTGCAGACTTCTATTACCCTCATTGATATTTTCATGTTGATGAATAATAATGAAATTTAAGTTGCCTTTGGTGTTTTTACAGCTTAGACAATGGAGTACCTTTGGAACCTTGGAAGTTACAGCTCACATGGAATCCGCAACAAAGTACTCAGTGGTAATAGAAGAAGATTGTGAAATTCTTAAAATCTCTGCAAAGAATTATGCAAAGTTAAAATCGGTATGACTAAATCTAATCTATAGATTAACACAATATGAGTATAAATTCATGCTAAGTTTTGCCTCTTTAGACAGAAGATGTCCATATTCCTTTTATTTTTTAATTTGACTTGACCTGGAGACCATAAAAATGTGGTCTATTGATGGACATCACTTAAGCCTCTAATGGTGATGGGTAGTTGAAGTGGAAAGAAAGGTCTCTCTGGATATATTTTATGAAAGTTTTTGAGTGCTTTTGGTTTTTCATGTGTTTAAAATTCACTCATTCATTCAATAAATGTATGTTTTGAGTGTCAACAGCACATCATGTATTAGGGATGCCAGAACGATCAGACAGACAGATCTCTGAATCTCTGAGGTCCACCTTAGGGGAACAAAAAAGACACTTGGGAGTGATTGGCAGGCTATCTCATAGTTATAACAAAAAACACAACCCAGGGCTGCATGAATAGGTGATCACAATTTAATTCTGACCCCTGAATTCTGTTAAGATAACGTATTTACTTCAAGTTGAACAATTTATTCTCTTTTAGTCAAATCCAAAATTTTCCCTTTCCCCTATTTCCCCTGGATGGCAGAGGAAGTCTGCAGAAGTCATGGGACTGGGAGGCCCCCCTAGTCCTGCTGTGCTTGTGATGGGGTTGCACCTGGTGCCGGTGCTACAGGGCACTGGTATCAGCCACAGTCGGGCGCTTGTGGTGGAGGGAGGTGAGGACACATCCATCTTCTTGACTTAGGTCTTTAATGGGGTTTTTTTTGATACAATGGTCTCAGTGCCAGTGGTGCCCATGACTTTCTCAGAATTCACCTTCCTTCCAAATTCCTGGTTTCAGAGTGGCTTGCTTTTAAAAAAAAGTATTTTTTGTTTTTGTTTTCAAAATATTTGTATCACTTATTTGATATTATCAAATACAACTTTTGAGTTTAGTCTTGAGTATGACAGCTTTTTAAAAAATGCTAAAACATTTATAGAAGTCCAAAAGTATTATGAAAGTTGGGAAAATATAATAATAGTAGCAGATCTGAAGATTAAAAATTCAATTTGGTGACGTGATCATAGAGTGATGCTCCTATAAAATCCAAATGCATTTTATACTAATTTACATTCATATCATTTTTATTTTTTTTACTGCCATTAATCTATTTGCTATCCTTTTTTTCCTTCTTTTTAAGTAATCTAATCTAGGAAATTTGATAATGACTTTTTTACAGGAACAAACAAAACTTGAAAATAAACAAAAGGAGGAATTAATTCGTAAGTGTCCGTATTACAAAGAGTGGCCTACTTTATCCATATATGAGCTAGTTGCACTCATTAAATGGAAAAAATTTCCTCCAGGTCATGGTGAGTTTACCGCAGTTTTGGATCATTTTCTTTACATAACACGATGTTATTAGAATTTGTGATTTTTCATAGTTTTAATGTTTTGTATAATATTTCTTCATGTGAGTGTTCCTCTAATTTATTTAATGTTAACTTTGAATTGGACCTGTAGATTTGCCTGTTTGTTATTAAAAATCATTCTGGACGCCAGCCCCCTGGCGTAGTGGTTAAGTGCGCACACTCTGCTTCAGCGGCCCGAGGGTTCGCAGGTTCGGATCCTGGGGGTGGACCGATGCACCACTCATCAAGCCGTGCTGTGGCGGCGTCCCATGTAAAGTAGAGGAATATGGGCACAGATGTTAGCCCAGAGCCAATGTTCCTCAGCAAAAAGAAGAGGATTGGCAATGGATGTTAGCTCAGGGCTGATCTTCCTCACAAACCAAAACAAAAATATCATTCTCTCTTGGCTTGCAGGGTGGTCTCAGAATTGGCCTTACTACCCCACCCCTTTGTATCTCCCCACAGCCCTACCCCTGCCCCACCCTGATGGTCAGTGTAAGGACCAAACTAAAAAGGAAACATGCAGTGAGGGGCTATAGTCATTTCTTCCTGTTGTCCTGGTTGGACACCTACCTAAGCAGCAAGTTCGCGTATCTGCATCTGTGCTACGCATTGTCAGTGGAAAATACAGTTACAGAGAATAAATGAGGCCGAGATGTGGGGCAGCAGCAGGGAGGCTGCCTGCATTTCCAATATTCAGCATGGCCATGATACACGGATTGCCTGGGATACGTGTAAACAAAAAGTGTAGGTGGTGTTGAGTCATTTTGTACAATTTTTCCATCTCGGAGAGCCCACTAAACAAGAGATGCCAACTGCTATGGATTGAATGTTTGTGTCCCACAGACTTTGTATGTTGAAGCCCTATTTCCCAAAGTGAGGCCATTTGAATGTGGGACTTTTGGGAGGTAATTAAGTCATCAGAGTGGAGCCCTCATGAATGGGATCAGTGCCCTCATAAAGAGAGACGTGAGAGAAACAATCTCTCTCCGCCATGTGAGGACACAGCAAGAAGGCAGCTGTCGGCAAACCAGGAAGAGGATTCTTATCAGGCATTGCATCTGTTGGCCTGCTTGATCTCAGACTTCCCAGCCACCAAAACTCTGAGAAATAAATGTCTGTTGTTTAAGCCACCTAGTCTATATCTGTTATAGCATCCCAAACTGACTAAGACTCCAGCACAAGAGGAACTACGGTGGTGGGTCAAAGCCTTAGATCTCCTTCAGAAAGGAATCACTATCACCCCACAAGAGACAGCCACAAACAACAGAGAGGTTTGCAACCTTGCCTGTCCCTCCTCCTAGTCAAACAGTGGAGGACCGAGTACCTAGATGATAACGAAAGAGGAAGTATTGGAAAGAAATACTTCCACCTCAAGCCTACAGAGGCATAATTGTCGTGAGGGATATGGTGCCAGGGGGAGAACATTTCTCAATTAAGTTTGAAGTTAAAGTTCTAAAAAGAATGAGTCTGAGTTGTAAATTCCATAATGTGACCGTTCTAAGGATACAAATATGATGGAGAAGTTATGGAACCTGGCTAAGACAGCCTTTGAGGAAGCGACTATACAACAGAAAAGTGAGATTCAGCATAGCACTGTACAGAGGGTTCTTTTATTGGAGAAAAGTAAATAACATTAGAGGCAAGTTTATGCTACAAAAAGTGAAATTTCCTAATAAATCTGTTAAATTTGGTGAGACTATAAACCCTTTCCTGAATTTGTTTCAAATTTCTCTCCAGTGTTTGTTTTTATATTTTTATATTTTATTTATTATTTTTTGAAATAGTGTTTAGCCCATGTTTAGACAAATATATATTTTTTCCTTTTTTCTTTTTGTTGTGAGGAAGATCAGCCCTATGCTAACATCTGCCAATCCTCCCCTTTTTTTTTTGCTGAGGAAGACTGGCCCTGGGCTAACATCCATGCCCATCTTCCTCCACTTTATATGGGACGCTGCCACATCATGGCTTGCCAAGCAGTGCGTCGGTGTGCGCCTGGGATCCCAAACGGCACACCCCGGGCTGCCACAGCTGAGCGCGTGCACTTAACCGCTTGCACTGCTGAGCCAGCCCCTATATTTTTTCTTTTGCTTATAAAAGTTAAATAGGGTCTGGCCCGGTGGCATAGTGGTTAGGTTCACACACTCTGCTTCAGTGGCTTGGGGTTCGCAGATTTGGACCTATGCATGGATCATCAAGCCATGCTGTGGCAGTGGCCCATATACAAAATAGAGGAAGATGGGCACAGATGTCAGCTCAGGGACAATATTCCTCAAGCAAAAAGAGGAGAGATTGGCAATCGATGTTAGCTCAGGTCTAATCTTCCTCACAAAAAAAAAAAAATTAAATTTTAGTCATGTGGCATTTTTATTCATAAAACGTTTTTCCTAATGAGATGTAAACATGATTTTTTGGCCAATAGTATATAGGTAGGCAAGTAGTAAACTGACTTGTAAAAAAGTGGAAATTGATTGTTTCTAAATTCAGCACATTTATTGTATAGAAACAATTTTTTTTTAATGTGGCTGTTTTGGATTTATCACAGGTTCTCCATTTTGTATCAGAAACTTCAAATCTTGGTCCATATGCCTCACTTCCAGGGCTATTTTGTATAAAAAATAATCTCTCAGCCTTGCTAATGTATCAGGACATTAATATTTTTGAGGTGATTAAAAAGGAGGAAAGAAACCATAGTCAAAGATATTTTCCACTAATTAAGTCCAAAGAACACAGAATTCGGAAAAGGAGAATAATTATGTGCTTTTAATGTATTTGATTACTAGTGATGAATAATATGTGTCTTGGTCTAAAATATTTAAATTTAGCATCAAAGAATTAAGAAGGTACTGACGACACACAGTTTCTTAGACTATTGCTGGTTTCAAGTTCTTTTTGGTAAATGTCTTAAAAAATAATGATGGAAACTGTCTATTGCAATGGACAATCTGTGATTATGTTGAGTAAGTCAAAAGTAACATTATTTTTCCACTGATTCTCAAACGTATAAATGTGTGGTGCTTCCACTTACGCAGTTTTAAAAATCATTTTTCTCCCTTAGGGAAGAATGACAATTTCACTATATGATCTTCAAAGCCCCTTTCAGCTCTGAAATACTATGATTCTTATAAACAAACATACCTAGGTGAAGAATAAGTCCTGTCAACCTAATCTAATTTTCTTTTATGGTCATGACAAACTTGATATATCAAAGAGAAGCATTAGATATAATACTTCTTGACTTAAGATTTATTTTGAATTTTTATCAGAAAATGTAGGGAGTATAGCTTAAATTATACTTTCATTATCTAGGTTTAAAGTTAGCAGTAGTGTGATTTCCAAAGCGTCATTACGTGTGTTTTGATCTTATTTTAGGAATGTATATTGGATGAAGTTGCAGAGCAATTTAGTTAATTATTCAAAAGCTTGATAGAATTTAGGACTAATCCTTGGCAATCTACAAAATATGTAAAGCTTATTTCTGGCTCTATTTCCTTTGTTAACTTCTTAAGTCTCCTTACTTTTGTTTCATATGCCAAGAGAGCCGAATGTAATAGATGTGTACCATGTTGCTTGTAGTTTGGACCTGTCTGGTTTGTGTTGCACCAACTAAAATCTTCCCAAGTGTTATTTTTCCAAGGTGTGACTGGCTGGAAAATGGCAGCCAGCTGATCTCACTAATCCAACTGTTTCCATGTATATCATGTTTATATGAAAAAACAGTAAATTATATTGGCATCAATGAACTATTTATGTACATTTTATTGTAATCCTGCTTATATCAGCACGCTCCATGTTTTCCAGGTGAGATTTGACATAGCAAACATAATAACTAGAGATACTAGGAAAAATTGTAGTAATCAATTTAGTTCTGAAAGATAAAATATGCCAGTATAACAAGAGTAAAAATGATATCTAGTCTTCCCAAACCAAAAGTAGAGAGTTTCAGCCACAGAATATGTACTTTGAAGCTCTACCTAATGAAAGTCTGAAGTTCTAGGCTCTAAGTCCCAACAACTCTTTGCCATCAGTCTCTTGAAGATCAACTGTCTGCAGGAGGTCAGAACTCTGAGCCCCAAGGCACACTGTTGAGCATCCCAGAGCCAGGTTTGTGCTTAGAGGTGCCATTGACCCTGATGTGTTTTTGTTCCCTCATTCCTCCTTTGCTGGTCTCTTCTGCATTAAGTGAATATTTTCTAATGTAACAAATTAATTCATTTAATGACTTTTTAATAGACTTTACTGTTTAGAGCAGCTTTAGATTCACAGCAAAATTGAGCAGAACATACAGAGATTTCCCATATATTCCCTGCCCCCAATCTTGCATAGCATCCCCCACTATTAACATACTCCACCAGAATGGTACATTTGTTACAGCTGAGGAACCTACATTGAAGCATCATGAACCAAAGCCACAGTTTACATTGGGGCTCACTCTTGGTATTGGACATTTTGTGTATTGGATGAATATATAACAATATTTATCAATCATTATAGTATCATACAAAGTGATTTCACTGCTCTAAAAATCCTCTGTGCTCCCCAAACTCATCCATCCCTCCTCCCTAATCCCTGATCTTTTTACTGTTTTTTTTTTTCTTTTAGTTTTGCCTTTTCCAGAGTGTCATAGAATTGGCATCCTATAGTATGTAGCTTTTTCAGACTCATTTCTTTCACTTAATAATAAATATTTGAGGTTACTCCATGTCTTTTCACGGTATGATAGCTCCTTTCTTTTGAATACTGAATAATATTCCATTGTCCAGATGTACCACAGTATCAGTGTATTTATCTCTTCACCTACTGAAGGACATCTTAGCTGCTTCCAGGTTTGACATTATGAATGAAGCTGCTATAAACATCTGTATGCAGGTTTTTGTGTGGACATAAATTTTTAACTCCTTTGGTTAAATATCAAGGAGCACGATTGCTGGATAGTATGGTAACAGTATGTTTAGTTTTGTAAGAAATCTCCAAATTGTCCTCCAAAGTGTGTGTACCGTTTTACATTTCCACCAGCAATGAGAGTTCCTCTAGCTCCACATCCTCATCAGCATTTGATGTTGTCAGTGTTCTGGATTCTGGCCACTCAAGTAGATTTGTAGTGGTATTTTATTGTTGATGTAATTTGCATTTTTCTGATAACATATAAATTGAGCATCTTTCCATGCGTGTGTTTGTGATCTATATATCTTCTTTGGTGAGGTGTCTGTTAAGGTCTTTGGCTCATTTTTTAATCAGAATTTTTGTCTTCTTCTTGTTGAGTTTTAAGAGTCCTTTGTATATTTAGGATAACAGTGTTTTTTTCAGATTTATGCAATTTTCTTATGCAAATTTCTTCTCCCAATCTATGGTTATCTTCTCATTCTCTTGACATTGTCTTTCACAAAGCAGAAGCTTTTAATTTTAATGCAGTACAGCTTATCAATTATTTCTTTCATGGATCATGTCTTTGGTGTTCTATCTAAAAAGGCATCACCATATCCAAGGTCATCTATGTTTTTCTCTATGTTATCTTCTTGAAGTTTTATAAGTCTGCATTTTACATTTATGTCTGTGATCCACTTTGAGTTAATTTTGTGAAAGGTGTAATGTCTGTGTCTAGATTCATTATTTTGCATGTGCAAGTCCAGTTGATCCAGCACCATTTGTTAAAGAGACTGCCTTGGCTCCATGGTATTACCTTTACTCCTTTATCAAAGATCAGCTGACTATGTTTATGAGACGTATTTCTGGGCTCTCTATTCTGTTTCATTGACCTATTTGTCTATTATTTCACCAATACCACACTGTCTTGATTACCGCTGCATTACAGTAAGTCCTGAACTTAGGTAGTGTCAGTCCTCCAACCTTATTCTTCACTTTCAATATTTTGGTGGCTCGTCTCGGTCTTTTGCCTCTCTGTATAAACTTTAGAATCAATTTTTCAATATCCACAAAAACATTATTGGGAATTTGATTGGGATTGCATTGAATCTATAGATCAAGACATTTTGACACTATTATTTTCCTATCCTGAACATGGACTATCTCTCCATTTATTTAGTTCTGTCATTTCTTTCATCAGAGTTTCATGGTTTTCCTCATATAGATCTTATACTATTTGTTAGATTTATACCTTAGTATTTTATTTTTGGGGGTGTTAATGTAAATGGTATTGCATTTTTAATTTCAAATGCCACTTGATCATCGCTGGTTTATAGAACCAGCTTTCAGTGTTGTTGACTTTTCTATTGATTTCCTGTTTTCAATTTCATTGACTTCTGCTCTAATTTTCATTATTTCATTTCTTCTGCTTCCTTTGGGGTTAATTTGCTCTTCTTTTTCTAGTTTCATAAGTTGGAAGCTTAGAGCATTAACTTTAGATATTTCTTTTTTTTCCAATGTATGCATCCAATGCTATAAGTTTCCCTCAAAGCATTGCTTTCACTGCATCTCACAAATTTTGATAAATTGTGTTTTTATTTACATTTAATTCAAAATATTATTAACTTTCTCTTGAGATTTCTTCTTTGACCCATGTATTATTTACAAATGTGTTGATTAATCTCCTCATGTTTTGAGATTTTCCAGTTATCTTGCTGTTATTGATTTCTAGTTAATTTTATTGTGGTCTAAAAGCAGACACAATATGATTTCTACCCTTTTATATTTGTTAAGGTGTATTTTATGGCCAGAATGTAGTCTATCTTGGTGAGTGTTCCAGGTGAGCTTCAGAAGAATGCATCTTCTGCTGTTCTTGGATGAAGTAGTCTATAGATTGTCTATGCTATCAAAGTTGTTCTCCTTTGGAAATAAGTGCTTTTTCAGAATTTCTTCATTTGGCATTTAGTCAGTTAACATTTTTACTGAATACCTACTATGTGCAAAGCACTATGGTAGCTGCTTTTGTGGATATGAGAAGAAATGCATTTTAAAATCACATAAAATCAAATATTTTAGTCGCTACAATGCATTCACTACTATTTAGGGTAGTTGACTTTGGGTTTTGATCTCAAAGGTTTAATAATTGGAAAAAATACAAAAGAGTGTAATTGTAAAGCAATAAGATGGGTCACACATATCTTGCATTGAAATAATTTTCAATATCTCATGGACATACGTATTATCTACCATGATAATTAAGTGACTATTTTCCAAAAGATACAGTAGAAACTGAATGGGAGAGAGTATTTTTAGGACATGGTTGGATGGTGGGTGGGAGTGATAATTCTAGGCAGGAAAAATAACAGGAGTCAACATACGGCTTGTAGATCTTGATTCAGGAAAGCTGACTAAACAGCCCAACTCAAGTCAGGTGCTTATTCATGATCATGGGCAGCTCAGTCAAAACTATAGAGTCTAAGGCATTTTAAATGTTATATTCATGTGCCTGTGCTTTATTTTATAGCTAATGTGCTATCACTAAAGGGTTTTGAACAGTAGAAGAGACCTGAAGAAGTAAAAGTTCTAGAGGAACGATTCAGGCAGAGCAATATGAATTAAGGCTGAAAGGAGACAGGCACTAGAAAACAACCAGGAGCTCCTTTGGTAGCGCAGAGGCAAAGAGATAAAAGGGAACAGAGATACCAATAATGGAAAAAATTAATGTGAGAAGCATTTTAATTATTCAGGGTATGGTATGGAATAAACTTTTTCAAATACATTTTCAGTACTCCTTAGCACCGTTGGCAGTCTGCACCTGTATGGAATTTTTTCTTTTTTTCATTTCAATCAGAGTACTTCGTTGCTGCATAGATGCATATACATCTGCGGATGTCAGCCTAAATTCTTACTCCAGACACCAGGAGGATTCTCAAGCACAGATTTAAATGAATCCGGGCTCTCACCCACCACCTCAGAGTTAGAACAAACTTTTCCTAGTATTTCCCAGAGGTATTTAAATACAGACCACTCCATCCCCAATCCCAAGATGTTTGTGAGCACAAGCCATCGTTTATTAATGTTCATGAGAGTTGCTTTATTTTTCTTACCCAGAGGCCAAGCTAAAAATAGCTTTCTCAATGACTTCCTTCACCTATGAATAGCATTTGTAATTCATGTTTTCATGGAGAGTCTTGGTATTATGTAGTGTGTTTGTTCTTATTTCCTAACTTGTAAAAGCACAATTTTTTCCTTCTCTCTCAGTTTGGTCATTAAAACCCAAGCCCCTCAATTTTTGCTTTCTGCACACGATCCCAAGGATGCTGAAGGGCCTGCCTACCATTTGACTTTCCAGCTGAATCTTTAATTTGTATTTCCATTAAAGGATTTATGGATATTGATCATCTAAAGATACAAATTCAGATTATGTGCTTTTTTATTACTCTATTTTCTATTACTCTGTTTGTCAAGATCACATAAGTATGATACTATATTTCTACACAGATCTTTCTATGTTACAATTTCTTTTGCAACTCAAGACACTTTAATTTTTTTCCCTGAAGCTGTTGCTTCTTTTTTTGTAAAAGCTGTTTCCTCATGATTTGATAGTATACCTTTTTGCTAGAGTAATAATTAGTAATGGAAATACGTAATGACTAGGTAAAATTTAATAAATTTTTTCAACATTCCATAAAATAGCTTCCACTGTTATTATCATAGAAGCTTTAATAATTTACCTCAGAAATACTGCAGATAGAAATATCATTAAATATGTTTTTGTTAATATTTTCATTGTGAAATTTTGTTTCATTTCATAATTAATTATTTGCCCATATAGGAAACATATGGATCTGGACGCATGTAGATGAGATCTTTAAAACTAAGTCTTAAGTTTATTAGAATCTAGACGCAAAATTCTGAAAATTTCGCCAATAGATAATAAAACGCATTGCTCTTAAAACCTAAACATATTCCTTGCTTAAAAAAATCAGTCTGGGACGTTCTTATTTGGTAGACAATAAGAATTGGGCTTGAAAAATTGAAAACATTTGAACAGCTCGATAAGCACGAATTTAAATATTGCGGTTAGAGTATTCCTTTAGTTATTACGATAGTCAGAAAAATGGCTCCCCAAAGATATATTCTCTTCCTAATCCCAGAACCTGTGAATATTACCTTATTTAGCAAAGAACAGGGTAACCTTAAGGCTCTCAGGAGGAGGAGCTGATCCTGGATTATCCAGGGGGCCTCTCTGCCATCACATGTATCTTTGTAAGAAGGACAGAGACTGAGATTTGCAGAGACACAAACAGAAGAGAAGAGTTATGCGAATAGACTGGAGTGTTGGGGCCAGAACGCCAGGAGCGCCCAGACATGCCATCCACCACCTGAAGCCAGAAGAGGGAAGGAATGGATTCTCCCCAGAGCAAACCTCCGGAGGGAGCACGGCCCTGCTGACCCCTTGATTTCAGACATCCGGCCTCCAGAACTACCAGTGAATGAACTTCATTGTTTTAAGCCACCTAGTTTGCGACAATTTGTTACAGCAGCCACAGGAAACTAATATAACTATGTACCATAAAATTATTGATTTTTTTCTCATTTGATTTGACAGTTTGACAAACATCTACTAATATCTGTAGAATACATCCAAACATGCATTGTAGGAATATGTAGTTGAATTTTTTCACTCAAAATTTGCCCCCTCTAATTTTAATAATAGTATGATAAAGATGAACAATATGTTAAACAATTATGTAAAGTAAAAAAAAAAATCACTGCTGATTTAAATAATTATTTGGCTAATAGATAGTAATTAAGTTAAATTAAGCATTTATTTAATTAATTCAAATCCCTTGGAAATAGATAGGATACAATAAATATCTTTTAATAATAGAACACTCATGTATTCAAATTCCCCATGGGTATATAGCACTTGTCATGAGCACTCCAGGCATTGCTGGAGCTCTCTATAGAGCACTTTCCTCTGCCTCTTTGTACTTCCCACGTATGATCATTTCCTCTTTTATTTTGTCATTACAAAAATTATAATCTTTCTTATTAATGCAATTGACTTTTGGCATTCTGTCTCCTGACATTTAGAAGTAAAGTTGCATTTTTCTCCATCTAAAAAATAAAATGGCACAATTCCATGTTCTCACATTTTAAGCAAACCAAATATATGAAAAGAGTGTTATTTTTTTTCTCTAAGCAAACCAAATATGTGGACATTTAAATCTACGGAAATGGTGAATTATAAATACCATTCACATTCATCAAAGTAATTTCTAAAACTTTCAGAGTGGAACTTCTTTAAATGTTAACTCTTGTACTGCATTATAAATGTTATTTATAACCAACTTCTTAACACTGATTATTGTTGCTTGATAGTATCGATTACTATTTTCTACTTTTCTGTATATTAAAGATATTCCACAATAACTATTTATTTTTATGATTAAATAAATAAATATGATTATAATTTGGTTTCTAAAAACCCAGAGCGATCTGAATAAAGAAGCAATCCGTATTGGAGGCTGTGACGCACCATCCAGTCTCCCACCTGAGGAAGTGCATTAATATACGTCCTCCCCATCTTGGGTTTGACAGTTTTCATCTTTGAAGGTATATGCTTTTTGGAATGCCTTCTGCTTGGAAGGTTCCTTCATATTTGAAGAGATAAGAAGAGCAAAGACAGACACCAGAATAATGGAAGTAGTTAGTTAGGTGTGTAGTGTTTGCCATGTTATGGATTTTAAGGGAGGAGGAAGGAGATAAGCGAAGATAGATAAGAGTTTCTTTTATTTGCCTCCAAATTCTAAGGCCCAGCTCATCAGTGTATGAAAGCAAATCGGAATTCTACTAGCGGTCTGCCCAGGGAAAGAGCATGCCTTTGACCAGAGGGTTCCTTGCGTGTCGTGAGACCTCGAGTATGTCTGGTGAGAGCAAAGGAAGAAGCAGGAACAACTCCCTGCTGAGACGGTAATTAGAGGGAGAGTCTGCACGGTTCGGTGAGATTGTACCCACCAATGATGACTCAGTGCCTTTCTCCTGCACTCCTGATGGCTATACAAAGAGAAATAAGATTTAAAAACATAAAACTATAATTCATAAAGGATCATAAGGCCATAATATATGCTTTTGAGAAAGTATAAATCCTAAAACAATACTGTTCAATAGAAATATAATACAAACCACATATATAATTTTAAATTTTCTAGTAGCTACATTTAAAAAAGTAAAAAGAAACTGATGAAATTAAGTTTAATATATTTTAACTCAATATTTCTAATTTCAAGAGGCTATCAATATAAAATCATCAATTATATACTTTACATCATTTTATTCATATTAAATTTTCATTTCAAGTCTTCAAAATCCCGTGCGTATTTTATATTTACAACATAACTCTGTTTGGCCCAGTCACATTTCAAATTCTCAGTAGGTACGCGTGGCTAGTGGCTCCATATTGAAGAGCACAGACAGAATGTGCAATACTCTTTCTGATATTTCAAAACATAAAAAGAGGCAAAAATATCAGTGTAACAAATTTATGGATTTTTAAAACTACTGACAGTAAAGATGAGCTATACGGCTGTTTTTTAAAAGAACTTATAAATCATTTTAATGACCACTTCCTGAAATGTGACTACAGCTAAAAAAGTAAACCATGTTATTATAGATTTGTTTTCCTTACTCTGACATTTGAGTGTCCTAAATTTCTCTGGAATCACGCATTTACAGATGAGTAAGAGCGTGTGTTGTGTGTGTGTGTGTGTGTGTGTGTGTGTGGGTGGTAAGATTATCTCAGAGAAACGAAAACATATTTACATGTAGTATTTTCATTTTTGTTTTTAACAGACTATATTAGACTAATAAATAGATCTACTGGGATACCACAAAGCTTTACCTTCATAGATTTGAATGGACCTCATAAAGTGATATTTATATTTCTAAAATTATTAATGTAGAATTTATACAAATTAAACTGTATTCTGTATGCATCAGGGAACTTAGTATTTAAAGGCATCCTATAACAGTTTGAGAAAAGAATCTTCAAATCATTTTATAAATCTGATTTTTAATATTGAGATTATAACTACATTGCTGTACTTGTTTTTGTCATAAAGATAATTTGATATTCTACAAAGTTAAGCCTTAATTACAAACATATATACGTTTCTTTATATCTTATATTTGGAACCTATAGTACCTCCTCTACCCCCACTCCACCAAGAAAACAGTATTAGCTGCTTAGATTCCTAGGGCAGTGCACCAAACCTTGTTAAATCATGTTACCTCTAAGTATGACGGAGGACTTGAAAAATATCCTTCTCTGCTTCTGAAAATTAGAAGGTACCCCTCACCCCACCACCACCATTACTACCTGACCCACTGAACAACATAAATGATTATTCCTTTAGCTTCAAATTTACTTTGGTTACTTCTCTCTGCTGAGACAAGGAAGTCAACTGATTGGGTAAAGGAAAAATGAACATTTACTGGACATCTACTCTGTGTCAGTGACTTTCTAGTTATTCTAACACATGTCTCATTCACTTCTCAAAAAACCTCTGTTAGGTAAGTATACTCACTCTATATTAATAAAGGGAAACGTTATGAAAGGAAACGTTATGAAGGGAAACTAAAGTTCAAAAATGTACTTTTTCAAGGTTAGACTTTTAGTAAATATATTTGAAATATGGAACTGACAAATGAGAAAATGAATCCTCTTTCCATTATATTGTGTTATTTCCATAATATTATGTTATCTCTCCAAGAGGTTTTCTGGTTTTTGGAAAGTCAGAAGCAACTGCCTATGTGTTGGCAGAGGTGGGTGTGTCAGACTCCACGCAGCATAAAAACACAGAATTAAATTTTTTAAAACTTCTGTCAGGTCCCTATCATTCCACTTATTTGCCTTTGTGAGCTTGGAGATAAGCTTCCTTCATCAATTTCCATGTTTACCACCCTTCTGCTGCTCCTACCCAGTCTCCTCCACTCCCCATGCTCTTGTCAGATCACACGCAGTTTATAGAATTCCCCCGGCTCTCTCTTCCAGAAAGAAACACCAAACTGTTTGGTGTTTCAGGAAACTTCTTTCGTTATAACAAACAGTGAGAAATAGACACGTGGTTAAAAAGTTCCTCGCAGCGTTCTATCCCCTTCTGTCTTTCACTGAGTCCTTACAGAGAGCAGTATAAAGGAAATGATAGATCTTCGGGTACACACAATCCTGAATTAGACTCAAATACATTACCCAGAAAACTGTAGATTGAAGGGAGTTTGAATTGTAAATTTGGTGAAGATGATTGAGTCCCTGGCTTGTTGGAGAAGAATAGAATGAGGACAGAAGACTCAGTCCAAATATAAGACAGAGTGAGGAGTAGCTATGGAAATTGTCCTAGACCACATGTCACATCTGTGTAATATGGAAAAAGGCTCAACTTTCCCTTGGCAGATGTAGCCCTGTGCCAAGGCACACAATATGGTGATCAGGACATGAGCTGGATTTCAGCCACACTGACCCCTGCAGCTGGGTGCCTTGTGCAGTGAACGACCTGTACAACCGTGTGCAGTGGCCTTCCCTCCCTCCCTCGCTTTCTCCCTCTACACATAACGTCCCAGCACCACAGACCTGATCTTGGATTGGCAGTGTAACTAGCGCAAACAGAGGCTGGAAATATGGAAGAAAAAAAATGAAAAATAAAAAATAGTGGAAATGAAACAAGAAGTCTTAGCACCTTGGACCCTTGATTTAAATAGATAAATGTTAATATGTGAAGAACATGCATAAATCACTCATCCATGAGTTAGCACTACTGGCAGTTTAAAAATACAGATATGCATCAAAAAGATCATTATTACACTTTTTTGTTATAAAATATATAAAAATTAATTTTATTAATATTTTTCTCCAGAATGGAAACTGTTGTTACAAAACATTTATTTCTGTGTGCATGTATACGCAGAGACTAGACATAAATAAAGAATGTTTTAATGAAAATGAATTGTACCTCAATCGGGAACCATTTACGGTATATAAAACCCAGAACTCTGTAGAGTTACCAGGTATAGTACCTGTCCTCACTGAGTTTAAAATCTATATTGGAGAACTGAAAAAAAATATCTACAAGTATATATTGTTCAACCGAAAGCTAGGCACATTAACTTCTAAGATGCTAAAAATTTGCAGATGTACTACTATGTTAAAGCCAGTAAGTATTAACTTAATTGAAAAAAAATTAAAGTATCATATAAAATGACATATAAGTAGCTTATGCATTTTATTTTAATTTAAAATATTTACCACATATTCCTTATTTTCCATATTTTGGTTCAAAGTCTCTTTGAATATGGATCCTCATTAGAGATCTGTAGTTTTTCGTTCACTCTTGAATTGTAGTAATAATTTGTTTAAAGGGAAACAAAAAATAAAATCTTTTGTGAAGATTAAATTTTGTTTTGTTTTTCCCAGGCTCTTCCCTGTATCTAATTAGGAGATTTTCTTTTGCAATTCACAACTGTTAGGTCTTTCTAATGGATTCATCTTTAGATTTCATAGAAACATGAACTCTCTTTCACATAGACAATTTATTAGTTTAATATTTGATTAAAATTTATAATCACAATGGAAAATGCAAGTGAATGAACTGCATTTGGAACAAACACAACTGACTTGTCAAGAACAGTACTCATGTGATAGTAATTGAAGCACATGCGGATATTTAAGTGTAACCTACTGGCTGCAGATGCGCAATGAAATATGGGCATGCGTCATGGTTTACAGAGCCGTTTAGCCTGGTATGTCTGTTAAATGGAGTCTGGTTCAACTTTTGCTGAAAATTTAAGTTATCAGAGCCTAGCAGGATATTCCGGGAAGCCTTCATGGATTCTAACTTTAATATGTTTTAGATGTGTTTGCGTTTTAAGTGACAGAAATCAAATTCAATGAATCAAGAGAAAAATAATGATAAACAAACAATAATTTATTGGTATATATAACTGGGAAGTTCAGAAACTTATCTTTCAGAAATGCCTGGATCCAAGATCTGACCTAATGTCACCACGATTACTTGTTCTAGTCCCTGGTTCTGGTTTGCTTTGTGTTTATTGCCTTCTCCAGCAAGTTTCTTCATGATATGGCAAAAACAGCCCCAGGATGCATTTTCATCACAGCCAACCATCTCTATGAAAAAGTCTCTTTTCCTGATCCAGGAAAAGTTTGGTATGACTCACTGGCTGGGCTTGAGTCGCGTGTACACCCTGAACAGCTCACTCCTGCTGGGGATGGAGTTTCTTGGTCAACTGGTGCTGGACCACAGCCCTGCCCCCGGAAAACAGTGAACTCCTCCCGGAACCACTTGGATTGTCAAAGAGGATGACTGTGTCTCTACAGAGATGCTGAGACCCCGAGTGGGAATGTGGTATTACCTCACCTAGAAAGTATTCGCGCAGCACTTGGGCAGAGTTAGTGAGAGCACAACTGCCTCCTTGTGGGCCCAGATGTGCTTTGTCTACTTTGTGATTCTATTTCTTCATGATCCCAAATCATCTCTGCTTCTGCATCCGGCTATAACCCCCATCAGACCTCTCATTTCCTGGTACCTAAAAAGAGCTATCTGCTCTTAGGTTTGGTCTTTAAATTACAGATTTCCCTCCAAATTTCTCAGAGGCAATGTTTCTAGCGATATTGCTTCGTGTATTTGTATTTGCAACTGCCTTTATATGACTTCATGAAATATAATCCCTTGCATGAATTTTCTGGAACCTCTAGAATGACTCCTGCTCAAGATTATTATCAGAAGAGTTTTGTCAGTTTACACAGCTTCAACAAGGCAAAAATTATGTCTAAATCTATATGTATGTCTATTACCTCCTCACTGAGCGATGCCTGAAAGACTGTCCCCATTTTTTAAAAACTAGCTACTCCCTTGTACTTTCTGTCTACTCAAAGCACCGTATCAGTGCTTCGAGATAATAACCCATTTTTAACAAATTGATATCTCCTTCCAAGTTTGCAGTGCTTTTGTTTTAACCGTTTCTCATTATTACATGTAAGTTACAAGTGCACAACATTCTGTGTTCTCTTAGGACAATAGCCACGTAGTTAGTCTTATCTCCTTAAATATTGGCACTACTGAATTTATATCACTGTCATTGCTGTTCATTTTGGATCCCAAACAAATGTTTATTCAAGGTTTCCCAAGCTACTATTTAGTGACAAAATGAGCAGATCCTCAGCTCGTGTGAAATATAGTGGATATTTACATGGCTTATAGCAAGAGAGAAAAGTAAGACTCTGCTAATCTACTTCTGACTATAGCATTCTTATTTCCTATTTTAATTTTTTACATTTCTACATGCAAATGACAGCTACATGAGTAATTAATTATTCATAAATTCCCCATATGTTGATTTTCAAGCTTTATAATAGTTTTATTTGCATGTTTTAATTAAATCTAGCATTTTAGAAGACTTAGAAGTTTCAGATAAGAATATTCCATAAAAGTCTTTTGTTGAAACAAGACAAATCTTGAATCAGTAGAGGGCAGCCATGTCAAAGACCAGTATTTCTCTTCTGTTCTCTTTAGATTCCCAAGTCTTACAAGAGCTTGTAGGAGATGGTTACAGCTACGAGATTAATATTTGCTCTGAGAAAAATATGAGCATTCACATAAATTTAAGCTTAAATATTATAGGAGTTCTGCTTAAACGTCTCAAATGGCAAAACTTTTATTTTTTAAATTATTTTTATTATTTAAGTTTTGATCATGTTTGCAAGGGTGGTGCCATTTGCTGATGTTTATTTTAACATTAAGTCAATTCTTCACCCAGAACGCTTGGCAGGGCTTTGTATTGAAATACCACGTACCTAAATTCTATTTTAGACAGGACGAAGTGAAATGAAATTGAGAAGTTTGCTTCTTTTTGCACATACTATATTAATACTAATCCACTCATGTTTGTTTGACAAATATTATTTTAGAAAATATTACTGAGATTTATCTGGAGATAATATTTGCCATAGAATGTGAAATATAAATCAAATTTGGGTTGCTAGTCAAGAATAATAATGTGATAATAATTCTTTTAATAAGGCGTTTTACACAGAACAATTTTGTGTGATGAAGTAGTTACTCTCAAGAGTACTTTGGTCCCTTATTTATTCAAGCTATTTGTCAACTATTTAAGAGAGTGTTATAGAGAAGAAATGTAATATACATCACTTGATGAAATCTTTCCATCATGAAGGAACGATCAATAGTTTATAATGCGCGTGAACCACAAGAATATCACTTAACCAACTACCTCAACCACTGATCAGTGTCCTCACAACCTGGGGTACTTTTGCGGAGACAGTGATATTTTGTTTATCGCAAGGAGAGCTGATACTTTATACTTTGTTCTTTTATTCTCTTTACTAGATTTAAAAAGTTACATGCAGCTTTTAAAAATTATTTGTTGTTAATAAATAAAATATAGAAAAGATAGATTAAATAGTTACATAAATTTAACATTTTTAACATTTTAGTCTTATACAATGACAGTACAGAAAATGCCAGCAACAGAAATAATTTGAATAATAGTACACCAAAACAGAAAATTCTCTTAACCTCCATTTTGTATCTTGCATTTTCTAGTGTAAACTGTTATTTTTGCTTTGTCTGTTTGCCTCAGATGACTGATCATAATGCCTTTTACAGGATATTGGAGAGATCCAACTGAATACCAGAAGCATACACTGTAATAATAGTATGAATATTTTAATATGCCTAAAATTAGTTCATCTGATTAAATTTTCAAGGAGCAGGTGATACCAATGCTCTTTTTCAAATTCAGTATAACATGGAAGCTAGAACTGACAAAGATAAAATAAAAAAGACTAGGAATATCAAATGTGAATATCAAATATAAAAATCCTACAAATTATATTGGAAAACATAATCTAACAGCATTTTAAAGAATAATACATCAAAACAAAATTGTTTTTTTCTAGAAATTCAATGAGAACTAGCTCAATACATTTTTCAAAAGCTATCAGTATGTTTAACTAAAATACAGATCAAGGGAGAAAAGCCATAACCTCATCTTCATGACACTTAGAAGGCATTTGAGGAAATTTTGACACATATTCCTAATGAAATAAAAATAGATGAAAACTTTCACATGTTTTGCAACATGATAAAATGATCTGTATCTCAAAAAAAGAATTTAGCTACATTCTTAACAGTAAATACCAGAAACATTCTCATTAAAGGGATGAGCTTAATAACATTTTTAAGTAAAATTGATAATAAGCAAACAATTGTAAAAGAGCGAGGTAAAATCATCATTATTTGCTCGTCATATTATTACATATTTGAATATTTTTGGGTCAATGAGAAAAGTATTAGGAATCATGGAATTAAGTGAGGTGACTGGTGGCAAGATTAATATTTAAAATTTATTTTATAACAGCTATTAATAAAATTTAAAGGAAGAAGAGATTACATATATAATAGCAACCAAAAATATTAAATATCTAGAAATACATTTAGTAAGAAATATGAAGGTATTATATAAAACTCAACTGAGTTACATAAAATAATAATTGAGGCATAACTCGCTCTTGGATAGGAAAACACATTACTGCAAAGGTGTCCTTTTTCAGTAAATTTATTTGCCTAATGCGAACTTAATAAAAAATAGCAGTAAGAATTTTTTTTAACTTGATTAGGTTGATACTGTCTATAGATAATGTCTATATAAAAAATTAAACAAGTAAGAAACTTGGAAAATGCTTTTAAAATACTGTGAGACTATAATACAAATCAAATAGTTTATTTGGTAGGCAGATTCATTGAAAGACTAAGGAAGTAAGAAAAAATATGGCAACTTAGTATCATATAGAGGTGTTATTTCAAAAAAGTAGGGAAAAGGTTGTTGATTAGATATCTGATTGTTGGACAAGTAGTGAACAGAAAGAAATACATTCCAGGTGTATTAGAAACCTCTGTGTAAACTATGATATCATAACAACGCTATAAGAAAATATCACAAATTCATTTTCTAACCTTTGATGGAGGAAGCCCTTTTAAGCAGGACAAAAGTAGAAAGTAAAAGACATAAATCAAAATATTAATCTCACAGTAATAAAAATTCAGTATTATGCATAGCAACAAGTTGCATACAGTATTAATATACTAGCAACAAGCTGATAAAGTGGTACACTTGAGAAACAAGTTATTTTTAATATAAAATAGCTCTTACCAATCAACTGTAAAATCTCAAGGTGGATAGGGAGAGAGAAAGAGGGAAAAAGCAGAAAAGAGAATCAAAAGACACATTCCAATGAGGGAATTTGATTTAATTTGATTTACTTAGCATTTTCCACCTATTGCTTTGGCAATCATTCAAAATTTCATTGACAGAGAAGATTCTCTAGGAAGTTAGAAAACAAGACTCTTAGGCACTTTAGGTAGCCGTACCAGTTGGTACGTTTAAGGCTAAAATTGGTAAAATCTATAAAAAATGACAATCTTTATACAAGCAAATGGTTTCTTAAAATTTATACTGCCAGTAAACACACACTGGTTTATTCAAAGATATATGTAGAATAATTTTTATTGCACTTTTTTTTGCAATGGGTAACAACTTAAATGTCCATCAGAAAAGGGCTGGTTAATTAATTATGGAACGTTTGTACAGTGGAAGGCTGACACCAATACAAGGAATGAGGCAGATAATATATGCAGATGTATAAAGATATCCAAGATATATTGAAAAGTGAAACAGTGCCAGAAAGTGTGTAGAGATTGATTTTAGTTGTGTATAATTATTGAGTATATCATATCTATACACAACTATATAGCTATACAAATATTAATTGAGATGAACTTATAATTATATAAGTATACGCTATATTTTGTTATATATAATATTATATGTATTATATAAAGTGTATTTAAGAGCATGGCTGAGGAGGGAGCTCAGGGATTTGAAGTCTGGCTCTACTACTTTCTATTTGTGAGGCCTTGGGCAAATCACATAACTTATCTGTGCCTTATTTTTCTCCCTTGTAAAATGCAGATAATAACAACATTTATTTCAGAGGGTTGTTAACAAGAATTATTTCGTGGTCTGTCTGGCTAGAGATATATCAATTTTACTGATCTTCTCAAAGAACCAGCTTTGATTTTTATTGATTTTCTCTATTGGTTTTCTGTTTTCTCTCTTATTATTTCTACTCCTATCTTTATTAGTTTCTTTCTTCAGTGTATTTTGGGTTTAATTCACTCTTTTAGTATCTTAAAGAAGAAGCCGAGGTTGTTGATTTGAGACCTTCTTCTTTTTTAATGTAGTTATTTAATGCTATTCCCTCTAAATGCTGTTTTAGATAGATATACAGACTTTGGTATGTTGGTCTTTTTGTTTTCATCCCACTCAAAATGGTGTCTCATTTTTTTTTATTTCTCCTTGACCCATAGTTTATTTGGAAATATGTTATTGAGTTTCTAAATATTTCTGTTTTTTGCAGTTAATGATTTTAAATTTAATTCCATTTTGGTTAAAGAATATATTTTGTATGATTTGAATCCCTTTAAGTTTATTGAGACTTTTTTTATGGCTTAAAGTGTGGTCTATATTATAAGTGTTCCATGTGCATTTGTAAAGAATCTGTATTCTGCTATTATTGAGTAGAATATTAGTTCTAATTAAATGTGGAATACTTTTAGACATTATTTCTTCAAATATTCACTTTTTTTTGAATACCCCAATTACTTGTATATTAGACCTATTGAACTTGTCCCATATCTCAGTATTGCTCTGTTCTTTGTGTGTGTGTGTGTGTGTGTGTGTGTTTGATTCTTTGTTCCCTGTGTGCTTCATTTTGAATAATTTCTATTGTCATGTCTTCAAGGTCACTAATTTTTTTGTTTGCAGTGTCTAATCTATAAATCATATCCATTATATTTTTCATATCAGACATTTTAGTTCTCATCTCTAGAGATTCAATTGGGATCTTTTTTATATTGTCCATGTTTCTACTTAAAATGTTCATTTTTTCCACTGCTTCTTGAACTTATGGGATGTGTATGTAATAAGGGCTTTAATGCCATTGTCTTCTTATTTTATTATCTGGATCATTTCTGTTTTGCTTTCAATTAATTTATTTTTCTCTTCGTTATGAGTTATATACTCATGTTTCTTTGGATGATTTGTAAATTTGTATTGGATTCCAGGTATTCTAAATGTTACTTTGTTGGGTGATGGATTTTTTTGTTTATTTCTCTAATTTTTCCTGAGCTTGTTCAGGGACACAGTTCAGTACTTGACAGCAGTTTGATATTTTCGTATCCTCCTTTAATCTTTCTAGGATAGGATCAGAACAGCTTTAGCTTAGGTCTAACTTTTTCCCACTACTGAGGCAAAATGCTTCTGCATATTCTACCTGAGGCACCATATATTTTGAGGGCTTACACTCTGGCTAAAAGGAAGAGAAGATGTTCCCAGCCCTGTGTACACGTCAGAGATTGTTTTCTAATCATTTCCCCAGCCTTGAGTGGGTTCCTCACATTCAATCATGCTCATATACTTTCCCTGAGAGTCTGGAGGTGTTCAATAAAAGAATGATACTTAAATACCTGGAAATACTCTCTGAGGAGGGAGGGAAGAGAGAAACAGAGGGAGATAAGAGATTTGGAAACCTAAAATCAATCATCTAGAAATTGACACAATCCCAGAAATGTCTATTGCACCAGTTGGATGGCAGAGGCTTAGTCAACTCTCAGGGCAAGCAAGATGGATAGTCATGGTAGGTGGCTTCAGTCACACCCTAGCACAGCCCTGCTCTTTCCAAAGTCATCCGCTAACCCTTCATTACACAGAAGACTAACATCCAAACTTATGAGAGTTCTGAGAGCACCAAGGCTTATGGTACAGAGAATACAGGTAAGGAAAAAATAAATACATAAAAGCAAGGCATTTTTAAACAACTAAAAGAAAAGTAAACCAAATTATGAGATCCTAAAAATAAGACCAGCATGTGTACCACAGTACGTGTATGACACAATGCCATACAAGTTAAGGGAGAAGAGGAGTCGGGAAAGAGTCGGCCCGAATACAGAGAGTACATGAAGGATATTGACTGAAAAAGTATCGTTTTATTTCACATTTAGAACGTCACTAGTGTCCTTCAAGAGAGTAGTCTCAGGAGTTTCAGGCAGAGAACGAAACAAGGCAGCAGTAATAAATGAATGCCTGGTGTGGATGTAGAGATGGCCAATGTGGACGACAAAACGAGTGCCCAATAAAAGGCGATGAACCTCGTATTCCTCTGGGGTATTTATCACATTGTTCTAAATGTCCTGTCTATAGTAGTAATAAAACCAACAGCCAATGAACGAAATTCTTTTCTCCACTGACAATACTTGTAGAATTTTTGCCTCACATACGTGGAGCTCAGAAGGGTATACTCATAAATAAACTATATGAGCTCCATATGAGGAATGATAAATGAACAAGCATAAAATAATTTCACATCATTGGAAAAGCCCTTCTAGATAAAAAAGATATAATAACAAAACTATTACCAGCATATTGTAATTCAGAATTTTTGTAATTTTCCCTGTGGAAGTTGCTCTTTCTCTCAATAGATAAATAATAAATATATTGAGCTATAGAAACTTAACATAATTTTGCCTTAATTTAATTTTTTCCACTTTAATTAACGAATAATGATTGATTATAAAATAATATTTCTCTGTGAGAAAGAAATTAAATAGGGAAAATTATAGAGGTTGAAAATAGAGACTGAATCAACCAGTCATGAAAAAGAAATTTTATGTGGTTTATAAATGTTTGTATTATGCTCAAATAGATGATAAAGGTTATGTGTATGAACCTGCATAATTTATTTTGATGTCGTTTCAGTGAATTATACTTTTTCTCTTTTTTTGAGTAGTTGCACCGTTTTAAAATGATCTGAATAAAATTTAAAAAATATTTATGTACTGTAGCTTAAAAGCTTCTTAGATTAATAACACATTCCAAAATCAAGTCCAGATTTCACACCATATGAACAAAAAATATTGACTGCTTGCTTTTTGCATTGCATGTCACTGTGTAGATGTTCTTTTAACTCCAAAAGGGAAAAAAAAAAGCAAAAAAAAATTGATTTGGAACCTGATAACATTTAACTCTTTTATACTTGTTTTACTTTTCATTATTTGCCTTGTCAAGTTAACTATATTTCAGTCTTTTAAAGAACATGATTAATAGTGTTTTGTGCATGAAAGGAGGTGAATGCTAGTCGTCTAATTAAATTAAATAATTTAACTGGTTCCTTTTGTTTCTACAGTTGCATTTTTAGATTAAAAGGCCAATAAGATCATCTTCAAATTTATAAAATAACATATTTTCAACACTTCTAAAAATTTGACTAAAATATCTCTGACACTGTTTTCAGTTGTCCCTGTGAATACATCTTGTGTGAGCATAATTCTGGGCTTTCAACAGAGAAAAATTATTTCGTCTAAAGTTAAAATTATGTGCCATCTCCCTTAGGTCAATGATCGATTAACAAGTTCTCAAACAATTGAAGGAATTTTTATTCATAGGAAACTGTGTGTGTTTGTGTATTACTCTGGGCATGTTGTAATGGAGAAGTAAGAAAAAATACTAGTAACTCTGTGATTAAACCTCAACACCAATTTATTTATTTTTTATTGTGGTAAAAAACACAAAACACAAGACCCCCACAACAATTTTTAGGTGTACAGAAGAGGATTGTTAACATTATGAACACAATGTTGTACAGCAGATCTCTAGACCTTCCTTGTATGTGACTAGTTGCTTTTCCTTGCTGTTTTCAAAATTCTCTCTTTGTCTGTGACTTTTGACAGTTTCATTATGATGCGTCTCTGCAAAGGTCTTTTTCGATTTATCCTAGCTGGAATGAATTGAGCTTCTTGCATTTGTATGTCCATTTTTCTCCAATTTGAGAAGTTTTAGCTGTTACGTCTTTAGATAGGGCCTCTGCCCCTTTCTCTTTTTCATCTCCTTCTGGGATGCCTATAGTGTGTATGATATTCTATTTGATAGTGTTTCATAAGTCCCTTAGTCTCTTTTCATTTTTCTTCATTATTTCTCTTTAGCTCCTGTGCTTCAGTAATTTCAAAAGTCCTGTCTTCAAGTTTGCTGGTTCTTTCTTTTGTCTAGTCAAAGGCTGTTAATTCCCTCTAGTGAATTTTTCACTTCAATTATCTCAATTCAGTCATTTTATTCTTCAGTTCTAGAATTTCTGTTTGGTTCTTTTTGATAGTTTCTATCTTCTGTTGATATTCTCATTTTGTATATGTGTGTATGTATATATCAAGATTCATCACGGTGCTAGAAAAAAGAGAGGGTGATACCAGTGAATCAGATGGTAATCATACAATTGCTATATTATTTGAAATGTTTCCTTTTAAATGTTTCTGTTAGCTTAGCATCTAGTCAATCATTGGTAATGTCCCCTAAATTCTTCTTTGGTGATCAACCCCTCCGGCACAGAAGGAAGTCCTCTGTGGATCTGCCACCTGACCCAAATATGCTCACTACTACTTTTCCTTGTGGAATAAAAATCTTGAATATAGCAATTATTAGGCTTGATTTATTCAGACTGTGGCACCATGAATCTCATTGACTTTGGTTTAAATGTCAGTCCTTTCCTCAAAACTGTCTCCTTTATTACATCAACAAGAGGCAGTTTCCATTTCTTAGATCAACAAATCACAATCATATAAGAAATAATAACTAATTGGGCAAAACAATGGGAAACATCACTTAAGATATCATAAAAATTTTAAATATCCAGAAATGAACTAAGTGAGAAAAGTGCAAACCTTTTATGAGGCAAACTATACATATAACTTTTGGGGGTGGTATAAAAAAGACTTGGAAAATTAAAATTAGATTGGAATATTGTAAACATATAATTCCACCTAAACAAATATATGAATTGAATAGAATGCCTGGGAAAATCTTGACAGGATACTCTATGGGACTTGAAAAGAAAATTCTATGTATCAGTCAGGGTTCTGGCAGTAAACAGATAGCATATTAAATGGGAGTGATGGACAGAGATTAAGGAAGGGACCACTTACAAGGTGAGGGTAAGGTTAAGGGAAAGTAATGGAGGATGGTGAGGCACCAGAGACTTTCAATAGTAGAGAACCACTACCACGTCTAGGTCTGAAGGGGGAAGGGGAGGGAGGAATGGTGGGCATCTGACTACGCTTGTAGCTACAGCTCTTTCCTGTACAGGTAGGGTCTTTGGCACAGGTGTTCAGCATCTGTACACAGTGGTGCATCAGGGAGGTGGATGGGAGAATAAGCACCTCAAATTCTCCTTTCTGTAATCTTCTTCCTTTGTCTCCCATTGGCCAAATTCAACCGAAAGTCAAAGGATGAGGGAGGCTGGTTGATGAGGTGTATGAACATGGACATTCCAAGGCAAACAGCAGCATAGAGAGAATTAGTAGATCTGAAGGGACAAACAGAAAATATTGAGCATTACAATTTTCTCTAGATGAGCAAACACACAATATGCTCCAAGAAAATTTTGGCAAAATTTCAGTGGTAAAAGTTATCTCACGGTTATCATAATATATTCTAATGTTAAAATAATTAAAAGAGTGTTAGAGCACAGGATCACAATAAAGCAACTGCAGAAAACCTTTATGATTTTATATCAATTTATGCATGATAGCAGGGACATTTCAAATTGGTGGGGATAAGATGGAATTTTCAATTTTTGGGGGACTTTTATCCATTTGAGATAAAAATTCTTACCTCATACGTTATTCAAATTATAAATCATAGGAAACATTTAAATGCAAAAATCCTATAAATTTATTGACATAAAATATAGAATTATTTTATTAGTAATAATCTTCTCAATCTTGAATTTATGAAGAGAATTTTAACATGTTTGACAACACACAAAATGGTAAAAACTATGTGGTAAAATTACAAACAAGTTAAATCATTCTTAGGAAACCAGAAGTAAATATTTGCAAGGTATGTAATGGTGAAGATTAAATAACATAATCTGTGAAAAATTACTACAGATAAATAAGAAAAGACAAAGAGCCCAGTATTAAAGGCTTGGCATCAAATCTTGATGACCCCTCCTGCCTTGAACTGTGAAATGGCTCCAAGCCCCCGCATTTGTCCTGTCTTGGAGACTAGGAGGGGGAGGAAGAATTGAAAATGTGGGGAGAATGGGGAAGAGAGAGGAGGAAAAGAGAATCCAACACCAAGTCTGGCGCTTCCTCATCTGCCCTATTTTGTAACGAGTAACCAGTCATGTTCTGTTATTTTCTGTGAAATAATTCGATAAATGATTATTTTAGTAAGTTCTTTACTTGAAATAGCTTCTGAGGCGTGTTCAAAGTCTGAAATTTCTTCTGTCCATATTGCTCTGGATTTCCTCCTTCAATAATTAATAGAGTTATGTATAACTTTTTTCCATATCGCGAATTTGTGAGATTAGAGAAATGTCTATTTATTTTTTAATTTCTTATGCAAAGTGACAGATAATTATACATGAGGATATTTTACATATAGTATTCATATTGTAGAATAATGACCTATTTTAATGTGCCATAAATTCGGAAGTCTTAGTATAATTGGAAATTAGATAATCAAAGATCAATTCTTCTGACACGTATTTCTATTCAGCGTTTGCCTCTATTTAGCCACAAGTGCTATTTATCTGCCAATAAATATACTTTTTTTTAATAATGAAGAGGTAATCTTTAATATTGGCTTAAGTTTCTTTAGTATGAACCCTACAGAAATATTCAATAAAAGCAAAGTCCTTTCTTAGCAACATTATGAAAGCAAACTAAATATATTCATAAGGAAAATATGCTCAGAAAAATTTCCCTAAATGGAAAATAAAGTTCAAATATAGTGTTAACTAGTACTCTACCTTTATATCCTTCTTTTTCAAGTAGTCTAGTTTTACAAGGAGAACTAGTATCCATTCAGCTAAAACCTGTCCTGCTTGAAATTGCAACAGTCTTACTGATCCTCAGATGCACTTCTGCTCCAAGACTGTGTCTTGGTCTGTTAGGCTAATGCACTGGGGTTTACCTTAATTAAGAAGATGCCCTTTAACAATCTTTCTAATCACTAATTTCCATTTAAACTGAGACCTTAACTGTCCCCGTGCTGATGCTAATAGCCAACAGGAAATTATTCTTCCTATCATGACTTCTAACTGATCTGAAAATTGGAATAAAATAGTTTTATTAGACTTGTGACTATTTCCTGGCATATGATAAACAATAGAAAGAAAAAGAACCATGTCTGATATTCAGTTTCTGAGAATCCTTCTGATTTTCTTCTCGCTCTAATTTACCTTTAAGATAGAACCAAGTTTGTTCTTTTCATAATGGTCTAATGCTTTCAGGTTTTAGAATATGAGTCTGAGTTTTGATGGGGCTCTTTAAAACCTAATTTTTAAGTATGAATCAACTTTATTTCCTGAACATTAATGAATATGACCTTTAAATAATAAGGAATAAAATTTCTTCTATATAGTCCATAACTAAATTGTTTCCTTTAAAATTGTGTTATAATCTTTTGTATCTTTCTATGCTGTTTGTCATTTTCTATGTAACCCAAGAGGAGAGAGTGTGGAGATGACAATATTTATCTTAACATCACTGGCATAAGTTCTTTGTAATGAGAAGCAGGATCAAAGGCTGAATGAGTAAAGTTAGGAAACACAGTGAATAGAGGTGTTAAGAATTTTACAGCTGATTGATATAATTTTTTTCTAATAAAAAATAGTAATATTTAAAATTTCTCTCTTAAATATGATGATACACATTTTTTGTAATATCGTTAAATTCAGGCTGGTTACCTAGATGAAAGGGGTTTTGCTGTATTGTTTTCATTAAGATAAATATTTGCTATGATTGTTATGAAAACCATAGACAATTACTCAGATTGCAAATATCCTTCTGAGGAATGAGGCTGCCTCATGAATTTTGCTCAGTGGTTTGGCTTTTCCATAGTTGCCTTGCCTTCGATACAAAGAAAAATTCTCGTGGTCTTCATCCTCTTTGATATTATGTATGCTTCTCTATGATCTATATAAAACTTAAATTTTCAAGCAATGATTTATAGTAGTGCAGCTCTGAAAGTTAGGAATAATGAGTCTCTTTAATATCTGTTTAAGTGCCTCCTTTTCTTATCTATATTTGCCAGGAGGCTATATGCCTTCCTTTATATTCTACTGATTGACTAAAAGAAGTAAAAAGTCTCTACTACCATTTAACCTTTGGTAGAAGAATATTTTTCACTTTTAAGAGTAGGATCTATGAGAAAACTTCCCCTTTTCTATACAATTTATACATAGTTCTACAGATATATTGTACTTTGATATCTTAAGATAACTTTGTAATATCATTGTTTGGCTATAAAAAACATAGTACAAGACAGTAAAAGTGTTACTATAAAATCTTATTTAAGCAAAATAAATGATTGATCATAGTAGAGTAACTTTTTAATTTTTTTATTATGAAATTTGAGCTCCGAATACCATATGAAGAAAGGGAGATAACATATTCTCATAAACAATGTCAGCAAAATAATTAAAAGGCCACTTAATTTATCTTCTTTTTTTTGGTGAGGGAGATTGGCCCTGAGCTAACATCTGTTGCCAATCTTCCTCTTTTTGCTGGAGGAAGATTGTCCCTGGGCTAACATCTGTGCCCATCTTCCTCTGCTTTATATGTGGGACTCTGCCACAGCATGGCTTGATGAGCAGTGTGTAGGTCAGCACTGGGATCCAAACCCACAAACCCCAGGCCACCGAAGCGGAGCATGTGAACTTAACCACTACGCCACCGGGCCGGCCCCCACTTGATTTATCTTAAGGTATTTTTCCATTGTACTATGTTGGTGTTTATTTAATGTTTGCTTATGGTAAATTATATTTACCAATTGTTACCTTGTCCTTTTTTTGACCATAATTTTTAAAGAGCTGTGCTATTCTCCAGTTTCTTTATTATTTTAATAACATCAATAATTTTTCTCATGCTGGTATATACTCTTTTACACTGTGAAATAAATGCTTTTGAATAATTAAAAATATTTTTTGTCTACTTTTTTAATAAAATCATGGGAAAGATACATATGTGGCCTTATGTTTATGTTATCACTGTTGTGTTTGGGGTTTTCAGAAAAAATATTGATATTTTTCAGAATGAACAAAGCAGAAAGTCAATCTGAAATAGTAATTTTAATTTATATATGTCCAATTGATCGCATAGATCAGGTGGTTTTTATTTAAGTTGCTTTTTAATACATTGGTAGTATTATCCAATTCACCTTCAAGTGTATCTTGGCCTAAGGGTGGCTTCACAAACTTGAGCAAATAATAATGATATTAGCAACATGATTTACTGTGTAAAGCTGTGTGCCAGGCATCATGCTAAGTACTTTACACGCACTTCATTACCTATGTGGGGTATAGAACAAAGACGCCTAATTTTCCCATTTTAAGGATGAAAAATCTGAAGCTCAAAGAAGTTCCGTAATTTATCACTTGGGAAGTAGCAGAGTAGAGTTTCAAACCAGTCCAGTATGGCCTCAGAGCACTTGCTTTTAACAACTCCTATATTTGGTAGAGCGCTAGGACTGGCTCAAGGGGCAGGCTCTGAGCAGCCAATGTTCAATATTCAGGGATTTTGTGAGCTAGTTGTTAAACCATTGGCAGTTTGAAATTCACCATGGTAAGAATATTTCCACCAAGCATATGGGTAAATGCTACAGATTGGGGCTTGCGCCATGCTCCTCTTCCTCTCCTCCACCACAGTCTACTAGCATACAGCTGCCTTTACTGCCAAAGTCTTGTCAATGTGTACTTCTATACTAGGTTACAGGTATAAATACCAAATGTAAATTTTTTATCATACGCCAAGTACTACCTATAAAGTGGCATCCATTAAGAAATTTACCAATAGTTATTGAATTAGATATGTCAAGTTTTGTCATAATATATAAAATAATTTCTTATAGAGAAGAATGTGTGAAATTATGAATTATCTCTTTTATTTTCAGTGATAGTGGAAAGTGGAAATGTAATTTCTTTTGTGGCTTATATTAATTCTGGATATTGTAACATTTATAGAAGTATTATAGGATTTGTGAAACTACAATCAAAAAAAGTGGTAAGTTTTAAACTTACATATTCTCTTTAATCTACCCCAGTGAATAAAAGATATTGAACATCTTTTCATGTGCTTATTGGACATTTGTTACTTGTTTGTCTTCTTTTGTGAAATTTCTGTTCAGTTTTTTGGACTATTTTTTGTTGGGTTTCTTTTCTTCTCTTTACTGAGTTGTAAGATACAGGAATGTAAGATAAATTGTAAGATATATTAAGTTGTAAGACTTAGGAATGACCAATAAGCACGTTAAAGATGCTTAGCATCCTTATTCATCAGAGAAATGCAAATTAAACCACAACAAGGTACTATTATAAGCATATCAGATTGGCTAAAACACACTTAACAAATGACCCAGAAATTCCACTATAGATATTTACTCAAGAGAAATGAAAATATGTGTTTACAAAAAGAATTACATGAATCTTCATAAGCCAAAAACTCTAAGTCATCCAAATGTCCATTGATGGTTGAATGGATAGAAACATTATGCTATATTCATACAAGGAATGCCACTCCTCAGTAAAAAGAACTAATGGGGCTGGCCCTGTAGTGTAGTGGTTAAGTTCACATGCTCCTCTTCGGCAGCCTGGGGTTTGCGGGTTCAGATCCCTGGCGTGGACTTACATACCACTCATCAAGCCATGCTGTGACGGCGTCCCACTAAAAAGAACTAATGAAACATACAAGAATATGGATGAATCTCAAAGCATTAGGTTGGCCAAAATGTCAGACCCAAAAGAGTGCATTCTGTATGATTTCAGTTTTATGATGTTCTAGAACAGGCAGAACATTAACACATAGTGGTAGAAAAGTTAGAACTAGTTCTTCTGGGTTGGTCAGGCAGTCTCCAGTGGAATTTAGTTTAATATATGAACTTACTTGAATTCTACTGTACTAGTTATATTCCATTTATATAAGTGGCAAATACTCAAGTTAGGTATTGGCTTTTGAACCCAGGATACTTAGTAAAGGCTTCCACTTCTTCCGAGTTCTTCACGCTCCTACCCTGCGGGCTACACTCTGTTGTTTTTTATCTTGCTGCTCACCAGCTCGTCTTTGTTTCAATACTGTTGAGCTCTCCCTGAAAAGATAATTTAGAGTTTCAACTTTTTCTCCAGAACCATGCATACCGAAAATCTTGTAGGCCGTTTTCCACAAAGTTCCTAATTGGGACCTGAATTGCTAGTTCCCTAAGTCAAGCTCATTTTCCATGTTTCTTTTTTATTTAAACAGGAAAGTCAGGGTAGAATTCCACCTTATGCTGTTAATCCCATCACTTCTGGTCCTAGCACTCTCTGCTTATTTTCTTTATTTTCTGTTAGTCCAACAAGTGTGTCTTGCAACTGGGGCTGAGGTAACAAACAGTGGTTCACAAAATATACAAAACAAAGCTACACTTACAAAATGATACCTAGGACCTTGAAAAATGGAATGAGTTCAATATTTCCCATACATCTTGGTGGATTAAAAAATTTGATTTGCAGATCACTAAATGACAGTGCTTTCAATTACCTTAGAAATGCTGAAGTTGTCTATCATTTTACTATTGTTCTAATATAATTTAAATATGCGTGCAAGTAAATGTTTTCTCTGATTTGAATGAAACTACAATTTATTTTAAATACCATATACTAACACTATTTATGAACAGTGAGTTTCTGATAGTAACAATATTTAATCATTATAGCAAAGTGGTTTCATTAAACCTCAGTTATCTATATCTCTTACAGAAAAAAATTAGAAAACTTGTTTACATGGGTCAACTTAAGGAGGAGGAGTCCTTCGGTGAGATCAGTGTTCTTCTTCAAGACCCTTTCACATGCACAGTAGTTACCGGAAAAGAGGTTGAGCTGGCGATCATTGAAGATAAGGACCTATTTGGTAAATTCATAAATGTTTTTTAACTGTTATACCATTTTATTTGATGAATTTTTGACAAGGATGGACATATTTCACAGACAAATTGGGACATTCAAATAAGTGTAGGGTACATATGTTATTTATAGAGACAAGATATTCAAATATAGCCTGCTTTATAACTTCATAGTCTGTCTGATTTAGTTGTGCTACTTTTGGAATATATTAGCAATATTTCAAAAGACTTTGATTCGAAATTACGAGAATCTCTCTGCTAATTCCCAAGTTACTATTAAAAGCAGCACTCTCTCCTTTTCTGAAATATCTTTTGTTTTTTCTTCTCTAAAATTATTGCTTCTGTGTTTCTGGTTCAGGTCAAGTGTGTGCTATCCTCCAAGGTACAGTCTAGATCAAGTGTGTATGAAGATCTATGGCTTGCTGTATTTAAGATTTTATCTGAAACTTTAGAGCCCTAGGAATATTAAAAGGATAATCATGCAACCACCTGTGTTTTGCCCTCCAAATATTATAAATACTCAAATAGGATATGTGATTGAGTATGAAGGGTAAAAGAATATGGGTTAATAAGTCATAACATAATAGGATATTAAATAAAAGTATAGTTTTATGTACAATAAAACTGAAAACATTAGACATTGGATAAAGGATAGAAGGTGAGAAACTCATAGAAATTAACATGGGTGAGGAATTGGCTTTAAATTATAAAGATTTTCTTGGTTATCCATGTGTGATTTGACTGAACCCCTTACCCTGAATTTCAAGTATTTTTTTATGTCTCTTAGAGAATATGTACCCTCTACCTGCTTACCTCTGATTCTGCTTAACTTCAAAATCATGTGTCCATTTTTAAAAGGTATAAAGTTGAAATGACATTGATTAATTTTCTTTCCTTCTGTGATATTCGAATACAAACCACCATCAAGGCAAATATCAATTAAAAATAATTGCTAACCACCAATTAAAGTTACAGTATTCTCACTTGATAAAGGCTAGGTTTTTCTTTACTTGCGTTAATTGTGTTAACTGGTGGAGTCTTTTAGGTAAATCAGCATTTCACACGTGCAAGTGCTACTTTCAAGCATGTGTGAGAATGTTCTTTGCCGTCTGGCAACCTGAAATTCAAATAGATGGTGTAGTATAAGCTTTAGTTGTATTTTTCTGTGTGCTGTTCATATTCTAAATTTCATTCTATATTTTGTTTATTTGGAACTGATGTTTTAAAGCCTAAGTAGTTAAACATTCCCTGAATAAAAATGTTCTTGAGGACTGTATTTTGCTTGTTTTGCCACAACTTATAAGGAAATAAAATATTGGATTTAATTTCAGAGTCTCTTTATTTCTGCCTTCTAATTATTTTATATTTTATTCCAAAAAAGTAAAAAAATATGTTTTAAAGGCTAAATAATCTTAATGAAAAGTTTAATGGTTAATTTTCTGAAAGGATCATCTTCACACACGAATAATGATGATCTTTAATTTTGTTCTTTCATATTACTTCATTCTGTTTCCATCTTTTCCACTCCTTTTATCATCTGATATATAGATCCATCTCTGTAAACTAGCATAGGGCAGGACCATAGAGAAAATAAAATGATCCTTGAAAAATATCAAGCTGAAGACAAATGAAAATATTAAAGTAGAATAATGAACATGAGCAAAACCCATGATATATCATCTTTCTGTCAAAATAATATTGTTGTCACTAGCTGTTATATTATATTGGTGTTAGAAATAATCATTTATATTTGAAGTGGACCATCAAAAAATAAATAAAACCAATGTGTTTCGACAGAATCCTTAGTCATATGTTGATTTTGTTGCCTATACTCTCTAATCTATTAAAGATTGTTAAATATAGAAATATTTTTTAGAATTGTGAAATATATTACTGGAAAACTAAATTAAAGTTCATATCTTTTCTCAGGTAGTCAGATCATACTCTCTCTTTGCTCCTGTATAAATCATGTTAAGGAGCCAATGTCACTTAAATGATCCAGTTCATCAACAACATTTAGTAAATACCTGAGGAAGCAATGCACTCACTGTGCCTATATCTGGAGGTAGCTGGAACAGAATCCAAAAAGCATAAAAAACTACATAAATGTTAAATACTTTATCTGGAGAATCATATATACAACTATCTATATACAATCATAGAGGAAGACGTGCAGTAATTAGTTTTCCAATATTTAAAAGGACTTTGAAAGCTATTTCTTTGTTCATTTAATTTATTAACTTTGGGCAGATAGGAAATAACTGGTTTTGTAATCTAAGTGCATGCTTCTCAGATACGTTGAGCAGTTAAATAAGAATGAGAACAGTTACTATTAAGTTTAAGCAAATATGAATATACTTTTTTCGTATAATGCCACTGGAAATATGGTTTATCTGATTATTCTTTTTATGGAGGCAATGTATTTTTGTCCAGATGCAGAACTTATACCTCAAGTCATTTAGATTAAAATTATGCATACCAATTATTTTAATTTTACTGATATCTGAAATTCTCATCCTACCATTAAAACAAGTGTACTACTTTTGTAATGAGAAAAAATTGCTTTTCATATAAAAAAGTGAATTATCATTGTTATTAATTATATCTCATTCAACCATGCATGATTGAAAAAATAAGGGATAGCTATGGATTTAAACTGTCATTTTTAAATTGTCTTTCCCAAAAGGAGAATTCCGATTCCAAGGTGACATTGGTACAAACTACCTGGAAGTTTTTTTTGTTTTTAAACAAGAAGAATGTCCAAAGACTTTAATCTCTGATAATGACTCTCTTAATCAAAAACCTAGGAAACCAGATTTTTACTATAGATAGGTCTGTTAGACATTGCAGAAGCAGTGAATATATTCTTATCGAAAAGATCTACTTCCCAACACATCAGTATTTCTCTTCCGTGCTGAAGCGAGTTATAACCAGGTGTCTCCTTGGTAACGATGTTAATCAGAAAAGCTTAACCTCTGGAACAATTTGCCACAGTAAACATGCTTCCCTTTCCCTTTTTGTTTTTTGTTTTTGCTTTATGATAAAACTTTGATGTAAAAATACATTTCCAAGTTAAAAATAAGGTATGACACTTAAAAGTATTTTTTCTCTTGTGATTCTTTTTTTTACTCATTATTAACAACGTTAAAAGAAAAAAATGCTAATTAATTTGAGTAAAATTTTTGTTTTATCTTGGACAAAGTTTTGAGTGAAAAATTATATTTCATATAACTGATTCTCAGTATATTATTTTATTCCATCAGGTATTTTATAAATATATTGAAGAATAGTTTCATTAATTAGAAAACCAGCCAAATATTTTGAACATCTTGCAGACATTTAAAAGTAGTTCTTACTTCGGGAAATTAAGTTTATCTTATGAAATATCACATACATATATAAAAGAAGAAACAATAACATTAATCAGAAAATAATGTTGACCTTGGTATTATAGTTTGATTATATATATTTAGCCACCTATAAATTTTGTGAAGTTTTTGTTTGTTTTGCTTTGTAAAAAGAAATCAATGTTTTTGTTTGAGTTTGGTTTTTCAGTAAGTTGTTTCATAAACAAAAATACTAAACCATTTCAATTTACAGATTTTTTTGGATGGCAGAGTTGATTTTAGCCCATTATAGGAAAAGCAGCAGTGAGATGTCAAATACCATGTTCCTGATTTCAGATTTACTGATGCCCTACCTTCTACTGCACATGGAACCACGTGTTGTTCTACTAATAGATGTAATTCTTGATAAATCACGTATTCAGTGATTCGAAGGTTCTATATTTGCATTACCATGCCATGATCCTCAACAATAAGGTCTACTTGTGAGTAGGATTATTTGCTATTGGTAAAAATTATCTCACACAATTTTGACATATTTAGTTTAAAAAGCTTAAATATGATAATTTTTCATTCCTATGGCAGAAAAATTTTAAAACTAATATTAGTCTGGGTTTGTGGATGCCTCTATTAAAATATAATCACAAAAAAATACTGAATACACGATAAATAACTGGTTTGTTAACAAGTTCAACTTACAGGAAGCATTCACAAAGCAATTTTATGTCTCCCACTTTCTTTGATATTTTTTCAGTGAGAGACGTTCTTCCCCTGCCCTTTGGAAACTCAGTCTAATGATGTTATGATCACTGTTAAGTCATAAAATACCCTATAAGGCATTTTTAGTTGGCAAATTGAGATATTAATACATCTAGCCTATGAGAAGCATGTATCCAAACTTGATTTAAGGTTGATGGGCTTGCTACATGCTTGTATTAGTTTTGTGTTGCTACATTACAAATTCCCATAAATTTAGCAGCTTAAGCAAGACTCATGTATTATCTCAGTTTTGTAGTTAGATCTCTGGGCAGGTTCGCTTGGGTTCTGTTCTCAAGTCTCACAAGACTGAAATCAGTGTCAATCGTATGGGGCTCCATTCTGGAGGCTCTGGAGAAGACTCTACTTCCAAGCTCATTCGGTTTGGCAGAATTCAGTTCCTTTCACTGTAGAGCTAATATGCCTGTTTCCTTGCTGGTTGTCAGCTGGGAGTCAGTGTTGGCCACTAAAGGCTGCCCCATCCACATGGCCCTCTCCAGCTCAGCAATGAAGAACTCCCTTCCACGGAATCTCTCTCACACTTCGAATCTCCCAGACTGCCTCTTCGTTACCAGCTGAAGAAAACTCTCTGCTTTTAAAGGGCTCATCTGATTGGGCTAGGCCCGCCATGATAATCTCCATATTTTAAGGTCAACGATTAGTAACCTTAATTACATCTGCAAGACTCTGCTGTGCAATACAAATAGTCATGGAAATCACACCGTGATCACGGAGGCCACCATAGAGTTCTGCTCCCACACCATTGGAGGCACGCTAGGTATCTTTGCTTCCACACCCCACCCATCCCCAGCTCTCCTCCTGTGGTTTCTGCTCTCTCTGCCCTAGGGCCGATTTAGGGACTGGGGAGAAGAAGACGGCAAAGAAGTGATAAGGGGAGTGAAAATGTTCTTAATCGATCACTACTGTTGTAAATTGGCTTCTCACTCTCTGTGCTTGACAATGGTTTCAAGCTAACCACCTCCTAGTGAGTACCTTCAAGGGTTTTTAGAAATTCCTTAATGTTGGAAAGGGATCTTTCTCTTGTAATTCCTTAATAGGACTAACACATTTCCTTCCTAGGAATCCAGGGATAATTTCAGGTTTCCTCTGTTGAGGCCACTTCACTGTCACCTCCCTCATCCCCAATGCAACCCAGTTAGGACTCCATTCTGGCTGTCTTTTGCGCAGGAGTTTACATTTGGTCTTCCAGGAAAGTCTGCGTAGGAAAACACTCACGTTCTTCACCCTGGCAAACTTTGAGATGGTGGGTAAGTTCCAAAGCAGCCACTGACATAGCTTGTCTATCAGTCAGCTAGCCTGTCTCTTACCTTTAGAGTTCTCAAGGGGTGGTCAGACCGTAGCGTAGTGTGGCTTTTGAAATCTGGAAATGCATTTCAAGCTTTCCAGGTGGTCCTGTGGAAGGTTCTCACTTTTAATTGGATGATGCAGAGATATTTCTTATCACAGCCCCTTTCGGAATGGGATGGTGAGGCTTAGAACAGAATTTTTCAGAGAAATTGTCTTCTCAATTCTCTAACAACCTCCATTCACAGTGATTTTATACCCTCAATGTGGTTGAGGGACTTTGGAGATTTCTAGTTCTCCTCGTCTATTTATTTATTTATTTATTTTTGTTTTGTTTTTATTTTTTTAAGTACCTTTAAAAGGATAGATTTTTTTTTTAACTTTTTGTTTATTGCAGTAACATTGGTTTATAATATTGTAAAAATTTCAGGTGTACATCATTGTACTTCTATTTCTGCATAGATTACATCATGTTCACCACCAAAATACTAATTACAACCCATCACCACACACATGTACTGAATTATCCCTTTCACGCTCCTCCCTCCCCCCTTCCTCTCTGGTAACCACCAATCCAATCTCTGTCCCTATGTGTTTGTTTATTGTTGTTACTATCTACTACTTAATGAAGGAAATCATACAGTATTTGACCTTCTCCTTCTGACTTATTTCACTTTGCATAATACCCTCAATGTCCATCCATGTTGTCACAAATGGCTGGATTTCATCGTTTCTTATGGCTGAGTAGTATTCCATTGTGTATATTGTCGGGGGAAGAGGGCTAATCTCCCTCTGCCCTTTCCCTTAAGGTTCTTCTGGCTGGCCAAATAATCAACAAGACAGGTTAGCAGGAGAAAATAATACCAAGTTTAATAACATGTATACATGGGAGAAAGCAGGGACACTGCGTTTCTCAACACAATAGCAGAAATTCTCGTCTTAAATACCATGTTCAGCTAATGACAAAGGAGGATGTTGGGGGGGGGGTCAGTTACAGGAGATTACCACTAAAGCACAGTAAACAAGAGTAAGGTTATTATGCAGATTTAAGTCATCACCTTCCACATTGATAAGTCACTAGAAATGAGCTCATCCCTCTCTCTTCTCCAAACAGAGAGGGAGATACCTTTACAAATGGAGATTTCCCTTATAAATGTAAATGTTTGTCTGGCAACTCCTCGCAGGGCCATCCAGAGAATGTGGCCAGAGAGACAGAATTTCTGATAAGATGAGCTTGTTGGTGCCTTTCCTATTGTAACATCTATTTTACATTATATTACAGCCATCAGATGGAAGATCTGTTCCAGGAAGGAGCCACCATGTCAAATTCTTTAGGCAGTTAGTGGGGGAGGTCAAATATCCTTCAGAGAAAACAATCAAGGTAAAGAGATATATTTCAGGGTGGCCAAATTTTGATCTCCCACAATATATACCACATCTTCTTTATCCATTCGTCCCTTGATGGGCACTTAGGTTGCTTCCACGTCTTGGCTATTGTGAATAATGCTGCAATGAACACAGGGGTGCATGTACCTTTGCAAATTGGTGTTTTCAAGTTCTTTGGATAAATACCCAACAGTGGAATAGCTGGATCATATGGTAGTTCTATCCTTGATTTTTTGAGGAATCTCCATACTGTTTTCCATAGTGGCTGCACCAGTTTGCACTCCCACCAGCAGTGTATGAGAGTTTCCTTCTCTCCACATCCTCTCCACCACATGTTGTTTCCTGTCTTGTTAATTATAGGCATTCTGATGAGCATGAGGTGATATCTTATTGTAGTTTTGACTTGCATTTCCCTGATAGTTAGTGATTTTGAACATCTTTTAATGTGTCTGTTGGCCATCTGTATATCTTCTTTGGAGAAATCTCTGTTCAGGTCTTTTGCCCATTTTTTAATTGGGTTGGTAGTTTTTTTGTTGTTGAGATGCATGAGTTCTTTATATATTTTGGAGATTAAGCCCTTATCAGAAGTATGGTTTGCAAATATCTTCTCCCAATATTTAGGTTGTCTTTTCGTTTTGTTGATGGTTTCCTTTGCTGTGCAGAAGCTTTTTAGTTTGATGTAGTCCCATTTGTTTATTTTTTCTATTGTTTCTCTTGCCCTGTCAGACGTGGTGTTTGAAAAGATGTTGCTAAGACCGATGTGGAAGAGCGTACTGCCTATGTTTTCTTCTAGAAGTTTCACAGTTTCAGGTCTTACATTCAAGTCTTTAATCCATTTGGAGTTAATTTTTGTGTATGGTGTAAGGTAAGGGTCTACTTTCATTTTTTTGCATGTGGCTATCCAGTTTTCCCAACACCATTTGTTGAAGAGACTTTCTTTTCCCCATTGTATGTTCTTGGCTCCTTTGTCAAAGATTAGCTGTCCATAGATGTGTGGGTTTATTTCTGGGCTTTTGATTCTATTCCATTGATCTGTGTGTCTGTTTTTGTGCCAGTACCATGCTGTTTTGGTTACTATAGCTTGTAGTATATTTTGAAATCAGGGATTGTGATACCTCCAGCTTTGTTCTTTCTTCTCAGGATTCCTTTAGCTATTTGGGGTCTTTTGTTGTTCCATATAAATTTTAGGATTCTTTGTTCTATTTCTGTGAAAAATGTTGTTGGAACTTTGATAGGGATTGCATTGAATCTATAGATGGCTTTAGGAAGTATGGACATCTTAACTATGTTAATTCTTCCAATCCAAGAGCACGGAATATCTTTCCATTTCTTTGTGTCTTCTTTAATTTCTTTCAGAAATGTTTTATAGTTTTCGGTGTACAGATCTTTCACCTCTTTGGTTAAGTTTATTCCTAGGTATTTTATTCTTTTTGTTGCAATTGTAAATGGGATGGTATTCTTAATTTCTCTTTCTGCTACTTCGTTGTTAGTGTATAGATATGCAACTGATTTTTATATGTTGATTTTGTATCCTGCAACTTTACCATATTTGTTTATTACTTCTAAAAGTTTTCTGGTGGATTCTTTAGGGTTTTCTATATATAAAATCATGTCATCTGCAAATAGTGACGGTTTCACTTCTTCCTTTCCAATTTGGATCCCTTTTATTTCTTTCTCTTGCCTGATTGCTCTGGCTAGGACTTCCAGTACTATGTTAAATAGGAGTGGTGACAGTGGGCATCCTTGTCTGGTTCCTGTTCTTAGAGGGATGACTATCAGTTTTTCACCATTGAGGATGATATTAGCTGGGGGTTTCTCATATATGGTCTTTATTATTTTGAGATACTTTCCTTCTATCCCCATTTTATTCAGAGTTTTTATCATAAATGGATGCTGTATCTTGTCAAATACTTTCTCTGTATCTATTGAGATGATCATGTGATTTTTATTCTTCATTTTATTAATGTGGTGTATTACGTTGATTGATTTGAGAATGTTAAACCATCCCTGCATCCCTGGAATAAATCCCACTTGCTCATGGTGTATAATCTTTTTAACATATTGTTGTATGCGATTTGCTAGTATTTTGTTGAGGATTTTTGCATCGATGTTCATCAGTGATATTGGCCTGTAATTTTCTTTTTTTTTGTTGTCCTTGTCTGGTTTTGGTATCAGGGTAATGTCAGCTTCGTAGAATGAGTTAGGGAGCCTCCCCCCCTCCTCAATTTTTTGGAAGAGTTTGAGAAGGATAAGTATTAAGTCTTCTTTGAATGTTTGGTAGAATTCCCCAGGGAAGCTGTCTGGTCCTGGACTTTTATTTTTGGGGAGGTTTGTGATTACTGTTTCAATCTCCTTACTGGTGATTGGTCTATTCAAATTCTCTACTTTTTCTTGATCCAGTTTTGGAAGGTTGTATGATTCTAAGAATTTATCCATTTCTTCCAGATTGTCGAATTGGTTGGTATATAGCTTTTCATAGTATTCTCTTATAATTTTTTGTATTTCCGAGGTGTCTGTTGTAACCTTTCCTCTTTCATTTCTGATTTTACTTATTTGTGCCTTCTCTCTTTTTTTCTTGGTGAGTCTAGCTAAAGATTTGTCAATTTTGTTGATCTTTTCAAAGAACCAGCTCTTGGTTTCATTAACTTTTTCTATTTTTTTGTTTTGGTCTCTATTTCATTTATTTCTGCTTTGATTTTTATTATTTCCCTTCTTCTACTGATTTTGGGCTTGGTTTGTTCTTCTTTTTCCAGTTCCTTTAGGTGCATTGTTAGATTGTTTATTTGAGATTTTTCCTGTTTGTTGAGATAGGCCTGTATCGCTATAAACTTCCCTCTTGGAACCGCTTTTGCTGTATCCCATAAATTCTGGCATGTCGTATTTTCATTTTCATTTGTCTCCAGGTATTTTTTTATTTCTTCTTTGATTTCTTTGTTAACCCAGTCATTGTTCAGTAGCATTTTGTTTAATCTCCACATATTTGTGGCTTTTCTGATTTTCTTCCTATAGTTGATTTCTAGTTTCATACTGTTGTGGTCAGAAAAGATGCTTGGTATTATTTCAATCTTCTTAAATTTATGGAGACTTGTTTTGTGGCTTAATATGTGAACAATCCTGGAGAATGTTCCATGTGCATTTGAAAAGAACGTGTATTCTTCGGTTTTTGGATGGAATGCTCTGTATATATCTACTAGGCCCATCTGTTCTAGTGTGTCGTTTAAGGCCAATGTTTCTTTATTGATCTTCTGTTTGGATGATCTATCCTTTGGTGTAAGTGGAGTGTTAAAGTCCCCTACTATTATTGTGTTACTGTCTATTTCTGTTTTTATGTCTGTTAATAATTGCTTTATATATTTAGGTGCACCTACATTGGGTGCGTAGATATTTACAAGTGTTATATCCTCTTGTTGGATTGTTCCCTTGATCATTATGTAATGCCCTTCTTTGTCTCTTTTTACAGTTTTTGTTTTAAAGTCTATTTTGTCTAATATGAGTACTGCTACCCCAGCTTTCTTTTCATTGCCATTTGCGTGGAGTATCTTTTTCCATCCCTTCACTTTCAGTTTGTGAGTGTCTTTAGGTCTGAAGTGTGTCTCTTGTATGCAGCATATATATGGGTCTTGTTTTTTTATCCAGTCAGCCACCCTATGCCTTTTAATTGGAGCATTTAGTCCATTGATGTTTAAAGTAGCTACTGATAAGTATGTACTTACTGCCATTTTTTAACTTTCTTTTTTTTTTCCCTCAGTGTTTTAGTAGTCCTTCTCTGTTCCTTTCTTCTTCTATACAGAATTGATGGTCACTTTAGTTTGACCTCTGTCTGAAAGCTGTACTCTTAACTCCCCTCCTCCCTCCTTTTATGTTTTTGATATCATATCTAACCTCTTTTTTGTGTATTTGTATCCATTACGTTCTAATCATGGAAATAGATAATTTTTCCTATTTGTGGTCTTCTCTTTTCCCCTTAAATCAGTCCCTTTAACATGTCTTGTAGCACTGGTTTCTTGGTGACAAACTCCTTTAATTTTTGCTTATCTGGGAAAATTTTGATCTCTCCTTCCATTTTGAATGATAACCTTGCTGGGTAGAGTATTCTTGGCTGTAAGTTTTTTCCTTTTAGCACTTTAAATATATCAGCCATTCTCTTCTAGTCTGTAAGGTTTCTGCTGAGAAGTCAGCTGATAGCCTTATGGGGTTTCCTTTGTATGTAACTTGACATTCTCTTGCGGCTTTTAGGATTCTCTCTTCATCTTTAATTCTGGACATTTTGATTATGATGTGTCTTGGTGTGGGCCTCTTTGGGTTTATCTTGTTTGGGGCTCTCTGTGCTTCCTGTACCTGGATGTCTGTTTCCTTCCTTAGGTTAGGGAAGTTTTCATCTATTATTTCTTGAAATGGATTCTCTGCCCCCTTGTCTCGCTCTTCTCCTTCCGGGACACCTATAACACGGATGTTAGTGTGCTTGATGTTGTCCCAGAGGTCCCTTAGACTGCCCTCACTCTTTTTAATTCTTTTCTCTTTTACCTGTTCACCTTGGGTAATTTCTTCTAGTCTTTCATCCAGCTCACAGATCCGTTCTTCTGTATCCTCTACTCTGCTTTTGAGTCCCTCTAATGAGTTTTTTATTTCCAGTATTGTATTCTTCATTTCTGATTGGTTCTTTTTTATATCTTCCATTTCTTTGTTGACATTCTCACTGAGTTCATCTATTCTTCTCCCCAGATCAGTGAGCATCCTTAACACTCTTAGTTTGAACTCTCTGTCGGGTAGGTTGCTCATTTCTGTTTCACTTAGTTCCTCTTCTGGGGTTTTGTCCTGTTCCCTTACTTGGATTGTATTCTTTTGCCTCCTCGTTTTGCCTCTTTCCCTGTGCTTGTGTCTACATATTAGGTAGGTCAGCTACATCTCCTGTTCTTGGATAGGTGACCTTATGTAAGTGATGGCTTAGGAGGCTTCCAGTGTGCTTCCCTCAGTTCTCAATGTTCCAGGGTTGACCCTTATGTGGGCTACGTGTGTCCTTCTGTTGTGGCCTCTTTGCTCTCCCTGTAGGTACCCAGGGAGGCTGAGTTATGATCCTGGCCAGCTGTTGTAATGCTCAGCTGCTTGTAATTGTTGTGGGCCCTTCAGTCTCTTTGTCAGGTGTGGGGAGCCCCAGCACAGCTGGCTTCAAGTTCTAATACCACATTTGTGTTGCAGTATTTCTTTTAAGTGAGTAGTCCCCCAGCGTGGCAGGTTGTTAGGCTCAGGGCCTTACAATTGCTATAAGCCTCTAGCCTATTAGGTCTCTTGTCAGCTCTCTGAGGATTGCAGCTGGGTGGGGCTGACCTCAGGTACAGGAGCACCCAATTGTTTCAGGCTTTGGAAGGTGGGGCAAACCTCCTATGTGGGTCTTTGAGAAGCACAAGTCTTCTGCAGCTGACAAACCCTGCTGCCACAGGTCCACACACACAGTCAACACAGTCCTGCCCCGTGTGAGTGCCCCGACCTCCACAAGCGGACCCAGTCTCTCCATGGCGGGAGCCCCACACACTCCACCACCACCTCACACTCTCCACCCACTCCTTGTGCACACCCTGCCCTGCTCAAGTCAGCTCAGTTGCCAGGCTGCAGAGAATCCAGTCACCAATCTATGCAGGCCCACACGTTGCCTGAGGGCTTGTTGTTGGGTGGGGCCAGTCTCTAGGGTGGGCTGCCTGCCCTGGCTGAGCTGGATTAAATCGGTGCTCTAGCGGGTGGGGCAGACCCTGGGCTAGCAGGCCTCAGGGAGAACTCCAATGGCGTCTGTGTCAGCACGCCCACACCAGGCCACAACAATGGCCGCCGCCAATGTCCCAGTCCCTGGAGAGGTCTCACCCCTCACCGAGATGCACTCAGGGCCTATTAGGTGAGTGTCTTTTCACCACAGCACTGTGCACCTTTCTTTCTGGTGATTTTAGGATGCTTTCTGAAACGGGTGAGTTTGCGCGCGGGCCCTTTAAAAGCCAGTTTTAGTTTCTTTGAGAACCGGGTTTTCTGGGGGTCCTCCCCAGTGTTTTAGTAGCAGGCAAAGTCAGATATTATGCCGCTGGTCTCGATTGTGCTGGATCCACAAAATGCCCACAGTGGGGGCGCTTCCGGCTCAGGGCCCGGCTCCTCCAGGGAGGCTGCGTAAATGTGCACTGCTCCCGGGCGGCCGTGAAGCTGGCAGCTTGTGAAGGCGGCGTTTTTCCTCTCCGGAAGGGAGTCTCTGCCTCTTCCACCTCAGTTAGGATTGTCCGTTGTTGCAGGAGTTCCTCTTATGCAGTTTTCAGTTCTGTCTCAGGGCTAATTTTCCCACGAGTAGTTGTAAATTGGCTGTGTCCACGGGAGGAGGTGAGTTCAGAGTCTGCTTATGCCACCATCTTGACTCCGCCTCTCTCTCCTCGTCTATTTAAAAAAATTAGTACCTTGTTATGAAGTACTGCCTTAGGGTCTAAGCTGATTTTCTCACTAAGTATTTCCTCTAAGACTCTGAGCTAATTCCCACACCGACTGGGCCACTGTGTTGAACAACATTTAATTGTCTTCTATTGTATTCCATGTGAACTCCCGTAGATAAGCAAAGTTGTAGTACTGCCAAATCTTATCAATTCTCCCTCCTAAATAACCCTTAAATTTCCTTCCTCATTTTTATATCCAACATTGTCTTAGTTCATGATTTAATCATCTTTTACTTGGAATTTTCAGTAGTCACTTAATTAGTCTCCCTGTCTCTGGCTTTATCATCTCTAATCCATTACTCATATTGCCCCCTAATTAAACTTTCTAAAATGCAAATTGGTTAGTTTTCCCTTACTTGAAGGCTTGTATCCACTCCCATCATCTGTAGCAGGGCTTCTTAATGTCTTCATCATGAAACACCAAAATCATAATATTTTAAAGAAATTTGGGGTAAATAGAAGAAGCTACTTTGTTTTCGATCAAAATTATGGCCCATCAGACTCCATGCGTCTCAGTCCCATCTGGGTGCAGCAGAACTGGGGTCAGTATCTCTGCACACCTTCACCCCTTGTTACCCACTGATTGGGGAGCTCTGAACTCTACAGAAAAGTTGAAAGTTCTTAAGATGGCTTACAAGATCCAGTGCATTATGGACTCCAACAAACTACTTATCTCTTCATTCTCACCACCAAACTCTCTAGCAATATTGAATTAAGTATAATTTCCTGAAAATGCCATGTTGTTTCATGCTTCTGTCTATTCTATTGCATTTCTCTGGAATGGTTTTTCTCTCCTTTACCAGCTGGAAAACCATTATTTATACTTCTAAATTCTAAATATTAGAATTCACCTCTTTCCAGGAAGGTTTTTCTTGCAAATGACTCTCGCTAAACATATCACAGTGTTTTATTTTATCTCTACACATCTGCTTTTTCTAGTAGACTTTAAACTCGAAAGACAACATTCCCAGCTTTGTTCACAACGTATGCTCAGTGAATGACAGGACACTATGGAGTCCTTCTTCTCTTGAAAGTTGTACTGATGCCTTGAGATCATGTCAGGCCTTTGACACACTGACACTCCTGTAAAATACACAAACAATACTTTACTGAATATCACTCTTTTATTATTTTTACATATTGCTTTATGTAACTACTATTATACAATTTCCAGTTCAATCATTGTTTATGTCTTATCCTGCTAATTGGATTACAAATTTCTTGAGGACAAGAAATATCTCATAGCACCCAGGTCCTTCCTGGATAAACAGGAAATATTTTTAAATACTTGTTGACAAACCCACTGATTTCCAAATAACCTTCATAAAGTCTGGGTTAGTTTGGTGGTGTAGGGTTACTACTGATAATGTCCCCAGGGTGGATTTTTTGGAAGATTATGCTAGGTAGACAAGAACCTATGATTTTATAAACACTGATGACACTGAAGATCAGTCAATCCAACAATAGCTCTTTGTTATACGATACTTTATTTGTCCACAAATAAGTTGTCTCCTTCATTTCCCAGTGCTCTTACATATCAATAATCTACCGCATTATACAAATTCCAAAACTTTTATGCAGCAAAATTCTTAATGATGTAAGTTCAATCAATTTACATATGGTACTTTTTCATTAGATTTCCAGAACAAGTTTATCTTTTTTTGTGAAACTGTATGCTTCCTTTTTATAGGTGATGCAATCCATGATATTTTCCTAGATTCCCAGAAAGAACATGTCCACTTTCCCTTTAATTGTGGTAGCTTCCTTTACTTAGGTAAACTCATGTTATTATTTCTTCCTTTCTCTCCCTACTTTCCATTTCTTCTACTTTAATCAATTTTTAGTTATGACTACATATTTACCTTATGTCAGATTCATTCTTATAGTAGATAGATTATAAATTAAAAAAATATATAACTGCATCAAGTATCTGATATAAAAGTAGAGGGATGAATTAGTTCAATAATAAAGAAAGGCAGTGTTTACATATTTTTTAATTAATGGGTTTAAATATTGGCTGGTATTTTTCTTTCAAGAAAAAAGCAAGTATTATTGGAAACTAGATTTCCCTGAAGATGATGATTGATGACCAATACTTCTACTGACCCAGAATTATAGAAGTATCAGCTCAATGGATTTAGGTGAAGCCACCAGCCACCTAGGTGATATTGAAATATGTAGTTGACTCTGACTACAAATATAATCTGAAATGCAGCCAGGCAGAATTTTGGTTTCAAGGCATTATCACAAGTAGAATTCATCATGCATCCTTTGCTTATTTGGACATGAAGCATTTTGATAACAGTACTTAGTTCAGTTTTAGTCCTTAACCTCCATAATTTTGATTATTCAATCTTGGAATTATATGATGTCTTAATCATGAATTCATTTTCAGCAAGGAATTCAAATGGCGGGTCATATAAAGTTATGGTATGTATTATCTTCACTTAGAAAATGCTTGTATGCCTCAAAATTGTAATTATCTGTAAATAAAGGGAAATTATTAGAAATTTTAGGCTAATGGGAAATTACCAAGTCATGCCAGAGTGCTTTGCTGTTTTAGCAGACAATACAATATGAATCAGATGTCAAGTCCAAACCAACCCAAAGATTGATGAAAACCCATATTTCTTAAACTTATTTTTAGAACCGGTTCACATAGAACTTCAAGCAAAGTTTCTCTGTAAACCCTATGCTTCAATATTTTTAGGGAGATGCCAAATCTATGTATACATGAATATAATTTTATAAACTTATATTTACATCGTATTTCCTCATAAGTTTTAATATTTATATTGCAAAAGCTTTCTTAATTGTTAGAAACTACAATAGTTTGCATCTGAGCAATTCAGGGTTACAGCTTCTGATAATTCCAACCATACTCTCAAAGTATAGTATTTTTATCTTTTTGTCATTTATAATGTTTGGCAAAACTAATCCCCTGTAAAATTCTGATCCCTTATAAAATAATTCATGAAAAAGAAAATCAGAATGTACGCAATACTGTGCCCCATCAATATGTACATGGCAGTTATATCCAGCATGTAATATAACCACTGAAATATAATAATTAAAATGAATATTTATGCTGCACTTCATCTGTCTTGTATTGTGCCATAATGTTTTTCTACAGCATTTCTCATATTGCATCTTGGCTGATTGCTAAATATTTACTGTCACTCAATTTTTAAGAAAGCATTTAATTGAGTAAAATGTCTTGTAAGTAATTCAATAAAATCACTTATATTTACAGAGTTATGCACAAATAATAAAAATATTACATTTTAAAATCTAATTCCTCGGACCAAGATCTTAATAAGGACAATTTTATTAAAATAAACTGTCACTGAGGACTTTTGTTCTCATGTCAATATTTACTTCTCTGTCGTGCTCTAGACTGGTACGACTGATGGCAGAGGTTGACTAGAGGTTCAACAATCTCCCTTTTCTCCTCCTGAGCACAGAGGAAGGTTAAATTCCCCAGCCTGTCTTGCAGTTAGGTTGGATCAATGTAACTGGCTCTGGTTAATAGAATAGAGGGAAATTATTATAGCCTGGCCATGAAAGAGATGATCTTCCATGATCTCACTCACTCTTTGGAAGTGAAATGCTCCAAGATAGCGGAATTACATGATGGTGGGAACCTGAGTCCTGGGATCCTGCTCTTGGATGGAACTGCCCAGAATAGCTCAGCCAGGAACATCTGTATTAGACTTTATGAAAGTGATAAATAAACATTTGTTGAATTAAGCAACCAAGATTTTAGTTTGTTTGTTATAGCAACTAGCAAGTGCTACCCTGAGTCACACCCCTGGCAACAATGCAAGATTTTCTCAGAAGTTCTTAGAAAAGTAAAAATTCCCAAATTAGGAGATAAAATGAATATGCTTTTCATGATTATTCTTTTATTCTTAATATTTAGAAATTTTCTACTCAAAAAGAATTTCAAGGCACATTTAGGAATAAGAATATATGTGTGCATAGAGAAGGTATATGCTAAGTTTTAGAATTATTTTTGGATAATATTGTTACAAGAACATCATATATGCAAGAGATGGCAGAAACATAAATTCAGCTGTTTTAAAAAATTAATGCACTTTAAAAATCCCCTGACAAAATCTTTTAAAAATAGCTTATAGTTTAGTTACATATTTCCAGAACACAGCCACTGCCCTCAAGTATACTGTGTGGCATCTGTTAACACACAGGGAAATAAGTAGAATTTGGTATATTTCAAAGATAATGCAAAAAGTTGGACAAATTAATAATCAAAATTAGCCTCAATAGACTATGTCAGATAAACGTTCACCAAGATTTAATAGAAAATGACCTAGAAATATTTGCAGACAAGGTTACCAGCAAATCTACTGAGAAAGTTCACAATGGCCATCTTTTCCAAAGGCGTGGAATTCATTGTAAGTCAGTCTTTATATTCAGTGTAGGCATTACACAGATTCTCTTTTCTTAGGATGTTGTATCACAGGGACTGAATTAAGGCTATTAGATTGAAATCTTGGCTTAGGAACCATTCCAAACTCTGAAAGAAAAGAATGAAATGCATTATAACATGCAAAACAAAACTTTCATTCTTCATTTGTTTTTTTAATGCCTTTGCACATATAAATTTCCACAAAATTGCTTATAGTTACCATATATCAGAAGTTAAACTTGAGTTAAAATTTTCAAAGTCTATTCCACAGGAATACTGGGTTCTTTCCCTAATGTTTTCCTGATCTGCTTGTAGGAAATACATTCACGATCCTATGTCCATCTATTTTCAGGCCTTGGATCTACTGGCAAGATGTTGGTAAGAGATATATAGATCTCTTGAAGGAGGAATTGCACTTCTCTGTAAACATTCAATAGTTTACTCTTTAAGTACATGTTGCTTGAAAAATTAGGAAATTACGTAAGAAAAGGAATCATAACATCAAATAAGAACAGAGATGATATTTCTGTGGCTGCAGAGAGTCTTCTGTGTTCTATGTTGTGCTATGCTATTGTTCTAGATCTTTCCAATAGGCTCATTCAATCTGTACAATAACCCTCATGTGTTGGTATTTTACTGGAGTTGGTAAAATGAGACAGATACAAAAAAGTAACAGAAGGCCGGCCCGTGGCTTATCGGTTAAGTGCGCGCGCTCTGCTACTGGTGGCCCGGGTTCGGATCCTGGGCACGCACCGACGCACCACTTCTCCGGCCATGCTGAGGCCTCGTCCCACACACAGCAACTAGAAGGATGTGCAGCTATGACATACAGTTATCTACTGAGGCTTTGGGGAAAAAAAAGAAGGAGGATTGGCAATAGATGTTAGCTCAGAGCCCGTCTTCCTCAGCAAAAAAAGAGGAGGATTAGCATGGATGTTAGCTCAGGGCTGATCTTCCTCACACACACACAAAAAAAGTAACAAAATATCTAAAGATAAATTAACAAACATTCATACAAATAACCTCTATAGGAATTTAGAACAAAGACACTCTGGGAATGTAGGTTTTGACCCGGGACTTGAAAGCAGATTGGGTCAGAAAGTGAATGGGGAGAAGGCATTGTTTTTTTAACTCAGTGGTGAATCAGAAAGGGCAGACACAGGAATCAGGAATGCATAATTGGAGAATAGGAATTAGGACTCAAGAGAAGATTATCTGGGCAACACAACATCAGGAAATAAGATTAAAATTTATATGGAGAAACGGGTGAAGATTCTGCCAAGGGGCTTGAAAAATCAAAATGGAACAAGAGGAATAAAGTAGAATTTTGTAGTTTGCCAAAGTCTTTGGTGACTGAGATGCTGCCTACATACTTTTACAGAGTGAGATCAGCATCCAACTCAAAACGTGAGTGCATGTAACTTTGCAGGCAGAGGAAGTTCTTGTCACCTGGTCAAGGATAGGTAATTCAAAGGAAAATGAAGAAGGCATTTTTTGCCAACTTCCATATTTGAAAATAAGGGTTGAACAAAGGATGTCCAAATTCATCCATCCATCCATCCATCCATCCATCCATCCATCCATCCATCCTTCCATCCACCCATCCATCAGTCAGTTAACAAATCATTTTGAGCACCTACAGTATCCAGGCACTCTTCCAGTTGCCAGAGGAATGACACCCGAAAAGAACCCTAATCCCATCATTTCGTATTCTGACAAGAGAAGAAAGACAATACACAATAAAACAAACACAAAAATGAGAATCCCAATGATTATTTCAGATAATTGAGGAAAAAAATAATAACAACAGGCGATAGACTAGAGAGTGCTTAGAGATACTTCTTTAGCTGCGTGGTCCTCTTCCTCTCCGACAAGGGAATCTTGGAGGTAAGACCTGCCTGCTGCGGCCAGCCCAGTGGCGCAAGCGGTCAAGCGCGTGCTCTCCATTGCGGCGGCCGTGGGTTCGCCGGTTCGGATCCCCGTCGCGTACGCGCGTCCTGACACACCGCTTGTCAAGCCATGCTGTGGCGGGCATCCCACATATAAAGTGGAGGAAGGTGGGCACAGCACGGATGTTAGCCCAGGGCCAGTCTTCCTCACACACACACACACAATTAGTAGGGTGAAGATCTGGAGATAAGTGTTCCAAATTGAAGGAAGAGCAGGCACAGAGTTCTGAGAAGGAAATGATGGTAGTATGAAGATCAGGAAGGAGACTGAAGCAGTCACCAGGAGGGAGTAAAGAGAGACGTCTGCAGAGGTACCGAGAAGCAGGAAGATGCAGGGTTCTCCAGGCCATGACAGGGTACAGGATTACATTCTAGCTGTAAGGGAAAGGCTTTAATCGAGTTTGGAAGGGGCTCTACAGGCGCTGTGATCAATAAGCTCGGGAAACTGCCCATGTTGTAGAGCTGTATTTCAAATTAGCATATCATAGGCTCTAAGAATTGCAGTGAACTTTTTAACCCAGGAGCTTTCAAATTTAGACCCATTTGTTTCTAATGATGTCTAGACTTGCCAGTTGAGAATGGTACAATTTGTGATCCCTTCACCTGATCTACATAATTATTCACCGGAAATAAACATTGGGTTTCCCCTTTTTGTGTCTGTTTAATTGTGTATCGTCTTTCCTGTCAGAGTTTCCCGGGGATGTGGGGTGGAAGGGTTAAAACTAACCTGCAAACCATTTCTCTTTCTTGGGGAGATGATTTCAGGGATAGAAAGAAGGCAGATGACCCATTCTAATCTCCTTGGAACTCTTAGGAAATAAACTATTGATATTTGATAGGAACAGTCCTTATCAATGGAATGATCTTTGAAAGATGCCCTTAACTAAGGTTGCTCATGGTAAACAAACCTAGGATATGTGAGGTTTAATTTTATGGGAAGTATCAAATAAGATCACCTCTCTGGGTATAAACTGGAAATGCTTCATAACCTAAATGTTTCCTGCTGTGTGAGGTAACTGACGTGTCTTATGTGGAGACCTCATCTGGTGTTCTGGGCTAGAAGTTCCATGTCTAATGAATGATGTAATGTGCTGTGGAGCCATCATTGACATCCCCGGTCTCTCCCTGCTCTACCAGTACTTGCTACTAGCTTGTATCCTTGAATTATTAGTAAATATGTATGTCTGAGCTGACAAGTCTGACTCTTTGGTTAGCTCAGAGGAGAGGGAAAGAAAGAAAATAAAACGTAAGAAGTTTAAGATAGAGTAACTAGAGAAAGAAAGAAACTTGAATTTGCTATAACAGCTGACTTAAGCTGGGAGAAATAAAAACATATCATCTCTATCTTATTGCAAATAGAAAAATTGTAGATGATATAAAAAGTTAGCTGTAAAAAAAGTCTTTCTTTCAAACTCTTCTTTACTAGTTCTTCTTTTCTCTTTTTATTTTGTAGGTATTTGCTGTAGCAACACCTCACTTCTAGGTACCAAAATCCTATTGCTTCTGGAACAAATTACCACAAACTTAGTGGCTTCACAAACAAAATATATTATCTTACAGTTCTGGATGTCAGAATTCTGAAATGGGTGTCCCTAGGCTAAAATCAAGGAATCAGCAGGCCTGCATACCTTCTGGAGGCTCCAGGAGAAAATCTGTTTTCTTGCGTTTTCCAGATTCTAGCAGCTTCTTACATACCTTGGCTTGTCGCCGCTTCTTCCATCTTCAAAGCCCGCAGCATTGTATCTTGGAATCTCTCTCTGACTCTGACACTCTTCCTCCTTCTTCCACATTTGAAAGACTCTTGTGGTTATAATAGGCCCACCTGGATAATCCAGGATCATCTCCTTATTTTAAGGAAAACCGTTAAGCAACCTTGATTCCGTCTGCAACTTTCATCTCCGTTGCCATTGTTATGTAACGTGATACATTCACAGGCTCAGGGCATTAGGAAGGAGGCCATTTTGGAGGAGAGCATTATTCTGCCTACCACCGATATAACAATAAAGATTAAATATATACATACATATATATTAGTATCTATATTCCAGGGAGTTCTTACAATGGGTAGGTAGTATTTCTGTCAGCTGTATCTGTGCTCATACCCATGGGAAGATTACGTATCCCACTGCTGGTGAGCTCAGGCATGACCATGTGAATTACTTTGACCAATGAAGTGTAAACGCAAGAATGTGTGTCATGTGTTAGCAGAAATTTTAAGCATCGTAGTATGTTGGAACATCGTCCTTTTTCTCTCTACAATGAGATCTGAAATATTCCAGATTGTGTTATTCTACCAGCCTGAGTCCCAGGATAAAACTTTAAGAAACCTGTGAGGGATGTGAAACTTGAGTTAAGAAACAATCTTGTCAACTATTAGCTCTCCAGACTATGCAAAACTTGATGAGAAAAAAAAAATGGGAAAAAATCACTAAATAATATAATAATCATAAAACTGTAAATTAAATTAATCAGAGACATAATTTCACTCTCAGAAGACTGGCATACATTTTAAAAAGCAAATTTATTATTTGTGAATTTATATTAATGCATGAATCTGCATGTGTTTAAAGAATGAATATAATCTTAAAAAAGTATATAAGAGATCTAAAATATAGGATTATAGAAACAAAGGCAACAGACTTTTTCTAGAATTTGGCAACAATGCCTAAGAAAAATTCTGAGTAAAATCACAAAACAAGAAAAATACTTAAATGTGATAAAGATGATTTACCAGAAACCAATTGGAAACGTCTCTTAAGTGATGCAGATGCTGAAGCTATTGCATATAAAATCTAGATGAGGGCAAAAATATCTGGCATCACCCACTCATATTGTTTGGGAGATTTTAGATAATATAATAAGATAATTACATGAAATAGAAAGGGTAAATATAGGAAAAGGAATCAAATTATTTGCTTATTATGATTGCATACATAAACATGTGTGTTCATTTAATTTCTAGCTAAAAGATCAATATAATTTAATAATTAATGCTAATATTTTAATAGTAAGATGTCAACTTATCAATAATATAAACTCGAAATTTAATAGCTTTTTCTAATCAAGTATTTTCTAGTTAGAAATGGAAATGACAAGAAAAAGTATAAAGTAAAATGAGTGATTTGATAGAGATTTAGAGTCTGTATAAAGTAATCTATAAAAATATTAATAAAAAGTGTAAAGCAAATAAATAGAGACACATTGTGATTTGATGACAAAATTTAATTTCATAAAGTGTCATCTTTTCCAAAATATGCATGTAATTTAAATACAATCTGTTCAGCATTTAACATTTCCGTAAGGGTATCTAACTACCCCGCTAGCCAGTAAATGAGATAAGACAATTTTGCATTCATATGGAACAATGAATACCCCAAATTTAGAAAAATAATTAACAATTTTAAAATATATTATAAGCAAAAGAATGTGATGTTACCACAAGAAAATACAAACCAATCAGAAGAAAAGATTGAGAAATCAATCCGTGTAAGTATGGATTTTCCTTGTGGAGAAATGAGTGCTCTCATATATCACTGGAGGGAGTGAGAAATGCTTTTCAGAATGTGATCTGAAATTATTAACGCTTTTCTTTTAAAGCATAAACCTCTTGACTCAGCAATGCAGTTTTAGAATTCTCTCCTACAGGAAAATAATTACCAGAAAATGAATATTTATTATGTCACTTCTTTTTGTTTGTTTGTTTTTTGCAGTGGCCTAAAACTAGAAGCAACCTCAGTAAATGCCAATTAATAAAGTAGTGAACTAAATTATGAAGTAACTGTCTATAGAGCACCTTGAAACTACCCACCATGCATCTGGTCTGGTGTGACCGCACGTGCTGGTGCTCCCAGGACAGTCTCAGCTTAGAACCGTTGTCCAAACATTATGTCTTAACAACATGGCTTTTCTTGGTGTGAATGATAAATTATAGCCATTCTAGTCAGATTTCTATCTCTTGATATTAAGGAATTTCCAAAATACATTTCAGGATATACGTGAAACAGGTGTAAACCAAAAGTAAAGATCAGATGTAAATGAGTGTACACAAAAGGGTAGAAATACACTCGCCAGGCTGTCAACTTCTGTTGTCAGAGTTTGGATTGAGGAGCATATGTATTTGACTTCTAGAATTAAAAAAAAAAAAAAACCTATGAGGGCCAGTCCGCTGGCGTAGTGGTTAAGTTCGTGTGCTCTGCTGTGGTGGCCTGGGGTTCGCAGCTTCGGATCCCGGGCATGGACCTACACACTGCTTGTCAAGCCATGCTGTGGCAGGTGTCACACATATAAAGTAGAGGAAGATGGGCACAGATGTTAGCCCAGGGACAATCGTCTTCAGCAAAAAGAGGAGGATCGACAACAGATGTTAGCTCAGGGTCAATCTTCCTCACCAAAAAAGAAAAAAGAAAACTGTAAAGAATATTTAAAAGGCAAAAAGACAAATATTGAATAGCTGACTTGGTCCCAAATGTATATGAGACCTTCAAGAGCCTCATACATTTTTATTTTATTTTAATATTCAGTTTTGTAAAAAAGTATTTATTTTTTGATGTGATTATATTATGGAGATACCAGCTAATTAAAAAATAATAGTGGAAATCTTAACAACTCATTTCAGAAGTTATCCTATACACCTCATACAGAGAGAGTGTTTCAGCTTCTCTTTTCATTAGACCCGTGGTCTTAGACCTGGTGCTACACCTATGTGATAGTCCTTACCAAGGGAGTTGACCCACGCATTTATTTAGCACCTACCATGTACCTGGCACTATGTTAGGTGCTCTAAAGTGTTTGTTATTCTCCTTTTAGAGAAAAAGAACTAAGCTTCCATAAAGTTTAACTGTTTCATTACTACTGCACTTGGGAAGCATAGAGTCAACATTTAAACTAAGGTCTCCCTGATTCCTGATCTTTTCCTTCTTTACCATGCTGCCTCCTGTGCATCTATAGTTCTGTTACTTTTCATACTATAATATTAAATATCTTTTTTTATACACGTTGAAACCTTTATATTGTAGGAATTCTTCTTTTCGAGTGGCAATTCCCAAGTGCAAGATTAACCTGCATTTAGAATTATGTCACCATTATCAACATTGCCAAAGGCATATAAAAGTATAAATAGCAGCAAGTTGTATTAGCTTTATTTTAAAGAAACAACCTCACGTTAGAAAAGATAAATGATTTGTCCAGTGGCACGTTCCAAATAGTGCAGAGTTAAAAATAGAACTGTGAAGAAGTTAAATGCTCTTTGGCTTCCTAGTCTAGAATACTACGTATGAGACGCCGGTGATCCTTTGATTTTAGAGCACTGTGAGATCAATTCTATTGCTTGCTAGGACCAGTAATGAGTATAAGGCAGTACTTTTGACTTCCTGAAATTCAAAGAACACTCATTCATTTAAGACTATGTTAGTCTTCAAAATCATTTGACATGTGCTTTAAAGTGGACATACTGCTTGAATAATACAACAATATTGAATGTAAGACGGAGAAGTTTTAATTGTGTATTATCTGCCTATAACATTGTCTAACAGAACCCTGATGAATTTGGCTATTTCATCTTTGGCCTTTAGATAGTTTAATAATATATTATTCACCTTTCAACAGATATTTACTGAGTTGCTGTGGCAGGCACTTTTCTAAGTGCTGAGGGTAAAACAGTGAACAAAACAAAATTCTTGTTTTCATGAATCTTACATTATACTGAGGGGAGATAAACACTAAAAAATAAACTATGCATGGTGTATGTTAAATGTCGAGCAGTGGCAAGTGCTCCGCAGAAAAACAAAGCAGATCAGAAGATAGAGACTGAGGGAGAGATGCTATGTTAGAGAAGAGTATTGGGAAGGGCCCTCTAACAATATGATATACACCTGAGGAAAGGGAAGGATGTCTGCAGGAGGAAGGATAGAGGCAGCGTGAACAGGTAGTACAAAGAATCCGAGGCAGAGCACGCGTGGTTGATTAATGACAAGTTCATTGTAGCCGAAATGAACGACTGAGGGGGAAATTTGTAAGAGATGACATCGGCGTAGCAGCAGGAGAAAAGTAGATGTGGGACCATTAAACTATGGTAAAGCCCCTAGATTTTATCCTAGATGAGGCAGAAAGGCATTGGAGGCTTATAAACAGAGGAGGGATACGATCTGACTTAAATTTTCAAACAATCGCTTTGGTTCTGTGTGCAGAAGAAATTAACCTACAGATTCGATGCGATCCTGTATCAAAATCTCTGCCTGCCTTTCTTGCAGAAAATGACAAGCTGATTCTAAAATTCATATGGAAACACAAGAGATCCAGAATAGCCAAAACAATCTTGATAAAGAACAAATATGGAGGACTTATACTTCCCAGTTTCAAAACTCACTCCAAATCTGTGTGGTAGTAGCATGAAGATAAACATATATATCAATGGAATAGGACTGAGAGTCCAGAAATAAACCTTCGTAATTACAGTTGATTAATTTTTGGCAGGGTGCTAAGATAATTCGATGGGGAAATAATACTATTTTCAAAAATAATGCTGGAATAACAAGATATCCACACAGAAAAGAGTGAAGTAGGATCCCACTTCACGCTATGCACAAAAATTAATTTAAAATAGGTCATAGAGAATTATAGAACTAAATGTAATAACTAAAATCACAAAACTCTTAAAAGAGAATTTAGGAGTAAAACTTTGTGACCTTGGGTTAGGCAACCCTTCTTAGATATGATACTGAAAGCACAAGCAAGAAAAGAAAAAAATAGATAAATTGGACTATGTAAAAATTTAAAAAACTTTTGTGCTGAAAATTATACTATTGAGAAAGTGATGTCAATCCACAAAATGGGAGAAAATATTGCAAATAATTTTTACAATAAGGTTATACCCAGATATATTGAAAGTGCACTAACAATACAATTAAAAATGGGTGAAGGGTCTGAATAGGTTTTTCTCCTAAGAAGATATACAAATAGCCAATAAGCACATAAAAAGTTGCTCAACACCATCAGTGATTAGGAAAATATAAATGAAAACTGCAATGAGATAACACTTCATACCTGCTATGGTGGCAAAAATTAAAAAGACAGACAATAACAAGTGTTGTCAAGGATGTGGAGAAACTGGAAGTCTCATACACGGCTCATGGGAATATAAAATGGTGCAGCCACTTTGGAAAACAGCCTGGCAGTTCCTCACAAAATTAAATATACATTTACCATATGACCAAGCAATTCCACTCCCAGGTGTTTGTAACAGCATTATTCATAATAGCCAAAGGGTGGAAACAACCCAAACGTCCATCAACCGATGGATGGGTAAACGTGTAGTATATCCATCCAATGGACTATTCAGCAATAAAAAGGAGAGAAGTACTGACACATGCCTCAAGCATGAGCCTTGAAAACATTACACTAAGTGAAAGAAGCTAGTCACAAATCACCACGTATTATATGATCCCATTTATATGAAATGTCCAGAAAAGACAAATCTACAGAGATAGAAAGTGAGCTGGTGGTCGTTAGGGTTGGGGAGGAATGGTGGGGAGGAATGAAGAGTGACTGATAAAGAATATGAATTCTTTTCAGGGTGGTAAAAAATATTCTAAATTAGAGTGTGCTGATGTTTGCACAACTCTGTGACTATAATAAAAGTCTCTGAATTGTTCTCTTTCAAATGGGTTAGTTGTGTGGTATGTGAATTATATCTCAATAAAGCTCTTAGTTGCTTTTTTTTTTTTTTTTAAGAGATGATAGCTTGGACTAAAATGGTAACATTGAAGGTGATAAGAAGTGGCCTGATTCAGGGCATTATGAGTAAACCATATAATATTGTGGCTTTTTACTATTTTTTATCTCTGAAATGATCATTTCAAATGGTTCAACTTAATATGTTAAAGGTCTAGCTACAGGTTTCTTTGATGCCAGAACTATGAAATGACTATAAGGTTTTAGGCAGAGGAACTGGAAAGACAGAGATGCCATTTACTGGAATCTAGAATATTGAGAGTAGAGTAGGAAGGGGAACGGAGTCACAAGTTTATTTTTAGGCATGTTAGCTCTACAGAGATGAGAAGACTACCAAGAGGAGATTCCAGTAAGCAGATTGGCAACAGTCTGTTTAGGGGAAAGTGGGAGAAACAATTCCCATTGACAAGACTCAAACATAGTTCACACTGTGACTAGACAACTTTTCTTGCTGTTGCAGTGATATTCTACCTCAGAAACAGTTTATCTGTGCTGTTAATTAGATATGACCAGGATGTGTTAATTCTTTCCTAAAATAACAAAGATGGGGATTTGCAAATACACATATGACTAAATCATTATTAGTCATTGTGTTTTATCCAACATGAATTCAAAATTTCAGAAAGCATCTAGTATGGAATCAGAACCAGGCTTTGAGAGTTTCAAAGAAATATACATGTTCTTGCCCCAAAGAGATTATGAGATTCAGAGGGAAATAAGTCTGAATTGCAATAAAAAGTCAGTTATGCCTAAATAACAGGAAATTTAAACTAATAAGGTATCAATACAGGAGATGTAGTAGACTAGTGAAGGGTAAGTGCCAAGATGACCGGAGAAATCTCAAGAGCTATGCCTCAGAAGAGAGAGAGAAAACCACCTTGTGGACTGGCACAGTCGTAGATGTGATATGAAATGAAATGAAGTGACTTCTTTCAGGTCTCAAAGACAGCAGATGCAGATACGTTGATGGGAGAGAGAAAGATAACCAAAATTCAGGGAAGCGATTGTAAATACAAGTGAGAAAGCTGGACTGCTCACTGACTATTCAAGGAATAGTGAGTAAAATGTATTATCCTCCGGATTCCCTATAGCCCAATATGTAATAAAGTTAGTTGAATGGAGAAGAGGATCCAATCAATTACTCTTAGGTTAAAGATATAATAATAATAACAGTAATGATATCAAATTATAAGCTTCATGTTTATTTTTGTGGGCATCATCAAAGGGTATATTTTGTCATCTGTTGATTGGACATAATAATCATCCATATTGAGTATTTTATGAATATGCTACTATACTAGGGACTAGTTAAAATCAGAACTGCCTTAAAGAATGACACTTTTGCTTAGTGATATGTAATAAGAAGATTCCTCATGATACAGAGCACTGATAAATGGCATGTAATTGTTCCCAATTCAAAACCTAGTAACTGTTTAGATGAAGAGATGGTCAACGAGCTGGGAAGTAAAAAGTGGTAGGATGGTTCAAATTTATGTATATTCAGACATATCATGCAATTTATTTGTTTACTTTTTAATTTTTATTGCGGTAACATTGGTTTATCACATTATATAAATTTCAGGTGTTCATCATTATGCTTCTATTTCTGCACGGATTACATCATGTTCTCATGTTCACCACCCAAATACTAATTACAATCCCTCACCACACACATGTGCCTAATCATCCCTTTCACCTTCCTCCCTCCCCGCTTCCCCTCTGGTAACCACCAATCCAATCTCTGTCTCTATGTGATTGATTTTTGTTGTTTTTATCTTCTATTCGTGAGTGAGATCATACGGTATTTGACTTTCTCCCTCTGAACTTATTTTGCTTAACATAATACCTTCAAGGTCCCTCCATGTTGTCACAAATGGCTGGATTTCTTATGGCTGAGTAGTATTCCATTGTGTATAAATCCCACATCTTTTTTATCCATTCGTCCCTTGATGGGCACTTAGGTTGCTTCCACGTCTTGGCTATTGTGAATAACGCTGCAATGAACACAGGGGTGCATGTATCTTTACACATTGGTGTTTTCAAGTTCTTTGGATAAATACCCAGCAGTGGAATAGCTGGATCGTATGGTAGTTCTATCCTTGATTTTTTGAGGAATCTCCATACTGTTTTCCATAGTGGCTGCACCAGTTTGCACTCCCACCAGCAGTGTGTGAGAGTTCCCTTCTCTCCACATCCTCTCCAACACTTGTTGTATCCTGTCTTGTTAATTATAGCCATTCTGATGGGTGTGAAGTGATATTTCATTGTAATTTTGATTTGCATTTCCCTGATAGTTAATGTTGAATATCTTTTCCTGTGCCTGTTGGCCATCTGTATATGTTCTTTGCAGAATTGTCCGTTCAGGTCTTTTGCCCATTTTTTAATTGGGTTGTTGGTTTTTTTGTTGTCGAGATGTATGAGTTCTTTATATATTTTGGAGATTAACTTCTTATCAGATATATGGTTTGCAAATATCTTTTCCCAGTTGTTAGGTTGTCTTTTCGTTTTGTTGATGGTTTCCTTTGCTGTGCAGAAGCTTTTTAGTTTGATGTAGTCCCGTTGTTTATTTTTTCTATTGTTTCCTTTGCCCGGTCAGACATGGTCTTAGCAACGTATTTTCCAGTACCGTGTCTATCGTGCAATTTAAATTAGAAATTTGATTCCCAGAGAGGGAACCATCTTGCCTTCCCATTTACTATTTTTTTAAATCTTCTTTGCACTTACCATTTGCATTCTCCCTTTTATTCTCTCTCTTTCATCTCTGTCTCTCTCACACATGCCACACCACACACAAACACACACACACATGCACACACACGAGAATGGCTAATAAGAAAGGCTAAAATAATTATTTCTGTTTTTTTTTATCTGTATAGCCAAGGCTGTGATGATAAAAACCTACCCTTCTTTATAGATGGTGCATGGGCTTCATTTTCAAAGTTAAACCTCTGTGTTGTGCTTTCTGGTTAGAGGGTGGATATATATCCATGTACCAAAGGAGACATAAATTCTTAGTTATTTCTTTAACAAAAACATTTAATTTAGGTTTTAGACAATTAAACTCATTATTTATTTGATTAAGCCATCTTGATTTTTAAATTCTTTTATGCCTTTTTCTCTGCGGACTCTTAATAAAAAAGAAACTAGTAAAAAGAAAACATCATTTTTTACTAGGGCTAAAGAAATACCTCTATTATTTTCATTACTGCCATTATGAGGCAAATCAAGCTGAGATGTTATTTATTTCCTTTTAAGTAAAGACACTAAACTACCAAATCAATCAATTGAATTAAAGTAAAATGGTATTATTTTAATATTTTGTTTCCACTTTGGTTGCTAAACAGATCAATAGCTCAAAGTACTTTGCTTAATTCTTTCTCACTGAGAAGTTAATGATGTAAAATTAAATATATGCTTTGGACTCGGCATGTATGACTACAGACTCCTTCCAGATGAAGATGTAACGTGATAATAAATAATAGCTGAATCGAATTTAAAGATTCTGCAGACACATAGTTGCTTGTGTGCTTGTGATATTGGCACGATATATTTTTTGTCAGTAATGTCAATAATTTTCTTACTACAACTCTATGGCTTTTAGAACACAAGTTCCAGAGAAGAGGGAAGGGAATAATTTTTTAAAAGTATATTATATGTAATACAACATACTGAATTGCTCATTTATTTAAGAAACATTTATTGATTTCATATACATGCCAAATAATATGAAAAATGCTATAAAAATGTTTACAAAGTAGTTGTGAGCATAGCAGAAGGAAAGAGTTGCTTTATGTAAAACAGTGGTGTGAAACCTTTGTGTGTGTGTGTGTGTGTGTGTGTGTGTGTGTGTGATTTTAACCCCTTGAGAATCTCATCAGGCTAGTGGTCATTCCCTCCAGACGCCAGGCAAGGAGGTGATATGGCATGCAAACAGAGTATTTCCATACATTTTAGGAGTTCATAGAGGTTAATGGAAGGAAGATAAAGACACCAGTCCAAGGAAGGAAGGCTTATGGAGGAGAAGATGTTGAGGTGACTTGGCTATAGCCCTTAGGTGTATTCTCCCCCATCCCCTTCCTTCCTTAGGGCCCTGAAGGTACGAGACACAACAACCTTCTTCAGTCTTTTGTGAGTATCCGTCTATAATCTGACATGACAATCTAGGCAGTCATTTCAATTAACTTTCCCCAAACACCTTATCATTAGCTTTATAGCTATATAGACTCTTCCTTAGATCATTCGGCAAACTTATATTAAACCCAGGATGTTGCCTCCTGTCACTGAATTGTCTGTGCTGTATTTATAACCAGCTGCCCTTTCTCCTGGCCCCTTAGATATTTCTCTTTTATAATACTGTATAATTTTGAATTTTATAGCAAAAAGTATGTTGTGTTTCTGACTGTTAAGTCTTCAAGGACAAAAACAGGGTTTTAATCCTTGTAACTCTTCCTTTTTGTAATATATTTTTTAAATAGCAAAGATTACTGTTAACATTATTATTGTGGGAAAAAATCAGCAACATAGTACCTAAAAATAGTAAAAATAAATAAATAGCATACCTAAACGTAGTGAAATTCCTCTTTAAATCTCCCCAATTAGCACTCTTGAGGTAAGCAAACAATTATTTTCTTCAAGACTTTAAACATATATTTATATGTGGTTATATATGTTTAAAATTTTGAATATTAACATAAGTTATATATATTGTTTTTTGAGTTGCCTGTCTTAATGATATAAGTAGGATGTCTTACTTTTTGTGTCTATACAGGTCTAATACATTCTTTAGAAATTACTATAGTATATACCATAGTATGGGTGCACTATAATTCATTTTAATATTTTTTAAAGCTGAACATTTGTTGTTTATAAAACTTTGCTGTGAGAAATGTTCCTGTTATAAGCCCTCATATTTACATTTTTATGTGCATTTATATTTCCATAAGCTAGATCTAGAAGTGAAGTTACTTAGCCGTACGTCATGCACATTTTAAGTCATGTCTATACTGCCAAATTTTGTACAAAAGAATACTACCAAACTGTACTCTACCAGCTGAGAATTCAAATCCGTTTCCACACACCAACATTAGATATATAATTTTTCAGACTTTGCTCATCAGATGGTTTAAAATGCTTCTCATTATCCCTGGATTCCATATTTGTGAGCTTGCCTGCTCACTAAAATTGATTTTTAACCCCACAATTAATACTCTTGGTGCTTTCTGGATCATTCACGGACATGTTCAGAGCGGTGAAGAATTTGAGTCGCTCAGCACGCCCTTTTCCAGCTGAGGAGGAAGAGGATGTGCTTTGCTCTGCCTTCTTATTTCAGCTCTCACACCGTAAATAAGGGTAATTTTTGCAGCCTTCGTGCTTATTGGTGATCTTGCTGTTAAAATGACCACCAATGGTAGTGCGGAAGAGCTGCCTGGAGTTTCTACGTGTGAGCAGGCTGTGATGCGCCTCAGGGCACATGTGTTGGATGAGCTTCCTTCAGGAGTGAGTTATACACTATTGGCTGTGAGTTCAATGTCAATGAGTCAATCAACAATATTTATTAAATACGGTTTCTTTGAATAGAAAACCCATAAAGCGAGGTTCTGTATTGATTTGTTGATGAAAATGTGACTAGAGATTCGCAGAAACCTGTGTATTTCCCTAGAAGCAATGGTTGAGTATTTGTGACAACTTTAGGGAACATGATTATGGTGAATACCAAGAGTCAACTGTATATCATTTTAGTTTGCGTTTCCTTAATGGTTAATGTTGTAGAACATCTTTTATATATTTGTTTGATGTGTGCATTTCTCTTTCTATTTATAGCTTTTGTCTATTTTCATTAAATTGTCTCTTTTTTATCAATTCATTTGTTTTCCTTATACTAGTAGCCCTAAAAGTTTTTCTGTTACATATATTGGAAATATTTTCCCCAGTCCTTCCATTGTCAGGTTTTTGATAGTTTCAACCACCCTGTTTTTTTACTGTAATGAGAACTATCCCCTCCAACCCACTTTATGGCTTCTTGCTTTTGTGTCTAATGTCCTATAGTTTTTATTTTTTTACCTATTCTTTAAATTATCTAGAATTTCTTTTCATGTAATACAGGGATCATTTCTTACCCCCCAAAATCATATATAGCTAATTTTCCTAATATTGTGTATTTAATAGTCCATTAATTTATCATTGGTTTTAGATGCAAATTTTAAAAAATATATTTTTTGGCCTGTTTTTGGATTCCATTATTTGATTTGTTGCTTTATTATTTGAAAGGTCATACTGTTTTAATTACTCTTATTTTATAGTATATCTTTATACTTGTCAGAGCCACTCTCACCTTACTTTTTTCCTCATCTACTTATTTATCTTTATTCTTGTTCTTTATTTCTTTCAGAGATGCAAAGTTTATTTACCCTAGAATTGAGCAGGTAATGTTAATAATATTTATACAAGTCAGAGGAGTAAACTGTATCCCCTGACTAGAAACATTTGTGTAACTCGTTCCATATACCCACATTCCTAGTCATATGTATTGCTTCACCTGCCATCTTGGTCCAGACACCCAATGAGGCAGTACTTTTCTAAAGCCAGATTATCATTTGTTTTGTAAGAGTGAAATCAGAGCAAAAGATATGATATTCAAGCATTATTTTGCCTAAGTGCTGGGAAATATGGGTGAAAAATAACTTTGCCACAAAACATAGTTTACCTGTATAGTTGCTAGACAAGTTTATGACAACAGGCCTTATCTCTTTCTTGGCTAGTGTTGGAGATAGAGTGAAATGACATTAATTTTGATTGACAGTCTTGAGAATTCCACGTAGATTAGTTTCCTTTTATTGAAACATAGAATAACCACGTAGATGCAATTGTCGTCATGGCTTCAATTATCCTATCATCATAAATTGATGATTAAGTTATAATCATGAATATCCTCTTATTTTAGATGTCAGCATCTTTGTATTATGGCCTGAATTATATCTGTATTATGGGCAAACACCTTTCTGCAAATATTCCCTGGTTATATTAAGAAATTTAAAATATTTTCATATCTTTTTATATATCTTTTTGCTAGGGACATCTAAATATTTATGCGTGGATTTTGTTAGTTAAACTTTTTAGGAATTAAACTGCTTTTCCCTTTCTGGAACCACCTCATTTTGTCCCTGTGTGTTGACATATACTGGGCACTCTTTTTGAGAGAAAATAGACCTCCAGAGAAAATAGAAATTCCCCAGTTCTATGTGAGCCTGTTTGTGGGTCAGCTTGTTGATCTGTATCAGAAATGTAAAAAACTCTTTCCATATATGAGTTGTATTTTCACTCATGTAAACATGCATTAAATGTATATTCTGGTGTTCCTTCTCAAATTTTTCCAATGCTGTTCAGCATATTTTTATTCTCAGTTGCATCTATTTCCATAAACCTATAGATCTCTTTACATAACCCATCTTTTCTTTAAACCTGATCCATCTTTCTTTTATGGTATTCCAAGCATACTTTTCATCCCTCCAAATCTCAGGGAGGTCTATACGGTTGTGTATAATTCCTCTGTCTTAGAAGTTTAAATTCACCATGTCACCCATGCTCAGTACGTTAAGAGGTAAACATATTTTGCTGAAAGGCTTCTATATGCCTTTCTTAAAGTTTCTCCTATGACTTATTGGGCTTTAACTCTATTGTTAATATTCTTTTCAGGACCAAGAGAGGCAGTAAATCTAAAACAAAGTTATAGATTTTACTGCTGTAACTTTTAGATCCACCTATTCTCCTACGCGGAGAAAATTGTTCTCTTAGTGGGATATTTTCTCTACTTGTTGGATTGTTGTTCTTCAATGAATAATTCTTTAACTAGATCAAGGAGATTTTTTTCCCCCTGGAGGTTAAAGATACTAAAATAAAATTATTTCCATTTATTTGTTCATTATAATGGAACAAGTATGTTTCTGTTTTCATTTCATGTCTCGATTTTAGTTACTTCACTAGTTTAACCTGAGATGATTCAATAGATAGGTTATTTTTATTATTATTGGTGTTTATTTTATATATAAATATAGATCATGGAAATTAACAAGCAAGGATTTTAGAGCAGCTGCCAATTGTGTGCTGGTCCTAAGGATGCTGGGACTAGGGATGTCGGTGTCGTAAGGCCAAGTCAGCCTTGGGCGCTATGCAGTTTTAGGGTCACTTGAACACTCTTTCTGATTCCCTTTCCAGCTCTCTGCAGTGCCTCCCACCTCTTCAATCTGTGAATTTTGTGAAGGAAATTTACTTAATGGGATACAAACTCATCTAAAGGAAAGTCCTATGATTTTGTGTTTTAGAGCTCTGGCTCTGGAATGAGCCTGCTAGGTTCCAAATCCAGGACCCACACTTACATTCTGAGTTCTCTTGGGTAATTATGAAACCGCTCTACAGCTCCCCGGGCAAAGGCTCAGTCAAATGGGAGGAGGAGTGTTATTCAAAATTTCTAACACTTGGAAGAGGCCAACCCTGATCCATTCAGAATTCCACTCAGAGCAGGGTCTTCAAAGACCCCTGACGTGCAATCATCATGTATTTAGTAGTAGGAGATCATTGGGTCTGGAGCAGCTGAGGTGCTGGTAGGATACTCAGGGTGCTTTGAAAATGGTTTTCTAACTCAATGGGTGAATAAATATTTCAATATTTTAATGGGTTCAGCTGAACTGGAGTAACCCAGAACTGTTTGTCACCGGTATTAAATTATTTACATCAGATCTTTTCCAGATACATTTTTCTGAGAAAAACAATAATGTCAGGAAAGAATAAAAGGAAAGATATAACCAGGTCCGTTGGAAGGGTGAAACAGAATTGAAGCCCCTAAAACACTGTTGCCTACTTCACAGATTAGTCATCAGAGGTCATGGCACCAGCAACATCACCTCATGTAGTCCTTTCTGTGGCGAGACCATGGTTGTGCCTTGTCTCCCTCTGCTCCCGCCTAAGGGTGACTCTCCAGTATGCCCAGGGATCTTGTGAGCTGCCAGTTACCCTTCCAGTGCAATCCTTTCTGTTTAAGTTAACCAGCTTTAGTCTCTCTGGTTTACAACAGAGAATACTGCTGGAGAATCTGGTACCAGGACTGGGCTACCGGCAGCGATTCACCTTAATGTGTAGAACTGATCTGCCGAAGGACCTGTAATTACTGGGTAGAAAATTGAAAAAAAGCTCTTTGCTACATTTGGTTAAATTACAATCAATCATGGATCTGGAATAAGAGCAAAGTTTTCCGGGACACGTTAGGGGAATATCAGGATGTTGCAGTGTGTGGGCCGTCATTAAGACTTTTCAAGAAAGAGATAAACTCAGTCTTCTCTGGACACAAAGAATAAAGAAAAGATGGTTTTTATAATAAATACTTTTTCTCCCTGTCGTTGCTATCCAAATTGACTGAAATACTGATAATTTTGATTCTTTGCATTGACAGAAAATATACTTTTATCCAAATTTAAGGTCTGATATACTGAGGCAGAAAGAATTCTCGGAGGGTAAGATTAGGTAAAAGATAAATCCGAACTGTTAAGCTTCTTTCAAATACCTCTGGTTAACCCAGTGGTTTCAACTTCAGCCATACATTATTTTTTAAAATATAATGATGCTTTTTTCCTGGCCCCTGGAATTCTTATTTAATTAAATTTTCTTAGAAAGTGGTTTGAGTATTGTTTTTTAAAAAGTTCCCTAGATAATTCTTGAAGAATAATTCTTTCTCATTGAAGAAATCTCTGGAATGTAGCCTAGAGGACAGAATCATATTCCAGTTTTGATTTGTCTCGGTTTGAAGCCATTAATTGTGAACTGGAGGGTGGTTAGTGCACAAGACTTGCTGTGAGGAGACAGAAATCCCCACATCCAAAAACTGCACATAAATGTGATCTCTGGGTTTGGTTTCCAGCCAACTAAACAAACACGAAAAAAAATACGTTGGAAGCTTAGCGAGGTTTTTAAGATAATTACATTGAAATAAAATGTGACTTTAATGTTCTGTATTTTCATGGTCGTGATAATTAAATGAAATACTCTGTAAATTACCTAGCATAGTGCCTCATACAAAGTAGACACTGAGTGAGGGAAGTGTTTTATTATTATTATTATTGTCACTACTATTATTATTGTCTTTCCCACACCTCCTCCTCCTCCTACTGCTAGTGGTACTACTACTACTGAGAGCCAGAGACCAGGTGTTTTCTGAGTAAATCCAGTAAATAACCACAATTTTAAGGTGTGTTTCTAATATCTGCAGAACATGTGATTTGTATTCTAACAATTCTTTTGGATCCCTGAATGCATTTCACCTAAGGAAAAGTTTGTGGTCAATAGTGATTAGGGTACCAGACCCAGTCATTCTGAAAACTACCCCCCCAACCCCCTGATGTGATTTACTGACAGTACAGCGAGTACTGTTTCCACAGTAAATGACCATGATTTTTTGACAAGGTGTTTCTGTCAGTATATACTTCAGACGTCCAGATAAACTGAAGACGTGTTAGGGAGAGGAGGGCTGCCAGCATTCCAGTGAGGGATCCAGCAGAGGACTATTTGATGAAAGGCCAGCATCAGAGAGGGTACTGGATCAAGAGGGAAGAAGAACAGGGCAGGGAGGCCACTCTGATGGAAGTTTCCACGTCAAGAAGTATAGGAGACCAATCTGGGCAGGGGCAGGGGCAGGGGCAGGGCCAGGAAAGAGGGATGAACTCAAAAGTTGGGGCAGCTTGGTGACGGTGCAGTGCAGTCTTGAAGTGGTGATTTTGTGATCTCTAACAATCTGCAAGGGTTCTGAAATCACTGCTGTGTTACCTCAGTGTGCACTTTGATACTTAAGAAAGAAGTTGTAACAGATCTTAAAGTGCCAATATTCTGCCCTTTTTTCTTATTTTTGACAAAATTTAATACTGAGTCCCATCTCCACCAGTCTTTACTGAGTGAGATTTATGGTGTTGAAATTATTTGGCAAGAATCAGTTATTTTTTGAGGCAAATTCCTTGAAATCAATTAATATGACTCATGCTGGCCTTAAAATATCTCCAAATTTCTTGCTTATAGGTGTGGTTCTTTTTGTTGATTTAATTTATGCCCTGTTTGAAGACAATGTGTCTGTAGTACCCTCTGTAGTATGTATGTCTGCGTTTAATTTTGTGTTTACCTGTCTACATTCTTGGTTCAAAGGTAGAATCACTAATGTTCCCTTTCCAGAATGTAAGAGTACGTCGTGACTGCCTATCATTTGATTGTCTAGATCCTTTGTTGGCTGCTAATAGGTCATCCTTCTTATTTAATCTTTTTCTGAAGGATTCAGTGTATTTTCAAGAACTTCCTAAAACGCGATGGAGCTACATTTTTAAGCTGCGTCTTTGCTTCGTTTCTGCACATGCCTTTGTCTACGGCTCTACCTGCTCACTTTTGGCAATTGCTTTGATCATAACCAGCCTGAGTTATAGCTGAGAAGACTCAGGAAAGAAATTTCGAGTCATAAAATTTCTATCACACATATCAACACTGGGTTAAGAGAAAAATAAAAAATTTTTCATTCATTTAGAAAGTAAACAAATGATTCTGTCTTCAATTCTACTTGCAGAACGTAATACACTCAATGATTGTTGCAAAGAGGAGAAGGGATGGTTATAACAAAATAAATGCCGGCTTTGGGCTGAGGGAGATCTGGGTGCAAACCCAATCTGAAACACTTGGAAGCTATGTGATTTTTTAGGCCAAGTGATTCATCTATATAAGCCCTCGTGGTTTTTTGTCAATAATATGGCAATAATTTTACTGCAAAATATCATTCTGTAGATTAGAAATAGTGTATGAAAAGTGCTGGGCAAACAGTAGGAATCGTTGTGATCAGTAATATTTACAAAGAGATGATCAGGTAAGAATATAATGCTCCTTACAATAATACTCCTGAAAGAAACATTGTAAGGTTTGGGATGCAACCATTTCCTTTGATTTTGTTATAATATCACAAATGTATATGGCGTATATTTAGCAATAATTCACTAATGGTTTATTATTGCTTAATAAAGACCATTTTTCTAATGACCTGTTTCCATGTACATCATCTAAGCTGTTGCTTCCAATCTTTGTTCATGTATAGAGAACTTTTTTATGTGAAAACATTCTATAAACACATATAGTATGATATTATTATTGGTAAATATTGATTGACAGAATACCTAATAGCAAAAAGCTACTATGAATTCAATAACAACTTAAGTGATTTTGTATTAATCAAAATGAATTCTCAATGCATTTAAAAAGTAGCAAACGTGAATGAAACATATTCATTCACTAAAGATAATATTTAGTTTACATATGGATTTACATGCCGCTGGTCATATCTTCATGGCTGCTCATGGTCCAGAGCCCCAGACTGAGAACTAGGGTATAAATCAGACTTTTAAATCACCCTAGAAGCTCTTTTTTGAGCTCTTCTGGTTATTACAAAGCCTATCTGTATCTTCAAAGTCAATCACTATTCTCACTGGTAATTAAGTTTTATGTAAGGAAACATAGTGTATAGCTTAGTATATGACCTCCTTTGCTCAATATCGTGTTTGCAAGATTCATCCATGTTTTTGCTTATATCAGTATTTTCTTTATTTTTATTGCTGTATAATATCCTCTTCTCTGAATACTTTTTTTATCAATTATATTATTGATGGATATTAGGATTGTTTCTAATTTGGATCTATTATGAAAAAATACTGCCATGAACATTCTTGGATTCTAGTAAATGCCTTTTATTGTACGTATTTTGAATGGACCTATTTCTCAGAACGGAATTTCTAGGTCATAGTTTGTACATATTTTGAGCTCTGGTAAATACTGAGAAATGATTTTTCAAATTGATATTTACAAATTTTCACTCCATCCGTCAGTCTATAAGGTTACCAGAGGGGAAGGGGGGAGGGAGGATGGTGAAAGGGATAATTCGGTACATGTGTGTGGTGATGGGTTGTAATTAGTATTTTGGTGGTGAACATGATGTAATCTATGCAGAAATAGAAGTATAATGATGTACACCTGAAATTTTTACAATGTTATAAACCTATGTTACTGCAATAAACAAAAAATTAAAAAAAAAAAAAAGAATCTCTTTACTTCCAATCCTTGTGAACTCTTGGTATTTTCTGTCTTTCTTTTCAGCAATTTGGATAGGTAGATAATGCTGTCTCATGTAGTTTCAATTTGCATTACCTTGAAGAATAAAAAGATTAAGAAGTCTTAAGATACATCTATTTGTTACTTGGATGTCCTCTTTGAATAAGTGCCTATTCAAGCCTTTTGCTCAATTGAATATTGGCTGGCTTACAGTTTTATTGATTTGTAGATTTTTCAATAAATTAAATACATGAGTCAGATGTAAGTATTACAGGTATTCTCTCCTACTTCTTGGCTTGAGTTTTCTTTCAATGAATTTCTCTTAAAGTTTTTATTAGATAAGGAGTTCTTAATTTTAATGCAGTTCAACTCATCATTTCCCCCCATATAGATAGCATCTTTTGTGTTCTTTCATGGAAATTCATATCTACCCCATATTCTTGAAGACAGCTTCCTGCATTGTCTTCTAGATATTTTTCTTTATTGTATTACCTTTCTCCTTTAGTTCTATAATGCACTTTAAATTATTTTTTTTGTATCAGGTTTGCATTTTCAGTAATTACCTCTTCAGATATTGCTTTTACTTCATTGACTCCTTTTTCATGGGACTATAATTCTACACATATTAGACATTTTCTTACATTTTTTCTCTGCGTTTTCTAACCTATTTTATTCCTATGCTTCAAGCTAAGCATTTTCTTCTGAGCTATCTCCAATTCATTAATCCTCGTGTCTAATCTTGTTAATCCCACCTGTTGAGTCCTTAACTTGTTATTTCATTTTTAGCTCTATAATTACCTTTTGATTTTTATTAACAGATATTAAGCTGTCTACTAAAATTCTCTACTCTGAAATATATTTTCTTAAACCTATGAATCAGTTATCACAAAGTCTTTATATTATATATTAACATCTGGATCACCATTGAATCTCTTTCTATTTTTTCATTTTATTTTTTTCTTTCTTTTTTTTGGTGAATTGATCTTGTGTTCTATTAGCCTGATAATTTATGGTTGAGTCTTAATCGTAGTGTAAAAATATCATAGGGATAATTTCCATTTCTGGAAGTGTTGTCTTCTTCTAGAGATGATTTACTTTTGCACATTTCAGACTTATCTCCTGAACCTAGTATTGGAACTGAGCAAATTTAAAGCTGGGTTTCAGTTATTTTGAGGGCTGGTCTATTTTAGGTTTCCGTTATACTATGAGGGTAGCCTTCCAGGACCTGGTGTATTAATCAGGCTTCTTAATGGGCCCTGAGCTCCATCTTCTCCCCCGCTGCTCTGCAAGACTGCCCACCCCTCTAGGTACCACTCTCTGCTTGATTCTCAGCCTCTGGGCTCTACCCTGCTTAGAAATCAGCAAATGCCAGAGAGAAAAAAATGACACCAAGTAACGATTTCATTTCAGCATTTTCCCTTTCCTCTGAGATTTTGTCCCCTCAAACCTTGGTTGTCTTGGTAACTTTCTGATGACTCCAAGCAGATTTAATGCATTTTACCCAGCTGTTATGGTTGCTTCTTTCAGTAAAGTTGGTCTGAAACAAGCTAGTCCACCATAACCAAAAGCCAAGTCTCAAATGTAACATATTTTTGATAGATTAGTCATGGCCTGTTCTACAAGAATCTGAAGAAACAATAACTTTCCATTTGCTTGATGTCACAACTTTCTTCTCTAAGTAGCATCAATTATTTTCACTTTTCATCATAAAGGAGTGTTTCTAATTGACATTGTCTTTGCTGACTGCCTCCCTGATGTATTCCCATTTTGAAATGTAGGGCCCCAAACCAACCATGAACTTTTAGTGCACACCTGACCAATACAGAAAATAACAGAATTCTGACTACTTATGCTTGAGATTCTATTTAACTGAGATGTCTCTCTGAATCCTTTCCAAGGACTTCAGGCTGCTTTTCTCTTTCCATTCCCTCTCGTAATATTTATTATAGAATTTTTCATATCTTATTTTAATTACTTGTCCATCTCCACCACTAGAATATATACCTTCCAAGGTCAGAGACTATGTTTTATCTGCCCTTATTCCTGTCATATCATTGAAGCTAAACATGTTTACTGAATGAATAAATAAGAGAATTCCTTGCAACTCCATGTTTAACTTGTGATTCACTAAAAATACCAACTCTTTTCCCTTTTATGGGGTGTGGTGTAGGAGAGTGCCTTCCTCATTGGACATTTCATTGGCAGGAATAGGCTGGCTATATCATTTAAATATATCTTTATTTCATTCACACATATATTTAAAAACTCATTCTGTAAGATCCTCACAAACATGGTGCTATTGTCGAAAGTTGTTGATCCATAGCCAACCAAATAAGCTGTTCCGTAGAAATATATTAGTAAACACACAGTAAATAATAAGCCACCTATCACACATAGATTTACTGAAATTTTATGGATAGGCATTTATTGACAGTTTTTTAGTCTTTTCCTGATATAAGGCATATGTTTTTCTTTTATTTTAGATTTTTTTACATCCATTTCTATAATAATTGTAATATAATGATTGCTATTTTCTGAATTCCCACCAAGTTATGTGTACTAAAACATTCCCTGTAAATTAGATGAATTTTTCCATTATAAAAACCATAGTAGTAATGTGATAAATTCTATGTTAATGACATTAAAAACATAATTTTTCCATAAATACTACTGGCCACAAAGTGAATAGAACCCTGAATAATATTGTTAAAACAATATGCAATTTTCAAAAACAGATGGTTTTGATTGTATGGGAGAAAGATTTGACATTAGTTTTTTTCTTTTATTTTTGCAACTGAATGAACTTTTTATGGGGATTACCTCAACATTCATTAGTGCTTTTTAGGCACGAATTCGCTGGATTGCCCTTTCCTGCTAATCAGAGATGACTTCAATATCTTAGATTTATAATACTAAAAAGTTCAGGAAAAATTTAAATAACCTGAGGAGTTTTTCCAGTTTAAATTGAGATGCTCTTATCTGTCATTTTGTTCATTTAGGCAAACTGGAAAAACGACATTCATGGGTTGGTTTTTTTTTTACATTTTTTCCAGTTTTATTGAGAAATAATTGATATACATCGTTGTATAAGATTTAAAGATTGAACATGATGGTTTGATTTACGTGTATTGTGAAATGATTGCCACAATAGATGTAGTTAACATCCATCATCTCATGTAGATACAATAAAAAGAAAAGAAAAAAAAATTCTCCTGTGATGAGAACTCTTAGGATTTACTCTCTTAACAACTCTCCTGTGTATCATACAACAGTGTTAACTACAGTCATCATGTTTTATATTACGTCCCTCATACTTATTTATCTTATAACTGGAAGTTTGTACCTTTTGACCATCTTTCTCTAATTCCCCTTCCCCCAACTCCCCCTTCTGGTAACCACAAATCTGATCTCTTTTCATATGAGTGTTTTGTTTTTTGTTTAGATTCCACATATAAGTGAAATCATACAATATTGTCTCTGTCTGCCTTATTTCAGATAGCATAATGCCTTCGAGGTCCATCTATGTTGTCGCAAATGCTAGGATTTTCTAATTTTTTTTATGGCTGAACAATATTCCATTATATATATGCATATACATATACACGTACATATATCACAACTTCTTTGTCCATTCACCCATTGATGGACACTTATGTTGTTTCCTTGTCTTGGCTGTTGTAAATAATGCTCCTATGAACATGAGGATGGAGATATCGTTTCAAGTTAGTATTTTTGTTTCCATTGGATATAATTCCCAGAAGTGGAATTGCTGGATCATGTGGTAGTTCTATTTTTAATTTTTTGAGGAATCTCCATACTGTTTTCCCTAGTGGCTGCACCAATTTATAATCTTACCAACAGTGCACAAGGGTTCCCTTTTCTCTACATCCACACCAACATTTGTGATCTCTTATCTTTTTGATAATGGTCATTCTAACATGCCTGAGTTATCTCATTGTGATTTTAATTTGCATTTCCCTGTTGATAAGTGATGTTGAGCATCTTTTCATGTACCTGTTGGCCATTCATATATCTTCTTTGGAAAAATGTCTATTTGGCTCCTTTGCTTATTTTTTAATTGGATTACTTGGTGTTTTTGCTATTGAGTTGTATGAGTTCTTTATATATTTTGGGTATTAACCCCCATCAGACATATCATTTGCAAATATTATTTCCATTCTGTAGGCTGCCTTTTCACTTTGTTGCTGGCTTCTTTTGCGGTGCAGAAGCTTTTTAGTTGGATGTGGCCTCACTTGTTTATTTTTGATTTAGTTGCTTGTGCTTTAGGTGTGATTTCCAAAAAATCATTGCCAAGACCCATGTCAAGGAGATTTTTCCTGTTTTTTCTAGGAGTTTCATGCTTTTAGGCCTTACATTTAAGTCTTTAGTCCATTTTGAGTTAATTTTTGTGAGCGGTATAATATAGAGATCAAGTTTCATTCTTTTACATATGAATATCTAATTTTCTCAGCACCATTTATTAAGGAGACTGACTTTTCTCCATTGAGTATTTTTGGCTCCCTTGTCAAATATTAGTTGACTGTATATACTTGAGTTTATTTCTGGGCTCTCAGTTCTGTTCCATTGGTCTATTTGTCTGTTTTTATGCCAGTACCATACTGTTTTAATTACTATATCTTTGTAGTATAGCTTGAAATCAGGAAGTGTGATGCTTCCTGCTTTGTTTTTCTTTCTCAGAATTTCTTTGGCTATTTGAGGTCTTTTGTGGTTCTATATAAATTTTAGGAATATTTTTTCTATTTCTGTAAAAAAAAAAATGCCATTGGACTCTTGATAGGGATTGCATTGAATCTGTAGATGGCCTTTGGTAGTATTGAAATTTTTACCATATTAATTCTTCCAATCCATGAACACAGGATACCTTTCCATTTATTTGTGCCTTCTTCAATTTCCTTCATCAGTGTTTTGTAGTTTTCACAGTAGAGATCTTTCACTTCATTGGTTAAATTTATTCCTAAATATTTTATTGTGATTTTGTTGTTGTTGTTGTTGAGGAAGATTAGCGCTGAGCTAATGTCAGTTGCCAGTCTTCTTCTTTTTTTGATTGAGGAAGATTACCCCTGAGCTAACACCTGTTCCAATCTTTCTCCACTTTACATGTGGGTCACCACTACAGCATGGCTGACAAGTGGTGTAAGTCGGTGCCTGGGATCCAAACCTGCAAACCCCGGCTGCTGAAGCAGAACATGCCGAAATTAACCACTATGCCATGGAGCCGGCCCCGCTAAGTATTATGTTGTTTTTGATGCTATTGTAAATGGGATGGATTTCATATCTTTTCCAGAGAATTTGTTGCTGGTGTATAGAAATGCTACTGATTTTTGTATGTTAATTTTGTATCCTGCCACTTGACTGAATTAATTGATTAGTTCTAACAGTTTTTTTGTGGAGTTTAGGATTTTTCTGTATATAAAATCATATCATCTGCAAATAAAGACCATTTTGCTTATTCTTCTCTAATTCTGATGCCTTTTATTTCTTTTTCTTGCCTGATTGCTCTGCTAGGACTTCCAGTACTGTGTTGAATAGGAGTGGTAAGAGTAGGCAACCTTGTCTTGTTTTCGATCTTAAAGGAAAATCTTTCAACCTTTCATCACTGAGTATGATGTTAGCTGTGGGCTTGTCATATATGGCCTTTATTCTGTTGAGATATGTTCCTCTGTGCCTAATTTGTTAAGTGTATTTATCATGAACAGATGTTGAATTTTATCAAATGCTTTTTCTGCATCTATTTGGATGATCATATGATTCTTTTCTTTCATTTTTTTAATACGATGTATCCCATTGATCACTTTGCATATGATGAAACATCCTTGAATTCTAGGGATAAATCTCATTTGATCATGGTGAATGATCTTTTCATGTGTTGCTGAATTTTGTTTGCTAGTATTTCATTGAGATTTTTTGCTTCTATATTCATCAGGGTATTGGTCTGTAGTTTTCTTTTCCAGTAGTGTCCCTATCTCACTTTGGTATCAGGATAGTGCTGGCCTCACACAGTGAGTTTGGAAGTGTTCCCACGTTTTCAATTTTTTGGAAGAGTTTGAGAAGGATTGGTATTAATTCTTTTTCAAATGTTTGGCTAAATTCACCAGTGAAGCCATCTGGTCCTGGGCTTTTCTTCATTGGGAGATTTTGATTACTCCATACCAGTAATTGGTCTATTCAGATTTTCTATTTCTTCCTAATTCAATCTTGATAGGTTGTATGTTTCTAAGAATTTTTTTTTCATTTCTTCTAGGTTGTTCAGTTTGTTGGCACTAACTGTTCTTGGTAGCCTTTTATGATCCTTTGTATTTCTTTGGTATCAGTTGTAATGTCTCTTTTTTCATTTATAATTTCGTTGATTTGGGTCCTCTCTGTTTTTTTCCTTGGTTAGTCTAGCTAAGGGTTTGTCAATTTTGTTTATCATTTTCAAAGAACCAACTCTTAGTTTGGTTAATCTCTTCTATTGTTTTCCTGTTCTCTGTTTCATTTATATCTTCTCTAATCCTCATTATTTCCTTCTTTCCACTAACTTTGGTCTCAGTTTGTTCTTCTTTTCTAGTTTCGTAAGGTGTAGAGTTAGTTATTTGAGATCTTGCTTGCTTCATAATGTAAGTGTTTATTTCTATGAACTTCCCTTTTAGAACTGCTTTTGCCACATCCCATAAGTTCTGGTAGGTTTCCATTTCCTTTTTTCTCAAGAAACTTTTTTATTTCTCTTTTAATTTCTTCTTTGATCCATTGGTTGTTGAGGAGAGTGTTGTTTAATTTCCATGAATTTGTGAGTTTCTCAGTTTTTCTATTGTTATTGATTTCTAGTTTAATGCCATTGTGGTTAGAGAAGATACTTGGTATGATTTCAGTCTTCCTGAATTTGCTAAGATTTGTTTTGTGGCCTAACATATGGTCTATCCTAGAAAATGTTCCGTGTGCTCTTGAGAAGAATATGTATTCTACTGTTGTTGAATAGAGTGTTCTGTATACGTCTGTTAAGCCCATTTGGTCAATAGTGTTGTTCAAATCTGCTGTTTCCTTGTCAATTTTCTATCTGGATGATCTATCCCTTATAGAGAATGGGGTATTAAAGTCCCCAACTCTTATCATGTTGCTGTTTATTTCTCCTTTTTGCTCTGTTAGTTTTTGCTTTATGTGTTTAGGTACTCCAATGTTGGGTGCATAAATATTTACAACTATTATATTTTCTTGATGGTTTGACCCCTGTATCATTATATAATGATCTTCTTTGTCTCTTTTTACCATTTTTCTGTAAAGTCTATTTTGTCTGATATAAGTATGGCCACCCCTGCTTTTTTTTTGGTTCCCATTTGCTTGAAATGTCTTTCCATCCCTTCGCTCTCAGTCTATGTGTGTCTTTAAGACTAAAGTGAGTCTTTTGTAGGCAGCATATCATTGTATCTTGTTTTTTCATCCAACAACTGGCATTCATTGCTACACCACAAGGATCTGAGCCCAGGGAGGTGGTCTCCCATGTGGACACTGACTTCAACAGGCTGCACCTGCTTTGGAGTATGTGGCCTTAGCTTTTCGTATAGTGGTGGTTCTCTCCAGGATCACTAAAGGAGCTCCAATAGCATATCAATTACTGACATACCTATTCAGAGTTTCTGATTCAGTAATTCTGGGTTGACATCCAAAAGTATGTCATTCTAACAAGGATCCAGGTAGCACTTATGCTGCTGGTCTGAAGAGCACACTTTGAGAACTATTGCCTCATAGGGTCTCTTGTGGTCATAGGTTGTTTCTGCAGATTCTCTTAGAGTGTCCTGTTTTAGGCTCTAAAATTTTATACAGTGGTAAAATTGCAGGTATGTCTATCAAGGGAGCACTCTCAGAGAAAAAGTAGGCCTCCTGGTAGCCCCTGGAGCCTCACTGTGACTATAACATTACTTGTTCCTCTCTGTATTGAGCAAAGGAATATTGAAGGCTAGTTGTTACAATTCCTGAAGCTCATCCCAGAGTCTAAGTACATCAAGATTAAGGTTTCTCCTTGTCTTTCTCCCTACTTCACTTCAAGGCAACCAGTAATGCACGTTCTAGATTCCTGTCCAAATATCAAGAAATGAGATTTCTGTTTCCTTTTATGAAGGGTTAGGTTATTCAGATAAACCTCCTGCTAAAAGAGCTATAAAAAGATGGATAAAATATGTTTTAAAAATGGGTAATTGGGCATAAAATATTCTAAGTTTCTTGCATTGACTGGGAAGTGGATAAAAGTACCAAGTGTCATTCAGAATAATGTCAAGAATATTATATATATTTTCATCTCCATGGTACAAATTTCTAAAAATAGTAGGAAAATATATAAGTAGAAAATTAATAAAACTAATACACTAGAAAATGGAATAATACACAGAAATTTAGAATAAGACAAATGGAGAAAATTAAAAAAATATAAACTAAGGGGGATAAGTAGAAAGCAAATAGTGAAATGAAAAACAAAGTACAACTATATACTGCTTGCAAGAGGTGGAAATGATACAGAAATATTGAAAGTTGAAAAAGTTAGAAAAATAGTTATCATGTGAACAGTAACAAAAAAAGTGCATCCACAAATATAAAGAAAAAAGTTTCAAGGGAAAAGCTTTACTAGAGATAAGTTGAAACATTTTCTAATTATAAGTGTTCTCAGAATGATATAACAGTTAAAAATTTCTATGTCATTAACAATATAGTTTCAAATCAAATAAAACAAAATTTGACAAAATCACTAAAGGAAATCCACAAATCCACAATTCTGGGATATAATATACCTCTTGCCATATGTGATAGAGTAAGAGGATAAAAATCAGCAAAAAAGCTAGAGTAAGGACCTCTAAAAATTCTCTTCTACAAAAATATTGAGAACAGAGGCAAAAATTGTAAAAATTAACTTTTTTTCAGTTTACTGAAAATTAACCAAATACTTGAAGGAATCTGGGGAACATTTATTTAATTAATACACTAAGTAACAAGTAAGTAATCTCATTAAGACCAGGGAGCTTTGTCACATTTTAACTTGCCTTATCACCATGCCTCCTATGCAATAGTCTTGAAAAGCAACAACCCACAATCACGATGAAAACTGGAAGCCCGGCAGTCATTGGAGAGTCTAGAAGAGGATTGGAACCCCTGCAAAGCCTCATTCCTAGAGAAGTGTCCTTCTTTGACCTGTCCAGTGGTTCTCTGGAGGACTTAACTTAAAAAATTGTTTTTATGTGACATGACTCAATTCACCACTGCAAAGCCTTTCCCCAGGGGTGTTTGCTGAAAACAAGAAGAGGCAATTGTTTAAATTGGCAGCTGCTAAAGGTGGCAGATAACAGTTGGGGCAAGCAATGGATTAATCAAGAAATAGAAAAGAGAACATTTCCCAATTCATTCTATGAGGCAAGTGTTACCCTGATACCAAAAATAGACAAAGATATCACAAGATAAGAAAACTACAGGCTAACATCTTCATGAATATAGATGCAAAAATCCTCAACAAAATACTAGCAAACTGAATCTTGCACTATATAAAAAGGATTATACACCATGACCAAGTAGAATTTATGCCAGGAATGCAGGTTTTCTTCAACATACAAATATCCATCAACGTAATAACCAAATACATTTGGTTGATACACTGTATTGATAAAAATAAAGAACAAAAACTACATGATTCCTGTGATGAAAAAACACTCAAAGTAGAAAAAGAAGTGAATTTTCTCAGTCTGACAAGGATTACCTCCTGAAAAATTAGACAAGAAAAAAAGAAGACATCCTTATGGGAATGGAATAACTAATAGTTTCACTCTTTTCTGATGACATAATTGTGTATATAGAAAATCCTTAGAAATTCCCCCACAATTTCAGAGTCAATAAATGAGTTCAACAAGATACATGATCAATATACAAAATCAATTGTATTTCTATCCACTAGCAAAGAACAATCTTAAAATGAAATAAAGAAAATAAGTCCACTTATAATAGCACCAAAAAGAACAAAATACTTAGGCATAAATTTAATAAAAAAAGAGCTTGACTTGTACACTGAAAACTACAAGAAATCATTGGAATAAGTTAAAGAAGACTAAATGAATGAAAAGACATCTTGTGTACATGGATTGGAAGTTCTAGCATTGTTAAAACGGCAATACTCCCTAAGTTGATCTATAGATTTGACGTGACTCCTATCAAAGTCTCAGCTGTTGTTTCTTTGCAGAGATTGACAAACTGATCCTAAAATTAATATGGAAATACAAGGAAACTAGAACAGTCAAAAGTATCTTGAAAAAGAGCAGAAACGTAGGAGAACACACACTTTTAGATTTCGAAACTTATTACAAAGCTACAGTAGTCATAATTGTGTAATACTAGCATAGGATAGACCTACAGACCAATGGGATGTAATTAAGAATCCAGAAACAAACCCACTTATTTATGGTCAGTTGATTTTCAGCAAGAGTACCAAGGCAATTTTAACAAATGGTGTTAGGACAATTGGATGTTAACATACAAAAGAACGAATTTGAATCCCTACCTCATTCCAGATGCAAAAAACAGGTCAAAAATCATCAAATAGTGAAATATAACAGCTAAATTTATAAAATTCTTAAAAGAAAACATAGATGTAAATCTTCATGACCTGGCATTAGGCAATGGTTCCCAGACATGACATCTAATGCACAAGCAACCAAAGAAAGAATAGATAAATTGGACTTCATAAAAATTAAAAACTTTTGTGTGCTTCAAAGGACACTATCAAGAAAGTGAAAAGACCACCAGAAAATGGGAGAAAATATTTGAAAATCATGTATTTGATTAAAGTCTAGTATCCAGAATACATACAGAACTATTGCAATTCAACCAAAATAACTAAAAATAACTCAATTAAAAAGTGGGCAAGTAATTTGTCTACACATTTCTCCAAATTAGGAGAAATGCTAATTGAAACAATGTAATACCACTTCACATCCACTAGGATGGCAAAATCAAAAATAAAGACAATAATAAGTGCTGACAAGAATGTAAACAGATTGTAACCCTTATACATAGCTGATGGAAATATAAAATGGTGCAGCCTTTTTGGAAAATAGTTTGGCAGTCCTCAAAAAGCAAACCATTGAGTTTTTATATGACCCAAATAATTCCACTTCTAGGTATATACACAAGAGAACTGAAAACACATATCCACTCCAAGACTTTTACATGAATGTTCATAGCAGCATTATTTATAATAGCCACAAAGTGGAAACAACCTAAATGTACATCAACTGATTAATTAATAAACAAAATATGGTATACCCACACAATGGACTATTATTCAGCCATAAAAAGTATTGAAGTATCAATTTATGCTACAACATGGATGAACCTTGAAAACAGTATACTACATAAAAAAGTGAGACACAAAAAACTACATATTGTATGATTCCATTTATGTGAAATATTCAGAGTAGACAAATCCATAGAGATAGAAAATAGATTAGTGCTGTCAGGGTCTAGGGGCAGGTAAGAATGGGATTGAATGCAAATAGGTATAGCATTTGTTTTCAGGGATGAAATGTTCTGGAATTAGACAATAGTGACAGTTGTACAATTTTGTGAATATACAAAAAACACCAAATTGTACACTTTTAAAATGGTAAAAGGGGTTAATTTTATGACATGAAAATTCTATCACAATAAAAAAATGTATAACGTTTGGACTAATTGTTAAGTTATGTATTTATAAAAATTGATCCTATGCCATACTATGACATATTTCATCAAATTTCAAAGGATATAATCATTCAGAATGTGTTCTACTATTAATCCAGAAATAAAACAGATAACTAGAAAATTTCATTATGTTTGTAAATTAAGAAAAATGCTTCTAAAAACCAATGGATTAAGAATGAATCACAGTAGAGATAGAAAAACATTTTGAAAATACTAATTACACATCAAAACTTGTTGATTGTAACTTAAGTCATAATGCTTAGGGGAAAATTTAGTAGCTACAAATGGAAAAACAGAAGGGATAAAATCAAAGAGCTCATCACCTACTTCATAGTATTAGAAAAAGAATAACAATTTAAACAAAATAATTCAAAGGAAAAATAAGAAAAACAGAATTCGAGGTATGGAAAACAATCTGACAGTGGATATGATCAGCAAAATCACAAGAGGGCTCTGAAACAAAATAATGAAATTGGTACAGCTCTAGAGAGATTTATACAAAAAAGAGACAGAGAGAAAGCAAAAACGTATGTTATCATATTGATATGAAAAAGACGAGAGCACGATAGGTACCGACATCGAAAAGCCATGAGACTATTATGAACTGCTGTATATCAATAAATTTGAATATTTAGATAAAATAGACAACTTTTGAGAAAACCAAAAGCTTAGAAAATCTTCACAAAAAGAAATAGAAAATGTAAATAATTTTATGTCTATAAGAGAAACTGAATTCATAATTTAAAATCTTCCCACAAAGGCCCATTTGGTTTGGCAATTCATGAATTCCACTAAACATTTCAGGAAGACATATGTTAATCCTACATAAACCCTTCTAAAGAATTGGGGGAAGAGCGTCTTAACCTTCTTTAATTAGCCTTTATACTAAACCTGACAAGGCCATTACCAGGAAAAAATTACTGGCCAGTCGTATGCAAATTATAAACACATATGCAAAATGGTAACAATATGTTAGTATACTGAATCCAAAAATATATAGAAAGGACCATTTATCAATACCAGGCTTGGTTTATTCCATAAATACAAGGTTAATTTAACATTCAAAATGTATCAATACATCTCACCATATTTTCAGAATAAATGAAAAACATCATATAATCATTTTTTCAGAAACCTTTAGTTTTTCATTTTTTTTGTTCAATGAAGTTAGATACAGTACCATTTCTATAACTATTATTGAGGTCTCTGAGCTTTGTGTAAGCACTATAATAAAATATGTCAACTCTTGAGGGCATTCTTCTTCAGGAAAACCTGCTAACAGCAGGACCTTTTGAATCACATCCCGTAGATCAATCTGACATTACTTTTCCAGCTACCCCTCCTGAGATCTCTCTGAAGCTACAAAGAAAAGGAAACAATAATTCTTTTATGGCTGTCTGAATGGAATAATTACTGAAATGGAATCTCAGGGTACTTCTGCACCCACCTTTGCAAAAGTGTGCTTCTTTGCTTGTTAAAACGTTGTTAGAAAAGGAATGAAAAGTTTTATGTATGTGAGTCGACTACAATTCACAGATGATATCTTCCCACTTTGAATTCCTGTCTGTAGCAGTTACTTGAGGTGAAGAGAGGCAACCCCGTCTCGAATAAAATCTGCTTACTGAATGACCATTCACTCCCAGACTATATTTTTTTGCTAGTCGAACACAATTTAAATGTTATGGTAATATTATAGGCACACCACAAACTGCTTCCTAATTCCAATTTAGCTATGTATTCTTTCCTCTGATATAAATTGCCTGATATTCTAAATTATTAAATGCAACATCATGATTTGGGTAATCTGAGGTTGGTGTAAAAAAACATGAATATGGGGGCTGGCCCGGTGGCGCAAGCGGTTAAGTGCGCGCGCTCCGCTGCGGCGGCCTGGGGTTCGCTGGTTCGGATCCCGGGCGCGCACCGAAGTACTGCTTGGTAAGCCATGCTGTGGCGGCGTCCCATATAAAGTGGAGGAAGATAGGCACCGATGTTAGCCCAGGGCCGTCTTCCTCAGCAAAAAAAGAGGAGGATTGGCGGATGTTAGCTCAGGGCTGATCTCCTCACCAAAAAAAAAAAAAAAAAAAAAAAAAAAAAAACATGAATATGAATGCTAACATCTATTAAAATAATGATGTTCCTATACTTTTACACCCATAAAATCAAGGAAAAATCCATACAATTCTGCATTGTGCCTTATGTTAATGAAAAAAAATGGCAGAAACCATATCTATGACTTACAATGAGGTATTTATCCATTTTCTCCCTTTTTATTAAGATAAACCTCAGCTAAAATCTTGGCAATGCTATTTGTTCAATTTCTCATTTGTATAATTTTTGCAAGAATACCTATTTTGTAGAAATTATGTGAGGATTGCATGAGATAACATGAAACTTGACTGAGTGGTGCCTAGCATTTAATATGCCCAGTCAAAGTTGTGTTTCCTTGACTTCTTTCTTGTACCAGACAATTTCATTTCCATGTCCCACTCACAGACCCAGAAGAGAGAGCTCCTTAATCCATCTCTTCTAATTGGACCAGAGATATATTCTTAATCTAATGTAAACAAATTTGTAGGTTTGGACAAACCAATTATCTTTTCTCAATCAATAAACTCTGTCATGAATACTGGGGCCAACTGGTCTTTTCCTGAATTATAAGATTATGTGAACTTGGTTGGGTGGCTCCCACATTAGGTACCATACAAAAAGAGACAGTGGAGGCAGTGAGCGGAAATGTAAGGGGATGCAGATGTGGGTGAATGAGAGGAATTGTAGAGTTCCCAATGTACAAAGCTAGCACCATTTTTTCCTGATATTCCTGATCTCATATTTATTTCTCATTATGCCATGTCGTTAGAGTCTGCTGTACTGTTTTGTATGTCCTTTTTAGGCATACATCTTTTTTGCCTTAGCTGGCTTGAATGTGCTGTGATCATTAAAATCAAATGAGTTTGAGTTATAAACTCCTCCACTGCTTTTTAAATTCTGTTATTTAGAGCAACTATTTTGTTAGCTTTCAACATGTTAAGTTACATCATGATATTTGTTATTAATACTGATTTTTCAGTAGACTATAAGATTGGTTAATAGGTTTACTGATATCATACAGTGTGCTTTGAAACTGAGCCTTTACATTAAAAATATTAGTGGATTCATCATATATTCCAATATTGAAGAAAAACCAGAATACAAAGATTACATAAGCCTAAGGAGGAAAAATGATCAAAACAGCTTGTCCAAAAAATTGAATAGGTTGTGCCTGAAATACCGTGGTCCTAAATTTTATTACATATTAATATTTATGAATATACTATTTAGAATGCTTTTGGCAGGAGTAAAACGAAAAAGACCTAATTAAAAGGCTAAAGTTATTTATTATGTAAGAAGAAGCAAACTATTCAGCGATGTCAGCAAAGATTCTGGTTCCTTCTGTCCTTTCACTCAGCTGTCCTCAATGTGTTGGCTATAGTCCTTAGTCTGGTCTTTTCATGCATCCAAAATGCTGCTGCAGGCTTTATAATCCAATACAGCCTTGTCCAAAACACAAAGGGCAGTTGCCCATCCTAGATTGTTTTTAAATCCTGGAATCTAGATTCCTCAAAAACCCCCCAGCACTTATTCTTAAATCCCATTGGTAAAGTTTCTCGTGCGCTCTATTGTCTAAGCAGAGTTATGAAAACTTCCCTTTTATTCTCAAATGTGCCCCCATTTGGATGATAAATTATGACTACTTTAGGTTTGGTCACATGCCTATGCCTGAGGAGCATTAGATACTGAAAAAAAGAAATATCTAGTATTTTTAGCCTTTGTCATGGAAAGCTATTCTGGCAGGGAATAAGGTAATGGCTTTGGGGTAGGCAACCTACAATGTCTGCCACTTGTTAAGTGCTAAACAATTTCCAATTTCTGGTTATGAATTAGACATTGTGCGAATTAGATTAAATAATTTATGCTGAAATTCTCTGTAATCATCTGGATGTTTGCGACTGTGAGTTTAGGAAGAAGTACAATGAGTCAATTTTATTATTAGGGAATCCAGTTTTGTCTTCTATATCAAAATAATGATAAAGATAAGACTAGCAACATCAACTCTTTGCTTATTTTTTGTTACTTTTGATGATATCATAAATATTTTCTTTGGTCTTCCTCTAGAATTAGACCCAGTGACCAAGCAACTTATGCTCCAAACAGCTCAACCAACTTTTGGCCATCTAACAGATGTAAGTAAAATGTTTTAAGTTATAATAAATATCACTATTCATGGTGATTAATGCAAGTGTCTATTATGTTTTAAAGTTTAGTAGCTTTGCTACTAAAATGATTATAATATTATCCACTCTCTAGACAATAGTGGAATAAGATATTTATAAAAGTTCTCACAATGATCCATCCACCTACTTATATGTTTTAATGTTACTTATGGTAATATTTTTGGTAACATGGAGACTTATAACAGACTACAAAAACTTTCACAGCCTGTCTCAACAAAAGTATGGCATATAATGAGCCTTACATACCAGGAGTTTTCTTCTAGGAGTTTTCCTCTAGGAGTTTTAAAGTTTCAGATCTTTATGTTTAAGTCTTTAATCCATTTTGAGTTGATTTTTGTATATGGTGTAAGATAAGGGTCCAATTTCATTCTTTTGCATGCTTGCAATGTGTGATAACATGGAGGAACCTTGAGGATCTTGTGCTAAATGAAATATGCCAGCCATAGAAAAACAAATACTGCATGATTCCACTTGTATGAGGTATTTAAACTAGACTCATGGAAGCAAAGAATAGAATTGTGGTTTCCAGGGGTTGGGGAGAAAGGGAAGTGGAGAGTTGCTAATCACTGTGTATAAAATTTCAGTTATGCAAAATGAATACATTCTAGAGATCTACTGTACAACATTGTGCCTATAGATAGCAATAGGGCATTGTACTTAAAAATCTGTTAAGAAGGTAAATCTCATGTTGTGTTTTTGCCGCAATAAAATAACGAAATTGTTACACATTTTTAAGAGCAGTACAAACATTTAAACAGGTATTTCAAAAGCTGTGGGTCATTATATTTTTGGTTTTAGCATGTCCTTTTTATATGGATAAAATATTACTTTTAGTTGCAATAAATACACCTTATTCCAATCTCTTTAAAACTCATATTTACAGTATGCTATAGAATGCACAGAGGACCATTATGAGTGAGACCATGTTAGAACATTTAGTTAGTTCGTGCTAGAATATTTAATAACTTATGCAAGAAATGTGAAGAAAACCTTGAACTAGTTTATGATATAATGAGGAATATGGAAAACGTTTAAATCAATAACATTTCAGAGAGGTCTGGAGAAGGCCAGATGGCCTGATGGTATTGCTCTACATGAAAGGAAGGCAGAACTAAAGTCCACATATCTGGATGTTTGTAAAAGGTGGAAGACTATGATGTGTGATATGAGAGAATAGTAGAGAAATCAAAGGGAAAAGGAAATGAATTGGCAATTTAACTAAATATGGTCTTTGAGGACCAGAAATCTCTAAAGGGAATTCTTAAAGACTAACTTGTTTATAGTTTGGTGCTTAGTGCTGGCCCTCCCCTCTGTTTCCCCACAAAATCCTTAGTGAAATCCACATGACCCACTCTGATGCTTTCCATATTTTCTTACAGTTGAATTTGAACACATGTTGAGTCCTCTTTTAAGACTACAGTGTGGTGAGAATAGAAGTCCTCCAAAGGGAACAACATCTGGGTTATATTTTGAGAACTCACCTGGGATTTGTCATTAAGGTGCAGCTCTCAGTGGTATTTTGGATTAAATCATCATGATGAAAGGGAGACAAGAGTGTTTCCTCACTATGGTTGCCAAATGAAACAGATTGTGATGGTTGCTGGCATACGGCTTCATAGAAGATGGACGTTATGAGATGAACATTTGCAAGGTGTATAGTTTAATACTAAAAGATTCAAATAAGGTGCTAAATACATCAACCATTCCATATATTTGAGTGAAAGAATTAAGAAATATCATTCTGAAGTTTTAGGCTAGTAATGGATATGTAATTGAGCCACAACAGTTAACCAATTTCTTAAGATATTAAAACTTTTCCAGGATTTACTAAGATGTCTATGGCAGAGGTCACCTGTAGAGGTAGAATGCCCTGGAGACAGTAATCTATTGGGTGATTTGGTCATCAAGCAAGTATGAGAATGATTTGTTGAGGTCAAAAGCTACGAGAAAGTAGAGTAATGTATGAGGAGAGTAATGCCAGTGACATGAGAAAAATATTTTGATTTGTGTTTAGAACATGCCACTGAAATGCTCAGGAGTAGCAGGTATAAAATAGAGAAATGAAAGAGATTGCAAAATCATTTGCAAGTCCAGTGCCAGGAATTACATAAGGTGGCTATGTCTCTATTTTGGTGGCAGTATATTATAAAGTGGAAAGTAGCTGGGATTTAGATGACAGGATTCTGATCATAAGTCAAAAAGACAGGTAATAAAAGACTTCTACATATATTTTAAAACTCAAGAGACTTTGTCATAAGCCTTCTGATAAGATGATATGGAGAAAACATTGGAGCTACTAGGAGATAGTCACTTCAAGAGCAATTTATCAATTAGCCTTCCTGGAAAGACTTTGAATTCATTAAAAACCAAAGTTTTCACCTAGTATCTGTCTCTTAGTAAAGCTGATTCAGGAGGAATAAGATTAGAGGTAATAATGTCTACCCTCAGTAAATAAAAATGAATAGCTGACTTGAAAGTTCAGTTGTCAGTTAAAAGTGGCCCATCCACAGATTTCTAACATGCGGCTCAGCTACCTGAGGTTATATGTGCTGGAGAACAAGAAGAAATTGGCCTCCAGAACTTGCCCTGGGCAATGGAATTGCCCACTGATTTAATTCTGGTCTGGTGGTTGTCCTACGTAGAGCTGATGTGACCACCTGAGACGTGAAGGAGAAAATTTTGGAAATAAAAACAAAGGACTTTCAAAGACTCTAGGAGGTAGAAACACAGCCATTCATTATGGTTGTTTCAAGGGTAGAAACTGTATTCTTGTCCTAGATAAATTAAGCTCATGAAATGAGAAGGGTTTGAAAGTAAGGCAGAGATACCGGTATTAGGACTGAAGTGGGAGGAGGGTCCACATAAAGTTGTTTCTGGAGGTTTTTTAGGTCTGTGGAAAAATGCTGATGAGCACGAATAAAGTGCATAAAGGATACAGGTGTTTTATTCAGATATACATTCTTCTCTTTTAATTCTGATTCTGCTGGGATTAGTTAATAAAATAATGTTAGTTTGTGCAAAGCACCAGAATAGATGCTCCTGAAGGAGGCAGAATTCGAAGAAGCTTTAGAACTGTTACAAAACAACATAGTGACAAATGCAGAATTAAAAATGAACGATCATTAACACAGTGGAGAATAAAGCCTGTTTTATTTTTCCTGTGCTACATGGTTTAACACATGTGGCCGGCTGTGCAGGCAGCATTCCTCTTGCCCCCACCAAACTGGAAGCTGGAGTGGGCACCTTTTTCCACGGAGCACACAAAAAAATTCACGTCAAAAACACTAGTGAGCAATTGAGATTATGAGGGAAAACAAAACTTTCACTTTAAACCTGCCACTGAAGACAACTTACAAGTTTAATTAGAAATGTGTATTTTCTTCTAAGTCTCTCTTTGGCCACACTTCCAACCTAGGATCTTCTCCTTGCTCCATTTTGCTTTTTCTGCTGCCTTTTAAGTGCCTGTTTCTCTGATACCTCACCTTCCTCATTCTGTTCAGATCCCCAGGATCTGACACCAGATTATCAGATCTTTATGTCTTTGTGGGATTAGTAGCTATCTGAAGGCTTTAAGAAAATGATTTTTCCCAGCTTTTCTGATTATGCTCAGCAAGAACAATAGTCTACCGCAAAGTAATCTACTCTGCCAGAAGCAGAAGTTCTGCATATATTTCTGCCGAAAAAGAAGAATCACAAAATTTTCCATGGTTAATTTTATTTTCATATTCCCTTTGATCTACCACTTTTCTGTGGTTTTCCATCTCAGGGACATGCCTAATTCACAGCAAATTTTTTAGCAAGTGTTTGGCTGTATTTTTCCCCAATGAATGGTTCAAGACTATCAGCCCCCAATATCTGGAACATTCAAATAGAGTGTCTCTTGCACCCACATGTCTTCTGCCACAGGAATACTTTTACTTAAGACAATTTAGTTAACCGTCCTATCTTTTAAACATTTACATTCCAAGATTTTGCCATGTGCATGAAGTATAGACTCCTTTTCTCTCACTTTATCCTTTGTGGAAAGACTAGACCTCAAGGAAGGTACTTAGTGACCACGACTTGATAAATGAGGCTAATGGAGAACAATGGAAGTTTGGTAAGTATATGACTAATTGCTGACAGAATGTACAAAAAACATTGTAAATACGGAAAGACTAGAGAAACACTACCTCAGACTAAAGTTGACTCACATAAGTTGAAAAGGGAGCAAGAGGAACGAAGAGAATAAAGAAAAACATTTAAAACATTATGAGTCAAGTTCAAGAGTAGACCAACCTAATAAGAAGTTTTACCCTCAGTATAGAATGTTATATTCAGTCAAACATATTAGGAAGAATAAAACTAGGTATTTTGAAAGTGGAAAAGTACAGTCAGACACACTGTGCAGCTGGTGTTAGCCATTCTGTTATTACTCTTGAGCTAAATCAGGTTTGTGATATAGCAGAACAATTAGATTTATTTTTTGTTGTTGCTGAAGAAGATTCGCCCTGAGCTAACATCTGTACCCATCTTCCTCTGCTTTATATGTGGGTTGTCACCAAAGAGTGGCTGATGAGTGGTGTAAGTCCAGGCTCAGGATCTGAACCTGCGAACCCGGGCCACTGAAGCAGAACACGCTGAACTTAACCACTACGCCTCGGGGCCGGCCCTAGATTTAATTTTTAAAGATCCAAAACTTCACAGTAGAACTTTAAGAAGTGTAGTAAATGAGAAAGCAGAAGGAAAATTAAGAAGTTCTTTTTATTCGGGACTTCCCTACTTCTTAGTTTCATCTGTCAGTGACTGTGTTACTTTCTGAAATTTTCTGAAAATCTCTGTAAAAATACACAAGTGTTGCACAAGAAAGGAACAGCTACTCTCTAGAAAAGTCAGTTTATAATGCTTGTCTGATGTCTCCCATTTTCACCTGACTGAAATTTCGTATTGTACGTGTAATATTCTGCTGGGCGGTACCTGACTGCAATCAAGGGCACAGCAGTGGCGGGGGGGACACATGTGGAGCCCCAAGTCTGTGTTCCTGGCGTCCCCCCTCACCTGAGTGGCTGATACTCAGGGACAGAAAAGGCAACGTGATAGCAAAACGGAGGAGGCCTACATGTGTAATGTGTCTTCACCCCACGATGTGTTTGCTATGTGTATCTTTTCCGGCTTCCTTTTGGCATATGACTGGCTGGCCAGCTCTGAAATGGAATGAACTTTAAAAGTGAAGAAAGGAATTATTTTAGTTTTTGTAATATTTTTCCCATTTAATCTATTTAAAACAGATATATGAGTCTCAACATAGAATACATAATAAGGTCACCTGTGGAACTTTTTAACCAGTTATATTTGCTCTCTCCATACTCTTTGCAATTTCTAATTCAGGAGATTTGAAATGGATGTTAGATACGTGCAATTTTTAAAACTTTTATAAATAAGTGCACTACAATTCCCTCAAACTTGGAGACACTTACCTGGCATCAATCCCAAAACATGTATTTTTAAAACTTTGCTGTTTGGTCCTAAAATAAAAGCCAAAATACTTTTTTAAGACCCTTAGCCCAACCCAGGTTGTCTGTTCAAGTATATGTATTCCTCATCAGCACCATCACCTTTCAAAAGATGATGGCAATCCTGTTTTAGTTCCACTAACTCTTAAAACCATTGGTTTTGTACTGGACAAGAAAAAATAAAATAGTGATATTACCGAAAGTTGTCAGGAAAGATAATGTGGAAGTATTTGTCACTTCTTTTCATTCACTTAGGAATCAGTGATTGAGAATTTCCTAAGTAATATTCCAGCTAGCCCTTTGCTCAGATCTGGAACTTTTCTAACTGTTCTTTAGAAACAAACAAACTTCAAAACCCTTCTACATGTTATGCCACAATATATAAAAATGGAACCAAAAATAATAAATTATTAAATTTTGTGTTGAAAATGGTCTCCTTTTATCTTTGTGCCCATCTGTACCCACGAGCACTCACCTGTGCACACAGACAGCTCCTAAAGCAAAGAGAAAATATGAAACCTCCTGCTCTAGACACTGCAGTGGATTGCTGGGTTAAGTCATGTCATCTGATCCTTCTCTCCATCCAAATTGGATTGCTTTGGCTTCGCTGAGTTGTGTTCTGTGTCAGCCTGATTTGAGGATATTGTTACTAGAAATGTCAGAGCATTTCTGACTGTACTGTACTGTAAGAATGTGGGTGTAATTTCTAATGTTCTTTTTATTAAGACACATGGGAAACGTTGTTCTGGTTATGGTGCCAGTAATAGGTCTTTTCCTGAATGAACACTTTGTTTTCATTTCAAGGATACTGTGACTCATGAGATGAATCATTGATCCTTCTTTGTGTTGACTACTAGAAAGTGTCGGGCTGAGTTTGCGTCCCATCCCTCGCAGCTGTACGGGAACATCTGGTCTGCCTTCAGTGTACTCATTGCACTCTGACATCACCTCCGCTCCTTATCCTCATTTTCCCTCTGTCCCAATTTTCTCACTCAGTCTTGATTTATCTTACTTTGTAGTGTTGTATGCATTTTTATAGGAAAACCTTTTCAAGATACATCTTTTTCACAGGAAAAGAAGGTAAACTGAGTTCAGATTAATCATGATAGCCTAGCGCGAGCTACCCAGTTTAAATTATTTTACCATTAATCAAGATAAAGTTTTGATCTCTATCTTTGATACAGTTTTGCAGTGATATCCTTTTGATTAATAATATATTATTTTATTCATGGTTCAATTAAGAATATAAATCAATATGTAAAAATGACTAAGATTATTACCAGAGAATTTTAGGGAGAGTTTTTACTTTATTCACTTACTTATGAATTAATGTATGATAAAGGAGAATGGACAGAGGGAATAATTATAATATTAATATAATTCAGAAAACATTTTTAATTAAATGGGTAAAATCTGATCTTTCCCTTTAGATACTTTCTAAATAGACTCAATAGGCTAGCATTTAATTTAATTAATCATTTGATAGGCTCAATTTATTCTATTACATTTCTAACCCTAAACGTTATGATTGCCAAAGTTTATGATACATGATTTTTAAATTTTAGTTTAAACTGAAATGTTCTCTAAAATCAATGCAGATAATAACTATAAACACAGAAGAATTTTTAAAAATTAAGTGTTACTACCTTATTTTATATTCCTACCAAATCAATTATGAAAAAAAAGTTTAAGTAAAAAGCAAATGTTATGTTGCAATATGAAAATTTTTCTGCTTCTAATTAGAACAAATGTTATGGCCTCTTAAAATTACTCTTGATTTAATATGCTTTTCTTTTGATGCATAATTATTGTGAGAAATCCTTCTGTTTGTAATCACAGTTTTCCAGAAGAAAAAATAATATAAAGCAAATTTCTAGAACTTGGCAATGATTTCCTCTTTTGAAAACAGGTTTTCAAGTTTTCTAAAAACATCTCCCTTATTGGAACAACTATTTCTTCTTGCATAAATAATTTAAAAATGAAGAGCATTTCAGGTTCTCTATTATTTTAATAGGAGTTTTACTTTTGAAACAGGCAAGAGATTCATGCTATTGCATTTACAATGAAACTTTCATTTTTGCCATTTGCCATGTGTATGGGGTGTGATACATTACTGCTCTGAAATATACAAAGTACGGATAGTGAATGCAAATTGGTCAATTTATGCCTATTATTTGATGTATAATTAATGTTGTTAGGCTTTTCCTATTGTACCCTTAAGTAAATCATGTACAAATGATTCAATCTGTATTTAACAGAATGACAGAGAAGTTTACCAAAGCTGTACTACTTACATGTGTTGACAAACCCCAGGGAGCTAATGACCCCAAAATTTCCACCTTGATTGTCCTAACTTTGTCTAGTAGGAAATTACAGTCACCATATGATCTATTCATGTTTTCATTCCATGGCCATAAACTGACAACCTAATATATGGCACATTCTATTGTTAACCACACTGACTTAATTTAAGGCTTATTGTGTCTGGTACATAATGATCTTCTGATGGCCATGCATTTATTTTCAGGACCAAAAGCTTCACTTCTAAGGAAAATTATGATATACTACTTAAGAACTGAATTTCTTATTACTGTGGCTACTGTGGCTTTTTTGTTCATACCTTGGAAGATTAATGTTCTTCGTATTTAGAAGGCTTAACAAAAATCCCAAGTCTTTCATTTATTCAGGTTTTGTTTCAAACTAGTGATAAATATTTAGCTATTTTTAGATCTGTATTAAACTCACATGATTCAGGATTAAATTGCATAATGACTCTAAGTACATGTATATGAGAGAGAGAAAGAGAGATAACAGGGAAAGAGAGAGTTTGAGAGATGAAGTGGTAGAGAGAGAATTTGCCAAGCTGACCTCAAGAGGGAGATAGAGCAACGATACAAATTAACTAAGTGGCAATTGTAGTAATCCTGGAAGTTTTTACACATAAAAACTGAAGTACAATGTGATATGACCGCTGTCTGCTTTACTTTATTATTTTTATTTTCTTATAGACATTCATATTGAAGTATAATGTGCATATAGTAAAAGTGTACAGTTCTTCAGTGTACAGGTGAATGAATTTGTCTAGAGTGGCAACATCCACGTAACCCTACAAGGTTCACAAGCTTCATGATAGAGAACATTGCCAGGACCCCAAAAACGTCCCTTATTTCCACTCAATACCATTAATCTCTCCCCAAAGCTAACACTTATTCCAACTTTGTCATTACAGGTTATTTTTACCTCCTCTTGAACTTTATAGAAATGGAATTGTATAGTGTGTATTATTTTGTCATTAGCTTTTTCTCTCTTATTTTATGTCCATGACATTTATCAGTGCTGTAGTATGTAGCAGTTTTTGCTTCTTTTTCATTGGTGGATGGTAGATTAGTTGGGATACACGCTACTATTCCATGGTAGAAATATATACAATTGATTGTACCATTTATGGACATTTTGTTTTTTCTAAGTGTTTCATTATTAAGAATAATGCTATCTGTCCCAGTTCTAGGTAAAATGGAGTAAACTCGCTCGCCCCTGTCTCTCTCGCTGAGTAAAGCTATAGAACCTGGATAAAATGCATAGAGAAGCTGTTGAGCTTTCTAAAAGTAAATAGTGGCAGGTAGATTGGGGAATAAGACAAGAGTTCAAAGTGACGCCAAAATGGCATTGAGTTTCCCATTTATTTTCCCCTTGGTGATTCCCCTTGCTTGTCCCTGTATGTGAGTACAGCCTCAGAAGTACAAGGCAGAATGGGGTAACTAATGCCCCAGCTTTCTGGCCAGGGGGATGGAAGGGAGAACCACAGGGAACTGGAAAGCATTGGAGAGAAAAATGAGATGGAGTTCATGAAAGTGAATCTATAAATTCGTTTTAAAAAATCCTCAGCTGCACATGCATAGATCTGTTCCTTTGTTGTTGTTAGTGCCATCTAGTTGATCCTGTCTCCTAGCAACCCTGTGTACAGCAGAGCAGAACTCTGCCTCATCTTTTTGCACCATCCTCTCACCTTCTGGTGTTGTATCAGACAATGCTCCCCTGCTGTTCATAGAGTTTTCACAGCCAGTTTTTTCAGAAGTGGGTGGCCAGGTCTTTTTTCCTAGTCTGTCTCTCTGGAAGCTACATTGACACCTGTCCACCATCAGTGACCCTGCTGTTATTTGAAATACTGGTGTCATAGCTTTCAGCATCACGGCAACACACAGCCACCACAGTGTGACAACCGAGAGGTGGGTGATGTGATTCCCTGACCAGGAAACAAACCGGCTGTGGCGATGAGAGCACTGAGTCCTAACCGCTAGACCACCAAGGCTGGCTCAGATCTGTTCCTAATCAGCGTTAAAAAGGACTTTGAGAACTGAGCCAGCAGATAGACTGGCCACGGGTGGCACAAATTGGGGACAGATCTGAAGAGCACTTAGTCAGAGTCTTTGAAAACTTAACTGATAGTGGAATCACAGCCCACAAAAGGTGTGTTGCAACTTGCAGCTTGAACCTAACCAGATCTATTGCCTGCTTAAACAAAAATGACATCATTCTCAATAGGATTTAAACAAGACACATACACACACACACACAATATGAGATATATATATATATATTTGAATATCTATCTTATTTTGGTGAACTTATTTAGCGTTTTTATTCTTTACATTATAAAATTTATTTTCTTGACTCATTACACTGGCTAGTACATCTAGTATAATATTTAATAGAAGTTATGATGGAACAGTTTCAATATTTCACCATGTGTACTACATGTTTATATGTATATAATTTTTTCAATCAAGGAGGTCCCCTACAATTCTGATTTGAGAAGGGTTTTTATCACAACTAATATTGATTTTTACTAAATGTTTGTTCTGCATCTTTTGAGAGGATAATAAAATTTGTCTTCATTCTTTTAAAATAAGATACCAATGCTTTTTACATACTCAATTAATGTCCTACTGTAATAAAACTCAGTTGGTATTATTTTGTTATAATACTACATTGACTACAGTAATTCTTTATTTAAAATTTTGGCATCTACTCACCCAAAAAAGGAACTATGTGAGATGATGGATGTGTTAATTAACTTGATTGTGGTAATCATATCACAATGTTTATGAATATCAAATCATCATGTTGTAAACTTTAAATATTTACAATTTTATTAGTCATTTATACCTCAATAAAGCTGGGAAAAATAAAGAAAATACAATACCATCAAAACCATGAAATATTTATGTATGCTGAAAGCTAAAAAAAAAAGTGTTGAGCAAAACCAAATAAGACTTAAATAAATGTTCATGGATGGAAAGACTAAAAATTGTTAACATGGCAATCATTCCCAATTTGATCTATAGTTAAACACAATTACAATACAAACCCCAGCATACTTTTTTCTAGAAATTGACAAGTTGATTATAAAATTTATATGGAAATGTTAAGTATATAAAATAGCCAAAACAATTTAGAAATATTTGGAAACATTAAAATAGATGAGCACAATTTAGAAGCAGATGAACCAGATTTCAAGACCTACTATAGAGCTACATTGACCAAGTGATATTGGCATAAGAACGTACATATGAACCAAGGGACCAGAATGTCCAATATGGAGGCAAACCTATGCATATATGGTCAACAAAGTTGGCAAGGTCTTTTAATGAGGAAAGTCTTTTCAACATACTGCGATGGAAATATTGGATATAAGTATGGAAAAATATAAACCTTGTCCCTTATCTCACCTCATATACACAGTTTAAGTAAAGAATGTCAAAACTAAAATCTCGGAAGAAAACATAGGAGAAAATCTTTGCAACTTGGAGTAGACAAAGAATTATTAGACAAGGGACAGAAATATGAACCATTTAAAGAGAAAAACTGATAAAATGAGCTAAAAATTTAAAATTTCTGCTCTTCTAAAATTAGATAATGTGGGTGGTTGTACACTCTGTGATTGTATGAAAAACCACTGAACCATACACTATAAAAGTGTAAATTTTATGGCATGCAAATTATATCTCAATAAAACTGTTACATAAAAGGCATAATTAATAAAATGAAAAAGTAAACCACATACTAAGAGAACATACTTGCAAAATATATATCTGATCAAGGACTTTTATCTAGAATATAAAAATATCTCTTAAAAGAAAAAAAAAGGATGAAAAACTAATTAAAATATAGTCAAAGTTTTGAACACACACTTCACAAAACAAGATATACAGAAAGCCAAAAAGCAGAAGACAAAATGCTTAACATAATTAGTCTTCAAGGTAATAAATAATAAAACTATAATGAAATATTACTGCACATGTAGTAAATTTAAAAGACTGACACTACTGAGAGTTGGCTAGGATGTGAAACTGCTAGAACTCTCATACATTGTTGGTGGGAATAAATTGTGAATGAATTATGATACAACCTCTTTGAAAAACAGGTTGGCAAAATTATAGAGGCTCTGAATGATGTTATTTTCCTCCAGAGAAAATTAAATTTTTTTTTCCTAGTTAGCAGAAAGGTATGGGTAGATTGCCTTGATTCAATCAAGACTGGTCTATTTTCAGGTTGCCCTTCTCCTAGTGTCTAGACTTCCGGTGTCTCATTTCAAAGCTTGGGGTTCTAGCAAAAGCGTCTTCTTCTTGGAGCTAGCCCTGCAAATATAGTCTAAAATTGTTCCCAACATGAGGGGTAAGATTATTAAAGTTACAGTCCTTTTCTTCGAGGGACTCAGAATTACAGACAGACTTGAACATAACTAACATCAATATCTGCGATACAATAGCAAAATTGCTTAGTTTTATAGCATTTGGGGAGACATTATGGAACCACTTACATACTTGCATTTTCAGTCTTCTCTACTTTAGATTCTCAAATTTAAAAATATTTATTTTCTCAAACTCTATTGCATCTGGGGTGATCATGTGGCCCGTACTAGCCAACGGAATATTTAGAAGGGTAGAGGGCTTGACTTCTAAAGAAATAGACAATATCTCACTAGAAAAATGTTTTTGGCCTTTTCCATTGTCACCTCATTAACATAAACCCAGTTTTGGTGGAAAGATGCTTGTTGTGAATAACAGGACACCCATTTCACCTTTGTGGCTCTGAAAAGTTTTCGGGAACTGAGGATAAGAGACCAAATATTATAACAAAAGATGTCCCCATTGCTCTTGAAATTCCAAGAGTTTTGCGAGTTTTGAGCCAGGAAATGTGGATGAAGATCAAATACATACGAGAAATATATTTTGGTCATCTGAATGACTAAATATGTATATTTCTTATAAAGCACAGTATGACTGAAGGCATATAGTCTATGTTTCATAAAAGTTACTCATGTGGAGAATAGGTTGGGCGTATGAGTTTAGGAAGGGTTTGATGCTGGTTACCTATCCCAGGTATATTAGTTCAGTGACTTCCGGACAAATATGCTAAAATGATGTAATGTGATGTAATTCCTCAGTGATGTAATTTAAATATAATCTTTAAACCTACAAATGCCATTGTCCTTTGATATTTTTGGAAGGATGTCTATAGCTACATACAATTACAAAGGGTAAAATCAAGAGTGCTCCTATTAAGAGTGCCAAAGCCTTTAGTCTGTTGAACTATTTTTTTTTCTCTTGACCTGACAAAGCTCGAGTTCATCAAAGTTCTGGGCACAAAGCAACGGACATCTGTTCGTGTGAGCTTTTTGTAACTGATATGTTAATTAAAAATGACTTTTAGCTTCTAGCATTTTGTTTATTTTTCATGATACATATGCCCTGCGACCTTTCACAATGGGTGTTGTCTTAAAAATCTCAATACAAATAAACAAAGCAAGCTATTCATTATTGCTTCCGGACTTAAAGTGGTATATGATGTAACTTTAAGTGTTTTCTTTCGCCTTTCTCTGGCCAGAATATTCTGGGATTTCCTCCAGGATAAAGAGCATCTCAGTGTCACATCTGGACTGTCTCAATGTAACCCAGCCAGTGTGCACAGAAGCGGTGCGAACGTTGCAGTTCTCATGTACAGCAGCCTGCTTATATTGTGCAGCCAAAAGCACAAACATATTACCCAACTCCCTACTTTCTAATGCAGGATTCTGGTACACTATTTTTCTTACTCACACTAACACCAGTCACAGAATAATCAGGACAAATTTACACAAGCTAGACACCCTTCAGCTATGTGGAAGGCAGGAGAAAGAAGACCCCCAGCCCTTTCTTTGAAATCATGGTTTGTAAACATATATGACAAAGAGCTTGTGAGAAGAGACAGAGAAGCTGTAAATAATAACAGTACAACTGCAGAGAAACAACAAAAACCTGTGATGAACGTGCCTGAATATGCGAGTAACCTGTTGGGAGTTTTTGCTGTTTTCTTTTCCTATCCAGCCCCCAGCAGAGGGGTTATCTGTTTCTGAAAATGTTGCAGGTTGGTGGAAGGAGGAACTGAGGAATTGTCTAAATAGTATATTAGGCAATAAAGTATTGAAAAAAATGATAACATTTTATAAACATACATAGATAGATACTGATGTCTAAGTAGATATATATAGATACAATAGTTTCCAATATGCTTACACTTCTACTTTTCAAGATCAAACACAGTGCTGAATATTTCAACATGGGCAAATATGTTTTAGGGCCCATCTGGTAATATACATTTGTGGGTAATAATGTACACCAAACTGAAAAATCATGAAATATAACATTATTCGAAGAAACAAAATGATGTGTTTAACACATAATTCTGTTATAATTCTAACTATAAAAATAAAACATATCTGAATTTGTTGATTCATTTGCTTTTCATCACAATAACAAAATCACTTTATTGATTTACAAAAATAGTTTGTTATAAAAGTAAAACAAATGATGACACTTAGGAGATTTAATTCTTTGAAATTACTTTATATTGTTCCAAAACATGATGAAAGGATAAATTGTTCTAAAACATGATGATTTTTAAAACAAACTTTAGAAAAGATGAACATCAGGCAAAACCAACACGTTACTTTTTCATAAATGTTACATTACAATGTCAAAAGGGACAACTTATGTGCATAAAGATTCTAGCTATGTCTTCAACAAACTTCTGTAGAACACCTACATTAAGAGTACCTTTGTCCTAGATTCTGGAGAATGGGAGATGTAAAAATACGTAAGAAAATTCCCTTCATTTAGTGGATTTTCTAATCTATTTTGGAGTAAAGTTTCATAATAACTTAATGGAATGAGTGGTGGTAAGATCTTGGACTCTGATGTATGACAATTTCCTTGTTTTCCTGCCTCTGGCAGTGATGCTCTTCGTCATCAGTAAAACTGCTGGTGACTGTACTGTTTTGCGTATATTATTTCATTTTAACCTCATGACGATCCTAAAACTTTCATAGGAGTATTATTCTCGTTTCACAGATGAGGAAGCTGAGGCCATGCTTGTCTTTGTGATTTTCAGAGGTAATGCTTTTAACTTCTACAGATTCATTCTCTGTACTGCTTCTGGAGTAATCTGTCTAAATAAACAGTTTCTGATCTCGGCACCTTCCGTGCTGTGCGCTTTTCCAGGGGCTTCCCTTTGCATACAGAATCAAATCCAAGTTTCCTAATATGACGTGCACACACATATGCTCCCGCCCTTTTCTCCTGCCCCTTATCTCTCCTCACGCAGCACTTTAAAATCTCATGTCCTACTGTCCTGAATTCCTTGTAGCGTCCAAGGCTGGCTTACGTATCTGTGTCTATACTTATGTCTCTTGCCCTGCCTTGAATTCCCTTTTTCCTTCAACTTGTGACATACACTTATCATTCCTGATAAACTCCAGTGTCGTCTGCATCAGCAAGACTTGGCTGACCTTTGAGCTCACTGCCACCTTCCCCATTGCTTCTACATCATTCCGTGCACATATTTACTGGGATGTTTTAGCTTGTGTACCTGTCCCCACTCTCACCAAACTGTAAGTTCTCTGAGAACAAGGTTTATGTGTTTAGTTCTGTTATCTTTGTGTATGGAACATACTAGACCACAGTAAATGTTCATGAAATAATAAATTAACGACTCCCTGTATTTTATAGATAGAAAAACTATAATGTGGGGGGCAGATCTATTCAATACATAATAGAAAAACTATAATGTGGGGGGCAGATCTATTCAATATATAATAATTACTTAGTATGCCTAAGGTGCTATTATCTTGATTCCCAATTTAGTTCTTTACCTATTACAACACTATGGTCCTATTAAAATCTAACATAGAGTTTGCCTATCTGGGTTACCCTTGTCTCTAGTGTCTAACATACTGCCTGATAAATAGTGATTAAATGAATGACTGAATTGAAATTGCAAAATACAGGGCAGAAGGAAGAATAAGAAAGAAATGGGAGGACAATTACTTCTTGAAAACAGAGATAATGTCTTCTCCAGTTCTTACTACAATAAATTGCCTCATATATACCAAGCTTTTAACAATTATTTATTCATATAATTGAATGCACGTGCCAGGCATTTGGGATGTCAGATATCTGGTTATATACGTGGAATAGAGATAGCTCTTATGTTACCTTTGATTTCCAGTGATAATGAATGAAGATAAGGGACAAACTGTTGTCTTTAATAAGAACTTTCTACTGATTTTGCACTCTCTAAGTTACGTACTCTATAGCACAGCAAATGAGCCAAACCAAACATTGAACATCCCCGCACAAGTTCTTTTACCAGTTTCGTTCATTACACAGGCAGATCTGACGGTAAAGTGAAAACTTTTCAAGCTACATATACTTTTGGAGGATTTTAAAAACGGATTATGAAACTTTAGTTTTCCGTATTAAAAATTTAAAAAGAGAGTAAACTATTTCTCTCCTAACAAACACAATTATTATTTTGTAAAAATAAAGCCTTTCACTGCTTTGTTTATAATGAGTGAGATATTTTCTAGAGGGGGAGAACCAAGTCATGTAACAGGAGAGGAGAAATGAGAATCAAGGAGGAAGGCGCAAAAAGGATAAAATATGGATGTTGAAAGAAGGGGCCCATTTAGTTCAAACCATCTGTCATTCCTCCATTTGCCTAAATTGTAGCTTAATTCCTATACCATTTAAAATAAAGTCAGTAAAAAGAAAACATTCACATCAATTCAATTAAGTGTGAAATTGTATGCATGCCCATATCCCATCATTGCTCTGATGGCTATCAACTGCCAAGACATTCAACATCTCATCTTTTAATAAAGTTTGACAATATAGTCTTAATAATTTAGGCCTCACTGGTTTTTCAACTTGTGCTTAAATTTATGGCATTTGAAATTTAGTAGTCCTTGGCAGACTTTTGGTAACAAATGGTACCTTAGAGCATGATGTGTTCAAGACCTAGTCCATCATACATTCAAATTATGTAAGGTGAGTGTTATTCAGTTTTTACACCTTTTAAAAGCTAGAAGGGCTCTGGGACTGCCTCGGAAACTCGCTGAATGTTTAATTGCAACTTCAGTTCTCTGCTGAAAGGGGTTTGACTCATGGACAAATTACCACTTTACCTGTTTACATTTTATTTCATGTCACCTCATATTTGCAATGACTTCTACTACTTGAACTCAAGTATTCAATATTACCCATTGTTATGAATTATATACTCTCCACTCATCACCTTCTTGTGTCATTCCTCAATGTGTCTTATGGTGACCTAGCATCCTAGATCCAATATTGTAATTACAGACATATTTTTGGTGATTGACTAACTACTCTATTTACCTAGACTACATCCATTTGGTAAAATTGATGGTAAATCATAAAATTGAACATAACAGGAATGTCTAAGGAAGTCCCAAGTGAATACTGTTTATTTCTTTAGGAATAAAGAAATTAAGTTAGCAATAAAGCTGCTACTTACCTTGTGATATCTTATTTATCTCTTACATTATTTAATATTTAAAATGTTTAACCCCTGGATTCCCAACAAGATGATACATTGTTCATAAGGACAATACATTTTTTTTTTCAGAAACCCTGCAATAGCACTCAACTCAGTGCCTTGCATAAGGTAGCTAAATAAATATTTTTAACTGATTGAAAACAAAAATATGCAGTGAATTAATATTTCAATAGTTTTTAGCAGAAGGATTGACACAAATGAATGTATTAGGCAATCTAGGCCAAATCACATTTTGCTAATGATTTCCTATGTGATTCAACAAACCTGATATATTTCTCAAATTAGTGTCCTTCTTTCCAAGCCCACAATTTCCCTGATTTGACTGTACATATTCCAGACTCTTTTGTAAACTCTGCTTGCAGAAGATTTTTAGCAATGACAGATGGGCATAGATGCTAAGGAACCTTGTGAAATATTGCTTACAGATCACGTTCATTCAATGATTGTAGATAATTTAGAAACTCTTGGATAAATTTTGATAATACAACCTCTAAACTCCCTCCTGATTCTAAAACCCATTCATTCATATCTATGGCTTAGAGGTTAGAGTCCAAGTGACTTAGCTAATGCCAGCCTGTCCACGATTTGGCCCCTGCCAACTTCTCCAGGCCATTTACTCTTCTTTGCTTTATGCTCTACTAATGCCAAAGCGTGTGAAATATCCTAAATGCACCATCTTATTTCACAGGTCTGTGCTTTTGCCTATGTTGTATTCTTCTCTTACAGGCTGGTCAGTAAGTTCATCTTTCAAATCTTGCGCATGGGAAACTTGCTCTCTGAAGGCTTTCCCAATGCAGCACCCCTGCTGGAAAGGTTCTCTCCCTTCCCTATTCTATACTGCTTTTGTACCTTGCACATGATTTAATGTCTTTTATCAGTCATTTAAAATGCCTCTCCCTTCTACTAACGTGTAAGCTGCTTACGTGTGGAAGCAGTGTCTTCCTCTCTCTATTTCTAACCTCTGTGAAGGGGTTAGCATGAGGTGGACATGAGTCCACTTGGTCCAACTGTCGTATTTTATAAATGGAGACTGAGGGCTGTAAAAGTTAGAATGCTATTTTTATATCTAAAAAAGTTAATTGATGTTTTATTTAGCATTATCAAAGTACAGATAGAAAATTCTTGCAAGTGAAGTGAGTGTCCTAGTTCAAGCGATGTATTCATGTGTCCGTTCTGTATTGCAAAAAATAAAAATGCCCATATTCTGATAACACATGTTCCTGTAAGAATTAGCATTGAATTGGTTTGATTTCCTGTGTCGAAACAGGAAAATCACATTAGTCTTTCTCAAAATCCTTTTGCTGTCCTTATGAATAATTTATTTGACGGTGTGTCTTTATAGACATGCTCTTGTTGTCAAAATTCCAACTTGCATGTTCCTAGAGCTTGTCATTGTCATTGTCTGTCAATGGTGACCTGTAAGATGGAAAGAGTGACCAGAGGGAGTAAGAAGATGGGAATTTTTCTTTTTATTTCATATACTTTTATTCTTTTGAAACACTTTATAATAAGATGCATTTATATTTTTATTTTAGTAAAGAAGGAAAATAAATAGCATATCTGGGCCGGCCCTGAGGCTCAGCGGTTAAGTGCGTGCACTCCGCTACTGGCGGCCCGGGTTCGGATCCCGGGCGCGCACTGATGCACTGCTTCTCCGGGCATGCTGAGGCTGCTTCCCCCATACAGCAACTAGAAGGATGTGCAACTATGACATACAACTATCTACTGGGGCTTTGGGGAAAAAAAGGAGGAGGATTGGCAATAGATGTTAGCTCAGACCCAGTCTTCCTCAGCAAAAAAAAGAGGAGGATTAGCACGGATGTTAGCTCAGGGCTGATCTTCCTCACACACACACACACAAAAATAGCATATCTGACTGAACATGGTTCAACAACTGTTTGATCGAGTTTCTTAGAAAGTATTTTCTTATGAAAAAACTGGGTTTGAAATAATTTAGGATTAAAAAAATATCTTCTTTACACATTGTCTTTAAATACTCTTGACTAGTGATACCAGTTACTTTTTCCAAAATCTTGACTCACATGTTTCAAGGGTGAAATACAAAAGACAACTGAAATAAAAATTAAGGTCTTTCTTGTCTCCTAATATTTTCTTCTCCTAATACAAAATAAAACATTTCTACTGGAAATCCATATACCGAAATCACAATAAACATATTGCTCAATGATCCAGATACATATTTCCATTTTCCAATTGAAAATGAATTCGGGAATACAAACATATATGACCTGAGTAAAATATATTAATATGTTGTTTTACCTTCCATTTCACCTAATGTTGTTTTTTAATTCATCTGGAAAATTAATGCAGAATTGTTAATAATTTCTGAAATTCTACCTCTATTTTCTTATCAATAGTTTCCTGCTTTAAATGTTTCAAAGCCACATTTCCAATGATTGATAATATTTATTTTTAGCTTTAAATTTCTTGTCTGTTTCTTAGGTCTTTCAAAATGCCTTTGTCTCAGTTGGATTTTTTTTAATGTCTTCATATTTTTAAAGTTTTTCTGTACCAAAATGTTTTATTTTCAACTTATTTTTGAATGCTACTTTAGTTGGGTAAATAACCACAGCTACAAGTTTATTTTATTGCATCATTACTCACTGTTGTAGATAAATGATCTGAAGCCAAACTCGTTTTTCCCATGTTTTGTTTTTCTCTTCAGTTTCTGTCTGACTCTCCTTTATTCTTGAGTTCATTAATTTCACAAAAATATTTCTAAATGTCTGTCATTGCCAATGAAAGTTGTGCTTTTTTGTTCAGTACACAAAACTCCAAAGCTTAGGAAAATTTCTTTGTGGCTTACCATTTATTCATTCATTCATTCACTCCTCCAACAAATATTTATTAAGTTCCTACAATGTTCCAGTCAGTACTGTGGGTACAGGGGGCAGAGCAGGTGACAAAACTGAGCAAGTGCCTGCAGTTTGATGAAGGAGACTGACAATAAACATGTGAATAAATGATTTTGATTCTAATCAGCATTGTGAGGATAAACATAGCAGAGCCAGAGAAAGATGGAGTGCCCTAGGTTGGGAGGTGCTATTTTGTAAAACATAGACGAGGAAGCCCTTATGAATATGCTCACACTTGAGCAAAGACCTGAAGGAATTGATAAAGTGAGCCAAACATTTATTTTACAGAATAGTGTTCCAGACAGAGGTAACAGACGTATTGAGAGGCCCAACCCTTATCTGAGTTGAGAACATGGTAAACAAGCTCAAGGAACTGAAGGAGGGCGGTGTGGTCCAAGTGGAGTGAGCAAGGCTGGGAGCGCAGGGAGATGAATTCAGAAGGGTGGTGGTGTCTGAACACTGACGTCCTCGGGTTGTAGAGACTCTAAACTCTGTTACGCCGTCTGCCCCGGGGGAAATGAAGTCTGAAAACCCTAGACTTCTTCTTCATTTTCTAACTTTACTCTCATTCTTTTCATTTTGATTCCTTTGTATTTTTTAGTGTGTTAAGATAAAATATCAGTTCAATCTTAAAACTTACCAGAGTGAATCATTAATTATATCCATTTTACTACTCATTTGTTGCAATAAATAAAAAACAATCTAATTATGTTCTTATTTTCCAAGAATATGATACAGCAGCAGATATATCTATTATGGCCCATGTAGTCCATGGTTCTTGAATTTACTTCTGTATTTGTAGATGGGATTCTACACTGGTAGTGGGAGTGCTTATCTTCAACTCAGGCATAAACTCTATAAAACCAAGAAATGCAGATTCTGCTTAAAGGGGCCTTAGCTCTGCGGGATCATGTGGAAAAGGGGGCAGCAGAGGGAGAGTGCTGAGTTTTACCGTTCCTTCAGGGGCCCCTGTGCAGTGCTGATAGTGGCGGAGCGGTGTGAAGCTCTGATATGCTACCCAATTTCTCTGACCCCAAACCTACCAGGGACTCCTTCTGGATTAAAGCTCACCGTTCACCACTCTAATGGTGGAATGACTTGACTTTGTTCTGAAGACCCATCCTGAAGTCAGCCACTCTGAGTGTGAAGAAACGTTCAAAGAAGCCACTTAGTATATTCATGAACTGGCTGGTCTCCCAAGCAAATATTCCTTCTGTAGGAAATGTATTTTTTTTATATCTAACATTTATTTATATGAGATTACCACTCTTTTAGTTTGTGAGATCCCATGTGCTTTCTATCTTACACAATATCTTATGGTCTGTTCTGCTCTCCTTTCCAACATTGCTATGCATTTGCTTTTATTTTAGTATTTTTCTTTTGTTTCACTGGAATTTGGGTGTGGAGAAATGGTCAACATTGTATTTTTCCAGCCCTGTCAGATTGGATGTATCTCACCGGATATTTACCCCACCTAAAAATTATGTACTCTCTCCAGCTGGGAGCCCATAAACAGTAGATACTCGGGGAAAACTCAGCAGGAACACTTGTGTATTTGAGAGATCTTTCCTCTGCACATAATTCTGCATGTGGTTCCTCTCAGAAAGAAGCAAATCAATTTGTTTTTCTTCACAACAGTGAAATATTAGTTAAATATGTTAGTCTCTGAATAATAGTGGAATCTCATACTAGACCTTGAAAATAAATACAACTATTTACTTGATAAGGAGTATATTCTTCAGAAGCTTCAAGAATATTTTCCAAATTTTCCCCCACGTTATCCAGTGTTCAGCAGGTGCAATTCTTAGAATGGTAGTGATTGAGTGGACGACTCAGAGACTTTTCTCTCTCATTACTTTGACCATTTTTACTGTAAAAAAGATACACTTGCATAAATGAGTTTAGAATATTTTACTGAACCTAAAAAAATTCTGATAATTCAAATCCTATTAACTGTTTTGTTCTAGTACTACACATATTTTTCCCCTGAGAAATTGAAGTTACCATGCCAAATTTCGTGAGATAGCAATACCACCATTTTTTCCAAAGAATAAATGCAAGTAACAGAATATAAATATAATATAACTTCTGTTAGGAACTGTATGAGAGAGCTGAAGTTCAAGAATTTAATTCTTGGGGTATGTTATTATAACTGCACATTTTTGTGTTAAAAATGATATCAGAAATGCCAAATATGTTGCTTTTTCTCTCACACATGTTTTTCTGTTAGGAATAGCACAGGCATTCTGAAAGGGGAGCCAACAATTTAATTGGAAATATTAGAGAATTGGTATAAAGAAAGATGCTCAGAATAGAGAAAAGAAGATAGATTACATTATATCCATCATCACTATTTAAAAATATTTTGTGTAGAAGCTGTAAATGTATTTATTGTCTCAGATCACAGAATAAGGATTAATGGTTGGAAGTCATAAGAAATTTCATTTCAAATCGGTATGAGAGAGCATTTTATAAGGGCCTGTATATCCAGCAGTGCTCCGTGCTCATCTGAGAAGTAGTGATACCCTATCCATTGGAAGTGCTCAAGCTAAGATTGGGACACCACGTGTCGAGAAAATTATCAAGGATATTCCAGTACTCCAGTGCTAATATAAATTTTGTCTAAGGATATGTCTCAACGATTCTATAATCTTTTCCTAAATGTTGCTTCTATACAAATATGAAGGTCGAAAGTCATGTGTCTTTGCTTCTGGTTAAATTAGTTCATTAGAAAGCTAGTTCGTGTTTTGCTTTTGCTAAAGAATGGATTTTGTTGTACTTTATCAAGCAATCTCTCTCTCATTCACTCTAATTCAATTCTAAATGAATTTCTTCCCAATATTATAAAAATAGTACAATACAATTTGATTATTATTTATGCTTTTTTAATGTCAGACAATGGTAATGCTTTCTTGGAATATGAATTTTATGTTCAGATTATTAGAATCTAATCCTCCTGTGATTAAATTTCACTAAACAATTATTGTAAATTTTGAAAAGTGTGTATGCAATTAGTATTTTCTTTCCTTTACTCAAGGTGCCTTGTTTTTTCAGAGACAATACTTGGTGATAGATTTGAGAGATTAAGTGGATGATTAGGGCACTTTAAATACAAAGGAGTAAAATGAGTTAACTAATATTTGCTACCTAAGTGTAGAATCTTCAATATCATCAGCCGTAGATTATTTCATAGGTCCTCTATTTCTAACAGCACTAAAATTAGATGATTTCTCAAGGGTTATTTAAATAAGAATCAGAAAAAAATGCATGTTGTGTAGAACCGTATTATGTAAAGAACTCCTTATAACAAAATCTGAATAAATCTATTAAAATACATCACCTACCAGAAAGAACAGACAAATTTTGCACTTTAAAAATCTCAATATTGATTAGAATTTCTCTATCATTTTTCGATGACTTATGTTTCCATTTTATAAAAAACAATCCATTATTTATTTACTTTACACGGACTTGACAAAAATTTATTCATATCTATTTTTCTTCTATATGATCAAACATAAACTATCCTTGCAGTTGGCAAAGACCTTAACATAACGTTGTGACAGAGACCAGCTGGTTGTTCACCAAAATCTTTTCACTCTCTTCTTGGATACACAGCTAGATTACATGTTTCAGATTTCCTTGTAGTTTCCAGATTCCCCCACTCGTGATACTTTGTTCTCCATCTTTCTTTGTTGGAATCTGGATGCAGAGAATCTAGAGGACTCTGAAGCCTCTGGAATGAGGAGCCATTAGATGCAAAGAACTTGGGTCCCTGAATGATCGTTCAAAGCAGGACTCCTGCCCATCCTTACCAACCTGCACTGGAGTATGACAGGAGCAAGAAATAAACGGTGCAGCTTGTTTGTTATGGCTCTTAGCCTATCCTTTCTGATAGTAGTCAGATAAGGCATAATTTTTATTAAACTTTATGGGAATCTCCATTTATGTATTTTTTGGCCTCTGACATCACCAATCAAATGACAATTAAAAGTAGCAGATAATTGCAAGAAGGAAGTGAATTAACACCCTCAGATATTTCCCAGGCTCAACTGCATTTGAAATAGGCAATAAAGATAGGATACGAACAGAATAATCACAGAAGTTCATTTTATTGTATCAGTGAGGCAACACGCTCTTTAGCTGCCAAAGTCAGGGAGGCCAGGGGAGAGGGCAGCGGTAAGAACACTTGATGATTCCACTAGCCGGCAAAGTGTACAAAGCTGGATGGGAAATAGTTAATTGTTTCCACATTATTCTAAACCTTCAAAAAGATTTAGTTTTTAAATTTAAGTCCCAACTGCAGTTGTATCAAATAATGCAACGTTAGGTTTTATATATTTCCTTGATGTACAAGCTAGAAAAAGAATGAGAGAGAAAGGAATTGTGGGAAAAGTGGAAAGGGAAAGAGAGAAAGAGAAGAAAAGAGAGAGAGAGAACATAGGAAGGACAAAGTAGAAAAAATTGGGGTTTTAGGTTTAGAAACTAATGATAAGTCTATGTCAAATAGACTATAATAGATATTCTAAATATCAATTTAGAATATTACTTATTATTTATTACAATTATTATGAATTAGTATTTTGTATATACATATATTATGTTTAATTCTAAACGTAGGGAAAAATTAAAAATAATTGGGTTTTACCGCAATTGAGTTCCTTTTGGGGTAGAATAGATTAATATGTCGACCACATATGAAATAATTCCTTCTAAATTGGAAAAGGATACGGTAGATGGAAAATAAACTTTTTTCAAGTATTGAGGGGTGAAATGTGTTTGCTTTATCATGGAGTCAGCGAACAGCTAATTTACTTGTCTCATAGGGACATCTGAAGTTTTTCTAGTGATTTAAGATATATCTTTTTCTTTGGGTCTACAAAACTGTGTCTTACTTTATATTTATAAAACAATTTTTTTTGTCTACAGCTAGAAACAAACTGTAAGAAGTAACCAAATAACCAAGTCATTTAAAAAACTTAAGATCATTTAAATAACTTAGGATCACAAAAATACGTAAAAATTGATCTCTCTAAGTCAAACAGTTATCTTTAAGTTATTTGCATGCATTTACAATGTAATTATTAGATTCGTGCCAAAATTTAAGATCTGCAACAAACAGCTCTGTTGTAAATACTGTCAGTTGATTTTTTGCCCTAGTAGCTTGTTCTCTGTTTTGTGTATATAATATATATATATATATTTTTTCTAGCAACTAAAAAAAAAAGTGTAGGAGTACTTCCTATTTGTTTTCCGCTTCCATTTCCTTCCCTTCCTGTACACTTCAGTCCTAAAGCCATGGGGCCAGGGAAGGGTGCCAGCAAGGAAGGGTGGACTCTGGCGCAGGGTGCGGAGGCCCGCACAGGACGAGCCGGCATCTACCTGGACCGGTGGCCCGGCATGGGATATTGGAGCCTGAGGCTGATAAGGAGGCAGAGTGTCAGAGCGTGCACGGGTGAGGACGATGGGGCCTGGTGCTCAGCGTCCTACCCCAGCAGGTGGAGAAGGTTGCCCACTTAGTAGGGCTGCCCCCAGCACAGGAAGAGCTTGATCAGGGAAGCAGGGCGTTTGCATACCGCGCTGCCAGGCACTAGTGCTGTAGGCTGAAGAGGGTGAGAAGGGCATTCGTGGGGGAGGGGAAAGGAGCAGAGTCTCAAGCCAGGTAGAGTGAGGAGGTTGTCTGGTGGAGGAATCACCTTGTGTGGGGTGTGAACGTCCAGGCTTACTGAGGAGGGTTCCTGGGGAGCAGAGGGCAGGGAGTAGGCCCAAAGTGGAATGTCGGAACCCGAGCTTCCTTAGGAGGGAATCCGCTAAGGGAGGGTCGGTGATGGTGATAAGAAATTGGTTCATACAGGAAGATTAATCAAATATGTGAATATCTGAAGGATAACTCAAGCCAGGTTCTCACTGTTAGAGAAGTGAGTTATAATGTGAAAAAGAAAAAAAGAACACTAGGATGAACCCTGTAGTGTTGCATTGGAATTGAAAGTATTGAGTATTGGTGTAAGAGTGTGCGGGTGTGAGTGTGCGGGTGTGGGTGTGTGTGTGGGTGGGTACTTGTTCTATCGACTGAGAGGGCTTGGGAGCAGTGACGCTCCACAGCAATGTGCACATCTAGCAGCCACTTCCTGGGTTGTGAATAACATTCTCTACGACCAGGGCTTCTTGAAGAAAGGAAATTAGAATATGAGCTTGAAGTATTTTGATGTTCCAAAGAGTAAGCAAGTACTCAAGGAATGTTGGTATATGTCGACAGGGCACAGAAGACAGCCGAAAGGTTTCTTACTAGTCAACTCTGTAAAAAATTAAGCACCAAAATAAACAATGCTGATAGTGATTATAACTCTTTGAATAAAATTGAAAACTATGATTCCAAACTCATATAAATAAATGAATGAATAAATTGAAAATTTGAAGAAGAATGGGGTATTTCCATAATTTCAAAGTAACTTCCCATGACGTGTGTCCTAATTACAAAGAGAAGAAAGTGACATTAAAGTGGGAGAGTCACAGTTTCCTGATTTTGATGGTTGTACCATGAGTATGCAGGGAAATGTCCTCGTTTGTAGGAAATACTCAAGCATTTGGGGTTGATGGCTTGGATTGTTTAAAAGAAAAAAAAAACAGAAGTTTTGGTAGGTATATAATATAAATTTAAGAAATTAACCAGTAGAAGAACTAATAATAATAACATGACAAAAATTTGTGAAGAGTGGCAAAGGGGAAGTGGAAAGTATATAAATGTGCTAAGTTTCTAATCTTTTGTAGGATGAGTAGAAAAATATGTAAATTTGATATAACAAGACGTCAGTTCTTATAATCTACGGAAGGCAATTTGGCAATATCTATCAAGATTGAAAAGATACATATCCGCTGACCCAGAATTTCCACTTTGGGGAATTTATCACCCTCACTGGAACAAACATGAAATGATGTATATTAAAGGTGTTTCAATGCAAGATTCTTTGTAAGGGTGGAAGATTTTGACTGCTCAGATGTTCATCAATGGAGTCTGGTTAAATAAACAGTGGTAAGTCCATTCAAGGGAGACTAAGGAACTAAAAAAAAAACATGAGGTATTTCCTAATGTACTGATATGGAAAGATCTCATAGATATTATTGTTAAGTAAAAAGGCAAGAAACAAAGCAGTGCATGTTTAATATGCAATGTTTAGTGTAAAAAAGTTGAAAATAAGAATCTGTAATTGCCTATATATATGCATAAAGAAATTCTAAAAATAAATTCTAGAAATTAAATAAGAATAGCAATTATCTAGGAGATACAGGAATGGAACAGAATGGGGTTGAAAGACAGAAGGGAGATATTTCATTATTACCTCATTTATTTTTTAACCATGTTGAAAAATCACCTATGAAAAATTAAATTTAAAAAATGGATAGGAAAAAACACAATATAATAGGAAAAATCTAAAAGATAAACGTGGTAGGCAAAATAATAACACTCCAAAATGTCCACGTACTACTTCCTAGGACCTACAGATATGTTATCTTCCACAAGAAAAGGACTTTGCAGGTGTAACTAAGGTTATGGACTTTCCAATGGGGAGATCATCCAAGTGGGACCAATCTAATTTTGTGGGTCCTTAAGAATGGAGAACTCTCCCAGCTGTGATCATAGAGTACTTCTATGGAATAATGAACTTCAACCTCTAACTTCACTCTATACAGAAGAAGAATTCAAGACAGATCAAACACTCAAACATAAATCCTGGAACCATAACCTTCTAGAATAAAACAAAGGAGAATACATTTATGACCTTGGTGTGGGCAAATATTTCTTAGAGCACAAAAATCACTGATAACAATTTTTCTAAAATGATAAACTGGTCTTCATCAATATTGTCAATATCTGTTCGTCAAAAGAGATGATTAGTAAAATCAATAGGAAATCCACAGACTGGGAAAAATAAACACAGCATATAAATCTGAATAAGGATGCATTTACAGAATATGCAAATTACTCCTCTGTCAACAGAAATAAAATTAAATACCCAATTATAAATTGGGCAAAAGATTTGAACAGACACTTCACAAGAGAAGATATGAGAATGACCAATAAGCACATGAAAAAGTGTTTAATGTTTTTAATCATTAGAGAAATCCAATTTAAAACCACAATAAGACACAATTTCATATGCAGTAGAATGGCTAAGATTTAAAAGAGACAAAAGTATAATTGAATATTTCTGTGGAAAAAATGAATCTCAGCCCCTATCTATAAAAAACAAAAAATAATAATAATAATTCAAGGCAGATGAAACAAACATAAAACGCAGAACAATAAATCTTCTAGAAGAAAACATAGGAGGACATCTTTGACTTTGATGTCATAGGTTGGCGTGTGACAGGATGAGGAGCAGTTGGAACTACTATATATTGCTGATGTTAGTCTAAAATTATACAACCGGCTTAGAGAAATCTTGGACCATTTCCTATGAAGTTAGGCATGCAACTACCCTATGATTCAGCATTTTCACTCCTAAGTATCTAACATCAAGGTCAAAAAGAAATGAGTGCAAAAATATTTTTACAAGAATGTTCATAGCAGTCTAAGTCTTCATAATAAAAAAATTGAAAAACACAAATATCCATCAACAAGAAAATGAATCAACAACATGTGGTTCATTAATACAATGGAATACTCAGCAATAAAAAGTAACACATGACAGCATAAATGATACACATAACAACATAAAGAACCTTACAGATATTATGCAAAGTGAACAAAACTGGAAACAAAAAGCACATATTGTGTGATTTCATTTAGTAAAATAGTCAAAAATAACTACAGTGGCAGAAGTCAGAAGGTGACAGCCTCTGTGAAAAGGAGTTTGACTGAAAAACGTTATGAGGGAACTTTCCAGGGTGAGAGAGGTTCTTTATCTTGTTTTGGGTGATGGTAACACATGTGTATACAATTGTCAAAGCTCATCAAACAGAAAATATAAGAAAAGTACATTTTATTGTATGCAATTTATACTTCAATTAAAAAATAATGTTGGCTAAAATATCACTTAAAAAGAGATTAGTTAGGGTGGAGCCTTAACTCAGTTGAACGATGTTTATTGCTGATCTATCAAATTCAAGGTACTATGGCACTGACTGGGTAATGATGACCTCTCTTCAGCCTCAATAACAGGGAGGAAGGAAGGAGGAAGGAAGAAGGAAAGGAGGAAGGGAAGAAGGGAGGGAAGAAGGAAGGAAAGCAAACAAACAAAATGACTTGATTTCTTTCCTCTTCCAGTTAGTCAACAAATATTTGTTGATCCCCTCCTGTCTCCTCTCTTCTAGGCGCCAGAAATAGAATGGTAAACAAGTGAAGTGACTCACTGCCTTCAGAAAGCTTCTAGTGGGAAGAAAAACTTAAGTGTATGGGGTCAGATATTCCACTTGAATTGAACCAGGGAAGTCCACACTGAGACGATGGTATTTGAGTAGGCTAAACATGAGTAACGGAGGAAGCCATTTGCAATTTTTGGAGGAAAGAAATCAATTTAAGAATTTATTTTTGGGGCCGGCCCTGTGGCTTAGCGGTTAAGTGGGCGGGCTCTGCTACTGGCGGCCAGGTTCGGACCCCGGGCGCGCACTGCCGCACTGTTTCTCCGGCCGTGCTGAGGCCACGTCCCACATATAGCAACTAGAAGGATGTGCAACTATGACATACAACTATCTACTGGGGCTTTGGGGAAAAAAAAAAAGAAGGAGATTGGCAATAGATGTTAGCTCAGAGCTGGTCTTCCTCAGCAAAAAGAGGAGGATTAGCATGGATGTTAGCTCAGGGCTGATCTTCCTCACAAAAAAAAAAAAAAAGAGTTTATTTTGATAGTGCAGAAAAATTATCTTTGCATGTTATAGTCTTTTATTTTGTTCTTTTATATAGTATGAAAATGATAAAATTAATTATGGTTTAAAAAATTCTAGTGGATCATTCCTATTATTTTTGAAAGAATGGTTCTGCCAGCAGTGTAGAGATTGGACTGTGGGAGGATATCATTATCTAATACATGAAGAAAATTCTGCTCTTACAAAACCAGATGATGCTACTAGGAAATCTTACACTCACTGCCTAGCATTTCTTACGCATATGAGAGGATCTAGGGTTTCCACTCCCTGCGTATGTTTGGTGTGTCACCCTGGACGTCTGCTAATGTTGAACATCTGTTTTTTGTTTTCATTGAAAGATGTCTCATTTAGACTGCCAAAAAGAGAATGGGGTCATTAGTTATTCTACAATGTGAAGTTATCCAACAGATTATTCTTGCATGAGGGATAGAAGTGTCAGGAATGCCATAGCCACCATAATTTATCCTAAGGTTGGCTTCACACTGGGAGTCATTACAGTCATGATTTCAAAAGAGATGGCAGAATTATCACAAATCTCCAAAAAAAAAAATCAAAGAAAAACAAAAGTAGTTTTATACAGCATTTATCACCTGGGAATCATTGTAAACTGATATTTTCTGAATACTAAAGTAAAAACATAAATAAAGAACAAGGTAAGATACTTATGTATCTTATGTATCTTACCTGCCGAATTACCAAGGTTTGAATTATGTTTAGTGTAGTTTGAGTTCTTTTATGTTTGGTAAAAATGAATAACCTGTGACATACTTTCTATTAATTTACTCGATTATTTTTATTAACTATGACAACTTATTTTCCATTATGTTGAACCACTGGAAATTTACTGTTTTATATGAAAGACCATATTCCAGAAGAGAAATAAGCTGTTGTACATTATATGTCTTTAATATCCTTATTATACATGATATTGTATGAAACCAAATTCATTATCATTTGAATTATTTTGATTGTACATAGGCCATAAAGTACTATTATAGATACCTATATGAAGAGTTGGAATAAGTGGTGCATTCTTTTTTCTGCTTAAGAAATCTTTTTTTAATGTGTTTGTGTCCTTCTGAAATACCTAAAATGTAATAGACATGTAATCACATCCTTCTAAAATGTAAAAAGGTCCTTTTACATTTGGTAACTAAAAGCTCTGTAGGAGACTATTAGTAAGATAGTTGTTGGTTTTTGATTTTTATGTAAAATTTATTCAACATATATGCAGTCTTATATTCAATCATTATGTTCACAATTTGACTTTAAAAGCAATAAAGATGAAAAAGAGAGGCTGGCGTGGTGGTGTAGTGGTTAAATTCGCATGCTCTGCTTCGGCAGTTTGGGGTTCACGGGTTCGGATTCCAGGCACAGACCTACGTACCACTCATCAAGCCATGCTGTAGTGGCATCCCACACACAAAATAGAGGAAGACTGGCGTAGATGTTAGCTCAGGGCCAATCTTCCTCATACACACACACACAAAAAGGTGATATACACAGAAGAAATGGAATAATAATCTTAGTTTTACTTAGCACTATAGAGATCGTGTTAACCATATTTTTACTTTAAATAGGAAGAACAGCTCTAATTTTGCCCTTCAGTTTCTCGGTTCTCTATTTTATAAAATAGAAGTGTTATTAAGATACAAGAATATCTGGAAGGACTCTGCGTGTGTGTGTGTCTTGCTTTATATAAATACTATATAATTCAATTATGTATATATTTGATAATTATTCATTATAATCTACTAATAGAATTTTATTTCAAGACCCTGTTTATCTTTGAAGATCTGTCTCTGTCTTCATTTCTGATGCATTGTTCAAATAAATTATTCCACCTCTTTTTACCATGTGCCTATTCAACTCCTCCACTGGTATTTTCCAGCTGTCCACAGTTATACATGTTCAAGATTTGCTTTGATTATAAATTTAGTGGTTTGAATCACAGGGCAGAATGCTAAATAATTGAAAAAGAATATTGACTCATTTAATCAATCTAATCTTATATTTTCTTGTAGGAGGATGTCAAAAATGAATATTTGCAAGAACAACAACAAAAGGAATGGAAAAATTTCAAGGTATAACACCATATATTGCCACAAAATATATAGGATCATTCTTTCCTATGGTCAACTATATTAAATTAGTGATAACTTTCTCAGAGAGTAGACATATTAATGAAAATGAAGTAATTATAATAAATGCATGTTAAAGAAAATATTTCTACTGAAAAATATATTGCTTAATTCTTTATAGCTTACTATTGTCTTCTAAGAAACATGTAAAATGAAGTTGTAGTAACTCCATTTTTTTCCCTCAAATTTAGAGGGAAGCATATGAATAAGTACCTACTGTGTGCTAAGCCGTTTATATGCGCTGTATCGTTTAACCCCTTTCAATTATTGCTTTTCTTCTTTTATGGAAGAGGAAACCAAGGACTGGGAAGGTTGAGGAACTTCTTCAAGTAACAGTAGCTAGTATAACTGTCAGCAAGACAACTTGGGTTTGCCCAATTTCAGATACAACAAATTCTTTGTAATTCTATGGTGCTTTCTATGAGGGCTATAGAATGAAGTTGGCAAATGAGGATGAAACTATTTTTATTTTGTAATATATATGTCAAAAAATTAGCGACTATGGTGATTTTCACACTGCTATGAGATTAATCCAAATTTTTGGCATTTTGAAAAATTGACTGCCAGAATCGTCATCACTGTTATCACCATCACCATCATCACTATCTCCATCATCACTTATCCAATACCTTCTATAAGATACACAGAGTGGGTGAAACGCTTTAAAGGTTTCATTTCTGTATATCTTTAACCGTATTTAGGAACACAAAAAGGGGTAACTGAAGACTGTGGCATAGCCAACACATAGAAACATAGTCTCCAATATTCTCCAATATAAGTAGAAAATTAAAAAAGAACACAACATAACGATCTAAGACAATATACGACCTTTTAAAGTATCATCCTCTTTGTTTTTCTGGCTGACACGGTAGATTAATGCGGTATGAGACACCACATCATCAATAGAAAGTAAAAATAACAGGTGGAGATCTTAAGTAGGGCATTTCATTTTAAAAAAATACTCCAGTGGACTCCTCAAATAAATAGAAGAAAGGGTAACGGTTTTCAAACAGTTCCATCTTAAGCTCTGGGTGTGGGAGAGCATGGGTAAGTGCTGCACAACACGTGTGTGACTTCAACCCAACGCTTATTTCTCCTCTGCGTTGTAGGTGCATGGGGTAGGGTGGGGACACTGACCCATTTAGTAAGGACGAGTGTGTCAGAAAAACTTTCCAAATATTTGTTTCTGTTAAGAGAAGAACAGTGAAACCGAGAGTGGGCTGAATTCCCACATCAAAACACTGCCTCCCATAACCATCTGCGATGACGCAATCTTTGGCAGAGCGACACTTTGCTCTTGCCTTGATAAATTCCTAATTCTGTGTTCTTCATAAGCTAGTTCTTATGAGTTTATTCATATTCTTTTCAGTCAGTGAGCACTGATTTAGCTGCCATTATAGATTTGCATTGCTTCAAAGATTATAATTTAGTAAAAAATTAAAGCTGTCTATTGTTGACATATATAGTATTTTTCTTTTTAAATTAAAATACTATAAATTAAATTAGTTTTTCCTAGAATAAAATTTGATCATTTTTAATCCTATAAATAAAAATATTTTAATACTTTCCAATTTCTCTTAAAGAAATCCAAATTTGTTTTTAAAAATTTGTGTGTGACTTTGTAAGAATTTTGCCCCTATCACAATCTCCTACCCTACTGACTTTCCTCCAATTCTCTGAAAGGCCATTCTCCCTCTTGTCTGAAACACCTTCACTTGAACTGATTTGTAAGTGCTTGTTGTCAGTTTCACTACTAGCCTGTGATTTCAATAAGGGAGAGATGTTGATGAGCACAGCGCCTGTCACATAAGGGGAACTCAATAATTATGAAGAATGAATGAATGATATGCATGTTACCCATAGATGCTTTCACTGCTGTAATGGCCCAGAATGAGGGTGCCATAACCTTGTTGATGTCGTCCCAAATCTATGATGGGGGAATCGCTGGAAAATCTGGGGGCTCAAGGCCCTTCATTCAGCTATGGTTTCTTTAGTGATTCCCGGCTCTCTGACACATTGTCATCGCGGATTTAGAATCTGATTCCTGGAACTTCCAGTTGGATATATCAGACTCCCAGGTTTATTCAAGTTGTTGCAGGAACTGTTTATGAAGAGCAATTCACAGAGTTGTACCTGAAGCTTGTTGTTCGTGTCCCAAGTCCTAAAACCTAGATTATCTGCCAGCTGTGCAAGTTCTTCTGCCACAGGAGTTCCTGTTACAAATGTCTCATTACCTAACATTTGATGATTGGTCCCCTGAGAGCCAAGGAGTTGTCATGGAACTCACCCTTGACCTCCTTTCTTCCTGTGGTGTATACATCATGGCATATCGGAACTCCTAGGCTTTTTAAAACAATCCTGTGAGAGTGGGCACATTGGATTTCATAGTCTGTAGAGATTACGCCTGTACCAAGAAGACATCGTGAGCTTTTGTGTTCGCACTTTCTAGCCCAGCATCCTTACGCAGCCCAGACACGCTAGAGATGTTTTTCTGATTGACTCATAAAGCTGAAACTAAACACCAATTGGAAAGTGTATGGAAAAATGTCATTGTACACGATGGTGTGTTAATCAATGTTTAACAAACTAACCACCCCCAACAAAACAAAAATCCTTGATTTGTAGCATTTGCTAATTTTCATGGTGCAAATATTCGCATCATAGTCAATTTCAAGCTCCCAACGCGATGTCACCCTGAGTGCAGTTGGGAAGAAACGCACATGGTTGCCTTTCCGTGGGACGTGAGCCTGCCCCGACACACAAGTGGTTCCTGACGTCTGTGAGATTATGCACGTACGTAAACCTGATTGAACAACCAGGCCCAGAAAACTGTAGCTTTTAGGTTAAGAGTCTTCAGAGAATAAAGGTAGTGATGAGGAGATAGGGAGCCATTCCACCAGGACTCCTTGGAGGGCTGGAATCAGGAGAGGTGAGGTAGCCCCTTAGCACTGTCATGGATAATTAAGTAAAAGGTAGAAATTTGGGAGGAAATAATCATTTCTCAGTATTGCTAACAACAACCAAAAAAAATTCTGGATTTTCAATATATTCTTTATTTGCCTCCTAAGCTAACTTTTCTGATGAACACTGTTTGCTGTCTGTGATTGTTTATTTTATTCAGTTTGGCAATATATCCCAGGCAGGCCTGCACCTGGCTTTCCTGCCGTTCCTTCCTGTCTCTAGTCAGACCCCTTTGCTAGTCTGAGAAGTTGGAACTCCTCAAACAAACATTCAGCTATTTGTGCTTAATTTTCCCTCCCAAGGTTTTTCCTTTCTGTCCATTCATTCCATTTAGTTTTCTTACTTTTCCAGCACAAATTCGATTTTGGCTTTGTTCTTTGTGTTTTCCCTCACGCGTCTTAACCAATTTCAGATCCTAGTCTTCCTTCAAGTCACGACACCCACCACACTCTATTAAGCATTCCTGGACTGCCCCCAGCTCCCACAGCTAATCCTTTCTCAGTGCACACTTATGGTCTGTAACTTACGGTTACGTACTTGGTTATATACAGAACTATTATTTGCTAAATGTTTTATACATGTGTCTTCTCTCTTTTTAAAGCATATTTTAAGGAATTTGCAAATACAGACCATACAAAACAGAATAGCATTGAACACATCAGGAAACTTAATAAAAACTTAATGTTAACTTGAATATAGAACTGGAAAAAGGTAATTTGATAAGTAAATGCCTTTGTAATGCTTTTATCACATTTTACTTTCATATCCTAAAATATTTGAATACTTTTAATAGTTTGAACCAAAAATCTATATCATAATAGTTGCCATCTATATATTTCACTCAAAATTATTCTAAGAATAGGAAATTTTTGGTTTTGGTTTTGGTTAATATAATAATTTGGAATGAAATAATGAAAGAATTATGAATCAGAGTAGAATTATGAATCTGTAGAAATCCATTTTAACATGAAAAGAACCGAAGGAAATAAAAACACTACAAAAATTAGAATGAAATTACATTTCAAAATATCTTAAATATCACTCTATATTAATTTTCAAACTGTATTTAGAAATTTTCAATTTAGATATTCAATAAGTTGCAGAAATAAAGGTCCAAATAATGGACTCAACTATGGTCGAGAACTGTAATTTTCATGGGTTAAATGGTTTCATGTATTTTGGAAAAGGGGTCCAGTGGGCAGAGTCTGGTAGTTTAGATTTTAGTGGACATATTAAATGACTAATGGTATTTGTTATGGTCGTTTAGGTTTATTTTAATTAGTCTTTATATTTAGTAAGTATCTTGAATTAACCTAAAAACATTGACTTATTACTTTCAAGAAGAGACAGAATGGACACAATTTACTCTATATTTCCAAATTGTGCTGAAAAAGCACAACTAAAAAAACAACAAGAACTAACTCCACAAAAATAGTCACAAAGAAAGCAAAACAAGAAGTTCTGAGTCACTTATGTTATAGCCTATGTAAGTTATTTCTTTGAAAGACTGGAGTCAAAACCACATAAATCTATGGGGAAAAAAACAATTTTGAGTAAATGTAAATGTCCAAATGCCCCAGCTGCATGTGTATTTTTGATTATTGGCTCACGTTTAAACCAGCATCCACGCCAGTTCTTTGGCCCTGCCCTCATGCCGCTACTCTATCCTTCAAGTGAAATTAAATGCCCCTTTAGTCTTCTCTTTTCTGGGCCATATTGCCTTAGATCCTTCAGTTCCCCTCATAAATCCCATTTTCTTTTTTTAAGTTATTTTGTTGCTCTCTTCTGGACCCTCAGTGATTAACAGACCACTAAATTAAATTTCACTTGTTATGCCTAAGTGTCTATGTACCAAATTATTGTATTAATTGACCTGATGCCTCAGGCTAGTCTTCATGACTGAATTGGAATATATTATTGAGAAGTGAAAATTTTCTTTTCCTTTACCCCAGCTATTGGTTGATCTTTTTATCATAAAATTCAGATTTGCTTATTCTTCCCATTAGGATTATTATGAAAAGAAATATTAATTATTAATCCCTTGACCTGTATCTATAGCTATTAAACGGTGAATTGAAGCTTTTTTTGTTTTTGTTTTTGTCTTTTGCATGTCTCTTTGAGAATATTGCCTTATTATTTGAAATTCTCCTTCTGTTTGTCTCCTCCTCTGTTGTTTACAGACATATGTCCAGACTCATTATCTTCTGAAATGTTAAAAAAAAAAAGAAAAATTCATACAACTTGCTAATATTTATTGAGCACTACTCTGTGTCTGGCTAAGTAATCAGGGGTAAACATAAATGAAATAGTCCCTGCTTTTATGGATCTTCTGGATCTCTCTAACGGGAGATACAAAAATTACAGAAGCAAAGACACAGATAAGTGTATATGTAACATTGTGAGAAGTTCTCTAAAGGAGGCTGTAAGGAAAGAGAAATAGGCATGTGAGATGGAATAATAGGTTCATCTAACAGTGTTTCCTTGACTTGCCTGAATTTTCTTTACTGTCTTGTTTAAGACTAAACCTAAGTCCTTAGTTATATTGAGATAATTTGTGATTTTTGGTGCCATTCTGTTAGCACTTTTGATAATCCTTCTTATGTCTTTTTTTTATTTCTCTGTGTGAGTATACATACATATCAGCCCTCAATGTTTTGTGGGAATAGTTGACCATATACGCTCTACCCACAGAAAAACAATTCTAGATTCTCAGACTCACCTATTTTTTTCTATCAGATTAAAATGCCCTTCAATTCGTGACTTTATTTGAGATTTGCTTACTAAGAGCTAACTCTACATGAGGTACTTTCCTAGTTGTAATTATTTCTTTTTTATTTTCAACACTTCTTAAATGTGGAAGTTGCTAGCTATTGTGAAGCTTTTTCTTTCAAAGCTTGGAATTTATTTTAGATCTCAAGATATAGTGTGGAACTTGTGGACTAGTAACATAATGTATTTCAAAGTATTCAAAGGAAGCAGTTGTAATTTCCTTATTTTCCTCTTTTCTACGGAAAAAAATGACAGAAGGGGCCAGCCCCCCTGGCCTAGCAGTTAAGTTCCGTGCGCTCTGCTTCTGCGGCCCAGGTTTGGTTCCGGGGCACAGACCTACACCACGCATTGGCAGCCATGCTGTGGCAGGGACCCACATACAAAGTATAAGAAGATTGGCACAGATATTAGCTCAGGGCAAATCTTCCTCAGCGAAAAAAAAAAAAAGTGAAAGACGTTTTAATGTTAATTTTGTGCATTATACATTGTAATGTCTTATCTTGAATATATACTCTCTGTGATTCTTCCTTTACTGGAAAACCCTAGACAACTTCCATGGCTCTTAGTATAAAAATATAAATATTTCTTCAGACCAATTGTAATTCAAATGTTGTTTAAAATAGTAGTTAATGATATAGCATCCGCCTAAGTCATACATACGCAAATTGCATATATTATATACAAAAGCCTAGTGTCCATTTATCAGTGGTAGGAGGGTGAAAAGTTCAGGGATGTGATTCAGGGCAGTGGGCAGAGCAGCTAAATCAGTTACAGCTACTGGGGCACTTGGTCATTTACTCTAGATTTAGAAATCCATGGTGGGCACAGGGTATAAGGGTAAGATTGACAAATGATGGTATATATAGCAGGATTTGGCGTGGAGAAGGCTAAACCAGGCCACAAATGGCATCTCTTGATAGGCACAACTTGCAGTTTAGAATTCACATGTTTGCTCCAAGCAAAGGATGGGAAAGGAGTTTGGTCTCTGAGACCCACAGTCATTTCTCAGGTCCCAGCACAGGCAAGTGGGTTCACAAAACAGCACCAACAGAGCACGCACATCGACAGTAAGAGGACTTTCTGATCTCTTCCTCAGGGTGTAATGAGATACCCACGTAGCCAATAAAACTCATAATGTTGGTGGTACTGCTTTACAGAGTCAGGATTATGCGTGGACTGGTAATTGCTGTAGGAAGCTATGCCAGCCGAGTAGTCTTTACATTTCTAATATTTTTTTTTATTATTTCAGCTTTATTGAGGTAAAATTGACATATAAAATTGTAAAATACTGAGGGCTGGCCTGGTGGCATAGTGATTAAGTGCGTGCGCTCTGCTTTGGCGGCCTGGGATTCACAGGTTCGGATCCCGGGTGTGCACCGACCCACCGCTTGTCAGGCCATGCTGTGGTGGCATCCCGTATAAAGTGGAGGAAGATGGGCACAGATGTTAGCCCAGGGCCAGTCTTCCTCAGCAAAAAGAGGAGGATTGGCAATGGATGTTAGCTCAGGGCTGATCTTCCTCACACACACACAAAAATAAAATTAAAAAAAATGGTAAAATACTGAAACTGTACATTGTAGTGATTTGATACAGGTGTACATCGTGGAAGAAATCCCCCCATCTAGTGAATTAACACATCCATCACCTCACATATTTATCTTTTCTTTCTTTTTTTTTTTTTTTTTGGTGAGAGCATTTAAGTTCTACTCTCTTAGCAAATTTCAATTAGACGATACAGTGTTGTCAACTATACTTACCATGTTATACATTAGATCCTCAGACTTTTCACCTTTCAGCTGAAAGTTTTTACCCTTTTACCCTTGAATCACCTCTTCTTATTTCCCCCACCCCCCAGCCCCAGGCAACCACTTTTCTACTCTCTATTTCTATCAGTTTGACTTTTGTTTTTTTTTATATTCCACATATAAGTGATACCTTACAGTATTTGCCTTTCTCTGTCTGACTTATCTCACTTAGCATAAAGCCCTGAAGGTCCATCCATGTCATCACAAATGGCAGGGTTTCCTTCTCTCTCTTAGCTGAATGATAGTGGTATGTACATACCACATCTTCTTTATCCATCATCTGTTGATGGACGCTTAGGTTGTTTCCATATCTTGGCTGTTGTGAATAATACTGCGATGAACATGGAGTGCAGATATCTCTTCAATATCTTGTTTTCATTTCCTTTGAATATATACCCAGCGGTAGGATTGCTGGATCATATGGTAGTTCTATTTTTAATTGTTTTTAGGAACCTCCATATTGTTTTCCAGAGTAGTTGCACCAATTTACATTCCCACCAAGAGTGTCTAAGGGTTCCCTTTTCTCCACATCCTCACCAGCATTTGCTATTTCTTGGCTTTTTGGTGATGCCATTCTAACAGGTGTGGGGTGATTTCTCATTGTGGTTTTGATCTGCATTTCTCTGACGGTTAGTGATGTTGAGCACCTTTTCATGTAGCTGTTGGTCATTTGGATGTCTTCTTTGGAAAAATGTCTATTCAGTTTCCCTTCCCATTTTTAAATTGGATTTTTTTTTTTTTTTTTTTTTTTGCTGTTGAGTGGTTCTTTATATGTTTTGGATATTAACTCCCTGTCAGATACATTATTTGCAGAGAAATAAAAAGCCTTTAAATTGGAAAGGAAGAAGAACTATCTCTACTTGCAGATGACGTGATATCATATATAGAAAACTCTAAACACTCCAAAAAACTGTTAGAGTAATAAAGAAATTCAGTAAAGTTACAGGATACAAAATCAAAATATACAAAATCAATATATAAAAATCAGTTACATTTCTATACACTAATAATGAACTATCAGAAAGAGAAATTAAGAAAACAGTATCATTTACAATTACATCAAAAAGAATAAAATACCTAGGAATAAGTTTAACCAAGGAGGTGAAAGATCTGTACAAAGAAAACTATAAGACATTGATGAAAGAAATTAAAAAAGACACAGATAAATGGAAAAATATCTGTGCTCATGGATTGGAAGAGTTAATATTGTTAAAATGTCCATACTACCCAAAGCAATCTACAGATTCAATGCAATCCCTATCAAAATTTCATTGACATTTTTCACAGAAATAGAACAAACAATCCTAAAATTTGTATGAACCACAAAAGACCCCAAATAGCCAAAGCAATCTTGAGAAAGAAGAACAAAGTTAAAGGCATCATACTTCCTGATTTTAAACTGTATTACAAAGTGATAGTAATCAAAACAGTATGGTTTTAGCATAAAAACAGACACATAGATAAATAGAACAGAATAGAGAGCCCAGAAATAAGTGTATACTTATAAGGTCAATTAATCTATGACAAAGGGGCTAAGAATATACAATGGGAAAAGGAGTTTCTTCAATAAATGGTGTTGGGAACACTAGACAGCCACATGCAAAAGAATGAAACAGGACCACTATCTTATGCTGTGCCATACTGAAAAATCAACTCAGAATAGATTAAAGACTTGAATGTAGGAGCTGAAACCATAAGACAATTAGAAGACAGGATAGGGGTAAACTCCTTGACATCAGTCTTGGCAATGATTCTTTGGATTTGACACCAAAAGCAAAGGCAACAAAAGCAAAAATAAACAAGTGGGACTACATCAAACTAAAAAGCTTCTGCACAGCAAAGGAAACTATCAATAAAACGACAAGACAACCTACGGAATGGGAGAAAATATTTGCAAATCCAATAAGTTTTATAATAATGTTTATAGATGTAAGAAAGGTGTGTGATGGATTCACAAACATCTATTAAAGAACGTGTAGATTTTTATGGACACATAAGTAGGGACATATCTATAACTATAGTATTATGCACACATTTGTGTGTTTTATTTTTGTCCTGAGTACTCTGCAGTTATTGATACATTTGCCTCATATAGTTCAAAGATAAAAAACACAAAGTAAATTTGTAAATAAACTATTCAGTTTCCTGAAGAAAAAAGTCACTTGCTGTCTGATGTTGACTGATTTTTTCCCATCTTTGGTTACATGAACTTAATGTTATTCTTGAGAATCCAAACCCAACAACTGCGTTGCTCTCTGCCCTTTCTCATATTTGTCTGCAGGTGAAACTAGTAGTCATAGCTGGACAGCTTTTCTGACGTTGAGCTTCACCATTTCTCAACTGCTGCTTTTGATAAAAGACATAATCATCTGGGAAATATAAATGCAGTTTCTGGAAAGGCTGAGCCCTTCTGAGAACGATGCCTGGTGGGCCAAATACTGACATCAGAAACTCACAGGCGGTTCACACTGGATACACGTTTAAGGGTCTGGGAACAAGCGGACAGATTTTACCCTCCGTGTTTAACTTGGCGGTCTTGGTCCTCACTGCTCGCTGCATTGTTTTATAACAATGAAATCTTCTTGCATGATCCTCATGACTAGGTTTTTAATAGAAAAACCTGCTGGTTCTCATAAGATTTGGGAAGAAGAGGATGGATAGGGAGGCTGTTACAAAGTTTTGTCCATTTTCAAACCAAGCAATAAATCTAAAAAACTCTGTGTCTAATGTGAACCACAAATGAAGAAAAGTGTTCAAATTAATTTTCCAGTGCAAGGGAAAAAATGCAAGTGCTGTAGTATCAGCTCCTGCATTTTCCCTTCAGCTCCCCAAATCTGTCTTTCTCTTTCTCTGTTTTTCTGTCTCTCTCTCCCTCTCCCTCTCCCTCTGTCTCTCTGTCTCTCTCACATGACAAAAAGATATGTTCTAACTTACTGTCCACTGAGCTCATTCATTCCAATACCTCTCCCAGCTTTGTTGCCAAATAGGGTGGTGCTATCCAGACAAAGAAAAATACGTTAACAGAGAATGAGGTTCCGACCCATGCTATAACATGGATGAAGCTTGAAGACGTTATGCCAAGTGAAGGGAGCTAGACACAAAAGGACAAATATTGTATGATTCCACTAACACGAGGTACCTAGAATCATCAAATTCTATCTTGCATTCATAGAGACAGAAGGCAGGATAATGGTTACCTGGGGCCGGGGGGTGAGCAGAATGAGGAGTTATTATTTAATGGGTACAGGGTTTCAGTTTGGAATGATGAAAAAATTTTGGAGATGGATAATGGTTATGGTTACAAACAATGTGAATGTACTCAATACTACTGAACTGTACACCTAAATAAGGGTTAAAATGGTAAACGTTATGTTATGTATATTTTACCACATTGAAAAAAGAGAGGGAGAGAGAGAGAATAAAGGCATAAGACAAATACATTTTAGACCATATTCTAATTCACTAATTTTGGAGAAAGATATTTTTTTATTTTTCCATTTTATCTGTCTTTGGTAATTAAAACTTAATGACCTAAATTGAATAAAAAGTAACATCCTATATTACCAAGTCTAACATAACAATAACAATAAATCAACAATAACAATAAATCACCAAAAACTAACTTTGAATGTTCTTAAGACATAGCCTTTTAAACAATGTATATCTAACAAAGTAAATTACTAAGAATAAAAAGAATAAAATGAACATTGCCAGCAATCAGTTTTTCAACTCCGAGCTCCACTGTGTTTGTAATGGGGCCTTAGTGGGAAAACATTTACCATCAATCCAGAGAAGGAGGAGACTTAGAGAATGGTTTCCATGTGGTTGGTGGATGCTGAAAGAATGGAGAGGTATTTGAAGAGCTTCTTGAAAAATTTCCAAAGGAATCAGTTTTATGTGTTGCATAAGAAAGAGGACCTTTGCCAGCTCCCCCACAGTACCTACAGAGGTGGCGCAGTTCAGAGAGAATAACTATGTCATGCACCTGGAGAGGGTGGACCTCAGACAATGGTGTCTCCCGTGTCAGAGTCATCCGAGGTGAAGGGATAAGTGGCTCCAAGCAGAGCTTGCGTTAGTGCCCATGCAGAGAAACCAGACGTTCCTCCTCAAAGGCTTGAATTGCATTAGACCCGTGACATTTACACTACTATGATAGAATGGAAGTCATGTCTAAGACGGACTAAATCTAAGTTCCCATAAACCCAGAGAGTGAATTTTTGAGGTAGATTAAATTTAACTTAGAAGAATGAAAGGATTGTTACTTTTTTACACTCTGTGGTAGAGAACATTTTAGGACCATTGAATGAGTTTACTTTTTCCTGAAAAAACTGTTAGGTTTATACTATATCTTATCATCAATGGTATCTAACAATACTTTGAGAAATAGATTTGTTTATTTTGAAATGGGAGCCATGAAATTTATAAAATACCATTTTAACTTAGTGGTCTATAAACTCGTAATTATGTTTGGTGCTGAAGTGCAGTAATTTATTAAACTCGTGTTCTTATTTTATTATTATTTTCCTTCTGTCCTATGAATTGTCCATTTACCTGGCTTTGTTGGTCTTCTTTGCTTTTATTGCATCTTTATTGTAAGTTATCTCCAAGTATTTTGCAAATATAGCAATATAAATGAGAGATAAATAAGCAAATATAAAAGTTTGTCACTAATTCCAATAAAATATTATTTCTGTTGCCATCTGCTTCTGACAGCAAAGAATCCATGATTCATATTCTCCATATTTACGTACTTCTCTGACATTCTGCTGTCTTTTTGGCCAAAACTTTTCTTCCTTTTCACTTTTCAATCATTTTCTTCAGATCATAAGTTTTTCAGGTTTTTTGAACTATTTACTTAAATAGGATTATGCTATATTTAGAGCTTTTCTTTAGCGGTAACATAAAGAGAAGACTGAATTGGATTCAAATCTGGACGCTACCACTTTTGAGCTGTACGGCTCACAGGTTACTTAACATCTCAAGCCTTAATTAGGGATTTCTCAACCTGTGGAACACTGGTTCCTTATGTTGCATATGTTAGATCTCAATGAAACCACTCATGTCTGTATGATATCATATATCTCTTATTTTTATTGTAAATCTGTATATTAGTGCTGCTTGTTACTTTCAATGTTAATAGAAAAATTAACATAAATGTATCCTGAACTATTTGGATTACCACTTTTAAGCATGTTTCCTGTCCTGAGATTCATTCTCTCTGTTTTTAATTAGTATTGTTTTAATTATCCAAGTTCCATGGGAAAAAAGCTAACAAATTTAATATGTAATTTTTTTCCCTTGTACCAATTGAATGGAAAATAATCTGATGGTAGGATGTTAAACGGAAAAAAGTAGTTTTTAATCCTTTAAATGAAGAAATGTGGTATAAGAGTTAAAATAATATGCTGCACACAATAGTATAAGCATATTGAACAAAAAACAAAAACAAAGAAAGAGTTATGCTGTAACAGTAGGTACCATATTTATTTTCTGAGGCTCTGATATAGTTTCAGCTTAACTATATTTATATATTTTTTTGTATATAAGTATATAATCTTTCAAATTAAATTAATGTTAGCTTGAATATTAGTGATTTCATAATTGTTTTATAGATATTTAATCTGCTAGAATTAAATATAGTTCTGTTATATATATTTAAGTAACATGTTATTATTTACATCAACTCTAGGAGTCAACTAGAAATTTTTATTAAAAACTGCCTTATTGTCCTCATCTAAAAATCAATCAAATACTCCTCATCTGTCAGGGTTGTGGTGAGAGTTGCATGAGACATAGTAGTCAATCAACACAAGTCCATTCCCTTTACTTATTTATAAATATCACTTACTCCCTATGACTTTTACTTCATTCTCTGTTTTCATAAGTAAAGTCAATATAAACAAAACCAATTGTAGAATAAGATATGTTTTTAAAATATTAATGTCATCCTTTAGATTAGGCTAAATTTCGCCATGGTACCAACGACTCCCATGCCCTCAGTGACTTTCCCTTTCCCAGCGTAGATTGACTGCGTGTCTGCAGTATGCTGGGGCTCGGTGTTCTCTCATATGGAGAAAGAGAAACAGTGTACCGAGCAGTCAGTGGCTCCCGAAGCTCCTTCTTGGCTGCGGCGTGCCTCCCATCTTCTCTCATTGTATTGACCAAAGCTACTTCCATTGCTGCCACTGGCATGGAAGGGGTGAAAAGTCTAAGCCTCTTCCAAGGAGGGCATCATGGAGAGTTACCCACAGGAGTCTCCAAAGGGAGGCATCAGATATCTAAATAATAATACAAGCTACTCCAGTTATGATAAGAGTTTATGATCTTGGCAAATGATAAAAATAGAGCAAATAATTCCTTGTTATCTGCTTAATATCAGTAACAGGAGAATCAGCTAAATGCCATATACAAAGAATTTAAGGATCTCAGGAAAAAAAGCATACTTTAAAAATTCATATTGATAATTTCTCCTTACATCCTTGTTTTTAAAACTTTAAAAAAATAGAGGCTGGCCTGGTGGCATAGCGTTAAGATCGCGCCTTCCACTTCCGTGGCCCGGGGTTGGCTGGTTTGGATCCTGGGCGTGGACCCATTCACTGCTCATCAAGCCATGCTGAGGCAGTGTCCCACACAGAAGAATTAGAAGGACCTACAACTAGGATATACAACTATGTACTGGGGGCTTTGGGGAGAAAAAAGAGGAAGGTTGGCAACAGCTGTTAGCTCAGGGCCAATCTTCCTCAAAAAAATAATAAATAAAATAAATAAAAAATAATAATTAGCTTAATTGAGAAATAATTTATAGATATGAATGTGAAGGAGTTTTATTTAATAAAAATTATATATAAATTATATTTTTTATAGATTTTGCTTAGGTGAAAATTTTATCCTTAAAAGTTTTGAGAGGTTCTTTGTTTGTTTGTTTTTCTATGGAATTCATGATGTTCATGCTATTACAAGTTTTAAAGTTGAGGGATGATAGGATTAATTATTTTTAATAAATCCTTTCTTTCTAGGATCAGACAATGAAAAACTCCTTGTATTATAATGGAATTATTCCGGGCTTTGGAAAATGGAACCATCACTGGACAAGCATTCCTAGAAATCTCAAGGATACTCTAGTCAGTTATTAAAGATGCCAACTCATAAGAAGCTGGAATTTCAGCATGGATTACTAATTCTTTGTTTCTCATTTGAAATCACTATCATGATTTACCAAATTACCTTACAGCTTGATTTCTTTTTGCAGACCAGCTTCCTACTAATTAACTCATATAAAGACATAAATAAATGTTTATGTGTAGCTTATAAACAACAGAAATTTATTTATCACAGTTCTTGAAGCTGGGAAGTTCAAGATCAAGACACCAGTAAGGTCATGTTCTGGTGAGGACACTCTTCCTCGTCCAAAGCCCGCACTTTCTCCCTGTGTCCTTACATGGTGGAAGGGGCAGGGAGCTCTGTGGGGTCTCTTTTATCAGAGCAGTAACCCCATTCACGAGGGCTCTACCATCATGACTTAAGCACCTCTCAAAGGCCATACCTTCTAATACCATCACAAGGGGCATTAGGTTTTCACCATATAAGTTTGGGGGGGCATAAAAACATTCAAACAATAGTATAAGCAAATAGAATTGCTACCCAACATATTTACAAAAAATATTTCATAAAGTCAAACTTGCACAAGATTCTAACATAACCTGTTTAAAAATGTATAGCTATACAGCTCTTCAATCATCATCACCATTTTGATACATTTTCTTTGACACCACGGGTCCTTCTAATTCCTGTAACATCTCCTTCCAGAGGAGCCTGCAAGAGATCATGTGACATCTCTCACTACTTAACCATTTGATGTTCAAACATTATTTCTGATAATACTCGATTTATGCTTCACAGGAATAATTTACTTATACAGTATCTGAAAAAATTCTAATTTAAGCAGAAATAATGATAGAAATGAAAGAATATTTTCAAAATATCAGGGGAAATATAAAAATCTCAGTTGGTTCCTCATTCCTAGTTAATGGCAGGGAATTGATAGATTCAGAGCAGGTTTTGAAAGTGAGTTTCACACTATGCATGACTTACCTAATAGAACATTTTAAAAACCATTTTGATGATTCCAAATGTCTTCAAATACAAAATGGTTTCAAATTCTCCCAAAATTTGCAACCCAAACAAACTTTTAATTTAATCTAAAATTATAATAAGTTATGACAGAATTTTCATAAGCAGTGCAAACAAATATTCAAGGTTCACAACTTCAAAATATTTGGAATTGTTATAATACATGAATCATTCAAAAAACATTTATGGAGTGTTTAATACATGCCAGGCACTGAACCAAGCATGGGAGATTAAGATGTGATTAAAATATGGACCTCCTTCTTGGGGCTAATCCAGGCTTAGAGAAAAATATGTAAGTAAAATCTGTAATTTTATGATAAATGCAACCATACATACGTGCTAAATATGATGGTGCCATCCAGAAAGCAGTGATCAAACTATTACATTTTTCAGAGAAATTTTGTATATTAGGAGATAAAAGTTGAATCCTTAAGAGAAAATAAACATTTTTCCAAGCAGGTATAAGGAAAGAAGGCTTTCGAGACAGAGAGGATGAATGGCATTGCAGAAGCCTGGAAAGGCAAAGCACAATATGTGTTTCAGTATTTATAATTACTTAGACATTCCCAACCCGAGGACACTTGTGAGGAACGTCAGAAGATGATGTTTTCATCTTCCATGAGATGAAAAACTCAAACTCACGAATACAGGTAAAGAATGACATAGGAGACATTCATATGCTCTCTACTCTGATTTCACAGATAACACAGAATAATCCCTCTTTCCAAGAGAATCGGAATTAGTAGTTAGTTAACTAATGGGAAAAGTCAGTTATATTGAAGAATTATGGAAAATTACACATATATATCATTTACATTACGTTCTTAAAACATGTAATGAATTCATTAGATTTTGATGTATCATAAGTATCCTATGATCGGGAAATTGGAATTCTGTATCTTTTTTCTGGCATAAACTACAATCAAAGGCAACCTCTACCACTTCCAGGATTTTTTTCAAGCACAGTAAGAAGTGAAAGAAATTTTCCATATGATCTAAAAGCAGAATACATTTATATTTTCTACGATGTTTTTAGTCTAAAGGTTTTCTCTGGTTACCTCACGACTAATACAATGGCAATCCTTTAGGGGCTCATCTTTCTCTTTTTAAAGATTTCCAAAGTATTTAGCAAAACTTCCACATGAACAACACCATGATTTTCACATACAATATTAACTTATTTACTAATTACATTACATAATTGCAACATGCACAATATGCATAAAAAGGTTTCTAAGATTTCACAATAATCAAATGAATGTAAGAGGAGCCTTCTAGCCACATACATTATGGTTTGCTTTGCGTATTAATCACTGTTTTTTTACGGAGCAAGTAGAAAATATTGGTTAATTTGGTGAATTTATTAAATAGCGATCAGTTAAGAAAGTCTTTACTGTAATAATAAGAGTTAACTAAGAACTTATTATGAGCCTTCAAATGGATTAACTCTCTTAATTCTCTCAACAACCATATGAAGTAGGTTTTCTTATTATTCCCTACTTTACAGAAAAGAAAATGGACACACATAGAGGTTAGTATTTTAGGAAATATTATTAAGAGTTCTTTTGTGTTTGTCAATTTTTCTTTGATGAGAATTCTAAGGAAAAGTGCAAGTCATAATAAACCAACCAATAGATATTTACTTTGTCAATGCTTCAATATGCCCCTAAATGAGAAACAAAGTTTCTGGCTATGTCATGAATCTCATTCATTATGGTTCAAAAGAAATTTTCTTAGCGGTTGCTGGAAGAGGTCTATGATCTTCTGCCACCATCCTTCAAAGTATGGATTTGTGTTTGATCTGAAAGTACCATAAACAACACAGGCTTTTACTAGCATTCTACCGCTTTTCTGTTTTAATTTCTCTTATGGCATGCTGTTTCATACCTTTCCTTTATAAATAATGCAGCCTTGGGTACAGTTCTTTTAAATCTTTCATGCTTACAAAACCGTGAAAATATATCAGATCATGTACAATTGCTGTCTGAAGGTGCTTTTCAAGCTCTTGTCTTATAAATGAAATAAGATACAGGAGTTGATGCCTGTTCACACAAATGGAGACTGTTGATAATATAAAGTGGTTTGAATTACCATGAAATTATAGAATTATAAGATAATAGATCTATAAGGGCCTTGAGAAATCTTCTGTTCTAGCTGCCTGCCTTTAGGCAAGTAAACATCTGAAATACTTTGTGAAAATATTTTTCTAGTGTCTTTCTGAATATCTCCAATCAAAAAACTCCAAAATCCACCAGAGTACCTAATTTGAATGATTATTGGTTAAAAAAGGAAAAAAAAAAAACCTTTACTTATGTACAACCAAAATTGCCCCTAATTTTTATTAAATGATTATTAATTTTTTTCCCTCTAGACTAAAGAAATACAAGTCTTTTCAAGTTTCTTCTTACACTTTATTATCTTTTTGATAATTTTGCTACTTGTCACTGCCTTTCTAGGTTCTTAGATAATTTTTTAAATGGAATAGCCAAAATTGAAATTTTTAATAGTCATTTCTTGTAGAATAATGCCACACAGCAATGTTCTTGCTCAATCACTATGCTTTATGGTGATTTTGGATAAAACTTAATTGAATTTTGTTATTTTTTATATATTTCCTCCCATTTTCATCTAATCTTAGTGTTTCCACTTTTATTAACTATAATTTTAGGATCTCTTATTCAGAGATGTGAGGACTATTTTTTCCTTTGACAGAACCTTAATTAATGTTTCTCCAGTCACAAAGCATCAATAATAGTAATAAGAATTTTGTCATTTTTTTCCAACCTGTAATTTTTTCCCCAGTATGTAATCGCTCTTTTCCTTTTTTGATATACTGTCAACAGTCTTATTTTTCAGAGTTTTTCATGATTCAGTACTTGTTCTCTTTCTCCTTAAATCCCGTGAAATCCTTTCATGGCACTTTTTCTATATTCATAGAATTTGTCCATTTAAGAACCTTGTCCTCCTTGAAAATCTTTAAACATAGAATATTTTTGGGTGCTCTAAGTGACAGAAGACTGTCCATTCATCGTGATAAGAAAACAAAGTAAATTTAGAAATGGGGTAGGTAAAATTTTATCATTTCTTTCAAAATATGATTGTGGAAAAAATTAAGACTCAACTTGTGCCTATTTTGTAACTATTTTGTGGTTGGGGTCTATTTGGTAACTATTTACTGTATGCGAATTTTATGATTATGAAATATTTACACAGATGAAGCATAGTAGCGTTCTTTTGAACTTAAAAGAGAATGAAATGACTTCATGGAGAGCCTTTGAAGTATATTATCAAATCTCTAACTTAGGAAGGAAGTAAAGTGATACTCAATATTCAACAATATATTGAAGTAGGCAATCAAAATTTGAGGTCCTTAAAGTTGTTCTTTGAAGTTTAAGTAGATTATTGGAAGCAAATAAAGATCAGAATATCTCTGTCCATCTTAAAGCAACATGCGAATAAGCTGGACTTCACAAATGCTACTCTGAATATTTGCCTCACACTCTATTTCAGTTTCCTAAATCTTGCCTCTATTTTTCAGTTACATGTTCCTTTCACGTTTTCTTATTTTCCATATCTGTTTTTATCTCTGACATGGTCTTCTAGCCTCAACATTCCTGGCTTGGCAGAGGGAAATCAAGAGCTTCTGTCTATCTACCTTCTCCTCAGACAGCCCCAAGAGGACACTGTTCTCAGGAACTAAGGGACGTAGTCGGGGGCCTCTAAAAGATCCCTCTAGTGTAGAGCTGGACATAAAATTACTGCTTAAGATGTTACATGAAAAGCAGCATGTGCAGCCTACTTTACCAAAGAGTAAACAGAAGCAGCGCCATGTCGAGCAAATGTGCGCCTCTCGTTAGGTAGAGTAGAAATACTCCCAGGGTGATTAGACCCCAGTTACCATAAAAAGCTACCTTTATCAAAACAAGAAGTAATTTGTCTTTTTATCGTTACGTACTGTGTATTTTAACTGTTCTTAAGATGCCCATCTATGGGTTTACTGGAACATAACGTTGAAATGATTAGAATCTGCACTTGGAAAATAACGTAAAAAGAAAATTGTGTTACTGAAAGTGATATCACTCAACTAGCATTCTAATTCTTGCCACAAAAATTTAATACCGTTCTTACATCCATTTTACATTTTTTTCTTGGTGGTGTTTGTCCCTCCTCCTAATTGACTTTAACAAGTTCTTGTTGAATATTTTCACATAGTTATTACACAGACACCTCAAAAGCAATATGTTCAAAAGTAAGTTCACAAGTTTCTTCTGAAAATTCTCTCTTCATCCTGTGTTTTATAGCCCAGCTAACGGCATCATCATCCATTCAAATGTATTACCTTAGAAGTTACCCCTATTTTTGTTTTTGGTTCCCAAGTTAAAAATCCTGGAAAATATAGTATGTCAAATTTCATCAGGTGTACCTGGGGCCAACCAGATGTGACCAAGACATGGGCTATAAAAATGTGACAGCCCCCAAAATTTGAAAGAGGTAAAGGAGTAGTGAATGATGTTTCCAGAAGTTGGGAGTGGTATCAGGATGACAAATCGATTAATGTCATCAGCTACTGGAATCTTGACAGATAAAGGTAATTTCACCAAGATGAAGAAAGGAGGAAAAGCAGCAGGTTTAAGGGAGAGGTGGTATAATTAATTTAGTCTGGGAGAAGCTGAATTTTCAGTTTCCATGTAGATACAGATGGATGTCTAGGAGGACTCTAGATAACTTAGGATTTGGGCATTAAAAATGGGGTTTGGGAGTGGGATTAGTGAAAGCCCTTTAATTCGTATGAACTGGATTGGGTAAGAAGCTTATAAAAATCCAGTGGGGGAAGGGCAGAGGTACAGTTGTGCCTTAGGAGCAACAGGAATCCAAACCACAAATGCCCTCAGGTCTCTCCACACCCATTCTTCACCTCTCTGTATGAAAATCATTCGCGAATGTGTTCTTTGGCAGATTGTATTTTTCAAAGATGGCCATATCAGTGTAGACCTCATCTTACATGGTCTTTTTATAATGTAAAATTGAGACTCTTCCATCAAAAGTTAAGGTCTATGTTCCCTCTCCTTGAATGTGGGTGGCCCTTTGCAACTGCTTTGGCCAATAGAAGGAAGAAAAAGTGATACTGTACTAATACAGAGGGTATCACACGTGGTGATAAGACTTCTGTGTGTCACTCTCTGGCTCTCTTTCAAAACATGTACTTTGGGAACTCTGAGCCAACATGTGAGAAGTCTGGTTACCCTAAAGCTGTCATGCTTGACAAATTTACCATTTTGGAAAGTAATCCAAGGAAACTCGGCTGTTTAAATATTCTCAGACCAGGTTCCAGACAAGCGTAACAAATCTTTAAGATGAACCCAGCAATGGACGCCATCTTACTCCACCTCACAGTGGATCCTGAGGCACCTTTGTTTATCCACTTCCATGGAAGTGGAGAAGGTTCCTGTCATTACCAGTTTCTGCTTGTTGCGAAGCATCCCATTGCCCTCCAGTTATATATTTATGGAGGTGCTCTATTGTCTTCATTCTCTTCCTATTGTGGCAGATACACAGGGTCGTGAGAGTGCCTTAGAACTCAAACAATGCCAAGTTCCCCTTGACAGGCATGGGGGTTTTCTGGAAATGCGGTTCTACTAAAAACTTACTTGGCTGTTGAATTAATTTCATTTTGAGGAATTTCGGCAGATAATGTATAAAGTCAGAAATCTTGTATTGATACATAAATTTGGATTTTGTTTCTCTTCTGGCTTAAAACAACAGGCCTGTAAGTTCTATCTATTCTTTAATATTGTAGTTTAAATGTGGCTTGTTTCATTATACCTTACAGCATTGGAAAATAAGATACTTAGATGTGAGCTAGAGCTCAGGTTTTCATAGAAGGCTGCCCCTGACTATCAGGAAGGAGGTGCAAAGCTGGGGATACTACGTTGGAACATGGAGAACAGAAGACATTCTCAATTTCTCTGATGTTTCCAAGAGAGACACATTTCAATTTCTAACATAGCACAGTTTCTTATTGGGCAAACTCACCCTTCACAACTCAGCAAACATACAATTTTTTGACCCTCAACTGTCCTCAGCCATAGACATAAAATGGCCTCTCAACAAAGCTATATGCCCACTCATCCTGCTCTTTTTGTCTTCCTTCAGATGAGTTGGAGTGTATCCTTTGTTATTATTTTGTAGTGCTCCATTAAAAGCCATACAAAGTAGCCAATTCTCATAGAGTTTCAACCTCAGTGGGTATGGTAAATATCAAAAGATATCTATTTTACCAACTACTTTATTTGCATAACATGAAATACTATTTTTCCAGTTCATGAAAATAGTAGTAAATATTTATAACCATAACTCAGCTAACATTTCCTGACAGCCAGACTTGGTGCTGTGTAATATAAATATATAAAGTGATCTAATTTAGTTCACCTTACATCGTGGGATATGGGGACTGTTACTATGCCAATTTACAAGGAAAAGAACTTTGCTTATCCAAGACTAAGATGACCAACCATCCTGATCTACTCTGGACTGAGGAGTATCTCAGAACACGGGACTTTCAGTGCTAAAATTGAGATCTTCTAGGGAAACCTGGGATGGTTTGTTACTATATCAGTAGTTCAAGCAGAGTACAGCTCAGATTTACTGAATCCAAAGGCCAAGAACATGACTACTATGCAATGTCATTTCTTATGGGATATTAAGAGTAATCACTCCTCCCCTTTCATTTGGAATTCGTCATTTCCATAATTGAGCCTCTCACTTGAAATTTTCTAACTCTAGAAACAAATTTGTCTCTCAGGATTTGTTGTTGCCAGTACTCAAAACCCAACAGTCTCCTTTCAAGGAGAAAGTTTTAGCATTTAATCAACATTTTTTTTTCTTTTTTTGGTGAGGAAGACCAGCCCTGAGTTAACATCCAATGCCAATCCTCCTCTTTTTTGCTGAGGAAGACTGGCCCGGGGCTAACATCCATGCCCATCTTCCTCCACTTTATATGGGACGCTGCCACAGCATGGCCTAACAGGAGCTGCGTCAGTGAGCGCCCGGGATCCGAACCAGCGAACCCCGGGCCACTGCAGCAGAGCGCGCGCACCCAACCACTTGCATCACTGGGCTGGCCCCTTAATCAACGTTTTCAAATGCTAAAAAGAAATTTATATAATACCTAAGATTAATTAAAATTTTTAATTAGGTATTTTAAAAAGCAATTTTGTAACCTTTTGAGTCAAGACATTTCCTATATAGTCAAATAAAAAACAATTTGTCTCCAAATTAATATTGACTACACCTGCAATGCTCTTGCTCAATATTTGTAAAAGTTCCCAGTCAATGCTTGCAATCTCCCATTTCGTGTTTTTAACCACAGCTCAGAATCCTACTCTGAGATTCTCTACTCTACCTTGAAATGCAGCTTTTTGCGTGCTGGTGTAGAGAACAGGCAGTGAGGGAAGACAGCCCTCACTACCCCAATCCAAACACTGGCTGAGTGTCAGTGTCACTGAAGCTGCGGAAGGGGAAATTTAACACATGATGATGAGATCTCAGACATCACACTCCTAAAATCTGTTGGACGGGTCTAGTCCGATAGGTTTCTCTACCAACCCTCCAGCTTTGCTCTAGCTCTAATGCATTCATACCCACAGCTCTAACGTGCTTCTGAGTCCTGCTGCCTCTAATTTCAGAACCTCTTTCCACATTCCCTCTCCCCTGTGGCCCAAATGCCAGATAACGCTACAAATCAGTTATCACCTCAACAATGACACACCCAAGGGAGAACCCTCTTTATCATCATTTGGTTACTTGATACCTCATCATCTGTCCATCACACTAGATTATGGTCTTTACCTTTACATAAACAAAAGGTTTAATAATGTATTTTCCAAATTAAGACCAGTCATCACTCAAAGTCACACTCCACTTCACGCCATTTGGAAAAGCAGCTACGAGAAGCATTTTAAGATAGATTCTTTAATATTCTTTAAAATTCCTATAGCAGGAGGGAGATGAATTGCTATGATTTTGGTGAAAGCATCTGGAGGAAGTAAAGAAATGAAATTGGACCACACTTTCAGGAAGCTTGTCTTAAACAGAAAATACACAGATTTGGCATCAGCTAACAGGGGACAGAGTTTTATTCAAGGGTTTTTTTTCCTTTTCTTTTCTTGTTTCTTTGCTTTGCTTTGAAGGATATGGGAGACTTGAACATAATAGGTCAAAGGAAGACATGAAAGTAAAAGATTTGTGAGAGGATGTGTGACAGGAAAGGAGGGAAAGAAGGGCTTGGTGGGAGGTGGTGACTCACCACTTCTGCTTAGAAGTCAGTAGTTAGTCTTCTCTGTAGCTCCACAGTTCCAAGATAGGAGCAGAGAAATGGAAATTTGATTCAGGCAACGGAATCAAAGCATATTCAGCAAAATTATGAGGGAAGTAAGGAGATTTGAAAAAGAGGGAAAAAATAAGGGCTCACCTAAGATTTACAAGTAGAATAAAAAAGAAAGCAAGGCCAAGACTAATAAACTGAAAAAAAATGAAGAATAGTGAGACTTGAAATCCCAATGCAATCAGAGTACACATAGCGAGAAGAAGAAAGATCAGAAGAGCTGGAAGGAGAGAAGATAGCACCAGATGGTGGAATATCCAAGTCTAAGATTCAGAAGTTAGTACCCCTCAGGATAAAAGACTAAATATTGTTCATGTTTTCCGTTTTACTTGCATGTATATGTCTAGCTCCTAGAAGAACGTAATGATCAAGAAATGTTTACTGAATGAAATTGATTTTATCAAATTTTAAAAGAGTAACAAGAAGGCATCATGATTATAGAGTAATGGTTTGGAATACTGTTTTTGAACTTTTTTTTTAAAACACTAAACTTCAAAATTATATTCATCTCACCTGACTCAAATGTTTTCTACAAGTGGTACAGTTTTACAAATTGAAAAATTAATACACAAGAACTAGGTAAGGTAAAATTTCCTTAACACAGACAAGAATAACCATGGGTTTGAATGATCTCTATGGAGTAAGAACCTCCATCTAAATTCATATATTCCACCTCAGTACAGAATCTGCAAGCCATAACCCTGCAGTTTATAACATTGACTTCAATGAATGAACCCTCATTTTTAATCAAATTCTTCTTGGCTCACCTTTTAAAACCACTGAACTGAATGAAAAAATTCTCCATTGACTTTATAGCCTATTAATGTAATATAATAATTTGAAAAGGCAAATACAATCAAGTATTTTATTTATTAGGACATTTTGAGCTGCAAGTAAGACAAACTTCCTACTAAGGTGCTCAGCATAGTGATATTACTTTCTCACATCACAATATATCCTGAGGCAGAAAGGCTCCAAGGTTCATAGTTCAATGACCTGGAAGCATTTGCTCTCCCCTTTCTGCCATTCTCAGCAAGTCGGCTCATTCCTTAAGGGCCAAGTTCCTTTAACAGACTTGTCCTCTTGTCAGACTCACCAGGTTTTACTGTCTTGATCTGTGGATGTGTTCAGCCTTCCAGGAAACGTACATCTATGTGGAAAAAGATGTTTATCTTAGGAAATCTGGTGTTCTGTTAGCAACGAGGAGGAAAAGATAGCATAGATGTTGGATGGGAAAGCATCATTTTCTGTTAGTCTTCTATCTGTAGAATTTGAGTAGCAGCTGACCCCAGAAATAAGACAACTGGACAAGGAGAACCAAGAAGGACTGGGAAGAAAATATTTTGTATAGAACCAGAAGCAAGACACATCCTGGAATTCTTCAGAAGTCTTTAGTGAATGGAATGTGTTTTGTAAAAATTAATATGGAGTGTATGAAAAAGGCAAACCTTCGGTTGGGGTATATAAAAATGTCAGAAACAGAGAGTGGTCTGCCCATGGTCTGAGATAAAATGTGTTGGAATGCTGGTTGATTGAACATACACGAAGAGTGAGAACGAGAGAGAAGCAAGTGGCAACATCATTTCAGAGACTGGAAAGCAGATGGAGGACTTTTAACTGACTTAGAAGACCTGAGAAATATAAATTCTAAACTACAAGTGAGGAAAGCCAACAATTAATCTTTTCTTCAAAAGAGAAACCTCAGCGGGGTTAGGAACCGACATCTCTAGACGATTCGTGAACTGGCAATGAAGTGATGCAGGGAGGGACCTAAAATGAGGATGATTGTTTGAAAGCCACTTAAGGACTAAATCCTCAGATCCCCTTCCACATTTGGCTGGTTGGTTCCCATCCAGAACTCCAGTAGAAGTCTAAATATTTATTCCCAGGATAGGATAAGAAAGAATGCCACTGGGCTGGAGATACCGCACACGTTGAGGGACTTTATAGCATGCCAAATAATTCAAGAGAAAATCTCAGAATTAAAGGACACACATTTTCAGGAATTTCAAGGAATTAGGAGGTCCAACACAGGAAAGAAAAGAAATGAGGAATCTATAGGATGATTATTGTAGGAGATTCTATCATGATAGCTTTGTAGCAAGCATAGAAGGCAACCTGTTCCTTTAGATACATTTGTCATAAGACAGATCTGCTGAGGGCTATCCTCACCCTGTCTTTATCATTATGTCATATTTGTAACATAATGAAGCTCCTAGAGTTTGTGTCCAAATACAAGGGCAGTAAACACAGAGAGTAAATAATGACAAAGGAGAGCATGAGATCCAGAAAACAAAGACTCCAACTTTGTTTGGGAAAAGATAAAGGCAATTGTTCTAGAATGACAGGGAAGGAAATCTTGTGACAACAGATTTGTAGCAGGCCTAGAGAGCAACAGATGTGGATAGAAGTAGAATGGAGTTTTCCAGAAAGATGACTCCAAAATAGGAAAGTGGAACAACTAAATTGCCTCATGTTATTTCCTTGAGGAAAAATTTACCGAGAAACAGTTGGAAATAAGGAAAGAAGTTACAAAGAAAAATAGCAAAGGAAAACAAAGAAATTATTGACTTTAAGAAAAGCACACATCTGCTAGGATGGCTATTATGAACAAAATGGGAAATAACAAGTGTTAGTGAGAATATGGAGAAATTGGAACCCTCATCTGTTACTGGTGGGAATGTAAAATGGTGCAGTTGCTGTGAAAAAGAGTTTGGTAGTTTCTCAAAAAGTTAAACACAGAATTACCATATGACCCATCTATTCTCCTCCTAGGTGTATACTAAAAAGAATTACAAACAGGTACTCAAACAAGTACTTGTACCTGAATGCTCATAGCAGCACTGTTCACAATAGCCAATAGGTGGAAACAACCCAAATGTCCATCAACAGACAGATGAATAAACAAAATGTGGTACATACGTGCAATGGAACGTTACTGATCCATAAAAAGGAGCAAAGTACTGATACACAGTACAACTCAGATACACTCCAAAAACATTATGCTAAGTAGTGAAAGAATCCAGACACAAAAGATCACATATTGGGTGATTATATTTATCTGAAATATCCAGAATAGGTAAAACCATAGAGACAGGAAGCAGATTTGCATTTTCCAGGGGCTTCAGGAAGAGAGAATAGGGATTAACTGCTAAATGGGTACAGAGGTTTCTAAGGTGATGAAAATGGAACTAGATAGAGATGGTGGTTGCACAACCCTGTGAATGTATTAAAGCCATTGAATTGTACTCTTTAAAATCCTTAATTTTACACTATGTGAATTTCACCTCAATTTTTAAAAATGAAGAAAAAGGAGAAGCAGAAAAGAAAAAAATGTAATCATAGTGTGCTACAACATTAAGCATAATCATAATTTTTGTATAGCTATAAGAAATAGGAAGCCAATAGAAAATTTCTAAAAATAATGATTAAAAGGGAGAAAGAATAATTATGTTAACTAAAAATATGGAGATGCTTATATATACTAAAAATTGAAATCTCTTTGCCTTTTGGGAGAACAACTGGGGGGAATGTGGAGGAATGGGACAGAAACACTGGATTTTGCCATAAGCTTTTGGTAATATTTGACCTTCTGTATAATGCACATGTATTATTTTGGTAAATAATTAATATTACGTTAATCATTAACTAATTAACTGTCAATGTAGGAGTGATTACTTTGACTTCACGGTGTTTTTAAACAAAGACAAAAGAAAAACACCATAAAATTATAACATTTTTGAAAATGAGCTAATATCCATAATACGCAAAGAATTCTCCTACATAATGGAAGAAAAAGATTAACAGCCTTTGGGAAAAATTCAAAACATTGAACATGCAATTGTAAACAAATTTTAAAAGTCATTAAGCTGTGAAAAGCTTCTCATAATTAAAAAAATAGGTATTTAAGATGGGAAAACATTAAAATAATTAGATTGTCAATTCACAGTTTCTTCAATGATGTGAGGATATGACACTGTTCAGAAGACTACAAAATATAAAAATTATTTTGAGAGAAACCGGGTAATATCTATGAAAACTTTTAGTGTCTTCAAATTTTAAACTAATTTCTAAACTGAACCTCAGTTACACACGCAATCTCTTATAACAAAATTCGACAACTTCCTCCAAAGTCAGGATCCCTGCTAATACACTCTCACAAGTAGACAAACATTTAAGTGTAAAGATGTTCTTTTCAATGTCATTTGTAACAGGGTACTGATTAAGTTATATTCAGTCATTGGATAGACTACCACGCAGCCATTATGAGGAAGCTATCAAAATAAAATTCATCTACCAACAACAGGAAGACAATGTGAAAAGCAATATTCATCCACCCAACCTTTGTTTATTTGTTTATTTTTAATTTCTCACATCATGTCTTACTAGTTGAGACAGTGCCTGCAGTTAGAGAAGTTGTTAGGTACTGGTCTTCTATAATCTCAGAAATATGAAGAGCCTTTTTAGGCAAACCAAAATAATTTTTTGGAAAATTATAAGTTTTCAAACTTACATAACTGGTTTATAATAGTTACCAGACAAAAAAATAACAATTTGGAACAATCTTTTTTATTAAACTTAAAACATATGCTCAAAACAGCCATGGTTTGCTTTCTAGTGCTCTCTCAAAACAAGTCTGCTTTCTCCTGGATATGTAAGCCAACAGAACGAACTGCTTTTCTTGGTTGGAAGCCTTAGGTAATATTTCAAACTTACCCTCTGTTGTACACCCAGCCCTGTTACAACACAACTGTCCTCTCGTTCAAAGTCAAGATCTAGTTCTTACTCAGGAAACCAGCCTTGAAACAACCTGTGACAGCTCTAAGGGCTTGGACTGTAGGTGGATGTTGGCCATTTTGCTTTTAAAAGCTGAACTCGATCTTGCTTTACAGAAAAGCTTTGAATTTCAGCTCATTCTCACTAGGCCTCCTGTCTTTAATTATGCACAAAATGAAACAACTAAAAGAACTCTTATCAGTGCTGCTCCTGAGATCACCCAGGAGTGTTTGTGTGTGTGTGTGTGTGTACACAGCCAGCCTTCAGCGCAGCCGCCATCCCTCAGTATTTCCTTATAATTAGAACAGAAAAGATAGGTGAACTGATATAAAATGAGTCTGATTCAACGACATAGTTGATCTATCCACTGACATTTCTAGTCCATTCACATTCGGTTCATCTCCATTCTCCCGGCAGCCAGCAGTATTCAGTAACGGTGTACCTATCAATTCCCAATTTTTACAAAGCAACATGCATTTTGCAATTTCTCTGCTTCATACCTTCCTTGTTCAGTATCATCTCAGATCGGGTTCCTTACTAATTGAACATTTCTTGTTGATTTTAAAGAATCTACAACTCTTCTAAAGAATTAGATATAATGTTTATATGAAATATGGATTACTTTTAGCAAACAACTAATCAGTGTACTCTTCTGCACAATGTAGCTTTCTAGCTTTCTTAATTTAACTTCTTATCCATTAGAATATATATTTGAATTATGAAGTCAAGAATTTTCTTGTTTATTTCCAAGAGGAAAAAACTATTAAGAATTAACACAGTTATGGAGACATTTGGGAAGGCACAGGTCTTACAGATTTAAAGGAATCCATGAAATTGTTAAGAACATTAGAGCAGTTTCCATAAGCAATCTTGATAACTCAGAGACCTCAAAATGTGTCAGGATTTTAAATATTTGAGAGTGCGTGGCTACACAATCTAAACGTACCATGCATTTGCCAACACTCTAATTTATGTGGGCTTAGTATGATTTAAATATGTTTTTCTGGTCCACAATTTATTCACTGTTTTTAGAGTTGTATAAAATTAAGCTTTGTTTCCCAGGAATTTACCAGTTTTGTTACCCCACAGAATGAGTACTTGAATAATCTGCCAAGTTCTTTCATTTCAGAACAAATTGTTTTGTTGCAAAATGTTTTGGCAATTCCTCTCTCTTAATCTTTTCCTTTTTTATTGATGTTATATATTACACATATCTCAACAGTCATCCTAATAATCATATGTCAGTGATTTTCTTTACATAATTTCATCTGCTAAAAATAAAGCTTTTAAAAAATATGGTTGATCCTAGATATTTAATAATGCTTTTTAGAATTTCATCTACTTGTATAACTACAAGGAAAATGAACACCCAAGTCATGTATTTCTGCTGGCCAGATGTGGGGGAGTGTTGAAGATAAGCTTATTGGTATGGTAAGGATTTCCATTATTTTCCTTCAAATATTTCACACATCCATCTTACTGATAGTAAATCCTTAGACACTTAATAAGGCAACATTTCAATTGAACCATATGTGAAACATACAGCTTAGTTATAAATTCTGACATTGGTTATAATGTAGAAATCATTGATTTCACTTCCAGACGTTACTAGAAAGAGTTTCCAATTAAAAAAAAAAAAAAATCCAGTTTAGACTTTTGACTTATCTAGGGTTGGAAGTGCTAAACAAAACAAAAAACCTGATTCTGATTTTGTTGAATGCTGTTTCTGTAAGACAGTGATTCTCAAAGTATGGCATGATAATCAGAAACATCAACATCATCTGAAATTTATTAAAATTCAAATTCTGGGGCCCCACCCCAGACCTATTAAATCAGAAATTCTATGAGTGGGACCCAGAAATATGTATTTTAAAAAAGCCTGTCCTGTGATTCTGGTGCACGTTCCAGATTGAGAAAGACTATTGTAATATGGTTCTTAAAATAAATTCTAGTTTTCTAAATACTTGTTAGAAAGTTTACTGGAAAAGATGTACTAAGGGGATACAGGGTCACAACACTAAATTCATAGGTAGCTTTGTTACAGAAAGTATTCTTTCACTACCACTATAGCTCCTGAGAAGATAGGAGCATCTATTATTTCAGAAATTCTATTTATAATTCTTGAACCGATTCACTAAAATAGAAATATTGAGATTTTTGGGGACCATTACACTTTAAGTGAGACAACTATGGTAATGAACTATGAACCTCTAGTTTTTAGATATTTCAAAATGCAGATTGCATTTTATTTGGATGTAATTCATTAGTTTTCCTCGGAGCTAGAGAGAGGTTGAATATGCGTTACCAGTTTCGGCTATCTTGATAAGTTTTCATAGTGGAATTTATTAACTACAAAATGCTTTGGTCCGAAAATATATTTCATGCCAAAAGTGAACATGGGAGCTAAATTTCTTACTCATCATTTTTCAAAACATTGTTCCTTCCCTTGTATACATATGTCATATGTACATCATAATTTATATAACCAATGCCTCTATTGCTCCTAAATCATGTGTGTCCATTTTGGCAAAATAAGCTGTGGAAAAGAAAATAGATTTTCAATATATTAAGATAATTCCATATGAATTTTTGATCTTATTAATAAATGAACTGCCAATTGAACTGAATTTATCTCTAGCTATCTCATTTAATTCTTCAGAAACAGAGATAAGAAATCATTTATGTAATTCTGCATGCTAAAAATGACATCTCAGGGTAGTCCTGTTTTTACTAACATATAACTACTAATTTTTAGCAGAATAGTGATTAATGTAAATTAGCTTAATGCATATTCTTACACTGAACAGTGAACTACTGTTCAAATAAATTTTTCATGTTTTTATTAGGTAAAAAGAACTACAATTTCAATGTATATTTTATTAACTTCTCTAAATCTTGACTCTAAAGTAGACATAACACATGCTGCCAGGATTATTGTAAAAATTGATTGAGAGCCTGCTATTCAATGAATATGTCATATAAGTGCATTAAAAATCACTTAAGCAGATCACATAATTCTGACAACAATGATAATTCTGTAAAATAATTATGAGTGGTAATATACAAATATATACAATAATAGGACATATAATCTATTAAATAAGGCAAAAATATATCAAGAACTAAGCAATGTATTTGGTAAGGGCAAAAGAATATACGATAGTGCTAAAATATAGAATTAGAGAAGGACACTAGGAAAGTTTGGAGTGGAAAACAAAAAAATAAATGTGGGAAATATAAATGGAAAATTGGAAAGGAATGTAGGCATGAATAACTAGTAGATGATTGATCAATATTAATTTATATTAGCAGAAGATTTAAAAATATTTGCTAAGTGACTGCATGGCTACCAAGATGTGAGATTCTGTTGATGTTATGTCTCAGTGGAAAAGGAAACAGTCAAAAGGCTACTCAAGTGTTTATTATTTGAAGATGAAAGGTTTCCCAGCTCTCAGCCGTTTGTGAGGTCTCTATTTTTAAGCCTTTCTTTTCTGTTCTTACAATCTTTGGGTTGATGTTACTCCTCTATTTGGATTTCTTAAAATAAATAAAACAATCAGCAAGAGCCAACCTTACAAACAAGAGACTTATTAAGGTGATCAGAGTAGGACATTGTCACATCAAGTACACAATGTATATTAGTAGTCGTAGTCAAGGTGTTCTTGTTATCCCTGAATATCAATTTTTCTGCTACTGTTGAATAATTGCTAAGATCTATGTTTGCCTAACTCTATGTGTGGTGGGCAATCAATTGAGGGTGAGAGGTCGTGTCTGCTGGCTGAAGAACAGCTGGATCTCCATTCTCTCATGGTTGATTCAGAAAGTATTCTTGTGAAGCCGATGTTTCAACAGCATTTGTTGGAGCAGAACTGGGCCTACTATTCATGCATGAGGTGATTTGAGCATGTGATCTGGTTGCTCTGCTAATCACTAACAAGCAAGGCGAGGGAAGGGAAGTCATCTTCTGGCTGGACAGGCGGCATCAGAGAATACCTAAAATACCTTAATCTGCTGTGCGGTAGCACTGGGAATATCCAAAGAGCAGAAGTATTGTATGAAAATTATTGCTTGTATTGGACCTGTGCCTTTATCTTTGATGGATAACATAAGAGCAATCTTTGCTCCGCGGCATCAGAAGATTGTCCTGTTAAAACGGCCTACACGTTAAGTAAGGGAAAGAGCCCACTGCAATGATAAGATCTCTAGGAGAAGAGGCAGGGTGGTAGGGCGAGGATGAAGTGAGGAAGGGAGAACAAGTAGAAGCAAGCTTTGAAATAATCTTTTCTTACCAGTAGAGAGGGCTTTGGATTAATTAAATTTTGGCTTAATTTTCTCCATTTTAATTTTATCAAGGAAAAGAGTGGAAACAGATGAAAAAGCAGGCTTGAAATTCCTTGTAGCTATTAACAAGGCTGGGAAGACTGTGCTGAACCGAGGGAAAAGTCTTCTGCAACTTATGTACACCACTGAGCAAGTTAGTAAACTTCTCTAATCCTCAATTTCTTCCATTGCACAGTAGAGATAATAATACATCCGGCTTTATATGATTGTTGTGGGATCAAATGGATTAATAGTGTGAAGAACTCAGAACAGGGCCTGGCACTAAGTACTTAATAAATGTTTGCCAATCTTACTTTTCATTTACTTGTATATTCAATTCATCATTTACTCAATACTATAATGGCGTGTTCTACCAGTGCACCAAATACTTTCCTCTTTGGATAAGTTCCCTAGAAAAGAGACCAAGATGAAAATTTGCCTGCAGGAAGTTTATTGGGGAGTGCACTTAAGTGTTAACTTATATGGGAGTGAAGGAAGGAGGGTTGGGCAGAGGGAGCCAAATATATTATTGCCTGCCTCAAGGCTGTAACAGGATCAAGCAGTTGGTCCTGATGACCACAGTCAATCACTCTTGTCAGATGGTGACTCCATTTCTTTCCTGGTGGTCTCTTGACACAAGGAGGCTGAAGTGACCAGTATTAGCCATAGATTAAAGTTTGGTGGAATTCTTACTGTGTTCCCTGGTGGGAAGTCTTCTTCCTTTGAGCATAAGGAACTCTAAGTCCAAAAAGCCCCAAGTTTCACGAACAGGAAGCCTAACTTTCCCAGTTAGGGCACTGTTAATAATTCAGTGGGGCTATTCCTATTTCCAGTGGTTGGTTGCCAGATCCATGTATTCTCCTCGTGGGGACACCACATGAAATAATATTCATCAATTTAGAGTGTGTATTGTTTCATAGAAGATGGTGCCCCATCCACCCAGGGTGTCATCTCCAAGCTGAAGCCCCAGCTGTGCCTTCAAATGGCTGTTGTATTTATCTATCAGGCTGGCAGTTTCTGAGTGGTGAGATTTGTAATGGAACCAAAGTATCTGTTGGTCATATACCCACTGCAGTGTCTCTGTTGCTATAAAGTGGGACCCATAATCTGATCTAATATTGAATGGGATACTGTGTCAGCAGGTCACAAAGTAGTTCAAATACCCTACAGCCCATGATCCTGGGGCAAGCTGAGAACTTGCAGGCAAGAAAGGCAAAATTATGTGCAAAAATATATGTCATTCCAGTCAAAATGAATCTCTGCCCCTTCTAGGGATAAAAAGACTCAATGTAATTAACCAAGTGCTTAGTATCTTCCAGGGATGGTACCATATTAAGGACTCAGATTTCCTCCACTGGTAGGTGGACTTTCAGCTGTGGAAGTCTTGAAGAGTGGGAACTCATAAAGTTGGTCCCATGAATAACCTCCATCCTTTGCACCATAACTACTCTGTTAATCTGACCATGTGCCATGCTGCAACTGGCCCATGTCAACTAGCAAAGTCACTCTGTCTACTTGGTTGTTCAGTGCCCCTGCATGGAATATGCTCTTTGGTGGATGCTAACATGTGAGCATAGATCTTCACGCTTTATGACCAAACCCATATGTTTATCTGCATATTTCTTCTCTGGAACTCTTTACCCCTAGTCAAGTAGTTTTCCTTCCAGGCCTCTGAACAACCAGCCAAGCCATTCATCACTGCTTATGAAACTGTATATATTCTTACATCAAGTCAATTTTTTTTCCACACCAAGTAGATGACGAAAAATACTTCGTAAAGTTCTGTCTGTTGAGCAGATTTCCCTTCACCACTGTCTTTGAGCCCCTCTTGTGAGGCTCTAGAAGAGCAGCAGTCTACTACTGGCCTGTACACATAAGCCGAGTTGAACCCTTGTGAACCCAGACCTGAATTTTCGTTTTCTGTTGACTCATGTAAGAAACGCCCCCATGCAGCCGTAGGTGTGAACTGAGGGAGAGGTGTCGGTGCAACAATAGTAGATTGACATGAGAGTCCAGGCCAGCTCAGCTTACTTGTGCCCTCTGACCCTGCTCATGCCCAGTCTATAGGTACCAATCCCATCTTCACTGTGTGCCTCCTAGGTCTGCCCGACCTTACGACTTGGTGGTTATGACAGAAACTAGCACGTGATTGGCACTTGACGTCCTGTAGTTAGTGCTTCATTTCCATGAGATCCAGGAGCGTGCCAGAGCAGTTTTATCTGCCTTCCTGATACAAACTCAAATTGGTTTATTTGCCATTTGTATATATCACGGAATTTTGCGTTAGGGTTGTGGAAATTGGCGTATAATTTTCCTTTCTTATAATGCTTCGTCAAGTTTTAAAATTAAAATTATACTTGCTCACATTCTCTTAAGGAGTTTGTATCATTTCTTCCTGACATATTTGGCAGAATTTATTGCTGATGCTATCTGGACCTGAGTTTGCTTTCTGGGAAGAGTTTTCGTATGGTTCTAATTTATTTAACTGCATAGGATTAATCAGGTTTTCTATTCATTTTTAGTCACTTTAATGGTTGTATTTTTCCAGGAATTTGTCCGTTTCATCAAAATTTTCAAATTTATTTTCATGAAGTGGTTTAAAATTTCCTTTTACGGTTTGTATAATGTGTGTAGAATTTTGGTGATGTTCACTTGACATTGCCGATGTTGATTGATTGTGTCATCTTTTTTTAACTAGTTTCTCCAAGGTTTTATCAATATCAATTATTTTTGAGAAATAAAACTTGATATTTGTTGATCTTTTTCTTTTATGTTGTTTTCCTTTTCATTAATTTTACACTGATCTTTATTATTTACTTTCTTTTAATTTCTGTGAGTTTAATTTTCTGGTATTACTCTAACTTCTTGAGGTGAATACTTAGTTCATTGATTTTAAATCCGATTTTCTAATACATGCACTTAGCATATAAATTTCCCAGTAAATGCTCCTATCATTTATCTCCAAAGTTTGATTTTTTTAAATAATATTCGGTTCAAAACATATTTTAAATTTTTATCATAACTTATTTGGCTCTCAAAAAGATTTGCTGCGGGGAAATTCTCTGTTTTGGTTTGTATGAAAATGTTTTCCTTTAGCCATTATTTATATTATTTTTAAGGTTTCATCATTTTTACTTTTTTTTTTTATTTTGTAATTATTTTATTGAGGTCATTTGGTTTATAACATTGCGTAATTTCAGGTGTACATTATTACATATCAGTTTCCTCATCATGTTCACCTCCAATAGTCTAGTTTTTATCCATCACTGTGTATATGTGCCCCTTTACCCCTTTCCCCCTCCCTGCACCCCTTTCCCCTCTGGTAATCACTAATTTGTTCTCTTTATCCATGTGTTTGTTTATCTTCCACTTGTGAGTGAAATTAGCCATTATATTTAAGAATATTTTCCTGAATACAGAATTCTAGGTTAGCAGTTTTTATTTTTAGTACCTTGAAAATATTTTATTTCGTTTTGCCAGTCTAATTGTTGCTCATGGTAGGTAATTTGTCTTCTTTTTTATGGAAGCTTTAAAGACATCTTTTTGTCTTTGGTTTTTAACAGTTTTGTTGTTATACCTGACGTGTGTGAGTGTTTTTGTTTTGTTTCGTTTGAAATCGTGCTTGAGATTTCATAGAGCCTTTAAATCTTGCCTGGATAGCTTTCTTCAATTTTAGAAAATTCTCAACTATTTTCTCTCCAAATGTTGCTGTATTCTCTTTTCTCTTCTTGGGTCTCCAATTTCATGTATACTGAACCTTGTCACCAAAGCCTTGTTTCACTTTTGCTTTTTTCTGTATTTTCATCCTTTATCTCTTTGTAAATTATTCTAGACATTTTATTTTATCTTATCTTCTAACGATCTTTTCATCTCTGGCTAGTCTACTGTTAGATCCATCCACTGAGATATTAATTTTGGTTATTTTAATATTTAGTTCTTGAATATCCATGTGATTCTTTTTTAAAGTTTCCGGTTCTGTTTCAATTCTCAATCTTGTACTTCCTTAACATACACAGCATAATTATTTAAGGTCTTTGCCTGATAGCCTTCATTATCTGGGTTTTGTGGATCTTCTTCCATTGTCTGTTGTCTCTCATTTCTAAGTTCTCTCCCCCTCTCCTTCATATCTTCTCTCTCTCTCTTCCTTCCTTCCTCTCTCCCTTTTCCCTCCCTTTTCCCTCGTCTCCCTATCTGTCACTCGTCTTTTCTATTCCTGAGGCTGGTTATTTTGTATTCAGAGAATATTTAAATTTGACTTTTGCCAGATGCAATGGCCATTGGGAATCTGGCATCCCGTTAATCCATGTCAGGGGTTGACTGAGAATGTATAAAACTGAACTTCAGTCCCTAGAAGGGGAGTTCCTTTTCCTTATTTACCCTTACTCCTAAATTGTTGCCTGTCAAGACACCAACTCCCCAAATGAGGACTTTATAAGCGTTCCTTTTGTTTGTAAGGCCTGAACTCTAAATTTTGCCCCCTTAAATCTAAAAGGCTGTCAATAACTCTGCTTAGCTTTTCAATCTTCATTCACCCATTCCAGAACAGTAAACAAAATGTAGCTCTATATATGAGGCCCGCCTCCCTAAGCCTTTCTTCTCCGAGGTGTTGAGACTGTGAATCATAGCCAGCGTTGTTGGCATTCTGCTTTCTTCAAGCAGTCTTCTTATTATTTTGTACAGACAATCTAGTTCTCAGCAGGAGAGTTTCTCTGCCTTTTCTATTCTACTCCTATCAGAAATGGAAATTCAATGGAAATTTTTCAGCCAGATCAAATCAAAATATTTTGAGTGGGTGTAAGTGTGTATGCACAGAGCAGGGTCATAAATTGTGTTTGTATACGTATAGTATGAAACACATAACCATATGGTTTTATTTCCCTTTATCCCACCCCTACCCCACAGCTTGATTACTAAGCACATACTTTGGTAGGGGACTGAAAAACAAGGTGCCTGGCCAGATATATTAATATTTGAATGACTAAAGACAGTCAGTCCTAACAATATGGAGACAATTCTATTTATGTTCCATTTTTGTGTGATTATCGTTAACATTTCTGTCATATTAGGTGATGACTAGATATCACCATACAAGTGGATAAAATACCTAACTGATGTTTTCCCATTTTTGCAGTCCTTGAACTAGTTTTCAAAGCCATCCTGAGTGCTTATTTCTACAGTAACTCAAAGTCAATCATCAAACTGTTTGCAAAGCATTATGATATACAGTAATATAGAATATTTTTGATTTGTCTGATTCAAATTATGATACACATTTCTTCCATTTAATTATCAATTTGTTTACTATTGATGCAAATTAATTTCAAATAGATACTATTAATAGGTGACATATTTCTCTCTGCTAAAGTCATATTAATTGTAATTTGCCTTGAGTTGTAGGTAATTCATTTTACCACTCACATTGCAAGTTTTATATCTATTTTCTTCTTTTTTTTTTTTGCAGAGAAGGATTTTCCCTGAGCTAAAGTCTGTTGCTAATGTTCCTCTTTTTTCTCCCCAAAGCCCCAGTACATGATTGTATATCCTAGTTATAAGTCCTTCTAGTTCTTCTTTGTGAACCACAGCCACAGCATGACAACTGACAGATGGGTGGTGTGGTGCCATGACCGGGAAGTGAACCCCCCAGACCGCCGAAGCAGTGAGAGCGCCAAATTTTAACCACTGGGTCATCAGGGCTGGCCCAATATTTTCTTCTTTTTTAAGCAGTTTTTCAATTCTTTAAAAGACCTTTCTTCTTCATTCAATCTAAATTAGTAACAATTCCAAAGATTATTTATTTATTTATTTTTTATTGAGGTCACATTGGTTTATAACATTATATAAATTTCAGGTGTACGTCATTATATTTTGACTTCTGTACAGACCATTTTTTTAATAGATATTTTTAGCTCTATATTTGTTGTTTTCAAATTGGAGCTTCCCATATACTTACATTCTTGTTTATCACTGAGCATTCAAAAATATGAATAGGACAAAATGTAACTTTTACCTCTCCTGTAGCCTTTGATAAGACTTTGCATGGCCTTCTGGCCACATATATACATAAAGGGAAATGGATAAATTGAGAAATTCTTCCAATAATTCTAGTCTACATTATGTAAAAGTCCAACAGAAGTTTTGTTACTTTAGTTGAATAAATCATCCACTAGTTATCTGTATGTCCTATGTGGATATTTTTAATTAAATGGCATCTTAACTTCAGCAAGCCAAAATTCATACACAAAACTGTTTTATTTCGACAAAAAAATAAATTTTCATAACTTATTATTTTGTACTTTTCTGTATGTGTTTTATACCTCAATAAAATGTTTATTTAGCCAAACCACAGTAAAGGTAATTCTGTCAAAAATATTTAATTCTAATTTGAAGGATAGATTTGCTTTGAAAAACCCAGCTCTTTTAGCCCCAAAATAGCTGATAGAAGAAAAGTCTTGTTTTCCAAATACAAATGTGTTAGAGCACCAATGTTATATTGTAAAAATATTAGCATTAAACAATATTGTTTCACAAAATTCAATTTCACCAAAGCACTCTAATCAGTTACAATTTTTCTGTGCTTTAAAAACTTAAATATTTGATGTTTAATATATTCCAACAGATTTTATCACTTTTTCTGAGAAGATACATTTAAGAAATCAAGTTCTAACAATTTAGAAATTTCAATGCTGTGGCACTGAATTTATGGGATTCAGTAGTCGTGTCTGTAAAATTCTTCTTCCTCCTGCTATCTCCACTACATTGCATGAGCTCATTTCTCACCAAGGTTTCTCTAGCAATTGCTCATGTGGTTCTTATATTCACTTTCTGTCTCCTCCAATCCAGCCTTGAATTTTGTTTTAGGTTTTTTGTGTTTTCGGGTTTTTTTGGACATAAACCTGATCATTTTATAATGTGAACCAAACTTCCAGTTGTCCGCCATATGCTCTAAACTTAAAATCACCTTATGTGCATACATGGTTTTCACAATTCAATCTCAATAGCTTTTTCTCTTTCCCATCACTTCCCTCCCTCTGCCCAAAACATACACTTTATGTTGCAATCAGGAATGATTTAAGTTTTCTTGAATACCCTATGTTCTTTCACACCTATATACATTAAGAACACTCTATTTTACCTTGAATTTTCTTTTTCTTCTTTCTGTCATATAAAGTCCTATAAAACCATCTCAAATGTTATCTCCTTGTTTAATTTCTCTCTGACTATTTCATGTAAAAATGCATCCTCTCTCTCCCTTTGTTCCTATTGAAACATGTTCAGGCTTATTATATTCCATCAACATTTTCTTTGGTTGTTTCTGAATCTTTTTTTCTATCTTAGAGTATGAGCTCTCAAGGAGTAGGACCAGACCTACTTCATCTCTGTATGTCTAGTGACTGGTTTGTGGTAAATCCTAAAATAAGACATTGTGTAATTATTGCATCTTTCACGTTAATTTAGCAACCAAATTAGCAATATACAGTTCAGGATTTCAAATATTCTGTTATTTTTTTATTGTGGTAACATTGGTTTATAACATTATATAGATTTTAGGTGTACAACCTTGTAATTCGACATCTGTATCTACTATAGCATGCTCACCATTAAAAGTGTAGTTTCTATCTGTCACCAATAATTGACCCCCTTTACCCATTCAGCATTCCCTTCACCTCCTTCCCCTCTAATAACCGCCAGTCTGTTGTATGCTTCTACAAGTTTTTTGTTCTGTTCTGTTTTGTTTTTCATATTCTCCGTATTCTACATATAAGTGAAGTCATTTGGTATTTGTCTTTCTCCATCTGACTTATTTCATTTAGCATAATACCCTGAGGGCCCATCCATGTTGTTGCAAATGGCAAGATTTCATCTTTTTTATGGCTGAGTAGTAGTCCATTGTGTGTGTGTGTGTGTGTGTGTGTGTATATATATATATATATATATATATATGTATGCCACATCATCTTTATCCATTCATCTGTCATGGGCACTTAGGTTGTTTCCAAATACTGGCTATTGTAAATAATGCTGCAATGAGCGTACAGGTGCATGTATCTTTTCAGATTAGTGCTTTGTGTTCTTTGGATAAAGACCCAGAAGTGAAATAGCTGGATCATATGGTAGTTCTACTCTTAATTTTTTGAGGAATTTACATACTGTTTTCCATAGTGGCTGCACCAATTTTGTCTTCGTTTTTGTTTTCTTTTTACTCAACTGATAGATAGAACTTTTCTCTACCCAGAACTTACAGAATACAGACCTCTAATATTAAGTTTACTATATTGCTACAAGATGACAAATAATACATACTCTAGTATCTCTACTAGCTCAGGATAACAGCTCTTATGTCTGAGTAAACTCATTCATCTGGTAAATACTATGAGATCAATACCTCTAACAATGAGCTTGGTTTGACGTATTTTACTGATGAAATCATGTCTCATTCAGCTTAGATATTTTGGATAATGCAAATAGCATTTTAAAAATATTTTTCACAGGACCGTGAAACATATATTCTTGCAATGACACTCACTCCTTGCCTCTCTATTCTCACTTTGTATCACTGTGAAAGTGATACTTTAAGTGACTGTCTGCCTTCTACTTTTGCTAAGAGAATGTTTCATGAATAGTATGACTTTAAATTCCTTTCATTTGCATCTTTGGATCCTTCATAGAGTGTTTACTTCTAAATCTTGTCATAACACCTCTACCTGTGTCGTCCTCAGCACAAACTATCTAGTGAAATTGGATGGACCAAATGGCTAGAGTGGAAGACATTTCTAATTCAATCTTTCCTTGAAACGGACACATTTCTTTCTTGTCACTTTTCTTTGTGATGAAAATTGCAGCCTCAATCCACGCACTTGATGGTGGATGACCCTTTTATGGCGTTCCAACAAACAGTGTAATTTTAGGTCATGAATCTAACCAACCTAATCATAATCTCCAGTTATTATAATATTCATTTATCATTTGAGAAGAATGCATGGCTTCAGCAGCAGGAGGTCTAGGACATTCCCAGTGCTTTTAGGCTTTTGAAACTTTCCAGAAGAGTTTCTAGGCTGAAACTGCAGTTAGTTACATAACAGCCCATTTGCCCTCATTGAGTCACTCAACAAATATTTACTGACTACCTCCTACATGATGGGAACTGAGTATGCAGGGCAAACAAAACATGTACAGTACCTGACTCAGTCTAAGAGGGGCTGGAGACGTTGCATGAGAACATAGATAATTATAATATTTAATTTAGCATCAATCGCCCAATGGGAAACATCTTACTGGATATACTTTTCGTACTTTAAATTAATTTTATAACAATGGTAAATTTGATGAAATTCTACCATGTGAGGATTTTCTTTTAAGATTAGATCAGATTCAGAATATAGGTAATATTTCCTTATATCCTATTTAATATCCAACTAATTATTATGTACAATAAAGTCAACTTATGTTAAAAATTTAAGAAAGTTTCTTGATGTTTCTGTGTTTCTCTTCAATAAAATTTCTTCAAACTTTTTTACCGACCTCAGTGCCATGGACCTGAGCTCCAGGGTAATGGCGCTAGAACAGTTCCTTTAAAAGAGCTGCTGCACTGGTCTACTCCAGATACCAAGGTCATTCAATTAATGCACACTTATTGAGTCGTTACTGCTCTGTGTTAGCCATTATGCTAAGCAGTGGAAGTCATTGCTGGTATTGCTTAAATTCTTCCTGGAGTTTTATAATTGCATAGGCCTAAGAACACTTTAAGAGATATTTATGAGTACATGCAGGAAATCCCCTGAGGATTCTCAGAATTAAATAGAGAATAGCACAAGAAGGGTTATATGACCTCCAACATTAGATGGATGCCCAAATAAAAGATTCATTATAAAAATATATATGTACTTGTGGGATGCTGGTCTGGAATCAATATTTACAGAAATAAAAAGCAAAGATAGAGTGAGAAGGGCACTCTGATACAAGAAATTATTAGGAATCATTAAGCCTGATTATGGGAAAAGAAGAAAAGGAAATAAAATAAATTATACTGTGGTGAACTCAAGGAATGAGAAAAACAATGGCCCTACATTTCTATCACATTTTATATTTTTATACAATCTTCTTGAAGACGTAGTTTGGATTTTCTTTGTTCTGTGTGAATTTGTCCAAATTGTAATATATATAAAAAAGGGACAATTCCTTTGTATGTATTTGAGTATGTAGGGATGAGCTCTCAGAAACCATGCATTTCCAGGGAAGTCTCAGCACCAAGAAAAGAAAAGAGCTGGTGGTTTGGAGGCAGCTGGTTATATTTATCAAGCCTGAGGTTCCTCTTGTGTGGTGGCTTTGCCTGAGTTGTTAGTTGTGTGGTTAGCTAATAATATGAAATCAGAATATAATAGGAAAGCCAAAAAATGCTCAATTCTACAGCCAATGACATTATATTTCTTCCAAAAGATACGGCTTTTTTACATCATACATTATAAAAGTATAATATCATTTAAAATAAATAGTGTGGAAAAAAAGAGAACGCCTAATAACGTATCTTGCTGACACATACAAGGAATATTTTTTGCTAAGGTCAGCTTGTGCTTTAAAAAAAGAATAAGCTATTCATTATTTTTAATCACTACAAATGAGTCACAGAAAGAAACAAATTGGTTTTCTGTCTACATATGCATTTTCCATTATAATCCTGGAACATATATTGTTTTCACTAGCAGTTTGATTTCATTCAATGCCTACAAAATGCCTTAGAGTCATTTTTATGAGTTATTTCTTACAAAGCTTGAATATGTTGGAGGGACGATGCACACGATGAATAGTGATATTGGGAGATATGGGCGGGAGAGAAAAGAAGAGGCAGATTGTGAAACCCTGGTCTTTATTTTATCAATAAATTTGATTTCATAAAAGGTACACTGTAGTAAGTCAAGTCTCATCATGCGGAGTTGATGACTCATGCCCACTTTTTATCTTCCAACACTTTGAATTTGTGAAGGGGTGTCCTGGACATTCTCTGCTGGTACTTAGAACATTTACAACTCATCTACGATTTCCTCAGAATTAGGGGCTAAATGTCTCTAACATTTCTGAGAATCTTTGCCTTGAGGGTCATGTGTACAGTGTCGGTTGCACCAATAAGATGCATTCACAGGAGACGTGGAAGGCTAACAAGACGCAGAAGTCACTTTTGTCTTTTGGAGGCGGTAGGCTGTTGGTGGAGACACTGTGAAGCGTCAGATCTGACCCCTCGGCAGTAAATCTGAGGCTAGTGGCAGACCCGCTGACTTGCACAACTTTGACTTCTCCAGTCTTTACAATCATTTTGTAAATATCTAATTGCATGCATAACATCCCTTCCTCTGTTAAAATCAGAGATGATTTCTGCATTACAAATTGAACCAAGAGTGATAGATGTGGCTATAATTTTACATAAAATTAAGAGGTGTCATTGTAGTGTAGAAGTAACAAGTCTTCTGATTTGGGATGTGAAATTCATTTATGAATTAAGGTCTAGTTTGAAAGATGAAAAACCACAAATAATTTCTAACATTAAAAACATTTTAATAATCATGACAAAAATATATTATTGGCTTTTTATACCAGTTCTTGATTTTGTGCCATATGGAAAAGGTGACATTACTAAAATACATGATGAGTTCTCATTTTGAGGGCACATTTTATTTATTACAAGTTATTTTTTAATTTTTAAAATAAAGTAAAACTAAAATATATTTTATCATTAAAATATTTTATGCTTTCTTAATATTATCTGTGTTTTGTTTTTAAATAAGTGGCTGAAAGCAAACAATTGTATTCAGTAATAGTGAATACAAAGTTTGGTTCTAACATCTTTGCACTCTCTGGCATTTAGCAAATATAAAAACTATGTTGTGCCAGAATAAGTTACTTGCATCATTAGTATAAATCGAATAGCTTTACCTGGAATGGATGTGCAACATGTGAAAAGAATAAAGAATATTAAATGAAGAATAGAATACATTTAGAATACAAAAAACAAATGTTCCTGAAGGCAACAATCTAGGGAATATAAATGCACTTACTAAGTAACTTGCCTCATGTCAGAAGAAATCACTTATAAAAACTTCTAAATATATTGTTATAATTACAAAAGAAAATATGTAATTTGCATCTCCCCCTAAAAGAGAGAAGTTATAATTCATAAGAGTGGGAAGGCAGATCTTCTAGAGACAAAAGAAAAAATTTGAAATTTGAGATTGATTTTTCAATGCCATCTGTCTTAACTCAGGCTGTGATAACTAAACACCATAGACTGAGTAGCTTAAATAACACACATTATTTTATGACAGTTCTGGAGGCTGGGAAGCCCAAGATCAAGGGATCAGCGGATTCGATTCTCTGTAAGGGCTCTTCCCCTAGATTGCAGACTGCTACCTTCTCAGTGGATCCTCACATGTGGAGAAAGGGCAAGCTCTGACCTCTTCCTCTTCTTATAAGTACATGCACCCCTATCATGGGGACCCCACCTCCTCTAAACTTAATGGTTTCCCAAAGGCCCCACCTCCAAATACCATCATATTGGGAGTTAGGCCTTTGGCATATGAATTTAGGGGTGACACAAACATTTGTTCATAACAATATCTCTATTTATAAAATGGTTACCAGGTGCAACATTTTAATACCATAATATGTACATCAGAATGTATACTTACAAATAAATGATACTATATCAAGGTCTCCTCAATGATTACGCAGGATGAAGAGGCTGCTAAAGAATACAAATATGTTTAATGCATATACAACCAGCTGAAGAATCTTATAAAGTCTAAAAAGGGGATGCATGTGAAAATGAACTATTGACCATAAAGTGATTTCAGGAGAAATGTGGAAAGGGGTGCCTGTTAGAAGCTCACCACTTAGCAATGCTCCAATGCATGGCATCTCTCCTCCATCCGCACCACAAGATCAGTAAGTTGTGCAGTAAAAGAACAAGAGCAAAGCTCTGGTAGTCTTCTAGACAGTGTTGTACTTCTGGTGCTTCACAAGGGAAGTGCACTAGTCATTTTCCATAACTGCTTCCATTTCTCTTTACTTCCTGGCCTTTTCATTTTTGAATATATGTAGAAATGATTAAATATATATATTTAAATGCTTATTTGTTTTCAGAATATCTATTTCTGTCTGCTCTGGTATTTTGCCATTTTTTTTCCCTTACGGTGATATTCCTTTGGTAGGAGATTTTACATATTTGAATATGTCTTTTCTTGATAAAATGTGTTGCCGATATATTCTTCCACTATATGACTTATGTTTTTACTCTCTTTATGGTAGCTTTTGAAGAAATTTTTAACGTATCAGTATTTTTATTTTTGTTCAGTACTTTTTACGTTATGTCTATGAAATTTTTCCCTACTCTGAAATCATAATGATCTTTCCTTATAATATATTGTTTTATAGCTTTGCTTTTCAAATATAAGTCAATCTGTAGATTATTTTGTATTTTCTGTATATATGTATATGTGTACATATATGCGTACATATACATATATATAAACATAGTATCTATTTATTGGTATTTTAACTTTCCAATTTTTATACATTTTGAATTCCTGAGATAGAAGCAATTTTGTCATCATGCCACTAATTATGTGGCATTATGGTGGACCACTAATCCAATGGTGTCCTTATGAAAGGAGAAATTTGGAGACAGACTCATGTGAGCAGAAGCCCACGTGCAGATGAAGGCAGAGAGCGTGGTGATGCATCTATGAGCCAGGACCACCAGAAACCCAGAGAAAGACGTGGAATAAATTCTTCCTCCAGCCCTCGGAAGAAACCCTCCCTGCCCCACCTGCAGAACAATCAGCTGGTCACTCGTTGACCTTAAAAAGAAAGCAACCAATTATTTTACCAGCAAAATAGGTTAATTTGGGTACAGCAAAAAATTGCAATTAGGGACAAGCAAGTTGTGGTGAAACCACAGGCAAGTTTAGCAAACAGAGGCGGGGAATGTCACTTGACAGAAAGAAGAAGAGGAAGCTGGGAGGGGCAGGTGTGAGCAAAAATCCATCAGAGGAGGACAGGAGGCTGGCGTTGTGACAGTTTCTTGTTGGCTGAGGTGCAGGGTTTTCTCTTTGGCTGGGCTGTTGCTGGGCGAGGAGAAAATCTTCCTTTCTCCTACCGGGGGAGTAAAGTAGGCAGCTTCCTGCCCAGAACTGTCAAGTAAGCTGGCAGGGAGGATGTGCTCATGAGACGCAGCCCCCTCTCAGGTCTTCCTGACTCCATTCTAAATGAGGCTTTCCTTCATTATTTTTCACACACTCTAACAACCACTTATTTGAAGGGAATTTATCTTCTTCTTCAGAGCTTTAGAGATTTTCTTTTCGTCTTTTCCTATACGAAGTTTCACTATGAAATGTTTGGGTGTGGATTTCTTCTTATATTTGTAAGTTGGAATTTGTTGGGCTTCTTGAATTTGTGGCATGGGATCTTTTATCAATTCTGGAAGACTCTCAGCCACTCTCTCTTCAAATATTTCCTCTGAACCGTTAATCTCCTCCTTCTTCTGCAACTTCAATAAGGATATACTAGTCTTTTTACTCCATCTGTTTTGTCTTAAATATATCCCGCGTTTTCCATTCTTTTCTTCATTCAGAAGTTTGGATTACAGTTATGCCCCACATTACGACGTTCTGGTCAATGACAGACAGCATATACAACGGTGGTCTCATAAGATTAGACCACATAGCCTAGGTGTGTAGTAGGCTATACCATCTAGGTTTGTGTAAGTACACCCTATGATGTTCTCATGATGACGAAATCACATAATGATAACTTTCTCAGAATGTGTCCTTATGCAACACATGACTGTATTTATTTTCTAATTCAATAATTTATTAATTTAGCTGTTTGTTACCTGTTTTTAAACCTGCCCATTGTTTTTACTGTTGTTTATTTTTTTTTTAATTTTAGAAGTTATAGTTCACTCCTTTTCAAATTTGTTGTGACACGTTTTTGTAGTTCCTATTTCCTAATGAATTTTAAAATGTATTCTCTATTTCCTTAAACATGAAGCCTGTGCCTGATTCCAATCTATGAAGTCTTTGCCAGTATGTTCAAGTTTGTGATTTCTACCAGTTATAAATTATTATGTGTTTGTGGTTTTGGTTATTTTCATCAGCCATTGACATGTACGATTAGTTTGAGAATTAAATTAACAGCTAGAGTGAAGACATCTTCTTCAAGATGGGATTTGTGTTGCTTTCTTTCAGAGCAGCTTTTAGACAAGCACAATGAAAGACCCCAGGGTTCACTCCATGTGAGAACTGGTCCATCTCTTATTTACCCTCGTCCTTAGGGTGTTGGATTTCAGAGACACAGCTTATTGTGGGAGTAGATAAGTGTTCTACTGCTTATATTTTGTGAATACTTGATTTTGGTGTTTTGACCCCCTCACTTTGTGAGGTTGTAAAAATAAACATTCAAAATTTCCAGTTATGGGAAGAGTAGTTTTTCTCCTCCTTTATATCTCTGGATTCCCATTTTTACCCCAGGATTGGTTTGATAATTTCTTATGACTGTGTGTGACCATTAAAGGCTTTTAAGGATTTAAAAAAAAAAAAATCTGCCTTTTTTAAAGCATTATTGGTGACACTTAATCTCATTATAAGAAATGAAAATCTTCCCATTAGTCTTTTTAATAATGTAGTTTAACTTTTTGTGGGAGGAGCTACGTATTTTTACAGTTGGGGTAGAATTCTTTGCATAGGTATTAAGGATTCATGTGCTTTGTAATAGACGTCTATAATGAGTAGACTTCCTCATTTGATGACTGATTTTACAGTGGAAAAAAAGTCCTTTGTCTTATGCATTTTATGCTTATCTCTTTTATAATACTTCTTATTTTCTCACATAATTATTTGCTTTCATGACGTACAAGGCACTGTAGCCCTGTGTGCAGACCTGTGTCTTATTCTTGTACACACTATAGCATAGTGGCTGTGAGCACAGCCTTGCAGCTGGAACACTTGAAATCCAACACCTCCACTGGCTCCTCTGTGACCACTACAGCTGTCTAGGCCTCAGTTTTCTCATTTATAAAATGAGAATACAATTTATCTTATAAAAAGGGAGGATTAATTGAGCTAATGTAAGTAAACCAATGAAAAGTGGCCTGCCACATAACAAATATTAATCATTGTTATTTTAAATATCTGCCCCAGTAACAAGTACACTACTTTTGACAAAACGTTCGATAAGTACTTTAATGATAGATCAGCCATAGTGATTCTAAGACTGCCGAATAATTGCACGGTGGAACCCTACACACTCTTTCTGAGTATCAGAAATTTATCCCTGAAAATTAAAACGGTCCCCAAAGGCTAATATTGAAAGCAACGATTTTCATTTTTAAACTTGACCCACTAGAAACAAGTTAGAATTTAAATCAAAGTTGAAGAACATATTAAAAACCAGTGACACTGATACAAGTGTTCTTAAATTACTTACGCATGTAATTGATGACATGCTTTTGGATTGTACTAACAGAGCTCGTTGAAATGTGTCTCAGCCCTCCTGTATGCATTACGACAAGATTCACACGGTGCCAGGAAAGCTGTTATGTTTAGGGTTGTGCAGAAAGTTTTGATTTTATGTAACTAAGGTCCACATCTGATAAGTGGAATTAATTTCAGGCAACATCATCCAAAAGCTTTTAAGTGGTCATTTTGTAATTTCGTTAACCTAATACAGACACGTTTTGGGAAGACAAAGAGAAGGCCTGTCTCAGCACAGTCCATTTCTAGTCATTTGTCCCATACTAAGCACAAGCTGTTCTCTTATCTCATTATATATATATATGTATTTTCCAAATATAAAATTTAAATAAATGCACATAAAAGAAAGTGGCCATAACTTGGAATAAGCACCCAGAGGGAAATCTCATCACTGTTTACAGTTTGGCAGAGAGAGGTCAAATAAGAAAAGACAAAGAGAGACATTTTGACCATTTACTTTCGGTTTTATAAAAATATTCTAAATTGATAACATGTTTAAACTGTGCACAAATATAATTTAGACTGCAGTTTTTATTTCACTTAATATTAGACCCCCAAGAAGGGAATATATAAACTGCATTTCTAAATCATATAATATTTTAACATGGAACACTTTTGTTCCAACGGAATCTTACTTAAACACATATTAAGTAACTCAAATGTAGAAGTTCACTATTATTTGTTTGAAATAGATATTCGTTTTTGTAGTGGGATAATATTCTCATTTTTAAAATTTTTCTAAAGGTTTTGTCATATATTATGATTATTAAATAGCTTGCCTTATTCAACCTGCCACTGTGATATGTTTTGTTAACAGATAGCTTAATTCAAATCTCCATTGGGTTGATTTGGAGACAAAATTGTGTTTGGTCATGGTAAATTATCATCTTAATATTCAGTTAAATTTAATTTGATATATTTTCATGTGTAATATTGGGGGGGCTGTTTTTAATGGGAGGCTGTTTTACATGTGTTGATGTCAAGATACTGCCAATATTATAAAATGCATTTGAATATTTAAAAATTTTATCTGTCTCCTAGATCTTATCTAGGATTTTTAGTAGGTTCTCATAAAAGTGATTTTCATGCTATCAAGTCTGCTATATATGAATGGAAACAGAATAATTTTTATTTTTTCCAATAACAATTGAAAAAATCTGAATGTGACTAGTAACCATTGAGAAAATTATAACTAATCATAATTCCTGTGTCTTCATCTTTTAATTAGTATTTTAAGCATAATAGGTGTTGTTAAGAACAGTGGAAGGTCTGAGATTCTACCACGTTTGCAAGCTAACAAGTTATTCTACTAGAGTTTAATGGATGCTGAAAGAAGACAGGAGACTCCTGGGTCAGAGACACAAGACTTTATCATTCATGGCAGGGCAGGCGAACAAGCTTCCTATTTGTGTTGGTTCCCTTGCCCCCAAAGGCCCGTAGGAACAATGTGGAGGAGCCCAGGTCAGTGTACACACCCAGAGGGTTATGTCACAGCTGAAACACTGAGCTTAGACAACTACAATCTATTGAAGAATTGCCAGCAAACCTGCTCCATCTTTGCCTCAGAAGGAGACATCATCTTCATTATTCTGGACAGCAGACGAATCTGACCTCTGCTCCAGCGGGAGACACTCTGTATCTCCTAGCCGTTCACTAGAAAAAACATTCTTGGAAAACTGCCAGTTCCGTGACTCAGAAGGAGCTCAGAAGAGAGAAACGCCGATGGAGAATTATCTTCCTACAGCTGTTTCCTCACTTTTTTCCCAAATAGTTTCTAAATTTCATCTCCAATGTCTAATCTACTCTTCACTTGTACCCTTTATATCTCATTTTTACATTTAACATGAAATTTTTGCTTTATCCTTTTCTATTTTCATGATTAAATTCAATCTAATTTTGCTTGTTTGTACAAAGAACATAATCCTGGATGAAAATGCTCATCATGTATGTGTGTCATCTTTGTGTACATCCTCTCTGTGTACAAGATATTTCTTTTTATTTTAGAAAGTATAATTTTACCTCTAAAACACTGCTTTGTTCTTATGGTATTTTAAATTAAACAGCTGTTTGAGTTCCCCTATAGTATTAACCAATAGAAATCTTAAAACCAATTTTGTGGCACACCTACAGGAAGATGGGTGCCTTTGTGTAATGCTTTTAAAGATTTACATAGGACTTCACTTTAGCATTAACTTTTAGTTTCCTTTTCCTTTCTCCCCAACATGGTTGAACATAAATACATTAATAAGCACCAAATCTTATTTTAGTGCACTGTTTGCAACCAGACAGTGCAGTGTGAAAAAAATCCTGCAAGCACTGATCTGGGCACTAGGGATAGAATGACGATCTGGAAAAACAGGGTCTCTGCCCTTGCAAAGCTTGCCAAATCGTGCATATCCGGCATAGCATTTTTTACAATTGCAAATTTGCGAGATTATTTCTTCGTATTTATTTTTTACTATCTTCTTCCTCACTGGACTGTAAGTTCCAGAAGAGCACTGACTGTATCCTCCAATGTCCATTAGTAGTGCGACTATCCACACATTGCCAGCATGTCACTCTCCTACCCTGTAACTCATCAGAAAAATAGAATTTCTCACTATTTTAGAATATTTAATTATTAGTTCCCCAAATAAGGTAGATCTGTTGCCTTAGTTTCTTAGTGTACTTAATTTATTTGGCAAGTGTTTCCCATTTTTCCTAAAAAGGAGTCAGAATTTCTCTGTGGCTGAATCATATATTAAAATAAATTATTACATATATGAAAATACAGCCTTTCAACAGTCAGTTTTCCAAGATTAAGTTGAATGTCTTTCCTTTCTCTTAATTCATAGTGACTTCTCAGCTCACTTGGAGTATTTCTAAGAGATATTTATTTATCATTTATTGCATGGTAACCAGAATTATGTTTTTCTAAAAAATTATTGTTTCACTTGACCATTTTAAAGACTTTGGTTTGCCTTTTCCCTTTAATATATTTTATTCCAAGTGCAGAGTTCAAGATTGTTCGTATTAAACCCCATATAATTTTCTGGAATGCAAACACATCTTCCACTACATGTACCCTACACTCTAGCCACTAAAGGTCACTTTTACTATTTAAATTTTATATATATTTTATACTTCTGTATCTTTGTCCAGTCCTCTCTACTGGCCCTAGTCAAAGAATTTATGGTTAGAAGAGATGACAGGGAAAAGAAATGAACCAAAATAGTATAAATAAGGATTTAAAGAACAGATAAATTGAGTGGCGTAAAGAAGGATTAATGGAATATACATAGATAGCCTTTGCAAATAGATTAGGGAGAAATAAATAAACATTTAAACTCACAAAAATCGGAGGATCCAAAAAATATTGAATTCCCTGAACTGTTTGGAAACAAAAGAACTAAAGCAATAATAAGAAAGAAAGGTTGAAACAATCTAAGCAACAATGATTAGAGTTTTAAAAGAAGTTATTCCCAAGAGCTTTATGAAAACAGTAATTTGCAGTTGGGCACAAAGCAAGGAGTTGTGAAACAAGGGTTCCTAGGTCGTTACAGGAATTCACTATCAAGTTCATAAGATCGTTACTGTACAAGTTACAAATTGGAGAAAATGCAGAAGTAGCTTTTTGTCTTAAAAGGAGAAAGAAGTGGGTACCTGGCTGTGGCTTTCTTTCTGTAGATATTAGTACCTGCATAAATGTTGGCTGAATATAAGACTCAGACACCTGCGCTTAAGATTTATAAGCTGTTTGTTTGGAGTTTGCACATTGAGTGTGTTATCTTTGTGGAATGAATGAGTTCATGGCTAATAATAAGCAGTGTTAAGTTTATGTACATCCTTTTTTTTTTTTTTATATTTCACTAGAAAGAGGATTTTCAACAATTTTCAAAGGAGAAAAGAGGGAGTTTTGCAGAAGTGGATATTCACAGAGCTATACAGTGTAAGCCTTCATTGCTATACTCCTTAACATAGTATCCACCTCACCCTATGATACTGCATAAGACTGTGTGTAACTAGCAAACCAAGAGCAAAATTAACATTCAGAGTTAAGGAAGGAAGTCAAGGAGTTACTCTGAGTCAAGGAAGTCAGAGTTAAGTCAAAGAAGCTTTGCCTCACTCAATTCATTAATGTATATATTTTAAAAATAATTTACTTATTATTAAGTTTGTAAAATGTGATCTAATTTTGATTTAAAAAAAGATGGCGAACTGTTATTGTCATCAAAATAAATTCCTCTTCACAGAAACGTTGAATTAGTGTTTTTCAATATATTGGGATATTAAATTGCTTTGATGACAGAGCATACATCTATAAAATAATTTACATTTTACTGGAGTCTTACTCTTTGCATCTCCTCCAATAGTTCTGTTTAAACAGATGTACCACAGATGTGGAAACATCTGGTAGGTCAACACAATTCTGCCATGACCATACTTAGGTTAGGATTGTGTATTTTTTGACATCTAATTGTTAAGCAAGGACCCTTCCTTGGAAAAAGTTTAGTACATTGCATCAAATGATACATTTCCACTTGCTTCTCCTTTCTTTCTAAGTATTTTCACATGTGCTTGCTAGAAATATTTTGGTGCCCATGGTTACTTTTTATTTGTTTTAGAAATGTCTATATAATTCTCATTGGCCTTTAGTACACCTACTCAAAGAACAGGTTGAATTAAAATCAATAGATTGATATCAGTCACTTTCGTTTTTTTCTTCTCCAAAGAGTTTTGTGGATCCATTCAAATTACAAGAAAATTGTTTCAGTTGTACACATTAAATATACCAATCCATCAAGTTCTTGAGTTTTTCTTTCTTCACTTAGATTGCATATGGCAAAGAGACAAAGGAAACTTCTTTCAACATTATACATAACCACAGAAGAGCCTTCATTTGGCTTCTTTCTTTCATTAGCATAAATATAAAGGCTTGAGTAAACATAATGGAGGCTGTGAGTGTGTGTGTGTGTGTGTCTGTGAGTGCGTGTGTTTGTAATTTTAGGGATTTTTTTGGTGGGAGGGGATGGAAAATTGGAAAATTTGAGGATTATAGATTTAGAAATTTTATTTTTGTAGTACACATTCATAAACCTAACAATAAAAATCTTCAATTTTTACTTTAAACTATCTCTCTGTTTTCATAACCCAAGAAACATTTATGAGGGCCGGCCCCATGACTTAGCGGTAAAGTGCATGCACTCCACTGCTGGCAGCCCGGGTTCGGATCCCGGGCACGCACAGCTTCTCCGGCCATGCTGAGGCAGTGTCCCACATACAGCAACTAGAAGGATGTGCAGCTATGACGTACAACTGTCTACTGGGGCTTTGGGAGGAAAAAAAAAAAGAAACATTTACGAGACCCAAGAAAATATTTTACAAAGCTCAGTGTCTGAATGTCTATAGCATTTACCCAAATCAGAGCAAATGAATAAGATTTACAGCACTTTGCAGAGAGCGTCAGTAAATCCTGAGGGAAAAAGCAGATTGCGCCGTTTCCTTCAGTGCTGGGAATCTGGGTGATATGTGGTGACAATAAGAAACTTTTCACTCCTGAAGAGACTGATGCTGTGTGACCCCAGGGATCAGCATGCACTGTGGGATGTGTAAAACCCATCTAATATTTATCAAGATGTGCAATGTAATGAAAACAGCCTGAAATCATACACCACACAAACAACTTCAGCCCTGAATAGGAGAGCAAAACAAGGAAACAGAATCATAAGCTAGGTCCTTATACTCCGTTTCTCAGCCCCATTTCTTTGCGTTCATAGCTGTTTGTTTGTTTACTTATCTAGCTACTTTAGAATTTCTTGTTGAAGTAGATTTATTTTCAAATGCATCATGAAATACCAAAATTGCAAGGTTCTTGTTAGTTTGCTTGCTTGCTCGCCTTCAAAACACCTATTTTTGTTTGTGTTTAAAATCAGCCACCTATCCACATTTTAATCAGGTTATAGTAATCTTAAATATTAATTCTGGCTCAGAAATTCAGGACCACCCCACATCTACTTGGAGAATCAACAAACATAAACCAGAAGTTTACACTGTGTCATCACCGGACAAAAGCACCATGAGAAAAGTTTCGAAGTTCTGAATATTCCAGTCTCCTAAAATTTTCCATTACAGATATTCATTGAAAACAGATTTTTTCACAAAACCAGAAGATTGTTACAGTGTTGCAGGTTCAGAAATGTTCACAAAACAGTCTGCACAGTAATCAGCCCACAATGGGCTTCTAATTCCTTCCCCACAGAGGCCAAGTCCACTTCCAAGTTTCCAACCAGGACGTTTGTGATGTGCTGTCTCCTTTGAGGGCTGTTAAAGGCCTGGCGGTTACAATAGCATACGCTGGGAGCACTCCAGATGTCTTCACACAGTGGTGGGTCCCTTTCTAATAACAGACAATGAGGAAGAAAGGCTGACATAATATTTATAGGAACTTCTTAATCTCTAGTGCACTGTAAATGTTTACGGTTCAAGGTGGGGAATCTGGCTGGTTACCAAACATATTTTTTTCACCTCCTGGGTTTAAGCATCAGATTATATTTAAATATTTCTATTGTCTCTCACTATCCGTCTTTATGTCTCTGTCTCAGGTCTGAATCAGTTTCTCTCTCCCTCTCTTTCTCTTTTCCCTCAAATATATACTGAGCACTTTTGCTCAAGGTGTATTTAACTTCTCCCAACCTATCTCTGGCAAATAAGAGAGTTTCCATTCTCTGGGACTGTCTATAAGCCAAAAATGCTCCGGACTGATTGAATCCAACATTGGCATGTTTTTTAAACTATTAAACCATATGGAAAGATGTCTTATTGAAATACTGAAGCAATTTACTTCCTAAAGAGTAGTTTTCCACTGGACCTATTTGATTTTGACTATAACCTCTGTGAGCAGAAATGTTCCTTTAGTCTTACCCTCCTCATAAGTTAGACGAGATGAACGAATAGAGGATTATTTTAGCTCGGCTGTTGAATTCAAAAAGAGCAAAGGAAAGATAGAAAATTAGTAAAAGATGCTGAAGAAAACATCACAAATGGTGATATTGGGCTAATCACAAGCTTATTTTTGAAGAGGTGGGGCATGGAGTTTGTCTCTCTTTTGGAAAAGGAGAGAAGTAAATTATCTTTTTATCATTTCCTCCAGTCCTAATATTTATTAATTTATAGTCCAAATTTTGGGGCCCCTCTGGCTTTTTACAGCTCTCATGAGCATGCTCACCTTGATACCTGATGTCACCTTTCATTGTTTCTTTAAAAGTCATCTTGTTGTTCTCACAAACTCCCTTCCATTTAACCACAGCAGAAAATGAAAGAGGAGAGAAAAAACCTGATAACAAAAACAGAGTAATTTTTTGGTCCATCATTCTATTTTCTAGACTGAAGATACTAAACAAGGAGTATATCCCTTGATGGCTCTCTTTTGGACTGCCAAATTGTCTTAATTACCAAGGCCAGGAAAAGCTACTTGTATGAAAATAAGCAAATTGTGCTTTGATTTTGGCAACCGAGTCTTATTAAAACAGCTATAGCAAACAAAAGGCTTCAATAGACTAAGAGTAAGATCTATGGTAATAGATCCCGATCATTTCTGCTTTATTTTGTTTAATATTAACATGACAATTTGTGAAGGGTTAGCATCATTTGGTTAATAAAACTTGTTTCGGGCCAGCCACGTGGCTTAGCGGTTAAGTGCGCACACTCCCATGCTGGCGGCCCGGGTTTGGATCCCGGGGGTGCACAGACGCACCGCTTCTCTGGCCATGATGAGGTCACGTCCCGCATACAGCAACTAGAAGGATGTGCAGCTATGACATACAACTATCTACTGGGGCTTTGGGGGAAAAATAAATAAATAAATAAATAAATAAAAACAATAAAATAAAACTTGTTTCATCTTAAATTTGGAGGTATAGTAGGAAGTGCACGTTCTTCCCTTGGTATGCTCATCTGTGAACTATAATCTAAAATTTTTCAGTTCATAACCACTTAACAGTAACGATCTCCTTAGCCACCATTTAATCATTAAGAATGCTTTGCTCATTTGTATTCTAAGCAAATCATTGACAAGGTGTTTACTTTCTGAAAGTTCTTTTTCTACTATTTATTTTGGGACTTTGGTCTTACAAATAGTTCTCTGACCATAGGTAATCCAGGTAATAAAATTAAACAGTCATGTTATAACATTTAAGATAAATGTGCAATTAAGAGAAAACTAACTTTATTATTTGGGGAAGGGATAATTAAGATCTAGTCTCTTAGCAACTTCGTAGTTTATAATACAGTGTTGTTGACTATAATCACTATGCTGTGCATTAAATTTCCAGGACATTTATTTACTAGTTCTAAGTTTGTACTCTTAAACAACATATCCCCAATACGTTATTATTTGAAGACATTTAAGACAAGAGATGGACTAGTTTACCAGACATTGGACAAGTATCAGAATCATCAGGAGTACTGTTCAAAAAAAAGGTACCTAAGTTGACCCTAGGCTTCCTATTCAGCATGTAAGAAGGAATTGAATTTTAACCAGCTTCCCAACTGGTTCTTAGGCACAGGACTCCTGAAAGTCACTACACGACAGCCAGCAGCCAGGAGTCTAACTGGTCTGCCCTTTCTGAGTCCAGGATAAGAATGACCACGTTGCCAGAAGGTGTCCCACGGGTCTCAAGATGGAGGCTTCTGGATTCCCCGCCGCTGTCAGGACCCTTGCCTTTCTCCCTCTTCCAGAGAGAAGGAACAGTCCTTTGGAGGTGCTGAACTCTCCCCTGTCCCGCCCTCCCTCAGCTGTAGGAGTACCCTGAGATACCAGCCCTCGAGTATGTAGTAACAGCTCTGTGACAGGGTGAAGGCTGTAACTGACCCCCTCAGTGCTGCTAACTAGTATGGATATTTATTTATAACTGAAAATTCAAGCTCTTTTTCGGTGCAAAGAAACACCCAGCCTCCCACAGCAGGCATAAAATAATAGACTTTGTTTTTTACCACCATAAATTACTTTTAGTTTTATAAAGTTTAGTTAAATATTAGAGACACATTCTAATAATGTGGGGTCTTAATAATTAAGATTTATCAACTGAATAACATGAATCAAGATTTAGATTTATTTAAATGTAAGGTCTGAGGTCCTATTTTTTTACATAAAAATGACTTATAGCTTATATCCTTTATATTATTTATTTCCTAGTAAAGGTTCCATTAATTTAATCTACTATAATTGGGTCTTGAGAGACAAACACTAAAGTCATTGAGATAAACAATTGTTATTAATTTAAAGTTGAACTCAGTTTGTAGTAACTGAGTTAATATTTTTTTATGGTTCTCTTAGTTATAACACTGCTTTAAAATTCTAGGCCCTTCAGTTCTGATACTTGCAAATTTTTTTGTAAGTTTTTTCTGATTATTCTTGCTTGTGCTATATCACAAGATTGAATTTACTCTTTTAAATATTTTAATTTGGAAGGCAAGTTGAATTATATAAAATCTCTCTCTCTTTGTCTGTAATCTACAATGCTTTACATTGTTGATTATCTTGTGGCTTGTTTTTGACCCTATTTTCTAACTTAATAAGGAGCTTAATCTTTCACCTGTTTCCTGGCCATTTCCTCCTCCACTTTCTAGGAGCAGGAATTCTACCATGGCGTAAGGAAGGACGAAATACTGAGACCTAGAATTAGATCATGGCACAAACAAAGATGCAGCATAAGTGGGAAGAGAAGAGAAGTTAAAAATCATTTTCTATGTAGATGACTTTATTGGATCTTTGTGTAGCCCCTCTTTCAAATTGATTCTTTTTTCTCTCCTTTGGGTCCTAAGCTGCTGTTGTCACAATAGATAGATTGATAGATGATGGATAGATAGATAGATAGATAGATAGATAGATAGACAGACAGACAGACAGACAGGTAGACAGACAAGTAGATAGATAGGTAGATGATAGGTAGATATATATCCATCTAGATATATCTGATAGATATATCTGGAATAAATCTAATTCCAGAATGATGTCCCATTCAAAAAAAGATGGGTTTGGATATGTCTCTATCATATCAGAATTATTTTTTTACATAACCCCTTTTGGAATGGAGTTGATTCCATACACCAATTAATTTCTAATAATTTGTATTTAATAATCCAAAACAAATTGTGGTGTTGTTGTTTTGCATTGATTGTTTATACCACCTGCAACAAAACAGGATAAGAATTTGCTGGGAGCTGGTGTTTTAATGTTGGAGGCATCAGTAGGAATAACAGTTGAAGATTTCTCTTCATCACCAAAATAGCTGCCCATTAGGATTACACATTTACATGGAATAGAGGACATGAAAAACACTTTGCAGATTCTCTAGTTCAACATTCTTACTTTATTGATAAGGTAAGTGTTATCTAGAAATGACAGGTGATTTTCCCTAAACCCAGATCGGGTAATTACCTTCTGCAAACAGTTTTACTTAGTAGACTACCGGAGTTCATTTAGTAGGATGAGTGGCTTGCTATAGCATCACCATTTCATCTGTGACCCTAGTAAGTTCATTATCTTAGGGAACTCAGTTTCCTTATCTCTAAAATAGGGGTAATGGTGGTTCTGACTTTGCAAATCTGACTTTAAGATTATTTAAAATAAGATATGTAAGCATTAAAAACAGTAAAATGCAATACTCAACTTAGTGAGTAAAACTCTTTTAAGTATTAGTTATAATTATTAATTTATTAGAATGTGTATCCTAATTTTTGAATTTTAAATTTTATTTAAATTCAATTAATTATTAATGACAAATAATAATATAAAGTCTATAAATGCCAATGTTCTCATAGTTTAGGTTATAAAATCCTGGAGCTTACACTGGGAGAAAATCTAACATATACATACACAGTAGTGAAAGTACAGTAGTGCATCACTTAATGACAGGGATACGTTCTGAAAAATGAGTCTTTAGGCAATTTCATGTTTATGCAAAGTTCATAGAGTATACTTACACAAGCCTAGATGGTACAGCCTACACACACCTAGGCTGTATGCTACTAATCTTATGAGACCACCATTGTATGTGTGGTCTGTCATTGTCCCAAATGTCGTTATGCGGCACATAACTGTATGGGCAATTATTTTCATTCTGTTTATTTCACGGGAAAACACCTTTACTTATTTAATTCCATATTTAAAAAATGCATAAATATATGTATTTACTTTAGTTAAGAATTTTTCGGGGCCTGCCCCGTGCCTTAGCGGTTAAGTGCGAGCGCTCCGCTGCCAGCGGCCCAGGTTCGGATCCCGGGCGCACCAACACACTGCTTCTCCGGCCATGCTGAGGCCGCGTCCCACATACAGCAACTAGAGGGATGTGCAGCTATGACATACAACTATCTACTGGGGCTTTGGGGGAAAAATAAATTAAAAAAAAAAAAATTAAAAAAAAAAAAGAATTTTTCTTCCTATATTTGACTTAAGAAACTTTCAATCTTCATCAAACTGCATTGGTTGTTATAAACTATCATTATCTTTGCATTGAATTATTTGTAAATTAATGAAGATTTTGCAGCATCTTCAATATACTTCCAAATTTTGGAGTTTTTTTTTTTAAAAAAACTTGGTAATATGCTAATAATTATATTCAAGCCCTTTTTCAAACTTTAAACCAAAAAAAAAAATCTCATTGTTTTCGAAATTTGTGACCTTGTTCCATTTCTGTATTAACTATGAATAATAGTGTTCTAAATTTAGTTTACTGCTTATTCTTTAGTAGCCTGTTTGTTTACGATGATCTAAATTTTTCTTTGTTTTTAAAGTACATTTACTTCTTTTTTTAAATCATAGTTTGTGTAGAAATAGACAAGTTATTTTGCTTCCCAGCATCATCTTAAAATTGCCCCTGTAATACACTTCTTGAAGTATCTAATCTATCCCACACTTTAGATAATTCAAATTGTAACAATTTTAGGGAAGCTCTCATAGCATATTAATGAATTATTGGGAGATAAAATGTTTGGATGTTTGTTGTAATTTAAGATCCACTTTCTTGCCACATAGTTTTCTCTATATGCCAGCAATAAAGAAATGAAAAATCCTGACAAAAACAAGTCTTCAAATCAATGCTTTGGTAAATAAGGAAGTGTCTTTTACTCTACTAAATTGTTCTACAATAACAAAGCATATTAAAATTAAGGTATAATCTAGATTAAAATAAAACCTTGAAGAGTTTTAAAGTCAAGGCAAATTTTGCAAGGCTAACCTAAAGGATTCATCGACTAATGCTTGGGATTGGATAGTATTCTCAAAAGTCTACTTTTCTTCAGGTCACTATTTCAAAACTAATCTTCTGTGGCCAAAGAGGCCAAGAACCATGAGGGACGAGTGAGGGAAGGTGCAGCTCCCTGAAGAGGGGATGTGTTCCTTCAAAAGAAGAGATTGAATGAAAAACAAAAGCAGATAGGAGTCTTCCACAGTCCATTGCTTGACTTTTGGTTTTTCAGCTATTCAATCTTGTGCAATTCCTGATCCTGCTTCCTATAAATACGGCAACCAGTAAGCTAAAATACAAATATAGACATCCTGAAAACCCTGGACATATGAAATGGAGGAAAAATCAAAAATATGCTTTAAAACTTGTATTTATGAGAGAGTGACATTGACCACTAAACCAAAGCCTTTATTTATTGTGCTAATTATGTAAGGAAAATATAAGAACGATAATCTCATGGAAAACTGATTATTGACTAAATGCATTGGCAGTGGGGTAAATGTGTAGATCATCCAGTGTAAACTGCTCCAGGATCTGTTCACTGTTCAGATTGTCCTCGTCCAGTGCCCTTCAGTGTGTCCTCTGAGAAGAAGGTTAGAGAGAATCCCTCTATGGGTTGTTCCACCAACGTAGCTACTCGTTTCCCATTACATGGGTGCTTGGACGTTAAAATTGAGCAATGGTTCTGTTATAATTTTGATAATATAACCTCTTTAAAGCCCAGATGAGATGCCTCTTAATTTCAGTTTGTAGAATGATTTTGCTGGTAACCAAAAGCCTAACTCTCTGAATTAAATTGGGGATCATTGTTTTACCTAATCCCAGCTCTTCATTAATAACTTGTCTCGTAGCAAGCATAAAATGAAAAATAGGATATCAAGTTCAACCTGACAGGCTTTTCTCTGCAATAGGCGCCCAAAATATTCTTATGTCCCTCCATCCCCTCCCAGGGTGTAGTCATAGCAAAAAACACTCTGGAGTGAGAATTGATTCCCTTGATTCATGTAGGGGTTCCTCTATATCTCCTTTCCTAACCCCAAATCCTACTACTTCCCATCTTACTCATTAACTTTATGGTATGGTAAAAAATCTATCTTCTGCAGTGAGTGAGGTGCACAGCCCTTAACGGCCGCATATTCCCTGCTTTGGGGAGACAAGTCCTTTAAAAAGCTTATATAGTTATCTTCCTGTTGTCTCTCTGCTTTTAAACATGCCAGCTTGGTCTGGACCTTGTTTGTCCCTCGTGATATCTCAAAGAAGGTCACTAGAAATTGGTTTCAGCTCTCCTCTCTCTGGTTTTCATGATGAATGGTGTTCCCTGTACACTCCTGCACCATCCCCCCAAAAAAGATGGAACGAGAAACCACCATGGACCCATTTTCTCATTTGGATGGAATCAATCTACCCAGTGTCTCAAGCCTTAGGAGATGGATCTTTTCTCCTTCCTTGTGCACATCAACCACTGGAAAACACTGACTAGGGAGTGTGCGTACAAACTCAAACCCTTTTTCTGGTAGGTAACCCTAAGGTCCAAGTGGGGCACAAAGAGTGAGTAAGCTGGTTTAGCTGTCACTCTCAGCTGTGTCCTGCTACCCAGCCTTCATGAGAAGCAAAGGTAATATTTTTCTTTTTTATCTAACGACTCTTTTGTATTCTCTCACATTTTTTTTCAAAACTCAGGCAGGAAAGAGAAGTGGTAGTTATTGGATTCCCTCAAATACTAAAATTTGGAGGAAAAATTAGGGAAATATTTAAGCAACATTACTGAGGGTTTGGGATATCACTTCCACTGGCTCATCTAATAGGTACTGATCATCCTCTCCACGCAGCAAACATCCATCAGTTTATAGAGAACGTTTATTCAAATCATGTGGACTGTTGAAAGTAAGAGAACAATATTTTCTTTATTCTCCAAGTCAGCACACATTTTCCTTTTGGGGATAGAAAGGCGAGAGAAAAATTTTTATAATACCTGGGGTATTTTTAATTCCATTTCATTCAGAATGGTTGTAAACATTTTGTCTTTTATTTCCACCCGCAGTTCTTTTTACTTATCCGGGGCATTGCGTGGTGTAAGAGTGGAAGTAGAACGTGGAGGAACGTAAACGGAAGAACCATAACGCTGTCACCGCGCCCCTTTTTACACCAGAAGAAACGGTTCAGCAAATTCTTTTCTCCCTCTGAGTCCTATCTTGGTAATCTGAGGCTATTTCATGCATGAATATAGTCATTTTTTCTTTCATTAAAATGAATATAGCACTTGATCCATGCATCAATTCCATCTATAATCATAACTCCAAAAGAATTGGAGAATAAAGTCAATTATTCATATAATCTAGAATCACATTTTTATATTGTGTTAAGATAATTGACAAAAGCATTTCAGACTTCAATTATCTCAAAAGCCACTTTGATTCTCTTCCTCATTTGGAATGTTTCTATCTGGCTTTGCATTTAACACACTTAATGTTTTCTTCTTTTATTATCATTTATTTATTTTAGTCTATTTTAGTATTTTTTTGTGTGTTCCTTTGTGAATACATCATCATCTTTGGTAATTACTTTTTTATTCTTTTGTGAACGTGTCTTCTGTGCTTCTAAAATCCAAAATGAGTATATAAACCATAAATTCTGGGCTGTCGCCATGGCTTAGCGGTTAAGTGCGTGCACTCCGCTGCCGGCGGCCCGGGTTCAGATCTCGGGCGTGCACCGACGCACCGCTTCTCCAGCCATGCTGAGGTCGCGTCCCACGTACAGCAACTAGAAGGATGTGCATCTATGACATACAACTATCTACTGGGGCTTTGGGGGAAAAAATAAATAAATAAATAAAATTATAAACCATAAATTCATTTGAGGTAAGGAACATAAGATTTTTAAATGCATTTATTTTTTCTTTCTTAAGATTTCCTGCAACTACTTTTAGTCACTGTTCTGACATTTTTTCCCAAGTTTCACTTTTTCTGGTATCTCATATCTACCAGGATGAAGCAGGAAAGTAAAGAGACAAAGGAAAATCATCCACAGAGGAGCTCTTGGGAAAGGAGAAAGAAACTAAAATCCAAAGAGAAAACAGGGTTTCTATCAAGATTCAATCTTATGACTCAGTCAGCAGGGGGGAGAATCTGAAAGAACATGAATATTTTGTTGCCATATTTGAAAATGTCATTTCAAGGACTCATTATTGCCAAATGAATAAAAGGGAAATGGCTTTGAAATATACTCCTCCCAAAAGAAAAAAGGGTGGGGAAGCTGTCTTCCTTTGGGGGCAAAAGGACACAGTTTCACAGGGAAGTAATTACTTTCAGCTCAGCTTCTGGATCTGACAGCAGCTTCCTCCACTGACACTAAACAGCAATAGTGACGGCAGCAGGCAGTACTGAAGACGGCTCTGCTCCAAAATGCCCTTTCCCTTGAACGCTGGCACAGAGACCACCGGAGAATCTGGGGAGTGTTTGGCTCACCTCTGCATCTCGCACATCACTGCTTAGTTACTACCAGTGGCAGGCCCATTGCTAATGCACCAAAGTGCTCAGGGAACCTGTCTCCTCCTGAGCCGAACATGAAGAACCCCGGGGACTTTAGTGAGTCAGAGCCACATGATTAGCTGTAAGGTATCCTTTCTCCTCTAGCTCTTCACTTAGTATAGTTCAGGCAATTGTTTGAACAATAATGAACAAAATCTCTCCTTAGCAACAGTCCACTTAAAAAAAAAAAAAGATATGAAATAGAATCCTACTTCTAATAAGGTGGTTTTTTCGTCTTCTGTTTTCTTTTTAGTCTGACCACACTGGAAAAGGTTTGTTCATTATTACGATTCATAAGAAACTGCTTTACTTTTTTCCTTCATTAACGTTTCAAGAATGATAATATAACTGTGTATAGGATTTCAAATATTGGTACCCCTGTGAACTGGACATTGCCATAAGGAAATATTTCATTTTGCCATGATAGAAATCCCAGAACCTAAAGTAATTAAGAAAATACTACTGCTGCTACTAATGGTGCCTAATAAGTTACATTTTTATATTTTTATTCGTCCCTTCTCTCTGTTTTGATTGTGTTCTGAGGTCTTCTGAGGGAGCAGAACTCCATCAATAATGCCCTGAGGATATTGGCCTTAGCTGTGTGGTTCACTAAAGTGCTCAGCACCCATTGATTGCTTTTTGTGAAAAACAATGAAAAGTGGATAATTACAAGGATACAAACTTGAAATATACAAGTATTATATGAAATTACACACATAAACACACTTGATTATGAAAAAAGTAAGCTATATCAAACTAAGCAGAAACTATTTTTTCTGGGATTATTCAATCGTTTTGCATTATAACAGGCATGAAGTTTTTTAAAAATAGCAGTTCCTAAAATTAGTAATTTTTTACCCATTTTCCTGACACTTTAGAAGACAATCTTGTGTTTAGTTTTAATAATGAAACATCTTTGTTCAGTTAATATAATATGAGTCTTCTACAGGAATATAGATGGAGGTCACTGTAAATGGTTTTAGATAACATTAGTGAGTAATAAAAGTAGTTGACGGGAGATGGAATTTCAGGATTTAGATGGGCCAAAGCAAATTCTTAAGACACATGCAAATTTTTAACCAAATGTTTGCAAGATGACAAAACATCACAATATCTGTAACTGCAGTACTTTCAAATAGAGATTACTATTATTTACAATTTAACTTTTCAAACCTGTCTCTCACAGGATGTAGACGTAGGAATGACTTCAAAATAAATCTAAGTATATGAGTGAGTTGGAGAAACTCTTTATTAAATAGATATGAAAGTATCTATATCCTTTTATCAACATCACATTTCGCCTAACAATCATTTTCCATTTCTGCTTCCTGATATCATCTACTCATCATGAAGCCGTGGTTTCATGGAGATTGGCAGCTCCCAAATCCGGAGGAGAAATCCTAATCCATCTAGGTCACTCCTGGAGTCCCATTTCCCTCACCTGGTTTAGAATTGTGTGTGGATTCCAATTATAGCTAATGAGATGGGAGGAGAATTTTCCTTGGAATCTTTTAAGATACATTTCCATATTCCTCAAAAAACTACGAGAAGTCAAACCCTCTTCTTCCTTTGGAGACTGCTGTCCTAGGAAACGATAACTAGAACTTCTGTAGCCATTTTGTAACTCTTAGAAGAATGAATATGAAGGGAAAATATTTAACACATTAACGGTGACAGAATAGAGAGGGGAGAAAAACATCTGAATTCTTGATGATGTCAATAAATTTCTGATTAAACCAGGGCAATAGCTTGACTGACTTCTGGCCTTCTTCTTCAGTGAGATAAATGATAATGATGATGTCATTGTTCAAGACAATTTAACTGAGTTTTCTGTTTCTTGTAGCCAAAATATTCCTGAAGTATGCAATTTTTTATACATACCAACAAACCCTGTCTGATGATTAACATGAAATCAAATTAAAAGGGCTAAGAGCTCACAAAATAAAAGGAGAAGAAACAATACTGGGGCAGTCACTCATGATTGTTTGGTTACACAACAGATCACCCAAATTATGGTCACCCGCTCATATACACAACCTTGAAAAGAAAAAGGCCTAATTTCAGAATCTTTCCCCAAAGCATCTAGTGATGCCAACATAATCAGTTACTTTGAAGGCATTGATATAACAGCATTTATATCAATGATTTGACTTTATGTAGACCAAACAATCAATGGATTGGTTTCATTTTTCTACCAAGTGTTTTGGCATAATGAGGAACAATCTAAGATAATTATGAAAGTTGGTTTTGGGACAAGAATTTCAGTTCCAGTTATCTCGCGGGAGATATTGATTGAATACATACACTATATCCCATGTACTCTAAGAAGTGCTAAAATTAGAGAAGTGAGTAAAACATGAACCCAACACTAACATCCCAATGCATAACTCAAGGTGACAACACCAACAATTTCTCAGGTCTTTCTTCAAGGTACTGATAAAAGGAAATGAAGTAAATCTCATGAACCTACTTCAAACATAACCTGTGTTGACAGAGTAACAATCAAAGTGGAAGATAATTTTTAGACTAAATATGTTTACAATACAAATTTTGGGGGACCATAATTTGTACAGAAAGGAATCAACAGTGTCCTATTGTGGATGATCTAATTCATAACAAATTGTTTAATTTTGCTTTAAAAAAACTGTAGGTCTTTTTTCATATCTAATAGAATAAACATGAAAATGTAATTCAATCATTTGCTTTTATTAAAAACTCACTGTCAAAAAAGCTTCTATCTTAATGTTCCCATACCATCTGGGATGGATGGGATCTGAGGGGCCCTTTCGGCTCACGTAATTTTAGCAAGAAGAGCATGAAATGCATTTTCAAATAATGTGTCCATAGGATGTTGGAGTTAAAAATGTTAGGCTATTTATTGTTGTGAGGCACTTGAGTTTGAAAGGCACAGCTGATAAAGATGCAATTAAAATCTTGCCTGTTAAGGAATCTTACGAATTATTAAAATCCAGATCCTATTATTCCTTCTTAAATTATTCTTTTCAACTTCTTGTTGCCACGTGTGCCTCCTTCTCTAAAACGTGAAGCGATTTCCCTTTCTAGGGTCAAAGAAGCACTGAAAGGGCCCATCTGGAAAGCCGAGATAAGGGCCTGTGGTTCAGCGTAAATAGCTGTTGAACGGAGACATTAAGATCAGGGTGGGGAGGAAGGCACTACCTTGGGGTTCTCCAAACAGCTAAAGGAGATTTATTCTAGTGACTTTACATCAATTCTTGGACGCCTTTCTCTATTTTTATACAGCTTCATCCTCATCTGATTTTAAAGTGTTGAGTTTGTCTTGATACATAGGAAAAGCTGGATTGAAAATTAGATACAATTTTGCAGACTAAAAAAAATATACTTTATGAAAGATGGATTAACTTCCTGTTAATTTCATTAAAAAATCTTAAACAGAAATGATTCTTATTCAAGCTATCCATACTTGAGGGTTATTTTGAAGCAAAGATTCTTTCATATACTTATTTTTTTCTGAAGAAATCTTCTCTATATTTCCATAGAAGAGAAAAGTTTGTTTAATCCATGTTTGAGTTTAAAATTAAACACTCCATCAAAGGAATTTGCTAAGTTAATGCTATGATTGGGCCTTCATAGAACCACTGACAAAACATTTATGTCATGATTTTGTCCTTATGTCATGATTTGTCCCTGTGACATTGAATGTTATCAGGGATAAGTTAAGTTTTGGCTTGTGACCCATTTACACAGAGAAAGTTCCCCTAGCACCTTCCCTGGGACTGGATTCTTAGATGTTGACAATAGATCCTTAGCCAGGATGGCGTGGGGGGTGTAGACACAATGCCACTGCATGGCTACAGCAGAAGTTTATGCAAGTCAACAATTTGCTTTAAAATCAGCCCTCCGTCAAAAATTATAAATACATCAGTAACAAGCAGTTTCGATTTTCTTCATACATGGGTATTAGCAGAAACATTTCTCAGTATTCCAAAGTTAAAGCAGATAGGGGCTAAAACACATCATTATGCCTGCAGCTGGGTCTAAGCAGTAACAGAGGTGGTATATATACAAGACCATCAATGAAACCATGAAAGATGTTTACACAGTCCTCTCAGCATGGATCCTATAAGTAAAGGTAAATATGACCGTGTTGGTTAACTTTTTAGCCAAAGCCCTGAATGTGCAGGGTCATTTAAAACACTCTGCCAGAATTCTTCAGGACTATACTACTACATTTTCATCAACGTGCACTGTTTATTTTCTTAGGGCAATATCTGTCACCTGGTACATTTCTTTAGTGAACCACACAATGTAATAGATAGCAAGATTAAATTTTTCCATTATACATATATGTATGTACGTTATTGTATATATAATATAATACATAACATATAATATTATATAACTTTACATATAATATTATATGATAATTTTGTGTATCACATATATATATCTGTGTGTGTGTATATATGTGTGTGTGTGTAAAATTCATTCTATAGTTCTTGGCTCTCAGCTAAGCATTTTCATGTATTATCCCATTTAATACTAACAAAAAAGTCTAGGATCTAAGTAATACTATCCTTACTATTTTTCAAATGAGGAAATTGGAGTTTAGGTAATTTTAAGTAGTTTATATATTACACAGCTAGTAAATGGCTGAATTATAATTCTAACCCTTGCGTCAGAGAAAGCTGTGTATTTGCTGAAATAAGTGAGAATCTTGTCTTCTGAATATATGAGAATTCAGTGATAAAGGGCAACCACATGATCATGTGATATTTCTTAATAAATTTGTAGACATTTTAAAACAAAGTATTTATGATTATATTATAATTATTGCTTGCTTACTTTTTTCAGTTTTTAATTCTTTTAAATATGTTGTCATAATTTCAAAATTGAGAGTGGTTTCTCTTAGTTCCTCTGTCTCACCTTGAGCCCTGAAATATCCGTATTTACTTATTTTAAATTGTTCTATGTGACCAGTCCTTATTAATGCAGTATCTGTTCTGTTCCTTTGTCTTCTTCCAGGACCTCAATTCTAACCCTTATACACTGGACCAATGATACTCTCTCTTGAGAAGTGCATCTTCTATACATTTCTCTGCTCACATCAACTGGCTTTATATAAATATCTAAATTCTTGTGTGATGCAGAGCATAGAGACTTAGGGAATGGAGATCCTCTCTAATATGGGGGGGTAAGAAAGTGGTGTTGCAAGTTCCTGCAGAATCAAGATTAGGTAAGACAGGATATGAATTCAGACCAGTTTACTTATCATTCATTCTCCTCATTTGTCAATCAAGTAGAAAAATCAAAGAACTTTGGTCAGGGAAAACAGAAATTGGCTGAGTTAATTCAACTATCTTTACAGAGTCGAAATCATGCTGGAATCTGTCAAGTTTGAAACTGAACAGTCTTGGTGTCTCCCTGACCACAAAAATGCTGCCTGATTTTTACCCTCACAACCCATGTTCCTTGGCAGGAAGGTGGAAAAGTTGAGTCTCATGGTTTGTGATGGAAGTTAGCCTGTAAGGACTACAAAATTAAGTCTTTAAGATATGTATAGGAAGGAAGGGTGGAAGAGAGAAGGAAAGAGTGGAGAAAAATTCATATATCATTTTGGATGAGTTTTCTAATAGTAAATAAAAGTAACATTTATTAAATAATTATTTTATGAAAGGACTAGATTTTGTGGGGTCCGAAAGTTATGAAATGTGACAGCCTTTTAAAGAATGCATATATAGGGGCCGGCCTGGCGGCATAGCAGTTAAGTTCATGCACTCTGCTTCGGCAGCCCCGGGTTCGCAGGTTCAGATCCCAGGCGCGGACTGACACACCGCTTGTCAAGCCACGCTGTGGCACCATCCCATATAAAGTGGAGGAGGATGGGCATGGATGTTAGTCCAAGGCCAATCTTCCTCAGCAAAAGAGGAGGATTGGCATCAGATGTTAGTTCAAGGCTAGTCTTCCTTACAAAAAAAATAATAAATAAATAAAGTTCTCAAAAAAAAAAAAAAAGAAAGAAAGCATATATAAAATTCCCAAAGTAATATGACCACGGCCACTCCAGCCCAGCCTGACAAGAGAAATCACCAATGCACAATCTCACTGTCCTTGGAGTAGGGCACTTCTAAGTAAAGAGCCCAGATGTTTAAGCTCTACAAGCCTCAGGGGAGTCTGTCTCTGGCCGAGGGTTAGACCCTGCATTGAGCTTATTTAACCCCCACAGCAAGAAAATCAGAGAGGAGACTGAGAACTGGAAAGGTCGGATAGGCTGCTGAAGAGCTGGGATGCCCACCCTTGCCTTTCAGACTCTAGAGTCCCCCCCGCCCAGCTCCTCCAGGTCCTGTCTGCAGATCTGACTTGCGTTTGCAAGTGAGTGTTGCAAACACAGCATGGAAAGAAGAGAGACATCTGGTTAACACTGGTACTTCCATGAGGGCTTCAAAAATTGTGTATTTCTACTTTAGTTTTTCTACCAAAGTTGACTTACAGTGTTTCTTAAATGTACCGTTAGACTGCATTAGATCCCCTATTATGGTGGAAATGTGTTAATAACAAACAAAAAAACCAAATGGAACCGGAAATGGTTCAGAGAATGATAAGGGGGAACGGAGAAATTTTCATATTGAGGAGAAACTAAATCCTCAATATTTATTATTATATTCATTATTCAATATGAAAAGATAAGGGAGTTCATAAATAGCTTGAACCTTTTAAATGTATGGGTTTGGTAAATGGGTAACTATTTCCTCAACTGTAGATAAGCAGAACAAAGAGGAAAGTATGAATGCTGTGAAGAGATGGGTCCAGAACAAGGAAAATAAAGTACCTCTTGACTCTTTGAAGTAGTGGGAGGTAAAATAATGCAGTATGTTATCCTTAGAAAGGGATTTTCAAAATGTTTTCATTGGAGCTCTAGGAATTTCAAGACATTCCTGGACACTGCCTCTCCAGCTCGGACACATCTCCACCTATATCATATATTCTAGACACACATTTTTGAAAGAAAATAAAGAAATAAAAGCAAACTGTGTTTATAGAGGAGCCCCAGGAATCATGTCCTACAGGTACGAGTAAGGAAAAATAATAACATGCTGGTTTTAGGGGTTTATTGACACAGGTGGAATTAACTAAGATCAAACCAACAAAAGTTTTGCTTATACAAATAAACCCCGACTGGGTATGTGCGGAATGGACTAGTGGTGCTCTTAGGAAATCTATCTTCAGATCAACCAGAATAAATGATAGTGCATGAGTCAGAAATCCTATGAGGATACAGATTCTGAGTTTAGAATTTGAACAACTGGAAAAATTTCAGAAATTGAAATTCATGTTCTAACGCCTTATCAAGTTTGAAAGACCATGTTCCGACACTTCAGTGTATAACATCAACTCCAATGATTCAGATTTATGTCTTTATTTCACTCTTTCAAAAAAAAAATCTGGAGGTTATGTTTAGTGAGTAAAGAATAAGAAAATTTTTTTGGCTCTTAAATCTTGGTTAAGATGTGAAGAAGGGGTATTAAGTCGCTGCTGGTCATGATAAACGTAGACAGACTAAAGCAAAGCATGGGGTATAGTAGAGGCTCAATAAATGTTTACTAAATGAATAAGTTAATGAATTAGTTAAGCAAACTCTACCAGTAGGGGAAGGGTATTACTCCTAACTTGAATTTCACCAGGAAGTCTTAGCAGCCCTGCCATACATATCTTCATGAACACTAATTCTTGGACCGTGAACTTTTTACTCTGTCACAGAGATGATTTTTAGATTGCCTTGAAGAAGTCTGGGGCTCCAGGAAGTTTTTTTTTTTTTTTTTTTTAATGCTGATTAAAGATTTAAATTTTCCAAGAATTCCACAATTTTTATTAATGTTTTATGAATTTGTAATTCTAAGTAACTTTCAACATAAAAATACTTCTAATATCTTAAAAAATGACAATCACTGCAAGACTCTTGAGAACATGTGAGACAACTGTTGAATCTCGTTAGTGGGGCGCAGAAGGATTTTGCAAGGGGGATGAAGGTCCTGTGTTGACAAGTAGTGGCTTAACCAGCTTAACCAGCACAAATGCTAAGAAAACCACATTTATACACAAGACTGGTAAGGCCCGGGGATTTTAGATTGGCCAGAGACTATCTCACTATATCTTCTAAACTTTGGGATTTTGAAAATTCAGAGTGTCATCTACTGACGCCTGTGGTAGTAATTAGGCCGTATTGGGTTAGGCCTAATGAAACTAGAACTATTTCTGAAACTCAAGTTGCAGTCCATACATGCTACTATGTTATTAAACTATTAGCCATATATTTATAAATTGATGAGGCCAATGAGAGAGGGAAAGAGAGGAAGAGATATCAGGATACTAAACATCGCATATTGTGACTTTATTAGAATACCCTTGTGTGAGCATAAATTGCCTTTTGAATTGTGGGTCCTGCTGAGAATTAGGTCGGGGAGTCAGAGGCACTTTTCTCCTACACATACTGTGGTTCTCATAACATTTAGCTTTTAATAAAGCAAGAAAAATTAAAATAAAATATCCCACAGTGTAAAACCTCTGTAGAATTTTTGTTTAAAAATGTAATCATATTTTCATTTTCATAGAAAATGAATCTATTTAACGCCTTGTGGATCTCACACGATTATAGGAAGAATCCTGTAGAGAACATCATCATAGTTGGTAATTTAAGATTTATTGAGCACAGAGAACATGTTGGACACTGCCGACTGGCAGAATTAGATGAACTGTGTGCTTAGAGGGGTTACAAATAAGTAAGACACATTTTGAGAAGAGAAAGAACCTAAGTGTGCATGGTTTTGTACATCAATTGTCCAAGTGGAAAATGGCTCTCATTTTTCCTGTTGGGCTCTGTGTTTTATATAACAGGAAATCGAATTCTATTTTGAATATTATATTAACCTTAATGACACGTTACATTATTATGAACTAAGACTTAGTCAAGTATTGACAAGTGTCCCAGATGAGTAGTGCTAAGGACTCAATAAGTACTGGTTGGATACATGTTTAAATTAATGAACAACCGTTTTTCCTTCTTTTTGTTTAATATTATCCTCAGAAAGACTATGTATCTTACATAAGTTTCAAAATTAAAAATGTACCAATATACATAATTTTATAAATGTAATTAGTTTCATATACTTCCCCTTGTGGTTGAAAGACAATTGTTAATTATTTATTAAGATTTATGACTCAACCTTTTAATTGAATTGATTATAGAACATATGCTGAGGTATACAAAAATTTTTAACCAATGTTTTCACATTCAGAATATACTGTGCACTCTATGAATGTTGTATAAAAAGTGAAGTTAGGGGACATGTGGGCAATTAATAAAGTAAATGCTTCTGTTTTAATTCAATTTCAAATACAAAATCTTTTGAAGGAAATACTATACCCTGAGCATCCTATTAGTTACTAAGAATCCAGCCATTATGAAATACAAAGTGACAGCAGTCCAACAACGAACAACGAAGTCACCCTGCAAAGAGAATACTAAAATTCTCTAAGAATTATGATCTTGAGGTTGGAGGTTATAAAAAAGAGGTAGTCACTTGCCTCCTTCAATATAGATATAAAGTTTAATTAAAAAACACACCTATTTGCTTTAAAATTAGGTGTACTTTTACTGACTTATATGAAGGTTTCTAACTTTGTTATTTGTTTATTGTGGTAGAAATTTTTTTCAACATTACATTATAAAATATATAAGACAAAAAGTAAAATTGAGAGAAGTTTATAAACACCCAAACCCACCACCTAGGTTCCATTCTACTTGCTTTTACTTATATCTATCAAGCTATTAATTTTTATATACGTACATCTACTAATCTGCTTTATTTAATGCACTTAAATTGCAAACAACAGAACAGTCTCCCCTAAATACTTAAACATTTATGTCACTAAATAGATACTATATTTGTTTCGCCATTTTTTATGTAAAATCAAAATAGAGTAAAATGTACAAGTTTATATTCTCTGAGTTTACTCAAAACTTTTGAAGATATAGAACATCATCACCTCTTAAAATTCCCTCTTCCATTTCCCAATAAATTTCTGCCCTCACACTTGAAGACAATGACTGTTCTGATTGTTTTCCAGCATAATTTTGCCTATTCTAGGATATTATAAAAATGGAATTATAGAGCATATTTTCTTTTGTGTAAGGCACGATTTTCTCATCGTAATGCCTTCTGGATTCACTCATGTTGTTGCTGAAATCAATAAATCACAACTTTTTTTTTCTTTTTTCCTTAGAAGTATTCCATTACATGGATATACCAAAGCCATTGTCTTTCTGATGGATGTCTGGGCTGATTTCTACTATAGCTATTAGAGGTTAAACTGCTATGAACGTTCTTATCCAAATATTTTTGTTAACATATGTTTTAATTCTCATGGCTCAATATGCAGGAATTGGTGGGACATGGGTAGTGTTTATTTTTATAAGAAACTGCTGTACTTGTTTCCAGAGTGATGTTGAGAGACAGTTCTCCATGAGTCTCTTGCATTTCTGCACGTCTTACAAGTAAGGCACTGACTGCTCTGATTCAGACCATCTTCACAGGATGTCTGTCTAACAAACGGCCTTGGGAGACATATTGTCTCTCTTCAGAGCACAGTGCAGGCTTACTGTTCATTATAAAAGATGCCGTTGCCTAACAGAGTTCCTATCCCATAATGCAACCCATTTTGTGTGCAGGTGTCATCCGATTATCTTCCCGTTGCCGTCTGAGAACCAGTGGAAAAATGTTGATGTTTTAGTTACCACTATTGCTTTGAGTAACAAAATGTCCTTTTTCTATGACCCATTAGTATCCAGTCTTCTACCAGCATCTATGAAACTGTGACAGACTAATTGTTGACCTGTAAATGGGGTGACGTCTCAGATCCTTCAAAGATTTTGAAAAGTCATGGGCTTTTACATTCCCACCAACAACGTATGAGACCTCCAGTTGCTCCACAACCTTGCCAACATTTAGTGCTGTCAGTCTTTAAATTTTATCTATTCTGATAGGTCTCTAGTGGCACTTGATTGTGATTTTAATTTTTCACTTGCCAGATAATTAATGAGGTTGAAGACTTTTATGTTCATTTCATCCATTTGTAAATCTTATTTTGCAAAGTTTCTGTCCAAGTCTTTCACCCATCTTTTATTGCTTTTTTTTAATTATTAATGAGAAAATAGGAATCAGGCATAGGTATAAGTATAGATATAGATCCTTGATACCAGTCCTTTGTCTGGTATGTTTTGTTAATATTTTTTCCAAATAATTTTCTTCCTTGCCCATTGATTTTTTTAACAACATATTTTGATCAACAGAAGTCACTAATTTTGATGTTTAATTTCTTTTTCCTGGTATGGTTATTGCTTTGTGTAAGCTGTATTAAGAGAAAAGATAGGTTGCCTGCCACCAAGACACAAAACATCTCTCCTATGCTTTTACTTAAAAGCTGCTGTCATTTTTACAATTGACCTGTTTAAATTAATGGAGAATTCACATGCTGTTCTAAGAAATAATACAGAGAGATCCCCTGTACCCTCTATCCAGTTTCCCCCAGTGATAACATCTTGCAAGACTGCAGTACAATAACAGAACCGGGATATTGATATTGGTACGTCAAGATACAGAACATTTCCATCATCACAAGGATCCCTTACATCGCCCTTTTATAACTACACTCTCTTCTCTCCTACCTCTACTCTCTCCTTAACCCCTGGCAACTACTAATCTGTTTTATATTTTTATAATTTTGCCATTTCAAGAATGTTATATAAATGCAGTCATACAGTATATGATCTTTTGGGATTGGCTTTTTTTCGCTCAGTATAACTCTCTGGAGATCACTATGTGTATGAACAGTTTTATTATTACTACTATTATTGCTGAGTAATATTCCACGGTATGGATGTACTACATTTGTTTAATTCACTATTCACTCATTGAAAGACACCTGGGTTGTATCCACTTTTGAGCTATTACGAATAAAGCTACTATAAACATTCACATTCAAATTTTTATGTGAACATAAATTTTTATTTCTCTGGGATAAATATCCTAGAGTGTAATTGTTGAGTCACATGGTAGTTGCATCTTTAGTTTTTTTTTTTTTAATGAACAAACTCTTTTTCCAGAATGGCTATATCATTTTGCATTCCCACCAGCAATGTATGAGTGATCCAGTCTTTCTGCATCCTCACCAGCATTTGGCGTCATCACTACTTTTTTTATTTTAACCGTTCTGGCTTCCCTGTGAGTGTTGGTTTTAATAGGTAATCTGATTTTTCACACTGCTCAGTTCTATTGGCATATGACTTGAGTCATGGGTTGAAGATTATGTGTCCCATTTTGTTATTTTAAACTGGTATGTGGGACAATTCAAAAGAGAATAAGTTATAAGAAAAACAAAAATCCATCCTAATACTTAAACTTCCAAAGTGCACTCCATTTTTCCTTTGTAGCACTTTCCCAGTTGGTAATTGCATATTTCTTATGTGACCGCACGAAATTAGATCCTTTATTCGCTTTCTGCTTGTATCTGCATCCACCACTAGAGGGCAGGCATGCTGTCTGTGATCTTGTTCCCCTCTGTATTGTTTTGTGCCTAGTATATAAGAACAGCTGGTAGAAATTAATAAGTAATTATTGAACGTTAATAGGCTTTATAAATGTATTCATGTCTTGAATATGCAATTACCCAATAGACGAGTTACAATAGTAGTTATGGAAATAATTGTTTAAAAATTGTGTCAGTGAGCATTCTATAATACTTCAACTCCCGTGCATTGGCTTAACTCGTTTTTACCCTGTATACAAGAATTAGAAAGAAAGGCCTGAGTTAACTCCCAGTGGTTTGTAGGTATTAGAGAAAATTCTATTATTCAAAAGGGAGCTTTTTCTCCTTTAAAACATTTCTAATGAAAACATTTTTAAAGCTTGAAAATCTAACCTTTAATACAAATAAAAATGTCTCCTTTTTATAACTTCATATATAATAGCTCTGACATAAAACTATGGGAGTTATTCAATGTTGCTTGCTTTGGACACAGTACAGATAAAGTTCCCCAAGACAGAACTTAAATTTATTCTTAAAATTTCCCAATGAAGACGATTGAACCACCTACGTATTACCCCCACCCCCATCTTAATATGTGATGCCTTGTACATGCTTGATTCTGTCGGTGCCCTCCTCATGTGTTCTTGCTGTATTGCAGAGCAGACTCTCGCCAGCACACATATTTTTTGCCTGAGGACTTGCCCTGGCTGTACTGTCTCTTTGTCATCTACACTGCAGACTGGCAATGCCAGAGAATGAGTGTCTCTCCGCGCACAGTTCTCTAACAAGGATTGATGGCGGTTGGTGTAGGAACACCTTCGCTCCCTCATGCCTTGATGGGATAGCTCTGAAGCATGTGCCTTACATTGGCTTCCAGAGTTCTCCCAGCAGGATTAAGCTCTGGTAACCAACACTGTAAACTTGCTTGAAGATGAGTGCTTTATTGGCTGCCTTCCTTTCTCTCTCTTACTTTCCAACTTCCACCCCCCAACTGATGTTCTTTTGGAATCACCTCCAAAATAAATTACTTGGACTCCACTCCTTGTCTCTGGGTCTTCTTCTAGGGGAACCCAAAGTAAGATAAAATTTCCTGGTTGAAGTAGAAAATGAATGGCAGTTATTGCTTTTCTTCCCAATATCCCCAATTTTCATGAATGTAATGCAGTGAGTTCAATGAGAGAGCCGGACTCCGCCAGGTGCAAACAGAAAGCAGTGTTTGTGTTTTTGGGTTTCTCTTCCCCTCACTGCAATCCTGTTAACCCTATTATGTCAAGGCTACTATGTCAAAGCTTACGCGGTTCTCATAATCTTTCCGTTCGCTTTGAAGTCTAACGGTCTCATCTTCAAGCAGTCAAGTCTGAGATCTTTGCAGCCAGAAAGAAGCTGATCAGGTTCAGAAATCTGCCCTCGAGAAAGACGCAATGTGTCTTTCTTTACTCACATCTTCCTCCTCCTCCTCCTCCTCCTCCTCCTCTGCTCACTCTGCTGCCTCTGGCTGCTCAGGGCTGGAGCCGAGAAGGAAGAGAGGGCAGAATGGAGTGTTCAGCTGGAACGTAGTAAGCTGGGGTGATGGGGCTGATGCCGCAGTGCTGGCTCTTTCTCTTTTCCAAGGAACGGTGGGTCAGAAGTCTCCGCACCCTTGCTGCAGACCTTCTCAGCACTCTAATGTGGTCCCCAGCCTGCCCTCACAACTCTTGCCCTGTCCACTACTGCCCTCTCCTGCATCAGACACTACACTCCTGCCTCTTTCAGCCAGGATCATCTTTCTCAGGTAGGAAGCCCTTTTGGGTGGGACGATTTTCAAAATAATTCAAGGCTAGATAACTTCTGGAGTTCCATGAGGCCTCTGGAAATACTCATGCACCCCTAGCCTGTGGTCAGTAAAAAAGGAATTTGCTCCCGTCAAGCCCTCTTTGTTCCTCTGTCTCTAAGGCCAGCTATAAACAGCCCAGCATCTTGGCATCAGACTTCTCTATGCCAGGTCAAATTCTAAGGTTCAGGGGCTGGCCCTGTGTCCTAATGGTTAGGGTTCCGCCTACTCCGCTTCAGCAGCCGGGGTTTGCATGTTTGGATCCCAGGCTTGAACATACTTTACTGTCAGCCATGCTATGGAGGCATCCCACATACAAAATAGAGGAAGATTGGCACTGATGTTAACTCAGGGCAAATCTTCCTCACCAAAAAAAAAAAAAAAATCTCTGAGGTTCCCTCCCTCCCTTGCTCCAGGTTAATTTTCCTCCTGTGGTAGGCTTGACATGCTTTGTAGGGGATTTCTTAAGCCTCACCATTTGGCTTGAGGTGTGGAAAGGAAAGGAGAAATGTACACCTCTTCCCACAGAAACCCACTCTCACGAGCTTTCTCTTATTGATGTTCATACTTCCCCTCATATTGACCTGAGGCAGCTCGTAGACAAATGTTTCTCCATCTGTCTTTTTGGGTTACCCTTTAACAAGTTCTGCACAGCTGGTCTGGTACCTCACGTTTAAATTAGTGGGTATTTAACACCCATTTTTCTAAATCTTTGTGACCCCCCTGAAATCTAAGATGGCAGAAAAAGTTCCATTTTAACATCCTGCTACAACTATAATTCAAAATCTAAGGGAAGGAACTTCAATTTTTAGGTTTACAATATTCCAAAATTTGTGCTACATCTTACCCATACATTGTCTTGTTAGAATTGTCTTATTTAATATATTATCTGATAATTTTCATCAGTAACACCCAAGTTAGGAATTCAGTTTACACGTATCTTCCATCAAATGATTTTCTAGGCATTGAGACCAACCTATAAGGACATATCGGGAAAAAGTGTTTAAGAAAACAGCTGGCCATTTGCAGACATTTTCAAGAAATGATAAAAATGTCTCCTATAAAATATATTGGGAATCCTAAAATGACAAAGAAGAAATATTGCATATTTTATTCTGTAAACAATTATAAATTCAACATCAAATATGGTTTTAAGCCTTCTACTGCTTTTCCATGTTTTCCATTTTTTTCAAGAATGAGCCTATATGAAATGTGTATATAATTTATTTTTAGAAATAAAATTAGCTAAATCAGAATGCAGCAGCTGTGTTTTAAGAAACCTTCAAAAGGTTGGCATTCTTAGAGCCAGCTTTGCATTAGGCAGATTAGTAACATCTGTTAATTGGTCTGCCAGTTTTTTAATAATTACTCTAATGACTGGGCAGAAGCAGTAGGCTATCTTACTGCTAGTTCCCTTCATAGTTTCTCAAACCAGTAAGAGGTCTGTAAAGATGTTCACATTTTATTTAAAGCTAAAATATTGATCTGAGATGTTGTTGCAGAGATGCTGAATCCAGTGGCACAGTCGCTCATGTGAAGATATTAAGAATAATGACTTTTATAGAAACTCATAAACCAGGGATACAGGCATTGTTTTCTCTCGTCTCAAGTTGGGAAGCAGAGCCTCTCTTAAATTAGAAGACTATTTAGGACATTCATCTCACTGGAAGTCAAATGATTATTTGCCCATGGAGGATATTGCTTTATGGCAAACAGGAATGGGCTTCCAAGATTTACAGAATTTGAGATGGCCCTTGGTAGTGTAATTTTTTCCCATTTTCTTTCAAATGAAGAATTCCTTAAGATATATAAAATATCAATTAATTTTAACTAGCTCTTTGCAGTAATATAGTATGGCATTTTTCTGTAGCAGAGGCTAAAATTGTTCTCTTGGTTGTAGAAATTAAATGGTCCTTTAAAAAAATACTGTTTAAAGGATGTTGTTGTCTTATTCCATAAAAATAATTAAAATGTACTAGCTAGAAAGTAAAATCATACACATTTGTCCTGTCAGTGACTCTTCTGTGTTTACAGATAGAAAGTTGCCTTTTCTCAATGCCAGACAGTAAACTGAACCTGAATTCTAAGATTCAGGCTGTGTTCTTCTCGTTCACATCATCAGGAGCAGCAAGGTTCTACCGTTAGAACTCAGCTGACAATTGGAGTGATGAATGAGGCACGAAGACTTCTGATTGCTCCTAAACAATTGCATCATTGGCTTCGCAGAGTCTCAGCAGCGTTATGGTTTTTTTCAGCAAATAACTTACAAAAATAGAGGCAGCAGCCGAGATCACTATTGTTTCACATTTAAAGTGTGTGCGAACATTCTCAAGGCAATACACAATGAGCAAGAAAAGAAACAAATCAGAGTGGGAGGCTGTGGGGGAGGTGGCTCTGGGGCTAGTAGCCTGGGTCTTAGCAAGGAGAGAGGAAGAGAACAGAGAGCCGCATCGTGTTGTGTTAGCAACTCCTGCACCGTCATCTCAAAAACATTAACTGAGTAAAGAACCTGCCGTAAGGCTCACATTACTTTTTAAGAACTCTGTGATTTTAATTTAGGTCTTATTTGGGTGTATCAGGCATCAGCAATAGGCTTTGAGGTGGGCAGCAATGGGCAGGGTGCATCTAAAGTACCAACAGAATTACGGTTTTGTTTCTAGCAGAGAGCTTAGAGAAATACCAAAAACAACCCACATCATTCGGTCTCACAATCAATTAACACTTTATTGACATTTTAAAAAGCGATAGTCAAAGAATTTGTCTTGCCTACTTGCTTTCTTCCTACCTGGAGTACACGTTTTCAGAGTTAACTCTCATCACACGTTCAGATAAAAGACAAGACACTGGACTTTGTGCTATTTTCTGTGAGACTGTGTATTCATTTTCTGTTTGGTGTCATAACGGATGACCATAAACAGAGCTTAAACAACAACAACAGATTTATTCTCTCACCGTCCTGGAGGTCAGGAATCTGACACAGGTCTCACCAGGCTGAGATTGGGTGTCGGCAGGGCTGGGTTTTTTTCCGGAAACTCTAAGGGATAATTGCTTCCTCGCTTTTCCCAGCTTGCAGAGGTTGCCCTCATTTCTTGGCTTGTGGCCCCTTCCTGCATCTTCAAAGCCAACAGTGGTGGGCCAAGTCCTCACGTCTCTTCTCTCGGAACCACATTTCTGCCCTCTTCTTCCTCTTTTAAGGACTCATGTGATCAAATTGGGCCCAGCTGGGCAATCCAGGCTACTCCACCCATCTCACAGTTGGCTGACTGGAAACGTAAACTGCACTTGTAGCCTTAATTTCCTTTTGTCACATGAGGTTCTGGGGACTAGGGTGTGAACATCTTTGATGAGGCTTATTATTCTGCCTACCAATTCTGGTACTGCCTACCAGTTAGGTTTAGTCGTGAGTAATAGAGATTCAAAATAATAGTGATTTAAATAAAATAAAATTTATCTTTCTTTTACATAAATGTCTTAATGGAATGACTAGCATCCTTATATTGTAGATATTAGAACTAATAACTTCAATGAATCACATGGACTACAGATATTACTGAAAGATGAGTTTGCTTCCATTTTAATACCATCACAAATTTCTAAAATAGGTTAATTCTATGTATATATTAAGTAATTATAACAAGTCATTTTTGTTAAGTTAGTAGAAAACAAAATTGTGTCCTCAAGGGGCAGAAGGGCAAAAGCAGAGATCGCTTTCCGACCATTTGTACTAACATCACATAGCAGCGAGCTGCACTGACTTCAGTGACACCAACCACAAAAATGTGGGGGGATTGGGAAAGATTTTTAAAATAATGGGACTTCTTGGCTACATGGACACAGCAATGTATTTTTAAAAGGTTTATGAGAAACTGAAGCTCCAAAAACACCTTAATGGACAGAAATAATAAACTAATTCTTAAAAGGTGAAATTTAATAGGGACAACTTGAGATTTAAAAAATACAAAGACACAGAATAAAGATATAGTCTTTTAGGGACATACCTATTTAATTTTCTATAGCTGGTAGCAGCGACAGGATGTGTTAACAGTGTAATAGCCATATGCTAATTACATCCCAAGATGAATAAATAGCGTTATATAGAGAATACTGTTCTTTAAAGATGGCGGGGGTTATGGCATCCTGGCTATTAAGACCCCACCTGAATGTAAAGTACAATTCTGGACACAGTAGCAAGAAGAGCGTGTTTGAGCTGGAGCACGTCCAGAAGAGAAGAAATCAGAGAGTGGACAGCCCGACGCTGAGCCAGTCCAGACACCAGAGCTGCGTGTCCTGTGGGGGAAACATACAGGAAATGAGAGCGCGGTCTTAAAACACCTAACGTGTGTCAGCTTAAAAGACATTGCTCCCGGTCTGTGTAGTCTCGAGGGACAGTACTCAGACCACAGGAGGTTTTGTTCGATATAAAGTCAATATCTTTCTAATAACCCGAGCTTTTTGGAAGTAGAATAGACTACACCAGTGGGAAGTGAATGATACAATGCAAACTAGGAATTGATTTTCTAGAAACATTTCTGGAGAAGACGTGGGTCCAACCTTCCTGACTAACCCGCCTATATTACTCCTGAGCGAAGCTGGAATGGCGCTCTCGTATACGGCATCTTCGTTCTCTGATTCTTGGTCTTCTACTTCTCAGAATTCTGTGATGCCAGGTTCTTCTAGCCAGTATATTAGGATTTGAATTCTGCACATTGTATTTTAGCCAAAAAATGCTGGAATATATTCTGACTATTACTTGTGGTAGTGTATATAATAAAGAAGATATCTTATTGGTACCCAGATTTCCAAGATACCATTGAACTCAAGATCTCCAGTGAAATTGTGTTAACATCACAGCAACAATCATTCTCACAGCTCTCCACAGGATTTCCTTCTTTCTATGAAATGAGAGTAACTAAGATTGCCAATTTGGATAACCCATAAAATTCCTAAAATTATAACAGGAAAGAGGACCCCCGAAAATGAGGAATGCATTTTGTAAGAGGTAGGAGGGAGGCTTGAATCTATTTTGTTCGAATAGCTCCAGCTATAAAAAATTAGCTTATATAAGATCAATGTTCTCACAAGAAGAACAAAGAAAGCTAAATAACACACACACACACAACAAGAACAGTAACAACAATAACAAATAACAAAAAAGCTGTTTGAAGGCACTGGAAATAAACAAAGCAGCCAGGCCTAGGGGACCAAGACCCCAGGAAGAGGGGAAATACATCATGGTGTCTGACACTTTTCCCATCCAGGCATTTTCAACCAAGCAGGAAACTGCAGCTCTGTTTCCCACAGTCTCAGACGGCTGGGCAGATAAAAACTGGAGTTTAGGGTGACCAAGGCAGCCATCACAGTAGAAGGCAAGATCCAAAAAAATGCAATCTGTAGAAAAGTGAGCCTGATATTTTGGGCGATGTGTTCCCTTGAGGCATTCTGCCAATTCCTAAACTGTGCACAAGATGCTGAAAATTTAAGCAGAAATTGACATATGAGAAGCTAAAAATTAATCAGGGGCTTCAGGAGGCCCACACGGTCGAGGAAACAAAAATGGAGTTCATGGCCTTCCAAAGAAAACGGGCTGTGGGAATCAAACCTAGACTTTCAGTTGAGACTCTGAAGGACCACACCCAAGGAGTGAGAGCAAACCAGCACGAGAAGCTTTAAACAAAGACCTGAAACACAGTTTTCAGTCATCTCAATTGCTGAATGGATTAACGTTATTTCCCACTAGTTTAACTACTTGCCAAAAGAGACATGGATCCCCTCTACGGAAAATTCACATTATTCAAAGACTAAATAGTTTTTTATGCACAATGTCTGGAATTAATTTTAAAACTCACATGATATGCCAAGAGATAAGACCAAGTAGCTGAAAATCAAGGTGGAAAGAAACAGAAAATAGAAATAGATACACAGGCTGTTCAGATGCTGGGGAATTAGACACTGTGCTAATCTGATATTAATGTATTCATGGCTACGATTGATAAGTGTACAGGGAAAATATGATTAGCATATTTTAAAAATATATGCAAAGGTGGAATCTTATACCTGAAAAATGGAATCCATAAAGAAGAATCACATGGAAATACTAGAACTGAAAAATATTATGACTGAAATTAAGAAATCACTAGAACCTTTGACAGCATTCTAACTAGTAGATCAGTAGAAAACTTCTAGCCTGAATCAGGAAGAGTGAAAACAGCACAAACACAGAAATGAACATCAGAGCCAATTAAGACAAGACACAAATTTCTACCATATGTGTAACTGGTGTTCAGAAGATGGAAATAATATTTGAAAATATATTGATGAAGACTTTTCCAAACTGATAGAAAACATTAAACCACAGATTAAAGAAACTCTCTGATCTACTTAGAAGGATAAATAAAATTAAAATCACACCTAAGTATATCATTAAAAACTTATAAAAAAGTAAAAAATAGAAAGGCAGAGATAAAGGGAAGATAATAAAGGAAAGAAAAGATGCATCACCCTCAAAGTAGCAATAATACTGACCCTGACTTTTAAAACAAAATGACTGTAGCCAGAAGAAAGTGAAATAACATCCTAAAAGAGCTAAAACAAAACAAAACAAAACAAAAACAAATAAACAATAAAACTAAATTAGCAAAAATATCCTTCATAATGAAGGCTAAATGAAGATATTTTCAAGCCAATAAAAACTGAGCTAATTCATCATCTGCAGTTTAACATAGAAAACTTGTGGGATGTAGCTAAAGTAGTGTTTGGAGGAAAATTCATGCCTTAAATACGTATGTTAGACAATAAGAAATGTGATGGGGCTGGCCTGGTGGCATAGCAGTTAAGTTGGTGCACTCTGTTCTGATCCTGGGCACAGACCTACGCACTGCTTATCAAGCTGTGCTGAGGCAGCATCCCACATAGAGCAACTAGAAGGATGTACAAGTATGACATGCCACTATCTACTGGGGCTTTGGGGAGGAAAAAAAAGGAAAAAGGGAGGAAGATTGGCAACAGATGTTAGCTCAGGGCCAATCTTCCTCCAAAAAAAAAAGAAGAAAAGAAAAGTGAAAAATCAAACATTTAAGTATCCATTTCAAGAATTTTAAGTACAAAACAAATTAAACAAAAAGAAATGCAAATGAAGAAATAAAAAGAATAAAGTAGGAAATTAACAAGATAGAAAACAAATGTAAAAATAGAGAAAATTAACAAATTCAAAAATTAATTCTTTGAAATAGCTAATTAAATTGATAAACTCTTATGCAGATTAATTTAAAAAGGGTGAAGGAAAAATTACCATTATTCAGAATGAAAATGGAGGCAGCACGAAAAATCTACAGGCATTAAAATGATAATGAAAGAATATTATGAAAAAAGTTAAGGCTATTTAACTATTTAGATAAGATGTACAAATTCCTTTGAAAACACAACTTACCAAAAATTAGATCAAATGGATATAAGAATCTAAATAGTTTTCTACCTATAAATGTATTAAAGTATAATTAAAACCCTTCCCACAAAATAATCCAGACCCACAGAAATCCACTGGTGATTTCTACCAAATATTTAATAAAGAGATTACACCAATTTTAAATAAAATCTCTCAAAGAATAGAATGAGGAAAAACTTACCATTTTGCTTTATAAGATCTGTACAACTTTGATACTAAAAGCTGAAAAGGGGCTTATGTAAATGGAAAAATACAGGACGGTTTTTCATGAACATACACACAAAAATAACAAGGAACTTATTAGCAAATTTAATCCAGAAATATATAACAAAGTCATGACCAAATTTGTCTTATTCCCAGAATGCAGGATTGGATACTATTTGAAAGTTTTAAAATGCAATATACCTGTGGTAGACAGAACACTGGCCCCTAAAAATGTTTGTATTCTTATCCCCAGAACCTGGGAATATGTTACATTACCTGGCGAAGAGAATTAAAGTTGCAGATGGAATTATAATTGCTGATCAACTGACCTTAAAATGGGGAGATTATTCTGTATTTCCTGGGTCAGCCCAGTGTAATCACAAAGGTCCTTAAAGATGGAAGAATGTGGCAAAAGAAAGAGATGTGATTCCAGAGGCGAGATTGGAGAAATGCTGTGTTCTACTGCTGAAAATGGAGGAAGGCAGCCATAAGGCAAGGAATGTGGGAGGCCTCTAGAAGCTGGAAAAGGTAAGGAAATGGATTCTTTCCTAGAGCCTCCCAAATGGATTGCAGGCTGCAGACACTGTGATTTCAGCCCAGGGGGACTGGTATGAGACTTCAAAACTCCAAAATGTTGTTAGCCCACTAAGGTTGTAGTAAATTGTTATAGCAGATATAGAAAACTCATATCATACTTCTTTAACACAATAAAGAAGAAAAGAATCAAACCAACAGATGCAAAAAATGCTATATTTCAACCCTTGTTTATAACCGAAAAATAAAACTAATAGACAACTAGGAATAACAGGGATTTTGCTAATATGATAAATTATGTCCAAAAAATTCTACCTCAAATGGTATTCTTAGATAACTCTGAGCTAAAGAAAAAAATCAGGTTGCTTGCTAATACTGATACTGTTTCTATTCACATTGTATTGGAAATTCTAGCCATTATGCTCAGGGAATAAAAATTAATAAAAGTGTAAATATTGCAAAGGACGAAATGAAATTACCTTATTTCTACAGATTACATTTTTATGAATGAAAATAAAAAATATGTAAATTATTAGAATAATTAAATGGTAACAAAATTGCTGGATGAAGTAAACATAAAAATCAAATTTATTTGTATATATTGGCAACAACCAAATAGAAAATCGAAATTAAGATATCTTTACTAAAGCATAATAAATAAAATTCAAGATATCTATAAAGAAAATTACAAAACATTTTGGAAACATTAGAAATCAATTCAAAGCATTAAACTGTATTATAACATGGTTGGGAGGTGATATTTTAAGGACATGATTTTTCCCCAAATTAATCCATTGATCCAAAAAAATCATAGGAGAAATTTGATAAGTTGATCCTAAAATGTATATGGAAATGAATGGTCTAAGAATGGCCATGACAATTTGAAGAAAAGAGCAAAGTTCGAAGTATCACAATTCTAAATATTGAGTGATATAAAATTACCAGTGAGTGACAAAGCGTGGTATGGTGCAAGAATAGACAAATAGACCAATGGAGTTGACCAGAGCAAACCACAGCCTGTGAGTCAGCTGTCTGTTTTTATAAAGTTTTATTGGAACACAACCATAACCATTCATTTACATACTGTCTACGGCTGCTTTTACACCACAACGGCTGAGTTCAGTAGTTGTGACAGAGACCATATGATCCATAATGCCTAAAACATTTAATATCTGACCTTTGAGAAAAATTTACCTACTATGTACTGGAGAGTTTAAAAACAGAACCAAATATATATCATCACTTGACTTATGACAAATGTAACACTGCTATATAATGAGTCAAGTATGATCATTTCAATAAATTGTGCTAAGTCATACAGAAATGCTTAGAGGAAACATCTCTTGACCCATTACTTACACCACATTCAAAAACCAATTCCAAGGATAGTGCAGATCTAAACGTGAAAGGTCAAGTTTATATAAGAAGTTTTTAGAATTAACAATAGGAGAATATCTTTATGATCTTGGGGAAAGAAAATAGGTATTGAACACGAAACAAAAAACACTAACCATAGAGGAAAATATAGATAAATTAGACTTCATTTAAATTAAGAATATTTTGTTTATCGATAGATACCATTGAAAGAAGAAAGTGAAAAGACAGTCCACAGATTGAGAAAAGATACTATCAATATATCAATATCAATCTATCGGCACAAATAGATATGTACAAAAGTTTTATTACATATATGAACATATTAAGATCTATTACGAATCAATGAGGAAAAGACAAACCTACGAAAACATCACAGACAATAACACCTAACAATTGTTTCACAAAAAACGATATAAAATTTCCAATAAACATATGGAAAAATGATCAACATCAATAGTCATGAGGAAAATGAAAATCACAATAATATAGTTCTACATTTTTATCAGAAATATACATTTTTTAAAAACTGGCAATAACAGGTGTTATTAGAGCGGCAGCAGCTAGAACTCTCACACTGGTGGAAGTATAAATTTGTACAACCACTTGGGAAAATTGATTGAGAGCATCTACCAAGGGAGAATACATGCATTATAATTTAGTACTTCCATTTCAACAGAAATATATGCACATGTGCTCCAAAGGACATGAACAAAAACATCTATAGCAACACCATCCCCCCAACTGGAAAAAACCCAAATGTGCATCAAGATTAGAAGAAATAAATAAATTAGGTTAAATTTATATAATAGAATATGTTTAAACAATGAAAATGTCTGAAATATGCATACATACCGTAAGGTGGATGAATTTCCCAGTGTTCGTTGCAAGATACCAAGCAAAATTGCCCTCTGTATGATTTCAGTTACACACACATTTCAAAAGCAAGCAATATCAATCTGTGATAACAGGTTTTAGGAGAGTGGTCATTTTTGAGAAGGGGGTGTAGTTAATGTGAGGGGGCTTTTGGAGCACTGGTGATGTTCTGTTTCTCGATTGGGATGTAGTTATGCAGATGCGTTCACTTTGTGAAAAGTAATTGCTTCATCTATTATTTTTTGGATGTATGTAGTACTTCAATAAAAAGTTACCTTAAAAAAAGTGACCTCATCTTCTATGTCGGCTGTTGAAGCAGGTCATAATGTTTATTATGTCTCTACCACTCTGTCCGAAAAGAGTAGGGAATTTAAAAAAAATGATTGTCTTTATATGGTAAGTTTGATATAAATATTTTTTATTTTCCAATGCTACTATAATGAACAGAAATTTCTTCTATAATAAGAATGAAATAAAATAAAACTTCTTTCACAATAACACAGTTGGACTTTTCGGTCTTAGCTATGCAGGTTTATATTTGTGAATATATTTCTCTTTATAATTCCCCGAATTATGTGTACAACTGACTTCCTGTTAAAATACATTCTTTCGGATTACTCTTACAAAAGTAAGAGAAATGCCTATTATAATTGTGATATCACAGACTTTGTTGTCTAAATATTGAATTTTAGACTTTCCAACACTACAAGTAGCCTCCTTCTCTGTCTTTTTTCTGTTTGTTATCACTGTTTCACCTCCTCTTTTCCCTTACTATACATCTATTCTTGAATTGGGCAAGTAAAGTTAAAAATCATCCAGTATTCTACATTCCTGAATTTACTGTTTCATTGATTTATACTTACTTTAATGTGGATATAATTTTTCCCCATGGGTATAAAATAACTTTGTGTGTGTGTGTGTGTGTGAGGAAGATCAGCCCTGAGCTAACAGCCATGCCAATCCTCCTCTTTTTGCTGAGGAAGACTGGCTCTGAGCAAACATCTATTGCTAACCCTCCTCCTTTTTTTCCCTTTTTCTCCTCAAAGCCCCAGTAGATAGTTGTATGTGATAGTTGCACATCCTTTTAGTTGCTGTATGTGGGACGCTGCCTCAGCATGGCCAGAGAAGTGGCACGTGGGTGTGCACTGGGGATCTGAACCCAGGCCACTAAGCCACGGGGCTGGCTCCTAAAATAACTTTTTATTTACTTTGTGGATCATCAGTTTCCCTTGTTTCTTTGTGTTAAACTTGTTCTCTTCCTTCCAGCCCATCACTTTTCCTTGTCTTTCTTATCTTTTTCAGTCTGTAGTAAATCTTTTTTGAATGGAGTTTTCCATTTAAGTACCAAATAAAGATCCGTTAGCCTTTGAGCTTTCATTCATTTTTATCTGTTTAGAGTCCACCATTATATGCACTTGAATGCCAAGTTCCTCCAGGATGCTGAGAGAAGCAACCACATACCGTGTGGACCAAGGCACTTGAATTATTCTGAAGTTTATCCTGCAGATGGGGGCCAGGGTTGGATGGACCAAACACTGGAGGCAGGATTAGAGCTTCTTGAGCTACAAACTGTGGTCATTTTTATCTTCAAATATTCTCTTAAAGAAGTTATTATGTTTAAAACTCAGATGCAAAGTTCACACAGCTGCAAACTGAAAGACTTCTCTTTATATTCAAGGACGACTAACCAAGGAGACCCAAGTTCTACAGGAAACAGCATCTTATTTTGTACTACAGCTTAATGTGCAAATAGGTCAAATGTATAAAAGACTTTGAACTTATCAAAATGAGGAAAGTATAGTCAAAGCAACACAAAATAAGTAGCCTATAATAGTTTACAAGGCTGTATGGACCACCATGAGAAGGAGCCAGGAGCTTCTCTCAGCTGCTGAACAGAGCAAGAGCAGGCGTCTTTTTCAGACAGAAAATATACAAGATTATTCTTTAAACAACTCTGAGTCTGATCTGTCTGAAAAATTGATAGCACTTAGAGCAACTTATAAATATAGATGGAGGAGAGGCATGGACCTCTCACCTCCCCTCCCCGATCTACCCAGAGGGCCGTCAGCTCAGGAAGGATGAGAAGGTTTCCTAATCACTTTATCGGTGATAAAAAGTCGTTCAGTAGTCTTCCCAGCTTAGACTGTCTTGGGTGTTCTTTATTACAGGCCATATATTCTGAGTGAAGAACAGAGTGTAGGTTATTTGGGCAAATCCCTTGAAGGCATACATATTTTATTCCACTCCACACAACAGAGCCCCTTTTGGTATTTACTGGAACTGTTTGCAGCCTACCTGAAAATCCTGAATTTGATTTTCAGCATTCTCCATTCAATTCTATCATACCACTTGCAGCGCTTACTAACTTTGAGCTGTGGGAAGGTTGTGTGCTATCCCAGTTTGTCCCTCCGTGTGGATGTTCCCTTGATTCAATCACCTGAAAGCTGAGTCACAAGTGCTGATGTTTTTTTACATCACTCATAGCCAGTCTTTTTTGAAGGAAGTTGGGGAATCATTCAAATAGTATGAATACAGGGATTTTTAGAAGGCTGGGTAAAACAAACCAATCTCTCTCAGCTTCTATCAGGTGTCAGCAAACTCTTCTCTGTAAACAGCCAGATAGTAAATATTTTAGGTTTTGCAGCAGCTACTCAGCTATCCTACAGCAGCGTGAAAACAGCCCTCGCAGCCACAAATAAACAAACGGGCATGGGTGTGCCCCAGTAAAACCTGATTTACAGAAGCAGCTGTCTGGCTAAATTTGGCCAGTGGCCTGTAGTTGGCCAACCCTTTTTGCTAGGTCATTCCTGAAATTCTATCATTCCTTTATTTTAAGACAACCATCTTTTTTATGATATAAGGAAAACTCCTATATACTATCAGCCATCATATACAATTTTGTAGAAATTATCTTTCAGTTCCAAAAAAGCAGGTTTCAAAAAGGGCAAAAGAAAAAACCACTGAGAGACCTATGCTTCATAAATGAAGCCTACATTTGGCACCAATTATTAGAACAATTGTTGAAAAGAGTATTGACTGGAGAAGAAGGCAAACCTAAGTGAAGTAGGAATTTCTCCAGTGCCCACATCCACTCATTCATTCATTAACTCATCTATTCAGCCAAACATTATTGAGCACTTACTATGTCAAGGGGTGCTATACAGTAGTCCTTCCTTAGCCCCCGTTTCGCTTCCCGTGTTTCAGTTACCAGCAGTCAACCGCGGTCCAAAAATACTAAGTGGAAAATTCCAGACATAAGCAATTCATAAGTTGTAAATTGCATGCCACTGTTCTTAGTAGTGTGATGAACTCGCACACCATCTCCCTCCGCCCGCCAGGGACTGAATCATCCTTTGTCAGGCAGATGCACGCTGTCTGCGCTGCCAGCCCGCTAGTCACGCAGTAGCCGTCTGGGTTATCGGATCGACTGCCCCACTATCGCAGTGCTTGTGTTCACGCAACCCTTATTTTACTTGATAACAGCCCCAAAGCACAGAAGTAGTGATGCTGGCAATTCGGATACTCCAAAGAGAAGCCATAAAGTGCTTCCTTTAATTGAAAAAGCGAAAGTTCTTGACTTCATTGAGTAAAGAAACAAATTGCATGTTGAGGTTGCTAAGATCTACAGTAAGAACAAATCTTCTATCCATGAAATTGTGAAAAAGGAAAAGAAATTCATGCTAGTTTTGCTGTCTCCCCTCAAATATGTACGTGTAGGAAAAAACGGTGTAACGGGGTTCGGTACTCTCTGCGATTTCAGGCATTCCCTGGGGGTCTCAGAACATATCCCTCACAGATAAGGGGAACTAGTACTAGGTATGAGGATAGGGCCGTGAATACGTATCAGCCAAAGTCCAGGCCTTAACAGAATTTTCAGTCTAGTAGGAAATACAGACACCAAGTGGGTAATTAAAAGTGTAATGAATGCTGCAGAGGAGGAGTAGAAAATGCTGTGAAAGCAGATGATGAGAGATCTTAGGTAGAATGCCGGGTGGGGTGAGGGTGCTGAGAAAACAGGTCTGAGCAAGTGATATGTAAGCCAAGATAGTGAGAGTAAGTCAGAGCTGGCCAGATGAGGAGCTCTGAGAGAGAGGAGGGGTAAGGATTTTATGATTCGCCTTGCTGTCCATTGTCTCAAGTCAGACTTTCCACATTTGTACTTAATTAAGACACTGAGGGTATCCTTGTTGCACTTGAGAGAGTAGAATAAATATTTTCCTGTCATGACTACTGGATTGGTATTTCAGGTACTTCGGAGCAGAAATGGGCATTTGTACAACCCTCTTGAATGAGCTCTCCTGGACTCCAGGCCAAAATTTTGCCTAGTTTCCCATTTGACTTTCATCTGTTTAGCAAATATAATTAATTCATTGAGACTAAATCAAAGACAGAAGGGAAAAATTTTAACCAGGGTGAAAGTTATGTTGAGGGATAAACATCCACCAGAAAGAAATAAGAAAAGAAAAAGGAAGAAGGGAAAGACGACGAAAGGGAGGGAGGAAGGGAAGGAGGGAGGGAGAAAAAACCAGTCTTGGTGTGGAGAGATCCTGACTAGTGACTAATAGTGAAAAAATATCTTCAGTTTATTTCTGAAGAACTTTCAACTTAAAATGCCATCCAAAAGGCATTTGGGGAATTGTTTTGTGAGTAAATGTCATATCTGTAAGAAAAATGACTAACAGACTCTCTGAACCGGAGTGGCCTGGCCTCGGTGAAATATACACTCAAACTCAGTAAGACTTATTCATAGTGTAATGGGTAAAGCCTTTGTCTCAAAACGATAGTGTCCCTGATAAAAACTGCACCCGTTTCTTTATGTTACAGTATTTAATACTCTGTATACTGTGGGTGATACACCACAGGTTTATAGGACTTGGGTGAACAGAATTGGTACAACCCCGAGGCTGGCTTTATGATCCTATCTGACATTTTCATTCAGGAGCGATGCCTGCAACTTCAGCAAACTGTAATGTAAAAGGGCAAATACATCCACACAATTGTCATCTCTTTCATCATACATCCGTATGGTTGTGAGGGTCACTGAGGCTCAGTTGTCCTGAGATCCCAAATTCAGTATCTATTCTCGAGTCTCCTGGAGAGATTCCAACCTTTCAGATACCACAGACTGACCCTAATATATCCAGGCAGATATTTCCTCAACAGAACAACAGCGGATCACCCTTAGGGGGAAAATCATTGATGAGCTCCCCCAGATAATTACTGTAAGTTTTGATATCACCATCAAGAAGCATACATGGAAGGACCAGTTTCACAGGACAGGGCACTGAGATAACTATTGCAGATTAAGTAATTTCTCTTCAAGAGCTTCTACCATACAAACAGCAGGACATAGATGGTTGAATCCTGTTTATCTTTAGATGTCACTGCAAAGGTCACTTGTGTAGAGATGCTTTTTTTCATCTTCCAGACAAATGTAAATTGCTCACTTAAAACTTCTCATAGCTTAAGGTCCTTCTCTCTTTCTGTAGTACTTGTCACATGGGGACTTTTCCCTTATTTGAGTGGTTATTAGATGAATATCAGTCTTCCACAAAATACCATAAATGATATGAGAATTGGGAATGTGTCCCATTTTTCCCACCTTTGTGTCCCAGAGAAGTGTCTACAATATCACCTGATGAATGTTGACAACTATGTACTGAATGAATAAATCAATGAATGGGAGATTGAATAAAATAATAACTAATAGATTTATAGAGAATAAAACAGATTTATAGATGGTAGCTATCTAAATGCTTTGATTTGGGGAGCATAGTCAAAGGAATCCTCTTAACAAATATATATGCACAATTAGATTGCTAAGCGCATTTAATTCAGATACTAGAAATTTAGTCTTTTCTTAAGAACTTTCCAGTAAAATGCAATTATCCATAAGTGAAGATACTACATTAGATATTAACACTATAGCTCAGTTTACTAGAGCCTGTCCATTTCTAGATCTGTCAATGAGTGGGGAAAATTTCAAGGATCTTCTTTCTCGGATTAGTCCCTAGGGCCTGGTTGATAGACAGTGAGTGAGTGAAGCGGGCAGGGAGGGACAGGAGGAAAGGGGGAATTGAGAGCTGCCATAGTATGGTGGTTTAGAGCTTGGCTTGAGCTCTAGATTGTTGGGGTTCATAAACCTCTCTCTAACGTGCATTTGCTGTGTGTCTTACGCAACTTATTTAACCCCATTGGAGTCTCAATTTCCTCACCCGTAAAATGGGCTTATTAATTTGCCTACACCATCAGGCAATTGACAGTGTTATTATAGCAATGGATGCGAAGTGCTTAGATCAGTGGTAGCCACACTGTAAGGCTATGCGTGTTCACAATTAATTTTCCAACCTTCCTCTAAACTTAATATATTTTAGGCCTGGAGGCATATTGTTGCAGATTTCAGGACCGTAACACTGTAGAATTTGACCATCTTAGAAACAACATGAGGCTGTGGTCCAACATTTAGGAAATACTGCAGAAGGCAGTTTGCACATATATCTTCTTGTTGAGTTTCTAGCATTTGTATTTCCTGTGGTAAACACTAAAAACATGTTAGAGTGGGTAGCAAAACGGAGAAAGTGATACAATTAAAATATTTTTTTCACCACAACTTTTTCTACATTCCAAGTGTTCTATACCTATATTTGTATTTTATAGATGGTAATTAAACAATAAGCAAGAATATGAAATCCATAATTTTTTTAAAACATACACACACACGTAGAAGTGAAGGTTAGGATCTTTCAGTTTCCATATATCCGCCTCATCACCCCTGATGGGGCCAGAATGGCCACCAGGTGGCACTCAGATTTCAAACTGCAATGCAAATTAGGTAAAGCATCTAATTTCCCAAAATGCTTATTGTCCCTAAACTTTGCTCTTTCTTTCCCCTTCTCTGTCTAAATACTTGTGGGTTCCATAAGTTGAATCTCTACTACACAATCAAATTAATGGTAACCCTTTTAAATACAGGTTTAACAATATATAGATATTGGTTCTATTGCAATACAAATAGTAATTATTTTATCTTTATTCTGTAGCCCAAAATGCTTTCAGGAAAAAAACTGCTTTCAAGGTATTCCAAAGATATCAATCTTAATATCAGTCCCTCTATACTGAAACTGGAGGAAAACATCAATCAGAAAGATTAGAATTTGAAAAAATCACTGTTAAAACCTTCTGCACTCGTATCCTGCCTTCTACGCTCATTGGTCTGTAACATTAGTGCAAGTGTGTTCAGTATCCAGTAATGCCTGTTATGCTTTTCTAAAACATCGACCACTTCTCTAGAACTGTCATATTGAGGGGATAAGCCTGGCGTGAGAGAAATATGGTTCAGTGAATAAGAAAGGAATTGCAGAATCATAAAGCAAATACATTGAGCTTTCTGTTTCAGGATTGAATGAATTTGAGGAAATTGAAAAGGAATTTTCAAATGTCAGAAAATGCCAGTATACTAAAATTGTTAACTAAGGCACAGGCATTAAAGGATGCTTCAGTCTCAGCAAATACCCTACATCGAACCAAAACGCATACACGATTCAAGGTTTAAATTTATGGAAATCTGGCTGCATTTGAAACAGGATAACTGTATCTATGGTTTATTCATCAGTCTTCAAAACTGTATTAAGGACCTACTGTGCGCCAATCACTGTTCTGTATGCTGGAGACATAAAGTGTAAAGTAAGGTCTTAGTTCCTAAGTCGCTTACAGTTTATTGGATTCCATTGAACACCAGTCAACTAAACAAGTAAAACAATTTCTGAAAATAATAAATGATATAAAGAAAAGAAACAAAGTGATCAGAGGAGAGACTTTCAAAGGGTTGATATGAGGCTAAGACCTACCTGACCAGGAGGAAAAAGCCACATGAAGTTTTACAGGGAATGGGTACAGGCAGAAAGTCATCCAGTGTAGAGGCCTCGGCACGTGTGCACACAAGAAAGAAAGCCTGTGTGGCTAGAACTCGTTATGTGTTTATTAGAAAGACAGAGTGGTAGGCTCTTTAGGACGAGATAGTGGAGAGCCGATAAGGCATTGGAGCCCAACGTGGATCGTCTTTATTGTCTTCAATGTATGATGTACGATTAGGAGCAAGGCAGTGCCATGGCTGAATTAAAAGATCACTCTGGCTGCCACTGAAGCAGTTTGGATGGGACCTGGTGTTAGACTCAACTGGTGGCCGTGAAGACAGAGAGGACTGAGCAGTAAGGAAAGGTGAATGTCCTGGAATAACGGCAAGGTTTTGGCTTGACCAGCTGAGTGCATCTGGTCAATGCACTCATTGACCAGAAACTTTGGAAGAAGAACATAATCTGGGGAAAATCAAGAATCCCATTTTGGCCATGTTATATCTCAAATTCCCATCAGATCTCCAAATGGAGTTGTTAATTAAATAACTGGATACATAAGCTCTGGGGGAAAACCTAGAATGGAGATACACATTTGGAGAAGTCTGGGGTGGAGATGCATACAGATAGAACTCATTGGTTGAAGGGAAAGAGACAAAGTGTCGGGAGCAATCCTGAGGTCACGCCAACATTTGTTGCCTGAGCAGATGATAAGGACCCGTAAAAGGGAAATATGAGAGACAGTGTTTTAGAATGTACCCAGGATTTGTTTCAATCAGGTATGGTAAGACACACAGACCCAGAAATGACTGTCATGAAGGAAGAGTGTCTATACTCACAGATCACTGAAAACCAGAGGCACAGCAGCCATGCAGAGCCACATGGGGAAGCACCAGGGTTGGTCGGGAGGCAGAAGGAGTGGAGGAAAAGGTGGGCCACGCCTTCACGCGGTTTTTGCAGGAAGGAAGGAGCAAGGCAGGGTAAGCAGGCTTAACAATGGCTAGTCTGAATAATTTTGGCAGGCTCTGGGGCTTAGAGAATATGCCTAGTTGTCTGGTAGCTGGCCCTGGGGTAACTGCGGTAGGGGAATATTGGCCTCCAACATAAGAGCCCTGTGAAAGCCTAATAAAGGTGGTTGGGGGCATGGGATTTGGACTGATTGGTTTATGAAAAGTGCACTCACAGAGGAGTCATTTGTTATCTTTGAGAATTAGCTAGTCCTAGAGAAGGCCAGTCTCTCTCAGATCAGCAAGGCCCTAAGATGTCAAAGCATCATAAAACACAGAAAATGAGAAACAGGATTAATGCATTAAGTTTTCTAAATGTAGAAGAAAATAAGGAAAATGTGGTATTGTAGGAAAAAAGAAAAGAAACTGCAAGAAAGAAGGAATTCTCAGCTATGTCAAAAATGATGGAGAGTAGAGAAAGTTGACAGGAGGAAAGATACCACTGATATTGGCAACAGAGATGTCCCAGTGACCTTGAGACGGAAAATGTCAAAGGAGTCCTGAGATTGAAGCCCATCAGAACGAGCTGAGGGCATGATGGGGGGAGGTGAAAAATTTGACACAATCTTGGTAAGAAGGGAACAAAGAAATGGTGCATAGGATCGCTTAATTTTGTTTTACTACCTAGGTCTCAAACTTTGGTGACTTCCATTTAAGAGGCCCTTGGCTTTGCTGAAAAAATGCTGGATGCTGAACCTACCCCAGCCCTCCTTGCTCCCTCAGCCCCCAGAACATGACACGGCTGGAGCCTTACTGTCAAGGAGGAATGTTGGAGTTTTCCAGCCCAAGGGGAAAGACCTAGAGATAATGGGATTTAGATTTTCTAACAAATGACCCCCTCAGATGATGCTACAGTGAAGCTCAAATCGACAAGCCCTACCTATACACCCAGAACTTCCAAACAGAATTTTAGTTATTGCTTCCTTATATGGTACACACCATGTACAATCTCTCATCTGAGAGATAGCACGTCAATATGTTAAGAGTCTAGATTTCAGATCTAGGTTTCCTGGATTGAAATCACAACTTCATTACTAACTATATGGGTCCCTTGAGCGATACACCTAATTTTCCTTATCTCCCAAATGAAGATTATAAACGTCCTACCTCATAGAGTCATGTGAAGTTAATGAGTAAAAAGAAAAGAAGTTCTTAGTAGGCATTATATCAATGTCAACAATTAATATTGTTATTGTTTTATGACTACAGATAGGGACAAGACAAAAAGATAAAAAATGAACTTAGAGAAATAAGAATATGGAGGAAAAACTAAAAACTACTGTTATAATTCTCAGAGATAAAATATTGAATCTATAAAATAATAAAAAGATGCTCTAGATAACATCAGAGAACAAAAAAATTGCCTTGAAAATTAAAAAACATTGAGTAGACATAAGAATTCAATAAAAATATTGGACGACAATGTTGAGAAAAATCTTTGAAAAAATGGAGCAAAGAGACAATAAGATAGTAAATAGGGAGAAAACATTAGAGAATTAGAAGACCAACCCAAGAGGTTTAATATAAGTTTCTCCTTTGGCATCTCAACGAGGATGCTGAAGAAGAACATTTAAAAAAGTGTGGAAGAAAAGGGCTGGCCCAGTGGTGTAGCAGTTTTTCATGCATTCCACTTCGGTGGCCAGGGGTTCACTGGCTCGGATCCTGGGTGTGGACCTACTCACTGCGCATGAAGCCATGCTGAGGTGGTGTCCCGCATAGAAGAGCTACAACTCTACAACTATGATACACAACTATGTACTGGGGCTTTGGGGAGAAAGAAGAAAGAAGAGGAAGATTGGCAACAGATGTTAGCACAGGGCCAATCTTCTTCAGGAAAAAAAAAAACTGTGGAAAAAGGAAATCATCAATGGAAACATACCAGGTAATGTCCCAGATATGAAGGGTTTGAATTTCCATAATCAAAAAAATCCCACTGAGTGCCCGGCACAATGAATGAAATAGAGCCACACATGATACTATTCTAGCAGAACAGAACATTCGTGCACATGCAAAAAACTAAATTTTAATGTGTATATTTTAAAATTGAAATTTCAAAAGTGAGAGAGGACTTTAAATTGAAACAAAATCAGGAGAAGCTTCAAGAGCAAGGCTGTGGTGGGTAAGAGTAGAAGGTGGGCAGATCTCAGAATTCTGTAGTTCTTGTTTATTCCAGAGGGAGAGTCCTCACCTTGAGTGGGAGCTGCGGTAAACTGGAGATCAGCAGGACACAATTGTACAGGTGGGAAAGTGTGTATGAAAAGTGCTGGGGGGCGAGGGACGTTGATAAAAATTAGTCTAGTGAAAAGTCTTCATATGGGCAAGCCTTCACACACGCAGTCTTAAAGTAAATGAACAAACATTTTAGTTGAGCATTGTGTTAGTCAGCATTCCCCAAAGAAGCAGAGCCAATAGGACAGTCACATACATATAGAAAGAGATTTACATGGGAACTGGCCCACAAGATTACGAAAGCTGGCAAGTCCAAAATCCACAGGGCAGGCCACAGGCTGGAGACCCAGGGAAGAAACAATGTTGCAGTTCAAATTGAAGGCTATGTGCAGGTGGAATTCCTTCTTGTCTGGGGGAAAGTCAGTCTTAAGGTCTTCACTGATTGAATGAGGCCCACCCACATTATGAAAGGCAATCTGCTTTGCTTAAAGTTCACCAACTTAAATGTTAATTTCATCTAAAAAACACCCTCACAGAAACATCCAGAATTATGTTTGACTAAATATCTGGGCATTGTGGCCCAGCCAAGTTGACACATAAAATTAACCATCAAAAGTATTAAGTCAGCACTGAAAGAGGCAAGAGATTCTACCTTTTTTCCCACAGATTTCTGCCTCAAGATCATAATTTTAATAGACGTTTGTATCTCTTTTGTTTGAATCTCATTGGTCTGTACTTCATCACATACTGTTTCCTCGGCATCTAACACGGTATTCAATGCATAATATTTGATCAATAAACATGGTATTTAGATGCAAATTAAAAAATGAATTAATCACTTTCGTCCATTGCCCATGGATGCCCCAACTCTGGTTCCTATAACCACTTACACAAGGTACAGTGTACTCTCAATACGGAGAGATTGTGACATGCACATTCTGCCATATCTGAAGGTGTTTTATGATCAATTCAAATAAGATGTGAGGTCTTATAAGTCTTTTCCAAGAAAATGACTTCTGTAAAAATATTCTTAGTTTTTGAACTTTATATAAGATAGATAATCTTCAGATAATACTTACCTAAAAGAAGATTCAAACATATTTAATCATTAATTTATAAATCCTTAACTACTATTCACTGAGTACTACGCAATCTCCCATATTCTTTTTTGATATAGTCATTATCACCAAATGATCCAACTTTCTGACATCACACAACTGAGAAGACACCTCACATTTCTTCACCTCTCCCCAAAATCACCTGACACAAGCCCAGTTTCTTTAATAAGCTCCTCCTAACTCCCTCATGCCAACACATTCTGTGGTTCCCCATGGCGTGCATTTTCTCTTAGTGCAGTAAGAAAAAAGCCCCACTTTGTTTGACTATAGTGGGTTCCTGGTGGGAGTTGGCTGGTGGGTATCAAGAATGTATGGTTTTCTTCAACTCTACTTTTTGTCTGTTTGTTGTGTACCAGACCATATTTCTATGTATTGTGGTAAGTCTGTATGATTTGAGAGATAATTTTGGAAAGAAAGAAAATAAATACAAATAATCTTTTAAGTCTATAGATAGAGAGATATTTTATATGTACCAGATAAATTATATGCACCAGAAATTACAAACCAAGAGAACACTGCATCTCTCGTTTACCCTACACAGCTGAAAAATTAATGATATTTGAATTGTTACAATTAAAAAACCACAAGCTTTCATACAAGAATCTGTATCTCAAGCTTCTTTTTCAAAACTGGAAGATCTATTAAGACCAACGCTTGGGTGCACATGGACACTGTATCAATGTCCGGTTACTACTGTAACAGATTACCACAATCTTAGTGGCTTAGAACAACACATGTTTATTACCTTACAGTTCTGTGGGTCGGAAGTCTGAAATGGGTCTCACTGGGCTAAAATCAAGGTGTCACAGGCACAGCCCTTTCTGCAGGCTCTAGAGGAGAATCCATATCCTTGCTTTTTCTAAGTTCTAGAGACTGCTTGCATTCCTTGCTCTTTTGCATCTTCAAAGCCAGTCATGGCCAGTGGAGTCCTGCTCACAGTGCATCACTGTAGCAATGACTTTTCTGTGCCCCTTAAACATGGATTTAAGGATGCTTGGATTACATTGGGCCTACCGTAGATAAACCAGGATAACCTCCCTCTTTAAAGATCAGCTGATAACCAACCTTGTTTCTGTCAGCCATCTTAATTCTCCTTTGCTATATAATAAAACGTATTCAGAGGTTCTGGGAATTAGGATATGGCCATCTTTATTCTGCGTATAACAGCCACAGTCTCCTGGAGACAGCTAGCAGCTGCTCTGTAGACAGATCGTACGTGCTCTGTGACTCTCACCCAGTCCTTGTCCACTCATTCTCAGGTTACTAACTTGGTCTTCATGAGCATCTGAGGTTGTGATCCCTGTTATAAACATCCATGTGTTTGTGAAACACATACAATTGTCTTTTAGAAGGCAGTCACTTACCCAACTTTCATGAACCCAAGAATTATAGGAAATTCTGGAGTGACTCCTGGAGTCACTCGAAAAAAACTTGAGTCTTTTTCCTTTTCTAGTTGACCATAGTAGAAAAGAGTTATTATGGATAAGAAAACTAACCTTTTTTATTAACTCCTAGGAACTAGCAATTTTGCTAGGTATATGTACAGTCACAAAATTTTGGTTGACTTGAATTGGACTAAAGTTGCCTTTGCAACAAAAGTTTGTGAAAGATTCAATTGAAAGTTGAGCAGTGCCTTAGATCCAAAGACTGAGAAGATATGAATATTAGAGAAATAGGTAATCTTTTCAGATATAATTCCACCCAACTACCCAACTGAGAATTCACATAAACAAGTTCTTTGTGAGCAATGACCAGACATGATCTTTGAAGTTAGTGTGGCACCGCGTACAGACTTTGTGCTCAAAAGATGTTTGTTTAATGAGTAACACTTGAAACATTTCTTGAAATAATTTGTGTGCTTTCTTTTTCAGTTTTTTGGGTTTTATGCTTTGTTTTGTTGTGTGGGGGGGGGGTTTTTTTTCCCTTAAATTATCTGTTTGTATTATAGAGACAAAAAACATTCCTATTCCTTTTTGTAGTTTATTAAATCTAGGCTCTCTGGGAGGAAAAAAGTATCCATACTCAGAGATTTAGAGAGGAAAGAGGAAGATAAATACTAGCTTCTCACCATCACCCCATCCTAAGAGAATACTAGATCTCTAAAATTAACACTTATTTTGCTGCAGAGCAGCCAGCTACATAATTCTAATCTAGGAGCTTTCCAAAGCAGTCAGTACAATGCCCATGTTCTCTTCCAATACCTTTATGCACAGCAGGGACAGAGAGATACATTGTGGAGCCATTACACACATTAAAACTACACTTCGGAGTGAAATTCTGCACTAGTGTACATTATGTGACTTTAGGGTGCCTTCGCTTCCTTTCTTCCTCCAGTTAAACACGCACTTGGTTTCATCTGGAAATCCTCTGAGGAGAAGAAAAAAGCCCTACCACATTACATTTCCATTCTCTTTTGTGCTGAGCAGCCTCGAGATCTGAATACTGTGTGAGGATTCTCTCTGGCTCTCCCATCCCAGCTTCAACTGCGTGGGCTCCAGGAGGCAGGGGAAGGAGCTGTAACCTGCTGATAGGCACTTCCTTTAAATGGAAACATCGTAACACGATAGACTTAAAACAGACTTTCTCCCATGATGCCTAATGACAAAGGTGGCTACATTGCTGCAAACTTGAAAAAGTGTTATGGAAGTATGTGGATTATTTCAGGTTTCTAAGCATATATGTTCCAGATTTTCTTTCTATATGATTCAACCTGGAAGTCTGTGTATAAAGTAGTTTCTTTTGAGCCATGTTTTACAATGAAATATGAAATGGTGTGTGCACATGTATATATACTTGCTATATATATATTACCTACATAAATAACATGAATAATAAATATTCCATATGTGTTGGAGGAGTCAACTCTAGCATTTCTTCCTTATATGTCTTATATCTGCATGTGTATATAGCGTGAATAACTTGGGCAACACATACAATTTAGCCTGAATTATTTATAGGGAGTAGCCTGCCCATTTACAGGTAGCTTCTTCTATTTGCAAATGTTCTATTGAATAATATCCCAGACCAAAATGATCTAAAAAAGAAAGTTTACAATTCAACTTTTCTATTAAATGGCTAAGACCTGATTTTACCTACTCCTCAGCTTGTAAAATCATCATTCAAAAATTTACTTTTACTAGGAGAAGTGAACTTATGGCTGCCCTCTTGTGAACATTTTTGAGTGTGTTTTTACCATCTCTCCTTGTTTAGCTGTTATAAAGCTAGTTCTAAGTAATGAACTGAATGAGAAAAGTAAGTAGAATTGATGTTTTTCTTATGTGATAAAAAGTTTCCGAAACCATAATTTTATATGTAAAAAAACTAGTGTTCAACATATATAAAACTTTTGTAAAATAATACTTTTTAAAAGCAAGCATTTTAAAATATGTACTGTTAACTGTAGTCAGCAGAGAACCAGAAACCTGTGGTCACGGCCTATCGGGCTTTTTGCAGAAAATGATGAAACACATAGGGCAAAGTAACCTATTTAAATACGATCCCTTTTCTGTAACCCAAGGCCCTGAAAAGCCCTGGTCAGGTAATTGGATTATCTTCCCAACTAGAATCCCTAACACAACTTTATCTTTCTACAATTCATCTTCCAAGCCGCCTACAGAATTAATTTTTTTAAAGAGAAATATAAGGTGTCATCCCTGTGCTTGTAACATCAATTTACCCTCAGGCTTTTCTTCGAGGTAAGACAGAACTGTATGGAGACTTCAGTGCTTCCCAAAAAAGCCTTTTGTTCCTCACTTCCTGTCACCAGGGAGGCCTGAAGTCAAGTGTAGTCTATTACCTGACAAGGACACACCTGAGAGAGAAAGGAGGCTGAAATGGTAATTACACTGGGATGAGAGGCAAGCAGGAGACGTTTGTGGCAAGTTTACTGGTCTACTAAATCCCCAAATCTGACAAACATACGCTTATCACTAATTTGGTTTTCAGCTATTTGTACACACATTTACTCACCAGGATTTTACGAATGCTTACTCCAAGCCAATCACTCTGCCAGGAGCTGTGACTACAAGATGACCACATTTCAGCCCCTGCCTCGGAGAGGCAAGGTCAAGCACCTGTGACATTACTGCATGATGCAAAGGCCCGCTCACATACTTGACACAGCTCTCCCGGGAAGCACCTTACCTGTCTTCCAGCCGCTGTCCTCCTGCCTCCAGCCTTATTCAAGTCTCAGCCTATGTCTTCAGATTTCACATAATAGGTGTTAACTATCAATATTTCATTTTAGGCACCGATTAAAATCAAGAAAACACATTTGATTATATCTTTCAATCCTTTAGGTAAAATGCAATGACATATGAATATTCTTTGAGGGACAGTAAATTAAGAAATAGTGTGCTATGCACTTTCACTGTTTTTAATTTGATGCAACAAGTGGGCATTTTATTAAAGCTCATCCTATGTGGAATGTGCTTGTAATTCATTTTCAATAAATTTTTAAGGAGTTTATATAAAAATAATCCAATAATATTGAAGTTGTAAAAATAAAAAAATATATACTAATTACACAAACACTGTTAGAATATTTTTGGCTTACTTCCATCCAACTTATTTTATACATATTTATTTTATCTAATTATAAATATAATTTCTCCAAACTTTGTATTCTATAATTTTTAATATTTCCCTTCAATAATAAATAGCTATAAGTTTCTATATGGTACTTTATCACCGTAGTGCCTTCATTCTATTCCAGAGTGAATATATTTTATATAATTATTTCTCCATTTTAAACCATCTAGATCATTTCTATTTTGTTTTTTATGTTATAATCATCAATGTGGTGAATTTCTCTGTGACTGTGTTTTATTTACATTTTGGATCACTTCCTTAAGATAGGCTAAATTACGAACATTTTGAGTTCTAAACTTTTTCCAAAATTATGGCACCAAGTTACAGAGCCACAAGCCATAAAGTTTCAATAGACTCACAGCAATCATGGACATATTGTAGTATAATTTTTCTTATATCAGAGGAAAAATGGTACCATATTGTTTCAATTTAAGTTCTTTTAATGTTTATTGCCATGAAATATTTCTCCATATTTTGGTCCTTTGTATTTTTTCATTCAATATTCCTCAATAAATGTTAATGTTTTAAAATAAGCCAATACTATATCTCTATTGTCTTTTCCCATTAATGGATGTTCAGATATTATTAAGGTTGATGAGGGAGTATAAAACCCTTTTCAAACGAGTATTAATTTATTACCACGTGCAATTATATGCATGTACTCCACTAATAGTGTGAAACCACTCGGTATTGACCTGAAGATTTTTGTGTATGTGTAAGACCAAGTCAATTTTTAAATAATTAATTTTGAAATTAACTGTTTATTGGGTCTTTAAAGGATTTTGCTAGGAGGATTTCGTTTCATATATGAGTTTTGCTGAAAAGGTACCAAGAAGCCTCTTCCAATAAAAACGTGGAAAAATGCTCATTTGGTTAGCAACTGTAATGCGACTTCACAGGACACGCTGTTGAAGACTGTTCCATGGTAGGAAAATCAGCACCTCTAGTGAATTAAAAAAGGCCTGATTTCTGCCCACGGTTTTGTTTTCCAATATTACAAAAAACATGGCTTCTTTATATTATAAACTATTGCACGCCATTCTGACACGTCTGCCTATTTTGTCTATAGGTGTCAAATTCAGCTCACTGACATAGCTACTCACATGAAACACTGCTGTCCGTTTTCTCACCCATTAAATGAGCAATTTGGCACTGAACTCAGTGTTGTTCCTGTGATAATAAGCGGCTTCACTAGGGGCTACACTGGTGCCGACGACTTTATTTTGCTGTAAAGTGCTCGGTGAGGCCCACAGGAGGTGTGTGACACGGCTCTAACAGGTGAGTGGAACAGCTTCCTCATTGCTAGACTGTTTCCATCACTAAGAAATATATTGTTAGTTTTGCTTGCTTTTTAAATTTTCAACACAAAATATCTGATACTGGCAGAATTTCTTTCTTCTTCATTTAGATGCAGACCATACATGTAAATCATAAAACACTCCAGCAGAGAAACACCTGTAAACCCACCATCTAACCCAAGAACTAGAATAGCCTCAAAATCTTTGCCTTTCTACCTGGGTGCTCTTCATCCTAATGTTCCTTTATCAAAATAGCAACTAGCCTGAATTTTGTACTCGTTCTTTACATTTTTAAATCAGTTTTCAGTTTTATATACGTATATAGGCATGTGTATGAGTGTGTGTGTGCGTTATATTGTCTAGTTTTACTTGGTATGAGTCTTATAAAACAATATTGTACTGTTTGTAATCCATGTAATTTGCTTTTTCACTCTATGTTATGGTTCTAAGATTCATTCATGTTGGGTTGTTTGTAAGGTAAGTTCATTAATTGACTTTACTTTTTAATATTCCACTGGGTGATGATATAATATATATACATGCACTAATATACATAGAATATAATAATATACTAATAAATAATATAGTATACAATATGACATATGCAGTATATAATATTATATATTATTTTGCAATATCTGGCAACCATCCCAGGAATATGACACAAAGAATGTTGCAGACAACAGATGTACTTAATTTCTGGTTAGGGCAATACTCTCCCCTAACTGAACACCTCCCTAGCTGAGAGAGACCAGAAAAAACAAAAACCGATGTTCTGCTTTTCTTAGACTAGCACAGGGTTAAACAGCATTTATAGGGCCACTCTCTGTAAGCCTCAGTAAATTCCCATATGACTTCCTTTTTAACTGTTTTTGTTTCCAAATGTATAAAAAAGTATACAACTTAAAAATTACTTACAGTGAACACTCATGTAATCATCTCTCAGACCAATAACAGAATACTATCTTCATCATACCCCAAATTTATCGCTATCTAGCTATTACAATAATCACTTCTTTGCTTTTCTTTAAAATATGACCACTGGGGCCGGCCCCATGGCCTAGTGGTTAAGTTTAGCACGCTCTGCTTTGGTGGGCTGGGTTCGGATCCCAGGTGTGGACATACATCACTCATCAGCGGCCATGCTGTGGTGGAGACCCTCATACAAAATACAGGAAGATTGACACAAATCTTAGCTCAGGGCGAATCTTCATCAGCAAAAAAAAAAAAAAAAAAAGAAAAAGAAAACCACAACACACACACACACACACACACAAAGTAAAATATGACCACTTAAGTGCACATGGCAAACACCTAACTTTGGGTAGGTTTGCCATATTTTGAACTTTAAATAAAAATGTTCATACTTCATGTCTGGATTTTTCACTCAAAATTATTTTGGTGAGTTTTGTTCATATTGTTGGATGTAACTATTATTTACATATTTACATTGCTTGATAGTATTCTCCAAGGTCAGAAAGATATTCTCTGATACTATTTTCTAAAGGCTCTGTAATTTTTCTTTTCATACTTGGATATGAAATTTACCTACAACTGATCTTTTGTGCATGGCATGAGATAAGGGTCAAAATTATTTTCTTATTCCATTTTTCATGTTTTAGACCATATGGGTTTACCTATGCTATATGCAATATGGCAACACCATTTATCGAAAAGATTTTTCTTTACTTATTACTCTCTAGTGCTATTTTTCTCATCATCAAGTACCCCTATATGCCTGGTTATGTAGGAAGCTCTATGGTGTTCCATTTATTTGTTTATCCTTGTACAAATACTACACAACTGACTAAGTTTTGATATCTAGTGAGCTGGTCCACCCATGTTGTGTTTTTCAAGTAATTTTATATTTTTTTAATTATAAATATTAAAATAATTATTTCAAGACCCCCAAAATACTGCTGTTATATTGATTTAGGATTTCATAGAACCTTGAGATAATACGGGGGGAAATTTATATCTTGAAAATGTAGTTTTCCAATTTATGAACATGAATTAGCATTCAACGACTATATTATGCTTCTAGTTTTTGGATTTAATTGAGAAATGTTATTGATCTTTTGCTAGATTTACTCCAAGTACTTTGTATATTTTATTATATTATGAAAAAGGGTAACTTTTTATGTATAAGATTCAGTTTGTTGCTGCAATACATAATATAATTGATTTTGGTTTTTTAATTGTTTTCTCAACAAGTTCACTAAACTTTTCTGTTAATTTTAATAACAGCTTTAAATTCCCTGTGATTTCTAGATACACATTCATATCATCTGAGAATAATACAAGTTTTGTTTCTTCCTTTGAAATCTTTATAGTATATTTATTATTCAAATATTCATTTATTTTTATGTCTATTTATTTATTGTTATATTGTACCAGCTAGGACCTTTGGTGATATATTAAATAGAAAAGGTGATAATAGATATCTTTATCTTGTTCCCTATCTCAAAAGGAAAACTTTCAATGTTTCAGCATTATATACGATGTTTGTGGTGAATTTTCTGTGAATGCCGTCTATCAGATTGAGGAAATTCACTTCTATTTCTAGATTGCTGTGAGATTTTATGAAAAATGTTCTATTATATCAAATACCTTTTCTTTATCTGTTGAAATGTTTTTTTCTCCTTATTTTGTTAGCAGGTAAATTACATTGTTTGATTTTTAACTTGATTTTTGAATGTTAAATCAAATTTACAGTCTCAGAAAAGAACAATAAAAACTCATGCAATTATGATTTTTATATATGATTCATTATTCATATAACCCTGGATTTAATTAATATTTGTTTAGGATATTTCCATCTCTGATCATGAATGAGATTGGGCTATATTTTTTCTTCCTCATATAACCTTTTCAGGATTTTGTATCAAGATTATGTTATTCTCAGAAATTGAGACAGGAAGCGTTTCTACTTTTTCTGTGTTTATGGAAGAATTTGTGTAAGATGGCATTATTGTTTTCTTAAATGCATGCTAGAACTTATGAATAAGTTTCTGGATCTGCAATTTTCTTTGTGGAAAGCTGTTTAATGATACATTCAATTTTCTTAATAATTATAGAACAACTTGGGTTTGTTTCCAATAGTTTCAGTGTTGGTAAATTGTATTTTTCTCAGATGCTGTCTGTTGTATACACATTTCAAACTTGTTTATCTTTTTAATGTCGGCAGAACCTCTGTGATGTTTCACTTTTCATTCATTGTATTGTTTATTTGTGTCTTCTCTCTTTTTTAGAAAAGAGGTTTATCAGTTTTACTGATCTTTAAAAAAATACAGCACTTTCCTTTTTGATGGCTTCTTTTGCAAATTTGCTTGTATTTTATTATTTTTTGCCTTTATCTTGATTATTTCTCCGTCTACTTTCCTTGTACTCTTTTGCTCTTCTCTTCCTATTTTTCTGTAATAGATTAAATCAGTTATTAACCTTATGGGTAACAATGTGAAACTCTAAATTTCCTTCAATGTGTTGATTTAGTTTCACCACACAAACTTTGATATGTTGTAGTTTCATTATCAAGTTAAAATATTTTTTACTTTCCATTTTGGTTTCCTCTTTAATCTATAATTTATTATAGATTATATATTAGATTAAAAACTATATTTATATACTAAGAATTTTCCAGTAACAATTTATTATTGATTTCTATCTGAATTATACTTAGGCATGAAAGCATATACTTTATTGTTTCAATTTTATGAAATCATTTTAGTTTTTTTGTATATTCTGAACGAACATATGTTCTATTTTTTAAAAAGTTTATGTATGCTTGGAAAGAATGTGTATTCTGCATTTATAAGCTGTAGTAGTGAGTCTTTTTTTTTTTTTGTGAGGAAGATCAGCCCTGAGCTAACATCTATTGCCAATCCTCCTCCTTTTTTTTTTCTCCAAAGCCCCAGTAGATAGTTGTATGTCATAGCTGCACATCCTTCTAGTTTCTGTGTGTGGGACGCGGCCTCAGCATGGCCGCAGAAGCAGTGCGTCAGTGCGCGCCCGGGATCTGAACCCCGGGCCGCGAGTAACGGAGGGCGCGCACTTAACTGCTAAGCCACGGGGCCGGCCCTGTAGTATTGAGTCTTGAAGTCAGATTATCTAAGTCCCCAGTGTTGTTTTTCTTTCTAATAATTGTTTTGCCCACTGTAGGTCTTTTGCACTTTATATAAATTTTAGAATAAGCTTGTTATATCTGCAAAACTTTCTGCTGAATTTTGCATCAGATTGCACTGAATCAATAGCTTAATTTTGACACATCATTTACAGTTTAAAATAGTAAATCTTCCTATCCAGGAACATCACCCATCTGTCCTTTTTTTCTAAAATCTTTTATGAATATTTTATGTCTTCAGGTACAGATATTTAAAATACTTTGTTTAATTTCTCAGTAAATATTTCATATTTTATCCTCTTCTTATTGATGTTTTAAAATTTATTCCCAGTTGTTCATTGTTAGTACATGGAAATACAATTAATTTTGGAGTTTATACCATGAAAAAGTACTGATTCATGTATTAATTCTTGTTATAAATTTATTAGAGTACTTTATATGTATGATCAGATTATTTAGGAATAAAAACAATGTACATTACTTTATTTCTTTACCCTGCTTTTTTCCTGATCTTGGGGGAAATTTATTAACTTTAACATTAACCATGATGGTAGCCATGGTTATTTGGTAGGTGCCTTTCATCTAATTAAGGAAATTCTCTTTTGTTTGTGTTTTGCTGATGATTTTTAATGTCAATGTGTGGTGAATTTTTGTCAAAATTTTCTGGATCTATTTAGATAATCATGTAGTCTGATACAACGAATTATATTAATCTTCTTACATTGAACCAAGCTTGCACTCCTATTTGTTCAAGATGTATTATCCTTTTAATGATATTGTTGAATTGAATTTTCTAATGTTTTGTTAAAGATTTTTGTGTCCATAATGATGAAGGGTATTAGTCTCCAATTTTTTTTCTTGTAAATACTTTATGGGGTTACAGCCTCAGGACAATAGTGGTCTCATTAGATGAGTTAAGGAGGATTTTCTCCTCCTCCACTACTTCTGGGAAAATTTTATGTAAGATTAGAGTTATTTCTTCCTTAAAACATTTGGTAAAATTTACCAGTAAACCCATATGGACCACAAACTTCCTTCTTTTGGTAAGAAGTTTGCCCTCAAATTCAATTTCTTTGTTAGATTGAACTCTATTCAGGTGTTCTTTTCTTCCTGTGTAAGTTTTGGTAATTTGTTACATTTAGGGATTTGACTATTTCCTTTGATATACCAATTTTTTGGCACATAGTGTATCGTATTTCCCTTTCATCCTTTTAATACCTGTATGGTTTGTAGAACTGCCTCTCTTTTATTTATGCTATTGGCAGTAAACCTCATTTGTCTGTTTATCTTCCTCAATCTAGCTAGAAGATTATAGAATTTTTTTGATCTTTAAAAATAAACAGCTTTGGGTTTCATAGATTGTCTGTATTTTTTTCATTTTCTGTATCAGTTTTTGCTATTTCCTTTGTTAGTTCTTCTCATTTACTTTAGGTTTAATGTACTCTTGTTTCCATAGCCTCTAAAGGTGTAAAAGCAAATCATTTTTATGAGACTTTTTTCTTCTTTTCAATTTTAAATATTTCAGCCTGTAAATTTCCCTTTAAGCACCTTCTTAGATCTTTCTCACAAATTTTAAAAGGTTATTTTTCATTATCATTCAGTTCATGACATTTATAACTTATTTATAAATTGATCCTTTTCCCTCTTTATCACTGGTAATATTTTTTGTTCTGAAGTCTATCCTGCTATTAATAGAGTCCCTTCAACTCTTACTAGATTTTGCACAGTACATGTTCCAACTTTTTAATTTTTTAAATAAACTTGTGTTTTTAGAGCAGTTTTGGGTTCATGGCAACATTGAGCAGAAGGTACAGATATTTCCTATGTGACCCCTGACCCCACACATGCATAGCCTCCCCATTATTGATATCCTCCACCAGAGTGTTATGTTTGTTATAATTGATGAACCTACATTGACATATCATAATCACCCAAAATCCATAGTTTACATTAGAGTTCACTCTTGGTGTTGTATATTCTGTGGGTTTGGACAAATGTATAATGAAATGTATCTATCCACCATTACAGTATCATACAGAGTAGTTTCACTGCCCTAAAAATCCTCTGTGCTCTGTTTATTCATCCCTCCCTGTCCCCACCCCTGGCAACCACTGATCTTTTTACTGTCTCCACAGTTTTGCTTTTTCTAGAGTGTCATGCAGTTGGAATCATACAGTATATAGCCTTTTCAGAATGACTACTCTTATTTAGTAACATGCATTTTTAAGTTTCCTCTATGTCTTTTCATGGCTTGATACCTTATTTCTTTTTATCCCTGAATAATATTCCATTGTCTGGATATACCACAGTTTATTTATCCCTTCACCAACTGGAGGACATCTTGGTTGCCTCCAAGTTTTGGTGATTATGAATAAAGCTGCTGTAAACATCCCTGTGCAGATTTTTTGTGGGCATAAGTTTTCAACTCCTTTGGGTAAAACCAAGGAGTGCAATTGCTATATCATGTGGCAAGAGTTTTTTAAGAAACTCAAACTGTCTTCTAAAGCAGTTGTGTGTTTTGTGTTCTTTTATGAGGCGGTCAGTCAAGTCAAGACAGAGAGGCAGTCAAGTCAAGTCAGACAAGAGGAGATTCACAGGAGGAGACAGAGGAGAGACTCAGAAATACACAAGGTTTATTATTCTCATAGGTCATAGAGACAGGAAGCATGGCACACCATGCAGGGCCACATGGGGAAAAACCAGGGTGGCCAGAAGGCAGAAGACAAGAGCAAGGGCACAGCATTAGGCTAGAGACTATCGGAGATTCTGCAGGAGACGCAAGACAATGCAGGGTGAACAGTTTAAGACTGAATAATTTGAATAATTTTGTGGGCTCTGAAGTATAGAGGTGGTTTCTAATTGCTGGGTACCTAGCCCTGGGATGATTAAGGCAAAGAAATGTTGCCTCCTGGGGTGCAAAGGCCAGATAGAGAAGAAACGGCCTTGGATTGGTTAGTTTTATCAAAGGTATGTTCCCAGCTGGGCCCTTTCCTATCTCTAAGAATTGGCTAGCCCCAGCTAGAAAGATTTTTTTTTAAGATGTCAAAACATCATAATAAACAGAAAGTTAAAAATATATACACGGGCCGGCCCCGTGGCTTAGCGGTTAAGTGCGTGCGCTCTGCTGCTGGCGGCCCAGGTTTGGATCCCGGGCGTGCACCGACGCACCACTTCTCTGGCCATGCTGAGGCCGCGTCCCACATACAGCAACTAGAAAGATGTGCAGCTATGACGTACAACTATCTATTGGGGCTTTGGGGGAAAAAATAAATAAATAAAACTTTAAAAATCTATATATATATATACACTACAGTGCACCATTTTGATTCCCACAAGCAATGAATGAGAGGTCCTGTTGTTCCACATCCTCACCAGCATTTGGTGTTGTCAGTGTGCTGGATGTCTGCCATTCCAATAGGTGTGTCGTGGCATCTCCTTGTTTTAATTTGCATTTCCCTGATGACATATGATGAGGAGAATCTTCTCATATGCTTATTTTTCATCTGTATCTCGTCTTTGATGAGATGGCTGTTAAGATTTTTGGACTTTTTATAAATTGTTTTTTTTTGTTTTCTTATTGTTTAGAGTTTTGAGAGATTTTTGTATAGCTTGGATAACAATCCTTTATCAGACATATCTTTTGCAAATATTTTCTCCCAGTCTGTGGCTTGCCTTTTCATTCTCTTGATATTGTCTTTCACAGAAAAGAAGTGTTTAATTTTAATGAAGTCCAGTTTATAAATGTTTTCCTTTTTGGATAGTGCCTTTACTATTGTATCTAAATAGTCATCGCCAAACCCAAGGGCATCTAGGTTTTCTCCTATATTATCTTCTAGGAGTTTTACAGTTTTGCATTTACATTGAGGTCTGTGATCCATTCTGTGTTAATTTTTTGATAGTGTAAGGTCTGTGTCTAGATTCACGTTTTTGCCTGTGGATATTCAGTTGTTCCAGCAACCTTTGTAAAGAAGATTATCTTTTCTTCATTGCATTGCCTTTACTTCTTTGTCAAGGATCAGTTGACTATATTTACATAGGTCTGTATCTGGACTCTCTAATCTGTTCCATTGATCTATTTGTCTATTCTTTCACCAAGACCACAATGTCTTGATTACTGTAGCTTTATAGTAAGTCTTGAAGTCGAGTAGTGTCAGTCTCCAACTTTCTTCTTCTCCTTCAGTATTGTGTTGGCTACTCTGGGTGTTTTGCTCCTCCTTATAAACTTTAGAATCAGTTTGTTGATACCCAAAAGAATAGCTTGCTGGGATTTTGATTAAGATTGCGTTCAGATCAAGTTGAGAAGAACTGACATTTTAACAATATTGGTTCTTACTATCCATGAACATGGAATATCTTTATTTATTTAGTTCATCTTTGATTTCTTTCACCAGAGTTTTTTAGTTTTCCTCATATAGATTGTGTACATATTTAGTAGGATTTATACATATGCATTTTATTTTGGGGGGCTGCTAATGTAAATTGGATTGTGTTTTTAATTTCAAATTCCCCTTGTCTAGTGCTGGTATATAGGGAAGTGATTGACTTTTGGATATTAACTTGGTATCCTGCAAACTTGCTATAATCACTTATTTTTCTAGGATTTTTTTTGGTTGATTCTTTCAGATTTTCTACATAGGCGATTATGTCACATATAAACAACGACAGTTTTATTTCTTCCTTCTCAATCTGCATGTCTTTTATTTCCTTTTCTGTTTTCATTGCATTAGCTAGGAATTCCAGTATGATATCAAAAAGCAGCAGTGAGTGGGAATATCCTTGCCTTGTTCCTGATCTTAGTGGGAAAGCTTCAAGTTCATCATTAAGTATGAGGCTTGCTGTTAATTTTTTGTAAATATTCTTTATCAAGTTGAGGAAGTTCCCCCTCTGTTTCTAGTTTTTAACATGAATGGATATTGGATTTTATCAAATGATTTTTCCATGTCTATTGATATGTTCATGTAATTTTTCTTCTTTAGCCCATTGATGTGATGGATTACATTAATTGATTTTTGAATGATGAACCAGCCTTGCACACCTGGGATAAATCTCACTTGCTCATGGTATATAATTATTTTTATGCATTGTTGGATTTTATTTGCTAATATTTTGTAGAATTTTGCATCTATGTTCACGAGAGATATTGATCTGTAGTTATCTTTTCTTGTAACGTCTTTCTCTGGTAGTGGTATTATGGTAATGCTGGCCGCATAGAACAAGTTGGAAAGTATTTCCTCTGCCTCTATATTCTGAAAGAGCTTGCAAAGAACTGCTACAATACTTTCCTTTAATGTTTTGTAAAATTCACCATTGAACACATCTGGGCCTGGTGCTTTCTCTTTTCAAAAGTTATTAATTATTAATTTGGTTTGTTTGATAGATATAGACATTCAGATTATATAGAAATCGATGTGAGTTTTGGCAGACCATGACTTTCAAGAAATTGGCCCATTTCACTTAGGTTATCAAATTCGTGGGCATAGAATTGTTCATAGTTTCCGTTAGTTATCCTGTTATCATCCCCAGGTTCTGTAGTAATGTCCCATCTTTCATTTCTGATACTAGTAATGTGACTTCTCCTTTTTTTTCTTACTTAACCTGGCTAGAAGATTATAGATTTTATCATGATTTTCATTTAAAATGTTTTTTTTTAATAATAAAAGTGCATGTCTTCTAGAGAGACTATAGCTGATTCTTGTCGTGTTATTCAGTCTACAATTTCAGCCTTTTAATTGGAGTGTTTAGGCCATTTAGTGTTATCCATATGGTTGGGTTTACATATACCGTCTTGCTATTTGTTTCTATTTATCCCAACTTTTTGTTGTTTTTTCCTCTCTCTCTGCTTAATTTGGATTCAGCATTTTTATTTAATTTCATTTTATTACATATGTATATAATCAATTTTGTGGTTGCTTCAAAATTTTCTATTTGCATCTTTAACTTATAACAGTATATTTTCAAATAATATTATATCACTAAATTTATAACATAATGACCTAACAACAATATATTTCCATTTCTCTGTTTTGTTTTTTGTGCTATTGTTGTTATACAGTATATTTCTATATATGTTATACACTCCGCATAACACTGTTTTTTTCTCCAAACAATTATTATCTTTCACAGAAATTATAAATGTTAAATCAATAGTATTTTATAATTACTCACATATTTAAGATTTCCAACACTCTTCATCTATTTTTGAGAAACTAGTGTGTATCTGCTATCATTTTTCTTCCTAGTGAAACACTATCTTTAACATTTCATATAATAAAGATCTACTAGAAATCAATTATACCTATTTTTGTTTATTTGAAATGACTATATTTCTTTTTATTTTTGAATTATATTTTTGCTGAATAAACAATTCTCAGTTGAGGGTTTGTTTTTCTGTTTTTGTTTTTTTCTTTTTCCTTCCAGCCCTATATAGACGCTCTTTTATTTTTTTTGATTGACATTGTTTCCCACAACATGTCCACAATGGTTCTTACTTTGCTCCCCTCTAGAAGATTTCCCCTTCTGGCTATAAAGATTTCCTTTATATCTCTTGTTTCAGCAGTTTGATGATGATGTGTCTTGTTGTGGTTTTCTTTGTGTTTTTCCTACTGGAATTTGTTCAGGTTTTTGGGACTTTGAATTACAGTTTTGTCAGATTTGAAATTTTTCTGCAATGTATCTCGCATTTTTTTGTGCCTTCCTCTTTTATGGAAATCCCTATTGCATGTGTATTAGAGAGTAGATATTTTTATGAGCTCTTTTTATCTTGCTTTAATTTGGATATTTTTCTGTTATATCTCTAAGTTTACTGATCATTTTTCCTACCATATTTACCCTGCTATTAAGGTCATCTTTTTTTGTTTGTTTGTTTATTTGCTTTAGTTTTCTACAATGTTTTCATTTTCAGACATTATAGAATTCTAAATATTATGTCAAAAAGATTTATAAAATATAAAATATTCTCTGCTCAGTCACATTTGAAGACAAGATATTCAGTGTCTATGTTATGAATAAGTCCATGATACAGATATATAATATAATATACATACATATATTTTTCCACATGTATATATGCACATTACTGTATCTCTAGTTGTAGGATATACTTCTTTTATTATTGTGACTTGATATTCATCCTCCACCATTTACTCTTTCATTCATCATCTAAATCTTGGATTTAGTTCCATTGTAAACAATCCACCAAATCCCTACTCAGTAGTGTCAGAGGCATTCTTGCTCAGACAGCTGTTAACATCAGAGTGAGGGACCACTTTCAACCACCCACTTCTGCACACGAGGCACAGAGTATATCTGCAGGCTCAGCTGTGTACTTCCAACAAGGAGGGCATTTTTCTGTGGTTGCTGGCATGGCAATTACTTTATATGAAAACCCTTCAGGAATATCACCACCTTCTAAATTGATTAGGAATTCCCTGTAAGCTCAATTACATATGCAGTTATATCTAATGGTTGTTGACTGAGTAAAGTTGTATGGCAACCATCATTAATTCATTCAACCACGAGGTGCTAGAAGCCTCCTCAGTTTACAGCGTTTCTACTACCTCAGAAAACAGTCCAAGTGCTGTCACAAGTACAGCCTTGTACTCTGCTGCGTTGTGGCCCAGGATGCTCCCAAGAAATACATCTCTCATGGCTCATGCACTCTCTACTGCTTCCTCCTCTCCAGACTTCTTCCAGATAGAACTTGTGCTAATCTACTCAGTACGAAAAACACTCTTGGGTTCTTTAACATGAAGCATGTGCTGGAATCCTCTTCAGCCAAGAGGGAGAAAGAAAGAAAAGAATGAACCATTATATCCAAAATTTCAGTTAATGCAGTCTGACAAGTGTGTCATTTGAGATCGTTTTTATTTTTACCATAAGGCCTATCTTTGATACTAAAATAAAAGTTAGAGAGTTCTGTAGGATAAAATGCTTTAATAGCCAAACAACTTTTCCAAGGTCATATTGTTTATATGACTCAGTAATGCTGTTCGCAAAATCCTACAGTTAAGTGTAGCATATACTGCTCTATGACATGAATATCCTTAGCAGGAATGAAATCAGTTTCCATATTGAAACCAGGCACATTTCCCAAAAGAAAGCAGGGTGTATTCCTATATTTACTAATATCTTTGCTGGCATTAAGTACAGATAAACCAACTGTCACTTTAGTGAAGACATAGGACTCAGCAACCCACCAAATAAGGACATCAGCACCATGGGGGGCTCTTTGCTTCGATCTTCTCCTCCATTGATGGCAATATCAGGATTAATGATAGTCTCAAAGACTTGAGCATCCATTCTCCCTTTCCTCCAAGGATATATGCATGAATAGCCACTTTCTTACAAGATGTTGTTTTTCCTTGCTGTCACACTAGTTAATCAAGGAAGCCTGAAACCAACTGCCAAGCTAGATTTCTCCTCCCAAGTGCAAATCTGCTCTTTGTACCTGGAAGAACAGGAAGCCACAAAAATCTACTATCAAAACAGATGTTCAAAATATCCTGGCCTGGCATATTCAAAGGTAGCAGGACCACCAGTCTGAGATAAGACTTCTTTTGGAAACAGTTGCTCCAGGGAAAGAGTCTATGAGACATCACCACCATGTTCCACTTGTTCAATAACATGCTCAGTGGGTTTGGCTGTTGATCAATAATTCATCTTTTGCATTACAATGAAATACAGGAATTGGGACACCCCAAACTCTTTGCCTCGAAAAAGTAGCTGTCTGTCCATGATTTTGACCACAGCATTCACTCTTGATCTAGGAGTAACTTTCAACTTTTAAAACAATTTCTGGGCTATGGTCTTAATATTCGTGTGGTCTTAATATTTTAGAAACCACTGCTTGTGGCCACGAATAACCACTGGTTTCTTAGTCCTCCAGTCACAGGCGTAGCTCTGTACCATTTTTTCCTGTTTCAACAAATGCTTTGCAGCCTGAAGCATCTTTATTACCACATCAGTTCCTTCTTCAAGGACAGCCTTGAAGTTCAGGACCTGAAACATTGGTGAAAATGTCATGTTCATCAATAAACAATTCATTGACAGGTTGTGTTAAAAATTTACACTGTAATCTTCCATGTCATGAGCTGGGACTTCTTTGTGAACCAACCTTGCTCCTTTTGTCATGATCATATAATTTGCAAATAAAAGAGGAGAGAATTTATCAGGAATTATAGGGTAAGTGCAAATGCCATTTTCCAAATCTATACCTGAAAATATTGAAATAACTTCAAATGTTGTTTCCAAAGTAGAAGCAACAGATGTTACTTTGTCTGTGGCCATTATACAAATATCTCCAGAACTGGAACATTTCGCAGTGGTGCACTTTGATTCTGCATATAGCAAACAGCCTGATGACTCTGTCTGGAATTGTCCAAGACTGTGTGTTCCAGACTAAAAAACTAACAGGAAATGAACTATCTATAAGGGATGCCAACTTAGAAGAAGGTTTTAAGAGAGAGAATTTTACATATATAGAATGACCGACATGTTCAGAATTATATTCAAGTTCTGCTTCAACCAGAGCAGTCCTTGATGAGGAAGACCAAAACATAGGTTTATAAAATGAATAAACCTAGCTATTATCAAACATTTGACAGAAAACTATCCATTGTTTGGCTTCATATTTTCTGTCAAATGTATCAGGAATGATTCCAATCTACCACTATTCTCCTATGAATAAATGCTGATACCTGATTCTCAATTGCTGCTTTAGCAAATGAACTTTCTGATTTCTACAGATGAAAGATTCTGAACGTTTCCACCAAGTTCTGGTAAAACTTTTATTTCGATAGGCAACACATTACAATCTCAGCCTGACACAAAATGTATTTTAGAACCTTTCATCACATGGTATCTGCTGGTTATATCTTTCAAAATCTTATTTAAATCATGTCCTTGGTGAAGGTCATCATTTGCATAAGGAGGTCCATCAAGAAGATAAAATTCTGTCTTTTCTTTCTCTTTGCCATGAAATTTTGAAAATCCATATTTCTAGAGGTTTCTTCACTTATATTTTCAGCCAACATAACCTGCTAGATCTCCATGTCTGGGCTGGGCTGCTGGAGGCCCGGCAACTTCACGGTGAAGCTAGTCTGCGACAGCAGCTCCACGTCCCCGTATTCGCAGCTACTCAGATTAGGCAGCTGGCGACTGGCCCCAGTGACTGACCACAGCAGAAGCCCACATTGTCCCTTGCCATCCCAGGTGACAGGGAAGGCGGGGCGGCCTCCTAATATTCCAGCCATGCCTGGCTAAGGAAGGGGCAGCCCCAACGCCCATGGGGCACCCGGCCTCCCCTCTAGCACTTGAGCCCAGGTCTTGCCCTCTGGGACCAGGGAACCCCCAGGAGCCAGCCCGGAGTGCGCCTGAGCACAGGCGACAGAAGAAGCTGTTGGGGAATTTTTTGTTTTAGATATTTTAGTTTTCCTCACGAAGAGTTCTTATAGATTCTTTTCTATAGCTTTCTTTTCGATAATGATTTTATGTTTCTTTCAGAGTTTTGAGTATATTTCTAATAGCTGTTTTAAATCCTTGTCTGCTCTTCCCATTATCTCTTCTTCTTGCGGTATTTCTGCCAACCGCTGGTTGCTTCATTATGGACGCAAGTGGAAGTGAAGTTTTAGTTTTAACAATTACACTTTTCATGCCATCCCCTATTTCTTTCTTTTAAAAATGTCATTATTGTTTCTTCCTCATATTTTAAATCCAGGTATTATGCATTTTAAACATTTTATACAGTGTATATAACTGTATTTATTCATTTTTCTCTTTTTGTTTTTGCTGTCTTTTACTCACATTGACTTGTTTCTCCTATGCATTGTATTTTTCTTGATTATGAACTCAGTACCGGAAAGGGTAGGTTGAGCTGAGCTAAATTCATCCAATACATTACTCTCACGTCAGCTGATATTTCCAAAATGGTCTTAGTTTATTAATTCAAACTTACATGTACAGTTTAAATATCAAATAACTCATTAGCTTGTTTAGTATTAGTAGTAAAATCAGCAATATTGTTTCTCAGAGGTAGAAAGAAGTTTTAAAAAATCTTATTTTGGGGGGAAATTTGGTCAAATGCAGACCATGGCACAATTGAGAAGTAGACAAGGTTTGTCTTTATTATGTTCTTTTCTCTTTTCTTTCCCCTCGTCACCCTCCTTTCCCACCACTGCCTAGTGATCCCATTTCTACAATGTGCTCCTAGTGGATTGTCATCCCAAATAATAACATAACATGATTTTTATCCACAGCAAATGTATAGTGCTTTGCAAGTTAAAATATGCCTTCTCATAAGTTATCTTTTTAGAATTCTCATCACAACTGAAACAAATACTGTTAACTCCTTTTGTAAAACAATAAAACTCAGTTCAAGACAAGTAAAATGATTTATCCAGGTCAGACTCCAAAGACTTAGAACTTAAATCAGTGTCTTCTAATTCAAGTTCCACGGTAGGATAATTTGATTTTTGGTGTTAGAAGACTTACCTGTTACCTACTCAAATTATGTCTCATGTCATCTCATTTCAATTCTAGGACTAATCATGGATGTTTTAATCCTTGATAGTGTTAATGAGAATTAAAATAGATCATGTAAATGATAATAATAAATGATCCTTCATGTAACAAATATTGTGTCCCTACTATGTGCAGGACACTGTACTAGATAATATAAAATAGATGTCATAAAGGCATAAATGCTGTCAAATCAACAAGACCTAATCCTTCATCTCTTGTCCAGCTACCCGGAGGATAATTCCTCCTCTTTTGAACAATATCTGATGGAATACTGTACTATAATCAAACTCAGAGAAAATAAAAGTGGGTTAAAATGGCAGTCAATTGACATGAAGTATTGACCTAGTTAGTGAACTAAAAGTAATCCTTTCTACTGACCATACATACCAGAATAAACATCTACATTGAAAACCAAATCAATATTATAAAGGATACTCTTCAAACACAGAGTAATAGACAAAGATTGGACAGATTTATGAAGCTGTATAAGGACCTGAGAGTTAATAATTTACCATCTTTGCTAAATAATTATCTGCTAAATTGTATTTTTGTGATCTCTACAAAATATACCTTTCTAGTATTAGACACTTGAGGATAAACAATGAAACTGCACTTCTGAAGTTTTAATGCTTCTATTTTCCAAATACCATGAAATAATTACCATTGTTTTTCCACACTTCCTATGTACTAAATGTTCACATTTATATATTATTGGTACCACTATTCCTGTGGTATATTTCTCAGTGGATTTAAGGCATTATAGTCATAATCGTTGTTTGTTTATATGCCTGCTTTCACCATTATAGAGAGTGTCATGCTAATCTTTAAATACAGAGTGTCCATGACAGGTCGAAGCACCAAGCCAACATTCAATATTTGGGCAATATACATTATGTTTAGTTCTCTACCTCTTTTGTGTCTAAATCCTTCAAATGTCCTCTATATGCCTCTCCACACGCACACACACACACACACGCGCACACACACACACATGCACACAGATAGACAGACACACACACACACAAACACACAAAGTATGAGCACACAGCACAAGCAAGAGTAGAAAGAAACAGTAGAAAAATTGCTTGTTTTAAGGTATCTTTAAAATATCTTAAAAACAAAAAAGAAAACATTTTGAACATAACACTTATTGATCATTTTCTAATTAGAAATGCAGTACATATCTATTGTTGGAATCTGTTATATATCTCATGGAGATAATAGTTGTAAATATTTTAGTATATTTTCTCTTTTTTTCTATTTGTAGGCAATTTAAAGAGAGATTGTCAAGAGAGGCTAAAAATGAGCTCGTCGTATGATTGAACATGTTTTTGAATCAGTTTGGATTGGATACTGTTAAGCTAATGCTTAGGAAATTTGCAGTTTCATGATAGGTGTACATCACCAGTATAGTGATGGTGTTTATAAAATTATAATGAAAATCAGTTAACAATGATGCCAACAATGGCCTTGTGTGTAGCTCATAACAGGCTAGCGAAAGTGGCAAAAGCAGGCTTTTATATTGAGTGCTTCCAGGCCTACCTTTCTGTCAAGTGGTGCCCTGACAGAGATATAGCAGTGTCCATTAAGTGCCCATCAAGGGATGAATGGATAAATAAGCTGTGGTATATACACACAATGGAATACTACTCAGTCATAAGAAACGATGAAATCCAGCCATTTGTGACAACATGGATGGACATTGAGGGTATAATGCAAAGTGAAATAAGTCAGAGGGAGAAGGTCAAATACCGTATGATTTCCTTCATTAAGTAGTAGGTAATAACAACAATAAACAAACACATAGGGACAGAGATTGGATTGGTGGTTACCAGAGGGGAAGGGGGGAGGGAGGAGGGTGAAAGGGATAATTCGGTACATGTGTGTGGTGATGGGTTGTAATTAGTATTTGGGTGGTGAACATGATGTAATCTATGCAGAAATAGAAGTACAATGATGTACACCTGAAATTTTTACAATGTCATAAACCAATGTTACTGCAATAAACAAAAAATTAAAAAAAAAAAAAAGAAATACATAGAAAGTATGGAACCCCCCCCCCAAATAAAAGCCCATTATACATTGATGAGAGTACACTGTTAAAAATAGAGAAATGTTTCGAAACTTTTCAGTGACTCTTTCTGGCATACAATAGTCAATAAATAAATTAAGTTTATCCAAGTCCTTATAAGTAGCACTTATGATGAGCTAATGATGACACAGTGAAAGTTGACATGACCTTATATACCTCTAGCTAAGTAGTAATTCTTATGGCCCCAGGAAAGATGAGAGCCTGAGTGAGCTTTTATGAAGTACCTTTGTACTCTGCACAAACATGCATTGTGGTATGATGCTGCAACTTTAAAGAATATGAGTCAAATATGTACAAGTTTGATAGGGTGAGAGAAGATTCTACAAGCTAACAAGTAGTTGCCCATATCATGAGCAAATTCAGACTTGTGAGTGGTAAGTACAATATTGTGATTCCAGTGACATCTCTTGGGTTGGTGGGGTGAGACCTGGAGAGCATAAGCAGAGTCCAGCAAGTACCTGGTGGGCATACATTCTTAAAACAACAACAACGACAATAACAACATCTAATAGTGCTATTTTGTAAAGCAAATAAACAAAAAATAAGAGTAACACCACAAAGCTGGGAGGAGGTACCTAAAAGAAGCATAATAGAATGATTAAGTTCTTATATGTAATTTTTTATTGTCATGGATTTGATTTGTGAGTTTCTCAGTGTAGCCATTATGAAAATAATAAGGCTGTACTGTTTGGCCTCAGTCTTATTTTTCCTGCACTATGTCATTTTCCACCCAAAAGCAGTAAAAATGGTACTATCCTATTTACTTCTGGTGCAGAGTGAAAGAAGGTAAAATGAGACACAGAGAAGGGTCGTCCTTCCTTCTTCTTTGTAGCTGTGGCATAATGTGACTATTTTGAAAAATATACCATAGATTTTATCCCCATTTTAAATTTTCATTGATTTCAAAAAATACTCTATGTAAAGTTCAAAACTAATTAACTAGAAAGAACCTCTCTGATAACAATGGAGTGTTTTTATAACTCCTTTGTGTTTGATGGCCGCCTGGAGAGAACTTTGAGGGAAAATTCAGCAGGATACCAATTCTCATCTTCTTTTTAATAGTTGCAACCTTCATAGTTTCCACTGATATTTTGCAGCATTTTCCAAATGTTTTCATGAGAAGAATAGTTCCCTGGGGTATTAATATATATTTGTTTACTGTTGTTCTTCTTGATTTTCATTTCTATGGTTAAATAAGTTTGGGAAACACTGGGATAAACAAAGTAAAAGATACTTCTTTTATTCTTTAAATATTTTTCAACCCTCCATGAGGATGATAAAGCATGCATTATTTCCCAAAATTATATGACCAAGGAACACATTTTGTTGGGACTTGGGGGGTGGATGGTCAGGTGGGGACAGTGTCTCAAAGGACAATACTATTATGGAATTTTACTTTGAATAATACTCATCTGAGTACCAAAGAATATGCCTAGTTATGCTTTTACTTGAATACAACCAAAAACTATTTTAAAATGTCTCATGCACAAAGAAAGTTTTTTTTAATGATGAGCATAGTTGTTGGATGCTCCTGAAGTCTGGTATCTGAGGGTTACTGTAAATATTCAATAAAAACATGGTTACCCTTTGACCTTGTTCCAAGCACAGACACAGAGGAAAAGAAGTTAATCTCAATTTGCTGGTTTCTTGTTTAACATGAGGGGTGACTCTGGGATGGCAAGGATTTATGAGCTGTTTTGCAGAAGAAAAGAATGCCTTTAAGGAAGTTATGATCACCAGATAACCAGCCCTCAGCTACCATTGATGCCTAGAAGTCTGGTTGCCCAAGGGCTTATCTGGAGTGAAAGAAACTCGGATTCCCACTTTGTTTCTCTGAAACTCCTCCTTTCAAGGCCCCTAGCTCTACAAAACCCCCTACTTTCTTCTTCTCTTAAAGCAGATTTGAGAGGACCTATCCTCCCACCTTCTCTTTTTGGCCAGTTTGAATAAACCTTTTTCCATCTCCAAGCACACCCATGTCTCAGTGACTTATTGTGCCTCGAACACATGAACTTCAGATTGAAAGGTTCAGTATCACTCACTTCATTATTTTGTGATAATTTAGAAACTTTTAAATAGTTCTCATGTTTCTTAATTTTAGGAATAGCTTACCATATTTCTAACATTCAGCATGTTATGATGTCTCTTTTTCTTTCCCTTTGAAATTATGAAAAATGTCAGCCCGGTAGTATGGTGGTTAAGTTCGCAAGCTCTGCTTCAGCAGCCCAGGGTTCATGGGTTCAGACCAATGTACTGCTTGTCAAGCCATGCTGTGGTGCTGTCCCATATAAAGTAGAGGAAGATAGGCATGGATGTTAGCCCAGGGCCAGTCTTCCTGAGCAAAAAGAGGAGGATTGGCATTGAATGTTAGCTCAGGGCTGATCCTCCTCACCAAAAAAAAAAAAAGACTCAGGGAGAAACTTTGACCTTCCTGCTGACTGCCTAAAAGAATTCAGGATAGAAGGCCTGTCCTAGGAAGGAGCCATCACCATAGATAACTACAGTATAATATGAACTATGTGTGCTAGACAGGGAGGAACCTAGCAAGGCCCATTTGATCAAAGTCCTCTCCCATTGTCTCTGCAAGGCATGGCAAACATTTGTTTACCAAACATTTGTGTTTCCATCTCCATGTGAGTTGTCTTCCTCCCCTTTGAAGCCCCAAACCATGACCCCCAACATCCTCCTTTGTCTTTAGCTGAAGATGATGTTTAAGGTGGTGGCTTCAGCCATTTTGGGAGTTACTTGATTTTCCTGGGTTTCTCCCATGTATACGTGTTACTAAACTTTGTTCAATTTTCTCCTGTTGTTCTGTCTCATGTCAGTTTAATTCTTAGAAGGACCTAGAGGGTAGAGGAATAGCTCTTCCTCCCCTACACCATTATAAAAAACCTCCAAGAACAAGGAAATAGCTGTATTTAGTAATTATATTAATTTTACTTAGATAATTTGTCTTTCACATTAGTCAAGTCTGTGTCATTACAAATGTCCATGAATAGGCAGTTTATTATGATTTCTTTCTTTTATTTTATCTTGGTAGTATAAAGATAGTGCTATAGTTCAGTTTAAGAATACATATGGCAAGAAAATATCTAAACAGCTAACTTCAATAAAATAATACAAACAATATGACTGTGATAGACAGTCTTTGTTCTGCATATTCAAAACATGTAACTGTGTGATTTCTAAAAAATTAATAGGAACCTAATTACTATGTCACTTCATTTCCTTTTTACCATATCTAATTGATGTTCCTATGCAGAGCCATGGTATTGTGGGGGATCACTGTTTTTGTTTGGGTTGGGCTAAAGATAATGACAATTACACTACCCACGTCTCAAAACTACATTTCTAAGCTATCATTTCCTCATAAGATATACCTTTTTAGAAATGGTTTCTTTTCATTTTTCTTTTTAAAACTATCTATGTACTGTATTTATTCTGAACATGTCTCCTCTTTTTAATAGGTTTACAGGCACTTAATTGAGAATCCAAATTAATTACTCAGGATAAATAAAACAGTAAGTCTTTTGAGAAAATAATAATAATTAAAACAAAAAGCAGAAAGAAATTTCTCTATCACTTAAAAGGGGGGGGGGGAGGTAGTGTTGAATCTAGTTCAAAAATCCTTCTGACAAAATGACCTTTAAATAATCTACCAGCACAGAATTGATCTCTTCTGTTGATGAGACCCCCAGGGTTTTCCTTGATAGGATTCCACTTCAAAGCATGCAGCCTAAATTGCAAACATAGGGAATTTACACTCCTTCAGTTTACCGAGCAAGCTGGCTTTAAAAGGTCCTGATCTGTATTGAACTTTACTAAATTTCTGCTCTGGTTAGATCCAGCACAGCACTCAACACATCAAGATTTAGAAAACAGAAAACCTACCTAAAATTTAACAATATCAAAAACATTTCAGGCTGTCAAAGTAGAGCAGTAATTAATTATACTTCTTCCTCGTCAAACAGTTATTAATAGTGCATCAAAGGTTACACTGTCTGAATACGACTAAAATTTGGGTGGCATTGGGGAAAGGACTTAGGTGTCTGTTTATTGACTCTTTTACACACGTTCATAGGTTTTCTAGTAATTAATTTTTTAACAGAGTAGGTGTTACTAGGGAAGAGAACACAAAATCAAAGCCTTACTAAACTTAGATATAAAATCATTTAAAAGTCACCAAAAATCCTTATCTGCTCTGATCTTGAGTGAGGGTGCTTAACGTTTCACTGTTCTTGATTTTTGCCGAATGATATTGATTGCTCTCAAAATGCACCTCGGATGTTGTACTCTGGAGGAAGGAGTTATATTTTCTTTATCCTCAGAAACAAGACCATTTGGATTTTAACAAGATGTTCTGATTTCAAGTTTATTTGCCAACTCTAAAATAATTCCTTTTGAATAAGCAACTTGAATTAACTAGCAGTTAATCTTGAGAGTGTCAACCTATAAACATCAGAAACCAGTTCAGGTGGCAAAGCATTTATTTGGGATCAAAGAATTGAAATTTGGGAGCACAGATTCGGATAGAAATCCGAATAGCGTCCTGATCACAGAAGAGGGCCTCAGGGTTTTTATGGGAAAAAGGCAGAAGGTGAGGTAAGACGTTTTTAAGAAGAGTCCATTGGTGCTGACGGGCTCAGCTTCTCTTGGCTATCCATGATTGGTTGTTGATTCCATCTTAGGAAGTCCACAGTCATCAGTTTTCTGATCAGGATGTCCATTCTCTTGCTGACTTAAACAATTGCTTGTAAAACACTTGCCATTTTGGCCAAGTCCATGGTTCAAGGAATAAGACGAGCAAGGCAGTTCCTCTGGAATGCCTGCTCTGGCTCTATTTTAAAATGGTTCCTCTTATGTCAATTTTTCACAGGAGTAACATAAAACTTGTATATATATTTAGCTTAGGCAAATAGTGTATATATCCTTTAAAGCGTTTCTATACAATGTGTAAGATTTACAGTCAATTTTATTGAATTAATAAATTTATATATATTTCAGTAAAAGGTTTTTTTTGTCAAGATATTGGTCACAGTACTACTTCCCAAAATTTTGAAAAGAAATAAAAGCTATCGTATGTACAAGTGTTAAGACATATTTTCAACATGTGAGCAATGAAGTGAGTACAAAAACACCAGCTGGTACTGTATTTGATGGCACTTCAAAATATTGCTTTACCTTTAACTTGTTAGGTAATAAAGAAATTATGTTTTTTTTTCAGAATAGAAATGTTATCACTATTAGACTTTAAATTTAAAACCAGAATTTCTGAAATAAAATCTAATATTCAAAATATTGCTAAATTTAAATATTATTTTGTGTGATTTCCTACATAATAAGCGTGAAATTATTATGCCTCTTAATAGTCTCAATATATTTTCAAAAAAACTCTTAAAACTTATGAACACATTAGTCTTAGAGGTATCTTTTTCAGTTGTTTTTAAAAATCTAATATTTCTGGAGTTATTTTGGCTTTGGAGATGGTGGGTGTATGCAAGTGTAAAGACTGTAGGATATAGTGATCAACTATTATTATAACACTGCAGACCATCCATTTCACCCTCTGCTACCTTGACTTTCCTTTAGTGTCCCTCTCTCCATTCTCAGCTTAGACGTGTAACCCCAGACTGGTGATAAATAAATGAAAAGTAATAGGATATATTGAAGTATATGAGGAAGCATTTGGTTTAAAACTAATTTGGCCCAACCTTGTTTTTCCAAAAGGGCCCGATGTGGCCTGTTGAGTACCATTGTCCATCTGCTTTAAATACTTACTATGTCCCCAAGACAAGAATGATGCCCTTAAAGATAGGGATGTAGCTTCCCAGATATTGGCATTTCTTTTAAGATAAGCATCTCTCCCTAAACTAAGGGTCAATTACTGATTCGTTGTGCTCACCTTGTAACCACTCACCTAGTGACCACCGACCTGCTGTATTGACTGATCTGCTGTTCCAGCAAAGCAATTTCATGACAATCGTAAATGGGACATTCCTGTCATAAGTGATGTATACTCTTTGTTCCAAGATGGTATATAACCACTCTGTACACCCCATTTCTTTGGTGCTCTTCCTTGGCAAAGGAAGGCTCTGGGCTAGTCCTCAATCTGGCTTACAATAAACTCACTCCAATTTTGGTTTATAGATAGATTATGGTCTATTTGTGTCAATGCTGGCAATCGATCTTAACCATCATTATTGCAACATGGATGACTAAACGTTGGACACATATTTCAAATTATTTGAAGAGACACAATTGCTATACTTTTTCTGGAGCTGTTTGGAAAGAGAATCTTTCTTTGGGGGATACTGAGGAGGCTAGCTGGTATAATAATATGCTTTATGAAATAATACAAGACGATGTAACAGACAGCAACAGGGAGCAGCAGTGGGTCTGCTTTAGACTGAGTTTTCACCAGTGTCTTCTCTCAGGAGGTGACACTGTAAAAAGCTCTGAAAACAAAACGTAGAGAAGAAAGCTTATAAGCAAAGAAAAAAGTAAGTGAAATATTTAAGAATAAATTGCAACGAGAAGACTGCCGGTTTGGCATGAGAAAGTGGCCTTGAGGAATGATCTTTTACATGTCAGTCAGCAAATCATCACTGAATTTCAATCAATTTTAAATTCCGATTTTGTTGGTAATAAATGCAAAACAAATTGGGGATCTCATAGGTTACTTTGTCTGTTCCTTACTTGGAATGTTACTTCAAGAATAGGTTGAATTGAGAATTTATTACCTTTTCCCTCAAGCCAATGTAGTTAATTTTGGCAAATTGTATATCACTGATGCCAGTATGAAAATTAACTTATATTAAATTAAATTAAATTATGCCAGTATGAAAAACTTAAAATTAATCAATTTTAAGTTTTCCTAACCAATAACACTTGAAAGAATTCTAAGGTGATTCAGCATTGCTCTCTCTGCAGGAAAACTGACCAGACTTTATTATTCTCCCCACCTTCATGAAGAAGTATTGCCTTCAGCCCTGAAAATCCTAGTGTGACCAAAATGTAAATCACAGATTTACGGCTTATCCTTATGGTGAGTGTAAATATTTGTATGTAGATATATTTGACTCCTTTAACTGAAAATGGTGCAGTAAATCAAATCATGAGAAACATCTCCCTACTACTTTTTCTCTTAGTAATAACAACAAAAAGCAGGATTAGGGATGGGGATTAACAGAGTTAGGGGGGTATTCACAGTTCACTAAAAATACTTGAAGAATTATCATTAGGGTAGTCAGTGAATTTCTATACAAAAAAGGAGAGCATTCTATTCTCCCTTCTTTACCATACCTATGGGTAAAAATGATGATTCAAGGCCCTGACAATCATGAAGACTTTTTCAACAATAAGCAAAGTCTTTGACGTAAATGCATACATATAGAAAAACCAGCGAGTCGCAATGGAGTGCAAAAAGGACAGTCTTTACCAAATGCACTACCAAGCATCTCAAGTGCTGCATCTACGCACAGAATAGAAATTAGAATTTTCTTCTAGCTAAAATTTTGTTTGACCAAAAAATATTTGTACCGTTTCAGTGATTTTGGAAGCCTTTGGAATTTTACAATTTAGAAATTATATCTTAATGACATTGACACATATATAAATGGATAAAAATGAAGAACATTCTGCACTGAAACATGTTATTAATTCCATCCAGCTGCATGCTGAAAGTAATTGAATTAGCTGCCAATCTTCATGGCCCTTTTCAAATTCTAGAAAAATATCAAAATAATTTTACCGTACAAAAAAAAAGTATATGGTAGTATCACATTCTCCCCAATATTTTTTGAAATATCATAATATCTAATAATACAATTTTCATAAGAATAATCTTTCAAAAATAAAATTTCAGAGTAATAGAAATAAAAATTAAATATTTCTACTCAAAACGTATTTGTATACTTTTGTAAGATTAGATTACATTTTATTCTATTTCTTTTCAAACTTATGCTCTGTAGAGTGCATATATTGCACTAGAGTTACACTAGAGCTCAGAATGGACAAAATTACCTGAGCCTATAGGGCTTCCATCTTAGCAGGGAGGAGGAGGGGGTGAAATTGTAGACGACAGGCATTGAGTAAATAGGATAAACATGAAGACACTGAAACGGCAGAAACTGTAATTTTTAAAACTCATAGGTTCGCTTTGTAAGGTAGGAAATTTGGCACAAATTCCATAACTGATAGCACATTTTAGTTTTATTTCTGAATTTCTTTTTAACATCATCACTTAAAAGGAAAAAAAAATATTTAGAAATTGTTCAAAGAAATTTCTTGAATCTTTTCTTTATGTATGAGGACTTTTTATAGACAGGGAAAATGATAGTATCTTTCATTTAGAGATTATCTCTTATTCCATTGAAAATGAGTATATTTCCAAGCAACGTAGGAAAGAAAACTCAGCCTTGCATTTTATAATCTGTGTCTGTATTACTATTCAACGGAGAGGTGAAAAGAGCAGTTGTATTGTACTGGAAGAGAATTATCGTGTTTCGTTACATATTCAAATAGACTTGCTATATTGAATACAAAGGCTCCAACTTCACCCTGAAATGAAATTCAGAGTCCCTGCTGATTTTTCAAGATGTGTTTTTCAAAAATCCATTTTACAGTACACAAAAGTTTAACATCATTTTCAAATATAGTTTCTCTAGGGGAGAGCTGGAACTATGACCCTTAAAGAATAAATACCCTCAACTTAACTGGTCATTAGATGTCACCCCTCTTCCAAATGGATACAGCTGAAAGAAAGTTTCTGCTTTCCTTGGCAGCAAAACTAAATTGCATCCAACAAGGAATAAAAAAGCATTTAAATGGGAACTACAGATGTGTGAACCATTTGGGAAAATAACTTACAATGAGTTAAGTGAAATTTATGAAAGTCTTTTGCACTAGCCTGGAACCATTTTAAAAGTTTATATCATATTGGAAGTACCTTATATTTGTCTTCTCCACACAGTTGTATATTGCCCTTAGTGGCTGCCTTTGTTTTCCGTGATAAATTTAGTCCCTGTGAAAGTGCCAGAAAGTCATTCCTGGAAATGAAAGTCTACTCAAAGTGCGAACAATAACATGAAAAAAAAATCTCTTATTCTGTTCTTCTCTTATATATATTTTTTAATTCTCAATACAGAGAGAATCACCAAAGAATTCAGAACAATAGGGCACTTATTCACTTGGGATGGGCAGGAAAATCTGCTGATCTAGTAACAAAAAGCACAGACACTTTTGCTCGGCACACCAACATTCTGAATCTTCCTAATGACTCTATTCCTCTTTCTTTTTTAAGTCCCAGTGTGAGCCCCAATATGACTAGTGGACAAAATTGAACAGCTGCCATCTGAGTCAGTTAACTACGTGCGTATCCCCCAAAACCTGACCAATCCAAGAGGCAAGTTAGGAAAAGCCAGTGAGGTCAGCCCGCCTTCTCCATTGTACTCCGTGGTGACCACCTCCTGTGGTGAAAGAGAGTTGAGTGGGCTCCTGTTGGCACTAAGACACAGCAGCAACTGTTTCCTTAAGACTAATCAACGAGGGGCTGGCCCCGTGGTTTAGCGGTTACGTGCACGGGCTCGGCTGCCGGCGGCCTGGGTTTGGATCCCAACGCACTGCTTCTCCGTCCATGCTGAGGCCATGTCCCACATACAGCAACTAGAAGGATATGCAGCTATGACATACAACTATCTACTGGGGCTTTGGGGGAAAAATAAATAAATAAAAATTAAAAAAAAAAAAAGACTAATCAATGATACCAGGGAGGAAAACAATCAGGTTCATTTCTTGTTTGTTTGTTTTAGATGTAGCCTAAAACACTAGACAACAAGTAAATAAAACTGATATAACCTGCTTTGTTCTTGATGCTTATAATCTTTTTAGGGTTTCTGAGATTATGCTTCACTCTAATTGACTTTTCTCTTCTTTGTCTAGACCAGCTATATTTCAGTTTATGTAGGATTAGTTAACCATCTGAAAAGAGAAAACAAGTCATGTTATTAACTCAAAAAATGCTAAATTACCCTCTAAAAAATATTTAGCACTAGTATAATCAAATATTGTGTTACACTCCTACCAATGGGCAAATGGCAGTGACAAATTTCTGGCTCAAATACATTATACTTATTTTTAAAAAATTAATTAGTATATAGACTGAAAGTCCCAAGAAAAAGGATATTCTAATAGACAAGAGTAATATTTGCAAACAAGTCTTAAATAATATGCTTTATGTGCTTTCATCTTTAATCCAGGAAACTTGTTCTATGTTTATAATTTATATTATTAAACAGCAGGAAACAAAAAAAAACAAGGATTTCAGTAGGCAAAGAGTGATAAGCATCCTAGCTAAAAATGAAGGTTCTCAGTTACTATAGGTTTGGATATGTTTTTGAAGCTCACATACTTTTTTAAAACCTAGTATTTATGGCATTAAATTTGAGATTTCACATATTTTACAACACTATATTAACATTAATGTCATTGTAGTAATTTTGAGAAAAAGATGATTAGTAAAAGCTCCTGGCAGGGAAAATATGTCTCACGACTCTTGCTTCTAATGAGGATTAAGTATTAAAAGGAGCGGATAGGATTTTGTCTATAGAGTTTTTACTCACTTATCTAGCATAAGTGCTTACTTCTCTTTTTTTATGGGGTAAGGAAGCATTTTTAACTTTCCTTGGTGAAGTGGGAGTAGGTTTTGAAGATTTATGACGACTATCTCTTACAGGCCGTCGGGGGTTAGGTGCACTTAGCTGCCCTCTGCGGGGTTTGCTAAGTTTTGTTTCACCTATTGCTTTTCTTCCTCATTCCTCAGGCAAAAGCAAGAACATCTCTTTGTGGCCTTATTTCTTGGTGGTCAATTTTTGTTTCTCTTTTTGAGTATTTATCAAGTTGTTTTATATTTAACTCTTAATCAACCACAGGAGCAATGATTAAATATGAAAAATAGAATGTAAAAACTCTAGAGTAGAGACTTTTGGTAGTTGAACAATAGAAGCAATAATAATAATTAACATAATAATAGTAACTATCATTTAATGAAAACGTACTATACACCAGGCATTTGATGAGTGCTCTATAAATGTGTTTAATTCTCCTGACAAAACTATGACGAAAATTTCCTCCATTTTATAAACGAGAAAGCTGAGGCATTGAAAGGCTAAATAGCTTACCAACAATCACTATAAAATACTTTTTATATGCCAAAATGGTCAATTATATACTCCCTATGCCTATCTAGTTTTTGGACTATGGAAATTTTCATTTAATATTTGTTAAATGAATAAGCTAGTTAACAACTCATAAATTTTAAGCAAGTTTTAGAAATCAAGGGGTAGACTATTTGGACTTTAAAATGGGAATGTTTACTTTAGCATTAATAATGAAATTAAAAGAGGATTAAAGAAATATAGAGAAAGTGACTTAGAATTAGGCCTTTGATATAATAACTTGATGGCAAAGTGGATAGTACAAAGCAATAGAGAAAGAAGAGATGATTAACTACAATAATGTTGGGAAATCTGGATTAATAAATGTAGAAATACTACCCCTACACTACACTCAAACAAACATGAACTCCTACTAGATTAAAGACCTCAGTGCAAAACCTAAAAGTGTAAAATGAATAGAAGAAAATAGGAGAGATAGCTTTTTGAAAGAAAATATGGGGAAATTCTTTATGATAGAAAAATACTTCGTAATGAAAATTTCCAAAACGCAAACCACGAGGTAAAAATTTGATGGGGATTAAATCATGTGAAATTTAAGAACTTTTTTTTTTTGGCAGATAGTGATCACTATCTAAATGCCCATCAAAAATTTCTTAGCCTCTCCTGTAGCTAGATTGGGGAATGGTGTCTTGCTTTGGCCAACGGCTTGTGTGCAAATGTGATATGCCTTAATTCTGGTCAAAGCTACTTAGGATAGACTGTGGTTAAACCATGCTCTTTATTATCCTTTCCTCTGCATGATTAGAGACCAGATTTAAAATGGCAGATCCAACAGATGGAAATCTCCCTAAATCCCCACTCTGCAGGGACTCTTATGGAGACTGGCTAGAACTGCAGCAAACTTTGGATGATATTTTATGAGTTAAGACACTTAGATTTTGAGGTCATTTGTTATTAGAGTATAGCCTGTTCTATCCCAACTATTATACTCGTCATAAAGGATATCCACCATAACCAAGGGCTAGAAGAAGATGATCTCACGTCGGAAACCAAAAGAATAAATAACTAGAATATAAAATGAACACGTACAAATCAGCAAGAAAGATACAGAAAATCTAGTAAAAATCAGTGATCTCTAGTTCATTGGGAAGCTTGTCATTGTGAATTTGAAAAATGAGAATGACAAAAATATATGAAAAAATGGATAACACCAAATGTTAGTGAGGATGAGGGGATATCGAAGGTTTTACGTACTTCTATTGAGAGTTTAAGTAGTTGCACCCATTATAGAAAGTGCTCTTGAAGAACCCAGTAAAAATAATTACGTGTATAACTTTGGAACTAGAAATTCCACTCCTAAGTATATATTCCCACTCCGTTCTGCTTCTCATTTGTTTGTGGTAGAAGATGTCCATTCTGTGGGGAACAGATATTAATGTGTAGTGGACTAAATTTTAGAATATTGTGTAGCAATTAGAAGCAAAAACTACTTGTACATATAGCAATACAGATAGCTCATAAAAACATAGTTTTGTGTGAAAAAGAGATAAAATATTTAGATACATATATCAATAACATTTATGGAAATTTTTAAAATATGCATAAAATACAAAACTATATTTTATACCAAGATACATGTATATTTAAAGACACATATCAACACAATTGACGGGTACCTACCTGAGAGGAGACAAGGGAAGTATGGCACGAGAAGGAAAGAAAAGAAACTTAAAAAACACAGAATTCTTGACATAGATAAACATGATAATGGGGTATGAGCTGGAGTATATGATTAACTCAACATTCTGCAGGTGAGACCAAAGAGAAAAGTGGTAAAACAATAAAATATTGGGAAAATGTGAGTGCTAGGAAGAGTTAAGAAATTCTCAACTGTGATATTCATTAAAACTTGATTTTTAGGCTCATGTAAATAATGTGAAAAAAAACTCATTAAAACAAAATCAATCAAGAAAATAAGAAAATCTTATTTGACCCAAATTTGTATTCTAAGTATGCAAAGCAAAAAAAGAAAGTCACTTATTACCCCCTGTAATTCTATGGTCAATACCTTTATTGAATTACCCTCCCGCATTATTAAAAGTCATGAAGAAATATTTCTGTATTTTGAAATGTTCTTCTTGTTCTCATCTAATCACAAAGCACCAAGGAAGAAAAATATTTTTTTAATGCCATACAAGGTAGACCGGTATTAAATATAGCTTTCTTTGGCAAGCCTCATTTGTAGTAGATTTTCCTTTCCTAAATACATTTATTAGAATGAAAGTAAAATAATAAGTAAATACTAGTGAGTCAGCCATACAAAATAAACTAGCTTACATGGTGACACATGGAAATTGAGTACGAGACCTTGTGTGGGTACGATTTGGTTCAGATACTGAGGGAAATAATCACCACAGGAAACACAGCGGGGGTGGAGTCCAAGCCCGTAGATCCTCAGGTTCTCTAGTGGTATCTAATCATTCAGATTCTTAGACAGTTTGCATACAAAGTGCAAATAAAGAGGCAAGCCCATATTTTGCAACCTCTTTGGATCTAACATTGCTTGTCTGTTGTAGCAAATTTGTGACAATTTTTTGCATAATACGCAGTTAGATTTGTGACAACGGCCTCTAACAGAAGCTTTTATTCTGAACAGTGTGCTAATTTTCAAAAGAACCTTTTGAGCACGAGACTGCATACCACCATCTCTTTTCAGCTTAGGGTCAAGAAAAGGTCCTTTTATGGGAGTTATTGTTGATTATATGTTAACATTCACAGGAAACAGACTCTGGTTATTTTAGGATCAAGATGACAGCTATGTGAAATGATAATGTAGCTATATCGGGAAGTGTAATTAAACTGCTTTTGTGTATTGGACGACAATTGCAGTGAGATGGCTCCGTGGAAATTTGGAGAAGAGAGATGAAGGAACTTGAAGTGCTACTGACTCCACTCTCATTTAGAAACACAAGATTCAACCCAGACTGGTGGAAAGTATTTGATTCTAAGTAACTGTTAAGTGAGCAACCAGTTAAAAACTTCTTCCCTCTTAAGTGAGCAAACTCTACTATGACAATTGCCTTTCCCCAGAGCAGGGAAATGTTTCTCCTTGTACAATTCCGAGCAGACGACAGGCTAACTTTTTGCCCCATATACGTCTCCATTGTAGGCCCACGTCAGGAAACCCTGCCCTGAGCAGGACCTGAGGAGACACTGGCTGTTGACCGAGGAAGCCCACGGGGCCCTGAAGCAGAAACGCTTCACGGGACACTGCTCTTGCCGTGTGACTTGTGTCCATTGACTTAGGACACTACAAATTACTTCACTGGGTTTCCTAATTAAAGTGCCCTTGCATTCCTGGAAGAAGCCAATTTGTAAAGTGCATATTATCCAATGAGTAATGTACATTTTTAAATAATTTGTTACTTTTAGTTTAATGCATCCCACATATGATGAGACTACTGTTTATTTTCAAGTTTGTATTCTTGAAGGACATTCTTCTTTACTCTTGAAACTCAAAAATTTTATCAGGAGATATATATATATATTATATGTGTATATGTATATATATATAATATATATGTATATGTGTATATATATATAATATATATGTATATATGTATATGTATATATATATAATGCGAGGATAATCCAAGGATTACAAGAATTGTACAAGGAGATATAGATATATAGTAGATATACACATATATATCTATGTCTCATTTTGTATCTCTCTCTATATATCTCATTTTGTAGCTTTTTGTAATCCTTGTAATGATCCTTGTTATATAAATATATGTGTGTATACATATATATGTCATTTTGTCGCTTTTTATTGTACAAGGAGATACATATATTTGTTTTTTCATTGCCATTGCATCAAAATGGATGGTTTTGCTCTAAAGACTTAGTTATTACTCAGCTTATCCTGCGTGTTTGTGTATTCTTCTGGCAGTCCTGTTCTGGTTCCTTCTCAGGATTCAGATAATCTGTAGAACTGAATCATCTCCCTTCCCTCCACAGCCATCATGTTTTTTGATCATTTTCTTCTTTGTTGTTTCTCTTTTACTCTTAAAGAACTTCTCTAATTATTCCTCAACATCACTGATACAATTTTCTACAATATAATGATATACTTTCTCTCTTGGTACCCCTAATGCAAGTTAATTTTCTACTATGTTTTTAATTACCTTTTTCTCATTATCTCTAGCAACTCCTTTTAATTTCATTCTGTATCTCAATAAGTCAGTTCCATTTTCAATTCAATTTTTTCTCTTACGTAATAAAATTTTTATTATTTTACTTTACTGAAGACACAGCCTATGTATTGAAAACACTGTTTTGTTTTTCGTAGAAATCCTTTACATGTTTATAACTTCTTCCGCAACTTAAAGTCAATACTTTATTTTCTGTTGTGATTGTTACGTAAGTAATTTTTTTTCTCTCTTTATTCATCTTCGAGAGAAAGATGACCTATACATGTCCAATATTTGTCCCCGACAGGAGTGTGTAGTCTCTCTAAATCACATCATAATCACATGAAACACCGTTGAACTTATTTTTGTTCTAGAATATATCTGTCAGTATAGCTCTCCTGATCAGGATAGACATTTCCTTCTGCTACTATTTCCCAGTCTTCAGAGTTTAAAGAAATGAATTTCTACATAGGTAATTTGGAGTAAGTTATATCTCATCTCTAGAAATAGTGCATTAAATAATATATTATTTCCCAGAATATACAGCTTCTGCAATTCTTTTTGTAAACCTCTGCCTGGCCTCACATTCAGGATGTTCCAACTATCTCTTTTTACCCATGAACATATTCCTGAATTTTTAGGAAAGGATAAAGGATCTCAGAATTTTTTCTTTTAATTCTATATTTTATCAGTGGGAATTTTTAATAGAATGAAATATTTAGTTTTTTAAATGATGCTGGTTCTTTTATAGTCAGTCTCAAAAACTAAAGAAAGAGCCATTTTGTCAGCTAAGGCCTGGTAACATAAAATGTGACCAACATATTTCTAAAAGACAAAATAAGAATTCACTCATCCTTGAAGTTTCCTAAAGTCATTCTTTGATTTTAAACAATGAATAGTTCTTTGTCTAAGAAAAACAGCATTATTAAATTATCTTCAGTAATTGAAAAGTAAGACTATCTGAGTAGCAGGAAGTCCACAGCAAAATAAAATCATATGAAGTAAACTAAACTTACCTTATAAATACCATATGTGTGGACTCTTTTGACAATAGTTGGTTGGTTTGGTTGGTTTTAGTATGAAAGTAATAGAACTGGAGCTTATATCACTGTCTTGAACAGAAAACGTCTTTAACAATTCGCAGAATTAGAGATTCTGTTTTTTTAATACTATACTTCACCAAAAAAGCACTCCCCTGTTATTTTTTAATGATAACACAGTTTGAATAATAAGAGAACTGGCCGAGGTTTTGTTGTTGTTGGATTCTTGTTTGGAAGCACATGGAACATCCTTTACTCGTCTGCCAGACCTGGAGTTCTGCCCTTGGGAATCCACAGCAACCAACAGCCACTGTGAGTTTGAGACACAGAAAAGGCCATCTTTCTCCCATCTGTGTGTAGGTTATGACTCACGTTGTCTCCAGCACAGGGAAACTCAGCACTGAGGCAACGGAGGTCAATTGTATTTCACATTCTGAATTTTGCACACTTTCAATGTCCACCCTGAGTATCTATTAGAATAGCCAGCCCTAAGACAATTGGTCAAGTTGACAAAATTTTTCTCTGAAATTCTTCCTTGACTCTTTCTGAGCTCTTCTTCTATAGTAGCCATACTCCGGGACTCACAATTTCCACTTCTCATTCTCTGTTTTCCAGAAGACAATATGTAATAATTAAGCCAATATTAACACCATAGTGTGAATCGCTTCACTAATGATTTTCCACATTCCCTACAATCTTTCTCCAGGAATCTTGGGGAGTGCTAAATGTGTTATACAAGAGAGAACACGGAATAAAGCAGATTCGGGTTAAGATACAACCTTTTATTTTTATGGGACAAAACTTACAAATCACTTAAATTTATCCATTGTCAATTTCTTAATTTAATAATTTACACATTTATTTTTATAAAAATTAAGTGATGAAACAACATGAGGGAAAGAATTTGTTACTTAATAGGCTCTCAAAATTATTTATTGATTTTTAAATAACTTGTAATTTTAGAACTAGAAAACCTAAATAAGAGAATATTTGTGGCAAGTACATGATTATATAGTCTGCTCATTATATAGGGCATCCTCACTTTTAGAGACTGGGAATCATAAGTAATTATTTTAGAGAAAAGCATCTTTCCATTCTCTTGCTAATTCCAAAATAAAAACTTCTGTCGTCCTAGAAAGATTTGGAAAGTAGATTCTTCTCTCTCTCTAATTCATTCGCTCCTCCCGCTGAAAATAAGTGACAAAAACTTATCAGTCCTGGAGTTATAATGTTATTTTTTCTGAATCGATTAGATAATATATGATAAAACAGTGGCAGCAGCAAATTACAAGTTCTTCATGAGTAGATGCTGGTTTGAACTAGATCAATAGTTTTAAAATATTTTAGCTGAAAATTCTTTTTTAAAAAATATGAAGTATTATGTGCAATGACGTATATATAACAGATGAGAAAACGGCTGGGTAGTTCGGGGTGTTACACTGTTAGATCACCTTATGGCCCATGAGTTCCTTCCACAGGAAATACTTCCAGCTTTCTGCATAGAATAGAAGAAAACAAAAAATAAGAGTGGATAACAGAGAAAAATAATGAAATACAAATAACTATATGTTCTTCATATTTTGGATCTTATTTTCTCAATTTTAGAGAAAATTTTCCTCTATTTTCCACCATTTTCCTCTTTATCATCAAGACAATTATAAATAATTAAAAACAATAACAACAAGCCAACCACCAGGCCTTATATACTTTACTTCTGGTTATCACAAAACCCTGCAAAGTAAGGAATATTATAAACTTTATTATTACTATTAGTGAGAAAATGAGATCACGGCAAATTTTATCCAAGCCACAATTCACAAATTATTACAATAGGTGTAAGCACACATTTTGTAATCTACATTTCTTTGTATGTAGTGAAATAATTTTATCAAAATTATAAATACTTTGAAATATTTAATTCTTCTGCATTTCCTCCAAAAACATAACTTCAAAAATGCTTATATTGCTACATTTTGACTTTTAATCTCTAGACATTATATACTGCAGTGGTCCTCACGTATTCTCATCTCAGGACCCCTTTACACTCAGAAATTACAGAGGACCCCAAAGAACTTTTCTTTATGTGAGTTATGTCTATTGATGTTTACCATTACTATAAATTAGAACTTAGAAGCTTTAAAAAAATTATTCAACTTTAAGATAACAATAACAATATATTACAAATTGTCATAAATAATATTTCTAGGAAAAATAACTGTTTTTTTCCGAAACAAAAATCTATAGTAAGAAGAGGGGCATTGCTGTACGTTTTTGCAAATCTCTTTAATGTCTACTTAATAGCAGATAACTAGATTCTCACATGTACGTCTGCAGTTAGTCTGTGGCAATATATTGCTTTGGTTGAAGTATATAAAGAAAATCCAACCTCGGATACTAGGTACTTAGAAAAGAGAGGAATTTTACTAAATTACTGTGGATATTTTTATTTGGTACTAAATCAAAATGAGACAATCCCAATTTCTTCACAGTTAGCTGCAATGTAGAATCTGAAACCATATCAATGAACTCTTACATTAAAAGCTAATGGTCTATCTTGCACCTTGAAAGGATCTTTTACCTGCATAGGTGATTTTGTAATATGCATGCATTGCTCATTTGGAAAATATTGGTTTACTATCTTATGCAGATCATCCAACATTGATACATTTCCTTATTCAGAATCAAAAATTCACATTCATAAATATCACCAGTGATCTCAACAGAAAAGTCTTAAATATTGGGAAGCTATCAAGTCGCATAAAACGTTCCAAAATTCTAATCTTCATTTGAAAGTTAAAATTTTATCATTGGCAATAAATGCCATCAGTTGCTTTCCTGGACGTGTCAGGCTTACTTCATTTCTTTTCAAGAAAATGTCCGTTAAATACCCAAACATGAATAACCTTGTTTGTCTGGGAGATTTTCCTTTCAGTAAAAAGGTTATTCTGTGTAAGAAGTTTAGGTCACTACTCAGTTGCATAAGTATTTTTCTTCCTGTTCTAAGGACCCACATCTTGGGTATGGTATGGTAGAGTTGGTGCGGCCACTGGAAGAAATGAGAATGAGCCTTGGAAGGAAGAAGTTTATTATGCTCACAAGACTCAGAGAGGGGGGACGCTGCATCCACGCAGGGCCACAAGGAAGGCACCACAGAGGAAAGGTGGGCAGGAGGCCAGGAGAGAGCTTATGCCATGGTCTTTATCGGAGTTTCCACGGGAAAGACAAGGCCAGGCAAACATTTAGGATTGGCTAGTTTGAACAAATTTCAGCAGGCCCTAAAATACAGTGGCAGTCCCTAGTTGCCAGGTACTTGGCCCCCCGGGGATGAATGCTGTACTCCATCTCAGATTTTCCACCTCCCGAAGTTCCATCTAGAAAAGTCCAGTAGGTGTTGACTTCCACTGCAGCCAGCTGAGCCTCGGGACGTGGCCGGTGACACTGGGGCCCCATACACCAGCTGTAGGCCCGTTTCAACCACGTGGGGCAGCGTCCACCATGGCCACCCCACAGCCTGTCTCCAATGACCACGTCTCCCCATCAGTGAAGACCAGGTGGCATCCAGTGAGGGCTGCGTGCTGTTCCCCCAACCATCGCAGGGGCCCCCCACCGGGTGCCTCACACCCCATGTAAGCGCGGTGTGGCCCTTTCCACACCCTTAAACCAGAGGCTCCCCATGTACCTCAGAGACACATATTTTTGTTTGTTTGTTAATCCGGGAGGTGGGAGGGGGTAGTTGTGGCTCCCCTTATTTTTTTTATTAAAAAGTAGCTTCCACCTGGAGGCTCCCTGTCTCCCAGCCCCACATGCAGAGCTCCCATGCCCCTGCCAGGTACAGCCCCCGACCTGCTACATTCTTACTTTTTGTGAATAAATTTATTAAGAAAAAACTCTGCTTCCTGGGTGTCCCAGCCAGGTGGAGGAGGAATGGCTCTGGATTGCTTAGTTTGCATAGCAAAGACTTGCTCTGGCTGAGCCCTGCTGTTCCTAACAATTGGCTAGTCCCTGGAGGGTCAGGCTCTCCCAGCCAGAAAGGGTTTTTTAAGATATCAAAACATCACAATATGCAGATAATTGTATTAATTTTAAAAATATATACAATATATCTCAAAACAACCATTGTAACCAGCGTGTAGAGTAGTGTTTTACGTGTACTTAACCTTTCATCATGCAGAACGTTAAAAAATGTGTACCCAGGGATCATGATTTAATAAAATAAATATTTTTTACCTCACAAGAGAATTCTTTTCTTTTTTTTTTTTGAGGAAGATCAGCCCTGAGCTAACATCCATGTCAATCTTCCTCCTTTTTTTTCTTTTCTCCTTTTCTCCCCAAAGCCCCAGTAGACAGTTGTATGTCATAGTTGCACATCCTTCTAGTTGCTGTATGTGGAATGCGGCCTCAGCATGGCTGGACAAGCTGTGCGTCAGTGCGTGCCTGGCATCCGAACCCTGACTGCCAGCAGAGGAGTGTGCGCACTTAACCACTAAGCCACCAGGCAGACCCCCCAAAAAAATTCTTAAGTAGTGCTTTTTTTTTATTCTGTGAATTCCTGGTCATGAAGTAGACAACGATTAGCACATTTCAGTGTTGCTGCCTTGAATTGCGCTTACGCACCAGCAGTTTTAGCCACCCTTGCTTTGTACCCTTGGTGTCCCTGTCAACACAGTGGAAAAGGCCAATAACAATAAGCATTATTATAAAAACAGTTTTGAATCCACAGACACCCCCCCAACCCCCGAGAGTGTCTCTGAGATCCCTAGGGGCCTATCGACCACACAGAGAACTGTGGATCTATCCTTCCATCATGGAGGAGAATCTTGTAGATCTATTTTACGTGCCCACATACACACACCTCTACCAGTACCTTTCACTTTCCATTTCCCTCCTCTTCTCAAAATAAATACATCAATGTTAAAATTTTTTTCTCCCAAGAATTAAAACTTACCCAGCTTTTGTTTCTTTTGTATAGTTTTTCTCAAACTAATTATTGCCTTAGCTACATATGCTCTCTCAGCTGTGTAAATATCTTCTTGCTATGATAGGAATTCTATAAGCTTCATCCTCTTAAAGAAATCTCTAGAAACTTCTGACCTGCTCTGAATGTAATGTGTTAAGTTATAGGCTTCACATAGAAATTATCAGCCTAGTTGCCATTCACCATTACCTCGGGGATAACCCTCCCCCATTCTCTTCTTGATCTCCCTGTCTCCTAAATCCTACATATTTATGTTAGTTTGCTCCCTCATTTTAATGGAGTACATACTCCAATCACTTCCCAAGAATAGAGGCAACTGATAAAAAAGTCTTAGACGTGGCAAGTCTAAAACTTGTGAGGTAGATCTCACAATTAAAAGTAAGTTATTCTGGGTATGAAAGTCTGGATTGAAAATATCTTCTCTCAGGATCTGGAAATCGTTTCTCTGCTGCCACCTACTTCTCAGACTTGGGTCAACAGATTACGATGCTGTTTTGATTCTTGATCCTTTCCTCTCTGCAATTTTTTTGGATTTTCTTTTTGTTCCTAATAATGGGAGCTATTACGATATTGTGTCTTGGTGAGGGTCTTCTGGTTTCCATTTTGCTGAGAACTCAGTAGGGATTTCAGTCTTGGGAAGTACTCTTTAATCGTTTTGTTGATGTGTTCCTCTCCATTTTCTCTGTTCTGTTGTTCTGAACCTGTTGGGTTGATATTGGAGGACTTGGAATAGTCCTGTAATTTTACTGTATTTTGCTCTCTGATATATCTATCTTTTTTTTCTCCTTCTTCTTAAATTTGTTCAATTTGCACTTCAACACTTCCATTGATATTGTTGTGTGTGCTATCATGTTTGTAATATCCCAGAGCTCTTCCAAATTCTCTGAATGATTTGTTGAAAAGTATCTTCTCCTTGTCTTATGAAAGCAAGGTCCTGCCTTACTGCTCAGAATATTGTTCAACTTTTTTATTCTCTATTTCCTCCAAGTAACTGCTTATTATTTGTTTGTTTTAACTTTTAGCCTCTGTCTTTTTATTATATACTATCCTTTATATATTTAGTCACTCTCCATTTATATCAGGGCTACGAAATTATTTGTAGCTCTATAATTTTGAGGGGGCTTTGTTCACTGTCGGCTTTAGAGTAGAACAACCTAGATGAGGCATTTTTTTGGAAACTACTGTTGCCACTATCTTTAGTACTTGTCTTTGGGCTTGTCAGGTCCCCCAGAGAAGGCTTCCCCAGTTTCCAGTCTGCTGTTTGTAATTTTTTGGCTGCTAGTAATCTTCAAGCCAGATGTAGTAAGAAAGATAAAGATCTCCCTGTTCAGTATGTAAACAGTCACTTAATCTCCCTGTTTTCAATAAAGTACACCCAGTCTCTACTGTAATTGGTACCCTTCCATACACAAGCTCTCTCCTTGACAGTCTCCTGAGAATAACCTGCATGCTCCATCCTGGATGGTTTGAGATAGTCCACCCATCTAGGTGAGCAGAACATAAGGATCTGGGAAAATAACTGCTGCCAAGTTGGTGGGTCTTTGTTGTCAGTGAGCTTCCTGGTTTACTACACTGTTTTTGATTTATAGCTTTTTAAAATCTAAGTTGCTTATCCTTCACTGATCTGCTTTTCATCTTCTAAAAGTGGGTTGCTACTGTCTGCTGATCTGTTCCTCTCTTTATCTTTGTGGTTTTATGTCTTTTCTAAAAATTCCTGTTTCAGGGTTTCTAGAGGGAGTCGAAGGCAATGTTTCCATTAAATCTACCATTTTATCCAACAGTTAGTTTATATTGCTGTGTGTGTGTTGTTAGGTAATTTTTAAATAAACTTTTATTATAACATACGTATAGAAAACATATAGAAAAGTGCATGATTAATAAATGTACATCAACATAACCAAAGAGCTGGAACCGAAAGGTAACTGTTATTCTAATATCTATCACCATAAAATCATATTGCCAATTTTTGCACTTTATGTAAATGGATTCATACAATGCATATTCTATTTCATGCAGCTTTTTCTACACAGTTATTTTTGTGACAATCTTTTGTATCATTGGCTATAGCAGAAGTTTTCACATTTCTTATTCCTGTATTTCTTACTGGTGCACTTTCCAGTTGTAGTCCTAAAGATGGGTTTTAGAGTTGTTTCTAGTTGTCGAATAACACAAACAACGCTTCTGTGAAGATTCTTGTCCATGACTTTTGGTGCAAGAAAATTACATTTCTTTGGTTGTATATCTATAAATGAAATATCTGCATCATAGATGATGTGTGTTTTCAATTTGCTGTTTTTTAAATAATTTTTCAGGGCCGGGCCCGTGGCTTAGTGGTTAAGTGCGTGTGCTCCGCTACTGGCGGCCCAGGTTCAGATCCCAGGCGTGCACTGACGCACCGCTTCTCCGGCCATGCTGAGGCGGCGTCCCACATACAGCAACTAGAAGGATGTGTAACTATGACATACAACTGTCTACTGGGGCTTTGGGGGGAAAAAAAAAAAAGGAGGAGGATTGGCAATAGATGTTAGCTCAGAGCCCGTCTTCCTCAGCAAAAAGAGGAGGATTAGAATGAATGTTAGCACAGGGATGATCTTCCTCACACACACACACACAAAAATAAATAAATAAAATAAATAAATAATTTTTCATTGTGTACAAGAATATCCAGTAATTAAAACTACATGATCATAACTCCCAATTAATTACAAATTGATTGTTTAGTTGTGTTCTTCTTTTTTCTCGCCTTTTGCCAGTTGATCTGTACATAGACAAGAAATAGTCTAGAGAAAAGCCAATTAGTCTGAGTAAAGCAGAGGATTCTTTCAAAAAATACATGGAAATGAGACCAGAAAACTAGTTTGCTGTTATTTTTCAGGTCTTTGGATGCTTGCTAGAGTACTTGGACTATCCCAGAGATAGCTAAGGTTTATTAAAGGTTTGTTCCCTAAGGAGTAACAGCGTAAAAAGTCTATTTTAGCAAGATGTTTCTGTGTTCATATCCAAGAGGAATTTAGGAAGGACAATATCTCAATATTAGAAAACTCAGGTGCAAAAATTCCTGCAAATAGGCTAGAAAAATATTTTTTCTAAAAACTAATCATTCTTTATTATTGTTTATCAAATTCACAGAATTATCTACCCCCCCACACATTATTTGGAAAAATTCTTCAATAAAAAGGGACTACTATAGCAAGTGAACTTTGTCTTTGTGGTGAGATATTCCACAAAAATTGATATGTTAATATAAGCTGCTTTCCCAACAAATATTAGTTTTGTGTATTTTGATTGGAATTGGGACTTTTTACTTGAGCTACATAATAGTTTTTCATTTCAGTAAAACCCAAAAGAAAAATGCAGTAAATAAATGGTTTCCCAGATTTTATCCATTTATATGATACTGGATGATAACGTTTCTGGGTATACATGACTTAAGGCATATATATGGGGTATGTGTGTGTGTGTGTGTGTTATGGGTTGAATTGTGTCTCCTCCAAAATTCATATGTTGAAGCCCTAACCACAAATATCTCAGAATGTGACTGTATTTTGGGATAGGGCTCTTGAGGCATTTAAGTTAAAATGAGCCGTGATGCTGGGTCTAATCCAATCTGACCGGTGTCCTTACAAGGAAAGAAAATTTAGAGACACATAGGATGTTCATGCACAGAGGAAAGGCCACTTGAGGTCACAGCAAGGAGGCAGTCACCTGCAAGCCAAGTAGAGAGGCCTCAGAAGAAGCCAAACCTGCCCACACCTTGATCTTGGACTTCGAGCTTATAGGCCCTCTTAAATAGGTTTGTAACACATGGATGAAAACTTCATCATAGAGAACAAAAGGGTGATAGCTATATGAAAATTTGGGTTAAAATCCAACTTTCTTTTGTCTGTGTTTCAATTTTGGTCATTTTATGAATTTTATGGAGAATTTAATTTGTGAATGTGTTTTGTGGTAGCAGTGCTAAAACTCACTAAATAATTTGTTGAGGCACGTTTCATGAGAGTAGTATGACTGTTTACTGAAAGTAGAAAGAAGCATCTTGAAAAGTCCAGGTGTTCAACATATTTGCCAAGCCTCAGATTTAGCATTCCAGCTGCAATGATCTACAGAGCGATTCCTGTGTTCATTTTGGATACTTCTTGGTGCAAAAATGTCAAGGCTTAGAAGAGGAAACAGATATAAACATAAGCACTTTGGAAACAGTTCTGGAGGGCCTAGTTAAACAAAAACCTAAAATCTCAAGTGATCTGTAATTTAAAAAAATTTAAAATTCATTGAAATATTAAATAAAGAATGCCAGAAATCCTTGTGTGGTTATTCTTTATTGTCTCTCTCACATGAAAAACAGAATATTTTTGTTTCATTTTATGGAGAGACAACATTCCCAAATAAAGTTATAACAAGATGAGTAGGAGCTAAGCAATTCAAAATGAGTAGCATTTATAAGTCACTATTGTAAAAAAGCAATTTAATTAGTATACGATACCGCCTCTGAAAGACAGACAAATACTAAGAAGTATCTTCATGTTCCAGGATATTGATTGGAAGATATTTAATTTCAGTAAATACAAGTAGTTCAACTGCTTAGCAGACTCAGGGCCTGTGTCCTGGAGGCAGAACGCAAACTTAGAGGTGAAATTCTCCTTCCGATCTTCCTTGTCTGCAGCCCCCAATGCATGTTAAGTTATAGAACTTAGGGCCACAGCCCACCATGTTAACTTTGCCTTCCATTGCTGCTGTTTCTTTTGCTTATATATTGTCCCTTCCTCCAGAATATATCACCTCAGTATCATCAAAACTTTCACTACCATTTTTTAACAACTTTTATTACAAAATATTTAGGAGAAGAAAATTATATTCCAGCATTCTAAGTCTAAACTGAAAAGAAAACCAAAGTACATACAGTACCAGATTCTCTATGAATTTCTACAACCATGATTTGTAGTAAAACCCATACCTTCCTCAAAGGCACCATGTTGTCTCGTTAGCTAAGACCTACGTTTTCACTCCTCTTGCTAGCCCTCAAAAGGAGGCCACTCCTTTCTTCATTATTTCCATCACCATAAAGAAAGTTTGGAATGTTTTAACATTCCTCTGGTTCTACACCGTCTGCCAACTGCCGTTCCTCCCACAAAGTCTCAAGTACATCTCTCTCTTCTTATCCTTGTCACAATTATCTATTAATTTTAGAATCTCAACTTGATGTTTTAAAAAGACTATTGTGCCTGACTCACTTTCTTCTCAATATCTTAAGCCACTGTTATCAGGTATCAATATGCACGACTATCACCGCCATAGATAGCCACATGGTTAGATCTTGTATTTAATTTTTTTTATCATCTCTGTACTTAGGTAGATCTTTCATACGGCCACAAACTGGATGAAGGCTTTCACACTATCTCCCACGTATTTAAATTTTAAATTTCTCTGATCACAGCATCCTTCTTTTACCCCCCTTCATTCATTCAATTCAAACTTTGAGCTCAAGCCCATCCATTCATTATCTCTTTTTAGGTATCACAGTCATCCAGTTCCTTAATGCTTTCAATTTCTTCTTTTGCTTTGCAATAGCTCAGCTCTACTCTCACCATAATCTTGTATCCCCATGACCTTCCACTATACTTGCTCTTGCCAGTTCCCAACTGTGGTTCAAACCAACGATCTACTTGCATTATTTGGATAAAATTACATAATCTGGAAAAAACGATAGTTTCTAACCTCAAATAGACCCTCAATTGCTACTTGGTGGTCTTTTCACTCATTTCTAGCTGGTTACATTTCCTATTTTTCTATGTGGCTAGTCTCAGCCACTTTCTTTCACTCAGCCAAGCAAAACCAAACCAAACAAACAACATAAATTGTCTCATTAAAAAAAAAGAGCACATGAGACATGCTCGAACATAACTATAGGCTCACGGTTCCCAGCATCTTTCTCTATAGTCTCAGAGGAAGATGGGCTCCACCCCAAGGCAAGATAATTCTGTCCACTTGTGTCATTGCCCAGAAGGCCCTCCATTTCCACTGAAATTTGTCACCTTGTTAGCCTCCCCCTTTCTCACCCTCACCACTTGTTCCTTTCAATCATCCTAGAAATATGTTTAAATATTCCCCATTCAAAGAATATATTAATATTTAAAATTCTTTATTAAATTTGAGGAAAGTGGAGAAACATGACAAACCCTCCTTCAGCCAGGTGACCAACATCAGCGTCAACAGTCATAAATCATTCTGGTAGTATGTAACCTTGGTATGATGTAATGAAAATGACCCTTAACCTCTGTGATCTACTGTCCCCAAATCCATAATTCCAGTCTCATCATGAGAAACTGTACTCCTCAAACTGCAAGTTCATCTAAACAAGGAAGGTCAGAGAAATTATCACAGTCAAAAGGAGGCTAAAGAGATACAAAAACTAAATATAATGTGGTATCCTGGATGGGATCCTGGAATAGAGAAAGAACATTAAGTAAAAACTAAGGAAATGAGTGAACTACAGACTTGATTTAATAAAAATGAATCCATATTGGTTCATCAATTGTAAAAAATTACCATAATAATGTAAGATATTAATAATAGGTTAAATTGTGTGTAGAGAGTATATGGAAATTCTCTGTACTACCTGCTTAAGTTTTTTTGTAAATCTAAAACTGTTCTAAAATATTAAAGTCTCTTAATAAAATTAAAACAAAAAGACCAGGAGTTAGGTAGATAGAGATAAAACATACACCTGTATTAATAATAAAACTCATATTCACATTAGCAAGTGCAGCTTACTTGTGGCCATAATACCTCTCCTGATTCTAAACTACAGAATTTGTCAGAATAATGAACAAAGTGAAGGTTACAATGGAAAAACCCAGGCTTCCCCATCTTGAGGTACTTCTGTAAAACTTATAACATGAGAGGACAGGGCTGAGTAGACTAGAACTGCTTGCGCTGTCTGGGCAGCTGGTATTCAAGAGTTAGTTAGGAAAGCGGAAAGGGGTCTGATCCGTACATGCCAGTTTCTTTCTCAAAGATGCCCCTGGAATTCAACAGGAGAGGATGGGATGAGGGAGCTTAGCAACAGGCCAGGGTTACAGCTAATCAAGGTCTCTTGACACAGAAACAAGAGACAGAGTGAGATTTCCTTCTAAGAGAGACACGACTAATTTCAGGAAAAATCTTCTAACACATCCCAGTTTTATATATATTTATCAAGTCCCCGTTGTGAGTTCAGTTGGCGGAACCTGAACAGGGAGAAGAGGGCAGCCTCCTTGAGAGGTAAACCAGCAAGGGGTGTCAGAGCCCAAGGAGAAATGAACTCATCGTTTTCATTACGTGTAATATATATTTAAATGTGTATATTGAGTACAACGAGGCACCAAATTTTAGCTTATAAATATCATTATGCACTAAAAACAACTAGGTCTCTTTGGAGAAATAGCCACTTCCCAGGAAGCAACAGAAGAAATACAAAATAAGCCTGGAACACCTTGTGCCAGTAAGTAAAGACATTATCAATGAACGATAGGGATGTGACAAGAGGGCACAGGAGCCAGCATGAAGGGGCTCTCACTGGCCAAATCTGGGACAAGTTGAACATCAAAATAGGAAACTGAGTTTGTATAGTTATAAATTAATTAATTAATATGCAAGTTTGATGATGAATGACATATTTATATAATTTCAAAAATGCTTCTCTGCAAAAATATTCATTATTTGCAATCTTGGGGGAAAAGGTCTCAGTCTTTCAACTTTAAAAGTATGACTTTAACTGCAAGTTTTACTTACATGATGATTAAAAGGATGAGGAAGTTTCCTTCTATTTCTGCTTCACTAAGTGATTTTTACCATAATTGGTGTTGAATTTTCCCAGTTACTCTTTTTTTCAGTTGATCATAGGACTTTTTTCCCTTTTATTTTGACCAAATGGTAAATTACAATAATTTATTTCCAAATGTTAATCCAATCTTTCATTCCTAGGAGTGGGGGAACTCATCTGTTCATGTTCTCTTGTATACTGCTGTATTTGATTTCTGCTTATTTTAAGGTTTTTGCAACTATGTTCTTGAGGGATAATAATCTATAATTTTATGCTATTAAAAAGTTTTTGTCTGGTTTTAAGAACATAAAATGAGAGGTATTTTGTTCTCTTCTATTTTCTGAAAGATTTTATGTAATTTTGGTATTATTGTTTTATTAAATATTTTATAGCATTAACCAATAGGATCATGTCAGCCTGGAGTTTTCTTTAATGATAAGCCTTTAATTATGAACTAATTCCTTAAACTGATATAGGACTACGAAGATTTTATTTTTTCTTGATTCAGTTGTGGTAAATTGTGTCTTTCAACAAATTTCTCTATTTCACCTAGGTATTAGAATTTATTGACTGAAAGTTATTCATATGATCGCCTTATTGTCTTTTTAGCATCTATAGAATTTATAGCATCATCTCCTTTTCATTCCTGATATTGGTAATCCATGTTCTCTCTTCCTTTTTTGATCAGTCACACTGAGAAATTTTCAAAGAACCAGCTTTTGGCTTCAAAGATTTTTTAAAAAATTATCCGTCTGTTTTCTCTTATATTGATTCCTGCCCTTATTATTATTGTTTCCTTCTTTCTACTTGTTTTGGATTTAATTTGGTCTTCTTTAACTAACTTCTTTTGGTGTTAATTTATTTATTTTAGGCCTTTCTTGCTTTTTAAAATTATCATTAAAACTATAACTTTCCTTCCAAGTGATGCTTAAGTTGCATCTCAGAATTTTCATGTATGGTTATTTAATTTTTCACTGTTTGCAAATTATTTTGTAATTCCCCTTATCATTTTTTTTTATTTTTTACCCATGTTTTATTTTGAATTGTACTGTTTAATTTCTAAAAACTTGTGGACTTTTTCAGTTATCTTTTGTTATTGATTTCTAACTGTGATCAAAGAATATGCTCTATATAATCTAATTCTATTGAATTGTTCACAGTATTTACTCAGTTTGCATTAGCTGGCATTCTAGTGCACTTGACAAGGACATATATTTTGCTGCTGTTGAGTGGGTATTCTGATATTCTGCTTCCTTGTTTACTAGTAGCTGAGAGATGAGCATCCAAATCTTCAACTATGTGAATTACTCTATTTCTCTTCTCAGCTCAGTCTGTTTTACTTAATGTGTTTTAAGATCTAATTTTAGTTAAATCCTCATTTAGGATTGTTATATCTTCTTAATAAATTCAGCTCTTTATAATTACGAAGCATCTTGTCTATCCTGGCAATGTTCCTTCTTCTGAAATCTTTTTAATCTGATATTTATCTAACCACTCAAGCTTTACTATTATTAGTGTTTGCATGGTATACTTTTTTCTATTTTATTTTGAATCTATCTGTACATTATTTTTATTGAAATATTGTTGACATAACATATTATGTTAGTCTCAAGTGTAGAATATAGTGATTTGACGTTTATATACATTATGAAATGATCACCATGACAAGTCTAGTGACCATTTGCTACCATACAGACTTAGTACAATGTTATTGACTATATTCCCTATGCTATACATTAATCCCAGTGGCTTATTTATTTTATAACTGGAAGTTTGCACCTCTTAATCCCCTTCACCTATTTTGCCCACCCCCACACCCACTTGCCTCTGGCAACCATCATTTTGTCCTTTGTATCTATAAGTTTGTTTCTGTTTTGTTTTGTTTGTCCATTTGTTTTGTTTCTTAGATTCCACATGTGAGATCATATGGTACTTGTCTTTCTCTGACTTATCTCACTCAGCACAATGCCCTCCAGGTGCTTGTGGCATAATATGCTTGGATCTCACTCTTAATGATTTAGCCTGCCAAGCTTAGCCTTCTGACTGGTGTCCTTAGACCATATACATTTAACAAAAATATTGACAGAATTTAGTTAAAATATACCTGCAATGTTTTTCACATACATTCTTTCCTCATTTTTTTCTATTTTTCCTTCCTTCTTTTGACTAATTCAGTTGTTTTTTTTGGTTATAAGTGTTTCATTGAACACCACTCTTGGCTTTATTAGCTCTCTCTCTTTAATTATTTTAGTGGTTATTCTAGAGTTTCCAATATGCATTTTTAGACTAGCAGTGAAAATGTTAAGAAAAATTGATATATTCTGGATATATTTTGAAGATAAAGAAAGGAGGATTTCCTAATGGATTGGACATTGCATATAAGAGCAATAAAGAAAACAAAGATGACTCCAAAATTTATGTACGAAGCACTGGAAGAATGGAGTTTCCCACTGAATGGAAAGGATGAGAGAATAGTAGGTTTGGGTTTGGAGGTAGAAACCAACAGCTGAGTTTTGGACATGTTGAGTTTAAAATAGAAATTGAAGTGGAGAATTTGAGTAGTGAAATATCGAGTCAAAAATGTGAGAAAGCTATCTAGCCTGAGTTTGGGAGTTATTAGCAAACGGATGGTATTTAAAACCAGACAATGAAATGAAATCATCAAGTTGTGAGTGTGGCTAGACAAGAGAAGAAGAAGGAATGAGCCCAAGAACTTGCCAACCTTAAGAGAAGAAGTGAGAAGAAACCAGTAAAGGAGACGGAGATGAAGCCAGCAGTGAGCTAAAAAGAAAAGTAAGAAGGCATATTGTGCTGGGAAATGCTACCTCATTGCCTGCAGTTGCCCTGCAGTAACGGCCCACATCACTCGGAAAGAAAGTTTATGTGATCATCTATTAGTGAAAATTTCTGACTTATGTCTCATTTCCGTTGCCTTCATTAAAACTTTCCTTGCCTATTGGTTGGAATTCCTGCAGAAGTTCCCTGCTGGCTTCCCTGACTCCAGTCTCTTGCTCTGTATATCATCACTCATGCTGTAGCCACAGAAGTGAGTAGTTTTTTTAAAAACATAATCACCTGTTTATAAGTCTTCGAGAGATCTTTATTGTCCATAAGATAAATTCCAAAGTTGTTAGTATGGTTTCCAAGTTCCTTCACAATCTACTCCCCAGTACTACTACACAATCTACTCTTCAAAAATCTCATGCTCATCATCACTTCCTTTATGCCTTCACAATGCAGCCATAACATATATTTATCTTTGACAGTACTTGTACCTAGATCACTTTTCTACATTTTTTGGAAGTCAATTTGCACTTCCTCTCACAACCTCAATCGAAGTGCCATGTCTACTAGAAAGTCTTTTTTGCTATCCCTAGACCAAGATTCCCAAGAATTTTATTTATAACCCCATTAAGGATTGTTCTGGGTTGAAACTAAAATTAAAATGAGGTGGTTAGGATGGGCCCTAATATAGTACGATCGTGTCTTCACAAAAAAGAGAAATTTGGAGACACACACACACAAGAACGTTATGTGAAGATGAAGATGTTGATCTTAAACAAATAGTTATTTCTCCAGCAAAAATGGGTTTTTTTGAGATCAGCAAAGAATTACAATCCAGAGTCTACAACCACAGCGAACTATGTACATGTGCAAGTCCCCAGCCCCAAGGGGAGGAGAAACTCCTTTGCAGAAGGAAGAGGAAGTTGGGAGGGCTATTGTGAACAGAGTCCACTGGAGGAGACTGGGAGTTGAAGTGTAGTGGCTTTTCATTGACTGGGTTGTGACAGTCTGTCTGGCTGGGCTGTTGCTGGGCAAGAAGAGGAAGTCTTTCTTCTCCCCTTTGGAATCTGCAGTCTTCGTAGAGCATGAGAGCTCCCCCTTCTGGCCTCTTGACTCTATTTTATGTAAAGTTTGTGTTTATTAATTTTCATGAAAGCATAGCTTGGAGTGATGCTTCTCCTGCACATCAAGGAACATTAAAGATTACCAGCCAGCCACTAGAATCTAGGCTGGAGGCATAGTATAGTTTCTCTTTTATGGCTCTCAGAAGGAACCAACCCCGTCAACACCTTGATCTTGAACCTCTAGCCTCCAGATTATGTGACAATAAATTTCTGTTGTTTAAGCCACCCAGTTTGTAACAGTTTGTTATGGCAGCCCTAGAAAACTAATCTGAGGATATTAACCCATTTTTGGTTATTTATTTTTGTACGTATCTCCACTTTGTTGGTATGTTCTAGCAGCATAATTTAGTCACAACTGACCCACCAGCACCTGGTGGACACAGTGATTTTTTAAATGGATATCTACATAAATAATGCAAAGACAGTATTTGTGTGTATGAGCACAGGGTCCTAAAGATATTTCTATTGTTCTTGTATTAAATGGAATAAACTTGTGGAAAAATAAAACCATTAGAATTTTGGGGAATCTTTGATTCTATTATTTTCTAAACATTGAAGCTTCTTTTTGTAGCTACTTTAACCATCTCCTGCAGAGATTTAATCTCTAATAGCGATAGTTACTGGCTATTCAGACCTCACATGTATAAAAATCAGCCTTTCAGCTACTTAACAAAGGAAAAGTTTATGATCTAATCTCTTCTGTAGGTATTAAGTAAGAAAACAACAAATTAGGGACTAGGAAGCAAAGAAAGAAAAGAAAACAAGAAGCAAAACAGGAATTTTGCCAAAAATATCAAAGGGATTAAACCAAATAAACAAACAAGATTGACATTAAATACCCCAGGTCTTGGCGCTACAGTCTGGTTGATCAGGAAGAAGAGAGTTGAGATGTGGACAAGGGAGGGTGGAATTTGATCTGAATCCTTACTTAGTTCTGCTCTGTTCTGACGTGTAGTCTTCCTGGATAGAAACAAAGGCAAATGATCCTATGTTTGAATGGAAAAAGTTGGAAGAACTCTCTAGTACATAAGTATGTCCCTACTTCACTATGTCAAGCAAAATATTCATTCATTCTGCAAATAATCCAGTGTCCACTATGCACCAGGTACTTTTCTAGACACCAGGGAGGCAATACCCTACCCTCATGGAGGTTATGTTCTCGGGGAGGAAAAATACAAACAACATAAGAAAGTAAAAGATATCATACATTTTATTATGCTACATGCAAAGGAGAAAAATAAAGCCAAGTTGTCACAGAATAGAGGGAGGAAGAGAGATGGCATTTTTAGGTAGGGTAGCCAGGGAGAAGACTTCTGTAAGGTTGCCTTTGAGTAGAAACATAAGAGAGTTGAGGAATAGAGCCATGTTTAATCCTTCAGGGGAAGAACATTCCGGGTAGAAAGGAAAGCAAGTTCAGCAGCATTGAGGCAGGACTTGACCTTATTTGACTGAGCAAAGACAGGAGGCCAGTGTAGTTGGAGTTGAATGACGGAAAGGATGAGGTCAGGGAAGCAATGGGGGAATTAAATTAAGTAGATCATAGGGCCATTGTAATAACTTTTTGCTGTTGGTATTGAAAATAGATTGAGATAGGACAGGGTGGATACAGGAAGACGGGTGCTGCACTAACGCAGGTAAAAGATGATGGTGATAAATGTTTCCAGTTCTCTTCCTGTAAGAACAGCCAAGTGTGCTCCATGCATAGAGTTAAAACTGTACCTAGGAACTGGCAACAACTCACTTGTGGCCAATAGTGGCATTTTTTATCCCGTTCACAAGTCCAAGAAAAAAAAGTAGGTTGATCACAATAAATTTAGCTAGCAGTTTTCAGGGATAATTCACTTGAGATTTGAAAGCCACTTAAGGCTGAATACAGCACTCCATGGACTTATGAATTGACAGGGTCTCACTGGTCCTTAGACTACATTTTGGCTTAGGCTCTAACCCTTAGATAGTTCTCTACTCAAGGAGTTTAGAAAGCTCAATTCCTTCTTTGGACTATGTGGTTCATTATTGTATTTGGCAAAAAGGCTTTTTACAAAGTATAGAACTAAATGGATGGTATTAAAGAATGACCATTCAGAGAAAACTCTGTATGACTTCTTAAATTGTTTTATCTGGTCAGTAACAATTTTTATAAAACTGATAGTATCCTTTTTAATTAAGAAATTTGTCTGAAAACTACTGTTAAGAATTGTATAAGAAAGGTGAGTCCTCTGTACTAATAATCTTTTCTAAATCCCAATTATTCATACAAATAGAATATTTTTCTCTTTCTACTTGACCTACTTTTTTCTTCTTTGCCATTAGAAATCCATGCATGTTCTAACATCTTTTGGATTTATTTTCTAAAATGTCATGCCTTCCTGTGATATAACATTCTATGACGTCTACCTTTATAAACGTTCAACCACTTTCCATGCTACGTTTCTATAGTCAAAGAGATGATGCTCAAACGCTTTTATGAATGAACCTTTAAACTTGGATCCCCATTTTTCCATGGGAAATGTTTCAGCAACTAATTACTAGCCCTAAATTTATGTGAAAACATAAAACTGTTGTATTTTTACCCTTCCCATTTGTCTGGCCACATGCCCAGTTGAGCAAGCAGTGAGGGATAAGGTGCAGAGAGACCAAAGAAAAGACCTAGAGACCGTGTACGAGATATACAGGTTTATTGGGACTTACATATGGGAAGCGTCCAGGGACGGCTGTCTGGACAGAGTTGTGCACCTGCTACTGCAGGCAGAGAGGGGTTTGCTTATATAGACAGGGAACAAAGGCTACGTGCTTCCCAAGAGGGACTGTCCTTGGTATGACCAGCGTTCCCAGGAACAGCAGCTCACATGGAAGGGCTCTGTGTCTCTTTAAGACGTGATGTTCTTTGAGTGAGATAAGTTAAGACCTGGGGTGGCCAGGCCCTGGATCGTAACAAATCCCAGAGGGTTGGCGTCCTGCCCAGAAGGGGGCCAGAAGGACACACGGTTGTAATAGAGCAGGCAGGTTATTGCTGAGCAAGCAAGGCCCTACGCCGTTATCATTCACCAGTCACCTCTAAAGCCTTTTTTACATATGGATCTCACTAAGCATTTGAACAGGTTCCTGTTTTCCAAAAAGAAAGTAAACTCAAAGTAAAAGTAAAGAAGAGCCTAGGAAAGTGGTACATAGCAGAACTAACAAGGCTGCTAATAATGACAGCACTCAATATTATTGCTGAAACTGCATTTTTTCTGCATTGGAGATATCCACGAACATAGACTCGCATACCGTGAAGCATCTTAGGTCAGTGTGACGGATGTAGTGGTTCTGCTACAGTGCATCAATGAATGCATATCCTTTGTCGTGTCATACTATATTACTTATCGGGAAATATTTATTTCTTGGTACTGGTACAACATATCACCTGTCCACTAGAAATTGTTGCTACATGGAAATGGACAAAAACATTTATTGAGGGCTAAATATGCATAAACAGATACAAGCCTGATTTTGTCATTCTTCTGTTTCAGGTGCTACATCATTTTGAGAATGACAAGAAGCTACAAACTTCTGCATCATTTGACCCTTCCCTCCCTTTCCAACATTAACTCTCATCACAGTCACTGGTTCACTCTGTTCCAGGGGCTTCTGTCAGTTGTGTAATCACGCCCTGCTCTGCTCCCACAGGGCTTTTGCACATGTTAGTGTCTGTTCTTCCAATCTGCCCTTGACGAACACACACAATTGGTGACCACTTTCATCTTTCTAAAATCAAGCTATTTCTTCCAGGAAACCTTAGATGACTCTTTAATTATATCAAATTTCTTGCTATGCATTCTTTTCAGATGTCATGCATTGCTCTTCTTAGCATTAATCACAGTCACAATAGTTGTGTGATTTTATGATTAATGTCTTTCTCCACCACTAGCCTTTAAGCTCCATGACAGCACAGACCATCTGTACTTTTACTCACCATTTCACTTCCAGCATTTAGGATTATTATTCAGTCAATATCTGTCAATGAATGAATGAATCAGTTCAGGTATAAACAATAAGTCTACAAGATAGGAGAATTCTCATTTTACAGATGAGAAAACTACAGCTTAGAGAAGTGCGTTATTTTCTGCAAGATCTGAGTAATGATACATTTGACTCAAGGTGTATCTGACTCCAAATGTGCACCTTTCCACACAAAAAGAGGTAAGCAACAATGATAGTCACAGAAATGAATGCAGAACAGAACATGCACCAACTTAGGCTTCTAGAATCCTTAGGAAAGATGTCTGAGCTCTTCTCTATGTATAGATGCCATTTCGTAGATGGCTGACACAGCTAATCCATAAGTCAACAAAGTGAAAATTATCATCACCATTGTCAACTTTGGAATACAAAGAATAGGATGAATACAATAATAAATTTTGCAAAGTGGACTTTTAAACAATAAGTTCAACAAGACAAGGGTGCCCACTCTCGCCACTCTTATTCAACACAGTACTGGAGGTTTTGGCCAGAGCCATTGGAGGCAAGAAAAAGGAATAAAAGAAATCCAAATAGGCAACGAAGAAGTGAAACTCTCACTGTTTGCAGATGACATGATCTTATATATAGAAAACCCTAAAGAATCCATTGGAAAACTATTAGAAATAATCAACAACTACAGCCAATTGGCAGGGTACAAAATCAACTTACAGAAATCAGTTGCATTTCTATATACCAAAAACGAACTAACAGAAAGAGAACTCAAGAAGACAATCCCATTTACAATCGCAACAAAAAGAATAAAATATCTAGGAGTAAATTTAACCAAGGAAGCGAAAGACCTATACAATGAAAACTATAAGACATTACTGAGTGAAATCAATGATGACATAAAGAAACGGAAAAATATTCCATGCACTTGGATTGGAAGAATAAACCTTGTTAAAATGTCCATACTACCTAAAGCAATCTACAGATTCAATGCAATCCCAATCAGATCCCAAGGACATTCTTCACAGAAATAGAATAAAGAATACTAGCATTCATATGGGGCAACAAAAGACCCCGTATAGCTAAAGCAATCCTGAAAAAGAAGAACAAGGCTGGAGGCATCACAATCCCTGACTTCAAAACATACTACAAAGCGATAGTAATTAAAACAGCATGGTACTGGTACAAAAGCAGACACAGATCAATGTAACAGAATTTAAAGTCCCAAAATAAAACCTCATATCTATGAGCAGCTAATCTTTGACAAAGGAGCTAAGGACATACAGTGGAGAAAAGAAAGTCTCTTCAATAAATGGTGCTGGGTAAACTGGACAGCCACTCGCCAAAGAATGAAAGTGCACCATCTGCTTTCACCATACACAAAAATTAACTCAAAATGGATCAAAGACCTGAAGGTGAGACCTGAAGGTGAAAACTCCTGGAGGAAAATATAGGTAGCACACTACTCGCCATCAACCATAAAGGGATCTTATGAATTCCATGTCTCCTCAGACAAGGGAAACAAAAGAAAAAATAAACAAATGGGACTTCATCAGATTAAAGAGCTTCTACAGGGCAAATGAAACCAGGATCAAAACGAATAGGGAACCCACCGGCTGGGAAAAAATATTTGCAAACCGTATATCGGATAAGGGATTAATCTCCATAATATATAAAGAACTCACACAACTGAATAACAAAAAAAAACACAATCAGAAAATGGGCAGAGGAAATGAACAGACACTTCTCCAAAGAAGATATACAGATGGCTAATAGGCACATGAAAAGATGCTCAACATCACTAATCATCAGGGAAATGCAAATCAAAACCACACTAAGATATCATCTTACATCCGTTACAATGGCTATAATCACCAAGACAAAAAGCAACAAATGCTGGAGAGGATGTGGAGAAACAGGAACCCTAATCCGCTGTTGGTGGGAGTGCAAACTGGTGCAGCCTCTATGGAAAACAGTAGGAGATCCCTAAAAAAATTAAAAATAGAAATACCTTATGATCCAGCTATCCCGTTACTGGGTATCTACCCAATGAACCTGAAATCAACAATCCAAAGAGGCTTATGCACCCCTATGTTCATCGCAGCATTATTCACTATAGCCAAGACATGGAAGCCACCCAAGTATCCCTTGACTGATGATTGGATAAAGAAGATGTGGTGTATATATACTATGGAATACTACTCAGCCATAAAAAAAGACAAAATTGTCCCATTTGCAACAACATGGATTGACCTGGAGGGTATTATGTTAAGTGAAATAAGCCAGAAAGAGAAAGTCAAAGAGTGCATGATTTCACTCACATGTGGAAGATAAACCAACACATGGACAGATAGAACTGTTTGGTGGTTACCAGGGGCTAGGAGGGTGGGCACAAGGGGTGGAGGGATGCACTTATATGGTGACTGATAAATAATAATGTACAACAAAAATTTCACAATAAAAAAAGAAAAAACCAAACAGAGGAATTTAAATACAAATAGTTATAATAAATATTACTAAATAAAATCTAGAAAATAAAAAAAAAAACATAAGTTCAATTCTTCCTCATTATTCCTAAATAGACTTTCAGGAACTGTGAATTGACTGATCAATGGAAACCAGTTGTTCTCACTTACCATTGTGAATTCTTTGACAGATCTCTTAATTTTATTCTTTAGCAGAATAGTTTCGTTTCATATCTGGCAGTATTAGCAAGTCATCTTTTCTCCTGGGGAATTCCTTTGGCTCTCTGTTGTCATTATAATTTAAATTAAACTACTTCTCATGTGCTTCAGTGCCTTATACATTTATGATTCAATCTAATTTGCTATTTTTTAAAAATTCCCAGTGTCTATGTCCATAGGACATGAAAAATTATTCAGTCAAATTTGTTACTGTGACCATTCAGGTAGAAAAAAATAGAATCACTGAATATATTTTTTCTACTGAATTTAGTGTATTTGTGGTAACGCAACCTAAGGGTCATCCTCTTCTTTGTTCATAGGTTGCCCACTTTATGTCCAACTCTTTCCTCAGCCTAACTTATTCCTCTCAGCGTCTATTCTTCAAATCCTAAATACGGTGTTCCACATACCTAATGACTCTCTTTTCCCACTGACTCTGTGACTTACATTATTCATAGCCCTGCTACTAAAAATACTACTTGATTTGCCAGATCTCTTATCAATTATTGGGTTGAAATATTTTCCACTACAATTATACCACCAAAGAAAAGATAAAGTAAGAATATTGTAGTACTTCTTCAAAATATATCAATGTATCTAATATACTGTAATTGTTGATTATTCCTAGGAGGTTATTTTCTCAGTAAAACTTGATAAATTAAGTGCAGATTTATACCCTGTGTCTATACTCTGAGACTACGAAGACCTTTGAAATATTGAACTAAACAGAATATAATTAGAAAGACAGCCTTCTTCTCTCCAAACACCCAACAGATATTCCCACTTCAAATATTTTAGGCATCTCTGACTGGTTTCTCAGCATCAACCTATGTCAATCGTCACATTCTAACTAGAGTGATCTTTTTGCAACACAAATCTGAACTTCTCCTGATCCCTGCGCTCTTCCCATATTCAAAGCATTTGAATAATGTGTAATTGTTCTTAGGTGGAGCCCAACATACTTCATATCTCCCACCAGGCTCCTCTTTGTGCTCTCGGGGGTCTGTCACGTGGGCCTTTTGCAGTTGCTCCCGGCCACAGGGCCTTTACATATGATGTCCTCTTCCCGGAAAGTTTTTCCTTCACCACCACCACTTATGCAAGGTCACCTTCTCTTCCTTCAGATCTAGTTCAAACTTCAGGGTTATGTGTGAAGATATACCTAATTAATTTTATTTCCTTATTACATGTTCTTACATGCTCTCAAAGCATCATGAGCTTCAACAATTAATATCTGTTTCCCCCACCGGGACCATTGTCCACCATTTATTCTCCAGCACCAAGAATAGTATATGACTAATGAATAAGTTAATTAGAGAATAAATGGCTAAATTTAATTGTAATGCCTTTTCTATCAAGAGAGTGAACTAGTGATCAATGGCAGTCTCAAATAGATAACTGATAACCAATTAAGAAAAAGGAAAAGCTAGGACCATAGAAACTTTATAATCTATTTTTATGCATCTCTGATATTTAGCTAGCTCTTTTTGGTGACTAAGGTATGCTCTCAATAGCCAGAGCCTGGCAAGTGGAATCCATTTCATTCCAGTGCTTATGATCATGATTGAGAATACTAATTATATCCTTTTAAATTTGCTTTCATCCCTGCAATGTATAGAGAGAATTTAGCTTTTAGCAAGGATCAGATAGGGCGTGAGAAGAAAAACTACTTTACACATAATAGGCTACATAGTGTAATATGAAGAAGGGTACAATACGAGGAAGGGTGATCTAAATTTATCTTTGACTTCTGGGTTGAAAATACATGAAGTTTTAGATGGGTGAGTGCAAATGAGCCATGTTACCTGAGTTTATTTCTATAAAATGAGGATAATATCTATCTGACAAAATTATTGTAACAAAATAATGAAAATATTAACTATTGAGGCAAGAACAGACTTTCCATTCACGACATTTGCTGCTGTTTCCGTTGTTGGATTTTATGTTGATGATGATGATATGCTCCCGCTGCTGCTATGAGAGCTGGGTGAAGCCAGAGCGTCTTATCTACAGAATAAGAATATCTCAACTGTTTCTGTTACCCAAAATAAACAATTTAAGATATTCCCACGTTTGTAAACAACTGACTGTTTTAAAATATATTTTCTACTTGGATTTATTTCCTTATAACTGACATGGTTAATTATCATTGTAAATAAAGATTTCGTTTTTTCCACCAAAGACATTTTCTCTGGATTATGCAGTCATTGCAATCTCTTCAGCTTTATGACTATCCAGGAAAAACAAGTGATCAATACTGAGTAGCCTGAAGAAAACCAATCGAGGTCATTTAAATCAATATGCTTAACTTGCAATCATTTATACTGCATGTTTGCAAAAATACAAAGCTTAGTTCACTGAAGTTTCATTTGGAGTCAGCAAAAATTGTGTGCAGGAATTCTATAGTTGTATTTCATTTTAAGTGTGGAAAATGGAAATTTAAATGATTTTTTAATATTTTCAATGAATAATTTATTCTACCTTAAATTGTAAATGCATTAAAGTACTTCTTTGAACATGATTGCAAAATATTCATATATTAAATTAATTCCAAACTCGTGAATATTAGGATAGATGACAGTGTCCTTGAAAGTAATAGACAAATTGTGTATTCTTCATTTTTATTTTGTAATTTGGAAGTGGGTAAATATTATCATTCATATAGACCTTAAGTGATTTTTTTTCTAGAAGTCTGAGAAAACACTGTTTGATGGAAAAAGTAGTAGTTACACTGTCAGGACCAATGTAGTAGTACAGAAAACAACAGGTAAAAATAATCTTTATGAAATTCATTTCAGGAAAGTATTCCACAGTCAAGGGAAGCTTAGGTAAATTTTGAAAATTTTCCCCAAATTAGCCACGAGGCAAAAGAAGAGGTCTATTACCCTTTTTATTAGTCACAATACTCCCTTAATTTTTACAATGCTTTAGATACTCCAGATGCATTTACATACATTATCTAACTTGATCTCTACCATAACCATGTGAGATGAGTAAAAGAGGCAATATTACCACAAAGAGGTGAAGTAGGAATTTGAAATTGGTCAACAGGTAAGCGGCAGAAAGCCCTCTTTTTCACTGCCAGACTAGTGCTCTTTCCATGCCACTACAAATCCTCTTCTAAAAAAAATTATTTTAAGCCAATGGAGGAAATAGGTAAGCATAGTATTTTCAGGATTTTTAAATGGGGAAAAAAACTGTGAAAAATGACTTCAATTTTTCATTAAGCAAATATAGTAAAATTCACTAAAAAGAAAAGCAACTTTGGTTAAAGAATCTGGTCTCAAAACAAATTTAAACTTATCATGTAATATATTTAGCCTGATAGTACTAGGAAGATATTGCAAAAGATGTTATTTTAGGACAACAGCATGCCAGTCACAAATATTGTAATTATTAATGGGTTCCTTACGTAGTCCTAGCTTCCCTTTGTCACTATTAAGCAAGTAAAAAAGTTCATTGGGCACAGATGGCCAGTCTCAGAGCAAATGAACTTGATTTTCCTGCCACTCAGAATGTGCTTCCTCTTCACATGGTCACCTCAGGGCTCAGCCTAAGCGCCACCTCCTCGGCCCAGGGCTCTCCTGACCAGGCTATCCACAGCAGAGCAGGCTCTATGTTAGTGACACTGTGACATTCAATTATTCTTCCCACTCTGCGTATTTGAGTTGAGGGACATCAAGCAATCACTTGAGTTGATCAGGTGAGTCTGTGGGAGATGCCATTTTGCTTATCTGGTCGTGCCCACTCTGGTCATGAGACACCTGTGCATGGAAGTAACCGTAACCGGAGGGCCTCTTTCATTCTTATCTTTATGAAGATGACAACCCAGTTTGCTGAAAAGGACTGAATCTATCTTCTGTGATGAGAACTACATACATTTTGTGGAATATCAACATAAGCAAAACTATATGCAACATGATATACTTTTCAGTGGTTCTAACTTCCAATGCCTTTTCTCTCGGTATTGAGAATGACCATGAAAGAGTATAATTAATGGAATTATTGTTGTCAAGATTTGAGACTAGGATTTCCTTTTCCTGGGTTCTTGTAGACTGGCTGTTACTCTTCATTGTGCCTCACTACCTATATCTCATGACGCTCTGCAATGGGATGTCACTTCTTTGTTTTAGTGCCCTTATTTTTATTTGTAGATAATAACCTCCAAATGCTCAAAATTTGTCTGAAAAATGACCCCATTAAAAGTTTACTTCCCTGAAATTCACTCCTCAAAATGCTGCCAATCTGCTTTACCGGTTGATTTTGTGATGTTTTTGTGGGTCTACTTAGGCACGTGCATCCCTTTTTCCATCCCTTAGCGCATGACCTTGCTTGTACTCTCTCTACTAACTGCATCTTTTTTCTTATTTTGTAGTCATAATGGGAAGCTGGTAGAATATATGCCCTTTGTCAAGAAGCTTCATTTTCTGATCAGGGTCCAAATAAAAATGGTCCCCAATGCCCAGCTACACAATAATTTAGTCCTCTAGCAGTTGTATATCAGGGGAATTACTGCTTCCCCCGGAACACCCATTTTCACATGGGCTGCAGAGGACCAGTCTTTTAGTGTTACCCATGCTGCTATTCTAAGTCAAGAACTATATAGTAAAGAACTATAACATATTATTTTACTCTGCTTGAAAGCTAATAAGTTATCCTGCCCCCAGGTTATGGGTGCTTACAGAAGACACATGATTCTTGGACCAGAGATGAAGGGCTATAATACATAGCATTAGAAGTAGCAAGACCATGGTCATCCTCTTACGCCAAGTCCTCAAGCCATAGTTTCCACAGGGTCACGTAAGGAGGGCAAAGTGACACATGTCACAAGAGAGGAAGCCTGAGTTTAGGTGACCCAGATGTTTTATAACAGGCAGTAAGCAGCCTGTTGTTCTTTGATGTGGACGGAGACTGTCTCTATCTTCCAAGGCTGTGAACAAACCAGTTCTTTGCCCCAGAGGGAAGCACTATCTCTGCCTTCCCAGGCTATTCACTATACAAACATCTTTGGAAAAACATTCAGAAACAACAGCTGTCAGTGCTTTTGCTCACAACATGAACAGAAATATAAAAGGCCCACATCTCCCAGCAAGATCCACCCTTCATTTTTACACCATCTTTCATGTTACCTTGGCTTCTGATGAATTTTCCTACTCCGTCAGCCACTATGATTAATATGACTGATAGATTAACATGATTAATGTGAGACCAATTTGTGTAATTTTTCTCATATAACACATTTTTTTGTGTGTGTGAGGAAGATCAGCCCTGAGCTAACATCTGCCAATCCTCCTCTCTTTTTGCTGAGGAAGATTGGCCCTGGGCTAACATCCGTGCCCATCTTCCTCCACTTTATATGGGACGCCGCCACAGCATGGCTTTCCAAGCGGTGTGTCGGTGCGCATCTGGGATCCGAACCGGTGAACCCCGGGGCCACCGCAGTGGAGCGCGCGCACTTAACAGCTTGCGCCACCGGCTGGCCCCTCTCATATAACACATTTAATGAAGGATTCCAGCAATAAGACTCCGAGCAACAGACTGAGGCCAACCTGCAGTATTGACCTCAAACCTGGCCCTAGGATCCTGTACTCAGCCAGCGGAACAAATCCCGTAAACCACAGGATCTTAAATATTTAGATGGATTTCTTCTTAAGTTCCTATATTGACCTCTTCGTTTTCCCTGAGTTATTAATCCAAGCACAGAAATATATATTAGTAATTACACTGACTCTGCCTTGGCATGCAAGAATGCCTAGGGCAATTTTATCATCCATAAAAACACCCTAGGACAGTGAGTTGATACTGATGTAAATGCCTTCAGTGCCAAGGTGGTATCACTTCAGCTAAAGTCACAGACAAATTTCATACCATCATTTCTAATCAGATGAGTCCCATCACAAGAATGACCATCTCTGTAAAGACATCAAGTCAGTGATCCCTCTGGAAGCTCCCCTGAGTAATCAAGGGTAGCCTCATTTGGCGAGACTTCTACAGTCATCTGAAGGTTACATAATCTACTGGTATTTCTTTAATAATTGAAAATCTCTTATAATCTCTGCTAAGCTATAAATCACCATGATTTGGGGAAGCAAGCAAATTAATGACAAGAAGTACAGTATCAGGGATGTACATGGCGTCATTGGAAAAAAAGGGCTTTTACAGTTGTCGAGACCCCAAGTGGGACCCACATCAGCGAGGGGGGACCCAGGTTGCTAGTGCCTTCTTTGTGGCCTCCCAGTCAGCTGGTAGATCTTAGAGCTCCCATTTCAGTTCAAATAATTATCGCTACACCTTGTTTTAGATGGAACTTCCTGCAGAGAACCAGTCCACCTTTCCTGTTTTTTTGTGTGTGTGTGTGAGGAAGATCAGCCCTGAGCTAACATCCATGCTAATCCTCCTCTTTTTGCTGAGGAAGACCGGCTCTGAGCTAACATCTATTGCCAATCCTCCTCCTTTTTTCTCCCCAAAGCCCCAGTAGATAGTTGTATGTCATAGTTGCACATCCTTCTAGTTGCTGTATGTGGGACGCGGCCTCAGCATGGCCAGAGAAGCGGTGCGTTGGTGCGCACCTGGGATCCGAACCCGGGCCGCCAGTAGTGGAGCGCGCTCACTTGACCGCTAAGCCACGGGGCCGGCCCCTGCCTTTCCTGTTTGTTCATGCCACCAGGCAGGAGGCACTTGTCTACCCAAAGAATGAATAAGCAAAGGTCATGGGAATGGAGGTTGGGAAGACATCTGAAGATATTGACAGCTGTTTTGGTGTGGAAGGTACAAGAGCTGAGGCCGGGCTCGGCGGTTTCTGATAGACTTCTAGGTGAGATTAACGAGAGCAGTAATCAAGTCATGACCAGAGGTGTTTGGCAGGAAATAAGAGCAATCAGCTAAATTTAAGGTATTTGAGGCAGCAGTTTGTGGGAACCACATCAGAACTCTTCCCTTAATGAGAAATATCCAGGGTGCTTCTGAAAGACAAAGATCATTAATGTTCCCCGGTCATCATACTTCCTGGAGTCTGAGGTTTTCCCTCTCCAGGTACCACCATGATTTTTTTCTCCCTCTACCCCCAAAATTTGTTGTGATCCGTTCTAGCAGCTATAAATTCACTTTTTCCTCAACCATTTCTTACTTGAACCCAAATCTTTTGTCCAGTAGGATCAAGCGCAAGAAGGACAGAGATTATATACAACTTACAGAGACACATTTTGTCCACTATTTTGGCCCACATAGGCCACTATTGGGAGAACTGGTATCCAGTGTACTCAACCAAGTGCCATTGTCCTTATGATCTAGGACAATGTCAATTTAAAAAGAGAATCCAGGTGACTGAACAAGAATTATTTTGAATTCCCTAGGCCCCCTTTGTCTGTACCCAAATTGGCCCGGAATTGCAGATAGGGAAAAGAAGGAAGTATTAGGCCCAGGAATGGCCTGGATGGAATCTCAAATTTTAAAAATAGGTCTATATGACTCCCCCCCACTTTGTCACGAGAATTAACCAGAAAGTAGACTAGAGGAGATGATCCATTTCTGGGGACAGCTGTATTCAATGAACAAAATTGCCTTATTAAAGTGTGTGGACAAGGAAGAGGTGAGGAAAGTGGATTTAGAAGTCTTTTTTTATTTTAAGGTAGGGTTTTTCAACACTAGACAAAACCAGATGCCTGTGGGTGACAGGAAGTATGGAAGGTCGATCCAATACCTTGACTCAAATACCAGCTCACTAGCAGCCTTTCGCAAAAGAGGAAGGAGAAGGAGAAGGAGAAGGAGAAGAGGGAGAGGAAGAGGAAGAGGAAGAGGAGGAGGAAGAGGAAGAAGAAGAAGAAGAAGAGAAGAAAAAGGAAGAGGAGGATGAGGAAGATGAGGGGGAGGAGGAATGTCTGTCTTTAATCTGCCAGTCTTTTGTTTTCCAAGTGGCAGACCGCTAGGCCATTGGCAAGATTTAAAAGGTCACTAAAAATGTAATAAGGTTCATCGCAGAGAGCATTCGCCAGAGCTGTAAGAACAGTTGAGTTCCACCTATGAGTGGAATAATCTTATCCAGTTTTGGTTCTGCATAGGTGACACTACGGCTGAAAAGGTATACCAACCCAGAGTACATCTTCAAGTTTTAGCATAGCCAAACCATCAGTGAACCAAACTTAAGCATTAGGGGAATCTCCGTGAATCAAGGGCTCCGTTGAGCCAGAGGCTACGCTTCAGGTGGAAGAATGGAGGACAAATTTTCCCCCAAAGGGATAGCTGTCATTTTTTCGAAAGTTAAGATGCCACTGGGGCCAGACCTGCTGTGTTATTAAGTATACAATTTCCATTTGACCAATGAGATTTGTTGAGCTCTCTCCACTTGTTAGTCGTTGAGTCTAAGACGACCCACCTCAAAATGGGAAGATTACACCAGAGTCACAAAGCCTCTGTGGAGCAGGCTTCAGTTTTGACAAGAGCCCAGTCACAAGTTAGTAGCTCCCTTTCCGATGGTCTGTATCTAACAGCCGTGTCAGGGAGGCAGTGAGTATGAAATCCTAAGACGTTTCTTGAGGTGGAGCCTACCTTCCTTTGCCAAAGGCTCCAATCTGCAAAGTTATCCATCACATAAAGTTGTACCTCAAAAGGTTCATTCTGGTTATGGGGCCCCAAAGTTAGAGGTCGTGCCAGGGCCTACTGGACATTTTCCAATGCAACAAATTTTTTTGAACCTCAGCCAACAGATGTTGATTTATGAGTTAGCCAACATAAAGAATGAAGTCGAATTCCCAAGTGAAGCAGATACTGTCTCCAATATCCAACATAATCGATAAGGTGCTGGCCATCCTTTTTTTGTGGTGGTGGGGATGGAGGAGATATCAGTCTTTCCCTGACTTCCAGAGATAATGAGTATTGTGAGTCTGCACCTTGTCCCAGTAAGTGTGGCTGCCTCCTGTTCTAGAAAAAGGCACCATCACTATATCCCAAGGCTGTGAGTAAACCTGCCCTTTGCTCTAGAAAGAGATGCCCTCTCTATCTTCCAACATTATTTGCTATATAAACATTCTTGAAACAAAGTCTGATAGAAAGGAAGTCAGTGCCTCAGCTTGGAAGACATGTGGAAACATAGGAGATCCATGGAGAAGAATGTCCCAACAGAAGAGTATTACAGAAGACAAATGAATGGTCTGGTTTTAGTCAAGTTTACGGAAGTAACAGCCTATTCCTGCTGCCACCAATTACTGTAATGCAATTGTGTTTTAGGATTTTCCTTTACTGTTTCTTATTAAATTGTTGATTTATAGTAAAAATTTGCTTATTGGTTTGCTCATTCAAACCTGTATATTGTCCATGGACTACCAGTGAATAAAAAATATAGTTTTAAAGTTACAAGTATAAAATACGCTCTCCCTTCAGATTTTTATTTCAACAACGCTAAAATCCTATTAAGCTTTTTCCTTCTTTTTTTTTTTACTCTGAAAATAAATCTAGATAAACATAAAATATAAAAAAATGCTTTTAAATATAAAATGTTATGCAAACGAAATATTGATAGGAGTCACATTATTGATGGAGGAAGCTTTAATAAAGTAGAAAGGAGATATACTTTCCAACTTAAAGTTTAAGTCAAATCTCTGCAAAGTGGAAAATGGGAGGTCTTGGGAATATTATACAACTTAATTTCCTTACCTAAAAAAATTGCTTACCACCTATTTAATTGATCCAGTTGATGAGGATATTGAAACAACATATGTGACACATCCTCCAGAGGCCTAGAAAACAGTGAGAACACATCAATTTCTTCTCCTTTCTCTGTTGACATCATGATAACAGAAATATCTCATCCATCTTTATAATTAGAGTAACATTCTATTTCTTCCAAGTAATTCCTCTAGAAGCCTGTGCATGTTCTTGGAGGTTCAATATCTCCTCAGGAGTTATTGACCTCAAAATATCTCCTAGAACAACAGTTAAAACACTAAAGTTCTAAAGACTACTTATAAACTCTACTGTCAAAGGAAAGAAAGAGTCTTTCTGGGAGCTGAACGTGAGTTTGACTCCAAGAATGAATAATTACAACATATTATTATAGCTCACATTTTTACTAGTCCTCGTAAGTCCCTTTTCATACTCTGGATCTACAGAAACACTTGGAAAGTATAATACAGGAGAAGACAGTCGATTTGAAGTAGAAAATCTGTTTAGCTTCCTGAGAGGGACCATTATTAAGTTTCACTAGGTTTATTTTTCCTTAAAAATATATACAATTTTCAAATTTGTGAATAGGCAGATAACTAAACTCTGTATGTCTCTGATGTTTCTGAGTTGATTCATGTCTATTAGCTATAAAGAAATAAAATTCATTCAAACAATATGAATGAGACTACTAATTTTTTTTTTAGAGATTTGTTTATTTATTTTCCCCCCAAAGCCTCGGTAGATAGTTGTATGTCATAGCTGCACATCCTTCTAGTTTCTGTATGTGGGATGTGGCCTCAGCATGGCCGGAGAAGCAGTGCGCACCCGGGATCTGAACCCGGGCCGCCAGCAGCGGAGCGCGCGCACTTAACCACTAAGCCATGGGGCCTGCCCCGAGACTACTAATTTTTAAGTCATAGTCCTAGTTTTGAAGTGGGGTCTGTTTACTTTCTGGATCTATAAAGTACATTCAGTGTCTAGGTATCTGCACCAAAGAAGAAATAAAACATCCCTTTCTCTTGAGACAGGAGCCTGATTGAAAACGCAGTATTCTCAAATGACGCATGTCTCTTTGAGAGAGCCTTCTGTAAAGGGGTCATGGAAAGACTCTTTTTTCGGCTAATAGGATGTAATAAAAAAAAAATTGGTCTACAGGGTCATGGTGTACTTGAGAACTGAATTTAGGGATTAATTCAACATGTGATAGCCAAAGGAGCATTTATATCTGTTTTAGATATAATTTTGTGTCTATTTATTTTGGTAATGGTTTCATACAATACTTGCTCAATTCAGCCAGATTTTGGAATTGCTTTTTTGCTTAAACAGCCCAATGAATTGATTCAATTTATTCCAATAAGGAGTTAAAGGCTATTTTATTTTCTCCTTAATCGACTAGTTGGTTTGTCTTCATGCAAATCTCAGTCCAAAAATATTTCTGCTGAATCAGCGCCACCACTTCCTGTAGCCAGCCAGGAAGCTAATTCCAGCAGAGGTTTGAGATTAGGCAAGATAATGAAATAGACTGACAGTCTGGCCCAGACCCTAATTTATAGTCTCCTTTAAAATTAAGGTTGGCTTTGCCCTTGGCCCTGAGACCAGAGAAACACTGCATGCTAAACCCATCATTAGGTCAACCAAAAGAATGTAGTTAAATCGAGACTATATTTGTCCCTGGAATCATTCATTTTCTCTACCTCTCCTTACTGCTCCTGCCCTGACACATCCATAGTTTATGGTCTTCCTGTTCGTGTGTCAAGTCCACAATAGTTTTTCTGTCTCCAGGCTGCTCTGCTCTAGTGCTGCCTCCGTCCTGGACCTTCCCTTCTCCTCCTACCTTTCACTAAAATATATTTGTCCAAAGAAAATTATCTCAAAGCATTTTTTTTTTTAATTTTTGCTTTCCAACTCAGAGAAATTTTCAAGAATCAGATGCTGAGATAGAATTTGGAGTGCAAGATGTGGGATTAGCACCCAAGAGAAGGGGGAGGAAGTAGCACGAGGCAGAAAAGGAAGCTGAATGGAAACGAAGGCGCACAAAGCCTTGGTGTAGCCAGCAGGACGCTCTGGAGCCGACGCTGCGCATCAGAGCTGCGCTCCACTGGGCCTAAACGACCAGAGCCTGACGCCCCACCTTGCTCAGCCACCACGGGCGGGCTCCCTAGGAGCTATGAACTTGTGCACAGAGGCTCCCAGAGCTGTCAGCTGGAGGCAGTGAGTCTACTGCATTCTCCACAGCTGGGCAGAAGTCTTCTTTGAAAGGGGATCTGGAGGGAGCATCTGTGTCATTCTGACTCATATGATCAAGTAATTCATTCTGAATGTCAACGGTTTAATTCAATGCTTTCTCAAATGTACTCCTTGCAATAGATGTTAAGAAGTGTTCTGGGGAAAAAATATTTTGTGCTCAAGTAATTCTATGAAACTCTAGATCACACAAAATTAAAGAGGTTCTTTTGTTGCAGGATTTATCTTCCTTATTGATATTAATGTATTATCTACCATGCAATGAGACACCAGGAGGAAATTGATAGAGTAGATATTTCCCAAATATATTAGTATACAGAGCCTTAATTTTCTTAGAATAAATATATTTAATATCTTTCAGAACATTAATGACCCAAACAGCACAGTTTGGGAAATTGTCCTATTATAGAACACATATTACAAAAATATATAAAATTTGCATTTTTCAGGAGACTTCTGAAAATAGAAAGTCTAACACAAGAGATTGACTCAAATGATGTGAATGTGTCATGAAGACAAATGTTACAAGTGATCCTTCAGGGCACAGTCTCTGAAGCCTTCAAAAAAAGGATTCTGTCTACTCTGCTGTGTTTATAGCAAAAAGAACAAGGATGGAATGGGATTCTTGCTCAAGGGAAAGGAAGCAATGTGAACACATCGGAAAAATCTAATCAACGTCCTCTCTGCTTTAGCCTTTTCCTTTAAGGAGACTGGTCATCAGACCAGAAAGTTTAGAACAAACATCATAAACAGAAAACTGTAATACCATGACAGATGAGGATGTACTAAAACTACTTGTTATTTTCATAAAAATTAAATTGCTGATGAATTAAGACTTTTCAGGTAGTGTAAATTTTTAAGAAGAGACAAAAGGTTGATTTCAGAAAACACACACTTGTAAGCAAATCTAAATTCCTAAGAGAAAAGTCTGAAATATGATATTAAGTAGCTGGTTTCTAAACATTTGGTAAACACTTACAACAATGAAATTTCTCCACAAATTAATCACGCCAAAATAACCTGACTTCATGTTTAAATTGTTATTTAATTAGCAAATTAATAATGTTGTAAATATTGCTAAATTTTTGCTGACCATAAGCTATACTAGGCAATTTCTGATTCTGTGGGTTCCTCACTGATCGAATAGTTTCCTAAAAAATAGTGATTAATCTGTTGGGGCTTAGTTGGAGGAAATATTATATTGACACACCACTGAACTCTTTCATCTTATTTTTATGAAATTTATTCCTAACTTGTTTTGCATTTTTTTCAGCAATTTAGATGAAAACATCGATAGCATGCTTATCAAATTCTCAAGCAATGCAAAATTAGAGGATTGATCTTATGCACCAGCATTCAAAATCCAAATTAGAAATAAGTACTATTGCTAAAAGTATAGCCGCAAACTGAGATCAATTTAACAGGAACATAATCTGTATATTGGTCCAATAAATCCCTTGCTCAAATGTATGTTGGATATAACCGGAATTTGAAAACGTTCATAGGAAAAAGATTTTGAAGTTATAGTAGATTACAAACTTATGTTTTAACACTGTAGTGACACTGTTAAAAAGGCTCACATAATTATTACATGGAAATAATAGAACTGTTCTGTTCAGAGATTAAATTCAGACCTATTTTGCTTTGCCTTGGAGATCTCACATCTGGAATGTGTTTAGTCTTGGCTGTGATATTTTAATAAGGGGTCCACAAAATACAAGTCTTTGAGGTATAGAAACCAGGATGTAATTGTGCTACATCAAAAACCGTTGAAGGAACTGTTGATTTTAGCTTGGAGAAAGCCAAACTAAAGATTAAAGTGGGCATTGGATGTGCTATCATTAGTGAAAGGGAATAAGCTTGTAATGCGAGGTTCCATAGTGAAAGACAAGGGAAGTGCTTGTTTGTGTGATTGTATATTAATTTCCTAGGACTGTTATAATAAATTTTTACAAACTTGGTATTTTAAAACAATAGAAATGCCTTTTCTCACCATTCTGGAGGCCAGAAGTCCAAATTCAAGGTGTCAGTAGGGCTGTGCTGGCTCTGAAGGCTCTAGAGAAGAAAGCTTCCTTGCCTCTTCCTAGGTTTTGGTGCTTGCCAGCAATCCCTGGCATTCCTTGGCTTGCAGCTGTATCACTCCTATCTCTGTCTCTATCATCATATGGCCTTCTCCTCTCTGTGTCTTCACATGACCTTTGTAAAGGGACACCAGTCATTGGATTTAGGGCCAACCCTAATCCAGTATGACCTCATCCTACTTAACTAATTACATTTGCAAACAAAAACTCTATTTCCAAATAAGGTCACATTCTGAGGTTTCAGGTAGACATAAATTTGGGGGGATACTATTCAATCCAGTATAGTCTGCCCTCTGCACTCCCCCCAAATTCACATTTGTCCCATCTGCCAAATATATTCACTCTATTCCAATATCCCCAAAAGTCTTAACCCATTTCATTAACTTGATAACCAAAATCTCATCTAAATATCAATTTAAAAAGTTCCAAATCTCATCATCCAAATCACCTAAATCAGGTGTGGGTGAGACTCAGGATATATCCATCCTGGAGTAAAATTCCTCTCCATCAGTGACCTGTGAAACTACAAAGCAAGTTATCTGCTCCAAAATGCAATGGTGGGTCAGGCCTAGGATAAATATCCCCAGTGGGAAAGGGAGAGAATGAAGCTATCCCACTCCAGTCTCTGCCTCTGTTGTCACATGGCCGTCTTTCCTGTGTGTTTTCACATGACTTTGGTATAAGGGCATTAGTCATTGGATGCAGGGCCCACCCAAATCCAGTGTGACCTCATCTTGACTAATTACACCTGCAAAGACCTAATTTCCAAATAAGGTCATGTTCTGAGGTTCCACATGGACATGAATCTGGAAGAAATACTATTCAACCCAGTACAATTTGGTTTTTTTGTTTGTTTGTTTTTCAACAATAAAATAAATGTTTCAGATCATTTAAGGATAGCTCTTTAAACTACTATTGTTGTCTACAATGGTAGTGGAGCCCCTCATGACACAGTGAGCTTCCAATCACTAGACGCATTCAAACAGAAGCTGAAGTCCACAAAAGAGTATCTAATATGTAGAATTGAATTCCTGAACTTGACCTTAGAGGAGAGGAAGAATTGAATTAGGTGAATTTTAGATCCCTCTCCACCTTCCATGATTCTAGTAACATAGACTTTAGCTTCCAAATGTTCAGCTGAGATTTCTGTGACAAGTAAAGACGAAGAAGTTGGGCAAGTGCACAATATAAAAAGTAAAACTTAGTCCTTTGGTTCTGGATAAGAAAATTGACTGCAGGAAAAATGGGGACTTCTTGGGATGCTGTGACAGACAGACCCTAAGGTGGTCACTGTTTCCCACACCTGGTGTTCATGCCCTATATAATCCCCTCCTTGATTGTGGGCGGGACTGTGACTTGCATTTAACCAATAGAACGTGGTAAAGGTGGAGGGATTTTGCAGATGTAATTAATATCCCATTTCAGTTCATTTTGAGTCAATCCTGGGGGCCCTGACTAAATTGAATGAAGGCTGTTAAAAGAAGAACTCGGTCCTCAGTGATGTTAGAGATTCTCCTTGCTGGCTGGATGAGGTAAACACCTATGCTGAGAAAGCCCACGAGGAAAGGAACTTCTGGAGGCCTCTGGGACCTGAAGGCAGTCTCCCCAGGAAATCCAGAAAAAAACCAGTGCCCTCAGGAGAAGCAGAGGTGATGTGAGGATGGCAGCAGAGACTGGGTCATGTGGCCACAAGCCACGAAAGCCAAAGAATGCTGACAGTGGTCAGAAACTGGAAGAGGCAAGGAAGGGTCCACCCTTAGAGCCTTTAGAGGGAGTTTGAGCCTGCGAACACCTTGAATCCAGATTTCTAGCCTCCAGAACTCTGAGAGAATAAAGTTCTATTGTTTTAAGCCACTCAGTTTCTGGTAACTTGTTACAGCAGCCACAAGAAACCAATAGAAAAATGGATTTCGTCAACAATCTGAAGCAGCTTAGAAGAGGTTTCTTCCCTAGTTGAGTCCCCAGAAGAGAATGCAGCCAGGCTGACACTGTGATGACAGCCTGTGAGACCCTGAGCAGATGACCCAAATAAGCTGTATCCAGACTCTGACCTATGGAAATTCTGAGAAAATGAATGGGTGTCGTTTTAAGCTGCTAAATTTGTAGTAATTTTCTACGCAGCAATTGGAAACTAATACCAATGTGATTGTTGGTTTTGTGACATATCTATGTTTATTTCCTTTGATTCAGTAGCCTTGAAAGAGTTATTCGAGCCTTTCCACACTTGCCAGTACTCGTTACTATGAATGGCACATATCTAAGCAATTAATTTAAGGCTAATAGTCCAATCACAATATACAAAGTAGAGACACATATACGACCTTGGGTCTAATTAGTGCACAGCTCTAACAAGGTACAGAAACATTACTATGGCTTTATTGTGTATTAAATGGAACAATTGCGGATTCTTTTATTTTGCTGTCATAATAGAAGGAGAAACACTATAAAGTTGCCATAGTTGACTGTTAAATTTTTGAAATAAATCATAATTAAGCATGTTCATCTGATACCTCAGAAAAATTGAGGGATCTCAAAAATTTCTTGGGAATCACTAAAGACTCATCAGTAGTGGATATTTTTTAGTACAGGATATTTTTAAAGATGCTTATCCAAGTCACTAAACAAAGAGAGAAAAATCATGGTAAAAGAAGAGACAGGAGTAGGTAAGTTTTATAACCATATTCTCTCCTTTTTTTTTTTTTTTTAATTTAATATTGGCAGTTACAGATTTGCAAGTGGGGGCTATCGCCTTATTTTTCGGTATTATCCCATCGAGATGTTGGTGAATTTTCCAACACGAAATGACAACCTACTAGAATATGACTTAGGGTCACTTATCTGCATTTTTCTGAAACTGTATATTCCTATCAAGATTAGCGGAAGAAGGCTGACAGCAATGTTAATGAAGTCCACCTGGGTGCGGTCGGTATTCGTTGAGAGACCAGCAAGAAGAGGGAACTGTCATTAGCATAATTTAATCACAGAACCTTGGTGGAGAATTGGTAATTCCAAAAATAAAGAGATGAAAAAATTAAATCTTCACAATCCCTTTTCATATATATTTTTAAATGCTGTGATCTCAGATCTTTTTTAAAAACTCTTGGTCAAACGTGTTTCTGTATTTTCTGACCACAAACACACTTTGTAGTTCTCATTCCAAGGTGACTTTTACTCTGCTTGTGACGAGCACATGCACATCTGATACTTGAATTCTGCCCTTCGCAAGGGCGCAGGTTAAGCTTGGGATGAGCGCTGATTTCGGAAGAGACTGAAGTCACTGACAGAAAAGGGTTCCCGACAAAATGTTAAGGATTTATTCCTCAAAGATGCTGTCTCCCTTTCATCAAGTGTCGAGACTACTCAATGTGCAAAAGTGATAGAGCAAATTCAGACCAAGTATACGGTTCTTGTTAGTTCATCATCCCCCCTTGGTTGTGTACGTACATGCAAATTTATTGGAAGGAATCACCTGAGATTTAGAAAAAACTTTTACCTAAAACAGGTGGATAGCTCTGGGGAAAAAGCTGACGGGCAGAAGGATAAGAGGAATAGGGACAAGTTATGAAAAAGCTCCACTCAAGATTTATCTTTATAAAAATAAAAATTAAAGTGACACGCCCTAGCTAGGAATGCTATGTGATCCAGTAACTCATCAAACGCATCAGTCCTTAAACGTCAGCATATTTGTATAAGAAAGCATCCAAAAAACAAACAGCTTATCTCATTTATGGATTACTGGTATTGAGCATATCAATAGTCTATTTTACTTTGGCATTAATCTATGTCCCTTTGGTACTACTCTGAGGAATATTTAGCTTCCAGATGAGTATAAATGGTAAGACTTTAAAATATGTTCCAGGAATATCCCTTCAACTAACAGAGAATACTTTATTTAGAGAAAAGAAGACGAAAGATGCCCATAAAATCTATCATTTAACATCTGAAAGATGAATATGACAAAAAGAATGTAAACATATTCATTATGGCCTGAGTAGCAAGTAGAAGCTCTACAAATTCTGGGATCTTTGTTTTTTTTCTCTGATGTATCCTTAGCACCTAAAAGGTGATAAGCATATGATAAACATTCAATAAATGTTTGTTAATAAGTGAATAAAGTTATAAGGTGACATTTCACTTTAATAAGAAGATTTGTTTTAATAGGCATGTTCAAAGTTAGAAGTAAGCTGCCTGTTACTGGGAGATTTAAGTATCAGAATTGCTGAGCATTTTGCTAACAAATATTTAAGTTTAGATGAGTAGTTCAACAAAGTACACTTGAAGGTAATTTCAAGCAACTGTGAAAGTCTGTAATTAATTTCTAAATGCTGTTCCCCAGAGTTGACTTAGATGATATGACAGGCGTATTGTACAGTATAGGTAGAGATTATGACTAGCTGCTGACTTCTCTGGGTGGGAAACAGGTAAGGGAAAGAAATAGATAGTCAATGACCTCTGGGAAAGATGGCATTGAGTCTAAAACTCCAGGCTGATAGAATCAAAGAGAAAAAAAGAAAGAGAGAGAGGCAGGAAGAAAGGAAAGGAGAAAGGAAGGAGGGAGGGAGGAAGGAAGGAACATGATACAGGGGCTTTGATCTGTATAGGTCTGAGTTGATTCTGATATTTCCAATGTTGTCTGTGGCCTAGAGGGAGCTACACTTCTTTCAGTTTCCTTACCTATAGTATGAGTATAATAACAGTAACTAACTCAGAAGGTGGTTAGATACATTAAATGAGATAATCTATGGAAAGAATTTAGCATAATCTCAGGTATTATTCCGTAATAATATTCTATAAATATTAGTGCTCAACATCAGCATTATAATGTATTTCATCTTAGGAAAGTAGTTGAATATGCACACTGCTTTCAGCTCTCGCACCAAAATAACCAAAGGCCGAGTGGCTTTAATGACTTGAAGACTCTAAGGCATTAAGACTCCTTGCCTCTTGGTTTTGGAGAAGCCTCGTCTTCATGGATAGATGGAATAAATATCTCTTAAATTTTACATATTATTGATTTTAATACATTGGCTGTAATTGCTGACCAGTATTTTAATAACTTTTATCAAGTTGAAATTATAAAGGGATTATATGTAAAGTACAAACCACACAGGTTGGAGCTTTTGATCAGAGTCAAACTTGAAGTGGACTTTCTTCTTCCTCACTATACCCATTTGATGGCTTCATTCTCCTTTGCTACAGTGCACACTGAGAGATAAGCAAGCCTTCTTATGTTTTGCATCATCCAAGCAAATCTAATTGCTTTTTCCCCAAACATTGAGGTTCTACAAAATATACATTGGCATTTTATAAATACTTTTCTTTTAATTAAAAATCCAAGTGTATGCTATAGGAAATTTATTTCACACGTGAATGACTCATTTGCACTCAAATCGTCATTTAGTAAAGCTGTTTGATATTTTAAAACTTGCTATGGTTTTACAGTGATTTAAAAAAAAATAAGTTGTATTTTTGCCAGTTAGAAATTAATCTGAAACCTCAAGGCTCAATTTGAATGTCAAGTCTCAGGGTCTGAGGTGAGCCTTGCAAACTTCCTCCCTAGTGTCTATCTACTTAAAACATTCATACTACATGATATCAGAACAGATCCCATACAAAACAAGATTATGGTTCTCGTTATCAAAAAATGTACCCTCAGCAGAGGCTGCTTAAGATTCTAGCATATCATCTCATAATGGAAGCCATGGTATTCCTTTTTTTTTTTTTGCCACAACCCTCAGTCATAAACACATTTCATATTATGTCATAGTCTCTTTCTCTCTGTCCGACACACGTACACACACTTACAAATACCAAAACAAAATTATAATAAAAAAAATACCTAAAATTACATAGGCAAGTGTGCCCTGATATTTTCTTTCTTTCCTGTTTGATCTTGTTCTACCTATTCTAGTCTATTCCATTCTATTCTATTTTATTTAAAATAAAATGTGTATTGATACTCGACAAATTAGATTTATGATGCACTCATGGGTTAAAATAGGCAATGGACTGTGAGACCAAGAGCAAACAATTGTTCATCAATTATTGCTAAGCAGCAGCCAATAAGTTCACCCTATGCAGATGGACAGCCGGTGTCCAGAAAGAAGAAAGCCTCATCCTAAACACCACCAAGCAACAGAATGTCGGAATGTCTATTGTTAGAACTACTGATGGCAAATTTCTGTCCTAGAGACCAGACTCCCTGGATTATGCATTCTTCCATGTCCTAGAGTCCCATCCAGTTAAAGCCTTGTTCCATATGTTTTATTTTAACAAAGTGTTATAATTAATAGTTGCAATAGAATGTTCTGAGATGGTATGAAAACATAAAGGATTTTATTTTCCAATAAGACACGTAAATCCAATATTTTACTTAGTCTAAAGATTTATGAATAATTCTGCGGATATAAGCAATGGCAAGGCACTGGCACAGCAAGAAGGCTCTAGGCTCTCCAATGCAGCTCCCCAGGTCCATTCTTGCTACAGCAGGATGCACTCTGGCACCAAATATACAGTACCTTACACAGAAGAAGTCATTTTGTTCAGGAAACATCTCCATCCATCCTCATATAGTTACATATCTTCTGAAACATTTCTCAGGGAGCCATACCCCATAAATCTGTAGATTCCAGGTTTGTTTACCATAAGCAATCCTCGATAGATGAGGGACATCCAGTTAAAAGCATTCCAAAGATAAAGACTTTCCAGCAAAAACCATTATTTTGTTTGCCAGTAGGACTACATTACTACGTTTACAAGGAGACTTGACAGGGCCAACTTCTTTCTTTCTTGAGAATGCTTCCCCTACTTAAGAGAAAATGTAGATTGCAGACCAGCGTGTTAACCATTTACTCTCCAGATGACTTTGATAACCCTCCACTTTGCATATCCGGGTTCTGCCATGGTCTTGTCTACCAGCACGTGAAATGGATCTCCAGTAACAGTCCTCAGTTTGCACCAAGTTAAATTGGAAAGCCCGGAAGAGGTAACTGGGCTTGATCTTCACTTTTCTTGATCTTATCTAGATTTATATCATAACACCTCCCTTTCAAGAATGGCTGATAAAATGCTCCTCAACATAAACAGTTAGGAAAAGCTAATACCTTCTGGTCTTCAGTGGAGGTTGGAAAAGTGTTCAGTGCTGCTGCTTGGTATGCCAGCCAGCTGTGCTGTGGTCCATGGCCACCCTGTGAGATGCATACCCCTTGTCTGTGGGGTCAGTGCGAAGTGTGTCCTGTGCGTGCGATATAAATGCTGAGCAGTCCTGTCTTAGATCTTAGTATAAACTACAGACTACGTATCTTGCTACAGATGTTTTGTCATTTATTCCATGGCTAAAAACCAAAATTTATTCCATTTTTCATTAACACTTTTATTTTGCAACAAACTTTATGCAACTAGGAGCCTAAAAAGTGCATGTTTAATTTTAAAAATACAAACATTTTATTTTTAAAGAAAGTTGGTAATGAACTTCTAATTTGCCTAAACTGTTATCATTTTAACACATTTAATATACACTAAGGTGGAAGGGAGAAGAATAGTGGTATTACAGATCACACGAAGACAAAATTTACTGAGGAATCATTAACAACTAATTGTAAAGTTACTAAATAGTTTAAGATTATTTCTAAAGGTGAGAATTTAAGTGCAGCTGCAGAATTCATGTTTAATAATACTCCGTGAAATAGGGTATTCATTTAGATTAAATGATAGTTTTTTAGTTAATTTTGCTCTTTTACTTATGCATGTACAAAATTATGAAGCGGTTGCTATTAATATGATAACTTCATTAGCAGAAAAAGAACATAAACATTTAGATGATGCAAATTTTATATCAGTGTTATTAGATGCTTCAAATAGAAAAAATAGATGATGCAAATTTTATATCAGTGTTATTAGATGCTTCAAATAAAAAATTAAATTTATTTAATCCCCCAAATTGTTAGTTTTTTTTGTCAAATTAATTAAATCAAATAAATCTTCTGGAATTTCATTCTATTTAAGGTAAATGTCTAATATTATTATAAATATGTTTCTGTAATAATTAGAAAGTTTAACATTGAAGATAAAATTGTTTTGCAATGATAATATAAACAAAAATTTGCTGAATCCAGCTTCATAGCATAAAGAATATTCTTAATAAATTAAATGTACATAAAACTCCTAATTATATGCCCAAAATCTGCAATATTCTAACAATTGAAATAGAAATCACTATGGGAAAAGTTACACATATTTTACACATACTCACAGTAATTAAACTATAGAACTAAACTGCAAAATGAAGCCGATATTGAAAACAAAAAAACTCCAGAAAGAGCATTCTGCTATGATTTTTATCTCCTTGCTGCTTTTCATCAATTAGAACATAGACATGTCTGAGCCTTCGAGAAGTTATTTTTTAAGTCAAAAATGTCTTATGAGGTATTAAATTTCTTACATGTCTTCTGAACATTAGTTGCCTTTGTTCAAAATAGATTGAAAATCTGTAATTACTGTAATCCACACAGAGAGTGGCAAAAATACACAACCCTTCAGTTTTTGAAGCTTTTAGCAAATTCAATATTGAAAACATATTTGGAAATAGTAAAACATTCAAATTTATCAAGAAGAAGGCAGGAAACTGAACAAATTAAATGACGAGTTCTGAAATGGAATGCACATTTCATTTTGAAATTCTATAGTTGTGCTTTGGAATATACTGATTTTTAAGAAGACAGTTTGATGGATCACCTATTTTTAAGAGTATACATTGATCATCTCTATTGGAAATGGATAAAATTGAGACAATTTATGATTTTTTAGCATCTATATTTGGCAAAACATTCAAAAGAGTTAAAAATAGAGAAAATTTATTTAATGATATTTGTTTAAAAAAATTATCAAGATCAAGTACTCAAAATGGTGAGAAAAAGAGCACTTGGGAAAACATTTGACCTAATATATTTACATATTAAATATAAAATAAAATTAGAAGTTTAATGTATTACTTTTGGCAGAGTTTGCTCTGAGTCTACAAGGCACCTACAAAGAGAGTATTTTCTCAATTAGAAATATTATAGTTCACAGAAAAGAATCAATTAAAGATTCAACTATTTCAAATAGATTATTCATAAAATATAACTATAAAAATATTTTTTACAATTTTATAAAAATCTAAAAATAATGAAACCATATTAAAAATACAAATATGAAAAAAATAATGATAGAGGAAAATACAGCTAAGAAACTGATCAAATAATATGAATATGTATGAAGAATAATTGTTCCACTCGTTTTTCAAAGTTCAAATAATCAGTAAAAATGGCTATGATGTGCATGAATATGCATTCTTTTTATATTTTACTAATGATTTTATTTTTAAAAATCATTATGGAATAGACTAATTTTATAAGTATGCCAATAAAAACAAATTTGTTGGTTAACCAATTAATATTTCAAAATAATAATATTTAATTATTTTAATTAAATAATAATAAATTATTTTAATAATGCCCTCATTCACTCTTAAAATGTCCCACTTGGAACTTATATATAAAGAAGGTTCTTAAAGTGTGTTCCTGCAGGATATTCTGTGAAGAATGTATTTCACAGTCAGAAAATTGGAAAACATTCTATATACAATACTTTCCCATGAAGATTCACAGAGTAATAAAATCATTGTTCTGAGCTCTTCAGCAATTTGCTAAATTTAATTTAATCAAGACATTTTCAAATACATTTGACCACAGTTATAATTATATCTAACACATACATAAAATTTCTGAAACCTATGTTCCACAGAACACCTTTTGGATGCTAGATGAACATGATCTTTATCCACTCTAGCTGGTTATTCCAATAATACAATTTAGTTGCATCTTTGTGCCTTTGCTGACAAATTTACTCAATAATTACATTCACGTACTAAAAACTATTCTCAATATGAAAACAGTTCCCAGAGAAGGAAGAGCCATGAGTGGCAATTACATGGGAATTACATGGGAGATGGGGAAGGATATATCCATTTATGAACGGCAAAGTAGAGTCAAAGGGGTTGAATAAGACGTCCAAGTCTAAAGAAAATCTATTCTTCTTTTAAATCAGAGAAGTAAATATGAATTTCTTAAATTCTCAGCAAGGTATGTCATACCTGGCTATTTTGTTGTAGTTTAAGCACTGATTTAAAAAAATGAACACAATACTGACATTTCCATCCTAGGATTTCCAGAACAAAGAGGACCTGTTGCACTGTTATTAAAAAATTCTTTTACATATTTTTCTCTACTCTCACTTCTTTGGTCTATTTTAGCAATGGTCTCTCAGGGTAATAATTGAATTATTACAAAGAAATACAAAAAATCTAAGAAAGAACTAAATTGTCTAGCAAATTCACAAAAGATATTTACATATACAGTCAGTTAATACTATAATAAATTCCTCTGAAGACATTATTAGGAATAATGTGTGCTCTTATGCATTATTTGGACAGAGTATTTAATTTTTTTTCTTTTTAAAACGCACTTTATTCACTTATGATTGACATTCAAAAAGCTGTACATATTTAATGTATAAAATCTGGTGAATTTGGAGATTACTACATACCAGTGACACCGTCATCACTCTCTATGCCATAAACTTACCCATCACCTTCCTACTTTTCCTCACACCTCTGCATTAATTATTTTTTATTTTATGCGAACAATCTATAAGCTTTCTCTTAACATGAGGAAAAAAAATAAGGTAGCAAAACTCAATTTCTGAATTTTGCCAACTTGTAAAAATCACGTAACATTTCCTGCAAACATATCTAATGCCCTACAGCCAGTTCAACTTTACAAACTGTAAGTTCCCTATTAATAACAGTTCCACTACGTCCTATGCAGGGTGGATTATCCTCATCTTGGTTTCTCTTTTAAAATGGAAATGCTTCGAAAGTCACAGAGTATTAATTTATACTTATTATTCATTTATTCATTAATTCATTTAGTAGATAAAGCAAAGCAGATATAAAGGAACAGAGAAATCCCAGATTACTATTTGGTGAGGGAGATGGACACTCTCATACATGTATTCAATATTATCTGTTGTGTTTGAGGTAGGTAACAAGTGCCTTGAGACCATAGTAGAAGGAACATTTTCTTCCTTTATCAATGAGACTTAATTAAATTTGTGAGTTTTAGTGAAGGATCACAGTCCAAAGGAGAACATAAAATCATGAAAATGGTTGGCTGTTGCATCTGAGAAAACTTTGCCTATGCCAATTCTACCAGTGTATCATTTGGGACAAATGATAGATTAGTGGTTCTCAAACTTTTTCATCTCAAGACCCCTTTACACTTTAAAAAATTATTGACCCAAATGAGCTTTTGTTTATTTGGGTTATATCCAGTGATGCACTGAAGCCAGCTCACACTGGCTCACAAGAGCTGATCATGTGTGACTGTTTCATACTGTGTGTTCAGTGACATCTCTTTGGTAGCTTGAAATTGACCATCATGGGAGTATCTACATCATAGAAAATCAGCAAACACTACAAATTAGAGTTTGTTTTTTTGGTCCAAATATTCTGTTTTTAAACAGTTAACAGCACAGTACTAGTTGTATCTATTAATATTTAATGTATTAGAAATTAAAATTGAGAAATATTTAAGACACTAGAATACAAATCCATCAGAGAAATGGTATCATATATGTTACGTAGCCTCTGAAAAGCTTCACCATACACACAGAAAGAAAGGTAATATAAAAGACCAATAACATATTAGTATTATAATGAAAATAGTTTTGACATTGCAGATCCCTAAATGGTCCCAGAAAGCTCCAAGCATCATCAGACCACACTTTGAGAACCACTTCTCTAGAACAGTGTAAGGACAAATCTTAACTTTATCAAGACCTTTCCTCACATCCCATCTCTGTCCTTGGCTTTATGTTGTTATCCTTTATCGCAACCTAGGAAGAAAAGAATCATGACTGATGAATGCTATAAAATGTGTTACTTTGGAAATGATATATTCTGATTGTATTGAAATGATTGCAAACTGTCATTATACATAGTCATCATTGATGACTGTTGATTTCTGAGACATTTGTGAAGTGATAATTGAGGCAAGATGCCATTTTTCCAATGCTAAAACCACAGAATCATTAATATTGGACAAATACAAGTAAGATCATGGCAGATAATATCTGGCTACTAGGAACCATCTGCTATAAAGCTTGAAATGATTAATGATGTCAGGTGTGTGTGTGTGTGTGTGTGTGTGTGTGTCGGGGTGGGGAATCCTCAACAGTGTTAGCAGTGTGTTTTGGATATGATCAAGAGATAGCATATGAAAACACCAAATCTTCAAAGATAAAATAAATTAAAATAAGCAGCATATTCTGTGAACTAGGTATCTTATTCTGCAAAACTAGAATGTTTATGTTGAAAACTGTTAAACTAATAAGTGATATATAACTCAAGGATTTTTTTCCATAGAGAAATTTTTCAAGAATAATTATAGTGAGAACCTCTGAAGTATTCCCCAGTGATCCCCACCTCCTGGTATTCACTCCTTGCGTAATCCTCTCCCAATGAGTGTGAGTGGGATGTAAGTATATACTTTAAATGAAGTATTGGCCATGCCACCGTTCTTTAATATTTCAAAGACTACCCTACCTCATTCTTCTTCCAAATTGCCTTCCAAAAACTAAAACCTGAGTTGTAATTTTATTAAACACTACTAAGTGTAACTTTATTTTCCCAGGATTCCTAAGTCTGTAGGTATTTTTAAAAAGTTTATCTGAACAAATATAAATGAAATTCCCTTGACAAATTTTCTCCAACCACATTACTGCTGAACATTGCCCCAGTATTTAGAGAGACTTCTTATGGGAGTCTCACACGCAGTCACAGACGATCTTCTCTTCCTTCCCCCTGGCCTTTGTAAATGCCCACTCTCTGTGAATTCATGTTTCGTAACAGTGCTGGTGCCTTTTTGAGAACTCTGATTCTTTGCCCAGGGAACTCTATATGTTCTCACTTTTAAATGCTTTTTTACTATGCTAGAGTCATGCTGTGTCCTTCACAGAATGGGGAAAATGTCCTTCTAGAAGTCTAGATCTTTGTTACCCATTTCCCAAAATTTCACCATATGTGACCTGAGGTTCTATAGAGTCTTTTGTGTCAACAGCTCCTTCTGTTTCTATGCCAGCACTCCCTGTGGTCTCCAGGGTTTGTTGCAATTTCATAGGCCTGGCCTGGGTGTCATTTCTTCTCACTCTCATCATTGGTCCTGGATCTCTATACTTCAGTCTCCTTTCCGAAAGTTTCTTCTGCTAGGCTTGTCAACTAACAAAAATAAAATTTGTGAGTACTGTTCCGCTGTGTCGTCAGATGGATACAGACATTTCTGAATTCATTTCATGATAATTAGTATTCATATAAAATTACTCGTAGCTCCTTCACAATCAATTATGAAAATTAAATGAGATAATATATGTAAAAAAGCCTCCCACAATGCCTGAAACAGAATAGGTATCCAGCCAATTAATTCTTTCAGTAATCAAACAATTATGAAGTACAATTTCCCAAGATCAAAGCTAGGACTTGGAGTGACACAAATAAAGTAGATAGAGTTCTTGCCTTCAAGAAAATAGGAAGGGAAGACAGATATTTACTAAATAATATGGGAAATTGTTGCAGGATCTCTTTCCTCAGCTGGGTTTTTCTGGTTACCTGCATTCAAAAGCATCCAAATTCAAACTGCTTTAACAGTGGCTTAGTGTTGGTTCACATAATTAAAAGTCCAGAGGTGCAGCGGTATTTGGCAACAATTCAATTGGACTTCTGTCCTATTTCCCTGTTTTCCTCTTAGTTCTGCCCTCTGCCCTGTGGCCGCTTTGTCCTCAGATTGTCGCCAGCAGCATACTGCCTCTTTCACATTCAGTAAAATAGGAAACCCAGATCTCCCTGTCTCTCTTAAAAGTAAGAAAATTTATTTCCCAGCAACCTCCAGGGTAACCTCTTCTCAATTTCAAAGTCCCAAAACGTCCCAAAAACAATCACTGGGGGAGCCCGCCCCGTGGCTTAGCGGTTAAGTGCGCAGGCTCTGCTACTGGCGCCCAGGTTCGGATCCCGGGCGCGCACCGACGCACCGCTTCTCCGGCCATGCTGAGGCAGCGGCCCACGTACAGCAACTAGCATGATGTACATCTACGACATACAACTATCTACTGGGGCTTTGGGGGAAAAAAAGGAGGAGGATAGGCAATAGATGTTAGCTCAGAGCCGGTCTTCCTCAGCAAAAAGAGGAGGATTAGCACGGATGTTAGCTCAGGGCTGATCTTCCTCACAAAAAAAAAAAAAAAAACAATCACTGGGAGAAAGAAAAAGGCTTTTCATTGGTGACTTAGACCAACCAGGAGCCTTCCATCAACCTGGCTCAATCCCTCTAATCACATCACTGCTACACAGGGAAGGAGCCAATGGGTACCATGACGGATCGTTCAACTGAGTACAAGAGGAGCACAGAAAGGGAATGCTAATGACAAAATGTTCCCTGCCAATGAAAAGAACTAATAGGGACATACTTCAAGGAAGACATCTGAAATAGATCTGAAGGGAGTAGAGATGATAAGTTAGTGTTTGCAGCAGACAAGGCAGGAAAAAGGACCTCAAGGATAAGAAAAGGAATAAAATCTTAAAACACCACACCGTGTTTGTGGACGTGCCAGTTGTCTGGTACAGTACATGGTGGCATATTGGTAGGCACCACAGCAGTTGAGGAGCCAGGAGAGTGCAGCTGGACTAAATCACGAAGAGCCAGAGTTTGACTTTATTCTGTAGAATCACTGAGGATGGATTTTCTAAAGAATGATAGGCACATTCATATTTTTGACTCCTCTCTGGTTGCTGCATGGATAACACATTAGAGGTTGTCTTTATAACCAGATAGGTTATAAAGTGAAATAGAACAGGTAAGAGATGATAAAGTCCTGGACCACGCAGTGGAGTGGGCATAAAGATATTCATGATGTGGAACTTCAGGCCTTGGTGGCCTATGGGATGTGAAAAACAAGAGAAGCAAAGATCAAGTAAAACTTCCAAATGAAGAGTGACATCACTCAATAGAACAGTCATGTGCCACATAACGATGTTTTGGTCAATGACGGACAACATATAGGACAGTGGGCCCGTAAGATTAAGACCACATAGCCTGGGTGTGTAGTAGGCTATACCATCTAGGTTTGTGTAAGTACATTCTATGATGTTCTTACAATGATGAAGTCACCTAATGACGCATTTCTCAGAGTGTATCCCCATTGTGAGGGGACACATAACTGTATATTGGAATCTGGAGACAAGAAGAGGTTTTAGAGAATCTTAATCCACATTAAGACAGGTTGAGTGTGGAGAGGCTGCTGCACTTCTGGTAGAGCTCACTAGAAAGCACCTGGATCTAAGCACCTGAAAGTGAGAGGAGAGGTCTGGGTTGGTGGTATCTGCCTAAGCCATTGATCTGTAGATATTAGTTGAAAGTATTGAGAATACATGCTTTCAAATGCTAACATGTGAGCGGTGGAGAAAGGAAGAAGAATCCTGAAAGAAACCTGGGAAGAATTTCCAAAGATAGTACAATTAATAAAAGTAACAGTGGTCAACATTCATTCAGTACTTAATTTAGCTGGGTATCTTCCAATCAGTAATGCTTATTTCCACTTAATCCGTAGAAAACACATGAAATTTCCATCATTATTTTATTCATTGTACAGATCAGGGAACGTGGGTTCAGAGGACAGTTAGACCAGTTCTTCCAGTGTAAAAGAAGTAGTTAGTTTAGAGAAAAGTATTTTTCAAAATAATTTAAATGTGTTAAATCTGTCCTCACAAACTGTGTGAATCAAAGTGACAAGGTATTGTTATTGTATCCCACACAATGAAGGGCACAAAACTAGTTTTTGTTTCATTTACCTTGGTTGGAGTTCTTTCAGTCTGAGGATAAGAAATGGATAAAACACCACCAGAAGATCAGAAAACTTGAATATTATAGTTCTTGCGATGTCAGAAAGCACCCTATGAACTCACCTGTTAAACAATACACTCTTCCTCTGGAGGAAAATTGGATTTTTCTTTCTAATTCCACTATTACTCTGCCTTCAAGGAGAAGGTTTTCCCCTACGGGCCATGCTAGTTGGGAAAGGAATTTCAATGGAAATAAAAAAGGGAATATAAATGGAATTGGTCTTTGATGATTTTCTTCTCCAAAGTGGCATATTCTCTTTGTTATTCTTGAACCTTTCTTTGTAATTTGTTCTCTTTCTGCTGTTGTTACTGGTCTAGTTAGATTAAGAAGTTATACCACAAGTGGAACTAGTCGTGTTGTGCAGGGGAAGTGTGGCTGGGAGTGAGAGACTGTACTTTAGCTATTTGTCTTTAAGCTATATTATTTTAGGTTATCTTTGTTTTATTTTATTTCATTTCTTTTGCTTATATTTTGAAGTATTAACTAACATATTTCACATACTGCCCTTGCCTTTCTGCAGGATAACTAAAGCATTCAGTGCTTACTCTTCAGGGAACATACGATGCAAAGGAAAAAGGAATCAATTACCGTGTAGACTTTCAAAAGGCTGTACTCCAGATGCTTGGGCAGAATTCTGGAATGAAGAGCAGGAAACCTCCTGTTTCTGCTGAAGGATCTTTGGCAAGGAGCCCCGTGCTCTGCCATCTTCAAGGGATGAAATATGGGGACGGGGAGGGAAGCAGGAATGAAACCCTAATAAGCTTGAGAAGAGCAAAGAAAACTTTTGCATGTATCCTTTGCCCACTTAGGGCTTGAGATGATGGATCCTAGAGAAGAAATGACCTCGCTGTTCACGTCTATGTAGATAAGCACAGAGATGCAGCCCTGTCCCCTGATCCTCCTCTACCCCATGTGCTTCGTAGAACAAGAGCAATAGAATGGTTTCTGCTCTTCTGTTGCAGCGTGAAGAGGTGAGAGGCTTTGGGCATTGGCACCTCATTTCTTTGGGCTAGTGTTGCGCTGGACCGACAGGAATATCCCCCATGAACCCAACGTGGCATGAAGTGGCACCGACAAGCCGTGGACCTAAATGTTCTGAGCAGTCAGCAATGACCTGAGAGTCAGCCAGAGATTGCACTCAGCCAATGAGGGTACATTATGATCTTAGGGATCAGATCACCTCCTCTCATGGCACTACATAAGTACCCTGGAACTTTAGATGCCATCTGAGAGATATTAAATTGGTGGAAAGATCGAGTTTCCAACATCGTGAAAATCGGGCCTCAAAATCAATTTTAAGTGTAAGTACAGTAAAATAAAGCTACAGTTCCTCCACAACTGAGTTTACAAACTGAGTTTCCTACCAGCTACCCTTGCTTTTGCCTCTCACAGTTAGAGAATTAGAATTCAGATGACGATACTGAAACAGGAGACAAGAAGCATTAGATCTAGTTCTCTCTCTGATTACACCTTACACGGAAAAGACCAAAGATGTCTTCACTGCACACACACGGTCCAGCCTATCCCATTAGACAGGTGCCCTGGTGGGGACTTGCTGCCAACACTCCAGTTTTAACAAGCAGTGTGCAGTTTTCCTGGAGGGTCGTGAGTATGTCGTCAGGAACCCAGCTGGGGATGGACATTGGATGGAAGATTAGGAATTCCTGATGTCGTACATCAGTCATCACCTGAGAGAGGCCTGTCATCACACCTTCAAGCACAACACAGTCTGCATGGCCCAGCATCAATTGGTATCCTATAAAGAGTTGACAAAACATTCTCTTTAAAACGCAAAGCAAAATATCATCCTAGGTGTAAGTGTCGCAATATTTGTGCCTGTTTTTAACATCAAAACATCTATAAAGGGGCTGGCCCAGTGGCGCAGTGGTTAAGTGCGTGTACTCCACTTTGGCAGCCCAGGGTTCACTGGTTCGAATCCCAGGCACGGACCTACACACCACTTGTCAGGCCATGCTGTGGTGGCATCCCATATAAAGTAGAGGAAGATGGGCATGGATGTTAGCTCAGGGCTGATCTTCCTCAAAAAAACAAAAAAGTCTGTAAAAGGCAGAATTGGATTTTAAGATTTATTTACATACGTACATCGCCATCAACTTCTTAATAGATATGTTTTTATGGATAAGTTTAGCTTGTGTGTGTGAATATGCCAATATGTGTGAATGTATATGTTCTTAATATAGAAAAATAGGAGACAATGTAAGTGTCAAGAGTATAGAAGTGCCATTCAGTACATAAGACGATTGACAATTTAAAATCATGTTTCAAAAAGGTGAGGGACATCAAGTTGAAATCTATTAATTATAATTTAATTTACCGAGAATGCAGTGCTCCAGAGATTATCTCTGATTATAGTAATTTTGGTGACAGGAGCTGGCATCGAGACCAGTTCTACATGTACTTTCACTACAGACAAAGAATAATCATCCTTTAATATACCTCTTGAAACATCAAAATGTCTCTAACGGTATTCACCTGAGGATTTGGAATTATCATCATGAATTGAGTTTTTCTGTCTGCTTGTCTCCTCTAAATATAGTCCCTAATGATGAATAGTAAAAAGGAAAATAGGAAGAAATAAAAAATTAAGAAAACAGTTATAAGGGCATATTTTGAGAAGAATAAATCTGGGGAAAAGGGAGTTAGGTTTGTAAGTTATTTTCGATAGTCTTTCCTCCTTGTCTAGTTTTCAAGAACTCCTATTTGGGTCAATTCCCGGGCAGGCTTACATAGACTATGTGTAAGGCAATTCCAACATCAGATGGGATGGGTCAAATTTATTCCCATTCTCGAATGGTACTAAAGAGTGTAAGAGATATACTTGTCTCTAGTATGGAGGTGTTATCATGTCAAATAATCTAGGTTGCACTCAGATTTATAAATGAACAATGTTCTGGACAGGCATCCATATACTATGGAGATGAGAAGTCACTGACCTAAGGGAGGTTTAGCATGGCTTCCAGTTAGCTCCCCAACAAGCTCAAGTGCAGCAGGCGATCCCCACCAACCTCCTCCATCACAGCCACCAGCACACTTGCTATTTAGGCCCCCATGCTTTTTCCTTTGCAGAAGACATTATCCACATGGAGTGAGAAAGACAGGGACTGAGGAAAGTCTCAGGTTATTCAAGGAGCAAGGTGTTCATTTGTGACCAGATGAAAGAAGGACGCTATCCAGCTCCATCCTTCCAAGCCTCACTAATCCCTATGCTTCTCTCCTCACCTTTTCCCTCCATCTGTCCTTCCCTTTCCACCCTGGGGAAGGTCTCTAGTCTGGTGGGGGGAGGAGAGGATGGGGTCTCTCATTTCTGCTCTTTCATATTATCTGTCATCAATGGATACAGAAGGGCCTAGGTGCTTGAATAAAGGAGAGCATATGGGGAAAGGTGGAGGAAAAAGTGCAGTACCTGGACAAAAATGCACACATGGTTTGATACCTTTAAAATATTATCCTGAAAGTTAATAAATGTTAAGAAGGAAAGGAAGGATGTTCCAGACAGACAAAACAGCATGTTACAAAAGACACTTTGGAATGGAATATATGTTCTATTCAGAGTTCTACAAATTTCAGATCATTTTGAATATTTTAGGTCATGGCAAGACACTTGGATTTTGTTCTAAGAATGCTGGGATATTAGTGAAGTGTTTCAAGCAGAAAAATTATTTCTATTCTAGAAAGATCACTCTCACTGCTGAGTTGAGGATGGACTCTAGAGGGTAAGAACTGAGACAGGATCTCAGTGAGGATGCTGTTGTAAGAGCCTATGTGACAGATAGTACTACTTGTCTTAGCACTGTAGCAGGGGATATGCATAGATGTGGTCAGATATGGGCTACGTATTGATGGCAGGAATTTCAAATGACTTGCCTGATGAACTGGATACGAGATGTGAGGAAGAGGCAAGAGTGAATAATAATTCCTATCCAGATACCTTTCCTGAGGAACTGGATGGACATGGAAATGGGGATACTGCGGAGAGAGCAGATTTGGGTGTTGAAAATTAAATGTTCCATTTTGGATTTGGAAATGTAATATTTGAGATGCAATTGAACATTCAAATGAAGATATTGAGAAAAAAGTTTGATGCTGGTACAGAAGTTACAAATATGAGAGACATCAGCATATAGATACTATTTTAAGTGATAAAACTGAGTGAGCTCACCTAAGGAGAGAACATTACAGAAAATAGAACCAAGGACAAAGCCCTGATAAACAAAGAGCTAGTGAAAGAGCCAGCAAAATAGAAAGAAAACAAGATGAGTCTAGAAATGAAACTATATATTTCAAAAAGAAGGGACTAGTCAAACAGTCAAAGTTGCAAAGATAAGTAAGAAAGGGACCTGAACTTGGCAGTTCATTTTGGCAAGACGCAGGTCATTGGTGAGAATTCTCAGAGGAGAGGGAGGAAAGGATAGCCTTTTTAAATAGAGTGAGGAGAAAATAGGATATGAAGATGCATATAAAGGCAATTCCTTTAAGGAGTTTCTTTGAAGGGGAGCTGAGAAATGGAGAGTAACTGCAAGAAATTAAAAAAAGAAATGCGAGGTCAAGGGAAGGTTCAGTGTTTTTAAATTTCAAAGATGGATAATGTTAAGGCAGGATATTATGGGGATGAGAATGTTCTGGTACATGGAGAACTTGCTGAGGCAAAGAGCAAATTGGGTTACTCTTTTCTGCTTCTAGATAGTAGAGTTCTGAAGCTGAAGTTAATTCAAACATCAAAAAAACAAAAGACTGAAGAATAAAACTTTTAGGTGTCCCTTAATTTTTGTGGTGTTCAACAATGGTCTTCATTACATCCTGACTAATCCCTGATTCATGTGACATTTGCAGCATTTGATAACTGATGGGATGTGATGGAACGAGACAGGGAGACTTAGACAACTGTCACTCTAAATATCGCTTGAATATTTTTTTAAAAATCAAATCTTGTAAAAAGCCTCTAAGCTAGTGAAAGATTACACGTACTTCTGAAACATGAGGTGAATTTAATATCTCTTGCCTTAAAAGAAAAGTAGCTGACGAAAGTGTTTGAAAATTCCAGAAAATGAATGTCACAAAATTCGATAGTGAAATATAAAATTCTTGCTATAAGCTAAGGAAAGATAAAGCCTTGGGAAGTTAGAAAAACTTTCCTTAGTTGGTAGATGATTAGCGTGTGGAATAGGCTACTGAAGAAAGCAAGGAAGTGTTGAACTATGAACACACTGACAAAGATTTCAGCGTTTCAAATGCACAGTTTACAGCCTTTAAACATTAGCTGTGTAAGTGGAGAGTTCATTCAGTACCATATGGGCTCCTTCTTTGAAAAAGTGTCATTTCAGCAGAGGGAAGTGTGGAAAGGAATCAGGATTTTTGTTTTAAACCACATTGTTTTCCTTTTTCAAAGACAAAGGATTAAAGGAGTAAAATCTGTTGTTATAATAATCAAGATAATAGTTGAAACAAGTCAGCCTGAGGAACATTCCTAGTGTCCTGGATTAGTAAAACATGAATTGTCTGCACTGATCCTAGGCCAAGGAAGAAAAAAATAATCAGAATTATTTAGGAGACTGAGGTGTTATGGAGCTGCGGCAACTTACAGTGATGTTATAGATTAGCTGCACTCAAGTGTACTCGCCAATCTGATCATGATGCAGTTCTGGTGTGTTTTTTTTGGACACTTATAAGCATGACAGCACAGAATGCTGACAATACCTTCCTATACACTTGCAAATTGAAGAAGACCATGAAGGAAAATATTTCAATACTTCGAGGCCCCAAACACTCCATTATCTCCCAAAATATTTAGTTCATTGAGCTAAATTGTGCTTTATTTACTTCTTACAATCATTTGGTTGATAATTATCATGTTGCTTAATATTCTTGAAAATTATTGACCCATAACCACCACCAACTCCCAGTGCCTTTGCCTATAAAATTTCCTGCCACAATGTTAGGCACAGGGCAATCAGTATACCAGAACAAAACATGTTGTCTTCATCTAATGATAATATTGGTTCCAAAATCAGGAGGCTTTCCTAACAAATTAAATGCTAAAATAAGAAAATTGTATAATTTTGATGTCTCTGAATTCTTGCTAATACTTTGACTTTTATGCTATGAAAAAATTAAAAATACTGATTCTTTATGAGGCAGAAAAGGAAAGAAATCTCCCCTTGCTTTCCTTTAAATTAAATAGAATTATCAGCATTAAGAAAAGGCTTACAACCTCATTTCTAAAGAGTTTATCTGATTTAAACACTTACCACAATCTCACTTACAAAAATCAAACTATCCAAACAGGACGTGAACAAGAACCAGAGTCAGATGGCTGGAAAGCTCTCAAGATCTCAGCAAGACCTGTAAGGAGGCAGAGTGAAAAGGGTCATCCAGGCAAGAAGAATAGACCTTCTGGTGGAAGATGCAAAATTAGACCTTCTGGTACAACAGTGTTTGATATGCAATAGGCTCACACACCATAATAAGTCTGGGAATGATGTCAAAGTAAGGTGGGCGTTGCCTTGGTTTGCATGCATTCTTTTTTCCAGTGAAGATTTTGTCCTACTAAATAACAGCAGCTGAACAAAAGTATTCACACTGAGCTGAACCCAAGAAACCATAAAGGTGCAGTGTGTCCACAGATGCCCGTTCACTCCAGTCTCCTTGGCTCGGTTCAGTCACGTGCTCCATCCAGGAAGTTCATATTGTGTGGTTCTCTCCAGTCTTTGGACATTTTTTCCTTTAACAACTTAACAACCTCAACCTTTCTTTATCCTCCTTTCCAATGAGCTACTACCACCTTTTGTTTTTTTAAAGATAAATTCCTATATTTATTGTTGTATTTATTTACTTATTAGAAATTTAACATGTCTTTGCAACTGTGCTAGTATTTTTATTGAAGTATTATGTCTGCTGGGGCTCTGGTTAGAACATTACACACGTTCTGAATGGTTTGTCCTTAACTGTATTTTCCCATAAATCCTATCATTTTTAATGCATGATTTGATAGAATACGAGGTTTTTTAGGAAGGTATATATTGCAATATAGCAAAATGTTTATAATATTATTCAGGCTTGGGCCGACCCCGTGGCTTAGCGGTTAAGTGCGCGCGCTCCACTGCTGGCGGCCCGGGTTCGGATCCTGGGCGTGCACTGACACACCACTTCTCTGGCCATGCTGAGGCCGCGTCCCAGATACAGCAACTAGAAGGAAGTGCAGCTATGACATACAACTATCTACTGGGGCTTTGGGGGAAAAAATAAATAAAATTAAAAAAATAATAATATTATTCAGGCTCATAGGCTAGAACACCAGAGAGAAAAAAAAAAATCACTTGCTGCCCTTATAATACTCCCTTCTATCTGAGTCTTGTTTGCAAGACGATGAGCACGACCAGGGTTTCCAGAGTCCTTTGATAAGTCTTTGATTTTTTCATGTGTGTGTGCGTCTGTGTGTGTGTGTGTGTGAGAGAGAGAGACAGCACGAAAGAGAGAGAAGAGAGGGAGGGGGGAGAGAGAGAGCTGTTCCAGAAAGCCAGGGACTAAAATACATGATGGCATTAGCTCTTGCTACTTTAACTAGTTCACACTCTGTTCAATCAACGTTCAAAGGTTATAAATATTCACAAAGGAGCCAAGGTTTTGAAGATTGGGAAATCAGGCCACATTTAGACATTAAAATGTGGTCTCATATTCAACCCACTTTCTGGAGAAACGTAGGTGAGACATTTATTTTTATGAAGATGCTTATATATAGTTTTCAACAAATGTGAACATGTAGTTTGGTTAAACAAGAACCGAGAAGGTTGGCTTGTCTCATAAGGTTGCAACAGTTAAATGTTCTCTTTATTCTTTATGTCTAACTCTGTGACTGCCATTAACACATCATGGAATAGATATCCTCTTAGTGTCTGCCTTTCACAGAGGACTCTGAGCTATTTCAGAATAGGCATCATGTCTTATACATCACTGTATCCCTCACACAAGGCTTAGAACTCAAATGTTTGTTGAATGAACAAATAAACAAGAAATATTTTTTGATGCAAACATTGATCTTCATCTCACAGTTTGCCAACTGCTAATCTGAGGTATCAAGATCTGAGGTACTATCCTCAAACGACATCCACACCCCACAGTGTTATGGTTGGTATATTGCCTGTCCTTCTATATCTGTCCATTGTCACCACTAGATGGAGAATTTTGGAAGCTACTGTCATATATCTTCTAGAGATTATCCTAATTTTTACGCCCAACAGACCTTCAATAAATATTCTCTGATTATCTTACTTGAGGATATTAGAGGCAATTATTTATAAAAATTATCAGGAGGAAAAATTTCACTAATTTTGGAATCTAGAAATCATGTTCTGATATTTGAAATGATCTCTAGATCAATGACTATTTTAGTGAGGGATTATAATATGCAAAATGAAAATCAACTTGAAAGAATTAAGAAAATCCTTTAAATCATAATTTTCTCATTCATTTGTATTATTGGTCACCATTTATAAATGCTTAATTTCTCCTTGTTGATGATGAAAAAAGGCATGGAAAATTTTTCTTAAGAGAGTTTGCAATCTAAAAGACCAAGAAATAAGGTTGCAGAACTGCCGTTTTGTACAGTGCCTAAATTCTCAGAGATTAGAATCATTAAATCATACTTGGGCATGAAAAATATCTAACAGACATATAGAGATGAGGAACAATTTCTACACAGAAAAACAAAGTTTGTTCTGTGTGCTGTGAGATGCTGTGATTCAATATGATGCAGTGTTTGTGTTGGTTTTCCCTCTGTGTTCCTCTCTGCCCCTTCTCTCTTCATTCTCGTAATTACATGCTTCAGTGATTTATGATGGTAGTGTCAAATCATAGGTTCTGAAGCAATGAAAGTACTGCATTAGAAAGTTCTACTCCTCTGCAACATTTTCTGGTGATGGAGAAGTGACATTGTTAAAAAAAATTAAAAGCTTTTCAATAACACTCACAAAAGAAATGACTAAGCAATTGGCATGTCCTACACTCTGAATCGAACAGACCCTCACATTAAAACGATGTTTTGCAGCATACTGACAAGTCTGAAGCCAGTCATCCTGTTTCCTGAGAGATTCATCTGCTGAAATGCTTCTGCTCTATCTTCAAGCAAACCAGACAGAGCACTCCACAAAGAGGCATGTTGCCCGCCCCGCTATCTGTGGAATGCAGACAAATGCCCTCATTAACTTCCTTACCACTTAAGCTTTGGTTTTATTTAAGATTTTCCTTGGTGGCATTCATCAATCTATCCATTTTTTTCCAGCTTTATTGAGATATAATTGACATATACCACTGTGTAAGTTTAAGGTGTACAATGTATTGGTTTGATACCCATATATATTTCAAAATGATTCTCACTATAAGGTTAGTTAACACCTCCATCACCTCACTTAGTTATTTTTTATTTTTTGTGTGTGTGATGATAACTTTTAAGATTTACTGTCTTAGCAACTTTCAAATATATAGCACAACATTAACTATAGTCACCATACTATACATTAGATCTCCAGAACTTATTTGTCCTATACCTGGAAGTTTGGACCCTTTGACCAACATTTCTCCACCTTTCCCACTCCTCAGCCCTTGGCAACCACCATTCTACTCTCTGTTTCTATGAGGTCAGCTTTTTTAGATTCCACGTATGTGTAAGTGAGATCATACCGTATTTGTCTTTCTCTCCTGACTTATTTGACTTAGCATAATGCCCTCAAGGTCCATCCATGTTGTCACAAAAGGCAAGATTTCCTTCTTTTTATTGCTGAATAACATCCCATTATAAATATATATATATACACACACATGCATATATGTACACATATATATAAGTATACATGTATATATATACACACCACATTTTATATATACCACATATGTATGTTATACCATATATATACCACATTTTCTTTATCCACTCATCTGTGGATGGCCAATCTATTTAGAGAGTCAAAGACATCACATAGAATCACCATTCAAGGGAGCTTTTGGTCTTACGTTGAAGAGACAACGTGGTGTGAAAAGTCCGTAATACATAGTTCTCAATCACCGCTATGCATTGGAATCAATTGCGGAAACATTTTAGAAAACATAGATTCCCGAGTCATGTCCCCATGATCCCATTTCAGCTGGCTGAGGCTGGGGTGCAGGCATAACTGCTTTCTAAAAGCTGCTCCAGTGGTTTTGAAGTACAGCCAAGACTGAGAGCCAGTTTAATAGTGTAACCGAAAGGAATGTGAACAGAGCCCTGATTCAGCAGACCTGAGGTCAATAGCCATTACAAACTCTTATTACTTACGACTTTGAAATAACTCCTACAGTGAATATCTTTGTAGAAAAGTGGTTTTACTACAGGACTTCTAAGGTGTCTAACAACTATAAAGACCCTATTGCTATACTATAGCAAGAAACAAGCCACCTCAACCCTGCAAAGATGCTCCTGAGTCACTAAAATTTGCTATTGTTAATGACCTATCAATATATTTGCAATTTCAAAAGTAAATGCTATCCATAGCTCTAATAGTGGCAACTCCTCTTAAAAACATTTAAGAAAACACCAAAAAACCCTATGCCACAACATCTATGGATCAAGATATAGAGGAAATCCTTGCCTGCTGGCCTCCACAAGTTTTTCAGTGATTGCCTAGTACAGTAGTCCCCCCTTATCCATGGGGGATATGTTCCAAGACCCTCAGTGGATGCCTGAAACTCTGGATAGTACCGAACCCTATATATACTGTGTTCTTTTCACTTAAAGGAAGCACTTCACAGCTTCTCTTTGGCATATCAGAATTGCCACCATCACTACTCTTGCGCTGTGGGGCCATTATTAAGTAAAATAAGGGTTAGTTGAACACAAGCACTGCAATACCATGACAGTCAATCTGATAACCAAGACAGCTACTAAGTGACTAATGAGCGGGTAGCACATACAGTGGATACATTGGACAAAGGGAGGATTCACCTCCTGGGCAGATGGAGTGGGACGGGGCAAGATTTCATCACGCTACTCAGAACAGAATACAATTTAAAACCTATGAATTGTTTACTTCTGGAATTTTCCATTTAATATTTTCAGACCACAGGTAACTGAAACCACTGATAAGGGGGCCTACTGTATTACCTAAATGTATATTCTTAAAAACTCTATGACACTTTTCTGCAACAATGAATTGCAAATAAATTAACTCAATACTACATATATAACTGAATGTTTATAAGAAAAAAAATAAATGTCTGGACCCAATTGCTAAATTAATCATTTAAAATGAAAATGTGACTTTTGCCTAAAAGAAAAATAATATTAAAGAGCAGCTTGAGAATGCAATGAAATACTGCCTCTTGAATGTGTTATAGATACTCCATTAGTTATAATAACTATACTTCACCAGGAACCTGGAATCTGGTAAATCAGGGATTGTGGAAAAAATAAAAGGCTCTCCAGCAGCAGCCATTATCCAGAGCCAAAGTCAGCCAAGAACTGAGAGGAAAGTCATATTAAAACTTGATTTTGGCCAAGGATGCCAACATACGGCCGTCAACGGTGCTCCTCATTAGTCAGTCACCTGTGGGGGGCATGTTGTTAGTCATAACACAATGTGGCAACATTGTTAGTGCATAATGTCTTTTGCAACTGGAATTTTCCATTAGACTGATACGTTATATTAAAGTGCTATTGTCAAATGAAAATGAATGTTCAAAAAGACTTCAGGAAAATTCTCTGTAGTTTCAACGTATCAAGAATACACATTTTTTAAAAAGCAAATATAAAAAATGGAACTTTTAGGTTTAGAGGTTTTGCATCAATTCTACAGGGATTCAGTTCTATAGGTGTGTTAAGGCATAGACCAATTCTAAAAACTGAAGCTGAGCTTCAAGCTCACCCAAGGCCGCCCAGTTTGTACTCGTTGCTTTTTCAACAACAGAAAGGCCATCATTGCAAAGCGATTTTGTCTCCTACTAGATAAAAGTGTTCCATAAATTTGGATTTGCCAGCGTGAGGCCGTAATGGGGAAAGCCAAGCAGTTATTTACGTACTTGCGATTCTGTGCTGATGCATTACGATGAACATAAACCACTCTTTCTGACTTCAAATACTTCACTTTAAGTTATTGGAGCTGTTTAAAACCAGAATGCTGAAAGACATTGAAAAATCAGTTATTTTTTTTGCTGCAGAAAGAAAAAACTATCCACAAATAGGCTAAGAACAGAACAGGATGGAACAAAATAAAATGTTATTAAAGAAGAAACCAAAAAGTTCTAGAGCTGCCACACGTTGCGGGTACTTTCATGGGTTACACTTATTTCTGGTCTTTGTCCCTTTAAGGCCATACTGTCCAACTTTGATTACACATTAGAATTGCCTGGCGATTTTCTTTAAGTAGCAACTTACAAGCCTCACTCTCAGAGATTCAGACTTAATTGGTCTAAGGTGGGCATCGGTATATTTTGAAAGCACCCCCGGACCCCAGGAGCTTCTAATGTGTAGTTAGGGTAGAGACCATTGCCTCCTAACATATCACTGAGAGTATTTTCTACAAATCTGAAAGAGAAATATTAACCCAATAACCCATGTGGCCTGCAATAACGATATTAAATAGGCCACCAAATGCTATACATTTGCTTGGTAGAAAACCTCCTTAATCCATCTTTTTCAGACTCAGTAAATTCTACAATTATCCATATGACTAGGTAGGTTCCTGATTTAATGCCGGGGTATCTCTAGTCTCCACAAGGCCTCATCTAATCAAGAAACTTTTAAGGGGCACATATGTGGGGGAAGGGGAACAAATTTAATTGCGGTTAGAGGACATCTTATGTCTTGTACATGATACGTAAGGGCTGCCCTTTAGAAAAAGAGTCTGAGGAACTCAAATTCTGTCCATCTCATCTGGGAGGAAAAGACTAAATGGTTTGTATAATTTTAAATTAAACTGTTGTAAAAATCTCACAGATTTGTACTATTCCCTCTTACTGGCTGTAAGATTAAGCCTCATCAGATAACAAGGAAGTTTTTTAGAGTACATTGGAAGTGCTATTGTTCAAAACCAGTGGGAAGTTTTCTATTGCTTCATTTTTGCTTCTCATCTTTATCTTTCTTGTAGGCGCGTGTCGTAGTGATGAAGAAGGAAGGGAAGGGGAAAAGGAAGAAGGCAAAAGGAAAGGATCACAGTGTCGTTCCAGAAGCATTTTATAGCAACTACAAAGTTGAAGGATTTATTTATTATTTCTTTTTCTTTCTGTTCACTTGCTTGTTTATAGCTAAAAACAAAAGAAGTACAAGACATGGAAGTTAGTTTCCTGCACTGTGAGTTTCGTCAACATGAAATCCTAAAGTATTTTGCACATGTAAATAAGGAAGGTTACTTTAACGGTATTTGAGATGCATGAACCATATCTGTTAAAAATCATTGGCCAAATCCATCTTTTATTCAGTCATGCTGAGAGTCACATCAATTTGATGTTTCCCCTCTCCTTTCTTTGTCCCTCCCCTACCAGGGTTCTGTGCTTGTACCATAGCAGAAAGTGTGTAGAGCTATTTGACTGTGTAATTAACACTCCCCTCTCCCTTCACACACCCACACACACACACACACACACACGCACACATATTTATAAATAGGGACTCGCTCACAATATCAATATAGCATTTAACCTTGGTTATTCCTTGAGAGCCTCTGCTTGACATAGACTACATCCTCTCCAAGAGTCCACACTTAGTTATATTCTAAAAGGCAAAAATTGCATTTCTAATCTGTGAAGCCACAAAAACTATTTTCAAGCCTTCAAAAGTGTTATTATCATTATATGGAAGAATGGTTTAAACACTTTGATCCAAATGTAAGGTTAAATTTTGACTTAACCTAAGACCTCAGTTAGTAGCACTTTTACAGTAACTTTAAATAACCTAGGCTGGTTAAACTTGCATACTAAATATCTCTGTATTATTCTTAAATATTGTTTAAAATGTAAACAAATGTGATTTCAGGAAGTTGGAAATATTCCAGCCTATCGAACCCACCAAAACAAACAATTTCCGGGATAATTCCTTCTGGTTTTAGTTTTCCAGAATTACATGTATAATTTTCCAGGGTTCAGCTCTTCTAAAGATGGTCATTGTGTTTTGTTTAGTCACTGTATAAACTTGATGGGTTGAGTAAGAAGAAGCTAACGTTCACATGAAGTTCAGTCAAGGGGTCCTAGAATGACATGTTTGGATGCTAGTAAACTAAGACTTGGTTTGAAAAATGGTAAATGAAAGGAAAAAATCAAGCAGATATCCTGCCTTTCTATCTAATCTGAACTGTAGTAAGTAAGAAAAAGGAAAATTTCTCTTTATGGAAATATAACAGTTAATAAATGAAGAAGGATCGATCAAATGTCATCATTTTGCTAGCCTGGTGAATTAATGGATTTGGCCATTAGATTATTGCTAAAAGAGAGGCAGTCAGGCAATATGTGCCTCTGATTAGAAGATTATATCATCTATAATGCAGTCTCAGCAAATTATCAAGCTTAGACTGAATGAAGTCTATATAGTCAACTACCAATTTACAGGAAATACAGCAAAATGAGACTATGTTAAATGACATTGTAGATAAAACAAGCAATCCCAGACTGTAGGAAAATGTGAAAGATAAATAATATGGTTTCTTTAATAAATATATTTTCGAGAGAGAGAGAAAACGAGAGAAGAGAGAGAATACATAGGTTAAAACAGACCAAAAGACAACTCCTAATTGCAATGTATAGCCCTCATTTGGATCCTGATTCAAACCACAAAAAAGTGAAATAAAAATGTAAGGCATTTGGAATTTCAACACTGACTTGATAGTTGAGGATAGTAAGGAAATATTGTTAATTTTTAAAGATGTAATCATTTCACTGTGGTTATTTTTACAAGAAAAAGAAACCTCATTTTTAAGAGATATAAATTGACATATATAGATGAAATGATTTAGTCGTTGAGATTTGCTTCAAAATAATATGTGGAGTAGGGAAATGAGTAGGGGCACAACTAAAAAATGATTGGTCATGAGTTGATTGTTGTTGAACTGGCTGATAGCTACGTGGATTTTTATAATCATATTTTTTTCTGCTAGTTTAAATGTTCCATTAAAAATATTAAAAACATGTTGAGCAAACAGTCCTGGAAGAAATGATGTAGCCATTTATATAATAAGAGCAATCATACTATTTGGTATGGTTTCAGCATTCTATAACTTAAAGTAATTCCCTAGCATTAAAAAGTTGTTATTAATCTCCTCATTGAATATGTGGCTGTGAACCATCTCCTAAAGAACTTGCCCACAATAGCAAAGTTCAAAGCTGGTTTTTCTTTTTACTTTACTCAATAGCATGTTTGATAGTTGCTTTCCTGAGACCATATTCGCATAAGTTTTATTAATTTGCTTATTCATAAGACATTTACTGTGTTCCTGTTATATACTATATACTGTGCTAGATGTTAGGGATTCAATGATGAGTTAGAATTAAGTTTCCACTTTAGGGAGAGAGAGGCAATAGAGAAACCAAAAGTTGCAAACTAATCTAGTAAGTGCTGTGATAAAGATTAGCAAAGGGTGATGTGGTGACCTGGGAGGAGCTGGAGATGGTACATCTAGAGGAAAGCTTCTCACCAGGTGTGACACCTCCCCCAATTCACAAATGATTTAGTGTGTGTGTTTGAGTAAGTACAAAGAAGATATAAGACATGCCAAGCAAAGAAAGCAGCAAGTGTAGACTCTGTCTGGGGGAGAAAAGAGTTGTTTTTCCAGGCTTGCGCAATGAAGCACACAAGAGCTCAGCAAGTAAGAAGGAAGTGGTGACAAATAGCAGATGGAAAGTCATAGAGAAGGTTATGAAGGCATCCTTTTCCTCAGATGGAGAAAACAGAACAAGGAACAGGTTGGACTGAAGGATAATAGTTCATCATACCATATGTTGAGTCCAAGGTTCTTAGGGACATCCATAGGAGATGTTAGATGGGTTTTGTGGGTCGAAAGATCAGAAGAAAGATCTTATCTGAAGATACATCAAGAGAATTGGTAGTATATAAATGGAAGTGAGGTTTTGGAGTTAATAACATAGATTTGAGATAAAATTTGGATGCCTGGGAACAGAGGAGTGTGATTAATAAGGGGAAAGGGAGTAGGAAGAAGAATGACCTGAAGGCGTATTTTGCTGCCTTATGTATTTGAATTCAGCTGACCCTGGTATTCAGCATTGTACTATCTGTTTACGATGGACCTTTGCACATATGTAACACTGTGAAAAAACTCTGCCCGATAGGGTACAAGGGAAATTGTAATGTTGGGGCCAAAGTTTCTGGAAATAAATCACTGCTACCTTGGATTAGCTCTGTCTTCTGATGCATAAGACACTACTGCTTGGTTTGGGTGATATGGCTTCATTTGGCTCATCTGAGTCTGGAACAATTGGCATTCAATTTGCACCCAATATGACTAGTGAAAGCCCCTCTGAGAACACAAAAATGACAGTCCTTCCTCTCGTGAAAGTAAAAAGACAGCTATAATAATGAGCAATTACAAAATGTTTATATTTTGATATAAAGATTTGTGGTCTATCTATCGGTCAGTTATCACAGGCTTCAAACTTTTTTTTGAAGTGGTGGCATCGTTAATCAATCAAAACTACCTAAGCCAAGGAGATCTAGTTTCCCCAGGACTATTTGTGGAAAAGTCTGTCCTTTCCGCGTTGTGTCGTCTTGGCTCCCTTGTGAAAGATCGTTTTACCACATAGACATGGGTTTATTTCTGAGCTCTCTTCCGTTCTACTGCTCTGCATGTCTGTCTTCATGCCAGTCCCATACTGTTCTGATTTCTGTAGCTTTGTAACACGTTCTGAAGTCAGGAAGCGTGAGGCCTCTTTGTTCTTTCCCAAGATTGTTTTGGCAACTTGGGGTCCTCTATGGTTCCACATGAATTTTAGGGATTTTTTCTAATTCTGCAAAAAATGCAATTAGCATTTTGATAGGGGTTGCGTTGAACTGTAGATCCCTTTAGGTAGTATGAACATTTTAACAATTTTATGTCTTCCAATAAATGGACATGCAATATCTTTCTGTTTACTTGTGTCTTCATTAATTTCTTTCAGCAATATTTTGCAGTTTTCGATGTACAAGTCTTTGTCTCCTTGGTTAGTTTATTCCTGAGTATTTTATTTTGATGCACTTGTAAATGGGATTGTTGTCTTAACTTCTTTTACAGATTATTTGTTGTTGGTGTGTAGAAATGCAACTGATTTTTGTATATATGCAAAAGAATGAAATTAATCCTTATCTTATACCATATACAAAAATCAACTCAAAATGAATTAATGACTTCAACAGAAGACCTGAAACTCTAAAAGTCCTACCAGGAAACATAGGGCAAAAGCTTTATAACACTTGGTAATGATTTCTTGGCTATGATACCAAAAGCACAAGCAACAAAAGCAAAAATAAACAAGTGGGCCTGCATCACAAGAAAAAGCTCCGTGCAGCAAAAGAAACAATCAACAAAATGAAAAGGCAGTCTGCAAATGGGAGAAAATATTTGCAAACTATATATACGATAAGGGATTAATATCCAAAATATATAAAGAACTCCTGCAACTCAATAGCAAAAAAAAATAGACAACAAAAACAAAACAAAAAACCCTCAAATATCCTGTTAAAAAATGGGAAAAGAAATTGAATAGACATTTCTCCAAAGAAGACATACAAATGGCAAACAGGTACATGAAAAGATGTTCAACATCACTAATCATCAGGGAAATGTAAATCAAACCTACAATGTGATGTTCCCTCATACGTGTTAGGGTGGCCATTATAAACAAACAAACAAATAAATAAACAGATAATAACAAGCATTAAAGAGTTCAGCTAAAAACTTTTTTATTTTAATATTTCTGCTATAATATTAGTTTCTATAATAAATAATTTCTCTAAAATTAAAATATATTCATGCAGAAGGAAACAAATTCTAGCTTTCTAAGAAGAATCAGGGTGAGGAAACCATGGCAACAAAAGCCCAGAGGAGATCAACAGAACCTCTGGAAAATAGAATGAAATCTAAGTCCTGGATACTGAGATGTAAGACTTCATGAAAATATTAAAAATTGTTCTCAAAGGAGAAGTTATATATACATGTAAAAATAAGTGAAAGCATAAAAAGATAGGCTTTTGTACTATTTTGTTAGGGATGCCATAATGAAATACCACAGACTGGGTGGCATAAACAATAAAAAATTTATTTTCTCACAGTTCTGGAGGCTGGAAGACCAAGGTCAAGGTGTCTGCAGGTTTGGTTTCTCTGAGGCTTCTGTCTCCTTGGCTTGCAGACGGCTGTCTCCTCACTGTGTCCTCGTGTGGATTTTCTTGAGGTGAGCTCATGCCTGGTGTCTCTCCCTCTTCTTATAAGGACACTGGCCATGTTGCATTAGGGCCCCACCCTAATGGGCTCATTTTAACTCAGTCACTTCCTTAAAGACCTGATCTCCAAATATGGATACATTCTGAGGTATCAGGGGTTAGTACTTCAACATATGAATTTCAGAGGACACAATTCAGTCCATAATATCTGTACATATATAAATGCTTGAACAGTAAACATAAATAGTTTAAACTATTCTTTAAAGAAATGATAAGTTTTGGGAGGTTAAAAGCAATACCTAAATATTTGTTGCTTGGAGAGACACAATGAAAACAAATAACATATTCAATTTTTGTGTTTTTTAAAAATTTGGTTTAAAATAAACATCAGGAAAAGTTATAGCACTGAATGATCCTATTCACATCAGTAAAAAAAAAGAGCAAAATGCAAAAATTATGTTAAATCGGACTAAGGATTTTTAAATAATTTTATTCGCCAAAATCCTGGCAGGAAAGATGGCATACTCAACAGAGCCTAACTGAAGAAAGTCAATGAAGAAATTATTTACAAAGGGATGGGTGGGCAGGGGTCAGGACACAATAACAGAGCTGATGAAGCCCCCACAGACTAGCAAAAAGGGAAATTGTCACCAGCTCTAGTCCTAGAGGAGAGCAAAGGGTATTACCAGACACTTTAAAGGTCATATATAAAGTTAGCTGTTGCCAGAGCCTGGGCTGGGCAGGCAGCGAGCAGAGGAATAAACTCTTGCCTTCATTCTCGTTCTACCTCCCATCTCTTGCAAGCGCCTTCCACTGAGACCAATCACAAGCCAGAGGCAAGAGAGTGGAGGAGACACAGTCTACAGGGCTGTCCTTTCTGGAGCACAGATCAAGGTAGAAAAGGGAGAAGGAATAGAGACGGGAGAGGGAATTGGGAAGTGGTGAAGAATCAGCAAAGACCAGTTCTTTATGCCAATGGGCATCCTTTCTTGCCCTGTGTGTGTGTGTGTGTGTGTGTGTGTGTGTGTGTGTGTGTGTGTGTAAACTCCTGTCTCAATTTAGGGAAAATGCAGGTGCCATCAGGTAATTTATTATTGCAGGGTGATTTCTGTCCCCAGCTTAGGGAAAACGCAGTGTCATCAAATAATATTTTGGGGCAGTTTGATTTCAATTCAGCAGTAGTCCTGCCAGGAACAGAAACTGTAATGGTAGCCACCACCAGTACATTCCAGTTATATGACACAGTTAAATAACGTGAAGCGTAGCTGCTGCAGTTCTCCATCTGTAGATGATCGCGAGGCCTCGACTGACATCACAGTATCTTTCTTCCACCATATGTTCATGTTCTCCCTACCCTCTTCCAGCACCACAGCTGTTTGGTTTTGATTTTTTTTTATTTGGTGAAGTAAATAAAATCTTCATTCCCATAATTCGTTTACATACTATTGTAAAAACTGATAAAATAAATAATAGTTAACCTTTACTGAACACTTCATGTGAGCCATTACAGTGATAAGAGCTTAATCTCTTCTTAAATCTTTCAGATAATCCCAACATTTCCCATTTTACAGATAAGGAAACAGGTTCAGAAAGCTTTAATAACATGTCAAAAGGTTCTCATCAAACAAGTGGCAAATAATCTAGCTCCAACGCTCACCATGTTTCTCACGACACACATGGCTTTTGGACTCGCACATAGCAAACATTTATTTCTTCCATTTTTTTTAACAAAGAAAAGAAAGCACAAAGAATACACAAACTATAAGACTATGTTAATACTACACAAATGCTTAAACTTTGAAAGTAAAAATTGAATGTTTGTTTCTTTCTGGATATTCTCTCAGGTGTTTTGTGAGCATTTGCTCACCAATAAAGCCATTTGGTCATCCACTTCTCAGTCTACAGACATGCTATCTTAAAAACAAATTCTGTCAAATAAGGATTTCTTTCTAAGATTGATATTTGTTTGTATTTAATAGCAGACATAGACAGGAATTCGTGAATTAATATTGGTTTAAAATCCTTCACTTTCAGATCCTCTTATGAATCATCATTGGATTTGTTAAAGCAACTGGCTTTAAGGATAAGACAATAATGCTGTGAGAATGATGGTATTTGTGACTCATATTATATTTTAGCGCTTTAGATAAAAACAAAACAAATCCTTCTTAGATGCAGTCAGTCCTCTTATATTTGGAAAATCATATATTTGGATAAGCATATAAAATGGAGTGCATGAGTGCTATAGACTGGGTTTCTCAGGAACCCAACTCTGAGCTGAAAATTAGCCTGCATGAAGTGTATGAGTCCTCTCAGGATCAAAACCTGAGATAGAAAAGGAAAGAAGGAAGGAAGGAACTGGGGATCTGGCGACAATATGGGGAGCCCTAAAGCTGGAACGGCTCTTCAGAATTGTCCCCTTTTGGTGTGAGGGGCTTTTATACCCCCAGGACCACCACTAGATGAGACTAGTCCAGAAGGGAGTATGTCCTTGGACAAGGCAGCTCTCTTTAGCTGAGACAATTCCCAAGGAGGACTGAACACTAAGAACTGAGAGCACAGCTCCTTCAGTCCTGAAGGAGGGCTCTGAGTGACATAGTGTAGTGGTCACAGGAGTCCACCTGCTGTGCCACCTGGATTTACCTGCTTCATATTATATCTGGGAGCAGCACTACATAATGGTCATAGAATTGGGTGTACACTACACCCTGGAGGATGGTGCCCCATGCTTCGACATATCGTCTCTAAGATAGCGCCTCAGTTGGTCCTTCAGCAGACCATCCTACTCTTCTATCAGGCTGTGAGCTTCTGTGAAGAGAAGTATGGGATAGTGGATTCCATGGTCTTTTGCCCACGACTGCATTTCTCTGTTGTTAAGTGGGTCTTTTGGTTCAAGGTCATTTTATATCGGATGCCATGTCAGTGAATCAAAAACTCTGCAAGATCTTGGATAGTGGTGCTATTGGATACCCTGTGACCAAAGAGGGCAAACTTGTGCTGAGAAGTATCAATTCCCAACAAAATGAATCACTGGCCATCTAAGATGAAAGGTGTCCAAGATAGTCAACTGGCCACCAAGTGGCTTGTTGGTCTCCTTGAGGGATAATATCATATTGGGGATTATGCATTGGTCTCTGATGTCAACAAACAGACTATTAAGCAGCAGTAGCGGCTAGATTAGTCTTGATAAATGAGAGTCTGTGTTGCTGGTCCCATGCATACTGTCCATTACTATCACTATGACCATTCCATTTGTGGTTACATTGTGTCAACACTGGGGTGACTTGTAAGAAAGACAGGCTGATGTCAACTGGTTTATTCACTCCAACCTTGACATTCACTAAAAATAATTATGGCTGCCTGGCTTATAATGTTTAAGACCCACCACTCGGCCTGTTGTTTGGGATCCTATCATCCCTCTTGCTGGTAGTAGGCCCTAGTCTGTAGCTGCATCATCTAGAACAAGTCCTGGCCAAAAGGAAGCCAACACAGAGTTTCTTCAGTAACGTCGGTGCCCCGTTCATTTTATTGTTTTGGTAAACGCAATGTTTTCTTTTTTTTTTTTTAAGATTATGCCTGCACAATTATTGCAACCACTTGGATGTTCTGTTTTTTGTTTTTTATAATTTTATTTATTTATTTTTCCCCCCAAAGCCCCAGTAGACAGTTGCATGTCATAGCTGCACATCCTTCCAGCCGCCGCATGTGGGACGCGACCCCAGCGTGGCCAGAGAAGCGGTGCGTCGGTGCACGCCCGGGATCCGAACCCGGGCCGCCAGCGGCGGAGTGCGTGCACTTAACCACTAAGCCATGGGGCCGGCCCAAACGCAATGTTTTCTGAGCTCTTCCGTGCAACACAGTCATCCGGTAGGTTTTCTAGTCTTGCCTAATGTAAATGCTCACTTTAAGCATTTTTCTTCTTCTTTCCTTGTCTTTCCCAGCAGTTCTTGTGTTTTTTCTTCACCTTGCCTAGGCAATCACTTTTTGCAAGTTTCTAAGAGCCATTCTAGCCATGTTTTTGCACCATCTCCCAGGTTTTTTTAGGGTTTTAAATCCTGCCAAGAGAATGTTCTCATACTGATGAACTCTCTCTCTTATCCAACTTCCTGTTCTGCCCCTCTTGATGCATATTCTCACCATATCCCAACCAACGAAGAAGGATTCAAACGGGACTCAGAATACAGTAAGATTAGGAGAATATAAAAACTGAAATACATAAAGAAATCATAATCTTTTAATCATAAACTATCAATATAACTTGGGCAAAGGGAAGTCGTTTCTAATCATGACCCCAAAAGTCTAAACCCAAACAAAAAAGATTGAAAGATTTTGACTAACATTCTGTCAAACTATCATGCTGTCATAAACAAAATAAAAATACAACAAATAAACTGGGGGAAAAATCTATGAACTGTATGACACATAAAGTGTCAATATTTTTAGGTATTAAGAGCTATTTTAAATCAATAATATAAACCCACATATTCCAATGAAAATATAGAAGAAAGAAATGAATAGATATTGAAAGAAAACAGAAGACTTATAAAAGATATTTCATAGTAACAAATACATAATTCTAATCATGACATCTGCTCTAAGCATTTGTGTTAACTTAGACAAAATATATTAAATTCCTATGCCTCATTTTACCAATCTGTGAAATTAGAATTAAACTTAATAACTGATATACAAAGTCTTTATGATGATTATATGGGATAAACATGTAAAGTACTTAGCACAAAAAGTGTTCAATTAATGTTGACTATAATTTATCACAATTTTACAATTTTTACTTTGAGAATAAACACATTTTAAAAATACCCATTACTTATAAGGATGTATGGAAATGCGCACTTATGTTTTGCTTGTGGTTATATAAATTGCAATTAATATCTAAAAGTTAAATTTGAAATTATACATCAGATAGCACTTCATCAGAAGAACACATCAGAACAATACTTCGAGCAATATTGTTTATAATACTATCACAGTTGAAACAACTAAGTCCAAGGAGGGTATTGGCTAAAAAAAAATGTAGTTAATTCATACAATAAGATACTTTCAAGCTATTAAAATGATATTGTAGAATATTATACAACATTTTAAGATACTCATATTCCTATTTGACAATGAAGATTACAAAATAGTGTATAGAGATATATATTAGCATTTATATAGAGAAAATTGAAAGGTGTATACTTAAATTTTGACAGTGTTTTTCTCAAGGTGATGGTATTATGGGCGACTTTTATTTATTTTCATTGAAATATATGTTTAAAATACATTTCTAAATAGTAATTTTTAATAATTGGCAAAGTAAGACAAGCATTTAGGAACGAGGGCAATTTGGATCAATGAGAGCTTGCTTACGTGTTTTCTAGCAGCATCGTGAAGTTGTGGGACTGACTGCTTAACAGGGCTTTGGATGGCAAGACATCAATAACATCAAATGTCACAAATAGTAAAAATGAATGAGAATATTTTATCCCATTAAAATTTATGGGCCATTTTTGAAGAGCAGTTTCCATGTGATAGTAGAAGATTCCAGACTGCAGTGAATACACAACAGGATCCAAGAAGAAGAAGGAGAAAAACTGCACACAACAGGCTCATTCAAGAAACTGGATTACCGAGAGAAGAAAAAATAGGATAACTAGTCAGAGAGACTGGAATAAAGGGAGAATTGTTTTCACTTTTTTGTCTTGTTTTTTATTTTGTGCTTTTAATATATAAAGAAGCTGAATGTATTTGGAGAAGGAATCAGTGGAGAGAAAAAAGTTGAAGAAATTGGTGGGTGTAGAGGGAGTGGTGATAGATGGCCCAGAGGAAAAGGAAAGGGGTGAGATCCAGACCAAAGCTTCTTAAACCTTATCCTATATCAGAATCCCCTGAGAATCTTGTTAAAATGTATTCCTATGTCTGGGGTGCAACCTGAGGTTCTGCGCTTCTAACAAGCTGCCAAGTGATGCTGAGGCTGCTGTTCTACGGACCATGGATGAGCAACCATCTAGACCACTGGTTCTCAAACTTGTGGGACATTGGAGTCACCTGAGGAACGTTGAAAATACTCCGGTTCCACCCACAGAGATTCTGATTTTATTGCTTTGGGTGATGCCTGGCAATTGCCTTTTTAAAATTGGCCCAAGTGATTATAACGTGAAGCAGAATTTGAGAACCATTGGTCTAGGCCGGGAATGATGAGAGAGAAAGGGAAACACCGCTTCCTCGGCGAGAAGAAAAAGATAAAGCCTACTTGGAGACAGAGAGATGGGGAGCTGTAGTCAGGGATTGGTGTCTTGGAGTCTAAAATTTTAGTTTCAGTTCCGAGATATATCAAGGCACAGTGTATGATTTTTGCAGACATTTACAAAAATGTAATGATGGCATACTACAGAAAAGTAATTTGGGGACCAGTGCACTAGATAGATGGCTAGCATCTGTGTAGATACTGAAATCTTCCATCACGGTGACTGGAGTTAGGGGTGGAGTAGATCTAAAACATGTATACAAAAGGGGAACACTTACGGTCCCAATGCACCCTTTTTATCTGCTAACTTAATTGGTTAACTTAATTGACCTGTATCGTTCCTGGAGTGCTTGTTAATTTTCTCAGAGACTGCCTAACTTCAGTGCCCACAGAAACAACCAAGGAGCCTCTTAATCAATTCAGATTATCTGCCCCAGTTCCAGAGATTTTATGCTTTAATATGAATGACCATAACCCCATAACAGACCAGGTACTACATGTGCCAGATATATGGAGGAACACTTTCATTGGGTGTGAGCCAGGTGAAGATTCAGCTATTGATTCTTATCTCTTTGATAAAGGAAAACACAGTTCATACACTTCAGATGGGTCTGGATATGATTAATCTCTGGGGCTCAACTAATGTAAGGCTGAAATGAATGTTGAATTCTGGAGATAAAAGATCTATAGCATTTATGAATTTGGATTTTATCATCTTCTATTCTATAGCTATCAGGACTGAATATAAGTATTATTGTTTTTCCAAAACACTCTAGTTTTAATTCTATGGTAAAATTTTACATGACATGACCTATGGAGAAAAATGAAATATCTTAAAGCATTTAAAGAACAAATATTTCTCAATTAGGAAAGAAAAGTGGTTATGTCACATTTTATACAACAGCCCATTTATGCTTCATTATAATCCTCTTGTTTCCTTTTTCAGATGAGGAATTTTAAATGATTAAGAGATTTACCTTTGATTATTCAGGTTACATATGCATATAAAACAGAGCCTTGGATCCAAATGCTGGCCCATGTGACTCTAAATAAAGACCATGCCTTTTAACAGCCTGCTCCATATAAAGACAAGCTTTCCTGAATTATTTAGCTTTGGAAGCAAAACTTCATTTTATTGTGGGTTACGGTCCAGAATTAGCGTAACTATAATCTTTTCAATTCTGTACTTTAACACTTGTGTAGTTTTTGCAGAGCTCGTACATAAAAGCTGTCTACATTATAGAAGGATTCAATATCGTTGGACTGTTTGGCTGTTTGATTTTTTTTTTAGGTTTTAATATAAATCCCATAGCTGTGAGTTAAAGACTTTGCCTTCAATAACCTGAATTGCTCTAATGTGAACCTGACATATTGTTTGAACAGGGTTCACGCTCGCATGCAGTTCCTACAGTCAGCAAAATTGAGAACTATAGGAATCCTTGCTAATATACAACGTGCCAATGAATTGCCTTTGCTGCATAGGCAGGAATCTATATTCTTTATCAAAGGTTCAGAAGTGAGTTATTGGTCCAGCATAAGTCTATACTAGTAATCAAGGACTTATTTTCAGGTAAATTGCTGACTATTTACTAACATGACATATTCTGAAAAGAAAAATAGCCAGAGTTATTTCAGGAGATTAAGCAATAGTAATTCTCTGACTACTTGGAAATCCAATAAAAAGTTTCTGACGGATTTCCAGATAAGGTACAACAGCCTTAAGTTAAGAAACAAAATAATCAATTCTTTAGAGTGCTCTGTAAAGAAAAAAAAGTGTTCAGTATTATTTTTCATTTGGAAAGGATAAAGTGAGTTTTGGAGAGCTGAATGGGTGTTTTCTGAGCTTCATTTTGTGGAGAAGAGATATTTATGTGATAAAAGAGGAAAGAGAAGAGGTAATTAACTTCTATCTAATTCTAATTGGTGGTTTTGAAATTCCCTTTGTAGTTTCTCTCTGAATATCTGCCTATATTTTGTATTCATTTCCTGATTCTACAAATATAACATCAAATATGAAACAAACATTCAGCTAAAAAGTGGAAAGTTCTGACAAACACATGTATTTAGCTTTATGTACACAATATATCTAAATATTTAACTAAAATTTATTTATTTTTTTAGATAACTCACCTGGGGAATATATAACTTCCAAATATCATAACATATAGTTGTATTTGGAGAGAGATGTGAGAATAAAGGAGTCTTTTGTTTTGTTTTGTTTTAAGATGGTAGATATTATAATAATGAATGATGGAAATAATTCTGCAGAGAAAATCACTAAAATTTCAACTTCAGTTTTAAAAATATAACTAACAAGTAAATTCTTTTAAAACAATGAGATACCACTACACACCTATTAGAATGACGGAAACATGGAACACTGAAATCGCAAATGCCAGCAAAGATGTAGATCAACAGGAACTCGCACACATTGCTGGTAAAAAGGCAAAAATGGACCAGCCACTTTGGAAGACATTTGGACAGGTTCTTACAAAACTAAACAGACTCTTACCATACAATCCAGCAATTGCACTTGTTGGTATTTACCCAAAGGAGTTGAAAACTTATTTCCACACAAAAACCTGCACAAAGATGTTTATAGCAGCTTTATTCACACTTGCCAAACTTGGAAGCAACCAAGATATCTTTCAGTAGTTAAATGGATAGATAAACTGTGGTACATCCAGACAATAAGATAGTATTTAACACTAAAAAGATATGAGCTATCGAGCCATGAAAAGACATGGAGGAACCTTAAATTCATATTACTAAGTGAAAGAAGCCAACCTGAAAGGCTGCAGGCTGTTGTGATTCCCACTGTACGACATTCTAGGAAAGGTAAAACCATGGAGACAATAAACGGATGAGTGGTTGCCAGGGGCAGGGGCAGGAGAGATGAGTAGGTGAAGCAAAGAGGATTTTTAGGTCAGTGAAAATACTCTGTGATATTATAATGATGGATATATGTAATTATACATTTGTCTGAACCCACAGAATGTACAACACCAAGAGTGAACCCTAAGGTAAACTGTGGACTTCAGTTGATTTTGATGTGTTAGTATTGGTTCATCCTTGGTAAAAATGTACCATTCTGGGGGTCAGCCCAGTGGTGCAAGCAGTTGGGTGCGTGCGCTCCGCTGCGGTGGCCCAGGGTTCGCCAATTCAGATCCCGGGTGCCCACCGATGCGCTGCTTGTCAAGCCATGCTGTGGAGGCGTCCCATATAAAGTAGAGGAAGATGGGTGTGGATGTTAGCCCAGGGCCAGTCTTCCTCTACAAAAAAAGAGGAGGATTGGCAGATGTTAGCTCAGGGCCAATCTTCTTCACCAAAAAAAAAGAAAAAAAATGTACCATTCTGGCAAACGAGCAATATTGATAACGAGAAAGGCTATGCATATGTTGGGACAGGGAGTATATGGGAACTCTCTTTACCTCCCTCTCAATTTTGTTGTAAACCTAAAACTGCTCTAAAAAACTAAAGTCTGAATAAATAATTTTTAAAAAAGTAATTTTTTAATCCCTAGGAAGCAGTGTTTCATTGCAACTTATAATGTATCACTGCATCGACTCAAATATGAAAGAAATTTCAACAGAATTAATCTACGATATAGAAAATGATGTTGATCATAAGTTATTTTGATCTTTCCTCATTCTTCTAATACTTTGTTAAGTTAGATGCTTTTAGTTACAAAAAAAAAGTTTTTGCAAGTCAATGTTTCCATATTTCATATCACATTAATAATACGGATGCTAAATATACCCACTAGACATGTAAGATCCAATGACACATTTGTGGCAGATGCTCAGTCAGCCATAACCAGAGTCAAAATACTGAGAATATCTTCCAGCACGTCTTTTGACACATGGCAAAGATGTACGTATTAAACCTATTGCCCCAGGCAGTCCATAAGCCAACTCTATTGTGAATGACTAAAATATCTCATGAAGTAGATGCCAGAGAAATAATTTCACAAAATCTATTCAGTATATCCATATTCTAAAACACCTGCAGGGCATTTCATTAATGAAAACTAGAGACTTTGAGGTATTACTCAAATAAATCACAACATTCCCCACTGGCCTTTGGTTGTCCTCATTAGTTGGGAATTTGCTTAACCATCCCTAAATTATGTGTTGTTTTACAGTCAGGGAATTCATCTGTTGATTATTCAAATGAAGTCATACTTATTATTCTCATGTATATTACACTGCACAACATTTATCCCTCGCAAGAAAATATATTTTATGTGTGCATATCCCAACATGAATTTAAATGATTGGTTTGTTAGAAAAACATTTTGGAGAAGGAGATGGGAGATTTTCAATCTCCTTTCAAAATGTAAAGAAATTTTATCCTGTAATCTCTATTATATTTCATCTAATTAAATATAATTCCGAACAACAGGCCCTGAAAAACTGATGAAACTAGATAGAATGTGTAAGATGCTCATTGGCGAATTTGATAACTTAAAAGAAGTCAACACACCGAACTTTCACTCTTTCACTTATTCTGGGTTCAATGATTAATTAAGCCCCATAACACAAGCATTATACTCTTCCATAGCATACGTTATATACTTCCTTTTCTAGAGAAATATTATTTTTCTTTACAAAAGGAAAGATAACAACAAAACACCTTGAATTAAAGATGATAAATATATGTTATATGCATATCAAAAGAAGGTCAAAAATTTCATTAAAATAACAAGAAAAAGGAAAAACGTTCATTTTTCTTAATGATCATAGGAATGAGATGACCAAAAGTACATAAACTTCATTTTCTCATGGAAAGTTGTGTATTATATCACACATTGACATATGAAATGTAAATAATCCACATAACAAAGTATTAGGAGACATTCAATTATTTTTCATTAGATTTTGAACTTGTGAATTAAGACCATTATTTTTTCCCCACCTGTAGATTTTTATGATCACAGCTGAATCAGAAAAGGTTTCAGCTGAACTGTGGCCAAACAGAAGGCTTCTAAGAAATACTTTTTACACTGGTAAATTTCTTGGAATTATTATAGGATATATGAACTACTTTAGTGCTTATATTCTTAATTGTTATTGCTCGTTTTAGTCACATACATTCTGGACCTAGCCCACTCCTGGGTCAAGTCTGCACACTTGATGGACTGTGTTGGTGAAGGATCTCTGGGTAGGTGGTGAGAAGGAAATGGGCAGGCTTATAACGTGGCCTCTCCCTCCCCCTAAACTGGATGATGGCTTTTGCTTCCTATGAAAGAAGGGTGTAGGAAGTGGGCAAGTTTTCTTACCTGTACCCCACCAAGCGCACACTCACTCCTGTACTCTTCTTCCCTCTGTCTTTCTGGTGAGCCCCCCATAGATGCAGAAAGCCATTGTGCCTGCAGCTCCCTGGGATTCTGAACTGCTAACACTAGTGCATACTTCACTTATAAAATTGGTTAAAATTTTATTTGTTTTCTTACCTACTTTTATAGATGCTCTTCAGAGGTGCTTGTTACTCTGAAACTCAGTTCATGTGAAATCTAATCTCTCTAATGGGCTCAAAATTATGATTTTATAGGTTATCTGGATTTTTTCACTGTGAGGGTGTACTGCTGTTCTCTTGAAGTTTTCTACAAACTAAGTGGAAAGCAAACCGGCACATAGTTAGTAATTTTTGTTTGTAAACTGGACATTGTCATGATATACATTAAGGATTCTGGTTTCTTTGTTGACGTTCTGGAAGATGGTTAAATTACTATATGATCACCTTGAGCTTATGGGACTTTGTTTAACACATTCTTGAATATTTGGCGAAGCCAGAGGTATTTCCAAGCCCTCCTGACTTGGCAGGACTCCCAACTTTAAACACTGTCTCTTATGTGGGAGAAGCAAACTGAAAACTTCTCTCTGTTCTTTTACCCTTAAAGGTATTGGTTTCTCCTGGGATTCTTGGAGTCTGCTCACGTGTGTTTCAGGAGTCAGGCAAGGGTTTAAAGGGAGTTTATAAGCAGATTATGAGGCTCTTTCCACAGCTCCCTTTTTACAGTATTTCTTCCCACAATTTCTATGCACTCTGGTAGCCCTGAACTCTATCCTCTGGCGCTTCAAGCCAATAAGAATGCAACTCTCTACTTGAGTCCAAGCCATCTGGCTCTCTGTGCACTGCAGAGGGCCCTCAGGGCAGAATCTCCATGAACATGAATCTCTCATAGTGAGATTCTGATCCCTTCCTTTAGGAGTAAATTCTCTCTAGTTCTTGCCTGGGTAGGAATTAGTTAGGAATTCTCCAGCAGCTGTTTTTATATTTTGTCCAGAGTTTATAATTGTTGTCTATAGGAAGGGTAATGACATAAGCAATTCTGTTATTCCTGCACCAAAACCTCGTCTTAGTTTCTTTATTTTTAAAGTGGAGATTATAGAAATAATTTGTAACGCATAAAGATATTATATAGATTTAATCAGACCACACATGTGTCTATAGGTCTTTAGAACAATGTCTAACACATAGTGAAAACTCATTACATGTTAGCTGTTTTACTATAATAATTTATAGTGTAAGCTCCTTCACTAAGATATCTTTTCAAATTACCCAACTTTGAGCGACTGCTTTGTTTCTCAATTGCATTTAATTCTTTCCACGACATGGAAAGATGGTCTTAAGGAAATTTTTAGGTCATTCAAAAAGGAAAACTTTTTTACTTCAATTATCTGGACATTGATTGATAATTTAGCAAAAAATAATTGAAACCTTACTATGTGCTATAATTATGCTTGATTCTGAAAATAAAAAGGTAGACAAGACAGAGATAATCCAGAATATCTTTATGATGTTCACCAATCCAGTTTTTCATACTTCAGACAAGAGCTATATAATGACTTGTTCATAAGTAAACGTAGTAAAATTATCAAACAAGATATCTAGAATTTCTATTGAATCTTACTGTTGGTGGAATTGATACATAGAGTTATCAGACACTACAAAATAAAAGTTTTAAGCATGCACATCCCATCTAGTGCTACCACCTTATTTTGTAGAACTTAGCAAGGCACTGTGGTGATCTTTTGTAATGTAAGTCAGGTGACCCCTAAATAATACTATCTCATATAGTGAGATTTACTTTTTTGTACATATAGAAAGATATACTTTTTTATAATATTTATAACATAGTATGACAAATCAAGATCATAAAGCCAGAAAAAATACTCTCAAAAATCACTCGAGGGGCCGGCCCGGTGGCGCAAGTGGTTAGGTGCGTACGTTCCGCTGCGGCGGCCCGGGGTTCGCCGGTTCGGATCCCGGGTGCGCACCGATGCACCGCTTGTTAAGCCATGCTGTGGCGGCGTCCCATATAAAGTAGAGGAAGATGGGCATGGATGTTAGCCCAGGGCCAGTCTTCCTCAGCAAAAAAGAGGAGGATTGGCATTGGATGTTAGCTCAGGGCTGGTCCTCCTCACAAAAAAAAAAAAAAAAAAAAAAAAATCACTCGATAAAAACCACTCACATAAAATATTACTATTTGCCTTTTGGACTTTGGAAAACGTTTTTACACATATAGCAACATGCCATCAGAAAGATGATCATTCTCCACATTATTATCGCCCAATATCTGCACTGGGATTCCTGAGAGAAATCAGCCTTTTATGAGAGAAATGGTTTAGAGTTGGCTAGTATATTACCAAATATACAATACCAATATATACTCATTGTCCACATCTTTTTCAGGAAGAAATGCTGAGCTGTAAACTTATTACCATTAATAAGTAGCCCTCAAAAATGTGTTCACTGCAGATTTGGAAATACATAAATTGCTTCTCATATAGTGGGCTACACATTCTCCAAAAAAATTAATTTTGTAAGTGAAAAAAGGTCAATGAGTGTTTTGGAATATTCTTTGAATGTTAATAAGAAGTCTTCATCCTAGTGGGCACCTAGGGGAAAAACAACTATTAGCAGTTTGCTCTCAAATATCAATAAAACAATACCACAATTCATGACTTAGAACCCTGAAAACCCTTTTTAAGTTATTCCCATTCCCACTGCCATAGCCTTTATTTATTCATAGAATCAGCCTAAACATAATTTGATTTCAGTTTCTAATAAACAGCTGAATAAACTTCGAATACATGATCGATTTTTTTGGAAATGTATGACCTGGTTGTAAATTGTAATATGACCATTGTATGAGAAGGCATAATACAATAATATTCCAGATAGTCATACCTGGAGGCAAAAATAGAACAAGAATACCCTGATTGTTATTGTTTTCATTGGAGGTGGGGATATGACATGAAAACTACATATGTCCCTTCATTTGATGATCACTTCTAATTTCAAAACCCAAGAGTTAAATTTTAATTGTATTTTCTTTCTCTGAAAGCACATTTATCTCAATTTTCCCACAGGACGTCAAAATAACCATTAAGTGAAGTTAACAAAGTCTCTGATTTAACCGAAAGGAGCTGAACTCAAGAATCAAGCTGTGGACACTCTTCCCAGGATATAAATAATACGTCATATTTCATGACCCAGGCAAGCTCAATATCCTAGATTTAGATCTTGGGGCAAGCAATTTTTTGCATGTTTTTTTTTTTTTGCAACATTGAAGAATTTGAAATTAAAATCATAAATCATACATTGTAGCTTGGAGCTAACACATAATTCGATCTTTAAATGTTTTCTTGGAATCAGAGACACACTAATTCCATGAGGTTGCACTAAAGTGCTGAGAACATTTTGTCTAAATAATAAGACCTATTCCTTAACTCAGAGGCCTCACTTCATCCTCAGTAAAGACATAAATGACTCCCCTGCTAAAGAAGAAGAACTCAAACTCTCAAGGGGCAGACTAGACCAGCTCCTGAAATACACACTCAGAAACAAGAAACTGGTCAACTTGGCCCCTTTCATGGTTTTAATTAATATTACAGATATCATCATGGCTATTCTATTTACATTTTGGATTTATATGCTAGCTTTACCCATCTGAAGATCTCTAATAGAACAGAAATACAATATCAGTTATTTGGGTTTTTCACATTTACCTTGCTTTCAACAAGTCACAAATTTCTATCCATAAAAGAATAGTCTTGAAGGTAAAGTGGGATACATCTCAAAATATAAGGCAAGTTCTTTCATCTACCTCATATTTTGTTTCAATTTTTTCTTTTCTTTCTGTTTTTTTCATTCTTTCTTGTTTCTTTTTCTTTGCATGGTGAGGAAGACTATCCCTGAGCTAACATCTGCTGCCAATCCTCCCCTTTTTGCTGAGGAAGATTGGCCCTGGGCTAACATCCATGCCCATCTTCCCCTATTTTGCATGTAGGATGCCTGCCACAGCATGGCTTGATAAGCGGTGCATAGGTCCACCCCAGGATCAGAACCTGCAAAGATTAGGCCTCTGAAGCAGAGAGTGAGAACTTAACCACTATGCCACTGGGTTGGCCCCTCCTTTTTTTTTTTTTTTTTAATCAGTGTTTTCTTCCAGTCTAGACATATCTTAATTTATTCTGATTTGGATTCATGGTAAAATAATCCTCAAAATCTACACCTTCTCCAAATATTTTCCCAAACCAGTACCTACTTCCATTCTGGGTTGGGTGCTTTTTTCCTGCTTTCCTCTAACATAGAATTCCTAATATTCTATTGTCATTCACTTCTGTGACCCTTAAAACTGGATAGAGAATATGATGTATCTCCATAGCTCCTATTTTATATTCTTCACACTTGCAATAATTTTTTATTCATCATAATTTGTCTAAAATCTGCCTTTCCCATTGCACTTGAACTCTGTGATAGCAAGGACCACCAACCAATTAATATTGATTACTGATTGGCTAGCTTTTAAAATTTCTACTTTCCTGTTGAATTCTTAAAGGTGAACATAGTGAGTCTGTGTTTCCATGCCTGGCATACAGTAAATATTCAGTAAGTTTTGTTGAATATTCACCAACCATCCATTTTCCCATAATGTTTAATTGAGATATCATATTACAGATTAATTTATAAAATATAAAGTCTGCTTCTGGCTTTACAAATGGCCCATCATCTGCACTTCCATTAAGGGACCCCAGGCACCATAGGAGTTATAAATATTAAAATTGGATGACTTAATTTTAAAATAATTGTAACAAAAATATTACTAAGTAATCTTTTATTTAAAATAACAGGGAAGGAATGATAATTTATTGAATACTCACTATGTGCCAGTACCATTCATTCTTCAACTCAATGCAATTTGGTTTCCATTCTGAATAACCCCCTAAGCTTCCTAATAATTTCTATTTTTAATTCAATGGAAGGGTTTTAATCTTACTTCAATCTCAGCATTCAATATGGATAACCAGTTCTTCCTTTTTGAAATTCTCTCTCCCTTTGAATTCCTTGCCCCCATGATCTCCTGGTTTCCCTTCCAACTCTTTGACAACTTTTTGTACCACTATATTTTCAGCAGGCTCATCTTCTACCAAAAAACTAATTATTTCAGAGTCACTTACCTTAGTGATAGGCTTTCTTCTCATCTTACACATTTTTGCTTGTCTCTTCATGCTGAGGCTTCACTTACTACCTACATGTACATGATTCAGAATCTAACAACCCAAGTGCAGACACTTCCCGGAGCTCTAAACACATGTAAAATTGCCACCTTGATATCTCTACTTTTCTACCTCAAACTCAACGTATCCGTATCTGAAAACAACTACAGATAATTTTATACCTACTACCACACAAAGTAATCCCTTTCCAATCTTACTAAGTAGATCAACCATCCATCTCATATCCTGCTAATCATCTCAATAGATGCAAAAAAAGCATTTCACAAAATTCAACATCCATTTGGGATAAAAAAAAACTCTTAACCAACTGGGTATAGAGGCAACCTACCTTTACATAATAAAGGCCATATATGACAAATACACAACTCACATCATCTGCAACAGCAAAAAGCTGAAAGATTTTCCTATAAGATCTGAAGTAAGACAAGGATGTCCACACTCACCAGTTTTATTCATCATAGTACTGGAAGTCCTGGCCAGAGCAGTTAGTCAAGAAAAAGAAATAAATGTCATCCAAATTGGAAAGGAAGAAGTAAAACTGTCTCTATTTGCCAATGACATGATATTATATATAGAATACCCTAAGGACTCCACAGGAAAACTATTAGAACTAACAAATGAATTTGGTAAAGTTACGCAGTACAAAATCAATATACAAAAATCAGCTACATTTTTATACATCAACAAAGAACTATGAGAAAGAGATATTAAGAAAACAATCCCATTTATAATAGTATCAAAAAGAATTAATACTTAGGAATGAATTTAAACAATGAGATGAAACATATATACACTGAAAACCAAAAGGTTTTGATGAAAGAAATTGAAGATACAAATAAATGAAAAGATATTCCATGTTCATGGACTGGAAGAATTACTATTGTTAAAATGTTCATATCACCAAAGTGGTCTACAGATTCAATGCAATCTCTATCAAAATTCCAATGTCATTTCACAGAAATAGAAAAAAGAATCCTAAAATTTGTATGGAACCACAAAAGACCCAGAATAGTCAAAGGAATCTTGAGAAAGAAGAACAAAACTGGAGGCATCACACTTCCTGGTTTCAAACTGTACTACAAAGCTATAGTAATCAAAACAGTACGGGCATAAAAACAGGCGCATAGGTCAATAAAACAGAATAGAGAGCCCAGAAATAAACCCACACACATGGTCAATCGTTTTTGACAAAAGGAACCAAGAATATACAATAGAGAAAAGGATAGTCTCTTCAATAAGTGGTATTGGGAAAACTGGATAGTCACATGCAAAAGAATGAAACTGGACCCCTATTTTACACAATACACAAAAATCAACTCAAAATGATTAAAGACTTGAATGTAAGACCTGAAAACATAAAAATCACAGAGAAAACATATGAGGTAAGCTCCTGGACATCAGTCTTGGTAATGATTTTTTAGGTTTGACATCAAAAGCAAAGGCAAGAAAATCAAAAATAAATGTGTGACTACATCAAACTAAAACGCTTCTGCACAAAAAGGAAACTATCAACAAAATGAAAAGGCAACCTACGGAATGAGATATTTGCAAACGACATATCCAATAAGAGGTTAATACCCAAAATATATAAGGAATGCTTACAATTCAATAGTAAAAACTCAAATAACCCAATTAAAACTAGAGCAAAAGACCTGAATAGATATTTTTCCAATATACAACTGGCCAACAGGTACATGAAAAGGTGTTCAATATTACTAATTATCAGGGAAACGCAAATCAAAACTACAATGAGATATCACCTCACACCTGTTAGCATGGCTGTTATCAAAAAGACAAGAGAAAATGGTGGCAAGGATATGGAGAGGAGGAACACTTGTGCATTTTTGTTGGGGATGTAAACTGGTACAGCCGCTATGAAAAACAGTATGGAGTTTCCTCAAGAAATTAAAGATAGAACTGTCATATGATCTAGCTTTTCCACTTCTGGATATATATCCAAAGCAAAGGAAATCGTTATCTCAAACAGATATCTGTACTACCATGTTAATTGCAGCATTATTTACAATAGCCAGTATAGGGAAACAACATAAGTGTCCATTGAAGGATAAATGGACCAAGAAAATGTGGTGTATATATACAAGGGAATATTATTCAGCCTCAAAAAGAAGGAAACCCTTTTACTTGCAACAACATGGATGAATGTGGAGGGCATAATGCTAGGTGAAATAAGCCAGAGAGAGAAAGACAAATACTGCATGGTGCATAGTATCACTTATATGTGGAATCTAAAAAAAAGAAGAAAATGAAACTCATAGAAGCGGAGAGTAGAAAAGTGGTTGCCATGGGCTGGGGGTGGGGGAAATAGGGCGAGGTTGGAAAAAGGTACAAACTTTCAGCTATAAGATGAATAAGGTCTGAGGACCTAATGTCTAACATGGTGACTATAGTTGAAAATGCTGTGTTGTATAATTGAAATTTATGAAGAGAGTAGAACTTAAATGTTCTCACCAAAAAAAAAGATATTTTCGAAATATAACTCTCTCTCTCTCTCTCTTTCATACACACATACACACAGTCTTGACATTTTATGGCAAAAAAGGTGAGATAATGGGATTATAAACATGGAAATCACTTGTCTTACCATATTCTGAAACCCAGAAGCAGCTGGTCTATTCCACTAATTGAATAGGGGAATGGCATGTTGAGTGCTCCACTAAAGTGCCAGCTCGGGAACAAAACTCTGGGGAGTTGGACCACTGTCTACCAGTACGTGGGGCCTGCTGTGAACCAAAGGCTGGTAAGTAATCACGTGAGCTACAATACATGGGCCCTGGAACCACGACTTGGAGTAGGATCAACCCATCTCATTATCACTCCTAGTGACTCACTTGTAGAACTTGTGCTTCTGGTCCATTCATCTATAGGATCTTTTGGATTTGAGCTCCTGATACTTAGAGGGGAGTTGTTTCTTCTAGGGGACACAATAAGGGTCTCGCTGAACTGGACCATTGACTATCATCTGGCCATGTTGGATCCTCATTCCAGGATACCAACAGGAAAATAATAGAATGACTAGACTAGGCAACTAGGATGGCTACAATAATTGACCTTATTAGCATGAGGAGCTGGTTCACAATGGAGACCTGAAGAAGTGTCTGGAATAAAACGAGCTCTATTGGCCTCTCTTGCTGCTTCCATGCCTAGTAAAAACTGTGAATGGATAATTAAAGCAACCATACTCCAATAAGGGCAAGGCAAATAAGGGCCCAGCCTCCTTGGGTATAAAGATCTGGGCCATCTAATCAGACTTCTTGAAGCACAGACCATGTATAAAGAAACAGAGTTTCCAAGACCAGCTGCAGCAGCAGAGACTACATCTCTGTTTGTTTGCTTGCTTTGCTCACAAACCCGCTTTAAAGTCTTTTTTAGGTGATTTCAAGTGGCCACCATTCTGAAGGACTGGGTTTGTATCTCCCTCCTCAAAGAAGAAGGCACATCCTCTTTTCACTTGTGATGTGGGTATCATAAGAGGATGTGAGCTTATCTGAATGGTTCAAGGTGTATACTGTACAAGGTCCAGTTTCTGTAGGTCCCCAGATCCACTCAGACCAAACTGCTCCCTGGATCTTGGCTTCCCCTCCAGAGCTGCCCAATAAAGGAATGATGTAGCATCAAGTCACAAACCACTGCATTCACCTCATCATTTAACATGGATTATCTTAGCCTGCCCCAGGAACACGGGTTAACCAGCAACTCCTCCATCACAAGGTTCTCAGTGGAAGCTCCAATAGCCTCAGTATCTAGGTCTAACAGAACAGACCCACAGTAACTCGGTCTTCCCCTGCAACTGCCTAAAAGGGCCAAGTAACACAACCTGGGACAGGGGGAAGTTAACACCCTACTGGGAAAAACTGACCAGTGAGAAAGAAGAGACAGGTAGGAAGATGCAGACTAACTGCTCAATCATTCTTCTCCATTGTGACGAAAGTGGTTCCATTCATTCACTCTAGATTCGAATCATATGACTAATTAACTAACTAGGTGTTCTTCTGTGAATGTGACCAGTTTGGTAATATACAACCTAATTTTGGCTTTCTCTCCTACTCTGCCTCATTTTTCTTTTCTCCCCTCTTACCTCGAGATTGTAACTCACAATAAAGCATTAACAAGTAAGCATTGTCTCAGTCTGTTTTCTAGGCAACCCAGGCTCAGAAACTACTCCACGTATCCTCTGACATCTATCCCAAACCCACTGTGGCCAGAAGAGGTAACTGCTGAACATCATTGAAAGTGTTTATGAAAGGTTTTATCCTGTGTTTGTTTCCCAAACAACACTGAGATCTACCTAAGGATGGAAATCATGGAGAGTCTTCAAACACCTTTTTAAAGAATCTAATGGAACTTCTTTTTCAGCAAAGGAAAAAGAATATTTCCAAATATTACAAAATAATGTGCAGACACATGAGTTTTTGGCACATGTGTTTGTCAAGGATTAAAGCATTAGTGGGTGAAAAGAGGAAGAAAAGTAGATTGGTGTTAACAATACCATAGTCAACACTATTTCATTAAGCCTCATGGATATGAGAACGACAGGACTTTCACTACGAAATATTTAAACAACACGAGAGGAAAATGAAATTTAAAGAAAAGGAGCAAAGTACATACTTCTAAAAAGTTTTGATGGAACATTGTCAGATACATAAAGTGAGAAAGATAGAGATACAAAGGAAAGATATAGCCTAATGATGCACATCAAAAAATTTAGAACAGATTTTTATAAATAATATATAAAACTTGTTTAACAATTCATTAGCTAGTTTTTTTTCCTCACCTAGTTTTCTAGATCCTCACTTTTTTCCCACAGACTTGATAAGTTTGGATATTTTGAATCTGTCCTACCAAGCTACGGACTTGCTTTATAGTCACTATTGTCAACACTAATATTTCTTGCATTTATTCTTAATACTTAAAAACAATCTGCTGATCATTTTTAATATACGTTTATTAAGACCTCAGTACTTTGACAACTATGCTATTTTATAGACCTTGATTTAAACAAAGGAGAAACATGAAGCCAAGAGAGCTTGTCTTACTGGCTCAAAAACACACAACCACACAGCAGATCATGGGTTTGCTTATAGGTCCTGTCTGACAGGCTATAGTTAAGCCACCGTTCTATACTCCACATGTCTTTCCCATGTTGATCACTCAACCCACAGGCTGTTACTCATTCTCAGTTCTAAATATAAAGACACTGAATTCTTCTTCCCCAAATCAACATCCGGTATCACAATAGGAACTTCAGCCATCAACCTTGACACCAGATTCTCCCTGCCCTGCACTCTTGCTAATCGCAGAGAATTGGGCTAGAAAGAACAAGGAAATATAGTCCAAGAATTAAGGCACCAGAAGTAGTATCTTAAATGTAACAAACTTTTCGTAGGAATAATACAAAGCTAATATTTTTAAAGGAAAATGTGATTCCACTTTTTAAAATTATAGCATTACTAGCAAAAGGATTAGGCAATGTGTTTATTGGCTCTCAATCTCCATCAACTATAGATGCTAAGATTTTAAATGTGACTTTAATTGTTTATTCATCAATTCCTCAGATATTTAAGTGCCTGCTATGTGCCAGGAATTATGCTTAGTGCTAAGGATATAACAGCAAGTGAAACAGCCTTGTTGCTTCCACTCTTGGGAGTTGCATCTAGAGGATTCTATCAGGGTTAATCTGCTGCAAAAGAACCACAGTAACAGCAATTTTCGTAACTATTATGAACTTGAAACTGATGTAATGCCTTCTGAGAAAATTATAATGATTTTTAGAACGTTTCTACAGTTCGGTCAAATTTATTTAGCAGTCACAACAAGACAATCAATCAGCAGAAGTTGGAAGAGGGAGGCAGTCCCAAATGCACTGTAAAAACACTGTGTAATGTAACAATATAACAATATAACCAGGGTACAGGGTCTCAATGACCAAAACAGGGGGCTTATCTACAGATTGCTGAGCATTTGTGCTAAGGCTGACCAGCTAGTCTCAACTGCTTTTATGACTTGTATGTGCTCAAGATAAATAATTAATTGAGAAACCTTGGGGAAGTTAATTCATTACTTCCTAAAGAATTGGAGATCATAAAGGAAAAATATTATGATCTATCAGGCTAAATAAACCTTTTTGTTCCTTAACATCCTAAACATTTTCCCCTGGTAATGACTTAATAGAAAGTGAAATAAGAGATTGGAATCTGATAGGACTTACATCTATCAAAATGTATCTATTTCTTTTGTCTTTGATTGACGAGGATTGAGCTTGAAGTACTTGATAGTTTCCTCTGACGTAATTTGTTTGCCCTCATTCACGAACATCTGAAGAACCCTGTTCATGCCCTCAGGCCAGTAATTCAACCTCCTTACCTGCCCAGCTTCTAAAAGGCCCCACTAACGCCAATTCAAGGACTTTGGGCTTTGACTTTTGGCATTCTCAAGCTATTTTAGATCCTGCATATCTAAGCCTCTCTTATTTTTTAATTTTAAAGACCATTTGACTCTGTTTTTAAATAAAATTTACTGTCATTCTTACTTTTATATTGCTCTCATAGGTTTATACTTTTCAATAGTTTATAATTTTACTGATTTACCTGCTTTATTCTTCTTTATAATTAATATTTTATGATTCTACTTATTTAAAGAATTGTATTGGCTTTAGCTTTTATTTCTTTGTGGTATGAGAATCATACTGAATCATTATCAACTAGACTTCTCAGTTGATTATCTCATGTTTAGCTTTTGTATTTGGTATCTTTATTATTCTAATTACTTTTAATGCTTTATGATTTCTTAATTCAGTTATAACATGTTTTTGTTCTGAATTTTTCCTATGTTAAATAATAATGTCTTCTTATATTAAATAAGAATAAAGCAGTAAGTAAAAGGCTAGGAAAAAAAGATCAAAGAAGTGAACAGGCAAAATGTAATCATGAACAATTGAAAATTACCACAATTTTTGGCTTTTTAAGACTCTGTGAAAACAAGGAAACAACTACAAGAATATGTATATATACATATATGTATGTATATACATCCACACACACATATATGACTGCCTAAATACAGACAATCAATCGTAACTCGCAAGGTAGGAAACTAAACTATTGCCAACTCACTTTCTGTTTCCCCTGGTACTGTTACCAAACTAAAGTGGATTTGCTCCCTGGTGAGTTAAAATCAGATTTTCCACCAGAAGTTGTTGTCACACAAAGTAGAGTTTATTTGCAGTAAATAGGAGACCGTGCAGAATCCTTTCCAAGGTAGTGGCTCCCTGAACAAAGGGAAGCAGGTCCTTTTATTTTGGGTGGGGAATGAATATCTAAAAGGGAAGTTTTCTCATCACATGTAGAGGTGGATATTAGCTGGGGCAGGCACGGTCTGAAAACATGCTCTCACATACACCACATATTATGCTAATTAGGCCTAGGCTTTTCCTAGGGTAGAGATTCTAGTATTAAGATGAGGTAAAGGGCATCTCTTGGTCATCTCTGGGCAGTCTGCACAGGCACTGCCCTTGCAGTAGGGCTTGATCTGGTTCAGGCCGGTTGACGCTGGTGTCTCTTCCCAACACAGCTCTGAAAAACAACCTTGAGGGAGCATTAAGCACACTTAAACTTCCTTCTAGCCGCTTAGGGAATGCACCGGTGACAGTACCTCATTGGCTAAGGCTTGTATCATCTCAACTCCTGCCAAAATCTTGAAATTGCCTTCTAACTGTCTCCCTGACTCTAGTGTCTTGGCATTGGAATCAATTTTATATAACACAGCCAATTATATATTTGCCAATGACAGTTAATTTTGTGGAATTTAAAAATTAAAATATATTTCAATATCTTGAAAAAAAAAGATAAGATAAGTGAGGAAAAAAATCAAAGGATAAAAAAGAAAAATCCTGGAATTTCTCCCACAGTATCCTGGCTATTACGCTTCAGACAAAATTTAAACTCTGCTTAGCTAGAGCCTATTCATGAAGGCAAAATCAAACTTAAGGAAAATTAATGTTTCCCATCTGCCAAAAGTACACTGTCTTGTAGAAATGTGATTGATTTTAAGAATAGTATTGGCAATCTTGTTTCAACTCAGTTCCATTCCTTCAGAATCAGACATCATTTCTCAAGTTGATAATAATTTTTGTTACTTTGGTTATATTTTCAATTCCATATTTGATCTGAAAAGCTGAGTATTTTGATGTGGTGTTTAGAGATGGTTTAAGATAAATAAAAATAAAACAAGTAAAACAACAGATTATTCTACCTAACTACTCTTACATATTCTAAATTCAGTCGAGATTTTTTTTCCAAGAAATTTATGTCTAAAGAATGTCCATGCAAAAGAGTTACAATTAACTGCTTTAATTCAACTAAATGGTGCCAGTTGATTCGTGAGTTAAAAGAACTTTTACACTGTGCATAAAGGTGCACAGTTTTCCATAAGCAAAATGTGGCTAAAATGCAAACCTCTTTTATAAGTAAATTCTTAAAGAAAGTTAATTTTCCTGGATTACTGCTTGCTTTAGCTTTTGATATAAGTTAGTGATTAAAATAGAACACACTTCAACTGCAGATTAAAGAAATGAGCAGAGATTCCTGCGACACAATTGGCCAAGGATTTTGTTTGAGTCCAACCAACTTAATTGTTTGTTAGAAGAAAACCACAACGATAGTGAGCAATAACAACATTCTTTACAGGAATATGAGAGTCAGCAGTCTCCAGCCATAACAATACATAATTACTTGCTATATGAAGAACCAGAAATGCGTGTCCTGTTCTCAAGAGAAAAGACAATAAATGAAACTCCACCTCGTGCTAACCCACATTTTGGAATGAGCACAAGAATTTAAAGCAGCTATTGTAAATACGATCAAAGAAATAAAGAAAATTATGCTGGAACAAATGAAAATATAGGAAATCAGAGCAGAGAAATAGACATTTAAAAAACCTAATGGAAATCCGACATGGAACATTTACAAGGTTTAAAATTAAAAAAGAATCACTAGAAGCAATCCATGAACTTGAAGGTAGATCTATATAAATTATCCAATCTGAAGAAAAGAGAGATAAAAAGATTGAAAAAATATGCAGCCTACTGAAGTGTCTACAATACGTGTAATTGTTCTCTCAGAAGGAGATGAGAATGGGGTAGAAACATACTTTTCTAAATGTGTGAAAACATCAAATTTGGTGAATGGCATAAACTTGACAGATTTAAGTAACTCAGTAAACTCCAAGAGGGACAACGAAGAAGCCCATGCCAAGGCACGTTACAGTCAAACTGTCGAAACTGAAAGATAAAGAGAAGTTACTGAAAACATCCAGAGAAAGTAATACCTTACACAAGGGGAGTAAGAATTTGAAATCTCTAACTTTGTATCAGATAATCTGGAGCCTAGAAGACAGTGGAACAACATGTGTAAAGCACTTAAAGGAAAAAAAAAAAAATACCAGCCTGTCAACCCAGAATTCTGATTTATCTTGTGGTCTATGAGCTCAGTTTGTGTGAGGCTTCCCTGAGATAATGCATTTACACTTACACATATTTGTGGTGTGTGTGTCTTCATGGCATTAAAGATGATCTACGAGAAAAACTCCGTGCCCTAGAAAACCTTACAGTTTAGGAGAGGGGAGCTTGGCTCATGTAGTAACGTAAATAATTGAAAGCCCAGGACAGAGATATCTCCACCAGAGTCAATCTATTCTGAGGAAGAAGAAACCAGCAGAAAAGGTGTCCAGTGCAAAGAGAAGCCAAATATACCCATGGAGAGCAGTTGTAATAAGCTGAAACAGCACAGGTCATAGTGCTTTGCTCAGAGACGTAACACAAGTTGTGAAGCATCTGGAGAGAGGAGACCCAGCTCCAACTCTGGGAGAGAGAGTGAGATAGAATGACATCGATGCTTTTAAGATTAGGCACGTTATTTCTGAAGTGAGGTGCTGGGGAATGGAGAATGAGAAGAATCCTGGGGAATGAGAGAGAGCTAGGTGGAATGAAGGGGCTCTCTTTACAATACATTTTTACATAAAAAGAGTTTATTTGGTCTGCTAGAGTCAACATGTTTTGACAATTGTTCATAGTTCTTCTCTTTGACTAATGACTCCCTAACCCAGCACTTCAGCTCTAGGCTCTCCCTTCCTGCCCTGTGGACTCCGCCACGTTGCTGTCTACACCAATCAAAGCCACAGTCTGAACCTGGACCCCGTGCCAGCACTTACTTACTCCACCTGATGAGGGATGTTTTTCCTCGTCCCGTGACCCCGTCCTCCTATCACATGGCTTCCAGCAGAGCAATATTCAAATTATTAGGACCTAACGAGTGTCAAGTGAGTTATTAAATAAAATTTAAAGAAAGACTATGTATCCCTAGTGTTTTAGGTGTATTAAGACTCTTTTGAGTTCTACTTAATGACTTCTGGGTTTTGAATCATTTAAGAATGAATTTCTTTGAACAGTGGCATAATTGGATGTTACAAAAACGTTAGTCCGATTTCTGGCGGCTAGCTCAGGTGGCCTTGTGAGTGACAGAAATATTCAATTTGTTGCTTTGTTAATGAGCGTACTTAAAATTTTATACGCACTACCAGTGGAAGCAAATTACTTCCACTGAACATTTATTTAAATTGCACCTATCACTTTGGATAGAACTGGCAGTGGTCTGTAATAATAAAAATATATGTATACATACACTTACAGGTGGTCTAGTAGTTAAGATTCGGCAATCTCACAGCTGCGGCCTGGGTTTGTTACCCATCTAGGAACCACACCACCCATCTGTCGGTTGTCATACTGTGGCAGCTGCGTGTTGCTATGATGCTGAAAGCTATACACTGGTATTTCAAATACCAGCAGGGTCACCCGCTGTGGATAGGCTGTAGCAGAGCTTCCAGACTAGGACAGACTAGGAAGAAGAACCTGGCCACCCACTTCTGAAAAACTTGGCCCCAAAAGCCCTATGATAGCAGCGAAACGTTGTCTGATAGAGTGCCAGAAGACGAGAGGATGGTGCAAAAGACAGGGCAGGGTTCTGCTCTGCTGCACATGGGAACTGATTTAACAGCACTAACAACAAACACACACGTACACATATTCAGCTTTAAATAAAATATTTCCTTTTAACATATTTAAATTAAACCCAGACGTTATGCAAGAACATAACAATTTTAGAGAAAATGTAGTGCTCCTACTTCGTCCTGTCCAGGGCTCTTACTGCCCCTCGCGGACTTTGCTCTGTCAACTTCTTTCTCTCTGTCTACTGTCCCCACCTGCTTTTTCCTATCAGCACTTTAAATTTTTCAGATCTCTTAAAAAATGAATAAGCAAATAAAACATCCTGCACATTTGTCTATCCACTCAACACACAGACAGCAATTTACATCTACTGTGTACCAAGTGCTGAGCCAACTCCTGGACCAAACAGTGATAAACATGAGTAATACGGCCCTCATGATTTTATTGACTAATGGGGAAAACTGAAATTAAACAAATATGTGCAAAAATAGGACACACAGATGATGCTGTGTAGATACCTAACGCGGTTACTCGTGTTTCTTCCCTATGCAACTATTATTTCCCCTCCCTTTATAACCAACTTTCTTGAAAGAAATACCCTTACCTACTGTCCACAATTCTTTTCCTCCAAATCACTCCTCATCTGACTGCAGTCTCACGTCTAACCCAACCATTAGGTTGGGATTGTTTTTACCAAAGTCTTAAAGGTCTTTTAGTTGCTAAACCCAATCAACTCAGATAAAGTAAAATGATTTAGTCTGGGGTGGGATGATCACAGAAGGTGTCCTAGACCAAGAGAAAATCCTTCTAAATGTAGAAATTGAAATCACCCACCAAGCATTAAACAAGATGAATGAAAAAAGGCACTAACTTAATCAAAGCAAAGTAAACTTTCAAAGCAAGAAAGGTAAATCCAAGATCTTTCAACCTTCCAGAGAGAAAAAAACAATATACTTACAGAAGAATGAGAAACAAACTGCCACTGACCCTCTTGTCAGTGGGGTAGTGCACTCATTGTTCTGAGGGACAATGATTTCACCTGGAATTCTATACTAACTATTCACAAAAGGTGGAGGTAGAATAAAAATATTACCAGGATTCAGAAATCTTCCCCACTATATAACATTTTTTCAGAAGTTACTTGGGGATATACATCAACAAAAATGAGAATAGAAACAAAACAGAACAAAAAATGCACACGATTTAGGAAACAGTAAATAGAAGCCAAAAAACCATTGAGGGAAATCCCAAGACTTTTATGCTGTGAGGCAGGAAAAAGACAAGATTTACAAAGGGGGATGGAGAACTTTGAGAGTATGGCTTCCAAGGCAAAAGGGGGAATTTTATAAAATAATGATATGGGGAAACATTTAAGTTATCGTGAGAGTACAAAATAAAAGAGGGGGAAAAAGGCAACTGAAAACAATCAGAGAAAAGGGGCACTATGTTGAAGATGGCAGAACCACAGGGGGAAGAAGCCCAAGTCACTGAATCATCCGTCCAGGTGTAAGTACTTTCACTTCTTATGTCAGGAAGCAGCAAACTCTTCGTCTCTGAGATCTGGATGTTGTCTGTTACAGTAGCTGGTATTTCTCTAACTAATGTACCTTCCTTGCTCTGTGTAATGCTTTTTTGGCCTAAATTTCACCTTGTCTGATATTGTAACCTCTGTTTCTTTTTTTTCTTTACTGTGTTTTCTTCTTGCTCTCTCCATTTTTCTCTCTCCTTCTCTTCTCTTCCTCCATCTCCTTCTCCGTCTTTGCTATTGAATTTGCCTGCTATGACTTTAATTTCAACTTTTAAAACTCACTTTATTTTAGATTTACTTATTGTGCATAAGAAAGAGTTGTTTTTTTTTATAATTCTATCTAAAACTCTTTATTTGATAGATAAATTTAGACCATTTACATTTATTGGTATGATAGCTATTTTGTTCTTACTTCTTTCATATTATTTATTTATTTCTAATTGGAAGCCTTATTATGTGATGCATTTTATACCTTTACCTCTTCTGATATTTTGGATGGTTTGTCTTTTCATTTTAGGATTACCTTCGTAATGAAAACTTAATCCTTTATATATTTCCCTTAATCCTTTATTTTTGTAGTAAGTATCTTTTATTTCCCTACTAAGAGCAATAATAAAATTAACATGTTGAGCCAGCCCCATGGCTCAGTGGCTAAAGTTCAGCGTGCTCTGCTTCAGCAGCCCGGGTTCACAGGTTTGGATCCGCAGCGTGGACCTACATCACTCATCAAGCCATGCTGTGGCAGTGTCCCATGTACAAAATAGAAGAAGACTGGCACAGATGTTAGCTCAGAGACAATCTTCTGCAAATAAAATGAAGAAGATTGGCACAGATGTTAGCTCAGGGGGAATCTTTCTCAGCAAAAAAAAATATATATATATATTAACATGTCTCCTCTTCCTCCCCCTTCTCTCCTTATATTTTTCTACCATAGGATTTAGGCAATAATACTGATTTCTTTTATCTTTACCATTGTATTACCAACAGTTTTGTTAGAAATATAAGGCCACCCTGACATTTTTCACCCTTATAAGTGACTTGATCTTTTTGCCTAACTGCCGAAAGTGTTATTTGCAACATTTAAATATTTATTCAAAAGTCATGCTTTATTTCTAGATTTTTTTTTTTTTTTTTTTTTTTTTTTTTTTTTTTTTTTGTGAGGAGATCAGCCCTGAGCTAACATCCGCCAATCCTCCTCTTTTTTTGCTGAGGAAGACGGCCCTGGGCTAACATCTGTGCCTATCTTCCTCCACTTTATATGGGACGCCGCCACAGCATGGCTTACCAAGCAGTGCGTCGGTGCGCGCCCGGGATCCGAACCAGCGAACCCCGGGCCGCCGCAGCGGAGCGCGCGCACTTAACCGCTTGCGCCACCGGGCCGGCCCCTTTATTTCTAGATTTTTAAAAAATTATATTCGATAATATTAGCCTGTACATTTACTTTCTTCTTCTTTTTTGGAGTTATAATTATGCATCTGGTGGATCTCTTTTGCTTATCTTTTTAGCTATTATTTTCTTCCTAAAGGTTTTGATATTTCCTAGATGCCATTTTGCTTTGTTTAATGGTGTTATTTCCCTTCTCTACATTTCTCACTGAAGTTGCTGCAGTGTTTGCTCTCCCAAATATTCCTTTCACTTGCATCGTTTCTCTGGTTTATTTCTCTTTTTTCTAAGTTTCGCCAGTGTACATACCACTCCCTACTATTGTATTATCATCTCTTTTCCGCTTCTTGCATTTCTGTTTCACGGACTTCTTTTAAGGAGTGATTGTTTTATTAAGGTTTTCTATTTCCTCTTCAGGGCAATATACCTGGTCATAATTTTCATTTGTTTAAAGGAAACATTTTTTTCTGTTCAATGTCTTATTAATAACTAATCATGCTCTTCTTTGTTTCTTGTATTATTTCTGTACTTTTGCTGTTCTAGGTTAGTTTTATTTCCTTACCCATGAATGATTGGTGTTTTCTTGAACCAAGTCTTTGCAAGAGTTTTGGAAGAAGGACACAAGATATCAAACCAAGTGGATATTTCAAACTAACTGTTTTCTTGACACAAAGGTGCTCATTTTATCTTAAGAAACTGAAGATATCTTGTAAAAAAAGTTTGTCAGGATGATTTTATTATAGTCTTACATCCTCAGCATCTCAAAATCGTATTGTGTCCTGGGGAGCACCTCTTGCCAGCTCAGCTGACTCCAGTTTTCACCTTGATGTTGGAAAACACAGTATAGTTTTTGTGCCTCATGGTGAGTCCTTCATTTTCAACACGCTTTTTTGTGCTGGTACTTTCTGAGATGCACTGCTCCCGGCCCCTCTCAATGCTGTGATTTCTCTCCACGGCTTCTCAGCTCCATTTCCTCCTGCACAGCTTCTGCCTAATTTCAGCTCTGTTGGAAGCCCTTACCTCTAACACAAAACCTGGGGATTATATTGTCTCCCTATTTTGTTGAATATGGAGCTGTGATAGTTTTTGTTTTTGAGTAACTTCTAGGAGGAGGAGGGGCAGTTGTTGATTTACATAGTCACATTCCTACCACGAGTCTATCTCCATATTTTAAAACCCCTCATTTGATTCCTATTTACTGACTTTTCATTTGTAGAAATTCTTTTTTAATTTCCTACAATGGAAGAAAAGGTTTAAACATTCTTCATCGCTAAGCACAAATAAAAGCAAACCTACTCCTTTTTTCCCATCCTCCCAATTGAGCTAAATTATAATTTTGAGTTAAATGAATAGTCAGTGTTCACATAGATATTATTTGGTGATAATAAAACAAGTAAGCCATGTGAATATTTCATTTCTTGTACTTTTTAATATTTTCCTGGAATTAATTGTCTCACTATTTTCTGTGTGTTTACTTTGTATACTATGTACCTATCACTAATTCACTCCCAAATTCTCACTGTGATTCTCTTCTCTGTACATAGATATACAGATTTAATTTTTTCATGAAGCCATCCGTCCTGGATCCCTCTGTCTTTCTGCTCCAATGCCTTTTGTATGAACTTTAGGTCTGTTCTATACCTTTCATCCTAGGATTTCCCTTCACTCTCAGTCCTGGAATTCTCTGAGTTGTCTTCTCTTTGAATTTTCGTGTATTCAAAAGTTAGCTTCATTTGTTACATTCAACCTTTTTAATTAGTTACATATACATGCCCGAGTAGCTTTTAAGAAAGGGTATATGAGTGATGATTTTAAGGACTTGCACACATAAAAATTATTTAATTCTACTTTGATTAATACATCTGCCCTTGTAGCTGGCAGAATTCTAAGATGGCTCCCAAGATTCCTGCCCCTGGTGTACATTCCTTATATAATTCTCTGCTCTTGAATGTGAGAGAGGCTTGTAAAGATTACAGGATATCATCCCATGATTAGGTTACATTATATGGAAGAAGCAGTTTTGCGGATGTTTTAAGGTCCCTTCAGTTGGCTTTGAGTTAATTGAAAAGGATATTATCCTGAATGGAGCTTATCTATTTAAGTGAGCCTGTTGAAAGAGGTCTGAGAGATGTGAAAAGAGGGAGATTCTCCTGCTAGCCTTGAAGAAGCAAAACACCCCCTTGTAGAGAGGCCACAAGGCAGCGCGTGGCCTCTAGGAGCAGAGAACAGTCTTTGGTTGACAGTCAGAAAGGGAGACCTCAGTCCTACAACTGCAAGGACTGCACTCGGCCAAAACCCCGTGAACTTTGGAGAGGGCCCTGAGTCTCAGATGACCCTGAGTCTCAGATGAGATCGCAGCTGTGGCTGACACTTTTACTTCAGCCTCGTGAAACCCTGAGCGAAGACATGAGAGACTTCAGATTTGTGAAATGTAATGTTGTTTAAAGCCACTAAGTTGTGGTAACTGGTAACTATGAAGCAGTAGAAAGCTAACATAGCCAGGCTTAGAATTCTGGATTGAAAATTACTTGCTCTCAGGTGTTGTAAAGTATTGCCTCCATTTTGATAAGATTATGGTATTGCAGTCAACAAGTATGATGCAATTCTGGATCCTAATATTTTTCTATGTGATCAGTTTTTTTTACTCCATCTCTGGAAGCTTTTAGAGAATTTTATTTAAACCCATTGGTCTAAAATATCAAGATTATGTATCTTAAAGGGAGTCTTTCTTCAATCATTATACTGGTCGTTTGATGGATGTTTTCGTTCTTCAAAAGCATGTCCTCAGTGCTAAGAATGCTTCCTCTTCCTCTTCCCTTTCCCCTCCCTCTCCTTCTCTTTCTTTCTCCTTCTCCTTCACCTCATCTTCTTCCTCCCTGCCTTCTTCTTCTTCTCTCTCTCTCTTCTTACTCTCCTCCTCCTTGGTCTACCATTCCCATTATAATTTAGATGTCAAAACTTCACAGCTGTTTCTCTCATTTCCTATCTTTTCTTTTGTATTCTTCATCTCTTTGTCTTCTGGTTCTATTTTCTCTGAGATATTTTCACTTTGTTTTCTAACACTTGACGGATTTTTAAAAAGGTCCTGTCTTTGAAGTTTAATAAAATTTTCCTTATTCTTTTCCTACTCTTTTTTTTTTATAACATCTAATTCTTTAAACATGTAGTATCTCCTCTTAGCTGGGGATATCAATTATAATTTTTGTAAGTGTTCTCCTGCTCTCTGCATTGTCTTTACTCTTTTCCCAGTTCCTTTCTGTTTGTCTGCTGGAATCTGGTTTTTATTTTTTGTTTTTTAAATATTAGACGCTTTTTTCAATGAGGGATGATCCTTCACCCTCCATTTACGTTTAAAGGTAAAACACTAAAATGTTCATGAATATTTCTGTATTTGGGCAGAGTCTTTCAGGGAGTGGGCTTTATTATAGGATGATGAACCAGGACAGGTTTCTTATTGGCAGCTCACTCTCCTTTACTACCTGTAGTAGTACATATAGGTCATTTTTCTTGTTCTGGTCAGTTTTCCCAGAAAGGAATCCTCTTATCTCCAGATAATGTTGGCTGCTATGTTCCATGAAACAAGACGAGGTATGGGGGCTAAATGGTCTTGCCTTTTATGTGGAATTTTAAGTACAGCACCCTCACATTTACCCACGCCCCTTGTTTGCAGATGCAGAATCTCTTTGATTCAATTGCTTTCACAAGCAAATCCGTAGTCATTTGCTTGGAAGGGGGAAGAGTTGCCTGAATTGTTAGTGAGAGAGGAGGGAATCTAGAGGTACAACTACTTCTTAAACAGACTTTCAATCATCCTATTTTACAACCTCCCTGATTCTGATCTTCAGAGTTTCCTAATGCCTTCAATTAGTGAATCTGCAGCGGTGAGTTTGTGTGCCTCTCAGAATCCTGCACTTAGCTTTCGTCTCTCTCCGGGTCCTAATGTAGATGCTACTTGCCCATCTGGTTTTTGGCTTACAAAATTTGTGGACACCTGTCAGCAATTGACACCTCCGGGCCTATTTTCATTATTTTTGTTGAGATTACAATATAATATCTGTACTATAACCTTTGTATCTTCAAATTCTTTATTCAATTTATTCAATGAAAAATTTTATTCAGTGTTATTTCCATTATACAGTCTTTTACTTAATGTGAGATAGGAAATCAATTCTTAATTTTCTAAGAGAAATATTTTACCTAAAACATAGTCAAAGAAGATACATTTCAATCAAAATAATTTCAAGCGCTATTGGCATTGCCCTCTTGGTAAAATTAAATAAATTGAAATGGAAAATTCATAAATTGTCCTGGAAAAATAATGACTTAAACCAATATTAATATGAAAGTTTAATTACATTGGAATAGACTATTCTTTCTGTAATTTTGTTTTGTCTTACAATAAGGAGGTATGTAATTCTTTCTTATTATAAGTCCCATTATTCAGAGAGATTGTGTTTAAAATGTTGAAATTTCATGGATAAAAATATATTTCCTTTTTGACATAGACAAGACTGAATTCTACCTTTATTCATGCACTTTTATTAAAAAATAAAAGTTGTGTGTCTCTAATTCTTGGTATTCTGCCTAGCCAAGTATGTTTGGGTTATCCGTATTTGGGGAAAGATGTTTTTGGCAAGAATTCCCCATCCTTCAAACAATGTCCCTTTAATTATGGTATACCTAAGTGATTGAAATATAAATACTCATTTGATATCATATAAGATAGTCAGAATATTTTCTATTGGTTGAATGAATGGGTAATTGAATGATTAATATGATTAAAGATACAGAATTTCAAAACTGAATTCTACATAAAGGGTTTTATATTGCAAAAGTACATTCAATTCTTTGAGGGTAATTTTTACACTCATGACTTTATTTTCTTATATTCTATGTTTATTAAACACCATTCTATTTAACTGATGTATCCTCAATATATAAACAAATATTTTAACACCATCAAAGATGCTGGGGGGAATATGAAAAGAGAGACTTCTAACAAATAAATGGAACTATTGATAATGAAACTCCGTCTTATTGATGGACTAACGTATTTTAGACAGGACATCACATATATTACACATATTATTAAGACTGGGAAATTGATAAGGTGAGCAATAAGCACTTGCTGCCATCAGATATTAATGGTAAAAAGTTATAGGAATTTTTGAAAAATAAAAGTAGAAAGGAGGGTTAAGAGAGACAAATTTTGAAAACTTCAAATGTAGCATCATGTGAGCATGAGTTTTGTTATTTTCCTCTCTCTCTATTTTTTTAAAAATTCCCATTTGGCTTCTGTCATATTATGAGAAAAAAATCTTTTTACGAAACTACCAAGAAAATTCTCTCATTGATATTTTTAGGTAAATCAAAAACAGGAAATACCATTTTGTGAGAAATTCTCCTACCCAAAGAGTATAGATTTTTGACCAATTTTGTAGATGTAGAAACTTTGGAGGGTCTAGCCATCCCATTTTTGTGTTTATGCAAACTTGATCCAGTGTTGCAATGACGAAGAAGTTCAACTATAATCATCAGCCATTAGAAACTGTCGTTGAATAATCTTCAGTAAAAGACTGTACGATGGAAATAACACTCTAAATAAAATACAGTGGATGCGTAAAAGATTTGAACCTCCATGTGGAGATATGAACCTCCACTTGTTCTCTTGCCATAGGCTCTAAAAACATTAGGGATAGGCCTTCTCAAACTCTGTGTCCACAACCCAACTTAATATCTTCTTCTTATTTTTTTTTTTTGTTTGGGTGAGGAAGATTGGCCCTGAGCTAACATCTTTTGCCCATCCTCCTCTTTTTGCTGAGGAAGATTGGCCTTGGGCCAACATCCCTGCCCATCTTCCTCTACTTTATATGTGGGATGCTGTCACAGCATGGTTTGACAAGCTGTGCATCAGTGTGTGCCCAGGATCCAAACCTCAGGCTGCCGCAGTGGAGCACGCGCACTCAACCGCTAGGCCACCGAGCTGGCTCCCTTAATATCTTCTTCTAAATCTACTTTGCTTCACAAGTTTTCTAACTTGATGTGTGAGACAACTCTCTACCCAATTACTTAGGCCAGAAATCCAAGTGTGACCCTAATTCTTCTTCATACTTAACATCTAGTCACCAAGGTTTTATTTATTTTTTAGTCCATTTCTTAAATATCTTTAGAATTTCCCTTCCTCAGAGATCTCTCCCAGCCAGCCTCTACAAAGCAGCCTTTATCTAACTTCTTCCTGTGCTTATTAGTTTGGAAATTATTATACTTATGTATTTATTTATCTGTGATTGATCTCCACCCTTTCACTGGAATGTCGACTCCAAACAGATTTATCTAGCTCATCACTGTACTTAGGGGGTCTAGAAAGTATCTGGCATGTGATAGTCACTCAATAAATAGCTTGTCAAATTAACGAATTGATTTTGTGTGCCCATATAGAATGTAGTCATTAGTTTTACAGATGCATTTAGAATATTCTTTCACTGACTGTTCAGAGAAGCATTCTCTTAAATAACTGAATTTTCTTAGCTGCAATACTGATTAATGGTTCCCTGTAATAGCAAACTTAGGGTGATGAAAGACGCTTGAATGCTCTAAGAATTCTCTCCTCTTCTGACAATCCTTTGGACTTACTTCATTCTTGTAAAACCACCCATTCTTTTAATAACATAGGCTCATTATTTTTCTTAACAGGCTTTAATTTTTTCAAGTCTATTTCATTCTAAAAGATAATTTTTTATTAGTGATCAGAAAATAATTAAACTATGAGGTCTGCAAATAAGGGTGTTCTTTAACCTCACACATGGTTTTCAAAATTATTTGATCCACAAGATCAAAGTTTTCTCATTTGTGTATTTTAAACCTGGTGTTTCTTGACATTGGTAAAATAAACATATTAGGTCAAACAGAGTGCAGGTTACTCATATTAAACACAATCTGGAAACGATATACTGATTAATGTATGTGGTTGTAGACATATGTGTTTTAAGTGTTTCTCCAATTATATTCTTTGTCAGAAGTAAAGGTCTCAACATTTCCAGTGGAATTCCATTACATCTTTTCATTTTTCTCTTTCCCATAGGGAGAATACAGGTTTTTTTCTCAATTCCTTGCTTTGGCTGTATTATTTTAGTCTACGGAACAGATGGCTTTCAAATTATTGAAGCTGCTCTTAAGAAATGTCTTTGGGAATGCAAACTTAGTCAAGAAAAACCTTAAGCAATTTTTCACAGAATTTGTCCATGGGACCTACTTTTGAAGATGGGTAACATGATTCTTAATTAAGATAGTATAAATTCAACTTCATCTATATTTTCCTTAATGAGTAAAATTCACTAAAGGCAGCTGAAAAGATTTAACTGTACTAATGGTAGATCAGTGAATACAAACAAAACCAAAATGACTTTAAATCAATTCAGGGATGCAGAGGAAAGAAACTGATTTTAAATATCTCATCAACAAGTCTTTCATTTTCTCTTAGATTCATTACAAATTGCTTTATGTTTCTGGAGATAAGTTTGCTGTACCCTTATCTGAACACTGAAGCAATGTCCTTGTGCCTACACTTAACCCTCTTCTGGCCAATCCCCTCAAGGTGCACCAGTTACCTTTCTAAAACTTAGACTTCTTTGTGTCACTGTCCTGATCAAAAATCTCAGAGGCCCCAGACTCCAATGATGGCACCCACAGCCTTCACCATTTGAGTCCAATTTGAGGGGTCCAGCTCCTGGCAAAACCTTTGTGTGATCTTTCAAGCCTAGCCATAGGCAATTGCAAAGGCTTCTCCCAGCAGGCCTCATGGGGGAGGCTGCCATCCACATGCCATACTTGCTGCACAGCCAACATACTGCAGCCTTTGAAGGGTGACGGTCATTGCAGTCAAGGACTCAGGCCCCTCTGGCCAGTCATTCTCTTTGAGTATTTGTATCCCTAGGCTGGGTGCTTTCATTTGTAGATGTCTTTATCTGAGGCCTTGGGCGGAGGTCTTCTTCAGACTTCTCTGCCAAGGCTTCTATATGAGGGTGGCTGAAAAGGGAATCCCTTGAAGATGCATTTCCTCACCCTCACTCAGTACCCCAGGGTCCATAAAACTGCCAGAACCTTTTGTTTGGGGCTCCCTCAACAGTGAGACAACCCCCACATCCCCACTGATCCCCCGACCATCCACCAGTGTTGGTTCGAAACCTTGGGAGCTTTCTGGGTGAAATTTGAAACTGGTTACCACTCCAGATTGGTAGGTGGCAGGTTTAATAAGCAAGGGAACTTCCATATGAGCCAAGATGAGTAGATCTTTGAGCCCACCAGCCAGAATCTTAAAAGTTTATATGGAGGCCTTAACTGGGTTCAGTCCAGATGGTCTCAACAACAGGTTACTCTCCCAAGGCTATGTCCTTGAAACAGCATGGAGAATGGTGGGTGGAACATACATAGGACAGGGGAGGGAGTGAGGGTCCTCCTGTTGCCTGGGTCCAGCTCAAGGGTCAACTTCCTCTTGATGACCTTCTCCAACAACTGGTGCCCATTCCTGCAGGAAAATGGAACAAGGAGAGTCGGCGCTTTCTCCAGGTTAGACTCTCATTTATACCATCGCAGTAAGTCATTACAAGCTTCACTGTTACTTTCCTTTTTGGCTTGTTGCTCTACTCTGCTGCTCTGACACCTGGTAGCTCAGCTCTCTCTCCCAGCTCAGCTGATCTCCTGACACAACCTATGTCCTGTCTCTGTCTCATTGCTCATCACCCGGCCTCATGTACCACACCAGGCTTCCTCTTGTTCCCTGGACACGTGTACGTCAATGCCCAGACAACCTTCCCCTTGCTGCTCTCTTGTCCTCTAATGCTCTGTCCACCTTTGAATCACTGCTTCACACGGTCATTTGAAATCTGATCTTTTCTGGCAGAATTAATTGCTTCCTCCTCTGTTTTCTCCTCACTTAGATGGGTGGTTGAGAAGTAATCACTACTAAAATATTTTAAATTATAAAATTATAGAAGCAACATAGCTACGTTACAATAGATTTGGGAGGGAGGAAAGGAAATTAATAGTCTGTAATTATCCTATCACCCCAATACAATGTTCATTATCATTTGGGTATTATATTTATATTATATATAAATTATATATCTTGCAGCCATTTTTCATATACCTACTGTTTTCAAATAGTAAACTAGCAGCTACAATGTAACTCCAACCTTTTATTCTTATTCTCCCCTTCCAACATCATGTGGTAAGCATGTCTGAATGTTGATATGTGGTCTTCAAAACCATTGTTTTAAGGACATTATAATAACTTATAGTGAACTAATATAATTTGCTATGCTATCTTGCTAAACATTTGTTGTTTGAAATGTTGCTATTTTGGATTTATCAATGTGCTGGCAGGGAGGGAAGTAGCAGTGACGAGCTACATACAATGTAGGAGACAGGACCAGAGCTCAGGGTACTGATCTGAAAAATGGGGAAGCATGCATATTACCACACAGCATCAATGAGAAAGAAATGAAGATGTCAAGGAACACCATATTCTGCAGGAGATAGGGCTATTATTATATGCCCTTCATATTCTTGGGTCTGTATCTGGACCAGCAGAGTTTTCAGATAGTTCTTTCTTCTTTTGGAGATTTACCTTCAGTTTTTAAGCTTTGCTCCTCTATAAGAATGTGTCTGCTTCTCTTAAGAAAGTCCATGAGAATTGCATCTTAACATTACAAAATTGACTACATACCCTCTTCTTATTCATCCTCATCCTCCCATGCTGGTTTCCCACATAAACTCTCAGAGATGGCTCAGGAATTAACAAAAATAAACAGTTCTTTTGTTGGTGAAAGTCCCCTTTAAAAACTTCCCTTTAGGGGCCGGCTGGTGGCATAGCAGTTAAGTTTGTGTGCTCCACTTCAGGCAGCCCAGGGTTTGCAAGTTCGGATCCCGGGCAGGGACCCACACACCACTCATGAAGCCATGTTGTGGCAGGTGTCCCACATATAAAGTAGAGGAAGATGGGCATGGATTTTAGCCCAGGACCAATCTTCCTCAGCAAAAAGGGGAGGACTGGCATCGATATTAGCTCAGGGCTAAACTTCCTCACCAAAAAAAAAAAAAAAAAAGTCCCCTTTATGCTAGGATTAGAACTACTTTAAGGAAGAACAATTAAGGAACAAGAAGCTTTGTCCCACAAACCCTAAAAAGCCAAGAAATAAGGGAAAAAATGCTTCATTATAAATAATATGACATAGTACCTACACAATAAAACACAATCTTATTATTTTAGGATAAGGAGAAAAGAAACAAGAGGAACTTGAACAATTGTTCAAGAAATATCTGTCCCCTTACCACTAAAGCCTATGCACGTGGCTGTTTTCCTGGCCTGTGAGCTCTTTCTGTGTTAAAAGATAACTCATCATACAGTAAAGATCACCTGTCTTTAAAATGTGAAAGTTGTTGCAGAAAAATGATGGCCAAGAGAACATAAACGAAGTAGACCCCGGTTATAGTAGGGGAGATTTAGGCTAGCTATAATAATTTCTTTTCTTTCCTGCCCTTAAGAGGTCCTGGTAATACGAGGAGGCTATGGAATGCAATTTCTCATGAAAGCCAATACATCTAGGACACATTTCCATCTATCTGGGATGGTACAGACATGGTCCTACCCAAAAGCAAGATAAATAGCGAAACGACTTCTTATCACTGCAGTCAGTCAGAGTCATTTTTTAAAACTAAGTAGCTATTAATTTAGCCACTCCTTGAAAAACAAACAAAAAACAACAGTGTTTTCTCCAAGTTCTGTTAAGATATCTAACTGGCAAAACATGATATGGAAATGAAAGCAATGCTTTATTCTGTTTTCTCTATGATTTGATAAAATGTCCATGTTCTCTATTTAGGGGATTTTTTTATAGCAGCCGGAAGAATTATACAAATGTCAAGCAAACACAAGTGAGATTGTGTCTGTGATTAATATTCTATGGAGAAGTAGGCTTTACTGTTGCTGCCTTAAATGTTAGATATTTTTCAATTTAATATGTAACCTTTTCTTTCTCATTTTCTTATTATGGTCTACTAGTTTTCCTATTTGTTATTTATGAACATGGACTTTACTCAAACATCCTGCACTCAACAGCTCTAACTGCCTTCACCAAAACTCCCTTAGAGAACAGGGTAAGTTAGCACTGATTCAATAGGTGACCCGGATGATGTATATTTGACTTGTGTATTCCAACCAGGAAATCATGGGCTCAGTTCAGCTTTCCTTTTGATTCGACAGGTTGGCGAAGTTTCAAGGTACTCCCATTTTTTAACCAAAGTACCATTTAAGATCCATGGAATGAAAAAGCAAAAATTATGAACAAAACATTCCATTGTGTGAAAAAAAGGGGATAATGATATTGACATTAATTCATGCCTGAGACCAACACATCAATATGAATAGCATCATAAAATTTAAAAACGAATGAAAATGGAGACGAATCTTGATTCATTTTCAAATCTTAGGAATGTGTTTAGCATGCTCCTTAACCATGCTCCTCAGATGGAGTAGTGAAGTGAGAATAGGCCAGGGCATGCACCTGTGGGTGTGCACCTGTGGGAGGGCACCTGTGGGCGTACACCTGTGGGTGGGCACCTGTGGCATGCACCTGTGGGCATGTACCTGTGAGGGCAGGACCAGAGCTTGACGTGAGCCAAGCAGTACGTTTCCATCTGTGAATGTCAGAGTGGTGGCGGGGGTTTGGCGGGAAGCAAACCGTTGCCTTCTGCATCCCCCAGCACCTTCTCTCCTGCTTTACCTTTATCACCATTGCTTCCCAATGTTGAGGTCACTATTGCTCTCTAAGCGGGTTAGCGTGATAACACGTGGCTCATATACTCCAGCAGCAAAAGGCCAGGGTTTCAATGTTACTCAAGCACTGTCCACCTGTAAGAAACAGCACAAACCTCATGGAATTGTTGGAATATGTGAGTTAAAATGCCTAAGATATCTAATTTAGTGCCAGCGACTGTTAGGTGCAAGACAATGCTAGTTCCCTTCTCCCTGAAGGATGCCAGCGCCTCTTCTAACGAAGTGCCGTTTCTTTCCTGCGCAAAATCTTTTCCATTGTATCAACCTAGTCACCTGGGATGCCTTCTATCCTCTATTTTCAGGTCCTTTAATTTCATGCCTGAACTGTTTCAATAGTCTCTTACTCGTCTCTGGTTTCCAGGTTCTTCCTCCTCTCATCTCTCTTGTTCACTGTTGCCAAACTAATCCCTCTAAAGCGTCATTCTGACCCTGTCACTCTGCTGCTTTAAAATATTTAAAGAATTTCTAACAGACACAAGGAACATTCGAAACCGCTCGCTGACATGGTAGACTAGGCCTCACCTTCCTATGAACTAGCTAGCATTTGTTCCTTGGATTCTGTTGAATTCCGGCCGCTTTGCGTGCATCTTCTCTAATCCTCTCAACAATATGGCAAGACAGGCATTATTATTCCCATTTTCCAAATAAGAAATGGAGGAGGGGAAGATTTGGGGACCGGACAGAATTCAGCAGCTGGCAGGTAGGGGTGACGGACCTCACATCTGGTTTTGTTTCCCTGCAAAGTCATCACACACTACCTCCCAAGCAATGGCACACTCACCCTACACTCTGTATCCCCAAATTTCATGTGTTTCCAACTATTCGCTCACATGTTGCCATCCTCTACGAGAGGATGGGCTCCTAGCATGGAGGGACTGTGTCTCTTTCTTCTCAGTATCTCTTAGCACCTGCCTGGCACAAAAGCGACACTCACAGGGCCGGCCCGGTGGTGTAGTGGTTAAGCGCATGCGCTCTGCTTCGGCAGCCCAGGGTCTGCAGGTTCAGATCCCAGGCGTGCACTGATGCACCGCTTATCAAGCCATGCTGTGGCTGCGTCCCGTATAAAGTAGAGGAAGATGGGCACAGATGTTAGCTCAGGGCTAATCTTCCTCAAAAAAACAGAAAGAAAGAAAGAAGGTCACTCAGGCTTTATTTCCCATATAAAACTATAAATTCTACATTTTTGGGTTACATACATTACAAATTTTGCTCTTCCTCATGTTGTATTCTGTACTTAATAATTATTATGAAATGCATTAGGGTTCAATTCCCAATCGACTCTACACGAACCAGGTATTTCATTACTTAGGGGTAGTACGTAATTGTAGCTTTGTTTTTGAAAGAAATAATGTCATCTGCCTGTGGAAACACAAATAACTTTTTAGTACCCAATTATGTCACTCGAGGTCTAAGTCTGACCATATACAGCACAGTCTCACTCAAGGTTTAATATTTAAATTTCATTGTGTGTGTGCTATCAGTTCTGTTTGGGTGGCTAAGAAATGGTGAGTGCATTCATTTCTACATTTATGATTTACAAGTCTATTTATAAAGAATAGTTTCATATTAGAGAGCAAGTCCATAAAAAACAAAGTTTAAGCAAATTAATTTAATTAGTCCAGTGACTCTCAAATTTGAAAAGAAAAGAATAACTAGGCCCAAAGGGATTTTCAACCCGACCTCTAATAAAAGGTAAGCTTGCTTAGGGCTTTAAAAACATGCAATTAAGTTCCCCCTACACACACACAACAGTGGATTGCTGTGTTTGAGCAGTTTCTTTGCAGATGCCTCAATTTTTGCATTTTTCAAGGATACCAGTGCTCCTTGTTTGTAGAGGATTGGCAGTAAACTCTCTCACTATTCTTTGCCTTTCAGGGGCACAATAATTAGTGGAATAAGTAAGGCACAATCACCCTTGGAAAACCAATTAACACTTGAATGCTAGCTAAGCAGAGAAATGCTGGCCTTCTGACATACTTGATGATTAAAAAAGACAAAGAAACAAATGTAAAAAAAAATCAGGTAATGACAGAAATAGCAATAGTAGAAGTAAACAACAAATTTAGTGTTTATTGGGATTTGGTAATTCAATTTCAGTCACTGGAGTTTAGATTATTGATTATTTTAAATCAGAAAGAGTGAATGACTAAGGTTAAAATACCATGAAGCAATAATGGTTATTTATCATGATTATAAAAATGATTTTATTTATTTTATTAGGCAAGTTTTCATTCTCTTTATGAGAGTAGTACATGCCTGCATTGCAACATAATTGGTTTCGGCTGCTAGCCATCTGACAAAGTTAATTATTACATGTCTGTGTCACGGTCCTAGGAGAGGTTTCAATATCTACAGAATTTAGTTTGAAGCAGCTCTATTGGGTACAAGAGAAAGAATGAAATCTTTATGCTTCCTTTATGCAAGAAACATGATCAATTTCTACTATGGATACAGTGAAATTTATCTTTTCATTTAAAATATTTCCATTTTTCCCTCCAAAAAGATAACACTTAAGAGGTATTTAAAAAGTGCAATCTAAGATGGTCTTTTAAATATACGAATTTACAAAAATATTTTCTTGTACTGGTCTCATATTTTGTGGTGGAAGAATTTGGCTCTCATTCTTGGTACCAACTCTCAATACAATTGTGAGTGTGTGCGTGTATGTGTGTTTGTGTGTACGTTTCAACAAGAAAAATATGTTTTTAAATGTAACAAATTATGGTAGCCAATTAAAAGAAATAAGGAAAATCATTACCACATAACCCTGGGTAAATAATAATATCACAGATAACTTAGAGTAACAATATAATTTCTCATTAAATGCAGAGTATCTTAAAAGTAAAAGGAAATATTATTAATATTATGTTAGGTTACATGAAAATTGCTATATTTGAATGTCAAAATGGTCAAATATTGACAATTTCATTTGGCTCACCCTATACTTACTAGGGGACAAAAGAGAAAAAGAAGAATGCCCTAAGCAAACTGGGATGTGTGTGTACCTTACATTTCCTTCTAGAAATGTTTTAATTCACAAAAGGTGGCATCACTTACATCAGGTGCATGATGGTATGAGGCTTGGTGTTGTGAGCTAATTGCCCACTGTGTGCCTGAGAGAAGCCTGTCACCACTGGGCACCTCTGCAAGGACTGTTAATTTATAAATGGCAAATTGGCCCACATTTCTTGCCATACTTTTATGTGGTACCAGTTCCAAGTTAAAGTAAGTAATCTTTCTTTGCTTTTGGGCTGTGTCTCTCTTTGCATATCTATTTCTTCTTTTAATATTCCCCTTCCTTCTGGCCATACACTCCTGCAGTATATACTGGACCTGGTTCAGCCTTCAACCACTCTCCATTAAAACTTACATGCCCACTTGCCATGGCAAGTGATTGGCTATATAATCTATTAAATTAATTTTTACTACAATATTAATGAATAATTCAAACTTAATTTTTTGTTCTAGCTAGATGGCAAATTTGCATAATAACAGAACTCTTCAGTAGGCTACAGTAAAGAAGTGGTAAGGTCAATGATGCTGAACGCTTTGGCAGGCCTGCTGGAGAGGTATCTCAGAGTGGAAGCACTTTTTCATTATCTTCATATCAAATCTTGTAGGCATGTGACTACCAATACACAATGTCAGGCTTCTAATTAATTGCTATTTCATGTTCTTAACAACATAGCCCACAGATCATACTTCATCCCACCTAATTATAGAGAGATGGTATGCTACCCAGAATTCTTCTTTAATACCATCACAAATATAACTGGTCATAAGCATTCAAAATGTTGAATGACTACTTATACTTCTCTTTCTATATCTTCTTAGGGGTTATTTCTATATCTTATAAATAATTCCCAAGTGGCACTGCTAGAAGAAAAACTTAGTTCCTAACGTAGCAAATCAGATGATATATTAGTTTACTATTGCTGCCATAACAAAGTACCACAGACTGGGTGGCTTAAACAAAAGAAATACATTTTCTCTTAGTTCTGAAGGCTAGAAGTCTGAGATCAAGGTATTGACAGAGTCAGTTTTTCTGTGGCCTCACTCCTTGGCGTGTAGATGGCTGTCTTCTCCCCGTGACTTTACAGGTCTTGCCTCTGTGTGTGTCAGTGTCCTAACCTCCTTTTCTTATAGGACACCAGTTATATTGGGTTAGGGCCCACCCAAGGGACTTTATTTTAACTTAATTACCTCTTTAAAGACCCTATTTCCAAATAAAGTCACATTCTGAGGTGCTGGAGATTAGGATTTCAGCATATGAATTTAGGGGGGAGGGTGATACAATTCAGCCCACAACACAGGGTATCTAGTTTTAACTATCCTTTCCAATAAAATCCATAATTTGGTTTGAAAATCTATCAGATTTCATCCCTAAATTTAGTTTTCAGAAACAGACAAACCATCTCTGAAATATTAATAGACAGGATTATTTTAAGGCAGAAAGCACCACCAGCCAATTCTCTGTGATTGTAAATAGACAATGTAACTAAGTCATTTAAAAATCTATTTTGACATATAGCCTCAAAAAATTGTTTTCTGTGAAAAATTATTCTAATACACCAGTAGAAATTTTACATATCCAATGCATTTTCCAGCTGATATTTGACTCAGGGCAAGAAAGGGTAGAGTAGAAAAAATATTGGTGAAAGAGATTCCTAGATTTAAATGCTGTCTCCAAGGTAATTGCAGTTATAGCTTGACCTGTAACTGACCGAATTTTTGGTTTCCTTATCAATAAAATGAGGATAATTGTTTCTACTTCAAGAAGTTGTTTTGAGAATTAAATGAACTAAGGGCATGAAAATCATGCTGGTCCCCCTCCCTTCTCTGTTGCATTTAATCTAGGCAATACTCAAGCGATCCCTGCATGCTGGAAACCCAAACGGTTTCCAAAGGTACCTCTTTAAAACAAGCTATTACATGGGCCTTCAGAGAATCCTGCTCAGCATATATAACAATAATATCCTGTAATGTAGGGAACATAATTGTATTTTATTGTTTCTCCTCTGAGAAAGCAGAAAGCATTGCCTGTTTTTATTTTTAAAATTTGAGAGGAGAAAACCCACGGTCAGAACACACTTTCATAAAAATCACCAAGAGAGAAATCAAGTACAGTGCGACTACGATTTGACCAAGTCACTCAGGAGGCACAAGAGACTGCAATGAGCCTACTAGAATGTTCACAATCACACAAATTCTCCTGGAGGTGATGTGACCAATACTTAAGGACATGGTCATTTTTGCTTATTGACACATGAACGACCGGGCCTGGATGGGGAGCTGTCCCTGGCATGTGACGTACTCAACAGGTTCAGTTTCCGAAGAACTCAGGAAAGGGTCCCTGAAGCCAGTGATTAGCGCCCACATCCGCCTCTGAGGATCACTGTGCAATCCCACACCCAGAGGAAGGAGCAGGAGGCCCTTGGGTTTCATCTCGGCCTTCTGCTTTGCTCCGGAGAATCGCCCCTATAAGCTACAGAGCTGAAAGAGGGTGACGGGCAGACAGGACACAAATTTGGGTTAGAATCTAAAAGTTGAGTACATGATGTTGTCCAGAAAAAACGTTGCCAAGGGAAAGATTATGGTTTTCTTATATTCCTTTGTCAGTTATCATCCCACATAGCAATGTATATTTATAAACATTTGAAATCTGCCTATTACGGTTACTCAATGCTTGAAATTACACATAGTATGGCCTAAGTTCTGGCTAAATAACTCACTGCAGTGAGTTCTCTGTGTGCCTGATGCCGCACGATATAGCTTGATGTAAGGCTCCTTTTTTGTTTGCTTGGCTTTTTTTTTTTGGTTTCAGTTTACTGCTGTGTAAAGACACACGGGGATTTCAACACAAAGGAGACTTAGGAGACAAAAAAAGTCCACTACTTATTTCAATGAGAACTCTATAAGTTGATAAAGATACTTTCACTCCTTTTAACTGTGTTTTCAAAACAAGGCTTTTGCCTTCAGTCTCTACTAAACCAAATAGAAAAGAATCAAGCTTTTTTTTTTGAAAAGATTTGAAAAAAAAATCTAGAAAAATACTTTAACTTACTTGTGTGTAAACTTCCTGAAAGGCAGAGGACTGTCTTTTATCTCTGAATTCCCAGAGTCTATATCCAGAATATAGAGAAGGGTTGATTGTTTGTTCGTCTTCTTCAATGCTGTGTAAAAAATAATAACATTTCAGATCATTTAATTAGATTTACATTCCAATACACATAATCTGATATGCACAGTAAAAGAAGATTTAATAGTTTTTGAATTTTTTTATCATTACCCAAAAATAGAAAAATATGAAGCAGCTAGTGCATCAAAATGAACATTGTATTAGAGTGTGTAGTTATAAATCAACTAATTAAATGACATAACCTTGCAAGCTAAAAAAGTGTACAAGAAAATGGTGTTAACATGTCACTATTCACATTTAAGATATAATAATATATTTTCTATAAAAATGATCGAAAGGTCATTTTGCTGTTCATGTGTAACAGCACTTTATTGAAATCGTTTGTTATCGTTCATTCTTTGATTAATCCTACCATCTGGAGAAGCACTTACAAATGCCCTTCATAATTAACAGGGAGCCCAAATAGGGGAAATATTTGACATTTAAGTACCAAAAACACGTGATTTCTACTGTTGCTTCAGCCACTAGTCTAAGAAGATTATTGATTATAAAACACACACATAATATTGATAAAACAGATTCTCAAAGCCTAGAAAACAAGAAAAATTATTAGAGATTAATTAATACTTTATCTCCTTTTGCATCTTCCTCTTGTTCATTGATTCTGGGGACAATAACAGCAAATCTTTTGATCCTTTTCTTTACCCTGTGGGGGTTTTCTTTGTTTTTAATTCTATTTGGTATTCTAAAAGAATACCTAGCAACACATGGATTAGGAATGCGTGCTCTTATTACACAAAAATTCATTAAAAGCTTACCATGTGTATCATAGGCACCATATGACTAAGCACACACACAGACACATATATTTAATTTATTGTTTTAATTCTGTTTATAAGTGGCTTGACACCTGCCTATGTATGTTTATTTATTTAGTAACACAACTAAACTATAAATTTCTGTAAAGGAGGAAAAGAATTTTTTATTTTTGGTAACTCCTCCTGAGCATATGGCGCTATAATTAAAGGATGATAATTGTTTAAGAGAGAATCACACCAGGGAAACAGAAACACCTGAATCCCTTGCTCAGCTATTTCCCCTCTCACTGTGCCTGAGGGAAATACATTCACAGATAATAAGGCATTGTTTATGATTCATAAGGACTTTGGTCCCAAACCATAACAGATCCCATATAGAGCCTTGCCAGATCCCGCGTAGAACCCCCTTCCCTAAACTGAGTGGGCCTGAAGGGTCACAGCTCAAGGCAGGGCACATGCCTTTCTCTCTGTTTTCACACCAAAACCCAAACGTGACCCCAAGGTCTTAAATGTCTGGGGAGATCTAGGAGCAGCCCCTGGGGGAAAGACCAAAGCAAAGGAGCGACAGTGCTAAATAAGGGACAATAATTCCCAGAGAGGAGATCCTCCAAGCTGCCTGATGTTGATTTCCCAAAGGCCAGTAAGACCAACAGAAAGTAAACTACAACCTTCCTTCAGAAGAGTTTTCCTGGGAAGAGAGAAGTCCTACAAGGACCATTATGATTACAGAGAGTCACCCCACAACGCCTTTCCCTCTCACGCTCTTCCAGGAGCACAGTGAGCCTGCCGGATGCCCCTTCCCACGAGGGCACCCATTCTTGGCTGTTAGGGGCCCTTCTTCCTTTAAGACTCTGGTGGAGGTGGGTGTCCTCCTCCGCCAGGCCTGGCACATGATGTAAAGAATAAATGCCCAATTCTTACTGTCAAGGTTTGCTATCACAGCTGTAGTGATAAGTATTTCTATCAGTGCTTGGTTGGTTTTAAATAACTTGCACACTATTAAAGCAAAAAATTCTCTCAGTGACTGCAGCCATTGGCACAATAGTCAATAATGGCCTTAAATCTTACCAGTCCATAGCTGCTTACTCTTCCCTGAGAGCAGGTGCTCTCCAGTCCCGAGGAGACAATGCTGGGGAAATAGCAAGGGATGGAGAGGAGCCTTGAGGTTCTCCCCTCCTAAGACTCAGCAACTACAAGTTCAAAGTAATATGGAGAAGAGAGCATAAACTTAATAAACAAGTTCAACTGCTCCACTTTCTTTGTTTTTCTCAGGGGAGGAAGATTGTCCCTGAGCTAACATCTGTTGCCAATTTTGCTCTATTTTTTATGTGGGACATCGCCACAGCATGGCTTGATGAGTGGTATGGGTCCATGCCTGGGATCTGAACCTGAGAACCCCAGACCACCAAGGAGGAACACATGAACTTAACCACTATGCCACTAGGCCAAGCCCTGCTCCGCTTTCTTAGAGGTTCCTTATAGATGTGGCTCTTAGAAATGTGTACCTCAAGTCTAATTCTTTTATCCCTCAAGATTTATTGCTTGAGTGTGCTAGAATAATTAGCATTTCCTTGTGTGTTCTCTATGCCTGGCTCAGTTTGCCTGGTTCAGTTTACTGACTCTAGAATAATTTTGAAGATTACTGAGACTATCTCACACTCTTGTAGGGGAGCAGAATATGACACCCCAAAATGTACCACTTTGGCATATTGATTATTTTGAATTAAAGTTACTCAAGCAATAGCCGGTGTAAGAAGGGCACTCTGACCTCCTTTGTCTCCCTGAAAGCCGGAAATAAATCTCCCATGTGAAAGGTATCCTCCCTGTACCAGGAGGGTAGAAGGCATCCTTATCACCAGAGAGGGGAATTTAGGGTCAGTAACGCTGTATAAACAAACCTTGTGCCTTCTTCACTGATTTAATACCCTAGGCTCAAACTTCTTTGTCTTGTCAATTCTTCAAAAATTTGTTGTTTATTTGTCTAAAAGGTATAAAGCTGCCTGCTTTGGTCACCTCTTTGCATCTCATATTTTTATGAAACTCCTGTAGGTACAAAATTAATTTTTTTCTTCTGTTAATCTGTCTTATGTTAATTTAATTATTAGACGAGCCAGAGAAGGGAAGAAGGAGAAAGTTTTCCTCCCCTACACTTTCTAGGCAGGATAAGTAAATTACATGATAGTGCGCTTTTTATAAAGTTGAAAAGGGGGGGCCAAATCTTTCTATATATGAACAAAACACATTTAAGTACCCACCTCAGACTATACCAGTCGCTTATAATTTAATGCTTCCTTTAGTTTCTAACTTTTCTGGTTTAAGATTACAAACTAGTTTTAACACAAAGACAATCTTTAATTTTTACTGAAAACCAAGGAACTTTGTAGGCGACATTCCTTTTTAAGTTGTAGGTCTTCTCCAAATGATATTTAATTAAGAATTTCTTGAATTGACATAATAATATAAGGCCACTAGTCCAGTCATAGATATGACCCCTCCAATCTTGTGGTCAGCACTCAATTGTCACTATTTTTGAAGAGAAAGAGGGGAAAAAAGAGAGAGAGAAAGATAAGGGTGAATTTACCTAGTACGGGTCAGAAGTACCAGAGGCAATTCATCAGACATGTAACCGTGCAGTGTTCTGTCTCTCTTGAAGGCACTGCATTATACTTTGTGTTAACCTGAAATCATGAGAGGCAGAGAGATGTTTATTAATTTGAGATCAAAGAATTGCAACTCAGGGTACACAGATTCAGGTAGCAACCTAAAGTCCCACTAGGGAGTAAGAGGACGGGGCTTTTAAAGACAAAAGAGGAAGGTTTGCATTACAAAGAATGTTAATTGGGGTTGGCAGCAGAAAGCTAATCTTGGCTAAATGATTGCTAAAGCTAGGTAAAGGGAGGCAAAAGTCCGTCACTGTGACGGGCTGCAGGTTTCTTTCAGGGTTCTCAGAATATGTATGCCTTGACTCAGTTCAAAAGTGCATGTTCTACTCAATAAGGCAAGCACAAGACCCATTTCCTTAGTGGTTTCTCAGCTTCATTTCAAAGTCCTTAGACGTACGTAACCCCATTTTTTTTCACATTTCACAATTGTTGTTCCTAAACCCAAATATCCTCCTAGATTTATAGCAACCACTCTCTAGACCTTGTTTTCTATTTGCCATGGACTGAATGTTGGGTCCCCCCAAAATTTCTCCGGTAAAGCCCTAATGCTCCACCTGACTGTACTTGGAAATTGCGCTTCTAAGGAAGTAATTTAGGTTAAATGAGGTCATAATGGTGAGCCCTAACCTGATAAGGCAAGTGTCCTTATAAGAATAGGAAGAAACACCAGAGCTTTCTCTTTCTGCCGTGTGAGGTCATAGCAAGAAGGCTGCCATCTGCAAGCCAGGAGGAGAGCTCTCACCTGGAACAGAATTGGCTAGCACTTCCATCTTGGATTTCCCAGCCTCCAGAACTGGGAGAAATAAATTTCTGTTGTTGCCACCCAGTCTTTGGTATTGTGTTATGGCAACCTGAGCAGACTAATACACCCTATCCCCCCAGCTCTAATATCCTCGCTCCAAATGTTTTCATGTGTTTAATCCTTTTAATACCTCTAATTCTTTTATTACACATCATTTATAAATGTGTATGTATTCATATATAAATCTATGTATATATTAAGTGAATAATCCAACTGAAAAAGAATTTCATATACAATGTGAAGTAGAGACTATTTCGTCTTTTCTCATAGGAATAACTCATTGACACTGCACCACTCATTAAATTGTTTATATTTTCAGAACTGCTCCACAATGCTAAATTTGTCATAAATAAGGCATATGTATATGAATGAGTCTAACTCTGGGCTAATTAATCTGCTTCACTTGTCTATTTCTCTGTTTTTAAATCAATTCCACACTGTATAAAGTACTGTGACTTTATAATAAATCTTGATATCCAGTGGAGTTTGCCCTCACACTTTTTAGTTCTTCTTTAAGATTGTTTTGTTTATTCTTATCCCTTTGATTTTTCAAATAAAATTTACAATCTGCTTTTCAATTTCCTATATATTTCTTATACTCTTTCTTTTTTTTTTTTTAATTGATGTTTTAATGGTTTCTAACATTGTGAAATTTTGGGTTGTACATTTTTGTTTGTCCATCACCACATATATGACTCCCTTCACCCTTTGTGCCCACCCCCCCACCCCCACTGCCCTGGTAACCACAGTCCAGTTTTCTCTGTCCATGTGTTGGTTTATATTCCACATATGAGTGAGATCATACAGTGTTTGTCTTTCTCTTTCTGGCTTATTTCACTTAACATAATACGCTCCAGGCCCATCCATGTTGTTTCTTATACTCTTTCTTTTGTATTTTTCATTCTTTTATCTGTATGAACTTGATTCTAGATATTTTCTTCTGATTTATCTTCTAATTTACTAATTCTTCATTCTAATTCTTCATATCTAATCTGTTATTAATTTTATTCATCTGTAACTGTATTTTTCAACTAAGGAATTCTCCATTTGTTGTTTTTTTCTTCACCTTCCAGTTCTCTGCCAAATTCTCAAATTTGTCATTTAATTCTTTGAAGGCATCACATGATTTATTTTAAATGCCATGACTCAAAACTTCATTATTTATATCTCCTGTTGGTTTGCTTCTATTGTCTATTTTTTCTTTTGCTTTTTAGTTCCATCTTGTCTTCTAATATGCCTGGTTATTATTGATTAAGTGGATATTGTATATGAAAAATTGTAGAGTTGATTAGGAGCTCAGGTATCTTCCTCCAGACACATTTTGGGTTTTTTGTTGTTGTTGTTTTGTTTTTTGCATTTGGTTTTCTTCTTGCAATCTAGGGTAGAGACAACAGCTATCTCAGATCACCTTCACTTAATTGAAAATATTCAAAACTGGGTTGGTCTATTTTCCATTCACTATTCCTCCAATTTGGAGCCTTTTGAAGTCCTAATTGATAGTCTGGGATGTTCATCTGGACACATTCTTTTTTGTGGATCTTGAACTCTCCACAAGAGAGTTCCCCTAAGTCTGGGTGTCTGAAGTTCTGCTCAGCTTCTCAGGCTCTCTGATGCTGCTTTGGAAATGGTCATCACTTTGTGGAGAAAAGTGGCTCCCAAAGTGGACTTAATCCTCTACATTTCTCTTCTCTCCCAGATCTTGACCTACAGTTCCTCACTGTGTCCTTTTTCTCTGATTCCTTCAAATAATTGTTTTCTTTTTACATATTTCTAGCTTTCATAGTTTCTCTCAGCAGGAATGTTGATTCAAACCATTTAGACCACCATTGCCAGAAGTTCAATCTTCATCCTTGATTATTTTCTTTTTGCATGTTCTACATCTAATCGTGATGGCTTTACCTAGAAACATATCCTCAAAATAATAAATTTTTATTACCTCCATTGCTACAATATTCTAAGTCTCCACCATCTTTTTATTCACATTTTACAACTTTTTTCACATCTTGCTTTAATCCAATAAGTCCTATGGGCTTCACCTAAACACATCCCCCCAAAGTGATTAAGTCTTATTACCTGCATCACTGCAATATGCCAAGCAACCCGGACCTCCTGCCCACACTACTGCAACAGATTCCTCTCTGGTCTCGTCTTTCACTCTCACTATTTCAAATCTATTCTGCACACAACTGCCAAAGAGATAATTTTTATTTTATTTTTATTTTTTATTTTACTATTATTATTTTTGTGTGTGTGTGTGAGGAAGATCAGCCCTGAGCTACCATCCATGCTAATCCTCCTCTTTTTGCTGAGGAAGACCGGCTCTGAGCTAACTTCTATTGCCAATCCTCCTCCTTTTTTTTTTTTCCCCAAAGCCCGAGTAGATAGTTGCATGTCATAGTTGCACATCCTTCTAGTTGCTGTATGTGGGACGCAGCCTCAGCATGGCCGGAGAAGCAGTGCGTCTATGCACACCCGGGATCCGAACCCGGGCCACCAGTAGCGGAGCGCACGCACTTAACTGCTAAGCCATGGGGTCGGCCCCAGAGAGATAATTTTTAAATGTACGTTAGATAAAATTACCTTCCTACTCAAATTCCTCCAAAGGCTTGCTGTTTATTCATAATAAAAATAAATTTAACAGTCAATGAGACTCTGTATTATCTGACCCCTGTTTATTTCCTTGACCTTCTCTCCTAATGTTTCCCCTCATAACTCATCCTGCCCAAACTCTGGTCTTCACAATGTTTCTTCAATATGCACAGCTTGTTCCCATCTCAGGGGCTTTGAACTTGCCATTTCCTCTGCCTGTAGTTTGTCTCACCAATCTCCACACATCTCAGTGAGGACTTCCAGGACTACATTATAAAATGACCTCCCATACGCACTCTAGTTACACTCACCTTACCTTATTTTATATTTCTTTACAATACTTCATGGTTTTTATGAACTTACATAAACCAACTTTTGTCATACAAACTTTTACAATCTTTGTGGTACATGATGGTAGCCACCAAAAAGTAGTTAGAAGAAAATGAATGTTAACTACTCCCTCATGACCTTTTTGTGGTTATGAGCTTATGGTTAACTTCATAACTATTACTTTATAATGAAAGTAATTTTCAGACTAAATTCTGCCACTCACCCAAGGATTTATTAACAAACATTAATTAGTAAGCAAGCACCTAAACCATTTACAAACTGTTCTATAAAATATGAAGTCTCAGCTGTCTGTCCTTTTAGGTAATCTGAAAACGACCTTTTATTAAAGACTCATTTGAAGCAGACAGGAAGACTTTTAAGCAAGATTTCCTACTCTTATTGTTGGTCTATGCAACTAGAAATCCATCTAATCAGTGGCTAGACAGAGGACCTTTTATGGACCAAGTCCTTGGCCTTGTCTCTAAGGGCAAAGGATTCAGAGTTTGCTGGATTCTTATATGCAGAGTATATAAAGGTGAGTGCGTTTATAAAATATTACAGCCCATCCAAACATCTTGAATATCTCTAATTTCATCAATAAGAGCCTATCTTGATCATTACTAAAGCATGAAGTATTTACGAAGGTATCAATATCAAAACCCCTGTTAGTAATTGCCTCTAGAGTTCATATTTCTGCCTTTCTGACAATTCCTGGAGTATAATATTTCAGTTCCAGCAACTAACTGCCCTAGAGAGTTGAGGCTTGAACAAGCTAGCACATACACAATATGACATGGTCCAATCTAACTTTTAAAAATTGTAGACATTATAACAACTACATGAAATTTACATTATACTTTTGTTTCCTTGTTTAGTTACTTACACTAGAATAAAAGCTCCTTGAGAACAGGTCTGATTTTATTCTCCAGTACCTATGACAGTGTCTAGCACATAGTGAGTACATGATTTCTTGAAGGAGAGAATAAACGAATGAATGGATATAGAGATAGGTGATGGATAGTTGATAGATAGATAGATACGTAGGTAGGTAGGTAGGTAGATAGATAGATAGATAGATGTAATTCAGGTTAAATTTAAATAAAATAATTTCATTCCACAAATACTTCTTGAGTAAACTTTGACAGTTTTCAATCACCACTTGAGTAAACCTTGACTCTACTTTCTAAGTTGTTTTTCTTTGCTTTAACTGGCAACAAATTCAGGAGTTAAAGCAACATCCTGGAAAGTCTCTTGTATTTATGTCTTATTTGTTTAAGGCCCATGATAATTCTTCTTGTCACCATCATGATTTAAATGCCTGCTCTCGAATCTACTCACTTTAAGGAATGTTTTATTTAGCTCTAGTATTTAAAATCTAGAAAAGAATTTCCTTTCTTCAATATTATTATTTTCTTTTATAAAGTTCTTTTAAACTTATAGCCACTAACGAGGAATGCTTAGAAAAGATATTGTACAAACAAAACAATATCATCTCTGGATATGCTATTTTAGGATCAATAAAATGCCATCTTGATAAATATTTGCCCAACTCTACTCCAAATTCATTGCTCCAAATTTCCCAAAATTCAATTAAAATTAACATGGATTCTAATAACTACATTCTATTTCAAATGTGACTGTGCTCAAAATCTGTGTAAATTACTAAAGAAACTGAAATTTTCTCTACATTCCTAATTTGAAACACCACCAATATAATTTGTAGATAGCAAAAACAATATAAATATAGATATAGACTAGTTTTCTCACACTATCACACAGGATTTACTCATTATATGATAAGTTTAGGGTTTTCCTATTTAAACATTGTCATGGAAGGTAAAGAATGCTCTGTATTTAGTAATCAGGCAATCTAAATACATTCCAAAAATGAAATAAAAGATGTTTGTATTTTTCTTAGTGTCTTGTGACTTCCGACTTGTAAAGAGTTTTATCACATTTTGATAATGTTATGAAAATTATATGCAATTAACCATTTTAAATATCAGGGCTACTTCTAATTCCTTTGATAATCACTTCCTCTGATACACTATTCATTGGACCTGGGACTTGGTGTCCAGGAAGTATCCTCACCCTCATTTTAAACTTATAAATTTCCATCATTGTCCATTACATTGCCCAATAAAGCCTGCAGTAACAAAGAACATTGTTCAACCAGTTTCCTAATATGAGCTATCAAGTTCTAGTGGGTTTGGAGATAGTGGGAACTACATCACTAAGTGTTTAAGTGCTTTGATGACCTTTAAAACCACTAGCACTGAGAAGTTTTATTGCTTTATTGAGGACTAGGTGAGCTTTTCATCAATTTGTACAGAGCTTACCATTTTGCTTCGTTGCAGTAAAAATGACTCTTTTGTTGGACCAGGGACACCAAAACTCACCCAAGTTTATACAAAGTGATTCTCAAATCCGTGCCAGAAATTGAAACTACCTAATGTTTTGCTCTTTGGGGGCATAACAGCTGATATTACTGAAAGCTGAAATAAAATAATTGGTAGAGGACTAGGTCAAGTGTTGGCTGTCTCACATGTAAGAACTCCTACAAAACTTAAAGGAAATTGATTTGCATACACAAAATAGCTTACTTTATCCAAAATAGCGAAATAATAAGGAAACTGAGTCCTTAAAAAATATTAACCAACCAATTATTATTAGTAGCAGTATCATTTTGTTTTCAAGACAACCTGACATCTCAAGGCTTTATTTTTTTCTTGTTATTTTTAAGCTGATAACTTTATATAATGCACAGAAAGAGATGCACCTATTTGTGTTAAATTTGAGTTCTAAAAGAGATAGGACATAATTACTATGAAATTAATGTTAAGAAGGAAATATGAATTTATACATACAAAAACATGGATGAATCTAATAGCATTAAATGAAAAAAGTTACAAGAAAAAATATGTATACCGTATGATTCCATTTATATCAAGTTTTTATACATGCCACATTAATCTATGACATTAGAAGTCATTATAGCAGTTACCTTGGGAAGGAGGGCAGTGACTTGAAAGGTACATGAGAGCAGTTCCAAGGGGTGTTAAGCTTCCATTTCTTGATCTGGATGCAAGTTACAGAGGTGCGTTCATTTTGTGAAAATTCATTGAACTCTTCAATTATGATTTGTGCACATTTTTCAGTATCTGTTATGATTTCGTTAAATATTCATTTTAGACCTTTTTGTGAAAATTTGACAAAAAATTTGAAGAAAAATAGAAATGCATTTACGGCCTCACTAATCATTGGAAAATGTACAAATATACTTAGGCAGTAATTGTAGACTTATAGAAGACAGTAAGTCCTCCCAATATACAAATTTAGGAAACCTACATAATCTGATAAAGGGAAATGTCCTTAACTATAGATTCCTGGCCTTCTGTTCAGTCTTCCTACCTTGATTATAGCTTTTGTTTACGCTGATATGTTAAGAATTGATTGATACCCTCAGTCGCCTTTGGTTTCTCCATTATGCTGTGCGAAGAGGTAACTCTGGCTGTTGAAGTTATTTCTCTCTGATATGATCTTGTGTCTTCATTCTCTGAGAACTCTAGTTTCCCTAGGAAATCAGCATTTTCTCTATTCTGTGACCAAAAAAAAACACGATGTTTTGAAAGCCCATGATTGGGAAGCGTTTTTATTTGGAATTTAAACTGAAATATTTCCTCTGAAAGCAGACAGTGGTGACACCATCATACTTTCGGGATAACATTAACATTTTCCCTATTACCATCATGTCCCGATATTGTTCACCAAATTAATAGCAGGTGGGGCAAATAATTGTTTAAACACTTGGTGCCTGGCACTGTATGGACTGCATTTACAAACCACAAGACGATTTACTCAATAAATCTCATTTTTAAGACCGTCGGAGTTACAATCACAATAAATTTTTTCTACATTCACTAGGAACACATTCTCAAGATAGAAACAGGAGAAAATGCATGAGAGAAGCAGCCTGACATCACTAACCAGTGCATGGCTGTGTGTTTAAAATGAGCTATGAAGCTCACTGAGGCAGTGAGAAAACCCTTCATCTGTGTTCTAACGCAGAGAAACCCGAAACTGTAATCAAAGCCTTGAAAAGGATGTGTTTACGTGGAAATCTCCATTGCATACACCACGTAGTCCCTCTTCCTTCATTTTCTGTAGGAGAGTTTGATTTAAATTCACTGCTCAGGGAGTCGATTGTGGTGTCTGGACTAATAAAATGACATCAGAAAAACCCAAAAGACCTCTCTGCTTTGGAAATAAATCTACAGTACTAGAACTCCCCTCCCCTCCAAAGCACATCTGGAAAACGTATATTAATTATTTCAGGCTCAGCTCTGAATCCTCTCCTCTGTGAAGCTCTCTTCAATTATCCAGAAGCAGATGGAGTAACCGCTTCCTGAGCCTAACCAGTACCTTCCGTGCTATGCTCACGTGCTCTAGAACTTTTCATATTATCTCATTATTATTTGTTTTCATGTTTGTCTGCCCTGAGGCTCTGGCTTCAGATAAAATAGCGATCATGGATGGTGGGTTTGTGTATAGTCAGTGTCAACCAAGAGGCCAAAAAAAAAAAAAAGGCAGTCATATGAATTAATGGGTAAATGAATAATTTCCAGTGTTAGTTTGCAGGAAAAAAGCATCACAGGCTTAGAGATTTAACAGCATCCAAGAGACCGTTTAACATAAAGTATTCACAGCAAATAACAGATAAAAGAGTCATCTTTGTCTTTGATTCATTTAAACAATTAGACAATAAATATATTTCCATTTTAAAGTTTCTAAAAGAGTTTGTATTTTCCACATTCTCCAAAAAGAGAAAGCTGAATTTTAGGTCATTTCCATTTGAGAATCACACGGTCTTGCAGGCAGAAGTTGTCAGCAGCCCCTGTGTGAGCTTCCTGAGCTCATAACTGGGAGACTGATCACCCAGCGGACAGTAACGCACAGGAGGGGGCATCAGGCAACGTGACTCATGTTTCCTGAATCTGGTTTCACACCAGGGAAGTGAAACAATTATGTAAATGAAAAGGTAGATGATACAATTTGTTAAAAATAAATGAGGGCATAATTGTTTAAATTTTTAATATTTTTAAGTTTATTTCCTCTCAGAAATAACTCTCTTTTTTGGATCTAGAATAGGATGAAGGGCAGTTAAATATCATATCATCCAATCGAATATGACACAGTTGGCCAATTCCAAGCAGCATCTTTTCTATGTATTTCTATGTCCATTTCACTGCATTTCCTCTTTGCTGCCTAATTGTTCTGCACTTACTATCTATATTACTTAACACACATTCATTTTTAATTCTTAGGCAATGTAACTATTATATTCTCCATGATTAATTTCATATACAATATTTGCTATGTGGTCCTTTACAAAGATGTGTTTATATTACATATCATTAGTTATCATGTCCTTGAACATGAGAAATAATGAGAAATCTTTATACAAAATAAACTTTAAAAAAATGAAAAAGTAAAGATCATTCTGAATATGATATCTGGAAGCTTTGTACTTCAACCAAAATCAAAAATCTGTCAGAAATGTCAATATATATAAAACACATTAACAGGATCCACTAAAAAGCCACTTCACTTAATAAAGTGAAGCTATTTCCAAGAGGAAAGAAAACTTCCCAACCCTATGTAAAAACAAATAAAGTATAAGAGTTTTCTTTCACCAACCTTATGGCCTAGATGCAGAATTACTATATGAATTGCTTCCAAGATGTTATGATAAAATGTATGATAAAACTATGGCCAAAGATGGAGTTTATCTGTAGTGTTTCATCTATAGATGCTTTATCATTATAACCCAGCCATCATCTAAGGTAACAGGAGGCTCAGAGGATTGGGCAGCAATTTTAAACTTAGAAAAAAGACAAAAGGTAGTCTCAATGTGACTCTGAAAGATCATACAGGGTCCTCCAACATAATTTGCAACTCCAGAAATAAGACTTTGAAGTCAGTTCAACCAGGCCAGAAAAGAGGAACAAAAGAGTTCTAGATTACAGACATAGAAGATAAGCTTTCCCATACTATATGCTATACCCTATGCCATGTAATCTGAGAGCACAATTAAACTAGAAAATATTTATGGACAAAGGGTCCCTGGACATCTTAATAAGATGGAGAGATCGGAAGCCAGAATATTAAATCTTGGTCTCCTAGTCATATAAGTGTGTATAAGTTTGAAGAGATTTTCTTTAAAAATAAATATAACAGTTTAAAAAAATCTTAGGATTACAAGAATCTACGACGGTATTAACACAAGTCTTGACTTGATTTTTATCAGAGAATGCATCTACCTCGAATTCCTGTGCTGCGGGAATTGAAATAAATAATGCAACCTCTTATGTTTAATACACCGTATTAGACTTTGGTTGAGAGAGCATGGGAAGAAATAAACACTGGAAAAGGGGTTAACATGACGTGTAAGCTGATAATTTTTGCCCATTTAAAAAAATTTAAACTAAGCAATTATTAATTTAAAGTGTAATTATATTAAACACAGAGAAAACATACCTTTGCAATAGAGCACAGTTCCAAAGGAATGTTAGCAACCCTCTTTGGTTGGCAAGTTTTTCCTCTCAGAGAAAAGATTTTTAATTCTTTGGTAGTTTTTGAAGTGGATAGATTGGCAAGGTGGAGGGAAGATGTTACCCAGCTGAGTGTTAGGAAAAGTAAGCCCAGATTCTACTCACAGTCTCTTATCTCCTTTCCTCCTAAACCAAAGCTGGAAGTTTAAAATTCTGTTTCTCTGTCTCTGTCTAAACCTCACTGTGGTTTATACACTTACAGACACACTCAAACCCTTACACACACTTATTCCTCAACACTCTGCCATTTTAAACAGATATGAAGTTTTTTTTTATAAAAAGGATTTAAACTCTTTAAAGAATTAACGAAACTTTATTCTTGAAAATGGTTTTTCCAGTCCCAGTTTTGATTCTCTCTCCTTTAATATTACATGTGTTCCTCTAGTCTAAATGTATCTGAGTAGTATTTTCCCTATTAGTCATGCATCAATTTAGCCTAAGCCATTTTCAAATGCCTTTTAACTGCTAAGCACCGTACCATGTGCCAGCAATATTGAAATGAACAAATTATCCTTTTGGTCTGAAAGAGTGTCACATACTAAAGACAGGGGAGGGGCATGCAGAGAGGCAGATTATAATACAAGGAGATAACTGCTGCATTAGAGACATAAATGCAACAGCAAGAGTGCAGAGGAAGTTGCACCAACCCTGCTTGGAGATGTTAGCTGAGACCTAAGAAAGGGGGAGCCATTTGAACTGGATCATAACATTGGAATAAAAGTTTGCCAAGTGGAGAAAAAAGCAAACACAGAGGAAATACTGTATGCAAAAGGAAAATTATAAAAAAGAATAAGAATATGATAATGGGTAAGGTTAATCCAAGAGGTGGATCTAGTGAGGTAGATATAGTCCAAGTTAATCTCACTAATTAATCTATTATAGCTGGAGAAAGACTTCGTCACGCATGGGATAATGCTGAAACATGAAACGTGGTTTAATTACTTCCTCTGCCTTCTGTCCAGTAAAATTGTAGAAGTTGTGCACATTCATCCTTTTTCCTCACTTATAAGTGTGACTTTCCATAATTTATGAATAATCTCTGATAATACCTTTACTCTCAACTCCATTCCTACCCTAAGGACCTTCAAGATACATTTATATGACTTCTTTTAAGAGAATCTAGGAAACATTTACCACACAACTGATTTTCAAATTATCTGGATAAAAATGGATCCCATTATGTATATGAAAATTCTAATTTTTCCTCTGGGAAACAAACAGAAAAGTTTTCAAAGCTGATAAAGGTACAATGATACAAGTATTTATCTTGAATAAACTCTTTGAAATTCCCAGTGAACATTTTTGCAATTACCAAATCCTCTGGAGAATTTTCATTCAGAGATAATAAAAAAAATAATCGTGATTGTCATTTTTTTTTTTTTTTTGGTCTAGAAAATGTAGATTGTAGAGTTTAGCCTAAAGCAACCAAGCGTAGACACTTGGATGCCTGCCATTGTGACTTCATATTTATGTATTTTTGAATTTATTTGTTATTTGAGACTATAATTCACAGGCATGTGAACCAGATTACAAAATGTAACCATTTTTATTTTAAGTGCTAAAATAGGAAAAGAACAATTCCACAAAAAATAAAAATACAGAAAAATTAAAAGATTTTTTTTTCTTTCTATTGGTTCCAGTGAAAGAAATTTGGGAGTCTAGGACCTTACTCCAATTCCCTTAAACAAATACTTCTAAGGCTATTAGTGAGACACACTGGTGGACACTAAATTGGCTATCCTTTGAGTAAGCTCTTCCTAAACCCTGAGATAAAATTATATTTGAAAGAGCACTGCTGGTCATCACTTGTCAGTGATTTAGTTTACTTATTACACCTCACCTCCTACCCCCACTCTAAGACCGACCTGTCTCTACATCTGCCATTTCCTAAACTAGCTATCTAGTCCTGGAGAAAAATAGTTCTGAGACATAAAAGCAAACTTCAGCTCATGGCCTGTCATGTACTTCTTACATGGAACTTCAGTTTAGAGCATTCCTTCTCCGTGTGAATCATTCCAGAGAGCAGTGGGCAGCACGGCCACAACGCAACACAAAATCCCTGTTGCCTCATACGGATGGGTGCCAGGAGACGAAGGCGTGGCAAATACTTCTGAAGACAGTAATACATGGTTCTTTCTAGTTCTTTAAAAGATTTTCAGTTATGGAAAGCTCACAAAGGTGGTTTAGCCTGGGATGGCCTATCGTTCTTTCATTCCTTTATTAAGACCCTACTGAATATAAGTTTTCAGTACTGACATTACTGAAACTACTACTACCCATTCTTTAACCAATTTTTCAAATCTATTATGTCCATAACTAGCTCAGAATTTCCTTGCAAATCTCCTGTACCTATGCTGTGTCATTTTACTGTCAGGGTTAACATGGTTTGCCTAATCATGCTGGATCAAATCAAAAATATAAAGTCATCTTTGATTTGCCTCTCAAATTTACACCCACACAATTTCTTTGATGAGTTTCTCTTTCTTTCAATGGGCAGAAAACTGAGGAACTGGACAGAACAGTTCTAGGTGGACTTTGGTGGTGAAGAGAGCAAAATGAGGCTCACCAGTGGCATTGTCTCATGGGGTTTCTAGGCGGGCGCCGAGGTAGAGTTCAGACTTCCATTGTCAAATCCAAACAAAGTAAACATAGAAGGAAGAACCATGGTAAAAAGAGAAGTACTTAGGGAATTGAAAGAAAGGACTGGATTTGGAGTTCTTTTGAACCAGAGAGGGCGGCAAGTCCTAGATACAGTCCCTACAGAGAATCACATGCCTGTTACAGCTTTGTAGAGTCTCTCTTCTCATCTGAATTCAAGGACATCCTTGGAGAAAGTAAAGAAACTAACTTACAATGGAATATTCATCTCTAAAATATTTTCCAAGCACTCTGAGATTTGCCCGAATGGAATTATTTAATTGAATTATATAATGCTTAAAGTTTTCTGCTTCTGATTTAGCTCTCCAAATTTACTCCAGTCTCACAATATCCAAACCATACATACTTAAAAAAAAAAAAAAACGAAAAACTCTCAATTCAAATTCTACCTTTTTCATGAAGATAATCCAGATTGCCTTAATTTGGGAGTAATTTATTTTGTCTTTGAACTCCCATAAAACCTTTTCCCAACTCTTGAAACACTTGTGAGTTAACTATACTACATATAGTTCAAGATATATATGAACACTATAGCACATCCCTGTGGATGTGCAATAGGTCCCCTCCTACTTTGGTAAGGAGTTCAAGTCTCTTTTATTTTTATAACTTCTCATCGTCTATCACTCTTTTGTGCCTAATAAGTGTTTAGTAAGAATTTGTTGAATAAATGAAGAAGGGAAAAAAGTCTGGAAAGAAGGAAGGAAGGAAGGAAGCAGTACCAATGGCCAGGTAACTACAGGTCTTTGAGCACTGCTAATCCACGTCTGCCTTGGAAATGCCCTTTACTTTCTCTCTCCTCCACCTTCTGCAGACTGTTGCCAATAAATTTAAGTTAAAATGATAACTTGATTAAGTATCAAAGATTTTCCTATGGTTCTATTTACTAAAATCAGTTAAAGTTCTAGAATTGCTTTCAGTATAAGAGCACAATGAAACAGCTGTCAAGTTACAAAGTCTTGGAATATTGGAGAAAAAAACAAACAAATGAAAACATCTCTGGCTGAAAACAAAAAGTGGTTGCCATTAAAAGAAATAACTGGGGAAGAAAAGGACAGTTATTGAATCACTGGAGGCCTGGGCATACCTTTCACCCTCTCGCACGGAAGGCAAAGTAAGACAAAGAGAAGCCTAAAACTCAGTGCAGGAGAGTGAGGTGGGTATATTTCTACGCCTACAAATTAGAAACCTAGATTTTCTACACAGAAACAAAGGTACGGGAGGGTAAGCAATATTTTTGTAATCTGACCGAGATACTTCATCACCACGCATACTGATGCGCCTAAGGAAACTATCTTACAATTGTTTAAGAATCAATTTATCCAAGACCTTTCAGAAGACTGCGGGTCTAACTGGTAGAGAATGTCCATCCTGTGCCGCCTCTCTCTGTATTGGTAACGCTCAGGGAGAATGTGATGTTACTGCCCTCTAATGGGTGGAATGTAACAATTAGCTCAAACTACAGGATGAAAGAAAGTATCCAGTTGTGATGATGCTAAAAACTATACTTTGTTACACTTATATAAAGATTTTCAATTTACAAAACATGTGTTTTGTATCCCTGTAAAATAAGTAGAAGAGATATTATTGATCCTATTTTTTTAATAGAGTATTGTGCAATTGAGGGAAAGGAATGCCCATGTGCACTAAGTTAATAAACGCAACAGCTCAAGATAGCTACAGAGGATTTTTATCTGTTCTTTGTAAATATAATCTTGATGTCATAGCACAGGAATTCTACTACTTAGAAGTTAGACTTAGAAAATCTACTCATATTTTAATGAAACATACCCATAATTTATACTTCAAATTGTACATGAAAAAGGAGTAATACAAGTTGAATTGCATTTGTATTGTATTAAAACATGCTAAATTAATGTTTGTTTTCAAATGAATCATTTGTTTTCACCTCCTTTATATCTACAATGTTAAGTGCTTATTGATTTTGAGTGATGTGCATAGAATCATAGCATTTTAGTACTGAATGGAAGCTTCAAGTGCAACTTAGGAAACTTAGGCAAAAAGAAGTTATGTGAGCTGAACAAGTATTCTTACCTTGTAAGAGAGGCAGGACTGTACTGGAAGTTTTTCTATCATTCCAACGTTTTCCAAACAGTGTTCTCAAATATAATCATGGTTACCTCAAGATATAGATATATAGATACAGATAGGATTTACTTTGAACTTTTAACTTGATGATGAATTACAAAAATTAGTGTTAGCATAAACTGAACCATCTGTATGATCACTGTTATAACCAAGTACCACCACGCAATTTGGCACCTACATTGATGTATGTGTTCATAATCACTCACGTCATACAAAGTCAAAGGGATGTCACTTTGTTCTGTGTGAACCAAAAATTCAGAATGATCTCATTAAAGAGAACTCATGGCAGAATTGAGTCAACACACGACAACCTAATCACGCCTGTGTAGGAGATCAGAATTTGCCACCCTAAATGTGTCTCTGTGGCTTGATTATTTTTAAGAACAAAAGACTCAGGGAGAAATTCTGACCTTCCCTTTAACTGCCAAAAGAATTTAAGATAGAAGGCCTGTTCCCGGAAGGAGCTCTCACCGTAGATAACTACAGTATAATGTGAACTAGGTATGGTAGACAGGGAGGGACCTAGCAAGGCCCATTTGATCAAAGTCCTCCCCATTCCCATTGTCTCTGCAAGGCATGGCGAACACTTGTTTACCAAACATCTGCTTCTCCATCTCCCTGTGAATTGCCTTCCTACCCTTTGCAGTCCCAAACCACTGCCCCCAACATCCTCCTTTGTCTTTAGCTGAAGATGGTATTTAAGGTGGTGCCTTTGACAGTTTTGGCGAGTTACTCAATTTTCCTGGGTTTCTCCCATGTATACATGTTATTAAATTTGTTTGATTTTCTGCTGTTATTCTGTCTCATGTCAGTTTAATTCTTAGACCAGCCAGAAGAACGTAGAAGAGTAGAGGAATATTTCTTCCTCCTCCACGCCAGTAATGGTGTGCCAAACCTAAGAGCACCAGTTCCGTAAGTATGTCTAAAAGCCTATCTTTGAATGTGCTAATTTGAAAGAGTGCACTACTAGTGAGTATTCTGTATTAAGTATATGCAAAGGAAACAGTTTCTGTTCTAGATTCCCACTTCAGTTGTATTAGATTAGGTGTTAATGTACATTTGAGTAATGCAAAATGGTAACCTTATCTTCAAAATTACAAAAAGACAGAGGTATTGAATGATACCTAATTAATTATGAACTTAATTAATTAATTTAAACTAGCTAACAAATTCTGAAATAATGCCATTTGTTATGTGAACAGGCGCAGTCTCGGTTAGTAATATTGAAATTAAAAAAAACAGTTATAGAGTAAATGTAAAGCAAAAATTCATACTGTATCTTTCTACTCTAACTCCAAATTAGCAAAATCACATCATATTAATTATTGTCTTTGTTTTACTATTTTGTTTATACTTAATTTGTAAACCTCTTTTGGTTTTATAGTTTCATAGGGCTATAAAAATAAGAAATCTAAATCTAGTTTTATATTTGTATATACTTTTAAGTAACTTCATAATAAAATAAGTGTCAACTCTTCATAGCTAGGAGATTTTTTTTCCTTTAAGAGAGAGCCAGATTTTTCGAGTTTACGAAAATCTGCGTTATAACAAGGTGGCATTTAGTGGCAGGAAAAACATGAAACATATTGGAAAAGAAGATTGGAGAGTGTCTTAGAGGCAGAGAAAACAACCAAGGTATGACTGCTTTGCAAAGGGATTTAAAATGGCATCTTAAAAATATTCTGCTTCTTGTCTGAACAGCCTGAGAAAGCGAAAGAGGAGTATTAGGAAAAACTGGAATCACAGATGCTTTTCACTGATCACGTATTTCTTTTTGAGTTCCTCATTGGATTTACAGCATTCTCATTAATATTATCAATATGTGATCATAAGTATGACTTCAGCATGAATAGCATAAAATTAATTTAGATAAACATAGTCCCTACCCTCCAGGATCCTCACAGGTAAACAAACGCTCGCAGACGGAGGGGCATACGAGCACCGGCACGTTTTAATGAAGACCAAATACGTGTCAACAACAAGACAAACTCAGCAAGACTTGGAATTTAAGGCTTATGTGTATTAAAATATTTGCTCTTCATGGACTATGCCATTGATTAGATGGAAGAATCATTTCTCTCCCTTATTTCACTCATTCCGTTAGTCAAGTATTCACCAAAGATTTGTTGAGCACTCACAGACAAGGCACTACACTCGGGCAGTTTTTCTATTTTAAGGTCATTCTTGCTGTTCTTCACCATTTTCCAGTCTCAATGTTATTACTTTCTTCGCCCTCACACACACACTTTGTTGTCTAGGCTGTCTTATATGAACTCGTGTGAAGGAAACAAAGGACTCTCACCCACAAAGATTTATTTTTTTAATCTTCTAAGTTCTTTCCCATGCTTGTTTTCGGATAGAAAGGAAATGAAGCAGAGATTGCATTTGTCAAGATGCAGAAGCCTATGCGCACATTCAATAAAAAGTGTGCCTTTAAAACCTTGATCTAGCCAGGATGAAGATTCTGGAAAGTGTTTTATTGTTTCCAAAACTCAGCACAATTTTTTTTTCTTGATCCAATTTTTGCTTTCTTGACATCTAGAAAAAATATTTTTATGTTGCAGTATTTAGTATTCACCTACCTACACTTTAAAATAAAGTAGTTCAATTCTTGAAGAATCCTCTTGATCTTAAGTTAATGATAATAATCCCTTCTTCTAGCTGGTTTCTAAATATATTTGGCTGCTGATCGTTTTCTGAGTATGTTTTAAAAGACAGTAGGAAAAAAAGAAATGGCCCAAATTTAAACTTGAACTGGAAGCTGGTGGTAGGTGATACAAAATACAAAAAGCAAATTTACTCATGGCGCAAGGTTTATTAAGACGATTGGAATGTTAGAAGCATTTGAATGTGGAGCACCAACTCTAGGAAAACTAACAAAGCAGACAGAGGCCATTTGATAGGTTCCCTCTTGGTTAGCTTGCATCATACTCCTAACTTAATTTGCCTTTGGTAATGCACTATTGTATTTCCTACAGTCTAAGACAGCATCAATCTAAGATATAACGTTTTTTATGTGTCACTAAGAAAAATATTTTTAAAAGCCAGTTAAACAAAGATACCCTGTCAATGGGAATATGCAGTGTGATTTCACAGGTGATAAAATGTGAAAAGAAAGTGGATTTATAGACCCGAAGAAATACTCTATGTGACTTAAAGTCTTAGCAACAGCAAAATTTCAGGAACCAGCCCTTACATTTGTTGTAATAACTCAGTACCAATTGAAGTACTTTTGTATCAGAAGTGTCTATTCTCATGTAAAGATTCACATACATAATGTGGTTGTTTATTTTGATTTATAGTCTAAGCACCCATTATAAAGGCTGTTATAGATATTGTAGCAAATTTGCAGAATCTATATTTATAAATCTAAGATATCCATTTAAGTGAAGATGATGATCTTTGCTAGAGACTTCAAGTTTGTTTTTGTAGCTAAATTTCCAGACAGCTTGACATGAAATGTTGTTTAAGAGACATTTGAAAGCAATATACTTTAAAAGTTAAGTAAAAATAACTTTATGGAGTATGTGAAAAATACATCAGTTTTATATAAACAAGTATATATGTATGTACACATGGATGGTTAAAATTTAAAACATTAGTGAATATAATTGATCTGTCATCTGTCAATTTAAAGTGATTTCTCATGGCTGAAATTTACGAAGTTTTCATGTAACTTAAAATGGTTACAAATAAAGAAACTGTGTCGATCATAGGTATACTGCTTTCATCATATTAAATGTTCAAGTTCTAAGTTTTTCCAATAGATCAGAAGTCATCATTTAAACAGATGGCGATGTGATCATTGGAAAAGCATTCAACCATGCTGTCATTTAAAGAGTGACAGCCTTGAAATTAGAGAAGCTATCAATGATTGTTGTGTTTGGCAGCAGGGAACAATCATGGTCAACGAAATTTAGAGATTTCTTTGATACTCTGTCTAGAGACCACGCAGGTTACAACTCTGAAAATCAGTCAATATATTCGTAGGAAAATTTTCTTAGCCTATGTAAAGATTTAAACAACTGATTATTATTTTAACGTGGTACAGTGATTTCTCACAAACATACTATAATAACCAATATTTCAGCTTTTCAGTATTTCACATTATTAAGTATTGTCTTTATTTTGTTTTACATTTTGGTCTCGCCAAGTTAAGAGTAATGTACATATCTGTACAAATTGATAGGTCAGCCATGCATTAGTCTTTTGGAGGGAATTCAGAAAAGAGATGTGAATTAAGGTATTTTATAACTCAGCTTATTCATATCTAGATCAAGAATCAGTTTCTGTCCTAATTGCCTGTCGCTTCACTCGAAATGTGTATGTATTTTACTAGAGTAAGAATGCTAAGTTCCCGAGCAGCCCTCTTAAAGTCTACATTCCATTTTCTTTATTTTCCCGTCACTTTCCCTAACATATTTTAAATGGAATTAGATGAATGTACTTCACTATACCACGTCAGAACCAAATGGGGCCATGGGGAGGCTATGTGCATCTGAGTTCACCTAACTTTAATGTCTTTATGAGCAGCCAGTAACTGAATACCCCTCAGCACCTTGTGAAATTAACAGACTGCCATTTACATGCAGGTCTAGGATAATGTATCAGTGGTATATCTGTCTAATTACTGAAGTTTCCAGTTCCCTTGTGAACAAAGCAGGAATAATGAACCATTTCAAATAATGTAACAGTAATGTTATAATAGCCCAGTGCTTCACAGAGAGCCACTTTCTCCAAGTAGGAAATATAGTCTTAGCACGTATAAAAGACACGAGAAATCACAGATGTTTGTCACACGTTGTAGATGTGTTGGATGACATTTTATAATGCTGAGAAACGTTCCAAACTATTTTAAGAAAAAAGTAAAACAGAAGAATGCAGGCATGGCATTAAAATAATGCAGCCATGACTGTTTCAGCATCTTGCTAGGACCTCCAATAGATTCAAAGAGGAAGGAATTAAAAAAAGCACTGCCATGTTCGCTATGTGGTCTTCTGCTTAACTGATCAATTCAATAAATAGCTGAGTAAAGCTACATAAATACTGTTCACGATTATATTGACATTTATTTTCATATATATCAAACACCAAGACTTAGAGGCTGGCCGGGTGGTGTAGTGGTTGGGTTCTCATGCTCCGCTCCAGCGGCTCAAGGTTTGCTGGTTCGGATCCTGGGTGGGGACCTACGCACTGCTTATCAAGCCATGCTGAGGCAACGTGCCACATAAAGCAACTAGAAGGATGTGCAACTATGACATACAACTATCTACTGGGGCTTTAGGGAGTAAAAAGGAAAACAGGAGGAGATTGGCAACAGATGTTAGCTCAGGGCCAATCTTCCTCAAAAAAAAAACCACTGAGACTTACATGCATATGTTATTTTGATCCTTAACAAGCTACTTAACATGCCATTATGATCTGAAATCTTGACTAATAAATAGCTATGCTGCTAAAGGATCACAAGTATTTTGGATTTTGTTAGATAGATTCATTGACTTGTTTATTAATGTATTTAAGATTTATTCTTGTTCACAGAAATTCAGATGATGAGTAGGAGAAAAAATAAATTGAGATCATGAAAAAAATTTTAAATATCTGTCAGAAAATAAATTTTAAAATCATTATTGTTTATACCTTACTTAGAAGCATGAATAGAAGGAATTAAGCCTAGTCTATGAAATGACCATGGCATGAACTAAAACAAACACTGAAATATATAAAATGAAAGACAATAAATGGATTAATGTTAATCTGAGAGCATCTTGCCTAACAATGCACACTCTTGGGAACTTTAGTTAAATTAATTCTTAAAGTTATTTCCTCTTGTTATTCATCAGCTTATGGCCTAGAACTGTAAAGATGGCCATAAAGCCTATTTCTTAAGAAACATGAAAAAGTTCACCTGGCTCTTTTATACCCCGAAACTTTCTTCTGAAAGTCATTACCTTACTTTCATCTTTCCCCTTTCTTCTATCCAAAAGGTAAAATGCTTTACTTCTTTTGAAATTTCTCTAAGTTTATAATATATCATCTGAAGTGCTAAAAACAAGGTATGCTTTCTAATAACTATCTTATTTGTTCTGAGTTATCAGTATAATTTTTGGTCTATTATAATGAGATATATTTCAATTTATTCAAACTAATCTCTTGTCTATTTTTTTTAAATAGAGCTATGCTCCTGGTTCATGTTCAGCTTATTAGAAAGTAGCTGCTATTTTGTCTGTTAGAAAATGTATATTAATATCTCGATGGAGTAAGTTGGGGAAGAAAGATGGCAATAGCAAAAGAAGTTTGAAAAAAATAGCCTCGAAAGAAATTAAAAGTAAGACAGAAAAAGAAATCATCACTCCGTAAGAGTCTCAGCATTTATTTACACGTAAATGCTGAATCAGGAAACTCCACGTGGGTGAACTGGCATTAGCAGGAATCATTGCCAAAGGGAATAGAGATTTATTTCATCATTCCAATTTTAAGTGATCATCATTTTATGGTGGATTCCCAGTGGATCCATAAATAAGTTTACCTGTACTGCATTTACCACACACAGCGAGCATTACCATGGAATTCTGCTTTGATCCTTTGTCACTAATTCTAAAATGCAGGATACTAAGGGGCTTTTGCCATTTTTTTCTCCAAATTCAGTTAACTATTTAATTACAGGAAGCTCTGCCTTATCTGGTAACTTAGTTTCACAATTTTTAGATCCTAATTGAATTAAGATATCTAGAAAGCTCATGGTAAACCTGTGAATCCATAAGAAAACATTCACGACGACAATAATAATATCAAAAGAATAAATAGTGCGATTTAAACACTTTTTTCTCATAAGCTCTGAAAAAAATCAGTTTCTTAAACTTATATAATGCAATAGCTTTACTGACTTACCATAGTTAGAAGTTATTAGAAAATCTGACTTTATATTTCTGGGAGGCAATTCTCCACCTGTAAAGGCTGGAGAACTGTCCCAAACATAGCATTTAGTTACGGGTATCTCCCACTTGGTGTCAGTGGTCCAATCCTAAACACTGGACACTTGATGCTGCAATGTTAACCAGCAGACTACATCCCATTATTTAAAACAGATGCCGCGTCAACCCAAAACGCTCAACTAAGCACTATTTATGAATAACAAACATGATAGGATGCAAAGAAAAAGTTTAAAACATGTTTTTTTCTATAAAGTTTGGGATTTAAAAAGCAAGAGGCATTCTAGTGGGCAAACAGTGGCTAGGAGACCTTTCTACAAAGTCTGCTGTCAACGCTTATGAGGCTGAAAAACATTAAAGGGTAAGGACTTCATATATTAGTGTAACCACAGCATAGGTATGTAGAAAAAAAGTTATTATTTAAGGTTAAATTGACTACTTTTGCTTTCAATTTAGCCACTTTTATCTTCCAAGACCCGTGGCATGAATCATGTCAGTGAGATTCTAACTCTTTAAGCTCTTCCAATTACTGTGATTAAAAAAAGAGAACAAAGGGGAAGAATAAAATTTTGATTTCTATACTTATTCTTTATAGAAACAAAAGATTTAATTCTTTAATTCTATAGAAGGCTGAGAGTCTGGAACAGATGAAGTGTTGTTTGGCTATCACATCACTGGGTCTCAGTGTGCAAAGCAAGCCAAGACACCAATAGGGAATGACAATCTAAAATAACTTCTATACCCTAGTTTAACAGGACTGTGGAGAAATGAGCTAATCACAATCCACCAGCATAAAAACTAGCTCAAACTAGTCCCAAGGTTCATTTATTTATTTACGTTTACTCTCCAGCTTGTAACTTTACTGACCTAAAATTAAGGCAATTTTGCTTATTACTACAAGGCAGGTGAATACGGCCTTAATGTGACAAGAAGTACTCATTGTTTTGTTTTTTTCCTTATTAACTAGTAGATATGTATTTTACAACAATTTTAAGTACTTAACCCATTAGAAAGTGCTTTTACATTGTTGGTAGTATTATAATTCATATGGTAGTTATTGCAAGCATTATACTTTTCAATCACATGATTTTCAATTCATTGTCAATATCATTAAGAAAAGAGTATTAAAAGATGATTTTCAGAAAAAAAGTAAAATCATGACTCGCATACAGGTATAAAAATAAACACATTTTAAGGAATTTATTTTACTTATATAATATGAGGAAACCAGGCAGATGTTATTACTGGTTCAAAAGAAAAGTCAAAATAGCACAAACTTATGTGGAGTAAGGGAATGTTGAAATGAATTGCAAATGGGGAGAAAACTGTGTTTTCCACATTGGAAGGAAGTTAATTAAAATCATTAACTGACAACAGAATTTACATATCATCACTTTCCTACAATTTACAGAGAGCTGCGGAAAAGCTCAAAGACAATAAACAGGGTTAGGATAGGGCGAATCTGGAAGAGCATGCCACAGAGGATGCAAAACTTTCTGTTGAAACGAATTTTTTCTACAATCTCCCCTCTTTTGATCAAAAATAATCCTAAAGAAATCTTTAATTCTTATTAGATTTGGCCCGATTATTTACATAAGTGCAGCAAGTGTGTTAATTTGCTATATGCGAGTTCTTACGTTTTTCTGCTAAAAGTTTTCATAAGAAATCTCAGATTGGACCGTTAAAAGCCTCTTGAGGCTCAGAATCCAAGCGAAGAACTCACCATCAGATTTCACCTGCAGTACCTACTTACCTTGGTGGATTTCTCTTTTCTCAAGGTCTCCAAAATACCCTGTTTCCTGGGCCTGGGAGGAAGTGACATTCCTTACTCACCTGTAGTAGTGGGAACCCTGTAAGCCAGGTGCCAGTTTGCCCAAAAGGGCTCTGTAAGCACTGGTTCCATAAAACCAATCTTAGTTCCTTAAAAGTGTTTGCTCATACCTAACTAAATGAGCATCAGAGTCAAATACGACATTCCAGGAAAGGCCTTGGTTGCATAACCAATGTTTCCAATTATGTCCTAGTAAAAAGACGGACAGATTGTCATTGGACCTATTCAAATAGCTAGATTGCCATGAAAATAAGAATATTCTATAACAGTTTCCAAATTCTGGAGGGCTCACATCGGAAAAATAAGATATTATTTACAAATGTTTCATTTCAGCTTACTAAAGTAGAGTCTGGTAAATTATTATGAGTTATAGACAGTTTAAAATGAAAGAGAAAGGGCTTCCTTATAGAAGCCCAGAAAATAGAGCATTAAAACAACATCAACAATACTCCAAATAAAAACTAGAATCATCCCTTTTCTTTTAATTCAATTCTGTATAATTATTTTTCCACTGGACCTTATGTTAAGAGTCTCATAAACACACATGCTTCATGAATAAAATTCTGGAAATCCTAACTCAGATTCTACTGCTTTAGTCTCCAAGTTAGTTTAAGTGATGCCGTCAGACACCTGTACCCAAAGGTTCCTGGCAATGGCCTTTCCAACGGGGCTCTCACACGGCGTTTGTTGAAGACAAAGCCTCTGGACTTGTAGCTGATTGCAGAGCTCTCAGGGAAGCATAAGAGTAAAACAACAACAGCAAAAAATGGTCCATAGATGACAAAAGACTTAAAATAGCTGTGGCTAACTTACTACTGATAATTTTCAATAGCGAAAGTTCATAATGAGAATAACGCAACTGACAAGGAAATTTGGTTGTTTCCACGGCATGCAAAACAAGACAATAAAGTCAATCCCTCAAAAAAGCCTTAGACAAAATAATTATAAACATAATCCTATTTTCAAAGAAGACGGTGAATGTGACATCAATTCTTAAAAATAGATGAAAGTAATCTTTGCAGAAAAACATCTTGATATAAAAAATAATAATCTTGACACATTATATCATGATCATAACACGTATTTAGTAAGAGGGGACCAAGAATACAGCAAGGATATCAAGCAGAGATTCAGTAAGTCTGGAGTAGGTCTTAGACAACTATATAATAATAAAATTCCATAGGTAATTATTGTGAATCCCCAGTTGAAAGCTCCCAATCTAGAAGATGTTATAATCAAATAAAAGATGTAATGAGGCAATGATGTTAACATTTAAAATGTAACTGAAACTATGACTAAGTCTACCCTTGACGTCTTCCATCAGTCAAAGCAGCACCAAGACTCCAACAGAAACATATCTCGGGCAGTGAGGACACTGACAAAACTCTAGGAACTTCCATATTGCCTACATTTGCTGAAATATTTATACTAATAACTACCCAAACCAACTTGAGCATCTCTTCCGACTTTACAACTCTCCCCACACAACTCATCAATAGCAACAGATCAAATAAACCTCATTATTTCCAGTACCTCTGTTTTTACAAGAGGAAAACACAAATTGTTGTGATTTTCCAAAGCCCCCCTGGGAAATCTCAGAGATAGTTTTAGGTACAAGATATCCTGAAAGTTACTCAATTTTATTTTACATTTAGGATTTGATTTTGGAAAAAACAAAAATCAAAAGTTGTCAAGAGAGTTTAACACTTAAGATAGGAATCAGATCAGAGTGCCTGAGAAACAATATTGTCATTCATTTCAAAGTGACAATAAAACATTTGAAAATTAAGAACAAAACGTAACATGATTATAAAGAACCTTAATTCTTTCCTAGGTGAGAAAATTTTGTTTTCTTAAACAATCAAGGACAGAAAGTCAACATAAGTCATAGAAGGTTATTTTGGGAAGGCACAAAATCTTTATTATTTAAGCATATTACACAGAAAAAAATAAGAATCCTTCATATTGCAGGTGAAAGTGTAAAAAGTAAACCAAGAAAACAAGTCCCCCAAATTGGGCACGTTTTGCTAAGAGTTTAAAATATTTCACGGCTTTTCAAACTCAAGTATTATTAATGCAAGATAAATAAAATTTATTTCCAAATTTTGTCCTTCATTATGTTCTTTCCTATTCTAGAACAAACTGACACTTTACTTTAGCACCAATATCAGGGTCTCTACAAGGTCAGAATTAGTTTCATAATATTACTAAAATGTTATTAACTTTCAACACATTCATTGTTGCTATCTTCAAATTAATTGACAAGTAAGTCTTTTAAAATTTTTGTTTCAATTTCCAACACACTAAATATCAATGATGATAATTCACAAAAGTTCTTTGGAACCCTCAATAAGTCTATGGAGTGCAAAGGGATTCAGAGACCAAAAAAAAAACACTCTTTTAGGAGAAACCTACTCTTTTTCACTGAAAAATAGAAGTAAGTACATAAATGTATTTCTCTGAAACTGTTGTTCCTAAATAGAATCTCATTCCAAATTCCAGCATACTGATTATAAATTTAACCAAAATAACTTCTATTTTAGAGAAAACTGGGAAGTGGACCTCCGTGAATGTTACACACCAGCATCCTCATAGTCCAACATAGTTCATAATCATCACCACACTGAAATTTCCAAAGCAGCAAAATTAACACATTTGTTAACAGACCCAAAGATATAGTCTTTCTATAGCATATAGCAATAAGAAACAAAAGTATATAAACTTTAAGTTTAGCAATCAATGTTTCAGTGTTCTATCTTACTTGAAAATAGTCTAGCTATCAAATGAATACACATTAATTAACTCAGTTTAACATCAATCCAAAGTTTTAAATTATCTAAACATCTTAGAAATTATCTTCAAGTTGACATACTACAAAACATAATTAGCTGAAATAAAATTGTCAAAATAATGAATCAGCTTGGTTAAACACAAATTTACATTTTTCATAACCTTAAACATTAAGTAGAATTATTTGGTAAACCTATAAAAGCTTAGGAAGAACATATCCAAGTGAATAAAAATCTACCCTTATATTTAACATTGATAAATCAGAGTAGATATAGCTGTTTTTCTTAAACTCAAATTATTAAACTGGTCCTCTTGTAATGATTTACCTAAATCATATGAATTTGAATTCTTAAGACATTTCCAAGTTAGTTTCAATAAAAGGACTTTTTAAATCTAGCACAATGAAAGTATTAGAAGTTCAATTTTCTTATTTTCTGAGAATTTTAGGTATATTCTATTCTGTAAACACTTATTTATTTCTATAAGCCAACCAAAGTAGAGATTCTTTAAGAGATTTTATAATCTAATTTATTAACACCACTGGATGTAGGAAAATATTACAATCTCACACCCTAAAACATAAAGGCCTTTCTGAATTACAGACATGTAACCAGAGATAAAGACACAGATAGACAGAATCTATAACTTCAATTTTCAAATTTTAGCCATTGGTCAAGAATAAACTCAGAATTATAAAACTCAATAGTTCGTATGAAAGAACTATTCTTTTCCAATGGGTACTAATTCTTGATTTCAGCTCAAAATAGACAGATACACAAATAGCAAAGATGAACAAACTAGATTCTTTGTCGTTTCTCACCCAGTGATCTCTGTAATCCATTAATCTGTTTATAGAGATTACCAGATGATGAAACATTCAAACCAAATTCCCAATTAAAAAATACTGACAAACCGGATTCTTTGACATGTCTCAACCCACATAGAATAGATATCTATAGAACATTAATCCATTTACAGAGATCATCAAATGGCCAAACCATAAAATGAAATTCCAAACAGGAAATAACTTAGCCCAAACCAAAACAAAACAAAAACAAAAGTAGTAGACTGTGAAAGTACAATTAGAAACATAAGACGGTTGGCTGCCACTTTGCATTCACATCTGGGAGATTAAACCACCCACAAGGTGCAATTGTCTGGCAACAAAGTTACCTAACTCTGGTGGCAAACCCATGGGGCATCTGGGTGAAAAACCTCCAAAACTATTAAGAGATAATTTCAGAGAAAATTAAAATCATGACTCATCCACAGAAATAAAAATTGACACCTGTTAAAGAATTTATTTTACTCAGCTGATATAAGGAAACAAGGCAGATATGATAACCAGTTCAAAGGATAAGTCAGAACAGCACAAATTTATGTGGAGTAAGGGATGTTGACATAACTACAAATGTGGACAAAATTGGGGTTTCTTTCGTTAGAGGAGGAAGTCAGTTAAAATTGTTACCACACAGGACAGAATTTACCTAAAATTTATAAAGAGTTACAAAACAGCTCAAAGACAATCAGAGGTAGAATCTGACAAATTAAGAAGGTAAACTATTGATGATACATAGTTTTCCATTAAAACAAAAATATTTTTCTACAAAAGTAATTCTATATTTTATACCTATAATGTCATCGTCAAAATGGCGCAATCAATATTGACTTGCAGAAGCACATAAGGCAACTGTGTAAAACACAGGACTGCTTTGTTGTTTTGACACGGCTTTAGATTCACTAACTATTGAGAAAGTACCCTAGGAAATAGAGAGGTTCACGGTTACACATACCACCTCGAATCCTTTGTTATAAGGCTAGATGTTCTTTATTAATGGACAAAAGACAAAATTTGGTTTTTTCCATACTTTGCTAACACCTAGGGGAGAGGTCAAATTCTTGTATACAAAATATTTGCCAAACCATTCCTTCCTCCAAGATAATGCAAACCCAGACGCAATGCTATTATGCTGTGAAGCTTCACTTCAGTGGCTACAGGGTACAAGTCTTCCTTTCATTGTGTCTCACTCTTTTACTGAATATGTCAAGGACCAGAAATTATCTCCTGACTTCCAGTATTCCCCACCTGATCCAAACTGGTAGAACTTGGGCCTGTAATAAGTGTACTCTCATCAGCATTAGCCTAGTCTGGCTTATGACTGAAAGGACCCTCTCTTCTACTGAGTTAATTCTGCCTTGTTAAGGTCACTTTTCCATGGAATGAGTTCCTGCAGTGTACCTCCTGGTTACTACATCTGTGCTTTTCTCGGTTCCATGGAGATCACAAACACGATGAGAGGGTATTCCAGAGAGAGTGGCCAGCAGAATGGGGAGCTATCTGGTGACAATCATGCTAAAATCATATTTTGTAAGTGCTAACTAAGTATCTAGGAAAACAGCATCACGATGAGTAAGTTACTTCGGTGAAGCAGATCTCAGTCCATTAGCTGAGTTCTGACCCTCAATGACTGAGAAAGTTTGTGCTATTAAGTCCTGGTGTTAGCAGCACCTTTGTTGACTCTTTTTTATGAGCCTAACACTTTAAGCTCGTAATTTCCAATTTCCGGCAGGAATAATGAAGGAGCACATATATTTTATTATTGATGCAGAAAAAAAAAGACAAAGAAGCACCATTTGGTTTAGCCCTGCCTGTCTCTTGTTTTCATGACAACTTACCAGGGAAGCAGCCTCTTACCCAGGTCGAAAGCAGCTCCTCCTCATTCTGACCACAGGCTTTATTATACGTACAGAACCACCAGATGCACATCCTTGCAAATTAAGGATAAATCACCAACTGCCCATCTGCCCGTGTACAAGCTTCTGTTTTCCATAAAGGAAGCAGTGACTTTGCTATCTTTTGCCCCTTTTTTTCATTCATATGCAAGACTGGTGATAAGCTTACCCAGGCTAATTCCGGCACACAGAGTGAGGCTGTTAAACAAAGGAAGGCATTTGAAAACAACGGACCTAGACATTGCTTTCTCGTCCTGAGAAGGTTTTTGCTTCTTCTCTATTATATTTGTTAAAATGGTTCACAAAATCACTGTGATATTTTTTAAATTAAATTGTTTTTTATTTCTTATACAATTAATATTGGCCCATTGTAATAGAGAAAACTAAATAAAAGGAAAATAAAAAGACTAAGAAGGATTTCTATACTAAAAAATAAAATGAGGTCATGCTATTTATTTTTGTATCCTTTAAAAATATAATATATTGTCTGTGTAGGGGAGGAAAACTTTTTCTTCTTCCCTTCTAGATTCCCTGGTCTAATAATGAAATTGATATGACAGATTAATAGGAGAAAAAAAAATTTAATTGTGTGTGTATGGAAACCCCAAAGATATGAGGCTCCCCAACAGTCAGACAATTGAGACTTATATACCATCCTGAGCTAAGAAGAAGGGAGTAGGGGTCTGAGACTTCAAAAGGGAGGAAGACAATTCACAGGAAGATGGGAAGAGCAAATGTTGGGTAAATAAATGTCCGTCATGCCATGCAGACAAGTCTCTCTGGTGTGAAACGTTATCTCTGGGAACAGCTCTCTTCCCAGTACAGGCCCCCTATCTAAATTCTTTTAGGCAGTTATGGGGGAGGTAAAAAGCTCTTCCTGAGTCTGGATTGTCTTCAGCTGGGAACAACCTACATGCCAAAGCAGCACATTCCAGGGCGGCTTTCCCTGAACTGTATCACATGCCCACACTCTTATGTTGTGTGCTGGCTCTTGAGTATCTTATACACGAGAGCTCACAAAACGCAACTATGAAGCAGGTGCTCTTATTATCCCCTTTTACAGGAGACAATCGAGGCACAAATTCTCACTGCCAGTTAGTGGTAGAGCTGTGATTGAACCACATTTTTAAGCACTTCACTAGGCCATGTCTGTGTTACCAAATGCATCTGCAAGATAATTTGAATGAATACAGTGTTCCCTGGTATGGATATCTGAACCATTTATGGATATTTGAACCATTTCCCCATTATAAGATGTGTCAAACACTAGCTTACAAAATAAGGTAAAATCAGTAGTTTACAAAGTAAGATAAATCTGTGTGACACATACAGATTTAAAAATATAGTTGTGATAAAGATTTTATTTAACCCATTAAGGAGGAAACTGGTGAGGTGTTAAAACCACTTCAAAAGAGAATTACAGAGAGAGAGAGAGAGATTTATAGAGCAATAATAATGAAATGAATGTGCAAATGGGGATAAAACTAGTCTCTTTCATGATCTAGGAGGGAAGTCAATTAAACCTCCAGAGGACAGAATTTGCATGTCTGTAGACAAAAATTATTTTGCATAACTGTGAGTTACCTGCATTTACAGAGTTGAAAATACCTCCCCTGGAATGAGACAATGCTGGGAGGCATACTATGGACAATATATAGTTTTCCACTGAGGCACTAACATTTCCCTACAGACCCTTCAATTGTTTCCAGTTTTTTATCATTATGAACAATGCTTCAGTAAATAATTTTATATACACTTTGTGTGCATGTTTATTAATTCCTTAGAATAAATTCCTGTATGTGAAATCCCTTTTCTTAAGTTATGGATACATACTGTCCAAAGGCCTCCAACAAATGAAGCTGTGAGTACCAGCCTCCTCACACATCAAAAGACACTGGATGTTAAATTCTCAGACTTTTCAATCTTCAACTTTTCATTCCATTTTAATAATGACGAAAGGTGAATCTTATACATCAGAGCAGAATTAAAGTTGTGGCATTCTGCAAAATGAACACTTGAAAAACATTGCCTTGAGTCAAGTGACCGCTACTGAAGGCATTAAATGATTGTATCACAGAATCATGTTTATAAAGGAGACAATAAAAGGGCACTCGGTCCATTATGTTGTCTTTTTGACACGAAAAATTGCGTGTAAGTTTTCCGTACACATACATACAAATATACATGGGAAATTCAAGAAGTAATTGAGAAACAAGAAAAGGAGAGTCATGTGAACGAATCTAGATGAATGCTAACTGTATAAATAAGAATGTCTTATGACCTTTAAAGTATATATAGGATTAAAATATATATCAAAAAATAGTACAGAATTTGGGGGGCAAAAAAGTCAAAATGTTCTGAAGTCTTTGCATAACCGAAAATCTCTAAAAGAATATTCCAAACCTTGTTGAAATACTATCTGTAATGAGTCACATTCTGTCCTCAAAAAACATGCATAAGCCTTAACACCTGGTCCTGTGAGTGTGACCTTATTGGGAAATAGCACATTTGCAAATGTAATCAAGTTGAGATGAGGTCGTTCTAGATTAGGGTCGGACCTGATCCAATGACTGGTATCCTTATCAGAAAAGGGGAGTTTGGACATAGAGACACACAGGAACGATGTCCTGTGTTGATGGAGGCAGAGATTGGAGTGATGCATCTATGAGCCAAGGAAGACCAAGGATTGCTAGGAACCACCAGAAGCCAGGAGACAGGCATGGAGCAGATTCTCCCTCAGGGCCTCCAGAAGGAACCAAACCTGCCGGCACCTTGATCTTGGACTTCTAGCCTCCAGAACCATAAGAGAAGAAATTTCTGTTGTTTTAAGCCACTCAGTTTGTGGTATTTTATTATAGCAGCCCTCATGAACTAATACACTATCTATCCTGCCAAAAATATCTGATATCCAACATAAATATCTCGTATTTAATTCTCAGTAAAATTGCAATAACCAATTTTTATACACTTTAAAACTGAGTGAATTTATACTTTTCTGTAAGGAAATCTCCATTTTAACTCTTTTCATAGACATTCTTAACAGAATTTTGTTTTATTTTCGCTCCTCTCAGTCTTTCTCATTCATATATGTCAGAGTCCAAATTTCAAAGTGTGTGTGTCTGTGTGGGTGTCTGTGTGTGTGTTGTGTGTATTATGTACTTTTAAGTCTATCCTAATCTGTGGTGCTGGAATCAACCACAGGCTAAATTCTTTAAATTTTTTTCTCCGTAATATTGTTACCTCATTCCTTTCCTTCAAATGCTCTTAAACAGTTTTCTAAGACGTAAACTCCATCCTTTACAAACGAAGACATTGGTCATAATTCAAATCAGGAAGAATCTGTGGAGTTGAAGTTTCATTTATGTCAATCTCACCTCCACTTTTGATCCCACTTTATTTCGCATCAGTCAGACTGCTCAGACTGAGGTCAACAGCCTTGGGTTCACCCCACAGGTGACAAAGGGTCTTCCACGATCAATCATACACTTTGAAACAATTTCCAAGTTTGATCTGCTGAACAGAATGCTGACCTTCAGATCCATAATAGAAGAACCATTTCTTTCACCAGGATTTTGTCAGACGAGATGAGGGAATTAGCTGGAAATCAAGAACCTGACATATTTTCTTAATAAGATTACTGTCTTAGTTTGGACAGCTATGACAAAACACTGCAGACTGGGTAGCTTATAAACTTTTAGAAATAAAGTTCTAGAGGCTGAGAATTCCAAGATTCAGATGCCAGCACATTGGGACCTGCTTCCTGGGTCACTGACATCTGTCCTCTGGCTGTGTCCTCATGTGGCAGAAGGAGCAGTAAGTTGTCTTGGGTCTCTTTTATAAGGACACTAATCCCATTCACGAGGGCCCCACCCCCATGAATGACACCCGATCATCTCCCAAAGGCCCTACCTCCTCATACCTTCACACTGGGGGTGAGGATTTCAACATATAAATTTTGGGGGGATACATTCAGTCTATCACAATTAACAAGACAAGTACACAGGAACTCAGAAGCCTGGTTAGTCAACACATCACTAATAAGATTTTGTCAAGAATATTTGTAGAAAACCAAGAAAGAATGTAGAATATGTATAATTTATTTGCTCCTTTATTTATATGACCTAATTTGTGCTGCAACATGATTAAGGTTTTCAATAAAAATACATTTTAATCTCTTTGTGGCAGAAATAAAGAATATCACAAAACTTATGACATTATTTGAAAAAGTAAATTGACACTTAGATTTGGCATATTTAGTCAGTTTTTACTTCAGTGCTTAGGAAGAACGGTGTGAATCTCTCTTTTCTCGTCACTGCATGCTATATCAGAGCAGCCAAATCACTTGTATAAAGTTCAAACTAAATATAAAATCGTTTTGTTCAGAGCATGCCTTTACTCAGAGGCTAGGTGGCATTTTCTAAATGAGCCCTCTAAACAGTACTTAGGAAATTTTCTCCAAAAGGTCATTTTCTACCACTTGAAAGGTCGTTTTATTTTGAGAATGTTTCTGTCGTGTTCATGAGGGCATTATTTACCTGCTGTAAGGCTCTTTGATGTCCACCTAAAAGAAATGGGTATAATTCATTTTATTTTTTTCTCATAACCTACGTCTGTTCATTACTAAGGAGTGACTATTAATGTAGAGTAATTTTATACTGGAGGCATTAGGAGGAAAATGAGTTAAAATTAGGGTATTAAATTGTGGTAAGAGCACTTTTGATGCCCAGAAGGGGCCTACACTCCGTACAAGTCTTTCATTAGAAGCAAAAATGATAAAACAATGATTAAGACAGTATTAAGAGCACAAGAGACCAAATAGCAGTGAGCTTTTAAAAATACCAATGCCTGCGTCCCACCCCTAGGTCTGGAGGCCTGGGAAGTAGTAGTTTTAAAAGCTCATAGGTGATTCTAAAATGCAATCATATTTGAGACTAGAAAAATATTCCTTAGTCTTTTCTTGATCACTGACATCTTAGAGATGTGTTGAAAGCTATGGTCATCTCCTCCAAAGTAATACATAAAAATCAGGGGGGTTTATGGACACCCCCTCTTAAGCCTTATCCATTGATACATTTAAAAGAATTTAGCATATACCCAAGTCACTCATTAAGAATCTCCAGTTTAGGGGAAAAATAAAATTATTAGAAATACTGTAGCACCGTACTGGATCCAATGAGAGCCAGAACCTTTCAGTGATTTAACAGGGGAAGCTTAATATGAGGAATCACTAAACTGATAAAATAGCTGTAGGATAAGATGAAACTCTATATGACATCCTATATGAGGAAGAGTACTTAAGGAAGGGCAAACATGGACAGGGGAACCCTCCCTAAGTCTGGAGCGCAGACCTTATTGGAGAAGGTTTAGTGGAACCCACTGGATGGCAGAGCAGTTTGCTGGTTGCCAGGTCAGAGCTGTTCTACAGTCATGTAGAACAGGAAGCAACTCTCCAAAAAGCAGGCAGGATGGGTGAGCAACAGCTTATGACTGGGCTGTCAGTGTGTAGGGGGAGTGGGGGCACCACTGCAGCCAGGAAACCTAGAACATGGGTGCTCATATAGGGAGGGCTGTGCGAGAGGGGGTCACCGGGACACACTGGGGCTGCAAGGTGAGTGAGGGATGTGTATTCTGGGCACACTGCTGAGGCAGAACTTCACCAGATGTCCTCACGCCAGTCCCACTAATCCACCATGTCACACCAAGATACCACAGGAGAAGCCATCTTCCTGCCAGGTCCCTCCAGCAAGCTCTCCTAAGGAAGCTTAATGTTCTACTAACTTCTGAGAAGCAGTGCTTAGAGGAACTCAGTCCAAGAAATGTTCCCCTCACCTTGACTAAACTTTAGACAAGTTTCTCCCTGACCGTAGACCCCTGACTTCCCTTTTCTTAGAGCATTTATTTTAGAAAACCTGCAATTATGGATTCTTTCTCTACTCCTTTGATATGTAAGTTTTCTCCCAGCCTCTTGCCAGATTTATAACCCAGGAATGCCTTCCTCAAGGACCTGGGAGCAATCCTTCTGAAATGTAATCATCATGAAAGATAATAACTTTATCTCCCAGTCTCTATGGAAGATAGGAGGCTGAATTTTTTTTTTTTTCCTGGAAGCTTGGCCCTGAACTAACATCCATTGCCAATCTTCCTCTTTTTTTTTTTCTCCCCAAAGCCCCAGTACATAGTATATCCTAGTTGTAGGTCCTTCTAATTCTTCTATGTGGGATGCTGCCTCAGCATGGCTTGATGAGTGATGAGTAGGTCCAAGCCCAGGATCTGAAATGGCGAACTCCAGGCCACGGAAGTGCAGCTCACGAACTTAACCGCTTCACCATGAGGCTGGTCCCTGGAGCCTGACTTTGATAAGTGTAAATTAGCAAACACGTATGACTTGACCATATTGACAACCTTTCCCCTAACTTTTCATCCAGTGCTTTCCCACGAACTCACCCCAGTGTTTTAAAACCTCTCCCATCTTTTGTTTCAACAGAGTGGAGTTTAATTACTCTTGCCTGTTTCAAAAGTCTTGAATAAAGTCTTCCTTGCCTGTTTAAACCTCTAGTGCAATTTTTCTTTGACAGTTATTACAGAGCATATATTAAAGAGTGAATTTGGACCTCACAGGTAATAAATTTACAACTGACACAAATATTCACTTTCCTTGTACTTATTGGAAAGACACTTGATTTATTTCTTATAATTGATCATTTTTACCATTGATTAAAATGTACTGAGATACAGTGTTTGAAGGAAAATTTTCAAAGAGGCCTTGATCTTCCAGTACTATGTTAAATAGAAGTGGTGAGAGTGGGCATCTTTGTCTTGTTCCAAATCTTAGAGGAAAAACTTTCAGCTTTTCACTACTGAGTTAACTATGATGTTAACTGTGGGTTTGTCGTATGTGGACTTTATTATGTTGTGGTACAGTCTTTCAATACTTAGTTTATTGAGAGTTATTATCATGAACAAATATTGAATTTAGTCCTAACCAGAGCAATTGGTCAAGAAAAAGAAATAAAATGCATCCAAATCAGAAGGAAACAAGTAAAATTGTTTGTTTGCAGATGACATGATCCTACATATAGAAAGTCCTAAAGACTCCACCAAAAAACTGTTATAAGTAATAAATGAATTCAATGAAGTTGCAGGATATAAAATCAACATACAAAAATCAGTTGCATTTCTATACACTAACAATAAACTATCAGAAAGAGAAATTAAGAAAGCAATCACATTTACAATGGCATCAAAAACAATAAAATACTTAGGAATAAATTTAACCAAGAAAGTGAAAGATCAGTACACTGAAAACTATAAAACGTTGATGAAAGACATTGAAGAAGACACAAATAAATGGAAAGATATCCTGTGTTTATGGATTGGAAGAATTACTATTGTTAAAATGTCTGTGCTCTCAAAGCAATCTATAGATTCAATGCAATCCCCATCAAATTCCTATTGCATTTTTCACAGAAATGAAAATAATAATCCTAAAATTCATATGGAACAGTGAAAGACCCTGAATAATCAAAGAAATCTTGAGCCAGAAGAACAAAGTGGGAGGCATCACATTTCCCGATTTCATATTATATTACAAAGTTAAAGTAACCAAAAAAGTGTAGTACAGCCATAAAAACAGACACACAGATCAATGGAACAGAATAGAGAGTCCAGAAATAAACCCCCACATATATGGTTGACTAGTCTTCAACAAGGATACCAAGAATATAACATGAAGAAAGGATAATCTGTTCAATAAATTTCTAGGAAAACTTGTATACACATGCAGAAGAGTGAAATTGGACCCGTACATCACACACAAAATCAACTCAAATTGGATTAAAGACTTGAACGTAAGACTTGAAACCTTAGAACTCCTAGAAGAAAACATAGGGAAAAAGCTCCTTGACATTGGTCTTGGCAGTGATTTCTTGGATGTGACACCTAAAGCACGGGCAACAGAAGTAAACATAAACTAAAAATCTTCTGCACAATAAAGGAGACAATCAGCAAAATGAAAAGGCAACCTACAGAATGGAAGAAAATATTTGCCAACCATATATCTGATAAGGGGTTAATATTCAAAATACATAGGAAACTCCTGTAACTCAAGAGCAAAAACCAAATAACCCAATTTTAAAAAATGGGCAAGGGGCTGAATAGATGTTTCTCCAAAGAAGGTAGACAAATTGTGAGCAGCTATATGATAAGGTGCTCGATATTACCAGTCATCAGAAAATGCAAATGGAAACCACAATAAAATATCACCTCACATCTGTTTGGGCTCTTACTAAAAAAACAAAAGATAACTATTGGCTAGGATGTGGAGAAAAGGGAATGCTGGTACACTGATGGTGGAAACGTAAATTGGTACAACCTTTATGGAAAACCAATGAAAGTTCCTCAAAAAGTTAAAAATAGAACTACCATATGATCCAGCAATTTCACCACTGGGTATACATCTGAAGGAAATGAAATCACTATTTTGAAGAGATATCTGCATGCCCATGTTCATTGCAGGACTATTTACAATAGCCAACTTATGGAAGCAATCTACATGTCCATCAGTGAATGAATGGATAAAGAAGATATATACACACATGGTGGAATATTACTTGGCCTTAAAAAGAAAGAAAGAAATTCTACCATTTGTTACACCATGGATGGACCCAGAGGACTTATGCTGTGTGAAATTAACCAGACACAGAAAGACAAATACTGTATCAACTCATGTATATGTGGAATCTAAAAAATTCAAACTCGTAGAAGCAGAGAATGGAATGGTGGCTACCAGGGGCTGGGAGGAGGAGGAAATGAGGAGATGATGGTCAAAGGGTACATGGTTTCAATTTTGCAAAATATATAAGTTTTGGAGATCTACTGTACAGCATAATGCCTATAGCCAACAACACTGTATTGTATCCCTAATATTTGCTAAGAGAGTAGATCTTATGTTACGTGTTCTTCTCACACACACACACACAAATAAAAGTAATAAAAGGAGAGAGAAAAAACTTTGGGAGGTGATGAATGTAGCTACGGCTTTGATGATGGTGATGGCTTGACCAGTATATATTTACCCCCAAACTCATTGAGTTGTATATATTAAATATGTACAGCTTTTTACATGTCAATTATACCTCAATAAATTGGTTTAAAACCAACAACAACAAAAGAGGCCTTAATCATTTGAGAGGATATAAGAAAAATAAGAGTGGGACATCAACACAATAAACAATAAGCAAAATTATAAAGGATATAAGATTTTGTAGTTTCTCCCTTCTCTATTTTGACATTTTCCCTTACCCAGAAGTCTTCTCCTTCTGCTTTTTTACTGCATGAAATTCTCTATTCTGTCACTTCTTGAAATATTCCTTTTGGCTTTTCTTTTTTCTTTGTTCCCAATCAAATCTTATCTAGTCCATGTGCCATTCTATCAGGATCTCACTAATTGGATATGCTATTTTTACCCAGGTGTTAATAGCTAAAATAATTATTTTCCTATTGGCATAGTAATTTTAATTTGGTGCATTGCCTTAACACAAAGAAGAGTATGATGGCCATTTCAGACACTGTTGAATGATGTATTGGGGGGGGGCAATAAAACATACTCAGCAGTTTTCAGATAAAATTATTATCTGCTTTCTTTTTTTTTTTTTAATAATTTTATTTATTTTTTTCCCCCAAAGCCCCAGTAGATAGTTGTACATCATAGCTTCACATCCTTCTAGCTGCTGTATGTGGGACGCGGCCTCAGCATGGCCGGAGAAGCAGTGCGTCGGTGCGCGCCCAGGATCCGAACCTGGGCCGCCAGCAGCGGAGCGCGCGCACTTAACCGCCAAGCCACGGGGCAGGCCCACTATCTGCTTTCTTAAGGGGATCCCAAGCATTGAGTTCTAAACCAAGTTTAATGGTGAAAAAAAAATGACCAAATCGCACCTCCTACACAGCTGTAAAATTTGCTTCTTCCCAAATGGTACTTCTGGATTCCCGGGAGCTGTCAAAGTAATCATGTTGCGGGGGGCGGGCTTGCGTTAAACAACGAAATCATCAACCTACAACCTTATGGAGCCACCTCCACTGAAGCAACACACGCCTGCGTTAAAGCTAGGGATGAATAACTAGGGCAAGTGTAAGTGTTGCCTCTCAGGTGAGCTGAGTGGAGCCAATTTTGGATTTGACTGGCAGTGGAAATGTTCTCAGAACGTGCTGCAGCAGGGCCTTCACATGTGACACACAGGCCATCACACACAGTCTGCTGTGCAACGTCAGTGGCAGAATCCGGACCAGCCTAGAGTCACCCAAAAGCACCGCCACTAATTCACCCCAGCAAATGCTGTCTAAAATCATTCAGCGGGGAGAGGCATGTGCCCGTCTGGTATTGCTAAGAAAAATTACTAATTCACATTCTAACATAATTTTTATTGTTTCTCTTTTCAGATTGCATTCGTATCTGATGTAAATCAGAAGTGCTCCTAGAAGATAATCCCTGCAATCAGGCTCTTAACCATGCATATTATGAAGGAGTTTCCACATGAACTAATGAATGAATGACTACATAGATAGATATATTAATTAATTAATTGATTAATTAACTTTAGAAAAAACCTTATTGAAGAATCATTTAAGAAGACCCTTCTGAGTATCTCTAATGTACCTTTTCTTCAGACTTAAGCAATTTCGTATGATTTAGAGAGACACGTTTCTGAAAGTAGATTTATTTTATTCAACTCGATTCCGTGTTTTAACTACCTCAATTCTCTCACTTTTTCCAACATTCACCACCCCTATGAGCAGAGAGCATCTCTATTAGACATCTGCATTATCAGGAAAAGTTGTGAAATACTTTGAAATAAGCAAAAAATATTACAGGGTGTCCCATATAGTTTGCCCTTTCAGACGGTCTCAAATTTTCATTGTCTTTGAGCTAATTTATAACTCTTTAAGTGGTTTGAAAACCACTAATGCAGATAATCATTGTTTTTAGAAATGCAAAAGAATTATGTCTGATAGAATGCAATTGATGACTGCCTCATGGATAAATCAGATTTGCATCTAACTGTAAATTAATATCAACATTTATTATTACCTAAATATGTGTGGTCTTTGAATTCTCCCTTGAAACAGTTGTAGCATCTTATTGATTCTTTCATTAGTTAATAAATTAAGATTTTTGACATATGTTCATTTTATTTTCATACGATTATGATTTTACCTTTGAATAAATTTACCCTTTAACATCCTCTTGCACGTTCTCTTGTTCTACAGTCCTCTCTCCAGCACTTTGGTCCTATTAATCCTATAGATGATTCATCCACCACTTTACCTCCATCTCACAATACTCAGAGAGAATGCTGGTGGATTTCCTCTTGTCAGGGGGTATGGTGGTGAGGGGTAATGTATCAGGTAAGGTCCTGACAAGGTCAGAGGAAAAAAAGAACAGTTTAACCTCAGGGTAGATTATACAAAAAGAAATCAACACTCCTCAGCATTGAATTATATTACCAAAAACTCTTTACATAACCTTTCTTTCACTTTCATCCTCCAAAAAGAGCAGAAAGAGGGCACAATCTGATACAGTCATGAGCTGCATAATGACGTTTCAGTCAAAGATGGACCACATGTGAGATGATGGTTCCTTAAGATTATAATGAAGCTGAAAGATTCCTATCACCTAGTGATGTCATAGCCATTGTAACAGTGTAGTGCTGTGCATTACTCATGTGTTTGTGGTGGTGCTGGTGTAAACAAACCGACTACACTGCCAGTCGTATAAAAGTACTGCACAGACAATTACATACAGTACATAATACTTGATAATGATAATAAACGACTATGTTAGTGGTTTATGTATTTACTATACTATACTTTTAGTTGTTATTTTACAGTGCAGTCTTTCTACTTATAGTTTAGAAAGTTTACTGTGAGACAGTGTGCCATGTTACACTGGCAGCAGCCTGCTACATCTCGTGATTACCCTGTCTCTCAATTGCATCGTTTTCTCTCGTGCCTGATTTAATCTCATGCTGTTTTGTTCATCATGGCCACTAAAGCGTATGATGTCCACTGCTAATGTTGCCAGTAAGGGGCCAGGCCAAGTGATTGACCTGGAAATGAAATTAAAAGTGATTAAGGACTACGAAGGTGGAAAATCAGTGATGGTTACGGCTCCGTGGTCAGACATGTCCCGTTCCACCATAGCTACGATCTTGAAGAATAAGAACAAAGTGGCGGAAGCTGCTTATGGATCAGTTAACGGATCTGCTTCATTGAAGACGAGACTGAAAAAAAAATTAGAGCAGGGCCTATATCAGACATGGAGAAACTTCTAATGACCTGGATTGACCAGACACAGAATTATATCCCTCTCAGCACCATGACAATCACAACCAAAGCAAAAATTTTGTTCTCAGTGTTGAAAAAAAGTCTGGACCTGACTACGATGTTGAATTTATTGCTAGCTCTGGCTGGTTTAAATGATTCAAAAATCACTATTCATTACATAACGTGAAAGTGAGTGGTGAGTCTATGAGGGCTGATGTGAAAGCAGCTGAAGAATTTTTGGAAACTCTAGATAAGCTGATTGTTGAGGAAAATTACCTGCCAGAGCAAATATTCAATATGGATGAAACCTCGCTATTCTGGAAACAGATACCTGAGAGGACTTTCATCCTAAAGGAGGCCAAGTCAATGCCAGGTTCCGAGGCTTGCTTGGGGCAATATTGTAGGCTACAAATTGATCTGGCCCTGGATGAGGAGTTCGCAAAAAACAACAAGACCGTGGTTGAGATGACAAACAACTTTACCCTGAGTGTGGATGAGGATGACATCGAGGAGCATCTGGAAGTGGTTCCTGAGGAACTGACTAATGAGCACTTGTTGGAACTGGAACAGGAATGCATAGATGAAGAAGAGGCAAGAGAGAAGGAAACAGCAGGAGGATAAAAAGAAGAACCCCCAAGAAAATTCACAGTGAAGGGTTTAGCAGAAGTTTTTGCAGACCTCAACAAGCTCCTTAAAAAGTCTGAAAACATAGACCCCAACAGCAAAAGGTTTTCATTAATAGAGAGGAATGTTCACGGTGCATTATCTGCTTACAAGCAAATCTATGATAAAGAAGGAAACAAACCAAGCAAACCGCCATGGAGATACTTCTGAAAAGAGTGACACCTCCTCAAGAACAGCCTCAGGCAGGTCCTTCAGGCGGTGTTGTAGAAGGCGTTGTTGTCATAGGAGATGACAGCTCCATGCGTGTTAGTGCCCCTGAAGACGTTCCAGAGGGACCAGATGTGGAGGTGGAAGACGGTGATATGGATGATCCTGACCCTGTGTAGGCCTAGGCTAATTTGTGATTTTGTGTCTTAGTTTTTAACAAAAAGCTTAAAAAGTAAAGAAATAAAATTTAAAAATTAAAAATAGAAAAAAGCTTATACAATAAGGATATAAAGAAATAATGTTTTTGTACAGCTGTACAATGTGTTTGTGTTTAAGCTAAGCATTATTAAAAAGGAATCAAAAAGTTAAAAAGAATTTTAATGTTTATAAAACAAAATGTTACAGTAAGCTAAAGTTAATTTATTATTGAGGAAAAAAAAATATTTTTTATAAATTTTGGATAGCCTAAATGTGCATGATTTATAAAGTCTACGGAAGAGTACAGTAATGTCCTAGGCCTTCACATTCACTCACCACTCACTCACTGACTCACCCAGAGCAACATCCAGTCCTGCAAGTCCATTCATGCTAAGTGTCCTCTATAGGTGTACCACTTTTTATCTTTTATAGCATATTTTTGCTGTACCTTTTCTATGTTTGGATACACAAATACTTACTATTGTGTTACAATTGCCTACAGTACTTGGTAGAGTAACATGCTGTACAAGTTTGTAACCTAAGAGCAACAGGCTGTCCCATACAGCCCAGGTGTGTAGGAGGCTACACCATCCAGGTTTGTGTAAGTACACTCTAGGGTGTTCTCACAATGGTGAAATCACCTAATGATGCATTTCTCAGAAGGTATCCCTGTTGTTAAGTGATGCAGGACTGTACATGAATATGGCAAATGCATTGACAGGGCTGTCCCTGAAAATTAAGAATCAGACAACATTTGTGACCAAGCTAGTCACTCCTAAGTCCAAGTTTTGAAGCTTTAATTTTTAGTTTTTACTTTCAATATGTAGATAAAATTCAACTTCATTTTCTAAGATTGTTCCTTGTTTCTTTCTAAGGTTTGGAGGTTTCTTTGGGCACCTTTAAAAATTTCATTTCATTAAAGCAGAATAATTGTGGCAACTATATCCTATAATTTGTAAGTATTTTAAAAATGTTTCCTGAGATTTAAAGAATAGATTTATTGTTTGCATTCTAATTTTTCACATTTTTATTGCAGTATGATTTATGTTCCATAAAATTCACCCACATAAAGTATACAGTTCAGTAATTTTTAGTATGTTCACAGAGTATGTTGCAACCATCACTATGACCTAATTTTAGAACATTTTCATCATCCTAAAATGATAAGCCATCATTCCTCATTCCCATCCCCATGTCAATTCCAAGCAACCGCTAATTTCTCTAAAGGTTTGTCTATTCTGGACAGTTCATATAAATGAAATCATCAAATATGTGGTGTTTTATTTCTAGCTTCTTTCATTTAGCGTAATGTTTTCAAGGACCATTCATGTTGCAGTATGTATCAGAATTTCATTTCCTTTTAGGGCAAAATAATATTCTGTTGTGTGGATGTGCCATATTTTATTTATTCGTTCCTCAGTTAATGGACATTTGGGTTGCTTTTACTTTTTGGCTATTATGAATCCTGCTGTATGAACAGTCTTGTGCAAGTTTTTGTATGGAGATATATTTTTCTATCTCTTGGCTATATATACCTAGGAATGGGATTTCTGGATGATGTGGTAATTCTGTTTAACATTTTGAGGAACTTTAGCACTATTTGCCAAAGTTAGCACAATTTTACATTCCCACCAGCAATATAAGACGGTTCCACATCCTCATAAAAACATGTTATTGGTTTTTATTATTATTATAGTCATTCTAGTAGGAATGTAGTGATGTTACTGTGGTTTTGATTTGCATCTCTCTGTCAACTAACAATGTTGAGCGTAGTTTTATGTGCTTATTGGCCATCTGTTTATCATCTTTGAAGAAGTATTTATTCAAGTTCTTTGCCCATTTACAAATTGGGTTATTTGTCTTTTTGTATTGTGTTGTAAGAGTCCTTTATATATTCTGGATACAAATCCATTGTTAGATATTGTTAGTGGTTGAATTGTGTTCATCCCTAAAGAGATGTTGGAGCCCTAATCCCAGCATCTCAGAATGGGACTTTATTTGGAAATAGGGTTGTTGCAGGTGTAACTAGTTAAGTTAATATGCCATCATACTGGAGTAGAGTGGGTCCTTAATCCACTATGACTGATGTCCTCATAAGAAGATGACCATTTCGGCTGCTGAAATAAATACCTAAAAATGTAGAAATGGCTATGGAACTGAGTCATGGGCAGATGCTGGAAGAGTTTTGAGACACATGACAGAAAAACCCTAGATGGCCCCGCAGAGACTGTTGGTGGACATACGGATGTTAAAGGCAATTCTGGTGAGAGGTCAGAAATAAAAGATAACTGTAGAGGAAGCTTCTGTCACCTTAGAGAATACATATGCCATCAAAAACAGAGCGCTGCTAGAAATACACTACAGGTGCATATACCATAATTTTGTTGCAGACGTACTTGTGTGTGTGTGTGTGTGCATGTTTATTATAGACTGTCCCAAATGTCCCTAATACTGACGTGTAAAATACAGTATATGGACCAAATTTGGAAATTTTATTTTAAAGTAAAAATTAAATTTCCAAACACATCTGCACCCAAGAGTTTCAGATAAGACCTGTATTTCGTTAGGTTGAATGTGTCTAGATCTTATAGACCAGAATTTACATGTACACATACACACAGAAATGCACAGATCCTAGAAAAACACTTGACATGTGGACGAGAAGTCATAAAAGAGTATTCATGGCAGCATTTTTGAATAACAAAATACTGAAACAAATGGATAAATAAATTATGGATATTTGACACAATGGCATCTGATGTAGCAACAACAATGGATGCGTAAGAGCTATGTGTGACTGCATAAATATTCTCACAAACTTCAGTTTGGGGAATAAAGCAAAGCGTAGCTGAATTAAACTGTATGACACTTTATATAAGGTGCAAGCACATGATAAGTCAGCCTCTGTACCATTTATGGATCCAATCATATGTAGTAAAAGTGTAAAGAAATGCAAGTGGATGATAATCATAAGTTCAGTAGAGTGATTACCTGTACTGAGGAGGAAGAGGAAAGCAAAGGTCAAGAGACAAAGAAAAGTATAAAGAAGAGCCTCAATTGTCTCATTGGCTCCCAAGCCTTTATATGAATATCTGTGTTTGGGGCTGCTAGCTTTCTACAAAATGTCTTCTTCTACAGAGTAGAATTTCAGACAGCAGATGGGTAGACTACATCTGCCAAATTCCTTGCAGTGAGCTGTGGCCTTGTGACTCAGGGATAGTCAATGAAATAATCTGTATTAGTTCTAGGTCTAAGCACCAAGAGAGCAAGTGCATCTCCTCCATGATCCACATCTCCTTTCTTTTACAATGGGCTCCAACCAACACATGGCATTAACCCAGCTTCAAACATGGAGATTAGGATATTAGTATAAGACATGGAGGAGACACAAAATGAAGGAATTGGGGGACCTTCTGAATGACTGTAAGAAGAAATGTCTGTTAATTTGTATCAGCTGCTTTGTTATAGTATGATAAGAGGGAGAAACAAAACATCTTGCATACGTCATTCGTTTTTGTGTCTCTATAACAAATCTTTAGCTTTTACCCCAAGACATTGTCAATGCATTTTATATGTCTAAAATACTCTATAACGTAAAACAGGAAATAGCATAGCATATGTGATATTCTATTGTTTCTCACTTTCTTGTAATTTAATATATTAAGCTTTAAAAATTCAAAATTTATAAAGGAATATATAAGAAAATGATATTATGTTTGTAAAAGGCACATAATTTCTGTACATAAAAGCTATGGAAGTGATTGAAATTGTTTATTAATTAGTTGCTGAGGTGAAAAAAATTGCTAAACTCTGTTAGCAAGATGAAAGATTACAGTTCTTATTTCTAACTTATATGATGTTTCTCTCCCTTCATTAATCTCTCAGTGAATTGATAGTCAGATATAATTCAGTGAATTAAACTGACCATAATTGCCCTTTATTAAAGATAAATGCTAAGAGAGTTTTGAAATCTCTGCCTCCAATAACAGCATATATCTTTGTTGGACAATATAATTTATTCCACTTTTTATAAAAGGCAAAAACAAAAATATTTAGTAGCATGGCTATTCTGTGTTGGTCAAAAGAACAGTGTTGTAGGTGTCTTGCTCTTCTATTATCACTTCTATTCTTAGCTTTTGGAAACTTCTACTTTTCCATTGTTTGTGACTCTGTTATTTGACAATCAGGGGGCCCCACCATCCATCCTACAAATATGGGAAACTTCCTAAGGCTGAGTCTAAAAGTGATGATTATTTCCAGATATGGGCAATTAACCTAAGAAAATTGATGTTTCTTTGGCGAAATTGATATGCATACTAAAAGTGTCCTTTTCTTAATCTTTGAGAACAACAGCAATAAGGGACTATTGTGTTTATTGTATCCATCAATATTCTGATAGGAAAACAGAAGTTTTTCTAGGCCTTTCAAGCAGCAAGGGCTCCAACACAGGCTTTTAGAGGCTTACACGGCCATTGGAAGGTATGAAAGAGATCATTGGTCAGATCATTGATCAAAGGTCAGAGAGATCAGTGGTAGATTTCCGGAAAATCAGAAGTACAGGACTCACAGGGAAGCTTGCCAGCGATTTTGGATGCTGGCAGCATCATCGTGGGTGATTCTAACAGGACACCTGGAAGTTGATGGCAGAACCCATGTCTGTGGACTTTCTCTGCCCACACACCTGCCTCCAGCTGAAGAATAATGACTTCTCCTTCTCTTAGGCTTCTCAAACTTCCTGAAAATGTAGCTACTCATTGGTAGGTTCTAACGGGAGACTCTGCTTACAAGGAGCTTAGGAAAATGTGGTTCCCAGGCATCCCCCTTGTGACGTGGGGAAGGGCATAGAAGGCAACAGGGTTGATACCACTTCAGCCACAAGAAATCTGGGAGAGAGGCCTATCCTGTGCTCATGTAGCCTCTATGTAGAAGAAAACTGTCTCCAAGTTTAGGTCACTAGAGTCACTTGGAACTGAGAGATGGAATTCTAACAATATTTTTAACCTCATGATTCAGTCTTCCTGTAGAATTCCTAGTTACATTAACCAGTTGGTTCCTTTATTGCATTAGATTTTACTTTGCGTTGAGTTTCTGTCTGTAAAAACCAAGAGGGTCCTGCTTGATGCAAACAGAAACAAAACAGTGTAGCAGACTATGAACTTAATCAATATATTCTTCCTCTGACTATGGGAAGATAATGCCTCACAAATGAATGATGTCTTAGCTTGGCTACCAAAACAAAATACCATATACTGGATAGCTCAAGCAAAAGAGATTTATTTTCTCACAGTTCTGAGGCTGGAAGTCTGAGGTCAGGGTGTCAGTGGGGTCGGGTTCTGGTGTGGATTCCTTTCCTGACTTATAGACAGTTGCTAACTCACTGTGTGTCACATGGCCATTCCTCGGTGTATGCTTCTGGAGAAACAGAGAGACAACAAGCTCTCTGGTATCTCTTCTTATAAGGACACTAATCTCATCATGAAAGCCCCACCCTCACGACCTAATCTGATACTAATTGTCTCCCAGTACTATCACATTGGGGGCTAGGGCTTTAACACGTACTTTGGGGGACACAATTCAATCCATACATTCCATCCCTTGCCCCTCAAAATTCATATCCTTCTCACATGCAAAATACATTCATTCCATCCCAACAGCCCCAAAAGTCTTAATTTGCTCCAGTATCAACTCATCTAAAGTCTCATCTAAATAACTCAGGTATGAGTGAGACTTAAGACACGATTCATCCTGAGGTAAAATTCATTTCCAGCTGTGAACCTGTGAAACCAGACAAATAAAAAAAAATAAATCTAGATACAGACCTATACCCATTGCTAAAATGAACTCAAAATGGATCACGAGCCTAAATTTAAAACATGAAACTATAAAATAGGAGAAAATCTAAGTGACTTTAAGTACGGCAATGCCTTTTTAGATACAACAACATGAAAGAAACAATCAATAAACTGAGCTTCATTAAAGTTACACAATCTGCTTTGCAGGTGACACTGTCAAGAGAATGAAAAGACAAACCACAGAGTAGGAGAAAATGTTTGCAAAAAGACGTGTCTGACTGAAAATTGTTATCTAAAATATGCAAAGAACTCAAAACTCAACAATAAGAAAATGAAAAACCTGACTAAAAGGTGGGCAAAAGACCTGAACAGACACCTCACCAAGGAAGATATACAGATGACATATGAGCATACAGGACATCATATGTCATTAGGGGATTGAAAAGTAAAATAACAATAAGTTACCACAGTACACCTATTAGAATGGTCGAGATCCAGAACACAGACAACACCAAATGCTGGTGAGGATGTGGAGCAACCCTCATTCACTGCCAATGGAAATGCAGAATGGTACAGCCACTTTGGAACAGAGTTTGGTGGTTTTTTACGAAATTAAACACACTTACTGTACAATCCAGCTATCACAATCCTTAGTATTTACCCAAATGAGTTAAAAACTTATCTCCACCCAAAAACTTGTACACAGGTGTTCATAGCAGCTTTATTCATAATTGCCAAAATCTGGAAGCAATAAAGATGTCCTTCGGTAGGATAAACAAACTGTGTTACACCCAGATAGTAGAATATTATTCAATGATAAAAGGAAATGAGCTGTCAGGCCATGAAAAGATATGGAGGAAACTTAGCTACGTGTTACTAAGTGAAAGAAGCCAATCTGAAAAGACTACGTACTGTACGATTCCAACTATATGACATTCTGGAAAAGGAGAAACCATGGAAACAGTGAAAAGATCAGTGGTTGCCAGGGATTAGGGGAGAGGGAGGGACAAATAGGCAGATCAGAGGAGTTTTAGGGTAGCGAAAATACTCTGTATGATACTATAACAGTGCATATGTGTCACTATGCATTTCTCAAAACCCGCAGAATGTACAACACCAAGAAGAAACCTTAAATTAACTATGGACTTTGGATGACAAAGATGTGTCATTGTAAAGTTCATTGATTGTAACAAATGCACCACTGTGGTGAGGAATATTGACAGTGGGAGAGGTTGTGCATTTGTAGGGGCAGAGGATTTATAGGAATTCTCTGTACTTTGTGCTAAATTTTACTGTGAACATAAAACTGCTCCAAAAAATAAAATCTATTTTTTTCAAGTTAAGCACATACATAGCATATGACCCAAAACTCCATTCCTAGGAATCTACTGAAGAGATATAAAAATATATGTCTACACAAAGACTTGCATTCAAATGTTCGTAGAAGCATCATTCATAAATGCCAAAAATTGGAAACAATCCAAATGTCCACCAACAGGTTAATGGATAAATCAAATCTGGTAGTCCACAGAATGGGACACTCTTCAACAAGGAAAAGGAATAAAATACTGATACACACTACAACATGGAAGAATCTCAAAAACAGTATGCTAAGTAAAATAAGTTAGATGCAATATCACATATTGTATGATTCCATTTATATGAAATATTCAGAAAAGGCAAATCTAGAGAAACAGAAAAAAAAATTAGTGGTGCTTAGGGTTGGAGGTTAGAAAAGAAATTGACGGCAAATAGATAAGGGGAATATTTGGGGGGTGATAAACATATTTTAAAACTGAATTTTTATGGTTGCCCAACTATAAATTTATTTAAAAATCTTTCAATTGCACACATAAAATGTGTGAATTTTATAGTGTGTAAATTATAACTCAATAAAACTGTTAAAAAATGACAGCAATTTTTTTTTTTAGCAATTTACAAGCTGACTCTAAAATATTTAATGAAATTCAAAGGACCTAGAATAGGCAAAACAACTTTAAAAAAAAAAAAGTCTGAGTGCTAATAATACCTGATTTTAGGACAAAATAAAACCACAGTAATCAATATAGCATGGTATTTGCATCAAGATAAATAAATCATCAATGGAATTAAATATAGAGTCCAGAAATATATCCACATATATATACACACATACAAATGATTTTTGACAAAAAGCAAAGACAATTCAGCGGAGAAAGGATAGTCTTTCAACAAATTATACTGAAACAATTAAATATCCATATGCAAAAAGTGAATTTTGATCAATACGTTGTGCCAGATACACAAATTAACTCAAAATTGATCATAGACCTAAGTATAAAAGCTAAAACTATAAAACTTTCAAAAGAAAACATAGAAGAAAATATTTGTGAGCTTGGGTTAGGCAAAGACTTATTAGATATGATATCAAAAACAAAATCTATAAAAGAAAAAGAAACTGAACTTCATTAAAGTCAACAACATCTGCTCTTTGAAAGGCACTGGTAGGAGAATAAAATGGTAAGCCACAAACTTGGAAAAACTTATTTGCAAAGCATAGATCTGATAAAGGACTTGTATCCAGAATATATAGAGAACACTAGTAACCAAACAATAACAACAAAAAAATAAAAATTAAAAAATGACTGAAAATTTGAACAGACATGACATCTAAGAGTATATATTTGATTTCAAAAAGGCACATGAAAAGATACTCACCATCATTAGTGATTAGAGAAAAGAAAATTAAAACCATAATAAGATATACTACATACTTATTACAATGTCTAGATTTAAAGCACTAACTATATCAAGTGTTGGTGGGAACGTGGGGGAAATAGAACTCTCATGCACAACTGGTAGACATACACAATGGTATAACCAGTTTGAAAAACAGTTTGACAGGTTAAATAGTTAAGCATACACCTAACATATTATCTTGCCATTTTATTCCTAAGTATTCTCCCAAGAAGAAAGATATGTCTATATAAAGACTTGTGCACAAATATTCCTAGCACTTTTATTTGAAATAGTCAAAGCTGGAAACAAGAAAAATGTCCATGAACAGGTGAACAGATAAATAAATTGTGGCATATTCACACAATGGAATTTCGCTCAGCAATGGCAAGAAATGAATTATGGATACACTTAACAACATGGATAGCTCTCACAATAATTATACTAAAGAAGTTAGATCAAAAAGAATACACATTGTATTATTTCATTTATATAAAACTGGAATGCACAAACTAACCTACAGTGAGAGAAAACTGATCATGGATTTCCAAGGGAGGGAAAAGAAGCAGGTAGGAGGGGGATTATAAGAGGACGAGGACGTTAAGAAACTTCGGAGAGTGACACGTTAAGTTTATTATCCTGATGAGGTGGTAGTTTCACAGGTGTATAAGTTTGTCAAAACTTATTGTAAGCTTTAACTGTGTGCATTTATTAGCTGTTAATTATTTCTCAGTAAAGTGACGAGGGAATGAAGAGTACAAGACAAATGTAGAGAGGAAGTCAGGAGCCAAATCAGGCCGGCCTGGCAAGGTTTGGAAGGATTTTAAAATTTTACGAAGAAGGGGAAGTCATTGAAATATTTTAAAAAGAAAGAATAAACATTTAAAATAGCATATATTTGTTAGTGAAATTTGGAGGAAACAGAATGTAACTCAAGGCAGATCGTTTTCCTTATCAAGTAGAATAATCATGCTGATGGAAGAAGGGTACAGTCCACCAGGAGCTGCTGCCATGGAAACATGGTGGTTCACCCAACAGTTTGGGGCTCCCAGGGAGCACGAGGAGATGCATTGACCAATGTTAGGAGAGTAATAATGGCTAATGTCAGGAGACCATTGACTGACTGCAGGATGGTTGCACCAGCAGCGTATGGGTGAGATGGTTGAGAGGTAGTAAAGAATGATTAGGGATGGAGTGTGCAGAAAAGAAGCTGCCTAACTTCAAAATTTTGTTAATGCCCCTCTTGAAAGTATCTCACAATTCCAAAATAATCTTTTTTAATCAGCTTTATCCTATCATATTCCAGTAAGTTGATTGGGACAAATTTTTTTGACCTAAAGAGAGACTTAGTATAACATCAATCTTACACAAATTAACCACCATATTTCTTAATAGTATCTTTATTCTTCGGTGCATGAGACATTGCCATGGGAACACATGACAAAGTGATTCTTTTTTCTCCATTAAGAATATATGAAAAGTTAAAATTAGCAGTAAGCCAGAAGGAAGACAATCCTGGAATGTAGTGATTATGAACTGTCACAAATATAGCTGAGCTAAAGTAGAATTTCAGTAATTAACAGTAACTTAGATTATTAAAGGATCCTGCACTGTTTTCAAGTATTAATGTAAATCAACTACATAAAGCCAACGTTTTGAGTCACTCTTTCACTAATACAACAGTTTTCCACATTCTCTTTCCTGCCAGTTTACTCAGAATAGTCTGATTTTCCCAAGAACAGAAGATAAAAAGGACACGGCTCCTAATCAAAGCCATTTGTAACAAGAAACAATCTTTACTTAAGAAGGAAGTAAAAAGTTCAATAAAGTAATTAGGAAGCTAAAAATGCTCTTTAAATTACACCTTTTGAAGACTTCTCGATGTCCTTTCATCGAAAGTTGGTTGTTTATATCCCAGGCACGTGGAATCGATTTCTATCCTCAGAATATACATGTAAAGTCCTACTTGTTCATTAGACCCAGGAATTTGCAAGATTTGACTGACAAAAGAAAAAAAACTAAAACGTTAATCCTATTAACACCCCATTCACTTCTGCAAAAATTTGCCTTTCCCAGTAAAGAATCTACAAACGTTAGCGATAATTTGCATATAAAAAGAGTTATATTTGCTTATTAGCAAATAGGACCTCATCAAGTACAGATAAAATCTGGATCTCAGCTTAAAACAGAAAAAAGTCCATTAGATTTTTAATGAAATCTAAAAACCATCCTTAGGGGAGGATTTTTCATTACATTAATTGTGTTTAAAATAAATAACATTTTTTAAATTTTGAATTGAAATGACATTGGTTTATTTTTAAACACTTTTTTTTTTCATCTTATTACAAGTCCTTTTAAAATTAACTTTTTGTTACTGGAATAATTTGCTGATAAGGAAAAGCTCAGTTTATTGTTCCCCCATCTTAGAGAAAATGTTACCTCAACAGAGTCTGATAGCTTCTCAGCGGGGAAAAGTCAAGGTACGGGTATTTAATCGAGATGTGAATTCCGATTTGCTGGATCATCGTAATGGGAATAGAACTGTTCACACTTCTCTTTTTCACATTTTTGTAAATACTGTAGTAACATCAACTTTTTAATGTACATTTTAGGGTTTTAAATTTCCCCTTCTTGGGGATAAGAGTTTATCATCACGAACTTTGGAATACTCGACTACACTTAGCACAATGGCCTTGCTTATAGTCTATGGTCAACAAAACATGTTTTAAATCAGGTATGGATTAAAAATAAGAGATTTTGATTTTCTTGCTCTGTCATTAACCTGAAATGTCACGCTCAAAAAATATTTTTTACCCCTAATAATGCCTAAAATAATTTTAATACTTGTTGAATTTCTCTTCTTAAGACTTCACCAGTTGGAGTGAAACATTTATCTTGACTTAATAATTATGCTTATAACCTCTACTAAATTCTAGGCAAGACAATTCAATAATGGCAGATATAACAAACAATAAAACACTTCCACTAAAAGCCTTTGGGAACCAATATAGTGAGATGTTCCCTGTGTTATTAGATGAAATTGTCCAAATGCTTAATATTAAAGTGTTGATAGATTATTGAGTGGTTCCAAATAATACGTAAAATCAAACGGAACATTTATAAAACTAAATGGGAGTTTCTTTTTATGGAATTTTCCACATGAGAATAATTTAACTTCTACTTTCAAGGAAATCTAAACCAAATCTAAACTCGAGTTTCAATCTTTGCTGCCTGGGTACTAGCCTTCAGGAATGAGAGTTCTTGTTTATTGAACCTATAAAAGGGATGAGAGCTGCTCTTCAGCTGCCGCTGGAGAATATCTATCATTATTAGGCATTCTGGGTAATACTGAGCTCTTTATACATTTAAGACCACAAATAGTTACAACAACCATTCAAAATAGCTTTCCACATAGTAATCTTTTTATTCTTCCTTTTTAATGTTATGACGAGTTTCACAGGAAAACTGAGTGAATGACCAAATGCACCACATGTTTATTTCCATCTTTCCACTTTCAGAAGAATTTGTCTAGGCTTTCACGATAGTAATGGGGAATAAGCAGGCATAGGTTCCAATTTATCTTATCCACAACTTCCTCATGGGAATATAGACGAGTTTCTTAACTACTTTAAGCCTCTACTTACTTTCCAATAAGGGAGGTAAGGCAAGATCTGAGTTATCCATTTAATAGATTTATGGGTAAACATTTATTTATTTAATAGATAATTTTTAACTAAGACACATTTAATAGATAATTTTTCCTCCCTCAACATAGTCCTTTGGATGTACTTTATCCAAGGTTAAATGAAATTTCTGAAATTCTACCTGTCATTGCATGTCTTTCTTTTCTACTCACACACACGATAATGAGTGATAATGTCACTATTATAAAGATAACTTTGAATTCACTCTAGTGTATAAGAAAGTAAATTGTTCCAGAAATACAAATTTATTGTGACACACACACATAGGGTGTCATATTGTGATCAATTAAATGATCTATTAAATTAATAGATCTATTAAAATCTTTCCAGGACCTATGAAACCTAATATAACATATATGTTGGATGTAATACATGACCACGGTGAACCTCCTACAGTATCTGATGGCCTTCCTAGTCACTGAAGACAAAAACTGTACCTATTGGCTTCAAATGATAATAGTTTTCTATCTTAGGAGGACTTACTGTTGCCCCAGCTAATTTGCATTTGATTCTCATCATTAGCTCTTAGTTTTCTAGTATTATTAAGAATTGTGCTGGGCCACTGTGACTTTGGGAAACATTTCTTACATCATGGTTTCTGTATTCTAAGAGCCTACAGTTTTAACCAGTACATCCCAGTGCAGACAAATAAGGGAGGAGTATGTGAAACATATGACTAAATAAAACGAGCAAAGTCATTTTTCACATCAAAAATAAGTTTTCCCAAAATTGTGATTGCAAGAATATGCAAAAAATGTTAATAGCCAGCATTTTCAATATAACAGGCAGGCATTACATATAAACTTTAAATGAACAACTAGATTTAATATAAATCACTAGGAGAACTTTGACTACAAGTGCATCAAGGCCAAGAAATTGGTTTGTGTTCAGCTTAACTGTCTAAAAAGGATTTCAAGGAAAGCCTGTTCATTTCTTTCATCAATAGCTCCTCTCTCCTTTACAGAGTTAAGATCTAGTACTTCCAAATTTATTTTTTGCTTGACCTATCCCAGAGACTCTATTGCCTAAGGAGGTGGCAGAAATTGAAAAAGAGGTAATATGGAAGGGTTTATGGAAAATTCTTTTTCAGAATGACCGCTGTTATGTGTGAGGAATTTCCCATTTAATGTGAAGAAGAGCCTCCAGCTGTTAGTACTGAGTGTGGTCCAAAGGCATGAAGACTGTGCTTTCACGAGCAATCAGAGAATATCCTACCTGCAGGGGCTATCACAGAGTGGAAGAAGAACATGAGAATTTATTGGTTGGGCAAATGGCTTCAAGAGCACCATAATAAAACCAACTAAAAGCTTATATAATAAGCTCTGAAGATAACGGTAAACTTCTAACGAAGCGGATTGTTTTAAATTGCCTAAAAACTGTCATTCTTCTCTGACAGAACTCTACAGTTTCCTCTCATTATAAGCCATATTTTTGCGACTCTGAAAATGGCAATAAAATGTTGACCTCGCCGGATTTCAAAGTGCTTACATGAAACACTTGGACGTGCCCTCCAAGAGCTAAATTCCTCCATCATAAAACCGGTGGGAAAAGAGTTGGTGAGAACAAGAGCTTCCCAGGCTTTAATCTGTTTCTGATTTTCTAACAACTCATTTTGGGGAAAACCAGCACATCATTTTAGAAAGCATAAAAAAATGGAACAGATTATGGAAATAGTCTAATAATCTGCCTCATTACACTGCTGTCTATTAAGAGAAAAGAATATAATTTTTATCCCCCTTTTAACAAAAGGAGAAAAACTCTTCAGAAGGCCAGAAAAAAACGGCAAGAACATCACATCATACTTGATTTACTACTGAAAACCGTGGGAATAAGCCTGGTTTCTGGTATTCATGAAGACACTATTTGAACTTAGTAATCAGTTGATACTTGGTTTGCTCATTTTTCTGTAGACATGGATATTACATTCATTTCAACAATATTATGTTTCTTCTACATTAAGATATTATAGTATGGTACATACACCCATATTTTTAAAGGCAATGCTTATCAAACCTTTAAAATTAGAAATTATTACACGTACATTTTAGAAACTCTGGAAAACAAAAATTACAAGCATGAAAAATTAAAAAAATAAAATAAAAACCTGCCTTCCGCTACAAAGAGAAAAACCATGATGGTTAATTTTACATGTGAACTTGGCTAGGCTATAGTGCCCAGTGGTTTGGTTAAACACTATTCTAGATGTTGCTGTGAAGGTATTTACATTTAAAATCGTCTGCCTTTAAGTAAGGGACATTACCCTCCATATGTGGGTATTCCTCAGCCAATCAGTTGGAGGCCTTGAGAACAAAAACCGAGGTTTCCCACAGATGAAGGAATTCTGCCTCAAGACCAAAACGTTGAAATCCTGTCTGAGTTTCCAGACTGCTGGCGTGACCTATGGATTTCAGACTCAAGAGTGTGACTTCACCTTTTGCCTGAGTTTCCAGCTGGCTAACCTGTCCTGTGGATTTTGGACCTGCCAGCCACCACAATCACAGCAACAAATTCCTTAGAATAAATCTCTCTCTCTCATGGGAGAAAGATCCATAGCAGGGTGCCCGGAGGCCTATGTTATCTGTACCAGAGACTGCCCTTCAGCCTACATGTAGAGGAGTCCCTGTGACCATCTACAAGAGGAGGCAAAAGGCCTACTTTGGTTTATGGATAGGTTGGTTCAATATATGGATCCTTGCCCAAAATGCATCGTGGTTACTGTCAGCCCCACTTAAGAGAAGCACTGAAAGAGAATGATGAAGAGAAATCTATCCAATGGACAGAGCTTTGGGCACTGCTGCTGGTTATCTACATCGTGTGGAAAAAGTGTCCCAAGGTAAGTACACAGGTTCATTAGCACTGGCAAAGAGCTTTGTTGGTAGTCAAATACGTAAAGGAAAAATTGGTAGAAAGGAGATCTGTGAATGTACCTATTGGGGTCAGAAACAAGTGTGATGGTCTTTGTATCATGTATTAATGCCCACCAGAAAGCATCCATTATCGAGGGGCATTAAACAACCAAGTAGACAAAATGACTCAGCCAGCTGAATTCAATTTGCCTCTGCTATCAGCCACCCCAGTGTTGTCCTACTGCACGCATGTAACCATGATGGCAGCCATGTAGGCTATATGTGGGCTCAGTAACACGGGTTCTCACTCAAAAGACCAAAATAAGTCCTACAACTGTCTGACATCCAATGTACTAATCACAAACACAAAAGTGGAAACCCAAATGTAGCTCCATCACTTCAGGCAAGTCCCAGGCTATGGGTGGCAGGTTGACTTACACTGCACTCATTCCATCCTGGGAGGAGCTGGGACCCATCTTATTTAATACATTCTGTGCCTTTCCTGCCTCTAGGGCATCAGCTGGTCCCAATATCCAAAAGTTTACAGTATTTGAGCCACCTACACAGCATTTCACAAAATATCATCTTGGACCAAGAGACGTGGTGTCAAAGCACAATTACAGAGAACAAAGTTAAACAGTCAAGGAAGATTTTCTAAAGGCTCTTGGAACAGAGGAGAGAAGCCAAAGCTCATCTGAGCTCAGCTTTGTTGAAATAAAAGACGGGAGTGTTTCTAAGTGCTGGGGTGAGCCAACAGAAAAACACTGGAGGATGTTAGTGGAGAGGCTGATCAATGGGATGTGTGGGACACATTGAGTTTGCAAATGTTTTCTTCTGTGATTAGCCATCTGTGTTTGCTAATTGGCGCTCATAGAAGTTAGGCTCCTCCTCTCCCACAGAGTCTGAGAGATGGGAGCCCTATCTTCCTCAATGATTACATTTCAAAGGAATGGCCCCAGGCCTTTGAGAAAGACTTTCCTGGGTTGTAAAACTGGCCAGAGGCATTTTAAACATTTATACGTCAAAGGGACAGAACAATAATTTACGGTTAGAAGTTTTTAAAGTAAATGCTCTAAGCAAAGTGAGGTCAGGGCATAGAGCCTGTGTAAGCTTAGTCAAGCTGAGAGGAATATTAAGGTTCTCTCTGTTACCACTTTATGGCAAAGGAAATGCAGCAGTGGGCACATGACCGAGGGACCCACTGGTTCTATCAAATAAACTGACAGCATGATGGATCAATGGGAGGACCTTTTGACAACACCCTTAAACTGCAGACTTGGAAATAAGATACTGCCAGAATAGGGAACCATCCTGTAGGATGCAGTATATGCCCTAAACCAATGAACACTGTATGGTGTTCACCCCCAAGAGGCAGAGTATGTTGGTCCAGAAACAAAGGGGTAGAAGGGGAAGCAGCCCAGCTTACCCTCATTCCCTGTGACTCACTTGGGAAACTTGTCCCTGCAAATTTAATTCTGTGGATCCAGAGATCATGATTCTCAGGAAGGAAACGCATCCACAGTGGGGCACAGCAACATTCCCTTTCAATGTTACTGCTCTGCCGCTTCAGGTTTCTCCTGCCAGGAGACGAGCAGGCGCATGCTGGCTGCTGGAGTCAATGCTGTGCACCCCTTCTCGACATGTAATCCAGCACTGGAGGCTTGAAATTAGCCACAGTGGGAGTAGTTACACCGTGGAAATTGCAAATGCTACAAATCAAGGCTCCCCACCCCCACCCTAGAGCTGGCCCTTAAACCTTGACCCTCACACCACTGACAGCAGGCAAGGAGAGGAGTCTCCATCCCAGCAGGAGTAATTGACCTAATAACCAGGAAGAGGTGGGTATTTCACGGGCATCAGCAGTGGTAACTCTTTGAACTCAAAGGACCTTGACCTAGACTGAGCGCCATTGCACTCTCCTGATCACTTCCATGTGTCGGAGAACGAGTTGTTACTCCCACACATTATTAAGGAAAACTGGACCCATTTGCCACAAAGACTCTCAACCTTTTGACCCTAGAAAGTGGAAAGGGTTTTTTCTCTCTCTGTTTTCCAAAAAAACATCCATTCTCTCCTCCACAGGAAGGACAGTGGGAAGGGCCATTTCCTTCAGGGGAAACCACCCTCACTCACAGGATGTGCTCAGAATTTTTTTTTTTTTTTTTGGCTTAGACAAGGTAATTCTCACAGTTTTCAATGTTTCCTGAAATCTTGTGTTGTTCTGTCTAAAATAAAAGCATGTGGGAAAATCAATTCAACACCTAAATATTTAGGAGTATATTTTCTCTAATCCTTTAAGGACATAGTTTGGCTGAAGATAAATTCAGTTTGCATTACACTTTAGATCTCAATCCATAGATTCTACATTTGAAATTATTCTTCCTAAATTAGGTGGGTAGTTACTTTACTTTTTTGTAACTGTCTTGATAATTTTTCTAAAACAAAGGATGTCTGTGTTAAAAGTAACTGATTTCTTGATCTTCATACTTAATTTGGCCACAATTGCTAGTTCACTTAGTTAAAAACAACAACCAAAGTTCCTCTTTATGGACATTCCACTACACACATTTTCTCCTCTCTGAAATGCATTTTTTTATGTGTAGACATTTTAGGGCATATTATAACACTTACTTTTAACAGACTATTCCTTTTATTTCCCCACAAGCTATTATTATAGTGACAAATTGCAAATTATGGTATTCCAGAATGGGATATATGAGATATATAACAATTTGCTCATCAAAATGTATTCCTATATATAGTTTATGTATCAAATTGCATGTTATATATCAGAAAGTAGTAGAAAATCAATAAATCTCTGGGCATGTCCATTAGATTTGTTTTTAAATAAATTCCTGGAAATGTAATTATTACTTTGTCTCAAAGTATGAAAAATTTTAAAATTTTGCTACATCTTGCCAAGTGGATCTTTAGAAGAATTTTAAATTTTATATTCTTCATAATGGTACATGGAAGCAATTTTTCCCTTTCCCAGTTTCAATTAAGTTCTATCTTAAAAAAAAAAACAAAACTGTATACTGGTGGTCATTTTCCTGCTTTTTGTTTCTTATGACTGCGGAAGTATTTAGGGACCATGCCAAAGAGTTGCATCTTCCAGGTCCCAGAAATTATCCAACTGCAGCAGTGGGGAGAGGTCTTGGTGCCTGTCACGGATTAAATTTTTTCCTCATACAATTCATATGCTGAAGCCGTAATCCCCAATGTGACTGTGTTTGGAGACAGGGTGTTTAGACAGGTAAATAGCATTAAATGAGGTCAGAGTGCAGGGCTCTAATCCAACATGACGGGGTGTCCTCATAAGAAAAGAAAAAGGTTGGGGCCAGCCCCGTGGCGTAGCGGTTAAGTGTGCACACTCCACTGCTGGCGGCCTGGGTTTGGATCCCGGGCGCACACTGAGGCACCGCTTGTCAGGCCATGCTGTGGCGGCGTCCCATATAAAGTGGAGGAAGATAGGCACAGATGTTAGCCCAGGGCCAGTCTTCCTCAGCAAAAAGAGGAGGATTGGCATGAATGTTAGCTCAGGACTGATCTTCCTCAAAAAAAAAAAAAAAAGAAAAAGACACCAGTGTTGCATGTACACAGATGAAGAGCCATGTGAGCCACTCAGTCTGTGGTACTTTGTTATGGTAGCCCGATGAGACTCATACAGTGCCTGACCAAGTGGACATGATCCCAGTCACAGCAGGAAGGACTTGGAAGGGGCCTGACCTGGTTGGTGGTGTTGAGTGAAGGCTGAAGAGGCCCCTTCTGAGCAGACTGTTTTTGCACATGGAGTGTCACAGGTCAAGGCTCCCGAGGCAGATATGTCTACCCAGAAGGCCCACTCTGGTCAATATTTTAAGAAATATTTCTCTAACACAATGTCCTGAAGATATTTGCAAGTTTTCTTCTAAAAACTATTGTCTCATTGTTCACATTAAGGTCTATTAACCATTATAAATTAATTTTTGTATATAGTGAGATAGAGAATCAAAATTCGTTTTTTCCCCTACAGCTATCCAATTGCTCTAGCACCATAAAAAAATGCTTTCCTCGCTAAATTGTGGTGGTGTCTTTGTCTAAATTATGGTGACCTTACATGTATGGATCCATTTCTTCATTTTCTGTTCTCTTTCAGTGGTCTATTTGCATGTCCTTTTATCAATACCACATTGTGCTAATTAATGTAGTTTTACAATATATTTGACACCTGGAAGTTTAATTCCTACAACTTTTTATGTTATTTAAAATTGCCTTGATTATTCTAGTTACTTTGCATTTTCTTATAAATTTTAGAAACAGGTTGTCAATTTCCACACACCCCCAAAAAAATTTCCCATGCTGTGATATAGAGTCTGATTTCATTGAATCCATAGGCTAGTGTGGGAAGAATTGGCATCTTACAAATATTGGCTTCCAATCTATAAAAATGGCATATAACTCCATTTGTTTGTCTCCTTTAGTTTCTTTCAGCAATGTTTCGTAATTTTAGAGCAGAAATCTTGCACATTTTTTGTTTGATTTATTACTAGATAATTGAGATATTTAATACTATGTTAAATGATACTGCTTAGTTTTCTTTATTTTCAGATTATTTGTTGCCATTATATACGAAAACAATTGATATTTGCCTGTTGACCTTATATTCAATGACGTTGTTAAATTTGCTTAATTCCAAAAGTTACTTGATTATTTTGGATATTTTCATATACAGAATCATGTCATTTGTGGAAAATTATAGTTTTATTTCTTTCTTTCCTGTATTTAGATATTTTACTTCCTTATCTTGCCTCCTGCACTGGCTAAAATCTTCATTAAAGTTTTGAATAGAAATGGTTACAGTGGACACACTTGATATGTTCTAGAATTTAGAGGAAAAGTATACAATATTCCACCAGTATAAATGATGTTATCTGTAGGTTTTTTTAATAGATAACTTTATTAAATTAAGGAAGTTCTGTCTGGCACTAGTTTGCTGAGAGCCAAATCATGAGTGGGTGTCAAATTTTATCAAAACATTTTTCCGTATCTTTTGAAAAGATCGTATTTCAACTCCTTTCTATTAATGTGATAATATCCATCGGTTGATTTTCAAATGATAAACGAAACTTGCATTCCTGGAATTAATTCCACTGGATCCTGCTCTGTTATCCTTTTTATTTAGCTCTGGATTTGATGTGCTGGTGTTGTATTTAACAATTTAACATCTATGTTCATAAAGAATATTGGTTTATAATTTTATTTTTCTCACAATATTCTCTCAGGTTTTGTTGCTAGGGTTATATTGGCCCCAAAAAACAAATTGGAAAGTGTGCTTCCTATTCTCTTCTCAATGTAATAGTGGTATTATTTCTTCCTTATAAGTTAGGAAAAGTACACTAGTGAACCCATAGGTCCTGGAATTTTCTTTGTAGAGTGATTTTAATTATGAAATAGATTTCTTTAAAAGTTATGGGATGAGTGAGATTTTCGCTTTTTGCTTTTGTCAGTTTTTATCAATTCTGTTTTTATTTTCAAGAATTTGCCATTTTATCTAATTTTTCAAACATATTACATATATTTTTTGCTCATACTATGTTATTATTATCTTTAAGATCTGTAGTCTTGTCTCATTTTTCATTCCAGAAATTGTTAATTAGATTTTCTGTTTTTGTATTGAACAATATTTTTCAGAGTTTAGTAATTTTATTTATATTTTCAAATAATCAACTTCTGGCTTTGTGAAGATCACAAAGATAATTGTTTATCTGAAAAGATATTATATATCTGTTTTCTGTTTTATTGATACACACAGTCACTTTAAGATTTACTATTTCTCTCTTTGAATTTATTTAGGTCTTTTTTTGGCTTCTTTAGATGGAAGACAAATCCCTAATTCTCAACCTTTTTATTTCTTTTAATATATTTTAAATTTCCCTTTAAGTGCCATTTTAACTCATCTAACAAATTTTAAAATGTAAATTTCACATCATTTAGTTCATTATATTTTCTGATACCCATTTTATTGAGTTACATAGATTCATAGGTTGCTTGGAAGTGTATTGTTTATTTTTCAATTATTTGGAATTTTTCTAGTTACCTTTCTGTTATTCGTTTTTAGCTTAATTCCACTGTGTTCAGAGAACATATATTGTATGAATTAAATCCTCTGGAATTGGTTAAGGCTTGATTTATATTTCAAGGTGCATTTGAAAAGAATGTATATTCTTCAGTTATTGAATGGAGTGAGAGATATAGATATAGATGTAGATATAGATATAGATATGGATATATATACAGGTAAATACATAAAGAGAGAGAGAAAGTTGGTTAATATATTTTCCAAATCATCTATAATCATATATATTTTATTTATTTACTCTATCAGTTTCTGAAAAAAGTGTTTTGAAGTCTCCAGCTAAGATTGTGGGGTTATCTATTTCTCCTTTTAGATTTGTCATTGTTTTTGTTTTACATATTTTAAACTATGAATTTAGCTACATACAAATTTAGATTTGTTATATCTTCCTGTTGAAGAATTTCTTATTATTAAACATTCCTCTTTAACTTTTTATTTTTAAAGTCTGTGTTCTCTGATATAAAATATCCTTATCCTTAAACTCTCCTTTGTCTGATATTAATACATCCAGCCAAGATTTCTCTTCAATAGCATTTGGTATTTTTTTCTACCCTTTTCTTTCAACTTAACTTTGTTTTTATACATAAAGTGGGTCCATAAAAACACTATATTGTTGGTTAAATATTTTATTGAATATGATAATTTTTGTCTTTGAATTAAAGTGTTTAGACAATTTAGTTTTTTTAAATAAACTTTTTATTTTAAAACACTTTTAGATTTACAGAAAATTGCAAAGATAGTATGCAGAGTTCCCATATACTCTGCATCCAATTTCTCCTATTTTTAACATCTTACATCAGAATGACAAATTTGTTACAATTAATAAACAAATATTAATACATTATTATCCACTAAAGTCCATATTTTATTCAAATTTCCTTAGGTTTTACCTAACTTCATTTTTCTTTTCCAGGATCTCATCCAGGATACCATACTAGTCATATTTCCTTAGGCTTCTCTTAGTTGTGACAGTTTCTCAGATTTTCCTTATGATTGACCTTGACAGTTTTGAGGAATATTGGTCAGACATTTGGTAGAATGTCTCTCTTTTGGAATATATCTGATTATTTTTTCATAGTTATACTGGGGTTATAATTTTTGGAGGAAGTCCATTGAGGTAAAATGTCATTCTATCAAGGGTACATACTACCAACATGACATCACCATTGATGTTAACTGTGACCGTCTGACCAAGGTGGTGGTTGTTGGGTTTCTCCACATAAAGTTACTCTCCTTCCCTCTCTTTCCATACTGTACCCTTTGAAAGGAAGTCACTATGCCTAGTCCATACTTTAGGAGTAGAGATTAATGCTCCAGCTCCTTGACAGTGTAGTATCTACATATATTATTTGGAATTGTTATATGATGAGATTTGATTATTCTCCCCCTTTATTTACTCATTTATTTATATCAGTATGGTTCACGAGTATTTATTTGATACTTCATTTGTTGTTGCTTAAATTGTTTCAGCTTTGACCATTGAAAGCTCTTTCAATGGCTTCTGTGTCCTTTTGACATATCTCCATCATTGTGAGGATGTGTCTAGCCCGGTCTTGTATATTCCCTGTCTCGGTCCTAGAATCAGCCATTTCTCCAAGAATTCCATTTACTTTTAGTGTAAATGGTTTAAGCCTACCATCTTGTTATTTGTTTTGTTTTTGTCCCACTTGTTCTTTGACCATTACTCCTTCATTTCTTTCTTATCTTAGAACAATCATGTATTTTTTAAGATTCCATTTATCCTTACCCTTGTGTATTTTTATCAGTGGTACTTACGATTTCAATGAGCTCCTTGACTTATTAGCACCTACCTTTCTCCCCTTCTCAAGAAATGCAAAAACTTTACAACAGTTTACTGAATTAGCTCCATTTCATCTTTTGCACTATTCGTGTGTAATATATTTTATTTTACATATATTATAAATCCCACAAGTTTTTAACAGCCAAAATTCTTTACTGTTCTGTATATTTACCTTTTCTTTGCTCTTTTTTTCTTCATTCACGTCTATACTTCCAGCTGGGATCATTTTCCTTCAGCCTGAAGAACGTCCTTAAAATTCGTTTAGTGCTGGTATCTTAGCTTTTGTTTGTCTGAAAATGTCTTTATTTCTGAAGGATATTTTTACTGAGTATGGAATTTCATGCAGGAAATTTTTCTTCTAGCACTCTAGAGATGTACTTTCATTCTTCTGGCTTTGTAGTTTCTCTTGAAATGTCAGCCATCAATCTTATTTTTGCTGCTTTGAAGATAATGGGTTTTTTTTTTTTTTCCTGCTGCTTTAAAGATTTTTCTTTGCCTTTGGTTTTAGCACTTTTACTATCATGTACCTTGATGTGGTTTTGTTTGTATTTTTTTCTCTTAGGGAGTGCTGAATTTCTTGGATCTGTGGATTGAAGACTTTGCTAAGTTTTGGAACAATTCTCAATCTTTGTCTTTTTAAATAATTTTCTCCACCATTCTCTCTCTACCCCCTTTCTGAGACTCCAATTACATGTTTGGTGGTTAATTTTATGTGTCAACTTGACTGGGCTAACAGATGCCCAGCTAGCTAGCAAAACATTATTTCTGAGTGTGTCTGTGTGTGAGGGTGTCTCTTGAAGAGAGTAGCCTTTGAATCAGTAGACTGAGTAAAGAAGATAGCCCTCACCCATTTGGGTGGCATCATCCAATCTGTTGAGGGACTGAATAGAACAAAAAGACAGAGGAAGGGTGAATTTCCTCTCTCTGTTGGAGCTGAAACATTCTCCTCCGGCCCTGGACAGAGGTGCTCCTGGTTCTCGGGCTTTCAGACTCAGAGAGGGATTTATACCACCTGCCCCACTGGGCCCCCAATTCTCAGTCTAGCTCAGATTGAATTACACCATCTGCTTTATGGGATCTCCAGCTCGAAGACAGAAGATCATGGGGCTTCTCAGTCCCCATAATCATGTGAGCCAATTCCTATAGTAAATCTCCTCGTATATATCTCTATATAGATATATAGATATATTCCATTGGTTCTGTTTCTCTGTAGACATTTGATTAATATAATCTGTTTTAGATCTTTTGGCTGTTTCTCATGTATCTCCTATGATCTACTTGGTTTTTTTCATATTTTTTTCTCTGTGTGTTAGAGTATGGACCTTTTCAATTGAACTGTCTTTTAATTGATGAATCCTGCAGTCTGAGGATTAGATAGATTAAACTTAACTAATAAGTTCTTAATCAGTCATGGTTTTTTTTCAGGTCTAGAATTCCCATTTCCTTCATTATTATATATTCTAGTTCTTTTCTGAATGGCTCTATATTTTTAGATCCATTTTGTCTATCTTCTCCTATATTTTCATTAACACATTAATTACAGTTATTTTAAACTCCTTGTCTGCCAGATTCCATCTCTGGATTACTGGTCTTCTTCTATTCTTTTTTTTCTCCTGACTATTGGTTGAATGGATCTTCTTCTTCACATGTTTAGTCATTTACGATAAATGGTAGAAATTGTCTGTGAAAGACGCATCTATGCTCCTGATGGCATCTTCCACTCGAAGATTGGTAGATGGATGAAGAGCTGGTTGTCTCCATCCAGGTAGACATGGAGCTTGGTTGGGTGCAGTTTTCTTAAGAATGAGTCCATTTCTCATTCATCCCTATTCACAGATGGGCCACTGGCTGTGGATTAAAGACCAGCAGATCCTCGTCTCTTTGGCTGGGGAAATCTAATTCTTCTCTCAGAAATTTTGAATGTAGCTCTTTAAACTCCTATTCCTCACAGCATAAAAATATCACAAATATCGTAGAGGAGAATTTTTTAAAGAATTATTTTTAAGTCCTAAATGAATGCTCTAGAGTACCTTTTTTTGTTATTTAGTTAAACATTGGTTTCTCTCTATATTTAATATATAATGTGATAATAAAGTGACATCTTTATTTAATATTTCTATTATTTAATCATCTTTGAGTTCTTAAGGCAAAAAGCATAATTCTTGAATTATGTTCATAAGTAATCTACTTGTGAGTTTTCTTCTATAGTCTTCTTTTGTTTCTTTGCCAGGCTTAGTATTAGGATTATGACAATTCAACAATTCTGTAATTAGTTGTATGCTTAGTAATAAACTATATACAACAATAAAAAAATAACTAATATTTAACAAATGTGCACTGTGTGGTGTTGTTCTAATACTTTACCTGTATTAATTCATTTAATTGTACCCACAATTCTATGAAGTCAGTACTATTATTGTTTTTATTTTACAGATAACAAAACTGAGGCTCAGCGAGGTTGATAATCCAAATCACAGGACTGCACATGGTGTATGTGCTAGTCACACTTAGGCAGTAAGGTTCCATAGGCTGTGCTTTTAACCATTATGTTTTACTGGAAAGGAGTTATCTGTACTCAGAAAACTTGAGACATTTGACATGAGTCCTTGTCTTGGACTTAAAATGTTAATAACAATTGATAACGTTTTTCCTACAGCTTTGAGTTTGATTTGCTATATATTGTATCATTAGAAAAGATAGACTTTGAATGTAGAAATACTTGAAGAAGGAAATGAGATTTCAAAAATTAAACAACAATACCACTGCATACCTTTTAGAATGGCCAAAATCCAAAACACTGATGACACCAAATGTTGACAAGGATGTGGAGCAACAGGAATTCTCATTCATGGCTGGTGGGAATGCAAAATTGTGCAGCCACTTGGGAAGACAGTTGGGTGGTTTCTTACAAAACTAAACACACTCTTACCACATGATTCAGCTACCACACTCTTTGATATTTACCCAAATGAGTTGAAAATGTATGTCCACACATAAATCTACACAAAGATATTTGAAGAAGTTTAATTCATAATTGCCAAAATTTGGAAACAACCAAGATTCCCTTCAATAGGTGAATGGATAAGTTAATTGTGGTACATCCAGACAATGGAATATTACTCAGTGATAAAAAGATATGAGCTATCAAGCCATGAAAAGACATGGAGGAAACTTAAATGCATATTACTAAGTGAAAGAAGTCAATCTAAAAAGAATAAATATTGTATGATTGCAACTATATGACATTCTCGAAAAGGCAAAACTGGGGAGTTGGTAAAAGATCAATGGTTTCCATACATTAAGGAAGAGAAAGGGATAAATAGGCAGAACACAAGGATTTTTAGGGCAGTGAAACTGTTCCATATGATACTGTAATGGTGGATACATGTCATTATACATTTGTCAAAACCCATAGAATGTGAAACACCAAAAAGGAACACTAATGTAAACTGTGGACTTTGGGTGATAACGAAGTGTCAATGTGGGTTCATCAACTGTTACACATGAACCACTGTGGTGCAAGATCTTGATAGCGAGAGAGGCTGTGCATGTGTGGGTCAGAGGGTAGATGAGAACTCTCTGTACTTTTTGCTCAGTATTGCTGTGAACTTAAAAATGCTCTACAAAAATAAAGTCTACTAAAAAAACTGATGGAAGAGAAGGATATTTTGTTCTTATCTTGGTATAAAGCACAAATATAAAATATTAATAGAATATGAGAAGACTAACAATTTTTCCTGAAGAATCATGGACAGCAGAGCCGTTAATATTTGAAAATGTCATTGATGAATATCAGAATCCCTTGATAAAACTTTTCTGCCTAATATTAGAATGGGAAAAGCATAGATCATTTAAACCCTAGATATTTACTTATGATATATATTTTTAAATATTATGCTCTGATTGTTAATGGTGGTTTTAATTGTAGTATCAACAAAAATGCAGAGAGACACCACCTGAAACTTCAGTTAATTTCTGCCAAAAACTGTTTTCAATTTTATAAACTAATGACTTAGAAGGAAGGATGTTAATCCTTACATCAAACAATACAGTTGGTTGAGTAGCAAGCCATTCACTTGTCTTTGGCGAAACAAAGCAGGTTTCATGATCTCAAAAGTCATTTGAATGTATTCAAATGAGTGTCAAATTGCTTTAAATGGGCTGTCCTGTTGTAATATAGATAGATTAGCTTTCAGCTATGTCATCTGTTCCACGATATAGCTTGACCTATCTTTGAAGAAATGTCCTTTTCTTTTTTTTTTTTATAATTTTATTTATTTATTTTTTTCCCCCAAAGCCCCAGTAGACAGTTGTATGTCATAGTTGCACATCCTTCTAGTTGCTGTATGTGGGACTCGGCCTCAGCATGGCCAGAGAAGCGGTGCATCAGTGCGCGCCCCAGGATCTGAACCCCGGTCGCCAGCAGCGGAGCGCGCTCACTTAACTGCTAAGCCATGGGGCCGGCCCTAGAAATGTCCTTTTCTAATAAAACTAACTCCACACTACTGTTTATTGCTCCCTTTCTCACATAATGTACATTCTTTTAATAAAACTCTAGAAGATGAATAGCATTATCTGTTATTTTAATATCTATGAGTGTTTGTGTAAACACATACATAAAACATATATAAAGCTTATACTAAAGCCCAAAAGAGGAAAGGTGATTTCTAAAACAAGTATAAAATCCTGTCTGCCTGTATGTGAGTGATTGCCTTCAGATAGCCAAAAAACATAATATGAACAGTTGAATGTATAGAAAGTATAGACTGAGGTAATTATCTAGGCAGCATTAAATAAATGTACTTGGGTGTATATATTTTGTATATTGGCTAAATAATTCTCAAGTATTTTACTCAATCTAGAAGTCCCTTTCTCATTTTAAATATACTAAAATTCCTCATATCTTCTATATTTGACTTTTGGTCAAAACATGAATCTCTGTGGTATAGAGGAGAGAGATTTGGAATCAAGTTGACCCCATTTTGAATTCTGTCTCTATCATCTACTATTGATATGACCCTGGGCAAGTTAATTTCTATGTACCTCAGTTTTCTCATCTCGAAAATGGGAATTATAACACCTCATAAATGGTTGGATGACAAGATTAGCATAAATGTATGTGAAGTACCCAGCAACAGCCCCAGGACATTGCAGGTATCATGATGAATAATAATATTACTATAAAACTAATATTAATATGATCCCTAATTGCATTTATAAAAATATGCTATGTTTTTATATGAAGCTGTTAAAATTTTTGCTCTAAAACATACACTTTTTGAAGCAAATAAAAATGTGTTCCTCTTTTACAGTAATTAATCTAAGGAACAAAGTAATTTACTGCCATTTCATCATTGGTTTGGTAGAGTTTTGCCTATTAAACTTCATATGTTTTTGATGAAATTCTTCATCCACTGACTTCTCATATTAGTCAAATAGCTGACTCCAAATGAAAAGGTCACTCTCGTGAGAATTTATTATAATCTATGTGGAAACTTGGAAGTACCCCAACTCTAATTTTGCCAAGATAATCTCTTTAGTAAAATCTTACATGTCATTTCCTAAAGGTATGTTATAAAATAACATGCTTTCTTTGGTAGAGGGGGGAATGAAAAGATTCTATAAAAACTATAGAAAACTATAGAAATGTTAAGCTAAATTAAAACATTACAAAATGTTTTATTAAATCCTAGTTCTAGCTGTCTCTTAGGCCAACCACAAGCACGTGTGTGCACACACCTCCACACATGCACGCACACCATACACAAGCACGCCAAATTTAATCATGAATTATACCTGTAATTTATAACAATGGAGAAAAAGTTTTCATTTTAAAGGTATTCTTCCTCCCATACCTCTGGTGAAGGCTTTTCAAAGTTTTCATGATTTAATCTGGGGAAGATAAAAGGGTAAGCTATTGTGTTTTTATTAGAGTGTGGGCTCAATGTTTATGATGTCAAATTTAGTCTCTGTGAACACTGTTTTTTAGAAAATATCTCCTTCTCTCCAAAATATATTTCTTGGTTTCTTTTTATTCATGCTTTTGATGGTAAGTGTCATAACACATCAATCTTAATTAACATATAAACCATAGATAAAATCTAGGCTTCTAGGGAAAAAAAAAAGCCTTCACTCTTTCCACCAGTCAAAGCTCAGGAGTTTGGGTTGGGTGTTCTTTAGCACTTATTCACCACGTTAATTGTAAGACACAGAGTTGGCTCCTTCTATCTGTGCTTCCACTAACTCGAAATGTGGCTTCCATTTCACAGTCTCAGAAGGCTACTCGAGCTGCTGCCACCTTCCAGTCAACGTGAAAGGGAGAAAAGAAATAAGAGAGCTGCTCCTTCTCTTTAGGGGAACAGCCTAGAAGTTGCACCCTCTCTTCCACCACAAACACTGGCCCAAACGTGGTCGCATGGTCTCATCTAACTTCAAAGGATGCTGCAAACTGGTCTTTTGTTGGCCTCATCACACGCAGCTTAAAATTGAGGGGAGAAGCAGAGAGGGAAGGAGCAGAGAAGAGAAGCATAGGCCAATTACTAAAGGAAAAGAGATAACAGATATTTGATGAAAGTCTCTGCCATGAGGACTGAGGTCTCTGCACATTATTGCATTTCATTTTATCCAAGATACCAACAATTGTAAAATGTGCAATTAATTTATGTAGCACCATGAAAAGGAAAAGTGTTAAGTAAACCATTACACAATGAATATCTTCTCCCTTACTATTTTATTTTTTTATCTTTTGAAAATATTCTTTTTAGACTTATCTAGTAATACATATGATTTAGGTTTGATCTAGTTATCAACGTCCATGTTTTCCACACAACATTGGCATTTGTGCTAACAAAAGCATTCGCGATGCAGCATTTCTCATCTCTGTGATTTCTTCCAAGACACTGATATTCATTCTGCAAATTTTGATAGTGACACTTTGATCTTATTAGAAAGTCTCAACAAAAGGTTTTCAGAAAACATCCAGGAATTAAACTCCTTCCTCAAATGATTAGTTGACTGAAATGTTGATAGTTGCATATTTTTTTCTATTCATGACACTGGGAATAACTCCTGAATTTGTGATGTATTAAAAAAATTTAGGATCAATAAAATAAGGTACTTCAACTTAGAGAGACAGTATTATAGAGTATTTAAGATGATTCTGAAACTAGACTTCATGCAATAAAATTGCTGCTCTGCCTCTTGTTGGTTGCTTGACTTTGGGCAGCTTACTTACCAATTTGTGTTTCCACTTTTCCATCTGTAAAATGGGAACCAGGGTAACATCTGATACTTAGAATTTTGGGGAAGAAATATACTAATATATGTTAAGGGCTTAGAACAGTGCTTGGCACATGTAAATGTTATTCAAATGTTGGCTATTATAACTATTTCTTAAATACCTTGGAATTGTGAAATCAAGCATCCCTGATCCACTTAGTCTTTCTTTTTATTCTTACTCCCAGTATTGAAATTGTATATTTTCTCAGATAATTATCCATTTCATCTAGATTTCCAAATGTACTATAGTAGTGCGCAGTTATTCACAATATCCTTTTAACTTTTTTTTTATTATTGTTCTCTGTGAAGTAATTTCCATTCTTTCATTCCAATTTTTCTTTGGGTTTTCTTTTATTCTTTTCTTGATCAGCTTTGCCAAAGATTCAGTAATCTTATTAAAATTTTCAAAGAAGTATCTTCCAGTTTTGTTACTTTTTTTTGTAGTTTTTGTTCTCAATTTCATTAGTTTCTTCTACACATTTATTTTGGCATGTTGTTCTTTCTTGTTTTGTAATTCTAAGTGATCATTAATTTGCTTTATGCTATCCCTTTATATAATGGCATATTTTTTTAGTTCACAAACAAAAAGAAGATTTTAGTTTTTTTTCTCAATGTAGTATTTTATTACATCATCATTAAAGAATATAGTCTATATGACTTTTTTTTTTTTTGGATATTATTAAGGATTCCTTTGTGGCTTAGTTTGATTTTTGTGAATGTTCCGTGTTTGCCTGTAAAGATGTGGTTTTGTATTCATTGGATGTAAAGCTCCATAAATCTGTTCCAATATATCAATTGCAGTTAAATCTTTTATCTCTATGGCCATTATATTAATAAATGTCATTCACGGGCTCAGATTGATAGAAGCATTAGACACAAGCAATGCTTGGATATACCAACAGTATTTACTTATCTAAGGATTTCAAAATGAGTTGAGTATAGTCAGGATACATGACAGAGAAATCAGCAACATTGTCTTGAACATATGGGGTGGGAAGTTCCCAAAATCCCCATTGGGGAGATACGTAGTTATTGAAGATAACATCTGAGACAGGGAGGTCTCATCAACCCTCGGAGAAACCTAACTCTCCTCTTAGGACTTTTCTTGTATACGTAAGTCTGGGCAACTTTGCAATAGACTAGTGTGGATGTGTGCTTGAGACCAATTCATCTGGATCTGATTCAACACCTCAGTCCTAGAGTTATTCAAAGTAAAAGATGATTATGTCTATATTTTTTCTATTTCATTGATTCTGCTTCATTTGGCTGTACGTCTCAAACATCTCCTTATATTTCCCTGTGTGCTCATCTTTCCCCATCTGGTTACTTGGCAGAAGAAGAGAAAACTTAGGTGTCAGTGACTGCTTGTCTTGTGAGTTTGGGGTAGATGGGAGTGCTCCTGGGTAGAGAGTCCCTGGTCTTACCATCAGGCAATCCATCTCCATTTGTTCAGTAAGCCTCTCCCTAGCACTGTTGTGGACTGAATTGTGTTCCCTCAAATTCATATGTTGAAGGCCTAACACCCAATTTGATTGCATTTGGAGATGAGGCCTTTTGGAGGTAATTAGGTTTAGATGAGGACACGAGGGATGAGGTCCTCATGATGGGATTAGTGCCCTTAGAAAAAGAGGCCAGAGAGTTTGTTCTCTCTCTCTCTCTGTCTCCACACACACCAAAGAAAGGCCATATGAGGACATCTGCACTCAAAGGAGAGACCCCTCACAATCCTGCTGGTACCTTGATCTTGAACTTCCAGTCTCCAGAATCGTGAAAAATAAATTATTGTTGGTTAAGCCACCCAGTCTATGGCCTTTTGTTACAGCAGCCAGAGCTGATTAAGACACATTCCCCTGCTCCTTTTCAAGTCTTGCTCTCCTTGGGGTGAAGCGGTGGGAGAAAGTGGGAAGGAAAAAACTAATTAGGATTCAGGAGCTACATAAAGTTCCCTCCTTTTAGCAAAGGTCTTGTTCTGCTGTTTCCACATCCAAGGGGCCATGGAGCCAGCAAATGTATGCCCAAAGAATGCAATGAATAAGTTATCTTCTTGGCACCTCATCCTCATTTTTTTAAATGAACTTTTTATTTTGGAATAAATTCAAATTTACAGAAAAGTTGCAAAAATAGTACAGAAAGTTCCTTTTATCCTTCACTCATGCTTCATCCCTAGTGTTAACATCTTATAAAACTACGGTATATTTCTCAAAACTAAGAGATTAACCTTGGTACATTTCTACAACCTAAACTCCTGACTTTACTTTGGTTTTGGAACCATGGGCCTATTTAGAACCAGTTCGAACAGACCTCATCACTTATAACAAAGTGATTAAGGATTGTCTTTTAAAAAAATTGCAAAATCCCATGTAGCCAGGGCATGTGCAGAAGAGGAAATCTTGACCTGAAACAATCACGGAACCAAAGATCCTCCTTCCCACGGAACCCAAGGACCGGGACATGATCAGAACTTGAAAATCGAATTCTTATCAGAAGCGATGGGTCTCTCATTCAGGAAGATCCAGTGTTAAAATTCCTTCCCCACCTCATCAAAATGTTTAGAACCCAATCGTAAATGTTTAGAACCTCATCATAAATGTTTAGAACCCTGTCATAAATGTTTAAAACCTTACCATGAATGCTCGAAGCCCACCAATCAAAACCTGTCCTACCAGCATTTCCACATGCCAGCCTGTTCTCCCTAACCTCTTAAATTTTGTCCCAAATCCTGAATTGGGGAGACAGATCTGAGGGCACATGACCTCTGCTCTCTCTGCAGATCAATCTTGAAGAATAAAGCTCATCTCTTTTCCCAAAGGCAGATGCTGTAACTAATAGGCTTTTTTTAATGCACATCGGGCAGAGAACCCCAATTTTGTGTGGTAACAGTTTCACCACTTTTTCACTCATGTCTTTTTTCAGTTCCAAGATTCAATTCAGGATGCCATGTTGCATTTGACATTACCCTCTTTTAATTCAAGTAGGCCATCTCTTTGCAAGCTATGGTCTGATTATCCAGACCCTTACCATGGACATTTCTACATTTTCCATTTAAAATTTTCTTTATCCACACTTTACTGCTTGCAGTTCCCCAAACTGTAGTCCTATGTGCCTGACTATGCTAATTTCTCTGCCTCAAATGCTCTTTTTATTTTTAACACTATTATCCCTTCCAGGACTAGTGAAAAGTAATGTCTTTCTTCGAAGCTTTCCTGAATCTACCCACATCCACCCCAAAGAACTAACTGCTCACCTTACTGAGCTACATTATACTTCTTTTACATCCTATCATAGAATTCAGAGTCTGGATTGTACCTGAGGTGATGTAATGTGTCATTCTCTTTTGTTAGACCAGCCTTTCTCAACCATTCTTTTTCTGCCTTAACATATACACATTCCCATCAGTAACAGTGGCTTGATGCTACAGTGATTCTCAGCAGAAAACTTATGTGAATCTCCAACAATATGTTCTCTCATATCCCCAAATAAACTCAGCAATGAATTAACATATATGAAGACAGATGCTGTGACAATCAATAGTTTAACTTTTGTGTCTTGCATTAAGAAATATTCTTTTCCAAAGAAATTAAAGCTTTGTAGGAGCAAAAATCCTCACGTGCAAATTAATAAAAATCAAGGTGGGTGCCTTTAGTGTAATGTCCTAAAGGTCGAGTGATAGAGTCCAAGTGATACCAGCTCAACACAAGGTTGACATGAGGGAAGCCATATTGTAGAGAAGAAACCTTATTGTAACTCTGAATGACCTCTGACTAAGTAACCCAGACATGCTCTGTGGATTTGGTGGCCCCTCCCAGCTGCTATAAGTTGATAACTTTGTTCTTTTGAGTCCTTTAGGAATGTGCTAACCCCTGGGCAGAGAGTCTATGCTGACAGCCATCATCAATGACAACTGAGAGATCAGGGTACAGGGCATTGCTGCAGTCTCTGATGCATATCCAGTAAAATGAAAGACTATCAGGAACTGAGACTACATGGAAGCTCCACCCAGAGAGCAAATGGATGCCCCCACCTGGAGACCAGCTGCCTCCCCCACCCAGAGGCCAGCCCCTATATAACTGGCCTGTAGTCTTTGTTTTGTAAGATGGTTCTTTTGGACATTAGTTGGCCATCTTCCCCCTTGCTAGCAAGCTGTAATAAAAAGCCCTTTCTCTCCTACCTCCTTGACTCTTGACCATTAGCATGCCTTGCAGGGGGCAGATGACCCCTTGCCTTGGGTGGTAACACAAGGTCTCGTCTTTACTAGCTTTGCTACTGGACATGTTGCTCAAATACTCTAAGCCTCACTTTCCTCATAAAATGTAGATAATAATAATGATACCTATTTTATAGCATTGCTTTAAGGACTGAGTAACACAATGTATGTAGGTCTCTTAGCAATATGGCAGGTGCTGTTTAAATGTTGTGGTGATGATGAGCAGAAAGAGGATGAGAAGGATGGAATGTGAAGAGAGATTTAAAAGGAACATGTTTCAGGGAAAACTGTAGTCACAGGACCAGGAACAGAATTTTTCACCCAAAAACATGCCTCTTTGGCATAAAAATTATTTCAGGTTGATTATTTTTAAGAAATAGTAGACAGAGGGAAAGCTCTGAAAACCTAGTAGAAGTTACCCATTGTAAGGGAAATTGACATCTATAAGAGAAATCTCCATTTGTAAGGGTGCCTTCCTCTCTGTACCAGGAGGGAGAGGATGACTGAATCTCTAGGAACTCTTGTCAATAGAGAAGGCAATGACTTAAATCTACATAACAACTTTACCCTTGTTTACTGTGCTTACCTCATCTGAACAATGGGATGTTAAAGCTATTTTTCAGGGGCAGTGAGCCAGCTAGGAGCATGTGCGGCAGAGAAAATTTTGATCTGCCAATGAAATCTCATCCTACCGGTGCTTCCACATACCAGCCCGCCCTCCCTGATCTCTTAAACCTTACCCCACACCCTGGATTGAGGAGACAGAGTTGAGAGCCCCTCCTCTATCTCCTTGCCAATTGACTGCATAATAATAAACTTTCTTTCCTCAAAGACCCGTTGTACACAGTACGGGCTTCTGTGTGCATCGGTGGAGAGAGAGCCCTTGCTCCGTGTCAAAACTAACCAACAGTGTCAGAATTCAGTTCCACCTTCCACCAAACGGTGGCACTTTTGAGGGCTGGAAATACTTTGTTTCTTGATCCCAGTGCTGGTTATGTGGGTTTCTCCATTTTTTAAAAAGTCGTCAAGCAGTGTAATTATGATTTGAGCACTCTTCTACATGTATGCTGTATTTCAATTAAAATGCTATTTGAAAAAAAAGGTTCCTGACACTCCCACCATCAACTGCTCTGTTCCTTACACATAATATTTACTGCAGGCAATTAACACTTTTGCACGGTGCTGCTCATCAATCTTCAGGCTTTTTAAATTATCTTGTACTTAAAAACAGATTGCTTTCATGATTCATTTGTCGAACTCTGCCTCTTGAAATTTTTTTCTTCCAATTTCACCAAATACTAACTTAACAGCATCTTTCATTTTCAAATATGTACTGAAAAGGTATAAAACATATTAATGTCCACCAAGGTACTGGGTATTTCTTTTTAGATCAAGGATTTTGATGAATAGAATCATAACACGGTTTAAGATATACCTGTCAAAGGGAAAATAAATAATCTAAGTGAGAGAATGACAGCTCTATGTTTTTTTTTAATTAAACCATATTGCTCAATGCTTTGAATCCAAAAGATTTGAAAAATAAAATAAATAAATCATTTTAAATTATATCAGTTGTTGAATTCTGCAATTAATCTCAAATCTCTGTTCTGTACATTTTTAGTTAAAAAAATTAATTGTATGCTAAATCATGCAAAAATGTACATCTCCCACACCTAACCCATCTAAAACTCGACCCGTGTTGAGTTATTTAGACTTGTGCACAACTGCAGATTATTTGCTTTTCATTAGTCTTGTACTTCAGTAAGGGAAAGATCAATACGCACAAATGTCTGATTCTTCACTATAGGAATCAACAAGTCTATGACTAGAGTGAAGGGGGCCTACTGCCTTCTCCTTACTCCTTCCCACCCCTCGCTCTTTAACACACACAGGCACACCCAAAAGAACAAGCACAAAAGGACAATTATCACATTTCAATTCCACATTCCTCCTCATTTTTGCATATAGATCTACACATAAAAAAGGGTCTGCGTGCCCACATGCCATATGTTAAGCAAGCCTAGCTCCAGGAAACTGTGGAGTGCCTGGTGGAATCTGTAGATGTGCATTTATTTAAGCTCTGCAGGGTTGCATGGCTCTACAAAGTTCCTTAGGATTGTCGTTTCATTATCATCACAGCAAGAATGTGTGGCTACCTCTCCTTGACATATCTTACAATTCAGTTCCATCTTCAATCTCTTCTGATATTTTGAGATGCATTATTTGGATAGTAAGCAGGTATCTCTGTGTTTCCAGTCCCAATCTGTTGGCTTCTTATCTATTTCTCCGAGCAGTTCCATCCTCCGGCTCAAGCAGAAATTTATTCTGGTTTAGTGATATTATCCTCCCCTCATCCAGCCGGCTCACATCCTCTGCACCATCTGTTTATGATATATCTTCACTACAGCGTTTGCTACCAGGAGAAAAGTATTTAGCTGGAGTTATTTCTTTCTGTGATAAGCACGTTATTATGACTTCAAGAAACCATGGAGTTATTGTTTATTTGTTATGTGTTCGAAGATATTAATTTTTATAAAAACGTCAGTGTTAATGTGGAAAAACAAGGAATCATCTACTGCTTTTGTTCTAGGTATGCATTTTTTTAACATAAGCATTAATGCTAAGAGTTGTGACTAATATTTGTTTTCTTGTTCTTTCTAACAGTTTAATAACTGTAGATAGTTCTTCAAACAATTGATACAGCTTTTTTGGTACAGCTCTTTCTAACTATTAAGTTCCAAAGGAGAGGGGAAAATAGATTTGATTCAGTAAATACTGATGTAGTAAGATGCATGACATGAATGCCATATTATACTTTCCCTTTTATAAAAATTAAGTAGAGTTTCTTTCTTTTAACAGGCTCTGAATTTTCCCTATGGTTCATTTGAGTTAATACACTACCAAGTAACAGTTATTTCATTTGTTAGGGAATTCTCCCATTTCATTGTATCTCATCCTAAACTCCATCCAAGGTCTTTTTTTCTATCCAGAGAAGAGTAGATTCTGGTAATGTAATTCCTATGAAACAAATAAGAGAAACTTCAACTAAACTGAGTGGGGAGGCCTGTAGGGGGAGCTCTCACCCCCATCACACAACTTCAATTACTCTGAACAGTAAGAGAGCCACACTTACATCTTTGACAGGAAGTAGAACGACTTTGCTGAAGGAAACTTCTCTTCCCTCCCAGCAACAGCTCAGCCAATGAGAAGCCGTGGCTCCCCTGAACTGTTTCTTTCCCCCAATGGACTTTCCTTTAGAACAGCCCCTCCCTACTCCCCCTTTTTCTCTATAAAAGCAGTTCCCCTCTTTATCCACCAGATTTGCCTATGGTTTGCCATAGCATGCACATCCTGAATTGCAATTCTATTGGCTCTTTCCAAATAAGCTCCTTTTGAGGGTAAAATAGGCAAATTTTCTTTTTAAGTTGACATTCCCATGACTCCCTTTTAATTTTATATACACTCACACACTTAAAATGATGATTCTCAGCTTAAACTTTTTGATAACTTATGCAATTAATAGACTTCATCATATGTATGAGTTAAGGCCTTATGGTAGTAAATATTTAACCACTGGCTCTTGGGAGGGGAAGGAGGAAAAAATAAATAAACTCTGAATCGTAGCATGTTGGGGTTTCCATGGGGTAATACTCCTACCGTGGCTGAACTTACATCACTGAATATGCAGTTGGGATGTCGTCCACAGAGGATGGATGGGCAGAAAGCATGGGCAGAATCTGGACGGGCAAACAAAAGACACTTAGCCCACCATATAACACAATGAATTTTATAAGAGTTAAAGATTACAGATTTAGTAGATGAAGTGTTTGTTGTGCTTGGGATGTGTGTTTTGGATTAAAAATATTCACATTCAATCACTATGCTCCAAACACACCTGCGTTCTCCCACACCAAGACCTTTCCTGCAGACTCATATATAATTTTCAAACTCAGTGAGTAATTTAAAAAATAATTTTGTCATTTTTGTAGAGCATTTGATAAATGTGATTTCAAGTTAAAATATTATTTAAATGTGTGTTATTAAAATTGTATTTTAGAATTCATTTGTAAACTCTGTAGTGTAGGACAAATGTTAATACTTTACAAGTGGTGAGCACTGTTTTATTTACTTTGAATTAATTATGCAAAAGTAAGCATGATTTGTTGATAACTTTTAAAAACAATATATTGGATTTGGTGTGTATGAGCTAAAGGTATAGTAAAGTGTGTATTGAGATTAAAATTCATGGTACTGAAAATAGAGCCTTTCTTTCTCATTAGCTAATATTTAAAATTTATATATTTTGTAGTTTAAAAATATAAACCAGTTTGGTTTCATAAGTTTTGTGATTTGAGTCTAAATGATGAGGTGATGCAGAAGGTTCTAAGCAGCCATTTGCAAGCACCTTCCATAAAACAATTCCATGGAGGTATAAATACTCTTTATTCCCAGATTGAAAATAAAAACTGTATACAATTGTCACTACATTTTTTCTTCTTAACATTATCATTTAAAGTACTAGACATTTTCATGTGTCAATCAAAATTTTGATCAGAAGTATACAAATTTTGGGGCCAGCCCCATGGCTTAGCAGTTAAGTGGGTTAAGTGTACCTGCTCCACTACTGGTAGCCCGGGTTTGGATCCAGGTGCGCACCGATGCACCACTTGTCTGGCCATGCTGTGGCAGTGTCCCACATACAGCAACTAGAAGGATGTGCAACTATGACATACAACTATCTACTGGGGCTTTGGGGAGAAAAAGGGAAAAAAAAAAAGGGAGGAGGATTGGCAATAGATGTTAGCTCAGAGCCTGTCTTCCTCAGCAAAAAAAAGAACAGCATGGATGTTAGCTCAGGACTGATCTTCCTCACACACACACACAAAAAAAGTATACAAATTTTGTTCCTGATGAAGAAAATTTATTTATGAAAAAATTAATATATTTTTATTTTTGTGTTTATTATTAACCTATTTTTTTCAACACCATGTTTATAGCCAAGATGGATGATGAAGTCTGACTTAAAGAGAATGTCTGACTTATGTCTTTCTTATAACTAATCGTTTAGAAATCCTGGATAAATTAACAAGTCTCTGTGATACAGAATAACACTCCAGTTCACACAAAAGAGTCTGAATTAAAAGTTAAAAAACATATGTATTCTAATTACAAAATAACACATGGACAATTACTAGAAAAATATCAAAAATTTAGAAAAGCAGAAAAGCCTAAAGCAAACAAATTTATTAACAGATAACCATTAATCTCAATTTTCATTTTCAATTGCCACTAACACAAACATTTTAGTATGCACTTTTCCAGTAGTCCTACATTTATTTACCCATATTTGCATAAAGATATGCACTTTTTTTTTTTAATGTTTTGTTGTACACCCTGTTTTGGAGCCTTTAGCCCTACACTGTGAAAATTTTACAATGATAACGAGAATTCTTCCATAATGTGGTTTTTATTTTATATATTGTAGTCTATTATTCATATGAACTATAATTTGCTTAAATCATCCCCTTTTTATTCATGATATAGGCAGTGTCCATTTTCTCATTTTTATAGAAAACATAACTAATAAATATTCCTGTCTTTGTCCACATCTGTATTGATTTCTTTGGAAAAATTTCTAGAGTATTTGTCACACACAATTTAAGACTTTTGATACAAAATGACAAATCCGCTTGTTAAAAAATACTTCAAATTACACTAATACCAGCCATATAAGTGCCTGTTTTTCTAAACTCTCACCAACACTGCACAGTCCTCTTTCATTTTTGCCAATTTTATCATAGTAACTTTAGTTACATTGCTGCATATCAATTATTTTGCTTAAGATAAAAACAGCAGGCAATCATCTACCAGAGGACATAAATTCAAGCCTCTGCTTACACTCTTACTAACAGGATCATGTCTACCACTATTTGTTGGGAGATAGTGCTCCAAGAGTCTCTCCCATTTCCAAGTGTCTCGTGACACCTTTTGTTCTGGATTATCTTTTAAGGACACTTGTATGTGGAACAGCCATTAGTTAGAGACAGACTCTCCCTCTGGGGCAGAGGGAAGGTTGTTTGCCATCCAAGATAATAAAGAGATGCTTCCCTCTGTGTCAGATGTGTAGCAGGTTTTCGAGCAGCCACTTTAAAGCAGTCAGGTTTTCTAAATGCATGTTTTCTCAGCTGTGACACAAACCCACCGCAGGCACACATCCTCACATCGCCCCATGGGACTTGGGAAACAAATGCAAACATGAAGTTCGCGGTGCCTGCTCTGCTGCGAGTAATAAAGCCCTTTGTCTCTCTTCCAAGAGTCTCGTAGGTTCCATCAACACCTCCAAAACTGTGGCAGGCAAACTCGTTAGCTTGCAATTAGGGTAAAATCTCAGGCCCTTCAGAGAGGATCTTGACACAGTTTAGACCTTCTGAGTCAGATTTGCTGGAATGTGTACACACTTCTAGAAACAACTTAGGCTAGAGGGCCATGTTACACAATTAATTCTCTCTTCCAGTGAGCTAGATATCTTGGCATAGGTGGAGGGAGGGGGAGGGAGAGGAAGTGAAGAAGTGGAGAGGCAGAGGAAGAGGGACACATGTGTGTGTTGTGGTCATCGGTGAGCACTTAGTCCTAGTCAGATTTGCAAGTTTTTGCTAAGTATGAGAAAATTATCCTCCCCTCCTAAAGAAAACACTCAGGGACTGAACCAACTTAATTCCTGTTTTGGAAAGGATACAGAGGGAATTGAACGAGTTAATCAGTAACTCAGGGGGTGGATATATGTGGAAAAGGTCATCTCTGAATAGGAACCGTGATTTAAAAATGTATTATTTATAATGTATCCTTACTCTAAATGTAGAGTCATGAATTTGTGAGACAAAATCACCAGAAGAGCTATAAACAGGTCTTTAGAGAATCAAACATTTGACATATTGTTCTAGGAAATTGGATTTTTGATCCAAAGCTAGTTCTAGTTTACTATCACAGTGATAGGATAGAGTAACAGGTGTTTGTTTAGTATTTTAATTGATAAAGTGTATTGAATACTTACAATGTACGCAGCATTAGCAGTAAACATTTCCCCTTTTTTACCCAGACAATAAGTAAGGTTCTTAATATTTCCCATACCTGTTTATTTCTTTGTTAGGCCTTGCTGTTTGTTTGTTTGTTGTATTGTAAAAAATGCTTTGTCAGAAAGCATATCAATAAAGTAAATGCTGAATTTTGTTCAAGTCAAAATTATAATCATTTACCTTTCCAAAATAGAAAAATAACTCAAATGATTGCTTACCTCACCAAAGGTGTTTGGGCAGACTCTCATTTCCCTCTGTACTTCACAGACTTGTCAGAAATGCTACTTGCTTCAAAGACAATTTTAACAAGAAAGAAATAACAGAAATAAAGCAGACTAAGAATAGGTCATGTTCAGACTGCATGTCCTGGGCTACATTCTGTTTCCAGAATTAATGTAGGAATCAAAAGGACAAATAGAAATAAGTGGTAAGCTTGACTCTTGCCGTTATCATTTAATATATCATTTTCATACGTTTACCTTTAATGTGATGAATTTGCAGTATGCACCAGTCAGCATAACGTCCAGGAAAATTCCTGTGCATGAAGTTGGGAAGACCTGGTTCTGGTGTCAGCATACTGCTGACAGTGTACTGTATTCTCATCTCTCTGGGACTGATCTGTCAATTTAGGGGGATGATTCCAGTGGTTAACATCTTAGGAAGTCACAGCACTGTGTGGCAGTGGAGTCCTGGAACAAACAGAGGCTGCATATAGATTGAGAGGGATTGTCTGCTTCTCCAACTCCATAAAACCAGTACTAAGAAGCCCTTAACTAGGTGATCCTTAAGGTTCTATGATCTAAGATTTAGATCTGACTTGATAAATCCTTGAGACACTAAATCCTTGCCACTAGCAACAATAAAAATTATTTCTATAACTGGCAATTGTCACTATGACTAAATGACTGAATATTAGGCTAACAACAGTCAAAGGCATGTCTGGAATAACAGATAAATAATTTATCTTGTTTTGCAAGAATGGTGTAAAGAGCTAAAAGTATATCTTGTGTTCTTAGTATAATTAGGAAACCTTTCCTTCAGAATTTAAATTTTTTTCAATATTTATAATTGATGTTGAGTGAGGAGTAGCTTTCTAGAAATTAATAAAAAGATCCAATTTATAACAATAAAATAGAAAATTATCAAATATTTACATGCTGAATATTGTAATGATCTCTCTAGAATATGTGCATTATATACCACTGTGGTACTCCTAAATTAATCAGTCCTTCATCATTTCCAATATTTCTGAGTACATAAAAAGCTAATTTATAAAACATTCTATCAACTAGAAAGCCAATTCAAAAATATTTATTGAGAGCCTCCTATATGCAAGATATTATAATGACTAAAGCAAAAGATATATATAAATAAAATGCAACTTTTCTCTCAAAGAATTTATAACTTATCAGAAGCAATGAAATATAGACATTTACACAACTGATTTACTGAACAGAGGATTTTTGGTAATAAAGGTATATTGTTTTGTGATCTTGGGGAGGGATAATTAATTTCACCTGAAGAAAGTAAGGAACACTCGTGGGGAGCTGGCCATTGATCTGGACCATGAAGGAAGGCGAGGATATGCATTGGCAGAGATGATGAAAAAGAGCATTTCATATAGAGGGAAAAGCATGAACCAGGAACAGAGACAAGAAAGCCCAGAATATTTTCAGAGAATGCTAAGTCGTCCAGCGTGCACTTGGAGCACCAACACTAGAGACGGGAAAGTAAAGAAAAACACAGAACGAAATCCGTTCATGGAGCTATCTTCTGGAGGTCTGCATTTTATTCTCTGGGTAATGGGACACCACCAAAGGCGCTGAGGAGAACACCACCATGGCAGTTGTACTTTACGTGTGATCATGACAAGTCAGGCTTGCCATCTTTGTGCATGGAACTTAACACCCTGCATCTGTTTCCTCAACTGTAAAACTGAGTCGTTAATCATAACAATTCTATGAGAGAGAGAAGATTAAAATGATTTAGCCTATGTCAAATCCTAGCACAAACACAGACTCAATAAATATTACTTCCCTACCTGCAAATTTGTGTTACAAATTACTAAAATAAAACGTTAACTGGAATTCAACTCACCTACCTAATGATGAGCCTTTGAATCAAAGAAAATAAATCATTATCACACTGAACTTTGTCTTCCATAATTTTTTGAAAAATTAGTAACACATGGGTAAAGTATGTTTTTTTTTTTTTTTCTCTGTAATATATGGTGACTTTTTCTCAACAAAACTCTTTTTATAAAAGAGAACATTCTATACTCTGGCCATGCAACATAGCATTTATGCACAATGTGTTCAACTAGCATGACCATCTGTCCAGATAAATGACTCCAACTTTAGGAAACATACATATATACTTGCTACAAAATCTGTAGCCCAAATTAAGCTTTATATAAAGTTCATTGAGGCAGGGAATTGACAAAATATGAATAATAGAAAATAGGTTTTGGAGTTTCTAGGAAAGAAGAAGAGTAGTGTACAAATCAGTGATGGTCGTATCATTTGTGCTATAAAAATGTTTGAGTCTCTTCTTTTGACTCATCAGAAATCAGTGTTGCTCTTTACATCATAGGATTTACAGCAGTAGATCTTCTATATTATAACAGCAATCCAGCCCAAGCTCACTAAATAAAGCCTACATTAGCTCCTTACTTCTTTCATAGCTCATTACCTTTCAAAGTGCTATCAGCTCAAGGGAAAACAAGGGCTAAGCTTATTTCCCCTTTACAGGCTCACAGAAGAAGTATATTTGATACATGTGATGACTAAAGGGATTCCTTGTGTTGCTTAATTGTTGATGGTCTTTATGAATCCAAAAGTAGAAAGCAAACACATAACCACAATCAGGAATACACTCAGGTTGTGCACATTTTAACTATCAAAGAACTAATTTCCGTCAATAAAGGGAATGCCTTTCAGCAGGCCAGCAGATACATTTCGTTTCTTCACTATGAACAAGACTAGCCTAAGGATCCTGCTAGAGTAAGTATTCCCTCTCTGCTCCCCCTACTCCATCCCTCTGGATTCATCCTTGCAGGTAAAGGGAAGACATTTGCCCATGTGAACACCTGATCCATCTCATACCTGCAAGCTCACGTTGTTTGACTGTACTCCACCTGAAACCCAAAAGTGTGCTTGTTGACATGTTATCTGTTTTGGCCAACGTATTTCATGAATTAAAACATTAAAACATGTCATTACCCAAATACCACTTTATTTTTCAGTATATAGATAAAATCTTAAAGGAAGAAAATAAACAATACTTTTAAGCTACAGAAGAGCAGATAAAATTTACAATACATACACAAAACAAGTGGAAAATAATTTCCATTTTCACATTCGCTTCAGAAGTTTCAGAGTTCAAATTGGGTTCAATTTAGAGGGGAAAACAACCCCTTACATGACATCATTTATCTAAATCTCCAGAGTCTGGAAAACAGACAAAATATCATACGAGGTTGTGTTTTGCTCATGAGATTTCTGGCATTTGCCTGCCTCTGGAGTTAGTAATGCACAGGGGAATAATGAATCTTCCTGAAGTTGGCACGGTGGAGTCCAATACCTGCCAGCAAGCAAGAGTGCTGCGAGACATTCCCACCTGGAGGTGACAGTTCCCAAGAGACAACAGTGGGTTGGCATGGTTAAACAAGGGCGTAGCCGTGGGAACAGCTCCTTCCCTTCCTCACAGGTGATCGGCAGGGACTGTGAGGGGAGTCCGACATAACCGCCGGTACCATTTTTTCATAAATGACAAATGTTGCTTATACTATTTTTATTAAAAAATCCAATACCCAACCCATAGTTATTTCTGAAAAACCTGCCACTGACTTAGATGACCTAAACTAACTGAACGGAAACAGTTTCCTCTAAATTTACAAATTCTCACGTCGTAGGCTCTTCGTGTTCTTCTTTTTCTGATCTGTAGCAGGAAAATGGATCAAGACGCGAGCTCCTGAAAATAAGTTCGACCATGGAATCAGGTTCGGATTTCAATCAGGGTGCTAGTAGAGTTATAAACCTTGTGAGACCGCTGCCTTCTTCACATATAAAACTTTTATAGACTCCCTTCCACACACACAATTCTCTTAGCGGTAGAATTTATGACTTTGTCAAAAGAATAAAGAAGAGTAGAACCGTGAGGACGTTCTCATTAGCTTGCCATTTTTAAAGGAATTCAGACATTAGCTAATATCTGTGTGGGAGTGAGGGAGCAGGGACCTTCCTCTGCATCACAGAAGGAGAATCCTAAACTGTCTCTCTCCACACCTCTGAGAAGTCTCCAGTGACAGAAACAATCTGTAGCCGTCTGCATATTGTTGTTCCTCAGTCATAAATTTCTCTTTAGCAGGTTTTTGTGAATTATTTCCATTTTTAAGAAGATATGGGTAGCCGGGCAAATGTCCACATATTTCTCATCTATATTTTGACACTACGTGGATTTCCATCAAGATAGAGTTTAGCTTCAAAAATATAGTTAACTAGGAAATAGCTGGATGCTGTTCCAATAAATCAGAAAGATAAACTTTGAGATATGTGCATATAATCAAACCTTGAAATTCATTTCTACAGGAAATCAATAAGATATTTTTGAAGGATTGGAAAGGGGTTTTACACATATATAAATAAAACGGGCATTTGTCATAACATTAAATAGACAAAAAGTGACAAGAATTATGTATACTTGTGCTTTCTGAAATAAATTTAATATATGCAAGACGGAGACGTCCTTCTTTGTTTTATGAAAATCATTGCTGAGTATTTTATGGAATAAAATCCAAATATATTCTTGTGCGTGTGTATGCCTCTGTGTGTGTAGAGGTGTACTGTGGTTATTAAAAAAAAATTTTGTGGGTATTGTGGCAAAAAAAAGAATCCCTCGATAATTAAAAATAATTTAAAACCTTTTTGTATCTCCTTCTTCCTGCATATTTTCTTACCATTGGGAAACAGTTACCAATCCAGGAAACAAAGCACTTATCAGCCATTGCTCACACAAAGCTTAACAGCAGATGAGATGATAGTAATTGGAAGATTGTGATTGGAGAACGTGTTTCCCGGTGGAGACACAGATTGGGGGAGTGGAAGGGTGGCAAGGATATTGGGCTGTGGAGCGTTTGTACTAAACCACTCCTGTGGAGTTTTCATGTTATATGTTTTCTGGCAGAGAGTGAAAACTAACACTATTTTCCCTAAATTAAGATGATAATATTAACCCCAACTCTCTCCTATGCCTCAGTCACGTTTTGCTAGACAGACACTATCAAACACCACCACTCTCCGCATGCTGCTTTAATTAAATATTCACTTGTCGTACCACTGTCTTGAAGTAACATCCTCCACAGGTCCCCGATGCTGAAATAACTGCCTTCATGACTAGTTGTCTAACTAATGCGACCCTATTACGTCAGTCCTTTAAAATCTCCTCAGTGTGTGTGCACGTTGATGCTACGTTATCATTCAACTTGCACACACACTACTTTGAAATGCTCCATTTTGTATCATTTACATCAATGTACATCTTTGCCTGAATTGATTTCCTCTCTTCCCTTGTATTCTCTCTCCATTAGCATTCAAACACGTTACTAGAGATGAAAGACTGTTGAAATGAAAGATTTTGCTAATGGGAAGATTCTGGGTTAACAATGGTCATATCACATACTTCACACTTCCTAATGGCATTTTTAAGAAGAAAATTATTTGAAGCTAGTTATGATCATCTCTACTTTATACAAAGGAAACTGAGTCATTGAGGGAATCAAATGCGCGATAACCTCAGTTCAAAAGACAGGTGTAGAAATGTGGGTGACTAGCAGATGGTTGCAGCCTATAACCTGGCTCACTTGCTGTGTTACTCAGTCTCAGACGATCCTGATGATAATGGGTCAACTAAATCAGAAGCAGTTTCTTTATCATGTGAGAAGGTGAGAAGGTGCCTCATCATCAGGTCCAGGCTCCTCTCCACCTGTATGGTCTTGTCCTCTTGGTCTAGGATATGTTCTAAATCTATCCATCTTCCACTCCAAGGAAGAAGGCATGAAGAGGCAAGCAGTCTCCACAAGCTTGTTCAGGATGCTGCTGTTAATATCTCCTTGACCAGAAATTACAGCAGCTCGGCAGGTTGAGAAATGCAGTCTCCATCCTGAGCTGCTAAACGTCCGACCAAAAATCAGATAACCCATCACCGTGAAAGAGGAGGTGAATGAATACTGGGGTCAAGGGGCAGTCTCTACTACAAGTCAATGTACAGCATACACATAGATGAAAACATGCATAGATTCTGTAACTATTTAGTGGCAGTAATTGAAACAACTTTCTTTTGCATTTTATTTTAATAAGTTATTGCATATTATACTAATAAGACAGCTTAATAGTATAATTTCTGCTGAGCAATGCTTGAGCTCAAATATATTTTGGAGCGGGGCCGGCCCGGTGGCGCAAGCGGTTGGGTGCGCGCGCTCCGCTGCGGCGGCCCGGGGTTCGCTGGTTCGGATCCCGGGCGCGCACCGATGCACTGCTTTGGCAGGCCACGCTGTGGCGGCGTCCCATATAAAGTGGAGGAGGATGGGCACGGATGTTAGCCCAGGGCCGTCTTCCTCGGCAAAAAAAGAGGAGGATTGGCGGATGTTAGCACAGGGCTGATCCCCTGACAAAAAAAAAAAAATATATATATATATTTTGGAGCTATAAATCATACATTACTAGAAAATTAAGCTGTCTTTTTGTGCAAGGAGAAAGGAGCCTATTGTGTCAGTTATCTTTTGCTCTGTAGCAAACAATCCCAAAATTTAATAACCTAACTGTTATATTGATCTTACAATTCTGAGAGCATCCTGAACTCACCTGGTCTATTCTGCTCCACATGTTAGCAGAGGCTCAGCCATTTAGAGACTCAATGGTGCTAGTGTGTCTGGATAGTCCACTTAAAAGGATGGCCATTAGGGCTGTTGGCTGGTAGCTCAGCAGGGGTGTCCATCACAGACCCCTAACACCCCCCAGGCACTGCTCCACTCGCCTCAGGTTCCTCCCGGCACAAAGGGGAGTAAAGCTAAGACCTTGGTTCAGTACTCCCAGAGCCTCACTTCTGCCACATTCTTTTGGTTAAAACCGGTCGCAAGACCATCTCAGAGTCAAGGTCGGGAGGGGGTTTGACGGAAGTGGGGAGAGTTAAGCTCTACCTTTCCATGTAAGCAGAAGTATGTGCATAAAAGGAGGGGAGAAATCATTAGAGGCCATCTTTAGAGACTCGATACTAACTATATGTCAAAGCAAAAATAACAGAAATAGCACAGAAAATCAACAATTCATTAATAAAACTAAACTCTAAAATTCTACCAGAAAGCGTTGCTTGACAGATAATGAAGTCATTGGAAATGCCCTTAGGATGTTCCATTTAGGGTGGATGGACCTAAGATCATCCAGGTCTCTTGCTTCATTAAACAGATGAATTTCAGTCAAGACCACAAGATTGCAGTTTAGCTTACAAAAATCGATTTTTTTCATATTCTTTCAATAAGCACTTACTGTGTGCCTTTCATGTTCAGATGTGTTACACGTTGAGTTTACATAATTAAGACCACCCTTGATGTTAAGGCCACACCTGGCCGGCCCCTGGGGTGAGGCCCCTTTGTGCTGTGACTTTTATTTGGGAGCAGAAGGGGTGGAGGGGGGAGGCGTCTGTGTGGATGGGGGTTTGCTTGATAGGTGTTGGGAGCCAGACTCCTTATGGTCAAGTCTGGCACCAGGGTCCTCTGGCACCCGGGGCACCCAGAGATTTCTCATCCAGGACTCCCTTGTCGGTCCCGTAGAACTCCTGAGATCCCGCGAAATTGGATTCTCTGGGAAGAGTGGTCAAGGCAGCAGCGTCTGGGGTCTGATCGGCCACCCTCCGAGCCGCCCCTGGCGCTCAGTGCATCCCAGCCCACCCTCTCCCTGCCTCTCCATCTGGACCGCACTTGCTCCCTCACACACGTCTGAAGCACAAAGCGCACTTTGGGGCTCCAACTGTGCCCTGATCGCCTTCCCAGAAAAAAAAATCCTTGATCTCAGGGATGGCCTCAATGTACCTGTAGCAGACTTGGAGGGCATGTTATGGCAGAAAGCTCTCGAGGTGCTGTTAGAACAAAGAGGGACACCAGCTGTGAAGACGGGGCAGGGGAGGAGACCAGTCCAGCTCAGTGTCTTCCTGGAGGAGATCAGGCAAATAACAGATGTGACTTTGATTTTTGTTTTTCATTTAACCTTCAGGTTATTGAACTAATTCAGAGAGAGAAAAGAGAGATAATCCCCTTGGAAGACTGACAATGTATAAGTAAGGATCTATTGGTCCTAAAAGTTTCGGAGCTAATTCTGAGATCCATATTCTATTACAGAATTTAGGAAATCAAGCATTGGGGCAAATTTTAGTCCAATAGGTTTATTACTTCTCTTTCTCCAGTCAAATCCCCCACATCTTAAACACCTTTCTTGTCAGTTAAAGACACATACCCATTATCTTCAAAGACATGGTAAATTACGAGGTGTCAATTTGTCTTATGGTTTTTCAAAGACCAATTTTTTAAAAAACAGTTCTTAAAAACAATTAAAGGAAAGAGTCCAGATCGTTTGTAGCCACATGAAAGATTAGTTTCACATTTTGCCCCAGGGACACTTGGTTTTAAAGAAATAGATCTTTTGCCCTGTTCCACAGGCCTTGCATCTGAGTATTCGCTTTTAGTTACAACGTATTTTAAAATGTACGGATAATTCTCTAAGTGAAAATAACCTGTCAAGCAAACTAGTAAGCCACCTACTGTGGATACCATTAGGAAAATTTATTATTTGATGTAAGAACAAAAAATCAAATCTTATAAACATGGGCAACATAATATTTGGACTAAACTGACCTGACAGAAAACATTACTCTTGCCTGACACTTAGCATGTGTGGAGTTTTCAAATAAAGAGAAAGGAAAAGCCTCTTAGTGGAGATTCTAACCAAATGAAAAGAAGACACTGAAATGGAAAAATCACTTGCTTGGCTCCAAATCCAGAAAGATGCCAATTCACAGTGTCTCTAAAGTGTATCTATGTTTCATGTAGCCTATAAATGTTATGGGATGGAAGTAATTTTAATTGATTTTGTTGTTTAAAGGATTGTTCCTTATTCTTTATTTACAGCTATGTTTTCAGAAATAAGCACCGCAAATTACAGGGTCAATGTTAAGCATTCAAGATAAAAATCAGCTCTTTGACCTAAAGCTGCTTTCAGGATGAATATTCAGTGTAAAACAAGTTTTTGTCCTATACGTTAATGCAACTTTATTGATCTTACTCTTTCAACTTAGGATATATGATAGAATTACTCCTTTGAGTTATCGCATATGGATAATAAGTATTTATGCTAATAACCAGTTCTCTATAGCTTTTCCCCTTTCCCGTTTTCCTGGCAGCAGTAAATCTCTGCCTCTACTCAACCACGTCCCTACCAATTCTCAACCAAACCAGTCTGCACCACATCTCAACCAAATTAACTATTGAAAGTTCTTCTCATCACAACTAGTGTAAATGACTGTAATTTCCACCTCTCTGATCCCCGTGTTTCCTTGGGACTCACACAGAATACATGGCTTCCTTCTTTCAGAATAGCATACTAATTAAGAAGAGGAGTTTTGAAATCAGACTGGGTCCGTTCAAATCCCATCTCCCCCTTAGTAGATGTAAGACCTTGGGACAAGTTATTTAACTTCTCTGTGTTTCAATTTATTTTGTATGGAAAATAATAGGAGCATCTAGCTCATATGATTGTTTTGAAGAGTATAGGAGTATTAAGATCCTACAACAAAGCCTAGCATATAGTAATAAAAATATTAGCAACTAAATTATTTATTTTCCATGTCTATAAAATATATAAATGTAATAATAACTCAATTAACCAAATAATTGTTTCCAGTTTCTTCAACTATTCCTAATGTGACATACTTTCAAACTCTTAGTCTTGCACTTACCTGTCAATGTCTTATTTGGATCCTGATTCTTTCCTCGTGCTTGTATTGGTTTCCTATTGCTATTGTAACAACTTGACACAAACCTAGTGTCTTAAAATGACACAAAATTATTATCTTATAGTTCTACAGGTCAGAAGTATTCAACAGGTCTCACTGACCTAAAATCAAGTTGTAGACATGGCTGCATTTCCTTTCTGGAGGCTCTGGGGGGAAATCCATTTTCTTGCTTTTTCAGCTTCTAGAAGCTTCCTCTGTTCCTGGGCTCATAGTTCTTTTTCATCTTTAAAGCCGGTGGTGGCTGTTCAAGTCTTTCTCACAGCGCCATCTCTCTTGTTCTGATTCTTCTGCCTCTCTCTTCCCTCCTTTGAGGACTATTGTGATTCCACTGGACCCAGCTGGATAAACCAGGATAATCTCCTTGTCTTGATCAGCAACCTTAATTCCATCTACAACCTAAATTTCCTTTTGCTATGTAACATGACATAGTCACAGGTTCTAAGGATGATAATGTGGACAATTTGGAGGGCCATTATTCTGTCTACCATACCACTCAATCCTATATTCCATTTTTGTTCTTATTTTTTCATGATTTCATGTTGTCTTTGAACCCATTAGCATGATTCACTGTATCTATCACTATTTAGTGCATAGGAATAAGTTCCATGAATACTTGATTCATGTAAAAACAGGGGTCAATCTGAATCTTAAAGGATGTAAGTAGATGGAACAGAGAAGGAAAATCACTGGAGACAGAAGAAATTCGTGAAAGAATAGTGAAAAGCATGAGCAAACTAGACGACATAAAGTACAATAAAGTTCTTGGAGGAAGAGCTTCAGTTTAGAAAGTGAAGAATGATGGGGAGGATGGGTAAAGTGAGGTCAGATTACAGATTTATAGGTGTCTTTGAACACCACGTTGGACATATTACACATGGTGTTCCAGTCACAGCCAACCTTGACAATAGGTAGAATAGGAAATCATAGTTGTGTGTGCGCAAAATATTTTATTTGTGAGATGATATGAAGGCTTATTTGCAAAATTGTCTCTCCTAGGCAAATTATAAATGCTTAAAATTCTCCCACTAACAATGTATTTCTTTGGATTTCACATTCTCCTTTACTTAAATCCAAATACTCCTGGAGGTGGGGACATGGAGGGTAAACCATTAAGACAGTAACAAATAGAGAAAATTACTCTTCAGAATGACTTCTTTTCTCAGTTACATCATGAAAGCACTGAGGCTAGGGATGGGAAAGGGGGACTGGGAGAAACTCATAAACAAGACCAGGATTGTGGTCGGTGAGGGGACTGAACACAGAGGTGAAGAACGTCAAAAACGAACTCTACCTACCTCGCAATTTTGCCCGTGGCTCTCCTATTCTCAGACAATAAGGAACATCTGTGTTTTTAATTGAGCACTGATGTGTGAAGAACAACGTCTTTGGATATTATTCAAAGAGGTCAGATTTGAACATACCGAGTCTGAAATAAAACAAAGAAGCACTCAACAGCTCATGCCTCATCATTCTTTCCTGTGTCATCACCAAAAGCTCATACACCACAGGCTTGGTTACAACCTTCTGTTGGCTGCAGGAGGAAACAGCTTCAAGTGAAGGAGAAAAAAATATAATTCTTTTGATAATATCTTTAAACTGTTCAAGTGAGAACAACAATTTAAAACTTTTAATATCCAAGAAAATTAACAGTTGAAATAACTTCCTTGGGAGTACAAAATATTGGGAAAAAAGCTAAAGTAAGAATTCTAAACACGAATTATTTCACAGAGGGGAAATGTACCAACGAGCACTGAGGACCACCCTGTCCCTTCCTGTGCCTGTGACACTCTGTGAAATGTACCAACGAGCACTGAGGACCACCCTGTCCCTTCCTGTGCCTGTGACAGACTCAGTGGCCACCACCGCGTTCCTTCCCTCTCTAACTAGTGATGGTCTTGTTATCTCTCTCCTACAACGCTCTCAGCAGCCACTTACGTTAATAAGAATTCAGACAAGAGACCAAGTCTAACATTTGCTGTGCTGGGTTCTATGAGAGGGACTTGCACATATTTCAGTGTATTATACTGTTTTTTAATTCACACAACAGTCCTACGATTTATGTGAAAAAGTTATGCTGAAAAGCATCAGCGCCCTTGGGGCTGCTGTGTGTGTGCACCTATGAGTTGGGAAGTGTTGGCGGTGTCACAAATTATCCCAGAAATGTGAGCTAGTGAATTTTCCAGACGCTTTCTTAGCGACCAGGTATCCATTAGCCTGTGTAGAGAAGTGTTGGTATTTGTTTTTCTGGTAGATCCCCAAATGAGTGAAAAGCACAAGGAGTCCGTCCTGCTGACAGAACAACCTGGTGACCTTCCCTTGTTTTTTTATGCTACATGGTAGCTTGTTCATTGTAAGATGTACAAATTCCAGTTATTCCCTGCTAACTTCAAACATGAGAAGCAGCTACGAGGCAGGGCTTGTTGAACCTTTCTGGTGATATTAGCAGAAGTTTTTTTTTTTATTTTAAGCCCCATATTAGGGTGATTTATATAATTTGTCATCCAAAAGAGGCCCCATCTGAGGCTGAAAGAGGGAACAGTTAATACTTACCCTGAGGCAAAAGGAGTAACTAAGATCGCCCAGGGCAAACTAGAACATACGCTCACTGCATGTATAACCAAGGTGTGTTGTGTGGGTGGAAACCAGGTTATTAAATTTGTATTCTCAGAAATTAATAATGCTGATTACCATAAATAAGTAATTCGTATATATAGAGGAAGGGACAGGGAAGGAGATACATGTATTTTTATAATTTCACGAATATTATCTCGACCTTGATTTAATTGACTACTTTCAGATGCTGGGGGACAAATACAATATGAATTGGAAAAGCGAACCTATATGGGCTCCATGTACTTGATGTTGGAGAATAAAAGCAAGGGTCACATAAAATAGGATAGATAAGCCTCAAGATCAAGAACGGGTGTCACGGAGAGTGTCTTGGGAAGCACAGATTTGGGAAGACAGCCAGTATGGGAAAGCCTGCCGAGAAAAGGCAAAGGTCCACTGCGCAGGAGTGAGAAGGGCCCAGACAGCCTCTGATGATGCTGGAATGATGAGCAAGCTTCTGAAAGAAGGCTGGTGGAGGAAATGGGAAGGGAAAATGAGCATCGCTGAATTGGAAACTTACCAGAAGTGAATTTCACGGCATGTAAATTACATCCTAATAATACTGCTAAAAAAAATTTTTAACTCATGACGTAATATTGTGTTTTTATTTTATTATATCATCTTTTATTTCAGTAACCATATTATTTTTCTGAACAGTAAATCATGGACACACCTTTCACATGACTGTTGAATAACAGAGCCAAGGGATGGCAATTCATGGCTCTTTGTCATGTTGAGGACCTCTCTAGGAGTGTGGCAGAGGGCTGGGCCATTGACCCAGTCATAATCAATATTTGTGTTCTTTATTTGGATTAAGACATCTAAGGCTACTTATCAAGTGTTTAGGTGACCCCAAACTAAAAGACATCATTAAGGTGATAATAGAATCAGATTCAAAATTATTTCAACAAGTTGAAAAGTTGGACCAAAACCAGTACAGTAAAATTTAGCAAGAATATATGTAAAATTCTATCCATAGTCAAAAAAAGTATAGAGTCTCTAAAATGAGAGGAGAAATTTTCCTCATATAACAGATAATGAAACAACGATTTTAAACAACACAGGTTATTTCTCGCTTGTGCCCATGCCCATCATGGGTGGACGACAGGGATCTGTGCATCAGAGTCACTCAAGTTTAAGGGCAAGGCAGCTCCATCTCAGTCATTTCTTGTTGCTGTGCCACAACAAAAGTAAATGTTGCTCAATCGCTTACTAGTTGTTAAGACTTCCATCCAGAAGTGACACATCACTTCCTCTCACAATCCATTGCCCAGAGGAAGTCATGTAGCCACACTTAATTGCAAGTGGGCAGGGAAGTGCCATTACACTCTGTGCCCAACAGGTGGATAATCACAGATATATAACCAACAGCGCTAATATCTACTGCAAACTGCCTGAGAGAATGAATGATTGTGGTTGGCAGAATTCTCAGATGGCCTCCAGGATTCCTGTATCCCCTCCCCTCCCCCTGGGAAGAAGCCTTGTGTAATCCCCTCCACTTGAATGTTGTTGAGCCTGTGGATGGGAAGGACTTCAGTCCTGTCATTAGGTTATTTTATATGACCAAGATCAAGGAATTCTGCTGGTGTGATTAAGGTCCCAAATCAATAGATTTTGAGATAATCAAAAGGGAGATTATGCTGGCTGGGGCTGACCTAATCATTTTAGCCTTAAAAGAGACAGGGAGCCTCCTGAAATAAGAGATTCAAAGCATAAGAGGTTTTATTCTGCTGACTTGGAAGAAGTAAGCTGGCATGAGAAGCAGCTAAGTGGCTGGGACCTCAGGCAGCCCCTCGGAGCTGAGAGAGACCCCCCAACCAACAGCCAGCAGGAAAATAGGGGCCCTGGTCTCATAACCGGAGGGAACCTAGTTGTTTAATGACCCGAGTGAGCTTGGGAAAGGAAACCGAGTTCCCGATGAGAACGCAGCCCGGCTAACACTTTGATTTCAGCTTGAGACCCTGAGAAGAGAACCCCGTTATGCTGATCCATGGAAACAGTAAAATGAAAAATGTGTGTTGTTTTAAGGCACTAGGTTGTGGTAATTTGTTGCTCAGCATAGAAATTGAATACAATTACAAAAGAAAAAGTTCATAATATATTTTAAAATCTAACTACACAAAATACGAAAGACAATGATCTAATTTTTGTTAAAAAGTGTGTATACTTGCAAACGAAAAATAATTGTAATACTTATACTGTTAACTGTGGAAGCCAATTTGTCCAATATATGTTGTCATATATATAAAATCCTATCTTCATAATATCCTAAAGATAGTTATTATTATCACCATTTATGTAAGTTAGATGACCTTTACTTTTCTTTTTCAGGCTTTCACGTAATTTCCAAATTATTAGAGTCAATATGTTTCTGTTTTATAGTTAGCTAAGAATAAATAACGAATATTTTATTTTAAAAATTATTGCCCAGATTTACAGAAGAATAGACAGCAACTTACATTTAAAAAACACACAAATTGTGAACATGTCCACAAATCTAATGTGATGCAACCATAAAATGAGACTACAGAGTAACATTAGCCATCTCAATCTAATGTAATGAACTTCCTTGAGCTGACTGGATAGTCGAGTGTGGTTCATCAAATTCCATTCTCCCTCTCTTCTGGTTCACCTGGCTCAACCATACTCCTCAAATGCTCTTGAACTTTGCATGACCCTATGAGTCCCAGCCCAGAATGGGATTTGAAGGGACAAACACCACTTCCATGTCTAGCACATAATAGCCTCTCTTTCTTGCTCCTTTGTTCCAGTCTATCCCCTTTGGCTGACTGGGAGGTCATCCGAGGTGACTCTAGAAGCTCATGTTAAAGATAACCTCAGTCTCCGAAAGGCTGTTGGAGTTCAGCCCCTGTCTTTGTCCATTTGGGCTGCTATAATAAAAATACCACAGACTGGGTGACTTAAACAACAAACATTTTTTTCTCACAGTTCTGGAGGCTGAGAAGTCCAAGATCAAGGTGCTGGCAAAACAGGCGTCTGGTGAGAGTCCACTTCCTTGTTCATAGATGGCCATCCTTTCACTGTGTCCTCACATGACAGAAGGGGTAAGCGAGCTCTCTGGGATCTCTTTTATAAGAGCACTAGTCCCAATCATGAGGGCTGTACCCTCATGACCTCATCACCTCCCAAAGGCCTCATTTCCAAATACAGTCACATTGGGGATTAGGTTTCAACATATGAATTTTGTGGGGACAAAAACATTTAGTTCATAGCCCCTCAACCCCATCCTACCCATGTGGAACTGCCTTGGACAGTTATGTGAATGACATACCTATTTCTTTTGCTGTATTGTTATATATTAGGTCTGTCTGTTACAGCAGCTAATTGAGCACTTACTTTATTCCAGACCACCTGCAGAGATTCTACATACATTATTTTCAATCTTCATTATTATCGCAATTTCACATATAATGAAACCAAATCTCAGAAAATTTTAGTCAATTATCTCAGATTGCACTTCCAACTAGTTAATGGCTGAGTAAGGACTGGAATCCAGCTCTTTCTGGATCCAAATCTATTTACACAATGCCTCTGCAGTATTGCCATAATTTAAAAAGGATAAAAATAAACTTGATTGAGTTGATGAAGAAGAAACAGCAAGTTGGAAAGTGTCTAAACATTTTCCTACTAGAAGTATTTTAAGGAACTGAGGTTTGTGGCCTAGAGGGAAAAAGATCAGCTTGAGTATTTGAAGGTTTACTATTTGGGAATAAGAGTAGAGTTGTTCTTTGCAGCAGAACTGGAAGATCTCGGGATGAATTTCAATTCAGCATAAGATATTTTCTAACAACTAAAGCTGTCCATCAGTGAGATGTATTGTCTTCACTTATTAAATCTTTCATTCATCCAGCCAACATTGTGTTCCCATTATATGCTAGGCATTCTACTAGGTGCAGATCATACTAAAATGAATAAGACTTAGTTTATGCCATTAATAATTTACTTTCTAGAAAGAGAAAGAGCATGCAAAAAAAAAATACCTGCAGCACAGATCAATAATTGTAACAATCACTTGGGATAGAAATCCACTGGCCCTATTTGGCTCTGCCAGGAAAAATTTTCTAAAATACCTCTCCATAGAATAGTTCTTGACTAATGAAGTTTTTCCCAGTCCAGAATAAAATGAGATAAACAAGAATCATAGGCAGATATTTCTGAAAGGCTAATTTATCATTTTTATTGAGTTTATTTACAGTCTTCCTTTTTGATGTTAAAATGTTCCTTTTTGTGAAATGATGTTATTGTAGCTTGTGACTTGTTTGTTATTTGTGTTTTATTTGATGTTAATATTTTCACGTTGTAAAATAAAACTTCAGCAACCCTCTTTGCCCCAACATCTTTACAATGAAATTTTGCCAGCTCCCTACAAACTGTAGTCTGATGACCTAAAGAATTTGGGCTGGACTTTGAAAGCTAAGTAGGAGTTTATCAGATGAATGTGCTTCCAGGTAGAGGTGAGCACTTGGAAAAGCACAGGGATGCACATACTGCCTGGCTTCTTTTGTGATTCCTGAGTAACTTGGTCTTCCTGAGTATTGAGTAGCTCAAGGAGAGTGGCAAAAAGACAAGGCTGCAGAGATTGAAAGGGAACACATCACACAAGGCCTTTTGTACCAGGCGAAGGGATTTTGAACGGATCCTATAGGCAATAGGGACCTATCAAAAGTTTTCAGGCTGTCGGTCAGAGCAACAGGATTTTTAATACAGGTCCTCAGACTGCAATTCTGTATTCACTTCATTGCATCTGTTACATGGGTTTTACAGTCTGTGATTGTTACATTTTGGAACCCGGCAGGTCTACACAATGAAAAATAGCACTCACGTTAAACATCTCTTCCACCCATATTCCAAAAACAATACTTTTCAGAGTGTTTCTTCTTGACTTACTTTTAGTAGAAAGAAGAAAATAACATGATCCTGTCTATGTTTTAGAAAAAGCATATCCTTACATGGAGGCTGGATTGGAAGGGGACAGTGCCCTGGGGCCGACATGATGACCTAGAAGCCCGGTACAGTAGTGAGTTTCCTGATATTGGGAAGATTTGAAGCATTAAATCTATCACAAGGACTCACAGTCTTTTCACTGAAATGATCTTCTCAACTCTTAAGAGGATACATTAATTTCTTCTTTAAAGGAACATGGACATGAAAAAATAGTACATATAAGATTGGTCAGGGTGAAAACCACAAAAAGATTGCACTTCAATCTTCATTGTCATTGTCCTGTTTTCTCTGCTGGGCAGACTCCACATTTCCCTGCTTTTTCCAGAGCTGAACTTTTAAAAAAGAAGCACAGAACACTTTCCTGACATTGTCTTTTTAAAATGTATAGTCTCTTCGTAAGATAAAACACCACACAAAATGTAGCCATTTCAGTGCAAAACTGTCTGTGGTCTGATAATGTATAGACATTCTCGTCCCAGCTTTTATCCTCCAGGCAAGGCCTGTAGTTCAAGTCTACTAAAATTCCATCAACAAAATAAATTTATAAAATGAAATAAAACCCAGAGTCATAACAAATTGTCATTTCAAAAAGGCTAGTTAAATCAATACTTCAAAATAATGCTCAAATTTAAATCTTTGAGAGGATGTGATCTGAATGTAATGAAGTATAACATAGCTTTTCCAGCTGGCACTCATGTTTAGTCAATACTTTAATATTCTTTTGCTTAGATGTGAGTCACACTAAAGGTGCCAGTAAAACTGCTCAGGCACCATAGACAGCTTAACCTTCCCTCACCAAATTATGTCTGGATTTCTAGGACTAACAGTCAAGAGGATATGTAATTAGGCTTTTTTTTAAACAATTAAGATCTCAGTTCCTAGAAATTGCTGCCAATTTTTATATTCTACAATAATGAACATTAATCTTTTGTCTTTTCATCTGTTAGTGGTTTCATTCACTGAGGATATGTAGAAATTATAGCTGATTTTACGATGAATGGTAAAATTTTTTCAACACAATAAATCAAGCTTAAAAAGACATGAAAAATATTTTATAAATAGTTAGTTTCTCTGTCAATGCAGCAGTACTTTTAATATGAATTCTCAGACCGCTCTTCAGTGCTCACTTCATTTTATTTTTCACTTGGGTCTTAGTCTGTGATTGTTACCTTTTTAGACCTGGCAGATCTAGGTAATGAAAAATAGCATTTATTTTAGACATCTCTCCTATCCGTTCTTCAAAAACGATACTTCTTCAGGGTATTTCTTTCTCCATATTTCTAAGTAGAACAGATGAAAATCAATAGAAATGCGCATGGTGACCGTTTTCCAAAAGAGCAGGATGCATCTGCAGAGGGAGGTCTGACTCAGTTCTGTAATTCACTTCCTCCCTCAAAGATCCCGGCCTCATGAAAAGGGAACCCCACGTGGCAAGTCCGCTGGAATTCCACATTGCGATTCTGTTCAGCCAGTAAATGTTATTTTGCTTGGTGCTTCATCTAGTTAAATAAAGAAGAAATTTCCACCGGTTTGGAACCACATCCAAAACCAACTTTCTCCTGTGAGCAGAAACATTGACTCAACGGCTCTAGGGGTCCTGAACTTTGGGGTGTGGATGCAACTACTGCGTGTGCTTGTATCTGGTTTTGGTTGTTTTTCAGTGTTTGTGTGACAGAATCGCCAGCAACTTTGTGGCATGTTAGATAAGCAAAGTGTTAAGTTGAGATCAAAACTTTAAAATGGTTTCAGAAAAATAATGGTCATTTAAATTTAAAATAAGCAGGGCAAATACCAGTGTGATTTCAGGTCTACACACAAAGAGGCTCCAGTGCCAGAGAAATGGCTGTAACCAAGCTTAGCTGCCCCACTTATTATAAATAGCTTTCATTTCTAAATTCGCTGTGGTAATGATATGAGCTAACATATGTAGCCTGCAAGGTCGCGGTCCACCCATAATCCAGGCTCTCTGGTGGCTCCGAGGTGGCAAGCTGTACGTTCTTTGTTTTTAATTTAACGGCCACACGTTATGGCGTTTTGTGAGACGAGAGGTTCATTAGACCTTCTGTTCAAGTGCCTTCCGGCCACAATTCATTCTGACTCTGCAATTACCAGTGACAATTTTTATATGCAGCCAAATTTTTCAATCGCAGTGGGAAGGTTTGCATAATTTGTGGCTTTTTGCTCTTCTCTCTGATAATCTCACATTGTAAAAAATATTAAAGATGCATTCTGGAGAACCATTAATGCTGCATGTACCATTTTACTGTTTATCAAAAGAACAGACTCTAGGGAAAGGAATATGGGAAATAAAAGATATTAGCACATCTGGTTTTTTGTAAACAGTTTGCATTGGCTTGTGATAGAGTATAAACTCCAAGGGGAGGGCACAGCTGTAATCTTCCTTGTGTGTCATATCATATAAAAGCACCATTTTTTAAAGATGGTTAATTCTTTGAAATCTGTTCCCTATAATTTACACCTTTAGGTGAGTTCTCCCACAGCGCTTTTCAAATTAATCTTGAAAACAACAAACAACCATGAGTTACAATCACTGAGCCTCTTCTCTCAATTTAAGAGATGCTGAGTGGAAGTCAGACAGGCAAGAATTTAAATCACTTCTGGCCAAAAACTTGGAGGGAATCCATTACAAACCTTATGGTATGCAGAGACTGTAATTGGAAGGCAAACAAAGATGAAGCTATTCTTATGCAGGGTCCTGGGGTGTGATTTGTAGGTTATCAGTAAATGCTGCCCTAGACCAGACTTTACAAGACAGAAAGAGTCTGTGCACTTAAGTAAACAAATGTGAAATCGTGGCAACTGACCATTATTTTCAAAGATTAAAGGCTGAAACCAATTCGTTTCAACACAAAAGCTCAAGAGAGATCATTTCTGCCCTGGAATCTTGATGTCTGGGTAGGTTAGAAGTACTTGAAGATCAGAGAGGAATCTGGAAAAAATATGTTTAGAGGTCATGGTACTAAACCAAAGCTGAGAAAAAAAGTAAAGAGAGAGAGAGAGAAACCCAGTAATATAACAGCAACAGGGAAAGCTCTCCTCAAGAAGTGAATTAAACTAAGTCAGAACAAAGCACACACATCTTCAGCCTGGAGGAGGAAGTGTATATTAATAGTCCAGAATTCTCCTGGGGCTCTGTGTTGACCTACAAACCCAGAGATGAATAGAGCTGATCTGTATTGCAAACATCAAATTCATCTTTGCTCATTAGCAGCAGCTGTGCAGCTAGGTTGCTCTAACACACACCAGAGAACTGGGTTCCAATCCTAGTCAGGCTAGTGACGGAGATATGCCATTTAGGGTAAATCACTTGGTCTTTGTGAGCATCTGTTTCCTCAGCTGTAAAATGTGGGTAATAATAACTGTTTTCAAAGATCGTGGAAAGGTTTAAACAATATAACTTATGAAGTGTTCAGTCTTTATAGTCAATATTCACTATACGTTTGTCAACTTTTTGTCAATTTTGGGTGGAAACAGACTTTTCTGGGGAGAAACAGCACTAACTAAAACTCTAGTAATCTTATGTTCATTGGAGGAAACAAAACGGAAGAAGTTAGCCCACTGATAACAAACACCACCTGGCATATAATAATTATCACCTCTCTTCCCTGGCTTGGCAGTTTCCCAGTCTCAAGACTGGCTAGTGCTACAAATTCCTGGAATTGATTCAATGCACAAGTCTTTGTTTCCAAGACCCTAAGTAAGTTGCTAGGATACCACTTGGGACCTTTTAACACTTTATTTTCCTTTTCTCAGTGTACTACTCAAGAGGTAGGTCCTTTTATAAATTGGAACACAATATATTTCTCAACTTGACCCATAGCAGTCTACAGGACTGAGTTGCATATAACTAGCAGTGTTAAATTTAACAATGTTAAGCCTGTTGGATGATCACTGTTGGATACTTTCGACCTGTATTCTGTAATAGATTAACCTCTAGTATGTGCTTCCAACATTTCAATCTCTGCTGTAGTCATTTCCTCAACCACTGTCAATTAATGAATGCAAAAATGTGGTAAAGGAAGAAAACTTGCAGGTAAAATTGACATCATTTTCATGCATGTGGGCTCCAAATATTTTAATTATGCTTCAAAAAAGAGATGCAATGTTATCCAGGTGGATTTATAATGAAGAAATTCTCTAATTTCTTCTCAAACTACGTGAATAACCATCTATGGAATGTTCAGACTCTACCTTCTTCCACTCTCTGTGAAGAGAGAGAAAGGGGGGTGAACAATTTAATTGGCTGTTGAACAAGCGAGTTGCTTAGCAACAAGAAACAAGGTTTAAAAGATTAGGTCAATAATGTCCAACTGAATCCAATAACAGGCAAAGAGCATACCCTTGGGCGTCAGACCCTGACCTGCTTCTAAGAGAAAACCTGGATTCTAGAATTCAAATATTTGATCTTTACTATGTATTTTCAATCATATCAATTTATTCAAAATTGAATTTAAAATGAAAAGTTATGCAAAATTATAAAACTAGAGTAACTCATGGTAAATTCATTTCCACAGAACCTCGATGTTATGGATTTTCCCCAATGTTTGGGTTCAAACTGACCTAGGTCTGTTTCTGGTCTACTTACCACCACAGGAAAATAATTTGTAGTGGGGGAAGTAGGGAGGTCTGTTGCTTTTACATAAAGTCAGCTGTCTTCTCATCTAGGCAAGCTGAATCTTTCTCAGTTTGGGTCAACTGTTATGTGTGTGTACACCATTTGGTAAAATTTACCATTTTAACCATTTTTAAAAGTGTAGTTCGGTGGCATTAAGTATATTCATATTGTTGTGCAGCCATCACCACTATCCATGTCCAGAATGTTTCCTCCTCCCAAACAGAAATTCTGTGCTCCTTAAACAATACCTCCTCATTTCCTTCTCCCCTCAGGCCCTGGAAATCACCATTCTACTTTCTGTCTCTATGAATTTGACTATTCTAGGCACCTCATGTAAGTGGAATCATTCAGTTTTTGTCCTTTAGCACAATGTCCTCAAGGTACGTCCACAGGATGTCCTTCCATTTTGAGGCTGAGTAGCCTTGCACTGTATGTATACACCACATTCTGTTTATCCATCCATCCATCCCTGGAGCCCGGGTTGTTTCCACTTTTTGGCTCTTGTGAATAATGCTGCTACAAACACAGGTGTACAAGTACAAGAAACAGTCCCAGAAGTCCAAATATCCTAAGCAGGCTGTGGATTTAGAGTTCCTAGAAACATTTTATAGACGAGATGGAGGAGCTGGTTCAAATCCCACACCCCACAGTGACAGCACTAATTAATCTTCTGTTCACTTGTGTTTTCAAGAGCTCTCCTTATGCTGTCACAGGTGCTCTTCCCGGACAGCCCAAGCCTCCTCAACCAACCTGTTTCTCTCTCTGGTTCACAGCCCGTTTATCTCACAAATGGCCTAAGTTAGGATTAACAAGCCAAGTTCCCCAAAGCAACTTGCAGAAAAATACGTTGTGTTCAGTTTCCTATAACTCCACAGCAATCAACATACATGGGGAAACTAAAATGATTTGATTGATTTTTTATTGTTCTGTTTGGTGTTGCAACAAAGATGTGTCAGAACTTCTATACCAAAACAAGCATGGCCCTTCAAGATGGTCATATCCAGGTGTTAAGTGCTTTTATCCAACAAAGCTGCCATTATTCAACACGTTCTTTGGAACTTTTGTTTTAGAATTACCTTCACTGCCAATTTATAAGTACAAGGAACGCCATTATTTTATGACCGCACCTCACAAAGGTCATAATTTTCCTGAAGAAAATAAAATGTTGTGTTTTAGACATAGTCAAGGTTGTGAACCTCTGTGAGAAATGATCCACTAAAACTATTCAAGACAAAGGCTGTGGAAATCTTAGACCAGAGCTTCGAGTCAAAACAAAAATAAAGCAAGCTGTGCCTTCTATATACGCCTGAGGCAATGTCTACAAAAAATTTCCATTTGAGAGTAAGATATTCAGCCAATTAGTTTCTTTTGCACTGCCAAAAATCTGATTCGATCTGGTTATTTATTTTATTTATTTATTTTTCTTTCATGACCAGTTGCTTAAAAAAATTGACCCAGCCAACTAGTTATAATATCTGTGTGGACTCAGTTTCAGAAAGATCCCTGCTTCATGTTCAGGCTATAAATTATTAAGCTATTAACACAATCAAAATCCTTTCAAGAATCTTTATGACATAAAGAAGACAATTATTCTAAAATGAATCCTTCATAATCATGATGGTTTATACCATCTCTCTACAAAACCTACAATAAGTAATACAACTTTAAACTTCAGGTGTTTTAGCACCTAGCATAAGTAGAATTTCCTACAATAAAGACTTATAGGAAAAATTCACTGTCTTTTTTAAATGTTTAAATGTTCAAGCATTTGGGTGCGACAATATGTTATCATGTTCATCTAGGGGAGTTAACATAAAAAACTCTTTGTAGAAAAGCTAAGAGGATACAGAATTGAATGTCAAGGCCTAAGTTTTATATGAATGAAACAGAGCACTGTGTATTGGAATGCCTTGAGGAACGCGGGGCAGTAGTAAAAACAGTCTTAGAAAGAGTGGTCCATTTGTTATCTGACTTTCAAGATTACCATGCTGTTCTGTATGGTGAGTGTGAAATTAATTACCTTCTATTTCACGTTTAACAATAAGGAGACAATAAAGCAGAAGAGGAGATAAAGTTATGTAGTTCAGTACATGAGACTGTAATAAATGATAACATGACCGTGGTTGACTGTGCTATTAACAATCCATGTACACAGACATTGTACATGCACCCATGTGCTGAGTATTGATGTGTGATTTAGAACCCATGGAGCGTGTTTATATGAAATATTTCTTTAAGAAATATTAACCAAAAATACTCTTCAAAGGTAAACTAATCCTTCACATATCAAAAAATATTCTTGCAAAATGGAAAGATGAGATTCAGACATTTGAACAAAAACTAAACATTGAAATTTTACGTCGTGTTAGGTCATGCCAAAGGTACTGATGGTGATATACACAACAATTTATGGTGAACACTATAAATTTTCCTGGCTTGAGTAATGCAATGTAGTAAATCATTACTAATATCACTGTTTTATCATAATTTACATATAAAATGACACCAGATATCCTATTAAAATTAATTGAATTTAATTGTTTTATCTACAATGTATTCTGAAAGAACTGATTCTTTCAAAACTGGTGATAATCAGGGTATGCTTTATTCTTAATATCTTGGTTTATTACAGAACGTGCAAAAAATCCTTTACTCATGGAAATGCAAATTATCCCTAAAAATCAGATTAACTTAAAGTTTGTACTACCCTTGCTTAGCTTTCTGGGGAAGAGCTCAGTAAGTGGTCTTTCTGTAAATTACTTTTCTTGTTAAGTCCCATCTGTAGAAGTCTCTGACTACTTAGCAGGCGCTCACTAAGAAGATGCTGTGCATGGAGGCCCAGACTGAATTGAATACACTTTAGCTAATGGAAACCTGCCGAAGCGTGCTCCGGCTTCTAATGTCTTGGACTTTCATTTTCAAAGTGGACATGAGCCTTGAGTAAAGTTTGGTCTAGTCTCCAGATATGAAAACCGCCACTCCTTTTAAATGTCGTTGTGTGCTTGCAATCTGGTGATCATCCGGTGTGGTGGGGTAGAATGAATGCTGCATATAGAGTCAGGACCCCAGATAAAATCCCAGGTGTGCAACCTTCTGGCTGCGTAACTTTGGGCAACTCACATTTCTGACCCTCTATTGATTTCCCATTTTTAAAACTAGAGATCCCACCATGTTTGCATAAATCTAGAACAAAGCATGGCATAAAGAAGAGATTTAAAATGATAGTTGCCTTTTGTAAAACTTTTTTTACTAGTAATACCCTTTTTATGTTCTTGAATTTATACTTTTGGTTTATCAAAGTAATACCCACAGCTGCTATCCCAGAGTCTCTCTCTTCTGTTTGATCATTATGGACTGAGTGTTGGTGTCTGTCCTCCCAAAATTCATATGTTGAAGTCCTCACCCTCAATGAGATGGTGTTTGGAGGCAGGACCTTTGGGAGGTAATTAGGGTTAGATGAGGTCATGAGAGTGGGGCCCCTATGAAGGGACTGGTGTTCTTATAGGAAGAAGAAGAGACCAGAGCTCTCCCTCCACCATGTGAGGGCACAGCGAGAAGGAGAACATCTGCAGTCCAGGAGGAGCCCTCACCTGGGAACTGAACTGGCTGCCATCTTGTTATTGGACGTCCCAGCCTCCAGAACTATGAGAAATAAGTTCCTGTTCTGTAAGCCACTTAGTCTGTGGTATTTTGTTATGGCAGCCTGAGCTGACTAATGTGTATGTATATGTATATACATGTGTATGTGTACTAACACACACATACATATATGTACACATATACATATATGTATTCCAAACTTCGGCTTTCAAAGGAACATGTACAATCCAAATGCCCAGTACAAATTTAGGCTTCTCGGTCTAGGTCTTTTTCTATACCCCTTCCCTTGCTGTTTAAAAATTATTATAATTTGTCTTTTCTTGTCAACGGAAACGTCTTCTCCAGTTAGCCCCACAAAAGTGGGAAAAAATGGGATTTTAATAATAAGTAGTGGGAAATCGCTCTACATACTTGGACAGAGATTAAAAAAAATAAATATTCGTCTGGCTACTCTGTGTAGAATACCCAAGAGGGAACAGAAGGTAGAAACCTAGAGGCTTATTCAAGTTAAAAATGATAAAGGCTGAAATAGGGCTGTGGTTGTGGAAATACAGAAGATTGTATTGATGCTTTGGAGTTGAACTTGCCTGCGTTTACTTCTTGCTTCCCATGTGTTTACTTCTTGCTTTCCAGTGTGGTATCCAGTAAGTCTCTTGATTTCTCTAAGTCTCAGGACCCGCTTCTTCAGATGGAATTAATAAAGCTGACCTACTTCATGGTTGGTATGCGGCTTTGAAGAGCTAGAGCTGACAGTGACTAGAGTTGAAATTTGGCAGCCAATTCCCAATGACTAAACTGGATCTGGATCCAAGTAGTCATGGGGATTAAATGAGATGGGTAACACACTGGGTGCCCACATGGTTCACATTGTAGTTGGCAGTTATTGTTCTGTATAGAAAAATTGGGGGAGGTAGGCTGTCCTAACGTTGAAGTTGGTGGATATAGAGAATATGTGAGAAAGAAAGTTCAGAAGATTTAACGTTTGAGATTTGGGTCCTAAATTCAATTTGAATCTACAGGTACTATTGAAGTTTTAGAATGTGCCAGAAGATTTGTAGAAAGAATTGTAAGAAGAGGTTTCTCTTCTAGAAGAGTTAAAAATTAGGAATTTGGAGAAATTGTAATATGTCTTCTTGAGATACGAAATAAATTTAAATTTGATATCTTAAATTCCAAGTGATTGAGAGTGTTGTTAAATATTAGCAGGACAAACATGGAAATATCTAGCAGAAATTTAAAATATAAGAATGTGTAAAAAGGCAAATTAGTAGTCTCTTAATAGGTGGGGTCTTTTTTCTATAAGACCTTGGCCAAAATGACTTGAAATGGAGCAAAAGGGCTTTAGGAAAATTTGTGTTTTGTTTGAGCAGATTCCTATTTCTTCTTAGATTAAATAATAGAAAACTGTAATCACACATTAAGGGATGTATCATTAAAAAGCATTATTTTCTCAGACACATTGCTTCTTAAGTTCCACATTATTTAAATAAGAAAAAATGATCAATAACAGAATATTTACTTAAAAGTCATAATAATAGTATTAATACATTTTCACAGAAAAGTCTATTGTCAAACCACAGATGCTTGGTATGGGTTTCAAGCATCATTCATTCATTCACGTCATCTACTATGCCTAAGACATTGTGTTAGACTTTTTGAAATACTACCCTTAATAAAATGTAAGTTCTCTCAAGGATCATCAATCTATTAGTATAAACTTGAATGAGGAAAGGGGAAAATATAACAAAAGGAGATAATGGAAAATAATCTAAAGATGAAATTAGCTTTCAGAATTCAAAAGAAACAACTTAATACTAAGTTAAAAAAGTATTTGAAAGGACTTGTAATTTTAAATTAGTGAAAGTGAACATCATTATCTCATGAAAGAGTTGTCTCATCTATATAGGAAATAAATTAGCAAACACAATGGAATTAGTTGGGGAAATTGCAAATATCTTTTCAGTTGTGTATTATAAAACAGCGATTTTGAATGTTTGTATAAAATGAACCTGTATTTTCCTTTGGAAGATGTAAACTCAAAACATTTAAGTTAACGTTTCCAATCTTGCTTCTATTTTTGTTTTAAAGTTTTCTTCAAAACTGTTTGTGATAGAAACATGTATTTTCCTTTCATCTTTCCACTTTAGTAATTAAATACTTGTGTATTGCTGATATGTACAGTGGGTATATGAAATCTGTCCTTTAATAATGGATGTGAAATTTATAGACTACAGACCTCGAAACACTGAACAGAAGCATTCTGACTGAAGAACTGTGTTTTTATCAACCCAAATGAGGATTGATGCTTAGAAAACTGTCTTTCAAAAATTATTAATTCAGTAACCTCATTGATTTGTCTGCCTGATGACCCATATGAAACAGACACACAAAATAAATAATTCGGTTCACTGAAACGTGTCTTAACCAAAATTCACCAGATGTTGGCAATCACTCATTCCCACCCTATCTTATCTCACTGATGGAAGAAGAGAATCCCCCAGCCCCTCAGCTATTCATTAGCTAGTCAAACAGCTCTCTGTAGAGGCGAGCCCTTTCTGCTCTCCCTTCCCCTTGCATCTATTGTAACATTTGTGCATTTTTCTTCTGTGGTTATGAGATGAAAATTGGTCACAAGTCTTCTGAACAGTTCAGGTGTTTATAACCTATCCAAATGGGAACACATGTCCCCATTCCTATTTCTTCAGTTCTCATTTCTGTTGAGATGTTCACAATTCCTTTGCTAACCAGTGGCAAAATCACAGTTATATTTGATAACTTTCACTTCCTTAGCTCCAACAGCCAGATGTGGAATCTCCTCAATCCATCTACCCTCCATAGACACTCAGATGTTCCTCCTCTTTTCAATTCTTCATTACCTTTCACCTGAGCTACTGAAAGAACCTTCTATGAATTCTCACCATGGAACAGTCTCTTCTGGTTTCATTTGATTTTCATTATTTCATAGAGCTCTATGATCCATCTGGAATTAATTTGGGGTGTGGTAGAAAGTAGAATTTGAAATTTGCTCTTTTCCGTAGGGCTATGAGTTGGTCAGCACAATTTATTGAAAAGACCTTCCTGTTCCCATTGGATTGCTGTGTTGTCATTGTAATGAAACAGAATGATTGTGTAAGCATGAGTCTGTTCCTAAGCCCTCTCTCTTGTTCCGTCAAACTACTTGTCAATCCTTATTTCAATACCACAGTGTGTTGGTGACTAAATTTTGACCACTAAATCTTTATATTCACTCTTGAAGACAGGAAGTCCACCAACAACTATTTTTCAAATTGCTTAGATATTTTAGGTCCTTCCATGTCCATATAAATTTTAGGATCAGTTTATTAATTTAATAGGTGTATATGTAAATGAAAACCTACCAAACTCTATGCTTTAAACACATGCAGTTTATGGGACACAATGATGTTTTTATTTTTTTTTAATTTTTTAAAATTTATTTATTTATTTTTGGTGAGGAAGATTAGCCCTGAGCTAACATCCATTGCCAATCCTCCTCTTTTTGCAGAGGAAGATTGGCCCTGGGCTAACATCTGTGCCCATCTTCCTCTACTTTATATGGTACATCGGCACAGCATGGCTTGATAAGCGGTGCGTAGGTCCACGCCCAGGATCCAAATCCGTGAACCCTGGGCCCACGAAGTGGAGCACGTGGACTTAACACTATGCCACCGGCTGGCCCCAGCATACCACAACGATGTTTTTAAAAGGTAACTTTCACTTCCAGGAAGATGGAATAGACGTGCTTTAAAAACTCAACAGTAAAAAACAAAAAATCCAATTAGAAAAAATGCAAAAGACATTAAGAGACATTTTACCATAGAAGAGGATACGTAGCTGATGAATGTGCAGTGAAAAGATGTTCAACACCACTAGCCATTAGGGAAAAGCTAATGAAAACCACCATGAGTTACTGCTACTGCCTATCACAATGGCTAAATAAAAAGTAGTGAGAACACCAAACGCTGGCCAGGGTGTGGAAAAATGGGATCACTCATACATTGCTGGTGGAAATGTTAAATTTTACAGCCAATCTGGATATCCGTTTGGCAGTTTCTTTAAAAACTAAATCTGTACACACTATATGACTTAGCGATTGCACTCCTAGGCATTTATCTTGGAGAAATGAAGACTTATGATCACATAAAACCTGTACATGAATGATTCTTCTATCTTTATCCATAATAGCCCCAAACTGGAGACAACTCAGAAGTCCTGCGACAGGTGGATGGTTAAATAAAATGTAGTGCATCCATACCATGGAATACTGCTCAGCAATAAAAAGATCATAGTGATATAGTGCAACCCCCTGGTTGAAACTCCGAAGAATGCTGAGTGACAAAAGCCAGTCTCAAAAGGTTATGTAGTGTATGATTTCATTTTTATAGCATTCTTCACATGACAAAATTCTAGAAATGCAGAACAGATTAACGACTGCTAGGAGTTAACAAGGGCGTGGAGAAGAAGTTGTGCGGCTATAAAAGGGCAACATAAGGATTCAATGTCATTGTCCTGCCTGCGACATTGTACTGTAATTCTGTGAAATGTTACCTTTGGAAGACTGGGTAAAGTGTACATGAGATCTCTCTGTATTATTTCTCATAACCATGTGAATCTACAAATATCTCAAAATAAAATGTTCAATATAAGAAAAGTTAGGAACATTACACACAACAATGTTGTACTAATGCATGTGAAATTTAGAAACACTGCTACTATATGGGTCCGGTAACTCTCTGCAGTTGTCCTATGAATCACATCCACAGACTTTACAAACCCCGCAATACAGTGTTACAATTTTTGCTTTAAACAGTCATATATATTTTAAAGAGTTTAACAGGAAAACATTGACTCTTATATTTCCCCATATATTCACCATTTCCAGTGTTCTTTTTTTTTCTTCCTAAAGATCTGAATTTCCATCTGGTATTATTTCCCTTCTACCTGAAGTACTTTAGTGTAACTTGTAGGGCAGATCCACTGGGATTAATTCTCCTGTTTCATTTCTTTTTAATATGAAAATATCTTTATTGGTCCTACATACTTAAAAGATATTTTCACAGGATGGAGAACTTTGAGTTGCCAGAGTTGTTTTTTCTTGTTCCATTTCCACATTCTGAAGATATTGTTACACTTCTGTTCGCCCCTGTTTCTGATGAGATGTTAGCGGGAGTTGTTTTCGTTTATATAATGTGTAATTTTTCTCTGGCTGTTTCAGGATTTTCTCTGGGTCCTTGGTTTTCAGAATTTTGACGACCGTGAGACGTGCTGTGTTTCTTCAAATCGTAAATTTATGTCTTTCACCTAATGAAGGATATTTTCAATTGTGATTTTTCCCAATATTTTTCTGTTCTATTCCCTCTCTCCTCTCCTTCTTGGATTCGATTGTACATACAATAAACTTGTTATTCTACACATTCCTGAGAATACATTCATTTTTTCAAAAATTTTTTTCTCTTTTCTTCAAATTGGATATTTTTCATTGATCTGTCTTCTAATTAACTGACTCTTTCCTCAGTAGTCATGCTGTGCTGCTCTTAAGCACATCCAGTGATTTTTTTTGTTAGTTCAGATGTATTTTTCAGTTCTAGAAGGTCCATTTGGATCCTTATAGTTTCTACTTCTCTTACATCATTTAGCATAGTTATAATAATTACTTTAAAACCCTTGCCTACTAATTCCAACATCTGTGTATACTCCCAGTCATTCTCTGTTTCTCCGTCTTTCCTCCTGAGAAAAGATCACGTTTGCTTGTAATATGTCAAGGAGCTTTGGATTGCATCCTGGACAGTGTGAATATTATGTTGTGGAGAATCTGGATTCTATTACACATCTCTGACGAGATCATAACAACAGAAATTTAGTCTCTTCCCTTTTTCTAAGTGTCAACCACTGTTCCTGCTTTTGTTTACGCTGTGTGCTTGTTTGTTTTTCACATTTTATTCTGAGTTCCTAATTGTTATCTGTGGAGTGGCTGGTCTGATACAAGTTCAGAGGACCATCCCCAGAAGTAGAACCTAACACCTAGCAAGTTTTAATTTTGAGTACGTAACTTAAGCCCCAGTTTCCTCTTCTACAAAACGAAGATTAGCAATAACGTACCTGGAAGATCAGGTGTTTAACAAACGTTAGTTTCCATTTTTATTACACATCTATAAAATCCAAGAAAAGATAGATGGACCACTGTTTCCCCAAAATTCTTCTTTTATTCTCTGTAAACTTCCTTGTGCTGTTCCTTCCTCCTACTGTAACCCCCTTACCCCCACCCACCACGTACACACACTCGGCCCAGCCTTCTTTTACCAAACAATTTTTTTTTGAGCACTTCTCTGTTCCGGGGACTGTGATCATCTGGGTTACAGCAATGAATAGGACAGACAGGTTCTGCTTTCCACACGCACTTCTCTTTAAATGTCACTTGCCAAATGCAAATCTTACCGTTCCACAAAGGTTTTCTTCAACCATCTGTAATTGATTCCTCCAAATCTCCTTAGAATGTAATTTCATCTTGTACTACGGTTTTTTTTAATACCTGAGTCATTCCCTCTACACACACACACACACACACACACACACACACTGTCACTGAGAAAAAAACACTAATCTCCTAGGAGGAAGTACAACGAGTTCATGATCACATCTAGCGGAGGAGAACACAGTGTCTTACCTACAGTAGAGATTGTATAAATTAAGAAATTAAAATAAAAATGCTTGACTCTTTTCATCTGTCTCTTCTCCAAATTAGATTATATTAATTTCTTTCCATTTCTCTCCATATAATATTTTAAAAATTATCTCAGATCGTCTCACTTCTCCGTCAAGATCAGAAGCATGTGGAGTCCAATAAAAATTAATACTGTATTCAAGTCCTGACCTGAGCTGACATTCCAGTAGTGAGATGATTAATCTGTGGTGCCTTATTACTGCCATGCCATGCTTCTATTTTCAAGTGCTTAAATACACAAGCAATATCACAGTGTTATGTTCAACTTCTGTTTTATTCTGATCCTCAGATCTGTAAATCTTAGTCTGTGTGGTTCTTTAGTTCCTACACATATAACTAGCTAAAATTTTGGAGTTGTTTAAATGTATTTCTGTTCTGTTCTTTGGATCTCCAAGGCAATGTTTGTTACCCAAATTTTAAACAGATTTTGGTTATAATTTTGCACTTCCAATTTATGTATGATTTGCTGGTACTGTTTGAAAATTTTAGTGGATTTATGACTTTAGAATTAACATATTGTCCTATTAAAATAGTACTATACTAAGAAACTGAACTATAACTGAAGTAGATGCAAAGATTAATCTTTTGTTGAGTGCACATATTTGTACAAATAAAATATATGAAGTGATTTCTTTTCTGAATAGAAAAGCATAAATCTATAATTATTACTAATAAAACATAGCCTTATTTTATGATTCAAATGATGCACACATCTGTGGTGGCAATACTAGGTAGTATTTTCTAGTAGCCAGTGGACATGCAACCCTATTTCAGTAGTGTGTAAAGGAAATTTATTTTGATGAGGAAAAGTGACATAAGCGTAAGACATATGTGACCATACCTTCAATCTTTTAAGACATTCTGAAATATTTAATATTTAAGGATATCTGTGACCTCAGAAGTTAAAATCACGAGTGAAAGGAAGAAAATATTTCTTTCCTGACCAATTAAATTTCATTTAATGGTGCCTTCAATAGCAATTATTCTCATTCTATCAAATACCTACCAAATAGGAGGATTAAAATGAAACAAATAAAGGATTCAATCATGCACTTGTATTAGAAATAAGATACTCAAGGAAGACAATCTATACTTGTCCCTCTGTCCCAGTCCAATCTCATTACCAAAGATTTTGGCCTCAGGAAGAAATATCCCAAAGAGGAAAACCAAATTATTATATTTAATAGGAACCAGCCCTCATAGAATGCATGGGGCAGGGGCAAACTTAAAACATTCTCTGCCAATGTAAGAGCAGCCAAGCCAGTAGTGTGTGATGAATCTGTTGTACTTATTGTCGTAATACTCCACTTAGCCACAAATCGCAGCAGATGGTGCCCAAGTGTGTCTTTCTCCAATGCATGGTGGAGCCAAGCAAGTCAGGTAAACTACTTCTCCAGCTGGATGATAAAGATGCAATTAAATTTTTGGAAGATTGTTGTGAAATTTTGCTGGCAAAGAGATGTTCCTGAAATGCCTGTAGAAATGTCTGTAAATCACATTTTAGCAAATAACTTCCAACTTTAAATAATGGAGCAATCTACTATTTAAAATTATTCCAAAGCAAGTAAAATCTAAAGTTTAAAAAATGTGTTGGAAAGTGAGTAAGTCCTCGGTAATCTGTTTTCCAACTTCTGTTTTAACCACTGGATATGGTTTCAAGCAAGGCACACCTACGGTGGAAGTTCCAAAAATAGGAATTAGAAACTTTGACTTCTAATTGTCATTTTCCTTTGTGACAGAGAAAGTTGATTAACTCTATAAGGTATAAATAAAATTGCACGCAACATAATATGCTGAAAATAATTGCCTAAATCTTGAATTTAAATAGTTCTTCATATAAACACAAACTTTTTTGAGGTAAAATTCATGACGTAAAGTTAACCATTTTAAAGTGAACAATTCAGTGGCATTTAGTGCGTTCATGATGCTGTGTAACCACAACCTCTATCTAGTCCCCAAAACATTTCCATCTCTCCAGAACAAAGCCTCATACTTATTAAGTAGTTACTCCTCAATTCCCTGACCCCATCAGCCCCTGGCAATCACCTCTCTTCTTTCTTCTTCAATAGATTTACCTGTTCACAATATACAGTGTACAGTGAACACTTCATGCAGATGGAATCATACAATATGTGGCATGTCATATCTGTCTTCTTTCCCCCAGCATGATGTCTTCAACATTCATCCGTGCTGTAGCATGTATCAGTACTTCATTCATTTTTGATGCTAAATAATATTCCATTGTATATACGCACCAAAATTGGTTTCTCCCTTCATTTGTTCATGGAGACTTGGGCTGTTTCTACCTTGTGGCTGTTGTGAATAGTGCTGCTTTAAACATTTGTGTGCCAGTTCTTTTTGACAGCTGTTTTCAGTTCTTTTGGGAAAACACCTAGGAGTGGAATTGCTGGGTCATATGGTAATTACATGTTTTACTTTTTGAGCAACCACCAAACTGCTTTCCACAGCAGCTAAACAATTTTACGTTCCCACTGGCAATGCACAAGGGTTCCAATTTCTCCCCATCATCACCAACATTTGTTATTTTCCATTTTTTGAGGTTATAAATGCAAACTTGCACTGTTTGAGTCAACAATGTTTATTTAAGAAATAAGCTTATAGACAGCTGGTTATTGTTGGTCATGCCAAACAGCAGTCTAAAATATTTCTATGTACATGGATATTTGTTCTTTCTTAGAATATACAATAGAATTTAAACTTTAAAAAAAAGAAACCATGTCATTTGTGAATAAAAATGGGAAAATTCCACAGAGTATATTCCTCCAACCTTCAGGATTATCTACAAAGAGTTTGTGATGCTGCCTCATGCCCAGGCATAATGATGACATGTAAAAATAGTACAAATTAAGGAGAATGCTTCCACCCTGCTAATCACTGGAGTATAAAAATAAAACAAATTGCCGAAGTTGGTGTTGTCTTTCAGGATTACTCCTTGGAAAAAATCGGAAACAAGTCAGCATTATTCCTCAATGCCTGCCTCCACCCTGTCCTACAGCTTGGATTTTAGGGTTTTTTAAAACATGTTGAGCACCATCATCCTCCATGCTCCTACTATCACATGGAAATATAAAAGATGAAATTATTTTGGCGCAGATGATCATGGAGGTGCAAGGATAAGAAATTCTAAGTTGGAAATGCAAAGGATAAAAAATACAGAACTGAAAAGATGATCTTGCTTGAAACCGCTGAAGTGGATTTTTAGCATGGCACTATTCGCATCGTGTCCTGGGGCACGTCTGCTTATTAGGATCCCACTTGGAAGCTGGACTCGTGAGCCATATAAAGAATGCTATAAATCCTATCAAATTGTTTCTAATTGATAGTAGCTTTATGTAGATCCTCATCTCCAGCTCCACACAGTAATCCCACTAAAGAAATGAGGTTACAATTTGGGAAGACATTTTTCTATCTGGAAAGATATATTGCATTTGGAGGGGTACCTTAGCACTACGCCATGTGAGTCAAGAAACTATATGGTACAGGTGAGGTGTATGTGTCTCAAATTAGACCATTCAGGCAATTCTGTAATTTTGTTCACTATGATAACTCTAAACCAACATCTATTGAATGCTCCTTTCTGTCCTCTCCAGCACTTCTGTCTGCCTCTCATAATGATTCCTCTAGCATTTCACGATGCTTCTCCAGGCATATTCAACACGCTTTGAGTCATATGCAGTACTCAATGTCCCCTCCAGCTCCTTCATACATTCTAACTGGTCCATGATTTCTTAAGAACAGGAGTCTCCATGAGCATTTTCTTTTGGTTGGAAAGGTAGTATCGCTAAACTGGAGGGAGGTTGTGGGGAAGAAGTCATGATAAGAAGGACCTTCAGGAGAGATGATGTTGCTGAGTCAGGGATTTCACCTTCTTCGTGTTTTGTTGAGGACTTTCCAGAGCTGGAAGATGTTTAGAGATAATCTGTTTCTGCATGTGTTCTCATGAAGTTATGTACCTAAAATATCTAAAAATATGGCAATATTTTTATACATAAGTCCTTTCCCAAACAATTCTGGTGAGGTCATCAGATATATGAATATTTCTTCTCTGTCCAGTGAATTCAAGTCAGGAATGTGAATTCTGAAAATGTCAGGTACTCTCCCAAGTCAACTGAAATCTCATCTTGCAAACAGATGTGAAAGTTAGTCTTCTAGCATGGAAGTAACATTTTATCTCATTTATTTTACTCTTCTCTAGATAGACAGCAATGTGGCTATAAATAAAAAATAAACACAGCACATCAAAAGTCTAAGACTATATAAGACTTCAGTTATAAGAATTTGAATTCAATTCACCTCTGCTATTTGCACAACAAAATCCCTTATATTTTCTGAAAGACTGAAACAAAGGAAAACACACATATACAATCATGAAATATTTCAAAAGCAACATGTGATCAAAGGTTGTATAAATCTGGCTTACTCTTTTAAAATTGAATATTTATGGGAAACCAAGATGTGATACGAGTTAGCCTGCAGTGCCGTCATCGGCTACTTTCACATCACCTGTTCTCCTTGTTCTTCTGTTTGTAGAGCAGGCAGATCTCCCACTCACCTGTGTGAATGCAGGAGGTGAGTGCCTGTGAGGCTCATCGATCACAGTATTTTGAACACTTATTTTGAAAAGAGCACTGATAAGGCCTCTGTCATGGGATTTACAGAAAAGAAGAAGTCAACATCTGAACCTCAAGAGCCATGGCTATATCAATACCCAGAGCACACACATGGGTAAAACCACACCAAGAGAACCATACATCTACTCAAATTAATATGTCATCAAATTAGCAAGAAGGACCTTTTAACAAATGATTAAATTATCTCCCAAGATAGTGAGTTCCCAAAAGCTCCCTGGATGTTAAAGTGCAGAGGTTTTATTACCAACTCCCCAGACTTTTTACTCTGAGATGTTGAACTACAAGATCTTGAAGGTTTCTAGCTACTCCAAGAGCCAGTGACTGTGGGAGAGCACTAAGATTAATGATTCAGGATGCTAGAAATATAATTTTTTACTGTTTAAATTTCCACCACCCTTCTTAATCACGTGAAAGCTGGCTTTCATCCACATAGGTGTACTGAGACTGCTCTCTTGGCTGATACCAATGATCTTGATTAAAATTTAGTGGTTTCTTCTCTTCTTCATCCTCCTTGACTTTTCTGTTGCATTTGTTACTGCATTTGATCATCCATTCTTCTTGAAACCCAACTCCCTAGACACCCTTATTAATGCACTCTCCTTGTTCTCCTTCAATCTTCAACAACTCCTTCCGAGTTTTTTTCATTGATTCATCTTCTCGTGCTCCTCTCACCTGTCTGAGGCCCACCGACATATTCACCTCGTATTACGTCTTTTTCTCATTCATTCACACAGCTTCTACTCTGCTGATGTCAAATTCCAAAACCCTAAACCCTACCCAGATTCATTGCATGAGTCCTCATAATGTATTCCCAGCCTCTTACTAAAAATTTCTACCAGGTCATTCCACCAGGACCTCAAATTCCACCTACCCCAATGAATCATTAACCAAATCACTTCTTTTTTTTCTCCAACTTCCTGTTCTGACAGTGGTACCACCACTTCTCCAGGGACCCCTGGAATGGTTGGTTTTTGCCTCAGGTCTCTTCACGCCCTTCTGTCATGACTTTTTGTATTTAGTCTCTTGAATATTTTTCTTCCTCTTCATTTCCCACTCCCACGATCTTAATCAACCCCTTGTTTCCTGGCAAAGCCTCTGTGTTTACTTTTCTATCCCACAGCTGAGAGAATTTGTTCTCTTCCCACAGGCCCAGTCCTCTTCACTTTTTCTGGAATCAATCCTGGCCTGAGACAGGAGATATATAAGTCTCTCCTGACTCTACTCAGAGATTCTTTATATTGCATCATCTTAGGATCCACTGAGCATGGTTGATGACTTACAGCCACATTGGGGAGGATAATTATGATTGAGGAGATTCAATCTGGCAGTTGAGATCGAGTTTAAAATGTGCAGCACAGTCTAGTAGCAGACCAGGCAGTGGATTGGGGGCTGGGTATGGGCAGTAGAAAAGAAGAATGTCAGGGGTTCAATAAATACGTGGAGCTCAAGGACTCTAAATCAGGTACCATCACGGAGGCTGAGCAGCAGGTAACAGCCACATCTTCATAACCACAATCCAGAGCAGGATTCCAAGGCCGTGGTGGAAGAATGGTGAGCACAAATCCGAGTTGCAGTCCTGAGAAGGGGGTACCAGGGGAAGAGTGGTTACCAGGAAATAGAAAAAATGAATAAGAAGAAAAACAACTGAGAACAAAAGAGGGATCCAGAAAAAAGATGATATTAAAGAACCAGGGAGGAAAGGTGGGCACTGAGACTTGGGGAAGAAGCAGTAACCCAATGTCTAAAACTAAGCAGAGAGAGGCTGCTACAGAGACCTGACGCTGAGCCTGTGACGATTGGTTTGGAGAGAATACTATCCAATATTTACTAAATATTTACTCTGTGTCAAATACTTTATGTGCATTGTCGGATTTAATTTCTCAGCCACAACTCTATGCGTTAGACACTATTACTGTCCCCATTAACAGGTGACAAAAGGAGGCTCAGAGTGTTTCACATACTTTGTTCAAGGAGGCAGATGGTGAATGGTCTTTTGGACTCCAATGCCCAGTCTCTTAACCACCATGCTGTGCATGCTGAGGAATCTTCTCCCACAAGCAGGACTTTTTTGGGGTCCTGATGAATGGATGGGAATAGAGCATTCCATCACCTCACTGTTGGGCAAAGGCAGGAGACCAGATTTTAGAATTAGCCTGGCCTTGTTGCTCATCTCTCACAAACTTGGGATCCTAAGCCTATGTCAGGAGAATAAACCACAGATCAGGGAAGAATGTGGTGAATTGTTACATCTCGTCAAGGCAGCAGTGCTCAGAGCAGAAGTATGTGAGTTTAATACTTAGATACTTAGCTTGCCTGACTCAGAGATTTCCTATTTAATTACTGTTGAGGCAAGAACTCAAAGCAGAATCATGTTTTGATTCTGGGCTGAATCTTTGAAGGTGATAAGTGTAGTGATCAGCAGTTAAGGGAGAAACTATATTGGCAATTATGTTGAAGTTTTCATCAAACAGTATCTGAGCAATGACTATGTGCAGGGCACTGGGTTATATAGGTGAATAAGACATTACTCTCCACTAATAAGAAGACAGATATGAGCATATAAATTGCAATGGTGGTAGTAAGCATAAAGAAAGTATTGCAAAGTTAAATATGAAGGCATAAAGGAGCATTATCTAACTGAACCTGAGTGGAGAGGAGAAGGAAGGCATTCCACTATTACTGCTGTGTAACAAGCCACCCCCAACTTAGTAGCATCAAATTGAATAACTGCCATTGAATTATACTGATGGCTTCTGCAAGTCAGGAATTTGGACAGAATGTAGTGGGGTTGGCTTGGTTTTGCTCCATGTTACCTTGTGCAGTCTAGGAAGATTTGAAAGGCTGAGGATTAGAGTCAACTTGAGCCTTCTTCCTTACGTGCACACCTAGGTTGGGATTGAAGGCTGAGCTTAGCTGCGACTGTTGACTAGAGCACCTATGCTTGGCCTGGAGTTCTCACAGAATGGCTTCTGGGTTCTGAGAAGGAGTGTCTCAATGGTGAGCATCTGAGGAGAGCCAGGAGGAAGCTGCTTGGACTTTTTATGACCTCACCTCAGAAGTCACCTGTTGTTACTTGCACCATTCTCTAGTGGTTAAACAATCACAAGCCCATGTGGATTTGAGGAGGACATATATCCCATCTCTGAATACAAAAACGGTCAATCTTTTAAAACTGCCACAGCCTGTCCTCTGGCAACATATGAAGTATATTGGCCCCTTCTTAGGCCCCCTGAAAGCTTCATTCTCTTAACAGCCTTCAGCTCAGGCTCAAGGTCCAGGATCTCATCACCAGGTCCAGGCATGGATGAAGTTCCTTGGATGTGGTTCCGTAGGTTCTTTTCAGTCTGAAGACCAGTGACATAAGAGCCAAGTTATCTGCCCCACACACCAAATATACAACAGTGAGGGTGGTCCCAGGATACCTGCGATAAACACTCCAATACGGGACCAGCTGCATACTTGGTGGGTTCCAGTGCAAAATCAAAATACAAGACTCCGTATTCAAATATTATTAAGAATTTTGAGATGATGACAGCAGAGAATTAAACTAAGCCCAGGGCGCTTAGTAAACACACAGTTCACACACCCGTGAGCCTGGCCCTCCACCCATTGAGAAAATGGGAAAAGGGAAGAGAAAAAAACTGCTCTACGACAATTCTCATATCCAGCTGGTCGGTGTTGTTAATTCCTTGCTTTGGGCTCAGACCAACCGCCTGTGGGTTTATTCCACAGCTCTTAGCTCCTGCCTCTGGTCTTCTGCTTCTACTCTCTGAATCATTCTTCCGTTTGCTTTAACGTAGCCCTTGTTCTGGCAGTTTCCAAAGTCTGATTAGTTTCTCAGATGAGCAGTTTTCTCAGTTTAACTCCTACCTACACAAATTTGGGGTTCCAAAAGCCTTATTTCATTTTGTACTGCCTGTGTAGCTATAGTCCAGGGTAACAGAGTTCCTTTAAACTTTGGGTTTATTTTTTAACATATCAAGTTATATTGTCGCCGGCACCAGTCAGATTGGCGTGGTGGGGTCTCAGGTTCTTGGTCCACAGACACAAAAGAATTTAAAAGCCCACAGAGAGTGGAAGTTTTGACAGAGGAGGATTTATTAGAAAAGGGAAAGTACACCCCCAAGGGGAGGGGCGGGCAGGCTCAGAGATGAGCAACTGCACCGAAGTTGTGGTGGTGGGTGGCTTTGGAAGGTGGGGTCCTGGGGGCCGGTGAGGGTCTTGGAAAGTGGACCACCCGGGGCATTGTCTCCACCCCCACGTCGGGAGGGGGAGATTTTTTCCTTACATAGGCATCTCCAGAACTATCATGGTGGTGATCCCCCACAAGGGGGGTCAAAACCACAATGCAATTGAGAGTATAATGAGGCTTGGGGCTACTCTCCATCAGGGTCGGGGGGGAGGGTTGCATGTCAGAAGAGCTGCTGCAGGGCAATTAGGACGCTGCACCTGGTGGAGTGAGCTTGCCCCCAGCTCCTTAGGCAAAAGTCACCCTACAAATGTTTTTGAAATAAGCCTTTGTCTACTTTGAGTCCTTGAGACTGCTGTGGGAAAATGCCCTGAAGATTATTAGAAGCCTTATTACTTAGTTGAGAGGTTATGCAAGACACCTCCTTAAGACCATTAGAAGGTCTTTTGTCTTTTATCTATCTCAAGGGTCTGTGAACGACCCATTTAAATCTTTCTGAAGTCATAGCAAAGGGTTTACAGTCACATCCTTGGCCTCCCCTATGACCTGCCCAGAGGCCACGTTTTCCTGGCTGCGTCCTGGATCTGATCTTTGCCCTGAGGCCTTTTTGCAGTGGAGAATATTTTGCTTGGGAGAGGGAGGATATGAAGTGGTTTTATTATCCAATTCAGCAAGTCTTGGATCCTTATATATTTTCTAATTTCTGCATAAAAACTGAATATTTCCTCCCTTCGCTCATCTTCCTCTGTCTCTAACTTACGATGTACAGCTAAAGGAAACTAGTTGACACTCTAAACATCCTGCTGAAAAATTCCCTTAATCAGCGCCATCAGTTCCTTAGTTATATTTTCTATTTGCTACATTATAGCGGGTAACAGTTTCACTAAATTTTCTTCCAATATATAAAAAAGTTCTCTTCTCCAATTTCCAGTAACATTTTTCTACTTGTTTTTAAGCCTCACCAACCACCTTTTGGAGGTTCATCAGGCTTCTGCTAACCATCTCTTTGGTGCCCTTCTAGGTCCTCCCACTGCCTAGTAGGAAAGTTAATGCCATATATTCTAGGATTTTGTTATCAGTGACACCCCATTTCTGGTACCAACTTCTGTATCAGTCCGGTTTCAATTAGAAACGTAGAATCACTGTGGGTGACATTGAATGAGAGATCAAGTACAAGAATTAAACATTTCACAATTCTGGCTGCTAGTGGAAATGTCTGTGCAAGACTTTTGCCTCTGCATTTAGTGTTGGGTCAGCTAGGCCACAATTCAGGAAAGAAAGATGGGCAGAGAAATGACAAATTGGAACTCTCAAGAGCAAAATAGAATCCATGAGAACAAATTGGACCCCATGAGGAGAAATTGGAACCATTTCTAACCTCAGTGATGCAGGAGATGTGCAGAAGAAGATGGCATCATTGGCCGCAGAGATGCACATGCCCAGGACTTAGAGAAGCTGAAGGAGGAGAGCTGGTGGGAGCTTGTAGAAGTGCAGGTCCACGTACTGCCCATACCAACAGGTGAGCCAGCAGACCAAGGGCAGCCACAGTGCGCAGCACCCACGCTGACCTTCAGAGCCTAAAAATGGTTGCTGCTTCATTTCCACCTTCCAAATCTCAGCACAGATTTCCCTGTGCTCAATCCTATCTCGGAACAGTACAGGAAAGGGAATTCCAGGGACCACAGTCCAGCTCCATTATACTGATAGAGTATAGAACTACCACCAAAGAGCTCCTGGAAGACACGATGTTTGAGTTGGATCTTTAAAAATGAGAAGGGGTTGACCAAATGCAAGTGGAAAAGGCAAAGAAGTTATCACAATCAAAGACAAGGATTCAAGGAACGGCACAACGAGCTCAGAACAAAGGGCACTGGAGTGTGAGCTACATAGGAGCAGAGACTGAGTCTGTTCAGCCTGTGGTCTAGGACAGTATTCCGTACTTAGTAGGTGGTCTATAGTTGTTGATTGAACAGAGTGTGTGAGACAGAACGGCAGAATTCGAAGCAACAAATTTGCCATTGATTGAATCGGGTAGGATTTGTATGTGACTCAAAAAAAAAATCTTAGACAAAGGGGTGGCTTGCTGAGATCTGCACTTAGGGGCCCCTGTGGCAGGAGGTGAATCACAGGCCAGTCTGAGTGAGTTAAGGCATGAGGAGACTTTTCACCAGCCCAGAAACAAGAGCCTTAAACGGAGGCAGCGGAGGGAGACTGTGATATTGGCTGGGAAAAGGGTGAGAAAGCTGTGGTTGGGGCTAAGTTTTAACAGAACGTTCCAAAGCGCCTTTAATAAAGACTTTTTCCTAGCAACTGTTCAAACATTTCTTGTGACATTTAATGGAAAAAAACAAATCATTTGGATCATTTATTTCTGAGAAAATTTGTTACATCTAATGCAGACCACCATCTTAATTTTAAACCTTTTCATCCTACTTTTTGCGGCTTTTTTCCCTCCCAGTTCTCTTATTTGTGAAACAAAACAGATTCCATTGTCAGTGAAGCATCGTATATTACATGGGTAGAGTTTTTCTCTTACACTTGAAATTCATAACTCCTAATGGGCAATCCAGCTGAATTATATTTCCATATGGCTAAAGAAAAAAAGGACCAGTCACTGAGAAAGATAAAGACATTTTCCAGTCAACCATTAACATCAGAACAGATACAGTTTGTTTTATTTGGCAATTGGCCTCTGCTTTTTAAACTCCAAAGCAATGCTAATTTAATAATACAGAAGACAGTTCAAAGACAGGAAGATATTCTGCCCCACCAGAGCCTCTGCACAGTTTAAAATCATTTCAGTTCTCAGTCAAGAAACCAGAAATCACTTTGGTTGAGGGAGGAAATGGTTTCTGGATCTTCCCTGGCAAAATACAGGAATTAGACCCTCCATCATGTATTCAGAGGGCCCTGCTGACCTGGCAGCAGGTGTGTCTGAGTTCAGCTTCTGTGGCGGTTTTCTCTGAGAACATTTGCAAAGAGAGACGCTCTCTGTGTGCTCTCACGTTTGGGGCAGAAAAGGGATTGTGATAAGCACCGGAGGTGGGGTTCCTCAGGGTTATCCTCAGTGTCTTTCCTCCTCCTATTTGACAAAATCAAGGTTCACATTTCAGTGCTTCTCGCCTCCCCAAGCTGTAGCCACACCCGGAAGTCTATGCAAGTGCAGATCTCAATCACAGCCTTTAGCAAGTACGTGGTCTTGAATGTGATGGCAGATCACAGACGTTTAATGAATCAACACACCTGTATCAATGGATTGCTCTCTAGCTGGTAAATAAATCACATTTGCCTTATTTAATTTTGTCTTCAAGACTTCCTTCCTCCATGAAGCTTGAGTTCATCCCTCACATCCAATTATCTAATAAATTCAGCCCTTCACTGTTCCCATTCTTCTCCATTATAAACTTTTTAGCCCTAAGAGTCTCCCTAACCTCCTTTAGAAATGTGTGTGTGTGTGTGTGTGTGTGTGTGTGTGTGTGTGTGTGTGTGTGTGTTTCTGTTACCTCTGTTTGAAGACACAGGTAGCCACTGCTCGACCATATTAGTATATGTTTATGGATAATTTTTAAAGCACAGATAATGCTCATGTTTATACAGATACATATACTCACCATCACTGGAAACTACCAAAGAACAGTTAGGAAGATGTGAGAGCTGACAGAAAGTTTCAGTGATTTCCACAGCCACAGATCAAGTAAAACAGCCAGCAGAGAGGAAGGGTGCTGGATTACAGCTGTTGGGAAAATCCAGAAGGTTTTTTACAATTGCCTTGTGCCCTCACGTCTTCAACCTCTGGGTGGTGACTCATCCCCAGCTGCTGTCTGGATATAGGCATTGGTATCAGAGTGAGCGGATGCTCGACACAGGCTCTTTTTCTCCAGTTTCAGAAAGCACAGAGATAGGACATAAACTCCTGTCTGCATGCACCCAGGAAAGCACGGCGTCCAGGGGCATTCCTGGAGAAAGTGAGAGTGCTCACAGTCCTCAAGAAAACAGCTAAATAGTGAGCAAAGATAAAAATCTCTGTTATGTTCCTGTTTTTATTTCATTTCCATGGGATAGACAAGAAGCAAAATCAGAAATTAATGCTAAGATTTTTTTCCCCAGCATCAGTCACCAACCCTTTCAGCATTTAGAATGTCCAGCAACGCCATATAATATGTGTTTCCTGTCCTCAGGGAGCTCCTGCTATGTAGTTGGATAAACAAAGTAGAATGAAGAGGGTGCAATTAGAGGTGCCCATCACACTGTAAGAGGTGGAGGAAGGAGACCTGGATTCTCGCTGGATCCTCCACTGAAGGAGAGGTGAAGGCATCACGCAGGCGGTGCCATTTGAACTGAGCACTGAAGGGTGGGTAATTGCCTGACTCATGGAGGATGGAGAAAGGGCACTGGAGACTGAGTCTGAGCAGAAGTGTACGGCAAAGAGCCCTTTGTCTCCTCCATTAAATGCAATTATCCTCAAAGGTAAATGTCAGCTCTGCTAATTATTTTTAACTTTCTTAAATATCCTGTGCGGACACACTCAGCATCTTAGACAGCCAAACAGTTGACAGAAACTCACCACAACAGCATTCCAGTCTGTCTTCACAGCCTGAACTCTGTGACGGGCTCTGTCCTCACACGAGATATGAGATTTCTTTGTACGAATGACACCACGCATACCTAAAACAATCGTATCTAGAACAATTTGGCTCTTTTAATGCTGGAAAATTTGGCCTCGTAGACTTTCCATCACATCTGATGAACGTTGCTCAAAGTCAAATCTTGCTAATGTGTAGAGGCCCTAGTGAATGCTCACACAACATCCCAGCGTTTGAAAATTCGAGTCTGAAAGGTAGATTCTTTCTAACATTGCCTCTAAGAAATGTAAGTTTTCCCTTAACCCATTCTGTGCTGGATCCCGTTGGCATTTACTATCCCGCAGCCCCGACCAGCCAGAGATCTATCTGTTCTTTCACAACATTCCTCAGTTGCTAGCATTACAATGTCTGGCTCATCAGACACGGTGGCTGGAGTCACCTTCAGCTTCGGAACTGGACTCAATCTAAATAAGAAAACAGCAGGACAACAGCCATCTGTGTATGTCCAAATGCGCAATATTTGAATATAATGTATTGCCTGTTACAGGTTTCTTTCTCAGAGGAATACCTTGTATTCCTCTATAAAATCTGATCAGAATGGTGTGGGGAAAACAACAACAAAAGGTTTCATGTTTTATTTAAGCACAGAAATTTCCGTGTAATTGTCATTTTTGAAAAGACACAAAAAAGGAGAAATTCAAGTATATTTTCAGAATTTTTCAGTTTTTCTTTGTTTCTTAATGCTTTAGACAGATTTTTCCCTTTGCTTGAATACACTAATAACCATATGTATTTTTTAAATTACATGTGAAGTCACAGAAACCTGTTCTATATTAAAACAGGGAACTGATCTAGGAAAGACATTGAAAATCGTTTCCACTCTCTACTTAACTGTCCCTTAGCACGGCTGGACAATTAACGCTCCCCAAACAGAAATCTGAACTGCTGTGGAAACAGAGAAGGAACTCGGAGCATTTGTTTTCATATTTTTTGAAAAATACTTTTCTAGTTTGGTTTGGAGCACAAAACAGGCATGGAATACTGTTCATGTAGACAGATTTCTTAAAATAAACCTCACAAGAAATAAAACACCTTCCTAAGAATAATTTGAACTCCTTTATTTGTTTTAGATGCCAACATCAAAGAGCAAAATGATGACCAGAGATAATAATTATTGCAATATTTGTTTTTAAATAATTTTATACAAAGTAGTCATTTAAACAATGATCTATTGCTACATTTCTGTTTACTCCTGTAATATATTTATAACTTTGTGGTAATCTGGGACAAACTTTTCTCTCCAATGTCAGCAAAATTAAGTCTCCTCTATGAGAATGTGTGTTCTGCCACTTTGTACACCAGCAACAAGCTCTGTTTTTCTCGACAAAATGTTTTGTTTCACTTTGTTATACTTTATCCTCTAAAATTCACAAAACTTCTTAAAATATTTTCCCATTTTAACAATTGAACCGTAATAATTGCTCTGGGCCTCCATAAATCTAGGTGACTGGCCATTTCTTAAGAGTTCACAAACAATCTCACAGACATATCAGGAATTTCTACTGAATTTGTGTAGAGCACTGCCATCACGCCAACAAAAATGAAAACAAAACAAAATTTTAAAATGTACAATCAACACTTATCAGGTAAGGGTAGTTGGGAAAGAGGATGGTGGGAGAGCTGAAAATATAATCCAAAATTACAGTATAAACGAATTTATTCTACACCCTGTAGTCCAAGGCATATTAACCTATTGGTGGATTAGCAGAGGTCAAGACACAGCAGAATCAGGAATGGGGACGTGGTTGGATCATGAGGCAGAACCGTCTGTGAGCTGAAGGATAGGGTCTGAGTGTGGGTAGGGGAGGGGCAGGGAGCAGTTCACCGCGAGAGAAAAGATCAGAAATCGAGCCTCGCCTTCCCCTCCAAATAGAAACGCGTTGCCTCTTGGATTTTCACATCACTAAGCACCACCATGGTTTAGCTGGTCAGCCGAGATCTGCTCTAAAAAGTTTACTCTCCCAGTGATTTCTGAACTCTGTGTGTGAGTGAGTGTGTATGTATGTGTTTACGATGGGGAGGAAAATGACAGCTAACCCTTACTCTGGGCTCAGATACCATGCTAAGAAGTTTACATGTATACATCAATTCATCCAGTCCTTTGCTCAATCCCATGAGGAAGATACTATTATCATCCCCATTTTACAGTTGAGACTTAGAGGCTTAAGGAGATTGTTCACGATCATTCAGCAAGTAGAGGAACCAGTCTGTGAACATAACTTTAACTGTGTACTTGACCACGATGCCACTAACTGCCTCCCCGTTTAACTGTGATGTGTATCAACTTTTCATAGAGATAAAATATATTTAAAGAATGAAAATACTGTGAGCTTAACTTTGATCACCATTCCAAATTTCATTTGCCCTTAATTGTAACCGTAAGTCAAACTCAGTGTTTGAATAGAGGCATTGGGTTGTAAAAGACCTTAGCTTCTTCAGCAGACTGTGAGTTTTTTAGTACCCTAAAAGCACAGGAGAAACAAGGAGCCAGAAATGAAACTGTAATGCTCATTAGGAATGATTAGGACCAAGTTATAAAAACTCTTGAAACATAGAAAGATATCTGTAATTCATTCAAAGGCTGTTTCAGGGCCATCCTGGGACTTTAAGCAGTAGAGTAACAATATATGACTACGCTTCACAAGATCATAAGCTATAAGAAGGATTGACCATGTATGCCGATCACCCTCTAATGCCCTACAAAAAAAGTGTTGTTAAATTTATAAAGACAAATCAGTTGGCAGCATAGAGGAAGCCAGAAAGAAGCAATAATAGAATACATGAGAGATGAGGACGGTCTGACCTAAATTGGTAGTGGTGGGGTGAAGAGAAGGAAACTAACAAAGCAATCTTTGTATTCTAGTTAATCATGTTAAGTCAAGGTTTCCGACTCTCCCACTTCATTCTCGGGTGTGTTCTGCCTCTGTCTCTGCTGCTGCCTCTCTTCCGGAACAGAGAAGAATGCTGAAGGGGAGGAATCTGGGCTAGTCTTTCATTGCAGCATATGAGGCAACCAGGCTGTGTGTTTTTGTCAGATCTTGGTTTCCACACTTCCGAAATCAGTAAAGAAAAATACTTCACTCAAAAGGGATCTGCGAGGACCATGTGAACATAAGTTATGTGAAAGAAGTGGAACACAAGCATTCAACAGTTTGCTGAGCTGAATCTGGTTCACGATGAGGGCAGCATGATTTAACCACAGTCAATACAAAACTCTTGTGAAAATAAACATATTACATCTGAAGTATTCTTGCACATGTGCCCACAAAGTATGCCTCGTGAAATTTTTTCGGTATGAGGATAATGTTAATCATGTAAGCAAAACACTTCTATAAATGCCAAACTGTGGGAATATAGAAAGTTAAAAGGCCGTGTCACTTATTTAAAAAGTAGCTTGATTTATTCTGAGTCTTGAAAAAGTTAATGTGATGATTGAAAGTACAGGCTTTAGTACAAAGATGGGCCTAATTTCATTAGTAAAATAGGTTAAAGCAATATCAACGTTATGTGGTTATTGTGGGGACTAAAAATATACGCTGTAGTATGGCATGTATCAAGAGCTCCGCCAATGTGACTATTTTTAAGATCCGAAGTTCATCTACATTAAATAAATAATTTTTTCGAAAAAACATAAATCAGTTTTAGACTGATATTTGATAAGCTTTCAAATATGTTTCTAACCTGAAGTGATTTACAGATGACTCTACGTAACGTTGTCTACGGAATGAAGGTACCAACGCCCAGATGTTTGTTTATCACGAATGCATCTTCTGAGGTTGGGTCTCTGTGGGTGGAGATCCTGCTGCCAGAACTCCTGTCAACTTTGACACACTCCCAAGGGCTGATGTATAAGGTTTACAAAAACAGGTTGGTCATCCTAAAGTTTCGTTGGTTGTACATTTAGTTCATTCTACCGCATTTTCTGAAATCTGAAAAAAGAAAAATATTGTTTTTCAAAAAGAAAAGTATTGTTTTTCAAAAATAGAAATTCTATTTCTTTAAAAGAAGATGAGAAACAATACTATTGATGAAATTCCAACCCTGAGCATGTCTGTTATCCTTTCCTGCATTCAAATAAATGATCAAATCATTCATTTAAACATTTACACAAACTTTCCCAAGACAAGAATGTCCCCCAAAAAGAGCAAAGCCATTTAGGGAATCTTGTTTCAGAAATTCTTCTCCAAATTTAAGTTTTGGTGAACAAAGGAGTATGATGTCATTGTTGTGCTTTCCATTATCCCGGCCGTACACTAGCATCACCAGGGAACGTGTAGGATACACTTCTGCCAGGAGAACCATCCCAAACTGATGTGACTCTGAATTCCAGGGCTGGGGCCCGCGCATGGATTTGTTTTTTTATCCTAGTTTCCCAGATGATGCTGATGCACAGTGCGAGTCAAGTGCCACTGCTTTGTATTAGAGAATCTTCACGAACGTGACTTAATATTTTTTATTTTGAATGTTAAACAACTCTACCTGTCTATGTTTCCCCACTTGCACTTCTCTCCCCGCCCTTCATGTTCATGCAGTCTGTTTGCTACATGGTCTCCGTAGATGGTTCGCATGTTGTGCACTGGACAACAAGATCTGATGACTGGGCAATGTGGGAAGTGAAAATCTGATCTCCTGAAAGCTCACCGACCCTGCTGTCTAGCACGGGGTTGGTCCCCCGTAGGAAGGGACGCCATTTCCTACTCACCACATGGGCCGGTAGGGCTCTGTGAGTTCAATGCCAATTCGTGGCTTGCTTTCTTGTTTTTTTTCTTATGACTTTTTGAAAAATATACCAATTCTAACCAGTTGGTACTTGTAAACACAAACAGAAAAAATCAATTAGGTGAATAAGGATTTGTTGCTTTGGTTTTATCATTTTTTTCTCTCCAAATTTAATTCCTTTATTTATAAAGGAATGTCCAAATTGTGTTTTAAAAAACTAGTTGTGGCATTATGGAAAGAGCACTGGACCAGGAAAAAGAAATCAAAACATAATTGCTGGGGCCAGCCCCGTGGCTTAGTGGTTAAGTGCACGTGCTCTGCTGCTGGTGGCCCGGGTTCGGATCCCGGGCGTGCATCGATGCACAGCTTCTCCGGCCATGCTGAGACGGTGTCCCACATGCAGCAACTAGAAGGATGTGCAGCTATGACATACAACTATCTACTGGGGCTTTGGGGGAAAAAATAATATAAATAAAAAATTTAAAAAAAAAATTAAAAAAAAACCAAAAAACATAATTGCTGGCCTTGGCCCTCTAAACCTCAGTTTCCTCAACTGTAAAATGGAACTCAGTGTATTTCCTGGCCATTCACAGGGTTACTATTAGGAAAAAGTGTTTCTGAATACCTTTTATGAAACACAGCTATCTTCTTGACAGCCTCTTGCTCAAAAACGCTTCAGTGACTCCCAACAGCCTGTGACCTGTGGTTGGCCCTCAAGAATAGTACCGGAGGATGGTAAGTTTCTCTACCTCACCTCCAGAGATGTGGATTCTGATTCAGCAGGGCTGTGATGAGACCAAGAAATTCACGTTTTTTGAAAACACACTCAAAGATTTTGAAGATTACCAAGTTTGGGCACTGTTCAACTATAGAACACAGAGATAAGTGTGGAGTGTGGAGCAGAACAAGGAAGGGGCATTGTAGAAACTGAAAACCTTTTGCAAAATTCACCCTCACCTCCAGACCCCACTCCCCACCTTCTTGCTTTCAGCTGCCACTCAGGATCAATAAATCTTAGCTGAGACCCAGGGATGTCTAACGTGAAAAAGCATCCCCTGTGATTTTAATTACTCCTTCCCTCAGCACCCTGGATACACACCATTGCTTTAGCATATAATTGTGTAACAAAACTTTATGCCAAAGCGTGTCATTCAAAGTCATCTATGATCTAGTGGTAGCCTGCCTTTAGGTGTATCTTCCACTACTGGTCTCACATATCCCACAATCCAGCTAAACTCAACTAGTTTCCTTTTCCTGAGCAGGTCCTAAACATTCCTATCTGTGTTTGCACATTCCTTTCGATAGATTGCCCTCTCACCTATATGGGGACAGATCCAGCTTTTGTGGATTTGAAGTTCATACAGTTGACGGAGGGAGGGGTTAAAATGGATCCTCTCTCAGAAAAAGAATATAAAATTAGGTACAACAACAATGATGTATTTAGAAGGGGTCCACACAGGTGAGAAGCTCAAAAGCTCAAGCTTCATTAACCTCATGGTAAGTATGTCTTTGACTGGCATTGGAATCATGTTGACTATTCAAGGCCAGCTATAAAGCTACCTCTCAGTGTCACTTCTTCTGATCCTCCCTAATAGATCCCACAATATATTTTGATTTCTTTCTTGTGGAACTTACTATATCCATTCTTATTACAGTTATGCAAGGTAGTATCATGAAGGATTAACCAACAATACTTTTTTTCTACAATTCCTTGCACATTTTAATGGTCCTTTCCACTAGTCCAGGAAGCTGGGACAATACACATTTATGACAAAGAGAAGGTATTCTACAGTGTATTACAGATAACCTAGAAACAATCCTTAGCTTTTTAGTGTAGCCATTCTGATATCTGGACAGCTGGAAATAACTGTGCAGAGACGTGACTACAAACGAAACACACGCCCTCATTAAATCCAAACTAAATGTTTCTCCAACTCAATCTCCCTTAACAGATTTTGTCTCACACGGCTGACGAGACAGGCAATAATCACCGGTGACCCATACAGTACAGCAGGAAGAAAAAAAGGCACAATTCAAAATCTTGCTCCCAGCCTGTCCTCCAACTCATCCTCTGACCATTGCCTCTGACCTTCTACCATCTGAGCTGTTGTTTGGTCCTCCCCAGTTCGTAGCTCCCTCCGGCCCCTGCCAGGACTCCAGCCTGGCTTTACTCTAGTTCTTCAGCTCCAGGTACTCCTCTTACTCCTAAGAAGTCTCAGGGTTTGGGTCACTGGAGGGAGCCACAGTCCATGAGAATTTACCGTCTTGTCACCAACTCTTATTTCTTCATCCTTTAAGACCAAGTTCAAATGTCACTGCTTCTTTGGAAAAATAATTTATTATTTATTTTTATGGTCTATTTTGTTCACGTCATTTTCATTCTCATCCTATTCCAGACTCTTTTTGCTTTCCTTCCGCAGGGAAGATTGGGTTGCAGAGTCCCATGAGCAGTCGACAGAAGATACTCTCTTTCTTGAATCTTAATGGCATTGTTAATCAACAACTCCAATGTCCACACTATCCAGGCAAGTCACTAAGCGAGTGAAGGAGCACCACTGCAGACTTCTGCCTGGAAAGCATACACCCCAACTAAAGGAGACCGTTCCAAACAATGGTTACCACACGGGAATGCCATTTCTGCCAGACTTCCCAATTTTTCAGAAGAAGGTAGAAATCTGCATTTTAATGGGAAATCTCCTGAATTTTAAATAAAAATTCAAATATATACTAATCAAAACCAAACCTAATTTTAGCCCACACAGTCACCAGTGAGTAACCTTTTCCCAGAGGCCCAGCGGAGAACTGTGCAGGAGAGAATTGGCCACTGTTCGCAACAGTCATGGAGGAAAGAATTTACCTAAACTTGGAAAGCAATGTGGACCGGTTACCCAACAATTTACATCTCCTCCCCAGTCCACTCTCTGGAGCACAGTGTACCGGGACCCCAGGCTTTTATGTCCCCAACCTTGGCAAAATGTTCTGGAACCTAAGCTTGTCATGAAAGGTAGTGTTCAATTGCCGCTGTGACGCATTACCACAAACACGGTGGCTTAAAGCAACATGGATTTATTCTCTTACTGCTCTGGAGGCTGGAAATCTGAAATCAGCCTCATTGGGTTAAAGCCATGGTGTTAGCAGCGCTGCTTTCTTCCAGGAAATAATTAATTCCTTGCTTTTCCTCAATTCTGGAGGCTGCCTGCGTTCCTGGGCTCTTGACCCCTTCCTGACATCACCTCAGCTCTTGCTTCCATCCTCATAGCTGCTACTTCCTCCTTTGACCTTCTTGCCCCCCTCTTATGAGGACCCATGTGATTATGTTTAGGGCACACCTGGATAACACAGGGTAATCTCTCCTCTGGAGATCCGTAACTTATTCACATCTGCAAGTCCCAGAGGTTCCAGGGATTAGGATGCAGGTCTCTTTCTCGAGGCCATTATTCAGCCTATCACAAAGCATCAAATTGCCAACTAAACTATTATGTGGATCTGGACAATGATGGATAATACCTGTCTCATCTTTTACAGGTAGCAAAGGAGTGTATTGAAGTCTTCTGTAAAGCCTAACGAAAGGACGGGCCGCCTAATAACAATTGAGATAGGATTTTCCTTCCGTACAGTGAGAGGAAGGTCCTGAGGAGCATTTACCTTAATTTAAAGTGTGACATTTCTTCGCCTTTGTGGAGTAAGATGCATACCTACCACAGCAACCCTGACTCCCTCACATGGAGTTTTCCTCCCTTTGTGCTCTTTCAAAATCATCTCCACATTCTACGTCCTCTGCAGTCTAACTTACTACATCTACTAAAATTGTGTGTTTATTTGTGTGTCCATGATCTGGACTAAAAGCATTATTTATTTTTGCATTAACAACCCTTCCTCAGGGCCAAACACATTAAATAAATATTGAACTAAGTGAATGCGTAAGTAAATAAGACGCAAAAGAACATTCAAAACATGCTCTAAACATGTTGGATTTTTATTTTTCATTTTTACATTCACTAAAGACATAAGTGGGGAAAAAGATTGAAGGGCAGAAAATGATCATTGAAAAGCACTGTTTTTTAATCTGACCTTCAAAACAATCTTCCAGAAGGGTTATTTGAAGTTTTACAGATAAAAAAATTAAGGCTTAGAAATTAGGTAATTTATCCAAGATCATTTAGTGACTAAGCAATAAAGTTGGATGTAGAATAATGTCTGATTCTTGAGAACGTATTCCTTTGACATTGCATCCTTTCCTGTTTATTTAGGATACCATATTTATGTAGAATTTGTTCATCAGGTTTTTTTCTAGATTCCTCTTGCTTGGTCAAACCATTGTTCTGTTTGCTGAAAATAGTGCATGCTCTTTTTCTCTCTTTTTTTTTTTTCTTTTCGCCCAACTCCCACTGTCCTTTCAGGGATAAAGCACAGTTACTTCCTGGGGCCAAGTGGACTCCTGTGGCACGTGAACACAGGAAAGAAGCTGCACTTCATCCTCTCCCCACTACCTCCTGGCATAAATCCTGGCAGCTCCCAGAACGTTTATTCAGGCGAGCTTTTCCACCCCACAGGGGAGAGAACCAGGCTTATTAAATCCTGAATAGTACTTATTATTATTGCTTGGATAAAAGTTTTTAAAAGAGGATTTATTCTTGAATATTAGGAAAAAAATGTATATACTGGCACATGAAATGATCTCCTCAGGGAAGTGTTGAAATCCCTATAGTTGGAGTTACAAATTTTAGGAAGCACGCCAAGCAAGTCGATGCTGGCTGAAGAATGAAGCATATCTATAAATAAGGTCCATCCCCATTTCTGGTGACTTTATAATCCATCCCTTATTTTTGACCCTAATGTACATGATTTCAGTGGTCGTCTCAACCAGAGACCCCTGTTATAATTGCAAGTACGCTCTTGAATTCCCAGCCTACTTTCCCACACGAAAAGAGCAAACTTTCCTGTCATGGCGCAGAGATGAGACTGAACTCTTACTGAAATGTTCAACAGATATTGTTATAATTACTCCATTTCAAAATACTATGCTTTTCATTATCTTGTAAATAACCACAATATCAAATGCAGCCCACAAGCTGTCAGAGAGCTACGCCAGCAGAATAAATGGACAAAATCAGCCTGGCAAATCTCAAAAACCCTTCACCTTTAACTACTGAAAAGAGTTGGCAGTCAGTAGCTATTATTTCAACAAGATTTTGTTCGGGTTTGTAATATTTATAGTTTCAAATCTCTAAGGAATTTTTGTCTTAAATCTTCCTTTAGAGTCCATTTTTTAATTGGTTGTTTCATAAGAACAAATATGTTTTGGGGGTATACCTTTTTCTCTAATATTTTCTTTGTACTTTTCTACACATCATTCTGTCTGAATTGAAGATGATTTATTGTAGTTGTAGTCACACATGATTTTGGAGTTTTTCTTCTTCATGTAATTTTTAGATGGCTTTTAATTAATCTTCACAAGTGAAGAATTCTCAAACATGATTTTTTTACTGGAAAGATTCATGGCCTAAATGAAATTAAACAGTTAAAAAATCAAAGATGATGCTTAAATTCTATTTTGTTTAATATTATGAATGCTAGTTGTTGTTTAATGTTTAATTGACATATAGCTTATAAACAGTCCCATAAATGTTAAAATTGTATTATAATCTTGTCTCTATTATTCCCAAATAAGAAATAATAATTCTTCAAATTATATAATACGTATAAACTTGTTGGTTCAAAAGTGTTCTTCATACTATTATTGAGCTAATAGACCCTCTTATGACAATTATATCAAGTGTGAATGTTTTTCCCTCTTTATTTTGAAGTTTCTTCACAACTGTTTTTATACATAAAGTTAGAATTTTTCAAATTTTTGTGATAAATATAATTTATATTTTATATGACTGATAGAATTTCACCATATAAAGCACAAAAAAAGATTTCATCCCATGTTGCATCTAGAATGGTAACCAATATTTGAAAATGAGTATTCAGATATTAAAAATGAATGTAAATGGCCTGTGAAGCCATCGATCAATTTACGTTGGTCTTAATATCAATGTGGCTATGCTTTTAGACATGTTGTCAGCCTATGCAACCACATTATCAATCACGCACAGATTCCAGGTCACCGGGAAAATACCATTGAAGTAGGCATTTGGTTATTTGACCTTCCAAAGACTGAAGTTGCACTGGAAAAGCAGATTTTGGCCAGAGAGCAGATAGCAGAATATTGAGGCCAAATCCAAAATTTTGTGCATCCTAAGTTATTCTAGGTAATCAATACGATGCGGAAACTAACAAAATTGAAGTTTCATGTGTAAAACTATTGATAAAAACTTTAAATGTCTTGAGTGCTAAACTCCAGAAATTTCCTCAGCACGCAGACAATCAAATAAATCCGAAGGTCCAATCCTTCTTTCTTCTTCCTGTCTTCTCTTAAGCTGGTTACCTCTCCTTGACTCATCTCAGCTTCTTTGTGTGTAAAATGCAAGTAATGATGATCCATGTCGCAGGTTTGCTGTGAGACAGGAAAGTACCTGACATATAGTATGTCCCCCTCCACCGAAAGACGGTAGAAATTTGTCACCGAGTCTAACACTAGCAAATCAGTGAGAAACAACCAAACATTCACAACCAAAATTCAACCAAAAAACAACCAAAATTCACGAAGCACTCATATGCCAGACACTGCTTTGAACACTCTGCATACGTTGAATAGTTCAATGCTGAAAAACCATCTTGTATTTTCTATCACTATGATCTTTTCACATGAGGAAACCGAGGCAGACAGCTATTTAAGCATCCAGGGTCACCAGCTAGTGAGTGAGATAACCGGGTTTTGGACACAGATAGTTTGACTTTGGGGTCTGTGCCGTTGACCTCTATGCTATACTCTACATGAACGAAACAGAAGCTCTGCTTCCTCTCTCTGGGTCCATCATTCACCACCTGCCTTTATTTGTTGAAGAAAGAATTAGCAACAAGGCGGAAAGAGAAATTCATAGTAAGTCTTCATGTTTCATACAATGTAGATAAATTTGAATAGTGCCACATTAGATTCATTGAAATCTTTTAGCCTATCATTCTATTGGCTCAGCTGACTGAAATCAAGGGTGTCAGGATACTTGTCTAAAAACCTTGCTCAGAACAAAATCTCCATGTGGTAGCTAGCCTCCAAGAGGACCCCAGTGATTCTCACTTTCTCATCCTCACACTCTAGTGTGGTCTCCTCTCACAGTGCCGACCTGTGTAAGTCTGAGGATGTGGTGGAAATTGCAACGTTTGAATTCTGAGCATAGGTCATAAAAAACACTGCTACTTCTGCCTTATTCTCTCTAGGACCACTTGCTCTAAAGGAAAGCTTTCATTTTGTGAGAACAGTCGAACAGCCCTTTGAAGAGGCCCATGTGGCAAAAGACTATGATTTCTGCCAACAGCCAACACCAGAGAGCTGGCCATGGGAGAGTCGTATTGGAGGCAGATCCTGCAGCCCCAGTCAGACCTTCCATGACTGCAGCCCAGGGGGACATCTTGACTGCAACCCCAAGCCAGGACCACCCCTCTAAGCCACTCCGAAATTTGTGACCCACATGAACTGTGTGAGCTAATAAATGTTTATTACTATAATATGCTGCTAAGTTTTGGAGTAAAATGTTCTGTAACAATAGATAACTAATACACCCCACTTGATTAAAAAAATAATAAGGTCCAGATAAGTTATTGGACCACCAGGAGCTAGACCCTCAAAAAATAAAATAAACATGGATCAGGGTCTTCATAAAGTCCTTGAAAACTATAACTAATGGCTCACAATTCACAATATTGTTGTCTCGTTTTATGGAATTTTCCTATTGGACTTTCTATAATAACATGGTCTTGATGTAATAAAGAAAGTGACTGGTTTGAATTGCAGAATAATAAGGTATTTTATTGGCCTTATTATGGATACATCATGAGGTTGGCGATGTCACATTTTAGTACAAGTTTTAAAAAGGTAAACTGATATATAAACTATGTAAGTCACGTGCTCCCTCTGTTTTCCAGCATTTTTTACAATCTTCTTCAAATTCAACCTCCCTCCAAGCATTTCAGCACCCACATCCGTAATAAGCAAGAAAGATTTATTAGAAGACTATAGAGAAGAGGAACAGTCTGGTAACTACATTACCCACATGTCTATGTTTCTACCTGGCAGATTCTCCAGCAATTAAACATGGTTACTCAAGATGAACGATAAACTCCATCTGCATTTATCGAGTAGCACCAATCGGCCTTCATATAGCCATCACAAGAAAGTGCATACGTGTTATTCTATCATAGATACAATGAGTCACGTCCTAGAATTGGGTCTCACTGACTCACAAGAGCAAATTGTTAAAAATCAGGAATTTTGTGAGAAGCTGGTGAACCCCTGCTAACCTCAAATCAGCCATGGTAGGAAATCGGCAAATATTACCACAAATCAGGGCTTGTTTTTGTTGTTGTGATGGTGGTGGTTTAGTTTTGTTTTGGTCTGTTCCTTTCCAAACGCCGTTTTACCAGCACTCCGCTGGCTACAACCTGAGCACCAAATTCAAACATTTATGAGACTAAACAGAAACTTGATCTTGTATTCATATTTTCACAGTTTTATAAAAGTCGTGGATGACAATTTAGATTTCACTGTTTTTTTATTTTTGCATTCATAATTCATTTTCTTTGGCTGTCATCAGAAAAAGCCAGTAGCTCTTCTGCTTTTAAGTATGGATCTCAGGAGCTTATCTATGATGTAATAAAGGCGAAAAGTAATTTTTGATCAAAAGAAAAATGTCTTAATGCTCAATAAAACAGATGTTCAAAGACATCTTTGGAAGAGACATCAGTACCATCTGGATGACCTGTCACCATATGCAGATGGGAAATTGCTACTTAATAGTTTCTGTGAGAAAGACAGCATAAAATATTATAGTATTTAAAATTAAATGATGTTTGCATACCCAAAGTAGATACCATTTACAGATGTTCCTCAGTTCACTGATTATTATTATGTATTCCAGGAATTGTTTAAAAGGAAATAAAAGTAAATTATTTTCTATGAAATCTCAAAAGTTTATTATTTAGTTACTGAAATTTTCCATTGTGGTAACATATTTTATCTTTAAAAGAAAGATGTAAAATATGAATATATGTGTAGAATAAACAAAACTTTTTAAAGAAGACTTTATTGACATATCTAATAAGACTCATTATTTGTTTAAACTGCCACATAGTTTTCACGAAAATCTCCCCCTGATCTGGGTTCTGGAAGTCGTGAAGAAAGGATATTATTATTACTCATGGAGAGAAAATTCTCTATTTCAATATTTAGCATTCCATCTTACCACTTTCTGTTTCTTATTTATTTTTCCTTCTACCAAGAAGTAAATTCCTAACGATGAGAAAGAATTTTTAAAACTGGAAAAATCTTACTATATGAGAAAAGCAAAGTATAACAGGACACGCAGTAACGAATGTGAACAAAGTTGTCATCTAAGGTTTAGGCTCTCCGATGGGTCTGTTCTATCTACGCGAGAACTGTGTCTCAGTTCTTCTGCAATACCCTCTCAGAAGATCCAGAACGACGAAAAATAGCCAACCTTAATTACTCGTATATGTGATTTATTATCATAAAACAAAGCTATTTACAGAAAATAGTCCATCAGTTACTTTGTTAGGAGTTTCCAAATGGTTCTGAGTGTTCAAAAACAGCTCATCTCTGAACGTTTCTCTGTTATATCAGCACAAGAGATGACATATAAGACAGTTTAAAGTGAATGTGAAGACACTTTTAATGCGCAATTAACATGCAGTCAAAAGGCACGTGTAACACATGTGATACGCAGTGACTAGGCATGCATGTATGTACCGAAAAACGACGAAGCCTCCACACGTGGGGTCCCTCTAAGTGATGAGCATCTGAGTGAAGATTCCGTATCCGGTGTCCTCAAGCCTCTTTCCCCACTCCTTTGTCCCCAGGGCTTTGCACACAGGAGGCTTTCAATAGCCATTTTTTGAAAGAAGGAAACAATGAATAAACAGTGAATAAAAAGCTATTCAAGGTTCCATTTTTACCGTTAGAAACACACCCACACGCACTATGTGTTACCAATTTTCCACAGTATTTCGTGTTTTAGAATGCTTCTCTAACTCAAGGATAGCATCAATGGCTACATTCATAAAGCTGAATAACCAAAAAGCAGTCTGTAGAGAAAATGGTTCATTACGTCGTGCTCCAGGACCCTCACTGTGGACAGTAGCTTGCTAAGGATTGGCTCCACATACAAACCAGGCCTCTGAGCGACAATCTCTCGGTGCCCTGCTCTCTGACTATTGTGAGAGGAGGTGGGTAAATGACTCTTCTGCTGTCGAGTCTTATCCTCTACGGGATGAAAGAAACCTTAGTGTTACAACACGAACAAGGCTTTCTTATAAAGCCTGTGAAAACATTTTATGTCCTGTAGGAACTGAATCAAAATCTCCTTTTGAGGCCACAGGATGTCATTTTAGTGAACTACAGTGTCTCTTTCAGTGGATTGTACTCTGTTTGACTGTAGTCTTCAGACACACAAAGGAAGCTGTGTGAGTCAGAGAGTCCTTGTTTTCTTGTGAGCAGGTCCGAAGGACTCTTTCCTCAACCGAGGCCGGAAGTGTTTAGGTTAATCAGTCAGTGGGTCGGCCTGTCAAAATATTTTTACTTTATGTTCATAATTGGTGACTATGTTCAGATAAGAAAAATTAGTCAAAATATGCTGACTGATTTAAGAAGATGAAATTTAAGTTAGAGAATTACAAGTTATATGATTTTTTAAAAACTAGGGGTATTTGTTTAGTTAAATTATATTTGGGCAATACTAATCTGCCTGTGCTATTTCTCCTCTACACTCAAAATGTCTTTTCAAGCCTTCAAGCCCTGATGTGGGCTGTCCCCTCTGCTTGAGATGCTCTCCTCTCTTTTCTCTCCCCAGCGTTCTGTTTACAAATCACGCTTCGAACCCCAGTTCAGATGTTACTTGCTCTGGCAAATCTTCATTGATCAACCTGTCCCCTCTTAAGACACGATTATTTATTTAGTTTTAATTAATAAATTAGAGCAGTTTTAGGTTCACAGCAAAGTTGAGTGGAGAGTACAGAGTTTCGACATATCCCCATCCCCCCCAGACACACCCCGTCCTCCACTATCAACATTCTTCCCCAGAGGGCCCATTTGTTACAATCGATAAATCTACGCTGACACATCACAGTCACCCAAAGTCCATAGTTTACATGAGGGTTCAATCTCAGTGTTGCACATTCTATGGGTTTTGACAAATATATAATGACGTGTATCTGCCACTGTGGTCACCTGGAATAGTTTCACTGCCCTAAAATCCTCCATGCTCTGCCTATTCATCCCTCCCTCCTCCCTAACCCCTGGCAACCACTGATCATCTTACTGTGTCTCTAATTTTACTGCCATGTAGTTGGAACCGTACAGTGTGCAGCCTTTTCAGAGTGGCTTCTTTCTCTTAGTCATATGCATTTCAAGCTCCTCCTTGCTTTCTCATAGCCTGACAGCTCATTTCCTTTTAGCACTGAACAATATTCCATTGTCTGGGTGGACCAGCTTATTAACCCATTCACCTATGGAAGGACAACTTGATTGCTTCCAAATTTTGGCAAATATGAGTAAATTATGAGTGTGCTGGTTTTTGTTGAGTATTTATGGGATCAACACATATATGATGAGCTCCTACTTTCTGGCAAGCTCTGTGGTAGGCAATGGAATTCACATGACATCTGCTATGACTTAGGTGTGACTACGAGAAGATTATGAGAAGTACTATTGAGAAGATAATGAGAAGCATGGAACCCTCCACAAATATAGGCATAATAATAATGATAACAATAATACAACAACTATAACACTAGCATATAGTATGTCTGTGTACCAGACACATTGCTAAGGGCTTGACATGTGTCCTGGCATTCTTAGAACTCATAAAGCCTATCACAGATTTCCAAGGAAAAGAAAATTTCAAACAGAAGAAATAGATCAACATTACAAATACTACTGAGAGGTGAAAAATAAAAAAAACTAAAAATGTTTTACTGGATTTAGTAATTGGAAGTTTATTGGCAAGCTTTTGAATTATGCTTAAATGGAGGGAAATTCTTTTCCTCACCTTAAATGGAGGGCTGATAAAAGGCTGGCAGTAGGAGGTTTAGGAGTGAAATGAAAATGAGAAAGAATACAGGAAGGTAACTGTCAAGAATCTCAAAGTAATAGCAATAAAAATGATAACAGCAGCAAACATTTATTAAAGGCTTACTATTTTCCAGGAACTGTTGCTGTGTGTCAGACAGTATTCCACCCATTTTATATCTAAGAGGTGATTTAATCCTCACAACAGAACTATAGAGAAGTATTATCATTATCCCCAATTTACAGATGGAAAAACAACAAACACTGAAGCGCAGAGAGGTTGAGTAATTTGCCCCACAAAACACAGTAAGCACCGGCTGAAGCCAGGATGTAAACTCGGGCAGTAAGTCAAGAGCCTCATGTCCACTTTGCTGGACTCCCACTTGGCTTATGGTCACGAGCATCCCTAGTTGAAAATTGCTTACGTCGCTTCAAGGGCATGCTAATGGAGTCTTGATCTGAGCATTATCTTCCAACTCAATTTGACTGTAATTCTTTTCCTCACCTTTTCAACTAATTATTTAAACTATCTACGCCCCACACAAGAATTTTCCAAAGCAATTCCCTCTTACTTTATTTTAGGCCATTTCTCTGCACCGTATATAGACCGTGTAATCTGACGATATTGTTTCTACTGGCACTATTATAATAGCTAGCACCACTTCCACTGAAATTATCCTACAGCAAGGTCCCTTTGGTGTTTTAAAAACAAACATCCTATTGAAAGAATCCAAGTGGGCCTATTTTACAGTGAATGTCTCTCCACAAGTGATTACTGTTATTGGAATCACGCTTCATAAATGTGAAATTGCCTGTGTGGTGGTCAGTACAGGAACACCACCTCTTCCTAACTAAGAGATTCAGAAAGATCTGATCCAACTTGACAACCTTTATTTTGATTTTAAAGAAATGTCCCATGCCTACTTCATAAGAAGGGCCATAAATATTATAAAATGTAAATCACCAAGAACAGGATCTGCAGCTTTTAGACAGTATTCCATTTACATTAAATTGAGTTATAGTAAATGGAGTTAAATAAATATGTGTTGTCTCTGCTTTCCACTGAGAGCATTCACGGGCATCATCTCAATCAATCAATACAACAGCCCGACGAGTTGAGTCCCATCGTACAGACAAAGATACTGAGGCTCAGAGAAGTCAAGTGGCTTGCTACAACTTGAAGAACGAGTGAGTCTAGGGAGCTGGAAGTTACCCCTGAGTGACTCTCACACTGAGCAACGCCAGAATGAAGTTCAAGTGTATTGGACGTCCCCAAAAAACAAAAGCAAAAACAAATATACTGTATATATCTATATTCAAAACATTCCATTGTATTACTCTTGAATTCATTGTATTTACACAGATTTAATTATTCTCTATAACTGCATTTCTGTGCCAACCCTGAAAATCCATTTTAAAATATCTGAATAATTCAAACACTTTTCTGTAAATTACACTTCTCTGAACAGTACTTATAAAATGTTTTGCAGAAGAAATAGCCCAATTATGTTTTCTTTTCTTGAATACTTACATCTTACAGTGTTTCTTACAATGTGCTGATGCTTCTATGTGTTTAAAATTAATATTAATAAGGCAATATCAAATGTGTTTTGCAACTCTACACCCTTAATTGTCAATTTGTCTTCACTTGAAGTCGCAAAGGGTTTTTGTTTATTGGCTTTAATGTTCATTACTGGCCGTTGAAACAAAATAGATTTTCTATTTAAATAAAGAAGAATTCTATATTTTGAAGTTTTCTATATTCACTTTATGATGCTCAAATACTTTTCCTCTGTGGGTAATACATTCTGGTTTTTGCTGTTTCTCATTACTTAAGGAAAGAACTTTCATTGCTAAGATAGAGAAAATGTTTATATATGCAATAGAGGTAATAGTCATAAAGCTGCCTTAGAACAAAACAAATTCGACCCAAACATCTATAAATACTTCATTAATATTACAATTATGAGCAGTTTTTATATCCATAAAACCATCTAGATAAAAATGCAGTTATCTTAATTAGCAACACTACCAATTTGCATTAACGACATTAAAGTTGCATAGAGGAGTAAAATCTTTGCCTCATTTCTGATGTAAAAGGTTTAGAAGTTATCTCATGTCTGCAGGAAAATAATAAATCCTGAAGAATTCTTCCCTAAATACTTCTCTCACTTTATGCCAAGCTCATTCTTAAAAGGCTCTAATTTTTTTTTAATGAATTGCCTTAATATCTTGAATTATCCAAAACACGTCTTTTCTTCAGTTCCGTTTTTCTGTATCCCACGCATCTGAGAGAACTGTTTCATGGTTGCTCATACCAAAAATGTTAACTCAGCCACCTTCTTTGGTGGCAGTACTCTGGGACGGCTGGCTCATGGTCACGCGTGAGCCTCCGCAGGAGTTTGGGAGGGTACACACCAGTCTCTGTTTCAAGGAGGGAACTGATTTAATAGGCAGTGTCATGATTAAACTTTAAAACCTCTGTTTAATTATTAAGATCTGGTTGACGCTGTTGGGATGACTTTCACACTGAGCCCTCTGCTCTCACAGTAACATAACAGTTCTGCTTTCAGGAGAGAATTTTGCATCATGGAAAGAACCACTGCAAGCCTTTGTAAAAATAGGAAAAGGAATTCTCTCTGGGAGTAAAACAAACAGAAAAATATGTCTCCTCTGGAGGAGAGGGAACAATTAGAAAATGGCAGCTTCCGAACTCAAAGCCTGCAATGAGTAGGGCGAGTACAAGCTGGACCTCAGCACTGCTCGTCCACTCAGCCAGGTGCCTTTGCACAGTGATCAACCTGAACAACCGCACGTGGACTTTCAAAATCATGCTACTTTGCTGCGAATGCTTTTCTCGAAATCAGAAAAGTGATAGATTTTGTCATTCTAAAACATATAATGCTGATTCAAAGTACTCTCTCTGTTAAAACAATTTCATTGCAAGCCATCCCTCATATATGAGCAGACTGTACTTTTAAATATTGTTTAGAAAGCCACTTTTTCCCATGTAAACAATGTTGCATGTCATCAGAATTATGGTTCAATTCTAGGTACAATATCACTCATTGTGTCACCCCAGGAAAGTTCCCTTACATCTGTGACCGTCCATCCTCTACAAGAGTGGAATATTAACCACATGGTGTATTTTGAAGGTTAAAAGAACAAGGGTGGTAACTGCTCCCACAGGTCTGATGTACCAGGCAGAGACACAGCCAGGGCCTCACATCGGGAGGGTCACCTGGGGTGTTGGACTCTTGGCAGCAGCTTTTCCTTCACACTCTGATGCTAGCATCATCTGTTGTTGTCACTATAACCCTCACATCAGCTTAGGACAATTCTGTTTCAATGTGTTTTAATACATAGCCTCTGAAGCTAGACTCTCAACAAATCCTCTATATTATCAACAAGGAAGAGGACTTAAGTAAAGGAAAGAAAAAGGAGAGGAATAGGAGAAAGAGAAGAAAAGGAAAAGTGAGAACATTTCCTCTTCATTTCTGGTCATATGAAGTATTGTAGCCATTTTCAAACATGCAAACAATTTTTTTAAATAGAATTTTTTTCTGCGTTTCTTTTTACATTTCTTTCTAACTTCCTTTATGACCTTTTCCCTAACTCTCAAACATCTAGAGTCCTGTGCCACTTCAAGCGTCCCCTTAAAGCTTCCCAAAGAAATGTCTCCCCAAAGTCTGACCTCTCCTCCAGTTCTTCAGAATGGCTTCACCCTGTAGAAGCCCCATTCCTTCAAAGACTCGGTTTTAGCTAGATATTACAAAGGAATTCGTTTATTGAACTGATTTATGTGAGCATAAGAATGGTCCTTAGCAACTTCAGCCCTCTTGTGGTTACATTAGAAAGAGGAAAAAGAGGTACACAAACATATTTTATTTGATAGACTTGCAGAGACTTATAATACAACAAAGGAGAAAAACACAATACAGTGTCAGAGAGAAACCTTGGATGAGGGCAAGAAGTGTCATCTTGAGTCAAGCCAGGAAAGCCACTCCTCCACCCTTAAATACTGTCTACTTTTCAAATTAAATCATGATCATTGTCATCATCGTCATTGTCATCGTCATCATCTTCATCATCATCATCACTGTCATCATTGTCATCATCATCATCATCATCATTGTCGTCATCATCATCATCTATTTCCAAGCCTACAGCCTTTTTCATTCAACACCTCTGAGTGTTTGGCTGTTTTTTATATACTGACTCCCACTGAGCAGCCTCAGGTGGTTCCAAAGATAAAAGGAAAGATAAGCAAGGCCAGAGCCACTTGTACCCCTGTTTGGTTTGTAAAGTAGATGTTTATTTACCAAGTAACTGTGCTCTGGTCAAAGCTGTGTTCAATAACAGCATATTAAACCTGGGAACTGATTATGTTCTGCAAAGCAAAGGCAGCACCAAACCTCTCTCGGTCCACAGACCATATGCAGCATTTCCTTAAGCTGGCCACTTTATATATTCCTGATTTCTGGAAAACTTAGTGATGCTCCCATCATCACTCCTAGGCCCATTTATATTGTTCACCTAGGGTTTTTGCTAGAAAAAAGAAACTAAACATCTTGGATGTGATGCTCAATTAGTAGAGGTGATTCATGAATTTGGTAAAGCTACAAAAACAAATAATTGACACTATAAAAATATGGTCAATGGATGTTTTTACTAACCCACACTCAATCAGATTAGTAAATTGGCTTTCAATATGGATCTCGACTAAAATGGAAACTGCCATGATTCAATATCAGCTCAGCAGTTGCTTTCTTAATTTCTTTTCCCTTAAGAACAAATATGTCCATGAATTGTTGAAGCCCCATTAATTTGCTGGGCCAAATGAGCATTCCCAGCCATCTAATCCAAATTTAGTCAATTGGAAAAAAAGAAATGACTTTTAACAGACTGGCATTTTGAGCTAGTGTACAAAGGTGGATGGATGACGGCAATTCATTTAAATTTCCTGGTTCCATGTGCACATTAATGATGACTCAGAAGCACCCTCTGATACTCGAAGTATGTCAATCACATCAGGACTCATTCACTCAGTTCTGAGCAGGGCAGATTTTCAAGGCTGGGCCACCGAACAGGGGAAGCTTTGTGAGCGCCTGGACTCCTCTGCCGGCCACCTGCTCTTCCTCTCCTCTGCTTTCACACAAGTGGCTTTGTTCCAGAGATACTGGCTCATGCTCAATACCATCTAGGACAATATTAATACTGTGAACTGACATGGCTTCTTGGCAGTCTTTGTCTTGTCTTTTCTCTAACACACTCCACTCACTTCCCATAATGTCTAATATCATCACTTACACAACAGGGGAAAAAAAGTCTTGTTTTCTGGCTTTATGCAACACTTCAGTTGAGACTCTTACAATTACTGAAAGTTTCCTCATTTTTGAGATACATATTATAATAAGTAAGTTATGACAAGGTGGACCCGAGAGGGAATTTAACAATAAGATGGAAAAAAAATATCCTGAAGCTCATACGTCTATGTTTCCTGGCCCCAAATATTTGCTCTACTTTACTACTCTATAAAATGCTAGATTCTTAATTTGGCAGAGTGGTCTTTTAATAAAGGAAATATTTCATTCATTAGACTATTTTAACCCATGGAAACTCTAGGTGAAATGTTAGGAATGATGCAAGTGATTCGTGGGGTTTGACTAGAAGTTATTCTTAGCTATCTCGAGAAGGAGCCTACATTGTCTACGTCCAGTTCTCCAATAAAATTTTAAAAATCCATATTTTGACGCCTCTCCCAGAAATTCACATTTAATCAGGATGAGCCCTCGTTTCGTGGGACCTAGGTATAGATCATTTTAATTAAAACTGCCCCCCAAAGATGCTAATGTGTAGTTATGGTTGAGAACTAAAAATCTAGCCCATTCATTGGGCCTCTGTAGGGACTGTTAATAATTGTTTCAGTTGATAGATACTCATTTGTACAAAATTTCCCGATCAGACATTGATGATAGATATGTGTTGAATGAATGAATGGACATATCAAGGCAGTAACCGAGGACCTATTTTGCTGACGAACACTTAACAATATATGGCAACCTTCTTACATTTGCTGCATGAATATGACAGCATTCTCTGTGCAGATTTAAGGCAGCCAAAAATTTAGGTCATTTGAATTAGAGAATGAATATTCTCAGACTTCTCTGAGATATTTATTTCAACATATAAGTCAAAAACAGGAATGAATGCAAGTTGTACTACCCAGGAAATTGCCTTCTCAATCCTGTAATCTTTTTGGTAAAAAGCCTTGATTACATTATCCTTCCCAAAATACAACATTTCCATTGCAATATTTCTAGTAGAGTTGCCATTTTTAGGACAGTAGATGTTCAATTCTTTCTCTTCTCCGTGGTTGAAATCCTTAAGTTTCACTTATAATGTAAGTTTCCATACAACATTTTAACAGATTTGTCACTGGATAAAAGTTTATCCAGGAACCAAGAAGTAACCCCAAAAGGAAATATATTCTAATTTATATGGTGAGTTCTTAAATGTTATTTGTATTTCTCTGCACATGCATCATCCTCTGCTACTCTCCAACAATACTTTTTAAATTCATATATTCTCTATATTCTTTAAAACCAGTATTATTTTGGAGGTGCTGGAGATACAGCTATGAACATCATAGACAAAGGCCGTGCCATCAGGAAGCTCACATTCAACTGGGAGAGACAGATGATCAAAAAGCTAACCATCAACAAGTGAATAAAAGTAACCTACTATAAAAGAGTGGTATCCTTTTCTCCTTTGGAATGTCAAATTATTATATTTTCAACATATACTTTCTTTCCTTTTTCAAGATTGTTAAGCAGACTCACTTCACCATGATAATATCCTACTTTTGTTAGCTTTTTTTATTATTATTTTTTCAAGGAGCATATGTTATCTCATTACTTAAAGAGGTTTTTCGTTTGTGTGTTTGTTTTTATTTTCTTCCTTCTGAAATGATACAAGTTGAACAAAACTGGAACTTTCACAAATCATTGCAACTCTGGGAACCAACTGCTTTACCTTCAGGAGTGCTGTCTATCTATCTATCATCTATCTTTCTATACGTCTGTCTCCTTTCTCCACATATCTGATCCCATTCAACAAACCAATTTTCTTTGCTTACATTCTAACTAATCCAGCATAGATGTATTGGGTACGTATGAGGTGCTAAGCACTACACTATGTGCTAAAGCAAGCCAATCTGGCCCCTGCCCACATGGACCTGACAGTTCACAGGGAGAAACAAGCAACCATAAAAATAAACACACGCTATCAAAATATGAAAAGTACTATGAAAGTTGCTATAGGAGAGTTTAATAGAAAAAGCTAATTTGGACTGGGCACTAAGGGGAGGACCCTTTAAGGAAACACCTTTTGAAAACTGAAGGATGGCTGAATGGAAGGATGCTCCCGAAATGGCAAAGTGGAATAGAGCATAGTAAAGTTGAAGGACTGCAAAGTAGACAGCGGAAAGGAACCCAAGTGAGTGAGGGAGTGGGGGCACCCACTGAGCTTTTGGGGGTAGGCAGGCAAGAGGTCATGCATGCTTTATGTCTGTGTCGAAAAGTCTGGATTTTGTTCTAAGCACAATGGAAAGCCTCTGAATCATTGTAGGCAAGCCAGTGATCCGAAACAATTTATAAAGATCATTCAGTTAACTTTGTGGAAAATGGATAGAAAGGAGGTAAAAGCAGAAATTGGAAGCCACTTAGGCTGTTGGAAGCTTTTGTTGTCCAGTGGAGAGAAGATGGGAAATTGGGTAAGGTGCTGGCAATAGATACGGGGAAAAAATAGTCAAATCTGAAATACATCTTGGAAGTAGAATTTGCAGGGCTTGCTGATAATTTGGGCTCAGGAGTGAGGGAAAGGGAGAATTTGTGAATGACATCCAGGTTTCTCGTTTGAGCAACCACACGTATTTACATGGTGGAGGATAAGAAAACAGGTCTTCATCATGTTGTTTTGATGAGTGTAAGGAGGGCAAATTCATTACTCTACAGCCAAGGAGTTAATCCAGCCTAGAGAAAGGAAGGCCTCCCTGAGAAAATCAAGTTTAAGCTGAAATTTGCATGACAAGAGTTTGTTAGGCAAAGAACTGGTCTCTCCTTCCCTCAGGACTTTGCTCCTTCAATTCCTGTTGTTAAGTAGCTCCTTTGCTTCATATTCCTTCCTTCTAATTCTTAAGAGTGATCTAATTAACCCATCTTATCCTTTCCAATCTAGGCCATAGATTCTAGGTCAATGGCCAGCCTGTGTTTAGTTTCTCTTACATCAATGCCTACGGCAGGAGCCACACTCAAGATTCCATTTAGAGGGAAGATATACGTTGTGAGGATCAGATGGACAGCTCCAGAAAAGGAGTTTTCTGGCTCCGTATCCTATAACATGATTTAATGTGTCAGAAGACAACTTACTCCTATATTCCGCTTCCCACTTGCCCAGCTGGAAGGAACACTGGTTTTTTTCTCATGGTTACTAAGGGCCTGGAGGGAAGGTGTGGTCCTTTTCAAATTGTTTCTCATTTAAATCCCAGACCCTGTGAGTCATAGATGCATAGAGACCTCTGTGACTTCACAAGTCTGGGGTGGTCGGAAAGTAACACTTTGACTTACCATTCCCCCAAGGAGGTGACTGGATGAGCGGAGGCTCCAGGGCCTCATCATCCCGTTTGCCAGCCCATTTTCAGTATGTTTCTTAACATCTGTGAGTGGTTTAGTGTTCCAAACAAGGAGTCATTAAACCAGCTTTGTTTATGACTGACTCCAGGAATCGCTGATCCTGTGTAAATTCAAAAGGCAATGAGAAATGCTCTCATGCTCTTGGTCCAAGGAGTCATATTAAATGTTTTTGCAATGGATTTCTTGTCTACAATTCTTATTAATATTAACGACGTGATCTACTTTGCCCTCTGGGCTTATTTTTCACATTAAGCCACTATGGAATTGCTCTAAAGAATAATAGGGATTCTAGGCCAGACCACCAAGGCTGTCGGCCATGTTTAATGATAGGCAAAAATGACAGCTTGGAGTTTGGTGGGATTACTTTTTTACATGGGGGATTTATGGCTTCAGCTGGGACGTCGGGTCGAGAACACAAGCAATGAAGCACAAGTAGTGGAACCAGCACGTGCAGATCCCTGGCGCCTCCTGTTTTCCTACTTAGGCACACCCCTGCCGATCCTTTCAATAACCCAGAGAATTGAGGGGGACGCCAGGCGAGTGGAGGCAGGAGCTGCAAGCTGCCTTTACACCTTCTCAGACTGAGGACTGAGATGAGAGGCCATATCAGACCACTACTAAAGGAAATTCTGCTCGCACCAGTTGCATAGCCTAGCTACTTATGTGTTGTATTTTTTGCTGTTATATTGGGCATTCTCAAAGTTTCAGTGCAGCAGGCTACCCATGACCTAAAAAATAGGACTTTGAATTGATTAGGGCAATATTTTTCCATGTTTCTTATGTCATGACATACATAGAAAGGGGGTAAACAAAAAAGACTCTTTAAGAAGATGGTGACTAGCCTAAGGGGTCTAGCAGCTTCAGGCTCTACTTGGCCAACCCAAGGCTGAGGAGGTCAACATCTTGGCACACTTGAAACCGATTTGTGGCACACCAGTATTTTGTGGCGCACTGCCATATTGAAATGAACTAAACAAGATAGTGGTTTATTTCCCTTAAGAGAAAAGATGGTGGTCTAGGGCTTGTATGGCAGCCAGTTATTCAGACCAGTTCTAGCTTGTAGCTTCAGTATCCTCAGAATAGTTTCCTTGTCCACATGACCTGAGATAGCTCATCACCAACTCTGTGTTTCAGGAAGCTGGATGAAGGAATGGGGGAAGGAAGGCATGCCCCTTCCTTTTTAGGGTATAATCTAAAAGTGGCACACAGCGTTCTTTGTACATCATTGCCAAACTTAGTGAAATAGATAGGGAGCCCAGAGAATGTAGTCTTTGAGAAAATAGTTTGCTTTTTATAAGAAATGATCTTATGGAAGAGTAATTGGACACTGGGAAACTAGTAGTCTTTCTACTCTCTGCCCTTTAATCACCTAAATATCTCCATGTGCATTGCTTTGTACACATAGACCATACTCGTCTCTTCTCCAAAAGATGCAATTCCATATTTCCAGTACATGCATTGAGCTCAAATTATAGGATCTCGATTATATACATCTACCTCCACGAAGTCCAGATAGATTTTGGGGGGGCTCTAGTGACCTCTGAATCAAAAAACAAGTTATCTAACCCTTGTCCTGACACACGCACACAAAAATAACTTGTATATAATTGTGGAGTCAGAACAGGATAATGTCACCAAAAAACTATATTCAGGAAAAGAGAGGATGGGAAATACACAGCAGTCCCACATCCACTGCAATTATCAAATCCCACTGGATGGAAACTGCAGACACATCTCTGCCTTGGCAGTGAAGTAAGCTCCTTGTTCCATCTCACAGCTCCTGGTTCTGTTCTCTTAGAGGAACGGCTTAACACGCTGTCTCCCATTTGTCCCTGATTCTCCCCTGGAAAGTTCTTCCTGTCCGTCCCCTTCACTGGCCACATCTGAAGTGAGCAATGGAGAGCTTGCCTTTCTTGGCGGCCGCACAGCTTTACAGCCCTCGTCCTGCTGCTGCGCTGCTGAGGGCACAGGAGTTGCTTGTTGCACACCCTTTGGCATCGAAGCTTGAAGTTCCTTTCCCAATACAGCCTTCTAGAAACTTAATAGATTTCTAGTATATTTGCTTCCAACAAATTCCATGTGCATGTAACCACCACCAAAGATCTAATTTATTTATATTCTTTTAAGCCTAAAGCCTTTATCTTTTTTATTTACTAGTCTCTCTTCTCATCCCTCTTTCCTAACTTAATAGACACTGCCTTAAAGCAATCTAGATAACAGGTTTAGGTGAGAAAGACAATCTCCTTAACAGGATTTCTGCCACGAGGATCCCTTCCTTTCTCTGGCCTAAAAAATCTCAAATTGGAAGTGTTTGAGAAACACTTGAGGGCATATCTCTTGCTAGCCTCAGAGCCACCTCATACAAATGTTTTAGTTTAAGGTACATACAAAAGCAGTGTTTGTTTTTTGTTAACTTTCAAGGCTCCTTAGTTACCAGCTGCTCAGCCAATTTGGCTTGCTGTGTGCAGGCAGGGAGAGTGCCCCATATTCCAGCTGTGTGTATTTAAATTTCTCCATGTAGGCTGGTTAGCAATAACCCGAGTTCATTTTTCCCTTGTAGAATTTGTTAAAAGCATCACCACATACCAACGTGTATTGGCATTCAGGACTTTTTTTTCCCAACTGTTTCCTTGGATTTGTAGTACCGGTTAGCATATGGTCTGATTTCCAAGATATCATAAGCAACCATTTTACCAAATACTTTTTAACAACTTTCCAGCTTTTCAGCCAGGAATATTTGTGTCTTCACTACCTACCTCCTGACAACTTAGCCAATAAATATGACAAACTTCAAGATGTGTTATGTCAAGCCATCACTCGCAGGTGCCAAATTTAGTGGTAGTTAGGATATATTTCAGCTGTTTATAAAAAAGACTCAAAATAAAAGTGCTTAAACAGGACAGGATTTTCTTTCTTTCTTATTAACTGTCTGGATATGGGCGGTCCAGGGCTACCAAAGCAGCTCTACTTGACAAGAGCAGTCAGAGGCCCAGGATCTCTCGACTCTTGTTCTACATTTCCTAGTGGGTTGTCCTTGCCCCATAGTGTAAGCTGGCTCAACATTTCAGAAAACAGCATGGAGAAAGGAGAAGGGAAAATATGTTCCTTTAAGATCACGACTGAGAAGTGGCTCATGCTATCTCCTCTCACAGACATCATTGGCCAAAATGTAGTAACACAGCCAGAACGACCTGCAAGGGATGCTGGGAAATGTGGTTTTGGGCTAGAAGTCATATGCTCACCTTGGAATTCCATTACTGGGGAAGAAGAGGAAAATCTAATTGGGATGGAAAATGTCAGTCTCGTTCACAAGTTCTTTTGTTTTTTAAGAACCCCTTAGAACAGAACAGTTAGTTTTATTTCCTCTAGGTAAAACGTTCATATTCTTAGAGAATCCATAACTTTTAGAAATAGAATTTCTGGAAATAGAAAAATGAAGTTGAGAAAAGTTTCAGATTATAGTCTTCTTTGTTTTCCAATGATCTGTTAGTACGTACTTATTAGAAGCTTAAGTTAAATGAACCATCCTTTGAAAAAAGGTCCTCTTTTATTGCTTTTTAATATTGATTTATTTTTAATTCTTGCTACCAAATATTTATTTGATATTTTAGTTTAAAGGAAGTTGAAGGTTTGTCGTGTTTCTAAGACACAACATAGCTACCATCACAGATGTTTTCTAAAATTTTCTCAGAATATGATTTATAGCAACTATTTGGGAGGCAGAGGAGAGGGCTGCACTGAATGAGTTTTTCCTGAATATTTGACATATTTGTGTAACTTCTGATATTGAAATCTGAAATACTCTGGTATTACTCATCACCTAGTAACTAACACTTAAGCTATTTAACTACAGGAAAGAAAGTAGCTCTTTTTATTGATTTATAAAATATCATGCCATACTATTAATTGTTTCAGTTAATACCATTTTGTATATTGCCAATAATATTTATCTGCAAGCTAAGATTTTAAAGTTAACTCCTCCCCCAAATCAAGTATGTCTCTCCTCCATCAACCAAGGTCTTGGTGAAATAACAACATTTTTAATATGAGAAGTATAACGATGTTTGAGGGCTGAGCTTTGAAGTTAGACAGATTTGAGTTTAGACTCTCTGTTCCACCACTTATAATTGCACATCTTGGGAAAATAACTTACCACTCTAAGGTTTAGCATTCACATCAATGAAGCTCGGGTAATGGTACTACCTAGTTTTTGGATTAATGTGATGATTAAATGAGATTATAAAACATATTTATACCACCTCTAGCATATGGTAAACATGTAATAGTTAGTTGTAACTCCAATGGGAAGTCCCATATATATTTGTGTGGAGAAAAACAATTTCAAACAAAATATCGCATGAAATGAGCTGGGCACAGAAGAATAGGTAGTCCCCCTTTATTCGCAGTTTCGCTTTCTACAGTATCAGCTACCTACGGTCAACCGAGGTCTGGAAATATTAAATGGAAAATTCCAGAAATAAACAATTCGTAAGTTTTAAATTTAAAGCTGTTCTGAGTAGTGTGATGAAATCTCAAGCTGTCCCGCTGGGATGTGCATCATCCCTTTGTCCAGTGTGTCCATGCTGTATCGGCTACCTGCCCATGCATCACTTAGTAGCCATCTCAGTTATCAGATTGACTGTGGCGGAATCTCAGTGCCTGTGCTTAAGTCACCCTTATTTTACTTCATAACAGCCCCAAAGCACGAGAGCAGTGGTGCTGGCAATCCAGACATGCCAAAGAGAAGCCGTAAAGTGCTTCCTTTAAGTGAAAAGCTGAGAGTTCTTGACTTAATAAGGAAAGAAAAAAAATCATATGCTGAGGTTGCTAAGATCTATGGTAACTTTTATTTCAGTATATCGTTATAATTGTTCTATTTTGTTATTAGTCATTTTTGTTAATCTCTTACTGTGCCTGATTTATAAATTAAACTTTATCATAAGCATGCATGTATAGGAAAAAACACAGTATATATAGGGTTCAATACTATCTGTAGTTTTGGGCATCCACTGGAGGTCTTGGAACCTATTCCCCACGGATGAGGGATGACCATTGTACATACTGAATGACTCTCTTCATATATAATTCAAAAACTAATCAGTCAGTGGTGTCAGAGTTAAGATACAGGTTACCCTTGCAGTGGGTAGTGACTGGCGGGGAGCATAAAGGAGGTTTCTTAACTTTCTGGTAATATGCTGATTCTGGATGCATGTGCTGACTAAAACAGTGTGATAAATTTGTAAAAATTCATCAAGCTGTAGTCTTGTGACTTGTGCTATTCTATGTATATCTTATACTTCAATCAAAAAAACTTTTAAAGCCTTTTGACCAAAGAGTATAAGCACTGACTAGAAACCTTTACAGTCTGTTACTAAAACAAGTAACCTGACTTTCTAGCAGAAGAAAACAATTGTAAGGCAATAAGATTTTTATATAAGGCATATGTTCTTGAAGACTTTGTATTATTCAAAACTCACTTAATCCAAGACTAATTATCTCATAGAAATAAATGCAAATAAGCATTCATATATTTTTGAAAATTTGATTTATAAAATGAAAATTCATTAATATTTTATACTGTACAATTTTAAACTAGAAAAATCTGAATTAACATAAAATGCACAGCATTTATAATTATCAAAATTTCAATAGTAGCTAGAAAAGGCTGCACCCTACCCTTTCTTCAGCATTCCAGGTATCCCTGGTGTTTAACAGATTATTTGGTAAATTCTAAGTGAATATACACTGAAGTGCTGATTTCTTTCTTTCTTTTTTTTGTGAGCAAGATTAGCCCTGAGCTAACATCTGTTGCCAATCCTCCTCTTTTTGCTAAGGAAGATTGGCCCTGGGCTAACATCTGTGCCCATCTTCCTCTGCTTTATATGTGGGGCACCCGCCACAGCATGGCTTGATGAGAGGTGCGTAGATCCATGCCCCAGATCTGAACCTGTAAACCCCGGGTGTCCAAAGTCAAACTCAACCACTGTGCCACCAGGCTGGCACCCAGAAGGGCTGATTTCTGAAAGGTGGTCGCTCGGTAACATTGACAGGGGATTCTTCCTCAAGGTCTTGTAACATGAAGAGAGAAAAGAGAACACAGAGGATGCTAAACCCAACAGGCAGTTAACTCTTTACAGTTCAAATTTTCTTATGTGTAAGAATCAATACAAATAAGAGCTAATTTTTACCGAGTATCTGTTATGTGTTCAGTCACTGGTCTAAGGAGTTGACACATTTACACTTTTAATTCTCACATTGAATCTATAAGAGGTATTAATCTTTCCGTTTTCGAGATAACAGCACTGAGGCACAGAAAGGCTAAGGATCTCGGCCAAGAACACCAGCAGGAGGAGGAACAGGACTGAACCCCAGCGCCCTGCATCCAAAGAGAGTGAGCTTACTTTACACAGCTGCACCACCAGGCAGGACATTCTTCTGAATTCTCACCCCCAGTCCCCCAATAAATCATTAAAAAATTCATTTCTTTTGGACAAACACGGATTTCTATGGAGCAGAATTCAAAATTTCTATGATTTTATAAGATAAAACACAAAACCACTCAGAATTTTTAAGCCTTATAAGTGGCTCCTTTTTGGTGTCTTCAGATTTCCACTGCTGATATTTCCAAGGAAAATTTTAAGGAGTTCCACATGAAAGTATTCTTCTTAATGAAGCAGTTCAGTGAAGGCAGCCACAGATGAAAAGTCACTGGAGTGGAATACAAGGTAAGAAACAACTGAAGATATTATCTATTACGTATAGAATTTTCCCTTTCTCTTTTATGCATTCAGTTAAAAAGAAATTCTATTTTACCTATGGATTCAGTTTACGTCTTCTAATTTGCCTTCAATATTTTAAATTCTATGCTGCGTGGAAAGAAGTAAGAAGTACTTGCGTTAAAAATTGATAAACTGGAGGTAAGGATATACCTTTCAAAGGGAGTCTTTCTCATTTAGTCATAAAAATATTTTGCCTGAGACTTCAGGGAACCTGCCTGATGTTAAATCAATTAACCCATCAACAACACCCATAGTTAGTGAACTTTAACATAGTCATACCTTTGCAATTGCTGTAGAGGTTTTCTAATTCCGTGCCCCACAGAACAAAATATCTAATTAATATAATGTTTAAAATATGAATCAATTGAGCAGTGCAAAAAAATCTCAACCTCCTTTTTTTTCAGTATCATGTAGACGAAACAGCTGGTTGACTGGCTGACAGCGAGTTTTCACTTTTCAGCTGGCTGTCCCAGCTCTGCATAGACGGTCCTACAACTAATCGCATTCCTAGTTGGCATCCCCTGGGTTTCCTGCACCCGCCCCTAGGGCTACAATCTTTTCTCTGAGAGGCTCATTTGTCTACTGCAAATAGAGGAATGTGGTCATTTTCAGTTTAAATTTTCTTTCCTGTGTTGCTAATTACCGTTCTTGCTTCTCAAATCTACCAGCTGCTGCCACCACAAAGAATAAACAAATCAGCTTCACAAGATACTTAAGAGAATTTTTAGCAGGATGTCCTCAGAATGCAGAGGCAGCAAACTGAGCAAAGATATCCTCTTGCCTAATACAAATATGTGGTTGCAGATTTTAGAAACAAAGTGAAGCGTGTTAAACTAACAAAACGTGAGGCCATCAGAGTGAGGTGGCTCTAAGACCTTGGTAGCCTCTGTAAGCAAACCAAAATCTAAGCCACAGACAACGCACTTGAATCTGAGAAAATGAAACTTAAGAACAACCAACCACAAATAGCCAACTAGCCTTTCTCAAATAAAGCAACCACTTAAGCTACAGTCAATCAAATAATTTCCTTCCTTTGATTCCCATCTTCTCAATCCCTCGCTCCTGTTGGTGGAGCCCTCCTAACCACGTTTGGTTTGGTGCTATCTGATTCCAATCACTGTTCACTCAAATAAACTCTTGTAAATTTTAGTGTGCCTCGGTTTATCTTTTAATAGGGGAAAATGAGTAATATGCATTGAGATATATCAGTTAAAGAATTAATTGTGTCATTTTAAAATCTGAAGAGTAGAATTGATTTTTAATACTGAACTCTGCCAAAAATGTATCTTATAATACTGAAAATATTACTTAAAAAAGAGAATAATCATCAGAATAATAATTGGTTCAGTGGTATAGTGGTTGAGTTGGGGCACTCTGCTTTGGTGACCTGGGTTCACAGGTTCAGATCTGAGCATGGACCTACACCACTCATTGGCAGCCATGCTGTGGTAGCAACCCACATACAAAATAGAGGAAGATTGGCACAGATGTTAGTTCAGGGCAAATCTTCCTCAAGCGAAAAAAAAGAAAACAATCATAAATTATTACTCATCATGATGTGAAATAATTTAAGTATCTGAAAATGTTCAGTGTTATTTCACATTTATAATACTTTATGTGCATATTTAGCAGTATATTTAGGGTATTACATATAAGTAACAAATATTAATAAAAAGGATGCATTTACAGTTAATCAAGTGATCTTATAGGCTTCCACACTTCATAAATCTAATGGCAACTAAATTAACTTCCTGGTCTAATTGAAATAATAGAGATTCTATAATGAAATATACATTCATCTGTGCAGTTTTAAGCAGATTTTGTGTACTTAAGATATCTTAAAATGATAAGTTAATTTTTTCTGTGTCTAATTATTAAAAAGAAGTTTATTTCATATCAAGAGTGATAGACAAAAAGCTATATTTTGGTTGTGCTTTAAAGAATCTTCTCAAAATAGCCAATAAATGCTTTGTTGACCTTAAACCTTAAAAGTAAAATAGCCAGTTAGTTATTTTACCAGCAAAATGAGTTTATTCGGGAATAGCAAAGAAATTGCAATTTGAGACATGCAAACTACAGCAAACTGTAGGCAAGTTTGGATAACAAAGGAGAGGGGCTTGCTTTCATAGCGGAAAGGAAGAAGTTAGGAGGGGCCTTTCCAACAAAAGTCCATTGGAGGAGAAGAGAGTTCAGGGCAGTGAGGGCTTCTCACTGGCTGGTGTGGTCGCTTCTCACTGGCTGGTGTGGTGGCTCCTCACTGGCCGGTGTGGTGGCTTCCCAGTGGCTGGTGTGGTGGTTTCCCAGTGGCTGGTGTGGTGGTTTCCCAGTGGCTGGTGTGGTGGTTTCCCAGTGGCTGGTGTGGTGGTTTCCCAGTGGCTGGTGTGGTGGTTTCCCAGTGGCTGGTGTGGTGGTTTCCCAGTGGCTGGTGTGGTGGTTTCCCAGTGGCTGGTGTGGTGGCTTCCCAGTGGCTGGTGTGGTGGCTTCCCAGTGGCTGGTGTGGTGGCTTCCCAGTGGCTGGTGTGGTGGCTTCCCAGTGGCTGGTGTGGTGGTTTCCCAGTGGCTGGTGTGGTGGCTTCCCAGTGGCTGGTGTGGTGGTTTCCCAGTGGCTGGTGTGGTGGCTCCTCACTGGCTGGTGTGGTGGTTTCCCAGTGGCTGGTGTGGTGGTTTCCCAGTGGCTGGCGTGGTGGCTCCTCACTGGCTGGTGTGGTGGCTTCCCAGTGGCTGGTGTGGTGGTTTCCCAGTGGCTGGTGTGGTGGTTTCCCAGTGGCTGGCGTGGTGGCTCCTCACTGGCTGGTGTGGTGGCTTCCCAGTGGCTGGTGTGGTGGCTTCCCAGTGGCTGGTGTGGTGGTTTCCCAGTGGCTGGTGTGGTGGCTTCCCAGTGGCTGGTGTGGTGGTTTCCCAGTGGCTGGTGTGGTGGTTTCCCAGTGGCTGGTGTGGTGGTTTCCCAGTGGCTGGTGTGGTGGTTTCCCAGTGGCTGGTGTGGTGGTTTCCCAGTGGCTAGTGTGGTGGCTCCTCACTGGCTGGTGTGGTGGCTTCCCAGTGGCTGGTGTGGTGGCTTCCCAGTGGCTGGTGTGGTGGTTTCCCAGTGGCTGGTGTGGTGGTTTCCCAGTGGCTGGCGTGGTGGCTCCTCACTGGCTGGTGTGGTGGCTTCCCAGTGGCTGGTGTGGTGGCTTCCCAGTGGCTGGTGTGGTGGTTTCCCAGTGGCTGGTGTGGTGGCTTCCCAGTGGCTGGTGTGGTGGTTTCCCAGTGGCTGGTGTGGTGGTTTCCCAGTGGCTGGTGTGGTGGTTTCCCAGTGGCTGGTGTGGTGGCTCCTCACTGGCTGGTGTGGTGGCTTCCCAGTGGCTGGTGTGGTGGCTTCCCAGTGGCTGGTGTGGTGGTTTCCCAGTGGCTGGTGTGGTGGTTTCCCAGTGGCTGGTGTGGTGGTTTCCCAGTGGCTGGTGTGGTGGTTTCCCAGTGGCTGGTGTGGTGGTTTCCCAGTGGCTGGTGTGGTGGTTTCCCAGTGGCTGGTGTGGTGGCTTCCCAGTGGCTGGTGTGGTGGCTTCCCAGTGGCTGGTGTGGTGGCTTCCCAGTGGCTGGTGTGGTGGCTTCCCAGTGGCTGGTGTGGTGGTTTCCCAGTGGCTGGTGTGGTGGCTTCCCAGTGGCTGGTGTGGTGGTTTCCCAGTGGCTGGTGTGGTGGTTTCCCAGTGGCTAGTGTGGTGGCTCCTCACTGGCTGGTGTGGTGGTTTCCCAGTGGCTGGTGTGGTGGTTTCCCAGTGGCTGGCGTGGTGGCTCCTCACTGGCTGGTGTGGTGGCTTCCCAGTGGCTGGTGTGGTGGTTTCCCAGTGGCTGGTGTGGTGGTTTCCCAGTGGCTGGCGTGGTGGCTCCTCACTGGCTGGTGTGGTGGCTTCCCAGTGGCTGGTGTGGTGGCTTCCCAGTGGCTGGTGTGGTGGTTTCCCAGTGGCTGGTGTGGTGGCTTCCCAGTGGCTGGTGTGGTGGTTTCCCAGTGGCTGGTGTGGTGGCTTCCCAGTGGCTGGTGTGGTGGTTTCCCAGTGGCTGGTGTGGTGGTTTCCCAGTGGCTGGTGTGGTGGTTTCCCAGTGGCTGGTGTGGTGGCTCCTCACTGGCTGGTGTGGTGGCTTCCCAGTGGCTGGTGTGGTGGCTTCCCAGTGGCTGGTGTGGTGGTTTCCCAGTGGCTGGTGTGGTGGTTTCCCAGTGGCTGGTGTGGTGGTTTCCCAGTGGCTGGTGTGGTGGTTTCCCAGTGGCTGGTGTGGTGGCTCCTCACTGGCTAGTGTGGTGGCTCCTCACTGGCTGGTGTGGTGGCTTCCCAGTGGCTGGTGTGGTGGTTTCCCAGTGGCTGGTGTGGTGGTTTCCCAGTGGCTGGTGTGGTGGCTCCTCACTGGCTGGTGTGGTGGTTTCCCAGTGGCTGGTGTGGTGGTTTCCCAGTGGCTGGTGTGGTGGTTTCCCAGTGGCTGGTGTGGTGGCTTCCCAGTGGCTGGTGTGGTGGCTTCCCAGTGGCTGGTGTGGTGGTTTCCCAGTGGCTGGTGTGGTGGTTTCCCAGTGGCTGGTGTGGTGGCTTCCCAGTGGCTGGTGTGGTGGTTTCCCAGTGGCTGGCGTGGTGGCTCCTCACTGGCTGGTGTGGTGGTTTCCCAGTGGCTGGTGTGGTGGTTTCCCAGTGGCTGGTGTGGTGGTTTCCCAGTGGCTGGTGTGGTGGCTTCCCAGTGGCTGGTGTGGTGGTTTCCCAGTGGCTGGTGTGGTGGCTTCCCAGTGGCTGGTGTGGTGGCTTCCCAGTGGCTGGTGTGGTGGTTTCCCAGTGGCTGGTGTGGTGGCTCCTCACTGGCTGGTGTGGTGGTTTCCCAGTGGCTGGTGTGGTGGCTTCCCAGTGGCTGGTGTGGTGGTTTCCCAGTGGCTGGTGTGGTGGCTTCCCAGTGGCTGGTGTGGTGGCTTCCCAGTGGCTGGCGTGGTGGCTCCTCACTGGCTGGTGTGGTGGCTTCCCAGTGGCTGGTGTGGTGGCTTCCCAGTGGCTGGTGTGGTGGCTTCCCAGTGGCTGGTGTGGTGGTTTCCCAGTGGCTGGTGTGGTGGCTTCCCAGTGGCTGGTGTGGTGGTTTCCCAGTGGCTGGTGTGGTGGTTTCCCAGTGGCTGGTGTGGTGGCTCCTCACTGGCTGGTGTGGTGGTTTCCCAGTGGCTGGTGTGGTGGCTTCCCAGTGGCTGGTGTGGTGGCTTCCCAGTGGCTGGTGTGGTGGTTTCCCAGTGGCTGGTGTGGTGGCTTCCCAGTGGCTGGTGTGGTGGTTTCCCAGTGGCTGGTGTGGTGGCTCCTCACTGGCTGGTGTGGTGGTTTCCCAGTGGCTGGTGTGGTGGCTTCCCAGTGGCTGGTGTGGTGGTTTCCCAGTGGCTGGTGTGGTGGTTTCCCAGTGGCTGGTGTGGTGGCTCCTCACTGGCTGGTGTGGTGGTTTCCCAGTGGCTGGTGTGGTGGTTTCCCAGTGGCTGGTGTGGTGGTTTCCCTGTGGCTTCTCACTGGCTGGGCTGCTCCTGGGGAAGGAGAAAGTCTTCCTTCCACCGCTGGGGCAGGAAAGCCATCCTCTTTGTCTGGGGGTTGCAAGGTGCAGGGTGGTCATTGGAGAACACCCCCTTCAGGCTTCTGGACTCTGCCATAACTGAGGTTTTCTTTATTCATTTTCACAACTTTAAGAATAAGTTGGGGGTCTTTCCACACTGGCTCTCCTCCACCTTTCAGAATAAAGCTGAGCTGCAGGAATCATCCCTCCCGTTTTCACCGAGGAGGAAGCTGAAACTGAAGCTTGGGTAAGCCCACAGGCTGCGGGACTGGAGGCTGAGCGCCCTGGCTGCAATCTTGTCTTTTCACCCCCGGCCAGCGCCGGGACTGTCTGCGCACCGGGCTGCCACGGCCCCTCCGGAGCCGTGACGGACGTGCAGACCGGGTCAGTGCTGCTGCTCTTCGCTCCCTGCCGTGCCGGAGTCCCTCTCCACCCGGCGCTTGAAGGCGCCGTTACCACTCAACTGGCCTCGGGCACAGCCTAAAACCTGTCTTCCTTGCCTGGTCCTCGCCTTTCCCGCTAGAGCAGGCTGCCTCTTGAGAAATGATTAAATCGCGGCTACTTCCCAGATGCTCTGAGGTTTAAAATATAAAAACCCAGATCATCACGTGGCTGATGAACGTTTTCAAGGTCTCCCGTGAGTGAATTTTTAATAGATTCTGTTCAGCGCATGAGCTACGCGCTGCAAGCATAGCCCCCTCTTTGGGAAGCTGCTGTGGGGCAGTTCATTAACATGACACGATAAATTAGTAATTTTGCAAACTAAAGAGTGCTTTAGTGCATTTAAGCGCTCTAAAATAATGCAGACTCCGAAGTGCTCTCAGGGAGCTGGTTACTCGGCAGTACATGCAACAAAGGCATTGAAAAAGATGTAGGAGCAGGATTGTTCATTTATTCTTAAGGCTTCAAGCAGGACGAGATTAGAAAATAGTGCCCATAGAAAAGCTCTCTCAGCCCCAGCAGGTGGGTAGGGGCGGCGACGTCCTGATCACGTGCTGGCTTCAGCGATTGCGCGACGACCCCCTGGTCCTGACCCTGCGGGCGAGGTGGCACTGATGGGGCGTGAAGGATCAGGTGCAGGCGGTGCCTAGTGGAACACTCTTCATAATGGGGGATACGATTTAATTTAAAAGTGTTTGAATGGTTTATTACTTTCACTGAAACAGTTTTCTTTATGGGACACAACTGTGCTTCAGTTAGAGCTGATGGATGAATTGTTTGCACATTTTTATTTATTTTTCTTGGGTCCTCAGATATGCTCTTCCTACTGCAGTCACATTGATAGTTGAGGAGCATCAAAAGGGGGAGGGTAAAAGTCCTCAAATAAGTGACTGCATATCCTAGAAGAATCTGGGTCCTGTTTTCAGACTTATGTATAGGGAGAAATTGACTTAGAAAGGGTTATTGAAGAATTCCAAGATTTCTATTTAGATTGAGGTAGAAATAATCATCCTTTTCTTATTCCTGTCTGGTTAGGGTGACTAGAGATTCCAGGAAATTCAATTAAAAAATTAAAAATAAAAGAAATATCTGGGGTAACAGAAAAAAACCCACAATTTTCAGTTACATCCATCCAATTTGTTTCTTTGCATCCTTCCAGTTGCTCTCTCTTTGTGACCTGAGAAATTCTGCGGGTGACCCCAGTTGTCTGAATGAAAAGTCAGGTGTGTTAAGGATACTTCACCTGAACAAAATGTATAACAAGGCATCTAACTGCTGGCTTTACCTCACACAAGTGGAAAATCTGGGCAACTAAGCATAGCTTTTCATCAATTCCATGGGTCTTATAGTGGAGACTGCGGTGTGACTCAACATCGGGCTGCTGCTGTGTGTTTGGTGGGTTCCTGTTTCTAATCTTTGATGAAATGTGACTTGAAGTTTATGGGATTTTTCTCTCTGTTTACAAATTCTTAATGCAATGATATGGCAAGAAATGCAAAAGCAACAGGGAGAAATGAGACAAGCACAAATGCAGTGCGACGGTAAAACAGCATGGAACATCGAGAATCTCTGGAAGCTATCTTTGTGACTATCGGCAAAATGCAGCTGGACATCTTTAGGATGTGCCTGGAGCCCACTGTTGACTTAATAAAATTTTAAATCGTCTTCAAATGATGATTTTCACACAAGACAAGAATAAATGGTCTCTTCAACTATCCATGACATTGTAAAGCAGACTTTCCTTCAAACCTTTGGAAAATGTCCCAGGGAGGCGATGCCAATGTTCCATCCAGGAAAGACTGGTTCCTAACAATCCTGTTGGAGTTATTTTGAGGATAGGAAAAACTACATACAACTAGGTACAAACGTTTGCATTTGTCTGAAGTCTTACATCCCTTGCTTTTACTGGTTTTCTCTTTCTTCACAGGCCTGCCTCTCTGCCTTCAGGTTCCAGAGAAATGAATGAGTTTTCTTCACAGGCAAATCATACAAGTTCTTTAAAAACTGTGGCCTTACCTGGGGGTCAGTCTGTGCTGTTCTACATTCAAATAATCTACCAGTTAGCACTCTCCAGTCTAAGCACAGCATTCTAGTCAAACCGGCAAATATTTCTCACTCCTTTTGTCAAACGTGGAACTACAAATATTTAGAACTCTCCTTTTCTTTAACTGGACCAGTAATATAATTTTTTCCTTCTGTCCAGAAAATGAACGTAGTTTTATAGAAACTTAGACATACACATGTTCACAAAAGCCTGAATAAAGGTCAGATATAAAGAAGCAACATGATCAAACTCATGCCTGCGCCCGTCGGTTCATAACTGCACACTCTCATCTCTGCTACACAAGTAAATCAGGACTTGGTAACGAACCTTTAGACAGTCACAGAAATGCCACTCTTCCCATTCAAATATGCTTACTATCCATAAAATATGGGACAACTAAGCACTTTATAATCCCAGAAGTCAATAGTACTGAATTTAAAATAGACCCCGGATGACTTCTCGTCATCTCTAGAAGAGCATGAAGGTCTTGGGTTTAGTAAGCCCTGCTCCATATCAGGCACTGGCTTCAGTCATTTCTCCCTCCTTTCACTTCTTTCCAACAGCAGCCACAGGAGACACGTATTATTGTCCTTTCTTTTCCCAATGAGGAAGAGGAAAATAACCAAGTGGGCAGACACATCCAATGTGAACCCTGGTTTGTCTAATTCCAAAGCTACTCCTGACTACAGCACTTGGCATGGAGGGTGCGGATGTGGCTCTAATTTATCTGATGTTCTCACTCTTCTAAACATACTAATTTAATCAACGCGTGTGCTCTCAGTTTGTGTTCAGAAATGACAACTCCTGGGACCTGCTGTTAATATTTCCACTTAAACATATGGCATACTTTGATCTGAAACAGTCTAGAAAATCTACACGTGAACAAATGTACTTGAACGTCAAGTATGTAATTTCTCCCTAGGCAGGCTGGGCAAGAAATAACCAAACTAAAATTGTTGACCAGTAACTTAATCCCAAGACATTTAACCTAAGGAAAGTATTCAAAAGAAGGGAAAAGTTTATGAAGGTATAAACCACAAGTTTTTCTTCTGTTTTTGTAATTCTGGGGAGGGGAGGGAGAGGAAAACAAACTGTCCAGCAACAGATGATTGATCAGGTGAGTAAATCTTCATCGATTTAATATAATATTTTTCAGCTATTAAAATATAAAAGTGAAGAGTATAGAAATATGAGGGACTATGTAAAATTATATTGGAATTTGGGCAAGGAAGTTCCAAGATTATGTTGAAACAATAAAGCAGTAAATGTATTAGCGTGGTATGCAGTAGTGGGGTAAATTTTTTCTTTAAACATTTTCTTTTTAAGTGTTGTCAAAAATTTTTAATAGTATTGTTTGAAGAAAAGTTATTGGCATCTAGCCTTCCGTATCGCAAATGTCATTTGCAAAATTTAACATGATTTTGCATGTACTTACAATGTACATTTATTCCATGTAGTCCTGAATAAGTAAGAAAGATATTCTAAAACACCTGGAAGAATTGGAGGCTATGTCTCTTCTATGCCATATGCCACCTGCCATCTTGGAAGAGATACTAACCAAAAACATTGCAAAGGGTGTTAAATGCTTAGAGAGATCACTTGCTCACTTGCCAACATGATCCACCTCTCAGACTTAAAGGAACAAATATACATATTCAAATAAAGATATTCTCTACTATGTAAAAAACTTTGTAAAGTCAACCACAGCCTCATGTTTTCCTCTACTGTCTACCCTGGTGGTCACTGATTCTCTAACACATTTCGGTAACCACTGAAAGGTTTTAAGAAAGAACCTCTGGCCCACAGCAGGTTTTCTGAAACCTCAAGAAAACTCATTCTTTCAAATTCAGAAATATAGGTCCTGGGAACATAGTCAGGTCCTTAAGTCCTTCTAACAGCTTCCAGAAATTATTTCTGGGGTTTTCTCCAACTCTGGGTATCAATACCTCCTATGAATCTGATATCTGGGAGATGTCTTCAGTCTGTAGTTTTCCAGGGGTGATGTGAAATCAAAGAGCCTCCAGCTGGAGAGAAACTCCCTGGAGAGACTGTGCATTCCCATGGGCCGCTTAAAACTGACCACTGAACTTAGCCCAACGCTTCAAGGCCTGACAGACAATTCGGGCACAGGCCTTGGGAAGCCCCACGACGGCCGCCTTCTCTAATTCCCTGTGTTTTCATCCATTCGCCTTGTCTCGGCACAGGGAAGAAGTTATCTTTCTGCATCACAGGAGCCACTTCTTTTGCATCTTCCATGACTCTGCTTAAAAGTCAGCTCCATAAAAAGACATCATTTGACTAAGTAGAGTTTGATGACTGTGACCCAGAAATACCTCTGATTGCCGTACCACCCCTCATCAGTTAGGGTGTGAGTTCAAGAACCCAAGAAAGCGTCAACCTATGGATTCTTATTTAAAATATGCTAATTAATTAATAGGTATTATTACTGTTTGTAACTGATTATCTCAGTTGACTCCATCACAATGCATGTAAAACCAAGGTCATATTTTGAGTCCTTATTTGGGCTGTTGAGATTTGCCTGGCTGATCACCCTTAAGTGGATTTTGCAAATATTGTTAATTAAAATTTATTGGACAAGAGAGTGTGAATAAAACAGTACAAGCCCAACTTAGTCCTGATATTGAGAAAATTTAATTAATTGAAGACAATATCATTATTCATCAGTCTGAACTTTCTCCTTTTATAGTTTGCATGTTCCCTGAAGATAGAAAACATGCGTTCTTGTTGTTGAATCTCATGGATCATAACATAGCATCATTCTTTTCTCAAAAGTGGAACAAATGTGTTCAAAGGATGATCATGACTTTACCACAAAGACCCTCTGGCTATCGCACACCCATGTAGGTATAGAAACTCGGATGTAAAAAATCATGTGTGAGACAGTGGATGAAACATCCCGCAATAGTTTTGGAGTTGAGATCTTGATGGTCAAAGAGTCTCAACAGGGCAAGACTACATTAGGCGTTAGATTTATATATTGCAGCATAGGAACATGGATTGACCGGAAAATGTAAGGGTATGTGCACAGTACGGACTACATGTCCACTTGTGCTTTCTTACACATCCTTAAGATTCCACCAAGACTGTGATGTACTGAAATATTAGTAATACACACACAAAGAAAATAAGGAGATAGCTCCTTGCAATTAAAAAATTGAAAAAGAAATACCCAATGTATGTATATATACTATATACATAGTTTATCCTCATTATTCACATATTCTGTATCTGTGAATTTGCCTATGCACTAAAATTTATTTGTAGCCCAACCCTAAAATCAGTGCCTCTGGTGCTTTCTCAGTCTTTTATGGACATGCAGAGCAGTAAAAAATTTGAGTTGCCCAAAGCGCACATTCCCAGCTGAGTCAAACAAGGTGATACTCCGTCTTCTTGGTTCAGCTCTTACACTGTAAACAAATGCTTTTTCTGCAGTCATGTTTTTCACATTTTGTGCTTTTTGTTAATGATTTTGCTATTTTAAGATGGCCCCCCAAGCGTAGTACTAAAGTGCTGTCTGGTGTTTCTAAGAGCAAGAAGGCTGTGCTGTGCCTCATGGAGAAAATACATGTCTTAGATCAGCTTCCTTCAGGCGTGAGTTACAGCGCTGTTGGCGTGAGTTCCATGTTAATGAATCAACAGCGTATATTCAATAAGGGGTCTTTAAATAGAAACACACATAAAACAAGATTATATATTGATCAGTTGATGAAAATGTTATCAGAAGCTCACAGGATCCTAACCCTTTATTTCCTCTACGTGCAAAGATTCAGTATTCACTAATTCAGTGTTTTTGGTGACTTTATAGAACATAACTACCACAAATAATGAGAATCGACTGTATGTGCATACTTATATATGTGCATGTAAATGTATATACACACAGATGTGTATATGTATGTATGAATATAATTATCTTTATATCTCCATCTCTATATGTATTAATCTATCTATTCACTCTTCAAGTCCACTTTTTTCCCCATTACATACAGAATTTCAGGTGTCTATACACACTATATTTCTTGCATTGTTATAAAATCACTTGCTATTGATTAGGTATTGTTATTCCTTATGTCCTTTGATCCCTAAAACTGTATTGGCAACAAGCTATGACAGTAATCCAATATTAAATCCATAAAATATTTAAATAACACATACAGTTTTAGAGTCTTGGCAATAAAACAATTTAAAAGTAGGACAAGACCACAATTACAGAATATCTACAGTGTACAGTGTCTTTACACTGGCCCAAAGGGTGAGTAAAGACAACAGAAGACGTTGGAGAATTATTACTCTAGAAACACACTGTTCTGTTTCCCCAGGTGTCATGTGCGACCCTAACTCCCTCCAAGGCTGTCTCATATACTAGAATGTCAGATACAGCTGAGACAAAAATGAAGAAGGCAACACAACATTTAATTTGTAGAGATTCTGCTCCTATTATGTATTCATTGTGATTTCGAAGCTACTTGTCTTAAGCACTTGCCATGGTCACTTTTTTCATCAGGTAAATCATTCTTCATCCACTTTCCTGTCACTTCTATCCTGACACCAGCCAGTTAGCATCAAGTTATAGACACGCCAAGTGCAGACTTTTACCCCCATAAGATGGGAACTATTTTAGGTCTATAGTTCCATCCTGAGGATAAATAATTAGGTACACCTTGCCTTCTTTCTTCAAAGGACATGTTATTCTTGGTTCTCCTTGAGACATTAATTATTCTGTGTATTTTCACAAGAATACAAGTGTTTTGATTGGAATAGCCAAAATTAGGATCAATGATATCATTGCAATCTCAAAGTCAGTCAACTGGATAAAATGCATTACAAACTGGGCCCTTCCATTCCAAAAGTACTCCATCAGGACACACCGAAATTCTTCTTTTCTTCTAAATAAGATGACTGTAGAAAATCTTTAAGATCCACAACGTACCTATTAGAACAATACACTCATCGATTTTGGAAAAATCATAAATCATGGACTAGGAATCTAGTCACAATACTTTGGAAACTCATTTTTCAGAGTCTGAAGCATAGCTCACATTGTGAATGAAAAGAGTGTAGCCAGGAACCACAGGAGACCAGGTAGAAGCACAGAATCAACCCCTTTTTATTGTTTCCATTATCAGTGTAGAAATAGCCATCTTCCTCTGGGTGATGGTCAATATGTGCCTGCTGCGACAAGCTCACCTTCATTTATACACCTTTGCCTGATGGCCAGACATCCAGTAAAGGACGGAAAGTCTGATTTCCCAAGCAGAGCATTGACTTGGCAGGATCCAGAAGGGGAGCAGGTGATCCCCGTATGTCTTTGATGACAGGGATGGAGATGAAGTGCTCCCACCAGGCCACGTTCTGGTTGAAGGATCTCTGGTCCTTCTCCACCCCAGCTTGGTTGACCTGGTGGGGTGGCTGTGAGATAAGGGGGCCAGGAACAGAAGCCACATACTATATTTTGAAATATTTTAGTTTCTATCTTATTTTGAGAAAGAAAGATGAACTTGATGACTCTCAAACCCATTGCCTTTCCTACTCCTTTGATGAAAATCTCCTTTATGACTTATACTTGGATATAGCACTGTGTGCTGGTTTCCCCCCACAGGGGGACATTATACTATCATCAAAACTCAAAACAGCTTTATATATTCTTTCCTTTCTTTGTAAATCAATCTTCAAAGGAAACATTTACTTTTCCTCCATTTTCTAAAGGATCTCAAAGACCAATAAGTGGCAACCTCAAAGAGAAAGCACAACGGATATCAAGCCTGAACTCTTGTGAAAGAGAAGAGACTTGAATTACTTCGTTTCCTGATGGTGTCATCCGCAAGTGAAATAAATGACAGCCCGTTTTGTGAGACAGCCCACAGTCAAGACCAGTTTATTGTAGCAGATAATTGTTTGTCTTCTTTATGTAGTAGATTTTTCAAATGTGATAGGTATTTAGTTAGCTTTAGAGTGTGGGCTTTCTTTATTCAGAAAATGATTGATATGCATCTATTAAAATCTCATCTTGAAACATTCAACATACTAAAAAATAAATTTAAATATACATGTTTATACATAATAGATAATTATCTTACAGTAGGAGTTTTGCTAACCATTCTCAGGATCTACCCTTGACCATGAATGTCTCATGGATGAATTGAATATGAAATAATGACTGATGAAAAAATAGAGTATTTCATGAGCATATATAAATGAGAACTCAGTCCAGTGGAAGAAATCTCATTTTTCCCAATCATAAACAATGTTTTAAAATCTCGTCTTTCCAGAAATAAACCTTAGCTGTTGTCAAATAACATGCTATGAGCTGAACCACCTTCTCTACGTGGAGCGTATACTTAGGGCTGCAGCCACGTACAGTCACACCTTCACTTAGTCTTCCCTTTGATTTTATGCACCTTCACATAAAATTGCACACTTGAAAGGGACAGTGCAAAATGATTCCTCAAAATTAAGATAGTTTCACTTAAACCAGCCTAACTGACGTCCTTGGGTTATTTTATGCCTTTCAAACTCAATCAATTCCCTGGTTGGATTCACCTAATTCCTTTCACAAATAAAACAAAGAAAATGTTAACCTACTAATTGCATATACCTTGTGGTTTAAAGTTATAATTTTAAAATACAAGGTCCATTGTGGGCAGAATTTTGTATTTAAGATACAAGGTCCATTGTGGGTTCACATTTTGAGCTCTATGTGTAGTCTTTTGAGATGATGCCTCATTCTATTTATAGATTTCAAACAATGAACCTGACTTTTTTTTAAAATTTCAAACTTACATTATTATAAATAAAGTGCTATGAGCTAGACAGATATGTTCCTCATTTTAGGACAGATTTTTAAGGTTAGATAACTGATGCTAAGTAAGGAACAACACTTAATTTTCATGAAAAGACTAAATTCATTGTTATAACTAGTGATCTCCATGACCTGATGGTAGCAGTACACATTTAGATGGACTAGCTAAAATGAGGAGTTAACAAACATCTTCATGCCCCAGAATCACGATATTTCAGAACGAGAAGATCACATGGTCCACATTGAATGCAGACTGTCATTTACAGGTGATGGAAGGCAAAGACTGTAATGGCTGGGAGCAAAGACTCTGGACTCACAGAGAACTATCATCAGATCCGCTCTGCTGCCTCTTGCCCAGTGTCCCTGGATAAACCATTAAGATTATTAATAGTGTACAGCCAACATTTATAGGATACTTACCGCATGTCAAGCCCTGTGCTAAGCACCATATATGCATGCATACTCTCATTTAATTCTCACGACTGTATGAGGTAGGTATTATGATCCCCAATTTGTAGAAGAGGAAATGAGGCTTGGCAAGTCTGAATAAATTGCTTAATTTGGTAGAAGCTCTGGTACTAAAACCATGATGGTTTGACACTAAAGACTATGCTATTATGTGCTACCCTATTCCGTACTGTTTTCTTAAAATGTTCTGAGCCCCAATTTTCCCACCTGTAATATTGTGCAACAATAGCTGGTCTGTGATAATTAAGTAAATATGTGAAAAGACCTGGAGACAGTAAACCCAAACTCTCAGTGATTGAAACTCCTATTTCTCAATGTCCAACCCAGTGATTTGCTCTCATTGTTAAAAGAGTATCATTTGGGCCTCATGTTTATTTCAAGCTAATTATTATATAATGATAATGAGTTTTATCTGTTGACAAGGCATTGCTTCACATCTCTTCTACCTTATCCCATTTCTTAGGGCATACAAAACTAGTTTAAGACAACTTCATATTATTTAAGAAAATGAGGTAACTTGAAATATTTAGAGAACAAGGAAACAGCCTGCTGCTATAAATGGGAAAAATTGGAGTTCAAAGGAATTAGTGTTTCTTGAACAAAATGTGAACAGAAGCTTATTGGATCTGATTTGTCCATCTTATGTTGTGTTCTGAAATCGTAATTTGGAATTTTTAGTAGGAATTCTCTAACTGATGAAAGCTGGGAAATGAGAGTGTACAGAAGCCTTGTTACGGTAAGTGATTCAAGACTTCACAATCACACTCCTCAGTGGAGTCCCATAAATAGCTGCGTTCAGACTGCTTTTGCACCAGCATTTCTGTAGATAAACATGGAGGGACCGATGAAGAGGCAGAATGGCTGGACGAGCTCATTGTGCTCTGGTTGGTGGGGATGAGTGTGGTTTTCCGCAGGATTTGCAGTGGTGTGGTACAAGGCATTTAACATCTCACAGTGAAGCAATAGATGGCAAAGTTGTCAAGTGCTGCTCAGTGGAGAGTCATTATGGCTAATGCTGATCCAGTTCTATTCTTCTGCTCTGAAATGAAGAGTCGGATTGGGAAGTACTTTGTAAACACACAGTGACTTATGAATGTATAATTATAAAGTAATGAATTCTGCATTTTTCATTTTCATTTCATAAATGTATTCAGCAAACATTTATGGAGGGCCTAAATGTTTTATGGCATGAATATGTTTCATTTGCATGTCAAATCAAACATTTTGGAGAGAATAGGAATCACCGAGCATTTATCCAACGTTTCCCCTAACTCTGGAATTATTGTCCTAATCTTCCCCTGGCCTCCTGCCTCAGTTCTCCCTCAGAATTCTCAGAAAGCAAGGAATTACTGCACACAACCAGCCTCATGCTGTGTCCTGCTTTCTCCTGCCAATAGTTTCTCGCAGACCTATTTTTGATCCATATTTAGAAATGGGCGACTAGATAGCATTCTGAAAAATATTTTTAAAATTACTCCCTGTGAGATTAAAATATAGCAACCATCCAAATAAAATAGGTTTTTAAATAAATTTTCTGAGCTAGTTAGATCATTCCCTGATAAGGATCTAAGAATAGAAAGAAATGAAAGGGAACTCTTCTCCTCTGCCTTGAATTTCATTTTGTCGCCTTCCCATATCAAAACAGAAAATTCACTGGCCTTCTTCGACCATCTTTTTAAGTAGGCTATATCAAAGTTTCCAAAACTTTTTTTAAGTTTAGCACTAATCTCAGATACTTACAGCTCTTCCTTTCGGAACTTTCTTTTCATTGCCAGCTTTGAAAGAAATTAGAGTTTTGTTTAACTGCTTTGCGTGGTTATTATTAGCAAAGCCCATTAGGGCCCGGTGTTTGCCTTCTCCGAGGGACTGAAGCAACAGGGTGGAAATGTTCACGTGATCTGAGCCGAAAGACTGCAGAGCATCGAGGACGCGGTGTATTTATTTGGTTGGAGTCTGAAGCATCTGTCTAAGTGTTCATTCGATACGATGCCATTTGTAATTGAAATCAGAACCATTTAGCTTAGTGCTTTTTTAGGGTCCATTACCGAAATTGTAACACTAATGTCAGTTCGTGAATAAGGCTTTGAAATACAGGACAGGGGAATCTGCTTCCTAATTGGCAAAGTTTCAGGGGAGGAAGAACACTGACACATTCACATCCAGAGACGAGAAGTGCGACTGGTGTGTACTTTAGGGTTCTGCGATCCAAGAAAGCCGTGTTTGCTGACAATGGCCTCATTAGAACCTCTCGCCTACTGCCAACAGGCACAGGAAAAAAAGTGAAATTTTTCTGGCAGCTCCCAGTGTTGATGGAGGAATCGGAGTGGCCTTCAATGGGCCCTCAGTGAAAGGAGAGCTTTGTCTTGTGTCCAATAGGCCTGAAAACGGTCATTTTGTAACTCAATAAAGGTGTGTGTTCTAGGAAGTCAGAGGAGTTGTTTGTTAATACACCAGGCTCCAGTAGAGGAAGTTGGGTTAAATGTGTCACTAGAAAATTTATGGTGCATGCAGGAGGCTGCCTGACTTTAGGTCCCCAAGGGATTCTGTCTTAATAGAGAAAAATCAGAGGGAAAAGCTTTTAGTGTGAGCCACAAAATAGGATGACTCCATGAGCTTTAGAATTAACTTGGGGTGAATGTTCTCAAAATGAAATTTACTCTTTCTTTTTGAGAATGTTTCAATGATTTATTTAGGGACTTACTGCAAGCAAATCCCCCAAAAATACCATATGTGTATTTGTAACCATTCTCCTTATTAATACTTTTTGTTAATTGAATTTGACCAGTTCCCTCCACATTGGAGAAAGCTGTACATCGTCACTACTGCAGTATGTATTTCTTCCAGGTTGCCACAAAATATTACCCTGAGTGTTTTCCAACATCCATCACTGTGTCTTTAAGTTCTGCTTTTTTTAATAAAAGAGTTGTTGATGGTTCAAGAATCCTAGAGAAAAATCTATAACATCATAGCATAGATGCCTTAGATTTCTGAGACACAAGGACTTTCCCTCTGGACAATCCTCCCCACATCTACACTATTACAAGGAAGCATTAAGGGTTGTTTTGAATATTTTGCAGAATGGCTAGAAAATTATTTGTTAAGGATTCAATTTATCCGTGGAATGCAAAGTTAAATTATCGCAAGATCTAAAGATATTCGTCCAATCAATTTCAACTCACTGCACGAATTTTTAATAAGAACTAAAATTATTCATGTAATTTCTAGCACTGAAAAGCCGTATAACTGGTATTTTCAAGCACTTACCAGTCTGTGGATAAAAGATAAAGTCAGATTAGCACTAATAGCTCAGACGTTGTCCTATCTGGGCGCACAAAGACTCTTGTACCATGCTGTCAACGTACAAATGGTATCCTCAAGGTACCGACATGTGTATCAGGCATCTTTGCCATACTTTTAACCCGAGGGCCATCAGGACCCCAAAGCCGCTCTGTTTTCTATTGCAAAGTAAAGACTGCCCCTCCCCTTTATATGACACTAAATTTGAGGGCTCCAAAGGCCAGGCTGCTTCTGACTCTGAATTTTAGTGAAACAACTTGTCTTTTTTTTGTTGTTGTTGAGGAAGATTGGCCCTGAGCTAACATCTGTTGCCAATCTTCCTCTTAATTTTCCTTTTTTCTCCCCAAAGCCCCAGTAGATAGTTGTATGTCATAGTTGTACATCCTTCTAGTTGCTCTATGTAGGATGCTGCCTCCGCATGGCTTGATAAGCAGCGCGTAGGTCTGCGCCCAGGATCCGAACCATGGAACCCCAGGCCACCAAAGTGTAGTGCGAGAACTTAACCGCTGCGCCACCAGGCTGGCCCCTGAAACAACTTTTTATAAAGATAAAAATGACTCTGCATAATTCAAAATACTCATTTTGTTTTACTCTCATTATCCATCTTAATTCTTAAAGTGAAGAATTTTAGATAGCTTGAAACATTTTCAATAATAGTAAATACTGCTTATTTCTTCATAAAGTTGTTAAAACCAACTTAAACACATCCAAAAACAGTTTCCTAATTCCCTGTTTAAAAAAATGTTTTTTCACAACTTTTCCCCAGTTAAAGACAACTGTATCCTTCCAGTTGCTTGGGCTAGAATCCTTGGAATCACCCTTGACTCAAGTTTTTCTCTCATACCACATCCTAAATACCAGTAAATACTGTTGGCTCTACCCTCAAACTATATCCAGAATTTGACCACTTTCTTCTGTCTCCACAGCTAACACTGTTCCAAACCATCGTCACCCCAGCATGGATTATTGCAACGGTCTCCCTGAGGCGGTGCCCTTGCTTCCCTTCTCTGCCTCTCAAATCTAGAAGAAGGAGTGATCCTCTTAATATGCAAGTTGAAGCTTCTCACTCCTTAGTTTAAAACTCTTCAGTGGATTTTGATCTCACTCACACCACATGCTAGAGACTTGGCACGGTCTGTCTCCCCCTCCTCCTCCACGGTGCATCTCTGCCCTTCTTCCTCACTGTCTCCACAGCCCGGCTCTGGCCCTCTCACCGGCTCTTGTAGGGACCTGGGTGTCTGCCCACATCACGCTGGCATTGAGCTTCTCTCTGACCACCCTATATTAATTAGCACACACACTCCCAACAGACATCTCTGTCCCATTAAACTGCTTTCTTTACTGTATTGGCTTATTATGTCATTTACCAAACACTCACTGTGTACCTATCACGTTCCAGGCACTATTTTGGTATGAGGGACACAGCAGTCAACAAAAACAGTCAAAAACTCTGTTCTGATGGAGTCTACATGCTGGCGGCGTTTACATTTTCCATAGCAGTTATCAAATTGTGACACATTACATATTCACTTATTGGGATTTTAGCTGGTTTTTGTTTTTTGTTTTTTGTTTTTGTCTTTCTATAGGAATATAGCTGCATGAGAGCAGAGAGTTTGCTTTGTTCAATGCTATTCCTCAGAATTGGAGTACTGCTTGTCACAGGGTAAGTGCTAGATAAGTACTGTATAACTGCATAATAAATGAGTGAAAGGATAGATTTAAGCCAAAAATGAGTCCTGCCGTCACTTTTCTGACAGATTAAGATTGGAAAGCAGCCCCTTCAAGCAGCCTGCTTTCCAGAAAACAGACAAGCCAGAATTCTCAACAACCCTCTGGGTTTGGGGATCTGAATTTAGAAGGTGTTTTGCAATAAAAGATTAATATCCCCAGGGCCAGCCCCGTGGTGTGGTGGTTAAGTGCGTGGGCTCCGCTGCTGGTGGCCTGGGGTTCGGATCCCGGGTGCACACCGACCCGCCGCTTGTGAGGCCGTGCTGCGGTGGCGTCCCATATAAAGTAAAGGAAGACAGGCATGGATGTTAGCTCAGGGCTGATCTTCCTCACAAAAAAAAAAAAAAAAGATTACTATCCCAAATATAAATTATAACAATAATGATATTTTTATTCATAAAATTAGCTAATATACACATTAAATAACAATCTCAATTAGAAAGAGTGCCATAAATTGGTACTCATGCAAAGTTGTTGGAAGAATGGGTTAATATGAGCTTTCTGGAAAGCAAATTTGGCTTGCACATGTTTCCCCAGAAATTCAGCACCTAAGCATTTGTCCTAAGTAAATAATAAGAGAAGCCTAAAAATTATGTACAAAAGTCATCATCTAGGTATTATTTATAGCAGTGACAACTTTGGAGTAATATGCACATCCAACAGAAAAGATAAACACAAGAGAAAAGTTAAATAAACTGTGGTTCGTTGACGTAGTTGAATATGTTACAAGAATTTTTAGTGATACTGAAAAATACACATCCCTCGAAGTAGGCGAAAAAGCACAATATAAAATCACGTAAGCAATATGATCTCACTGTTCTAATTATCTCATACGACAAACACTAAAATACTGATAGTAGTTACATCTGGGTGGCTGAATAATGGATATTTTTTATTGTGGATTATATTTGATGGATTACTTTTTATTTTCTCTTTTATGTCATTTACATTTCTAAATATTCCTCAGTGAGCATGCATCATTTTGGCAAGAAAAAAATGTTATAAAATTACTGAATTTTTGAACTAACTGAAAAAATTTAAGTGCCACCTCTTCAGATAGGTCATCCCTGACACCCTATAAAAAAATAGTATATCTTCATCACCAAACATTATGTCTATCCCTTCGTTCTCTTTCAATCTTTTTACAACATTTGTGGCCTCCTGGCGCTTTATGTAATTGTTAATTTGTATTTGTTTGTCTCCCAACCCATTCCCACTAAAATTCGAGCTTCCTCAGAGCAAAGATTTTGAATGTTATGCCCATGGCTCTACCTCACCTGTAGCTAGAACAGTGTTTGCCACATAAGAAGTACGTAGTAAATATTTGTTGTTTCAATACATAATGGATGGGTGAATCACTTAATGAAAGAATCACTTTCAGTTATGTAATGTCAGGCAAATCCTTTAACTCTGGGCTCAATTTCCTTATACATAAAACAAGGACAATAATAGTCCTATCTGTGAAATAATAAAAAATGTATATATTGGTCTCTGCCCTCGGTTCCTGGCACAGAGTTCCTGAAACCCTTGTAAGTTCCTGAATGATAAGAGAACTACGAGCATCTTTTGTTCTATTGAGGTGGCTCTGGGTGGGCTCCTATGGCTCCTGGATAGGGCTGATCACCAGAAAGACCAAGCCCTGAGTAGCAGCTTGGAATTTTCAGCCCTGCTCCTCACTTCTCTAGAGAGAGGAGAGGAGCTGGAAACGGAGTTAATAATTGATCGTGCCTACATAAGGAAGCCTCCATACAATCCCGTACAATAGTACGGGGTTTGGAGAGCTGCCAGGTTGGCAAACACATCTGCACAGGGAGGGTGATGCACCCCAACTCAACGGGGACAGAAGCCCCTGCACTAATAAACATAAGTAAGTGTTTCCCTGAGTTCTGTGAGCTGCTCTAGCAAACTAATCAAACCCAAGGAGGGGTCTTTGGAACCTCCCATCTATAATAGATTGGTCAGAGCACAGGTGACAACCAGGGCTTGAGACTGGTGTCTGAAGGAGGGGGCGGGGAGGGCAGTCTTGTGAAACTGAGCCCTTAACCTGTGGGGTCTGACGCTATCTCCAGGCAGACAGTGTCAGAATTGAGTTGAATGGTAGGAGACCCAGCTGGTGTCGCAGAGAATTGCTCGGTGTGGGAAAACCCTCCACGTATTTGGTAACCAGAAGTGTCCTGTGTGAGTGTGGTAGTCATGTGAAGGTAAAGGAGACACAGAAGAGAGAAAGACCAGGAGGTGGAAAATGGGGTGGTTTTTCTTACACACTGTCTCATAAAAGTATGAAGAAAAGAATGAGAAAACAAATGTAAAAGTATGTAACAGAGTGCCCAGCACACTGCCCTCAAATGTTAGCTGTGCTATTTATTAACTATGGTTTGTCCATCATTATTTATAGTGTGACCTTATCTCCCACCTTCCTCCGCCGTTGCTGGGTTATGAATATCTTTGTGATCAGATGCTTTGGTTAGTTTCATGTTATCCACAGCCTTTTACAGATAGTACAGCCCTTTACACATAGTAGATACTATGGGAATATTTATTATTATAAGTATAAAATATATTAATTATCTAAATATTTAATTTTCTAATAATGCTGTAGAATCTTCCTGGATAATTTCCTCAATTATCTAATACTCTTCAGTGCTTATGGCCACAGTAGTAGACTAAAAGAAATGGCCATTACAACCCACCCCCCCAACACACAAACACACACCCCTTGTACACATCACTATTTAGACTACATTAAACGGGCAATTATGCTGTGGAGAAGTAGTGAAAGGCTGCTTTCATAGGCTAGCTGAGCCCTTCCAACCATGATGCAGTGTCTAGTCACCTCCCTATCCAGGGTGTCTATATTAGGGACAGATATCTTGGCAACTTTCAGCATGCTGTATGAAGGGGTGAGAAAATAGATGAGGATTGATACTAATCATGCCAGGAAAAATAATGAAAATTTTAGGCCTTAAAAGTACCGCCTGATAAATTTATATTTCAAGTCTGTGAACAGCAGAAGGCATGCGTAGCTTTGAGAGCTGGCCGCCTGTATCCCGGCTTCTGCATAGCCAACGGCCTTGCCCAGCTGAGCTGACAAGAACCCCGAGGTCTACACTGTCCCATTCCAGGGCTCTCTAACTGTACACCATTGTTCTTCTTTAAGAACAGTGCACTCGATTGTATGACTTTCGTGGGGTATAGTTCAACCTGCTGTTATAATAAAAAGCAAGCAACTTGAGTAGCTCTGCTTACGTGTAGCACTGAACTCATGGTCTAGGTCACAAAGGAAGCACGCTAGACTTAGGTGTTTGTTTTACCATGAGCAATAGTTTGGTGATGCCATGGTTAGTTGGTCACCTGCTCCATTGGAATTCGATGAACCTGTACAAAACCTCTTCGTTTATGTCTCCTAAAGTCAAGAATGTTGATCAGCCATGGAAGTTTTGTTTCTTTTGTCTTCATTTTGAGAGACAGCTTTAGTGAAGGAGACAGGAAAGAGCACACGTATTACATTTTCATTTTGTTGTGATTTTTCTTCCATACCTATTTTATTTTGTATAATATATAGTTCTGCTGACAGAACATATTTTTATTATTTTCATTTACACTTTTGGCGAAACTCATAAAAACACCAGGCTGTATTCTTTAGATTTCATTCAAGCAAGTTTTCCTAGCGGTTCTGTTTTATTTCTTCTTTCATTTTTCCAACTTTGTTGACAAAGTCCATTCTATCAAAACTAAAACCTGCCATTCAGCACCTGGGTCTCATCTTATCTGTTCCTAGCATTATGGGAGAAATTTTAAACTAAATAACATGAAATAGCATTTAACTATACGAATCCAGCTGTCAAACTAAACTTTATACGTTCTGCTGATGAAAAGTGAATTTTTATCCAAAGCAAGAGCAGCTGGAACCAGTGTTGTTTTCTTTCTAATAAAGATAAAATCTTATTCTAAACAACTCTGGAGGACACCTGAGTTGTTCTGTTTCAGTGGAATTTTACTAAAAGTAATATGAGTCTATAAATCACATTCTAGCCTGCGCTAATAGAATATGAGAGTGACACATGGAAAGTGTTTCAAGCCCATTAAGAAACAGAGCCCAACACACACCCACTCTCCTCTTTTTTCCCTCTGAGAGTTTGCTTTCTTGACTGATTTTTTTCTGGTGGTTTGGGAATTACTTAGACTTTAGGTTGATGGAATATCTGAGTGGGGAGGAACTAGGTGGAGACGGTTGATACTTGATAGCAGAGGAAATGAAGGACAAAGGACTTGACCGCATAAGCCAGCCCCCTGTCCTTTCCACTATGTAGCCAACTCCTGCGTGAAGAGATTGGGTTAGAACAGGGACTACCGTTTAGAGAGGAAATCAGATAAAATTCAGACTAGACTTTGCAAGGAAACAATGTAATTAGTTTGACAAAATACTACTGTTTTCATGGGCATTCAGCCAGGACATGGGTCTAATTTGGCTAAATAAAAAGAATTTTGTGTTGATATTGTTGGACTGGTGTTTTACCTATAGCTTCTCCGGTCTTGCTTGAAAAGAAATACTTTCTTATCTGCCTAGGGCCTTAAACACAAAGGATGCGAGCTCTTTGTCAGGTCTGTTTACTGACCCAGGAATTGGTGTCATTTGTGCTGATGCCCAATTCGTCTTCACACTTTATTCCACAGACATCAAGGAGAGAAGAAGATAAATACCTGTCTGCTCCATGTTCCTGTACCCAGTCTGTTCATCTTTCTATCACAGCACTTTCCAAGGTATATGTAGTGACTTGTTTTCTTTGAAACTGTGCCCCTGGAGAACTGGGCCAGCATAGCGCTTGACAGGATGTCAAATAGGTGTTTATTTGTGAAGAGAGAAGATTTTTATATCCATATCCCTATCAGTTCTGTTGTCATATCCTCCTTATATTATTAGGCTAAATAGCCTAGAAGTGTTTACTGAAAATGGAATTTGAGGAGTGAGTTTCTTGAGAAGAACATACCCTAAGGGTTTTGGATTTATTTCTGTTTTTTACCTACCACTTAATATGTGCCAGATGGTCTTCACGCGTGATCTCACTTAAAGCCCACACAACTTTACTGAAGTGAGGGCTAGTGTGCCCATTTTAGAGACAGAAGTATTGAGGCTCAGGGACTTATGTGTCTTGCCTAAAGTCTCTCTGCCAGTAAATGGCCGAGTCAGGACGAGCAGTAGAAGCCTCAATGGGGAGGTGGGGATAAAGATACATAAGGCGGATGTTTTCTTCCTCTGGGTATATAATCCAAAATGGTACTTCTGAATATGTTTTAGGTAGTATGTCAACAGAAAGTTTCTTAGGCCTTAGAAAAAGATGTTTTAGGAGGTGGTATGAAATAAATTCTTGAAAAATTAGGTGCAGGAGATTTGCAGAATTGTTGTAAGATGGTGCTTTTTTGTTCTTTTGTTTTAACTTGCCTGCTCATTCATCAACCAGAGATTTGACCCTCTTCCCAGGCTTGCTCATCCAGTACCATATTGGATCAGAATCCAAATCTGTCCATTACAAAGCCCCCGCTCTGATCGACTGCATTATATTGCTTCCCTAGTTCTCCATTCCAACTGCAGTGTGTCCTTGGGGTCTACTCTTTTGTCTCAGTAGTCGCCCGTGACCTCAGGAATTCTATTCCGAGGACTGAAAAGGGAAGAAAGGGTGCATATCAGTTATCTTCCTCCCTCCACAAGTTTTGAGAGGTGTGGCAGGCTGAAAAATTGCCACCCAAAGATACCCACACCCTAATCCCTAGACCTGTGATTGTGTTACATTATATAGCAAAATGATATTTGCAGATGTAATCAAGTTAAGGATCTTTAGATGGGGGAGAATATCCTTAATTATCCCAGTGGACCAGATAATCACAAGAGTCCTTATACGAGGGAGGCAGTAGGGTTAGTCAGTGAAAGAGTGGTGACTATGTTAAGATGCTGGCATTGAAGCTGGAGGAAGGGGCCATGACCCAAGGAATGCAGGTGGTCTCTAGAAGCCCACAAAAGCAAAGAAATGGATTCTGCTGTAGAGCTTCCAGAAGGAACCAGCCCTGCTGACACCTTGATTCTAGGACTTCTGACATCCAGGACTGTAAGAGAATAAATTTGTGGTTTTTTTAAGTCACTGTTTGTGGTAATTTGTTACAGCGGCAATAGGAAACTAATGTGAGTGGTTACTAGAAAACAAACTCTCCCTTCCCTCTCCTGTGAGCTGTTGAAAACAAAGCTAGAAAGCTAGTGAGGTTAATCTGTTCACAAGTGTCGTATAATCCTAACAACTGTCAAAAGATCTGGGGGCTGGCCCAGTGGCTTAGTGGTTGGGTTCACACACTCCACTTTGGTGGCCCAGGGTTTGCGGGTTCGGATGCCAGGCGTGGACCTGCACACCGCTCATCAAGCCATGCTGTGGAGGCGTCCCACATACAAAGTGGAGGAGGATGGGCACAGACGTTAGCTCAGGGCTAATCTTCCTCACCAAAGAGAGGAGGATTATGGGCATGGATGTTGGCTTGGAGCCAGTCTTCCTCAGTGCCCCCACCCAAAAAAAAAACTGAAGTTTTTTTGTGATCAATAGATAGAATATACTAGAAATGGTTCAAGGACCTAGGTAGAAGTTAAGATGTATGACCTTCTACTTTTCTCTGTTGTTATATTTGAGACCTTGAGTCTTCTCTTCTATTTATTGATCTGTAAATGAGGGTAAAGCAATGGGCTTGCCCATCTCATAGCAGGGCTGTTTAGCTTCATTTGTTAAAGCTTGTAAAATGCTGTGAAGATAATAAACACTAATCTTTATTTAATCAACTAGGCAAGAAGACAATTAAATGAAAGACCGGGAATGCGCCTTGCAGCACAGTAGCTGATGGAATTCTTGTAGCTCAAACCAACGGAGACCTATGTTTAAAATACAGTTTCCATAATCTGCCCTATCAAAGTGATAAATTAAGGTTTAGGGCTTCCAGTTCCTTGTTTATCTCAACTGCTTAAATTCAATTGCTTTAATTAAAATTGCATTGAGAATGCATTTTCCAATTTAGGCTTTTAAAGGCCATTGGGGCTTTTGTGCTATTACATCCTTTTCATGTTATAATGGTTGAAGAATCATCACTTAATTTTCTCAACAGTAAAAAGAAATTTTCCTTCTTAAATTAATAGTTATTGTTTCAACTAACAAGTCAGAGCAAGTCACAAAATGGGCAGTTGCTAGGTTAGTGGTGGGTTTTATTTTATAACCATTTTTGCTCTGAAATCTGCCTTTACTTTGTTCTTCAAACATGAAGAGATATTCTATTGCAACAAAAAGATATATTCCAATTCAATAAAGAGAGTAGCAAACCAGGTCACTATACACCAACCAGGTCAGTTTAGCATTTCCTTGGTGACCCAAGAAGTAACCTGTATTTTCTTGCATTTTGAGGGTCATAAGTGAGGAACAGGACAGCAGCAGAGTACCACCAAATCTGGTAACTAGACTTACAGGAGTAAATTTGGATGGTTGTTCATATACAAGTCCCACCCAGCCACCCCTCACCCCTTCATTCTAGACATTGCAAACCACCAAGCCAGAGGAAACACATTCTACCCCAAGGTCATGACTACTCTCTCCCCCTCTCACCCTCCCTCCCGCCCTCTCTCCCTCCTTCCCTTGCTTCCCTCCTTTCCTTTATATTTTGATATAATTTCAGACTTACAGAAAAATTTCAAGAGTAATATAAGGAACTCCTATGTACCCTTTATCAAGATTCACAAATTTTCACATTTTGCCCCATTTGCTTTCCCATCAATTCTCTCTCCATTTTGCTCTCTCTCTCTTTCTTTCTGAGCCTTTTGGGAGTTAGGTGGAAGCACTGTGCCCCTTTATTTCTAAGTGCTTCATTAAGTATTTCCTAAGTAAAATTATATTTTCTTTCACAAATTATCAAAACCAGGAAATTTAACATTTATGCAAAATGTTTTTCTAATCCATAGCTCATACTCAAACTTTGTCAAATGTCCCAATAAAATACTTCATAGTTATTATTTTCTTAGTCTGGGGTCAGGTATTGCAATCAGTTGTCACATCTATTTAGTCTCCTTTAATTAGGAAGAGTTCCTTAGCTTTTCTTTGTTTTTCTTGAGCTTGACATTATTGAAGAGCGCAGGCCAATTATTTTGTAGAGGATCTCCCAGTTTGTAGGTTTCTGGCGTTTCCTCATCATTAGCTTCAGGTTATGTATTTTTGGCAGGAATACCGAGATAATCTCCCTCTTTAGTGCATCCTATTAGAAGGCATGCAGTGCTTTTCCAGTGTTGGTAATGTTTGCTATTGTGGTATCTACCAAGTTTCTTCACTAAAAAGTTACTGTTTTCCATTTGTAATTAGTAAGTAATTTGTGGGGAGATAACTTGAGACTATAAATACTCTGTACCACGTAAAACTTTGATCCACCAATTTTTGCACTCATTATTTTCCAACTTGATCTTTCTTTCTATGTTTATTGGCTAGTATCCCACTATAAGGAGGAGTGTTCCCTTCTGTCCCCTTTATTTATGTATTCATTTATATATTTATGTCAGTAGAAACCCATGGATTTTATTTTACTCAGTGTGTTATAAATCACTATTACCTTTTTTTTTTGATACTCAGATTGTTCCAGATCTGACTTCTTTGACCACTTGAACCCCGTTCAGGGTGATTCTTGTTTCCTTTTGACATGACCGCATCCCTCTTGGAACACTTCCTTATGTTCTGGCACACCAAGAGATTCCAGGTTCTTCTTGTACTTTCCCTGTCTCAGCCCTGGAATCAGCCTTCTTCCTAAGGAGCCAGGGCTCATTTTAGTGGATGATCGTATTTAGAAACCAAGATTTGAGTGCTGTAATTTTGACTAGCAGGTCATTGATTATAGGCCCTCTCAGTCAACCAAGCTGGGATATATGTATGTATATATACATATGCATACCCATATCTAAAGTATTTTCATATCTGCCTATCTATAAATATATATTGAAAACCATGAATTCGCACTGATAATTTAATGTCACCACCCACAGCACGTTCTACTCTTTCCAAAGTTTCCCAGCTGTTAAGTGAAAGAACTTGAACTTGACCCCAGATTTCTCTGACTCTAAAAGTCCACATACAAAATCACTGAGATTAAACTTATCATCAAGCCTCGCCCAGACTAGAGACACACCCTCCACTCACCTCTCTCCAATCAATTACAGTACCTGAATGCCCCCCATCACTATTCATTCTTTCTTAAGGTAAAGAGATGATTAAGACAAAGGTTACCGTAAGCGCTCATATCTGACAAAGGATTGCAGTTCATGTTATATTCTAGATCTAAAAAAAAAGGCTCGCAATCTACTTTTTGTATTCATTTCTTGGCCCTGATGAGAGCCGCAGTTAGTGGATTTAGAACTGAATTTGCTCTCTGGTCTGCTTCTAGCAACCCTGAAGTGATAGTACAAGAGCATCCTCTTCACCTATATTAATTTGATGACTTCCTCCACTTTCTACAAACCGAATATGTTGTTTGCCAGTGTTGGACTCCAATACACACTTCTAACGAGCTCCTAAGCAAATAAGGCTAACAGTTATGAAAGGCTTCTGAAATCTGATTATAAATACTGAACTGTGTTGATAGTTTGCATGATTAGGGCAACATTGAGAAGAGGATTACAGGCACCTTACAGAACCTCTGGAAGTCCTACAAATGATGTGCACACGTGGGAGAGAAACTATGATGAATGTTTCATGCTCACTCCAGATTTTTAGTCTTTTCAGGATTTAAAGAAACAGAAAGACACAGCTCCTGCTTCGTTCAATTAGTCCAGTGAAAGTTTATTGAAACAGGTGTGAAAAAAAATTCTAGTGTGTTGTAGGTGAAATGAAAACAGGAGAAACAATGTAATGTGTATATATTCTAGTTATATAGTTCACATTTTAGAGGAGAACATATTTGGTCTGTAGAAAGTGGAGGAGGTCATCAAATTAATATAGGTGAAGAGGATGCTCTTGTAATATCACTTCAGGGTTGCTAGAAGCAGAACAGAGAGCAAACTCAGTTCTAAATCTGCTAACTGCGGCTCTCATCAGGGCCAAGAAATGAATACAGAAAATAGATTGTGAGCCTTTTTTTTAGATCTAGAATGTAACATGCACTGCAATCCTTTGTTAGATACGAGAGCTTAAAGTAACCTTTGTCTTAATCATCTCTTTACCTTAAGAAAGAATGAATAGTGATGGGGGCACTCAGGTACTGTAATTGATTGGAGAGAGGTGAGTGTCTCTAGTGTGGGTGAGGCAAAGACTTCTAGGAGAGCTCTGGGGACATAAAGACTATGAGTACAGAAAATCCAAGTAGAAATTGATTGAAGAAGGTTGTTAAAGGAAGAAACAGGCAGTTGCATTCTCTTCTAGTCCTGGAGCCAGAGCAATGTGTATAAACCCTCCCATCGCCACAGGGAGCAACAGAGAGAAAAGTTATTCTGAACTCTGTAATACGAGACATCAAAATTATGGATAGTCCTTATTTTTAGCAAAGTCCATGGGATTGGAGTATCAAGAGCTTTTATTATTAACATTAATTATAATACTATATAATAATGACACTGTGAAAATATAAGCCAAAGTAGTTTCTGCTTCACTAGTTTCTGTTTCTATAATTAAAAGTCTACAAAATAGGCCACCCATTTTTATTTATTTTATTTTATTTATTTATTTTTTTGGGGAGGAAGATCGGCCCTGAGCTAACATCTGCCAATCCTCCTCTTTTTGCTGAGGAAGACCGGCCCCGGGCTAACATCCATGCCCATCTTCCTCTACTTTATGTGGGACGCCGCCACAGCAGGGCTCAACAAGCAGTGCGTCAGCGCACTCCCAGGATCCAAATCGGGGAACCCCAGGCCGCGGCAGTGGAACGCGCACACTTAACTGCTGCGCCACTGGGCCGGCCCCCCCACCCCTTTGTAATACTGATTTGGGGGCTGATCCCGTGGCTTAGCGGTAAGTGCGCGCGCTCCGCTACTGGCGGCCCGGGTACTGAACACCGGGCGCACACCAACACACCGCTTCTCCAGCCATGCTGAGGCCGTGTCCCACATACAGCAACTAGAAGGATGTGCAACTATGACATACAACTATCTACTGGGGCTTTGGGGGAAAAAAAAAGGAGGAGGATTGGCAATAGATGTTAGCTCAGAGCCAGTCTTCCTCAGCAAAAAGAGAGGATTAGCATGGACATTAGCTCAGGGCTGATCTTCCTCACAAAAAAAAATATATATTTATTGATTTGCTTCCTTTTTTCCCCTCTGATTTATATTTTTAAATTATTTTTAAGGAATTGAATTTAAAAATAGGAACAGTTCCTGTCTGGAGGTGCCAGTTGAAGATCACTTTAGTTTTTCCTTAATTAGTTGCTAGAAATATTCTGCTCCTCTATGGGATGCTATTACTTATTTTTCTTTAAAAAGAAATATTTTTACCCCAGGCAGATGATATGATCAGAGTAGATAGAGCCTTCAAAATAATTTCATTAATAGTGGAATTAACAGTAGTGTCTAACTTGTAAATGTGCTTCACACAAGTGGTCTTGAAATGCTCAAACTGCAAACCTCCAAAAAGAAAGAACAGGGCAGGAACATCTGATTGTGAGACAGGAGATGCGCCAGACAATGACTTCTGCTTGGAGAAGAATTTTACTTGACAGACGACAGAGGCATTGTTCTCCACTGGTCCTGAAGCGAGAGCTCTCTTACACCAACCCTTCACACCACCACAGCGGGCAACAGAGAGAAAAGCTGTTCTGACATCTGACGTGCAGCAGACATTTTGCAGAGGTTATGAATGTATCTCAAGCATTCCATGGAATTAGGTAGCACATAAAATAGGAGAAGGAATAGCTATAAACGTACAGGAGATTTAAGATAAAACTCTTAACATTTGCAAACAGAAAGAGAGAGAAATCTTAACAATTTCAGGATGAGGAAAAGATGATTCAGTTACATCCATCAAGACCACAGAAAGAACCAAAAATGGATCAGTGGACAACATCGAAACACGGTAATGAACGTGTAAGAGCGTTCAAGGAAGGATGGAACAGAACAGTCCTTTAGCCATATCCAGTCTGGGCAATAGGGTCTCCATGCTAGGCCTCTGCTTTTTGGGCTCTTCTGGCTGTTCTCCTCTTCACAAGGTGTGGAGTCCACAGGACGGATGGATGTGCCCATCTGGGGATGACACGCACACATGCTCTGGCAGCTGGGGCCCTGGAATTCTCTGCCCAAATAACTCTGACCTGCGTCCAGAGCTTGTGTGGGTCTGTCCTTTTGAGAGAAGACCATGTCCTCAGGGTACATGAGGAGAAGCCCTCAGTTGGTGGGCCGGTGGGAGGAGCTTGGTGTGTGGCTCCTCGAGAGATGCAGTATTGAGCTGGGATGGGAGAGAAATGGGGCCGTCTTGGGCCTGTGTTCACATGTTGGTTCTCCTCTTGCTAACCCCAGTCTGGGGCAGAACCCCGAGAAGAAGCCTGGGGCAGAAGTCTGAGAATTCTAAATTGAGGCTTAACTTCTAAGTTGTCATGAAGGTGTTTTTATCAAGGTAGAAGGATAGAATGCATTTTATCTTGCCTTGGTTTATAATGTTTACTATTTAGATATTTGGTACGTGGCCCTGCTTTTGTGTTTTTTGGCCCAGACCCCATAAACGTTGGGGGGGGGCAGGGATGTGACTAGCAAAATCTGATTTTGAGTTTCACCAATTCGCTAAAGAGAAGAGATATTTTAGTTTATACAAGGACAAACTAAAAGTGATTTATAATCTGATATATATATATATCTTTTTGCTTTGGTTTTGAGGTATGTTCGATTTGTGTATTTCAGTAGTTACTTAAGTTAACTTTTCATTAACACTACATGCTTTTTTGCAGAAAGGGTTTTGCTCTCTCTCAACTAATTATTTTTGTTGTTATTATAAAGTCCTTTACATATTGTTAAATATGGATGCGAGAACCAAAGAAATTTAAATGTCAAATGCCATCCAGATTCTGGTGCCCAGGTATACTGACCAAGTGGCCAGTCCCCTCTTACAAACTGGAGATGAATAAGACCCCATCCTGCATGGCCACGTCCCATATGACCCATGAGGAAGCAATTGCCTTCTTAAGACCTGGAAATGTTGGAGCTGGAAGTGACTGGGAATAATCTAGTTCAATCATTTCATTGTACAGGTTAAGGAACTGAGGCCCAGAAAGACAGCATTTAACACATTGATAACCTCTCCTACACAAAAATGAAAGTAATTTACTTGGCCTAAAAGATAGAAAGCAATTAGTGACTGCCAGAGTTTTTAAGAAGTGATTTTCAAAATCTTTTACTCCATAAAGGTGTTCTGGTTTTGAGGTTGAATGTGTATTGATTTTCAAGGTTGCTATCAGAATGCAGATCCCTCCAGGAGACAGGGAGGCTTATGCATTTTAAGGTGAGTTAGTTGGTAGCTGAGATCTTGGAAACTGAACGTGATGGAGAAGCCTACAATGCGGAAGGCAGGCAGTAAGGGCAGGGTGAGGAGGTGAGCCAGGTGCTGCATGTGAACCAGGAGAGCCAGGAAGCTTTGCCTACCGGACGACTCTGCCTCAGGCCAGTCCCACAGGCAGGGAGATGCTGACCAGAGAAAAAGCAGCCCCTGGTTGTTGGAAATGCGGCGCAGAACTTGCTTTGTGGCAAACAGGAAGTGACAAAAATAACTACCTTTTCAACACGAGCAGCAGATTTAAATGGTGCACAATGAATTTTTCATCTATCAATTAGATTGCAAACTAGGAAGTCATGGCTAACAAGGATGCCTCGGTCTGTCACTTCAGGGGACTGTTTAAAAACAGAAGACTGCCAGAAAACAGGAGAAGCATAATCAATACCGTGATTAATGGCAGTAATTTCACACAAACATCTGGGCAATTAAATATGCTCTTTAGGAGGTGTTTCTCCTCGAGACTAGTGAAGGAATGAATGAGCTTCAAATCAAACACCACTGTCAGTACATTGAATAATTCACAGCCACAAACAAATTCAAATTGGAACATTTTCAGCTGTCACTACTATGAAAAGTCTTCTTTTATTCAGCAGAAAATATACTCTGGGTCAGCTCTTCATTCTGCAGTCCTTGTTCATTAAGTTAAAAGCACCCTGACAAGTACATACACACTACACACTGTCTACTGTACCCAAACTTTGGCTAGGCATTGTGGGAAAGGATAGGGCTGTGTCACGCAGCTCCTGCTCCCAGGAGAACTAAGATTTTTGTTGGCGGAGCAAAGAATATTCTCAAGAAAGAATTAGCAAGCAGTGGCAAATGGCCATGTTTCCAAACCGTGGCCAAACACCAAAAGTATCTGAAGTGTTTGTTGAATTTAATTCAGCAAGTCTGAGGTGGAATTCAGGAATCATTTGGCCGTTCAATGCCGTAAACATTCATGATAATTAGCTGTGTTTGAGAAACATTGCAAGATGCTATTTAAGCAAGTATGATATAAAATCAATATCTAAAATATATGCTCCAAGAGATTAAACTATTTTACTCCAAAATAGCCCCAAATGAACTGTCATATTAACACCTTATCCACATTATCATGTAAATATTCGTTTTTTATGAAACCTTGTCATCTTCATAATCTTCTCATTTTAGTCATCTCTAGAATCCTGAAACAGAAAAGAACTAGTAAAACAACTATTTTTATAGATGGAGAACAACAGTCAGGGAGATGATGCCTGGTTCCCCAAATTTAGTGATTCACTGGACTCTTGTCCAGCTCTACTCACCACACAACACAACCCCTCTCAGGAAAAGTGCTACTATTAATTAAAATATTTTAGTACCTTTGCTACTTTTTAAATACTTAGATATCTAACAACAAGCCAACTGACAATGTCACATCTCATATCTTTCAGAAAAAAATTATTCTTACACCTAAAGTAAGTATCAAAATATTTTATATCCAGAAAGTTCAGACCATGAGCAATGGCATCAGTTAAGCGCATGTTGATTTTAATTATGAGAAAGCATTGTTGTGAACAGTGACCACTGTGTTTCTAAAAACTGAGACAATGAAGAATGTCCACCGGCAAATTGGTTACTGTGATTTCAATCTTGTCCCGTTCAACTCCCAGGCCATCCAGTGAAACCATTAGCCACGATCTATGCATCAGTGTAGACACTTACTTCAGACCCTCTCTCCTTCCAGGCCAAGTGAAGATTCATCACTTGAAGAATTTCTTTTCCCCATACCCCTTCAGAGCCACTCCTGAGTCGGACTGCTGCACTGCAACCATCCTCTTCTGTTGTTGTCAGCATTTCAAGTGACACATAAAATAGGCTGGAAGTTTTCCTCCTCAGCCTACTGCTGTGGCTGGAGGGAGGAGCAACCTCACAGCAGGTACAGGGAAGTTGGGAAAATGCACTATGTTTTCATGCAACTTGTGCATTCAGGACCTGCTTGGACCTCATCCAGGACATACCACTCGCATTTGATAATGGAGTCCTATCAGCATGCTTAACTTTTTGGCATGGTAGATCAGATATTCAGTTCACAGAAAGTGCCAGCATCTTGTGGTTGGTGGTTGAATATCTAATAGGGAAGAGGAGCAAGTCAAGAACTCTTTTTCAGAATGAGAATAGTTACTAGATGAAAAGTGCGTGATTCTTGTTCTAGAGCTCTGAAGATTTCTCCTATCACAGATTGTTATATGTTGAATCCGCCAAAGACAGTTTGAACATAAGTAGATACATTGGGCCAGATAGCAAATTGTTTATACTATGGACAAATACCAATTTCTCCGAGCTCCAGTGAAATCTAGCAGTCTTAGATTATTGAGTAAATGAGTTGAAGCGCCATATCCAAAAGAAGTTCATGTGCCTCTTTCTTGATGGTAGTGTCTGCAAGGTGCAGCAACTTATTAACAACTTATTATTATTAATTATAGGAAATATTGTGACATGCCCTAAATAATTAGACACTTAGAAATTTCTTTGGATAGGGCAGACCTCCTTGCAACATTCATTTCCCATATGTTGGCATGCATGCATCTGCTCCCCTAGCTCATCCTTTCCAGGTTCTATCGGCATGCTGTCATCAGTGTAGCTGGAAGCAGGAATTTTGTGTAAGGGTAAGATTGATTAATTTCCCTTCAGACTAAACTATCACACAGATTTGACATAACATGGTGGCACTATGGCAAAGGTGTACTGCTATCCTTGCCAAGTGAGACAACTGACCTTGATATTCTGTAATAATTGGAATAAATTTTAAAAAGTCATCTGTCAGATCAGTACCTGAAAGTCAAGCCACAAGGAGTGTACAATTCATTTCAGTAAAGAGAGCACATCTGGAGTACCCATGACAATTCAAATCACCATCCGATAATCGTTATGATAATCCACCATCGTCCTCTAAAACCCAGCCACATTCTCCACTGGCTGAAATGGAGAGTTAAATGTTTATGTGGTAGCAATAACCATCTTTAAAATTTTCATATCTTTGATAATGGCCCTTACTTTTCTGCATTATTCCAGGGATGTCGTTTTAATTTTGATATGAAGAAGGAGCCCAGGGAGCTTCCATTGGGTTCTGTTTATTATAATTACTCTTCACCTTGATGGATACACAAAGACTCTACCAGATGCTAAATGCAATATTCCAAATTCATTAGGGAAATAACCATAGTATATGTGGGGATCCTGTTGGGGCTACCTTGAATCAAAACCTCCTTCTATAAGACACCTGCCTAGAAGACCAGAGTTGCTATGTAGGGCCCCAGGAATCAGAGTTAGAGCAAAGTCAGTGTTAAAATATCCCTGAAAAGCCTGCCTCTTTACGTCACCCTAGAACATGCCGACCCTTAGAAATGGCCACAGATCCTTTTAGGAAAGGGTAAGGGAAAGATGAACTGTCACAATTGTGATAATACTGAAAGGTTCTTCCTCAAGGGAACTAGATGCATCTTTTTTTTTTTTTTTTTGTGAGGAAAATCAGCCCTGCACTAACATCTGCCAATCCTCCTCTTTTCTTTTTTGCTAGGGAAGACTGGCCTTAGGCTAACATTCGTGCCCATCTTCCTCCACTTTACATGGGATGCCACCACAGTATGGCTTGCCAAGCGGTGCATTGGTGAGTGCCTGGGATCCGAATCAGCGAACCCTGGGCCACAGCAGCGGAGCGCGCGCACCCAACCGCCTGCGCCACCGGGCGGCCCCTAGATGCATCTTTTGTATTCCAATAGATGCTGAGTCTGTGATCTGATTCCGGTCTGAGAACCGCTTCAGGTTGGCTGAGAAAGTTCCAGCCCTCTAAGGACGTGGCTTCAGTCAGATGTTATTTTTATCAGTTCTGCCGTTCAGACAGGACTTTATGAGATGCTCCTCCATTTTGGTCTCAGGGATTTGAATGATTAAATAGCTAACTCCAAAGATTTACTAATGGTAATGATAACCACATACCCCTTGCCTCTGGTGGTCAATTATTGTTACTTAGGCTTTTCCATTCTTGGAATCTGATCATTGAAATAGCAAGAGAATCCTCATTGAAATAGTAAGCCCTTTTCTTCCATAGTTTCCCTCACTAACATCTCTGCTTAGCAGAGAACAACCATTAAAGGCCTCTACCCCAGGGGATGACGCTCCCCTCCCCATCACAGGGACTGCCTTCCGAGCCCTCATCTGGGGATGTGGTGGGGTGCAGTTGAGTAAGTTACACGTGATATATCCGCCCCAACGGTTCCATCTCACTAAGTCTTTGGATTCATCTTATCATACCAAAGAACTCTTGGCATCTCATCTTCAATTTTGTGAACCAACTTTGATTCCAGTTTTATAACATCCTCTGCTGCTTGACTTAGTTCATTTGTTGTAGACTGTCTAGTAATTAAACCCATACTGGTAAATTTAGCCAATTAAAAAATATGTTCTTGGGGCCCGCCTGGTGGCGCAAGCGGTTAAGTGCGTGCGCTCCGCTTCGGCGACCCGGGGTTCACAGGTTCAGATCCCAGGCATGCACTGATGCACCGCTTGTTAGGCCATGCTGTGGCGGCGTCCCATATAAAGTAGAGGAAGATGGGCACGGTTGTTAGCTCAGGGCCAATCTTCCTCAAGAAAAAAGGGGAGGATTGGCATTGGACATTAGCTCAGGGCTAGTCCTCCTCACAAAAAAAAAAAAAAAAAAAAGGGGTCTTCCTTTTTTTTGGTCTAGCACCTTCAGAATCCATTCCCTTACATATTCTCCAGAACCTGAATGACATAAAGTAGCTAAATTTTGTAATTTTTGGTATGTAAGCTGTTTCTTCCAATATTTGATGTTATAATTAATTCTTCCTCAGGGCATGTTGAAATACGACTCTAGCTTTTAGACCTGGAGACAATTAAATGTGTTAAGAATGAGGCAAGAATTCTATTAACTTCTCTTTTGGGAGATAACTCCATTGAAGTTACCACAAGGTCTTTAAACATGGTAGAAACAGCCTCATCAGATTGAGGAAAAGGAGAGACTTAAGTCTGTAGTGGACTAAGAATTCAGGAGTACTATGGATCCCATAAATCCTCCCATTTCACTTATTAGAGTTCCATTCTGTCCCAGCCCAAATCCTATGTTTCATATAGGAGATCTAATGAGGCTCTGACTCAATGGACATTGAAATTTGGCAACATGAGGATGTTCAAATGGATCAAATGAGGGTTTTGTTCCTAGCTTGCTCAGGCCTGTGGCTGCAAAAGCTAAGAAATTCATAGAAAGTCCTTACTTTTCAGTAAATGCCTAAGCCAAGAAAACATGAATTTAACTTATAGTTCTCTTTATTTAAGCATTCATGTGTTAGTAGAAGTAATGCCTTCAGCCCACGGTCTTTGATGTCCTCATGTCTTTCATACAGCTATGTAACAACTGAACCCTCTAAGGCCTTACCTCCGATTGTACCTTATTCCTGGTAATGTAGGTGATAATTTAGTTGTCTGATTTGCCCATGTGTGCTATTAACCATCAAATATATACCCCTTTAAAATAGTGAATTTTTACCGTTCACAATCTAACCAGGACAGATATATTATTTCTGGTCCTCCTATTCCCCTAACCTTCTACTGCCAACAACCCCTGCAGTCAGAGGTCTTAGTTGCACCCCCAATGAAACAACTCTGCGTGACTTTAGCCAAAAACAAATACACTAAAAGGACAGTTTGTAGCTTACAGAATCACGGGTGGGCTGGGAAAAGATTTAGAGGCATCAGTCCCTTCCTGATCTAGCCCTTGTCTATCTGTATCTTTGACCTTTACTTTACAACTCTGCTTCATGTACATTGGGCTCTGGATCTAGAATAACTCATTTTTCCAAATGTGCTATGTTATCCCATGCTTGTATGACTTTCTATGAGCTATACTTTTTGCCTAAAATGCTACTTTCCTGCTGTTCATCTATTAACCTTCTATATTATTTTTTTCATGCATTATCTTCTTTATAAAGCCTTCCCTGATAATCCCAAGTAGAGTTACCACCTGGATTCTCTCATGATCTGGTTGCCTCTATAATATTATAATATTTCTCATATTATATATCATATGTTATGTTACATTGTGCTATGCATCTTGTGCTATATAACATACTAATTACAATGAGGTTAATAATTAAAGCAAATTTGACTCCCCTACTTAATTTAGCACATCCTATCCCCAGTTCTAGCTAATATTTGAAATGTTGCAAAGATTCAGTTGATACCAAATGAACAGACAAATGAACCAGTAATCAACTTTTTTTCAGAAAAAGTAATTTATAATTTCACTGTAACACCATTAAATTGACATATAACACGTTAAGGTTACAAGTATTTCTTTAAGGCATACAAAAATTTCTCTACCAGATCTTAAATCTTACCTATTTCTTCAGGATTCTCACTTTCTGGGAGCAGTTGACCTAGAGTTGGTTGACATCATTTCCAATTTAATTTTACTGACTATTACTTACCCCACTGACCCTTTCTTTGAAGAATATTTCTCACACTCAATAAAACTGAAAGAGTTATCTTTCCTAAGCTGTGATCATTCAAAAACATTTGACAAAATATCTCCCTAAGGCAAGGGTCAAATGTCCTTGAAAAGAAGTTGCCAAGATTTTCAAAGTTGCTCTCCTTTTTCTGTGCCAAGTGAGGGACCACAAAGGCTGTAGAAGAAGGGTGGAGAATGGAGTAGAGGAGCCAATGACAAAGGAGGAATATGTTGGGAAGAGAGTGAAAAGGAAAACAGCAAGCAAATGAGTACGATTAATGTCCAGTGGCAGAGGCTAAGCAGTCGAGTCACAGTCAGGGCATCCCTACTTCCATGAAAATTTTGGACACATTCACTATAAAATGCTTTTGTGCTTTAATTTAAACTATTACTGGATTAATACAGTTATATCATTGACAATATCATACAGTAATAAAATAATGCTGTAATAGAATATAATCATTTCCAGTCCTATCCCCCATTCCTCCTCCCCAAAACCTATTTTGATATTTTTGGCTGATAATTTCTCCCTGGAATTGGACATTTCAGGATTTCTAAGTAATAGACACATACTTTTATCTTTAAATCAATCCATTTTAGACATCATCTCTTAATTTCCTACTATGTTAGATGGAAGATTAAGCTGTCTTCCTGTGCCATTGCCTCTGCTTCCCCTCCCCCATTTTTGGTTTACTACAATTTTTGGTTAAAGAAAAATTCAATTTTTACATTATCATGCTGATAGCTATGCAGAACTGAGCACTGAATTGGACTTTTATTATAATTTTTAAAAAACTGTTTCTTAAATTAACAATTGCTTTGTTTTTACACTTGCTTCATTTTTATTTCATGTATTGCTAATTCTCCCTACACCTTCCAAATTCCTCTAGGAACAATTTCTCACAAGGTCAATCACGTCAAGTAATCTATTAGTGTCACTTTGTGTTTATGTATGAATTTATATATATATATACACACACACCCACACACACACAACCTCGTACTATATATATTTGTATATATACCTACTGCTATATGTATACCATCTGCTATATATATATATATATATGACTCTCTTTCTCTCTCTATATATATATACACCTGCTAGAGTCATCCATTCTCCTTCTTTTGGACTAATTGCTCTCTAGGCTTGTTATCTGAAGATTTGCCTTTACTCTTATTGTAGGAAATTTCTTTGAATTTCTCAAGAAATGGATTCTTTATTCCTCAGTTCTTATGTGTTAGTATTCTTTGTTTCTTCTCCTGTTCTGAGGAAGCACATCCTTCAGGAGCTCCACAGGTTAAGAAAGATGGCACGATGACAGGAGCCACGCAGATGAGAGCCCTTGACGTGCTTGTCTCTTGGTCTTGCTGCTCCACTGTGAGCTGGTTGTCTTTTACGCCTGATGCACCCTTATAATCTTGCAAGCAGCCTGCATCTCCATCTCTTTGATAATCCCCTTACTTCTTTCTTCCTTTTGTTGGAACCTATGTTTTTCGGAATTCAGTGTCTCTTTCTTGGCTGTCTCATTATTTAGTGGAGCATATCCTCTAACAGAGAAATGGAACATGGGAAGAAAATTTTTTGGAGACACTGCCTGTCTCTATTCTATCCCACATTTAATTAACATTGCTCATATATAGAACTCTAGACTGAGAATTTTTACTCAGAATGTTGAAGATATTACTCTGTGATCTTCAAGTTTCCAGTGTCACCTTGGAAAAAATCTGAGGCCATCCTAATTCTTTCTGCTTTGTAAGTGAATTTTCCACCCTGTCTCTGGGAGCTCGAATGTGTTTTCTTTGTCTCCCATGCTCAGAATTTTCACAGTGATGCACCTTATTCTGTGTCTATTTCCATCCATTATACTGGACACCCCTGGGCCCTTTCAATCTGGAAACATGTCTCTAAATTCTGGGTAATTTTACCAAACTGTATGATGATCATTTCTCTCCTTCATTTTCTCTGCTCTTTGTCTGGACCTCCAATTACATGAATGTTGCACTTCCTGGACTTGTGGATCCGTCCTCTAATTTTCTAATATTTTGCTCCAGTAATTTTTTCAGATCTTTCTCTCTTTGTTGTATTCTCCAAGAGAATTAACTTTGTCTTCCAATCTATTGAGTTTTTAATTGCTCCTATCAATTTTTAATTTCTAAGCAAAAGATTAAAAAACTTTCTTTCCTCTAAGAGATAGTAAAGATTGTTTTAAAAGTTTGTTCTCCCTGCATAATGTTTCCTTCCTTCCTGTTATCTTGTTGGTTTGTTTTGGTCACTATTTTTCTGTTTGAACCTTTATTTAGATGCCTAGAAATCCTTGGTTGTCTGATCCTGTTTACCAGGAGGAAACAAAAAATGGATTGGAAACACTGCCTGTGTGGGTGGGACTTGCCAGGATGAACTTTCATAAGGGGTATTCTTGCTGGCCTTTCTGGGGGAAACCCTGACTGGGTTGGTCAGATTCACCAAAGAAGAGTGATTCATTTTCTTGCCTAAAGGAAACAGCAGCAACAGCAACAAAACTCCCCCGAAACCAGCTGCTGAGGTTCAGGGGGAGAAGCAGAGGAAGCACTCTGGGAGGTCTCCATGTTAGCATTCGAAATGGGAGGGATTATTCGCTTAATCCTCTGGTTTGGGTACAGAACACTGGCATTCCCCAATTCAGAGCCTTCTTTGACCCTCTCCACAGGATAAACCTTGAGTTCGTCCAAAGGCAGGGAGACTTGGACAGGACCTAGCGTGTTTAGCCATTTCCTATAAACAGTTTCTGGTCCTTAATTTGTCAACCCCATTCACCCCATTTCCACAGGTCCTTGGTGCCTGCACTCCCTGAGCCTCTCGCACCCTATGTGACATATCTGGGGCTTGTTCTGTCATTGCCCAGCCAGTTTATGATTTGGTTTCCTTGGGTCGGCTAAGCCAGTTACCAGATGTCCACTTGCTTCCAGCTTCCCAAATGTCTCTATTGTCTTCTCTCTTGTATTCCCTTTTCCTAAGTCTTTGGGAAAATAAAGAAAAGAAAGTCCATTTTCTATAGTTTTAGTAGGGCTTTGGAGGAAGTGACATTTTATACCTGTGCCTGATCCATCATTTGACCTGGAAGTGCCCTTGTAGCATTCAGACATGTGTCATGTGCCAGGTAAGTCCTGTGGACAGTCCTCAGGTGAAAGCTGTTGCACCTGTAAAGGACCAATAATAACTGTTCTAAGCAACAGGTAATCTTTTTAAATAACTGTTTCTTTCCCTGCCCTTGAACTGTTTACCTGTGTCTTCCCTTTTGCCCTTGATTTGGCTCTTTCCTTTTTGAACCCCTGTCCCCAATCTCTTAGTTATCTTGCAGATTGAACACTGTGTTTGACATCCTGACCTCGGACCCAACACTCGCTCAGCAAGACTTTGGGCTGCATTTCCCTCTGAACAGGCAGAAGGACTCCTGTTTCAAAGTCTTTCCATAACGTCTCTTTTGTAAGGGAATCTGCCCTTCTGCCTCATGGTATGAAGATGAATAACCATTTCTTTCATGTCTGTGCACACTTTTCAGAAAGTGGGATGTGATTTTTTGAATATTTTAAAACCTGATAACTGCTGTCTATTCACGGGTGCCTTTAGAACACAGGTCTTTCCACTTAATCCAGTTACTGTTGCTGAAGAATTTCCTCTGGTTTAAAAGGTAATTATTAGAAGTAAAAGATGAATATAGAAAAGATTAGCCTAAACTTGAGGCTTTCTTTATGACTTAACGAGAAATATTTAAAGAGCTTTGCAAAAATGTCAGGTCTTGGAAAGAATCAAGGTCAACTGCTTAAAATATTTAATCTTGGAAACAAATGCCTTTAAATATCTTTGTTCATAAGATTCCTAGAAAATGGACTAGAGAATGTATAAGAAAATGAAATAAAGTTTCCATAATGCCAATTACAGTTAAAAAATACAATTTAATTTAGTGCAATAAACATTTCTAGAGCTCCTTCATTCAAGGCACTGCATTAGATGCTGAGGGAGTGAAAAAAAACAAGAACAATACAGTCTTCAGGAGCTTAGACATTAACAGGAATAATAAAAACACGTTCACATAAAATTATAGGCTTTGTCTAAAAAGTTGTATAAGAGTATGAGCATATAACTTATTAAAACTGGGAGATTTCTGAAGAGAAAAGGGGGAGGGGCAATATTAGTAATTGTACTGAGGTCATTGTAAGCAAAACGAGCTGCAGGGGATAATAGGAAATTTCAAAGTTGGGCGAGTTTCATCTATTTAGTGAGGTCAGGGAAGATGAAGAAGAGACAGGTGGAATTCAAAGTGGAGAGAATTCCAGGAACCAAACTATGGATGAGGGATGGACGGCAAGTATTTGAATGGTTTCAGGTATAAAAATAATACGGCTGAAGAAACTTGAAAGGCAAGTTGAAAATAGATTTTGGAGGGTCTACATTTAAAATCTTTGTGATACATTCAAACTCTAATTTGGCAAGATTATTCTGCCAGGAATGTGTAGACGAGCTGGAAAAGAGAGATTGAGTTGGGCAAGAAGCTCGAGGAAGGAATAAGTAATGAACCCTAAATAGGGCAAGAATGTCAAGGAGATGTCAGATGCTAGTAATACTATAGAGGTAGGACCAGACACTGGCAAAGGGCTAAGGGGTACGTGTGAAGCAAAGAAGAAGGAGAAGACCAAGAACACTTGATGTTTTCCTGGATAGGCAACCAAGAGAATTCAGGGCCACTACATTAGACAATTCAGGAGGAAGCATGGTTATTTTAAGGGGAGAAACAGGATGGTGATGAGTTTTATAATTAGCAGATGGAATCTGGGAAGCTAAAGAAAAACCCAGATTAATTTGTCCAGCAAGTGGGTTGAAATTGTGAATTTGGATTTCAGAAGGCATCATATCCACAAAGCTAAAGACACGCTTGTGAACAAGCTCCAGGAGAGAGTGTAGGATAGAGGAGTTTAAGAACATAGAGGGGAACTTACATAAACTCACGAGAATTAGTTTAAAAAGTTAGATAGGGTTGGGAGAAAGATCTCTGAATGCTAATGTCTAGAAGCCAACATTCTACTAAGGGCTGACTTGGAACTGGGTACTGTATCAGGTTCTGGATGGAAGAGGAATGAAGAATGAGTAGGTCCTACTCACAAGAGGCCATCTAGAAAAAGTATTAATGGCAGAGTAACTATCAGTATTAACTACTGTTAAGAAGTCAAGTAAGATAGGGAATTACAAAGACTAGATTTAGTATGAGTATATCATTTATACTGAAGAAATAAGTCAAGTGGAGTGGTGAGGGGTGAAATGTAATTATAAGTAACGAATGAGTGAGTTAGGAAGATATGAAAGGAGTGAATTATAAATTTTTCTTTCAAAAATAGAGTAATTAAGGAGGAGAGAGAAGAGAAAGACACAGAGAGACAGAGAGAGAGAAGGCAGAGACAATGAGGAGGGGAGGAGGAGGGGAGGAGGAGGGGACAGTAGCGATACTCGGGGGTTAACTAACCTGAGGGAGTGGCAGAGTTCATCAAACTAAGTTGATGCTATGCTTGTTCAAATACTTTTCATAAAAGAGTTCAAATATGTAAACATTATCATTCACCTCAACAAATGGTATTTACATTTGTAGAGTGTGCTAGGTGTGTTACTAGGTTCTCAGTACTGCTATCTGGAGTTTTCCTTTTCTCCACAATATATTATTCTGATTTGGTTCTTGATCGTGACAAAAATCATGTAAGATAGGTCCTGTAATAGTGTATTTTGATATTAGATAAATAAAAATGTGGGGCACATAAGAAAAATACTTGACTGGGTTAGATTGATGTTTCTAGCTTTTTTTTTTTCTCTTTGATAATAAAAACAAGGGAGATACATTCTTAGATTCAGCCTCAAATTTGTGGTTTAACATCCTTAATAGCCTTATAAAAATAAAAGCTATCTTTTGTTTAAAAGCTTTCTACAAATAAAAATAAACTATATGGTTAGTTGTCTAAACCTTGTAGGCTTTTATATGCTGACATGTTCCAAAAGCCTAACAACTCTTGTCTATGAGTCTTCCTTAAACTCTTTGAGATGGATCATCAAATTCCCAGGGATTCCCTCTGGATGCAGGGTTCAAAGACTTAACACCAACAGTTCTCTGTCCCTCTAGTCTACTGTTGATCTCTTCAGACAATTACATCCCTGGGATTGTCTTGGCGACCCTGCTTCAGAGCCCCTCTCTTGTGTGTGGATTAAAATTTGCAAGATTATTTCTTGGTGCAGAGATGCACCTGGATTTCTGCATGAGAGAGCACATTCTGCTTCATTCCCAATGTGCGTTCCTAATTCTTCCTAACATTCAGGTGAACGTTTCGGACATTGTTACATATTAGATTTGATTTTCAGGAAACTCTCGGTCGGTCCCACACTTGATTACATGCAACTATTTGATATTCGAAGAAAGATAATGTATTAAAATGTTAAATATGAAAACGTTTATCCTTACTCTTGTTCTCTCTGTGAGTCAGTTCTCTATCCATGCCCACCCTTTGCTATAGTCCTATCATTAAAAGAAAAAGAAGGGGACAGAAAAAGTCCTTAAATGGGATTCTGCCAAAGACTTTTGATAAAAATTAACTCCTTTGATTACATTTACCTAGATAGCCATGATGTATTGACTTTAAACAATAAATTATACTCAACTACCCAAAAAGAAATGTTTACTCTTGTCAAGTGGTGATGAAATCTCAACACATCCTATGTTCACGGGTAATGCTTCCTGCTCCTGTCCTGGGTCACAGTCGTATGCATCTAGTTAGTAGTTAAACAATTCTCCAGTCGATGTGCCCAGTTTAATATACTTGCTATTTCAGGCAAACACACAGGAGATCTTGGCCTAAAGTACTTAAAAGTTTTCATTTTCTCTTTCATGTTGATTAGGAAGACATAGATAGTAAAGGCTACTGCTATAGATCACAGCCTAAACATTCATCATAAATGTATGTATATCATTCACTGAGTAAAACCACAATGTCTATGAACCATTTTTCTGTTCTCTTATTTATTGACAGTTTTCTTTTAATTACAACACAATGAATTGATGGTAAATACAGAAGATGCAATAGTATAAAAAGCCATTTAACCCTTCCCTAGGTTAAGACACTTACAGCAGACAAAAACTGCCCCACCCAAAATCCCCTCCTTGAATGGAAACAAAATAAATATAAATTAATAAATACAAAACAAATCACTGCACAGCCCTTAACTCTTTGATTGCCATGGCAGGAACCATGCGATGATTCTAGCTGTGACATCTGTGGTTAAAGGTTGCCGCAGCAGTCAGAGGGTTACAGCATTGTAAACATAAGTACTTTGTGGAAAAGTTCAGTCATGTTAATGGTCTACAGCGATGAGATTAATAGCATGACCCTTGACCTTTAATGACACAACATTATAAGGAGTTAGACAGTAGCTTGGTGAGCTGTTACATAGACTAGTCAACCGTTTGATTTAACAATGTGCTATGAGGCCTCGATTTACTAATAAAAGACAACTTGTGAATAATAAACACTGTTCAATGCATTGATCAATAAAATCAATGAAAAAATTAATTTAAGCACCACAAAATTTTGCCTGATTATATCTGACAGTCATAATACACTTTAGCACCATTTATTTAGCCTTATCTTTGCACACAAACAAGCTTTGTGTTTGTCAGTAGAAGCTATCTGAAAAAATATATATATATATGCCAGATTTAAGATGGTATAAATGTATAGAATCCTGTGTGGGCAGAAAACCACTAATAATGTGCAAACCTTAAAACCTATTCAGCAAATAAATGTGTTCTTTATTTCTTTCCTTGCACACAGAAGACTACATATTATCAAAAACTTAATGCAATAGTGTTGAGTGTAATGTGAACAATTCAGACACTTAAAGTTAGATCTTAATACTCTCTCCATAACTGAAAATATCATAGGGAATTAACATAAAGGTAAAGTATTATCAGACAACCAAAAGATAATGGCCTACGTATTTAATTTCCTAAGTGTTTCCCTCTGCTTCACAGTTTAATGTTATTTAAATAAAATCTGCATGAATTTTATGCATTAAATTCTTTTAATTTCCCATAACCCAATATAGAAAGGAAAAACAGTTTTCATAAGAAGCTATAAAATGTGTACTGTTTACCCAAGAGACAACTTTCCTTTGCAGTTGCTTGCATCTCATTCTGACTCTGAAAGATAAATGTCTGTGCAATTTCTTTTAATATATATAGTATTTATTTGACAAACTAAATTTATGGGAGCTTTTCCCCTTAACCTATCTAGTAAATATATATATCGATACACACATATACATGTGTATAGATGTATATATTATATATACTATATATTTCCAAATCTACATTACCAGATAGCTTGTATGGATGGCATAAATTGCATTCATTATCATACTGATCCACTGTTAGAATCAAGATAATGCTAATACAGGTATACAAGTTTCAAAACATCCTGAAGATAGGTTACTACACTGATGGAGCAGGTGACTTTTTCAATGTCAATAATTGATTCTTTTAAAAAACCATCAATAGACTATGGACTAATTAGATTTTATGTTTTTGTTAAAAAATTAAGTTTATTAAAAGTTATATTAGCGCAAAATTGAACTAGTAAACTCCATTTATTTCCCTCCTATAATATAAAAACAAGATATATTTGTTTAAAATTATATACCTAAAAAAATCTTTCAAGACTTTTAAGCCTGAAGCAAATTTTTATGGGTGAGTCTCTAAAACCCCTGAAAATAGAGGTCTTCAAAAGAAATGCTGATGCAGTCAAAACGAACGCAGCACAAAGCTGCCACTATAACACCCCTCATTCTTTTATTCTCTCTCTTTTTAATATATATGTAATTTACACATACAGGGAAGTAGACCAAGGAATCAAAGTTTTAGGCATTCCTGTACTCGTACCTTAAACAGAACACTATATTATGGTATTTACTTTTCTGTAAAATTATTTAGATACATTCTCCAAAAGCAAACTTCCTAGCTGGCTTATCAACAGACAACAGCTTTCACCCTCAGCATTTCCCTTTTCCCAGGGGAACAGCTCTAAGAAAGTTCGAATCCAAAGCAAGAGACTGGGAGGTGTGTGAAATTTACTGGGACTTAGATTTGCATGAAACTTGTGAAGGAAAATACTGAGAAACAGAGACGCATTTTCCGGGCACCACATCTGATGCACGCCGCTGCTCAATTCTGGTTTTCACAAAGGGAAGGGAAAATGAAAGCTGTGAAGGAAAGGGACAAGGTGGAAATCTGAAGGAATGCAAACAAAGGCACAGACTGTGTAAGACAACTCAAAATAATATATCCCTCCCAACCATCTGTATTTTTGGGTGACACACAGAAAGCAAACAAATAATTTCAGAATTGGAGGAGCAGAAAAACCATGCATACAATCATCCTTGTTTGGAAATCATGTTTGTTTGGAAGTAACAAAATAACTAAGATTGTGAAATGTTGTATTCATGAACACATAAAGGAATAATGGATTCCATGACATCTACAAAAGAATAAGTGACAAAAAGAATGAAAAACCCAATTTTACCCAGGCAATAGTGTATATTAAAGAGCTGTGAGAAGACAGGCAATAATGTGGCTTCCGTGATGTTATTTAACTGGTAGCAAAAACTATGACATTGATTTAAGGATTGAATCATTCATTCAAGAAAAGTATGTTTTACCTTCACAACTGGCTGGTCAATATATAGAGGGAACACGTTCAAATCGGCATTACATGAGAGCAAAGGAAACATGCATTCTAGCGACTTTTCACATAGCTCACACCAGGTTTTATTTGTCCGTATCTTGGCAAGACAGGCCAACGCAGAAACACACATTCATGTAAGGGGTGGCAAGTACAAGCAGCACCACATCCTATCCTAGGAAGCAGCATCCTCCATGCAGTCACAGCTCACCAAAGCCTCACTGAACACGAGGCATGTATGAAAAAGCCTGTGCTAAAAGGATTAAGCCTGGGGTCCCGTCTAGCTACAGGCCAAGTGCTCAGAAATATCTCTATTTTGAGTGATATTTTTTCATGGAGAAAAACAAGTAGATAAAATACCCAAGAAACATCTTCGTAAGTCAAAAATTTAATCACTTTATTCATGTTCATCATTCTCTCCTTCTGGTTTTTCTATGCAAAATAAGGGTTAACGACATCTTGCTCTGAAGCTAAGTAACCTCACGTGATACAATTACCATATTTTCATATTTAGATTTAACTGATTTTCTTCTCCCTTCTTAAGGGCACAGAAATCCAGCTCTATAGCAGAGCACATGGCAAGGTCATGTGAATCAGCACAGCATCCTAGTTTATGATGTATGTGTCCTACAGCGTCCAGTGTTCCTTGAACGTAGGGACACATTGAGAGCAAACTTGAGTATTACTTCCAGTCCAATATTAGCATGAGAGAAATTCTAAGACACGTTGCTCTTTAAATTGAAAAGGCATAAAATCTTCAGAAATCTTCATAAATAAACATCATTCAGATGTAATTTTTTATAGATATTATGCACTGACCACGAGTTACTGGTTACGCCCTCATTTTCCTTAAAGAGCTTCCGTTACGCGTCCATGTGAAGTGCTGTGTTACAGCACTCATGATCACACACCCTTACTTAGTATAAAGAATTACGTTGCTCTAAAAAATGATGCATGTCGTGTCCAGCTATAAGCTCACAATTGTGTTTAAAAACTGAAAGCTGCTACTTCAGTATTCTACCAGAAAATTGACAGAAATTTTACAGTGTCACAACTGTTTTTCACTCATTTTCTGTGAATTCGTTAAATCAGTGTTCATTCTTAGGCTTTATATACTATTGACTTAAATTTCAAAGCAGACATATGTATAAAATATTGAAAGAGATATTTGCAATTGGATGTTATTAATCTGACCTGAAATAATATCTCAGAATCATTTCAAAATTACACCAATGGAAACAAGTGAAAAATGATTTGACTGGTAGATAAAAGACAAAGGTTACAACTAGGTGAGACTAGAACACAAAGGCAACATTTTTGCTACTATGCCTAGTGTCTTGTGTTATACGATTATTGAGGTAAATTTCTATCCTAGGGAAATGGCTTTTCTCAGGAGATTATAACATATATTTCTTTCCAATTGAGGTTACTGAACACCTAACTTTGACATTTTTAGCCCAGAAGGCAACGCTTGAGTATCAGATGTGTTTATGCAGGGGAGCATCTAACGACCACTGGCTAATTATATACATTGATATTTCACAGACTCATCACCAGTGTGAAGAGCTTGAGGCTGCATTTTTCTCTACTATTTTTATACTTGCTAAAGGAAAATTTCCAGTTGGATTAAGGAGTGCTATCATATGTTTTTATATTTTACAAAAGACTAATTTTTCTTCTTCCTCCATTTCCATTATATTTAATAAATATAATATTTAGCTTTCAAATTTATGGTGGGGTGCTATGCCTAGTTGCTGCTTTCTTTATTACATAAAGTTCTAATTTTTAAAATATAACTGATAAAACTTTTCTGATGTAGCTATGGTTCCCTCCTAGGCAACGTGGAACCTATATTGTAGATACATATGCTTTGGCAGTTATAATCTGTGGTCACAAGTGTCATAAAGGTGCATGGGATGCAATGAATGGTTAGATCATCTACTATTGACTTCAAATCTTTTGTGATATCATATACTGGCTGAGACTGTACTCACAGCTATTTGTAACAACTCATCTGAATTAAACGTTTTTGGTTTAGATGGCATGTTCTGTTTGACATCTGTGATAATTTGGAATGTGCTCTTGAGAGCATCAAAAATTAAATGAACTCTTTGCCATGTTTGCTGAAAAAGATTTCACCACCATCCACGAGGTTGTTTCAGTATATGTTACAATCTCACAGACTCAATACTATCAGTAAATCACCGCCTTTATTAGTTTCTGGAAATAATTCCAAAGCTTAAAAAAAAAAAAGATTCTTTTCATGATTCTTGTGTTAGCTCTGTCTATTTGATGATAACATCCATTCCTCTTCAGATAGCACACTGAGGTTAGTCAATATGGACACACTGGGTATTCTACTGTAAGATCCACAAAGTGTGGGCGTGTGTTTGTACCATACTAGAGATATCAGCATAATATGTATAACTTGAAAGTATTATATACTATCCCTAGGATCCAGTATATACACGTCATCCACGTATTGGAACTACCAGTGTAGTTGGGCAATGTTCTCATCCACCACATTGCATTTTTTAAATCACCCACAGAAAGGGAATAAAAATAGGTAAACAGTATATGAAACAGACAAATTGTGTGTCAATAGAAAAAGATCACAAGCAATTTGACTAGTAAAAGTAACATTTGCTTATTTCAGTAAATCAGTCTCTATCCTTTATTACTCAGTAATTATTTTTTGTAAATTATTACTTAGTAATTTATTACATCTGATTCAGAAAAGCCTTGCCCTCTGATGTATAACAGAAGTTGTCTTTGCTACTATCATATAATGTTCTCCAATTTATCTATGGTACCTGTGCAATTGTAAAGAGCATCTGCAGTCACCTGTTCTGATCGCCATGTCAGCAGACACTCTCTTCTGAAACAAGTCAACAGTTAAACTCACAACCTCTGATGTGGATTTACTGCTTTATAGAGAATACAGAGCTGATTGGCTATTTTAATACTTCATTCAGTCCAGTTAATAATATATAGAACAATAATATGTGGCTAAAATTATAAACGATATAGTTAATTTATGTAAGGAACATTACCTGGTTTATATGATAGATTAAAGTAATGAGAAATAATGAAACAGAAGGAGAATTTTTTTGTGTGTGATTGCAAATGTGTTTTCATTTCAGTTTGGGAAACCCTAGGTCTGAACTCCATGCTATTGGTGATGGGATGATGAAAGATATTTGATAAGTTGTGTGTCTTTACTGATACTGAACTGCTACACCATGTTGTTGACCCATGGAGATTTATTCCACGTTGTTTTTGAATCACTATTCTTATGTATAGACCAATTAGTCACTGTCCCTTTCACTATTCCGTTAGGATTGAGATCTCCTTTCCAAACCCCAAGTGGAAGGGGACCAGTACTCACAAAGTGCCCAGTGTACAATAAACAAATAGAGTCCTGGTGTCTGTGATAATGTTGTACTTAATATTTTCTTATCTCTTGTAGTCTCACAGCCTGAAGATTTAAATGTCCCAGTAAAGAGAGAAGCCATACACGTGTTTTCTTATCACACAAACCTCATCTCATATTGAAGTAAATATGACCCAACAGTTATCCATGACATTTCCAGAATCCAAGCATAATGATAGCGTCCTTCTCTTCTTAATGCTATGATTATTTTCTAGCCCTTATATACTTATCATCTTAGGACGAATCCAGATCTTGTGACAAACGAGTAAAGAGGCAAAAGATTGCTTCTTCAGTTTCTTTCTCATTTTAGAGAAAAAAAAAATCAATTTTCAATGCAGGTTGATGAAATTCCTCAATGATTTACACATGTCCCAAAATGACATAGTTCCTCATTTCTATTTTTAGCAAAATATAATTTCCAGTCATTTTTTTTTCTTGATGTCAAGGTCCTAAAAGGATCAAACTCTCCCACAAGCAAACACTGTATAAATGAGCTTATGTATATAGTCCTCCATGCTCAGGAGAAGTGACTAACTCTATAATATCAGCATCACCTAGAATGGAAGCACTGAAGAAAAGCTACAGGGCTGACTCTGCTCCCCTCCCCTCGCTTTCACGGCCCTCACATACATCACCTCCGACATCTTGTCAAAAGACCGTCTGCATTGCATAATGTTTTGCTGTAAAGCCATTCCTCTTTTCTAACTGTTCTTTTTTCTTAGCCTTACATTATACATGTTCAGGTTGTAAGAAATAACAATCTGCAAGGCTTTGCAGCATGCCACCAATGATTACAAAATATTTTCCCCAACCAAGTCATAAACATGTAGTTTAACCAAAAGGCATTCTAATTTTCATGCTATGTTGAGTATAAATATAAATTCAAGGCAGCCAAACTATCCATTTCCAAATAAGAATGTATACCTACACTCATTAAAAATCATCTGGAAATGTGTATTATTAGCAAATGAGTAAGAAATTTTCACTAGTATAAAATTCCTGCTTTATATAAAAGCCACACTGGCCATTCAAGTATTTTGAGGTTTTTTTTTTTCCCATATAGTTTTATATTTGTACTAAAATGATGAATTTAGACTTGAAATTATATTAAAGGAAAATTAAAAGTCACTTCTACGTATAGGGCGTTTTTAGAGTGTGCATGTAAAGAGCAAAGTGTCCATCTGCAGATCTACCACCAACACTATTTCCCTCTTCACTCTAAGGAAACAGCTCATGCTTACTGGGTTTTTAGAGAACAATTAACACTCCAATGGCAAAGCAACACCAGATTTCCTTCAGTTTGTGCCAGTTTGCAAGTTAAAGGTCAAAGGGCAAAGACACAGAAAGGACTGTTCAAGGAAATTTTTCACAGAAGACAATGTTTAAGTTGTTGTTAATGACAGTCAACAGATCAATAATCAAGTTCAAGGCAAGCTGTTCATTGTTTCAAAAGCTCATCCCCTCAAAAGCTGGCTTTCACACAAAGCCAATGTCTGACTCATGGGGTGCATTCGTTCTGACCGTCTCTAATAAGTTCACAGCCCAGTGGCTGTAAAGCCTTTCACTGCAAGAAGCAGCTCCTAAAAATCAATAAAGAGGTCTGTCAGTTGCTGACTTTTCTCTAGGAAAAAAATATTGATACAAACCTGCTCTGCAGGTCACATGAAAATGACAATACTGCTTTAGGACAAATTACACTCAACAATGAAATGCTTTGGTGGTCTCTTGGCTCTGTCAGTGATCAAATGGACGGCTAAATGCCAGAAGCCACTGGAACCCTTTGAGAACTATGATTGACATGCAATAGGTGATGAGCTGGAGGACAGTCATGCAATCTCAGAGTCCTTGTTTTCGTTCATTTTTTAAACGGCAATGCTAACTGCACGCACCAAGGCAAACTGAATTTTCATGCAATGGATTTTAAAACAGAAATTCAATATGTCTAACAACAACAACAAAAGACCAAAAGACTTAGGCTACTGTAATCAGTTGTTCAAATAAAATTTCACTCTTACAACGTACTTAATAAAATATCTTTTTATTTGCCAGAAAATTTTTTGGCAAGTAACATCATTTCTGTTTGTTATCAATGCGTTTACGTAGTACTGTGAATTACTTCAAAATTACGTTGGGTTATAGGATATCTGTTTTAAAAACCTGAATTCTTGAACCTGTGCCTGTTTTTACCATTGCCCAGTTCTGTAACTGACCAGATAGCAAGACTGACAATCCTAAGACTCTGAAAGCTGATCTGATAGTTCTCAAAGGGTTACACCGATGTATTACTAGTGACACACACCCTTATAAAATAACTGTCACTGTAAACCACTTTAGAGACACACTGCTTCTTACTCTTTTTACAATGAATATTCCTGACAGACCCCTGGAAGGCCTGGGGCAATGGCCTTATACAACTTGGGGACATTATCACAATGATGTAGGGGTAAGGTGGCAGAAGGGGTTTAGAAACACTTCAAAACAATTAAAGGTCCTGTTTGACTATAGCTATGAATAGAAATGTGATGAGACGTTGAGGATATAGCTGAGAACAGCTGTATAAAATGAAAAATGGATGTATTTTTAAGGCTGTTACTATATTGCAGATATTTTGGCCCCTTGTTTGTTGGAAAATGTCTGTCCCAACAGTCTACAGTCCTGCCTGTGTATTCCAGATCTCCCACCTGACAAAAACGAAGCGTAGGAGACTCTCCGTAGCAGTCAGAGAGCTATCTTCTTTGGAGACAAAGCTGTTTTGGGTCTTCACACTTTCCTGAAAGTTCAATTGTGGGTTTTTTGTCTAACCATTTTTTTTCCTGTTTGCTTTAAAGCAAAAATACATGGGTTTTCCGTTTTGCTTTTTTTCCCCCCCGAAATGGGCTCAGACTTCAGAGGGAAAATAACATTAGAAACCTTCAAGAAGACTCTTTTCTTCTTTTTTTTCCTCCTCTTTAGTTCAATCCTGAAACTTGACTGGGCATTGAGCGTGCAGAGGAAAGGCCTAGAACGGAATGACAAAGACAAAGGACTGGAGAACGGCAGATACTGTGCATCATGGAAGCTCCCCCACGAGTGTGTTTCCACTCATGTGCAGGACCAGCAGCCCTCTGGGTTTGGAAGGTCAGCCCTGGGTCAGGCTGCCACAGCCTGCTCCTAGCTAGGAAACAGCATAACAGCTCTTGTCTTGAATCTCAAGTTACCACAAACTCCTGGAAAAGAAAGAAAGAAAAAGACCCTACATCACACCCACTCTTGCATAGAGCGCTTACAGTACAGTATGTGGCGGGGTGTTCCTTTCCTCTTGAACTGGAACACAGTGTAAACCAGTACCAGGAGGCATAAGGCCAAGATGCAGGGAATGACAATAGCTATGGCTTTCACAGTGCTGGCTGTGTTGTCCAGTTTGATGACAATGTCTACATCGTCTGGCGGGCTGTGTCCTTCTTTATCTCTGTCTGTGGGTCCGTCACAGCCCATAAAATCCTTGAGGATGGATCGAGGATATCCAGGTTCTACCTTGAGTATCTGGTTGTTAAATTTCCAATACTCCTTTCCTTTGTAGAAATACGTAAAGCCTAGTGGGGAAACACACACAGAGGAACCACTTATTTGTGAAAGTGTATATACACAGATGTTTAATTAAACAGGCTACTTAAAAGATGTAGTTTAAGGCCTCTCAATTTTTGTAGAAAGAAAACACTGTTCTCAGCTCAGGTGTCTGTTGAGATGGATCTGGCTGCTGTGCTCCAGGAACGGTGCCCTCTGACACCCAAGAAGGCTCAGCCGAGAGAGAAATATCCTCTGTAGCAGACTGGTGAAGGACCTTACACGCCTACTCCCATCTACACTGGAAAGAGGACTTTCTGCTCACTTAGAGGATTCCTGCTACAGAATTACACATTAATGTGATGACATCAAACTATATGGAAAGATGCTGAAACAGTGTCACCAACTGAAGCACCGTTTGCCCTCAGTCCGCTGGTGGGGACATCATATGATACGTTGTAAGGAGGCTTCTGCATGAAACCCCCAGGGAAATGTCTAACTGCCTTAGTATTGAGGATAGTTGTGCTCCTCCTACACAATAGGTTTGCTCTTGTCATATGGACAAGAATGCGTAACAAATCATAAATCATGAAACTAGAGGTGTTTTCCTTTGGCTGCTAGGGATTTCAATAAGAAAATAGGTGTTTGTAGTATTTTGTGCACTAACCTCATTTCTGGCTCTAGGCCTTGCCCATCTTTTCTTCTCCTTCGTCCTCATTATTTAACTTTCTTATTTACTTAGTTTATGTTAAAATTATGTTAAATTTACCTAGCTATATTTTATAGAACTTCTAAAGCCATTATTAATCCTTTCAGAGTAAAGGATTAATAAGCTAGAGTATAAATAAATATATAATTATCTATCTTTAATACTTTCAGCTAACATGTATTTCACGGGGGAGGAGGCAGTGTTTGGAAGTCTTAAGTAACTAACGATACATATGATTTATGTTTCAAAACATTACAGATACAGATAATAGACTTTGCAAGCTTGTAACAAACTACAAATACGAGTATTTTTCTTAGGACTATTCTCTATAATTTTTTGTTGTTTTTTTGGGCGCATATCCAGATTTTTCTTTCTGTCCATAGCTGTTTCATGTCAAGTGTCTTTGTGACTACATTCCTTGGACTTAATTCTTGCTTTGAGATAACATTCATGAAACCAAGAAGAAATGTTTTAATATTAAAATTACTTAAAAACTATACTTTGGGAGCTATTTATTTTGAATAGTATGCTTACTTTAGAGTTAATAATCATTAATGAGGGTTTTCTTTTTCCTACATTGTTGAGTACTTACTATAAAGAAGCACTGTGTTAAAAACTTAGCAAATGACACCTTTTAATCCTCATAACCATTCTGTCGGTTAGAATTAATTACCCATAGGTTTCAGGCAAAGATATGAGGCTCAGAGATGAAGTAACAGGCCCAAGTCCTAGGGAAAGCAGAATTTAACTCCTGGTCTAGTTTTAGGACCTGAACACTTAATGATTTTCTGAGACTGTGTCCTTTAGAGATGTCCTGTCTTTTAACAAATACTCCGTGGTTAAACATCACAGGTTGTGACAGATATCACTCCTGAAATGAAAAAACCTCTGACACCTCTCAAAAAATTTCAGGTAGGATAGACCATCACTTTAGGGCACTTCATTCTGCAAATCATCCTGTTCAATGCCATAAAAAATCTGCTGTTGCTTTTAGTTTCAAAGGGCAGTTTTGCAATCAGAGCAACTTGCCAAGTGAAAACAGGTGTATGTAGATTCAAATTTTTCTGCAGGGAGCTGGTATTTGATCACACTAATGAAATCCAATGTAATTACTCAACAAGCTTGGATGAAGAAATGTTGAGGGCCTGCCAAGTAACAGTGCATTAGATGATCATGGTTGAGTAATGGCATTGATCTAGAATTAAACAGACCTTCCTAACAGGAACTTCTGATATTTATAACCTGGAAACCCACAGCTGGAAGTGTCCTCATCTTTAATTTTTAGTCAAAGCTAATTATTACGAAGCTACTGAGTATTCTCAAAAAGTGCAGAAGTTTCCATTTTCATCTTTATCATGTCTGCAGGCCCAATTTTATAGTAAAACACTCCATACACAGAAGTAGAATTGTAGTTTACTGAATACACTTGTTAGAGATAAGAAGTCTAAGAAGTAGGCATTAGAGAATAAAAGTATTCGTAAAAAAATAGCCTGAAATCTTGGTAATAGAAATCTGTCAATCCTTGATCCCACAAAATACATCACATTCAATAATTTTTTTTTTCCATTTATGAAATGTCAGTTGTAGAAATGTTTATATACTCATTGTTTTTCCTTTTTAAGAGTAGCTTTGATGTTATAACTCGTAGATGTAATGCTCATTAAGAGTACTTCAGATGTATTCTAACCTGAATTATTATTTTTTGAGAAATTCTGATAAAGAAATCAAGGAGGCTGTAATGTATTATTTGATGACTTTTTTTCTCTTGTATTTGACTAGGTTTTACTGGTGACTTTTTTACTGCTTCATCCTAAAATGTAATGAGACATTGTCCACCATAAATGTCTTGTTATAACTTAGTAGATGTTCCTGGATGGCAGTGCTTATGTGTTCTTTCTGTTTTCCACCCTTATATGTTTATTAATAAGAAGGTAATTAGTGTTTCATAAATGTGAATGAATAAACTGAATCTTGTGGAAATATTTGTTTGAATCACACCTGTGGATTTTAACAGAGTAAGAGCGGGCCGGAGAATTAATACACCAAATCAACAGAATTAAGGGTCAAAACTACTTTAACAGGCTAAGAGTGGGGTGTAATAAAATAAAAATGGAACAGTGTTAAAAGTAGAATCTTGTATTAACCTTAAAATTGTATTTTTTTAGGAGAGAATATAGAATTCCCAGGGGGTAGGGCTTGACAGCAATTAATGTAAAAACAATCTGAAGGAGGGTGGATACAATGACTCTTTACTGCAATTTTAGTGCATGTTAAAAACTCATGTCATTGCTTAAAACACTGTTGAATAGTGAATGTTAAGAAGAAATCATTCTGCTATATTCTGCATGAGTCAAATATCATTTGGATTACTGTAGTTATTTCCGGGGGATAAAAGTAAAGACGAAACTAAGAAAATTGTTAAATTAAGATGGTTACAGGTGAAAACCAAGAGGATGATGGCTCAGGAAGCTACATTCTGAGAAAGCCTGGGTTTGTCTAGTATGACAAAATGAAAAATTTAGCCTGACATGACAGATTGTCAATTACTTCAACGATATAATGTAGAAAAAGATGTTTTAACTTTTCCTCTTTGGAGACAGTGTATCAGAGCACATTCAGTGAGGCTAGAATGTTCTAGTTTTAAACCTTATGATCATTTTACTTAAACTAGCTGATATTGGTTTCCTCATTTATAAATAATAATAAATGAGGTAAAGAGGTATTTGTGTTGGACGATTAAATTGTTAATTTAATAAAATTAAATTGGACTGATTCACGGTAGGCACTCAATAAACGGAACTAAGTATTCATATTTCATTGGCCAAGGTGGCAGAATTAATACCAATAGGTATGATAGGAAGACATATTCCACCTCGATATGAAAAACATCCGTGAAAAGTCTATAGCAGAATTTTAAGCTGGTAGACTTGTTTGTTTTTGAAAATTACCATTAGGAGAGGATTCCAAGGAAGAAATTCCTACATTGGTGGAAGATTGGACTAGAGAAAACATTGCAATGCTCTATCATCTCTGATTTATGACTACCAAATATCATATGCAGCGATTTATCCTTATAGGGAGTTACTTTGAGTCTAAATATATATATAAACATTTGTTTACTTAATAGTTTGATCTTGCTTTCTTTCATAACAAATACAAGGGAAGAAATTGTGTAAAATTTGAGTTTAAGGTAAGAAGCCACAGGCATGAGATTTGAGTACAGAATAAAAAGTGGAGAATTTGCTGTTGGACTATTTAGATCAAGACCTTCTAGACTGGTTGATATTGCTACTCTACAGAACAAGGGTTTCAGACAAATAGGAGATCTCCTCCACTTCAGGGAATGAATTTTTAGAGAATGAAAGGGATAAAATTAATTTCAGAAACCGATATTTATTGAATGGTTACTATGTGACTGCCTGTGAAGAGTTTACACTGGAGGGGATAATGGGCATATAAGTCAATTGTAATATGAGATTTTGAGTGCAAGGGCTAAGGTCCCAAAAAAGGATATTCAAGGAGGATTTCCTGAAAGATGAAAAGTGAGCTCAATGTTGAAGGATATCAAAAATGGGCTGGACCAGGTAAGGTTCAGAAGACATGGATTTGTTGAAATTTCACCTGTAGTCTTTTGTCATTGTAAGCATTGATTTTCCCAACATGCTTGGTTTCTTTGCCAGTATTTTACAGAGTTTTTCTTTGTTACATGAAAAGAAAACATTAAATTCTGAATATAAGGAAACCATTTTTCTCCTTATGGAATTTACCCTTGAGCTGGGAATATAGTGGGAAATGCTCATGGAAATAGGATCTTGGCATTCTCAGTCCTATTTTGTACAACACATAAAATTGAGTAAATATGAACTTTCATAGAGGTGGAAATTGATAGTATTTTATTAATTACATTATTATAACATAAAAATACAATATTCTAATTTAAAAAATTTTAACCTGTTGCTTCATAGTTGTTTAGAAACATTTTATAAAAGAGTTACACAGTTCAGAATATATTCTTCAGCATGATTTCACTGATTTATACTGAATGAGTATTATTAAATTTTCAGAAAAATCATGGGGTAAGGGGCAGCAAGATTTTTTTATCTTCATATAATTATGATTTATTTTCAGAGAAACCACACCAAATCTCAGATATTAGTAGCCTTGTAAAAAGAAACAGGGAAAATAAAAAGAGTTCATATGCTAAGGAATTAAGATTATGTGTACTTTTCCAATCTCTTGAAACAATTATTACTTATTTGAAGTTATTTTTGTTATAAAAGTTATGCTCATTTTAGAAAATTAATAAAATAAAGACAAGAAATGAAAAACTACTTTCAAACTTGCTAGAGTTAATCACTAGTAAGACCTTGGCTTAATTTTCTTTGTATATATTTTTGGATAGTGTGTGATAACTTTTACTGAAGGCAGTCTAGACTTCATAAATGTTAGCTATGGTTGATTTCATATGGGCTATAACAACCCCCTTTAGTCTAACCTCAAGAAATCACCTCTCCCCCCAGCCCGAGTTTCTTCCTTGGTGACAGCTATAATCCTTAGGGGAGATCTCAGTTTTCCGCCTTCCATGTTATTATCTTTCACTCTTTTTTTCATTTCTTTGTTCTTTTCGTCTGCATCTTCATAGTTTCTCAAGTTTTGGGCCACATTATTGATCTGATTTTACTGCCTTTATGTGACTGCATTATGACTTCCTTCTTTTTCTTCTCGATTTCCTTTTTATCTCAGACAGATATGTTTCATCTCAATCTCTCCTCTCCTCTGGATTTTTGCTTTTGTCACATACAGGCTATCTCTTAAGTCGGTCCTTTAATTCTCTGAACCAACAGAATACACAAATGACTATAATTCTCAGCCAGTGCTATGAGCAGGGTTCTTTTTGACTGAGCCTCTGCCTACAGTGTTTCACGTGTGGGACATTACCACACAGAATGCAGTCCATCATTACATACAGCAATAGTCACAACACAGTTTGCGTACTTTGACTTTTCTGATTGGTATTTGTTCATCCTGGTCTCAGTCCCTCCAAGTTTGCCCACAGTGTAAGGTTTTCTGAAACTCTGGTGATATGCTAAAAGTCATAGTTTTCAGTGGTGGTGTTGATTTTTCATCTTCCTTGTTTCTTCATTAAACATTTTTGCTCTTTTCTCTCCTTAGATGTGTTTAATTTTGTGCTTGTAAGTGATTGTTGCATATATGTTATAGCCTTTTCATGCTATTGGGTACCCACATAATGTGTCATTTTCTTCTGGTTCCTATTATAAATCATTTGATGAGGTATGTTTTTCTCTCTGTATTTCAGAATTATGTCTCTTTCTTTTCCTTTGTTCTGGAATATTGTATATAAATTTTATTTCGAATTATTATTATTATGGTTTATTCCTATTTACTAATCCCTGATAGGGGACTATGGATTTTCCATCGCTTGGCAAACTTTCCACTTAGGATCTGGTGAACCTCAAATCTTGAGATGGAGAGCAAGGAGCAGAGGCAGCTCTCTGATCTGTTCCTTGTTATTAAGCAATCATATATCTACTCTAGCCTGACGTACTGACTAGGATCCTCCTTGTTCCCTAACACTCTAAGCCAAAGGCATACATGAAAAATTATCATCCTCAACACACACTATTACCAGGCGTCTCTCTGCCTCAGTCTGCACTTACAACGTATCTTCTTTGTGATCAGCTTCTATCCCATATATGTTTGTTATTATTATCTTTACAGGAATTTTAGTAGAAAAATAGGTGAGGTTACGTCAAAGGTATCCACACCCTCCATTTCAAAAAATGCCCTTCGTTTTTTTTTTATAAACTAAGTTGAGGTTAAAAAACATCTGAAGCATAATATTAAACATAAATCTAGGAAGGAAAGTTTATATAAATACAATACAATATAGCCTTCGTATGGCACTTTCTAATGATTTAATGCAGTAAAAAAGTAGACTGCATTACTGAAATATTAATCAACTCATGAAATACATAATGCATATGTTGCATACCATTTTCTTTGTGCACAAAGGCTCCCTGAGGAGATTCAGGGATTCCTTTCCAGACTGTGATGGGTTTGGGATAGCCAGGATCCATGGTTTTCATTTCTTCACTATATCTCCAATACCTAAAAAGGACAACAAAACAAAACAAAACAACAACACATGCATAGGGAAGGAAATTATGTATACACACAGTACTAGCTAACATTCATTAAATCCTTGCTGCATGCTACCTGTGTACCTGTTACTGATTTACAGAACTGATTTAAACCACTGGAAGGACAGTGGACACAAAGCATTTATTCTGTTTCCTTTCCTGAATAAGTTAAAAATGGGTATGTTATTGTATATTTAGTCAGTCTGCTAAAATTAATAAAAAAATGCTAGCTAAGTATATTATGCTAGCTAAGCATATTTATAATTCAAAAAGTTATTACCAAACTATGTATAAACCAGAGGTTTTCATGATTTTTGTTATTCCTACTTAGGCAGCAGAACACTTCCTTTGAAATATCTTAAGCAGAATCTTAATTCATTTATTCACTCAACAAATATTTATTGAATACCTACTACATTCACGGCATTATCGTAGGTGCTAGAGATACAACCTTAAACAAAACAGATGTGTCTCAGCTCTCATCAGTCTTACATTTTAGATATATGTAGCAGTTATAGGTAAAAAATCAATTTCTCAATAAGTACATACTATGATAGGGGGTGGTAAGATCTATTAAGAAAACAAAGCAGACAAAGTTATCCAGAAATACGGGTCAGCGACATTAAATGAGTGGACAGAGAGGTCCTCTCTGATAAGCTGACACTTGAGCAGAGACCAGAAGGAAGTAAGGAGCAACACATGTAGTTTTTCGGGGAAGAAAATTCCAGGCAGACTAACTGGGTACTGGAAGTTCCTGCGGCAGCAGCTTAGCATACTCGAGTGCCCACAGTGAGGCCAGGGAGCCTGGAATTGAGTCAGCAAGGGGAGACAAGGCCAGAGTGAGAACCAGCATCTAAGGTTAGACAGACCTTTCCACTATAGCAAAGCCTTTGGTCTTCCTCTAACAGAGATGTGAAGCCAACGCAGAGTTTGAGCAGAAGAGCTTCAAGATATGGCTTAGTTTTTTAAAAGAACACGTTGCTGCTGTGAGTCAAACAGATCAAAGGAGGTAAAGTAGAAGCAGGATACCAGTTAGGATGTCACTGCGACAATCCTTGGGCTAGAACGTAAACTGTAGAGTTGATGATAATTCAAGGGATTGGAATATTATTTTGAAGAAAAAGCCCAAAGGGCTCACTAACGGATTGAATGCAGGATGTGAGAGAATGAAGTTGAACGTAACTCAGGAATTTGGGGCCTGAACATCTGGAAGAATAATGTTGGCATTCAGTAAAATAAGGAAGCGGGGAAGGTAAGTTGGGGTGGCGTGAGGATCTGCAGTCTGGTTTTAGGTATGTTAAATTCCGATGCCTGCTAGACCTCAAAGTGGAGTTGTTGATGAGGCACTGGGTACACGAGTATAGACTTCAGGGCAAGTCTGGGCTGGAGTCCTCAGTGTCGAGACAGAAAAACAGAGAAAAGTGAAGCTTGCCAAGAGTCACAACTCTCAGACTCCCATTCCTTCACAGGGTGGCCCTTGGGCCACTTCCACAGAACCACTAGCGTCCAAGGACCAATCGGTGAACATCTGCACTTTAGATCACTCATTATTGTCTATATGTTCTAAGAGTCAAACAAATTTATGTCTTGAATGTTCAAAAAGATTGACAAAACTGGGGTGAAACCGTTGGGAATTCATAGTGATAGTGCCTATTTTAGGTCAGGCATAATGCTCTATGCACCATGTTATTTAATCACAAGAAACCCATGAGATAGTCATCATTGTCCTAATTTGAGAAAGGAGAATTCTTGGAGGACACTGAAGGATAGGCAGATTTATACCCAGTTCTGTCTAATTTCAGAAGTCTATGCACACCAAATATGTTTCCCAAATTTATTTAACAAACTTTTTTTTTTTTCACTAAACATCTCTTACCATCTGCTAAACCTACTGTTTCACCAACACAGATTTGAGAAGTAACGCACTTCAGGCATTATCTTGGACTTAGACACTTTGGCTGAAATCAGGAAAAAAAGGTATTTTCCCGTCTCTTCTGGATATTTTTCTGTTCCAGGTCTATAGAGGATCCTTTATCTATAGAGCAAACCTCATGCAAAATCTGGAATTTTCTGTGAACTCACAGAAACATCTGGAATATGATACTCCCTCCATCTTTAGTGTTTACATGGAAAGCAGAAAGAGATTATTTCAAGAAGTATCCCAATAAGTAAGCCAGAAGGGAGGTTTTATCCAGAAAGGGAAACAGACTGTAACAGGTATTTGTCACAGATTCTTATCACATAAAAGGTGAGAACAGATCTTACAGAGAGATCAGGAAAAGCTTTGCGGAGAAGCACTGAGCTGAAATAATGGTGACTGGGCCTCTCTCTTTCTGAAGATGAGTAGGCAGAATCATTAGTGTATTGTTCTACCAATTCTGAAGTATATTTTCTTTCAGACTTTGTTCATGGAAACATCTGCTTTTAAATTAGTTTTGAATACTGCTTTCTCACACAACATTCTGTGATGAATATAGAATGGTTAATGGGGTCAAGATTGCACTCAAAATCTCAAGATCTCTTTTCTTAAGTAAATAGTTCAATGAGATTTAATTGATTATTTTACAATAGTATTATATGTCAACTGGTTGACCCTGAAGAAAACCTCTCACAGAGAATCTGTCAAATCCCTTATTTCATGGATTCTAAGAAACATTTTTTTCACACTTTACATCTCTAAAAATCGAGATGCTCCTTACAATCAGTATTGTGCCAAAGTTTACTGGGCAGGGTTTTTCCCTCAATGATAGATTAAATAATGATATATCTTACAACAAATGGCATTTTTAGGCGACATAAACCATAACTTAAAGTGAGTTTTTAAATTTTGCTAACCTAGAAGTCTGGAATAATTTAAAATCCTAGGGACAATGGAATCATACCCTGTATGTGATTTAAGAAAGATTACAACATTCTTAGAAACCAGGTTTGTTCCCCAAGAAGCAGTTATAACAATATTCATGTAACAATACCTATACTTTATGCAGTGTTTTGTAGCTATAAAGGAAATTTATAAACATACATTATTTTATTTTATTTCACTATAATCCCTCAATGATCTTTTCTATTGCATATTATAACGTACTCTATGATGATGTCTTAACCATAGATTTAGTATATGGTCAGTCAATTCAGTCAATGACCAAGCATTGGGCATCGTATTATTCAAAAATAATGACTTAATCACATTTGCTTTTTTTGAATGCTGCAAAGTTGAAACTCAAACCAACAGTCCCGGATTCACAGTTGAGCATTGTTTTCTACCATGTTACTGCTGGTGATTTCCCAGACACAGTATTCTTATATTAATCCTCCCGTCACTAATACTCTCTCAGTGCTCTCACTCAAATTCTTAATGTTCACTGTGTGAGTATAATTTTCCTTCCTCCCTTGTTCTATTTGCTCATAGATCCATTTACCCACCACTATTTTGAGCACCTATATTATATGTCAGGCACACAAGATTCATTGAGATCACATTTCAGGAAAATATTAATGGAATGTGAATTTTATTATACTCTCTTGTAGGAACATAATCCTAGTATGAATTTGTCGTAATAAAAGCATTTTTTCCTCTCTCTGCTAGCAGATAATGCAAAACCACAATTTGGAATCATTTCATAATCTTTGAGAAATTGAACATAGGCTTGGACCCTTGGGTTATGTGCTGTCTGTAAGCTTTGATATATATACAGTAAACTTGAATGTGATTAGAATCAACTAACTATATACAGAGCTGCATAATAAGAGGTGCTGTGGCTAATTTATAAATACGGGTTTGCATTTTAATTTCCATCATAATGGAACATATTTCAACATGAACAAAATACTTATCCCACTGATTCCTCCCCCCCCATTGATTGTTTTCTCCCTGAAAAATAAGCTTATGGGTCACTGAGAAGTATATTAACATATTCAGATGGAATATTGTATAAATAAACCATTTGGGGGTTTTTATCTTTAGATATTATAATGAAAAAATTTTTGGAATTTTGTGCAGGAAGATCAGCAAATGATAAAGGCTATTACAAATTAAACAGTTTTTTCTTCTGATATATCAGTGATCTCTACTGTAGAATTATGACTTTAAATTGCTGATTCTTTGAGAGAAGCATTGTGAATCAATGCTTCAAAATAAATTATGATTTGAAATGAGATTGATTCATCATTTTTTAGACTTGATCATGAGTCACATCCATAAGAGACAGAAGTTGTCCATCTAATAGTATACAATGTTTTCTTTTTTTTTTCACATTTTATTTTATTTTATTTTTTTTCCCCCCAAAGCCCCAGTAGATAGTTGTATGTCATAGTTGCACATCCTTCTAGTTGCTGTATGTGGGACGCGGCCTCAGCATGGCTGGAGAAGGAGTCCGTCAGTGTGCGCCCGGGATCCGAACCTGGGCCGCCAGCAGCTGAGTGCGTGCACTTAACCACTAAGCCACGGGGCCGGCCCTACAATGTTTTCTTAAATTCCTTCTGTGCAAAGAAAAAAATGGTATAGAAAATTCTGGAATGACATGCTATAATAGGATGTTGATGGATACTGAACTCAAACTGAACAAAAATTGGTTCCAAGGGTTACTTCACATGCCCCAGCCATTTCTTCATCCTACTTGGTCTCATTTCTATTCTCCAGAGTCAAGAGTACTTGCTTCCAGTAAGTGACTGAAAAACACAGGGCCACTTTTTTATTCATACCCAAATAATCCTACAAAATCTCACTCTTCAGAAACATTATTTAAAATGCAACAGAAAGGAAAATATCACCTTATACTCTGTTGGATAATGTAAAAAACACATACATTAGGTAATTACTTCATAAACACACAATTTAAGCTGGAGGAAATAAATGTAGCTTTCTGTCTGACTATTAGTGATAATAATAATAATAAAATAAACCAAAGTAGATCTAAATTTTATCTTTTTTCTTTGAAAGTATCTTAAAATCCTCAATGGTTAAGCTTGAAATCAAGTATGGCAACAGAGTCTTGGACATATTTGTGAGAAGATGCTGAGAAGTGATTTAGTAACATAGCATTTTAGAGCTAAACGCTATGAGGATCAAAATGTATCCAAGTATCAAATTATAGTGTATTAAGAAAAGGGCAAGTAGGAATCTGAGGGACTGAGTTCCGTGCTGTATGTTAAATAGTGAAACTGGAAATTTTAATCCGAATTTACAAATCTGGTAAAGAACCATCATTTCATCTACTCTTCTTTAGCTATCTCTAAACTTAGGAGATTTCACGCGGGCCCCTGTTTTAACGTAATTTATATGTGTCAAATCTGTGTCTCCAACCCACTTTTCCACTAAGACGTGAACTCAATTATCCAACGACCTACTTGACTTCTCCAACTGGTGTGTAAACAGGCATCTTAATGTGATATGGACATTTTAATCTCTTAATCCCTTTCCCCCAATAACCCCCCCCCATCTGCTCTGTCTCCAGAAATGGCACCATCTACTCAATTATTTAGGTGAAAAACCAAGAAGTTGTCTTTGATTTGCTTTTTTCTCACCCCTAAAATCCAAGCGTTAAGAAAAACTTGTTACAGGGGCCAGCCCCGTGGCTTAGCGGTTAAGGGCACGTGCTCTGCTACTGGTGGCCCGGGTTTGGATCCCGGGCGCGTACAGATGCACTGCTTATCTGGCCATGCTGAGGCCACGTCCCACATACAGCAATTAGAAGAATGTGCAACGATGACATACAACTATCTGCTGGGGCTTTGGGGAGAAAAAGGGGGAAAAAAAGGAGGAGGATTGGCAATAGATGTTAGCTCAGGGCCGGTCTTCCTCAGCAAAAAGAGGAGGATTGGCCTGGATGTTAGCTCAGGGCTGATCTTCCTCACAAAAAAGAGAAAAACTTGTTACGATTACATTCAGAATGTCTCCTGGACCTATCCCTTTGCTCCATCCCCACTGCTATACCATTGTGTCCTCCTGGACTACTCAACAGCCTCCCAAATTAATCTCCTCGCTTCCACTCTTGAAGCCCATTCTTCACACAGAAGCCATAATGTTTATGAATACCCCTCAGACACGTCACTGTCCTGTTGAAAACCCTCCAGTGCCTTTCCGTTGTACTTAGAATAAAATCCAGTCTTTGCCATGGTCCGCAGGGCCCCATAATCTGGTCCCTGCTTACCTTCTTGACCTCCTCCACCACTTACTTGCTGTGGTCTAGCCACAATGATTTTTCTGATTTGAACGTTCCAACATTATTGCTCTTGTACTGGTATTTCACCTGCCTACAACACATTGTTCTGAATGGCTTCCTGTGGCTGAAACTTCTCCCCACTCAAGTCCCTGCATAAGTGTCCCAGTTGCAAGGGAGGCCTTCCCTGACTTCTTCACTAATTTCCCAATCACTCCTTACCACCCATGAGTCTCTACCACATCATCAGCTTGTTTTATTTCTTTGTAGCATTTCTCAACGTTAAAGTATAACGGTCATTTGTTTACTTTTGTTTCCCCAAACAGAATCTAAGTGCAGTGTGAGCAGAAGCTTTGTGGTCTTTTCTGCTACACTATCTTTATTACCCAGTGCACGTCACACAGTATGTGTTCATTTATTCAAAAAATAAATGAATGAGGACTATGCCATGACTGGTACAGAAATCTTAGGAAGCAGGAATTAAGCTATGAGAATGGAATGGACTGTCTCATATTCATACTGTCACCGTGAGCAGTTGGATAGAGAAAGATGAATCCCTGTGGAGTGTACTTGAGGGCGTCTAGACCTTTTTTTGAAGTGAACAAGACACAGGGCTGACATATGGCAGCCCTTGGACCAAATCTAATTTAAAGGTGCGCTCTGTTTGTCCAGCAAATTGCATAAATGATTCTGTTTCTGAAGGCTTTTCTAGGATATTTGGACTTTCCAGCTCATCACAGTACCCCCCACTCCCCACAGCCTTATGTACGACCGCTGTACCCAGCAGTACATACATTATCTGCCTGACTCGTTAAAGCAATCGACTTTTTTACACCTGGTCTAGCTTCTCTCTAAAAATCTCTTTTTTGACCTTAGCCTTAGAGAAGCAGAAATCTGTTAACACTTTTTTTTTTTTAAAGCAGAAAGATGGCAATGGGAGAAGAGGGACAAATAAGTAATGACAAGAAAATTTTCAATACGTTTTCTCTCAAAAATATATATGGAAAATATATAAAATGTTAAAATTGATAAATATTGTAAATACACAATGCCTATAAGGAAAAAAGACTTACTGAATTCTTATACAAAGGTGACAAGAAAATTGTTGTTTATAGGTTTGAGTTACATAGTTTAATGTCTTTTCCATCTACTTTTTTTCTTTTTCTTGTGAGGAAGATTAGCCCTGAGCTAACATCCGATGCCAATCCTCCTCTTTCTGCTGAGGAAGACTGGCCCTGGGCTAACGTCCATGCCCATCTTCCTCCACTTTATATGGGATGCCGCTGCCACAGCATGGCCTGACAAGCGGTGCGTCGGTGTGCACCTGGGATCTGAACCTGGGAACCCTGGGCCCCTGAAGCGGAGCGCGAGCAATTAACTGCTACGCCACCAGGCCAGCTCCCTCCATCTACTTTTAATCTAGAATAAATGTATCGATAAATGTTGTGACTCTGGAATTATATAATTATATGAAGTAATCTGTTTATAAAACATCTATAGGTCATGAAATCTTATATAAGATCACACGTGGAAATTAGTTGGGATCCTGCTTTAACTATTTTAAAACCTATAAAACCAGTTATTTAAGCAGAACTTAAAATCAAAGTATTTCTATACATTTTGTTATATTTTCCATGCAGCTTCTCAAGGAAATAAATGAACTAAAACTCCCTTTCCCATTTACTATAGCCTTTATTCTATTATAAATTTGGCATCTAATCTTAATTGATGTCACCGATTTGAGGTAGCCCACATTTAATTTCTAAACTTTAAGTTTTCAATAAGTGCTAAATTTTTAGAATGGAAACATTTAAAAAAAAAGTAATACCTGCAGTGTGGGGAAAAAAAGGGCTATCTGATAAGGAAATGGCAGTTTTTATTATCATCTGTGAAACCCTCATTAACACTGTTACATGAAAGCTTCTTTCCTGTAGAAGTCAACTTCTCCAGTGTGTCTTCTCAGCTTTTTTTCTACCCCTTTCTGCCAAAAGAAAAAACCCCAAACAAAAAAACCCATGTAGGGGCTGGCCCCGTGGCTTAGCGGTTAAGTGCGCGCGCTCCGCTACTGGCGGCCCGGGTTTGGATCCTGGGCGTGCACTGACGCACTGCTTCTCCAGCCACGCTGGGGCGGCGTCCCACATACAGCAACCAGAAGGATGTGCAACTATGACATACAACTATCTACTGGGGCTTTGGGGGAGAAAAAGGAGGAGGATTGGCAATAGATGTTAGCTCAGAGCCGATCTTCCTCAGCAAAAAGAGGAAAATTAGCACGGATGTTAGCTCAGGGCTGATCTTCCTCACAAAAAACAAAAAAAACCCATGCAACTCCATATTAAACCTAGTGCTGAAACAGTACATTCAAGCAATTAAAACCAGCTGAAGAATTAAACTTTAACAACCTCAAGGGCTGTTGTTTTAAAGAATATACGTCTGCAGATTTATTTTCATTCGTGGGTACCACGCTGTGAGAATTTCTTCATTCTTCCCCTCTCATATTCTACCTCACTTTCGTCTTGCTGAGAGTCACACAGTCTTTGTGGGGATAAGTAGTATCTTCTACTTTAACAGAATTCTTGCTTGATGGATCTTTTTTGTTTTGTTATTTAGTAAGAAACATTTAGCAAAACCCTAGTTTCAGGACAGTGAATTAAAATCTATGAATATTTTGCTATAGAAATACATACAAATCTAATGTATAGAAAGTTGGTAACAATAAATTTAAAAGAGTACGTTCTTATCCATGGAGGCAAATTACAGGATCTTTTGGTTCACAGATAAAGCTCAACATCTGAAATCATTTGCAAAATAAACAAGGTTTATATCTTCACTTACTTTTCTTCTCAAGTTGGGGACATTTTGTAGGGTTATGCTATACTAAGATTATAAGGCAACCTCAATACTAGCTTTCTAGACATTAAAGCCTGTTGTTTGTGTGTGTGTCTGTGTGTGCTTGTGTTCGTGTCTGTGCTTTAAACTGACTTGTAAAATGGCATACTTAAGTCCTTTCCATACCAATGAAGGTTCCCTAAGAGGGTCACATTTTGACTCAGGTAGTAATAGTGTAATTAAAATTTGATTTTTCATCTTTATTACTTTTTTTAATCTAATATTAATTTAAATTAATACAAAAACATAGCCTTCAACTTATATTTTATTCATAACACCTGTCAAAAAGTGGGCAGGGGTGGAACTATGTATACCTAGTAGCTACTGTAAGTCATAAGACTAATAATTCACTTAATATTTATAAACTCTGTTAGTAATGTCATAAAAGGAAAAGAAATGATAGAAATAACAGGTAAAGCATACTACACTTCAAGCCAGAAGTATTTAGCCCAGTGATAGTTTGGCTAGTTCATAACACCTATTTGCTGGTACCTAAATAAATAGTGTCCTAAGAAATAGAACTCATGACTAAACTGAAATTATTTGAAAATTTTCACAATTAACTGTGCGCAAAGTGCAAAAATTTAACTTTGAATATGAAAGACAAAAAAAAACCCGTGCTAAAAAGTACTTTTTAAATAAAGTAAGTAAAATTACAAGAAAATGCATTACAAGGATGCATAGACACTGCCTACACAGCTTTATAGGCATGTTACGATTACAGAAAGGAGAAAGAATATATCCTACATATATACATTCATAAGAAAGGCACATTATTTGGGTATATTAGAGGAAGATTTACCTTGAATATTATTTTAAAATATGTTTAAAAAATACTTTCGATTTCATTAATTCTTGTGTTTATATCCACACAGATTCTATAGTCAACACTACATGCCTATGATTGACCAGAAATATTGGCTTTTCTAAACATTAGTCAACTATACTCCTCATGTGAAATGTGTACTGACCTGTCCCCCTTGAAGAAATAGGTTTTCCCAACGTCTTCCCACCAGATGGCAGAATCAATACCGTGAGGGGGAATTCCACTTCCAAGAGTGATCAAGTCGTGAGGGTAACCAGGCTGAAGAGTCGTGTCCTTGAACACCCAATATTTGTTACCTGTATGAAATAAGTGCAAATACAGAATGCACTAATTTAATGTCAGAAATTAGAATATACACATTAACAATGCATTTAAAATTATTTTACATGAAATAACTTAATAACAGTCACATCTGGAATACTGATGTTATTTTTGAAACAATAATGTTATTTTCAAGAGTGGATACAATGAATAACTATTTAATAATGTAATCAGAATTTGTGAATTAATTTAAGAAATAAAAAAGATCTACAACCTGCCATAATGGAACAATTCTGAATCAAGGATCAAGGATTCTTCCTCTAGAAATTAGAGGCCCTAGTTTTGTTCAAGGCTAAATCATTCCTGTGTTTTGTGCCTTCCCCATGCCCTTCGATTGCTTTACTGACGACAACCTCTCCTCTATTAAAACACTTCCTGTAGGCTGATCCTTTCCTTTTATTATATAAACATTCACAAGTCCTTCAGTCTTATAAAATCATCCTCCTTTGACCTGATGCTGTTTTCTAGCTCTCTTTAAGAGAGTTCTACTCTTTAAGAGTGGTAACTGAGGGGAGGAGAACGTAACCCTAACCTTGTTGGGAATTGCTGGACATGGTGAGACTAAAAGGAAAACAAACTTGAGTCAGTTTTATTGCTGTTCTGAAATTATCTGCAGACCACACGCTTCCTCATGCCTGCCACTCCTGGCCGACCATGCCCACCACTCCCCTCTTCGGTATGCCTTTCCAGTAGTCTACAGCCATTCCTCACTCTACTGAAAGTGGATCTAACACCTACTGTCCACTGAGACTTTAGTCCTGGAGTCACCAACACCTTCCAAGGAAACAATTCTCCACGCTCATCTATGACACAGTTGCCCACTTAAAGCACTTTTCTTCCTGAGCTGCTAGAAAACCACTTTTGTTTTGTTATTGTTGTTTCTCTTTGTTTTCCAGCTGCTCCCCTCCGGGCAACTTTTACATTACTCAGTCCTTGAATGTGGACCTTTCTCATTCAAGTGGGGAGCGGGGTGTCACAAACTCAAATACTTACAAGGGCCAGGTTAGAAATGACAGGAGTGGAGTGGTAGGTATTCAAATATTGAGACACTTCCACAAAAGTCAGTAAATATCCATTGTCCTAAAGGCCTATCCCCCACCCTCTTTCCTGAGTCCTCTTCCCCTGGTCCTCCCGGATCTTTCTATAATCAGGCACTCTCTTGGATCACTAACTCCTCCTGGGATTAATATCTGAAAGAGTAAAACAGTTAATATCTGACAAAGTATCCTCTGTATTTTGCAGTTGATGCAAGGCCTCACTTTTTGTTACAATATTTCAGGTTTTTTTTTTTTGTGAGGAGATCAGCCCTGTGCTAACATCTGCCAATCCTCCTCTTTTTCTGCTGAGGAAGACTGGACCTGGGCTAACATCTGTGTCCATCTTCCTCCACTTTATATGGGACGCCACCACAGCATGGCTTGTCAAGCAGTGCGTCGGTGTGCGCCCGGGATCCAAACTGGTGAACCCTGGGCTGCCACAGTGGAGCGCGCTCACTTAACCACTTGCACCACTGGGCCGGCCCCTGTTACAATATTTCAGTAGTACCTCTAGATGAGGCCTATGATAAACTGTAGCATTCATGTTATACCTAAAGGAATTAAACAAAATTAAAACGATGTGCCGGCCTAAAACAACACAATACAAACAAACCAAAAAATGCATCTTCAGGCTGGATTTAGTTAGGAGTCTTTAACCAAGAGTAATCTCATTTACTCCAAGAGCTTCTACTACCGTTTGATATCATTTTAAATTAAAACAACATTTATTGAGTCCCTTTGGTATCCCAAGTATCATGTCAGGTACTAAGGATAGTAAACGGAAGAAGATAGACCTGATTACTATCCTGATCATCCTACATTTTAGTGGATTAGGCAGATGAAAATCAAGTATATGGAAATATAATTGTAGTAATTGAAAAACTAGTGCATGCTATGAAGGAAACACGTCAGGGGTCGAGAAAAAGAAAACATAAGGGGAATTTACTTCAGGTGAGATCAGGAAAGCCTCTCTCAAGAAGTAACACTTAAGCCAAAATTTAAAGAAAGAGAAGATGATAGCTAGGCAGAGAATGTCGGGAAGAGCGTTCCAAGCAAAGGAGAGTTTGGGTGATTAAAAAATTGAAGGAAGATCAGTGGAGTATAATAAGCAAGAAGAGAGGGGCACTGAAAACTACACGATGGGTTGGGATCTTATTTTGAGAGCCCTGGGAAGCCATCAAAGAGGTTAAATTAGTGGAGGGATAGGATCTGCTGTACATTTTCAAAAGATGATTTTTGGTCTTTTATGGAAAATGGATTACAGAGGGAAGAATGGAAATGAGAAGACCTGTCAAGGGTCTTTTGCAAGAATTAATTAATTAATTGAATCATCATCAACAAGTTACTTAGTACATGTACCAGGCACTGCTTTAGGCACTGGAGATACAGGAAATATCAAGGAAGGAAATACCAAGAACAAATGCGCTAATGGGAAGAATCTTGTTAGATAGCTAGAACACAATTTTGTAGGAATGAATAGTAAGAATACAGATGAGGATCATGTGGCCTTTGTCAAAATTTGAACTTTATTCTAAGTGAAATAGGAAGCCACTGAATAGTTAAAGAGTTCTTTGTTAGCAGTCTGGAATAAGGTGACAGCAAATGATGGAAAGGAGAAAATGGAGTCACTGACACATAGGCACTGCTGATGGGTTGGCCGTGGAGAATAAGAAAAAGATCAAGAATAATCCTCAAGTTCTGACTTTTGTAAAAGAGAGAATAATAGTGTTACATAATAAGACAAAGAAGACTGGGTTGGGTGGGCTATGGGGGACTCAAATCAAGACTTTGAGATGTCAGTAAGATATCTAAATGAAGAAGTCAAGTAGGCAACTGGATATGTGAGCTTAAAGATAACAGTTTGAAGCATAAATATGGTATTTACTAATTTAGGATTTGAAGAGATTATCACAGAACAGTATATGGAGAAGATGAAGAGGAACCAGGACTGGGCTTCTAGAAACATGTAACCCTTGAAGAGATCACATAAGGGAAGAGGGAAGAGTGGGCAAATGAGAAGGAGGTAGAAGAGGCAGGGAGGAAGACTAAAGTAAAAGAAAACCTCAGAAGCCCAAAAAGAGAGTGGTCATAAATGGCTATCTCTAGTCCAAATATCTCTTGAAAGCCAAACAGTATACATTTACCTACTGGGATTTTCTACAATGTTGACCCACAAGTTTGAATTTGAACTCATCAAAGGACTCTTCTTCTTGTTTTCTCTATTTGGGTAGATGGCATGCTAGTTACTCAATAGATCACATCTGAAACTTCCCTATTCATTATTTTTCATATATAATGGATCATTACATTCAGCTGATTTGATTTCCTAACTCTTTCTTGAACCTATCCCCTGTAGTCCATCTTTTTTTTTTTTTCTTCTTAACCATTGCATTATTATTCTTAACCATTTTTATTTTTTGGTGAGGAAGATTGGCCCTGAGCTAACATCTGTTGCCAATCTTCCTCTTTTTGCTTGAGGAAGATTCACCCTGAGCTAACATCAGTGCCCATCCTCTCTATTTTGTATATGGAATGCTGCCACAACGTGGCTGGATGAGTGGTGTGTAGGTCTGCGCCCGGGATCTGAACCCACGGACCCCAGCCTGCTGAAGCAGAGTTCGTGAACTTAACCACTACGCCACTGGGCTGGTCCCCCCTGCAGTCCATTCTTATTGCCACTGGTACTAGGTAAGCCTTTCAACCATCCCTTCTAAACGTAATTGCTTTGTCCACAAGCTCTAAGATAAGTCCCACTGTTCTCCACATCCCCCTTCTATATTACTACTCCAAGCTCAGAGCCAGTCAAAATTCTGCAGTTATGGAGATACAGCTTAGGCAAATGAGCAGAGACGAGCAGCGCCATCCATGCCTCTTCCTGGGGAACATGGCCCAGGGAATATTGAGAGACTTTCCCATTCAGCAGGCAGAGCTGACTATTCGTCACGTAGTACGAGGCCTGAGAAGCCGTGACGGCCAGAGGCGAGCAGACATCATGAGAAGGTAGGAACTGAGTAATCAGAGAGACGAATTGAAAGAGAAAACAGAATGGAGCAAAGCTACAAATAGGAGAGAGACCAGGAGGCCTGTTGGAGAGGTGGCCAGTGCAGCCGGTTCCTGAGCTATGTGAGTTCCCAGCCCTCACCCACTTCTCAGTTCAACTGGTTGGGGTTCTTTTTCTTGTAACTGAATGAGACTGTTCAGTATACATTTCTGACCGTCCAAACATCACACAAGATATTAGATGTGTTTGAGCCCAAGTCTGTTGGCCAAAGTCCTGGCTTTTAGCCAGGGCACCACGCTGTCTTCCAGCCCTGTGTCTAAAGAGCATCCCTTTTTTTCCAGCTTGTATTATTCCAGTTGCCTCTTCTCTTGTTCCCCACCTTCAATCTCTCTTTTATCTGTCTTCCACAGAGTCATTAAAGGGGTCTTCCTAAAATGCATACCTGATTTTACCTCTCTTTCATTTAAATTTTTCAGTGGTTTCCCATTGCATTTGGGGTAAAACCCAAACTTGTCTACATGTCATTTCAAGGTTCTTCTCAATATGAGTCTCTTATTTCATCTACATTCCATTTATTTTCATTTCTGGAAAATGAGTAGGACTCTTTCAAGACTTAGCTTGACACCGTTTCTCTGGAAAGCAGTTCCTATCTGAGTAAGGTGGGCCTCTTCTATCGCCAGAGTACCCAGTCTTCACCTTCATCATCTTACTTAGTGTTCTCTAATGAATCACAAGCCTGCCACCCACTCTAGGCTGTGAGCAAGGTGAGGACAATCATTGTATCTGACACTGTGTTCCTGCAGTACCTTATATACAATGCCTGGAAAGTAGGAGGTGCTTCACAAACGGTCATTGATTCAAAGACCCATGTTTAATATTACATGAATAATCAAATACAAGGTCAAAAATCTAACAGAAAGTGAAAATAAAGGCTACATAAATAACATTGTGGGTCTTAGTCTTGAATCTTACTAAGAGAGCAGGAAAAATGAATTTTATAACCACTAGCAAGTCTGAGAAAATATAAAGGCATACCCAGGTAATATGTTGGAGGACCATTTAAGTAATTATACTTAACTGTGTGTTTGGAAATACTATCATAAAAATATACAACTATCCTGAGTCATTGTTTAATCTGAATATTTTATAAAGAAAAAACACACCCCAAAGGCCCAGATTATTTCGTTGCCAGAGTCAGTGAGATGGGAAATCCAGAGAGCTGTTTCCCAGCTTGCTCTATATTTTAGCCATATCTCTGTGGCCTTTAAAATAGAAAGTCTCAAAACAATAGAAGAAAAAGAAAGTCCTTTTCTGTTAGCTTATACTTCAATGACTTATTGCATCCTTTCCTTTTATCTCAGTTTTAATTAGGAAAGAGTACAGAGTTTCAATGCCTCCCACGCTAGCTATTTAGAGTACACCTTTTATCCGTTCAGCTCAGTGGGCTGTCCCTTCTTTCAAGCAGAAACACTCGAGTATGCCTTAGCATACGTCTGTCTGCAGTTCCTAAACTCTGTCTTTTCCATGAAAATTTCTCCACACTCTTTCCAGGCCTTGGTATCGCTGGGTTCATGGACATCCAGGTGCATGGAGCATGAGAAAATATTCACAGAAGCTTAGTTTATATGTTTTCCAGGGTGTCTCAAGAGAGGATAATGTGTGAGAAAAACAAAAGAGTTACAGTTCTTCCAGGAAATTATTGTTATTGTATAAAAACTGTTTTCTTTTTAAAATGTGTTTTGGAAATACTTGCCTATACTGTTGGTCGAGTGTTTTCCATCAATAAAAAGGAGAACAATCAGCCTTTCACTTTTAATGATCAAGACCTTTGTATAAAAGATCTCAATTAGCTTTATTTTTATGTTAGAAACAAACACCAGGGGACTTAAAAAAATGCACTTATAGTCCCTTTAAAAAACAAAGCAAACAGAAAACTCATCAGCAAATATTTTCTGTAAGGTTGCATGATGAGATCCCAGCAGTTATACATAAAAAAATTAAGAAAAACAACACCTTGCCTGCTGAGTTTTCGTGGCATAGAATTCAAGAAAATAATTCAACAATGATTAGGAGTTATACATTTAATTCTCCAAGTGTTTATTAAGGAAATACAATGTCACATTCTTTTTGTATCTTGATGAGGTAAGATTTTCACATGACAAAGTTGAAGTGACTTTGTTTCTTTTTTTTTGAAATTTTTGAGTAACTGTCAGAGTTATATTCAAGTCTTTTTTTTTTTTTTCTTTTACATTGGAGAGGTAGATTTTTAACTACCTTACCGTCAGACGGTCTGGTTCTCAAGGAAAATATTGCCTCTTTGGCAGCATGAACTAATTTACTGGATTTCATTTGAGGTTGACATATTCAGGAATAAGTGGAAAAAACTGTTCCTTACTGACATTGTACTTGGCAGAATGCAGAGGAAAATATCAACAAGTCTGAGTTAAAGAAAGAGAAGCTTTATAAATAAAAAGAATAACCTCAAAGAATGTTTAGAGTTGGAGAGGACATTACAGATCATCTACTCCAGTAATTCTTCAATGAGATCCATCCATCCATCCATCCATCCATCCATCCATCCATCCATCCATCCATTCAACGTCTGTTTATTAAGAGCCTTACAGCCAGTCACTGAACTAGGAGCTGTAGATACATGATGGACGGAACACACAAGGTTCTTGTTTTGTGGAGCTGATGGATCAGCAGAGGAGACAGACACCAAGCAAATAATCCGGTGAAGAATTTTTAACTTACATGCTTATTCCTACAAGGAAAAGTGTAGTGTCTAACGACTTTTTAAAATTCTTATCAAGAGGACAGTGCCTATTCTGGAGGCTAAGATGCATGCCTGTATTCCTAACACCCTTGAACTGACCTGCTGTTACCAAAGGGAGTGCGCTGTATTGTTCAGATGGACTAGATCAAAAAATGGTTGAGAATCCAGCCTAACACATTTACTTTACAGGCCAAAGAAGTGATGTGCTTAAAACCACACAACCAACTGCTAACAGACTTGGACTACAGTCTAGGTACGTTAATCCAGTGCTCAGTTCACTATTCCAAATCAGCTCTCAGAGGAGAACACGTTTACACTCTGTCTGGCTTTCAGAATTGCTGATGATTTCCTGCTTCCTTCCCCCTTATTCAGCAGTCAGTCCACGTTTATTATTGGAAGTGTTTAGTAGTTAATCCACTGTGTTCTGCTCCTGCCTTGTTCATCGCATCCTCAGTAATCAGGCACCCTTTCTAACTTATTAACTAAAAACAATCAACTGTGTTTTTGTCTGCTCAGAGTCCACAAAACTCTACTTATACATTTATATTTTGTATCTTCTGTTACAATAGTGGCCAGTAAACTACGGCCACCAACTGCTGCCTGTTTTTGTAAATAAATATTTTAGGAACACAGCCACACCTGTTCATTTACATATTGTCTAGTCTGCTTTCTCCCTATGATGACAAAAGTCAGTAGTTATGATAGAAACCATATGATCTGCCAAGCCAAAAGTATTTACTCTGTGGCCTTTTACAGAAAAGATTAGAACATAAATTCCTTAAGGGCTGGATTTTCTTCATATGAAAGAAGCCTGCACTTAGATGACTCAATAACTATTGTTTATTGGACTGATTACTGTTCAACACTGATATATTCTTTGAGAACACTTCAGGAAATAAAAAAAGATTGTCATGGGACTGGCCTGGTGGTGTAACGGTTAAGTTCACATGCTCTGCTTCGGTGGCCCGGGGTTTGCAGGTTCGGATCCCGGGAGCAGACCAATGCACCGCTTGTCAAGCCATGCTGTGGCAGCGTCCCATATAAAGTAGAGGAAGATGGGCACGGATGTTAGCCCAGGGCCAATCTTCCTCAGCAAAAAAAAAAAAGAGGAAGATAGGCAACAGATGTTTGCTCAGGGCCAATCTTCCTCACACACAAAAAAAGTGCCATAAAGAATTAATATTTTCTGTATTAGATTCTGTGGTTTAGTGGAGCATTTCAACAGCTTTGAAATCAGATAGAACAAGGGGGTGACAGCTCTACCAACTGTCAGCTGTGAGATCTTGGGCAAGTCACTAAATCTGAGCCTTTCTTTCCTAATTTGTACATAAGATACTAACATCTCTCATTCTGAGTTCTGGAAATAACGAGAGATCAGACGTATAATATACCCACACCATATCCAGACCACGGTGCCCAGTAAATGGTACTTATTATTATTAATTAACACAATATTTCACTGATCAAATTTGCTTGCTATCTACTCAGACAAATAATGTCAATAATAAATGATTAAGCACACTGATCTATGTTAGTGCCAATTATTTGGATTAAGTTTTAATTTCTATATTATTTATAGGAAGGCTACTCAAGAAATTTGAATAAATGCCCAACCCTGGAGATCATATGACTTTTTGTTACCAGCATTTATTTTTCCACAACATTATCTAGTAAGGGAGAGTTGTGAATACTTATGCAAATGTGTCAGGCATTGAGTTGTGCACCTTAGATGCCCCTTCAAGAAAGAACTGGCCCTTCAGCTGAGAGCCTTTGGTTTGGTCAGGGCCATGCTCCTCTTGGGCAGCTTCCAGCCAACGACTGAGCATGGCATGTGCTAGATCCCGGCCATTGCTGCCCCACGTGAGACCCCTCTAATAGGCAGTCTTTGCTCTGGAGCTCATCACTCGGTTGCCCGCCTCCTCCTCTTCATCTTTCACAGGTTTACCTCCCTCCCCATAACTTATCTCAGTGTCCGCTTCCCAGGGAACCCACAATGACACAGTACATAAAAGCATATGATAAAAGTTTTTGAAAGTGAGGAAAAATTAGACACACAAGTACTACTGATGGGAAAATATTGTAGTTTGAAGTCTAAAAAAGCCCAGCCATAATAAAAACATACCATAGACTTTTTGAATCCTTATAATCAGGTAGAGGTAAATTATCAAGGGAGATTTTCAGATATTACATTTTTGGCCACTTGGTTTAGATGATCACTTCAGGTCAATATACAATATAAATATGAATATTAATATTCTCTGAATGTTTATAATTCAAGAAAATAGCACAATTCACGTTATAAAACTATTTTTGTGTGTACCAAGGCCACTGAATGTAAATTCCTTAATCTAGTGTAAGCCTTTAGGCATCAATTTTTCATGACCTCCTCTAGAGAAATAAGTAATCCCTGCCTTCATCTATCTATAGCAAAAGATCTGTTTTAGGTTATCCGCTGTACTATGTAAGAAACAACGTATTTCTACGTCAAATGAACTTCATTAGCCCTCCCTAAACCTTTCTAGAGTGAGGATTTGCAAGCAGCATAAAGAAATGGCGGATCTATGAGCATTTGAAGTAAAGTAATAATGCAAATCACATACACCATTTCTTAAGCACACAGTTCTTTTCTCTGCCATCTTCCAGTGCCATATATTTTAGACTACTCTTCTTTTTTGATACATCTTTTGTATGCCTTCTTATTCCCAAATTTTATTACCCTCCTCTTTTGTGCCTGAGATATTTTGGTCCCAATTCTATAAACGATTTTTGCCTCTTGAAACAAAACTGTCAAAGACGATGATAAGTACTGCTTAAAGTTATTAAGTGATAGCAACAATATGAATTTGGAGACAACTTTTCAACTACTTGATTTTGACTGTTACTGACTTTGACAACACTGGAAGCTTCGTGTTAAAATTTATTTGCTGTTCTTGAAGGAGGTTGCACCAGCTCAATTTCCAGCATAGGTTTTTGATATTATCATCTCACAACCGTTTAGCCTGAACATGACTAGTAATTGAGAATATAAACATCTGGCTCGATTGTGCTTACGAAATGCTACTCTATTATATGCGATTACCTGAGTGATACTGAGATGGCTGAGTAGCATCAAGAGTGTAGGACATTCAGTTGCTGAGAAAAGCATATTACTTCCCTGAGGTGTGATACATTTTCTGTTTCTGGGGCTCTCTAACTAAAGACATCAGCATTCGAACATAAATAGAGAAGAATGACTCAGTATTAGCTGCCCAGTGTCAAGTAAAGGGATGAGGAGTCTGTTCAGACACCGTAGCTCTAAACGATGCCAGGTACACCATGTGACAGTCACGTATACCTAACCAGGTGCACGGCCAGCTGAAAACTGAGTGAAACAGGCCTGTGGTTTGTACATCTGGCCTTACACTCAAATACAAGCAGCTACACTGAGCAGCATCTTGATTGGTAAAGGGAGATATTATGTACTGGCTTCTTTAAAAAAATACACGCACATCCACGTATGTGAGACTGAAAGAAAAAATTCCTTAAAATATTTATCTACTTACTTATACTTTGTTTCATTATATAAAAGTTTGAAGACTCTTCAAGCAAAAATATGTGATAACATGTTAAACATAAATAAAACACAAGACTAGAAAAATTAGAATAGAGAACAAAAATAGAAAATAGATAAACAATATAAAATAACAAAGATGAAATTATTCAAAAAGTGGGTGTCAAAATATTTTACAGTCATTTCTAATATAAACACTTATTAGAAAATACATGAAAATCATTGTAAGTAGTAATATCTAAGATTAAATTGAAATTATATAATGTTTTGAATATAATATCTTCAGCAAAGGAATTAACTTGTCTGAATTCTTTTTTGTCTGAATTCTTTTACTCAGCATAATTATTTTGAGATTCATCCATGTTGTAGTGTAAATCAGTGGTTCATCCTTTTTATTGCTGAGTAGTATTCCATTATATGGATATACCACAGTTTGTTCATCCATTCCGTAGTTGAGGATATGTGGATTATTTCCAGTTTGGGGTTATTATAAACGCATCATCTGCCTTGAATACTCATGTAGATGTCTTTGTTTGGACACATGTTCTCATTTGTCTTGGGAAAATACATAAGAGTGCAATGGCTGGATCATATGGTAGCTGTATGTTTAACTTTTAAAGGAATTGTCAATGCGTGGCATGGCCAGTCTTTGTAATTTTAGTCATTCTAACAAGTAAGCAGCAGTATCGCATTGTAGTTTTAATTTACATTTCCCTAATGACTAACATTGTTAAGCATCTTTTTATGTGCTCATTTGCCATCCATATATCATCCCTGGTGAAGTTTCTCTTCAAATCTTTTGCTCATTTTTATTGAGTTGCATGTTTTCTTTTTACTGGGTTTTGAGAGCACTTTACATATTCTGGATACAAATTCTTCACCATATATATGGTTTGTATACACTGTCTCCTGATCTATGGCATGTATTTTTATTCTCTTAAAAGTATCTTTGAAGAGCAAAAATTTTTAATATTGATAAAGTCCAATTTATCAATTTTTCTTTTATGGATTGTGATTTTGGCATCAAACATAAGAAATTTTTGCCTAAACCAAAATCACATATACTTTCTTCTTTTTTCTAGCTGTTTTATAGTTATAACTCTTACATCTTAGAGTCAATTTTTGCATATGGTGCCAGGTGTAGATTAGGGTTTATTTTTTTTGCATATAGATGTCCCATGGTTTCAGCACCTTTTGTTGAAAAGATTATCTTTTCTCCACTGAATTTCCACTGTATCTTTGTCAAAATTTACTTTTCCATATACGCTTTTAGTCTGTTTCTACTCTCCATTCTGTTCCACTGATCTATTTTTTTCTGTCTTTATGACAGTGCCACACTGTCTTGATTACTGTAGCTTTAAAATAAAACTTAAAGTCAAGTAGTATTTTCAAAGTGGTTTTGTCTATAAGAGGTCTTTTGCATTTGCATATGAATTTTAGAATCAGCTTGACAATTACTACAAAATAGCCTGTTAGGATTTTGATTGGGATTGCACTGAATCTACAGAGAAATTTGGCAAGAGTTGACATGGCAATAATGAGACCTCCAACCCATGAATAAGACATATCTGTCCATTTATTTAAGTCGTCTTTACTTCATTTAGCAAAGTTTTGTAGTTTTCAGTGTATTTCAGCGTATAGGTCATTCACATATTTTTTGGATTGATCCCTAAGTATGTGGTATTTTTTGAAGCTATCGCAAATGGCTTTTTTAAAAATTTCAATTCTTGATTGTTCTTTGTTAGTATGTGATGGGAGACAATTCTGCATGGATCACTTGATTTTCAGCATGTCTTATGAGCAGAGACACAGACTGCCTTTGTTCTGGACTATATTTCCAAAGATATTTGTGCAGCAACAACCTTGGGTTATAGAGATAGTGTCTCCCTCCCTAGCAAAGCAGAGACTTGTTTACTGTCCAGTATAATAAATTTTCCCCTGAAGGGAGACATTTTCTTTAAGCAGGCTCACTGCTCATTATAGAAGATTTAGGTTCTCTGAGCTTGTGGTTCCTCTCCTGCAAGGTAATTGATTACATGCACAAGTATCACTTGGCCCTCTTCACGTCCATATTTGAGAACTGGAGCTCAGGGAACTCGTACAAATGGCTATATTCTAGCTACTGCTTTTGCCTCTGTCTTTTTCTCTGACTCAGAAGTCTTGTGTCTTCTGTCAACATCTGTGAAAGTGAGGCAGGCTAAGCTGTAAGCTTACAGATAGGGTAAAATCTGAGTCTTCACGGTTCTTGACAATATATAGAAATACAAATACTTTTCGTATAATCATCTTATATCCTGCAACCTTGCTAAATTCATTTATCAATTATAGCTAATTGGTTGACTGCATGTGATTTGTGACATAGACTGTCATGTTGACTGTGAATACAGTTTCATTTTATATTTCTTGCCTTATTATACTCATTAAAATCTTCAGTAAAATGTTGAATAGAATCAATAAGTGTGGACATCCTTGTCTTGTTCCTGATCTTACAGGGGAAGTCAGATATTGTGATTTTACCTTGTGGGCTGAATATTTTTATATCCTTATAAACATTCTTGAGCTTTGTTCTAGGACTGTTACCTGGAAACAACTGGATTGCCTCAGGGCTGTTAAGATTTGTTAGGCTGACCTGGAACAGTGCTCATTCTGGGATAACTATTCCCCACTACCGGGGCAAGACCCTTCTCAGTCCTCTAGCTGATGCCCAGGGACAGGTGGCTGTGGGAACAGACTATTAGCCCCATGAGAGTGTCAGGAACTGTTCGTTCTTCTTCATCCTATTGAGTGACTCTTTTTCTAGACTCCTGGGGTTTGCCCACACACGTGTGCTGACCAGTGCTGTCTCCCATACTTCAGGGGGTCCCTCTGCTAACCTGTGTGTCCCCACTCCGTGCAGCTCTCTCCTCTACGTTACTTTTCTGTGCCCTGGAGCCACCTTGCTCTCCTGTGACTCTCTGCTCTGTCTCCTCACCTGAGACAGTCTCCCGAGCACTACCTGGATCCTCCCACCTGAGCCACAGCCTGGAAACTCTCCCGAGACAGGAAGCTGGGGCAATTTCCGGGCTCGCTTCTCTTTGTTTCCTGACTCTCAGTGTTCACTGCCTTTTGTTTTTTGATGTCCAGGGTTGTTAAAATCACTGTTTTATATACTTTGTCCAATTTTGGGTGGTTTTAGATGGGAGGATAAATCTAATCATTATTATATGTTGGCTGGAAGCAGACGCCACTCAATATATTTTCATATAATATACTTCTACATATCCAAAATAATAAAATTCTTTAAGAATATAAAATTGATCGCATTTATAGAGGACAAGCTGTATGTTTCCATGTTTTTATAATTTGTGTACTGACAACTCCCACTGCATATGACATACATCACACATATTATTTTGCCCAAAGTTCAGAAAATTATATAAACTATACCAAAAAATGAATTTTTAATTGTATCCAGTGGATTCCGTTTCTTCTTAAGATATTTATAAAAGTTCATTTGGATATCACGTTATACTTATTTTTATATTATTAAGACAATATTTATACTTCATAACTAAACACTCATTTATACGTACATTTGAATCCACACCTTCAAATACTTATGCAAGATGAAAGCAAGCATAATACTAAGTATGTTTAGGAAATATGTGGTTAAATGAGTTTATATCCCAACATCAACTTTAGTTAAGTAGGGGGAGTAAAAGACAAAGCTAGTTAACTATAACTATATAATATAGATTAGAAGAAGAGAAAAATATAAAGGATGATCTCTATAAGGAAAAAGAAGGGAAAGACAGGGAGAAAGGAAATTAAGGCAAAGAAGGCCAATTAGAAAGAGCAGCCAGAAGAAGAGCGATGCTCAAATCCATCGGTAACAGTGGTCCAGCACGGCCAGCGCAGGCTGAGACCAACCTGTACAAGGCTGTGACTATGGATGCACATCGGGACTTGAATTTTATTCTTCATTCATTCAATAAATCTTGGTTTAGTGTTTCCTATATTCCAGGCATCGTTTAAAACAGAAGTCAGCAAACTATGACCAATGGCCTGTTTTTGTACAGCTCATGATCTAGGAAGAGTTTTTACATTTTTAAAGGTTAAATAAAACAAGGTATGTAATAGAGATGGTATGGGCTGCAAAGCCTAAAATATCTTCTATTTGGTCATTACTGAAAAAGTTTGTCAACCCCTGGTTCAAGATATTGGCGATACAATGGTATAAAAGTAAAAAAAAAAAAGGAGAGAAGACCTTGCCCTTATGGGGCTGACAGTCTAGTGGGAAGGATACAGATGAGCAATAAATAAGTGAAATACATCGTTTGCCAGATGATATGTAGAAAATTAAAGTAGGGAAGGGGAACTGGACTGCTGGAGATGAGATGCAGATTGCCTCATGGTCCATAAAGCAAAATGGGATGACAGACTTGGGCTGAGGAATGATCTGATTACCTGGACTTTTTGAGGGGAGAAAGGCCGTATAGAGATGGTGGCAAGCTGAGAGAGTCATTTTGACTGTGACTGTTGTGGTGAGGGTAGGGAAGGAGGTAGTGTGTCATCTGAAGCCCAAGGTGCCCGGGCTCTTAACTCCCCTGCCAGTGGTGAGGTGCACACTAGGAAAGGGGGTGGTCTTACTGGGAGTATCCAGAGCTCCTGGCTCCCTCTAGATAAGAATGATGTTTAGGAAAACAGGGCTACATGTTCACAGCTGAGTTTGGAGAAGGTTTATCTGAAGGTAGTGTGGAGAATAAAGCTGGGTACCTGAGGGTGACTATAAATATTCAATAAGAACATGATTACCCTTCAATGTTGTTCCCAGCACAGACACAGATAAAAAGAAGTTAATCTTGTCAATTTGCTGTTTTCTTGTTTAACCTGAGGGGTGACTCAAGGGTCACAAGGAGTTATGAGCTTGTTTTGCAGAAGAAAGAGAATGCCTTTAAGAAAGTTACAATCACCAGATAACCAGCCCCCAGCTGCCAATGATGCCCAGAAGTCTGGTTGCCCAACGGCTTATCTGGAGTGAAAGAAACATGGACTTACCCTTCGTTTCTCTGAAACTCCTCCTCCCAAGCCGCTTAGCTCTATAAAGACCCCCTGCTCTCTTCTTTTGTGGAGGTGGATTTGAGAGAACCTATCATCCTGCCTTCTCATTTTGGCCAATTTGAATAAACCTTTCTCCATCTCCAAAGTGTCTCAGTGATTGGCTTATTGTGCATTGGGTACAGGAACTTGAGACCAAGAGGTTTGGTAGCAAGTTTAACCTGGAGGAAGGAAGCGCCACAGCATGGTCCTTAGAGTGATAAAGTTCCAAGATTAGACATATCCAGATACTGGCAATATAACAGAAGAGACTACTGAGAAGCACAACATTCTAGAAGTTGAATAAATATGTGACCAGAGACAAAGGTGTTCCTGTTGTTAGCATCAAAACATAAGAAACACCATGCTGAGCCCAACTGTGTGTACTTATATTGCTTCTATTAAATACAGTTGGTCTCAGCCTTTTATTGAAACGTTCGTTGAGCACCAGCTATGCACCCAGCACTGTTCTAAGAACTGAAAACACAGTGGTGTGCAAGCAAATATCAACAAGAGCCATCGCTCATGAAATTTACATTCAAATGCTGTAGGTCATTTCAAACTTTCACAAGGGCTGTGTTCAAGTTGGAAGGTTCTACCTTCAAGGCGGTGGCCAGGGAGGCCACTTTGAGGAGGTCTTTTTATGCTGGCTGTTGAAAGATGGAAAGGAGCTAAACGTTCTGAGAGGGAGTGAGGAGAGGCAAAGTGAACAGAAGCGGGGAGGCCCCGAGGCAGTAAAGAGCTGTCAGAACCCTGGCTCATGACTGTGGCAGTCCCTCCTCGGGCGGTTTTGTCAGAAAGCACTATTGATCCTGGGAGGTGACGGGGACCCCTGGCACAGCCCTCAAGCCAAGGCCACCTCGGGGTTTTTCTTCGCTTCTTTCTGTTGCCACTATTCATGGGACCAAAGAAGAGTGTAGGGGAGGGTAATTTCTCTCCAAATATCATGCCCCTAAGATTCAGAACCTTCAGATGGTATCCCTCCTTTGTCCACAGTGGTTCAATAAACGTCCACTTCCTTTATATGGTTACTATAGACAGCAGGAGGGCAGTAATATTAACAGTATTCATTCCAGCAGCAGCAATGGCTGGCATTACTGAGGGCTTACATGTACCATGCACCTCACACATAGTAGTTACTTTAGTCCTCACAAAAACCCTGAGATGAGGAACAATACTAAACCCATTTTCCAGATGGAGAAACTGAGGCAAAGAGAATTGAATAACTTGCCCAGTTCACGTAGCTAGTTAAGTGTTCAAAACTGGCAGTAGGACTGCAGAACCATCATGTTCTTATAACTAATGTTCTATACCCCCTCTCTTCTCAAGGCACAATCTGTAAAGATAAAATAAATTCCAGGTCTATGCTTTCCTTTTATATGTGTGTTTTGGACCTCACTTAAATGTTGCAAGTGTTTCCCAAACTCCATGTTTTCATTACCCTTATCATTACTATGAATGCTCTAGTTTGATACTGAGAATAACCGCTGTTTTTTTTGGTTGAGATCCCCTTTTCTTTCCCTCAACCTCCATCCCTGTTTAAGCTTATTTTCATCCTTGAGGCTCCTGAGCACCACACGCAATCATATTCATTCTGCACTCTAGTTCTCCTCAGTGTCAGCTCAAATACGTTCTCCCCACAGTTCCCTCAGTCCTCCAACTCCATCTGTCTCTTCTCCCTGTGCTTCCCCCACACACTTAAGATTTATTGTTTTGAACATCAGCAAGTCTTAGGATGGAGTACCAGTACCAGGCACTCCACTAAGTTCACTTTACCAGGTAACCACACTTTTGCATGCCAGGCAGCGAGTATTCGTGCAATCAAAATTTGTCACTCAGATAAATAACAAACTTAACCGATTTCATTGGATGAAATTAATGGTGTAAATTTTTTCTACTCATAACTTTTCCTTGCCATTATCAGCAATTTCTTACTTTACTGGAAGTTATGTTACTCAGTTAACATAAACTGACTAAATCAAGAACAGTTCAAGAGAGAAGTGAAATAGATTTCATTGTATAAAACAGCAAGCAACTCTAAATACTCCTAAAGAAAAATACACCCAAAACCCTTACTTAATGGAAAAATAGCTTTTAATTAATTCATTCATTCATTTATTTTACTTTTTTGGTGCTTTTAAGCTAAATCTAAAAATTCTAAGACATCACAATGCCTTCTAAATCTGGCTTATACACGATAGTACCGTATGAAAAAAACATAAATTAGAAAATTAAAAATTATCTTTGATTTTACTTCATTTATATTTCTAGTCAACATACGTGGTTCATTGCATAAAATGCATTAAACCCACTCAACAGGTGTTACTTGTTTCTCTCTCTGTGTGCTACAGGACCCTGGAGAAAGTACCAAAATACTACAACAGAGCAAGACACAGCGCACAGTCCTTACCTTTAAAGAAGACGAAATTCCCGTCACTGTTTTCATAAACCGCGTCGATGCTAGGAGGCAAGCCCCGCCAGAAGTAGGTAATTTGCATGGGGTATCCATCCATCACCTTGTTGTTCCTGACACGCCAGAACCACTGGTCCTGCAAACCAAGAGAGAGCACCTCAGCAAACACTCAGGCAGCCGCGGCATCTCAGTGCAACGGTTCAACACTCTCAAAACTGAGCCAGTGTCATTGTCACTGCCCTACATCGAAACAAAGAAACAGCTAAATGACCTTGACCAAATGATCACAATAGTCTTTGTAATGAACTACCCAATCTCTAATCCACACAGTGTGATCAAAAATATAACGTAAAAATACTTCACCTTAGCGTTCTAAAATTCTAAGATTGGCATACTCATCTTTACATTATCTGCAGTGTTTTCTAGACGGAAAAACAGAGGTAGCACAGACAAGTCGTTGCCAGATATGTGGATTCAGTCAGCTTTCCTGAACAGGAGAGCAGTGTATGGACACATATGCATCTTAGCATCTATAGACATAATGCAAGATCTCCACACCTAAAACGTTGTGGATGAAGTAGGGAGGCCAGACCTCCTGGAATGCCCATGTTGCACCTACGACATGTCCCATGTAATCATAAGTAGAGTCCTTATTTACCCCCAAATGTGCCCTCGCCTGGATGATAAATTATATAGTCACCCTAAAAGAACAAAGTTATCTTGAAAAAAATCATCAGAGTGGACTCCAATCTGGGTCAATTCCCTCTCCTATAGGCTCTCACGACATACTGTACGTCACTCAATCACAGCACAGGCCATTTTACGTTAAAAGTGTCTGTCTACTCTTACCTCTAGTGTATAATACATGACTTTCCCCATAGCAGGTATCTATAAATGTTGTTGAATTAATAATTAGCCTACACACAATATGTTTCACCATAAATTTTTACTAGTAGCCAAAGAACTTCCAAAGAAAGATACTTGATGACATCAAATAGTTTTCTACTGAAAGTTTCAGAATAATTTAGAGACTATTCGAAGTGCTTTAATATTAGAAAAACTGGGTATATTTTAGGAATTAGTTTCTAATAAATTAAAATTTACTACTTCACTATATTTCAAATTTCAGTATTTACAGAGTTCCACTTAGAAGTCATATATCTGTACTATTAGGTAAGTGCATATCACAAAAATACTTCTGTTTCAATTCTTCTCTGCTGTCCTCCCCCAACTTAGATATTAATAAACGATTTATTATAGGGCTTTCCCAAGCTTTTAGCTAAGAATAGGTGAGCCTTACCAGATTTCCTAGGATTTGTTGGTTACTCATATATTCCTTCATACACACACACACACACACACACACACACACACACACAATCTACTAAGGATTCTTGGAATTCAGATGATATGATAAAAATCAGCCTTTTTCCCATCTAAATCAATCCAGATATTAAAATTTTCTTAGGAACCTTTGAATAGTTGCACTTGGTTCTGGTTATCATGGGCTACTAACCTCTGTTATTTATAAATAAAGGAGGAAGAAGCTTAGTCAACGGCTCTGAGGTCACATCCCCCTCTTGCTTTGTCCGTTAATAACTGTGTCACCTTGGTCAAGACACTAGTCACTGAGTTATTACCAACTAACAACTGACTCACAGTATGATGACTTTATTAAATATAAAGGATGTTCTGAAGATCTGGCACATAGTAGATTAAACATGTTGGTTGTAATTGTTAAAATTATATTGAAATTAGTTATCCTACTTTTCTTGTTTATGGTTCTGTTTACAGTTTTGTCTTGTTCCTTATTTCCTCTTTAGAGTCAGCCAAATTGTGGCTCTAGGTGCATCTCTTCCCCCCCATATCTTCTGATGTTATTACCCTTTGTTGATGATTTTCCTAGTACCAGGCAGTCTCAATTAATAAATGTTTTGATTCACATGCTGGAGATATATTAAACTGATTTCAAAATACAAAGTTATTTCATGAAAAGATTGATCCAGGAAAATATATCTGGGCATGAAGATCCTGGGTTTACCGCTGATAGTGTGTGAGCAGGTGATATTCTGATAATTTAAAAGAAAAACAGCATTTTTGTCTAGCTACAACAGGGACTTTTAATTGGTTATTAAAATCATGCCAATCTCCACATAAAATATTCTTAAATTATTGTAATATATATCCTAAGGTAATAAATATCAATGACTAAATACTACTGAATTCTGATAAAGAAATAAGTGACTATGAGTATTTATGGTACAATGAAGCTGAAAGATCTCTAAGCTGAAAAATAGGAAGAAATCAGGTGAAAAATCTCATCTATTCTACTTTTTCTCAGAGAAGCACTTCACCCCACTATATCTCCCCACACACTGAGACAGGGCCAGTGGCTCTTTGGGACACAGACATATGGTGCAGTCTGAAGACAGGAATGCAACCTCAACTTGCCACTAATAAAGGAAGAAATGAAAGTTCTGCCTCAAGATAAGCATAGTCAACATGTTGAAATTCAGAAAGAATTGTGGAATGCTGGGTGAATTCATGACTGTTTCTCGTTGACAGCAGCCTCGGCAGAGAGTCATATAAATTGCAGATATTCAGGCTGTGACTCTATTCAATTTATCCACAACCTCTGGGTTTAGCAGAATGCAATGGTACAGATAATTCAGCAAGTATTCGGTCACCGAGGATGTAAACACATGCCATCATCACTACAGACTGCCATTTCAGAAACGGGCCTTGTGACTAATTCATGGAGAGAGGGTATTTAAAATGATATTTAGGTCTCTGTGCAAAGTTTCCTTCCAAGTGACACGTTCTCTGGCCCCCATTTCTCAAACCTATCCCCTCACCCCACCCACACCCACTGGCTCTCTCTCCCCCTCCCTCCTTCACTGCAATTACCACTGTTCACACAACATGTCTTTTACTTATTTGTTGTCCCCTCTCTCCCCACTGGAATACAAGCTCCATGATGGCCAAGAGTCTGCCTTTTGTTTGCTTATGGCTCTTGCTTCCAGAAAAATGCCTTGCACAGAGTAGAAGCTCAGTAAGTGTTTCTTGAAGGAAAACAAAAGTTAAGAAGGAAAGGGCAAAGTAAAAGCAAATGATTCTTTTAGAAGCCAGAAGCTATACGGGAGTCACAAGAACATAAAAGTTCTACTCGACTAGGCAGATGTTTAGCACACATTCTGTTTCCTAGAAAGGTGTGATATGTAACAGTCCTTGAACCATGGAGGAAAACAACATCATCTTTCCAAACAATGTGGGCTTCGTTTTGGCCTTTGATGTAAAGGCAAAGAAAGAGGAGTCATCTCCAGAGCCCCGGGTCTGCTGTGTGTGTCTTGCCTCTGGCCTCTTTTTGGCTACAGTCCCTACGGTAGGGGTAGGAGGGGGTAGGATACATACCCCGAGGTATGCGTATCTCACAGGTTATTATGAGAATAACCATAGGCAGCACATGTGCAAAGTCGACTTACGAAAAAAAGCAATGCTTAAAAATTACCAAATAAGGCACTGGCTCAGTGGTGTAGTGGTTAAGTTTGCGGGTTTGGATCTTGGCCACGGACCTACACCACTCACCAAGCCATACTGTGGTGATGACCCACATACAAAATAGAGGAAGATGGGCACAGATGTTAGCTCAGGGACAATCTTTCTCACCAAAAAAAAAAAAAAAAAAAAATTACCAAATAGGGATTCCTTCTTAAATGCTGATATTTCACTTCAGAAACAGGCATTCCTGGATTTACATGCAGATTTTTCTTTCCATGTAGCATGGGGCCCAAGCAGACCATTTTGTCCACAAAGACAACAAGTCCACAGGGAACTGCACAGTATACACCATAAAGCAGCAACAGACATGCAGTTTGCTTTCCTCCCATCTCCTTTAAAATTCTGGCTTATAGCAGACATATTGTTTGCTGAGAATTACGCAGAAAGTGTCCTCCTGCTGTCTGAATGTGCAGATGAGGATGTTATCGATCTACTATCAGTAGAGGATGCCATTTTCAGGCCTCTTATTAAAATCCAGTTAGTAGAACTCATCTACCCTTACTTCTCTTCTGAAATGCAGATTTGTTTACTTGACCGACAACTTGATGGAATCTATGACCGTCTCACGTGTCCAAACTGAACATTTCCAGAAGGCACCCGCTGTTCCCTCAGCCTCTCCTGCCGTGCCGCCCTGGGCTTCCTCTGTCCTTCCCACTCCTGAAATAGCATCTCGACTCTCTTGATTCCTCGCCATCGTCTCTGTCACCAGCCTACTCCAAGCTGCAGTGTCCTTCACTGAGACGACTGCAATGCCGTCTCTAAGTCACCCATCTGCCTCCCACGGCATCTAAAACAGAATTCAAACTCGGGCCCTGCCTCCAGCTCCTCAGGGCCCCGTGGGGTCTCTTGTGCTCATGGCGCTCCAGCTACGTCAGCTTCCTGTCAGTTTCTTGTTCCAGTCGAGCTCTTTTCTCCCTCAAGACTTCTCCCACGCAGTTGCTCTCCTCTGAATGTTGTTTCTCTTCCTCAAACTCTTCATCTGATCAACTGTGAATCATCTATTAGCTCTCAGCTGAAATATCCTTTCCACCAAAGGCCTTACCTGCCCTTACACTGAAATTAGGTGACTCTGTTACACCATTTCATAGTCGTCTGTAATTTCACTTTATAGCAGTAAAACAATCTGTTACTATATTATTGTTTTTGTGACTTAAAGTCTTCCTCCTGCTCCACTGTGCTCTATGCCCCACAGGGGTGAGGACGGTGTGGTTGCTGAATTACCAGCTTTGAGAACTCTGTCCAGCACATTGTAGGAGCCCCACACATATTTAAAGGTCAAATCTATTTTTTTCATCAAACCACATGCAATGAAAAACACATATACATGCGTATTTTTAATTGTTCAAACTAAGGTAACTGCTTAATATGGGTATCAAACTATGTATTAAAATGAAATTCTAATCAAGGGAACTCACTAGCTATGGAAAAAATTAGAAAAATATTTATGTCTGTAATACATATTTGTTTACAAGTAATCATGTATTGTTTTTGAGGACTTAGGATGTCGCTTGGAGAGTGCCTGGGAAATCTGGTGTTTAAAATTAATCCAGTTCTTAAGAAAACAAAATCAGACATACAATAATAGTGAATGAAAGACATAATAGTGGCAGCTATATGCATAATAAGGGGAAAAGGCAATTTTTTTGAATGCTGAAAAAGTAGAGGAAGCAATGGTGGCCTTCTGCTCTGTGGTCGCCCTGTATTTGCTTCTCCTGCTTGAGTAGGTATCTGACACACCGAGCTGGATGCTCTCCAATGTGGGCCCACCCTTGGTAGCCAGACTCACCTGGTCCACAGGTGACTGGAGTTTGGGAGGTGGCCGTGCATGGGTAACTATGCTCATCTGTGCAGAAGTGGGAGCCAGACAGACGTCCAAATGGTTACCCATCCCAGGCCACTGCTTCTTTGAAGAGGCAAGAGAAGTGAAGTGAAAGGACGAGGACAAGACAGCTGCTGGCCGTGGTTGGAGTTAAAGAAAGGAAAAGACTGCTGTGGTACAACTGCTCTTAAATAGCTAGCACTTTCCCCACTGGACTGACCCATCGTCTTGCACATAAATCAAAAGCACAGAGAAAAAGCCAAAGGTCAGAATTTCTTATAAAAATTTAACATTTAAACAATGTTTAATAATACCATATGCTAGAGTGTACACCTCCCAATCATGTACGTAATTACTGAGCCTACTGGAATAAAAATTGATAATGATGAATGCCAATTATTCAGCTAAATTCATTCATTTTTAGTAATATATATTACTGAATCCAGCCAATAAGTTACCTGTTATTTTTTAAAAACTTTTTATATTGAAGTAACCATAGATTCACATTGCGGTTGTAAAAAATAACACAGAGATTCCTTATACTCTCCCCCAAGGTTCCCCAGCGATGGCTCTCGCATAACTACAACGCAATATCAAAAGTAGGACACTGAACTTGATACCCTCCACCGAACTTATTAAGAGTTCGCCTGCTCCCTCCTGTGTGTATTTACGCTAATTTTAATACTGAAAGTGCACCTTCGCAATGCAGAGAGGTGGCAGGTGCCACCTTAACCAAGTGATCCAGCTTTGCATCAGTGACAGTGGCAGCTTGATATTACATCTCCTAATGTGATGCAATATAGAACAGCCGGGGATCTGAAGGTCACAGAATCGTCTACGGAGCACAAACACGTAGAAAGCAACCCATTTAAAGTAGAATCTAACTGAGCCTTTAGACTTAACTTCTTTCAATTTATAGGAAGAAAGAAAGAAGTTAAATGATGCTTAAACAATCAAATACACCCCAGAATGTGGGATGGTCTATAAGACAACTGGCCTGGTCTCAGCAACAAAAAAAAAGTCATAGGCAAAAAAGGCTGGGAAGAACAGTTAGTCCAAAGATCTAAATAGCAGAATAGCCAAATGCAACGCCTGGACAGTCACTGGATCCTGGAGGTGAAGTTTCACGAGATCCACAACTTTCTCTCAAATGTTTCACCAAACACTTAGGCATGTGTGGTGCATTTGTACACACACGTAAGAAAATACAGGCAAATACTAACAGCTGTTAAATCTAGATGCCACATGTGTACATGTTCATTCTTCCAACTTGTCTGTATTTTCAAAATTTTTCATAATAAAAAGTTTAAAATATATGCTCATTTAAAAAATCTGGAGAATACATAGCAATCCCTTATCACAAAATATTATTATATTATCTCTGTAAATATCTGTGATCGCTAAATACTATTCTGGTTAGCAAAGGTAACATTATTAAACCTCCATTTAAATTTGAAACTATAAATAATGCTGCAAGTAACATCTTTGTGCTTTAAAAAAGAAACAAAACTATATTCTGTGTCATTTAATTAAATGTAATATATGCTCCATTCAACAGAAACATAGGTGGACTGGAAATATAAATCACTCATTGTAATACCATACAAATGTATTATAAATTCATCAATTTGATTTCACACTAAACTATTGTTTTCAGATTCACTGTCTATACAGAGAATTGCAAAAGTATTTTAGTATTTAAGGAAAGAGAGCAGCACCATTTATATTTAATTAGCTACATTTCTTTTTCAATATTGGAAAAGAAAAAGTAAAATTATAACTTGCAGAAAAGAACTATTAAGGGATGCTTAATAGATGTATCTGGCAAAGATAATGACATTCTGAGAAGCTTTCATTATCTTATCACAAGAGCTGACACAAACTGGCTTTTGGTATATAAACCTTAGGAGAAAACCTGTTCAAAGCAACCATTAAAATATACTTTCTCACTGAGACAGTCATGAATGTGTGCAATGATTTTGCAGGCACAATTTTCAGGGCTCATCAATCAAAGATTAACCGGAAGTAATTCCAGGAGAAATAATGCAGCAGTACATCCCAATAGGTCAAACCACTCTGGATAGTGTCTGCATGTTTGAAAAATGCTCAAAACAAAGATTCACTATAATAGGGGAAGGAAGTAACATATTAACAAGCAATTCTTCTAAATCATTTCAAAATTCACAATTTTGGAATCTCTCTTAATGTCTTTACTATTTTGAAGGAAGAATGTCAGAATTAACATTTGGATTTAGAAATGTAAATTATCTTAATAAGTAAAATGTATAAATTTGTGTTTCAAAGGAAAGCAGAACTGGCATTTTCAGAATATTTTGTTTACTACTTGGACTAAATTTACATGATACCTTTTATAGTTTCCCAATGTTAAAAAAAAATCCTTTGTTTTTAGATTAATTTATGTTCAGAAATCTGGACACCAAAGGGTTAAGTGATATGTCAGCTATGGATCACTTTCTTATTGATTACTATTTATTAAATCCTGAGATAAAGAATATAAATTTTTAAAACTTAAAAATTCATAATTATACATAATATAACATAATAACATAAATATTTATGTTTTTATTCCATTTCTACATGTGAATAAGGAATGGTAAACAAACATTGCTGCACCAAAAGTGTGTTTAAGACCCAGAACAGAAAGATCTGAGGATCAAGCAAAAGATGGGTCTGTGCGTACCGACACTGTTTTCTTTTTAGGTCCTTCTATCTTCCTGTTTCCTCTCGCATCTACTCTTGTTCCGAAGCCACTTTGCAACAGTAAAAATGCAGAAAAGAGCAATTTACTAAAAAATGCTCCATCGACACACTGCATTTAGGGAAAGGAGCCTCAAAGTCCAGATACGATGGCATCACACTGTAGTATGACACTCTCCTTTCTGTTCCCCCTCCTTTGGGATCTGACGATCTTGAATATGGGCAGGGGGATCTAAATCTCAGTTCACGTATCATATAATTCAGTGTTGAAAAAATATAAAAGGTTTCATTCTTCCCCCTGCACTAGCAGTTCCGGATTCCAAAAATATGATCTCTTTAAGGGTGTACATTCAGGCTAGAGGGGAGCAGAGGCAAACATCTAATTTGAAAGGCTCTGTGAAATGCTATTATTGCTGCCTCTATAAAATGCGAACTACCATCTAGCGAATACGACGAGCTGAAAAACAGCTGCGTCCTTAGCACACCTATCAAGAATTACCATCCCTTTATTTTTGACCTGAAGAAAGATGTCTCATTTACAATAAAAACTATGTTCTTGCTGAATAAAGTATGGGGCTATTTTTACTCAAGGTACCTAGGGCAGTGTACTCAATTTAGTTTTTTAACTACCCAATCTAAAGTTGTCTCCTCGGTCTTTTTCTACCAACTCATCATGTTTTATTTTCTTCACAATACCCATTGTTCTCTGAAATCATCTTGTTTATTTGCTCACCTGTCTCTCATCAGAGCTCGCACCTCATCTGTCTTATTTGAACATTGCATCCTCAGCCCTGGAACAATGCCCAGCACTGTATGTTTAATAAGTGTTCAAAGACAGAGAAAGACACAGGGAGAGAGACACATCAGCGAATCCTCCTTGGCCTGGATGTAGGGGGACTGGTTGGTCAATATTTAGCTAAAGTGTCCCCATAGAAAGTCTTCTCCAGGCCCTTACTGCCCCAGTAACACCCCACATCTACCAAGGAACTGAGACACTGCATGGAAATTACCCATTTGCCAACCTGTTTCTAAACACTCTTCTCTTTCCCATGAGCATCATTACCATTCTTTGCTTTCTCCGTTTTTTTTAAGACTCAGTTCAGGCTTCACCACCTTTGGGATATTTACTTGAAACTACGCCTCCTATTCCCCCAGGATGCTTCTTGCCCTTTAGGTGACCCCTGTTTATTCCCCTTGCATCCTGTAGCGTAAGACACGCTGCGGAGGGTGGGAAAGAGAGCTTCTTCATGACGTGACACAGGGAGAATCAAAGGGCCGAGCCAGACCTACGGACTTGCTTCCTCTCCCATCAGTCGTGTTCTTTTCCCCTAGACCTCACCAAACTACCCCAGGAAACTCACTGGGTCGAAAGAATGTGCGGAGTGGAGCAGACGATCAGCAATAAGGATAATATACTGAACAGAAAGAAGAGAGTCATGATAGACTCCCTTTAACAGCTCTGAGTGAGTGCAGAGGCCTCAGAGGAGGGACAGGTGGGGGATGCCCAGGAGGGAATGTGCCAGAGAGACACTTTATTTCCTTTCAAAGGGACATAAAGTTACTTGTCAACAAATTAGGCGTTAAAGGCCTATGTTGAATTAGAGGTGTGCTCCTAAGAGATAAGGGGTAGATTGGGCAGAGAATTCCCAAGAAATTACAAAGCAAAAAAAACCCTGATAGATTCCTAAGCGACTTTGTTTCAGAGTTCAGGAGCAGTTGCTGCCTAAACAGGAGAGACTAATCCTCATTACCATGGCCTAATTGCTTTATGCTAATGTGCTCTTGAAAACTTCCTTCTGTTGAACATTCCTTCTGTTGCCACCTGGTTGCTGAGGATTATTTACTTCAACAGGGAGTTCAAAAGGTAACTGCCCTTCCTTAAACTCACTCTTCCACAAACAACTTGATGTCTAGTGAAAGAGAGATGAAACTCAAAGGTAGTCGGAGGGAAGTTAGATTGTTACTGTCATCAGCAAATGGAATGCATCTGTGCTGCTGGTTCATTTCTATCAAGTGAAACAAATATGAGTAAGCACTATTTGCTTACTGTTGCAAAAAAAAAAAAAGAGACACTTCTCCAAAATAAATACAAGTAAATAAGTTTCCCAGTCATTCAGCCAAATAATGGAGACCTGAACAACTACTGATGTGGTCAAATAATTTTTGAAAATTATTCTGAACAACAAGGAATCTAATGACAGAAGATGAAATAAAATTGACATACAAGATTTGATGCTTTGTGGAAGTATAGAAGTTTAACATAGTAATATCTTTGCATAAAAGAGATGGTACGTCTCTTTCACTTGGCTGGAGGATTCGTAAATTAAAAGGAATTTCAGAAGCCTCTGAGGGCAAGGAAGGAGGGTGTTGACTGGGCTCTCACAGGAGAAGGTTAGGGGTGTTAAAAGGAAGTTACCACACATCATACCACAGGAACGTACAAAATACTCTATGCTCCATCAGGCTGCGGGTGACAGTGGGCGAGAAAAGACATGTCTTCTTGGGAGAAGGAGAGACGAACTTTGAAGACCGGAGAAGTTTAAGCGGCATGTGGTGGGGATGGGCGCTCCAGGAGGGTGGAGTGGTGACTAAGAGGAGAGAGCGCGAGTTCTAGAAGCAACTGGACTCATATCAAATGTGATATGAAATGGAAAGATAGCAGCTTGATGGGGCATCCAATGCCTAATCAGTAAAACAGAATATATAAGAACACAAGCATAGAAATGAAGGACTAAAATGTGGAGGAAATGAAGTAAACACAAAGGTAGAATTAGAAGGGTCTGACACAAGCTGTGCAGCGCTGTGCTGCGACTCGGGCAGATGTTTGCCTCGGGTTGGAACAGATAGCTCCAGCATCTCAGGAGCGAGCAGGTGGCAGTGCCTACAGAAGAGGCCTCTGAGTCAGGTCAAGTAGTAAATGCGAAACAATGAAAATGCCAAGTGAGCAAATCAATGTTGTAGATAATAAAGAATAAGCCAAATTAGGTGTTCAAGAGTTTTAAAAAATGTGTTAAAAAAGAAAAAGTGAGTTTATGTAAAACATTTAAATAGGTGGGAAAATTCCTTCTTGCTCAATCGCATGGATTTCAAATGCTCATTTAAAACTTATATGTTGGGCGATATAGTTGAAAATTCAAGTATAATTGAGATTATGTAACCCGGTCTGTATTTCTTCATGAGGATTCAAATTCTCATGGAAGTGAGGTGACAAAACTAGCTTATTTAGTTGAGCAGTTTAATTGTTCTATATGTCTTCTGCTTATATATAAAGACAGAAATAAATTCCCATTTATCTTTTTTGCAGGGTTGCAGAACTTTTCAAATTTTCTTGATTTTTATTGTGTGGTTAAAAAAAATTGGCAATTGTAATTAGTTTTGAAGACATCATGAATATAGATGAATCTCCCTTTGTGCCACACACCTATTCCTGAAAAGTTGGTTATTGATTATTGTGTGAAACAATACTATTTTAATTGAACTAAAAGGGATTAATATTTAACGGAACAATATTAAAGAAAATAATCATTTTACTTTAATTTTATAAGGTACTCTTTCTATCCAAAGCTAAACTAAACCAACACAAAAACCATTTTTGTATTGATACAATGTTTCTTAATGTTAGATATTTATAGCTCAGATATTTTGTATCATGCCACAATTAGACCATTATTTTCTAAAAGGAAAATTCAGTGGGTTATTTTAGGCATAAAGTGAGTGAACTGGTGATGTACAGTCTAGCTCTCTTATCCTCTGGTGCTCAAATTCAATAGCAAAAAATTGTCAATTATTTGACACTTTAAAAAGTCATTTGTATATTACTGACTATAACTAAAAATGTGTCTATACCACATACTTTTAAAGAACTTTACAAAATATGCATTGCTTCATTCAATTCCAAAGCTAAAGTTGAAGGCTGAAAAAGAAAAAATAAAGATGGCCTTGGGTAATACTGAAATTATTACTAGTTTTAGTGGTTTGAAAATGTCTCATGTGATCCAGATGATACAAAACCAACATCATGCCAAATATCCTTCTTAAGCACATATATTTGAGGGCAATCTGCCAAGCTAGAATAACAAAAGTCATCTAGATTGTTTCTGGAAAATGTTGAAAATGGGAAAGTCTTTCTTCCTCTTTCCTATTAACCTTCCAAAACATTTTTCACCCACAGTAACTTCATTTTGGGGCTCAGTGAACATTATTATTTTCATAGCTGATTTCTGCAGGTTTTTCTTTAAAAGATTAGCAGCAAGCAATCATCATAATTAAACAAAATATTCATTTGTATGATAAAAAAATCAGTTACTTTCTACTGTTAATGACCAATAAACAACACAGATCACCTATCGCTTTGCCATATTTTTATGCTATCATTCATTCTTGTTAAATGATTTCTTTTTTTTTGGATACAACACCAATAATACCTCCTTTTTCCCCTAGAAGATCCTTACAGATTGTTCCTTCCTCAATCAGATTCTCTCACTGCTATTTCTTATCAGTGAGAATAGTGGAAACTATGACTGTAAACACAAAACACACCAAGGAACAGAGGCTAACACTCTTCCCTTTATTTGTATCTTGTTCTGGTTGAATTCTTCCCTGTGTGGAGTGTTGCACCATTTCCTCCAAAGCCACAGAGGGGAGAGGACTCTACATCAGCCCGCGCCAAAGGAAAAACAAATGGGAAGGTGCGGTGGCAGCACGTGACTAATTCATTATAAATATACTGTGTTTAAGATAGCCTTTTAACCAATACATTACAAATCAGGATATAAATCCCATTTTTATCTTTCATTGAAACTCCAAAGGTGTGTCTTCAGAATTTTAAAAAAGTAATTAGTTTGTATGGTCCAAGACACTGATAAATTATTTAAAATTAATTCTCTAGATCTGCTCTCTCAATATGGTAGCCATTAGCCACAAGTGGCTATTTACATCTAAATTAATTAAACATAATTAAAAAAATCAATTCCACAGTTGCACTAGGCACCTTTCAAGAGCTCGATAGCCACATGTCACTAGTGGCTACCATACTGGACAGCACACATACACAGAGCATTTTCATCATCACAGCAAGTTCACTGAACAGTGCTGGATGTTCAATAGTCCTTGATGGATGTTATGACTTTTTCCCCATCTTGATTTGTTTTAAGCCTTCCATATTGCTAACCAAATAAATTCCTAAATGCAGTAGTGGTCCTAGACTATTGGAAAATGTTGACTGAGATAATCCTAAAGCACCAGTGTTTCCACAGCCAATCTTCAGCAGAAACAGTATAAGTGTTGATCAGGAACTGCGACTGTTTCTACAACTCTGCTGGTGCAGCTGAAATGCTAATTGTGGTACCCTAGGCGGAGGCACCATGACTTCAACTTTCAGAAGCAAAAACTTAACATTATTTAGCTGTGGGTCTAACTGGAATGTTCTTTCCTCGTATCTTTGCATTGCTGGTTCCTTTTGCTATTTAAACTTCAGCTAAAATGTCACCTCTTCAAAAAGACCCTTCTTGACCATCCAAACTCGAGTAGCTCCCTTCCCACCTGTCTCAATCTCTAACTTCTATCATATTACTCTGTTTCATTTTCACCACTGCATTCATTGATGCCTCTACACTTAGGTATATTTATTTGTTTTCTGACTGGCCCCTCCTCCACTCACATAATGCTCATTGTAGAAGAAGGATTTTGTGGTGTTCACGGCAATATCCCAGACCCTAGAAGGCTGCCAGGCAAAGGTAGCCACCTTATAAATATTTATTGCATGAATAAATCAACAAATGCATTGGGTAAGAGATTAAAGTTATTCATGGTGGAAATACGCTTTTGTGAAATATAAAGGCATTTTTTCAAGTAAAAAATACATTCACTTTTCTCTCCCAATTTGATCTTTGTCATTAATTTTCTCTAAACCTTACATCTGAAATGTAGTAACTTCTAAGTTACACATTGTACACATAATTTACCTTTATAAAAGTTAAATAAGCAGTCAGCCTATAATAGATGAGATTGGCCATCTGTAGCAGTAACCCATTCAAGAGATAGTGGGCATCTCATGGGGACTGGGGATCCATGCAAATCCATTCAAGAATGACCAGGGTATGTAAGTCTCAGGTCCTAAATATTCTAAAGAAATCCAGTGTAAGTGGAAATTTTGAAAATGGGATTTTAATTGTACATTGTCTAGAAAAGGGGGTATAAATAGGGAGATTTTGGTCTGGGGGACTTCAGTACTACCCAGGGGAGTGTATGTCCCGAAACCTTAACACATGTAACCATGTACAATTCCATGTGCCAGCAGTAACACTGGGAGTATCAGGCTATCAAAAAATGATGGCTTCAGGGACACCATTAAGATTATCTAACTGCTTCAGAAGTAGCCTTCTGATTATAATATGGCTTATAATGCAGAATTTTTTTGAGTATAAATAATTCATATTTTTCTTTGTGATAATTATAATTCTCACTGTAAATTGATACGTCATTTTAGCTCTTGCATCAGCCAGTCTTTTGTGATGTGAGTTTGTTAACTGAATTCTTCAGAGCTCGAACCCCTCAGGCAGCCCGCCCCATGAACTGAAGGACCAGACCTTGAAACTCTGTGACTTTCACCATAAATAACAGCTAGCCTCCTTCCTGGCCGTTTTTAGCATCTCCAAGTACAATGCAATTCTCGTTTACACTACCTTAATTTTCATCTGTATCCAGATTTTGGTTGTTCTTTGCATTTTTTTCATAAATTAAATTTAAGACAAAAGTTAAAAAACAGTTAAGAAAATAACACAAATAATTGTTGATATTTTAAAATAACCACATTGCATTTTAATAGCAGAAGAGACATCATGTCAGCCCTTACCCAGCTAGGCAGATTACAGATGCTGAAGTGTTAAACCTCATTCCAGGAGTGTATGGGTTACAGTTGAACATGAAATACAACCTTAAATGGTTCTTTTCCCTTTTATTTTAATCTATCTACTAGCAATTTCAATGATGCTATAAATGTTTCATGTTTGAAATGCATAAGTAAAGACATTTAAGAAAACAATCTCTACGTGCTATATCAGGGTCTGCCCAAAGCCCACACTGAATTCTCACTTTAATATGAAGTACCATAACATTTACTTAGGATAAGGTGGGCCTGTCTTGGGCCTAGACTGAGGTGGAGTTCATTACTGGAAATAACAGAAAGAGCTCTTTATTCCATGTATAACATAACCACATACTGTGGGTTTTTGAGGCAGCACAATGGTATATTTTTAATGTAGGATTCATTTCTTTTCCCTAAACACGCTTTAGCTCTAAAATAACTATTCTATGGTGGTTTCCTCGATGTAACTCAACAGAATCCTTGCAAATAACAGATACATACTAGATAACCATAGATTCTACTGACAAATAATATTACTGCCAAAATAATTTATTAAGATTATTTTTGTCTATTATTAATCTGTAGACTAATTTATAAAGAAATTAATTATAATTATCTGAAATGATTGATAGTAATTATAAGAGTAAAGAAATATTAACTAATAATATTAAGTGATTTTTAAATTAACATTATTTTATTTATTTATTTTTGTGAGGAGGACCAGCCCTGAGCTAACATCTGATGTCAATCCTCCTCTTTTTTGCTGAGGAAGACTGGCCCTGGGCTAACATCTGTGCCCATCTTCCTCCACTTTATATGGGACACCGCCACAGCATGGCCCAACAAGCGATGTGTCGGTGCACGCCCGGGATCCAAATCGGCAAAGCCCGGGCTGCTGCAGCGGAGCGCACACACCTAACTGCTTGACCCACCGGGCCAGCACCCTAATTAACATTATTTTTAATGCCAAATAATATGAGTTATTGCTTTATTTTCAAAATTGTTTATCAATCAAAATTGTGAAACATGAGGTAAACAAAAGAAATAGTACTTTTCTCCCTCTTGCTGTGTTCTATTCTTTAATTTATGTAGCACAGATCCAAAGTGATAAAGGTGTCTTTATTTTTAAAATTTATAAACTATTTCACGAAGTATTTATGATATTGTAGTACTGAGCTCTCTCGGAAATGAAAGAGGGACATGTGGACCAGCAACGCATCCCAAAAGAGGTTGTGTCTCTGTGTCACTCCTCCAACATGTCAACAAGGCAACTTCACACCGAAATGTCAGCGGTAGGAAAGTCTGTCCATGTACTTTCCAGGTCTCACGGAAAACTGCTAGTCTCTGGGCTGCTGCAGCAGTTAACAGGTTTTCCTAGATGTGTCATGCACAGCCTCTCTGTGCACCAACATGAAAAGGGCCTTTAAAGGGATGTCAGCAGCTTCAGAAACTGCTTGTCAAAAGGATTTCAGTTTTCTTTCTTTGGCCTTCCTAACCACTTTCAAAGGCTTATTTCATTCCCGGTGGTTTCCATACTATTAACGCATATAGCTTGCAACTGTAACTCAGGGTGGGCCACATGGTTACAGAATTACAGACAGAGCTGATTCCGTACGAAAATAAAAGACAGCACTCCACAGGTTTTACAGTACGTTAATATTTTGCTTCTGGCAATGGTGAGTGGAATACCGGAAAAGAACCAATGATTTGCTGAAAGGCATTAAAAAAGGGCTCTATTAATTTTTCCCTGAAAATTGCCTTAAATTTTTTGCAAGTTTATTGTAATTCTCACAATTATGGATAGACTGGGATGTCCAGAGAATTTTCTTTTTTCACTTCTTTTGCCACTAGAAACATAGCAGGGAGGACAGACTAAGAGCCTGGGGCTCTAGGTTTGACCCTAGCCTCCGGCTTGGGTCTTCCGTGTATCAGCACAAGTCATTCACCTCTTAGCGACCTCACTTCCCCATCCGCACCATGAGGAAAGGATGCTCGAATGCCTCTTCCAGTTTAGGCACAAAGTTGCAGGGAAAACGGGAGGAGTTGACAAGTTTCTAACTCTGATAAAACTCAGAGGAAAATTCACAGGAGCAGCTATCCTATTTACAAATATGTGAAAGATGAACAACGAAAAAAACACTCTTTATGAATTAGTGAGTATTGTTTGTAGGGCGATTTTCTGCTCTCATAAAATACACTTCACAATTGAGTACAGCCCTTAAACCTGAATCCATGCCTGATTATGTAATGATTCCATGAAAACGTAAGGGCATCCCTGAATATATTTCCTTGAAGAACATTGTCAAGTTTTCAGCTGAGCATTCAAAACACTTCCCAAACCACTGATGATCTAGAATTCATTCATTTAACAGTGACCTACTTTCCACCTCCAAAAGTTAGGTGCTATGCTAGCATTGGAAATACAGTGGTACACTAGACAGTGGTATAAAAAAGCCAACTGTAACTGTAAAACACCCAACAACTTTTTATTATTTGTACCTCACAAGGTTTTGAAACACTAAAAATTCTATTCTTGAAATACTGCTAAAGGAAAAAATACTCAAAATATTGTTTATTTACACTGTTATACAATATTCATTGCACAGGTCTATAATCTCTTATCCACGATTCTAAAATTCAAATAGCTTGAATAAAGAAAGTTGTTTCTTGAGTTTGGAACAAACTTATTTGGTAGAGAGCCTGATTTGAACTTGATGTGAGGATTTTTAAAGACTTTACCCTGCGTATTGGGACTATTTATAAATTGCAATGAAGAAATATTAGTGGGTTTGATTAAGGGTTGCTTCCCTAGATCCTACGGGGGTATTATGAAAGAAATGTTTAATACATTGAATTACTAATAAAAAAACTTTTAAAAAGCCATACTTGGCCACATTGTATTAAAATGAAATTGGCATTTCCACATCCTTATTTCAAATTTGAATGTCATTGGCAATGCCATTTTGAACAAAACTGAGAATTTCATTTCCTGCTTTCCTGTTTTTTCAGAGGATCACTACAATTTTTGTTTTTTGTCTGTTAAAAATAAACAAGATAAGTAGAACTAGTTCAAAAAATAGGGAAATTAAATTACTGGTCTTTTGTCTGAGGCCTTAGGTATGTAATTACTGCCTGCCTGAGCATTCTATCTAGAGACAGCCCCCATCAAGAAGGCTGATCAGAGCCTTCCCAGCAGGCAATGCGGAGCCCATAGGGTTCATGAATACGCAGCCCTCAAGTGAAGTCACACTCTCTTCTAGGAAGTGCCATTTAAATATGGATCTGTGTGACTGGGTATCTTTTCATTTTTTAAATTTCCCAGCCAGTTTCATTAGAGACGTGAGACAACATCCTAACATTATAAATTCTAACACTGAAAACACTGAAAGTGATCATATTTATTATGTTCAGCAGAGCCATCTTACCACAATACTCTGAAATCTAAGCATATGGCCTCTGCAGTGACAACTTCAGTGTGAGGGAAGAGATTACTGAGGCAAATCTGGCTTCCTAATGTTGCTTCTTGTTCTGCCTCTGAACGTACACAGAACAGCCCCTTCACATCCCAGTGCTGTAAATATTTGAGGTCACCTGCCCTAGCCCTTTTAGTGATCCTATGGGAAAGTCAGCAATTATAACTTTTCCTGATATGAGTTTTGATATAGTAAATTGGGGAAAATGTTTAATGATTTTAGTTTAAATTTTTACTATTTGAAAGGAAAAAGCCACTTATTTTTAAGTTAAACTAGAATATCATCTATATTGATCCTCAGTAAACAAGTTGCCAAGGATTGTTTCCATGTGTGATTCAGGCTACTCAAATAGTCTATTCAAACTACGGGAACAGAAAAAGACAGGAACCTGGGACACAGGAACGCCCCATCCTCCCCTGAAAGTGAGAATTAATTATAAGGAAATCTACAATCAGATTGTTAAAGAATTACAAAGCTATGTTCAGATTCAAGGAGGCATTACTAGCAGGAAAGATGATACATTACAAGCCATTTAATTTTTCAAAAAATGAATTTAAACTGAAGAATGTGGAGCTATCGCTGAGTTTAAGAAATTTTGGGAATTTGGATATTGTCAAATCCTAGAGTTAGTCAAAACATGGCGTCCAGGGCACAGCCCTCCAGATAGGCAAGACTGCTCAAGACTTCTGCCCCACCTGCAGGATGTAGGGTCCAACCACAAAGTCAGAGGAAAGAGCCCACACAAGACCACCCTCACTTGTGACAGCAAGTGCAAGTTCTAAGATTTGAAGGACTCAAAAAACTCTCTGAAAACTGTCATACTTATGACTACCGTTTCTCATGGGGAGAGAATACAGATCAAAAATCAGCTGAAGGAAGAGATTCATAGAGCAGCATCTGAGAAGCCTCCACTGTCCTCAGGATGTATCACCATCTTGGTATCAACGCATGACAATACCCATGGAGTACTGCCAACCAGGGAAATGCATCTGCACTTCAGGGCCCAGAGTTTTTACTGGGGCCTCATTTCGTAGGCTTGCGTGATTGACTGACTGCCCACAGGGCTGGGTTCAACATCTAGGTCCACTGAGAGAACATATAGCCCCCACCCTCAGCCACACGACCGGTTCTTCTGGTGCAGCCAGCCTCCACCCCAAACCAAGGCACTGCCACCACGTGTGACATGGAGGACCTCCACAAGGCCATGGGCCAAGGCCAGGCCTCCTTTGGGCCAATTCTTCATAAAACAGCAAGTATTTATTTCAACGGTCAAGGTATGTAATTACAATTAAAACAAACAAACAAAAAAAAACAAAAGAAAACTGTAACCAAACCCTTAGCTGGAAACACTTAACATTCATTGACTTTCAAGAAAAGGAAAGCAAAGTAGGAAACAGCTTCAGCACCCAGTATCAACATCACTGAGCTCTGGTGTGACACACAGGAAAGCAAACCCAAGTATAACATTATGAAAATTAATTTACCAATACGAAAAGGAAAACCAAAAAGTCTATTAATTTGTAAAAAAAATTACAGCTAAACTTGTGAAAATTTTTAGATGTTGATGAAATTATATGACTATTATTTTGATCTCATCTATGGATAGCAAATATGTAGATTCTTTTTAATGAATTCTTTACTTTAATCACCATAATATAGCAAAATAAATTTCCCTATGTTATAATATCTATTTTTTCTTAGAAATGCTGAGATAAGAGATATAGCCATAATGAATTCTTTTCACCAAGTCTAGCTTATGGAATGGTTGACAATATCCAATCTCTATATGCATACTCTAAAAAGAACATAAGAACCAATTTATTCACTATAGGGAAACAGAATTTTTTTTCTTTTTCTTTTTTTTGTGAGGAGTTCAGCCCTGTGCTAACATCTGCCAATCCTCCTCTTTTTTTGCTGAGGAAGACTGGCCCTGGGCTAACATCCGTGCCCATCTTCCACCACTTTATATGGGACGCCACCACAGCATGGCTTGCCAAGCAGTGCGTCGGTGCACGCCCGGGATCTGAACCAGCAAACCCTGTGCCGCCAGAGCCAAGCGCGTGCACTTAACCACTTGCGCCACCGAGCCGGCCCTGGGAAACAGAATTTTTTAAATGAAAGCCTAAGCGGGTGAGGAAGATAGGCAGTATTGAACTAAAATTTTACTTCCCAACCTTGATCTAAATTTGTCATATTTTTCAGGCTTCATATCACTTCTGATAACTATTACTTTGGCAACTGTATTCTCTAGAAATTTCTAGCTTTTAAGATACCTGAAGCTTCCAATGTAACATATTCTGACTTAATGAAATTTAAAACCGTAAAACTTACATAATGGTATCACATACTAAAAACAAAATTCACCCTCAAATTTGTGCCAATGATGTCAATGTCTCATATTAGTGCAGCTCTTTGAAACATCGAATGCATTTCACGTATGTCACCCCATGGCGAGATGGGTTACCCAGCTATTATTATTTGCCTCATTCGATATATGTGAAGTTTATAGACCAAAAATGGAAATTCTCCTCACGGTAACAATATCCTGCACCAACAGCCATGGCTCTTGACTTCTAGTCTAGATTTCTTTTCGGCAGAATATGTTGTTTTCTTACCAAAAACAGGAGATAGCTCATTGTCAGTTCAAGTATCTCTTCCTCAGAAAAGCCTTCCCTGATATTACTGATCAAGTTTTAAAAACAGAAACAAACAACTGTTTGTATGTTTTTATTGCACCATATACCTTCTTTCCTTTTCAGTTACCACAGGGATCATTTTACTTGTCTTCTGATTCGGTGATTAATGGCTGTTTCCCACACTGAACTGTAAGCTCTTTAAGAGCGGTGGCATTGAGGTAGCTACAAAGATTCTCATCTTACAGAAGAAAAGCAGTCAGTGGTGGAATCCTAAAGCCTGGGCTTTTCCATTTTTACCACCATCTACTATATTTTCTTCAACACAACAGGGACGCAATACAAATTCATCAAATAACTAAATTAATTAAATATGACTAAATACCAGCAACCATTCCCTGTATTTTCCTACATAAACTATTTCCCACATCATGTATTTACGCAATGAAAAAAAAAATCTCCCACATATACCCAAGAGGGGGTTAGGGGAATTGTCCTTACATGTATATTTAGTAAACTGTGTGATTTTTTCAACAGTCTTCAGAATTCTAATCATATAATTTACTTTTCATCTTTTATTTGATCCTTTGTTTACGTGAGCAATAGGGAAATGAGGTTGATATACACAATGAAGATATTTTAGTTAATTTATAACATTATATGAAAAAGTTTCAGGAATCAGCCAGAAGCTTCAGCATTTCTCTTCCTGGTGGTAACTGCGAGTTTGTGGACAACTTGGAGAATGACGTCTGTTCCGAGGGACTTGAGGATTATGAATGAGGAGGTTTACGTGTCAGTGGCACACGGATGGCCAGCTCTTACATCAGCTCCTTTGAGCGTCGGCTCAAGGATATAAACAGCCTTTGTTTGCTTAATGTTCTGACCAGTAACTGTCACAAGTAATGCCCTTTACAAGGGAAGCAGTGCAGCCTGACCAATGCACAGACTTGGCGACTGTCCTAGGAGAGGCAAAGAGCAGCGGTCTAACAATCGCCACACTTCATTCTCCACTAAAATGCGTCTTGTCCTTATAAAACAGATTAAGAATATGATGCGCCTTTCTTTTGAATAAAGTTTCAGTAAATAATATTTATACAGAGAAAGGAAAACATCGTAACTTCTTTTTACAGGAGTCTCAAGATTCTGGTACTTGAAAGACCATCCAGTTACGGGGAGGACATCTTCTTGTTGTCTGGCCCTCTCGGATTCCCTTCCCAATTTCAGCTCCCTGTGACCTTTAAAGGCAAGCTCTATTTTTTAAAAAAAATTCAGTCCTGGCCCTCTGAGATTCGTCCAGCCACCCATCCCTGGTGTTGCAACTCTTAGAGCTGCCCTTTCATCCTGATCCTCAAATCCCTGTGTTGCTACTTGTCTTCATTGCCACCTTTTAGGAATGGGGCTCTGTCTTGCTCTAACCAGTCCCTCTCCCAGGAACCAGTATTTGCTCAACATTTCTCATTAGCTCTGTCCCCACATTCTGTTCCTACCTAGTCACTCCTACTCAGTTCTGTTGGCCAGTTAACCAGCCTGCAGACGCAGCCTCAAGTTCTCAACATGGCATGGAAGATCCCTTATGAAGCAGCCCCACTCGTGTCTCCCCAGTCTCATGTCAGATTTCTATACTAAGCTTCATTAGCTTCCCATTGCTCCGCACCCCTTCTTACCTCCAAGCTTGGCTAACTTCACATGGCCCTTACAGATGCAGGTCAGATCTCCTCCATAAGAAGTCTTCCAAGTTCACGTGGCCCTCCTGTGCATTAGCCTATCACAGCATATCACAATGCATTGTGACAATCGAGTTACTGATGTCTCTTCTGCTAGACTATTACCTCCACAGAGAAGGAACAGGGAGTGACTTGGCCATCATTTCATTCCCAATGTCTAACTATTATTTGGTAGCCAGTCAAAACTTAAATGAATTAAAGAATAAAAAAGAATGAATAAAAGAATACAGTAGTTAGTTTCTTCAGTGCAAGCAATGTTGTCATAGACTTTTTGAAACTGGCAAACAGTTAGCCATTGACGATTAAGCAGCTAGTAACTATGGGTGATCAGAATTGGCCACCTCAAAATATGTCTCTGCCTGAAAGACACTTTGACCCCCACCCTCCCTAACTGACCAAAAAAGTTTGGGTTGGGAGGCATGCCCCTAAAACAGGCCGTCACCATAGACATCTCCAGGTATCTGGGAGGGTCCTTGCTAAGCCCATTCTTAGTTCTGGTTACCCTTTGTAAGAGACACTTACATTTGTAAAGGAAATCTCCACTTGTAAAGGTATCTTCTTTCCTGTACGAGGAAGAAAGGGGGGATGGCCTCACCTAGAAACTTATCAGAACGGAAGGTGAGGACTTAAATCTGCATGATAAACTTGCCCATTGTTAACTGTGTTGTTTAGGCAATATGCTATCTGACTCCCACTAGGTTCCTATAGGTAAAATGCCCCTGGAGCAGGGCTCACCACGGTAATGGGTGTTTGAACTATTTTTTTCAGGAACTGAAAACCTTGTCCACTTCAGGCCGGATTGAGAACACCAACGCATCAACTGGGCCCCCGCAGACATGTGTCTGATAAGCAGACATGTCCAATAAGTGACCTTTTGATGTAGGGAGGGAGGTTAAATCTCCAAGCTCAGGGCATGCTAACACCGCCATTCTGTGAACATGCATCCTACGAACAGGCATGAAGCCCGACTATGCTTGTGCAGATCATCAATTACCTCACCTCTCCTCATCTCCAAGCATCTATCTCCACACTTCACACCAGCTTGTCCCCTACCCCATAAATATCCCTGAGTCCCTATTTTCGGGGAATTGGATTTGAGATTCATTCTCCTGTTTCCATACTTGGCTGCCTTGTGATTAAACCCTCTCTCTCTCTGCAATCTCATCGTCTTGGTGTTTCGCTTTCTGAGTGGTGGGCAAAAATGGACCTGGTGTGGTAACATTCTTTGCAATCTCTTTAAGGTCAACTGTAGTGCTTTGCACAACACTAATAGTAGTAGTAATAATAACATCATCAACAGCTATTACAACAATAATAGCAGTTGCCTGAATTACCTGAGCATTTGCTCTGTACTGGTCTCTGTGCTAAGTGTCTTGCACAGCTTACAATTTATCATGTTTGTTGAGCTGAAAACTTTTGCTATATGACAGCCCTCACATTGCATAAATTAACAACACTCTTTGGATTAATTGCCAAATATCTTGTCACTTTGCATGATTTTAGAGTTTTTCTATAGTAAACTGAATAAATTCTCACCATGGTTCCTACAAAACAGTAAAACTGTAGACAAACAAAATATTTAGTTAGCTTGATTCACTAGAGGCTATTCCCACTTGAGATTAATGCATAGTGGGCATAGACCCTCATCTAATTGGATATCTTTGCTATTCAGGTTAAATTATATTACCAAAGCTTGTCATTGTAATTTTGAATAAGGGCATTTTTAGTCACAGTCTAAGGGAAAATTCCAATGAATACTTTAATAGCGTCTGCCTTCCTATATTTTTTGAAAATGATATGGTTTCACCATCACTTAATATATTACAACCTTCACAATAATCAAGCTTCTTTTATGCCACTATATTTTGAGCTATTAAATGTATATACAACATTATCACAATAGTACATATTTTAAAAATCTACTCACAATTCCATCATTCTAAGATTTGTCTAAGGTAATTTTTCTATCATTTCTATGCCTTGTTAACAGACACATTTCAAATAATGCAATTCATGATAACATAAAATTTTATATTTTACCATTTCCTTTGTGTATACATCATAATCATGTCTTGTTTCATACATTCTCCATAATTAACCTTTCAAATGATTGCATTATATTCCACTGAGTTGACGTGCTATTGTTTGCTATACCACTACCATATTACTGGATAATTTGCGTTGCTCGCCAAATTTTTTTCTACTGGCAAGAAAGTTGCAATGAATACCATTGTTCATGTGAGATCTACTTCATTATTTCAGCATTACTAATTTGGAAACTATACATGTTTTCCTGTTTATTGTAAGATACACTAATGCTGTGATTTAAACTTGAAATATTTTTTTCAGTCTTATTCATTTGCTATTGATACTACCGAGAGTTTCTTTAAAATAGTCATGACAATATAGTGTTCTGACTTTACAGTAGCACAAGAAGTACATATAGAAGAATGAAAAAAACCATCAAGAACTACTTTCATGGAAGTTAAATGCAGAGAAGACAGCATTAGAAGTAAAAATATTGATCATTTAATATTTATTGAATACTGCCAATGGGTCAGGTATTGCTAGTTAAGTTTAATTCTATCAGTTGCTATTTTTTAAATTTTTTTTTTGAGGAAGATTTGTCCTAAGCTAACATCCGTTGCTAATCCTCCTCTTTTTGCTTGAGGAAGATTCGCCCTGGGCTAACATCTGTGTCCATATGCCTCTATTTTGTATATGGGTCACTGCCACAGCATGGTTGATAAGTGGTGAAGGTCCACGCCCAGGATCTGAACCTGCGAACCCAGCCCGCCAAAGCAGAGTGCGCTGAACTTAACCACTATGCCACAGGGCCGGCCCCTATGAGTTGCTTTTTTATGTTAAAAAAATTATTTTTCAATTATATAGTCTCAGTGCTTATTAGAAAAGCTATATTTCAATTTTTTACTAAGGTTCAGGACATTTCTCTTTCTCTTTTTTTTTTGTGGTGAGGAAGATTGGCCTTGAGCTAACATGTTGCCAATCTTCCTCTTTTTACTTGAGGAAGATTCACCCTGAGCTAACACCTGTGCCAAGCTTCCTCTATTTTTTGTATATGGGACACTGCTCCAGCATAGCTCGACGAGCAGCGTGTAGGTACAGACCTACAAGATCTGAACCTGCGAAGCCAGGGCTGCCAAGCGGAGCATGCGAACTTAACCACTACACAACCAAGCCGACCCCCAGGACATCTTTCTTGACATTGTTAATAGTTTTAATTTTTTTCTGTTGATTTTCATGGAATTTTTCAGGTAAATTGTCACATAATTTGCAAATAATGATAGCTCTGGTCTCTACTTTGTTTTAAATATTGACACATGTAAGACCCACTTGCAAAAGAAAATAAATAGGTGCTCCTAAGAAATTCTGAAGAGCTGGCTGAAGGTTTAAATAACTTCACATAATCCACAAGGCTCAGTGATAATCACAACACTGCTCACTGGAAGTTTAAAAAGGTAGTGGGAAAAAAGTCTCATTTTTGCTTTATGGAAATATAAGAGGTAAAATGTCAAATGTCAAAGATGAACAAAAACATAGAAAAGTGCTATTTTTAAAACTTCTAAAATAAAAAGAAACTTTTTATGTACAGTATAAATCTTGAACTAATCTTTGCTTATTAATCCTGCATTAAGGTAAAAGTGCTTTGAACCATGAATTGTGAATATGAGCACCTTCTATATAAAAATCTCAATATAAAGATATAGATTATGACAAACATGATCAAGAAATTATATATTTTTGACACTGAAAAGATTTAGATTATTAATAATTTTTAGAATAGGAAGATTAATACTGCCAGGGAGTGAAAGGGTTTTTCAAATAAGCTCACAATTAATAACACTTTCAGAAAACATTTTTGCATGACTATATAGAATTGCCATATTCATATTATAAATTTATATCAAAATAAAATGGACATGATAAAACATACTTTAGTCTCCAAAATATGCACTGTAAGCATATATTAAATGTTCTGCTTTATATTACGAATAAAAATAGTTTTACTGAATCCAAAACGAGTATGCAAATAGATGTTTAAAATGCTTAAAGTCACCCAAAAATAAAGTGACTAGAGAGAAAATTGGAAACTCAGCTGATTGTGAATCCATTCTACTGACTACCTACACACTTGCCCCAAAGGCTTACGCAGTCAGGAAAAGTCAATAGAATTCAAGAGTTTCAAGGAATAAATCTTAAACCATAATTGAATACAAATATTTTGAAAATCAATTAATATTGACATTAAAGTGCAGTACTACACACAATTTCAGTTGCTTCTTAAAATGTTTACCTAAAGTATTTGAAAGACTATGATTTGTATTACAAAGAAATTTTAATCAGTTCTCTGTGTACATTGTCTTGGAGACGGCTCCCTCTGGTCTTATGTGAACCCAGCCCCAATTACAACCTACTATTAATATTATCAGCTAATACTTTCTGGCAGTATAGTATTAAGCTATGACTCAGAGAAATTTTAGAGTACCCTGCACTATGTAACTTCCCTTAGCATTTTTTTGTTTGTAAAACACTTTTTGGATTTTTCAGCCAACAGAACATTTTTAATCATCTCATTGAGTAAAGTGACGTGAACAACAACAATAACAAATCATTCCATTCCTTTCCCTTATACCATAAGAATGAGAGCCATTTTCTTTGATCTTTATTCAGTTAAAAGTTATTTCTAAAAATAATTTCAAATAGCACGCGAATTTAAGTTAATGAATATAATGAGTATTTCAAAATGCTGAGTCTGTCTTGGTACATAATAGCTGCCATTTCCCGAGCTTACCATATACCTAGGATGGAATTTATTAGCTATTATATAGATGAGGAAAGTAAGCTCAGAGATATTTAACAAATGTGTATTATCTATGTGCAGGCCACTGTGCAATCCAGCAGTAAATAGGGGAGTAGTTACAGCCCTTGCCTGGAGCCTATGACAAACGGGATCCAACTCTAAGTCTATCTCTAACATCTAGGAGTTTAAGAATTATCTCATATTGATGCAAACAAGAACACACAACTAGCCAACAGGAATGAGTGACATCATTAGGTTGAGGGCTAGGAGAGAATTCTTCCAACTGTAGAAGACAAATCCATTCTTTGGGGTCACAAAAACGGCACCAAGTTTATATAAAACCCACAGTGAACTTTCCTGAATTTCTACAAATACTGTTGCTCCCTTTTGAATAACTAGTCCCATGCTGCTTTACAAACAGCAGCAGAAATCTGGAAGATACGTGAACATTTGGTATTGACAGGGAAAGACCTGGAAAGCCAGGAGTGCCTGGCAAGTTGAAAAAACAGCAGGGAGACAGGTGTGGCTGGAATTGAGTAAAAATGAGCAGAATAAGAAAGAGTAGTTGAGATCAGAGAGGCAGAGTGAAACAGGCTGATTATGCAGCCTTGTGGGCAACTGAAAGTACCTTGGCTTTTTTCCCCCAACTTTATTGAGGTACTATTGACAAAAAATAATTGCATATATTTAAGGTGCACAATTTGATGATTTGATATAAGTATACATTGTGAAATGATTACCACATGCAAACTAATAAACATATCCATCACCTCATATAGTTACTAATTTTGTGTGTGTTTTGTGTGTGTAGGTGGTGAGACCACCTGAGATCTACTCTCTTAGCAAATTTCAAGTAATCAATACGTTTTATTATTAATTGTAGTCACCATGCTGTATATTACATCTCCAGGACTTAAATATTGTGATTTTATTTCCTTTGGATATACACACAGAAGTGAGACTGTCTGGTAAGAACCTTGGCTTCTACTCTGAGTCAGACACTGAGGGGAAATGGCTAGAATCTTAACGGATTTTGAAGGTAGGGCCAACAGGATTTGGCTCCACCTTTTGGGATTTATTTATTAAATAAACAGGAAAATGGTCTTGCTATTATTTTGGATAGAAAGAGAGAAGCAGAGGGGGTAGGTCTGTGAAGGAAGATCAGTAGCTCAGCTTCAGGCATGTTGAATTTGGCATCTGAGTGGAGAGGTCAAGGAGGAGCTTGAATAGGTGACTCTCGTGCTTCCCCACTTCACTTCTCTACGCGTACACACTTCTGAAAGCAGAACAAAGACGTTCGCCCTGGTGATTTTGACATTCGGGTTTTCTCCTTATCCCGGACCAGACTGCTTGTTGGGAAGTCTCTCTACCTGGATTCTACAGTAGTTTCTATTATTTTATTATTCCCCAGTAATAAAACTCAACCCAATAACCCCCAAAGGGCCACTACTGTTCTCTGTTTTGTGGGCTTAAACTCAAGGGAAGCATTTCTGATTGATAATTATATGCTGCCCTTTCCTTGACAGGATTTAAGCATTTAAAGGGAAAGAACAGATTTTCAACTTCTTTCATTCTAAAAGTTCAGGATGATATATACTGAAAAGTCTCAATATACACTCAAAAAATTGAATAAATATTCTGTGTGTGCAATGTGATATAGTTACATAAGCGATGTGAACAAGACACAGGTCCAGATTTGGATAGTGGACAGGAACATGCAACAAAGGAAGAAAAATTTTAAATAAAATAAAATGAATGAGAGGAGTAAATCTTGGTCCATGGGGTGACATTTAGCATAGAATGAGAAAGAAATTGACATTCAATACCATGAGATACTAAGCTATTGAACGGAAAAATCAAAAACTTCAATTTTGATCAATTGTGAAGAGTTTAGTCACAAATCAATGTTATGGAAATATAACTGAGGACAAAATCTTATACCTCTAAACTATCTCTTTCAATAAACATCTGTATTCTTTTCTCTCTCTCTCTCATATAAAATCTCTTCTTTTATGAAACAAAATTGGCTCATGTCCTGTACTTATGAGGCTTGGCTAATGGGACATTGTACCTTCAACGGAGTTAAGTTCTGTTTAAGTCTGTTTCTGGACAAGTCTGTTTCTATAGAAATACACGAACTATGATTCTTCAGTAGAATTAAGTGGGTGGTCACAAGTAAAGATGGTCATATTTAAGAACAAATAGTTTTGTGATAAATGAGCAGACAAGAATTTGACAAAGGAAAACGAACCAAATGACTTCTGTGTTGGTTTAATTTTTTTGGGGGGGGCGGTGCTAAATGATGAAATGCTTTTCTTAGAGCCGTGAGCTTTGCTCTTCTACATTAATTAGGAAGACCCTTTACTGTACTTCCTTGAATGCTGGTCCATGACAGCATTGCCCCTTAATTAACACTATCTTAACACTCTCTAGCTCTAGTGTACAGCGCCGGCCTTAGCGTGTTCCCCTTGAAATAAAGAACTGGTCAGTAGCCAAATGGAATCATCCCTTTTTTTGGTGCTAAAACACCTCCAGTTTTTCTACCTAGTCTCAGCTTCAGGAAGAATATAGTTACCATTGCATTCTTCCATATATAACAAAATATCGTGTACTAAAAATTATCCTGTACCAAGTCTGGCTAATTTTGCTTTCTGCTTTCTTTCCCACCACAAAATAACTAAATATTCAGTGTTTTTATCTTGTAGTCCAAAGGAACTTGGGGAGTATTCCTTTGAACAATCAGATCTTGCTACTGTCAACTCAGCCAGAGTAGCCCCACCATGACATATATAAAGCTTACATTCTTCAGGGAACACACTCAAAGATCACCTACTCCAAAGTGAGGACAAAGCTTCTTTTGTTATTGCTATTTTGTTTCTCTGTTCCTTGGCATTTTGTTTTGATTTTCATTTCCTTGCTTCAGGTGGTTTACATTCCCTAAAGATTATGAAGCTGTATGGAAGTCTTAATTTTCTCATGCATAAAAACAGAATTTTAAATACATTTTAAACATATATAATGTTCATAATATATAATATTCTATATATAATTTATTTATAGTCCCATATAGAAACACACATCCAGGTGAACTCACCTTAAATAAATGAGTGCCAGGAGCGTTCAATGTCAATCAAATCCCCTAAGAGGAAGCTTGCCACCCAAAAGAATGATGCTGAAACTCCTATTAAAAGAAACACTCCTTTCCAATAAGAAAACAAAATTACCTAATGATGTTACCTTTTACTTACCTCTAGGTTTTCTTATTTTTTACTTAAAAATGATACATATAGAATTTAAGTAAATAATACTCATGCAAATCTTTGGGCAAGGATTAACAAACTAGCAGAATGAAATACTTTAAGTAACGTCATATTGGTTGATCATTGTTGTATAAACATACCAGCCATAGTTTAATCAAACAGTCGTTATATCGAGATCCCTATTCATTAGCTTGAGCGTGATGAAGCCCATACGAACCAATCCTTGCTCTGAAGAAGTTTATAGTCCAGCTAAGGTACACGTTACAATGAGAAATAATTAGAGCAGACAGAAATTAAAAACATGCTAATTGGATGTAGAGAATAAATACAAAAATCACTAGAAAGAGATTTTGGGTTGAAGAACAGTCAGAGAGGTTGGGACACATGGTAGATGCTGAGGAGGGAAGTTTTGATAAGCAGAGGCCTGCAAAGAAGCCCCAGACATTGAAACTCAAGTGAAATGAGTGCTGGGTGGGCAAGAGCTGAGGAGATAAACAGGTTTCTAATTTGTATAGAGAATTTGTAACGAAGAAAAGTAGAAAATCAAGTTACATTAGTAAAAGTGAGATCAAATAGTGGGTCAATCTATGGGATAGTGGGTCTATCGACAGGATAGTCGGTAAGGAGCAAACTATGAAAACTAATGATGAGTACATTAAAGGAAAACTAAAAAGGCAGGGGCACACAAGAGAGACAGGCAGAGAGTAACGTCAGGCAGGAAGATCAGGTCTGGGGAAACGACACTAATTTAGAGGTGAACGTAGCTGAGACTGTGCATGCATCGTGGGAAAAGTGAGGAGACCAGAAGTCCTTAACAAGGAAAAACAGAATTTGGGGGCTTGGTCATGTGGACGCTTCCCCACATCCTTCCGTGACAACGTGGGGAACCTCTGTGTGAGTCCTCTCACCACCGTCCACTTTGGAAACTAGAACGTAAGCCCCAAGAAACCAGGGTCCAGACTGTCCTCTTTACTGCTACATTGCCAGTGCCCGAAACAGCAACTCCCAGTAGGAGCTCGATAAACATTTCTTGAATGTTTACTTTTTTAAAATATAATGAGTCCACCTTTCTTTTGAGATTTTCCCTAACTCTTTCAGGTAGCCAAGCTCAGCGTGAAAACCTAGATTTGGAATCAAGTAGACCGCATTCAAGTACTGACCACACTATTGACAAACCTTATAACTGAGAGTAAGTACTTAGCTTCTCTGATCTCAGTTTCCTCATGTGTGTCCATCTTGCAGTGTTATTATAAGGTTCAGAGATTATGGATGTAAAGTGCCTAGCACACATCCAAACACATAGTAGTCACCCAGTCCACAGTAGCTATTAACCAAGAGCAGCAACACTCAATCATGCTCTCTTCGCTTTGATCAAATCTTATATGTTCCTGACTTATATCATTTATCCTTTTGCACTAGAGTTAACAGGTCTGTCTTCTCTCCCTCAATATACCCACTTTTTAGTATACCAAATACCAATTTCTTTAATGTGTCTAGGAAAGTTCTCAAAATTCAACATAAGCCTTTTCTCAGTCAAGTTTTCTTGATCTAATCAACCGCACTTCAGTACTTTCTCTTCATGTCATTGTTGTACCTTTTACTCCTGTGTGTTAGAAGTATTTGGGTTCATGTTTGTCTTCACTCCTGGACCACGAGCTCCATAAAGACGGGGGTGCCACCTTCTATTCACACAGCCTTGGTGTCTAGTAAGCCACCCTGGGCACACATACTCACTATATGAAAGAGTAGGGGAGTATGAAAATTATGAAGTTATGTGACACAAAATCCATTAGGTAAGTGGAGATTAAGAAGAATGGAATGCCTAACAGAAGACACCTTCAACAAAAATTATTCTTAGAAAGAGAACGGGAACTTCTGAAAAAAGAAATTAAATTCAGACAGTTCAGGAGCTCTGTCTTATAGAGAGTTTTGATTAAGGAACCTAAGGTCACATGGGTGTTCAGAGAAGCTGGCTTTACTCATGTTTTTTATACCCCTGTGATGATATGGAAAATAGTGGCTACTGCCTTCTACTTGAGAGCTGGTCTTTAAACTTTTTATCCATTCTTGATTCCAGGAACCAGTGATCACAGGACCTCACGTTGTCAGTCAAGAGCATTGGCTAAGCTCCATACCGCGCAGAGCAAAGAGGGTGGTGAAAATGGTCATTCGATATGAAGATACTGGTCTCTTTTGAGATCAGCAATCGAATTAGATGGACAGGAGGAATGAAAAGAATACACCCAGAGTCAATTCCACATCATACTCTCAGATAAGGGTGACGCTTTGGTCATATCACCATGATATTAAGGTATAAAAATAGGATGGTGAAATTCAGCAAAAACAGTGAAAGCAAAATCCTGCAGCTGTCATTCGGTGTCTTGTAGAATAAACAAATGATTGCATTTTATTTTCATTTCAACTAGTTACTGCGAGCTTAGCCACAATGAGTAATGATACATATATACAGTAAGATTTTTTTTCATACTCCTTGACTCTAAATTTATTAATCTACTTAAATTCAATGGGAGATATCTAATTAAGCATTGCAATGCATTTATAGAATTCAAAAATCTATTCATGTGTTTGAAAAAAGCATCGATTTTTTCTAGAAAGTATGATGCTCTTGTGCATATTATATCAAATCCAAAGCTGATTTCCCAATAAAGAAAATAGAGTACTTGGTCTATTAAAAATTATTTGAAATCTATATTTTTAAAGTATAGCCTCTGGTAGATAGGAAATTCTGTATAAGTAGGAGAATACTTCATTATTTATTGATTCATGTCCACCAAAAAAGAGAGCACATTATTTTATTTTTAACTGAATGGTATTGCGAAAACGTGGCTATTTTAATACTCTCATGCCAACATAAAACATATTTTTCATTAATCTTTAAGGTTGGTTTACAAGCATTGAGAGAGAAAACTATTTTTCAGTATTACACTATATTCACTTTTCAATATTATATAACTTACTTTGATACATTGTTTATCAAGTGTTACTGTCTGAGTCCTCAATGGCATTAAAAAGCATATTTAGCAAAATGTAAAATTAGTTTTAGCTTGTAACCTTTTTAAAAAGTAATATAAATTAGGTAGATATAAATGCCTGAGTAAAGAAAACAACAACAGCATGTATATGTAAAACCAAAGTGGTGGTCTCACAGAGGAGATTTAACCCAAATGGCTACCAGTAGACTCCCGAGAAAAGATCAATATTCTTCCTAAAAAACGACGCTTTAATTGTCAAGCAAAATTGTAGGGATCTCATAAAGATGTGCAACCAAAGACAGAAAAGCTGCAGTGCGCCTGGAAGTGGCTGAGCTCCCAAGCAAATCACCCCTATTAGTTCCTATTCATGGTTTAAATTATGCTTTTTTATCTGTTCATAACACGCGGCATTTTCTTACCCTCACATTTCTAGGCATTTTAGCTTCTGCTGACATAAAAGCATTCCCCAAATAGACTGTTACACCGCAACCTTCTGCTAGACATTTAAGCCCATTTGTGCGTTTATTGTCTAAGATGCTTTTTTTGAACCTTCTAACTGCGAGAGGTCTGGGAAGGTAGTGTCAGCATGAATGAGAACTTGTTTTCTGAAGCGACACTGTAGACACTGGATCTACCGTTGAAAAAAAATCACAGCCTCCTACCTTGAAAACAAACATCTCCCGGCGAAGAATAGCGAGAGTGTTAAAGTTCCCGTCGCAGATGTTGGGTTTGGCTCCAGGATAGGAAGGTCTGCCAGTGGGAGGCCTCGGGGGTTTGGGCCTGTCATTCTTCCTGGGGTCGGCCGGAGGAACAGAGCGGTGTGGGGGCACTGTGGGCAGAGGTCTCGTTGGTGGCGGGATCTTGTCAGGTGGACCTGGTAAAAATAGGAGGATAGCACTTGGCTCACTTAAAACTGGAATAGAGCTGGAAAATACGCTACAGAGGACACACTCATCAGCGGAGGCACAGACTAAGTGAGCTAAGAGGCCTTTAAGATCGTATATTTTCTGAGAAAAAAAACCATCTTACCCAACAAACCATTGCCTAGTCTATCAGAAACTGTCCTTATCATGTTAAATTCTGGATCCAAGTAACTAGGTTTTCTTTGTTAATTTTTAATGATTTTTTTTATAGCTTCACCACAGTCCTTACTGGAAAACCTACTTTCAAATCTTTGTGGAAGTAGGTGGTACATAAATAATAAATAAATGAAAATGAATACTGGAACCATGCATGTAAGCTTTCACCAAAGTTAATCCTAGATTTTGACAGACAACGATTCTATGCAAATATTTCTAAAAGATAAACATTAACTAATCAATGTTTATTCTACCCTCTGTCTCCAACTGTAATTTATAACCTTTTCCTGACTTTCATGATTTTCTTCTAATGAAATGTTTTGACAAATTGCTAGAAGAGTGTTTCATTGGAATACTGAATCTAAAACACCTATTGATTAAAACACCACTAGTAAAATATTAATGTGAAGAAGTATTTCTAAAAACAGGTTTCTAAATCAAGCCAAAGTTTACACACATAATTTGGTACAGATGGAAAGCATCATTCCTGAAGGGATTTATGTTTTTAAAAAGAAATACAGAGCTGTTTGCACTTAATATTTAGATACGGAAAGAATATTCTCTTGCAGACCTTCAGTCTAGACTGCTAATTCATGAGGTCATGAGAAACAGACTCTTTTCACTTAACCACTTAGGAGGAATTTCTGATGACACACACTTAGGCATAGGACAGCTCATTCAACATATGAGCTATTTCGTTTTGCTTTCGAGATATTTCTCTTTTCTCAGTATCCCCAAAATAAAGAGCAGCATGAAAGTTGACCTTTTTTTCCAAATCTTATTTTAACCCTGAGAGAATGCTTACTACTGAGATATTGAAATTGAAAAACTAATGAATGCAAAACCAATTAGTGAACTTTATGCTACTTAAAAATGCAAATGACATCTTCTGGATACTGGAGATTAACATACAGATAACACAATTTGTCTTTGTATTATAAAAATGAAAGCTTCACTTCATTAATTTAGTATAGCAGATTCTCTATATGTAAATTATAAATGTCAAGTTCTTAACAATTATGTGTGAAATAAATGTCTTTATAAAGGTCAATGGTTCTATTGAGGGAGTTAGGATTATAGTAAATATATACAATAGTCTTTCTCCCTTTTGTCTTAATTTGCATTTTTTGACTGAACCCTATAAATAAAAATGATTTTACTGTATTAGAAACTTAATTTGAATTATGTGTTAGTATACTTAGCCATTTGTTAACTTTCACTCTTAGTCAATAATTACATGCTTTTGAGGTCATTTTGTTGTATCCATCACACAAGATTATTTTTCGCAACTTCAAGAGTGATTTATCTAGGAACTATCTAACATTTAATATAAACTGAGAGTCCATCTGTCAATTTTTATCAAAGTCTCAGCATCTTATATGAAAGTCTTATATTTCTCACTGTTTTTATTGGTTACATTCATTTATTACATTTTTTACCTGAATTTTAAATACTCAAGTTTATTAGATCTTTACTATAACTGCAGGTTTCAACTGAACTCAATAAGAAAAGTTCATCAGTGAATAGACTTTCCTATAATCTGTATATCTGGGACTGTTGCCAACAAAACGTGACTGATAGAAGACTTTTGCCAATAGGCCAGATTTGCCTTTTTTTTTTTTTTCAGTATTTATCTCTCTCATATGCTTAGAGCATCTACTTCATAAAAGAAAACACAGCAGCAATTCTGGACTTCACTGTAGGGTTAACCAAACAGAAACAGTGGTCACCTACCATATATCTTCTGGATGCCCTGCAAATCATCATTAGGTAGCTTGAAGTTGTCAGTTTCCATGTACTGGTAAAAGGGAGCCATGATGGCAGTGGGGTCATTGGAATGCTCCAACCCCAGAGCATGTCCCAGTTCGTGAACGGCTACGAGAAATAAGTCATTTCCTGTGCAAATGAGAAGAAAAGACGCTATTGTAAAGCCCAAGTACAGAACTGAAAAGGACAATTTGACGAGAAATAAGTCATTTCCAGTGCAAATGAGAAGAAAAGACACTATTGTAACTAATACCCAAGTACAGAATTGAAAAGGACAATTTGGTGTTATCAAAATTTTACAAAGAAAAATAGGAGGAACTCTTTATTTCAACTATCAGTATGACTTTATCATTGGATTTCATATTGGTGAAATCCAATATGCTGTTTTAAAAGGGGGGGTGTGAAGAGGTGATGATAATGAGGTCACAGAAATTTAGAAACTGAAAGGGAAGAGCAAAGAATAAAAGTTGAAAAGAGCAGCACATCAGAAATTGCTACTACTGCTGTTGAAATATCCTTCCAATTAGGAAGCATCAAATAGATAGCATCTCACTTTTATACCTTTACATGGAACACAATTCTGACAATAACTCAGTCAAAAATATAGGGCAGATACAATCCCGACTTGTACACAGATGAGTAAATTAAGGTATAGATATGACAAGTCTTGTCAAGAACAGCACATCTTTGTATTTACAGAGCTGCAAAAAGAACTCAGGTTACTATAACTCCTAGAATAAGGCTTTTCTTTATAACTAGCCTAGAATATAGGAATACAGTCATGTAAAGTAAAAGCCATAGGCTAGCTCTCTAAATACAAATTCTAATCAATTCCTAGGTAATCTGAACAAAATATATTTATCTGAGAGTGGCTGTTTCTCACTGAAAATAAAGAACATCTCTCCCATCCGTGGCACACTTGCACAGTGAAGTCTATTTAGTGCAAACTCTCAGAGACACTTGATCTGACTGTGCAGGCAAACCCCTGCTGATGACCCCTCCATGTTGTCTGCTCCTGGATCATCATAACTAAACTCATGAGGAAAAGAGCCAGTCCTACTTGTATATTTAATACTAAAAATGTAGTTGAACCATGTGAGCATCAAACAGCTGGGGCTGTTATACTTCTAAGGGTTATGTTTCTAAGTGAAAAGTTTAACATGATTGAACATAAATGTAAAGATTCATATGGATGACTTGCTACAAATGCAAATGATTTCAATGAACTTCCTGAGTGTTATTTTTAGAAAACTCCTTTCCAACCATTTTTTGTTAACGCACTGTGATAATTCCTTTCAGAGGGTTACTTTCTTTTTACACAAAAGCCAGGTACATAACCAACATTTTTTCCAATCTGGAGTACTCTGTCATAGAAAAACGGATAAAACTATGGGGCTGATTCCTGGTACGACATTAGCATACCAAAAATGAGCCAAACACTTCAGGAACCCAGCTGGCTCTCAAAGAATAACTGATGAAACACCAGTGCGAAACAAATTAGAGGGCTTTAAAAAGAAATAGAAATTAACATTTCTAATCTCAAAGAGCTTATCTTCTTCTCTTATAAAATAAGACTTAAAAGGGAAAATCAACAGACAAAAACAAAAACAATATAATATGTATTAGCTTTAATAAAAAGATATTAACTATTTTTATTAAACGTTTACTAAGTCTGCTCTGGGCATTCGGAACATTTACCTGCATTTTCTCATTTAGTTCTTACAACCATCCTGTGAGTTAGTCACTATTAGGTCCACTTTAAAAATAAGAAAACAAGCCTTGAAGACATTAAATACAATTTGTAAGGTACAGACAGGTGGAATTCAAATTTCTCTAAGTCTGATTTCAGAGATTATCCTTTTAATTACTACAGTAAATCACACAGCCACAAAAGTATTAGCATGCACAATAGATTATACAATGTAGCCATGTGGAAACAATTTCATTCATTAAATCATCCATTCATTCTGTTACCTTTTATTGCATGCCTACTATGAGTTAGGCACTGATCTAGGCTCTGGCAATACAGCAGTGAACAAAACTTACAAAAAATCCCTGCTCTCATAGCATTTACCTTCTAATGAGGGAGACTTGAAAGAAACAAGATAGAAAAGTAAACCATATAGGATGTTACATGGTTATACACGATAAGGAGAAATAATAAGGCAGAGAAAGGATGAGGTCAGAGAGGAAATGGAACATGTATGGAATTTTAGATACTAGTCACGGTTTTGGCTTCTAGTCTGACTGTGGTGGGGATCACTGAACGTTTCTGAGCAGAGCGGGGACATAATCTGACTTCCATTTTAACAGGATCACTCTGGTGACTGCTCTTGAGAACCAAGTGCTGTGGGCAAGGGAGAAGCGTGATTCAATTTCTGCAGTTACTGCAACGAGGGCAACGATGCTGGTGGCCTGGACCACAGTGGGAGCAATGGAGGTGGGCAGAAGAGTAAAATTTTGAAAGGGGAATCACAGAGTTTCTTAAAGGACAAGAGAAAACGTGTGAGAAAAGGAAAAGGTCAGAGATAACACCATATTTTCTGGCCCAGCAACTGGAAGAATTAAGTTACCATTCACTGAGATGCAGAAAACCACAGGAGGAACTAATTTTTGGTGTGTTTTTTGGTGGGGGTGAGTGGATAGTGGTTAGCGTTACCAGGAGGTAACCAGGAGGTGGATAGTGTTACCAGGAGTTCATCTTTTGAGTGTTAAGTTAGAGACACCTTTTCAATCATGATATTAGCAGGGGTGAGCTGGAAGAATACTCAATGGCAGTCATGGTAGATATTCAAAATTGAGATTTGTAAGAGCAATGTCAAGGGTACACCCACGGAAGTGAGTCTCTGAATTAGGAAGGAGTACGAAATTGTAGAGGAGATCCAGTAACTGAGAGCCTGGAACACTGGAAATATTATCTACATGAATATCGAGATCACCAAGAATTAAAACAAGGGGAGTACTGAAGGAGGAGGACCGACCCAGGAGATAAAATCATCAAAGAATAGGGAGAAGGACCTGAGAATTAGTAGATGATTACAGCAAGGAGGGACAGTGGATGGGACAGTCTGACAAAATCAGTCAAAGCTTGAGGATTTTATGGAGAAGGGTAGAGGAATGTTCTTGAAGCGGCATTAAAGAGAACAAAGGGAGGATGGGCACCACGACTCAGGCCTTGAACAGCCACCATTTCGAAGGAATGTAAGAGAAAGAATATAATCAATGGAGACACCCATTTTAGTTACAAAAAAGAACCTAAAGGAGATAATCTCAAAATAGGTAGATTATTAAGGGGATTTTGCTGATGATTGACTTGGAACTTCTCTGGAATGAAGAGTTTCAGAAGAGAGAGAAGGGAAGGAAATGGAGGCAGAGATGGCAATGTACAAGTCATATGGGCATTGGAGTCCGAGGGGTGAGGGAGGTCTTGTCGTGTGCTTCCTGTGGTGATACATATGAACGGAGGTAAGCAGCCTAATCAAATCAGACCTCAGATCCCAAGACACTGAATATAAGAGATTATCATTACTTAAGAGTATGTTTAAAGGAATTGAACATGACTCAAGGAGATGAAAGAGAGTGAAATTAAAGAGGGAATACAGGTGAAAAGTGTACAGTGGCAGAAAGGACAACTTCCCATAACTGCTTTTGCTTAAATTTTTGTTGTTTTTCCACTGCCTACAAGATAATTCCACATTTCTCAGCAAGATAACTGAGACCCTTTATACAGAAGTCCCTGCCCTTCCTTTGCAACATTATCTCCCATTTCTTTTCCTTGTGTGACCTCTTTTCCAATTATAGAAAAATACGCTTGTTCAGTTCTTAAGGTCTCTGCATCAATGGTCTTCTTTCTGGAACTGCCCTCCCCTCCCTGGTGTGTTGAATGGACACCATGCAGACATGATGTGACTGCTCAGATGTCACCTTCTCTACGGAGTCTTTCCCTCAAGAGGTGCTGTCCCCATGTGCTCTCTTCTTAGGCGCCTACAGCCATTTGCGCATCCCCCATCACAGCAATTGTATTTTACTGTCATCATCCTTTGGAAAATCTTCCCAATATACTTTGAATTCTTTAATAACTAAAATTGTGCATCATTTATCTTAGTGTCTCCAGTTCAAAGACATTGCCTGGCACGTAGCAGATGATTAATCTTTAAATGAGTTGAATGAACAGATCAGTTTCCAGGGCGTGGAGGACTAATTTGAATTTGGGTAGTAAAGAATAGAATGTCGGGGCCGGCCTGGTGGCATAGTGGTTAAGTTCGCACACTCCGCTTTGGCGGTCCAGGGTTTGTGGGTTCGGATTCTGGGCATGGGCCTACACACCACTCATGAAGCCATGCCGTGGTGGCGTTCCACATACAAAATAGAGGAAGACGGGCACAGATGTTAGCTCAAGTAGAATCTTCTTCAAGCAAAAAAAAAAAAAAAAATAGAATGTAATTTCTACCTAAATATGGTTCGGAATTTTTTTCTTTTTTCCCTCAGCTTTACTGAGGTAGAATTGACAAATAAAACTGTAAGATATTTAAAGTGTACATTGTGGTGATTTGATACACGTATACATTTTGAAAGGACTTTCCCCTATTGAATTAATTAACACATCCATCACCTCACCTTTTGTTTTCTTTTTTTGGTGAAAACATTTGAGTTCTACTCTCTTATCAAATTTTAATTATACAATGCAGTGTTATCAACTACAGTCACCATGTTATACGTTACATCCTCAGACCTTATTCATCTTATAACAAAAAGTTTGTACCCTTTTACCAACCTCTCTCTGTTTCCTCCCAGAATTTTTTTCTCATGCAAAGATGGAAAGAGAATGAGATGAGATGAGAGAAGACTGAGGAGGCGACACTCTTATGTAGCTTCAGACAGTGGAACTAAAGTGCCCAACACTGAGAGTCACTTGTTGCTCAATAAATGTCAGCAAATCCTTGTGTTCACAGGTCAGGAAAACAGGACACGGTCCAGAGGAAACTGCTGGGGGAGGCAGAATGAGTTTATTTTACTGACTATTATGGAGGAGGAATTATGAGGATTGGGGGGAGTAAGGAGTGAGTGTGGGATGCTCAGAAGATCAGACAGTGGAAACTCAACAGACACAGGAGTTCAGAGTTGCTGAACAAAAGAATTTTTTTTCTCAAGATGCTGCTTTGAGTGAAAAACCAATGAAACATGGCTATTGGGGATCAACTAGCAAGCACGTTCTAGTCACAGGCAGAAATAAAAAACAGAAAGGAGGAGGGAGTTACTTATGAAGACTTATGGGAACCATGACAGTGCTGCGAGTACGTAAAACAGGGAGCAGACTTCCAGGACTGCGTCTCAGAGGATACTAGGGTAAGGGGAAGGCAGGAAGGAAAGGAGCCTCAGGCACTTTTAGATCAAACAGCTAACACCAACTCTAAAAAGAACACCTCTGTGATTTCAAATCAGAGACACCTTTGCTAAGATACAAATCTGATACCGATGAGACTTACTGCAACCACAAATAAAACATAAAATGGTAGAAGGGCAGGTGTATGTTTAGCTTCTGGGCATGCCCACACCCAGAAAATATGTGTCAGGTTTGGCTGGAACGTGCTCTCAGTAGGCTAGAACTGAAAGAAATTTTTCACCAAAAGCAGACCTAATGACAAAACAAAGATCTACCAAGCAACCACAGCACCAACAAAAGACAAGGCAGTGGAACCAAGACGAGACTCAAGAGTCCGCTCTCAAAGTCACCAGGACCACCTAGAGTGACAACCGCGCTCAGCAAGAGGACACAGCTGATTCAGAAAACACCTCTAGACACTCTTGTCTTTCTTTCGTCAAAACGGACACAACTTCTTGGTCAGAAAGTCCCAATGTGGGCTTACAGGGATTATGTCTTGTTTTTATTCTTCAAAAGGAAAAAACCCAACCTTCATAACCTTCCTCCATGGGTATCATGCTCCCTTCCCCAGGGAAAAAGTACCCTGGACTTTGTCCCCAGATAAACATGTAGGATCTCATTCTCTCTTGGTCACAGAAACACTGCTTTTAGTCATCCATCAACGTTTTGGACTTTGTTGAATTACTAAAAGGTCTTCAAATCTCTCACAGGAAAACAGTCTTTTACTCACAAATAATTTTTTTGGCTAGTAAGAGGAAAACAAAAAACCAAAAAGTAAAACAATAATAACAGCAAAAGTCATCTCATTTCACGTATCTGTTCTCTTCTGATCAATCAAGCTTTTCCTAAGCACCATTTCCAAGGGTGGAGTCACTCCTCGTCTAAGGCATAAAGCAAGGCTTTAGAAGAACAGTAATATGATCAGGATGTGAACCTATGACCTACTTAGTTTGCCATGGCACTTTTAATCGGAAATACTGACCAAGAGCTCCAAGTAATTGCCATTTTTCAGATGATTGGCAATAATATAATTAAACCTGACTTGCAGCTTCACAATAGTTTAAAAGGGTGAGTCGTGAAATAAAGTACCACCCTGTGATTTGAATTCCACTAGGAACAAAAGTTGTTTGCACAGGATGAGTTTTAGACAATTAAAATGCACCAGACCGCTTTCCTAATGATGAAAATAATAACTACTCCTGTAACTTATCATTAATTCACGTTATTTAAGATTCTCAATTGTAATATGCCTTAATCTTATCACCATGCAGGCAACAAAGGAGAAATCGGCCTCCTGGTTCTCAATAAAGAAATAGTACTTGCTCCTTCTGCAAGATTTTGAGTTTTGAGTTTGATGCTTTCAATTGTATCTCTAATCTTCTTTCCTTTGTCTACTCCAATACAATTCCAGAATGCTGAACTGCATATTATGAAAGACAATGCATTATTTATAATTTCCTTGTCACAATTATGTCTTTATATTTTACTCCAAGCCTTCACCCTCCATGCATTTTCATAGGCTGTTCCCTCTGCTGACAACATATCTTAAATGTTAAAAAAAAGACTATATAATATTTCATACACAAAAATTGTCATAAATAATTCTAACCGTTATAATCCTATAAACCTACTTGACACAAGAATATCATCAGCACCACCGACTCCATGTCTGGTCTCTCTCAGCATATCTTTGGCTGCTCTGCTTTCTCCAGAGGTAATTACTACCTGAATTTTGAATTTCTCATTCCCTTGCTAATATTTTGATATTTTGTCAAATATGTATGTTTAAATAAATTATAGCTTTATAAAGATGGTATCATTCTATATGTTGCCTTCTGAAACTCAGCATTTTTTTCTGATATATATCTTCTCACTTGCCTCTTTGTCAGTCTTACAAAATCTTATTAATCTTTTAAAACTCAAATCACCTCTTCCATGAAGATTCTCAACTCCCCAGCTAAACTTAGTTCCTCCATCTCTGTGTATCCTTGGCCTCTTGTACATAACGGATTACAATATCATAATTGCCCTGACAGCTTCTGATGCATAGAAGCTGTTAATATTTACTCGTAGGTTAAATGACTGACAGAACAAATTTGAGCAGATTCATAATTTTAAATATTTAAACAAGTAAATTTAAAATACTTAAATCCATGTCTAGAAATAACATTCAGAAATCATCATAAAATCTTTGATTAGTGAAAATTTCCCCAGTACTTAATAGATAGGACGGGGCTTCTTAAATCTCAATTGTCTCAGACTATCCGTACAGCTGCTTTTGCCAGTGGAGAAGCTAAATGGATATACGGGAGTCAGGCTCCAAGATGGCCCCAGTAGTCCCCAGTCCTGGTATTTACACCCATATTTTACCAGCTTGCTGGGGCAGACTGGGGTAGAAGTGATAGTACTGGACTTTCAAGGCTGGGTTATAAAATACATCATGACTTCCATCTCGGTTCTCTCTCTCTCTCTCATTCTCTCATTACTCATTCTGGAGAAGACAGCTGCCATGTTGTGTAAACAGCCCCAAAGAGAGGCCCATATGGAGAAGAACTGATGCTTCCTGCCAACAACCATGTGAATGCGCTCGGAACTAGATTCTCCAGCCCCTACAGATAACTGCAGCCCCGGTCAATAATTTCACTGCACATTCACGAGATGCCTTGAGCCAGAACCACCCAGCTAAGCTGCTCCTGGATTCCTCACCCTCAGAACTGTGTAGGATAATAAACGTTTGTTGTTTTACATTGCTAAGTTGTGGGGTGATTTTTTTATGCACCAATAGATAAATAATGTGAGATATTTTAGCACCCTAAATCTTCTCCACTTGGTTAGGATTAGGAGATAGCAAAGAAAAAATGAAACAACTTAGTAGAAAAGGAATATACTCTGCAGTATCTGTTTGCACAAGAATCCTGAGATGAAAAGAGGTCTTAAATATTGTTCAGTCCAACTATCTCTACACAAACTGAAAGGGTTGGCAGCGACCCTACAGAGTCTGTGACTGAAAACTTCCAGCGATGGAAACATCAGCTATACTCCTGCCTCACGTGTTCTTTTAAACGCGGAGACCCTGACACCTTGGCTGCCCCTATGCTGCTACTCTCTTCACACTTCTCTGGAGAGAGGGGAACTCTCTCGGTGGCCAGCAAAACCTGTGGTCCCTGCCAGAGAGTGAGAAACTCCGGTAGACAGGAGTGAAAAAGAAGAAGAATGAAATACCACTTATGGAGCATCTATTACGAACCAGAATTATTTCACTGAATTTGTCATCGAAACTTCACGGTCTGCACTTTCTTACTCCCCTCTACCAATAACACTTTCCGAGACAACAGAAGTGGCTCAGTCAGGCTGCCCACACGAGGCAGAGCTGGGATCTACCCTCTGCCCGGGCTGCCCAGCTCCAGACAGCAATTAGATCACAGCTGCGCTCTGCAAGAGGGACGCCGAGGGAAGCTGATGGCGGGCATGTTCTCACATCCCTTCCTGCCACCTCTACTCTTCCCTCGAGCCTCCAGGTCTCAAGGGCTTGGTGCTCTTCCCTTGCCTTCTCCCTGCCCACCCTCCTGTCCTCAACACTGCACCTCAGCTTGGCTGCTCCCAAGGGCCTCAAGCTTCAGAATAATTCCCTGGCCCCTCCTCTAGGGCCCCCTCCCTCTCCCCCAATTGAGTCAGACATAGTTCGACTATGAAAAAAATTTATTATTGCTGTCATTTATTAGTTGCTTACCATATATGGGCAAATATAATTCAATGAAGTTTCACTTATGAATAGCATTCACATGTGTGCTAGATAAATTTTGAGTTTTATTTAATGAGAAATCTAATTTACTTTCACACACGCTCAAACCTTTAAATTGTTTTGTTCTATATAGTACATTAATGTTGTCCCGAGATTAGAAGAATTACCCAGTAAATGGTAGGAACTGATTCATACAGTCTAGGCCCACAACGGAAAACTTAGTGTGCTGAGGAAATGGATTGCTCTATTTTTGTCTTAGCCCTAAACATTTTCTCAAGGCTCTAGACTCCGCATCTCAGGAGACGAGGGCCACCCTGTGAGCCACCTGTTCGAGAACTACAGCTGCTGGGTCAGAGATCTTTGTAGAGTCTGTAACAATAGTCTCTATTTCCTTTATCCACTGAATTAATACAAACTTAATATTTTAAAATGTGCTTCCTCAGTATAATTCTGGCTGCTCAAAAAGTTTTAATCATTTTCATTGCTTCTAATTTTTAATTAAGTCTAAAAGCCTTGTAGCAAAGAAAATATTTTCAAAAGAAAAGGAAACAGTACTGCTACAATTAGGAGAAGGGTACAGCACATAGACTTTCATTTTTAAAATCATATTTCGAAACTTTTCTTCAGTAATTGAGGGGGTCTTGCTGTGAAAGTTAGAGTTGTCTGTCTGGATATGGTTAGGTTTGAATGCCCCTGGTGTACACTATTAAGGCACAGTTAAACACTGGGCACTTGAAATATAAGGAAAACAAATAGCCATCTAATAGGTCTTCCAAAAATCACTAAAGGTATTTTCAAAGATATACTCCTACCAACATTTACAGTTTTTAATTTAGTAAGCACTTTAACAGAATGAAAACAACTCAGGCCCATGTTAGCCAGGTAAAGCGGACACTCTAAGAAAATATTTGCATAATCAAGGCCAAGCTACATGTTTTATTCCTTTAGGCTACAGTTTGGATATGAAGTGTATTTTTTAGTGAATTAGTCATGTCTTCACTAAATTCAGAAAAGTCTTGCTAAAAAAATCAAGATTGGATGTGGCTAATTGCACCATGATATGAACGAAGATTTTTTTTTTCCTTCTCCTGTTGAGCCTAGTTATGTCCCATGTCATCTATTCTTGTGTGGTTTATCGGCACTATGCTTTTCCCCTGGGTAGCCCAAGTGGACGGTCAGGATGCTTCTGGAGGCTTAATTCTCTCTGTATCTAGAGTAAAAGAGATCAATTTCACAGACTGCTTAAACAAAAGTAATCATATAATAAATTGCAGTCATTTTTCAGCAACTGATTTGAATAATATGCCCTTTTACAGTATGCAGACTATAAGTCCTATTTATCCAGTCATAATTCTAAGTACACCTAATATAGCAATCCTGGTATTATGTGCTACAATTTCCAGACCAGCAGCAACTATGTGACATATATTCTTTTAAAAATTACTAATTATCTATTTTGTGGGAGGAACTATTTATAGAATTATTGAACTGTTGATAAACAATTTATCTAACATGTAATTAATTTTTTTTCTACTGTTTGCCAGACAATATAAAGTGCCAGGGTCTCTGAAAATAAATTACCCAGGTCCTTTGTTCTCAATTGAGGAACTGAGAGTTTAGTTCAGTGATTCCCAGCTCTTTGGGGCTCACAAGCTCCTCAGGGAACGTGAGCAACTACAGAACTCCTCCCAAGAAAAATGAATGCCTTAGCACAGTATTACACACGATTGTGAAGTCAGTCTTACTCCACTCAGGTCCTTTAAGACAAACCAGATTTAAATCCTAACCCAGCTATCATCTGTATAAAATTTAGTAACTTACTAACCTCTCTGTGATTCAGTTTCTTTATTTGTAAAATGGGTCTAACATCACCTACTTATAAGGCTGTTGGTTGGTTAAGTAACATCATGTATATAAGACATTTTGCATAGTACTTAGAACATAGTTTAGTGCTTAAAGAGTGGTGGTTTATAATTATTACTATACTACTAATACTAATACTATTACTACTCCTATACCTATAATTAACAGACTTTGCAAACTTTTGAGTTAGATACTAAATTTCCCATTTTAAATGAGAAGAAATCGAAGCGCTAGTACCTTGCTTTACCCAAGGTCAGAAGCCTATTAAGTATCAGAACAGGCATTTTAATATCAATTCTGACTTCACCAAAACCAGAGCACCAACTGGTGTTAAACGTGGTCTTCATACAAAAGTATGTGAGCGACAAGGTTGGGAAATATGTTGAGATCAAGTTTTGGAGAGTTCTGAAAGCGAGGTTTAAGAGTGTGATCATTATGTGGGAGGTAATAGGGTACTATGAAAGTTTACTATCACAGTGATCTTGCTGAGGGTAACTTGGCATCAGTATGCAGGCGTGACTGGAGTGGGGAAGTGGCTGAAAGCCAAGAAAGCAGCCGGAAGACTGCTTCCATTGTCACAATTATTAGGTGATGAGGACCAAAGTAAGGCAGTGGTGAAGGGAACAAAAAACAGGAGTCCCTGCAACTGGAAAGGAAAATACTTGAGTGATAGGAAAAATGTTCTGAGCTTTGCTATTTCTCATTAAGTTAGAGTTGATAATAACCCTTAAACACCAAAATCCGTGTAAAAATTGCGCTGCATTTTGCTTTCCTTATTGCCGAAGACAGCAAAATTGAACCTGGATTTTTATTTTAATTTTTAAAGTATACTAAATGGTTATGATCTTAAAAGCTGTCCATTTAAGACCTTTATATAAATATTTCACATTATTTTCATATGGCATCTAAAATTGGCTTTTTGCTGCAATTTTTCAGCTGATAATTAGCAAGGAATGGTAAAAAATATTTGTAAAAGGTTTCATTCACTTGCTTGTACCCGCATATCTAGACTAACTCCACAGGAACTGGGCTGTCTCCTTCAAGCACTTCTTCACTGACACGAGCTTATCCTGCACTGAGTGCTTGAAAGGCTGACTGTAAGGCCACTGACGTGCTGCTGCTCACACAACAATGAGACAGGTCAGCTCTTTTTGAGCAAGGGCACTGGGCTTATTGCGGTGCAACGAGGCAGCACTGGAAAAGGCACGGCCTCTGTAACAGCAAACACAGCTGCAAGCTCAAGGTCGGTCTTCACGTGCGTGCAGTGAAGAAATGCCTCTGCTCCTGTCAGCCTGTCTATCAAAACCTCCACAAAGCTGGAAGCCAGTACATGCTTGCATATGACAAGAATAATTGCAAAATAATTAACACCTTTAGTTCATAAAATTCCTGCTTTTTCAGCCTAAATATTTGGGCACCAGAAACGTTTTTTATTTTATATTGGAGAATGTCCTCGCTTTACTTATTAAAGCCGATCATGAGTGTGTATCCCCAGGAAAATGTGGGGGGAGTATTCGTAGGGTGGGGAAGGAGGGAGCCTAAGGAGTTGGGAGGGGCTGGGGCTCAGTGGGGCATCTTGATAGACACAGGTAGTTAGGTGGTTCTTTCCACTTCCTAAAGGAAAACAAAAATTGGAGAACGGTTAGGATAGAATGACCAGCTCTTGAGGTCTAGAATACAGTCCCTCACAGAAGGGGTGCACAGACTCCAACATGAGGGATGGAGCAGGGGGAGACTGACAGGGAAGCAAGTGAAAAGATGTCACAGAAAGACCTGAATAGACTCAGTTGTGTATCGAGTCACTAGAGTGGGTGTGTAAGCTCTCAGAGGAAACCCACACAGCAAGCTTCTTTGCACCTGGATTTGTTTACATGAGCAGAGGTGACTGACTTACATTCACGTACAACTGCCTGTTTCTGGAGAGGTAGGAGCAGATTAAAGAACCACAGCACTTAAAAGTTGTGAGGAGGATAAAATTTTAGTTGTTTTCTGAATTTTGCTTTTTCTAGTTCATTGCCACCTGATAATTTGTTTTAGTAATGTTATAGACCTGATTGTTTAGGTATGGATGATTTTCTATTTTCAGAAAAATTTAATTCTCTATTATCCAACTATTTGTACAGAGATTTATTAACAAATTATAAACAAATTTGTTTTTATAAAACATTAATATATATATCAAACAACAGCAAATATAGTAAAGAAGCCGTAATGACTTAAAGACTTATTCAGAACTCCCAGCATTTTTCCCTTTTTTTCCTAACTGAAGCATTTCCCCAGGAAAACCTGTTCTTGCTCAACAAGGCAGAGTTTTTTAATATTAATTTTTCAAAGGAGACTTTTCATTTTCTGTTTTTCTCTAAAGCAATCTTCCTTTCTTACTCTTGCTAGCCTGCCTTTTTCATGAAGATAATCAATAGTAAAGCCAGACCAAAATGTAAAAACAATTACAAGCTTAACCCGTTACATAATCATGTATTTTTATAGCAGGCTTCCTATTACATATATATGCAATATATTTGTATACATACACACACACACATATACACACAAACACATACAAAGATATATACAAATATATACGTTTATTTATAACTATTTATAGCTATTGATGCCAATGAGAAAAGTCAAATGTGTTTGACTTTGTGTAATTCTCATTTTAGAATTACCTGAGCTCATATTTGTGTTCTAAGATTGATAAAATAAATGTATAATTTTATTTGAGCAATAAACTATCCTTCACGTGTAAAGAAAAAATTAAAACGCACAATCACAAATTTTGTAATTATTTGTGCAGCCAACAATAGTGAGGGTTAGGTGACCTGATTCATCAAAAATATTTCAGTCAAGTAGTGGACTTAAAAACATACATTTATATAGCACATACGAACAAAATCAGGAGGTTCCTGGTTGGCCTGGTGTTCACGCAGCAAATTTTGAAAAATATTTCTGGATCTTGCAAAAGGCTGTGATGTCACCTAAGTGTCTTCCTTATCTACTTTTCTTAAGTTTGTCTTCAGAATGGTGAAACCAAAATAGAGGATGAAAATGAAAGCAAAAGAAAAGGATATTTCTTTTTTAATAATAGAAATGCTTTTCATCTGGCTGTGATTTATTCAACATATTGTGTAACTAAAACTCATATTTTAATGACTTCAGCATAGGTGTAGCAAAATAGCTTGTCTCATTTTTATTTAGTAAACAAATATTTGAAAGGCTGGAGTTTTAGCTTAGGAATTGGCAGAATATTCTGTTGGCAATGTGCTTATGAATTTCAAATGTTCTGAAGAATGTTTTCTTTCTAGGACACATGAGTTGGAAGGCAAGCATAACCTAAATGTCTTGACAAATTTGTATATGCGTGAGTGTGTTTTGTAAGTAAAGCGATGAATAAAGCACCTATGTTTCTTGAGTTTTACAGACTCTATGAAAATAAATTTATATAATAACTTCAATGTAGTCTTGGAAATTTCTTCCAGGAGACAGGAAGACTTAAAAATGTATTAGAAATATTGACTTTAAAAAAAGGAAAGGCATGTAAATTCCTGCTTTTGAGATGTCTTTTAGTACTAATTATCTTTTAATTGCAAACAGTCTAATTAACTGGGAAGTAGTTTCCTCATTTATTAAAGGGGAATGAAAAGTAACATCCATGGAGTACCCACTGTGGCCAGAAATTTAACCCTCACAACAACCCCCCCATGAGGTAGGCATAATTACCCCCAAATAACAGCTGAAGAAACAAAGGTTTGGAGTAAATCACTTAAAAGTTGATAAGTAGTACAGGCAAGTTTGTACCCAGGTCTGTTTGAACCCAGTCTTTTCCCTGTGCTGAATATGACTCTCAATTAATTTATTACTATACATATACACACAAACTTGTCTTGAATAAACTTCATCCCTAAACCAACATAAGACATTAATGAAAGCTTACCATACAAATGAAAAAGAGAAACAATGCTGACACCAAAAGGAATACCATTTCCTTTAATGTTTGCTCATAAACTGTTAGTTTCCATGAGTTTTAATAAGATGCAGTAAGAATTTATTGTCCTGCATGCCCGCCCAGTAAAAGAAGCCATCCATAAGAGACACAAAAGTCTCTGAGGAATTGAACTCTCTACTGGAGAACACCTACTATCCTACGCCACCTTAGGAGGTGTTAATAAAACACCACTATCACCACATTACTCCATTGCTCAAAATCCTAAAACAGCTTCTTACTAACTACAGTTCTAATTACCCATTAAAAACTACTCTCCATGATCTGGTTCAACCTTTCCCATCCAACTCATCTGCCACTGTTCGCCAATACATAGCTTAATTCTTAACAACCTCTCTAACAAACTATGTTAATTTTTACCTCTCTCACTTTCTTCATGCTAATATCCTACATATAAATGCTATAAAGCATTTACTCCTCTTCTCTCATTGTTTCAGTAACTGCTTAATTGTGATCAAACAACCTTGGACAGTCAATGTTGAGAAATGAGAATTGAACCGTATATGAATGATGCGATTTATTCTATCACAATACTTACTGCTACAAGGATTTATCTTCTTTACAGAAGTTTCCCTTTGAAACCACCTTGACTATTTTCACATACTCCCTCTGGCCTTGTTCTGCTCTGTTTCGCTAGTTATCCTAACAGCACAGTGGTATTTACAAAAGCTATTTTTAGCTGTGGAGAAACAGAGATTTTTTTTTAAATTCCACTAAGTTATTAATGCATCCTTAGTAAAAAAAAAAAAGTGGAAAATTAATGATTCTGTATGTACATAAGAGTAAGTTTGAATACTTGAAAAACCTTGGGAAAAAATCTTTAGAAGATGATTTTTCCGTCATTCTTTGTACATAACTTTAATAATGATAACATTGTCTTAGTTATTCATTGTTACATAACAAATGAGCAGTTTAAAGCAAAAGTCATTTATTATTTCACAATTCCTGTGGTCAGGAATCTGAGAGTGGTGTAACTGGGTAGGTCTGGCTCAAGATCTCTCATGAGCTTGTAGGAAAGCTGTTGGCTGGGCTAATGAGTCTTGACTAGTGGTGGCTCTGCTTCAAGCTCAACCAAGTGGTTGTGGGCAGACCACCGGCTCCTGCTAGCTCTTGGATAGAAATGTGGTTCTCACCACGTGGGCCTTTCACATGTTGCACAAGTGTCCCCGTGATATGCTATCCGGCTTTCTCCACTGCGACTGACGAGAGAGAAGGACTGTCTGAGATGGAAACTGCAGTCACTTATAACCTAATCTTGGAAGTGATCTACCATCACTTCTGCATATTCTATCCATTAGAAGTGAATCATGTTGTCCAGCTCACATAGCTGGACAAGGGGAGGGGATTATACAAGGGTATAATTATCAAAAAGTGAATCGATGGCAGCCATATTGGAGGCTGGCTATTCCAACATCAATAATAATAGTGAATACTACCATTTTAGAGCAATTTCTAGGTTTGAGATATTGTACTAGATATTTGCACTCACTACAATAACTATGCAAGGGAGATTCTTCCTTCTGCATTTTCCCTATGAGGAAACTGGGTAGCTAGGATTGTTAAATAAATAACAAGGAGTATTACTAGTAACTGGCAGAATTGGGATTCAAATTCAGGTCTATTTATTTTCAAAGTCAGCAATTTTTCTCCTCTTCAACACTTTGCCTTCTATATTTTCTATGACAACGATAATAAATGATCTAAATTATGATGAATTTTATTCCATACACTGTCTTGGGAATTCATGTTACTTAAGCATAGAAGAAATAAGAATCTTATCGAATTATACTGCTGTTAACTGTAATAAATTGGTTCTAAGAGAAAAATACAACATTCAAAATCTGCCACTTTTCAATATGACTCTTAAGTAGATATAGAAAAATTATAGAGCAGATCCAACTTGCTAAATTATGAAATGAAATGTTTGTGCTCAGAACTGTTCTCCCAAGAATCATGCAGAAATAGAAGGGCTTCTTCATCTTTATCTGCACACCGGGAGTTTGCATGAGCCCGCCTCAGTCACCGTTCTTCCACACAGGCTGGAGAACCAGGGATTAAGTGATAAAAAACAGGTACTGGTGGTTAAATTGAACTTTACTAAATGAGTTACGATATTTGTTCATTTATGAAGAATATACTTTGCATTTAATTCTGCCAGGGTAATCACATTCTCCACATGTTATAACAATGAGTAATTTAGAGTCTTCCCTCTGTATCTTTGGCAAAGAGATTATGCAGATGTATTTTCAGATTAGTGAGTCTTAAGGTTCAGCGGCTAAATTTCTGGACAAACAAAATTAGAGCTGGAAATAATGATGCAGAATTAAATGTTACATTTGGAACTTGAATTAACCATGTGACAAATATCATTACAAAAGTTACTATAAAAATCTCACTGTTTTTCTCTAATTATCATAGTTCCTATTATAACTATGATATCATCATTTAACACGTTAATTATATTCATTCTTTGTCATTTTGTATCCTGCTGACCTTCATCTTGTGATACCATCTTTAAGTCAACTATGTAAGAAATAAAAGGAGAGAAAGTGGATTGCAATTCATCATCAGCAGGCAGACCATTAAGCACAGTTGTCTGTGGTACAGAAAATAAAATGCAAAAACAGAAAAGTCAGAGCCTCTTTTGAGGATCAAAAGCTTAAAAAAGCATGACACTACTGAATAGAAATGTAAAACACCTGTGGGAAAACCTACATATAAATATATAATTTAAAATTATTTTATAACATATGCTTCTTACTCTGCTAATTAGAAAACTCCAACAATATGTTACCAATTCTAAAATACCAACCGTATGCAATGGCTTTCAAAACTCCAGAGACTCCTTTGGGCCAAGAAACTACTCAAGACTTGTAGCTCCTAGATTACTAAAAGTATCTTTCTTCACACTTACACAAATAAAGAGATTTGTTTTTTATCCCTTTATATTTGAATATTCAATATCCAGAAGAGTTTAATATATCTTCAAACTTAAAGGTAATAAAATTTCTCCAAATTATATATCTAGAACAGATCTTCCCAAGAAACACTATTTTTATCTAGAGAAGCGTCTGTGTTTTCTACACCTCTCATTTTCTGTTTCTAATCAATTTCCTTGTCATGATAAAATGGATTCACTTACGATCTTAACTCGACAGCAGTCACCTGTTTCATGGTCTTGGATATTGACTATTGACAAAGATTTTTGAAAATCTAAATAATTTTTATCCACATGTCTTCTATCCACTTTCTTAAGTATCTTCTCAACAGAACCCAATTAATTAGTGGGCATTACTCTTTACAGAGACAATATTGCTGTTCTCCTAGTAGCTTATTCAATACAAATGTTCTTTGTATCCACTCTTTATTATTTTCACCTTTATTGTTTTCTACCACATTGTCTGGCTATGTATGTGACCGGCTAATCTATTTTCTGCCCCATCCTATAAAACACCTGGACCTGATGTCACTGATATACATAGGCTTATTTTGATGAATTGTCCCAAAATATCATAAGATGATAGCTGTTTGATTTGTTATTCTCCAATCTGTTCATTTCTGGAAAACTATGTGAATAGAATTTTCCCCGATAAGCTTTTCCATCATAAAAAAAGATAAGAATAACTCTTTCCTTTTTCCATCATGAATTTGCTATTTATCTCACAATAATTCCACTGATTCTTTATGCATTCTCTTCCTTCCAACTATTTTAAAGCTTTGTTATTGATCTTTTAGTCCTTATAAGTCTCTAATCAAAGTTTATTTCAGCCAAACCTAATTCCACTACATGCATTTATTCATTAAGCAAACACTTACTGAGTATCAGATTAGGCACATAGACCTGAGTCTCAATTAGCTCAGTCTGATGGGAAGACTGATAAATAAACGGAAAAATACAAACAGCTAAAGCACAGAGATATCAATTCACTCAATAAAAATACGCTTAGCATCTAAACGTTGCCAGCATAGTGCCTTCAGAGACCAATAAGATAAGGTTCCAGTCTCTGGCTAAGATTGCCAAATAGATGTCTACACAAGTAGCAGGAAGTTCTACAAGTGCTAAGATAGGAATAGGTATAGACTAGTGAAGACTCAGTGAGAAAACGGACAGTTCCACTATGATTTTGCTGTGGGACTGAGTCTTGGGGTCTGAAACTGGAGGTATGGCGACCAATTATCTTCTAATCAAAATGCATATACGAGAAACAATGAGAATCTGAACCAAGGTAGAAGCACATGGATTGCAAGGGTGGTATGGCCTAACAGAGTTTAAATAGTAGAATCAATGCGACCAAGTTCACGTGCAGAGTAGCTGAGATAAAACACAAACAACATAATCCAGGATGGCAGCGGGTTCCTGCTTTGGATGATTAGATGGATGTTGATACACTAACAAAGGTAAAGAATACATAACCACAGCAGACTTGGGGACTCCATAAGGTAACTTGTGAATATATTCATTTGAGATTCCTACGGGGCAATGGAATTTGGCTTAGTAGCTCAGAAGGAAAAGTGGCTTAGTATTATCGCTTTGACAAGTCTATCATATAACTAGTTTGAGCCACGGTAGTGAATGAGCAGGCAGAGAAAGGATATAGAAAGAAAACAAAAGACATCAAAATAAAATCCATGGTTACTATTTAGAGGGCGGAAGAGAAGGAAATCATGAAGAGGAGGACCTTGTAGTCGTTCAAACAGTAAAACATAGAGTAAGTAGCCTGCAAGGAAGTTAAAGAGAACCGAAAGTTTTAAAAGGGCAGAGGTTAAATAAACGTAGATGTCAGGAAAGAAGTGATCTAAAAAAGGTTCATGGATTGGGTAACTGAGAAGTGATGATGATTTCTGAGAGGTGGAAGGGAGATTTAAGTTGAAAGAGGGAGGGAGAAGTAAAGTCAGAGAGACAGCAAGCACTTGAGGAGCCTGGCTGCAAGGTGGGGCATGGCCACACCGTGTGGCTTCCCATGTCTTCCTCAGTTTGGTTATATTAAAATTTTAAAGTAAACTTTTTCATGAATATAAAACATATATATTACAAAATTGCACAAATCTGAAAAGTACAGGTCAACTGATCTTCACAAACTGAAGAACCCATGTAATCAATCCTCAGATCCAGAAATGGAATGTGACCAGCAAGCCATCTCCTTGTGACCCCTTCCTGGTCACTACATCCCCAAAGTAATTGTTATCAGATTCCTATCACCAAAGATTAGTTTACATGTTTTCAAACTTTACATTAAAGAAATCAAACTGTATCTTCTATTCTGTGAATAGCTTTTTAAAAGCAAGCATATTGTGTGGTTCATCCACGGTTTGTATATTGTTCATTCTCATTACCGTATAGTATTCCATTGAATAAATAACTTGTCTTTTGTGTTGTTGATATACGTTGGAGCTGTTCCAGTTTGGGGCTATTAAAAATCGTGCTTCTATGAACACCCTACCACCTGTCTTTTTGTGCACATCACACCATGCCACACACACACAGTGAAACGCCTGTTCATTGGGCATGCATATATTGAGCTTAAATAGTAACAAATAGTTTTCTAAAGAGTATGTATTGATTTTTCACCTTCTCCAGCACTGTAGGAGGCTCCAATGGTTTCACATTCTCATGAATAATTGTTATAGTCAATCTTTTTATTAGCTATTCTGCAGGATTAGTGGCATCTCACTGTGGTTTTAATTTATACTTCCAAGATGACTAACGATTTTGAGCAATTTACATATGCTTATTTGTACATTCTTTTTTTGTGAAATGCTTCTTCAAGTCTTTTGCCCATTTTTATATTGGGGTATCTATTTCTTTTTGACTTGTTGGAGTTCTTTATATTCATCAAGGACTGTTAAGTGTCTGAGATTTTGCCCTCCTTGAGAGGTAAGAAGTTAGTCTGCCACCGTTTCAGGCTGGAACAAGACATGAGATGCCTGGGTCAGAGACAGAGAATCTTACTACTCAGGGAAAAGCAAGTATCATGAACATCAGTATATTTGCATTAGTTTCCCTGTACCCCAAGTCTCATGGAGGTAATGTGAACGGGTCCAGATAGATTTCTGCACATTCAGTATTAAAGGAAAGGAACTCTGAGATTAGGGTACCAAAATCTTTTATAACAGGCACTAAGCATGCCCATTCTTCGTTCTAGAGGAAGATATTATGCTAACTATACTGGACAGTAAGCACAACTGCTCTCTGTGCCAGTGGGGTACACTACCTGTATCTTTCAAGCCTGTTTGCTACAGACATTGTAATAAGATAGCCCAGAAAGAAAGGGTAGTTAGTACCTCACCTGCAAGATGTACAGAAATTAAAGAAATCTGTGAAGAACTGTATACCAACAATATATTGGTATTATTACCTATTATTGTAGGTTTTACAAATATCTACCCCAAATAAATAACTTATCTTTTCATACTCTTAACGGTACTTTTCTTTTAAATGAACAAATGTTATTAGTTATCATAAATTCCAATTTATAGTCAATGCTCTTTTAGTGTTTTTTGTTTAAAAAATATTTTCCTATACATAGTTGTAAAGATACTTTCCTATGTTACATTTTAGAAAATTAATAGTTTTACTTTTCACATTAAAATGGATGATGTGGGGTTAGGTATCAACATTCATCTCTTCTATTCATATGGATATGCAGTCGAACTAGCACTATGTATCAAAAAGGTGGTATTTTCTCTGCTATAGTGTTGTATAATGAGTGTTGATAAACAATGGACTATATATGATGTGTGGATCTACTTCTGGATTCTACACTGTTTCATTAATAAAGTCCTCTTGTCTATCCTTATGCCAATATAGCACTTGGTGATTATGGCAGCTTTACTAACGGTCTTGATATCTGGTAGTATAAGGCCTCCTTTGGGGTTTTCCTTCTTCGAGGCTATTCTTGGACCTTTGCGTATCCATCTACCTGACCTACTTTAGGATTTATTCTAGTGTGGATCTGGTATCAACAAATTATCTTGGATTTTATTTGCCTGGAAATTTATTTTGCACTTACTTTTGAAAGCTATTTTTGCTGGGACAGAGTTTTAGGTTGGCTATTAATCTCTTTAAACATGTTTCTATTGAGAAGGGAGATGCCAGTGCTATTGTTTTTCTCTTAAGGAAATCTGCCCCCCACCTTTTTTGCTCCTTCTAACTGCTTTTAAGATTTTCTCTCTAGATTTCAGCAGTTTTACTATGATATGTCTTTGAGATATTTTCTTTGTGTTTAATCTTATTGGGTTTCTAACATTTCTTTAATCTGTGGTGTGATATTTTTTATTTGTTTTGGAAGCTTTCCTGCCATTTTATCTTTAAATACTACTTTTATTCTTTTTCTCTATTTTCTCCCTTTCCAGTATCTGGATTTCTATATGTTAGAGCTTTTTCACTGTGTCCTATTTGAACATCTCTGTTCTTTTCTCTATTTATTTATTGTTATTCTTGATTTCTCTTTGCTTCAGCCTGGCTATTTTCTATTGATCTGTCTTCCAATTCACATATCATCTCTTCCACCATGCCCATTCTTCTATTAAACACATCTATTGAGTAATTAATTTCAGTTAACATATTATCCATTTGATACTTTGCAATAGATTCCATTTAACCATTGAAATTCCTCCATCTTCTAATCTATTTCTTGTAAATATAAAACACAGTTATTTTAAAGGCCATGAACGATAATTCCAATATCTGGATCACATGTGTGTGTGCACGCACATGTTCTTGTTTTTCTCTAGGTCCAATTCTTTGGGTTGCCTGGTAATTTTTTACTGAGTGCCAGGCATTGTGTATTAAAAATCAGGAGAATCTAGAGGAAGATATTTTCTTCCAGGAATATTCATCCTATCCTCTGGTAGGTACATAAAATGGGCGCTGATCCCCTGAATCTAGTCAGAGACTGAGTGGGGTCTGGTTGACACTCCCTTTAAGACTCTGCTCCTCAGGTGTCACTCTCTAGATGTCCCACTGGAAGATGTGGTGTTGACCAGAGCCCATCATCCTCAACAGATCTTAAACTCTAATCTTTGTATCCTCACCACACGAGCCAACTAACCTCTTCTCTGCGCTTCAGTGGCTTTTTGCTTGTCTGTTAGTCTTTCATCCTGTGCAGTACATAAATTTGACAAAAGCCTGAGTGTACAACAAACTTTTGGGGCTCACTTCTTGGCGTTTCTTACTTTCAGGAATCTTGGTCCCTCAACCCTGGTTTCCTTCATGGCCTCAAACTCCAATTTTTTTATCTCTTTATCTCCACAAAATTTCTAAAAGTTTTTCTGGCTTCTCTGAATCATAACAGCAACTCTGTACCTGAAGTCTCAACCAGAATTTGCAAAATGCCTCAAGATTATCTAGTATGCAGGCTTAACTTTCTTTCTTTGGTTCTTTTTTACCAGGATCTTCACATCCCAAGTCCTGGATCTCCTGGCAACTCCCTGATATCTTTAAACACACACACACACGTTATTTCATCTTTTTTTTTTTTAAATCTCAATGGGAACACTGGTCTACTATAATCTCTGCTATTATAGCTGAGGCATCTAAGCTTTTAAGCTACACTCAACCACTCTTTTGACTTTGCCAATGAGGAATAAAGACATTTTTATATGCTTCTGATAATTTAAATTCTAAGCATACTTTTTGGGACATAAATTTTTTTTTTCCTAAATTATCTCTAGGCTATTTTGGCACCAAATAATAAGTTCTTCACTTCCAGCTGATTGTTCAGATTCTAACATTTTGTATATCTCATTTGAACTATTTTTCCATAGATACATTCCTACACGTTCTCATAATAAGCACATCTTCCAATTTTATGCTCAATCATAGCTCTGTGAGTTCCCTTATAGCTTTTCAGACTTACCTCAGCATTTTATTCCTTGATTGGGTTTAGGGCCCTTAAAAAGTCAGGTGCTTCTCAATGCCTTCTGTTCTTCAAGTAACTTATGAAATCATGGGTCATAGGACTTATTCTCAGATGACCCCATTATTAAACATTCCCTGTCAGATGTGTGGCTATTTCCATATATTATACATCTTTCCTCTAGGTAATTCTGTTTAAATTCACAGTAGTTCACACTTGTGTATTAAATAAACTTTGGTTTAAGACTCTAGTAAAAACCTTTTTAAAAAAAGATGCATCTTTGTTTATTTAGGCATCTATTCTCTATTTTGTCCACATATTTATGGATTTTCCTTCTAAAAAACATGAGAAAAGAGGGAATATAGCCAGTTCTCTACCCTCTTCTTTATTTTCTGATATAAGCAGAAGAATCAAAGTTAACAGCATTCCATTGCTTTACATACTCATCAATTAATGAATGAAAGAAAGGTTAAGACTATTAGAAAAACTGGCTATATTTCAATTAGTAATTTGGATACATTTTCCCTACTTTTCTTCTATTTATTATCTATAAAATATTCTATATTCCTTTGTCTTGAATTTTCTAGGTAATTTCCTAAATATCCTTCTTTGCCTTTGTACACAGTTGTGTTAGTTATTTTATGTTGCATCACCGATCTCCCCAAAATGCAGTGTATTTAAACAACAATAATCATTTATTGTCTCTAATGGATTTTGCTGGCCAGAAATTTGCAAGAAGCTTTGGTGGGGAGTTGTGCCCTGGCATCTCTCAAGAGGTTGCAATTACATGAAGGCTGGATCTGCACTCTTCTGAAAACTTGACTGGGACTAGAGGGTCCCTTCCAAAGTGGCTTACTCATATAACTTGCAAATTGGTGTTGGTTATTGTGGAGGCTCATCTCCACCTGGGTCTCTCCACATGGCCTGGGTTTCTGTAAAAAGTGGTTATCAGGCTCTAAGGGTATTTGTCTTGAAAAGGAATGAAAGAAGAGAGAGAGAGAGAGTGAGATCGCTAGTTCCAAAGAAACTATATCCTTTTTATGACCTAGTCTCAGAAGTCACATAGCACTGATTCCACTACATTCTGTTCATTAGAAATGATTCACTAATGGCCCATATTCACCTGGAGATGAGTGAGCCTCCATGTTTCAAAGGGACAAGAGCCAGAGAATTTGTGGACATACTCTAAAAGCACCACAACAGCTACACATGACTTAACTAACATGACTTAGTTAAACTCAACTTGTGACTTATTCAATTATGGAAACCAGAAGGATAAAATCTGGTTTCCACTGTTGGTATAAATACAATTCTATTGAATTAATTTTTTGTAAGATACTGAATATATAACTAAGTTCTTTACAATATTTTTATATATTTTTCAAAAGTCTTAATAACCTTAGTGGGTATATTTCATAACATTTTGATTAGAAAGCACTGCTGCCTACAAGAACTCAGAAAACCAATTATTTCACATCACAAATTTAAAAAAGGAAAATGGATAAAATACTGTCTGCTAAACCATATTCTGTGTTTGAAGAAATTAAGAAACACATTCTGTACGTCACAATAGTGGAAATTTTTAAACTCTGAAAAGACAGAAGGATGTACCATTTGAAAAGGGTTCAAAGTTAAAATATGACTGAGATCAAATATTAACACTAGCCTTTCTCAACGTATCAGTAAAACACATGTGATGGAATGAAAAAATGTAACACAACACTGGGGAAATGACCTATGACTGTGAGTCTGATACCCGAATGAAGGAAGGACACTGCCCATAGGCAGTCAAATGGAGGAACCCTCCCTTCTCTTCCTCATGAAAGAAGGTAGTTCTGCTCTCTCCTACTTCCTGAAAATGGCCAAGTGAGAGAAAATGAGATACAGCATCCATGTCCTTTCTATTTAAAGGCCCCTTAGAAATTAATGAAAGTAATTCAGTAGAATGGTCCAATAGGAACAAAGGCAACAAATAGCTAATGAACATTCATAAAACACATACAAAGAATAATACATAAAAAACATGTGCCATTCAGTATTAAAAACTATGTAAATGCATGAAATTATACTTTTATCTATTCAACTTGGTCAAGGTGAAAAATTAGGTGTAACTACAGTTAAACTCAGGGGGGTAGCTGTGGCTGGCTGAATCTGCATGCTGTGCAGCTGTCCCACGTGGTAAATGACCTGGGTCCCCACCTGCCAGCTGTGAGCCCAGACACACTACTCACCCCTTTGTATTTTACTTTCCTCATCTGTAATTTTGGGACAATAACAGAATCTACACAATAAAGTTGCAGTGAGGATTAAATGAAATTTCATCTATGGTACCTCACTGCTTAACGTCCAGTACATACTATAATTAGGTTTTTTTAATTGTTATTTTTACCATTACTATCATAGTTATTCTTATTCTCATGGTCAATGGATTGTACACTCTCATACGCTGCTGGTAGGAATGTAAACTGGTTCTGCATTTTTGAAAAGTAACCTAATAACATATCAAACTCGTTTTTAAAAAGTTTACATTCCTTGGCCAAATACTTACATGAATTTTTTTTTTTTTGGTGAGGAAGATTAGCCTTGAGCTAACATGTGTGCTCTATTTTGTATGTGGGACACTGCCACAGCATAGCTTGATGAGTGGTGTGTAGCTCTGCGCCTGGGATCCGAACCCATGAACCCCAGGCCACCGAAGCAGGGCACATGAACTTAACCATTGCACCACCAGGCCAGCCCCCAAGGTGAATCTATTCTTAAGAAATAACTAGTGAGTGTCAACAAAAATTTATACACAAATATGTTCATTTCTGTGTAATGAATAGCTAAAATTGGAAATAACTTAGTATAACTAACTCCATTAGTATAATCTTAACAAATTATATTCAATCATATGGCAGAATATTACGAAACATTAGACTGTATTTAAAGATGTTTTAGTGAGTTAGGAAAATGATGGGCAAATAACAGGCAGTGAAAATGTAAACATTTTAAACATATATACAATATAATAACACTCATATATATATCTGTTCAGATTTATATCTCTACTTTATCTAGCAACTAATGTATCAGAATATTAAATCTATCAGACCTTGCAGTGGTTATCTTTGGAAGTATTGAAGATGATTTTAATGATTTTCTTTCCAATTTCTAGTTTTATTGAATTTCACTCAGAGAATTCATATTGGCTTATGTGATTAATCACATTATAAACTATATTGCAGTTAAAGAGTTACTAGAAATTATAGGTTCAATATTAAATCAAAATTTGCAATCAACATTGTAGTTTTCAGGAAGGAAACTATTGTTTTTATATTTATTTTGATACTTACTATGTGCCAGACATTGACATAGGTGCACTGACATAGTTAATATATTCAAATGGTGGTTATACTCTTTTTAACCACCACCCTCCCCTGAGATTATAAATAGAGAAAAAGGCTTGGTCTGTGTAAGAGATTGCTAAACATGGTAGAATTGATATCCCAATTGGTCTGTTGTTAATAGACTTGATATACGCATAGAAAAAATAGCTCCTCTTGATCTGAAGGCTAATAATCATTTTGTTCTTCATCTGTAAGGTATGTAGATAGATAGGTCAGAGTGGGTATATGCTTATATTGGTACTTTTGAAGAAAAAAGGACTTAATGGAACCCATTAGGCCAAATCTAAGAAGAGCAGAGCAGGAAGCCAGCTGCATCATTCTGAAGGAAAGAGGTCCAGACAATCCACATAATTCAATGTCAGGTATCCAGGAGAATCTGAGTTGGAAGTGTGGTGATCCCAGATCAGCACCATGGAAATAACGAAAAGGCTGAAGCTGCTTTAGGAAAATGAAGGAAAGTTCCCTCAATCTTAGATATGCTATTTTGTACCTCATCACTGAGATTTACTGGAGTGCAAGTGTATGTATATTTTCTGAGTATAAACCCTGGGGTCCTGAATAGAGATGGATAGAACATTCGACTCAAGGGAAGGGTGTGATGATAGTGATTTTTCTCCTATTGTTGCCCCAAACCCTCTGTCCTGAACTGAAGAGACAATGTTTAGGAGAGAATATGCTCAGGATTGAACATAAATCGGAGTGAGTAGGTTAGTTTGACTTAAATCTTATGAGCTGATAATAAACACAGGTAAAGGGAACTCTTTCCCCATGCTCCCTCAAAGATGCCCTCATTTTCCCCTGGAGACCGGCCAGCTGACCTCAGGTGTGAAGAGTTCTACCTGAAGTCCTTCTATGACTTGACTACAATGATTATTTAAAATATATTGAGCAAATGAAAAATTTATCATCCATTTGGTCTAGAAATTTATTTTGTAAGATACTTCATTTCTAGTTTGATCTCATTTATTCCATAAAAAATCATTATGTTCTTAAGATAGTAAAGGAAATATGTTATATATTTTGTGGACCACAAAGTTACTAAAGGAGGGCAAGCTTTATCAGCCTGCTTAGATGGGGCAGGGTCCTGAGGGCTGAGTAGGGCTTTATGATGGAGGGGGTTGGGGGCATAAAATGCAGCCATTTTTTCCCGAGAGGCAGGAATTCATGAAGAAAGAATGAATGAATGTCAAAGAAGAGGCAGAAAGGAGAGCTGTGAATATAATTACATAAACTGATTTCAATATTAGTAAATTAAGATGCACCGGGTATCTGTTAAAGCTAGGCAATCAGGTTGGAAGTATAAGTAAGTTTAAAAGTTTAAATTAGAGCTAACAATTTTTCTGGATCACCTTGCAGAGAAATAAACTGCAAAACAGGAATGTACGTGCCTCAGCATGTTTCTAGAAGGAAAAAAACATTAATAGCACTCATCTAGCTGAAAATGTTGTGGATAAAACCAGTCCTTCAAAAAGGGCTCTAAGTGAAATTTTTCATTAGGGAAAAAACTTTTATTTTAAACAGGGGTTATTTGCCAGTGGTTTAATATGTACTCCTAAAAACATGTTTAATATATAATAAAAATGTACTTTCTTGTTAGTATTTCCTTCTTTGGCACTGTTCTAGATGAATTTACTAGAAATTTACTAGAACTAAATGAATATCAGTTTTCTTGATCTCATATTCTATCCAATAGGCATCATTTAGTAATAAAATTAAAAGGATCAGATGGCTATAAAAAACAGTAAATCTTGGCAAGTGAAAAGAAAATTCTAACAAAGCACCAATTTTGCTCTAGGAAAATAACTTGAATGTACTATACACACACACACACACACACACATTATGAAAACTTACAATATGAAATAGAGAAAAAATGATAAAGTTGGTTTGAAAAGTTAAGATGAAAAAATCAGAGAAAGGAAAATTTAGATTGGATAATTTGTATATACTACAAATTAATATAATACGGAATAATCTTAAAGTTCCACTTCATATATGTAAAAATAAACTGAAGTAAATAGGAAATGTTACTTCCTGAGAATTCTTAAATAATAATATACTACTTGAGACAACTTTTCTAACTCTGAAATTAAATACCTCGGTGTTTAATCAGAAACAAGTATTTAGTTTTATGAATGAGCAAATTTAATATTAAATATATCCAAGATACAATTAGAGATTCAGATCAGATTTTTTTAAAAAAAACTGTAAATGGTGAGTTTAATATATTTGAACTAGAATTGCCACAGAGAAGTAATCAAAGGTTCTTGCTCTTGGATAGGGTGGAGTCTCCAGAATTTTCACATTTGAATAAGTCAAATCGTGCAGTTAAAAAAATAAATTGTTGGGGCCGGCCTGGTGGCATATGGGTTAAGTTCACGTGCTCCAACTTCAGTGGTGCTGGTTTCGCAGGTTTGGATCCCGGGCGCAGACCTATGCACCACTTATCAAGCCATGCTGTGGCAGGCATCCCACACATAAAGTAGAGGAAGATAGGCATCGATGTTAGCCAGGGCCAATCTTCCTCAGCAAAAAGAGGAGGATTGTTAATAGACGTTAGCTCAGGGCTAATCTTCCTCACACACACAAAAATAAATAAATTGTTTCTTACATATGCCTATATGTTTTATTTTGTACAATAATTTCATTTTAATAAAATCCACAATTGCCTGTAGAGTGTTTTCAAACACTATTCCTTTTTTTTTTTTTTTTTTTTTGGTGAGGAAGATGAGCTCTGAGCTAACATCCATGCTGATCCTCCTCTTTTTGCTGAGGAAGACTGGCCCTGCGCTAACATCCGTGCTTATCCTCCACTTTATGTGGGATGCCGCCACAGCATGGCCTGACAAGCAGTGCATTGCTGCACGCCCAGGATCTGAACGCAGGTCACCAGCAGCAGAGCGTGTGCACTTAACCGCGACGCCCTGGGGCCAGCGACCCCATTTTTAATATTTTATAGTTTTCTCATATCTATTTTGAATTAAAGGATGGTATAGGAGATAATATTGAAGAGAGGCCAGATGACTATTTCAGTAGGGAAATTAGCACTGAACAGATCCTTCCTCAACTCTTCGTACTTTCCTCCATCTGAGACAGCTCATATCCTGCAACCTGAATAAAATGTCCTAAATCAGAGGTGTGTTCATTTTATTCCCTTGTTCAAAGGAGTTTAGTGGATTCCAATGGGCCATAAGCAAAATCGACCTCATTAGCACATCACTAAATGATTTTAACAAATTGGATAAAGCCAATCTATCTAGTCTTAGCTATTATTCCTGTTCACTCTTAATTATCCCATCTTCTAGACCAGCGGTTCTCAACTGAGAGTGATTTTTTGCCGCCAGTGGGTTGGCAAAGATGGGAGACATTTTTGGTTGTTCACAATTCGGGGTTGCTACTGGAATCTCTGGATAGAGGCCAGGGATGATGCTGCAACACACACGGAATCTCTCCCAGCCGAAAAAAGAATTATCTGCCCCCAAATGTCAACAGTCATGAGGTTGAGAAATCCTCTTCTAGATAAACATGTCCTAAGCCTTTCACAGTTTATGACTTTTTTCCATATAGTTTTATTTTTGCCTCAGTTTTCTCTTCCTCCCATCTCTCTCTGTTGAAATTATACTTTTCCTTCAATTCTCAATTCAAATGCTTCTTTTTGCATGAAATCTTCAATTCAATGTGATTGGTAAGTTCGATTAAGATCAAATAACATTTTTGGGTTCTGTACTCTTAGCAAAACCCTTCCTAATAATGTAATTCTAATTATGTACTAGTTGACACATGTAAAACAATAGACCTAACATATATGTAAATTACAAAGCATAATAATAACACGAATCTGAAAATCCACCATCTCAACTTGAAAATAGAATACTGTCAACTCTTCTACGTCTATACTTATATCTTTTTTCCATATTCCATTCCTCTGCCTCCCTCAGAGTTCATCACTGTCCTTAAAATTGTGAGACCTTTCTCTTGCTTTAAAAAGCACATCTATATGCCTGTATCTTTTATTGTTGCTTGTTTTGGAATCTTAGAACAAACTGTATCATATTGTATCTAGTCTTCTGCAATTTGCTCTATTGACTCATTACAGTTTCTAAGAATCATCCATATTGTTGCTTGTAGCAGTCGTAACTATATTTCCTTGTCGTTTTTGTAAATAAATAAATCATAATTACATATTCATTCTCCTAACAAACAGACATTTAGACGGTTCTCTTTTTTTTTGCTATTATAAATGATGCTAGGATGAAAACATTCTTGTGCACGTTCATGCGTGCACAAGGGCAAGACTTCATTTTGGCTATCAATAAATCTAGATATGAAATTGTCGAATTATAGCACACGTAAATGTTCAATTTTACTAGGTTTTTGCCAGACTCTTTTCCAATGGTTTGAACAATTTACACTTGAATTCACCACGTCTAAGTGTTCTTTCTGATTTACATCCTCACTGATACTTGCTCCAACGTTTTGGGTATACATCATAAACTACAGATAGTGGGATTTTGTTTTTATTTATTTTAGGAACTTTGCTTTTTAAGGGGCAAGTTTAGTCTATTTATATTCATTGTGGTTACTGATATGTTTAGAATTTTAAAATTATCATATTATATTCTGATTTTTTATACCATTATTTTTCTTTTCTTGCTTTCTAAAAATTGTTAGGTTTTTCTGTTGCAATTTTTTACTCTATTTTTGTTTTTTTCTACTATTTTCCCCTCTACTACTTATAGTATATTCTGCTGAGGTTTTGTTCTTTTTTGATTGGTTACCCTTGAAAATTTACTGTGCCCACTTAACTAGAAGATAAGATTAATTCTTTACCCCTACTCTTCAACAATATAAGAATCTTAGAGTATTTTAACTCTGATATCTCCTTCCCTTGTTTTCATGTTCTTATCGTTCAGTAAGCTTCTTCTATCTTTTTTTAATTGCACAGATTATACATTATTATTATTTTATACATGGAATAGTTATTAACTTCTTTGATCAAAACTATTTCTTTCATCTAAGATTCTTCTAGGATTCTTTTCTTTCATCCTGTACTACACGTTTTAGAAAGTCTTTTAGCATTATTAAATGAATGGTCATTTTTCTCAATTTTTATCCTTTTTAAATTTTCTACTCATTCTAACTCTTGAAAGATAGTTTTACTGGATAATTCTAGGTTGACAGTTATTTTCTCCTCGCATTTCAAAATATCCCATTGTCTTCTGGATTTCCTCGTTGTTTGGGGAGTTTCCTGTCTAGTTGTAGGTGAAGTGTCTTGTCCATCTGTCTCTTCTGAGAATCTTTCTTTGTCTTTGGCACCTTGCAGTTCCTCTAAAGTGTGTGTGTGTGCACGCGTGTTTGTGTAATTTATGCTGCTTCGAATACATTGGGTTGCTTCTATCTGTGAATTTATACTTTTATTTCTAGGTAATTATTAACTAGGATACCTTTGGATATTGATTCTTTTCCATTTTCTCAGTTCTCTACTTCTGGGACTCCAAGTGTATATATATTAGATCTTTTTTTCTATTTTTCTTATCTCTTAATCTGTCTTTCATATGTTCCATCATTTTTACTCTCCATACTGCAATTCGTGGATTCATTTGGTTCTATCTTTTTTGTTCACTAACTATTTCTTCAGCTAATCTTAGTCTGCTGTTTAGTCCACCCATTATTATTATATTTTATTCTTACCATTACCTGTTAGGTTCTTTTTTTTTTTTTTAATAATTTTATTTATTTATTTATTTATTTTCCCCCAAAGCCCCAGTAGATAGTTGTCTGTCACAGCTGCACATCCTTCTAGTTGCTGTGTGTGGGACATGGCCTCAGCATGGCCGGAGAAGCGGTGCGCCGGTGCACGCCCGGGATCCGAACCCGGGACACCAGCAGCGGAGCACGCGCACTTAACCGCTGAGCCACGGGGCCGGCCTGGTACCTTTTAGGTTCTATTCTCAGCTCCTCTTGGTCTTTTTTCGTAGCATCTTGTTGCTTGTTTATCTCTATGATTCCGTCTTTTTATAGATACCATACCTTGAAATTATATATATTTTAAATTAACAATTGTAATATCTTAAATTCCTGGAGGATAATCTTTTGTTTATGGCTGACTCATATTCATTATGCTTGGTTTTCTCTTATGTTTAGTGATTTTTGATCCTAAACTTATACCTACATGATATTCATCTGTGAAAGAATCTGAGAGCCTAAATCCAGCATGCTTATCTCTAGAGAGGATGTGTATTTGCTTATACTGCATCTCTAGAGAGCTGTGTGTGTATGGTGGGGCGTGGGGGATATTATAAATCTGGGATCACTTTGTCTATATTCAAGCGTTAGTATTTTTGTTTGTTTGTTTTTGTTTTCTTGGTGAGGAAGATCAGCCCTGAGCTAACATCCTTTGCCAATCCTCCTCTTTTTGCCGAGGAAGGTTGGCCCTGGGCTAACATCCGTGGTGCCGATCTTCCTCTACTTTATATGTGGGACGCCACCACAGCATGGCTTGACAAGTGGTGCATAGGTCCATGCCAGGGATCTAAACCTGTGAACCCTGGGCCACCAAAGCAGAGAGCGCGAACTTAACCAGTACACCACTGGGCTGGCCCCAAGTGCTAGTATTTTAATCCAGGATCTTCAGATTCTATCTCCTCACTTTGCCCCTGAACTAAGGCTTGTTCTCTGCTTTTCACATGTTCTGATCACTCAAAATTCTAGTTTCAGTTCATTGTTCTCTTGACCTTTTGGAGATGTCCTTTGGTCAATGTGATGCTAAAGGATTTAATAAAAATTATGCTTTATTGATTATCTAGTTATTTAGTAGTAAGAGGGATCTTTGGAACACTTAGTCCTCCAGAAGTAGGAAGAGCAAGAGTGTCCTTTTAAAACCCCTGTTATGGTGCTTCTCACAGTCAGCATTACACATACTTGTCTTATACCTCTATCCTAGATTGTAAAAAAATCTGTTTCTTTTAAAACAGTATAGATCGTTAATAGTTTTATAATTATATCATTTTATATAATGCTCAGTCTTTCCCTTGGGTCCCTACTGTATGAAGTATAGGTTTCATCCTATTACTAACATCAGCATGATCAACGAAATGTTTGTTGCAAGGAGAGTATATGAAAATACAGTAATATCAGACCTCTATGTTAATGTCATGTGTTATATAAATGCTAAATGTTTACTCTAAGATTTGCTTCTATCTTTATATTATGTTATTGCCAAATCACCAGGAAGTATCACTCGGGATAAACATGATTTCTAAAAACAAATATCATTAAGATAGGAATATTTTAAAACCAAAGATATAATTTAATACTAAAAAGAACAAACAAGCCATTAGGATATAAAAGAATATTATGTATATATTATTTCACTGTCTTTTAGCAATTTGCCTAGCAGAGGTAAAAAAACAATGATTAGCCTTATTTTTTGTCCTCTGAGAAGAACCTGTATTTTTTTTTCTGCCTTATTGGTTAATAGGATCTTTTTCTTTACTTGTAGGATATATATATATTTATGGATCTGATTTTGTTAATTTTGCAATGAATGCAGTGTCTCCTTTTGAACTGCATACTACTGTCTTATTTTAGAACAAGAAGTTTTTGCTATTATATGTTTGCTTATTTCTTTTGCTTTAATTTTTCCCCTCTTCCCTCCATTGGGAGAATCTATAATTTTTAAGCTGGAGCTATTTACCAAGTCTTTCATATCTACCCGGAGTTTGACATCATTTTATCTTTTTATGCCTTTCTGGAAATGCTTACCAAGATTTTCTTCCACATGACAGATTCAATTTTTATAGTAATAATAGGTTTTCTTTCCCTGTTCCATAGAGAGCCTTTATGGGCGTTCTGAGTTGTTTCCAATATTGTTTTTCTGCTTCACTTGATAAAATATTTTCAATAGGCTTTTCTCCTGAGTCTTCAAGTAGATATTCCCTTCCCTGATTCTCTGGTATCTTTTTGATGGTATCGTTTTGTTGTTACTAACCAGATAAAACCTTGGGGAAGTTACCAAACTTTCTTTCCTCAATTTCCTTGCAAAGTGGGAGTAATTACACTATTTATTTTATAAGTTTGTTGTGAGGAATAAATGAGTTAAATACATAAAATGAATTTAAAATAGCATCTGGGACATACTAAATGCTCAATTAAATTTGGCTACTAATATTATTTATTTTTTACTGTTTTCTTCTTTATGTAACTTTGAATGACACTGATGACAACCAGCAGAGAGAGTTTGTAGTTACCTCTTGATTTCCCTACTTTTCTTTTGCTTACTGGTCAAGTAACCATTGCAACTGAAACCTGGAGAGGAGGCTGATACTCCATGATCTTGGGTCAATTTCCATTGTGCAGGAGACATGCATTCAGAACAGCCTTGCCTAACATGGGTGGAACTTTCCTCTAAGTCCATGGTCTTGTTCTCTGCTGCATTAAATCTACTACTATTACTACTACCTCACTGTGGATGGCAACAGGGGTTATTTCTGCTGCTGCCCTGATATGATAACAGACTGCGGGGGAGGTGAGTTGTGGCAACATTTGATTTCAAATGAAGAAGTGAGTTATAAATTACATGTGAGAGCAATTAGTCGATAGTTTTGGTGTGTTTAAACTACAAGGAAATTACTAAAATGGTAGTATGGCAGGTTTTGTAATGGTATAATTGTAATTCTGCAAAAAATAATTGCACAAAACTAAGGTAGAAATTCATTATTAGTCTTGATAATTTAGGTAATCAAAAACTATCAAATTATTGATTCCAACCAATTGGATTTTTTCAAAAACTTAAAGACATTAATTTTCTATATTGATAAACTGATGGCTAAATGTGAAACTTCCACTTCATTTTGCCTTGTTAATGACCATCTAGATTTAAGGATAAATAACCTATACAAACATGAATAGAAAAAAAAAATCCTACACGTACTATATAAGGAGAAGAATAACAGAAGCTAAATGATGGTCAATAGGTCAAAACTTCTGTTAAGGTAAATTATGGATAAGCAACTTACCCACAGATACAGAGTGTATCTAATATCAAACCAGTATTGTTTTTTCCTTCCAGCATATAGGCATGACACACACTGACTAGTCGCTCATCAAACCCATCGCCTTTCTCCAGCCTTCCTGTGATTAAGTGTGGCCACGGGACTGAATTCTAGTCAGTGGAACTTGGATGGGAATGTTATTTACCATTAGCAGGTCTGGCACTAACACCCTTCTCTGAGCAAATCTATCTCAGTTCTCCCAGCTGCTGGATGTTGATGCCTCAGGCAACTCTGGAAATCACATGTTGATGATGGCTCAGCCTCCATTATTCCGGGTCTCTGACCAAGTGAGTGGACAGTCCCTCTACTCTGCCACGTGAGCAAGAAATAAAATTCTCTCTTATTAAGCCATTGAGATTTCTGGCTTTATCAGTTTGATTCTCTAAGAGCTCTATATGACACGTATTTTAATGTTCATGATCCACTTATATACTTCCTTAAAACTGACATAATGAAATAATATTTTGAGTGTGATGACACAAATTCATCTGCTATTCTCTAATTGCACACAAGGATCTAAAAATAAATAACCAAGTAGAGACTGCACAGTAATCATAGGAAGCAACATAATTGAGAGGTTTTGAAAAAGTCAAGATGAGCAAACTTCAGGTCACCAGTCTAGTGCAACAAAACAAACTCAGTGAAATGAAGTCTATTTCAGGAAGGAAGGAAAAAACCCATGTTTTAAAAACAAACAAAAAAATCTCTATCATAGTTTTGAAACACAAATTACTTTGAGAAAGCTCCCAAGTTTTGGTAAAACATGATTGGGTAAGAACTCAGTGGTAGAGAGCTAATATTTTTAGAATTTAAAATCTCAATAAGTCCTCAGGTTGGTTAGGACGGGTTAAGATCCTTGACTGCCCAATCAGAGCACATCCTTCCCGTATCTTCAAAAAGCACAGAACAGATTGATCTAGACAATATTGCCACAGACTATGGCACTTCTAGGCCTCATGATAAATATCCACTTGGCATCTAACTCTTCTTGTCCTTAAAGACAAAAGACCAAATCCCGTGGGCATCTGAGAAATGTTATACAGCAGCTGCAGCTGCTAAATGATCAGAAAGGGTTGGGAGATGGCAGACAGCCAGGTCGGGCCTAGGTTTACCTCTTAGCAGGCATTCTCTAACTACTGCCCCAATAACAAATCTCTCTTACAGAAAGTTAACTCGCCCTGGCCCACATAAATTACGTCCATTGACTCAAGCATCACATCATGAAGAGATTTAACTCAAATTAATTTTATTCAAAGAATGAGTAGGCTTGGATGTGGAATTTGACCATTTTACATTTAATGATTGTGTTAGGATTCTCCAGAAAAACAGAACCAATAAAATAAATATAGATCTATAAATAAGAGGAGGTTTATAATAGGAACTGGCTGAGGAGGTTATGGAGCCGAGGTGTCCCACAGTCTGCCATGTACAAGCAGAAGCACCAGGAAAGCCGACGGTATAATTTAGTCCAAGTCCGAAGGGCTGAGAATCAGGGGGCACAGTGGTGTTAGTCCCAGAGTCCAAAGAACCAGGGGTTCTGATGGCCGAGGGCAGGAAAAGATGGATGTCCCAGCTCAAGAAGAGAGGGGTAATTCACCTGTCCTTTGTCTTTTGTTCTGTTCCGGCCCTGAACAGATTGGATGACGCCTGCCCACACTGGCGGGGGTGGATCTTCTTTACTCTGTCTACTGAATCAAATGCTAATCTCCTCCAGAAATACCCTCACAGACACATCCAAATAATATTTACCATCTCTCCGGGCATCCCTTAGACCAGTCAAGTGGACACATAAACCGGCCATCATAAGGATGTAACAGATTTAAGGGTTTTGATGTCTCAGATGAGATTTTCATCATCATTTCTCTCTCCCTGTTTTTAGACAGACGGCCGTCACAGCCCTGATCACCTCCCGATCACCTCCTGACTCCAGGCAGCGACCTCTCTGAGAAGGAGCAGAGCCGACGCAACGCATTCTGTTTGTTAATAGAACTGCAACTACACGGAAAAAGAAGATACGTCTCCAGATATTTTTCTGTCATTGTTTTATAAACCATTTTAATAGGTAACCTTTCTGCTTACAGATTATCAATTTGCAATCCTATTACTGTGGTAGATACTCGTCTAATTAGAAAGAATCTTTGTGCAGAGAGAAGTGAAGATGGTGGTGTAGGAGGGCTCTAAACTCAGCTCCTCCCAGGACACAGCCAATTTACAACTACTCGTGGGAAAATTACCCCTGAGACAGAACTGAAAACTGAATAAGAGGAACTCCTGCAACAAAGGACAATCCTAATTGAGGTGGAAGAGGCAGAAACTCCCTTCTTGAGAGAAAAAAACACCACCTTCCCAAGCCGCAGCGCTTCATGGCTGCCGGGAGCGGCTCACAGGTACGCAGCCTCCCTGGAGGAGTGGGGACCTGAGCCAGGGAGCACTCCCGCTGTAGGCATTTTGTGAACCCAGCACGATCGAGACGAATGGCATAATATCTGACTTTGCCTGCTACTGAAACATTGGGGAGTACCCTGAGAAAGGCTGGTTCACAAGGAAATTAAAACCGGATCTTAAAGGGCCCATGCGCAAACTCACCCGTTTCAGAAAGCAACCTAAAATCACCAGAAAGAAAGGTGCACAGTTCTTTGGTGAAAAGAGACTCAGCTGATAGGCTCTGAGGGCATCTGGGTGAGAGGTGAGACCTCTCCAGGGACTGGGACATTGGTGGCGGCCATTGTTGTGGCCTGGTGTGGGCGTGCTGACACAGACGCCATTGGAGTTCTCCCTGAGGCCTGCTAGCCCAGGGTCTGCTCCACCCGCTAGAGCACCGATTTAATCCAGCTCAGCCAGGGCAGGCAGCCCACCCTAGAGACTGGCCCCACCCAACAACAAGCCCTCAGGCAACTTGTGGGCCTGCATAGATTGGTGACTGGATTCTGTGCAGCCTGGCAACTGAGCCGACATTAGCGGGGCAGGGCATGCACAAGGAGCGGGTGGAGAGTGTGGGGCTGTGGCGGAGTGTGTGGGGCTCCCGCCGTGGAGAGACTGGGTCCGCTTGGGGAGGTCGGGGCGTGCACACAGGGCAGGACTGTGTTGACTGTGTGTGTGGACCTGTGGGTGGCAGGGCTTGTCAGCTGCAGAAGACTTGTGCTTCTCAAAGACCCACATAGGGGGTTTGCTCCACATTCCAAAGCCTGAAAGAATTGGGTGGTCCCGTGCCTGAGGCCAGCCCCACCCAGCTGCAATCCTCAGAGAGCTGACAAGAGACCTAAAGGCTGGAGGTTTACAGCAATTGTAAGCCCCTGAGCCTAACAACCTGCCACGCTGGGGGCCTACTCACTTAAAAGAAATACTGCAACACAAATGTGGTATTAGAACTTGCAGCCAACTGTGCTGGGGCTCCCTACATCCGATAAAGAGACTGAAGGGCCCATAACAACTACACGTAGCTGAGCATTACAGCAGCTGGCCAAGAGCATAGCTCAGCCTCCCTGGGCACCTACAGGAAGAGCAAACAGGCCACAACAGAAGGACACATGTAGCCCACATAGGGGTCACCCCTGGAACATTCAGAACTGGTGACGAGAGGGAAGCACACTGCAGGCCTCATAACGCATTGCTTATATAAGGTCACCTATCCAAGTGCAGGAGACATAGCTGACCTACCTAATATACAGACACAAGCACAGGGAAAGAGGCAAAATGAGGAGGCAAAGGAATACATTCCAAGTAAGGGAATAGGACAAAACCCCAGAAAAGGAAGTAAATGAAAAACAGAAATGAGCAACCTACTCAACAGAGAGTTCAAACAAAGAATGTTAAGGATGCTCACTGACCTGGGAAGAAGAATGGATGAACTCATTGAGAACGTCAACAAAGAAATGGAAAATATGAAAAAGAACCAATCAGAAATGAAGAATACAATACTGGAAAGGAAAAATTCACTAGAGGGACTCAAAAGCAGAGTAGAGGATACAGAAGAACGGATCCGCAAGCTTGATGAAAGACTAGAATAAATCACCCAAGCTGAACAGGTAAAAGAGAAAAGAATTAAAAAGAGTGAGGACAGTCTAAGGGACCTCTGGGACAACATCAAGGGCACTAACATCCGTGTTATAGGTGTCCCGGAAGGAGAAGAGCGAGACAAAGGGGCAGAGAATCTATTTGAAGAAATAATAGCTGAACACTTCCCTAACCTAAGGAAGGAAACAGACATCCAAGTACAGGATGCACAGAGAGCCCCAAACAAGATAAACCCAAAGAGGCCCACACTGAGACACATCATAATCAAAATGTCCAGAATTAAAGATAAAGAGAATCCTAAAAGCCACAAGAGAAAGACAAGTTACATACAAAGGAAACCCCATAAGGCTATCAGCTGACTTCTCAGCAGAAACCTTACAGGCTAGAAGAGAATGGCACGATATATTTACAGTGCTAAAAGGAAAAAACCTACAGCCAAGAATACTCTACCCAGCAAGGTTATCATTCAAAATGGAAGGAGAGATAAAACGTTTCCCAGACAGCAAAAATTAAAGGAGTTTTCACCAAGAAACCAGTACGACAAGAAATGCTAGAGGGACTTATTTAAGGGGAAAAGAGAAGACCACAAATAGGAAAAATTATCTATTTCCGTGATAAGAGGGTAATGGATGCAAATGTACAAAAAAGAGGTTAGATATGATATCAAAACCATAAAATGTGGGAGGAGGGGAGTTAAAGAGTAGAGCTTTCAGAGAGAGGTCAAACTAAAGAGACCATCAACTTAACATAGATTCCTATATATGTAGGTTACTGTATATGGACCCCCTGGTAATCACAAACCAGAAACCTATAATAAACACACAAAAATCTAAGAGAAAGGAACCCAAACATAATACTAAAGAAAGCCATCAAACCACAAGAGAAGAGAGCAAGAGAAGAAGAAAGGAACAGAGAAGGACTATTAAAACACTGAGAAAAAATAGTTAAAAAATGGCAGTAAGTACATACTTATCAATAGCTACTTTAAACATCAATGGACTAAATGCTCCAATTAAAAGGCATAGGGTGGCTGATTGGATAAAAAAACAAGACCCATATATATGCTGCATACAAGAGACACACTTCAGACCTAAAGACACTCACAAACTGAAAGTGAAGGGATGGAAAAAGATATTCCATGCTCATGGTAATGAAAAGAAAGCTGGGGTAGCAGTACTCATATCAGACAAAATAGACTTTAAAACAAAAACTGTAAAAAGAGACAAAGAAGGGCATTACATAATGATCAAGGGAACAATTCAACAAGAGGATATAACACGTGTAAATATCTATGCACCCAACATAGGAGGACCTAAATATATAAAGCAATTATTAACAGACATAAAAAGAGAAATAGACAGTAACACAATAATAGTAGGGGACTTTAACACTCCACTTACACCAACGGATAGATCATCCAAACAGAAGATCAATAAGGAAACATTGGCTTTAAATGACACACTAGAACAGATGGACCTAGTAGATATATACAGAGCATTCCATTCAAAAACCGAAGAATACACGTTCTTTGCAAATGCACATGGAACATTCTCCAGGACTGATCACATATTAGGCCACAAAACAAGTCTCCATAAATTTAAGAAGACTGAAATAATACCAAGCATCTTTTCTGACAACAATGGTATGAAACTATAAATCAACTATATGAAGAAAATCAGAAAAGTCACAAATACGTGGAGATTAAACAAAATGCTACTGAACAACGATTGGGTCAACGAAGAAATCAAAGGAGAAATAAAAAAATACCTGGAGACAGATGAAAATGAAAATATGCCATGCCAAAATTTACGGGATACAGCCAAAGCAGTTCTAAGAGGGAGGTTTATAGCAACACAGGCCTACCTCAACAAACAAGAAAAATCTCAAAAAAACAATCTAACAGTGTACCTAAAGGAATTGGAAAAAGAAGAACTACAAAGCCCCAAATCAGTAAAAGGAGGGAAATAATAAAAATCATAGCAGAAAAAAATTAAATAGAAGCCAATAAGACAATTGAAAAAATTAATGAAACCAAGAGCTGGTTCTTTGAAAAGATCAACAAAATTGACAAACCTTTAGCTAGACTCACCAAGAAAAAAAGAGAGAAGACTCAAATAAGTAAAATCAGAAATGAAAGAGGAGAAATTACAATGGACAACTCAGAAATACAAAAGATTACAAGAGAATACTATGAAAAGCTATATGCCAACAAATTGGATAATCTAGAAGAAATGGATAAATTCTTAGAATCATACAACCTTCCAAAACTGAATCAAGAAGAACTAGAGAATTTAAACAGACCAATCACCATTAAGGAGATTGAAACAGTAATCGAAAAGTGCCCCCGAAATTAAAGTCCAGGACCAGACATCTTCCCTAGTGAATTCTACAAAACAGTCAAAGAAGACTTAATACCTATCATTCTCAAACTCTTCCAAAAAACTGAGGAGGAGGGGAAGCTTCCTAACTCATTCTATGAAGCCAAAATTACCCTGATATCAAAACCAGACAACGACAACACAAAAACAGAAAATTACAGGCCAATATCACTGATGTACATTGATGCAAAAATCCTCAACAAAATACTAGCAAATCGCATAGAACAATACATTAAAAAGATCATACACCATGATCAAGTGGGATTTATTCCAGGGATGCAGGGATGGTTCAACATTTGCAAATCAATCAACGTGATACACCACATTAATAAAATGAAGAATAAAAATCACATGATCATCTCAATAGATGCAGAGAAAGCATTTGACAAGATACAGCATCCCTTTATGATAAAAACTCTGAATAAAATGGGTATAGAAGGAAAGTACCTCAACATAATAAAGGCTATATATGACAAACCCACAGCCAACATCATACTCAATGGTGAAAAACTGAAAGCTATCCCTTTAAGAACAGGAACCAGATAAGGATGCCCACTCTCACCACTCCTATTTAACATAGTGTTGGAAGTCCTAGCCAGAGTAATCAGGCAAGAAAAAGAAATAAAAGGGATCCAAATTGGAAAGGAAGAAGTGAAATGTCATTATTTGCAGATGACATGATTTTATATATAGAAAACCCTAAAGAATCCACCAAAAAACTTTTAGAAGTAATAAATGAATATGGTAAAGTTGCAGGATACAAAATCAACATACAAAAATCAGTTGCATTTCTGTACACTAACAATGAAGTAGCAGAAAGAGAAATTAAGAATACAATCCCATTTACAATTGCAACAAAAAGAATAAAATACCTAGGAATAAACTTAACCAAAGAGGTGAAAGAGCTGTACACGGAAAACTATAAAACATTGCTGACAGAAATTGAAGAAGACACAAAGAAATGGAAAGATGTTCCATGATCTTAGATTGGAAGAATTAACATAGTTAAGATGTCCATACTTCTTAAAGCAATCTATAGATTCAGTGCAATCCCTATCAAAGTTCCAACAACATTTTTCATAGAAATAGAACAAAGAATCCTAAAATTTATATGGAACAACAAAAGACCCGAAATAGCTAAAGGAATCCTGAGAAAAAAGAACAAAGCTGGAGGTATCACACTCCCTGATTTCAAAATATGCTACAAAGCTATAGTAACCAAAACAGCATGGTACTGGCACAAAAACAGACACACAGATCAATGGAATGGAATTGAAAGCTCAGAAATAATCCCACACATCTATGGACAGCTAATCTTCGACAAAGGAGCCAAGAACATACAATGGAGAAAGGAACGTCTCTTCATCAAATGGTGTTGGGAAAAGTGGACAGCCACATGCAAAAAAATGAAAGTAGACCCTTACCTTACACCATACACAAAAATTAACTCCAAATGGATTAAAGACTTGAATGTAAGACCTGAAACGATGAAACTTCTAGAAGAAAACATAGGCAGTATGCTCTTCGACATCGGTCTTAGCAACATATTTTCAAGCACCATGTCTGACCAGGCAAGAGAAACAATAGAAAAAATAAACAAATGGGACTACACCAAACTAAAAAGCTTCTGCACAGTAAAGGTAACCATCAACAAAACGAAAAGACAACCTAACAATTGGGAGAAGATATTTGCAAACCATACATCTGAAAAGGGGTTAATCTCTAAAATATATAAAGAACACATGCATCTCAACAACAAAAAAACTAACAGCCCAATTAATAAATGTGCAAAAGACCTGAACACACATTTCTCCAAAGAAGATATACAGATAGCCAACAGACACATGAAAAGATGTTCAAAATCACTATCAGGGAAATGCAAATCAAAACTACAATGAGATATCACCTCACGCCCATCAGAATGGCTATAATTAACAAGACATGAAACAAGAAATGTTGGAGAGGATGTAGAGAGAAGGGAACTCTCATACACTGCTGGTGGGAGTGCAAACTGGTGCAGCCACTATGGAAAATAGTATGGAGATTCCTCAAAAAATTAAGGATAGATCTACCATATGGTCCAGATATTCCACTGCTGGGTATTTATCCAAAGAACTTGAAAACACCAATGCGTAAAAACACATGCACCTCTGTGTTCATTGCAGCGTTATTCACAATAGCCAAGACTTGGAAGCAACCTAAGTGTCCATGAAGGGACGAATGGATAAAGAAGCTGTGGTATATATACACAATGGAATACTACTCAGCCATAAGAAATGATGAAATCCAGCCATTTGTGACAACATGGATGGACACTGAGGGTATTATGTAAAGTTTAATAAGTCAGAGGGAGAAGGTCAAATACCATATGATCTCCCTCATTAAGTAGTAGATAATAACAACAACAAACAAGCACATAGAGACAGAGATTGGATTGGTGGTTACCAGAGGGGAAGGGGGGAGGGAGGAGGGTGAAAGGGATAATTAGGCACATGTGTGCAGTGATGGACTGTAATTAGTATTTGGGTGGTGAACATGAGAACATGATGTAATTCATGCAGAAATAGAAGTATAATGATGTACACCTGAAATTTATACAATGTTATAAACCAATGTTACCGCAATAAACAAAAAATTTAAAAAGAATAAATAAATAAAAGAATGAATCTTTGTGATAAGTTTGTGTTTACACTGATAGTGTCATTTATACTGTAGCCCAGGAAACAATACGACGATGACACTCAAAAGGAATCTTAACATTTGCTAAATTTTTCAACTCATGTTCAGGCAATGTATACTTTCCAAACACCACATCACAGTAACATTTTATGTTTAGCATTACTATGCACACGTTTTGCTTATCCAATCTATGAAAAAAAAAATCTCTTAAAAGAGGCATTATTTTTATGAGGGGTGTGTGTGTGTGTGTGTGTGTGTGGTGTGTATTTATTTATTTTAATACAACTATTGTGCAATTTACTGGATGGGCTGTAGGTTGAGTTTTCGAAAAGCATCACGACTATAAGGAAGATGATAGGAAAGTGGATAACAACGAATTAAGGGTTACTGGCAGCCTAAGACACTGTTTATCTCTTCTGAGGTAGACAGAATTCAAATTGCTTTCATTAGCTGAGCAATACGCTGTGGAGAATGAGCTAGATACTTATCAACAGGCTCTTTCATTTGCATTTTTGCTAAATTATCAAGCTGCTCTGTTTTCTAGGTGCTTAAGAGCTGTGAATAGGAGAGAAAGAAAATTTTTCAGGTAAGCAAGCCAGCGGGTATTCAAAGACCAGATTAAAGAAAAGAAAAAGTTTCTCAATGAAGATGTCAGAACTGTGGCTTGTGTATTTGTGATACAAAAAGACAATCTTACAGAGAGTTAGGACCTAGGATGTACAAGTGCATTAATTCTCCCCACGCTTACCAGTACCACAAGCAAAGCTGGAGGCAGTTCTTTTGATAAATGATCAATACTTCAGCCTGACACAACCCTAGCCTCCCTGCTGTTGCTAGCTAGAAGTCTGAATTTCAATTAAGCAGGAAGTCTTTATGGTATTACATCTTGAACAGTCAGTCAACGTCTCCCTAATCCCCTGAAATTCTGAAACACCGTGATTTTGCAGAGTCATTTCCTTTAAACTTACTCAAAAGGAAAAATATTCTTATTTGACTAGTAAAGGCATATTTTCCTCCAAAAGAAACACTAAATATTAAATCATTGTTTTGTGTAGGTTTTTAATAATATGCCTATGTGCAAAAAATACTGTACTTCCATAGCATAAATTAAGAGATAATAAAATACATTAGTATATAATCAGAGACAAAAGTCTACTGACTTGATTGTACACCTTTAACTCATATGTTCTATTTCAGAATTCTTTTCCACATATACATTCCTTGGAAAACTTCTTAAGTCATACAAAACACATAAGCATTCGTAATACCGATCAACTCAAATCAGGGTAAACATTCTCATTTCCTATGTCATCAAATGCCATAGATTTTTTCTTAAAACTTTTTGTTCATCTTCGAAAAGAATTAGTTGGCACTTAAAAAACCAGCTAACAGAGGATACATCTTTGTGCAACTTTCTTGAGGATTTCAATATTTTGAGAGAAAATCTAGGCCATTTGATAGGCACTATTCCCTTCATATAGGATTTTAAAACAATTTTAAATTTATGAGGCCACAAAGCCAAATTAACACAACTTCAAAGCTACAGATTTAAAGTAGCCTTAACCATTAGATCCATTATTGAATAAATTAAGAATTTTAGAAGAAAGTCTTTTCCCTGGAAGCAAATGCAGTTTTGCCTGCATCAGCAAAATCACACCATTATGAGTGCTCCTCTTCTCAATCATTTAGAATGCAAACGGTTCTTCCATTACTTAAGATAACTATAACAATCGCCTTGAAGAAGTCTGAACTACTTCCTTCGGATGGCTGTGTGATTTTGATAAAAATAAAATAAACACATTTTATTATAAATGATTTATGTATCAAACCAGCAGCAGCCAACATCATATTCCAGATATCTTAGTATTAGATGCTCAGGTAAAGAGTGGGTTGAACACACCTGTAGAGAAAGCACTTACACTAAGGATGCTCTCAGCCCCGCAACACGAGACACAGAGGAACAATGAACACACGGCATGTTGGTGGCCTTTTCAGCTAATGAGTGAGCCAGGAACCGAATGCAGGTCTATCTGACTCCACAGTCTCTGCCTTTCATTCCACTATAGGAAAATCTCCTAATATATTTGCCTTTAGTCTCCAAATCAGGTCTTAAAGTTGAAATAATTTAATATTACAGCCAATATACCTATTAATAATAACTCAAAAGGTCACTTTGTTTAACATTAGATATTTTATTTTCTTTTGGAAAACATGGATAGTTAGTTATTTTCTTTCTTTGAAAGCTGATGTTATTCTAAGTGTAACTCCACCTAATTCATTCTATCCATGTGTTTGAACCCTGCGTGTTCTAAAAGGGAAGCCTATTGCACTAATCCAGCTGACTAAACCTTCTAATGAACTAACAAAACTTAATTTGATGGCTGGGCTTAACTCATCAAGCAGGAATTAAGAGTTTTATTAGCTGATTAGTTGTCATTAAAACGATGCACACTTGTATTTTCAACAACATTCTACTATGGTGAGAAAGAAAAATATTTAAGTCTTGATTACAAGAACTGGGGAGATGGCTGCTTAGGAATCTTATAACTCTAGGATCCTATAACACTGTGAATGTTTTTTAAACATAAAATTGAAGTATGGATTGTTGTCTAGGAAGAAACACATGCTTTGTATACCAAGTAACTACTCATTGAATTTTTTATTTTTACATTATTTTTGCATATCAGAATAATTATAAGGATTACAAAACTGATAGATGTGTTGGAATAGATTTTCAAGAAAGTGTTTTTGGATAAAAATAAAGAAAGTAGAATACAAAAGTAATAAATTATGTAGTTGTATCAGATTGGGAGGCCAAGGAAATGGACAAGAGATGAAAGAGAAAGGGCAAAATTTTACAGACTAGAAAAGTGATAACAGAAAAGAAAGTAACACAGAAAAGATATGGTAGAAGCCATACCACAAATCAGGGTTAAATTTCAAGCAGAAACACTGGAATAAAGTGTAGAAGAAATAGTAGAATTTGCTTAATGCATGTCCCATACTTAAATATTATGGAATCTTTTAAGTGACATTTTATAGCAAACAAAATTCCCTTTAGAGTATTTGTAGAATATGGTATAAAGTTCTAATCTTTAATCAAAAGACCACATGAAAAATTATTATCCAACAACCCATACAAATTCTTGTCCTAAAATGTTATAAGAAGCCTCACATATTGTTTTATAATTTTAAAACAAGTTTAGAATTGAGATCGTAAGTCTGTAAATTAGTAAATCACTTGGGCATTCCAAAAAGAAAAAGAGAACTATTTACAATGAAGAAAACTATGCACTTACCATCATGATTAGGATTTCCTAGTGTCCATGGCTCATCTGAGTCAAAATGAGTGTCTCCCCCAATTCCTGGTCCAGGGAAATAGGCATGGGCCAGAAACCCTCCCTCTCCATCAAAGGGGGAACTGTCTCCATGAAAACCAGATGCAAAAATGATGGTTATATCCACATCACGTTTGCCATTTTCTAATTCACTGTAGGGAACTTCTTCAAATGTCAGAGGAGTTACATTCTGCCACACATCAAAGGCACGGCGAATAGCTTTACGGGTTTCAGGGTCTCCTACTTTTGGAGTTACGTTCTTTATGCTGAAATTTAGAAAAAAGAATAATCAGTATGGCTTTTTTATACATAATCATACTTACAACAGACTGACATTACAGATTTTGATCGATTCAGTTGAGTAAAATATTGGAAAAACAGTCATATTAAATAGGAAACTAATTCCTGTGTGTCTATAGCTAGATTCCACTATGCTGGGGTCATTTAATTCTCAGCAGTATACTATTCATTTACTGAAGCTATAATTGAGATCTTCTCTGCAGAATAGTCAGCAGTGGGGTAATTAGATCAATCTGTCACTTTGCCTCCTGAACAACAACAAAGAAAGGCAGCTTTGCCAAATGATCAAATAGGCGCAGAGTTTCGGGCTGAAATAAAACATTCAATTTCTTTCTGATTATAAGTACTTTTAGAGTTGCAACATTGAGTGCACACACATTACTTCTAAATAACGTCTTTATGCTCGTCTTTACGAACACCACTTCAGTAGTCACAAAGCTATCTCTTAGTTTTTAAAGAAAAGGTCAATTAACTACAGTTTCCGATGTTCTATTGTTTTCTCATTATATACTTAATTCTTTCTAGTTAAAATAAACAATGTGAGTGAACAGCTTTTTAATACAAAGATTTAACAATTATATTTGAATTTAAAGAAGTAACTTGGACATTATTCATTTGATTAGTTTATTTGTCTTGAGGGTAATAATAAAAGGATAAAAATTATAAAATATTATTCTCAATTTATTTAGCACTAATCAGATATGTCTCCTTTCTCAGTTCTTCTTCTACTTTTTCTAAATAGAACATAAGGGAAACATACATATGTATTTTATATTGTAGTAGTATAAGTTCACAACATCTTTGCCAAAAGCAATGAGTCAATTTCATAGGCATCATAAATAAGTTTCATATCTCTTCAAACAATAATCTACATCTATGAATCCATGAATTTACACTAAGGAAACATCTTAATACATAAAAGAGGTTATAATATTCAGGTGAATATTTATTGCAATGCAATAATAAAAAAGAATTAGGAGCTAAGTGACTTAATGATAGAGTAATAAACTATGGTGTTTCTATTGCATGTCATAATATAAATAGGACTCAAAATTTTTTTGCCATTTGAAGATTATTTAGCAGCATGGAAAAACATTTAAGATACACCTTCCAGTGAAAAAATAATATGCAGATTACATTTTTAACCCAATTGTAACTATGTCAAGATAATTACAAATGTTAGGCAGGAATCATGCTGAAATAATAATGGCATTAAATGAGCATTTACTATGAGCAAGGCAAGCATTTCACAATATTTTATTTAACCCCCTGAGTAACCCAATAAGATGGGTATTTATACCTATTTTATAAAGAAAGAAGTTGAGATTCAGAGGAATTTAGAGAAAAGTTAGAGTGACAGAGTTGGTTTTTGAACCCAAACATTCTGACTGAAGAATCCATTATCTTAAATTCTAAGCTAGACCACACATCTAAAACAAGGTTTTCACTATTTTGTAATACATATTCTAGAACATATTTACATCGACTATTAGATGGTAAATATCATTTACTATACACAAAGAAAACGAGGGAGCAAACCAAGTGGAAAGGGAGTGGGGGTGAGGAGTGCTCCAGGAAAAACAAACAGCAAGCTCGTTTGGCCAATGTCGGGAGTTGGGCTTTTGCTCCAGGAAAGAGGGGAAGAACGGGAGCATCACGGACAGAGAAGTGGTGTCTACACATGCTTTAAACAAACGACTGAGCCATTATGTGGGAAACATACTGAAGCGGAGCAAGAGGCGAAGAGGGAGACCCAGTGGGCACTCGGACAGAGATTCAGGTAAGAGAGGACGATGCTGTGGACCAGCGGAGACACAGGCACACCCCGCTTTATGGCGCCTCATGGATACTGTATCTTTTACAAATTAAAGTTTCACGACAAACCTGCTGGTGACCAAGTCTATCGATGCCATTTTTCCAACAGCATTTGCTTGCTTCATGTCTCTGTGTCACATTTTGGTAATTCTCACCATATTCCAAACTTTTCCCTTATTATTATATTTGCTGTGGTGATCTGTGATCAGTGATCTTGGATGTTACTACTGTAATTGTTTTGGGGCACCAGAAACTGTGCCCATATAGAGGGTGAACTTAATCGATAAACGTTGTCTGTTTTCTGACTGATCCCCCGACCAGCCACCGCCCATCGCTCTCTCTCTCCTTGGGCCTCTCTATTCCCTGAGACACAACAATATTGAAGTTAGGCCAGTTAATAACCCTACAATGGCCTCTAAGTGTTCAAGTGGAAGGGAGAGTCGCACGTCTCTCACTTTAAATCAAAAGCTAGGAATGATTAAGCTTAGTGAGGAAGGTATGTCGAAAGTTGCGATAGGCTGCAAGCTAGGCCTCTTATGCCAAATAACTAGTCAAGTTGTGAATGCAAAGGAAAAGTTCTTAAAGGAAATTAAAAGTGCTACTCCAGTGAACACACGAATGATAAGAAAGCAAAAAAGCCTTATTGCTGATATGGAGAAAGTTTTAGTGGTCTGGATAGAAGATCAAACCAGCCACAACACTCCCTTAAGCCAAAGCCTAATCCAGAGCAAGGCCTTAACTATCTTCAATTCTGTGAAGGTTAAGAGAAGTGAGGAAGCTGCAGAAGAAAAGTCTGAAGCTAGCAGAGGTTGGTTCATGAGGTTTAAGGACTGAAGCCATCTCCATAACATAAAAGTGCAAGGTGAAGCAGCGAGTGCTGATGTAGAAGCTGCAGCAAGTTCTCCAGAAGATCTAGCTGAGATCATTAATGAAGGTGGCTACATAAACAACAGATTTTCAGTGTAGACAAAGCCCTCTATTGGAAGAAGATGTCATCTAGGACTTTCATAGCTAGAGAGGAGAAGTCAATGCCTGGCTTCAAAGCTTCCAAGGACAGGCTGACTCTCTTGTTAGGGGCTAATGCAGCTGGTGACTTTAAGTTGGAGCCAATGCTCATTTACCATTCTGAAAATCCTGGGGTCCCTTAAGAATTAAGCTAAATCTACTCTGCCTGTGCGGTATATATGGAAAAACAAAGCCTTCGGTGACAGCACATCTGTTTACAACATGGTTTACTGAATATTTTAAGCCCCCTGTTGAGATCTACCGCTCAAAAAAAAAGATTCCTATCAAAATATTACTGCTCATTGACAATGCACCCGGTCACCCAACAGTTCTGATGGAGATGTACAATGAGATTAATGTTGTTTTCATGCCTGCTAACACAACATCCATTCTGCAGCCCATAGATCAAGGAGTAATCTCAATTTTCAAGTCTTATTATTTAAGAAATACATTTCATAAGGCTATAGCTGCCATAGATAGTGATTCCTCTGATGGATCCGGGCAAAGTCAATTGAAAACCTTCTGCAAAGGATTCACCATCCTAGACGCCATTAAGAACATTCATGATTCATGGGAGGAGGTCAAAATACCAACATTAACAGGAGTTTGGAAGAAGTTGATTCCAACCCTCATGCATGACTTTGAGGGACTCAAGGCTTCAGTAGAGGAAGTAACTACAGATGTGGTGGAAATAGCAAGAAAACTAGAATTAGAAATGGAGCCTGAAGATGTGACTGAATTGCCACAATCTCATGATAAAACTTGAATGGATGAGGAGTTGCCTCTTATGGATGAGCAAAGAAAGTGGTTTCTTGAGATGGAATCTACTCCTGGTGAAGATGCGGTGAAGATTGTTGAAATGACAACAAAGGATCTAGAATATGACATAAACTTAGCTGATAAAGCAGTGGCAGGGTTTGAGAGGACTGACTCCAATTCTGAAAGAAGTTCTACTGTGGGTAAACGCTATCAGACAGCGTCGCATACTACAGAGAAGTCATTCATGAAAAGAGCAATCAAGGTGGCAAACTTCATTTGTCGTCTTATCTTAAGAAATTGCCATAGCCACCCCAGCCTTCAGGAACCACCACCCTGATCAGTCAACAGCCATCAACATTGAGGCAAGACCCTCCACCAGCAAAAAGATTATGACTTGTTGAAGGCTCAGATGATGTTTAGTATCTTTTAGCAACAAAGTATTTTTCAAATTAAGGTATGTATATTGTTTTTAGACATCATGCTATTGCACATTTAATAGACTACAGTATAGTGTAAACATAACTTTTATATGCACTGGGAAACCAAAAAATTCGTGTGATTCGCTTTATTACCATATTCGCTTTATTGTGGTGGTCTAGAACCAAATCCACAAGGTCTCTGAGGTATGCCTGTAATTGAGAAACGGTCAGATTTTGGATATATTTTGAGAGTACACCTGTCATGATGTACTGATGGCTGGACATAGGCTGTGAGAGAAAAGGAAGTTTCAAGGAAGTCACCATATTTTTGAACTGAAACAAAGGATGGATAGAGTAAAAGAATTCTTGCCTACTGAGGGGGAAAGTTACACAGTGTTTTGCTGTTGTTTTTCATTTGTTTTAACTTTGTGTCCCATTCAGCGTGATGCTCTGAACTCTAGGTTGAGAAAGGACAAACTTCTATATTGAGGCATCACCGACATTTGTCTAACTTGCTGGTCTCTAAATTTCCTGTTTGATGGCTGAAGAAGCATTCAGATTCACACTGTAACTTTGAATTTTTTCTACATTAAGTTTTCTAGTAGACTTTTATTTTCTTCCCCCTGTACATGATCTCAGAAGCCTCTCAGTAGAGGGCAAGTATTTCTATGACACATTATTGAAAAAACGTACTACATAGTGTGTACTCTTCTAGGTGCTAGAGATAAAGCTGTGAATAAGACTCTGCTTTAGTAGAACTTATATATTTTAGTGAAAAAAGATAAACAATAAAAATGGACAAGAAAAAGACAATTAGAGATGGTGATAAGTGAGGGGTGGGGGGGTGAGGTGAGTGGGTGATAAATGGGATTTCAATGACAAAAGGAACTAGGCATGCCTAGCTCTGACTTCCAGCCAGAGGGAACAGTGAGCAGCCCAAACAAATCTGGCCAGTTCAAACGGGACTACCTAGTGAACTGGTGCAAAATGAATGCTGTGAGATGAGAGAGAGTTGGCAGGGGGTGGGCTATATTCTGTGAATGGAAACCACTTGCGAGTTTCAAGCAGAGAATTATCCTGGTATTATTCCAAAGATCACTGTTTCTGATGAACAATGAATAAAGGGACAAGAAAGGAAGCAATAAAACATGTCAGAAGTTCAAGCAAGAGAAGAGACATGCACTAGAGTGGCAGTCATGGAGATGTGAAGAATTAGACAGTTTCAGTATATTGTTAATGGGAATTGGTGTCAGATTCAACGTGTGATGGAGAAATTATTTTGTTTTCAAATAAAAGATAATCTTACAACAGAGAAAACAGATGAAATCATATTAGTATGATATGTATATAAGTACATAGTGGTTCTGAGAAAAATGAAGCAATATAAGAATAATGGGGAGTGCCATTTGTATTTGAAACACATCACTGTGTTTCTCGAAGTTATGCACTGATTAGCTTCCAAGTATGTTTAACTACAATATTTGTGATGTCATTAATTAATACAAGACACATGAGTGTGCTTCTAAGCTAGGGCTAAAGTTCTGAACTAGGTGCAAGGAAAAACCAATTCAGAAACTTTTATGCCAATGAGAGATGTATTTTGCACTTACTAATAACTGAAATAATAAAGGGCACAGACAGATCATGTGATATTAAGAGTAAAATAAGACTGTTATTCTCAATATTCTAATACACGATGCACAAAGTTATTAATATATATATATATTTGCAAAATAAAAAGACAATGCTATAAAATGAATAAAATGAAGGTTATGTTTGAAAAACTTAATAGAGCTAATTTAATCTTAAAATGTTTTTTGTTTGCCTTTTCTTTTTGTAAATAGAGTAGTAATAGTAAACATATGTTTCATTTTAATAAGACAATTGATTTCACTTTTGAAGTCTCTATCATTTTGAGTTTTTTCATGATGCCATTTCACGGATTCTTTTAAACCTCCATTTTGATAAGTTTCGGAACTTTTACCTAAAAAAATTAACAGATATTATCTTTAATGACCATGCCTTACACAATCCTACATAATAAAATTGATGACGTGGAAATTTTTAGACCTCTTTGTTCACCAGAACAATTGGTACTGCAGGAAAGGTATGTCAACCAACTTATAAGGTAACTCTGTCAAGTCAGGATTCTCTAGTTTTATCTTCATTGAACCCATACCGATTCATTTAGTAACATTCCACACACTAACAGTGATTTCCCCTTCAACTTTTTCATGAGTGATAAATCTTTTTCAAAGTTAAAGTATTATTTTATCTGTAATATGAAAGTAAGAATAAACCAGAATATTTTAGTATCTAGTATTGTGTATTAAAAGTTAAAAGAAGCTTGTATTTGGCTTTATAATTCTCAATAGAAACATATACATTTCTCAAAGATAACTGAGATGTTAAGTTTATTACACTATTTCTAGGGTAATTTCAAAAAGTGAGAATTTGACGTTTAGAGAAACTAAATTTTAAGGGGAAGAGACCTTTACCAACAAAACTCTACTGAAGGATGTGTGTGTTTTCTTAATTGATGGCACTGTAAGAATTATTTTGCTTTATTAGTTCTGTAAATGTAAAAGTATCACACGTTTGTTTTGAATAGAAGTTATGGGAAATGTGAAACAAGGCCATTGAAATAGGTTTTATCCCTTTCAAATCAGGTAAATTCTATTAAGTTATTCGAGAAACATGTATTACCCGAGGCCTAATATTATTATGTAAAGTCAGGATTCTCTACTTACAACAGCATTGGATCCAGACCAATTTATTTAATAACAATTCTACGTATTAATAATGATTATTTCCATTAAAATTTTGATAGAGTGATAAATCTTTTTCAAAGTCAGGGTACTGTTTTATCTCTAATTTTGAAAGTAAGAAAAAAACTGAATACTTTGGCTTCTAGTTAAGATATAAAAGTCATGTAATATATTTACGTCAAAATTATTTTGGTATGGACAAAGCTAAATACCCGTTAGTCAATTCATTAGACAAAAATTAGTTGCTCAGAAAAGCATGCTAACATTTTATGAAACATGATTAGCAACTAAATGGAATTTATTGTAACTGGGAAAGTAGACAATTGCTAAGACTATAATAGAGTAAAAATAATAAACTACATAGTTAAAATATTAGCAGATCCATATCCAGAATGTATTATAATAATCTATCAGGATAGAACTAAACAGACTAATTTATTTTTATTCATGTTATGTTTGTTTAGTTGATGTGCCTTCACTTTTTTTTCTTAAGCACAAGAAAAGGTCACAGAATAGAGATTAAATATGGATCCCCTCTCGGAAAGCTTGCATAAATATTTGGCTATTTCCCAAGATGCTAGCTTTCCAGGTAAGGCAGACTCAGGTACATATTAGTTTGGGTCTTATTTAAATAGTGCTTGTTTCTCAGCCTGTTGCATACCCTCTGGACACACAAGTTGAAGTGTCTTTCAAGTCAACAGGATCTTTGAGTTCAGTGAGCTCACTGGGTTCAGAGAGAATAATGAGAAACGTTTCTGAGGAGAAACTGATTATTCCTTAGCAACATCTAGGTTTCTTTTCTCTGCATATATTATTAAAGTAAAATAATAAATGCTAGTGTGTGTCCTAGGTCACAGAAGAACTCATTTAAAATCAAGGTTAGCTGAAGGATGAATTTACTGGGAAAACTTATACTAATTAACATAACAATCTAAATAGTATTATCATATTACTTAATATATCATAAATACTCACTAATATAATACAACTTAAAAAATAGATGCATCTGGCAGTTCAAGTACCTATCCCATTGGTCATTTATTACATAAAATACTATTTTGGGGTTTAGATTTTATAGAGAAAAGGAATTTAGGCTAAGTATTTTGAAAAATATTCACTAAACTTGGGAAAGAAAGATCTATTAAAAATGATGTTACTCATTAAGTTCCTATTATTGTTTTGAATAAAGTTACCCAAAGCCTACTAAGAATTCAGTAATTTATTCAACAACTATTTATTGAGAGCCTAATACACAACAGGCACTGTACTACGGTCTGGGAACATAAAATGGATATGGTCTCTGATGTAATTAAGTTCCTATATGGTCCTGAAGTGACACACGATATACTATTCTGCAATTATTCACTTACATACCCGTCTCCCATACTAGACTACATTCTTCACGAAAGCAGGGGCCTTGCCTAACTCATCTATTGTCAGTGCTGCCACATGATGCTGTTCAATAACCATTTACGGAATAAACAACATCTAATTACCCAAGAAGAAAAATTTGCCAAAAGAAAATTGATCATAAAGATTCAAGGAGGAGACGAATAGCCACCAGTCCTTGTATTATAATTATTACCAGCATATAAACTATACATCAACCAAAGTTATATATACTCCTAAGAACATTTGCATGATTATTCTGGTACAACCACAGAAATTCCCATTTCTAGGCATCAGGCAATTAGGTCTTTAGGGTGGAAGGCCTCGGAGCTGAGACATTCCCTTTACATAGACTGATCAATCCCACATTTTACAGATAGGAAGATATCTTAAAGTTATGCAATCTAACTTTCCAACTATTTCACAAATGGTCTCTAATTTTCCTGACAAGTAATAAATTTCTTGGGTTATATGCCTCCAATGATGAAGACGACTCATAGGATAGATGACTTAATTTCCCAACTACTCAAAATGTTAGATTTTTCTGAAAGCCTTTAAGTATTTGGGAATAACTGGAAATTTCTCCCTTAAATATTCTTTTCATCTTGTTGAGAAACCTTGGCTCTAATCCTGAGGTCTTCTTCACGCAGACTGCTTTCAAGATATCCTAGCATTTTGATTTCTTTTTTAGAGGTGTACATTAATATGCCAAGAAACAGCTAAAAATGCAGTGGCCTGAAGAGAAAAGTATCTATCAGGTGAGGCTTGGCCAACAAAGCAAAGAGAAAAATTAGCATCACCACTGCCGTACACAATGTGCTTTCTATCAGTCTAATCTCGTCATTTTAGCTTTTTTTGAGCCACATTATACTGCTGGTTCATCATGAGTTTGTGATCAAATAAAACCTAGAGTCGCCCACCCCCACTCCAACTCCTGCCTCCACTCTGTAATGGCACGTCAGCTATCCTTTTCAAGAATAATTATTTTTTGAGTTTAAATGTCATATTTTATATTTATTTCTCTAAATATAGTAAGAAAAGTAGTAGCAAATGCTTATACAGTACTTACTATCCACAAGGCAATTTCTCAACACCTTACCTATATTAAATTTAACATGTAATATCCTTAGCTCTTCTCTCAACTTTCTATAATCCTGTTAGAATGCTCTCAACAATTTCTGTGATTTGTCTGGCAAATTAAAAGGAGTTAAGAGGATAGCTGGTATTTATTAAGCACTAAGTATGTTTAAGGCACTGTGCTAAGTTTTTTTTTTTTTTTCCATTATCTAGCTTAATTTTCTCCCAAGCTTCATGAGGTCGGTATTGTCACAATACTCGCTTTGCACACAGGGAAAACGAGACTTAGACGATTAAGGAACTTGATCCTGGCTTTCCAGGCAGCAAGTATCAGAGCCAGGATTCAAACCCAGATCTTCCTTATTCCAAAATAGGACTCTTAACCACACGATGTGCTTATCAATTACCCGGGACAGACACCCTATCAATTAGGGACAAACACCTAATTATTTGAATATTCAAAACTGGCTGAGACAATGGTCACTACAGGGACACAGCATAAATGGAATTATGATCAGTTCTGAACATAATGGCTCTTAACAGTTTCTCTCTTTCTTTTTGAAATGAACGGTGTAGTCAGTAGCTCAGGAAGCAGAGGTACTAAACAGGGGACACTGTCAACAAGAGACTGGAAATCAGGCCAGAAAAAGGATACTATCTGAAACGAAAAAAATAAATATCAGTATACAGAGTTGTGTCAATTTTATAGTTCTAAAGTTGATTATACACTTTAATCCAATTAGTATTTATTGACTTTTTATATGGTATGTAAAAAGAATCTAATTTCATTGCTTTCATATGGATAACCAATTATCACAGAAGAACTTAACAAGTAAAACAGCCCACGCTTTCTCCACCGATCTTTAAGGCCTACTCTGGCATAAATCATCTTATTATATGCCTGCATCTGTTTCTGTGATCTCCCGTCTGCACTACTGAACTATTTGTCTATCTCTGTGCTAACAGCACATACTACCTTAATTAGTATTGATTTAAAGTAAGTCTTCATATCTAGCAGGTGGGAACATTTTCATGAATCTTGGGCCTTCACTATTCCTCAGAGATTTCTGAGTCAGTTTGTTAAATTATACAAAAAATCCTATCAGGATTTTTATTGGAATTGCATTGAATTTGTGGAAAATTTGAACCTTCATTATACTGAGCAAAATATATCTCTGCATTTATTTTTGGTCTTCTTTTATGCCTTTCAATAAAGGCTCCCAATTATCTTGATGAAGGGCTTACACATATATGCAGTTTTATTCTTTTCTGTTACATTTTTGAGTCTATTTTAAATGGCACTTTTGTAAAGATTGTACTCTTTACTCTGTGCGTGTGTGGGTATATACTTTGTATGTTGATTTTGTATTAAAAAGCTGACCACAGACTTCCAGTTTCTGCTCCAACACATAAAGAGCTCGGAAGTTGTCACTCCCAACCTTGTAGCAAGAAAAAAAGCTGAGCAAACCAAAAATGAACCATTCTTCTCAGCCCCAGCAGAGAACTGCTGGCACAGGGCAAACTTCCACCCAAAATTGGAGGGAGACATGAACACAAAGTGTCATAGCTTACTAGGAGCAAAAGCCCCTGAGATGGGAAGCTGGTAGGGACGCTTCAACAGGAGTGTGGACTTGAGAACGAAAAGTCTTGGAGGCCCAGCCTAACAGGGAGGACTCCACACATTCATGAGTTTACCTCCAGGTGCCCCACCAGCCTCTCACAGTCAAGATGTGAGAAAAACCCCTTCTGCTGCCAGTACAGGGATGGGAAACCAACAATTCTGAAATATGTCCAGAGCATTCTGTTCTCTATAAGAAAGACTTGCCTTCAAAGAAAGCTATTTTATCAGAGCCTTATCTGATCCAGGTAAAAGGCAGTTAGATAATTCAGCCCTCTAGCCTTCCTGACCCATATAATGGAAGAAAAAATAAAGGCTAAGATACTGTTCTGAGGGTAACAGCTTAGGAAGTCAAGCTCACTTAAAAAACTGAGATTTAATCATAGGATTAGAGACTGCTTCCTCTCTGCAATAGCTTATACCACACCAACAGGACACAGTATAATAACAGTCAATTACAAACAAGAGAGCTGCGAGACACAAAATCTACTTAAGAAGGAGTTCCTAGGGAGAGTCAGAGAGAACAGGGGAGACAAAAACTAGGACTAGAGGACTAGGAGTAGGACATTAGACGAAATTGAAGCCTTTCACATCTTTAGTGCAGGAAACATTAAACAGCCAAACTTCTAATCAGGCGAACATAAAAGATTACACTAAAGGCTTCTTACCTCAGTTCCTGTTACCTGTTACATCATGTCTGGCTTTCAATGAAAAATTAAAGGCATGCTAAAAGGCAAGAGACAACACAGTCTGAAGAGACAAAGTAAGCATCAGAACCAGACTGAGATATGGCAGAGATTTTGGATTTTGAAATTTTAAGACTAGGAATTTAAATTAACTATGATCAAGATCCTAAGGTGTTAATGGAAAAAGTGGACAACATGAAGAAAATACATGGGTAATACAGGCACAGAGATGAAAACTCCAGGAAAGAATCAAAAGGAAATGCTAGAAATCAAAAATATTGTAACAGAAATGAAGAATGTCTCTGATGGGCTTATCAACAGACTAAACTGGGTCAAGGGAAGCATCAGTGAGCTTGAAGGTAGGCCAATAGAAACTTTCCAAATTGAAAAGCAAAGAGAAGAAAGGATGAGAAACAGAACAGAGTATCCAAGAACTGTGGGTCATTTACAAAGATGTAACATAATATAATGGGAATACCAGAAGGAGAAGAGAGATAAGAACAAAAGAAATATTTAAAATAATAACAGCTAGGAATGTTCTAAAATTAATGACAGACATCAAACCACAGATCCAGCAATATCAGAGAACAAGAAACAAGATAAATATGAAAAAACCTACATCTAGGCATATCATATTCAAACTACAGAAAACCAAAGACAAAGAGAAAAGCTTGAAAGAACGTGGAGGAAAAAAACACCTTATCTACAGAGGAACAAAGATACCAATTCAATAAGACTTCTCCTCAAAAACCACACAAGCAGGAAGAAAAGAATTTGCAACTGTGAAGTGCTGAATGTTAAGTAAATTTATTGTGGTAATCATTTCATAATATATACATATATCAAATCATGTCACACTAATACAATTTATATGTCAATTATATCTCAATAAAACTAGGGGGGAAGAGAATGGAGTGAAATATTTAAAGCGTTCAAAGAACAAAACCACCAGCCTAGAATCCTATATCCAGTGAAAATATCATTCAAAGGTGAAGGAGAAAAAAGACTTTCTTACACAAAGAAAAATAGAGAATTTGTTGCCAGTAGAGCTGCCTTGAACGAAATTTTAAAAGAAGTTCTTTAGAGAGAAGGAAATTGCTATAGGTCAGAAATTCAGATCTACTTAAAGAAAGGAAGAGCATTAGGGAAGAAATAAATAAAAGCACAATAAAATTGTTTATTATTTTAGTAGATCTAACAAGGAATTGTTTGTATAAAATAATAATAGGAATAATACATTGGGTTATTATAACTTACGGATAAGCGAAAAAAATGACAGCAATGTTACAGGCAAGATGGAGAAATTTGGGATGCTCTAGTATAAGGTACTTGCGATACCTGTGAAGTAGTATGGTGTTATTCAAAAGTAGACTTAGATTAGTTGTAAATGTATATTGCAAACTCTAGGGCACCACTAATACAATTTTAAAAAGAGTATAATTGATATGCTAATAGAAAATGGAAATATATACAATGCCCAATTAAAACCAGAAAAGGTAGGAAAAGAGAGAAGACAGAGAAAAAAAAAAAACAAAAACAAAAAAACAAAGAACAGCAACAAGCAGCAAAGAGTTACAAATGCGGTAGATATCAATTCAACTCTATCAATAATTACTTCAAATGTGAATAGTCTAAAGAAGCCAATGAAAAGACAGAGACCATTAGAGTGGATTAAAAGAAAAAACAAACAAACAAGACCCAACTATAAGTTGTCTATAAGAAACCCACATAAACTATAAAGACACTGAGAGAGTAAAAGTCCAGGAATGAAGATAGATATACTAGGCTACACTAAACAAAAGAAAACTACAATAGCTATATTCATTTCAGACAAAGGCTTCTTCAGAGCAAGGAAAAATATCAAGGATAAAGAAGGGCATTACATAATGATAAAGGCGTCATTTTTCCAAGAAGACATAACAAACCTTAATGTGTATGTGCCTAACAACAGAGCAACAACACACATGAAGCAAAAACTGAGAGAATTGTAAGAACAAATAGATAAATATACTGTTACATAGTTGGAGACTTCAACACCCCTCTATCAGTAGAGAGATCCTGCAGACAGAAAATAGGTAAGGATATAGTTGAACCGAACAGCACTATTAATCAACTTGATCTATTTGATACTTATACAATACTTCAGCCAAAAACAGCAGAATACTCATTATTCTCAAGCTCACATGGAACATTCACTAAGGATAGCTGGGAAAATCTCAAAGTACTTGGAGCTACAACAACATGCTTATAAATAACACATGGGTCAGAGAAAAAAATCTCAAAGGAAATTTAATATTATTTGAACAAAATTAAAATGAAAATGCAAATTATCAAAATTTGTAGGATGCAGCAAAAGCAGTGCTTAAGGTATAATTTATAGTATTAAATGCATATTAGGGGAAAAAGGAAGATAAAAATTAATCTAAGCTTCCACCATAGGAAATTAGAAAAAGAAGAGTAAACAGAAGAAAAAATTGGAACAGAAATCAATGAAATGGAAAACAATACAGAAAATAAAAAAATTAAAAGCAATTTCTCTGAAAAGAGCAATATAATTGATAAACTTCCAGCCAGACTAACCAAGAAAAAAGGAGAGAAGACACAAATTACTATTATCAGTTATGAAAGAGGGCACATCACTACTGATCCCATGGCCATTAAAAGGACAATAAAAGAATACTATGAACAAGTCTGTGCCCATAAATGTGATAACTTACATGATGTCATGGGCTAAATTGTGCCCCTTCCGCTGATTCATATATTGAAGCCCTAACCCCCCATGTAACTGTATTTAGAGATAGGGCTTTCAAGGATGCAATTAAGGCTAAATAAAGTCATAAGGATGGGGCTATAAATTTGGTAGGACTGATGTCTTATAAGAAGGAAAAAAGACAGCAGAAATCTCTCTTTCTCTCCACACATGCACAGAGGAAAGGTCAGATGAACAAGAGAGTGAGAAGGTGGCCATCTACAAGCCAGGAAGAGAGGCCTCACCAGAAACTAACCTTGACAGCACCCTGATCTCAGACTTCCAGCTCCAGAACTGTGAGAAACTAAATTTCTGTTGTTTAAGCCACCCAGGCTGTGGTATTTTGTTATGGCAGCCTGAGCAGACTAACACAGATTTAAGGGACCAACTCCCTTAAAAGACATAATCTATAAAATCTTACACAAAAAAAGAACCAGGCCCAGAGAGTTGCACTGGTGAAGTCTACTAAACATTTCTGGAAGAATTTATATCAATTATCTACAGTCTCTTCCAGAAAATAGAAGTAGGGGGAACACTTGCTAACCCATTCTATGAGGCTAGCATCACCCTACTATGAAAACCAGAAAAAGATATTACAAGAAAGGAAAACTACATATCACTATCACTGATGAACACAGATACAAAAATTCTCAACAAAAAAATAGCAAATCAAACTCAACAATGTATAAAAACAATTATTCACCATAAGAAACTGGGATTTATTCCAGGCATGAAAGGCTGGTTCAACATTTGAAAATCAATTAATGTAATCCATCACATTAAAAGGCTAAAGAAGAAAAATCATATAATCATACCAATATACGCAGAAAAAGCATTTAATAAAATCCAATACCCATTCATAACAAAAACTTTCAGCAAACTGGGAATAGAGGGAACTTCCTCAATTTCATAGACATCTAGAAAACAGCCTACAGCTTCCATCATACTTAATGGTGAGAACTAGAAGCTTTTCCCCTAAAGATTGGCCAAAAGGCAATGATGTCTGCTCTCAGCACTCCTTTTCAATTTGTACTGAAAGCCCTAGCTAATGCAATAAGACAAGAAAAGGAAATAAAAGATACACAGATTGGAAAGGAAAAATACAACCTTTTTTCAGGCGACATGATTCTCTATGTAAAAAAAAGGCGGAAGACTGACACTACCTGATATCAAGACTTACTATAAAACTATAGTAATAAGACAGTGTGGCGCCAGCCCCAGTAGCCTAGTGGTTAAGTTCGGCAGACTCCACTTCAGCAGACTGGGTTCAGTTCCCAGGCTCGGACCTACACCACTCATCAGTGGCCATGCTTTGGCAGTGGCTCACATACAAAATAGAAGAGAACTGGCCACAGATGTTAGCTCAGGGTGAATCTTCCTCAGCAAAAAAAAAAGAAAAAAAAAAAGATAGTATGATACTGGTTTATAAATAGACACACAGATCAATGAAACAGAATAAAGAAACTGACCCATACATATAGTCAACTGATTTTCGACAAAAGATCAAAAGCAATGGAGAAAGGATGGTCTTCTCAACAAATGGTGCTGGAACAACTGAACATCCACATGCAAAACAATGAATCTAGACACTGACTTTACACCTTTCACAAAAACTAACTTGAAATGGATCATAGACCTAAATGTAAATGCAAAACTCTTATACTTTTAGACTATAACATAGGAGAAAATCTAAGTGACCTTGGGTTTGGCAATGAATTTTTTGATACAACATCAAAAGAGCAATAAAGAAAATAATTGATAAGTTGGATTTTATTAAAATTAAAACTTCTGCTCTGCAAAAGACACTGTAAAGAGAATGAAAAGACAAGCCACAGACTGGAAGAACATACTTAAAAACATACCTGATAAAAGACTTGTATCCAAAACATACAAAGAACTCAAAATAGCAACTCAATTAAAAGTTGGTTGAAAGATCTAAACAGATATCTCACTAAAGAAGATATACAGATGGGAAATAAGCATATGAAAATATGCTCAGCATCATATGTCATTAGGGAATTTCAAATTAGAACAACAATGAGATACCACTGCACCTCTATTAGAATGGTTACAATTCAGAACACAGACCCCACCTAACGCTGGTGAGGATGTGGAGCGACAGGAACTTGCATTCACTGCTGGTGGTAACGCAAAACGGTACAGCCACTTTGAAGATAGTTTGGCAGTTTCTCACAAAGCTAACCACAGTCTTACCATATGATCAGCAATTATACTCAGGTATTTATACAAATGACTTGAAAATTTATGTCCACACAAAAACCTGCACATGAATGTTTATATCAGCCTTATTCATAATTGCCAAAAACTGGAAGCAACCAAGAAGTCTTCAATAAGGAAATGGGTAAAAAAAACTGTGGCACATCTATACAATAGAATATTATTTAGTAATAAAAAGAACTGAACTATCAAGTCATGAAAAGACCTGGAGGGATCTTAAATGCATATTGCTAAGTGAAAGAGGGCAGTCTGAAATGGCTACATTACTGTACAATTCCAACTATATGACATTCTAGAAAAGCAAATCTATAAAGATATTGAAACAACCAGTAGTTTCCAGAGGTTTTAGGGAAGGAGAAGAGGGACGGATATCTGTAACACAGGATATTTAGGGCAGCGAAACTATTCTGAATGATATTGTAATGCTACATAGCATTACACATTTATCAAAACTCATAAAACTATAACACAAAGAGTGAACCCTAGTGTAAACTATGGACTTTAGCCAGTAATAAAATAGCAATACTGGCTTAGCAATTATAACAAATATACCACACTAATGCAAGATCTTAATAACAGGAGAAACTATGTGTGAGTGTATATGTAGGGGGTGGTATACGGGAACTACTTGTATTATCTGCTCAACTTTTCTGTAACCCTAAAACTTCTCTAAAAAAAATAAAATCTATCAATTTTTGTAAAAAGCTGGCTATATACTTTCATTCTTTCTAAAAAATTATCTGGTTTATTCTGGGTTTTCTATATAGAAAGTAATAGAAACTGTGACTAATGATAGTTTTATTTCTGTACAAATCTTTATATCATTTATTTCCTTACAACTATAAGTAGTTCTGCAATGTTGTTGAATAGAAGGAGAGGTAGCAGGTATTTTTTGTTGTTGTTGATCCTTAATAATTTTTCCAACACTTCACATTTATTATACTTGAAATATATAATGAAGAAGTAGTTTTGATTTTTATAGATGACATTTTTCTGATTAAGGAAGTATCCTTCGTTGCTTTGATTCCTAGATATCATAAAAATGGTGTAAAATGTCCTTGGACACATTTCTGTGTCTATTAAGGTGATCACATGGATTTTCTCCTTTATACTCTATACCACTTTCAAGAAAGAAGTTCAGAGTCTCTACCCTTGACTCACACGCTCACATACTGCCTAAGTTTCCTGATTTCCCTTAACTCTTGGGTTTTACAGATTCTTTCCTTTTGTTTCATCGCTAGATATATTTTAATTTCTTTGATTTAATATATTACTATCTCTTATGCAGATTTTACTTCAATCAGGAGAGTGGTGTAGGGCATTTACTTTGCCATCTGCCAGAAAAGGAATTTCTCTGCATTATTCTTCATCAAAGTCGATAGATACTTTTCAAGGTCTACCTAATTTTTCTGCTCACTAAGCACTATCTGATAACTAATTCACTTATAAAAAGAAGCTTATTGAACAAGAGACATGGGTATTCCAGTTATTGGGAAAATATAAACTATATTCCATATTAATTTATTGATGTCACACTTTCTTAGCTGTGTTTTGGAAGTGTGGATTGTATGGATGGTGGAACAAGTTTGTGAAATAAAAAACCTTATGAACAAATTTAAATTATTGTGAACACCAACTTCATGGGCTTGGCCTAAAACTGCTTCCTCTTTGATTTATCTTATCTACAGAAATAATTGAAATAAGTGTCATAAATCAATAATCTAGGAACACGCTATCTGGGAGGATTAGCACAAGAATACAAAAACACATTGAAAAATGTTCCCAAAGTAACCAAAACAAGTTCAAACGGCACATTCCAGATATAGAGCTAAAAAGTCAATATACTGAGTTTGTAATTTTATCTTTAAGCATACATGAAGGGTTATTTATACAAAGAATAAGAATAATAAATTTCTTTCTTCTATTTATGTAATTCGACAGAGATGGTTCCTGACAACCTACCCCCTCCCTGAGAGTACCCTTCCTCTTCCCTGCCCTTTGGTCTAACAAGTTCTTTTTCCTACTGTAGGTCTTGGCTGAAAGGTCATTTCTTTAGGGAGACTTTCCCTGGTTTTCTAGAGTAGATTGGATGACCCTTGTCTATATTTCTCTTGCATCTTGTCCCTTCACTTTCATAACAGGAATCACATTTATATGATTGTTCAACTTCTCTGAATGACTATAAATTCCATGAGGATAGATGAGGCCCCATGTTTTATTTATTGCCATATCCCCAGTGCCTAGCACTCTTCTCTGTTCAAACAGGGACTCAATAAACAGTCGTTCAATGAATTAATGAATAAATATGTACGTCTCCATTAGCAGCAATTGTCACTCCAGGTTGGAAGACACTTGCATCCCTTAGGCATCCTTCACTGAAGACAAAACAAGAAAGGACGATTCGTTTGCATTGTCGCCCAAAAGATAGAAAGTGAAATGGTTGGATTGATACTAAAAGTTAATTAGTATATTCAAAGACATTTTGTTTAAATGACAATTATATATATACTTTATTTGATTATTTTTTAGATTACGAATACTTGTTAAAGAATGCAACGTGTTAGAACACTCATCTGAAAGTCCCTCAGAATATTGGCATTCATTCAAGAATCCGGAAGATCTAGTTTACAAAAGAGACCAAGAGTTTCAAGGAATGCCTACAAGGCCCTCAGATGGACAATTTATTCTCCTCTCAATTACAGCTTTTGGTTCCTTATGTTACCATGTAGTCAACGTGCATAAGACATCAAATAAAAAGTCAACACGAGCAGTTGTGAAAAAATGGAAAAACGGTAACTTGTCATTAGTTCGTCTACCTGTAGGTGATGTGTTTGTGCTGCCACTTCTGTCCTGTTAGCGCATACCGCTTTCGACGAACGTTAAACTTGGAGTTGCCTCTCGTCTGGTCAGGCACCCCGCATCGAGGTTTCTTCATCCAGCTGCAAAAAGCAGTATTTCCCAGTTATTCACCAACAACCCTCATCATTAATTTCAAAAGGAAATCAATTAAGAAGTTTATCCATGACAGTGATAATAAAGATGGGAAAACATAAAAGAGACAACTGTCAATTTTCTTGCAATTTGAATCTAAGTGGAAAGTATATTTTTTCCCTGAATGATCAAGAATCACTAGTTTACAACTCAGATCCTTTAGATGATTTTTCTCTCTGTAATTCACTTTGAGCTAATTGTAGGCTGAAGTACTCTTAAGCCTCTAACTAGAGTCTGCTGTTAACAAGATATGACCTTGGGCAGGTCATGAATCCCTAGTCTCATTCATAATACGAGACTTTTTAAAATAAATTACCACTAAGGTCTCTTCCAGCTTTAACATTTAACAATTTCTAAAATCTAGTGCATGACCTTAAATTCCAGGAGTCACGGGGGTACATGCTACTCTCTTCCAGCTGACATAGATGTAAATTGTTTAAATATTTGCTTTTCTCCATTTTTTTCTTCTTTTCACTTTGATCATTACCCCAATTTCCAAGTCACAGCCATGCTTTGAATCTTTAATAATAACCAAATTCAATGCTTAAGAAATATATTTTCTTAATATATAAAAAAGAAATAAATTTTTTTCTGGATATGAGGGTTAGTATCACACAAATAAGTTTAACATAATTTATATTAAGAAAATGAAATGCTGCTTTTGATTTATTATTTTTAATACTTATACAGATATAGTTGTCTAACTTCTTTTCTAGAGAGTCTCATTGAACCATCGTCATGTTTTCTATGTAGTCTTGCTTCTTGTCTGAGGAGAAAGATTTTCATGATTTTGAGTAGTTTTTCTTTAGTGTCTCATACAATGGCTTTAGTGTTCATTAGCCCATTTAATTTAACAATTACAAAGCTAATGCAGAATTTTCATGGTGTTACATGCTTCAGAAAGTGGAAATGAGAAATGAATCAATTTTTGCTGTATTTCACCAGACACTTAACAATTTCTATACTTTTTAAATGGAAAATAATTGACTGTAGAGATGACTTTCTAAAGACATCCATTTTGTGAAAATGAATAAAATAGTTTACATGTTACATGAATAAATCATCTTTCATAAATATAAGAATAACTTCATGCAACAATGAAATCATGACTTTTACTTTTTAAGAGAGATCACACTTTTCCAATACACATTGTCAATTTCTCCCTTTTAATTCTGCCTCCAGTAATAATGCAGACATTGCAGTTATCAGACTTAACATAGCCCATCCTGGTTTATAATGCATTGTAGAGTTACTTCAGAAAATCACTCTGTCCCTTATTAAAATCTGTAAACCAAATGAGATGTCTGGTAAATGCTAACTCTTAGGAGCTATCGGGACCTAAGGAATTAAAATCTCTGGAGTTGAGACTGGAGACCTCTTATTTTTAAGTGACACTCCCAGGGCGTTCCAAAACCACTAAGTTTGAGAGACATTTCACTAGACTGTGAAATAGTCAAGGGCAGGGGATCCATTCACATACTCCCAGTACCTGATACAACCCCTGGCATATAAAAGATGTTCAATGAATAGGTGATAGAGACACTTTGTACTTTTTTAAATGAAAAATCATTACTTTCTATTATATATTTTTGGATCTAGATATATTTAGCTAGCAAATATTAAGCATTAATGGTGGGATTATGATGATTTAAGTGGCTTTTATATATGGGTATTTCATTAATTATATTCTCAACAAAAATTATAATATTCCTAAGGCATGTGCTTATCCTTACTTATCTCACTGAATGTATTGAGAGAATAAAAAATATATGATTATTAAATTATGAATAAATTTACTTAATGTGGGATGTCATTACACTTACATTTAGCTAAGAAAAACATTTAAGTGAGCACTCTGGGAGGAGAAATCATTTTGAAATGGATAGTGGGATAAAATTTGACAAAATAGAATTAGCTACTATCAGGATAAAATGTATTTTCAATAAGGATATATCCTCTAAAATTACTTTAATAATCCATAAAATTAAAATATGAAGATAGTAATTGAAAAAAATTAAATTTATTAATATAAATTTCCATTTTAAGTCATGCAGATGTTGGATCTAGTAAGAGTTTGCTCAGTGAAGCATTGCATCTTCCAAAGAATAGGCTTTTTAGGGATAAATGTTAGATTCCTGTGCCGAAAATTATCTGCTGAATTCCTTATGTATTTCCTAGGCTTTTGCCCACTTCATATAATTTTTTCCTTATGTTCCAACTCTTTGTTCATTTATTTACTCATTCTGTCCTGATACATTCATCCTACAAAATTTTTGAGCTTCTATAACATGCTAAGAGATATAAAAAAAAGTGTGGATAAAAAGATAAAGGCGGCAAGAGGCCCCGTGTTGAGTTCACAGTTAACAGGTAAGACACGCTTGATTAAAAACACTATAACATAATGGTTTAAGTGCTCTCATGTCGCCATCTAGATATCCTGGATCATCTCTAATTTTACATATAATAAAAACAAAATCGTGATTTTCCTACCCCAAACTTGCACCGGTTCCACTAATGCCTTAACTTAGCCGAAAGTCTTAACACCCTTTCTAACGCCCAAGCCAGACACCCAGGTAACATCCCCCACTGCTCTCTCCTCACATCCAATCAATCATGGTGTAGTCTCTTCCCCCTCCCAAATCTCTCTTTTCTCTCTCACTCTCACCAACGCCTTCCTTCTCACTCCTAAAGATAAATCTTCCGAAAGCACACGTGTTCTCTCTAAAAAGCATGAAATGCTTTTATAGAAAGGATTTGATCCAGGCCTACTTAGCAAGGGGTCCCCTGTCCACCTACTCCCCAAGATCCACACAGGTTCCTACAGAATCAGACCTCTTTCTGCCTGTGTATGCAGTGACCTCTGTCTGGAATACCTTCCCTCCTTGTTCATACTGAGAATCCTAATCACCCTTCAGCATTCAACTCACACAGGTGCAGTCTACCATCCCAATACAGCGTGTATTACACCGTATTCCAGTTTGTTTGTGTCTGTCTCTATCTTCTTCTGGCTTGTGAGTCAGGCCAGAGGGCCCAGTATGGGGCCAGTGCCCAGCGAAGTATCCAATAAGGAATATTAAGCAAATGAACCAAGTCTGCATGTCTCTTCTGCACATACTGGTCTCTCCCACTATCCTGTATGTTTCTTGAGGACTTTGTGACTCTTACAGTTCAGTGCCTTGAACAAATGCTTATTGCATGAACGTTGTGCAGAAACTTAAACAAAGTAGACTTACACAAAGTAGACAACTTAAGTGTAAGAAATAAACATAAGAACAGGCATAATCTATTATCGACTAGTAATTTAATGCAAAGAACCCTCAATGAAGGTTGGTCAAATTGAGCACACTCTATGTTAACTTCACCAATATTTGTGTCCACATATTCTGGTACGCAGATATTAGCAGGTATTACTTGTCAAAATACGTGAAATCCCCAAACTATGATCAAAGCACATCATGACACTGAATATGACACATAGTATCTGAGTTAAATTGGTCTTCAAGCTTTTACGTGATGCCAAATACTTAAATTATTCTTTAATTTCATAAACAGGTTCTTTCTCCTGTTTTGCTGAAACATAGCTATGTTTCAGTGTGTCAACATCCAGCTCCTAGACCTAAGCTTCTTTACTGACTCATTTGCTATGGATTTTAAGTTGACATTTGAAAGCACACGAAGATGGGGGAATGGGCACTGGTGGAGAGGGTGAGCTACAAGAAAGGCATTTTGTAATTTCAAGGTGTAAATAACGGCACCACCTCAATTTCCATAAATACTGATATTCAGCATTGATTTGATTGTTTAGAACCCAGAGCATTTTTAAATTAGTTGGGCAGATCATTAATGTCTTCATTTAAATTAACTCAACTTACAAAGGGAAAATATCCAAAATCAGTGCTCTTGTGAGGACTTATACTGTAGAAGTCGGGAACAGGGGTCCAGAGCCAGATTGCTAGGGTTCCCGACCTCGCCCCACCAACCCACTCACCCTGTGACATTAGTGAGGCCATTGTTTCTTTCTATTCCTCAGTTTCCCCATCTATAAAATGAAGTCATAGTATTATTATTGAGTTATTGTGAGAATTAAATTAATCATGCAAAACTCTTAGAACAGTGCCTGCCAGATAGTAACTGCTATTATTATTAACTTATAATTACAGTAATTATTATTATTTTACAAATATCAGGAAGTAGTTGTATTACTAGCAGCAGCATCGGCACCAGTAGCAGCATCCCCATCAACATATCAACAGGCTTCAGTTCACTCTGACCTGTCTGTTAGCATAAAGCACTTTGTTACTCAAAACAGGATATTCCTGGTATTTGGATAATAAAGCTACCAACAGATACACTATCCTCTGTCTTATGTAAGTACAGTAGCCACAAGCTTGTAAACAAGTTTACAGTGATGCTAAGAGCCTCTACATGATACAGTATCCTTAGCTTCAGTAAAAAAAAATTTTAATGAGTTGGGCATTCCTGTCAAATATATAGGGCTCCTCACTGCATGACTCCAAGGGGTGCCTTCAAGCTGTAGTGCAACGGAAATGCTGCCCTTTCAGGCTGGAGTTGTGCCACACAGCGGTCCCGTGTACATACACCCACCCTTACCAACAGAATACACATGACTCACAAAAATATATCGTGTGCCTTATGAATTAGCAATCTTAGTAAAACATTTATCAGCATAACATATTAAGCAGGTTTCTATCCTACAGACTTCTCCAAGTTCTAATGAAAGGTAAGAATAATATCCACTACTGATAGTTGTTCCAAGAAATCTTTCTAGAAAGTTTTAAATATGTTTATTTATTTATTTTTTTTTGCTGAGGAACGTTCGCCCTGAGCTAACATCTATACCCATCTTCCTCTATTTTGTATGTGGGTTGGGCCACAGCATGGCTGATGAGTGGTGTAGGTCTCCCCCTGGGATCTGAACCCATGAACCCAGGCTGCTGAAGTGGAGCATGTGGAACTTTAACTACAACACCACGGGACCAGCCCCTAAATATGCTTATTTTTATTACTTTAAAAATCCTTAGGTTTTGTTTGTATTTATAGAGCCAACCAATAGTCATGAAGAAGATCTTTTAAAAGTAAATTAACTCAGGGCTCAAAATGTAGATGGGCTGACAGCTCACTCTGGTCCAGAGTATCTTTTTTTTAATCAGCTCATCAGCTGCCTGCATGGACACACATGTTATTCACAAAGCTGAAACTGCAAAGTTAAAAAAGTTAAAGACCCAAGCTCAGAGAATAAATGTGTTAAGCTTCCATGATCCGCAGGTGAACAAAAGCTCACTTAGGGTCAGCTCGTATGGAAGCTTGCAGAATGGGAATCCAAGTCCCCTGCTCATTTACTATTAATCACCCTAATGTAGCCACCAGAATGAGGACTGACCCATCCTATATACTGTTTGAGTACCACTGGTATAGTCAGCACACATAAAAGATAAACTAAAATTAAAAAATACTTACTATTAACATTACAAAAACATAGTAGAGTCATTTTCATTATTGCCTTGCTATCTTTTTCTCTCCTTGCTAAATACATCTTTTTTATGCATAACATAGATTACTCCACTTATTAAGGAATTTAAGTGAGCTTGCTTGCAAAAATTAGCTAAGCAACCCATAATTTAAAAGAACCATTGCAACATATGATAATAAGCTCATTTTGGATGGGGGTGGGGGGGATAAGTGTTCATTACTATCTCTTGAATACCAATACTAATTAATACGAAAGCAATATAAATGCCATTTAACACAGTACCTAAATTTGTTGCTTGAAAATGGTTAATTTCTTCAACATAATATAGGGATTACCACAATTGGCATCATTACTTTTAATTACTTGAGAATTATAGATTGAATACCACCAAATGTCTGTCTGCCAAAGGAGGATATAATCGTTTAATTTCAAAACAATTGATTTTGACAAGAGTCTAAAATTAGATAAAAGTTTATAGCATTCATAGTGAATGAATCTAAGATGGTATTTTAATACTGAGGAATAATTTTAGGTCTACAACTGTAGTCCATATTTTATGTAATAATGCTTAGATAAAAATTCATACCTTATAATTTGACTATGCAAAATAATAGAGTACAATTTCAGCCTGGATTGTTACCACACATTCATTCGAGATTGTGAAAGCACAGACAATTGCCTAAGTAGCATGATTATAGGGTTGATACTTACAAAAATAGTACACTATTTGAGCTGAGTACCCTGAGCAACAATACCTCAAGACTGGGGATACGTCAGTGGAAAAAAACAGATGGGAGGCAAATGAAGCCACAGGGTTTCCAGGATGAGTGACAAGGAAAGTGACACAGAGGACAGAGGGATCATGGCAGTCTAGGAAGAGAAGATGACGAAAGTTTACGAAGTTCACCTAGAAATAACTACCAGGTATAACACTCTATTTAAAGGGAAAGATGCATTTCCAATTCCCAAAAAGCTGAACTAGTTCAAGGTTTTGTTAGGAAAAAAAAAAACAAACCAGAAACAAACAAAAACACTTTTGGTTTAAATTAAAGACTGCCTATGTAGTTGATCTTTTCTCTATGATACTATAATTCGCAGAAATGCCACTTTAAGTCCTACACACCGACACAATCTTTCCTGGTCTGGAATCTGAGCCTCTGCATCCCAGAAAAACACCCGTGTCCTTCTCTACCCCTCTGCATGTTTACATCGTCTTGCTGGAGAACAACTGCAAATGTTCAGACCCTTCTCCACATGAAGGGCCCACATAAATCCTGCACACATTACTCTTCCGTTATCTCCGGACAAAGACCTTTTCCAGCTATTTTAGGAAGTCAAACCTATCCACATTGAATCCTTCCAAAGACCAGCAGGAGCTCTCAAAACTGGAAGGAAACACAGATGCTACCTCCTATAGAACTCTACTGTATTAATTTAACATCTAGTAATAAGCAGATTTAAAGTAATTTGTTTCTCAAGTTCCCATTTTATTGTATTTTTAAAAACTGTGTCGTACTTTCGAAGAACGTGAATGAGAAGATAACAGCTCTGCATTAGGGAACAAGAAAGCTGTCCAGAACACTTCGTAAAATGTTGGGATGAAGAGTAAAATTTAAATGGAATTCTGTACTATACATAGCAACAAAATGCAGGAATTGTTGGGGGTTTTGCTTATTAAATTTAAAATTACTTTTATTTAGGACAAGAGGTATATTATGACTTCAAATGAACGTTCGATAGTCCACTGTTAAGAGAGAATTGCAATGACTAGAGGGCAGCAAGTCCAAAATATCCAAATTCTATTCCCAATGTTGATAACAAGTTTCTCATTCCTGCAGAATGCATTATATTAACTCTCCATTCTATTTTCCCAAATGTTGATCAAAATTAATACTTATGTGTCTCTTAAAAACGCTAGAAGAGGTATTTATTTTCTCAAACTGCTTTGACGTTTAATCTTCAAGACTTTATCATATGCTTTCCTAACTTGATGAAATAGAAATAGTATGACTAACATCATGCTGTATTAGAAGGCAAAATATAATTTTAAAATTATATATTCATTTAATATGTAAGAATTAACTATATATGTCTGAGCTCAGATATTTAAGGTTTAAAAAGAAAGATAAACATGTCATTTCTCGAGGTACACAGCATGGAACAGCGGTCCGCCCTTACCCATAGTTTCGCTTTCCATGGTTTCACTTACCCGAGGTCAACCACAGTTTGAAAATATTAAGTGGAAAATTCCAGAAAGAAACAATTCATAATTTTTAAAATGCAGGCCATTCAGAGTAGCATGATGAAATCTCGAGTGGTCCTGCCTGGTCCTGCCTAGGCTGTGAATCACCCCTTTGTCCAGCGTTTCCACTCTGCATATGCCACCCTACCCATCATTAGTCACTTAGTAGCCAACTCTGTTATCAGATTGACTGTTGGGGTATCGCAGTGCTTGTGTTCAAGTAACCCTTATTTTACTTAATAACAGCCCCGAAGCCAACTTTATTATTAGTTATTGTTGTTAATCTCTTAGTGTGCCTAATTTATAAATTAAACTTTATCACAGGTACGTGTGTATAGGGAAAAACATTGGACATATAGGGTACAGTATTATCCGTGGTTTCAGGCATCCACTGTGGGTCTTGCAACCTATCTCCCGTGGATAAGGGGAGACCACTGTTTAGTAGAAAGTTCCCCGACTAAATGTCAAAAGACCTGGATTCTGCAAACACTCTGGACTTCACTGCGCCTTTGACTTTCAGTTTTTTTATTTGAAAAAGTAGAGAGAAAAATGTATCCTTGTCTTCCCTACTGTGGATGGTTGACAAATGACGATCATATTAAATAATGAATTAGATTTATTTTGAATAATGAATTAGATTTATTTTGTGAGTATCAAGGACTCAACAAATACAAATGACTCTTCTCTGCACTGAAAGAATTAACCACTTCTTCATTTGCTGTCCAGAAATAATAATGCTGGTAAGGAACTGACAGCGTACCTGTGGTAAAATAATTCTGACTACGTCCAGCTCTGCAGTTGACTTGAAGTTCCTTTGAAGAAGAGACCCTGTCTTCTGAGTCTGTATGTGCCTCTTTCACAGATAAAATGCCCAGGAAAGAGTTATTGGTTGAATAAGTAAATGAACAAATGATTGATGAATCAATCAATAAAATATATATTATTAAAGAGTAAAAACAAGCCCTTTGATAGTAAAAAATTGAAAGCAGAGACTTCTCACTGAAAACTCCTCTTGGATTTGACTCATTTAGAGAACTGTCACTTGTGGAAGGATAGTAGTAAACTGCTAACTGGCTCTCTGATACCCTTCCCCTCAAAAAAAGAGCCCTGATTTGTATCGTTTCCCATTTTCCTTGGTGTCACTATTTCTACTTTGGCCAATTTTAAGGTACTGATGTGAAATCATTTAACAGGGAAGAGTTTGTGCACAATACGCTCTTACCTGGAGCTGTACAAGCCAGCTCCAACATGTCACCGACGGTCACTCCTCTTGTAGTAGCTTCAACTGTACATCTACTTTGATGCTCATGGTTCATATTTTCTTTCCTATTTTGAAAATGTGTTGCTAAAGTCATGTGAGCAAATTTGACTTTGATAATTTTGGGGGGGTCATATTTGCTTTCCCTTTTATAATATAATGACTAAAACACTAAGGATATGTTGGAGTCCTTGACCCCCAATCCAGCCCCACTTCTTTCTCCTTTTCCCATAAACTTACTGACCGACTTTGACAAATTTGACATCTCAGAACAGTGGAGTTAAAATAGGTTAAATTCCAAAGAAAAGTTCATGAGACAAGTAATTCCACTTGTGGTTGCTGGAGTCCATTGAAAGATTTTCCAGACTAATTAGTTTGACTCAAGGACCAGAAAAGAAAGAGCGTGGGTGCCATTACTTACTCGATTGTGTTTCTGTCCACTTTTCCTGTCATGTTAATGCCGTAGAACTGCTGCATGGCAGCTAAGGCGGACTGCATGGTCTCCGCGGAGCGCAGCACCGACATTCTGGGGTCGGATGGTGGAAGGTAGCCGTACTTTTGTAACCAAACCTGCAATAACAAGCACACTTCCTTTCAGATCAACTTCACGATTTAACAGTAATTTTATGGTAATTAATTTATGTCTGTGTTAGATCTTTAAACTTTATTTCCTCCACAAGGGCATATATTATTTAAGTGTTAAGGATCTCATGATTTTTATTCTCCCCTGGACCCCAAACTCAGGGTATTTCAGGGAAAAAAAATCTTCACCAGGGAACAGATGCTTTCTAGTTTTATAATTCTACACATTGATTTTAAATACACAATCATATCTTCACCTCATATCCCATCCTGCTGTCCCTTACCTCAATCTTCCATAGGGCTCTAAGATTTCTTGAAGTGCAGTGAGCTACCTGTCAAATTGAGAAAGGCCAAGTAATTCTGCCTCTGGCACAGAAAAGAAGCTGTGCTATTTAATGGAAGATATTTACCAGTATGGATTTCCCTCCCTACCTGCAACTATTCATCATATAAAAGATGATCCTATGAAGTTGCAGCTTTTCCCCAATACCTGAGACACTTTCATTATGACCTTACAACTAAAACACAAGAGAGTCATATTCTCAGTGAAAATAAACAGCAATTGTAGAAGTTAGATTTCACCAAAAGAAATCAATATTAAATATATCAACGTCTTAACATGTGAAACACAAGGTGGAATCTTTTGTGGTATTTCCAGGAAATTGTTCCCCCTAAAAGTGCAGTACTGTAAGCACAACCCCTTGAAAATAAAATAAAGCATTTATTCTAAAACTATTCAAGAGATTAGCAATGCATCACTGTCAGGAAGGTTTATTGTTGAAACTCCATCTAGTAAACTCATCTACCACATAGTGAAAACATGCCAAGACACTCCTCTCATCTAATCTGTAATGAATAGGCTGCCAGGAAGATACATATATTCAGTTACCTAGTCAACAGTGGTGCAGTCTGAAATAGATCCCATTTTTTTCTGAATGAAGGAGACAAGATTTCACTGGCAATATATTATTTACTAGGAAATTCAATACCTGTTGTCATCTAATTTCTCCCAAATTAGAAGATTTCATCTTTATTTTAAATAATATACATGCACTAATATTCTGAAATTGAACTCTTTTTTTCCATAACATTTTGTTTGCATTCATTTCTTACTTGCTAGAGAGCTGCCTTGTTGCTAGGTTACTCACAGGTGCTAAGCTACTGGCAATCACATTTATGAGAACAGCAAAGAGAAAAACGTTAATAAACCCTAGGATTTATATACAAATAGAAAGACTATAAAATATATAAATTTTAAGTGCATAATGAAAAAATTAGCATGTTCTAAAAAATACATATTTGATTTATGCCTTAGTCTTTCAAACAAATGAGTTCGAATAATAAAAAAATGAATTGTGATTTTTCTTCAAGTTCTCTTTTATATTATGTCATTTGTCATGAAAGCCTGTTTTTCCAAATGATTGAGAAGTGAGTAATTCTTTTTAATAGTAAAATATTGAGAAAGTTATGAGATCTACCATTTCATGGTCAATTTTTTTTCCTGATAAATCAATGTCATTATGATTATGAGTCACCTTGAGTTGACCATTCTTAGTGTCATTGCTATTTGTTAATCAAGAAATCTTCTCTGGCATCTCTGAGAATTGACTGAGAATAATTCTCAATTGAAATTTTAAATGCATCTTTCCACAAAACAGTGGAAACTCAAACCTGACTATTTGGTGTCACATTAGATTATGAAACCAGCAAGCCCTCGATAACATTTCCCACTGAAGCAAAAACTGCTATCGACAGTCTTACTGTAGGTCAATGTAAAAAGCAAGTAATTACAACTACAATAACTTAAACTATTAATTTGATCCACAGTCACATTTACATTCATAATACTCAATATAGAAACTGTAGATGAAAACAAATACTTGTTTTAATGGTCTTTTAGTCACCAAAGGGGTATCTTCCCTTAAGTTTTTTTTTTTTTGTTTTTTGTTTTTTATACGACTTCCTTTAAGTTGTTGAGACCACAGAATTCTGAGAGTCTGATCATTTTTGGTATGATAGAGAAAAAAATCTGTACCAAAAAGCCCTAAATAGTAAGATGCTCAGGCTCTTTGGAGGTGACTGAGTTGGGCAATGTGGGGACGTAAAACTAGCCAAACACAGGCTGGACTGTGCATGCAGCGTCAATGGTAGAAAACCATTGTGACCAAGACCTACGGTGCTTTGGAAAACTGACTCTTTAAGTTACCAATGAAAGAGGATCAGCTACAGACAGTGCAGATCAGGTACAAACTGGCCCATAATCATCACAGAAGTATAGGGGACCCTGGTATAACTAGCCTTATTTTATTTCTATAGAATAAAACCCTTTTGTTGTATAAGTAGACCAAGGTAGGTACCTTAGCACTTTATCATTCTACAGTAATGAACAACAGGAAGTTTGGGAAATTGGGATTCGACAGAAGTGACAAGAGGAAAACCTTTCTCTCTCTCTCTCTCTCTTTTTTATCCCTACTAAATTACAAACTTATAATACCTTATTTGATAAATTAAATTAAACGTACAAAGTAGTATTTGAAGGTACACCTTACCCCATAATGACTAAACCATAGACACCCATCATCATACATTGTTATTTGAAATATATCGCTGTTTTCAACATTGTTTCAAAATATTCCTTCTCCTGGATGATTGGAAATAAATTTGCCTCCTGAGACTGTTTGTCCCTTGACATTTTTTCAATGTTCTCAAATGTACATAATAGACAGTTAAGGAGTAATTTCCTCATGTGTGCATTTGGGGGAAATGATATCAAATTTGTAGTGTTGATTTAAGGATTGAGAACATACAAAGCCGCCAGCATAATTCTTGCTCAGTAACATTATTATTTTATGTTTACTAATTGCTCTGAGTTTTTGAAATTGCTCCAGCTCAAGTTAAGATTTGTCCTCGGAACGGGGCGAGACTGAAGATGCAGGTGAGATTTAAGCAGTCAGAGTCGTGAGGAAAGACAAACTACAGAGGGTAAAGAATCATATACTGCCTGAAAATTCCCCAAATCCCAAAACAAAAAGAGTAAGTATGAAAAATTTGGACAATTGGTTTCTGTTTTGTTTTCTTTGCTTTGTTTGCTTTTGCTCACTGGATTGATACGCGCATTTGAGAGCACTGAAAAAATATTAAGAAACAAACAAGTTTCTCTGAGGTAAAACTTAACTCCTTTTATCGTCTGGGACTTAGCCCATCCCATTATCACTAGAACAACCAACTACAGAACCTCAAATGGAGCAATGAAATCTAACCTTGAATCACATCCCCTGCATTACTAACACATACAAATATCTTGCTATCTTGTAAACAAAACCAATTTCCTGCACTTAGTGATTATTCAAATGGAGGAAGAATCAGAAGAGTGCTGTTCTGTGCAGAGCAAGAAGATACATCAAGCAATAAAAGGTAAACACTTAAATATTCAACTCAGTGCCAATAGATACTGCCTTTACTAGACTGTAGCATCAATAGGGAGTAGCAGGTACATAAAGTTTCAGTAAATCCATAAGAAAGAATGTCTTTGCCACCAATACTTCATGTCACCATATTGTGAAAACTTACATTAACTGACTCATCTAACCACACCCATATATCAGAGTGGCATCCTGAAAGATGGCTATCAACAATAATGGAAAGGAGACATTAGTAGTTTTCACGACTAATAGCAATTCTAAGCAGAGAACTTTTTAGAATATATGTCCTTGTTTAGTCTCTCAGGCCAGTACTAAAACCTAGAGAAGTAAATTTTCCTCTAGTTGTTGAAGCTAATGTATATCAACGCCTTAATAGTAAATGAAAGACTATTCTTTTACTCAGGTGAATCACAAATGCAGGAACCATATTAAAATTCCCTCACTGACAGGACCCACATAGAGAGAAAACATCTCGAAAGGATGCTCAGATATCCTTCCAAAATAAATAAATAAATGATTAAACTAATAAATTTATTAAGGCAGGAATGGATTTATTTTAGAAATTCTAGAAATTACTGGAGAGGCAGAAAAGGGAGGCAGGGCTGGGAATTTTACTTAACCTGAAAAAAATCACTTCACCAGACTATAGCGCCTATTTGTGACGGAGCCAGTGATTTCATGTATGATTCATTTCCAACCAATGTGTGGTATGGGCCCAACATGGGCCAAATTCAAGGTCCATATACCCAGTGATCCCATGATCCAAATTATAGTACTCAGTAGGAAAAGGGCAGGGGTGATAAATATATTTTTATAGCATTATTTAGTAACCTTAATAGCATTTATTCAGTAACTCCATTTACATAATTATATAATTTTTAAAATTATTTTGGGACATGATTTTTAAAAATTACTGACTTCATGTTAAATTTTAACCTATTTACCAACAAAAATATTTAAATCTATAATAGTCAATATTAAATTTTGATATAATAACTGACTTTCTTGATGAAATGCAACTGAAAGAATATATTTTTAATTGGTAAGTTCTTTATGTTATAAAGTTACTTTCCATTTTTCAGTATGAGAGTTCTAAACATATTTGTTAAATTCTGTTATTAACTAAAATTAACAACTAAAAAGTGATCACCTCCTATTTGGTGGTATTGTCAGCAGAGTCAGCAAAAGCTTAAGGACATTTTTCCCTGAAATATGATATATTCACTGGTTATAAAGAATGTCAGAATTTAGGACCTAAATTTTCTGGTCTGAAAAGTGGCTATAAATATGAATTATAACTACCTATTAACCAAAAAAATTAAACTGATGTGGGAACAGTCATTTAGGATTGGTCAACTGAAAATTTATAGGATAAGTTAACGAGGCAGAAATTAGCCTTTCTGTTCATTCAAAAATCTAAATGGGCTCTGAATCACCAACCCATCCCCACCATGAATGAATCAGTGTATGAAATCCCATATGCAGAATTCAGTTCCTTTAGAATTTTACCATTTATTTAAACAGCTTCTTAAATGGCAATGAAACAGTGGAAGGACCAAAAGTTACTCCACTGAACACCTCAGCGATCAAGAGACAACGGCCGTCTCGACGAGGAGATAGAAAACGGGGGGTCGTTAGTCAAAGTAGTAATGATCATGATGACCACGTTCTTCATCTTAACATGCAATTCTCTAATTTATGAGAGAAACTGAAAACTTAGGGTGCAATGGCTAGGGAGAGATTTTCCAATCTGCATAACAGTGAAATGCACTTTTTATGTAGCAGCTATAGGAGCAAAACCCCTCAAACAGTAATGGCTGAGCTCCACTGATAAGAAAACAAAACAAAAACAAAAACTGGTAGCCCTTAATTGAGATTCCATCATACGCTGGTCAACTGTGCGGGAAAGCTACAGTGTACTCTGTCTGATATACTGTCTCCTTATCTGTTTTTACTGGTTCTTCTTAAATATGCTTTAGATTTTTAAAGACAGATCTATAGTGTGCATGGACACACACTTACACACTGACCAAACGAGACCAAAAAAACCCAAAAGACAAAACTCAACCAACAATAAACAACAGCAGGGCACGTATATGATCCCACCATCCCCATGTTTCTTAGGTGGACAGAAATAATTAGCAAAAATGCAAACATATTAATCATTAACACGATTCTACTTTATATCACAACCACGTCATGTGGGAGATCACGACTTGGTCACCCTGAAATATATCTCTTTACCTTGATTGTTCTCTCTGATGGACATTTGACCTCCCCCACTAACTGCCTAAAGAATTTGACATAGTAACTCCTTCCTGGAACAGATCTTCTATCTGATGGCTGTAACATAATGTAAAATAGATGTTACAATAGGAAAGGCACCAACAAGCCCATCTTATGTCTCTCTGGCCACATTCTCTGGATGGCCCTTCCAGGAGTTGCCAGACAAACATTTACATTTATAAGGGAAATCTCCATTTGTAAAAGTATCTCCTCTCTGTACTGGGAAGAGGGGGGATGACCTCATTTCTAGAAACTTATCAATGTGGAAGGGGAGGCCTTAAATCAGCGTAATAAATTTACTCCTGTTTACTGTGCTTTAGTGGTAATCTCCTGTAACTGACTCCCCCCACCCCCAACATCCTCCTTTGTCCTTAGCTGAAGATGATATTTAAGATGAAAATTTCTGCTACTGTGTTGAGACACGCAGTGTCCCTGGTTTCTTCCATGTATACATGTTATTAAACTTGGTATTATTTTCTCCTGCTAACCTGTCTTGTTAATTATTTGGCCAGCCATAAGAACCTTAAGGGAAAGGGCAGAGGGGGATTCTCCCTCTTCCCCTACAGTCACAAATCTAAACAGAGTAAAATCCTCCTCAAATCTGTGCCTATTTACACTAGTGAATGAAGTGCTGAGCAAGTGAATTTTCTACAAGGCTTGTTCAACTGGCCTTTATTTTCTGGGGGCAGATTCAGTGTCACCAACACCAAAAAGGATGAGGAAAGTAGTCTCAACTAGGGTCTTCAAAGCAGGAATGCAAAATATCCCCTTGAGACGTAGGCACAAAATACCAGAGCATTTTATATAACGAGCAAATCCACATAGTCTTGCACGAACACTCCTGCCTATAAACTATGAAGAGATAAACACACCTCTATTCAACGTACAGATCGACACTGCATCCTCACTTGACAGAGGGCATACGTCCATCCCTATGTCCCACCAGGAGTCCTGCGGGAGGAAGTGCGGCCTCACCTCCAACAGTTAACTAGATTCTAGCACATTACGACATCCTGCCATTTTTCTCTGACAGCATAAATCGAGCTATGGATTATATTTTCTTAAAAGTAGAAAGTTTACAAGACTTTGTGATATGATGGGGAATGACCATAAAAGTATTTTGTACCATACAGATGTTCCCTGGTTATCTCACGACAAAGTGCCTAAAAGACTTGTCAAATTTAAATGCTACGCATTTCTTTTACAAAAAGACGAAAGCGTTGCCCTTTTCTGCAGAGACAAGTAGCTGCAAATAGTTCGCTTCAAGAGCTACTTTGAGAGTATGAAGGAAAAGAACATTCAATCCGCCCCATCAGGGTAAAAGTGATGCGGTAGCAATGCAGGAGAAAGAACGGGCTTTTGAGAGAAAGGTGTGCCACGTTGAGAGCGTTTTAAAGATGCGAGTTTGGAAATGTTTGCATTGTCACTTAACTTTGTATTCAAAAGGATATAAACATAGCACCTATTAAAGCTCTCTCATAATTTCCTATTTTAAAATTCCAGCAACAGAATTTTCCACCTGCAAAATAGCCTGCCAAAAGAATAATTTCAGTGGGTTTTAAGCCCCTGTGTTAAAAATATGAAGATGCAACACCTTCTAATTAGTTTTCAGGAACAACTGGTAGACATGAGGGGAGACGGAAATTTACTGTCTCAATTTTATCAAAAACCTTTGCATAAGAGATGGATAGCATCATAAAATGAAGCTCATGATTTGTAATCAGCTAATGATGCAACTTTCTCAGCTGCATTTATGTATCCTTGTGAGGTGCCTTTTTCGCCATGGCAATGTTTAAGAAGATTAGAAATAAATGGGTCTTGATGTGCTGTATTTCTTAGTGTTAAATCAACATTTTCAAAATAATGAAGCACAGTCTGTCATAGAACTCTCCAAGAGAAGATAATGATTAATGATAGTTCTAATAAGAGCAAAACAAGATAAATACAATTAATAAATAAAACACAGAAACTATTTTTAAATTTAATGTCATCCTTAACTCATATTAGTAGTTCTATTCTGAGTATGTTTTATAACTTACAGAATGTTTAGTACATCTGTTCATGAATATAATTATCAATAATAGAGGGTGAATGTTAAAGACATTGATTGATGGAGGTATGCTATCAAAAGTGGGGAGATCACTGATCTGATAGAAATGAACTACTCTATTTTTAGAAATGAAGCTACTTCCTGAAATTCTCTCCAATGTGATATACTTACTGTCCCTAAGGGATGAGAAGACAGGTTATCAACATCTATGTATTATATTCTGACGATGACGATTTCCAAGCTCTTCCTTTCTGTCATGCATTATCGAAGCTCCTCAAGTCCTATAGAATGAATTCCTCAGAAAGACTTCCAAGCCATTCATGATTTGGTCTCATACTATACCCCTGTCACTTTGCTCCATGGAATCTATTCTGTGGTCACACTGAAATTTCAGTCCCATCCCCAACAGATCTTGATAAGAACAGCAACTGCTACCCTCCTTTACTGCCCACTAAGTACCAGGCAATTTATATGTATTACCTTTAATCCTCACAAATCTGTGAGTTAAACACTAGTATCTCTGTTTTATAAATGATGGAATAAAACCCCAGAAAGATTAGATAACTTGCCCAAGGACACACCAGTATTAGAGGAGATCAGTATTCAAACACAGATCTGACTGACACCCAAGCTTGGCACTGTCTGTTATTCCAGGCTGCCTCTTAGACACGGAAGAGACCCAGCTGCCTGTCTGTATCCTGAGAGACCCTGGGAGACCTATTCACATGTCAGAATGAGAAGGCAGACCATCCAAAAACCTATCTACAATAACTGAGAGAGCTCAATTTTTATGCAAACAAAACACCCCACTTTATGTCATGAAAGGACACGGAGCTGTGGGTGCGTATGTTCTGGGTGTAACCCTCACTCCTACTTCCAGTGGCTTCTCTAATTCCCAACACAAAACAGCCTTGCATGGGCTGATTTGCCCAGCCCAGTTAATATTCTTATTTATTTGTTACAATGTTTCATTGATGGCCATTTCAGTTTTACAATTTAAAAAAAAACCCACTATAACCCTCTTTGCCAGAGTCTTATCCTTTCTTCTCACTTCATTAAATCCTTCACAGCACTTTCTTATTATAGCTTTGATGTTGCTGGTCACTGTATCTCCACTTTGCTTAGTTATCTCATCTAAAATTAATCCCCTAAATGCCATCTCTCTGCTGATAACACACCAATTTAACCCTCCAATCCTGACCTCGCCCTAATGCCCAGACTCTGCTATCACACTGCTGTTTAAACCAAAAACATAGGAGTCATCCTTAATTCTCCCTTTATCTCATCATTGATACCCAATCCATCATCGTGCCTTAGCTCCAACTTTACCTTGAATGGAAACGCTTCTTTCTGCTGCCACCCCTTTGTCTAGGGCACCATCATTTCCCACCAGAAATTAAGATTCTCCACCTGGCCTCTGGGCTTTTATGTTTCCACCACTCCCTCTCCTTGCCCAACTAGTGTGAGTTTCTTTTTTTTTTGATAAAAATACATTACCTAAAACTTACCATTGTAACCATTTTCAAGTGTACAATTCAGTGGCATTAAGTACATTCACATTGTTTTGCATCCATCACCACTATCCATCTCTAGAACTTTTTCATGATCCCAAACTGAGATTCTATACCCATTAAACAATAACTCCCAGTACCTGCTTCTCCCAGCCCTTGGTAACCACTCTTCTACTTTCCGTCTACGAATCTCACTACTCTGGGACCTCATATAAGTGGAATCATATAGCATTTGTCCTTTTGTGTCTGGTTTATTTCATTTAGGATGTGTTCAAGGTTCATCCATGTTACGGCATGTAGCATGTAACATTTTTAAAGCTGAATAATATTCTACTGTATGTAATACCAAATTTTGTTTATCCCTTGATTCATCAATGAACATATGGGTTGTTTCCATCTTTTGATATTGTGAATAATGCTGTTATAAACATTGGTCTACAAATATCTGTTCAAATCCCTGCTTTCAATTCTTTGGGGTATATATCCAGAAGTAGAATTGCTGGATTTTACGGTAATTCTATGTACAGTTTTTTGAGGAACTGCCTTACTGTTTCCCAGAGGCTTCACCATTTTACATTCCCTCCAGTAATGCACAGGGGTCCAATTACTCCACATCCTCGCCAACAATTGTTATTTTCTGTTTGTTTTTTGTTTTTTATAATACTTATCCTAATGGGTGTAAAGTGGTAGGAGTTGTGTTTTTAAACGTAGATCAAGGAGTATCATTCATTTGATTAAAACCCTTCAGCAGTTTCCCAGTGACTTAATATAAAACTCACATTTCTACTGTGACCCTCAAGTCCATGCATAGTCACTGTTGAATCTTTAACTTCTCTCTTGATATTCTAGGCACACGACGGTCTTTTCTTGTGTTCCTGGAACAAGCTAAATTCTTTCCTGCCTTGAAGCACTGCATTTCCTTTTCCTATGTATGAATTACAAAAATATATTTCTCCTCATCCTTTAAAAGTTAGTTTAAATTAGACTTCTTCAGAGAAAGCTTCCCTGAGTCCACTGTACCACCACCACTGACACCATGTAGCATGCTGCTTCAGTCCTCGCTGTATTTATCACGATCACTACATGGGAGAGTTGTATATTTACGCATTTGTTCTTTATCTTTACATGTCTCAGTCAACACGAAGGCACAGCACCTAGAGCAGTTCCTGGCACGTTTTCTGAGCCTGAGTAGTATAATTACAAGGACTAGCTAAGTGGGGAACCCATGTATTGATGCCCAATCAATATTACAATTGATACCACACCAATGATATTTTGTTGTTTTCTGCACACTGGGTTTACTACCCAATTATTCAGCCCCCCCCCACACAAGTAGGCCCCAAACAAGGAGTCTAGTGCCCCAAATGTGAATACCAAATCTCAATTTATCACATACACAGCAAAGGTCAGTAACTTCCAGGCACCTCTGGATAAGCTCTAGGAAATATGGAATAAAGTGAAATATGAGTGACAATGTGGGTCACTGTTGGGAAACACTTAGTGGTTTTTATCTTTGTCTTTTCAAATTCTACCTCCATCCTCACACTTGGAGATAAAAGTCAATGTGGAATTATTTTTATTACTTGAAAAGTGCCTTCAGGAAAGTACTGATATTTGGTATAAACAACACACCAAGAGCTAAAATTTATTAAGCCAAGCACTGTGTGAATCTCCTTAATACATTAGCTCCTAGAATTATGGTGACAAGCCTGTGAGGTTGGTATTATTGTCTTCATTTACACATGAGGAAATGGGCTGACAAGGGTTAACCAACTTGCTCAGGGCCACAGAGCAGGCAGGTGATACCCAGGGATGCACGTCTCAGTGTGAACAACTGCCAGGAAGCCAAAGAGAGAGAGTCCCTGATAGACCCAGCCTTCCTTATGTGAGATTAAGGATGGTCTACACAGGCCATTCTGGGTCAGAAATCAGCTGTCTTGTTTCACAAGCTGAATCTCATCTGTGGGCAGATGGGCCATTTTGCTGAAAAAACAAAATAAAACACAAACAAAAACACATGATAAGCACGTGATAAACGTTACCTTTCTGCCCAACAGAACTCACTGCTGTCAGTTACCAAACAGCAAAGAGAAGCACGCCATTCTCAAAAGGCTGAAAATTATGATAATTCTCTAAAAGTAAAACTTCTATTCCCTTCAAAACAGCATAGCTCTCTGAAGGCAAAGGAGAGGCGGTCTCCCGTTTCTTTCTGATTTCCACCAAATGGTAAGAAAAGAGGTTTGATTTTCCCAGTCCATTAGTATACTGAGATTTTGGAAGCACTAAACGTTGAGGTTAATTTTGAAGTAGGGGAGGAGAGTTAACGGGGGTGGATTCTCCCGCTGTAACTCCAGAATATGGTTAGTGGAAGAATCCTTAAAAACAACAACAAAACACACGTGTTCCAACTGTCAGCTCTGGTGCTCTCACGGATCTGCTTTCTCTCTCCAGGGACAATCTTGAGCTTCAGAATCTTGAAAGTATCCTTTACCCCAGAGAGTATATAGTTCTTGGAAATGTCAAACTTGTTTTTTTAGGGAAATAGCATAGTATGAAGGTTGAAAGAGCTTAACATCTATTATAATTAAGGTAATTAAAATATTAAATACTTTGTGACACTAAGAATTTTTTTAAAAATAGGATTACCTATGTTTTAAATATATATATGCTTTAGGGTTAATGAGTGAAAATTAATTAAAGTTTCTCAAAGGTAAGAAAAAGTATTCCAGATTCTTCTAAAGATGAAGAGACTTAACAAACACACTACAAAACGTCTCCCACGGTGCACTAATTCAACAAACATTTACTGACAACCTGTTATGTGCAGGTTCTTGGTTAGGCTGTGGGGAACCAACAGGGAATGACACAGAAGTCATCCTTGGTCTCATGGAGCTTACCGACTGATGGCTGGGAAGACGAACATTCAATAAACTATCTGCAAATGAATACGTCATTTCAGATGATAAGTGCTTTAAAGAGAACATAGAGTGTTGTGAAAGTCTAACTAAAGGACCTAATTTAGATTTAGAGGAAAAGAGGACACAAGAACTGATAGTTAAACAGAAACTTGAAATATAAGAAAAAGTTAGCAAAGAAAAAAGAGAAGCTCATACTAAGGAAAGACATGGGCAGGTTCAAATGCCCAGAGGCATGAGTGGTGGTTTTAAAACATGTTCAAATTCTTTGACACATGTCCCATCAAAAGGAGGAGATTAATTTCCCCTCCCCTTGGTTATGGGCTGGTCTTAGTACTTGCTTTTGATGAACAGAAAATGATGGAAGTGATGCTGCCCAACTTTTGAGGCTATGTTAGAAAAGGTGAAACAGCTTCTGCCTGGCTCTCTCTCCTCCGGAAGACTCTTCCTGAGAACCCAGCCTCCAAAGGAAGGAAGCCCAGGCCACATATAGAGACCACATGTAGGTGTTCCCTCTGACGGCCTCATCTAAAATCTAAAATCCCCACCAATTAGCCAGCATCAACTGCCAGACAAGTGAATAACATGCATTCAGATGATTCCAGCCTCCAGCCTCTGAGTAGTACCAGCAGAGACAGGTGCTCTTGCTAAGCCTTGAACAAATTAAAGATTTGTGAGGAAATTAAAGCTGTTGTAAACCACTAAGCTTCGGGAAAGATTATTTCACAGCAATAGATAGCTGGAACAGCATGAAAGAGCTCTGAGTTTTCAAGGAACTGAAAGAAAGGCACTCTGGCTAAGAGAGCAAGTCAGTCTAGGAAAGAGAGCTATGTGATCAGATCATGCAACACTTTGTAGGATTTTATATGTATAAGTATAATATGGAAAGCAGAGAAGGGTTTTAAGCCTTTGAATGGTGTGATCGGATTTTTGTTAGAAAAGTATCATTCTGGCAGCTGTTTGGTTAATGAATAGGAGGGAATATGAACACAAGTGGAGCAGTCAGGAAGTAAACGCACTTCTGGCAGTAGCTGGGGAGATGGATAAGCAGACGAATTCATGATACATTTTAGAGGCAGACACAACTTTGTAAACTACAAAGTATGTTACAGTTATTATTATTACTATTACTATCACTATACCATTTAAGCTTAGTGCATACTATTTTTCGGGCAGAATGCTAGGCACTAGGACACAAATAAAAAGCAAAGTGTTTGCCATCAAGGAGTTCATAGTCAAGCCATCAGAGAAACAAGCAGATATTCTGAGAGAAGCCTGTATGGGCACTATAGACACTAGAGGGTAAGGCGCCCAAACCTCACAGGACAGAGCTTTGGGGTGATGGTAAAAGAACTTAAAAATAACTTAACAAGCATTTCAAAACATTTAAATCCCCTGAGTTTATAAAAAGGCTCATCTGTCCCCTTTCCATCCTCAAGGGCATCTCCCTAGACCAGGCTCTTCTTTACTTCTAGCTGAATACCACAACACTTTCCTAATTGCCTAATTCATTTCCCAGCTCCATATTCTTTCCATTTTGATCTATCCTACTTAGCACTGAAAGATTAATTATCCCAAAATATCATTTCCTTTTCTTAACTTTCCTGCTCAAGACACTATGATTGCTATCATTTACTTCCTGAACTGGTTTAGAAGTCTTTATCCTTGCACTTAACTCCAAAAGTTCCTACACATCTACTTCTGCAAACTCAACTCTGTCTAACAATCTATACACTCCCTGGACATTCTCCGAACTGGTCTGTCTGTGGGCCACATAATGTTTCCCAGGCTTCACCCATGTTCACACTAGTCTCACACCACTGTTGTCCTGCATATACCAAGGTGCCTTGTCTGATCAAGTCCCAGTGTTCCTTGAAGGCTTTATATTTCCTTATCTCCTCCTCCAGCCTCTCATTACATTCAGTATGCAGGCAGCTCATTGGGCACTTAACAAGTCATTATGTGAGAGGTACTGATACATGGTGGGTATGGGTATAGCCTTCGATTCTGGAGGACTCGCGTTCTTCAAGCCTGGATCAGACATGCACAAGTTATGATATTGAGCAAAGTACATGGCCTTTCTAAGTCTCAGTCTGTACATCTGTGAAATGGAGAGAATACCATCGCTACCTCATAGGACTGTGGTGAGGACTGAATTAAAAAAATCCCTACAAGAGTGCTTAGCATAGGGTATAGCACAAAATAGTTCAACGGCAGTAGATAAAAAAACATATAGTTGTACATATTACAATTATTTACATAACATTATATTTCCAATATGTCTGAAGAATATACGACAATTTCAGGTAACAGATTTGTTACATTTCTTGACAAAAATATCTATGATCTGTACACCCACTAAGAACAAACCACCAAACAAACAAAATCTGTTCCTCTGCTACCACATGCCATTACTGATGAACATCCACGAGCCTCTCTGGGAGCTCATCCCCTTGGGAACATGTCCTTTGAGCTGTAGCCACTCTCTGCTGTAAATTCTGCTTTCTCCTGCCGGATTCCTCTCAGCCTCCTATCATATGTCTTGTAATTTATGTTAACAAGATAATGTTTTTAGGAGACTAGCTCAAAGTCTGGCACAGGCATCAACGTCAGGTTTTCAGCTTTCCTTCTGAGAACATGTCCCTAAGACATTTATTTTACCTATATAAATTGCTATCTTTCCTTCATTCTACAAATCCATGGACTAGTTCTCCTAATGGATCAAGTGCTACTTAACACACATCAACTGAGTCTGCATTCTCTCACCCCTAATTGACTTCTTTATGGTAACATGGCAGGTAAGCCACATCTTCGTCATTGTACACTTCTGGCAATATGAACATTGATACAACAAGACTGACAAAATTATAAGGACTGTGCTATTTGAGGGCAACAGTGGGACAGAGAGAGAGAATTTAGAAATAGGACAGAGAGAGAACACAAAAGAGAAGAATGAAACACCAACACTTAAGAGGCACCAAAGGAAAGAAGCCAACAAAAGAGGGAATGGAGACACCAGAGAAGTAGGGGAAGAATCAGAGGTCTCGTGGAAGTTGAGAGAGGATTATTTCAGGTCACATCCATCAAGACTTATAAAACTTAAGAAAAGAAACCCAAAAACTTATGATTACAAAGTATTGGCCATCTGTAGAGCAACAGGCCCTCTTCCATATGCTGATGGGCAGGTAAATTTGTACAATATGTTGGGAAACAATTTGGAATACATTAAAGTAGAAATTCTTGCACATGTGCAGAGGAGACTTCTGTACAAATGTTTATAACAGTATTTTTCTAATAGCAAAAAAAAAAAAATACAAAAACTAAAAGGAAACCTTCTAACTAGAGAACAGAATGGAGAAATAAATTGTGGTATAATATTTTGGTAGATACTATATAACAACGTGGAGACGAGACTTTGATTGTTCTTGGTGTCTGGTTGCTTCCTTTCAATATTCCAGGTCTCAGCTCAAATGGTACCTCCTCAGAGAGAAGCCTTTCCAAATCATCCTAAACAAATAGATCTCTCCCATTACTTTATATTTGCATAGCCTATTTGATTCCTCTAAAGTACTGTCCAAAATAGGTATTTATTTTACTTAACTTGTCACCTTCTGGGCTCTTGGCTTCATGAGGGCAGGAACCATGTAGACTGAATATAGAACAATTCCTGGCATGGAGTCAGTACTCAACAAATATTGAATGACTGAGCACATGATTAAAATAGAGTCTTATATACTCACAAGGAAGAGTGGGATGGACCCATGTGCACAGATGGGAAGGGGTGAGTGTAAACCATCAGTAAGTGCAAACACATGCATACCCACACCTACGTGTTATGCTTGCGTGTGCAAAGAAAATGGCATATTTACACAAGAAACCATTATGAGCAGAATTTGTGGGTGAAGGGTTGAACCAGAAGACTCCATCTGTGTACTATTTAATTTTCTATGATTACGAGCTAAGAAGACTTAGTAAACATACGAAAATTCAGAGGCAAAATCTGGTGAAGAGCAATTTCTTTTGTGTATAACATATGATGTCCCACATAATTTTCAAAGATTGCTTAAAACAATGCACTTTAAGTGGATTTCAGGGACTGCGCTTGCACTGATTAAACATAATGAGCTCTGTGTTTCTGCAGCAATATCATTAGACTCCTAAGCCAGTAAACATTGTGTGAGGATCTTCCACACTGACTCTTACGTTACTCATTTGTGTTGAACATGTTATTTTGACTTCATAAATACTGCAAATTAAAAGTTGAAATGGGTCAACCTTGCAATCCCGAGCTGTTTGAGAATGAGGAAAACTGCTCTGTGAAACAGAATTACATGATTACATTTGTATTCATTTAAAAAATACACCACCTCATTCAATATTTAATGTTGCTCCCAGAAATATACTCAACAGGAATAAGACAGAAAACATTGACATTTAGGGCGAAAAGAGTGGACAACAATGTAATGTCAGTGGCAAAATTAAAACAGGTTATGTATACTTAACATCCTGTATGGATGCCATACACCTGACTCTTCTCAATTTCCTAAAACTTCGAGCAAAGACAGAAATACAACCAATTATAAAATCAATTATGACAGTCACAGGCCTGCTTCAGAAGGAGCACATTCTTTTTTCTAGTCCTAATCCTAAATGCTACTTTTCTCATAGCTGTGTGACCCTATGACCCTGAGGCCATGTATCAGACTTGTAATTACAGACCAAACAAAAGCAGTCTAGAAAAAGAAGTAATCACTTAGAATAATTAACATCAACAATAGACACCAAATTGGAAAAGAAATCAGATTTTTCTTTCTCTTGCTATTTGCTGATGCTTCTTCCTTCCCACTCTCCGCCCCCCTACAAAATGATATTCCAAAAGTTTGAAAACAACCTGCCTATTGCAATTTCTCTCCCCTTAGAGGGTTCATCTTCTTGTAAGGAAACAAGTTACTGAACCTCTCTGATACTATGAAGTGCCTGGCATAGTGTGGTTTTTCAATATATGGAGGCTGTTAATAATAACAATAACAACAACAACAATAATAATGTCTTCAACCAACACCTAAATGCTGACTCCTCTATCTGTAACTCTAGATGAGCCCTCTTCCCAGAGCTCCAGAAATGTACATCACATTTGCTACCAAACACCTACATCTAGATGACTCCCCACAGTCACCATGTTTCAAACTGAATCTTTAATCACTGCTCATCTGGCTCCCAGTGCAGGCAAAACGTGGCCCCGTGTATGTTATTTATATAGGTAAATGATACCATCTGGTCAACCAAACTCCAGATCTGGAAGTTATCTTCAATGTATTACTTTTTTCTTCTCTCTCTCAACCAACCAACCAGTCTACAGATCTGCCTGACGGTGCATGGTAAATACACTTCAGACCCATCTTCATCTCTCCATCCTCATCTTAGAGTAGGACTTCCAACTTGAAAACTGAGAAATGGTAATGATGTCCTAACATAGCTCCCTTGCTCTACTCTTGATTTACCTCCTCATCTAATGTGATGATGTTTAGTCAGAAATCTCCCAGACACTTGAAGGAGAGAGCATAGATTAAGAGAACAGAATTCATTCAGACTCATTCAATGAATGAACTATCATTCTAATCCTTAAATCTGAAAAGAAATGCATAGATAATGAATTAAAGACAAGTTTCATGACTGAAAAGATAGGAAACTTTAAGTAATAGCAAGTGAATCCAAGAACATTTCTAAAAAATGCTGGGTGGTTTAGTTTCCATCTGCCTTTCTACCATCAGTTTTCTATCCCCCTCTGCTTTGTACCCCAGGAGGCTGGCCTCTGTGGACTGCATCACTGCGGCTGCCTTGCTATTTAGCTCCAAGTCATATCGAGCAAATAGGAAGCTCTAATATAGAAAACAGAGGACAGAAGAAAGGAGAGGTTGAGATATTCTGCCCCCCCTTCCCACCCTCACTGCATTTGTCTATGGCTGCACATCTGTCGGGCAGTTATTTTTCCATGATGCTAGATCTCACCAGACTCTGCAAACTCAATCACCTCCCTTTGCCCTCCAGTCCTAGGAATGGTAACAATTTCCTGCTGATGCTAACGTCAGGGCACCTCACTATCTCCTGTAGGTTCCCTTATTTGTTGTTAGTGCCATCGAGTCGATTCTGACTCCCAGTGATCCTGTGGACAGCAGAGCGGAACCCTGCTTGGTCTTTCTGTGCCATCCTCTCACCTCCTGGAGCTATATCCGACAATGCTACACTGCTACTCATAGGTTTCATGGCCAATTTTTTCAGAAGTGGGTGGCCAGGTCCTTCTTACTTGTCTGTCTTAGTCTGGAAGCTCTGCTGAAACCTGTCCACCATAGGGGACCCTGCTGGTATTTGAAATCCCAGTGGCATAGCTTTCAGCATCATAGCAACATGCCACAGTATGACCACCGACACATGGGTGGTGTGGTTCCCTGACTGGGAAACGAACCCAGGCCGTGGCAGTGAGAGAGCCAAATCTTAACCACTAGAGCAGCAGAGCTGGCTGTAGGTTCCCTTAACCCTCCCTAAAGCTCAGGAAACGGTCCCCTAACAAAATTCTTTTCAGTTAAACACTTTAGAGTGTGTCACCCTTTTCCTCCTAGGATCCTGACAGACACGTATGACTAATACATACACCAAGTTGGGTTTATTCCATGAACAGAAAAAAGCAGCAATATAGGATCATTTATATATTTCATCTTGATTATATCATAAAGCCATCATATAATGCCCATGCATGTTCACAAGTATTTGTTTTGGTATTACACACATTTGTGCTACCTGAAATTCTATTTCATAGAACAATGAGCACATATTTTACCACAAAAGACAGTATATAATCTAGAGCAATGCCCTTCAAAGTGTGGTCCACCAGTTGGTATAAAGCTGAAGTCATGACTGTTTCTGACTGATTTATGACAAGATAAAGTACAGAAGAGGAAGCTTTTAAAAACTATTACAGCACTTTGATATTATGTAATATTTTTACTGCATTTTAAAAAAGTATTGATACATCATAGATTAAAAATTTAAAAGCTGGTTCATCACCACAGATAGTATTCTTTTTAATTTTGAAATAATCATAAAGTTGTAAAAAATTGCAGAGACAATGCAGAAATTTTAATTTTTCTGAACCATTGAGAATAAGTTGCCAACGACATGATGTCCCATGAACACTGGATTTCTTGTAAATATGAACATTTTTGTATGTAGCTAAATATAAGCATCGATGTCAGGAAATTAGCATTGATATATTACTATCATTTAATCATCAGACCCCATTCAAAGTTATCCAGGTGTCTAAACAAGACTTTTAATAGCAAAAGGATCCAGTTATTTTAGAGAACGTCCATTAACTTTGGTTTCCCTAATATTATATTGTCTCAAAGATAGATCTGTCTGTATATCTTTGGCAGGAATATTTCAAAGTGATGTGAGTGCATCCCTCAGGTGGGGAATTATTTCAGTGTGTCCAGTCAAATGATGTTTACTTTGATCACTTGACTAAGCAGTATGTACCAGGTTTCTCCACTATAAAGTTATGGGAAATTCTGAAACTATATAAATATCTGGTTCCTCATAAAATTTCAGATTATTTACTTATGAATTTTCTGTCTGAATGGACTCATGGCTTGCTATTTTATTCAATGGATTATAATCTGTTACTATCATTACTTACTTTGATATTTGAATAGTAGGAGGGCCTTCAAGCTATTATCTGTGTCCTTGTGAGATGCTCCCATATTTCTTTAAGCACTTTCTTGCATTACAGCAAAATAAGGTGTTCTGGGATCACCTCATACTTTCCCAGCCTCAGCCCTGGAATCAGTCATTTCTCTAAGAAGTTGCAGTTGCTTTGAGTTGAGGATGGTATCCAGAAGGTAATATCTAGGGGGAACATTGCTATTGGACTGGCACTGATCTCAGCTCTCAATGTATGAAGCCAGGGAATAGACACATGTGCATGCATACATGTTTGCACGTGTACACACATATTCACGTACACACACATATTTACATGGTTATTTATTGCTATATTGCTCTCTCACATAGTCACCTATATTTAAATCTATATTTCTTTCTATATCTATCTACATATATATTTAAAACCATGCCTTAACAAAATTATCAGTAATGTTAATCCACCACAGGGTTCAAACAATTTTTTGTCTTTCTGCATTTGTAACACCCTTCTTTGCCAATATGAAAACTAGATCCTATTATCCTTAACATATTCAGTTATATGATCAATCCTTCTGTAACCACTCGCCTGTCTACACCAGCACTAATTCCACTCCCCTACCTCCATGCCACAGATAGCTAGAGAAGTTCTAATCTGGAAGCATTCTCTTTAAAATCAGAAAAAAAAATGGATTCCTACTATCATAATTTTCATTTAATTCATATAAAGCAAAGAATACAAAATAAATATGAAAATATGAGTAAGAAAAAATAGAAAAATAATATATTTTGCAGATCACATAATTGTTTACGGGAAAATTCAAAGAAATCACCTGGCTGAGCCAGTTAGATGCTTCGAGACACGTCTTTCATATCACAGGAAATGCATACATCTATGTGAACTGGTCTCTCCATCTCCTTCCCCAGAGCCCCCACCCTGATACTGGTTCTTGAATATACACGACAAAGCATGGAGAGAAGACAGAAGATTGGCTATACCATTTATTTTTACTGTTTTGTTTTGTTCTGTTCACTTTTTCTCTGGCCCACACTACCAAGCAAAAGATCTTATGATCTTCTACTCTTATTAACCACCTATTTTTAGTAACAACACAACCTCTAAGGAAAAAATTGAATGGGGGTATTATGTATACATCTCCTTTAGAAATAGTGGCATGAAATATTAATATTTAATATACAGTATATTCTTATCTGTCAGTTTAATATTGGGTAAATATGGGCCAAAACACCATTGATGCAAATAAGCAACAGTCCATGAGGCACAGGAAGCTAAGGGAATCTCAGTAACTAAATTAGGACAATTTGAACCCAAAGCAAGAATGCCATCAATTGAAAATGTTCATCAAATCTAGAAAACATTAGCGGTGCCCTGATGTCAAATATCCTTCCAGAAAATGGACAGAAGGTCCTCGTGCTGCTCACACACTCAGAAGGAGCACGCACACCAGTCAGAGTACAGAATGTGATACTGAATTGACATCCCAGGTAAACTGCAGAAAAGGACCAATAATAGTTTATGATTAATACATTTTAGAAACTCTTAAAATTTGTATTCTAGTATGTAGCCTGTAGTTGCCAGATCATTCATTAAATCAAGTCACTAAGCACTTATGGAGCACCAAGCCTATGTGTAGGGCACTCTAGCATTAGAGGAGACCATGAAAGAGACACAAGTCTTGGCCCTCATATAACTCTCATTTTGGTGAGGTGAGGAAGATAATAAACAATAAATAAATATGATGACAAAAGGTAAATATATAGAATATCATATACAGATAAGAGCCACAGGGAAAAAAAAATAACGCAAGAAAGGAGGGTTGGGAAAGGCAAGTTAGTGACAGGATAGGCAAGCACAATGTCGCTAAGAAGATGACATTCTGAGTAAAGACGGGAAGAAGGTGAGGGGAGGAGGTAGATAGATCCAGGCAGAGGCAACAGTCACTGTCAAGGACACAGGTGGGAGTGTGTCTTTAGAGCTGGAATGGAGTAGGAGAAGGGAAAGCAATAGGAGACGAAGCCAAAAAGTTCCCGAGAACGAGAAATGTTAGACCATGCCGGCTGTTTTAAGGACTTTTGGTTTTTCCTCGGCATGAGACCATGGACCACTAGAGAGTGAGGAGCACAGAAGTGGGAAGATACATAAAAAGGAAAGTCTGTGGTTTATTCATCCATATGATATTTTTTAAAGTAGCCTTTTGGGATCAGAGTCTCATTCATTTTTAGGGAGTCATAGAGCTCTCTGGCACACTGAAAAACATGGTTAGAGACACTGGGCTATGGGACAAATAGCCATTTAATGGTATATTTTATACAGTGACAATGTTTACTAGATTAAAACAAAACTTCAAAATACTCTAGGGTTATTTATGAATATTTCAGGATCTAGCTCTGATCAGTATGTGTATCTCAGTGCAGACATTGTAGCTTCAAATGCAGAGTTTACATTACAAATTGTAGGCTAGCATTCTTAATGCCATTTTCTTGTTTTGAATTAGAGGAGCTTTGAATTCTGAGTTGAATTTTTCAGAAGCAGATACACTCATATTTTGAAAGGAATCAAAACAGTCTTTCAAAATTTTTTTTACTTATTATGCAAATTCTCAAACAAGACAGAAGTAGAGAGAATGGTAAAAGAACCTAATGTATCCACATCACCTTCAACGATTATCAATACATTCCCAATCCTGGATCATCTGTACTCCTACCCGCTCCTCCACCCAGATCATGGTAAAGCAGATCCAAGATGTCACAAGACAAGACATGATATCACTTCACTAATAATTCACTTCAGTACCAACTTTCAATATAAGGAACTCCTAAAAATTACAATACCATTGTCACACCTAAAACAGTCACCATAATTTCTTAATATCTTCAAATATCCAGTCAGCTTCCATATTTCCTCAGTTATTTTGTAATTTATTTTTATAGTTTGCTTTCACCAGAATCCAGATAAGTTCTGTACATGGTGATTATTATGTCCTTTAATTTTTTTAGTTTATATGTTCCCCAAGTTCATCTTTATTTTTATTTTCTTCCGATTTTTTGTTGAAGGAACAAGACTGTTCTCTATAGAGATGCTCTCCATCTATTTGTCTAGATTCCACTGATTGCATTTTCATGGTGCCGTTTATCCTTAGCCCCCGTGTATCCTGTAAGTTGGTAGTTAGACCCAGAGAACTATTCATATTCAGATCGTGTGGGTAGATAACATTCTTTTCAGCCAGAACACTTCATAGTTGTGTTGCGTACCACCAGTATGTACCTAATCAGCCATTAATAACCATTGCCTAGGTACATTCATCTGTTAGGAGTTGTAAGATTATTATTTCGTAGAGGCATAACTATCTACACTGTGAGGATCAAGGAAAAGTGATACCAGCAGAAGGAAGAAAAACCATTTTAGTGAGGTCAATGTGAGAAGGATGCTATGAACAAATTTGTTTCTAGTGCTCTGTCATATCAAAATTATGTCATATCAGTATGGAGATTCCTCAACAAATCAAGCATAGAACTACCATATGATCCAGCTATTCCACTGCTGGGTATTTATCCAAAGAACATGAAAACACCAATGCGTAAAGATACATGCACCCCTGTGTTCATTGCAGCGTTATTCACAATAGCCAAGACTTGGAAGCAACCTAAGTGCCCATCAAGGGACGAATGGATAAAGAAGATGTGGTATATATACACAATGGAATACTACTCAGCCATAAGAAACGATGAAATCCAGCCATTTGTGATAACATGGATGGACATTGAGGGTATAATGCAAACTGAAATAAGTCAGAGGGAGAAGGTCAAATACCGTATGATCTCCTTCATTAAGTAGTAGATAATAACAACAACAAACAAACACATAGAGACAGAGATTGGATTGGTGGTTACCAGAGGGGAAGCGGGGAGTGAGGAGGGTGAAAGGGATAATTCGGCACATGTGTGTGGTGATGGGTTGTAATTAGTATTTGAGTGGTGAACATGATGTAATCTATGCAGAAATAGAAATATAATGAGGTACACCTGAAATTTATACAATGTTATAAACCAATGTTACTGCAATAAAGAAAAAATTAAAAAAAAATTGTCATATCAAAATTATAACTTATAATACTAACTTTTTGCATATGTACAAAAGAGATAAAGATTTCTGGATAAACTCAGCAGATTCAGTTCCATGGATTTATGTCGCACCCTCATGAAGCTCTACTAAATCAGAAAATAAACGACCCCACAAAGGATTGTAGAAAAGTGGTATAAGAATTGGTCAGATTCCCAAAATCCCGTCTGGGTCAGATGGGCACCCAGATGACTGTCCTGCAACCAGGTGAGGATTAGTTTCTCAGCCCCCAGGGACAGGAGGCTGGCAGAAGTCGGGGGGAAGCACAGAGACCAGGCCCTGGACTGACTGTTGTCGGGGGGTTAGCTGAGTGACGGTGTGTGCACTAAACAGGAAGACACCCTGTGCCTTTCTCCTCCTGGTCCCAAGTGGGAAGCCAGGTTCACTTTCCTCAGGCAGGAAGACCTCTGAGGAGACATCAAAGGCAGAAAGGAAGCTCTCTACAAACGTGGTGGACAGCTGAGAGGCCAGATGGTTACAGGACTGTCTGCAGCCAAGCCCTCCAATTGGCAAGCCTGGCCTTGATATCGATAAGCTTTTTAGTGCCTCAGTCCTACACAGGCACAGACAGCCAAGGATCACTGACAGCTGAAGAAAACCCCCCAACTAAGAGTTGAAAACAAGCAAATAATATAACATTAAAAAAGGAATCACAGAGAAATCAAAGAAAATGTCAAAAAACAAAAGGAAACAAAATCCTTATAATCAATATCCTCAGAGACAAGTTAAAAAAAAAAGAAATAAGAGAAAAATAAAATCCCATGGAAAGTAAAATATTACAGCCAAACTATAATAAAATATAACCAGCAGACAGGATGAATTGAAATAATCTCCCCCAAACAAGAACAGTGCAAATGAATGCACAATAATAGACAATATTAAAACATTAGAGGATAAATTAAAAACTCCTAATACCGACTAACAAAACCCAGAAAGAAGTGGAGACAAGAGTAGTTTTACTTATTTTTGACACCCCCACCCAATAAGTCTCAGAGATTTATATGAAGTTAAAGGCCTATAAACAAATAATGATTTGAAGCAAACACAGATCAGATTATGGATTCTCTTCCATCAAGGCTTTAGGAAGTTCCTGGCTTGTCGTATTATAAAACATCCATCTTTTTATATACTTACTCATTGTTTTTATTTTAGAAGAAAATCATGCTCTTGATTCATGGGGTTTTTTTTAGTATCTTAACTTGATAAAATAGTTGACAAATCTATTCAAGTCAAAATACCATTTTATTACTAGGATGGAGTAATTACAAAATGCAAGCAAGTATCCTATTCCCACCTCGACAGATCTTTCCAGATCCGCCCACTCCACGCAGTACCAGGTATTGTAGGGGAAACACACGTGTAGACGACATGGAACTTCCCTTTACAGAGTTTACAATCAAGTCGAGGTCCAAGACTTTTAAAAAGTTATTAATAATAACCTGCATAAGAAAGAGACTAATTGTTTAATTCTGAGACAATCAGAAAATATTTTCCTGGGCAGAAAGCATTTGGTACGGACTTGAAAAATGAGAGATTTTGATAGTCAAAAAAACTGGAGATGATCTCTAGGAAACATGACAAAGGAGTCGAGGTCCAAAGACGCAGATTTTGGAAGAAAGGTCATGAGAGAAATTCATCTGAGTGGCTGTGGACCAGAAGGATAAGAAGGTGAATCAAGTCACATTGTTGGGGCCTCTGGAAGACTGTGAGGAAGGTGCTGTTATGATCTGAATGTTTAAACAGTCTCAAAACTTTAGAATGCTGGTGTTCATCCTGTGCGTCTAACGGCAGTCTTTACTGATAAGGAGACTGGTCTGTTCTCAGCCTGTGCGTCAACATTAGGCTGTGAACAAATGGAGGTCCACTTTTATCTTTAGTTGCTCTTCAAAAATTTAACATAGGATTCTGGACACCAGAATCTAAAGGATTCTGGATCTAAAACGAATCATGTCTGACTAGGATATACATAATCATCTAGGAAGGACTCAAAGTAGCTACATATATGATAAACAGATTTTTTTTCGTTAATTTTTCTCCATCGATAGTTACCTTTTTCCTAATATGAATATGTTTATTACTTGCAACAAGATTTTTATTTAGGCAGTTTATATAAATGATCAATTATGCCATTTGTACATCAAGTTCTTAGAAATAAATTTTGATGATTTCATCCCAAACTACTATTTCCTACCTTATTTTGTCTTATTTTTAGGATGATCTAAACGAATGAGCCATGCAAGACTACTGGAAACCACTATTTTGACCTGAAAATAAATCTCTTACTATGCTTGAACTGAAGAATTTAGCACATAATTTCTCAAATTATAGAACTCTACTTTTATGACATGTTAACAGGAAATCTGTGCAAAAACAACAACAAAAAGAATTCTACAGTCAAATTTATGTGGTAAATGCTGAATTAAACAAAGCTAAATAGGTTTCTTTCTGAGGGTTCTCTGAGAGCTAATATGAACTGAAAATCAACAAGAGAGGATTAGAGTAGACAGCATTTCCAACCTTATTTGACCACACGGCCTTTAATTTATGTATTTTTTGCAGAATACCCATTAACATCTCTAAACACAATCTCAGAGAGTCTCTGGCCTAAAGGATTAGATTAACCTCTGATCTTTTCTGTGATGTTTCCTGAGTGAGGTGTTAAATAAATCCTCACTAACACTTCAAATCATTTATGAACAAGCACCACCTGTTCAAATATTTGCAATACTAACTTTCATTTTACATTGAGGCATAAAAGACCTCTTTTAAATAAAAAATACATTCTGAAACCATACAATTTACTATTTAGCTAGCTTTAATGTGAAACGTCCATAAAATGTGTTCAAAATGGATAAAAACGTACTGAGAGAGAAAACAGAATACTCACACTAACATTATTTAGTTCAAATCAAAACTTCACATTTCACTTGAAACGTTTCCTTGGAACAGCAAAACCATACAAATGGTTGCTTGTCTATCTTCTGCTCTTAAAATTCATCCAGTTCATTATTTTATCCAAGTAGAATTTATTACCATATTTATTGGAATTTGGGGGTTATTTATAATCCTTGGAGATACATCTTTGTAATTACTGAAAATATTTTTGTTTTAATTATTTGTAACAATCTTTCTTTAAGTATAATGAAATACATGAATACACACAAATATATAAAATTATGTTCATTGGAGAAAAAAATATAATTAAGAAAATTAATCCTGCCTATTCAACTATAGCTATGATGAGCATTTCAATGGATTGGTTTTGAATTTTTCCATCTTTGAATATTTGTTGACACATGCACACACTCATAAACACAGAAACATATCCACAAACCCATACACACCCCCCAAACACACACGCACACACGCAAATCTCCATATTTGCACAATCATCCAAACCCACAAATATACCCTCCCCACAACATACACACTAACCCTCATGCTCTCCACCATACACACCCACAGTCTAAACACACACACAAACACGTACAAACATGCACACATAATTACGAATTGGGCTCACGCTGCATATAGAGCTCTTTTCATCCTTCCGATTTAATGTTAGATCATGAATATTTTTCTGTATCATTAATCCTTTAAAACATGAAGTGTAGTGGTTGCCCAGGATTATTACGTGTAAGTTTACCATCAATTAAACTATCTCGACTGCTGCAAATTTAGCTTGTTTCAAACTGATAATTATTATAAACGAAACTTAAAAGAAGCTTTATATGTAATTCTGATTTTTCTCACATGAAAATTCCTAGAAATGCTAAGGTAGTATCAGCGTGTATAAGTATTTTAAGGTTTGATACTGCCATGTTGCCCTCTAGAAAAGTTGTGCTCCTTTTCACTTCTCCCATAACCCATGTTTGAGATTACCCATTTGCCCACTCTGAATTACAATGATCTTCACCCATTTCATAGGGAAAATTGCATCTTATTATTTCCATTGATATTTATTAGATTATTCGGAAGACTGGATTCTGTGTGTGTGTGTGTGTGTGTGTGTGTGTGTGTGTGTGTGAGAGAATGTGGGAACTGCGGATTCATATTCTTTGTCCATTTTTCTATTGGTGTGTTCCTCATTCTTCTTATGTAGATTTTTTTATATATTAAAGTTTTGAAAACTTTTTCATATAAGGTAAAAATATATTGCTAATTAGATATCTTTCAATTGTGTTCATGGCAAATATATATCTATATATTTTTTAAAGCCCCCATTTGATTTCAATCCAAACCTTCTAATTGTAGAGGAATCATTCTCAAGTTCTGTGGTATTTAATATAAGTTCTTCCATCAAAAAGCATGTTTTGTGTTTTTCTTTGTTAATATCATGTATTAAGGCCAGCAAAGTTTTCTAGTTGTTCTCACACAGGTCGTTTCTCAGTCCTAACTCTACATGGAACTTCTTGTTCTCATGAATCAGGGGCTTCCTAAGGCTCCTCTCACTGCCCCAAAGCTGGCTCTCGAGCCTTCCTCTCCTGGTGAGGCATCTCTGAGAGCTGGGCCAGGGTCTCCTTCACTCACTTCAGTTGTGGAGGGCTTCAGTCCCGGTTATCACTGCCTCCGACCCAGTCCCTGTATAAAGCATTCAGGAGAAATTTGTTTCCTGAAACATATTAATGCAGGAGATACTCAAAGGGCCTACTATTATTTTTCTCTTATTTTCTCAGAAATAAACAGGTTAGATGAAAATATTTAAGAACAGTAAAATGATAACTAGAAATTCAACATCCAGTTTGCTCTTTTCCTTCTTGCTCCTACGGACACATACATGAAAGTAATCTAGAGAGAATAAACACATCACTCAACCACATTTCATAAGGAAATCAGATGGACAAGGAAATTAAAATGAATGATGATGAAGTGTAGTCTGTCAGATCACAGTTTGTCCCACAAAGGCAGTTAAGCACCTCTGCTTAAGACAACTGGTTAACTCTTGAGAGAAAAGGAAAACCATTCAAATTTGTACAATACACATGCAGCACAATTAACTCCAAGAGATTTAAAGGATCACAAATAAAACATCACGTTACATCTTTGCAAAGTAATGGCGAATGCTTATTTAATTTCTCACCAGGGAAGGAATTTCCACGCTTAAAAGGGACGGAAATAGTGATAGATATTTACAACGTCAAATTTAAAACTTCCAAACTTAAAAAAAGGTATAGAAAATTACAAATATAAATAGAAAGAAACTTTACGAAGTCAAAAATAATCCTGGTACCAGAACTTGACAGAGACGTGTCCGTCTCAGCGGGCCTGTGTCTGACTCTCCTCAACCCCTCTGCCTCGGGTCAGGGGAGGGTCATCTTATCCATGTGCTAAGTCCACTCCCTAAGTGGCCTCCTCCTCATTCAATCTTGCCCCCACTGGAGCAGACTTTCCCAGGCTCCGTATTTGTTGTTTCTAACCTATAAAGCTGTTGTGTTTTCTACTCCTGCTCAAAGGAATGAAAAGACTCTGCAATATCTATGGAATAAAATTTAATTTCTGTTCCGTGGCCTACAATTGCTCCACAAGCAGACTCTTCATATCTGAAGTATAACAATCACTCTGCTTAATTTAACTCTGAAGAGGAAACTCTCTCAAATATGTAGAAACTTAAAAAATAATCATCATATTATTTTTAAAAATGACTTTAATAGACAAAGTGTTAATATCTTTAACAGCAAATGGAAAACCATACAACCACAATTTAGAAATTGGCAATGACTACGTATAGAAAATTCCTAGAAGAAATACAAATGACTAATGAACATGAAAATATTCAAACACGACTAATCAAAGAAATGCAAATTAAAACAAAATACTGTTTTCCCCTATAAACTTAGCAATGATTAAAACATGATCATCTTCAATGCTAAAACGGGAGCAGTGAATCAAGCAATCTCATACCCTGCTAACGGTATAAACTGGCAAACCATTCTGGAAACAATTTTGGCAAGATGTTTCAAGAGCTTTAATTTATGATCATACCCTTTGATGTACTTAGAACCAGAAAGATGTGTTTGTACAAAAATTTTCCTGAAGAATTATTTTAATAGACATATCAAAATAACTAAATATAAGCACTTAAAATGACTAAATACTGATACCTGTTAAATAAGATATTACATAGCAATTTAAATGATTTTTATAAACTCTGAAGACATAGTAAAATGCTTATGTTAAATGTTAATAGAAAAAATATAAAGAAAAATATGCATGGTACCAAATACATATAAAAATGATTGCCAAAGAAAGGACTAGAGGTACATTTATTAAAACATAATGTGTAGTTCCTTCTCAGTGACACATTATAAGTGATGTTTATAACATAAAATGGAATAACTTCACTTCTGAGAATCTATGTTAACACCAAAAATATGGGTACATTGCAGATATACAAAGATGTTCCTTAGGCCAAGATTTATAATAGCCATCCCTCCCCCATGGGAATGGCCTGAAACAGCCTGCACATCTAATCAGAAGGCAACTATTAAACTATGGAACTTTCCTACTAGGCTATTGTGGAATCAGTGAAATTATATTCAAAAGCAAAATTCTATAGCATAAAATATTCTATGGAAAGCACTTCATAAAACTCAGCACTTCAAGACAATACGAAGACAAGCCACAGACTGGGAGACACTATCTGTAAAGGGCACATCTGATACTGTCATCCAAAATATAAAGAGAACTCTTAAAACAAACAAACAAAAAGAATAAATCCAAATGAAGATATGGGCCAAAGACCTTAACAGACATCTTACCAAAGAAGCTACACAGATGGCAAATGAGCATATGAAAAGATGCTCAGCACCCTATGTCATCAGGGAAATGCAAATTAAAACAACAAGATACCACTACACACCCATTAGAATGGTCAAAATCCAGAACACGGACAACACCAAATGCTGGTGAGGATGTGGAGCAAGAGGAACTCTTATTCACTGCTGATGGGAATGCAAAACAGTGCAGCCACTTTGGAAGAAAGTTTGTTGGTTTCTTATAAAACCCAGCATACTCTTACTATATGATCCAGCAATCACGTTCTTTTGGTATTTACCCAAAGCAGTTGAAAACTATGTCCACACAAAAACCTGCAGGTGGATATTTACAAAAACTTCATTCCTAATTGCCAAAACTTGAAGCCACCAAGATGTCCTTCAGTAAGTGAACAGATAAACTGTAGTCTATCCAGACAATGGAATATTATTCAGCACTAAAAAGAAATGAGCTATCAAGTCATGAAAATACAAGGAGGAATCTTAAATGCATATTACTAAGTGAAAGAAGCCATTTGAAAAGGCTACATACTATATGATTCCAACTATATGACATTCTGGAAAAAACAAAACTACGGAGACAGTAAAAAGATCAGTGGTTGCCATGGGCTGGGAGAGGGAGGGATGAATTGGCAGAACACAGAAGGTTTTTAGGGCATTGAAAATACTCTGTATGATAATTTAATGATGGGTACATATCATACTTTTGTCCAAATGCATGCAATGTACAACACCAAGAGTGAACCCTAATGTAAACTATGGACTTCGGTGACAATGATGTGTCAACATAGGTTCAGTTGCAACAAATGTGCCACTCTGGTGGGGATGTTGATATGAGGAAGCTATGGGAGCAATGGGAGTACAAGGGAAATCTCTGTATCTTCCCTTCACTTTGCTGTGAACCTAAAACTGCTCTAAAAAAACTAAGTCTTAAAAAAAACTGAATACCCAATATGATTACAACTATGAGAAAACACAAAGGAAGAAGGTAAATAATAAAATCATTAACATAGTAGAGATAAGATTGACGTGACGTCAAGAATGTATTGTTACGTTCTTCTGTATATTTGCATATATTCTGAGTTTTTCAGAGTATACATGTATAACTATTCATATCTAAAAAAGAGAGATGTTAGTTAAAGGGTATAAACTTTCAGTTATAAGACAAATAAGTTCTGGGAACCTAATATACACCATGGTGACTACAGTTAATAATACTCTATTGCATACTTGAAATTTGCTGAAAGAGAAGATCTTAAGTGTTCTCACACAGCAAATAATATGGTAACTATGTGAGGTGATGGATGTGTTAACTAGCTTGACTGTGGTAATCATTTCACAACACATACATGTATCAAATCATCATTTTGTACATCTTAAATATATACAATTTTTATTTGTCAATATATCTCAATAAACCAGCAAAAAAATGTGAATGAGTTTAACAGTTCTTTAGATGCTCACATTCTGTGAGAACACATATTCTAGAGTAAACTAAAGCATGAGCAAACAACATCAAAACAGGAAAAGACAAAACATAGCCAAACATAGCATGCTCTCAAATCTCGATTTGGCCAGAAAACATGAAAAAAAAAAAAAAAAAAAAAGGATGGGTGACAGGGCAGAAAAGTCAGGTTATAACCAGATTACAGAGAAGTCTTAGTCAGGATAAGACATTTGGCTTTTATTATGGAAGCAATAGTTTGTTTTGTTTAGTTTGTTTTTTATTTGCAGAAGAATGACAGGGTCAGAGCAATGTTTTAGTGACTTTTATCTGTACAAATGTATTAGACTCAAGAATTCTAAAGGCAGTTGATCAGATAAGGGGCCAGAGCAATGACCTAAGGACCCAGTGATTGTGGAAAAAAAGAGAAGAATGGGCTTGAGTAAATTGTAGACATAGGATTGTTAAATTTAAAGACCAACTGATGTGAGTAACAAGGGAGATGAAAGTAAGTCTTATGGATATGTGTGTCCAAAGTCCGAATGATTTTGAGAATAAATAATGCTGCACTTAAAGAACATAGGGACATAGGGACATGAAGTGGAGAAAATGGTAAATTTAGAGTGTAGTTAGGATATCCAAAACTAAATTGTTTGTCTTATTTCTCCCCCTTTGAGGCAGCAGTTGTCTTTTCATCCTTGTATGAAAGTATCCTGGCAAAATACATATCCCCTTCTCAATAGAAGTAAATAAACATTCACAAACAAAATGTAATCAACAAGCTGACAACATTACACGGAAGCTAAGGGTCACGCACCATAGACACATACCAAAACGTTCATCATCGTTTTGGCGTGTCCCTAGGACGAGGGTTCTCAAACTCTGGTATGCCTCAGAATCACCAAGAGGGCATTCTAGAAACAGAATACTGGGCTCCACCCCCAAGTTTCTGATCAGGACATTGGGGTGGGGCCAGGAATTTGCACTTCTAACAAGATCCCAGGTGATGCTGATGCTGTGGTCTGGGGACCACCCTTGGAGATCCACTGCGAGAACCACATGACCCTAGGAACAGGAGAGAGAAACTATTTTAAGTAACTGTGGGTAAATGACATATAGTCAAGAGCTAACATCTCAAAAGATAACTCTGGAGCAGGCTGCACACAAGACTTTTAATGATACGGTAAAATGGCGATTTGAACAGGTGATGTTTCATTATTTAGGCATCAAACACTGAGGTCCAGAGAACCTAGACTGCAGTGTCCAACTGAACCTAATACTCACCCTAGATAGTCGCTAGAGCAAATTACTTTTTTAGTGAGGGATAGAAATGAAAGCAATACAAAAATAGTTAATAACTAAATTTTCCCTTTAATATATTGATTCTTGATACATAATAATCCAGTTTATGGGGTGAAAAGTAGAAAGTCAGACTACATATGAGTTACCTAAAGTCTGTGCTTTTCAATAATATTATCAATAATAAAAAGCAAAATTAATATCTTCTAAAAACCTGTGATCCTGTTTTATAAAATTACTATTCAATTTTATAAGTGCTGGATAAGCAAGCTACACAGTTTTTCTGATTCAAAAATTTGCCACCCACAAACCTATTATCCAGGATTACTCTGGGAGTCATACGAAGTTGCATAGACTACAAAACCCTAGATCTCAGAAATCAAGTTCCTCCAAGACATCTAGTGAAAGATCTCTGGCATTTACTACCTGGCAGATGTAGGAGTCAGATAACCTTTCCAGGGCTCAGTACTCTTACTGGCAAAATGAGGACAAAAACTTCCATATTCAAAATATGCTGAATTGAATTAGGCGATATATTTGTCAGTGCCCAACACAAAGAAGGACTTCAATAAACATTATTTAGATATTTTGCTTGAAATATCTATAACAGTATCTTGAAACCAGTTGTAAAATTCCCTTTTTGATCCTTCTTTGTACCCATGACGGATTTGAGAAAAGAAAATGGAATCAACACACCAGAAAGACTGAATAGATTCTGTAATGATTCACTAACACGGTTTTATCCAACCCAAAACTGAGCCAATACTTAACCCAATATAGGCATAACATTATTAATTCTCTTATCAATATGAGATTTCCAGAGTGTGCTGCAGTTTTTTTGATTAGCTTTATATGTACCTTCCCTAGAATCAACTGAAAGTAGAATCTAACTTGATCCGGCTTCTCTTTACCCAAAACTCTTAGGCAGAAGCTCAGCGTTAGCACAGGAAGGTTCTAAAGAGCACATATTCCACCCAGTCTAGAAACGAAAGGCCAGTGGCAGCAGAAAACAAAACAGCTCCTACGCATGTCATGTCTACACCATGCAGATCAAGGCTCATGAGAGCCACAGAAGGTCACTGGTATGCCACCCAGGTGACCAGCTTGTCAATAGTAAAGGTTCCCAAGTCTTATACAGCTTAAATAACACCCGTGAAAATAACCAGCTGGTTCCCTCTCTTCTATACCTAAAAACATCAACCTCATCAAAATTATTCTAACTTCACTTAAAAACATGTTCAAGTTGAAACAAGTTCTCTATTAGGATGTGGCCATTTAAAAAACTTTTTTCCTCAATATATTTTTAATATGATAAACATATATGTATTTTTAGAATATAATCTTGAAAATGTCATCTTCTGATTCATCATCCTATCTAAAATATATTACAGCATTCAAGATTCTAACATGAAACAGTGCTAATGATACTTCCTGAGTCAAGATATTTTAAAATTTTGAGTTTATTTTGCTGCAGAGACATCAACCCATAAAAAAAGGGAATGGATTGGGGAGGAAACCTGTAGATTATCATGATTACTTCTCGAGCCTTTCATCTATGAAGATCAAAGTTCACATATGGGCAAGTGAAGAAGTGGTCCCCATCGTCAACTTAAACCTTGATGGATATTTAATGCCAATGTGAACTTCTAAAATAGCTTTCATCTCAGATTTCAAAGTGATTTTGTAAGAAACTATGTTTTACTTCTCTAATTGCATTGACTTAACCATATACTTCAAAGAAAACCATTCTACAGATGGGAAAACTGAAGCAAACTTCCAGTGAATCAGGGACCCACAAAAACGACACTTCTTAGATTATGTAAAACTAGACAAATGGTTTCCAAACTCCACAGAACTATATTTACTCCGTATTAAACAGACTATATATTTTTGAGTTCTACTTATTATATATCAGATCATTTCTCAGGATCTTTCCCAATGGAAACACCACAGAGCCGCTTAAAGAACGGGATTCCAGACCAAGTGACCCACACACACTTCTGTATGGTGAGACTCTTCACAGACACACACAGTCACAGAATATTCTTAAGTGTTCTAAAGATTTTTAGTCTTCAGAGAAAGCACTGAAGTCTCCTCCACATCTGATGTTGAATATATGATTCCTTTCCCTGGCAACAGAGCCCATGCAGGTCAGCAATACCTATTGCGCACAGTGAAATGAATCAAATACTGTCAATAGAAACAGCAAATGGATGTGCAACATAGGCTGACAACTTCTTTCTAAGCAACAACTATGTTTAGCATCCAGTTAAGGCAGTGTGGAACAGGCTCGATAATAAGACAGGCAATTCTTGCTTTTGGTGAATTCAGAATCCACCTAGAAAAATAAAGCATTCACATACACAAAACAACTTGAGAAAAAGCAGTGATTAGCACAGGCCAATAATATACAACATATGCAAATGTTGTGGATCATAGGATTAAAGAGGTTATCTAAGTGTACTCCAGTTAAGAAGGAAGATCCTCCGTCAGGAAGCCGTAACATCGGGTCAAATTCCCCCCTTTGATCTTGGCATTGATGCTAACGCCCGATCCACGCATTCCTGATAACGGTAGCTTATTTTCATGTTTCATTACTTTTTTCACAATCCTTAGTTTCTTCTCTCAAAGACCTAAACTCTACAGAGTTTCTAGACTTATCTTCCTAAGGCCGAAGTCAGATCTTGGTATAGGGAGTAAGAGAGATTCTGGAGTCAAAGGATCAAGCTTTGAGCCCTGGCTCTGCCATTTATTACATGACCTAAGCGTCTTTGAGCAACTTACTTAACGTCTCTAAGCCACAGATTATTCATCTGTTAAATAGAGACAATAATGCACCTACTTTTAAAGTTTCCATGAAGGTTAAATAAAATACGAAAATTCTTAGAATACTCAGCACCTAGTAAATGTTCAATAAGTGTGAGATTGTTTTAATTATACCCCTTCCCCACAAGTAAAGGCCTTTCAAGTTGCCTATCAGATAAATCACAAGCTTCTAAGCCAGAAATTCAAGACCTTTCACTTTATAGCACAGCCTGCTGTTCTAGTTTCCTATCACATGCCCCTGCTGGCAATCCGTGTTGCAGCCACACCAGATGGTGGACCCTTCTCTACATGCTCCTCATGATGTCCTATCCCTCTGCCTTTGGGTAGTTCCTTCCATCAGCCTCAAATGCCCTTCTCGTCCCACATTCCCCTCATCAAGTTCAAAGTTCAAGTTCTTGATGGTCAAATCCAAGTGCCACCTCTTGCATGAGACGCCTCTCATGCTCTGACCAGACACAGAGTCTCCTTCCTTTTAATTCCAGGAGCCCATTCCATCTGGACAGACGAGCACCTTCCACCACAGAAGTCGAGCTCGTCAGTGTCAGGGTCTGGCCTTCTTTCTCCTTTCAGTGACCAAAGCTACCAGCACACTGTCTGCACAAGGCAGGAGGGAAACATATGCTGAAGGAAGGGAGAACAGACTCAGCACAAGAACTGTCAGGACACAACTTCTCCCCAACACGGAACCTCTCACACTGCAAAGTGTATTCACTTGTGAACACACATCGAAGGTACAGGATACGAGAGCACTGGGCTTTCCAACATTATCCAATGACTTTACTCGAAAAGTCCCCACAGTGGGCATCAAATCTAGTTATTTCATAGCAATGATTCTATTTTATGGCCAACCATGCAAACTGACATATATTATGTACAAATTCAAGGAGCTAAGTCTAGCCTCTTGAGAATAGTATTATTAAATTAGAGATACCTAGCAATGAATGATTAAATCAGTGTTTCATGGAGTGTATGCTTCAATAAATCTCTGAGAAACACAGATTTATGCTCATTTTTTAAAGCTGGAAAAAATCCTAAATCACTTATCCTTAATAAAACAACATAAAGTGGGGTTGTGCTCATATTACCAAACAGCAGACAGATAACTTAGAAACTCATTTAATTAGCCAAATATGTTTATTCATGTGAGTCTGTCATCCTGCAGCCCTAATTTCCTCTAAAATATAAACTAGAATTTGGGGTATGCCACAGATCTAAAATGTGGTATTCATGTTTTCCTGAGAGTTTAATAAAGTTAAGGTATTTTGGCAAAAGTAAGATATAATCCAAATTGAGTGAACACAATTACGTTCTTCCCCATTCATTCCAGGAATAGATTTGGCCTCAGGACTGATGTACCCAAGCTCTTCCCACTTCAACGGCTCAGGGTTCCATGGTCTCCTCTGCAATTACTTTAAAATTCATGCGTGCTCTCTGGTTTAATCATTTAACTAACTTTTCTTCCTTGACCTGTCTTTAACTGCAGTAGATCTTTTGTTTCCTTCAAGAGACATTAGGACAAATATAGCAAGTCCAGGGTTAGGCTCTGACCTCGACTTGCAGACACAATCAGAGCGGGCCCCTTTTAACTCCGATGACTCAGTGAAGCAGACCTGCCGGAAGAGAAGGGCAGTCAGGAAAGGTCAAAGACTAATGGGGGAGGGGGGGGTGTTAGGCGGCCTTTGAAAACCCCAAAGTATATATTGCCCTTTATTCCACTTACTCGTCCATTTCTTAAATGTCTTTCAGAAAGTAATATAATGGGGTTACAGCATTACTCAAGTTACCACGTGTGGATAAATAAAGCTTAAACCCTGGATCAGGTGTTCTTAACCTGTGGCCTCAGGGAAGGCTTCAGGTGGTCCAGCTTCCCTGAAGTGTGTGAAAACTGTGTGTTTATGCACATTTCTTTCTTTCATAAACACACAATTTTCACACACTTCAGGTACACTGCAAACAATGCAAACTATTATCTCAGCATTTAGTATACGTTCTCTGAAAACAGTGGAATTTTAAGAGGAAAAAGTAGGCAGAGCACTAAAGAGAAAAGTCTCATTGTTTCCACAGATGAAAACAAAACGTTTACAGGATGACTAAAATGCTAAGCGTTTCCTCTAAAGCATCTATCATTTTTCAAACATAGTCCGTTTGATAAAGGGGACAAATTAGATGACGATACAGCGTGAATCCTTAGTTGAAACTATTCTAACTGTAAAAGCCTACCCCATTGTTGCGTACCATTTTCTGCATGTCTTTTCATTCAGTTGGAAAAAAGTAAAAAATTAACACTGGGTAGAAGAGATTATAATTGTTCTCCCAAAAATCAAATATGGAAATTATACACTGAATAACAGAAAAGTAACTAGTCTGCTCTACTTTTATGCATTTTTTAAAGCCTGGGTAAAAGAAAATGTTAGGGATTTATTAAGAAATTCCTTCTTTTGCAAAATGACCTTAGGTGATCTGATCTACATACAAACTCTCCATCTTCCAAAACTGCATGCCTGCAGACTCAGCTCACAAGGCTGTGTAAGGCCCTTCCTGCCTGTGTGCTCAGGGTCTCCTTCCCTAGTGCCAGGAGAGCTGCTGAAAGGTGTCTGTTATGCAACATTGAATGAGGAGCACAGGAAATAGAAGTGACCCCCAGCCTGTATCCTGGGGACCTAAACGTCAACTTATTACTAACCAGCTGTGATGGTTAATTTTACATGTCAACATGGCTAGGCCATAGTACCCAGATATCTGGTCAAACACTAGTCTAGATGTTGCTGTGAAGGTATTTTTTAGATGAGACTGACATTTAAATCAGTAGACTTTAAGTAAAGCAGAGCACCCTCCATAGTGTGGGTGGGCCTCATCCAGTCAGTTGAAGGTCTTAAGATAAAAAAGACAGTCTTCTCTTGAGAAAGACAGAAGTCAGATTCCAGACTGCCTTCAGACTCCAGCTGCAACATCAGCTCTTCTCCAGGCTGCCTGCCTACCCTGCAGATTTTGGACTTGCCAGCCTCCACTATCACTTGAAGCGATTGCTTAGAATCCTTCTCTCCCCACCCCCACGCCCCGTATGTGTTCAGTTTGCTACTCTGTACAATGGGGTAATAATATATCAGATATACCTCGTGTTATTGTGCTCGCCTTATGTGGCTTTGCAGATATGCCTTTTTTACAAATTGAAAGATTCTGGCAGCCCTGTGTCAAGCAAGTCTATGTGCACCATTTTTCCAACAGCATCTGCTCATTTTGTGTCCCTGTGTCACATTTTTCAACTTTTTCAACTTATTTCAACATATTTCAACTTTTTCATTATTATTATATTCGTTTGGTGATCTGTGATGAGTGATCTTTGATGTTACTACTGTACTTGCTTTGGGGTGCTATGAACTGCACCCATGTAAGATGACAAACTTAATCAATAAATGTCATGTGTGCTCTGACTGCTCCACCAACCAGCCATTCCCCGTCTCTCTCCCTCTCCTTGGGCCTCTCTATTCCCTGAGACACAACAATATTGAAATTAGGCCAGTTAATAACCGTACAATGGCCTCTAAGTGTTCAAGTAAAAGGAAGAGTTGCATGTTTCTCACTTAAAATCAGAAGCTAGAAATGATCAAGCTTAGTGAGGCAGGCATGCTGAAAGCTGAGACAGGCCGAAAGCCAGGCCGCTTGTGCCAAACAGACAAGTTGTGAATGCAAAGGAAAAGTTCTTGAAGAAAATTAAAAGTTCTATCCAGTGAACACATGAATGATAAGAAAGTGAAACAGCCTTATTGCTGATATGGAGAAAGTTTTAGTGGTCTGGATAGAAGATCAAACCAGCTACAACCTTAAGCCAAAGTCTAATCCAGAGCAAAGCCCCTAACTTTCTTCAATTCTATAAAGGCCAAGAGAGGTGAGGAAGCTGCAGAAGAAAAGTTTGAAGCTGGCAGCAGTTGGTTCATGAGGTTTAAGGAAAGAAGCTGTATCCATAACAAAAAAGTCCAAGATGAAGCAGCGAGTGCTGATGTAGAAGCTCCAGCAAATTATCCAGAAGATCTAGCTGAGACAATTAACGAAGGTGGCTACTCTAAACAACAGATTTTCATTGTAGATGAAATAGCCTTTTATTGGAAGAAGATGCCATCTAGGACTTTCATAGCTAGAGAGGAGAAGTCAATGCCTGGCTTCAAAGCTTCGAAGGACAGGCTGACTCTCTTCTCAGGGGCTAATGCAGCTGGTGACTTGAAGTTGAAGCCAGTGCTTATTTACCATTCCAAAAATCCTAGGGCCCTCAAGAATTATGCTAAATCTGCTCTGCCTGTGCTCTATAAATGGAATAACAAAGCCTGGATGATAGCTCATCTGTTTACAACATGGTTTGCTGAATATTTTAAGCCCACTGTTGAGATGAACGGCTCAGAAACAAAGATTCCTTTCCAAATATGACTGCTCATTGACAACGCACGTGGTCAACCAAGAGCTCTGATGGAGATGCACGAAATTAATGTTGTTTTCATCCCTGCTAACACAACATCCATTCTGCAGCCCATGGATCAAGGATTAATTTTGACTTTCACGTCTTATTATTTAAGAAATACATTTTGTAAGATTATAGCTGCCATAGACAGTGATTCCTCTGATGGATGTGGGCCAAGTAAGTTGAAAACCTGGAAAGGATTCACCATCCTAGATGCCATTAAGAACATCCATGATTCACAGGCAGCATCAAAATATCAACATTGAGAGAAGTTTGTAAGAAGTTGATTCCACCCTCATGGATGACTTTGAGGGATTCAAGGCTTCCGTAGAAGAAGTAATCGCAGATGTGGTGGAAACAGCAAGAGAACTAGAATTAGAAGTGGAGCCTGAAGATGTGACTGAATGGCTGCAATCTCATGATAAAACTTTAACAGATGAGGAGTTGCTTCATATGGATGAGCAAAGAAAGCGGTTTCTTGAGATGGAATCTACTCCTGGTGAAGATGCTGCAAAGATTGTTGAAACAACAAAGGATTTAGACTATTGCATAAACTTAGTTGATAAAGCAGCCGCAGGGTTTGAGACAATTGACTCCAATTGTGAAAGAAGTTCTACTGTGGGTAAAATGCTATCAAACAGCATCGCATGCTACAGAGAAATCATTCATGAAAGAAAGAGTTAATTGATGCAGCAAACTTCTCTGTTACCTTATTCGAAGAAATTGCCACGGCCACCCCAACCTTCAGCCACCAGCACTCTGATCAGGTGGCTGCCATCAACATCAAGGCAACGCTCTCCACCAGCAAAGAGACGACAACTCACTGAAGGCTCAGATGATGGTTAGCATTTTTTAGCAATGAAATATTTTTAATTAAAGTATGTACATTGTATTTTTAGACATAATGCTATTGCACACTTAACAGACTAAAGTATAGTGTAAACATGACTTTTACATGCACTGGAAACCAAAAAATTTGCGTGACTCACTTTATTGCGAGATTCACTTTATTGTGGTGATATGAACCCAACCTGCAATATCTTTGAGGTAGGCCTGTACTTCATAAATTTTTTAAATGATTAAAAGAGATAACGTATGTACAGTGCTTTATAAACTATATAAATATTAATTATTAATAAAGCTTCATTGAAAGGATGTTCCTCCTTTGCTTTATCTTCACGTTATCTTCAGTACAGAGGTAGCATCTACGAAAGAGCGACTAACAAGGAAAAAGGCACCTTAGAGAATATCAGAAGTTATAAATACAGGTCCCACCATTAATCTTCACTAACTGAGCACATACTATGCACTGGGCATTGTAATTGGACATTAATGTGTGTTTTTCATTTAATATCCCAACAATCATAGAAATTTGGATAAATTACAATTCCCATTTTTATATGTGGTCACTGAGTCTTCAATATGTCAAATAACTCAACCATGATTCTAAAACTAAGAGTGTGCGAAAGCAGAACTTCAAACCCAGAATTTTCTGACTGTATTCTTAATCACTGCAGAATACTGCATTTCAGGAATAAAACAGTTTCAATCTAAATGATTGGAGATAAGAAACACATCAAAACAATTCAGTTAAACCAATTAGAATTACAGCTAAAGTAGCTTCCATTATTGTAGGACAAAGCCTATCAATCAATTATCAATTACAAAGAATTGTGAATTACCTACAAACGTGGCAATATTTCCATATTTCCCTCTTTTCTAGACTGCCTTTCAATTTCTCCTTTATGCTTGTTCTATTTTTAACATTTGGAATTCTTTGCATGTAAACCTGTACCATGGAAGCCTGAACTGGCCCTTCTCGAAGGCAGGATAAGCTGGCATCTGGTGATGAGACACCAGAGACAGGTGGCACCGCCCCATCGAGTCTCTCTCAGCCAGGTCCCGAGCCAGAAATTCCAATATTTTTTTCTCTGCAACTGAAGTAGGTTTTTACAAGTCTGTATGTCTTTCCACTCTAAAAAAGATTATATCTATATCTATATACATGTATATATATACATATACACACACACACATATATGAAAATTCTAACACCTTTGTGACCCTTTTTTATTCAGGTGACTTCCACTCCCTCATTGCACCAGTATAAAAACACTGGCAGAGGGATATTTTCTAGAAGAGGGCATTGGAAGGTGAAGTACAGTGGAGAACATCTGTTTTCACTCTCTGCTCACTTATTCTTGGGACTAGCACAGCTCCACAAATAAAGATGTTGATAGACAGACAGATGCTGAGAGCTAGACAGAGAGAGATGTATCCTCACTTAGACGGATACATTTTAAGCCAACAAAACTCAAAACTAAGAAAAATAAATGCAGAATGTCCTATCCAAGGTCACTTAATTTACGGTTAAAGAGTAGACATCAGAAGAAAGTGGTGACGGAAAAATAACACAAAAACAAAAGTATAGTCAATTACTTTTTTCACATCCCCTTTATCTAAGAGTCATCATAAGAAAAGGACAGATTAATCTAAAGGGAATCTTTTTCTATGCAAAGGCAAAGTGATTATATTCTACTCTCTCTTCCACACTGTCTTTACGAGGTTTTCACTATAGTTTTAGAAGATTTCCAATGCAGAGTTAAACATATAGTTTTACATTTACTACAATTTTTAAAGTAGAAATAGCAAGTAGTGATTCTATCAATATCCAAGCATCTCTTCAGTATTCCTTGTTGCCAAAAAGCATGCCAATAATTATAGACAATTTTCAGACCTCTATGTGATAACACACAAATGTCTACTGATTTGAAAATATCTAGGACAGTCTTACACTAATTTTTCTAGCTGCAACCTTATAATTTGGTGTTTCCTTACCCCCAACCTGTCCAGATTTTATTACTGCTAATGTTTCTAGGGAGCGGTAAGTGTCTGACAAATGCTTAAAGCCCTGTGTAAATCCATCAACAGGGAAAACATAAACGAATTCTGTTATATCCATGTGATGGAATACTACTCAGCAATAAAAAAGGAAGGGGTTACTGATACATACAACATGGATAAATCTCAAAATGGTATGCTGAATAAAAGAAGCCAAACACAAAAGAGTTCATACAGAAACCCTCCATTTATGTAAAACTCAATAAAATGATAACTAATCTATAGTGACAGAAAGCAGGTCAGTGGTTGCTTTGGGAGTCGGGGGGCAGGCAGGAAGAGGGGCTTACAAAACCAGTGTACATACATCACAACTTGTCAAACCGTACACTTTAAATATGTGCAGTTTATTGTATGGCAGCTATACCTCAATAAAGCCATGGCTAAAAGCTCTGTGTAAAGAAATATGTTGCAATATACCTTTAAACTTCTCCATTCATTCAGTCTTCTTTAATTTGTTGAAAAGTACTGAGTGGACAAGATAGGCAGGATGGGAATTCAAAGATAAACGAGTTACTATGACCCCAAGGCTCCCACAATCAATGCTGGGCAAGAGACACGAAATTAACAAATTATGGTGAAGTTGCTGTAAATACGATTTTTAAAAGCTGAGGAGTAATTACCTTTTTTCTGGAAATATTACAGAAAGCTCTTACAAATCATCATTCAAATATCGACTCCTGGATGAAGTCTTTCCTGCCCATACTATCTGAAAGTACAATCCTATCCCTCCGGCAAGTTGATTTTTCTCCACAGCACCCATCACCATCTGAAAACGTTTTACTCATCCGCTCTGTTTGGTATCCACACACCCTCACTCACGTACGTGAAATTAAACTCCACAAGGGTAGAGATTTTGTCTGTTTTGTTCACTGCTGAGCTGCCGTAACTTCCAGGACAACCAAGTCCACAAAAGGTGAGAATCAACATTTTTTCCTGAGTCAATGAGTGAGTGGACTGAAAGTTTACAGTGGGGCAGATCCTCAGCTGGCACTGGGGACTAAGGCAGTCAATTCAACAGACACGGTCCCCGCCATTACGAAATGTATGTGTACATGCAGTGAATAATAAAAAATAAATAAAATACAATCACACCTAAATAGGACTGGACTTGTCAAAGAAAAGCAGAGAATAACAGGAAAGGCTGTAATAGGGCGAGCTAATCTGGGATTATGGAGTCTGGGAAGCTCTCTAGGAGGAAGCAACATTGACTGAGATCTGGAAGGTAGGTAAGAATCATCCAGGAGAATGTGGTGAAAAGAAGTGCCCTCATGGAGAGAAGAGTGTGGGTGGAGGCCAGAGGCAGAGAAGAATTCAGCACATCCTAGGAACAGAGGAAAAGTAGGACAGCGTGGTAGGGGAACAGTAGCAAGGGCAGAGTCAGACAGATGAAAATGAAGAGGTGGCAGCAAGACGATGCCTCACGCAGGAAACGTGGAGGATTCCATCCTTTCTCCTCAGACTGCAGGAAGTCATTTACGGCTTATATTTAAGCAGAGGAGTAGCATGATTAAACCTGCTCTGTAAACGGATCCCTATGCTGTGTGGATAATGAACCGGGAGGAGGTCAGAATCAAGTCTAGAGGACCAACTGTGAGGCCCCTGCAGTGATCCAGGAATTGCACCAGCCCATCTACGTCTTCTGGGCTTATTGGCACAAAGTTGTTCATAATATTCTCTCATTAGCAGTCCACTTCCTGTGGTATCAGTAGTTACATCTCCACTTCCAGTGTATTTGTGCCTTCTCTTTTTTAATTATTAATCCCACCAGAATTTTGTCTATTTTATTTCAAAGAACCAATGTGGCTTTGTGGATTCACTATACTATATGTGTATCATATGATTATTTTTCAACTTCATTAATTTATGATCTTATCTTCACTATTTCCTTCTTCCCACCTTCTTTGGATATAGTCAGCTATCCTTTTCTAACCTCTAAATTGGCTGCTTAACAAATGAATTTTGAACTTTCTTCTTTCTAATGTACCATTTGAATTGAAAATTTGTATTTTCCAAAACATTACTTCAGCTGCATCCCACATGTACTGACATATAGTAATTGTGTTTTCATTTGTTTTATAGTTTATAGTTTCCATTATGATTTCTTCTTTGATCTCTGAGTTGTTCAGAGGCATGCTTTTAAATTCTCAAACGTGATTTTTCTTACTATTTTTATTTCTTACTTCCAACTTACAGCATTGTCAGAAACTGGGTTCTGCATGAAACATTTTTAATATATTGAAGCTAACTTGAGAGTTCACCAACAGTTGTTTTTGAATAATTTCCCATATATTGTTGATAAATATGTGCATTTCCCTTGAGAGTGGATGAAATTATGGAAGTAGAGAGTTTAATGTGGTAACAAGAGGAAGAAGACCCATTCCACCCTCTCCACCATACAAATACAAACATTTGCCGCACGTCTGAGAATGCTGACATGCATGCACTACCATCAGCCGGACAGAGCTGTTCACTGGCTCTGTCTTACTCCTCCGTACTGTCACAGAGTCCCTTTGTTCTTCACCTGCGCCCACTGTTCCACAACAACCCCTGTTCTCATCTAGCTAGCGTGGAGCTGTCTCTTAAAACAGCAGCTAACTCATCGACTCCTGCAGAAAGCTCTAGGCTTCCCCTGGTTTGGTCCTGGTGCCTCTCCCACACGCTCCCACTGCTCCCGGAGCACCGAACTCACTGACTGCAGTTATTCGCTCCCTACAGCCTGGGAACCTCCGGGGACAGGGACATCAGAGACTACATTTCTTGGCCTTGGTGTAATGACTCAAATATTGTAGATGTTCAACAAACGTCTCGATTCACAAATGAGTGAATGAGTCAATGCATTTTGTTTAAGCCCCAAAGAAAACACATTAGGGAAAACTAATCAATTCTGCAATTTGATTCTGTTATGAGAAACATGATAGGATCACTTAAAATTAGTTTCCTCATAAGAAAAAAAATGTTTATACTATCAAGTTGATTATAACATTAATACATTCTTTAATGCACAGAGAATCCCTGTACAAAAAAATTGTACTAAAAAGTTCAATTAAGTAGTGATTGTATTAAATAAAAGACATGTTCCAATAGTGATCAAAAATGTCACCAAAAGGAATGCTTTTTTAAAAAAATGGAGGGGCAGTTTATGGACTTTTCTATGTTTTCCACTGCGGGTGGGAACAGTGAGGTACCCCTTAATTTGAAATAAAGAGGAACATGGCAGCCTTCAGCACAGAAACAACACCATCCACATCCCATTGTGGACAATGTTTAGCTTGGGTCAGTTACACTCATTCATTCGTTCATCCGTCAGTCAGTCATCCATTCACGCTTATATACTCAGCATCTACTATGTACCAGTCACCATTCACCAGGCACTACTCTGATTCCCACAAGTGAGGACATCACATAAAAATCCCTGCCTGTATGGAGGTTATATTTAATTACCAGCATATTAACAAATCTGAAGTAAACATTTATTAACATTAGGATTTGCCCAGTAAGGAGATTATTCATGTGTCTGAACAACACTTACCAGAGGAGAAGACGCAAGACTGTCAGGACACAATCTTATTGTGAAAGAAGTGTGCTTTGCTATGCGGAAAAATATTTCATCAGGAGTCTTCTGACCTAGAAGAAATACGCCACAGGAAAGGCTCCCTTTCTTTGCTACATTTCTATCCTCAGGAAGCAACCTAGGAGAACTAGTTTCGCTTCCCAATTTCCCACCAGGTATTTAGTTTTTCATTGAAAGGACTGATTTTAAGGAAATATATTAAAAATCATATTGCCCTTCAGAAAGTGGAATGTAATCAAAGTTCACCACTGAAAGCCTAGTGAATTACAGAACTCTCCACCAGGCTAATGACCCACCATGAGGCAAGGTAAGACTTCTATGTGACACATGGCCAACACTCTTTTTCAATGACACTGCAAAGCATTGATATTTCCTTCAAAACATCAACATCTATTAAAACATAAAACTTGGGAAAAATGCTTTGTATTTCATAAATACATAATGTAAGAAAAATTATAAATTGTAAGGAAAATGTGGTGAATAATATCACCATAGAGGTATAATATTCAATTTATTTTCAGAAAAAAAAATTCTGACCAAAAATTAACAACAAGCATGGTTATCCTTAATTTTAAGTTATATTGTAACTCAAGGAGATAATTTTAAGTGTACAGAAAAAATTTCATTACTCACTCTTCTTTTTAGCTTAGACAGATATGCAGAGATACCAAGGGCAATATAATTTACATATTAGAGGTAAGAATCTCAAAAAGATATTTTAGAATACCTGTTTTTGCTGTGGCCTTAAACATAAAAATTGAAGAATTAATCCAAATTTTACTTGAACAACTAGAAGTATATAAACTTTTCAGTTTAAATGAAGTATTAATGGGCAGGACCAAGATAGTGACATAGGAGGCTCCTAAATTTCCCTTCTTCCACATTGTCACTGAATGTACACAGTCACATGGGGAGTAATTCCATCTGAGAGAAATCCAGAGACCAACTGAATGACTCTTACGCATCAGGTGAGTGAGGAAAAAAACACACACATCAAAACGAGTAGGAAAGGCTGAGACACACTCTTGCCAGAAACCCCACCCCAGCACAGTGCCGTACAATCAGGAGGGAGCCCCCAACTCCCAGCGTCTTTCTGAGGAGTGAAAGGTTTGGAACACCCCAACTTTGAAAGCTCTCACCTGAGGATGGACACCCCAAACACTTAGCTCTGAAAGTCAACAGGCTTGCCTTCACGAGTCCCATGGTATTACAGCAAACAAAGAGGCAGTTCTTATCACGAGCACAAGCACTTGCTGCAGCTAGCCCCTCAAGGCTCAGCACACAGGGAGCAGGCAAAAACCACCATGCCCAGTCTTTCCCTGGAAGAGGTTTGGCTATAACTTTACAAGCTGCTGCCTGAGGGCCTGGTTTTTCATGAGCACGCATCTACATGCTGGTTTCATCCTCCTCAGAGACCAGAGGAATTGTGGGCACTTCAATGACTTCTCCCTCAGGCTTGTTCCAACAATAAAACCAAGTTGCCAGTATCTCCTGGAAGGAAATTGTACACATCTAGCACCCCAACTTTTACAGCTGCCATTCGAGTGAAGGGCCCTCAAATCATTTAGCTCTGATAGCTAGTGCGGCTTACATTCATGAGTCACACAGAACTGTAACAAATGAAGAGGCAGTTGTTAACGGGTGCGTGAGCACTCGTCACAGCTGGACCACCAAGACTTGGCCTAGAGGGAGCAGGCACAAATGCCTATCTCCCAGTTTCTTCCTGGAAGGGGTGTGCAGTCAACTGCATATGCGTCCAGCTGCTGCCTGAGGGGCTGGCTTCTAATCAGCCTGCATTTGGTGCTGACTGCAATCCTCCCCTTAGGACACTGATGGGTCTTAGCACACCCTCAACTACCGGCAGCCGCTAAGAATAAAGAAGGTGGCTTGCACAATTAGAAAGTGTTGAGAAGCAACTAGGAGCCCAGGCTGGGCTTTTTGAGAAGCTTCATCTCCTATACGAGACCAGCCTGTAAAGACTCGAAGAGGTGGTTGTTTTAGCCAACGCACAGAAACTAACACAGAGCATCAAGGAAAACCATGAAACAAGGGAATATGTTTCAAACAAAAGAACAAGATAAATCTCCAGAAACTGATCTTAATAAAATGGAGATAAGTGATTTACTGAATAGAGAGTTCAAAATAACAGTCATAAAGATGCTCACCAAGGTGAGGAATACAATACGTGAACAAGTGAGAATTTTAATAAAAAGACAGAAAACATAAAAAAGTAATAAATGGAAATCACAGAGTTGAAGAACACAATAACTGAACTGAAAAATTCAATAGAGGCCTTCAACAACAGACTACATCAAGTGGAAGAAAGGATGAACAAACTCAAAGACAGGGCAGCAGAATTCATCCAACCAGAGGATCAAAAAGAAAAAAGAATAAAAAAGAATAAAGATAGCTTAAGGGACTTAACGGACAACATCAAGCAGAACATATATGTATCCAGGGGTCTCATAAGGAGAAGAGAGAGAGAAAGGGTGAGAAAGCTTATTTAAAGAAATAATGGCTAAAAAATTCCCTAACCTGGGGAAAGAAACAGATATCTAGTTCCAAGAAGCCTAAATAATGGCAGATAAGATGAATCTAAAGAGACTCACACCAAGATACATACAATTAAATTCTCAAAAGTTAAAGTCAAAGAGAGAATCTTAAAAGCAGCAAGAGAAAAAAAAAAAAAAAAACTTGTTATATACGAGGAAACACCCTTGAGACTATGAGCAGATTTTTCAGCAAAAACCTTGCAGGCCAGAAGGCAGTGGGATGATATATTCAAAGTGCTGGAAAAAAAAACAAACTGTCAACCAAGAATACTCTACTCGTGAAAATTCTCCTTCAGAATTGAAGGAAAGATAGAGAATTTTCCAGACAAACAAAAGCGGAGGAAGATTATCACCACTAAAGTTAGCTTACAGAAAATGTTAAAGGGAGTTCTTCAAGCTGAAATGTAAGAATGGTAATTACTAAAATGAAAACATAAGAAAGTATAAAACTCACTGGTAAAGAAAAATATACAGGTTAATTCAGAATATTCTAATATTGTAATGGTGGTGGGTAAATAACTTTTAATACTGTTATAAAGGTTAAAAGATAAAAGGATTCAAAATAACTATAATGAAAATAACTTGTTAACAGATATATGACATAAAAATACATAAATTGTGAGATAAAAAACATAAAATCTGGGAGGAAGTGTAAAAATTTAGAGCTTTTTAATGCATTTGAAGTTAAGTTGTTATCAGCTTGAAGTAGACGGTTAGAACTGGAAGACGTTTTTATGTAAGCATCATGGAAATCACAGAGAAAAAGCCTATAGTAGATACACAGAAAATATAAAGAAATCAAAGCATACCACTACAAAAAAAGTCATCAAATCACAAAGGAAGAGAGAAAGAGAAGAAGAAAGGTACAAACAAACTGCAAAAAATAGCCAGAAAAAATGAACAAGATGACAATAATAAGTCTATACCTTCTTTAAATGTAAATGGACTAAATTCACCAATCAAAAGACATGGAGTAGTTGAACGGATTAAAAAATAATACTGAACTATACACTGCATACAAAAGACACACTCCAGCTTTAAGGACACACATAGACTCAACGTGAAGGGATGGAAAAAGATATTCCATGCAAATGGAAACCAAACAAGGCAGGGATAGCTATATTTATATCAGACAAATTTAAGCCAGACAGAATTTAATTTATATCAGACAGAATTTAAGCCAAAAACTATAATGAGACACAAAGAAGGACATTATAAAATAAAAAAGAGGTCAATTCATCAAAAGCATATATCAAAATTAACTATGTGTGCATCCAACATCAGAGCACCTAAATATATAAGGTAAATATTAACAGACCTGAATAGAGAAATATGGTATACCATAATAGTAGAAGACTTCAATACCCAACTTCCAACAATGGATAGATCATCCAGACCAAAAATCAATAAGGAAACATTGATATTAAAGTACATGTTAGACCAGACAGACCATCAGATATATACAGAACATTCCATCCAACAGCAGCAGAATTCACATTCTTCTCAAGCATACAGGGAACATTCTCAAGGACAGATCATATGTTAGTCCACAAAACAAGTCTTCATAAATTTAAGAAGACTGAAGTCATGTCAAGCACCTTTTCCAACCACAATGATATGAACTAGAAGTCAATTACGAGAAAAAAACTGGAAAATTCGCAAATATGCGGAGATTAAACAACATACTACTGAACAACCAATGGGTCACAGAATAAATCAAAAGGGAAGTCAAAAAATATCTTGAGACAAATGAAAATGAAAATACAACATTCCAAAACTTATAGGATTCAGCAAAAGCAGTTCTAAGAGGGAAATGTATAGCAATAAACACATACATTTAAAAAAAAGAAAGATTTCAAATAAATGACTGAACTTTACACCTCAAGGAACAAGAAAAAGAAGAACAATTAAGCCCAAAGTTAGTAGAAGGAAAGCGATAACAAAGATCAGAACAGAAATAAATGACACAGACTAAAAGGACAATAGAAAAGATCAATGAAACTGAGCTATTTTTTTTTTAAAGATAAACAAAAGTGACAAACCTTTAGCAAGACTAAGCAAAAAAGAGAGAAGACTTAAATAAAGTCAGAGAGTAAGGAGGAGACATTGCAACTGATAATGTAAAAATACTAAGGATTATTAGAAACTACTATGAACTATTATATGCCAACAAATAGACAACCTAGAAGTAATGGACAAATTCCTGGAAACATACAACTTACCAAGACTGAATCATGAAGAAACAGAAAATATAAACAGACCAACTACTAGTGAGGAGATTGAATCAGTAATCAAAACCTGCCAACAAAGAAAAGTCCAGGACCAGATGGCTTCAGTGGTGAATTCTATGAAACATACAAAGAATTAATACCATTCTTTCTCAAACTCTTCCAAAAAATGCAAGAGGGAACATTTCCAAACTCACTTGATGAGACTACATTACCCTGATATCAAAGCCAGACAAGGACACCACAAGAAAAGAAAATTACAGTCCAATTCCCCTGATGAACACAGATGCAAAAATCCTCAACAGAATATTAGCAAATCAAATTGAAAAGCACAATACGAGGATCATACATCATGATCAAGTGGGATTATATTCCAGGGATGCAAAGACCGTTCAACATATGCAAATCAATAAATGTGATACAATCAATAAATGATACACCACATTAACAAAATGAAAGATAAAAATCATATGATCATCTCAATAGATGCAGAAAAATCATTTGACATAATTAAACATCCTTTCATGATAAAAACTCTCAACAAATTGGGTATAGAAGGAATGTACCTCAACAGAATAAAAGCCATATATGACAAGCCCACTGCTAATATCATACTCATCAGTGAAAAGCTGAACGCTTTTTTCCTAAGATCAAGAAGAAGACAAGGATGCACACCTTCGCAACTTTTATGCAACACAGTACTGGAAGTTCTAGCCAGGGCAATTAGGCAAAGAAAATAAATAAAAGGCATCTAAATCAGAAACAAAAAAGTAAAATTGTATTTTCAGATAACATGATATTATATATAGAAAATTCTAAAGACTCCACCAAAATAGTGTTGTAACTAACAAATAAATTCAGTAAGTTTGGGGGATGCAAAACCAATTTACAAAACTCAGTTATGTTTCTGTATACTAACAACAAACTATCCAAAAGAGAAACTAAGAAAACAATCCCATTTACAATAGCATCAAAAAGATTAAAGTACTTAGGAATAAATTTAACCAAGGAGGTGAAAGACTTGTACATTGAAAACTATAAAACATTGATGAAGGAAAGTGAAGAAGACGTAAATAAATAGAAAGATAATCTGTGTTCATGGATTGGAAGAATGAATGCTGTTAAAATGTCCATACTACCCAAAGCCATCTACAGATTCAATGCAACGCCTATCAAAATCCCAATGGCATTGTTCACAGAAATTCAAAAAAACGATCCCAAAATTTATATGGAACCACAAAAGACCTCAAATAGTCAAAGAAATCTTGAGAAAGAAGAAGAAAACTGGAGGCATCATGCTTCCTGATTTCAAACTATATTACAAAACTATAGCAATCAAATCAGTACAGTATCGGCATAAAAACAGACACATAAACCAATGGAATAGAAAAGAAGGCCCAGAAATAAAACCATGTATATAGGGTCAATTAATCTTCTACAAAGGAACCAAGAATATACAAAGGAGCTAATATATGGGGAAAGTATAGTCCCTTTAACAAATGGTGCTGGGAAAACTAGATATCCACATGCAAAAGAACGAAACTGGACACTTATCTTACACCATACACAAAAATCAACTCAAAATGGATTAAGGATTTAAACATAAGACTTGAAACCACAAAACTTGTAGAAGAAAACATGGAGGGTAAGCTCCTTGATACTGTTCTTGGAAATTATTTTTTGGATTTGACACCAATTTTTTGGATTTTGCAACAAAAGCAAAAACAAACAAGTGGCGCTACATCAAACTAAAAATCTTCTGCATAGAAAAGGAAACCATCAACAAAACAAAAAGGCAACCTATGGAATGGCAGAAAACATTTACAAAACACATATCCAATAAGAGTTTTAACACCCAAAATATACAAGGAACTCATACAACTCCATAGCAAAACAACCCAAATAATCCAATTAAAAATAAGTAAAGTACCTGAATAGACTTTTTTTTCCCCAGGAAGCCATACCAATGGCCAAGAGGTACATAAGATGGTGCTTAACATCACTAATCATTAGGGAAATGCAAATCAAAACCACAATGAGATATTGTCCAGCCACGCTGTGGTGAAGTCCCATATAAAGTGGAGGAAGATGGCCACAGATGTTAGCCCAGGGCCAGTCTTCCTCAGCAAAAAGGGGAGGATTGGCATTGGATGTTAGCTCAGAGCTAATCTTCCTCACACACACACACAAAAAAAAACAAGGTAAATATGTTATGTGATGGATGTGTTCATTACTTCAATTGTGGGAATATATCAAATCATCACACTGTACATTTTATTTATTTTTTTTAAATTTTTTGTTTATTGCAGTAACATTGGTTTATAACATTGTATAAATTTCAGGTGTACATCATTATACTTCTATTTCTGCATAAATTACATCACGTTCACCACCCAAATACTAATTACAACCCATCACCACACACATGTGCCGAATTATCCCTTTCTCCCTCCTCCCTCCCCGCTTCCCCTCTGGTAACCACCAATCCAATGTCTGTCTCTATGTGTTTGTTTATTGTTGTTATTAGCTATTCCACTGCTGGGTATTTATCCAAAGAACTTGAAAACACCAATGCGTAAAGATACATGCACCCCTGTGTTCACTGCAGCATTATTCACAATAGCCAAGACTTGGAAGCAACCTAAGTGCCCATGAAGGGACGAATGGATAAAGAAGATGTGGTATATATACACAATGGAATACTACTCAGCCATAAGAAATGATGAAATCCAGCCATTTGTGACAACATGGATGGACATTGAGGGTATAATGCAAAGTGAAATAAGTCAGAGGGAGAAGGTCAAATACTGTATGATTTCCTTCATTAAGTAGTAGATAATAACACTGTACATTTTAAATATATTATAATTTTTTTTTTGGTGAGGGACATTGTCCCTGAACTAACATCTGTTGCCAATCCTCCTCTTTTTGGTGAGGAAGATTAGCCCTGAGCTATCATCTGTGCCCATCTTCCTCTATTTTGTACGTGGGATGCCACCACAGCGTGGCTGGTGAGTGATGTAGGTCCATGCCTGGGATCCGAACCCATGAACCCCAGGCCACTGAAGTGGAGTGTGCGTACTTAAACCACTATACTCGGCCCCAATATATTATAATTTTATTTGTCAACTATACCTCAATAAAGTTGAAAAAAATAAATGAGGTATTAGGAAATACCCAATATTTATTTAAGCCACAATGTAATATATACAATATTTTAGACTTGGATAGAAAATAAAAAAAGAAAGATATAGAACCAGCTCATGTTAAGACCTTGAAATGAGATAACAAAACAGATGTATTTTCCTCCTTAATGGTGACAGGAGTAGAGCACACAGTGGTAGGTAGCAGTATTCAAACATGAAAAAACTAGATTTATCATTTTGTTTCTTTTTTATTCTTGTTTCCTAATATTTGTGTCTTAAATTTTGTAGTTAAAATTCCAGGCAGAATTCCTAGATGAGTTGCCAAATGGTTAGACATTCACCCTGCCTTATCAACAATATCCTTTCTAGATACTTCCCGACAAAGATTAGAGTAGAAGAGGAGATATTTTAAGCTAAATGATACTTTGCAATAAAGTTCAGTATATTTCCTTCTGTGGACATAGCAACAAGAAGAATTATGCCCCAACAGAAGACTCAAAACCAAGCTCTCATAAATTGTAGAGGGGACAGTACCACAAAAATGCACTGTTGTTGAGTTGTCCACATAACTTCCCCTCAGGCCAGGTGAACGCCCAATCTGAATGCCACATGTGCATACAACTGATGGTTTGAGTCCCTTCTAAAACAAAAACAGTACTCTGAAATTGTAAATATAGAAGAACTCGATCATGAGCAATACAAGCCACAATAATAAAGGCCTTGGAAAGCCACAGTTTAAATACAGTGACTAGAAATGTTTGGTCTTTAGCCTCCTCCAGGTTAGCTAGTAGACAGTAGCTAATCCTCACATCCCTACGTCAGTGAAAAAAACGAGTTAGAGAAGAGTGTGATCTGGTAACATATATCATCTAAGTATTCTTTTTCTTAAATCGCCTTAGGTTGACTACTGGACAGTGATGGTAAACCTACCCATTTTAACAATTCTGAAATGTCCTACGAGCTCAGAAGCCAAAGTCAAATACACTTGCAAGTATGTTCTTCTGGATCCTACATTCTCAAGAACGTGAGTTCTCCGTCCTTTCAATAAGCCCTCATCCTCCTCCCAGCCTCAACTTCAGGCTTAAAGAATGGCGCCCCAAAGTGAAACTCAATAAGTTTTAGAATAGAAAGAAAAAATATCCCCAAGGTCACATGTGTTGGTTGAGGCTTAGTTTTTGGATCAAATGCCATTAGAAGTCATTCTGTTTGGCATGACTTAGGAAGCAGAAGAGGTATTCTGCTCACACGTCCACCCACACGAGCCACAGGAAAGCTGGACGGGAAGACTCACTGGAGTGCCGCAGCGCCAGGCCAAGTCCAACGCCCGGTTCCCCCTTCACAGCATCCAAGGCTCCACTGTAATTACGGGGGACAGCAGCCCTGGCCACTCTTGAGACTAAAGACGTTTAATTCCTGTCACATGTGTCTGTCTAATTTTATTTCTAGTCAGCATGATTTCACTTGGGAAATGGAACGGCAGAGTCTGGAGGGAGATAGAATAGGAGACTAAACGCTTAAAAAGCTGTGCTGAGGGGAGAGTCCTCAAACTTATTATCAAGTTGCACTGAATACTTGTTTTCTGCTGATGCAGGTAAGTTTTTTGTTCCGAGTTGGAAGAAGGCCCAGCCTTTCCCGAACTCAGAGTTGTTTAGTAAGCAGAGATCTTGTGAGCTGCATGTTAATATAACGTATGACACCATTGTTTCATGCGGGCAGCTGCTCAGGAGAGAGGAATAATGAGCAGCTTTCTAGGTAACAGCCCTTGGGTTGCCTGTTGAAGACAATGTAATGCTCAGGTTGCTAGAATTTACTCTTAAAGACATTCATTTGAGCAGAAGTGTTAACCAAGACGGAAGCACAAAAGTGAAAGATAGCTGCAATTTAGTATTTTACAAAAGTAAACTAGTTACCAGAATTGTTTTTTATTAAAGGTAAAAATAAAGAAAGTTTTTTTTTTTAATTTACTCAGAGAAAAAGCCTAATAAAGAAGCTTTAGAATTAGGCTGATGTTTCCTTTGCTCGAGGCTACAGCTGATTACACTCTAATCATAAATGTTTCTTTGGCCTGAAGCCGGCACTGTATTCTACCAAATCAGGTTCACAAATGTGAATTTCTAGGCTGACTCATGTTCCTCATCTGTAGAGTGTACCTGCCTTATCTACTTCAAAAGACTGTTATAAATTTGGAAATATAAAAGCATAAGATATTGCTATTATTTTGTGAATTTACAAAAATATATTGTATTACTTGCAGGATCTTAAATGTGACTGAAAAGCATTTTTGGAACTGAATATAAAAGCCTCATCAAACGCTGGGGGTGAGGTTCTAAAAACTACTTGGGGATGAGTAATTTAAGGCCGAATAGTAAAAACAGGTCCAATTCCCCTTGTGTCATTCCTTTCCTTTCCTTTATGATATCATATCACAGTTACTCGAAGAATGATTTTTTTAGTAACATGTATTGAGCATTTTTTATGTACCAGACACTCTTGTCAGTAGTTTATATTCATTAACCTCATTGATCCTAACCACAGCACCATGCTATACATTTTAATAAGAGAAAACCAAGACACAGAGAGGTTAAATAACCTGCCAAAAGTCACACAGCTGGTAAAGGCAGACCCAGAGTTTGAACACAGCAGTGCTGCTCAGTCTTGTCTCTTATCCTCTGTGATAACATCTCTTTTCATTTCATAACTTTCACAGACATGAACAAAATTATGTGTCAGAAAGGTTTGGAAAATATTCGTGCTATTACTCAATTATCATCCCTCCTCCTCTCAGTAGATATGACTTAGATGTCTCCCCAATACTCCTAGGGCTGTTGAGAAACCTCAGGCCACACACACGTGCTCAGCTCCAGTGGACCATCTCCTAGCTCCTTCCCTTCCACACAAATACACTGGAATATGGAGTTGGAGGCCCAGGCTGATTTAATTTCACCTTGTTTTTCTTCCCTGAGCTTTTAATGCAAAATCTTCATTCTTTCTTTGCCATATGTTTTATGTGACCTTTCTCCTTTCAACCTTGCAGCTCCCTCTTCTGCCAATTATGCCTAAGAGGTGTGACTCTCAACACACAAGTGTTAGAATAGTATTAAAATTCTTCTGGTTAAATATATATATATATATATATATATATATACACACACCCATGTTCCCATATCACAGTTTTTATCATACAAGTTACTCCCCACTTGGGAACCAATAACTACACAAGCTACTCCTCACTATTAAGAGTCTATTAAGATGCCCTTAGGAGTTCCTAAAGCATCAGGCACTCTGAGCTTGGCAGGAGCATGGATGCACACTCTGGCAGGCATGGAAATCAACAGTTACAGTATTTTGACAGGTGAGTTAGTCTCTCCCAGGCAGAGCCTGTGTAAGGGCAAAGAGGAATGCTTTACCACTGGAACTGCCTCAAAGGCAGAAAGAACAGAGGGAATCTTGTGAGATTTCCCGGGACAGATTACAAGAGGAACACAGGAGACACATCTGCATGAGACGGAGGAAGAGCTAGAAGCTTCTAGCAGCGTCCACCAAAATGACAAGGGCAAAGACCCAAAAAGACGGGGAAGAATCCTTCTTTTGTCAGATAAGCAACTGTGGACGGCATCATTTACAGCTTTTATTTAATGGGGGGCCGCTTTTTAGGTGGGAGCAACTCAATCAATTTCAGTCAAAATAGACTGATTACATTCAGGTTATAATGAAACATTCTAAATCTAACAGGAGAGACAAAATTCAATCCACCTTTTCTAAGTAGAAAAAGTCCACAGTGACAATATAATCACCTACAACTACATATTTTGTAGTAGGTTAACTATCCAACATAAGAACAACCAGTGATTTGATAAAATAATACTGGTTAAAACTTATTTAAAAGATGGCCTGTCTTGAGCATTTAAACCTCCTTGACAATAACGAAGCCAATATTCTCGAGTCAGTGTAATAATCAATCCAGGAGAAAAATATGTGAAGATCCTGTAGCATGAATTACTTGATGCCGCCATCCTTAGTCTCCTCTGTTCTACTAGTTCTCGGCCTCTAACGATATATATGAAGGAAAGGATTTCAAAGTCAGACAACATTTTAAGGGATCGTTTTGATAAGCACTTGTGTAGAGCAATCTATCCTCATTCTGACTAAAATAGTGCTTATATTTGCTTTGCCAAAATCAAAGGGTAAGCTGGCTATTTTCAGTGAGAATATAGTTTATATTTAATGGTACGTTTCCTTTTCCTTATGGGCATTATTCTATGGCAAGGTATGATTGCACAGCATCACATTATATAACATGACTGAGTTTTCCCGCGCAAGCCATGCATTACAGAACACATTACAGAGCTGCAATGACCTATCTTAATCAAGCACCTGGGTAGAGTGTTCCGGCTTTATTACAGTGTATCAGTGCACTGGTTAAAAAAAAAAAAGTGAGGATATTATAAAGATATCTAGACTTTAATTTGGGGATCATACTTATAAAAATATATTTTGATGGGGCTAGCCCGGTGGCTTAGCGGTTAAGTGCCCGCCCTTCACTACTGGCGGCCCGTATTTGGATCCAGGGCGCGCACCGATGCACTGCTTGTCCAGCCATGCTGATGCGGCGTCCCACATACAGCAACTAGAAGGATGTGCAGCTATGACATACAACTATCTGCTGGGGCTTTGGGGAAAAAAAGGAGGAGGATTGGCAATAGATGTTAGCTCAGAGCCGGTCTTCCTCAGCAAAAAGAGGAGGATTGGCATGGATGTTAGCTCGGGGCTGATATTCCTCACACACACACACACAAAAAAGAATATATTTTGATATTCTGATTTGATATTTTTTGTCCAGAAGACTTGTTAAGTTGTACATCAAATGTTTTTATGAACCTCTTGTTATATCTAAAAAATGAAATCCACCAAATAATTTGGTCACTTCCACTTCAGTAACATGCACCTACATACATCTTCTCTATCACCGCTAAGGAAAAGAGTGCATAGACGCCTCTGTGTGGCAGGCAAAATGATAACCAGAGTGGCCAATCTGGTCACCTTTAAGATTGACTGTGGAGCAGTCTCACATCACTATTAAGACGGTTGAAAAGAAATTTTCAGTTTAGTGGCGTATCATCTGTGTATAAAGACGATTCCTATAAAAATCTACTGAATGATAAACACTACCCAGCCTTCGTTCACCTCTAAAGATACCAGGTGCTTATGGAAATGTCTGATAGAACCAGAATAGTATTTGTTAGGGAATTGGTAATGTGCTCCGGATTTAAACAACAACAAATAAGTATGCTTATATGCTAATGAGTAAGGGTAGGAATTTAAGTCTATTATTGTTTAAGGAAAATATATTAGGAGACATGTGATACTATTTAATTAGAGTAATCATCTCTCTCACATCCAGTGGTTATTTAAATCCAGCAAATTCTACTATCTGAACATAATTCCAAAACAAGAAATATGTTAAACATTGTTTCCCAGAAGTCAAAACAAAATTTCAAAAATTTTTGCATTGCATTTCGTTCATCAAATTGTCTCACTCTAAGCATATTACTCTTTTTTATATGACCCTAAATAAAAGGAATATTTTATTTAAACTATTACAGAATAAAATGGAGAATCAGAGAAGGTAGTTCTTCCAATGGCTACAGGAAATAATAATAATAGCCAACTAATGAAGAATAAAACTATTACACAGTTCCAAGTACTGCAAAGGCATAATGGGCCATAGTCAATAATATTCACTATGATTATCTTAAGTCTTCAGAAAATGTTTAAAATGTACCCAGAAGACAGTGTTTAATACAGTAGGAATTTTTTTTACAAAATTTTTAGAAGATTTTCAACAAAATTATATTGGAATATTTCAAGTATTAAACTTCCACAGGTACCAATGTGATCATTGCAGCGTTATTCACAATAGCCAAGTCTTGGAAGCAACCTAAGTGCCCATCAAGGGACGAATGGATAAAGAAGATGTGGTATATATACACGATGGAATACTACTCAGCCATAAGAAACGATGAAATCCAGCCATTTGTGACAACATGGATGGACATTGAGGGTATTACGCAAAGTGAAATGTCAGAGGGAGAAGGTCAAATACTGTATGATTTCCTTCATTAAGTAGTAGATAATAACAACAACAAACAAACACATAGAGACAGAGATTGGATTGGTGGTTACCAGAGGGGAAGGGAGGAGGGAGGAGGGCGAAAGGGATAATTCGGCACATGCGTGTGGTGATGGGTTGTAATTAGTATTTGGGTGGTGAACATGATGTAATCTATGCAGAAATAGAAGTATAATGATGTGCACCTGAAATTTATACAATGTTATAAACCAATGTTACTGCAATAAACGAAAAATTAAAAAAATAAATGAATAAATAAATAAAAATAAAAATAAATTAATTAATTAAAAAAAAAAATAAATAAATAAATAAAACTTCCACAGTAATATTTCCTACTATAAAGGACTTTTATGCTTGTCATTTTGAGAATTTTATAATTCTTTAATTACTGTAACTATTATCATTAGATCAGTTTTCAGAAATAGATGACAGGGTGCCCAGGGGGTATAAAGAAGTGACAGCCACCAGGGAAACATGTGATACATAAGAGTCTGCCCTACGCGGCACTGGTTATTCCTGTGCCTTCTCCGCCATTGTCCATGGGGAAAGGCTAACGGTCTAGACAACTCCCCCTTGTGGTTCCTAACAAGAACATCTTCCTGCCAGTCCAGGAGGGGGTGCACAAAGAAGAGAGAGATTGATGAGAAAAGATGGGAAATTCCTAGGGCAACTCTAAGTGGAGCAGTCCAGGGAAGAGGAGACTCCTGGGTCATGGACGTGGGACGGGCTCTGGGTATACCGGTTGTTCCTTCTCCCCACGTTGCTCTGGGTAGACCACTAGTCACTTCACTGTCCTTCCCAGCTGCAGTAATAAAGTCATGGGAGCATGTCACAGAGTAGGAGTACCCAGCTTCCCCAAGCCCCTCCCACTACCTTATCCTACCACCATGGCCAGGCCTCTGAGGTTCTCAAACATGGCACATTGACTCCACCAAGGCAGCTTTGAAAAAACAGAATCTTGGACCCCATGCCAGACCAATTGAATTACAATTGGAGGGGGAGGGAGAGAGAGGCACCAAGCCATGGATATTATTGAAATCTCCCCAGATTATAATACTTGCTACCACCACACTCCTCCAGACAAACACACATACAACTCCCAAAGACTGGGAGACACTAGCGGAGGCTGGGGCTTCATTAGCTGATAACCTCGGGAGATTCCACCCACCTGTAGCACAACCTTTGTAAAAAAGACAACGTATGAAACCATCTACACCATACAATGCATAAATAATGGATCCAGGCAGGATAAATATTTAAAATAAGTATGTTAAACATCAAGGGGATAAGACAGAATTTTGAATATTTGAGCAGGCACAAGAAAATATGACAAAAAAACAGCTGGAGATATTGGGTGCACAAAATGCATTTGTGGAAATAAACTCAACATGTTGGTTGAAGAGTGGAATGGTTCAGGGTGAAGAAGGAGTTAGGGAGCTGGGACTATCAATTAAGGAGTGTTCCCAGAAAGCATCAGGAAGGAGTAAATGGACAGAAATTGTAAAGAAAAGTTTCAGAGATGTAGAAGATGGGCAGAAGTGAAAAAAGATAAGGTCTCCATCAATGGCATGGATTCCCACAGATGCCCCTGCTCCCTCTTTCCTGGAGAACCTCCATCTCAGAGCCTCCTGGACTGAGCCCCATGGCTTCCAGCGCCTCCAGCATTTCCATTCTGGGTTTCTGGGGACAGTAACCTCTCACACACTCGCTCATCACAATATACACAGAAGGACCTGACTGGTGTGGGAACAGGAAAAAGAGCTGTCTTCTATGCAGAAGTTGGTAAAAACAATTTTGTTGCTGGAGCTTTGTTGGACATAGTTAAAAATAAACTTTTAGTTTGTTTAGTGTGTTTCCCAATCACGGTATAGTTAATACGACTATAGCCAATATCCAGGACTTAAAAGTCTTTTCATCAAATTTAATTTGAAATCCTACTTGTTATGATTTTTGGGAAAATCTCATATTTGATCTCCTGTTAAGAAAAAACAAAAGTCTATCACCAACACAACTCATTAAATCATCTGGCTGGGGTGGATCAGAGTTCAGATTTCCTCAGCCAGCAACCCTCATCCTAGAGACAACAGTGGACACCAAACTGCAAAAGCAGATAGAACTTCAAGATATATAGAAGAGTCAAGGGTCAAAATGTCACTTAAAATGTGTGGGGTGCGGGAGAGTAGACAGAAAAGAATCATATCTGATGGGGAAAGAGGTTGATTTAAGGAAAAAGCCAAATCTGGAAGCCAGAGAGGCAAGGATGAGCATAATTGATTCTGATCAGTAAAAGGCATTCCAGTGGAGTGCTGAGTAACCGCCTGGGACGTGAACTGTTCTTTGTAACTTGCCTTTAGGTCCAGCAGAGGCCTGACCAATGGGTGAACAGAAGCAGAGTAAAGATGTACAGACAAAGCAGTGAAGACCACTCCAATATCACAATTACACTCACATCACATCCCCAGCCTAAAGAAGAGACGTATCGCCCAATCTTTAATGAGAACACCTGCCCTTTCTGACTCCTGGGGTATTTATTCTCCTCACTTCAACATCCATATGTCAGGAGGGACCTTTGACTTGGACCGATTTAGGAACAGAAGCCACATTCTGTTTACTGACACCCGAGAACATCCTTCGCCCTGACCAGACAAATATTTCTCTGGAGCGTCATTTTCCCTTCCTCAGCCAACACCTCCTCCAGATAGTGGCTTTAAGGAGAAGCAACAAGAATCCTTGCTTGTAATTGTGCAACCCTACATCTCTGAGTCAGGGCTGCAAGGGTAAGAGAAGAAAAATCCATGAAAAAAGGGAGAAGGAGGGTCGGCATAAAGATGGAACTTGGTCTCTGTCCAACGAGGTGTGTCTCAGATGTTCCAAAGCAACAGAGTCCAGCTAGGAAGTAGATTTTAAGATTTTGTCTGCTTTTCAACATGCACTAAAGTGTTTAAATAAATTAAATATAATGTTCCTAAAGTATTTTACTTCTTTTATTTTGGCACTATTTGCACACATTAATAGTCTAGTTAGAAATGCAAACATTCATCTTTGTAATCATCTCACCTTCCTTTCTATCAGCTGCTTCTACTATTTCCCCACCATTCAAAATATGCTCTAGGCATAGAGAATACCCATCCCACTCCTAAATTATTCCATATCTTAATATCTTGCCTAAACATATATTTTCAGTAGCCCCCAAATGCTCCATTTCTGCCTCACAAATTTCTATTTTCATGACTGTACTTCAGAAATAATCAATACTTCACAGCTCCCTAACCAGAAACTTTGCAAAGCTCTGTATAAAGCTCTACTGTGTAGAACATATTGCACAAGATTATAATCTTTTTTTTAAAGACTGGGCATAGGTATCATGTCTTTCTTAGTTTTCAATTCCAAGCCTCTGATACAACACCAGTATATAGAAGACACTAAATAATTCTTCTACTGAAGTGCTGATATTAAGAAGATAAAAAGTCCCCAATTTTTCATATCCTTAAATAAAAAGTCATAAAAGCTTAAACGTGATACTACTATTAATTTCATTTTGAAACCACTTAATCAAATGTGAGCAATTCTATTTTTCCTTGGGATCAACTTATTTTTCTTTGGGAAAGCCTAAAGGAAGTTCAACTATTAAATCAGATTGTTTTGTAGAGTAATTAGCAAATTATCAACAATAACCAACTTAATATAAAATATGCAAAAGGATAGGTGGTAAATAATGAAAATATTTAATCTCTTAAAATTCATATTAAACCTGTATAAGATTGTCATGAAGAGGCCCCTGAAATTTACTGAAGCAGCCTGTGTCTGTACGACCCTCTGCGAGTTGCTGGTTTTCCTGTGGTGCATTGCACTAGCCCCTCTTCCACACATGCTGTTTCTAGCTCACGATGCTCATTATCTTAATGGACAGTTACAGCTCTCCAGCTGACTTCTCAATCACTACAGTTAATAGAAAGATTTTCATTATTGCCTGCACTTTCAGCTTTTGAATAGCAAATGCATTTTACTTTTCTCCCCTTTGAACTATTTTCCCAGCTTTGTAAAAACAAACCAATACTCTACCTGTCAAACACTGAGAAGGAATAAAGTTCCAAAATTTAATATCAAGATCTAAGTAAAAATGACGTTGAATAGCATTTTTAATGAGAAAATTTCAGAAAAAAGTGGTTTTCTGCTTCTTAATATAAAAAAGGATGAAATATAACAAAATTTAACAGAATTGCAGGAATTTAAATTATATTTGATATTGTTTTCCAGAATTTTTAATTATACTTGATATTGTTTTCCAGAATTTTTAATTATTCTCCAAAAACATTTTTAAGTACACAACAAAAACTAAATGGACTTAAAACTCTCCCCAGAATATCCAGCCCTAACACTTTAGCCCAGTCAAAGCAATATAATTGATTACTCAGTTGTAACATTAATTTCCATGAGTGGTGTATGTACTTTTAGCTTGAGAAATTTAAAGATTTTCAATACTTATTTTCTTAAAATAGGAGCAAAGCATTTAAATTTATTTTTTCAAAAGAAGATTTATGACAGCAATCACTCACCGGAGGTCAGTATCAAACATAATTTCCAATAATAGCTTCTCCTCATTGAGCATCCTCCATGTACAGTAGTCCCCCCTTATCCACGGTTTTGCTTTCCGAGGTTTCAATTACTCTCAGTCAACCAAGGTCCAAAAATATTAAATGGAAAACTCCATAAGTAAAAAATTCATAAGTTTTAAATGCACGCCGTTCCGAGTAGTGTGATGAAATCTTGTACTGTTCTGCTCTGTCCTGCCTGGGTCGTGAATTATCCATTTGTTGGATCCACGACCATCCCATTGTCTGCTCCTGACATCCAGCCACCAACATCGTCATGGCTCGATGATGCTCCTTCAGACCTACTGTCAGAAGGTCAGCAGTAGCCTAACGCTACCTCACCACGCCTGCATCCCTCACCTCACCTCATCTCATCTCGCAGGCAGAGTCACCTCAACGTCATCACAAGAAGGGTGAGTCCAGTACAAAGACCACAGACAAAGGGTGAGTACAAACAGAGACCACACTCACATGACTTTTATTACAGTGTATTGTTATAATTGTTCTATTCTATTATTAGTTATTGTTGTTAATCTCTTATGGGCCCAATTTATACACTCAACTTTATCATAGGTATGCGTGTGTAGAAAAAAACAGAGCACACATGGGGTTCAGTACTATCCGCAGTTTCAGGCAGGGGTCTTGGAACGTACCCCCATGGATAAGGAGGACCATTGTACTCATCACTTCATAAACATCATCTTTAGGCCTCTAAACACCCAAAACAGGCACAGAACAGCTAAGTGACTTGTTGAATGTCACACAGCTAATAAATTAATGAGCTGGGATTCAAATCCAAGTCTGTCTTCATATTGCCTCTTGCTTCCTCGCAATGGCAATGATGGCACAGAGATTACCTAATACTTTGGATTTTAAAGAATTCTCCATTACTCTCAGTGCAACTAGCCTTGAATTTCAAAACCAATCGTGGCTCTATTGCAAACTTCTAATTCCCAGCCTCTAAGTTAGTTACTGAGAGTCGCTGAATAAAAACATTTGAAAATGGTATGCACCATTGATTTTTATTGGTGACTTAATACATATATTTCCAGGTAAAATAATAAACGCCTAAAAATACAGGCTTTTTTTCAACCTTTCATGTAAATATCTATAAACGTAGCGGCTAGGTCACCCACCTTCTATTTCTAGGTATTGACACCTTATAGTTTTGACTTTTATCATTGTGTTTTCCATTCATCACATTTTTTTCCACTAAAGGATGTTACTGATTCTTTTCTGGCAACTTTATCTTTCCTATTGTGTTAAACTGGTAATGAATAACACATGTGATTATTTTCTTACAATATTTTTTATATTTTGTTGAATGAACAGTGAATACGCTTGTACTCCAAAAAGCAACTTTCTATGGATATTTACCTACCAGTGACGTTCAGGATATATGTATATAAAATCTTCTAGGTGTCTGCAGTCATTCATTCTTGCCATATAAGAGTGGCTTTTAATTCCTGATCTTTTTCAGATCCAACGGGCACATCTAAAACATACATCGTAATCAGGTTGCATTCTCTCCATTTCTGTGTCACTGCAGTTCACTCTGAAAAAACTGACTGATCATAAAGGGAGAGTCTGGAAAAATGTGGTGAGCAAAAGGATAATGCAAATCAGATAACTCAGTTTATCTGGCTCAAGCCAAACAGATTTGAAAGAAGCATTTGCTAACTGAGTAGTCAATTTGAAAAATAAAATGAGCACATCTCTGTGAACGAGTTCAGAACACTTGGTAAACAGTAGAAATGAAAATAGCACAATACTTTAGGAAGATTGTTGCCTCCTTCATTAAAATTCTACTTTCTTTCTCTCTATCTACCCCTCAATTTTATAATATAGTTGTCAGTTATTTGCAGAGATGCTGGTTAAACAGCATACCCAGCATGCATTTGACACTCTTATTGTTATGATTATCATTAATAATATTTATTTAAATAATACTATGTATTTTTCCAAGCCTTTTATGTACATTATCCCCTTTAGCTCTCACAATATCCCTCATAAAATATGTATTATCCTAGAGGTAGAACATAACTCCTCACTCCTTAAGTGTTGGCTGTGCACACTGACTTTTTTCCAAAGAGTACAATATGGGAAGAGGAGAAAAACGAGTAATCTTACAGTGCAGAACCCTATAAACACTACCTCAGCCAAATGATCAAAGTCCACACCCTCTGTGATAAGTCATGTTGATAGTAGGTACTCTTCATAGAATGTGATGAAATGGGTACTTTTCCTCTGTGGTCTCTCTCAAAACCCTTAACCCCAATCTAATCACGAGAAAAACACAGATAAATACCAGTTGAGGGACAGTCTACAAAAACATATGACCAATACTCCTCAAAACCGCCAAAGTCATCAAAAAGAAGAAAAATCTGAGAAAGTGTCATCGCAGGAAAGAGGAGTCAGAGGAGATATGACCACTAAGTGTAATGTGGTATTCTAGATGGGATTCTGGAACAGAAGAAGGACTCAATAAAAACTAAGTAAATCTGAATACAGTGTGGACTTCAGTTAATAACAGTGTATCAATCTTGGGCCATTAATTGTGACAAATGTAAGGTATTAATACTAGGGGAAATTTGTTCTGGAGAATATAAGAACCATCTGTATTATCATTACAACTTCTCTATAAATCTAAATCTATTCTAAAATTAAAAAATTATTTAAAAAAAGGGAAAGAATAGCCTAAGTTATAGTTAGAAAACAGAGTTTCTCTGAGATCCAGTGATCTAAGTGGATCACTAGCAGAAACTGAATTTTAACCAATAAAGGATTTTTAAACCTAAAAGCAAAGCTTTCCTCCAATATCTCAGTTGCCTCTTGAACAGCATTCATTGTAAATAAAGACTTGACATATCCATACAAGTTAAAAACAATAGATCCTTATTTGCCAAAAGAAGAGCAGGAAGAGAAAGGTTAATTTTTAGAAATTTTATACGTATGCATAAAACACAGAAGACTCCACACTCACACACACACTGATGGATAGCGGAGCAAGAGTCTAATTTTCCCACCAGTGAAGTGTACAGCTTGGGCAGTCCTCTCTTGAAAATGGTGGAATCCAATGATTTAGATCCCAATTTCTACAGTCATGGCTTCAGGGAACTTTTCTGCAGATGTTGGTTTCATTTTCTCCTCCTCGATCCTTTCATCTATCCAGAGGTCATTCTTATCTCTCCTCTCGGTTGAACCTGAAGGTCGTCCCAGCTTATCTTTGTAATGTCTCTGCACCTAGTGTCCCTGATCTTATTAAAACTGCTCATCTCCTGTGTTCAGCTGGTGACTTTTCCAGGCAGTATTTTTAACCCATTTATTCTTTCTTTACCAATTCCAGCTTGTATAGTTGAATATTTTCTAAGCCAAGCTTATAATCTTAAAAAATACTTAAAAAATACTTAGAAATACTTAAAAATACTTAAAAAATGCTTAAATACTTAAAAATACTTAAATAAGGGAAAAAAATGCTTCTATCATTTTCTTCATCAAAGACAGTACCTAACAAAGCTACTAAATTTATATTCTTAAAAACAAATTTTATTAATTTACAATTAGCTTTTGTCTAATAAGAATCAGTCTTTTCAGCAAAATAGATAAATGCGCTAATGTTCTTTCTTTCCAAAATCAAAAGCTGACTCGTTAAACAGATTTTCCATAACAACTTCCAATGCTGAATGATCTAAATATGGGGTCCTGTGACCTAATGCTTTCTTTTCTCTTTTAAATAAAGCCCTGTCTAGGGGAGGATTCTGACATCCTTCCCAACTTAGGGAAGGAAGTCCCAAGACATTTAGAATATAATCAACTTGTTATTGAATCTACCCCCAACTTTTATACATCTACACTCACAGTTCTAAACATTGGCCACTAAACCAGCATAGCCACGCACCACAGGAGCAGCCAAGAGATGCTGCTGTGGCTACGTTTGCAGACCTTCAGGGCCGCAGCAATCTGTGCCCTCATGAGGCTTCTCCAACAGCCCGGTGACCTACAAACTCATTGACCCTGCTGTTGATGTCCTCCCAATATGGCAGCTGCTCCAGGGACAAGAGATTAACACCTGGAGAAGCAGTTTCAGGAGCCCCAGGGTGGAGATGCAGGAGCACGGCACAGGAGCAGGGCCCGGCTCAGTGTGCGAAGGTCTTGAGGGAAAGGAAACGTTCCTCTGGGGACTACCAGTGCCTGGTAAGGTGGGAAGTAGGGGGACACTTCAAGGCATATCAAGCCAGAAAGTGACCCACAGGGATCCATTTCTTTGGTTTGTTTCCCAGCCCTACCCCTTTACCTTTTCACTGTGACAAAGAAAAAACAGAGCTGGACACTATTTAAAGCAGTAAAAACAGATTTTATTCAGAACTAGTGCAATAGGGGAAAAGAGACCTCAGAATAGAACCGGGCTCAATTCCGAATGCAGCATGGGGCAAGTGGGGATTTATGACCAGGAGCAGGGTGGGGTCAGTGGATAGAAAATTACTGAAAAGAAACATCAGGGGTGAGGGGAGTTCTGGCTAAAGGGACCTAATGGGATTCTTGCTGAAGACAGGCCAGGTGGTCAGATGTCACCTGGGGGATGGTAGAGGATGAAAAATTTGATCAGATACCAAGAGTGATCACATATCCAGGGCCGGGGGGGTGAGGGGGTTCCAGTTAAACTGACCTAGCAGGGTTCTTGCTAAAACTAGATTTTTACAAAGAAATGCAGATGGGCCTATAAGAAGAAGGTTCAAGAGCCTGGCTAACATTTGCTCAAGCAAAGCATCTTTGTCAATCTCCCATCTTGTTCAAGGAAAGCAGAACATTCTCCTTTCCTTTGAACAATACAGTCCATTTCTCATTCGGCTGTCTTTTGTTCATGAAGGACCACTTGAACCATCTGTTGGAACTTGGTAGCAGAGGGTACAGTCGTCCCTCGGTATCCACAGGGGATTGGTTCCAGTAAACCCCTGTGGATACCAAAGTCCGGGGATGCTCAAGTCCCTTAGATAAACTGGCATAGTACAATGAATACAGTTGGCACTCCAAATCCGCAGGTTTCTCATCCATGGATTCAACCAGTTCAATCCACAGTTGGTTGAATCTGCGGATGTGAAATCCGTGGATACGGAGGGCTGACTGTATTTGCTGGACGGTGCTAGTTTCTGACTCCAGCGGGCAGCCAGTCGAGAAGACTTCTAGATCTTGGCCTGAAGTATTATCACATGGCGAGTGAAGACACCACTGGCAATTCAACGGGTTTCCACGTCTCTGGTGACGGCATGGGGTGATCCAGCGACTTTTCCGAGTGACCCCGACACAACAGCAAGCATGAAGATGGCCCACACTTGATCTGTTATGGTGATTTCCGTGGAGCTCATATCAAGTCATCAAGTTCCAGCTGGCAGGGCTTTGGGAAAAGACAGTTTTAGTTCTCAATGATTCCAAGCCAGAAGGGAGAAATATTGGAAACATTAACTTGGAGAGTTGTAGGCCAGATTGGAGGAAACTAGAAGAATTCAGGATCCGGTCCAGCTTGTAGGTAGATAACAAAACATTAAAGACAATGAATAGGACTAGAATTTAATACCCACAAGGGTATGCTCTAGTTTTCATTTAAAACATATTTTTTTTCTTTACAATTACTCCCATTTCTACCAAAGATAATCAAGGAAGATTAACTTGTTTGCAAAATAAGTCTATTACTAAAGTTGGCCTGATTAATTACATAAGTGCAGCAAGAATAGTGATTGACCACACAGGTCTTTTGAATTTGCTCTGCTGAAGCTTTTCAATCCCAGATTAGACTTTTTTTTTAATTGATGTTTTAATAGTTTATAAAATTGTGAAATTTTAGGTTGTACATTTTTGTTTGTCCATCACCATATATATGTCTCCCTTCACCCCTTGTGCCCACCCCATACCCCCATTGCCCCTGGTAACCACAATACAGTTTTCTCTGTCCATGTGTTGGTTTATATTCCACATATGAGTGAGATCATACAGTGTTTGTCTTTCTGTTTCTGGCTTATTTCACTCCAGCCCCATCCATGTTGTTGCAGATGGGCCAATTTTGTCTTTTTTTATGGCTGAGTAGTATTCCATTGTATGTATATACCACATCTTCTTGATCCAATCATCAGTCGAGGGACACTTGGGTTGCTTCCACTTCTTAGCTATAGCGAATAATGCTGTGATGAACATAGGGGTGCATAAGCCTCTTTGGATTGTTGATTTCAGGTTCATTGGATAGATTCCCAGTAGTGGGATGGCTGGATCATAGGGTATCTCTATTTTTAATTCTTTGAGGGATCTCCATACCGTTTTCCATAGAGGCTACTTTGTAGTATGTTTTGAAGTCAGGGATTGTGGTGCCTCCAGCTTTCTTCTTATTTCTTAGGATTGCTTTAGCTATTCAGGGTCTTTTCTTGCCCCATATGAATTTTAGGATTCTTTTTTCTATTTCCATGAAGAATGTCATTGGGATTCTGATTGGGACTGCACTGAATCTGTAGATTGCTTTAGGTAATATAGACATTTTAACAATGTTTATTATTCCAATCTATGTGCATGGGATATCTTTCTATTTCTTTATGTAATCATCGATTTCTTTCAATAATTTCTTGTAGTTTTCATTTTATAGGTCTTTCACCTCCTTGGTAAGATTTATTCCTAGATATTTTATTCTTTTTGATAAAATTGTAAATGGTATTATCTTTTTGAGCTCTCTTTATGTTAGTTCATTATTAGCATACAGAAATGCAACTGATTTTTGTAGATTAATTTTCTACCTTGCGACTTTGCTGTAGTTGTTGATTATTTCTAATAGTTTTCCAACGGATTATTTAGGGTTTTCTATATATAAAATCATGTCATCAGATCAGACTTTTAAAAGCCTCTCAAGATTAGGAAGCCAAGCAAGGGACACACTATCAGACTTCGTCTGCAATACATAGGTATTGCAATAGGTATGTTTGAGCAAATTCCTTTCTTCTTAAGGTCCCCAAAATATCCTGAGGTCCCGGGGCCTGCCAGGAAGTGACCTTCTTTACTAACCTTTAAAGCCAGGAACCCTACAAACGAGATATAGGTGGTTTTTCAAAGGGAGGCTTTATTGATTAAATAAGTCAACTGCAGTTCCTTAAAGCTGTCTGGTCGTATTGGATTATACACACGTCTTTCTTGAATATGACATTCCAGTTAAAGTCTCGTTGATATAACCAATGTTTCCGATTGTGCCCTGTTACAAGGAGAATGGATTCTTATTGAATGTATGCAAATAACTATACTGCCATGAAAATAAGAATACTCAAAGTTTCCAAATTCTGGAGGGATCAGAAAAGGAGAAAAAGATAAATGCTTCAATTCTGTTTACAGAGGTATAATTTACCAAATTGCTGTAAAATATAGATAGCTTAAGAGGAAAAAAAAAGTTTCCTTAAATCTGGAAAGGACAACATTAAAGAACCAGCAAGGCTTTAAACAAAAAGTCATAAAAATTATAATCATTTTCATCAGTTTATTCAGTTCCATGTAATTAATTCTTGGTTCGCTTGATCTTAGGATAGCAGTTTTATGAATCCAGTTTTTCCATTAGAGTTCTGGAAATTCTTACTCAGTTCAGTGGTATGATTTTAAAGTTATTAGAAACCTGACTTGTCAGAGTCCTTTGCATGAATCTTTTCATAGATGAAGCACTTTTGCCAAAGCATCAGAGTAAAATAATAACTCTAACACAGCTTCTGTTCCTTACAGACACTAGCCTCTGACAAACAGAGAAACCTAAGAATCTAACCCAGTCCCTGTTTATCTGGGACTCTAACCCAGCTTTTAGAGTATACTCAGAACCTTAAGACCAAAATCAGTCCCTCCCACTGGCCCGGTGGTGTAGCGGTTACGTGCGCACTGCACTTCGGCAGCCCCGGTTTCGCGGGTTCGGATCCCGGGCGCACACCGATGCACCGCTCGTCAAGCCATGCTGTAGTGGCGTCCCATATAAAGTAGAGGAAGGTGGGCACAGATATTAGCCCAGGGCCAATCTTCCTCAGCAAAAAGAGGAGGACTGGCATCAGATGTTAGCTCAGGGCTGATCTTCCTCACAAAAAAAAAAAAAAAAAAATCTGTCCCTACCAGCTTCAATGAATGTTTGTCTGGAGCAATGGTTTAGGAGTCAGACTCACCAATGGATCCCCGATCGATTAGTCAGCAGTGAAAACAAAGACTTGAGAGGTGCACATTTAGGATCCCAAGTGAGTGGTCCAGGGGTCCAATGATGAATCTGATCCTATCTGAGTCGCAGCCCCATCACTGTCAAAGAAAAACGGGAGCTGGAGAGTAGGCAAAGCAGTAAAAACAACTTTCTTCAGGACCAGTGCAATAGGGGATAAGAGACCTCAGTACAGAACCGGGCTTGATTCTGACTCTAGCATAGGCAAGCGGGACCTTACGGCCAAGAGGCAGGGTGGGGGCCAGTGGGTGAAAAATTACTAAGAGGAACCATCCAGGGCAAGCAGGGTTCTGGCTAAACCGACCTAACAGGATTCTTACTGAAGACAAGCAAGGGAGATGAGACAGCACTGGGGAAGACAGTGACGCGTGAGGGACCCGGTCAGGTATGAGGGGTGGTTCTGCGTAAACTGACTCAGCAGGGTTCTTGCTAAAAGGAGAATTTACAAGGAAGCGACAGGTGGGCCCTGGAGAAGGTGCAGAAGCCTGACTAAAGCTTGGTCAAGCACAGAATCCTGGTCACTTACCCCGTCATTTTGAAATATTCTCCTTTTGTGAGAAACTCCCCAGGTACTCAGATGTCCCCCCAGGGTGGGACATGGCTTGAGCACATTTGTATCCCCAGGGCATAACAGAGCCTTGGCAAGTGCTGGAACTTTCATAAATGTTTGTTGAATGGCTGAACTCTTTCTGGATAGGAACGAAAACTGCAATGTGAAGACCATCCCAGAAAGTGAGTATATAAAAGAATTACATTTTGGTTTAATGTCAATTTGTTTTATTGCTGCTAACAACTTGAAAATGACCTGTGGGATTCAAGAGCAGAGTAAAATCTAAAGAAGATAGTGATATGAAGCGGCCAGATTTCTAAAGATGCTTTTTTTTTTTTTCCCTGAATAATGTTAGGCTGTTAAAAGAACATAGAAGGTTGGAGTTATTGAAAATAGTTAAATCTAAAGTTAAAAATTAAAGAACATTCAATCCAACCATAAAAAGGGCCTTTGAAATGAAGCTGATAATCCTTGGGGACAGCTATATTTAACCACCATTATTTTGGTTCCCCTGTTGGAGGATTGTTTAAATCAGAACATAAACAGAGCCTTCATGTGGTTGAACGAAGCTCACATCAGTGTCCTTTCTGACGTCAAGCCTGTCTCTAAAGCGACAGAGACGCAAGTGCACATTTCCCTTCAAATAATGCTGTTTTCATGAATGAGGGCAAGAAGCGAGACAGCAAGAACATGTCTAAGGAAACCCCATCTTTCTCTTTTTCTGACTGAATTCAGGCTTTCCTCTGCTCCCCCACTGCTGCTTCCCTGAGGTTCCTATGATAACAGAGAAACACAAAGGTTTACTGTTGCTGAGCAGTAGTCGCGACTCATGCTGTGCCCTTAAAGGTCTGCCAAGAACTACTGGAGGCAAACCCATCATTCAGCGATTCAGAGCAATTCTGAGACGGCACAGAGTGCCTGGAAGAGTCCGTCCACTCACAGAACTAGTTCAGTTCTAGGTGGCAGAAATCAGATCTGTTTCTTCCATTTGGCCACAACTTAGTTTTATTTTCAGAGAAATCCCTTGTAAAAATTTCTGCCAATGATATTTAATATTTATTTAACAGACTTGTTTATGGTTATTCTAATAGAACCAGCATTTTGGAGCTGAAAAGACCTAAATGTCAACTATTCTAACTCAAAAACATCTCATTTCAGAGATGAGGAAAGTGGGTTGTACAGAAGTTAGACAATCTGCCCAATGTTCCACAGTAAAGACCCTAAGACAGGAACCCAGGTCTCCCGATCGCAAGACAAGTGCTATCTTACCGCGCTCTTCTTCTGTCCGATAAACACTTCCATGTGCAATAACAAAAAAAAAAATTAAAAGAAGGAAAAGCCTTGAAATATAACTTGTTTTCCTACCTAACTGAAGGAGTCTTGAAGCATTTATGATTAACGAGGATCAATCTTACTTTTAAAACACATCCAAAGAACTTGGCACGTCTTTTCCAAAATTAACAGTGATGGATCCACGGAAAACTTTCCTCCCAGCATATGAATTCCTTTTTGTGGAAACATGTTTAATCAACCAACTGTGAATGCCTTCTATTCGTAGGAAAATGTCCTAGAAGCCAATCATAACACAGTAGACTTTGGAAGCAACCACATTTTGAACATGCACTTTCTAGCATACATATGAAAATAACCACATATTGTCAATTAAAGAAATCGTTACTTTTTAACTTGAGTAAAATATAACATATGAGATAAGACTTAGATAGTTTGAACAGCCACTACCACCAGAAACTGCTCTGAGCTTCTGCTTTCCTTTTTATTCTTGGAAATCACTCTGTATTCTAGAGTTCTCCCATACCATCAGGGAAATCACACCCACTGACCAGAGCCGGGGGTTGGCCTGCACGAGGTCGTGGCACAACGCTCGCCTCAGTCCCCCTTCTCCTCTACCCTATATGCAGATCTGAGTTCCTGCTTTCCTGTCTGGAACTAAGCACCAACTCACACTCAGAAAAGAAACAGGCTGTTTCTACTATAGCCAATTCTTATGGCTTTTTCTGAGAAGGCAAACTACTAAAGGAAGCACATATATGTCACTGTGTCATCATTTGCTTCCTTTCCTTCTCCCTTCCCCCTGCATTCTGCCGTACTCACCCCACAAGACTCACACACACACACACACACCCCCCATCTCTTCACCCTCAGAAGTGTGGCCACACACACTTCTAACTCAGAGTTCCTGGCATAGAACCTCCCTAGCAGAAATACACTTGTCCACTTTTTATGACCTGCTTTCCTTGCTAGAAGCTTTTGTTAGGTCACCATAACCAACTGTTGTTTTTTGCTTCCTTTCTTTCAGAACCTATTTAAGCTCTTCCAAACATAATATTCCGAAAGTTTTCAAAATAAGAACCATAGATTCATTACAATTCTGCTGAATTTCTTTTGTTCTACCCTCAATAAGAATGACCACTGCTTCCTGTACAATGTCTTTTCTCACCTACTTTTATTTCAAATTCAATAATTTAATTTTCTTAAATTTTATAACTAGTTATCACTTTGCATCCTTTTAATAGCTCTTCTTCAAACATTTACGGCTGAATTTGATTTTATTTCTCTTGATCCAGTTAATCTACTCATAGGAAAGTTGGTTACATTTAAACTTAAGGACCTACATTCATTCAACAAACACACACGATAGTCCTTGCTCTTAAAGGGCCCAGAATGTCTTAGGAAGACAGCCATGTATACCTAATAGTAAATACCTGTGGACAATGCTCTCTAGAAACCTGCACAAGGAAAAGAACAGAGGAAGGTCACCTTCCAGCAGTCCAGAAGATTTACTAGAGGTCACGTCTATGCAGAATTTGGAAGTATGTGCAAAAAGTGTAGCTAATAGGGAAACAAAAATACAAAGAAATGAAAAGTTAAATATAGCTCAGAATTACTTTTGACCATGATTGGCATATTTCGTGCACCTAGTAAATATTGAATTTTTCTCAAGAGATTAATTCCCTCTAAGGGATCTACCATTTATGGGGCTTAGGATCTCTGACAGTAGAGCTTGTTCCGATTTTATGTATAATTTATTGCCATGATTTCCACTGGAATATAAGCTCTGTGAGGACAGGGGTTGTTCGTTTCTTCTCTTCACAACCCATGAAAAGCATCGCGAACAATGCACGATTCACAATATGCACTGAATAAATACTCGCTAAACTGACTAAATGAATGAATACTCGGGTATTTCCTTTTTAGAAACATTTCCAGAGAGCACTCCCTATGGCATATACTGGGTCTCGCTCTCCTACTAAAGGTGATACAAAGAGAAACAACACATGAACCTGTTTAACAAGTTTACAATTAAATAGAAGACGACATTAGGGTCAGTGAAGGCACTTCTCAACTCTCTGAAAGAAACATATTTTCCAGGTATAGAAGGGTAGGCTGGTGGCGAGGAAGGGCACCTAACTCAGCGGCCTGAGGCCAGGAAGGTCGCCGCCCAGGGATGTCCCCCCCCCCCCAGGACTTGCCTCCCAGCTCCTTCTCTTTCCCCACTGCTTTGTCCAGGCTGCCTGTTAACACCTCTGCTGGGTTCATACCATTTCCTTTCTTGCCTGCCTTCAAGAAGATGATTAAAATGCACCTAGTTCTGCAGTCAGAAGCCTATACTTCAGATCAGCAGCTAAAATAGGTTTTCAATTCCAAAAACTATGACTAGCTTACAAAGTGCGTTTCCTGTGCGCCGGCTGTGAGGCTTACTAATTCCCCTCTAACACCACACCAGGTCTCTCCCCGACCTGCCAAATCACTCTCTGCCTAAGCCCTCATTCTCCTTTCCTAAATCTCCCCTCCTCAATACCTTTGTTCTAAAATAAAGGAAATCACTAAAAAAAGGCAAGACTAAATATAACCTTATATGTAAAAATTATGCTTTTTGAGCAAAACTTCATCCTGCGATGTCAACACCACGTGGTGCACTGTTAAATAGCTGCTTCAAAAAGAGGGAAGAGAGAAGGCCTAAACTCCAGAAATATCTTCATTTCTGACCTGGGCAAAATGAGTCATGCTACCACTGCTCTCCTATCTCAACAACTTAGAAATTTTGTCATTTCTTTTTTTTTTTTAATTTTATTTATTTACTTCCCCCCTCACCCCAAAGCCCCAGTAGATAGTTGCATGTCATAGCTGCACATCCTTCTGGTTGCTGTATGCGGGACGTGGCCTCAGCGTGGCCAGAGAAGCGGTGCTTCGGTGCACGCCCGGGATCCGAACCCGGGCCGCCAGAGCGGAGCGCGCACACTCAACCACTAAGCCACGCGGCTGGCCCATGTCATTTCTTTTTATAGAGAGGAGGCTTAGTGTAAAAGTTGGGATACTACAGAAAAAAAGAAAAAAAAATAGAGAACTATCACTGATAGAAAGTAATTTAAAATCAAAATATGGATTGATGTAATCAAATCAAATCAATATTTGATTTGCATAGCCATGATGCAGAGATTTCATCTCTCAATTAGAACAACATGATAATCTTGGAACCATCATAAAAGTCCAAAGCATTTCATGTTGTGGCTGCATGAGGATGCATGCCTCTGACCTTCCTTCCTTCCTCTCCTCCTTTTACCATCCATCATCTCCGTGTTGTAGATGAAGAAAATGAAGACTCTGAGGCACAAAGAGAGTAAGTGCCTTGTCTAGCGGCTAAATTGTTACTTCAGCCCATGTCTAACTCCAGAGCCAGTATCTGTAGGGAGCCACAGGTGGATGCTATCTATACCCAGTATCTCTATATCTAACTGGATACATTCTAGCAAGCCAAAGGTACAGCTTTGGGAAAAAATAGGTTAAGCTGGGAAACTGGATGAGTTCTCAAGGGAAAAGTCTCAAAGACAATATAGTATAATGATTAGACTAAAAGCTCATGAGAGTACTGAACGCAGTTTGTATACAACTTAAGGCCTTTTATATTGCTGCACCCCATCCCTATATTGTACGCCCCTACTGATAGCAACATCTATCACAATCTAAAATACTAGTGCTACTTTGGAGAATGAATCCTCCAAATCCCAGACAAATAATTAAAAATTGCAGAAAAAATGAAATGCACAGTGAGATCCACTTTATCATTATTTATAATATGGAAAAAAAAGAAATTCCAACAATGAGGATTATAGCTACGTGAACAGTGGAGTGTTGATTCATTAAATACTATGCAGACCTGAAAATTACCGATTATTATGAAGATTATTTTAGGGAGAGGTACAAATGCTTATGGTACATGTTGGTTCCCTCTCTCAGCTCTGAGCACCCCACCTCACCCATCGATGTTCATCGCGAGAACAGAAACACTGACTCAAAGCTGGGTTCCTTAAGAATTCAGTCATTCTGGTCAACTGATGTACCAAGCCATAACTTAGTAAGTAGCTGAATTGTTAGTTCCTTGTTCTGTGTCCAAAAAATTTACTTATTGTGACTACTAAAGGTAGAAAGCATTGGTTTAACTTAGTTGACCAAGTGAAGTGAAAAGCTATGTATCAAAAAAAAACGTGTGCTACAAGGTAGCAGAAAAGCAGTCCCACGATGATGATATCGTTGAAGAGAAACAGACCACTAACAGTATTGGAAGTGATAAAAATTATGTTTCTTTTTCCACCTTTGCTCTACTCTTCTATATTTCTATAATATTGTTCTATTGCTCTGCAACAAAAAAAAAGAGTACAATTTCTTATCTGTATGGTCATTCATATGAAATATTTCTCTCACAAAACACTCTTATTTAACGAGTGCATGTTCGTTTTTGCAAAATCAAAGTAAGAAATTAAAACATAATGAAGGTAAAAGATCTATTTTCCTTGCCACTTAAGACATCATCAGTTCATCTTACTTTTTCACCAGAAGTTTTACATTTTTTTTCTGATTTCTAGAGTCAATTATTGAAAGTCTCTGACTAGGTTGCTAAGATAAGTATATATCGATATTTTTTTCTACGTCGTACAGCCCTAACTGAACATTCACATTACCAATAAAAATAGGATACCATCCCTCCATAGTCTAACATCTTAAATGAGTTAATCAGTTTACAAATAGAATTCAAACGACAGATCTCTTCCATTGCTGCCAAGAAGGAAAGCCAATTAACCAAGACCAAAACTACTGGGGGAAGAAAATCAACATTTCAACCAATGACAGCCAGATGAGACTTAGCAACTACAGTATAGATTAAAAATTAGGAAAAAGAGTACATATAAAGTATAAACATAGCTACAGGACTGAAAAATGGTCATATTTCATTAATGAATTCTTCATGGTCCTCAGTTAACAGAGACTTTAACAACTGGCTATCACACTTCAATACGTAAGTGCCTTAAAGTTATTCCCATTTGAAAGGCATTATTGTCATATATGTCATATGGCTTCCAATACACTAACTGGCTAATTTTTACATTAGTGATTCAGATAAGTAATGCGCTCAAGTGGCCCGACAGGTCACTTCAGCCCAGGCTGTCACAGGCAAGGGAAGACGCTGCATTGTGAAATGTTGATAGTATTTAACACTTTTTGTTCAAAAAATGCCTCAAAAATAGTATAAATCTCCCTGCTTTATCAAGGAGAACATAGTGACTCCAATTTAATCATTCCCCTAGATCTCAAGGGCATAACTATAAACAATCATTTTACCGTGATCTAGTGAAGGTCATTACACACAATGGGTTGGATCTGTACTGATTTTGGTTATTTAGTTTACTAAGATTAGAAAACATTTAGGAGAAAAATATGCCATCTTCGGTTAAAATATTATTTCACATCATATTCACAGTCATATTATCCATCCCAGAAAAGCGTTACCATATATTCAGCATGCCCCTTTTATGAGGAAAAAATCTCAACAGTTTACGACAGCATTATACCTCTAATACAATCCCCTGTCCTCCTGCCCTATTGCTCATTTTTTACTACCACACTTGGTAAAATAATCAATCTTCTCTCTCTCCTTCACTACTCAGGATACGTTCTCCACCCAGCCACTCAATTCAAACTCCTTCTCCAATTCAGACTCTACAAACCACTAGGCAAAAAGATATCAGGCAAAGGAGACCATGACACATCATCCGTATCTAATAGTAGAGAGAAGCACCTCAAGGCACTTTGCATTAGTTGTGTTTCATATCTTCCACATGTATGTCATATAACCAACCACAGATGGAAGAAGAAGATAATTAGTATTTACTGAGCGTATCCTATGCACCGAGCACTACACCTAGCGCAACACACACATTATATTATTTCATCCCGACAGCAAATCTGTGAGGGTATAAATAACTTAAGATCAGAACGTAACTGGTCAAGATTACTTAGGTACGACGTAGCAAGCTCTAAAGACCACGAGCTCCTTAAGACAAAGGACCAGGTCTCCCTATCTGTGGGTTCCAGCCCAGCACGCGGGCAAAACAAGGGGGTTTCAGTCCCTGGGAATACAGCGACGTTCAACTCCGGTCAGTCCAAGCCAAAGCTACCCTCTCACCACAAACAACAGCAAACAATTTACACAACATGCACACTCGGGACCATGTGCAGCAGTGAGATGTATTGTTAACAGAAACACGGTGAGCACAAGAAACATAAAAGCTATAAGCTTCTTAATAAAGAATGAAATTTCTTCCACAGCAGACTGCGGTGTGTTTCTCAGGATGGAGCCACACGACAGGCTTAACTGAAGAAACAAAACTACGTTCATATTTATTAAAGCAAGAAAAAGCAAGAACTTTGAAATACTTCCATTGTGCAGACCGTGTTTGCATTTTCTTTGATTCTCAAGGCTTTCCATGAGCTTGGCACGGCAATACAGAGTGTCGACCAGTATTATACTTCATAAAACTGGAAAGGATGTTTCCAGAACTTCAGCAGAAACAGAGGCTAAACCGCCCACTTGTGTTTCACTGCTTTTGTGTCCATTAGGCAAACAGTACACACCTTGAGCTCCTCTGGAAGAACTGCTCACTCCCCAGCAGAGTCTGCACGTCAGGCTGGTCGGCTTCCATCAATTCGGTGGCAGTTATATCGGCTGTTGGCTGCTTCCTTTCCAGATTTCTGGGTTTCTTTGGACTTGGCAAGTATTTTAAACTCTTTGTTTTTAAAACCTTCTTTTCAGGTAATTGTCAAATTTGGAGTAAGTTAAAGTTTTTGAATTCAAGAGGAATGCTTAGACACTATCTTTGCCACCACACTTCTATATAAATTACAAATATAGAAAATCAATTGTGAGATTCAAGACTCTCTGCTCCATGCATTATAATAACGTCATTTTCCATCATCCCAACAAATATGTTCAAAAACAAATATAACACAAAGAAAGATGCAATTTTCTAAACAAAACAAAACTCAATTGTTCTTTTTGTTTTAGGCATCTAGCTACACTGATTTAGATTTTCCAAAGACATTTATCCTCTCAAACGTGTCAAGCATATATAAACTGTTCTGGCATATTACCTAAAGCAGGACTTAAACTACAGGAGAGCCGTGGCAGAGAGGGACTCGGTGAGGATGAATTCCCCATCCACCCCATATACTCGTATGCTAGGGCTAAAGTAAGCCACACACTGGGTGGCTGAAACAATGAAAATGTGTTGTCCCACAGTTCTGGAGGCTGGAAGTCTAAAGAACTGTCAGGGCTGCTTCCTTCTGAGGCTGAGGGAGAGTCTGTGCCAGGCCGCTCTCCTGGGCCTGTATGCGGCCAGCTTCTCCCTGTGCCTCTCATATCATTTTCCCTCTATGTGCATCCCAGTGTTCACATTTCCCCTTTTATAAGGACACCAGTTACACTGGATTAGGGCCCACTCTCATGACTGCACTTTAACTTGATTACATCTGTGAAGACTTATCTCCACATAACGTCATATTCTGAGGTACTGGGAGTTAGGATTTCAACACAGGAATTTTACAGGGACACAATTCAACCCATAATACTTCCTAATCAGGAGTTGGTGCTTACAAATCCTCTACAAAATGTATAATGCGCATGACTGATACACTTTTCTGATACAACCTCCCTACAAAAATTATATATATAAAATTAAATACACGTCATATATGGTTTTGTATCTATATGCATATATCACTTTAGGGCAGTGGCAGACACAGGGAAGGCAGCCAATAGCTTTTTAGCAGAAATAACAGTTCATACTTTTGATTATTTACAAGTATTTTGCATGTTTTAGATATTAGAAGCATAGACGAGTACACACTAGGAAGGATCATCGTGAACCGAGCACCTCAGTGTCGGGTACATGTAGGTGCTCATCTCAATTCTCGGAACAATCCTTTGGGATGTGATTGAGGCTGTGGCCAGGCCTGCCATGCTCAGACTTTCCGGGGCCTTGGACCCAGCACATAATCACTGCCCTGCCACTGACTAGTCACCATTTCAAAGCGGGGGTGTACTGCTCCTGTGAGATGGATAAGCACTGTTATACAACATGAGACTAACCCAATATAGTATATTGCAAAAGTGGTGCCCCAAACCCAGATCTTAGATAGTTTACACAAACACATAAAGAAAATCATGCTACAGATTCAGATACCAGGACAAGAACGTCCTGTGGGCTTTCAGTGACTTGGCAGGGCACTACCTAGTACTGGCTTGCCATTACCCCTCCCCATGTATGTCTGCCATGATGGAGTTAGGGACCTGCAAAGCTAAGCTGAGAAAATATTCCCTGTTTGATTCTACCTAAGTCATTCTCTATAAGCAGTATCTTTTAAGTTTACTACAGAACAGTTGAATTCAAATATAATCAATGTGCCTGAGCATTCCTTCTCGCCAGTCCTCAAAGTCTATGCTCAGGTGGACAGAGTCAAGGTAGAAATTATTATTGCCACTTTTCAGATAAAGAGACTGAGTCATGGAGAGCTGAAATGGCTACACAAGTTCACAAGATCATTAAATTAGCTGGGACATGGTCTCCATTATGGTCTTTTGACTCCAAATCCATTCTGGATTTTCCATTTAAGAATTCAAGCATTGAAGATACAATGAAAGCCAAAAATTGCATGAGGCACTAAGAATTCAATTCAGTGGTGAATAAGGCACAATCATCTCATCTTTGTTCTTTGAGAATAGACTATCTGGCTAATTCATGACTACAGGAAGATTTACGCTTTGGAAGCAAATAATATAACCAGAACAAAAAGCTGACAAGTGATGTTACATTTTAGAGAACTTTTGCATGACCCAAAAGATTTTAGCCGTGGAGTTTTCCAAAGCAGGTAAAAGCAAATCTATACTGACAACAGGGCTTTAGGAAGACAAAGAAATGGCCTGGGAATCAGAGGAATCCTGGTTCTTTCACAAATGTGCTCAGCATTCAGGACCATCATCCTTTACTTTTTTTTTGGTAAGGAAGATTAGCTCTGAGCTAACATCCATTGCCAATCCTCCTCTTTTTGCTTGAGGAAGATTGCCGCTGAGCTAACAGCCATGCCAATCCTCTTCTACTTTATAGGCGGGTCGCCACGACAGCATAGCTTGATGAGCAGTGAGTAGGTCCGAACCCCTGAACACTAAGCCGCCAAAACGGACCGCACGAACTTAACCACTGTGACACTGGGCCGGCCCCCATCCTTTACTTTTTAGAGCTGCCTTCTCATTTGTAAAATGACAGCTTGCTCTATTGGTATTTCTCAGTGGGGCACCACTGGTATTCTGTAAAGGACAATTCTTCATCATGTAGGACAATTCCAAACATGGTAAGACTTATCGAATCCCTGTCCCCCAAAACGCTAAAGGTCTCCCCATTACTGTGGCAAACAAAAACACTCCCACCCACTTCCAAATTCTCTCCCCAGTCCTCTGGTTGGAAACCAGCAGACTACATAAATTCTTAATTTCCCTCCAGGTCTCTGATTCCATCATTCATAACTGTGTTTATATCCATCAGATCAATAGCATCTACTTATTAGCGAATATACGCTTCTTTGACCCACTTTCTTCACTTGAAGAAAAGATGACCTTCAAATTTGGATACAATAACTTTTTATAAAATCACAGTGTTGTCGCAGTTTGGGAGATTACCTAGTATAAATTTATCATTGTACAGATCAGACAACGAACCAGGTCTCTTGCTACCTTACCCAAGGCTCTTTTTATAGCATCATATTTCCACCCATCAGACACTCCATTTTCCCAAGTTCCCTCCTACGATGGTAAAACGGGCATTTCACAACTTTGAGGAAATTTTCTCATAGCAGTATAGTTCTGCCTAATGCTCTCTAAGAGATCATCTACTTAGTAACTTGTAGAAACATAAAAAGAAATGTGCCTACCTAAGGTGAGTAATTGCTCAGTTTTTAATGGGAGGCCCTAGAGCATGAAGAAGGGAACATATTGCAGTCTTTTTCTAATCAATTTTATCATTTGGATTTCAATCATGTTGAATCAGTGGCAATTACCTTCAAATAGCTATTTCATGACTCCTGAAAACCTTTGCTTTATATATTTCCTCACAGAAACTGGTCACATTAGTTGAGAATCTAATAACCATTCTAAAATAGTCCCCAAAGTGGGAAGAATACAGGAAATGAATATGCACACAGAAGGAAGATACGTGAAGACTGCTAATTTATACAGCACCTGTGGAAACTGAGATACCATTCTTAGTCATTCCACATTTTGCTACCTGATACCTGCCTATAAATATCATGAACTTTCATTTGCTTTTACATTGGAGGACCTAGCGAGGGAGAGCTAGTATTTCTGTAGAACTTTATGAATCACAAAACACTTTAGAAAGCATGACCATTTAACACTCATAAAATTTGGGAGCGACCCATGGCCATTTTACAGCTGAGAAAACTGAGAGGAGTCCACAAGGTTAAGTAACTTGCCCAAGACACTACTGTTAGCAGTGGCCAGATCTTAAATCGAAATCTCTCCACTTCAGCTCTCAAGCACATTTCTTTAACGGAGACTCTCTCCCATTTACTGAGATTTCTCCGTGCCCCAACAATAACCAAAAGAGCCTGCTGACATAAAGCCCTTGCACTCATTAACGCGCCTGCCTCCTCACACCAGACTGAGCTTCTGCAGGATAAGAACCACACCTGCCTTACTTTTCTACAGCCAACACAACACCTGGGACTCAGCATGCACTTAATAAATACTCACCAAATGCATAAAAGAATGCTGCCTCGGGGTTAGTTGCAAATTTTCCTCTCTATGTTAAAAATTAAGGGTTTGTAGAGTTATCAGATACGGCACAAGGTGAAATGATGTTATTCCTAAATATTCAGAGGGAAATTCATGAGAAAATTCAGGTTGTATTACATTTGGTGTAGCCAAATTTGTGTCAAAGCTCATCACAGTCTATTAACAAATAAATAAAAAGCTGAAAACATAGAAATTAAGGGGAAAATATCTGGAAAATTATGTAAGTGGTTCTAAAATTCACGCCACATTCCTATTCAATGACATAACTGCGCTGTCATTATATACTAGTGTAAATGAAGAAGTCAAAGGAAAAAAACTGCAGTTTTTAATATGGTGCACATAGAAAAAAGGTAGATTTAAACAAGGCTTCCTCTTATGAAATAGAAAGATCCTGCAAATATACTAGCATCTCAACAAATAACAGATTTTCCACCAAAAATTAATTCACTCATCTATTCAATAACATGCCTACGAACACAAGGAAGAACTTTAGGAGCACGTGGCCTACTTCTATAATTTGCGTAGCTTTTTTTCCATATGATTCTTTTCCCCCCTCAAATGAAATCTTAACAGGAACTCTAGTACATAAAAGAGATAAAACAGAGGCTGCTCTGGTCTAAAGGGGTGGGGCTGGGAGCTGAACCACAATAGCTCAACTTCCTGTATTCTCTGGAAGCCAACTTCTCCCCAAAAGTCAGCTAGAAAATCATTGGTCTGGTCTTCCAAGCATCTGGATTTTAAGCAAATATGTTGATTTTCCTTCCCGTCCGTATGTGTAGGCATCAATGCAAATGCTTTGTTTGTGTTCATTCTCTTGTCAATAGCTATTTTTCTCTCCCTTTCCTCCCAAATTCCCCACTCCTTCATTGCTCTTTGTTTCTTAATATTCCCACTTACTATTCTTCCATTCTCTCCAGTCCCAGTGTGACATTCCCACGTTGAAAGGCTGAACACCTGCCACTGGTCTTAGCTGCATCCCCCACACAAAGGCAGGCTGTTTCTCACAGGACCTTGGGATGGAGGATCTATGCAGAGTCCCCAAGTGGAAGCAACCAAAGCACCCAGTTGTATATGACAGGCAACCAGAAGCCACTGAACCTGCTGATAAGGAAGGCTCCTTATAGAGTCTGCAGAGCAGAACACAAGAAGAGCGGGCCACATCAGTAACGTGCCAAGGCATTTCTACATTAGCATTTCACTGCCTTAATAATTTTTAAACTTCTTTTTTCATGGAAAATAGTACTAATCAGTTATTAGTGCATTGTGATAAAATTTTAAATTACTCAGGTGTTTCTGTCGGGGCACTGAGAAGATCTGACCAATATTTGATGTGACAGTGCTGACAGAGTGGCCATTGAGGCTTTTTCTGCAGCCCTCAAAGGGGCTTGATCTGCAGCATTTAAGCCCAAGCAGCAGTGACCCCGTCACAGCCACCACTGCTTGTCTTTCACTTGAATGCCCTAAGTATCAAAAAGAGCAAACTAGCAAGTGTGCTCCCTATAAGAAAACACTCTCACAGAGCAACCAAGATGAGCCACAACAAAAGTGGACAAAGCACCTAGAACCCATCTCAGGAAGGAAACAGGGAGACACAGAGAGACATAAGAGGAATCACATATTTACTCAGAAACATAAAAATATGACCAAGAAAAACAAACTGAGACTGAGCCCAGGGCTGTTGGTCAGCTAGGATGCGCCAGTGCAGCCTGACTGATTGTCACAACACATCTTCTATACAGCTTCATAGACAGTCACTGTCCCAATCAAGCCCTTCAAACAATCAATGATCCAGCAACTCAACTGTTGACTAGACGGACTCCTGGATCCCCACCCAGGTCTTGGGACGGCATCCACACCACTGGTCACTGCAGTGCTCTAAGACCTATTAAAACATTTTAGTATTACTCTCGATGGAGATCCATTTGAAATGGAACAGAACAGTTTTCAGGTGAAATTAAAGAAAAACTAGACACAATGCGAAGAGTTCATTTCACAAGCCATTCTTCTCAAGTGAATATCTGCTTCACATGCTCACTGATGCTAGAGTACCTCACGTCAGACTCAAGCACAAAAAGTCTTTACCTCTTGTTTCCTTTATCCAGTTAGAATCAAGTACATAGCCCCTTTTAACACTGTCGTTACGGGATTAAACCGATGAGTTTATGCTCACATTCAAGTACTCCAAAGCTTTTGGAATCACACTGTATTCTTAACCAGTTCCTTAAGACAAAGGATAGTACAATATCCCCAGAACCCAACATGGTGACTCATAGAGGGTCTCAATAGATAATTGTTGAATAAATGCATCAGAGTATTATTAAAATGTCATAACTCTTAAGTAGGAAACTGAAGACCAGACCCATGTAGTCAATAAAGCACTTTTAACAAATTTAGGTCATCTAATGTTACAATTCCACTTCTAAATTTCCTGCAAAATTTATCAGATCACTTCTGTAAACACTAGGAAGAAAAAGCAAGAAGAATGAGTAACCTGTGCAGGAATTGGAGAATAGGTCTGCAATTATTGTATTCCCACAGCAACCCATACAGTATCTTACATATAATTAGAAGCATAATAAGAGAAATGATTTGAAAGTCAATGTACGGTTTACAAAAACATTAATAGATATCACATCGAATACATACAATAACCTATTATGTACATTTTGTAGATAAGGACACTGAGAATCAGAGAAGCTCCTTGCAGTAAGTAAAAGAAATAGGGATTGAGTGGTTATTAAATTAATAAATGCCTCTCCTAAGCATATAAAAGTCTTTGACACAAAATAAACAGCCAAAAGCAACTCCTACGCATTTCACTGGGTGTCAGACCAACTGTCACTTCCTTTGAGACATTCCCTTAAAACCCTAGATAAGCGAAAGCTCTTTATTTTGTGCCTTCATAGTCTGCTAGTATCTCTTTTAAAATTCATCACTCAATTATATTTACATAATTAATTGCCTTCCCACCAGAGCTCCTAGAAGGAGTTGGCTTACTTGAATCAGAAACCAAACAAGTTCCAGACATTTCAGCAATGATCTGAAAGATGAATAAGTGAGTGCATCTACCTTGTTGACCTCTATATGCACCCAGAACCTGGTACAGCACCTGGCATTTGCTAGACGTATAAATACAAAATGAATGAGAAGAAAGTAAAGTAAGTACACTTGATTCGGACTCAGGATACAGTTCAAATCACAAGAGAGTTTAATATAAAAAGAATGAGGAAAAACATGATACTCTATGGGAGAGTATGCCAAGACTATCAAACCAGATAGAAGAAAGAAGTGAAAATTTATGGATCATAAAATTGACAGAAAAGAGACAGTACTTATGAGAAACTTCAACTACGCATGACCTACTAGAATTCTAATTTACTATGGAAGAACACCAATGAACTCGACCCCTGACGGACTTTGCACCATCCTTCCATAACTCAGATTATGGAAGCAAATGTAGGAACGTCTCTCCATCGGACTCTGACTAAAATAAGAAATGTTTTGGTGAAGTATGTACAAGAGGAATCTTGATAGAAAATTATGTATATATGAGCTAATGAGCAGCACATCAGTTGTCAGTCATGGATCAGATTTTAGGAAAAGTTGATTCTCCAAGTTCCAGATAAAAATTTTAGTATGACCTCATAGACATAAATGCTAAAATGGAAAATACCTCAAGATTGAGAATCCCAGGTAAAAAATGTTGGCTTAAAAGTGAAATGGTAAGAGGAGCAGCCATAAAACAAACACAAGAGAACTTGCTAAATAACAGAAAAGTTAGCTCAAATATGTAAAATTTGTACCTATGTATTGCATTACTATTACATAAATGGGCTTTGGTCTAGAGAAGGCTGTACTTGAACACCAGCTCAGCAACCTAAGAGGTATTTCAGTTCTCAGTTTGTTCACGTATAAAATGGAGACAATACCTACCTCATAAAGCTTTTATGGAGACCAAAGGAGAGAGTGTATAAAAAGTACTTAGCACAGTTCATGGTGCATATGGAACACACGTGTGTGTGTGCTTGTGTGCATGCATGTGTGTATGTGTGCACATGAGTGTAGCGGTTGGTATCATAGTAGTGGTAGTGTTATCACTGCCATCATCACCAGGGCTGTCACATGAGGACAGCATTATCATTATCATCAGCATCGCATTAACACCATCATCACCACCACCACCATCATCCTGAATTCTCTTCTGAACCTTAGACAGGAGAATGTGCTTCTGTTTTTTTTTAGGCCCAGGCTTTTTGTGTGTGTGTGTGTGTGTGTGTGTGTGTGTGTGTGAGGAAGATCAGCCCTAAGCTAACATCCATGCCAATCCTCCTCTTTCTGCTGAGGAAGACCGGCCCTGAGCTAACAGGTATTGCCAATCCTCCTCCTTTTTTTCCCCTTTTTCTCCCCAAAGCCCCAGTAGATAGTTGTATGTCATAGTCGCACATCCTGCTAGTTCTGTATGTGGGACGCGGCCTCAGCATGGCCAGACAAGCGGTGCATTGGTGCGTGCCCGGGATCCAAACCCGGATTGCCAGCAGCGGAGTGCACGCACTTAACCGCTAAGCCACGGGGCCGGCCCAAGAATGTGCTTTTAAGTCATGCCAGAGTAAGAAAAACAACAAAGAAGATATAAAGCTTAATGCTTGAAACATATGTGCAAGAGCAGAATGACTTGAATTCTACTTTGTTTCTACTTCTGTATCAAGGAAAATCACCGTAAACAGTGACTAAGAGAGAACTGAGCCCTGAGATAGAAAATGAGAGTCTAAGAACTCACTACAGTTGTCTTTAAACCCAGACAAATTGTATTCTGGGAAATATAATTATAATTAATATCATATATTGTATATTTATAATTGTATGTATAATAAATAATGTAATTATATCTAATAAATTATTCCACATGTATATATGTGCACATACATACAAGGAACGGGAACGGGAAAGCAGCCAAAACCTAGACGCATGCAATTGTGAAACCTGTGTTGAAAAGGTTGGCAGCAGACGAATTTTCAAACAGTGAGCATTGATCACTAGCGAAATTCTAGCAGAGATGTTCTGTGAGCATGCAGTAAAGGGAGCAGTGATCAGCAAAAGGGGACACGTCAGGGATACTGAACGGAAGCACAGACTACCTGACCTCAAGATTTCTTTCCTAGAGACTGTGACAATCAAAATCCTATGATTCCATAATTTCAGACAAATCAGATGAAACAGAACTCCAGTGGAAGCCCGGAGCTCAGTCTCGGCTACTATACTGGCTTCAAATACATCATTCCAGAAAAAAAGTGTCTCTCTTGTTTGGAATAGCTAAATAGTAAAGAGCCTGGCTTTGATGAGAGACTGTCCTCAATCCTTTGAGCTGACCCATTTGAGGAATACGCTGTTTTGCTCTGGGCTGGTCTTGCACAGAGTGATATATAATCCATAAATTGTGACGCAGAATGGCACTAATCTACATTCCAGTGACAAACTAAATTGAATAAGCTAAATAAAACAAATGGTCATATACCAACATGATAGTTTCCTACTTAGAATGGTTGAAATCGATTGTAAGTTTTTTCAAACATTTTACGGATCTGAAGAGGTTTTCCCTGTGAAATACTTTTTCTGATTCAAATATTTAAAATTCCATATAAAACTGTTGCTGAGTGCTTACAAATAGTAGAAACTTTTAACAAGCATCTTCAAATCCAATTCCTCCCCTTAATAATTTGATAGCAACAAAAATCTCTACAATAAACATTGTTATTTTCTTCCAGGAAAGAACTCAGTAATAAAATGGAGTGTCATTAGCACAGATTCTTAATGCTGACAAAACGTAAAGAGGAGAAGTCATCAAAGAGGCCACGAAGGAGAGGAAGGAGCCGTCCATAAACAGGAGCAAAGCCAGAACAGGGTTGAGCCATAGAAAGCAGAAGAAAGTGCTTCAGAAGAAATGGAGAAGTCAAGTAAGAAAAAAACAACAGAGGTGGCCAGCTGGACTTGGCAACACAGAGATTACTGGAATTCTTCAGAAAGTGAGATTCTGTGAAACGGTCGGAGTAGACATCTGACTGATTGTTAGTGTTAGAGAATGTGCGCTGCGGAAGTAGTGAGAACACGTATAGACTATACAGAGAGAAGGGAGGAAGTGATGTCACAAGAGAAGAGCAGGAGTAATGGCAGAACCAAAGTCCCTGATGATGTGATGGGAGGGGACACAAAGCATCACCACCATCAAGATCCTCATTGTCGTAACTGTTACCTTCATCATCATCATCATCATTAACACCCTTCTCTGTGTAGACACTGTTCTAAGTGCATTACAGATAAAAATCTCCAATGAATTGACCTTTGAGAGAAGTAACCTTATGGAAAAAGAAGAAGATGTACAATAATCATTTTGGACAGTGGGAAAGGAAGCATACCACGAAGGGCAGTAGAATATTCAGCAGTGTTCAGCGTCTGTTGAGATTTGTTACAACAAATTTAAAGTGAGAACAATCACCAAATTGGTGTTTCTCTTCATCAACGTCCGGGTGCTTCAGTGCAAGCACAGGGTCTGTGAATATCTGAGTTTACTCATGGTCTGATGAGCACAACTCATCAGAAGGAAGAGACAGAGGAGGGATTTAAGCACATTTGTTAGAGAGGGATTACAATCTTTTGACTGTTACCCAAACCTCTAGGAGTATTTTATAACATTCTTCATGACTGGTTTCTGATTACTTTTCCAATCCTATGTTTTATTTCTTACCCACCTCTATCTAATACCTAAGTCTACAGACGTAACCAGCTCCTTGCCTGTCCCTAAAGCATCAGCCGTCCCATCATCCTCATGCCTTTGCACGTACTGCCCTCCTTTCTTGACCTTCTCCATCTTCTCTTCATTTGGCAGACACTTACTCGGTCTTTCAGGCCTTGGCTCTGCACCCATCTCCCTCGGTGCTCCGGCAGCCCCAGGGCCGGCCTCTGCGCTGGCCCTTCTCACCAAACCCAGCATGACCTTCACCTGCTTGACCAATCAGAAGGTGGTGCTCCTGAGGGCAGAGGCTCTGTCTCATTTAGATTCACATCTCCAGCACCCAGTACTGTTCTTGGCACAAAGCACACGCTGAAAAGAAAGGTGCTGAGTAAATGTATGAAAAAACAACGGCTCGAGGAAACCATGGACGACATGTGAGTTCACCTGAAGGCAGCCTCCAGCAGACGCACTGCCCGGCGGAAAAGAGTCACCCACATCATTCAACTCCAACTCCGTGAGAGGACCAGGCTCCTCCAACTGCGCTCTTCAAGAAAGGAAGGGAATCAATGTCTGCTCTATCTCCATGTGCCACGTGACAGAAGAATCACACCAAAAAAGAGATGCATAAGGCTCACGTGGACTGAAAGTACATAATCAGAGCAACAGACAGCACTACCATGGACGTTCCTGAGCAAAGCCGAGAAGGAGAGATTGAAACGATATGTCACTAAAACATTCCTTAAAAGTATCCTGAATATGCACACAAAGGCATATGTATTTATCATTTCCCAACTCTCCCATCTATCCTTACAAAAGATTATTGCCTTCAAGAGAGGATCACAACAAGGAGTGAAGAACAATAAAAATCACGACAGTTAAAGCAACAATGAGCTGGACGAGATCCTGGAGGGGAATTCAAACATCTAAAATAGACAGGAACATGCACGATTTAGCCTTATAGTACTATTTCTGAAAAGGAACTATGAGAACCAAAATTGTAGGTGAATCTCCCCATTACTTTGTGTGAGTCTAAATAAGGATCAAAAGGAACAATGCCTAGTAATTAAAAATACTAAATAAATAGTTATGATAAACTAAATAAATGTGATGTTATTTGTAATAAAAATATTATTTATTAATTGATCAAGAATTATAGAATAAGGTTAAGTAGTTATGGAATGTCCTTCCTTAATATCTTTTAAGACTAAGATAGATTACCCCGACTATTGGAAATGGTTTTGAATAATGATTTTAGTTCCCATATAGACTAGCCATGTTTTTCAGATTCCCTTTCATCCTATTGAGTCCTTGCCATATATTACTTCACATCAAAATAGCAGAATTGGGTCTAATAAACCACATCCTGAGGTCCTGTTATTAATACTCATAGTTACAAAAACAGTCTCAGAGAACAATTCTCTCCAACATCATAAATAATGCCACTGTGAACATTCAATGTTCTTGAATGCAGTGTTTATGCTCTTCTTAGGCAAGATAGGAATCTATCCCCACAGCCCTGTAAGCCATGAATCTGATGTCCTCATGCCCGACCTTCACAAAGTCAACTAGTGGCACTATTAGTCTTTTTGCAAATAATAGGATTGTAAAGATGTCACAGATATTCCCATTTTCTAGTTGTAACTTTTAAATCGTGTTTTTGAGATGCAGTGCACAGAATTTTTTTTAAGGCTAGCATAACTCAGGTCTTTCAACATTTCAAATTAAGCATTTCAGAAAAATAAAATTATAAACGAACAGATTTTAAAATTTGCAGAAATGGATAGAGAACCAAACCATGAAGATTATCTTAAGAAACAATGATAATAGTGTGGTACCCACATCTGACACACATACTACAAAAGTAGAGCTTACGTTGCAAGAGGTCATATAGCTTCTACTATCCCTAAAAGTGTAAATGTGTGTGTATGTGTATAAGAGTGTACGTGCGTGCACGTGTGCTTAAAGTGTGTGTGCACGCATGTGCATGAATGCGTTTTAATATTCTGCCAATATTCTGTGGTCTGCTGCATCTTTGGTCTCAAGTGTTACTCATTTCCCTTGGGGATAATTCTACTGTCTCTACAGAAACTTAAATAAGACATGAAAGTAATCTCTGTTTCCTGTGTTCAAATGCATTGCTTTGTACTTATGCAAACGTTCAGCTCAGTCTCTTGGAAAATTCCAGAGAAGAACTACTCTAAATAACTGTAAAGACAAAAATTAGTTACCTGTAATTTCCGAAAAAAATTTTAATTTCCTTTAAATATGTAGGGTTTACAATGCTAAAATCTCTTGCTTCATCAGCCCATTCCTTATATCACAAAAGGAAGTGTATAAAATAGTCATTCTGATTCACATGTTTTTACCCAATACTCCTTAAGGGTTGGTAATTACTTGTCACTGAAAAGAAGTTAACATTCCCCATCTCTACATTACAGATACGACAGTCCCTGTGAGGTTCATGAATCACTGTACATTGGTTAAAATAATTAAAGGTTAACTAGGTCAAGTTTCATTCTTTCTGCTTCCATGTTTAAAAAAAAGAATATTAAATAATGATTCAGTTAAATGTACAAATCACAGATATTCAACAGTAATACACCAAACTAAAACAATTATCTTTATTGTTGGCTAAACATTTTTCCACTTTAGAAGATTTTTACCATAAAAGATTTTCTTTTTCTGCATCTTGAATATTGGTGAAGTTAGAACATCTCAATTACGCCACACAGTTTAAAAGAGGAGTGAAATAAATCCGCTTTGGGGAAGGGAACATATGCAATACCTATTAACTAACTATTCTTCCGCCACTGAAGTAAAACTGAAGATGTTCAACTTCTACACTTTAATTTTTTATTCCCATTTCAAAACGTTTGGAATTTTGAATATGGACAAAAGCAGCGAAAAGCTCTGCAGCTCAATACTAACGACTGTGGATGCTTCTCCCCACATATTCAACTTGTCACTATGATTAGGGGTCTTTTCTTCAAGTCCCTTTAATTACGGATATTCTGTTTGGCCTATTCAGATGAAGTTTAAAGCGTTCAGATCCACATCTATACCCAGGTGTGCTATTAGGATGAAATTCACCTAAGCTCTAGGAAGATTCGCATCAAGAGATTCACAGACGTCCTCCAGAGAGAGCGGACTGGAAGCAAACACGTATCATCCTTTCTCTCTCCTGATTTCCTGATGCACCACAGCTGAAACTGCACTCCAGGCAGACGCACTGGTTATTATGATAATTAATGTTCATCCAGACTTGAAATATAACACACAAGCACCTTTGTGAACCATAAGGGTAATTATGTTTACTTAATTACTACTAAGGAATATGTTATAAAGTAGGCTATTCTTCGGAGAATAGATTTGACATAGAATGAATCTCTGGTCGGCTCCCCAGCCCGCACTGTGTGTAAGACCAGTGAGGCACAGAATAATCTTCAACACGTTTACTCTTCAGCTATAGGGACAGCTCGATGTCATCACCATCAGGTCCGAGGCATTCTCAGAACGACACTTTTCCTTTTGTTTTGAGAAACTAAATAAGACGGCTCTGTCCTTACTTGCTGGCAGGCAGTCACTCATGCAGTGATATTCAACATGGCAGCATTTGAAGGGTAGTTGTAAGATCTTCCCCAGCACTACTGATGGCATTGAATTCCCAAAAGTTTATTGCGCATCTTCAATAAGCAAGGTGCTAGTGCTGGTTGCATGTGCCTGAAATTCTACATACGGCAGGCAAAATGGTTAAAAATACTACAAAAAAAAAAAAAGAAAAAGACCAGAAAGGGCAAACACAAATTGTCATCACTGATCCCTTAAATCTGTTCCTCCTCCTGGTCTCATATTTTTTTAACCATCACCACACCAAATAAAATCGTGAAGCCTATAATTTTGGCTGTTCTGATATCCTTGTTTACCCTGATCCCCCAGGTAACACCAAGTCTCAAAATGTGGGTCCGAAAGATGAGACTTGGAATGGATGGCGAGGACACATCTGCTGTGTGGGAAACGCCACTGTACAGTGGTTGGGTCATAAACTGCCCAGTGGCCACGTCTGGTCCTGAGATCTGGGTATGCTGCTATATTGGTGCTGCAATATCTTCATACAGGTCGCTAACTCCCGAGGACCACCACATGATGGGAAGCATGAGAGACGTAGACTGGGGGACTCCAAGCTCAGAAGCACTGCGGAAGCGACATTAATTACCGAGGAACATATGCCATGGTTACACCTGAAGAAATGACTCAGGCCCCAAAAGGTACCTCAGTGAAACTCTTTCTACACGGCTCAGAATAAAAAAAAAAAATGGGAGCATGAAGAGACGTTAGTACATAATTTTGAAATTCCACTGTTCTGACCTAAAATGAGAGAATGGTGGGAGAATCATTTTTGTAATTTGGTGGAAACAAAGGACTGCCTTGGAATGGGAAAGTTTTCACATTGTAGAAAGCAATTAAAGAAGATGTTACAATGTCCTGCCTGAAATATGATGACTTTATTATCTCCCATCTAAGTACTAAGCAGGCCCGACCCTGCTTAGCTTCTGAGGCCAGATGAGATCAGGCGCGTTCAGGGTGGTAGGGCCGTAGATATGACGACTTTATTAACTGGGGGACATCGTATAATCCTAACTGGTGGATTTGCATGGATAACGTAGCTGCGGAGGGAAATAGACACAAGGTGAATTAGTGGTCCAGAGTCACACTGTCCATTACAGCAGCCACGAGACACACGTGGCCACTGAACATTTGAAATTTGTCTAGTGCCACATTTTAAAATTTAAAAATTGAAGCAATTTACAAAAAATGTAAACCATCTCATTAATAATTTTATTGTTTATATGTTAAAATGATAATATTTTGTATATAATTGCATTAAAGCAAACATATTGAAATTAACTTAATCGGTTTATTTTTACATTGTTTAACATGGCTTCTACAATGTTTAAAATAACCTTCGTAGCTCACATTATATTTCTACTGGGCAGAACTGATCTAGTGTACTGCAAGGGCAAGGTAATGTTTCAGAGGCTTTTAGAACAACATCAAAGGACATGTTACGGAAGTTCTGAGAGGGTGAATTGCCCGCTGCATTGTTCTCATGTAGGAGCGAGGAAGAATCAGCAAGGTAAAAACAGCCTCACCAAGTTGCAAGCAGGATTCTTCTGGAACCTCACTAATTAATGCCCCAAGAGAGGCAACCCCTATTTCACCATAAAAGGGGCCATTGCATTCGGTAATCGAGAGGGAAAAACAAAATACCGAGGAGTGTCTGCCACACAGGCTTACTAGTAGAGGACACTCAACGTTTCTCCATATTTCTCAGCGTACCACCCAACAGGGACTCTAAGAAGCAACAGTCTTCAGTGAAACACAAGGAGGCCTCAGGGAGCTATGGAACCCGCAGGTAAGAATCATAAAGCCCTGCCTGGGCTGAAGTGTTAAAAAAGAGAAATGCCCTGAGGCCAGAATGTTAGTGGCAGCAGAATTAACAGAGGGTCCCCAAGGGGCAGATGGACCTCAGCGGTTCAGAATTCAGGTCTCCCCCAAACTCCCCACTCCTCTCCCTCACCTCTCACATCCACGGATAATCTTGAAGAATCTGCCTGTGGTTTCACAAAGCTGTGGGAGCCAAGAAAAAGCCAGGCTGCATCTGTTTTAAGTGGCATAATCCACACACATATGGTTTGTTGTTTCTTCTTTTTACTTGTCATGTAAGTTAACCAAGATAAACCGAAATTAGTACTACAATATGGTTGTGTTCACTTACTTCACACATTTTTTTTGTCCATACAGGGCATAGACTGTTTCTGAAAAGTATCCTAAAACTGAATCCACATCAGCAAAACTTATTTTTCCGTGTATTGACTTGAAGCAAAGAAAGGTACCCCTCTGTAGAATAAAGAGAATCCTACTCATGCTGCTATAATCAAGTAAAATAAAATGGCAGACGATTGAAAATACCAAAATACCATCTCTACATGTTTTCAAAAGGAAGGATTTAGGTCTGTGTCTTCAGATGTGAGTTCAGTAGATATAGGAATATTTCATTTAGTTATACTCATAGAAAGATGACAGATTAATATAAAAAACTTTTGAGAAAAAAACCTATTGAAATTCAGACTTAAAATGAAATTTTGGGATTTGATGTAATAGAATATTGGTGTATAATATGAACTTTATTCACCCTGGGAAATGTGGAAGATAATCTACTGGGGAAATGGAATGAAATATTAGAATATTATAGATATATAAACAATATAGAGATATTATTTCTATATAGATCTCCTTATCTCAATCTTTTTTACTTCTATTTTGGGTATGCTTTAGTCCATGTATATAATTTATTAATAACCAAGTAAAATATATTGAGGTACACTCAAAAGTTTTAATCCTTTAAGTACACAGTTAAAAATTGTGGAGATCACTACAATAATTAACTGTACCATGAATATACAAACATGATTTAATAATAAACAGACTAATTTCAAACTGCAATCAATTTTTTAATTTATTAAATATGTACACTAATAATTAAAATTGGTTATTTAAATTATGGAAATCTTTACATTTTCTTAAAATTCACTTTCTGTTTTTCTAACTCTCTATACTCCTGTGATATCTTACCAATATTTTGACATCAATACAGTACTTTAAATAACTTCACATAGTACACATAAAATCAGAAGAAGACAAAGTAATAAAGATGAAATTTCACTCCAAAGCAGGAGTTTAAAGTCATAAACACAACAAAGCCAAAAGAATTCAAGCTCTTAATCAAAGGACAAGTCTTTAGAATTCCAAAATTTAACTCCTCTGCTTATCTATTCATATAGAATTATGAACCATTCTCCTTTCAATTTCTTTGAAGAACATTAGAAAGGAAAAGAAAAACAAATTATACAGGAGAGGCTGTTTTAACTAAGAATTCACTGATACTATGTTAGGACCCATCTTAAATTCATCTACAGAGTCAAAAAGGAATATAAAAACAGGTGATTGGCTCATGGGAAAGAGTGGGTGAGCAGCACAAGATTTAAGAGAGCGCTCCCAAGGGTAAGAGAGTGTCCCCATCTGCTTCTTCGTCCAGACATCAGTGGAAGGGTCAGAGGAAGGTGAAAATCATTTTCAAAATGATTCTAATGCAAACTTGATGTAATAAAGGAATAACAGTGGCTTTGGCTGCCTTGAGAAGGATACTGAGACTGTTGAGGCTGCTGATGTCAGAATCCAATTAGAATTCCAGCCTAGTGACCCCTAGGCTGGTCATCCTTCCAGTCAATAACTCTTAACTAGGGAGCCCATGGCCGTCACCTGTGGGCCTTTGATTAATGCATTTACCAGGCTCCAGAGCCCAGAGATCTGATTCCGTACAACCGCAGAGAGGCTGACCTGCACCTTGTTAGAAGCATCGTATGAGGATGCCCCAGTCATGGAGTGGACAACCAGCACTTTCCCAGACCTGCCATGTTTCTTAAGTCTTTCTATGCTCAACTATCAGCCTAGGAAACCCTCTTTGCCTCAAAATGTCTACTCATTTTTCTGAAAGCATCTCCTGATCACTCCCCTGTCCTGACCACCCCACATCCATGGCTTGTTTATATCCCACAGCAGGGTTTTCAAATTTTGCACAAATAGTTCCTGTCTGTTTTTTGGCAACTAAAATTCTGCACATTTTGTTTTCAAGAAATATTAACAGACTTTGGTAAGGAATTAACATTAAAAGTTCCAGAGTTTTTCTATATGCAAACAATGAGTTAAAAAATATAATGAACAGAAAACGACAAATATTTCTTCAATGGAATCTATTGGGTTTCTCAAGGAAACAGTCATACCATAGACAATTAATGTTGCATACGTCATCTTTTGCCCGATATGTATGTGCCTTTTTCTTCCTCTTTCCTAACTACACTGATTGGAGCGTCCAGAACAATATTAACAATAGTGAACATGATCTCTTTTAGGTTATTTTCCCCTGAATTAACTAAAAATGTTTCTTTTGAATCATTATTCTTCTTGATGCCGGAAGACAAACAGGTTATTAAAGAGGTAGCCATGTAATTGAATTCTACTAAGGCGCTTTGTTTTGATTTTTTTTTTTAAATAAATAGTTGTGGGGGCCAGCCCAGTGGCTAGCGGTTAAGTTCGCGCATTCCCCTTTGGTGGGCCGGGTTCCCCGGTTCGGATCCTGGGCGCGGACCTACTCATCGCTCATCAAACCATGCTGAAGCGGCGTCCAGCATAGAAGAGCTACAACTCTACAACTAAGATACACAACTCTGTACCGGGGCTTTGGGGAGAAAAAAGAAAAAGAGGAAGATTGGCAACAGATGTTAGCACAGGGCCAATCTCCCTCAAAAAATAAACAAATAAATAAATAAAAATAAAAATAAATAGTTGTGGAAGTTAGTTTGTCAAAACTTTTTGGCATTCTTTGAAAGGCACATATGGTCTGTCTCTGTAATCTATCAATGCAGTGTATGATATTAATAAACTTCTTATTTTAAAACAACCTTTACATTCCTGGGTTGAGTTTCACTTGGTTCCATATATCATTCTTTTAATATATTGCTTAATTCAAGATTATTCAAGATTGTTACACTAAAATTTGTGTTGGCAATATTCTACAGTTTTCTTTTTTTTGCTACATGAAATGTTTTAAGTTATGCGGTATCCATATGGAATTCTGATATAAGAGCATTTATTCACCACTTTTAATTACTAAGCATCTCTTACTCGTAGTCCTCTGGCCCTGGCTCAGCTGGCAACAGAATCTGGGTGCACTGAGGTAGACCATTCCATAGACAGTATAAACCCTCCTCTTCAAAGGAGTTCCACTGGTTCCATTTAACTGCGGGACTTGAAAGATAACAGGGGTCAAGATGAGATTGGATTTGATTATAACGTGGCCAAATTATTGTATAGAAAACCATCGTGATCATATTCCCCCTTTGTTTATCTTTCTTTCCTTCTTTATTATTCTTTTTCTTTTACAAAACTACTAGAGTGTTATAATATTTTTCAAAGCTTGAAATGGTACTAACAATTTTGTATTTGATCACTGAATAAACATTGAAACAGTCAGTGATAATTGTTAACAGTGAACACATGGATTTTCATAAATCCTCTATCCCAAAGCATCACCTCTTTTGCCCACAAACAGTATTTCATCAGAAAATTTACTTGACGACATCATTAAAATAATATTTTATTCAACTGTTTTAGTGAAAATAACTTGAAATGGCAACAGGCACGGGCTCTGTGTTATCCAGGACAGCCCAGAACTGTTAACCCTCAAAACACACAAAGCACAGTTTATCACACCAATCTGACAGCTTTACAAATGATGTTGCTTCTGTGCCATAGACATGCAGTCATGGGGAAATACCTCCTGAATAATTTCTGTCAACATTTGGCTTTCACTATCAATATGTTGCATGTTGAATATGTGCATATCTAGCCTATAGTAACAACAATAATAATAAAGAACTGTTTAGATAGAAGGATCTGAGAGATCGTCCAACTTAATACTTTCCATTTACAGTGATGATATCGACTTTAAGAGAGAAGTTAACATACCCAATGCCTTGTAAGCAGTGAGTGGTGGAGTTAGTATTAGATGTAGGCCTGCTGATTTCCTCATTCAGTGCTCTCTTCAGCACAACCTGGTCTCTCCTTAAAGCACATGTGTACCCCGGCACTGTGGTCTACTCCCAGCATTGTGGTAACTACTTCTGAGAAGTAGGTGACAAATGTGGAGACGCCCAGAAGAATGCTGGGGAGTGCCATCACTCTCCATGCACACATCTGGCCTCTCCATACAGAAGCCCAAATTTTTGCATCAATGCTCCCTAAAATAATTCCACTCCAGCCACCCATGAACTGCTTTAATTCCTTCCTCAAATGCTTCAAACTCCCTCTTCCTCCTAAGGCTACTTCCTTTTTTCCTATGTTTTTTTCTTTTCTCTGCCAGAAACACTCTTCCTGCCCCTTGCTTCCCCCTAACTAATTCCTACTCATCCATGAGGCTACAACTTAGATGTCATTTCCTCAAGGTAAACTTCACTGATTCTTATAGTCTCCGATATGTGCCACTGTCAAGAGGCTCCCATAACTGTTATTTTCCCAACAACAGCATTTAGCATATGTTATTGTTATTTCTTATTCGTCTGACTCCCTGACAGTCCTTCCAGAAGGACAAGAACTGTTTTTTTATCTTTCTTATCATTTTATCTTATCCCCAAGGCCTTTTAGAGGATAAAATCCGAAGAAGCTACCCCATGAAAAGTCCTCCATTTTCTCACGTATGAAAGACGAGCTATTTCTTCTTCCTAAAATAAATCCCTCTAACTTTTTTTTTAATAATTTTATTTATTTATTTTTTTCCCCCAAAGCCCCAGTAGATAGTTGTATGTCACAGCTGCACATCCTTCTAGTTGCTGTATGTGGGACGCGGCCTCAGCATGGCCGGAGAAGCGGTGCGTTGGTGCACGCCCAGGATCCAAACCCGGGCCGCCAGCAGTGGAGCGCACACTTAACCGCTAAGCCACAGGGCCTCTAACCGTGTTAGATCCCATCCCCTTCTTGCCTTACTGGGAGATAAAAACTTTGATTATCTCTTCTCTTTATTGTATATGTCATCCCTCTCTCTCAATTAGATCCTTCCAATGCCTTTGTAAAACTTTTCTTATTGTGGTAAAATATACATAACATATAATTTACCATTTTAACCATTTTTAAGTGTACAATTCAGCGGCATTTACACTGTCACACACCCATCACCATTATCCATCTCCAGAACTTTTTCCAGTGGCTTTTAAACATATTTAAGCGCTTGCCACTTAAAAACAAAATGTAGCACCATCTGTCGTCCCCTCCTCCAGTGATACCCTTTATTTCCTCTTCAAAGCCAACTTTCTATTCCCATGGTATCTATTTTCTCACCAACTGCTTACTCCTAACTCGCTCCAGTCAGGATCAGAGCGCGACCATCCTTCCAAGGTGATCTCAACTAGCGAGCAGTAGTGCTCCACACTGATGATTTCCACAAGCTCTTTTCACTTCTCAAAAGCACGCAGAAATGCTACCCGCTTCTTCCTCCTCGATACACTTCTCCCCTCTCTTCCCCAGCCAAGGACACTCCTTGTTTTCCTCTTGTCTCTCCTGCTGCTTCTTTTCTATATCTTGTGTGTATTCTTTTGCCTACACAAAGCCATTCAATACAAGAGCCCCTGAAGGCTCCCCCCTAGATCCTCTCCTGTCTTCATAATATACTTTGCCCTTCTCTTGACTTTGGTTACTACCTATGCATTTCAGACCCACATATTTATATGTGACAGTCCAGCCAAAAGCTTTTGTTGAACTTAAATAAGTGTTAAAAATTGCTTTCTTATCATTCCCTACAAATGTCTCAAAGTCCATGTTCCTAATCAAACTCCTAATTATCCTCTCTAAGCTTGTTCTCTTCCAGTGTCCTCTACCTCAGTGAATGTCACCCTCATTCAATCTGTTACGTGAACTTGGAACTCAATGTTGATACATCCTACCCCTCCAATCTCCATGCTTTGGTCACCAGTGCTATGTGTTGAACAAAAAAATGGATACATGAATGGATAAATGAACCATATGGCTCTGAAATATTTGTTGAAAAAGCACATTCTTAAACAAATAGTTACTGATTTTGCTTCCTAAATTTACCTCTTGAGTCATTCTCTTCTTTCCCACTTCAAGGCCACCATCTTAAATCCAGCATCATCTCCCCACTTAGAATGCTCCAATAGCCACCTCACTGGGTCATCTACATCTACTCTGGCTCCAATTTCAATACTTTCTCCACACTGTAAACTCCAAATTCCCTGCCCACTGAAGACCATGCAAGGGCTTTCGCTGCCCCCAGAATAAAGAGAAAGCCCCCTAGCAAGCTCTGCATGGTCTGATCCTCCACCTACATCTCAGCCCTAACGTACTCTAGTTACCAGTCTCTCTCTGAGCTCCAGCCACGTTGCCTGTCTTCCGACCCTTCTTCTCAGCGCTATCCCTCCCAACCCCTTTTGTATGCTATTCCATGTGCCTGGGAAGCTCCCCTACCCTCCCCATATTTTAGATAACGCCTGCCCGTTCTTTAGAAAACAGACCAAATGTAACTTGTTAGGAGAAGCCTGCCACAGCCAGATCAAAGCCCACTATTAGTTTTTATACCATCAAGTGCCTCTTCTTCATAGCTCCCACCACATTATTAAATTTCTTTTCATTTCATTTATACGTATCTCCTGCTTCAAGCCCTTGACTTGACACAGAGACTATGCCTCTTTTTGCTCACCATTATAGCCTCTTGACCTAACTGAGTACCTGGAATATAGAAGGTACTCAATAAATATCTGTTGAACAAAATAATGGATACACAAATGGATAAATTGTACAGCCCTAAAATATTTGTTGAAAAAGCACATTCTTTCAACAAATAATTTACTGAGTACCAATTATGTGCTAAGCACTGTCCAAGGCATTAAGCAATAGCTAACATTTATTGATCACTTCCTGTGTGTCAGATAAGGTGCCCAAAGCTTTGATTGACCAGGCATTTTTCTGTGTTACCATCATAAAAAGATTGAGAGATATGCCAGTATTAGTATTCATACATTTCAAAGATAACAATTTAAACAAATGTAGCTGTCAATTTCATGAATGAATCATAGTCCTGAAGTTGCCTAAAAGAGAATGTTAGGCACACCACTTTGTCAACGCAAACTCAAAGCCTCATTTGCTTTTGAGTCACAAATTTGTTGAGTATGACACAGGGTGATAATGTACCTATTATCGATAAACATGATATATTTCAGTGGTTAAAACAACTAACATAACCATACCAACAGTAACGATGATTCCCTTTAAGTTTGAGCAACTATACAATGAACAAATCTCTGAAACTCCATGAAACACAGTTTCATGTAATAGCAGAAATTAACACACACCTTGCAGGACCCCACATTTTTTCTTGAAAGGCCACAGTACCAGGTGCTATATCAGACGACAGCACATTTCTGGCACCAAGTATTTCAAACTATGCTGGGTTGAGACCTACTCACCCTCATACAGGAGGTTGATCAAGCATGCCACTGAGGTCTACAGACCATCATTCGATAATTGCTGGGCATCCACTGACTGGTATACTGTATCTTTAGAGGCCAATGATGCTATAAGTTGAAACTGCAGAGTCTATTTTTTTCTACCCAAAAAATAGGCAAAGATTATTTTTTTTTAATATAGAAATTGATGTTGATGAGGATGCAGCAAGATAGAAATTCTCATATACTCCTGTTGGGAGTATAAATTGGTACAACCTTTCAGGAAAGCAATGTTTATTATTTATCAAGAACTTTAAAATGCCTATAGACTTTGACTTAATAGTTCCATATTCTAGGACTTTAGCTCAGGAAATAATCAGAGATGTGGATGAAGAGGCATGTATTAATTTATTATTCTCTAATGGACATATTCATACTCATTTATCCTTTCGTTCAACAAATAGTTATTGGACACCTTCTGGGAACAAAAAGAAGGCACAAAAAACTCTGCCCTCACAGGTTAGGAGAGTTACATAAGAAACCAGACAATTTCAACTAGTAGGTAAAGAAGAGGTAGGGTCCTTCTGGCAGATGGTGTGGGGTGGGGACAGAGAGGTTCAACAAGTACGGGCTAGTCAGACAACTGGGAGGCACAGGGAGAACGTTCCAGTCAGATGTACAGCATGGGGAGAGAACAGCACACCGGAAGTGAATCAGAGCAGGAGGGAATCATAGAGAAAAGACTGAAATGAAAATACCAGAGGTCATAGGAACATGAGTCACTTTTGTTTTCTTCCTCATATATTTTATATTTCTAAAATTTCTACATTGTTCATCAGGAGAAAAAAAACATTTTAAAAGCTATTACAAAAGCTAGCACAATAGAAAATAGTTGTAATGGCATATGTAGTTGACCCATAAAGCACGTCATCAAACAATTCCCGTATGACAGGACTGTTGTCTGGAAGAAAATAAGAGCAATAGATTTCAAAAGCTTGAACAAATAAAATACATTGTACATCACACACACACATGCACACAGGAAGTATTTTTGCAATAGCGCTAAACATTAAACATTTTTTTTTAGTTCGTACTTAGAAATAGTCATTTCTTGTTATTCGCAATAGTTGACATTCTGTAAAGTTGCCATGAACACTAATTAGCAAATACTGAATCACGGCTCCAAGAGGAAATACACACACACAGACACACACACACAGAGACACACACACACACACACCCCTCACATAGTTAGAATCTTAAATCCTAAAAACAACTCAGACTGGTAAAGTCTATTTTCTTTATAATTTTATTTATTTATTTATTTTTTCCCCCAAAGCCCCAGTAGATAGTTGTATGTCATAGCTGCACATCCTTCTAGTTGCTGTATGTGGGACGCGGCCTCAGCATGGCCGGAGAAGCGGTGCGTCGGTGCACGTCCAGGATCCGAACCCAGGCCACCAGCAGCGGAGCGCGTGCACTTAACCGCTAAGCCACGGGGCCGGCCCTCTATTTTCTTTATTTACAAAAGAGAAAACAAGGTTCAGAAGTGTTAAGTGTCTTGCCTGAGGCCACTTCACTAACAGGTGCCCGAGTTGGGGTTCAAACCCTGTCCACCTGAGCCAGAGCCTCCTGCATTGCATGGCACTGCCCCCACCATCTCCACCCTCTGGTCATCTCCATACAGGAGCGAAACAAGGAGGCAGAGCTCTGCCTTGTGCGGCCTGGGCTGGGAATGTGCGTGTCAGTGACACACACTTTTCACCTCTCTGTGCATGTCTGTGAATGACCAGGAAAATGCCATTGATTGATTTTGAGGTCACAAATAAATTACAGCAAGTAGGTAAATTCGCCAATATGGAATCCACAAATAATGAAAATCGACTCTACAGTGGAAGCACCCACATTACGGATCAGTTCATGTCATCCTATGACATATACTGGAGAGAAAAGTGCTGCGTGGCTGCAGTACGTGTGGTTCAGTGGAAAGAGCCTGTCAGCTTGGGGATTTCCATTTAACAGACATGCTATCTAGAAAATCTATAACTTTTTGAAAAAAATTGATTATATAATCTCAGAATTTTCTTCTGAACTCAAGTCTATGGATCTCTAAGGTTTTCCCATCTTTAAATATTTTCTACTTCAAGGTTTTCAAGACCTTATAGACGTGTATTAAATTTAGTTATCTAACAATAGTTCACTAAGCTCTACCTCACTTGTGAGGGACAATTTTCTCAACAGGCACTAGAATCCACAACACTCTAAGGCAGAAAGCAGGGAGGGAGGGATGAGAATTCCTGACTCATTTCATACTGAATCTAAACACCAATCCGAAACCGATGAAGAACAGTGTTCACCAAATCATGACAACTGACTTGTGCGCAACCTTCTGGAAGACAGAAGCAAACGTAGAAGTCACCATAACCTACGTTGGATCTATTTTTCACTCACGTTTTGTCTGCACAAGCACAATAGGGAAAATCCCCCTAAATTTTCAAGAACTGAAGAGACTATCCAATTCCAATGAGTAAAACCTTGTTTAATCTGACATTTGAAGTCAGTTCAAAAATAAGGTCAATTTTTAAGAGAAATAGTGACTTAAGAATATGTTCTGCTTACAGATGTGGCTAAGATGTTTTAAAGCCCTCATTCATCTATTGCTGTACACCAAAACAGCAGGTAGTAGGTACTACCAGAAGCTACAAGGTGCTGGAAGTCAACCAGTAAGATCCTTCCCTCTGTAGGAAGACAATGCCTTCGACAGGCATCTCAGGGCTTTGATCTAAGGGTCTCCGTCCACTCCCTGCTTTCACTAGCAGTCAGAAGTAAACTCAGCGTCTCAGAGTGCGGAGGCGGAGAGGCCCAGACGTTTCCAGGCTGGGGTGGAGGCAAACTAAAGCTCTCTCTAATTAAGTAGAAAAAGACACTTGGAGTGAACAAATTAATAAAAGCTGCAGGCGAGAATCAGAAGTCCAAAGGAAGGAAAGACCTAGATGTTTGGAGAATAATCATTAGCAACATTTTTTATTTCCAGTGAATATTTAGGGTAAATTGATTAAAAATGGAAATATGAGAGGAAATTAAAAACACATCCAATTATATTTTCAATACATAGTTTTTTAATATGAATGACAGGTACCATTTTTTGAGAACTTGGTGTTTACCAGATACTTTATAAATATCATTTTTAATCCTCATAGTAGCAGTGCTGGGTAAGCATCACTGTCTTCTTTTATTCATGAAGACACTGAGCCTCAGAAATGCTAAATAATTCCCCTAAAGTTACACACAGCTAGTATTTTGAGGAGGTGTTATTTTTTACTTAGATCGCGACACAAAGTCCATTCTCGTTCCTTGCGCAATGGATGCTGCCTCCTGAAAACAGTACCTTGAAAGCCAAAATCAATAGTTATTAAGTAAGAATTATTCTAAAAGAATTACCTGCTTTGTTGAAAAGATTAACATTTAATAAGAAATTATATTTGTAAATTAGAAGTTAGCAAATCCTTTGAATCTCTTTTAGTTTAATTGTTTCTCTTTTTTTTTTTAAATATTTGTTCACAGCGTCAGTAGTTTTAACTCTTAGTTGATGGGGGGATTATGGAGTCCCTGAGAATCCGAAGAAAAGACCCTAAGAAAGTACTCATACACGAACACCACATTTGACTTCAGAGGGTTCACAGACCCTGAGGTCCACATGCCTCACTCTCCAGGGTTCTGCGGACACCCAGTGAGGCACCCTCAGCGCTGGGTGCAAGTACTATCCCATCTCAAGCAGTCTTAAAGTAACACTGGTTGTCACGTACCCAAATTGCCAGTTAGGAAAAAAGTTTTAAGTAAATCAATAAATATTAGAAAGTTAAATACGTAACAGTAGTCACACGGTTGGAAAAAGTAAATCCACAAATCATAAAAGATCACTGTCTGAGGTCTTAATGAAATTGGTTGTATTTATCATCTGGATAACTAAAGTTTTCCTTCACTGGTATTCATAAAGCCTAAATATGGAAATCCATAAACATTATTTAATTCAATCACCATCAAATATCCATAGAAACACTTTGTCGAAAAGATTAGCATTTAATAAGAAATTATATTTGTACATTAAAATTAGCAAAAAACCTATAAACTTCTTTCAGTTTAATCTAAGTATTACTCTATTTTTTTTTTAATTAACACATAGTGACAGCAGTTTTAACTCCTAGTTGATGGTAGTATTTGAACTTCTTTGAGAATCTGAAGAAAGAAATTCCAGAAAATACATGTAAATAAAGCTACATATGACCTCAGGGAGTTCATGGTGCCCTGATGTCCATCTACTCACCCTCTGGGGTTCCGTGGACATCCAGCTCTGAAAACTGCAAATATAAGACTTTAAAAGTAAATGAAATACCACAGTTGTAGTTTTGGTTATATCATTATCAATGCTGAGAACACCATAGATGGTTTTAATAACCAGATAAGAAGAGAATTAGTTAAAACAACTAACACTAAACACTTTTCTAGGTTCTGAGAATTCACTTCTCACGTCCTACTACTTTCTCTCTCTTCACTGTCCCCCTCACTACTTATGGAGCTGATAGTGATCTACGCTATTTCCCTCCCAAAACTACCTACTTTTTTAAAAAGACAACTCTAAAAGTTGATGATCGTGAAAGTTTACAGTAGCTTTAAACTGGAAGTGAGCCCCTCACTAATCAAACCCATTATCAATTAAAAATATCTGTTAGAGTAACAAAATCAATTTTGTTAGCTATTGTTCTTTTTTTTTCAAATAACATTATAATCTAAATGACAATGAGAAAAAATATTTTTTTTAAATTTTAATCCATTGCTTTCAAAAGTGAGCATCACCCACTTTCTTTGAACTTGAAGAACATATAACAAAGATACACTGGAAATATTTTTAAGAGTATACTATGTCTTCTTTTCTTACTCTCATTTAATACTCAAAACTTTATGATAGGCACAATTATTCTATTATCTATAAAATAGGTAACTTTTTTTTTAATAAAAACAAAATGAATTTCAGAGTGTTTAAGCAATTTGTTTATGACCACATACATAAGCGAAGTTAAGATTTAACTTCAGGCCAGTGAAGGCCCCTCTTGATCTTCCCTCTTATACAAAGCATCCTAGTCATTCCAAATCCTATTAGCCAATGTTTGATGAGCAACTACACGTCAGACACTTCTCTAGGCACTCTCTAATTTGATAAGAAAGAAAGGAAAGGAAAAATAAATAGAAGTCTGAAGACCATGCTAAAACAGTTCAAAACTACACCAGCATCAATCCAATTGCTATTCACAGTCACTAAGCCAGCATAAATGGAAAGTTACTGAAACTTGATATGTGAAGATACTTGTGTTTTTTAATTGACTTTATGTGCAGAGGTTTTATAAATCCCAACATTCCATTAACTAAGGAAACCTTACAGTCACACCTCTATGTACACATGTGCGTGCACACATAATAAGCTTTCTCGACAATCTATCTGGGCTCAGGTTACAGTTCCCTGAGTCAATATCTGAAATTGAAATCCATACCGACTATGAGGCTGCGTGAATTGATGATTAAGCTGGGTGTGTGTGTGTGTGTGTGTGTGTGTGTGTGTGTTGGTTTGTGTTGCTTTTTGTTGGACCTACCATTTTCACTATGAGCAATGAAATACAGGAGGGAAGCATCCACTTAAGTCTCGATTCCTATTTTCAAGGGATTAGTGTTGCAAGTGCCCCCTTCATCTTACAAAATATCATGCATGCTTTGAGACATGGCATGAAGGATACAGAATCAAACCTCCTCCTATCTCACAGACGTGACTGGTAATTCATAAGGGCACACTCTGCCGCCATATTTCCTCCTGGATTTAAAACTAGTCTCCTCTTATTTGGAAGATACGCTCTACACAGAGTTTTAATTTTCCATCAATAACCAAATACTTGATTATCCCTGGAATCCAGAATGTAGGTTCTCCAAAGACTCAGGATAGAAAACAAAAGCAGAGCAAAACCCAGCACTTTCAAGTGGAAACTGTTAGGTAGCAGTAATTCACAAAATAAGAAGCTGAAAAAGATAGAATAGAATGAAAGAGAAAGGTGCTATAGAACTATATTTGGACAGAGCCCAATAAACCCTGTTTTCATACACTATTTCAGGGAAAACTTTATACTATAGAGAACATATCTTATACCTTAAAAGAGCAATTTGAACTAAGTATTTTTTGAGTGATGATCTCAATTTTCCAAAGGGGCTGAATGTATCAAAGAAAGATATTTTCAAATGCCTTTTTTTTTTTTTATTGCTACTCAAATCTTCAAATCTAATGAACATGGTGGTTTCTGGAAAGAATTCAGAAATGTGCTCCAACCCTTAATCTGTTTTCATAAAACACATGTTGGTTAAAGAAGTAAGGTAATTCTGGAAATTGTGTAGTAATTTCTTGGGAAATTATAAGTGAAGCACAGATGGTAACACACTGCTTTTACAGGATATATTTTTATGTGCAGATGATATTATCATGAACCCTGTACCATACCACTTTTCTGTAACAAGACACGAAACAGCACCATAATATGTGCATGAGAGAAAAAAACAGAAAAATAAAATAAAACCTTAGATATAATATTTTTCTTGACTGCATTAAAAAAGTTTATAATGGAAATATATACATAGACACATTGTACATTATTCCTAATTACTACTCACCACTTGATACTAGTCTGGACAAAATACTGACAATATGTTTATAATCCACTCTTTCCCACCTCAAATTTCTGCAGTCTCCAGAATTCCACAATTTATTTAGCTTCTACTAGTTGCCAGGCACTATGCTCTCATGCAGGTGAATAAGAAAATGACTCTACCTTCAAGAATTCTAAAAGGTTTCTGAAATGAAGTGAATAATGATTTAAGTAGTAGCTTCAACCACATTTACTCCTAACGATATAGTTGGTATCACTTTTCTTTAAAAATGGAGAAAGTTCAAAATAAGTTACTGTCTGTGACTAGGAACAATAAAATTATTTTAAAACCAAAAATAAATTTCCAGTATCCTTATTGTAAAGAAATAGTATATTATACTGGTCAAACATGGAATTTCAATAGTTTTAATGTTTCATAGTTATATTTTTATCAGATTGGCTAAGATATGACTTTGTCCCAACGATTAGTCATTAGGAGAGATGGCTCTGACACTCACATGCATACTCAGGGCTGAAAAAGTGACCCCCAGACATCATCAGGCAGGGGAGTTTGTTACAGACAACAGAGCGGACATAGGTACTATCGTCACCACTAATGGAAGCAAGACTGCAGAGCGCTCTAAGAAAGGAGTGACAGTATCTGGAAAAGAAGCCGTGTAGAAGTGCTCCTCCCAAACTCAGACAACTTCCCTGTAATGACCAAGACAGTCTCTGAGCCCTGAGAACAGCCCCCTGTGGGTACTGGAGAGATAAAGCTGCATAAGTTATTCTGATGAACCGTGGAGATGACCTCTCCGGATACGGCACACTCCAGAGCCCAGGATGTCACCAAAGGTGCAAGGACTTGCCTGTTAGAGAAAAGAAATGACAGCACGTCTTCCTCAAAGACTCAGTGCTGCTCTGCCAGCAAGGGCCGTGGTGTCGCCAGGACAGAGTCCACCCCAGAGTGTGTGTTGTACGTGCTGGGCAATGGTGGCCTGAGCGTGCTCTGGAGTTAGACTCTCTGAAATTGATCCCCACTTTCACATCTGTCAGCCGCAAGACTTTAGTTGGGCAAGTTTCTCGACTTCTCTGCAACCTCAGTTTTCTTGTCTGTAAAATTAGTATGGTAATAATATTTTATACATCTCAGAGGGTTAAAAACGGAATAATGTAACATACATAACACAATACACATTCTGCACAGCGTCTTGCATATATGGAAAGTGCTCAATAAATATTGACTATTTTTCAAGGCAAAGAAGCCAAGTTTATGAAGACAATTGGAGAAAAGATATTCAATGCAACCAAACATTACAATTCTACCATATGTAAGTGAATTCAGTAAGTTCAGCTGTGCACAAACCAAAGCTCTAGGCCTGTCAAAAAGGGTAGAAAGAAAAAGAAAATTATGGGTAAAAAAGGTAGCTAAATTATACCTGTGCCCCTTCAAAGTGATGAGAAGGTGAAGAAAGAAGGAGAGAAAGCCAACAAAAGGTCACCATTGGGAAAACAGAAGAAAAAATTGTGGCAGGAACATTCTGAGTATATTCACTTAAAACTCATAATAGCCTTAAAACATTTCTACCTCCTTTTCCCCAAATACCCCACGCTAGGGATAGCGTAAGAAAGCAGATCCATCTAAGTATCAAAGTGCAGACTGGGAGGTAGAAAACGTACTGCTTGTAATTGCCAAATTTACGTGTGGAACAAGAGACGAACCAGAGAATTACAGACCAATAAAGCTGAATTCAATTTAGAGGACGAAATGGAAAACACGTGGAATTGCTCAGATAACAATCCTCGAGGCAATTCTATAACCGAGCTTCCCAAAGCCAGATCAATGGTTCGGCAGCATTAACATCACCTGGGGGGGAGGAGAGGCATTTTTCAAAATGCAGATTCTGAAGTTCTCCCTCAGACCTCCTGAAATAGACTTTCTGGAGAAGGGGCCAAGGAGTCATCACTTGCGACAAGCCCCTCCAGAGGACCCTCTACACACTGACTTCTGAGACCCACAGCCCCGCGGCACACAGAGAAGTCGCAGCAAGAGATGATGAACAAAAGAATTAAACACTGATGGCATGTTTTCAACTCAGTGCTCCTTAGTCTGTGACGGCCTACATAAATGATGAGTGTTGTCTACACTGCTTTACAAGTGATACTTTACTCCAAATACATGTTACATGATAAAAGTGCACAGTTGGAAAACTCAAGTTGAATTTCAACACATGATTATATTAATTTTAAACGGCTCTGCTGAATTTTGTAAACAAGGACAACCTATAGTCCAAATTGTCTTAGCTCGTTTCTAACACTCTATTCATAGGTTGTAACTCGCTTAGTACAAATCCAAAATTTTTCTTTTTAAGCTTAACCTTTTAAAATCACACAATATGGGGGAAACGGGGTGGAGAGAACCTTCCGCAGGAGAAAAGCTACAATGGACAGAGGAATGAAGTTGGGCTTACTTGTCTTCCTGCACCCTGGGGCCACAGACGCATCTGTTCCCAATTTGAAGAGAATGTACTGCAAACAGATCAGTTCATTGTTTTCATGGCTGATCCCTTCTGTTCAGAAAGTGAATGTATAAACTCCACTTCACGCTTTTGCGTATCCATTTGTATCAATAAGATGTTTAAATGAAAAAGAAAAAATGAAAGTCTTCCAAATTCTTCAGTCAATGCTCACACCACGTCTCTCGATCCTCTACCTGGATCCCACCTGGAGGTCGTAAGCCAAAAAGGGAAGGGTCTTGGAGTTGAGGTCCCATTTTCCATCCCCCACTTCTTCCTCACCCTCAAAGAAAACTTCGACAAGAACACCACCATAGACATTCCTGTACTACAAACAGAAAGGTGAATAATTCTGCCTCCCAATTGTGAAGTTATCCAGATATTTACCAAAGCCTCTTGCCACCTAAGAACTGAATTGTCATTATTCCATCAAATGAGTCAGTTTGACGAGATTTATAATATTAGACTGTTAGCAATGTATCCTGCAATGATAAGACTTGGGGGAAAAAAACATTTAGTCAATCGTATCTCTGAAAACAGATAAGAGCCCTTCTTAGCCACAAAGTCATTCCTCTCTAACCTTCTATAAATGAGTCTCTAAAGGAGTCTATGAATGACAGCTTATATCATAAACATCAGAACTTGGAAACACATTGCCTTATGTTCTATATGAGTTTCACGGCTGCGTCCCTTGTCTCTTCAGACTATACACACAGCAAAGGACTTAACATCTACTTTTTGTGTGACTCGGATACTAGGCACATACTAGAACGCCTACTTATAGACTTAGGCTTATATTTATTTCCTATTAAAGTGAATATAAATGTCTTCCACGTTGGGAAATGCCAGAAACAGTCACATTAAAAAAGTGAAAGCAACGTACACCATATGCAAGTGGTGTCTCTGGAAAAGACCGGCTAATACCTTTACAGTATCAACCAGCACACTTTTATACAGAAAATAAAAAATACATTCTATCAGGGAAAACTGTGATAGAATTCTATTGTACTCTTCTTTCTCTTAAATTGTAAAATACAAACTTTCTATATTGAAATATTATCCAATAATTATTAGACCAAAATAGTATAGCTCCCATTTGAGACAGAGAGAGAATGGGAAAATATGCGTGCCTCAGAATCCTCTAAGATTGAGAAAAGGCCGGACGTGAAGGGCTTGTTCTTTTAAGAGCCTGACACTGGAGCAACTCTTCTACCAGCTAATGAAATGCCCTCAGTCTCAAGCACAAAATCACTTCCAAACAATGGTAGATGGGAAAACAAGAGGAATCACAAAATTTACTATTTTCTATACGTGTGTTTAAAGGCAGGGAGAGACAGGAAGTTGCAAGATTAACGTGAGAGGAGGTATCACTTAAATCTTTCTTTTCCCTTATATTAATGCATTAAAATTTAATAAATCATTTACTCTACCTAGCCAAAAAACAATATCATCCTTGGGCTGGCCCCGTGGCTTAGCGGTTAAGTGCGCGCACTCCGCTGCTGGCGGCCCGGGGTTCGGATCCCGGGCGCACACCGACACACGGCTTCTCCGGCCATGCTGAGGCCGTGTCCCACATATGGCAACTAGAAGGATGTGCAGCTATGACATACAACTATCTACTGGGGCTTTGGGGGAAATAAATAAATTAATTAATTAAATTAAAAAAAAAACAATATCATCCTTTATTTTAAACCTAGCTTGATAAAAGACTAGGCACAGGCCTCCATCCAATAATTCTAGAACAAAGGACAAATGTTCTTTCTAGCAATACTCATTCTTCTAGGGATAATGTGCAGGGGGTCAAAAAGTTTCTCAGCCTTCTCCTGTTCCCTCAATATCTCTTCTTCTCTGCCTCTCTCCATTTTACAACTGCAGTCAGCCTTACACGTAAGACCTAAAAAAGCAGAACTCCTACAGCTTAAGTGTCGGATCCTCTTCTTTACATTTTCCTGGAAGCAGGAACACAGTTATCTCCTTTTAATGTCACTCTGACTTATTTGCTGCAAAGTTTAAAAATAAGACAAAAATCCAAGATGTATATAAAAAGCTAATTTATCTCCCAAATCACTCAGAAAGCTCTCTTTCAATATATGCAAGCATACATATGCTGTATTCTATATCCTTCCCTTATGAACACACATATATATGCATGGATATGACATTATGTGTATATAGTTAGGAATGTGTTTAATTCTAACACTACAGATAAATTTAAACAAGGATGAAACAAAGATGCTCTTATTTAATAGTGCCTAGATATGTGACGACTGAACCATAGCTACAGCATAAATATCTTTGCTACCGAGGAAGAAAGCATATCTCCAATAAAATTATTTGAGACCAAATGAACTTGTCAAAGTCTGACCTTAGAAGGCATTTGGTAATGTCCTAATATTTTCTCTCTATCCTTTTGCCCTATCAAAACTGGTTTTTTAGGAAATACATAAGTAATAAATTCATACATCAATATTCAAATGGCTAAAACTTTGTATTGTTTCACAAAGTATTTCTGTCAATAGTGGGTCAGAATCTAAACAATAATAAAATAACATCTATCAATCACCTATCACAACGTAATTTCTGTAATCTGACCACTGACAACGTAACAGAATGCCCGTCTTTCTACACATGGGGGTCCGAAGCCCTGTTTTCTACTCTGGATTCCACCATGAACTTTCCATGAAGCCTGAGGTAAAGTCACGTTCACAACCAGGTGCCCAGATTCCTCATCTAAAAAGCACAGGTCTCGATCACGGATAAGGTCCTAACGGGGAAAAAGAAGAATTCGGGGGAGGGGGCAAAGAGCAACAGTCTCGGCACTTTGCTGTCACATCTCAAATAAAACCAGCTGAAGAAGATTCTGGAGGGAAAAACGTTATTTATTTCTCACCTCTTGAACACAAATATTGAGTATGAGTCCGAACGTCACTGCTTAAATCCAGCCTCAAGCCTCTTGGCTTTGTGTGTTTCTCAGTCACACTGGCTCAAACCTCTGCCTCGTATTTCTAACTTCTGCCCTTTGTTACACAGAGTAATCTGTGCATGCTGACCATTCCTACTCCTTCTCCACTGAAACTTCACTCATGATAATTGTCCCCCAAGAGGTAACAACCCGACGGCAGAAAACACACCTTGATCCTAACTTGTCCAGAGGAAAGGAGGGAAAATGACAGAGAAGGGAAAGGAAGAGAAAGATAGTCAGGAATGTAATTGTGCAAACGTTGGGGGCGCAGGTGGAAATCAGAAGGGGGGGATAGATAAAAGGGAAGGGCAGAAAGGAAGAAAAGAATCAGTCAGCTCATCTGTTTTAGTCCTCTATTGTTGACATTCTGTCCCACGTGCCTTCCCGGTCTTCTGAGGGAACTGCTGCTCCCTGACTCCAACCATCCGACAGGACCTGGAGCGGCCCTTCACGGACCCCGGGAACTACCTCCAGCTACAGGAATAGGCAGTGACCCCAAGGGGCTAATCTAACTTTCTTTGGGGTTTTTCTCAGTAGAGCTGGAAGTATATGCACACTCACTTTCTCCCAGAAAGGTGGTAAAGAAAAATGGTTGCCAGCAGATAGGAAACCCACACCGCGTGGAGAAGGACAATCTTCAGCAAGAGAGAATGAAGGCGGCCAACCAGGTGAATCAGGGATGAGAGGAGGAGAGCGAGCTCCGTAACACCCCAGCTGTAGGGGTCAGCACTGCCCCAGGCCTGCCTGGCCCACCCCTCCCCACCATCTGTGAGCTACACTGGCATTTCCCGATTAACCTCCTGCCTTGCTCCAGGTAGCTCAAATTGGCTTTCTGTTGCAAAACTAAGAGTCTTAAATAAAACGCCCAAATTCCATCACAAAATTAATCAATCCATTTGTTGTTTTCTTCAGAAAACAATTTTTGCCCACTCACCAATGTGATATTCACAGAAATACCATGACAAATAAGTCAGAGATCCAAACTTGAAGGAAATATTAAAAGAAAAAACATTAAAATCAAGGAAAAAATAGAGAATGTTGACAATATACTACCAAATTTCAATTTGTGGTCATGCTGTGTCCTCACAATCTATCTTAATTTAAAGGCAATATACAAAGATTCTAGAATGAATTCTCCTGGACAGAGTGACTAGGATTTTAATTATTTTTAAGGTTAATGATTAACAATGGAAAACAAATGGGTCTTCATTTCCCCTAAAGTCAGAATCAAGACAATGTGCGTAGTATTACAATAATTACTTAATACTACTCTGGAAGAACTAGTCTGTGCAATTATCCAAAAGAATGAATTAGAGAAAAAAATAGAGGTAATTATCATTACGTATAAATGATATAACCATGTACCCAGACTACTCAAGAGAACCTACAGAAGGATTATATGATATAATAGGATGATTTAATAAGGTGATTATTTGAAAATTAATGTATAAAAATCAATATCTTTTCTTTAAATAAAAATCGCTTGGTAAATATAGTGCAAGTTCCCATTCTAAATAGCAACAAAAAAAGAAGAAACTAACTCCATATCTACAGCAAGCCACAAAACATCACTAAAGGAAATAAGCAAAACAGCTTGGTATTTTCCCAGGCAGATTTACATAAATCAGTGGACAAAATTGTATTCATAAACAGGCTGAAATATATGTGAAAATTAGTATATGATAAAGGCAGCATTTCAATCAGTGAAGACGTCATAGATTGAATTACTTACTGGTTCCAGTTCTTCTCTCCTGCATCCACACCTGCCCTGGGCCTCCTGAGAGACAACCTGTACAGCCAAGCTCCTTGACCTTGGGCCTTGCCATGTAACCAACTTGCTTCAGGCAAAAGAATGTGGTCAGAACAGTCTATGTGCTGGTTACAAGGTGAAGACTTAAGAGGCATCACATGTGGCTTCTTGTTTTCTAGTGCTTTTGCCATCCCAAGGGAACACGTTCCAGTTTGCCTCTGGTTCCAAGAGCACATGAGATACATATAGCAGTGCCTCCCTAGCTGACCCATGTGAACAGAGGGTCCTGGACCACCCACAGACCCATCAGATCAAATTGAATGTGTCTTAAGCCATTGCATTTTATAGTTGTTAGTTCTCAACAAAAACTAAGTGATACAGGGAAAAGATGTACATATTACTCAATATATAGTGCTAAAGCACCTGTTAATCAATTTTGGGGAAAATGAGTTAGATTCCAACTTCAGTGCCTGCACCAAATATTTTACATAAATCAAAGATTTAAATGGAAAAAGAAAGAAGAAAGAAATGAGTATTTTTAAAAACAGTTTTGAAATGCTGGCGACTTTTTGACGCATGATACAAAACTAAAAGTCATAAAATAAATGACTAATCCGAAAAAATAAATTAGCAAAACAAAAATATATCAACAAATTCATTTTATCACACGTGACAGAGAACAGGTCCATTTTCCTAATACATAGAGAGCTGTTATAAATCAGTAACAAAGAGAAGACAAAATAAAAATGGCTGGCAAAGGAAGTCCTTGGACTAAAAAAATATAAACGGATTAAAATATTTTCAAAATGCCAAATATTGATATTAATTTAAATTTTCATAAAAATTAATTTTCATCCACTGGATTAGGAAAAAATTAAAAATACTGGCAGGTGTGTGTGGACTCAACCATGTTCAAGCATTGTTGATAAATATTACATTGATGTATTTTGAGGTAGCAATTTGGCAGAATCCAACAAAACTGTAAATAAATATAGCCATTAATATAGCAATTCCATTTCCAAAAATTTTATTTGTTAAATTCACATATGCTTTAGTAAGCATAGTGCATTACTGTTTATAATAGAAACAATTTTGAAAATAACCATTTGTCTAGCAATAAGTCTATAGTTAAATAAATTACCATATAAGTTATGTTACCACACAAGTATGAGCTTATTCTAAATGTACTGATAAGAAAAATTCTCCAAAGTATACTGTTACGTTAAAAAATGTATATAACATCTTAAATAAGGTATTTCCATAAGAAGGAAGGAAGGCAGGAAGGAATGAAGTGTGTTGTGTGTGTGTGTGTGTGTGTGTGTGTGTGTGTGTGTGCGTGTGTCTAGAAAATTTCTGGAAGTTACTCAAGTAACAAGAAGAAAAGAAAACCAGATTATTTAAAAAAATGAATGGAACGTACAACCCTTGGGTAGATGGCGTCCTCAACCAATGGACTCAGTGAGTTTTCATTCCTAATATGATGCTATAATAGAAGATTCATTATGCCTGTGAAATGCAAAAGCAAATAATAAACTGTTTAATATTCAGAAAGCTACAATTCCTCTCTTTCTAAGGAAGATGTAACCCAGAGAGACAGTACATGCATCAATGAAAGACTGAAGAAAGTCTTGTGTCTTCCCTGTTCTTCCCCTGCCAATCACCAACATGTAGGTATTCAACAAGAGAAAATCCATCAAACTTGAACATCTCTTGAGTCAATTCTTCATGGGTCTTCAATATTGTGCTTGTTACAACACTTAACAAGATTTAATTTTAATGTAAGTTATTCAAAAGAAATTCAAATTATTATGTAATTAGTCACTCCTAGGCTTTTACATGTTAATAGATGCAAAACTTGACAGCATATCAACTTTTTTCTCATCCATGTAGCTAGAAGAGGGATTGAAATACTTTACGACGTCCAGTAAAATACAAGGAAAATTGTTTTCGCTCTTTCTTGAAAACTGTCTTGGGGAAGTTGCTGTTTATTAATAGTAATAACCACAACTGAAGTCACTGAACTAGAACAAGGTTATTTTCCTTTTATATTTTCCCTGGGTCTTCTGATACACACCTCTGAAAAAAGTGACCAATTTTACCATTTTTTTAATGCAAAAGCCAATGGGTATTTAATTCAATGTTCTATTAGTGAAAGAAGATAGAAAACACTTATTTGTACCAGAAATACTGATGCAACGTGATGGAGATGACTAGAAAAAACTCCAGAAGTCCAAGCTACTCACTATTTAACCATTAATCACTAAGATAAATATGACATTTGATTATTAGATATAGTATTAAATATTTTTAATACAGTAACTGAGTAGATGTAAGGTCCAGACACCATATTTTCACCTGGTATGGGCTACACGACTTAAGCAAAATGACAACTATTTAAATGAATCAGAAAACAGCAGTTGAGGGGCCAGCCCGGTGGCGCAAGCGGTTAAGTGCGCACGCTCCGCTGCAGCGGCCCAGGGTTCGCCAGTTGGGATCTCACGCGTGCACCCACGCACAGCTTGTCAAGCCATGCTGTGGCGGCGTCCCATACAAAGTGGAGGAAGATGGGCACGGATGTTAGCCCAGGGCCAGTCTTCCTCAGGAAAAAAAAAAAAAGAGAGAAGGATTGGCAGATGTTAGCTCAGGGCCAATCTTCCTCACAAAAAATAATAATAATAATAATAAATAAAATAAAAAAAAGAAAACAGCAGTTGAGCTAGAAACTAACACCGATGAACAGGGATGATGCAATCCGCTTTTTCGGTGCATATCTACTGAGCTCTCTGCTTTACGCATGACAGTGTAAGGCTCCCGGAATATAGTCCTGACCAAGGCAGATACACTCTATCCCCTCATAAAGTTATAATTGACAGTGAGAGACATAGACGAATCTATTACACAGAAACTTTGTACAACTGATTTGCACACATATTTAATCTACTCTAATACACCAAATTTAACCATATGCTCCAGAGAGAAAGAGAGAAAAATGATTTAATTCAAGTCTCCTCAAATTTCTGCCCCAGCAAATATGAGTTTGGCCTACATGGTTCCTGAGACAGGATGACCAAGACTCAAAGGCACAGAGAAACAAAAGAAGTTGATACTTGGCTTCTGAGTGTCCACGGGCCAAGTCTTAGCAATTAATAAGCCATTTAATGGATTTTCAACAGTAATTTTAAGAGTCAGCCTTTTGTCTTACATACACACGTCAGTATCTAACTTTGAGGTAAGATAAAACACTCTGTGATTATAATTATGGAAGATACTTTAAGAATAAGTAGAGAAGGTTATTATAAATGCATAATAAATTCATTTTCTGGTGGAGAGAAGATGGAAATTAGAAAAGGCCAGATAGTGTTTGCTGGGCACTAACGTCTGTGGAGAAGGGTGGGGAGGGAGGGAAGGAGTTTTGATGAAGACCCTACGGTACCTGGATCTTGGTATATCCAAGAGGAAAAGAGAAAACAATACGGCTGCTAGAACAGTGGTTCTCACAGTTTGGTCCAGAAACCCCCAGCAGTCCTAAAACTCTTACAGGAGTCAGCTAGGTCAAAACTATTTTAATACGATGTTATTTGCCTTTTCAGTCTCATTTGCTTGCAATTGACAGAGGAGTTTACCAGAGGCTATATGATTCATAATATTGCAAGTGTGAATGCAGAAGCAAATATGAGAATCCAGCCACCTTTTGTTAAGCCAGATATTAAAGGTATTTGGAGGGCCGGCCCTGTGGCTTAGCGGTTAAGTGCACGCGCTCCGCTGCTGGCGGCCCGGGTTCGGATCCCGGGCACGCACTGACGCACCGCTTCTCCAGCCATGCTGAGGCCGCGTCCCACATACAGCAACTAGAGGGATGTGCAGCTATGACATACAACTATCTACTGGGGCTTTGGGGGAAAAAATAAATAAATAAATAATTAAAAAAAAAAAAGTAACCAGGTCTGCTTTGTAAAAAAAAAAGGTATTTGGAAAAATGTAAAACATTTTTTTTTACTATTTTTTGTAAAATTTATTTTTCATAATAATATTTTATCTACGTTAACATAACTTTATTATTGTTATTTTTAAATGAATTTATAAATAAATATTCTAAAACTTTCTCAGGTTTAATTGTCTAGAACTGTAATAATAATAAAAACTCTTTGGGGTTTTCAATAGTTTTTATGCCTGTACAGGGGCCCTTAGTTTGAGGATCACTGTGTTACATCACAGCGAGCAGGAGATAAACTTTGAGCTATGAGACTAGGAAGAGGGGTGGGGTCTGATCATGAGGGGCATTACAGGCCACAGGACGTGTGTGGATACAGTGTGTCCAGACCAGAGATACACAGGCTCAAAATAGGGTTGCAGCCAACCAGACATGAGTAATGAACAGTTTGAAGATGTATCCCTTTTCTCGAAGGAAAATAGATAAGGGATTAGAAGCAGTGACTGAGGGGCAGGAAGTGGGGGGACTGGTGCCCACTCCTCGGACATGAACACCCATGAGGTAGGCGGTGTCAGCACAGTGGTGGACAACACCGGGGAGGACAGATTAACACGTTTGGCATTGGCACAGTAAGCTACCATCCCAGTGAGGGCAAATAGAGAGAATACAGGCTAGAGCTGAGAAGAAGGATGTGAACTGGAGACAAAAGCTAGCAAGTTCTCTTCATATTGGTCTTTTAAGTCACAGGAATCTATAGCACTGCCCAAATTAATATTACAGAGTGAGACATGGCCCAACGCCAAGCCCTAATCAACCTAATATTTAAGAGTCAGGCATTTTAATCCTACAGGACAGCATTATAAAGAGGATTGCAACTTCTTCTCCACCTCAATTAGGCTACCACGTGTGTGTAACTATCAGCAGTGTTTACTTATTCGTTTGGTTACTATGTACTAAGAGCTGGAACACATACTCAATATATCATTTTTAACAGCTCTATCGAGACATGATTGACACAGTCATACACTGCAAATGCTGTTTCAGTCAACAATGGACCACATACACAATGGTGTTCCCGTAAGATCAGCACCATGGAGCCCAGGTGTGGAGTGGGCTACACCATCTAGGTTTGTGTAAGTACACTCTGATGTTCGCAGGAGGAAATCGCCTAATAACGCATTTCTCAGATTGTAGCATTGTTAAGCGACATATGACTGTACAATAAACTGCACGTATTAACATGTACAATTTGATAAGTTTTGACATATACCATGAAACCATCACCACAAACAGGGAAATTAATATACCCAATCACCATCAAAAGTCTCCTGTTGCCTCTTTGTAATCCTTCCTTCCCAACTCTCCCACCCTCTTCCCCATTTCCCACGCAAACACTGATCTGCTTCCTCCTGCAGAGGAAGGAATGGACTACATGTCCATTTTCTATAATTTCATGTAAATGGAATATCCCAGTAGGTGCTGTTTCTTGTCTGGCGTCATTCACTCATAGTTATTTTAAGACTCATTCACGTTGTACCACGTGTCAACAGTTCATTCCCTTTTCATTACTAAGCAGCACTCCACTGTATGGATGTACAGCATTTGTCCACGCACATGCTGACGGACATTTGGGCTGTCTCCAGTTTCTGGACTTCCTTGAACATTTCATGCAGTGCTGGTGTACTGGTGATGAAGTCTTTCAGCTTCTGGCTGCCTGAAAAAAATCTTTATTTTGCCTTCATTTTTGAAAGATATTTTCACTGAGTATAAAATTCCAAGTTGACAGTCTTATTTTTTTTTTCTCTTGGCACTTTTGAGATGTTTCTCCAATGTCTTCTTGCTTGCAATATTTCTGACAAGAAATCTGCCATCCTTTCTTTGTTCCTCTATATGTAAGGTGTTTTTTTTCCCTGTCTGCTTTTAAGATTTTCTCTTTATCGCCCATTTGAGCAATATGAATATGGCGTGCCTTAGTGTAGTTTTCCTCATGTTTCTTGCACTTGGGATTCATTGAGCTTCTTAGATCTATGAGTCCATATATTTTCTACCAAATTAGGAAAAGCTTTACTCATGATATCTTCAAATATTCTTTCTGCCCCCTCCCCCTTCAGGGACTCAAATTACATATATATGAGGCCACTTGAAGTTGTCCCATATATCACTGATGTCCTGTTCACTTTTTAAATTTTCTTTTCTTTGTTTCATTCTGGATAACTTCTATTGCTAACTTCGATTTTACTACTCTTTTTCTTCTGTACTGTCAAATCTGCTATAAATTTCAAGTGTATCTTTAATTTCACATATTGTAGTTTCGATCTCTAGAAGTTCAATTCGAGTCTTTTTCAACATCTTCCATATCTCAATTTTTGAACCAAGAACACAGTTGTAATAACTGTTTTGCTATTCTCGTCTGCTAATTCTGACATCTACGTCATTTATGGATCGGTTTAGATGGACTGACGTTTCTCCTCATCATGGGCTGTGTTTTTCTGCCTTTTTGCATGCGTGGTGATGTTTTTATTGGATGCCAGACACTTTTGCATGCGTGGTGATGTTTTTATTGGATGCCAGACACTGTGAATTTCAACTTGTCAGATGCTAGATGTTTTTGTATTCCTGTAGATTTTGTTAAGCTTTGTTGTGTGAAGCATTAAGTCACTTAGAACCAGTTCGGTCCTTCCAGGTCTTGCTTTCAGGACTTTTCAGGCACAACTAGAGTGGCTGAAAAGTCCAGGGCTTTCCTCCCACTACTGGAGAAGATGCTTCCGAGTACCCTCCACAGTGCCTGTAAATGGTGAGGTTTCCAGCCTGGCTGATGGGGACAGGCACTATTCCCAGCCCTGAGTGAGAACCAAGCCTTGTCCTCCCTGATCCTTCTGGTTGATTCTTTCCCCAGTTCCCAGAAGTCACTTCCCAAGAATGTGCAGATCGGTTCTCAACTGAGTACCCAAGGGGAACTCTCTGCGGATCTCAGGTGCCTTCCCTCTGTGCAGCTCTCTCCTCCTCGTATCCTGACCTGTGAATCCAGCCGCCTTGGTCTCCTCATACTCGCAGCTCCATCTCCTTAACTCGGGAGCCTGCCCGGCTCCGCTCAGGTCCTGCCTTCCCTGTACTGTTGCCTGGAAACTCTCACGGTGGTAAACTGAGACAATCAGAGGCCTCCCCTCATGTGCTTCCCATCTCCTTCACTATCTGATGTTCAGTGACTTGAAAACCCTTGTTTCATGTATTTTGTCCAGTCTTTGGTTATTTCCGGGGGGAGGGGAAATCAGGAGCCTGTTACTTATCTTGACTCATAATCTTTCACCTTTTTAATCCCACAATTAAGTGAGATTAAACTCAACTCAAGTGAGTTGAGTATTATTATCTTTATTTTACATACGAGGAAACTGGGGCACGTGGTCAATAACTCAGCTCACTCAATTTCACTGAGCCATACAGCTAAGAGTCCTAAGCATCTTCCGAGGCTGTTGCACACAGCCATTATGATATATTGCTTCTAAAGTAAGTAAGAGACAGCTGGATGGATATTTAACGCTGAGAAATTGTATAAAATCAGCTAGATTAACCTTTGTAAATTCATTTAAAAACAGTCCTCCCTTGAAAGGCTAATGAATGAACAAGTGAGCCCTGACAGCTATATACAGCAGGATCTTAAGGACTGAAGACGTTTTCACATCCTTTGGTCAACCACCAAGTTGGAGTTTCCATTCCCCCCATAACAAAGACAATACGCAGACATCAGGTGTATTCTCAAATACTGAGAAGGCCCTCACTAACTTCCCAGGCCCCTGACCCATCTCACACTGATCTGCCTCTGAGAAAGGTCTCCTTTATATTATAATTAGATAAATACATTAGAAATAATAAAATCTGTGCCCTTGTAGCTTCTACCCAGTAGACACAGTATACAAAAATAACAAACTCCAGAACTCATGGAACGCGCCCGTCAGCAGCTGTTGTACACACACATCCTCCCCCAGCAGGGTACTGGGACATGGATCTGACACAGGTTTTCCTTCACATGTTTTACAATGTTCTATTCTTTTCATCTTAGAATGCAATCAAATCTTCCTAAAACCTTCGAAAATCACATTAAATGGTAAACCGCAACGTCACAAATAGTTAAGGAATGAGATATTATGATTAATTTAATATTATATGTAATTCAAGATTATGCCACATTTAATATTATATGTAATTAAATATAAGTTAGGAATTTTCTAATGAGTAAAAAATTATAAACAGTATTCAACAGTAAAACTAGGGGCTGGCCTGGTGACGTAGCAGGTAAGTGTGCGCACTCCACTTCAGCAGCCCAGGGTTTGCAGGTTCAGATCCCGGGTGCAGAACTACACAACACTTGTCAAGCCATGCTGTGGCGGCGTCTCACATATAAAGTAGAGGAACATGGGCACGGATGTTAGCCCAGGGCCAATCTTCCTCAGCAAAAAGAGGAGGATTGGCATCAGATGTTAGCTCAGAGCTAGTTTTCCTCACCAAAAAAAAAAACGAGTAAAACTATATTGAGTACCACATAATCACTCTTGAATCAACAAATCAAATCGCCAGCAGCTCATTCAGTTTTTACTCCAGGTTAGACACTAGGCCAGGAGAGACCCAGCATTCTCATTACACATATTAATTCTCTCTTTTCAGTTTGGCATACAAAAAAATGTGAGCAATAGATCACATTGTCCTCACTGGAAGCCTGGAAGTTAATTCTCACTTGTATTTACTTGGTTGGGAGCCTGGCTCTGTGGCCAGCCCTCCTGCTTTGAATCGAGGCTACTCCACTTCCGGAGAATCAGATCTATGTGGCCTTGGCAAGTTCCTCAGCCTCTCTGTGCCTCGGATCCCTTGTTTGTGAAAGAGAAGCAGTAGTGCTAACTCACAAGGCTGTAATGAAATGTAAACAAGTTAACATACATGAAGCACTAAGAACACCATCGGGCACACAGCAAATGCTCAACCAGTGTCAATTAACACTGGTTTTATTATCATTAAAATACGGTGTTCAGTCAAATCAACTCAGGCATTTCCATTTTACTGGTTACTTGGACCTTGTGTAATTAGAATATAACACCAGCACATAATGGTTTCTACACTCCTGGTCATTGGCGGGAATGAAGGAGCTGAGATAGACCGTATTCTTACAAAAGAAGGAGATTCCTTGGCATTGTCTCAACGCTGTCATTACAAACCTGTGCGACAGACAAGCAATGAAGATCACAAATCACTTTATGAATAGTCAAAATAAGGTAAAGACTGCTTAAGTAATTTGTTTGAGTCATTCATGGAACAAACAATTACACTCGATCCACACGCGGGCGCTTATCAGTAAGTTACATCAACAGAGCTGTTGCAATATTACAACACCCAGAGCTCCAAAGAGTTTTATCTGTAACTGGAGTGAGTTTTTGTAAACTTGTTCTCAATTTCATACATATCACTGAGCATACATTTGATTCTGGGACTTAGTTCCATCTATTCTACCTTGAAATGAAAGAGGGAAGGGGTGGAAAGGTGGATTCTCATAAAATTTTACCCAATTTCCAAGCCTGGTATCCTGCCATATAACTAAAATACGAAGTCCCTCGAGACCCCAACCAGAGGAAGCAAACAGGACCATGAGAAGGAAGTGCTCACCAACTGTCTCAAGTAGAGAGGGAAGGAATACACAGACATTAGCACCTAAAACTAATTCGAATATCTAATCACCAGACTCAATGAGAACTATTAACACACCATCTGAACTCAACTGTGACCAGTTCCCACGGAAGAACGCCCCCAGGGCCCTCACCCAGGGTCTGCGGCCCCCTGCCAGCGCCTGCAAAGGCACACGCTGCGGTCCTGACATCGCCTCAGGTGCACGCAATTTGGGGACAGAAAACAACATTTATAAAGGTATCCAGCCTCCCTTAAAAAGGGGCAGTTTATTCCCCCTGAACTAAAACAAATACTGTAAAATTCCATTCCAGGGAGCAGTTTATCTGGTTATTTGCATACATCTCTCTAAGGTCTTTCTCTCCTGAGAGCGGCCCCCTCTGTGGGGCCATGGCTTACTCCATTTATCTACATTTCACTCAACTGACAAGATTAAAAACTTTTAAGAAATCCGAAGGATGTTTGTGAGTATATCATAATATCTTAATTAAATGTGGGCCTGCCCCACATGTTAGTGACTGCCTTTTTCACCCCCTCCCTCCACTAGAGGTCATATGATAATCTGCTCAACTGAAAACATATCTGAGCGTCCTATTTAGAGAAAAAACACTGTTTCACACTTTTGTGGCTCATTTCTTACATATTTTTTAAAAAGAGGATTGAGAAAAGCCTGTATTTTAAAATCTACTTTCATTGAAAAATACTTATTCAATAAGGTCATATGGTAAACAGTAAAAAACAAAATAACTTTAGCCTCAAAAGCTTTTAAAATTGGATTTTTGCTACACATAATCTAAAAGGGATGATTCAAATTAAATTAATCCCACCTCTAATCTGTAAGACCACAATTATTTCATTAGTCATTTTAGTTAAAATGAGAACACCAAGAGCTCCTACAGTCACTACGTATATAGTTCCTGACCTATTCCACACCTAAAAGCAACAGACATATAAAGCAGTCCTGCATTATAGCATTCTTTGTCATATTGTCACCCCCAAAACTCCTCCCTCCCCAAAAAGTGCTAATTTCCTCCTTAGTTCAAATACGTAACCACGGAAACCAAGTGGCTCTCAGTGAACCCAGCTCACATCTTAAATCATGAACCATGTTCACTGATTTCCTGAAACTCTCTCTGATTGGCTGTGATTCATTTTAAGACATCTGATTGCACCTAATGCCCTTGATTTTAAACCAAGTCCTCCTCCTCCACTGGAGTCTTGAATAGCTCAATGGCTCCCTCTAGCCTCCTTTCGGATACTACGCTCATAGGTCACAATCAAAGGTTAGGGGCTAGAGTGGAGTTCCCCGGACTCTGCTGGCCAATCTTCTGTCATGTGGCTCATCAAGACAGTCCACTGATCCAAACCCAGGGATGCACAGTGCCAAACGGCTGTGGTGAAAGGCAGACAAGAGCCTGCATTCAGAGTGCTAAATGACAGGAAGCAACAATCAAATATGGCTTCACGAATAACCTCAAAATCTATAAATAATTTTCCCAAGAAAAAGAAAAAGAGGCCAAAAGAAAAACTGAGCGTCACACATATTATTACTCAGTATTTTATCCTCTTAGCATGGAATATTTTTGCTGTTCACATAAGATGCATATTTTATAAAACAAATGCAATCTGATTTTTCACATTCAAAATCAAATGTGTTGTGAAGAACAAAAGTAACCCTCAAAGAGCCATGTGCCAAAATTATTTTCCACAATGGACAAAACAAAGGTACAGTATAAGCATTTCATTTCACTATAAAATATGTGTATATTTCTATAGACAGATAGATTTGAATTTTGAGACCTCCGCCCAAAACAATCAGATTTTGATATTATTCCAACTTGCGTCTTTATGATTAAAGTACCACTTATATATTTTTCAAAATAACATGAAGCCATGTTTTTAACACTGAATTTTTAAAGTTTGCTACCTTGGCCAAAAATTGATTTTAAAATTACATATAATTTGCTGCCAGTGTTTTTACTACTCAGCAGAAGGTTAGGATTATTTCCAAAATGGAACACCCTGTGTCACTACAGATGATACCAAATGTTAGATTTAAGTTGCACATTCTGTACTTCTTCATGATATGCATTTCAGAAAAAAAAAAAATCGGAACACTCTACCTTTGTGATCTAGTTGCCCCCAAGTTTACATGGTAAATATGTGCATTTTCTCCTCTTTGGCTATATAAATTAAAGCCTGGAGGCTAAATACAATAGAATTTCAAATTTGGAAATGGCCTTAGTGACAGTTTAGTTCAATTCTCATTTTTAGAGATGAAGGCATTGAAGAAATGACTTGTCCCAGAACAAAGCTATGTTAGTACAAGAACCAAATTAAAGCCGACAAACCTTGACCTCCGTCCTCCATTAAACCATACTGCTGGTCATCTTCTCCTCCCAATGTTATATGGACAAGACCACTGTTTTCTAGAAAAATTCTTTGTCATTGTAGAAAACACTTTAATATCTTTTTCTGCCCATCCTCCTCCTTCCTCTATTAATCAAAAATATATATATGTTCTGGATTTGGGGTATAACATAGAGCTGGCCTAAGTTATACATGGAATCCTACTCCTTCTGTGGATAGGAAGCACTTGGGCCTTGAGCCAATTCAAATAAACAGGCTCATTGAGTCATAAAGGCCTATTTATTTTCCACAGTATTTAAAAAGATGAACAGATTTCGGCAAACAGTCTTGTAAAAGAAGGTGTGAGCTGAACTTGACATTCTATGATAGTAACAGATGACAAGACAAAATGTGAAAATCACATTCTTGAACTAAACTGTCTAAGAAAAACCCACAGGAAGAAAATGTACTGACGTTAGCTTGGTTGATTTTCAGTATATTACACTTTTCGAAAATGAAAAAGGTATTAAAATAAAATCTTCCTAGACCAGCTGGTATCTCCTAACCTGATAGACTTTTATGTAATGAGATGCTATCATGCCAATTACCTTTGAATCAGCATTTATTTTTTACTGATAATCATGAAATCTAAAAAGTACTGAGTGTTTAACCATGTGAAAGCATGTTCCTATCTCTTTCTCTCTCTAATATGATATACATATATTCATTTAATCATCAAAACAATCCTATGAGGCAGGTACCATTAGCATTCCCATTTTACAGATATGTACGGAGGCCCACAGAGATTAATTAACTTGTCCATTATTGGCTTAATAACTAACTTGCAGGTAAAAGGGTTGGGATAAGAATCCAGGCAACCTGGCACTAGAATATGTGTTCTTAATCACTACACTACTGCACAGGAAAACCATTTGATGGATATAATTACATTTGCAGATACTTAAATTGTGATGGAAAGTAACATGAAAAATGACTTTCTCAATTTGAAATATACATGCTGAAGAGTCAGAAAGCTCCTGAAGGAGCATAAAGAAATCAATCGTTCTCTTTCGACACTGAATAAATTTAACTAATTGACTCAAATGTTCAGTGGCTTTTTTTCTTTGGTTCCAAAATAATTTCTAATTGGTCATTTACCAAATATTCTGAACAGATACATTTTGAGTAGTTGGGGTAGGTCATGCAGTGAAATAAACGTACATAAAATAATTGATTAATCCAACTACAGAGGAAAGAATTATACTGCTGAACAAGTGCATTAAAATTTTCTTATGTTAATAACCTGAAATAGCATAAATAAGAAAAAGTGGAAACTTTAGATCTGTCACTTTTAACCTGACTCCAGAGATCAAAAAACTGCTATTGAACCCAACTCTATCTTTACTTCACAGAGAAGAAGAGACTGCAAGAGAAAACCCAGCTGTATGGAGAGGAATGGACTTGGACCGTTGTTCTCTGTAGATTTCTCATGGGGGTATTAAGAGACAACCGACCTCGCTGGCATACGTTCACTTGTAAAGGTTTCATGAATAACTCTAGATTTGGGCAACCTGTCTCAGGAACCCTGAAAAGACAGGCATAGTTAGGTGACACAGAGGAGAAGGTGGAGACTCTGAGGACTATTGAGTCTTCTGGTCTCCTGGTCATAGTTATTGGCCCTTCTGAGCATTATGAATGGCCAGCATATTTGAGATGTTTTATAAAGCTTGGACTCTTGCAGCAGATAAAAACCTTTATGAATCGGTGACGCAGCCCCTGTTGTTGACCAGTATAAACGGCTAGAATGGAGACTTATGGATGTAGTTGGAAGAGTCCCTTACCCATCAGGCTAACCAGATGGTGGTGTCACCATCCTTCCCTGAGCAAATGAAATAATGCATGCTGATTATGGTGAGTAAGGACAAGACAAGAGATATGAAAAAACTGGCCCCAACATATAACATTTTGAAGTGTGTAAAATATGATTTTTTATCTCTGAAATGGCTCACCACCAATTACTGCCAAGTTAAACAAAGTACAGAGTTACTCCAAGCAAACTCCGACCTTTTAGGAAGATCTAGCTAAACCTGACAAGGTGAATACATACTAAATCAGTTAAAGAAACATACTAAAGAAAAATGTAGGAAATGGTTACATTCATGATTCACAGTATTTGTCATAAAATATCCTTTTGAAATCCAGAATCTCTCTTTTTGCTAATTAGGAACAACATAGCCAATTTTTTGCTTTATCAAGATTTTTTGTCACAAAAAGTAATCACTTTCTTATGCGTTGATATGTGCATCACTCAGAGTATTAGTATATCAGAGTTTTTATTTTGCTATTAAATTGGCTTAAAATAATTTTCCTCACTAGAAATGTGTGCTACTGTTTAAAAAACAATAAGGAATATGTTGTTCATATATTTAACATCTGACAAACTATCAAAGTTGATGATGAAAGTTTCTACTACCATGAACTATATACTCAAATTTCATGACAAAAACGCACTGTCCCTTCCCCTCACAAAAAGAAGAGCCCCAGGATCATGAAAATCCCTTCTACAACAAGAAAACTATTTTAGAGACAAAATGATGTTTTAGAGTGTAGAATTAAATCCTGATTCTTTGTTAACAATTTAACTTCTTCTGACCAATGAACACCTCTGACTCAGGGGGCTCTCCAATGGCAGCCGTCTCTGACTTGCAGTCAACATCAGCGGTGTACCTCCCCTGCACCATGCTGATGGTCACACACTGAAAGGCCCACTCCCCCAAAACGGATCGGCGATATCCAAAAATCTTTAAACATATATACGGAAAATCTGGCATTAAAAAGCGTCCTGCCTGAGCTATTTAAGGAGAGGAATGTATTGAATCTCTTCCATAGTACTACTCCCGGTAGTGTCTGGTCCTTTCTTAGCTGGAAGAGATGTTCCTTTTTGCTTAAAAACAGAAACAAACAAACAAAATGTACTCTTCCTCTGTAACAGGCTTTCATCAGCACATTAAAAATATCTCCTGCTCTGATCATTGAAAATTCCAGATGTTTACACTCTTAAAAATCAGACAGGAAAGAGTTAACATGATTCCCTCTACCCAGCCCCCTTACCTCCAGGGGAAAAAATATAGGTTTTTAAACCTTAAATTATAAGGATGAAAAGTACAAGGGTCCCACCGATTGTGAGGTTCAGAGAGGAACAGAGCATTGCAACCTCAGTTGTCAGCATAAAAAGCATCTCTAAGAAGCTTTGTCCCAACTATAACTTGGTGTGCTTGCAGAAATTCATGTCAGAAAATATCCTGTCATCCCATGATCTTTACAATACGTTAAATTAACTAGCAGCTACTCTTATGATTTAAAAAAAAAAAAGAGGTTATCATTACACAAAAAAAGTATATAAACCCAGCTAAGCTTATGCTCAAGTGCTTAAAAAATACTATTAGAGAATAAGACAAACTATGAAACACAATCTACCCTAAATCATTAGAAAATCTCCTTTGTATCAAAGAAGCTCTTTAAGGTCTCAGATGCCACATGCCTCTTATCTTTCATAATTAAATCTCTGCACTGTGTAATAAATATGGATGGAATAACTTAAATACTCTAAAAATGAGAAAATAACTCTTTTTTCCATGAACCATTTTTTCACATATACCTTGAAGAAGAGATAATGGAAATTCAAAATGAAATCTCTTTTGTAGTGAAATTGTAACTTTTTCTTCCATAATAATATCTGATTGAACTGACTGAGGCATTCAAACTGTGAAGAAATACAATCAAATTTATGTTTAGCCTCAAAAAGGAATCCTAGCAAGCATCAAAACACTGATGGTATCCCAATAATCTCGGACAGCAAATCTAAGACTTTCCCAGAGCAGGCGGCCGTCAACCCAGGCTCCCCCTTTCTCTTCAGAGTGAGAAGATAAAACCTAGCACTTGCTTCCAACCACCTCCCACACCCACCTCACCACCATCACCACCACCATCTGAAGCCACAGGCCCTTCTGTTTATCACATCATAGACAACAGCCTGCCACTTTCATTCCTCCAGCACATGAACTAATTACTTCATTTCAACATTAAATTATCTCTTGATTTAAATGTTAGACACAAAATCCATCTGTGGCATGTAATTCCAAAAGTTCAAATTTGCAATCGAGAAAAGGCTGGACTTTCAGCCCCTTCCCATCTCTCTTTTTATTCAGAAAAACAAAGTGGCCGTTTTCAAAGGGTTAAACAGTTTTGGTTTTCAGATTGGGGTTTTTGTGTAACATAGCCATATTCGACATCTGTAAACTTCTTTAACTCTTTTGATAATGGCTTTTACTTTTTCAAATACTTTGTTTCTCCACCAGCCATCACTTATTACATGGAGTCCTAAAACAGTTTCTATAAACACGGAGTTATGTTCAGAATATGCCCTCACACATGGCATTTATTAGGCACACTTTGCATATAAATCTGTTACACGAAACATGTTCAAATGCTGTGCAACAGGTCCTGTATTGTGTAAACACACACTTCCAGGAAAATGACAGCAAGCTTTAAAGGGTCAACAAAATAAGAAAAAAAATCACAGTATTCTTCACAGACTTATTCACAATCCTTTTAAAATGTCAGAACACATAAGATCTAATCGAAAATAGTGTATTTTACTAAAACCCTCTTCTTGCCTTAGTATTCCACCATCTACGTGGTAAACTGGGTTGCAGCCCGGTGTGTTCCCCTGATTTATTGCACATCACTGGCGTTAGTGCTGAGTTGATGACAGGAAAAGAACTTTGGCAGAGGGCTGACAAGTCCTTATCCTCAAGTTCCCTCTCGCTTTGCGTCTGTCTGCTCCCAAAGCTATCAAAGTAAAGCAAACGACAGTCTAAAACCTCTGGGCTTTGCCAGGAGAGTGTGAAACCAAATTAAAAACACACCTCACAACTATCACGCTGGGCCACGTTTATTTTCCACCGGCGGGGGAGGAGGGAGAAGACACTTAAGAGAGATGGATTTCACGTCCTCTGTGCAGCCAGATCTAGGTACGGTGTATTAAGTTATGTCTAAATGAGAAAAAGACCGTCTAGTCAAATGTTTCATCACAAAGTAATGTTATTAAACACATCGTGTATTCCCACGCTCTCCTCCAGATTCTTCTGATTGTAACCTCCTTTGTTAGGCGCAAAACACGGGGAGAAAGATTTCAGGAACAATACCAAGGCGGCACATGATGCCCAGCAATGGATTCTGTATCTCCCGAGCAGTTTATTCATCATCAGCTCAAGCTGCTTGATTAAGCCACACGTCTGCTCTATGGAGGACTTCGCCCCTGCCCCGGGTGGAAGGCATGGACCGGCCACCACTGCGCCTCCGAGCGCGCAGCATCGTGCTTTGTGCCGCCGGGATAACGGATTCTCGTCTCACGCGCATCCATCACCTAAGACACAGGGAAACTCAACGCGGGTCTGGGCGGCTGGAAGGAAACAACGCGCGGAGCCCGGCGGCTCCGAGCAACCAGGACCCGAGCAGCGAACGAAAGGTTCAGGGAGCAGCCCCGCCAAGGGGAAGGAAGAAAGCCTCGCACTCTTACCTCCACATTGAAATACGGCTCCGCTCCGCAGACGGCAGCACATACAATCCAAAGCAAGGTTTGCAAGAAAAACACCCCCGAGTGATGCACGAAATCCAGCCGTCTTCCAGTGCTGAATGTGAGCAAGATCATAGTGAACTGTGCCTCCGTGCACGACCGGCTCCCCTGCGTTCTCTCCCTCTCCCTCCCTCCCTGGTTTCCTTTCGGAAGAAGTCCTCGGGGTGGGCGAGGAGCCCGCAGGTTCACCCACGGCCGGGCGAGGGGCAGGCAGGCCCGCGCGCGGCAGCCGGAGGCGGCGGAGGCAGGCTCAGCGGGAGCCCGCGCCCAGCATCCCCGGGCCGGTCCCCGCGGACGCGGCGCCCAAGTTCACGGCGGCTCGGCTCACAGCGCCCGCCGGCCCGCGCGCCCGCCGCCGCCTGCTCCTGCGGGAAGGGCCTCCGCCGCGCGCCCTCTCGCCGCTGCTTCTCTCCTCCTCTCCGCGCTCCCCTCCAGAACGTTCATCCGTAATCTACATAACTCCTCCTTCCGGGGGTCTGCCCGACTCGGGGAGCTGGGCGCGCGCGCGCGGACACACACGCGCACACACACAACCGCACACACAGCTGCACACGAGCACACACACAGCCCGACACGCGCGCGCGCTTCTTAAAGGAGACAGCTCGGAAAGGGGAGTCGCTGCTGTACCCCGCTCTGGAAGCAGCCCGCTCGCGAGAAGGGCCTTGGATGGGGACCATGTCTCCTACATCCCGCTCACCCCTTATCCCCGAGGCAGGCACCCGGGAACCTGGCGGCTCCATCCTTTCCTCTCGCCCGCCCCCCGCCCTGTACCTAGAAACCAGCGCGCCCCTCCCCTGCCGGGCTGGGTGGGGCTCAGGCGGCGGACCCTGGTGCGGGCTGGGGAGCAACCAGCGTCCTCAATCGCGCCGCCCTGCAGGGTCAGGGGGCGCTGGGAATCAGAGGGAGCGCCAGGGGCGCTGTGCTCTGCTTGGGGGCTCACGTCGGTCGCCGGGCTGACCAAGTTTGGGAAGCCTGAGATAGGGAGTCCCAAGCGTCCAAAACTTTGTTGGGGTCCACCGCCCGAGCCTGCGGCCTGTGGTCTCCCTGAATCCCGTCCACCGCCTTCCAGGCGCAGCGTTTTGGGGGGGGGGGGGGCGGTTCTAGTCAAATACAGAAGAGGGAAGAAAATGCTCACTTTCCAAAGATGCCCTGTCCAGTGGACACGCGTACACACTGGGACCCAGGAGACGCGGTCCTGGTGTTAACAAAACATCGGTCAGAGTGGTAGGGGCGCTGGCAGGAAACCCGCTGCGGGAGCGAGGGGAAGGGCCGGGAGGCAGGGAGAGGGAGCAGCCCGAGGAGCGGCGGCAGAGCAGCTGGCGGCGCGCGGGGGAGGCTGCGGGAGCGCGGACAGCCGCAGGCGGAGGGGCTGCTGCTGGCGCCGAGCGCCGCGAGCTGCGGGCCCGAACTTCAGCCCGAGCGGACTGGAGCCGCAGCAGGGTGAGGCGGTGGGCGGGGGGCAGCCACCACCCGCCCTTGGCAGGTGACGGTGTGGCTAAAAGAGAAAGGGGGAAGGGAGGCAGGCAGGCCTGTGTTCGGAGGCGGTGCCAACAAACGTGCTTCTCCTTGGCAGCCAGCAGAGGGGAAGAGGAGCTCGCGGGAAGAAACGCAGGCGAGATGGAGAATAAAGGCTGCTCCAGGTAGGACAGCTGCCTGGATGGGTGGAAGAGAGAAGTCACGAGGCGAAGTTCGTGGCAAAGTTGGTAAAGCAAGAAGTAGGCCTGCAAGAGGTCATGTTTGGTAAGCAGATGGAAAATGTGGAAAAACACTTTGCCAAAAATTGCATTGGACTGTAATAATTTGTATCCTAAAGAGAAACACAAAAAAGCTGAGGAATGGAACTTTGTAGCTAATGCTTTAAAAACTGTAGGAAGTATAACCCACCCAGTTTGACCCAAGACTGTCAGGGAGCCTTTCTTGACAGTCTGTTGTGTGCACAGCATGTCCTATCCACAAAAGAATCTTGAAGACACGAGAAGAAGAAATACCTTTTATTGTATAGCGTATTAAAATTTTCAGAATGTCTCCACACATAGTATCTCATTTATTCTCACAACATCCCTGAGGATTTTGTTTTCGTTTCACAGATGGAGAAAATGATGATGACAAAAGATGACTTCCCAGCCAACCATGCAAGTGGCAGAATTCAGACCTGAGTTTTCTGACTCCAAGTTCAGTGCATTTCCTGCTACGCTCCAGTGACTTTCCATACAGAAATCCATTTATGCTCTCAACAGTCTCATAACCCACAGTTTGAGATGACTTACATAATTATGACACAATTGAAAGGCAACTGGAAAGGAAAGTCATTACGCACAAGTTATATGGTGTTCTGTGCCAATATAAAGTAACAAAATGTGGTGGGGGGAATTTTCAACAAATCAAGAATCATTTTTATGGATACAGTAGTCCCCCCTTATCCACGGGGGATACGTTCTAAGACCCCCAGTGGATGCCTGAACCCTATGTATACTATGTTTTTTCCTATACATACACACCTATGATAAAGTTTAATGTATAAATTAGGCACAGTAGAGATTAACTAGCATAACTAATAATAAAATAGAACAATTATAACAATATACTGTAATAAAAATTATGTGAATGTGGTCTCTCTCTCAAAATATCTTATTGTGCTGTACTCACCCTTCTTGTGATGCTGTGAGATGATACAATGCCTATGTGATGAGATGAAGTGAGGTGAATGACGTGGGCATTGTGATGTAGTTAGGCTACTACTGACCTTCTGATGGTACATCAGAAGGAAGATCATCATGGAGCCATGTCGATGTCGATGGTTAGGTGTCGATGTTTAGGGATCCAACAAAGGGATGACTCATGTCCTGGGCCGGAGGGAGCCAGATGGCACAAGATTTCATCACGCTACTCGGAAGGGTTGTAACTCAAAACTTATGAATTGTTTATTTCTGGAATTTTTAATTTAATATATTTGGACCACAGTTAGCCAAGAGTAACTGAAACCATGGAAAGCAAAACCATGGATAAGGGGGGACTACTGTACGTTATATCTAGCAAAGTGCAAAATTAGAGAGGGAAGAGATACCAAAAAAACAAGGTTTATACTCTTCCTAATCACTGACATAGTATTGAAGAGAGGGAGGTAAAGCAAATTTACACAAGATGTAATGAGAAAACAGTTCTAAATGGTGAAGTCTTTGCTAAGAGGGACAATTCTGAGCCAGAATACTAGAAGACTTTGTCAAGGAAGTAGACTGCAAGTTGAGTGCTGTTGGGCCGTGGGCAAGGAGGGCTTTCACACTGCAGGCAACATTTGTCAAGGAAAATACCTGGGCTGGGAACAGAGATGCATTAACAGAGTATTTGTGGAGGATAAGATGTGGGGACGGGCTTACAATGACATGTTGAGTTAACTTTTGATCATATAGGCAAACAAGGATTGCTAAGCCATTTTAGATAGAAGTAGGTATCTAGGGAAGATTATCTTCAAAATTATGCATAGGATTGCCCTTGGGAAGAGACTGGGTGTAAAGAGATAACAGTTAAAACAAGGTTGTTGTCCAGCTGTGAAACTGTAAGGGCCTTTACCAGTAAGGCGTCGTTGGAGACCTGTGCTTTCAAGGAGCCATCCTAAGAGAAAAAAAGTAGGGAATCCTAAATTCAAAAGATAATCTCAAATTAGTGACTAGTAATGATGATAATTTTTTACAAACATTTATTAAATTTGTTAGTGAGCTTTCAATGAGCAATGAATGAGTGTTCAAGGTTCTAGAAATACTGACAGAAATAAAATACTGAGACAGACATGTAACAATTATAGCAATGTTGTAAGGACTCAGGTAATTACATATCCAAGATCCTATAGAACAGGGTGGAAGAAGTAGTTGGTTTTCCCTGAGGTCCTTGGAGATATCATCACAAAAGTAGTGGTTCTTGTAGGTTGTCTTGAAGAAAGAGAAATTTACCAGCCAGATAAGAAAAGGAAGGATATTTCAGACTTGTGTGCATGGAGGAATAAACACACAAGATGCACCTAGAGAACTACAAATGGTTTGTCAGAGCTGGAGGTCAAGGTCGGAGGTCGTGTGGGTGTGCAGAGATCAGGTCAGGAAGAGTCTTATGCTCAGTTTCAGGCTTTGGACTTTACCCCAAAGAAATTCTTAGGAGGAGATAATTGAATTTTCGCTATCTTTGTTGTATGTTTGCTAACTCTGTGGAAATAATCGCCTTCTAGAAGTTGTCATGTTTTTTATCTCATATGTTCCATTAAGCATTTACTATCTACCATCTTTGTAGACCTAATATCTGTGCTAGTCCAATAATCCTGATGCAACAGTTCTCCATCTGGATTCAGCTGGGTACCTGCAGAAATGTAATCATTTTCTTTGTCAGGCGAGTTTGTTATTCCATCTCTCATCTGTTATACAGGCTTATCTTTTAAGGGACAGAATTGTGAAGAAGTTCCTATTCTCATATCTTAGTAGTGTTAGCTTCTAAGTTGGTGGTCTTCTTCATGAAGGGCTTGTTTTCCTACCGAGAGTAAGTTGTAATATAGAATATCCATCCTTCCCTTTAGAGTGTTAATGAAGTCTTTCCTCACAACTCTTGGCTCTTGCTGTGTGTGCTTTCACATACTTTCTTCTCACAATTTCAGAAAACTAATGAGCAATCTCAGAATTACAGGTGAATGGAGAATCAAAAAGAGATTAAAAGAAAGTGAATAAGAAAGCCCCTGGTGAAGGTTAGTAGCAATTCAATAAAATATTACATGTAAGAGAGGGGGTCTGAGAAAGCAAATGATATGTATAACTCTCAAGAGGAAAACGACAGATACTTGCAAGCGAGCAGTTGAGTGGCATGCTGGGATGTGTGAATGATTACAACTACCTGAAATAACATTAGAGGTAAATAATATATTACAACCATCATGGCACCAGATTTCTTAATAAACTAGAGCCTTAGAAGTGAGTTCTACAGTTTGGAAAGTTAAATAAACTTGTTTATTGCTGTATCTTATCAATTTATGTGCTCTCTTCCCTACTCGCATCAGTTGACCCTGCAGTGTTTTTTTAAGTTCAGAGAATTTGAATTAGTGCTGAGCTATGGCTGTGGGCATTCTCTCAGGCATCTGTTATTGGCAGGAGCACACATATGTAGAACAGTCATTTAGAGCCCTGTTATTTAAGGTGTGCTCCCTGTGGGACCTTAAGGACTGAGAGCTTGTCAGAAAGGCTGAACCTCTGGCTCCTCCAAGATCCCCAGTGACTCACACACGGGGTAAAACTGAGAAGTTCCTAGCTCTTATCGACCCTGTGAAGATAGTATGATTTTTTTGTTTCCTTCATTGACTTATGCTCTCTTTTCACCTCCTTAACTATGAGTGTTTCTCGGATGTTTGGTTTTCTGCTCATTTACTTGTTCATTCATCTTCCACTGAACATTCATTAACCACTGTAAAATACCAAGCCATTGAGGGCATAAGATAAGTGTGAAGTGAGTTAGGAAAGACCACCTCAGTTTGGTTAGGACATCTGTCTAGGGACAGATGAGAATGAAGTCTTGGACTTCAAAGTTGTCTTCACTTGGGTTTACCAACAGCATAAACAGATAGCTAGCAGTGCAAAACATAGAGACAAGATTTCAGTGTAAGTGGGAGAGTGAAGGTGGCGTCCAGTGCCTCCCTATTTCTTCATCATGGAACATCTGACGTTTGGAGGTCCAAGATGGCTGGGAAGTGTGAGGAACCCACCAGAGGAGAGAGGAAAGAAACAGTGGATGTGCAGCCTTTTATACCATTAGGCTAGGGAGAGGGCTTGTCTGTGCCATAGTTGTGTCCATCCCCCTATGAGGCCATTCCTTCAGCACTACAACTGCATTCTTCCCAGTGACCTCAGTGTCCTATACCACACAGCAGGATTTGCAGAAGCTCAGAGTCCGCGTCTGCTCTTCTCTCACTCTGCCATCTCCCTCAGAGAGATTCTTCACTTTAAAATTTTGTCTATTGCTTTTACCCTGGTGATTTTGCGGTCTCCAGCCTTGAGCTCAATCCCATGGTCTAGAATTCGTATCATCATTTTCACCTAAAACTCAGCATGTCCCCAACCAAGTTCATCACCTTTTCTTTAGTTTGTGTATCCTTCCCTTAGTTCCCATATTTCAATCTGGACCCACTTTTCAACGTGGATCCACTTTTCAATCTGGACCCACTTTTCCATGAAACCTTGAACACACCGTTGACTCAAACACTAATTTATGCTCTGTGTTGAGTCCGTCACCAGTGGCCGTCATGTCTTCCTGCCTTCCTTTGTAGAGATCAGCTAGTTCATCTGAATCCTTCCCTCACCTGCACTTGTAGTTTGTTACTGTCCCTTGTGAATTCATTCTCTTGTCATTGCATGACTGACTGCTGCAGCAGCCTCCAATATGTTGTGTGCACGCATGTTCTGTTTCTGTGTCCAATTATTCTTCATGCCAGTGCACTGAAACCTGCCCCCCTTACTATTCTGACTTATCATTTTCAACATACACGTGACATTTATAAGTTGGAAGGAAATTTTTAAAGTTCTCTTCTTCAAATTACTCCTTATTCAGAAGAGGAAACTGAGGTTCAATGAGGTTAAATAAGCCATGTGACTAGCTGACAAAGGTAAAAACACACATATTCCGATTTACACTTGATTGCTTTTTTAAAGAAAAAGATTCATTATAAACTACTTTAGATGTGCAAGAAAACACCATGAACAGACAATCCAGTTTAAGAAATAGTTTCATTGCTGTTTCACTCGTGCCATATAAATAATTATGTGAGACTAAAAATCGTTATACTTCTGGATTTACTTTTCTACTAAATAGTTATACTTCTGAATTTAATTTTCTTCATCTATAAAATGGGATTTCATACGTTGTGGGTATGAATTTCATACACTTGTGAAGATTACATGAGATATTATGTGTGGGAGATTTCTGTACATTTTTAAATAGTAAACAACTTGAGGGATTATTATAGCATGTGACTATTGCACATTGTACATACACAAGCAAGCAGCCAAGACTTAATGGGACTCTGGTTAACAGGAATTTAAAAAACAGAGTTAAAAATTTTCAGAATGAAGATACTATAAGAACGTTCCTAATAGATTTTGTTGGAGAATAACAAGTGCTGTGTGTTTAAATGGTATTAATAGAAATGATAAAAGTTTTCATTTCTTAGCAAAAGAAAAAGGAGCTACAGAGTGGCAGGCTTTAACATTGTTATCAAAATGTAATTAGTCCCTTTTGAACTATTACATAGTGTATTAAATGCCCTCTTTATTAGTTCATGGGCAAAGAAAAGGAAATGGAAAGCAGAGTGGAAATTAGATTGGCATCCATAAAAGCCGTAAGATCACAATAAAAATGTATGATATAGAAGTGAATATTTTATACTAAATTAGAGGCATTGAAGAATCTAAACTTATGCAGTTCAGAGAAACTTTTATGAGCTAATTTCCAACAGTAATGAGAAACTAAACTTCTAAGTTGAAATATCCTTTTCTACATATGAGAACAAAACTACAAATGAATTAACCCGTATCAATATAGTTATAATTAGAGAAAAGACAGTCATGGAAAGATGAAAAAAGGTGTTGGATAATCTTAGTTCTAGTACATCTAGTGCTTCCATTGCATTTTTCATCATTTTAAAATGGTTTAACCTCACTTATCTTTAATTCCCTTAGTGCTGGAATAGGCAGAATCATTTATATGTTGATTCTTATTTTTAAGAAACTTAATATGATAATGAACTTTGTTGTATCCTGTGTCTTTCACTATCTGACTCTCTGTCTCCCCCTTTGTTGAAGAGTATGGCCTTCTAACCATCTGATAGTCTAACAGGAGTTACTAGTCCCATGTTTATAAAATCCCCCTAAGAAATTTACTTTTCCTGTCGTCTGTGTTAGAGGTTGTCATTGTTTTATTAATATCACTAGGCTATCTGATTCTGTTTACGTTGGGATAGTTGTGCTTTTATGTCATTCACAAGGTCAAAAATAAATAACTCATTTATTAGAAATCATAAAGTAATCAGTGTCTGGAAATCTGGAGACATAAGAATTTACAGGTTTCCCCGCTATCTGATAGTGGCGCATTCCTATGAAACCTTTTCTAAGCTGAAAGTGCACAAAGCGAAGAAGCAATTACCACTAATTTATATGGAAAAAATTTTTGAGCGTTCTTAGACCCAAAATATAACCTATCAGAGTAGATCAAGATGAAGCACAGATGCTCACAGACACAGTTCACAGCCACGGAGCTTCATGCTGAGATGCTGAAGGTAGCTCCCAGGGCAGGAGCTGGGGGGCCGCACTCACTCCTCAGGGTGCGTGGACTCTAGAACTGCTCACTGCTACACAAACATTAAAAGGCTATTTTTGCTTTTTGCCTTTTTCATAGAAGTGAAAATCCTCTTTGAATTTCTTTCAGTTAGCAAGAATAGGTACATACCTAACGTATGTCTTTCATAAAAGCCAAGTGATGGAAAGCAAACTTTTGGATAGCAGGAAACCTGTATTTCTTCTTTGAAAAAATAGCTATAGTCATTTCAAATGAGTTAAGAGGTACAGGATTTTTCTTTATGTAGTCAAAATGTAAGCGTGCAATTTTATTTATTTATTTTTTATTATTTTTATGTGTGTGTGTGAGGAAGACTGGCTCTGAGCTAACATCTGTGCCCATCTTCCTCTATTTTGGCCGTGGGATGCTGCCACAGCATGGCTTGATGAGCGGTGCATGGGTCTGCGCTGGGGATCTGAACGTGTGAACCCCGAGCCGCCAAAGCGTAGCACACGACCTTAACCGCTACACCACCGGGCTGGCCCCAAGCATGCAATTTTAATATAAGAGCATAAGTCAGTGTCAGTAAATCATAGTTTGACACTATGGTTAGCACTTATTTAATTTTTTGGTAAAATATGAGACTATTCTCTGTAAGATTAAATTTAGTCATCCAAACGTCTGATATAAAAGTATTAAAAATGAATTAGAAAAATATTACTAAATTTTTTACACCCAAGACTTTCTTCAATATCAGGCATCATCATAAATTTCTAAGTAAATCATCATCATATTAACCCAAGGAGTCAGAAAAGTATTTTATGCCTTGGCATAGACTCTTGTAGATAGTTTCCGTAGGACAACCAAAAATACTACCCACAAATGCAATTTTAAGTGTCACTATGAAAAAAATTCTGGAACAGGAGTATACACACATGATAACACTTTGGAATTTTTATTTATCCACGTCAAAGGTACATCTGCATTAATTCCTTTTTAATTCCTTTTACTTTTTAAAAATTCTTAGTGCAGTTATCCTAAAGATAACTTTTATTTTCTACCTTTAAAGAATCTTACTCAGATGTTTGTTTTACATTGGAAAATAAGATAATGAAGTTAGCTGGATATTGTTTACATAAAATTTTGCCTAATTTTTAATTTTCATTTAAATTAGATTGAGATCAAACTTCATAGGACCGTGAGGCCTCAACTGTTGATTCAAAAATTATAGAAACACCTCACTGAGTGGGAAGGAAGTGGAAGCCTCATTCCGTGCTCTCACCCAATGAAAACATTTGTTCTAACTATTCCTAATACGTGGTCATTCAGTTACTTCTTTTTTTTTTGTGAGGAAGATCAGCCCTGAGCTAACATCTGTTGCCAATCCTCCTCTTTTTGCTGAGGAAGATTGGCCCTGGGCTAACATCCGTGCCCATCTTCCTCCACTTTATATGGGACGCCACCACAGCATGGCTTGACAAGCGGTATGTTGGTGCACGCCCGGGATCTGAACCCACGAACCCCGGGCCGCCAAAGCAGAGCGTGCACTTAACATCTATGCCACGGGGCCGGCCCCTCAGCTACTTCTTGAAGACGTCCAGGGATGGGCGTTTGACCACTTTACAAAGCAAAATATTCAGTGGAGCTTCCAAGTGTATAAGGCCTTTGGGATTTTGATCAGCTTGTCCATAATTTGTCCATACCAAAATTATGGTTTTTCATGGCTAAAATCATTTTTTGATTTTAAAATCATTTTAAAAATGTGTGTAATACCCTATTAGCAGAGCCATTCCAGTATCTCCATTTAAAAATGAAATTTAAAACTTGAAACTTATGATTTGGGATACTGACCAGGAGCAGAAAAATATATTTGAAATCTGCTTTATGAAAGTACAATTGTTTTAAACAAAATAATGCATCAATATAGTTCCCATAAAATGTTTTATTTTATTTATTTATTTATTTTTTGTGAGGAAGATCAGCCCTGAGCTAACATCCATGCCAATCCTCCTCTTTTTTGTTTTTTTTTTTTTTTGCTGAGGATGACCGGCTCTGAGCTAACATCTATAGCCAATCCTCCTCCTTTTTTTTTGTTTTTCCCCCAAAGCCCCAGTAGATAGTTGTATGTCATAGTTTCACATCCTTCTAGTTGCTGTATGTGGGAAGCGACCTCAGAATGGCCAGAGAAGTGGTGCGTCGGTGCGCACCCAGGATCCGAACCCCGGGCGCCAGTAGCGGAATGCTCGCACTTAACTGCTAAGCCACGGGGCCGGACCCCTGTAAAATGTTAAATCTCAAGATTTCTGGGGACTTCGTAGAGATCAGCTAGTTCATTTTCCTATCCAGGATTTGAATCATCTCTACGATGTCCTCAAGTTTTTTTAATTTAAAAAATTCCATTACTACATCATAATTATTTAAATATTTATGAGCTCTTACTAAAATTCCATACTAAAATTGAATGTAAAATGTTCTCTATGCAAATGAAATGTATATTTTCAGGGTATTATATAGTTATATTTCTTGATCTGTAATTATAACATAATGGCTTAAGGTTATTAAATTCAATTTTAAAAGTTTTCTAAGTTTTATTTGTCATTGATATATGTACTTAGCTGTACCTTAACATTAATCAAAATGTAGGACCTTATTTCTTGCCCCTTAGGATATGAATATATTCTGTAGAGAATAAGACTAATACCTTCCTTCAGGAAAGATATTATAGATTTTCCTTAATAAGTATTAAGTCCCTATACAGAAGCACAAATTTCTGCTCTTTTTTCCTCTTCTCGTAAATATTGTGACCTTTTAGTAAGCAGTCACTAATGGGTATTGGAAATTGCACTGAGATGGTAGTTGGGAGAGTATTTCTTAGTTCTAGCTCTGTCAGTTAATACCCAATCAAATTTAAGAAGGTTGTCACCATTCTTTGCTCTATATATTGTATTTGTGAAGTGAAGAATTTGAATCAGATAATTTCTGAAGTATCTTAAATTTCTCAAACTCTGTGAATGTGTAAATTGATGTTTACTCAGAAGTCATAATCTGTACCTGTCTAGCTAAGAAGTCAGAAATTAAAATATTGGACTAGATGTAAATGTAATTTAACCTAAAATTTTTTTTGTTAGTTTAGTAAGTTTCATATCCTGACTGTACTAAGTATTTTTTAGATTACCCTGAATTAGATTCAGAGGAACACATGGATAGATGTAATAGTAAGGCGAGCTTTTACGCCCCATGAGGCTTCTTGATTCAAGTTGTTCTCTGGGTGTGTCTGGGTGTCGGTGTCCCCGTGGCACGCTTGCTGGCTTTACCACTAGGGGTCACCAGAACGTGTGTGTCTGAGGGAGGACACCTTTAAGTCTATCAATGCTTTTTTTTGAGTAGGTACAGCAACATATGATAATCACTTTTCTGTATGAATTATATAACTTAGAACTTCTGTGTAAAAATAGCTTTTTATGTTGATGTATATGTGAAATTGTTCTACCATAAGAACTACTTTCATGGAAAGAGAAGAAAATGTTTTGTTTCCCATCTCCTGTTTAATTTCTTTGTATTCAGCATCTGCTTCTCATTGCAACTTTCTGTATTATCAGTGGCTCAAGGAAATCAATAAAATTTCCAAGTGTTTTAGAATAAGTCAGTATATTGATTCAGTATAAGTGGCTATTTACCTATTTGTAAACAAATATGTGTTTTTAATTCCAATAAAATGAATTAGACATAAGTTATAATAAATAGTACTATATAATATGCAATTATTAAAAATGAAAATGGGTAGTTTTATGATGACAAGTATAATATATGTCAATAAGCAGTTTTGCCAAGTTAAATTTGGCAATTTCTAGTTTTCTTGATGTAAATGTTATTCACTTCTCCTTGAGAGAAAACTGACATAGTTTCAACATTCAAAATTATAAAATGATTTTTAACACTGATTGAAAAACACATTTATCAGACATGTAAAAAATACTTAGGTTAAGATTGCCAAATTCAGCAAATAAAAATACAGGACTCACAGTTAAATTTGAATTTCAGGTAAACAACAAATAATTTTTAGTATAAACATATGCCAGGCAATATTTGGGACATAAACTAAAGAATTATCTGTTATTTATCTGAAATTCAAATTTGAATGAGTATCTTGTATTTTATATGGCAACTCTTCTTAGAGTATAAATATGTATACTTCGTTAAAGCTATTTCTGAATATATATACAAATGAATATATGTGTGTATATAGATGATAGATATGAGATAGAGTTTCATCTCAGTTATCTGGACGTCGAACTTTAGACTTCCTTAAGGCTGAAGAAAGAAGTGTAATCAGAATTACAGGAGAATAGGCATGGGGAGGAAGGAAGATTGGGGAAGGAGGGAAGGGAGAGAACGTAACAGAGAAGGAAGAAGAAACTAACCAATCTATGTCTCTGGGTCTGTAAAGTGACCTGTGAACATCTGGCAGCTGAAAGTAACCAAGTGTAACGTAAGAAAAAGGATCATGCGTAATGCTCAGAAATTGGTGTACTTCCTACCAGGTGAAAAGCAACACTCACATTGGCAAACGGTTGCACAAGAACTGAGAATTTTATGGGAGAGAGACTGGGAAAGCAAAAGGAACAAAAGAGAAGTGATGGAGAAAAGATGAAAGGGAGTTAGAGAGAGCCTAGGTAAGGACCACAGGAGTGGATGTCTCACCAGAAGTGGAGATCCAGTGACTCGCATCAGCTCCGGTCTCTGTGCAGGTGTAGGGGGCGGGTCAGTGTCATTCTCAGGAACTGTCACAAGAATCATTCTGCCACATCAAAGCCGTATATCCATTTGGACAACTCTACAGAGTATAAATGAGGAAAGTGATGGCAAAACCATTTTTCGTTCAAGTAATCACTAAGAATATAAATCTGTCTTGCCGCAAATCTGCAAATTTCAATGGTTGAGAGAAGATAAGGTAATTTGCCTAAAGTCACACAGCAAGTGAAAGAGTAGAGTCAGGATTCAACCCTATGTTTTACAACAAAAGGCCTATATTTATTTCACTTTGCAAAATTCTCATACCAACCAACAAATTTATTTGATCAGGAGGGAGAGTCACTCTGGTAGATGAGTTAAAACATAACACAGTGGAGATGTGTGACTTGCAGGCTAGTTTATTCATGGAGAACAAACCCAAGTTAACAATGTTTTAGAATCCAACTAGTGAAAAGATTAGAGGATGTCCTTATCGTGACCTCATTCTAATGGAAAAGAAAAACATGTTTTAATGAAAATACTTAAGAGTGAGTCATGTACAAAGAGATACAAGGAAACTCTGGGAGGTATTGGGTGTCCATAGCCTTGATGGTGGTGATGGTATGTGTTGTTTGCGTATATCCAAACTCATCACATTGTACATATTAAATATGTGCAGTTCTTTGTATATCAGTTATACCTCAATAAAGCTGTTAAAAAAATGAATGCACAATTGAAATATTTCCTTTTAAGATATACAACAAAATTAGTTATCAATTTTTAACCAAAAAAAAAAAAAAGTGAGCTTTAAGTGGTGAAAAACAACGACCAACCCGTGAAATTGTAGAATTATGGGCATTTTATCCCCAGAAGAGTTTGAGAGGAATTGAATGTGGAATGTACAAAATTGATGAATTGTTGACCATTTATTCATGTACTAATGCTGCAGTTAATACGTGTCCTCAGCATATGGGTCACCTACTTAGAGAACACTTTTCTAAATATTCATCCAAAAGACCTCTCAACCCCATTCCCCTTGCCAGTCACTATGACAAATAATTGTTTTATCTCCATGCCACCCCCAATTTCCAGCCAAAAAATAATGTAAGTTCTGAGGGAGCAGGTCCGTCCTCTAAATTATTTGCTAGTGTATCACCAGCACCCAGCATAATGGCTTCTGCTGCAAAGAAGAATGCTAAATTTTTATTGAAAGAATAAATGAACGATACTTGTATAAACCAATCTGATGCTTGTAAGAAATACAACATTTGTTTTATGTTCTGAATTTTACCATGGAGCTGTTGTTTCAAGATGGACTCATGGGTCCCGTATTCCCTGATTTCTTTTGGTTAAAAAAACCTACCTCCTGCTTTTGAACTTGAATAGCAAGTTGACTTAGTATAAAATTAATAGATCACTTAATCTATCAAGTAATGTAACTCTGTGGAGATTTATGGGGCTGGTCATGTGATTATGTATTTTATTGTATTTGCTTTTGATTTTGGAAGCCTGTTGACTATTTTTTTGTCAGTTTCCCTAAAATGTGTTGTACCTGCTTAATCTGGTAAAATTCGAGGGTAGCATTATTTCAATAAATTTTTTTCTGTCATATCTTTATTTTTGTTTCATTTTTTTGTTCTCTATTCAGAAATATGTTCATAATTGATCTCCTTTATATTCCATATATAATACTTTTCCTTTAATAATTCTAAACCATTTGTTGCTTTCCATTTTATTTTCCCTGATTTTTAAAAAATTTTTCAAGTCCCTTGTTCATACTGTTATGATATACTTTCTGTTTTGTAAATGCTCCTATTATAGCATTTATTGAGCCATTTTTAATTTTAATTAAACAGACAAATGAGAATGATTTAAATTATTAATTCCTAAATAATCCATGAAACATATTTATGCTGCTCTTTAGAAATTCTAGGTTTTCTATCTTTTTTTTTTTTTTTGGTTGAGGAAGATTAGCCCTGACCTAACATCTGTTGCTAATCCTCCTCTTTTTGCTGAGGAAGATTGGCCCTGGGCCAGCATCCATGCCCATCTTCCGCTTTATACTTGGGATGCCGCCACAACATGGCTTAATAAGTGGTGCATCGGTCCGCACCCAGAAACTGGTCCTGCGAACCCCAGGCCGCCAAAGCGGAGTGCTCGAGCTTAACTACTATGCCACCTGGCCGGCCCCAAGGTTTCCTATCTTTTAAAACTATTTTTCACATTCATTACAAGTTAAAATGTCTCAAAGTCCTGGATTGTTACATCAAGTAGAAAACTGATGAGAAGTACAAGTTTTCATCTAAATAAATGTCTTTTACATTGAAGAGAAAAATACTATTACATTCCATAAACTTTCCGTATAGTATCTGAGTTCCATGCAACAGTTATTTAATGAGCACTTAGTGTGTGCAGATTTTGTGCTTGTGAGGGGATCATAATGAATAAGACTTCATCTTTGTCTTCAAGGACTATGAAGCCTATTCAAAGAGGTAAGAGACATCCAAGGAGAGCAATGTTATTTCATTTGATTGCTTATTTAGTAGTAGTGTGACTTACTGCATAGAAAATAAGATTTGATACCAGATAAATGGCAAAGGCACCTATCTCCTCCATTTACTTGCAGATTTATGTCAAGATCTCTGTCTGCAGTGCTGATCCAATAAGAGCTAGCTCAGAGGGAACTGGTAAGAATTAAACAGCCAATTAATGTCTGTTTCTTCTTTCCTTACATGGGACGTTGTGAGATCCAGTTGGTCAATTGGACCATTAATTGTCGCCAAGTCATGTGGCCCATGTCTGAAGAGCATTCACAGTGGAAGGTGACATGCTCTTTTCCAATATCTCTCCAGTCAAAATGCCAAGATGTCTTGGCTGAAGAACAAGATGTCTTGGGTAATGTCTTTGGTTATCACTCTGGACTCATTATCATCATACCCCCTAATAATTGCAGAATTATTTATAGCTAGCCAGCACAATTGGTTGGTAAGAAGGTAGATAGATATATCCATCAATGTAACTTGCCCACACGTTTCTAATAAAAAAAAAAGCTTGAGAAGAGAAGTCTATTTCCAATCGCCTCATTTTATAGTCCAGAAAATTAATTCCCGATAGTTTAAGTGAATTGCTCCAAGTTAGACCAGCTTCTCTCTTGACTCTTCATTACTTTTTCTGTTAAATCATTTGCATGTTACATTTGGAAACTATAGATCCAAGGATTTGGGAAAAATATATGAACACATGTAAAGAGATTAATCTTGCTAATCTTCCACCATCATGGATTTCCTTTCCTTCTTGCTTTTTCTAGATTGAAATAGTTCTTCAATTTGGAAAAGACAGAGCAAAATGAAATTTGAGTAACAAACTTTGTCTCTCTTGATAGATGGCTTAAATGGAAATTACCCCTGAATAGTATGCCTGTTCCTACCCATCCCTGTATTTCTCTTTCTCTGAACATAGCTTTAAAAGTCCTGAATCTTTTTTTGTTACTGTTTTAGAGTATTTAGTAAACATAACCACATCGTGAGCTGTGTTATCCACACACCATTATTTCTTTTCACGTTATATTTTTAAAATATGTTCCTGATTATATGTTTATATGCTGAGTACAATTGTAAAAATAATTAGAAATTTACAAAATGTTTGTTGCTAATTAAATCCCTACACTAAATCAGAATTTGCTATCCAAATTGTGCAAAAAAATTGTAACAAGAAGTAAATTACTAAAAAGCGCCACCTTTGAGGGAAAAAGCACAGCTCTGTCCCTCCAAAATAGTGTTTCAATGTGTAGTTTTCATGAAGCAACTCTCCTCACTCCATATGGACCCTAAGTCACTACTACAGTTAAATGTAAGCAGATGTTACCGAATACAGTTCTTGTTAGCTCTCTTATCTGAAGCATGATATTACACGGTAAACACGCATGGATCTATTTCAGACTAGAATTTAAGGCCCTCTGAGCATCTGTTCCTGCCTTATTCTTTCAGTGTCACTGAGATATATCAGGCAGGAACTTGCCCGCTTCTCCTGACACCGTCCAGCTCACACACAATCCTCCTTGATGTGTTTCCATCCTTTCTTGTTCAACAAGCATTTTTGCACTGTTTCTGAGAACAGACAATTACTGTGCAACCAGGATATTACTAGCTAATCTGGGGAATGAAAACAAGTATTTGAACGTCAATAAAATATATTATATACACATTGAGGATTGATTTTATGATATTAATACATAAATTACAAGAGACAGTCTCCTATTCACCTAAATTATGTAGATGACAGCACCAAACTTATATGGGAAGTATTTGTTTACCAGGAAAGATGTTTTTTTTTTTTTTTTTTTTTTTGCTGAGGAATATTTGCCCTGAGCTAACATCTGTGCCGGTCTTCCTCTATTCTGCATATAGGTCACCGCCACAACATAGCTGCCAATAAGTGGTATAGGTCCACGCCTGGGAACCTGGGGCACTGAAGTGGAGCACACCGAATCTAACCACCAGGCAATGGGGCTAGCCCCAGGAAAGTTTCTTAAGTTCAATTCCCTAAAAGAGTCTATGACAGCTTTTATAGAAATTATGAGTTATGTTTAGTGATAATTTCATATCACTGTTATTGTTAGGAGACAATTTTCAGTGGACCTCCCATGTGTCTGCATGCCCTTTGTTCTGGACTCTTTTCAAAGATGTTTGCATAGCCATCCGGTTTGGAAGGTATAGTGTCTCATTCTGAAGCAAAGAGTGGGCTTGCTTGCTGCTCAGCCTAAGACAGTGACTCCTGCAGAAGCGAAGGGCAGACGTGCTTGCTTCCTATCACAGAAGACTCAAGTTCCCTGAGCGCAGGGTTCCTCTCCTGAAACCCGCTGTTTGCAGGGGTCATCCTCCCCTCCTCATGTCTCCTTGGGAGAAGTGGGAGTCATGTAATGTGTGCAAAAGTTCAGACCCTCTGCCTACTGCTCCTGTCATGAGAAACAGTCCTTTGTCCCTGATTCAGGCATGTCTTCTTCAGGCATCCACGAAACTTTGTCCGTGTTTCGTGGCAGGCTAACTTATTACCTTGCAAGGTAGGTAAAAATCTCAGACCCTGCCCGGTTCTTGAAAGATGTTTTGGCGATGCAGATGGGATGCTGACAGAGATGAGGGTTTCTGGAAGAAGGAGGAGAGCCACACGGGCTGATAGAATTTAAAGGAAATCCATGGTAACTGGTAATGAACATGTTGATCAAATTGTGTGGTCAACCAGGAAATACAACTTTATTTTTGGTTTTCAACTTTATTGCCTGTTCATGAGAAGAGATTGGGGAGTGGTTGCATGGACAACTGGAAAGTAGGTTCAGAGACAGCTGTCTGAACAGTGTGCCGTGGTTGCTCATTCTCCTCTAGGTGGGAACAGCAGGGAGGAAGAATGAAGGGGGGAGTTTCTCACCAATGTGGTCAACAGCCTCGACTCTACCCACTGTAACAGCGAGTGCTAAGATTAGTCCTGGAAGGACAGAGGAGTTCTCCTTTCTTTCAGACAACAGTTACAGTCCTGGGCACCTACACTCACATGAAAGGAGGAGAATTCGTATGAAGTATGGGCAGAAACCAGGTGAATCTTTAAAAATTTGGCTACTTCCTTTCAGAGAAGAGGAGAAGGGCATGTAAGGCTCATTCAGGAAGAATGGAAATAACCGGGCTGTCTTATAGCTCAGCCCCTCTGGAGTCTATTATGCCAATCTTAGATCCATTTGAAGATGATGGTAAAAGATCTGAAGGTTTCTTTTTTCAATGGGTCCTGGATGCTATAAGGCACCTTTGATCATCTGGGGAAGAGTTCCCTGAGAGAAAAACTCTTGTGGGAAACCATAGATCAGGCATTGACTAGAACTGAGGCTCTTGGTGCAAGGTAAGCCATTGGAGAATGAGAAACCGACCCCCAACATTTAGATGAATTCTTGAGATCAAGCGGAGCATCTCCTGACGCCAGAAGAAAATGCACCTTGCTCATAGGTGTGCAGCCCTTCTCTCCCTCTATCCCCATTGATTGCCGCTTCCCCTCTGTGCCAACCTCAGCTGCTTTAAAGAAAGCTTATTAAGGGCAGCATGCAGTTCTTCTGGTCTCCAAGAAGAACCAAAAGCCATAAATCCTAGTATGTTGGGGAACTTTGGGGAGGGGAGAATCACAAAATTTATGGCTCTATTCGATACAGTCACCTAAGTCACCATCATATCTGGTCCCCTGGGAGGAGGGGGTGCCCAAGTTCAACACGTGAACTTTAGGCAGTGTTCATAGTGGGGAAGGAAAACTAAGTCGTGGCTTCCACTACTGAATGTATAATTAATTGTGTTGATGTTTTACAAGCTGGTAGTGTGAATGCTCCTAAGTACCAAATTCCCCTAATTAGGAAAAGCCTCTTGTACTGATAAGCAATGCTAGTACTTTGGAGCCATGCAGCCCTAATATGCCATTTGAGCTGTAAGTGCTAGTCCTGACGATTTTGCCACTGGAGCGTCTGACAATGAAAAGCAGCCTCCACACCACAGCATCTCTTGCGGTTTTGCAGTCATGTCCTCCCTGACATGGCGACCAGGTAAACCCCTTTTGCAAAGCAGCTATTGGCTTGCCCCTGGAGCTCTTATTGAAACCGAATACCTGAACCATGGAGGTGTGTGACTCTACATGTTGATATTCCCATTTTGAGGTGAGTCAGCTCGAACTCAACAAACAAGATGGGAAGGGCCAACAAGCCTGCCTCGTTAAGTGGAAACTGTATATACAAGAATGTGGCAGGCCAGGCCCCAGCAACATTGCAGCTTTATATGAAAAACTGGCAGCTGTAACTTTGGGGGAAACTTTGTCCCCTCTATCTCTGAAAGCAAAACTGGCTTGATAAGGTCCTTGATTCACAGAAGTTCCCCTAAATTCCTGGGCCTGGGTCCTGATGTTTTGACTGAGAGAAGATTTGATGGTGTCCTGGACTGAACTATCGGCTAAAACTGATGGTGTCCATTGAATTATTCAGCCTCAGCACCAACCATGCTGAACTGAACATGGACAGGTGATCTTCTCTCAGTGGGCAGAACTCAAGGGTGTTTTCATAGCTCTGGCCAATTCTCTGCTTAATGAATCTTGTTACCATTCTACTGGGTCTTGGGCTTCTGCCAATGGCTGAGGTGTTTGGTCTGCCACACAAATCATGGTTGCTGATCGAATTGCCTGGCTAACGCTTACAGATGTTGAAGGTAAGGATTCATTCCCTGATGAGTCCAACTAAACTCCAGCAGTTGTGTGAGACTTCATTGCCCAGACTGCCAACCTTGCTGCCTAAATCCATTGTTGTACTGGACACAGCAACGTATGCTCCATTGTAAAGTGGGCACAACATGGAGGACTCTGTGTTTCTAAAGTTGGGCATTTTTATCAATGAATAAAAGAGACAACCATCATGTATTCTGAGCAATAGAGAAGAATTTCTATTTAAAATTCAGAGAGAAAATTTTTTTTCCTGAGCAAAGCATGGAAGTCCATAAACTCCTGGTCTTGCACCCGTGAAAGTCATTTTGCAGATTGTAGAAGATGAAGTTTGACTACTTGCTCTGCCATTTACTAGCTCTATTACCTTAAGCAAATCAAAAACTCCTACACATTCAGTGTTATTTTTAAAAAGAGGAGAAATGGGATAGTTTTGAATATCAAAGAAACAACACCTGTGAAAGTGCTTTCTAACTGCAAAGCACTCTACAAATATTATTTTTCTAATATTTCTGAACTTTTATGCTGTAGAAATAGAAATCAAGCAATATAAATATAGCTCACTGTCTATACATTAAAGATAAAAATTACAGAAAACAGACCATGATTCTAGAGCATTTGGCACATTAGCTGTATTACAATACAATAACCAGTGCGCTTGGACTAAGCAGGTGATGGGAACTTGGGTGAAACACACAACAGCTTGGAAGGAGGGAAGATTAAAGAGGAAGAGAGTGGAAACCAGAAAAACAAAGACCACACAGTAGTTATCTAGACATTACAGTTTTTGTAGTTCGAGTTATCTATTTTTATACTAGCACTTAACGTTTAATAAAATATATACTGTTTATCAAATGATATGGATCTAAACACTTCAACTAATCATCAAATATATGGAAGAATTCTTTAAATACTGGTTAAGAAAACTACCTGAAATTTTCAATTTAATGGAGGTTATTAATCATCATCCCCATTTCCACACTGGGGAGACCAGTAAGGAGTATCTGCATATTCCATTGCAATTTACTTAGCATGGTGTCTTTCTTTCTTTGAAACTATAGCAATGACATATTTAATTTGTAACTCATGGCGCCTTCAACTTTTCCTTGGGTCTTCGCACAAATAAGCACGGCTTATTTATATTTATGCAAAATGTTCTGTGTTCTTAACCTAATTACTTTCTATTTATCTTATGGAATTTCATCTTGATTTTATACACTTCATATCAACTATTTAGGAAATCACATTTGACCTTGTATTGTTTATATCCGCAACTTTAATCAATGAAGTTAAAAAATAATAACCCCAGACTTTGATTTAAATCACTTAACCTTTAAAATTTCAACTCATCCTCGAAATCCACAAGTTCAAATGCCACCCATTTCCCACCGTATAAATCTGTTCAATGAATAGCATTGTGCTACAAGGCAAGGCAAAGTGCTTTTTTGTAAGGAAACACAAGTTAATATAAAATACGTAAAGTTTAATTCCAAAAAATGTACAAACATATAAAACAAAGGAGGACAGAAGACATGTCACAAAAATGGCACAATGGACTATATGGTTTTGGGTAAAGAAAATAAAAGAGCTAAAAGAGTTATCCAATTTGAAATGAAAATATAATAATAATGATAATAATAAATATAATAGAAGAACAAAATAAAGAAAAGGAGGAGAAGAACTGATATTTATAGAGCACTTACTATACATTAAGCATGTAATTAATGCGTTCAATCCTTGTAGGAGTCTATGAGACGAGTATTGCATTTCACAAATGAGGAAAAGGAATTTTATCATAGAGAAACAGTAAAGGGTGACGTAGAAAATACATGTTGGGATCCATACCCGGGGGACTTTGAAATAGGCAACAAGGCAAAAATCAGCGTCTTCTTGAAGAGTAAGTGGATTTCATGGTTACAAGCGTAACTACTAAAGACAAATTGCCCGAGTCTGAATTTCAGCACCCTTACTTTCTGAGACCTTGGTCAAGTTCTTTAATCTCCCAGTGCCTCCGTCTGCTAACCCTAAAAGGGGAACAACCATAGTACCTACCCCATAGTGTGTTGAGGGTTAAATGCAGGGAGACAGGGAACACGCTTAGGACAAACACCACCCCGCTTCCTGTGACACAGCTTCAAAAGTCAAATATTCTGTCATTTGATTGTTATTACAGTATCATTTTTAAATGACACTATTTTTGATCAAGAGAATGGCATGATGAGAACCACCTTTTACAAAAATTAATCTAACAATATAGAATCCAAATAAAGCGAGGGAACACTGAGAGTATAAATGTCACGTAGGAGCACACCAATAATCCAGGTGCTAACTGCTCCCATGTCGGGAAGCTGCTCTCTCACGTGTTTTGTGTAGTTTATTGGTGTGGCAGAGTGGTTCCTGTCGCAGTTCAGCTCGTGGGCGGCAGTGGAAGACCATGTAACAGTTCCAAGTGCATCCCCTACAAGCCCTGTGTCCACCTCTACACCCCACTGTCATTTCCCTATAGGTCTCCAGTATTATTCACCTAAATTCCACAGGCTCTTCTAGCCGACCATTCTGACGACACTGCCGGCCTCATCCTTGTGTTAATCACTCCCATGCGGACACCAGAATTATCTTTGCAGGATGAAAATCCAAAAGTTTACTTGGCTTTTCCAGCTACTTGTCAATAAGCTCGTTAAGGGCAAGGATATCTGACGTTTAGTAAGTAAATCAGCTCTCCTGGGGAAAAAAAAAAGTCCAGCCATCTAACATTTTGCCCACTAGCGTGTCGTAAATACCCACATTATGGCACTTTAAGCCACCGATGTGATAGAGACGCATGAAGAGATGCGCACCACCAGCTTTCATGAGGCAGCACAATGCAGCTTCAGGTCCTTCCTAGGTGCTTGATAAACGTTTCTTGAATGAAATGCTGTTTAATTATTTGTGTTAATGTATGAGAACATAAGAAAAACTAGGGGCAACTAACTCAATAGTTAATGCAGCCTCCAAAAAAATATCATCAACAAGATGCATTCATCTAGTTAATTAGGAAAAAAAAAAAGGATCTTAGAGAGGAATATGCATGTATTAATAATTTGGTGTTTAAATACTGATCTTAGCATGGAAATTAAGTAGAACCTCGCTGAGAAGTCTGGAAAATAAAAGATAGTTGAATTACTTTATGATGATTATTCTGCACTGTCAGTGAGAATTGTGGGGCAGTAGGTAAGCTTTGTGAAATAAAGTGAATGACACCGAGCGTGTATAAAATTGTCCTTTCCTGAGACGGCAATTTTAGTAGCTAGAAGATATTCAAAGCGCACAATGTTAGGTCTGAGAGCAATAAATTCTTACCAGTAAACACATCATACAACACATAATAAAGAAGAAATGTTGTGGGATCGTCTGCATTAAGAATTTAAGATAAGCAAAGCTAGAAAGTTGTGTTGGAAAGCTATAATTGCAAGAAAATGAAGATGCATATGCACTGACAAATTGTCCCCGCCCGCAAAGCTTTAGAAGTCTGATTCCTCCTCCATATGGTCCTGCTTCACATCACTCCCTCAAAGCCAAGGCTGCTCATGAGAAGTATCTGTCTCTTTTGTTGTGTTGGACAGAGAATGATGAAGTATACATATTTTACGACACGCTGTACTGTGTTGCTGCCTCTAGTATAGATATGCAGAACTCGTTCTTGTGTGGGTCATAGACGCTGCTCAAACTCCCAACAGAAGGTAGACAAGAAATGGTTCTGAGTGGGAGCCGGGGGAGGCGGGCGGGAGGGAGGGCCTTGTGTGAGATGAAGGGGGGATGATAGTTAGGGACCTGCCCAGTGTCCAGTTAGGCTGACCTCGCCTGCGGGATCTGAGAGAGGAAATGCAACCAGCAAAAGTCCAAGTAAAGTCCTAAAACGTGCTTTGCCTCTTCTAAGTACTTCTTTTTAGTTTACTCTTTATGGAAACTGTGTTTATGAAAATAGGTATATACGTATACGTTTACTTTTCACAATAGCAAACAAACGAGGAAATCTTAGGAGAAAATAAACAATGTCTGGCACATAACATGAATCATTACTAATATCATTTTAAAATGTGAATGTTCTATCCTTTAAACCAGCCCTCAGAAAGCAGCTTTAAGAGTTATACTGGGTATAATGCCAACATCAGTTACAAAGACATGCCCGCTATGGCACTGAGTAATTCCTGAAGACGAAGTGGTAATCTCCTCTAAACCTTTATGTATGACTTAAGGTGAAATAATTAGTTGTCATACAATTGTTTTTGGAAAACAAATCTCATGGCTTGCCTTTTATCGTTACAATGTCTTGAAGGCTGTTTCAAATGCGTTTCATATTCATGTCAGGGGAGCAGCATAGAGCTGGTCTCTAAAAGCAGAGGTCATGAGTAATCTCTATGATAATGTTAGATTTTGGAATTTCCTTGCCATAAAGAGCTGTTTAGAAAAATTTCCTATCTCTACTCATGATTATTTTCTTTTATTGTTGTGAAGAGAGACCAGTCTGTCAATAGTACGTATTACCTGACACCACGTCATCAACTCATTTATCACTTAGCTCTTCAAATTGACTCTGCCTCACCTAAGAGGAAATAAAAGAAATATATTGAATATATTACTTTATTTGAAGTATTATAGAAAAACTGCTAACATTCTAGAATGGGGATTGAGGAAGAATTTGGTGAAAGAATGTTTTACAGTTTTGTTAGGATTCAACAGAATGAAAATCCTGGGATATCAGCAACATATGACCAGATGAAAGTGTAAATGTATGTCTGGCAAAGAAGTAAAGGGGATCATTTCATTTCTAGGTAATTAAATTATTACATTACCTTGCCTTTAGTAGACTTTATTTTAAAAGAATAGAATGGTTGAAGCACAGCTCCTCTCTGTTGGAAATGTCGACTCAAATAATCCATAGCCAATCTATAAACCAAAATGGGGTGAGTTTATTATGAGCCAGATCTGAGGACTAGCCCAGGGCCTTCCTTCCCCAAGGAAGGAAGAGCTCCAAAGAAGTGGGGTGTACAGAGTGGTTATATACCATCGTGGAACAAAGAGCATACATCATGTATGACAGGAATATCTCTTTCACTACCATCACGAGATGCTTAGCTGGCACAGCAGGTTGGAGGTCAGCAGGTCAGTGGTCACAAGGTGAGCACAGCAGGTCAGTAGTTAATCCTTTGTTTAGGGAGAAATGCTTATCCTAAAGGAAATGCCGATGTTGGGGAAGCTACATCCCTATCTTTAGGGGCATTATTCTTGTCTTTGGGACATTGTAAATGTTTAAAGCAGATGCACAATGGGTGCTCAACAGGCCACGTCAGGCCCTTTTGGAAAAACAAGGTCAGGCCGAATTAGTTTTAACCCAAATGGCTTCCTCATATTCTCCAATATCTCCTACCGCTTTTTGTTTTTTTGTCACAAGATAGACACAGGAGAGTTTGAAAACGAAGTCGTATGGGAGGCCTACCAGGCCAGGTGGTGATTCTTTCTTATGTATTTTTCTTATTTAATAAACATAGACGTATCCTCCACCCAGCCTCCTAGTCTCCCACAATCAATGTTTTCACTCTTCTAATTTTCCCAGATTCGTATGTTTTACTCCACCTCAATGTTTCTCAAAATTTGATCCTCCTACCTAAATCAAGTGCTTATTCAAAATGCAAATTCTAAACCCCACCAGGGAGCACTCAGATCAGAACTGCTGGGGGTGGGTCCAGATATCTGCACCTCTCACAGTACCTGTTGTGATTCTGTGCACATTTGAGTTTTGGAATCACTGCTACTGGTCTTTGGATGAGGCAGCAGGGCCATCGGCAACAATACAATATCCTCCACAATATGGGTTAGCACTGACCTGGGCAGAAACCATAATAACAAGAAAGGAGGCCAAGAAAAAAAAAAAAGAGAGAGAGAAGATGAATTGGACTTAGCTCAAAATGAAAGACTGTGGAGCCTGGCAGGATCGAGACAGTCTGGGAGACCCCTGCGTTCCCACACGTGAAAGATCATCCCCCTCGTCTTTGACTCTGAATAAAGTATGAAGCAAGAGAAACGGGTTAAGACACACATTTCTTTTTCTTAAACGTGATCAAGACATTTTATAAATTTAACAGAAATTGTGTTTAGTATAAATGCTATGAATTCTGTGAAATTTCCCAAAGTTCACTGAATTTTTTTACTTTTATAAATGATGATTGAAACAGATTGGAAAGCAGATTGTGTCCTTTGAGCCACAGTAATTACCTGAGAGGAGAGACCTACAAAAAGGGAAGAAGGAAATACGGAAGGAAGATAGATAGGAAGGAAGGGAAGGAAAAAGGAAATGAGAAAACTTCATATTCATAAAACAGAACATCTTTTTTTCAAATGTTGTCTCATTAGTTTTTCCTTATATTGAATGGACCTTCCTTTCACCAAATTTCATTGTTTTGGTCTTGAAAGAACTTTCTTAAACTCCACAGTATTTTGGAACATTAATTGAAATGATGAGTTTCAGTAACTACTCAATTACAAACTGAGAAACAAATAAGCCCATGTTTACCTAAAAGCACAGTCTCCATAATTTCTACAAAAAGACAAATGTAAAAACATATTATTTTTGTCAAAGAAAAATTGTACTAGACAAAGTTAAACAGGCAAAGAAGACTTTATTCAGGACTACTGCAACAGAAGAGAGAGATTGAACCCAACTGTGCTGGAATAAAAGGTAGGAGAGTTTTCAGTGCTGAGATGAGCTGGTGGAAAAGTCACCGGAGAACATTAGGGGAGGTCCTCAATGTGGTTAGGCCATCTGTGTTTGCTAATTGGCATTTAAAGGAGTTAGGCTCCTCCTACCCTCTGATGGAGAATAGGACACAGGGGCACTATCTCTCTTGGTGATTATACTTCAAAGGGATGGCTTCCACGTCCTTGAGAAAGACATTCCTTGGTTGTAAAACTGACTAGAGACTGGGAGAAGACTTATGTCTCAAAGGGTCTGGGAAGGAACTTACAGTTCCAAGTATTCTAAAGCAAACGCTCTAAGAAAAGAGAGGTCAGGGGCCTATAGTCAGGAAGAAACCTGCCTAAACTTCTGTCATTCTGAGGAGAATGTGAAGGCCATCTATCTCAAGCCCCTTTCTTTAAGTTTTCAGATGACAAAGAGTCTTCAAACGCATTAATTCACATGCTGTGGTTCTTTACTAGACGTTGAGTTACATTAGCCCAAACTTTATTTCATCTAAGTCTTATGGACATAGGCTCTAATTGCTTAATTCTCAGGCTGATCTAACTGTCGTATTTAATTATAGATTGTTGTGAGCTATGTCAAAGCTCTGTTGAGTACCTAAATTGCCTTTCTGTTTGTTGATTTAAGCAGAAATTGCCTCTTTAAAGAAGATTTTAGTTTACAGTTTTGGGTTAAGAATAACATTTGGCAAGCAGACCCTCTAATACAGCCTCTCCTGATTTCTCATGAAAATTCCCAAGAAGACACTGAAAAAAAAAACAACATAAAATCTCACAACTCCAGCTGAGGAGAGGGAAAGAAAATCTATCCATTGACAGAATCTGGCAAGAATTGGAGAAAACAGTGTTCTTACTGTATGTCCCTTTGTTGAAACACAACAGCCGGAAGAGGATTAAGTCACTTCACCCTACCCCCACTAACTGTCCCCTTGCCCCAAAAACTCAGAGTTTGTAAAAAAGATTCCATAGCCTTCCCTCTGGGGAGGTACTGCTTCTTGAGATAGTGAGAACATTGTTTTCTCTTTCTACTCCATCAGCTCACATAGAGTGGTTTGGATCTTCACAGCTCAGAGAGTCACGGGCAGGAAATAAGGTTCATGGCTGACAGCACTTTGCATCCTAGAGGGTGTGGCCACAAGTGAAGACTTGTCAAAAGCCCACAGAAGGCAGGTAATTTAGTAGTAGCTCATAAGCCCTTAAATCAATCAGATGACAACAGTCAACTTAGGACAGAAGTTGTGCGTGAGTAAGCTTTTAAGAAATCATTCATTTCTCAGCATCTGGAATATATTTAAGTTTGGTTCTACTGATCTCAAGCTGAATCATCTCTCACCCGCAAGGATTGGTCTCTGACATGTAGTACAGATGAAGTTAATGGTAAATCTACACCTCTTGCGAACACAATACATTAAGGTGACAATGTTGAACTTTCCCTCAGTGAACACTGTAATCCTGGAAAACAGATGGTTAAAGAAATCCTCCCTCACCCCTATTTCTTTGCGTTTCAGAAACATCTCAAGGCCAGGAACCCCCTTCCCCATGTGACTTAGCTAAGACGCAAGGATGCCCCCCACTTCTTTACCTGTGATGGGGCCAGACATGGACTCCCTGAATTCCATTCTTTGCTCATAGATGATTTGCTGAACTGCTTGCCACACTGATCGGTGGGAACAAAATGCTTGTTAACCAAGCTTAACTTTGGTTAAGCTTCTTCCCTTTTCACAGGACCCTCAGCTCTGATTCACCCTCAGCCTGAGCCAGTGTTGCAGCCTCTCCTTAAGGGCTGAGGATGGGCTGGCATGAGGGTAAAACATCCTCTGATCCACTCTCCAGTCATGCCACCCTTCCATCCACTTCCCCACACCTGGTTCTTTCCAGCCTTGTTCCCTCCTCCCCGTAAAAGAAAAGCCCTTCGCTTCTACCTGAAGAACCTTGAAGAGCTCATGGTAGTGACGTTCTTCCTGTTTCCATAGTTTCCCTCTCCCCTTTGCCATAGTCCCATTCTTGTCCTCTTGAAACAAACCTTTCAAATAAAGTCTCTCCTATAAATAAAAATAAATAAATACATAAAAATAAAGTCTGGGTTTGTTTTTTGAGAAAGGATCCTTCTAAATTCCATTCATGTGTTGCCCTAGTGTTTTCTTCGGAGGACTGTCTTCTTTCAGAACCACGCACATGCTTTTCTTTCTAAAGCACATCACCTTACTCAGCGTGGCATTAATTATCCTTCATACACCCTTTGAGATGTTGCTGCCTTCAGGAACTCTTCCCTGACCTCCTAAGCTGTATGCCCCCATGACACACCACATTCAAAATTCTATTTCATTGTTATATTTTCACACCAAACCAAAGGTTCTTTGAGGAGCAAATGTCGTATTCTCCCAACAACTAAAATAGGCACAGGCATATAGTAGATGTTCCATGGATGTTTGTTGAATTAATAATTTTTAAGAATCAGGAGGCAATTTGCCATGGTTATGCCTTCTTTACACCCTAATAATTTTATGAATGGGGAGTAGTCTAACACCAACATCAGAACTTTCCAGGTGTGACTGTGTCCTGATTGGTTAAGAAAATGTCTTCCTGTCCCAAGAGGCAGGACGGGAGAGAAGAAAGGGTCTTCCTGTCTCCAGTGAGGCTGGCAGTTTTGCTCTTTTCCAGGCACCTAATCCTTGTGGGAAACTCAAATTAACTTTTCAATTCAATTCCATCTGCCTTTTACGTGGCGAAAATTTCTCTGACCCTGGCAATAGCGTGCAAATCATTCCTACATTGTTGGTGTTGTTGAGGGTTTCCATCATTATTCTGTGCTTTCTCTGGGTATTTCAGTGGAAAGTTAGGAGAGGGTACGTAGAGACCACCAGCTGGAGGACATTTAAACCACAAACCTAACTGGAGAAAACTGAGAGACTATTTACTTGCAAGACTTTGGAGTTAACCCTCAGAGTAAAGATTCTTGTTCTCCCTCCCTCCACCCTGGCTTTGATTCTCCTGCCAGCCTCCTCTGTCTTCATCACAAATCATTGTAATAGGAAAGTTTCCCAGGAAAGGGAGGTGATGCAGTACCAGTCACATTTGGCAAGTGCCTACTGTGTGTGAAATGACGTAAAGTTATGTTATCACGCACCAACTCTGAGAAATTAGTACTAGTATCTGGGCCTGGTTGGGGTCCTGGCAGAAAATATACAGCACAAATTAGGATAATCTGGTTAACCATTTATAAAGTCACAGTGTAGAAAACCGTAAGGGCAGCGCATAATGCAGGGCTAGTAATGCTGGAGTGGTACACCCAGGCATGAAAGAACAAATGAAAGGAACAGTTACTGGAAACTAGAAATAGAGAGAGCTGCGTGTAGAAGGTACCTGACGGGAATTACAACCTTCAGTAGAGGGATGTGCCTTAAAACCTTCAGTTGGGGTACCAACCAGCTGCAAACCGTCAACAAAATGAAAAGTCAACCTAACAATTGGGAGAAAATATTTGCAAATCATATATCTGATAAGGAGTTAATATCCAAAATGTACAAAGAACTTATATTTCTCAACAATATAAAAACAAACAACCCAATTAAAAAACAGGCAAAGGATCTGAACGGACATTTTTCCAAAGAAGAAATACAGATGGCCAATAGGCCCATGAAAAGATGTTCAGCATCACTAATTATTAGGGAAATGATTCATTTTCAATCTAGAATATTTCACAACTTTTAAATACTTTGAATGCTGGCATTTTACATCATAGATCTAGGTACAAGTCTCTTCTTTCTTTCTATTCAGGACTGTCTGAATTCTTTCTCTCTATTCAGGTCCTTTCAATGAGAAAATTCTGACTTCCTTGTCTCCAGTAATTTCTAGCTCTCTGTTAGATAGTCAAATATAGGAATCCTATACTAATCCTGTATATCTTTTATTTCCTTGTTTAAAAATTATTTTTACCAGCTATTTGTCCTTTTGTTCTACATTTTTGGAGAGTTCCTGAAAATTATCTTCCTTTTCTTGCAGCTTTATTTTTAAATTTGCGATTATATGTTTACTTTCTTGGAACTCTTCCTTGTCTCTAATAACTCCAATCAAATCTCCCTAAGAATACTAATGCAAGTGTTGCCTAATTGTTGACATTTTCTGATGTATTTTTGGATTTCTCTCGGGCATTCTTTTATATTTGCCTTTTCTTTTCTATGTTAATGTTGAGTGATGTTGGACTATCTATTCATATCTTAAATTAAGGCAGTAATGGAGACCTCTATGTACTTAGGTAAATACAGTCAACAGGCTTTGCTTTAAGGTAATAGGATGAGGTCCTACCCATTACCCCAGAAAACTCCTAAATGTCAAAAAGAATGAAATTTTAATCTGATATGAGAAAACTCATAGTATTAGCTTTAACTTTACAGATAATGTTTATATTTCCCATAGAGAATAAAGCTCTGATATCCTTACCTAGGCTTTAGTGACTGGCTGAACTCCTTTCTGTATCCACGCAGGATACAGAGGAGAGGAATGAGTAAACTAACCGTTCCACATACACACCTTCAGCTAGTGCCTCTGCTTCAGCTACACCTCTCTGACTCTCCCCTTGCTGGACTTCTGCTTAGCTGGGCTCTCTCCCCGAAAGCAGCCACATTAGTGCACATTCTAGACTGTGGCTTCCTCTGCTCTCTCCAATCAATCCATAATGGTGATTTCCTTTTGGTTTTTCAGACGTTTGTTGAAAACTGTGTTCAGTAATGGAGTATCCTAATCTTCACTTTGTTTAATTCCTTCTATATATTTAAATGGGATATTGAGAAAGAAAAGAGAAAATGAGACATGTGTCAGTCCGCCATTTTGAAATGAAAACACACATTCAGCAAATATTTACTGAGCACCTATTATGTGTCAGCACCTTGCCATATTTCTATGAACAGAACAAAAATGCTCTTTAAACTTACACGTTTTACCTTCTAGTGGCAATGACAAGTGATAAATAAACAGTTACAATATAATTAAAACTTATGATAAGAAACATGAAGAGAAAAGACAGCATCCTGTGAGAGGGAATGACAGGAGATATCAACTCTGAGCTTTGATGATCAGGGAGAAAAAAAAAACATTGAGTAGAAATCAATTAAGTCCAGCCTTAAAAGATAAGCAGCAAACGTGCACAGAGAAAGTGGGTAGAATATTATAGGCAAAAAGATCTCTATTTGAAAAGGCCTCTATATAGTAGAAATGAGTGATTGAAAGAAAGCCAAGGAGACTGTGAGTGAGAGGGGAGAGGACCGAGAAGAGTTGAGAGACAAGAGCAGAGGCCAAATTATTCAGGGCATTGTAAACCATGGGAGAGTATAGAATTTACATACTTTGAAATGTTTTATTCAGCAGTATGAAATAATTTATGTTAAGAAGATCATTTTGTTTTTCTGAGGAGAATAGATTGGAAAGAAAAGGCAGGAGGTAAGGAAAAATGTCAGGAGCTTATCTCAATAGTTCAGGCGAGATAATGGTCTCAATAGTTCAGGCGAGATAATGGTCTCAGTAGTTCATGTGGAGATAATGGTCTCAGTAGTTCAGGTGGAGAGAATGGTCTCAGTAGTTCAGGTGGAGAGAAGGGTCCCAGTAGTTCAGGTGGAGAGAAGGGTCTCAGTAGTTCAGGTGAGAGAATGGTCTCAGTAGTTCAGGTGATGATCATGGTCTCAATAGTTCAGATGAGAGAATGCTCTCAGTAGTTCAGGTGAGAGAATGCTCTCAGTAGTTCAGGTGATGATAATGGTCTCAGTAGTTCAGGTGGAGATAATGGTGGCCTGAGCTACGATGGTAGCAGAAGAGAAAAGGAAAGAATAGATTCTACACGGATGTGAAAGATTGAATTACTGACACAACGTTAAATTGGTAATGGGGGGTAAGAAAATCCAGATGACTCGAATTCTGTTCTACAAAATTGATTGTCTTGTGGAATTTTTATTGTGATGGGAAGGACTGGGGAAGCAAAGAGTGAAGAATTTAATTCTGGACCCATTAAGTTTAAGATGCCAGTAAAACATTCAAATCCAAATGCCAAGAAAGGAAGGCTAGACTGAGAATTTAAATTTTGTTTTATTAGTACATGTGTGGTGATGAAAACCATGTGAGTGGATAAGGAGAAATAAGAAAGGGAAGAGAAGAAGAAACAGAACCTAGTTCTCAGACAGAGGCAGAGGAGCCAGCCGTGACAACTGGAAAATACCATAATCAGGAAGGCATAGGAAAAAAAGCCAGGAAATTCTGAAATCAATCATGAAAGTCAAATCACGAAAGTGAAGAAACACCAGAGTTCAGAGAAGGAAGTTTTCAAATGAGAGGCAGAGAAGTGTGCGTTAGATTTGTTGATTTTGACAATGGCGGTTTCAGAAAAGGCAAGTTGATTGGAGTATTTTGAAGAGTAAATGAGAGATAAGGAAGTGGTTGGAAAAAGCATATGTAGAAAATTATTGTAAGAATTTTAGATACAAAGGAGACCAGGAAGGAACTGAACAGACGTATGAGGTAAAGGAGAGTTTTGTTTATCTGCTTATTTGTTTGATTGTAAGCTGAAAAACATTACATCTTACTATACAAAGCTTCCTACATAAGTGCTCAGGCCTACAGTGGGGCCGTAATCCTCCAGATGGCCTGAGAAAAGGAGAGTCGTTGCCTCAGTGCATGAATAGTTTCACCAGTTTCCTCCCGTGTGGCTTAAAATTATTATAACTTTATATGTGTGACATGATGTGACACATGTTGTCAAGTAGTGACTTTTGGCATATGGAAATCATCCAGGGGAGAGAGAGAGAGAGAGATAAGGCTTAATGATGCAGGAAGAGAGAAAAATAATCAGAGAGGCAAAGTCATCTAGAAGGCACTGTATATAGAATGAGTCATCAGTGACAAGAGAAAGAAAATTTCCCCCATGTTTTCAGTAAAAAAGGAAATAAGTTCCTGGCAGATGCAGGTAGGTTTGTAGATTTGATCATGAGAAGATGAGGGGCATCTTTTGGAATGATTTCCATTCTCTATGTAAAATATAAGGCAAGATTATAATATGAAAGTGAGGAAGAAAAATATAGGGCATTGGAAAGACAAGGAGGAGATGTGGAATAGCTATCGCAACAAGAACCATATTACTCAGTAAGACGGTTGTGTGCCTGAGATGCTACTCTTTGCTGGACTATTCTGATCAAAGAAGATGCACCGTTCCTATATATAGTTATATAGCTATTTGTATGCATTGATTAAATGCTAGTATACTGGGAATATAAAGTCCTGGAGTCCAGGAAGGTTTGTCTCCCTTAGGGCTTCATCACTGATACTACGTGCAAAGCAAACACATAATATGTGTTTGTCGAATAAATGAACAAACAACAATCTTGACTCCTACGAAAGGATGTTAGGGGACCGAGAGATTGTTCAGTGAGTCGCAACATTGCTTTCGGAGGTAAAAGTCATCTTTTGTCCAATTATTTGTCTTCTCCTCCACCTTTTCCTTCTCTATTTTTTCCTGTCTTCCAAAAAAATAAAACACTGCAGCCACCATTTCCAGCCAAACCCTTTTAAAAAATATTGCTCCGTAATGTAAAGGTTGACTTTCAGCCAAAATGCCTATAACAGATTTAATTGGACAAATATTAGAATGAATTAAAATTTTCTATCATAAATCCTCCAAGTAAGAATTATCTTTCTAGCATAGTACTTCAATCCTGGATGGTGTTTTCACCCAGAATGCCAAAGTCAGCTCTTTTCCATGAATCCTTTACTATCAGAGTTAAGCTGTAGCTTCAGCTTGATTGACTTGATTTCTTTTCTGCTTCAAGGAAACCTGTTGCCCCTGTTGGCATATTTACTGCTGCCCTTGCAGATATATGAACCATCCCAAGCATAACGTGGCCACAGACGGTAGAAAGCTCACTGTAATCAATCCCTCGCTGTGTTCTTGGATCTGCCACTGGCTGCCTCACTTCATGGCTGGCCGTCAATGCCCAGCCTGTGCTCACTGGTTGCATGGGGCACTCACTGATTTGATTTTAATAGAGCACAATGTAGCATCTTTACCTCGCAGTTTTTAAGAGAATAAATATTTATCTCGCTCTACTCTCCAGCTATTTCAAGGATGACTACTCTGTCTGAGCTAAGGGATTTCAGTGTATTGGAACTTTCTGTTTAAAATAAGCAGGCAGATGATGTGAAATGCTTTGATCTTCCCCAAGTGACTATAAAGTCATTTCAAGCAGTCTTTCGCTTCCTTAGACTAATAGAAACGGGGCATGTCTTGTTATCCTAACCAAATGGATATCATCATTATCTGCTTCTGGGGAAACCAACCTTGAGGTTTGTTTTCCAGGCTCAAGTAGAAAGGGCTGCATGATTGCCTGGTTCCAATTTTAATGGAGAGTGCTGTCTTTCATCTCCACAATTCTAACACCTGTTTGTGAGATAGAACTGCAGTCTTGGGAGAGATTTTATCCTCTACTAGCTGCAGGGTAAATGCCGCATTTCTAGCTGCTCTTAAGGCCTTGGGGAGAATATCGGGAAAGTAGAGGAAATGCAGTATAAAACATGGCAAAGGGAACGATCTGATTAGATTGGATCTGCTTCTTGCATCTCGGTAAATCGTGGAGGCAGGGTTAAAAATTGCCTTGGGTTGTTGCACAACTCTAGAACAATGAACATTATGAACCCTATTTGCAGATAGGGAAAATTAGATCTGCTCTTACCCAAATATAATAAGTGTACACATTCTTCTCTTCTGTCAAATTAATAAAAATATTCTGAAATATTACCTTCAAATATTACATTATGTGAAAAAATTCTCTATAAGAGACTCTTCTTGCTTATCAAAAATCTGTCCTATTATAAAAGTTGCAGAAATGGACTTAATAGTTCCCAAATCCTGCCTCAATTTAGCCCTTGTTCTAATTTATTTTCACAACTTTTACTATTTTCATGACTTTTCCTGATTGATGGAATCAAAATAATGTAGAAAAAAATCCAAACAACTTAAGAAACATAACATTTCTTTCATTTGGGTTTCAGATACCATCTAACATTAAGAGAATAAATATTAAAAGTTGGGTTAAAATCTCAACAGATGAAAGTATCCTTTCTACCATCAGGGTGTTAGACTTTATAGCTTCACCATGTGTCCAAAAGTACAATGGACATGCTCGAGTCATGTTAACACCAAAGGTTGATCAATAGAACTATTATTCATTTGTAGCTAGATTATGCAGAAAGCTGGATTATATTTGATATTAATTAATTAATTAATGTATCAATATTCCTGTTGAGAAATAAAGATCAATCAAATAACTCTAAGAAACAATTAATACAATGCTGATTATATACTTCATGTATAGTATATATATAATTATACACATAATATATAATTTTTGTTGCTATGTACTTATTAATTCTAATTTTAGAGTATTTCAGATGCCACTAATAAATGCATGTTTTGTAGAATTTTCAGATATCACTGTCAAGTTTGGTTCTTTTACAGTATGAAGTTATGTGTTAATTCATAACTTGTGTGAAAAAAATTACCTAGTATCTTTCTATTATTATGCTTGAGCCAGGGCTTGAACCAAAATCTGTTTGACCCAAAAGTCTGCAAAGTTATTTTGTCTCAACACTATTCAATTATCAGTATATTAGCACCTTTGGAGGAAATTCAGAGGGAGTGTCTATATGAATACTTTTTGATTGTGGAAAATATAAAGTATAATTTAGGAGCATCTCAGTGATTTCTGGCTGGAAGAGAAAAGAGCATTTTACTAATTCTACTTGATGTTAAAATCCAATTCTGTGCCTCAGCACCACACAACACTATCACATGATGCCAAGCTGGCCGCATCTATTTGGAGCCGTTTGAGCTAAAGTATTGATGTAAGCCACATCACTGAGACAGTTGGAATGCCTTAGGCACAGGAAAAATGCTCAGAAGAGAAGCAAGATTGCTCTTTTATTTATAAATCTGGACTCTTGCAATTGCTATGATTGAAAGAGAATAGAGAGAAACACATGATCTATACAAAAATGTCACATAAAAAGCATGAGGTGTTGCCCTTTTGTTGTCCACAAGAATGAATGAGGTACCAAGGAAATGAGACTCTTCTAGGGCATTGAGGTCACATTCCTTCACACGGGAAGATTATGGAATGTTCTCTGGAAGATAAAATCTATCCTTTATATTTTGTCTTTTATATAATTAAATAATCTTTTGAACAATTTCTGTTGGAATTGGGATCATTACTCCCTATGGATGGTTGAGTGTACCCAGGATACAGAAACATTCTTTCTTCCCCCTGAAATGGGAAAAATCTAGTCAGAACAAAGCGATAACTGAGATCCTCATTGCTACAATTATCTTTAGTGAGAGCTGTATAAAGAACAAAGGCTACTGAAAATATCCCACTTTAACAGGACGAAGGGCAAGGAATATCTCTTACTTGTGAAGGGTGGTGGTGGGATCCACAGTGTAGAGGCTACTTCAATAAGGAACTTGAGCTTGGGAGCCGGGCCATCAGGGTTTAAATTCTGCTCTGCCACCTAATAGCTGGGTGACCTTCATAAAATCACTTTCTTTCTTTGTGTATCATTTCTGTTTTACAAAGTATTAACTATATACACTTGTTGGATTTAAAGGAATAGATATATTAAAGAGTTTAAGCTATGACATGGTAGGTAACACGCACTCAAATGTTTTCTGGTAGTATAGTGGTGTTACTAACCATAGGAATAAAAGTGAATTGGTTGCCATGTAATATGCCACGCACTGAATGCTTTTGGCACTTTACAAATATTATCTTATTTAATCATCAAATATCACTTTAATGAAAGGTATTATCTTTATTTTCAGATGAGAAATTTAAGAAACAGTATTAAGAAATGTTCCCAAGTTCAGATAGCCTGGGAATTCTGGGATCTAAATTCAGATCTGCCTGGTGTTAAGACTAGGATGTTAACCACTACCCAGGGTATTTTCTTTGATGTGATCTTATTTGAGATAGAATAGGCCACGGAGTCTCATGTAAGGAGACATAACTCTCATTTATTCATACATGAATATTCTACATCCTTTGAACATAATAGATTCCTTAAAATAGAACTTTGATTGTTGAGGAAGTGAATTAATGATAGCATCATTTATAGGAAACTATTAAACCATTGCTATGATTTAAATGGTGTCAGAAAAAAATGATAGGCAATATTAGTCTATCCATATCAGTCTTGCAAACCTCTGACTACAAGGATGGGGAAGTGTCATGAGGCAAACATATCTCTGCCTCTGCACCATCAGAGGGCAAGGACCAAAAAGTAACATCCTGCTGGATAATAAAATCATATATAAGTGCCAAAATCTGTACCTAAAATATTATGGACAAGGATAGTGTGCAATAAAAAATTAAAAAGACTATTCTGGATATTTATTTGATCATAAGCTCTTTAAGGGCAGGGATCCTTTCTGGTCGGTACTACCCCCACACTGCATTACTGCCTTACCCTTCACTGCACCTCTGGAAAAGACCTGGACCCATCCCATCTACCTAGTGCTTCTATCCCACGTAATTCTTGTTACAATAGAAGACAAGTTCCTGGTCCCATTTAAGGTCAGTCCCTCCAGCTGTGTCCTGAATTCCCTTCCCGTTAATTCTTCTCAAGGAAATTGTTTCTGCAATTATGCATTTTCTATCCTGCATCAGCAAGTTCTGTTTCTTTCTCTGCTGGATCATTCTGATTGGCATGCAGCATGACTTAATATGATTCTTCTTTAAAAAAAAATCATCACATATCCTCACATTCCTTCTGGTCATTGCCCCATTTTTCGATTCCTCCTTTGTGCAAAACTCTCATGAAAAGAGTTGTCTATTTTTAGTGTTCTTTCCCCTTCCTAACTTCCCATTCTCTCTTCAAGCCACTCCAGTGGGGCTTTTCTCTTTGCAAATCCAATGAAAAAGCTCTTTTCAGGATTACAAATGATCACATCTAGTGGTGAATTCACTGCTCTATTTTACTTGACTTTTAGCAGCTTTGGACATAGGTGATCACAGTTCTTTCTGGAAGCACACACTTTCCTTGCCTTCAGGGATATCCAATGTACTTGATTTTCTTCCTGCTTCATTAATCTTTTTTTCAAAGTCTTCTTTGGTGACTCGTCTCCTACCAGACATGTAAGCATCACAATGTGCTGTATATTTTCCTCTTTATGCACACTCTCTAACTAGATAATCTCATTGAGTCTCATGACTTTAATTACAACCTATGCATAGATGACACTCAAATTGATTTTTTTCTTGGTACTCACTATTGAGTTCCAAAATTTTCAGATTTAAAATGGTCAAAACTACTTTTCCAAGTCTTCCTCATATCAATAAATGCACCATTCTATTGAACCATTCGTTTATTCCCCAAATCTAGGTTGCTGTAGATTCCTCACTTCCCCTCACATGACAGGCTCAATCTATCAGTAAATCTCCTCAGCTCCACCTCCAAAATATTTCTGCACTCCAGCCACTCCTCTGTTAAACCCAAACCCACAACACCATCATCTTTTACCCAGACTATTCCAATAGTATCCTGATAGCTTCCTCACCTCCATTCCTGCCTCATTAGGTTTTACCATTTACACAGCAGCCATATTCCTCTTCCAAAAGTATGAGTAAGATTATGTTATTCCACTGCTCAAACTCTCCGATGGCTATAACTTAGCCTTGGAAAAAATGGAAAACTCTTTATTGTGTGGCCTTTATTGTGTGGCCTTCAAGACCACACATGATCAGGTGCCTGGCTACCTCCTAATCAATCTTGGAATCATTTTCTCACTCTGCTCTAGTCACTCCGGCTTTCTTCACAAAGACAAGCTTATTTCCACGTTAGTGTTTATTTTATGCCTGAAATTCCCTTTTCCATTCCTTGAAATGACAAACTTCTTCAAGTAAGTCATTCCTAGCTATTCAGAATCTTTTCCTGATGCTCTATGGGAAAGTGGCTCACTCCACCACTTTCAGTGATATCACCTTGGCTCATTTTGTTCTTAGCATTTATCACTATCCGAAATTAGTCTCTTTGCTCATCCGTTTATTTATGTGTGTATTTACTTATCATCTGTATCCTCCTGATCCCCAGCCACTAGAATATAAGACTCTTTATAGTGAAGATCTTGTTTCATTTATTCATCACTGTATTCAGTGGACAACTCCTGATTCTTTGCAAACTTTGGTGTAGAAAGGTAATAAAGGGGAAATTATGAAGGGCAAAAAAATTAAATAAAGATAGAACATCATTTCTGCTGAGAAAAATAATAGCTGTGTAATTATATTAAACTTAAAACTCACAGGATGTGTGCATATATTTTTTTTTTCTGAAAGGCTGAGTGCAACATCCAAATCTATCATTGCTGGGTCACTGTGATGAGATCCAGCAGCCTTTAAATATGAAAAACAAGTTACTGGGAAAAAGAGATCGCCAGAAGCACACAAAGTACAGACAAGATAGATGGACCCTGGAAATATTCTTCTCTTTACCTCGATCCGTCTTTCTCTTTCAGAAAATGGTCTTCTGACAGCATTTGATCTTACTTTAGTGTTTATTTTTCCTGCAGTCTTTTAGGCCTCAGGTATTGTCTTCATCATCATCATTCACAGAAGAGGGAATATTTGTTGAATTCTTATTAAATTTTAAAATTCCACTGGATTTTAAAATCCAGATAAAAGGATATTGGTATGTTTAGCTTACCATTATGTCCTTGCTAATTAACACAGATCTTAGGACCTAACACATATCAAAATTTTCTAGGAACTCTGTTCAGCTCTTCATTGTGCTGCCTCCTTAATCCTCATAAAAACAATATAACTTAGATTCTATTGTTTTCTCTTTTACTAAGATTCAGTATGCCAAGGAAACTGAAGCATAGAGAGATTAATTTGCCCAATAACAGCGACATGCTTATAAATAAAATGGCTGGGACTCCAATCAGGTTGGTGTAATTCTAATGACTCATGCTTTTAATCACTAACCCAATAATTCTCAAATTTCAGGGTAAAAAAGAATTATCTGGATTACTTCTTATAAAGGCAAATTCTCATTTCTCAGCTCAGATATTCCACTCAGAAATTCTTGGGTGAGGTCCACGAATCTGTACATTGGACAATATAACAGCGATCACATTACAGGAGGCAAAGGACCACTCTTTTGTAATAACTGTGTAATAACTTACACTATCTCATTGGACATAGACATATTGTAGGCATTTAATAATACTATATAGCAAATAATTAATTTGGAAGAATGGAATATTTTGACATAAAGTCACTTTTAAAATTCAAAAATATATCAAGCATTCTCTCAAACATCCTCATATTACACCCACAAAATATTATATGTACTAAAGCAGGAACACTACAATTAACCCTTCAAGAACATTACTTCTCTCATAACATCATATGCTTCCTTTTTGAACAATCACAATCAAGTCTTATGAACCACATAACCTCAGAAATTGACTGTTAGCCTCAATAATAGCACACTGATAGAGTCTTCCCATATAATCTTAAAAGTGAGCTTATGTTACTGTTTTGGTGCCCTTTCAATCAAATAATGGAGATGATTCAGATCTCTTAAGCAGCCAGCATGCTTTTTATTTATGAAAATATCCAGAAACTTTGGTCGTGTTCATATCTCCTGTCATTGCCTGCATTGGACCTAGTAGAAGACCTCTTTGCTGATCTGTAAACTTTTCACTTTTGGAAATGTATAACCTAAATAAGAAATAAGGATATGCGCATGTGAATATCATTTAGATTGAGATTCTTATTTTAGGTATTTGCCCATTAAAAAAATAAGCTAGTCATCAATGTTTAATTTTTACCACATAAAGTAAGAGATCATGATCAGAGTTTAAAATTGTTTATGAGTATGTTGGCAGGTGAAGGAAAATCTAAATATTATCTGTTTAGGATCTGTGTAAGATAGAAGCAGACTCATTTACTAAAATAATGGTCAAAGTAGGAAGAAAAAAAACCAAAAACAGACATTAACTCAGAGAGCAAAGGTATAAAAGATGCTTCCGAAAATAGACAAAAGAAATACACATAAGAAGACAAGAACGCAATCAAGTTGTTTATTAATATCTTTAAGTTAACAAGCATACAAGGATCAAATATAAGGAAATGCCTTTGCATTTCTCAAGGAGAGAATTCATATTCATAATATGTTAATTAAAAAGATACTTTATTACAGGATATAAACAAACTTCCTTTCCTCTTGCTCTTTTTGTGTTTGTTATAAAGATAAACATATAATAAACACAGCAGGAAAAAAATGTGCTCTAATTTTCCATTCCTGAGGAGAAGCCATCTGTAATTTTTTAAACTGCAGATCAACTAATAAACAAATATTAGTCAAGAATCAAATGTGCTGTGTTCATCATATTAAAAAAAAAGACAGAAAATATAAACATATTTCCTATTGTCCAATAGGTTAAAGATTAGTTGGAGCACTTTACTTTGTACATTTTACGTTCTAATAAATTAAGGGTAAAATGAGAAATAAAGACAAGTACATTGTAGGAATAAAGGATATATATGTGTCAGTTAGATTAAGAATGTCCTTATGGAGATGATCACACTTAAGATGAATCTTGAAAGATAAACTTAGATTAATTTGAAAGACGAGGGACAGGAAATACTAAGTGAAGCAGAAACATGGGTAAAGTCACAGAAGAAGAATATGCAATGAATATGCAGGGCAGGAGAATTGGCTACACTGGTAAAAGTTGAGAGTTTAGGAAAATACAAATAAGATTTAAAGAAGGATAGGCTCACAATCTAGAGGGTTCTGATTGTCAATCTAAGAATGCAGGAAGGTCACAGGTACTAGAGGATTTTGAGGCTTGAAGTGACATTTTGAAAGTATGACGTGAAAACATTAGTGTGGTCAGACCATGGAAGAGGACAGTAGCCAGAACGCTTGCAGACTGCAAGGTTCCGGACTGCAGCAGCAATCAGAGCGGAAAGAGACGAGAAACGCGGTCACATTACGTTATTTTGGATATAGATATTTTGGAAAATAGCCTAAGGTGGCCTGAAACCTCAGATACTGGCCACATAAAGATTTTTTTTTTTTAAATTTCATGGGAATAGAGGATACTCACAGATGATAATTGTTGTTCTTAAGAAAGTAACGAACATCTCTGAAGGCTTTTCCTGAGAGACACACTGCAAGTCTTTAACCAGGGTTAAGGAGAAACAACCACTTATTCCTCTGTTTAGGTATCTTGCCTTCTTTATCTTTGGATGTGTAAATACCCAAAAATAGATTAGGAAATATATATATATATAAATAATAAATAAATAAATAAACAAATAAATATATATATACAACAAAATATATATATTCTTTTTTGGAAGATTGGCCCTGAGCTAACATCTGTTGCCAATCTTCCTCCTTTTTTTTCCTCCCCAAAGCCCCAGTAGATAGTTGTATGTCATAGTTGTACAACCTTCTAGTTGATCTATGTAGGCCGCCATCTCAGCATTGATGAACGTTCCCTAGGTCTGCGCCGAGGATCCCAACCGGCGAAACCTGGGCAGTCGAAGTGGAGTGCGTGAACCTAACTGCTATGCCACCGGGCTGGCCGCATATTTTTTTATCCCTACAGTGCAAAAAAAGAAAGTTGAAATAAACTTTACTATAATTCAAAATTTTCTACTCCAAGCAGAATAATAAGAAGAGATTAAACATTCCTTCTTTGCTAAAGATCATCTATGTATCTTAGGTTACTTCCCTTTGGTCTACTCCAATTGCAGAGAAAGCAATTCTAGTTCTGTGGCCTGCCGCCCTTTGAACAACAAAAGGTCCTCCAGATCATAGGGATGAGAAGAGCCGGAGTAACGTCTAGACCTTGACGGACATTGCACTGACTGGGTTTAAAGCGCGTGTGAACCCTTGAGAGCTCTGCCACTAGGTGTACTGAATTTTTATCTCATTAAGAAAATGTGACCATAGTCTGGCCCAGATTGGGAGGCGTGCACAAGTTTGGCAGATCCCAAAACATCTTGTAAATGAAATTTTTAAAAAAGAATGAGTTACGAAATTAGAATTCTAAACAGATGTGATATTTCAGGTCTGAGCGGCTGGGGGAAAAGCAAAGACATCAGGAGAAATAAATTTTGATTTGACACAAATAAATTCATGCTGGACATTTTGAATGGGAGATAATGGGGGAACATCAACATACCAAGGCGTAGGAAGAATTTAAGAGATCTGAGCTGGATGTCAGCAGAGAGATGTTGAGATAAAATTGTCGATGTTATCTGCATAGAGGCTAAAATCATACAATTGCATTAGGAGAGAATTTGGAGAAAGAGTAGCAAAAACTCAAAGACTAAGGCTTGATGGTTTTCCACATTTAGAAGTTTGAATAAAGCCATTATTAACAGAAAAGGACAGGCAAACCTGGAAGGCAAGAGGAGAATGGGAAACAATGTTACAAAAGTCTGATAGGTAAATATTTATCATTTATTGATGAAATTAAAACCAGCATTCTCTTTGCCATCTTTCAAAACTTTTAGTAAGCAATACTAATACTTAATAGTAAGACAAAAACATAGTTATACATCATTATATTACAGAGTAACTGGTTTATGTATGAACACGTAGTGAAAATGAATCAAAATTGACTTTGATTCATTTTTTCCATTGTTTCAAGGTTAGGAGGAAGTCATGGTACAAAGTTCTATCACATCCCCAGAAAATTAAGTTCCATGGCATGATATCTGGACATCTGGTTGACCTCTGTTTCCAGAGAAGGCAAAATTTGAAACAGAATGCCCAATCTCACACTCTGGAAGATTCATCAAAAACCTCCACACTGTGAGGAAGCGAGGCAGAGTCCTAATCTCCTGGAAAATGAAGTTGTCTGTGACAGTCTGTAGCATGAGAAAAATTATAACTATTCTATCTAGATACATGGTTCTGGTCATCACATTTTCAGCAAAATGTATAATGCTAAGATTCGTGTTTCATATGGCATGAAGGAAGATATTAAGTTTTGGAGAATCTCTAATTTATTCAAACACAGGTTTTCTGTTCCTCATAAAGCGACATGATGGTAATTAACTTCTGTGTAAAGGAAATGTGACCTTGTAATTGAATAGAATGTGACCTTAAAAGTATTTGGATTTTCTATGTAGTTCTGGAAATTTCAGTAGAAATATCCTTTGGTCTTTTCTAATTCTGTCAAGGCCTGCCATAGGTGTTGTCTATATGGCATCAACTCCAGCCACTTAGGATAGTGTCCCAGCCAGTGAGCTGAAGGACACCCAGCTCACAGTATGCATTCCTTGTAGATGTTTCTGGGATCTCTTTGAACGGTGCCACAATTTGATTTACGGCTCCCTCAGAGACACGTGAACAACCTATGCTTGGTCTTTTTCAGATGCACCCTTTCTGATTCATCTCTTTGTACCAATGGTAAATGAGGTTTCAACCTGGGGGAGGGTTTTTTTTTTCCATTTTGTTGTACATAAAATGATCCTTTAAAAAAAAATGATCCTTGCACCGAGTTGCAAAACTAAGTCCAGCAATTCCAACAAACAAAACTAAGAAATATATTGGTAGCTTTGTAATTTGGTGCATACTAATATTCACATTTGTTTTCATATGTAATAAGTTTTTGAAATGTTTATTATTTTAGAATGACCCACGTTTGACCCTCCTAGGCACCATACAAAGTAAATTCTTCGGATGTAGCCCATAAGAGACAAGTCTAAATTTGATTGATGTATTACAGATATATGGGAAAACTATCAATCTTAAATGTATTTCACAAAAATATTCATATTGTGTTTAGTTATAGAAATATCTTAGTGGATATAGGTTACAGTCTAATGTATGCTTTTAGTCAAAGCAAGGTTACTTTTCCTAATACTCAAAATTTCTTGTTCCAATAATTCTCAGCAAACTAGGAGTCATCTAAGGTCACCCAAAGAGAAATTTCATAATTTGCTAGCTCACCCTCACGGGTGATAACTACATAAGATCAGTACACTATATGATGAAGATTTCCTCGTCTCAGCCTCTTCTGTACCCGCCCAGCCAACTGCCTTCTGAAACTGCCAACTGAAAGAAAGGAAAAAATCCTGCTTGATTAGTATACCCACGTCTACTGTGTACCTTTCATAGGCTAATAAGATAGTCAAGACAAAAAGGACTATTCCATTATTCCATTTCACAGAAATATAAAAGTAGTCCTGGGGAAGTCAAATAACTTTACGGGATCTGCCATGGTCTGAATGTTTGTCCTCCCAACAAATTCGTGTGTTGACGTCATAACCCCCAAAGGTGATGGTAGTAGTAGGTGGGACCTTTGGGAGGTGATTAGGTCATGAGGATGGAGCCCTCATGGATGGGACTATTTCCTTTTAAAAAGAGATCCCACAGATTTCCCCAGCCACTTCCACCGTGGGAGGATACAATGAGAAATCTGTGACCTGGAAGAGAGCCCTCACCCGACCATCCTGGCACCCTGATCTTAAACTTCCAGCCTCCAGAACTTTGAGAAATAAATTTCTGCTGTTTAGAAGCCACCCAGTCTGTGGTATTTTATTATAGGAGCCTGAATAGACTAGGACAGTGTCACATAGCAAATTTTAAAAAACGTGAGCTGAGACATGGATGCAGGACTTATTTCTGTTCTAGTGATTTTGTCGCTATGGAAGGCCTCCTATCAGGGAAAGCTTGGGTCAGTGTAACTGGAGGATGCTTGCATACAAAGAACCAGAAAATATTAGTTTCGAGTTTTATATTTGTATGCCCAAAGTTAGATTCTAAGAATATATTTTCAAAAAATGTTATGGAGCAATGACCATAAATACCTTGTACATAAAACAAGGTAACAAAATAAAGGGAAAAAAATCCTTAAAATTTTTCAGCCCTTTCATTTTCCAAAGTGATCACGGCTGTAAGTCTGTGAGTACAAAGGAGTCAACTATTTCTATGTCTCGGTTTTTGTTTATTTGTTTTCTAAATGGCAAAATGTATTTGCTATAATCAGTATGGCAGGTATCGACGTTCTCTGAACTAATCATTATATTCTCACACAGCTAGAAATAAAATTACAGTCTTTTATTGCCATATGCCTACTCATCATCCATAAGATAGAATTTTTTTTGCAAAATATTTCAATACAGCACTCTCTAATACAAACGATAGATCTTATATTGAAATATACGCATTCTTGAAAAAAACTTTGCTTTTTGAAAAATCAGACACTAAAAGTATCAGGGCTTATAGGAAAAATAGGCTCATGTAGATCATTCAAAACCTATACAACTTTGTAACCAGAGCCCAAACAAAAATAATTTGAGTACTAATTTAAAATATTAACACCTTTCAAATAACATGACAGATTCCTAATTCATAAAGCAGTGGTCCAGTAGCATCAGCATCACCTGGAAAGTTTTTGGAAATGCACATCCTCAGGCCCACTGAATCCCTGGCCCACCGCATCAGCAATTCTGGGGCAGGGCCCAGCAATCTGTGTTTATCAACCATCCCGGTGAATGTAAAGCAATTGAAGGTTAGCGAATCACTGAACTGCACTACAGAAAACAGTTCATCTTGCAAAGTAAAAAAGAGGTGAAGGTTCTAGACGCAATAAAATAAGAAAACAATTCAGATTGTTAAAAAGGGCAAAAGGTGCACATATGCGGTGGGTAGGCAGCCTCTAAATGGCGCCCTGGCCCAGCTTCCCGATATCAGTGCCCTGTGATCGCGGGCAGACTTAGCGACTTGCTCCTAGTGAGGAGAACACAGCCAAGACGATGGGATGTCACTTCTGAGATGAGCTCTGCCTTGCTTCTCTCTTGTTCTTTCACATACTCTCTGCCGTGTTCTGAGCTGCCCTCGGGAGTGGTCCACGGGGCACCCAGGGAGGAACTAGGCCCTCAGCCCAAAAGCTCATGACATGAACTGGAACCTGCCAACAGCACGGAGCGAGTTTAGAAATGAAGTCTCCCCCAGTGGAGCCTTGAGATGATGGCAGCTTTGTGAGAGATCCTTAGCCCAGGGACCCAACTTAGAGGTACCAGTTTCCTGACCCAAAAAAACTGTTAAAAGAAAAAAAAATTATTGTTTAAAGAGACTAGGATTTGGGGAGTAATTTCTAATATAATCCAAGGGAAGAACTGTGGTTAGTGAGCACGCTGTACCACGCCGTGTTTCTCTGTAGCTCGTATGAGTGTGCTTTGTCTTCAGTGCTATGATTTGGTGAATAAAACACTAAAGCACTGGGCGCAAAAATCACAAATGGTCTCACACAACCTCACACGTTATCGACATCACCCTGCGTATATTGATTGTGTGCAAGCTAATTGACTTCACAGAAACGTGCATTTTAGGTTGAGTCTGCTTCACCAGAGGTAGCGATGTTCTTCTTAAGAACAACCATAAGGCTCATTCAAGTACTTTTCGAATTTCTAGGGTTTAATCCACTCCTTAGGATTCCTTTAAGGATTACATACTGGGTATGATAGCATAGGGGCAATTTCTTCTTTGGACCTCATTCTCTTCTGTTCTTTCTTTTTTTGCCCTTGTGGAAAGGAGTTCTTGAGTAGAATGTTAGGGAGAAGCTTTTAGCAGAGCAACACATCGAAAAAGAATTACTACTAACAGTAGCAGGAATTGCTTAGCTCCATTGAGAGGACTTGGACATTTCAATCTGCTTCTCCTCTTGCTCAGCCAAATCTATTTGTTTCTTTCCAGAAAGGAGAAGAGACTATATCCAGGATTGAGCAAGGGTGGGGAACACACAGAGTGGAGGAAAAGACTTAGGTAATGTGGCAGGTTGAAATAGGGTTTGAGACAATAAAAGAGATTCCTGGATAGATTTTCAAGGAGGATTCCACGGACAGAAAAGTGATTTGATGGGAAGAGCAGGAAATATTTTGCATCACATTTTGGATGCTGTGTGTGTTCATAATCAGTAGATAAATAACATTGTTTTGTTTCTCATAATGACCTAATATCTGCACAGCTTTCCAGGCACAGTGAACTCACAGAAGACTGATGTATGTATATTTCCATTATTTCTCATTCTTTCATATGTCAAGTTGTAAATGCATTAATCGGCACATTTAAATGAAATAATGTATGTAAAGTATTCTGAGGGTGCCTAAATATTAAGAGGCCTCAACAAGCATGAATGATTAAATCTGTCATTTAATTTTAGGGCTTAAAGATATGACTACGGCAATTCAATAAACTTCAGTTAATCAGCATCCATCTGAATAAACTGGATTTTGTTTTTAATCTACAATTCACTCTTACTGAAATAAGCTAATAATAGGAAAATATTTTATATTTTCTACTAGGGGAATCTGAAACTAAGGGAATCCCTGCCCTGAACATGATTCTTCAGGGATTCAGATATATGTGCTAACAGCGCCAATGCCAAATCTAGCAGAAGGGGAATCCTCTTGGGGTCAATTATTCTCTCTTTCTCTAACTCAACAGCATTTATTAAATATCTTCTGTAGCCTGAGCATTATGCTAGAAACTAAAGAGAGGAAGACAAAACTGACAAAAGTAGCCTCTGACACCGTGAAGCTAAGTCTAGAGAAGTCTTGGACTTTAACAAATGAGTACAGATTGTTAATGAAGTACCACAATTATGAAAATACTTCAAAAGCGAAAGGGACTTGCAAACCACAAGGTGTGGATGACTAAGTCACTCAACAGATTGCTATGGGTCACTGTATCTCAAAAACATACCAATGGCTGTGTGTCAAAATCATCAATCTTCTTCCCAAATCATTGAATAGGCATCTCCTGCCCTGACTGTGATGGAATCTCTGATAATGAGGAAGCATTTTCACTCCTTTTTTGGGGAATCAATGGAGGTTCTCCAGGGATCACATTGGAAGGCTTCTCAGGAGCAAAGGGAGCAGAGCTGAGCTTTTCTACTACTCTGGGGGGTCTCAGTTTTGTTCCAGGCTTTTGCTTAACAATTTCTGGTTTCTTTTGTTCTCCTCCTTGTTTTGTTGTAGCACGTTTGAACAATAAAGACTCACGTCTCATCACCTTTCTGAGTCTCTAAGTCTGAATTTCACTGCGATCACCACCTGCCTCCACCCTGCTCCCACGCAACCCCCAGGTCTCTATGTCACTGATGAGACTGTGGCTCAGGGCTCCACTTCCATTGGCACAATTTGCCTCCGTCGGTAGTAAAATATCTTTAAAACAGATTCTCAGTGTCAACATGCATTCAGTTTAACTATTTTATCTTCTACAGTTTTAACATTATTCCATAGTAGGAACAATGATATTAAGGGAGGAAAAAAGCTTCCAAGGCACTGAGAAATAGATGATTTTCAGTCCATTTAAAGTGTTGCCTAAAGCCAGGAACTAGACTATATTTAAGAATAATTTTTAATAACAGATTAAAATCAAAGTGTTTTTCTGGCTTATCTACTATTCTTTCTGGCCCCTCAGCTACTCTGCTAATCAAAGTTAATGTAGTAATATGAAATTAATGTAGGGATTATGTTTCAAGTTGCACATTGGTTCCAATAGACTGTAATGTAATAACTTAATCAGTTTTATTAGATTAATTTTCAAAAAGATTGGAAAACGATGTAATATCTTGCAGTATGAGCAGAGTCAGCATTAATTTAGATGTGCACTATGAGGCTTATGTTGAGGGCAGATATAGATATTAATAAATTCAGAAAACACAAGGACTAACACTAGAGTTCTCTAGTGAGGTACTTGTTACCTTATTGACTACAATCAATATTCAAAGCATGAGGTTTGAGGTTATTTTTAAGAAATAGAAAGCAAAAACAACCAAACCCCACATAGTGCTTATCTTTTTAAACAAAAAGCTTAAATAAAAACTGGAAAATTTAATTTAAAAATAAAGCATTTTTTTTTTTCAGAACATTAACCCTAAACAATCACCACCCAGAAGAGTCCTTATTTAAAATAACTAAATAAATCTTGGCTTATATGCTAAAGGCAAAATATTTTCCACCAATTTAACAGAAATACCTTGTAAGATCAATAATAAGTTTCAACAAACACTTACTAAAACACCACTATCTCTTTCAAACGTTGGGATAGATGCAGTATGTCTACTTGATTCACGAACCCAGTTCCCTGTTTTAAAATATAAATCTTGGATGTGAGGAAGCAATGTAAAATCTTGGTTTTTAACAAGTGATTTAGGAAATTAATTAAATTCTGTATTTTAATTTATGTCAATCTACCTGATCTAAATGCTAACACTTGAATTATAAACAGAGCTCTCCATTTGCAGGGAAGATTTATGAGAAAATGGAGTAAATGTTATGGTAATTTCTTATAATAAAGATGTTATTCACAGCCCCTTAAAACTAAGGTTAAATCCCATAGTAGCAAAATAAACTTAAAAAAAAAAATACATTCGGATAGGTGTGACCATCAAACCTGACGTGGTGCTCGTGAACTACACTTCTCAAATCTGGCCAAGACCACAAAGGAGACTGTCATTGACTGCCTCCCTTTCGATAACTTCTCCATTCCACGGTCCATTATAACTCCTTTTATCCTTCCCGACACTCTAGGGTTTTCCCCCTAATGATTTTATGCTGCTCAATTACCTCTTTGAAAGCTGTAAGTAAACATCACCTACCATTCTTTGTGAGAATGTACTCAAAGAGCCTTCTTATTTATAGATTTAGCAGTTGAATTAGTCTCTAAACTTGGCTGTGTTTGTTCTGTATTCCTTGCGCTTCCGGTATCAGAGAGCGTATCTCTTGTCACTTTTAAGGAAGAATGTAATTCTAAAAGGAAAAAGATAAAAAAAGAAGGACCTATGACAAATTCACTGCCGGAGTCAAGCTTGTCCATGGGCTGCCCCAGGCAATCACAGAAGTTAAAGAAGAAATTGGCCTTTCACATCCGAACGGTCTGCTTCCGATTAAGTTTCTGCCTCTTCATCTCTCTTTTGTTTATGCCTCTGAAGTTTCTTCTTGGAAGCTATTGATGTGTTCGTAAGAGTAAAAACTTGCTTTAAACACTCATCATACAAGTTAAATTTTAAGTAAAAGCAATTGGTATTGCTGCTGAGTAAGTTCTTCCTGTAGATTGCTGAGACACTCTGCAAAATTGCCTGCTGACCCACTCCACGGGCTGGAGATGCCAGTGGCCTGACAGCCAACAGTATCTATCATAGGTAACATTTATAGTGAAGAGCTCTGCGCAGTTCTGCCAAAAGTACACAGCAACTGCAAATGGGCTATTTGGGATGAGATGATATATTAAATTATATGCTGCACTTTCCCTTGAAAAATGAGCATCCTGGAGAGACAAAATACTCCTGAAAACCAAGCTGTAAAAAAATTAAAATTTGAAAGCAGCAAAGTACTTTTATTTTGATAACTGAGTATGTAAAAAATGCATAAAGGTGGCATATTCACATTATGAAATGTAAGACATGTCCGTTCTTTTAATTTTCAGTTTAGTGCTGTGATATATGTGGTGTCATCTCCATTTTGCAGGTGAGGAAATTGGTGCTTAGAAAGATGAAGTGGTTTGTCTGAGTTAAAACAGCTATTAAAAAGGATTCACACACATATAACATGCACATATTCAGTCCACAGCGTATTTCTTTCTATTTTATCATGTTTTCCATGATAAAGAGTATTGCTTAGTTCTGAAGAATCTTGTTTATGAGTTATTCCCTGGAGAAAGTGGCTGAACCTATTGTGTGATTTCAAGGGTACCAGGAAAGTTTCTAATTCCCCAAAGCACTCCTTATGTGGGAATCTATAACTAGAGAGTCAATGCAAATAATCCAGTATAGACATAGAGTGACACATATCTTGGACTTGATTGTGAAGCTTTGAACCTGAAACTGACCTGATGACCAATGTAGTTCTACTCTATCTGCTTACCCATGGTGGGTCTCGGACCAGGAGAGATGGTGTCTTGTAAAAGCTCACTTATAATTCTAGTTTCCTACTTAGAGATAGAAATAGTCTTTTAAATTTCAAATTCTTATCTTTGTTCTATACCATTTTGCCTTTCTTCTCAATAATTTATAAAAATCTGGTGTCAGGTGTTAATGTGTTTAGACTTTGGAGAGTTTATTAATACTGTCTAAGATCTTTTTAGTCCTGACCTGGGAGTCCAGTAACAGTCATTGTAGGAGATATACTGAAGTCAAGTTCACTGATACATGAATGAGTAAAAACATATCGGCTAGGACCGGCCCCGTGGCTTAGTGGTTAAGTGCGAGCGCTCCGCTACTGGCGGCCCGGGTTCGGATCCGGTCCGCACGGAGGCACTGCTTCTCCTGCCATACTGAGGCTGTGTCCCACATACAGCAACTAGAAGGATGTGCAGCTATGACATACAACTATCTACTGGGGCTTTGGGGGGAAAAAAAGGAGGAGGATTGGCAATAGATGTTAGCTCAGAGCCAGTCTTCCTCAGCAAAAAGAGGAGGATTAGCATGGATGTTAGCTCAGGGCTGATCTTCCTCACAAAAAAAAAAAAAAAGAATGTCGGCTAGAATAATTCTTTAATTTAAACTACTCAGTCTCAGAGCTGCGTTACAGAGAAAGTTATCACATGTATTTTAGAGCTGCACTTACACCTATATTCAAGCTTTCAGTAATTAAAAATGAAAATATTCAGATTGGGACATCATTACATATAATCCATTTCCTTTGGATCTTTACCCAAAATATTTTAGGTTTGATTTTTGTTTATTTTTACTCTCCAAAGAGGATTCAGATTAAGCTATCCAACTTTCCTATGCTGCTAGCTAGATTTTTGATGTTTAGAGATGCCCATTATAGACGTGACAAAGGAAAATATAATCATCCAATCATCCATATGGCTTGTGTATTGCATTTTTAAACATTTGGAAATCAACTATGTGGCTTAGAAGAAGTGTTCTGCGAGCGTAGCAATGCAATCATGAAAATCTGAACCTCTCTTCCAACTATCCCTCTACCTGAGTGCCTGGGCAAGTTTACATTTGAGACCCACAGTTTCATCTGAGAACACTAGGATTTTGGGGGGAAAACTACCATTCCCTCTGTTTCTAGGCATGAGCTGAGGAAAGCATGGAAGAAAAGGATGCACGTCTGCTCATCGTGTGTAGTTTCTTCCCACTACAGTACCCCAGAGAAGGTACCCTACCAGGAGGTAGGCCTATGGGTTCACTATTCTTGGAGGGAATTGCCTCTGAGTCATGCAGTTGGAAAGAACTACCCAAAGGTAATCACAGAGCAGATTGCTCCTCCTTACACCTCAACAACAGAATAACAGCTGACTAGCTCATTTGCTACAGAGCAAAATGATCAAAATCTGCCATATCATCCAGAATGTTATGACTTGGCTCTGTCAGGAAGACCTGATTTTTAATGATGCTCTAGAAATACCCAATCATGGATGGCTAATAATGAATTACAGCACACTTCAGGAAACTCAGTAAATTGAGGGAGAAAGATCAGTATGAAGAATTAGAATTATTCACTCCTAGCATAGTAAAACCAATGAAAGAATCTAAAGATAATTTAAGTAATGAGAATCTCAAAGGAATTGCAAAAAAAGAGAAACTTTATGAATTGAAAAGTATGATTTCCAAATTTTAAAATTTAGAAGTGGAATTCCAATCTCAGTGATTTGGTGGGATAGGGATGGAGGGCTTGAAAACACTGCCACAACACCACCAAGAAATGCTGGGGACCATGTTCAATGCATAACTAAATCTGCAAAAAAAAAAAAAAAAAGGAAAAAAAGCAAGGTATTAAATCTGTGGATTACCATACTTTATGATCCAGCAAGTCCCATATTAGGCATATATTAATTCAGGAAAGGATTGTCAATTGGCATTAAAGCCTTTGTGATTACTTTTATTAAAAATCATTTTATATGAGTATAGCTGCCAAATCCTTGCTTCATTCTCTAGCTTATGCAGTGGTTAACTAATTGGCTAACATTGTCTCTGAACTTTCTCTTTGTGTATTGTCTTTTTAAATACCATAAAACATATTCATATAAAACGCTTTTGAAAACTTTAAGACCAAGAATCAATTACGCAGGACTGAATGAATGGAGGAGGATGATTATAATTTTTATGATTTTTCATTTGAAATATTGCTGACTTTTTGATGTTTTGGGTTTTTTTTACAGCTTTAAGGAAACTTTTTCTCTTTTCTCTTAAGCTAACCATGACTTATAACAATTTGGTAAATTATAACTTTGTAAGTGGAACTGAAACATTTATCTTTTTCTCCCTACCTGAACCTTCCAGGATTAGGAAACTCTTAGTGAGTGAGTATTGTTTTCATGGCAATATAGTTATTTGCATAAGTTCAATAAGAATCTGTTCCCCTTATAACAGGACACAATTGGAAACATTGGTTATATTACCAAAGCTTTGACTGGAATATCATATTTGAGAAAAACATGCATAAACTGAGATATGACCAAACAGCTTTTGAAAGATAAAGATCGGACTTTGTGGATTAAAGCCACTTGGAAATATTGGCCTGATACCTTGTTTACAGAAGTTCCAAGCAATCTTATGTAGGTGATTAACGAAAGTCACTTATCTGGCAGTTTCCTGGAAGCTCAATATTTTGGGGAATCTCAAAAGGAGAGAGGAATTCACACAAATCTGTAGGTATTGCCGGCAAAGTCTGATGACAAAGTCCTTGGCTTGGCTTTCCTGGCCTTGAGAGGCCTTTAAAGTTCGATCTGAGATTCCTTGTTACGAATAATTCGGGGCTATGTCTCTGGTGACCTGCAAACCTACTTGAAGATTAGCTGTAAATTCTGCTCCTCTACTGGTCACTATGACAACGCCCATGCTCAGCAGGAAGCAGTTGCAGAAGACGGACCTTCGACCTATACCCCTCAAGAATGAGGAGCAGGATAAAACTAGAGGGGGATTTGTCACCAACTAGTGTCCTGCAGAACTCAAGGATGGGTTTGGAAGCATTTAACAGTTTTTATGTTAAGGAGACACAACCAGAAACCACCTCAAAGCCAACCAAGCCTCCCTACGTGAGCTATGCCCATGACCTTGACTTAATTTTAATATGAAGATCTCTTCAGGAGGAGATTAAGCCTCATTACTGTAATCTGCAGTGTATGTGGAAGTGTGTTTTCCAACTGAGCCTGTGCAAGTGAATACCTGCCTCTCTCTTTTGAATATTCATTCCCCAACCAAATAAAAGTTCCTGCTTCCCTTTGTTTGGAGATGCCATGACTTTGGAAATGATTCCTCATGGCCTCCTATTTGCTGCAAACACACTTGACTTTGCGAGACAACTTCCACTGGTGTATAGTCTTATTTAACTCACAAGGAGGCAAGCCCACTTGGTTGGGTATCAATATCTTTCACACACCACTGCTCTTCTCCAAATTCACTGGTACTGCCTTCATCTAGGTTCTTGTCACTTCTCGTGTGAATGACATTAAGACTTCCAATTGGTTTTAAGCCTCAACTCACCCACCTCAACCTGCCTCCCATTCTCTTCCCCAAATCATTAATACATTTGAGGTCTCCAGTGGTAAATTAGAATGAGACAGAGGCTAAAATATTGCACATTTCCTATATCATACAGGAAGACATTGCCTTTGTATGTGCCTAAGACATTGCAAAAAGCTTTAAAAGCATATTTTAAAACTATACATTTGAAGCTGAGTACCTGAGTATTACCATAAATATTCAATAAGAACATGATTACTCTTCAATCTTGTTCCCAACACAGACACAGATGAAAAGAAGTTAATCTTGTCAATTTGCTGTTTTCTTGTTTAACCTGAGGGGTGACTCAAGGGTCATAAGGATTTATGAACTTGTTTTGCAGAAGAAAGAGAATGCCTTCAAGGAAGTTACCATCACCAGATAACCAGCCCCCAGCTGCCATTGATGCCCAGGAGTCTGATGCCCAAGGGCTTATCTGGAGTGAAAGAAACACAGATTTCCCCTTTGTTTCTCTGAAACTCCTCCTCCCAAGCCCCTTAGCTCTATAAACCCCCTGCTTTCTTCTCTTGTTAAGGCAGATTTGAGAGAACCTGTTCTCCCTCCTTCCTGTTTTGGTGAATTTGAATAAAACTTTCTCCATCTCCAAGCACCAGTGTCTCAGTGATTGGCTTGCTGCACTTCGGGTACAGGAACTTGAGATTAAGAAGTCTGGTATCAAGTTCACCAATGTGTTCCAATTCAGTCCTCTTCTAAAAAATATGTTGAGTGGGGGAAGGGGATGGGCAAAGCAGAGGAGAGAGATATTGTTTCTCTGAAATTCAAATTGAGACATGTCAAAGTTTCATGCTTTCTCATGCAGTACATCAGAAATCCTAAATGACTTAGATTTTGTTTACCACATGAAGAAAATGTATATTATTAACTATTCCAATTTGACTATATTCACAAGTGGCTGATACCGATTTAAGCAAAAATGCATATAGTGGGGACAGCAAAAGGAAGAAGAAACAGTGCATTTTTAAAAAGCTGTGAAGTCTATCTCATCTTATAAAAATTTCTCCAAACTTTACTAATAATTGTGAAAATTGTAAATTTGGAAAATTGGCTTCTGGCAAACTGGTTTAACAGAATTGAACTAGAGCTAAATTAACCACAGTGGGGTCACCTTACCTCAGGGATTCTCTTATCAGAGATAATACATTTTTCTTAATGAATAAGACATACAGAGTAGGTCTTGTTAGTCGCACTCAAATACAACCCAATAAATATGATATTTTGCTGCAATTAGCTGTGAAAGCTAGACTGACCATTCACCACTGTTCTTCTTTAAGACTATGCTGGCATTTGAACAATTAAACATACTTCTAAAAATATCTGGTGTCTGTAGGATTATTGATATCATTGATTAGCAATTTTTTTCTTTAACATCCTTTAATGACTCCCTTTAGCTTCAGTATTATACCTAGATTCCTTCCAATGATTTGCAAGACGTGAGAGATTTGACCTCTACTCATATATGCAGCGTTCATTTTTGTTATTCCTCCCTTACATATTATCCTTCACTTATACTGAAATATTTGAAGGTTTCCGTGCTGGGCATGCTTCAATGATTTTTTTGATGTGTGTTCTGAGTCTAGCAACAATTCTTCCCCTCTGCTCCTTCTATCCATTTTTCCTCAAGACGCTATTCAAACAACCACATTTACATGACGAACTCCTGCAGTAGATAGTTAGTGCTGCACCCAGATTTCTGGTTCTTTGCACGAATCTTACAGCTTCTGTGTGCTGCGCTTTTAACTGCACTTGCGACTTTCTTCAAAACACTGGCCTTGGGCAATAGGGAGCAAGGGACGCCTGGGAACTTACATCATTTGTAGTCAAAGATGGAGTGCTATGGAAAGCCAGCCTTGCCTCCAGTTGGAACAAACTGAGGGGCAGTCTATACTCTAGTGATGCGCTGTTCAACATGGTAGCCACTAGACTCATGTGACTATTGAGCACTTGAAGTATGGCTAATTTGAATTGTGATGTGCTTTAAGTGTAAAATACACATCAGATTTCAAAGACAGTACAAAAAATGAAAAAGATCACAATATTTTTTCTTGATCAAGTTTTGAAATGATACTATATTACAAACACTTACTAAATATAATATTACAATTATTTCTTATCTTCCTGTTTAGTTTTTTTTATTGTGCATACTAAAATTTTTTAATGATGTACACGGTTCACATTGTATTTCTATTGGGCAATGTTTCTCTAGAGCCTCTCCCTGCCACAATGAGGCCGAGTTTGGGATTTTCCCGAATCACATTCTTCGTTGGGTCTCTCCCCTGTCAATGCAAAATAACCAATAACCACTCTGTAGACAAGAGATAAGGTGAGTCTTACTTGAGTCAGAATGAAGATTATAATCCAAGAAGGCAGTTTTCACAAAGGAAGAAAGAGTTCTGGAGAAGCATAGTTTTCAATACAGTCTTATACCTTTTTAGAACAAAGAATGTACGTTAAACATGCCCAAGACATAAATTCATCACAGTTTCAAAGAGGTATCCAGTTGCAAATTAGTGGGTCAACACAACGCTATGTTGGGAAAGGGACCAATGTGGGTGTTACCGATAGGCGGGGAAGTATGCATTCTTATCTTAAAAGAATGTTTTCTTTACTTTAAGGGTAAAGCAGATGTACAATGTATGCTTGATAGGCCATGAGTCAGGATCCTTTAGTTCAAGGTGAATCAGTTTTGAACCTGAATAGTTACCACATATACCTCAATATGTGAGAATCTCTTGTCACTCCTTCCCTCACTCCATTTCTAGTTTCTCCTGGGAGCAATACCTTAATAAATCACTCTTAGCTGAATCACCATCTCAGTCTCAGTTGCCTCTGGGGCAGCAGACCTGTGTAGTAAGGAAATTGGCCTTGCCCAAAGAGCAATCCGGTCTTTGTACTTAGTTCCTGGGAGGTAATCTCTAAATTTTCCTAGTTTGGGAGTGTCTTTGTAATTCATGGTGGGTCACTGGGACCACATCTAAGAGTTTATGCTAATGAGGTGACTCAAGGTAGGTCCAGTCATACCTAGTAGTCTTAGGGTAGGGCTAGCCATACCAGAATGGTCCACCACGTGATTTAGGATTAGGACTTTGGGTCACAGGGTATCAGTTGACCTAGAGACCGAGTTCAACCAATGAATTGTGCCTGTGTAATAAAGTCCCCACAACAGCTCTGGTGATGCCAAAGCTTTGATGAACTTCTTGGGTTGGCAACATGCTGTGGAATTTGTTACACATCAATGCCGGGTGCTAAACATGCCCTGAGGACAGCAGAAGCTTTATGTTTGAAATCTCTCAGGCTCTGCCCTATGTATCTCTTTTTGGCTGATTTTAATATATTCTTTCCCTGTAATAAATGTAACCATGAATACAATAAGTTTTCATGAATTCTATGAGTTTATTTAGTGAATTGTCAAGGGTGGTTTTGGGAAATCCCCAAACTTGCAGGTAGTGTAAGAAATGAGGGTGGATTTTTGTGGGCTCTTCCCTCTAACTTTGCAGTTGGACTCTAACTCTTTGCAGTTGGGATCAGAAGTCTTGGGCAGACTGCAGTCTGGAAGAGTTAACTTCACAGTTTGGCTAACTCCACGTAACACCTAAATCAACACCTCGCCACCACGTTGATTAGGAAAACCTCTTCTGTGCTGGCAATGTACTCGATGCACATTTTTACTGCAGTACTTAATCATTAGTGTTATAATTAACTCTATTAGTACCCGTGTATTAAATTTGAATGTAGGATAGCTAAGGGCAGGAACCCTGTTTAAGTCTTCTCTGTATACTCAATGCCTACTATGGCCATGGAAGCCACTCAAAAAAATTGTTGGACAAGTTATTGCTTATCAATCTTTATATCCTTTTTAACTACTTTGACCCCTTGTCCTTCTATAATATTCATATGGCAAAATTCTATTTCAGCTTGGAACTTACTCTCTGCCTTTTTACTGCCTGTAACCAGACTACTAAGGGCTACTGGGAAAAATCATACAACCAGGAGGGCTGTACTAAAATTCTCATGACTGACTTCAATTGAGACATCATCACAAGTTTCATTTCTGTTAGATTTCTCTAGACTGATCATTCTCCTACTCTCTTCAATCTATGTCTGGTTCAGTCTTCCTTCTGACTTCTGACTGTTCTTAGCCCCTGGCTGGCCTGTTCAACGTAATTATGTTCCTACTTAGAAGACAAAATAGAAACCATCCAGCAAATAGTCTATCAGTTTCCCATCATCAAATTTCCAAACCTCTCTACCTCTGGAATATTCCTTGTCTGGCCTCTTATTAAAACCTAGAACTACTTTGCTCATCTTAGATCAATTTTTCTCTAGATACCACCTCCTAAATTCTCAGAAATCTGTACTCTTGATTAATTGCCTCTCCTATATCTTATAAGTCATTAAAGATATTCAAGTCTGCTCACTTTAACTCAGAAATTCTGTTTCTGACCTTTTTTACTTTTCTTAATCAAATTCATGGGGGAAAAAAATCTGCATTCATGGGCTCCAATTTCTCACCCCTTTCACTCATTAACCCTAAGCTAGATTCCATCCCATTATTTCATCAATTCTATTCTCATTAGGGTCACTAAAAACCACAAAGGACTTTTTTTTTTTTCTTTTTTTTTAGCAATCGGTTACTTTACTTCTCAGCTACATTGAACACAGTTGATCACTTTTTCCTGGAAACAAGCTGTTCCTTTACTTCCATCACCCCACATTCGCTTGGTTTATAACCATAACCTCCCTGGCTGCTCCTTTCCCTTCCTCTACACAAACATCAAGTATTGAAGTTTCTGAAGACTTTGTTCTAAATATTTTTCTTTCTCAATTATTATTTCCCTAGGTAATTATATCTACCTCCTTAGTAGCTATTACCAATTCATCTGCCAAATTATATTCCAATTCAGTTTATATTTACATTATATTCCTTTTAATTGCAGATCCAAATATCCACCAACTTACATAGTCACTTAAAATTAAGTGTTCATGGTCTTTGATATTGGCTAGATAATGAACCAAAGAAAAGGACAACATCTATCTTTTTTTAAATTTATTTTATTGAGGTCATATTGGTTTATAACATTGTGTATTTTCAGGAGTACATTATTATAAATCAGTTTCTGTATAGACTGCATCCTGCTCACCACCAATAGTCTAGTTTTTACTCCATCACCATACATATGTGCCCCTTTACATGTTTCACCCAATCCCCCCACCCACTTCTCATCTGGTAACCACTAATCTGTTCTCTCTGTCCATGTGTTTTAGTTTATCTTCCACATATGAGTGAAATCATATGGTGTTTATCTTTCTCTCTCTGGCTTATTTCACCTAACATTATACCCTCAAGGTCCATCCATGTTGTTGCAAATGGGAAGATTTTGTCTTTTTTATGGCTGAGTAGTATTCCGTTGTCTATATATACACCACATCTTCTTTATCTATTCATCAGTCGCTGGGCATTTGGGTTTCTTCCACATCTTGGCTATTGTGAATAATGCTGTGATGAACATAGGGGTGCATAAATCCCTTTGGATTGTTGATTTCAAGTTCTTTGCATAAATACCCCTTAGTGGGATAACAGGATCATATAGTATTTCTATTTTTAATTTTTTGAGAAATCTCCATACTGTTTTCCATAGTGGCTGCACCAGTTTGCATTCCCACCAGCAGTGTATAACCATTCCCTTTTCTCCACATCCTCTCCAATTTTTGTTATTTTTTGTCTTGTTACTTATAGCCATTCTGACAGGTATAAGGTAGTATCTAGTTGTAGTTTTGATTTGCATTTCACTAAGAATTTGTGATGTTGAATATCTTTTCACGTGTCTTTTGGCCATCTGTATATCTTCTTTAGAAAAATATCTATTCATATCCTCTGCCCATTTTTTTTTTTTTTTTGTGAGGAGGATCAGCCCTGTGCTAACAACTGCCAATCCTCCTCTTGTTTTGCTGAGGAAGACCGACCCTGGGCTAACATCCGTGCCCGTCTTCCTCCACTTTATATGGGACGCCGCCACAGCATGGCTTTCCAAGCGGTGCATCAGTGCATGCCTGGGATCCGAACCGGCAAACCCTGGGCTGCTGCAGTGGAGCACGCGCACTTAACTACTTGCTCCATTGGGCTGGCCCCTCTGCCCACTTGTTGAATGGGTTGTTTTTGTTGTTGTTGAGTTCTGTCTATATTTTGGAAATTAATCCCTTGTTGGTTATGTGATTTGCAAATATTTTCTCCCAATTGGTGGGTTGTCTTTTCATTTTGTTCATGGTTTCCTTTGCCTTGCAGAAGGTTTTTACTCTGATGTAGTCCCATTTGTTTATTTTTTCTTTTGTTTCCCTTGCCTGAGTGGACATGGTATTTGAAAAGATGCTGCTAAGACTGATGTCAAAGAGTGTACTGCTTATATTTTCTTCTAGGAGTTTTATGGTTTCCAGTCTTACATTCAAGTCTTTAATCCATTTTGAGTTAATTTTTGTGTATGGTGTAACGTAATGGTATAGTTTCATTCCTTTTCATGTGGCTGTCCAGTTATCCCAGCACCGTTTATTGAAGAGACTTTCCTTTCTCCATTGTATGTTCTTGGCTCCTTTGTTGAATATTAGCTGTCCATAGATGCGTGGTTTTATTTTTGGGCTCTCAATTCTGTCCCATTGATCTGCATGTCTGTTTCTATGCCAGTTACCAGGCTGTTTCAATTACTATAGCTTTGTAGTATATTTTGAAGTCAGGGACTGTGATGACTCTGGTTTTGCTCTTCTTTCTCAGGATAGCTTTGGCTATTCAGGGTCTTTTGTTGTTCCATGTAAATTTTAGGATTCTTTGTTCTGTTTCCATGAATATTGTCAATGGGATTCTAATTGGGATTGCATTGTATCTATAGATTGCTTTAGATAATATGGACATTTTAACTATCTTTATTATTCCAATCCATGAGCATGGAACATCTTTCCATTTCTTTATGTCTTCTATTTCTTTCAGTTTTGTCTTATAGTTTTCAGTGTATAGGTCTTTCACCTCCTTGGTTAAGTTTATTCCTAGACGTTTTATTCTTCTTTGTTGCGATTGTAAATGGGATTGTATTCTTGACTTCTCTTTCTGCTAGTTTGTTATTAGAGTATAAAAACGCAACTGGTTTTCATAAGTTGATTTTGTACCTTGAAACTTTGCTGTAGTCATTGATTATTTCTAATAGTTTTCTGGTGGATTTTAGGGTTTTCTATATACAGCATCATGTTGTCTGCAAACAGCGATAGTTTTACCTCTTCGATTCCAATTTGGATACATTTTATTTCTTTTTCTTGCCTAATTACTCTGGGCAAAACCTCCAGTTCTATGCTGAGTAGGAGCAGCAAGACTGTCTTATTCTTGTTCTCAGAGGGATAGCTTTGAGTTTTTCACCATTAAGTATGATGTTGGCTGTAGGTTTCTCATATACGGCCTTTATTATGTTGAGATACTTTCCTTCTATACCCATTTTATTGAGAGACTTTTTATCATAAAAGGATGTTGGATCTTGTCAAATGCTTTCTCTGCATCTATTGAGATGATCCTGTGGTTTTTATTCCTCATTTTGTTAATGTGGTGTATCACATTGATTGATTTGTGGATGTTGAACCACCCTTGTGTCACTGGTATAAATCCCACATGGTCATGGTATATGATCCTTTTAATGTATTGCTGTATTCAATTTGCCAATATTTTGTTGAGGACTTTTGCATCCATGTTCACCAGCGATACTGGCCTGTGATTTTCCTTCTTTGTGCTGTCCTAGGCTGCTTTTGCTGTCAGGGTGATGTTGGCCTCAAAGCATGAGTTAGGAAGTGTTCAGTCTTCTTCAACTTTTTGAAATATTTTGAGAAGGACAGATATTAAATCTTCTTTGAATATTTGGTAGAATTCTCCAGAGAAGCAATCTGGTTGTGGTCTTTTGTTTTTTGGGAAGTTTTTGATTACTGCCTCAATCTCTTTACTTGTGATTGGTCTATTCAGATTCTCTCTTTTGCCCTGATTCAGTTTGGGGAGGTTGTATGAGTCTAAGAATTTATTCATTTCTTCTAGGTTATCCAATTTGTGGGCATATAGTTTTTCATAGTACTCTCATAATCACTTGTATTTATGTGGTATCTGTTGTAATTTTTCCTGTTTCACTTTTAATTTTATTCATTTGAGCCTTCTCTCTTTTTTTCATAGTGATTCTGGCTAAGCGTTTGTCAATTTTGTTTATCTTCTCAAAGAACTGGCTCTTAGATTCACTGATCCTTTCTATTTTTTTTTTTATTCTCTTTCATTTATTTCTGCTCTAATTTTTATTTTTTCCCTCCTTCTGCTGACTTTGGGCTTTGCTTGTTCTTTTTCTAGTTCTGTTAGGTGTAGTTTAAGATTACTTGTTTGAGATTTTTCTTGTTTTTTCAGGTGGGCCTGTATTGCTATAAATTTCCCTCTTAATACCGCTTTTGCTGCATCCCATAAGGGTTGGTATGTTGTGTTTTCATTTTCATTTGTCTTCAGATATTTTTTGATTTCTTCTTTGATTTCTTCATTGATCCAATGGTCATCCAATAGCATGTTGTTTATTCTCTACATATTTGTCATTTTCCCAGCTTTTTTTCTTGTAGTTAATTTTTAGTTTCATAACGTTGTGGTCAGAAAAGATGCTTGATATGATTTCAGTCTTCTTACATTTATTGAGGCTTGCCTGCTTTCCCAACATATTGTCTATCTTTGAGAATGTTCATGTGCACTTGAGAAGAATGTATATTCTGCTGTTTTTGGATGGAACGTTCTATATATATCTATTAAGTCCATCTGGTCTAGCATACCATTTAAATCCACTGTTTCCTTGTTGACTTTCTATCTGGATGATCTATCCATTGATGTAATTGTGGTGTTGAGGTCCCTCACTATTCTTGTGTTGCTGTCAATTTCTCCCTTTAGGTCTGTTAATGGTTGCTTTATATACTTTGGTGCTCCTGTGTTAGGTGCATGTATATTCATAAGTGTTATGTCCTCTTGGTGGAATGTCCCTTTTATCATTATATACTGCCCCTCTTTGTCCCTCTTTGTCTTTTTTATCTTGAAGTCTGCTTTGTCTGATAGGAGTATAGCAACACCTGCTTTCTTTTGCTTGCCATTTGCTTGGAGTATCATCTTCCAACCCTTCACTCTGAGCTTATATTTGTCTTTAGAGCTGAGATGTATTTTTTGGAGGCAGCATGTTGTTGGGTCTTGTTTTTTAATCCAGCCTGCCAGTTTGTGTCTTTTGACTGGAGAATTCAATCCATTTACATTTAGAGTGATTATTGATATGTGAGGGCTTAATATTGCCATTTTATTTTTGGTTTTCCAGTTGTTTTACTTCTGTTGTTTCTTTTCCTTTGTATTTCTGGGTGCCATTTCAGTTTGGTGGTTTTCTGTGATGGTTTTCTCAGCTTTCTCTTTATTTATGATTTGTGGCTCTGCTCTGACTCTTCTTTAGTAGTTACCATGAGGTTTGTATAAAAGACCTCATAGATGAGATAGTCCATTTTCTGATAACCTCTTATCTCCATTAGCCTAAGCAGTTTCCATCCCTTTCCTCTTCCCCTTCTGAATTATTGTTGTCAAAAATTTTTCTTTTTTGTGTTGGGAATTTGTGACTAAGTTGAAGTCTTTGTAGTTATTTTTGATGCTTCCTTCCCTTTATTTTTTATGTTATAATTATGTGTTTACTAACATATTATGATATAGAGCTGTAATTTCCTTATTCTATCTGTCTCTTTATCTCCTTGCTCAATAACTTGTAAACCCTTGCTTTTTAGTTTCAGATAGGAGGGCTCCTTTCAACATTTCTTATAAGACAGGCCTAGTGGCAATGAACTCCCTCAGCTTTCATTTATCTGGGAAAGTTTTTATTTCTCCATCATATCTCAAGGATAGTTTTGCCGGATAGAGTACTCTTGGCTGAAAGGTTTTGTCTTTCATTATTTTGAATATATCATTCCATTCTCTCCTAGCCTGTAAGGTTTCTGCTGAGAAATCCACTAAAACCCTGTTAGAGGTTCTTTTATATGTTATTTTCTTCTGCCTTGCTGCCCTTAATATTTTTTCTTTGTCATTGACTTTTGTCAGTTTTAATATTGTATGCCTTGGAGAAGATCTTTTTGCATTGCTGTAATTAGGAGTTCTATTGGCTTCATGTGCTTGTAAGTCCAGTTCCTTCCCCAGGTTTATGAAGTTCTCAGCTATTATTTCTTTGAACAAGCTCTCTCCTCTTTTCTCCTTCTCTTCTCCTTGTTACTTTTCCTAATTGAGTCAGGTATTTCTCAAAGAATTTCTTCATTTTTTAAAAATCTTAGTTCTCTCTCCTCCTCCACCTGAAGCATTTCTATATTTCTATCCTCTAAATCACTAATTCTGTCCTCCATAACATTAGCTCTAGTTTTTATGATTTCTGGATTATTTTTTTATGTCATTAATTGTGTTCTTCATCTCCAGAATTTCTGTTTGGTTTTTTTTATAGAGCCTCAATCTCGTTGGTGAAGCATACTTTCTGCTGATTAATTTTATTCCTGAGCTCATTGAACTGTCTTTCTGTGTTTTCTTGTAACTCGTTGAGTTTCTTTATGACAACTATTTTGAATTATCTGTTATTTAGATTGTAAATTTATGTGATTTCAGGATTGGTTTCTGGGCACTTGTCATTTTCCTTCTGCTCTGAAGTGTTAATGTAGTTCTTCTTGGTGTCCAACGAGCTGATCCTTTGCCCGTGCATTTGTGGTAGTGTCAGGTTGCAGATTCCGCCTGCCACCGCTGGGGAGGAGCAGGAGCTGTTTTCTGATCCTGTCCCATCTGCTGGAAGTTGTGCCAGTAGCACTGCTCTGCATTTGTGTGGCCTGGCCACAGCTGCTTGGCAGGTCACACATGCATGTGCAAGCAGCTCCTCTGTACTCTGTGGTGGGTCGCTCTCATGTGGGCAGGACAGCCGCACTTGGCAGGGTACTAGCCATGCTTCTGTACTAGACAGAAGGGGAAGGGTGCATTCTTTCATGTGGGCTGGATCTGTGCTTGCCAGGAGCGTGCATGAGCTGCTGCACTGGTGGGTGGTGCTCCCTCGTAGGGGCTGAGCTGCCACCACTCAGTGGGGAACGTGCCCATAGGCAGGGCTGCCACAGCATGGTGGGTGCTCCCGTAGGCCGGGACACCACTCAGTAAGCATTAGAACAGGCTTGGTTGCCTCTTCCTCCTCTTACCATCCCACCAGCCACTGTGTGAGGACCCGCGACCTGGATCGCTGTTGCCGGGGATGGGGAGGGGTCTGTTCACCCAGTTCCACCACTCTCTGGGGATCCAGTCCACCCACCTTCAGATGTATGGCTGCATGGGTGTCTTATTGTGCTGTGAAGGGAACCCTCTGCTGGTTAGTGAATGTCCATTTAGTTGTAACTTAGAGGAGAGACTAAGGGAATAGCTCACTCTGCCATGATGCTGATGTCACTCCACAACATCTGTCTTTTTAAAGTTTGAAGTATCAGCACCAAACACAATTTCTGAAATAATATCAGACACATGGCAGGCAAATAATAATTGACCTAATTAAAAGTATGAGTAAATGCTAATAAAGAAATAACAAATTTTCCAAAATGAATAAGTGGGTTATTTTTTACTCTTTTGGTTAAAAAACACTTGCTCAACATTCACTGATGAAACTAAAAATCCATTTAATAGAGGACTATTGTCTCAACTGCTAAGACTATAAATCTGATGGGGAACATTAACTATGTCTCATGACGTCTTCAGTTTCTTCATATTTTTTGGAGAGACTAGGTCTTGGACTGGCTGGTATATATAATGCATATCTGCCCAGAAGGAAATAGTGTTTTTACTAAAGGGTTCTAGCGATGATATTAGCTAACATCTATGTGCCATCATCATTCTAAATATGTTATGAAAATAGTCACATTTAATTCTCACAACAATTCTATGAGGAAGATATTATTATTGTGATTTGCCATTGTGTGTTGCTATTTTCAGCCATTCCTCTATCTCAATGTGAGAGAGCCTCCAGTGGAAACTTTTGTAAACACATTTTGGCTGCTTGTCAGAGTTCACTCAAATTTAAAATGTTCCTGACTGAAAAGATTTGCTCCTCGTCATAAAGCCCCATTTGCAACGTACAGAAATTGTTAATGTTTGTACTCTTTGAATCCTAAGAATGAGCAAAAAGCAGAATTCACTTTGAAATGAAAAAAATTTTAAAGTCTGGCAGCTCGTGAATAAAACTAAGGTGAAATGGAAATAAAAAAGCAAGAACTAGGGCTCAGCCAGATACCTTGTTTGCTCTTTTCTTTTGAAAGGAAGAACAGAAATGTACTTGTTTCCACACAGTGCTCAGGAACCTGCATATGCTGCTTTGCACGTACAAAAGTAAGACTATGGCACAGGGAAGTTTTAAAAGCATGAGAATTGAAAACTAAATCCAAGAGGAAAGAAATAAAGTTATAAACTCTCAACTATACTAAGTGACCTTTAAAAAGTGCCCAGGTATAATTCTTCTCCAGAGGAAATACCATTAAAATTTTGAGTAAGTTCCTTGAATAACATATTCAATGTCTTTTAAAGATTTCAAAGGGTTTTCCATAGGATTTCATTTTATAAACAACCACAGAGAAAAACACATCTAATCAATTGATAATAAAGGACATAAGCAATATTGAAATTGGGCAGAATATTTTATGATAGTTTTAGATTTACAGAAAAGTTGTGAAAATGACAGAGAGTTCCAATATACCCATTCCAGTTTCTCTACTGTTAACATCTTACGTAGTATATTTGTCACAACTAATTAACCAATATTGATGCATTATTATTAACTAAAGACCATACTTTATCTAAGGTACGTGGTATCAACACGACTTATCACTGTTGACGTTGACCTTGATAGCCCGGCGGAGGTAGTATTTTTTAGCTTCTTCCACACCTAAGTTACTCTTTTCCCCCATTTCCATACTGTACTTTTGGGAAGGAAATCAGTATGTGAAGCCCACACTTAAGGGGAAGAGAGTTAAGTTTCACTCTTTTGAGGGTGGAATTACCTACACAAATTATTTGGAATTCCTTTGTATGAAGAGATTGGTCCATTCTCTGCAATTTACTTATTTATTCAATCATTTATTTGTCTATAGATTCATTAATATTAATTTACAGCTTGGGTCATAACTTAACACTACATTATTTATTTTGTTGCTCAAATTGTTCCAGCTTTGGCCAAAGAGAGCTCTTTTCAGTGTGTCCCTTTGACAAATCCCCATTTTTGTAAGTGTGTATGTGTGTGTTTGAGCATGTCCTCCCTGTCAGATACTACGAGATACTCCAGCCTCATCTTGGATAGCCCAAGCTCTCGTCCTAGAATCAGAAATTCCTCCAAGGAATCCTGATTGTTTTTATTGAAAGAAATGGTATCAGAAACCAAGATCTGGGTACTGGATGTGTTCGTTGTTTCCAGGGCACAAATCTATTTTTATGGTCTGATTAAAGGAATTGGTATTATTAAGTAGAAAATCATACCATCAATTTTCTACAAAAATCAGCAAACCATGTATGGCATGGAGTTTTTGTTTCATAAAATTATAAGGACAGCAAATGGTGTTGTTAAAGTAATATAGGCAAGAATAAAAGAGAACAATACTGTACAACACAGTTTTATATTTCACTGCTTCTTTTCTGAAAATTTTATAGAATTTATGGACCTTTATGGAAAAAACTAATAGACACTTCTACAATGATTTTTAGGTGCCCCCAGAGAACATGGCCCAGGATACAAATCCATAAATTGTTAAATATTGGAGTACATATGAGCTACAGAGAGCTTTTAATTAAAGAGATATGAGATGCTGTTGTGTAGTCAATGAATTATATTTGAAGAGACAAGACACACAGTAGTGATAAAAAATAAACAATGGAGCAGATATTGACAAATGATTAGTGTATCTCGAGTACTTCAAACTATTTTATAGTTACAAATATAAATAAAGAATTGCAGACTAAAGCTGGGGATGTCCCTTTGGATAAAACTTCGCAAAATATGGTTCTCACATGAAGCTCCTTCAGGAGAACCCTCGTGGCCTAGGTCTCTGGTTCTTAAAGTACGGTCTGGGAACTCTTGTTCATTCCTGAGACCTTTTCAAGACATCCACAATATTGAAAATATTTTCATAACAATACTAAGATGCTACTAGTCTTTTTCACTTTTATCCTCTAAGAGTTACTGTAGCGTTCTCTGGAGGTCACATTACTTTACGATGACATAGCCACTCAGATATCTAACGGTTTGTGTCCTTGCATATTTTTGCACTTTAATAATTCCTCAGTTTTAGTTACTAGAGTGTCAATTCAAATAAAAGCTTTTTGGGGGTCCTCAATATTTTTAAGAAAACTGCTGAGTGAGACTAATCACTCTAGAAATTAAAGTCTAGATGTAAGAATGAAGGACGAGTGGCTGTGCGGAGAGATCTGGGACAGTTATATACCCAAGATTCTTGAAAATAGGCCAAAACCTTATAAAAGATGTCATTTTTAACAAGGTATTCCAAACTTGGGAGAGATGGAGAGGGAGAGGGAGAGAGGCAGAGATAGAGAGATAGAGATAGAGACAGAGATAGAGATAGAGAGAGCACTAGTAATTACTAACATTTGAAATGACTGAGCAGCTGTCACCACAGATCCTATACACATCAAAATAATAGGTAATATTTAGACATAATGGCAATAAATTCAATAACTTGGATTAAACAGACAAATTCCTTAAAATACGTAACTTACCCCAATGGGAACACATGCAACAAAAAATCAAAATAGCCTTGTCTCTCTCAAAGTAATGGAATTTGTTAACAAAATCTCAAAACAAAGATAATTCCATGTCCAGATGGTTTCACAGGTAAATTCCATTATCAAATATTTAAGTAATAAATAATGCCAAACTTACACAAACTCTTTCAGAAGATAGAGGAGGAATGATCATTTCCCAGTGAATTTTAGGAAGTCAACATAAACCTGATACCAAACCTGACAAAAACATAGGAAAAAATGCTAGGCTAATATCAAGATGCAAAAATCCTTAAAAAATCAGCAAATCAAATGCAGCAACACACAAGAAGTGAGGTAATAAAGAGTAGATGGGCACTTCCCTTTGAAAATAATCACCTGGCTACAGGCAAAGCCCCTTGTAACTAACTCTCTAGCCAAGAGCCTCTGCCACATTTGTAAATCCATATCTGTTGAACTCAAGGACGTCCAGTCTTGATAGCTTACTGATCTAAGAGTTGGCACTTATTTTATCCACAGAAATGGATTTCAGAAAAAGCACATTTGAATATTGGATCTATCTGCAATGCACAATGAGATAATTAGAATGTACAATTGTTTTGATTGAAAAGATTTTCCTCTTTACTTACAAGACTTGGAGTAAAATCAAATAAATTTTATTGGTTATATGCCTTTGGAAATATAGTTAAGAATTTACAAATTGATAGCCATATCTTTGACTTTTAAATTTATAGCAATGTAAGTTTAAAGAATGAGTAATATTTTCGCTCACTTGTCTTGAAGTGACTCTCCTGCTTTATGAGTTGGGCGTTGGGTGGGGAGGTAGCTTCTGATCTTTTTGACCCTCCCTTCCCAGAGTTGAACTTCTGTCCTGTGAGTGAGCTGAATGGAAAGTGATTGGAGTCTTAGTATTCTTTTTTTTTTTTTTAAGATTTTGTTTATTTATTTCCCCACCCCAAAGCCCCAGTATATAGTTGTATGTCATAGCTGCACATCCTTCTAGTTGGTGTATGTGGGATGCGGCCTCAGCATGGCCGGAGAAGCAGTGCATCAGTGCGCGCCCGGATCCGAACCCAGGCCGCCAGCAGTGGAGCATGCTCACTTAACCGCTAAGCCATGGGGCTGGCCCTGGAGTCTTAGAATTCTTGACTTGCTGTGCCTGGGATAGAATTTTCACCCTACAAGTTGGGTCAGGTGGTGGAAGGGACTCCCCAACCACTCAGAATTTAACCTTTGCATCATGGAGTGTGGCTGATGAGAAACGCTAGAAGCTTGTCCCTCCCAGAGAGACAATGTGGCCCTTGACTGAGAGCTGGGCCACAAGGGAGCCCCATCTTGTCCACATCCACGAGGAGTGGTTTCTATCACCCTGAGCTGGGAGTGGGGAGGAGGAAGTGAGTCATTGCTCAAATGCCATGGACTCACTGTTCTTACTGCAATTTAGTAGATTTTCTTGAATAAATCTTTCTTCATTAACTGTTTGCCCTCAGGAAAATTTCCAGAGACTTTATTTTTTTAAATAATTTGCACAGTTTTGCTGGGGATTGGGTCTAGGGAGCCCCTCACACTGCCATTCCTGTCCTATAATCTCCTATACTCCTCAGTGATTTCTTGATTCAAGCTTTCTTTCTCCCAAAATTTAACATTGTTGCACTTTTTTCTAATCCCCAAAATTGGAACGAATTAAAGAGACCAACTTGGAATAGTTACTTTCTCTTTTGTATGTGACTTTTTCCTTTACCTCGATGCTTATAAATTCCTCTCTTTTCCTTGAAATTTATTAACTTTGCCAAATGTGTCATTCTATAGTATTTATATTTAACAAGGTGCGTCACTTTCTTTCAAAAATTACATGTTCCCATTGTTTTGTATGTGAGTGTGGAGAATTATTATTTTATTTCATTCATCCTTTTGTTGAGTAACTACCCCATGCTTGGCACTTGCAGGTAATTTCTTGGAGTAACAAGTGCTATGAAAAAAGGTTACTAGGGTGGGGTAAAAATGCTACTCTCTAGAGGGAAAATAAGAGATAAAGTTAAGAGGTTGTATGCTTGTGCAGGGATGAAGGATAAGTAACAATCCGTTCACACCACAAGGGAAGTCATATTCTAAGTCAAGATGATAAAGAACGCACAGGATCTGGGTCAAGAGAAGATTGGAATGTTTTAAAACAGAAGGAAGGCCGGTATGGCTGGGCACACTGATCTAGGGGAAAAGAGGCATAAGGAGAGTTCAGAAAGGTAGTCTGAGGTAATTGTTTACGATGGGTTGGCAAACTACAGCCCACGGGCCAAACCTGGCCTGATTCGTACGTTTGTGAGTTGAGACTGTTTTTCTATATTTTTAAATTGTTGGGGAAAAAATCAAAAGAATAAGATGACCTGAAAGTTATATGAAATTCAAACTTCAGTGTCATAAACAGAATTTTACTGGAAATTATGAGCCATGCTCATTTGTTTACATACTGCCTCTGGCTGCTCTTGTGCTACAACAGAACCACCACAGAGCTTGCAAAGCTTAAAGTTTTGCCATTTGGCTCTTTACAGAAAATGGTTTGCTGTCCTCTGATTTAGGGCACTCGCAGGTCAGTAGGGAGAAGGGATGTAACTTTAATTCACTGGGAAATTTTTGAGGCTTTTAAGCAGGGGAACAGCAATCTGATTTGCTCATGTGCAAAATGGATTACAGTTGGGTAAACTGGAGAAAGGAGGTGCAGGGAGGCTAATTATGGACTAATACAGTAATGCAGTAACCCAAATGAGAGACGACAGTGACTTATGAGAGGGCTGTGGAAGGGGGCCCATCGGGAAGCAGACAGAGATTTCAGACGTGTGGGAGATAGAACCTGTGAGACTGAAGACGGACTCAGTGTAGGCAGATGGGAGAATGGGAGGAATCACGAATGAACTTTGATTTGGGTTAGAGTAACCAGGTAAATATGAACCATTTATGAACAGGAGACACCTGGGAGAGGGCCTGGTGTGTTCTGAGGAGTGGGTAAAGAGAAAAACAAGAGTTTTGATCTGGACGTGTGTGCATAAGGCCCTGAGGTGGAAATATTAAGTAGGCAGTTGTGTTATATGAGTTTAGTTTATAAGGGAATGACTTGGGCTTGAGACACCGATACTGGAGTTATTAGAAATTGTTTTTAAATCATCGGAATAGATGAGCTCATCCGGGAAGAGAAGGGAAAACAGAAGAGAAGCCTCAGGATGGGCTCTTGAAGTAAGCCAAACTGGAAAGCAGGCCAATTCTCAAGTCACTATCTCCAATGGCCAGTTTACCAAATTAATTCATGCCTCTTAGTTATTTAAGTTTAGTTGACAGATTTTTATTTACTTTGCATTCATCACTGCATTTTAAGAAACCTTTACTTTTTTTTCTGCCCCATCTTCCTGCTGCTGTAATCGGGGAGTAAGGAGCAGAGAGAGGGGAGACAGAGAGAGCCCTGCATGCCTGGGAAGTGAGAATAAATAGCCTTTCTTTGAGAAGGGAAAAGGGTGCCCTAGGGGGAAAGCCATTTGAGCCTAGATAAGAAGGATGGAAAGAGTTCAAATAGAAGGCTGTGGATCTAGAGGAGTTTGCTGGCTCAGACATACAGTACCTGAGGGCTGCAGGGAAAAGACAGGGAAGTGTTAGGGGAATATGTCAGATTAAAGGATGTAGAGACTGATTGATAACAGAAGTCCTGGTGGGAGTGGATGTCCAGGGGACCTGAGACCTCTGGACTTGCCAGAAGTAAACATGGATGCCAGCATTCACCCTGATTAGTCATGCCATTGAGGGTGTGACTCATTCAAGACATATTCTTAATAATTAGCTTGGTTGAAAGGGTCTTCTTATAGCTGGCTGTCTGGAAGGGATTGCTCCTTCCTTTGGGTCTCAACAGCATGGCCATTTGGGAGTAGTAATGCTATTTAAAAAGTACAAAACGTGGAGTGTTCTCCCTGTTTCTCACAAGGATTTCATAGAGTCAATCACGGTGGAGGGGGTCATTTTTTGCTTGTTATATTCTTTTCCTGATTTTAAAAAATATATCTCGGCATAGGCCTCATGCTTCTTCCTCTCTGTTTATTACTCATTTCTGAAATGGGGTGTGGAAGTAAGCCAGGGCAATCAGCAATTCCAATTTGTAAATCTGGAGTAAAATAATTTCTAAACAAATCTCCCATGATTATTGGCATTTCCTCCTTTGGAAAAAAATCAGTGAGTGAATCCTCATGTGCCAGACTGTCCTTGTTGTACTCACTTCTGCGCACCCGGTTCTAACCAGAAGCTGCCCGGGCGATGGCTCCTCGTCCTGCCCCTTTACCCAGCTTGTCTAGATGGCTCTTCTCTGGGTTAGGAGGATGGACTGCAGGAGTAGAGAGAGCTCCTGTGACATTTCTCCTTTAGCCCTGTGCCTCTGCAGCTGCAACTGGGTCTTTTCAAGGACGTCCTTTGCTTCTCCCAGGATCTACCCATTCCCTTAGACTCATTATTCCAAGTAAGGACCGTTCCTTGGACTTTTCACTTACTTTTGAAGAAATCCGCCCCTTAAATGATGTCTGGGGAGGTATTTATTAGAGGGAAGACTAGCAGTCCCTCCCCTACTGTGCATCTATAGCATCTGATATTTTTTCCAATATTCTCCTAATCCAGTCCAAGGTTTACAAAATTTAAAAGACATTTTTCATAGTTTTTGATTTGGTGACAAGAATCTTTCCTCATTCTTCTCTTTTTGGTTACTTTTATTGTATTTGGTGGGTTGAATTAGTGTGTAGACTAAAAATACACTAATGTGCCATCTGGTACCAGGGATTCTAACAGTGGAAGGCAGTACAGGGTGACAGCCAAGAAGGAAGATTCTGGAGACAAACTGGACGAGTGTGAATCATAGCTGCAACTCTCATTAACTGTGTAGCCTCAGAAACCAACTTACATAATCTTTCTTTGTCTCAGTTTCTTTTTATCTGTACAACAGGGATAATAAGGGTATTATAATATTGTTGTTAAGATTGAATAAGTGTATATAAAGCATTTAGAACAGCACCTAGCATACAAGAAGCACCATATCATTGTTAAGTATTATATTATTATTGCTATTGTTTTAATTATTGTACTTCAAAATTAATTCTATAGTGAGACCTCCTGTCTTTGGTTTTATATTTCGGTTAATTGTTTCAGTTTGTCTAAATGGACTATTCCTTCTTCAAGGGCAAGGGACCGTATCTTATTCTCCTTTCTACTTTCCATAGTGCTTGCTATAATGTGTTTCGTATTGTTGGCAATCCACAAATATTTGTTGTATTAAAATGAATTGAGAGTCTGTGACAGTTTAAGTTTGTTGAAAATCTGATCATACATATTTTAAAAGGTCCGGCCCTTCTTAATCTGCAGAGCTGGTCACTTTGCTCTCTAAGCCTTTTGAAGCTAAATACATAGGAAGAAATATACAGGTACAATAAAATAGAAAATCGGTAGCCCTTTATTTTCCCTTTGATGTTGACTGGGCATAAAATATGCATCACAGGTGTAAACTTTAAAGCCTAACCACAATGGTTTGCCAACATTTTTTACAAAAGAAAAAGGGTTTTTTTTTTTTTTCTTCTTCCTGATAGAAGTGGTTTCACAGAGATTTGTCAGTTAGGAAATCATCAGATAAATTGAAGGTGAGTTAATTATATCATTTTTGTTCTAAAGGAATTGGCTTTCCTTGTGCCCTCAAAGAATCAAGTAACTCTTCCAGTAAACACGTACTCCATCAGTCCTCAGTAGCAGCACATTTCGAGGTCAAATGTTTCTTAATAGATAAAGCATTGGATCTGAAATCTTGAAAACCTTATAAAACTATCTTTTGTAAATCATTCTTGCAGCTTATCTACAAGTCATGATTGTTCCCCACCCAAAATGGAACTTTATTAGAGCCAAACAAATGGGCTTCATTTTGCTTACCACTTGAGAACAATTTGATTTGTGCCTGAATAATATGATACCTACAGATACCATTCCAGAGTCTGAGTGTGAGAATATGTTAATTTTTTGGTTGTAGGAAGACATTTTTATGTTGCTATGGGTTGAATTGTGTCCCCCAAAGGCTTATATATTGAAGTCCTAGCCTCTGGGACCTCAGAATGTGACCTTGCTTGGAAGTGGGGTCATTGCAGATGTAATTGGTTAAGACAAGGTCATACTGAAGTAGGATGGGTCCCAATATATTTGATGTACTTACAAAAAGGGGACATTTGGACACAGACATGCACACAGGAAGAACACTGTGTGAAGACTGAAGTGATGCGTCCATAAACCAAGGAACTACCAAAAGCTAGGAGAGAGGCCTGGGACAGACCCTTCCTCAACTCCTTCAGAAGGAGGATGGCCCTGCCAACACCTTGATCTGGAACTTGAAGGCTCCAGAATTGTGCGACAACACATTTCTGTTGTTTTGAGCCTTTTAGTTTGTGGTACTTTGTTACGGCATCCCTAGCAGACCAATACACATGAGATATGTAAACACACAGTTAACTCATTTTTAATATGCTTTACATGTTATCATATAGGCAAAAATCACTGCTCTCTGGATCCTGAAAGACTAGTGGTTTTTTTTTTTTTTTTTGTGAGGAAGATCAGCCCTGAGCTAACATCCATGCTAATCCTCCTCTTTTTGCTGAGGAAGACCGGCTCTGAGGTAACATCCATTGCCAATCCTCCTCTTTTTTTCTCCCCCCCAAAGCCCCAGTAGATAGTTGTATGTCATAGTTGCATATCCTTCTAGTTGCTGTATGTGGGACGCGGCCTCAGCATGGCCGGAGAAGGGGTGTGTCGGTGCGCGCCTGGGATCCGAACCCGGGCTTTCAGTAGCCGAGCGCACACACTTAACCGCTAAGCCACGGGGCGGCCTAGACTAGTGATTTATTATCAAGTACACTAGTGGGAGGTCAGGAGACCCAGTATTGTTACTCAACCCCTCAGCCAAAGCCCACCTGTCCTTCTGGACAGGAGATGCACTTTTGTTACCCCTGTTGCTGTCTGAGAACAGAAGCCCTTCTCTAGTAGCTTGCACCTAAGCATTTTGCCATGTATCGTGTTTCTTTAAGTTTGTGCTGGATTGCTTTTGTTCTTTGGGATATATAACGTAAGAATATTTTTAAAGAATAAAAGCAACAACTTTCACATTGTATTGTATATTTAAAAGGGCCTCAAATCTATTCTCATGATCTGAGGCAATGTTAAGAAAAAGATGTATCTACCTCAAATGTATGTGACCTAATTATTTTCCTTTTGTTTTCTCATCATAGAAAGTGAACATATATATATTTCTCAATAATTATCATTTATATGATAACTCTATTTCTTTTTTGTGTAGTTATAATAAAACCTTGAGAAGTATTAATTTTAATAAAAAGTCCAACAATGTCTCCATGTCATAGGAGTAGCTCTGGAGGATAATATACCCATTTGAAGTTGGTTTCCACATTTGAGAGGAACATTTCAATCTGACTCTCTAACCACCACGGTTCACAGGATCATTCATTTTGAGCTACAGTTATATAAATCTGGTGTCTTGTTATTTCACGTTTTGAATGCTCATGAGATAAAGCAGAAAATTGAGAAGTAAAATTTAAAAAAATCCTTTCTTGTAGTGGGACTAACCATCACTGAGCTCTACTTCAAAGTCTCTAGGAAATATTTCACAGCAGAAATGGAAAACAGGATATGAAGTAAACTTTAAATAACCGGTTCATACCTATGTCAGGATCAAGCGGAGATTGCCTTTCTTGGGAATAAACTGCTACAGTGCTCTAGAAAGAGAAGAGAGAAAATATAAGCATTCACCAAAAAGGTTTCTTTTTAATGTTGTGCTGTTTTCTTTCACCTAGTTCCAGCTCTTTTTAAGTACTGGGACGATCGGCTCTGCCCAGTGGGTGGATGTTCAATGAACTTTTAGCTTACTAATAGCTATGACAGACATGCTCTGGAATTTAAGAGGAGAAACTGTGCTGAGATTCTTCATCGGGGCCTGTGAAGAAGACGAGGAGAGGTCTCAGAGTTAGAAAAGTTCGGTTATTCAAAAATGCATGGGGGTAGGTATGCGGAATGATATGTGGAATGATCCTGAAAAGGACCAGGACATCTGAATGGTCATGACAGAGCTGATCAATGTTGTTTTTCATTTTGGTTCTCATCTAGACTAATGGAAATTATAAAACATAATTCTGGAAACTCGATAACTGGTTTTAGATATGATAAACATTAATCTGTTCTCCATATATTAGGGGTACAATTGTAGGATGTAGTGTTATTCTGATCCAGTACATAAGGAAGATAACACGTGGATGTTGAACATTGCTATTGAGACCACTTTTACTATGAATCATCTCTAGATATGGGGTGAGAAGACAGTACTGATTCTAAAAATCCAGAAAAAGTTAAGAAAGTACAATTTTAATCTATAATCCTCCTCCATCTTCTGAAGCATTTTGTCCAGAGCTGCTAAGTAAAATAAAATTGACTAATTTGAGTTTCTATGCTAGCTTTCCCCCATTTGGTAAACATTCTGAAACGCTCTAAAATGACTATAATTATTGACAGCAGAATGGTAACCATTTATGTCTAGGCATTGATAGGTTAATCAATTAATTAAGCTAATTCTTGGGAAAGATTGTTCTAACTAGATTTGGCAAAGCTTATATAAAATATTTAATTAATTTACTCTTAACATCATTTTAATTGATATGAGAAACTTAGGGACTGGTTTATTTATGAAATGTATAATTATCTGTGGAGTAACTGAGAATAGGATATTGTAAAATAAAATACTTATTATTGAATCATTTACATTTCAAAAACGTTTGTCTGAAGCACAGGATAATAGTTCTTCACAAGCCTGAATTCTTCTTTTTTCTGTTGTGCCATTTGTTTTTCCTTCCTATATTGACCCTTCCTTATCTTTCCCTTCCTTTCCCTTCTTGCAGTTTACCATGTTTATTTTCCTATTCTACAGTAAGTGTTATGTAAATAGCCATAGAATGAAGCCGTTTCTTCTGATGCCAGTTCACAGTCTTGAGAGTCTTTGAAAGTGTTCTCTTTCAAAGGAAATGATTTTCTTTTAAAGGTAGTGAGAATTCTGAGGCAGAGATTTCCCTAAGGAGAGTGGAACATTTAAGCATTTCCTTTAGCTTATAGTTGTCCATCCATGCACAAGAATTGCTGTGCTCTTCTTTGACCCCCTTTCACATTGATTTTTGGAAGTAGTTGAACAATCTAGCATTTAATTCTTACAAATTTGCCACAGTGCAAGCTGTGCACAGCCTGCATGCAATGATTACTTTTTAGCTGCTTAAAGCGGTCTCATTTTGAAGAAATTTTTTTTTTAATAATGGTAATGAGTCATTTCCTAAATTAAACTTAGGTATTTCAAAATGATTCCACAAAAAATTTGTTAAAGGTCATCATTCAGATGGTGTTTCCATTACTAAGAGATAAGCTTTGGAGACTCTTCTATCGGTTTGGTCTCATTTCTTTTCACACGTGCTTTCACAACACTTCACATATGATTCCTCGTGGAAGAAACAAAGACACTTATATTAAGTTTTTCCGTGTGTTCTTTCCAGTGTTCAAAATTCATATTTTATTTAATTTAGTAGCAATATTCTACAATTAAAAATATAAATAGTGATCTGCTTCGAGATATCATAATGCATCTTTTATGTTGTATGATACATATTACAAATTGAAATGGATTATTTTCCTTTTACATATGTAAATACATGTTTAATATGATCAAGTCAAGTTGATAAATTCACAGTCTTATACCCGATGAAAGGTTTTCTATTCACAATTTAGAGCAATTGAAATTTATCATTCTTTTACAACATACACTTTATTTTTAGTAGGACATTTTTAAGAGAAACTATTATTCATTATAATGAGCCAGTAAGTTGTTTTCTTCAACATGGTGTTCATAAGGAGTTATGCAATTTAATTGGCTGGACATAAATACAGTGTTGACATTAGAGGGCCTTGGAATTATTTTTGAACGCCTGGCCATTACAAATTCTATTCAAGTCACAGATAACAGAGTCTTATAGTAAGAAAACAAAAACAAAAAAAACTCTGAGAAAAGAGATTTAATCTCCCTTTATAGAGAGTTTAGAAGTAATGGGCTTAATGAGGAACAATTAACTTTTGTTATCTTCAGGCTGGGAATCCAGTTTTCTTATCTCCCATGTCTCATTCCATCTTTTCCTCCTGGGATTATGCACATGCAAATACAAAACCAAAAGGCACAATTTCTCGAATAACAAAATTCATTTTTAGTGCTTCTTGCTCCACTCAAATCCCAATTTTAATAACAGATGTTCCTCCTATTTTTTTCCCTTTTGTACCCTCATTTATGCCTCCCAAAATGATGGCAATTGTTATCCTATGGTCTTATGAAATTATATCATAAAGTAGTGATCACTTAATGTAATTCTGACAAAAGGAAGCTTTCTGTAAAAAATGATTTCTGTGATCCAAGACTGTGTAAAGGACAAAGTATGATATATGAAGGAGTCTAGTTTTTATCACATTTATGTAAGTATAATTAGCATACGATAAACTTCAGATATTTACAGCATACAATTCAATAACTTGTGACTTGTGTATTCACCCAGGAAACCATCACCGCAATCAAGATGATGAACACATTTATCTCTTCTGTAAGATTCTTTGTGCCTCTTGATAATCCTGCCCCTCTCTGCATCCTCTTCTTTCTTAAAACAACTGATCTGCTTTCTGTCACAATAGATGAGTTTGTATTTCTAGAATTTTCTATGACCAGAATCATAGAATATGTACTCTTTTTTTTGTGTGTCTCTTTTATTTTTTTTGTAAGGAATATTAGCCCTGAGCTAACATCCGTGCCCATATTTCTCTACTTTATATAGGATGCTGCCACACCATGGCTCAACAAGTGGTGCTTATGTCCGTGCCTGGGATCCAAACCTGTGAACCCCAGGTGGCCGAAGGAGAGTGTGCGAACTTAGACCGCTACACCACAGGGCTGGCCCTTGTTTGCCTTCTTTTATGCTACAAAATTATCGTTAGATTCATCCATGTTATCGCATTTATCTACAGTTCATCCTTTGTATTGTTGAATAGTATCTCATGGTATGAAGATACCACATTTATCCATTCACCATTTGATGGACATCCCCCATGCTCCCCCAACCCTGGTTTTTTGCTATTAAAAATAAACCTGCTAAAATATCCAGGTACGAGTCTTTGTATGAATATATGCTCTCATTTCTCCTGGACAAATACCAATGAGTAGAGTAGATGGGTCATATGGTAGCTGTATGATTAACTTTTAAAAATATTGCTTGTTTTTCCAAAGTGGCTGTACCATTTTACATTTCCACCAGCAGTGTATAAGAGTACTAGCTGTCATGGTCATGCTTTTAAAATTTAGTCATTCTAATAGATGTGTAGTTGTGTCATTTGGTTTTAATTTGCACTTCCATGATGACTAATGATGTTGAGCATCTTTTCCAAGGTGATTTAGCATCTGTATATCCTCTTAGGTGAGGTGTCTCTTAAAATCTTTTGCTCATCTTTAAAATTAGGCTGTTGTTTTGTTATGATTCAGTTTTGAAAATTCTTTATATATTCTGGATAGAAATCCTTTACCAGATGTGTGATTTGCAAATATTTTCTTCCAGTTTGTTATCTCCTTTTTAATTGTCTTAACAGTTATTTTGAAGAGCAGTAGTTTTTTGTTTTGATGAAGTCCAACTTACCAATTTTTTTTGATGGATCATGCATTTGATGTCTTACCTAAGAAATTTTTGCTTAAACTAAGGTCACAAAGATTTTCTCCAATATTTTCTTCTAGAATATTTATAATTGTACATTCACATTTAGATCGATAATCCATTTTGAGTGGATTTTTGTTTATGGTACATGCCATGGTTCCAAGTTCTATTTTTTGTTGTTGTTGAGATATAATTGTTCCAACTCCATTTATTGAAAAGATTATCCTTTTTCCATGGAATTTCTGCTGCAACTTTGTTGAAAACTAGTTGTCCTTATATCCATGGGTTTATTGCTGGGTTTTCTATTTCATTCCATCAATCTATTTGTCTAGTTTTCCAATACTACACTCTCTTGATCGTTGTAGCTTGGTAATACACGTTTAAATTGGGAGTGTTAATCCCCCAAATTTGTTCTAATTTTCCAAAGTAATTTTAGAATATTCTAGGTTATGTGCAATTCCAAATGAATTTTAGAATTGGCTAGTCTTTCCTACAAAAAAGAACCCAAAAGACTAGAATCCATCAGACTTTCTGCATACATGATTATGTCATCTGTGAATGAAGACTTTTACTTCATTATTTCCAACTTAGATTCCTTTTATTTATTTATTTTACTGCACCATCAAACTGGCTAGAATCTTGAGTAAAATGTTGAATAGAATTTGTGAGAGCACAATATTGCATGCTATTTACCAAGTTGAGGAAATTCTCTCTATTGCTTGTTTAATGAGATTATTTTTTTAAATAGGAATGGAGTTGAATTTTATTAAGTACTTTCTCTATATGTATTTAGATTATCATATGATATTCTTTGTTAATATGACGAGTTACATTGATTGATTTTTACATGTTCAACTAATCATGCTTAAACCCCACTCGATCATGCGTTTTTAACTCTGGCTCTTAGGAAAAGGTGTTATTCTACCCTGTGTGTGTGCCAGACGTTGTTCCTTCTAACCTCTCTGGCTGTTCTTTCCTTGGTCTTGGGACATTTTCCTTGCCCTACGTGCACTAATCAGCATTCAGCTGAGTACTTGAGGTAGGACCTCGCACAGTCCTGGGTTCTTCTGTGCAGGTCTTTCCTCTTCAGCACCCTGTCCTGGGAACTCTTGTCACCTTGTCTCCCTGGACTTTCAGCTCCATCTCCCAACTCAGGAAGATGCCAGGGTTCCTTCTCCCGGGGTCATGACTTGGACACTTTCTCCAGACGGTAACCAGGAGCAATCATAGGAATCCCCTCGTCTGTTCGTTGTATCTCAAGAGAAACTAACTGCATTGTCTGAGGTCCAGTGCCTTGAGCATCCCTGTCTCATTTGCATGTCCATTTTGAAGCAAATAATTAAATTAACAGAGGCCTAATAATTTGCTTTTCTTGGCAGTTTCTTAGCTCTAAACCCCTGTTTCCCTTGTTTTTTAGTCATTGTATAATGAAACCACTTTTCTTTGTCTATACTCAATTCCTGTTCCCAGTGCTTGACCTGGGACGTCAGACACAGCTACCGTTCTCCCAAACACTTTTTTTTTCTCAATTTGTGTGACATTTTATAAGCTTTTGAATGATATTGTCAAAAGGTTATGTGTGGGCAGAAATTTAGTACATGATAAAGGCCGCATTTCAAATTGGGAGGGGTAAGAATTTTTCAGTTAGGGAGTATGTGCCAAATTATCCATCAAATTCTTGAACTGCAAACTTTCACCAAAAGTAGATGAGATTTTATATTTTTCCACATCCTTTTCAATATTGAATACCAATTATTTTAGTCTCTTCAAAACGAAATAGTGAAAATAATATGCCCTTTTAATTATACTTGGAATTTTTCCAAATAAAATTATTACAAATTTTAATGTGTTAAAATGTGTTCTTAGTGAAAAAAACAAAAAAGAAACTGACAGAAAGCATTTTGATTTTTATAACCAAAACAACTTAGATTAGAGAAGAAAAAAGTATGAATCAGAGTAAGTTTTCCCCAAGACCAAACATATTGATTTTGATTGGAAGAGTGAGGAGCAGGGGACAGTCATAGAGAAAGATCTCGGTGGAACTAAACTAGGACTGACCCGTAGGAAGGACAATGAATTGAACATCCAGAGACGGCCCAGCTGTCAGGAGAGGCGGCATTGTGCATTGTCTGTGTTGAGCATCTGCTCTGATATCTCAGTGGGGTCCATGAGAACTTTCTGTTAAAGGTATAGGAACAACAACTATTGACCAGTGTGTTTTCTGACAATTTGTTTGGTCCTCATACAGCTTAACCTAAGGGAAATCATCCTCTTAATGGCTCAGGGCATTAATGAGCCTCTTGAGAGACAAAGGGGTCCTTGAACCTATAGAGGGGTGACAGTCATGCAGAAAAAAAGTCCTCCATGTCCATGACTAGATCACACCAAAGTCAACTAGCTATTGATCACTCTCATTTGGAGCATTGATACAACACATACTCCCTACTGAAAATTTCTTCCCCCTCTCAATTTGAAATGCTGCCTTTATTATGTACGAAATTTCTGCTGATACCTAATTATTTTCCCCTAATTTTCTGTTATTATGCAATAAATACAATTTCAGTTACCATAGCTAGACTGTATTTAATACCTTACAGAAAAATAAACAACATGCCCTTATTAATTTTCTTATGAATTTTTCTAGGTTATTAATGTTAATTTATTAAGATATCAAGACCTCCTTAAAATAGATAACATTTTGATTGAAAATACATTAAATATGTCAACAATTTGATCTCTTTCACATCCCTCAAGAAAGTTTTATGATTTTATTCATATATATTAATACTTTTATAAAGTTTAACCCTGGGAATTTCACAGTTCTACAAACTATTTCTGTTAATAGTGAAATTCTATTTTTTCTCTGTTTAATTTTATAATACCTTGTAGAAATTTAGCTGGCATATGTTAATTTTCAAAAATCTAGTATCTTGTCACCTTTTTATTTAGTCACATTGGTTCTGTAATTTTCACTTGACTTGCTTAGTTTTCTGAGTATTCATTCATATTATTTGTAAGTAATCATGATTTGACTATTCCTGTCTGGCATTTATTTTCCTTATTCTGTTTTTTTCTTAATTATGTTGACCAGAAGGTCCAGAATGATGCAAAGTAAGAGCAATAACAATAAGTATCCTTTCCTTCTCTTGTTTAAAATGAGAATGACTTAAGCATTTTATGTAATATTTGTTGGTGGTTTCTGACAAATATTCTTTGTCATTCTACGGCACTTGCATAACATTAATTTTGATTACTTTTTACGTTAAATAGGTCCTATTTTTAACAGATAATAGTTGCTTCATTTTTTAACAAATTTATTTGGACTACTTGATGCCTTTCTCGGTGTTTCTATTTTCTACTTAGCACCTCTGATGTGGTCTTTCCACTCCATATGCTTGTTATATGCTTATCTAGTAAGATAATTTTTATTTAAATTTTTTGTATCAATCTCTTCTCTCTTATATTCTTAAAAAAAATCTACTCTTAAAATATTTTCCTGAAAATTTCTTTTATCAACTTTTATTCGTCATTCCTTCTAAAACTTCATTAGTTCATTCAACAGATTGATGTTAAGTAGCAGGTGTGACAGCCGTGGAGGGGTGCTGCTCAGATCTTCTGTAGGAGAGAACATGGAGTGTACTAAACTGACAGCCTGCAGGAGATCTGCATCAGCTCTGAGCGGAGGCAGAACTCTCCCTGATAACCGAGCGTGATGGGGACACCAGGACCTGGCTACTTATGGCCAGTGTGGGACTCCTGTTTCAGGCAACCTTTGCTCTGAAGCTCCTGGTCAGATATGCACTGCAGTCCGAGGATTTTCCAGCCCAGTCCTGCTTCTGTTCTCCCTTTCCTTTCTCCGGCATCAGACCTGCATCACAGTCCGCAGGATTTCTCTGCCTCCTCTCCATTATATCTTTCACTGGCTTAATTCCTAAACAATCAATTGCACTTCTAGCTCTGTCTCAACTGACACACATGACCTGTGCTGGATGCTAGGCTTAGAGTAATATTTGTTGCTTACAGTTTAGTGGAGCAGATATACAAACCTAATAGTTACAATACAATGATGGGACTGCAATTATAGCCCACTAGAACTAGCAAAGGCTTTAGACTTAGATGGCCTACCGGCTCTAGCAGTGTAAACTTGGGCACTATTCTTAGCCTTGTTGAACCTCTATGTCATCGTTTATAAAATGGGAATAATAGTTTATTCTTAAGATTATTGTGATGTTTACATCATGTCACATATATTAATGTCCAGCATACAATAACTACTTAGCTCAGGCATCAGCTATTATAATTAGCCTCCTAAGAGCACCCCTCCCTAAGCTTCCACTACTGAACTGTGATAGGTACCTTATGTCATCTTTATGTTTGCCCTTTTAACTGCTCCTACAATGGGAGTCTGTTTCCCTCACTGGTCTGGCTATCAATGTATCCATAATAATTATGAGTGCCATCTCTCAGTAAATATTTGCTTACTGAATGAACACATGATCATTCAAAACAAATATGAACATTTTTGTTTTCTTTCCTAACTTTCTTGGGCCCCATATCACTATGCATCTACCTACAGGAAATACCCGCTGCACATATTCAGCATACAGATTACCATGAAAACTAAGCATAAAATGTTTGCCAACATCATTAAACTCACTTCTTATTGTACTATACTGACTGTTATTCGGGCCATTCAGGTTCCTTTTCAATTCTGAATTCCGAGCATATACATCATTATCAATTTTCACTTTTAGGTACTTACTTACTACTGTCCTCTTGATGCTAACTACATAATAGAAATTTGTGGCAAATGGAAACAAAAATGAGCTTATAAGCACATTATCAATGCATGGTCAAAGTTACGGGTGAAAATGAATTTCATTGTAGCTGCCATTTGATATTTAAAAAATCAAACAATTCTACGTAAAATCAACACATCAAGTCACTGTATTTGCAATTATTAGTTAACAGAAAGTAAAATATTAAGTTTGGAGAATCTTGAAAAAGTAGTAATGTCTAGCTACTTATCAGACCCAATTGCTTTAAGTAATATTTTCTCCAAAATTGAGTGAAGTTTGAATGTGCTCACCCATTTTTTAAAATATCTCTTGCAAAAACATCTCTATAGAAAATATTTTCTAAAAGAATGTAGAGGTCAAGCAATTTATATTTCTATCCTTGAATAGACTCTCATCAGATTTAATACCATTTAATGTCTGCCATACAAATTTTAATTTATCATCCCACTTTGGTACTGTTTGTTGTGAGGGAATTTTTTACATTTCACAGAATGTGAGTTTTTGGCAGAATTGGCAGCACTTCACCAAAAGGTCATTGTACATATGTTTTCAATGGAATTCCTATTTTCTCAAGAGAAATTACAACTTAAAATGACCTCTTTGCTTGGTCCAAGGAGATTAAGAAACTACTTGTTCATCAAATTGAAATTTAATTTTTACTTGACTCCTGTGGGAGGAACTTAAGTCACACACACAAAACAGGATTTAGGAAACTCGCAGATTGTCTTGGGTGTAATCATTATGTTGAATAAAAATATAATAAATGAAATTTTGGTGTTTATGAAAACAGCTGGCTAAATTGAACAGGGGAGCAAACGTGTCAGATATCATGTCAAGGATGAGAAAGACGAGAAGATGCTTTGAGTGTCTGAAACAGGCTATGCATTTCACAGTTCTTACCACGTATTGTTGGTTTCACAATAAATTAATTTCCTCCAAAATTTTTAACGTGACAGCATGCATACAGTGCTTAACGATGTCCCATTCATTATTGATGCATTATATCACCATTTGCCTCATAAATTATTTCCTTAAAATATAGATATAATAGAACAGTGTTTATGTATGACTTTTTTCCTCCCTATTTTCACTCTGCTGTGTCTCAGTCTATATGTGAGCATACCACGCCATGTGCTGCACACACTCAGCCTACGACAGCATCTCCGTGGTGCACACATCTCAGTCACAGAGTGCTCTGCCGCACTTGGATTTGTGGAGGGTAGTTTGAGACTTAAGTATTTTACCCTTCTTTAGCATATAGTGGCCATTCTCTCTCTGCATATATTTCTGGTTACGTTTCTCTCTTATTTCTTTCTGGGACTCTAATTCCACATATATTCTATTTTTACTTTGTCCCACGTCTCTCATATTTTTTTTTCCAACTCTGTGCTTTGGATAATTTTGTTGACCTGTATTTCAATGTACTATTCTTGTATTTTGCTTTGTCTAATATACTGTTAAACCCATTCACTGAGTTCTTCATTTTAGATTTTCTATAGTTCATTTCTGAATTTTTCATTGGATCCCAATTCTCTATTCTAATTCTATTAGAAGTTCATTTCACTATCTTTTTCTTTTTTCTTGAACATATCTCTTTCCAATTTCTTGCATATTAACTCTAATATTTTTAATGCTGGATCTTTCCCCTATCTGTTTATTTTTCTTCTTGGTTATCAGATATATTGTCTAGGCTATTTGGATAGTTGGAGATGAATGTGAAATATGGTGTATAAAAGAAAGATGCTATTGTTTTCTTCCACTTTAGAGGTTTGAAATTGCCTCAGCTAGACATAAAGGTTGGGGAATCATCATCTCAATTAAATTAAGATCTACTTTAGAATAAGCTGGGATGGCATTTTTGTACCCTTCCCTAGGTTTTGGATGTACAGTTAACATTATAGTCTAGATAGAGAATAAATGCTTTTCCTCTAAGTCAGAGTTTCTCTACTTCAGCACTGCTGATATTTTGGGTCAGATCTTCTTTGCAGTGTTGGGCTGTCCTGTGACTGTAGGATGTTCAGCAGACTCTCTGGCCTCTGTCCACTAGACCCCAGCTATGCCCTCCCTTCCCTAATTTGTATCAACCAAAAATGTCTCTAGCGTTTTCAAATATCCCCTGGGATTGGGGGCAAAATTAACCTGGTTGATAATCACTGCTCACTACTTCTTTTTAATTGTACTGAAGGTTATAACTAGTGCAACAAGTTGAATAAGGCAAGAAAGAGAAAGGCATCTAGTTTGGAATGTGACAGATATAGATGCTGTGTGCTGAGAGGACCCAGAAACCATGACACCTCAGTATCCATGAGGACACTCAGTGCCAAGATCTTGGTTTCTAAATATCATTCTCCAGTAAAAGAAATCAATGCTTCTTGGAGAAATGGCTGATTTCAGTGTTGGGGAAGAGAAAGACCAAGATGAGACTGGACCACCTTATGATGCCAGAAGGAATGGAAGAGCTGAAATGTTAAATGATGGAGACATGTCGAAGGATACAGGAATCAATTAGAAGCAGTTCCAATGGCCACATCCGGTTAAAACACACAGAGTAAAATAAATATCTCTGAGTATGTATTGATACGTAAATAACTAAAAAGTAAGTAGTTGGAGAGAAAGGAAAGTTCTTCTTTATAGTAAAAGCCCTATTAATAACTGTAGGAAAATGACAGAAAAAGAAAATCACCATTTGGCTAATGTCATTTGGCTAGCTCAGTAATACCTATTACAAGCAAGAATCATTAACAGATGCTAAAATTAATGGGTGAAAATACAAGGAGACACAAGGTATTTACATAGTCTCAAAATATATTCCTACAAGATACTTATTAATTACCATGGGAAAAAATAGTAATTTTACAATGGAAATGAGGGATATAATAGGGCATGAGAAATGATTGAAGAAATAGTGGTTGAAAACTCCCCATATTTTGTGAAAGACATCAATATACAAATTTAAGAAGTTCAGCAAACCCAGGACAGGATATAATTCAAATAACATCACATATAGATACAGCATCATCAAGCCATTGAATGCCAGAGATAAAGAAAAAGACTCTGAGGCAGTTCAAGAAAACCAGCACGTTACATAATACAGAAATGATGATATGAAAGTCCACGTATTTCTCATCAGAAACCACAAAGAAGATGATGGAACATTTTTAAAGAGCTTGGAAAAATAAAACTTTGTCAACAGAGTTCTATATTCAGCAAAGGTATCTTTAAGGAATAAAGCAAAAATTAAAAAATATATTTAGGTAATAAAAATTAAGAATACTTGTTACCATATGACCCCTTCTGTAATAAATGCTAAAAAAGTTTCTTCAGAATGAAAGACCAAGTACAAGGCAAGGATGCTTCCTGTCAAACATCCTTTAAACATTGAACTGAAGATCTTTGCCCCTATGACAAGGCAAACAAACATACCAAATGTATACAGATTGGAAAGGGAGAAGTAAACTGTAATTTGATTTCAGGTAACATAAATTTTTACTTAGCAAATCGAAAAAATCTACCAAAAAACTACTGTAACAAATATGTCAATTTATGGAGGTTGAGGATGTAAGGTCAATATGGCAAAAATAAATTGCATTTTTATTTACTGATAACAAAAAAAATGAAAAATAAAATTATAAAACCAATTTCATCTGTGATGGCACCAAAAATCATATAATTCTAATAAGAAATTTAACAAAAGGTATGTAAGACCTCTGCACTGAAAATTGCAAGAAATTTTGAAAGATCTAGAGAAATGGACCAATTAACTATGTTCATGGGTTGGAAGATTCCAATTATCCTGAAATTAACCTATAGATATTAATAACATTCTAGCAGGCTTTCAGTTAGAAATTGACAAGCTGATTCTTAAATGTTTATGAAATGCCAGAGACTTCACATAAGGAGAGAAATGTTTTAAAATGTAGAATAATCAAGATAATTTGAAATTGACAAAAAGATAGACATACCTGGAACAGATCAATGGAACAGAATAAGGAGTCCAGAAATAGCCCTACATATATTTAGCCATTTGATTTTTCACAAAGGTGCCAATCTCATTCAATTGGGAAAAAAAAAAGTCTCTGCAACAAATGATGCTGAAAACAACCTGATAACTGTAAGGATCTGCACATTGAAACTTACCTCAGACCAAATTTACCCAAAATGGATAATAGTGCTAAACAGAAAACCTCAAACTATAAGATTCCTAGGAGGAAACATAGAAAAATAATCTCCATGACATTGAGGCATGGAAACATTTCTTAAATTGTATGCAGAAACCACAAACCAAAAAAAATTGGTAAATTGGACTTTGTCAGATTGAAAAATATTTGCTCTAAGAGCAATACTGGGGCAAAAATGAAAAGGCACCAGAATGGGTAGAAAATATTTGCAACATAGACAACAGAGAAGTAACTTGTGTCTAGAATATATAAAGAATTTTTATGACTTAATAAGAAGATGACAAACAAGTTTTAAAAATGGACACTTCACAAAAGTAAGCGATACATATGTCAATATGCACATGAAAAATTGCTTAACATCTGTCACTAGAGAAATACAAATGGAAACCACAATTAAATATCACTATACACCCATTAGAAAGGCTAAAGTTATATTAAAAAAAAGACTGACAACACCAAGTGTAGACAAGGATGAGCTAATATGATACTCAGTTGTTTAAAATACTTAAGTGTCTCCCCAACACTTTTAGGATAAAATTCACATATGTTAGACAAATCAGCTTGTCTTAATTTAGTACTGGGCACTACTACTAATAAACTGATATTATCATGCACTCAGTCACTTTCTCTCATCTCCATATCTGGGCAACCTTCCCTGTGCTAACATCTCCATTCTTATTTTTATCTGCCTGACGTATCCCTCATTATTCCTCAAGGCTTAGTTTAAGTGTGAGCTCCTCTGAAAATCGTCTCTGGCTCCTCCATGGAAAGTTAAAAATTCTCCTCTACAGGCTGCTCTCGCTCTGCAAACAACCTCTCTCACCTTTTGAGAGTCATCGCATTATCACATTCCTGTTACACTGGACTAAGACCAGAGACGGAGCTTGGACAATAGTGAAGGTTGGGAAGGCAATCAGGAGCTCGAGCTGGGCTGGGTGACATGGCCCATCACCTACATGCGGCCTGTCTGGTAAGACTGGGAGAGGTGGCTGTTTTGCCCCATGCTCAGAAACCGACACAGAGTCAAGAAAGTTAACAAACAAAGGAATACGTTCCAAACAAAAGAACAAGATAAATCTCTGGAAACCAACCTTAATGAAACAGAGATGAGTGATTTACCTGATAGAGAGTTCAAAATGATCGTTATAAAGATGCTCACTGAGGTCAGGAGAACAATGCATGAACAAAGTATAGCAACAAAGAGACGGAGAATATGAAAGAGAACCAAACAGAAAGTATACAGCTAAAGAATACAGTAATTGAACTGAAAAATTCAGTAGAGGGGTTTAACAGCAGACTAGATGAAGTGGAAGAAAAGATCCTCAAACTCAGACAGGGAAGTGGAATTCTTAAGTGGATAGCTTAAGGGACAACGGAGACCATCAAGTGGATCAATATACACATTGTAGGGGTCCCAGAAGGAGAAGAGAGAGAGGGGCAGAAAGCTTATTCAAAGAAATAGTGGCTGAAAACTTCCCTAGACTGGGGAAAGAAACAGACATCCAGATCCAGTAAGCCCAAAAAGTACCAAATAAGATGGATTTAAAAAGACCCAGACCAAGATACATTATAATTAAATTGTCAAAAGTTAAAGACAAAGAAAGACTCTTAAAAACAGCAAGAGAAAAGAAACTTGCTACGTACAAGGGAACTCCCATAAGACAACCAGCAGATTTTTCAGCAGAAACCTTGCGGGCCAGAAGGGAGTGGCATGATATATTCAAAGTGTGGAAAGAAAAAGCTTCCAACCAAGACTATCTACCAGGCAAAGTTGTTCTTCAGAATTGAGGGAGAGATAAAGAGAATCCCTGACAAACAGAAGCTAGACTAGCCTTACAAGAAATGTTCAAGGGAGTTATTTAAGCTGAAGTGAAAGGACGCTAATTAGTAACATGAAAACATATGAAAGTATAAAACTCACAGGTAAAGCTGGAAAACTTGATGAACATATTCTATTTTCACCTTTAGAGACAACTTTTGTATTAAAGATTTAAAAATTATCCCTCGTTTCATTGAGGTCTCTGTTCATATGTCACTTTATCAAAGAGAATTTTGTGACCATTAATCTAAAATAACACCCCTTCTCACTTGTGACCCATTGTTTTACATTATTTTCTACTTAACTCATTATATATTGCATATTTATTGGCTTATTTTTTATTGCTTGTCACTCAAGAAAATATATGTTTCATGAAAGTAGGAACAGTGTTATTCACTGCAATATTTCTTGTACCATAAATAGTGGCTGATCTTAAAAAGATGTGCAACAAATTTTGTTGAATGAAAGAATGACCTGAGGTACTCTGGTCTGAAAGAATTGAAGATAGAGAAGTCCAGACTTCATTGCCTAAGTAGGTAGAGGAAAAAGGATTTTTGTCAGGCTAAAATTATCCATGCTCAATAGATTTAAGTAAAATAAAGAAAAATTCCTTAATTTTACTCTAGGGCTTACATTTACTCAACTTTTATTTCTCCATCTGTCATAAAGGAATAAGAACACCCACTAGAGATATTCCAGACTCCATCTTTGACCCTTCAATTTTGACAAAATCTTCTCTTTGGTCTCAGCTACAGATTTGACCTTTAGAAGGATGAATATTTGTATGTCCATTTAAGTACATTTCTGGTGTTCCAGAACTTAGGGTAATCTTGATCAATGAGTGTGTGGCTAACATATCAATGACCATTACAATATTAGTGGTATAGATAATGTGTAACATTTGGATTTATTGCTAATATCTGAATATTCACTACCAAAAATAAGTATTTTAGTTGTAACTCCAAGTGAAATAAAACACATTGTTATGTGTTTTATATGTTGAAATTTATCAATCCAATGTGGTTTTACAAGAAAAAAAGTTAAAATAATTCTTAACAATTATGAAGAACCTTAAAATAATTAACTAGATAGGAAAATAGATTGATAGTTAATACAAACATTAAGAACACATGTTAAAGAGCTTTAGAAAAATACTATATCTTTTAAAATATAGAAATGCTTAGAAAATTTTTAATGACAGAATAATAATATTAGATTGTATCATAATTTAATAATTATAGAAGAACATAGTGTACTACTAATTGTAATATTAAATAAAATAAACTTTAAAAATTCTCTTTTCTTTTTTTTTTAAAGTTTATTGTCTTTTTTTAAAAGAAGATTAGCCTTGTGCTAATCTGTTGCCAATATTCCTCTTTTTTCTTTTTTCTCCCCAAAGCCCCAGTACATAGTTGTGTATCACAGTTGTAAAGTTGTAGCTCTTCTATGTGGGACGCCACCTCAGCACGGCTCGATGAGTGGTAAGTGGGTCCATGCCCAGGATCGGAACCAGCGAACCCCAGGCTGCCAAAGTGGAATGCGAAAACTTAACCGCTATGCCATGGGGCTGGCTCCTCCATTTTCTTTTTAGTTATGTAATTCCATTTAGGCCACTAGAATTTTTTAAAAAGTAAATTTGTATATTTAAATTCCTCTCATCCAGTGTAGTTAAATTAAAAGTGCAACATCAATTTCTTGAAAATGGAAAACTTCAAACCACGTTAAATGATTTCCGTGATAAATCATCTTTGATCCAGTAAATGAATCCGTCTTTGATTTATTACATCCTAATGAAAATGTAAAGATTTATAGAGAGTGGTTAATAGAGCTATAGAAAAATTAAGTACCCAGAAAATAAATTGTTCCTACACCAATCGTAGCAGAAAATGTATTTTATGTACAGAAAATTTATTTTATGTAATTCTACTATGTACATGTATTGTGTCCTATTGTAAACTCAGGAACAAACTAGCAGCTGGTAGTGCCAAAAAACCGTTGTCCCCACAATATAACTTTCTACCTCTAGAATTTGGCCACTAAAATATTTTAGTTAGTAAATTATAATAATTATTGTCTGCAGAAGATTTCATATTTATTCTTATGTTAAATAGATTTATTCCGTAACCAGGATTTAGTCTTTGCTTCCATCAAGTATTCTTGATTTTAATACCCAGATATTCAGTATTTGGCCAAAATTACTATTGGCCAAGGTTTGAAGACTACATAATTAACCTATCTATATCACCTGGCTATAGCAAGTCCACAGGTAAGTTAACTATGTTTAACGTTCCAATTTGGGAAACATGGAAGGTTTTAAGATTCAAATAAAGCGATTTCTTTCACCTTCATTGTCTGTTCTAGAGCAACAATGAAGAATCTATTTCTTAATTCTTGCTGCTAATGTTTGCATATATAATAATCTATCATGTTTCCAAAAAGAGTAATTAAAAAGACACATTCTTTCCAATGAACTTTAGTGCAAGGAATCATTAAAATCGCTTCCAGAAAAATGAACTCTGAATTTTTGGTTTAAATTGGCATATGTACAGTACGAGATTGCAAAATATACCTTTTATGAAAGTAAATTTCATTCATAAACTGAAGAATCTAAAATTCCATTAGTTTTATTAATTTGTGTTGGAGTAGAGTATATATGTGATATATAACCTACATTTTTCTGTTTTTATCAAAAAAGGGAATTATTTAAGAATAAGAGAGTACTAGTAAAAATAAAGTAGGGGGGGATGGCCTGGTGGGGTAGTGGTTAAGTTCATGCACTCCGCTTAGGCAGCCCGGGGTTTGCAGGTTCAGATTTCAGGCACGGACCTACATACCACTCATCCAGCCATACTGTGGTGGCAAACCATATACAAAGTAGAGGAAGACTGGCACAGATGTTAGCTCAGGGCCAATCTTCCTCACAGAGACACACAAAATAGTAGGGAATAAATGTTCTCAGAAAAGTTATATTTTGGTTAGTTTTGTACTTAAAATCATGGAAGAATGGTATCTATGTATATTTTTGAATTTTCTAAATTTTTTCAAGAAGTATTCATTATTATATTTAAAAAACAATTCAAAACGATTATTATGAGTATAGAAAAAAGAAATGAAAACTACACTATGCTAATCTTTGTAATTTCTCAATAGTGCAGAGCTAAGGATGTACTCAAAATGTTAAAGCGCTTCACATGGTGTCCAAAAGAACCAAAGAATGTGCTCACTGGGCTTTTTCAATCTTTTCAGTAATTTTCCAATGCTCTTCCTTAGAAAGAAAGCTCTGCTTCTCGGTTACCTTTTTCCTTCAATGTAACATCCTGTTAATAAAACATGTGTTGAAAGGTCAAAGATCATTTGTGTACACTACATTTTAAGTAAATAATTTGCAGTTTTCCGGTAAACCACCGGGAAAAGGACACCTGCAGAACCTTAGAATGATTATTATGGGTTTTTGCCAAAAATTCCTTTTATGAAGAGTGGTTCCTTGACATGCCGCAGAACATTCTGTATTCTGTGAAATGCCCTTCTGTATCATTACTTATGGAAACAAGGAGATTGGACAAGATTCTGCTTTATCACGCGTGTTTGGAACAAATAAAAATGAGTGATACAATAAAATGCATTTTCTCTCAGTAGGAAGGTAGTGATCTCCTGTACTTGGGTCCTTCAAAAGAATAATGATGTTGGTTGAAGATGTATCTCAAATTTATTCTCTCCTCCCCAGGAATTATGTTTACTGACCATCAGAAAAGCCAGCCTACATAAGCAGGTAAAACTATTGCCTTTTCTTTACAGATTTTAATTGAGTAAATTTGCTATAGCAAACTTGGTCTACCAAGTGATGAATAGAACTCCAGTGCCAACACAAGAGAATTTTTAATTGTATGATTCAAATAATGTTCCTTTTTCTGATAGAACAAAATCCTGTGCATTTGCTACGAATTCAGTCTATTACCCCGAAATGAACAGGCACGTGAAGTCAGTTTTTTAAAACTGGAATTGAGATGGGAAAGAAACAGCTCCAGAAAGCTTTTCTCTTCAATCAAATTGGAATATATTACAACCCAACTTCTGCAACTTCAGAAGAGGGAAGAAAGAAGCTAGAGAAAAATGTAAGTAGAAAGCGAAAGTGAGTGATGAGGAAATAGAAAATACTGGCGAAGATGATTACGACAAAGGAATCCTGTTTGGATTGACATAATCTTTTTTTAGCACGGTTTTCAATCATGGTCCCTTCAGCAGGTGTTGATTTGACACATGCAGTACCCACACTGTGCTGGGCACGGTGCTGGTCACTGAGCTACAATGATGACAAACCAGACACATCTCTCGTTCTCATGCAGCTTGCATCCATCAAAGAATACTTAGAAGGAAGGTGCTGCATGAGTTATATTGTTTTATACAATACCCTCGGTGAAATTGTGTTCCATAAATATTTATAACAGAATTATGAGGGTCGGCCCAGTGGCGCTCATAGAGTTTAAGTTTGCACACTCTGCTATGGCAGCCCGGGGTTCCCTGGTTTGGATACTGGGCACGGACCTGCTCACTGCTCATCAAGCCATGTTGAGGCGGCATCACACATAGATGAACTAGAAGGACTTACAACTAGGATATACAACTATGTACTGGGGCTTTGGGGAGAAAAAAGAAAGAGGAAAATTGGCAACAGATGTTATCTCAGAGCGAATCTTTCTCAAAAAAAAAATAGAATTATGAAGCTTACATGAGTATAAAATGACATACAGAAGGAGTCAACTTTTGCATGGCATATTTTGGCAAATGTTAATGCTTCTCATCATAGAGCATATTGGTAAGGACTTAATTCAGAAACAGTTTTTGAAGGTACTCTTGTGATCTCAGAGTGAATTGATACATAAAAATGCATATCCTGTGAGCGCACTCTGTCATTTTCAGTTTATTCTGGAATAGCCTTCCCTGGATTGTCGTGCTGGAGGTAATTTGCTGGTCAGGTCCCTTAGGAAAAAGGAAGGACTTTTGGATTTGTCATGACTTCATCCATGTCATAGTTCAAGGCTTTTCACATCAAGATCAAAAGTAGTACACTTCCTTAGAAGGTCTAATAACTTTATTATAAAAATGCTTAAAGTGTCATATTTAAAGGATGATATTAGTCAATAAATATCTTCTCTATTTTGTTTGTAATATTAAGTAAAGTTTAAAAAGGACTGGTGAGAAGTCAGTTCTACTTTTTCTTTTGGTGAGGAAGATCAGCCCTGAGCTAACATCTGCCAATCCTCCTCTTTTTTTTTGCTGAGGTAGACTGGCCCTGGGCTAACATCCATGCCCATCTTCCTCCACTTTATATGGGACGCCGCCACAGCATGGCTTGCCAAGCGGTGCGTCAGTGTGCGCCCGGGATCTGAACAGGCGAATCCCTGGCCACCACAGCAGAGTGCGTGCACTTAACCGCTTGCACCACTGGGCCGACCACCAGTTCTACATTTTTACAAATAATTATATTTTAAGACCCTTGGAGCAGACCTGAAAGAAAAAACTAAGATAAATTTAGTTAGTATAACAACATGGTAATAAGACAGAACTCAGGTCAATTCTGTAATTTTCATTCAGTCTCTCATACATAGACTAGGTATATATATTCTGAATGATATGTCCTGACTGATAATACTTTTAGAGAAAGACAAAAAGCAACTCCAATTTAGAGTTGGAAAAATTGCACACATATCCATAATCCTAAATTAAGGCTGATGCTGTCCTGTTAGATCTCATGAATATAAGCAGAAATTTTGACCACAAAACTAATTTTGTCTGAGTAAATATTTTTTGCTGTATTTATGTTAAACTAATGCATATCTGGTGAAAAGTTTTCTAGCTAAATTACTTCATCATCATATAAATTACCATGAATTTCCTGTACTCTGTCTCCACCAGTCCATTAAAAGTTATTTGATGGCAATTGTAAAATTGGTGGTATGGGGACACATTGGGTATCTCTGCTCTTGCCCAGCCCCACACAGTAATAAGGATATAATTATGGTCTGTGATAAACTCATGGTTGTTTAATTATTGGGTGATCCAAGGATCCTGCTCTCACAAAGGGTTATTCTCTTTGTCATATAATTTTCAGAAGAAATGCTTCCTTATGATATTTAACTATGAATCATGAAGAGACAAAAGAATTTAATAACATCACTATGGTCCAAATATATTCTTGGATACACTTACATAAAATAGACATGACTTAAAGATATTGAGGTGTATAAATTCTACCAGTAGATTGTTTTCCTCATTTTGATAGATTTATCATCATGTTTTTATTTAGCTTAAGTGTGTTAGTGATTTTAAATTTACTATATCATTTAAAAATTTGAATAAGTTTCAATCACTACTGTTGGAACACACCACACATTCTTTTATTTAATAAGAAAAATACCCAACAGAGGAATTTGAGAACTTAGTTTCCATCCTTGATATAACAACCTGTTAAGATTTTTACAGCTATTGCTAAAGGACAGTAATTAGTTCTGCCATGGACCCAAACAGGAATGAGATAAAAAAGGAAGTTCTGAAAATAGTGACATACAAGATTAAACTCAAGACACGAATGTACTTATGATGGAGAAATTGAGCAAAACTGGATGCGGGCAGGTAGCTGAGCTCGTAAATCAGCAAACCGAATTTATCTTCTTTGGGATGAGGAGAAAGTGAAATGTAGAATGGGATGAAGAAAATGAAAATGCAGGCGCACTGGCTGAGATAATTATGCTGCTAGATTATTACCAGATTTTTTGACAATTCCACTATAACTGCTACAAAAATCAAAATAACTGTAAAGTTGCTTCTTGATTTTTGACATTAGATGAGATCTCATGAGGTTAACTTTTCAGTTATACATCAGACACACATGTTATAAGAAAGTAATCAGGACAATAATATGATGTTTATGAAAAGTACCCTTGAAAGATTACCCAGAGTATGACCACAGATAATTTAAAAATTAAGAAATTGCCTGTACATTAAGAACCTTACTAAACACAAAAGTGCTCTGTTTTAGAAAGATAATTTTATATCATTAATCAGTGCTGAAAGTATACTCTTATGAGAATTCTAAAGCTAACTTTATATAATTTAAAGTAATATTTCAGTTTTCTAGATTGTGAAGTCCATTTACACCTTACTAGAAAACTAGTTTATTCATGCAGTAAAACTTATGGGTAATATATATAGTAATATAACGATGTATATCTGAAATTTATATGTTGTTATAAACCAATGTTACCTCAATTAAAAAAAAACATTAAAAATGTTCACTTAGAAAAAACAAGGATTGTTATTTAAGTGAAGGATTCAAACAATAAAGTTAAGTGCTTTTAAAATATTATTTTTATGCTATTTCAGCTGTATTATGATGATGTGCTAAGAGAAGACACTTATTTTCTTGCTGCATTAAAATGATGCTCTCCCTTTTTCATTATTAGAGCACATTTAGTCTCTGTATAAAATAAATTAAATTTTATTTCCTATCCTAATGTGATTGGGTAAAATAGAAAATATCTTTCAAGAAATGTTTTGCTGAATACGAGTTGTGAAACTTCTAGATGTATAACAGTTACCAAAAATTAGTGCTGTATTTGCATTTCACTAATACCTAATTAGCAGAAAATTAAAGGCAATACTTTTGGCACAACAGAGATTTCTCTTTTGTAAAGAGGCATGAAATATAGTTCTCTTTAAATTAAATATCAAGTTGTCAAATACCCAATACTGAAATTCTCAAACGTTTTTGAAAGGTGAAACCATTGACTTAATCACTATAATTAAGAGTTAAATTTTACCCTCATTCCCCTCTTTTAACATTGACAATGTCTGTTTTGATAAGGGTTTTTGGGTGGGGTAAGTGTTAATCAAGGTAAGGTAGAGAAATGAAATTATTCATTTTCCCTTCAGGAAATAAAAATAATAAAATTCTGAGAATAGAAAATTTTTATTGATTACCATGATATTTTTCAAATTATCTGGTTAATTACTAAATTTTAAATTTACTACTGTGACAAAATTGCATAACTTTTGTGTTTCTTTATGAAAATTGAGTTCAAATAATTGAAAATTTGCATATTTGTAAGAGATTCACACATATTTTCCCAGAAAATACTGTTCTGTTTCTATGTTGAATTATTTAAAAATGGCCACACATATTTCTTTCCTCTTTAGGAATTTCTCCTTACTTTACATAGCAAATGAAATCCTCAGATTAGTTGATCATATATTACATTCTATCTTTAATCTATATCAAATGAAAAATATATAGCAGAAATGATATGCCTGCCTTTACTGTGAATGCTGGCAAACATTGAACCTTGATGACTGAAGTCAAGATAACTTGAGTATATGTTTTTTTAAAGCCAAGGGACAATAATTCTAGAGCAGGATGATCATGGTTTTGCCCCAAGGCAATGAAATTTAAAAGCAAAAAAAAAATTATTAATTATTTTGAAGGTTTTAATCTAATTAGAAAAACTCAGTGGGCAAGTATAGGAAACAAAGACACAGAAGATATTGCTAATAATTTGACCTATTCTTGACCCGTATTACAAACTGCAGGTAGTTAATTTGTGTGTGGTTCCACCAGTTTGTCCTTGGGCAGAATGATAATTTTAAAAGACAACTTTTTATTTTGGCACAGATAGTTGAGTGCAAAAAACCTTTAGGCATCAGTTAAACTTGCATAAGAAGCTAATGTAAGATTTCTGTTTTCTAGTTCTGTACGTAAGGACTTAGAAGTTGCCACTCTGTCCTGACATCGCCAGCACAGGAAAAGCTGAGCTGTAGTCGACGAATTGCTGGAAGTCACTGCGGACACGTACAGACTCCAGGGGCGTCAGCCATGGGGGTCCCCCACATAATTGTGAGATCTACTTCTAGGAGCTCGACTAGGTTAAATTTCAGAGAAAAACCTCTTTGTGCTTCCAGCAGGGGGAGGGGAAGAGGAACCATTTTGAAGTACACCAGAGCACTCTGTTCTCCTTAACAAGGTTTCTCCATGGGGGAAACTAGTTAACCAGAGCCTAACCTAATGGGGTGTTATTGGAGTCTAACTGATCTGGGGAAGCGAAATACCCAACTCCAGCCCCCTTTAGCCATCTGTCCCCCTAAATGGGGAGAAATAAATGAAGAAACACTCGTGGGGCTCACAACGCAGAGGCATAGGATCACTAAAGGCTGAGATCTAATCATAAGACTGTGGAATGCCTCCCCCCATGTCTCACCACCACATCACTGAAGACCTGTTTACAGCAGTTGTTTTTATCCAATATATCATGACAGGCTATGAGGAAAAATTTCAAGGCATACCAAAAGGCAAAAAATACAACAATGCAGTACTTAAGAAATAGAACCAAGTTGGAGGACATACAGACCCAATTTCTAGACTTACTATAAGGCTGCCATAATCAAAACAGCACGGTGTTGGTGAAAGAATAGACAAATACATCACTGGAACAGAATAGAGATCCCAGAAGAAGACCCACACGTATATCATCAAAATATATAGATTTTTGACAGAAGAACAAAAGAATTTAATTGTAAAAAAACAAATAGTGGTGGGCAAATGGACATCCATATTGAAAAATGTACCTAGTAGAAATTGTACCTTACATAAATAATTAACTCAGAATGGGTCAGAGACCTACAAGTTAAAAGCAAAAGCATAAAACTTCTAGAAAAAATCTAGGAGAAAATCTTGGTGGTCTTGCATTTGGCATTGAATTTTTGGATACAATACAAGTAAAACTCATGAAGAAAAATATGATGTTTGTTTTAATTAAACTTTGAAACTTCTGCTCTGTGAAAGATACTGGAAGAGAATGAAAAGACAAGCTACAGTCAGGGAAAAAAAAATATTTGCAAAACAAACATCTGATATGTGTCCAACACATACACAGAACTCTTAAAACTCAACAATAAGAAAACAAACAACCTGATTAAAAAATAGGCAAAAGATCTGAACAGAAACCTCACCTAAGAAGATATACAGAAAATGGCAAATAAGCACACGAAAATACACTGAACATTTTATGCCATTAGGGATTTGCAAATTTAAGTAGCGATAAGATACCACTACACACTTACTAGAATGGTTGTAATGAAACAAAACTGACAACAACATGTTGGCAAGAATGTGGAGCAAAAGGAACACTTTGTTATTGTAGGTGGAAGGCACAACTGTACAGCTACTTTGGAAGACAGCTTGCCAGTTTCTTATAAAACTAAACATAGTTTAACCATATTGATTTGACAAATTGTATCCCCAAAATAATTCCCATGAATTTTTTAATAGCTTCATTCATAATCACCAAACACTGGAAGCAACCAGGATGTACTTCAATATGTGTATCATGTATCCATATGATGGAATATTCTCCAACAATAAGCAAGAAATGGGCTATTAAGCCATGAAAATACATGGATGAAATTTAAATGCATATTGCTGCGTGAAAGAAGTGGATAAGGCATTTAGTGTGAGTTTTTGTGCTTATCTGGCTAGGAGTTTGTGTTTACCACTTGCTACCGCTGTAGTTATTAGAGAGTAAAATTTCCTCTTACATCCTTGTTTTTGTCTCTCCTGCTGTTTTGTGCTTCCCTAGAGACTGCTTCTTAAATAGAACCTGAGCCTTGCATCATGTCTCAGCTTTAATTCCCTGTTGTTCTACAGGTTTCCTGTAGCTATGGGGCAAGGCTTGTGGGGTGGGGAACATTCTACACTCCTACAATATGTTTGCATCTTTAGTGGGCTATTATCCCTAGGCTCTAACCTTCTCAAGTGCTTCTCAGTGTTTTCTCCCCTTGGGTGAGGCGAGAAGGCTATGGGGGGCTGGACTTGGGTATTTCCTTCCCCCTAGGTAGGTTACGCCCTGGTAAAACTCACAGACTACAGCTGTGGTGTCTGCTCTCTGTAAGCTCTGGTTGTCCGTATTCATCTCTCCGGTTTTCCAGCCAGTGATTTTCCCTGTGGCCTGAATTCTCTGTGGAGAATAGGTCGTTGTTTCTCAGTTTGTTTACCTTTTCTTCTTCTGAGGTTGGAAGTGATGACTTCTAAGCTCTTTATATCTCAGACTACAAGTATTTTATTAATTTTTAAAATATGGACATGAAGTACCAGATAATAGAAGCTGGGATACATAGGTCTTCAGTGTGAGATTTTATGTTAATCTGGCTAGGAGTTGGGCTGTGTTTAATGGCTGATACAATTATAGGTGTCAGAGGTTACAATTTTCTCTAGAGTCCTTCTCTTTGCTCTGTTGTCTTTGATTTTTTCTAAGAATTTCTTCTTAAATAAACTCTGCACACTGCAGCTCTTTCAGCTGTAATCCATAGTTACTTTATCGATGCCATGGTGATGTGGTGGCAGAGAAACTGATAATCCCGTGATTAAATCTTAGTCTTTTAGTGGGCCTCTTTAGATGGCCTCTGACCATCACCAGTGTTTCTAACTTTCTCCCCCACTATGGTGAGACAGTGTATTGCCCTTCCCCCTGGTCAGATGGGGCTTTCGTAAAGTGTTTTCCCAGAAGTGTCGGCTCTGTTATGGAAAGTGCTCTGAGAGTATTTCAAATTAGTTAATTTTTTTCTATCCTGCTAGAAATTTGAGGACTTTTTCTTGGCTCTTCACATGAGAACCTGGTGGCTTTTCTAGATGTAAAACCCACCAAAGTAGAGGGGGGCTAAGACTATGGCCCCCAGGAATCTCTCACTTGCATGCTCCTTCACCTCCCACAATTCATTAAAGGTACCATTCAAGTGTTCTTGCAAGCTTTTGCTCCCAGGTAATCTTCTCCAGGTGAGCTGATCGCTGATTCTCTGTGTTCACCTGTGTCTCCACGACTCAGGCTAGTGGTTTGCTCTGAGACCTTCATTTTCTGATGGGTCCAAGAAAAGTTATTAATTCTTAGTACTGCCTTTTTCTTGTTTTAAGGGGGATGAGAGTGAAAACTTCCAAGCTCTTTACATGTCTCAGTGGAAAGCTAAAGTCCTAAATACGTCTTCTAGTAGTGTACATTAAAAGGCGAATGCCAAAGTCTTCATGAAAGGTAAGCTGTATTGAAAAAATAGGTCTCATTTGTTAACAAGAAGGGACTATATGTTTAGATTACCTTTCAAAATACTTGGTGGTAGAAAAAGAAAAGGAAGAAAAATTCAAGTTCCTCTTCTCTGTCAACAAGAGGGTAGAAATTGCTTTGTTATTAACATTGAGAAGTAGAGAAGCATGATACACATAAATGTGACCACAAGCAGAAATAAAAGCAATATGTATTCCTTTCAAATTATCACAGAAATAAAACAGTCTCTGGGACTTCTGGTAGGATGGAATATATAGCACATATGTCTAATTTCCACTATCCCAAATTAGATAAAACATGAATAAGAAAGAAACATAAACAGAAGAATGAATATCAATCCAGTCAAGCACATAATTTCTATTATAGTAAAAACAGCTTTAAAAAAGTGACAAACTAGCAGAGAAAATAAAGAAAGCATAAAACAAGACAATAGAAGACAAGCATATACTTATACAAAGGAACAAAATGTAGTTCTAAAAAAATTTTCCTATAGTAACTGAATGTAAAAATAATACACAGAAATAGAACATTGTAGATTTTAAACATACTACCATTCAAAAAAAAGTCAGAGAATTCAAATTTTTTAATTAGCAAGGTTGAATTAATAAATCTATATTTAATTTTGAACCAAACCACCAAAGACCATCTCTTCTAAAACCTATTTAAAAAATTGACTATATTTGTCCCCACAGTAAACACCAGTCAGACATAATAAACACAGTAAGACATAATAAAATCTATAACTTCTTGAGCTTCATTTTTGACTATTATGATATAAAAGTAGAAATCAGTAACAAATATCTGCGACAAATACCAATTAGAAATTAAATAGTGCCTTTATATTGGATAAAGAGAATAAAATATAGACTGGTAAGCTATTTATAGAATAGTGAATATCATATCACATTTTATGAGAAGCACCTGAAGTCAAACTTACTGGAAATATCCACAGCCTTAGATCGTTTCATTTTTAGAAACATTGAACTAAAATAAATGTTTTAAGTTGTATCTTAGGAGATGAGGAAAATACCAGCAAAATCTGCCTAAGTTAAAAAAAAAAAGGGTAGGGGGAGAAGAAATTATCTTAACTCACCAATGGATTATGAAAGAAATCAACCAGATTACTATCAGCATAAACTTTTATTTAAAAATGCTGGGCTTGAGAAATTTCAAAGGAGCATTCTAACTTGGGGGTAAAAAGATTTTTTAATAAGGCTTTTGCAGGAGGATTTCACTTGAATTTCATTTCAGTTTCAGGAAGTTATCTCAAGAGAGAAATTTTCCATACAAATTTTAGGATTATTTCTTCTATTTCTGTGAATAATGCCATTGGAATTTTGATAGGGGTTGCATTGAATCTGTACATTGTTTTGAGTAGTATGGATATTTTAACAATATTAATTCTTCCCATCTACGAGCACAGAATATCTTTCTGTTTGTTTATATCTTCTTCAGTTTCTTTCATCAACGTCATAGTTTTAGGTCTACAGGTATTTCACTTCTTTGCTAACACCTGTCAGTGTCCCGAAGGGGAGGAGCTCAGTCAGCATTTAGATTCAGGCTGATTGAAGCCAGGCTTTCAGGCAGCAGTTTTTAAAGTATGCAAATATATACAGTCCTGTGGGACCACAAGCATTAAGTCCCGCTGGCCACCAGAGCCAGGTGACCCAGAGGTGTCCCCTGGGTGGCAGCCACAAAAATCGAGGTGTCAGATAAGGGTACAAGCTCCTTTCCAGGAGGTATCAGCAAGCTGAAGCAAGGCATAGAATAGAGACGGCAAAGATGATGTCCACCAGCCTCCAGCCCCTGAGAGTGCCTCCATGGGCCCCTAGATGTGTGTCATACCAGATGCCGGCCCCTCAGGCCAAAGCTAGAGGACAAGTAAGTAGGCTTCTTTCACAGAAAGACTAGGGGTGTGTTTCAGTCTACTGTCTGTGAAGTGCCCTGGGGGTACAGGCCGAGAACTGTCTCTCCAATTGTTAAATCCTGTGGGATCCAGGAACGCAAGCCCCCTGGCCAGCAGAGGCAGGGATCAAGGGGTGTCCCCTGGGTGGCAGCTGCAAAACCAGGACATCAGATGTGAAAACCAGGGCACCAGACATGTGTAAAATCTCCCCTCTGGGAGATCCTGGTGCTCTGGAGCACGGCAGAGGGAGCGTGAAGATAGCACCATCCTCCCAGGTCTCTGGAAAGGATTACAGTCAGCCCACAGATGTGTTTTTAATTAGAAGCTTGCCCTTTCGGCCACAGCTTTGAAGATAAGCCCATAGGCCTCTTTCACAGAAAGACTGGGCTCCTGGGTCTGAGGTTTCTTGCTGTGCCCTGGGAATAGTAGCCAGTTAATGACTCTTTCTCAGCAGTAGAACTCTCTCTTGGTCCTGTGGTACTGAGGAGACCAGCAGATACAGGTGATCTAGAGGTGTCCCCTGGTGACAGCCACAAGAATCGAGGCTTCCAGAAGAGGGTACAAGCTCTTTCTGGGAGATAACATCAAGCTGAGGCAAGACAGGAGTGTGCAAAGATGGTGCCCCCCAGCCTTCATCCCCAGAAAGTATTTCAGTAGGCCCCTAGATACGTGTTAAATTAGATGCCTGGCCCTCTGGCTCATGCTTTAAGATAAGCAAATAGACCTCTTTCACACAGAGTCTGGGTGCTATTCAATAGGCTGCTTCTGTACCAGGCCCTGGTGTGGGTGAGTGTGAGCAAGTGGGCCCTTTAAGACCATTTCTCAGTTCTCTGTATCCTCATGGGTCTTGTGCATCCAAGTCCCATTGGCTTTCAAGGCTACATGTTTTGAGAGTTGTCTCTCAGGTGCAGGTCTTAAAAGTTGGAGTGCCCGATGTGCGGATCAAACCCTTCACTCCTTGAGGAGAAACTCCAGGTTTTGGGTTCCCTTCTGATTGTGTGGTGTCATGCCATAGAGGGGGTTTATGATGAGATTGTGTCTCAGCCTCTCCTACCAAGATTTCATTCTTTTTATGGTTGAAAATTATTCCATTAAATATATATTATAATATATATATATCACAGTTTCTTTATCCATTTATTCATCAATGGACATTTAGGTTGCATCCATGTCTTGGCTATTGTAAATAATGCTTCAGTGAACATGGGGATGCATATATCTTTTCAGTTAGCATTTTTGTTTTCTTTGCACAAATACCCAGATGTGGCATGAGTGGATCCTATGGTAGTTCTGTTTTTAATTTTTTGAGGAACCCCCATGTTGTTTTCCGTAATGGCTGCACCAATTTACATTCCCAACAACACTGCACAAGGGTTCCCTTTTCTCCACATCTTCACCAACACTTGTTATTTCTAATCTTTTTGCTAATAGTCATTCTAACAAGTGTGAGGTGATATCTTGTGGTTTTGATTTGTATTTCCCTGATGGTTAATGATGTAGATCATCTTTTTATGCACCTGTTGGCTATCTGTGTGTCTTTTTTGGAAAAATGTCTATTCAGATCTTCTGCCCTTTTTACAATTGGATTATTTATTCTTTTGTTATTGAGTTATATAAGTTCTTTACATATTTTGGATATTAACCCCTTATCAGATGTATGATTTGCAAATATTTTCTCCCATTCAGTAGTTGCCTTTTCATTTTGTTGATGGTTTCCTTTGCAATGCAGTGGATTTTTAGTTTGATGTAGTCCCACTTGTTTATTTTTGCTTTTGTTGCTTTTGCTTTTGGTGTCAGATTCAAAAAATTATCACCAAGATTGATGTCAAGGAGCTTACTGCCTATATTTTCTTCTGGGAGTTTTATGGTTTAAAGTTTTATGCTCAAGTCTTTAATCCATTTGAGTTAATTTTTGTGTACAGTATAAGATAGTAGTCCAGTTTGATTCTTTTGCATATGGCTGTCCAATTTTCCCAGCACCATTTATTGAACAGACTGTCCTTTTCCCATTGTATATTATTGGCTTGTCTGTTGTAAATTAATTGGCTATATCTACATGGGTTTATTTCTGGGCTCTCTATTCTGTTCCTTTGATCTATGCATCTGTTTTAATGCCAATACTGTGCTGTTTTAATTGTGATAGCTTTGCAATATAGTTTGAAATTAGGGATTGTGTTGCCTCCAGCTCTGTTCTTCTTCTCAATGTAGTAAAGACCACATATGACAAGCCCACAGCTAACATCGTACTCAATGGTGAAAAGCTGAAAGCTTATCTTCTAAGATCAGGAACAAGACAAGGATGCCCACTTTTGTCACTTTTATTCAACATAAATAAACTAGGAAGTCCTAGCCAGAGCAATTAGGCAAGAAAAAGAATTAAAAGGCATTTGAATTGGGAGAGAAGAAGTAAAACTGTCACTATTCACAGATGACATGATATTATATATAGAAAACTCTAAAGACTCCATCAAAAAAACTGTTAGAACTAATAAATTCAGTAGAATGGCAGAAACTTTTTAAATATCTTGCTTCATCATTTATGTTTTTTAAGCACTCTTCCTTTTGGTGTTGTATTTTGCTTAACACATTTTTCTGTTGTATTCATTTGCTTTTGTGGTGCCGCCTCTATTATTTGCATTGATGGGGGTCATATAAATATAATGCTCAATTTTGAGATAAAAGATAAGAATATAAGCATTGGATTGGATAGGAGAATATATATATATGTATTTGTAAAAGTACATATATTTGTAGATTATATATTAAAAAATTGATGCATCTTCTGCTTAAGGTATAAAGATAGTAATAATAATAATGTTATAAATAATTTTTGTAGCAAATAATTCATTTAATCTTCACCACAACCCCATGAGGCAAATGATATTTTTATTTGCATTTTATAAATGAGGTAACTGAGTCAGAAAAAGGCTAACAAATATATCAAAGTCAGATAGCTGGGAAATGGTAGAGAGAGAGTTTATGTAAATATTGTAACAAAAGAGGAATGTTTAAAATGATGACGTCTGCAGACATAAAAGAAAACCCAAACAGAGAGAACAGGTTCTCTGAAGGGAAAATATCAGACCTAAACCTGCATCTCTTTTTTGGTCTGTCAGAGAAACAAGGGCTTCTCAAAACTAATCATATGTCTTAAATTCATGTTCTATGAATTTCATGCTTTTACATTAATGCTGGATCTTATTCAATAAATAAAACTGATATCAAGCAAGCCTGCATAGTATCAATGTCCACTGTAGAAAATTTAGAAAACTTCTCAAAGCTTAAAGAAAGAAATTTTAAAAATCATGTGAACTTCATAGGTATCTATTGTTAAATTGCAGAATGTTTTATTTTTAGTTTTCTCTTCTCATATCTATTTTTAAATTTCTGTAGAAATTCATGTGTAACTACTAATTTCTCAAACATTATAATTAAATATATATTTTTGTAATGATCTAAGTTAATAATGAAGGTTGTCTTTTACCTTTGCTTGTAAAGCAGTTGGATTTTGGTTTCTGGAGGTAAGGAGAGGACAGATGTAGATTTTGAAGTTATCGGCACACAGTTGGCATTTGAAACCGGAACAGTGATGGAGACTTCTTAGGGAAAATATGCAGGGAGATAAAGAGGAAGGCCAAAGAGAGAATTCTGGGACGAGACTAGCACAGAAGAAGCTAATGGAAGGGGACAAAGTTCCCACGACCACTGAGATAAAGGGACTGGGAATGTGAGAAAAATCCAGACATGGTTGCCAAACAAGGGAGAAGTAAGTAATTTTAATAACAAAGGATCAAAAGTATCAAATGCTGCAGAGAAGACCAACTAACAAAAGGACTATAAAGTATCAATTGAACTCAGCAACTACAAATTCATCACTAATCTTATCAAGGAAAACTTCAGTGCAGTGAGACTTAGGGAATGGGGATGAAGGTAGAAACTGTAAGAGGCTGGGAGATGAGAAAGTGGAGAAAGCAAATGCACCTGATGTGAAATAGAGGGAAGGAGTTAGATACAGCAGGAAGATGTTTGCAATGGATGACACGGCCATTGGTGTATCCATCAGTCGATATTTTTAACTAGTCTGTTATGAACTCCAGGAAAGTCTATATACATAACCATCATTGCAATTAAATTAACAAAAGATCAGACAAGAATAGAAACAATTGTTATATAAATAATTTTTATTTTTTCATCTATCCACTGCATATTTAAATTTCAAGTCATATATTTGAAGTCTTTGAATATTTTCTGATTAGGAAATTTCAGTCAATTATTATTAGGCTGAATGATGATACATGATATTTCATGTAGAATCACAACTATCAAAACACATATTTATTTTTTTGTCTTTAATAGAATCTATTTTGAATGGAGGAAAACATTCTTTATCCTGTTAGAATTGCTCTGTAATTCTGTGCTCTAGCTTTTGGCAAAAACAAAGAAAAGCTTGTTGAAAGCCTATGATTATAGGAGTTTTATAAGGACAAATCATGGCTGATAATTTGAGGCTATTAGGCCCTTTTCATCTTGATAATTAACAGGTATTTAATGCTTTGTGAACATTTTCAAATTAATCATTAGTTAGTCCATTTCTGTAAGTCAGATCAATCCTATTACATATTTTGTTGTAAGAAAAAAACGTGCAAAGGCGAGATGAGAAGCCTTTCTTGGACCTCGTAAATGGTGACAACTTTTTGGGAATATTCAATACTGAAGAATAAAATAGTGCTGGAAAGAAATTCAATGTACGTCCCCCTTGATGCAGTTTGGGAAAATGTTGATGAGTTTGTGGAATATTTCTTAATCAGCTTAGAATAATGTGAATCAAAGATTATCTATCTTTGTGAAAACTCTGAACTGCATATTGGAAACATTTTTGTGCGGGGCTGTAATAACCAAAGGTGGGCTTGTGCTGTAGAAACAGACTGTAGAGAGCTGAGGAAGGAGAATTTGTTGGATTATTACAAAGACAATGCCAGGGCAATAAATACAGTGCAAAGTGCAGAAGGAGGAGTGGAAATACATTAGAACTGCTGGAGTGTTGCTGACAGAGAGTTGAAATCCATATGGTAATGAAGAGCGACTCTTGGTACAGAGCATGTTAACTTGCCTCACTGTTTAAAAAGGAAAAAGAAAACAAAGTGATTGTAAAATATATAGTTATTTCATTTATTTCTTTTCTTATCCTTGTACTCAGTGTTAACACCCAAGCTCTCAGGTACTAAGACCAATACCCCCCTTCCCAGGTACATAAAATGTCAGCACACATGTTGATTGCTTTGGTTTTCAGTAACGTTTTAATTTTGGAGCACAAATTTTCCTTCTTGTGAATCTAATGCCATCCTTAAGATAACTGGAAAAACGTGTATTTCACCCATAATTTCTAGGTGCCACTAGGAGAAGCTTTTCAGGTTTTGTTAGCCATATATAATGCTGTAGGAGTCAGTGAGTAACTTCCAAAGACAATAAATCAATTTTCTATAATCACTTAAGTGTCTGTGCTCTATTCTATTTGTAATGTTTCTCTAGTTGTTTCAATTCCTTATTTTTGAAATTTAGAATGTTTCCAATTTTTAACCACTATGAAAAAAGCTGAGATGAACATCTGGATGTTGCAAACTACTAAGAATGCTTCCTGTGAGGAAGCTGAGACTACCTACTAACTGATCTGGGATGACATTTTTCTTCTCATGAAAATAGATGCAATTAGCAGAGTGTTACCTTTGTTCTTACAGAAGGTATGCCAAGATCTGCGTGCCATTTTCAAGTGACAGGCTACATAATTGCAGCGAGGGAGGAGAACTTATAATGTGAGTCTGCGTTGCTTATGAATCATCTTTGTTTGATTCCTTGATGTGTTCATATATTCTATTTATAGAAAAATAGGGGAATTTTTATTTATCATTTTACCAAGTATTTTTTTCTTTTCAAGTTTAGATCAAAAGTCATCAGAGTTTTTGTTTATGCTATAAGTTATTTTAAATTTAAACACTCCACTCTGTTTTTCAATTCCTGTTCTTATTTATGTGTTCATCTGCATTGCTTCTATTAGTATTTCTTCAATTTTATGTATCAGTTTTGATTATTTGGTTCAATCAATATTTTTACTATAGGGAAAATATATTAAAATGGAAGTGTTTTATATCTGTGACGTCAAAGTCTGAAATTATTTACTCTTTGGCTTAAATCATGCAATAGGACACCGCTCTCTGACCACGGTAGTTAGAAATTCAGTCATAGTAATTCAGTTTCAATATTAAGTTTAATGGGTTTATGCCTTGTATTCTGACTTATCTTAATGAGAGTATAGCCATGATACCATTGCTTTATACACTCAGATCTCAAAAGTACTAAATTCTTACTAAAAGCTATCCGCTTGATTTCCAACTACATATAGATAGATATACATATATATATATACACACACACATATTCACTCCTCCAGTGAATCTTTGGATCATTTATTCTCTTTTCTTAGGGTTGCCCCTAGATTCCTCTCTTCTTCTTTAACAACCAGTTGAGGAGAGCCATGTCATAATAAACTTCTCTTGAAACAAGTAAGAAAGTTCCATTTTAGTCTCGTGACTTAGATATTGACCTGGGTCTGAAGGTGAGACCAAGGTAGCTGTTGTTTTGAAAAATTCACTCTTAATAGTCCTCAAATTATGGTCCATCTGTTTTGGAATCACTTGAAATTGGAACTTAGAGGGTCCAGGAATCTTCATTTTCAATAAGAAACACAAACGATTCTTTGTACACTAATATTTGAACACCAGTGTATTGTATGTTTTCATCCTCAGGCTTACAATCTTGTCATGTTATCCATTTTTATGGACTAAATACCATATAATGATATTTTAGTTATATGCCTATTGTGAGTTTGGTACCATTAGGGAATGATTCTGTCTAATATTTGTTCATATCTTGCTGCAGAAGTGTAGACATAGTTCCCTAATTTTTGCTGAGCAATGTTGTAAATCAGCAATTTCAGACTTAGTTCTCCAGAGCCTGGAGGGTCTGTGGAGGTGCCCCCTGGGCAAGCACTGGGGAGAGGGAGTTGAGGGTGGGAGGGAAGGCTCACAGCCAGTCCGCCACATCCTGTAGCCCGTATTCAGAGACAGCAGTTCTGTTTTTATCTATTTTATATGTTTAAATACTTCTTATGTTTTATATTCCATGTAAGAATTCTTTTGGAAATAATGTTGTGTTATTGAAGAGAAAAAAATTTGAAACCAGTGGAAAGCCACCATACTTTACTTTTACATCAATAAATGCTGTTCTTTTGGAAGACCGAAAATGTGTTCATTGCTTTGAACTGGTACTAGCAAACTCCACCTGAGCAGAAGCTCACCATTGCATCGACTATTTCTGGGCATGTTTACTTAAATCCCCTGTCTTTGTATTTCTGAATCAGAACAAGTGCATTGAAACCACCACGGCAATCACAAAGTCACAGACACGAATACGGCTATCAGGAGTGTGTTAACATCTTTGGAGATGCTTTCCATGTGTTATTAAAGAGTGCATTGCAGATTCTCTCTCTATAGGCTTTCTGTTTTTAATTTTTTAAATTAGAGTAATTTGTTTTTCTTTTGCGAGGTGATACTTATTCTTTGTTAAAATTTTAGAAAACTGCTGACAAGTAATCTTACCAAACACAGATAAGGGTTAAACTCCTCACATCAATCCTTTCATACTTTTTGATATTTACACAAATGTATAATTTTTTTATTACGTGTGCTTCATAAAATATATTTCATACATTTCCTATTATATATTTCCTAAAAACAATGAATATATTTTCTAAACCCATATTTTATAAAAGGTATTTTTGTTTATATATATTTTAAATGAAAATACCATCATCACTAAATAAAAATGTTATCATGTCTCTTTAAGACATACTTTTCCGTTTAGCATAAGTATCTTTACATGTCAATCGATTTTTATTTAGCACATAATTTTTACCTGCTGCATTAACTTCCATTGTATTGATGTGTCTTGCTTTATTTAGATATTTATATTTCATTTGAAATTCAGATTGTTCCCATTGCTTCACTATTATAAATATTTCTTTGATATACATCCATTTAATATAGATTTATAAATATTATCTTGATATTTTTCTTAGAGTGGAATTATAGGGTTAAAAGATATGCAAACATTTTATGGCTTTTGGTATACCTTGTCAATTGCACCCTAGAATGTTTATATCAATTTGCATTCTCACCAGCAATGAATAATATTAAGGTAGGCTTGGATTCCCAATAAAAAAAGGGATAATGATATTGTAAATGTGATTAAAATTTTAAGGGTAAATGATTTATGATATTTTATAGAGAGATTATTTGGGTAAAAACTACCCTGATAAATGTAGAGTGACCTTTTAGAAAGAAATATCAATATGTTTTATGGTATTTAAGTGAAATCATTATCTTTTTTTTTTTTTTGCTGTACTTTGTTACCTGCAATACAGAGCAAAGTGTTATTTTTAATTACATGTCAACAGTGTTTCTAACTGATAAATATAAATAACTAGAAAAAGCATTGTGGTATAGGTATGATAGAAAAATATATCATTTCATAAAGCAATTCCTTTCTACCACTTGATTATCTCTCTCTCATTCTAAATAGTCCCAGGTGTGAAAATACTTATAAATTTGGAGTTGTGCCTTTTAAAATTCAAGTTGGTAAACTACATTGCCATGCTAAGAATCCTTGAGCTATCTTGTTACGAATTAGACAACGTACAAGAAAATTCTCTGATGGGAACTAAGGTACTTGTATAGGTTTTGACCTAAATACGTGGAAATTACTGTAGAGAGGCTATCCTTAGAATTGTAACTCTAAATAAGTTTCTTACCTAGCTATCACTGTGCCAGAATTTTCATCAATAAAGAATAGTCACTTGTTAACTCTTGCCTAACAACATTCTTTAAGCAGATAACATTAAATAAGCAATACTGTTGATTCCATTTTTGCCTAGTTTATTGTCTTTTGGTCTTAGTGAATATATAAAGGGCATTTTATATAATAAATATGATGTATTAACCATCCAGCAGATATAAGCAATCTTTATTACATATAAAAAGCCTTTTTATATTAGTTTTAATGTTTTCTTTTTAAGTATGAAATATTTTAAACATAAAATACTATCATATTCAATACTCGCAAGGCTATTCCTTTGTTCTGTCCTCAGAGGTATGATCTAGAATAAAATTGCCCTATTGATTTAGGAAAGAGAATTAATATAGGAATCAGGAAAAAGGAAGTATGTTCTCATCACACTAACAGACTGTGATTGACAAATTTTGAAAAGCAAGAGGAAAGTCTTCAACTGAGAAAATATAATTAGCCACATTTTTTACCTCATCACAAGTAGTGATAAGAATATATATGTATATATATGCATTCTCATTCATATATATATAAAACTAAGATATATATTTTATATATGTAACAATATATGTATATATGCATTCTTAGTTTTGTATATATAACTAAGAAGAGTAATTTGGAAACACACATATCAGGATTCCTGTCTTGGTGGTGATTAAATAGAAACCTCTCTTTCGACTAAGGCTAGAGACCCCCAAGCGTAGAAATCAACAGCAAACTGGAGTGGACCTACGGTTTAGTGTTGTCACTTGAATGGTTTCTCTTAATTATGCAAAAGTAAGTTGAAAAACATCCATTTGCTCGAGATAGGAGTACAATAACATAGGGGTGTGTGTGTGTGTGTGTGTGTGTGTGTGTTTTAGTTGCTTAGCACAAGCTTCTCCACCCCTCCTCATGATCACAGGGAGGAGTGTACAGCACGCTCAGGGAGGGGTCTGTCCTCCTCCCTCTTCTGTAGGAGAGCTCTTTGGAGGTAGATCAGAGTGGAAGCGAATGACAGTGATTCCCTGGAAATAAAATAAGACCCAGAGATCCAGAAAAGGGCCTCAGAACCTGGGATTCGGGGCAGGGGTGTGAGGGGGATGGTGTGGTGGTAGTGGGCTTCTTTTTTCATGCCAAGTGACTGACCCACTTCGGTATAGAGGACGCTTTTTGGGGAAAAGTGGTTAAATTGATTGAGGAAGACTTGAAAGAGTGACAAACCGTAAAACGAGGGTGGACGCGCCAGGCTTCTGAGGGTGAGTCTTCAGGAGGAATTCCACGTGGCAGTGAGAAGAGCATCTATATTTGACTGAATAGTCTATGGTGCACCCAGCTGAGAACTCAGCCCTTCAGATTGGGGTTCCCGAATATTAAAAGAGGTGGAAAAACCTCAAGAGTGAGATAATGGCCTTACTGATAACAAGGCATGTGGATGCTCACAAGTGTATTTCATAGTTGATCGCACTGGTTATGAAGGAAAAAAATGAACGAAGAATATTGTTATAGTGGGTGATGGATTAATAACAACTGCTAAATAAAGGTTACCATATGAATACCATTACTAGGGAAATAATGAGAGAGCTGGCATTTAGGACCTATCAGCACATCCGACAAGTGTGTTTTCATCAGCGTCCTCACCACATAAAGTCAATCTCTGTAAAGCCAATGTGTTTCAGTGTTAACTGAATCTCAGTAGAGTGTCTTTTTGAGAATAGACACATTCACCATTGCTTCTGGGGCTCACGTCACTGAGCTACTCAACAAGGTCATTTAAAAGAACCGACTTTCTTTTTGGTTTTGTTGGCATTCTCACAGTGGCGCTGCTCATCCTTTTCTCTCATTGTGGAAAAACAGAAGATATACTTGCCTCTTGAAGTAGTATACAGTGAATAAACTCACATGCAGGGTCAAAAAAAAAAAAAGCCCTATATTCTAAATTGCCCTTACGATTCTAGCTTTAATTTGAAAATTCAGATGCAGTTCTCTAGGTCTAAAGGCAAATAGTGTAGGTTTTCATTAAAAAAAAGAAGATGGACAAAATACAGAGTCAAACTAATTCTTTAAAATTGGTTTGGAGTTGCATAGAAAATCTGAGCAAAAGACAAAGACTATGTCTCATAGATTACTCTTGTGAATGTGAACTAGAAGAACCTATAGGATCAGATAAGGCATAAAATACAGTGAGCAAGGGGGGCCGGCCCGGTGGCATAATGGTTAATTTCACACGCTCTGCTTCAGTGACCCGGGGTTCGCAGGTTCGGATCCTGGGCACGGACGTATGCACTGCTTGTCAAGCCATGCTGTGGTGGTGTCCTGCATATAAAGTAGAGGAAGATGGGCACAGATGTTAGCCCAGGGCCAATCTTTCTCAGCAGAAAAGAGGAGGATTGGCAACAGATGTTAGTTTAGGGCTGATCTTCCTCACACACACACACACACACACACAAATACAGTGACTAAGTAGGATCCTGAAGCAATGATGCCTTAATATTAAGAAATACATCAACATATTTCATCACATCAATAAATCCAGAGTGAAATCAAGATTATCTCAATAAATGCCAAGAAGACATTTGATAAGTACAACATCCCTTCTAAATTAAAACAAAAAAACTAAGTAAAATAGAATAAAGTCACTTCTTTAATATGATTATGGATATTTATTTCAAAAAAATAGCTAGTAAGAGGCGCCAGAATATGACACCCCAAAATATACCTCTGTGGCTTATGGATTATTTTGAGCAAAAGACCATTGAGAACCACCAGGGAAAGCTTTAAAAGAGGGCACAAGTTTTCCTTTGCAAAGAAAATTTATAAGGAAATTTACATTTGTCAAAGGTGTCTCCCTCTTCAGTACCAGGAAGAAGAGGACTCGTAACAGCTCTGACCAATGAAGACGGCACAGACTTAAATCTGCATAACAGACCTTACTACACAGCCCTTGTTTATCACACTTTTCCTGTCTCTGGTCAACTTCCTGTAACTTGCTTCCCCACCCAGAAACCCCGCCATTCTTTTCCTTTGTTTAAGCCTAAGATGATTTATAAACCCAAATTTTAACTACCCCTTTGAGTTGCTCTTCTCTGTACTTCCACGTGTAATAGTGATGCACATGCGCATAACTTCTGTTTGTTTTTCTGTTGATATCTGTTTTTTGCCGGTCTAATTTATAGGGCCCTTGGAGAACTTAAGATGGGTTGAGGAAGAAATTTTTTTCTTCCCCTACACTAGTATCTTAATTACTAGTGAAACAGTAGGAGTACTACCTATTATTCTTGAGAATACCATTAGGACATGTACATTCTGCATAGCGATTGACTTTACTCTGGAAACATTCTCTAATGTAACATACACACAGGAAGGGGGCAAATATCATAAACAAAAATTAAAATTAATTAAATTTGAAGTGTTTAAAAGTAGAGAATCAATAGAAAATACTAGCACTAAAAAAAGTACTGGGTTAAATGAACAACATAAAGAATCCAACAGCTTCCCCTAATACTACCCAAACAATTTAGAAAATATGATGGACAAACAAGATTGAATATACTATCTTAGTAAGAACTGTTCAGTGTCTGTATAGATCTAAAAATTGAACTAACTGGCATAAATGAGGACTTGGTATATTTCTACCTTTATTTATATTTCTCAAGGGGAAGATTCAATAATTCTAAAAAGTCAACTTCTATCCAGTTTTTATGTTTAATGCAATTGCAATAACAATAAAACCACATTTTGCTCAGCAAGTATTTTAAAAAGGTTCTTTTGGAATAAAATAGAAATGAGAATAGCTAAACCATAAACTTGTTCCTCCAAATATCAAAATTAATATAAAACTAAAAGAATAAAACATTGTGGTACTGGCACAGAAATAGACAGATTGTTGGAACAGAGTGAGGAGTCTAGAAAACAACCATAAGACATATAAAAACTGTAGTTTATCTGAAATCATCATTTCAAATCAGTTCTGGAAAGGATGCACTGGTCAGTAAGTAGTGTAATGACAAGTACATGGAAATAAATAAATAGAGTTTAGAACAGCATCTCACACCATATACCAACATAATTTGTAGATTTAGAAATACTTTTAACAAATTAAAAAGAACAGAAATATATATAAGTAATTATCTAATCTCAGCATAGACAAAGCCTTTTAAATACTACAACAAAAAATTTAAAAAGCAGAAAACATTACAGGGAAACTTAGATGCTGCTATCATTTATCAGATAGCATAAATGAAAGAAAATGGGAAAATAAATGCTGTGAAAATAATTGGAATTTATGTGAGAGATAAAAGGTTAACTATCCTTAATGCCAAACTTACAGAAAAAAGGTCAAAGGACACAAATGGGCAACTGATTTTCATTTTCAAAAGAAAAATACAATTTGCCATGAAATATTTGGAAAATAATGTTTATCCTCATTAGAAATCAAAGAACTTCATTTAGCTCTCTCCCCTCTGAATGACATTATGGAAAGAAAATGCTACATGGTCTAAAGCTTATCTCCAAGGACGCCAATACCATCACCAGTCCCTAAATTATGTTCCTTTTAATGACTATACAAAATGTCTAAAGCATTCTACAGTAATATGGCTTATATTTTACGTTTTTACTGGGAAGTAAGTGATATTTTTAAATGAAGGTCTCTCCAAAATTTTTTGCCAAAATAAAAATTAAGCAGAATATTATTTTTATTAACCTAAAAAAAACTTAACATTTCTGCATTCTAGTTAAAATGTATGCAGAGATTTCAGTGCCTTGCTCATTTTAGCTCTTTCTGGTTGTACTTAGCAATGCCACCTGTGCACTTAGTCTTGTAAACGGTAATTCAAAGTGCGTGATGCAGAAAGATAGGAGTGGCAAGGAGGATATCCAGACCCGTCTGCAGGGTCAGACCTGGTGGCAGCTGCTCTCTACTGCTGTTGCCAGTGCCGTGCTCCTCCACTCTTCTATCAAAATTCATTTTATATTGATGCTCATATCTTTCAGCTATGGCCCCCTCTCCATCCTCAACATCATAGGAATCCCAGTTTCCTACATACACTCACTGAAAACTTTGGCCCCAGACCCTCCACCTCATCCTCCTTGTGACTCAATATGTGCACAATTTGTTTAACTTACTGGACTGTCAGTTTCTTAATGTTCACATTTTCAATGACCTCCCTTTCGCTTTCCTGAAGTGTCTTTCCTGACAACATTCTGAGTCTTGTTATCATCAGTATTAGTCCATCTCTGAGATCAGATGATTTCTTATCTCAGGAAAGTATCCTATCTTACCTGCTCCCTCTTTAAATTGTTCTACTTCATCTGTCTAGACACCTTTCCTTTCTCTCTCTTTGTCTCTTTCTATCTCATTTTCCTTCCATGTCTGACTTCTATTCTATGCTCATTGTCCTTTTAGTGCACCTAACCCTACGTTAACCCAAGATCAATGTAGCCTTCTCCACACCTAGGCTTGAGTTGTTGAGCTGAATTGAAGAAAATTATGAAACGTGCATACTGGTGTTTGTATCAATTGGGTTCTCAGTTGAAAATATCTGAAACCAACTGAGTGATTGAAACAGTACAGAAATATACTAAAGCATGTAGAGTGGATCACATAATCTCCAGGAGGACCTGAATTTTGGGCCATAAAAAATGTTCGAAGTCATGCTGTAGAACCAGTCCTGTGAAGACACAAATGTTACTTCAGAGGCTCAGACAAGACCACAGGCACCACCAACACCGTGCATGCTGAGCATTTAACCATGCTGTCAAAACCCTTGTCACTACTGTCTTTGAAAACTAGGTATAGCAATGGATTTCTCAAAGAATGTTGGGCTAGAAATTCTGAATCATCAAGAAGATGTGGATTAAATGATAATAAACATATTTTTAAAAGCTTCTGAGAATCCAAGAAAGAAAAGATTACTCTCAAGATCCGTCCATCTCTGCCCAAAAATTCAAACAAAAATGAAGGTCTGAAACAATAGAAATAAGCCAAGTTAGGGAAACTGGTACTGCCTTAGAGGCCAATTCGGATGAATCCAGAGCTCTGGGATGAAAGAGTGTCTCCATAATGGGTGTCCCGGGGGCCCACAACGGGGAGCAGAACCTCAGTGCCATGCTTCAAGTACTATATGATGTAACATAATAAAATAAACGTTATATGATATGTTTAGAAGCCATTAGGAATAACAAATGATTACTCATGTACCCACCATCCACTTTAAGAAACAGAACATGACCCAAAATTTTGAAGCCCCTTATATGACCTTCCACAATCCTACCTTCCCTCTCCCCCCACTTTCTCCTGAGCTTCGAGCCTATTGATTTTGGCTTCAGAATGTCCCTCAAGTCTAGCCGCTTCTCTTCATCCCCACTGCTACCACTGACTTCAGGATTCAATCATCTTCTGCTGTATCAGTAGCCCACAACTCGGTCTTTCCACATCCCTGTGGCCCCACTCCAGCCCATTCTTAACACTACTGAGTGACCCTTTTCAAAAACTGAAATATGTCTCCGTCGTTTTCCTGTTAAACGTCTTCAGTGGTTCCCTATAGCCTATTTAATGAGGTTAAAACTCCTCACTATGGCTCAGACGCTTACAAGGCCCTTCCTTTATTCCCTGGTCCATCTCACTTCCAGTGTCTTATCTGTAGGGGTCCAGCTTAGATGACACTTCCCTCGGGAGCCTGTTCTGGGTGTGTGTTGTTTATTGGCTTCTCAGCATCCACTTTACGATCCTCGATAGGACCGAAATATCCCTCCCACTCAGCTCACGTGCTATTCCAGGGTGGAGCACATGACTCAGCCCTAGGTCACCCAGAATATCGCGCTGCCCTGGCCCTCAGGATTGTTTATGACGAACACATGAGCCAAGCCATCCAATCAGAGTGTGTGTCCGTGCTCTGCTGGAGCTGGGCTCCCTGGAAAGACTGACTTTTGCTGGGCTGGATGTGACACAGCAAGTCTGAAGACATCAACATCATCGTGAGTGGTTGAGTGCAGAAGCGGCTATGATTGATTCACGCCTCATCTTCCTACTTCATGTGCACGAGCTCGGGTATTTCTTTTTGTTTTAATATGTTGGAATTGGTTTCTCTGTTACTGGAAATGGAAACATTAACGACTGAGTCCTGGCTTAACTTTACCAGAGTGTGTCACCAGGGACTGTTCTCAGCTCTGAAGACCCCCACTACGCCCGTGTCCAAGCAGTTGTCACACTCTGCCTTCCTCTCTGACCCTCCTCCCTGCTCACTCTGCTCCGACCACAAGAGCCTCCTTGCTGTTTCTCTGGCATGGGAGGCTGCAGCACTTCTGGGCCTTTGTAATTCTATTCTTTTTCCTGAGAAACTCCCAAATATCCACGTGGTTTATTCTCTCCCTCCTGCAGACTGTTTCTCAGTGTAAGATACTCAGGGAGGCCTTTTGTGACACTTCTATTGCAAACTATAAATATTCTTGAGCTCTTTTAAGCTTTATTTTTTTCCCTTAACACTTGCAACTATTTAACATACTATAAATATTTACTTGTCAAATTATTACTCATCATTTTCCCAACAGACACTTAATGAAGATGGTGATTTTGTCCATTTGGTGCATTGGTATTATGTTTTCTAGAACAGTGTCTGATCCATTATAAATACTCAATATATATTTTGAAGAAATGAATAAAATTTTTGAGCATCAACTATGTGTCAAGTGCTGTTTCAGATTCTAGGTATACATAAGTAAATATTACTGGCATTGGCCTTTTATAGACAAAATTTATAGCCTAAAAGGAGAAATAGTAAAAAAAATATATATTAATTTTATTTCAAGCTCTACAAAGTCAAGGGCGCTGTCTTTTTATCATTGTATCCACTGCACCTAGAACACAATTAGGAGTTAGATACAGATTTCTTAAACAGTTGAACAAAAGAATATTCTTCTTGTCAAAACATTATCTATCTCATCTGGATGACCAACTACTTGGGTAACTTGGACAAGCTATAATAATTATATTCTCATTTCTAAAATTGCAACCATACCGATTGCCTTCCTCATTAGAAAAATATCAGGCCAAGACAATGAGACCATGCATATGAAAATACATAGAAAGTCATGAAATAGTACATAAACAAAACATCATTACTGTTATTACTCCTATCTGTTAGATAAGATTCCCTTAGAGTTTATTATAACTATTTGAGGTAATATAAACTTTCAGTTGAGAAAATAACCTTACTATATTAAAACAGACATTGTGATACTATTTACTAAAGTGAGATTTTTTAGGTAAATTATAAATTTTGGTTAATTATCCTGATCACAATTGTTAGTATTTAATACCTTTCAAAAGCATTGCTCAGCTATACAGAAAATTTATTAACCCTTTTCAGCTCCTTTAAGCTTTTGGACAAACACCACAAACTTGAAACACATACCATCAACAACCTATCGATATTTATCAAAAACTCTGTTGATAAGGTCTTGTTACTTTCATGTATTCTTAATTTTTAAACTAAATTACATTTATCTCATTTAAACCAGCTAAGAAAAAGCTAGTTTGTAATTTATAAACTAGATTTTTTTCATCTCATATAGAAAGGATATTTTACATTAACGCTTGTGTCATCATCACCCCGGATACAGTAAATGTCTTCAACAAGAATGTTGTAAATGTCATTCTTGATCACATTATCCTAGTGAGTATACACTTTACTATTATCTCTTTCATGAAAAACTAGTAACTGAGTCATAATATATTATTATTTGGTTCATTTAGTTTTTATTTGATTACCCTACCTTCATCCTATTGCCTCCTAAGTTGACTTGTGAAACTGAATCACTAATTGTTTTAATCTAAAACAAAACATTTATCCTCATTTATCTCTCTGCTTGGCCCTTCTTCATACTTGACACGCAACTCATTTTTGTGTGTGAAAGAAGACTTCTTTGTGCCCAAAATGCAGCCCTGGCACTGCTTTAAATTTTATAAAGTTCGAATTGCTTTATGTTAGCAAATATGCCTGAGAGGGGCTGGTGGTGACAGTGAATTACGGTGGACAGATTCGTTTAATCAGATTGGCTTCCTAGCTAAGAAACGTCAAGGAGGAAGTAATGAGATGGTGGGCTTCGTGGAAAAATGTGGGCGAAGGGAATACTCAGGTGCTAACATAGTCAGGAGGTTGCAGGTGAGAGAGGCATTTCCGTGTTCTCCTGTGGAATTAGTTACATTAAATTGTGTTGTTGGCTCACTTTCTGGTCTGTGAGCTCTTAGGTGACTGCGTTTGGCACAGTGCATAATGCATAGTAGGTGCTGACTAAAATTCTGTTGAGTAAAATCACTCATCTCTGCTCTAATAGTTGAGTGTTCTAGAGTTTTCACTGCCACGGTTGCGGGACTGACGATACTCAATTGTGTTGTGAGATATCTTATATACACGAACTGTGTAGCAGAACCCACATTTTTAGGCTGTTTGTCAGTAGGTAATTTGTATCCACTGAGAATAAACTAGGCAACAATTTTGGAGGCCAGATGAGATGCATCAGGCTCTTAACAACTGGAAGAAACCTCACACAGGTAAACTTTCCGATGAACGTAAAATAAGTACAATATAATGTGCCGAGGGAACTTGAAAACTTGCAACATCAGGAGAAGAGTTTCTAGGTTCCTACCTGCCAATACACAGACACCTGAGTCACTCAGAACACTGTTCCATTGGATAAGTAGTTCCATAATCAAGGTGAAAGTGTAGGAAACTAAAAGGAAATAGGTATACCTGTTAAAAGCTTGAATGTGACTATAATGGAGCAACTAATTCAACAGCAGTTCCTGTATGATTGAGCTTTGAAGCTTCAAAGTCCTTACCTTAAAAAAAAAAATGGTAAGGCATAGAAGAATTTTGACAGTATCAAATAAGATACATGGGACATGGAGAATAACCTTATAAATTGTAGAGTATTTTTTTTTTTTTGGTGGTGTTATAAAGGGAATCCAACAGGAATTGTTAGTGACTTTTGAACTATTGTGAGCTATTGTTAAAATCTTTTCTTTTGCTTACATTACAGAATATATGCATATATTTTCTAATTTGTTCCAATCCTTTGCTCAGAACTGAGTCTACAAAACCTTCCCTTTGCATGTTGAAATACTTAGTAATTTTTCTTATTGTGACACAGAACTCCAAAATCTTCAGTCCTTCTCTGGCACACTGTTGTGACCAATGCGTTATGCAAACTGCTGACACAGCTCCAACCTTGAAGCTGTATCGGTCAGGGCCAGCCACAGATGTATCTTCATTTTCCAATACCCTTATCGGTAGCTCCTGAGTCATCTCCCTAGTCATATTTAATGGAAACCACTTGTCATAAGATTTCTTAGACAAGTCTTTAAATTTCTTACTAAATCTGGTTAGGTTTATGTCATCAGGACTTAGAGGTTCTCCACTACAGAACACGAAGAATCAATCATTTCTCTTTACATGGTCGTATTTGGATCTTTCTCTTAATATCCCAAACTGGTCTGCTAGATTCATGTGAATATATACCACTAACTATATCAATAGTCATTATGATACATTTTTAAGAGCAGAATAAAATAAACCCTTTAATATTGAACTATTTTCTGTTATTTCACAGAGTTCTCACAAAAGTCTTATAATGTTATATCCTGCTATTTCCTTGAAAATACACCTCCATTTTAAAGATAAAATTAAATATTATTATTGGGTTTTTAATCACATTTTCGTGCTATGGATTCCAATTACAGTTTGCTCTCCTGGACAACTGCTTGCTTTCCTTAAACATCCTGGATATTAAGATTTGCTCCAACATTTGGTTCAGCATCAGCTCCAACATTTGCTAGCTCTGTGACCTTGAGGGAAGTTACTTGAAATCTCTGTGCCTCAGTTTTCTTATCAAGAGAATAAGGATAATAATAACACCTACTGTCTTAGTCCTTTCGGGCTGCTATAACAAAATACCACAAACTGGGTGGCTTATAAACAAAGATATTCATTTCTCAGCTCTGGAGGTTGAGAAGTCCAAGATCTAGGCTCCAGCATGGTCTATTCTAGTGAGGACCCTCTTCCTGGTTCGTAGACACCATCTTTTCTCTGGATCCTTACATGGTGGAAGGAGTGGGGGATCTCTGTGGGGTCTCTTTTATGAGAACACTCATTCCACTCATGAGGGCTCCAACCTCATGACCCCAAGCATTCCCAAAGGCCCCACCTCCTAAGACCATCACATCGGGTGTTAGGATTTTAACATATGAATTTTGGGAGGACACAAATACTCAGACCATAGTGCCTACATCATAGGGCTTATTGATGAATGCGTTTTTAATGCGTCAAGCTGCTAATAGTATAAAGAAATTAACGAATGTATTATTATTATTATTATCACCATCACTATCATTATTATTTACTCTTACTTTGCTAAGAGTTCAGTGTATGCTCTGGAATTTATTCTTATAACTAATTTATGAATAAAATAAAAATTACTCAGAACTTTTAAGATTTTTTTTCTGGAATTATGGCCTTTACTTGAGTCATGATTTCCAATCTAGAAACCCTTATAAATCAAGCGGATAAATTATAATCAAAGAATCTTCAACAGCTAGTACCCACCACTTACTGCAAACGTAGTTGATGTTCATTTTCATGAACATCAACATTCTCTATCTGACAAAACAGATAAGGGAGAAAATAGGGGGATTTTCATATCCTCTTCAGACCCATTAACACCAGAAGAAGAGTCTCATTCAACTATCCTGCCTGGTATGCAGATGGGGAAGTGATCATGGAAGTGAAACTCAATGCAAACTTTCCCCTGCATCGTCCTGAAGCATCTCCTGCTCAGGGAAATAATACATAATAATGAGAAGAGTAATTGTATAATAGTCTCAAGAATGGAAAAGGTAGATGACAGAAGAGAAAGCACTAGAAAGGGAGATTTGCAAGCCACTGACAGTATGGAAAGAGAAATCAATTACAGCAAAAGCATGAGAGCTTGAATTTGGAGTATTTTAGATTTGTGGTACATTTTGCATGGAAGGAACTGTGGGAAATACACAAATAACAAGGTATTGATGACAAGTTTGGCCTCTCAACCTACACTTCCAGGTCACAGGGCAGGTCCTACTCAGTAGTATCAGTTTTTCAATAGCGTTAAATCCCTTCTTTTCCCCACGTGTAGGGGACAGAGAGATGCAGGAAGACAGTTGGAACACCACTAGGCAGGCAGTAAAAACTGCTGAAACCTGGACTGATCCGTGGTTTCTCTGAAATCCTGAACTTTCTCTGCTAACACTTTAGAGAACGCGTGGCACCTACAGAAAGAAGAACTCAACCCACACACAATGTGACAGCTAAAAGATTTCTGGAATAGTAGTGCCAAGATGGGTGGATATTTTTTTAAAAATTTTAAATAAAGTATAACAATATAAATCAGAAAAGTTTAAAATTGATTAGGGTGTAGCTTGATGAATGATCATAAAGGTAACGTGCCTGCTTACCTTGAAACCAAATCAAGAAATTGAACATTATCCAGAAGTCCCCTCAGAGGTCCTTTTAGTCATTTCACCTCCAAAGGTAACCATTATCCAGACTTCTAACACAATATGCCAGCTTTGCCTGTTTCTGAACTTTACATACACGAGTTCATACAGAATATCCTCTTAGTGTCTTGCTTTTTTCACTTCACCTTGTATTTGTGAGATTCATCAGTGTTGTTGTATACATTAGGATTAGTTTATTCTCATTGCTGTGAAGGCCATTTGAGTTGTTCCCAATTTGGGGCTAATATTACAAATAGTTCTATTATGAGCATTATTGTACATGTCATTATTGTACATGTCTTTTAGTAAGAACATACACATTTCTGTTGGGTATAGGAATATAGGATTGGAATTACTGGGCAGGCATATGATCATCTTTAGTAGATACTGACAGTTTTCCAAAGTCTTTCTCTCAATTTACATTCTAAATAGCATGGTATTATTCCACTTGTTCCATATTCTTGAAAAAGACACATTATTGCCTTTTTCATGTTCGCTCTTCTAGTGACTTATGTACCGGTATCACATTGCGGTTTTATTTTTATCGTTCTGATAACTGATAAAGATGAACATTTTTTCATGACTCTACTGGAATTTGAAAATACTTTTTGTGATGTGCATGTTCAAACTCACTTTTATCCATTGGGTTGTCTTTTTTGATATTCATTTGTATGCACTCACATATCCTGGGTATAGTCATTTGTTGGAAATAAGAATTGCGAATAACTTTTGCAAGTCCATAGCTTGCCTTTGAACTCCATTAACAATGTCTTTTTAAAAAACATTTAATGAATATTAAAAATTCTTAACTGTAGCTACTTTATCAGATTTTTCCTTTATAATATAGTGGATTTTAAGAAACCTTTGCCTGCCTCAAGTTTAAGAAGACGTTCTGCTATATGTTCTTCTAAAAGCTTTATTGTTACACCTTTCTCATTTAGATCTGCAGTTCATCTGGGTATTTGTGTATAGTGTGAGTTAGGAGTCAAGATTCATTTTTTTAAAGTCTGAATGGGTATGTAACTTACTCAACGGAATTTATTGGAAAGGCCATCATTTACTCACTGCATTAGACTTGACTGACATCTCTCTTACACTCTGATGTCGTCATGTTTTTCAACCATTGTTTACATTACCAATGTTCATGTTTTTTAATCTTTTCAAAAATCAATTATCGAGTGCCATCAATGTTCCAGTCTAGTTACTCCTCCAGGAGCCTGGAATAAAATATTACTCAACAGATGACAATCCTTGCCTTTGTGGAGCTTACATTTTCATGAATAAAGACAGAAAACATGAAATTATAATGCTACCTGGTAATAAATGGTGATAAGTGCTACACGGAAAAACCAACCAAGAGGGAGGCTCTCATGCATCAGTGGACTGGGGGAGGATATTGCAATTCTAAACGAGACGTTGTGGGACGTTTCCCGGGGAAGGTGAAATGAGAGCAGAGCCTCACACAAGGTGCAGGAACAGTGTCCCAGGCAGAGGGCGCAGGGAGAGCAGTGTTCTCTGTGAGGTGAAAGCAGGGGTGACGCAGCGGGTTGACTGGGCCCGGGAACAGATGCCTCCACGTCCGAATCCCCAGAACCCATGAATCGGACCTTATTTGGAAAAAGCTTCTTTGTAGATGTGATTAAGTTAAGGAACTTGAGCCGAGATCATCCTGAATTATCCAGTGAGGCCCTAAATCCAATGACGATGTCACAAGAAAAAGGCTGGGGGCGATTTGACACAAGGACAGAGGGGAAGGTCACGTGAATGTGGAAGCAGAGCCTGGACTTAAGCAGCCACAAACCCGGGGATACCTGGAGCCCCTGGAGTTCAGGGGTAAGAAAGGGGTCTCCCTACAGCCTTCGGAGGAGGACCTGTGCCCACACGGTGGCCTCAGACAGCCCACTGCAGAACCGTGAGTGAACGCATTTTTGTGTTTCTGAGTTTGTGGTAAATCGTCACAGCAGCCCCAGTAAATGAACACGTGGGAGATTTCTGTAAGACCCCACAGAGGCTGTGCCTGAGGGCGTGGGACCTGTGGGGACGTGGTGGAGGTGCGGGCAGAAACGTAACAGGGAGCCAGGCAGGTGGAGGCTAACGAGCTGTTAGGGACTTGGGATTTTGTTGCAGGTGGGTTGGACAGTCTGTTGGTTTGCATTTGTTTTAAGTCATTGAGGAATAATGATATACAAAGAACCGCACATGTTTCATGTGTACAATTTGATTAGTTTGGACAAATGCACACACCCGTGACGCCATCATCATCAAGGCAATAGACAACACCAACACTCCCAAAGTTTCCTTGTGTTCCTTTGTTTTGTTTTGGTTTTTGTTTGTGATAAGAACATTTAACGTGAGATTACCCTCTTAACAAATTTCGAAGTGTGCAGTACTGTATTGTTAGCTATAAGCCCCATATTGTACAACAGATCTCTAGAATTTATTCACCCAGCATAAGAGAAACTTTATACCTATTGAGCAACAATGCCACATTTTCCCCACCCTAAGCCCCTGGCAAGTAAGGTTGTATTCTCTGCTTCTATGAGTTTGACACTTGAGATACCTCATAAGCAGGATCATGCAGTAGTTGTCCTTCTGTGACTGGCTTATCTCACTTAGCATAATGTCCTCCAGGTTCACCCATGTTGTCACAAAAGGCAGAATTTCCTTTTTCTTTAAAGTTGAATAACATTTCATTTTATATATACATACACACTACATTTCCTCTACCCATCATCTGTCTATGGGCAGTAGGGTTGTTCTCTTATCTTGACTTCTGTAAATAATGCTTCAATGAACATGGGAATGCAGATATCGCTTCAAGATCCCAATTTAAATTATTTTGTATATACCCCAGAAGTGGAATTGCTGGATCATATGGTAATTCTATTTTTAATTTTTTAAGGAACCTCCATTCTGTTTTCCATAGCTGCTACACCATTTGACATTCCCATCAACAGTACACAAAGATTCCATTATTTCCAAATCCCTTCTAATACTTGTTAGCTTTTTTTTTTTTTTTTTTGGAAAAGCTAACCTAACAACATGAGGTGATATCTCATTGTGGTTTTGATTTGCATTTCCATGATAATTAGTGATGTTGAACATCTTTTCGTATACCTGGTGGACATTTGTATGTCTTTGGAGAAATGTGTGTTTAAGTTCCTTGTCTGTTTTTTAACCAAGTTATTTGGTTTTTTTTGCTATTGAGTTGTAGGAGCTCCCTATATACTTTGGAAAATGAATCCTTATCAGATATATGGTCTGCAAATATTTTCTCATTTCATAGGTTGGCTTCTCAATCTGTTGATTGTTTCCTTTGCTGTGCAGAAGCTTTTTAGTTCCATGCAATCCCACTCGTCTATTTTTGCTTTTGTTGGCTAGAGTTTTAGTTTTTCATCCAAGAAATCATTGCCAGGACCAATGTCAAGAAGACTTTCCCCAATGTTTTATTCTAGGATTTTTTCAGTTTCTGGTCTTATGTTAAGCCTTTAACCCATTTGGAGTTGGTTTTTGTGTATGGAATAAGAATAGAGGTCGAATTTCATTCTTTTGTACGTGGTTATCCAGTTTTCACACCACTATTTGTTGAAGAGATTATCTTTCCCTGTTGTATATTCTTGGCACTCTTGTCAAAAATTAGTTAACTGTGTATGTGTGGATTTATTTCAGGGTTCACTATTCTGTGCCATTTATCTATATATCTGTCTTTATGCCAGTACATGGTACCATACTGTTTTAATTACTGTAGCTTTGTAATATGTTTTGAAACCTGGAAGTGTGATGCCTCCAGTTTTGTTCTTCTTTCTCCAAATCACTTTGGCTACACTAGATCTTTTGTGGTCCCATGCAAATTTAAGGGTTTTTTTTCCCTACTTTTGTAAATAATGCTATTAAGATTTTGATGGGGTTTTCATTGAATCTGTAGATCACTTTGGGTGGTATGGACATTTTAATAATATTAAACCTTCCAATCCATTAACCTCCAAATGCCTCTCTATTTGTTTATGTCTCCTTTAATTTCTTTCATCAATGTTTTGTGGTTTTCAGAGTACGGTCATACACCACATAATGATGTTTTGGTCAATGATGGACTCCATATACGATGGTGGGACCATAAGATTGTAATGGAGCTGAAAAATTTCTGTTGCCTAGTGACTTCATAGCCATTGTAAGATCATAGCACAATGCATCACTCACGTGTTTGTGGTGATGCTGCTATAAACAAACCTCTTGTGTGGCCAGTTGTATAAAAGTACAGCGTGTACAATTATATACAATACATAATACATGATAGTGAAAATAAATGACTATGTTACTGCTTTAGTATTTACTATGCTATACTTTTTATTGTTATTTTAGAGCATACTCTTTGTACTTACATAAAAAACGTTTACTGTAAAACAGCGTGCCATGTTACACTGGCAGCAGCCTCATACACCTCGTGTTTACCACGTCTCTCGATTGCATCATTTTCTCCTGTGTTTGATTTAATCTTGTGTTGTTTTATTCATCATGTTCCCTAAGCATACAAAATCCACTGCTAATGTTGTCAGTAAGAGCCACATAGAGTGATTGACCTGGAAACAAAATTAAACTGATTAAGAACTACAAAGGTGGAAAATTAGTGATGGCTATTGTTCACCAGTCAGGCATGTCCCGTTCCGCCACAGCTACCGTCTTGAAGAATGAGAACAAAGTGATGGAAGCTGTCAAAGGATCTGCTTCATTGAAAGCAAAGAGACTAATAAAAATTCGAGAAGGTCCAGTATCAGCCATGGAGAAACTTGAAGTGACCTGGACTGAAGACCAGACACAGAAACATATCCCTCTCAGCACCATGATGATCATGGCCATAGTAAGAGTTTGTTTGTGATATTGAAAGAAAAGGCTGGACCTAACTATCATGTTGAATTTACTGCTAGCTCTGGATGGTTTAAATGATACAAGAATCATTATTCATTATGTAATGTGAAAATGAGTGGTGCGTCTGTGAGTGCTGATGTGAGGCAGCTAAAGAATTTTTGGAAACTCTAGATAAGCTGAATATGGAGGAAAATTACTTACCAGAGCAAATATTCAATATGAATGAAACTTCCCTATTCTAGAAATGGATGGCTGAAAGGACTTTCATCCATAAGGAGGCCAAGTCAATGCCAGGTTTCAAGGCTTTTAAGGACAGGATAACAGTCTTGCTTGGGGGCAATGTTGCAGGCTACAAATTGAAACCCTTTGTGATCTGGCACAGTGAGAACCCCAGGGCCTTCAAGCATATCAGTAAGCACACACTGCCAGTGAACTACAGGAGCAGTAAGAAGTCATGGATGACCCAGCTCCTCTTCAAGATGCCCTCCTGAATTGCCATGCCAGGGAAATGAAGAAGTACTGTTTGGAGAATAACATAACTTTCAACATTTTGCTTATTGTCGATAATACTCCCAGATATCCTCCTTTTATTGGTGATCTTCATCCCAATATCAAAATGGTGTTTCTCCCTCTAAACACCATCTCTTTGATCCAAACAATGGATCTAAGAGTTATAGCAGCTTTTAAAACCTACTACCTGAGGAGGACCATTTCCCAGGCTATTGCTGCAACTGAGGAAGACACTGAGGCAATTCTGGAAGGATTACAACATCTATGACTGCATCAAGAACCTTTCTTAGGGCCGGCCCTGTGGCTTAGCGGTTAAGTGCGCACGCTCCGCTGCTGGCGGCCCGGGTTCGGATCCCGGGCGTGCACCGACGCACCACTTCTCCGGCCATGCTGAGGCTGCGTCCCACATACAGCAACTAGAAGGATGTGCAGCTATGACATACAACTATCTACGGGGGCTTTGGGGAAAAAAAATAAATAAATAAAATTAAAAAAAAAAAAAAGAACCTTTCTTGGGCCTGGAGTAATGTCACCTAGGAGCATATGACTGGCATCTGACAGGAGACCCTCAAGGTTTTCATCCATGACTTCAAAAGATTTGCCAAGGATGAGGAGGTTGCAAACGACCACAAGGCTGTGGTTGAGAGGACAGACAACTTTAACCTGGGTGTGGATGAGGATGACGTTGAGGAGCCTCTAGAGGTGGTTCCTGGGGAATTGACTAATGAGGAGTTGTTGTTGGAACAGGAACACATAGGTGAAGAAGAGGCAAGAGAGAAGGAAACTGCAGGGGAAGAAAAAGAATAAGAACCTCCTCAAAAATTCCCAGTGAAGCATTTAAAAGAAGCTTTTGCAGACCTCAACAAGCTCCTTGAGAAGTGGAAACATAGACCCAACACTGAAAGATTTTCATTAATAGAGAGGAATGTTCATGGTGCGTTATCTGCTTACAAGAACATCTGTGGTGAAAAAAAGAAACAAAATGAGCAAACCACTGTGGACATATTTCTGAAAGGAGTGACACCCCCTCCAGAAGAGCCTGAGGCAGGTCCTTCAGGAGGTATTGCAGAAGAAAGCGTTGTTATCATAGGAGACGACAGCTCCATGCGTGTTATTGCCCCTGAAGACCTTCCAGTGGGACAAGATGTGGAGGTGGAAGATGGTGATATCGATGATCCTGATCGTGTATAGGCCTAGGCTAATGTTTGTGTTTGTGTCTTAGTTTTTAACAAAAAAATTTTAAAGGTAAAAAAAATTTTTTAAAGTTTAAAATAAAAAAAGCTTATAGAATAAGCTTACAGCGAAAGAAAATATGTTAGTATAGATGTACAATGTGTTTGTGTTTTAAACTAGGTGTTATTACAAAAGCATCAAAAAGTTAAAAAAATTTAAAAACTTTATAAAGTAAAAAAGATATAGTAAGCTAAGGTTAATTTCATATTGAAGAAAAAAGAGATTTTTAAAATAAATTTAGTGTAGCCTAAGTGTACAGTGTTTATAAGGTCTACGGAAGAGTACAATAATGTCCTGAGCCTTCACATTCCCTCACCACTCACTCACTGACTCACCCAGAGCAACATCCAGTCCTGCAAGCTCTATTCATGGTAAGTGCCCTATACAGGTGTACTATTTTTTATCTTTTATACCATATTTTTACTGTACCTTTTCTATGTTTAGATACACAAATACAATTGCCTACAGTATTCAGTACAATAAAATGCTGTGCAGGTTTGTTGCCTAGGAGCAATAGGCTATACCATATAGCCCAGGTGTCTACTAAGCTACACCATCTAGGTTTGCACAAGTATGCTCTATGCTGTTTGCACAAGGACAAAATTGCCTAACGAGGCATTTCTCAGAATGTACTACCGTCGTTAAGCAGTGCATGTCTGTATAAGTCTTTCACCTCATTAGTTAAGTTTATTCTTAAGTATTTCACTAATTTTAATTCTGTTGTAAATTGGACTGTTTTCTTAATTTCCTCCACAGATGTTTCTTTATTTGTGTATAGAAATATGACTGAATTTTGTGTGTTGATTTTGTATTCTGCAACTTTACTAAATCATTTATTGGTTCTACTTGACAGTTTTTTTTGTGGAGTTTTTAGAGTTTCTGCATAGACGATCATGTCATCTGCACAGAGGTAATTTTACTTCATTCTTTCTGATTTGAATTTCTTTTTCTTATGTAATTTCTCTGGCTAGGACTTCCAGTACTAAGTTGAATAGATGTGATAAGAGTTGGCATCCTCGTCTTGTTCCTAATCTTAGAGGAAAGCTTTCAATTTTTCACCGTTGAGTATGATGTTATCTGTGGGTTTTGATATGTGGCCTTCATTATTATGAGGTTCATTCCTTCTGTACCTAGATTGTTGAGCGTTTTTATCAGGAAAGTGTGTTGAATATTGTCAAATGCTCTTGCTGAATATATTGAGATGATCACACAACTTTTGTCCTTCATTTTGTTAGTGTGGTATATCATATTTACTGATTTGCTTATGTTGTACTATGCTGACAACCCAGGGATAAATCCCACTCTGTCATAATGTGTGATTCTTTTAATGTGCTGTCGAATTTGGTTTACTAGTATTATTTTGGAGGATTTTTGCATCTATGTTCATCAGAGATATTGCCTTATAATTTTCTTTTCTTTTAGTGTCCTTATCTTCCTTCAGTGTGAGAGTAATGTTGGCCTCATAAAATAAGTTTGGGAGTGTTCCCTCCTCTTCCGTATTTTGGAAGAGTTTGAGAAGCATTGGCTTCGATTCTTTAAATGTTTGGTAGGATTCACCAGCACAACCATCCGTCCCTGGGCTTTTCTGTGTTGGAAGGATTTTGATTACTGATTCGATCTCTTGTCTCATTATTGGTCTGTTCAGATTTTCCATTTCTTCATGATTCAGTCTTGGTAGATTATGTGTATTAGGAATTCATAAGTTATTCTAGGCCATTCAATTTGTTGGTGTATAACTGTTCATGAAAGTTTCTTATGATGCTTTTCATTTCTGTGGCATCTGGTGCAAAGTCTGGTTTTTCATTTCTGATTTTATTGAGTTGTCTCTCTTTTTTTCTGTCTAGCTAAACGTTTGTTCATTTGTTTATCTTTTCAAAATAACCAACTCTTGGTTTTCATGATTTTTTTTTCTATTGTTTCCTAGTCTCTATTTCATTTATTCCTGCTCTAATCTTTGTTATATCCTTCTTTCTGATAACTTTGAATGCATCTTGCTCTTATATTGCTAGTTGTGTGATGTGTAAAATTAGATTGTTTATTTGAGATCTCTCTTCTTTTTAATATAGGTGTTTATTGCTGTAAACTTACTCTTAGTACTGCTTTTACTGCATCTCACAATTTTTGGTATGTTGTATATTCATTTTTCATTTGACTCATTTGTTGTTTAGGAGTCTGCTGTTTAATTTCCATATATTTTTAAATTTTACAATTTTTATTCTGTTATTGATTTCTAGAGTCATTACATTATGGTAGGAAAAGATACTTTGTATGATTTCAATCTTCCTAAATTTGTTAAAACTTGTTTTGTGACCTAACATGATCTATCTGGAGAATATTCTGTGTATGCTTGAGAAAAATATGTATTTTGTTGTTGGGTGAAACGACTTGTATATGTTTGTTACATCCATTTGGTCTATTGTGTTGTTTGTGTCCTGTTTCCTTATTGCTTTACAATCTAGATGTTCCATCCATTGTGGTTTTTTTTTTTGCTTTTTTAAATTAATTTATTTGTTTAATGTAGTAACATTGGTTTATAACACTGTATAAATTTCAGATGTACATCATTGTTCTTCTATTTCTGCATAGTTTATGTCATGTTCACCACCCAGAGACTAATTACAATCCATCACTACATGTGCCTAATCATCCCTTTCATCCTCCTCCCACCCACCTAACCGTCATCTATTGTTGAAAGTGGGTTATTGAAGTCTCCTACCCATCTTGTATTGCTGTCTCTTTCTGCCTTCAGTTCTATTAACAACTGCTTTACATATTTAAGTGCTCTGATGTTAGGTTCATATATATTTGTAATTGTTATTTCTTCCTTATGAACTGATCATTTAATCATTACCTAATTTTCTTCTCTGTCCCATGAGATAGTGTTTGACCTGAAGTCTGTTTTAACTGATATAAGTAGAGCCACCCTGCTCCTTTTTGCTCACCATTTGCATAGAATATCTCTTTTTATCCCTTCACTTTCAGCCTGTGCGTGTCACTAAATCTAAAGTGATCCTCTTGTGGACAGCATGGAGTTGGATCTTCATCCATTCTCCATTCAGTTACTCTGTGTCTTTTGATTGCAGTTGCTTAATCCATTTACATTTAAAGTAATTATCGATAGGGGAACATGATTGCCATTTTGTTCACTGTTTTTTTGTCTGTTTTGTAGTTTTTTTGTTCAAATTTTCCTTGCTTGCTCTTTATCTTTGTGTTTTGTTGATTTTTTGATTGTGATAGTCTTTGATTCCTTTCTCTTTTTATTTTGAGTACCTTCTGTACGTATCTTTTTGTGGTTATCATGAAGCTTACGTAAAATATCTTATATTCTTTACTGTCCATTTTAAACTGATAACAACTTAACATACAATAACTCTGCACTTATACTTCTGTTCCCTCACACTTTGTTATTTATGTCACAATTTGTATCATTTCATGTTGGAAATTTATTAACAAGTTTTTGTAGCTATAGTTATTCTCAATAGTTTTGTCTTTTAACTTTTATACTCAAATTAAAAGTGATTCACCCACCACCATTACAGTGTTACAGTGTTCTGTATTTACTTGTATATTTACCTTTAGCAGTGAGTTTTATAATTTCATGTCCTTGTATCTTACTGTTTAGTGTCATTCTTTTTCAACTTGAAGGCCTCCCTTTAGCATTTATTGTAATTGAGGTCCTGGGGTAACAAACTCCCTCAGCTTTTGTTTGTCTAGAGAAGTTCTTATCTCTACTTCATTTTTGAAGAACAGTTTTGCAAGGGATAGTGTTCCTGGTTGGTAGATTTTTCTTTCAGCCCTGAATATACCATTCCATTCCCTTCTGACCTACAAGTTTTTGCTTAGAAAACCTGATGATAGTTATAAAGCCTCTTTTATATGTGATGAGTTATCTTTTTCTTATTGCTTTCAAAATTCTCTCCTTGCCTTCCAATTTTGACAATTTAATTATATTGTGCCTTACTTTAGAGTTTTTTTTTTTGGTTTTATAAATATGGATGTCCATTTCCCTCCCCAGATTTGAGGTATTTTCAGCGATTATTTCTTTAAATAATTTTTCTGCCCCTTTCTCTTTCTTCTCTTGGGAGTCCCATGATGCATATACTGGTTCATTTATTTGTATCTCATAAGCCTTTAGGCTCTCTTTACTTTTTCTCATTTTGCTGGAGTTCACTGATTTTCTCTTCCGTTTGACCAAGTCTATTGTTTAAGGTCTCTATTGAATTTTTTAATTCAGTTATTGTAGTCTTCTGCTCCAGAATTTCTATGTAGGTCTTTTCTAGTTTCTCTCTCTCTTTATTGATATTCTCATTTTGCACATGTATCTTTTCTTAATTTTGCTGTGTTGTCTATGTGCTCTTAGAGCCGACTGAGTTTCTTTTAGATGATTATTTTGAATTCTTTGTCAGGCAATTTCTGTAGGGTTGTTTACTGAGCACTTATTTTATTCCTTTGGTAGTATCATATTTCCCAGATTCTCCATGTACCCTGTAATTTTGCATTAATCTGCACATTTGAAGAAGCAACCACTTCTTCAAGTCTTTATGCACTGGTTTTGACAGGGAAAGACCTTCACCAATCAGCTCAGCTAGAGATTCTGGGAGCCTCTCAAACATTTTCTGTGGATGTGCACAATCTGCATCCTTGCTGAAGGAGAAGTTTCAAGGTTGTGTGCATTTTCCCAATCTCACAGCGCCATGGAGGCTGCCTTAAACCTCCTACCCCCTTTCTCTAGATCAGTGCACAGAAATGTGGGACACTGGGTGCAAGTTACGTTTCTCTCCTTTCCTCTTGAAGGAGAAGGTACTGTGTTTAGTGCCTTCTCCCTATTCCACAGATCTGTGCCAGCTTCTGAGAGCCACCTGCCCCCTTTCCCTAGGAAAGTACACTGAAATTCTGGGACGTTGGGTACGGGCTCCACTTCTGTCCCTCCCCACTGAAGGAGGATCTCAGGATAGTGCACCTTCCCTCAGGCCCACAGCGTCAGCCTGGTTTCTGAGGGCTGTCTACCCCTTTTTCTTGGAGGAGTGCACTGGAATTCTGGGATCCTGGCTGCAAGCTCCACTTCTCTCCTTTCCTCCTGAAGGAGAAGTCTCAGGATTGTGCAGTTGCTTTGCATTTTGTAATGCCCTTGTATCATAATGTGAAAGGAGCCTAGCCCACTTCTTTTTAAGAATCAAACCTGCTATGCATTTTTTCCTGCTTATTTGTTCACCATTTCCAGACCCTAAGAATCTAGAAAATCTTTTTGAGGACTTGTCACCCACCTGTTCCTGCTCCATTTTTCTTAACTTACTTCTGAAACGTTTGTGCTTAGGTTGTCATATCTGTGGCTTTGGACTTCTGAGCCCCACCCTTCACTGTCCTGGCTGAAATTTGAGTTACTCTCTAACTCCATAGAGATATTAAAGTATCCCACTTCAGCCTCAGAAGTTTTCTGAGACATCTGTTATAAATTTTTATTTCGTAATATCATAAGTGAACTAAATCGCAGTAGCATCTCTGAACTTTAGTGCTATTTCACAGTCTATAATAAGATCAACCCATTCTAATTTCAAATATAACACTAGATCCATGGTTTCCTAACAGCAAGATGGTACCATCTGGCACGCTATTAGTGCAAGACACTGAGGTTCTATGCGACATGCATATCATTGGTATATATACAAGTTTTCATCCAAAAACTGACATTTACTATGATTAGTTTGTCAACTTACTATAACTCATTATAATAATAGAAAAATATTATGACTTTGCGAAAATGCAAATAATATAACAAGATGAATGTCATTTTCTTAATGAGAATTAGTTACACCATGTGTAGGCCTCATTGACGTTCCCAGGGGACATGTGAAACGATAGAGAGCAATGAGAAGACTATCGTCTGCAAAATTAACATCATAGTCATATTGTCTAGCAGGAAGATTTAAAAAACACAGATTAAGTTTTCTTTTGTTGCTGTCTTTTCAAAGTTTTAAGAATTGCCTTCAAAACCAGGGAATGGGTGTGAGATTCTTTCCAATTCAAAATCATAATAGGTTCATCATCTTTTTCTTTCCAATTTTCTCATGTTTTCTGTGCTTAGCTTATTCAGTGTCTGAGCTGTGGTTATTTGATGATAGTTATTTTGCCTCAAACATTAGATCTTCAGTGCTTGATTTTTCCTTAGAGTCCTAAAATAGTTGTGACTTAATGAGGTTCCCAGTTTCATCTTGATTTATTTGGTGTCAAATACGAAGTTTGGAAAATGCTAAAGATCAAGGGAAAATATGTTAGAAGGAGAAAAGCCTAAAAGAAAACATTCTAGTAAGTGGTTTTATAAAGGTATAATTTTTTTTTAATTTTTTGGAAGAAAGATAGCATTATTTTTCTGTACATAAATTATTTGAAAAATATGGTACTGAAATAACCCACAGCCTGCTTTTTTCCAGAATGTTATGAGAATAGCCAGAGGTGAAAGCTGATATTTTCACTTTTCTGTGGAAGCTATTTTTTCCCATGTAACTCTGATCCATAGAGATATTGGTAATTCCATTAGAGTACCAGATAAACTTAGCTTATAAATGGGTAGTCTTTTTTTTCCCTATATTCATATATATAAGTAAAAAGGATTAGAATGTAAAAAAAAAAAAGAAAGAAATGCTTATTGTTGTAACATTTTAGTTGGTGCTCATTTCTAGAAAACGATAGATATTATTAAGCTTTATGTATTTAAATTTTCTAGTCAGCTATCAGGAAGAAACAGTAGCAATAAGTATTGGATTCATTTTGGAGATTACATCCTCTATTGACCTCATGTTTTCCTGTGCTCTCATGAGCTTGTATACTCGTCATTTCCCCACCCCTAAGGATTTATTGTAAGAGGCAGGTTTAGAGAAAAAAATTTACAAAAAGAGAACTAAATGCATTTATGGACAGATCAAAGCTAAAATATACCCTTGGCTCTTTATATATCAGTATATCTTGAACCTTCAGTTTTGGCATTCTTTTTCCACTACATAAGATTAACATATTGGCCCAACATTTTATTTGGGGAAGACAAAAGTATTACACATTAAATATTTCTGAGGTGATCTGTTTTCTTTCTTTATTAATGTTTTTCTATGTAGAGAATAATCAAAGCAAAAAAGTAGTTAAATCTTTAAGCATTGACATGTAATATCACAAAATTGAGCAGATAATGGAATGGTAATTAATATTTATCTATGTAAATATTATGTATATATTATGAATATAACATTATAAAACATACATTTAGAATTATAAGAAAAGGCCTAGTAAAATGCTAATTATTTTTTATTTCAGTACTAACTATAACATGAAAAATATTGTGAGTATTTTTAAGGTAACATGGCTAATGACAAAAATGCTGGGGAAAAGAAAGAATCAAAGTAGATGTAATATGGATCATCCCCAGGAGAGAAGATGGAGCAGTTTCATTTTGCTTTTTCTCTTAAAACACCATAGTTTCACTCAGATTTTGTTAGCACCTCTTTCTGCCCCAGCTAGTGTGATGAACATGCTTTTTTCCCAGGTTCACAGGTCTGTAATACCTCTGCGTTGGATGAAACTTTAAAGTCCTTGAGGAAATTACAATCCATGTGTCTCCTTTCATTGTGTCTAATTTAGCAAATACGTCTGTAGAGTTGAGTAGACTTAAATACTTCCCTGCCCAACTGGCTGCCTACAGGATGACTTACGCTAACCTCTGCGAGACCCTGCTAACAATAGGATCAAAACAAGTTTGCAAACTTCTTAGGGGCAGGTATTTGGTCTTTCTGTCAAGTGCACATCAAAGTGACTGACATATAGTGATCATCGAAAAAGTACTCATTAAGTAGATAGGTTGCTGGATTAGCCATCGGGCAGCCGCAATTGTGAGACGTGTTTCTCTGTGTTCAGGATCACGTATTGGATTGGCACTTATCATAATTAATATCATCTAAGTCACTTTCTTTTCAGTTATATCTCTCATCATCTCTTTTCTTTGTAAAGGATTTCCGAGTGATATGCTTTCAGTCCTGTCCATCAGTAGAATTTCTGTAGGTATTTTTCATCCTGAAGCCCCATGACTCTGCACAGTTGCTACGTATTTGTTGCCATCTTTGAGTAGTGCTCTAGCTCTTCTCCATCCACTTTGGGACCCTATCCAGGCAGCCCTTGCTTGCAATACCTTCTTCCTCTTCTCCTTCTCTAGGAAAGTCCTTCTCTCCTATCAGAATCTGTGAGAGGGAATATATTATCCCCTGGTAACTAGAGTGATAACATAATCATATAAACTAGACTATCCTAATGTGATACATAACAGACCACTGTACCCAAAGCAGAGCTCACGTGTCTGCACCTAGTCCTTAAGGAGGAAGCCCAATGAAGCACTTTCAGGGGTTATGGTAGGTGGTAGGAGAAATGTTTGGTCAGAGATTGTTTCAAGGAACAGCTGCTGACTTCAGCTAATTGTGAAGTTTCATTGCCTCCATTATGCAAACAGGGGATATTATCCATTATTCAAATAGATAATAAATGAAAACGTGCCCAACCCCATCATTCTTAGAGCATCCTTTCTTTCCTTCCCACATCCCACTCTCAATTTTGAAAGACTGTTACTGCTATCTTCCCTCACTTGGCAATAAGAAACTTCATTTAATGTCGGACAAAACCCTAACACTATACTACTGACCAGACTAACAACAGCAGCAACAATCGTAGGTAAAATTTATTAAGCACTTAGTATGTGCTCAGCAATGCTCTAAATTCTATTGTATGCATTTCATGAGTTAATCCTCACAAAAATCCTATCTGTGAAGTATGAATTATTATTTGCCTATTTTATAAATATTTTACAGATGAGGAGACTGAAACATAGATTAATTATGCTACTTGCCACATTTGCTCATTAAATAAGCATATTTTATAAACATATGCTTATTTAATGGGCAACCTATTTAATGATCACACAAATAGAATTAGATTCCAAGAAATAAAGTTCTAAAGCCCTGCTGTACCCTATACAATACTGCTGATTTAGAGCACCAGATCATTGAGACTACAAAATTTAGAAGTAGAAGCTAAATCAGATTGGTTATTGACATATAATTCCTTGATAGTCCATGTAATCTTAGGAATCTGTACATGTTTTATAATGACAAGGGCAATTTTCCAAATGCACTCTTTGACTTTTCACTTTTTTCAATCTGTATTAGATTTCTGCTGGCTTCCCTCTCTTTATGAAATGTTCTAGATCTTATGGCTTTCACTTCACCTTCACTCTCATTAACATGATCAAATCACCACTTCATTCTTGGGTCTTTAGATTATTCCTGGTCAGTGCCTCTCTCACACTTCTTAGAGGGTATTAGAAACTCTTCTCAGGTTCCTCAATAGTCCTCACCCCATCCTCATGCTTCTCCCTGTAGACACATGTGTGTCATTTCACAGACATTGCAGAAGCTCTCCGGTATGAATGGCCTTGACTTCTCTTCCACTCTGCTCCCCCATAAACTCAACTGCATCATTGCTCATGTTTATCTCTGTCTCATAGGAAGTAGTAATCCTCTTCCTCAACCAAGACTAAGCTTTTAGCCTGTCCCTTGAACCTATTCCCTTCCTCATAATCTTAATTTTTTCAATTTCTTTCTCTCTTGAGTCATATTCAAGCTCTCCCTCCCTGCCATGTTCTTCTTTTCTGCCAATACTCGTATTAAGTTCTATAGAAAAAAACTCTCATTCCATCCCACGGCACCAACAGACTCTTTTTTCTTCTCGCCTTCTTAGCGAAGCATCTTGAAATTGTAGACTACTTTATTCTTTCCACTTCCTTGCCTCCCATAAGCCTTTTAATATGGGGAGAATTTGGTTTCTAACTTCACCTCTTAATGGGAACTGCTTTTACTAAGATTGATATTATCTTCTAATTGCTAAAGCCACTGGTTGCTTTATAGTCAAATGTTAGTCAAATGCTCTGCTGCATTTGATTATTGAGAAATCTGTTCTTGAAATTCCACTCTTTTATTTTCTTGGTCAACATACGTATAATGCTCATATTTTTGAAATGTCTCGTTAGATGGCATCACTAGCTTCTCTTCCTTAGTCTACTCTTAAAACACAATGTTTCCTTGGTTTCATCCTTAACTCTTTTCTCACTCAAACAGTGTCCTTGGATAAGTTTATTCGTATCCATGATATCAACAAAATACATATGTGATTATTCTCAAATTTTTTTCGTGATAAAAATTCACTTATCCAAGCTACTTTAGGTATCTGAACTTGGATATACCAATGCACTTCAAATGTTTATAATACCTTTATATATTACTTTCTTAAATACTATACTATCCCACCTTCCACATGAAAAAAAAGCCCTGCTTAGCACTGTGCTTGATGCATTATAAGAAATTGTTACCAGAATGTTGTTTTACTTATTACACCTATGGTAGCATCCGTCTCCCATGTTTCTGTCTGATTACAACACCTGCACTTCCACTTGGCAAAAAATCATGCCATTTGAGCTTCTTTATATTTCTCTTTCATGGTAGATTTTTGCTCATTTCCTTTAAGACTATGCTTGACTTTCACCTGTTTCACGGCACCTGTATTAGTGTTCTATAACTGCCATAATGAATTACTACAAAGTTAGTGGCTTAAGTAACACGAATTTATCATCTAACAGTTCTCTAGGTCAGAAGTCTGATACTGGTCTCGCTGGGCTAATGTCAAGGTGTTGGTGGCTGCATTTTTTTCTGGAGGCTCTAGGGAAAATCTACTTTCTTGCTCGTTTGAGTTGTTGGTAGAATTCATTTCCATGCAGTTGTGGAAGTGAGCTCTCCATTTTCTTGTTGGGTGTCATCTGAGGGCTGCTACAAGCAGCTCCCAGAGACCTCTCTCTAGTCCATGCATAGCCCCCACATCTCAGGAACAGCAATGGGGCATCAAATCTACGTCATGCTATCATCTCTCTGAGTCAACCCAGGAAGTTCCATCACTTTTAAGGACACATGTGATTAGACTGGGCTCACTCCAACAAATAAGGAAAATCTCCTTGTCCTCAAGGTCCTACCCTTAATCACCTTTGCAAGATCTTTTTTCCTTGTGAGGGAACATACTCACAGATGCCAGGGATTAGGCCAAAGACATCTTTGATGGGGCCATTATTTTGCCTATGATAGACTGCCTACTAGTTCCCAAAGCTTTGCACCCACCTCAAATATATTTACTTCATCCTGAAGTCACCTAAAGTCTCAACCCATTACATCAATTCAAGGTCTAAAACTTCATCTAAATCTCTTTAGCTCAAAAATTGCAAAGCTCATCATGTTTATCATAAAAATTTAGGATGAGTGAGGCTCTGGTTATCATTGGAGCAGAATTAATCATCATATATGGACCTGTGAAACTAAAGAAACAAGTTATTTGCTCTGAAATGATGAGACAGGCATGGGATAACATTTATAGACATCCCAGTTCTAAAAGGGAGAAAATGGAAAGAAAAAAGGAGTTATGATCCCAAGCAATCCCAAAATACATTCAAGCAAACCTCATTGGGTACCAAGGCCTGGAATAATTTTCTATGGCTTCTGGCTCTGCCCTTGGGCTCACAGCTCCACCCTCTGGGCTATCCTTCCTTATCATAAAAGATATCATGTATTTTCAGCTAGTTACTTATCAGCCTGTCTCCTATTTGTGTAATTCTGGGGTTCTGACACTCTTTTTTCTTTAAATCCTTTCTGTCTCAGTCCAATCTAGGAGTACTTCTGCTGATGTAACATTCTCAAGAACTTTGTGAATTTCCTGTGTATATTACATGTATTCACTCCATGAGCCAAGAGGGTGGTCCACAGATCTTTCCCAGATAATCCCCTCCCGATTTTTGGCTTTTTCTGAGATCGCTGAGAGACAACTTTTAAGCTTCCAAGACACTCTCTTGTTTGATTTGAAGGGGTCTGAGCCACACCTTCAATCTTTTCAAATAAACTTTTGTGTTGCTGAATATTCTGATCTTTTGATCCTTCTGAGGCACTAGCAAAATTTGTATAGCCACACTCTTCACTTTTTCTGTAAGATGTGCTTTCCAGATAGTGAATCTCTTAATTTTAGTCTCTTGCTTTTGGATAGGCTGAAAATTTCCCAAATTATCAAATCTTGTTTTCTTTTTGTTTGATAATTATTCCCTCAATTTATCTTTCTCCTTTCACATTTTATTTTAAGCTGTAAGAAGAAACCAGGCTGCATCTTCAACACTTTTCCTGGAAATTTCCTCATCTCTGGCTCTTATTATATTTCTTTATGTTTCTATATCTATATCTCCCATTAGACTGTGAGCTCCCTGTGAGCAGATGAGTCTTGGAAATCTTTGCATTCCCAGCACATATCACTGCCTAATAAACACTTTTAGTAGAACCTGTGTAATCAACACTCCTCATAGAACACCACTTAATAAACACTAGTTAATTAAATGAATGCAAATAATTATTCAACAACCCTTCTCCATTTCCATTCTCCCATTGACTGTAATAATAGGCAAACATTTCAACTGAGGATAGTCTTAAGAATGATGTCTCTAATTTGAGAGGTAATTATAAAAATGCCAAATTTGAAGTTACAATCCAAATAGTCTATATAGTTGTTTTATTCAACTAATGTAAATGTGTGTGAAAATTTGAAATCGCTTTCCTTGAAAATGGTACATATTCACTTTCAAGAAACCTTTAGATCCACACAATCATATTGTGTTGCCTCTAAAATAAATGATGGATTTCTAAATAGATTTATTCTTTTTTTAATACCATTTTAAAAAGAATTTCAGTGTTCAAAAGAGAATAGGAAAAGTACCCAATGCAGCAGCTTCAGTCAGTTGAATTATCCTTTTTTTCTCTATAAAGGAAACAATTCTCTGAGACTCTTTTATCCCTCAGGTGATGATTTCTAGATTACGTGTAGAATGAAGTCACCTTGTTAAAGGTAATTGTGCCATTTTTAATGGCATAACTTCCAAAAGACTAGCACTAAACGTTGTGTAATATATGTTTTATATGTAAAAGTCATCATTGTTCAGAAACAGAACAATGTTGATATATATTTACTTGAGTGTTAAGGAACAAAATCATATAAACATAAATCTCTTCCAAAATTCTTTAAGCCACTGAAGTGCTGAATGTCTGAACAGAGGAGCCATGTTACTCAACAAAATTAATACTGTATGAAATGTGTAAGATAATTTAACACATACCTATCTATGAGCAAATAATGCAATCAGATTTTTGTTCACATTTAAAAACTTTCCTTCCTATTGACTCATTTGGTATATACAGTGGTTAGAGATAGAGTTTTAAACATAGTCTTCATGCTAAAATAAATTTACTTTATCTCAAAGTAGAACTGAGACAATTATTAAAATGAACTATCATAGTAGTTTTATTTTCATTGATACAATACCTTTGAAATAGATTAACACTAATTTTATGTACAATCCTGGATTATAATTTTATATTTACTATTGAGTATATTTATTTATTTGAAAATTTTACATATATGTTCACTTAAAAGAATGATATTTTGGATATTTCAGATACAAAATTTTGTATATACAAAATAAATATATTTTAAATAAAAATAGTAGTTTTCAGATGATTTATGAGTGTGTCAGAATATAGCTTCATTCCCTTGGTTTGTTCAATGTAAATATATTGTATGTTCTTTACATTACAATCTTTCTGTTAATCCAGTTGATGTTTGATGATTGTACAGCATTAAGGCATGAATAATGGTGATGATTAATTTAAATGGATGTAATATGAGCTGAATCCAGCAGAATGAAATAAATAAAATAAAACTAACAAAGAAAAAATTTATAGAGGGCAAAACGATTTAACCTTTCCTTAGAAACAGGTAAATGTAGAGAATTGAAAAAGAATATCGACATTAAAAATGATGTCTTTCCTGCTACTGAGTATGCTTCTCAGTTCAGAGGGGGTTGCACGGCATCCCACACCCTCCCTCCGCTGCAATCTGTTCCTGACAGGACCGTCCATCTGTTGTGCCTGAACCACCCTGCAGTTGCCTCTGTGCTCATTCGCAGATGTAAGTAGGAGGTTGACTGTAGGTTTTCTGACGTATGCTTGAAGCCAAGCTAATGTGACACATTTGCAAGCAGAGCTGCACATGCTCTGGGTTAATTGGGAGATATCTCCCTTGGCTTTCAGAATAGCACAGAAGCAGACACTGAGTCTCAACAGACCTAGATTCTGAGCAGACCCGATGCGGCTTGAAGAGGACTGGGGGTGTGGTGAGGAAACAAAGGCTGGCAGGGAGCGGGGTGGCTCTGGAAGGGGTGAGCAGCTGGCCTCCGTTGCACGTTCTCTCTTCAGCATGGCTGGGAGGTGGCAGCCTTGGCAAGAGTCTGTGGGTTTAACGGGACTCTACATGATCCCAAATGTCCTTAAGGTACAGAGTAATTAGGGCCCCCTCTGTTCCCGTAGCTGCGATAGGCGCGCTTCTAAAACTCCTGTGATACTCAGCTGCTTCCGTTCGATATTTTTGGATCCCAGAACTATTTGCACAGTTGGAATGGTACTTTTTGGTTGGAAAATTGAAGTGTCTGGGGCATAAATCAGACACTGGACTTCATTCACACTTCTGCTCTAGATCTGAACCAAGACACCCCATAAGCTCCGTTGGACATGGCACAACATTTACAAGTGCAGAATGTACTGAACATGTGTCAAGCATTTAAAAAACCTGCACCCGCGGAGAAGCGCTCAGCCTGATTTATAGGAGTGCGTTCTGCCTCCTGAAATGTTTTGACTGCTGGTGGTAATTGCTTTACAAGTGGAAACTCCTCAGTTCTCAGAATACTTGCTGTAATCCACGCATATCACATCACCACATCTTTGCTTGTGCTCCTTTCTCGGTACCTTTTATCTTCTTAGGCTGCTTAAAGAGTGTAGGTTTCAGCTCAAATGTCGTCCACTCCATGAAGCCTTCCTGGATCCTCTCAGTCAGTATTAATCCCTTACCACCTCTGTAATTCACAGCACTTTGTTTTTATCTGTTAATGTGAGGCATTGAGAGCTGAATTGTGTCATTCCTGTGTATATGTATTTTCTAGTAGACTGTGATATCTTATTTCTGTTTGTGTGACTCTGTTTCTTACTAAAGGATCTTAAATAGAGTATGCTCTCTATAAATGCTGACTGGGTTGAATTTTAGGTATTCATGGAATGTAAGTTCCAGTAAAGCTTTCCTATAATTGTATTCAGGTAGTTCCGTTTTAAAAACAGGTAGAGCGCTTATAATTCTTATGATACTTATATTTTATTACTTCTTTATAGTTTAAAAATATTTCTATAATAAACATGCATGTGCAAATGTAAGAGTTCACTTAAAAAAAAAATCTGCTAACAGTAGAGTGGGTGATTGTGGTGTGACCTGGGATGGAAACAAGAAGTAGAAATCACCTACGACATGGAGGAAGACAGGAGAGAAGAGAGGACAAATATCTCTCTACCTGACAAATATCTGGAAAATCTAAGGGGAGAGAAGAGAAAGGTCTCTGCAGCAGCATAGAGGAGGCAGTGTTCCTGTTTCCGTCGACCTTAGCCAGCATTCCTCAGTTTACATTAGAGGAGAGCCACCCTCCACAAGTCCCTGCGTTTCTACAGTGGGGTGAAGTAACAAAGAACGGCCAAAATAGAGCGCTTGTTTCCAAATCATCTTCTGGGAAGTAGGCTCTAAGGGTTCATAAGATGCATTTCCCCAGGGAAAGGGAGATGAAAGGGTACATTTCCAGATCTCTCTCTCTCTCTTGCTCTCTCTCTCTCTCACACACACACACACACACACACACACAGACACCTCTACTTCAAATTTGGCAGCTCTATTTCTAAGTATGTTGGTCTCCTCCTCAAAGTATATTTCAAGAAATAGTTCCTTGACTAAAAGGTACAATTTTGAAAACAGCTGACCTAAAGGCAATAAAAATAAAATCAACAAATTCTTAAATAATTCGAAGTATTATTGTAGCTTTCTAGAAAGCAAAGCTCATGCTGAAGATTTATTAGGGAGAATGTCGAGGGGAATAAAAGGGAAGCAAAACTAAGAAAGACACAAACAATGAGAAGCAAGACTCTTCACAAGGAGCCACGAAGAGACACAGCAGGTCAGTCAGGGGGTGATTGTCTGTGTACTTCGATCCTGGAAGATTCCTGGAAGAGCAAAAGGTATGAGAATTTATCTATTCTTTCTCTCCCTTTACACATATTTTGTTTATTAAGCTTCATCCCACAGGGGGCTTACTGTACCTCCGGGTTGCACCCTGTGGTCCCATGGTGACCACTCAGAAAGGTATACCCATGCCCATGGGGGGTATTTTTTGGTTGAGGTATAACTAACATCACGTTATATTAGTAGCAGGTGTATAAAATAATGGTTGGTTATTTGTATACAGTTGACCCTCTGTATTCATGGGTTCTGCATCTGTGGATTCAACCAACCACAGATCAAAAGACGTCTGTACTGAACATATACAGGCTTTCTTTTCTTGTCACTATTCCCTAAACATTATAATATAACAACTATTTACATAGCATTTACATTGTATTAGGTATATAGGTTATCTATAGATGATTTAAAGTATTTGGGAGCATGTGGGGGTGTTATATGCAAATACTGTGCCATTTTATATAAGACTTGATCATCTGCAGATTTTGGTATCTGTGGGGGTCCTGAAACCAATCCTCAGTGGATATGGAGGGATGACTGTATGCTGCAAAATGATCACTACAATTGTTCCACTTAATGTCCATCATCATACATAGTTATAATTTTTTTTCTTATGATGAGAACTGTCAAGATTCACTTTTCTTCTAGCTACTTTCAAATATGAAATACAGTATTATTTAGTATAATCACCATGCTGTATGTTACATCCCCATGACATTCATGTTATAACTCAAGATTTGTACCTTTTGGCCCCCTTCACCCATTTCACCCACCTCCACCTTCCACCTCAGGCAGCCGCCAATCTATGCTCTATATCTCTGAGCTCATTTTGTTTTGTTTTGTTTTGTTTTCAGATTCCACATATAAATGAGGTCATATGGTATTTATCTTTCTCTCTCTGACTTATTCACTTAGCATAACACCCTCACGGTCCATCCATGTTGTCACAAATGGCAAGGTTTCCTTCTTTATATGGCTGAATAATATTCTGTTGTATATATATGCCATATTTTCTTTATCCATCCATTCATTGATGGACATTTCAGTTGTTTCCATGTCTTGGCTATTGTAAATAATGCTGCAATGAATGAACATAAGGGTGCACATATCTTTTCAAATTAGTGTTTTCATTTTCTTTGGATAAATACCTGGAAGTGGAATTGCTGGATCATATGGTAGTTCAATTTTTAATTTGTTGAGGAACCTCCATACTGTTTTCCATAGTGGCTGCACCAATTTACATTCCCACCAAGAGTGCACACGGGTTCCCTTTTCTCCACACCCTCACCAACACTTATCTCTTGTCTTTCTGATAATAGCCATTCTAATAGGTATGAGGTGATATGTCATTGTGGTTTTGATTTGTATTTCTCTGATGATTAGTGAAGTTGATGTTGTGCACCTTTTCCCGTACCTGTTGGCCATCGGTATGTCTTCTTTGGTAAAAATGTCTCTTCAGGTCCTCTGCCCATTTTTTAATTGGATTTTGTTTTGTTTTGTTTTGTTTTTTTGCTGTTGAGTTGTATGAGTTCTCTATATATTTAGAATATTAACCCCTTAGATACGTGACTTGCAAATATTTTCTCCCGTTCAGTGGGTTGCCTTTTCATTTTGTTGATGGTGTCCTTTGCTGTGCAGAAGCTTTTTAGTTTGATATAGTCTGCCTTGTTTATTTTGCTTTTGTTGCCTTTGCTTTGGTGTCAAATCCAAAAAAATCATTGCCAAGATTGGTATCAAGGAGCTTAGCATCTATGTTTTCTTCTAGGAGTTTTATGGTTTCAGGTCTTACAGTCAAGTCTTAAACCCATTCTGAGTTAATTTTTGTGTATGGTGTAAGACAGTGGTCCACTTTCATTCTTCTATATGTGGCTGTCCAGTTTTCCCAGCACCATTTATTGAACAGACTGTCCTTTCCTCATTGTATATTCTTGCCTCCTATGTCATAAATTAATTGATCATATATGTGTGGGTTTATTTCTGGGCTCTCTATTCTGCTCCATTGATCTATGTAAAGTTTTTATGACATACCATGCTGTTTTGATTACTATAGCTTTGTGGTATAGTTTGAAATCAAGAAGCATTATGCTTTCAGCTTTGTTCTTCTTTCTCAAGATTGTTTTAGCTATTTGGGGTCTTTTGTGGTTCCATACAAATTTTAAGATTGTTTGTTCTACACCTGTGACAAATGCCCTTGGAATTTTGAAAAGAATTACATTATATCTGTATGCTTTGCATAGTATGGACATTTTACAAATATTAATTCTTCCAATCCATAGCACAGAGTATCTTTCCCAGCATTTCTTCCAAGCCTAGAAGTGATGAGGCAAACCAGCAGAAGTGAAGCTTCAACCAAGAGATATAAAGAAGAAGGTAGTTGAGGGAATTTGAGAAGGAGCACAAGATCTGTGTCCAAAACAAGTATTATTTTTAAGAAATCTTGAATTGTAGAAGTGAATAGTTTTACTTGAATAAATGTCAGTCAGCACAGAACTTAGAGTGGCATTATATAGATAGATATTGTAGAAGAAATAACGATAAATAAAAAAGCACAGTGAAAAGCATGGAGGAACAAGAATAATACATTAAATGGGAGTGGGAAAAATTTAGCTTCTCTGAAGGACAGAAAGCATTAATCTTAGTTATATCCTCATTTTCTTGGACAGTATCTAGAAAAAGGAAAAGCATTTAATCTGTGTTGTGAATTGCTAAGCTTCATATAGGGCTAGCACAAAGGCATTGCTTTACCCATTTCTGTCTGGGGTTTACCTACCTATTTTATTGAAGAGAGACTAATCTTTGATCCTGAAACAAGATTCAGCAACGTACCAAGCAGTGTGCCAAGTTCGAGGGATTCAGGTATGAACAACTCATAATTAGTGAACAGCTCTTACCATTAGTTTTGAAGCTTTACGTAATTGTGATAGTTTAAACAGAAATATGCCTATTTACTCATCTCACTCCCATATGTTTGGTCTAACACCTGGTGGCTATTTATGGTTTAAAGACAGGTTAGCCTGAATCCAATTCCCAATTCTTTCACATTGAGTGTGCTACTTAACTTTTCTGAACTACACAGTTTTTTTTTTCTTTTGTTTTGTTTTGAATCAGTAAAATGGTGATTGGAATACCTCAAGCATAGTGTTATAGAAAATAAATTCATAAAGAATCTATGCTACTGTTCTATCACAGTGTTTAGTGGATGATAAGTATTATTACTTTAAAATTACTTAGTGTCATTATCATCCTCATTTTTATAACTATTGTTATACTTAGGTTACATATTTAGTATCTGTATATAGTTAATTCCAAGTTATATTAACTATATTATATATTTACATATAATGGAATATATATATTATATTATATATTATATATATGGAAGTTATATCCTACTCAACTAATAAGTTATATTGTCCTTGTAAAATGATGGGAAATAAAAAGTAAATGACCAAGTGTTGTTAAGGAGGAATTTCTGAACTGGGTGGATCTAAAGAACATTTACAATCACAATCTCGTGCTCCTGGTGCCAGCTGCTCTATTACTAACATTTGACGTCGACTGGAGACTGAACAAAGTCTCCTCGGCTCCTGCATCCTTCAGGTTCACGTGTGTCATTTATTGTAATTCTTACCAGTTCACAGGAAGTGGGTGGGCCTGTTATTGTTACCTCCTTTTACTAGAGAACTGGGACTCAGAGAGGCTGTGGCTTGAATTATGTCTACGAGCTACTTCTTGGCAGACTCAGATTTCAAAATCAGTGTTGGGAGCTCAATCAGGATAATGCACTTTATCGCAAGCCTCAAATGCAGATTTGAGATTTATTTTTTGCAGCTTTATAATAGATTTCAATGTGAAGTATAATTCGTCAGCAGTTTTGGAATTATTGGGCAGTTGCTATTCTTGATGCAGAAAATCAAGTAGCATTTCCATTGCAACACTGGTGTTGGAGAACCAGAGTTCTACACGGTAAAGTACTAGATGATGGGCCCATTTTGACCTGCTGTTTTGTGGACTATAGATATAGTGACGTAATGGAAAGTAAAATTTTGCTGTAAATAAAATCTTCAGCAATCCAGGGGAATATTTTGTAAACTAGTTCTTCAACTTCAGTAAAGTAAATTCCGGTGTAATGACCTGCCTGATTCCTCGTTCCTGAATCCATCAAACTAAGCCCTAAATGCAGGCAGACAGATCTGGCCCAGACTATGGATTCAATATCATTTCTTATACAAAAGAATAAAAAAACAAAAAAAACCCCAGCAAATTCAGCAATACAACAATTTAGCACAATTATATCTTTATTCCTAGTTTGGCTCTGACTTTATACTCCAGTTAAATTACTGTTTCCCTGTTTTCACTAAATCATTTCAGTTAACATTTATAGTGAATCTATTCTCTCAGAACAAATTTTCTGCTGGGTTCTAATACCCATCCCTAAATTCTAAAACTTTCTTCTTACTAGACCTCAATGGGTAAAGGACTCCTTCCCCTGAATTCTGGTTCCTAAAACTTTCCTCCAGGGTTTAGATATATATTACTAAATTGTTCCACTTAGATATAATTGCTATTTTTAGATACATTGCTCATTTACATATAATTGCTAAAACTGCTAGATGTTGTCCATTGCTGTCTGAAACTACTAATCTGCTAGCATGCCTGCCCTTGGCATTGATAATTGAACTTTCTTGATTTTAGTGATCTGTCTACTTGAACTACTAAATTGTCTTCCGCCATAGTTATCTGATACTATGCAAAAGTTTTGAATATGTTGTATTCTCTTCTTGTATATTTCAATTGACAATTTGTAAGAGCTGCATTATCTGGGTAAATGTGGGCTTAACAGAAATAAAGTTAGGGGTATATGTAGCTCATCTTGCATCTGTACCACAGTGATTTGCTACATAGATACCATGAAGGGAAAAACAGCCTGGGAATGTAGAAAGCATGTTTATCAAATGTGTGCTTAACTCAAAATAAATAGTAGTTGTATTAAATGATGACATTAAATATAAAATTCTTAGTAGGTTATGATGGGTATTACTAATGCTTTTTTGAAGGGAACTCTATAGCCTTAAGTAATTAAATAATTTAGAAAGAAAGAATAAAAATAATAGTAATATCTTCCCTAGAAGTGTTTAAACAGATGGCTATGTGGCAGGAATCTAGTAGAAAACACTCCTTGGTTGGAAAGGAGACCAGCCAGGATGACCTCTCAGGGCCCTCCCAGCAGTCAGATCCTTTGAGTCTATCTATGATCCATAGGCACCTCATACCAGCCATATAGGGAACAGCCTTTGAGTCATTAGACCAGTGAGACTGGGACATGTGTTCCTTTTATCATCCCGTCTTTTTTCCTATTACAATTATTTTTATTTATCTGCATACATAACGTCAAATGATCGATCTGAAGGGCAGTCAACTCATTGTTACCAAAAATGGAAAATACCAGATATTGTTCCCAGTACACAAATGGAATTCACTTTAAATAAGAAATAGGACACAGAACCACAACAGTGAAGGACTATACTATGATATTGGATTTTTTTTCAAACCATCATATTCTTACTCAAATGTGCTTTCTTAGTCACCTTATTTCCAGCAAGATAAATGCATTGTTAGAGTCTAGAAGTCTTGAATGTGGAAAATGTTTCAGTAAGAGGGCATGCTATACCAGACATTGAAAAATGCAATAAAAAAGTAACCAATTAAATTTAGGATATGACTGAATTAGTGATATATGCATGATGAGAAAATCAGATAAACTACCCTGTCAGAGTCAAACGCCCCCGCTGTGATTCTCTTGGCAGTAGACCTGCTGGGTAACCATCCAATCCCTTCCACTTGGCCTGGGGGAATCCAACTGGGGGCCATTTCCCCAGTGGCCACACAGCTTTTCCAGTAATGCTTAGTCTTCACAGCCACAGAGAGATACTGTATTTTCATTGAGAAGTGAGGGTCTGAGTACAGAAATCACCTGGGAAATTCTGATCCAAGGAGTTTTCTACCAATCCACGACAGCCGTTTTCATTTTCACTGCCTTCTGAAGCCTGGGTTCTTCCAGGAATTTCAACTAACTGTTTCTATTAGAAGGTGGGTATATTGGAATCTAAATAGTCTTCCCAGCTAACTTGTTGGAAGAGATCTCTTCAGAGAAATCTCTTCAGAAAAAATTCTTAGCAATGCACACTTTGAGCAAAATCCATTATCCTCATCAGGCCGTCAGTAGTTTCTACTTCTGTCATCTTCAATCCATGGTGAAAATGAGAACTAATGTAATCAAGTACCCTTTCATGCATGCTCACCATTTTGCTACCTGTACTTCCTAATTGGATTGTTTCCCCTACTGTACTCCAAAACCCTTCCATTTTGAACAAACTCTTCTATATCTTTGGGATCTAAATAAATTATTTCCTTCATCTTTTGCCTTAACCAAGACTCAGTTCTCTCTCATGAGTACCGTTAGCTGTACCTTCCAGAGCGGCAACGGCCCAGTCTCCCACTCTAATGTACCACAGGGCCAGGGAGAATTACCAGTTCTGCTGGCATTAAGTCAACACAATTTTTCTTCTTTATTTAAACAGTGCCCCTTTATTGAGATTCATGAAATACAGCTTTTGTTAATTCTAAAGCTTCCTTTACTGTCAAGTCTAGTCTTCTGATTCTTATTTTTCCATGTACTGGAGAGGGAAATGAGTCTCCGTTTACAAATTTCTTGATGCTCATTCACACTATCATCTAGGAAATAGTTCAGCATCCACGTGGGAAACGTCCACCATCAGAGCTGTGAAGGCTTGTGCAATCTCAAGGCTACACCCCAGACTCCATTTCAACTGCCTACTTCACAGACATGCCTCAGAACTTAGAGGCACTGGGGACTCTTCCATTTTTTCTCTCTTAATCTCTAAAACTGAAAATAGATGTATTTCTCCAGCTGACTTCTCACAAAATACTGCAGCGGAATCCTGCTTGAGGAAATGATAATAGCTTATAAACTGGCGAGAGCACAAATTCATCATCTCTAATCTAGTTTAGCCATCACTATCTCTAACCCTGGGTAATCAAATATTTTCTGGGACTTTGGCTAGCTTCCTCTCTCACTCTCCAAAGCATTTATTCCAAACCTTCTCAGGTTCTTCCTTGCTCTGTTCAATCTTTTTCTTTATTTTTCTTTATTTTTTTTAAATTGTTTGTTTATTGCAGTAACATTGGTTTATAACATTGTATAAATTTCAGGTGTACATCATTATACTTCTATTTCTGCATAGATTACATCATGTTCACCACCCAAATCTAATTACAACCCATCACCACACAGATGGCCGAATTATCCCTTTCACCCTCCTCCCTCCCCTCTTCCCTTCTGGTAACCACCAATCCAATCTCTGTCTCTATGTGTTTGTTTATTGTTGTTGTTATCTACTACTTAATGAAGGAAATCATACGGTATTTGACCTTCTCCCTCTGACTTATTTCACTTTGCATAATACCCTCAATGTCCATCCATGTTGTCACAAATGGCTGGATTTCATCTTTTCTTATGGCTGAGTAGTATTCCATTGTGTATATATACCACATCTTCTTTATCCATTCGTCTCTTGATGGGCACTTAGGTTGCTTCCAAGTCTTGGCTATTGTGAATAACACTGCAATGAACACAAGGGTGCCTGTATCTTTATGCATTGGTGTTTTCAAGTTCTTTGGATAAATACCCAGCAGTGGACTAGCTGGATCATATGGTAGTTCTATCCTTGTTTTTTTGAGGTATCTCCATACTGTTTTCCATAGTGGCTGCACCAGTTTGCACTCCCACCAGCAGTGTATGAGAGTTCCCTTCTCTCCACATCCTCTCCAACACATGTTGTTTCCTGTCTTGTTAATTATAGCCATTCTGACGGACGTGAGGTGATAGCTCATTGTAGTTTTGATTTGCATTTCCCTGATTGATAGTTAATGATTTTGAACATCTTTTCATGTGTCTGTTGGCCATCTGTATATCTTCTTTGGAGAAATGTCTGTTCAGGTCTTTTGCCCATTTTTTAATTGGGTTGTTAGTTTTTTTTGTTGTTGAGATGCATGAGTTTTTTATATATTTTGGAGATTAAGCCCTTATCAGATGTATGGTTTGCAAATATCTTCTCCCAATTGCTAGGTTGTCTTTTCATTTTGTTCATGGTTTCCTTTGCCGTGCAGAAGATTTTTAGTTTGATGTAGTCCCGTTTGTTTATTTTTTCTATTGTTTCTCTTGCCCGGTCAGACATGGTGCTTGAAAATATGTTGCTAAGACCACTGCCTATGTTTTCTTCTAGAAGTTTCATAGTTTCAGGTCTTACGTTCAAGTCTTTAATCCATTTGGAGTTAATTTTTGTGTATGGTGTAAGGTAAGGGTCTACTTTCACTTTTTTGCATGTGGCTATCCAGTTTTCCCAACACCATTTGTTGAAGAGACTTTCTTTTCTCCATTGTATGTTCTTGGCTCCTTTGTCAAAGATTAGCTGTCCATAGATGTGTGGGATTATTTCTTGGCTTTCGATTCTATTCCATTGATCTGTGTGTCTGTTTTTGTGCCAGTACCATGCTGTTTTGGTTACTATAGCTTTGTAGTATATTTTGAAATCAGGGAGTGTGATACCTCCAGCTTTGTTCTTTTTTCTCAGGATTCCTTAACTGTTTGGGGTCTTTCGTTGTTCCATATAAACTTTAGGAGTCTTTGTTCTATTTCTGTGAAAAATGTTGTTGGAACTTTGATGGGGATTGCATTGAATCTATAGATGGCTTTAGGAAGTATGGACGTCTTAACTAAGTTAATTCTTCCAATCCAAGAGCACGGAATATCTTTCCATTTCTTTGTGTCTTCTTCAATTTCTTTCAGCAATGTTTTATAGTTTTCCGTGTACAGCTCTTTCACATCTTTGGTTAAGTTTATTCCTAGGTATTTTACTCTTTTTGTTGCAATTGTAAATGGGATGGTATTCTTAATTTCTCTTTCTGCTACTTCGTTGTTAGTGTATAGAAATGCAACTGATTTTTGTATGTTGATTTTGTATCCTGCAACTTTACCATATTCGTTTATTACTTCTAAAAGCTTTCTGGTGGATTCTTTAGGGTTTTCTATATATAAGATCATGTCATCTGCAAATAGTGACAGTTTCACTTCTTCCTTTCCAATTTGGATCTCTTTTATTTCTTTCTCTTGCCTGATTGCTCTGGCTAGGGCTTCCAGTACTATGTTAAATAGGAGTGGTGACAGTGGGCATCCTTGTCTGATTCCTGTATTTTGAGGGATAGCTTTCAGTTTTTCACCATAGAGGATGATATTAGCTGTGGGTTTCTCGTATATGGCCTTTATTATGTTGAGGTACTTTCCTTCTATACCCATTTTATTCAGAGTTTTTATCATAAAGGGATGCTGTATCTTGTCAAATGCTTTCCCTGCATCTATTGAGATGATCGTGTGATTTTTATTCTTCATTTTATTAATGTGGTGTATGACGTTGATTGATTTGCGAATGTTGAGCCATCCCTGCATACCTGGAATAAGTCCCACTTGATCATGGTGTATAATCTTTTTAACGTATTGTTGTATGCGATTTGCTAGTATTTTGTTGAGGATTTTTGCATCGATGTTCATCAGTGATACTGGCCTGTAATTTTCTTTTTTTGTGTGTTGTCCTTGTCTGGTTTTGGTATCAGGGTAATGTCAGCTTCGTAGAATGAGTTAGGGAGCTTGCCCCCCTCCTCAATGTTTTGGAAGAGTTTGAGAAGGATAGGTATTAAGTCTGCTTTGAATGTTTGGTAGAATTCACCAGGGAAGCCGTTTTGGGGGAGGTTTTTGATTACTGTTTTGATCTCCTTACTGTTGATTGGTCTATTCAAATTCTCTACGCATTCTTGACCCAGTTTTGGAAAGTTGTATGATTCTAACAATTTATCCATTTCTTCCAGATCCTCAAATTGGTTGGCATATAGCTTTTCATAGTATTCTCTTATAATCTTTTGTATTTCTGTGGTGTCTGTTGTAATTTCTCCTCTTTCATTTCTGATTTTACTTATTTGAGCCTTCTCTCTTTTTTTCTTGGTGAGTCTAGCTAAAGGTTTGTCAATTTTATTGATCTTTTCAAAGAACCAGCTCTTGGTTTTATTAATTTTTTCTACTGTTTTTTTGGTCTCTATTTCATTTATTTCTGCTCTGATTTTTATTATTTCCCTTCTTCTACTGATTTTGGGCTTTGTTTGTTCTTCTTTTTCCAGTTCCTATAGGTGCATTGTTAGATTGTTTATTTGAAATTTTTCTTGTTTGTTGAGATAGGCCTGTATTGCTATAAACTTCCCTCTTAGAACCACTTTTGCTGTATCCCATAAATTCTGGCATGTCGTATTTTCTTTTTCATTTGTCTCCAGGTCTTTTTTGATTTCTTCTTTGATTTCTTCGTTGACCCAGTTGTTGTTCAGTAGCATTTTGTTTAATCTCCACATATTTGTGGCTTTTCTGATTTTCTTCCTATTGTTGATTTCTAGTTTCATACCGTTGTGGTCAGAAAAGATGCTTGGTATTATTTCAATCTTCTTAAATTTATGGAGACTTGTTTTGTGGCCTAATATGTGATCAATCCTGGAGAATGTTCCATGTGCATTTGAAAAGAACGTGTATTCCTTGGTTTTTGGGTGGAATGCTCTGTATGTATCTACTATGTCCATCTTTTCTAGTGTGTCATTTAAGGCCAATGTTTCCTTATTGATCTTCTGTTTGGATGATCTATCCATTGCTGTAAGTGGAGTGTTAAAGTCCCCTACTATTATTGTGTTACTGTCTATTTCTCTTTTTATATCTGTTAATAATTGCTTTATATATTTAGGTGTACCTACATTGGGTGCATAGATATTTACATTGTTATATCCTTTTGTTGGGTTGTTCCCTTGATCATTATGTAATGCCCTTCTTTGTCTCTTTTTACAGTGTTTGTTTTAAAGTCTATTTTGTCTGATAATAGTATTGCTACCCCAGCTTTCTTTTCATTGCGATTTGCGTGGAGTATCTTTTTCCATCCCTTCACTTTCAGTTTGTGAGTGTCTTTAGGTCGGAAGTGTGTCTCTTGTATGCAGTATATATATGGGTCTTGGTGTTTTATCGAATCAGCCACCCTGTGTCTTTTAATTGGAGCATTTAGTCCATTGACATTTCAACTAGTTATTGATAAGTATGTACTTACTACCATTTTTTCACTTTTTTCCTCAGTGTTTTAGTAGTCCTTCTCTGTTCCTTTCTTCTTCTATACAGAATTGATGGTCTCTTTAGTTTTACCTCTGTCTGAAAGTTCTACTCTTTAACTCCCCTCCTCCCTCATTTTATGTTTTTGATATCATATCTAACCTCTTTTTTGTGCATTTGTATCCATTGCCCTCTTTTCATGGAAATATATAGTTTTCTTGGTGACAAAATCCTTTAATTTTTGCTTGTCTGGGAAATTTTTGATCTCTCCTTCCATTTTGAATGATAATCTTGCTGGGTAGAGTATTCTTGGCTGTACGTTTTTTCCTTTTAGCACTTTAAATATATCGTGCCACTCTCTTCCAGCCAGTAAGGTTTCTGCTGAGAAGTCAGCTGATAGCCTTATGGGGTTTCCTTTGTATGTAACTTGTCTTTCTCTGGCAGCTTTTAGGATTCTCTCTTTATCTTTAATTCTAGACATTTTGATTATGATGTGTCTTGGTGTGGGCCTCTTTGGGTTATCTTGTTTGGGGCTCTCTATGCTTCCTGTACCTGGATGTCTGCTTCTTTCCTTAGGCTAGGGAAGTTTTCATGTATTATTTCTTGAAATAGATTCTTTGCCCCTTTGTCTCGCTCTTCTCCTCCTGGGACACCTATAAACACGGATGTTAGTGTGCTTGATGTTGTCCCAGAGGTCCCTTAGACTGTCCTCACTCTTTTTAATTCTTTTCTCTTTTACCTGTTCAGCTTGGGTAATTTCTTCTAGTCTTTCGTCCAGCTCACAGATCCGTTCGTCTGGATCCTCTACTCTGCTGTTGAGTCCCTCTAGCGAATTTTTCATTTCCAATGTCGTATTCTTCATTTCTGATTGGTTCTTTTTTATATCTTCCATTTCTTTGTTGACATTCTCACTGAGTTCATCTATTCTTCTCCCCACATCAGTGAGCATCCTTAACACTCATAGTTTGAACTCTCTGTCGGGTAGGTTGCTCATTTCTGTTTCACTTAGTTCCTTTTCTGGGGTTTTGTCCTGTTCCCTTACTTGGAATGTATTCTTTTGCCTCCTCATTTTGCCTCTTTCCCTGTGCTTGTGTCTATGTATCAGGTAGGTCAGCTGCGTCTCCTGCTCTTGCATAGGTGACCTTATGTAAGTGATGGCTTAGGAGGCCTGCAATGTGCTTCCCTCAGTTCTCAATGTTCCAGAGGTGACCCCTATGTGGGCTATGTGTGTCCTTCTGTTGTGACCTGTTTGCTCTCCCTGTAGGCGCCCAGGGAGGCCGAGTTATGCTTCTGGTCATCTGTTGTAATGTCAGCTGTTTGTTGTTGTTGTGGGCCCTTCAGTCTCTTTATCAGGTGTGGGGAGCCCCAGCACAGTTGGTTGCAAGTTCTAATACCACATTTGTGTTTCAGTATTTCGTTTAAGTGAGTAGGCCCCCAGCGTGGCAGGTTGTTAGGCTCAGGGCCTTACAATTGCTATAAGTCTCCAGCCTTTAGGTCTCTTGTCAGCTCTCTGAGGATTGCAGCTGGGTGGGGCTGGCCTCGGGCACAGGAGCACCCAATTGTTTCAGACTTTGGAAGGTGGGGCAAACCCACTATGTGGGTCTTTGAGAAGCACAAGTCCTCTGCAGCTGACAAGCCCTGCCGCCCACAGGTCCACACACACAGTCAACACAGACCTGCCCTGTGCGTGTGCCGTGACCTCCCGACGTGGACCCAGTCTCTCCATGGCGGGAGCCCCACACACTCCACCATTGCCCCACACTCTCCACCGGCTCCTTGTGCAAGCCCTGCCCCACTGAAGTCGGCTCAGTTGCCAGGCTGCAGAGAATCTAGTCACCAATCTATGCAGGCCCACAAGTTGCCTGAGGGCTTGTTGTTGGGTGGCGCCAGTCTCTAGGGTGGGCTGCCCGCCCTGGCTGAGCTGGATTAAATCAGTGCTCTAATGGGTGGGGCAGACCTAGGCTAGCATGCCCCAGGGAGAACTCCAATGGTGCCTGTGTCAGCATGACACACCAGGCCACAACAATGGCCGCCTCCAATGTCCCAGTCCCTGGAGAGGTCTCATCTCTCACGGAGATGCACACAGGGCCTATTAGGTGAGTCTCTTTTCACTACAGCACTGTGCACCTTTCTTTCCCGTGATTTTAGGGTGCTTTCTGAAACGGGTGAGTTTGCGCGCAGGCCCTTTAAGAGCCGGTTTTAATTTCTTTGTGAACCAGGTTTTCTGGGGCTACTCCCCAATGTTTTAGGTAGCAGGCAAAGTCAGATATTATGCCACTGGTCTCCATTGTGCTGGGTCCACAAAGTGCCTACAGTGGGGGTGCTCCCCGCCTCAGGGCCCTGCTCCTCCAGGGAGGGCTGCATGCCTATGGGCTGCTCCCGGTCAGCTGTGAAGCTGGCGGCTTGTGAAGGCGGTGTTTTTTCACTCCAGAAGGGAGTTTCTGCCTCTTCCACCTCAATTAGGATTGTCCTTTGTTGCAGGAGTTCCTCTTATCCAGTTTTCAGTTCTGTCTCAGGGGTAATTTTTCCACCAGTAGTTGTAAATTGGCTGTGTCTGCGGGAGGAGGTAAGTTCAGAGTCTGCCTATGCTGCCATCTTGACTTCCAGTCTATTCAATCTTTTTCTTAGCATGCCCCGGCATAAAACTGTATGAAAAACACTGATATCTTCAGGAGTAAAAATTGCTCAATTTTTTAAAGGAAGAAGCCTTAGAAAAGGAATCCCACCAGAATTCAAGGAATGCTTGCCTGAGGAAATGCTCACCTGTGCACAATGCTTGGGAAGGCTATGGTAGACGGGAGCTACAAGAAGTCCTGTGTGCCTGGAATGTAATTTACGTGGTACCATCTGGCAGGACAAGAGGTTTGATGCAAATAGAGCAAATTTCAACTTGATGTTTTCACCATACATGCCTTTCACAAAGATAAATATTATCTTTTTGAACTTCCAGCTATCCACATGAGTAAAGTAAATTTACAGACACAGATCCAAAGAATATTGGATTAACAGCATGGACGTTCTAGTAACAGAGAACAGCAGGGGATGTCAGAACAAAAATTATCAGTTTACCAAGAGAAAGAGAAGGAAGAAAGAGAGGTAATTTTGCAATTATATTATTTGAGGGCATTTCAGAGTAGTTATTCGTTTAAAAGGTCAGTTTGCAGATTTACTTTGTAAATGGAACAAATTCAGAAAATGATAGGCTGAGAGGAGATTATACACTGAATACTAGCATAACGTTCCTGCCAGCAGGGCACTGATGGGGCTTTGAATACAAGGGATTAGGAAGTGATTTCTCAACTGTTAAATGGTAGCAGAGCAGGTGAACATGTCAGGTTGTGTGGTTTGGAACAGAGATTTGTGAATAGCTTTTTATTTAGTGCTTAATTATTTCTCCTTTTGTTAATGCTGTTACTAAGGCCTGCACTGCTATTTAGTAATTCCTTTTAATAAGGCTTCTCAAAGCATGTTTTAAATTATACTCCATTTGAAATGAAAACAACTGACTACATAAAAGAATTAGGAAACACTGTATTAGAACCATGTGTTTAAGCAGAATCATTTCGTTCCTTTTCTGCTTTCAAAGTGTATTACTTCCTGTAAAGAAATAAAAGAAAATAAAACTGACAGAAAAGCAATAAATTAACCAGGTTATCTTAATATATGATAGTTAATAAAATTATTTTGCAACAGTAAGATCAAAAAATAGTTTGATCAATTGATGAAATAAAGAACACTGCAAGGTGATGTATGTCGGGAAAGAAGAGTGATCCCCACGTATTGCCTCACAGAGCATCTTAGCAGCTAATAAAAAGAGGTTTATTACCTGAGTACATTTTTAACTAAAATGGGACTAGCTAATTTTGCAGTAGTGTGTTTTGTCCACTCTCTCTATCAATGGTAAAAATGGGTAATGTTTAAGAAAGCTTGGAATAAATTAGTGCTCTTATTTTTCATATCTTTAGTAGACACCTGTTATTTTGTCTGTCCAGCATTCACTCATCTTCCTCCTAGTAAGGGCATACCAATCTTCCTTGAGGATCCGGATCTCATCAACTGTTAGTCCATGAGGTCTAGGTGACATTGGTTCCAGGGATGATCACGGGATCCAGGGCAGGCTAGTTAGAACATTTCATTCCTTTAGCCCCCATGATTGGATCAAACATGGATGGAAGGTACCACCACGTGATTCCGAACTAAAGAGATTCAATTTATGAACTGACAGCAAGATCTAGCCATGCCTAAAATTAGAAAATATAAGCCAAATGCTTACTTCTCTGCGTAAGCCAATTTGAGCTGAGTGGCTGTCCTTTCTGGAAGGAAGTCACAGAACCAACACAGATCACTTCATGGAGAAGTCCCCTGATGTGCCATGTTGTTTTAAACCTTCATACTCTTAAAAGGGAAAGGCCCATTCCTCTCATCTCTTTCTCCCATGATGTTCTTTCTTGGTTCTGACTATATAAAAGAATACATAGGGTAGTGGCTACTTCCTTTTTGTAATATATCATTTATGAAGTTGAATCATATTTATTAGTAAGAAGATAATATCTCAACCAAAGTGCTGTTGTTTCTAAACCGATCACTTGGTGCAATTAATCTGTGCTTATTCTAATCTTAGTCTCCCTCCCCTCCTCCCACTCCAAGCTCTATTTTCTTCATTTCCTTATCAACATGATTCAAATATAATCAAAGCTTTCAAGAGCAATTACACCAGATGCATGTCACATCATATTGCAAAATTTATCAAATCATCTCTGTTTACATTAAATGAAGTATAGAAAAGCTTATCTTTGCTCCTGATTGAACTGTAAAAAGAAAAAGTCAATGAATGATATGCAATATGGAACCAAAATCAAACCACAGGTAATTTTCTTAGTATGTATAAGCAAAGAAATTAAAGAAACAAAAGAATAAACAAACAAATTTGTAACATCTGTAAAATATTTGAGAGTAGAATCCAATATTGTTGACTTAAGTAAAGTCATTAGATGGTTTCACCCTAATGAAATATCTGAAATGAGTCTCAAATATCCAACTATTACATTGAGTCATGACAAGGAGAAACAGGAGAATACAGGGCCTACATTGAAAATGACTTAAAATACTTGAGTGATTTCTTAATCTATTCTTAAACCTCTCTGATAACCTAGGAGAAATGGAAATTGATCTCTTCTTGGAATAAAGCTTGGTCTCAGACAAGGCTTAAATGATTTTCCACAGGGTATAAAGCGGTGAAAAGAAACCTTTTAAAAAAGACTACTCAGTCTGTACTTCATCTTTCTTCAAACAGTTGGAGGAAAAATTCAAGCTGCATTTCCATTAAAATAGACTTGATAGACAGCAAGCTTCCTACTAAGTCCTTAAATTAGCAATCAGACCTCGAGTCCTCCTCTCATACGTATACATCCTTTTCCTTCATCTTTACTACCTCCATCACTAGTAATAGGATTTAATTTTACAATACTCAATATTAATCTAAGTTGTATTAAATATGACATTCTCCTCATTCAATTCAATTAAATGATACTGTAAATTTATTAGCATGGTGTCTATTACTATGTAGATTTAAAATAAATAAAATAAAAATAAATAAACTTTTACTTTTTTGGTCTTTTTTGAATAGTGGACTAAAGTAAATATACAGTGCACATGCATTGGTAGAAAAAGGAATAGATAATGGTTACGAGCCCAGGGTTCTGACTCTCTGAGGGCTGAAGCCCGCCTGTAACTGTGGACGGATTACTTGATGCCTCCTAATTTTATTTTCCTCACCTGCAAAATGGAAATAGCCAAATATTAGTCTCTATCTGGTTTAATGACATAATCCACCCAAGGAATTTAGCAAAGCATCTAATCTTAGTCAGCATTAATAATAATAATAAAAATAATATCCCTTAGGCTATTTTATTTTAGTGAATATAAAATGTTTATAAACATCTCAACAGATTGAATTTGAACCTTACTCTCCTTAAAATTTTTGTTTTGTATTTTAAAAAACAGAAGATCTGAAATCATCAGGCTTTAATTTTTTTTTCCTTCTTTTTGTGTTCTTCAGGATCTAACCTTAGCAACAGGGGAAGGTCTACTTTCTAGGTAAAAATAGAAATATAAAGTGACACTCATCTTTTGCATATAAAAAATTCTTCTGTGAAGAGCAGTAACGAATGTTCTCCATTGTCTCAGAAAGCCATAAAGTGTGGGTTGGACTAAAGTACTGGATGAATACCTTACTGGAGAGTGAAGGGAAATATCTGAGGTAAGGGGATTTACTGTCCATTAAAACGGACCCTGGAATACTCTGCCTATGGTTAGGGTGACAGGAAAGGATCTAAACCCTCATATTCTCTCTGACTGTGTAGTTAATGGGAGGTTTTTCTGTTAGTGTGCTCTAACACATATGAGCTGTTGGTGAGTAAATGTGTCACTGACTTTCATTTCACATGTTTCTTCAAAATGTTTGCATGTGACACTGTGGTTCCCTAATACTTGAAATAATAGTTTTAGAGCATAAAACATTATTTATTTGCTTGTCCATCTAGTCCACACTGAATTACAATATTCTTCAGGATACAGAATGATGGCTTGTTTTACTGCTTTTATTTAACCCTAAGCTTTTTTATTACTATTTTTTTATTTCAGCTTTAGTAAGGTATAATTTACCTACCATAAAATCCAACCATTTAAGTTGTACAATTTAGTATATTCATGGTGCTGTGCAACTATCACCACTCTCTAATTCCAGAACATTTTCATCATCCCAAAAGAAACCACACACCCCTCAGCAGTCACTCCCTATTTCCCCCTCCCCTCAGCTTCTGGCAACCACTAATCTACCTTATGTATCTGTAGATTTGCCTTTTCTGGTCGTTTCATGTAATTGGAACAAAACAATATGTGGGTTTTTTTGTGACTTGCTTCTTAGCATAGTGTTTTCAAGGTTTATCTATGTTGTAGCATATAAGTATTTCATTGCTTTTTATGGCCAAATAATATTCCATTGTACAGATATACCATATTTGGTTTATCCATTCATCAGTTGATGGACATCTGGGTTGTTTCAACTTTTTGGCTATTATGAATAATGCTAGTATGAATATTCATGTACAAATTTTTGTGTGGATATATGTTTTGATCTCTCTTCAGTATAATACCTAGGAGTGGAATTGCTGGCTCATATAGTAATTTTATGTTTAATATTTTAAGGAACTGCCAGACAGATTTCCAAAGTGGCTGCACCATTTTGCAATCCCAACGGCAATGTATGAGAGCTCCAGTTTCTCTACATTCTCACCAACACTTGCTGTTGTCTGTCTTCTTGATTATAGCCGTCCTGGTGAGTATGAGGTGGGATCACATTGTGATTTTGATTTCCATTTCCCTAATGACTAAAATTGTTAATAATCTTGTCATGTGTTTATTGGCCATTTGTGTATCTACTTTGGAGAAATGTCTATTCATATCCTTTGCCTATTTTTAAATTGTGTTGTCTTTTTATTGTTGAGTTGTAACACTTATTTATATATTTTAGATACAAGTCCCTTATCTGATATTTGATTTGCAAATATTTTCTCTAAATCTGAAGGTGCCCCTAAGCATTTGACAATAAGCACATAGCAGATTTGCAATAATTATTTTTTGAATTGATATTCAATACATTTCCTATTCAGTAAGGAATTCACAAGCAGGGGTAAACACCATGGCAACTATGGCAGGGACATTTATTTGCCTCCTCAAAGCCATTCTATGTTTTCTTCTCCAAAATTGAGAAAACTACAACTTTTAGTGGGCACATACCTCCATTCCAAAAAAGAAACATTTACAGCTTCCCTTGCAGTAACTAGATGACTAAGTTGTCAGTAAGATATGAATGAAAATACTGTGCAGGACTTCTGAGGGACCCTTAAAATGATATGGTATATCCTCTTCCACCCTGCTGCCTGGAATGCAATTGAGATAGCTGGAACTCTAGCAGCCTCCTTATGCCATATGAATCAAAGCCACACTCTAAAGTTTACAAAGAGATGAACTAGAAGGAAACTTGGTTCCTAATGTCTTTATGGAAACACTCAAGCAGTCTGCAAAGCTTAATTACATACTTCTTTCACTTGAAAAAGAAAGAAATTCCAGTCATATTTAAGACAATGTTTGGGAGAGTCTTTATTACTTTTATGACTGAGTCAGCATCTGAGAAAGTGTATCCAGTTCTCTTCTCTTTTATTTCTAATAAAATGAGCTTTTATTTTCTAATAAAATGAGTAACAAAAGGGAAGTTTTCACTGATTTTACTCAAAGGTTAAGACTTTTCTTAGACTCCTCATTTCATCCTTGGTGAGTGGCAGCACACTGCATTTAGTTTTGTATTGATTCTTCTGTGCCTGAAGTGAAACCTTGTCTACTGAAGAGTAAAAAGGTGGTGGGGAGGGTGTGGAATGAGATCAAGAATGAGAAGGCTTTCATCAGGTGACTTAAGATAAAATGAAGCCCAATTTTCTTATTGTAAAAGGCCTCCCAAAATAAAAAATGGTCTCTGACAGTAAGTTTTAGTTTAACAAGCTGCAAAAATCAATATCACATCTAAGTTTGAAAACTGGGGCAACGTGAGGGATTCAAGTCTTTTCCTCAGTGTTAATGTAATCAAGATTTTGTTCTGCTACTGCACTTATTTGATACAAATGAAATTCACTTTTATGTCCTTACTGTATGTTGTACTTTGGTTACTCTAAGAATTAAGGATTTAATGTGTCGGTCTTATTAATAGCTTGAAACCCATTTGCTAAACTGTAAGGTGCATTGACTGCATCTCCACTATAAGTTAGAAATGGACGATGAATACGAACACCATCCTGAACAAGTTAGATATGTATTAACGATTAGAATAAATTTAAAGATACATTATCTGCTTTTAATGTTGGCAGACTTTTTGTAGTTAATTCAAGAACTATTTCTCGAGTGCCTACATATACTGGGCACTGTTCGAGCACTTAAGACAACAGACAATATTGCTGGCCTATAAAGGATGCATGGCTTGAGCAACTTTTTTTAACTTTTCACTTGGAAATAATTGTAGATTCACAGGAAGTTACAAGGAAATATACAGGGAGGTTCCATGCATCCTTCACCAGCCTTCCCCAATGTTGATGTAGGGGAGGAATACATATCCTCTATCCACTCTGGGTCCTTCTGGCTGGGGTACGAATTAAATTGACATGAGACTGAAAAACAGGAGAAAAACAAAGTTTAATAACATGTGTACATGGGAGAGACCCAGGAAAAACTGGGTAACTCAACAAAATGATGGAGGTTCTCATCTTAAATACTTTCTTCAGCTAAAGACAAAGGAGGATGTTGGGGGTAGGGGGAGTCAGTTATGGGAGATTACCAGAAAAGTGCAGTAAACAAGAGTAAGGTTAATATGCAGATTGAAGTCTTGCTTTCTGCACTGATAAGTTTCTAGAGATGAGATCATCACCCTTCTTCCTGGTACAGAGAGGGAGATAACTTTACAAATGGAGATTTCTCGTATAAATGTAAATGTTTGGTAAACCGAACTTTGATAAGAATGAGCTTAGCAAAGACCCTCCTAGTCTATCCATACCCAGAGTTATTCTATGGTGATGACCTGTTCTGGGGACAGGCCTTCTGTCTTAAATCCTTTTAGGTAGTTAGTGGCAGGGGGAGGTCAAAATTTCTTTCACAGTCTTGTTCTTGAAAACAATCAAGGTAAAGAGATGTATTTCGAGGTGGCCAATTCAGATCCCCCACATTGATGTCTTGAGTAACTACAGTACAATATCAGGATGAGGAGACTGACATTGGTACCGTCCACAGAACTTCACATTTCACCAGTTATGAGTACACTGATTAGTGTGAGTGTGTGCCAGTCTGTGTATGCCATAGACTGAATGTCTGTGTGTCCTCAAAATCCATGCATTGAAACCTCATGCCCAAGGTGGGGTGTTTGGAGGCAGGGCCTTTGGGAGGTGATTAGGTCATGAGGGCTCTGCCCGTGTGAATGGAACTGGTTGGTAGAGACCCCAGGGAGCTCCCTCACCCCTTCCACTGATGGGGCAAAAAGACAGTGTCTGTGAAGCAGGAAACATGCCCTCACCAGACCCCGAATCTGCTGGTGTCTGGATCTTGGACTCTCAGCCTCCAGAGCCGTGACGAATACATTTGTATTGTTTAAGCCACCCAGTCTACAGAGTTTTTGTTATAGCAGCCAAATGGACTTAGACAGTATATATATTTCTTTGAGATTTTATCACATGAGTAGCTCAGCATAACTACTGCCATAGTCAAGATATAGACTGTGCCATCACCACAAGGCTGCCTTGCTCTCCCCAGTAATAACTGCCCCCGCTGACCCCCATCCTCACCCTGGCAACCACTAACCTGTTTTCTATTTCTGTAATTTTGCGTTTTCAAGAAAACTATATAAATGGAATCATACAGTATGTAGTCACTTGAGACTGGCTTTTCCCACTCGGCATAACTGCCTTCAGGTTCACCCAAGTAGTTTGATACATCCATAGTCTGCTCTTGCTGTGTGCCGGTCTCAGCCTATCGATAAGTGTTGTGGCTGGACTGGCCCTGGTGATTCTCATTATGACTGCAAGATGCCCTCAGCAATAACCATCAGAAAACTTTGAAAGAGACAAGGTTTATGACTCACAAGTCCTGGAAAGCACACAGCACACCTGGGACCGCACCATGAGGTCAAGTACAGAGTAAGAAAGAAAGAGCACAGGCCTGGGGTTCTGCTTTCATTGGGGTCAAGGGTGGGGACCTAGGGTTCTGTGGGTTCACTCTTTATTGGTGATTTTAAAATGTAAGAGTGATAATTCAAAGTGTGGGAACTGAAAATCACGTGGCCCAAAAGGTCTGTTATCTAAATCAGCCAAGATCTGTAACACAGAGGAGCCTTAGGCAGGGGTGGGTGGTGGTCGGTCTGGCTCCTTGTCTAGTCGTGGGGCTGGTAGTGTGTTTTTTTTGAGATAGCTGTCTTTGAAATGGATGCCTGTACAATCAAAGTTGAAGTCAGACACTTAAGATTACAAAAAAGAAAAACTACTATCAGGGCTTACATTGTAGTTCTTATTGCTGAGCAGTGTTCCACGATTTCGATGAACTGCAGTTTACATGACCATTCATGCATACAAGGACATCTGAATCGTTTCCAGTTTTGGACTATTACACATATGAACATTCATGTACAAGTTTCTGTCTGAACAAATGTTTCATTTTTCTAGGATAAATGTCCAAGAATGTAATTGCTGGGTCTTATGTTAAGATCATTTTTGTTTTAAAAGAAACTGACAAACTATTTTCCAGAAGGGCTATCCCACTTTACATTCTCACTGGCAACCTATGAGTGATCAACTTTCTCTGCTTTGCCAGCATTTGGAGTTATCACAAGCTCTTTATTTCAGCCATTCTGATAACTATGTGTTGATGTCTCATTTTGGTTTTAATTTACATTTCCCTGATGGCTAATAATAATGATATAGAATCTTTTCCTCCAGCGTTATTGAGATATTATTGACATATAACATATGCAAGTTTAAGGTGTACAGCATAATGATTTGATACATGTACGTATAGTGAAATGATTGCCACAATAAGGTTAGCTAACACCTCCATCCCCTCACACAGTTACCATTTTTTTGTCATGATAACACTTAAGATCCATTCTCTTAACAACTTTCAAGTATGTGACATAATATTGTTAATTATAGTCACCATGCTGTACATTAGATTCCCTGAATTTATTAATCCTGTAACTGGAAGTTTGTATCCTTTGGCCAACATCTCCCCATTTCCCTCACCCCCTTAGCCCCTGTCAACCACCATTTTACTCTCTATTCTATAAGTGCACCTTCTTTAGATTACACGTATAAGTGAGAACATACAGTATTGGTCTTTCTCCATCTGACTTATTTCACTCAGCACAATGCCCTCGAAGTCCATCTATGTTGTTGCAAAAGGCAGACTTTCATTCTTTTTTTAATGGCAGAATAATATTTCATTGTGTGTATATACCACATTTTCTTTATCCATTCATTCATTAATGGACACTTGGGTTGTTTCCATATCTTTCCTATTGTGAATAATGATACAGTGAACATGGGAATGCAGATATCTCTGTGAGATTCTGATTCAGTTATTTTGGATATATACCAGAAGTGGGATTGCTGGATCATATAGTAGGTCTATTTTTAATTTTTTGAGAAACCTCCATACTGTTTTCCATAGTGGCTGCACCAGTTTACACTCCCACCAACAGTATACGAAAGTTTCGATTTCTCCACATCCTCTCTAACACTTACTTTATTTTTTTTATAAAAGCCATCCTAACAATGTAAGATGATATATCATTGTAATTTTGATTTGCATTTCCTTTATAATTAGTGATATTGAGCATCTTTTCATACACCTGTTGGCAATTTTAATGTTTTTGGGGAAATGCCTGTTCAAGTCCTTTGCTCAATTTTTAGTCGAGTTGTTTATTCTTGTTTTATTTTGTTTGTTTTGCTGTTAAGTTGTGGGAGTTCCTTATACATTTTGGAAATTAACTCCTTATCAGATATATGGTTTGGAAATATTTTCTCCCATTCAGTAGGTTGCCTTCTCATGCTGTTGGTTGTTTCCTTTGCCATGCAGAAGCTTTTTAGTTTGATGTAGTTCCACTTGTCTATTTTTGTTTACTTGCCTGTGCTTTTGTCATATCAAATAAATTATTGCTAAGACCAATGTTAAGAAAATTTTCCTCATGTTTTCTTCAAGAAGTTTTATAGTGTTGGGTCTTATGTTTAAGTCTTTAATCCATTTTGAGTTGATTTTTGTGTATGGTGTAAGGTAGGAGTCCAATTTTCCTATTCTGCATGTGAATACCCAGGTTTCCCAACACAATTTCTTGAAGAGATGATCTTTCTCTCCTTGTATATTCTTGGCACCCTTGTCAAAGATTGGTTAACCATATATGTGTGGGTTCAATGATAGGCTCTCCATTCTGTTCCATTGATCTATTTGCCTGTCTTTATGCTAGTACCGTACTATTTGAAATACTGTAGCTTTATGAAATATTTTGAAATCATGAAGTGTGACACTTCCAGCTCTGTTCTTCAAGATTGCTTTATCTATTCTGGGTCTTTTGTGGTTTCCTATGAAATTTTGGTTGTTTTTTCTATTTCTGTAAAAAATCCCATAGGGATTTTGATGGGGATTAAATTGAATTGTAGATCACTTTGGGTAATATGGACATTTTAACAATATTAAGTCTTCCAATCTATAAACACAGGGTTTCTTTCCATTTATTTGTGTCTCCTTTAATTTCTTTCATCACAGTTTTGTTGTTCTTAGGGTATAAGTCTTTGGTGATATTTTAAATGACATTGTTTTCTTAGTTTCTTTTTTAAATGATTCTTTAATGTACAGAAATACAATTGATTGTGTATGTTGATTTTATATCTTGCAAGTTTACTGAATCTGATTATCAGTTCTGTAGGTTTTTTCTGTGGAGTCTTTAGGGTTTTCTAAATGTAAGATCATGCCATCTGCAGAGATAATTTTACTTCTTCCTTTCTGATTTAGATTCCCTTATTTCTAGGACTTCCAGTACTATGTTGAATAGAAGTGGTGCAAGTGGGTATCCTTGTGTTGATTTTGATCTTAGAGGAAAATCTTTCAGTTTTTAACTGTTTTATATGATATTAGCTGTGGGCTTGATATATCTTGAGAAGAAGTGAATATTCTGTAGTTTGATGTGTGCTTCATTTATTCAATAAATATGTATTGAATGGCCACAAAGTGCCAGATACTGTTAGGATCTGGTGAACATATTGGTACAATCTACAGTTAATAGAAATAGTTTACAAAATATAATTTGAGCCATATTCTTGAATAAATTTAAATGGAATACATCACTGGGTAGTAATTATCATGTTATTGGTTTGGTCGTTAAACTATATACTTTTAGGAAAATTTCTGAGTTTTATATTTAATTCCTCAGGTTGTATTTCTATGTCTCCATGTAGTCTCTCACATTTTTTCAAATATTTATTTAGAGGTTTTGTTGTTTTTTTGCAGAGATGCCTTTAGCACTGAGTCATGATGTTTTCTTCTAAAGGATTGATTACTACTCTCTGCAGAGCAAGTGTATACAATAACAAAAAGTAAGCTACTAAGTTTAGGGACACCCTCATGGGGCTGGGAAATCAAGGGTATTATAACCACCTATACAACACTTCACAGTGCCTGCAAATCATTCTGGAAATATGATATGATTCGTATCATATTGCACTTACAAGAAAAATACTACTTAATGGAAGGATGGCATAATGTAAAAAGTGAGAATTCTGATCAAAAGACTTTCTCATAATATTTTCTCTCTCTCCTCAGAAAATAAAATTAATACAACATGAGTTTCTATATTTCTTTGACAGCTCAATTTCTCTACATAGAAGTCAGTAATTTTTTAAAAATATGTAATAAAATGTCTTCATACAAAATATCTTTCCTTCTTCAAACTTACCAATGAACATGTCCTAAAGTAAGGACTGCCAACCTTGGAGGATCTCATGCAATAAGCGAATGTGTTTGGCAAATGCTCCCTATTTGGCACACTAGCATGTTAGACTCTCTGAGAAATCAAGAAACTTACCTTATTTTACCTAAAGTTGCTTAAACTTACTGGATCACTAACTTGCCTTTAGAACAACAAAATTTTGTTCCAAATCATGTGTTCACAGAATATATTATTTTTACAACACTTCAGTCAATATGGTGAATGTTTATATATCTATTCATTTTCATTTATTTGTCAGGTAAAGTGTAATAATTCTCGAATATAGACAGCTCTAATTTGCTGAGTGCACATTACTTACCAGGGACTATGCCAAGTACTTTTAAAATAAAATATCAGGAAATGCTCATACCCATTTTATATCATAAATTCTCTTAAGATTCCATTCTAAAGTTGTTGGAACTGTAGCTGAGAAGGTTAGGCTGGGTGATTCAAGTTGTACAGCTCATAAGTGTAAACTCAAACCAAGGCAATCTGACTGTAGAACAAGTATAGTCAAGAAGATATTGAATGATGAAACATCTGGGTTAATCTTATATAGAAAATATATAATATTGCAAGATTAAAAAAAAATCTAAGTGCCTTTCTTCCATGTTCAAGCAGTTTCTGTTTCTAAACAAAAGCTTTGCAATGAGAATAATCAAATCCGTTTTCTGCATGTAAAATCATATTCCTGAATAAGACAAAAATCTGAAGACTTTCATAGAAAGTAGGAAAAATGCTTGAGACAAAAAAGAAACCAGCAATGAGAAAGGCAATTGATACATGTCAGGGAAGCTAAAGGAAAAGTTTAAGTAAGATTGAGGGGCCAACATAAGCATCTGTATGTCTAATACAAAGAGATGGTAAAAAATTAGGAAGAATCTTTGTGAAAAAAAAATGGGCTATGTTCTTATATACCAGGAATGAACAAGTGAAATTTGAAATTAAAACCCCAGTACTATTTACATTAGCACCCCAAAAATGAAATACTTAGGTATAAATCTAACAAAATGTATACAAGATCTATGTGAAGAAAACTTCAAAACTTTGATGAACAAAATCAAAGAAGAACTAAGTAAATGGAGAGATATTCCACGTTCATGTATCGGAAGACCCAATATTATCAAGATGTCAGTTTTTCCCAACTTGATCTATAGATTCAATGCAATTCCACACAAAACCCCAGAAAATTATTTTGTGGATATAGACAAACTGGTTCTAAAGTTTATGTGGACAGGCAGAAGATCCAGAATAGCCAATTCAATATTGAAGGAGAAGAATTGATACTACCCAACTTCAAGATTTAATATAAAACTACTGTAACCAAGACAGTGTAGTACCAGCAAAAGAACAGACAAATAGATCAATGGAGCAGCATAGAGAGCCCAGAAATAGACCCATATAAATATAGACAATTGATCCCTGACAAAGGGGCAAAGGCAATACAGGGGTAGTGACAGTCTTTTCATCCACTGGTTCTGGAACAACTGGATATCCACAGGCAATAAAATGAATCTAGACACAGACCTTATATGCTTTATAAAAATTAACTCAAAGTGGATCACAGATCTAAACGTTAGATACAAAACTATCAAACTCCTAGAAGACAACAGGAGTAAGCCCAGATAACCCTGGGTATGGCAGTGATTTTGAGATGCAACACCAAAGACACAATGTATGAAAGAAATCATTGATGAGCTGAACTTCACTAAAATTAAAAAATTTTGCTCTCTCTGTGAAGGACAATGTCAAAAGAATGAGAAGAGAAGCCACATACTGGGAGAAAATATTTGCAAAAGATGCATCTGATAAAGGACTGTTATCTAAAATATACAAAGAACTTTTAAAACTCAACAATAATGAGACAAAAAACCTGATTAAAAACGGGACCAAAGATCTTAACAGACACCTCATCAAAGAAGATATAAAGATGGCAAATAAGCATATGAAAAGATGCTCCATGTCACATGTCATCAGAGAAATGCAAGTTAAAACAATGAGATACCACTACACACCTGTTAGGATGGTGTGAATCTGGAATACTGACAACCCCAAATGATGGTGAGGATGTGGAGCACAGAACTCTCATTCATTGCTGGTGGGAATCAAAATGTACAGTCACTTTTGAAGACAGTTTGGTGGCTTTTTACAAAACTAAACATACTCTTGCCATACAATCCAGCAATCACACTCCTTGGTATTTACTTAAAGGAGTTGAAAACTTTTTCTACACAAAAACCTACATACAATGTTTATAGCAGCTTTATTCCTAATTGCCAAAACTTGGGAGCAACCAAGATGTCTTTCAGTAGGTGAATGGATAAACTGTGGTACATCCAGACAGTGGAATATTATTCAGCACTAAAAACAAATGAGCTGTCAAGCCAGAAAATAAATGGATAAAACTTAAATGTATATTACTAAGTGAAAGAAGCCAGTCTGAAAAGGATGTACTGTAGGATTCCAACGATATACCATTCTGGAAAAGGTAAAAGTATGGAGAAGAAAAAAAGTATGGTTGCCACGGGTCGAGGGTGGGGGAGTCGTGAATAGGCAGAGCACAGAGGATTTTTAGGGCAGTGGAAGTACTCTACATGATACCATAAGGGTAGATACATGTCATTATATTTGTCCAAACTCATAGAATGTACAACACCAAGAGTGAAATGTAATGTAAACCATGGACTTCTGGAGATTATGATGTGTCCAGGTATGTTCATCAATTGTAACTCTGGTGGGGGATATTAATATGGGGAAGGCTGTGCATGTGTGGAGGCAGGGGGTTTGGGAGAAATCTCTGTACCTTCCCTTCAATTTTGTTGTGAACCGGAAACTGCTTTAAAAAATAAAGTCCTAATAAATTTTTTTTAAAAAAATGGATTATGTAAAACTTGAATAGTCACAGAAAATGAAAAATAAGAAAACTGAAAAATAGTGTCTCCTAAAAAGACCAAAAGTAAGAGGTCTCACTGGCAAAATTTGCTATGTAATGTCGTGGTCCTAATCAAAAGCTTTCAGCACCTGAAAAAATAATGTATTGAGGGTATAAGTTTCACTACAAAAATAAACTTGAATAATTCTAAGGGAAAATAAATTGCTAGTTATATATAAAGTAATAAAAGAAAACATATAATGTATAGAAAAGAAAGGTAGTTTGCTGTAAGGAAAAAATACATATTAGTTTGGAAATCTCAAAAAAGAATATTATAGAAGTTATATGCAGTTAAATATCAAGAAAGCTCCAAATCTGATGTGGGGTTAAAGTAGCAGACCATAATAATGACTGTAGGAAAGATGAGTGTGGATAGAAACATTGTTATATGCACTTATATGAATTGTTCCATGAATATTTGTTAAAAGCCTGAATTAAATCCAGTGTGAGTCGATACAAGTGGAATATGGTTTGTTCAAATACAGAGGATGAATGAAGAATATCAACTAATTTTGCCCATATTCTCTTGTAGAAAATTAATGACATTTCAAACAGAAAGCAAGTGAAGGCTTAGGAGAAATAATTGGCCACAAAAGTTCTAGGTCTAGGAGCCAAGAGCACCAATTATTGAATAAAATGATTAAGTAGAAAAATTATTCTTTATTCCAGGAAACTAGATGATTACATGATGATGGACTTGTGACCTGAAGTAGAAAGTCAAAGCCAATCAATGTGAGGTATTCTGTGTCTGATGTGACTTCCCATATTCGGCCTATGGTACTTCCAATTTTTCCATTTCCATTAAGTATTTATATGAAGGCTCAGGCTTCATAAAGAGTTTGAACTGGTTGGAACCATAAAATATAGTTTTGCCAAGCTCCTCTGGCTCATCATTTTAGAGAATGTGGGAATAAGTATTTCTCTATGTGGGAATAAGTATTTCTAACTTACCCAGAGCACTGTTCTGGTGTTGGGCACGAAGCAAGGGTGAAAACAAAACGTCCTCAGAGGTTGGTAAGAGCAGACCTGCTGGGACAGGTGGCAGTGTCCTGAGTCCCCTCCACCAGTCCCCTTAGATCTGGCACCCTGTGTATTTGCCATCATGTTAGACTTATATGAAATCATATCTGTTCCCTCAACTTGCCTAAAGGCCTCAACGGAAGTAATCATTCTTTATGTATCTCTGTATATCCAAAGCCTCTAAAATGGCATTGAAAAAGCATCTGAATTAAGCTGATTTAACTGGATGGTTCTGAGGGAGACTGGAGTGCACATGGTCTGGACAGAGGCTTTTCTGAGAGGACGACAAGAGCTAAGCCAGGTAAGTCAATGAGCTGGAAGATTCTGTTCTACTGTTTCAGAAATAGTGTCACCCAGAGAGTCATGTGTGACTTGGGGCAAGAAATTGCTTTGCTAGAGTTATTGTTCATCTGAGAACTTTCATTCTTAAAGCCTTAGGCTTACTCTGTAAGCTCAGGCCTTTCTCCTATATAGTTTTATGGAAGTGATTTTCTACTTTTTATCTTTGCAAAAATCTGTAGGCAGTTGGGGAGTCTTCACCTCGTATGAGATTTCCATCTCTGTGCTGGAAGGACCACATCTTCTGAGTGCTGGTTTTCTTAACGAGGGCTGTGACTTTAGAGGTTATGGGGGTTGGTCAGAGGGGTCCTCTGGAAACTCTGATTTTCTAGAGGAAAGGATGAGTTTGACCCTAACCTAGAACTTGATAATAAAATATTTTCTTTTGTTATTTTCATGATGTTAATAGATCTGTGGAAAACTGCAGGAACTTTGTTTTTGAGTGTACAATGCTATTTACTACAATTGCATAAATTAAAGTCCATTTATTTCTATTTGAAAAGTCACATTTCTTTAAATGCCTGCATCCAAAAACACATTTTAAAATATTTTAGTGGGTGATTGAAGAACAAATATGTTACAGATGAATTAAAACAAATAAATGATTGTTTTATTCGCTCCTCTGGAGAATGAATATTGCTACTTACTCTATAAGCAGTTCTTAGCACCTAACATTTACGCAGTGTGATAAAATTTTTCCTTAAAAATTATTAGGGAAATATGGATAAAGCACCTTGAGTGGCTTAGAAATGGCTTTTTGCCATCAAATCTTAATAAATAAAGTCTAAGCATATTTTGTAAGTATAAACATAAACATATTTATAAACTTTTTGTCTTTTAGTAAACTCTTCATCTACAGATTAAAAAAATATCTCAAGTTTTCATAAGCCTTACAAGTGCATTTTAACAGATTTTTCACAACACCATCCCACCCTCAACTGACTGATGCCAAATCAGAGACCACTTACTTACCCCCTTCACTCTCTTCTCTCTTTAATTGTAACATGTAAACATGATCTACATATGACCCTTGCTCTCTGTGAATTTCTTACAAACCACCATGTTTCAGTAGGACTAAATGTAGCTACTGAATTAACCGCATCTGTGCCAAAATTGTATATATTTTTTGTATATATTATTTTTGTATTGTATATATTATTTACTTATTTTTTAGATTCCACTTTTAAGAGCAATCATACGGTATCTATCTTTCTCTGTCTGACTTATTTCACTTAGCAAAATGCCCTCGAGGTCCATCCATGTTGTCACAAATAGCAAGATTTCATTCTTTTTATGGTAGAATAATATTATATGCCACAATTTCTTTATCCATTCATCCATCAATGGACGCTTAGGTTGTTTCCATATGTTGCCTATTGTAAATACTGCTGCAATGAATATAGGGGTGCATATATCTTTTCAAGTTTGTGTTTTCATTTTTTTCAGATAAGTACCCAGAAGTGGAATTGCTGGGTCATATGGTAGTTCTATTTTTAATTTTTTGAGGAACCTCCATATGGTTTTTTACCAGTTTTACTGTTTTGCATCAGTTTACATTTCCACCAACAGTGCACAGGTTTCTCTTTTCTCGACATCCTTGGCAACACTTGTTATTTCTAGTCTTTATGATAATAGCCATTCCAACAGGTGCTTATACACTTTTGTATATTTGATTATAATTTCTTGCCAGAAAAACAAGGGAAATACCAATATTGGATCAACGAGAAAAACACATGTTCGTTCCTTTATAATGTAAATTTGGGTAGATGAGTATTTCTTATATTTTAAAAGAAGAATTCCATTATAAAGTCAATGATTGCCTGCTCAATGCATCTATTTTGTGAATTCGCTTTCTATAAACATTTTTTTCTAAACATTTCTGTTTCTTACAATGAAAATAACTCTGGCTTGGTCCTGAAATCTGCCACTAGTCGTTAATGAATCATTTAGTTTCTTTGTGATCCATTTTTCATCTCTGTACATGAGGGATGTGGATGAGATAGATTCCAAATACCAGCTCAAATTCTTCTATCATTCTGAGGTTATTGCCTACGGGATGCTGTCTTAGGCAGAATGGGGAAAATTTCTACTGCACAGTCCCAGCCTGGAACGGTGAGCTCATTCCCATTGGGTCCCTGGGAGGAAACACGCAGATTGTGTATCTGAATCTGTCACTAAAGGAAAAGAGGCTGTGGTGTTTATCTATACACTCTGTCCTCGTTGGTTGAGGATTTCCCCAGGCCAGGGGGACGCTCACTACTCTGGCACCTGTACTTGAGCTAAGTTGCCTTCTAACCATTTGGGAAAAGCCCTGAGGCAGGAAAGCAGGGAGATTTTGCAGTACACAATTGAGGAGGAATACAGGAAACAAGAGGAGGGCTAGGGATGCGATGAAGGACATACAAATGCCATTTACGTTGCTTAACTAACCAGTCGGTATCTGAGGGTCGTGTACAGGCCACCTGTACTCCTTTATTCTGCCAAGACAAAGGACAGAATTGCTGTTATCTAGATGGCCCAAGCAGCTAGAAAATTTTGAAATCTCTTTTTGATTACTCCAGTTCAAATCCATGACTTCTCACATGGGCTAACACAATAACTTGCTCTATCCTTAAACTCCAATATACTTATAGAGAAGTAGCCAAAATTCTCACTTTTTTTCACCCCACTCCTGCTGTTAGCCTAATTGATTTGAACATTGAGAATGCTCTTATCAACATCATAACTTCACTGTTCTTAGATGACTTCAAATTCATTGATCCTCTCCCTCATTTTACTTCAGCAAACCTCTCTCATGACCACACCGATATCTTATAATCGATTGAAACTTCACCACTGTAAGCTTAAACTCTAATATATGACTCTTTCCCAAAAATTCCTCAATTATAGCTCATTTCTTATACCCCTAACCATTTAACTCACTTAGAAATACAGTTTTGTGACTTCTCCATTTTCTCTCGTATTCTCATAGTCCTTCCTAATACTCGTTTTTCTCTCAATATAATGTGTACCCATAATAGGATATATAAATGAGCACTTTCAATTCCCTGACTCTAGAATCATTCATTTGTTCATTCATTCATCGATTCACCATTACCAGTCATTGTGCTAGGCCCTGGGGTTATGAAGATAAATGAGAAATTATCCCCCTCTTCAAGTAGCTCATAGTCTAGGAGAGAAGGAGGAAAACAATTTTGATGAACTGATACATAAAAAAACAGTGTGGTAAGTGAAATATAGAGAAATGGATCATATGAATTGGAGCACTATGGGGCAGTAATAGGAATGACATAGGAATCCCACAGGTGGAGTCAAAGAATTCCTAGAAATTATGTTCAATTAGCTGGGTTGTAAATAATAAATCAGAGTCATTCAGCCAAGGAGAAGGGTGAGGACCTTCTGGTTGAAGGGCACAACATTAATAAAAACAAAAGTAATATCATAGCGTGTTGAGTGCAAAGAATTATAAGTAGGTCAGTATTTCTGGCACATCAAGAATCGAGAAGAGACTAGTAGGAGATAAGGAATCATGACCTCGTGGAGTATTTGAGTGTCATGAAACAGGACTAGGGCTTCAGCTTTTAGGTGATTTGTTATACTCCCTCATTTTCCATTTCCTAACAATTTCACTAAAACTTTTCTTAAAATGTCTTACAGAGTTTCGCTTTGCCACCCACAATAGAAAATATTCTTACTTAAAAATGTATCTCCATTGATGCTCCCTCTTTCTTAAAAACTTTTCTCTCTTAGCTTTGTAGTCATAAAATCATTATCAGAAGGGTTACTATGAGGTAAACAATCTGAGAAAATGGGCCAAATTCGTCTATTCCAACCTCACATGTGGAGGTCTTCGCAGAGGGAAGCGCTTAACCAAGGTGGACACGATCAGAGCTCTGAATGCTTGACGGGGAGGGAGAAGTGGGTTCATGAGTGAATTTGTGATTTGTCAACATTTGCTTAGAAGTTCCTTTGACATGGGTGTTCAATTCAGAAAACTGGGGGTAATCCTAGACTTCACCCTCTGCCTCCCTCATCCCAAGGTATCAATTACCAAAACCACTAAAACCACCTCCTAAAAAGCCATTCCCACTGCAGGAGCCTCACTGGATCTCGCGGAGCCTGTAGAACAAAACTTCTCATCTGGTCCACTTTCCTCTCCCATCCGCTCTCCATCCTGCTGGAGGGATTGTTCTTTAAAGCCTTACCTTCTGTGGACTCCTCTGTTCATTTTCAGCTCCGGCAATAGCAAACTGTCACTCTCTGAACGTAGCCGAGTTTCCCGTCCGTGTGTTTGCACCTGCGGCTCCCTCTGGACCGCCTTGACCCACTTGCCTGTTTGAAATCACTTTTACTATAATTTTTTTTAAAAAAATTCCTATTTCCCTTCTTATTCACAACAGAGTTATTCTTTGTTTTTTTCTCCTTGTCTTTAAGTTTTGTATTTGTCATATCTTGTTATAATTATTGGCTTACATGCCTCTCAACTGTGAGTTATTATATCCCCATTGCTTGGCAAGTATTAATGGATGTTGATAAAGGTATATTGAAGCGACTTCAAGACCTTTTTCATCTTCCCCCACATTCATCCCCAGTATTTCCAGCAGACTGCCAAACTACAGCCAACTGGATTCAGTCCCGTCACAAGAACTTATTTGGAACTGCGTCAGAGGAGTCAAAGTGCACAATACTCCTACTTAAAATGTTCTTCTCTCCCTTTTCTACTCAGACAAATCCTCCTCATGCTTTAAAGTCCATATTACACATCATCTCCTCAGTGAAAATTTTCAACAATCTTACTTCACTGGAGTGTGAGCTCAGAAGACACAGGATTTTTCAAAGTGTTCTCTGAGTATCTACTAAGCATCATGGTAACTTGTAGTAAGAAGTTCTTAATAGTACTGGCAGGGAGTTAGTGCTCATCATAGTCTAACACTTCTCAACCTCGCTTACAGGTAGCGTGGGGCATGGTGCCTAGTTTTGGCCAACAAATTATGATCAGATGTAATGTGGGCCACTTCCAGCCAAGTCAATTAAAAGGTCTTGTGCCTCCTGCAATCCTCACATCATCTCAGGACCTTAGAAGACATGTTCAGATGGCTGTATTACAGGATGGAGGGAGTTGAAATCCTTCCGTAAGTGCAGAGTGGCTACCAACTAGCCTAGAACTTTATGCAAGATATACTCAAGCGTCAACTATCACAAGGCACACTTCTTATTTTTTAAAAATGGTTGCATTCATTAACTTTATAGAATTTTGGAGTAACTGCCTTCAGGGTGATATGAACAAATACAACCTTGATATCAAACTTGACTTTGAAATAGATAGCATCATAGATAGTAATTGTAACTGAGACGGTTGACACATTTTTTGCTTTATTAAAAAATGTGGTGGTTGATATTAAAAAGTTCATTAAGTATTAAGCCCCACATTAATAAATTAACAATCCAGACCCCCTATATTCCTTTAAGGACACTGTATGGTGGTTGTTTTTTCATTATGTTTCATCTGTTCATTTTAATGGTTAGCATTTAAACGAGGGTAAAGTAGAAAACTATAAATAATGTATGATGCAAATTTATAGCATTGTGCAAAGGATGTGCAACAGTTAGAGGGATAGTTAATCAGGTTACAATAGTTTGGGAACAGTTGTGTTGGTTAGTTTAATTATTTATGTGAGCACAGCATAAGAAATAGTATTTAATTAATTCACATTTCTATTTCCCTGTACTTCAAAATGCCCTACACAAATGAAGTACAGTGACCTGTGTGTCCTTAGGAAGTTTTAGTTCATGTAGATGTTCTCTATTAACATTGCGTTTCCTACCATGGAAACTTATGTATTTTAAAGGTCACCTTTACTTAAAGCATGAGTTGAAAAGGTTGCATAAAATCTACCAAAGGGAGAGTATTATATATGCATAAAAATATGAAAATAAGGATAAGAAAGTAATAGTCATTTTAAGATTCATACCCAGGTGGAAGAAATCCATTGTGGTAAGAAGGCAGTCTTGCTTGCTACCACACCGATATAAATTTAAAATATATTAAAATGATTGTATAAGTTGCTGACAAGCATTTTGGATATAAACAAAAGAAAAAATAATGTATCAAAGAATTTTAAATTACATTTCTAAGTAACAAGAAAATAAATTTATATCTTTTGTGCTTTTGCAGCATCATCCATAACCAATAATTTTAATACAAAATGAGGCTTCTTTATAATATAGAGGAGTAAATATTTCCAAAATACCAATATACAGTTATGTTATTGTATCCATGGTTGGTAAATCACCAATCTTGTAAACTGAATAAAATCAAAAACATTCTCAGTCTGCCATTTTCTATCAGCACTACTATTGTGATCAACCAAATGATGTGAACTAGCTTTGCTGGAGGCTGGAAGACTGTATTAAAAACAGTTAGGAAGCTGGGTACTAATAATAGTCAGCACTCAGGGGGTTTCAGGGCTGTGTTTTGATGGCTTCATATGTCCCCTCCAAAAACAGTTAAACAACTTTGCTGTAATTCCTTATTATAGGCACACTCTGTTTAGAATTTTATTATCAGAATCTAATACTTATAACAACTTTACGGAATCGATATGATTACTATTTCCATTTTATAGATAAGAAAAATGAAGTTTAATTTGAACCCAGGTTAGCCTGATCACAGTTACGCTCTTAACTACAACACTACACTGTTTTATGGCCCCATGGCAGCTATCAGGTCTGACAAATATATCATGTCTGTATTACAACAAGCATAGTTTTTATTTAAACAAGTAAACAAAGCCTCTGGTTGTGAGGCATTTCCTTACACTAATCTGGTACCTAAACCATGGCTCTTTTGAGGGACTTCAGTGTCCTTAGTGAGCTCATAAACATGAGTGACATATAAGCTTTTGGATGCTAAGGAGTTTATGTGTGTTATTTTACAGCAAACCATAAGGGAGGTACTATCATTATTCTAGTTTTGCAAATAATTAAAATGCAATTCAGAGAGGTTAAATGATTTACCTAAGGTCACAAAGCAAGCGAATTTTGGGGCTAGAATTCACAAGCACTTTGCCTGAGATAATGGTGTCTATCCTGGACCACAATTTCCCAGGATATGGAAAGCTTGGTAATGAAGCCAACTAAATGTGACAATAAATATAAGCCTAAATGTGACACTAAGCACCAACGTTTTGACAAAAATATGTTTTTAATTTTCATATAAGTATAATTTTCCTGGTTGCCTGGGGACTTCTAACACTGTCCCTAAACAGGACACGCAGGCATCACACTGTGGGATGGTGTTAAAGTGCTCACAATTTCTACATGGCTGCCTATTTCTTTCTGGTGAGGTTTACAACCTTTGGGGCTCAGTAGAAACCTGTATCAAAGACTCTCTGGCCCAAATATAATTTCTTTAGACCTTTCCAGAACAAAATTGTAGCTCTTCCTCATACATATATCATATCATACACATCCTCATAAAATAAGTCCCTTTGAAAATATGGAATATTGTCTTGGAGATTATTTTGTCTTTTAAGAGTTGGCCATCCTAATAAATTCGATGATATTTGTTGTTGTTCATTTAAGGAACAAATGAGTTTGTGACCCTTTAAAACACACCAGTTAACTTTTCTATGGTCCACATTATCTCAAAATAACCTTTTTTTGGAGGAATAGAATCAATTTTCATTTTAGTCCACAAGCTCAAGTCCTTGAAAATTAATCAGATAGTTTAGTACAAATGTATCTTTTCTCGCTTTGTGAATTCCTAAAACTGACTTTTTCTACCCTGCTAACAGTCATATTATTTGACTTTTTTGATGATGAAACAATCAGATAATCACATGATGCATCTGGCAGGAGTTTGACTTCATTATCAGTTGTCCAGATCTTACTGAGGTCTTATTTGCCCTCTCTTTCAGTTGTCCTGTACTTTCATCCTGATTCTTTTCTTGTTTCCTGATTTTGGGCTTATAATCAATGTAGTGAATAATGTGATAAATTTAAACAGAGAGAAAAGAGAGGATAATATATGCTATTCTTTTATGTCTTGTAGTTAATCAGTGGTTTCCAGGCCACATATTTCTAGTCTAATTAATATCAAGTAACAATGACAATAATAAAGCACAACACTTGTAATTCCAATTAATTTTTTCTAGAGAATTCTGGAAAATGTGTAAGGTATTATATATGTTTCATGATGTAGTTCTTTTTTCCCCAGTTTTATTGAGATATAATTGACATACAGCACTGCAGAAGTTTAGGGTGTACAGTATAGTGATTTGACTTATGTATAGTGTGAAATGATTACCACAATAACTTTAGTTAATATCCATCATCTCATATAGATACAAAATAAAAGAAAAAGAAAAAAATTAAATGTTTTCCTTGCAATTAGAACTCTTAGGATTTACTCTCTTAACAACTCTCCTATTTATCATACAGCAGTGTTAACTATAGTCATCATGTTGTACATTACATCTCGGGTACTTATTTATCTTATAACTGGAAGTTTGTACTTTTGATCACTTTCATCCAATTCCACTTCCCCTGACCCAATTCCCTCCTCTGGAACCACAAATATAATCTCGTTTTCTATGAGTTTATTTTTGTTTTGTTTAGATTCCTCATATAAGTGAGATCTCATGGTATTTGTCTTTCTGTGTCTGATGTTTCATTTAGCATAATGCCTTCAAAGTCCATCCATGTTATCACAAATGGCAGAATTTCTTCGTTTTGTATGACTGAAAAATGTTCCATTGTACATGTATATATATATATATGTATATATATATATATATATACACACCACAGCTTCTGTATCCATTCACCCATTGTTGGACACTTAGGTTGTTTCTCTGTCTTGGCTATTGTAAATAATGCTGTTATGAACAGAGGGTGAAGATATCTCTGACATAGTGTTTTTGTTTCCTTTGGATATATTTCCAGAAGTGAGATTGCTGGAGCGCATGGTAGTTCTATTTTTAACTTTTCAAGGAACCTCCATACTGTTTTCCATAGTGGTTGTACCAATTTACAATCCCACCAACAATGCACAGTGGTTCCCTTTTCTCCACATTCTTGCCAGAGTTTGTTATCCCTTGTCTTTTTGATTCTAGCCCTTCTAATAGGCATGAGGTGCTATCTCATTGCAGTTTTGATTGGCATTTCCCTAATGATTAGTGATGTTGAGCACCTTTTCATGTACCTGTTGGCTATCTGTATATCTTCTTTGGACAAATGTGTATCCAGGACTCTGCCAATTTTTTAATTGGATTGTTTGTTTTTTTGCTATGGAGGTGTATGAGTTCCCTGTACATTTTCAATATGAATCCCTCTTCAGATATATGGTTTGCAAATATTTTTTTCCATCCCATAGGTTTTCTTTTCATTTTGTTGATTGTTTCTTCTGCTATGCAAAAGCTTTTCAGTTTGATGTAGTCCCATTTGTTTATTTTTTATTTTGTTGCTTGTGATTTAGGTGTCATATCCAAGACCAATGTCAAGGAGCTTTTCTCCTATGTTTTCTCCTAGGAGGTTTATGGTTTTAGGTCTTACATTTAAGTCCTTAATCTATTTTGAGTTAATTTTTGTAAGAAGTGTAAGACAAGGGTCTGGTTTCATTCTCTTCTATGTGGATATCAAATGTTCCCAGCACTGTTTATTGAAGGATTTGTCTTTTCTCCATTGAATATTCTTAATTCTCTTGTCAAATATTAGTTGACCATATACGCTTGGCTTTATTTCTGGGCTCTTGATTCTATTCCATTGGTCAGTGTGTGTGTGATTTTTTTTTTTTTTTTTTGAGGAATATTGGCCCTGCGCTAACATCTGTTGCCAATCTTCCTCTTTCTCTTTTTTCTCCCCAAAGCCCCAGTACGTAGTTGTGTATCATAGTTGTAGGGTTGTAGCTCTTCTACATGGGACGCTGCCTCAGCTGGCTTGATGAGTGGTGAGTGGGTCCACCCCCAGGATCCGAACCAGCAAACCCCGGGCTGCTGAAGTAGAATGTGTGAACTTAACCACCGCATCACTGGGCCTGCCCCTCTGTGTGTCTTTTTTTAATGCTAGTACCATACTGTTTTGATTACTGTAGCTTTATAGTATAGATTAAAATCAGGAAGTGGCCTACCTCTCACTTTGTTCTTCTGTCCTAGGATTACTTTGCCTGCTTGGGGTCTTTTGTGGTTCTATATAAATTTTAGGATTGTTTTTTCTACTTCTGTAAAAAATGCCATTGGAATCTTGATAGATATTTCATTGAATTTATAGATGGTTTTTGGTAGTATTGACATTTTTACCATGTTAATTCTTCCAGTCCATGAACACTGGATACTTTTCCATTTATTAGTGTCTGCTTTCATTAGTGTCTTGTAGTTTTCAGAATAAAGATCTTTCAGCTCCTTGGTTAAATTTATTTCTAAGTATTTTATTGTTTTTGGTACTATTGTAAGTGGGATTTTTAAAAATTTCTTTTTTGGATAATTTGTTGTTAGTGTATAGAAACACTATAACAACTTTTGTATGTTAATTTTGTATCCCGCAACTTTACTGAATTTGTTGATTAGATCTAACAGATTTTTGTTGGAGTCCTTAGGATTTTCTGTATACAAAATCTTGTTATCTGCAAATAGAGATAATTTTACTTATTTCTTTTCAATTATGATACCTTTTCTATCTGTTTTTCTGCCTGATTGCTCTGGCTAGGACTTCCAGTACTCTGTTGAAAGGATTGGTGAGAGTGAGCACCCTCGTCTTATTCCTGATATTGGAAAGAAAGCTTTTATCCTTTCATTTTTGAGTATGTTGTTAGTTGTGGGTTATGATGTATTGCCATTATTATGTTGATTTCTGTTCCTTCTATACCAAATTTAAGTATTTTTATGATTATCAGGTGTTGAATTTTGTCAAATGCTTTTTCTGCATCTATTGAGATAATCATATAATTTTTTCTTTCATTCTGTTAGTGTGATGTATCACATTTATTTGCTCTGTTAGTGTGATGTATCACATTTATTTGCATATGTTGAACCATCCTTGCATCCCAGGGATAAATCTCACTACATCATGGTAAATGATCCTGTTAATGTGCTACTGAATTGGGTCTGCAAGTATTTTATTGAGAATTTTTGCATCTATATTTATCAGAGATATTGGCCTGTAGTTTTCTTTCCTAGTAGTATCCTTTTCTGGCTTTGGTATCAGAGTAATGCTGGCTTCATAAAATGAGTTTCAGAGTATTGCCTTATTTTTAATTTTTTGGAAGAGTCTGAGAAGGATTGACATTAATTCTTCTTTAAATGTTTGATAAAATTCACCAGTGAACCCATCTGGTCCTGGACTCTTCTTCATTGGGAAATTTTTGAATACTGATTCAGTCTCCTTTCTGGTAATTGTTTTATTCAGATTTTCTATTTCTTTCTGACTCAGTCTTGATAGGTTGTATGATGCTAAGAATTTTTCCATTTCTTCTCGGTTGTCCAGTTTGTTGGTTGTTCATAGCAGCCTCTTCTGATTCTGTGTATTTCTGTGGTATCAGTTGTAATGTTTTTTTTTTCATTTATAGTTTTGTTGATTTGGGTCCTCTCTCTTTTTTCTTAGTTAGTGTAGCTAAAGATTTGTCAATTTTGTTTGTCTTTTCAAAGAACCAACACTTAATTTTATTCATCTTTTCTGCTGTTTTTCTGCTTTCTATTTCACGTATTTCTGCTCTAATCCTTATTATTTCTTTCCTTCTGCTAATTTTGGGCTCAGAATGTGCCTCTTTTTCTAGTCCCATAAGGCATAAAGTTAGGTTGTTTATTTGAGATCTTTCTGTTTCCTGATGTAGGAGTTGTTGATTTGAACTAGGAACTGCTTGTGCTGCCTCCCATAAGTTTTGGTATGTTGTATTTCCATTTTTCTTTGTCTCAAGATACTTTTTTATTTCTCCATTAATTTCTTCATGGTCCTTTGGTTGTTGTAGAGTGTGTTGTTTAATTTTTATGGGTTCATGAATTTTCCGGTTTTCCTTTTCTTATTGATTTATAGTTTCATACCATTGTAGTCAGAGAAGACACTTAGTATGATTTCAATCTTTTTGAATTTGTTAGGCCTTGTTTTGTGGCCTAACATATGGTCTATCCTAGAAAATATTCCACATGCTCTTAAGAAGAATGTGTATTCTGCTTTTGACAGAGAGAATGTTCTTTATGTGTCTGTTAGGTCCATTTGGTCGATAGTATAGTTCAATTTTGCTGTTTCCTTATTGATTCTCTGTCTGGATAATCTATTCATTATTGAGAGTAGGGTGTCAAGGTCCCCAACTATTATTGTGTTGCTGTTTATTTCACCTTTAGCTCTGTTAATTTTTGCTTTATATATTTAGGTGCTCCAATGTTGGGTGTACAAATATTTACAATTGTTATAGCTTCTTGATAGATTGACCTCTTTATTGTTACATAATGACGTTCTTTGTCTCTTTTTACCATTTTAGTGTAAAGTCTATTTTTTCTGTTATAAGTATAGTTTTTCCTGTTATTTTGGTTGCCATTTCCTTGATATACCTTTTGCTATCCCTTCACTCTCAGTCTATACGTGTCTTTAAAGCTAAAGTGAGTCTCTTGTAGGCAGCATATCATTGGATCTTGTTTTATTATCCATTCACCCATTCTGTGTTTTTTGATTGGAGAATTTAATCCATTTATATTTAAGGGAGTTATTGATAAGTAAGGACTTACTATTGCCATTTTGTTAACTGCTTTCTGGCTGTTTTGTAATCCATTGTTCGTCGTTTCTTATCTTGCTGTCTTTTTGTGTGCTTTGATGTCTTTTGGTGACAGGACGCTTTGACTTCTTTATCATGTTATTTTGTGTAATTACTACAGGTTTTTCCCTTGTCACCGTGAGACTCACATAAAGTATCTTAAATTATAACATCCTATTTCATTCTGATAACAACCTAAATTTGATAGCATTCCTAAACTTTACACTTTTACTTCTCCTCCACTTCATAATTTATGTTATTGATGTTTATATATTTTTACATAGTACAATCAATAACGGATTATTGTAGCTATGGTTATTTTGACCACATTTGTTTTTTATCTTTTAAACTAGGATTGTATGTGAATTATGCACCTCCCTTCCATATTACAGAATCTAATTTTGACTATTTTGACTAATTTTGACACCATACCAGTGAGTTTTATGCTACCTTCTTATTTTTTATAATGTTAATTAATACATTTACTTCCATTCAAAGAACTCCCTTTAGCATTTCTTATAAGATAGGCCTAAAGGTGATGAACACCCTCAGCTTTTTTCTTGGAGGGGGCGTCTTTATCTCTTCTTCATTTCTGAGGGACAGCTTTGTTGGGTATAGAATTCTTCATTGACAGTTTTTTTCTTTCAATATTTTGAATATATCATCCCATTCTCTCCTTGCCTGGAAAGTTTCTTTGAAAAATCTCTCAATAGTCTTACAGGGGTTCTTTTGTATGTAACTTCTCTCTTTTCTCTTGCTACTTTCAGAATTATTTGTGTTTGACTTTTGACAATTTAATTATAATGTCTCAGTGTAGGTCGGCTCAGGTTCAACCTATTTTAGGTCCTTTGGGCCTCATTCCTCTGGATGTCCATTTCTCTCCACAGGTTTGGGAAGGTTTTGGCCATTATTGCTTTAAATTTTCTTTCTATCTCCTTTTCTTTCTTTTCTCCTTCTGGAATTCCCATAATGTGGATATTCTTTCTTTTGATTTTATGCCATAAGTCTCTTAGATATTCTTCACTCTTTTACTTTTTTTTTTTTCCCCCTCTGACTGGATAATTTCCAGTGTCCTTCCTTCTAGATCACTGATTCTTTCTTTTGCAATGTGAAGCTCTCTATTGAATTCTTCAGGTCAGTCATTGTATTTTTCAGCTCTAGGATTTCGTTTGTTTGTTTGTTTTGATGATTGCTATTTCTTTGTTGAACTTCTCATTTTGTTCATGCATTTTTTCCCTAATTTTTTAGTTGTCTGAATGGTCTTCTAGTTCACTAAACTTCCTTATGAGAACTATTCTGAATTTTTTGTCTGACAGTTCATAGATCTTGATTTCTCTAGGGTCTCTTATTAGAGCTTTATTAAATTCCTTTGATGGTGTCATGTTTACCTGATTTTTTGTGATCCTTGATTCCTTAGATTGCTCTCTGTGCATTTGAGTAAGTTGTTTCCTTTTCCAGACTTGACAGGTTCACTTTGCAGAGACAGTTCATTACCAATCAGCTCAGTTTGGGTTTCTGGATGTGTCTGCTGTTAACTTCCTTGAGTAGGTGGTGCTTGCTATGAGGGTCTATTTTGGATAAAGGCCGCTGCCTGAGCTCTGAGGTCAGGGGGAGCGTGCCACTGGCTGAGAACAGTGGATAGGACTGTTTACTTGGTTCCCTGCCTGAGTAAGGCTACAGGATGTGCTCTGCATTAACCTGGGTTCTCTGGTCAGGATTCCTAGGTGATTTGGATTAGTACTGTGCTCAGCAGTAGATGGCACTATGAATTAGCTTCCCTCCCCTGGTGAGGCAGCAGGAAGTCTCCATGGGCTGAAGACCTCATTGTTTGGGAACCCAAATTAGACACTGAATTCCTTGACCAGATGAGGCCACTGGTTTTGCTCTGCAGATGGGGAGAGCCACAGGATATGCCACCATAAGCAGGGCTGTTGAGTAGGCTACACAGCTTCCCATGTGCTCTTGTTGGGTTCCCTGGTCATGTGGCCTGAGAATGGGCAAGAGCAATGGGCAGTGCTATGAATTAGTTTTCCTGCCAAAGCAGAGTGGGAGAACTGGACCAAGGCCAGCAAGGCTTTTTATCTGTCACCTTAACTCAAGCTGGCCCATAGCCCAAGTTCCCTAGCCAAACAGGGCTACTGGTTGTGCTCTGCAGATGATCACCTCTGCCTGTTGTACTCTCTACTTGAGTGTTGTTGGGCAACACAGCTTCCAGGTGTTCTGGCCAGCCTTTCTGGTCAGATGGGTCTGGGAGCTACCTGTAGCAGTGGAGCAGGCTATGATTCAGCTCCCCCGCCTGGGAGGGACTGTAAGGCCAGCTCCATACATCCACACTGCTGATCCATGTCAGGCTGGATCTACTCAGGAGCTACTCAGCAGTGTGCCAGGCTGTGACTTAGCTCCCCTCCCTGGGCAGGGCATGCCTTGTTGCAGAGTCAGCAAAGCTCTTCGTTTGAGAACCTGAATCAGGTAGACCTGTACCCTACTGAGTTCCTTAGTCAGACTTTGCCATCATCTTTGCTTTGTAGATGAGTAAAACCACTGTTTGGGATGACTGCTTGGGCTCTGCAGGCTGTAACTCAATCTGCCAACTGCTGGTTGTTGTAAGACACTCCCCTCTTCTCCATCACATTCAGGTTACCAGTGGTCAAGCCCTGCAGATTTCTCCACAATCCCTGTGGGTCAAGACTGGAGTAGAGGCTTCCAAGAATTGACTCACCATGCTGGGGGAGCTGGTTGTCTGCCTTGGGCTTTCTTTTCCCACTGGATGTACTGGGGGCTTAGGCGAGACCTCATAGCATGGTGCTGGGCTGGCCTGGGAGAGTGATAATGTGGTTAACACGTAGCTGTTCCTCTTACCCTTCTAGTGTGGTCTGTCTTGCTCTCTGAGGTGCAAGGGAGCATTTCACCCTCTCCCTTATGTTCTAGAATTCTCTCAGTGGTGCCTTGTCCATGAATAATTGTTAGTTGTTCTCCTCGTGAAGGGGAGCAAAGTCAGAAATGATCTATGTTGCCATCTTGGTGACATCACTTTCCTCTCATGAAATAATTCTGATGAATATCTCTTGGCAGTTTCTACTTCCTGTTGGAGTTTAAGAAGGATACCCAAATGGAATTGTGTTGTACAATATTCACTAAGCCTAAAGGGCAGGAAAAACAGGCTTTATTAGGACATATTCCTCTTCCTTTTGTGTCTTTGGAAGATCTGAAAACTTAAATTTATTTTTTAATTTACATTTTATCATCAATAGATGAGATCCTCATCCAATGATTTTTTTCTAACCTGCATTCCATTTTGTGATTAAATTTTGAGCCATGATTTTCAACACTGCGATTTTAGTCTCTATTTTACATGTAGTAATTGTGTAGTTTTTGAATTTTTCTTATTTATTGATATCATTTCTAAGATATGTATTTTATTCCAAGATGTCACTCATGTCCAGATTCAACGGAGGGCTTTTACAAGGCTGGGTGCTTTGTGTTATGAGGCTGTGGAAGACCACAAGAAAATGAGACTACCAGCTAAGACCGTAGAAGGGACCAACATTTCTACACTGGAGGTAATTTCTGCATTTTCCTGCTTATTTTTCCTACCTCATCTACTAACATAGTACTTATTAAATATGGACTTTTGTGGAGATTTGAAAGAGGAAGTTGAATGGCAAAGGCTTAGGGCAAATGGAAGAAAGACATCACTTCTATAAAATATCATTGAGGTTTACCTTTCTGTATTGGATCTGAGACATCATATCGTCTGTTACTACGGTAAGGGTCAGTAAATTTTCCTCATAATCTGAGAGCCACGGAAGTCTCTGTATTCTCTTCACTAGCTTAGGATTCTAGTAAGCTTAGGTCTCCAAAGTAGATGAGATATTAGGAATAGTGTGTTGGGTGGAAATGATCCTGGAAGTGGCAACATGTTTTCTTCCACTTCCTTGGCCCTGTTTAGTGATGCCTCCTGCTCCTAGCACCACAAAAAAAAGGCTCCTGACATTATCATACTCTCTGAAAATGCTCCTGGTGCTCATGAAAACTAATACCTCTTCCAGTGCAGGTTGGGGGTGCAACTGTGCCGTTGTCAATTGCCATAAGCAATGACAGTGAAACTGATGCCTGCCTATGTCAGAGAGAATTTTGCCAAGGTGTCATGTTAAAACTCTCAGGTTTGCACCAAGGACGTTGACTTACCCTATCACTGAAAGCTTTAAAACTCCCTCACATTTTTTTTCAGATGACGAAATTGAAGCTTAGAAATGTAAGTTGTGTGCCACTGATCACACACCCATTAGGGTTAACACCAGCTCCAGCTCTTGGTAGCTCCACTTGGAACGAAATCTAGGCTCCCAAATGCCACATATGTAGTCCATAACTTTGTATATTTTTAAGAACGATCTACATTTTGGTTTTGCGTTAGTTTCCCAATCTCCCCCTCTCCCACACACTTCAATTGTAATTGAGTTGTAGACAGAACTAGATGAATAAGTCCTGGAAACTATAACCTCAACCTACCCGTGTTAGCAAGTTCTTCCCTTCTCATCCACAACCGCAGGCAGTGATAAACGTGCAGCTCTAATGACTCCTTTTATATCCTGGGCTTAAATTCATAATGAAACTGTCAGTCAATGAGACAGTGTTTGGTGGTCACATTCTAACTGAACAATTTTCTCCTGACTGCCTGTCAGTTTGTCCCAAAAGATGAGGGTTTAAACTCCTGGGTACATGGGATATGCCTTTAATTGCATACAATTAGTGAGCTAAATCATAGAGTTATTTCCCCCTAAAACAGGCTAATAAATATTTTTCGTGACATGAATACTGATTCATAACAGCCAAGCTGTGTAGGAAATCACTTCCAAGAAGTAGTTGGGATGGATGCCCCATTAAAACACTTACTATTTCTCAGAAAGCATGAAAGATAGGCTTCTTGGGTGCAGAGAAGAGGTCTGGGCCCTTTGTAGGTCTGGGCCCAGGTAAAGTAGTATTTCCAAATATCATTGATAATTGTAGGAATAAATGAAATTGAACTAAAGAGGATATTAACTTATCTTCCTAAGTTGTGAAGCGTGATGGAAGATAGACAGTAGTTTCCAAAGACACACGAAAGAATTGTATCTGGCTTGGTTTGCCCACTGGTACATTGAACATTTTATATTTCAATTAAAAAATTTAATTAAGAAAATTCGACTGTTAGAAGCATGCTTAACAACTAACATATTCATACGACCTCTAAATAAAGTAAGTCTTTAGTAACAGGTAATGAACTTGAATATTAACAAGATTCTGATCAAAAGATATGGAAATATATTTAAATTAAAATTATGTTGACATTATGTTAATATAAAATGGTAACTCTCATCTAGTTTGGGGCTATTTTAATCAGTACATTAAAATGCATTTTAACATTTCACTACTCTAAATCCATATAAATAGGAGGAATTCTGAACTTTGATAATATTTTTAATAATATTTTAATACATAAAAATTTTATAATAATCTATGATCTCCTTTGTCATTCATAGTACCTAGAACAAAGATTCACTGGGTGTAAAATATGTGTTTTAATGTTACATATTGATGCATTTTTGTAAGTTTCATCTACAATGTATCATTCTGAACTCTCTCTGACCAAGTTGTGTCATATCTTTCTAGTTGGCTGAACTTTCTACTTGGTAACTTTATTCCATCTTTTGCCTCATTCATTCATTTATTCATTCATTCATCAATCATTCATTGTTACCGCTTAAAGAATTCACAGTCTGGTTTAGGAGGTGGACAAGTGAACAAATAGTGCAGTTACCTTCTGAAGAAATTGCCCCTCCCTTAGCTTCCTTCTCTGAGAACTGACTTCCCCTTCATGTGGTGGTGGCCTGGCCCCTGGAGCCAAGTTGTACTAAATGAACCCTCTTACTGTGCCCTCCTAGGGCCAGGTGCCCCCTGATGTCCTATAAGACATTCTTAAGCATTTTATTGGCACCACATAAATAGAAGCTTGACTTAATTTTCAGGTCATTAATTTGTGGTAATTTTTATTGCAAAAGCAAAAAGAGTGAATTATATCATAGTATTTATATATTCATCAGCTGGGTGAAGCTCACTGATACTGCATTTCAGAAACAAAACTTGCTTTTTGAATCGTTTTTTAAAAAGAATGTTTCCCCCTCTGACCTGGCGTTTACCTTCAATACTGCACTACTTGTCCAATAGTTTAACTCAAAATATTAGAGAATACTATTTTTTTACATAGAGATTTCTTTTTCAATAGACACTACATTCTTTCTCAGATAAACAGCCTTTCTCCCTATGACACTGTTAAAAAGTCCCTTAAGAGAATATAACCTAAAATTGCTGTGTATTTATTGACAAACCATGCTATTTGAATTCAGACGGAGTGAGTTTAGATTTCAGACATGTCGTTTAGCTACTGGTCAATTCTGAACCCAAGTTCCACCAGTAGAAATGGTATACTTACCTTATTGGTTTCCTGTGAGGAATAAACCAGGTATGCATATGACTGTACCTACCCTGTGCCCAGTGAGTGATAGAATCTCAGTAAATGAAAACACCTTTTCTTCTTTCATTTGTGAGTCTACTCACTTCTAGTCTCTAAGTTCCTGGCACATTTATTGAATGAATTGTTCTCTATGTCCTCTTAGATACATTAGTCAACCTCTTTGCCCTCTGTTTCCTCACCTATGAAAAAGGAAATTGAATCAGATATATCCTAAGTTTCCTTCTATCTTAAAAACTCCTTTAAATATAGGGATATAAAGAAGATTGACATTAGAGAAGGAATATAACTAATGTCCTAGAATAAGACAGTTCTAGATTTGAATATAAAATCTGTCACCAACTGTGAGACTTTGGATCAATGACTAATTTCACTAAGCACTGGGTCTTCTCCTTAATAAAAATGGGAATACTAACGTTGTCTATCTTATAAGTTTCACTTGAAGATTAAATGGCATAAAGCCAAGAATCAAGGGCTTCTCAATCAATGATAATTATTATTATATTATGCTAATATTATATTTATAATTAACCATTACCATATCATCATTTAGCTACTTTAATTTTAAAATACAGAAACTTAAAAAATTATTGTTTACCATAAGTTTAACAAAATGATTGTCTAAACAATATGTGTTTTAAAATTCTCGGAAACTGTGAGCTATAAATGAAAAACATGTTTCCTCCTTATATTTAATTCAGGGCAATATATATCTAAAAACATATTTCACATTTTTGTGTATTCGAGAAGAAATCATTAAAAATCTAAAAGTCTAAAATCTAAAAAAAAAAGAAACTATCCATATAGAGTTTACAGTCTAGCAAAGGGATTGGGTGATATAATCTGTATCAGTTAGATTTTGTCATATAACAAACCATAGCACAATTAGTGTTTTAGAACAATAAGCAGTTATTATTTCTCATAGTTTCTGTGGGTTGGCTAGGAGACCCTTCTGGTCTGTATGGCTTGGCTGGAGGTAGAGGATCTAAGGGGGACTCAATCTCACATCTAGAAGTTGGATGGAGGCTCATGGCAATGGGCATGACTTGACCAAAGGTCTTTTGTGATACAACATGATTGCCGTAGGCTCCTGCACATACGAGTGGTTGCAGGGTTCCCATAAGCAGCAAGATAGGGCAAGTCCCAAGTGCAGGAATGTGCAAGTCTCTGCTTCCTTCATGTTTGCAGTTGTCCTATTGCCTAAAGCAGATCACCTGGGCAGACCCAGAGCCAGTGTGAGGGTACACCACTCAATTTACTGCATGGTCTGTGAACGTGAGATTCAAAGCTGTGGGTTCTTAGGGAGGAAGAGGAGAATGGACTAAAGGGACAATGTGAGCACAGAAGACGGTCTGAGGTTGAACGAGGGAAGAGCAGCTACCTCCTAATGGGGCTACAGCAGTACGGAGTCATCGCGGGAGAATCAGGTTTTAGTTTGAGGAAGAAGGAAAAGGGAAGTTTCCAAACTGGTGGACAGGAAGAAATTCAGGGAACAGGGTATTTTGATAAGGACTGACATTGATTTCCTGAGGGCTTTGGGAGTTGAGAAAGAGATCCGATTAGGAGATTAAAGGCCAAGTGATAAGCGATAACCTGAGAGTTTGGGGGTTACTCTGGAGACCAATATAAGAGGGATAAAGGTGTAAAATGAAAACTTTTCACTTACAGCAGCCTTGCTGAGGAGATCTCAAAATGGGATATTGTGTTTGCCAGAATTGGTTCTACTCAGATAAAATTGTCAAAGGACCAGACAAATGGAGTCATTTCGAGTTTGGACCTAAATGGAGACTTTTTCATGACCACTAACAGTGTTGTGGAACCCTACTGTGTGTAGACCTTTAACAGCCCTTCTTATCCAGAGCGCTAATTTTAACTCCTTAATAAGGAAAACTACCACAGACTCCCCACCATTCTAGCCCTCAATCCTCCCATTTTCCCCCTGGGTGGACTACCCAGTGCATGTCTTCCTCTAGCATGTGTTCCCTGTACTGATAAGCAAGTCAACTCAGCTTTGTCTTTTTATTTTTTTAATAGCTCTGAGAGTTTTGTTTATTTTTTGATACAAACCTGATATGGTTAATCCTGGTGGTCACAGAGCAAGTGCTGGCGGTGACCTCGTGAGTGTTGCAGGTGGGGGTGGGGAGGGGATCCTGGCAGGAGTGCACAGAGCTACACTGAGGATGTGTGAAGGCCAGTTGGAAAAATCTAGAGCATTCAGATCTCAAGGCCTCCTGCTGAATCTCCAGAGCACAAAATAATTATTTTATAAAAGATGTCTTTTATAAAATATATGCTTTTTAGGATTAATAAAATGTTCTATAGAGTCAGATATTTTATGTATAGGCAAAGTACAAATTCCCCTAATGTATTAATTTCTACATTTAGACATATATTTCTAAATATTCTTATTTATTTTGATAATTGGAAATAAATTAATCATATTCACATAACCATATGTGAATATAGCTAAAATGCCTTGAATTTATTTACATGCTCGAACTACTGTTTATTGCTCCACATAAATCAAAGATTTTCAATTTAACAGTTCTAATGTTATTTTTAAGTAATTCTCAAGAGTGCCCTTGATTTTAGCAGACTAAAATTTTGGGAATAAGTTCATGTCTACCCTATCCACAAACTTCATGGTTTTAAAAGTCTTTATCTCACTTCTCAGCCTTTACCTTTCCAGGTAGAGGAGCCCTCATTCGTAGCCTGTCCTTATCCAGGAGGCTCCCCATACCCTTGGTCAACAGCAGAAAGGTTAAGCTTCACTTTCTAAATCAGGACCTGAAGGGACTTGATAAGAGACAGCCAAAGTCAGGGATCATTAATCACCATCATGCAAGAAAAATTGAGAAAAGTATCAAGAAATACAGCATTGCAATTTGAGATCTTTTTTCCTTCCTTTTTCTTTCTTTTTTTTTTCCAAAATTTGAACAACATGGGTTAAGAGAATTAGGTTTTAAAAATCTTCAGTATTAAGTAAAGCTTATGATGAAAATTTGTATTTGAAATGATACAGTCTTTCAAAATAGTACAGATTGTAATAATGTATTATTAATAAACTTGGGGTTAAGTTATTTCTCTTTAGGCATAATAGACTGACTTGAAAATCTTCAATTTTCTTGCATTCCTCTCTCTTCATATGCCTTTGTATTGCTCCCTATCCCCGTCTCCCAGCTGCCTGTACATCTAGTACCTGTGTGATATTTTTAATACCTATTTAGGATTTGAGGAGAAAACGCTTACAAATTCACTTTCATAAGTCTTTTGCTTGAAGTAAATGATGGGTTATAAGGGGCTCTGCAACTAGACTGGGATGAGTTGTGGTGGGGGAGGGGAAAGGAAGGAGCGTGCACGTGTGTGTGTAGGTTAGGGAAGCAGCAAGAGTGAAAGCAAAAGAGATTAAAAAATATTTTTCAAAAGAAATGGCACCTATGTTGGATAGATGATTCTGGAGAATTTAAACAACCGGGAGATGGGGCGTGGGAGATCGCTGATGTTATGGGTGTGGGTGAGCTCAACCAAGGAAAGAGTATGCAATGAGATTTGGAAAAATGCAGGAACAATTTTTGTTCACAAATCTCAAAATAAGAAGCTCTAAGTAAAAGAGCTGAATCTGGGCCTACAGAGAGAAAACTGCTGTCTGGTACCTAAGAAGGTGACGAGCATGCCACGTTGATAGTAGTTTTTTGTACCTGCTTATAAGTACACAAAATTTTGATAGAGAGGACGTTTGGCAACTGGTCAAGAGTCAGAGAGTATCATCTCTTTAAATGAACATCTCCTGCTCTTTCTTCAACTTGCTTATGAAAAGGCTCTGATATATCCCTCACAGTATTTGCTTGTATTCCAACTGTTCATTTAGGTTTTATGTTAATTTTGAACTCATAAGATGTGACTCAGATGCTTCAGAGCATGTAGGGAGTGCTCAGTAATTACTGTTGGACATTCATCTCTCCCAATCCTTTTTTTTTTCATAACTACCATTGAAGTCTAAAGAAAATCATGTTCTTTAACTCATATATCTTAATGGCTATTCTTGTTGAGTTATTCTGTATTACCTAGTTAACTGCATTATTTTATGAATACAATTAAAATTATATTTACAAATATTGTGAACTTACATAATATAAATAAATGGAAACCAAAAACAGACTTACACTGCCACATGATTACCTTAGACTCTTTGCAAAATATGTTCTCTTTTAAGTGTCAGAAAGTAATCCTGAAGCCTAAAGGTGGGGAGAGACTTCTAAAACAATATTTTAAAAGTACAAATTTTTTATTGCTTCTCGACCTTTTGGCTAAGATCAAGTGTAAAAGTACAAGTTTATAAGGCTAAAAATGGATGGATTTGACTATATCAAAACTAATGAAATCTGTTGAACAAAGAATTCCATAGACAAATTTGACAGATTATGACAAAAACAGAAAAGACGTTTGCAATGTCTAAAACTGACGAGGTATTAATATGTAGACTATAAAAAGATCTCTTACACATGACGAAAAGAGTGGAGATCCAAGAGAAAAACGGGCAACATAGGTGAATAAGAGTTCAGAGAAAGGGGAGTCTAACTGGATAACAAGTGTATCAAGAATTGCTTTTTCTCATCAGAGAAGTGCAACATAAAATGAGAGAAACACAAAGTAAACAAATGAAACAATGTGAAAAACTACTTCACAATATGATAAATATTGGAAAGATTAATAATACTCTGTACTCTTGAGGTTGTGGGTATGGGGATTTTTAAATGTGAAAGGTAAACTGGTGAGGCTTTACTGGGTCCATCTCCCTGGATTCAATGAAATCACGCATTTGTGTCCTCTAAGGCCCGGGATTCCACTCCTGGGTGTTTAGCTCAGGACTGTTCTTACACGCTCTGTAAAGTGGTGTGCACAAGGATATCCACAGTAGCATTGTCTGGGGTCGGGAGCAACACCAGGCCCCAATCTCTGCAGTCATGGGTCACTCAGGTACAGAGAGTCTGTAATAATGAACACTTAGCAGCAGTGAGAAGCAAAAATCTAATTATTCACAGAGCAACATAAATCTCCAAAATGTTGTTGAGTGATAAAATCGGGTAACAGAAACAGACTTATAAAACATTAAATTTTTGTAAATTTAAAAGTGTATTTCCTTTTCCCCCAAACACTATATATATTTTCATATATAAGGATATATATTAAATATGTTAGTGTGGGTACCTATGGGGAAGTAGTATGGGAGTGGGGTTCAGGGAAGAAAGAGACAAAAAAAAAAAAAATACTGTCAATAAAATAAAATGAAAGAGGGCTGGCCCCGTGGCTTAGCAGTTAAGTGCGTGCGCTCCGCTCCTGGCAGCCCGGGTTCGGATCCCGGGCGCGAACCAACACACCGCTTCTCCAGCCATGCTGAGGCCGCGTCCCACACACAGCAACTAGAAGGATGTGCAACTATGACATACAACTATCTACTGGGCCTTAGGGGAAAAAAAAAAGGAGGAGGATTGGCAATAGATGTTAGCTCAGAGCCGGTCTTCCTCAGCAAAAAGAGGAGGATTAGCATGGATGTTAGCTCAGGGCTGATCTTCCTCACAAAAAAAATAAAATAAAATGGTTTAAAAAAAATAAATAAATAAAATGAAAGAAAAGAGGTGTCTTTAATGGGCCTATGACATATAAAATGCTATAAATAGAGGGATATAATGAACCCAAAAGTGCTTCTCAAGATCAACCAAGTGATTTATTTTTACAAAGTATGTTCCTTAATAGTTGATCAAATCTTAATAAATAAATCATGAAAAAATAAATTACAAAATTTATTTTTTAAAGTCTATTATAGTTTCTAAAGGACTTAAAAGGTATAATATTACATGTTCTCATGCAATCATTTGAACATGCTTTGTTTTGATTCTGTGACTAATGTCTGTCTTTAACATTCAACAATTTATGCAGGAAAAAATGTTTTAAATCATAGTTCTTTTAGAGGAATGGTATATTAACAACTGTAATTCCTAACAAAGTGTGAATAAAAAACCAATGACCCTTACGTACATATTAAAATTTGAGTTAGAATTAGATGAACAATGATAAACAAATAATGTAATATCACTCTAATCAAAGCCAAATGAAAAGCCCTCACACCTGTGAAATTTCTACCTGACCTGTTGGAGTAGTTTGCTTTCTCTCTTTTTCTTTTTTTATGCAGCAATGAAGTTCACACACATTCACTTAGCGCTGCAATTAATATTTATCGTTAATGCTCCTATTTTGTTGCTAAAACTTCCAAGTATTCACTATAATGAGATTTTAAGTAACTGCCTAAGGCAGCACAGATTTTGTCATAAATAAGAAATTAGCTACGGCAAAAAGAACAGCATATTAACACGCACGGGGCAACTGTTCTAGTTTCTCTTAACCTGAGCAGGGTTAGTCTGTGCCATCATGACACATTTTGCAGGCAACTTGCAAAGTTTTGTTGTGGTTGTGTTTTCTCTCTCTGGTAAATGAGTCTTCATATTTTCAAGTTAGTTATTTCTCCTTTTTTTTCCCCTCCACGCCATCCTAGTAAAGTATCTGTGGTGGTTTACACTTTACTGAAACCCTGTATAACTATTTCCAGCATAAGTACCAGAGCTCACTTTGCAAAATTTTTGCTAAACACAATTTCAAGATGATAAAAAATAAACCTGAGATCTTGGGCTGGTTCCTTATTTCATTTTTCTTCTTCACTCAAGTAAAGTATAAAGTGAAAGATGTAAGAGGGTCATTTATTGATATGGCCTCTAAATCCGTAGTTTTTCATCCTGTTGAACTCCCTTTTGCTCGTTTTTCCTATTTTCTGCTAATAGAGACATTTTCTCAAGCTTTCTCATGACTCTGCTCTATTTGAAATTTTAAAAATTGATGATTGTCCAAGGCACACAGTCCAGATCCTTCTAGTACTCAAAGCCTTATATGACCTAATCCCTATTGCTGTGACAGAATGTTAAACGGATTTCTCTGTGGTTTCAGAGACTCTATTGTGACCCCGAGGACAAGGAGAAGGGTGAAGCCAGACGGGCTGAGCAGGACGTGTAAAGAAATGGCCACGCTGGTTCTGCAGTCGCCTCACTGGTCACACCTAGGCCATATGAGGACGGCTGGTGTGATGGAAACCACAGACGGCAATCCTCTGTGCATCTCTGCTTGCCTCCCTGTGAGTGCCCCTCCCACCCTGAGGGAGGTGAGAAGCACCTAAGAGAACACAGGTCCAGCTCACGGTGTGCTGGACTTGAAGAAGGGTGACACCGGAAAGGGACCTGAGGCCAGAGACTGGCTGGGGGAGGAGAGACCCACTGTGGGTACCAGCTTCACTCCCGCGCATCGGAGACAGAGAGTGTTTTCTCACGTTCTCAAGTTGGACCCCAGGAAGGGAGATGGATTTAGATTATCTTGAAAGAAAATCACTAAGGCCAACGGAGAGAGCCTTTGTGGAGAGGGTCCCACTGGAATCCGGGCGCTAAGGGAGGAACCTGGGGGAACACACAAAACGAGCACCTGAGAGGCAAAGGCAGCGTTTGGGCACATGTTACAATGTGGGAGTGTTGACGCCAGGTACAACGGCACCAGTATAGCAGGATCTTTCCTGCTCTTCACTCTTGTCTCCCTGGGATCCAGCCTTGTGGTGACCGGAGGCAGTGGAGTTCACCCAAGAGGGTCAGACAGAAAGGAGGAAGCAAAGAAACCAAACACACTCGGCTTCCCCAACTGTAGGTTCCAAATCAAAATGAGATGGAAACTGGGCTAAGGGAGGCAGGCTGTTTTCACAATGTGGGGTTGAGGATTTGGTATCAGGCATGACTGGATTTTTCAGACCTGTAGGTATTTCTGTGCTGTGCCGGAGGCTGATTGGAGCAGCTGCAGAGTCCCTCTGCTGTCTCCTCAGAACTGAGGAGGCACAGGTGACACACACCCTTCTATCAACCTGCTCCCCCTCATGCCCCCTCCCTGAGTGGTCAGTGAGGGTACAGTGTCATTTGCCCCTTCACCTCTTTTTGACTTCCACCCCTTACTCAGTTTCATAAATATTTATGTGTGCTACACATATTATCCATGGAAAAAGCTTTATGCACGGAGTCTTTCAATCTTTAAGTTTTAAAATTCAGACATCATGCTCATGAATTTTCTCTCCCTTTGGGCAGTATCGTCTTTTCTCTGAGACAGTGATCGCCACAGACTAAATTGGGAGTGAAGTTCATGGAGAGCAAACGTACAAGAAAACGTGAGAGAGGACCAGCGTTGGCTCATATCTCGAAGCACTGTCTGATTGTGGCAGGGACTTGGCGTCTGCCTTGAGCCTCCCCTACGGTTCTCCCCTACTTACCTATTGTGACAGAAGTTAGTAGAACTTTAAGCTGGGAATATGACTGCTTAGCTAAATACATTTCCCAGCCCCTTTTCAGCCAAGCTGGCCATGGAATTAAGTTCCGTGATTGTGTAAGGTGTGTGAAATGATAAATTCCTTGGCAGGTCACGTGCTTAAGGGGGAGGCGTGTGTTCCTCCTAGCCCTTCTTCCATTTCATGGCCCACAGTGGAAATCCACCCCGGGCCCTGTGGCTGAGGGCGGTGTGCTCTGCCCAGCAGGAGGAGCTGCCCTGTCAGCCCTGCAGGGCTTAAGCTCAGACTGCTGCATCAGAGAGCTGTGAATTCATAAATTATTTAGGTCAACTGTTATTTTGGGCATCCCAGATAACACAGACACCAAAAATATGATTTTTATATTAAACTTGCAATTTGGAAGACACAAATATTCTGGATCAAAGCTTATACACTTAATTCCACTTTCAAACTATCATTTAGATTGAATTAATCTCATACATAAGTGTTATTAATTTGATATAGATCCTTAATAATTTCAAATTGTGAAGGTGACGTATTTTAATTCTGTTATAATTTAGAGTTAAGGAAATAACAAGATGACTACCATCATAATTATTTCATATGATCCTGGAAGTTTTAGCTAATGCAGTAAGACAAGAAATACTTATGAGAATTAAAACCTTTGGTCACAAGAAAACAAAATAGTCATCTTTATTTGAGGATATTATGATGGTCTAAATAGAAAACTCAAGGGAATAAAATGAAAATCCATTTGAAGTAAAAAAGAGTTCATAAAGATGTTTGTACACCACTTGGGTACAGAAAAATCAATAGCTTTCTATATACCAACAGCAATCCATTTGGAAATCTAATGGAAAAAGACTTGTTTCTTGTGAGAGTAGTAAAACTATGGAGAAGAAACTTTGAAACTAGATTAAGAAGTAAAGAAGATGAAGATAACGTATGAGATAGAAGATATTGGTGAATGGGGAGACTGAATATTGTCTATATGCTGATTCTCTCCCAGTTAATCTGTGGTTTGATTTGATTCCTCTAAAATTCCTAATGAAACTTTCTGGGACTTGAAAAGAGACTCTAAATTCAGTGTGAGAATAAATGAGTGTTTTTACCCTATTTGGGCCAAATATTTGTTTTTAGATTCAAATTTGACAAACTATATTTTAGGAATTTTGAAATGACTGTTGGATCACCTATTCAAAGCAATGGCTTATCAATTATTCACAATACATTATGTTGGCATAATACAAAGAGCGTGTGTGGGTGGAGGGCTCTGTCCCAGGGCCAGGGGCAGAAGAGAGAGTTCACAAAATAATCTGAATTGAAACAAAGGACGATGTTTGTTCTCAGTTATGAATTAAAGGTACACTTAAAAGTACCTTTGAATATTTTATTTTAATAATGATTATACTTTATTTGTGATATCATTAACATCTTGAAATTGATAGTCCTTTTTGGATTACAGAGTGTATTAACATATTTTATCTGACTTTTGTCCTGGTAAGCCTGATTAGAGGAATGGTGATCAGCCTGGGTGAGGAAATGGAGGATGAGAGAAGTTAAAATAGTTGTTTCAAATAAAACAGCTAATTGTAATCCTTTTGACTCCTAGTCCAGTGCTCATTCTATTATCTGATGTTACATTGCCACATTCTTCTCTTAGCAGTGGTATGGGTCAGTGAAATACTAAAGAGCATCAGTGAAATTGGGCATCAAGCATCTCTTCACATCTTTGTTTTTGTTTTTGTTGAAGAAGATTCGCCCTGAGCTGACATCTGTTGCCAGTCTTCCTTTTTTCATATGTGAGCCGCTGCCACAGCATGGCCGCTGACAGACGAGTGGTGTAGGTCCACGCCTGGAACTGAATCTGGGCCACCATAGCGGAGCATGCCGCACTCTACCACTAGGCCACCAGGGCTGGCCCTTCCCTCCCATCTTTGTTTTTTTTTTTTTTTTTTTTTCCTTTTTGACTGGTTTCTTTCTTTCTTTTTTTTTTTTTTGGCAAGGAATATCAGCCCTGAGCTAACATCCATGCTAATCCTCCTCTTTTTGCTGAGGAAGACCAGCCCTGAGCTAACATCTATTGCCAATCCTCCTTCTTTTTTTCCCCTTTTCTCCCCAAAACCCCAGCAGAGAGTTGTACGTCATAGTTGCACATCCTTCTACTTGCTGTATGTGGGACGCTGCCTCAGCATGGCCCAACAAGCAGTGCATTGGTGTCGGTGTGCACCCGGATCCGAACCTGGGCCTCCAGTAGCAGAGCCTGCACACTTATCTGCTAAGCCCCAGGGCCGGCCCCCCCCCCCATCTTTGTTTTGAATCTGACCTTTAAGTCAGAGCCATCAATCCTTCCCTAGCTTCCATTCCTCCAATCCGTCCTGATTCTCCTTTGACTTCTCTTGCCTCTCCTTGTTAGTCTGTGCTGGCTTCTTCTCTTTTACCCACTCCACAAACGTTGGTGTTATTGAGAATTGTGGTCTTGGTTTTCTTTTCTTATTATCATGTTCTCTTAGAGCCTTTTTACTATTTATGTACCTGTGACTTCCAAGTCGATGTATTTACCTTCAGATCCATCCTTGAGATCCATCCAGAGCTTTAATATCATTGTCTCCTCAAAATACATACCTCCTCACTGGCCCCATGTGAAATTTATATTACCCCATTTTATAGATGGAAAAACTTTCGAGTCCCAGAAAGCCTAAGCAACTTGCTCAAGGTCCTTAAGATAGAAAGTGGCTGAATCAGCCTTTAAACCCGGACTTGTCTTTAAAGCTTGATTTATTTACACTATAATATGTCAGAATACGTATACCGTCTTTCTCTCTTTTTCTCTCATTATTCTGTGAACTTCTTGCAGGCAAAAGTTTTGTTCGTTTTTATATCCTAACATCATTTTGTATCCTGAGTTCCTGGCACAGAGAAGATGTCCTCTAAAAGTTTGGACAGTGAATAATCACGATAATTCCAGGGCCTATATTTTATGTCTGTGATAAAATAGTATGATTGTAAAATGTAAAATACCAATTTACTCCTTTTATTTCCCACTCACTGCTAACATTATTTTGTCCCATCTGTTTTGTCCAGCCTATTCCGGTTACACATAATATTTTTTTTCTTTCTGGAATAAAATGAAACACAACGTGGCTGCTCTGAATTACAGACGGTAATTGATCATGTCCACTTTCACTAAGCTGAAGCTAGGAAACGACCTTACTGTTTAATTTGGGTGCTTCCGGTAACACAGCTGCATACAGCAACTGCAAATTAGTAGACTGAAGAAGCCACATAGCTCATGCCATGCGATGAAGGATTAACTAAAAGAATGACTATAGTAGAAGGGTGTTCTGCCACAGCTGTGAGTGCCATTGTAGTCTACCTTCTTACATGGTTTTGCCTCTTTTAAATCAATGGACTCTGGAGAGTTCAGTCTGTGTGAGAGAAAACGTATCACATGGTGCATTTGCTTCTATTCATTTTTATTGTCCAGTCACACTACAGCAAGCTCGTTTGTCCACTCTAATTTGCCCACCTCTTCCAAAATGCTTCTCATTCTGAAGAGGGAATTCTCACGCAAATACCATAAGCCTGTAGCAATTTTCTGCAAAGTACAATGAAGTTGAGTAACATTTTCCCACTCTTCCAAAATTGCCTCTTTCCTCAAATATGAACAGTTACTAATTTGTTCCTTAGGTTTATGGCTCTCCCTAATTGGAGCCAATCATGCTGGGTTCCATAGGATCACTTATATTTAGTTGACAATATCATTCCATAGGTAACAAATAAAATATTTAAGTTTTCTCCAGCTGCAGTCAAAGTTTGAAATGATGCTTTTTGAAAAATGCAAGCGTGTGGTTTTGTTTTTTTATGTCCTATTCATTATGTAATCCCCTTTGACAAGTTTATTCATTTACTGACAAAACATTAAACTGAGAAATCATAATATCTACCAATGAGAAGGAGGAGGTATGAAATGAATTCAGCAGGATTTCTTCTCACGAATCTTGATCTTAGCTTTAACGAAGTTTGATTTTCACCTGTTGGTGGGGACATCAAAATGAAAGATTTAAGTATAACTTATGTGATTCTAATGTTTTAAAATCCCGTGGCATGTCAAATTCTCAAGCTACTGAAACAAGTACATTTCACTTTCTGCTCATCAGTTTATTGAACTTATTCCATTGTATCTCAATTGTAAAGCCTTGTAAATTCCTCTTTCCTCTCCTTAGAATATCTCTTCTGATTTTACAGATTTTTACCAGTCCACATCCCAATCCCAAGAATGTTTGTATGTTAATGTATGTTTCTCGTAACTTCTACAAGAATGTATGCTACTTGAGAGCAGCTTTTATACCTTCTTTACATTTTTATCTCTGCAGCATTTAGCAGAGGGCTTTGAAATAGCTGGTGTTCAGTGTTAGCTTGAGAGGAACTAATCTGTCTGTCGAAGTCTTACACCTTGTGATATTGAAACAGAGTTATTGTCTCCATAAAAAATTATGTTCCTCAATTAATATGTAAGAAAGTATCGGCTCAAGAGTAAAAGTAAATGTGGAATTAAATGGAAATTGTTGCGTATAAGAAATAACATGCAAATCAATAACAAAGTACTATTACTTTATGATTTTTATTAGCAGGAAAGGACAGGCTGTGGAAACAATGCGGGTATGTAAACTTCAGTTTGGACGAACTGAAAGAAAATTCCAAGGCGGTTTGAGATTGTAGACTATTGTTAAGGATGCAGTTGGGTGAGAAGCAGGGACGTTAATATCTGAATTTATTTGATCTTAATTCTTATGGGCTCTATGCTTCAATACTTTGTTCACTCACCCAAGGACTAAATGGGTTCCAAAGACGCAAAGTCGAGTAAGATTCGATGCTGCCCCGAAAAGCACGTCACACCATAGTGAAGGGAAATATTATCAAGTTCAAAGATGACTAGTTTTAAAAACCCAAATAAAGAGCAATAAAATATCAAATATGCCTTTAAGAAGTCATGCTTATTCTCAAACCTAGTCTAGGCCAGTTGAACTAATAGAGATGGTTACTAGTAGAGTTATTTGCTTTAAGGTGGTTCACTTGGAAAGAAAAGAGCTATGCCAAGATACTTGTGCTGTGTTTTCCTTTAAACTGTTCTTCACAGCCACCCCGCAGTGTCCGGATGTCTGAGGACAATAGACCTGAATATTATGAAACAAGTCTGAGGGCTTGGGGAGTCTCCAGCCGAGAGTTTCCCTGAGGGAAGAGAATGTGTGGATGTGCTTCCTTGGTCCTATCCGGGTGCTCACAGAACCACTGCACAATTGACGTAACAGTAGAATGTGACTCCCATGGTGTACTCTACAAAGTGCTGGGACTGCTTAGAGCATGTGTACGCATGCTCAAGTCAGACAGCACGCAGAATAACAATCAAACTCTGGGGCGCCTGCAAGGAAAAGTTAGGCAATTGAATTGATGTCCTTTTTCTTTGTCATAGGAATAATTCTAGCTGAGAAGGTGCCTGATTTTGATATGACTGCCTCTCTTCTACTTCTGACAGTTCAAGGAGGAAGGAAAATTAAATGTCCTGAGTATTTATTATGTATCAGGTAATATCCTGGGCACTTTTACTAGGATCAACTCATTTGATACTCATAACAGTCTTGGGAGAGAGGTATAATTATCTCTGTTTTATATATAATGAAGTCAACCTTAACTAAGCTGGTAAATAGAACTTAGACTTGAACTTCTGTGTATTTCAATGTAAAGCCTTCATGCTTATTAATCATATAGTCAAATATTGAACTGTGGAGAGGAATAGTGAATAGAACGTACTTAATCACCGGTTAACCCAACATGTTAAAAAGATGATTTACTTCTACAAGCAGGTAGTATGATTTAAAAATGCACCAGATCTGCCGTTACTACAGGCCAAAGAATCTTCTACTGGAGATCCTATGATATCATCAATTACTTGTTCACTATCCAGGTAGAAATTTTCACTCAGTTTTGTGCAGTACCACAACAAAAGCTGCAGAAGAATACTTACAGGTTAGAGTTAGGAATCATAAGGAAATTTTGGACCCAACAGCTAAGTAGATACTGGACAAGATTACTAAAGAAATTTATGAAATCTCCTTGCCAAGAGATATTTAAAAGTAATAAAACTAATCAGAATGTCCTGGAATGCTTTACATAAAATCCAGAGAGATACTGGAAGATTACTTGATTTTTCTCAAAAGCATTTTTTCATTCTACTGTCTTGAGAATCTTGAGTATTATAAGCTTCTTAGGAAAGATTTGTATATGCTGTATCATATTCGTAGATTGTTAGTTAAACTTGATATACATTAATTTAAATGCATTATCATTACCTTTTTGTAATAAATGTTGAGATAGCTAATTTAAGAATTATAAAAATTATCACATGAGTAAATATGACAGGTCCCACTTTTGCATTTTTTTCTAGTTTTATTGAAATGTAATTGATATACAGCACTGTATAAGTTTAGGGTGTACAGCATAATAAATTGACTTACATACATTGTGAAATGATTACCACAATAAGTTCAATTAACATTTATCATCTCATATAGATACAAAAGTTTGTATATATACAAACTATTTTTTTCCTTGTAATGAGAACCCTTAGCATTTACACTCTTAACGACTTTCATATATGTCTTACAGTGGCGTTAACCAGAGTCATCATGTTGTACATTACATCCCTAGTAATTATTTACCTTATAACTGGAAGTTTGTGCCTTTTAACCACCTTCATTGAATTCAACCTCCTTCCACCCCCTGCCCCCGGTAACCACAAATCTGATCTCTTTTTCAATGTTTTTTTTTTTTGTTTTTAGATTCCACATATAAGTGAGATCATATGGTGTTTGCCTTTCTCTGTCTGACTTATTTCACTGAGCATAATGCCTTCAAGGACCAGCCGTGTTGTTACAGGTGGCAGAATTACGTTGTTTTTTATGGCTGAATAATATTGCGTTATATATGTATACTACAACTTCTGCATCCATTTATCCATTGACAGACGTTTAGGTTGTTTCCACGTCTGGGCCGTTGTAAATAATGCTACTATGAATATGAGGATGCAGATATTTCTTCGACATAGTGTTTTTTCCCCTTCGGATATATTCCCAGAAGTGGAATTGCTGGATCATATGGTAGTTCTATTTTCAATTTTTTGAGGAAGCTCCATACTGTTTTCCATAGTGGCTGCACCAATTTATAACGCTACCAACAATGTACAATGGTTTCCTTTTCTCCACATCCCTGCCAACATTTATTATCTCTTATCTTTTTGATGCTAGCCATTGTAACAGGTACTAGGTGATTTGTGGTTTTGATTTGCATTTCTCTAATGATTAGTGATGGTTAGCATCTTTTCATGTGCCCGTTGACCATTTGTATATCTTTGGAAAAATAGCTGTTCAGGTCCTTTGACCATTTTTCAATTGGGTTATTCATTTTTTTGCTATTGAATTGTATGAGTTCCTTGTATATTTTGGATATTAACCCCTTATGAAATATATGGTTTGCAAATATTTTTTCCCATTCCACAAGTTGCCTTTTTATTTTGTTGATTCTTTCTTTTGCTGTACAGAAGCTTTCAGTTTGATACAGTGCTACTTGTTTATTTTCTATTTTCTTGCTTGTACTTTACATGTCATATCCAAAAAATCATTGCCAAGACCCATGTCAAGGAGCTTCTTTTCTACGTTTTCTTCTAGGAAGTTTATGGTTTTAGGTGTTATATTTAATCTTTAATCCATTTCAAATTAATTTTTTTGAATGGTGTAAGATAGGAGACTAGTTTCATTCTTTTACATGTGAATATCCACCGTTCCCAGTACCATTTATTGAAGAGACTGTCTTTTCTCCATCGACTATTCTTGGCTCCCTTGTCAAATATTAGTGGACTGTATATGCTTGGGTTGATTTCTGGGCTGTTGATTCTGTTCCAAAGGTTTGTGTTCTGTTTTTATGATAGTACCATACTGTTTTAATTACTATTGCTTTATGATATGGCTTGAAATCAGGAAGTGGTCTGTCTTTCACTTTGTTCTTCTTTCCTAGGATTGCTTTGGCTACTTGGGGTCATTGTGGTTCCATATACATCTTAAGATTATTTTTTCTATTTCTGTAAAAAGTACCATAAGACTCTTGATAGGGATTGTATTGAATCTATAGAAGGGTTTTGATAGTATTGACATCTTAACAATATTAATTCTTCCAATCCATGAACACAGGATACCTTTCCAGTTATTTGTGTCTTTTTCTATTTCTTTCATTAGTGTCTTGTAGTTTGCAGAGTAGAGATCTTTCAACTCCTAGGTTAAGTTTATTCCCAAATATTTTATTGTTTTTGACACTATTGTAAATGGGAATTCTTAAAAATTTCTTTTTTAGCTAATTCATTATTATTTTATAGAAACACTACTGATTTTTGTATGTTAATTTTGTATCTGAAACTCTACTGAATTTGTTGATGATATCTAACAGGTTTTTGATGGATTTTTTAGGATTTTCTGTATATAAAATAATTAATCTGCAAATAAAGACAATTTTACTTCTTTCTTTCCAATTATGATCCTTTCTATCTTTTTCTTTCCTAATTGTTCTGGTTAGGACTGCTAGTACTAGACTGAATAGAAGTGATGAAAATGGGCACCCTTGTCTTGTTTCTGATCTTAGAGGAAAAGTTTTCAACTTTTCACCACTGAGTATGATGTTAACTGTTGGCTTATCATATATGGCCTGTATCATGTTGAAGTTCATTTCTTCTGTACCTAATTTCTTATGAGTTTTTATCATGAACAGATATTGATTTTTGTCAAATGCATTTTCTGCTTCTATTGAGATGATCATATAATTTTTTCTTTCATTCTATTAATGTGATGTAACACATGGATTTGCCTATGTTGAACCAACCTTGCGTCCCAGTCATATATCCCACTTGATTATGGTGAATGAACCTTTTAACATACTGCTGAATTTGTTTACTAATACTTTATTAAGAATTTTTGAGAGAGAAGTCAAGATGGTGGTGTAAGCAGACTCTGAACTCGCCTCCTCCTGTGGACACAGCCAATTTACAACTGCTCGTGGAAAAATTACCCCTGAGACAGCACTGAAAACTGGATAAGAGGAACTCCTGCAACAAATGACAATCCAAATTGAGGTAGAAGAGGCAGAAATTCCCTTCTGGAGAGAAAAATTACCGCCTTCACAGGCCGCAGCACATCACGGCTGCCTGGGAGCCGCCCAAAGGTATGCAGCTCTCCCTGGAGAAGTGGGGCACTGAGCCAGGGAGCGCTCCAGCTGTGGGCGTTTTATGGACCCAGCACAATCGAGACAAGTGGCATAATATCTGACTTTGCCTGCTACTGAAACATTGGGGAGTATCCCCAGAAAAGCTGGTTCACAAAGAAATTAAAACCAGGTCTTAAATGGCCCATGCAAAAACTCACCCATTTCAGAAAGCAACCTAAAATTACCAGAAAGAAAGGTGCACAGTGCTTTGGTGAAAAGAGACTCACCTGATAGGCCCTGAGTGCATCTCGGTGAGAGTTGAGACCTCTCCAGGGACTGGGACATTGGCAGCGGCCATTGTTGTGGCCTGGTGTGAGCATGCTGACACAGACACCATTGGAGTTCTCCCTGGGGCCTGCTACCCCAGGTCTGCCCCACCCACTAGAGCACCAACTTAATTCAGCTTAGCTAGGGCAGGCAGCCCACCCTAGAGACTGGCCCCTCCCAACAACAAGCCCTCAGGCAAATTATGGGCCTGCATAGATGGGTGACTGGATTCTCTGAAGCCTGGGAACTAAGCCAACTTCAGTGGGGCAGGGGGTGCAAAGAAGTGGGCGGAGAGTGTGGGGGTCCCGCCATGGAGACTCTGGGCCAACTTCAGGAGGTTGGGGCATGCACACTGGGCAGGACTGTGTTGACTGTGTGTGTGGACCTGTGGGCGGTGGGGCTTGTCAACTGCAGAAGACTTGTGTTTCTCAAAGACCGACATAGGGGGTTTCCTCCCCTTCCAAAGCCTGAAACAATTGGGTGCTCCTGTGTCTGAGGCCAGCCCCACAAGGCTGCAATCCTCAGAGAGCTGACAAGAGACCTAAAGGCTGGAGGCTTATAGCAATTGTAAGGCCCTGAGCCTAACAACCTGCCATGCTGGGGGCCTACTCACTTAAAAGAAATACGGCAACACAAATGTGGTATTAGAACTTGCAGCCAACTGTGCTGGGGCTCACCGCACCTGATAAAGAGACTGAAGGGCCCACAACAACTACAAGCAGCTGAGCATTACAAGAGCAGGCCAGGAGCATAACTTGGCCTCCCTGGGCACCTACAGGGAGAGCAAACACACCACAACAGAAGGACACACGTAGCCCCCATAGGGGTCACCCCTGGAACATTGAGAACTGAGGGAAGCACACTGCAGGCCTCCTAAGGCATCACTTATATAAGGTCACCTATGCAAGAGCAGGAGACGTAGCTGACCTACCTAATACATAGACACAAGCACAGGGAAAGAGGCAAAATGAGGAGGCAAAGGAATACATTCCAAGGAAGGGAACAGGAAAAACCCCAGAAAAGGAACTCAGTGAAACAGAAATGAGCAAGCTACCTGACAGAGAATTCAAACAAAGAGTGTTAAGGATGCTCACTGATCTGGGGAGAAGAATAGATGAACTCAGTGAGAATGTCAACAAAGAAATGGAAGATATACAAAAGAACCAATCAGAAATGAAGAATATAATACTGAAAATGAAAAATTCACGAGAGGGACTCACTCAAAAGCAGAGTAGAGGATACAGAAGAACAGATCTGCGAGCTGGATGAAAGACTAGAATAAATTACCCAAGATGAACAGGTAAAAGAGAAAAGAATTAAAAAGAGTGAGGACAGTCTAAGGGACCTCTGGGACAACATCAAATGCACTAAAATCCATGTGATATATGTCCCAGAAGGAGAAGAGCAAGACAAAGGGGCAGAGAATCTATTTCAAGAAATAATACATGAAAACTTCCATAACCTAAGGAAGGAAGCAAACATCCAGGTACAGGAATCACAGAGAGCCCCAAACAAGATAAACCCAAAGAGGCCCACACCAAGACACATCATAATGAAAATGTCCAGAATTAAAGAGAGAATCCTAAAAGCCACAAGAGAAAGACAAGTTACATACAAAGGAAACCCCATAAGGCTATCAGCTGACTTCTCAGCAGAAACCTTACTGGCTGGAAGAGAGTGGCACGATATATTTAAAGTGCTAAAAGGAAAAAACGTACAGCCAAGAATACTCTACCCAGCAAGATTATCATTCAAAATGGAAGGAGAGATCAAAAATTTCCCAGACAAGCAAAAATTAAAGGATTTTGTCACCAAGAAACCAGTGCTACAAGAAATGTTAAAGGGACTGATTTAACGGGAAAAGAGGAGACCACAAATAGGAAAAATTATATATTTCCATGAAAAGAGGGCAATGGATACAAATGCACAAAAAAGAGGTTAGATATGATATCAAAAACATAAAATGAGGGAGGAGGGGAGTTAAAGAGTAGAGCTTTCAGACAGAGGTCAAACTAGGGAGACCATCAATTCTGTATAGAAGGATAAAGGAACAGAGAAGGACTACTAAATCACTGAGAAAAAAAAAAAGGTAAAAAATGGCAGTAAGTACATACTTATCAATAACTAGTTGAAATGTCAATGGACTAAATGCTCCAATTAAAAGGCATAGGGTAGCTGATTGGATAAAACACCAAGACCCATATATGTGCTGCATACAAGAGACACATTTCTGGTGTAAAGACACTCACAAACTGAAAGTGAAGGGATGGAAAAAGATACTCCACGCAAATGGCAATGAAAAGAAAGCTGGGGTAGCAGTACTCATATCAGACAAAATAGACTTGAAAACAAAAACTGTGAAAAGAGACAAAGAAGGGCATTACATAATCATCAAGGGAACAATCCATCAAGAGGATATAACACTTGTAAATATCTACGCACCCAATGTAGGTGCACCTAAATATATAAAGCAATTATTAACAGACATAAAAAGAGAAATAGACAGTAACACAATAATAGTAGGAGACTTTAACCCTCCACTTACACCAACGGATAGATCATCCAAACAGAAGATCAATAAGGAAACATTGGCCTTAAATGACACACTAGAACAGATGGACCTAGTAGATACATACAGAGCATTCCATCACAAAAACGAAGAATACACGTTCTTTTCAAATGCACATGGAACATTCTCCAGGATTGATCACATATTAGGCCACAAAACAAGTCTCCATAAATTTAAGAAGATTGAAATAATACCAAGCATCTTTTCTGACCACAACGGTATGAAACTAGAAATCAACTATAAGAAGAAAATCAGAAAAGCCACAAATATGTGGAGACTAAACAAAATGCTACTGAACAACGACTGGGTCAATGAAGAAATCAAAGAAGAAATCAAAAAACACATAGAGACAAATGAAAAAAAAATACGACATGCCAGAATTTATGGGATACAGCAAAAGCGGTTCTAAGAGGGAAGTTTATAGCAATACAGGCCCATCTCAACAAAGAAGAAAAATCTCAAATAAACAATCTAACAATGCACCTATAGGAACTGAAAAAGAAGAACAAACAAAGCCCAAAATCAGTAGAAGAAGGGAAATAATAAAAATCAGAGCAGAAATAAATGAAATACAGACTAGAAAAACAATAGAGAAAATTAGTAAAACCAAGAGCTGGTTCTTTAAAAAGATAAACAAAATTGACAAAACTTTAGCTAGACTAACCAAGAAAAATGAAAGAAGGTACAAATAAGTAAAATCAGAAATGAAAGAGGAGAAATTACAACAGACACCACAGAAATACAAAAGATTATAAGAGAATACTATGAAAAGCTATATGCCAACAAATTGGACAATCTGGAAGAAATGGATAAATTCTTAGAAACATGCAACTTTCCAAAACAGGATCAAGAAGAAGTAGAGAATTTGAATGGACCAATCACCAGTAAGGAGATCGAAACAGTAATCACAAACCTCCCCAAAAATAAAAGTCCAGGACCAAATGGTTTCCCTGGTGAATTCTACCAAACATTCAAAGAAGACTTAATACCTATCCTTCTCAAACTCTTCCAAAAATTTGAGGAGGGGGGGAAGCTCCCTAAGTCATTCTACGAAGCCAACATTACCCTGATACCAAAACCAGAAAAGGACAACACAAAAAAAGAAAATTACAGGCCACTATCACTGATGAACATCAATGCAAAAATCCTCAACAAAATAGTAGCAAATCGCATACAACACCACCTTAAAAAGATTATACACCATGATGAAGTGGGATTTATTCCAGGTATGCAGGGATGGCTCAACATTCGCAAATCAATCAACGTCATACACCACATTAATAAAATGAAGAATAAAAATCACATGATCATCTCAATAGATGCAGGGAAAGCATTTGACGAGATACAGCATCCCTTTATGATAAAAACTCTGAATAAAATGGGTATAGAAGGAAAGTACCTCAACATAATAAAGGCCATATACGAGAAACCCACAGCTAACATCATCCTCTATGGTGAAAAACTGAAAGCTATCCCTCAAAAAACAGGAATCAGACAAGGATGCCCACTGTCACCACTCCTATTTAACATAGTACTGGAAACCCTAGCCAGAGCAATCAGGCAAGAAAAAGAAATAAAAGAGATCCAAATTGGAAAGGAAGAAGTGAAACTGTCACTATTTGCAGATGACATGATCTTATATATAGAAAACCCTAAAGAATCCACCAGAAAGCTTTTAGAAGTAATAAACGAATATGGTAAAGTTGCAGGATACAAAATCAATGTACAAAAATCAGTTGCATTTCTATACACTAACAATGAAGTAGCAGAAAGAGAAATTAAGAATAAAATCCCATTTACAATTGCAACAAAAAGAATAAAATATGTAGGAATAAACTTAACCAAAGATGTGAAAGAGCTGTAGACGGAAAACTATAAAACATTGCTGAAAGAAATTGAAGAAGACACAAAGAAATGGAAAGATATTCCGTGCTCTTGGATTGGAAGAATTAACATAGTTAAGATGTCCATACTTCCTAAAGCCATCTATAGATTCAACGCAATCCCTATCAAAGTTCCAACAACATTTTTCACAGAAATAGAACAAAGAATCCTAAAATTTATATGGAACAACAAAAGACCCCGAATAGCTAAAGGAATCCTGAGAAAAAAGAACAAAGCTGGAGGTATCACACTCCCTGATTTCAAAATATACTACAAAGCTATAGTAACCAAAACAGCATGGTACTGGCACAAAAACAGACACACAGATCAATGGAATAGAATCGAGAGCCCAGATATAAACCCACACATCTATGGACAGCTAATCTTTGACAAAGGAGCCAAGAACATACAATGGAGAAAAGAAAGTCTCTTCAACAAATGGTGTTGGGAAAACTGGATAGCCACATGCAAAAAAGTGAAAGTAGACCCTTACCTTACACCATACACAAAAATTAACTCCAAATGGATTACAGACTTGAATGTAAGACCTGAAACTATGAAACTTCTAGAAGAAAACATAGGCCATACACTCTTTGACATTGGTCTTAGCAACATATTTTCAAGCACCATGTCTGACTGGGCAAGAGAAACAATAGAAAAAATAAAGAAATGGGACTACATCAAACTAAAAAGCTTCTGCACAGCAAAGGAAACCATGAACAAAATGAAAAGACAACCTAGCAATTGGGAGAAGATATTTGCAAACCATACATCTGATAAGGGCTTAATCTCCAAAATATATAAAGAACTCATGCATCTCAACAACAAAAAAACTACCAACTCAATTAAAAAATGGGCCAAAGACATGAACAGACATTTCTCCAAAGAAGATATACAGATGGCCAACAGACACATGAAAAGATGTTCAAAATCATTAACTGTCTGGGAAATGCAAATCAAAACTACAATGAGATATCACCTCACGCCCGTCAGAATGGCTATAACTAACAAGATAGGAAACAACATGTGTTGGAGAGGATGTGGAGAGAAGGGAACTCTCATACACTGCTGGTGGGAGTGCAAACTGGTGCAGCCACTATGGAAAACAGTATGGAGATTCCTCAAAAAATCAAGGATAGAACTACCATATGATCCAGCCATTCCACTGCTGGATATTTATCCAAAGAACTTGAAAACACCAATGCATAAAGATACATGCACCCCTGTGTTCATTGCAACATTATTCACAATAGCCAAGACTTGGAAGCAACCTAAGTGCCCATCAAGGGACGAATGGATAAAGAAGCTGTGGTATATATACACAATGGAATACTACTCAGCCATAAGAAGCGATGAATTCTAGCCATTTGTGACAACATGGATGGACATTGAGGGTATCATACAAAGTGAAATCAGTCAGAGGGAGAAGGTCAAATATCGTATGATTTCCTTCATTACGTAGTAGATAATAACAACAATAAACAAACACATAGAGACATAGATTGGATTGGTGGTTACCAGAGGGGAAGGGGGGAGGGAGGAGTGTGAAAGGGATAATTCGGCACATGTGTGTGGTGATGTGTTGTAGTTAGTATTTGGGGGTGAACATGATGTAATCTATGCAGAAATAGAAGTATAATGATGTACACCTGAAATTTATACAATGTTATAAACCAATGTTACTGCAATAAACAAAAAAAAAAAAAAAAGAATTTTTGCATTTATAATTCATTAGGGATTTTGACCTGTAGTTTTCTTTTCTGGTAGTATCCTTTTCCTGCTTTAGTATCAAATTCATGCTGGCCCTGTAAAATGAGTCTGGAAGTGTTTCTCCTTCAGTTTTTTGGAAGAGTTTGCAAAGAATGGGTATTATTTTTGTTTTTTTTCTTTTAATGTTTGGGAAAATTCACCGTGAAGCTCTCTGGTCCTGGGCTTTTCTTCATTTGGAGATTTCTGATTACAGATTCAATCTACTTACCAGTAAGTGGTCTGTTCAGGTGTTCTGTTTCCTCCTGATTTAACCTTGGTAGGTTGTGTGATTCTCAGAATTTTTCCATTTCTTCTTAGTTGGCCAGTTTGTAGGCATATGGTTGTTTGTAGTAGCCTCTTATGATCCTTTGTATTTCTGTGGTATCAGTTATAATGTTTCCTTTTTCATTTATAATTTTGTTGATTTGGGTCCTCTCTCTTTTTGTCTTTGTTAGTCTAGCTAAGGGTTTGTCAATTTTATTCATCTTTTCAAACAACCAACTCCTAGTTTGGTTAATCTATTCTATTGTTTTCCTATTCTCTATTTCACTTATTTCGGCTCTAATTTTTATTATTTTTTCTTTCTGTTAACTTTGGGCTCAGTTTGCTCTTTTTCTAGTTCCTTAAGGTGTAGAGTTAGGTTCTTTATTTGAGATCTTTCTTGCTTCTTTATGTAAAGGTTTATTGGTATCAACATCCCTTTTATAACTGCTTTTGTTGCGTCACATAAGTTTTTGTATGTTGTTTGTCTCAAGATACTATTTTATTTCCTTTTTATTTTCTTCTTTGATCTGTCGGTTGTTGAGGAGAGTGTTGTTTAATTTCTGTGTATTCATGAATTTTCCAATTTTCCTCTTGTTTTGATTTCTAGTTTCATATTATTGTGGTCAGAGAAGATACTTGGTATGATTTCAATATTCTTGAATTTAAGACTTGTTTTGTGGCCTAACACACGGTCTGTCCTAGAAAATGTTCCACGTGCACTTGAGAAAAATATGTATTCTGCCATTGTCAGGTAGAATGTTCTGTACATGCCTATTAGGTCCAGTCTATAGTGTTGTTCAAATACACTGTTTCTTTATTGACCCTCTGTCTGGATGATCTATCCTTTGTTGAAAGTGGAGTATTAATGTCCCTAACTATTATTGTATTGCTGTTTATTTCTCCTTTTAGCCCCATTAGTTTTTGCTTTATATATTTAGGTGCTCTGCTGTTGGGTGCACAAATATTTACAATTATATATGTTCTTTATGAATTGAACCCTTTATCTTTATATAATGATTTTTTCTCTTTTTACCATTTTTAGTTTAAAGTCTATTTTTTTCTGATATAAGTATAGCTAGTCTTGATTTTTTGGTTTATAATTTGCTTAAATATTTTATCCCATCCCTTCATTTTCAGTCTATGAGTATCTTTAAGGCTAAAGTGAGTTTCTTTTAGGCAACACATCATTGGATTTTGTTTTTATACATTCAGCAACTGTGCCTTTGATTGAAGAATTTAATCCACTTATGTTTGAAGGAATTATTGATAGGTAAAGACTTACTATTGCCATTTTCTTAACTGTTTTTTGGCTCTTTTGTAGATCCATTGTTCCTTTGTTCTACCCTGCTGTTTTTCTGTGTGTTTTGATATCTTTTGGTATCTGTATGCTTTGACATCTTTATCATGTTCTTTTGTGTAGTTACTACAAGTTTTTCCATTGTGGTTACCATGAGGCTCACATAAAATATGTTAAAATTATAACACCCTATTTTAAAATGATAACAACTTAACTTTACTAGAATTCCTAAACTTTACACTTTTACCTCTCCTCTCCCTCACAATTTAGGTTATTGATGTTGCAGTTTAAATATTTTTTATTTTGTGTGACTAATAACAGATTGTTGTAGTTATGGTTATTTTTACTACATTTGTTTTTCAACTTTTAAACTAAAGTTGTAAGTGAATTATTTAGCACCATTACCTTGTTACAGAATCTAACGTCGACTATATATTTACCATTACCAGTGAGTTTTATGCTACTTTATTATGTTTTTATGATGTTAATTAACATTCTTTTACTTCCACTCCAAGAACTCTCTTTAGCATTTCTTGTAAGACAGGGTTAGTGGTGATGAACTCCCTTAGCTTTCGTTTGTTCAGGGAAATCTTTCTTTCTCCTTCCTTTCTGAAGGACAGCTTTGCTGGATATAGAATTCTTGGTTGACAGTTTTTTCTTTTTATATTTTGAATATATCTTTCCATTCTGTCCTGGCCTGAAAAGTTTCTGTTGAGAAAGACACAAATAATTTTATGAGGGTTCCCTTGTATGTAACTTCTCTCTTTTGTTGCTTTCAGAATTCTGTCTTTGTCCTTGATTTTGACAACTTAATGATGATGTGTCTTGGTGCAGTCCTATTCAACTTTAACCTATTTAACCGATTTTCTATTTTCCCTTTTGATTTCTTCTTTGACAGACTGGTGGTTCCAGAGTGTGTTATTTAATTTCTACATATTTGTGAATTTTCCAATTTTTATTCTGTTATTGATTTCTAGTTTCTTACTATTATATTTGAAAAAGATGCTTTATATTATTTCAATCTTCTTAAATTTGTTGAGACTTGTTTTGTGGCCCAAACTATGATTTATCCTGGAGAATGTTCCCTGTGTGCTTGAGAAGAATATGTACAGGCATAGCTTGTTTTGTTGTGCTTGGCTTTATTGCACTTTGCAGATATTGCTATTTTTACAAGACCCTCCACCAGCAAAAAGATTACAGCTCACTGAAGGCTCACATGATGGTTAGCATATTTTAGCAATAAAGTATTTTTAATTAAGATATGCACATTGTCTTCTTAGACATAACGCTATTGCACACTTAATAGACTACAGTATAGTGTAAACATAACTTTTATATGCACTGAGAAACCAAACAACTCATGTGACTCACTTTATTGAGATATTCACTTTATTGCAGTGGTCTGGAACTCAGCTCGCAATATCTCTGAGTTATGCCTGTATTCTGCTGCTGTTGGGTGGAATGTTCTGTTAGGTCCATTTTTGTCTATAGTATTATTCAAGTCTGCTATTTCCTTATTAATTTCCTGTCTGGATGATCTATCCATTGATGAAAGCGGGGTCTTGATGTCTCCTAATATTATTTTATTGCTATGTATTTCTTCCTTCAAATCTGTGAATATTTGGTTTATATTTATGTCTTTGGATATTGGGTTCACATTTATTTATAATTGTTATATTTTCCTAATGGATTGATCCTTCTATCATTATATAATGACCTTCTTTGTCTCTTGTAGCAGTTTTACACTTAGAGTCTATTTTGTCTGACGTAAATACAGGCACCCCTTCTCTCCTGAGTTTACCATTTGTAAAGAATATCTTTTTTTATCCCTTCACTTTCAGCCTATGTTTTCTTTAATTTTAAAGTGAATCTTTTGTAGACAGCATATAGTTGGATCTTGGTTTTTTTTTTTTTAATCCATTCAGCCACTCTATGTCTTTTGATTGGCAGTTTACTCCTTTTATGTACAAAGTAATTATTAATAAGTAAGGACTTACTACTGCCATTTTGTTCATTGTTTTCTGTCTGATTGTGGTTCTTTTGTGCCCTTTTACTCTCTTGCAACTTCCTTTGTGATTTGATTTTCTTTTATAATGATATGCTCTGATTCCTTCATCTTTTTGTGTGTGTATCTACTGTGTGTATTTTCTTTGTGGTTGCCATGGTGCTTACATAAAACATGTTAATGTTATGACTATTTTAAACTGATAACCACTTAACCTCAATCACATACAAAAACTACATTTTTACCTTCCCCCCCACACTGTATATTATTGATGTCATGCTTTGTATCTTTTATGTTGTGTATCCATTAACACTTTTTAAATTGATGGTTTTGCTATATAATTTTGTCTTTTAATTTTTTTTTTTTTCTGAGCAAGTTTCAGCCTGAGCTAACATCCATTGCCAGTCTTCCTCTTTTTTTTTTTTTTGCTTGAGGAAGATTGTCCCTGAGCTAACATCTCTGCCAATTTTCTTCTATTTTGTCTGTGGGTCACCACTACAGAATGGCTGACACGTGGTATAGGTCTGTGTCCAGGATCTAAACCCAGGCCACTGAAGCGGAGTGCACCAAACTCAACCACTAGGACACAGGGCTGGCCCTGTCTTTTAATTTTTATATTAGAGTTAGAAGTGATTTACAAACCCCATTATGGTATTACAGTATTCTGTATTTGTCTACATATTTACCTCTACTAGTGAGTTTCATACATTCATATGCTTCCATGTTGCTATGTAGAATCTTTTTGTCTAAACTTGAAGAACTCCCTTTATCATTACTAGTAAGGCAGGTGTAGTGGTGATGAATTCTCTCAGCCTTTTTTTTCTGAAAAAGTCTTGATCTCTCCTTCGTTTCTGAAGGATAGTTTTGCTGAGAACAATATTCTTGGCTGGTAGCATTTCTCTTTCAGCACTTTGAATAGATCATCCCACTCTTTTCTGGCCCACAAGATTACTGCTGAGGAATCTGCCAATACTCTTATGGGAACTTCTTTGTATATAATGAGTCAATTTTCTCTTGCTGCTTTCAAAATTTTCTCTTTCTTTTTGTCTGCTGAAAGTTTGTTTATAGTGTGTCTTGGCATAGTTTTCTTTGGGTTCACCTGATTTAGAATTCTTTGAGCTTCATGGATCTGGGTCTCTCTCTCTCAAGATGTGGGAAATTTTCAGCCATTATTTCTTTAAATAAGCTCCCTCCCCTTTCTGTTTTCTCCTTCTGGGACTCCCATAATGAATAATGTCTTCCCCTTCAGGTACTCCCATATATTGGTTCTCTTGATGGTGTTCCACAAATCCCTTAGACTTTATGTTTTTTTCAGTCCTTTTTATGTTTTTGCTCTTTTGACTGCATAATTTTAAATGGCCTATCTTTGGGTTCATTGATTCTTTCTTCTACTTGATCTTGTCTGAGTTTGAACCCCTCTAGTGAATTTTTTAGTTCAATTATTATATTCTTCAGCTCCAGAATTTATTTTTGGTTCTTTTTAATTATTTCTACTTCTTCTGAGACAGGCAGGGGCAAGGGCACCTTCCTTCAACTGGCTTGGCTCTGTGCAGCTTAGAGAAGGCACAGAACTCTCCTCTAAGAGGGAGGGAGAAATGGAGCTTGGATCCAACATCCCAACTTTTTGGTGCACTCGTGGTTTCTCGCCCTCCTCACACAGAATTCTGAAGGACCTGACATAGTCAGAACCAGAGAGAGCAAGAGATTTCAGGTTTCTGGGGAAAAAAAGGGCAGCCAACCAGGGAAGCTAGGAACCAAGGTACAGGACCTCAACTAGATTGACTGGTGAAGGTCTTTCCAAATCAAAGCTAGTCCATGAAAACTGGGCATTGCGGTTGTTTCTGAAAATGTGCAGACACGAATGCAAAGTCACTAGGAACATGAAGAATCAGGAAAACATAGCACAATCAAAAGAACAAAACAAATCCCCAGTAACTGATCTAAAGAAATGTAGACCTATGAATAGCCTGGAAAAGAATTCAAAAGAATTATCTTTTTTTTTTTTTAATTTTTTGTTTATTGCAGTAACATTGGTTCACAACATTGTAAAAATTTCAGGTGTACATCATTATACTTCTATTTCTGCATAGATTACATCATGTTCACCACCAAAATACTAATTACAACCCATCACCACACACATGTACCTAAGCTTAATGAGTTACAAGAGAACACAGATAGACAATAAAATCAGGAAAATTATACTTGAGCAAAATGAGAATATTGACTTTTGTCTTTGATTATTAACCTTATTATCTGGTAATCTTGCTAAATTCTCATCCAATCAAAGGATTTGTCTCTGGGTACTTTTAAGTTGTTCCTTCTTTCCTATTTCATACATTCTTGTTTTTATGTCCCTTATTGCACTGGCTAGAATGTTGTGATCTTAAATGGGATGCTTTTAATGTTTACCACTGGATGTGGTTTTTCTAATTGTTTCTCAGGTCAAATAAGTTTCTATCTATCTATTTCTGATTTGCTAAGAATTTTACCATAAATGCTGGTTTGCTTTTTTAAAAATTATTTTCTCCACTAGTTGAGATAATCTTATGGATCATTTTTCCCCTTTAACTTGTTCTATATACAGATCTAATTTTGAAACAATCTTGCATTTATAGAGTAATTCCATATGTCATGGTATTTTAGCTTTTTATAATGCACTACTCAATTTGATTTTTAATAATTTGCTTAGGGTGTCTGTATCAGTGTTCAATAAATTTGGATTTTAATTTTCCTTTCAATTACTGACCTCATCTTCCATTAATATCATAAAATAAGATTAGAGCATATTCCTTTTTTTTCTATTTTGTGAATACACTTGGGAAAGTTTGATATTATCTGTTCCTTGAATATTTTTCAGAACACCAATGCAAAATTAATTAGTTCTGTTTTATTTGGATATGGGGGGAGGGATGTAAAGGAAGATTCTAATCTACTTATTTTTGATTTCTTTCTTTTTGATAAGGCCATTTACTTTTCCAATTTTTCTTGAGTTAGTTTTTTAAATATTTTTTTCAGAAATTTATCCTTTTCACCTGAGTTTTTCCATATCTTTTTCTATACTTTTTGTTTCTACTAATCCTTGTACCTGACAGCTTGATTCCTTACTTTTAGTGACTTTTTTTCTTCATTTGTTTTTGCTGAAGTTATGCTAGTCTTTGTGAACTTTGCGGACATTTTTTGAAGTTTGTCCAAGAGTGTGTTTTCCCAGAGATTGTTTACGTTCTAATTCCCATCCCAAGCAAATGTGAACTTGAGTTAAAAATTTTTCAGAGGGAAATACTTGGTAGGACCTCTACTTACAGACCTATTTAGACATCTTCAGGCCCCACAAATCTCAGGCTTTAGGTCCCCAGCTCTAACATCAGATCAAAATTCTTGTTGGTTTGTTTACTGGTATTTTATGGCTTCTGAAAAATTTCTTTATTTTCCCATAAATCCAGACATGAGTTAAAATATATTTTGAAACTTGTCTAGTATTGAGAGGGAGTTGTCTAAACATTGACTCTGCCATAGCACAGATAATGGATTAACAAATATTTATTTATTTCTAATAATTTTATTTACCTTTTTAACTTTCCCTATTTAAACTAAAAGTTTTCATCTATGACTTCGAGAATGGAAGAAACAATAGATCATAAAGAACAAAAGAAGATGATTATCTGTTTTTGAAACACCAAAACGAAGGTCCTGGGACAAACAACAGATTGAAAAATTACTTGTGGATCCAGTTCCTTCTGTCAGTTCACTCACTCACCCAAGAGAGATTAGATTTCCTAGTTAGAAATAATTCTGAGAGCAATGACTAGGAACTAATTACTGAGAAAAGGCCTTGCATCTTGCCCATTTACCTAGCTCAATAATTTATTTGAAGGAGGATGAAAATTGCCTAGAGTAGACATTTTCTGGAGTCCCTTAGGCAGAAACTAGATGATCAGAATAACCAAAGGCAGCATGGCGTCAGAAAAATGGATTAGGAGTGGCTCTTCAGCATGTGTAGGCATTTGAAAAAAATTTCCATGACATGGGACAGTTTTTCTTCTGTCTTTCTGAGAGACGGTGCCAGATCCGAATTAGCCTTGTGGTCAGAGTGAGGGGCACACACAGCTAGTGCTGTCATCAACCAATGACAGGAACCATGCTGGTGCAAAGAAGATTCTTCAGAATCTAGCTCCTTAGAACATGATCCCCGCCCAGAGCAGTGGTCAGAGCAGCAGCTTCTTCTGGGAGCTTGTGAGAAATGCAGAATTTCAGGCCCCACCCCAGGTCTATTCAGCCTGAATCTATACTTTAGCAGGTTCCCTCAGAAGATGACAGCATGGAGCAATGAAGAAAACTGAAAGGACAGATAAAATAATACATGCCAGAAACTGAGGGCAGAGAACTTCAGAGTCCTCGACATCTCTTCTTCCTCTGTGATCACTGATTGACGCTACGCGAGCTCTCTGAGTAACTGGGGAAAGCAGAGAGGGGGACACTCTAATTGACAGAGAGAATCTCAGTTTTATAGGTTTATTCTAAGATTCAATGTCTACCTCCAGATAAATTTGTTCTTCAGATAGAGAGAACATCGAAAAAAGTTTCTTTTCTTTGGCATATGTAAATTTCACGGACTGAGATTTGTTTCTGCCACGTAAGCTTTATTTCTGCAAACAGTGTGTCACTTACATCTTTAAGGGCATAGATTACATTTCATAATTTTCAAATCACTCTCAGCACTTGCCCAGAATATTTCAAAAAGAATGTGATCAATAAATGCTTATAAATAAATAATTTTTATTTATAGACAAATAAATATAAATAATAGCAAATAATAGTATAATTTGCAAACTTTTTTTAGAATTGTTCCTTACATTTAATATTTCAGGGGCTAATTGGATGAGTTTCTTCTATCTGATTGGAAACAAGTCCCAGGATGAAGGAATCACCTTAGTACCAAAAAAGTAACCTTTCATTCACATTCACTAATTACCGAACATAGAGTCTGTTTCACAAAGGAAGAATATTAGTATTAGTGTCCGAATCATGCTTGCTTTTTCACAACAAATTGTTTTTTCTCTAAGTTTGTATACTCTTTTCTTACAGACATGTGACTTTAAAGAGGACCTTCAGCTTCTACCATTCTGAGATGGTTATTTGTCATGACTTATTTTTTCCCTTTCCTTGGCTCAGTAAGTTTTAATGCTAAATACCATAGCACTGAAGTGTCCAGTCACTACACTCAACACCAAGAGAAAAGAACACTTCAACAATTTTGATTAAAAAAAAAAATTTCTTGTGCTACCTTTAAAAAGAAGCAAGAAAGATTGTTAAATAGTCTTTCCAAGTTATGGAGTAAACCCATCACAGCTTCACTGGCTCTTTGACATGACATTTCTCTCTGAAGGTGGGGAAGTAACTTCTTTAGCACTAACCATCATTCCATCCTTCCTGTGTTTGTACATAATTGATTTAAATGTCTTAGGTTGTGCTCACCATAACAGCTGTAAAGGTACAAACACTGACTTCCATTTGTTCATTTGTTATGCAGTCTAGAGAAAGCTATGGTATACTTTGTAAAATCGTGTTTTCAAAATGTAGCCTCTTTCCTCGGCAGGGCAAGATGCACAGCTCTTCAGAGTGAACCACGACTGGTGAGCATCTGTGCTGATTAAATACAGCAAGATGGTTTATCCACAATCTTCACTTTTTAAAATTTTATTTATATAGTGTTATTTGGGGAGGAGAAGGGTGCTATAAAAACAAAATCTTTGAGTTTTAAAAGAATTTATTTGGAGCAGGGAATGCTTCCATGGTAAAATATTACATCTTTGTCATAGAATTGGTAACAATAGTTTAAATTCTAATTTTGCAAAATCACATAACATTTCCTGAAATATGACTATAATTGTCTTTATATCCACATGTCTCTCAAACATGAAAATTTGATGTAACAGAAAATATGTGTCAGAAATAATTAAGCATTGCATATGATATGTCCAAGGGTGAATCTAGTTAATGTTCATTGTACTCCACATCATAGTGAAATATTATGTGTTGTGCTGTGCCAACTTTAAATGTATTGTTTTTTTCCAAAATAACATCACAATTGTGGCTAAATTGTAAGACAGAAACTGATCTAACTACAAATTAACACATTTCTGTTCTCTCAGAGGTAGAATTGTGAATTCTTGAGTCACTTAAGAACAAGGTACCTTGTATTACCAAGGTGGTCATGGTTGGGTTAGAAATGTGACACATTTCAGCTAGTGCTTCAGAGAGTTGCTTTTTTTTAATGACATATCTATTAGTGGGATATAACTTAAAGCACTTTACTCTATTCTGTCCTATCCTAACTTTATTCTACCAGAGCAGCTGTCTTCTTTTTAATAGACCGAGATTCTGAATGACATTTAATCTTTTTCTAAACCACTTTATTGTGATACGATTGACATACAAAAAACTGTACCTATTGGATGTATACAAGTTGGTGAGTTTAGAGGTAAGTAAACATCCATGGCACCATCACTACAATCTCTGCCATAAACATACCCAACATGTCTGAAAGTTTCCTCTTGCCCTCTTTATTATTATTATTGTTCATGATAAGAATACAGCATAAGATCTGCCTCCTTAGCAAATTTTTAAGTATGCAATTCAATGTTATTAATGATAGGCACTATGATGCATAATAGATCTCCAGGACTTATGCATTGCATGACTGAAATTTTGTACCCTTTGACAAATACCTCCCCCTTTCCTCTTCCTCCCAGCTCCTGGCTGTTACCATTCTACCTTTTGCTTCTGTTAGTTTGATTATTTTACATTGCTTATATAAGTGGTATCTTGTAGTATTGGTCCTTCTGTGACTGGTTTATTTCACTTAGCTTAATATCCCCCAGGTTAATCCATATTGTTGCAAATGGCAGTGTTTCCTTCCTTTTTAAAGGCTGAATAATATTCCATTGTATGTATATAGAGCATTTTCTTTATCTATTCATCTATCAATGTATGTTTAGGTCACTTCATTGTCTTGGTTATTGTGAATAATGTTGCAATGAATATGTGAATGCAAATATCTTGTCAAGATCCTAATTTTAATTATTTTGGATAGATACCTAGAAGTGAGATTACCAGATTATATGGTAGTTCTATTTTAATTTTTTGAGGAACCTCTATAATCTTTTCCATAGTGGCTGCAGCAATTTACATTATCACCAACAATGTATAAGGATTCCCTTTTTCCACATCCTTGCCAACACTTGTTATCTTTTGATTTTTTGATAATAACTATCCTAATAGGGTGAGGTGATGTCTCATTGTGGTTTTGATTTGCATTTCCCTGGTGATTTGTAATACTGAGGACATTTTCATATACTTGTTGGCCATTTGTATGTCTTCCTTGGAGAAATGCCTGTTCAGTTCCTTTGCCTATTTTTAATTGGGTTATTTGTTTTATTGCCGTTGAAGTGTAGGAGCTCCCTATATATTTTGAATATTAATCCTTTATAAAATATATGATTTGCAAATATTTTCTCCCATTCTCTAGGTTGCCTTTTCATTTTGTTGATTGTTTCATTTTTGGTGCAAAAGTATTTTAGTTTAATGTAGTCCTACTTGTCTATTTTTTTCTTCTATTGCTTGTGTTTTTGATGTCATATTCAAGAAAACATCGCCCACACTAATGTCGAGAAGATTTTCCCCTCTGTTTTCTTTTAGGAGTAAAACTGTTAGAACTAATAAATTAATTCAGTAAAGTTGAAGGATACAAAATCAACATAGAAAAACCAGTTCCATTTCTTATACCAACAATGAATTGTCTGAACAAGAAATTAAGAAAACAATCTCATTTTCAATAGTATCAAAAAGAATAAAATACTTACAAATAAACTTAACCAAGGAGGTGAAAGACTTGTATGCTGAAAACTATAAAATGCTAATGAAAGAAATTAAAGTAGACTCAATACAGCACCCACAATTAACCCAACCATGTATGGTCAACTAGTCATAGAGTGCCAAGAATACACAATAGGGAAAAGATAATCTTGAACACATGGCTTTGGGAAAACTAAATATCCACTGGATTTGAAAAGAGTAAAATTGGACCTCTATCTTACACTATATGCAAAAATAAACTCAAAATGGATTAAAGCCTTAAACGTAAGCCCTGAAACTGTAAAACTCCCAGAAGAAATTATAGGGGAAAATTTCATGTCTTGGTCTTGGCAATGATTTCTTGGCTATGACACCAAAAGCACAGGCAACAAAAACAAAAATAGGAAAGTGGGACTACATCAGACTAAAAAGCTTCTGCATAGCAAAGGAGACAATCAACAAAATGAAAAGACAAAAGAATAGGGTAAAATATTTGCAAACCATATATCTGATAAGGAGATAACATCCAAAATTTTTAGGAACTGCTGCAACTCACTAGCAAAAAAAACAAACTGCCTGATAAAAAATTGGGCAAAGGACTTGTACAGACATTTCTTCAAAGAAGATATACAGTGGCCAACAGGTATATGAAAAGACTCAACATCACTAATCAATACAGAAATGCAAATAAAATCTACAATGAGATACCATTTCACACTCATTAGGTTGGCTATTATAAAAAAACAAAACTAAAAATGAAAAATAACAATTGTTGTTAAAGATGTGGAAAAATCGCAACCCATGTGCATTGCTGTTGGGAATGTAAAATGGTATAGCCACCATGAAGAACTTTATGGAGATGCCTCAAAAAATTAAGCATAGAATACCATTTAATTCAGCAATTCCACTTCTAGGTATATGCACAAAAGCATTGAAAGCAGAGGCTCCAACAGATGTTTGTATATCTGTGCTCATAGCAGCATTATTCACAATAGTCACATGATAGAAACAACCCAGATGTCCATCGATGGATGAATGGATAAACAAAATGTGGTACATGCACACCATGGGATATTATTCAGCCTTAAAAGAAATGAAATTCTGACACATGCTACAACATGGATGAATCGTGAAGACATTATGCTAAGTGAAATCAGCCAGTCACAAAAGATGACTACTGTTGATTCCACTTATATGTGGCACCTAGAGCAGGGAAATTTATAGGAATCAGAGGTAGGATAGTGGTTTCCAGGGTCTTGGGACAGCAGGAGATGGGGAGTTATCGTTTAACAGGAAAAGAGTTTCAGTTCGAGAAGATGGAAAAGTTCTTGAGACTGATGGTGATGATGATTTCACAATAATGTAAATGACTTAATGTCACTGAGCTGTATCCTTGAAAATTGTTAAAATGATAAATTTTATGTTGTGTATATTTACTACAATTAAAAGAAACTTTAATAGACATCCTTGCACAGATAAGATCCAGTGTATGTGAGCTCCATTTTGATAATATTAAGGCCGTAAATTGTCAAAATATAGGGAAAAAGAATAATTTCCCCAGACAAAGGTAAATTGGGGCGATTAGCATGTTAGGCATTGCATGATGAGGAAGAGATGGATGCCAAGATGGTCTGCAGGGTCTTCGCTGCACACTGCATGAAGAATGACAGGGTCTGACTAAGGATCCTTCCATTTCCCCTCAGAGCCGGAATCAGGAATTGGTGAGGGTAGGTAGAAAGCCACTTACTACAGTATCTTTTATGCTTTTAAATAGAAGGAACCCAAACTTCTCAGCTTCAGTGTAAATAGAAAGGAGGTCATTTTAACTTTAATTCTCAAATTCAGTGGACATGGAACTCCCTCCTTATGCAGGGCTTTAGCCTTCTGCAGAGTCCCTAAAAGTGTTTCTGAGTCTCCAAAGCTAGAATCTGACGCAATTCTTATTGCACTGTTCAATGCTGATTTCCTGCCAGGTCCTGCATTGCCGTGTCTACTGAAAAACATGATCCCAGTTGATAATTCACCACTCTTCCTGTGGGTGCAGAAAGCCTATTAACAGAATATTTACATTCATGAAGTGCTGCCTGGGAGGAAGTGTTAAAAAAATTGGAGAATATTAAAAGTAGCATTTTCTTTTCATGAAGTCGAACTGGGGATGGTCATGCTACCATCATTATTCCTTGTCCTGTTGTTTATCTTATTTTTCCTTAATCTTTATTCTTTTATGGAATTTCACAAATGTTCTTTTCACACCCTGAAAATCCCCATGCCTGCACCTTGGCTGCTAAACCACAGGGAGCTGTCTGTATACAGCTTTTTGGACATAATCAGACTCTGAATGTCAGTTTATGCCCATTTTGGACCCCCGCTAAAGAAGTATTCTGGGCCTTAAAGGAAAAAAAGCATTGCTAAAATGAAATTACATAATTATTGTAAGACATTACCCCCAATGCATATGAACAGATAATCATAGGTATCAAATAATAATCTAAGCCTTCATTAAAATATTCCAATTCTCTATATTAAAACTCTGGAAATGGAACAAAGTCTATTTTCAAACAAATATTCCAAAAAGAAAAACAAACAAATAAAACATATCTTTGGAAGTTTAGGCTATTTCTTTATCCTCTCTTATTTGCATATTTAAAACATTTAGACTGCAAACAAAATGTACATTATGTATTTTCTACCAAGTGTGTGACAAGAAGGCAAATTTATTCTATGATCTTTATTTGAAGAGGAAGGTTTTTGCTTAATCCATTAACTTTTTATGCCTCTAGCTCTCTCATTAAGTAGAGAAGGAGCGAATGAGAGAACCGTGTGAACAGTCAGTTATGCTTTTGTGAAGGTCTTTTCTCCACCTTGCTTACTCTGCACAGAAGAAAGAAACAATCCAACATCTGAAGTGTGATCTCCAGTGGAAGCTTTCTGGAGAGAGTTTTGTGCTGTTAGAACGGCAGCGACTTCTGTGAGCTCTCTGGTTTCTCATTGTCGCTCCTCTTTTCCACCTACTGAACTAAAGAAGACTAGGTTGAGGTCAAGCCTGGCTGGTGGGAGTTTAGAGTTCTGTTAGACTCTTCAGAAAGCCAATTGGCAGTGCTCCTTTTTGTGCCATTAATCAAGGATTAAATGGGAGAACAATTTTATTTTTTTCCCCTGAAATATTTCCCACGTCTCCTGTCATACTCTGTTCTGCTAACATCTATTTTCAGTAACTTACAGATGTTCTATCCTTGTTTATATTATAAAATATCAAAACAAAACCAAAATTAATATAAGGTAGAAAAGAGGTTTTTAAAATGAAATTGATTTAAGTAGAAATATTTAGGAACATCTTGATAAAATCATATTTACACACAATGTATACTGCAGTAATGATAGCTTTTGGGGGACCTTATCTAAACAATCTGAGTTATTAAGAAAATTGCTATCTGTTTCTTAATTATTTAAACAATTCATATAGAAGCCATGTGACCATGTAACTGATAACATGAACTGCAAGGTAAATACAAATGTCTATTTCTTCATCCCGGTTGGATTTTATGACTAGTAAATATTGCCCCAGCCATATTGATTATGCAGTGATCCATGTCAGCCAATAAAGCTACAGCAGTAAGCTGCATGCATAGAACAAAGCACAGACGAAACGCTCGATAAATAGTAATTGACTAATTTCTAAATTCCCTCTTTTGCTTTTACTTGTAAGATACATAAATGCAGGTAGATAATTGGCCTAGAGCTATTCTGACAATCGTGTATCAATAGCTTTGCTTCCGAATCTCCATATTTATAAATTCAGATATAAATATCATGGCATTTTTACTCAGGCTGTTAGAACTAGTGTCCATGCACATAGATTGCAGCATAATGAATTTCTATTGCATTTCTGTCTCTTTCGAAATCCGGAGAAGGCAGAAAGCCTGACTGGAATTTCTAAAGTGAGATTTAGCACACTAATACAGCAAAAGAAACATGGCAGGATCGAAAGTAAATCAACATGAAATGTTTCCACTTAAAAATACTCATAATGTTTGATCTCTTAATGATAAGAGAGCAGGTTGCTCTCTTGTTGCTTGGTTGTGCAAAATTGCAGCATATAATGTAGAAAGAAAGGATCGTAAGCTGAGCTACCTTCAAGGGCCAGGAAAGGACAATAAACGTGAGCTGGGTGTAGGATGCTAAAGAATGTTAGTCAATACGCTGACGTGGAGAGTGCATGCTTCAGCTGAGAGTGCTCAAATAACTAACGAAAAGCAAAACCACAAACAAATAAAACAAAAAGCCAACACGATGGCCAACATGGTGGAAGTGGTTTGGGCTGCCCTCTGCCTGCTAACAGCCAGATTGAGACCATTGCTTTCAATTGTTAGGTTGTTGTCTTAGAAATGGTGTTTAACTGTTATAGATATCACACTAATTAGATTTTGGTATCTTTGAAGAAGTCTAGTGCAGCTCATTTACTATTGTCTCTCCCCAGCTGCTTAGCATGTGGGACTACACTATTTGCTCATTAATTGACCACTCCATGAACATAATCGTTAAATGTAATTGTAGCCTTGGTTCCATGGTTGATTTTTAGATTTCAGGTTTTGGGGCTAATTAATTACATCCCCTCTTTTGCATTAAAATAGATTTTGCACAGCATGCAAAGAATATACATTGAGCTGACATTTTCCTCTGAGCTCTTCAAAGGTGTGGGGCACTCAGCTGGAGTAATAGTCTCTGAGAGAGACACTACTGTCTCTTAGAAAATAAGAGTGATGTCACTGACAATGGTGGAGGAGGAAGTTTGAAGATCCATCCCTCCACTGAGTCATCCATTAATCTGGCAAAACCTAACAGAATCAACACTTCAGAACTCTGGAATCACACCAAAAACCAACAACAACAAAGGGAGTGTTTAATGAAGAAAGAGGTAGCTAAATTTTAGCATTGAAGGAAATCTCTGTCAGGTTACTGGATGACCACTTAGGTAACAAAATAGAAATGTCGATAATCACATGAAACAAGGAATACAGTCTTTGTAAAAATAGTCTGGAAAAGTCAGTAAACAAATATATGACTGCAGCACCTACAAATAACAAGTGCAAACCCTAGGGAAGGGGGAGAGTTTCACTTCCAGAGTTACCACATTATAATAATTTAAATGTCTAGTTCTGAATAAAAAATTATGTGGCATGCAAATAAACAGAAAAGCATGGCCTATTCACAAGATACAAAGAAATTGACAGAAACCATCAATGAGGAAGACCAGACATTGGACATACTAAAAAAAGACTTTAAATCAACTGTCTTAAATATTCTCAAAGGGCTAAAAGGAATTATGAACATAGAACTAAAGGAAACTGGCGGCTGGCCCAGTGACACAAGTGGTTAAGTGCGTGCGCTCCGCTGCGGCGGCCCGGGGTTTGCCGGATCCCGAGCGCACACCAACGCACTGCTTGGCAAGCCATGCTGTGGAGGCATCCCATATAAAGTGGAGGAAGATGGGCATGGATGTTAGCCCAGGGCCAGTCTTCCTCAGCGAAAAAAAAAAAAAAAAAGAGGAGGATTGGCAGATGTTAGCACAGGGATGATCTCCTCACAAAAATAAAAAAAAAAGAACTGAAGGAACCTGGGAGAGTAATGTCCAAACAAATAGAGAATATTAAAAAGGGGATAGAAATTACAAAACCAAATAGAAATTCTGGAGCTAAAATTTACAATAGCTGAATAAAAAATTCACTAGAGAAATTCAACAGCAGATTTGAGCATGCAGAAGAGTCAGCTACTGAAATTATCCAGTCTGACAAACAGAAGGAAAAAAGAATGAAGAAAAATGAGCACAGCCTAAGTAACCTGTGGAACACCGTCACACATACCAACAAATGCATTATGGGAGTCCTACAAGTAGAGGAGAAAGAGAAAGGGGCAAAAGGTATATTTGAAGGAAGAATAATTGAACACTTGCCAAGTCTAATGAAACACATGAATCTACACATCCAAGAAGCTCCATATCCTCCAAATAGGATAAACTCAAGAGATACAGAGACACAGTGTAATCAAACTGTCAAAAAACAAAGACAAAGAGAGAATCAAATTGTCATATACAAGGGATCTTCTATAAGATTAATACCTTTTTTTCCCATGAGAAAACTTGGAGGCCAGAAGGCAGTGGGATGACATATTTAAAGTGCCAAAAAACAAAAAACAATAAACAAACCTGTCAACCATCAAAAATATAACCACAAGAAGTTAGGAAACCTGTATGTTTTTACTGCTTTATCTCCACTACATAAATGTATCTGTTTCATAATAAATGCTCAGGTATTTGTTGAACAAATGAATGAAAGTCTATTAAACTCTGAACTTCCAAAAGATTCATTTCCCATCATTTTGTCTTTCTCTTCTTCTTCTTATACTTAGGAAAAGTGGAATTCCTGCTTGCTTCTTTCAACTGTGGTTAACCCATCATTTGCTATTTTGTTGTTGTTCCATCAATCTTCTCCACTTTTTTGCATCTTCACCATTATTAACTCTATCGGCTTTTTCCTTGCTATTGAAAAACATGTACTATTTCTTCCACTCAAGAAAAAAAATCCTTTCCCCACTCAAGCTATGTTGCACCTTTTTCCTTGCTTTTACTAACTCTATATTTACATAACATTCCTCAGTTACAAACCTTCCATATACGTTATTTTTCAAATCAATTCCATGAGATATCATCTTTATTTATAGATATAAGAATTCTGTGTAACAAAAAATCTGACAAAAATCAAACAATTTCCCTGTGAGGTATTACAAATGTCACATATGCATTTAATATGTGAAGCTTGGGTAACAAAGTAGGTTAAGTGACTTACCTAATTCAAGGAGCTTATAATGGTTGAAAGAAATTTATCTAGGCCTTCAAGCTCAAAATCCCAATGCTCCACTCCTGCTTTCATTTTGTAATTTTTTACCCTATTAATGTCATGAAATTTAAGACAATGTATTGTCTTCTACCCCCTCTACTCTTGTTCCCTGCTAATCTGCTGAGACCAATCTCTTTGGATAATCAATGTCTTCTCAATGTCCAAACCTTGTGGTATTCACCCAGTTAACACAGTTGTGTATCTGTTGAGAACTTGATGCTGCTGAACAGGTATGATTCTAGCCGCCCTCTCTTCTTTCTGTTTGATCGTACATCTTCTTGCTTACCTCTTACTTCCCTACTCCTTTGCTGTCTCCTTTTATTGTTCTTCATCCACTTCCTGAACTCTTAATGCACATTTTTCAGAAACTTCTGTCTTTAGAACTCTTTACTTCCTTTCTATTCTCCCTCATTCTCTTTCATTAGCTTGGCTTTTTCCAAAAAACTTTACCTTGGCAATTTACACTTAGGATTTTAGCTACTGTCTCTCTGTGTGTTGCTGCAAGATCTTTATCTTCAGACATAACATGTCTTCTGACTGTTATGACCTAGTAATGGCTTCATTGACCGTTATGCTTGGACGTCCAGGAACACAAGTCAAACTTGACGTTTACGAAACTGGAGTACTCAGATGTATTCTCAAATTTATTCCTCTTCCTGAATTTTTAAAATATTTCTGTTAGCGGTTCCGTTTTTCTCTTCCAATGGCAAAGACTAAAACTTTCAACTCTTTTTGTTTTACTCCACATCCTGTCTCAAATCCCAGTTTGTTTCTTCCACTTTCCTAATAACTATTGTAAATATCCTCATTGCTTTTATAACTACAGTCATGCACCACATAATAATGTTTTGGTCAACAATGGACTGCAAATACGAAGGTGGTCCCATAAGATTAGTACCATATAGCATAGGTGTGAAGCAGGATATACCATGTAGGTTTGTGTAAGTACACTCTATTATGTTTGCACAATGATGAAATTGCCCAACAGCACATTTCTCAGAATGTAGTCCTGCCATTAAGCAACACATGACTGTATATTTATTTTCTTTCATTCATTATCATTTGATTTCACACTAAAACTATTACAGTAGTATATGTGCTTGATAGCTCTTGGTCATAAGAAATACAAACCAAATTACATTTTTTGAATAAACTTTTTATTTTGAAATAGTTATAGTTTTACAGAAAATTTACAAACATGCTACAGAGAGTTCCCGTCGACCCTTGACCCAGTTTCCCCTTATTTAATGATGGTACATTTGTCAAAACTAAGAAATTAACCTTGGTAAAATACTATTAACCAAAGCACAGAACTTACTAGAATTTCACAAGTCTGTTTCAGGTTCTAGTCTAGGATGCCACATTGCAGTTTGTCATCATGTGTACTTAGTCTCCTCTGGTGTGTGAAAACTTATCAGTTTTTCCTTATTTATCATAATATCTACTATTTAAAAGAGTATTTTGAAGAATGTTCTTCAATTCATGTTTGATGTTATCTTTGCGATTAGACTGGGGTTAAGGATTTTTTCAGAAAAATACCATAGACAATTATTATGTGAATTATCTTTCTGTAGCATCTTATCAGGAGGTACATGATATCAGGATGAAGTTATCATGACTTATTAGTGAAGTTTCCTTTTCTTTTTCCCCAGCTTTGTTGAGTTATAATTGATAGCTAAAAATTATACATATTTAGGGAATACACTTGATGATTTGATATATGTATACATTGTAAAATAATCACCACAATCAAGGTAATTAACATACCCATCACCTCCCACTGTTATCTTTTCTATTTTGTACGTGATGATCTTAAGATTTATACTTTTAGCAAACTTCAAGTACATAATACAATATTTTTATAGTTATATTGTTGTACATTAGATCTATAAAACTTATTCAACTTGCATAACTGAAACTTTATACCCCCTTGACAAACATCTCCCCATTTCCACCTCCTCCCAGCCCCGGGAAACCACCATTTTACTCTCTGCTTCTTTGAGTTTACTATTTTAGATTCCTTGTTTAAATGGTATTTGTCTTTTTGCATCTACCTTATTTCACTGAAGATAATGTCCTCCAGGTTCATGTATATTGTCACAATTGGCAGAATTTCCCTCCTTTTAAAGATGATACTATTCCATTCTCTGTGTGTATGTGTGTGTGTATATATATACCACATTTGATTTATCCATTCATCCAGCGATGGGCATTTAGGTTATTCCCATATTTGGCTATGTGTATAATCCTGAAGTGAACACGCGTGTGAAGATATCTTTTCAAGATACTGATTTGTTTCCTTCAGATATATACCCACGAGTGGGATTGCTGGATCATATGGTAGTTCTATTTTTAATTTTTTGAGAAACCTCCATACTGTTTTCCATAATGCTGTACCAGTTAAGATTCACACCAACAGTACACAAGAGTTCCAATTTCTTAACAATCTTTCCAACACTTGTTATCATTTCTCTTTCTGATAATAGTCATTTTAAGAGGTGTGAGTTGATATTTTGTTGTGGTTTTGATATGCATTTCCCTGATGATTAGTGATGTTGAGCACATTTTCATATACCTGTTGGCCATTTGTATGTATTCTTTTCAAAAGTGTCTCCAGATTTTTTAATTGGGATATTTGTGGTTTTTTTGCTATTGGGATACTTGAATTCCATATATCTTTTTTGATATTAACCCCTTATCAGATATATGGTTTGCAATATTTTCTGACATTCTATAGGTTGCCTTACACTCTGTGGATCTTTTACTTTGCTGTGCAGAAGCTTTTTAGTTTGAAGTAATCTCACTTGTCTATTTTTGCCTTTGTTGCCTGTATTTTTGGTGCCATATCAAACAAATCATTGCCCACAGAAACGTTCAGGAGATTTTCCCCTATGTCCTTCTAGTAGTTTATGGTTTCAGAGATTATGGGTTAAAACCTATGGTTTTATTTGTCTTTGACATGTTTCAAGTTAATTTTTGTGAGTGGTGTAAGATAGGAATCCTGTTTCATTCTTTTGCATGTGGATATCCAGTTTTACCAGCACCATTTATTGAAGACACCATTCTTTCCCCATTGTGTGTTTTGGCATTATTGTGGAAGATCAGTTGATTGTAGATGTATTGATTTATTTCTGGGCTTTCTATTCTGTTCCACTGGTCTATATGCTTGTTTTTATGTCAGTACCATACTGTTTTGATTACTATAGCTTTGTAATATATTTTGAAATCAAGAAGTGTGATGCCTCTGGCTTGATTCTTCTTGCTTGATTCCTTTGGCTATTCAGGTTTTATTGTGGTTTCATATGAATTTCAGGATTTTAAAAAATATTTCTGTAAAGAATGCCAGCGGGATTTTGAAGGAGAGTGCATTGAATCTATAGGTCACTTTAGGTAGTATGGGCATTTTAACATATCAATTTATACAATTCATAAACATGAGATGTCTTTCCATTTATCTGTCTTTAATTTCTTTCATCAATATTTCATAATTTTTAGTGTACAAGTCTTTCACCTCTTTGGTTAAGTTTACTCCTAAGGATTTTATTCTTTTTGTTGCTATTGTGAATGGCGTTTTGTGAATGCTATTTTTTAAAATTTCATTTTCAGATAATTCATTGTTTGTCTATGAAAACAACAGACTTTTGTATGTTGATTTTGTATCCTGTGACTTTACTGAATTTTCTTATTAGTTCTAACAGTTTTTTGAGGAGTCTTTAGGGTTTTCTACATATATGACCACATCCTATGCTAATAGAGATAATTTTACTTCTTCCTTTTGAATTTGGATGCCTTGTGTTTCTTTTTCTTGTCTAATTGCTCTGTCTTTCAGTACTATACTGAAAAGATGAGGCATGAGTGGGCATCCTTACCTTGAATGGGTCTTAGATGGAGAACTTTCAGTTTTTTCCCATTGATTATGCTAGCTGTGGGCTTGCCATATATGACCTTTATTGTGTTGAAGTCAAGTTCCTCGTATATCTATTTTGCTGAGAGTTTTAATCATGAATGAATGTTGAACTTTGTCAGATGCTTTTTCTGCATCTATTGAGATGATCATGTGGTTTCTTTTCTTTTATTTTGTTAATATATTGTCTTACATCAATTGATTTGCATATTGAACCATCCCTGCATCGTTGAGATAAATTCCACTTGATCACAGTTTATGATCCTTTTAATATGCTGTGGGTTTGGTTTGCTAGTATTTTATTGAGGATTTTTGCATCTACATTTATCAGGGATATTGGCCTATAGTTTTCTTTTCTTGTAGCGTCCTTGTCTGGTCTTGGCGTTAGGACAATGTTGGCCTCATGAAAGTAAGTTTGGAAATGTTACCTCCTCTTAAATTTTTGGGAAGAGTTTAAGAAGAATTGGTATTAATTATCCTTTGAGTGTTTGGTAGAATTGACCTGTGAAGCCCTCTGGTAGAATTCATCCATGGAAGCTTTTTTATTAACGATTTAATCTCCTTATTTGTTATTGGTCTTTTCAGGCTTTGTATTTCTTCTAAATTCAGTTTTGGTAAATTTTGTGTTTTTATGAATTTAACCTTTTCTTCTAGGTTATCTAGGTTTTTTGGCATATAATTGCTCATAATATTTACTTATGATCTTTTTTATTTCTGAGGCATCCATTGTAATGTCTCCTCTTTCATTTATGATTTTATTTATTTGTGTCTACTCTCTTTTTTTCTTGTTTAGTTTAAGGGTTTGTCAATTTTCTTTATCATTAATAAAAACAAACTTTTAGTTTTGCTGTTGTTTTTATATATGTTTTTATTCTCTATTTTATTTATTTCTGCTCTAATCTTTGTTATTTCCTTCTTCTTGCTAGTTTCTTGTTCTTTTTCTGGCCCCTTGATGTGTAAAGTTAGGTTGCTTATTTGAGATCTTTATTCTTCTATAATGTAGGCACTTATCAGTAGAAACTTTCCTCTTTTGCTAAATCCCATAAGCTTTGGTATGTTGTGTTTTTTATTTTGTCTCATGATACTTTTAAATTCCCTTTGATTTCTTCTTTGACCCACTGGGTTTTCAGGAGTGTGTTGTTTAGTTTTCATTTATTATTTTTTCCATTTTTCAAAGATATTGATTTCTGGTTTCATTTCATTGTGGTTGGAAAAGATGCTTGGAATGATGTCAATCTTCTACATTTTTTTAAGACTTGTTTCGTGACTTAGAATATGATCTACCCTGGAGAATGTTCCATGTGTGCTTTAGGAGAATGTGCATTCTTCTGCTGTGGGTGGAGATTCTGTAGATGTCTGTTAGGTCCATTTGGTCAATAGTGTTATTGAAGTTAGATGTTTTTATTGCTTTTCTGTTTGAAAGTGATACACATTATCCTAAGTGGGGTATTGAAGTCCACTACTCTTATTGTATGGCTGTCAATTTCTTCCATCGGTTCTGTTAATGTTTGCTTTATATATTCAGGTTCTCTGATGCTTACATTTAAAGTAGTTACTGCTAGGTAAGGACTTACTCTTGCCATTTTGTTAACTGTTTTTTGGTTGTTTCGTAGATCCATTGTTTATCATTTCTTATCCTGCTATTTTTTTGGTGTGTTTTGATGTCTTTTGGCATCAGTATGCTTTGACTTCTTTATTGTGTTCCTTTGTGTAATTATGACAAGAGTTTCTCTTGTGGTTACCATAAGACTTACATAAAATATCTTAAACTTATAACACCTTATTTTAAACTGATAACAATTTAACTTCAATAGAACTCGTACACTTTACACTTTTGCTTCTCCTTCTCACATTTTAGGTTATTGCTATTATAATTTATATTTTTTATTGTGTAACTAGTAGAGTATTGTATTTATGCTTATTTTTGATACATTTGTGATTATTTTTACATTTTAAACTAGAGTTGTGAGTTATGCACCACTGTTACCATATTGCAGAATCTAACTCTGACTATATATTTACCATTACCAATGAGATTTAGTGATATTTACACTGCTTTTTTTGTGTTTTTATGTTAATTAGCTTTCTTTTGCTTCCTCTCAAACAACTCCCTTTAGCATTTCTTGTAAGGTCTGATGAGTATAAACTCCCTCAGCTTTTGTTTGTTTGGGAAAGTCTTTATCCCTCCTTAGCTTCTGAAGGACAGCTTTGCCAGTTATAGAATTCTTGGTTGATAGTTATTTTCTTTTAATATTTTGAGTATGTCATCCCATTCTTTCCTGGCCTGAAAAGTTTCTGTTGAGAAATCCTCCCAAAGTCTTATGGGGTTCCCTTGTATGTAACTTCTCTCTTTTTTCTTGCTGCTCTTAAAATTCTTTGTCTTTGAATTTTGACAATTTAGTTATAATGTATCTCAGTGTAGCACTATTTGAGTTCAACTCATTTGGGGTGTTTTGGGCCTCATGGATTTGGGTGTCTGTTTTTCTCTCTAGGTTTGGGACGTTTTCAGCCACTACCACTTTAAATATACTTTCTGTCCATTTCTCTTTCTCTTCTTCTGGAATTTTCATAATGCAAATATTGTTTCTTTTCATTGTGTCTCATAATTTCCATCAGCTTTCTTCACTCTTTTTTATTCTTGGTTGAGTCTACTTTTGAAACTCTTTATTGAATTCTTCATTTTGGTTATTGTATTTTTTTAACTCTAGGATTTCCAGGTTTTTTTTTTTTTTTTTTTTTTGATGGCTGCTATTTCCTTGTTGAACTTCTCATTTTGTTCATGCATTGCTTTTCTAATTTTATTTAGTTGTCTGTGTTTCCTTGTGGTTCACTAAACTTCCTTAAGAGATTATTCTGAATCCTTTGGTCTGAAAGTTCACAGATCTCCATTTCTTTAGGGTCAGTTATTGGAGCTTTACTAGTTTCCTTTGATGGTGTGATAGACCACAAGGTCTATTTTTAGATGAGGCAACTGTTCAAGCTCTGAGGATGGGGATGGGGGTGTGCTGCTGGCTGAGAACAGTTGCATAGGACTGTTGGCTTGGTTCCCTACCCAAGTGAGGCTGGAGGATGGGCTCCATAGTTGCCTGAATTCTCTGGTCAGGCTTACTAGATGGTCAGGACTGGGTACTATATTTAGTAGTGGAAGCGGCTATAAATTAGCTTCCCTGCCCTGGCAGGGCAGCAGGATGGGACTCAGGGCCTGTAGAGCTCCGTGTTCAGGGGCCTGAATCAGACCTTAGTGTGCAGAGAATCCCCTGGTTAGGTGCAGTCACTGGTTTTGCTCTACCAGCAGAGGAGGCCACGGGCTGTACTTTCTGTTCAAGTGCCGCTGTACACAGGGCTGCTGAATGGGCTACACAGCCCCCGTGTGCTCTGGTTAGGTTCCCTGGTCGGGCAGCCTGAAGGCTGTATTCAGTGATGAGCGAGGCTACAGATTAGATTTCCTGCCCCGGCACAGTGGGAGAAGCAGTTCTAAACCTGGTAAAGCTCCTTGTTTGTTGTCTTAACTCAAGTTGACCCACACCCCAAGTTTCCTGGCCAATCAGGCCAACTGGCTTTGCTCTGCAAACTATCAGCTCTGTCTGCCCTTCCCTCAGTTCAAGCACTGGACTGCACAGCTTCCAGATGTTTTGCCAGCCCTTCTGGTCAGATGGGTGTGAAGACACTTTCGTTGGTTGGGAGAGATTTGTGTCAGGCCCCACCTGGGTGGGAGGGAGAAGGGCCACTCCAGGATGCTCTCAATTTCACAAACAGCCCTCTGGTTTGGAGGGGCTTGGAGCTGCCCTCAGCCTCGGGTATGAATTAATTTCCCTTCCTGTGCACAGCACAGGAAAACTCCACGTCCTGTACTGGCTTTGCTCTGGGCAGTCAGCTCTGCCTGCCCACCTCTCAGCTCCAGCACCACTGAACCACGTGCTTCCAGAGTTGTTATCAGCCCTTCCTATTGGATGGAGCTGGAGGCGTTCTCCAGAGCAGGAGGGGTTGTGACACAGCACCTTGCCTGGGCAAGGGCAAACTGAGCTCTAGGGCCACCATAACTTCTCACTTGAGGATCCAAATCATTCAGCTCTGCACTCTGCCAAGTTCCCTGGTCAGAAGGTACCCCCAACTTGGTTCTGCAGATGAGTGAAGCTTCTGGCTGGGATTACTACTTGGGCATGGCAGGTATGAACTCAGTTGGCCAAGATCCATGTTCTGGTTGTTGCAAGCCCCGTCTCAGCCAGATTCCCAGTGTCTGGGCTCTGCAGATTCCCCTGCAATCCTGTGGTGCAAAATCGGAGAAGGAGCTCCCACACAGTGACCCACAATGTTAGGGGAGGCTGCTTGTCCCCCTTGGGTTCTTTTTTCCCACTGGAGGAACTGGCGGCTCCAGAGAGACCTCTCCATGTGGTGCTTGCTCTCCTGTGAGAGGGGAGATGCAGTCAACGTGTGGCCCCTTCTCTTGCCCTTCTAATCCAGTCTTGGTCTCTGAGGTGCAGGGGGTACTTCAGCCTCACTCCTGTGTTCTAGGGTTCTCTCACTGGTGTCTTGTCCTTGAATAAATATTAATCGTCCTTCTTGTGAGAGGGAGTGAAGTCAGGAACGGCCTACATGGCCACCTTGGTGACATCACTCTTTCTATTTTATGTCTTAAAAACTCATTGCAAAATTCAAAGTCTCTTGATTTTCTCCCATGACTTTTTCTGAAAATTGTCTAATTTTATATTTAACATTTAGATCTTTGATTCATCTTCAGTTAATTTTGTAAAGGTGTATTATATGTCTCAAGGTTTATATTGTTCCTTATGGAAGTTCAATTGAGCAATTTTTGTTGAAAAGACTACGTTTTCTCTATTTAATTTCCTTTGCATCTTTGTCAAAAACTCAGTTGACTGTATTTGGGAAATCTATTTCTCTTTCCTTTTATTTTTTAACCTATTATTTATTTATTTTTTTTTTTGGGTGAGGAATATTCACCCTGACCCAACATCTGTGCCAGTATTTATCTATTTTGTATATGGAACACTGCCACAGCATGGCTGACGAGTGGAGTAGGTCCATGCCCAGGATCTGAAGCCATGAACCTGGGCCGCCGAAGCAGAGTGCACGGAACTTTAACCACTCAGTCACAGGGCCAGCCCCTAACCTATTTAAGTCTTATATTTACAGTGAGTTTCTTGTAGACACCATATAGTTAGGCTTTGCTTTTTTATTAAATCTGAAAATTTCTTTCTTAGTATGTTTAGATATTCACATTTAAAGTGCTAACTGAAATAGTTGGATTAAAATTGATTGTCTTCCTAGATGTTTTATTTTGTTTCATTTGTTTTTCTTCTTTTTCTGCCTTCTCTAGATTTAATTGAGGATATTTTATGATTCAATTTTATCTCTTCTGTCTCTTCTATTCTATATCTTCACTTTTATTTATTTGTCTTTTTAAGACAGTTTTAACTAATTTCCTAGGGTTTAGAATACACATTTTTAGTAATCTAAGTCCACCTTCAAATAACAGTATAAAATTTCACATGTGTTGTAAAGACTTTATAACAGCATATTCCCAATTGACCCTCCCAGCTCTTGTGCTATTGCTGTATTACATCTCATTTTTACACATTTTAAGCACATGATATGTTGCTGCTATTATTGTTTCAAACACTGTATTATCTCTTCAAGTAATTAAGATGACATTAAAAGCCTTATATTTTATCTTTTTTTTTAATTAATTTATTTTTGTGTGAGGAAGATCAGCCCTGAGCTAACATCCATGCTAATCCTCTTCTTTTTGCTGAGGAAGACCGGCTCTGAGCTAACATCTATTGCCAATCATCTTCCTTTTTTTTTTTCCCCAAAGCCCCAGTAGATAGTTGTATTTCATAGTTGCACATCCTTCTAGTTGCCGTATGTGGGACGCAGCCTCAGCATGGCCGGAGAAGCGATGCATCGGTGCGCGCCCAGGATCCGAACCCAGGCCGCTAGTAGCGGAGCGTGTGCACTTAACTGCTAAGCCACCGGGCCGGCCCCTATATTTTATCTTTATTTATTCCATTCATAATACTCTTATTATTTTGTGTATATCCAAATTTCTGACCTTTAGCACATTCTTTTTGGCCTGAGGAACTTAACATTTCTTGTAAAGTAGGTCTGTTGGTGATGAGTCATCTCTGTTCTTGTTTGTTTGAGAAAGTCGCTACATCCCCTCTACATTTGAAAGATAATGTTGCTGAGTATAGAAATCTGGGTCCATTATTTTCCTTTCAAAATTATCTCTCTTTTTTTGCTGGCTTACATATATACTTTGATAAAACATGTACTGTAATTCTCATCCTTGTTCCTCTGTGTTTCCCCCCTCCATGGATACTTTCAAGATTTTTTGTTATTTCTTTAATTTTTAGCACTTTTTCTCATTATTCTCTGAGCTTCTTGCACCTGCAGTTTGGTATCTGCCATTACCATTGGAAAGTTCTAGGTCATTACTTCTTAAAGTATTTCCTCTGCCCCCTTCTCCCATTCTCTAGCATAAGGGATTCCAATTAGGATGTATATTACATGGTTTTACATTGCCCCTCAGTTCTCTGATGTTCTTTCCTGATTTCTTTTTTGACGTTTGTGTTTCAGTTTGCATAATTTCTACTGCCCTGTCTTCAAGTTCACTGATTGTTTCCATGGCTGTCCTGAGTCCACTGATGGGCCCATTGAAGGTCATCATTTCTACTGTGCTGTCTTTGGTTTCTACCATTTTCATTTGATTCTTTCTTATATTTTTCATTTCTCTGATGAAATGGCCTATCTTAACTTGCATATTATTTAATTTTTCATTAGAACCTTTAACATATTAATCATAGTTATTTTAAATCCCCATCTGATTAATTCAACTTATGTGTCATACCTGAGTCTGGTTGTATGATTGCTTTTTTCTCTTCAGATTTTTGGCATGCCTTGTATCTTTTATTGAAAGTGAGATATGAATTGGATAATAGAGATTAAAGTAAATAGACATTTAGTGTGAAGATTTATATTAATATGGCTAGAAGTTGGGCTGTGTTTAACATTTGCTGTAGGTGTTGAATTCCTCTGGTGACCTTGCTCTTGTCTCCACTCAGCTTTGGGCTTCCCTAAGGACTCTTTCTCAAAGAGTTTGTGTCTTGCAGCTCTCTCCACTGTAACCCACTGCCACTGTACTGGAGGCATGTTGGTGTGGTGGTAAGGTGTGAGGGAGGGAGCATTCTCTAATATTCCCATTAAATTTCAGTGTTTTTGTGTCCTGTGTCTTGGGGCTGTGACTGTCACAAATGTTTCTCCAGTGATATAAGTATTCCCCCTACCTCGTGCCTCCTACACCTTCCCTGGCTGCAGTGTTCCCAATCTATTTCCTTGAAGGCCTGACCCCTCATGACCTTGTACTTTTTTTCTCCTTAAGTGAGACAGGAAGACTAGAGGGGGCTGGGGTGGGAGGCCCTTCTCCTGGCCAGTAAGATAAGGCTATTCCAAAGTTCTCCCCACCCGCTCTCTAGAGAAGAACTTCATTACAGAGAAGGCTCTGGGCGTATTTCACAACAAGTACTCTTCCCCTCCTCCAGTCACTGGGAGCAAGAGCTTGATTAGTCTGGCTTTTCTATTTTTTTCAAACCTATTGTTTATAAATAAAGTTGAGAGTCAGAGACCATTCACTCTTTAATTTTGAGATTGAAACCTTATCTTTACAAAATATATTTTTCATTCTCTCTCACTCTCAAGACAATTGTATCTTCCCAAAACTTATTTTGAAATGCTGTTGCCTTTGTTGTAAACAAAGGAAACTGTAAATAAAGGAAAACTGCGTTTCCTTCTGTTTACAGTTTTAGTTGTATAACTTTTCTGAAGGCAGTGATTTGAACTTGCTGCTGTGTAGTTGGAGAGAGGACCAGGGATGGAATACGGGAGAGACAGGAAATTTGTTTTATTATTTCAGGGTTGTTTATCACTTCCAAATGTCATACCTCAAGGGTCACAAAGGCATAGTCATCACTTGATCACTTTCAGAAACCCCGACAGATTCCTGCGACTGGAGGGAAGCAATACATTCGAATTTCTAAATATTGACTCAAAGATACAGGCAAACCGGGTGTAAGAGTTGCTTACATTTATGAGCTAATAGCTATTATGATAGATTTTAACAAAGTTCATAAGAGTTTTTATGAGAATTATAAGTGGTTTTAGCACCCACTTAATAAAAAAATTTATGTTTTAGATTATTTTTAAAAGTTTCTAAAAGTAATAATATAACTGAACTATTGGAACTTTAAGAAACTGTAGAAGAGTGCTAATGAGATGTTAGAGTAATTAAATAGAAGAGGCAGAAAGAAATTCCCCTGCAATGCAGAGAGACATAAAAGAAAGAGAAGAACTTGGAAATGGCAAGTGAGAATACCACAGGACAGTCAGAAGGACTGATTGTGAATCAGCAACAAGCTACATAGTCAATGTGGAAACACCTGATATTAGATTGGTACCACAATAAGTTGTGAGGTATCAGTTAAACATATTGGATAAATGCAATTGTTAACTTACACAAGTTTAAATATATGAGTAAATAAAATTAAATAAAATATTAATAAGAATTAGGTCCTGCTATAATGGCACATTTTATCATTCAACTAAAGAAATGTCTTTGAGGATACTTACAATTACTCTTGTTATTGCTGGCCAGCATAAAGTAATTGAATGTGCAACTACTGATTAATAACACATCATTGAACTCTAACTAAACAAATTAGGGAAACTAGGGAAAAGAACAAGAAGTCTTCCAGATTGAGACTTACATAGAACCCAAAATGGGGAGGTCACTGATTATCTCTTCTGTTACAGAAAGACAAAAAATCTTACTTTTAAGTTTCATCTTTTTTATTTTAACAACCAGGATATCTGAAACTAAGTTTGTTTATTGGTTTTAAAAGGCTAAGCAGTGTGTGATATGAACTGCCTATTATTTAGAATGATGTTGGTGTTTATAAAGGCAGTTCTTCAACAATGCAGATCACACCTGCGTATTTATTCTAAAGTCCCACGTAAAACTGTATATTATTTAAATATTTTGTCTTCAGAAACCATGTTCACTTGTAGGACTCAAGGGAAACATGAGTCTTAGATGTCAGCATCACATTTACTGATTTTCCCCCATGGATTATCTGCCAACTTCTCTAAATGTGCTAATACCACCGTAGCCTGCCCACGCTTGCAGAATTCTTGTGCCAAAACATTTGTGAGTTGCAGCAAGATATGAGGGTTTTACTCAGATCATTGTACAGAGCTAAACAAAAGTTGACATAATTATTTGTCCTTACAGAAGAGTATATAGACGACATCTTTTCTTTTATGTTTTTCAGTCTGCCACTGGCGTGGAATTATAAAACTTAGTTATTCACAATAATCTACTCAGCTGAACTACAGGCAGGGTTGGAGAGCACCGCTAAGATCTGGCAAAGAGACAGTGTTTTACATTATATTGAAGTACATCTGTTCTTGTTGGGTTATTTGGGCATGAGCCTGACAATGGAAGAAGTAATGGTTATAAAATAAATAAGAAGAAACAGGAGGAAACACACAGCCAGAGGACAAGAGCATAGGGAGATATATATTGCTTTTTGAAGACAATCTCTAGTATTTTCTTGTGTTTATTAGTTAGTGTGGAGGGGGCTTCATTATGCCATTTCATGTCTGTTTTAGAAATGGAGTCACTCAAAGGAACATTAAGTCAACTGAAAGAGTTCTCAATGACAAAGCTGGGATAATATGAACAACAAAATAAAGTGGTATTAATTTATAACCCCCAAAATAAATGTTCATGCCTCATACTAATATAAATAAATGTCTGAATAAATTAATAAACAGGGGAGAAGAGACAAATGTTCTGTACAGAAGAATTTCATATAATTTATGTGGTTACTCTGCCCTCCGGTAGGGAGACCACAACTTTCTGTTTCTTAGCTGCAGGCTGTACATAGCAACTTCCTTCCAAAGACCAGAATATGGATAGGGGTAACATAGGGTAACTTTATGATGGAGAAACCTGACAAACACTACATCAGCCAGGTGATTAAGATCAACAGTCATAAATGATATGGATAGTATGTATCCTTGATACGATGTGATAAAAATGGTACTTTACCTGTGTGGTCTTCCTCCTCCAAATCCATAACAACAGTATTAGAATGAGAAAAACCAGAGACAAATTCCAATACAGGGGCACTATGTAAATACCTGGCCAGTATTCCTCAAAACTGGCAAGGTCATCAGAAGCAAGGAAAGTCTGAGAAACTGGCACAATCAAGAGGAACCTGAGGAAACAAGGTAACTTTATGTAATGTGGTGTCCTGAATGGGATCCTGGAACAGAAAAAGGACTTTAGGTAAAAAACAAATAATACTACTGGCTTTAGTTAATAATAATGTATCAATATTTCTTCATTAATTATAAAAATGTACCATACTAATATAAGATGTTAGCAACAGGGGAAACTGGCTGTGAGGTATATAGAAACTCTGTAACATCTTTTCTATTTTTCTGTAAATCTAAAGCAGTACTGAAAAGTAAAATCTATTTTTAGAAACTGGGGTCTGATAGCAATGCCAAACTTCCTTTCAGAAGCACCACGTGAACATTCTTGAAATCGGGCTTTAAAACGTAGGAAGCTACTTGAATTACAACACTGAATATTCGAGACAAGAAAACACATGAGGACACAAAGAGGGCTTTTCCAACAGCCACAGGGTATTCGCAGAACCTCACAAAATCAACACCCTGAAAATCTGTTTTACCACACTTTCTATTTCAATGTGCTGAACATACAGCATGGCAAGTCTCACTTTGACAGTTTCTGTTATAATCTCAACAAAGTTTCCTTTCACCTTAGGTCAAGTATTTACAGGCTGAATTCGTGGATACAGGAGTAAAAAGACTCAAGCTTATTATTTCCTCCTGGAGGTTGTCTTAGCATCCAATTCTGTATCTCTGTAGTGGGAACAAAAACACCAAAACTGAGATGCTGACCCAACCAAGCAAGTAAACACACAAACTTTTTGCTACTCAAGTGAAATATGAACTCCGGCGAAACAGAGTGACTTTAATCAGTGAATTAATTATCACTTCCTGACTTAATTATTGAGTGCATGGCTTATATTGTTCTAAGTGATGTGGAGAAGACAAGATTAAAGCCGTTGGCCTTGCCATAGAGTTTAGGTGATGTCGTGGACCGAATGGTGTCCCTTCAAAATTCGCATGTTGAAGCCCTAACCCCCTAGGAATGTGACTGTACTTGGAGACAGGCCTTTAAAGAGGTGATTAAACCACACTGAGGCCATTAGGGAGGGCCACCATCCGGTCTGAGCGGTGTCTTTATGAGAAGAGGAGATGAGGACATGTAGAGAGACACCCAGGAGATGCACGCACAGAGTAAGAGCCGTGTGAAGAGGGAGCAGGAAGGCAGCCAGCTGCAGCCAAGGAGACGGGTCTTGAGGAGACCACCCTGCCGCACCTTCGTCTTGGACTTCTGGCTTCCACAGCTGTGAGGAAACAAATTTCTGTTGTTTAAGCCCCTCAGTCTCTGGTATTTTTCATGGCAGCCCTTGCAAACTAATACAGGCAAGTATGTAATAAACAATTCAACCTTGCCCATAAAGAAGTCCGCCCTTTGTCCCAGGCATCTAGAGGTGATCTCTTCTGTGAGGTGGCGATGTGATTTAGGGTGGGGTCTGGCTACACCAGAAAGACAAATGGTAGGATTTAGCAGGAGGGCTTTGAGCCATGCAATATCAGTCAACCTGGAGACTAATCAACCACGAGGACAATCAATTAATCAATCGTACTTACGTGACAGTGTCCCAATAAAAGCTCTGAACACTAGGGCTTGAGTGAGCTTCCCCTGCTGTTGATACTCCATAAGTGCAGTCACATATTGATGCCAGGAGAGACGCGTTCTGACTCCACAGGAAAGCTCTGTATCTGGTACTGCCCTGAAGTCTGCCCTACGCACTTCTTCTCTTGGCTGATTTTATTCTGTGTCCCTTCCCTGTAATGAAACACAACCATGAATATAATAGTTTTTAGTATATTCTGCGAGTCCTTCTAGAAAATTATCAAAACTAGGGGTGGTTTTGAGAAACCCTTGAACTTGCAGTTGCTGTCAAATGTGGGAGTGTCTTGTGTGGACCGTGGTCTCCTGTGGGGCGTGTTCCTCTAACTTGAAGTGGGCTAACTCCTGTAGTGCACTGTCGCAAAATAGAATCATTAGTTGTTTAGCAATCTGGATGCCTTCATTTATTTAGTAGTCTATTTACAAATTCACCTTGTAAGATGATCAGAATTATTTCAAAAAACAAACAAAATACGCCTCTGATGAGTTCATCTTGCCATTCCTAGAGGTAGGTGAGAAGCATTGCTCTCAATTTTATTAGCAAATACTACAGCAACCCAGAGGCTAATGTAGTCCACACCTTTCCTCTTCCTCTGGATCACAGCAATGTTAGGAAAACAGTAGTATCTAGTCAGGAGGTTACTGTTGATAAAAGACATTATATATGAGACTTCAGCTTTTAAAATGTTTTGTCACCTTCTAAACCTGAGTGTTGAAGGCTGTTTCATAATATCTGATGAGGAATGGTTTTTACTGTTCCTGTAAAAAGCAGTGAGTGCCATAGACAGACTTTTGCTATTGATTTATTTTCAGGGTTTCAGCTAATCCAGTATCAAGATTAAGGTTCTCAAAGTCCCTATTTCCTGTGTGCTGCTGGCTATAGTTGAGAGACGGTCAACAGAGAGAACTGCAAAGAATAGGGAAACCATTCACGAGCTGCATTCTGTTTTTAAAAATATCTTTTCCTGTACGTATTTGGAACTATTTTTATAACTTATCTTCAGTCTTTACCCTTTCGACCAGCAGCATTTCTTTTTTGTTTTTTAATGACTGTTTGAATGAAGCTTCATCTCTGATGAGATATCAGTGTGAAATTTCACTTTTAAAGTTACTTCTCCCTGAGATAAAAATTGGGACAGATTCAGCTCAAAACGTATTTTGGAGAGGATGTCATATCCAATACTAAATAAGAGTTTTATTTTTCTTAGGGAGCATAAGGCTCTTCCTGGCATTGCATAAATAATAATCCGTCAGGGATCTGTATTTCCCTCTGTCTTTTACCTGCACTGATTGCTGCATCCAGGTTTGTATCTCGATGCTCACGTGGGAAACTGCTCAGGCGTGAAATACAGCGAAGCTCTCAGGGAAGCTGGAATTCGGTAGAGAGGTTCTGTTCCTTGAGTCCACAGTCCGTGGAATCCATGACCTCGCTCCCTTCCGCTGCTGCGTCCAAGGACATATTCACTCCCGGTGACTCTGCAGACCAGTGGGATGGGTTTAAATCCTGGCTCCTCCACTTACTAGTATTACAACCACAGACACACTGCATGCTCTTTCTGAACCTCAGTTTCTCATTTGTAAATGTGAATTATACCTGTGAGAGTTCTTGCATCACAAATAGGAAGCACCTAACTTAAAGTCGGTGCTCAAAAAAAATGTTTCCATAGTCATTCTCCAAGTGTCTTCTCTGAGAAGTGAAACATGGTGAATTTCCTTTTTAAAAAAATTGTGGTAATGTATACCTAACATAAAATTACTATCTTAACCATTGTAAAGTGTGCAGTTCTACGTACAGTTAAGAATTTTCATTTTTAAAGAGCTTTTTGCAGACCTTGAAAATGCAGAGGAAGCATTCTCTGTTCTTGTTATTTATGCCTTTCAGACATGCACTTAGGGGAATGTTTTGAGGTAAAGCCTTCTGCTGAGTACGCTTCAGATTATTTAACATAAAAGGGCCTGGGTTATAAATTCAACACTGCCGGATTGGAATATCAAAATGCGGTGATGGCTATCTCCACATCTAGGGAAACGAGACACTTTCTGTTTACTGGTTCTTGCCTGGCTACCCTCAGCTAGGCTTTCCTCCATTGGCTTAAAGGAAATCATTCTTCTAGGCCTTGAGGAGGAAAATTCAATGTTAACTTGGAGATTTCCTAGCTCACAGCATGTCACACAAGCTGTGTTGGTTTAATTCTATATAACAAGCTGAAATACACGTGCTTTCTTAGAACTAAGAGATACAGAAGTCTGCACCAACACTGCTAAGACAGCGGTCAGCCCAGGACCAGCGCCCCACTGTTTCACACCCATGAGCTGCTGTCGGTCACTTTGTTTAAGAAACTTGGCTGAAACTTTTTTCAAGACAAGTGAATGATTAATAGACTCGATAGTGAAAGTCTCTCTGCTATAAATCACTCCATCTACCTAAGTGTGCCCTTCGCCTGACAGTATTAAAGCTGTTTGAACAAGTTCAATCAAATCTGGCAGAAATGCCAGAGGACACGAAGGTAGTTTGTCTCCTCAAATTTTGTAAATAGACTCAACTCTCACTGTCACCTCACACTACAGAAAATATCCTGGACTTGTTTTCATCCATCTGCCAACAATTTTGTTTTCCTAACTCCTCCCATTCCCTGAATACACGCTGGCTAGCAAGATTAGAGGAAGACGATGCAAAATATTTTGAATATTGCCATTGTCAAATGAGAATTAAAAAGTCCTAGCCCTCTGTGCCTACGGCCTGCAGTGTAAGTTGATAGAGAGTTTCTAGAAATCCACCTGCTTCTGTGCCCCAAGTAGAAGCAATTTTAACAAATATCTTTGAAGAGGCAGACTTTGTAGCAGATTCAACTCTAGTACCATGTAATTCTCAAGTATTTTCCATTAAGAGTTTTAGACCAGAAAACTAGGAATCAGCCCAGGGCAATAAATTAAGAATCTTGTCTTCCCACACAAAATCTTTATTTCATATGACCTTAAGGAATGCAAACCTTGTGACTCTTCAGCTGCTAAGGTAATCCACAATTTGCACCAGAATCCTCAGGACGAGTATTCTCCAAAGCTCACTACAGAAGTGGCCCCAAGGAAGACGTTTCCAGAGATGCAAAGGCAACAGTGCACAAGAGAGTTACTCCCAGAAGGCAGAATCTGGATGGGCCAAGCAAAACTGAGCATAGCTTGAGTATTTAACAATTCCTGTCAGGGGGGAATTTGGCAATTTGGGGTCCAGTGACTGCTGTGTGCTTCCCTTTCTCCCCTCACTTACGTGGGTATGCGCTTTTAGTGTAGTTGTTCTGGTCCTGCTTTACCACGGTGTGTGGGGAGGTCATAGACAAGTGGTCTTTTACCATGAGGTCTCTAGAATAAACAGTCACAGCTGAGCCTGTCGGAGGGGACTTCACTCAGACCTGGAGTGGGGGATTGTCTTTCTTGAAGTGAGAACGTGTTTCAAGTGTGGGGAGAAGGGCTCACACAAGTACTGTGTGGCGAAAGGGGAAGCTGATGTGCGAGTGCCAGCTTCTTCCATCTGTGTTGTGCCCTAACTCTGGAGCAGAGTGGGCATTGTGCGTGGAGCTGTGAAACGTTCTCAAGCTGTGCTTTCCGACGCTGACCACGTGTGGCTGTTGAACACTTGGAGTGTGGCTAATGGGAATGAGGGACTGAAATTTTAATTAAATGTGACTAGTGGCTAATGTATTAGCACAGTTTTATAGTAATGGATTTTTTTCCCTTTTGCCGAGGAAGATGAGTCCTGAGCTAACATTGGTGCCAATCCTCCTCCACTTTATATGTGGGACGTCACCACAGTGCGGCTGACGAGTGGTGCAGGTCTGCGCCCAGGATCCCAACCCACAAACCCAAGCCACCAAAGTGGAGCATGCTGGACTTAACCACTATGCCACAGGGCCCCAGTAATGGATTTTTTTTTTTAACTGGGCATATAGTTACTCCGCAAAAGACTATTATTTCAAGATACCCTTGTGCCTAGGTTTGGCTGTGGCCAGGTAGACTAAGATTTGCTAGAGGGATGTAAAAAAAAAAAACAATGTAGCACCTTCCAGATCATGCCCTTTAAGGGAGGGTATATTTTTTTTCTTTTCTTTCTCTCCTTATAACAGGTTAGAATGTAGACAACTGAGTCACCTTAAATCACGTGAATAAATGAGGGCATCCCCTTGGGAATGTCAAACAAGACAGAAAGACAACTTTGTAGGATAAGATTTGGGGCTTAAGTCACCAATATTTTGGAGTTTTGATGTCAATAATGTGCTTACATTTGGTTTCTTTTTCTGTTTAATAGCTTCTTCTTGGGATTTGCAGTGATTCCTGACTGTAAGGGTTCACATATTTCCTCAAGTCTAGAAATTTATCAGCCATTTCTTTTTTTAATATTTCACCTTCTTTATTTTCCCTACTCTGGTCTTCTGAAAATCAGATGAAATGTATGTTAAGCTTTTTATTTCCATCCCATCCTTCTTAACTTCTCTGACATATTTTCTATCTGTGTGATACATCCTGAGTAATATCTTGAAATTTGTCTCCAGTTTTCGAATTATTTATCTATGCATTATTTGACATTGAGATCCTGATTTCACTTTTCATATTTAGAGAATGTCTCTTTGGTTCTCTTTCAAATTTGCTTGTTCTCTTGTTTTTATAGTATAATTTTGCTTCCATCAATTCTAAATAGCCTCTTTTATCCTTTAAATATTATAAACAGTTATTTTATGTTCCAACTTGAAGAGTCCTATATGACTAAAGTTAACGGTAAATTTAATTCTGTGGCTTGTTTCTCTTGCAGTCTTTTATGATGCCTCACACCCTGTGTATTTTGTAATTTTGAATTGTGAACATATGATTGACAGCGCTTTTTCCAGAGGTGTTTTGAGAGATCTGGCTTGAAGGTAAATACCCTTCTGTGTTGATATTCTGTTACTCTATCAGGTCTTTGGATGAAGGTCAAGCCAGGTCCATTTCCCAATTTGCAGTTTCCCTTTACCATTGTTAAGACAAATTCAAATGAGCTTCAAAGATATATTCTGTCTCCCCGAATGTCTTTTAATGTGCATGATCCTGAGTTACTAAGATCTGCAAAGACTCAGGTTTACCTGTAGCCTAAGCCTTATCACACTGCACAAACTGGCACACAACAACAGCAACACAGATCCCCAGTGCTGGCCACATCTCCGCTCTGAACAGACAGCTTTCGACATGGAGTCATCTCTGGCACAGGGGCAGACACGTGGCTTTCTGCACTGAAAGGCAGTTCCCCAGGTAGCTTCACGGGACAGAACCAACTCTAGCTTTGGCCTTTTCTGTTTTGTGTTTATTTTTTTAAGTCCCTTTTGATCACTTTAAATCTCTTGACCCATACCCTCTTGATGTGAATCTGGAATAACAACTCAAACAATATTGCTAAATGTTGCACATTAGCTTGTTGCTAAATGCCCACGTTAATCTCTGTCGTGAACCGGGTCCTTTCCTTTGCTGTTCGATGCTTTGACCCACAAACGAGAGCCGTATGATCATTTTACTACAGCAGCTGAACATTTTTATGATGCGTTTCATATTCTTTCTTCCCTCTGCACATTTTGTAAATTAAATTTGCATTTATCTGCACCTGTATGCTTAACAAATGACAAATTAAAGATGAAACACACAGTTGGTGCAGGGTGCAGGCTGCAGTTGAGTAGTACTGGCATTCCGTTGCATCACAAGGAAAAATAAAAGCCTGGTCCACAGATGGTGAACTACGGGAGATAATACTGCTTTCCAGGTCTCCACAGGCTTCTCTGCTGAACAACAAGAAAACGAAGGTATGAGAATAGTGCATAAGATGAGGTCATAGTCTGCATTCTGACACGCAGGAACACCCAACAGGCCTCTGGTACTAGGTGCTCGTTGCTAATCCTTGGCAGAGATGGCTACAAGATGACTCTCTTCTGAGTGTGGCCTGTGATGGCAAATTCCACTGAGATAAAATACCACAGAAGCATTCTGTGGTACCTTGAGCCAAGACTGATGTAGTGTTTTATGTTCCTTCCAAACCAGTATCAGCATACATTGTATCAATACACCCATGCTACTAGTGTTAAAGAACAAAGTCGTGAAAAAGTAGAAATGAACAAGCTTTATACTTCCAAACTAATTCTAAAAGGAGAGCCGATGAGATTTGATACCTAATATATGTTAAGAAACCTGGGATATTTAGTTGAAATTGTTGAAAACTGAGTAAGTTCAATGTAAATTTAGCTAATTTTATGAGAGCATAACCTATAAAGCCCAACTTTGAACTTCAGGAACTCTGACGTCGTGAGGTTATTTAATATAATATTTGGTAAAATATTATTTGATGCCAATTTCAGATGAACTAATATGACTAACTTTGTTTATTTTTTACTAGTAAACCCCTTCTTATGAGGGAAGGAATTAATGTGAATTGTGAATAAGAGGCTTCAAAGACAGACAGACCTGTATTAAATTCTGACTCCATCTCTCGCTGATGGTGGCCGTGGCATGCCACTTCTCTGAGCCTGAGTTTCCTCATCAGTAAAATGGAACTAGGGATAACTACCTCATCAAGTTGCTGTGAAGATTAAGCAGTATGGCATCTACTGGCACTCAATGAATATCACCTTGGTAGAGACGATTACATAACACTTCCATATTCAAGTGTTTGTTAACTGTTTTGTGATAGCATAAGAAATGAACAATGATTCTCCTAGGTATTTATTTCTCTGATTCTTTATTTTGCTATGCCCTATAGTAAGTATGGCTACAAAAAAGTATATGAATTCTTTTTAATATTTTCCATAATGCTTTATTTCATTGTTATCTCCATTGTTATAGCTAGTTTGGAATGTATAACATGTGACAGCGTTATCTGAGATAACAGAAGGACTAAATTTTAAAAAAACAACGTTATTTATTAATTATTCTAAATCTTGCTAATGGCTATCAAATTTCTCTAGGGAATGTCAAACTCTTTACTTTCCTTTTGTGATATATACTACATATTGGCTTCTGATATAGATAAGAAGAATATAAAATCCACACGTAACAAACTATCTTAACTTGATTGAGACATTTGAAGGAGTTCTGCATCTAACTCTGTATACATAGCTTTATTTTGATATTTAAATAGTTTAAGAACTTTTTCAGAAGAGTGATAATGTGCTTCATGAGTCACACATGGGGGTAAGTCCTGGGGGATACACAATAATAATCCTGCAAATGGTATGAAAATCTTTCCCGAGTAGCACAAATCACTTAGATATTAACTCAATATTATTAACAAAATTCATTAGAGAACTGGCATTTATCTTTGATGGTTAACTTTATCAAAGTTTTTCGATTTGTCAAATCGAATGTGCCACATGATGCCCAGATATTTGGTCATACATTACTTTGGGTATTTCTGTGAGGGTGTTTTGGATAAGGTTTAAATTGTTAGACTGAATAAAGCAGATTGTCCTCCATAATGTGGGTGGACCTGATCTAATCAGTTGAAAGCCTGAACAGAACAAAAGGCTGACCATCCCTTGAGTAAGGGAAAATTCTTCCTGACGGCCTTTGAAATTCCTGGCTCTACAGTGGCCTGCCTACCTTTAGACTCAAACTGGGACATTTGCTCTGAAAATTTTGGACTTGCCAGCCTCCATAATCATGTGTGAGCCAATTCCTTATAATAAATCAATCTCTCTCTATAGATAGATATAGATATAGATATAGATATAGACATAGACATATAGCTTGTATGATTTCTGATGAACAATCCACTAATTCTCACTCTTGTTCTTCTATACAGAAAGTGTATAAAAAAGAGATTCATTATATAATATATAAATTATAAATATATATATAAATATGTATAAAAATAAAATATAAATTATATAATATATAAAGAGATTTTATGTATACAATTGCTAGTTTTAGTGCATTTAGATACCTCAAAAATTTATGGAATATGCTGATTCAATAATGCATGATTTCTAGATGATCACAATTTAAGGTTTTCTGAAATAATCATGTATGAGTGAAAATATGATATTTTTTGCAATGGAAAAAATATTTTTGTTTTGAGAAGATATGAACTATGCAAAATAGAAGAAATTTGCTGGGCAATCTGAATATAGTGGTTCATTTCCATTTGTCTCATTATATATCCCCAGAATGTCACTTTTTATGTCTATTCTTAATTCTGTGAAATTAAGTCACTCTTCATGGGTTGAAAGAATTGAACAACAAATACTAAGGTCACACCACTATCACCGTCACTGAATTTGAAATTACGGATGTTGTTATTCACTTCATATAGCTGGACTGGTTTTCCTTTTTCAAATAATTTCCCATTGAGTGTGAAAAAGAAAGTAAATTTCTATCATGTGGGAGACAAAGCTAGGAGCTCTCTGACAGTCTTGTGTTGTTACATTAGGATTTCTTTTTTTCTTTTTTCTTCTGCACTTATTCTGTCTTTGTTCATTTTAATGGAGAATTTTATAGGATTCAATTTTCTCTCTTAGCATACCAATGATACTTCTTTTAAAAAATTTAGTCATTGCCTTAGATTTTGCAATATACGTTTACAACTAACCTACTTGCAAATAACACTGCACTGCTTCACGAGTGGTACAGGTAGCTCATGACAGAGAAGGCCCAGTTTCTCCCTCCCTTCCCTTACAAGATTGCTTTCATTCATTTCACTTATGTGTTTACTTTAACCACCCAATGCAGTGTTATTATATTATTATTTGAGCAGTTATCTATTAGATCAATTAAGAAAGAAAATTATTTTATTTTATCTTCATTTATTCCTCCTTTGATGCACTTCTTTCTGCAGATTTGAGATGCTGACCTGTATTATTTTCCTTCTCCCTGAAGAACCTCTTTTAACATTTCTTTCAAATCAGGTATATTGACAATGAATTCCCTCAGTTTTTGTTTGTCTGAGGAAGTCTTTATTTCTCCTTCACTTTTGAGGGATAATTCACTGGATATAGAATTCTAGGTTGGTTTTCTTTCATCATTTTAATGATTTTACTCTATTCTATTCTTGCTTGCAAGATTTCTGGTAAGAAATCCACTATAATTCTTATCCTTTTTCTTCTATACATAAAGTGATTATTTTTCTCTAGCTTCTTTCAAGATTTTCTCTTTGTCTGTGGCTTTTCTCAGTTTGAGTATGGCATGCCTAAGTGTAGAATTTTTGGTATGTATCTTGTTTTGTGGTCTCTCAGCTTTGTGGATTTGTGGTTTGATGTCTGTCATGAATTTTGAAAAATTCCCAGCCATGATTACTTCAAATATTTCTTACACTCCCTTCTCTATTCTGCTCGTTCTGGTATTCCAAATATGTGTATGTTAACGCCTCTTTGAAATTATACCACAGGTCTTTTATATTCTGTTGTTTATTTACATTCTTTTTTCTCTTTTCATTTCTATTTGAGAAGTTTTATTGACCTATCTTCAAGCTGATTTTTCCTCAGTTGTGTCCAGTTTAGTGATGAGCCCATCAAAGCCATTCTTCATTTCTGACAGTGTTTTACATTTAGCATTTCTTTTTTATTCTTCTTAATTTTCTTCTCTCTGCTTATATTACCCATTTGTTCTTGCATGTTGCTTACTTTTTCAGAGTTCTCACAAATTTAGTCATAGTTAAACAACTAAATAAAATTTCTGATAATTCCATATCTGTGTCTCGTTCTAATGCTCACTTGTCCTTTTCAGATTATGGAGATTTTTTGCCTTTTAGCATGACTTGCAATTTTTTTGTTGAAAGCTGGGCCTGATATATCAGGTAACAAGAAGTGTGGCAAATAGGCCTTTAGTGTGAAGTTTTATGTTAATCTGACCAGGAGTTGGGTCATGTCTAATGTTGGCTATAGCTTTAGGTGTCAATTTTCTCTAGTGTCCTTACTTTTTTTTTCCCCTATTGTCTTTGAGTTTCCCTAAAAAGCTGCTTCTTGGGTGGAATCTGCCCCTTGCAGCTGTAACCCACTGTCGTTATACTAGGGCCCCGTTGATGTGATGGGTGGAAGACAGCTCTAATCCTGGGATTCAATTTCAGTCCTCCAGTGGGCCCCTGTCCCTGGACTGTGACCTTCGCATCAGTTTCTCAGCCTTTCTTCCTCTCTTTGACGAGACAGAAAGGCTAAGGAGAAATGGAGTTGGGCAGTTTCCCTTCCATATTTTGGGTAAGACTATATTAAAGTCTTTTCCCCTGAGTAGGCATATTTGGAGAACATTCTGGGATTATTTGTAAAAAGTTAGTTTTTCCCTCCCTCTGCCAAAACAGGAGGATTTCTCTTGACTTTCCACATTGAGAGCCTGGTGGGAATTCCTGGAGGCAAAACCCACAGAAGGCTGGGACCCCACTAACACTGCAGCCCCTGGGTTTCTCACTCTCGAGCTGATCCACAGCTGCCTCTAACAATTCATCCAAGTGACCATGTCATGCGCCACCAGTTTACAGCTCCAGAGCGTCTGTTCCAGAGAAGCTGCTGGCTGTGGTTCACTGTATTCACCTGTCTCCACAGAGTCCAGGGTAGTGATGTGCCTGTAGCCACAGTTCTCTGATGGGTCCAAGAAAAGTCACTGGTTTTCAGTTTGTTCAGCTTTTTTCTTCTTAGGATGCAAGTGATGATTTCCAAGCTCTTTACATGTCAGAGCTGAAACTTGAAGTTCTGTGTTGCCTTTTCTGAATTCTTTATTTGTATATATCTTTTATATGTTTGCATTTTGTCATCAAGTGTTTTTTTTTTTTTTTTTAAGTAAGGTTTACTATTGGGCCAGCCTTGGTGGCCTAGTGGTTAAGTTCTGTGTGCTCCACTTCAGGTCCTGGGTTCAGTTCCCCAGTGCTTACCTACACCGCTCTGTTAGCAGCCATGCTGTGCTGGCATCCCACATACTAAAAAATAGAGGAAGATTGGCATGGATGTTAGCTCAGGTGAATTTTCCTCAGCAAAAGAAAAAAAAAAGAAAAAGGTTTATTATTAGTATGACTATAAAATTTATTGTCCTAATGAAGACAAATTTAAAAATGAAAAATGTATCTCTTAATACCAATATAGAAGTACACGCATAAATGGGTCTTGGCAAACTGACATATGGTCACCCCATATCTCATCTAAGTTCTTGCGTATTTGCGATTAACTATCTGTTTTTTTTATATATGAATGACAATTTTTTTGATCACATACAATGACATTCATACATTTTTGTACAAATGTTGACCTGATTTTTGACATTGAATTTTGGATACTGAAAAGTCTGAGTTTGAACTGATTTTCCTCTGAGTAGGTGACTTATTTTTTCATAGGATTCTTTAATTATATTTGAGGTTTGGTAACTGTATCAAGATATGTTTAGCAGTGAAACATTTTGTATGTTTTTTCTTAGGACATAGTTTCTTTTAATTTGTAGCATCAGTTGTTTATTTACATATGCTTATACGTGTTTAGATATGTGTGTTTACAAATAATATTTTCACCTTTCTATTTGTTTCTAGTTCTATTTGTTTAATTTTGTTTCTCAGGAATATAAACTATGATTATTTGGTTCTCCTTTTTCTTCCACATCTAGCACCATTTTTCTGATCCCTTTTATCTCTGACTTAAATTCCGTTCTGTTTTGTAGAACTTTTCTACAAGACTGTCTGCATGCCTTTGTTGATATTGCTTTTATCTTGACTTTATTGATGATTTTATTTTTCTTCCTAGTTGTTTTCTCTAAGTCTGTCAGATCACATCTAATATCTTTATTTTGCTTATCATTTCCTCTTTAATATCCTGTACTCTGTCTTTGAAAAAAATTTTTTTTGACAGAACTATGATCATTAATTTCTTTGAGACTTTGGAGAACTACCTGTCTTAAGAGTTTGGAGAGTTAATTCTGCTACCGATGTTTATAATTCAATTAAAAACATATTTTGGGGCTGGTGTAATGCTGGTTCCTTTCAGGTTATTATTTCTCTTTAAATAGGGCAGATCCATCCAAGTAACACTTTGCAGAAGAATTGAGAATGAGATACAGGGAGATGCATGAGCTGGAAGCTCTGCTTTGCGGCTTTTTTCTCTGACAAGACTCCCGCAAAAGTATGATACCCTTCATTTTCCAGAATCACCCCCACTGGGGTGATAAGAGATTGTGTGGCTCATGGTGAAGCCTTTCTAGAATCTGCACATGTGTAATGATTTGTCATCTGTACTTGCTTGGCTGTCTCTGGTCACCACTGATAAAACAGATAACGGGTTTCTTTCCTCCCTCAATTTCCTTCACTTTTTGCTGTATTAAGTTGAGGCCGTGGAAGGATATTCCTGCCTGGCTTTTTCCATAGTGTACTATTGTGTTTAGGTCCAAGGTATATATGAGGAGCCTTTCAAGACTATGTTTATAAAAATACACATCCTGCCTGAGACCAAGAAGGTGTTATCAGTTCTATATAAACATCTTGATTTTGACACAAATTTTATTTTATTTGGCAGATATTGTTTATTGATTGTGATTTTCAGTTGAGGTCATTTTCTTCTCCATTTTTGCTTTGTTTGGTTATTATCAACGAGTGTTAAGGGAGAGGAATAAAATAAAAATACCTCTGCCACATTTGTAGCAACAAGGGAAAGCTTGAGAAAGGACTTTTAACATCCTATACTATATCTCAGTCCACACTCTGAATTAATAAGTGATCAAGTAAAAACAGTGAACTATGCAAGTTTGTTAGCTTCCCTCTTTCAATCAGACTGCTCTGACCTTTGTTCCAAAGTCACTCAGTTTTTCTGCAAAGAGGCAAACTACTTGTAAGGTCAGTCTTTATGTATCCTTCCAGAATGTCACTGCATTTGTAAGAATATAATATTATGAAAATACTAATAAATGAATAGGTAAAAGGAATACATATGTATTAAGAATATTAACTACAAAAAACGTAGTATAAGAATGTGTGTGGATACAATAGTATAGGGGTGATAGGAACAAAAGATTTATATATATCCCTATAGTATTATACCTAGACACATTCTTTTATACCCTGTTGTTTGCACTTAGTAGACTTGGAGAGCATTTCATAGTAGTATATTACTTCTCTCTGCTCTATAATACTCCACTAAATAGATACAGAGTAATTTACTGAGTCTGTGCTCTGCTGGTATAAATTTAGCTCATTTTTAATATTCTGATGTTATCAATTTGCTTTTTTGAGTACTCTTGTTTATAAATAATTTTGCATGCAAGTATTCCTATAGGGCAAATTTTATCACCTCATCACAGAATTGTCAAACTTGTTATTTTGAAAACATTATACATAAATACCTAACTATAAAAACTATTTTAGAACTCTGTAATTTGTGAATTGTGAGGCAAGTACTTTAGGGATTAGGGAAAAAAAAAGAAAGAACAGAGAGAAGAAATAATCCATTGAAATGGCCTACTTCACACTTAAACTGTGACATTAAAAGTTGCATATAATTCCAAGGACACTAAAAAAATTATTAAAGTCTACTTTTAAACTCACATCAGAGATATTGTCACTTTCAAGACACTTTTGAGTCATAGCTGGTTGTCATTTACAACAAACTCAGAAGTGTCACATGTAATTAGGACACAACCGGAGAGTAACTTAAATTCATTTAGTAAGAAAAAAACAGCTCAGGGCTTTCTGCATAGGTATCTGCGATGAACTGGGGTAGTTAATCAAGTCTTCACAAATGTCAGACAGATAATAGACAGCTCCCATCAGAAGCCTCAATCCTTGCAACTATTCATTTTTTAAAACATTTCTCATTTACCACAGTCAGAGAAAAGTCTCAGCTAGAGTTGCTGGCAAGTTTGATCGACTGAAATTGTTCCCCTGCAAAAAGAGAAATGTAAAATGGTTCCAGGAAAATAACAAGGTATGACAGTCTTTTGAATATATTTCAAATGTAGGTAACAATGTATCAGAAGCTTAGGAAATAGGGCACACCCTGTAAGTATTTTTTTTTACCATAGTGGTAGGGAATTTGAAGTGAAATTGAAACTGGTTAATTCTTACCTGCAGGGGCCAAATGGTAGTTTGTGGGAAGCCACTCTGAGAGGTAATGCAAGCAATTTGCTACATGAAGAAGTCACACCAGAGCACAGAGAGGAGACTGGCGGTGGTGGCGGTAGTGGTGATGGTGGTTATTGGAAAGCTAGTGTAAGGCGCATTCAGAGCACTGCTGTAGGAGCCAAACAATCCTGCCAATTCCTTAAACGTAACTTTTAATTTCAAAACAAAATTAAACTGTGGTAACTGCAAAAGAATCACTCATATAGTTAGAGAGAAGAAAAATAACACTTATCAAGGCCGACTATGTGAAAGGAAAAACTTTAGAAACTTTTCCATCTAGATATCCCTCTAAAAAAATCTGAGACAACTATTATTATCCCCATTACATAGATGATGAAACTGAGGTTTCTTTGCCAAAGTATAAATTGTAACGAATCCAAGCTCAAATCGGTACCTGGACTCCAGCCATCGTAAACCACGTTCATTCAACCAGGATTAAATGCATCTCCTTAATAATATAGATGATGAGAAAGGCACATTTTATTCCCCCAAAGAGCAGTAGACAAACACACAATTTATTTTTTTATAGAGATATAATTGACATATAACATGATGTAGTTTGAAGTATATGGCATAGTGATTTGATTTGATTTGTGGGCAAAATGATCACAACAAGTCTAGTTAACATGCATCACCGTATATAGTTACAAAACTTTTCTTTCTTGTGATGAGTTCTTTTGAGATCTACCCTCTTGTCAACTTTCACATATACAGTACAGTACTGTTAACTATAGTCACCATGCTGTACATTGCATCCCCATGACTTATTATTTTATAGCTGGAAGTTTGTACTTTTTAACCCCCTTCACTCATTTTGCCCACTTCACCCCCAACTCTCATCCCCGCCACTGGCAACCACCCATCAGTTTTCTATATCCATGAGCTTTGTTTTTTTGTTGTTATTATTAGTTTTTTTAGATTCCACATATAGGTGAGGTCATACAATACTTGTCTTTCTCTGTCTGACTTATTTTACTTAGCTTAATACCCTCAAGGCCCATCCATGTTATTGCAAATGGCAAATTTCATCTTTTTTTATGGCTGAGCAGTATTCCATTGTCTATATATATACACCACATCTTCTTTATCTATTCTTGCATCAGTGGACACTTAGGTTGCTTCCACATGTTGGCTGTCGTCAAAAAATGCTGCAGTGAACATAGGGGTGTATATGTCTATTTGCGTAGGTGTTTTTGTTTTCTTCAGATAAATGCCCAGAAGTGAAATTGCTAGATCATATGATAGTTCTATTTTTAATTATTTGAGGAATCTCCAAACTGTTTCCCATAACACCACACCAATTTACATTGCCACCAACGGTGCACAACTGTTCCCTTTTCTCCACATCCTAGTAAACATTTGTTATTTCTTGTCTTTTTGATAATAACCATTCTAATAGGTGTGAGGTGATATCGCATTGTGGTTTTGATTTGCACTTCCCTGATGATTAGTGATGTTGAGCACTTTTCTATGTACCTGTTGGCCATTTGTATGTCTTTGGAAAAATGTCTATTTAGATCCTTCATCTATGTTTTAATTGGATTATTTGTGGGTTTTTTAATTTGTTTTTTGCTATTGAGTTGTATTAGTTATTTATATATTTTGAATATTAACCCCTTATCAGATATATGATTTGCAAATATTTTCTCACATTCAGTAGGTTGCCTTTTGATTTTGTTGATGGTTTCCTTTGCTGTGTAGAAGCTTTTTAGTTTGATGAAGTCTCACCTGTTTATTTTTGCTTTTGTTATCTCTGCTTTCAGTGTCAGGTCCAAAAAATCACTGCCAAGACCACCTATGTTTTCTTCTAGGAGTTTTATGGTTTCAGGTCTTACATTCATGTCTTTAATCCATTTTGAGTTAAATTTTTGTGTATGACGTAAGATAGTGGTACAGCTTCATTCTTTTGCATGTGGCTGTCCAGTTTTCCCAACACCATTTATTGAAGAGACTGTGCTTTCCCCATTGTATGTTCTTGGATCCTTTGTCATAATTTAATTGACCATATAAGTCTGTTTTTATGTCAATACCATACTATTTGATTATTATAGCTTTGTAATATAGCTTGAAATCAGGGAGCATGATGCCCTCAGCTTTGTTCTTCTTTCTCTGGATTGTTTCGGCTGTTCAGAGTCGTTTGTGGTTCCATACAAATTTTAGGATTGTTTGTTCTATTTCTGCAGAAAATTCCCTCAGAATTTTGATACAGATTGCATTGAATCTAGACTGCTTTGGGTAGTATGGACATTTTGACAATATTATTTCTTCCAATCCATAAGCATGGAATATCTTTCCATGTATTTGTATTTCTTCAATTTGTTTCATCAATGTCTTATAGTTTTCAGTGTACAAGTCTTTCACTTCCTTGGTTAAATTTCTTCTTGGACATTTTATTCTTTTTTGTGTGTGTGTGTGTGTGTGTGTGTGTGTGTGTGTGTGAGGAGATCAGCCCTGTGCTAACATCTGCCAATCCTCCTCTTTTTTTGCTGAGGAAGACTGGCCCTGGGCTAACATCCGTGCCCATCTTCCTCCACTTCATATGGGACGCCGCCACACCATGGTTTGACAAGCAGTGCGTCGGTGCGCGCCCGGGATCCGAACCGGCCAACCCCGGGCTGCCACAGCGGAGCACGAGCACTTAACTGCTTGCACCACCGGGCCGGCCCCCAGGCATTTTACTCCCTTTTGATGCAGTTGTAAATGGGATTGCTTTCTTAATTTCTCTTTCTGATAGTTTGTTATTAGTATATAGAAACACAACCGATTTTTGTATATTGATTTTATATCCTGCAAATTTACTGAATTCATTGATTAGTTCTGTTTTTCAGTGGAGTCTTTAGGGTTTTTATGTATATATCATGCCACCTGCAAATAGTGACAGTTTTTCTGCTTCATTTCATGCCATTCCCGTCTGGCCTGCAAAGTTTCTGGGAAACAATTTGCTGATAGTCTTATGGGGGTTGCCTTGCACATAACAAGTTGTTTTTCTCTTGTTGCTTTTAAGATTGTCTCTTTGTCTTTAACTTTTGACACTTTAATTATGGTGTGTTTTTCTGTGGGTGTTGGTTTCTATGCCTTGGATAAAATAGCTGCCTCTCCCAGTCTCGAAGGAGTGGCTTCATGTGGGAGATGAACCTCATTGTTCAACCCTGCCCTAGATCTTGGTTGTCTCTCAAACCTTTGTGATTGCATAAGCAGCCTACATTTTTCCTAGTGGCTCCCAGTGGTTGAGGGTGTGCCAAGACCTGTCAGTGTCCCAAAGGGGAGGAGCTCAGTCAGCACCGAGATTCAGGCTGATGGAAGCCAGACCTTCAGGCAGCAGCTTTTAAAGTATGAAAATATATGCAGTCCTGTGAGACCACAAGCATAAGTCCTGCTGGCCGCCAGAGCCGAGCAACCTAGAAGTGTCCCCTGGGCAGCAGTCACAAAAACCAGGGTCCAGACGAGTACAGAAGCTCCTTCTCGGGAGATAATGGAGATCTGCAGCGAGGCAGAGAGAGAGAGCGCATGGGCAGCCTCCATTGGCCGTTATCCCGAGAGCTCCTCAGCAGGCCCTAGACGTGTGCTGACCCAGAAGCCTGCCCCTCAGGCTGAAGCTTCAGGACAAGCAAACAGGCCGTTCACAACAGACTGGGCTGTGTTTCAGTCTGCTGTTTCCGCTGTGCCCTGGGGGTGGGAGCCTGCCAAGAACTGTCTCTCTGTTTGTTACAGTCACAGGTGACCCAGGAACACAAGCCCGGCTGGGCATCAGAGCCAATCAATCAAGGGGTGTCCTCTGCATGGCAGCTGCAAAAATCCAGGGCACTAGACATAAAATGCTTGCATTTATGTCTAGTGCATATGCATGCATCGGTGGCGTGGAGACGCTCTCCTCTGGGAGATACTGGTGCTCTGGAGCGTGGCAGACAGAGAGCACAAAACAAGCATCACCCCTGAGGTCTCTGGAAAGGATTAGAGTTGGTCCTCAGATATGAGTTTGATGAGAAGCCTGCCCCTCAGGCTGCAGCTGAGAAGATAAGCTAACAAGCCTCTTTTACAGAAAGACTTGGCTCCTCCCCTGCTGCCTCTTGCTGTGCCCTGGAGGTGGTACCTATTTAAGAACTCTTTCTCCATTGGTTACAGTCCTGTGGGGCCCATAAGCATATGCCCCACTAGCCACCAGAGCCAAGTGATCTAGAGGTGGCCCCTAGATCCAGCCACAAAAATCAGGGCACCAGATGAGGGTACAAGCTCCTTTCTAGGAGAACCTAGTGATCTGTGGTGAGGCAGAGGGAGAGCGCAAAGGTGGCATCCACTATCCTCCATCCCCTGAGAGCACCTCTGCAGGCTCCTGGATGCGTGTTAAATTAGACAGCTGCCCCTCAGGCTGATGCTTTAAGATAAGCAAATAAGCCTCTTTCACAGAAAGTCTGGATGCTTTCCAAATGACTGCTCTGCTCTGGGCCCTGGTGTGGGTGAGTGTGAGCGTGCGAGCCCTTTAAGATCCATTTCTCAGTTTGCTGTAGCCTCGTGTGTCTCATGGACGTAAGCCCTATGGGCTTTACAAGCTAGATGTTTTGGGGGCTCATATGTCAGTTGCAGGTCTGAAAAGTTGGGGTGCCTGATGTGGAGATCAAACCTTTCCATCCTTAGGGACAAACTCTGGGTTTTGGGTTGATACCAAACCTCTTAATCTCAAGTTCATGTGCCTGATGTGCAGTAAGCCAATCACTGAGACACCAGTGCTTGAAGATGGAGAAAGGTTCATTTGAATTGGCCAAAATGAGAAAGTAGGAGGATAGGTTCTCTCAAATCTGCCTTAACAATAGAAGAAAGCAGGAGATTTTATAGAGCTAAGGGGCTGGGCAGGAGAAGTTTCAGAGAAACAAAGGGGAAGTCTGTGTTTCTTTCACTCCAGATAAGCCCTTAGGCAATCAGACTCCTGGGCATCAGTGGCAGCTGAGAGCTGATTATCTGGTGATTGTAACTTCCTTGAAGGCATTCTTTTCTTTTGCAAAATGAGCTCATACATCCTTGTGACCCTTGAGTCACCCCTCAGGTTAAACAAGACACCAGCAAATTGACAAGATTAACTTCTTTTCATCTGTGTTTGTGCTCAGAACAAGGTCGAAAGGTCTTATTGAGTATTTGCAGCAACCCTCAGGTACAGCCTTCAGAGTTCTCTTCCCATTGTGGTTCACAGCAAGACTGTGTCCCAGTCTCTCCCACCCACTTTGATGTGTTTTTTCTTTTTCGCCTGATGTGTAGGAATTGTCCAGCTAGTTTTTGGGTTTTTTTTTAAGAGGAAATTGTTTCATATGTAGCTGTAGCTCAGTGTATCTGTGGGAGGAGGTGAGTTTAGGATCTGCCTACATCACCATCTTTAACCAGTCCCCTCACAGTTCATTTTTTATCCATATTTTTATAGTTTCAATTGTCTTAAGCCAAGATCAGAATTTACAATAATTTTAGATCCTTCAAAGGGGGTTAATTTACTAAGTAGGATTTATTAATATTCAATATTAGTAAATGTTTCTTTTGTGCAATACATTCTCCTTGGAGGCTGTGAAATTACACAGAGTATATCAATATAAATGATTGTCAGCTCAAAGTATAATTTAATCCTAGTTAGGAAAACTTATCTGGAGTTGCCCCCATCTGGTGTCTGGTGGAGAGTTTTATTCATGGCACTGAGTTTTCTGGCTGTGTCCCATTCAATCCAGTGTCATCTGAGCGCACTGTGCTGGAGTTTGCTGTTGACAGATGGGACACGTGGCTGGATCAGTTACTAGATCAGTATCACGAGGTGACATCCACAGTTGCTGAATCTGTGCATCATTTCCATCTCTGCTCACGCAGCCACTCTGTTCATTAGCTTACGGAGCAAACGCTAGTGGGTGGGACATCTTGCCCACCTTAGTGTAGAGCAACTCCTCCATAGTGGGAGCCCTTTGAGATTATTCACATGGCATGTCGTTCTCACACTCTGGACCTTGGAGGTTCATTCATGCAATCTCCTCAGACCTTCTTGGCACCAGTTTTCCGATCTGTGCCTTCAAAGGCACTGACTACTGACCAAGCTATTAGCCACTGCTCATGGATCATGACTGAGTCACACCTTAATGCCTTTTTCCTTTTCAGAAAAGTAGACAATTGGATATAAAATTTGAAAGTTGGAGGTTTCTTATTCCCCGATGACCTCAGGGCCTCACATGAGTGAGTCTAAAGGATACAACAGAACCACTTATGACAGGTGTTAGCAAGTCATATAGTAACGTGTGTAAATCTGGCTTAACTGGCCCAGAAGGATTTCCTGTGAATAATGGATGGAGAAGAGGTGGCAGGCTGCAGACTTAGGTGCATTGGGAGTGTGAGCCACCAGCTTTAGCAACTTAATTGAGCCTTCGGTACCTACTCTAATCCAACTTATATATATTCTTCCACTGGATGCTGAAGTGCTGCTGAATACACCCAAAAATAAACATGGATAGACTGGAATTCATTTTTTAATAGGAGCTCAGGTGTTTTGGTCACAGAGAGTACTGGGTGGGTTTTTCAGGGTCTATCACTAGCCGGTAGCAAACCAGGAATAGTTTCTTAGCAGGAGAAATTTGCCAGAAAGGAAATTTTTTCTTTAAAATAGTAAAGTTGTGATTCTTCTATAGGCTTCTAAACAAGGTCCATAGAGCATCCTGATCTGCCACGGACTCGACAAGTACCATTCCATCATCTGGATCTCAAAGGCAGAGACAGAACTCTTGGCATAGCCAGCTGAACCAGGTAAAAAGTCTTCTCAGTCCCGGGTCAAACTCAAAGACAATAGCTTCACCAGTTTCTTGATAAATGAATAGACCTCATCAACACACCAGATATACAAGGCCCCTCACACCCTAGCTGTGTTGTAGTTGAAGGTGATATGAGTGACAATAACTTGTTTTTCACTTTGAAGATAATATCACAACATGCTCCAGACAACTAGAATCCCTGAGCACTTCAGTGAGGAAGCACCCCCGATTTTGAGCTTATGTCCCACCCTCTGATATGCGTGTTTCATACCGCCTAGGGTATCTACTGTTTCCTGCTGGTCACAGACTATCTGCTGGTTGTCATCCCTACAGCGAATCAGTGGTATGTCGGCTGGAACAGCAGCATGAATATTCTGACACAGAGTTGAAGAGTTTATGTGACCCCGATTCAAAGTGGTCAGGTGAAAAAATATACACAACTAATTTTTATAGAGGTAAAAAACAAACAAAAAAACTAACAGTACAGTTGTCAGTTCTCAGTAATATACCAGGCACCAGAAACAGTGTAACTCTATTCCGGTAGAGTCCACATAAAGAATCGTAGCTACAATTGTGCGTGCTTCCAGACTGAGCTTATATGTTTGCAACATTTTTTAATTAACACCAAATCGAGTATTTATTAAAGTAATTAAAGATGATCTAGTGCACAAGCAGCAATTCAAGTTGTTCGCATTGAAGGAGAGACCATTGAAATCAATGTGGTGAAGTGGCTCACAAATGTCTTTTGCTGGAATTATTGGGCAGTCTCATTTGGCAATTCAGAATTTAAATTTGTGTCATTAACTGATAGATGTGCATGTAACAAGAAAATATAAATTCTCTGATAAATATTTCAGTCGATTGTTTCAATCAATTCAATTCAAACCCCTTAATTTGGGGGCTTACTTCATTCTAGAGACTACAAGTCTGCAATTCCCGGACCTCCTTGCAGTTTATGTTCTGTGTGTGTCCAAGCCCTTGCCAGGCTGATACTCCTCGACATGTAAAAGGTGGAAGTGATGCAGAGATTTCACTGTTTTCATTTGCAAGCATTGTCACGGATGCACGTGGTGTTTCCGTACCCGCGGTAACGGGGGATCCAGTGGTCAGTCCCCAGCTTAGTGGGCATCGGACAGCAATTTTGTTGGCAATACCAAGACTGAGCTATTGGGATCCTGGGTGTTATGGTTGGGTTTTCTAGTCCCTGGATCCTGGCAGAGCTGGAGTGGGTAGCTGGTGTCACAGCCTCGGTATCCTGGCTTTCAGACTGAAGCAGAGATGGGATTTTCCTCAGGTTGGTTCCCTGGTGTTATTCCGGGAATCGATCCAGGAAGCTTATTCTGGAGCCTTCATCCCCAGCCGTCCCAAAGTGTTTGTAGGAATCTGACTGTCTATGTTACATCTCTTTCCTCTCATATTATGTTTAATAGTTTCTCATATATGTAAATAAATTCTGATAGAGCATCTTACATTACCAACAACTACAGTAAATGATGTGTCATGCTTTTTAAATTCCAGTCTTCTCATTGCTCTTTAGCAAGTAAATAATTTTATTGTTTCATTTTCATTCCTTTTAAAGGAATTAGAAACCATGATATCTTCCTTGGGTTTTATTTTTAAATAATTTCATCCACTAATCAACAGGAATCATATACATAAAAATGCTTTTATGCATATAAATAAAATACAATAGAAAGAATATTATACGTTTGAAATCATGTATTATATTCTAGCTGATAAACATTTTACAAATGTCTTCAAATAGGCAACCAGTAGAGACAAAATTCCTGGTGAAGAAAGTTTACAAAGGAGTGTTAGTAGCAGCTTGCCCGTGGAACATTTGCAAGAACATTTGTGCATTTCGACTGGGCCAAAAACAAACATTTGTTTTGTCATAATGATTGAAATAAACATTTTAATTTAGGTAGTGTTTGACACCAAAACAAGTGTCTTCAAATATTTAGGAAAGTAAGACTCCTGTAAATATGTTTCTTTGCTAAGCAAATATTTTAATTTTTTAGGCTTTTGCCAATGCAGGTGTTAATGTACATGTTAAGTAAGGTGTGGGTGTTGTTCTTCATGGTAGAATAAGGGATACAACATTTCCCTTTTCTGTAGCTATTTACACTACATTGTAGAAAAAGATTGTTCAATAAAAATAATAGATAATACAATTACAAATCAGATAAATAATATTTATTATTAACCTTCATTAAAATGCCTTTGTTAAATATAGTAAAGAAATTTAAACTTGCTCCCTGTAATATTATTTCTTTGTAAATGTTGGGTGATAAAGGACTTTTAGATTGTATGTAATATAACATTTACAACTGTGCTAGTATCTTAATTGTTTATACTTCAAAATGCACATATGCGATTTTATAAAACATACCTGGCCATTGTATCTACGTTACCTCATTTCAGGTGAGGACATTTTATGTGTTAGAGCTATCAGAAGCTAGCTTCTTGGATGGCGGCTCTTGGGTCTGCATGCATGATTGAATTCTTTTGTTTGGGAGCTGTGGGTGACAGCCCTACCAGTTAGCTATTTTGGGGCTTAGGAGAGGACCCACAAATGTGTATCTTCTTTCTATTCTCCACACCATTCCTCACCCTGTCCCATGGGTCATACTGGGTACAAGGGCATAACTAGGGCAGCAGAAGTGGGAAGAGAATTTATTATCTACTTGTCTAGAGCATTTGCACTAAGGAGCCAAATAACCAAAATGTCAGGGCATTCCTGAGATAAAGGAGCCCGAAAACCGTAAAGAAAGTAAATTCAATAAACTTCCACATGGTCACTCTAGGCTACGACTGAAGATTTGCACAGATAATATTTTGTGTGTGTGTGAGGAAGATTAGCCCTGAGCTAACATCCGTTGCCAATCCTCCTCTTTTTTGCTGAGGAAGATTGACCCTGAGCTAACATCTGTGCCCATCTTCCTCTACTTTATATGGGATGCTGCCACAGCATGGCTTGACAAGTGGTGTATGGGTGCACACCCAGGATCCGAACCTCTGAACTCTGGGCCGCCAAAGCAGAGCACATGAACTTAACTGCTACACCACCGGGCTGGCCCCACACTGATCATTTTCAGTCAAGAAGGCACTATGTAGTCATGCTTTAAACTCCCTTCTCAGTTTTAAGATATATAAATAAATAAGTAGAGCTCTACTGAAAATAAAATAAATATGTATACGAAACAGATACTCTGAAAATGGGAACTTCCAGTACTAAACAGGGGCTGAAATACAGTATAAATTCAGAAATAGGTATTCAACTCCTTCCAATTAAGAAAGTACAGAAAGTATCTTATATCATTGAAGAGCTTATGGGAAATACTTCTTATTCTAGACTTCTATAGTTAGTTAAACTATCATAAAGATTAAGTATGAGAAAATAAATCAAGTAACTGAACAAAAGCTAAGGGAATTTACCAACTCAATGAAAAATTCCTAAATAATAAACTTCTGCTGGGAGAAAATGAACACGGGTGAAAAGAGGATAATATAACAACAACAACAACAAAAAAGTGAGTAAAAGTTTTGGTAAATCTCAACTATCAAATAACAATAAAACCTATTTTTAAACTATGAAACTAAAATTCTAGACATCAATAATCAGGAATATGTGATTGTGTAATTTGGTAAATGAGTAAAACATGAAAGATTCTTGTCATATTCAGGAGCAGAATACAAGTAGTAAATAATTATTAGGAAAATATGTTTAAATATACATATATTTTTCACTACCATTAAAAAATGAAAATAATAATTTGTAGCTTATTAAATTAAACGAGGAGAATAAGGGAGAAATAAGAAAAGAGAATAGAAAATAATTAAGAGCTTAGCAAAAAGCATGGTAAAAAGAAAAACATGATCAAAATAAGATGATAAATACATCTACACTTGAGTAGGATGGACTCAGACCTTAAAAGTAACCATTTGGCCTGCAGAAAAAACTATAAAACTGGAATACAATATAAATCAATTATCTGAAGGCACAGAGAGTAAATAGACAGATTCTGGTGGCAAGTGCAGACTCCCTTGGAGGAAGGAAGACAAACAAATTCTTATCTTGGAGTTTGTAGCCTGAGTTATTCATACATCATATGGCATGACAGTGGCAGCAGTGGCATTGATGAAAACGTGTCAGTAATGCTGGTAGGTAAATGGTAATCCTTTCACTCTGGGCAACCAGAAAACTGAAGCCAGGGAACCCTGAGTGCTGAGGAGAGCAGGAGTATTCCCAGAAGGATGATGCAGCGAGTACATCTCCAAGTCATGTCTATCTACGTCTCTGATTCTCCTCTGAACCATGCATAAGCTAAACAGATCAGAGAAACTCAGCTGAAGACAAAGGACCTGCTCTGAGAATAGAGTTGCTCTCTAGGAGCTAGTTTTGCAATTCAAGTCTAGCCAAGCTGAACTTAAAGAATCGACAAGCATTAAACTAACAATTCAACTATCCACACTTAATAATAATGTCCAGGATTTAATCCAAATTTACACAGTATTTGAATACTGTGAATGGTACACATTCTCAAAAATAAATAAAAAATCAACTGAATTCAACGCTGGCATCAGTTAGATGATGGACCTCCAAAAAAGGATTTTCAACTGCTTATTATGACTACTTTAATAAAGTTAGGTAAAAATATGCTCACAATGAATGAAAATAGAGGAAATTTCAGTAGAGAGCTGTAAACAAGTAAAAAGATCTAAATTGAATATTAGAACTAGAGTACAAATTCACTAAAATAATGAAAAGTGAACTGTATAGACTTAATTGCAAATTAGAAAGAAGAGTTGGTGACCTTGAACATGGGTCAGTAGAAGTAATCCAAGGTGAAGAAAAGGGAAGAAACAATGTTTTCAGAAAGTGAACAGAGACTCATGGACCTGTTAGATAATATCACTTGGTCTAGCATACATGTAACAGGATCCTGGAAGCAGAAGAGAGAAAGAATGGGGTTGAAAATAATATCTGAAGTAATAATACTTGAAAAATCTTCTAAATTTGATGAAAAATAGAAACTTACAGATATAAAATATTTAATGAACACAAGTAGAAGTAAAAAAAGAAACTTTCTGTCAAGTCAAATTGTTGAAAGCTGAATATCATGAGCTAATCTTGAAGGCAGCGAGAGAAAGTGACACATTACAGACAGGAAAACAGTGATCAAATTAATGTCTGGACATTTTATCAGAAACCACAGAGACCAGAAAAACATGTGTCATCCTTATAATGCTAAAAGAAAACAAAAAACTCTAAACCAGAATTTGATATCCAGAAAAAATATCCTTCAAAAATGAAAGTGTAACAGAAACATTTTCAGCTGAAAGAAAACGAGAATTCCTTGTAATTAGACCTACACAAGCAATGAGAAAGACAATTCTTCAGGCTTAAGGGAAATGACACAAACGGAAACTCAGATTTTCTGAAAGTAATAAAGCACATCAGGAATAGTAAACGTCTGGTTAATGTAAAAGACTCCATTTTTTGCTTTTTTTCTCTTACTTACTTTATAAGAAGGATATGAACCTATACTTACACTTTTGCAAGATTTCTATAATTCATATGAAGCAGCACAATATGAATCATAAATAGATTCTGGAAAGTTAAAGATATATATTTTATGTATTCCTAAAGACAATCACTAAACAAGCAAAAAGCAATACCATAATGTATAGCAATAAAATAGGAAAATTAAAACTGGAATCCTAAAAATAATACAAAATGGAGCAGAAATGGTGAAATAGAGGATCAAATAATAGCAGAGACAAGTGGAAAACCATATGGTAGACAAATCAAACCATATCAATGACTGCATTAATTGAAAATAAAACAAACACTTCAATTAAAAGTTAAAAATAGAGTAGATTAAAAACAAACAAGATAAAAGTATGTGCTGTTTACAAGAGGTGCGCTTAAAATATAAAGACATAGGTTCAAAGTAAATGTGTAGAAAAAGTAGAAGATGTGTTATCAACTGAATTGTATTCCCTTCAAATTCCTATGTTGAAAGTTCTGACTTCCAGCACCTCAAAACGTAACTCTATTTGAAGACAAGATCTATAAAGGGGTTATTAAGTGAAAATGATGTTGTTAGGGTGGGGCCTTAAGCCAATAGACTGGTGTCCTTATAAAAGGAGGAAGAGACACCAGGGAAATGGATGCACAGAGTAAAGACCAAGAGATGAGGCAGAAGAGGGTGGCCATCTGTAAGCCACGGAGAGAAGTCTTAGAGGAAACCAACCCTGCCAACACCTCATCTTGGACTTCCAGCCTCAAGAACTGTGACGAAACAAATGTTTGTTGTTTAAGCCACCAGTCTGGTATCTGGTTATGGCAGCCCTGGAAAACTAATACGCCACGCCAATAGTGAGCATAAAAATGCTGAAGTGACTAGAAAATCACCATATGGTCGTAAATTAAATAACATAAATAATTCACAGATCATAGAAGAAATCACAAGAGAAATAGGAAAATAGTTTAAACTGAATAACGATAAAAATCTAACCTGTAAAAATTTGTGGGATGCTGCCAAACCAGTGCTTACGTTAGGGAAAAAGGAATGCGAAATCGATATTCAGGTTTCCACCTTTAGAAATTAGAAAAAGAAGAGAAAGTTAACCCAAAGTAACCAGAAGGAAGAAGAAATAAAGAGCAGGAACCAATGAAAGACAAACAGAAAAACAATAGAGAAAATTAGTGAAACCAAAACTAACTTCTTGCAAAGATCAAGAAAATAAATAAGCCTCTAGATAGTCTAACCAGGAATAAAAAAAAACAGAGAAGCCACAAATGAGCAATAACAGGAATGAAAAAGGGGACATGGCTGCATATCCTAGTGGCCTTAAAAGGAAAATAACAGAATATCATCAACAATTGTATGTAATAAATTTGACTATATTTTGCAACCTAGTGAAGTGGGCAAACCCCTAGAAATTATAAAAGACTCCGGGTATAAATAGTATAAAATTCTCTTGACATTTCTGGTCTTTTATACTCCCTTATTACATTTCATTCAATTTAATTTCATCAAATTCAATGAAAATTCTGATAGGGATATAATAGGACTTGCACTAATTTTACTGATTAAGTAGAAGATAATTTCCATCCTTAATATATCGAAAAGTTAGATTACCTTGTATTTTCCTATTTCATTGGATCCTTGTTGTGTCTATGTTTTGCTGGTACTATAAATGGTATCCATTCTTATCCTTATCTCATTAAAATGTACTGTAAATATTTATCTTGTAAGCACTCGAAGTTTTCTATTGGCTTTATAGTTTTCCGTAGATATTTTGAAACTTCTTTATAGAAAATCATATATTAAAATGATGGTAGTTTTGCTTATACTTTCCAACTTTAGTATACTTTTATTTCTTTTTTTTACTTACTTTACTAGCTTGTCCAGTGATGAATAAGATCAGGAAAAATATGAATTCATGTCTTATTCCTGAGAGAACGTTTCCTACCTTTTGTCACTAATATGATGTTATGTTGTTGATGTTATGATGTTGTGTATGTCAAGTTACGAATACAGTCTTCTATGCTTTGTTGTTTAGGAGACTTTTCTTTTTAAAAAATGATGTGTTTAATTTTATCAAATGCCTTTCCTGAGATGAAAATATTTCTCTTTTAAATCATTACTGTGGAGAATTCTTTGAAATGGACATCCAATGTAAAAATGTCTTTGGATTCTTGGAATAAACTTACACACAGACAACACACACATGAACAGGTATTGCACACAATATGTGTGCATATGTGTATGCATAGGTATATGTATATATGTGTGCATGTATACTTATACACACACACACACACATACTCAAAACCAAATTTGGTTTGATAATATTTTTTAAAGACTATTTTTTTCAGAGTTCTAGGTTCACAGAAAAATTGAGGAAAGTACAGAGATTTCCCATACACCCCCTGTCCCCACACGTGCATAGCCTCCCACATTATCAACATCTCCTACTAGAGTGGTACGTTTGTTATAATTGATGAACCTACTTTGAAACATTATAAACACTCAAAGTCCATAGTTTACATGTTATACATTTCTAGGGTTTGGACGAATGAAAAATGACATGCATTCTGCCATTATAATATCATACAGAATATTTTCACTGCATTAAAAATCTTCTATGCTCTGCCTTTTTATTCCTCCTCCACCAACCCCAGGCAACCACTAATCTTTTCACTGTCTCCATAGTTTTGCCTTTTCCAGAATGTCACATAGTTGGAATAATACAGTATGTAGCCTTTTCAGATTGGCTTCTTTCACTTAATAATATGCATTTAAGATCTCCCTGTGTCTTTTCATGGCTTGACAGCTCATTTCTTTTAATGCTGAATAATGTTCCACTGTCTGGACATATGATAGTTTATCCATTCACTTACCAAAGGACATCTTGATTGCGTCCAACTTTTGGCAATTAGGAATAAACCTGCTATAAACATCCATATGCAGGTTTTTGTGCAGAAAAAATTTTTAACTCCTTTGAGTAAACATCAAGAAGAGTATTGTATGATAAGAGTATATACAGTTTTGTAAGAAACCACCAAATTGTCTCCTAAAGTGGCTGCTCCATTTTGCATTCCCACCAGCAGTGAGTGGGAGGTCCTGTTACTTCACATCCTTGCAAGCATTTGGTGTTGTCAGCCTTCCAGATTCTGGCCACTCTAATATCTTATTGTTGTTTTAACTTGCATTTCAGTGGAACATCTTTTAATATGCTTATTTACCATCCATACATCTTCTTAGGTGAGGTGTCAGTAAAAGCCTTTGGCTCATTTTTTAGCTTGATTGTTCATTTTATTTATTGTTGAGTTTTAAAAGTTTTTTATTTATTTTAGATAACAGTCCTTTACCAGATGTGTCTTTTGAAAATATTTTCTCTCAGTCTGTGGCTTGTCTTCTCATTCTCTTGACATTGACTTTTACTGAGTAGAAATTTTTAATTTTAATGAAGTCCAGCTTATCAGTTCTTTCTTTCATGGATTGTGCCTTTGTTATTGCACCTAAAAAGTCATCACCAATATCCAAGATGATCTCAGTTTTCTCCTGTTATCTTCTAGAAGTTTTATAGTTTTCCTTTTTACATTTAGGTCTATGATCCATTTTGAGTTAATTTTTACAAAAGGTGTAAGATCTGTGTCTAGATTTATTTTTTTGCATACGGATGTTCAGCTGTTTCAGCACCATTGGTTGGAAAATCTATCTTTGTCCTTGCATTGCCTTTGCTCCCTTGTCGAAGATCAGTCGACTGTATCTATGTGGGTCCATTTCTGGGCTCCCTATTTGTTATATTGATCTATTTGTCTATTCTTTCACACTGTCTGGATTACTGTACCTTTGTAGTAAGTGTTGAAGTTAGTTGGTGTTAATCCTCCAACTTTGTACACCTCCTTCAATAGCTAATATTGTTTTCCGTATCCTTGTCTGGTTTAATTTATCTGCCTCACAAAATAAATTAGAGAGCTTTCCATTATATAATCTTTTTCTAGATTTTTTTATGATAGGGATTTTGATGGATTGTCAGAACTAAGCTGTAAGTGACGTCAGCAAGAAGCCAAAATACGAGTTTTGTACCATCATCCCCCACAGAATATCAATTTTGACAATCACTCATGGATGAGATTACTTTTGCAGGAGTCTGGGAGTCCAGCAGAGAAGTTCTAGCACACAATTGGAGCAAAACTTCTAAGAATAGATGCATTGAAGAGTGTAGGTGAACAGTTTCACTTTACCTGGTCACTCCTCCCCCAAAGCAGCACAGCTCTGTACCGAGAGTGACCCCCTGGCCCATAAATTCTCCCACAGGGGAAAGGAGAGCATGAGGTCAGTGCCCAGATTCCTGAGCTGTGTGAGATGTTGTGCAAGAGGTCTGCTTTTCTCTTGCCCTCTCTAGCATACTGAGTTTTCTGCATGGGTGAGGGCTTGGCAGAGGGTGGGAACACAGTAACCAAGTCTCAGAACTCATCCAGGGGATGCAACTAAGTGCTTTGCAGTCCATACTACTAATGCTTTGTGGACTCCACCAGGAGGCCGCCGCAAACTGCTGCGGATGCCTTGCCTGTGGACCCCACAACTGACCCATGGGCACCCCTAATGCTCCACGTGCATCAACCACCCCCCTCCGGCTGACCCCTGGCATGTGCTCCCATGGAGAACAAGAGCAAGCCTTTGCAAGTGGCTAGTGAGCCTGTGCAGAAAGCTGTCCTGAATCTGCGGCATTAAAAGAAAGCTCACAAACTTGAACATTTCAGGGCACCATGCTAGGGAAAACAAATGGGAATTTCTTAGCACCTGGCCTGGCTTTGTAGGATTGAGAGAGAGTATGCAATTATAAGAATTCACCCAAGGAGAGTACCAGATGTATGGAGTGGGTGTATCTGTAGAGAAAGTCTGAGAAGTCCTCACAGTACCTAGCCAAACTAACCGGTGAAAGCACTTCTCTCTCAAAGCTGGTCAGCAAAGATTGGAGGTGGTGACCGTTTCTTCAAATGTACACACAGCAATGTAAGACTTTAAAGAACATGAAAAGTCAAGGAAACAATACCACCAAAGCAACGCAATATTTTTCTAGTAACCAGCCCCCAAAACGGAGATCTATGAATTGCCTGACAAGGAATGCAAAATAATTGTTATAAGGAAGCTCAGTGAACTACAAGAAAACACAGACAACTCAATGAAATCAGGAAAATATGAACCAAACAAGAAGTTCAACAGAGAGAAATCATAAAAAAAAAATCCAAAAGAAACTCTAGAGCTGAAGAATACAATGAACAAAATGAAAAATGCAATAGAGACCATCAACAACAGACCTGATCAAGCAGAATAAAGAATCAGTAAACTCAAAGACAAGTCATTTGAAACCACCCAACCAAAGGAGAGACAAGAGGGGCCGGCCTGGTGGCGCAAGTGGTTAGGTGTGTGCGGTCTGCTACAGCAGCCTGGGATTCACCGGTTCAGATCCCAGACACACACCGACTCACTGCTTGTCAAACCATGCTGTGGGGGCATCCCATATAAAGTGGAGGAAGATGGACACGGATGTTAGCCCAGGGCCAGTCTTCTCAGCAAAAAAGAGGAAGATTGGCAGATGTTAACCCAGGGATGATCTCCTCACAAAAAAAAAAAAAAAAAAAGGAGATAAAAGAATAAAAAGGAGCAAAGAAAGCCTAGTTGAATTGTGGGGCAGCTCAAACTATATAATATATGAATTATAGGAGACCCAAAAGGAAGAGTGAGAGAAAGGGGCAGAAAGCTTATTTAAAGAAATAATGGCTGAAAACTTTCCAAATCTAGGGAGAAATATGATCATCCGGGTATAAGAAGCTTATAAGTCTCCAAACAGATTCAATCCAAGAGAACTTCTTTGGGATACATTATAATAAAACTGCCAAAATCAATGACAGAATTTTGAAAGCAACAAGAGAAAAGAAATTCATCTCATATGAGAGAACCCTCATCAGGCTATAAGCAGATTTCTCAGCAGAAACATTGCAGACCAGGAGAGAGTGAGATGAAATGTTCAAAGTGCCAGGAAAAAAAAACACCCCTGCCAAGCAAGAATAATTGGCCCAGCAAGGCTGTCTTTCAGAAATGAAGGATAGAGAAACTTTTCCAGACAAACAAATGCTGAGAGATCTCATCATCACTAGAAGTGCTTTATGAGAAGTGCTAATGGGACAACCAGAAAACAACTAGCGAAATGGCAATACATACATACCTATCAATAATTACTCTAAATGTAAATGGACTAAATTATACAATCAAAAGACATAGGCTGGCTGATTGGATAAAAAAACAAGACGCATATATATGCTGCCTACAAAAGACACACTTCAGATCTAGAGACACTCACATGCTGAAAGTGAAGGGATGGAGAAAGATATTCCACGCAAGTGAAAACAAAAAGAAAGTTGGGGTAGCAATACTCATATCAGACAAAATAGACTTTAAAACACAGATTGCAACAAAAGACAAAGAAGGACATTACATAATGATAAAGGGAAAAATCCAAGAAGAGAATAAAACATTCATAGATATTTATGCATCCAATATAGGAACACCTAAATATATAAAGCAAATATTAACAGACATAAATGGAGAAATTGACAGTAATACAATAATAGTCAGGAACTGTAATACCCCACTCACATCAATGGATAGATCATCAAGACAGAAAATCAATAGGGAAACACTGGCTTTAAATGACACATTAGACCAGATGGACTTAATAGTATATACAGAACATTGCATCCAAAAACTGTAGAATACACATTCTTTTAAATTGGACATGCAACATTCTTTAGGATAGATCACATATTAGGCCACAAAACAAGTCTCAATGAATTTAAGAAGATTGAAATCATATCAAGCATCTTTTCTGACCACAATAGTATAAAACTATAAATCAAAACAAAGGATAATTACAAGAAGAAAACTGAAAAAAACACAAGCACATGGAAACTAAACAACATACTACTTAACAACTGATGGGTCAATGAATAAATGAAAGAGGAAATTAAAAAATACCTTGAGACAAATGAAAATGGAAACACAATGGTCCAAAATCTATGGGATGCAGAAAAGAAGTTCTAAGAGAGAAATTCAAAGCAATAGCAGGCTTCCTTTAAGAAACAAGAGAAATCTCAAATAAACAATCTAACTTTACACCTAAAGAAACTAGAAGAAGAACAAACAAAGCCCAAAGTTAGTAGAATGAAGGAAATAATAAAGAATGAAGTGGAAATAAAAGAAATAGAGATTTAAAAAAAACAGAGAAGATCAATGAAAATAAAAGCTGGTTCTTTGAAAACATAAACAAAATCAATAACCAGACTCATGAAGGAAAAAACAGAGAGAGAGCCCAAGTAAATAAACACAGACAGAAAAAAGAGAAGTTACAAATGACACCAGAAAAATACAAAGGATCATAAGAGATAATTACAATTATACACCAACAAATTAGAAAACCTAGAAGAGATGGATAAATTCCTAGAAACACACAGTCTTCTAAGACTGACTCATGAAGAAATAGAAAATCTGAATAGACTAATTGCAAGTAATACAATTGAATCAGCAATTTAAAAACTCCCAGAAAACAAAAGTCCAGCACCAGACAGCTTCACAGGTGAATTCTACAAAACATTTAAAGAACAGTTAACACCTATCCTCAATTTATTCCAAAAACATTTAAGAGGAAGAAATGCTTCCAAACTCATTTTACAAGGCCGACACTACCCTGATACCAAGAACAGACAAAGATACCACAAAAAAGGAAAGTTACAGGCTGGCAACCCTGATGAACCTGGATGTGAAAATTCTCAACAAAATATTAGCAAACCAGTTCCAACAATATATTAAAAGGATCATAGTCTATGATCAAGTGGGCTGTATTCTAGGGATGCAAGGATGGTTCAGCATCCACACACCAATCAATGTGATAAACCACATTAAAAAACAATGGTTAAAAATCATATGATTGTTTTAACAGATGCAGAAAAAGCATTTGACAAAATTCAACATCCACTTATGAGAAAAACTCTCAACAAAGTGGGTACAGAAGGAATGTATCTCAACATAATATAGGCTTTATATGATATTACAAACCCACAGCTAACATAATACTCAACGGTGAAATGCAGAAAGCTTTTCCTATAAGGTCAGGAATAAGACAAAGATGCTCACTCTTGCTACTTTTATCAACATAGTATTGGAAGTCCTGGCAAGTGCAATTAGGCAAGAAAAAGAAATAAAAGCATCCAAATAGGAAAGGAAGATCTAAAACTGACATTATTTACTGATGACATGTTACTATATATAGAAAACCCTAAAGACTCTACCAAAAACACCTGTTAGAATGAATAAATGAATTCATTAAAGTTGTAGGATACAAAATTAATGTACAGAAATTGGTTGAATTCCTATACATGAATAATTGGCTATCAGACAGAGAAATAAAGAAAGCAATCCCATTTATAACTGCATCAAAAAGATTAAAATACTTAGGACTAAATTTAACCAAGGAGGTAAAAGATCTGTACACCGAAAACTAAAAGACATTGATCAAAGAAATTGAAGACAACACAAATAAATGGAAGTAAATATTGTGCTCATGGATTGGAAGAATTAATTTTGTTAAAATGTCCATCCTACCCAAAGCAATTGATAGATTCAGTGCAACCCCTATCAAAATCCCAAAGACATTTTTCACATAAATAGAACAAAGAACTGTAAAATTTATATGGAACAACAAAAGGCTTGGAATAGCCAAAGTAATCCTAAGAAAAAAGAGCAAAGCTGGAGGTACCACACTCCCTGATTTTAGAGTAATAGTAGCCCTGATTTTAAAGCTATCAAAATCAAAACAGCATGGTATTGGCAGAAAAACAGACACAGATCAATGGAACAGAATAGAGAGCCCAGAAATAAACTCAAATGTATATAGAGTTAATTTTTGACAAAGGAACCAAGAACATACAATAGAGCCACTATGGAAAACGGTATGGAGATTCTTCAAAAAGTTAAACATAGAACTACTGTATGATTCAGCTTTTGTACTTATGGATATTATCCAAAGAATACAAAAACACTAAATCAAAAAGATATATACACACCTATGTTTATTGCAGCATTATTTAAAGTAGCCGAGACATGGAAACAACTCAAGTGCCCATCAACAGAAGAATGGATAAAGAAGATGTAGTATATATATATATGCAATGGAATATTACTTAGCCATAAAAAAGATGAAATCTTGTCCTCTGCACAACATGGATGGCCCTTGAGGATATTACACTAAGTGAAGTAAATCAGATGGAGAACAACAAATACCGTATGATTTCACTTATATGTGGAAGCTAGAAAAACAAACAAATAAACAACAGCAACAAAATACATATAGATACAGAGAACACATAGGTGGTTGCGAGAGGGGAGAGATGGTGGGGGGAGGGCAAAAGGAGTAAAGGGGGGCATTTGTATGGTGATGAATGGAAACTAGACTTTTAGTGGTGAACATAATGTAGTATATACAAAAGCCAAAATACAATGATGTATACCTGAAATTTATATGCTGTTATAAGCCAACATTACCTCAATAAAAAAAAAAAATACCAATCGTATTTTTCACAGAACCAGAACAAAGAATTCTAAAATTTGTATGGAACCGTAAAAGACTCCAAACAGCCAAAGAAATCTTGAGAAAGAAGAACAAAGCTGGAGGCATCATGCTCCCTGATTTCAAACTGTACTATAAATCTATAGTAATCAAAACAGTATGGTACTGGCATGAAAACAGATACATAGATCTATGGAACAGAATAGATAACCCAGAGTAAACCCACACATACACAGTGAACCAATCTTTGACAAGAGTGTCAACAGCACACAGTGGAGAAAGGATAGTTTCTTCAAAAATGGTGCTGGGAGAAGTGGATATCCATGTACAAAAGAATGAATCTGGACCCTTGTCTTAACACCATTCACAAAAATTAACTCAAAATGGATTAAAGACATAAATGTAAGACCTGAAACTGTAAAGCTACAAGAAGAAAACATAGGGAAAAAAGCTCTTTGACATTGGTTTCACAGTGTTTTTTCTGAATATGAAACAAAAACATGCACAACAAAGCAAAAATAGACAAATGAGACTATATCAAACTAAAAAGCTTTTGTACAGCAAAGGAAACAATCAACAGAGTGTAAAGGCTACCTGTGGAATGGGAGAAAATATTTGCAAACCATGTATCTGATAAGGGGCTTTTATCCAAAATATATAAGGAACTCATGCAACTCAATAGTGAGAAAAACTGATTAACTCAATTTAATCAGATTTTTTAATCTGATTAAAAAATGATCAGAGAACCTAAGTAGACATTTTTCCAAAGAAGACGTATAAATGGCCGACAGGTACATGAAAAGGTGCTCAACATCACTAATTAGAGAAATGCAAATCAAAGCCACAATGAGATATCATCTGACACACCAATTAGGATGATTATTGTCAAAAATACAATTGATAACAAATGTTGGCAAGGATGTGGAGAAAAAGAAATCCGTGTACACTGTTGGTGGGATTGTAAATCGGTACAGGCGTTATGGAAAACAGTATGGAGGTTCCTCAAAAATTTAAAAATAAAACTACTACTATCTTATGAATTCTTGTGTCCCCCATCCACCCCATATGTTGAAATCCATCCTAATCTTAATGTGAGGATATTAGGGGGTGGGGCCTTTGGGAGGTACTGAAGTCATGACGGTAGAGCCCTCATGAATGGTATTAGTGCTCTTATAAAAGAGACCCCACAGAGCTCCCTAGCCCCTTCTGCCATGTGTGGATAAAATGAGAAGTCTATATCCCTGAAGACTGCTCTCACCTGACCATGCTGGCACTCTAATCTCAGACTTCTAGCCTCCAGAACTGTGAGAAGTCAATGTTTCTTGTTTGTAAGCTACGTTGTCTCTGGTATTTTGTTATAGCAGCCAGAACGGATCAAGACGACTATCATATGGTCCAGTGATCCCACTTCTGTGTCTACATCTGAAAGAAAAGAATCAGTATTTAGGAGAGATATCTGCACTCGTATGTTCATTGCAGCATTACTCACAATAGTAAAGATATGGAAACAACCTACATGTCAATCTATGGATTTACGGATATAGAAAATGTGGTACATACATACAATGAAATATTATTTAGACTTAAAAAGAAAGGAATCTTACCATTTGTGACAACATGGATGAAACCAGAGGACATTTTACTAAGTGAAATAAGCCAGACAGAGAAAGACAAATACTGTATGAGCTCACTCATATGTGGCGTCTAAAGGAAAAAAAAGTCAAACTCATAGAAACGGTAGAATAATGGTTGCCAGGGGCTGGGGTTAGGGGAAGTGGGGAGATGTTGGTCAAAGGGTACAAACTTTCAGTTATAAAATGAATAATTTCTGGGGATCTAATGTACAGCGTGATGACTATAGTTAATAATACTGTATTGTATACTTGAAATTTGCTGAGAGTAGATCTTAAGCATTCTCACCAAAATTAACCAAAAAAAGGTAACTATTTGAGATGATGGATATGTTAATGAGATTAATTGTGGTAATCATTTTACAATGAATACACATATCAAATCATCACATTGTACGCTTTAAATATACACTTTTATTTGTCAATTATACTTCAATAAAATTGGAAAAAAGAAAGGGAGAAAAAAAAAGCTAAGTTGTAAATCCAGGCAGTTTTAAGGGTTATGTGTGGGGAAGGGGGTGTGTGTAGAGGAGGGGTGTGGGAGTGTGTATTAACAGGTATTGATGTATTGCAATTTATTTACTTATCATAGATCAGGTGTGTGTGTGTGTGTATAACAGATATTGAAATATCATTTCAATTTATATAATTATCATAGATAAATTTGAATTTTTATGTATCTTCCTAAATAAGATTTGGTTAAGTAAATGAAAATACACATTTACATAAAATATAAATGTATAAGTTTTGGAAGTATAGATGTAAAAGTTATTGAAATATAATAATTGTTAATTTTCAGTTTTAATGTAACAAAATTTTCATATTGTTTTATGTGTTTGAAAAATATATCGTGGCTATAGTTATTCCTCCTTTAAATTCTTAATATTACTTTTTTGCATCTTTCTTACTTTAGATTTATTTTGTCCACGGTAAATGCATTTTGTTAGTGTTTTCACAGAACCATCTCTTAGCTTTGTTGATCATACTTATTGATTTGTCTTACATTTCATTAAAATAAGCCTTTAAAACTATTATTTCATTTACTTCTTTTGTGTTTATCCTTTCTCCTTGTATTACGTTTGTTGGATAAATCCCTCTACCTACATCAGTGTTTAATTTATACTCACAGATTTGTTCTTTGAAAATTTCTTTACTTCTTTTGTTGCTTACCACACGTTTTGATAAAAAGAGATTTTATTTTTTCTCTGTTGTATTTTCTAGTTTCTATTTTAAATCTCCAAATACATTAGGATTTTGGTTTTCCTCCCTTTCTCTCTTTCCTCTTCCCTTTAATTCCACTTTTGAACTGTCCTGTTCTAAAGCATTTAGGTGGGGCACCACCCAGAACATGTCCATGCAAAGGGCAGCCTAGCACAATGTATCCAAGCCCGAGGGGGTGAGGAGGTTGTTCACACGTGGGATAATGGTGTGACGTTTCAGCTGCCAGGGCGGGTTGAAGTGGCGTCATGTGGAGGCTGGAGGGTGGCACCCAACAGGGAATGTCTATTAGTTACCTATTGCCACGTAACAAATTAGCCCAAAACTTGCATTGTAAAACCACAAACATTGTCTCATGCGTTTCTGGGAGTCAGTAGCCTGGAGCAAGTGCTGTGGGTGTTCGTCACTTGGAGGTCATCTTGAGGTGGCCATTGTGTCTCCTCAGGCCTCAGCTGGAGGTGCAGGGTCCACTTCAGGTTCACTGATGTGGTTGTTGGCTGGCCCCGCTGCTCACTGGTGGTGGCCAGAGGCTGTAGCTCCTCCCTCTGTGGACATCTGCACAGCTACTCACAGGCTGGATGCTTTCTCTCTCCTGGAATGATCTAATAGAGCAGGACAGAGCACTCCCTAGAGAGAACGCCCCCAAGGCAGAAGCCACGATTGTTATCACCAAATATTAGAAGCGACATTCCATCACTTCTGCATTAGGGTATTAGTCACAAGCACTAACACTGGTACAATGTCGGCAGGGATTACATAAATCTGTGAATACCAGGAAGCAGAGATCACTGGGGGCCATCGCTGAGGCTGGTTACCATAGGGTGTCAGAGTCCAAGAAGACTCAGTAGGACGTTTTTGCCTGAGAGTGGCCTGAAGTGGGCAACCAGTTCTCCAGAGACATGAGAACATGCCTGTTCTTGCTGGCGCAGTGCCACGGTATCAGAGCCTGAGCAGGTGCCCACATAGAGAGGCTGCATATGAGGAGACAGAGCCCCAGATGGGGGAGAAGGGCCGTCATGTGAGGGAAGAGGGAGTCAGGCACAATCAGAGATCGGTTGCATAATGGGAGATTGATGATACAGTAGTTCTATAAAGAAAAAAGGGAATCAGGTTTCTCTCTGTTGAAGAAGGTATTTACAAATATATAAAAAACTGAAATAAACCCTCTGCTGTTGGATTGGAATTGAAGACATTGACACAAACTCATGGATTACAATAGATGGTAAATAGATGCTAGAAGATTTGGAAATATAGATTTAAATATATATACATGTACATACACACACACATACACACACGTTCCATAGCTCTGTCCATGCAGAGTGCCTCATAGGAGCAAATTTCCAATACCAGTAAGCAACTTAGTCCCCATAGCATGGCTTATAAATACTATTCTCCTCCAAAAGCAACCAGGTTCATTTCAGAAATATTGAATTCAGGCCATTGTCAGGAAAAAGACAAAGATGAACCTGGAACATCTTGTTATACCAGAAAGTCAGAAAGTGTTCAAGGGGTGATGAGGACATCTCAAAAGCATATAGAAGCCATGAATGGGCTCCCACTGGCCCAATCTGAGGGAATTTGAGCCTCCAAATAAACAATGATAGTAACATAATTCACTGAAGAGGTAGGAACATGAGTCCATATCGATATAATTTAGTATATGAATAAATTGAAAGTTTGAATAGAAATGGCTATTCACAGAATTTCAAGTTACTTCCTTACAAAATACTTATTAATTATGAAAGGGAAAAAGAGTAGCTTCACAGAGGAGAAGGCTGGTTGACACCACGTTGATCAAGGGATCAAGTGATCACAGTCATGTGACAAGTCAAAGTGGTGAGCCACCCGGTAGTCTGTGAAGAGAACACAGCATCATGGCTGTGACATTCCTGCTGAAGATGCACAACCTGGATCTAATTATGAGCAAACTTGAGGCATCCCAAACTGAGGGCCAACGTACAAAATAACTAACCTAAAATCCTCAAAAATGCCAAAGTCACGAAGTCACTGTCACAGGTTGAAGAAGACTACAATGACATGATGAGTAAATGCAATGCATGATTCCAATCCTGATCTCTTTGCTATAAACGACATTATTGTAACAACCAGAAAAATCCAATTTAGATTAATAATGTAGTAATGTAAATTCATGGTCTTCATTGTTGTATTGTGGCTGTGTAGGAGAATGTCCTTGTTTGTAGGAAATACACATTAAAACATACAGGGCTGATGGGGCATCATATTGGCAACTTCCTCTCAAATGGTACAAGAAAAATGGGGAGAAAGTTTCTTTGGATTGTATTTGTAATTTTTTCTGTAAGTGTAAAATGGTTTTAAAATAAAATTCATAAAAAAATCAAAGATTTGACACTTACCTTTTTGCTATCAATTCTAAATAAATTGAAATCTATAATCAGTTATAAAAGTTCCATATGTGTTTGAGCAGAATGAATATTAATTTATTACTGTGTAAAGAGGTCCTTATATGATATTTTTATATGTTTTTGTAGCATGTTATCCATGTCTTCTATTTTCTATAAGATTTTGTTTCTTTTTTCGTTTGGTCTGCTTGACAGGTCAATTTCTGGTAAAAGTGTTAAAAGATTGCTATTTTTCCCTTGAAATTATGTTTTTGCTATATAATCTCTGAGATTATAGGAAACAAAAACACTAACTCAAAAAGATATCGGCACCCACATGTTGATTGCAGCTTTACTTACAGTAGCCAAAGTAGGGAAGCCACCATGTCCCTTGGATGAATGGATAAAGAAGATGTGGTCATATATACAATAGAGTATTTTTCAGTCATAATAAAGAAGGGAATCTTGCATTTGTGACAACATGGATGGATCTTGAGTGCATTATGTTAAGTGAAATAAGTCAGGCAGAGAAAGACAAATACCATATGATCTCACTTATATGTGGAATCTAAACAAACATAAAAAGAACTCAGATATGGAGAACAGATTGGTGGTTGCCAGAAGAGATGGGTGGAGCGGTGAAATGGGTGAAGGGGGTCAAAAGGTACAAACTTCCAGTTATGAAAGAAATAAGTCATGGGATATAATGTACAGCATGGTGACTATAGCTAATAATACTGTATTGTATATTTGAAATTTGCTAGTGAGTAGATCTTAAAGTTTCTCATTACAAGAAAAAAATTATAACTGTGGCGAGACGGATGTTAACTAGACTTATCGTGGTGATCATTTCACAATATATACAAATATTGAGTCATTATGTTGTACACTTGAAACTAATATGTTACACATCAATTTTATCTCAATAAAAATTAAAAATAAATAAATGATTCATTTTCTTCCCTAGCAGTTCCCTCTGTCCCCTGTGCATACACCTGTTAATACCTGCACTCACATACATGTCATTAATTAAAGAGAATTTTAAAAACTATTAGTCCAACTTTAAAACACTGTTACCACAATTGAATATTTGTTACATATTAACCCAAATTATTTAATTGTTGTTATTGGTCTGTTAAAAATCTAGAGATTTAAAATATCTATTTTTTAATGAACCTAGTAATAATCTTTTATTTAAGTCAATACCTCCTCAAATGAACCAAGTAATCACTAATTGATTAGATTATATGCTTTTGCAAACTGCTGCTTTTAAACATGTAATAGTTTATAATAAAAGAGACTCTTCACTGACAATTAAAAAAAATTCTGAGATAATGTTAAGTGAATACAAGTTCATGATTAATCTTCTTGGTGGACTTTTTTTTATCAGTATTCGTACATTTTGAAATGCATTCCATTTTGCTTGATATCAGTATTGTCCAGCTTTCTTTTAATTAGCTATTATCTGATAAAACTTTTGCCTTATTTCTTAATTTTGTGCCATTATATTTATAAATAACACATAGATTTTTCCAATCTCTGTCTTTTATTATATGATATTATTTTTTGTATTTTTGTCATTACTTATGTTTACGTTTGTTTTTTACTTTTTATTTATGCTTTCTCTTTACTATGCTTTTTGTCTTTGTTTTTTTTCCTTCTCCTATCATGAGTTGATTATGTTTTATTTATTCCCCTTTATTTCCTATATTGTTTGGATATAAAATATTTTATATCTTTTCTTTTAGTAATTACAATTAATATTTCAACATTCTTATTTGATTTAAATGTCACTTCTCTACTGGCAATCATATCAAATATTAATTTTGATTTTCCCCATGACATGTATATACTATAGTTGTGCAATATTTCAATTGCAGTTGTTTTTCTTTTTAATGTAAAACTACTCACAACTGTTATGGTTTAATACAGCCCACGCTTTGGTAGATTTACCCAAATTATTTTTGGGGTTACCATCTTTTTGTATCTCCCTCTTTCCTTCCAACAAGTTGATCACTTCTTAAAATTTATTTGAAATACCAAAATTAGTACTCACAGCATTTTCCCGGTCATTCATGGACATATACAGGGTGGTAAAAAAGTTGAGTCACTCAGCACACACATCCCAGCTGAGGCTGAACCAGGCAACACACTATCTCTTGGTTCTGATCTCATACTGTCCTTTTAGTGGTCTATTTTTGCATTTTCATGCAATTATTTTGGTGATTCCACGTCTAAAATGGCCCCTAAGGATCGTGCTGATGTGCTCTATGTTCCTAAGCACAAGAAGGCGGTGACGTGCCTTACGGATGAAATACCTGCGTCAGAGGAGCTTCTTTCAAGCAACAGTTACAGAGCCGTTGGCTGTGAGTTCCACGTCAATGAATCAAGGATACTGTCCATCCAGAAGAAGGAAGAGGACGTTTGTCCATCTGTATGTGAGGCCACTATGAAGCGCGCTAGAGTAACCTCTATGGGGCGTGATGAAGCTACCGGAAAGATGGAAAAGCAACTCCCTGTGTGGTTTCATAAGATGATGACTGAGAGAAAAAGTACGGCGGACAGCACTGCCATGGGGCTCGAAGCCAAAGAAGGTTATCGGCACATCACCCAGGGCCAAAAAGTGTTATACCTTTCTGTTGCAAAAGGTGATAAAGCATAAAAAATGCTAAGCTTGCAGGCAAGGCAGGTTCTACAGATCAAGAGGCTGCTGAAGAATTTAAAAATACCTGCAAAATGTTACACGGGAAAGAGTTGAGTGGAAGAACGGGTCTCCAAGACTAACGAGACACTTGTTTTACAAGGACATTGACTGACAAACCTACATAACACAAACGGAGTTTTGATTGATGAAACAGTCTGCATTTCTCTTTGTAGCAATGGTTCAGGATTCGCCAGTCCAGCGATCCTGGCAACTTTATAGAATATAACCACCACGAATAACAAGATCATCTCCATTTTCTTCCTGAAGCATACTGTTTAATAGGACTTCTTTTAGTGAGGATACGTTAGTAGTTTAAATCCGCCTGAAAAATGTCTTTATTTTCCTCTCTTTCTTGAGTAATTGCTAATCTGATCATAAAATTCTAGACACACGCTACACTCTCTCAGGAATTTCAGAGTATTGTTCCGTTGTGTTTCCTCTACTCTTGCTGTCGAGAAGTCTGTCCTTTATTTTGGAGATGTGTTACTGAAAAATCGGGGGTGAAGTGACATTACGTCTGGGGCCTGGTATAAAAGAAGAAGAAGAGAGATTAAATAAAGGCAGCAAATACTTAATAACTCTTGATCTAGGTGATATGAACATGGGGATTCATTTTGTTCTTCTTCTGACTTTTAGTATATTTAAAAATATTTTATAAAATTTTAAAAAGGAAATATAAAAACAATCTCTTAGGGCTCAACCACCCCAGCCTATTTTAGGACATAGCTTCAACTCACATGCTTAGCTCTCTGCCTTCTGTTCCTTTTATGTTTCTGCCTCTTGCAGATTTTTCTTTCTTTCTTGTGGACTCAGCTAGGCATTGAAAATAATTTTTGTTATATATTATTCAGCATCTGTATGTTAATACTACCAGAATTTTCATACTATCTTGATCTGCCATCTCACTGGAACCATTCATTTTCAGGAAGGATATTGAAAGAAGTAACAAGAAGCAGAAATTATAAAGGAAAGTAGTAATTTAACTATGTCAAAATTAGAACAGAGAATGCCCCCTCCCACAATGCTCAAAACGCAAGCAGCAGTTAAAGCATTTTAGAAGAAAAAGTGTAAATCATTGAATTCAAAGAAAATACAACCACATAACAAATAGGCAAGGTTATGACTTATTGTCAGAATATTCAGGAAAATCAGGCTTACTTACTATTTTTTTATTCAAATAAGCATGTTATGAGTCACCATGATAAATATCTCACTTCTGAAATCTAATTCTAACGTAGACGCACTGAGATGACATTGAGGAAATCCAGACAGACAAAGACAGACAGACAGATGGAGAGACGGACTGGAGAGTGGCCTCAGATGAATAAGGTGTTGCTCCCTTATTATTTCAGAAGGAAGCCCTCATTTTGAAGTCCCTGCCGCAGTCTCTCAGGAGCGACATGTTCTCCATCTGTGCCTTCGGTGGGTGGCACAGAATCGTGTGTGCTCCACAGAATAGTGGACGGTCCTCAGGCGGAGGAGGGCAGGAGGTATGGACCGCTCTGGTAAAGTGCGGTGAAGGTGAGGATGAATGGAGACGGGAAAGGTAAAGAGGAGATGGCAGGCGTGTTTTTGGAGGGGATGATTTGAGGAAAGAATACACATAGTTGGCAGAGATTTCGAAGGATATTTCCTCAAAACTACCGTGACGGTACACTCTGGAAAATCAGCCCTCCAGAGACAGGAGTAACTTAATTCCAAAAGAATCAAACTGATTTAAGAAGTAATGAGTTGTTACTGCAGAAAGTATCTACAGAAAGTATGATAAAGAACACAGGAAAATAAAAGATTTCAGTTAACCTCCTTTTAAAATGTTGAAATTTCAAGCGAAGTAGATAAGGCGAGAGCAGACACTGATTCCAGTGTTCTTGGGTACTTGAACCTATTTATTTTAAACAGAAATAAATATTTTCTTTATTTATTCTTTATTCTTTGTTAAGAAAATATCCATTTTCTTCTGCAGAGGGACTGGATGTGTGTGCATTCACCCCTGGGAACAGGCAGTATCGCTCAGAGGACAGTGCACTGGGCCGGCTGTCACGTCGCTCAGGCTGTCTGTTCCTCTGTGGGGAACAGAACTGCTCACTCAGGAACAGACTCCTCGGGAACAGGAGTTCTGAAGTGGAATGATTTCCTCAAAGAGTGAACCGAATAAACACACTCACCTGATTTCACTGCTTAGGAAAAAAAAAGACTCATCCCAGGTAATATGGAGTCTTAGAAACAAGCAAGCAAGCAAACAAAAAACCTCTCAAGTTCTTTCAAAATCCCAACCACAAGTTTCACATGCTTACAATGCACGTGACGTTCGCTGCTTGCACACGTGGATGTCGTCACCACCACCACCACTTGTACACCTCACAGTCACATCAGGATCATCATCTTTAAAAGAAAGAAACTGCCAACACAATATGTCCTTTTATAATATCATTTTAATGATTAATATGTCTTATACCAGTATTCCTTTGAAATGTTTTTGAGAACCAAAAATGGAAAATTCTAAGATAGTAAAATTTGTTAGGAAAGAACTAAATAATGAGATAAAATCTAATCAGCAATTATAATACGTAAGGGAGTCCAATAGATCATTTGGGGATTTAAAGATAAATAAATATAATCCCCATAAAAGATAATTTAAAGATAAATAAATATAATCCCCATAAAAATAATGGCTATTGTCTACAAAGTACACACTATGTGCAAGATATTTTTCTAATGCTCCATGTTTCTCTCTCACACATAACTCTCTGATCCAGTTCTTGGGAGAGTGATGTTCTTTGCTAGGCTTTGACAGAGGCAGGATTTGAACACTGAGCTGTCACCAGTGTGTTTTATTGCCTACATCTCCATGTACAGGGAGTTTAATATTACATCTTTTATTGATGGAAACTAAACTCTCCAGTACGTTGCAGAAATTAGTAGTAGGAATATCAAAAGATTCCATTGATTCTATAGAGAGAGAAACATGAGCATACTTTAAAATATTTTTACTATAAATGTTACTAAGTCAAATATAGAATTATGATGATTATTGGTAAAATATGATGGGAGAAAAGCCTGATTCAATAAGCCCAAACTTTTTTGCTTCTTAAACCTTTTTTGTTTTTGAAACTATTCAATTATTTTATGTTAAATTTCCTGTAGAGCTTCCTGCTAGAAATACCAAATGGGATTCTGGCCCGCAGGGATTCCACTGACACAACTGTCACTGAAATTCCAAAGACTCATTTACTCTAAACAGCAGTAGAATCATAACATCCGGTGGAATTGTTCACTGTAAATGCCAGCTCCTGCTGAGTTCCACAATAGCTTATTCAGAAAACGAAGGCAACAAAAGAGAGTAAGACTACTGAAAATTTCTATTTCAATATTACTTTAAATGAATATTGTAATTAAGAGTTAGTTGGTCTTTTTACTAAAATCTTTTATGTTCTACATAATAGTGACCATGATTTTTTTTTATAAGACGTGAAATGGTTTGGGAAAAAAGAGCTGTGGGCTGAATTTTAGTAAAGATGATGTAAGTGGTAAATTCATGCTTTGAGAAAATTCTAATGAAAACATACAGCAAAGAGAGATAAAATATTAAAAAGAGAAAGTTAAAAAGTGATTGACATCACCACGCTCAACAACTAGATAAGTATCTCCATCAAAAGTTGAACACTGGAGTCTAATCTAATAGTGGAATTCAACTTCTGTGGAGGTGAAGGGGATTAAAATTGACTTGCCCTACATACACACACACACACACACACACACACACACACACTCACACACACACCCCCCTCTCAAAACACTGAGCTGGAACCAGACTCCACGCTGTAATCTGGGAGCTCAGGGGCATCTAAAAGCTATTCTCAATTACCCAAGGTCATGGGCCAGAAGGAGCAAACATATCTTTAAAGCCAGACCTGGGCTAAGCCAGTTAAGGGCTTGAGAATGTGATACCTTAATAGAAGCAAGGGAAAGGCACTGTGAATTGCTGATTTCAGGCCAGGCTTTACTGAAGTGGGGTGGGGTGAGGTGCCAGAAACAGCCTTCTATAAAACGCTGGAAAGGGGGAGGTAAGGCTTTGCAATGAAATTCTAAGACGAATGATTTGCTACTTACGTGTGTTGCAAATAAGTTCTCCTTCTATGTGGCTGTTTTATTATACCAAAAATTATGATTTCATCTAGTCAAATTCTTTCAACCATTTTTTTTATAATTTGTGCTTTTTGAGCTTTGTTTTAGAAATCTTTCCCTGCCCTATTACAATACATTTTACATGTGGAAACAAACCAACCCAGTGTTCCCCTAAACTCTATAAAGAAAATAATGGCTAAAAAGTTAAACTATTGGTAGGGGACAAAGGCAATTTTCGTTTTTCAGTAGTCCACCAATTAGGGAATCACTGCTGGAATAACGGAATTGACTGAACATTTGAAAAAAATTTTATAAAATATTCTCTCTTCAGGAAACAGAGAAATACACAGAGAAGTGCATGGTTTTATCAACCTTTGGTAGAATTTACCTTTTGGAATAATTTCAGCCACTGTCCTACTTTCTAATATGAAAATTCCTACATAAACTAGAGTTACTGCCCATTTACCCCATAGAAAAGCAGCAATTGTCCCAGTGGTGTGCAGAACTACTTTAAAAGAACGCTGTTTGTTAGAATTGCGATGTTTGGTAGTGTTCCAAATGTTGGCCGCAGACATAAAAATGGTATTTAGAGACTGCACTTGCTTTCCTTCCTCTCTTTCTGGTTAATGTTATTGAACAAATAGAGAATGAACTTTGAGATCCTACAAATATTGTGTAGCTATTAGAAGGAAACAAGTTTGGAAGGAATGCTATTTGTACCAAGCAAGCCTGGAATTTAAGAAAATAAAAGGATTGTTGCAAATTTTGCCTACTGTGGCAAACTACCTGCAAACTTTAAGAAATATTTAAGTTGCTAAAATACGTCTTAATTATAGGATTGTTCACAAGAGCTTTTGGAATAGGTTAAGGCAGTCAGATTATCTAGAAGCTGTATGCTGCATCATAGTTTCTAATCAGACTGCTATTTTCTTGTTCTTTGTGAGGAAATGCTCAGTAGTTTTACTCACATTCCTTTTTTCCTTTGCATCCTTTTTAACATTGCACGAATGGGACATTTTATATGTACAGTGTTCTGTGAAAATCAGTAAAGAATCATCACAAGAATAAGCTAAAATGGATATTCATATGTGGGCTGATCCTACCCAGTTAAATACTGATTGCGATATCCTTGTCACATGGTATGTAGTCAATGTTACTTGAACAAAGATACATAGCTGTCCATTTTTCTAAAAAAGCTACAAATACAACACAATGTTACGTAATTCAAAACCTTTCATTCAGGAATTACTCAAATTGGAATATAATGCACTCAGATGGAAGCATCAATGAGGATTATATTAACATATACAGAAAGAAGGTAAAAATTAAATTCCAGGTAATATTACTTCTAATACAGGCATCTTCAAACAACGGGAAGTTAGAGGAAGCATGGGAAACTTGCCTAAAAGCACAGAGACATACCTGAAGAAGGAGCTAACTGAAGCTGGTACAAATGAAGCAGGCCTAAGGTCACCCCCGTAACAGACTTGGGACCAAAACCTTCCGTCTCTGGGTCTCGTATTCTCTCTCCCCAAGTCTTCTATATTATTCATGTAATATTTTAAATATACAAAAAGAACAGAAAATATTTGAACAAATAGTCACGTTCCTACTTCCAAGTTTTGACAAATATTAATTGTCATATTTACTTGAAACTTTTTTTGGTCAAAATTTAATAGTTTCTTGCCCTGTAATGGGTTCAGGAAAAGTTACACACTTGTAGAATATTCGCTATTTTCTTTATTAGGTGAGAATAATGCTCTTTCCAGATTTGTAAATTCCAAGTGGAATGCCTAAGTCACACACAAGTTAATTTTTATTTTTTATGTTCTGATACTGATAAAATGCTACCTGGAGGCAGTCTCCATTTAACATATAAATATACTGTATCATCTTCAGTAATGTCAATTATTTGAATGTCAACAAGCAACATTAAGGATTCAAGAATATTTTCTCACTTCACAAGTTACCCAAATACAAAAGAAACTTGACTTTATAAGACTGAAAACCGGTAGTTTTGTATCTCTGGGGTACACGATAAAATTTATTTTGGCCTTTAGATATTACACACACAATTACATTTTGTTTCCTTAATTCAGTCTCCACAAAGGGCAGCTCAGATACATTCTCCAATATGAAGCAAAGTTTGTGTTTTTGTTTTTATTGTAATAGTGTTTTTTTTTCTTTCTTCCAAAATAACAGCTGGTTGGCGGTCACCTTAAGCCTCAAGGAGAGTGGGTAGGATTGTACACATTATATAATTCACTATTATTTTATTACTCAGCTACACAAGTGGTACTTAAAGTTAAGAACAGCTTGAAATCTTTTTAATGTTAATAAAAACAAAACACATTTGGTACATTAGTTATTAATTTCCCTTGGTATGCAATTTTATTAGCGATACTATTGCAATAAACTTTGTTTTATTACATTATTACCAGTACATTCATTTTAGAGAATTAATGTTTTCTGTATAGTCTTAAAATTTTGCAACACCATATTTTCACTGATAAATTTGAATCATACAGGGAAACATCCTCTAAAACTCACCTCAGCCATTCATCAAATATGAAGATTAAAAAACAAAACTCTAAGACTGAGAAGACTTTACCATAATTTCAGTCTGCCACTTTCTCTGTAAACAAAATTAGGGAGACTTAAGGTCTTATTTCTAAATGTTTAGGGTAAGAAATATCATGTTACACCTTTATCAGTCAATGAGCTCAAGGTATACATTTCTGGGATCTGGTTTAAAAGAGCTAAGTATTCACACATGTTACTGTATGTGTAGGCAGAGAAAAATAAGGGAAAAATAAGCTCTTAGTCTTAACTGAGCTGCTGATAAATTCAGTATAGCTTCAGGATATGAGATTTATCAAATAATTAATTTTTTTTGTATAGCAGTCAGATATTCTTCAAGCAGAGAATTCAAAAGGAGTTAGAAAGGTGAATGGAGTAAATGCACACACACATTAAAAAATGGGAATTTTGTTTTAAAATATTACTACCCCTCTTTGAAGTATTTTCAAAATACTTTGAAGTATTTTTAAAAAAATACATCTAGATTAAATGACCTAATTTTATTCATACTATTTTATTTACCAAGTCATCATCAATTGATATTTATTGCCTAATACTGGGTCAATAGCACTGTTCTAAAGCCACCTACATCGCCAAGAATATATCCTTCTTTAATTAATTATTTGATTACTACAGCCACTCATTCATACAACTAAAGGAGACAGAGAAAATAATCTTTTATGGTTCATTATCTTAAGGAAATCACAATTAAAAAGAGCAAACATTTAAGTAACTAGTTGTCAAAGAGAGTGATTAAGGTTAATCAGATATGTACAAGACTGCTCCCCCATCCTTCCTCTTAATCTAGTTGAAAAAATAAAACTTAAAAACAGCCTTATGTAATACTACGATTATTTTTTATATGAACAAACAACCTCAAGGTTGTATAGCAAGTAAATATCAGAGCCAGGATTCAAACTGTGGTCCGTCAGGTTCTAAACTGTTCTCTTTCCACAAAAGAAAAGTCACCTCTCAGCATACCTTTCTCTCAATAAAACTTGGTTTCACTCTTAACTGGTCTCAGATAAATTCTTCACGTTACTTTTATTTCTGCAATGAGCAAACCCAATCAATGCCACTTGAAACAGAGATAACCATTTTCACAGAGCTCTATGCAAGTTGAAGATTCATAAGCCATATAAGTGACTTTTGTTGTTTTAAGACACTAAATTTTAAGGTGGTTTGTTACACAGAAATAGACAATCAGAAGAATGGTATATGGCTATACTACGTAAAGCACACAGTGCTGTAGAGTCATACAAGAGGCATTCTGGAAGTCATTCTTAAGCTGAGACAAGAAAGATGAGTAAGATTTAACCAGAAGAACTAGGGGAAGAGTGTTTCAGACAAAAAGATTGGCATAGCAAACTCAAAAACACGTAGAAATAAAAGATCTTATTTTGATTAGAAAATAGAATATGATGAAAAAAGTGGTAAGATCTAAGTCTAGAGAGAGACCAGAGAATGACATACCTTTTTTGTTTGTCTAAATAAGAAGCTAGGAATTTCATGAAGGAATCAAAAAATATGGTAATGGTTTGAAGTTTTGTAGAATGTGGACACCTCAAACAAAGAAATATTTAGGACTTGCAGCTGTTTTCTGTTCCATTTGATGAGACTAAATTCTTGGAAGTCAGAGTTCAGGAAGAGAATGAGAATTAAGAGATAATAATTTCTAAATCTCCTTCACTGACATATCAATAGCCAAACTTGGTGTGCTTGATCATAGATTTTACATAGAGAACATCCCATCCAGAAAGGAAGAGGAACACGAAAGCTATGTCATCTTGGCCTCAGGATAAAGAGAGAGTAGTTAAATGAGTTTAATTGCTCACCTTTCCCTCCCAGCTCCAATCAAGTTTTTACTGCAAAGTAGAAGAGGCACGGGAGAAACATGCAGATAGATATAGTGGGAGTCAGAGATCAAAAATGAGATTAATGGTATGCTCCATAAGATCTAAAAGAGGAAGACTACAATCTTTTTGGAGAAATACTGCAAACACACACTTTTAATATGTTAGGAAGCAATTGAGCAGTAGCAGCCATGTCAGGGAGCTGCTAGATGAGTTTGGTAAAATGACTCTTGTATGCCTTCTTATTTCCTACACCCTACACACGGCATGGTGAGAATCCAGAAATTCAATTCTGATCCAAAGGTCCTTAGAGGGCTTGAGCACTGTTAAGAAAAATGCTCTGACTTGGAAATAAGTCAAAAGGATGACTGAATACTTTTCCAAGTAATACTGAAGAATTGTCTAACGTGCCCACCCAAAGGTTACTTAATGCTCTAAGGGTTTTATTTTTGTTACATTATTTACTCTTAATCAGGATCCAGACTCCGCCAAGTCATATGTTCAATTGTGGATTTCTCTTCAGTAGAAAATATAATCTCAAAGGTAATAATGTCACTACTTGGAAGGATGATGAACAATTTTTATCTATTAGAAAAGTTATTTCAGCATTTTTTTAGTGAATGTCTATATAAATCTTCATTCCTTGAATTATCCTTTCAACAAGCTTTACTATTCTGCTGTTTGTTTCATTTAGTAAGTTAAAGACATTGTAAATATATATTTAGCATGTATTTGTGGTGTGTACATGAGAATCATCATTTTTAACTCATTGAAAATTATATTTTGATGGCACTGACAAAGGGTTTAGATCATAACTATGAAGCTGAAATGAGTGAAGAATTAAAGGATGGAGACCAATGGTTAGAAATAGAGATTACAATTGTAGACCTTAGCTCATTTTTCTCCCCCAAAATCTAAGACCAGCTTTGACTGGTCACTAGTCCAAGGAGAAGACCAGATTACTGCATTTACAGCAGAAACTACTGGGTTCCTATTACCACGAAGTCTTGAGAGCCCAAGCCCCACTAGACACCCCCACCAAATGCTATCTTGAAAATAAGCACACAGTAAAAATCTTAAAGACTTAACATTTGGTGGAGCCATGCAAATAGTTCTGGGTTATCAAAATAAACTGATTAAATTACAGAATTGGACTAAGTTAACTGAATTGGACAAGATTTAATTTTCTTGAGTTATCCAGTTGGGTGAGTACCTATGATAAATATTTGATCAATTACATAAAAATTAAAAAGCCATATTTTCTTTGTACATCTGAACAGTGAATGATTTTGTAATTCAATTCGTTATAATAGAAAAACCATTTGGGGAAATAAAGATAAGTTTCAACTGAAGGAAATGAAAAAGAAAGCTGTGGTGAAATAATTAGTTAATTCAAATAAAAAATTATTTATTGAGCACATACAGTAGACAGGACCTTGTGCTTTGTGCTATAATACAGAGATGAATGAGACCTCCTGCTTTCAGCTCAGGAAATCTATTACAGGAGATACACATATAAACAAGGAAAGTACTATGCGGTGCACTAATAGAATTATGTATAAAGCAGTAAACAAGGAGTGATTAACTCTGTCACAGGAGATTAATAAGAGGAGTCTTCCTCAACAGGGTGATGTATGAGCTGAATTTTGTAAAGAAAATAGGAATATTTTAGGAGAATAAGGCGAAGATTAGGGAGAGAGTATAAGACAGAGGGTGTCATCGAAACCAGGATTCATTTCCCCAATGACTATTGCTCCTACAGGTCTCGGGTAACTCCAAAGGAAACAAGGACTTTGGTTTACAACATCTTAGGCTTTTTATAAGTGACCTGGTGTCCACAATAGTGATTCGTCTATGTGGCCAGACAATGCCACAGTTGAAGCCTGACTCAGAGAGGAAGATTTTCACAGAAAGTTTATTTTCTTTGATAGAATCCACTCAGTTCTTCCTCTTACCCTTAATCCTGGGAATAGCCCCTCAAAAAAGATGAGAGGAAAAGTTCTCCAAGAATAGCATGTCCAGGGGCCAGCCCCATGGCTTAGCGGTTAAGTGTGCGTGCTCCACTACCAGGCGCGCACCAACGCACCGCTTCCCCGGCCATGCTGAGGCCACGTCTCACATACAGCAACTAGAAGGATGTGCAACTATGACATACAACTATATACTGGGGCTTTGGGGAAAAAAAAAAGAGGAGGATTGGCAATAGATGTTAGCTCAGAGCCGGTCTACCTCAGCCAAAAGAGGAGGATTAGCATGGATGTTAGCTCAGGGCTGATCTTCCTCACAAAAAAAAAAAAAAAAAGAATAGCATGTCCAATTACCATAATATGCCATAACTGTTGTCATGACCATGTTCAAGATCATACTTTGATTATTGATATACCTACATTATATGATTCAGTGTGGTTAGGTTACTAGAAGAAGTAACATTTGACATTTGTTCAAATCTGAAGAATGAACAACACCAAGAGTGAACTCTAATGTAAACTATGGACTTTGGGTGATAATGACATGTCAATATAGGTTCATCGATTGTAACAAATGTGCCACTCTTGTGTGGGATGTTGATAGCAGGGGAGGCTGTGCATTCCAGGGGTGGGGGATATATGAAAACTTTCTGTACTTTCCACTCAATTTTGCTGTCAACTTAAAATTGTTCTATGAAATAAAATCTATTATTTAAAAAAACACATAAAATGAGGAAGAGGTAAGAAAAAAAGTAGAATCAAAATAGCAGGAGCACTTAAAGCAATTAATTGAGATGACTAACAGAACAAAATTTTAGAAAAGTAATTCAAATAATGAGCAGTTGAAATCAGATACTATGGCTGTGTCACCTGAGTCCACCTGTCAGAGACAGAGAAGAAGGAAAGCTCCACTGTGGGCCAGAAGATCGTATGTTTCCCTAATATCTCACAGTCTCTCCACTCTGGGCTACATACAGAGTGAAGACCAGGTAAAGACAACAAGTCAAAACGTAGAGCTCTCCTCTCACAATCAGTCTTCGACTTTTTAAAACTTCACACCTGAAACCCTACCCTTCACTCTGAGGCCCTGTAACATCCTTGGACTTCATCTGTACAATCATTCTCCATCCTTGGGGTGAAAGAAACATGAAGTGACTAGAAGAACAGCATTTGGGAGAATGTTGGCCTCTAGAGGATCTGCAAGGCTTTCTCCACTGACCACCACAAGCCCTGCATAGTCCCCTACTCTGGGGAATCTATCTGAACCATGTGAAATTAGAGAATTTCTGTTGGCTTCCTCAACTCCTTTCCATTGGCCCTTATCATCTTATAATTTCAGTGGCAAAAAAGAAGAAATACCCCAAGTGAAAATACATTTTCTCCACAAATTCTAGAGCAACCTATTAAAGATACCTCTCAAACATCCTTTTCTCTTGTCTCCATTCTAGGAATTCTTTGTGTTTCCCAGGACAAGTATCCAAGTGAAAGCCTGTCACGAGATCTTTGTGCCAACACTCACATGGGGACTTTGACCTAAAGACACTGTCCACTGACGCAGGGCTTGTGAATACCGCACCAGAAACACAACGGCTTCTGATCTCTTTGCTCCTTGTACATATGGCTCATCCCCAGCCCTCCTATCAAACACTGGCCTTAGCTTCCATAATGTCTTTGAGCCAATGAAAAGCAGAGGAAATAAAGCCCTAAGCTCTCACTAGACCAGTATTTTGAAGTTGATGGACTTAAATTACATTGCTGACTCCTCAAGAAGCATCCTTCTCATTTAAGATATAGTTATATCATCACAAATAGACTAAATGTATTTAATCTATTTAATTGGAAAATTTAAACGTTTCATTAAACTGTGATTTGTCTAAATTATACTTTCACTCTTTGGAAAAAGCTGATATATAAAAGATATTGCCATATTATTTGCAATTTTATTAAACAGTTTACCAAGTTTATTGAGTCTAGGGGTAATTTGCATAATCTTAATTTGCAGCTTTGTTTATTTACCTTTTTTTCAGTAATTTTTCTGCACAACCAAGAGGCCAAATAAATTCTAGAAATGTGAATTTCTAAAATTGTAATGGCTGTGGCATCATTCCTCATTTTTATGGTAATTATCTGTTACTACAGTAGAACAGAGGAGGTAGTATTGCATAGGTAAACAGATTTCTTTAATTTTTAATGATCATATGTCTCACATTTATCAATATATAATTAACTTAGTAAACATGAGTTATCATAACGTTCATTAATATTTCTGATGATAATGAAAAATCTAAATTATAAAGTATATCCTCATATAGTGACAAATGAGGATTAGAGATTTTACATTAAAATTCCTAAGCATACATTCATTACTGATGTTCAAGAATGTTTTTCTCCAAATACTCTTTTTGGAAAATAATGTGATGATATAATGTGTTTGGTGCCTCAAGCAAAGGAACATATTGCTTCAGAAAAATCAGATTTGATTTGGGCTTCAACCATCTTTAGAATGCATGGACTTGTCTGCTGGCTACACTTCTAAATCAGCCCATGAGCTTCATTCCTGTGGGGTTGACATCACCGTTGGCCCACTCAGCCTCTGTGCTGTAGCTCTTTGTACACAGAAATGAAAGGGGTTGGAATAAGATGCTAGGGAGTAAATTGTTTTTAGGAGGAAATATACAACACTTTTTAGCACTCTCTTTACTAAGTTAAAACCATAAATAATACAACTTAGTTTTTCATCTTCTGTAGAAATGTGTGGCTTTCAACATTTTCTCAAAGAAATTTAATTCACAGCTTAGAAGAAGGAAACGTTGTCCTTCAAATATTTTCGTATTTTATTATTTTTTATCTGAGAACATAGGACTAATCATTTTTCAAAGAAAGTTAGTGCTCATCCAATTTCATGGGGTTATTGGTTCATATCACAGATGTAAAAATGCAAGTGTTTGTTCTTTCATCTTTTCTAAAAATACAAACCACTATAGATGAGAGTAATGGCATTGGGCTTATCTCTCAAACACAAACATAACTTGGGGACCACTGATGCATTTAAGGAAAGAGGCGCCAATTCCTTATGTAAAACTCTAAAGTTATTACTGTCTTCTTTATATTACATTCCCTCTAAATAAAGTATTACCAACAGTTACCAGAGTGCTCTTCCTTAAATTAAAAATTACAGGTATTATTTCTTATGCTCCACATCTTTAAAGATTAATTCATTTATAGAAAGATACGGTACTGAAGACTGATAATGAGCCATTCCAAATCATGTTTTCTTAAATGCCAAATTATTTTACTAATAATTTCTACATAATAGACTGAAGGTTATGGTGCAATTCTTGAGAATTTGGTATGTATTACCACATCTGCACCGATAAATAAATCTTAATGTAATGATAGCTACGTTTATTAGACACTTAATCTCTGCCCTTCAATGGAATGGCCTACGGCGCACATTGTAGCAGATTGTTTTGGTTGCTCACAATTATTAATCCCTCCCCTCTGTTGCTATGCTTTCCTGTAGGTGAAGTATACCTTCTTACCTGTTGATTTGGGCTCAGCCCTGTGCAGATATGTCAATATGCCGCATCCCAGCAGGAGCGTTAAATGCATTTGTGTTGTTTTTCTTCAAAACTTGCTTGCTTCTGCTCTCCACTATGACAACACCACGTCCCAGGTAGCGACTACTCATCAAGCCTGGATTCTAAAGTAAGAAGATGAATGGAGCCCGGCTGAGTAATAGCCCTCAACTAAACTGACCTAGAAATAAATATTTGTTATTTTAAGTCTCTGGTATTTGGATTGACTGTTGCTTCAGAAAAAGCTAAATAACATAGAAATTTATACTGGAAGTTGAATGATGATGTAACAAAGATATCTAAAATATATGTCTCTACATTTGGGCTGAGAATCGAGGTAAATGTTATATAAGGCTGATAAGACTGTAATAACTTGAAAGATGGAAAATATGCCTAATAAAATTGCAGCCTTGGACATAGAGTTTTCTTGAAAAAAATATTGGAAGGAGTTGGTTCTCATTAGCTGCGTTTGACATGCTTCTACAAGAAAGAGATTAGTAAGAAAAGAATTGGCTTGTTTACAATCAGGAATAGAAGCACAAAAAGAAAATTTAGAATTTATGGGACTTTCCAGACTTGAAAGATGCATCTATTTTGCCACCCCAATTAGCAAATATATTCAATGATACAGTCTCAGGACAAAATCGAAACCATGGGCATGTCTGGAGGACAAAGATTCAAGCACGGCTGTGACCTTCAAACCCTTCATTAAGTCCATCCTTATAGTCACTGAGGAGGACATATTCTCCAAAGATCTCTCAGAAGTGGACAAAAATGCTGGTAGAAAAGGAAGGATCTCCCAGAGAAAGGGCAAGATCCACAGAGAACAATGGACTGGGGACTTACTGTTGGAGGGGTCACCAAGGATCATTCCTTACCCAAGGCGTCATTTTAACCAGTGCTGTAGGATTTCAGAATGCCTAAGGACCAATAATCACTTGCCCTTCCAAATAAGAGTGCTGGTCATTTTTTATGTCACTGTTCTGCTGTTGCTGATTGGGTGTATAGGGCACCATAAACTAGAGGACATGATCTTATGAATATCATGTGGATCAAGATCCTAGACTTTGAGGCTGAAGCAGTGATTGGATAACACTTTCGAGGTGTCTTGTGAAGAGGGCGAATATATTTTTTGTGTGTGGGCGGGAAGTCAATATTTGCAAACAAAAGTGTAGCCTGTGGTAGAATTGACTATTTGTTGATAAATCCTTCCTACTTTCCCACACGTCTGTGTGGTGGACTTACACCTCCCTGCTCCATTGCGCTTGGCCATGGAACTTGCTTTGGACAATAAATGTGAGCAGCTAGGGTGTATGCCAGCTGCCAGCAGGACTGCTTGTGTTGACTCCATCTCCCTTCCATCTGCCCTCACCGTATGGCTACTCATTCAGTCTGGGGCCAGGATTGAGGAGATATATGAAGCCCAGCAACGGCCAGAGGAGCCACAGCTGATCTGCATCCCTCATGTAACGTGAACGGGATGTGTTTGTTCTTCTAAGCCCCTGTGATTTTAGAGTTGTTTGGGATTTTGTACCAAAGACTCATGGATAAACATCCATTATTTGATTTAAACTGTGCAACACTATGAGTTATCTATTGTTATATATATTTTTACAGATGAGTTATGTGAGGCTTAGAGAGGATAAATGAAAAATTTATTGAAGGTTATGTAGCCGTTAGCCAGCCCTGGTGGTCTAGTGGTTAAGATTTGACACTCTTACTGCCACGGCCCAGGTTCGTGTCCTGCTCAGGGAACCACATCACTTATCTGTTGGTTGTCATACTGTGGCAGTTGTGTGTTGCTGTGATGCTGAGAGCTATGCCACCAGTATTTCAAATACCAGTAGGATCACCCATGGTGGACAGGTTTCAGCAGAGCTTCCAGATGAGATAGACTAGAAAGAAGGACCTCGCCACCCACTTCCAAAAAATTAGCCATGAGAACTCTATGAATAGCAGTGGATCACTGCAAAAATACAAGGCAGGATTTTGCTTTGCTGTACACAAGGTCGCTAAGCATTGGAATTGACTCAACGGCACTAACAACAACAATATAGCTGTTAAGGGGCAGAGATGATTTTCACATTCAGTCTTAAGTCTAAATCCTCACTCATCCCATAGGCCATGCTTCTATTCTCTGTCAGTGACATAGTTGAATTGTTAGTCTTCTAATTAAAAGTAGCATTTTTATTTCTCCCAAAATTAGGGTCTAAATAATGTCCCACAGCATTTTCTTTTTAAATAACCGTGTAATACTTATTTTGGTGCCAAGAGAACATTATGATCAGTAAGTTTGATGCCTTGGAACATATTACATTTAAGTATACATGGTTTTTCAATGAATACTGGAAAGGCAGAAGTCTAAACCATTCCAAATGTACCTGTGGAAACAGGCTTGTTCAATGAATGTGACCAACTGCAGTAACTGCCTAGGTTCCTAATGACTTTCCTTCCACTGACAAAGTCAACAATAAAACTTGAGTAAAACTGGAAAGAGAAGAACCATCAATGTATAGGGCCTAAATGGGTCTAGCGTGCTATATAGTCTGAACTCTCCATTTTGTAGAGGAGGAAACTGAGGAACAATGCATCCTGTGGGTGCTTGAAGGTCACCAAGTAGCAGAAGTATATAAAGTTCCTCCTTAAAATGTAGAGTTTTCCAAGATTAGAGGATTTGAACATGTTCATGTGTCAAGTGGCTTTCTGAAGCTTTCGCTACTGAATTGGCTCTGACTCAGCCTTGCATTTTGCCATATTGAGTAAGAAAATCACAAACAGGTGACTGTCTTACAAGTGACTAGGTTCTGTAGACAGGGACTTGGCAACTGGAAAGGATGAGTGGTTGACTCATCAGTCAATGTTGACTCTTCAGTATCAGAGGTCACCAGGCAGTCACAGATGAGGAAGGTAATAGGACAATGTTGGTGGCTTTTCTGACTTAGCACGCCTACCAAACATCAGAATTCCGGGTGATGACACAGTCTATCTATCTTAGGTAATCATAACTGGGCATCACGACGTTAATCTTGAAAACCTATGTAAAAGTTCTTTGAACATTGATTATAGCTAAGAGAGCTGACTTTTTCACTGTGTCATAAGCCTCTTATGACTGACATACAATGATTTGGAACATGTGAAGTCACTGACAACGAAAAAGCAAACACAGGTGAAACAAGTCACTGCAGTCATAGAGGAGAACAACTCGGCATTAAATAATTTTAGGCTTTACTTTTTCTATGGGGTCTCACGGCCAATCTCTGACATGGCCCCAAAGCCTTTTTGTCCAATATGACATCATACTTTTTCCAGAAATGTGCGTCAGAGCCTCAGTAGAGCATGAACACTTTCAACACAGGCACATAGTTTATGGAACTAATCATGGTTCTAAATATGAGTATATTCAAGTTTATCTTGAGATGACATGCTAGAATATGGGTCACGCTGTTAGTCACTTAGTCCCTAACTTGGTATTCTTCAACAACCAAATCTTATCCTGTCATCAGTGTTATTTCTTGATGCCACCATGCAGTGAGAATTCAACCCATTCAAAATCTAACTTCTGTGACTGCCACATCCATGACTTAATTTTCGTTGACTCACTTTGATAAATTACTACAGCATGCCCAGCCCAAAGGGGACATATCTTTTGATACATTGACTAAATGGGTAATGATATTGACAACAATAACAATGATAATAATGCATTCCTCAGTTGCTTTTAGAACAATCTAAATTTTTATTTTCAAAATAACTTCATGAAAGAAAGAGTTTGGAAGAGGGCAGTGCGGGAAGATTCTTCCTCCCACTTCCTCCCACGGACACAACAAATCTATAATTACGTTGGAGTAATTTCCTCGGAGGGAGATCTGGAAACTGGATGAAAAAAGCCTCCACAACAAGGAGCAACACTGAAAGGGGAGGAAAAGGCAGAGATACAATCCCACTGAGGAAACAACCCCACCATAGCCGGGGCACGTCAAGGGCGGGGGTGATCTCAAAGGTAAGGAGGCTTTTCCCAGAGGAGAGAGGAAATTGAGCTCCACAATAGGCACCCCACCCCTTAGATCCAGCACAGGGGGGACGAGACCTCAAAACATCTGGCTGTGAAAATCAGTGGAGAATACACCTGGGAAAAATACAGAACTACTGTAGGGAAGGGGAAACCTGCTCTTAAAGGGCTCATGCACAGACTCACTCAAGCCCGAACCGGTGCAACACGCTGGATAGAAAAATGCACGGTCCTAGGCAAGAGAGTCTCTTACTAAGCTTGGAGTGGACATAAAGGAGGCAGCCAGGGCCCCCAGGGACCAAGACACTGGTGGCAGCCATTTCTGTGACCTCATGCAGCCGTGCTGACGCCGGCACCAGCAGGCAGCGTTCTGGAATCCTTCCTCTAGCCCATCAGTGTGGCAGCCTGCCCCACCCATTGGCACGCTGAGGTGGTCATGCACGCAGGGCAGCACAGGCAGCCCAAGCTGGGGTCTGCTTTGCCCACCAGGGCACCTGCGGCTGTCGTGTGCAGCCGGGTTGTACAGCCAACTTGTGTCTGGGGTCTGCTCTGCCCATCTGCAAGCCCACAGAAGCCGTGTGCCTCCAGACCTCAGAACTAACCACACCGCAGTCTGCACCGCCCACCAGTAAACTGGCAGCAGTCGTGCACGGCCAGGCTCCATGGCTAGCTGCACAGGGGGCCTGCCCCACCTGTCACTGACAGCAGTCATGCATCGCCAGGCCACACGGCCAGCTGCACAGGGGACCTGCCCTGCCCACTAGTGAACCAGCAGCAATCACACGCTGCAGGGTAGCACAACCACCTACACCAGGGGCCTGCTCAGCCCCCCAGTGAGCTCATGGTGGTTACACACCATGGGCCTCACAATCAGCCACACTGGGGGCAGCCCTGCCCCCCAGCAAGTCAGTAGTTGCATGCTGCTTGGCTGCAGAGCTAGCGACATGGGGAGGATAGGGGTGCTGCCCTGCCCAACAGCAGCAGTTGTACACTGCCAGGCTGCACAGCCAGCTCACGCCAGGGGCCTGAACCACCCACCAGCACAGGGGAGGCAGTCGTGGGCTGCTGGGCCTCCCAGCCAGCCACATCAGGGCCCTTCCTCACCCACCAGAGAGCTCGCAGCAGTTGCACACCACTGGGCCTCATAACCAGCCCCTCCTGGGGCCTGCTCACCCACCAGCAAGCCTGCAGCAGTCAGCTGCACTGGGGCTACCATGATCAATAGCACATCTGCAGCAGCAGCATATGGCTGGGCCTCACAGCGAGCTGGTCTGGGGGCCATCCCTGCCTAAGAGCACACCTGCAGCAATCACAGCCCTGCCACAACAGAAGGGCACATGCAGCCCACAGAGGGGACACTCGGAGCATATAGCTCTGGTGACCAGAGGGCAGTGTGCTACTGGGCCCCACAAGACAGCTCCTACCTGAAGCCACTCTTCCAAGATTGAGAGACGTAGCCGATGTACCTAATACGGAGAAATAAACACAGAGAATTAGGCAACATGAAGAGACAAAGGAATACATTCCAAATGAAAGAACAAGACAAATCCTCAGAAAAAGAACTAAACAGAGAAAAGCAATCTACCTGATAAAAAGTACAAAGTCATGGTCATAAGGCTGCTTACTGATCTTGGGAGAAGAATAGATGAACACAGTGAGAACTTCAGCAAAGAATTAGCAAATATAAAAAAGAACCAATCAGAGCTGAAGAACACAAGAACTGAAGTAAAAAATTCACTAGAAGAAATCAACAGCAGATTAGAGGACACAGAAAAACAGATCAGTGATCTGGATGATAGAGTAAAGGATATCAATCATAAAAAAATCAGAAAAAATAAGGAATTAAAAAAAATGAGTTTAAGGGACCTCTGGGACAACATCAAGCATACTAACATTTGCATTATAGTGTCCTAGAAGGAGAAGAGAGAGACAAAGGGGCAGGAACTTACTTGAAGAAACAATAGCTGAAAGCTTCCCTAACCTAGAGAAGGAAACAGACATCCAGGTCCAGGAAGCACAGAGAGTCCCAAACAAGATAAACCCAAGGAGGACTGCACCAACACACATTAGAATTAAAATGTCAAGAATTAAAGATAAAGAGAGAATCTTAAGAGCAACAAGTTATGTACAAGGGAGCTCCCACAAGACTATTAGCTGCCTCTTCAGCGGAAAATTTACAGGCTATAAGGGAGTGCACAATATATTCAAAATGGTGAAAGTACAAAACCTACAACCAAAAATATTCTGACCAACAAAGTTATCATTTAAAATGGAAGGAAAGAAAAAGAATTTTCCAGACAAGCAAAAACTAAAGAAGTTCATCAACACCAAACTGTCCTTACAAGAAATGTTAAAGGGGCTTATTTAAGTGGAAAAGAAAGAGGCACAAATAGAAATAAGAAAATTATCAAAGAAAAAACATTATTGGTAAAAGCAAATATATAGTAAAGATGGTGGATCAACCACTTATGAAGCTAGTATGAAGGTTAAAAGACAAAAGTACGAAAATCATCTATATCTACAAGAGGTTAGGGATATGCAAAATTAAAAGAGGCAAAATATGATGTCAAAACATAAAACTTCAGGGGGACTAAAAATGTAGGGCTTTTAGAATGTGTTCGAACTTAAGAGACCGTCAACACAATATAGACTGCTATGTACACAGGTTGTTATATATGAACCTCATTGTAATCACAAACCAAAAACCTATAAGAAATACGTAGCGTGAACTTCAACAAAATTAAGACTTTTTGTGCAAAGGACACTATCAACAAAGTAAAAAGACAACCTGCAGAACAAAAAAATTATTTTAGAATATATAAAGAACATATACAACTCAACAACAATAACAATAACAAAAAAAAATAAAAAATTAGCAAAGGAGTTGAATAGACATTTCTCCAAAGAAGATATACAAATGGCCAATAAGCACTTAAAAAGATGCTCAACATCATTAGTTATTAGGGAAATGCAAGTCAAAACCATGGTAAGATAAAACTTCAGACTTACTAGAATGGCTATTATTAAAAAAAACCCAAAACAGAAAACAACAAATATTGACAAGGATGTGGAGAAATTTGAACCCTTGGACATTGCTGGTAGAAACATAAAATGATGCAGTCACCATGGAAAACAGTTTGGTGGTTTCTCAAAAAGTTAAACATAGAATTACATATGATCCAGAAATTCTACTACTAGGTAAAATTGAAAGCAGGGAATGGATATCTGTACACCAATGATCATAGCAGCATTATTCATAATAGCCAAAAGATTGAAACACGCAAGTGTCCACCAACAGATAAATGGATAAAGAAAATGTGGTATGTATATTCAATGGAATACTAATCAGCCAGAAAAAGAATGAAATTTTGATATATGCTGCAACATGGATGGACCTTAAAAATGTTGTGTGAAATAAGCCAGACACAAAGGATATATACTGTGTGATTCCATGTATACGAGGTATCTAGAATAGGCAATTTCACAGAGACAGAAAGCAGAATAGAGGTTACCAGGAGCTAAACTGGAGAGAGAGGGGAGGGGAGGAGAAGTTACCATTTAACGGGTACAGAGTTTATGTTGGGATGATGAAAAGGTTTTGAATACAGATAATGGTACACAACACTGTGAATGTATTTAATACCACTGAACTGTGTACTTACAAATGGTTAAAATTATAAATATCATGTTATGTACACTTTGCCACAGTAAAAAAATATTAATCACAGCTGCATAAATACATGAGAAAACAAGTAGGAGAGCTCGTGTCTCACTGAATATTGCACAGACAGAGTCAAGGTTTTTTCCACTTCGTCCTTGCTGCCAGGGAGCTTAGGGTCCAATCGGGAAAGTAGTTATACACAAGGAGAATTTTGGCCTGGGTTTCTTTCCTAACCAGTTCCTTCCATATTCACTTCTCTACTGTCGGATCAGTCTCTGTGTCTTTTCCTACTGTGCCTCCCCCACTTTAACTAGGAGACAGCTGTAAGCGGGAGACAGGGTAGGGAATACTCGTTTGTGTCTCAGACTCTTGAGCTCATCCCTAGTTTGACTACCTTTCTCCATCAAATCTTTAATGGAGATAACAATTGATCTTGGATATTACGCCCTACAGAATCTTTATCTTTGTCATGTCTGATCAAAATCTATGACACTGAAAGAAAAGATATTTAACCAAATATTGTGCCCAAAGTTAAATTTTCTTATACTGTCTGAAGGTACTAGTCATACTTAAATTAGTAATTTTCCTGTCAATTATCCAGGATCGCCCTCATGTATTACTAACATTAGCGGGAAAAAAACAGAAAATAGCCTCATAGTAACACAATCTATAATTTCATGGTAACACTTTAATTTGAGTCACATTCATTTTCTTAATATTTAAGGGAAAGTTTTACAGGCCTTGGAAGTTCAACATAAGACTATCTTTATGTTTTGCTAACATTTAATGGCACAAAATGATTCTAATAGGATAGCTCAAGAATGCATATGCTGTGCATATATACCATTCCATAACTATGTGTGTATGTGTTTCCAAAGTCTTTCCATTTAGAAAGCCATACCATCTTCTAAAGATCATCATGGACAATGTAGGTATTATAAGCTTTTTAATAAGCAGGTATTATAAGCTTTAAAATAAAAGAATTGTACAGTTCATTATTTTCACAAAACATAAAATAATATATCTTATAATGCATATGTTAAAAGTAGAAAAATACGTCAAATATTTGGATAAGTAAACAAGAGAAAATATAAGTGCTATTGTTAAAAAGTGTTCTATTTAAGTTTTAGTTTATGATACACTCAATGAATTGAAAATATCTTTACTTATGCTTCCATGCGCTATGCCATATTTTGATGTTTATATGGTCTTGAGGAAGAGGAAACATGCTGAATTTCCTATTGAATTGATAAATGAAAATTAGATTTGTTTCAGTGTAATGTTAATGATAATTATACTTAATGTACAACTTTATATAACTTCTGAACTTTTGTAGGAGCTCTTATCCATACGTTACATTTGTGTCTTAATTGCTCGTAGTCTGGTCTTGATAACTGTTTTAAGTCTATATATTCCTTTTCTGATTGTTAATGCATCCACTAGCATGGTTTTGTCTACACAGTGTTGACTACAGGATAGTTAATCAGCAAATAGCTGTTGATTTGAATTTACCTTCTAACTTCATTTACCAGAATACTTACAAGAAATCCCCATTCTACAAGCATGCAAGAAAAAATCAAGGTTACATAAATTTCGAAAGGACTAATCTGGAATTTATTTTTAGATAATGAGGAAATATTTTACTTAAAAGTTTTAAAGGATTGGATGCTTTAATTTTGTTTAATCTACATATTTGAAAGTTTCTTTTGTTTCTTTATGAATTTAGGTTATAGAATTTCCCCCCTAGAATTAAGCTACATCATGGCAATGAGTTCTTTTTGTCATTTTCACTGCTATGGAGCCAGCATGAAGAAAATATTGAACCTAGTAGATGTTCAATATTTGTTTAGTGAAAGACGGTTCAGGAAGATCATCAAGATGGACGGTTGGTTTGACCCATGAGCTGGACCTGGGCAGCTGGAGGCTTCTCACCCACTCCTCTGTCCTGGAATGTGCATTCCACTTGCCTTTCACTCTCCCAGAAGCTGCCCAAAGGATACAGCCTTGAGACAGTGTGGTGATGAGGCCATCTGTACTGTGTACATGACAGAAGCCAGTTAAGGTCTCCATACACATTTACTGTTCTGGTGGGCAGGTGTGGAGACCTGCTTGTCTTGTGGCTCCCAAGACAAGTCTCATGTGTAAGTAAGTTCTCTCACTTGCTAAACCTGCCGCCCACCAATCTGGAACAGCCTGCCTCTTCCTTTGTTCTCTCCCTGCCCTCCTTATATGGGGGCCGTTTTAGATTACACCCTGGAAGATCCTGAGGAGGTTGCAAACCAACAAAGACCTAAATATACATATATTTGGGTGTAAAATTTCGTACTTCTTCTTTAAAAAATAAATCAGAAATTTATTTCATGATAATAATCATATAACTCCCCTGAGGAACACAGAACATAAAAATTTGGATCCCCAGACAGATATGCACATGTACATGCTCACACACATACACACACTTCTTTAAAGAAAAATTTTGTACCAATGACATCTATCCCTAAGAAAATATATAATTAGTGACAGCTTCAATCAAAATCCAATGCAACTCTTTTGGAACATCATACTGTTGTAAAGCTCAGGGGGAGTTTTCTGTTCAAGATGACTGTTTAAACTCATTTACCTCTCCCTTTATCCCAAATCTCATTAAAATAAGAGGGTAAGTATTAAAAAATATGCATAAAAACATCAAAACATTGGAAAAGTAAAAGGAAGCCAGAAGCAGAATGGAATACTGAAGAATTTCTGCTAAATATGAATCATATGAATTGACAGTGAAACTCATCAGAACTGATAAATTAATACTGTACAGGCAGTAGAACAGACCCCTGAAACAAAATATTCCAGAAGAACACTTGAATTTCAAGATCAAGTCAACCAAGTGTTAGAGAAGAACTGGCCATTCGTGGTAGATGGAATGAGGCCAACTACTAATTGACAATGTGAGAGATGACTCGGATATTGGTCAGCTGTAAACAGGAACAGTGTGGTGGTGGTGGTGAAGAACTCTGACTCTGTAGCCAAAACCTGGGCTACCAAATCCTCCACTTGTAAACTTGGGCAAGTTTTATAACCTTTGTGAATTTCAGTTTCACCTTTGGTGTATCAGGGATAATAATTGTTCTTACAGAGTTATTGTGAGGATTGAACATGATAATATATGTAAAGTGCTTAGAATGCTACTGGGAATATAGTAAGTATGGTGCTCATATTATTTTAATAGGATTTGAAATTAAACCATGGGTATGGTTCTCCAAAGTGAGAATTCTGACATAGAACACACCCTGATTTGTACCTGGGAGGGAGACACATAATAGAATACCGAGAAATTTAGGACTGCCCAGAGGGAAAGGAATCCCCAATACCCAGAGTGAAAACTGCCCACACACCTTGCCCCAGTCGCACAATGCCCCCCACCCCATTGTTAGGAGCAAGCCTTCCATCCTGAATACCTGAACTTCACTGAATGGGGAGGAGGGATTCCCACTCTTTCTGACTCTCAGTCATACATTCCAGCCACAAATACTGTTCTGCCTATACAGTGATTTACAGATATAGCAATGAAGAATAAACCTTTTAATATAACCATCACAAAGAAAGCGAGACCCCAAACACAATAAACAGAAAATCAATCCACTCAAAGGAACAAAAAGTGGAGAAAACAGAATTATTTTTAATATGTTACAGTGAAAAAGAAACACCAAAAAATCTTAAGTAGAAAAAAAAAGAAAACAGTAAAAGAGTGAATAACAGATTTGACCCAGATAAATATAAAATTAGTGAGATGAAAAAAAAGACTGAATTACTATTGCTGATCACCAAAAAAAAATAAATACAAAACAGAAAAGTTATACAATATAATGGATAGCTTCAAGAATTCCAACTATTCTTTAATGGAATATCAAAAGAATAGAATTCAGAGAATGGATGGAGAAACTCATCAGTCTAACAAAAGAAAACTTTCCAGAATGAAAGCTCGGCAGAGCGAATTGAAAAGTGTCATTGAGTGACACTCTGGATTAATGACAGAAAAAGAATTGTTCATGTAGACCTCTCCTACTGCAACTGCAAAACTAAGGATTAAAACAAAACTAACAAAAATCCTAAATTCTTTCAGGGGCAATGGGAGAGTTTGTATTCTAAAGCCAAGGGTCAGCCAACTACAACTACGGCCCCCAGGCTGCCTGTTTTTGTAAATAAATTTTCACTGGACTCAGACACACCCATTCATTTACACACAGTCCATGGCTGTTTTCACGCTACAAAGGCCGAGTCGAGAAGTTTCAACAGAGACCACCCAATCCACGAAGCCCAACATATTTGCCATATGACTCTGTGGGAAACTGTGCACACGCTGTTCTAAGGACTGAGGGATTACCAGCTGTGAGACTAGATACTAGAAGACAAGGAAGGCTGTCAGAGCTATATGTAAAGTTTTGAAACTAATACAGGATAAATATAATATAACCTTGAATTACATAAGGAAAAACTAACTTGGAGAATGTTCATACATATCTTGCAAGTATTAAAGGAAAGCACAAGGAAAATAGGTAAGGATATCGAAGATCTAAACATTATTTTTTTATTTTTTTGTGAGGAAGATCAGCCCTGTGCTAACATCTGCCAATCCTCCTTTTTTTTTTTTTTTTTTTTTTGCTGAGGAAGACTGGCCCTGGCCTAACATCCGTGCCTGTCTTCCTCCACTTTATATGGGACGCCACCACAGCATGGCCTGACAAGCAGTGCGTCTGTGTGCGCCCGGGATCTGAACCGGTGAACCCCAGGCCGCCACAGAGGAGCACGCACTTAACCGCTTGCACCACCAGGCCGGCCCCAACATTACATATTTTTTAACAAAAGAAAAATCCAAAACTCCAGACCAACCAATAAAAAGAAAAATAGAGATTTAAGTGGACAATCCTCTTGAAAGATGGAAGAATCAGGAAGAAATATCAGATACTAAATACCTAATTATCAAACCCAGATGAAAGGTTTTATGTAGTAGTTGGAGATGTTGTCATATTTTGGCTGCGTTTCGTCCAATCTCCTCTGTAATGGTGCCCAAATGTCCCTTCTGGGAATTTCCTTCCTTTACTCAATGAAGTCTTGTTAGAGGTAGTGCAGGCCTCCTTCAACAGAAGCGGGAGTCAGATCCTGTTTTCCTGTCACATTTAAGAGGAATGAAGATTTCTGGCTTGGAGACTAATTGGGGTGGAAAACACCAGCAGCAGGCAGCTGACTCATATCAATCACCGTTCATAAATCATTACTGCTCTTCAAACAGGAGATGCATCTAAAAAGTGTAAGTGAACCCTGGAGATGGGTCACTCTCTGAGTTCTCTGGTCAGACTTCAGTCTCTCTTGGCTTCCCTTCTGACAGGGCCCTTGATACAGTGGGGCTGGTTTGATAACCCCCTCAAATTACTGATCCCGTGAGAATGCAATATTGCCAAAGACCCCAGCCATCTGGCCCAAGCCTGCTTTACTCCCTTATCCTGCCAACTCCCATTTCCAGGGGAAGCGACCTTTTCTTCTGTCTCCGTTGTCTTGCTTGGCAGAGTTCCTGAAATGACTGGATTTTTACGACCCTCTAACGATGCTCTGACTTCTGTAGAGATGCAGTCTATCCTGCTTACGCCAGAACAGAGGCACTTTGTTTCTTAAACGCTGTTTGCCTCAAGTGGATTGGATGTGTCTATGGCCCTGTTTGGACTCACCCTTAGTGCCCTCCTGAGGATCTTACTCTGCCCCAATTTCCTGCGTCTGCTCTTTTCCCTCAGCTCCTTGATCCACTTGGCTTTGCCCCTCAGTGACATGCAGCACAGCAAGAGGCTGATGTCACCACATACTGTGACCTTACACCAAGCCTCTGCAGGATGTCCATCTTAGAGTATATGGGGGAAAGGCGGGGGAGGGCCATATCTTTACTGATTGCCTCTGCTATTTGAATTAAAACCTTTCCCTTAGGCAGGCTTAACTTACACATTTAAAAATGATTTGGATGAAGTTTTGAATTGTGAAATTTAATTCTCTGTTACCATAGAGTTTCCTAAATTTTTTTATAAATTCAATGTTGCCTAAAAATGGAATCCCGTAGATTGAAAACTGGCATCAAGACTATAAACAAAAGAAAATGATCCATTTGAAGCCTGAACTTACAGATCTAGCAAATCCATGGTTTTTCCTTAGCCTCTTCATTAGTATTTTAGTATACGAGGTTTGTAGCACATTGTCACTCACCACAGGTGATATTGAAGTAGCAGGTGTTTCATTTTTTTTTTTTTTGGTCAGGAAAATCAGCACTGAGCTAACATCTGATGCCAATCCTCCTCTTTTTGCTGAGGAAGATTGGCCCTCAGCTAACATCCATACCCATCTTCCTCTACTTTATATGGGATGCCGTCACAGTGTGGCTCTACAAGCAGTGCGTGGGTGCGCGCCTGGGATCCGAACCAGCGAACTCCGGGCCGCCACAGCAGAGCACGTGCACTTAACCCCTTGCGCCACCGGGCCGGCCCCAGGAGGTGATTCAAACACTGTAAATGAGAGGAAAAGAGTTAGGGGACATGGAGTGTAAAACAAAATGGGTAAAAATAAGCAACTGATAAAATTGGGTAAAAGGCCATAAACTATTGTTTAAAGAAGAATATAAAAGTAAGCACTACTGAGGGAGGAAGTCAAGATGGCGGCGTAGGCAGACTCTGAACTCACCTCCTCCCGTGGACACAGCCAATTTACAAATACTCGTGGAAAAATTACCCCTGAGACAGAACTGAAAACTGGGTAAGAGGAACTCCTGCAACAACGGACAATCCTAACTGAGGTGGAAAAGGCAGAAACTCCCTTCTGGAGAGGAAAAACGCCACCTTCACAAGCCGCCAGCATCACGGCCGCCCGGGAGCAGCCCACAGGTGCGCAGCCTCCCTGGAGGCGCGGGGCCCTGAGCCGGGGAGCGCCCCCACGGTGGGCATTTTGTGGACCCAGCACAATCGAGACGAGTGGCATGATATCTGACTTTGCCTGCTACTAAAACATTGGGGAATACTCCCAAAAAAGCTGGTTCACAAAGAAATTAAAACTGGCTCTTAAAGGGCCCACACGCAAACTCACCCATTTCAGAAAGCATCCTAAAATCACCAGAAAGAAAGGTGCACAGTGCTTTGGTGAAAAGAGACTCACCTAAGAGGCCCTGTGTGCATCGCAGTGAGAGGTGAGACCTCTCCAGGGACTGGGGCTTTGGCGGCAGCCATTGTTGTGGCCTGGTGTGGGCGTGCTGACACAGAAGCCATTGGAGTTCTCCCTGAGGCCTGCTAGCCCAGGGTCTGCCCCACCCGCTAGAGCACCAATTTAATCCAGCTCAGCCAGGGCAGGCAGCCCACCCTAGAGACTGGCCCCACCCAACAACAAGACCTCAGGCAACGTGTGGGCCTGCATAGGTGGTGACTGGATTCTCTGCAGCCTGGCAACTGAGCCGACTTCATTGGGGCAGGGCATGCCTAAGGAGCAGGTGGAGAGTGTGGGGCAGTGGTGGAGTGTGTGGGGCTCCCGCTGTGGAGAGACTGGGTCTACTTCGGGAGTTTGGGGCACGCACACAGGGCAGGACTGTGTTGACTGTGTGTGTGGACCTGTGGGCAGTGAGGCTTGTCAGCTGCAGAAGACTTGTGCTTCTCAAAGACCCACATAGGGGGTTTGCCCCATCTTCCAAAGCCTGAAACAATTGGGTGCTCCTGTGCCTGAGGCCAGCCCCACCCAGCTGCAATCCTCAGAGAGCTGACAAGAGACCTAAAGGCAATTGTAAGGCCCTGAGCCTAACAAGCTGCCACGCTGGGGGCCTACTGACTTAAAAGAAACACTGCAACACAAATGTGGTATTAGTACTTGCAGCCAACTGTGCTGGGGCTCCCCACACCTGATAAAGAGACTGAGACTGAAGGGCCCACAACAACTACAAACAGCTGAGCATTACAACAGATGACCAAGAGCATAACTCGGCCTCTCTGGATGCCTGCAGGGAGAGCAAACAGGCCACAACAGAAGGACACACATAGCCCACATAGGGGTCACCCCTGGAACATTGAGAACTGAGAGAAGCACACTGCAGTCCTCCTAAGCCATCACTTACATAAGGTCACCTATCCAAGAGCAGGAGAGGTAGCTGACCTACCTAATACAGAGACACAAGCACAAGGAAAGAGGCAAAATGAGGAAGCAAAGGAATACATTCCAAGTAATGGAACAGGACAAAACCCCAGAAAAGGAACTAAGTGAAACAGAAATGAGCAACCTACCCAACAGAGAGTTCAAACAAAGAGTGTTAAGGATACTCACTGATGTGGGGAGAAGAATAGATGAACTCAGTGAGAATATCAACAAAGAAATGGAAGATATAAAAGAGAACCAATCAGAAATGTAGAATACAATACTGGAAATGAAAAATTCACTAGAGGGACTCAAAAGCAGAGTAGAGGATACAGAAGAATGGATCTGTGAGCTGGACGAAAGACTAGAAGAAATTACCCAAGCTGAACAGGTAAAAGAGAAAAGAATTAAAAAGAGTGAGGACAGTCTAAGGGACCTCTTGGACAACATCAAGCACACTAACATCCGTGTTATAGGTGTCCCAGAAGGAGAAGAGCGAGACAAATGGGCAGACTGAATCTATTTCAAGAAATAATACATGAAAACTTCCCTAACCTAAGGAAGGAAACAGACATCCAGGTATAGGAAGCACAGAGAGCCCCAAACAAGATAAACGCAAAGAGGCCCACACCAAGACACATCATAATCAAAATGTCTAGAATTATAGATAAAGAGAGAATCCTAAGAGCCGCAAGAGAATGAACAGTTACATACAAAGGAAACCCCATAAGGCTATCAGCTGACTTCTCAGCAGAAACCTTATAGGCTAGAAGAGAATGGCATGATATATTTAAAGTGATAAAAGGAAAAAACTTACAGCCAAGAATACTCTGCCCAGCAAGGTTATCATTCAAAATGGAAGGAGAGATCAAAAATTTCCTAGACAAACAAAAATTGAAAGAGTTTGTCACCAAGAAACCAGTGCTACAAGAAATGTTAAAGGGACTGATTTAAGGGGAAAAGAGAAGACCACAAATAGGAAAAATTATCTATTTCCATGATAGGAGGATAATGGATACAAATGCACAAAAAAGAGGTTAGATATGATATCAAAAACATAAAAGGAGGGAGGAGGGGACTTAAAGAGTAGAGCTTTCAGACAGACATCAAACTAAAGAGACCATCAATTCTGTATAGAAGAAGAAAGGAACAGAGAAGGACTACTAAAACTCTGAGGAAAAAAAAGATAAAAAATGGCAGTAAGTACATATTATCAATAGCTACCTTAAATGTCCATGGACTAAATGCTCCAATTAAAAGGTATAGGGTGGCTGATTGAATAAAACAACAAGACCCATATATATGCTGCATACAAGAGACAAACTTCAGACCTAAAGACACTCACAAACTGAAAGTGAAGGGATGGAAAAAGATACTCCATGCAAATGGCAATGAAAAGAAAGCTGGGGTAGCAGTACTCATATCAGACAAAATAGACTTGAGAACAAAAACTGTCAAAAGAGACAAAGAAGGGCATTACATAATGATCAAGGGAACAATCCAACAATAGGATATAACACTTGTAAATATCTACGCACCCAATGTAGGTGCACCTAAATATATAAAGCAATTATTAACAGACATAAAATCAGAAATAGACAGTAACACAATAATAGTAGGGGACTTTAACCCTCCACTTACGCCAACGGATAGATCATCCAAACAGAAGATCAATAAGGAAACATTGGCCTTAAATGACACAGTAGAACAGATGGACCTAGTAGATATATACAGAGCATTCCATCCAAAAACCGAAGAATACATGTTCTTTTCAAATACACGTGGAACATTCTCCAGGATTGATCACATATTAGGCCACAAAACAAGTCTCCATAAATTTAAGAAGATTGAAATAATACCAAGCATCTTTTCTGACCACAACGGTGTGAAACTAGAAATCAACTATAAGAAGAAAATCAGAAAAGCCACAAATATGTGGAGACTAAACAAAATGCCACTGAACAACGATTGGGTCAATGAAGAAATCAAAGAAGAAATAAAAAAATACCTGGAGACAAAGGAAAATGAAAATACGACATGCCAGAATTTATGGAATACAGCAAAAGCAGTTCCAAGAGGGAAGTTTATAGCAATACAGGCCTATCTCAACAAACAAGAAAAATCTCAGATAAACAATCTAACAATGGACCTAAGGGAACTGGAAAAAGAAGAACAAACCAAGCCCAAAATCGGTAGAAGAAGGGAAATAATAAAAATCAGAGCAGAAATAAATGAAATAGAGACCAAAAAAACAATAGAAAAAATTAATAAAACCAAGAGCTGGTTCTTTGAAAAGATCAACAAAATTGACAAACCTTTAGCTAGACTCACCAAGAAAAAAAGAGAGAAGGCTCAAATAAGTAAAATCAGAAATGAAAGAGGAGAAATTACAACAGACACCACAGAAATACAAAAGATTATAAGAGAATACTATGAAAAGCTATATGCCAACCAATTCGACAATCTGGAAGAAATGGATAAATTCTTAGAATCATACAACCTTCCAAAACTGGATCAAGAAGAAGTAGAGAATTTGAATAGACCAATCACCAGTAAGGAGATCGAAACAGTATTCAAAAACCTCCCCAAAAATAAAAGTCCAGGACCAGACAGCTTCCCTGGTGAATTCTACCAAACATTCAAAGAAGACTTAATACCTATTCTTCTCAAACTCTTCCAAAAACTTGAGGAGGGGGGGAAGCTCCCTAACTCATTCTACGAAGCTGACATTACCCTGATACCAAGGTATCAGGGACAAGGACAACACAAAAAAAGAAAATTACAGGCCACTATCACTGATGAACATCAATGCAAAAATCCTCAACAAAATACTAGCAAATCACATACAACAATACGTTAAAAAGATTATACACCATGATCAAGTGGGATTTATTCCAGGTATGCAGGGATGGTTTTACATTCGCAAATCAATCAAAGTAATACACCACATTAATAAAATGAAGAATAAAAATCACATGATCATCTCCATAGATGCAGAGAAAGCATTTGACAAGACACAGCATCCATTTATGATAAAACTCTGAATAAAATGGGTATAGAAGGAAAGTACCTTAACATAATAAAGGTCATATATGACAAACCCACAGCTAATATCATCCTCAATGGTGAAAAACTGAAAACTATCCCTCTAAGAACAGGAACCAGACAAGGATGCCCACTGTCACCACTGCTATTAAACATAGTACTGGAAGTCCTAGCCAGAGCAATCAGGCAAGAGAAAGAAATAAAAGGGATCCAAATTGGAAAGCAAGAAGTGAAACTGTCACTATTTGCAGATGACATGATTTTATATATAGAAAACCCTAAAGAATCCACCAGAAAACTTTTAGAAGTAATAAACGAATATGGTAAAGTTGCAGGATACAAAATCAACGTACAAAAATCAGTTACATTTCTATACACTAACAACGAAGTAGCAGAAAGAGAAATTAAGAATACCATCCCATTTACAATTGCAACAAAAAGAATAAAATACCTAGGAATAAACTTAACCAAAGATGTGAAAGAGCTGTACACGGAAAACTATAAAACATTGCTGAAAGAAATTGAAGAAGACACAAAGAAATGGAAAGATATTCCGTGCTCTTGGATTGGAAGAATTAACATAGTTAAGATGTCCATACTTCCTAAAGCAATCTATAGATTCAATGCAATCCCTATCAAAGTTCCAACAACATTTTTCACAGAAATAGAACAAAAAATCCTAAAATTTATATGGAACAACAAAAGACCCCGAATAGCTAAAGGAATCCTGAGAAAAAAGAACAAAGCTGGAGGTATCACACTCCCTGATTTCAAAATATATTACAAAGCTATAGTAACCAAAACAGCATGGCACAAAAACAGACACACAGATCAATGGAATAGAATTGAAAGCCCAGAAATAATCCCACACATCTATGGACAGCTAATCTTTGACAAAGGAGCCAAGAACATACAATGGAGAAAAGAAAGTCTCTTCAACAAATGGTGTTGTGAAAACTGGACAGCCACATGCAAAAAAATGAAAGTAGACCCTTACCTTACACCATACACAAAAATTAACTCCAAATGGATTAAAGACTTGAATGTAAGATCTGAAACCATGAAACTTCTAGAAGAAAACATAGGCAGTACGCTTTACGACATCGGTCTTAGCAACATATTTTCAAGCACCATGTCTGACCAGGCAAGAGAAACAATAGAAAAAATAAACAAATGGTACTACATCAAACTAAAAACTTCTGCACAGCAAAGGAAACCATCAACAAAACGAAAAGACAACCTAACAATTGGGAGAAGATATTTGCAAACCATACATCTGATAAGGGCTTAATCTCCAAAATATATAAAGAACTCATGCATCTCAACAACAAAAAAACTAACAACCCAATGAAAAAATGGGCAAAAGACCTGAACAGACATTTCTCCAAAGAAGATATACAGATTGCCAACAGACACATGAAAAGATGTTCAAAATCGTTAACCATCAGGGAAATGCTAATCAAAACTACAATGAGATATCACCTCACGCCCGTCAGAATGGCTATAATTAAGAAGACAGGAAACAACATGTGTTGGAGAGGATGTGGAGAGAAGGGAACTCTAACACACTGCTGGTGGGGTTGCAAACTGGTGCAACCACTATGGAAAACAGTATGGAGATCCCTCAAAAATTCAAGGATAAAACTACCATATGACCCAGCTATTCCACTGCCGGGTATTTATCCAAAGAACTTGAAAACACCAATGCATAAAGATACACGCACCCCTGTGTTCATTGCAGCGTTATTCACAATAGCCAAGACTTGGAAGCAACCTAAGTGCCCATCAAGGGACGAATGGATAAAGTAGATGTGGTATATATACACCATGGAACACTACTCAGCCGTAAGAAACGATGAAATCCAGCCATTTGTGACAACATGGATGGACATTGAGGGTATTATGCAAAGTGAAAAAAGTCAGAGGGAGAAGGTCAAATACCGTATGATTTCCTTCATTATGTAGTGATAATAACAACAATAAACAAACACATAGAGACAGAGATTGGATTGGTGGTTACCAGAGGGGAAGGGGGGAGAGAGGAGGGCGAAATGGATAATTAGGCACGTGTGTGGTGCTGGGTTGTAATTAGCATTTGGGTGGTGAACATGATGTAATCTATGCAGAAATAGAAGTATAATGATGTACATCTGAAATTTATATAATGTTATTAACCAACGTTACTGCAATAAACAAAAAATTAAAAAAAAAAGTAAGCAGTACTGAAAAGCGTAGGATTGGATATGGCTGACAGAGATACGTGTGATATGATTTATAATTTTTATTATCATAATTAGACTAATAAGCTTATATTGATTGTACGGGTCTATATGCTGGGTGTGGTGCTACATTCTTTATCTACCTTATCTATTCCCTATGGCAACCCTAAGTAAAATCTATTTTAATCTCTATTTTACACATACAATCACACAACTAGAAAAATAGAACTTGAATCTGAATTCTGATGGTCTGAATACAGAGCCCACATACTCAACCATTATTTACATACCTTTTGTAATCTACTAGACACTTTCTATGAATTATGACTAATGCTTCTATAGTGGTAAATCAGAGTTTCACACTTGATATGCCCCAATCGGTTATAGGTACAGCAAGACATTGTAACTCTCTACCCTCAGGCAAACTTGAAGGGATCTAGATTTGCCAGAACTGCTGGACCTGTCTTCTGTCAGTGAGAAGTACCTTGTACTCATCAGGCAGGGGAGGATTTGCTTCCAGGTCAGTTTTGATCAAAGCCTGTTGCAAACACATTCAACTGAGGAAGGTAAGGTCAATCCACAAGGTAATGCCTCTGCGTTTACACTGTTAAATCCTGGATTGAAACAGCTTTTGTGTGAGCTTGGTTAACCATAATAAATAACGTTTATTCTGAGTATGCCAAATTCAAAACAAAACAAAACAAAACAAAAAAACTTCATGCATCTGATTCTGTTACATTCTCTATTTACAAATTGATTATAAAATAAACACAACAACAAAAAATCATATTTTATATTTTCTTTTTCTCAAAAGTTTCAAGTCATCATGAGAATCAACGTTGCCGGTGGCAGCTGCATCAAGAAAGAGAAACCTAATTCTCAACTATCTGGTCACTTTTGCAGTTTTGGAAATGCCACACCTTTCTAGATTTTTCCTCTTCCAGTAATTTGAGAATTACCAGTTGTTGTCGATAGTGACAGTGTTTGTGGTGGTAGCGATAGTATGGTTGTGTGTGTATGGTTGTGTGTATGTGGTTGTGCGTGTGTTTTTGTTTTTGGAATTAATATACCTGGAATTCGTTTTATCCATATTTTCAACAAATCCAAAAAGAGACCTTAATGAGTAATTGGTGAACATAATTTTCTACTTATCAATAACGAAGCACAGAAATGACATGTTGAAGACTGACTCGTGGGAGAGTGGGGTGATGGGGGAGGAGTGTACTACAGACTGAACCTTGGGGTCCAAGGGCTCAGCAGAACCTAGTTGTCAAAGCCACTGCCTCCACAGGGACTTCTCTTGAGAAGAGCCAAGATCAGAGCATCTGTTGATGGGAAGTGAAAATCTGAACAGGAGAAACCCCATCCCTCTCACCCTGATGCTGCTGTAGCCTCCTTACATGGCAGGAAATTGCTCAACCTCCTTTATCAAAACCCCTTCCTGCTGGGTCTCTCTGCTGAGGTCAAGTCTAGATTGCCTTCAAATATTATTCCTGGGTAGAAGAATATCTCCATCATTATCTGGAAGAGGTAAAAATTTTCACTGACCTAAAAAATTGTCTGTATTGAACTACAGTCAAGGTCAATGAGGAAATGCATTGAGTTGTCATTAAACTGGCCTCAGTTAGAGAAACAACATTGACAACTGGATTAAAGTTATTAGGCTTATGGTAGGAAACTATGACTTTTTTTGTGTGTGTGAGGAAGATCGGCCCTGAGCTAACATCTGCCAATCCTCCTCTTTTTGCTGAGGAAGACTGGCCCTGGGCTAACATCCATGCCTATCTTCCTCTACTTTATATGGGATGCCACCACAACATGACTTTGCCAAGCAGTGCGTCTGTGTGCGCCCGGGATCCGAACCAGTGAACCCCGGGCTGCCGCAACGGAACGCGCGCACTTAACCTCTTGCGCCACCGGGCCAGCCCCAAGTATGACATTTTTTTTTTTTTTTTTTTTTTTGTGAGGAGATCAGCCCTGAGCTAACATCCGCCAATCCTCCTCCTTTTTTGCTGAGGAAGACGGCCCTGGGCTAACATCGGTGCCTATCTTCCTCCACTTTTATATGGGACGCCGCCACAGCACGGCTTACCAAGCAGTGCGTCGGTGCGCGCCCGGGATCCGAACCAGCGAACCCCAGGCCGCCGCAGCGGAGCGCGCGCACTTAACCGCTTGCGCCACCGGGCCGGCCCCCCAAGTATGACATTTTTGAAGCAAAATCTTTTAAGGATTGGAAACCTTATCTAGGTTCACACCATCCTAATAGTTTTAACAAGATGAGCTGAAACAAGGAATTTCATGGCTACAATTGACATAGGTGTCAAGCATGCAGAAAGAATAATTTTGACAAAGGAAAAGCAAAAGCTGGACAAAGTACAATTGGTTGCAGGTAGATACCAACAAATATGTTAGTCCAGGGTGATATGATAGCTCGTAGTGAAAAATGATAACTGTATGATCTCAAAAATGCAAACCACAAACTTTTTGCCCAGACAATAACTAACCTGGAGTGGGGCACTGACAAAGGAGCCAGCCAGCAGCAATGATGACACTAGGTACTTCAAGAGCCATCTGTGATCAGAAAATAATACAACTGGTAGACAATTCACAATATTTCTAAAGATGGTGTCCAACAGAGTTGTTTGGTCATTCATAATACAGGCTAGGAACAAATGGATCTGAAATGTGTGATAGCAATTACCAAGCAGAATATTCAGAAGAATATCATGACGACGACCAAAATGTTCACCCAAGACATTACCAACATGGCAATTGAGGCATCAACAGTTGAATTTACACAGAGAAGCATTCTAAAAACAATACATATAACACATTAACAGTTTAAAAGTAAAATGAACATTCACGAATGGATTATATAGTTTAAAAATAAGAAAACATTGCCTGCACATTGAACGGTCTGTGGATTTTACTCTGATTGCATCCCTCTGTCTTTTCAAGATAACTCTTATATTTTTGCTTCTTTTGCACTGCATGTAAAAGGAGTACTACTATGCATTTTTTATTATCATCTTTGTTAAATACTATTTTGGGATTCATCCTTGATGATTTGTGCAACTATATTTCATTCATTTTCACTGTTCTGTATTTGATTCGATGCATATACTACAATTTTTCTATCCATTTTACTGGTAATTGACATTTTTCTATTTTTGTAAATGATATTATGAATGTTGCTACTTTGAGCTTTTTTGTACATATCTCCTGGTGCTCAAGTGTAAGATTTCTTCAGAGTATATGTCTTGGAGTGGAATTATTGTATCATTGAGTCTGTACATGTGAAACTTTACTACATATTGTCAAAATATTTTCAAAGATTATTCCAAGTAATGCTCTAACAAGCGGTATACGAATTATCATAAAGCATGTTCATACTCACAACACCTGGTGCTTTCAAACATTTTAATTTTTGCTTTTCAGGGTAATACAACTTTCTCTTATTGTGTATTATTTTATTGATCTGTTTAATAATGATATTCAGTATCCTTTTAATAGAGTTTTTGCCATTATTTGTTCTCCTTCTCTGAATTGATTGTTTATATTTTTTGCCCATTTTTATGGTGTTGATAGTATTTTTCCTATTGATTGTAGGATTCACTTGTTTATGTAACTCAATATTGATCCATTATTGGTTGCTTCGGTTATGGTCTGTCAATTTGTGGTTTGTCTTTTTGCTTTCAGTTTAATGTCTTCAGATGAACAAATTTTCTTGTGTCTTCTTTAAGAAATACTACCTGCTTCAAAATTAGAGATAATCTCCTTTATTGGATTCTAAAAGATTTGTAGCATGGTGTTTAGTGCCTAAGTCTTAGGTCTACCTGAAACTGACTGTTTTTTTTGTACTGTGTGAAGTGGGGAGCAATTTGTGTTTCCATATGGATAATCAGGTGTATCAGCACTACTTGCTGAATAATCATTCCTTTCCCCACTGTTCTCTGATGCCTGCTTAGTGTGAACCAAGTTTTCACATATGCATGGCTATGTTTCTTGGCTCTCTATTCAGCTCAATTGATCTATTTGTTTATTCAAGCACCAGTGCTAAAATTACTCTGGTATTGTAGTAAGTATTAATACCTAATACTGCAATTCCTCCCACCTCATTCATTTTCATCGGGAGTGTATTGCTTATTGTTGAGCTAGTGATGTCTACGTCAATTTTAGAGTCGGTTTGTCAAGTTTTATGTACAACCTTGTTGGGATTTGATAAATATTGTACTGATATCAGAGATCAATTTAACAAAATTTCTTCTCGGCAATAAGTGAGTGTCAATGGACTTGGGAAAAAGTATATGAGTAAATAGTCAGAAATACTGTACTGGTTATTCATGATGGAGGCCAAGCAACAGAAACAAATAGATTTGAGCTCAGTTTAATTTTGTGCCTGAGATGAGTGTCTCCCTTGTCTCACCAGAGCCCTGATTTCTGAATGAGTCACTCAATTAAATGTCTTCCTACCCAGACAGCTCATCCTTCCTTCTAATCTCATTAGGTGGATTTACCATTGACCCAAAAGCAATGGAATTATCTATGGCTCTAATCTTCCCCTTAGCTTCTCCCTGTCATTCCATAAATTGATCAGTAAATTTTATTAATGCAGTCAACTAAATACCTCTTCTATCTGTCATATTCCTCACCCCTACTTACTCTTCCTGACTTGCTCATGCCCTATTTTCCTCTGACCTCACACTAGGAAAGAGCACGTTCACACACCTTCCTCCCTCCAGTTTCTTTGCCCTCTAGTCACTGCCTTCTAACTTTACTCCTCGAGTTCTCTCTGACTCACATAGAGTATCTAATAATGTAAACCCCTGTTCGAGAGACATTAACCCCTGCTAACTTTTACAAATTAAGCCCAAAATCTTTAGAAATTTATATAAAATTCTTTCAGGATTTATCACCCAATTTATCTTGCTAATAACATGCATTCTATTGGGCTAGAAATATTGAGCTACTTTCATATCTCAGAACATGCCAAACTTTTTCACATTTTCTAGTCCTTGCTTATCCTACTCCTTCTCCTTGGAACACAATTTTTTTTTTATGAACTTTTCCTAGTTATCTCCTACCACCACAGTCTCAGAAAGGACATCTTCCTTGATCTTCAGGCAGAAATTCCTTCATTTAGCTGCCACTTCTCGTACAAACCTCTGTTGTTGTGATTAATATTGCAATTACTTGTTTATTCATCTTTTCTCCAAATGCAATGTGAGACCTTTAAGAGTAATAATTTTATCTTATTCTTCTATTTTTTATTCCTGTTACCTAGGATAGTGCTTGGTCTATGGTGCATTTATTAAACGAAAAGATAAATTAAAATGGTATCCACCATAACTATAATAATTAGAATGTCTAGTTTCATCACTGGATCTCAGAATAGTATTTTATGGCAAAAAGTTATTCCTCGATGAAGAGGAACCTATATATATTCGGTCTACCAGAGGCAGAAGGCAAGTCTAAGTTAACTCTCAGATTAAATGACATTCAATAGTGTAATTCACTTACAGATATATTAGCATCAAGTTGATGGATAGGATGAAAGTTAATCTGGTAGAGGAGGTAAGGGGATGAATGACACTAGCTAATGAGACAAATTGAGCAAGCAAAAACTGAGCTTAGGTAAATAAGAAGAAAAATTATATCTGTATTATGGTTGTCAGATGTAGCAAATAAAATACAAGACACTCAGTTAAATTTAAATTTCAGATAAGCAATGAATAATATTTTTAGTATAAGTGTGTTCCATGTATTATTTGGGACATCCTTATATTTAAAAAAATTATATTTTAAATCTGAAATTCAAATTTAACTGGTGTTTCCGTATTTTATCCGGCAAACCTAATCTGTAAGCCAATTCAAACTTGAATGCTATATTAGAACCTAAGGACAGCCTGGGAGATACACTTGACTTCTTGTCATTAGCAGAGTTTACTCTGTCCATTGAGATCTAGGTAAGTACGACTGGAACCTCCTTTCTCTGTTTTATTGAAAAAAAAAGTTACTGAGAATCCCAGAGAGGCTCTAGAATTTCCAGAGACTCATTTTCCTCAGATTTCCTGTCTCTGTTGAATTATTGTTCTCTGCATTGTGTTTTGCTGCTTTTTTTATTTCTGCTGTAAAAAATTGCAGAGACAAACCATTGTGTGTTTGTGAGATGCTTTTCATATACTCACAGACGAATATTGCACACACACACAGTTTCATTTGTGTTGTACATTTTCCTAAATGTTTAGGGAAAGAGGAGGGGGTTAAATTTTTAACTCTTCACATCACCATAGAATGATTTAAACCCTTTAAGCATACTTTGGCTATTTCCTTCTCTTGCTTGACTTTCTCTTACTATCTATTTTGAGTAAGGCACTTTCAAGGCAGGAGAAAAAAATGTATATGAAAAGCTATTAAGCTCTTTCCATGGTCTACCCCCAAATCCAGCCCAGGACCATCCTTTGCACTTCCAAAGACTCAAGTGTTGACATGAATGTTATTGTTTATAAGTGTCTGTCTAAACATGTAGACAAAGAGCTGTCTTCCTGCCCAGTGTAGGTTGGCGTGGGAGGTGGTGGTTTTCTCCCTCCAGTTATAAGACTCACATGAAATTTGAGCAGGCTTTCCAGCAGGCAGTATCACTTTTACATATTGACAGGTAAAACCCCTACCATGGCCCCATGTCTTGGAATGCCTTCCTTGAAAAATTGTAAGTCCTCCTTTAGTGCCTTGGACCCAACAATTCTGGCGGTCTCATCCAGGCCCCAGCCCACGTGAGCCTTGTCCGTGTGTTTTCCCTTGCTGTCATTTCCAACTCACACCCATGAGGGATACACCAGATGCTTTGAGGATCTCCATGACCTGCATCCAAGAGATTTTTCGGAGACCCTTGGCCACGCCCAATTCCAGGATGTCAGCCTTGCAAGGAGATTGGTTTTACTGGTTTCTCCATCTCCCCCAAGTGTTTTCCTGGAGGCTGCAAACCCCTTAAGGGCAAACCTGCCACCATGTTTTAGCAAAAAGAAAAGAGTATGAAAGCTTTGGATTCCTAAAATAGTCTGAAACAGTTTTAAATGTTCAATATTCTGACACTGAGATTTTGAGGGTTAATAAGATGTTAGAAGCATATTGGAGTCTAATTAGAATTGCACTGTGTTTTGATTGATGACAAATTCTTGGAGCTCAAGATAGAAATTCAAATTGTGTTCACTCTTCCACGTACTTTGAAAATAGGAGAAAATAAATGGGTAAGGGGTGGGAAGGGAGCAATAAATCATTACTATCTAAGAGCAACACATGTCAAAAAAGTTTTTGAAGATTTTTGGAAAGGAAGTCAGTTACTGTTGTGCACTTTTGGGAATGCTGAGGATACTGACTGTGTAGCTACTGGTAAGAGGACTTTCTACCCCTGACCCGTTCACACAAGTCTCTGACATCATAGGATTCAGAAGAGGAAACTGAAGACCATACTCCACCCTTCACAGATTCTTCCTTCCTGTCCACTTGCCTACATACACCCTCTACCAACACCACCACCACCACCAACAACAACAGCAAAGCTTGTATGATTCTTGGCCCCAGAAAGTGTGCAGAGAGTTCCTAGGACACATTCATCCTTCAGTCCTGATCTCAATGACATAGTGAGAGCTTTAGGAGAAGAATTCAAGAGGTAAGATCCACTAAGAACTTGAGTTGAAGGTGATTTTTAATTCCCATTTAAACAAAGCTTTATGTTTCTTTACTTTTCCATTCAAATTCAAATATCCAGAAGGTTTGATTTCATCTGCCATATATCAAAAGTTGACATTAAAATAATCTCATAGCCCAAACAAAATTCTTTTCAAAAGCACTTTTTGTGTTACAAAGACATTTTTAGGAACTTGGCATATCCTTGGAATAAAATCAAAACAAGTGAAGCAGTGTAGCATAGATTATCTTAATTGCTCCTGACTGCAACGATGCTTACCAACTTTATAAATGCGGAAGCGAAAGCTTAAAGAGCTCCTATTTAATAAGTCACAAATGTTAAATTAGAATCCAGTTCTTTAGATTCTTAACTTAGTACATTTGTTTACTTACCAGCTTTCTTGTAATGCTGTGGCTGGGTTGTTTCTGCTTGTGATTTCATAGTACTAAGTGTTCAATCTGTCGTCTTCCACTAGAGGAAAAAGTATTTTTGTGTTTTTATTTGTCCACATTAGGATTTCATCACGCTATCAAACATTGCTGCATAAAATCATTACTTTTTCTTATCACCATTAATCACCAACAAGTTTTCTACTTTTAACATGGTAAGTAGAAATATAGTTCATAAAAGTCTTACAAGTATAAACATTAAAAAAGTAAATATTCTATCACAGGGAAAATCTCATGTGTGAGCTAAGAGAAATTCAGTAATAAATCAACAATTCATTGCTGTGCATTTCTTAGAGTTTCTTAAATATTTTGTGTGTACCTGTTTGACTGTCCCAGTCACATTTAAAGGAAAAGGACTATATCTTATGCCTCCTTACTGTCTCCAAACTACCTCGGGTGCTGTTATATACATGACTGTTAAATGAGATTGATAAATGTTCATGGATTATAAAGTTGACGAGCATCCACATACCAGCCACATATAGAAGGTGCAGCTATTTTAAATGCAACGAATTACATGGCATCTGATACATGCTCTGATTTCTTTTTCCTTAGTCTCCCTCAACTGATACCAAGAATTCTTCTCATGGGGTTCAAAGTCCTCTGTGATGAAGCACTTAACCCCTGGGACAGGTGACGTGTGCATTATATCCTTTCTAATCTGTAAATGTGTTATTCCAGAGCTTTGTGGAGGGTGGCGTTTGATAAAGTGATTGTGAGAACGCGGGTTGCCTGGAAGTCTAAAAATTCAGTATGTGTGCTAGAGTTGTGAAATGAGTAGAAAAGCATGAGGAGGGAATGTTTAGGTCCCTTAATTTTATCTATATTAATTCTCTAACTCTCGTTCTCTCTCTCTGGTTCTCTCTGCCTCGAATTCTCAGTGTTTTTTGAAATTCACGAAATGAACATCAGCATCAATATCTGTGAGCGCTTGGGTGGCTTGGAAAAAAGTGCCTTTTAATTATTGAATCCACTGTTGGTTTTGATTTTTCACAGACCGAATGGCAGGCCGCTTACTAATGGCTAATCCTCATTTGCTTACTTAGCTTGGCTGACATATTGAATTTGGAATTTTGTAGAGCCATTTTCGTGAAAGACCAAAGCTACTTTTGTGACATACACACGAAACTGGTCTGGGCTGAATTCCACATTCTTCTATATATCAGCAGAAGCTGTTTGATATTCTCTCTCCTTCTCTCAAGGACCACTGATATGATCTTAAAGTATTTCCTTTTAACTTACCGTTTCACACTTGATTATCTAAATATGAGTCTCCTATGTGTGTTGCACATTCCTTTGTATACACATTCGTCGGTAATCCTACAATTGTTAGCAAAGCATAGGCAGTAACCTGCAATCATAAAGCATTCTTCTACAAGAACGTGTAAGGAAACACCGGCGGTCACTCTCGACGGTGCGTTTGTTACCAGCTTGATGCAGAGTTGAGCTGTAATGAGTTGGTCTAATGAGCGTCCCTGTGGTTAAAAGGCTCAGAAACTACTTGTAAGGAGGAAGAGTCAGCTGACCATCTCTAAAAGAGTTCAGAGTCCTTTTATTTTTCCAAATGAAAGTTGAAATCCAATCTGGGCCTGGAGGGAATGTACTCCCACCTGTCCTCACTGTAACCCTGGAACAGCCTCCTCCAGTGAGACTGGCAGCTTAATGAAAAGACGGGTCCTTGGAAAGGCATAAATGCTGAAATGTACTGTTGCTCTCCCTCTGTGATGCTGAATGACGGCGTTCGAGTACTCTGTTCTCACATGTCATTTTTCTTCCTCGGAACCTAACGGTGTTGCTCCTTTACCATCTACCCCATCCATCACTGTGCACACTTTGTAAAATAGGTGAGAAGATAAATATTTCTCTCTTCAACATCAGGGTAACCTAAGCACAGAGTTTAAGTGGCTTGTCAGAATCACAGCCACTTAGTTATCACGTCTGCACTGAAAAACAAAATGATTTCCAATTTTGTGCCTATAAATTAAACAATGTAACCTAGTAATCAAAGCATCAGTTTGTCTTGAAATTTGTTGAAAGGGCTAATAAGACTTGGCAAAGAACTTCTCCTTCTCCACAACATCCATGTTAGTTGAGTTGAAACTATCAGTAAAGGTACGTTATCGTGAATTTATCTCTAGCCAGATCATTTTGCCAGAGTGTCAGTCATGTTTACCAATCTGGAGGAACTTGTGCTGACTCTGGCCTCTAGAGGCAATTGTGTGTGGTGTCCTTTCCACGTTCTCCCACTGCAGACTATGTTGTCCCCCATCCTGAGACTCCACTCCCATCACAGCGCTCAACACAGTGACTGTTGACTGGCTGTTCCTCCTTGAAGCCAAATGCTTATCATCTACTCCTAGGAGCTAGGACGGATCGTTGGTGTTACTCACCAAGTGTGTTTATGAATAAATAAAATAACCCAGCACTCCGGGCAGTTGACTGTAGGCTTCCTGATGGGACAAGGTCAGCCTCGTTCTTCTCTCCCCAGGCCCTACTGACCTCATGCATAGCACGTGATCAATACATTTTGTTGAATTTATTGAATTTCAAACACACACACAAAAAGGTAGGTTTCACCATATCATGCTTTTCTCCCCCCTCCGAATCGCAAAACTTGCAGAATTCAGTTTTCCTGTGATTACCAGAGGATTTGAGCGTTCAGATGAATATGGAATGAGTGCTGTCAGCCTTGTTCAAGAGAAAAAGAAGACGAAGAGAGATTGTTCTGTGATGTCTGTATACAAAAGGTCACAAATATGCTCTTCTCCACTCCCCCAGCAGTGGAAACATCAGCATCTCGGGTGGCTTTCACTTGTTTAGTTTGGTTCTGAGAGCGTGCGTCCATCATGGGCCAGAACTCAGACGCACGGCTACTGTTTAACCACAAGGCAGCTTATATAGTCAAGCAGCGTGGGGAAAAAATGTTCAAAATTATTCTTTGTAGAAAACTCCTTGTACACGATGAAAAATACTCCTCTACTGTGGATTTTCATAAAGCTCTCTGTATGAAATGCTTTCTTATTTCTTAGACATACAGCATTCGCTGTGATGAGATATTACTTGTTAGGTAGGATTATAGTGAACTTCAAGGGCAATCTAGATCATTGCTCATATTATTCTTTTCTTGTTTAGAATATTGTCAGAAACATAAGGTATAAATGTAGACACACATATGTGTGTGTGTGTATATATTTATACATACATTATATTTCTGAATAAGGTATCCGGGAACACAGTTTACCTAATTTTGCAGACAGAAAACTGAGACCATAGAGATAAAAATCCATGATGAGCATACCTCTTTTGTTCTGAATTTTGCACATAGAACTTCTGACTGCGAGGTAAGTTCTTAAAAAGGGACATGTCATTCTTTGTACAACTATTATGAACCTATCTTAACCTGTTGGAGTAAATAAATTTTCATTTTCCTTTACCTGCTTGATGTCTGCTTCTAACAATAACTAATCGTGACAGAGTACATAGAACATGTGGGAGGAAGGAACCTTCGGAAGACGTTGAGGGCACTCTTGAGAAATGACGTTCTGACTCTGTTGTGTCACACAGGAAGCAGGCCCAAGGAACATCAAACATTCCCTCCGCAAGGTTCCTTTCTGATACATATTATCTGTGTAAAATCTAATAGTGCTGCCATCAAAACGCTACCCTTTTAGCAAAATATAACCTTTAACGCCAATTTTGCTAACTTTCCTATCCTTAGAAAGTCTATTTCACGGCCGGCCCTGTGGCTTAGCCATTAAGTGCGTGCGCTCTGCTGCTGGCGGCCCGGGTTCGGATCCCAGGTGCACACCTACGCACCACTTCTCTGGCCATGCTGAGGCCGCATCCCACATACAGCAACTAGAAGGATGTGCAGCTATGACATACAACTATCTACTGGGGCTTTGGGGGAAAAAATAAATAAATAAAAATAAAAAAATAAAACATTGCAAAGAAAAAGAAAGTCTATTTCAAATATTATTTTAGAATTTTATCTATACATTAAAAGTATTTTTTTAGTTTATCCCGAAGAAAGAAAATTTAAATATGGGAAAGTTACCTAATATTCTGACAGAAACTGCATGCATATGGCATAGATACTTATATATAACTTATATTCAAAGCTAGACAACTTTTTCCATTTGTTGGTTTCATTTTACATTTCATAATAGCTGAAGTCATCATTTTGGCCTGTTTTTTGTATAGGAAGAAAGGCTCAATGAGAATTCCAGAGATTGCAAACTGTTAAACAGATGTATTGATTTTCAAAATTTTACTCCACAGGAAGTAGACTAAATCTTAATGTGAAGAAAAAGCAATTTAAAAAGTAGAATCAGGAAATTCTTTAGCTTTTTAGAAACTTTAAGAGAATAGTAAATAATCCTTGAGTGTTTAAACCCAAGAAAAAATTTGGTTATGTCGTTTCCTAAAACTTACTTCCCTCATCTCTAAGATGGGGACAGTCTCTGCCTGTGAAGGATGCTGTGAAGATTAAGTGGGATCTCACATTGAAAGTGCTTAGACAAAGGCCTGGCACATGCTAAGTCCTTAATAAATGGTAGTTATTTTTGTTATAAATCAAGAAGCTTAGTTCTCTTCCTTTTTTCTCACTTATGATTTTAAAAGTAACATTGCTTGCTTACATACAATAAAAAACCCCAGTTTAAGTGCATAGCAGGATGAATTTTGACAATTATCTAACTCCGTGTAACCACCACCACCACGATAAAAGCATAGAACAATTCCATCTCTCAAAAATTTCCTTTTGCTCCTTTTCAGCCTCAGGAAGCCATTGATCTGCTTTGAGAGATACATTTTAGTTTCTCCTGTTCTAGAATTGCATTCAAATGGAATCATAGACTAATACTGTTTGTTTGTCTTCTTTCACTCGGCGTGTTTTGAAACCTGGTGACAATATTTTGTGTATCAGTAATTTGTTCTTTTTTATTGCTAAGTGATTTTCCATGTTTTCAGACACCATGGCTCCTTATCCGTTCCCCCCAATGGACATACAGATTTTTTCCAGTTTTTGACTATTATAAATAAAAGTGTTACAGGTAGTCTCACAGAAGTCTTTTTGTGTAAAAATGTTTTCATTTCCCTTTGGTAACTACCCAGAAGTAGAATTTTTGTGTCATATGGTAGATGTATGTTTAACTTGACAAGAACCTGACAGTTTTCCAAAGTGACTGTACAATTTTACATCTCCACCCACAAGGCATAAAGTGGCTTGCCATCTTTACAACACTTAATATTGCCAGTCTCTTTATTTTTAGGCATTCTCGTGGTTACATAATAGTATCTCATTGTGGTTTATTAAACTTGTTATTGTAGCACTTTCCTGTGATTAAGCATCTTTTTATGTGCTTATTGATCATATTTATACCTTCTGTGTGAAACGTCTGCTCAAATCCTTTGCCCATGTTTATTGGGTTAACTATCTCTTTATTGCTGAGTTGTAAGAATTTGTTATTCATTCTAAATACCAGTTCTTTTTCATGTGTATCTACATTTTCTCCCACTTTGTCCTGGGAATTTTGATTTTCATTGGGAACTCTTTCAAAGAGAAAAACTTTTAAATTTTTGTAAGGCCCAAATTATTTATTTTTCTTATATGGTTCGTGCTTTTGGGCCCTGCTATCTAAAAAGTAACAACAGCAACAAAACTAATAACACCCAGAAGTTGCAGAGGATTTTCCTCTCACGTTCATTCAAGAATAATATCCTGTTAGCATTTATGTTTGATTGATCTCTATGTCTGTTCTTACACTAATGTCACATCCTGTTCATTATTTTAGACTTAAAAGTCTTGAAACAAAGTCCTCAAACGTTTTTTCTTCATTTTCAAAATTATTTGGCTGTTCCAGATTCTTTGCTTTTCTGTATAAACTTTACAATCAATATGACAATTTCTACAGAAAGCAAATAAAGCAAAAACCCAAAAAACTTATGGGGATTTTAACTGGCATTGTGCTGACTCTTTGGACCAATTTGAGGATAGTCTTAAAAAATATTGTATTTTCTAATTTATGAACTTGGTATATCTCACCATCTATTCACGTCTTCTTGAATTTCTCACAGCAGAATGTCATGCGTTTCATTATGTCAACCTTGCATATATTTTGCTAAATTCATGCCTAGGTATTTCATGTTTTTAATGCTATTTTAAATGGCTTTTTAAAATTTCATTTTTCTCTTATTCAGTACACAGACATACAATTGACTTATATGTATTGACCTTGTACTTTTTAACCTTACTAAATTATCAATTTTGTGTCATTTTATGATTTTTGGAATTTTGTCTGTAGAGAGCCATGTTACCTGCAAATAAATTTATTTCATTGTTTTTCTTTCCAGTCTCTATGACTTTCTTTCCTTTTTGCTTTATTGCACTAGTCCAGTTAACCATTGACTAGGAGTTGTGAATGCAAACTTCTTGCCTTTTTTCTAATTTTAGGAGGAAAGCATTCAGTCTTTCTCCATGAAGTATGATTTTCGCTGTAGGTTTTTCATAGGTGTTCTTTAGCACGTTGAAGAAATTCCCTTCTATCACTGTTTTTCTGGTAATTTTATCATGAATTCATGTTAAATTTTGTTAAATGCTTTTCTAGCATCTATTTAGATGGTTATATGATTTTTCTCCATTATTATGTTAATATGATGAACGTGTGAAGAATGATGTGGATGGATCAAAACGATGGGCACAACCACTGGAGACTGTTATTTCAGGTGAGAGGTGATCTTCGCCTGTTTTAGGAGTCGTTTTAGGTGTGTTTGCAGGTACACACGCTAGTACTTCCAGAATCAGAATGTAAGAGACGAAGGACTGTAAATAAAGACTTTCGGGCTTGGGGTTGATGAATTCCCCGTCCTGGCTATGGATGGAGATTCACTTACTGAAGTGAAGAAATCCTGGAATAAAGCCAGTTTTTTTTGGGTATGATAAATCTTAGATACGTACGAAGATCCAAGAGAAACAGTCAACTGGGAAGTGGATAAATGACTCTGGAGCTGAGAGAAGGGGTCTCTGATTGGAATTTACATCTGAGAAATTCAGAGTACAGCTGGCATTTAACACCAAGAACTTTCTAAGCCTTTCCCCCTGCCTATAGGGCTTTAACCTTTTCTCGTCACCATCTGGAGTTTTACTTCTTTTCTCAAATTCCACTTTTACTTCCTAAGCCTGTCTAACTCCTACTTGAGCTTTAGGACTTACCTAACATTTTTTCTCCAGGAAATGCTTTCCTCAACCTTCTTTCTAAATTTTAGTGTATAGCTGACATACAAAGCCAAGGAAAGAGCCAAAGGTGAGAATATAGAGAGAATGCAAAAGACAGGGGCTGGAATGAGCCCTGAGGGATTCCAACATGTGGGAGTCAGGTCGAGGAGAAGAATCCATCAAAGGAGACTGTGGTTTCACGAGAGCCATGAGAAGTAATTATTTCAAAGGCAAAGTGTGATCCACTGTGTCAAATGCTTCTGGGAAAGCTAAGAGTGGATATAAAAAATTTTCCAAAATTTCTTCCTTTTTTTTTTTTTTTTCTGGTGAGGAAGATTAGCACTGCCAATCTTTTTGCTGAGCAAGATTGTCCCTGGGCTAACATCCGTGCCCATCTTCCTCTACTTTATATGCAGGACGCCACCACAGCCTGGCTTGATGAGCGGTGTGTAGGTCTGTGCCCAGGATCTGAACCTGTGAACCCTGGGCCACCACAGCGGAGTGTGCGAACCCAAACACTACACCACTGGGCTGGCCCCACCAAAATTTCTATAATTAGCTCTCTCAAGCTGTACCTTTTGTAAAACAGTGAAAAAATTTTTGGTATTTAGTATTTCATATCCAGGGCCTGCTACACACACAAGTTCACTTTTTCTTTCCTTTACGGCACATTCAAATATTCCAGGCAGCACCGTTTTTGGACTGTGATGATAGCATACCCATGTGACCTTAATAAGGTGAAAAATAGAGGAAGGAGATACAACTGCTGTATAAAACTTTGTAAGGTAAAGCCCATCTGCTCACTGTTTGAAGGATATTTTATGGGTGAAATTCAAAGCAATAGATTTATGTAACTCCTTCCTTCTAGGAAGGAATTAAACATGTGGTGGAAAAAATACTTATGTGCAGAAAAAGACACATAGTTAAGATAGTTTCAGGGAACTGAAACGATTCAAGGAAAAGATTAAGATTTTATACATTTGTGATTTCCTTTATCGTGGGAACCGACATCTCATTTTCCTTCTGTGATAAATACATTTTTAATTAGCCATCAAGATCCAAAGAACAGTCAGTGCAAAGAAACACACCCCTTGATGCAGCATAGAGTTTGATGCTACAAGTGAATCTTTGAGTCCCTGTCTTCTGCTCCACCTTCAAAACACTCAGACTCCTTGGAGCCATAATTTTAATCCCCACAGAGTCGACTCAGCTCTTTTTCTTTTCAAAGATAGATACCAAATACTAGCAGTTTTAGTGTCTGGGAGGCCAGTGTTTGTGGAAACTTAGATATTCCACAAATGTTTAATTTACTTAAAGATGAATTGACAGTTCTTTTTACCAGGATTTGTGCCGGTCTCAGTGTTCCTGTTTCAAAAAGAAAAGGCATTAGCACCTTGTAAACTACGTCCTAAATGCTCCTCTTTTTCAGCGTCTGATGTGTTGTATGAAGCAGAGGTAGTAGATAGATGCTTTAGAGTTATTTTTCCTGAAAAGAAAAGGCACACAATGTAGTTCTTATTTATCTCTCTATTTTTGTATTATTAATTTAATGGTGTCTATTTATAATCTATAACCAACCTCTTAGGTCCTGGTGGGGTAACCTTGAATTGCCTGGGTGGTAATATCTGACAAATATTGGAAAATTTTGTTAGAATATGAAATATAGCACTTTTAAGAACCTTCTTAGCAGTGATGATGTAACTGGTATTTTCCAGAGGCCTCATCAGCTTATTGATATATTTGGAATAAAAAATAATGTACAAAGATATTGTTGCTATCTATATGTTTGCTACTTTTCTTGTTTGCTGTTTTGTTTGCTTTTCCATGGTCATCCTTCCATAAGTTGGGTTGATAGAAAATTAGCTTTCCTCTGCCTCTAAGTGGATGACTCCTGAGGTGTTTCGTGGCAAATGATGGTCAAACTCCACATATCCTCCTGGGTCCTATGCAATAAACATTTTCAGATGACAACGCAATCACTCTTTGAAGATAAATATGACTCCTGAAGAACCCAGGTTCTACTCTGCATTCCAATCAAAGCCCCTGACTGACAACCCTCTGAGTGTGCCCCCCACATGGACAGGATCGTCAGGCTCAGTGCTGGGAGCTAGCCAAGGAAAATCACCCACCTCTCCTCCTACTACTTGATACTTGTGGCTTCTCTTATTTGTAATATGCTGGGGGTTGTGTTTTTTATTTTTACTTGTTGTTGTTTTTAGCTCTTCCCAGGAAATTAAACTTCTCTGGCCCCAAATTTCAGATCTGGTATCTATCTGACAGTAGTTTGGTTATTTTTTTAATCTAAGTCACAACACCTCATACACTAAGCTCCAGGGTTTGGCAGGCACGACATGCCTATACTGGGGAGAGAAGACACCTGTGGTTCTTAAGGACTTGTTTTTTCTCTGCTGCATCTGAGGCCAATCCATTGACTCTGAAATGGGCTGTCCAAATACAGTGGGTGGACAAATATACGTCAGAGATTTTAATTATGGCAATTCATTATTCACAGTATATAGATATTATAAGTAGTCTGAGTTTTCCTGAGTAATTGTAGAAATAGTTATAAGGAAACTCACACTAATAGTAACATCTCCGATTGCACTGGATCACTGCCCTCATCTTCATATCATAGCATCTCATCTTCCTCTCAAAGGCTTTTGAATATATTTCTAGGAATTTCTAAAGCTGTCTGAAGAAGTGCTCAAGTTCACTCAAGCCTTCTTGGCGAGGTCTATTATCCATGCACCACTTGAAGGTAATTTCTTTCCTCTGCTTCTGCTGCAACATCCTTTAGAATAAACCTGATTCCTGCCCAGGATAATGGATTCCAGGGTCCTCAGAGCTGCAGTCTTTCATGGCACTACAAAATCTGGACAAAAAAGGAAAACTACTCTTCTTGAGAGAAGATAAGCATACCCTGCGAGCCAAACATTAACAGACATTTCCCTCTGAGAGCACTTTGAAACCATGGTGCAAAGAAATAGGGTTCAAGTAGAAAGGAGCAGTCCTATAGGGCAGACAAAACTAGATATTAGGGTTTTGAGTTTTCTACAACAACTCAGCTTTGGTGACATGGTTTCACAGAAATAAATCACAAAGAAGAAATAATAAAATCTGTACAAATTCTCCTTGTAATCTTAGCTGAACCCTAAAGATGCAAATATGTAGTGCAAGACTCTTGAAGACTTAGAATAGAGGTTACAGAGGCAGCAGAGAACTGGAGACACACAGGGCCCCTGGCCCGGCCCAAGTGGAAGATCTTGATGACTCAGGTATTCAGTTGAGACCCCAAAACAGGCACACACAGCAGTCAGGACCACACACTCCTTCAGGACTGAGACATAAAATGAAAGAAACATTCCTAATAAAGCCTAAAAATAAACGCCAATATGATCAAAACAATTCGAGGGCTATTTAACTAACTTCCAGGTCAAAATGCAGCATCCTTTAGAGAAAAGTTACATAATGCAGAAAATTTACATTTTTAATTAATAATTTCCAGCTTAAAATTTAAAATATACGTTAGAGGGGCCGGCCCGGTGGCGCAAGCAGTTAAGTGTGCGTGCTCCGCTGCGCCAGCCCAGGGTTTGCTGATTTGGATCCCCGGTGCGCACCGACGCAATGCTTGGCAAGCCATGCTGTGGCGGCGTCCCATACAAAGTGGAGGAAGATGGGCATGGATGTTAGCCCAGGGCCAGTCTTCCTCAGCAAAAAAAGAGGAGGATTGGCAGATGTTAGCACAGGGCTGATCTCCTCACACAGACAAAAATTAAAAAAATAAAATATATATTAGATATGCAAAAGAGCAAGAAAAAAGTGACTGATTAAGCAAGAAAAACAATAAACAATAAAAAGAAGTAGACGCAGAGATGAATTAGATATTAAAGTTAGGCAACAAGGAATTAAAAATACTAAGATTAATATATTAAAGGAAATATAAAAAATGTACAAAAATTAGAGTATTTCTAAAGATAAATACAGTCTTCAGAAAAAGCAATGGATGGTTTAAAATTGGAAAACATATTGCAAAATTAAGAACTCGGGTGGGTGTAAATTCAAGAATTCACTAAAAAATATCCAAACTGAAACACAGATAGAGTATGGAGATTCCTCAAAAAATCAAGGATAGAACTACCATATGATCCAGCTATTCCACTGCTAGGTATTTATCCAAAGAACTTGGAAACACCAATGCATAAAGATACATGCACCCCTGTGATCATTGCAGCATTATTCACAATAGCCAAGACTTGGAAGCAACCTAAGTGCCCATCAAGGGACGAATGGATAAAGAAGATGTGGTATATATACACAAGGGAATACTACTCAGCCATAAGAAACGATGAAATCCAGCCATTTGTGACACCATGGATGGACATTGAGGGTATAATGCAAAGTGAAATAAGTCAGAGGGAGAAGGTCAAATACCGTATGGTTTCCTTCATAAAGTAGTAGATAATAACAATAATAAACAAACACTTAGGGACAGAGATTGGATTGGTGGTTACCAGAGGGGAAGGGGGGAGGGAGGAGGGTGAAAGGGATAATTCGGTACATGTGTGTGGTGATGGGTTGTAATTAGTATTTTGGTGGTGAACATGATGTAATCTATGCAGAAATAGAAGTATAATGATGTACATCTGAAATTTTTACAATGTTATAAACCAATGTTACTGCAATAAACAAAAAATTAAAAAAAAAAACACAGAAATAAAAGAATAAAAAGAAATACCTCACAGAATGAGGTTTAGAATATGTGACCGATACTTTAATAAGTGTAAAGTTAATATCGTTAACTTCCCAGAAGACAGAGAGAGTGGGATGGAGAAATATTAAAACAAAAAAAGTTTAGTTTTAAAAATATGAACAAAGACATCAATCTGCAAATTCAGTAATATCAGTGACTTTGGGCTGGATAAACGCAAAGAAAACCATGCCTGAGGATTTCATAATCCCTCTCCTCAAAACAAAGGTAAAGAGAAAATCTTGAGTACTCAGAGAAAAAAATACCATAAACATTGTTTATGTGCTGTTCAGGGGTAACAGCAGAAACACGGAATCCGGAAAGCAATGGACAAACACCTGTAAAGTGAGGGGGTGGCAGTGGTGGTGATTTGCCAAGTTAGAATTCTATATGCAGCAGAAAACATCTTCTAAGATGAAGATGTATTCATTATCTATTGTTGCATAACAAATTACCTCAAAATCTAGCAGCTTAAAGGAACACAGATTTTTCTCTTGCAGTTGCTGTGGGTCGGAAATCCGGGCCCAGCTCACCTGGTCCTCTGACTCAGTGTCTGTCTTATGTTCCGTCTGATTCTAAACTTCAGCTCAGGAGGGATCTGCTTTAACACTGGCTTGTGTGGTTTTGCCAGCATTCAGTTCCCAGGGGTGCTGTTGACCTGAGGGTCTCAGTGACCCACTAGCTGGTGGCTGGAGCTTGTCCTCAGTTCTTACCACATGGGCTTCTCCAGCAGAGCAGCTTGCTTCGTCAAAGCTGGCAAGAAAGAGAGTGTGCCCACATGACAAAAGTCACCATCCTATGTAGTCTAATTATGCCAGTGATATTCCATCATGTTTCCTGTATTCTGTTGGTTAGCAGCAAGGCACCAGATCCACACTCAAGGGTGTGGGATCGCACAAAGGTGTGATACCAGAAGGTGGGGATCATTAGGGCCATCTAAAAAGTCTGTCTACCCAAGAGGCAAAATAAAGACTCTATCATTCCCTCCTCCACAAATGAGAGACTTAGTTAAATTAAATTAAATAAAAACATGGGACATAACTCATGATTTATAGATCATAAAGCAATATAAAAGGGACTTTAAAATAAAAATGGTAAAAATATTTCAAAATATGAGGGAAGAAATAGAATTAATAAGACCAGAGCAGAAACTTATGAGAGGAGAAAGTAACTGTCTTTTTCTGAATACCTGTATAAGTATTGTTTTAGACACTTTACATAAATTATCTTTATAATAAAAAATACAGTTAGGATTGAATGTAAACATGAAAACATGAGGTCTATAAAAGAATAATGACATAAATTCTAGATTAACTTGAATATGAGTCAAAGGTTGACTGAAAATTATCTGAAATTAAGTTCCTTAGGGTAACATTAAAGGTAGATGGAACCAAAGAATATTACATTTATTTATGAAATAAAAAGTAAAGTAGAAATAGTTTTTAATATATAACTCAAGAATTTTTGGATTTATTGACCTGGAAGGACTTGGCAAGCAGTAAGTAATGGATTTAATTACTCATGAAGTGAACACATGAAGATGAGGTTTACAGGTGCGTATGGAAAACGAGAGAGAACAGCGGTTTAATGAATGCAGGCTGAATTGAGAGACTTGGTTATCTTGTGCCCTGTTGCCTCAGGAAAAAACTTTGGCTGTTTTCTTTTTCTTTTTTAATGTCCAAAAAGGCTTGCTACTGAGCCAACAGCAATTACCCTTGACTTTTAACACCATTTCCCATGGATTTGTCTGGCCAATCAACGTAGTGTTCCATTCACCATTTAATCATCCATCTATTGATTCCACAAACATTTATTGAGTATCAGGCTCTATTTTTAACCATTTTCCTATGTACTAGCGTTGAGCTTACATCTGTCTCATGGTGAGCCCGAATTGCTTCTTGTGCACCATCCAGACGAGAAATAAAAAAATACTAACACAGATAAAAACTGTATTCTCAGTATTTTATCTTTCTATATGTTATACCCGTACCCATGCTTAAGTATTTTTACTTCCAAAATGGGGAGCGATATTTTAAATGCCATGATTTTAGAGCTGAGTATCCAGCTAAATCTAAAGTGAAATTGATAGATTAGGTATGTCTGATGAACTTCCAGGCTCAACTCATCCCCAAGTTCACGTATTGTCTAGTGTGAATGTTAAGAATCTTTGAAAACAGGGGTGTTTGTTCAGATGCCTGCGAAGGGTATGTCTGCTTCTATTTCTGGCCAACTTAACTAGAGCTGAGCCTTAGAGAGATTGAAGCTGCAGGCAGTAGCTTCAGTATGTGTAGACAGAAAGAATTTTCTAAGATATGAGTGCAGAAATAACTCAGCTTTAGGTCCCAAGCAGACACGGAAAAAGGCAGGAAAGCTGACACCTGGCTTGTTGGTCAGATGGAATCGCCTCAGCAAAGCTACCCAAAGGAAGAAGTAAACAAAGAGAAATGACTTGAAATTGAGGAAGAGAATTGTACATAGCACATGGGAATCACTCCTAGGGTTACTTTACAAAATAAATCCTTTATATTTTGAAGTCTAGACATCCTTTAATAGCAAGAGGATACAAAAATACCTAGAAATATTTTGCTGCATCCAAGACCCCATTTATATTCGACAACCTGGATTAACATGAATTACAGAAAAATGCTCTATGGAGCAGCCAGGATGGAGGGAAGGAATCTAATGAGGAGGCAGTTGAAAAAAGTCCACATAGGATGGTTAAGGTTAAGGTAAAGGTTTGAGTAACATTGTTTCAGTAGACACAGAGAGAATGAGACTGGAGGGACACAGAGGAAATAGAAAACGTTAGGGCTTGGTTACAGATTACTTAGAGTTTGAAGGAGAGGGAGTGTGCTAACAAAGTTTCTTCTTGGATGACTGAATAAGTGATCAGGTAGATATAGGGAATTCAGGGGAAGAGGATCTTACACTGAGTAAAGAAATGTTTCAAGCACATCTGGGAATCACACAGATGGTGGTTGTTCTACAGGAAATCAGAAACACCCTCTGGAGCATGGAAGAAAGAAGTCCTCACTAAAGACACAAATCTTGGGAACCATCGTCTGAAGCCATGGATATAAATACGTTCTCCATTAGGTTACAAAGAAAGTGGAAAGCTTTGTGTAGAATTCTAAAGGATACTCACATATCAGTGGTAGAGCATACAGGAAAGTATTCATTAAGACCAAGAACAAAGGGCTAGAAATTTAGAAGGAGAACGGTATAAGATGACATCGTGGAAGACAACAGACTTTCAAGAAATATGATACAGTTAATAGTGTCGAATGTCACTAACAGTAACATCAGAAGAGAAGTCACAGTTATTAAAGAGAATTATTTCAGGCCGTGACGGAAGAGGGCACCAAAGAGTTAATGGCGGTGAAAGTCTTACAGCAGATATAAAAACAGATAACTCAAAAATATGATTGTGATTCAAAGGGGCAAGAGGCTTAAGAGTAGATTTTTTAAATGTTGATAATAGCTAGGGTGTATGGAGCTCATACAATCTGTCATTTCTAAGTAATTTATATCTGTAAGTAATATATGAGTACTCATTTTAAGCTTCATAAGAAATAATAAAAAAACTGAGGAATGCAGAGTTTCATTCAAACCTCATAAGAAATAACAAATAACAGAGATACAGAGTTTCAGTTTCCAAAATAGAGATACAGGAAGATTCAGAGCTGATCAGGTTCACTCAGCTCATAATTGACAGAGCTGGAAATTTAACACACATCAATTTTTAACTGCTCCTTGATATTGCCACACCTATAAATAAAAGAGAGAGAGGGAAAATTTAGCATCTTCATATGTAGGGAAGAAATCATTCATTCTCTAAGGTTTTATGAATCTTCAAAAAATTCACTGAAGTCCATGTCGCTTTTTTATGTTGAGTACTTTAAAAAAATACTGTAATTATCTGACCAGCATAAACTCATGTATGGTGCCTAGCCACACCTCGTATTTTAGGGCTCAGCTTAAATATCAGCATCAGAGAGAGAATTTCACTGACCTCCCAATATTAAATGGGTAGTCTTGGAAGGAAGTCATGCTACTTTCTTATGTGAAAGACAAGTTGAGCAACAACTGGGATGTTTCAATAATTCTTTAAAAGCAAAAGGACAGAAAATTGAAAATTGTCCTAAGACAAAGTGGATACCTATAATTTCTAAACAATAATATGCCATTAACCTAATAATCCTTCACAAAATTATGATATGAGTTTACTATACTTGAAACCTATACTGCTTACACGTGTGTCTCATACAAAAGAGAATGCAACATTATTTAGAAATAAAGCAAAAATGACCAAAGACAAGTGTCTAGCAAACTCACAAATTTTATTAATGTGACCAATTGTTTAATAATTTACATTTTAATGTAGTTCTTACAATTATCTGATTTTACTGTAATAATTATAAATCTTTTGGTATTCTGACATCTATGTTGTTACCTTTATTGAGCAAGGGATAACTAACTTACCAAGATGGGGAACTTCTTTGTGTGTGTTTGCCAACATGCGTCATAAATTAGAAGCTTACGTGTAGAATGAGTTGACTAATTGCAAACGTGTATAGAGAAAAATCATAGCAGAAGACAAAAGTCCTTTCAATGCAGCACAAATAATTGCTTTAATGAGACTAGCTTGAATTAGAATTTTTACATAGGATTAGCTCTTAGAGAATATAATTTAGAAAACTAATTTTGCAGCAGCTGACTCATTTTCTTTCATGGACAGGGACAGTAGCTGTACAGTGCATCATAAACTTTCTACTTGCTTCTGTACCACAGGTGGTTCTGCAGCTAGTTCCATTATCCAAGGTTGAACAGCAGAAACAGATTTCAGGGAGAATGGAAAAATAATTGGTTACTATGGAGATACTAAATCTTGTGGATGTGGCTTGCCACCAAGATGTCAAATATCTAGGATTGTTTGCCAACTAGAGACTTCTGTATTTCTAACTGTTAATAAGATGATAAAGTAAACTTTTAATCACTTTAACATCTTAAAAAGGCTTGAGAAGGCCTAATAAGCTAATTTCAACACAAAGCTTCTTGACTTTTGGCTAGAATATATGAAATTTAATATGGTTATATTAGGTAGATGATTATGGTGATCTAAATCTTCTGTTTGTGAATATATGTATAACAAATTTAAAGTTACCTCTTAATGAATATTTGTAAGGTAGACCAAAGCTTCCGAAACATAGCACACAGAAGTTAAAAGACTAAAATGTGTGAAAAGTTTGAGAACTAATGGATTTGGAAATAAAGCAGCTCAGAAACTTATGGCAAGTAATGTTTTTAAATGAAGATGAGTATTAACATCACAAATGGAAAATGCTATTATAAGTAACTTTAGAGTTTTATGATTAATATTAATTTTAACACATAATTATAGAAAGTGAGAAAAGTGGCAGTAATAATGAAAGCATCAATAAAACTTACTATAAGTTTTGTGCTGGATTTTAAACTACTTAAGGATAAGTCTCTCCTCTTCCTTTGCACATTATAAGGGGGAATGTTCCAGATTTCAATTTTGTCCCCTTTTTCAAAAAACTATTTAAATATCCTAGATGTCTCTCAGCATGTCATGTCAGAAAGTAGCATGGCATTTTTCAGATTACGTTCCTAGAATTTTTATCTTTAAAACACTGTCACTACAATTTGTCATTCATTCATTATTCAAAAGTTTAAAGCACTTCAAATTACGTAAAATAAAAAGTGTTTTTAACATTTAGTAAGACTTCAATCACAGGAAAAGTTACTATAACATTGCATTGGTTAGAGTAAACACAAAAAAAGACCTGAGATGTATGGTGTCTCAATCACAGTAGATGTGTACCAAACATCTTCTAAAAAGGCTGTGAGAGTGGAGGTGTCAGGTCGGCCTCTTCCAGGCTGACTTTGAGGGATGTGGACTGATGGAGAACCTCAGGTCTCACCAGAGGGTAGAGGGACATGGGGCCAGTTCTGGAGGGCGTGGAAAACAATTTTGCTCACATTTACTTGTATAAACTCATTCAGCCCTTTCAGCACATTTATGTTTGAGGGACAACTGGTTTTTGACTAGGCAGCTGCTTCTCAGTGATTACTTTTAGTAAGGGAGCACACGGATTTTGGTGGACAGCTAGTGAACTTCTCCCAAAATATGAAGAAATAGTATGATTTTAATATATTTTAGTATGTTTTATTAGTTAGTTTATTTATTAGTTAGTATATTTTATTTTAACAAAGTGATATATTTCAGGCACACTTAAGGACATCTTTAAATACCTCCTTAATCCCATTCCTCATCTTTAATCTTCTAAGGTAATCATTCTCGTGAAGAGATTATAAGAAGGGCTATTTGATTTTTTAAAAAAAAATTAATATATAGAATCTTGGTATGTAGTATTGAAAATTACATTCAAAGTATGATATTGAATATACAATGGTGGTCTTGTGTTTTTGCTCACTTGACAATTTATTTTTATACATGTCACACCAGTTGTTATAATTGATTCGTTTCATGGTGAGCCTGGGTTACTGAATCACTGTGTAGAGGAAAGCCACCTGCCCAGGACAAACACTTGCTTTAAAAAATTGCATGAGTGATGGGGCCAGCCCAGTGGCATAGCAGTCAAGTTCGCACACTCCTTTTGGTGGCCCGGGGTTCGCAGGTTCGGATCCTGGGCACACCGTTTGTCAAGCCATTCTGTGACAGCGTCCCATATAAAGTAGAGGAAGATGGGCACGGATATTAGGAGGGTCAATCTTCCTCAGCAAAAAGAGTAGGATTGGCAACAGATGTTAGCTCAGGGCTAATCTTCCTCACAAAGAAAAAAAAAATTGCATGAGTGAGAAACAAACTTTTACTGTGTGTAAGCTGTTAAATATTTGGAGGTGTGTCTATCAGTTTAGCCTCCACTAATTCAAACTAGAAGTGACTTATTGGTTCATAGGTAGGTGAAGCCTTAAATTGAATAATTATTTCTACTTTGGCCTACAATGTATCTGTAACTGCTTACTCTACACAACGTGTTTGAGAGTCTCACTCGCCTTAAAATCTCATCAACATACCTTTGATTATATAACTTTTGGCAAATTTTGTATTTGTTTTTCATATATGCATGTATTACCTACTCAAATAAATAAATACAATTAAAAATGAATATTAAAAATATAAAGAGTTACTATGCAAACAAGAGGGGAAACTATTTAGACTTCACAAACCAGAAGATTTTTCAATCCTGTATAAGTCAGATAAAGAGAAAACTATCTGGCAAGATTCATCAACAAAAAGAGATAAAGCATTGTGGCGGTTGTCGTTTGGCTGTTCCAAACCCTCTTCTTTATTACCAATAAACTCGAATCAGAAATTGTCTGATGGTGCCTCCTGAGCGTGGTCTAACCTCCTGATAAAAAGTGATGGGCTCAGTCGGCAGACCCCTTCCTTCACCTGCCCAAGAGCACAGCCACAGTGCCCGACGCTACGACAATCGTCTTGCTCTAACAAGCATAATGACCAGGGCCACTCCTCATACTGACGAGACAGAAAGACAGACAGAGCCAGAAGCAGCTTGTGTCTTTGCACCAGCCCTGGAATACCTGTCTTCAGACCTCACCGTCTATAGCACTTGTTCTCAGCTTACTGACAACGCCAACGTGTGTACTGATGATAAAGGGCTGTGCTAGTTTGCATTTCCCAGACCAACAGTGAAGATGAACATTTTTTCAAATGTTGATTGGGCGCTCAGTTTTCTTTTTCTAGAAAAACATCTTTATATACTTTGCTATATTCTATTTTGAATTTTTAATTATTTTATAGACATACCATTATAGATCCTGGATTTGATTTATCATTTATATGCATTACAAATATCCTCTCTAAAGATGAGATTTATTATTTAACTTTTGTAAAAATTATGCTTTCTTTATATGCAAACCGGGTTTTCATTTTGAATGTAATAAAATTGATCAGTCTTGTTCTCTTTGGTTTGAAGTCTTATTTTCTTTCTTATGATTGCCTTCCCTACTCCAAAGTTATGCAGACATTCTCCTGCATGCCCTTCTAAGTGTTTTAAAATTTTAAATTTCATAATTAGATCTTAATATAAAAGGAAGTTTTTCTGTGTATGCTGAGTCAGGATTTTATTTTATTTTTTCCATGTGGACTACAAGGTGTCCTGAATATTATGTTGACTACGTTGAACATTATATTGACTAATATATTGAATAAAAGTACTATATTGAATACCTCTAATTTGGTTAATTTATTATTTGTCTATTGATGTATAGTGCATCTACTTCACAGATTTGAAATTCTATTATTAAGTAAATAAATAATCAGGATTTTTATGTTCTTTTGATGAAATGACTCACTGTCCATTGGGAAATGAGCTTAATTAACCCTTGGGATTTCTTGGCCCTGAATTCTACTTTATCTAATATTAATACAACCACTGCAACTTTCTTTGAATAGTTTTTACATGATATATATTTATCCATCATTTTACTTTTAACCTCTCTGTGTCTTTCTATTTAAAATGTAGTTCCCATAGGCAGTATAAAGTTAAGTTTTCATTTTTTTCATAATTTAACCATCTCTGCCTTTTAATTGGGATGTTTAAACTATTTGCATTTAATGTGAATATTTATATGGTTAGATTTAAGGCAATCATCTTGTTGCTTGCTTTCTATTTGTATCATTTGCTCCTTGTTCCCTTTTATTATTTTTCTGCTCTTTTTCAATTAATTAAGAATAGTCTATGCTTACTTTTTTCTCCTTTTTTGGGGTTATTAGGTAGAATCTTACGTTTAGTTATTTTAGCAGTTACTTTAATGTTTATAGTATACATTTTTATCTTATCACGATTTACCTCCAGGTGTTATTACATTGCTTCACGTGTACTATATGGATCTTACAGTAGCATGTACTAGGACGGGTGAAGTTATAGAACTCTGAAGATCTGTTTCTGCGTGAGAGCAGCAAGAACACTGGCAAAAAGTTGTAAAAATCAATAATATTAAAACTCTGGAAAGTAACTACAGGCTTGTAACAAATTGGGGACTATTTTATTAAGAAAAATAGCTGAAATTTGTTAATAACAGTGAGATCTGTGGCATTTTAGCTTCTGTTATTCCCTTCAACCTTTGTCCAGCTGCTCAGTAGACTTGAAAACAAACAGACTTGTGATCATGAAGAAAACCTCTGGGGGGACAAGACAAAGCAGGGTTGGAGCGCTCCCAGAACAAACATTCCCAGAGAACAGTCGTCATTGGAACTACTGGGAAGCTCCCCAGATATCCTCACCCACAGGAATCGTCTTTACTTGACCTGACCAGAGCTTGCTCAGTGAAAACTCTTCTCCCTGATGGGGGAAGGGTGTCAAAAACAGTAACTGGTGATTGTTTAAAATCTCAGCTACCTAAAGCAGTGATAAGAATTGGAGCAAACAATAAAAAACAACTTGAAAGGAAAACCTGAGGAATAAAATGAAATCACACACAGTATATTCTCTGACGACAATGGAATGAAATTTAGAAATCAATAACAAAAGGACACTCAAAAATTTACAAATATGTGGAAATTGCACATCACACTCCTAAATAACCAATGAGTCAAAAAAGAATTCAAAATGGAAATTAGAAAGTACTGTGAGACTAATAAATATGGAAACACACCGTAACATAACTTATGGGATACCGTGAAAACAGTGCTCTAAATTTGCACAGGCAAATTACGGTTATCAATACCTATATTAGAAAGAAGACATCTCAGATCAACAACTTAAACTTTAAGAAACTAGAAAAAGAACCAACTAAACACAAAACAAGTAGAAGGGAAGAATAAAGATTAGAGCAGAAAGAAACGAAATATAGATTAGAAAACCAATAAAGAAAATGAATGAAGCCTAAGGTTGATTCTCTGGGGGAAAAAAGAAAACAATAAAATTGATAAACTTTTAGCTAAAGAATATAAAAGAGAAGTCTCAAATTACTAAAGTGAGAAAAGAGAGAACATTTTAACCAAATTTATAGAAATAAAAATGATTGTAGAGAAGAACTGTGAACAATTTTATGTCAACATATTAGATAACCTGGATGAAATAGATAAAATTCCCAGGAAGATGCAAACTACAAATTGACTGAAGAAGACACACACATATGAACAGACCTACAACAAGTATAAAGTGTGAATTAGCAAGACAATAACTTCCCACAAAAAATCTAGGCCCATACGACTTAACTGATAAATTCTACAAAATGTTTAAAGAAGAACTAACACCAGTCCTTTACAAATTGTTCCAAAAAATAGTACAGGAGGAAACACTTCCCCACACATTCTATGAGGCCAGAGTTACTCTGATACCAAAACCAGGCAAAATTAGCACAGGAAAAGTAACCACGGACCAATATCCCTTTAAAATATATCCACAATATTTCCTACAAAACACCAGCAAATCAAGTCAAGTAACATAGAAAAAGGATTTATACTATGACCAAGTGTGATTTATCCCAGAAGCACAAATTTGGCTCAACAGATGAAAACCACCATATGATCATATCAACAGCCTCAGAAAAAGCGTTTGACAGAATCTAGCGCCTTTTCAACTACTGTCAGTTTCCTCTGCCTGAAAAGACTTCTTTCAACGTTTCTTAGAGGGTAGGTCTCCTGGTCATAAATCTTTTCGGTTTTCTTATCCTCAAAAATGTATTCAACCTACGTTTTTAAAAGATACTTCTCTTGCCTAAGAATTCTAGACTGACAGTTTTTCTCCAACGCTTCAATGATGTTTCCTCACTGTCCACTTGTGTGGACTTTTTCCATGAGATAGCTGTTGCCATTCTTATATTTATTCCTCTGTATGTAATGCATCTTTTTATCTCTGGCTACTTTTTTAGACTTTCTCTTTTTTACTGCAATTGTTCAATTAATTCTGCAATTTTATTATAATTTGCCCTGGCATAATTTTCTTCATTTTCTTTTGCATGGGACTCATTAAGCTTGTTGGACCTGTCAGTTTATCATTTTTATTAAATTTGAAAACATTTGGCCATTATTTCATCATATTTTTCTGTCTGTCTTTCTCTTGTTTTAGGACTTCAATTACTCCTGTATTTGTTTGCTTAACATTGCCCCAAATTTCATTCATGCTTTTTTCTCTTTTTTTTCCCTGTGTTTCATTTTGAATATTTTTCATTGCCGTATCTTCTACTTCACTAATATTTTCTTCTGAAATGTTTTATCTCACGTTGTCATTATCCAGTGTATTTTTCTTCTAAAACATATTCATTTTCATGTTCTAGAAGTTTGATTTCTGTTACTTTGTATCGTCCATGTCTCTACACAACTTTTTCAAACTATGGAATACAGTTATAATAAGTGTTTTAATGTCTTTGATAATTCTGACACCTGAACCTATTCTGTTTTAGTTTTAATTATTTGCCTCATTAGGAGTCTAGCTTCTTTGCTTCTTTGCATGCCAGACAATCTCTGATTGCATGATATACACTGTGAATTTTACCTTTTTGGGTGACAGATAATTTGTGTTCCTATAATCATTCCTGAACTTTGCTCTGGGATTCCATCAAGTTTCTCAGAACACTTTGATTGTCTGGCATCTTGCTTTTACAATTTTTTAGTAGGTACCTGAGTAGCATTTAGTCTGTGGCCAGTTATTCTCCATTACTGAGATAATACCCTTCTGTAGTTTCGACCCGATGCCCGTGATTTTTGAGGTTTTCCAGTCTGACTGATGGAAACAGTTGGTATTCTCTGCCCTTTGTGAGTGTCAGAAACTGTTTTCTCTCATTCTTTTGGAGGGCTTTTTCCCTGGCTTCAGATAGTTTACTCTAGTTCATGCATTTTTTAATATTTCCTTGAGTACTCAAGGGAGGTCCTCTGCGGATCTCCAAAATTCTCTCTGCAGGGAGCTTCCCACATCCTGGTACTCTGTCCTGTGAACTTTGGTCACTTTGGTCTCTTGAAGTGTGAGCTCCATCTCCTCCACTCGGCCAGTCCACCCGGCCTCTCCTGAGGTCCATCTCCCTTTACTCTGGTCTGGAAACTCTCTCAACTATGTAATCTGGGGCATTTGTTTCTTTCAAGGATCTCTGTTCTTTGTTGCCTAATATCCAGTGTTTTGAAAGCCATTGTTTAATATATTTGGTCTGGTTCCTTGGTTATTTCAAGGGGAAGGGTGAACCCAGTCATTTTACACTTCTTGGTTTTACAGTTTTAAATGTCCATTTTGTTCTATGCGTAAATTTAGTACAGTGCCTTTAATTTTCATCTCAAAATAGCTCGTGTTCTGTTTGTTGTTCAAGGTTTGGGTATCATCCTTTTCTATAATTATTTTTGTGAAAATGGCAGTCCAGTTTCAGCTTTATGTAATTTTTTAGATCTCTATTATAGGCATAATTTATTATTCAATTATGTGTTTATTAGCTTTAGTCTAAAATTTTAGAAATTTATTAGTTTTTACTTGTTTTTAGAATATAAAGAGTATGCTGATTTTTTTTTGATGCTCCTCATTCAATTTTAAATTGTATTTCTCACTTTCTTATCATTATTGTTATTAGAGATATAGTTGATTTATAATTGACCTATTAACATTTGTTGAAGTTTCCTACTTTGTATTTCTACTAATTTCTCCTTACATGTCCAATATTTTTTTATTTATATCTTGTGGTACTTTGTTGATCAGGACTAAAGTTTTATCACTGTTTACTGTTTGATATAGATTTATCTTTTGTCACTTCACTAGTTCTTAGAGGGACTCCAAATTGAAATAAAATGAATAAAGGGAAAATATGGCAATGGTTTATTTCTGCAGTAAAGCAGGCTTAGAAGATTAGGGAGAGAACAACATACATCAATGCTAGAGAGAATCGACCCTGTTTTCCAGTGTTGAGTACAGCTGTTTGTGTCTACGGGTGCTTTGTAGCTTCTCTCTCAGTGTCATATTCGCTTGGAATAGGTGAGCATACTCTTCTTAGAAGTGGTCTACACGCCATTCCTTCATCCTGGTGTTCCTAATAGTTATTACAATAATGTTTAACTAAGAACCCTCAAGTATCCTTCGTGGTTGGCAGGGCCAGTGTGCATTTCCTCTTATTTATGTTTTCTTGATAGTGGAACGCACACTTGACTAGGAATGGGGAGAGGGGTTAGGGTTGATAGAATTACATTCCTATAAGTAAAGTTACCCTCCAGGATCCAACATGTACTAGTAGTTGGTTAAACACAGGTACTACGTAACTTATTTGTGCCTAATTTTTTTCATCTGTAAAATGGGATTATTATTAGTAACTATAGTATGATGGTTATATGGGATAATATCTTGAAACAGAAAGCACGGTACCTAGAACAATTTAAGTACTCAGTAAGCGTATGCTATTGTTATGATTATCATTAACTCTTATGCAAAAAAGAAAAGCCTTAAAGATAGATTTACATCTATGTGATACTCTCTTTCTATTGAAAAAAGAAAAGGAACAAAATCCTTGGGATATACAGGTTATAGGAAGAGAGTGGTGGTTAGTGTCAGAAAAATCCTAAGTGAGAAATAAAAGATCTGAAACATTGGTATTTATCAAATTTTAGGAAAATCCCTTACCCTATGAATGATTAGGTGTCTTGTACTTTTTAAATAATGCTTAAAAAATCGATGGATGTTTTATTTTTATGATTACAGAAAAGATTAAAATACCTAGTTTCTAACTAATTAAATTTAATTAAAATTCATTAGACTTATTTTCTGTGGAAAAATTAAGAACATAAGATTTTCTTGTCTCTAAGCCTCCTTTTCTGTTTTTGTTTTTACCATAAGATGAAAATAATATTTAGCTCATACAAAGTCAGCACACAGTAAGTCCCCCATAAAGAATAGTTATTATTACATAAAGGGATAAAGAAGACACTCAGATAAATAACTATTAAAAAGTCACAAACATAATTTCAGGGACTCTGGAGTGTGTTTTCTGTGTGTATAGTCAGGAGCTGCATTCAAAAAGAAAGCTCTCTGTTTAATTAGGAAAATATTTTTCTGTCTGTTTTTTCTCTTTCTTTTTACTGTTTACTATATCTGATTACTAAGCTGCCTGAATTTTAATGTTTATAAGTTTTCAAATGTCAACAAGAAAGTGCCCTCCCTCAAAATTCTCTAACCCCATAATTAATAGCATATGCACAATATTAAAAAGAGAGCATTAGAATCAATTTCCAATTTATTTAACTAGTGACAGAATTTATCGTAAATCTTTATTTTGTAAGTTCATTGCCATGATTGCATAGACTCTCAATTTTATTTAAAGCAGTAATTGTTTTCTTAGCATAACACAATAATTGCACTGGGTAAAAATTTTCTACACAGTCCTACTAATTGATTAAAATAATATTTTTCAAAGGCCAAATTCCAGATGGAAGTTTTCAATTTGCATCAAAGGAAAGTTCCACATATTTTCGGAATTCTGTGATTGAAAATAGAATCAAGTAGAACTTAGAAAATATTGTTCAAAGTTTTACTAAGATTCTATCCTTGTCACTACAAGTTTAAAAAATATTAATACCAGGTATTAATAAAAAATATAGAATATAAGGAAATGGTAATTTAAGAAAAGAGGATTTTCCTTAAAATAAAACTCATGATTTTCTTTACTTGCAACCTGCTATGGTCTCAGACAAAACAAACAATAAATAAAAATAACAGCAATCTTTATTACACCTAAATAACAACAAAGAGAACTTAGAATTAAGCTGCATTTAGAAAAACACTAGCATATGCTCATCTATTATTAAAAATGCATCTATCCAATTTTTACAAAATGAATAATATAGACTTTGCAAAGAAAAATATTCACCGACACCGCCTTTCTATAATGGTATAATGTAATACATGGTATTACAAATGTCTCCTCCTTGAGCCTTTGATAAATAATAAGAATGCCTCCGACCTTGGGAGCAACCTGAAAGCCATAAGAAAGATACAGCTATGCCAGGCTCTGCCCAGTTACCTGCGCGGGGCTATGGCAATGATCGACGTTCAGCAGAGTGACTTTCACCCATGTGCTTCAGAAGGATCTTGTGACCTCAGCTGGTGTATTGCATTTGTCCCACAAAGCACTGTAAGTTGATTTATACCAAATTGTTTTTATTTCTTTTTTTCTGAATTTAATTTTCATTCAAAAATTTCTCTTCTACGAGAATAAAATCTTATCATATTAAGTACTTAATGATATTGGACAAAGATATGCCTTAACTTTTCTGATCTGTAAGTTAGGTGAAAGCAAATACAGAAAGAAAATGAAATGAGTATAGTCCTGAATTTGGAATACGAATAAGACCAAAACTGTTAGTTTTCTTCTCTACAGAGTTTTTGAGACAATCATTCAATAAAAAGTCACAATTATTAATAATCATCAGCTTTGTAGAGAGTCAGTGTTCATCATTTCAGTAAAGAAAACTTGGCTTTTTTTCTGCCATCATTTTTAAAGATTTTACAAAATACATTTAGTTACGGTTACTTGGAATTTAAAAATAACCTTGGTTTTACCCATTATGATATCAGCTAAAAGTAAGTGTTGTTTTCCCTCTGTTTTATCTTCCACGTCCATGTCAACTCCTTTTGTATTATTACTTTTCTTTTCATTTTTGGTGAGGAAAATTAGCCCTGAGCTAACACCTGTTGCCAATCTTCCTCTTTTTGCTGAAGAAGATTGGCCCTGGGCTAATATCCGTGCCCATCTGTCTCTATCTTGTATGTGGGACGCTGCCACAGCATGGCTTCATAAGCAGTGCGTAGGTCTGCGCCCGAGATCTGAACCCTGGCCCCTGAAGTGGAGCATGCGAACTTAACCACTAGGACACCGGGCCAGCCCCTGTATTACTACTTTTAATGGTTCTTTACTTCACTCATTATTCCAATATACATCTAGGAAGCTCTTTTTAGTGATAGCAAGCCCATCATTATCAGGAAAATTAACAATTCCATGTCTTTTTTTGATTCCATTTCCTAAAACTCATGCCGTAAGTTCTGCACTGTCTACAACCTTCAGCTTTAATCATTATTGTATGTGGCCCAAAGCCACGTTACCATTAAATGTTCCATTGACTTATTCCAAAGTGTGTGCAAAATCAGGGTCAAAATGGTGAACCAGCAGACAACTGTGGGTACTTTGAATAGTCATAATTGCACCAATAGTTGTTCCCTACAATATTTAAAACAATCAGATTCCAAGAGTAGAATTTGTTTTTACATCTAGCCAGACTAGAATATTGTTACCACTAAGAAATATTGCTTTCATCTGTTTCTTCCCTAAATACATGGTATCATTATGTAGATACCAGCTTATTCGAGTAAGTGAACATAATTATTTTATATATTCCTTTTTAAAAATTCTACCATAATTGGAATATATTGGGTTGGATTCAAATCATACTGCTCTCAAAGCATTTTAGGGTCATATTTTGATCCTCTGGCTGAAACAAAAGAAAAATCTTTCTGGCATTATTTTAAATCATTTGACAGATAAACAGCAGGACAAATTCTGCCACAATTAAGGATGAACATATTGTAAAATGAGCTGCAATCAGCCATCTGTAGGTAATAAACAATACCTATCCTCCAGAATAATGCGCCCTTCAATTATCTGCTGAAACTTGGACCTGAGTATGTTTTCTCCAATAATATGCCTGTTATTTGTCACCAAATCATTCCAGAAGTATTCTTTTTATAACAATGTATAAATGTGAAAAACAGACATTAGACAAACAGAGTGTAATTTCCTTCTGCAGAAATATCACCATGCTTGGAGAGCCCTTCTGAAAACTACTCTATGCCCAAGAAAAGAATCTTTTGCTACGTGATTTTGAAATGAAAAGGGGATGATATTCTGCTGTAAATATTAAAAGCATTATTTCCCTGGTCTGAGAATGAAGCCTTTAGAAGGTAGAGTCATTAGTAGTGCTGTTTCCCTCGTGATGACTTTGCCATCGTTTTGAAATAACTGTTTTCATAGACAAGTACTCCTTCTCATCTGCATCTGACCCTTAATTTATACTCCAAGAATTGGCAAAACAAAAGGCCTGGCAATCTCACGCTGGTTTCATATTCCCGGTATTTTCAACAAGCTAACGGAAATTGTAACATATGGTATGCTTTGTCACACGCTTAGGTGATTTCATCTGATCTTTCTATTACTTCCCAACAGTCTCTGGCCATTAGCTTGTGATATTGAATACTGTGGTAGGCATGACACTGAACTAAACACTGTGGAATGAGCAAAACTAATTCTGAACAGCGTGTTATTTACCCCAAGGGAAATATATGCTAAGGTCATTGCTTTGAAATGTCCTTTTTAAAGTAGAGAAACAATTAGTTCATGATCCCTTAGAATATTGTAATAGCAGCAAATGCAGACTATAAACCTGTAATGTTTAATTAGAAAGAAAAAGAAGATATATTTGGATTTTGTGTTTTTTACTTGGTGAAACGTCATATTTTGTTGTAGAAGTTTAATGTTATATAAACTAAGGATGAAGATTCATTTCCTGCTTTGTCATTTATTCAGAAAACTAATACCACTATCAATAAGGGTTGAGATTTATATTCTCAGGCATTAGATATAATTTAGACTTCATTTTTATTCTACAAATTGTGGAATGAGTAGAGTGAAGCCTGAGCTCCTATCACATAACTCTTTGCCCTGTAATTTGTGGGTGCTCCTGATAGCAGAGTAAACCGTTTCTTTCTCAGTATACTATTATAGTCAACAATTATTTTTGAGCACCTGCTGTGTGTCAGGAAGCGTGTTACACGCTATGAATGTAGCGCTGAATGAGATGGACCAGTTGCTGCCACCATGAAGCTGATGCACAGAGGGATGGAGACACCATCACTACGATTGTGGCGAGTGCCACCTGAATGAGAGTGCGGGGCAATCAGTGCTTGAAAGGAGCAGGAAGAAACGTAAATGGAATGAGTTTTTATCCTAGAAAGTCCAACAACCCTGTCTCAAAATTCAAGAGACTCTAATCAACTCTTAAAATTAAGAATAGGGGCTGGCCCAGTGGCGTATTTGTTAAGTTTTTGCACTCCACTTTGGGGGCCCAGGGTTTGCAGGTTTGGATCCCAGGTGTGCACCAACGCACTGCTTGTCAAGCCATGCTGTGGCGGAGTCCCATATAAAGTAGAGGAAGATGGGCACGGATGTTAGCCCAGGGCCAATCTTCCTCACCAAAAAGAAGGAGAATTGGCATCGGATGTTAGCTCAGGGCTAATCTTACTCAAAACAAAGAAACAAAGAAAACAACTAAGAATAGAGTTCATTGAAGTGTTAACATATGTATCAGTGGAAATGATATGAACAGGCAATAGAAGAAATACTTCCGGCAATAACATTTCAAACAAAACTCAACTAATCACTTATAGGAATATATAAATTAAACAGATTTTTTACTTATTGTACTAGTTCCCTGGGGCTGCAGTAACAAAGTACCACAACCTGGGTGGCTTAAACAACAGAAATGTAGTGTCTCACAGTTCCAGAGGCTGGAAGTCCAAGATCAAGCCGTCAGCCAGTCTGGTTCCTTGTGCGGCCTGTGAGGGAGAACCCGCTCCATGCCTCTCCCCTAACTTCTGGTAATTTGCTGAAAACTTTTGTAATTCCTTGGTTTCTGTTGCATCACCCTCATCTCTGCCTTCATCTTCACATGATGTTGGCCCTGTGTGTTGCCTTCGCCCAAATTTCTACTTTTTATAAGGAAGCAGTCATATTGGATTAGGGGCCTATCCTACTTCAGTATGACTTCCTCTTAACTAACTACGTCTGCAAAAACCCTATTTCTATATAAAGTCACATTCTGAAGTACTAAGGATTAGGACTTCAACATACAAATTTGGGGGGGGATACAATTCAACCCATAATACTCCTCATACTTACAAATATCATTAAAAATATGACACTTAATATCCAATCTTGGCAAGAATATGAAGGAATCACTGTCAGATACACTGGCAGAATTCTGCATCAGCAAATTATTATTTATGAGGTACATTCTGGCTGAATATATCAAAAATTTAAAATATACTCAACGTCTGCTTCAGATACTAGACTTTTAGAAATCTATCTTGTATAAATACACGTGTGAACAAAGATTAATACACAAATAATAGTTGAAGCAATAAAAATAATAAAACCTATCTTTTCTTGAATTCAACCTTAAGTATTTTGTATTTCGTAGGCCATTATGAATCTTTTCTAATTTTCACTTGTTCATTATTAAAAATAGAAATATAGTTGATTTCAGTATATCGACTTTGTATCCTGTGAATTTTCTAAACTCTTTTAACACTCCTTGAAGACATTTTTTTTGTACATTGCTTAGGACTTTCTAAGAGAAAAACATGAATAAAGAAAGTTTTGCTTCTGCCTTTCCAATATGTATGCCTTTTATTTCTTTTACTTGTGTTATTGCTCGTCTGGGACTTCTAGTGAAATACTGAAGAAGAGAGGTGAAAGCAAAGATAGTTGCTTTGTCTTCAATCCTAGAGTGAAATCATTACATCTTTCACCATTAAGTATAGTTCTATCCGTAGTTTCTTGGACCTTTGTTGTTTAGTTTTTTTCTGGACTTGAGAAAATGCCCTCATATTTCTAATTTGTTGAAATTTTTAAAAATAAATATGTATTGAATTTGGTCAAATGCCTTTTCTGCATCTATTGAGATGATCATATTGTTTTTTCCCCCTTTCCTTATTTACTTTGCTATATAGTGAAAGACATAGATTGATTTTAAAATGTAAAACCAACCTTGCATTCCTGAGATAAACCACGCTTGGTCATTATGTGATATCCTATCTAATGCTGTATTTCAATTTACTAATATTTTGTTAAGGATTTTTCCATCTATGTTTTCTGAGGGACATTAGTTTGGATTTTTGTATTCTTGTAGTGTCATTTTCTGATTTGGTATAAGGGGAATGCTGATCTTATGGAATGATTTATGAAGTGTTTGGGTAGAATTGATATTATGTCTTTCTGAAATGCTGAGTAGAATTCACCAGTGAAATTATCTGGGCCTATGAAGAAGGAAGGTTTGTCTACAAATCCAATTTCTTTCAGAGACATACGGCTATTTGGGTTACCTGTTTCCTCCAGCATGAACTTAGTACTTTGTTTCTTTCAACGACTTTTTCCAACTCATCTAAGTTGTCAAACATATTGCCATCAAATTTTTTATAATATTTCCTCATTTTCCTCTTAATAACTGTAATAATTCTAGTGGTGTCCTTTCTCATGATACTGGTAATTCATGTCTTCTCTATTATACTCCAAAAAACCAGATAAATCTGGTTTTTAATTAATCTTCTCCAAGAATAAGGTTTTTAATTTATTGTTTCATTTTCTATTTCATTGATTTTTATTCTTATGTTTATTATTTCCTCCATTCTGCTTAATTTGTATGTAATTTATTCTTTTTTTTTTTATCTTCTTATGGCGGACAACTAGTCATTAATTTTACAACAGTCATCTGTTTCTAATATTTGTATTTAAGGCTATAAAATTCCCTGTAAGTACTGCTTTAGCTGCATTTCAAAAGTTTAATATGTTAGGTTTTAGTTTTCTTTCAGTTCAAAATATTTTCTGATTTTCAAACAATTTCTTATTTGAACCAGGAGTTATTTATAAGTGTGTTCTTTAATTTCTAAATATTTGAAGATTTTTACAAATATCTTTCTGTCATTTATTTCTAATTTATTTTAGCTATGATCAGAGTACATACTCTGTATCACTTCCACCTTTTTTAAATTTACTGAGACTTATTTATGGCACTGTAATGGGTTAAATAGTGTCCCCTAAAATGCACATCCACCCTGAACCTCCAAATATGACATTATTTGGAATAGGGTCTTTGTAGATACAATTACTTAAAAGATCTGAGATGAAATCATCCTGGATTTAGGGTGGGCTCTAAATCCAATGACTGGTGTCCTTATAAAAAGGAGCAGTGTGGCTCTGCAGACACCTTGGTTTTGGTTTTCTGGCCTCCAGAACTCTAAGAGAATACAGTTCTGTTGTTTTAAGCTACCAAATTTGTGGTTATTTGTGATGGCATCCTAGGAAACTTATACAGATTTTGGTAGTGGGAAGTTGAGTGTGCTGTAACAAATATCTGAAAGTGTGAATGCATATATTTTTCAAAACTTACCAAATTGTACACTCAAGGATATTTTATTGTATTTAAAACGTACCTCAATAATGTTAAATAAAAACTCCTAAATCAGACATCCACTTCTGGAAAGAAGGAGTAGAATTACTTTTCCTTCTTCATCTTACTAAATAGAGCTGAAAACGTATTTAAAAATATAAGAAGACTCTGAAGAGTACAGAAAAGATGGCAGCCCAGTTAGAGATTTCAGGACACAAGCAACAATACAGTCATGAATTCCCGGGGTTGTTTTTTCTTTTTCTTTTTTTTCCCTTGCCTCATATATCCTATACTGGTTACTAGAGAAGCCAGTAACCCAGAAATGCCAACAAACACAGATTTAAAAGAAAAAAATAGTAAAAGTCTGATCTTTCTAGCCAAAGGACTGTGAAAGGGGCAACCAAGCAAGGCAGAAAAATTTCAGACAATATTACTCCTCTACTCTAGTCAAACCGCAGGAAAAACAAAAACAAAAACAAAAACCCCTGCAGTCCTAGCTCTAGCAAAGACTGTGTGGAGAGCCTGTATTTTCAACCTCCTCCAGCTGTGCTGAGTTGCCTCAGCCCCCTTTCTGGGATAGTGTTAGTGTGGGTGGTGAAGAGCCCCCTCCTGTTCATGATATGGGTGGAGAATACATGGGAAACTTGGACTTCCATTTCCAGTGGGTCGCAATGAGGCACTCCTCCCCATCCCATCCAGGGCGGTGTCAGAGGAGAACCTATGAAGATTCATTTCTCCACCACTTAGTGGTAATGATGCCACATCCACCCTCCCCTCCAAGTGTTAATGGAGGCCATCTGGGCATCCCTTGCCTCTCCCAGTCAGGGTGGTATCAGTGGAAGCCTAGCGAGGATTTTGAACGCCCACCATGCCCAGCAGCAATAATGCACTCTCCCTGCCAGGTGTCAATGGACTTGAGTGGAGAAGCTGGACTTCCACCTCCTCTGGCAGTAATGAGGCAGAACACCTCTTCCCCTGCTGGAGTGGAGTCCAAGTTTCAGTGGAAAATCACTCATCATACCAATAATAAGGAAGATGTCAACTTGAACGGCAAGAAACAATCAACAGATGCCAACAGCGAGATGACACAGGTGTTAAAACTATCTGACAAGGATTTTAAAGTAGTCATTATAAAAATGCTTCAAAGAGCAATTGCTACCAACACACTTGAAACAAATGAAAATATGGGGAGTCTCAACAAAGAAATAGAACATCTCAACCAAAAAACAAAAGATAAAAAGAAGATATAAAGAAGAAACAAATGGAAATTTAAGAACTAAAAAATATACTATATAAAATATATATTATAATATATATAATATATAAAAAATATAACAAATATAATATTTAGTGAATGGGCTCAACAGCAGAATGGAAAGGACAGAAAAAAGTATAAGTGAACTTAAAAATAGAACAGAATAACCCAATTTAAAAAACAGACAGAAATAGACTACAAAAATCAATGACTAGAACCTCAGGTACTTCTAATACTATCACAGAAGATCTAACATTCATTTCATCAGCATCCCAGAAGGAGAGGAATAACAGGGCAGGGCTGAAAAAATACTCAAAGACATAATGGCTGAAAATCTCCCCAAATTGGCAAAAGACATAAAGTCAGAGATTCAAGAAGGTGAGTGAATCCAAAACAGGATAAATACAAAGAAATCAATGCCGAGACACATCATAGTCAAACTTGTGAAAACTAAAGACAAAAAGTCTTGAAAGTAACCAGAAAGAAATGACTTATTATCTCTTGGAAAGAAAAGTAATGTAAATCCAAGTATGTCTATTGGGCAAAACTATCCTTCAGAAATGAAGGAGCAATCAAAACATTCTTTGATGAAGGAAAACTAAGAGAATTTATTGCCAGCATAACTAACCTCAAATAACAGCAAAAGAAAATCCTCTAAACAGAAGGGAATAGATAAAAGCAGAAATGTTGGAACATCAGGAAGGAAGAAAAAATAAAAAGGTCAAAAATATGGATAAACACAATAGACTATCCTTTTCCTCTTGAGTTTTATAAATTGTATTTGACAGTTGAAGCAAAAATTATAACAACACCATTTGATGTAGTTCGCAATATATGTAGAGTAAATGTTTAAGACAAGTAGATTATAAATGAAAGGGTAAAGGAACATAAAGGGAGGTAAGTTTTCTATACTCCACTTGAAGTGGTAAAATACTGATACTAATATATTGTAGTAAGTTATGTTTATATAATGTTAATACCTAGGCAACCACTATAAAAACCTATACAAAGAGAAATGCTCATAACCTTATAGATAAATCAAAATAGAATTTTAAAATATGTTGAAGTAACCAAAAGAAGAGTGGGGAAAATGCATCAGAAAAATGAAAAATAGAAACAACAAATAGAAAAGAAAAAAATAAAACAGAAGATTTAAGCCCTAATATATCAATAATTATATTAAGTATAAGTGGTCTCAGTGTACCAATTAAAAGACAGAGATTGACAGAATGGATAAAAAATATAAACCAATTATAGCCTGTTTACAAGAAACTCATTTCAAACTCAATGACACAGCTAGACTGAAAGTAAAAGGATGGGAAAAGATAGACTGTAAAACATTAATTTTAAGAAATCTGTGCTGGCTATATTTATATCAGACAAAATAGACTTCATAGCAAAGAAAAAAAGAAAGAGAACATTATATAATGATAAAAAGGTCAATCTGTCAAGAAGACATAGCATTTCTAAATGTATATCCATGAAACAACAGAATTGCAAAACATGGGAAGCGAAAACTGATAAAAGAAAAGAAGGAGAAACATAGAAATCAACAATTACAGCTGGAGACTGTAACATTCTTCTCTCAACAATGGCTAAAACATGCAGACAGAAACCAGCAAGGATATAGAACTCGGTAACACTACCCAACAACAGGATCTAGTTGAAACGTATAGAAAGCTGTACTTAGCAACAGCAACATACGCATTCCTTTTAAGCACTCATGGAAGATACACCAAGATAGACCACATCTGACATCACAAAGCAAGCCTCCAAAAATTTAAAAGAATTTAAATCTTATATGTGTGTTCTGTGACCACAATGGAATTAGGCTAGAAATTAACAATGGAAAGATAATAGGAAATTTCTAAACAGTTGAAAATTGAACACACACTTCTCAATGACCCATAGGTCAAAGAGGAAGTCTGCAGGGAAGTTTTAAAAATACATATAATTGAATGAAATGAAAATACAACATATCAGAATATGTGGGATACAGCAAAAGCGTTAATGACGGGGAATCTATAGCACTAAATGTTAACTTTAGAAAAGAGGAAAAATCTCAAATCAGTAATCTGAGTTCCTATCTCCAGAAACTAAAACATGAAGCAAAATAAACCCAAAGCAAGCAGAAAGAAGACGATGAAGAGCAAAAATACATGAAGTTCAAAACAGAAAAACAATAGAGTAATGAAATAAAGAGCTGGTTCTTTGAATAAATCCATAAAATTGACAAGACAAAGTCAGTGAAGACTGACAAAAAAGGAAGGAAGACATAAATTATTAACATCAGAAATGAAATGTCAGGTCTTGTAATCCCCTGTTCAATGCTTTAATATGTTGCAACCTATTGTCTCTTCCTCTTATGGCACCCCCACCCCGTCAGTATCTGGCTAGTTACCCTATAAAATGGTAGAAACTTCTAGAGCAGGTCGGATGCCATTTGGGCAGAGAATTCTTGGGGCTAGCTACCTAGACAAAGTTCTGGGGGGTTGCGGGGGGGAGGAGGGGCGATCTTACGCTCCAGAATGTCTTAAATGCTTGTCTCTAAGGACTCTACTAGTGTGGAGAAGAAAAGCTAGAGGAAGACCAAAGCAGGCCCTCTACAACACGGGACCAGGGGCAGAGCCCCCTATTTCCTTGGTCTAAGGGTGACACTACTGGTGGCTTTTTTGGTGATTGATGTGATACGAAGATGAGGAAAAGGGAAAAGACAGAGGTTGGATTTGGCCAGCTGGGGAGATAGTGTGTTATTCCTTGACAAGGAAGAAGTTTGGGCTGGTTGGAAGATAGATGACTTCAATTTGGGCTATGTTGACTTTGAAGCTTTTGGAACATCCAAGAGAACACAAAAGGTGAAACTAAGATAGCACATGAGTGCAAGCACTGTTCTAGGTGGGGTTACATATGTGAGCTCACTTAGCAATGCAACTCTGGGTTTTACTATCATCATCTCCATTTTATAAATGCAGGCACTAAGGCATGGAAAGTTTAAATGACTTGCTCAAACATCTAGTGAGTGGTAGAACTGTATTGTAAGGGCATTCTAGTTCTAGAATCTATGCCCTTAACTTCAGCTTCAGATGCAAAGAAAATTAATTACAAAGGTGTGGAGGTCTCGAGAATAATGTGATTTGAAAAAGTAGATTTGGGACCTCTTAAAATATAGATGATAATTGAATTTATAGATAGCTCGTATAAATTATGTAGAATGTGAATAGAAGAGGCTAAGAAGAGGTTCCTAAAAACAATTCACATTTGAGATCATGGTGGGAGAAGCCTTCAAAGGAGGCTGATTGAAGCTAGTGAAATAAGAATAAAAATCAAGAGATTTTACTCTAATCAAAGGCTAGGAAAGATGACACAAGTCAAAGGGAGTTGTCACTTGCATTAAATGCTGTAAAGATATCAAGAAATAATAATATGTGACATTAAATGATGCCCACAGTGTGGAAAACAACAGACTAAATGCTTTATATATATTTATCATGTTAGCCTCATAGCAACTCTGTGCTATGGGTACTATAATTTCCCCACTTTACAGTTGGGCAATCTGAATCAAAGAGAGGTTAATGAATTGCCCAAGTTTGCACAGCTCATAGCTCAAGATATGGAATCAGGATTCAAAAGCAGGCCAGCTGATTGTCAGGCTTGTGTACACAGCCAAGATCCTCTTCTACCTCTGAAATGTGCACATCACAATTAGCAACAGGCACATCCTTAGTAATCTCCATAAGAAGAGGCGTAGGGGCAGTAACAACAGCTGTCTAATGCTGATTCAAGATATTTTCAAAGGCAGCAACGGAAAAGAGATTGTAGATCTGAGGGAGGATTTTTTTTTTTTATTTTTGGCTTTTGGTTTGATTCTTAGATGGGAAAAAATGAGACAAACTGCTTAGGAAAAGGAACAAATACAGTACATTTTACTTACTCTGGAATTAGTAATCTATTGAGTGAGCACCCTGTAGTGTCTTTAATGAAATGATCATCATAAGCAAAAAGGAATATTTTCTCTTGACACTGTAGGCAGGAAGAGAAGGAAAGGTGCAGATAAGGTAAAATACTCAGAAAGCTGAGCTCCCTCTTCTCGTCTCTCTTACCTCTGTGGGGAAGACGGTGTCAGGTATCTCCTAACAAGGGAGCAGGTGATTAGTTCTGGGTTTGAGAAGAGTGGAGAGTTTTAATGAGCTGCCGCATGGAGGGGTGAAACACGGAAGCTAGCTGGGCAGCACAAGGAGCCAGCGGCACTTAGAGTGGGAAATTACAGTCACATTGTTTTATGGGAAACTCTGCTAAAAGTCAGGGTAAATTCCCTTTCCTCACAGGCCCACATTAATTAGTAACTTCTTTTTTTAAGGCAGTAAAGAAAAGATTCAGAACACATAGAGACATATTAGTTTGAAGCATTTATTAAAAACAAACACATTTTCTTTTCTACTAAAGATAATATTACACAAAAATTTGATATTACCAACATTGTTTTCTTAGTCATTTACTGGTGAGAAAACTTTTCTTGAATGATTTCAAATACATGGTCAGAAGCTGGAAACCCCCTATAGATCTGCCCCAGCCTCCTGTCTTAGTAGGGCTAGAAAAAAAATGTTGTTAAATTATTCCATAGTCAAGTTACAAGGACTCTATCTTGTCACTGCTCTCTTTGGCCCCAGCAAAAAGACTGTGCAGTTGAATGATCCCCACGCAGAGGGGTCTGAGGAGACAACGACTAAATGCAGGGTGTCATCTTAGATTGGAACTTGGAACAGAAAAAGGACACTACTGGAAAAACTGGTGAAATCCAAATAAAGTCTGGGATTTAGCTAATAGTACTGTATCAATATGAATATACTAATTTTCACAGATATACTGTAGTTAACGTAAAATGTTAACATTAGGGGAAACTGGATGAAAGGACTAGGAGAACTCTTTGTGCAATCTTTGCATGTTTTCTCAAAGTCTAAAGTTATTCCTCAAAAAGTTAATTAAAAAGTTAGAATGTGAACTTGTTCCCCTTAAATACCTCAGATACAGGAGGGAGACAAAAGGAAATTTGCATCTCTATTTTTATACGGAGTAATGCATAAACCTTATAGCCTAAGTTTTAGAAGAATGTCTAAGCCATTATCAAACTCTGCTTTGAAATTAAATGTATCTTTGCTCCCATTCTCTCAGCAAGTGAACAGCAGAGGGTTAGAACTCAGAATTAAAGGCCATATTGTTTTGTTTTTTTTTTAAAGATTTTATTTATTTTTTTCCCCCCAAAGCCCCAGTAGATAGTTGCATGTCATAGCTGCACATCCTCCTAGTTGCTGTATGTGGGACGCGGCCTCAGCATGGCCAGAGAAGTGGTGCGTCGGTGCGCGCCTGGGATCCAAACCCCGGCCGCCAGCAGCGGAGCGCACGCACTTAACCGCTAAGCCACGGGGCCAGCCCATTAAAGGCCATATTGTAATGACAAGTATTTATCATCTAAGTTCTAGCTAAGCAAAAGCAAAAGCAAAACCAAACAAAAAAACCTGCTGTGTTCCCTATTCCACACAATGCGTTCAAACAGAAGATTACAACATAGAATGCACTGGCTGCGACCAACGTGTGAAATAATGACACCACGAAATGTGTTAGACTGCTGGGTTGCCAGTCTTATGTCCAATATATTCATGTTGAGGAGTTGTTTAGAGGCAATTCAATTAATATACTTATTTTTTTCTTGCCCATATTGCTCAGAAATGAAGCTATTTTTATCCTTAAAATTATGGCCAAAGAATTGCTGATACATAGGTCCATGAATAACCAATTTGTTGAAAAACATTAACAGCGATGTGATAAGTGCATCCTCAATGTCACACTGGCGTATACACTTGTATGGTACCTGAATATTTTCGTACGAATGTGCAGATTCGAGCTAGATCTGAAAATTAGTTATAGGGAGTAACTTCTCACAGTGGAAAGCAACACAATATAGAAAGGATACTAATCACTGTATCTAATTTACACAATGAAAGGCTCATACTGCAGCATATCGAGTGTATGAGATATTATAATTTATATAATCTTAACTTCAGATTTAGAGGTCTTTAAGGAATGATATTATGCCTATATTAATGCTATGAGGGAACCACATTATTTTATGAACACACATTCACTAAATAATTTATTCATTTAACAAATATGCATTGAGCTCTTATAAAGTACAGGCTTTGTACTAGGCTCTCAGGATACAGTGGTGAAAAAATGAACATGTCCCTCACACTCAAGAGCTTTCAAAATAGTGGGAAAAGCAAATAAGAAACATTTTTTTAACTACTAATAATATTGAGCATTCACCACATTCTAGGAAAGTTTAATTGTTCCTGAAATGACCAACAAATAAGCTGTGATAAGTACTAAAAATACACAGGGTACGGTGATAGACAATCATAGGCAGTAATTGGCTAGATTGTGAGGGGGTTACTTACTACTGAGGTTCAGAATAGTGTGAGGAGAGGAGGCAGTATTTACTGAAGGAAAGGTGAAAAAACCTAGCCGTACCAAAAGCAGTAAAGAGTATTCTAGAAAAAGATATGATCACTGGCCCATAACTTGATCAAGTGAAGAGATTAGAAGATATACAGACTAGAAAGAATGTTATAGAAAAAGGTATTATCATAAGCCTTAGTTATTACAGGCCTTCATGGAAAAATAGATTAGGAGATCCAAGGACAGGAAACAGGGCTGGGGCTCAAGAAAGCATGAAGAATGTCTTAGCACGTGTTCAGTATGTGCTAGGCATGACACTAAATTATTTGGATGGGTTTATCTTATTTAAATATTGCATCCACAGTATCATATTTTAAGGGGCAAGGATGTAATTATTAGAGAGTTATGTAACTTGCTAAAAGCTACAAAGGTAGTTTCTGTGATTTGTCTCAGATTCCATACCTGCAGTCTAGTCTTCATCATAATTATCATGTCATCACAGTGACTGCGAAGGTTTTATTACTGTTACCTGCAGGATTATTATCTGAATGTTTTTGACAATCCCTGGGCTTTAGAATCTTCTTGAATCACTCCTCTGGAGATTCTTCCAATATATCTAATATTTTAAAATTCTATCTCAGAAACAATTGTTGGGATTAATTAGTGAGGGCCTGGGAAGACTTGGCTTTGGCAACTAACGTGAAAAAGAAAGAAAAAAATTAAAAATTAGAAAAATTTATATGCTGAGGTCATTTTCCTTTCCCAAGGAAGATCTTTCTTTTAGCAAAAACTTAATAGCAACCCCTATTGTTTACGTGTGGGTTTGGGGGTATTTATTTACCTATTTATCCATTAAGAGTCACAATCTACAGAGTGTATTCTGCAGTTTTCAAAGTAAAAAAAGAAAAATTTGCTTTATTATTCTAGCAGAAATCTTAGTTGGCTTGAATAACAAGTCCTCTAAATCTTCACATGAGACGTAAGGAAAATTGTCTAAACCTTTTGGAATGTGAACATGCTGTGTTCATGTAGAAACAAATAAACAATTGTCATTTATTCATTTCTTTCAAGTCAGAAACCAAAGAACGCTTTGACAAGAGTTATTTCTGATTTCAAGAATTACTAGTATTTTTCTTTTTAATTTCTATTTTTGTTTACAGACAAAATAAATTTTTTCGAGGGTTTGAAAGACCCTCGAAAAAATTCCAAACAGCTTCACATAAGCTTCAGAGTTTGAGACAGCTTACCTCACTGAATTAAACATTAGGGACTTTTGATGGGTGCGTGTTTTTTCCCTCTCAATCTTCGAAAGAGCCTGTGCTTAAATATTTAAGCCATAGTATAGTGTGTCAGAGTTTAAAAGGGAGAGCTTTTAAATCAAACTTGAAAATAATAAATTTAAGCTTAGGTTTGCACGTGGACGGATTTGGGAAGAGTCACAGGGGCTCAAGCCAGCAGTGGTCTGGTAGAATTAGAGGAATAATATGCTTCCCTTCATACGTGGACTCTGCAGTAAGCATGAGGAAAATGCAGACTATTTTTCTCCTAGGATTCTTCGTATCTGCTGCCATTAGTCACACCAATATATGGAAACAGAAATATAAAATTTAATGTAGCCGGCTCACATTTTCAAAGGATGCAGAGGTATGACAGAGGAACCCCTTCTAACTGTTCTTAAGACATTAAATAATATGACTATCGTGTGTTCAGTAAACTCACATTTCCAATCTGATCTGTCTCTTAAATTGCTCATCTCACATAGTCACTGGGCAGTTCCAGCTGAATTTACTCCAAATTCTTCAAATAAACTCATTGTCTTTCCTCAAAATACTTTATTTCCCACCTCCTCTTTTTCCGTGCATATACCAAACTACAAATTTTGAAGACATCTTTGGTATTCTTTTCCTTCAATACACTATCTGTCACCAAGTCTTGGTTTTCTTCTTTTAAAAAAATGTGTTGGTTCATCCATTCTGCCCCACTCTCACCATTATCAGACTCTTATCACCTAAAACTATAGTATTAGAACATCTTGTTAGCTGAATTCATATGTTTTTCCTGTTTTCTATATGACCCTAATAGTATTACTAGATTAATCATTTTACTAGTTACTGTTGTAAGTGCTTTACAAAATAGTTGTAGTCCAAGCTTACATTCAATATTCACGAAAAGTATCCTTTTCTAACTACTCTCGCCCATACTGAAACTATATCTCGTACAAACTATATTTAAGGTCTTCATTCTTTCTACATACGTTTCTTCACACCGTCTTCATAGCAGTCACAGATATGATGTACACTCAAAATCTGTGTGTCCCTCCCATAAAATGTGTGCACAAACCCTGTCCCAGTGGAGTCCCACCAGGGAGACAGAAAAAAATTACAACCTCACTGCTTTGCATAGAGCTGTAAATGCATTAGATGCCCAATAAAAATTTGTTGAAATAATGAATGAATGAATAGAAAAACAACTGTGAATGAATTTGAAAAATGTAACAACAGGGGCCGGCCCCGTGGCTTAGCAGTTAAGTGCGAGCCTCTGCTGCTAGCGGCCCGGGTTCGGATCCGGGGCGCCCACTGACGCACTGCTTCTCTGGCCGTGCTGAGGCCGCATCGCACATACAGCAACTAGGAGGATGTGCAGCTATGACATACAACTATCTACTGGGGCTTTGGGGGAAGAAAAATAAATAAAATTATATTAAAAAAAAAAAGAAAAATGTAACAACAGAAATCTGTGTGTACGCTGGTGGCCTGGGAAGACTGGACAGCTGATTTTCCCTGGATATTTTTAAAAAGGCTTCACAATTTGATATTGAGACCAAGTCTTAAAGAATAACAGGGGCTAAGGACATTTCAGGCAAACAGAATATTTGCAAAATTCCAAATCATGAAGTAATCAAGAGGTTTGAGAACCCGAGAATATTCTGATATTGGGTGGGCTTCAGAGAGTGGTCATAGGTAGAGACTTAGAAGTCTTCAGAGCACACTTGTGAAATGGCAGAAGAGTTTCAAGAAGGGGGATGACAAGAGAAGAGTTCACTTAAAAAAATAATCATCCAGGCAGCAAAGTAGGGGATAAATTGAAGGGAGAACAAACTATGGACAGAAGAATCAGTAAAGCACATGTGCATTGATCCGGGCAAGACCTAATGAAGATATGGCACTGGCGTTAGAGGAAAAGAAACAGAATTGACAGGTTTACAAGTCAGAGCAAAGGGAAGGACCTGGTGAGAATTTGGAGACACAACCTGAGGTAAGGGATAAAAATAGGGACACACTCTGTTTTCTGACTTGTATGACTCAGTGAATGTTGATGCCCTTAAAAATAAGGGATAAAGACATACAAAATTTTATTTATAATATTTACCATGCAATAGACTGCCTCCAACTGTATTGCAAATCGAATAAAAATGTCAAATAATATTGTACTTGTTTCATTTTATTGGGATAAATCTTATACTAACACCAACTGTGAGACTTTCTGTAACCACATTGTGGTGTATACTAGGTTGCCAATTCCAAGAGTAGATGATATATTGATGACATGGACACCTTGGGGAGTGTTGATGAGAACAGGTAGAAGCATAACATAGACCTAGATTTAAATTCTGGTCTCACTGCTCACTAGATCCCGACCTTAGACAACATACTTAAGTCTTTATTTCTTCATCTTTAAATTGCTAATAGTAAGAGAACTGCCTATTATGATATATGGGTAGATTAAATGAGAATATGGATATAAAATTAGTATGCAGTCAAAATATTATCTAATATTAGTAGTAATTTGTATTAATGCTTATAATAGATTAAATATTAATATTTGTATCAGTAACAATATTGTGCAGTGAAAATACTATGGCATTATGTATTTTTTAAACATTAGGATTTTGAAATTTCTTTTCACATAGGAAATTATTACCAAAAGTTTTTCATTCTTAATAACTTGCATAGATTTTTTCTATATATTAAAAATATAAGCATTTTTAAGAAACTAAGACATAATCTTTAATATTCTCCCGAAAATTATAGTTTGTCAAATATTTCCTTGAAAGGAAATATTGACTCATAAAATTGATATCCAAAAAGTTTGCTTGAATTGCCATAAGTGCTTTCAAAATGCTTTCAATATGAAAGTATTTGGAGAGGTTCATTACAGAGAATTATATTTGAACCAAAACTTTAGATAGTTGGAAGCAAGGAAGAGTTAACTGAACAAGTTCTCCTGAAAATTAGAAAAGAAGTCTGGTGTGAGGGCCTTGAACCAAGAAAGGTCAGATTAAGCTGTTTTAATAAAATGCTGTAGAAGATTTACCGTGAGTGTCTGTCTATATGAGCATGGAAGAAGAGAGTACGCAGTGTAGGATCCAACAACTCAACAATAGTGTAGGAATGTCACGGAAGAAATGAAACGTCAGTTGTTTTTGGTGTTCTTAGGCTTACTCTGAAAACAGATAAAAACAAATTACAAGCAAAGAGATGAAAACTAACCTTCAGAGTGCACAGCACAAAAATTGAACATAGGATCATTTATGTCAGGAACTTTTAGAAATTATTTAGATTCTTGCCCGAGAGATAAAATACTATGATTATCTTTAATCTGGCAAATCTTCAGGTTAAAGGAGCCACTAAAGAGCTAAAGAGGTAACGAAGCACCAAAAGTGGTAAAGTCTCAATAAAAGAAAGTTAAATTCAGTAACATATATAACATATATATTATATATATAAAGACAAATTAATGAAAACATTTTAAAGTAGTGAATAGTTTAGTTGTATTGTCTTCAAATTGGCACACATTTAAAGGGATTGAGAAGCAGTAATAAGTGTTGCAAACCACTAAATACAAACTAACAAAACTTAATGCTAAATTTATTCACATTTTTCACTAATTTTCTTGTTGTACCTTTGAAGCAGTGAAAATGAGATACACTTATTTATTTGTTTAGTATCCTCCCCATGTCATTCTAATAGTGTATTTTATAAATTGTTGACATGGCTATAAAACATAATTAGATTATTATATGTATGAAAAAATACCTATAAAGGGAAGTAATTATAACTATTACAATAAAACATGAATGACTGTTAGAAAAAAACTTACAAAATCTAACAAGTTTAAGAACCATCCTGAATATTTGCACAAATGAAAAATTTATGAGAGTATTAATTGTTCTTTAAGCCAAATTAATTACATTCAAGCATCTATCTACTTTAAATAAGCAGTAAATGTGGCCAAATAGACACTGTTCTTTAAGGTTCAGTTCAAGAGGATTTTTGTTTGCTTGCTTGTTTTGTGTTGCAAATTTCTCCTTCTGTTTCCTTCCCCCATTACCCATTTCCTCAGGGGAAAAGAGGATGACTTGTTTATTCATGTGCTCAATAGAATATTACATAACAATTCATTGTTTTCATGACAGTTTCCTCAACTGTGAACTCTTAGTTCTGAACAATATTTTATTTACTATTGCAAATATTTCTAATTTACTATTGCAGGTTCTAATATGCTAGGGACCTGGGAGGCGTTCTAGTAGTTTTGATAAAGAATGAATGAATGAATGAATTTGTTAATGGCTGGGAGTTCAAGTAATTTGCTCCACTATTATTTCTAGTGCAGGTACAAAGGGAGATGTTTTATGTAAATCTGAAATTTCCATTTTGGAAAGACAAGCCTCAAACAAGAGTACCCATATTGTGTTAGCAAATCATCATTCAATTAATTAAAAAAAAGTTTGTTTCTTTGATGTCTAGCACTCAAAACTTCAAAACAAATTCAATTATTTTCAACTGTTATTTAATACATCACCGTAGTAAAGATATAACTAAAGTCATATTCATCACTTTGTATGGCTCCAAGAAACATGTAAACCACGTATAACCTTGGGATCGGGAAGAAATGAAAACTTTAAACCAGTGATGAGTCAAGAACACATCCTATCTTCAAGGAGAAAATATTAATTAGGCTCTAAAAAGTTATCTACATGATTTTGTAAAAGAATTTCTTTTTAAAATGTACTTAATAGAAAAGTCTAGAGTGACAAACATAGCTAACAACTTAAAACTAATCAGATCTTAACAGCTAATGGAAACACATATAACAGATCAAAAGTCAATTTCTTACATTATCTGATATTTTGATAAATACAAAGTAAAGTGGATTTAGCCTATTTTAATTAAAAGGTTCTTTTATATTGCTTCATTATTCTGATTGTGCTATACAGAACAATATCATACTATTTATTCATTCACTCAACAAATATATGTTCAATGGCTGCCTGGCAGTGTCCACTGTCTTGGGGAAGGAAGACCAGTAAGACCTAGTCCTTGCTTGTGGGAGTCTTGAAGTCTACAATGAGAAACACATACAAATACATTGAACACATGATTATAGACGTTAAAGAGGGGCTGTTTATAAGTGTATGGAAGAAGGCATGGTTAATTCTACAAGGGACATTGAAGAAGTGGAGTTCAAACAAACATTCACCGAAGAGGTGTTGTAAGAATTTTGAACTTGGAAACTCGTGCACAAATATGCATGGGCCTGTTTGTGGTTCAGCAGAGTTGGAATGAAAAATCTAGGGGATGGGAGAGCATTAGAAGACCTGCAGTATAAGAAATCTCTACAGACGTCAAACCTTAAAGAATATTTTGTTTTATGGAGAGTAAGTTCAATGTGGCAGACAACAGGAGGATTAAAAGGATTCAAACAAGACATCGACAAGAACAGACGCATATTAAAAAGAGCCAGTGGGGCCGCCTGGTGGCACAAGAGGCTAAATGCACGCCCCGCTTTGGTAGCCCGGGGTTCGCAGGTTCAGATACTGGGCGAGCAGAGACACACCACTTGTCAAGCCATGCTGTGGCAGCATCCCATATAAAGTAGAAGAAGATGCGCGTGGATGTTAGCCCAAGGCCAGCCTTCCTCACCAAAAAAAAAAAGAGGAGGATTGGCAGATGTTAGCTCAGGGCTGATCTTCCTCACAAAAAAAAAAAAAGGGGCCAGTGCTGCTCTTGTTTGCAAGTGTCTCCTCACATAGTCCCAGGAGTGCCGTTTGTCTCATGGTTATCGCAGACTTGGATAGTTTCTAAGATAACATCAAAGGGAATAAAGTGTTCTGAGGGAGGGACCTTTTCCTTATCTGCACAAAGCAGTCATGTGAACTGTGGTGGGGCTGGAAAGCATTCTCAGTTAGCAATAGGAGGTATCTATATTGGAAAAGGAGAAACCATTATGTGATAAATCAAGTGAGGAAAAAACAGAAAAATTTAGATGTGATAATGGACTGATGGGAGATATGGTAATGAAATAGAATAGGACCAACTGAAAGTGGGAGAAAAAAAGAAAATGGTATAAGATAATTCCGAGATCGCTTTGCTGGTTCTGGTGACCTGGGAGTGAGCGAAGAAGTAACTATTTTCCTTATTGAGAAAGAAAGATAGGATTAGGAAGATTTATCTGTTTGTTTTTGATAGGGGAAAGGGAAAGATAATGGATTGACTTTTGGTCATTTCAGTTGTCACATGTCTTTTGAAGATGTGGTTGGAAATTTCCAGTATGCCTTAATTTAGACGTTTCTCTGTGGCCCTGAAATTTTGAAGAAAGTGACCAGACATATACATTAGGAGAAGCCATGAGTCTAAGGGTGGAAATTGACATCAGGAGGATGAACGAGACTACCTAGGAAAACACTTGAAGAAAAAGAGATAAAGTCTACAGTAATACCCGTCATAACACCATTATTGTATAATTTAGAGTAAGAGGAGCTGGCAAAGAAAAGGAGGAAAAGAAAACAGTTTGCTGGATCTCTTCCTGTATTTCTTAAATAGGCAGAAATCCAGCAAAGAATATCTCTCTCATAAGAAATCAGTGTCAATGGAATCTGAAGCTGCATTGAGTAATTGGACTCAGAGGGGCCCATTGGATTTGGAAACAAAGGGAAAATGGTAACTTGTGCCAGAGTTGTTTCCCTGGTGCCGTGGGGGCAAAGATCTGCTATGAGGGGAAGAGGAAGGGTAAGACATAGCCTTTTAGGTCTAGGGTTCCCATTTCATTGTTATTTATTTTCTCAGGTTATCGTGAAATTAGATGGTAATTTCACACTCTTGGGATCTACTAACATAAATTTCTTTCTCTCCTATCTCCCTTTTTCTGTCTACTGGGATGAGGCAATAAGCAGGAAAACCAGGGCCGGATTGTGATGTGTTATCGTAATATAAACCATGTGTCTGACAATGTCAGACTCTTGAATTATGTCCAAAGAATGTCCCCAACTTACTATAATTCCAACATTCGAGTGGTTAGTCATGTTTAAATAATAGGAGAAGTGTCAAGTGAGGCTTAAATTATTTTTCTGACTTGAATTAGTAATGAAGGATATGGAAATACAAACTGATCTATTTTCCACTCTTTTAATGCACATGTTTTAGATGGGTAAACAAAAGGAAGAATTTAACACAATCAACGACATTAAACGAAAAGCTTCCTTTAAATCGTCTCCATACCAATCAAATACTTTCAGAAATTATGGTATTGTTATGCAAATAAAATACAGAAGAAACTAAAATTGAGAGTTAGGGAGTAGTAATTTAGAATTATATGTTTTTAAGGTTACAAATCAAATTGCAAATCTTATACTCTTTAGATTTTTTTTTTCCATTGTTTTCCCACCCTGAGAGAACTAATTTCTTAAGTAGAAGACTTACACAAAGAAATTTAAGGGTCATGCAATTTATATCAGATTATTTATTACCCAAACCCTAGACATGCAATTTTATATCTTTGAAGAGTTGAAAACCACAAAAGCATTACTTCTCTGTTGGAAATCATGAATGTAAATAACTTATTAAAAATACAATATATTATTTAGTATTATTTTCAGTGGGTTACTCCAAATTAGCAAATTAATGAGCATCAAGTAGTTTGAAATTGGGGGAGGAGACAGTGCTCTAGGCCTAAAGCATAAACACATTTTCTCTTCTGGTTTTTTTTTCTGGAAAGCTCTTCCACCAAACTCCAGGATGTTAGATTCTAATCATTAGAGAATGTTGGAAGACTGTGAACAAAATGACGATGGAAAGAATAACAGCTTTGTGTTTCTATAGAACTGTACAGCTCAAGGCCAAGGGTCAATTGGAGTCTCTAAATTGTCCAGAGTTTCTTAAATGACCAATGCTGACCTGTTCTGAATGTTGTATTCAGGTTTGCTAGAAAAACGAGTCCCTCTGGCCCCATCCTATTCAAAAGTTCACACCTTGACCACACTTTTAAAATTAATTTTTTACTTTACTCACAATAAAATTAATTATTTTTGGTGCATAGTTTTTTTGTTTGTTTGTTTGTTTATTGTGGTAACATTGCTTTATAACATTGTATAAATTTCGGATGTACATCATTATACTTCTATTTATGCATGGTTATATCATTTTCTCATCTTCACCACCCAAATACTAATTAAAATCCATTGCCACACACATGTGCCTAATTATCCCTTTTGCCCTCCTCCCTCCCCCTTTCCCCTCTGGAAGCCAATCTAATCTCTGTCTCTATGTGTTTGTTTGCTGCTGTTATCATCTGCTACTTAATGAGTGAGATCATACAGTATTTGACCTTCTCCCTCTGACTTATTTCACTTTGCATTATACCCTCAATGTCCATCCATGTTGTCACAAATGGCTGGATTTCATCATTTCTTATGGCTGAGTAGTATTCCATCGTGTATATATACCACATCTTCTTTATCCATTCATCCCTTCATGGGCACTTAGGTTGCTTCCAAGTCTTGGCTATTGTGAATCACGCTGCAATGAACACAGGGGTGCATGTACCTTTACAAATTGGTGTTTTCAAGTTCTTTGGATAAATACCCAACAGTGGAATAGCTGGATCATACGGTAGTTCTATCCTTGATTTTTTGAGGAATCTCCATACTGTTTTCCATAGTGGCTGGACCAGTTTGCACTCTCACCAGCAGTGTATGAGAGTTCCCTTCTCTCCACATCCTCTCCAACACATGTTGTTTCCTGTCTTGTTAATTATAGCCATTCTGACGGGCGTGAGGTGATATCTCATTGTAGTTTTGATTTGCATTTCCCTGATAGTTAGTGATTTTGAACATCTTTTCACGTGTCTGTTGGCCATCTGTATATCTTCTTTGGAGAAATGTCTGTTCAGGTCTTTTGCCCATTTTTTAATTGGGTTGTTGGTTTTTTTGTTGTTGAGATGCATGAGTTCTTTTATGACAAGATAAAAAAAAAACCAGTTCTATCATTTCCAAATACAGTCTCTTGTGCTACCACCTTGTCGTAAAAAAACACTCTACCTATCCTTTGTCCCAAGGCAACTGCTAATCTCTTCTCCATCCACTGGTGGGCATGTTAATGGTTAACAAATAGATATCAAACAAAACCATGTGTGAACGTATTCTTATTATAAGCCTGTTATAAGGAATGTTAGCACATAATTTACAAATAGTAACAAATTATATTACTCTTCATCATAAATTTCATAGAGCCAATTGATTCTCACAAATGTTTTTGTTGATATTTGCCAAACTTCTGTATCTGAAGTCACACTATTAGTTTCTGACGTGACAACCGACCTGTTGGTTGGTATTTTCATTTAGTTAATAGGTAAGATGAAAATGAAACAACAAAGATATATGACTTAAACGACATTTAACCATTCAATATGGCATCTTTTGTGTATGGATTCTTTCACCTGGCACAATTTCCTTGAGGTTCAGCCATATTGTGGCCTGTATCCATGCTCCATTAACTTTCATTGCTGAGTAGTATCGCATTGTATGAATATACTACATTTTATTTATCCAATCGCCAGTTGATGGACATTTGAGTTGTTTCCACTCTCAATATGTGTGCAAATTAAGGTCTATGAGACAGTAAGACCAAAGGTAAAATGACAAACAATGGTAAATTAACCAGGGCAATTCTATCTTGTGATGCTTCTTGGGAGAGAGTCAAATTGCCTTCCCTACACAGTTCTTCTCAGCAGTGAAAAGTAAACAAGGGCACTTTTTTTTCCTAGAACTTCAACACTATTTAAATATGTGGGACTTCAGTTCAATCCACCATGTCATACAACATATTTGAATGTCTCCTGAGATGAACTCTGTTCAGGTAACACCACATGCAGAAATAAATCCAATTGGAATCTGTGAATCTTTAATAAACCCCTTTACTACTTTGATTATACATCAATGGTAATCCTCAAAATACAAACAAATTCTAATTTTTCATAAAGATACCTGTTAACATGATGCAGTGGCCATGAATTTGCTTCTTATCTCAAATGTAATGGATAAAGATGGATTTGGAAAATATATTGAGCCCCCATTAAGAGATAATTAATGAAATTGAATCTAAAATATGATTTAATAATTGTTTCTGATCTTTCACAATCTCAAAATAATGTTCAGCACCACACTGATTACTTTGTTTAAAATGCTCAACACTGAGTTGCAGCATTGATAAATCTTTATTTAGAGAAGATGCTTTCTAGTAGTGCCAGCATTTCTAATTCTTAATTGTTTTACTGGGAGATTAAGTACACACAAGAGACTTATAAGCCAGACATTTGATTAGGTGCCTAATTTGGGGCACATTTTTGTAAGTCATAATTTAGCTTGCCATTTTCTTTTGGATGTAAAAATCAAGAAATTTAGCCTAAGTCTCATGGGGCATAAGTTCCTTCCAGAAAATAAAGTTTCATTAACATTTTTTGAGAACCAGGTAGATTTAGTCATTAAAAGCAATTTATATTTTACAGTTGCAAAATTTTCTTCCAAGGTAAACCTAAATTTTAGTATCAGTTTTACTGGAGGACGTATTTCTTTTAGTGACAATATATTCATTTTTTCCCACATTCAGTCCATAAGGCAGACATGCTTGTGAGAAAGTTAGTATTGAAGACATCTGACAGTGGATCCCTCTATCTAAGATTTTTGGACAGCAAACTGGTTTATCCCAGAAAGCTATATTTTTGCATTTTGCAAAAAAAGAGTATATATTTCATTTCTAGATTAATAGATAATATATTTCAAATGTTTCCAATATTACATTCCTTTTAAAAATCCTGCCTTCATCCTCTACAAATGACCCTTATCAGTGGTTTATAGTATGTTGTGACGTGTCATTAAAATTGCAAAACGGATCATATGAGAAAGGCAAATTCAAGTGAGATAGTGGTCATGATGGTCAATACTTTCCACGTCCCTTTCAATTTTCTCTACAAAGCAGAGCAAACACTGATGTGGGCAGAGTGGTACAGCCAAGAGTGTGTGAGTGATGTGAGGGTCAGCAGAGATCAATTCCCCTCCCTGAAACGTGGACTGGACGTAGTGACTCACTATGAGTGAACGGAACACGGCAGAAGTGATGTTTCTCCCTCACGTCTGTTCTAAGATTGAGTCGTGAAAAGACTTGCTTGTGTCTTGCATACTTTCTCCTTCTCCCTCTGAACTAAGCCTGTTTTCCTATTGTGAGCAGCCCTACGGAAACGCCCACCTGACAAGGAAATTAAGCCAACATTCACTGAGAAAATGAGGGCTTTCGGAAACACAAGTTAGCAAGGAAATGGATTTTTCATGCCTGCTCAATCCTCATGATGACCACCGCCCAGGCTCACAGTTTGAGACAAAACTACACAGAAAAGCTGCACTTCGATTCCTAACTCTCAGAAAATGTATGAAATATTAAATGGTAGATTTTTTATGCTGCTAAGTTGAGTAAATTTGTTATGGTGCAATGGAGACCTAGCACAGACTCTGTCAGGATCCCTAAAAGAGAGAACATACACTGACTTTGTTCGCTGAGCTGGGAAGGAGGTGGGGAAACCGAACAGCAGAATGAGGATTTTTGACACTCTTGAGAATTTGGCAATCAGATCTGGAAATCTTCGCATAGAGATGGCAGAAATCCCAAATATATCATCCAGAATGGATTTTCCTGGATGTGGAGGAAACTCAGGGGCACCAGAAGTGGGCCAAGTTACTCTGGCAGAGGCTACAACAGTGATAATGCACATAGGGCTCCTCTCGGCTCTCCAACGGAGGATGAGCAGATAGCGCTATCCCCATCAAGGAGTTGGGATGGAAGACCCAAACATTTATTTATCATTTGATGGTTAATAGAGGAAAGAGGCAAATACAAGTAAAAAATGAACCAAAATGGACCTAGCAACAAGTTGTCCTATAACCTAGAATAACTCTTAGTAGCTCTGTGAATTAGTGAACGTGGTAGAGATATACGATAACATAAAAAAAAAAAAAAAAAGAAAACATTTAAGAAGGTTTAAGTAAAGTATTAAAAAGACCTCATAGAAATTAAAAATCAATATCCACTTCTGGTTACTAGTCCAGGATGTAGAGGGATGAAAAGAGTTTAACTTCTATCCTTCCAAAAACAACAACAAAAAACTCTATTAATTTCAAATTTATGAGATTTTCTGAACTAAATGGAAAATTGAGATTGCATAACAATCAACTGTTTGAATCTAAGGAGAGACAGGTGCCTCTAGGGCGTGACAAGACGTAAGCACTCACTTACAAGAGGTTGACTCTACTAGTCTCCACAAAGAAGAGCTCATCTGGATCCGTTGACAAACCAGTGATGTCTGCATGGACTTTATGCAGTTACATAAACTAGTGGACAGTGTGAGGCCCTGGGGGTCACAGAAACTGGGGGAGACTGTAAATCCCTGAAGGCTCTTTCTGTACAAACTCCATGAAGAGCTCACAGAAAAGATTGTAGGGAACCAAAGTAAGTGTCCATCGCAGGACAGAACCCGAGGAGGAGAACAGGAGCTGTGTGCAAGGATCGCAGAACTCCAGACGTATTCATTTCTCCTGTCTTCCCTATAGAACAAAAGCCTCAAAATGGAAAGAGAATGGGAACAGCAAAATGAAGCAAAAGAAAATACTGTCACCCCAAGGGCAGGTGAAACCTCATTATATCTGGGGAAAGAAACAGGGAAAAAATCTAAGCAGGGGGAAGGGCATGAATAGATGCTGGGACCAAAATTACAGCTGGGAAAAGGGTGTAAAACCTGATAGAGCCACATCCTTGAGACCTGGAGACATGGTGCCAGTCTGAGATCAAGGTAACATCAGAACAGCAGAGGAGAAATGCTCCACCATCCACTACAGCCATGTTAACAAGGTCTGAGTAACAAGCAATGACAGAATACTGCTAGAAGAGGGCCAAGAGAAGACCAAGAGAAGCAAAATACCCTTTTTAAGGCAAACTGAAGCCAGAAGACTTAAAGCTGAAAGCTGAGAAGACATTACTCTGGCGAAGCAACTTCCTTCCCAAACATCAGGTACCATTACAGGAATTTGAAGCCATTATTGCCAATAATAGACTCAGCAGAAGAAAAGGCATCCCCATTCCAGGCATTAAAAATTTTACCTCAGTCTTTACTGTCCTACATGAAATTTCCAGCTTTTACCAAAAAATCAGAGGCATAACAATAGCCAGGAAAAACCATACTCTCAGGGGACAAAGTAATCATCAGAGTCGGACTCAGATATGACACAGATGTAGGAACTATCTGACAGAGGATTTAAAGTAACTATGACTAATATGTTAAAGGATTTGTTGAAAAAGTTGGGTAATATGCAAGCTAAGGTGAATAATTTCAGCAGAGAAAAGAAACACACAGTACTAGAGATGATGACTGTCTCGGTGGGCTCGTAAACACATTCTACACAGATAAGAGTAGGATCAATGACCTTGAATATTGGTCAGCATGAATTCCCCAACTTAAACACAAATTTAAAAAGTGATAAAAACAGTACAAGCATCTAAGAGTCGTGAGACAATATGAAACATCCCCAAAAATACATAACTGGAAGGAGAAGAATGAAAGAATGGGGAAGAAGAAATATTTGCAAAAAAATAGCTTAAATTTTTTCAAAATTAATGACAGGCACAAAACCACAAATTTAACAAGTGCCAAAGACTCCAAGCATGAATAAACACACACACACCATATATAGGCATGATCTCGAGTATTCTGGCATATCTTATTAAAACATTGAAAGACAACGAAAAGAATTTTGAAGGCATCCAGAAATAAAGTAGCATATTATATATAGAGGAGAAAAATAAGTATAATAGCATCCTTATTGCCAAAAACCATGGAATTCAGAAGACAATGAATTGACATGTTTAAAATGATGAAAAACATTATGAAACAGGATTTGATATACATGGAAAATATATTTCAAAAATTAAGTAGAAATAATGTTTTTTCTTCATATAAACAAAAACAGAGAGAATTATCTGCCAGCAAAATAATCTATAAGAAGTGTTAAAGGAATTTCTTCAAGAAGAAAAAATACAATACCAGAAAGTGAGATAGAAACAAAGAAATAACCCTAGATATAAAATTAATGAAGGTAAAATAAAATTTATTTTTTTTTATTTTTAGTTGCTTTAAAGGAATATTGACTGTCTAAATCAAAATAGTAGCAATGTATTGTGTGTTTATTATATATATAAATGTAAAATACATGATAAAAATAGCTCAATGGATGTGAGGGAATAATTGAGAATATACTGTTGTAAGGTCTTTTCACTATATGTGATGTAGAATAATATTATTTGAAGGTAAATTCTGATTAAAGATATATATTATACTCTAGGGCAACAGAATTTTCTAAAGGTAAAAATAATAACATGACAGAGGAGAGAAAATAGAATTATAAAAAATCTTCAGTTAATCCAAGAGAAATCAGAATAAAAAGGAAAAGAAGAACAAGGGCAGATGGATCAAATGGAAAACAGCTACCAAGATGGTAGCTACCATGTCAACCACATTGACACTCACTTCAAAAGTGAATGGCCTCAACACAATATTTAAAAGGCAGAGATTGGCAGATGAGTTTTATAAACAAAAAGTGAGACATAACTAAATGCTATCTAAAAATGTATATATTAATAAAGATATATATAGGTTAACAGCAGAAGGAGAGGAAAATATAAACCATGCAAACACTAGTCAAAATATAACTGAAGTAGCTTTATTAACATCAGACGAAGTAGAGCAAGGAACATTATCAGGAGTAAAGATGGACATTCCGTAGTGGTAATAGGGTCATTTCTCCTGGAGGACAAAATAACTTTAAATGAGTAATCACTGAAAGACCATGCTTCAAAATGCAAACCACTGATAGAAGGGAAAGGAGAAAAAGAAAGATCCTGAATTATAATGACAGAGTTCAACACCTGTTTATCAGTAATTGACAGAATAGGTAGATAGAAAATCAGGAAAGATAAATGAGAGCTTAAAAACACTGTCAACTAACTACACTTAAAGTATACTTTTAAAACACGCTACCCAACAACAGCAGAATTAATATTTCTGCAAGTGTACGTGGAACTTTAACCAAGACAGATTTATTCTAGCTCATAAACTAAACTCAACAAATTTGAAAGAATAGAAATTATGCAAGGTATGTTTTGTTTCCATTATGGGATTAAATTTATTGTATTGGACAGCAAAGTTCTAATAGATCGAATGGAAGAAATATGTCAAAACACTAAGCATAAATTCAAGGAGATGGAAATAAGAAAAAGGAGGAAACAATTGATGCCCAATAAACATTGAAGAGATACTCACCCTGATTAACTCAGAGAAATACAAATAAAAACTATGAGATACTTTTTTATACTCATTCAGTTGGCAAAAATTAACAAGTCTGGCAATACCAAGAACTGGAAAATATGGGAATAAGTGGGAACTTCACAAATGGCTGGGGAAATGTAAATTGCTATACCCACTTTGGAAGTTTTCATTATTCACATTTCCTGTAACTCACCAATTTCATCCCTAGATACACATCCAAGAAATACTCTTGAACATGTGCACCAAGAAACGTATAAGAAGAATGATCATAACAGCAAGGATAGCAGCATAAAGGTAAAAGTTTGAAATAAATCAAATGCCTGTAAGTAGGAGATTGGAAAAAATGTGGACAATTTACTTAAAGAAAATATTGTATAATAGTGAAAAATAATGAACTACATATACCCACAGCAACATAGAGAAGTCTTAATAATATACCGTATGATGTTCTTTCCTTAAGTTCAAAACAAGCTAAACAACAATAGAGTGTTTAGCATACATATATGTTTAATAAAATTTTTTTAAATATTATAAGAAAACAATAAAGCAACATTTGTTCTAATGATTTGGATGAAAGCGTGAAGGAGGATATAATAGAGAAAAAGCAGTACATTCGCAATACTGAGTAATCACCAAATGAAAAATAACAATTAATTAATAGTAAACACAATAATGAATCAATTAATAAACAAAAATAAAATTTAAAAAGATCACTCATGGGTAGATGATAACAGTGTAGTAAGAACTAGAGGGACCCAACTTTATGAGTATTCTAATTCAGTGCAACAGAATTCCATAAGTAAAACAGAATAAAAAGGAAACAAAAGAAAAAGAGAAAAAGCCATGAGGGAAAAGATAGGAGACTTAGAGTCAGAATGAGGAGAATTGAGAAAACTTATGGGTAAATAGGAATTTCAGGGGAAATGAAAAGCCCAGAAGGAGGAAGGGCATTATATTTTCCAGCACACTTTTCTAGTCACCTCTATGGTAGTATTTCTATTCAGATTTTATACTTCCTCTTGAAAAACCCATTCACATATTAAATTTCCATAAATGTATGGATCTATTTTGAACTCTACTGTTCTGTTTATCTAAGTTAATACCATACGTTTTGATCTTCGTAACTATGAACATAATTTTGAGCTGTTAAATTGAGAGGACTATCACTAGACTTTAATTTCATAATTTCCTATCTATATTTGTAAATCTATTCCTTCATAATAAATTTAAAATCCAAAAAGTTGATATTTTTTAAAAATTGAGAAAATATACAAAGAAGCCTATGAATTTTGGATATATTGATAGCTTTGGCATGATGTCATTCCACACGAGAACGTTATCTCTTTCCATTCAGTAAAACTTCATAGTTTTCATTTGCTAAGTCCTGTTATTTCTACATAATTTTTAGGTTTTAAGGACAATCTGGTCGTGAAACCTGGTGCACCACAGACATGACTTGGGCACAGTTCCGTCCATTTTGCCTCCATCTGTTGATTGACTGCTGCTGGTGCACCTGGCTGTACGAGCTGTGCATTAGCTACTACCCAATCATGACGTCAAGTTTAGTCTGCATGATCGTTTGGTACACCCTGGTCTGATGGTCAGGACAGCCAGGGCACAGCCAAAAGCCAAGATCTGATTCTCATAGAGCAGAGGTGTCATTCATCAAGTGGGACACAGTTTTGGGGCTTCCACTGTGATTATTCTACCAGGGCTTGCCTCAGGCTTAATGTGGTCTCTGACACGGCCATTTCCAGCAACACAGGACCCCTTCCATCAAAAGGGCAGAGGAAAAACCTGCACTGAAACCCAGGCCACTAGAGTTTCCTCTCACTCTGGATCCCATTCAAAGCTGGTGGCCTCTTGTCTGACCCTGTAAGTCAGGTAGAGACATGGATGTTACATACTAATTCTCAAATCCAGAGACTTCCTTGGTCAGTTCAGACTGCTATAACAAAAATACTATAGACTAATGGCTTCAACAACATCATTTATTTCCAATAAATCTGGAAGCTAAGAAGTTCAAGATAAAGGTGCCAGACTCAAGGTCTGGTGAGAATCTGCCACTTGGTTCATAGACAGCCATCTTCTCACTGTATCCTCATACGGTGAAAGGGGTGAGAGAGCTCTCTGGGGTCTCTTTAAAAGGGCCTTAATCTCATTCATGAGGACACCCCCCTCATAACCTAATCACCTCCCAAAGGCCCTGCCTTCTGTTTTCCTTAATACCATCACACTGGAAGAGAGGATTGAACATGTTAGTTTTGGGTAGACACAACCATTCAGCCCATGGCAGAGTTTCACATAGAATTATGCCCCATTTTCAGGATGAGGGCTCAGTGTAGGCAGTTCACCATTTAAATTGTAGGAGATGGTCAAATGTGTTCCAGATACCTGAGGCCTAAGAAACTATGTGGAGGTCGGAGGCCTTCTTATTTTCCATGACTTTTCCTTCTGTAATCTGACTCATGTAGTGTATCTTCTTGAGGCACCTGTGATAATTCCTCTGACCTTATCTCCAAGTCCTGCTATCGTGATGTCATTGATGTACTGCACCAGATAAAGTCACGAGAGATGGTGATGCGGTCAAGGGCCTGAGGATCAATTAGCGTTTCAGACCTTGAAAGTTGACGTTGCCTAGAGGCAGAGAGTAAGGATTTAACATAGTCTTACTGTGTGAAAGTAACTGATTCTTGACACTAAAATATCAAATGTCCACTATACTGTGTAATATGTTAAGTATTTTAAATTAAAAATAAACAAAATGACTAGAACTGAAGTAGTTTGAACATTTTCCCATCCTTTTATGTTGTTGTTACATAGGCAAGATTGATGCCTTTCAGTCAGAAAATTCTCATAGAATAGCAAGATGCTGGTAAGCTGAAATTTTTTAACGATTACAAATATTTTTTAAAAGATTTAAGAGGTTTCAGGGGCTGAAAAATTAAATCACTCAAATATATTAAACCCATATTACTTAAGCCATCACAGTGGCAAAATGATCAAAATATCATAGCATATAATCATTTCTAATCCATTTGAATCAAATAAATCAAAATTACACACACACACATATACATTTTTCTTCTTTTTAAAGGTAGACCTTAGATAATATTCGATGAGACTAGTTAGAAAATTCCTTGGATAAAACTCTTTAAATAAATCATCTTTTCTGCATATGTAAAGTATAAACTAGAAGTTTACTATTATGCACATATAAAAGGAAACATTAGGGATTGAGAAGAGGGGACCAAAAAAAATTTCCAAAATATAACATTAACAAAAAATAAAATTTATTTTTTGGATATATGGCCTTTATATCCTTAGCAAAACAACTATAGATAATGTTCATTTTTTCCCGTTAAGAATATCACTTAATCTTTCATATGTTCGTCCTATCTCATAATCAACTTGTAGGTTAAGTTTTATAATACATTTCACATTCATTTTGACATCATTCTGTGTATATTTAAGTTTATAGTTTGAGCCATATTTTGTGAGGATTGCCACATTATGCTGGTGATTTTGTCTCAACAAATGAAACATTTACTACAACCAACCAATTGCATGCTGTATTCAATTTTAGGCAAATAAGATAGTTGATGTCACAACCCTTTGAAAAGTTACCTCCAAATATTAATGTATTGTAAATGACCTCTATTAAGCCAGGGGTACTACATCACAGTTCAATTGCTGTGCACATTCTCAATTTATTTATTTTTCTTTACGATATAAGACTCTGGGCACAGGCTTTGAATATTGTGTGCAATTTTAGACAAAGCAGCTTTATATGAAAGATGAATTCATACGAGGTAGCCTTATAATGAATACCTTAAATCACTGTGAACTCTGTAAATGAGAAGCCCTACTTTTTTTACTGTCTCTTGAGAACTCATTAAGACAGCAAACCTCTTTTTGAGAACAACCCAAATCATATGCAGAACACACTAGCCCTTGTATCAAGAAGATCCACTGCAGAGGAAAATACTATAATGTTTGAGCTAGAAAAGAGCATTAGAGATACATTTAAGCACAGTGGTTGTTTCCACTAGGACTGCCAATTCCTGGTGCTTGGGTTTGATTCTAAGTTAATTGACCCCTATGTTGATCTTTAATGATGTATACCTCGTTATAATCTTGCACACAACCCTTGGCTATGAGGAGATTTATTGATGCACATTGAAGCAAAAAAACAATACAATTGAATTCTTTTCTGAATCTAAATGTTGTGAACAGGGCAAAGCATACACTGTCCAGGCATTGATTCACATTTATTTTCCTGAAATCTGAAAAAGAAATATATCATCACCCTAAGTGTTTCAGATACTTTTAAGCTTTACATACATTATCAAAATCTCTAAGTGGGTTAGATAGAACTATCTTATGATATCCAAATTCAAACAGAAGTTGTTGATGTTTTCATTAAGGAAGCAATTCATCAAGCAATCAATAAACAAACTATTCAGAGTAGTGGAAAGAAGTCTGGGGTGGTATTCAGAACCTGGACCCTAACTATAGGTTTTTAAGTTAAGAACATCAAAGCCTTCTCTAGATAGATTAATAATAATAATGACCTTACAGTATATTACACAGGGTACATGAGATAATACATTTAAAAGCCCCATCTATACTTAAAAGCACAGCAAATCTTAGGTGCTTTTACTCACAATATCACACAAATGTGCTACACAAAAATGATGATTAAGATAATTCATATTAAAGTGCTTAAAAAATTATACATTTTTTACCAGATATGTTTATATAGCCATCACTCATTTAATAATCCATTTAGTAATTCATGCATACTATATATTCAACAATTGCACACATTTAATAAGTGGAAAGCCTAGTGAGTGGAATAGTAAGTGGTTCTATCTGACTCCAAAGGTATTGCTCTTTTCCCTACATCATAGTGGAAAAAAGGAAATAATTTTCTAGTTAGGTTTAAAATTGGAATCAGGTAATTCATTGCTCTTGACTAAAGTTTAGTTCTCCTTGATCTAAGAAGGTAATATTTTTAAACAGTGTATCCTTTGAGGAGAGGATACACATAGAGAAGTTTAGAAAAAAAAGTGACGCCTATCTATCTACTATAATGAGCTGAAATTCTGAAAAATGGAAGAGAGATGTCAGAGATACATTACCCTTACATCTGGGCAGTTGACAACTGAGTGTAGCCAGGGTGAGTGAATTTAATTTTATCATCTCAAGAAGTGTGGGTCTGTGGAACAGTGTCAGCTTGAATGGAAGGGTAAGGATCTCTGAAAACATGCACTTCAATAAAATTAATGAGAACACTGGTAAAACACTCCAAGATTAGAGTAGAAACAAATGAAATAGACAGTGGAAAGCAATAGAGAAAATCAATGACTCAAAAGTTTGATGTACTAAAAGATCAGTAAAATTGTCAAAAATTTACTTTGACTAGGAAAAGGAATTCAATGAGCATTATATACTAACAATTTAAATAACCTAGATCAAATTAAGAAATCCCTGGAAACACACAAACTACTGAAATTGACTCAAGAGTAAACAGAAAATTGGAAAGACACATAACAAGTGAAGAGATTGAATTAGTTGTAAAAAAATTCCCACAAATAGAAGCTCAGGCCAGGATAGTCTCACTGGTGAATTTGATCGAACATTTAAAGCAGAATTAACAATGCGTCACAAACCTCTTCTAAAAGTTTAAGAGCAGGGGACACTTCCCAACTCATTATATGAGCCAATATTACCCTGATACCAAAGCTAGACTAAGGCATCACGAATCACAAGAAAAGAAAACTAGAGACCAATAACCCCTACAAATATAGATACAAAAGTACTCAACAAAATACTAGCAAACTTGGTTCAGCAGCATATAAAAAGGATTATACACCATGACCAAGTAGGGTTTATCACAGATACGCAAGGTTGATTCAAAATTGGAAAAGTCGTTCAAAGTAGCACACCATATTAATAGAATAAAAGACAAAAATCACATGATAATCTCAATAGGCATAGAAAAAAGCATTTGAAAAAAACCAGCACTTTTTCATGACAAAAAAATTCAACAAACTAGAAATAGAAACAAACTTCTTCAACCTGGAAAAGGAATCATGAAAAATCCACAGCTAATATATTTAATGATGAAACACTGGATGCTTTCTATGGAACACCAGGAACAAGACAAGGATGTCTACTTTTGACATTTCTATTCACATTGTACTAGAGGCTCTAGCCAAGGCAATTAGGCAAAAATATAAAAATGAAAGCCGTACCTATAGGAAATAAAAAAGTAAAAACTACCTCTACTTACAGTTGATATTATCTTGTATATAGAAAATCCCAAAAAATTCCCTAAAGCATTATTAGAAGCAATAAATGAGTTCAGCAAGTTTGCAGGTACAAGACTGATATACGAAAATTAATTATATTTCTATAGACTTAAAAAGAACAATCAGCTGGGAGATAAGTCAAGATGGCAGCATAGGCAGACTCTGAACTCACCTCCTCCTGTGGACACAGCCAACTTACAACTACTCTTGGAAAAATTACTCCTGAGAGAGAACTGAAAACTGGATGCGAGGACCTCCTGCAACAAACAACAATCCTAATTGAGGTGGAAGAGGCAGAAATTCCCTTCTGGAGAGAAAAAATGCAGCCTTCACAAGCTGCAGCACTTCACGGCCGCCTAGGAGCAGCCCAAAGGTATGCAGCCCTCCCTCAAGGAGTGGGGCCCTGAGCTGGGGAGCGCCCCCACTGTAGGCATTTTTTGCAGCCAGCACAATCGAGCCAAGTGTCATAATAGCTGACTTTGCTTGCTACTAAAACATTGGGGAGTACCCCCAGAAAAGCTGGTTCACATAGAAACTAAAACCAGCTCGTAAAGGGCCCACACACAAACTCACCTGTTTCAGAAAGCAACCTAAGATCAGCAGAAAGAAAGGTGCACAACCTTTTCGGGAAAAGACACTCACCTGATAGGCTCTGAGTGCATCTCAGTGAGAGGTGAGACTTCTCCAGGGACTGGGACATTGGCGGAGGCCATTGTGGTGGCGTGGTGTGGGTGTGCTGACACAGATGCTGGCAGATGCCATTGGAGTTCTCCCTTGGCCTTGCTAGCCCAGGGTCTGTCCCACCCACTAGAGCACTGATTTAATCCAGCTCAGCCAGGGCAGGCAGCTCACCCTAGGGACTGGCGCCACCCAACAACAAGCACTCGGGCAACTTGTGGGCCTGCTGCCTGGATTCTCCACAGCCTGGTGACTGGATCTGCCTCTGTAGGGCAGGGTGTGTGCAAGGAGTGGGTGGAGAGTGTTGGGCTCCCTCCTTGGAGATACTGGGTCCACTTCAGGAGGTCAGGGTACACGCATGGAGCAGGACTGTGTTGATTGTGTGTGTGGACCTGTAGGCAGTGGGGCTTGTCAACTGCAAAAGACTTGTGTTTCTCAAAGAGTGACATGGGGGTTGGCCACACCTTCCAAAGCCTGAAACAATTGGGTGCTCCTGTGCCTGAGGCTAGCCCCACCAGGCTGCAATCCTCAGAGACAAGAGAACTAAAGGCTAGAGGCTTATAGCAATTGTAAGCCCCTGAGCCTAACAACCTGCCACGCTGGGGGCCTACTCACTTAATAGAAATACAGCAACAGGAATGTGCTATTAGACCTTGCAGCCAACTGTGCTGGGACACCCCACACCCAATAAAGAGACTGAAGGGCCCACAACAACTACACGCAGCTGAACATTACAACGGCTGGCCAGGGGCACAGCTCAGCCTCCATGGGCACCTACAGGAAGAACAACCCCAGCACAACAGAAGGACACAAGTAACCCACACAAGGGTCACTCCTGGAACGTTTGCAACTGGAGAGGAGAGGGAAGCACACTGTATGGTCTCCTAAGGCATCACTTACATAAGGTCACCTCTCCTAGAACAGGAGATGTAGCCAATCTACCTAATACATAGACTCAAGCACAGGGAAAGAGGCAAAATGAGGAGGCAAAGGAATACATTCCACGTGAGAGAACAGGACAAAACACCAGAAAAGGAACTAAGCGAAACAGAAATGAGCAACCTACCCAACAGAGAGTTCAAACAGTGTTAAGGATGCTCACAGATCTTGGGAGAAGAATGGATGAACTCAGTGAGAATGTCAACAAAGAAATGGAAGATATAAAAAAGAACCAATCAGAAATGAAGAATACAATACTGGAAATGAAAAATTCACTAGAGGGACTCAAAAGCAGAGTAGAGGATACAGAAGAATGGATCTGAGAGCTGGATGAAAGACCAGAAAAAATCACTCAAGCTGAACAGATAAAAGAAAAAAGAATTTAAAAGAGTGAGGACAGTCTAAGGGACCTCTGGGACAACATCAAGCGCACTAACATCCGTGTTACAGGTGTCCCAGAAGGAGAAGAGTGAGACAAAGGGGCAGAGAATCTATTTGAAGAAATAATTGATGAAAATTTCCCTAATCTAAGGAAGGAAACAGACATCCAGATACAAGAAGTACAGAGAGCACCAACAATATAAACCCAAAGAGGCCCACACCAAGACACATCATAATCAAAATGTCCAGAATTAAAGATAAAGAGAGAATCCTAAAAGCTGCCAGAGAAAGAGAAGTTACATACAAAGGAAACCCCATAAGGCTATCCGCTGACTTCTCAGTAGAAAGCTTACAGGCTAGAAGAGAGTGGCATGATATATTTAAAGTGCTAAAAGGAAAAAACCTACAGCCAAGAATACTCTACACAGTAATGTTATCATTCAAAATGGAAGGAGAGATCAAAAATTTCCCAGACAAGCAAAAATTAAAGGAGTTTGTCACCAAGAAACCAGTACTACAACAAATGCTAAGGGGATTATTTAAGGGGAAAAGAGAAGACCACAAATTGGAAAAATTATCTATTTCCATGATAAGAGGGTATTGGATACAAATGCACAAAAAAGAGGTTATATATGGTGTCAAAAACATAAAATGTGGGAGGAGAGGTGTTAAAGAGTAGAGCTTTCAGACAGAGGTCAAATTAAAGAGACTATCAATTTAATATAGACGGCTATATATGCAGGTTACTGTATATGAACCCCATGGTAATCACAAACCAGAAACCTATAATAAATACACAAAAAACTACAAAAAATGAACCCAAACATAATACTAAAGAAAGCCATCAAACCACAGGGCAAGAGAGCAAGAGAAGGAGAAAGGAATAGAGAAGAACTACTAAAAGGCCAAGAAAGAAAAGTCAAAAAATGGCCGTAAGTACATACTTATCAATAGCTACTATAAACGTTAATGGACTAAGTGCTCCCATTAAAAGGCATAGGGTGGCTGATTGGGTAAAACAACAAGACCCATATATGTTGCATACAAGAGACACATTTCAGACCTAAAGACACACACAAACTGAAAGTGAAGGGACGGAAACAGATACTCCATGCAAATGGCAATGAAAAGAAAGCTGGGGTAGCAATACTCATATCAGACAAAATAGACTTTAAAACAAAAACTATAAAAAGAGACAAAGAAGGGCACTACACAATGATCAAGGGAACAATCCAACAAGAGGATATAACACTTGTAAATATCTATGAACCCAACGCAGGAGCACTTAAACATATAAAGCAATTATTAACAGACATAAAAAGAGAAATAGACAGTAAGACCATAATAGTAGGGTACTTTAACACTCCACTTACACCAACAGATAGATCATCCAAACAGAAGACCAATAAGGAAACATTGGCATTAAATGACACTCTAGAAGAGATGGACCTAGTAGATATAAACAGAACATTCCCTCCAAAAACTGAAGAATACACATTCTTTTCAGATGCACATGGAACATTCTCCAGGATTTATCACATATTAGGCCACAAAACGAGTCTCCATAAATTTAAGAAGGTTGAAATTATACAAAGTATCTTTGCTGACCACAATGGTATGAAACTAGAAATCAACTACAGGAAGAAAATCAGAAAAGCCAAAAATATGTGGAGAGTAAACAAAATGCTAGTGAGCAACGACTGGGTCAAGGAAGAAATCAAAGGAGAAATAGAAAAATACTTGGAGACAAATGAAAACGAAAATACAACATGCCAGAATTTATGGGATACAGCAAAAGCGGTTCTAAGAGGGAAGTTTATAGCAATACAAGCCTATCTCAACAAACAAGAAAAATCTCAAATAAACAATCTAACAATGCTCTTAAAGGAACTGGAAAAAGAAGAACAAACAATGCCCAAAAATGAGCAGAAGAAGGGAAATAATAAAAATCAGAGCAGAAATAAATGAAATAGAGACCAAAGTAACAATAGAAAAAATTAATAAAACCAAGAGCTGGTTCATTGAAAAGATAAACAAAATTGACAAATCTTTAGCTAGACTCACCAAGAAAAAAAGAGAGAAGGCACAAATAAGTAAAATCAGAAATGAAAGAGGAGAGGTTACAACAGACACCTCAGAAATACAAAAGATTATAAGAGAATACTATGAAAAGCTATATGCCAACCAATTTGACAATCTGGAAGAAATGGATAAATTCTTAGAATCATACAACCTTCCAAAACTGGATCAAGAAGACATAGAGAATTTGAATAGACCAATCACCAGTAAGGAGATTGAAACAGTAATCACAAACCTCCCCAAAAATAAAAGACCAGACGGCCTCCCTGGTGAATTCTACCAAAGATTCAAAGAAGACTTAATACCTATCCTTCTCAAACTCTTCCAAAAAATTGAGGAGAGGGGGAAGCTACCTAAATCATTCTATGAAGCTGACATTACCCTGATACCAAAACCAGACAAGGACAACACAAAAAAAGAAAATTACAGGCCAATATCACTGATGAACATCGATGCAAAAATCCTCAACAGAATACTAGCAAATCACATACAACAATACATTAAAAGGCCATACACCATGATTAAGTGGAATTTATTCCAGGGATGCAGAAATGGTTCAACATTTGCAAATCAATCAACATGATACACCACATTAATAAAATGAAGAATAAAAATCACATGATCATCTCAATAGATGCACAGAAAACATTTGACAAGATACAGCATCCATTTATGATAAAAACTCTGAATAAAATGGGGATAGAAGGAAAGTACCTCAACACAATAAAGGCCATAAATGACAAACCCACAGCTAATATCATCCTCAATGGTTAAAAACTGAAAACTATCCCTCTAAGAACAGGAATCAGACAAGGATGCCCACTGTCACCACTCCTATTTAATGTAGTATTGGATGTCCTAGCCAGAGCAATCAGGCAAGAAAAAGAAATAAAAGAGATCCAAACTGGAAAGGAAGAAGTGAAACTGTCACTATTTGCAGAGGACATGATTTTATACATAGAAAACCATAAAGAATCCACAAAAAAACATTTAGAACTAATAAATGAATACAGTAAAGATGCAGGATACAAAATCAACTTACAAAAATCAGTTGCATTTCTATACACTAACAATGAAGTAGCAGAAAGAGAAATTAAAAATACAATCCCATTTACAATTGCAACAAAAAGAATAAAATATATAGGAATAAACTTAACCAAAGAGGTGAAAGATCCGTACACTGAAAACTATAAAACATTGCTGAAAGAAATTGAAGAAGACACAAAGAAATGGAAAGATATTCCATACTCTTGGGATTGGAAAAAATAACATAATTAGATTTCCATACTTCCTAAAGCAATCTAGAGATTCAATGCAATCTCTATCAAAGTTCCAACAACATTTTTCATAGAAATAGAACAAAGAATCCTAAAATTTATACAGAAAAACAAAAGACCCCGAATTGATAAAGGAATCCTGAGAAAAAAAAACAAAGCTGGAGGTATCACACTCCCTGATTTCCAAATATACTACAAAGCTATACTAACCAAAACAGCAGAGTACTGGCACAAAAACAGACACACAAATCAATGGAATAGAATTGAAAACCCAGAAATAAACCCACACATCTATGGACAGCTAATCTTCGACAAAGGAGCCAAGAACTTATGATGGAGAAAAGAAAGTCTCTTCAACAAATAGTGTTGGGAAAACTGGATAGCCACATGCAAAAAAAAGAAAATAGACCATTACCTTACACCATACACAAAAATTAACTCAAAATGGATTAAAGACTTGAATGTAAGACCTGAAACTATGAAACTTCTAGAAGGAAACATAGGCAGTACGCTCTTCAACATCAGTCTTAGCAACATATTTTCAAGCACCATGTCTGACCGGGCAAGAGAAATGATAGAAAAAATAAACAAATGGGACTACATCAAACTGAAAAGCTTCTGCACAGCAAAGGAAACCATCAACAAAACGAAAAGACAACCTAACAATTGGGAGAAGATATTTGCAAACTGTACCTCTGATAAGGGGTTAATCTCAAAAATATATAAAGAACTCATGCATCTCAACAAGAAAAAAACTAACAACCCAATTAAAAAATGGGCGAAAGACCTAAAAAGACATTTCTCCAAAGAAGATATACAGATGGCCAACAGGCACATGAAAAGATGTTCAGCATCATTAATTATCAGGGAAATGCAAATCAAAACTACAATGAGATATCACCTCATGTCTATCAGAATGGATATATCTCACAAGACAGGAAACAACATGTGTTGGAGAGGATGTGGAGAGAAGGGAACTCTCATACACTGCTGGTGGGAGTGCAGACTGGTGCAGCCACTATGGAAAACAGTATGGAAATTCCTCAAAAAATTAAGGATAGAACTACCATACGGTCCAGCTATTCCACTGCTGGGTATTTACCCAAAGAACATGAAAACACCAATGCATAAAGGTACATGCACCCCTCTGTTCGTTGCAGCATTATTCACAAAAGCCACAGCATGGAAGCAACCTAAGTGCCCATCAGGGGAAGAATGGATAAAGAAGATGTGGTTTTTATACCCAATGGAATACTATTCAGCCATAAGAAATGAGGAAATCCAGCCATTTGTGACAACATGGGTGGACATTGAGGGTATTATGCAAAGTGAAATAAGTCAGAGAGAGAAGGTCAAATACCATATGATCTCACTCATTAAGTAGTAGATAATAACAACAAACAAGCACATAGAGACAGAGATTGGATTGGTGGTTACCAGAGGGGAAGGGGAGAGGGAGGATGGTGAAAGAGATAATTGGGAGGAGGGTGAAAGAGATAATTAGGCACATGTGTGTGGTGATGGATTGTAATTAGTATTTGGATGGTGAACATGAGAACATGATGTAATCCATGCAGAAATAGAAGTATAATGATGTACACCTGAAATTTATACAGTGTGATAAACCAATGTTACCACAATAAACCAAAAAAATAAAATCATAAAATGATATAAAGAAAACAATTCAATTTACAATAACATCAAAGAGAATAAAATAGGAATTTATTTAACAGAAAAGTGCAAGATTCAGACATTGAAGACTACAATACACTGTTGAAAGATTAAAGAAGAAGTTCCAAACAAATGTAAAGATACCTGTGTTCATCATTGGGTGGAATACTTAATATTGAGGTTCTAATACTTCTCAAATTGATCTACATATTCAGGGAATCCCTATCTTAATGTCTACTGCCTTTTTTTGCAGAAATTGATAAATTGATCCTAAAATTCTTATAGAAATAAAAGAAATATAGAATAGCCAAATTAATCTTGAAGAAAGAAGCACAAAGTTGGATGACTAACACTTCCTGATTTCAAAACTTATTACTAAGCAGAGAGTGACGTCAGCATTGTGGTGGAGTGAGCTCTTCCCTTAGTGTCTCCCCGCTGAGATACAATGAAAAGGACATTCATTAAACAACAGAGGACATTCACACCACACGATAGACATCTGAGAGATCCATGTAGCAGTATGTCTGAAGGTGAGGGTGCTGGACCCCCTGGGAGGCAGGGGAAGGAGGTAAGGGTATCTCCTTCCTCTCCTCCAGCAGCAGTGATCTAGGGCATGGGACCTCACATGTTGGCTGGTGTGTGACTCTGAGAGGAGAAGGGGGAGAAAGCAGCCCTTTGTGGGAATGCTTTCACTCTTGGAGTTGCTTCCCAACCCTCGGGAATGCTCCACATGAAGGCTGCTAAGCCACCACGGGGGCATCTCCACCAAGTTGAGCAGCCCAGGCAAGCAGACTGGGGGCATGGGTGGAAAAGAAGACACTCCCTCCCCCCAATCCTGTCTGGTGCACCAGCTTGACCAGTCAGCCAGGGCAGGGGATCACTGCCAGAGCACCTGTGCCTGCATGTGGGAAGCAGTGGTGGCCAGACACAGAGATCCCTATCAGCCCAACTTCTAACAGACAGGCACAACTGCCCAGAGTAGCGGTGGGCTCAGAAAACACAGCTCACACCCCTACCCCCAGCCCCCAGTGGTGGCAGGTGGAATCTGTGACCAGATATTACCACTATGTGATGGCAAAGCTCCACTCCATCAAACAGCATGAAGAAATACAGTCACACTCCAGACCAGAAGGAAAATGACAAATATCCAGAAACCAATCCTGAAGTCACAGAAATTTACAACCTAAACACAAAGAATTTAAAATAGCTATCATAAAGAAACTCAATGAGTTAAAAGAAAACTCAGATATACAATTCAATGAACTCAGGAATAAAATTTATGAGCAGAGGGAATTCTTCACAAAAGAGATTGAAACTATAAAAAAAAATCAGAAATGTTGGAGATGAAGAGCACAACGAATGAGACAAAAAATATCTGGAATCCTTAAAAAACTAAGCTGATATTATGGAGGACAGAATTAGTAATTTAGAGGACAGAAATATAGAAATGCTTCAGGGTGAGGAGGAGAGAGAACTAAGACTACAAAGAAATGAAATTCTCTGAAAAATATCCACCTCAATTAGAAAATAAAGATTATATGTATTCCAGAGGGACACAGAGGGAGAAAGCAGCAGAGAGCTTGTTCAAAGAAATAATAGCTGAGCACTTCCCAAACCTGAGGAAGGAGCTGGGATTACATGTGAATGAAAGTAATAGAACTCCTAATTATATCCATGTAAAAAGACCTTCTCCAAGGCATATATTAGTAAAACTGGCAAAAGTCCATGACAAAAAAAAAATGTTAAAGGAAGCAAGGCAGAAGAAAATAATCTACAAAGGAACCTCTCAAAAGCCTTGAGGAAGGAGATAAATAGACATGCAAAGTCAGAAAATTGCAGCTCTCTATCAGAACGCGTTAACAATTATAACATTAAAGATAAAGGGAAAGAAAACATCAAAAGTAGCTATAATCACTTCATTTTAATCATAAACTCACAACACAAAATAGAATAAGTGTGACAACAATAACTTAGAACGGGAGAGGAAAGGGATGGAATTTGCTTAGACTAAGGAAATAAGAGACTATCAGAAAACAGACTATCTCATCCACAAGATCTTTTATAGAAACTTCATGGTAACCACTAAAAAAAAAATATCAGGGGGCCGGCATGGTGGCACAGCTGTTAAGTGCACGTACTCTGCTGCGGCGGCCTGGGGTTCGCAGGTTCAGATCCTGGGCGCGCACCGACGCACTGCTTGTTAAGCTATGCTGTGGTGGTGTCCCATATAAAGTAAACGATGATGGGCACAGATGTTAGCCCAGGGCCAATCTTCCTCAAGAAAAAGGGGAGAATTGACATTGGATGTTAGCTCAGGGCTAGTCCTCCTAGCAAAAAAAAAAAAAAAAGTAAAAAAAAAAAAATCAGAACACAGACACAAATGATAAAGAGAAAAGCATCATAGAGAATCACCAGACTGAGTTGGCAGGTGGAAATGCATGAGACAAGGAACAAGGGAAATACAGAACAACCAGAAAACAAGTGATAAAATGGCAGTATTAAGCCCTGATATACCAATAATCACTCTAAGCGTAAAGGGATTGAATTCTCCAATCCAAAGACACAGAGTGGCAGGATGGATTAAAAAACAAGACCCAACAATACGCTGCCTCCAGGAAACACATCTCAGCTCTAAAGAAAAACACAGGCTCAGAGTGAAGGGATGGAAGATGACACTCCAAGCTAATGGCAAACAAAAGAAAGCAGGTGTTGTCATACTTATATCAGACAAAGTATCTTTTTTATCAAGGTAAAAAAGGCAATGAGAGACAAAGAAGGGCAGTATATGGTGATAAAAGAGACACTCCACCAAGAGGACATAACACTTACCAATATATATGCAACCAACACAGGAGCACCAAAGTACATGAAGCAACTATTAACAGACCTAAAAGGAGAAATTAACAGCAACACAATAATAGTAGGGGATGTCACCACCTCTCTTACATCAATGGATAGATCATCCAGACAGAAAGACAATAAGGAAATAGTGGAATTAAATGAAGAACTTGACCAGATGGACTTAATAGATATATGTATATATATATAACACTCCTTCCAAAAACAGCAGAATACACATTCTTCTCAAGTGCACCTGGAACATTCTCAAAGATAGACAATATGTTGGGAAATAAGGTAAGCCCTAATAAATGTAAGAAGATTGAAATCATATCAAGCATCTTTTCTGACCATAATGCTGTGAAACTAGAAATCAACTACAAGCAAAAAGCTCAGAAAGTGACAAATATGTGGAGACTAAACAACATGCTACTGAACAACCAATGGATCAATGAAGAAATTAAAAGGAGAAATCAAAAAACATCTGGAGACAAATGAAAATGAAAATACACCATACCAACTCATATGGGATGCAGCAAAATCGGTCCTAAGTGGAAAATTCATAGCAATAAAGGCCCACCTTAACAAACAAGAAAAATATCAAATAAGTAGTCTTAAACTACGCCTAACAGGGGCTGGCCCGGTGGCGCAAGCAGTTGGGTGCGCGCAATCCGCTGCGGCGGCCCGGGGTTCGCTGGTTTGGATCCCGGGCTCGCACCGACGCACTGCTTGGTAAGCCATGCTGTGGCGGCGTCCCATATAAAGTGGAGGAAGATGGGCACCGATGTTAGCCCAGGGCCAGTCTTCCTCAGCAAAAAATAGAGGAGGATTGGCGGATGTTAGCTCAGGGCTGATCTCCTCACAATAAATAAATAAATAAATAAATAAATAAATAAATAAACTACGCCTAACAGAACTAGAAAAAGAAGAACAAACAAAGCCCAAAGTCAGCAGAAGGAGGGAAATAATTAAAATTAGAGCAGAAATAAATGAAATAGAAACCAAAAAAAAAGTACAAATGATCAACAAAACTAAGAGCTGGTTCTTTGAGAAGATAAACAAAATTGACAAACCCTTAGCCAGACTCATTAAGAAGAAAAGAAAGAAGGCTCAAATAAATAAAATTAAAAATTGAAGAGGAAAAATTACAATGGATACCACCAAAATACAAAGGGTTATAAGAGAATACTATGAAAAACTATATGCCAACAAATTGGACAATCTAGAAGAAATGGATAAATTCTTAGACTCATACAACCTCCCAAACCTGAATCGAGAAGAAATAGACAATCTAAATAGACCAATCACAAGTAAAGAGATTGAAGCAGTAATCAAAAACCTCACCAAAAATGAAAGTCCAGTACCAGACAGCATCTTAGGAGAATTCTACCAAACATTCAAAGTAGATTTAATACACATTCTTCTCAAACTATTCCAAAAAACTGAAGCAGGCAGAACACTTCCTAACTCGTTCTATGATGCCAACATCACCCCATATCCCAAAGCCAGGCAAGGATAGCACAAAGAAGGAAAATTACAGGCCAATATCGCTGATGAACATAGATGCAAAAATCCTCAACAAAATATTGGCAAACCAAATACAGCAATGCATTAAAAGGATCATACATCACAATCAAGTGGGATTTATACCAGGGGTGGCTCAACATCCACAAATCAATCAATATGATACACCACATCAACAAAATGAGGAATAAAAATCAAGTGATCATCTCAATGGATGCAGAGAAGTCACTTGACAAGATTCACCATCCATTTATGATAAAAATTCTTGATAAAATGAGTATAGAAGGAAAGTACCTCCACATAATAAAGGCCATAAATGACAAACCCACAGCCAATATCATATTCAACAGGGGAAAACTGAAAGCAAGCCCTCTGAGAACAGGAACAAGGTAAGTGTGCCCACTCTGGCCACTTGTATTCAATACAGTACTGGAGGTTTTGGCCAGAGCAATTAGGCAAGAAAAAGAAATAAAAGGTATCCAAATTGGCAATGAAGAAGTGAAACTCTCGCTGTTTGGAGATGACATGATTCTAAATATAGAAAACCCTAAAGAATCCAACAGAAAACTATTAGAAACAATCAACAACTACAGCAAAGTTGCAGGATGAAAAATCAACTTACAAAAATCAGTTGTATTTCTATACTCTAAGAACGAACTAACAGAAAGAGAACTCAAGAATACAACCCCACTTACAATTGCAACAAAAAGAATAAAATATCTAGGAGTAAATTTAACCAAGGAAGTGAAAGACATATACAATGAACACTATAAGACATTATTGAAAGAAATAGATGGTGACATAAAGAAATGGAAAAATATCCCATGCACATGGATTGGAAGAATAAACATAGTTAAAATGTCCCTACTACCTAAAGCAATCTACAGATTCAACATAATCCCAATCAGAATCTCTATGACATTCTTCATGGAAATAGAACAAAGAATCCTAAAATTCATATGGGGCAACAAAAGACCCCAAACAGCTAAAACAATCCTGAGAAAAAGAACAAAGCTGGAGGTGTCACTATCCCTGACTTCAAAATACACTACAAAACTATAGTAATCAAAACAACATAGTACTGGCACAAAAACAGATGCACAGATCAATGGAACAGAATTGAGATCCCAGAAATAAACCCACACATCTATGGACAGCTAATCTTTGACAAAGGAGCCAGGAACACACAATGGAGTAAGGAAAGTCTCTTCAATAAATGGTGTTGGGAAAACTGGACAGCCACATGCAAAGAATGAAAGTAGACCATTATCTTACATGAAATAAAAAATTAACTCAAAATAGATGAAAACTTGAAGGTGAGAAGTGCAACCATAAAACTCGTAGAAGCAAAAATAGGCAATATACCCTTTAACATCGGTCTTAGCAGCATCTTTTCAAATACCATGTCTACTCAGACAGGGAAACTAAAGAAAAAATAAACAAATGGAACTACACCTGACAAAAGCTTCTGCAAGGCAAAGGAAACCACAAAACAAATGAAAAGACAATCCACCAACTGGGAGAAAATATTTGCAAATCATATATCTGACAAGGGGTTAATCTCCAATATATCAAGAACTCATATAACTCAACAGCAAAAAAAACAAACAACCTGATCAAAAAATGGGCAGAGGATGTGAACAGACGTTTTTCCAAAGAAGATATACAGATGACCAACAGGCACATGAAAAGATTTTCAACATCACTAATCATTAGGGAAATGCAAATCAAAACTACAATGAGATATCACCTCACACCTGTCAGAATGGCTATAATTACCAAAACAAAAAATACCAAATGTTGGGGAGAATGTGGAGAAAAGAGAATCTTCATACACTGCTGCTGGGAAAGTAAACTGATACAGCCACTACGGAAAACAGTATGGAGACTTCTCAAAAAATTAAAGATAGAAATACCATATGACTTAGCTATCCCACTACTGGGTATTTATCCAAAGAACTTGAATCAACAATTCAAAGAGACTTATGCACCCCTGTGTTCATAGCAGTATCAATCATAATAGCCAGAGGTGGAAACAACCCAAGTGCCCATCAACTGATGAATGGATAAAGAAGATATGGTGTATATACACAATGGAATACTACTCAGCCATAAGAAACGATGAAATCTCCTCATTTGCAACAACATGGATGGACCTGGAGGGTATTATGTTAAGCAAAATAAGACAGACAGAGAAAGACAAACACCACATGGTTTCACTCATATGTGGAAGATAAACCAACACATGGTCAAAGAAAACAGATTAGTGTTTACTAGAGAGGAAAAGGTTGGGGGGTGGGCATAAGAGGTAGAGGGGCACATATATATGGTGACTGACAAATAATCATGTACACCTGAAATTTCACAATGTTATAAACTATTAAAACCTCAATAAATAAAAAAAAAACTTATTACAAAGCTATAGTGATCAAGACAGTGTGGTAATATGAAAAGGAGAGACATTAATGGGACAGAATTGAGATTACAGAAATAAACCCACTGATTTTCTACAAGAATGCCAACACAATTCAACGGTGACAACTCTTTTAAAAAATGGTGCTGGGGGGCTGGCCCAGTAATGTTGTGGTTAGGTTCTCGTGGTCTGCTTTGGTGGCCCAGGGTTCGCAGGTTCAGATCCCAGGCACAGATGTATGCACAGCTTATCAAGCCATGTTGTGGCAGGTGTCCCACATATAAAGCAGAGGAAGATGTGCATGGATGTTAGCTCAGGGCTAATCTTCCTCACCAAACAAAAATGGTGTTGGGACAACTGGACAGCCACATGCAAAAGAATTAAATAAGACCTCTACCTCATACCATATACAAAAAGTAACTCAAATTGATGAAAGGTATAAATGTAGGAGATAAAGCTATGTAATTGTTAGAAGAAGACACAAGTATAAATCTCTATGACCTTAGATTAGGTAACAGTTTCTTAGATAGTCCAATTAAAACACAAGCAAACAAAGAAAACATGAATACTTGGGCTTCATCAAAGTGAAAATCTTTTTTCTTCAGAAGGTACTATCAAGAAAGTGAATAGACAACCCAAAGAATAGGAGAATATCTTCCTTGGAAAAACGTCTATTCAGATCATTTGCCCATTTTCTAATTGGGTTGCTTGTTTTTTGCTACTGAGTTGTGAGAGTTCCTTCTACATTTTGGACATTAACCTCTTATCAGATATGTGTTTTGCAATATTTTCTGCTGTTCTTTAGGTTGCTTTTTCATCTTGATCATTTCTTTTGTTGTACAGAAGTTTTTTATTTTGATGTAATCCAACTTATTTATATTTGCTTTTGTTGCTTGTGCTTTTGGTGTCATACCCATAAAATTATTGCCAAGACCGATATCAAGGTGCTTTTTCCCTACGTTTTCTTCTGGGAGTTTTATGGTTTCATGTCTTACATTTAAGTCTTTAATATATTTCATATTAATTTTTGTGAGTGATGTAAGATAGAATGAATCCAGTTTCATTCTTTTACATGTGGCAATCCAGTTTTCCCAACATCATTTATTGAAGAGACTATCTTTTCCCCATTGAGTATTCTTGGCTCCCATATCAAATATTAGTTGATCATATACGCGTGAATTCATTTCTTGGTTTCAATTCTGTTCCTTTGATCTGTGTGTCTGTTTTTATGCCAGTGCCATACTGCTTTGACTATTATTAATTTTGTAATACAGTTTGTGATCAGGAAGTGTGAGGCTTGCAGATTTTTCCTTCTTTCTCAGGATTCCTTTGGCTATCCAAGGTCTTTTGTGGTTCCACACGAATTTTAGGACTATTTTTTCTATTTCATTAAAAAAAAAAAATGCCACTGTGATTTTGATAGGGATTGCACTGAACCTAGAAATGGCTTTGGGTTTTAAGGATATTTTAACAATATTAAATCTTTCAATTCATGAACACGAGATATCTTTCCATTTATTTGTGTCTTCTGTTATTTCTTTCATCAGTGTCTTATAGTTTTCAGTGTACAGTTATTTCATCTCCTTGGTTAAATTTATTCCTAAATGTTTTATTGTCTTTGATGCTATTGTACATGAGATTGCTTTTGTTTCAGATAATTCATTGTTAGTGTATAGAAATGCAACTGATTTTTGTATGTTGAGTTTGCATCCTGCAACTTTACTGAATTTATTAGTTATAACAGTTTCTTGGTGGAGTCTTTAGGTTATTCTGTATATAAGATCATGTCATCTATAAAGACAATTTTACTTCTTCCTTTCCAACTTGGATGCCTTCATTTTTTTTTCTTGCCTGATTGCACTGGCTAGGACTTCCAATATTATGTTGAACAGAAGCAATGAGAGTGGGCCTCCTTGTCCTATTCCTGATCATATATAATTCCTGATCATACATTCCTGATCATCTATATATAAAATAACATATATATAGCTCAAGCAATTATGGAGGCTAAGATTGTAGTCAGTAAGATAGAGACCTGAGATATCATAGTTCTACCCAGAAGCTGGCAGGTATTAGACCCTGGAGGAGCTTATGTTTTCATTTGAGTCCAAAGGCAGGAAAAGAAAAAATTATGTCCCAGCTTGAAGGCAGTCAGGCAGGAGGGGTTCCCTCTCACTTAGCCTTTTGTTCAGGCCTTCAAGTGATTAGATGAGGCCCAGTCACATTATGGAGGGCAATCCGCTTTAGTCAGTCAACTGACTCAAATGTTAATTCCATCCAGAAATACTCTCATAAACACACTTAGAATAGTGTTTGAACAAATGTCTGGGTACCTATGCCCAGTCAAGCTGACATACAAAATTAATCATCACACCATGATAATTAATTTATAGTTTATTCTGTATAAGATGGTGAATTGGCAAATATTTTTAATTGGAAAAATTCTATAAATCAATTTGTATGTTAGATAGATTACCCTTTCTACAGTGTTCATGCTGGGTTAGAAAGGAAAACACAGAGACAATGAGAATACAAGAAGTGTTGATATAGAAGTTAAATGCATATTGAGATTTTAATCATTACTTATTAATATTGAATGTGTTCAAGACTTGTACTACACTACCCATGGTTCAGGAATTCAAGGGCAGTCTTTGGCTGGAACGAGGTTAAATATATCTGATCAGGTCAGGGGTCAAGCTTCATTGAGAGCAGTAGCTCAGGGAACACTGAATATTTTTATTTTTTTCTCTGTGTCACATAGAGTTCTCTCTTTCTCTTTTTTTTTTTTTTTTGGCTGGGAAAAATTTGCCCTGAGCTAACATCTGTTGCCAATCTTCCTTTTTTTATGTGAGCTGCCACCACAGCATGGCTACTGACAGACAAGTGGTGTGGTTCCCAGCCTGGGAACTGAACCCGGGCCACTGAAGCGGAGTGTGCTGAACTTTAACCACTAGGCCATCAGGCCTGGCTCTCAATATTGTCATAAAGACAGTGGCTGACTTAGGGCTGGCCTTTGTAGAGTCACTAAAACAACTTAAGCAACATTTTTTTAACATTTAAGAAAAAAAAGAACTGATAACCAAGCTGCAGAGAGCCATTGCTGTGAGAATTACATATCCCCACCAGTCTGTGCTTGAACTAATAAGAAAATAATGTTATATCACAATTTTGTTGAAGACTTAGAATTCTGTGAATCCATTCAATCGTTAACTCAACAGATACTTGTTGAGTTCTTGTCATTTGAGAGGCACCGTGCTAGGTGCCGAACATGGAATTCTAGGTACAAACAGATGTACTTTGTTCCTTCACAAAGCTGATTGTTTGGTAGAGGAGATGGATATAATTAAATAATCAGACTAATGAATGAGCAGGTGAAAACTGGGATGCATATTCTGAAGGACGTGAACGTGGTCCCGTGAGAATATGTGAGAATCTAATATAGTAACACCCCATCAGCAAATGCTCTTTGAGGAGAGACTTGAACAATGACTAGAAGAACTTCTAACAGTATAAAAAGGGGTCTACAGAGGAAGGCGGGGGCCAACTAATCAAGATCCTTAGTTATTGTGTAAAGGATTTTGGTCTTTTTTATCCTTAAAAACAATGAGGATTAAGTGAGTCGTTGCATCTGCTGCACCCAAAGGCACAACCTTCACTCCCACACCCCTGTGGACCCACCGCCCTGTCCTCTTCCTCCCACCCTCGACTTCTCTCATGACTCTTAGCATTGCACTCACATTTCATTCCATTTTAAACACATTCCCCTACAGCACTTAACTAATGTTTATTTGAAATTTTGGATTTAATTCCTGTCAAATTTTCCAAAGTTCCTATTTTTCCCATCATCTTTTAAAAGAGATTACACTTTCTCTCACATCCAAAGAACCACAAAGCCACGTGTAGAGTAGATCACATTCTGGAAATAATATACTAATGAGTTTTCTTATTTCTCCCCATAAGTTTATAAATGTACATTCCTCTGAAGCTATTCTATAATTATGTCCTGAGGAATAATTAAGCCAGATACAACTTGGGGAAAAAGGAGGCATGGCACAAAAGGAATCTGTGCCACAGAGGAAAGGGAACTATGGTCATTCCACTTCCATGAGAAAGAAGGAAAAAAAGAAGATGGGGATGACGGAGAAAAGGAGCAAGTATAAGACGCATCAAGAGTAGAGGAAGAGAGAATGTGAATAGAGGGAAAAGAGGCAATACATCAAATGATACTATGCTTACTTAGGCTGCCCTCCGCTTTGAAGCTCATTTAGGATCTTGAAGAAGACTGCCTTGTAACAGTGGTCAAATGGTTGCATGACTTCAAACTCTGGGCCAGGAGAAGCATTCCCAGGTCTTCATTTTCTCCTATGAAGAATGGCTCTAGATTTGCAGTGACTCTAGATGTTTCCTGGCATCTCAACATAAGCATATACATAGTCACGGAAGGATAGAGCTACAGGCCTGCCATGGTTACTGGGGAGGTGAGGTGGCTCAGGCTGTCTACACTGCATCCTCTGCTATAGGATGATCTTGCCAAATGCAGTTTTGGCTGCTACTCAGAAGAATTACAGGACTAGAAGAAGCTGAAACGGCACTTGAGTGAGCAGGAGCCTGGAGGAAGTTGCCATAGAATTCAGAAGTTACATATGCCCACTTTAGATGCAAACCACCTGAGGCTGGGCAGGGGACATTGCCTCCAAGGCCTGTAAGGTTCAGAGGACGCAATAAGGACTCAGGTGAAGGTGCGTGCCCTGCCTTGATCTGTCAGGAGGACACAGAAAAGTATCTCCTGGACCAAACTTCACCTTGAGAAGTAGGAAGAGGAGCAGAGTTCCAACAGCAAGCCAAAGCTTGGATTCCCTTATTACATATGTATAATAAGACTGCTTTACACCAGAAGTGATAGAAATACTTTTAATTGGCGCATTGATGTTTTTCCTCACTAGAATAGCATTATAGATGCCAAAGTGTCTGAGCTGTGTTTAGAGTGACAGGGATGCTCGTAGAAAATAGCAACATGGGGAGAACAGGGGATGGTTTGACTGGATGGTATTACCTTTAAATGGAGATGACTTTATATAAGGATACAAAATTCATGACAGGACACAGGTATTAGAGTAAAGAGAACATCAAGTACTCCATCAATGAGGATTCAGTCAGGAAAACAGAAACCACACAGTAAAGTAACAGAGAGTATTCACTATAGGCGAGTAATTAGAAAGGTGTTGACAAACTGTGAAGAAACGAACATGAGGTAAACAGAGATGGTGAGCGGAAGCAGCTGCTATCAACCCCAGTGCTGGGGAAAAGTAGGGAAGCCTGTAGGGTAACTAAAACCTCGAAGTCTGGACAAGGAGCTTTGTGGAGCTGGGCCCAGACTATTGAAGAGGGGGGCCTCTTGGCTGCTATGGGAACCTAAGGAACTCACAGGAGGGGCCTCGGGGAACAAGGTGTTGCTTGGCTGCTATGGGTGCTTTTGAAAAGACACCACGATGTTGCTTCTAAGAGTCTTAAAAAAACAAAAAGCAAACAAAACTGGACACTAGGACCTTCTGCTGTCAGAGCAAACTGCTGTTGTTGAGACCAGCAGCCACTGCTGGCGCTGTGTTAATGGAAACGGTAGGCAGCACGGGAAGAGCAGGTGCCCATCTTTCCCCTGCTCCCAGTCTCCTCTAGTGCCCTCTATGGGCAGAAGCCAACAAAGATCCGGAGGCTAAGAGGAAATGTAGTTTGTTGAGTCTCTGCCCGCGTACCACAGGGCAACGTATACTATAGAGGGTTCAAAGTTCAAAGATAACAATCATGCGTGGTGTGCATACCACTCACTCTACTGAGGTGTAGCAGGACTAAAATTGTACGTGCGTATGTGCAAAACCTCATAGCTCCTGTATCTTCCTATGATGGACCTTGATTTTTTTCCATAAACCTACTCCCCACTGAGAAACAGGTAAAGTTAATCATTTATGATCCTGCAATTGAGGCAGACTCCTCAGTTGTCAGAAAAAATGAAATTAAATTTAAGATAAGCATTTGCAAGTGGAAAGATAGTGGTGAAAATGTTATGAGTTATGTGAACCAGCAACTAAAGCATAAAACCTGAGCATTATTCTGTCTCCAAGACACATCCCTTAGGAAGGAACACAAAGAACATGAGATTGTTGCTTCTCATTTTACCCCAGACACACAAGAGAACTTTCTTAGAACATCAGAGGTGATCAAGTTCTGACAGTAAAGCTTCTCAGTGTTTTTAGGAGGTCTGAGACAGATAGGAAAGGATATAGATGACCATTATAGAGTCACTAATAGAGATAATCTCAGCTCGAAATAATTTCATTTTTTTTCATATTAAGGGAATCATATTGACATTCTACTAAGATAATCGTTTACAAATACTTCTGTTTATTGATAAGTTGACTTCCATTCTGTGTAATTAAATGGTAGTTCCCCACAAAGATATGTAGGTCAAAAAGAAAAAGCAAAATACGTGTTTTTTCAAGACGATGGTTTCATCAACTTTTATTATACTCTTTTGGCCAAAGCCAGTCATAGGGCCAGGCCCACAGTACTGTGGTGGAGCACTGCTGAAAGTCACGGAAACAGGGGCATTGAAAAATTGGGGCCATAAATTCAGTCAATCAATCACATCCCCTCTATGAATTTACACATGATTCTTGCCCCTCTGTGTCTATTGCTATTAATAAGTACTTTGTTAATATGTACAGCATAGGCTATTCAAATTCTGAAATAATTCTCAAATCCATTTCTCCTCTCTATCCTCACTACTATCACTCTATTCATATTAAGCTTGAAAATGGACTTCAGATTAATTAAAATGGACTTTGGTTTTCCCCAGCTCAAGTTTAAGTGTTTGATTGTCGTGGACAGTTTTTTAAATGGCTCCTAATGACCCTCACCTCCTAGAATTCATACTTTCTTTTAGTCACCTCCCATGTTTACCAGGGCTGGATTATACAACCAACAGCACATGACACAAATGATGGGATGGCCCTTCTGAGCTTAGGTTACACATAACGGAGCTTCTCTCGAGTGCAGATCACTCATTCTGAGGAGAGAAAGCCGCCGTGTGGGTTGAATAGCTCTAGAGAAAGATTCGTGTGATAAGGAATTGAGTCTTCTGTTATTATCCGTGTTATCCAGCTGGAAGTAGATTCTCCATCCTCTTCCCATGACTGAAGTCGTGGCCCAAAACTAAAACATCGTGACAGACCCTGAGCCAGAGCCGCCAAGCAAAGACAATCCCACATTCCCAAGCTACAGAGACTCCGTGAAAAAAACACATTTTTTTTTTCATTTTGAGCTTCAAAAACATCGGAGTAATTTATTACACAGTACTAGAACACATGTACATACAGACTTGGATACCTAGAAGTGGGACACTGTCACAATAAATGCCTAAAATGTGGGAATGGCTTTAAAATCAGGTAGTGAGCTCTAGAAAAGTTCTGGTGAAAGCCGAAAATGCTGGGGACGCTTCAGAGGAGCCTTTTATAAGGCTGTGGGTGACCTTTAAAAGGTCTTTTAGGGGCCGGCCTGGTGGCGCAAGCGGTTGGGTGCGCACGCTCCGCTGTGGCAGCCTGGGGCTTCGCTGGTTCCCACCAGTCGCGCACCCACGCACCGCTTGGCAAGCCATGCTGTGGGGGCGTCCCATATAAAGCGCAGGAAGATGGGCACGGATGTTAGCCCAGGGCCAGTCTTCCTCAGCAAAAAAAGAGGAGGATTGGCAGATGTTAGCACAGGGCTGGTCTCCTCGCAAAAAAGAAAAGAAAAAAATAAATAAATAAAAATAAAAGGTCTTTTATAAGCACTTACAGGAAACTGAGGCAAAAGTTACTGAAAACTGAAAGAAGAGGGAGCCTTTTATGTAGTGGCAGAAAGTTTAGCAACCCTCTTATTTGTATTTCTGTGGAACATAGAAAAAATACTTAATTAACTGGGTAACACAGCTAAGGGGATTTTCAACCAGTTTTAAAAGTGCCATCTGGTTTCTTCTTGTTGCTAATAGAGGAGAGAGATAAAGGAAAGACTGTAAAACAAAAGTGATCCACGACTTGATGGTTTTGTAAATGTTAAGCCTTTGCAGGTGTCAAATGGTGTAAAAATTAAGAAACAACTTCTTAGCAAACATCCAATCCACAGCACTGCCGGGAAAATGTGGTCCAAAGATGAAGTCAAGGGTGTGACTGTAAAATCTTTTATTAAGATCTCAGAAGGATAAAATTCAGTCAGATGAAAGGGTGTGGCTCAGAAACCCTCTCAATCAAGCTACAGCGCTTCTGGGAAGCTTAAGGGCGCTCTTCCGTAGCCATCTTAGAGGCAGCCACAAGGAGAGACAGGCTTATCTTGAAATGTTTTGTGGCTCTGGAATCTGTCTAGTGGATTAAACCCCAATGAGATTCATAGAAGATCCACAGTTTTTAAAAGAGTTATATGCAGAGCATCACCAGGTTGGACTGAAAAGGGTAAGACAGTAGAAGAAAAAGCAAAGAGGCCTTTGGCCCTTCTAATGGCAAGAAGGCGGCTGATAAAACTACTCAGTGCACAAATGTGGTATATTTGATGGAAAAAAGGAGGACTCAAAGGGTTGAACCAGAAGCCCAGACAGTGGAGCTTAGAGCCATGGAGAACTTTTTCCAGGACTCGAGTCCTAATCAAGAAACTTCCCAGGTGGATTTGAGAACTGTTACGGATTGGTTACTCCTTGGTGTCTCCGATTCTCCTCCTTTTGAACAGGAATGTCTATAGTGATTATCCTGTGCTTGTTCCTCCTTTATATGTGGGGTACGGGGAAGACAGAGAATTTTCTCTTTATTTTCAGAGGCCAAGAGGACTTGTACTAAAGGAACTACATCCCAGGGGCCTTATCTGCACCTGGATCTGATATAGGTAATAGGATTTTGGACTTAGAGCTGATGTTGTAATGAAATGAGACTTTTGGGGGTCTTAAAAAAGGGTGAGTATATTTTGAATGTGGAAGGAATGTGAATCATCAGGAGACAGAGGGCAAACTGTGGTAGTGGACTGTTTGAAGTAATTTGTTATGCATCGATAGAAAATTTATATACTGCTCAATTCTATTCTTCACACCTCTGCTAAGTGATTTTTCTAAAACTTGGCTCCTAACACTATCTGAAGTTACCTACTACAGAATAAAAAGTTCAAATTCTCTAGCTGTTGCATAAATAAAGATTTTCTCAATGTGACCTTGATTTATCTTTCTAGCTATATCTTTAAATCACTTTTATAAATCCTGTCTGAGAGCCATACAGGAATTCTTATCATCCCCAGAATAAGCTCATGCCTCTGTGTTGATACAAGCTGTTCCCTCTATCTGGAGTATATTCCTCTGCTTCTGTTTACCTGTTTTTATTGGAAAACATTCAAACTGAGCCTTCACATACCAACTTCACAATCTCCTCTCTGTGAAGTCTTTTCCAAATCTCCTTACCTTTACACCTCAGATGTCCCTCTAGCTCCTCTGCAAACCTGAATGACAGTCCTTGTCACACACACGATGATTTTCTCCCATTTACGTCTGGATCAGGACTGTCAGAGAACGGAATGAGAATCTCATATTCAAGTAGAAAACAAAAGGATGCACTCTAACTCATATCTGGGCTTGGAGAAAGCAAACCTGAATTACTGTGAGTCATCAATAACATTCGTCATGAAGACAAACTTCATGCACCTGGAATCTCTAAAAATTAACACTAATTCATAAAGGAAAAGTAGAATTATTTGTTGTCCTTCATCCAAGCCTGCTGACAAATGCTAAACTCCAGAGTAAAACTGTTTAAGTTTAGTACAAGGAAAAGCATCTTAGTTGGTTTATTTTCCTTTTTTCTCTTATCTCCCGGGTCCAGAAGTCAGTAACTTTCCAGAACAAGAGAAATGAAAAAGAACATCATACAGACTTGCAATTCAGAGAACACGAGTGCCATTTCCTTCTCTGAAGGAAAGAAAAGAGACATGTTTTCTAAGCCTATTAAAATTTTAATACAATAAACCCTTTTTTTTGGAGTGAAGTAGAGTACACCTTAATTGAATATGGTTCCAGATTCAGTCTAAACAACGTCAGAATAAAATTCACTGCTATTGTGCCAAACAAAAATTAAACAGTCTAATTAGTCTAATAAAATTAGACTAATAACTTTGATATATACATAAATTTTGTAAAGTGATATTTTCTGCAGAAAAAAATTATTGCCCATGACACTTGAAAACACACTGACGTTGATTAGTATCTCCTTCTTTCTACCCTAAAAGAATGAATTTATTTGAAATTCTATTAAAAAAAACAAACATGATATTACAAAAGCTTTTATTTGACATCTAAAATGGAATATTCTTCCTAAACATAGCTGCTATCATTTCTAGAGGATTAAGGCTATCTTGAAGAAATTATAAGTGATTTTGTCCAAGATTTTCTGTTTCAGGTTCACCAGTTACCTAAAATTGAAAACTTTGGCTGCATTCATTTGGGTCTTTTTCCTGGACTAAGCTTTCTCTAGGATAATTTATTTTCTAGACGGAAAATATGCAATAGGAATGGCATGAAAATATGGACCAAGGCTATGATTAGTGGCCTCATGAGTAGTGGGTCCTTCTGGACACAAACCCTCGGACCCACTCTGTAGAAAAAGGGGAGAGAGAGCTGAATGGCAGCTTAAGCTTAGACTGAAGGGCTTCAGAGAGCAGAGCAAGGAAAAGCAGCAGCCGCTGTTCAAATTTTGGGAATAAGTTGGAGATAGAGAGGTGTCACAGAAAGGACCGCCATGATTGGTCCTGAGATGAAAGGGAAAGACCAGTCACCCCAGAGCACGGAGTCATGGTGAGTTGCTTGCTTTTGTCAGAGCAGCATTCCCATTGACCTGATCAATAGACACCCATTGAGCTTCTACTCTGCACCTGAAACTTTTCTAGGTGCTGAGAATATAGTGACGAACAAAACAAAATCCCTACCCTTATGAAGCATACGTTCTATCAGGAGAGAGCAACCGTGTGCATGTGCGAGTGTGCGTGTGTGTGCAAGGATAAGGGTAACAAAAGAAATAGAACAAGCAAAGGGGAAAGAGGATGGTAGGTAATACTGTATCAGATTGGATTCCCAGAAAAGCCTATCTAATTAAATGCAGAGATCTGAATAAAATGAGTTTTTAGAAGAGTGCCCACACAAGGTTGGTTCTCCATAAGTACTATGGATGAGTGAATGAATAAATATGAGGCTGCTGAAGGCGAAGTTTCAAAGGAGCAGTAGTTGTGGGTGTGATTCCAATTTTAAAAGAATACACATTATAGGCTAGTACTTGTTATAGAGAGAGGCAATAGTCTATGTTCATCAAAAGTTGAGTTTATAAAACTTCTAGGTGAGGAATTACACATTTTTTGGTTGTAGTGAGGCAAAATAATACAGGGTTGTGGAGGAATTTATGGACTCTACTGAAATAATTATCAAGAAAACATTAATTTATTGAGTACCTACTGTGTACTGTGTGCCAGGTACCTCACATGCATTTTCTCATTTAGTCTTTACTGCAACCTTAAAAGAAATGAAGTATTTTTTTTCCATTTTGCAGGAACTGGAGGATTGGAGTGGTTAAGTGACTTGTTAATGGCCATTTGGCTTCCAAGTGATGGAGCCAAGATTGGAACCCAGCTATCTCCAGCTCCACTGCTGAATTCCTAAGAAAAGATCTACAGCTTTCTTATAATCTGAAGAAAACTCTTCTTTCTTTAACATATTTTGACATCGGCACTCATAAATTTCAAAGTTTTTCCTACTAATATTAACATTCAAAAATTTAGTAAATAGGTTGGTGTTACGTTATATCTACCTTTCCTAATAGTATAGTCTTATGTCTTAGTTTTCATCTGACCAAAATAAAAAAGCTTAATTCATTTCCTATTAAACGTGTTATTTATTCTAAACTGAGTATTTTATTGTGAAGAAACTAAAATGCTTACATTGGAAAAATTATATCAGTAACCAAACTGAAAATTAGGTATATATACAATAACATGGATGAATCTCAAATATAATATGATGAATGAAATAAGCCGTAAAGAATCCAGAAAAGAAAAATCGAATCTATGGCTAGAAAGTCTATTTTTTGTTACCTGGGAGTTGGGTAGGGTCTGGGGTTGATTGCAAAGGGTATATTAGTGACATATTTGGATGATGAAATGATTTATATCTTGAAAGTGACAGCTAAATAGGTGAATACATTTGTCAAAACTCATGAAACTGTGTACTGAAAATAAGGGTATTTGTAAATTTAGCTCGACAAATTTGATTTTTAAAGTAAAACATAGTGATGTATACTTTACTTTAATTATCAAGAAAATTAAATTTTTGAAAAAAATGATTAAAAAACAATTAAAAAAATAAAAAATATATATTTCTTGCATTTGTTTTTGTTATTCATTTAAAAGCAAAGCATCTACAAAAGTGAACAATATGGTCATTTTTCCCCTGACTATACATTTTCCATCCATTTAGCAAATACTCCTAAAGTACTAGAGCTTCAAACAAATCATCTAACATCAATTTAATCAAAAGCTTTCTTGGCACTCACTGTTAATATTAATATAAAATTTTCTGAGATTTTTGCAAAATAATAAATTAAGCTAAGTCATCCATAGACAGTATTGGCTGAACTCAAGTTTTTAATAATGCTTGTCTGGCCTTTGTCTGTAAATGGAAAGTGAGCTGCAAGGCAAAGAGACGATGCATTGAGTATGGTTCTACTGTGCAGGCAGACAAGGAATATCAGCTTATAAACTGAAATAATTACCATAGTTTTAATTTTTGAGAGGCTTTTAATTTCCTATAGAATCATTACATAAGTCAAATAAAGATCAGGTCAACCTTTTCTTGTAATCTTTGTTGCTGCATATCTCACCCATGAAAAGGTTGGATGGAGTTCAAATTAAGAAATATTTTCTGAATTTAGGGGCCGGCCCGGTGGCATAGTGGTTAAGTTCACATGCTCTGCTTCTGTGGCCCAGGGTCCACTGATTAGGATCTTGGGTGCAGACCTACGCACCACTCGTCAAGCCGTGCTGTGGCAACGTCCCACATACAAACCATAGAGGAAGAAGAGTACAGATGTTAGCTCAGGGCCAATCTTCCTCAACAAAAAGAAGAAGATTGGCAACAGAGGTTAGCTCAGGGACAATCTCCCTCACCAAAGAAAAAAAATATATATATATTTTCTGAATTTGAAACTTTTTTCTAACGAAGGAAGAAATATTTCTAACGAAGGAAGTTTCCTCAATTGCTTGAGAGGGGGAGTTACATAGAGTGTGGATACAGTCATTACATAGGAAGATTAGTGTGTTTAATAGCTCTAATTATCACCTAAATATCCATATCCTCAGACTACCCCAAATTTAGTAAGAAGAACATAAAAATTTCTAAAAGGCCAATATTTACCTAAAATTGTAGTAAAAGCAAAGCAGAAAGCTTACTTACTTGATATGCCACTGGCGTTTACTTGCAGTTGTGAAACCTGATGTTTGGCAGAGAAATTTTGCTGCCTATGCTGCTCACTTACAATTACGCAGTAAAATCAGGCCTCAAAGGATGCTGGATATAAATGATCCAAACACTCAAGTGAAATGTTCACTTTGATTTCCTTTATAGATCTGGGGTAACTACAGATGCTCACTTTCCCCAAACTCTGCATCTCCAAAATGTGGCATTTAGAAAACACGGGGCCTTTGAGATCATCAACTCCAGCTTCGCATTGTGCAAGGGAGGAAGACCGTCTTGGAAAATAAATTCTGAATAGGTCTGTGGATGAAAAATTTTCCTTTCAGTGTCTACAACAATAGCTAAATTAGTTCGGCGAAGGCATTTTACATGAAGCTGACTAAGAGATAAAAGCCAGGGAAAGCATTTGCTACAGGTGGTGTTTTTCTTTGGCACTTTTTTTTTTTTCTTCAAACTTTCATTAGAAATACAGCTTTTAAAAAAATTCTAATTACCAGTATAATCTGCATTACCCTCCTTGGTACTCAGAGAGGATATTGCTTTACAGATGGAAGTGTGTTTTCTACATTTGACTTTCCATCAGCTGCAGGCTTTCTGGTTCAGAAGTTTATGCTTCACCCCTTCTGTCTTCTGCTTGGGAACCTGCGGCCCACTGGCATCAAAGCAGGACAGCTGGTGGGGTGGGTGAAGCATTTGTGACGGCTGGGCAGGTTTCCCTGGACCCTTCCTAGAGCAGACGAATAGTGGACGTTTTTAGACATATATTGAGAAAAATCAATTAAGTGAACTGACAATTTTAAAATACACTTTTTTCTATTAACCATTCCTAGAAATCATAATAAAATTTATCATTTTTCTCTTGGTAATTTTTGAATAGTATTATCTTTATCGTAGGATATTCGTAGCACAGCTATTCTCTACATTCTCGTAAATGATAGAGGTCTGTTATACAGAATCTTTTTTAAACACAGGCAGCATTTTTCACAGAAGACATTAGAGAAATGAAAAAAGTTATTATCTTATCAAAAAATGTTTAAAATAATGTTATAGAAAAATATAGTTTTTTTTCTGGCTTAAAAATAAGTTGCAAAAGAAGAAATTGAGTTTAGGTTTATGTCTTCAGTGGCTAGATAGTTACATACTCAATTGGTTTGGATAGTTGTTAGTTACCTAGGTAGATGGTTGTTAATGGCTCGCAAACTACAACAACCAGTGCTTAATTCCTGGATCTATTATTCTGAATTTAAGGAAGCTATTTAATGTCTCTAAATTTTAGTTTCTTCATTCTGGAAATGAAAAAGGACTTAGAATTGGTAACATCTTTGAACAAACAAAACTTTTGGAGGACTTACATAATCTAATTTTAAAACATATTAAAGCTACAGTACTCAAGACATTATAGCATTAATGTATATAGATCAATGGAATAAAATATTTGAGAAATAGACCCACATATATATATAGCCAATTGATTTTCAAAAAGTACAAAAATAATTCAATGGGAAAAATATAATATTTTCTAAAATGTTTCTGGAACAATTGGATATACAGAAAGTAAATCCTTCATCCTTATGCCATATCATATACAAAAATTAAATAAAATAAAAAATAAAATAAAAATAAATTAAATAGAAGTGGCTTATAGACCACTATGCCACTAGAGTAAAAACATAAAACCTTTAGATAAATAAAAGATAAATTCTGGGTGACCTTGAATTAGCCAAAATTTTATTAGGTAGGGTACAAAAAGAACAAACCATAAAAGAAGTGACACGTAGGACTTCATCAAAATAAAAAACTTCTGCTCTTCAAACATCATTAAGAAAATAAAAAGACAAAGATTAAGAGAGACTATTTGCAAAACAGATATTTGATGAATGATTTATATCCAGAATATACAGAAATCACTTACAACACATAGTAGGAAACCAAACCAGAATAACCAACCAACCAAGCAAAAAACCCCATTACAAAAATGAAAAAAAAAAAAAAACATTTGAACAGATATTTTCCAAAGAAGATATGTAAGTGGGTACTAAGCTCATGAACATACACTGGATATAGGTAATTGTTTAATACCTGTAAATAAGATATCCAAGGAGTAAATGAAAACATCAAAGCTAGAGAAAATCTTAAATGCTACACGATAAAATTATACTCTTAGTAACAGTATTTTTTTTATCACCATTAAACAACATCTTCTTAAAGTTATCAATACTGGAAGAGGATTCTAGGAAGGTGGCAGGGTAGGAGGTACCAGGGATCTGTCTCCCCACCTGGAGGAGAATTGCACTGGCAGAACCTGTCTGATGTAATTCTTTTAGAAATCTGAAGTCTATTGGAGGCTTGTATCTTCTGAGGAAAGTCTTGAGCAGTAAATTGAGGTTAATTTTACTCAATTTCAGCTCTTAAAAGAGTAGCAGCTGCCCATCCCACACCCTCTGACCCATGACAGCTGCTTGCACACAGTTCGAGGGAGCCAGGGTGGGCAAACATAACTCGGACTTCCATATATGGGGAATCTGTGCTCTGACCACTGATTGCTGATTCTGAATACAGATGTGCAGCAAAGAAGTAGCCATTGTTGTACCCTCCCCTTATTGCACTCTGGCTGAAGTGACTTCCAAGGTATTTTAAGGGCCCGTGCTTCATTTTTCTCTTTTTTTCCCTTTTGGGAGCTAGAAAATGAAGACTAGGACATTGAAAAGCAATTGCATATACAAAGGTCATTAACAAGTCACCATTCACGTCCAGAAGAAAACGTGCAGGCTCAGAAAAAACTTAGAAGAGCTTAAAGTTTATACTTCAGGCTGATCCCCAACACAGGGACAGACTACAATGATGAAAACAAACAAACAAACAAAAATAAAGAAACAAAAGCAAAAAACAAGCAAACAAACAAAACTCTAGCAAATCCTGTGGAAGGAAAAGAATCATATTTCCAGAGTTATCACATTATTAGATTCAAATGTCCAGTTTTCAACAAAATAAGTTACAAGGAATACAAAGAAGTAAGAAAGCATGTCCCATTCAAAGGAAAAATAAACTAACAAATACTGTTCCTAAGGAAGACATGATGACAGATCTCTTAGATAAAAACTTTAAAACAACTGTCATAAAGATTTTCAAAGAGCTAAAGGAATACATGGAGAAAGGCAAGAAGACAATGTATAAACAAAATGGAAAAATCAATAAAGAGAAAGAAAATCTGAAAAGGAACCAAAAATAAATTCTGGAGCTGAAAAGCACAATAACTGAAATGAAAAATTCACTGGAGGTATTCAAAGGCAGATTCAAGCAGGCAGAAGAAAGAATCAGCAAACTTGAAGCTAGGACAATGAAAACTATCACATCTGAGGAACAGAAAGAAAAATGATTGGAGAAAAAGTGAACAGAAAAGTGAAAGGGACCTGTGAGAAACTGTCAAGAAGACCAGCCTATGCATTGCGGTAGTCACGGATGGAGAAAAAATTTAGAAGGGGCAGAGAAAATAATTGAGGAAATAACAGCCCAAAACTTCCCAAAATTGATTAAAAACATGAATATAAACATCCAAGAAGCTCAACGAACTCCAGTTGGGATAAACTCAAAGAGATCCATATCAAGGCCCATAAACAAACTGTCAGAACTCAAAGCCAAAGGGAAATTTGAAAGCAGCAAAGAGAGATGTGATTTGTCACATACAAGGGATCCTCAATAAAAATTTCAGCAGATTTCTCACCAAAAACTTTGGAGGCCATAAGTCAGTGGGCTGATATATTCAGAAAAATAAAAGAAAAAAAAAACTTGTCAACTAAGAATTCTATACCTGGCAATAATATACTTTAAAAGTAGAGGGAAAAATTAAGGTATTCCCAGATAAGCAAAATCTGAGGGAGTTTGTTACTAGATCTGCCCTACAGCAATGCTAAAAGGAGTCCTTCAGGTTAAAATGAAAGAACACTAGACAATAACTCAAAGCTGAATGAAGAAACAGAGATCTAAGTAAAAGTAAATATATGGACAATTATAGATTTATTGTAACAGTGGTGTGTAACTCCACTTTTTGTTTTCTACATAATTTAAGACACTAGTGCATTAAAGATTGTTAGTTCATGTTTTTGGACACAAATGTATAAAGATGCAATATCCGAATATCAACACCTGAAAGGGGTGAGAAGGAGCTGGTGAAGCAGCAGAATTAGTGTATGTTATTGAAGCTAAGTGGGTATAAATTCAAATTACAGTGTTGTGACCTTAGGTTGATGTTAAACGTAATCCCCATTGTAACCACAAAGAAAATAGCTAAATTACATACACAAAAATAAATGAGAAAAGAATTTAAACATTTCACTACAAAAAAATCAACTAAACACAAAAGAAAAGAGTAATGCAAGAAATGAAGGACAAAACTCTAAGCCATGTGGAAAACAAATAGCAAAACGACAGAAGTAAATCTCTCCTTATCAGTACTTACTTTAAATAGAAATGGATGAGACTCACTTTAGATCCAATGACACAAATAGATTGAAAGTGAAAGGATGGAAAAAAGATAGTCCATGTAAATAGTAACAAAAGAGAGCAAGGGTGGTTATATTAACATCAGACAAAATAGACTTTAATTAAAAAACGTTTATAAGAAACAAAGAAGGACAATACTAATAAACGGTTCAATATAACAAAATATATAACAATTATAAACATTTACATACCTAATAACACACCATCAAAATACATGAAGCAAAAATGGACAGAATGGAAGGGAGAAATAGCTAGTTCCACAAAATTACTTAGATTTCAATACCCCATTCTCAATTATGAATAGAACAACCAGACACAAAATAAGTAAGGAAATAGAGGACTTAAGCAACACAATAAACCAACTAGATTTAGCAGACATAAACAGAATGCTCTACCCAACAACAATGTAATACATATTCTTATCAAGTGCACAAGGAACGTTTTCCGTGATAGACCACATGTTAGGCCATAAATTAAGTCTTAATAGATTTAAAAAGATAGACATCATACAAATTATGTTCCCTGGCCACATTACAGTAAAGTTAGAAACCAACAACAGAAAGAAAACTGGAAAATTCACAAGTCTGTGAAAATTAAACAACATACTCTTGAATAACGAATGGATCAAAGAAGAAATAACAAGAGAATTTAGAAAACACTTAGAGACAGGTGAACACGAAAACACAACATACCAAACTTATGGGACACAAAGAAGGAGGGACAAAGGGGGAAATTTATAACTATAAATGCATACAGTAAAAAAACAAGAAGGATCTCAAGTCAACAACCTAACTGTACAACTTAAGAAACTAGAGGAAGAGAAAACTAAATCCAAAACTAGCAGAAAGAAGGAAATAATAAAGATTAGAGCAGAGACAAATGAAAGAGAGAATAAAAGAATAGAGAAAAATCAACAAAACTAAAAGTTGTTTCTTTAAAAAGATTAATAAAATGGACCTTTAGCTAAATGGACTAAGAAAAAAAGGAAAGATTAAAATTACTAAAATCAGAAATGAAAGAGGGGACATTAGTACTGATTCTGCAGAAATAAAAAGGATTACAAGAGAATACTATATACAATTATCTACCAAGAAATTGCATAACTTAGATGAAATGGACAAATTCCTAGAAACACAAAACTTGCCAAGACCAAACATGAAGAAATAGAAAATCTGAATAGACTTATAACTGGTAAAGAGATTGAACCAGCAGTAAAAAATCTCTCAACAAGGAAAAGTCCTGGATCTAATGACTTCACTGATAAATTCTACCAAACATTTAAAGAAGAGCTAACACCAATCTTTCTCAAATTTTTCCTGTAAATTCAAAAAGAGGGAACATTCCCTAACTCATTTTATGAAGTCAGCATTACTCTGATACCAAAGGCATACAAAGACACTATAAGAAAATAAAACTACAGACCAATATCCCTTATGAATATTGATGTAAAAAATTGAACAAAATACTGGCAAACCAAATCCAGCAGCATATTAAAAAGATTATACACCATGACCAAATGGAGTTTATTACTAAAATGTAAGAATTGTTCAACATACAAAAATCATTCAATGTAATACACCACATTAACAAAATGAAGGAAAAAAGCTCACATGATCATCTCAATTGATGCAGAAAAAGAATTTGACAAAATTCAACACCCTTTCAAGATAGAAACACTGAACAAACTAAGAATAAAAGGAAAATACCTCAAAATACTAAAATCCAAAGTGATTATCGTACAATATGGTGAAAGACTTAATCTAAGACTGTCCTCTAAAATCAGGAACAAGACAAGGATGACTGTTTTTGCAACTTCTATTCAATATAGTACTGGAAGTCCTAGCCAGAGCAATTAGGCAAAGAAAAGAAACAAAAAGCATCCTAATTGGAAAGGAAGAAGTAAAATTACCTCTGTTCACAGATGGAATGATCTTACATATTGAAAACCCTAAGGAGTCCACAAAAACATGGTCAGAACAAATTAACGGTTAATAAATTCAGCAAAGTAGCAAGATAAAACTCAACATACAAAAATCAGTTGTATTTCTATACACTAATAATGAACAATCAAAAAAGGAAATCAAGAAAACAATTCCACTTACAATAGCATCAAAAAGAATAAAATACTTAGAAATTAACTTAACCAGGAAGTGAAAGACTTGTACAATTAAAACTACAAAACATTGCTGAAAGAAATTAAAAAAGACGTAAACAGAAAGACATCCCATGTTCATGAATTAGAAGATTTGTAGTTAAGATGTCAATGCTACCCAAAGTGATCTATAGATTTAAGGCAATCTCCATCAAAATCCCCATGACATTTTTGCAGAAATAGAAAAACTTATCCTAAAATTCATATAAAATCTCAAGGGGCCTCAAATAGCTGGGGGGAAAAAAAAAAAAAAAAAAAGCTGGAGGGTTCACACTTCCTGATTTCAAAACTTACTACAAAGCTACAGTAATCAAAACAGTGTGGTACTGTCATAAAGACAGACCTATAGACCAATAGAGCAGAATAGACGGTTCAGAAATAAACCCTTACATATACGGTCTAATGATTTTTGACAAGGGTGCTAAGAGAATTCACTGGGGAAAAGACATTCTTTTCAACAAATGGTGCTGGGAAAACTGGATATCCACTAGTTAAAGAATGAAGTTGGGCCCCTATCTAACACTATATCCAAAAATTAACTTAAAATGGATCTGTGACCTAAATGGAAACCTAATACTGTAAAACGCTTAGAAGAAAACATAGGACAAAAGCTTTACAACATTGTTTTCGGCAATGATTTTTTGGAAATAACACCAAAGGCACATGTAGTAAAAGGTAAAATAGACAAATTGGACTTCATGGAAATTAAAAGATTTTGTGCATCAAGAGACCCTATCAACAGAGTAAAAATGTAGCTCATGGAATGAGAGAAAATATTTGCAAATCATGTATCTGATAAGAGATTAATGTCCAAAATAGAGAGAGAACTCCTAAAAACTCAAAAACAAAATCAAACCAATTCAAAAATGAGCAAAGACCTTGAATAACATTTCCCCAAAGAAGATAAACAAATAATCAATAAGTACATGAAAAGAAGTTCAGCATCACTAATCATTAGGGAAATGCAAATCAAAGCCACAATGATATCACCTTGTACCCATTAGTACACTTACTACCAAAAAAAAAACCAACCAGAGAACGTCAAGTGTTGGTGAGGATATGGAGAATGGCACTCTACTGTTGGTAGAAATGTAAAATGATTCAGCCATTGTGAAAAAACAGTATAGAGATGCCCACACAAAATTAAAAATACAATTACCATATGATCCAGCAATTCCAATTCTTTGAATATATACTCAACAGAATTGAAATCAGGGTCTTGAAGAGATGTTTGCATACCCATATTTACAGAGAATTATTCATAATAGCTAAAACGTGGAAGCAACCCATATTTCCATCCATAGATGAATGGATAAACAAAATGTGGCATATGCACATGCTGGAATATTATTCAACCTTAAAAAAAGGAAATTCTGACATGTGCTACAACAGGGATAAACCTTGAGGACATTACGCTAAGTGAAATGAGGCAGTCACAAAAACACAAATACCGTATGATTCCATTTATAGGAGGTACTTAGAGTAGTCAAAATCATAGAGACAGAAAGCAGAACTGTGGCTGCCAGGGACTGGGGGAGGGGAGGAATGGGGGTGTTTTTGTTTAATGGGTGAAGAGTTTCCATTTTGCAAGATGAAGAGTTCTTGAGGTGGAAGGTTGTGATGGTTGTACATCAACATGAATGTACTTAATACCACTGAATTGTACACTTTAAAATGGTTAAAATCATAAATTTTATGTTATGTGTATTTTGCCACATTTAAAAAATTGGAAAAATTAACACCTCGAATCCTATTTTTAGTTAACGTTCATTCTTGATCTAGTCACAAGAATTTTAGTTGAGAGAAGATAATAACAAGACATGCAAAAACAAAGGGATCTCTGTAGCCGTTTAAGGCTGAAATAACCCTTAGAGTAAAATAATGAGTTTATCTGTGAATTTTTGAAATATAAATAATGTTCAAATCTATACTTTTCCACATCATATTTAGAAGTAGAAACGAAAGCTCAGTGTTATAAATCTGCTCTATATTTAGATTTTTTTAAAAATCCAGAAAGCTGATTGACAGCATGTATTTTCTCATCAAAATACTAGAAAAACTAGCCTTAATATATTTTGACCCTATGCAGTGACAATACTTAATATACAGAAATCAGCATTTGTTATTATCATCTCCAAAAGTTTAAGTGAAATCTTAAATCTATATGACTACTAAGTGGAGGAAATGGGTTTAGAACCTTGACTTCAAGACTGAATTCTATAACCTAATCACAATTTTAATTTATCTGTATCTGTCTTTGAAAATGTGTGATCAAAGTTATTTAATAAGCCTATTATATATTTTATTGTATTTTTTTCTTTTTTATTGAGGTATAATTGACATATAACATTATATTAGTTTCAGGTGTACAACGTAATGATTCAATGTTTATATACCCTGCAAAACGATCACCACAATAAGTCTAGTTACCATCCATCACCTTACATAGTTACAAGTTTTTTCTTGTGATGAGAAGTTCTAAGATTTACTCTTACAGTATTATGAACTATGGTCACCATGCTGTACCTTACAACCCTGCGACTTATTTATTTTATAACAGAAAGTTTTTACTTTTTGGCCCCCTTCACCCATTTTGACTACCCCCCATTCCCCCCCTCCTCTGGCAACCACCAATCTTTTGTCCGTATCTATGAGCTTGAGTTTTGTTTTGTTTGTTTTCTTTTTTTAGATTCCACATGTAAGTGAAATCATACGGTATGCATGGTGGACCTTGTGAGCATTACACCAAGTGAAACAAGTCAGACAGAGACAAACACCTATTACGTGTTTTAAAAGGGAAAAAGGACGCTATTCAAGTCTTTCAGTGATATTGTAATTTACAAAAAAAAAAAAAAAGCTTATCTAGTTTAATTCCAATCTTAGAAAACTTTTTGAGATGAGAATCATTATCCTCATTATATGGATAAGAAGGAGGAAGGGCAAGTACTCAACCCAAATATAACTGCTAAAAATTGACAGAGCCAAGACTTGGACTCCATCTTCTGAAGGAGGAATTTGCAACCTCTTTTAGTAATTGATGAACTCGGAGAAGACTTGATGAGGGCTATCTAGTTAGGGTTCCTATCTTTGGGCAATGCTTCCGTCACACTGATAACCCTTTGTAGGAAGATTCACTCCTGATCATTTACTTTAAGGAGTTGTTACCAAGTCATTCTATCTATCTATCTATCTATGTATCTATCCATCCATCCATCATCTATCATTTATTTATCTGCTTGTTCACTGATTATTTATTGTTAGTGCCTTATCCGAAAGTGTAAGTTCTTAGAGTGCAGGGATAATGTATTTTGTTACTTAATTCCCTATATATAACAAAGTGTTTCAATAACCATGGCACAAATAACAGCTTCCGAGGTTTTGTCTAATTAGTAATTCTGATTTTTTTGCTTACAGAAAAATGAAATGGGTTTTATGATGTCAATGTCCACTGTGCACTTCTCTCCCCACTTGGGAAAATAGAACCAAATTCTTCTTTCTATAGACATTTAAATTAATTCCAAGATTTTTCTCAAATTGTGAGTTAATTTTGCTTTATTTTATTCTTTACCAGTATCAGAGCAAGCTGTACCACCAAATAGTATGGAAGCTGCCTCTGCTCCATTTCTTAGGGAATTGAAATCAAGAATGGAGGGACAGCTCAGCCCCTCTGGAATATCCCTTAACCATATCTTCTTGTTTCATATTCCTCTGGGATAAGGCTGGGCTTCTACAACCCTCATCACATAGTATTTTCTATTCTCTGCTATACTGGTTAAGAAGGGGGCTCTGCAGTCACAAGATCTGCGTACACCATTGACGGTATGATCTTCGGCTGGTTATTCACATGTCTGAGGCTCACACTTCGTATTTCCCCAGGTGGGGTCAATGAAACCTAGGCCATGCTCTTGTGGGTACTACACTGAGGGCTCAACAAGTGTTATCGTCATCGTTTTTGGAAAAGTTTATTTCATGAAATGCATATTCTCAGATGCAATCCTGTTCTCAGTCACAACCCTACACTGTGGACTGTGAGATGAGCAAGAGTAGCTAGTAAGGCAAAACAAAATAAGGTGGCATTTTCTTCCAATTTGTTACAGAATACTAAATACCTGAAGAGTATTTAGATTACTTTGTGGTAAATAAAGGTTTATTTTTGAATACAAGGCTACCACGAGAGCAAAGATGATGTATCAGGACTTGCATGTTGCACTAGAACATGAATCTGCCAGGAAGTTACTTTGAAAATATTAGAGACTCCATCAAAATGAAAAAAACATATAAAAAAGAAATAGCCAAGCACGCCAGTTTTGCTTATAGAGAGAACACTGAAAAAATACTCAGGAAACTGTTAACTAGGAATGTAACTTTATCAGTAATGCTTAAATTCTTCAGGGTTTGTAAAATAAAAGTAAAGGTGATAGTTTCAAAGGTCCTTTACATCCTTCTAGAACATGGTGGATGTTCATAAACGTTTGTTGAGTGAGCTTTACATTGATAACAGTGGTTAAAATTCACATTTAGAATTCCTTAAATGTTACAAAGAATATGCTGCTGGTTAATATTTTAGTAGGATACATGTTTCCTTTTGACAGTCGACTCGGGCTGTATACAAATGTGCTTGGCTGTGCTGGAAGTGCCATCTGTCCAGAAAGCAGTAAACCAAGATCCTGACTACTCATGGTCATAAATGATTCAGGATCACTTCTTTTGCTAAGAGAAAAAAAGTACTTTTAAACATTTTTTAGAGAGTTCAGTACACAGGAATATGATGATAAAGTTGCCTTTCTTGTGAGTACCTTAGGGAGGTAAAAGGTTTTTTTGTTTTTTTAAGAACTCTTTTTCTTTTTCATTTTAAGGGAAAGCTAAAAACAAAATGAAACAAAATCTAAATTTACTAAGGACTGCTGGTTGGAGTCCATATTTGTTACTAATTTAAAAAATGATCATTAACCTCTCTCACTGAATTTCCTCTATCTACAAACTGGTGATGGTAGTCCCTGTTCTGACGACTTCACAGGACTATTTTAAAGAAACAGACAAGGTAGTGAAATCTGAGAAGGTTTTATAAATTTTAAAGTGCAACATATAATTGTTGTTATAATTGTGAAAGTTTTTATTCTGGGTTTCGATGGAAATGGCAAAATGTTTTCTCCCTTCAGCCCACTGAGTAATAAATATTCACTTGTGGTGGTGTTGCTCTGGGACCCCATAAAATATTTTCACAGATCTCACATTCAATTTATTATTATGAAATAGTATTTGTATTAGAATCAGTATAAGCCTGTTTATCCCTCTACATTGCATATATCTTGAGATCAGGGACCATATTTTATTTATCTCTGTGTCTTCCACAGTATGATGGAAAATTTTACACAAATAACTTGTTTCATAAACGTTTTTTGGTTAAACTTATTATCTAAGCAAGCCAAAATCATAACAAAGAGAAGACATTTTAATTTTCTTAAAAACGTTTGAATGGGGCAGGTAAGAGTGTTGATCGTGAACACGTTACAGCGTTTTTTATTGAGTAGTATTTCCATCCTGAAGAAACTAGAAAAGCGTGACTGAAGGGCAAACAGGGAGTGGAGCTCAGCACTTCTGTTGTGTGGTGAACGGTAGAGTCAACACAAGTCTTTTTCTGATTGACCCAAACATGACAGACTCATTGTAAAAATAAGTGGTTTTAGAAGTTTGGCTCTACCAGACTTTTACTGTATGACTGTTAAGGCATGAAAAAAATAATGTATAAAGAAGGTTTTTGAAGGTATTTGGCTCTTAATCACTGACCATTAAACTTTTAAAATTTAGGATATTAAGCCCATTAGCAATTACTGCTTGATGAAACTATCAAATTTAAATACAGAAATGGTAAATAATTTCAATTATTGTTTCCAAAACAATGTTTATCTCATTTCTTTAAAGGACCCTTAGTTTTAAGTAACAATTTTTTTATTAGTATTTTTTGTGAAGATTATCTCTGAGCTAACACCCATGCCCATCATCCTCTACTTCATATGGGACACTGCCACAGCATGGCTTGATAGGTGGTGCATCAGTGCATGCCTGGGATGCGAACCTGCGAACTCCGGGCTGCTGAAGCGGAGCATGCGCGCTTAACTGCTGCACCACCAGGCCGGCCCTTAAGTACCACTTTTTTGACAGCATAAAGAAAAATTAATGACATTAATATTTTAGATAATTTTATTTTCTAAATCTGTTTATATGCGACTACTTAAACATACGTAGAAAGTTTATGATTGAAACATGTTCATAGCAATACATAAAATTCATTCTTATTCTTGCAATGGACTTAGTTATTGTAATTTTCGATCTCCAAACAACTGATTAGAAAAAACAGTCCATAGAATACTAATTCAAAGCGTTTGAACACTGATTTTACTTTACTACTGACCTGTAACACAGGGAAGGAATGTTAACATTTTAGGCCCTCTTTGTAGTCATTTGGAATCTGATTATAATGGTAAAGCGTGAGCTTTAAGCAAAGAAGCAAGAAATATGCCTTCGATGCATATTTTGCTCTGGGAGAGGGTCCTGATGGACACCTTTGCCACCGGGAGAGTCATCTATTCAGGCTGAATAAATGAATGAATGAATGTTAAGCCGGACAGATAATCTCTTTTGCATGACTTCAAATATGATGACACATTTTAGATATCTGACAGGTATTTCAGCTACTATAACTCCCACCAGCTTCCTGAAATGTTTTCAGATCAAATTCCTGAAATGGGAGGTTACCTAGTCCCTGAACAATCCCGTCCCTTCCTTCCATCTCTGCTCACTTCCTGCTGCCCACTGTATCGCATGCTGGCGCAATGTGGCTTACTTTCCCTAATTGGAGCAGTGTGAAAATTTAAGTGAACATAATTTCATAACCTTTCCAGCAGCATAAAGCATTATTGTTTATGGAGGGCTGAATAAGCAATTTGAACTTTACAAATGAAGTGCAAAGGGAATTTTGACAGCTCACAAATCTGTGTGCTCACAAAACTTCTGGGTGGAAGTTTCAGAGCTATTCAATCAGGTTTTTAAAGTCCAAAATATGTTTTCCAGGGATGTGTTAAAATTTGACTACTAAATTTAGTTTTATGTGAGTCCGTTCTCATCTTGAATCTCATTGGGAATCCCTGTAAATTATTATTGTATCTGAGACAATATATTTTAGTGCTACTGCTGTGTACTGGGTCATTAAATCTTGACTGCATTTCTAAATACAGAGATCTTTTCAATAAGAAAACTAAGACAAGTATAGTCAGGGAAACAGATAAGTGGAAGTCTGGTTCCTTACTTTCTGACATGTTAATATAAACAGTGATCTCGGTGGATGCAGCTGCATGTCCAGCATGGGACAAACTTTCCCCTCATTCTTATCACATTTAAACCACATCTAGGTCTCAATCTATCAGTGAACCATGAGTCTGATCTTCAGCTTACTAAGTTTATAATCTATGATATTACCTTATACTAAAACCCATAACTTCAAAACTTACCTTGGCACTTTCAAATAAAATGTTTATGTCCAAGTCGTTTTCTGGTATTAGACATCTGTTGTCAAACTTATCACTCGACATAAAAGTGTAGGTATATGAAAAATACAAATTTACTGGAATCTTTAGGTTAAAAACCATGAAAATTACTCTATTATTTCTATGTGAGACGTTTGCCTATATATTAGATACAGAGATTTTTATCGTATTATGTCTGCTAACAGCTTAAATAGCCTACCCTGAGACACCCAAGAGACCTAAATGACAATTAGTTCATTTAAAAATGAAGGACAGCGTGTTCTTGGTGAATATGCATGAAGTTCATGCATAATCACAACTGAAGTATCCTTTATTAGAAAACCCCTCCACTGACCTAGTCTGCTGGCTGAGCGACCAAGGAGAAGACCACAACCTTTGATGCCAAGGGTGCATGTGGATAAGACCAAATTTAACCTCTTGATGCCTGTTCTTGATAAAATCAGTGACCTCAGAAAATGAAAACAGTGCCTGTGAGATACCTATTTCCTCTAACTGTAAGAGAAAGAACAGAACCTAACTCTAATTTAACTGCTTGTGATTCCACCTTTCAGTCCCAACTATCACAGATATTCACGAAATTCAGTACAGGGCACACTCCAGAAGAAAACCAGTTCTTACAAGTACATTTGAACTAAATCCCTCCCTCTTCCTTTATTCACACTGATTAATTTGGTTGAGCAACTGTAAGGGAAATCTGTAGAGCCTCTTTACCTATTTTGCCTAAAGCCAGAACTTGTTATATCAAGTCTGCCAGCAACACATCTTCCAGGACATTTTCATTCCTAGTTCTCTACAGACAAAGATGCTTTCTCAGGAAAAGGCTATATTAGTCCAAAATTAGAGAGGAAGAAACATGTGAAAAGAAAATTTAGCCACATTTCTACCTCCCAAGTAATGTTGCCTTCATTCTTACGTTTCTTACGTTTCCACCCTTCCAGTCTTATGATGAGCTGGGACAGGGAAATGGAAGGAGAGACCAGCTCTCTTCTCAAGATTGTCTATGCTTGTTCTTTCTCAATCTTCTCTATTTCCTGCTTGTTTCACCTCAATTGCAGTTGTCCAGCAGAAAGATTCTCTCTAGGATGATGTCCTCTACAGTAACTTGAAATCTCTTTTTTCTGAGGAAGCTGAGGTGATGAAACAAGACAAGGGACTTCATGACCACCGTAATACCATGTGAAGAGCAGATTCAGAATGACGGAAAGAAAAGGCATATAGAAGGTTACTTGTTCAAAGAAAGTTCTAAAGGAAGTCAAGGCAGTCAGCATTCTCAGCAGAAAGATCAACAGCATTCTCCAGTGATGTGCGGCTGTAAGTTTCTACGTCCCCAAAACGTGCATCATTGGTCTAAGTGAGTGAAGGTCAAGTCAGACCTCAGTAAACTGGACTGCTCTCTCCAGGCTGACATAGCTCTTCAGGTAGGCCAGGGGCAACCTCCTCTAAGCCAGGGGTGTCATCATTCTCAGACTAACGCCATGCACATGGTGACTGAAGAGCAGAGTGAAGGACTGACACTCAGGCCTGAGAGTTTCCCAAGCTGAGCACGTCTCAGCTTCTCCGGTTGAAGGAGCCTGGAACCACTGTTTGCTGAACTCGCAGCTGCAGAAACAGCAAAAAAGGCTGGTTTCCCAGATGTCTCTGGGAATCTTCCGAATAGATTCTTAGACTAACTAGAAGGCTTTTGTTAGATTTGTCCTCCATTCTAACATATTCTATTTTCATTATTAATATCATTCTGCATTCATTTACAAATTCACATATGAGAAAATCGTTATTATATGTGCTTCACTTTAAAATATTGAAGGATCTCAGATATCACCTAGGATACCACGCCATATATATGCACACACATATACAACGGATATTTGTTATATATTATTCTATGGTATAATGGATGTGTATATATAGAATGAATATATATTAATATATTATGGGAAATTTTATAGTATATATAATGTATGTACATATTATATATGCATTAAATATTATATAAAATGATAAATAATAAACAATACATGACTTCAATATACATAAAATATAATTTACATTCATATATAAATTTTTATACAATAAATATTATATTTACTTATTTAATTAGGTTGAGAGGTTTTCCTTGCCTTAGCCTTACTTTTAGTAGTTGGTTGAGCTAGACTTTTACTAGACATAATCCAGGTCAACTGAGAGACAGTCCAGAGGCCTCTCACAACCAGCCTGTCTCCTATGATACCTCCAGGGTCCTGTGACGAACATTTTGTGCCTAAAGAAATGATAGCATCATCATGAAACCGTGATGTAAGTATTATCCGCTATTAAAAAAAATTCTTAAATGTTTTTGTAAATAGACATGCTGTAAAATTAATTTTTATTTTTACTGTAGAGTTCTATGAATATTAAAATATGTATATATTGGTGTAGCCACCACGACAATCTGGATAAAAAACAGTTTCAGCACCCCAAAAATCTCTCTTGTACTGTCCCTTTGCAGTCAAGTCCTCACCTTGGCAAACATTTATCCATTCATGATAATAGTTTGTCTTCTTTAGACTGCCATATAATCAGAATTACGTAAATTTTGAAGGTGACTTCTTTCAATTGGCATAATATCTTGAGATTCATTCATCCAAGTTATTTATTCCCTTATATTGCTGAATAATATTGCATTGAATAGAGGACCTACAGTCTGTTGTTCCAGTCACTACTTCAAGGAAATTTATAGAAACTGCCAAACTTGTCCCAGAGTATGGAATTTGTAGTCACCCCATCACTGCAGGAGAGTGCTCCCTCTATCACATCATGAGAGCGCTCCCTCCAACACTGCTACACTGCAGGAGAGAGCCCCCCACCCCCGTCACTGCAGGAGAGCATTCTCCCTCTGTCACTTCAGGAGAGCAATCCCTCCATCAATGCAGGAGACTTACGGTTGGTCACTTGCTAGAGCTAGTCATCACGTGTATCATTTGGAGTGGTACCACAACATTGTTTTCATTTGCATTTCCCTCACTGTTAATGACTTTCTCTTTATGTGCATATGTCCTCTATGTAAAATTTCTGCCAATTCAATTGCCCTTTTTTTTGTATAATTTTATTTATTTATTTTTCCCCCCAAAGCCCCAGTAGATAGTTGTATGTCATAGCTGCACATCCTTCTAGTTGCTGTATGTGGGAACCAGGCCTCAGCATGGCCGGAGAAGCGGTGCATCGGTGCGCGCCTGGGATCCAAACCCGGCCGCCAGCAGCAGAGCGCATGCACCTAACCGCTAATCCACGGGGCCGGCCCTCAATTGACCTTTTTAAAATTGAGTTGTTTGTTTTCTTAGTGTTAAGTTTTGAATGTTCTTTATGTATTCTAGATAAAAGTTCTTTATCAGGTATATGATTTGCACATATTTTCTCCTGGCCTATTGAATTGCCTTTAAACATCCATGAAAAATCAGTAGTATCTATGTCTGGAATCTATTCTGTTCCCTTGATCTATGTGTCTATCTCTTTACCAGTACTGCTCTGTCTTCATTACTGTAGCTTCATAAAATCAGGTAGTATAATACCTCCCTCTTTATTCTTTTCCAAAATTGCTTTGGCTATTCTAGTTCCTTTGCCTTTCCATATAAACATTAAAATCATCTTGTCTGTGGGGCCGGCCTGTGGCATAACAGTTAAGTGCACGCTCCCCTGCTGCTGGCTGCCTGGGTTCAGATCCTGGGCGTGCACTGATGCACCACTTGTCAGGCCATGTTGTGGCAGCATCCCACATAAACTGGAGGAAGATGAGCACAGATGTTAGCTCAGGGCCAGTTTTCCTCGGTAAAAAGAGGAGGATTGGCATGGATGTTAGCACAGGGCTGGTCTTCCTCACACACACACACACACACACACACACACACACACACACAAATCATCTTGTCTGTAACTACAAAAGTTCCTGCTAGGATTTTGAGTGAAATTGTGTTAAATATATAGATCAACATGGTTAAAATTTAAAATTTTACAATATTAGGTCTTGCAATCCTTTAACACAGCATGAGTTCTTTGATTTTTTTCATTAGATTTTCTAACATTTAGCATCAAATCTTGCACATGTTTTGGTAAATTTACAAAAAGCATTTACTTTTTGTTTGTTTAGGGGAGTTATTGCTAATGGTGTTATGTTTTTAAACAATTTGTTGAAATATCATATTTTTTGCATGTATGTGTTGACCTTGTATTTTGTGGCTTTGCAAACAAATTTATTAATTCTAGGAGATATCTTTAAATAGATTCTTCAGAATTTTCCACATGGAAAAGCATATGTATGAATAGGTCAGTTTAATTTCTTTCTTTTCCATTGTTATACCTTTTTTTTCTTGTGGTAAAACACTGGCAAGCCTTTCTAGGACATTGTTGAATAGGAGTGTGAGAGTAAAAACTCTTGCCTTGTTCCCAATCTTCAGGGGAAGGCATTCCATCTTTCAACATTAAGAATGATATCAGTAGTACTTTTTTTTCAACTTTATTAGGTTGAGAAAATTCCTTTCAATTACTTGTTTTCTGCTAGTATTTTCACGAAATAGATAAGTAATTTTGTCAAATACTTTTATGCATTAATTGATTTAATAATGTCTCTTTTCTTCTATAACCTGTTAATATGGTGGGTTACGTTAATAAATTTTTGAATATTGAACAAGTCTTCTATATATAGGATAAATGTCATTGGGTTGTGGTATATTATTTTTTTTACATATTGTTGGATTCAGTTTGCTAATATTTTGTTGAAGATGTTTACACGTAGGTTCATGAATGATATTGGTCTCATTATCTTTTCTCAGAGTATCTTCCACTGATGTTACTGTCCGGATAGTAGTGGTTTCATAAAATCAGTTGTGATGTGCTCCCTCTTCTATCATCTGGAAGAAATTGTGAGGAATTGGTGTTGTTTCTTCTTTAAATGTTTGGTAGAATTTGCCAGTGAAGCCATCCGAACCTGGAAATTTATTTTTCAGAATAAATTTTTAGAATATATTGAATTTATATTACAATTATAGGCCTATTTTAGGTAACCATTTCATCTTGAGTAACTTTTGGTAGCTTGGAGTTTTCAAGCAGTTGACCCATTGCTCACAGTTGTTGAATATATGCACAGTCCTTTCAGTGTGTGTGGGGTCTGTAGTAATATCCACTCTCATTCTTGACATTGGTAATTCCCATCTTCTTTTTTTCCCTTGTCAATTTCACTAAAATTTTATCAATTTTATTGATCTTTTCAAAGAACTAGCTTTTGGTATTCTCTATGGTTTTTCCGTTTACAATTTCACTTATTTCTGCTATTTTCATTGTTCCTTCTAGCTGCTTAATTTATAGATTCTTAAGATGAAGGCTTAGGCTATTGGATTGAGACCTATCTTCTTTTGTAATATGAGCATTTAATATAAATTTCTCTCTAAACATTTCATTAGCTGCATTCCATACATATTTATTTGCTATATTCTCATTTTGATTTGGTTAAAAATATTTTCTAATTTCCTGTGAAATTTTCTCTTTGTACTATGGATTATTTAAGAGTGTGATGTTTACTTTCCAAATTTATGGTGATTTTTCTGTTTTCTTTCTGTTACTGATTTCTAGTGTAATTTCATTTTGCTCGGAAAGCATACTCTGTATGATTTCAATTATCTAAATAAGTTAAGATTTGTTTTGTTACCCAGAAAATAATCTACCTTAGTAAACATTTAATATACTTGTGAAAAAATTGTGTATTCTGTTTTGGGTGGTGTTCTATACATGTCCATTAGATCCAGTTAGTAGTCATTGTTGTTCAGTTCCATATACTTTCTGAATTCCTAGATCTATGGCTAATAGAGGAGAGTTGTAGTCTCCAGATACAGCTGTGGATGTGTTTAGTTCTTCTCTCAGTTCTGTTAGTTTTTCTTCCTATATTTTAAAGCCTTTGTGTTATATACAATTTCCATTCTCTTACTTTAATCATCTGTATCAATACACTGGAAGAAAGTTTCTCATATATAGAACCTAGTTTGGTCATAATTTTTCTTTTCATCCATTCTGACAATCTCTGTGATTCAATTGGTCTGTTCAAACCATTTACATTTAATATGATTGTTAGTGTATTTGGATGTATTAGTATATTTGAATAACATTTTTGTTATTTTTTATAACCTCTGTTTTTCATTTTTCTTTCACCTTTCCTACTTTCTCTTTACTTATTTATGCATTTTCAGTTTAACTGTTTCTCTTTGTATAGTTTTTTGGGTTTTTTTAGGGTTGCTCTAGGTTTTACAATGTACATTTTAGCCTTTCACAATCCACTTCAAATCAATATTTTACTACTTTGGGGGAAAGATAGAAACTTGCCATCATATAAGTTTCTACCTGCCCTGTTTTATGTTGTAGTTGTCTCATATATTACACCTACATGTATTGAAAATCCTATCAGTAAACATGTTTTGCATTCCCAGTCGACATTTTCCTGATTCTTCATATGCTAGTAATTTTCAGTCGTATCCTGGATATTGTGCCTATCATGCTATGAGCCCCCTGGTCTTGTTCACATTCCATGGATGTCTTTGTTCTAGCAGGTAACTGAGAGATGTAGGTCCTGGCCACAGTCTAGTATACCTTCTACACACTGTGGCCCTAATGTCGACTCACCTTTCAAGGCTTTCTTTGTGACACTTGGATCTTCCTGTATGTAAGCCGTCCAGTGGCAGTTCTGGGACTGGAGTGATAGTTCGTCTCTGTCCAGTTCTCAAGGTCTGCTATTTAAGAACCGAACCACGCATCCTCAAATCAGAGGTGCACGCAGGCGAGTTCACAAGCAACATTATGGATCAGTTTTCTAAGCTCCTCTCTTTTCACAGTCCCTTTGGTTCTTTCAGATTTTCTTAGGGCTCTGCTACTTATTCCTCTGGTCACAAATCTGGAGCTTTATTTAACCTGTCTGCTGAACTCAACACGACTGCGACCATGTCTGTGGCCAAAGGGCAAGAGGACAGAGACAGAAAAAAGCAAGGGGGGTCACTCCTCCTTCTTGGGACCACAGCTTCTCTGATCAGAGAAGTTTCCCCACCCCCAGAGTTTTAGGTGATGAGAGCCCGTGCTGCAGCCACTGTTACTGTCTCAAGTCCCCTCTCCCACTCCTCAAACCAGAACTGGAAGACCCCGTGAGGGTCTCTCTTTCTGCATTGATATCCACTTTCAGGTTTCAAGCTGCTCTGAGACCAGGTTGGGGAATAGCACAGGGAATAATATAAATGATAAATTCACTGCCATTTCAGTGTCAGTTCATATTCTGAACCTCTTCCAAATATGCCTACTACTACTTAATTTCTGGAGTCTTCTATTGGCTGCTCCATGCTTCTGTCCAGATTTTCAAACAGTATTCAGTGGAAGAATCAGGATAAGGAATGTTTATCTTGCCCAGAATCAAAATTCCCATAATTTTATTTTAATTTAGAAACATTAATTAAATTTTAATATTTGTCTTTTGGACTACTTGCACATAGTAGGTGTTTAGTCATGTTAGTTATACAGAGTTTAGCTGGGTTATAGAAGTGAAAACATTAAATTATTACTCAAGTTATTAAAGATATTTAGCAATGGACTTCTCAGTTTAAATTACGCTACTGGGACCTCATGGATAAAATAATTTCAGTGTATTCCGTTTGATGGACCTCATTGTAGAATGCTGCAGCTGTGTCACTTAAGGTTGAATTACTGTGTTCGTAGAGTGAGGTGATGTTACCCCAGGTTTAGGCGAATGATCTTACAGTCCTGACTCCGCACTGACACAGATTTCACACCTTGCACTAACCACCTTGACTGAAAAGGGAATAAGAGGTGGGGGAGCTATTTTCTGCTTAACTTTTCAATGCAAAGTTGTTCCTTCTTTTCTCCTAGGAAATCTCCAAGATTTTACATTTCTCTTGGATTGTTGAGGGCTGCCAAACTCAGTGTTACAATGTGCATTTCACATGACAACCGGAGGACGCTCCCTGGAGGACTCTGACAGAAACCAGTGTGCTCAAAAAGCTGTAGTGCCAAAGAAGGGAAGGTGCATCTGTCTACGGAGACCAAGAGCTGCCAGGAACAAATGAGTGTGGGAGAAAATGCTGACCACAAACCACTTAGCTTCTATTTAAAGGAACAATTTGAGTAAGACATATTAAAAAGTCATAAAATATGCAGCAAGTTTTCAGGGTCCAAGTCTTCGAGGTATTCTATTTATTTTTTCTGTGCTTCTTCTTACAATGTTATATTGTTCTTTAAGGGTAGCTTGACTTCAAAAAATGTCCTAACAGTGCATTATCTTTTAAAATGACAATCTCTTTGAAGAGGGCAAACAGCAGCCTACGTGAAATTCCAAAGAAACTAAAATCTGTCCATATGAAAAATAGGTTGCTGTGATATATAAGTATTTTGAGGAATTTTGGACTTATTTATTCGTGTGCTATCAATAATGTTAAGGATTTTGAGAGTGATCTAGAGTTTCTCTTTACCGACAATTTTACAAGAACAATGGAGTTGGGTATAGGTGTGAGAAGGAGACACAATAAATAAAGTAATTCTATAACCTTATACTTTATTGTTCTTATTTAGGCAAAATCTGTATAACTATTCTGGAAATATATGTACATTTCCTTGACAAATGCTTAGAGTTTTACACAATTCAAAGCTTATAGATGACAGCATTTTATTCTCTCTCTCTCTGACTGTATGTGTATGTGTGTTTATATATATATGTATTTGTACATATATGTATCTACATATATGTGTGTGTGTGTGTATATATGTGTGTGTATATAGTCCTAAAACTAGGGCTTATCCTTCATAAATTTTTTTCTAAATACATACTTGATTGCATAATAGTTAATCAGGTATGACCAAATAATTCTAATTTGGGGGATATTTTCCAATATTAGTGAAAACCATGTTTAAAATCCTAAAATAGAATAATCCTCCTAATGTATCAAAAGCTAACAGTAATTTGCATTTATTAGTATATGCAAACATTAATATCAGAAACAGAAGTGTCCTCAGTGTTACTCTTAAAAATACACGTATGTGCTAGTAAGCAGCTGGAGCAGAGAGCCACACACCTGGACATCTTAGAAAGAAAGAGAGGGGTCCCTTCAGAAGTGCCCCCACGTGTACAGACACACTGTGTGAAGTGCTGTCTTTAATAGTCCATATTCCAGGGGCTTCTATTATTGTGAAATCACCACTGAAAGATCAACATCTGAAGCCATTTATCCTCTTAGCCTTCTTTAATTTGTCGGAATGGTTTTCTCTGAAAAGCGGAGAGCAGAGTTATAAGGAAATGAAAGAAACGCAGGGTCAGAGAAACTTCCCTACGGCAGAAGGAGTTACAGCCTAGGTGCTGCTGGAACTTTCTAATTGGCCAAAGCATTACTTGATTCTGGGTTCAATGGGAGACAGGACACCAACAACAAATAACCAGCTCCTCCCAAGACTTAGTTCAGACCAGCACACTATGAGAAGCCAGAATGACCATCAAGTCAAGCTAATGTAGTACTTGCAAATACATGTACCAAACAGCATCAAGATATGCATGTCATTTACTTAGATAAACAAGGCGTTTGATGGCGAAACATTTCCCTTCTCTCCCAAATGCCTCCATGGCAATTGGCTGCAAGCCCCAACATAGTCCTTAAAAAGAATCAGCCATCATGCTGACGAATGGGTCCTGGAAACACACACATAAGAAAGAGCTATAAGATTATATTATAGATTATTTTACAGAGTCAGCAAAGTGTTACAAGTTTATAGCCAGCTTAAAAAGGATTAAAGCCATCCATTAGTCTGCTACAGAAGAACTCTAATCACCAAGGGAAGACTATATTGGCAGTGCACATTTGAGGGCTGTCACTAAAGAGTGCTATCTTGGCAGCAGCCTTTCAAAGGATGCACTTACTGACTAGGAATTAGGAACTGTCAATGAATCCAACACATCTTTTGTCAAATCCTAGAAAGGTGTGGGTATGAAGCACTAAGAAATGTGGTTATATTTGGTTAAAAATTGTGCCACATTACCATTCTCAAATGTGACACCAAGATTACCCAAAAGATATTTAAAGAACCTTCAGATTAATTTTGTCCCTTGTAAGTAGACCATGGATGATGGAAACAGGGAGACTATTAATGAGTGTAAACTGCTGCCACATGTTTGCCAACAAGATCTGCCTGCATAACTAGGTCTGCTACACAGTCAACTTAATTGGGGCATTTCTTACTGGGCTGAGCCTAACATGCAGTTTAACTTTACTTTGTAAAGACCCTCCTATCTGGATCAAAAGATTGGTGACCCATTCTTTAAAGATGGGAAGATTGATGGAGTGAATCATCAAGGACTAAAAGACCATCCACACCAGAGTTATGCAACAAAGTCAAGGTTTTGTCTGCAGCCCCAACACACGCCTTATCTGGAACACCACCTTTGCAGCAACTCTGAATTTCTCATACTTTCCCAATTAGAATACAATCAATGTTTCAGTGTTTAAATAGTCCCTAAGGAATGTAAACATTACCCAGAGAATTATCTCAGGTCTACTCTAGCTGCCCAAGTACCTCCTCAAGCAAATCTTTGAGTAGCCCAAGGTCTTGCAAGATATTATTAAAGTGAGGGGCACAGTCTAGCTTCCCAGCAGGCTCCTACTCACCTCTTCACCATGTGGGAAGCTGGAAGGTCTCTTCTCATGCTACTTCAAGATGAGCCCTCATCATTCCTTTAAATTATTCTAGGGTCCCCATCTGTCATCCATCCTAATTGCCAGCTGGAAAGCTCTAGAGTTTTCCGAGATTCTGCTCACTGCCATCTGCTCAAACTCGCTCTCACTGTCGTGTCCTCAGTGATGCAGCCATGACTAGATTCCAGAAGATGCAGCAAGCCCAACATGCACACAGCACCTCCTTCATATGCATAAGACACCACCTGTTACCCAGTGATGGTGCTGTGTGCGGGTACTCCAAAATCCTGCAAGTTGCAAGATTCTTTGACATCAGGAATTTGCATTATAAAAAATTGTGAGGATCAATATTAAAGCCTTAACACATGCAAATGCATGTGAACCTAGTTTGGGGGTCACACACTACCTGCCAATTTTGAGTTATAATCCTCATGCTTTATATCATCACCTGGCGCCTCTCAGCGACCCACCAACAAAGGTTTATCCCAAGACCTCACAGATGCAATCCATATTTCACCCATTATCTGCAAAATCACTCCATGAGACAATCAATGAAAGCAGGGGAAGAGAGTATAAGACTTGAGTGCTAGTGAGAAACTAACTGAATTTGGTACTGCTACACGTTTGTGAACACGGTTATTTTTTAAATCAAAGGATAAGGCGTTTCAGCTTGTTGCAGTGTTTGTGTTAATACCATATTGTCTCTTTCAAGTTCATTTTGTGATAACAGCATGAAATGCATTTCATTACGTTAAAGTGTGCTGTCATTAATGCAATGTAATTGCTGATGCCATCTCTAATCTGGGAAGCCTGTAGAGTTAGCTTTATGGAGGCATTTTCCTTAGCAACTAAAACGGGGCTACAAAATATCTGTGGGATATTGTTTCCCTCAGGGAAGAATTCATGCCTTTGGGCTAGTGGATTTTTTATTGGCTACAGAGGTATTCAACAAAACACGACACCCTTGCCACTCCTTCCCCGGAAGCAACAGTATATTGTCTTTAGTTGTACAAAAGCATCTTTCAGGATTTTAGTACTACTAATTGAGTTAATAGTGAAACAGAGGATGCTGGGAGCAGATGTGTCTGGGTAAATTTTTACATAAAATAGAGAACTGGATATCTCATAACTTAAAATAAAGCTTTTTTGCAGTTCTGCCTAAGACTTATTAGAATGAAGAGAGAGGATATTCTAGCACTTGTATTCATAAGGTTGATATTGCATCTGTAAGATTCTAGAACTTGTATCCATAAGATTTTAAAGAGTTATCATAATCAATATTCTTTGGCAAGTAGGTTTCAAAATTCTTCCAACCCCTGGGGTGTGTATAGTTCTCTGACACCGAGTAATACAACACCACACACAATTAGGTGCTCAGAAAAAGCACCTAATTGTGAAGATGACGTGAAACAGCCCAAAGCAGCAGTATATTTCAGTGATGTGCCTATTGTGTTGATCTGGGAACTCTCTAAAGAATGGAGATTTTTACTGGGCAGAAAAATGCACACTACCAGCTCCGACTTACGATCTGTTTCAGCGAGCACTGAGCTCCATGGCTGTTTCAGGTGCTTTGCTCTTCGCTTCGAAATAAAGAAAAAAAGAAAGAAACTGAACAACTGGGTAGACACTATTTTTCTTTTTAATAGAAAATGTGAAAAGCTGTATTACTGAGTCTTTTAAAAATGTCTTGAGGAACACCTATTTATGAACATTTCTTCATGCAAGGCTAGGCTAGGCTGGGTGAGGGGCGTGGATCTATGAGAAGTATTCTCCTGTCTTCCAAGACCCTATAGATGTGCTAAAAATGAAAAAGCGGTATATGATGAAAGGAATTAGTAGTTTAGGTAACTTTAGAAATGAGATGAGGGGATGACTAGAGTTGGCTTTGTGTGTTCAGAGAAGTTTATTTGTATCAAAGTTACAGATCATTTGGTACTTGGTGTTTTCTGAAAGGGTACCAAAGGTTGTAATATACTAAGATGGAGAAGAAAAAATATCCGAGTGGGTGATCTCACGTATCAGAACACAGAGGTGGAAAGTAATTATAATAATGCTCTCCTCTTTTTTAATAGAGTTTTTAATGCTCAAAGTATGAGCATTTTTTATAGGTAAAAATTTTCAGGGTAGTAGTAAGTAGTGAAAAGATTATATTCTGAAGACAGAATATTGCGCTTTAATCTCAGCTTCATTGTTTGCTGGTTGTCTCTCCATGGATACACCATTTCTTGTCCCTTAGCCCCAGTGTTATCATTTGTAAAAAACAAATAGTAATAACTAAATAAATTCTTGAAGTTGTAGGAAGATCAAGGGGAACACGAGACCAGGCTTGGAAAACGCCAATAGAAAAGATTGGACGGAGAAGACGTTTGACTTCTCTGTGTTCTGTGGATGGATTGATTCATTAATCAGTTCATTCACCCATTCAAATAATCATATTCACTCTTGAGACAGTCACCTTGCTTTCTATGTGCTACATATCATTTTAAGAATTAAAAATTCAAAGCTGAACCAGACAAATTCTCTTCTCCAAGAAACTTTCATTCTAAACAAGAATATTCATTTAGACGTAGTTTTCTACTGGCATACTGGATCCTTCTTTTTCTTCGCATTTTAAGTATGTATATTCAGCCACAAATTTGGTCTATTAGCCAACTGAATCCATCCAGAACACCAGTGAGCCAAACCAGACAGGGAGAATACCTGTCTGCTGTGTTGAGACATGAGTATTTCGTTGACACACAAAGTTTCATGGGCCTTAAACCTCTTGAGATCACATCCCCATCCCAGAGATCAGGGCAGGCTCCTGAACCAAGAAAGAAAATCTTCTGTGTCCAAGCATAGTGGAAATTGATGCCAATATATATCCTGATGATTTAAAACAAAGTTTTTGAACTTAAACATAGATTTATTAAGGCTACCTAACAGAAAAGAGAAAATAGTTACTTTGAGAGAAACGAAAATCATGACTTCTCCTCAGAAGTCATTACTTAAATAAAATTTAAGTAATTTGAATTGGAAACATAGCCAAAAATGTATACAGCCAGCCAGAGGTTAATGGAGATTAAGGTAATAATGTATAGTGTCGCCAACTGTTCAGTACATAGAAAATATAAAGTCCCAGCCTACTAGAATTTCAGGCCGAGAGGGTTACGTAATATATTTTCATTAATACTCATAAATAATAAAAAAAAATAAAACTAATGAAATATGCAACCTACCCCTTAACACTTTTTGTAGTTCTATTCCTAATATTCCTAATTCATGTAATTCTAGCCCACTTTTTCTCTCTTGGCTTCTCTCTGCTTTACCAAAATCAGTATGAACCAGCTGACACCACATTATACCCATTAAGATAATTTCCTTTCCTTGAGATGTATCAGAGGTACCTTGCAAAGTAATAAATTAAATTACCACAAATATTGCTTATTTTCTATCTTTAATTTGTATATTTGTCAAGACCAGCTTCCTCAAATGTATTTCTCAGAAATTGAATTTTTCTGCTGGGAATAAAATAAGCCCCATCGTTATCTATCATTTAGTTTTCTGTACTTTTTGGGAATCTGATACAGTGTAGCAGCCAGGATGTTTAGATATGATAACAAAATATATCATTTGGCCTCCTAATTTTTAATAAATCCTTGTCTGCAGGCTGATGAACTCTGATAACCTGAAGTAGAGTGTGGCATTTTCCATAACATTATAAGTTCAGGTTTCCAAAGACTGGCTTAGCGGAGGTAGTTCATCTCCTCCTGTGTACTTTACCGGTCAACAGATGGACAGAGGTGACTTCGTTATAGCCTTGTGGTCCAGCTACTCAAGCTTCCTGAAGATTTGGTTTACTGAGAGAGAGAGAGAAAAGAGAGAGAAGAAAGCTTTCCTACTCAAAACAATTACATATTAGAATTATTTTATTACATTATTTGAGGAACTTACCAAGGTGATTCTCCCTAATATGTTTTATGTTTCTATTAGACATTAGAAACTGAAATTCAGGTCATGTTGTAATAGAATATATCTCCAAGCACAACAGCAACTGCTCCTAGGAAGAGCCAGTTCTATATCTCAAAACACTACTCAGATTTCAAAATCTATGTTTGCATTCTTTGCCATTTCCTAGATATGCTTCCTTAGCTCTGCTGGTCTGGTTAGACTACAGAAACAGAAGGCCAGCAGAATGGGTTAGAAAAGGGAAATTGTTCACCTAAGGAAATAAATGTGTGTGTGTATGTGTGTTTCTAAGCTCTCTGGTAGAACATACGAAGCTCTTTATAAATTGTCTGTTGCATATTATCCATCCTCTTCTACCATGCCTTATGGAATGTTTTGGACTTGTGTACTTAAATAAATATAGGAGTCAAGCTATCTTTTAAATGTTACTTTTTTACCTCTACCACAAAATATGTTTCCTTTGAAGATAAAATTATATATTAAACCATCACTAACAATGTGCTAAAATATAATAATATCTAATCCCTTTAACATTTAAAGAATAGCTACTATAAAAAGGGTTGTGAAAGTATGAGTGCACAGAATAAAAGAACCAATAGCCAATTAGTTTGGGCTGATTTTTACTACACTGAGTGAACTAGTATTTCAGAATAATCTAATTCTATATTTAGTGTTGCAAAGACAAATGTATAGTATTTTACATTGATTTTACCATGTGAAGTTTTTGCTAGGCCCCTTCTCTGGATGTACTTACTCATGTTAGGCAAGCAATTTAAGATTAGGCCAACAATGATTGAAGATTAAGGAATAGACACAAAGGATTAGATACAAATGCACACTAGGCAAGTTAAAACAACAAAAGAAAATGATTTTAATTTTATAGGAGCTTGAAATAATGAGAAATCCCAGATTCTCAAAATAAAGAAAAAATAAAAGCCAGATCATTATTTTTCCATAGATTTAATGTCCTACCAATTGTGGAGAATGAAGTTGCTCACTCTCGGGTCTATTAGTCAAACTAGAGGGAGAGATGGTACTCCGGGGGCATGAGGCAGGGTCCCCATGAAAAGGAGACGCAGAGGACAGTTAAGGTCACAGTACAGAGAAGATGTAGTTTATGCGGTAGCCCAGGGAGTCAGATGATCCATTCCATAAACTAACTTTTGTGGAAATAAACAGACTAGCTCCCCAATACTATAAAAAGTTCTTTTGCAGTGATTTTTGAACCTGTTATTCTACTAATGAAGTTGATTAACACCTGAATAAACATAGCAGTCTGAAGACCTAACCCTAGTGAATGAACTTCTAACCTTGTTGAAAAATCACTTATTTTCATTAAAGAGACATAAAAATTTGGCTTATCTCATGCAGCCCTGGCTGTTAGGTTGAAGGGTTATATATACCTCCTTCACTGATGAAAATGCTGTTTCCTTTCAGTGAGAAGTAAGATCTTTAGAGACACTAAACTATTACAGGTAAAGGATTATTCATTTCTCCAGCAATTTGAAAGAGATTTCTCATCATAGAGATTTCTGCAGCCACAGCAATGGTTCATGGGGTGAGTTATCAGATATGCTGTCCTAGCTTTGTTTTCCTGGGATTCAGTTATACTCATGAAGATCTGGAGGATTGGCTGGGCAAGCTGATAAAGGGAACACTTACAGGAGGGCTCAAGCAACCCCCTGAAGAACTGCTCCTAAGGAAAGAGAAATTTGAAGTCAACAAAGAATATTCACAATGACTTGGTGACAGACTGAAGCCAACGTGGGTGCCAGCACCATGTGGAACTAATTGATGTTAAGAACACAGATGAGTAAAAGAAAAGATCACATGGATGTCTGACGTAATGAATCCACACAGCTCCAAATCAAGCAAAAGTTTCGGGAAAGGCAATAGGACCTCTTTAAAAGTACAGTGAATGGTCTCAGGTCACAGTTTTTGCCAAAGCCTGGGCTGATTTTATCACTGCTGTAAAGGGACTATTGTTATAGAGAGAATTTAAGTAGGAATCTAAAAGAGTCTGTTTGGAGGTCTCAGACAACAAAAGTAAAACAGTCTTTTTTTTAATTAATCTATATTTTTGGTGAAGAAGATTGGCCCTGAGCTAACATCTGTGCCAATCTTCCTCTATTTTGTATGTGGGTCACCGCCACAGCATGGCTTGGCGAGTGGAGTGTGTCTGCGTCCTGGATCTGGGCCTGCGAACCCAGGTGGCTGAAGCAGAATGTGCTGAACTTAACCACTATGTCACCAGGCCAGCCCCAGTAAAATAGTCTTGCTTTTTGCCACTCTAAATTGTTGATACTCTTACACAATCCAACTCGGGTAACAGCACCATCATCCACAGGACCTCTTAAATCAAATAGTGAGAGTCATTCCTGAGTTGTCTGTCTATGTTACCAAAACTATCAAATCCATAAGCAAATATTAGCATTTTAACCTCGAATATACATCCAGATTCAATCCACTTCTGCTCACTTCCACTGCTAAAACCCATGTTCAAGCCATCATCATTTTTTCACAGAGACTCCCATAATAGCTACCTAACTGATCTCCAGCCTCTGCCCCCCCTGTATTCTCTGCTGAACAGCTGGAGTGGCCTTTTAAAAAAGTAAATCAGGGGGCCAGCCCAGTGGCATAGTGGTTAAGTTCGCTCGCTTCGCTTTGGTGGCCCGGGGGTCGCAGGTTCAGATCCTGGGTGCAGACCTACGCACCACTTATCAAGCCATGCTGTGGCAGTGTCCCATATTAAAGCAGAGGAAGATGGGCACAGATGTTAGCCCAGGGCCAATCTTCCCCAAAAACAGAAAAAGTAAATCAATTTATTTTATTACCTTGCATAAAACCCTCATGTTTAATATAATCCCAACTCCATAACATGGCCAAAACAGAACAAAACAAGAGGTCTTCACGGTCTGATCTCCCTCCCAGCTCTCACTCACATTCTGTCATGTCCTAACTTCTTTCTGTGCCTCAAAACACACTCGTGTTCCCGCCGTAGCATCCTTGTACTCGCTGTTTCTGGCTGGAAACCTGCTTCCTCAGAGTTCATAAAACTGACTCCTTGTCATTCATGTCTCAACTCAAACGAGCATTCAGCCCACTTGTCAATGAGTTGGATTTTTCAGTCTGAAGATTTATGCATTTATTCAGATCTAGGAAATGTTGCTTTTTTATTGCTTTTTTTTAACAACTATCTTGAAATATAACATAGATATGAAAGAGTGGTCTGATCATACTTTGATGGATTTTCATAGACCTACCACACCCATGTAACCAGCGTCCAAATCAAGGAAACTAGACACTGCCAGCCTCCCAGAAACCACACTCAGACCTCCAATCCCGTCACAACCCCCCAAACGGAAACCAGCCCCTGTCTTGACACCGGGCGTTAGTTGTGGTGGTTTTTAACTTTATGAAAATGGAATTTTGTAGTGCGTGTACTTTTGTGAGTGGTTCTTCCCCTTGACACTGAGTTTGTGAGAGCCCATCGTGTAACTGTAGCGTGTAATTGCAGCTCTTCCATTCTCATTGCTGCACATCACTGGATTACGTCAATATGTCAAAATGCACTCATCCATCTTACTTTTAGTTACCATTTGTATAGTTTGACCTTGTGGGCTATTAATAATAGTGCTGCCATGAAAATCCCAGAGCACGTCTTTTCTTGAACACATGAGTGCACTGTATTTCTGGTAGGTGTGTACACAGGAGAGGAATTGCTGGGTCCCAGGCTGTGTGCATATCCAGCTTGAGGAGACATTGTCAATTGTTTTCCAAAGTGATGGCGCCAATGCATGCTCCTCACCAACTGGATGAAGATTCAGTTCACTCAACAGTTGGTTCTGTCTTGTCTTTTTTGTTGGCCATTCTGGAGAGTGTTATGGATCCAAATTGCATCTCTTAGAGGATAAATGCTTTTGAGCATCTTTTCCTGTATTTATTGGTCGTTTGGATTATCCTCTATTCTCAGGTGCCTATTTGGGCCTTTAACCGATTTCCTTTTGGGCTCTCTTTAGAAGTTCTTTATTATTATTATTATTATTTATAAATGCTTTATTTTTGTTAAATATAGAGCCACATAGTTAAAATATAAATAATTCTGTTATAATAAAAAATTATTACAAGAAAAAAATACGTCTTCTGAATTCAATCTCCTTTTTCTCTCTCTCAGAGGCAACCACTTTCAACTCCTTAGTAGTTACTAATGGGATTTAAATGCTACTTCTGAACAACATGCTAGTACACTAATGACACATGTTCTCAATCTCCAAGGCTGCACAGTGCTGTTCTTTTAAAAAATATTTATGCTCTGAAACGTCAAAATAAATGTTTAGAATAAGAGTTAGAAGCATGTGCTCAGTCCACCATCTGGGCACAACCCCTCACTTTCATATTTCTGAGTATAGTTTCATTGCATAATTTAACTTTATATTTAGATATGGTACAGATGTATTCTCTCAGTCACTGGAAGTTAGGCCCATGCATGTCCAGTAGATATGTATATCATTCATTTACACATTCATTCACTTCATGGCAATTTATTTTCATAAAACTACTTATTGATGATAAGTTTGAGACAATTTATATTAATTAAACATAAATATAATAGTGCTTGTGTCAATATAAAACCATGTTTATTTGCATAGGCATCGACTGACTCCTACTTTTGCCAAATATTTTCTTATTACAACAATCTATATGATTAAAGATTATGATAATTATTATGCCGTGCTTTATTTATGATTCCCTATTCCATAATTGAATAAATATATACTGTTGTTAGTTATAATACTGTCATGTTTCCTAATCTCAGCATTAATTATCTTCAACTTCTTGGTAAGTTATTGGATAGTAGGAATTGTTTGATTATATTTTTAAAAACCCATGTATATCAGCCAAAGGAGAAAGTACATAATAGATGACCAAAAATATTAATCAGATATATGTTATCTAACCAAAAAGTCTTCTTTGAATGATCAGGAAAGTATTGATGCAATGTTATCATGAAAACACAATTCAATATGAATCAAATATAAAAGAAATACTTATAAATGTATGAGTCTATTATTAATGTTTGAAACTTTACTAAGGTCTTACATACCTAGATATATTTTACAAATTTAATCTCTTGCATTTTATCACGGCTATTGGCTTTCTCTCTAAAACACAATGTTTGGAGTCCTTCGTTATTTTTTCCTTAATAATGTCGTAGGTCAGACTCACAGCTAAGAAAATATTAAGAAAAAAAGTTGATAAGAATATAGCATTTTTCAATTTGGATTCTCTTTTTTCCTAGATCCTTCAGGTTGTCTAGTTTTCTGATCCTTATGGATAAAAGCTGCTGTTGTCAGCTTCAGAATCATGAGATACCTAAGAGAACAAACTTCCGCCTCAAACTGGCAGCCTTCAGGAAACTTCAGCCACAGGTAGACACGCAGACCAGTAATAACTTGTGAGGCCGCCAGGGAATGATAACTGCTCCTCTCCACCCATTCTCAGCCCTGTTCTCCTCGTTCCTCGTCTGCACATCTTCCAGCCAGTTCCATCCTCGTCACCACTGTGACACAACAATGCTTGGTACCCAGAGGCAGACTGTCAGCAATGACAGGTACAAAATCGTTCAAGGAGACATTCATTTCTAGCAAAATCTCTGGATCCTGTCAAATAGGAGCTGGTCCTCCTGACAGACATCTAACCCTGGAATATATGGCAGAGACAAATCCAAAAGGCCTGCACGTGTTTAGGACAGCTTTCTTGAGTGAGTAAGGTGGGCTTCGTTTGATTCTGAAATTTTACCTAAGCCATCAAATCAATGAGTCATATGAATATGGACAAAGATGTGGACTATCACCCCACCTATGAGAAACATAAATCATCTTACCAGCACAGGGATTATTATCCACAGGAAACTATTCATTTGTACAGCAAGAGGCAGTAGAGTCAAGGTGACCTTTCTCTTCTCAAGTGCAATTCCTAAAATTTACTACCATGAGGAAAACTGCCAGGCTCTCTACCATGTTTTCCCTATAGATCTGTGGTTCTGTGTGACAATCAGACATGTCGATTCTTGGTATTTCTGAAAAGCCAGACTGCAATAAAATATATACAGCTTCAAAATCAGTGTGAAAATTCACATTTTATATGGTTCCTGAAAATTTAATTACTAAATATCTCAAAATAATCAGCACCTTTATCTTAATTTTTTGATGTCTTATCATTTATGATTTTCTCCAGAAGCTAAGAAGGCTTCAAGTGGAAAAATACAATACTCTATTGTGCACTAAAATTTGATATTTTCATTTCATGCATTTGACTCTAAAAATAAAGTTTTTTCACTTGTGTATGATTAATATTACATTAAAAAAATTAGACAATGTAATTCCTTAAAACTATGTTCCCAATATAGTATATAATACATTTTAAAAATGTTCTTCTGAAATACTTAGATGTCTACGTTCTGTATTTTCTATTACTCCACAATTCTAAATTTGTTAATTTCTTATGTAGGCAAACTGAAAATTATAATTATAAATTATATAAAATTATAATTACAAAATATAGATTTTAAAATATATCACATTTTGTAAATTATTTGTGAATTATTGATTAACATAAAATGGCTGTCTACAGTAATTTTTAGTCACATGAAAATATTTCATAATCTGCAGTTTTGTGAAAAAAGAGGATCATATACATTTTATTTTATATGTGATGCAAAAAAGGAATAAATTTCTTTTATGCATTCAGAATTTCAAATATAAACTGTAAATTATTAAAAGTTTTGATATTAGTCCTGATATTTTTAATGATATCAATTTTCAGAAAAGGTTTAATTGAGAACCTGGGACGTATTATGTTTTATTTTGCCCTTGAACAGCTAAAAATGCATTATAAGATTTAAATTTCCTTTCCTCTATTTTCCCTTCCAAGATCAATTCCCTTTTGATGGATTGAGTCAATTGAAGAAGTAAATTATTTGACCCAGGGAATCTACACTTTGTCTCCAAAGCAGAAACTGTTTCCCTGGATCTTCAGGATGATCTTTTCCTTCTGTATTTATGCCAGATAATATAGAGAAAGAGAAGGCCGGATAAAAAAATATATAGAATAAATGTCACATGTGTAGATAGCTGTGGAAGAATTAAGTATCTTCGTATGTAAATTTATTTTTCTTACATGTGTATGTGAACGGGTGTGAACAGAGAGTATTGCATTTATTTGCTATTCTAGTTCATTAGGATTTGAAAGTTAGCATGCTGTGCCAGTCTTCCAGTGAAGATTACTCGACGACGTTGGCGTTAATTATTGGATATTGGAGGGTCCTATAAACATGCAATAGGCTCCATTTCATATCTCCTAAGTCTGTCACCCCTTACCTCACCAGTTTTTTGCAAAGGATTAAGTGGATGATTAGAGACCTCCCAGAGTATTTGTAGGGATCAATTTTAAAGATATAAGACGCTGGGGAGAAAGATTATCTGACAGGGTTCTTACTAAAGTCTTCACTATACTTGCAGATGCATGAGCTGAAATTTTTCAAAATGATGAAATAGCATTGCTTCTTTGTTTTGTTTTTAACAGCCCTATATTTAAATAAACTGTGACACAATAAGGAACTCCTGGTAGAGAATCATATTCACTTCTAACCATGCACTCTGAGTGCGTTGGCAGACAGACAGCTTTTCTGTCCAGATTATGATGAGTGGTTTCTATCAAATCAGTAGTAGCAGCAGGGCAAAAATCATTGATTTCTGAGACTGTCCCAAAGCTGCACTATTCACTATCTAATCAAAAACAGCTAACAGTTACTGGTGTTTGAGTTTATTTATCACAGTTAGAATGGAACTATAGAGTCAAATTTACAAATTAGTTGATGGTGGTGTTATAGCATATAGTATCATATAGGAGGTTAGCATTACAAAGAAATGTAAAGGTGATCTATCTATATTGGTGTTAACCTCTTTTAAGGGAAGAAATCCTTTTTCTAATCAAGAAAAGCTTCCAAAATTAAACAAAAGCAATCTGTTGTACCCCAGGTTGGTAGTCCCAGCCCTGCCTCACTCACACACCATCCAGTCATCCACCTTTGGGGTGGTGACCACTGGAGCCCCTTCTAGGGTCGAATTCACGGCTCTCCAAAGCATAGTTTGAATACTTCAACATCCCAGGTATGTCAAACAAAAATACTGAAGCTGGAACCCTGGAAACTATTATTAACGGGCTTTCCTATTGACTCTGATGCCTAGTTGAGTTTGAGAAATACGCTACAGTTCACTCTCCTTCCCAATGCACACATCCCTTCTGTGGTATTCCTAACAGAAGGTCTCCTTTCCTTAATTTGAATTTTCCATAGACGACTTTGTAAAGGAGACCATTTCCTTATTAGACACTAAAACTATTTGGAGAGTTGTTCTAAGCATAGAGTTTATGTTTATCTCACTAGTAACTTTCACCCATTTTCCTTAGTTTTGTCCCAGTAGAAGCACTGGACGTGTTTCCTTCCTTTTTCATTTGCATTACAAGATGGATGTGATTAAACAATAACATTTTTACAAACTACAATGTTACAAAATGCACTTTCACTGCATGGAGGTATATAAAGTAACTACAAACTTGTCTCTCTTCCAAATGTATCAGTGTTCAAGCCATCAAAGAACAGAAAATGTGACATGTGGAGGTATTTTATGGCACATAATTCATCGATCAGTTGCATTTAAATCAAACTTCTGCCTTGAAACATGCAAGTTTCTTAAACTAAGTTATAAAAAATGCCATAGCTTGAGTATGTGTTGAAGGAAGTCTCAAAACAATGGTTTCTGATGAAATTCTACATTATATATTGTAAAGTAGTTAATTTTTACAAATGTGATTAATATGTAAGGTAAAATATGGTTAGTGGATCCATTATGCCATTTAAAATATTTTTAATGTTATATTTATTCAGCAGGAATCACATTGTTTTGGTTGAAGATGGGGCACAAATCATAAATAAATAATACACATTTTATGCAGACTCATTTGATGATTATAAAATTCAGCTATTGTAGGCTTTCTTTCTCCTGGGATTTGCAGGTATGATAGGGAGGAGAGCATAAAATCAAAGTATTATCTTCAACTGTAAGTGTCACAGGGCTAGGGTCTTATTTCATTCATTGACAAATCCCAACCAAACAGAACAATTACTGACAAATAGTAGGTGCTCAAAATATTTTCGTATGAAACCAAATTCAATAGTTATTATTTTATTCTAGCATTAAACTTATTTAACAAAGGCATATGAAACTCTCATGATAATTGATAGAAACATGAGCTGCAGATAAAAGACATCTCCCCATCAAGTCTATCAAGGTACTTCAAGAAGTAGACTATTACTCAAATAACTACCCTGAATATTCGTTCCATAGATATTTAACAGGAACCTACTCTGTGCCAAAACTGTGCTGATGCTGAGTTAAAATGGAGAGGGTATTACACATAGACACTACTCTCAAGGAAGTTATGGTTTGATGGGGGGATACAAACAAGTAAAGAGGAAATTACAGTACCTTTTTTTATGTACTGTAAAAAAAGATTCATTCATGACAGTGGTGGCTCCCAGGCTTACTCATGTTCCCTGTGCTTGCTCGGCCCCAGTCTTGATGGAATGTTAAGTCAGTACTTAGCACTAGAGATGTTATTTTTCCTTTTTCTAAGAAATCATTACATTACGTTTTATTTCCATCTTGTTCAGACTCTGAGACTTTGTCATGATAACTGGATGATCCTAAAATATCTCTGGCCTAAGAAGAGGGGTCAGAAACACTATTCAGACTCATTAGGCATCAGGAACCAAAAGGATCATTTATTTACCCAGGTTGATCACCCTACAAAGATGTGATGCCTTCTTATCATTAGGCTTACATTACTTAATGGCTTCTTATTATTAATGTAGCATGTAAAGCTCTCTTAACAGTTCCTCTGCTAATAAACGAGATTGTTTCATCTAGCCAATGAGATATGTCTACATCAATATTGGAGCTTCCACTCCACCACATCTCAAACAGCAGGTGGGTTTACTCTCAGACACGTGTTAATCAATCACTTAACAATACTCCAGCCCAAATGACTAAGCTTGACCTACTAGACCTTTACCACCTATTGGTGACTTATCCATCTTCATCACTCCAGTACTCAGTAACATCCCACCATTTCTAACACTTTATCACTCAGAAAATCACTAAACAGCATTTTACTTGGAGCTAGCAGATCTAGGTTCTAAACTCAGCACCTTACCCCCAAATCCCTTAACCTTTCCTTTGATGAGCGGTAATAAAGGGTTTGGAATAAGGATTCAGTAATTATCACACCACAGATTTGTTGTGAGAGTCAAGTGAATTAAATGAGATGTGTATAAACATCCTACTGAAGAAGAACTATTCAACACCAGATGCTCAACATAATAGTTCCATGAACACTTCTTTTAAATAACTAAAAAACATCATTCCTTCCTCATCCAGCCACTTATGATCATGCTTACTATGAATCCTGATGCCTGGTATAACCTTCCTTTCTGCCCCATCACTACTTCATCACCCCAAATTATATGGCTCTTGAAACATTTCATCCTTGAGTATAATTGCTTGGCTACCAGTACTCTCCTCTGTGTCCTGAGAATAAGAATAAGGTTTTCCAATATGTGTACAAGCTTTGACATCTAATATAGTATCTGCTACATAGTAGACACTGAAGGGTTCAATAAATAGATTTACTTATTGAATGCCTACTCTATGCCCCTGTGCTGAATCTTGGATATCACAAGCGCATACAACGGACAAGGTGCCAGGACGTTGGGAGATGTAGGAAGGTTTGCCTGAACTCAGGTAAGATGTCTTGTGACTGGAAGCACAGAGAGAAGAGCATCTCACAGACTTAGCCAGGAAAAGGCCTCCTGGAAGAAATTTTGTCTAATTTGAGACTTGAGGATACACAGGAATTAGATGAAAAGAACAGACAGTTATCTCTGGAAGAGAGACTGGATGCAAAGAGCTGCACATCAGGCAGAGAGCACAGCAAGTTGGGGACACGCTGAGGCAAGTGTACCAGGGAAAGGGCGAGCTCACTTTGAACATGTGTGTTTGTAGAGTGGGTGGGAACAGATGAGGAAATGGCTGTTGGACATGTGAATACAGAATCATGGGGCCTCCATGAATTTCTGCTGTGTAGGGAATTACGTGTCAATAGCACATAATGAAGCTTGGAAATTACCCAGAGAACTGAGAAGGAGGAGAAAAGAAAGGCCCTAGGACAGAGCTCTGAGGGAAAAGACAATATTTAATGGAAAAATTTTCAAGAAAGGAATAAAATATTGTACATACTTATGCTTTATTCAGACTTTTATTTTATACTAAAATGTCCTTTTCTCAGAACTCTCTTCTTAACTATTTTTTCAATTGTTTATATTTTTATTTATTTTTACTAATATTTACTTAGATATTTTATTTATGCTTTCTCAGTAGTATTCATTCCAACTATTTCCTGAGTATTTGTTTTAGCTAGAACTCCCTCTTTCATAAGGAATTTATAAACAGTGCACTCAGACTGTGTTTAATAAACTTTTAGCCAGTTCTCCTACCCTTGTTTTAAACAGAAGTAAAAATAGTAAAATTGAACACTATTAAATCCATACATATAAAATATGCCAGTAGAGGATGGTTTTTTTAAATTACCATCGTTGTCTTCATCAAGTTTTCTCGAGCATACAAAGGAAACATAGATTAACTGCCATAGTGACCAAAACAACTTTGAAAATTGAATTGTAATAGAGTTTCAAAACAGGAAAATTTTTATTTTAAGGTATTGTTTTAAAGAGAGATACATTCAGTAATACTTCCCAGTACCCATCGTTATGTAATTCCACATAATTTGTGGAAATTTAATTTATTTGGCAAGGAAGCAGACGGTTGTTTTTTTCTTAAGAACCCAGTTTTCCTGTCACCTGTAACGATCTACAACGCGAGGGGCTGCTGGAAACTGTGTGCTCCATAGTGAAAATGAGCTTCTATACCAGGACCTGGTGCTAATTCCCGTGGAATAATATATTTAGGAAACTTGGAGGATCATCTTCCATTAGCTTACCAGTCAGGGAAATAGTATAAATATAGCACGTCTGGATTTCAGAAAGGCTGTTAACAGACACTGATCTTGGTGAATTAAATGGAGAAATGTAGACTGAATAGTAGCCGAGTTCACTATGTCTGTAGGGAGCAGAAGGAAAGAGCCAAAATAAAACTGTACATTATTTACTAGTGACAGCTTATACTAATTATTAAAATATCACATTTTTATGTGTTTGCTATGTGTCATATACGCTGCTAAGCAGGTTATATGTATTACTTCATATAATGACAATGTGTGTGGAAAAGGGACTTTAGCACATGGGTCAAGAATGTGATGAGCCTGTCAAAATACGGAATGAAGAATGAAGCAATAATAGTAGAATATTTGTTAGATAGCAAAGCCAATGCCAAGCCCTGGAGAACTGGGGTCTAAGTGTGGGTATCCTGCTTTTACGAGATCTTTGACAGACTGGCCACAGGAGTGAGGAGGGTGCCCTGGGCATTCAAATCCATGTCATGCAGAGACTAGGCCATGGCCAGTAGGAGGGAATATGTGCTCAGCGCTCTGGCAAATATCCTGTCTTAAAATCAGTTAACATGACACACTACTACTCTCCCTGGGGCTGGTCCCACAGATGAACATTGCAAACAAGTTCTTTCCTCTGAGACAGCAGCATATGGAGTGAAAACTTAATTAAAGCAGTGACAGGTCACTAACCAAGTAGAGAAGGAAAACATAGAGGGCAGACAGAAGGAGATAGTGATGCAGAGAGAGAGATGAGATGAAGAAAGAAGCTGGGATGAGAGAGTGAGAGCACTGCCGACGAGGTGGACAAGCCTGGTCGCTATCCATCTCCCTAGTGACAACACTTTCTGTCCCTGCCCGGCAACGTTCTTTCTGAAGATGTATTCAACAGCCATTTATTCAACGGACATTTGTGAGCGCCAATCATGTCTTATCTTCTGCTCTAGGAGCAGGAATATAGCCATGAACACAGGGGAGAAAGCCCTGTCTCCTGGACTGTATATTCTAGTGGAAAAATACAAATTTTACTTATAATCTTCTTTTGATTTACATTTTAAAATATTACACTCACCACCTTGTAAACAATGAGTTTCAGAGAGCCAAAGGTGGGAGCATGGAAACCCGGGTAGGAGGACTCTATTGTAGTCATCTGAGAGAAAGATAATAGTGAGGAGATCATAGTAGAAATGGAAAAAAACGGATGGACCTGAGATACATATTGCGGGTAGTGTCAAAAATACCTAATGATGGTAGAAGTGAAGGAATGAGCTAGAGAATGAATCAAAGGCATTTCTGGAATTTTGGCTTCAGTAATGCGTGGACCCGATCGGTGCCATGCAGTGAGGTGGAGACGGCCGAGAGCTGGGGAGGATAGAGGATGGTCGAGCTCCAGGTCTGAGATGGATTAGAATCCCGGGAGAAGATGTGAACTTAGCAACTGCACGTGCAAGTTTGGAATTAAGGGGGATTCCATTTGGGAGTCACCCACTTACGGAGGGTACCTGTATGTCTAGAAACAGAAGACAGCGCGGGGCAGAATTCAGGGTCACTCCAGTGCCTAGAGGCCAAGCAGCGAAGGAAACAAGAGCAGCCTGAGAATCAGGGGGACAACTAGAGCAGGGAGGGTTTCCACAGCCAAGAGAGAAAGTTTTCCGAAGAAGAGAATCATCAGCTGTGTCACATCCTGCTGAGAAGCAAAGGGAGGAATTAGAAGAAAAGAGGCAGAGAGAGAATTTACCACACATTTGGAATCACATATGTCCTTGATGATCCTGAGAGGGACAATTTGTGGAGTGGTAGGAATTAAAGTCTGATTGGAGTGGCTTTGGAGGAAAAAACATGACATGAGAAAAGGTACATAGAAATCACAAATGTTTCATTCAAAAAGTTTAGTTTAAAGACACAGAGAATTGGGCCATAACTGTGTGCATGTAGGGTTTGATCAGTTTTCTGTAAGATCAGTGAGGCTGGCGTACTTGTGTACTTACAGACTGATGGGGACAGTTCTGCAGAGTTGTAGACGCAGACGCAGTAGACAAGGGCTGCTAGGAGGAGTGTGGTCCCTGTGAAGGGCTGCAGGGGTGAAGGAAGGGCTGAGACACCGTGGTCAGGGGCGACGGCAGGCCTCTGGTGGGAGCGGGAACCCTTCATTAGCAAGGTGGGAGCAGGAGGACATGGCGGGCAACAAATACTACAAAGCCTGAAGTTTCCGTGGTCCAAGAGTGTGGGAGTCTCCCTCTGTTTGTTTTAATGAGTTTGTCCCTTCAAGGTTGCCATCTTTCCCTCCTGGCATCACCTGGGAAGCAGAGCTCTGTGGAGCTGTGAAGGGAAGAAGTTGGGCTCAATTCAAAAACTCAAATCAGTCACTGTAAAGTGCTCTAAAGAAGATTCACACAACTGACCTCAACTGTTTGCCTGAAGACTATAAACGAGCAAGAGACAGAACTAAGTGTTACCCTAAATGGGCAACAAGACAAAGAATACTCAACATTTAGAGTTCCTATAGGGGAAAAAGCAGATTAAAAGAGAAGACTTTATTCTGTCATGTGAAAGAAGGATTTCTGAATGAAAATAGAAGATAAAACTAGTATTAATGGCTGTGAATTTAAGGGAGAGAGATATTAGGTTGACTTGAAAACAAACAAAACTTAAATATAAGCATTAGTTTCAGAAGTTTAAAGGTGTTTAAGCTAAAGCTGGTTAACCCCATGGAATGCGTTTTATAGACAAGCTTTAGATGAGCATTAGAGAAGATTGGAAAAGATGGTTCTACGGCCTCTTCCAGTACAGAGAGGCCTGAGATCCTGTTCTTATAGATGCTGGGTTCCAAAAGGGCCCGTGGTAGGAGAAGAAACAATATTAATCATCAGAATTTACACATTAATGGGATTATGTAAAAGAAAGTATCAATAAATTATAACATTTTTTACAAAGAAAGCTATTGTTATTATTCAGAGATGGCTTTCCTATTTACCACCACCTTTGACACTGCAATTTTAAGAGTTTATATGGCAATTATTATTATCCTCAACTTTAAAAAGAACAAAATTAAAGCCAAGAATTCTTTTTTTCCTCAAGTTCATAAATTTATAATTGGAGAGCCAGGACCAGAATTCTAGTTTTCCGTGATCTGATGTAAAACTCTATTTTTATTGATTAGGCTGCTAACTCCTTAAAAGAAGAGATCAGAACTTGTTCATCTTTTTACCTCGAGATTCAAGCATTGTGCCTGGATCTGTTAGTGCAACCAGTGTTGCTAAGATGATGAATATAGAATAAAGTGATAATGAACTGTAATCTCTAAAATAATTTGTTTTTTGTAAGTAAGGAGACATGTAATTCAACTACAAAAGACTGAATTTTGCTGCGGTTTCCCATCTAAAACAGTTTCTTCCTGAATATGCAATAGTCATATTTGGTTTATAACTGGCTTTCATTTCTTCATGATGTAATTCAGTAGAAAGCACCAGTGTGAATGATAGAAATTTCCTTTTATTATCACAGAGCTTCAGACTCCACTTCTAAGATCTTCAGAAAAAAGGACGAAAGTTTACCCACTGAATCGCCCTTGCTATCTTAACCCGGTAAGTAGTGATCACTGCCCCCCTCAAAGTTCCATCCAAGTGCACATCATATGTGTATAGACGGGTCCTCCTTGTAGAAAAATCTAACCTGCTTAGATGTCACATATATGAATTAAGATGTGATTGCCAAAATGTCTTTTGTGCTAAAAACATTTTTTGCAACAAGAATTTTTAAATATTGAGCTTCCAATGGAAGTTTAAAAAATATTCAATTAACAAAAGTTGAGTTGTGAATATGACACATTTTTTCCCTTCCAGACGTATTTTGCAGAAACATATATGGAGCATGTGCAATATAGTACATGGGTATACATGTCTTTATTATTCCACAAATATTGAGTATTTCCTACATGTCAGGACTCTAATAAACCCTGCAGACACACAGCAAGCAAGATAAACAAAATCTCTCCTCTCTTGGAGTTCATACTCTATTCGGGGAAGAAGACAATACACAAAAAGATAACTTCAGACAATGAGAAGTGGAAGGAAGCCAACGGAGCAAGAAAAGGGAACAGAATGTGATCAAGGGAGTGGGTGAGGAGGACGTTTACACAGGGTGGTCAGACAGTCCTCTCTGCAGTGGTCACATCAGGGAAGAGACTTGATCAGTGGGAGATGGTCAGCCATGGGAAGCTCTGTCTCACCGCCTCCTTCCTCAGCACTGCACTCCAAGCAGCTGCTACTAGCCCACTGCTGGCTGGTCATTTCTGTGCTGTCAGGACACTGGGCGCTGTAGAAGAATCTAAGGTTGAGAGCATTGACTGCAGTCAGGGAGGCACATTAACAACATCCAACATCACGAGACTCTGAAACAGAAAGAGGACTCAGAACATCTAGGTTCTACTCTTCCTTTTAACCATTTGGAATCTCAGTTTCCTCATCAGTAAAATAAGGTTGGAGCAAATGATCTATCAAATTCCTTCTGGATTTGAAGGTCAATAATTCTAACTACAAAATGGAGTAGTTTTTAAAAATAGTACAATGTACTTTTGATGTTTAGACCAAAAACAAAAAAAATTAGCGAAAAAATGTGGCTGGGGAGGCTATAAGATCCCTCCTGATGAATCAAGGCTATCACTTTGATTTTAGATTTTTGTGTATCCCTAAAAATAGGACCTATGACTCTTCATCAATTTACTTGAAAAAAATATGCACAAAGCATAATTAGTATTATCCATTTAAATTCTCCCCATTTGTATCTCTTGTTACTTAAACAATTTAGGTTGTAACTTCAAGTCTATTGATTTCTTTTTTCTCCTCTGACAGAGCTCTTATGAACCAAAAACGATTCAACTCCTCACAGTGGAAATATTTCCATATTCAGGATGTGTTGCCATAGAAGGGTAAAAAATCAATAGAGCAATTCCTGTTTAGTGAAATTTCTGAATAAGAAATATTATTCATTTTTAAATGTGTGATGTGTACAGTCATTAACAAAAGCTATACTATAGAAGTGTTATAATTCTCTTTAAGGATTGATGCATGCCCCTGTTTAAGAGATCTTTTAAGGACTTAATTGTCTGCATCTAATTTTCTCATAAGCACATATTCTCTCTTTAAATGCAATGTTAGCCTATGGGGGAGAAAAAGAGCAAGGAAAGAAAAGCCAATAAAAATTAAATATTCTAGAAATCATATACACCTTTTATCCATTATTTATAATGAAAAAAACATATTAAGAGCAAAAGGCCAAGTAGTACTAGGTAAAAGTGGGATTAACGGGAGAAATTATGAGAAAATAAAATTTTTCTGGAAAATGAAAGTGGACATATCGGATAGATGGAGCCACCAAAGAGAACAGTCGGGTTCACTGTTTTCATTTCTTCCAGAACTGCTATACGGAACCCGCCTTCTAGAAGCTATGGGATATTAGAGTAGAGCAGCAATTACGTCAAACCCGGCTGATTATGGGCCCACCTGGAGCCTTTGTAAGATAACAGATTTCTGGACCCTGTTATCTTGAAACTCTGATTTTAATCGCCAGGTATGGAAACCAGCGACCTGCAATAGGCTGCAGAGTCTCCTTGGATGACGTGGGGACGCCCATGGTACAGCCATGGTGCATCTGAGCCTCTGAAGTGGAATGGAAATAAACTCCGAGGGCCTTCGTGGAATGGAATTAGCCTCTAATGTTCTTGAAACTTTGTTTCTTATCCTTTTTTCCACTATCATCCCCTAAGGAGACTTTTGAGACATTGTTTTTCCTAATTGCCCCTGCCTCATGAAATTTTAATACCACCGATAACTGTATATCTGTGTATGCACCACTCCATGTATATTTACGTTTTATACATAAAAAGAGATGCTTTCTTTCTGCTCAAGAATCAGTTTTGTCCCCTTTTGGGGCAATATTGCCCTGTTGATAACACATGTCCTAAATCATTTCAGGTTCAGACTATGAACCAGACTCGATCCTAGTGGCTTTAGGGACACAGATTGTATTTGGACTGGGGTCTCCTTCAGACTTTTGGAAGCTACCAGGGATGACGATATTCTCCAAGCACTCACACCAATGTAAACATCTCTTCAATAAAATATATTTTAGAAGACTAATACTTAAAAAAGGTTGGAAGAAAGATCAGAAATAACTATATCAGTTATTTTCATTCAGAAAAACAGAAACCAGTTTAAGTATATAAAGCAGAGAGAGATTTAATGTTAGAAATGAAGTGCTTATAAAACTCCTGAAATGACTCAGCATGAAAGTCAAGGGAGACTGCCAATGGCTTTTAGAATCACCAGCTTAGGTGTGATCTAGAAAATCTGGAAGTTGCTCCTGCTGCCCAGAAGTCAGGAAACGGAATTACTGTCAATTGTCACGGCTGCCTTGCAGCAAGACAAGTGACTGGCAGGAGAAAAACTTATATTTACTGAAGTCCACATGTCCAATGCCACTGATGAAGAAAAAAATAATACCTCCTCCCTCCTTTCGGTCTTCCAAATATGCAATAGCATGAGCAAGGGATGTTGAGAAAGCCAAAATACTAATAAGGTGGAGGCAGAAAAAAAGAGGAGGAGGAGAGAATGAAGAAGATGAGGAAGAGGAAAAAGAAAGAAGGAAGAAAACTAGAAGTTCAAAACAAAGCAAGACAGAAGCAAGAATCGAGATCTGGCATACACAGCATCCTCCTGGGAAAATAAACTCCAACCTGTCTGTAACTTTTCCTTCTCTTAAATAGGGAGAGGACACGATTTCAAACCTACTTCACAGAGCTGTTTTGAAGATGCAGAACCACTAGATGAGGGTAATCCTGGTGTTAGCTGATGAAACCTGTCCTTTCAAATTTAAAATAACTGTGTGCAAACACCAGCCCATGGACACTGCGATCCTGGAATCCTTCAGTGTCTGGCAGTTCAGAGGGCAAAGGACTTTAACTTTCTTCTTAGTTTTTAACTGTTGTGCCTCAACAACAATTTTCTACCCTTACCAGCTTGGTTTATAGTTCATGTCATCTACAACTGTGTATTGCCTTTTTCCCATACTGTATCACCCCAGAGATTGAACCCAATTCCTTTTCCTTCATTGTTCCCAGCATCTATTTTGAATGAGAATCTGTGAGATGGAAAGGTTTTATATTTCCATGTGGCCCAGCCCCCTTTTCATGTAAGGATATAATTACCCACATCTCTCCTCCATTTTCTCCACGCTCCTGGACCCCTCTATACTCTTTATTTTACTGTGCAAAGAAAGTTAGATCTCCTCTGTAACTGCGTATCCGAAGGCCTATTTCTAAAGCAGAAATACCAGCTACTCTGGGTTTCAACTTTCTGCTCTAAGGAAGTGGCAGAAGCTTTCAAATTTCTGTCTTTCCATCTCTCCAGACTCTAAGTGGAAACAAGCAATAAAGATATTTATTTTTTCACCAGTATGAATTATGCCATCCTCATCATATTTAATAAGTCACGTATTGCTTCATTTTGTTTGTTTTAAATAAATTTATTTCTTTTTTTGAAAAGTTAAAGTTTTATATAAAGGTAAAGGATTATTCATATAATACATATACTACTACTATTACTAGTACTGTTGAAATAACCCCAAGACATGTCTCACCTTGGGTGATGTCTTATAATTTTTAGGATATCTGGAAGCATGAGGCATCCCTTCTGGATGTATTAGGAATTTTCCTTCAGAGGCCTTCTCTAATATCCCTTTTTTTAATTTTTTTAATTTTTTGTTTATTGCAAAAACATTGGTTTATAACGTTGTATAAATTTCAGGTGTACATCATTATACTTCTATTTCCGCATAGATTACAACGTGTTCACCACCCAAATACTAATTACAACCCATCACCACACACATGTGCCAAATTATCCCTTTCGCCCTCCTCCCTCCCCCCTTCCCTTCTGGTAACCACCAATCCAATATCTGTCTCTATGTGTTTGTTTATTGTTGTTATTATCTAATACTTAATGAAGGAAATCATACGGTATTTGACCTTCTCCCTCTGACTTATTTCACTTTGCATAATACCCTCAATGTCCATCCATGTTGTCAAAAATGGCTGGATTTCATTGTTTCTTATGGCTGAGTAGTATTCCATCTTGTATATATACCACATCTTCTTTATCCATTAGTCCCTTGATGGGCACTTAGGTTGCTTCCAAGTCTTAGCTATTGTGAATAACGCTGCAATGAACACAGGGGTGCATGTATCTTTATGCATTGGTGTTTTCAAGTTCTTTGGATAAATACCCAACCAAAACAGCATGGTACTGGCACAAAAACAGACACACAGATCAATGGAATAGAATCAAAAGCCCAGAAATAAACCCACAAATCTATGGACAGCTAATCTTTGACAAAGGAGCCAAGAACATACAATGGAGAAAAGAAAGTCTCTTCAACAAATGGTGTTGGGAAAACTGGATAGCCACATGCAAAAAAATAAAAGTAGACCCTTACCTTACACCATACACAAAAATTAACTCCAAATGGATTAAAGATTTGAATGTAAGACCTGAAACTATGAAACTTCTAGAAGAAAACACAGGCAATACGCTCTTCGACATCGGTCTTAGCAACATATTTTCAAGCACCATGTCTGACCGGGCAAGAGAAACAATAGAAAAAATAAACAAATGGGACTACATCAAACTAAAAAGCTTCTGCACAGCAAAGGAAACCATCAACAAAACGAAAAGACAACCTAGCAATTGGGAGAAGATATTTGCAAACCATACATCTGATAAGGGCTTAATCTCCAAAATATATAAAGAACTCATGCATCTCAACAACAAAGAAACTACCAACCCAATTAAAAAATGGGCAAAAGATCTGAACAGACATTTCTCCAAAGAAGATATACAGATGGCCAGCAGACACGTGAAAAGATGTTCAAAATCATTAACTATCAGAGAAATGCAAATCAAAACTACAATGAGATATCACCTCACGCCCATCAGAATGGCTATAATTAACAAGACAGGAAACAACAAGTGTTGGAGAAGATGTGGAGAGAAGGGAACTCTCCTACACTGCTGGTGGGAGTGCAAATTGGTGCAGCCACTATGGAAAACAGTATGGAGATTCCTCAAAAAATCGAGGATAGAACTACCATATGATCCAGCTATTCCACTGCTGAGTATTTATCTAACATCTCATTTAAAGTTACAGTCAATCTTTATATCTCACTTTCCATCACATTATTCTCTCTATGTAATGTTAGCAACTTCACAATCTGTTCTGTTTGTCCACGTATCTATTTGCTTGTTTATTGACTGTCTCCAATATTAAATAAAAAGGCTTCTGAAAGATGAGAATTTGTCTAACTTTTTAACAGACGTAGCCCCAGCAGCAAAGTAGTGCCTGACACTTAGTAGAGACTTCTCAGATTATTGTGGAATGAATGAATGAATGAATGAATGAGGAAGCAGAAGGGGGACATGGATGGGTGGGGAAAGTATCAGTTCCCTATAGCTGTTTGATGATTTTGCTACCTGTAAGGACAGCTTGCATAACCCCAGCATCAAGGGTGCATGACTTGAGGGTCCATGGACAGTTAGGACTGTGAAGACTATGCTGAGAAAAAAGGCTCCACATCGAAGACAAAAACCTTTTATATAAGGTCCTCTTGATTGCTACCCAATGAGCTTCTGAGTATGAGACAAGTTCAACCCTGCCAATGGGCACGTCCAAAAGTCATGGAAGCCACAACCCGTATGGCACAAGACATCCATATGTCACATACCACCCTTGGTAAGTAAAGATGCATAAACAAGACCTCTCCTGCCCTCACCTGCCACCAAAAACTTATTCCTTATCTAGATACAGCTACTTCCTATGCTCCACGGAGAAATTAGGTGAGTTCCAGTTGTCGTATATAAGGTTATACAGGAGAGGTGAAGAATCTCATGTTTGAGATTGCCTGATGGTCAGTTTTTACAAATTAAGCTACTGTTCTAACACTAGAATCCTCTTAATCAGGTCCCCACATATGTGGAGTGTGGCGGACCGAATAATAGGCCCCCAAAATGTCTACATCTTATTCTCTGGAACCTGAAAATATGTTACCCTACATCACAAAAAGCACTTTGCAGATGTAATTAAGGTTACAGATCTTAAGATAGAGAGATGATCCTGGGTCATTCTGATGGGCCCAATGTAACCATAGGAGCACTTTACAAAAGCTGGAGAGAGAGACAGACAGACAGAAAGAGAGAGAGAGAGAGAGAAAGAATGGCAAAGAGGGAAGCTGGGAAGATGTGGTGGAAGAGGAGGTCAGAGAGAGTCAGTGCACGAGGAGGACTGGCCCCACCACCATGCTGGCTTTGAAGATGAGGAGCCCATGAGCCAGGGAATATGGCTGATGTCTGGAAGCTAAGAGTGACCGCTCGCTGAGAGATAGCAAGAAATCAGAGACCTCAGTCCTACATCAGTATGGAACTGAATTTTGCCGACAACCTGAATGGCCCTGGAAGTGGATTTCCCCCCACAACCTTCAGATAAGAGTCCAGCTGACAGACACCTTGAATTCTGCTCTCTGAGAACAAGAAAAAAGAAACCAGCTGAGTCTCCGAAGACTTCTGACGTGTAGAACTGTGAGACAATAAGTTTATGTTTGAAGCTAAGTTTTTGGTAACTTGTTACGGCAGCAATAGAAAACTAATACATGCAGCAAACATTCGTGTATGCATTGAATTTAAGATATGGCAGAAGACCCTGTGATCCAAATGGCCCTCATCACTGTTTAAGCCGCTGCTGGAATGCTACCATTAGTCGTCAAAGGTCGTGCTTGCACTGGAATGTCATCAGGATGGAGTAACAGACACACCGGTTAATGTCCAGGAAGGCCAACTAATGATTTACCTTAACTCAGATTAACTTCAGTGGTTTAGCAGGAATCTAAAGAAATGGAATGCAGGAGAGAAAGTGTGGCAGAGTGTTTTAAGGAGACAGAAGCATAGGGCTTCTCCAGTGACTGCAGGACTAGGTAAGGCATAATGAAGAGGCATGAGGCAGTGGGGAGAAAACAGGGCCTGGAGGCATATCGAAGGAAGAGGAATATACGCAAAGAGGAAAAATTATCTTTGCTTCAAAACCCTGTGAAAAGTTGGCCCTGTTTACACATATTGCAGATTCAAAAGTAAGAGAAAATAAGCTTAGTCAAAGCTAAAATCAGCAAGCAGTCCACATACACCAATGAGGAATTTGTTTACACTCCCAGCAAAGTGTACATAATTTAAAATTAAAATTAGAAAGTACAGTACTGTGCCTTTTTAGAGTGCATATCATAGCTTTGCACAACAGCATTATCGTAGTCAATGGGGTTTATCCAAAGCACAATTATTCCCAGTGGAGGGCATACCCATTCATTAAACAGTTAAATATGATTTAGTTATATTAATAGTCCAACTATGGATATGAGAAAGCTTCGTACATCAGACTGACAAAACTTGATGGATTTGTATCCACTGAACAGCTGCAGGAAACACGTGCAGATGAGGAACTTGGGTCACAGTTAAAGCGGGCACCCTCTAACCAGACTTCCCAGTCTGGCTCAAAACACCACAGGACGGAAAAAGAAAAATAACTAAAGGAAACAATCAAAAGGGAGAGGAGCTCTTTAGTCATGGAGTTTAAAGAATGATACCAAAAAAAGAGGAAGACCAGCTGAAGCCTAATTTGAAGGTCCTTAGACAGATTATAAACAAAACTACAGGGATAATTACAACAATGATACCAGCAACCTATTGAGCGCTTACTGTTTACTTGATTGTCATGTTAACAGGCAATTATATTTCGTATTTTTTAATCTTCCATGTCCTATGAGTTAGGCACTATTATCCAAACTGCATAGTTGAGAAAAATGAGGCAAATGAAAGGACTTGTTGCTCATGATCATAGCTAGTGGCCGCAGGGCAGGCGTTTGAAACGGAATGTTCAGACATAACATGCCCAAGCTTAGTTAAAGCCTTGATAACATCCATTTCTAAAACCTACCTCAAAAGTTTATTTTATCATTTCTTCACCTACACTACTATTAAAATAATTTGGCAATTAATGAGCAAAGCTGGAACTCCTGCACTGCTTCCTAGGGTGTCTTTGATTACTACTAACCTAAATCTCCTTAATGTGTTTACTGAACATGTCTCTTTTTTTTTGGTGGATTGTTCTTTACTCATTTTCTATTGATTTTTAAGTTATTGATATATGAAGGAATTAATGTCTTCTCCATTGTAGGTGTTATAAATACGTTTTTATATTTGAAATTTAATTTTGTTTGTGGTATTTTTGACAAACACATTTTAATTAGATTAAAACAACATATATCAATTTATTTATATATGCTTTCTTCCTTATATATTAAAAAATCTATCTTATTGGGCCGGCCCTGTAGCTTAGAGGTTAAGTGCGTGCGCTCCGCTACTGGAGGCCCGGGTTCGGATCCCAGGCACGCACCAACGCACCGCTTCTCCGGCCGTGCTGAGGCCGTGTCCCACACACAGCAACTAGAAGGATGTGCAACTATGACATACAACTATCTACTGGGGTTTTGGGGAAAAATAGGAGGAGGATTGGCAATAGATGTTAGCTCAGAGCTGGTCTTCCTCAGCAAAAAGAGGAGGATTAGCACGGATGTTAGTTCAGGGCTGATCTCCCTCACACAAAAAAAATCTATCATAAAGTTAAAAGACAACCTTTTGTAGATTTTGTGTCAACAATGTTAAATTTATGTTATATGTAAAATTTGTGTTTTATATTATTTATCTTTCAACAAAGATCATGTTTAAAAATTTATACATTAAAATTTTGTAGTTTTCTTTACATATAAGCCTAGCACATTTATTTTTAGTCTCACTCTTTGTATTTTGCATTTTGTATTGCTGCTATAATAAATTCTTTCTTCGTTATGTTTACCAAGGAGTTATTGACAGCATATAGAAAAGCTATTCAATTTTATAGGGATTTTGTAACAGCCTATGTCACTATTACATTATTTTTATAGTTTTTATTACTTTCTTGGCATTCTCAGTAGATAATCATGTAAAGATTCTTCTAAATCTATTTTTTTCATAACAGTTCATATATCTCATTTATTTCATCCTATGTTACTGGCTAAACCTTCCCCCAAATTATTAGATAATAGTGATAATAAAGTATATCATCGTCTTAGTCTTTTTTTTTATTGAGGTAAAACTGGTATATAACATTATGAACATTTCAGATGTACAGCATCATAATTTGACGTCTGTATACACTGCAAGGTGATCACACCAGAAGTCTACCATCCATCACCATACAATTGATCCCCTTCACGCATTTCACCCAACCTTGAAGCTTCCTTTCCCTCCGGTAACCACCACTCTGTCCTCTGTATCTATGAGTCTATTTATGTTCTGTTTTTTTGCTCATTTGTTTTGTATTTTTAGATTCCAAATGTGAGTGAAATTACACGATATTTGTTTTTCTCTGTCTGACTTATTTTACCTAGCATAATATCCTCAAGGTCCATCCGTGTGGTTGCAAATGGCAAGATTTCATTATTTTTTATGGCTGAGTAATATTCCATTGTATGTATATACACTACGTCTTCTTCAATCACTCATCCATCGATGGACACTTAGGTTGTTTCCATATCTTGGTTATTGTAAATAGTGCTGCAACAAACATAGGGGTACCTATAACTTTTCAAATTAGTGTTTTTGTAATCTTCAAGTAAATACCCAAAATATTCCAAAAGTGGAATAGCTGGATCATATGGTAGTTCTATTCTTAATTTTTTGAGGAATCTCTGTTGTTTTCCATAGTGGCTGCACCAGTTTGCATTCCCACCAACAGTGTAAATGATCCCCTTTCCCTCCAACACTTGTTATTTCTTGTCTTTTTGATAACAGCCATTCTGACAAGTGTGAGGTGATATCTCATTGTGGTTTTGATTTGCGTTTCCCTGATGATTAGTGATGTTGAGCATCTTGTCATGTGCCTCTTGGCCAGCTGTATGTTCTTTGGAAAAAATGTCTGTTCAGGTTCTCTGTTTTAGTTAGGTTGTTTGCATTTTTGTTGTTGAGTTGTATGAGTTCTTTATATATTTTGGATGTTAACCTCTTGTCAGATATATGACTTGCAAATATCTTCTCCCAACTGTTAGATTGTCTTGTCGTTTTGATGATGATTTCCTTCATCGTGCAGAAGCTTTTTAGTGGGTTACAGTCTCACTTATTTATTTTTGCTTTTGTTTCCTTTGCCTTTGGATCAGATCTACAAAGCTATCACTAAGATGGATGTCAATGAGAATATGGCCTATGTTTTCTTCTAGGAATTTTACAGTTTCAGGTCTTACATTCAAACTCTTTAATCCATTTTGAGCTAATTTTTGTGTATGGTGTAAGATAGTGGCCTAGTTTCATTCTTTTGCATGTGGCTGTCCAGTTTTCCCAACACCATTTATTGAAGAGACTGTCCTTTCCTCATTGTATGTTCTTGGCTCCTTTTTGTTGTAAATTAATTGACCATATACACATGGGTTTATTCCTGGGCTCTCTGTTCTGTTCCATTGTGATCTATGTGTCTGTTTTCATGCTAATATCATACTCTTTTAATTACTATAGCTTTATAATAAAGTTTGAAATCGGGGATCATGTTGCCTCCAGCCTTATTTTTCTTTTTCAACATTGCTCTGGCTATTCAGGATCTTTTGTGGTTCCACACAAATTTGAGAATTATTTGTTCTAGTTCTTTGAAAAATGATATTAGAATTTTGATAGAGATTGCATTAAATCTATAAATGGTTTTGGGTAGTATGGACATTTTAATAATATTAATTCTTCCAATCCACAAGCATGGAATATCTTTCCATTTATTTCTGTCTTCTCCAATTTGTTTCATCAATGTCTTATATTTTTTAGTGAACAAGTCTTTTACTTTCTTGGTTAAATTTATTCCTAGGTATTTTATTGTTTTTGATTAAATTGTAAATGGAGTTGTTTCCTTAATTTCTGTTTCTGATAGTTGATTATTAGTGTATAGAAATGCCACAGGTTCCTGTAAATTGATTTTGTATCCTGCTACTTTACTGAATTCGTTTAAGGGGTCCTAACAATTTTTGGTAGAGTCTTTTGGGTTTTCTATATATAGTATCATGTCATCTGCAAATAGTGACACTTTTATTTCTTCCTTTCTGATTTGGATGCCTTTTATTTCTTTTTTCTTGCCTAATCACTGTGGCCATGGCTTCCAATACTATATTGAATAAAAGTGACAAGAGTGTGCATTCTTATCTTACTCTTGATCTTAGAGGAAAACTTTCAGCTTTTCACCTTTGAGTATGATGTTAGCTGTGGATTTGTCATATATAGCCTTTATTATGTTGAAGTATGTTCCCTCTACATCCACTTTTCTGAGAGTTTTTATCAGAAATGTCGAATTTATGTTAAATGCTTTTTCTTCATCCACCAAGATGATCATAGGTTTTTATCTCTCATTTTGTTAATGTAGTGTATCATGTTGATTGATTTGCAGTTGTTGAGCTATGCCTGCATTACTGGAATAAGTTCCACTTGACATGATGTGCGATCCTTTAAATGTATTGTTAAATTTGGTTTGCTAATTTTTTTTGAGGATTTTTGCATGCATGTTCACTAATGATATTGGCCTGTAATTTTCTTTTTTTTTTTTTATGGTGTCCTTGTCTGGTTTTGGTATCAGAGTAATGCTGGCCTTGTAAAATGAGTTTGGAAGTGTTCCGTCCCTTCTATTTTTTGGAAGAGTTTGAGAAGGATAGGTGTTAAATTTTCTTTGAATATTTAGTAGAATTCACCAATGAAGCTATCTAGTCCTGGACTTTTGTTTTTTATGAGGCTTTTGATTACTGATTCAATCTCCTGTTCCAATTTTCTATTTCTTTATGATTCAGTCTTGGAAGGTGGTATGTTTCTAGGAATTGATGCATTTCTTCTGGTGGTGCGAATTGTTGATATGTAATTACTCATAGCAGTCTCTTATGATCCTTTGTATTTCTCTGGTATCAGTTGTAACTTCTCCTCTTTCATTTCTGACTTTGTTTATTAGAGCCCTCTCTCTATTTATTTTGTGTGTGTGTGTGTGTGTGTGTGTGTGAGGAATACTAGCCCTGAGCTAACATCCATTGCCAATCCTCCTCTTTTTGTTGAGGAAGACTGGCCCTGGGCTAACATCTGTGCCCATCTTCCTCTATTTCATATGGGACGCCGCCACAGCATGGCTTGACAAGCAGTGTGTCGGTCCACGCCTGGGATCCGAACTTGCGAACCCAGGGACACACAGCAGAGTGCACCAACTTAACCACTATGCCACCAGGGCGAACCCTCTCTTTTTTCTTAATTAGACTAGTTAAAGCTTTGTCAATTTTGTTTATCTTTTCAAAGAATCAGCTCTTAATTTCGTTGATCTTTTCTATTGCCTTTGTAGTCTCTACTTCATTTATTTCCCCTCAGATTCACTGTCCTGGTCTTGCATTTGGTGAAACTATTCCTCTTTTGCACAATTAACTATAATTTGAGATAAATGTGAAAGAATCTGGTTAAATTTTTGTTAGAGATTGTCAAGAAAATCATATGGTTTTCTCCATTGTACATTCTAATGTGACAGAATATATGGATAGATGCCTTACAGATAAATCATTCTTGCATTACTGGTATCGATCTTATTGGCTGTTGGGCACTATTATTTATATATATTGCTTGACTTTGTGTTAAACATTTTATTTCAGAAATGTACACATATATCCTTTGGTGAGATTGAGCTATGGGTCTATTTGTTTATACTATCTTCAAGTTTTATCATTATAATTATGCTAGGTTCATAAAAGAAGCTTAGAAGCTCTATGCATTTTGTATATTCTATGACAATCTACATAAAAAGGAATATGTGTTCCTCAAACATTTAAATAAACTTGCCAATAAAATAATCTTGCCCTAGCTCCTTCCTTGGAGATAGTTCTTTGAGAACATTCTAAAATGTATCTCATGTTATTGGCTTGTTAAAAATTATCTTATTAGCTCAAATCATTTTTCTCAAATTATACATTATTTTAAAATGTCCATTTCCTCAATTTTTTAAGATGCAAAAGCATTTTTTTCAGGCTTCATGACTCCAAATTAAAGCTTAATCTGGCCGGCAGAAGTCTCCACTTAACTCCCAAAACAACTGGGAAATATCAGGAGACAAAGTTGTGAGTTGGCCAGTAGGGGGCGCTTTTTTCAATCTGTTCTCATGTGCCCCAAATCTAAGAGACAGCCCTCCAAGTTTCTGTGAGGCGGATGGGGCCCTTCCATTGCCCCTGGGGTTCTCACGAGTTTCTCTCCTACGTTGATGGCACTTGGTCACTGCAGTGATGATTTGCAAAGAGTGAAATATATGTAACTAAATTGCTAACTTAACTGACTCACCTGGAAATGCTCTTGGACCATTTTAATTTAAAGAGTGTGGACCTTGGTTACAAATCACTCTGTGTTAAAATGCAATGAACACAAAAAAATGTTCAATTAAGCTAAATGACTTCTAACTTGCTAAAAATATATAACCCTCCCTTGACAAGAATTATGAGTAACTCCTTTTCAAATCTGCCACTATGAATGTCAACAGAAAAGTAATAATTCCGAGGGGAAGCAATGAGGGGGCATCTCTTGCCCTTTTTCTGCTCCCTCCACATAAGCAGGATTTTTGTTCAGGCAATTGTCACTGGTTACACAGAATCCACAAGACTACCCTTCTCAAAGACATTTCTGCTCAGCAGTTCCAGGCTGCAGGAAGTAGGAACTCATTAAGAACCAACCTAGGGTCATTCTTCCCAGTGCACTGACATTGTCCCCCTGGTGAAACTTCCCTGGCACTAGCAGTTTTCTTTTAATGTCTTTACAAAATGGCTAGAACATTTCAGTTAGATTTTGAATCGCTTTGAGTTGTGCCAAATTTAGTACACTACTTCTGATAATAAATCTATTCATGCATTTTATGGTACCTATCAACTTTAGTATCTAGCTGATAAGCCAAAAATATTGAAATAGAAAATAAATTAGGGAGTAGGAATTATTCCATTGGAGCCCGCTTGCGGAGGTATATATAGTTACCCTGAGTTTTTAGAATCTTAGTTCTCTTGATTTTGGAATTTGGGATGAATACTCTTTAAGGGTTTACTTAACAAACTATTATAAATTGAGATCACTACAATTATCCTTATAGAAGGCAATTTCTTTTCCCTAAAGACAGTCTAGGTATTATAGAAACAAAACAACATCTTTCCCATTTAGGCTGCTAAACTTGGTAATAAAAATAACAACTTTAAGCTATTTTAAGTTTAAGCTATTCAGGAAGATTTTTGTATTTGGGAGGGATACCAGGGCAGGAAAACAAAGTTTAGGTAATATCTGCTAAACAGTGGTGATTCAAATCTCTAAAATATTTAATGAGAGGTTTTTCACACTCAAGTTAATTTTTCTATGGGAAGCTAAAGACTCTCTTATCTGGTCCATATTCAGGCCCTCTCGGATGCTGCTCTGCAAACTCTTCCAGAGCTCAAAAGAGAGCTGTTTCATGCAGTAAGTTTTCCGTCTAATTTCTAGTCTAGACACACATGAGATCAATAATACAAGACACATGTCTCCATCTATCATTTACAAATTGCTTTTCCCTCTCTGGTTATTCATGTAATTGAAATGTGAAATACTTGGGAGGGGTATTCAATTTAAATTCCCTTCATTCAAGCCTAAAAATTTAATTGTTTTTATTTTTGAATAGACTGATTTTAAGTCTCAACATTAATGGCCATAAAATGCCATTAATGTTTACACACTTTATATTATGTCCCTAAAACATGTTTCTATAATCAGAATGTAACCTTAGCCAATATAATTATAATGAAACCATACAACATTCTAGCATATAATCAATCAAGTTTGTATTAAAGGAAGATTATTTTATCATAGTTTAAAAAATTATTTAATATTTCAAACTAAGATAGTAGCACCTGAAATTATGCTAAGACGTAATCTTACATAATTCTTTTGTGATGTTACATTGAACTAAACGATGAGGAAATTATGATGTTAGCAGGGCCCAGGTACTCAGGCTTTATAATAATGGCTATGGTAGGATTTTGTAACAGATTTATGACACCAGCTGTATTTTACTGCAGTATTTTGTCTTCAGTTTCTCCAGGGGGCATGTATATTATTTATGATTTGCCTCCAGGGATTAGCAATGAGATATGGAGCCTTTCATCTCAAAGTTTCTAGTTCCAGCATCTGATACTTATGCCTAAGGGTATTTATCACCTGTTGCTTCTGGAATATGCTGAGTGAATTTAGAAAATTGAGTCAAACCACCTGCAACCAAATTTCATCTGTTGCAAGCTGCATATTTATAAGTCATCAGCAACCTTCTGCTAAGCTTTGCCAGGACATCATAATTAACTTATTCTATAGATGCTGTCTCACTACAGCGGCACACAGCACAAAGGCCAAACAGAGTAGACTAATCTATCCACTGCTGTCGGTCTATTAGCCACTGTTGTCTATCGGCTATTGGTCATCAGGTCACTGGCTTAATCAGTAATTCATTATTATTATATTAATATATATTGGGTAACATTTATTAAGTATCTACATCTGTTGCTCTACATTTTATGAATAAGATCATTTGATCTATCATTACTCTTTAAGGTAGGGATTATAATTCCCATTTTACAGACTGAGTTGAGATGGAAAGAGGCCATGAAGCTCCCCAAAGCCAAGAAAGCACCAGATGGAGAAGCCAGAGTTCCGCTCAAAGCCGTTCTGTTTGGACTGTATAGCAGTTTACCTCACTCCCTTCAAATATTCCTTTGACTGTTAAATAAATTTGAAAAATGCCCAGGATTCAGGGATATGATTTGCGTACACAGATTTACTCCCTCCCGTCCACTCTCCAAAAAAGGAACAGAAAAGAAAAAAGAAAAGAGTTTTAGCAGGGTTTTCTTTCATCAAATATTTTTTTTATAATTATTATTTTGTTTTTTCCTGAGGAAGACTGGTCCTGGGCTGACATCCATGCCCTTCTTCCTCCACTTTATATGGGACGCTGCCATAGCATGTCCTGACAAGAGGTGCATTGGTGCACGCGCAGGATCCCAACCTGGGCCGTCAAAGTGGAGCGCACGCACTTAACTGCTACGCCCCAGGGCCAGCCCCTAAGCAAATATTTTAATAAAGTATATTCAAATCAGATTTTTTCCTCACATTACTCCCAGGTTGTAGATTCTAGAAGAGCTCTGTTAGGATACTTATTAACACTTTAAAATCTTAATTTTAAATAAATATATGTATATATATAATTCAAATATGCAATTTTAAATTTTAAATATATGTTATACCCAACACACACACACATAGACGTAGAGTTAACTTTGTAGCAATTTGCACTTTTAAGCAGCTATACTACTATTCAATGTGATAAATACACTGTAATAGCAATTTACTAAATGGTATCTTAATGACTTTTGGATTAATATATGCCTAGAAAATATATAGGCAGTGAAAGCAATGTGCAACATAAGCAGTAAGAATAAGACTTCAGCTTCATGAGAAAAGTAAATCAAGTTTTATTTTCTGCAGAAAATATTGTTTATTTTATTCTCTCTATTTCCTATTATGTCTCCCTCAAAGCCACTACCACAAAAAAAAAAAAAAAAAAAAAAAATTCCAACATGACATCATCATAGAAACTAATTACCGTACTCTGATTGGCTTAAAAAATTTTTTGGAGGAACAACTATTCCATAGGTAATATGCTAATGAAGATTTAGAAAGTTACTCCCTTTTAGAAAGAAAACTGTCATTTTATTCATTCATTCACTTATGTAATTCTGAATTCCTATTTTTCACAAAAACTACTATCAGTGCAGAGAATATATTAATAAACAAATATTAACATGTTTTGGCATCATTTTCTTTATATTTTAGTTGGAATAAGAAGATAAATAAAATAAGCAAATAAACAAGATAATTTGAGAGGAATAAGCACCATAAAGGAAATACGTCAGTCATTTTTTTAGTATTTCTCATACAGATTCTCTTTTACTGATATGATAAATAAAAAGAAAATGTATATTGGAGAGTAGAGCATCTCAAAATGCCTGATAGAATAACCCTTGGTTTATCATGAGGAGTGGAGTACCTCTTTCCTGCAGCAGAGATAAAAAGGTTTCTTGAACCGTTTATAGTTTAAAACCCTCTAGCAGTTTTTACACAACAAATGAAACATATACCTAAGCATTTCTGTTTCCATTTTCAACCTATTTATACGCATAACTTCAATTTTCCTATTATGTTCTCAAGTGTGTCAGTTGAGCAGACTATATGACATTGATATCTGTGATTCATGATTTCCCCCAAAGAAAGGTGCAATTTGTGAAAAAAAACTCGAATATTTATATTTGAATCTGATACTATAATTTACAGAATAAATGTAACATTGCTATAAGTATTGAATTTGTTGCATTGTTAATAAATGTAGAAAAATAATTTAGGCTTGATGCTAAGACGCATCATTTCTTACTTGTATATAACGATTCTATGTTAAAGGAAATATGTTGTTGGTGCCTTGAAGAAAACTCAAGAAAGGGAATGTGTTTCAGGTTGATTCCCCACCGATAAATCTCCGTCATTATCTTTACACCCTAATAGTGCATTACTCACAGTAGCGACCTCTGACAGTGCCTTTAATACATCTCGAGGTTAGTGCCAAGTTGTGTAACTTAAAACACATCCCAGGGGGTGAGTTCCGAGGCTCACGACTTGTGGGCATGGGACGACTGTATTTTTGGTAACCCTTTCAATCCCGTGGCGAGCCCATCTGACATCAAGTGTAAACCACAGACCACTGCCGCGAACGCGATGAGCCCGAGAAAAATCCCCAACATTTACGGTCTCCTTTGAGAGGAAATCTCTTCCCTGAGTTTCTATTATACATAATTTAGAAAATAATGTGTTGATAGTTGCGATTTTCATTTATGTATAACCTCAGAAGGAAATAACTTTGACATGTTTTCTAGATTTATAATATAATAAGTATATTCGATTACTTTCTTAGATGCTGCATTTTATTCTAAAAATAGAGAATTTGGCATCAGAATTTTTGTGGCCTTGAGTCTCAAAACTCATCTGATATTTATTCATTCAAGTTTTTATAGAGTACTAACAGTTTAAAAGTAACTTTCATTAAAAGAAAGAAAATAAAATCCTCCACCCTTAATGAACTTACAGACTAGTAGAGGAAAATAAAAAATTACATAATAACATAGATACCAGTTAGGAATAGAAGAGCTGGGATCAGATGGCCTGAAAGCAGACCACAGTGGCTCATGAGACAATGTGAAGGTGTCTAGTATATAGGTTGTTTGAATACTGCAGGAAAAAATAATTTATTTGAATAAATAACAAACAGATATGTTCCAAATTTAATCAAAGCAGTAAGTATAGATTCAAAAAGCTCAATGAAGCCCAAGTAGGATTAATCAGAAGAAAACCACAACGAGGCACATCCTAGTCAAATTCCTGAAAACCAAAGAAAGAGAAAGGTTTAAAAGAAGCCAGAGGAAAAAGACATGACCATAAGATGAACAATGATAAAAATGAGCGTTGACTTCTCATCAAAGGCAATGCTAGGCAGAGGGCATCTTTAAAGATCTTTTTAAGTAAAAGTCTAAAAACTACAATTTTATATTCAGTGAAACTATCCTTCAAAATAAGTACAACATAAAAAAAATTATAAACAAGTGAAAGCTGACAGATTTTATCACTAGCAGACCTGCACTACAAAATCCCAGAGGAGTTTTTCAGGCTGAAGGGAATAATACCAAATGGAAATCTGGGTCATAGGAAGAAAGAAGAACCACCAGAAATACGGTATGGCTAAATACAAAACATTAATTTTTTCTCTGTTCTTAATATTTTTAAAAGACAACTGACGGTGACTTGTATGTAAATTATATGTCAATAAAATTGGCTTTTTAAAAAAGACAATTAAAGCAACAATAATAAAAATGTACTATGGCATTTATAAGATAGATGTAAAATATTTAGCACACTAGCACAAAGATTGGGAGAAAATGAATGGAAATGTCTTACATTATATTTGAAGTGATAAAATTTAATTCCAGAGTAAGTAGAATAGGTTCAAGATGCATATTGTCATTACTAGAGTAACTAGTACAAAATTTAAAAAAAATAGATGTATAAATAAGGTCATTTTATTCTGGGTAAAGTCACCTGAAGATCAAAACTGAACCTTGGTTTCCAAATGTCTCTGAGAAAGGAGTCCTGAGAAACCTGAAGGCCACTTCGCTTAGACACACTCTTCAAAGAGCTCTGTGCCAAGTGCAAGCACGAGCAGGGGAAGGGCGACAAGGCACAGGTTGCCTGCCTCTCCTGCAGGTCCCTCTCCCAGCCTTTGCTGCTGCCTGTTCACAGAGGGGTCACCTTGACCTGCACCGGCGGCTGCTGTCGCCTTTGGTCGGTGTGCACCGGCCCATCTTCAGCTCAGTGCATGTGAGACTGGTCACACCCAAGTCGTCTCAGACACTAAACCATGGGTTGTGTAAATCATGTACAACTTTGAAGTATAGCAGGTATTCGTCTCTTTGGACAAGGGGGTCCCTTGTCTACCTTGGCGCCAGCAAATAAGCTCTCACAAACAACTTAATGCTTATCAGTAGATGGACTTACATGTTTACAATTTTGCAGGCTTTTGGGGTAAAATGTGCTTTTCAACTCTTTGGAGGAATGTTTACAAGCAATTTGGGAGAAGCATGTTTATAATCAAAAGAACATTTTGGGCAGGAAACTGTCTACAATTTCAAGCACAGTAAAGATATTTGTGTTGACTCGTATAAGGAAGGATGAGGCATCTTTTACATAAATTTATTTTCCACATCACAGAGATATATCTAAAAGCCAACATAACAAAGAATATAAGGGCAATAGAAAACAAATAGCAAGATAGTAAACAAAACCAACCATATCATTAGTAATTAAATGCAAAAAGGGTAAACACTTGAATTAAGAGGCAGCAGTTGTCAAACTGGATAAAAAGTTAACTCATAACTATATGAAGTTTATAAAATAAATACTTTAAATAAAAAATAAATGTGAGGGAAATAGATGGAAAGTTAATAAATGGAAAAAATATACTATGCAAATCCAAATCATAAGAAAGTTGGTGTTCCTATCAGACAAAGTATACTTTAGGACAAGAAAGCATATTTCAAAACTGTATGATGGCCAAGGCCAATTACTCTAGAAAACATAGTGATCCAAAATATGCAAGAACTTAAAATCTGAGTGTCAAAACACAAAAACTGACAGAGGTAGAGTGAATCAACAATTACTATTGGGGACTTGAAAGTTCCTCGCTAATTCATAGGTATTATAGGCAAGAGTGTCAAAAACTATACAGAATATTGTAACAACACTGTCAATTATGATTTTATTTCATCCACTCAATAATTTATTGGGCCCGTGTTGAACCTGACAATGTGTTGAGGACTGAATTGTAATCATGAATAAGATTCAGTCCATTTTTGAGAAGCCCAAATTTTCAATCACAAAACACAAATGGAAACGGATAAATCGCAATTAAATGTGCTGTTGTATATTTTAATAATTTAAGCGCATTTTTTTTTTTTTTTTTTTTTTTTTTTGTGAGGCGATCAGCCCTGAGCCAACATCCGCCAATCCTCCTCTTTTTTTCGCTGAGGAAGACGGCCCTGGGCTAACGTCGGTGCCTATCTTCCTCCACTTTATATGGGACGCCGCCACAGCATGGCTTACCAAGCAGTGCGTCGGTGCGCGCCCGGGATCCGAACCAGCGAACCCCGGGCCGCCGCAGCGGAGCGCGCGCACTTAACCGCTTGCGCCACCGGGCCGGCCCCTTTAAGCGCATTTTAATAGGCGCTATTACAGAAAGTTGAACGGTTTGTTGCAGAGGAGTTTATTCTCCTTAAGCAAATTGGAGACTTTATTGGGGAGATGAGATTTGAGCTGAGAGTTGAGCAGATATTTTTAAGAACGAGAGCAGCTAAAGGAGTAAATGGATCACTTCAGTCAAAAGGAGGAGCTTGTGCAAAGGAATGAGGCTGCAAAAGGATCTGTAATGTCTTGGAAATGTCACATAAGAAGAGGAAACGTCCCCAAATGAGGCTCTAATAGTAGATTGAGGATGATTTTGAAGGTGCATATATGCTAAGAAGTTTTTACTTTAACCTATTTGCCTAAAAATCCAACAGAAAGATACTGTGTCAACAGCATTTTTAGGATGATAAGCGTGGCCAAAATAGAGGTTGGTCCTGAATCAAGTTAGGCTGGAGGTGACTATAACTTCTAAGTTGGTGGTAAAATATCATGTCAGTCTGTTTCCATAAGCTGCAAGAAATGTCACAAATAATTTGTTACCAATAAAGGACTAAAATTTACAAATCGTTCAGAGGAAATTCAAGTAAATCCTTATAATAAATATCATCTTATTCACTTACATTATAGCATGTTTTCTTGAGTGAGACCAAATGGATATCATTAAAGCTAATAAAAAAGAAATTGTACATGAGCCTATGTACACCCACTTGGCTCTGGGGCACATGCAAATGTTGCCTGGTGCTCGTGTACATGCTCTGATCATCGATGGCATCAACAGACACGCAGACGTCCAAGACAGTAAACTGAGCATTATTCTAGACGCCTTTCTCTCTCAGTATCCACCCCAATTAAACTTGCAGATGTTACTTCATTAACATCCCTTATATTCTCATATGTTGCCTCTTTTTTCTATTTTCACTGCTACCACTTTTATTCTTTCCATCATTATTTCCCATCTGAAAATACCCTTACCATGATACTACTTTAAATGGTTCTCATAACATTGCAGATAAAATGAATACTTCCTCAATAATTCTTTAATTTCATTTTGAACTAGTCCCCAATATATTCCTTTTCTCAAGCATAAAATGTAAATTCAGTATTCCAATTTAATAAACTCTTTCAGGCTCCCTTATTTCCTATTTATGCTTTATCCTGTCCTTGGGATATGGATTGAATTTCACTGATATTTTTCTGGAAAACACAGGAATTCTCAAATCTGGCTTATGTCTTACACAGAAGATTCCCAATGAAGTTATACACACTAGGGACAATATTAAATAGAAAATCAAGCCACCGTATTATTGTAAAATGAGTGGCAGTAACTCCTAAAACAAGAAACACTGGAAGCTGAGTTTGAACATTAATTTAGGCTCAAGACCCAAGCAGACTTTCTCCCAACCTGAAAGTCGCAGGCTTAGCACTAACAGCCTGCCTATGGATGAGAACACCATAGTGCACAAAAGAGAGAGAAAAAGAGAGAGGGAGGAGGAAGGGAGAGAGAAAGAGAGAGTGCAAGGCTCTATAAAATCACCTCACTCTCCTGAAAAATGCAGCACAATAAATGAGTATCCTGAAAGAGAGAAATCTAGTAAGTTTATCTCTTTCTTGAGGGGAAGTATATGGGGGGGGGGTTAAATAGGACGTTTAAGGGGAAAAAAAAACATCTGAAGAGATAACGTCCAAAAATTTCTAAATTCAATGAGAATTACAAGTCCACAGATCCAAGAAGCTCGACAGATCCCAAGCACAAGAAACCTGTAGAAAATCTCATCAAAGAGTATTATAATTTAATTGCTCAAAACCAAGGATAAAGAGAAAAATTTTAACAGCAGCCAAAGAAAATACACATTACATACGTTAAAACAAAGACAAGATTTCCACAGATTTGGTTACAAATAATGCAAGCAAGAAGACACTGGAGCAACATTATTAAAGCACTGAAATAAAAAAATGCTAGCCTAGAGTTCTACACCTTTATCTTTCAAAAACAAAGGCAAAGTAAAGATATGTTGGGAAATACGAAAAGAATTCACTATCAGCAGACTAGCACTATAAGAAAAATGTTAAAGATAAAACTCCTTCAGGCAGAAGCTAAATGACCTTAAATGGAACTACAGATCTACATAAAGAAATGAAGAGCATGAAAAACGATACAGACATGGTTTAACATGTATAATTCTGTTCTTATTATTGACATCTTCCAAAAATATAACTGTTTAAACAAAAATAATATCCATGTATTGGCATTATGTTTTATATACACAACACAATAGCATAAAGGCAGAGAAGGAAGAAATGGAAGCATACTATTGTAAGGTTCTTATACTATACATGAAGTGATCACTGAGATTAAGATATATTCTGTAACCCAAAATCAACCATGATGGTAACAAAAGAACATTATAGCTGGTAAGCCGAAGAAGAAGATAAAGTGGAAGCATAAAATGTGCTCAATTAATCCAAAATAAGGCAGGTCATAATGTATGGTTCCACTTACATAACACTTTACAAAATGCAGTGTAATGTGTACCAGCAGGAAGCAGCGTCTGGGGAGCAGAAAGGGGAAGGACAGGTAGATTGAGATCACCAAGGGAGAGAAGGGAATGGGGGATAGATACGTTCACCATGTTGACTGCTGGGATGATTTCTTTAGTACATAAATGTGTCAGAACTTATCAAACTGTTAAATTGAAGCTTGTGCAGTTTATTGCATGTTCATTATTCTTCAATAATGCTAGAAATACCTTTCTAAAAATAATATATAAATAAATATACCAATAAAGACTGTGGACTAGGGGAGCTTTATGGACAAGAAACCTATTAAGGCCTACAGGAAAAAAAACAAAGAAAATGATGTCAGTTTAGGGTGGGAAATATGGATTAATAAAAAGGAATAAAAGAAAAGATGGGGTTGTATTGTCCAATAAGGTAGCCACCAGCCATGTGTGGTGACTGAGCACTTGAAATGTAGCCAGCCCAAACTGAGATGTGCTACAGCTGTCAAACACACACTGGATTTCCACCCTCCCCGCAAAATTTAAAAATAATAAAATATATCATTAATATTTTCATATTATTACGTATTAAAATAAAATTTTAGGTATATTGGGTTAAATAAGGTATATTATTAAAGTTAATTTCATCTCCTTTTTACATTTTTTAGTATGGTTACTGGAACATTTAAGATTACATATGTAGCTTGCATTATATTCATATAGGACAGTGTCATTATAGGGGACAGTGTGTATAAACAGCTAGATCAATGATCCAAGTAAAATATGGTCACAGCAAAGTTCACCAAACTAACAATATCTAAGCTTCTCATGGAAGATCTGAGACTCTATGGGCTAATTTTTCACACTCTTACATTTTCCTTAAAGTATCATTTATAAAATAGAAGAGGAGAAATTAATGAGTACTTTCTTTCTTTGTTACTACAAAATGTGAAAATCTTATCAGATGCTGATTCTTCCAGTTTTCAGGATACTCCATCTGAAAATTAACAATCTTATAATAAAAACTAGCTAGATTGAGTAGCTATTTAACATAGCCATTAAAAATATATATAAGAGGGCCGGCCCGTGGCTTAGCGGTTAAGTGCGTGCGCGTGCTCCGCTGCTGGCGGCCCGGTTCGGATCCCGGGCGCGCACCGACGCACCGCTTGTCCGGCCATGCTGAGGTCGTGTCCCACATACAGCAACTAGAAGGATGTGCAACTATGACATACAACTATCTACTGGGGCTTTGGGGGGGGGGAATATATATATATATATATATATATATATATATATATATATATATATATATATATATATACATACAAGAAATTTGCCCTGATTGCGTGTCTAGGAGTAGATATGAAAACATGTCTACTAAATTCTGTTGTCCCCAATCTTAAGCATCAGGTTGCTCCCCAGATTAAGCCCAGATATTTTTAGATATCAGCATATTTGTATTTCTAACATAGCACCACCCCACACACAACCATTGCCACCTGTCACGACCAGTTAAGTCAGCAGCAGTCAGCCACACAGGAGACCCAGGTACTCGAGAGCCACACTTAGTAACTGACCTTGGAGCTCTTCCCGGGCAAGCCTTCTCAACCCTCTAAACCTGTTCCTGTTCTCCACGGCAGACTTGAACTTTATTTTCATATTTCCCTGAAATAGCTGAGGAGAATTTTCTCTGTTGGCCATAGATAGGGAAGTCGTACCCTCAGCTGAGACGCCGTCTCTCAGGTGAGTAGTGTGTGTGCTTGGGTACATGTAACAGGAAAGAGTGCCAGCCACAAGGAGATGATCTTCACCTGACGCAAAGGGTCCCTGTGAACTGACGTCAACTGCAACAAGTTATGAATTCGGGACCCAGGAGAGCACCAAAAATAACTGATCACACTGTTTTGCTGTATGAATATTTATACAGTTGATTGACAAACTTTTAAAATCAACCTTAATGTTCCTTAAGGTTGTCACCCGGCAATTTGCTTCAGTGGAAGATGTGACACTCATTTTGATTTATTGGTAGTCTGCAGAGTCTTGATTGGTCAACCATATATTTTGCCGTCCTAAAAAACTTCGGAAACCAATCCTCATTTTCTTATGTGCACATTTAAGGAGGTTTTGCTTTAAATTGCCCTTTGATTCAATTGCCACCTACGATTAGTAAGAATAGAATGGGCTATGTAGCCATAACAATCGACACAGACATTTCAGTGGCTTCCCACAATAAAACTTTGTTTATCACTCAAGCTAAAGTCCACACAAGTCAAAAAGTCATTTCACATCGTCTTCTTATATTGAAATTATCTCCACTCAAGAGAAAGGACTACAGATCTGAGTACTTCTGAGCTTTATCAAGCGTGGGAAAGAGGTATGAGGGAGAATTAAGTGGTTAGAAAATCTCCCAAATCTCTAGCACCAGTAAGAGGGTAGTTGGTGATGATTTTAAGTGAATAAAGAGCAAGCTTAAAGGTTTAAATAATTCCCTAAATTAAATGATAAACATACTAGAAGAAAATATATGTGAATATTTGTTAAATTTTGTGAAGGAAAAAAGTTATTAAGCTTGAAATAGAGATATGAAGGTATAAACTATAAATGAGAAATTAATAGATTTGAACTTCAAAAATTTCAAAGATATTTTGACAGAGACACTTATAAAATCAAGAGGGAAGATGAAACCTGGAGGAAAGTATTATCAAAAAATATGACAAGAGATAATAGCTTCAGTAAATAAAGACTTTTACAAATCAATAAGAAAAACAAACTACAGACAATTTACTAACATCTAAAACATAGCACAAATAGCCTATATGAAAAAGTGTTCAACCTCATAATAAAAAAGTAAGTTAAAACAATAAGAAGATGCTTAAAATAGCAAATTGATACATATTAAAGAAGGATAATATGTAATACCACAAAGGATATATGAAATCAACCATTCTTACACTCTGCTTGTGCAAATATATATTAGAAAAGCCCTTCGTCAAAGCAATTTGGTTCTACATATCGAAAGCTTTAAATATGCACTACCCCCTGACTCAGTAATTTTACTTCCATAATTACCACAGAAATGTTTGACTTAATATAAAAGCAAAGATCTGGAACCAAATTAAAAGTCCAATAGAAGGGATTGGTTAAATTAATACCTGAACATCCATGAAATGGAATATCGTCCTGCTATTGAATAATATGAAATGAAGATTAATTGACATGTAAAAAGTTTACAATACATAGTTAAGTAGAATGAGCTTATAAACTTAAAAACAGTTTAAATAAATTGTTTAATAAATAGTTTTATCTGATGAGACTATTTTTATAAAATGTGTACATATTTAATAAAATACAAGATCCTACATGAAATCCCCACATATAAACACAGTATATTGCTCTGTCAGTCAGGGTCCGCCAGGAAATAGACGGCACCTATTTGGATAACTCAAATGACTTTAATTTAGAACGTGAAACATAGCTGAGGAAACCAGGGATGGGGTCACCCGAGCGGTCACCACCCACCGCATTGGTGGAAGAAAGGAGAGTGGATGGAGTCAGCCCCCAAGGTAACCTGCAGCAATCCTCATCTCCCGTGCTATCCCTCTCCCTCAGTGGGAACTGTACTTGAGGGCTCACTTGAATGAAAGGATATGGCAGAAGAGATGGGATGTCACCTCAAAGACCAGGGTTAAAGAGACCGTGGCCTTCCTTCTGGTCCTCTCTTGTACGCTCTTGCCCTCTCTCATCACTTGAGCTGGGGAAGCAAACTCCCTTGTGATGAGCAGCCCTATGGAGAGGCCCACAGGGCACGGGAGGAACCGAGGCCCTCAGTCCAACAGCCTACAAGGAACTGAAGGCTGCCAAAGACACCACTGAGTCTTGATGACTGAGGCCCTGGGCAACAGCTTGACTACAGTCTCACGAGAGACACTGAGCCAGAGGTCCTGACTAAGCCAATCTTGGATTCCTCACTCTCAGAAACTGTGAGTTCATAAGTCTTCACTGTTTTCAGGTGATAACTGGATAATTCATGATTCAGAAACAGAAACTAATACAAAGAGATAATCTGTATGCAGAAAGGAAAGGTTCATGAAGAGTGCGCCACCTGGAGAGGAGCAGCAACCAACCATCGAGGGACACGACCAAACCCACATGGGGAAGAAGTCAGAGGAACCGAGATGGCCACCTCACTTCCTCTCTAGAGTCAGTCACCTGGTGGTGGAGGGCAGGATGCAGTGTGTGGATAGCAGGATGCAGTGGGGTAGAGAGCAGGATGCAGTGGGTAGAGGGCAGGATGCAGTGGGTAGAGGGCAGGAGGCAGTGGGTAGAGGGCAGGAAGCAGCAGGTGGAGGGCAGGAGGCAGTGGGTGGAGGGCAGGAGGCAGCAGGTGGAGGGCAGGAGGCAGCAGTGGGTGCAGGGCAGGAGGCAGCGGGTGGAGGGCAGGAGGCAGAGGGTGGAGGGCAGGAGGAGGCAGCGGGTGCAGGGCAGGAGGAGGCAGCGGGTGGAGGGCAGGAGGCAGGGGGAGGAGGGCAGGAGGCAGGGGGTGGAGGGCAGGAGGCAGAGGATGGAGGGCAGGAGGCAGCGGGTGGAGGGCAGGAGGAGGCAGCGGGTGCAGGGCAGGAGGCAGCGGGTGCAGGGCAGGAGGCAGTGGGTGGAGGGCAGGAGGAGGCAGCGGGTGGAGGGCAGGAGGAGGCAGCGGGTGCAGGGCAGGAGGCAGCGGGTAGAGGGCAGGAGGAGGCAGCAGGTGGAGGGCAGGAGGCAGGTGGTGGAGGGCAGGAGGCAGGTGTTGGAGGGCAGGAGGCAAGGGGTGGAGGGCAGGAGGCAGGGGGTGGAGGGCAGGAGGCAGAGGGTGGAGGGCAGGAGGCAGCGGGTGGAGGGCAGGAGGAGGCAGCGGGTGCAGAACAGGAGGCAGCGGGTGCAGGGCAGGAGGCAGCGGGTGGAGGGCAGGAGGAGGCAGCGGGTGGAGGGCAGGAGGAGGCAGTGGGTGGAGGGCAGGAGGAGGCAGGGGGTGGAGGGCAGGAGGCAGCGGGTGGAGGGCAGGAGGCAGGGGGTGGAGGGCAGGAGGCAGGGGGTGGAGGGCAGGAGGCAGCGGGTGGAGGGCAGGAGGAGGCAGGGGGTGGAGGGCAGGAGGCAGCGGGTGGAGGGCAGGAGGCAGGGGGTGGAGGGCAGGAGGCAGGGGGTGGAGGGCAGGAGGCAGTGGGTGGAGGGCAGGAGGCAGCGGGTGGAGGGCAGGAGGCAGCGGGTGGAGGGCAGGAGGAGGCAGGGGGTGGAGGGCAGGAGGCAGTGGGTGGAGGGCAGGAGGCAGTGGGTGGAGGGCAGGAGGCAGCGGGTGGAGGGCAGGAGGCAGCGGGTGGAGGGCAGGAGGCAGTGGGTGGAGGGCAGGAGGAGGCAGGGGGTGGAGGGCAGGAGGCAGTGGGTGGAGGGCAGGAGGAGGCAGGGGGTGGAGGGCAGGAGGCAGCAGGTGGAGGGCAGGAGGCAGCGGGTGCAGGGCAGGAGGCAGCGGGTGCAGGGCAGGAGGCAGTGGGTGGAGGGCAGGAGGAGGCAGCGGGTGGAGGGCAGGAGGAGGCAGGGGGTGGAGGGCAGGAGGCAGGGGGTGGAGGGCAGGAGGCAGAGGGTGGAGGGCAGGAGGCAGCGGGTAGAGGGCAGGAGGAGGCAGCAGGTGGAGGGCAGGAGGCAGGTGGTGGAGGGCAGGAGGCAGGTGTTGGAGGGCAGGAGGCAAGGGGTGGAGGGCAGGAGGCAGAGGGTGGAGGGCAGGAGGCAGCGGGTGGAGGGCAGGAGGAGGCAGCGGGTGCAGGACAGGAGGCAGCGGGTGCAGGGCAGGAGGCAGCGGGTGGAGGGCAGAAGGCAGTGGGTAGAGGGCAGGAGGCAGTGGGTGGAGGGCAGGAGGCAGCGGGTGGAGGGCAGGAGGCAGCGGGTGGAGGGCAGGAGGAGGCAGGGGGTGGAGGGCAGGAGGCAGCGGGTGGAGGGCAGGAGGCAGGGGGTGGAGGGCAGGAGGCAGCGGGTGGAGGGCAGGAGGCAGCGGGTGGAGGGCAGGAGGAGGCAGGGGGTGGAGGGCAGGAGGCAGCGGGTGGAGGACAGGAGGCAGCGGGTGGAGGGCAGGAGGAGGCAGGGGGTGGAGGGCAGGAGGCAGTGGGTAGAGGGCAGGAGGCAGCGGGTGGAGGGCAGGAGGCAGCGGGTGGAGGGCAGGAGGAGGCAGGGGGTGGAGGGCAGGAGGCAAGGGGTGGAGGGCAGGAGGCAGCGGGTGGAGGGCAGGAGGCAGTGAGTGGAGGGCAGGAGGCAGCGGGTGGAGGGCAGAAGGCAGTGGGTAGAGGGCAGGAGGCAGTGGGTGGAGGGCAGGAGGCAGCGGGTGGAGGGCAGGAGGCAGCGGGTGGAGGGCAGGAGGAGGCAGGGGGTGGAGGGCAGGAGGCAGCGGGTGGAGGGCAGGAGGCAGAGGGTGGAGGGCAGGAGGCAGCGGGTGGAGGGCAGGAGGCAGCGGGTGGAGGGCAGGAGGAGGCAGGGGGTGGAGGGCAGGAGGCAGCGGGTGGAGGGCAGAAGGCAGTGGGTAGAGGGCAGGAGGCAGTGGGTGGAGGGCAGGAGGCAGTGGGTGGAGGGCAGGAGGAGGCAGGGGGTGGAGGGCAGGAGGCAGCGGGTGGAGGGCAGGAGGCAGCGGGTGGAGGGCAGAAGGCAGTGGGTAGAGGGCAGGAGGCAGTGGGTGGAGGGCAGGAGGCAGCGGGTGGAGGGCAGGAGGCAGTGGGTGGAGGGCAGGAGGCAGTGGGTGGAGGGCAGGAGGAGGCAGGGGGTGGAGGGCAGGAGGCAGTGGGTGGAGGACAGGAGGAGGCAGTGGGTGGAGGGCAGGAGGCAGTGGGTGGACGGCAAGATGCAGAACAGTGGAGGCAATCTGGTGGGACGAACAGAAGATTCAGGGTATAGTGATGTGATCTACGTATTATTCTATACTATGTACTATCTGTAAAAGCTCTACAAGTATACAGTACACATTTATGGTATTTCTTGCTCAGTAGTGAGATCATAGTTGTATTGTTTGTTTCTCTGTATTGTAATAAGAAATATAATAAAGTTAACTGAGAGTTGTTAAATAGCATTGCTAAAATCATGTGCTTATGTTGACCAATCATGTTGCTATATAATATCATGTTTCAGATTTCCCTTATGTTATGCTCACTGCATGTTCCTGAAGTAGTCTTCGTTAAGGGGCTCTTGACTGCTGTTGACTCTGACCTTACTGAATATGGCTGCATTTTTCATTTCTAAAGACCATTGGTCTATAGTTTTGCTTTTATTGCTGTCATCATCAGGATTTTTTTTAGGATCAGTGCTGCATTTGGAAGATATTTCATCCCTCTCTCTCTTTAGGATCAGATTGGTGTAGTGAAAGAAACATTTTTTCTTAGGAAGTTCAGGACGATTTCTCACGTGGTTATAAATTCTTGCATTGGCATTTTTAATAATTGATGATTTTTCATTTGTCTTTCCCTGAATTAGATTGTTCAACTTCTTGATGTCTTGTTTCAGTTTGATAGTTTTTATTTCTCTATGAATTATCCATTTCAATTATTATAAAGCTACATTATTTTTCAAAATAATTGCAAAATAGATTTGTATTGATTACTATGTTTACTTTTTATTTCTAAATGTTTTATTTCTTGTAATCTTCATAGATTTATTGTGTCATTAGTGAATCATCTTAATATTTTCCAAATAAACAATTAGATTTTATTTGTCAGTTCTATTTTTTCCCTTATTTTGCAATCCAGGTATTTTTGCTTGTATTTATAATTCCTTTCTACATTTCTGTGATGTATTAACATCTTCAGCAGTAGCCCTAATTTATTTTATTTACCTTTATTTTTATTCTTTCAATAAGTACCTATTCAACTTCTAAATATTTCTAAACCTATTTGGCTGAAAAATACGTAAATTATGAATACTACAGCTGAATATTTACAAATTTGAAGAGTTGGGGAAATGATATAGCCAGCATTTTTCAATCTCAGGTTATAATTAGGGCAAAGGGGAAACAATTTAGAGCATCATGGAAATCATTTTGAAAAAGAAATAGAATGAAAAAGATAGGAAAATAAAGTACATTGTATATGGCAAATATAAATGCTATTTACCAAACGTTTATTTTGGTTGTCTAGTATTATTATGTGTGTTATGTGGGTATATACATGTGCATTTGTGTGCATAGAATGACAGTTTACTTTCTATTTTAGGTAGCTATCAAAAAACAAAGTTTGAAAAACACTACTGTAGATAACCTGCCCCATACTCTCTTTTTAGGCCTGAGAAATGATCCAGAAAGTTATTCTGTTTACCTAAGGTCACATATGGCAAAGCTAACATGTTTCCGTAGAATACATTGATCCTTCCACTGTAAGGCAATATAAAATAACATTAAATATTAGTTGTTCAATTAATATCAATTAGCAGGGAAATATCTTACTATTGTGATTTTCACTGAAAATTATAATTTCTCTGAGTGTCGCTTAAATGTTTTTAAAGGTTGGTTTGTTCAAAGCATGACCCAAACAAGGTCCTCATATTGTATTTAGTTGATAAATCTCTATCATTCTTTTAATATGTAGATCTCCATCCTTCTTTTCCTTTGCAATTTATTTTTTCCCATCTACTGATGAAATTATATCACTTTTCAATGTAAATTATCTCACATTTTGCATTTTGCTGATTGCATCCCCATAGTGTGATTTAAGAGGTTCCTCTATCCCCTGTATTTTCTATAAACTGCTAGTTAAAACTAGAGGCTCTGATTATTTTTGGCAAGAATAATTTATAAGGAGTGTTGTGTATTTCCAATTGCATAAGTCAGGAGTCATATAGTCATAGTTGTAACTCTTCTATGAAGTAAATTGTTGGGTGAACTCAGCTACAATTTTTCATCCATTATAAAGTGGCAATTCAGCTTTTTACCTAATGATTTCAGCAGTCATCAGTGATTGCTGCTTAGATTCATTGTATCCTTAGGGTTTTCAAAATAGAAGATTTTATCTCTACTATTCCTTCTTCATTTATTAGTTGGGATTTTACTATATAGAGTAATGTTGCCTCATAAACTGTTTGTCAACTCTGAGCTATTATAAATATGCAAGATAAATGTGTGGTTTTTCCCTTCTTTTACCAGTGTTCAGAAAAATGAGTTGGTTTTATGTCATCCTCCAAAGTGCCATAAGAGTTTTTTTCTAACATCATTATGAACTCATGTATCTTCACATTTTTAGCGCAGAATCAACTTTTTAAGTCAGTATAGTCTGTTTTGTTGGTATAAATTTCTAGCATGGCTTCATTGATTGTATCAAGTTATTTTTCTTGTTACCTTTCTTCTAATACTAATTTTACACAAAATTTGAGTACAGCTCTTTTCTAGTGATCATGCTAGTAAGGATGGAATTTTCTGGTACTTTTAGGATGGCTTACCTCTTTAAGGAGTTGGGGTGAGCAAGTATAGCATTTCTAGTATCACAGGTTGAAGCTTCCTTCTTTTGATGTTACCAAAAAGTGTTTAAAAAAAAAATTAGCTTGTCAATACTGAGATTTGCCTGTCCTGTCTTCTCCTTCAGTCTATGTGAACTTTTCTTTCCTTCGTCTTAGTTTCTGAGCCATGCTCAATTTGCACTCTACTCACATCATTTCTTTTCATTGAAAACTCTGTAAGAAGGGAACTTGGGCTGATCATTTTTTAGAGATTTCAGATGAAGATCCTCTCAGTGTCCTCTAGTCTTCTTGTGGTCCCCATGCACTCATCATGATGTGAGCCTGAGAACTCTCCCACCAATTTGGCTGATACTGTTTTGGACTGCTGAACTTCACTTTATGAATGACGTTTCCTGCTCTGGGGAGGGGAGCTTGTCAGTGACATATGGTCCCCAGGCCATCATCATCCTGCCTGCTACATCTTCTTGGTTTGAACATGAACACACTGCTAACTGGGTTCATACCAGTGACATATAGGCATTCGTGGGGTACTTGGTGAAGATGCTGTCTCTGGGTTTTCAGATTTGCTCCACTAATTATTCTGTCTGTATTTGTGTACTTGTTCAACATTAAAGAACCACACCACCATCCTTGCTGTGACCAACTTGCCTCTTTCTCCTGGCAACGGCTTTTAAGTCAATAAAATCTTCACTGAGGTCCATTTTATTTACCAGAAAGTTTGTAGCTATGTATTATAAAAGCTATATAGAAAATTGCTGTTATTATTTACATGTGTGTCTTTCATTTGAGGGATCCTTTCTTGAACCTTGCTTTAATATCATAACCACATTGTCAGTAATTATCTGGACATCAGTATATGCTTCCTGGTTTCTTGCTCACCAACATTTCCTGATTAACTTGTTCTCCAGTGTCTCTTCTTTAGCGGATTGTATTTTAAGCTTGCTGGGATACGTCTATGTACATATTTTTGAAAAAACTTTGCAAAAGTGGAATTATTTCCTTTTCTTTTAATGTTTAAAATGTCTTGATTGTATTCTTATATTTGGGTAATTGCTTGAAAGGGTATGAATTTCTGGGTTCAGTTTATTTTCTTTCACAACTTGGTAGTTCATCATATTTTAGCATTAATGTTTTAAGAAGAAATCCATTGTCAATCCAATTTTTATTCTTTAACAGAGATTTTGTGTTCACTCTCTGGAAGTTTATTGGATTTTTATTTTTTCATTAGTATTTATAATCTTCACCATAGTGTATCTATATATTCATCTCTTTTCAAAAAGTATTCTATCTTGGTTCTCTCTGAGCCCTTTTGAATGAAAAAATTAGCGTTTTGTGCAATTCACATAATATGCTTATTGGATTATTCCTCTCCATCCATATTTTTAAATTTTCTAACTATTAGCAAGTACTGGATATTATGAATCTTCCTTTTCTTTTTATTGTCTTCATAATTTCTATCATTTTCACTTTTGGGCAAGGTCAAAGAGTTTATATTCCGGATTACTGAGTTTTCAGTCATATTATCTGCTATTCTGCTATTTAATTAACCTTACTATTTGTAATTTCAGTAAACATTTTAACTCTGATGATTCTTTTCAGTTATATGGCTGCTTCTATTTTAGACAAGCATTTTTTCCTTATATTTATAGTACTATAGTATCCCCTTGAATCTCTCTGAGGATACTAATTTTTAAAAGCTCTCCTTTTTTTTTACGTGAGCTCTATTTCACGACTCAGTTATTTTTTTCTGAGGTGCTTTCCTTTTACTATATTGTATTCCCATATATGTGTGGTAATTCTCAGTTTTCTTTTGTGTGTACGTGTGTATGTATTCATATTTACATACACACTTAATATAGATGTTGCTTTTTCAATTAATGTCGGTATCTAGGGAGATATGATAGACAGAGATAGAAAGATGACAGATAGATAGACAGATAGATAGATAGACAGACAGACAGACAAACAGATAGATAGATAAAACTTATTTGCAAGGTAACTAAGATGGAATTACTCACTAGTGATGGGGCCTGCCCTCCTTCAGGCCTCTTCTGAATGGCAGTTCTGACTGTATGGCTCTGTGGATATACAGACAGTTTGTACCAACAACAGGTTGCCTCTCTTCAGATAAATAGGTTGGGATAACAAAAGCAAAACTGAATCCTCCTACAGTTGCCTTGTTAAACAAGGTTCTTACCCAGAGACAGAGAACATTAGTGTACTTTGGGGGAAACTGCTTTTCCCTCACTGCTTCTCTCCCTCTCTGTCC